>NC_045617.1:99513869-109513869 GCF_009829155.1 Mustela erminea | reverse complement strand
TGTTCTTGGTGAAACAAGGGAACTAAATATTTTATTTTAGATTAAAGTTAAATAGCCACATAGTGGTGGTGGTTACTATATTGTACAAAACAGAGAGAACAGGGATGGATGTCTCTCTGGAATTAATATATAGCAGAACCTGAATGAGCTGAAGGGAGGGTGATTCTTCATATACATAGAAGAACATTACATTTGGAGGGAAGAACAATGACACTGAGCCAGCGGCATGCCCTGTTTCTTGTAATGGTTTAAGAAGTTTGCTTGTTCTGGTATTTACCTACTTCAGACTGACCAAAGTAAAGTCTGATTTGGCTGGTTGAAACAAAGTACAAGTTGACTCTAGAAATTAATCCATTTGCCTGAGATTAATTATGTAATGAATGTTATAAGTTATTTTGTTACATAAATGTTAAATAAATAAAAAAATACGTATTTTGTCATACTTAAGCTGATTTGACTCTTTCAGCCAACTTCATGATAGAATTGAATTCTTTAAGCTGTGACCTGCCTCAGTCATTAAGTCACCTGAGATCCATGAATTGGTGAAATATTTAAAACAATACTTGAGTATTTGAATAGTAAAAAGCAATCACTCACGGTCTTGACTTTTCTGCCACTGGCCGTTACTGGAAGTACCATTTAATTTGCAAAGGAGAAGTGGTTACATAGTCTTCTTTACTGTGGTTTTTAGACTTTTTTCTTAATTACAGTGAGAGCATTTAAGTCAAATAAATTGTGTTTAAAGTCATCAAATATATGAGATCTGTTCACTTAGGACTTTGCCTCACAAAATATATTTTTTCAGGTCACTTATGTCAGTGATTGAATAAATAATTAAATACAATTCTGGATAGTATATATTTTAATTCAAAATATTGTTTTGTCCTAATCATGATTTTCATAAAACTTTGAAAGGAAATTCTCTACTCATTCCAGTTTTAAAGAGATTTTAATGTAATAGATGATTTGTTAAGTAGAATGCTTTCATTCTAGTTTATTGAACTAGTGCTATGCCATTCAAACTTATTTGAATAATCTGTATGGTATTTTAATGAGATTATTTATAAAACTTATAGTGATGTAATTATAAATAATTTTTACAAAGTTTAATTATATTATTTTCCATTTTCTTCTGAAATTTATCAAAATTTCTTTATTGAGTTAATTCTTTTAAGATAATTATTTCAATTTCTCAGTTGAAGGCAATCTGAGATGTTCTCTAAGTATATTTAATGGCTTATGAGGGTCATTGACAACATACAAGGCTTTACCCAAGTGTTGAATTCCCGGCTTTATGGTGATAGTCAAACTTCTTGGAAGATGCTAACTTTCATGATTTAATGGTGATAAGTAAACAAAGCAGATCATTTTTTGTGCCTTCAAAGAGAACTCAGGGTTGAAAATAAAGCAGGAATTTAAAATTAGATGTCATTATTTGTTCAAAGATCTGCAAACATTAGTCCCTGTTCTTTCAATGTGAACTTTTCTAAGTCATTTTAGTTTCCATAAAAATAATTCTGAATGTTACCTAATATTTTAATGCCAGAAAAAAAGAAAAAACCTGTTTCTTACATTTTACGGTACCAGCATGCTATTAGTATTGAAAATGATAAAGATAGCCTGAAAACAGACTGATGATTGATGTAAATTAAAACTATAATGTACAGGGAATGGAGTTTGGCAGTGTATCAGATGAATCATGTCCAAAGACCAAGTAAGGTACAGACCTGGAAAACAAGGAATAGTATGTCATCATTAAGAAAGTTATTATTTTAATGTTCATTTAAAAATTGGGGAGAGAAAAACATGATCATATCAATAAATGTAGAAAATTATTCTGATAACAATCAATATCCATTCATTAAAAATTCTGTAAAATAATGAAGGTAATTTCTAAATATGATCAAGATTTTCTAAACCAAGAAAATCAAGCTTTAAGCTTAAAATTAAAAATTTGCTTTGAAAATTATTTGAGAGCTTCAAATATTATTTTTAAAATATGAAAGAGAAATAATATATACCTTTTTTGGGAAAAAAAATAAGTTCTAATTGAAATAAAGTTTTTTACATTAAAAGCCTAAGATGTTCTAAGAGAAATTTCCTGAGTTTTTTCATGTTTGAAAATATCTGCTCTTGGGGCGCTGAGGTGGCTCAGTGGGTTAAAGCCTCTGCCTTCGGCTTAGGTCATGATCCTAGGGTCCTGGGATCGAGCCCCACATCAGGCTCTCTGCTTGGTGGGGTGCCTGCTTCCTCCTCTCTCTGCTTGCCTCTCTGCCTACTTGTGATCTCTGTCTGTCAAATAAATAAATAAAATTTGTATTTTAAAATGGTAATACTTTCCAAATAGTATTGAGAATTGTGTATCCATTAAAAAATGCATCAAGTAGAAATACCAAAGATTACTTAAGCCTAATTTTCAATATTTGTATTGTTAAAAATTTTTCCATGATATGAAAAGAAACATCTTTGTATACTTATTTTTTAACCCATTTTAAGGAATAGTGCCTTGGGATAGGGCTCAAGAACTTAACTAGATTATTGACATGTAATGGTGATATATTGATAATGTAGTGCTCCTATATAAAATTTCTTATGATATCTACAATTTATTCCAAGATATTTTATCAGCACATAGAGTGACATATTACACTAAGCTTTAATGAAAGATTAATAATCTAGGAATTAGCTAGTCATGATAACATGCTGATCAGAAATGCATTTCTGGGTACTATTCAGCAAATGTTAAATCAGAGGTTACCAAAAAAAGAAAAAAACAAACAAACAAAAAACCTCATCATGGATATTCAATAAGGTAATTATTACTGAATACCTGAAATCTGTTTTTATTTGTGAAATTGGTGACATTAATTAGAATAAAGAATATTAGAATGGGCTCTCAATAAATTTTGTTGGAAGGAAAATGTTGGAAACTATTTGATTGAAAAGATCTGTAGTTCATTTTGCCAGTTCTTGTAACAATATTTTAAATAATCATTTCATTGGCTGTTCTGGAGGTTTAATCCCTGGAGGTAATTCGATATAGGAAGAGTAAGGTTAAGTATTATATCTTTTTTTTATCAAGTAGGAAAGTGTGGTTGTGAAAGGTGAGAAGAGATGCTGCTCTATCACAGATATGTCCCCAGGCAGATCTATTTTTAAAAGCACATGCTTAAAGGGAAAGAGGAAAAAATGAAACGAGAGGAAACCAGAGAGGGAGACAAACCATAAGAGACTCCTAATTTCAGGAAACAAACTGAGAGTTGCTGGAGCTGAGGGGGATGGTGAGATAGGGTGGCTGGTTGATGGAACTGGGGAGGGTATGTGTTGTGGTGAGCACTGTGTATTGAAAAAAAAAAAGAAAAAAAGTACATGCAGAGGCTAGACTCTGAAAATTATTCCTTTAAGACTACCTGAAAACAAGAATCCTTATAAAGCCTAGACATATTGAGGGGTATAGCACCACATTTCAAAGACCACCTTTACAAATAATTGTTCCCTAATAAGATAAAAGGTAAATGGTCCATGAATCATGAAAATGTTCCTTCTGGTCTAGCCAAGAAATACAGCCTTTTTTCTTTGGGAAGTTTGAAGTGGCTGTTAGGCAAGTACAAATTCAGTTAGGGAATTTTGATTTAAACTCATCCTTAAGTTTTGTTTGACATAAGCCTGTCTCTAAAATTAGAATCTACTGAGTTGCTTTTTGTTTTTGTTTGTTTGTTTGTTTGTTTAAGATTTTATTTATTTATTTGACAGACAGAGATCACAAGTAGGCAGAGAGGCAGGCAGAGAGAGAGGAAGGGAAGCAGTCTCCTGGCTGAGCAGAGAGCCTGATGCGGGGCTGAATTCCAGGACTCTGAGATCATAACCTGAGCTGAAGGCAGAGGCTTTAACCCACTGAGCCACCGAGGCATCCCGAGTTTTGTTGTTGTTGTTGTTGTTATTGTTTTAATATAAACACTTTACTGGGATACTATAAATCCATAGGACCTGTTTCAGTTAAATAAATGTCAGCTAAGGGGCAAGTTATAAAGAAAATACTGAAAAATAATAAGATGTAATTGAAGTTTACATATATTTAATTTAAATACATTAATGCCTATATATAATAATTATGTATAAAGAAATATTATAGTATAAATATATATTTGAATATATTCTTAAATATAATTTTTTCAATAAGAGAGTAAATACAGTAATAATGTTATCAACACTTCTTTTAATAAAAGGAAGAAAATACCCTTTAATTATATTTTTTAAATATTTTTCATATAATGTGTGAAGACTGAATGTCTTTTTTTTTAAGATTTTATTTATTTATTTGACAGATAGAGGTCACAAATAGGCAGAGAGGCAGGCAGAGAGAGAGAGAGAGAGAGAGGAGGAAGCAGGCTCCCTGCTGAGCAGAGAGCCTGATGTGGGGCTCGATCCCAGGACCCTGAGATCTTGACTTGAGCTGAAGGCAGAGGCTTTAACCCATTGAGCCACCCAGGGGCCCCAAGACTGAATGTCTTGATGACATTTTTCCTTCATAAAGTTTTCAGCACAAAATCTAACTTAGAATTTTATTACATGATAATATTTTAATTTAATATTATTTTTGGAATGCAAAGGTATTCCCTAATGTGCATACTCAATTTTATATGTTGCCTGGTTTCTATAAGGAATTTTCCAAGGAGGAGAAAATACTGCTCTGTTCATATGCTTTATTGTTTTTTGTTTTGTTCTCTTTTTAATGAAATCTTCTTAAGCAGTATTTTAGCAGGTTCAGAAAAGACCTCTTAGAATTTGGGATTAACTGGGAAAAAGAATTCTACTCTTTAAGATTTACATTAAAACAAGTAAAGCTGGAGGTAATGATAACTAAATATATCTTTGTATTTTGCAAGAATTATTTCAACTTGTACTTGCAATCATATAATTTATTTGTGCTCTATCAGCAATGTGATTACAGTTAAGCTACTATAAGCATTATATCTCATTAAATTAAAGTCAGATGAAGCAACCCCAAAACAAAAGACATATTGAAGTTGGATTTTAAAATTATTGAATAGAGCATTTAGATTATATTTCATAAACTTACTGGAGCACATAGGTTTTGTGACAAAGGAAAAAAAAATTTTTCATGTAGGTATGAAAACCTTCATGTTTAAAATTCCTAATTGCAGGTATTGACTAAGGTACAGTGGTAGGAAATGCACGAAAAACAGCATCAGCATTCATAATATTAGGATCATTAAAATATTCAAGTGCTTTTTAAACAGAAGAGTTGGAAAGAAAATTCATATATAATTTAGACAGTAAATTGCAGCTTTTAGATTTATTTTTATAGTGTATAATTTCTTTAAAGTGTTAAAACAATATTGATAATTATATAATCATATTACAATGAGATATTTGGCCAAGATGAAGAAAGCCAAGTACAGCCTATCTCTACTTGTTGACTACAACTTAGGGGAACTGTGAAAATTAAATCGAAGGCACACAGATTGCAAAGTGGATTCAAAAGTTGGAGATGTGACTAGTACAGGTTAGACAGAAGCATGAGAACTCTCCTTCTCTGCGCTTGTGACAGTATCCCAAAGGCAAGAGCTGGACCTTCAGTATTGGTATATAGCAACAGTAAAATCTCTAATAGAAATTCTCTTTCTCTGCAAAGATAAACAGAAGATAAAGGATCTCTGCAGTCTGAAAAGTGATGGGGGAATCCACATTTGTTTGTATTTTATCTGTCCCAGGGAGACAACGGTCTATTAAAAGATTTTTGGTTTGTGGTTACCATGGGATTCACATATAACATCCTATGGGTATAGTAGTTTAATATTAAGTTGTTAATTGTTTAAGTATGAACACAATAAAGCACTGCATTTTTAATCCCTTTCCATATTTTATATATATGATATCACACATTACATGTTAAAAAATCTGTATATCCCTTGACTTATAATTGATTTTGCTACTCTTGTGCTTACCTTTCATACTAGCTATATAAGTAATTGATCTAACCCCTATACTATATATTTGCTTAATAGTGATTTGTGTTTTTTTGTTTTTTTACCTCTAGCTATAGCCTTTTTTCCACTATAAGAATTATCTTTAACATTTCTTGGAAGGCCAGTTTAATAGTGACAAACTACTTTAACTTTTGTCTGAAAAGCTTTATCTCTACTCCAAGTCTGAATGATAATCTTGTTGGGTATTCTTGGGTTGTTGATTTTTTCCTTTCATCACTTTGAATATATTATATATATACTATATATTTGCTTAATAGTGATTTGTGTTTTTTTGTTTTTTTACCTCTAGCTATAGCCTTTTTTCCACTATAAGAATTATCTTTAACATTTCTTGGAAGGCCAGTTTAATAGTGACAAACTACTTTAACTTTTGTCTGAAAAGCTTTATCTCTACTCCAAGTCTGAATGATAATCTTGTTGGGTATTCTTGGGTTGTTGATTTTTTCCTTTCATCACTTTGAATATATTATGCCTCTTTCTTCTGTCTGTGAAGTTTCTGCTGAAAAATCAGCAAATAGCCTTATGGAGTTTCCCTTGTATGTAACTATTTTTCATTTGCTACTTTTAAGACTTTTTTTAAATTTTTAAAATATTTTAATTATTTTTCTTCATGTTGACTACCTTGGTTGGGTTCATCTTGTTTGAGGCTTTCTGCACCTTCTGGAACTGGATGTCTGTTTCCTTCCCAGGATTAGGAACATTTTCAGCTATTATTTCTTCAAATAGTAGCCCCTATCTCTGTTTTTTCTCCTTCTGAGACCCCTATAATGTAAATGTTATTATACTTGATGATATCACAGAGATCTCTTGACCTGTCCTTATGTTTTTCTTCTTTTTGCTATTCTGCTTGATAGCTTTCCATTATCCTGTCCTCTGATGAATGATCTGTTCTTCGATATTTGCTAATTTGTATTGATTCCCTATAGTGTATTTTTCATTTCTAGTTATTGTATTCTCTAGTTATATTCTTTAGTTATTCTGTATAATAGATATATTTTCTATATTTTTGTTGTAGTTATCACTGAGTTCATTTACTCTTCTCTCAAGTCTGGTGAGTATTTTTATAACAATTACTTTGAGCTGTTTATCAGGCACATTGTGCGTCTGTTTTATTAACTCCTTATCTGTGATTTTGTTTTGTGTTTTCATTTGAGACATATTCCTATATCTTCTCATTTTGTTTCTGCATGTTTGTTTCTATATATTAATTAGGTCAACTCTATCTCCTGGTCTTGAAGTAGTGTCAAAGTAAAGAAGGGATTTTGGTGGTCTGTACTGCGATTTTACCTGGTAACCAGAACCAGACACTCTAGGGCTACCCCCTGTGTGGGTTGCATATTTCTTTCTTTCTTTTTTTTTTTTTTTTTTGGCTGAGCCACAACTGCTGCATGTTCACTGGTGAGTGAGGTTGTCTCTCAGCTCAACCATCTGCAATGAATTGCTACAACTGGCCTGATAGCTGAGGGTGAACTGATGGTTAGGGTTTGTTTCCTGTGCAAATGGATGAGAGGCCTGGCTGCTTCAACTACGGGTATACTGGTCTTGGAGATTAGCTCTCCTCCCCAGGGCAGTAACTGCTTTGGAGAAGGTACCAGTCCTGGCTGGGGTTGCCTACTGGCTGTGGTGGGATGGTAGTTGCTTTGGGGGAGTGCCTTCTGGGGTGGGTCTTCAGGGGAATGCCAGGGCAGGACAAGTGGTGCTCACAAGGTAGATAGAGAATGTCAGAACTGGCTTCTGCAAGCATCCAGCTATCTAAGTCAATTTAACTTAAGCCCCACTGATTGGTAAAGTTCCCAAAGTAAGCCCCAGTGATTTTTAAAGCCAGACATTATGGGGACACATCTTCCCACTGTGGCTCCCCAGATTCAGGAATGCCTAGTGTAGGGCCTGATCCTCTAGCTCCTATGTACTTGTGATATCACTCCCATCTGTTAGTAATTACCCTAGAGGTTTGGTTCCTGACTGTGTCTCCATCCTTCCTGCCCCTTTTCATGTGGCCTTCTCTCTATAATTAGTTATGAATGCCTCTGCTGTCAGTCTTTGGGTCATCTTCAGAGTGAGTTGCAATACATGTAGTTATTGCATGGGTGTATCTGGTGGAAGAAGTGAGCTCAGGATCCTCCCTCTCTGCCATCTTCCTGTTCTCTCAGAAAAAGTAATTTTGCTTCTCAAACTAACTGAAGAACTTTTTAGTAAAAATTCTCAAAATCAAAGATGTATAAAATGTTAACACATTAAGACAAATGAAAATTTGGTTCAGAATAGGAAAATGAGGTTAAAGGAGAAAAGTAGGAAAATAGGAAAAGTAGGTTAAAAGAGAAAAATAGTATTTATTTCAAAAGAATAAAATCATGTTCTGTAATTTAATAATCATTTATTATAAAAATAATTTCAAAATTAGAAATAGAAGGATACATCCAAACCTGATAGAATATCTATCAAACGTTGACATACTTAATGGGAACTATGCGGATAACAGTCCCATTAAAGTAAGGTACAAGACAAAGATTAAAAATATCATAATTTGTACTCAACATATTTATTCAGTATCTCTCAACTACTCTTATTTCTGGAATCATAAGAACCATGGAAAATGAACGAAGAAAACTAAGCTAGAATTATTGGAAAATTACATGGCTATCATTTTAGCAAATCCAAGGGAATCTACAGATAATCTAAGACAACTAAATGATAATTTCAGCAATAACAAGATAAAAAATTAATACTCAAAAAGCAATAGTTTCTATAATAATAAGCAAAATATAATAGTTTCTTTAATAAATTAAATATAATAAGATATATTGATTTACAATAGTGACAAAACTGTATAGTATATAAATTATAGATTAGATGTGGCAAGATCTTGGGAGGTTCTGAACTGATGACAAAGGAGCTTACACTATAGTAATAAAGAGAGATGCAAAATTAGTGGAAACAGTATGATTAGAATTTTGCTGTACAAAGGGCTTATGTAAAAATATTGCAAAATGAAGAGAGGGTAGGTGGTGACCTTGCTTATTATGCTACTTCCATACTCTAGATTAGAAATAATGAGGTTCTATAGGGAAATAATTAATGACAATTAGAAATGGAAAGAAGGATATAAATAAATATGAGAAATAACATAGAAGTAGAATTTTAACAACTTAACAATTTATTGGTTATGCGATGCAGAACTCAAATGTTCTCCCTGAGTGATTCAGAATGCAATTAACCAAATTAAAGAATGATAGAATTACAAGCTCTAATGAAAATCAAGAGAATATAAGGTCCTCAGAGAAGTAGAGAAAGAGAAAAGATGGTACCATGGTGGATCTGAAGCAATTATATGAAATTTGTGTTTTTATGTTTAGGTGAGATGTGTATAACTAGCATATGCTAGTTACACTAGTGTATAAATAGTGTATATATGTGTATAACTAGTAAATAAAACTATTTTTTATGAAGATTTTATTTATTTATTTAACAGATAGAGATCACAAGTAGGCACAGAGGCAGGCAGAGAGAGGGAGGAGGAAGTAGGCTCCCTGCTGAGCAGATAGCTCAATGTGGGGCTCGATCCCAGGACCCTGGGATCATGACCCGAGCCAAAGGCAGTGACTTTAACCACTGAGCCACCCAGGCACCCCGTAAATAAAACTATTTAACTGTATTTAATTAAATATATTTAATTTATATTTAAATAGTTATAAAAACTACTTAATTTGGTAGAGGCATTTTGGTCTTTTAGATTTTATAAACATTTGACAATTTAACCATTGTGATGAATAATTTTGTGTGTCAATGTTGTTATGCCATGACATCCAGATATGTGCTCAAGCATATGCCCTCTACGGCTCTTCCCTAATCTATCTTTGATTTCTCATTTCCTATATTCATTCTAAATTCTTACTTCAGTAGTTTCATTTATGGTGTGCATGCCAAAATTGCAGAGTGTCTATTTCCAGCAGTAAAATTCTATGGGGTCTTTTCATTTGGTATGTCTAGTGAAAATGCTCCATTTTCTAAATCTCTTATCTACTATTACAAAAGCTTAAGAGATGTAAAAATGAAAATGAAATTTATTTTGTGCCCAAAATATTTTGAAATATTTGAAAATATTTCAAAACACATTTGGTTCCAGTGATTTTAAGTAACAGATTTTGAATCTGTACTTGAATGTATTGAAGGTATGCTATATTTAACTTATCTGTTACTGATTATATGAATTGATAGTTCCCACCCTGAGTTCTCAATCCAGCTTAATGAGAGCATCCATTTTTTGGCAGTAGAAACCTTAAAAGTTTTCATGACTTAGCATTCTTTCTTACCTCTCTTGTATCTATTTTTTCTCCAAATAACAAAAGAAAAGAGCAAACTACTGCTAAATTCAAAGCCGTAATGAATATCACCAATGCTCTTTAAGCAAAAGGAACCAAATACACACAGTATTGCATAATATGGACATCTGTATGTATGTATGTGTGTGTGTGTGTGTGTGTGTGTGTGAGCATATCTCCACCTATTATAAAAACAAAAATATCTATGGTAATATAAGCCAATAGTGGTGACCTTTGAAAGGCTATTGTCTAAAACAAATCATGAGAAATGTTTATAAGATGATGATAAAATGTCCTATTTTGATCGTGATGGTGGTTATATAGGTGTATTCATTTTACAAAGTTATCCTCTTTTTGACTACTAGATCTCTTTACATGTTAGTTGAAGTTATTTTAAATCCTATTTATGTGGTTCCATATTCTGGGGCATCTACAGGTATGATTCTGTGGACTATTTTGTCTTCTCATCCATTTGCTTTTACGGATTATCTCATAATTTTTGACTGAGTGCTCAATATTTTGTACAGAAAAGTCAAGACAAAGATATATATATATATATATATATATATATATATATATATATATATATATTTGATGGACAGAGATCACAAGTAGGCAGAGAGGCAGGCAGAGAGAGAGAGAGAGAGGGGAGGAAGCAGGCTCCCTGCTAAGCAAATAGCCTGATGTGGAGCTTGATCCCAGGACCCTAGGATCATGACCTGAGCCAAAGGCAGAGGGTTTAACCCACTGAGTCACCCAGGTGCCCCTAAAGATTTTTTTTTTTAATAGACACACCTTTTCTCTTGTCAATTTATTAGAAGGAGATGTTGAGTTAATTTAGACTTTTAAGTAGGGTTTTCTCAACTGATAAAGTTGACTTCAGGGTATACCTGGGTTCAGTTATTTTTAGTGAACAAATATTTCTGCTTTGTGGATCTTATAGGCATGGGGTACTGGTAAGTTTTTCTCAATGTTCTTGTTTAGCCTGCAATTCTTGGAAGTCTACTTATGTTTGCACTAGAGGTGGTGGTCTCACTCTAGGTTCAACCTATTTCCCAGCTATAGATAACCATTGCTTACTATTCAGTATTGAACTTAATGGTGGAGTCAAGGAGATATTTGGTTTTCCTGTTCCAACCTCTGCCTCTGAAGGGCTGTCCCTGAACCTTAGAGGTACAACTTTCTCAGTACACCTTTTTCTCCCTAGTTGGGATAGCTAAATGCTGGCTGGTATATTTTATGGGGTTTGGGCACGAGATGATTTCTTCTGTCTTTCCCCATGACAGCAAACCGTTCCTTTGAATGACTGCAGAACCTTGCCTATGAAAGTTATTCTTCCTGCCCACCACATGGCAAAGGGCTGTGCTTCTACCACTCCTTCCAAAGCAACAGACCTTTGCTTGGGCCACTGGTTTACTGTCCTTACTTTACATCTTAAGACTTTGTTTTTTATGGGGGAAGAATCCAAAAAGTGGGCTTGTTTCATGCCT
The DNA here is from genome assembly GCF_009829155.1 of Mustela erminea. Classification (NCBI taxonomy): domain Eukaryota; kingdom Metazoa; phylum Chordata; class Mammalia; order Carnivora; family Mustelidae; genus Mustela; species Mustela erminea. The sequence continues at coordinate 109,502,049 of NC_045617.1, read as the reverse complement.
ATGATCTATCATGGAGCACAGTGGGGGATGGGGAGGGGAACTTTTCTGGTTCCTTATCCTGCCCTCAATCTTTCTCATAGTGCAGGCTGATTTTTCCCTTGTCTTGGGTGAAGAGTGGCTTTAATCAATTGATTAAAAATTAACTAATATGTTTTTATACTTTAATGACAGCTAACTCCTTCTCCTATAATTTGCTAAAGGTAAAAAAATAAAAAGCTCATGCTTCTCATATATATATGTGTTTATATACACACACACACACACACACACACACACACACACACACACACAAAGGGCTTGTCATATACTATAATTTATTTCACCTGGCTGATTTGTGAACTTGGCTTTCTGATGGACTCACAAAATTTTCATATTTCATGGATTTTCTAAGATAGAAGTGATGTTTTCTTTCAGTTTTAAACAGTCTTAGAGAAAACAAAAGACCTCAGTTTTTATCATATTGTAAAAATTTGTCGATCTGTATAATTATGGTTTATTAAATTTTCTATATATATATCTTATTAAATCCTATTTCAATTAAATCATTTACTAAGAAAAATTACAATGCACCAACTCCAGTTCTAAGTTCATAACCTTTATTCTGAACACCACATTACTTTATATTTTACCCAGAAAAATTCAAACAATTTGAAATGAATTCTCTCTGTGTTTATCCTTTCAGCTTCAAAATATCAAAACATGTTTGCCTTTCCCTCTCTCTTTTGCCTTATTTCAAATAATAAATATTCATTCCAGTCACTGAAAGTTTATATAATTGGTACTTTTGAATATTCTTCAATAATATTCCTTTTCCTTTTTATTCAATCATTCATTCATTCGGTCAGTCAGTTAGGCATTCATTTACTGAGTTCTGCACCCAGTGTGTGGGTTGAACTCATGACCCTGAGATAAAGAGTTCGATGCTCTACCAACTGAACCAGTTAGGTTCTCTCAGTTATTCATTTGTTAAACAAATTTTACTAACTATATATATAGTATTACTTCAAACAGCAGGGATTAATAAAAGAGTCCTCCCCATCAAAGTGCTCCAAATTTACTTGTTGGAAAGAAGAAAAGAGAAAAAGAAGACTTCAGTGTGACAAGATAGACAATGTAGAAAAAGTCAAGATACCATAGTAGTTGTTTTGGAAGGAAGAATTGGAAGACTCAATAGAAGAGTCAATAAATGTGATACTGATAGCTGTTATCACACACCAGGCAGAGGATAGACTTATCTTTCTGTATTGCTAAATCTATATTCACATGGTATGAATGAGTAACTAGATTCTGGGGATGAGAAGTAGTGCCAAGTAATTGGTGCAGATTGGCTGGGAGTGGCTGGAGATAAGTTTAGAAAGACCTCTTATAGACTAGAGATTATGGAATGCTTTATATGCCCTACTAAGAAAATTTAATTCCATCTTCCAAGGACTATGGGTTCATCAATTACATTATATATGTGATATATACATGTATTTATTTTCCTTTTTGCATTGGATAAAATCCCCAGAAAGTAACTTCCTATAAAACTGCAAATACTTTATTATACTAGCCACTACAGATGCATATTGCAATATATTCTTACTTTTGGTCATTGTAACTAATGGCACATTAATGTAGTAATAATAAACCATTGACCATATTTGTTGGACAAGGTAAAATAAAAGGGATTTGTTTAGTTATAAGTTATTTTTGTCAAGTATATGTCAAGATATTTTATCCATTTGTCAAATTAACTTCCAAAAATATTGTATCATATGTATTGCTAGTTGTAAGGCATGGACATTTATATGTCCTCCAATATAATTTGTTACAATGATATTTAGCTTTTTAAAAAAAGATTTTATTTATTTATTTGGCAGAGAGAGAGGAGAGATCACAAGTAGGTAGAGAGAGAGAGGGAAGCAGGCTCCCCACTGAGCAGAGAGCCAGATGCGGGGCTCCATTCTAGGACCCTGAGATCATTACCTGAGCTGAAGGCAGAGGCTTAACCCACTGAGCCACCCAGGTGCCCCTAAAATTAAACTTTTTGAGACTAAAGGAGTATATGATCATTTTACATTACATTTTTACTTTTCAGATTAATTAAATAATATTGGGACACATTTCTCATCAGATATCTTGATTCTCTCTTTCTATCTCTCTCTAAATATATATCCATTTCCTATATGTTTGTGTAAGGTACATGTTATTTTTCTACCTTTTTATTAAACTTTTTAAGACAACTTTATATATTAAAAATATCAATCCTTAAATTGCCATACAGGCACTCAATGTTTATGACTTAGTAGTTTGCTTTTTACATTTAATTGATATTTGAAGTTGTGAAATAGAGAAATTTCAAAATATAATGTGTTCAAATTTTTAGAGTTTGGAATTTATTACATTAGCAATAACTTGCTACCAAATATTTAAATATGTAGTCATGTCATGTTTGTTTTTAAGAGGGTTTTTACATTTAACTTTTTTTTTTAATTTTTAATTTTTTATAAACATATATTTTTATCCCCAGGGGTACAGGTCTGTGAATCACCAGGTTTACACACTTCACAGCACTCACCAAAGCACATACCCTCCCCAATGTCCATAATCCCACCCCCTTCTCCCAAACCCCCTCCCCCCAGCAACCCTCAGTTTATTGTGAGATTAAGAGTCACGTATGGTTTGTCTCCCTCCCAATCCCATCTTGTTTCATTGATTCTTCTCCTACCCACTTAAGCCCCCATGTTGCATCACCACTTCCTCATATCAGGGAGATCATATGATAGTTGTCTTTCTCTGCTTGACTTATTTCACTAAGCATGATACGCTCTAGTTCCATCCATGTTGTCGCAAATGGCAAGATTTCATTTCTTTTGATGGCTGCATAGTATTCCATTGTGTATATATACCACATCTTCTTGATCCATTCATCTGTTGATGGACATCTAGGTTCTTTCCATAATTTGGCTATTGTGGACATTGCTGCTATAAACATTCGGGTGCATGTGCCCCTTTGGATCACTATGTTTGTATCTTTAGGGTAAATACCCAATAGTGCAATTGCTGGGTCATAGGGCAGTTCTATTTTCAACATTTTGAGGAACCTCCATGTTGTTTTCCAGAGTGGCTGCACCAGCTTGCATTCCCACCAACAGTGTAGGAGGGTTCCCCTTTCTCCGCATCCTCGCCAGCATCTGTCATTTCCTGACTTGTTGATTTTAGCCATTCTGACTGGTGTGAGGTGGTATCTCATTGTGGTTTTGATTTGTATTTCCCTGATGCCGAGTGATATGGAGCACTTTTTCATGTGTCTGTTGGCCATCTGGATGTCTTCTTTGCAGAAATGTCTGTTCATGTCCTCTGCCCATTTCTTGATTGGATTATTTGTTCTTTGGGTGTTGAGTTTGCTAAGTTCTTTATAGATTCTGGACACTAGTCCTTTATCTGATATGTCGTTTGCAAAATCCTTGAGGAGAACACAGGCAGCAACCTCTTCGACCTCAGTTACATTTAACTTTTATCTCATAGTATCTTTATATCTGTTTCTCTAATATTGCCCCAAATACTAGAAATATGGAGAGCTTGAAGTCTATCTTTTATTGTTCTTTGGTGCTACAATTAACATTCTTATATAGCTTTCTTTGTTGAGCATTCATAATAATTTTTGATAAGGAACTAGAAGTAGAATTGCTAGGTCATAGAGTTTGTCTATGTTCTGCTTCAGTAGACAGTGACAAATCATTTTCCAAGCAATTGTATAAATTTGCACTCTTGTCAGGTGTGTATCATATTTATAGTTGCTTTTCAGATTTTAAATCCTTTTTTAAAATTACAGTGACAGGGGTGCCTGAGTGGCTCAGTGGGATGTCTCTGTCTTCGGCTCAGGTCATGATCCCAGGGTCCTGGGGTTAAGTCCCACATCAGGCTCTCTGCTCCATGGGGAGCCCCCACCCCCCATCTGCCTCTCTGCCTACTTGTGATCTCTCTCTGTCAGATAAATAAATAAAATCTTTAAAATCTTTAAAAAATACAATGACAAATAATTGTAGTCATTTTGGTATATATGATAATATTTTAATTGACCTTATGATTTTTCCCAGCAGTACTCCAGACCCTTGAAGTTATACTCACACCTAATTATTATAATCTATTTTTGAGTATTCAATCAGTTAATCTTTTCTATTAAAATGGTGAGACAGACATTCAATAAGCTGACCCCTCTAGAACTGTATGAACCTATGTCATCTTGTTAGTAGAGTCAGTCTATCCAGTTTTTTTTTCCCTCTGCCATCCTCTGTTGCTTTGAATGCCAGTTCCTTTTATATCCAGTACACTTGTGTACTCCTATTTCCTGTCATTCCCCTCCCTCAACCCCAACTTTTCTACTTGTTCCAGTACCCTCTGAAGGATTTTTCCATTTTAAATACTCCTACATAAACATTCTTTTCACAAACTTTGCTGTACCATCATGTCCTGATGAAGCTTACATTAAACTTGGTTCTCCTTCTGAATTCCCTCTCTCTCATGAAACAGTCAACTAAATACTGCTCATTCTTGTAAATATAGTGATCCTAGAGTCAGTTTAAAGATTCTCTACCTCTCTGTTAAGTCTTTCAAATAAATATTGTCCTATCCTTATTGAAAATTCCATTTTGAGGAATGCCTAGGTGGCTCCGTCAGTTGGGCATCCCACTCTTGGTTTCCATTGGGGTCATTATCTCAGGATCCTGGGATCCAGCTCTGTATCAGGCTTTGCACTCAGCAGGGAGTCTGCTAGAGATTATTTCCCTCTCCCTCTTCCTCTGCTCCTCCCTTTCTTGGACACTGTCTTCCTCTAAAATAAATAAAATCTTTAAAAATTTTCTATTTTAAAAGCTATACTATCTCATTTTTCTTCTTGAATTTATAGTTACTGTCATCCAGGAACTCCATGATCTCTTTTGCTTTATTTCACATTATTTCCTATTCAATCAGCAAATTACCTCTATCTCCTCTATCTTGCCCATCACTTTTGCAAATAATGTAATCACTTTTTCCTTCTGATGCACAGATACATTAATTCTTGAGTTTGGATTAACTCAAATATCTGGTTCTCATTGCTATACTCTAATTTCTGAGAAGCTTCACAGAAAATTAGATAAATCAGAAGATTACGAATGCTAGCACTTATTATTTATTTATTTTTATTTATTAGAGACAGAGAGTGAGAGCAGGGGGAGGAAAAGAGGGAGGACAAGGACAACAAGCAGCCTCCCTGCTGAGCGCAGGGCTCAATCCCAGGACCCTAAGACCATGACCTGAGTCAAAATAAAGTTAGTCACTTAACCATTGAGCCACACAGGCATCACCTTGGCTGTTAAAATTTATAATCTGTAAACCTAGTGTAAAGTTCCTTATGTGGTCAGGACAAATGCACTCTTTCATATTATACAGCATCCTTATTCTTTTTTTTTTTTTTTTTTTTTTGCCAGTAAGTAACTTTGCACACAGTTAAAGACAAAATTGTTTTCTATCTTTCTATTTCATAACTACCAACTGATCCATAATCCCTGATTACTCTATTACCTCATTACCTGGCTGTTGGCAAATTATTCAACACAGATTTTCATATATACTCTTGATTAATTAATTTTTTTTCTCTACCTCTTTCTTTCTTTCTTTCTTTCTTTCTTTCTTTCTTTCTTTCTTTCTTTCTCTCTTTCTTTCTTTCTTTCATCTTTTTTCCCTACTTGGAGTGTATCACAGAAGAACCTTAAAATTAGGCAATTCTGATTATATAGGATTACTAGTGACCTATTCAACCACTTTTTCTTAAGAGAGAGAGAATGGAGAGAGGAAAAGCAAAAACAAAATACATTGTTTTTATTCTAGAAATGCTTCCAGGGAGAGGGGCAGGGCATCTCCAGATTTATTATCTTGGAGATCAGCAAATCTACTTAAGGGAAATCTTTATAAATCTTTATAAATCTTTCATAAATCTTTATAAATCTTTATACTTCCTACTAGACCAGGGAGGGACATATGTCTTAAACATTACTATCCTGGAATTTTTCCCTTTGAAAGCATTTTCATTAACCATAAATGCCTTTCTCAGAGGATCTGAACCAAGTGGAAATGTGAGATAAGCATGGAAGATAAGATAAGATGAGAAAATAATCTCTCAACAATAGTAACACTTTTTATTCCATCAGCAAATATTTTCAAATCACCACTTTTCTTCATGACATGTTTCTATATAAATCATGTAAAATTTATTTAGTAATTTCAATTAGAATTTTCCTTGGAGTTTCCTTTGACATCATAGTCAAGTCACATCATCATAACCTACAGCTATGTGATAAAGTTTCTCATTTTCATTTGTTGATATGGTTTAATTTATATATTTACTTACTCACTTTTACATTTTAACTTTATTCTTCTTAATTTTATCTGAAATTAATTTTGATGCTAGGCTGATACTCCAAATGGGTAACTGAATTTGTCATTTTCTTTATTTAATCTTTCACTTTCTCACTAGTTAAAATTCTACAAGTCTCATAAAATAACTTCATACACATAGACATATACACACACATATGTTTGATTTTTAATTTATTTTACGCTTCATTAACCAATAAGTATTCCTCAGGATGGTTTTACCTTTTAATACATTTTAATATTTGGTAGGGTTTAAATTGATTCTACTTAAATATTGAGTAGATATCACATTTACAAAATGTATCTCCACACCATATCAAAAAGAGAGATATCAAAAATACAATGTGATCTTTGAAAAGTCAGTAAGATTTGGATTCAGAATACAGGTGAAGGGATTAATTATATTAGGGATAGAAGCCTTTCCCATTACTGGGTGGAAATGAATAAAAGTAGGCAAGCATGCTTAGTCTGAAGTTTGTTGTTTGGACTTTAAATAAGTTATGTGCTGATGGATTCTAGATTTGGTATCTGTTGCTATTCTTTATATTAATGCTGGTTTTCCCCATCCCTCTGAATTCTGGATGATCTCTAAAGCCTACCTGCGAGTTATTTTTTGGCAATGTCACTTTTGATCTTTATTTTATTGTTATTGATGATTTATTTCAATAATGACTTCTAAATTTTTATTGACTTTTTAATTTTTAAACTATTGTGCATAATGGCAACATTAGTTGCATTTGCCTACCTAAGATCCCTCTTCTTATAATGACACTTCAATTTTCCTTTGGGTAACTACCTTTGTTCCGTAGCTTACAGTTTAAACTTAAGGGTCAATTAATGTTCCTCACCTTCTTCAGTCCATGGCCAATAGCATTCAGCCTCTCCCTTATAGGACGTTGGTTTTAGTTAGAAAACATAATGAAGAAATAGTCCTTTAATTACTACATCCCGGGAACTGCACTAGTGTTCTTATGCTTTCTAATGCAGAAATCTTTAGTTTTTCCTTTCATTGTGTAAGCTACCCTATAGATTTACTGAATTTCTTTTATTTATTTATTTTTTTTTAATTAATTTTTTATTTTTTATAAACATATATTGCTAATGGACATCAGAAGAAAGCAGGAGTGGCAATCCTTATACTGAATTTCTTTTATTGTGCATATGCTAGCCGAAGTTAATTGGTGGTGTCTGCAATTATTGTACAATGAAGGACATAGAATGGACTAAACCCAGTGAGGGAGCAATTTTTAATTTGTTATTGAGCTGACATGGGGCAAAATGCAGTGGTAATCTCATTGATTTTCTGGGATGTAAAAGTAACATTCCATGGTAGCTAATTAAGTTATCACTGATGGTCACATAGAACTGTGCCTACTGTAGGGAAAAACTCTAGGTGATTGAAAACAAAAACATGGAGTAATTTGAAGAGGATGAAGAATTATGTGATCATGGTTAGGTGGAGGGGCTGTCTGCTTGATTAAAAAATGGAAGAGAACAAATGATCAGATTCTTGAATTCTCATGTCAGTCACAGAATCATACTAAAAGGATATTATACTTCTTATAGCCACAGGATTGAAATAGTTGAAAGGAAAAATCAGTGCTAGATCTTTCATTTGATAAATTAGAATATTAACTAAATTCAAATCCCTTCTAGCATTCTGACATGGAAGTTTAAATAAAAGTAAATATGTGATTTAGAATAAAAATATATGTGCCAATTGGGGAAATACACTAATGCTTTTATATTACAGATGTGATTGAATGGCCTGAACTCAGCCATGAGCTGATTCCTACTAAATGATTCCTACTCAGCTTTACTTTTTTGAGCATCCCTTGCAACATTCGTTGGTTTGAGCTGGGAGCATAGCAAAGAAAAATGCAAAATTGCCATGCAGTGACATCTCAATATCTCTTTGTGCCTTGCGGTCTTTATTTTATTTTTAGAACAATTCAGTGAATCACTAGGAGAAGGCAGAGAGTGTTGATGTAACTCCCTTCTTTGATTTTTCTCTTTTGGGTTTGTGTTCTGTCTTGTTGAATGTATATGTATATATGTATATGCATATGTATATGTGTGTGTGTGTGTGTGTGTGTGTGTGTGTGTATATATATATGCATATGAATTACATGTATACCCCCTCCCTTGGGGCTTCTGAGTGACTCAGTCAGTTAAGCATCTGATTCTTGATTTTGGTGCAGGTCATAACCTCAGGGACATGATATTGAGCCCCACTTAGGCCTCTGTGCTCAATGCAGAGTCTGCTTGGGATTGTCTTCCTCCCTCTATTTCTGCCTCTCTGCCCATTCTCTCTCTTTTTCTTTCTCTCTCTTGTATTTTCTTCCTGTCTTTTGGTAGGAGTTTTTCACTTCTGCCTAATACTGTTGATCTGTCAGTTCCATCTGTGCTACTAACCTACAAAAGCTAGTGATACTGAGTTGGGTATTTTCTGGATTTCAGGAGACTCTTCAGACTCCACATCCATGCAGATACCTGATATGAGGGATCCAGTCAAGCTGCAGCTTCACCTTCCATAGCATCCCCAGTGTATGATCCCCCTCATATCATAGGCTCTAAACATAATATTTTCCCCCTATAGTGGTTGGTCTTTTTGAACAATTGAAGATATTTTGATGTCTTGATTTCTCTCATAGATTCTTCTCGATCTACATGAACTCATGTAACTTTACTACAACAAAAGAGATATTGCTTGTTTTAGACATAAATATTTGTGCTTTACTCTATAGAACTGATCTTTATGTCTTATAGATATCGGGATGGGGGATAAAATAAACTGTAACTCAGGGAAAGGGTCAGACAGAAGAGAGTAGGAAAACATTCCTATCCTCTGACAAGATGTCTTGCTCTTTTCTGGTTACATTTATATAGATGAAGGAACGAGGGCAGAGAATGAGAAGTCATCAGCTCTCCTGGACTGACACTGCTTTGAAATCTACTGAGACCATTGACAGTCTTTCATATTAGAAAGTGAAGCCTATCCCATTTCATAGCTATGAACTAACTGCACACCTGTTTCTATACTATTCTTTAGGAAGAAAAATTAGGAATATTTACAAAGTAAGGAAGGCAACAATATATTCAAGTTTTTGAATACAACGTAACCCTTCCATCACCACATTGCAAAGGTCAACAAAATCTTTGTTCACCATGTTCTGAAGTAAACTGTAGACTTAAAATAAGAGAATGAGTTTCTACTCATAAAATGTAGTAGAAATTTATTTATGTATTTGAACATCTTAAGGACTATTTTGACAACAGATTTTGAAGATACTCACTAAAGAAACAAAAACAGTGTTAGATTAGAACAAATTTACCCTTTCAGGTGCACTTACAAGACATTCTGCAGTTCTTCAGATGACTCAGTTTTCAATGTCCTTTGGTGCCCAAAGGACATTGAACAGACAGAAATCACATGGTATTTGAAGATATTGAGATTCAAAGATATTAGATACTAGATTCAAAAAGATCTTTAAATGCTGGATGTATTTTGGCAAATTAATTGAAAAATGTTGCCTAATTACATTCTCTGAGAGGTACTAGAATGAATTTTCCTCACCAAGATTTTAAGGAAGAGATTTCCAAGAGAAATATAGGTTTCAAAAAATGTGTCCATGAATGCTTTAGTAAGGAGTTCCAATTGAAATGGGCTCTCTGATTTTAGTATGGTTGGATAAATTACAGACATCAGAATCCAGGTATAAGAAACCAAGGAAAGTTTTAAAAAGAAGTAAAGTTGCTGTGATTAACATTTGGCTCTAAGGACAGACAAACTAATCCAATCTCCAAGAGTAGCCTTAGAAATCTCTGAGGGTATTTAATTAATCATGAATCTATAGAAAAGAAATTTTTAGGCCACCCCCTAAGGAATTAGTTGCCTTATATGTCAAATTAACAACTATAATAATTTTATTATGATGATTATTATTATATTTTATTATATAACAAAGTTAAAGGCCTGATTTGATATATTACATTACAGAGTCACAGTGCTTCCCTCAATTCATGTATCTGAGTCATGGCATATTTCCAAGTCCTGAAATGAAAAAGAAATAACTGTTCTCAAAACCACATGTTATCCTTTCTTCAAGACTTTTCCAAAAGGACAGAGATCTTACATTTATTTACCTATGGGGGAAGGAAACATATGCAGAATTATTATGAATTATTAGACATTAAGTATAATCTAACATTAATTATTGGGGTTGAAGAACTACACTGGGGCTTGCTAGTGTGAATGGAACTTATGAATATCGAGATATACTGAATTTACACAAGTTCTACATGATTGGCACAGGTGAATTCAAAGCTCCATGGTGGTAAGGTTTCCAGATCTTAAGTTCATAATTAAAATTGATATATTCTCAATTGGTAAAAGCTATAATAAGTTTCCTGATTTTGGGATACAATTTTTATTTATAGGAAGGGTCAAATGCTATTTATATTACTCTTCTTTAAAAATAGTTAACTGGGCTCCTTGGTTGGCTCAGTGGGTTGAGCATCTGCCTTCGGCTCAGGTCATGATCCCAGGGTCCTGGGATTGGGTCCAAGTTGGGTTCCTTGCTCCACAGGGAGACTGTTCTCTCTCTGACCTTCCTCCCACTTGTTCTCTTAATCTCTCTGTCTGTCAAATAAATAAATAAAATCTTCTAAAAATAAAAAAAAATTAAAAAATAGTTAAATACCATATTTCATTCCTAAAAGAATTGATCAAATATTCAACCATTAGAGCTATATGAAAGATTGATTCTATCATACCTTTTTTTTTTAATTCTGTTGTAGATGGAGTCAAAAAATCTGATAGTTTTGGGAAAATGGCTGTGTTTATCATAAACTTACTCAGATTTTGACCCTAATTGGAATATGTGTTAGGGAAAAAAGTATTATAGAGAAAAACTTATGAAAATATATTTTATCAAATTATTTTATTATCCCTCTGAGCACATAGATTGCTCTGCCCCATGTTGCTTGTATCCAGGTTGGACCATGTGGCTGAGTTTCGACCAACTGAGGGAATAAATGAAGCACAATATAATTAGGCCTGAATGTAAGATAATCATTACAGTCTGTCACATTATTTTCTTGGCATGAATAGAAGTAAAGTACTCCAAAAGTGGTGGGGTCACTTGATGAAAAAACTCCAGATCCCTGATATGTCAGTGGGAATATAGCTACCCAATAAATCCACCAAATTTCTTGTTTGAGCAAGAAATATACCTTTATCATGTTAAGTCCCAGGAATTTGAGGGTGTTGGTAGTATTAGCTTATGCTGACACATGTAGACCTACTTTCCAGTTCCTTGCTGTAGTTACTCAGTTCCTCTCCTAGTGGCTTTTTGCTTTTATTAATTTTTCAGTCTATTCAACTGAAGATGGAAAATATTGGAAGTTTATAGTCTTTTATCAGAAACATTTTCATCTTGTCTGAAAGGTACATCAGCTATCTGGTTTGTCACATACAATATATGCATCCAGGAACTTGGTCATCTTACAATTTTAGTGGGACATCACATTAGTCCACTGAAGAAGTCATGTTGACAGTTCATATAGATTGGGAAATAATAGATATTTTATATTTCTCAGTAAGACACTGAGCTTTCAGAAGGTAGGGGATAATCCTCCCCAACACACAGTCTCTGAGACTTGCCACTTTAGTGGAGGGAGTTTCTCATACTGCAGTTATGTGGAATTTTAAGAAAGAGCTACTGGATTGAGGAATTTTCTATAGTTTTGGACCTAAATTATTATATGTGGCACACTTGATGAAGTCCTTAGACACTGTAGAAAGCAAATGCACATTTTGATTTTCTTGTTTTATCTCCTTTATCAGACAATTTAAAAAAAATTAAGTTTTGTACAACCAAACATAAGGGCTATGCTTTTGACAGGTTAGTGGATGTGTCTCTTGACTGGTTAGATCCTGGAGCCATGGTAAGAACTTAGAGAAAATTCTCATCACTTGTGCTCTTTCTGCCCAGTAAAGCTTTATTTAGGTGTTCTTCTCCATGCTATCAGTTCTGCCTTGGCTGGCCTACTGTGGTGAAAGTGGCTCAGATTACTGCACCATTTTTTTCAAAGTACCAGCTTCAACACCAGAACTTGCATTTATTTCAGTGTGAGTCTACTTTACAACTACAGAGAAAATACAGGGAAAACAAGTACATGGGAAGTTGTCTCACAGTCATGTTCCTTCCTGTCAGTCTTGAAATGGTTTATATCTCAGAGAATGGGAATGTACATGAATTAATATATTTGTGTTGCATAGTCTATTCCAAAGACTACATTATTGTTCATTAAATTTGAAAATACTAATGAAAGTTGTCACAATTTTCTTGTTATTTTTTTTAGACCACATATTTGTATCCATAAAATATTCATGCTCTGGATATATTCACTTATTCAATATCTACCTTCCCCAGTAGAAAATAAAAACATTTGAAGAGCGTCCCAATTTGTCTTTTTTACAGGTTTGCTCATTGTTCCTAGAACTCTGCTATGGTATATGGCATATAATAGAGACCAACTGATATTTGGTGAATGAAGATTAATTAATCTTCTGTGTTTCTGGAAGATATTTTTATAATTTGACTACACATAAGATATATGCTCCAATTTAAATGCTTTTGAGTAATTTTCTTTACTTTTCATATATTTTCTTTTTTTCCCTTTCATTCTTCCATCCTTCCTCTTTTCACATCTCCCCTGTGTATCCTGTACTAACATGAAACTGTTCCCTACCTGCAGAGTATACTAATAAACATCCATGCTAATTGATCATTACCCAAGATACATCAATGTTTAAATAATTTTTACATTCTCCCTATACAAAAACCCTTTTACTCTACATTCACTATATGGAGGTTTGCATAGGCAGCTCAAAATTAGCATACCCTAACAGAACTCATCATAGTTCTTCCAGTAATCTCATTTGGCTTACATCCTCAAAAAGCAACACTACAGAAGTCCACACTTTTCAATTTGTTCACAACCAGCAATACTGGATATTCTATCTTCTTAAAGCACTGTCCTCTAATGCTGCATACTATCTAGCCATGGCTTCCTATTAGTATAGGCACTGACCCTTTCCTACCTGAAATAGTCCAATAACATTCTGACTGGTTACCCTGTTCACTGTTCTACAGATGTTTAAACAAGCATTTCCCAATTGAGTTTTTCAGAACTATGTTCCTAGAAAATGGTCTTAAGAAAAAGAAAAAAAAAAAAAGCATCAGTGTATTAAAGACTGACATAAACTACAATGAAGAACCTGTATAGAATAGGATTAAATAATGGGTACTTTCTAGTCAGACCCTCCTGGATTCAAATTTTAGCATGTTCCAGTGCCTAAAGTGATGTTTGGTACATCTGTGGTAAATACATATTTTCAAAATTGAAAATAGATTCAAATTAATAGATAAATATTATGAGAATGTTAGTTAACATTCTCAAGTGTCATTTCCTAAACTTATAATCAACTAGCTCTGTGGTAGGTCTCCCCCAACAATTTCCCCCAACTCACTTCTCCTCTCCAACTCCCAATGTCCTCCATGTTATTCCTTATGCTCCACAAGTAAGTGAAACCATATGATACTTGACTCTCTCTGCTTGACTTATTTCACTCAGCATAATCTCTTTCAGTTCCATCCATGTTGATACAAAAGTTGGGTATTCATCCTTTCTGATGGAAGCATGACACTCCATTGCATATATGGACCCCATTTTCTTTATCCATTCGTCCACTGAAGGGCATCTTGGTTCTTTCCACAGTTTGGCAACTGTGGCCATTGCTGCTATGAACATTGGGGTACAGGTGGCCCTTCTTTTCATTGCATCTGTATCTTTGAGATAAATACCCAATAGTACAATTACAGGGTCATAGGGTGGCACTATTTTTAATTTCTTAAGGAATCTTCACACTGTTTTCCAAAGTGGCTGCACCAACTTGCATTCCCACCAACAGTTTAAGAGGCTTCCCCTTTCTCCACGTCCGCTCCAACACTTCTTTACTTTCTTGTTAATTTTGGCCATGCTAACTGGTGTAAGGTGGTATCTCAATGGGGTTTTGATTTGAATCTCCCTGATTGTTAATGATGATCAACATTTTTGTATGTGCCTGTTAGCTATTTGTATGTCTTCTTTGGAGAAGTGTCTGCTCATGTCTTCTCCCACTTTTTGATGTGATTATCTGTTTTGTGTGTGTTGAGTTTGAGGAGTTCTTTATAGATCTTGGATATCAGCCCTTTGAGGTGTCATCTGTGAGTAATCAAGATTAGAGCAGAGATCAATAAGATAGAAACTAGAGAGATACAGTGGACCATATCAATGAAACTAGAAGCTGGTTTTTTGAAAGAATAAATAAGATCAATAAACCATTGGCCAATCTAATCTAAAAGGAAAGAAAAAGGACTGAAATTAATAAAATTGTGAATGAAAAGGGAGACATCATGACTAACACCAAGGAAATAGAAACAATCATCAGAAATTATTATCAACAGTTATATGCCAATAAGTTAAGCAACCTAGATGAAATGGATGTATTCCTGGAAAACTATAAACTTCCAAAACTGAATCAGGAAGAAATTGACAACCTGAATAGACCAATATCTAGTAACAAGATGAAGCAGTGATCAAAAACCTCCCAAAAAACAAGAGCCAGGACCTGATGGATTTCCTGCAGAATTATATCAAACATTCAAAATAATAATAATAACAATAATAATAATAATGCCTATTCTCCTGAAGCTGTTTCAAAAAAAAAAAAAAGAAAAAGAAAAAGAAAGAAAGAAACAGAAGGAAAACTTCCAGACTCTTTTTGTGAAGCCAGCATTACACTGATCCCCAAATCAGGCAAAGACCCATCAAAAAGGAGAATTTCAGACCAATATCCCCGATGAATATGGATGCTAAGATTCTCAACAAGATCCTAGCTAATAGGATCCAACAGTATATTAAAAAGGTTTTCCACCATGACCAGGTGGGATTTATCCATGGGATGCAAGAGTGGTTCAACATTCACAAATCAATCCATGTGATAGAACAAATCAATAAGAGAAGAGAGAAGAACCACATGGTCCTCTCAATTGATACAGAAAAAGCATTTGACAAGATACAGCATCCGTTCCTGATTAAAACACTTCGAAGTATAGGGATAGAGGGAACATTCCTCAACTTCATAAAATCTATCTATGAAAAACCTACAGCAAATGTCATCCTCAATGGGGAAAAGCTGACAGCCTTCCTTTGAGATTAGGAACATGACAAGAATGCCCACTCTAGCCACTCTTGTTCAACATAATACTAGAAGTCCTAGCAACAGCAATCAAACTACAAAAAGAAATAAAAGGTATTCAAATTGGCAAAGAAATCAAACTGTCCTCTTTGCAGATAACATGGTACTTTATATGGAAAACCCAAAAGACTCCACCCCCAAACTACCAGAACTCATAGAGCACTTCAGTAATGTGGCAGGATACAAAATCAATGTACAGAAATCAGTGGCTTTCTCATACACTAACAATGAAAATATAGAAAGGGAAATTAGAGAATCCATTCCATTTACTATAGCACCAAAAATCATAAGATACCTGGGAATAAACCTAACCAAAGAGGTAAAGGATTTGTACTTGAGGAACTACAGAACACTCATGAAAAAATTGAAGAAGGCATAAAAGGATGGAAGAGCATTTCACGCTCATGGATCAGAAGAGTAAACATGATTAAAATCTATACCGCCTAGAGCAATCTTACTTTCACTGCCATCCCCATAAAAATTCCACCAGCATTTTTCAAAGAGCTGGAACAAACAATCCTAAAACTTGTATGAGAACCAGAAGGACTCTGAATTGCTAAGGAAATATTCAAAAAGAAAAACAAAATTTGGGGCATTACCTTGCCTTATTTCAAGCTTTACTACAAAGCAGTAATCACCAAGACAGTATGGTATTGGCACAAAAACATACACATAGACCAGTGGAACAGATTAGAGAGCGCAGATATGGACCCACAATTCTATGGTTAAATAATCTTCGACAAAGCAGGAAAAAATGTCCAGTGGAAAAAAGACAGTCTCTTCAATAAATGGTGCTGGGAAAATTGGACAGCTATGTGTAGAAGAATGAAACTCAACCATTCTCTTATACTATACACAAAGATAAACTTGAAATGGATAAAAGACCTCAACATGAGGCAAGAATCCATCAGAGTCCTAGAGGAGAACATAGGCAGTAACCTCTTTGATATTGGCCACAGCAACTTCTTTCAAGATATGTCTCCAAAGGCAAAGGAAACAAAAGAAAAAATAAACTTTGGGGTCTTCATTAAGATCAAAAGCATTTGCACAACAAAGGAAACAGTCAATAAAACAAAGAAGCAACCCACACAATGGGAGAAGATATTCGCAAATGACACCACTTTTATCATGTTAAAAACTATTCTGGACGTTCACACTTTGAGGTTTGATATAACTGGGTAATCATAAAGACAAGCTCCTTCCTCTTTTCCCTCTTTTCTATCCAAAAACATGCAACATCTCATTTTTTATGAGATCTTGGTGCATGTTCTGATGTGTCATCTACGTCTGAGACAGGAAGAAGTCAGATGGAGAAAAGAATAAGACACATCCTTTTATACTAGGAAATCAATAACCTTCTTGGATTCCTTGCCTATTTATCTCTGCTTGTTATAATTCTGATCTGGAGTGATTAGCTATGCTCAAATTTAAGGAATCAGGGGAAATAATATTTTAAAAATATGTATTTAGATATTTTGCTACAAAATTGTTGTTTTGTAAGTTAGGAGAGAATATTTCTATATAGATATAGATATATAGATATATCAGCTTTTTGAAATTATTAAATGAACCCAAACATTAGCAATTTACACAATAATTATTTATTGACTCCTCACATGTCTATGTGTCATTTGAATTCTGCTCATCTGAAATAGGTACTGTTGAATTCTGATCATTTCATGTGTTCTGAGGCTTGGATGATCAGGCAAATGGCTCACTGTCACCTCTGATTGTGAGGGGTGAGGGTGGTGTCTGGACCGCATATTTTTTTTTTAATTAATTTTTTATTTTTTATAAACATATATTTTTATCCCCAGGGGTACAGGTCTATGAATCACCAGGTTTACACACTTCACAACACTCACCAAAGCATATATTTTTTAATACAGCAGGCTAGCCTAGGCTTGTTCACAAGGAAGTTTGCAGTATGGTTCTAGGAGTAGCAAGAAGGCAAGACCAAGGTGCAATTCATTTTCACATTTTGGCTTACATACGTTTGCTACTGTACCTTTGGCCAAATTGAGTCACATAGTAAAACCCATAGTCAATGTAGAAATATATTACCAAACAGCATAGCTACAGAGAGGCAAGAACAGACTTGGACCATTCCTATAAGCAGTTCAACACAGTGGCTACCTATGTCTACCTCTAGATAACCCATAAATTATCTAGAAAGAAAAATACTACTTATTTGGTATTTGGAAGAAATAAATAAGATTACTGAAAGTATTTAACACAGTGTTGTTTCCTTTTTTTTTTTTTCTGGAAAAACAAGACATTCAAAAAATCAGCAATGTTTCCAACAAAAAGTAGTAATAATTATAATCATCATTAGTTCATTTAGTCCCATGTAGTTTGTTCTTGTTGATCTTGATCTCTCTTTTTTTTTATAATTAAATTTTTTTCAGTGTTCTGAAATTCATTGTTTAGATACCACATCCAGAGCTCCATGTAATATGTGCCCTCCATAATACTCACCACCCAGCCACGCCCCCCATAAGCCCCTCCAAAACCTTCAGTTTGTTTCTCAGAGTCCACAGTCTCTCATGGTAGATCTCCCCCTCGAATTTCCCCCAACTCACCTTTCCTTGCCATCTTCTAATGTCTTCCGTGTTATTCCTTATACTCCACAAGTGAAACCATGTGATACTTGACTCTCTCTGCTTGACTTATTTCACTCAGCATAATCTTTTTCAGTCCTGTCCATGTTGATACAAAAGTTGGGTATCAATCCTTTCTGATGGAGGCATAATACTCCATTGCATATACAGACCCCATTTTCTTTATCCATATATATATATGGATATATATATTTAAAAATATATATATTTAAAAATATATATATTAAAAAATATATATAATTTCAATGGATTTTATATATTTATATATATAATATATATATAATTTCAATGAATTATATATAATTCATTATAATTATATATATAATATATTATATATAATAATAATATATTAATATATAATAATATAATATATAATTATATAATTATATACCTGCCATGCTAGATGTCAATGTTCCCAAATATATATATATATTCCCAAATATATGTTCCCAAATATATATATTTATATATATTATATTATAATATATATAATATATATATTATGTAACATATAATATATATAATTATATATTATTGGTATTTGGAATATATATATAACTATATATGATGAATTCTATATAATTCATTGAAATATCCATAATTCTCCTAGTTAAATCTTTTATAATATATATTAATTGATTATATTTATATAATTGGTTATATATTTGTTGATCATATTTATATAATTCATATTGATGACTGGACACTATTTTCATCCAATTTATACATACTTTCTTCAGTCTTTCATAGTGAGCTATTATAACCTAATAGCTATCCATTTTGGAGAAGCACAAACACAGCATTCATGCAATAGTTCTTTGGACAAATGTTGAATATGTTCCACATTCAACAGTCTCTTACCCACAACTTGAAAGTGAAAAATAACACAAGGAAAATGTATGTACATACATATATGTCAAAGAAAATAAACATAAAAACTAGAAATATAGCATAACTGAAATAAATATGTGTTGACGTTTTTTACAAAGAAATTGTTTTGTAATATATCTGACACAACTGTAAAAATTAACTAGATGGATTAAATCAAAAATAGCTAGATGAAACACTTAAAATTATTTCAAAATTAAACATTATGTTTACTATATAATTATCAATTTTTAGATATATTGTCATCTAAATCAACTAATGCAACTAATGCAAGCATGTATTCAGAAAAAAAAAAGTATAGTTAGGTTTGGTTTATTTTAGGTGGTATTTTGGTTAGGTGCAGAAATCTGGGGTTCTTTCAAATTATCCCTCTGCCTCATCTCTGAAACCAATCTTAAATATTTAGCTTCAGTTCCAAATTTTCCTTTACATCACCTTAAATGAATCTAATAATATCCCTCTCTAGACTTGTAAGAATGTTGAAATTGGTATCAGCTTTAGCCATCCACCATTTTCTACCATGTTCGTACATGCACATATAATATATATTATAATAGTATAAATTATCTTTCTAGCAAGCATTTTAAATTAAATATCAAGTCTTTGCTGAAACCCATTCGATGGCATTACTTTGAATCTTTTTTTTTTTTTTTTAAAGATTTTATTTATTTATTTGACAGACAGAGATCACAAGCAGGCAGAGAGGCAGGCAGAGAGAGAGAGAGGAGGAAGCAGGCTCCCTGCTGAGCAGAGAGCCCGATGCGGGACTCGATCCCAGGACCCTGAGATCATGACCTGAGCCGAAGGCAGAGGCTTAACCCTCTGAGCCACCCAGGCGCCCTGAATCTTAGTTAAAAAACAAACCTTATCCGTAACATGGTCTTGGAATTAATAAGATAATGTAGCCACTATCTAAAAAAACCACCACCATCACCACACACACACACACTCACACACACACACACACACACACACACACACACACACACAGATTTTTGTGGTTTAATGCAGTAAAAATGTATTTATCATGTCCATAACTGAGTCCAGTGAAGGCCCAGATGGTTAATACTAATAAGAAGGAGAAGGATATTCTCTGCACTAGCATGTGGGGTACAGGTTGCAGGTGCCTCTTTCCTCTTTAATACATGTGACTAAGACCCTAGAGCATTGACATCTAGCATGGCAGGTATATAAAAGATGGCGAATTAAGTGTGATTTTTTTTTTAAGATTTTATTTATTTATTTGACAGAGATCATAAGTAGGAAGAGAGGCAGGCAGAGAGAGAGAGAGGGAAGCAGTCTCCCTACTGAGCAGAGAACCCAATGCGGGGCTCTATCCCAGGACCCTGGGATCATGACCTGAGCTGAAAGCAGAGGCTTTAACCCACTGAGCCACCCAGCCGCCCCTAAGTGTGATATTTTTATGTTCAGTCTTAAAAGTAGTACACGTCACATTGCCATCTATTCATCCCCTACCCCCATATTTCATTGGACAAACTTCAATTACACGGTCACACCTAACTGCAAATGAATTCAGGAAATAATCTAGATGCGTTCTCAAAAGATGAAAACATGGTTGGGGTGAACAGCTAGGTGGTTTGTGCCACAGCAAAGACCTATATTATTTGGTCCCTGTCTATTTCTCCTTCATCAACTCACATTTTTTCTGTTTGTCCCTCTTTTCCAGCATTTTAGTGTTTAAATTTATCTTCTAGGCCCACTGTCACCATAGGTATTGGTACATGCTGTTGGTTGGGCCTTAACACATTTTCCTACCTTCCACCCTTTAACTCTTAACTCAAATAGCGTTTACTGAGATAACTCAACCCTATCTATCAACAGATCAGTCCATTCTAAAACATGCTTGCATAGCACTTTATATTTTTATACCAATTGTTATTACAGTAGATAATCATATATTTTTTGTAATTGACTTATAGTATCCTTCTGCCTTTATTAGAGGATATTATCTTACTTGTGCTGCCATTAAAAAACACCACTAAGTAGGTTGCTTAAACAACAGAGATATATTTTCTCATAGCTCTGGAAGCTGGAATTCCAAGATCAAGGTGTTAGGAGGTTTGATTTCTTCTGGAGCCTCTTTCCTTGACCTGCATATGACCACCTTCTTTCTGTGTCATCATATGGCCCTTCCTTTGCATGTACACTCCTGGTTTGCTCTGTGTGTTCTAGTTTTCTCTTCTGATAAGGACACCAGTCAGAGTAGATTAGGGCCCACTCTTACATTTTAACTTAATCATTTCTTTATAGCCCCATTTCCAAATACAGTCACATTCTGAGATACTTGAAATCAGAACTTCAAAACATAAATTGGGGGGGGCCATAAGTCCATCCATATGAGATGGTAAACATCATGATTGTTGAATCTGACTGGCTTGCAATTATGTCTTCAGTACTAAGAACTTATTATATAGTAGTTACTTACTATAAATGTGTTGAATTAATGAATGATTTGCTAAATAAATATTTGTTCACCATTTGTAATGTTGGCTTTTTTTTCTTCTTATGTAGCTACCAAAGTCAATAATGAGAATTTCTATTACAGTGTACACAGAAAATAATGTTAATATGTTTTGCAAAGTGCAAAGAACATTAAATTTACTCATTAAGTTGCTATGACAAGCCAGAATACATATAGATAAAATCCTATATTGGGATACATAGATTATTTTCATTACAACTGATAGCATAAGAGCTCCTGGCAGACTGGAAATTACAAAGGAAAATAAGAAGTTAGTGTGAGCAATGCACTCTGTGTGGCATAACTGTAGCCAATGGGGGCAATAAATTTACTCCTGGAATACATGAAGAAAGCATCTATGAAAATTAAAATGTAATGTCTAGAGGGTGCCTGGGTGCCTCAGTTGTTTGAACAACTGCCTTCAGTTCAGGTTATGATTCTGGAGTCCTGGGATCCAGTTCTGTACCAGGTTCCCTGCTCAGCAGGGGGGTCTGCTTCTTTCTCTGACCTTCTCCCTGTCATGCTCACTCTTTCTCATTCTCTCTCTCAAATAAATAAAAAATAAATAAATTTTATGATATAGAAATATAATATAAATATAATGAGTTCCTGTATAATGAAGAATTGATGTATTGATAGTGGAAATCCCTCTTATTCCTGATCATGAGGATAGTTTTCAATATTTACCATTTAGTATAATGTTTTTTGCAAGTTCTTTTTTTTTCCCCTTGTAGACACTTTTGTTTTTTTAAAAAATATACTTTTTTCAAATTACTGATAATTTTTTGAAAATTTTTAAACCTTGAACAGATGTTTACTTTTAGCCAATGCTTTTCCATGTAGGATGAATTTTTGTTTGTTTGCTTTCATTCTGTTAATACAATGTATAACATTGTTTTGTATTTTCAATATTAGGCATAATTGGATTCCTTAAGTAATCCTGACTTGGACTTGGACATTATCATGTTGGAAGACATCTGAATCTGAGTTTTCCTTGGGTTAAACTTCTTAATAAAAACCTACTTAATATGTATAAGAATGTTCAAATTTTATTTCTAGTTCAATTTTTCTATGGTTGGTTAATAAAGGGATTTGTTCGTTTAACGTGAAATGGTTTTGTTGATATCTTAAATATTATTTTTTGCTGTCTATAGAGCTTTCCCTTCTTATTTTAATTTATAATTGATAATTGATATATTCTGACTAATTTTGGTAGTCATTCTTAGGGTGTATATAACACAAACAGATGTATTTATAAATGTAAGGAATCAACTTTTAGTTTTCTTAAATTGCTTAATTGTATCTCTTTATATTTTATCATTATCCCTTTCATAATTACTTGACTTAATTTGTTCTCCATTGTTTAGGTTTTTCTTATTGTATTATCATTCCAAAGTATTTTTAAATTTAATTTTTAATTGATTTACAGAGTTTTTTTTTAATAAATGCATAGGTTAATATCAAACATTTTGAGCATTTTAATTTGGGAATTTTAAAATTAACTTTTACTTATTAACTTACATATAACTACATAAGATTTTTTTTTTTAAGATTTTATTTATTTATTTGACAGACAGAGATCACAAGTAGGCAGAGAGGCAGGCAGAGAGAGAGGGGAAAGCAGGCTCCCCACTAAGCAAGGAGCCTGATGCGGGGCTCGATCCCAGGACCCTGAGATCATGACCTGGACCGAAGGCAGAGGCTTTAACCCACTGAGCCACCCAGGCGCCCCACTACATAAGATTTTAATCTGAAATTGTTGAGACATATTGTTCATGCTCAATCTGTTGTTAATTCCATCACACTCATGCACTTGAAAATATATGTAAGCTTTAGCTGTTACATGGAATGTTCTATATGCATCATTTAAGTTAAGTTTATTAATTGGTTTTCCAAATTTTCAGTATTTCTGTTGATTTTGGTTTTTGCATTTGTAACTGAAATAACTCTTTCAAAATAACCCTCTACAGTTACTAAATGTGTCAATATGCAGTTTCTCTTACATGTATTTTGAGACTATGTTATTCAGTATGAAAATTAAGACTGTTGCATCATTCTTTAGAATGACCTTGTTTTCATTATGAAATAGTCCTTTATAACTCTTATTCTTAATTTATTGAAGTCAACCTGGCACAGTGATTTTTAGGACTAGTATTTGCTTGATATGGACCTCTCCATATTTTCTTTTTTTTTTTTAAGATTTTATTTATTTATGAACATATGTATGTATGTATTTAGAGAGAAAGGGAGAGAGAGAACATGAGCAGGGAGAGGGGAAGAAGGAGAAGAGAGAGAGAGAGATAGCATTTTAAGCAGACTCCACACTGAGTGTGGAGCCCATCTGAATGACCCACATGGCTCGATCTCAGGACCCCGGGATCATGACCTGAGCCAAAATCAAGAGTTGGACACTTAAGCAACTGAGACACCCAGGCACTCCCATATTTTATCCTCCAATTTTCTCCATCTTTACATTCAAGGATTTTATAATTTATAAGGAGAATGTATAATTTATTATTGATAACCAACACATCTTAGTAGCTGAAAACAACACACATTTATTATCTCACACTTTCTGTGGGACATGAATCTACATATGGCTCAGCTGATTTCTCTATTTAAGACTCACTAGACTGATATTAAGATTTTTGCCTGGGCTATATTCTAAAGGTTGGATTGGGAAAGAATACACTTCCAAGCTCTTTCAGGTTGTTGGCAGAATTCATTTCCTTGTAGCTGTAGGTTTCAGACCTTAGATATTACCTTGTTGGCTGAAGGCTACCATCAACTTCTTAAGGCCACCTGTACTTTCTAGAGGCTGTCCACAATTCCCTGCTACATTGGCTTTTCCAACATGCTTGCTTACTTCATAAGGCCAGTGAAAAGGATGTCTAGAGTGAGTCTGATAGAACAATGGAGATTTATATAATGGATATAATGCAACCTGGGAATGATATTCATCAACTTTGTAATAATCTAATGGTTATAAATAAAACAGGTACTCACTGCACTTATAGGTAGGAATGTACAGGAAAGAATTACTTGAAAGAATAAAAATTAGAAGGTGTGGAACAGGAGAGAATCTGTCACATAACATGAGATTCGTTTTTCTTTTAAAACCTAGTTTGTTGATCACAAACTTATAATTGGGTTATTTCAGCTGTTTGGATTTAATGCAATAATTGATACATTTAGAAAGTGATATGCCATGTTTCCAGTTTTTTAGGCCAAGTTACTTATTTTTTTCTTGTCGTGTTTTATTTTAGTTCTACTTTTAAGTTATTCTAGTGTTCCCATCTTTATCTTGTTAACTGACCATTCTTTTATAAGTCCTTTAATAGATATTCTAAGGATTATAACGGGCATACTTGACTTACTAGAGTCTACCATATATTAGAACTTTCCTGCTACTTTGACAAATCAATGAACTTACAACATTTCAAATATATCATACTCCATTTTTGTGGATTTTTCAGTCATATTTTTATGTCTATTTAAATCTTATATATCACAAAATAATATTATGCATGTTGATACTTTAATTTGCCCATATATTTATCTTTCCATTTCTGTTTTAAGGTGATTTTATCCAGATTACTTTCTTTCTGCCTAGACAGAATTATCCTTGGTATTTGCTTTTCTGCAAACTTTCTGGAGATAAATTCTTTAGTTTGTGTGAATGTATATGCTTTTAAACATGAAGTATATATACATATAAAAGGCCATACAAATAATTTTATTTTTAACTAATTTTACTGTTTAAAGTTTATATCTTACATATGAAGAAACCTGTTATTTCTTAAAATGATTATGGAAATAATTTTGCTTCCAGTTTTTACTAATGCAACAAAAATCCCTTCTAAGATTTTATTTTATTTGGCTTATCTCTTGAGGGCCATTTTCGTTGTAGTAAACACTGCAAAATTATAGCCATGAACAGTCATCATAAAATTATACCAAGTAAGGAATAAAGGAAAAGAGTTAAGATGAGCCCTAGAGGCTATGATTTTTATTTAAAATAAATTTGGGAAGTCACTGCATTATTCAGGGAGCCCATCCAGAAAGGATGACAAAATGCAAAGTAGAATTAATCATTTTAACAAAAGAACTATTCTTTCTATTACAAAATTTTGACAAAAATAAAATAGGATAAGATTATCTTTCAAACTAAGAGCATGTTTAAGTAATAATCAAAATCACATGTGATGCTTTAATTTCACATTAGCTCTTCTGTTGAAACTAGGGTGTATATTGATATGGGATTATGAAATAGAAATGGTTTTCTGACTATGATTTTTTACTATGACTCCGCC
Organism: Mustela erminea; assembly: GCF_009829155.1. NCBI lineage: Eukaryota > Metazoa > Chordata > Mammalia > Carnivora > Mustelidae > Mustela > Mustela erminea. Next base: position 109,476,039 of record NC_045617.1, on the reverse strand, counting down.
TTGATATTCATAAAGTTTTCCATGCAATTTTACTAAAAACTGGTGAATTTAGCAGATTGTTTTAAAAATCATACAGTAAGAATTACCAGGATAAAAAACAACCAGTAGCAAAATCATTATTGGTAAAATAAGTAGTATTAATTGGTAGTTTATTATTTATAAAACATTGTACTGAAAACTTTACATTAGTTAAATTTTTGTATCTTCACTAAATTTCTATCTAGTGAATATAATTACTTGATTTCATTTAAAAGATTAGAAATGACAGAATGAGTTCAACATCATGGTGGTATAAGATGAACCTCCTTTTTGTTTCACAAACAAAAGTGCTTTTGTGATAGTTATAGGATCCAGGGCCAGATACAAATGAAACTGGGAGGAGTCCTACCCACTTGTGCGTCTGGAAATAGGCACACAGATCATGGTTCAGACTATAGAACCAGTGTAGAAGTGAACTTGTCCCAACTCTTCTTCCTATGGTTGGGAAAAAACCTGGAGAATACTAACCTGGGAAGACACACAAGATCAGAAGAGGAATTTCAAAAGTCCTGTCTTCTAAATGGAAGATTCCATTGAAGAAAAATAGAACTAAAAATAGAAGTATGACACAGTGGAAACAAAAATCTTTACCATTCCTGCCCCATTCCCAAGGCAGCACTACTTGTAAATATCACTCAACAAGGACCTCTCCCACAGGGGAAACAGAAAACAGTGTTTGAATGTCCTGACATTCCAGTCCTGTGAATCTAGCTGGATTCTCTATGACTGAGAGGATGGAGAAAATCAGGAAAGAGGCAGAAAAGAGTATATCAAAGGACATGAAAAGAACACTTACAATAATGGGGAAAGAAACTGCATCAGTGATCAAAGATCTCCCACCACAGAAAACTGAACCAGCTGGCTTCACTGGATAATTTCTGCCAAATATTTAAAGAATGATTCATGTTAATTCTTCTCAAATTCTTCCAAGGAATTGAAGGGGATGGAACACTTTCAAATTCATTGCACAAGGTGAGTGTTACCTGATACAGAAGTAAGATAAAGACCTAAAAGAAAACTATAGATTGATTTCTCTGATGAATATAAATGCAAACATTTTCAGTGAATTATTAGCATGCTAAATTTAAATATATATATATATATATATATATATATATATATATATATATATCCTGATCAAGTGGACTTTATACATGGGATGCAAAGATGGGTTGAATATGCAAATCAATAAATGTGATACACTATATTAATACAGTAAAAAATAAAAGTAATATGATCACCTCAATAGATGTAGAAAAAGCATTTGACAAAATACAATGTCCTTTCATGATACAAAAAACAAAACAACAAAAAAACCTCCATTAATTGGGTATAGAAGGGATATAACATAATGAGTCTATATGTGACAAACCCACAGCTAACATAATACTCCATGGTGAAAAATTGAAAGCTTTTCCATTAAGTTCAAGAACAGAATAAGGGTTGCTCACTCTCATGACTTGTATCCAATGTAGTACTGGCAGTTGTAGCTAGAGCCATTAGGCAAGGTAAAGAAATAAAAATCATCCAAATTCAAAAGGAGGAAGTAAAATAGTCATTATTTGCAGATGATATGATCTTATGCATAGAAAAACCTAGCCGCTCAACCAAAAAACTTGAAACTAATTAATGAATTCAACAAAGTTGCAGGTTATAAAATAAATTATAAAATAAATAATAAATAATATAAATTATAAATATAAAATAAATATATAAAATAAATTATAAAATAAATTTACAAAAATCAGTTGTACTTTTAGATACTAACAACAAACTTCTGAACAAGAAAAAACAATACCATTCACAATATCATCAAAACTAAAAAAATTGTGATGCTTGGATGGTATGGTTGGTTAAGCATCCAACTCTTGTTTTTAGCTCAGGTCATGACTTGCATTGTGAGATCAAGCCCTGTGTCTGTCTCCTTGCTCAGCATGGAGTCTGCTTAGAATTCTCTCTCCCTCTCTCTCTGTCCCTCCGACTCCTGCTCTCTCTTGCTCTTCCACTCTAAATAAATAAATCAATAAGTAAAGCTTTTTAAAAAAATGACAAAGTAAATTTAACCAAGGAGGTGAAAGATCTTTACACTGAAAACTGTAAGACACAGATGAAAGAAATTGAACACATCAACAAGAGAAAATATATCCCATGTTCATAAATTAGAAGATTTAATATTGTTAAAATGTCCATACTACTCAAAGTCATCTACAGCTTCAACATAATCTTTATGAAAATTCCAATTTTATTTTTCATAGAAATAGAAAAAAAATCCTAAAATTTGTATGGAAATACAAAAGACTCCAGAATAGCCAGAATAATCATGAGAAAGAATAGCAAAATCAAAGGCATCATACCTTCTGATTTCAAGCTTTACTACAAAGTTATAGTAATTAAAACTATGAAACAATATGGTACTGGCACAAAAATAGACACTTAAAGCAATTGAACAGAATAGAGAGTCCAGAAATAATCCCCACAATTTATGTAAAATAAATTTACATTTATTTATAATAATCAACTGATATTTAACAAGGGAGCCAAGACCACTCAATAGGAAGAGGACAGTCTCCTCCACAAATGTTGTTGGGAAAACTGGATAACCACATCTAGGAAAATGAAACAGACCCCTTTCTTAACCACTCACAGAAATTAACTTGAATTAAAGACTTAAACATAAGACATGATGCTGTGAAATTCTCAGAATAAAACATAGCAAAGGAGCTCTTTGACATTGATCTTAGTAATGATTTTTTAACATGATAAAAATTTTAATATTATATTTTTTATTATGACAAAAGCACAAGCACCTAGGGGTGCCTAGGTAGCTTAGTTGGTTAAGCATCTGTCTTCAGCTCAGGTCATAATCCTAGGGTCCTGGAATTGAGCCCCGCATTAAGCTCCCTGTAGAGTGGGTAGTCTGTTTCTCTCTCTCTGTCTTCCCACTTTCCTTAAGCTTGATATCTCTCACTCTTTCTTTCTCTAAAATGAATAAATAAGTCTCTAAAAAGCACAAGCAACAGAAGCAAAAATCAAAAAGTGAGAGTGTATCAAACTAAAATGCTCTGTACAGCAAAAATAAAAGCAAAATGAAAAGGCAACCTGTGAAATGAGAGAAAATATTTGCAAACCATATATCAGGTAAGGGGTTAATATCCAAAATATATAAAGACTTTATACAACTCAATAACAAAGAAATAAAAAATCTAGATTTATAAAAAGAAGAAGCCAGGGTGCCTTGGTGGCTCAGTCAGTTAAGTGTCTGCCTTCGGCTCTGGTCATGATCCCAGGGTCCTGGAATCAAGTCCCACCTCAGAATCCCTGCTCAGCAGGGAGTCTGTTTCTCCCTCTACCCTTCTCCCTGTTTATCTCTCTCTCCCTCTCTCTCTCTTTCTACAATAAATTAATAAAATCTTTAAAGAAATGTAAAGCGATGAATAGATATTTTTTTCAAAAGAGAACATATAGATGGCCAACAGACACATGAAAAGATATTCAACATTATTAATCCTCAGAGAAATGCAAATCAAAACCACAATAAGTTATCACCTCAGACCTGTCAAAATAGCTATTATCAAGAAGAGAAAAGATAACAAGTGTTAGTGAGGATATGGAGAAAATGGAACCTTGTACATTGTTGGTGGGAATGAAAATTGGTTTAACAATATGAAAACAATATGGATGTTCCTCAAAAACTTGAAAATAGAGCTACCAGCTAATCCAGCAATCCCACTTTAGGGTATATATTCAAAGAAAGTGAAAATAGGATATTGAAGAGAGATACTACACTATGTTTTTTGCAGCATTATTCACAATAGCCCCCCCCACCAAAAAAAAAAAAATCTAAGTGTTCATCAATGGATGAATGGATAAAGAATATATATAGGAATATTATCCAGTCATGAGGAAGAAGGAATCCTCCCATTTGTGACAACATTGATGGACCTTGAAGGCATAATACTAAGTGAGGTAAGTCAAAGAAAAACAAATACTATATGGAATCACCTATATGTGAAATCTTAAAAAGGGGACTCATAAGAACAAAGAGTAGAATGGTGGTTAACAGAGGCTGGGAGGTGGGGGAACTGGGAAGATGCTGTGTAAGGACAAAAACTTGCAACCAGTAGACAAATAAGTACTGGAGATCGAGTGCACAACTTCGTGATTATAGACAACAAGGTGGTATTATAAATGTTAAAGTTTCTAAGAGTCTAAGTCTTTATTGTTCCCACTACCAAAAAGAAAGGATAATTATGTGATGTGATAGAGTTATCACTATTGTTATAATCATATTGCAATATATAAATGTATCAAATGAATACATTATATACCTTAAACTTATACAATGTCCTACGTCAATTATATCTCCATAAAAAAAGATAAGAAACAAAACAGAGACATTGTAATTAACTTTCTGGGAATTGCATGGCTGGTAAATTTGGAGTTGGGATTGAATTTAGACAATATTTTATTTTTTCCAAGTCTGTATTTAAATTACAGCTAGTTAACATACAGTGTAACGTTAGTTTCAGGTGTAGAGTTTAGTGATTCATTGCTTACATACGCAGTGCTCACCATGAAAAATGCCTTCTTTAATACCCATCACCTATTTAATCCATCTTCCCCTCCAGTAACATCAGTTTGTCCTCTATAGTTAAGTCTGTTTCTTGGTTTAGGTAATCTGATTTTTAGAAACTTTCTATTCTAAATTATTGTGCCTAATATGTGGAAGAAATGCAAATAATTATCCCCCAAATCTAAAAGATCATTTTTTGAGAATATGATTAAAGAAGTTAAAATATATTTAATATTTTATGTACTGGGCTTTGTACTATATTTTAAGGCTATGGAGATTAGTGAAGCAAAATCTATGTTCTTCTCTGTTTGACTATCCAGGAGAGGAAATGGATATGTTATTGTACTATATTGTGAAGTATTAAAATATAGGTAGCTGTAAATTAACATGGAGGAACAAGTGATTTTCTTGGAAATAAGATAGAATTTGGGGAAAAGGTACAGTTTCTTTTTTTTTTCTTGTAAAATAATCAAAACTTTTGCAGGTGATCAAGAGGCAGATGACTGCCTACCTTAGAAATGGGAACAGTCATGGTAAGTATTTGGCCTGAACGTGCAGAGTGCTCAGGAACAAGCAGAGTGTTATATGTAATTAACACACAAAGAGACAAGCCTAATGGGATTGGAGAAAATGAGAATGAAAATTTGCTAGTTTGTAAATGACATGGTGTAATATGCTATGATTAGAATAGAGTTCCTTGGTATTATTAAGCACTTCATTCAAAATATTCTGAGTTTTATTATAAATGAATGTCATTTCTTCTTAGTGGAGTATGAGTAACATATTTGACTCAGGATCATTGATTAAGATTGCACACTTACTATCATGATTGAAGTATACACTTAATCCTCTGGGTATCTGAATTTGGTTAACTTTACTTTAGAAATTAAAAAAAAAAAAATTACCAGTAGAAAGATCGTTGAATCTAAACACTAACTCAGAAAAAGGTGTAGATAAATACTTGATTATGTGGACAAAGCACATCTATATAGCACCAGCATAAGGGATACTCAAAACCAGCTTTTTTTTTTATTATTAAGTATATAGTATGTATTAAAGAAACTATTCTCAAGAGCAACAGAATTGTTGCTTTCTTACATTTATTTTGTAATTTTGTATTGAGGAGATAGAGGTTAATTATAAAAGCCTTTCTGGATCCTCAGAGGAATGCTTTCCTTAGATTTCTACAAAGAAATTTTACCAGCTTCTTTTCACAGTTGTATCTTGGGAGGTCACTGCAGCAATATATCAGCTACTAAGGATCTCAGTAGGATACCGCCAGAGGCCATCTTACAAAGGGTGCCAAGAAATAAATGAGATAGGATTGTTGTTTCCGGCAATTTCAAGCTATAGGAGAACCTGCATGTGCAGATGCACTGGTTTATAAAGAATCCTACTGCTTTGGGGTGGAATTCTAAAACACCAGGCTAAAACACCAGGGACACCCCCTCATACCCAGAGGGTGCCAGGATTCCGAGCGGGCACAGTCCTTGAGGACCCCCCCCTCCCCCCCGCCAAGGGTGCCCAGGACTCGAAGAAGGCGCCTCGGACTCGACAAGCTGGACCCCCTGCTCCTGGGGGCAAGCGCATGACCCCCCACCACCCTCGCGCTGCCTCCGTTCCCCGAGCACGGCCACCCCCAGTGTTGCACAAACCCATGCCCCCTCCAGCCCCTTTGTACACACCACCGCAGAAGGGGGCTTGGAGGGGGCGCAGCCTCAAACCCTGCCTTCCCTTTTACTTTTTTTTTTTTTTTTTGCCTTTGGAAGAGAGAACAGAGTGTTCGATTCTGCCCTATTTATGTTTCTACTTGAGAACAAACGTTGGTTATGTGTGTGTTTTTTCTTGTGTTGTTTTTTTTAAAGAAATGGGAAGAAGAAAAAAAAACAAGAACAAAAACAAAAACAAAAAAGAAACAAAAAAAACAACCTCCCTTCCCTTTCCTTGCTCTTGCTCACCACCCCCTACCGTCCTTCTGACATCTCTCCTCCAGCCCTTTTTGTTCTTTTGTTTTGTTTTGCTACGCGTCCACATTCCTGTTTGTAATCCTTGGTCTGCCCGGTTTTCTGTTTTAAGTAAAGTCTCGTTACGCCAAAAAAAAAAAAGCAAAATAAAAACAAAAACAAAAACTATTCTAATTGGTCAGGACATTGGTCAGAACAGTTGTTAGAAAGAGCAAGAAACAGATAGAGCCTAATATCAAAAGCTGATCCTGGCTAGAACTGAGTGTAGAGAAGCAAAACAAGAAATCTAGATGTTTCAAAACCAGAGTGCAAAACTTTAATCAGATCGAGAGTGTAAGCAAGAGTCAGACAATAGGTAAATACAAGATGCTCTAAGACGTGATTCGTTCTGTCCCCATAGTACTGTAGGTGCATTATATTATGACCAAATAGTTTTATTCTAGTATTCTGTTTAATAAAATCAATGGCAATCAAGTTTTTAAGAAACATAACTTTATAGTCTTTAGAACTGACTAATTTTAGTAAACATGGTGGGAGAAATATCAAGTTTTAACTAACAGATTATCATAGACTCATACTTGAAAAATAAAATTGTGTGATTGTATTATATTGAATATAAGTTCAAATGTTATTAATAGACCAAAAATTGTTTCTTACTCTAATATACGATTTCAATTCATCATTTCCTGTAACTTTGTATTTTAGGTTAATATTTTACTAAACACGTTTATATGAATGTCCTACTGAGAAAGTATAATGCTATTTTTTACCATTCAGATTACTCATTTGCACATTTATCATTTTCATTTCCTTAGTAGATCGATTTCCAATTCTTCAAATTGTTATAATTTTAGAAAACAGAACTATTCTTCATCACATGCATCGATTCCTTGAAGTTAGCTGCAGTTCCTAAAAGAGCAAAGATAAATTTCCTATATGAATCAAACTTCTGTGGAAAAATTACCTGAAGATTTTTACCCTTCATTTAGTTTGCTGCCTACAAAAGTGGTTCATAGGCATCTGTGAGGTTTTATTATGACAAGACACAATAAAGCAATTTAAGTGAAAATGAAGACAATGAAAGTGGTTTATTTTCAATCTTTTCTCTCTACCTGTAACACCAGGAGATCACTTTGTGTTCATCTGCATGATATATGTGTATGTGTGTGTGTGTGTGTGTGTATATATATATATATATATATATATATATATATATATATATCATGTCCATGCAAACAGGCCCAATAGAGGCCATTTTGCTCACGCTGATGGAGATTCCATTCTCCTCTTTGTCTTTAGAGACCTCCCTGGTTCCAGGTTTTCTTAATCACAATCAAGGGATTAAAAACCCAGGAAAGATTTGAAGAACATAGCTGCAGCATAGGTGAAAAGAGTTGCAGGATATGTTTTTGAGTTCCTAATAGGTATAAAGCATTTTAACTGATAGAACAGAATCTACATTACCACAGATGATGTCCCTGAGTGTTGCAGAGTTCTTGATCTGAAGAGTTAAACCTAAATGGAAAGAGAAAGTAGGTACTAAATATTTGTTAGTTTTTTCAATAAATAATTATTGAGCAGAGCACCTACTGAGACCACTCCTATATGCATCCTTGAAGTATTTTTTTCTATCCCTAATTTGTAATACCCTATCGAGGGGCACTTGAGTGGTTTAGTCAGTTAAGCATCTGACTTTTGATTTCAGGTCAAGTCAGGATCTCAGCAGGAAGTCTGCACATCCCTCTCCCTCTGCTCCTCCCCTAGTCATGCATTCTCTCTCTCTCCTCTCTCTCTTTTTCTCAAATAAATAAATAAATAAATAATAAAATCTGTAATGTCCTATCTAGTCATGTTGAGATAATTCAAATGCCTTTTCCTAATATCAAAGTATTGGAAGTATTTATGGTCTCTTGTCCATATGTGCACATGCACCCACCCACACACATAATGATAATAAAAAGACATATACAATGACGTTAGAGCTCCACCCCCATCTCCTGAAATTCCTATTTCAGGAGATACTCTTTTTGTGCACACTGGTCCTGGTTTGCTTTCACCCCAAACAGCCAGCAGCCATGTTTCTGTTGGAGGTCATAGCCTGGGAGTGCTCATTTAACAAGACCAGATATGAGGCTCCTGGGTGGCTCAGTTAGATGAAGCCCTGCTACATTAGGATCCCTCCTCAGCTGGGAATCTGTTTCTTCCTCTCTTTTGCCCCTCCCCTGCTCCTACTCTCTCTAAAGTAATAATTTTTTTTTTAAAAGGTCAAATATTATTTTTTTGTTTTCAGATCAATGTCTAGTGAACTTTACTCTATGTCCCTTCTTCCTTCTAGGACTTTGCTGAATGTCTCTGAAAATGCCTACTACAAATTAATGTTCCCAATCTTTCCCTTTATCGTCAAACCTTTGGTGAGTATAATTTTGAGCTTTACATTATAAGATATGGCAAGTTAAAGATATAGTGGGAAGTATGTAACAAGTTTCCTCCAGCTCTGGACAGGGGACTTTTCATTGTTTACCTCTTCTACTAACTATATCAACATTTCAGGTTGTGTTAATCTGTATAAGTTAAAATGGAGAGTTAACTAAGAGGATCTGTTATCTCACAAAGTAAGTGCAGGGGGTAAATAAGCACTTAACAAATTTAGGTCTCTTAAGACCCCAACTTTCTCTTTCCAACTAATGAGCTACATATGAGCTTCTTTGTGTTTGACTGAAGGATCTTCCATAAAGTAAGTAGTAAGAAAGGCAAAAGAAGATCGACTAAGTTGAAGAATATTTGGTAAAGAGTGATTTTGTGATAGATGACTTTTGGCTAAAATAGTAGCCAAGTTGTTATAAGAGAGTTTTTGTTTATTTTAAAGAAGTGAATCTTCTTATTTCTCAAGATATTTAACAAAATCTTATCCAACATTGTCAAGTTATAAAGGCTAAAAATATAGGGTTTTTTAAAGGACTTTAGCAAAAAGTTATGACTGGTGAAGTTACAATAGATTATCATGAAAATCAGTAGTTAAATTTGTATTTTAAAATGCTTTTGAAAATTTAATTTCATGACAAGGACATTATGACACAGTCTATACCCATTTGTGCTAAAGACAGGAAATCAAGCTGGAAAAATTAATATCCAAAACTGATAAGAAAATTCACAAGTTCTTACTCTTAACATTTCCATTACTGTTATAGAAATTTTACCTTTACTGCCTCTTCTGATCTCTTTGTGATTATTTGATATTGAATCCTGGCTGATTTTCTGCTAATAGAACACAAAACGATCATGTGTCAGGAGATATCTAAACTTCTAAAGTGTTCATTAAACACAAAATCATTATCCACTTGTAAATCATACTGAGTTATTTCTGGGTTAGAAGGAAAAAATGTAGAATATTATAATACTTGAGCAGTTTTTAACTTGTCCCACAAGGGATGAAGAGTTCGTAAATTAACAGAACTTACCTATATCTTCATATACAAAGAAAGAAAAGGAAGAAACATAGCTAAATATATATAACTTTTTAGGTCTAAAGCATTATAGCTTGTTTCATTCTTCCCTGTGGTAAATGTAATAAAGAAATAATTCCCTGTAATAAAGAAAATACAATTGAGAAACCAAAAAGTGGCATTAATAAGAATCTTTAGTACTACGTTTACAGTAAAGGAAAGACATGAACAGAGATATTTCTTTTTTAAAAATGTGGACATGGATATACTGTAATGAATAATAAATGAATGTGTGTGTGTGTGTGTGTGTGTGTGTGTGTGTGTATAAAAGGGTAATAAAGATTATTCTTTGACAGACCTGACAGACCTGAACTACACAATGCAGAATTTTAATTTTTAATGTTTTAGTAAATAAATATACATTAAATTATTATAGAAAGGCATTTTGTCTTACCTCTAGTTTCCAGTCTGCATATTGAAGGTATATTAAGTATGAGTATTTTGTTATTTAACCATAATAATAGGGTAAATAAAGTCTTGGACTTTCATAAAAATGATTATAATTTTTGGTATGATTGTTTTCTCTAGTATTTACCTTTATTAGAGTAAAGAGTTTAACGAGGCTCTATTATTTCATTCACTAACTTATTTGAAAAAAAAATTTAGAAACATCTAAATAAGATCAAGATCTTGAATCTTGACACATTTGGTAAGGAATATTAACCAAAAAATCAAAAACTTTACTCTGGTAGATTTTTTTCTCATGAAAATCATTATAAATGTAAATATTTATTTTTGGTATATAATGCCATGAATGTGAATAATGTTTTTCAGTTGATTGAAGACTTCTGATTTGAAGTGGAATGTGATAGATCATAATAGACTAACATTCTTTGTGCAAAAACCCAAAAGGGGGAGAAACTGAAAATTCACATTTTTAAAGATAATTTTTAAAGGAACCTGGAAGTATGAGACTAGAAGTTATTTCTGCAGAAGAGTCTTTCCTCCTTGAGCCATCACAGGCTATTTTCTCTCCTGCAACATTTAACAGGTTCTAAGCATGACCTGGTGCTCAAGTTTGGGTCAAATGAGACATTGGTGGGGAGGAAGAGGAGAGGGTGTCCGTCGGGTCTCTGTGGCCATACAGAGCTGGTGCAATTGGAGATTGGAAGCTAGAAGAACCTCAGACACACAACTGTTTTTTGCTGTGGAACATCCACTGAGGTTTACAGAGTTCAGGATATTGTGGTCTAGCCAGGAAATCAGAAAGAAATGTCCTACAGTCTCACCACATGGGACACAGAATGTCCCTAAAGAAAGGAATCCTGCAACAAGTACAAGCGACAACAACATTACTGTTAGATCATTTGCCAGGTTTTGAAATCAGGAAGGACTGGAGGATAAAGAATTAAGCTCAAAGACATCAAAAGACAGAATTTCCAGGACCAAGGAAATGCCAAGTTTAAATAGGATATCGATGATAATATGAAAATTTAACTGTTATAAAATAAATATTTGAAAATGGAATAAACGACAAGGGAAATTGGCTTCATGCCAACAAAATTTTGATTTAAGAAAGGTGAAAAATAATGGTATGCCTCTTTTTATATCATTAAAACAACCCATGAAAATAATTTAATAATACCTTACTGAACCTAAGCAATATGTTAACTCAGAATAGGGACATTTTTTATTATTTCATGGCATCAATTATTATACCAGCTGTGAAATGATTATAATAAAAATATTATGCTCATTTTTCTTCAAAATTTTAAAATAATAACATTATTTTGCATCCCCCTCTTAGTCATAGGTCAAAAGGCAGATAGCCGAAAAAGACCAATAAATGTGCCAGATCCTGGGTGAAGTATTTTATGTGTGTTTGCCTCATTTGATCCTCAGAGCCACCTGATTGTTAACTCTTTATCTATTAATGATTTTCAAAATCATCAGCAAGGCTATTTTGTAGTCTCAATAAAAGTAATAATTGCTACCATTTATGAGCACTCATTATGGGCTGGAAAGTCTGCTTAGCATTTTACTTACATTATGTTGTTTAAGCCTTAAAACAACTCAATAGTCTCATAAAAATTGAGAAAATAGACTCAGAGAGGATAAGTAACTCTACCTAAGAGAAAACTAGGATTCATACCTAGGCTCGTTTGACTTAAAAGATTGCCATTAGCCTCCATATGCCATTGCCTATCCCCAGTCTCAAAGTCAGTGGTAGCCATGATGAGGCAAAGAGGTAAGAGGAATTGGTGATGAGTTACTTTGAGCATGCCAGTCATACTTAGTTCTCTTTTAAACTGAGCATGTTAAGTCACTCTGTGTGTGCGTGTGTATGGAAGAGAGTTAAATTTTATAATATAAGAAATTCTTGTCAGAGTAACAGGAGTTGAATGTGGAAGATAGGGAGTGGGAAAATCCAAACCATCATAAATTACCACAGGAAAGTGTTGTCATTAATTAGAAGTTTTATCAAAGACCAAGCACACTAAGAGTTCTTCTCTATCTATTTAAATATGTAATTTAAGATATATTTTGTCATTATTAGGTTTTATGAGATATAGCATTTGAAGAAATTGAAGAAATAGGCATGTGTGTGTGCATGTGTGTATACCACTTATTGAGCCCTCCTTGTGTGCCATGTACCACACATACATGCACAGACACACACAGACATTCACATAAACCTCAAAAGTTGCAGTAAATATGGAAATCAAACTTGTTACTTTTGTACTCTCAGGAAAAAGATTGGATGAGGAAAATGAAAATGTGAGTATGTGTAACATTGTCACTCTCAGAAAAATTCGCTAATTTTATTTTGTTTATTTTCCCCAATTTTATTATTATAGAATTAGAGAAAATGAAAAGAGCTAAAATACACTAAAATCCCTGTTTGTAATGTTATATTGCAAGCATCACACTCATTTTCTCTTCATCTTGTACATAATGTACCTAAAATCACAGATTCTGCACTTATAACTCATAACAGTGGACAAGTTATTTTACCCCTTGTTTGTCCTCTTATTTATAAAAAAATTCTATGATATTTCCTATTTATCTATTATAATTTTACTAGAGCAAAGTGTTATGAAGATTCAGTGAAATAATCAGAGTAAAATGGATAAGACTATATTCTTAGAATGAGCACAGTATCTGTTATAGAACAGATTTTTTTTTAAAGATTTTATTTATTTATTTGACAGAGAGAGAGATCACAAGTAGGCAGAGAGTCAGGCAGAGAGAGAGAGAGAAGCAGGCTCCCTGCTGAGCAAAGAGCCCGATGCGGGGCTCTATCCCAGGACACTGAGATCATGACCTGAGCCAAAGGCAGCAGCTCAATCCACTGAGCCACCCAGGCACCCCAGAACAGATCTATAATAAATATTTCCTAGGTCAGTGATTATAAGATCTTATGACATATGACTCCTTTCATTACTTTCTCTTCTTTTCAGGTGGTTTCCCTTTGACCCAGGATTGGGAACACAGGGAGTTATATCTCTACAATCTCTTTTCATAATAAATGTTAAAAGAAGTGTTCAACATGTAATGGCTTCAACATGCAAAGGCTTCAGAAATACAAACATTATTTATAATTTTCCAAAATACGTATTTCATTATGAAACTTATGTGTTTCATTATGAAACTTCTAGTTTCATATGTTTTAGAAATTTTCTCTTCTATAGACAACTAATGTAATTTATTATTTTATATAAATACAGTCTATTGGTTTAAATGCATTGTGTTGACTCAGAAAAGGAACTAAATGAAAGTAATCACCATAAGTATTCCTATTTTCTGCCACTGCCCTATTGGAAATGAGTGTAGAGAGAAAGAAAGAATGCATGTGATTATTCCTTCACAAATGGCCCCATTCCACAGTTGGGTGTATGCAACAGAATCAGGAAGGGAGAAGCACTTCATTTCTTCAATTAACTCTTCAGGGGATTACAGAATTTTCATATGAAAGGAGCAATTATTTCAACCCTTTGAAATGTCTTTATAAGTCATACACTCTCTACCCACTTAATAGAACTAAAAAATTCTTAATATAAAAGACTCCTGTATATGGGGCCTAAGGTCAGAAATATGGTGTGACATTTTTCAGTGTTTTTCTGTGATTTCCAGGGTCTAGGATCAAATTTCACCCTTGGTCTAATCTTCAGTGATGGGGAAAGATAAATCAAGTATATGCCAAGTGAATATCTCATTTCTTCTAGTAGATAGTGTGTATTTGTTAGGGAGAAGAATAAGAAACAGCAATTTCACAATCTTTTACTTACTAAAATTTCTTTAATAAAGATGTACCTGGCTAATCATTAACCCTAGCATTTGCATATTTCAAAGGAAGGAAACTATCATAGTGACAGATTAATTACAATTTAACATCAAGCTCATTTTCATCTCACCAGAAACAAATATAATTTACACAGGCCAATATAATTCTCATAAAAACAAACTATGCATATTGACCATTATACACACAAATCTAACATTATACAAACTTGTTCTTCTTGGGTTAACAAAGATATCACAAACCATGTAACATGACATGTAGCTCAATGGTTTTATTTTACAAGCCATCTATATTAGGCACAAATCAATATGTTACGCATTGAAATTAGTATATCCTATGACAAGTTAAATTTCACTTAACCTAACCCCTGGAATTTTAGGTACTAAAATTACCAAAGAAAAGCTTTAAAATGCTTAAGTCTTGGTCTTTAACCAAACATATATTGAAAAATATGCCTAATCGTAGTTTTGAAAATAAAGGCACGTAAATTTTCATTGCATTTAAAGTCAATATTAAGAAGAGGTGGCAAGTAGCATAGAACTTTTGCTATGGGGGTTTTTCAATATGTTTGAGAAATGATCTGAGGCAGCAATATTTTCAAAATTCACTCACTGCAAATACATCCTAAAACAGAATTTAGTTTTAATAATAATTATTCACAATAAAGAGTATGAGTGTTTTTATGATTTTTTTTTTTTTTAGATTTTATTTATTTATTTGACAGACAGAGATCACAAGTAGGCAGAGAGTCAGGAAGAGAGAGGGCGGGAAGCAGGCTCCCTACTGAGCAGAGAGCCCAATGCGGGGCTCGATCCCAGGACCCTGAGATCATGACCTGAGCCGAAGGCAGCGGCTTAACCCACTGAGCCACCCAGGCACCCCGGTTTTTCTAAATTTTAATTAATTTAATGAAAAAAATTCTACTGAATGAAAAAAGCTAGAACATTCAACAAATGGGAAAATAAATGTTGAGATGGTATCCTTGTTCATTTTTATTTCTGATTTGGGTTGTTTACATGCTGTCAGGGTATATTTAAGCTATAAAAGAAGAAAACCCATTACTAAGTTATCTATAAAACATACAGTAATTTGTTTTACCAAAATTTTGGGAGAACTTACCAGTTGAACATGATTCTAAAAGAAGTTGATTATTCTTAGCAAATGATGATGTGATGTTATGAACTCAATAGGCATGAGTGCTCCTTGAATCTGCTGTGGCTTTCCGATTACTTTATCTCACTGAAGTGCTTAAGGGCTCATCTCTTATAGGCATGGAGCTCTAGTTGGTAGTTTCTGCAGCCAGAGCAATCTTTCTACATCTGTCAACACCATTCAATGAACATGGCAATTCGTTTATTGAAGCTGACTTACCTAAATCTAACAAACACACCTTGGAAAATAGAACATTCAGAACCATCTTGTTTCTGGATTTTAAAAACAAAAATCCTGGAAAACATAGTATCGAATTGAACTTATTACTTGGTACGGAAGAATAACTATCAAGTTGGGGAGGGTGCAAAGCCACCTTATTAATATTAGTTCACCTGAGGACAGACAGCCCAGACTTTATACTCCCACTTTGACCACTTTGGACAGAACCATTTAAATGAAGGCAATGAGATCTCTTTCCCTGAAGCCAAATCAGAGAAAGCTGATGGTAAGACAGAGACATTAAAAGGTTATTTTGTTCTCTCCTTCTGATATTACATGTATGATATAATAATAGCTATCTATTATCTTTCTATGTGTCTATCATTTATCTGTATGTGTACATATATATAATAATAAAATTTAAAACTAAAAGATGAGATACTAGAAATATCAAATTATATTTGACAACTAAAAGAAAATATTTAAACCATGCTCCCAAGTTAGTAAAAAGTAGAGACATACTACAGAAGAAAAATGAACAAGGGTCATGAATGGTTAATTCACAAAAGAAATTAAATTGGCAAAAAAAAATTAAGAGATATTCAAGGTCAAAATTAATCAAATAAGTGCAAATTAAGAGTGGTAAGATGATATTCAGGGATAAAGATATATTCATGAAATAATGAGAAAACAAAATGAAAAAATGTACAGAATGTATCATTCAACATATACTTAAACATGTAACTACAAAAATTTGAAAAGATGCCATTAATGATTTCATTTTAATATACATATTTTAGTATTTATTTAATGATATTTTGATTAAAAATATTTGTACTTTCAGTGACTCCTAATGCCTTGTGTTAAAATAATACATTTCAGAGTAAAATATTTATTAAATGAAGTTTTAGAAAATAAAGTTAGGCTTATAAATAGAATTTCCCAGAAGCTATCTATAGACCCAAACCTCTTGGCCTGCCACACTGAAGCACCGGGGATTTAAGGGTTTAGCATTTATTCTTTTCCAGTCTCATCTTTTGCCACTCTCCAAACCACTCTACACTATAAAAATATTCAACTGCTTACAGCTCCTACAATTGCTATGCTTTATCACTACATGACAATTCCTTCTGCCTAGAAACTTCTCTACAATCTGCTAGATCATAACATCTGCTCCTTCATTTTCCCAGCTGAGCCGTTCCCAGAAGTGTTTCTTAATTCCTTAGGGCTGAAGAAGGTGTCCTTCATGCCTCAAAGCATGAGCATCCTGCAAGTATCCATTGACCGCACACTGTGACTGTCTTCTTTTTACTCCTTGTCTCTCTGACTGGAATGTAAACTTCCCAGCAGTTCTCTGGGACTGCTCTGAACCACTGGATGAAACTCCTCCTAAGAATACTTTGTTCATTGCCAAATAAACATAGTTTAGATTTGATTTTCTTTCTTCTGAGGTAACTATTGCATCATTTCTTTTGCCAGATCATTTCTTTGTCTCCCTATATTGGAATGTCTCAGAGTTCAGTTTTCAGATTTCCTCTTTTCCATCACTACCGGTGACTTTCAGCCTATACCAGGGGTCAATTAAGTCAGAAACTCTAGAATAGGTCCTGGGTTGGTATCATGTATAATATCCTAGGTGCAGCCAGGATTGGGAATCATTTGATCTATAGTCAATATCTGGTTCCATAGCTTCAAATATTATACATATGCTGATGATATCTACATTCGAATATCTAGCTCCTCTAATCCACATGTCCAACAACCTATTTGAAAAGTCTCTTGAGTATCTAATAAGATTCTTAGCATTGCTTGTCCAAAATGAAACTCTGATTTCCTCCTACACTGTCCCAAACTTGCATTTCCTTACTGTTCTCAGGCTTACTAATGAATGCCTGCTATTTGAAGTTGTCCAAGCCCCAAACCCTGACATCATCTTCAACTTCTCTTTCTCATTCTTATTCGATTTCCAGTCCATCAGTAACTTCTGTTTGCTTTTTAAAAATATATCTTAAAGTAAATCAAGAACTTCTAATTCTAAGCAAGAACTTCCCAATTCTGGTGACAGAATACTTGGGTTGGGGATGGTTGCAGATGTGCTAAGAAACTGATCCTTGCAGCCCATGTAGGCAGCTGGTAGGACCCAGTTAATTTGCAGCACCTAAGCTTGTCATATCAGGCTTAGGCTCCTATTCCATGTCCCTGACTACTGCTGTACTCTTCCATGAAGTCCCTTGTTTTGATTTTCAGTTTTACAATATGTTCAGAACAGTAGATAAAAAAAACAAATTATGATATTTTCCTGCTCAAACTCTCTAGTGATCGCTCATCACCAAGGACCCTGACTATGTCTCCCAACTCCATGTCTCTGCTGCTCTCCCCCATGACACTTCACTCCTTGCTGATTTCCAAAAGGACCAAACTTGTTTCTTCCCCATATTCTTGACTGTTGTTCTTTTATATTTAAAAATAAAAATTTAAATATTTATTTAAAATAAATTTAAAAATTCTCTGAAAATGGAAGAAAATTTGAAAAAATAAGGATCTTTTAAAATTGATCACTTGGAACTGAAAGTACATTTTAATGTTTTAAAACCATCTCAGCAATTAATTTTCCAAAAGGCCAATTATAAAACAGTGGAGATTTCACAATAGTCTTCTACTCCAGAATGATCATATTAGATTCTAGAAACAAAAGGTATGGTGAACAATTTCTAGCATTTAATATTTCTTGTATGCTTGCCACAAAAATATTTTATAATTAAAATTCTGATGTGGTGGTACCATATTAATAAAGTTTTTATGGGAAAAAATACTGTATCATCTTTATATTTCTGTTTGTTTACAAATATAACAAAGGCATTACCTAAAACAATATGTGAACAAATAGGCACAGAAAAACAGAATAACAGAAATTGAAAAGAATTAACAAAATGGATTAATCACATTTTAATTACAATAGACATTAGTATGGAAACAGAGTGGATGCTGCAATTATCTTTTTTAAAAATTAAAAATCAAGTAATCCTTAGTAAATAATTAAACATTATTATTCTGGATTAATTTTAATTAATAGAAGGATAGTCAGTGATACCTCCAGAGTCCTACTATAATGTCTTGAGATTATGTTATAACTGAACTTTAATTATGCTAATAATTATTTACTCTCTTATTTGATTATCTGTCCATTTAAAAAAAGAAATTGTTAGCTAGTAGTGCTAATTGAATATATTAACTTCCATGCCCATATTTTTAATACATGAATACATCAATATGTTATTCAAACATAGTCTATATAATGAAATATCATTTGTTCTATCATTTCCTTACCAAACCCTGAATTGTTTCCAAACCAAAACTTTAATAGCAATGTTTTGTTTCGAAAAGTTTAGTTCATTGGAAATTTTATCCCTAATTCCTTTATTCTTTTGTTATTTATGAATATTGTTGCTTTGGTCACAGATTATAAATTAAAATTAGAGTGAGGACTACATCGATTTCACTTTTTTTATATATCTAATATACTTTTTCCCTATACTTAAGGTATTCAAAATGGATGTTTTTAATGTTAATTCCTATTGTTTCTGCTTTTAATAATTTGTTACTTTATTCCAATACACTGATTTCTCAGGTGGGAGATTTGGGAAGGCTATCTTATGAAATGCTGGAAGAATGTAGGTAGAAAATTAGGAGTAGATACTTATTTGTGTTTATATAGCAGAAGTGGCATAAAGAAACATATCAATATGTGTAAACATGAGTGAGCATATACATGTATATATGTACCCTATGCATCACACCCTAATACACTGAGAAGGTGTGAATTTTACAATGGAAATTAGTCTTAGAAAGTGGTTTCACCATGAATCTTGACAAGAATAAACAAGTTAAGAAGATTATCACCAGATAACACTGGTTCTAAACCATATTGTGTGTTAAGAAAAGGACAAATGGTCACTAACAAAATTAATCAACTATAAAGTCTAGCCAAGGAAAATCATTGGACATTTATGAAAAGAAGTATCGGCAACTCTGTTGATGGACACCTATCTGTGAAGATCAGATGGAGGAAAATATCGTAAAAGGAAAATTGACAATATTCAATAAAAAACATATATGACTAGGTGCTTAATATTTTTGCAGATTAGACACTTATTTTAAAATTAAGAATTTCATTTGTTTTGAAGTTAATATTCATGCTGTTTTATTTCTGTTATGAATGAAATTGAAACTGTTAAATACTGTGGTCCAGCATAGAAGACCCAGTTCTTGAGAAATAGATTCTATCTATGATGAGTTTTAAGTATGGTGATCTTTGAACAATAATCTTACTAACGAGTACAAATGAGTAGAAGCACATGGTACACGAAACTTCTCTGTTTTTATTGGGCAAAAATATATCATCTGCCTTCCACTGAAATTAAATAAATTGTAGAAAACATTTTTTAAAGATTCTATTTATTTGTTTATTTATTTTAGGGAGAGAGTGAGCAGGGGAAGGGAGAGCAGAGGGAAAGAGAGAGGGAGAATCTTCAGCAGACTCCATGCTGAACAAGGAGCATATGGGGCTGGACATGGGACTTGATTCCAGAACCATGAGATCATGATCTGAGCTGATATCAAAAGTCTGATGCTTAAACAGTTGAGCCACCCAGATGCCCCAATTGTAGGAAACTTTTAATATTCTTTTATAATGAGACAATTCATAAAAATGTTATCCAATTGTGTGAATGCATTTTTATGTACTGTTGTTTCAACATTGAAATCATTTAGTAAAAATTTTGTATCATTATATGTTCAGATGGTTATTTTACTAGAAATGTAAAAATTGCCTATTATTATAAATACAGAATATGAGGTGTTTTATGATACCATTGGTCTCTTTCATGAACTATAAATATAAAGTTAATTTTAAAATAATACCTGTATTATTTTATGAAATACTTATGGGGGCCTTTGAAAAATATAATACTAGATATATTCAGCTTCCATTTCATTGACTTCATGACATTAAATTTTAGCCTTTTATTATAATTGCAATTGAGTAGGGAAAACTTCACATACTTGTTTTGGACCACTAGATCATCTCTCCAAAATGGCCATCCTTTTTACATTCTATTGATTCTCTTGACTTAAAATATACAACGGAGAAAAAAAGAAAAAGGAGGTCAAATGGGACTTATTTAGATCAAAATAAAATTAAGCTCTGTTGCAATAAAAAGGCCAGAATTTTCTTGTATTACTTTCACTACTTTTTTTTTCTTTTTAATAAACTAGGTGTCCAATGGAGAAACAACAATTAGGAAATATTTCCCAGTGAATCTTTAACCTTCAGAAACATGTTGATTTTAGACTGAAGTTGAACTGGCTCAGAGATATTACACATCAAGCTTTGGACCTTGTATCTGCCACTTAAGCTGCTCTGGATTTTAACTTTGTAGTTGACACTTTCCCATAAATAAAATGTTGATAACAATGGTGATTCTAAAACAGTAAATTGAAAGATATCATCTAATTTAATGCGTGTTCACTGGTTTCCCATGCACTTAAAATGTAAATTCTTAACAAGGCCTCTGAGGCTAAAAATGTGCCCTTAATAGAGCTCCCTCTATATCTTCTGTCTGTCCCTCAACTAAACATGTGTCCGTCAAATGGCATTTTCTAGTTTCTTGAACAGTATCAGCTCTCTTTCTTATCCCTGTCCTTTAACATGATTTCTCCTCTACCTAGAGATTTCTTCTCTATGCAGTTGACATTTGCTATTTTCTTCCCACCATTTGCTTTTCAGAGGGAACATTTCCAGGTAGGTTTTCTTTGATCCATCTTTTTAAAAGTGGCTTTCTTATGTCCAGAATTATTTATCTTAACCATTTTTGTCTCCTTAACAGGGATCTGTTTACAGCTAAAATTTTTAATTTGTTTGTCTACTTACAAATTTATATTCCATTAATTCCTCTAGATTTTAAGTTCCACCTGGGCAGAAGCTATGTCTTTCTTATACTCCATTCTCAGTGGCTAACATATGGTCTGTTCCTATTTGTAGGTGTTATTGAATACCCACTGACATGATTCCAGAGTGTGTGATTTCCCCAGAGGTGGCTTTAAAAAATGATAGATAAATATATTTAAATAATTTTTCACACAACAAATGTTCAAGTACCATTATGCAGAAGGAGTAGAACCATTAAAAAAATAAGAAGAGGAAAGGGAGAGGAAAGATCATATAATGATTAGGAATAAGGGTTCAGGTATAGAAGCTTGAGAGAGAGAGAGAGCATAACCACATATTGCTTTTTCCTATCGAATGGTCACAACTTTGTGGATCTCATTCCTCATAGGTAATTACGGTTTGTAATTATAGTGATGCCTAGATAGAAGGATTGTTGACAGAGGTAAATGATACAAAAACCATATATAAATTTCCTACTACAGGAACTTGTATATAATTACTACTTGATAAATGCTTATTTCACTGTGATTTCGTTATAATAATAATGATAGTAAAATCAGAGCTCCATACGTCCCGTGTCAGGACATTTCTGTATTTGATGATGCAATATTTACAGAACGTATGAATTCCTCTATGAAAACAAAATAAAAGAATGAGATGTTAAATGAAATATACTGATGACCTGAGTATGAATACTAAAGGAATAATAATAATGTGTATGAACCTGAGGCTAATGCAAAACCAAATTAAATTAAACAACAGTTAACTTGAAAACTTGTCTTTTAAGCAATCAATACAACAATAAAGATTTTAAGTTCAAAATTATATTCTATATAATTTTATGAGAAAGGGTGTCCAAGTGCTTTTAACTATTGTTTTCCATAAATGAAACATTAATTTAATACAACTTATTTCACTGAAAAATGCATGACTATTGTATGACGTAGTCTTGAAACACCATGAGAATTTAAAATAAAATATAACGTTCCTCAATGATGATGTAAATTTTAATATTTGAAATTATCATTCATGGGTTTTTTGCTTATTTTATTGAAAAAACTTGAGTAATTTGAGTTCACAATTTTTTTTATTTTTTTCACCTTTTTAACTGAAGTATAATTTATGTAGAGTAGCATTCACCATTTTTAGTGTGCAATTCTGTGAGGTTTAAAATAGTATTCTTTCAACTACCATTGCGTTCATGATATAGATCAGTTCAATTATCTTCCCAAATCTTGTGTGCTTCTTTGAGATTAACCCCTCCTCACCCTATAAGCCCTGGGAACCACTAATATGTTTGTTGTCCCTATTGATTTTCATTTATCAGAGTATTATATATAAATACAATTAGGAGCACCTGGGTGGCTCAGGTGGTTAAGCATCTGACTCCTGATTTTGGCTCAGGTCTTGATCTTAGGGTGGTGAAATTGAGTCCTACATCAAGCTCCATGCTGTCCATGGAACCTGTGTTAGGATTCTCTCTTCTTCTTCCTCTGCACCTCCCCACTCTCTGTCTCTAAGATAAATAAATAAAATTTAAAATAAATAAATAGATAAATACAATCTTGTAGCACTGCAGAATTTTGAGTCTGGTTTCTTTTTTAAGATTTTATTTATCTTTTCGACAGAGAGAGATCACAAGTGGCAGAGAGACAGGCAGAGGAGGAGAGGGAAGTAGACTCCCTGTTGATGTGGGGCTCAATTCCAGGACTCTGGGATCACGACCTGAGCCCAAGGCAGAGGCTTAACCACTGAGCCACCCAGGCACCCGAAGTCTGGTTTCTTTTTTTTTTTCCCATGAGTTTTTGGTGTTATTTTGGAACACCTTGTGCCTTATCCAAGGTCACAAGATTGTCCTCTGCTCTCTCTTCTAGGAATTTTATCATTTCTGGGTTTCCTATGTAGTTCTAAATCATTTTGAATCTTTTTTTAGGATAGCATTTATGGTTATGTATGTGTGTATGTCTGTATGTATCTATCTATCTATCGCTAATATTCATTAAAGTATTTTTGTGCATTGTCCTATAATTCTAGCACCATTTGTTGAAAAATTACTTTTTTTCTCTACTAAATTCATTTTGCATCTTTGTTGAAATTAAATTGACGATATTAGAATATTAATGTGGATCTGATTCTGGACTTACCCTCTTCTTTCTCTGGCACCAGTTTCTACTGCTTTATAGTGTATTTGAAAACCAGTTAATGCAAGGTCTCTTTTTCTATTTATATGTTTTTCTTACTTTTTGGAATTGTATTCCAATTCCTTCAAATTTCCCCCATAATTTTTAAAAGAAATTCTATGTCAATTTTGATTGGAATTCCATTGAATAAATACATCAGTTGGGAGAGAAGGCATTGTAACAGGATTGAGGCTCTTAACAATATTTTATAAACACAGTATATCTCTTCACTCATTTATATATTTTTATTTCTTTCATCAGTTTTTACGGGTAGTATTGTTTTTTACAGCTATTGTAACAAAATGCTGCAAACCACTCTAAATTTATTCCCTCACAGTTTTGGAGGTCTGAAGTCTGAATCAGTATCACTGGGTTGAAGTCAAGGAGTGAGCCTTGCTACCTCCACAGGCTGTAGAAGAAAATCTATTCCTTGCCCCTTTCAGTTTCTAATGACTGCTGGCATTTCTTTGCATGTGGTACTGGCACTTCAGCATGATCACCTTGCTTTCTCCCCCTTCAAATCTCCATCTGCCTTCCTATTTTAAGGCCAGCTGTTGTTGCATTTAGGGTTTATCCACGTAATCCAGGGTAATTTCCCCATCTGAGGATTGCTGAATTAATCATATTTGCAAAGGCATTGCCATATAAGATAACATACATAGGTTCCAGATACTAGGATGTGAGCATCACCGGGGCAGAATTATTCAGTCTATCACAGTGTATTGCTGCAGATTTTTTATCTGATTTACTTTATTCCTTTTAAAATTGTTTAAAGTATTTTTGCTGTGATTAAAATTGGAGTTTCATTTTTTTTTCTTTTATCTTTCTGTCCCTTATTTGTAACTTTATTATCTTTTGGCTCGCATAGTTTTTAAGAAATAGCCTGCAATTCTTATCCCTGTTACTTTGTTTGTAATTCATATTTTCTCTCTTGCTGCTTTCAAAAGTTTTATTAATTGAGTTTTGGTTTCTAGCAGCTTAAAATAATATACTTAGAGGTACGTGTGTGTGCATACAACTCATGGGTTTGTGAGGATTATAAGTAAGGAGATCATATACTTCTATATCCCAAACTCGCGTACTTCTTAGAGGGAAAGTGGTGTTATTGAAATATGTTGAGAAATCAGGTGTACCCTTCTGGAATTGTTCTGGACAAATTACAAAGTATTTCATCTAACTATAATTGTCTACCTCCTCCTTGTGACTAATAAGACCCTTTGTAAGGGACATTCTACCCAGTATGGCCATGACTTATATCATTGAATGAAAAAGTGACTGGCTCTTGCTGGAAGCAGTCTTTATTACTTAGAATGGCTTCCAGTTAATACGCCGATTATAATTCATTTGCTTTGCTAAACGTTCCAGGCCTTGCTAAATAGGAGTAAAACAAAAGGAGTCAATGTTCCTAACCTGTTTAATGCATTCACTGAATCCCCAGTCAACATTTCCCTCTGTCTGCCTGTCCATTTTGGGTAATTTCTGTGTCGTACTTGCTCGTCACTAATACCCTCTTATTAAGTGACTAGCCATGATCTTTTCAGCTGCTGTAATGTGGTAGTTAAAAGTATGTTGGTTCCTTATTTCTAAACTGCTACTTAGTAGTTTTTATCTCATTGCAAAGGAGAATAGTAAAAAAAAAAATAAGTATTAACTTGTAAATGTTTTCATGTCCTTTATATTAAATGCCTAAGGTGAAATAAGGAATCAGCAGAGAAAGAAAAGGAAAAAAGACACATGTGCCACCTGCAATTTGGCATTGATGTTCAGAAGTATATAAAAGGAAAATACAATGTGACTCATGAAAAGTGGTTCACACTAAATTGTCACCCAAACCTATAATTCATTGGCCATCATGGTACTTTCAAAGCCTGTTATGATACTCATAAGTAATGAGCATAAATCATTCTAAAGACTCAGGAGAAGCATTTCGTTCCCAAATTATACAATAAAGTCATCACATATTACTAACTTCCTAGAATATGAACAGTAAGAAGTTTTGATGCCAAGCTTTTCAAGTGGCTATGAGGTCTTTCCTACTAATAATTTATATTTTTAGTTTTCTAATAAACTGATATATTTCTTGATTTCAATTAAATATTGTCAATTTGCTTTTATAAAAAAACAGAGCACATTATAGAATACTGAAAATTATTTTAAATGTATATTTCCACCATAGGTAAAGCAATCACTTTTTTATAATGATATCATCTTCCTCTGCTAAGAAGTGGAATTTTTTCATATTCCATTGATGCCATTGGCTTGCATTGCTATTCTCAGAAAATCATTTAGGAGCTCTGGACCTTTGTTTCTTCATATGAAGTTGTGAGAGTATCAAGTAATCTGTGATATATACTCCAGTCACCTGAAAGTATGATTATAAATTTTGCTGTGTGCAGGGCATGACTTTGGTCAGAAGAATAAAAGCATACTAACTTTGCAATTATCCATTGATTTTTAGCTTTCAGAAACTCCTGCTTTTGAAAATAGACAGAAATTTTAAAAAACTAAGCTCTTATTATGAACTTTATCAATAATCAATACTGAATAAATTACTTCTGACATAATATTCTAAATAGGTAGTCATTAAGACCATTGAGAATCCCATTATCTTTATTCTAGGAGTATGATATAATCATTTCCTATAATATTAGGCATTAATTTACTTGTTTATGGAAATATGACAAATTGATAAAATGTTAGAATATAAGTTGTTAATGAATACTCTAATAATGGAAAAATGTATGTTTTAAGTTGTTGTAATTTTTAAAGATTACAAATATAAGTTTAGCTATTAAGAGTTGTGTCATCTTAAAATGTTTGCCATCTTTTGAATGTACAGATAAGGAGCAACTATATATATACATGAATACAGTTTCATTTAATGCAGATAATAATTCTGTGATGTCAGTACTGTCATTCACCTTTTATAGAACATAAGAAACATAATGAACTGACATAAATTACCAAAGTCACATCCGTAGAAATTCCTCAGCTGAGATGTGAACCCAAGTCTACATGATTTCACAGTATGAACTCTTACCTCCCCTCTATAGATCTTCCAGAAGTCAAAAGAATGTAGGAAGGTTAAAAATGTATAAATTCCATTTTAGAGTTGAAAAACCTGAATATGGCCTAGAGAGGTTATATCGATCTTTCAAGGTCACATGGTGAGTAATTACCGATTTAAGAGGAAAGACAATCACTGATGCAACCCATGTGCAATTTCATCTGCATAATGCTTCTTTCATTTTATTTATGCATTGTAATTATATCATTAATCAGGTTGATAAAGGAAAGCAATATCAATAATTCAAACCAAAACTGCATAGAAACATTTTGAAATCATAACTTCCATATGGTTATTGAATTTTTTTTATCTTGCCTCTGTAAGTACAAAGAAAAGTCATGTTCAAAGGATTGGTGTAGCCAGAATATGCCCTATTGTTGTTACTTTGTTTGTTTCAACAACTTAATCTTATAAACAATGAAATGTTATTAAACAAAGATGTTATTATTTCATTAGTCTGTGCTATTATTAAATATTATACTTGCTAAGCTGCCATTAATGTAAGATTTGGTTTGGGATATAACCACAATAGATTGTGTCTCATGGTCACTGTTCTCTCCCAATATCCTTATTTCCTTTAAAAAATCAATTGAATTCTATTTTCTCTTATCTGCTGTCAACCACCACATCTATGTAATGTTTTAATCAAATCTTTACTTCTCACCATGTTTCTATTTTCAAATGAAAAGTTCAGTTTCCCCTTCCTTCCTTCCTTCCTTCCTTCCTTCCTTCCTTCCTTTTCTTCTTTCCTCCCTCGCTCCCTTCTTTTCAATCTACATTTCACAATAGAAAATTCATCTTTATCCTCATTTAAATATTCAGTCCTTTAAAATTTCCCTTCTTCTGTTATTGGCATTAAAACACTCTTAATCACTATTTTGGTTAAGTTTCTGTTACAAACAGTAACTAGTTTGAGTAGAAAAGAATTTCTACCTGACATTAGTTTGCTTACTACATAATTGGAAGGGTAGAAATAATAATAGGTTATAGACAAAAATTCTAAAACAGCTCTCTGCCACCCAAATTACACTGCCTCTGCTAAGATTGTAAAAACTACTCATTATTGTGTGAAACCATGAGTCAGAATCTTGACTATATTGGCTTTGCAAAGAAATATGAATGTTACCACTGCTAATGCAGGAAACCACATCATAAAGCCAGGGACCACAGAACCACATTGCCTCTGCCATATCTACACCAGCAAAACAGAAACCTGATACACTTACTTTTTTTTCTTAACGTAATCCAGTTTTGAGTGTAAATTGTGTAACAGTAAATCTGTTGAATAGAACCTAAATCATATTCAGAATTTTAAAACTATCAACTACATACCTCAGCTGAGGTATGTAGTTGATAGTTTTCAGGGCTCTATTATAAAGAAAAAGCACACTAGTAAGAATTTGGGAGGAAAATTGCATAAGTCATTTATAGCATCCATCAAAGTTCTCCTTATTTCAGTGTTAGAATTGTTTCTGTCTGCTCCCTCCACTTGCTATAACTCTGTCCTGCAAGGCATTAAATTCCACACATTCTTCTCTTATCGCATCTCACATATTTGTCAGTTTGTTCCATTTCTACTTCTCTTTAAGTCATTTTGAACTTAGTCACATCACGAAAGTATCCTTATAAGCCTTCTGTGACCTAAGATTTTTTAGATATAGTAATTTTACTAAAACGTTCCTAAACAGTCTTTAATGATTAGCCATTTTCAAAGAGCTCCAACTCGGAGAACGGCAATCTGACCCCATCCTTTCCATCATAGGCTCTAGCACTCCTAGGTTATAACACTTATATACCGAACTGCCAGAAGCTTCCAAATACCTAACACCCTAGATGGCTTCTTCTTTCTCAAGCCTAAGAAATTACAGAGCTATGTACTGTTCTCTTTGATTTAATTAACTACAACTCTGAGAAATCTAAAATCTCGAGTCATGAAGTTGTGAATCTTCACATTCATTTCTTTATTAGTGATATACTCAAAGTGTAGACAGAATGTCTGTCGACATAAAGTACTTAACGCTGATGATCTTGCAATATTTCCCTATAAAGTGGCAGCAAAATCTTAAACCATAAAATTTGTAAAGACCATATGCACATTAAATTTAGTGACCACTGAATAAAGAAATTTATGTCATTGTTCATTTGCCCCTTATACATTTTATTAAAAGATTATTTCATCAAGAGATAAATATAGAAATCATCTTTATTACCAAATAAATATTTTGGACTTTACAATTTAACAACTCTATACTATGTAGTGTCTTTCCATCTAAACTGAACTTTTATTTCAGTCTACTCAGAAATCTCTGTCATAAAACTTCCAAGATAGTTTTTTTTTTTTTAAGATTTTATTTATTTATTTGACAGAGAGAAACAGTGAGAGAGAGAACACAAGCAGGGGAAGCAGGGGAGAAAGGAGCCCGACATGGGACTCTATACTAGGACCCTGGGACCATGATCTGAGTTGAAGGTAGGTGCTTAACCACTGAGCCACCCAGGCATACCCCCAGATAGGTTTTTAATAGATATATTTTAATTTTATAATTTTAAGTATTTTAAATGAGCTTTATTATAATGTAATTTTCCTTTCCAGTGGATTGTGGTTTATGTTTCCAATAAAGTAGTCCACAAGTGAGTTGGAAGTTTAGATTGTGACAATAATGTTGTTGGTATACAGTGAATTCCTCTTACATTAGGGAGCTATATAAAAATATCATAGACTGGGTGACATTTATTTCTCACAGCTGTTGGAACTGTGGAGTTGTGGAGAGTCCAAGATCAATGTGCTGGCCCACGCAGTCTCAAAGAGCCTTCCTTCTCCCAAACAAACATTTCCCTTCTTGCTGTGTCTTCACATGGCTCTGTCTTCCCATGTGGGAGCTGTGGTCTTTTTCCCTCTTCTTACAAGGATAATAATCCCATGATGGGGATTACCCATTATTATCCATTATTATCCATTATTATTATCCATACCCTCATCTAAACCTAATTATCTCTTAAAGTCCCCAATTCCAAATACTATCAGTCTGCAAGTTAAGACTTCAACACATTAATTTTGGAAGGACACAAACATTCAGTCCATAAGACCTCTCTAGTTGATTTTTACTGGATGTAGAACACTCGCTCATGCCTGTAGTAGAAAGTATTGCAATAAAGAAGAGGATAGTTTGTACAGACCATAACATCTACACTAATATTAATACAAATACGCCTTTGATGCATCACTTTTCTGCCCTCAGAAGAGCTGTTACTGGTCCCTCTTCTTCACTGCACTGTTTTACTTTACAACTCTGGTCACTGTGGATTCCATTCTTCACACTCCAAATTACTGATGCCCTTGCACCTGCTCAATTCCACTGATTTTACCTTTCCTCTTACCTTGTTTTTTTTTTTTTTCCCCTTTTTTAAAAAGATCTTATTTACTTGAGAAAGAATGAGAACATGAGCAGGGAGGGAGGGGCAGAGGGAGGGGTGAAGCAGACTCCCTGCTGAGCAGGGAGCCCTATGTGAGTCTCCACCCCAAGACCCTGGAAGACAGATGCTTAACTGACTGAGACACTCAGGTGGCCATGTCCATGTTTCTTCTTTTTGATCTATATTTGATTTCGGCATATCTTAGATTATGTTTTCTAATATTTTATATTTTGTATTCTATTGTCTTCTGTTTTAACTTCACTTTAAAAACATCTTGATAGTTTTTCTGTCTTAAGTTTATTTTAGTGAATCCATGGAAATATGTTGATCTATAATATTTTGACTATGTCCTAAATATCAGGAAAATAGAAGAAATGTACAATCCTTTCCTCCAAGGGGTTTACAGACTGTCTTCAAAGCATAATCTGTGAATGAGTAATTACAAAAGCAGTAAGTAGGTCCTCTGTGAATTAACTGTAAACAATGGAAGCGTAAGGCACACCCACCTGTGTCCCACCTGGGTGCAAGGGAAAGGGAGATTTTCTAAAGAAAATTTTTTTCTTAAGATTTTCTAAAAAAAATCTAACTGGAGAAAAGTTAAATGGTAGAGAAACAAAGATGGAGAAAACCTGAAACTTGAAGGAAGAGTCAGGGCTATGAAAATTAGAAGCAAACGTGTCAGTAGGAGAACCAAAATAGAAAAGAATGAGAGCACACTAGATTCAGCATATACAGTAACTTCTGCATGGGTGTCAGGACATGAGATTTAAAATTTAGGCAGATTGGTTATTAAAGGTACTTTCATGTTATTCTAATGTGTTTGTATTTATCCTGGAGGCTTAAGTACAAAGTTTTGAAGAATTTTCCTTAGGGGAATGACACAATCATATTTGCAGGTTTCCCTCAAGCAGATCAGGTCTAAAATGTCTTGTGATATCAAAAGACATGGGTCCAATGGATAACTGAATGTATGGCTCTGGGATCTGAGGTCTTAGGGCTGGTGATGTATGTTTACTATTTATTAGCATGTTTTCTTTGCTGAAGGTAGAGATATCCATGTACTTATTCTGAAAAAAAAAAAAAAATGGTGCTTAGAATGAAAAAAGGACTGACGGCATAAAATCTAGGGAAAAATCTCATCATGCACAATTGCTCCAGAGCACAAAATGCAAAATTTTCCCCAAGAATTTACTCACACTATTATGTAATTGCTAGTTCTCTGTTTTGACTCCACAAGTAGAAAGTAACCTTTTCTTCAAGATGGTTCTTTTACATTCCTTTTCAAAAAAAAAAAAAAAGGGGGGGCGCCTGGGTGGCTCAGTGGGTTAAGCCGCTGCCTTCGGCTCAGGTCATGATCTCAGGGTCCTGGGATCGAGTCCCGCATCGGGCTCCCTGCTCAGCAGGGAGCCTGCTTCCTCCTCTCTCTCTCTGCCTGCCTCTCTGCCTACTTGTGATCTTTCTCTGTCAAAAAAAAAAAAAAAAGAACTTGTTAAGAAAATGTCAAAACTATGCAACTATGCCTGTCATAAAATTCTATCGTTTCTGTTTGTTGAAAATTTTCTTCATATGTCATCACATTTTGGTTTCTGGTTATTACACAATTTCTAAATTTGTCAGACCTCACAGTTCGGATACCAGAAAAATTTATTTCATGTTCCCATCATTGGCTGAGTTCTAATTCTCTAGTCTAAGAAGAAAACAGAAGACAAGCAGTTAAAATGATAAGAGGACCCAGAAGCCAGAGCTGTTCGATATAAAGGGTTGGCAAACAAAGCTGATCCTTCAGAAAGGTTAACTAAGGAAAAGGACAATTAAAAGATCCAAAGATAGGGTATTAGGAGATCACTGATGAAAATAGAGTCTTAATGGACAAAGACTGTGGTTATCTTGAGACGTGAACTGGATAAGACAGTAAAGATATGTAATCTAGACAATCTTCTAATACATTTACTTGTGTGTGAAAGGATGGAGAAAGGTAGCAGGGAAGGATTTAAAGAGTAGTATTCAAAATTTTGTTTGCCCTGTTTGGATTTAGGGGATCTTGTTTCCTTGCTGGTTTACCTGTCCCACCATTTCTTTAGATCTAGAAATATATATGAAAACAGCAATATCCATTTGTTGTGAGTGGCTCAGAGAGAGATCATCTGTATTTCAAAATATTTGAGGGTTTTTTGGTGTATGTGTCAGGGTTTTTTTTCAGTGTTGTTGTTGTCGGTTTTATTGGGTTTTTTGTTTGTTTGTTTGTTTGTTTGTTTGTTTTGGTAATTCTCAGTTCCATAAACTGTTTTTGGAAGCCCATGATCTATAGAATAAGGTCATCTTTAGACAATAGCTTAACTATACTTTTTTGTTGTTTTGTTTTCTGTAAGTTGTATTCTTTTTTCAGGCTGATGTTGTCTCTTCTGTTTGTTTTGCTTTATTTTATTTCAAGTTCTTATTTAAATTCCAGTTAGTTAGCATATAGTGTAATATTAGCTTCATGGGTAAAATTTAGTGATTAATCACTTACATATAATACCCAGTGCTCTAATCTGTCTATAATCTTAGTTTTCAAACACAGATCAGTAATATTAATAGCAGTGTTTCTAAAATAATTACAGCATTATGAAAAACAATTGCTGAAATACCTTTGGCGAAGAGTTGACCATACACATTATACATATTATATATTATTGTATAATAATATATACCTTTGAAATACATGCATAATAAAGGGTTATGAGCAAAGTTTTTGTAAATAACAATAGACATCTGCATGTAATATATACTTCTGAATCAATATATAAAATACCCAATTTAGCAACTTTGCAAAACATTTACAAAGAGAAAAAAATAACTAGTAACTTGAAATGTTATTTTGAACATTATTAGATTATATAATTGTAGCAGTTGAACATTATGCATAGTAATTTGTTTCATTATTAAACACTGTCCTGATTTTATTGAACATGATAAAATATAGCAAATTAAAATGATCTTGCTTCTTTGAAAAAGATTTACTGATTAGTACTCATGTTCAGAATCTAAGTGCTTATCATTATTGTATTACTTGATGAACACAGATTTGAAATGCAAAGTGATAGTTGGCTTGAAATAATGAAATGAGACAGGCACTTGTATTCATATTTACTAAAATGGTTTTGTATGTTATGCAACAAACTGTATAACCAATTTTGCTATTTTGGCATTTTGTCAGAGGTATTTTCAAGGTTTTGGTGTGGCTACTAATAATATTCTAGAAAATAGTATAATTAATTTATGAATTTTAGTAAATCTGCTTATCTCTATAGTGAGTATCAGCTATAATTAAGTTTGGAAATTGCCATTCTTCTTTCAGTTATGGTTACAAACAGTTTAGTATTCATGTATAGTCAATAAACATGGACAGAGATCTGGGAATAATCAGAAGAAATAGCATATGCTCTCTGCTTTAGGAGAATTTGGTCTATTAGAAGAGACAGATTTCTAAGCAAGTAACTGGTGCTCTACCATGCTATGAACAAAGTACTGTAGAAGCCAAAAGAAGGAGAAAATGTTGCCTTGGTCAGAATGTGGAAGGATTTCACGAGACAAGGATTTGTAAGGAGGAAATTTTTAATTTGGTTCTTGCAACGAATAGTAGGAATTTTCCTAGCATGAAAAGAAAGGAGGACATAAGACATTTGAAGGTAAATATGGACATTTATCCTAATCAAAAGAATAGAAATAAACCTTAGAGAAGACCTAACAGGTATTATTTTTTATCCTAATTTTTAAGTGATACAAACAAATCTAGATGGAGATGTTAAATCTAAACAAATATTTTTATTCTCTCTCTCTCTCTTTCTTTTTTAACAGATGATTGTATTTTTGTTTTTACTGAAGTATAGGTAACATAAAATATTGTCAGTTTCCCATGTACAAAATAGTGAATCAGTACTTACATACTTTATTAAATGACTGTTGTGATATCTAGTTACTATCTGTTACCATACAAAGTTATTATTATTACCTTTTAAAATATTTTATTTATTTATTTATTATTTACTTATTTCTTGTGCATGTGAGCAGGGGGAGGGGCAGAGGGAGAGAGAGAATCCTAGGCAGACTTCAAGCTGAGTGTGAACCCCCGACACTGGGCTCAATCCAGTGAGCCCCAAGAACATAACCCCAGCCAAAATCAAGAGTCTGGTGCTCAACTGAGTCACCCGGGCACCCTAGTTATTACAATATTTTGACCGTATTCTCTATGCTATACTTTATATCCTTGTAACTCATTTGTTTCATAACTGGAAGACATTTGGACCTCATAATCCACATCACCTGTTTTGCCCATTCCTCCACCTTCCTTCCCTCTGGTAACTGCAAGTTCTGTGTATTCAGGAGTTGTTTTTGTTTTGTTTTGTGTGTTTGTTTTTGTTTTGTTTTTGTTTTAGATTCTACATTTAAGAAAAATCATATGGTATTTGTCTTTCTCTGACTTATTTCACTTAGTATATAATGCCTTCTAGGTTCATCCATGTTGTCACAATGGAATTATATTTCCACGATAAATATATGTCACATCTCCCTTACTTATTCATCTACCAGTAGATACTTGTGGTGCTTCCATATCTGGTCTAGTATAAATAATGCCACAATGAACATAGGGAGCATGTGTCTTTCTGAATACTGTTTTGTTTTCTTCAGATAAATTCCCAGAGGTGGAATTGCTGGATCATATGGTATTTCTATTTTTAATTTTTTGTGGAACCTCCATACTCTTTTCACAGTGGCTGTACCAGTTTACATTCCCACTAATAATGCACAAAAATTCCCTTTTCTCCATGTCCTCCTAGGCATGAGGAGAAGGGAAGGAAAGGAGGAAGGAAATAAACCTGGTAGATATTATCTTCACCTGAGTGGTGAAGTCAATGAAAGATGGGATAAACTAGTTCTCTCTGAATTCAAAGCCAAAACTCTCAGTCACTCTGTGTGTGTATTTTGAAATACATGTTGATATATATGTTATAAATTAATTACCAAATGTTATTACTAGTAAGGATTAAATAAGACTTTCTCCATAGGTGAAATGATGCAATATGAATGATATGAAGAACAAGTAGTTTGACTAACTACCATAATTTGAAGGGCGCAGAAAATATCTCCACAACCACAGGATATCTATATCAATAATCTGCCATGGTAATCCAAATTTCAAGATTGGGAAGATTATATCCCTTATAAAATACCCTTTTTGAAAACTTAAGGTAAAAATTATGTGCCAGATGTTGAAAATATGTAACTCAACATTTCCTTTAATTATTTAATGGGAGTGGCTTTATCAGCTTAATAAGAAAGAAAAAGTGAAATTGATGACAGTCTTGATTTATCTAAGATGCTACTTCAATAAGGAAAAAATTGTAAAGGATGACGATGTCTATTTATTTTGTAGGAATTCATCAACTACTATAAAAATAAATTATTGTTACAAATCTAGAAATTTAAATTCATATTTAATTAAAATATTTGTACTAAACGAGTAGTTGCTTTTATTTTCAATAACTCTGAATGAAAATTGTGACATTGTAACAAAAACCTAGTTTAAGTGAATGTTGAGTTACAGTAATATAAAATTATAGCTTCAACAGGTCTGTCATATGAAACATAAACATGTGGTTCAAAGAAACATAATTCCAAAGTAGGTTGAGAAAAATAGATATAACCGACCTTTAAAAATGTGGCTCTTGGGGCACCTGAATGACTCAGTTGTTGAACATTCAACTCTTGGTTTCAGCTCAGATGTATGATCTTGGAGTCCTGTGATTGAGCCCTGCATGGGCTCCACACTCAGCAGGGAGTCTACTTGAAGATTCTCTCCCTGTCCCCCTGCACCTGCACATGCAAACATGGTCTCTCTCACTCTTTCTCTCTAAAATAAATAAATAAATCTTTTTTAAAAATGTAACACTGTATTACTAAAATCAATCTGTCATTTTTAATTGAATCAGTGCTTATAAAATGAGCACTGCATGCATAGAATCTATAATTATTATATATGTATTTACCAAATATCTTATTTTAAATCAACCTTAAATTACTAAATTGTATGTTTTTCCAAAATGACAACTTCCTCCCTAAACATCAGAAGGATTTTCTTTTGCAATATATAGAAGAATGTGAGAAATACCATGCACAATTACACTATTCAGATGGGCTAATTACCCACATTCATAATCTTGAATATGACCTAAACAACATCCATATCATATTGTATCTTTTTTAATTACAATCTCAATTAGTGATATTCTATCAAGTGTATTATTTTCTTAGCAATATCTATCTCTCATATTTTATATATTTTTTATTTATAGTTATTGATATATGTATAAACATAGGTAGAAATATGTAAATACAGGTATATAGAATTTAGAAATATAAATTTATTATACAACTCTAGTTGTATAATAAATTATATATTCAAATCTGAAAACGTATTTGATAGTGAAGAGTATGACTAATTATGCCAGTTAAACTTACCAAGTTTGAAAAGGATGGTCTTAGCACTCCTATTAGTAGTTTAATAGGAAATATAATATTATGTATTATTAGACTAAAACTTTTCTATTTCTGTGACAAATCTTAATGTATATTTGTTAGGTAGAAGCTAGATATAAGCAGAGGAAGGAATACCCTGAGAAAACTTCATCTCTTAACCTGGAAGTTTACAAAGTCCCAAGTCCTTAAGGGATAGTGTAGGCAGTTAGACATAGCTGGAAGAAAGGACAATGATTAATAGATTACACATTAGAAGTCCAAGGGCACATCCTGACCTTATGGCTCCCAAGATCCTGGAACTAACAAACGAAGAGCCACAGGTAGAGAGCATGCCTTTCCTCTTCCACCTTTACCCCAGGGTAGCCGCTAGACTCATTATAAAACATGTGTATTGCCATTGTAGCCCCTGATGGAGAAAGGTTGTCATGAAGGTTCTGGGTCAAATCTTGTATGGTCAAAAACCCCCCTTCCCAACATATGGGAGGTGTCCCCTAAATGATTAGAAGCAGCCTCCATTACAGACCACACTGTCTATGACTCAAGACCCTGCTCCCAAAAAAGGACATCTGTAGCATCAAAGCATTTGTCTCCTCTAAAACCTGCCTACTCTGCCCTCTTGAAAGTGTACTGTCTTTAACAAAACTGCTTTCTGCTTTCACTTTTGGGTGCCTGTCTCTGTTTCTTTATTGCTTCAGTACCAAGAGCCGAGGCCCACCATTTTCATGCTAACATATTTGGAGGCTTAGTAATGTAGAACTAGCAAGATCTGAGGTATACAATATGAAATTTGATAACATAAAATTAATTATTCCTAGTTTAACTAAAGACAGAAAAAATTATATAAAGCATGTTACAAAACTTAACTGGAAACCAGTAGAATTTTATTGTTGTTTATGAATACATTTTGAAATAGGTCATAGGTGTGATATCTATTGTATAGTTTCAGTTATTATGAATCCAAGAAGTATGGGTGTATGTGTGTCTGTGTGTGTGCATGCATATCTGTGTAATTACTCACTTTGGCTAGGGTTATGGGAAAGAGAGGGAGAATCAGTGACCTCAAGCTGAAGTGACTCCTGCTTATAGCATTCATTTGTGGTCTTCTAGGATCAGGCAGTTG
Source organism: Mustela erminea (assembly GCF_009829155.1). Taxonomy (NCBI): domain Eukaryota; kingdom Metazoa; phylum Chordata; class Mammalia; order Carnivora; family Mustelidae; genus Mustela; species Mustela erminea. The sequence continues at coordinate 109,438,102 of NC_045617.1, read as the reverse complement.
AGTGTAGTACTACCAGCACAACACTTAGCAACAAGAAAATTTTTATAAGATTAGGATTTCATGAGGATAGAAAGGTAAGCTTGACTTCTACTAATCTTGTCATATAAAAATCACGTTAGACACACAGTGAAAGCCAGAGTGGCTGACTATGTCCCTTTTAATTAAGGTAAATACATCATTAAGAAAAAAAATATTTTAAATATGGGTTATATAACCATGATCAAAACATTATCCAGAAGCCCCAGGAATGCATTAAGCAATCTTTCAGAAAAAAACTTTCACATAACTTTGGCTAATAGCCACTGTTTGTTTTTTTTTAAATTGTTTATTCCTTGAACTCTCCAAATTAGTTTTCACTTGGGTCCTGAAAAATCAATTAAAAATGAGGTCACAGTTTACACATTATGTTATACAATGTAGAAAGACATCAGAAAATTTATATGGCATGTTGTTGATTATAAAATTAAAAACAGTTACAAATTATATAATCATATCTATATAAATTATATAAATAATTTTAATGTATAATTTAATGTATAGTGTATAATATTTAAATACTATATAAATTATATATATTATTATATATAATTATATAATATTCCTTGTCTTCTATTTCATTGAAGATATGATCCTGTATCTACCAAAGACAAACCCTCCTACTTGTGCCCTGGATCCCATTTGCTCTTGCACTTCCAAGAATGATTTCCTACTGTTATCCCCTCCTTCAATGGCAATGTCAAACTTTCCTTTCCTCTTACTCATTTCTATCAGTATACAAATGTACTTTAGAAGAAGCACTTGACAAGATTACCTCCATTACATTTGCTCTTTCAGCTACCCACCCATTTCCGGATTCTACTACTCTCCTAAAACTATTTCTGTTAGGGTCACTCACTACAATCTTGCACAACATTGTTAACTGCCTTTCTTTCACTCTAATTTGCTGTTTTCTCTTCTAACAAGCTTCTGATTTTTCTAATACACGCATCTCTTTTCTGTTTGTAGTTAATGCCATTCAATCCAACAGTTTTAAATACCTATTTGCTAATGAATGTTAATTTGCAACTCCAGTGTTGATCTCTCTTTGATCTTGAGTTTCTCATACCTATGATCTAACTTAAAAAAAAAAAAAATCACTGTCAAAATCAAAAGAAATCTTAAGCATAATATATTCAAGTTAGAAGGCTTTTTCCCTCCCACAACCTGTTCTTACCCTTCTTCCCAAGGGATGTTAATTCAAACTGAAGCCAATGACTAGGAGTCATTCTTGATTCAAACTTTTTCCTCACTAATGCCTTCCTGCAATTCATATTCAATCCAACAAAGACTACAGCTGCATATTCTAAATTTGTCCACTTTCTCTGTCTCATTTCTCTAAGCCACCTCAACTCTCATCTGTACTGCTATAAGAGTACTGACACTTACTCCTGATTTTAATTTTGCCCTCACTACCAACTTATCAACCCAAATGCAGTTTTACAATTATAAATATCATATAACCCCTCTGTTTTAAAACAAACATATAAAACCAAAATGATTTCTCATGACCTTCATGACTATAAATATATGTCCGTGATCCACCTCTCCAAACTCCTTTAATGTTCTCCCTTGTTCAGTATGCCGTGGCCCCTAAAACTCTTTCCTCTCTTTGCTCATTGTGTTTTCCGTGGTCTGTGTTAGGACAGTTCTTCCACAGCTCTTCCCATGACTGGTTTTTGTCTGTCTCATTTCAAAGACGCTATCTGAGAGGGTAGTTACATTCTCTGTGAACTTTCTACAACTTCCCACTCTGGTCACATTCTGGCACATAGTTATTTCCTATTTTCTCCTTAGTACTTGCACTAATATTGCTTATTTATTTGGCTTTATATATATTGACATAACCATTGGGTATTTCTTTTTCACACCAAAGTTTGTTCCATGAAAGTAAAAACTTAGTAATCTAGTTCTTGTTCTATACTTAGCTTCTAAAAGGGTGTGTCACATAGAGAAATGCTTTGAAGATGTTAACAAATTAAAAAAATTTAAAAAAATAGCTCAAATCTAAATTTAATCTGCTTAAATGTGTAAATGTCTAAACACTGGAATGATATAGGATATTTTATGAATTTTTATTTTCTTGTTTTCCCTAGACTTAACATTTTACACAATAAAATTATAGTAACTTTATGCAATTGAATAAAAGTCTATATTAAAAGTTTAACTCAGAAAATATTTTTAATAAAAGAGTTAAGGAGAAGAATAAATGAAACAAGATGGGATTGGGAGGGAGACAAACCATAAGTGACTCTTGATCTCACAAAACAAACTGAGGGTTGCTGGGGGGAGGGGGTTTGGGAGAAGGGGGTGGGATTATGGACATTGGGGAGGGTATGTGCTTTGGTGAGTGCTGTGAAGTGTGTAAACCTGGTGATTCACAGACCTGTACCCCTGGGGATAAAAATATATGTTTATAAAAAATAAAAAATTAATTAAAAAAAAAAAAAGAAAAAAAAAAGAGTTAATTGATAAAGTCCTTTTCCAGGTCTGATATGGTAGTGTAAAACTGATTTAGAAGACAATTTGACAGTTTTTTAAAAAGCCAAACCTATACTTACCGTACTAATTAGACTTCCCATTCCCAGAAATTTACCCAAAATAAATAAAATTGTGTGTCTACACAAAAACTATACACAAATGTTCACAGAAATTTTATTTGTAATAATTAACTGAAATATACTAAATTTAAATTAACAAGTAAATGCATGAACAGATTATTGTATTGCCATAAATAAAATATTACTCAACAATAAAAGAATGAATCATAACAAGAGTACTAAATCATTATAATTTGTGGAAGTTCTAGACAAAAAAGTTTTTTTAATTTTTTTTTTAAAGATTTTATTTATTTATTTGACAGAGATCACAAGTAGATGGAGAGGCAGGCAGAGAGAGAGAGAGAGAGAGAGAGGAGGAGGAAGCAGGCTCCCTGCTGAGCAGAGAGCCTGATGTGGGACTCGATCCCAGGACCCTGAGACCATGACCTGAGCCGAAGGCAGCGGCTTTAACCCACTGAGCCACCCAGGCGCCCGGTTTTTTTAATGTTTTATTCCATTTATATAAATGTCTAAAAAATGCAGGCCAACCTACAATAATAGAAGGCCAAAATCATTTGTTGCATAAAGACGGAATGAAAAAGCCTGAGGGATTTTTTTGAGTGTGATAGAAATGTATTTTGACTGATATGTGTTCCATGACTGTATACATATGTCAGAACTCATCTAGTCGTACCCTTGACATATGTGCAGCCTTTTGTACACAAGGTGTTTTATAATAAAATTTCAAAAAATATATTAATCTTATGGTGAAAACGATCTACTTTCTTGGACTTTCACTATGAAACTCTTGAACTGAAAAGAAACTTCAAGAGAAAACTATTCATCTTTGTGTTAACACATGAATCAAAAGAATACGTTGATAAGTATTTATGATCTAATGCACTTTTGTGTGTGTGTTAGGTATATATTCCCCCATTCATATGATGATGGTGGTTCTATTCCAAAAATATTTTTTCACTGTTAAGTGGGTTACACCTTACTGCCTTCATAGTAACATGTTCTTTGGTGAGGAGGAAAGTATACTTTCTATTTAAAGTATAGTTGTCCTGCCCTCTGAGCAATCTGCATTAATTCTTTTTGACAGCCTCATTCCAGCCTCCATCATCAATCCCATAGAAAAATTATTGAGATATGAGAGCTCTAGATATATGATTATTTTTTAAAAATTTAATGATTTTTAAAATCTGATAAATCTGGATAAGCAAAAGAGATGTTTGATACTTTATCAAAACATTACAAATTTTTATGAAAGTATTTGCCTAATGCATGCTATTCTAGTCTAATTCTTCATCTATGTGTGATTTTTCAATTAAATTTATTTTAACATTTTTCAATACCACATGGTAGACAAAAAAAAAATAGAGTCTTTACTATAAAAGAACTTGGAGTGAATAGTTAAAATAAAAACTACAATATAATGAATATGTTAAAAAAACACATAATATTCATTTGTGAACTGCTTTACAAGTCATATTTATTCATCTATTCATCAGATAGTACTCATGACTACTCTGTACTGAACGCTATGCAAAACAATAGGAAAAAAATGAAAAGGAAAGAGGCTTTGCATTTTTTGGTGACAAAATACTAATATAAAGTTAATCATTATAATAATAAATGTGAAAAAAACTACAGAGAAACTAATGATTAAAAATGCAGGGTTTTGGGGGCTAGGGGGTTGTGCTAAGAAAAATCTAAGCTTCTATACATACCCTAATATTTTGGGTAAGTTCTTCAACATGTAGAGCATCAGTTTCCTATCTTAAAATGTGACTAGTAATGCCTTCCTCACAGCTAAGGACTAGTAAGGAAATATTTAGTAGTCCTTACTCAGTCCTTTGCATATAGAAAAAGTATATATATTTTTTATTTCTTATTGTCTTTAAGCTCTTGGAAAGGAAAAATGGTTTACTATGTTGTCCATAGTTCTTAGGACAGTGCCAACCCTATTGAATGTACTCAGTTATTACTACTAGCTTTTTTTTAATATTCTCTTTTTGGTTGAGATATAATTTACATACAGTAATGTACACCAATATTAGCTACACAACTTTATTTTTTAAAATAAAAATTGATGTACTTGGAGGCACATGGGAAGCCTATTTGGTTAAGTGTCTGACCCTTGGTTTTGGCTCAGGTCATGCTCTCAGGGTCCTGGGATCAAAACCCCAAATCCTCACTCAACACATTGTCCACTTGTCCTTCTACTTCTGTTCCTCCCACTGCTCTTGCACTTCCTCTCACTCTCTCAAATAAATCATCTTTTAAAAAAATGATATACATGGGTGCTGTGTGGCTTAGTGGGTTAACGTCTCTGTTTTCAGCTCGGGTCATAGTCCCAGGGTCCTGGAATCGAGCCCTGCATCAGGCTCTCTGCTCAGCAAGGAGCCTGCTTCCTCCTCTCTCTCTGCCTGCCTCTCTGCCTGCTTGTGATCTCTCTCTGTCAAATAAATAAATACAATCTTTAAAAAAAATTATACACAAGTGTGGTGGTTGTAATTGACCTTAACTATGGAAAGATTTATCAGATGGGAAGATTATTATGTATGAAAAGAAGTATATAGATAGAATGATAAAGAACTATGAAAAATCTAGGTTGGCTGTTTGCAGTTATATATTTAAAGATTTTTATTTATTTATTTGACAGAGAGAGAAATCACAAGTAGGCAGAGAGTCAGGCAGAGAGAGAGAGAGAGAAGCAGGCTCCCGCTGAGCAAAGAGCCCGATGCGGGGCTCGATCCCAGGACACTGAGATCATGACCTGAGCCGAAGGCAGCGGCTTAATCCACTGAGCCACCCAGGCGCCCCTGCAGTTATATATTTAAAAAGGAACTTTGAATACTTAAATGGGAGTTTTATATCTAAGATCAGTGCAAAAATAGAATGTGGCACTTTTTCCAATTTGAGTAGAAATATGATTGAGGCTGTGCATTTGGGAATTTAAATTGAAGGTAATTTGTCATTGGGAATACAAAAGTTCAAAGGTTTTTGAAATATTCTGTCAGGGTGTTTTAAGTGTATAATCTAGGTAGTGATGATGAGAAGATAAATCAATGGGCAAGTGTGATATATATATATATATTTTTTTTATGGAAAAGTGCATAGTCCTTGGGGGAAAAATACAAGGGGAAGATGAGCAAGAAAATGTGGCAGACCATGACCATTAAGCATAAAATATTTAGAACTGTGTTTAAGTGTTAACAGAGCATCAGTGATTAAGATTATTTTGAAGAAAATTTATCATTTTGGTTGTCATTTATTTGAGAAATGACTTGCATTCAAGTGGAGTTTTCTAGAGAGAAATTGTAGTTATAGAATTAAGACCTGGTAAAGAATTGGAATATAAGATATTGGTCTGTGATCCATCCACATAAAAGTTTGTAAAAGCCACTGGAATAGACATTATCCTTGAAAGTAGAAAAAGAATGGGATACATCAAGAAGTAGAGTTTATTTAGAGAATGAGTGAAGAAATTAGGGAAGAGAATATACAAAGAAAAGTAAGAGAAATATATGACAGATTACAAGGTCAAAGCCAGTAATCAAGGGACAAATATGTGAGAATTCCAAATAAACTAACCAATGTGAGTTACCCAATATTCCCCCAACCTCAGTGAGCTCTTGGACTTCACAATGAGGCTTGAATGGAAGACTACCAGGAGACAATCATGGCCCCATTTTTTGTACAAACTCTTTAGCGAACACCCAAAGTGCCATCAAGCTATCAGGCAAAGAATTTCTCGAAGAAGAAAGCTGAAAAAATAATTTTGTCCTCACTTACTGCCACAACTAAGTATTCAAATTTTCTGAATCACCCAATGTAAAGTCTCAAATTTGGAGTTACTCAAGACTATGGTGATACAGAATAAAAATCAGTAACTGTTGCAGCACAAGTAGAACCACTTGTTGCTGTGCTTGCCCAGTGAAAAGAAGATTAAACTGAAAGGAATATTGGTAGAAAATCAAGGAATTCTACATTGGCCACTACCAGAGGAAAATGAGTCTTGTGTATACAAACACGTGTCTGTAGTCAAGAAAATTGACCTGAGCTTTTTTTCAGGAAATTAGTTCTTTTATCCCAGGACAATAGATTTGCGGTCTGTGTAAGTTTCTTACTCATGTACAAACCTTCATAAGAATCTTCTTCACGGAGAACATCAACAACTGAATAGTCTTTTAGATGCCCTGAGCTACAAGAATCTATACCTACCTTTCACACTTTATTTTTTTTAGATTCCACACAGAAATGACACTGAAAAATTTGTCTTTATCTGGCTTATTTCATGTAACATAATCCCTCCAGGTTCATCCATGTTGTTTCAAATGACAAGATTTCCCTTCTTTTTAAAACTTATTAAGATAAAATATATTGTATCCATTCACTTAAATTGTTTTCATATCTTGGCTGTTGCAAACAATGCTACAATAAACATGGGAGTACAGGTAACACTCCAAAATGGTGATTCCATTTTCTTTTGATATATATATACCCAGAAGTGGGATTGCTTGAGCATATTTTAATTTTTTTGAGAGACCTCCATACTTTTTCCCTAAAGGCTGTACCAATTTACATCCCTGCTAACAGTATAAAGAGTTCTCTCTTTTCCACATCCTTGCCAATATTTGTTTTCTCTTATCTTTTCGATAATAGACATCGTAAGAGGTGTGAGGTAATATCTCATTGTGGTTTTGATTTGTATTTCCCTACAATTAAGTAATACTGAGTATCTTTGTGTATACCTTTTCATATGCATTTTTCATGTACCCATTTCATATACTTGCTGGCCATTTATGTCTTGTTTTTAAAGATTTATTTATTTATTTGAGAGAGAGAGAGAGAGCATGATCAAGGGGAGGGGCAGAAGGAGAAAGAGAAGCTCCTCAATCAGACTCCACACTGAGCACAGAGCCCTTTGTGGGGCTCAATCCCAGGACCTGGAGATCATGATCTGAGCTGAAATCAAGAGTGCTGCTTAACCAACAGAGCCATGCAGGCACCTCTATGTCTTCTTTGGGGAAAAAAAAAAAAAATCTATTCAGGTTTTTTTGCTCTTTTTAAATAATATTATTTTTTATTATCAAGTTTTTAAATTTCATTATATATTTTGGATCTTAAAACTCTTTCCTAGAAGAAAATAGGGTAAAACTTGACATTGTTCTTGGAATTGATTTTTTTTTTTTTTAACTTTACATCAAAGGCAAAGGAAACAAAGGAAGAATAAACACATGGGACTGTATCAAACTAAAAAGCTTCTAAACAACAAAGGAAAAAAAATCAACAAAGGAAAACTATGAATTGGAAGAAAAGATTTGCAAATCATATGTCCAATAATAATAAAATATAAAAGGAAGACTTATATATAAAATTTTCTATCTTTCTTTTCCATTATAGGAGATGCCTGAAGAAGTGTTATGTTTCAGGTGTCTCCAAATCAAATCAATTTTTTAAGGTCTGCTGGAGTTGAGGCAGTATGATAAAGTAGCTACCTAAAGTTTTTAGTGACCCATAATGGCAAAACAAACAAGCAAAGACGCTTAATGAAGGAAGATGCTGTTGACGTTTTCATGTTGTATAAGATCACTTCAAAATTATGTTAAAGATGTAAATGTGTATTTAAAGAGATTGGAGAAGAATTTTTGATTCCCAAACTTTGTGTCTCAACAGTTAGCACAAAGGCATGTTTTGGGGTGTTGGGTGTTTTTCACCTGGTACTTATAAAAACAATTTAAATAGAAAAGTGAGTATTTCTCACTTTCATGTTTTTTGTGAGAATATTCTAGGCTCTGTTCACCTTTCTTAATTTAATTATCCTCAGTACATTTTCCTCATGTTGTAGTAAATCATAATTCACAGTGAATCTTAAATGAGCTTTAGTGGGCAGAGTTAAATCCTACGTTAGTGATTAAGACCATTGAGAAGTTTATACCAATAGATAAGAAAATAGCTGGAAGTCAATATTCTTTATGGAACCATTCTCACTCTGAACTTGGGTCTCTATTTATGGGCAATTAGTCATTCAAAGGATCAATGCCATAATGGAGTAGAGATGGTTTTTGAAGTGAGATGTCATTGATAGTCATTGTATCCCTAGAAGGTATACCAGTTCTTTCTGTAGAGTTCATCAACTCTTCTGTGGACATGGAAAAACTTTGCTGCCTAGTCAAAATCTTAATGACCCCTGACTCTTCTCATGCTCATTATAGTGGTGTAGTTGGTTTCACAAGGGACATCATCATACTACTTCAGTAAATGACACCTCCTGCCTTTTATCAAACTCTCCATTTTTTAAAAAATTTGATCCCACTTCCTTCCTGGTGTACTGACATCTCTTCAGAAATATTGTCAGCCAGAGTCATTTTTTTTTTTTTTTGCCCACTATAAAGATTATCTAAACAGTTACATTACCCAAAACTGAAAATGTTCCCCATCATAGTTTTGACATAAGTGTTGTATTAATAAAAATAATCTTTAGGATTGAGATAAGCTTGGATATGTACACACACATTTGCACTGTACTGTGGCATCTCAGAATGGAACAGAAGGCAAGGTGAAGTATTTGCCAATCAATAGAGGAAGATGATCCTCAGTGATGGGTAAGTACACACACCATGTTTGTCTGCAGTGGTGTTGAACAGCTGGTATCCATGGATCTCTTATCGAAATAGATTTATTGGATCGAAACATTGTTATATATCTGCTGATTCAGATACTGAAGGCCAAAAGGTTAAAAACAACAACTGTTTTATGCAACAAGAACACAAAATTTCCCAACCATTACATAGAATAATCTTATAATCTGCTTCTAGACTCTATGCCATTATTCTTCCCCAAGATCTTGTGTCACTTTTTCCCCAAAGAAGAAACAAAACAAGTACACATTAAAGTGATAATTTTTCTGAAGGTTTTAAATAGTTTGTATGTAATATATACTATAGTAAAAATTTAAATTTTTAAAGGTTGTATTAAATTTTAGTTGGATAATTTAACTGGTTAAGTGAGTACACCAAACTAAACTAAATAAAACAATAACTAAATAAATCTTCAAAAAATAAAAAAAAAATTTATATAGAGACCTCTAGTTGGCATTAATGATTTTTGGCCCATACCATACTGTAGATTTGATTCTAGAGAGAATCTTAAATGGTATAAATATTAGCTAATGAATGTAAACAGAAATAGTATGTTACACCTCATGATGAGACTAAACATTATATATACACATTTATATATATATAGTTAGACATATATGATATATACATCATACCTTTCTTTCCTTGTTTAGTTATCCTGAAGAACATATGTTGAATAGAGTGGCATGATAATCTGGAAAGGGTCTAGATCTCTGACTCACAGCTTGTGAGAAAGCTTCCCAGGAGAGCCACTCAATTAGCAATATCTATATTGGATTTTCCCATGAGTAATAATGAAAGTTGTACTTAGCAATGAAGATTTTGAAATTGCCTTTAAGTATCAAGTGTTATAATTTTTATTAATGAAAGAAAAAGATAGAAGAATTATAGAAAGAGATAACCAAAGAGAGATATTAGTTTCTAGGTATTGTTCAAGAGGATTGGTGGGGAATGCTTCAAAAAATTTGAGGAAAATGAATGTAATTAAAACTCTATGAGCCTCAAAATTAAGAATTTATTGGAAACCCATGATAAATGGGGCAACATTTAAATTTGATAGTTTTTCAATGAGTGTGTGTGTGTGTGTGTGCATGTGTGTGTGTGAGAGAGAGATTGAGAGGAAGAGAGAGGGAGAATAAGGAGAGAGAAAGGGAGAGAGGGAGAGAATTGATTCAGAATGAATGGATGCATGGTGAATAGGAGAATTTATAGGCACTTATGGAATATATAAGCCTTGAGAGAAACTTAGATAGAAGATCCCAGAGAAATAGAGGGGTAGGGAAGAAAATTAATGAAGTCATAAAAGAGGAAGCTGACAATAATGGAATTCAGAATAAAACTGGATAGTTAAGATATTAGAATTAAGGGTATGTCAATTTCTTTTTAATATTTTTGGAATGCTGTATTCCTTTGGGAGATTCATTTAAATTCAACTTCTCACTCTTAAATTAAGAATGAGAAGATTAAAAATCTGTGTTCTTATCTTCCTAATATTCTATAGCTTAAAAGTTGTGAAGCTTCTAAATACACACATATAATTATAACCAAAGAGTTGCATTTTCCATGATAAAACAGTTCTTGAAAACCTGTATTATTTTTTCTCACTATATTAAATAAGGTTCCACACATTATAATGTGCAAATCTCCAGTCAGAACATAAGTATTACCTCAGCTTCTGTCTTAGACTTTTGGAGTGATTACAGTTCAGCACCTTTTATGAGAGAAAGTAGAAAAACCAAGCTTAAGGTTTCATTCTGAAAATGCAAAAATATAGATCTTTATCTTCTCCCATTTATTTCTGTAGGAAGAAGAAAATATTATTACACTTCCTTGATGAAAATAGAAAGAATGGCACTAAAGGAGACCTATGATCAAATTATTGACACTATGACTTTCCCGATTGAGGAAGATTTAGATATGTATCATCATAATTCATACCAGAATTGTTGCAGTTTCTATCATGAGTCAGTGAAAATGTACTAATATGAGTAGAGATGCTTTCACTTCTAAGACATTGAATTCTTTCCTCTTTTTCAAACCATGTCTGCCATGAATTCCTTCAAGTTATAAACTTTCAATTCCAACAACTATGTTATTATTACCTTACCCTGGGTTCTCCAGAAGCAGGTCTTGGGACGAAGATTCTATTAAGAGTAGTTAATTTGGTAGGTAAAGGGTAAAACTACAGGGGTATAGGAAAATGAGACAAGGAAAGGAACTGATATAGATGCATTATCAAGTCAGTTACAATGATGGCTATTGAAAGTTAACATCACAGGAGAAATGTGCATGGAGTCAGACAAGTTGCCGGATGGGCAACTGGACAGAGATATTTAAACACCAACCCAAGCCCTATCAAGTATCACTTGAAGGTTGAACTTGAGCATTAAATATTCCCAGCATTCCAATCTGCTGCACATGTGAGAAAATGTCTTCAGCAGCAGAGAAAGCCCTTAAAGAGGTGAGCAAACTGGTGAGTGAGACCAGTGTGTGCTGATTTCAAAACACCATGAGCACACGGCACACTGTAATAAATCCTTCCAAACCTATGATGTTTTTTGAAAAGCTACTTTCTTAATAGCAGGGTTTTAGGACAGACTGCCTTCAATTTCCTCCCAGATATTTTAGGAGATATTACAACGTGGTATGGAGGAAGTGGCCAGTATTTCTCAAGTTTGGTGATTCTACAAATTTTCTACAAAGATAAGCCCATAGCTGTCACAGAAAAAGTGTAGAATTTGGATCATCCATCTTCTCAAGTGGTAGTCCAACAGGTAAAGCTGTTAATTCATATAATATAACATCAAGTGCTTTATAACTATTTACTGAATAGATGGGTGAGTTAATGCTTTAGAAAATAATGGTAATTTCATCAGAGAAATGAAAATCAGAAAGATGTTGGAGGTCAAGTGGAGGGAGAATGATGTGTACCTTTATCAACTCCTTGACTTTGTGGTTTGATTCACTTATCTCTAAGAAAACTTTCATAGAGTTCTAATTAGGTTTACACATTAAAATATTAATTATGTGGAATAGTACTGTGCTGCTCATCCATTTTATAACCATTTTTTCATCATAACAATAATTTATTTCCAAACATAAAGAAAAATGGAATTTTGCCATCCAGATATTGAACGCAGATAACAAATATTACTTGTTTATAAGCATTTTAGTAGGAAAAATGCATTTATTTCTTAAATATGAGAAAAAAAACATATTTAGGTACACAAAAGTCTAATGTAGAAATGATAATTCTTGATTTCTCCATGATTCTGCAAAGATTTCAGTTGATATACCACATATGTACATCAATGATCCCAAGGCCTTTTCTCTTGGAACACTATTAGTGCTCCAACTGAGGCTGAGGAATCTGGCTTGCCTTTACTGCATGCTGTTCTGTCAGCATGTGCCAGAATCATTGCTGTTAGATTACTAGAAGTATTTTTACCATTTGGCTAAGCAGCTCAGCCACATTCGTTAGGAAGAGTACCAACAGGTGTTTTGCACGCTAAACTGTGCTTTTACTGCCATGTAGTAATTCAGGCTGTAGGGTACCACTGAGAAAGGTGGGAATGTAATCTATGCAGATGTTCTATATGGTTTCAGTGGTGAGGTTACAGGTGCTTCAAAATTAAGATATAGGTATCTCAGAAGAAGCCAAAAGACAATGAACTGCCTAGGAACTGGTATAAAATGGGTGAGTTCCTATGGGCTTATATAGCATATGAAGAAATCAGAACATTGTAGGATCATTAACAGAATATTTAGACACCATCTTAATTAGACACTTCAATAAGTATGTATAAGTAAATAGGTAGGTGGAAGATTAAAATATCAAATTAGCAAACATAGAATGTTAAAATACCTTTTTAAACTAAACTATGGTCTTCCTTCCATGGGATATTTAGATAGTTGTCGGATTTGGCACAGTTAGAAAATTGAGAACTTTTCTGGTAATGACTTCAACAGGAGGAGTCCCTGAAACCTAGAAGTAATTCACACCATCTAAAATCTAGACATTAATGTTATATCTGCAGTGACAGAGAAGACAGTTCACACTGTCACACTGTGTGAACACACACACACACACACACACACACACACATATATACTTCCACCTGTTTCCAAAATTTGTTAGGCAAGATTTCTCAATTAAATGCAAGTGTTTTCTCCATTGAATACATTTTCTATTTATTATTCAGCAATTATTGAATACCAACAATGTTCTAAGCTCTAGAAATAAAAGAAACATGCTATTCCTGTTCTTTTGAGGCTGTATCAGTAGATTAAGAGGAAAGAAAGCCATTACATTTTTAGTTTAATAAGTCTAGTTGTGACTAACAGCATTGAGCACACGAGAAGCTTCAGCAGTGTCCAATTTTAATCTGTGAGTTTCTACAAGTCTTCCATAAAAATATGACATTTAAATCATCTGATAAGGATTGCTAGCTAATGAGGTGAAGAGAAAGGGAATGGTTAGAAACTATTACATGTTGAATCCCTAAAAAGGGAAAATTGCTAGTTCATTCCTAGAACCTCCAAAGTCTAAAAGTGGTGAAAGATGCAGAAGAGTTAGGCATACAGCTTATAATTGAGCCCTATAAGTTGTATTAAGAAATTTGCACATTTTCCTAAGGATTATTTTTAAAAATCCACTGGATAATTTTGACCTAGAACAATGATTCTTGATTGGGGGAACAATTTTGCCCCCAGGGGACATTTAGCAATGACTAGAGACATTTTACTCATCTTATAGGGGGAAGCAGACTACTGGCATCTGGTGGCTAATAGACTGGATGTTGCTAAGCATCTTGTGATGACAGGACACAGCCCCCGCAAAAATTAATTACCTTGTCCAAAATGTTAATAGTGCCAAAGCTGAGAAACAATGACTTTCTAGAAAATTTCACAGTTGAATTTAAAATCACTATGATGGTTTGGAAGATGTTGAATTTAGGGGGAATAACAGAAGATGTGAACAGTTGGGAAGCTATTACAGTGATGTAAGCAAGAGGTCATTGTAGCTTGGGTTGAGTTTGTGAGACAACTGTGAAATTTAAATATATTAGAAAAAATAGAGTAGTTAACAAGTGAGACTAGACACTATTGCTGCTCATGCACTTTATCAGGGACTTTTTGGCTTACATTTTTGATGGAAGACAGTAACTGGGCCCATGACTCCTCCAGGTCTTCCTTTAGCTTCTCCATTTATTGAGGCAAAGATAGTTTTAGCTCCATGATGAAGGTTACCATTTTTTTTTTTTTCTGGTTAGCCATTCTATCATTGAAGTTAGAGATATGCCAGTGATGAGAGAACAATGTGAGATCTAGTTTATTTTTGTGAACTCCAGCTCACTTTCACAAGTTCTAGTTCTGTGTTCTCTTCCTTACTGCATATCCTTCTGTTTTTTTGTTTTGTTTTGTTTTGTTTTGTTTCCTGATATCCTACCTTGTTGCCTGCATATCCAAAACCAGATGCAAGTTAATAGTTTTGTATAAACTCTTTCCTCATATTGTGTAATGTCAAATTCCACAGTTTTTCTGTACTGCTCTTAGTAGCTACACATTTCTAATCAAATCCTGGATGCTACAGTTGAGAGATTTCAACTCAGATTTCAAAATCTTAGACAAAATTTGGAATTCAGAGCCAACAGAGGAGTGAAGACCTGACCTGAAGTTAGAATGGTCAGCCATTGTAGTAGTGGTAGACTGGAAAGAGAGATGTTTTTACAGAGACTGAAGCAGAGTTTTGAATAAATCCATTTTGGCTTGTATCAATGTGTTATGAACAAACTTGTGTTTGTTCATAGCAACATTTCTTGGCAGAACTTTAATTCTGTTTAAATTTTATTTTTTTTAATTTTTCTTCAAAATATTTTTCTTGTTCTTGAGTTCTTCTCTTTTATGTGAAATGTAGGATGAACATTCTGATGAACTATTTTATTGTGATTATTAATGAAGTTCCATTAAATTGACATAGATCGATGTATAGGTAATGAAATTTAAATTATGGTACTCCCAACTTCATAGGATTCTATCAATCTATATACCTATATACTTGAGTTTTTATTTATGTCTTTCAAAAGGTATTTTTATTTTTACAACTGTACAGCACATGTTTTATGATATATATTACACATTTTAATAGAATATCTATAGTTATATAGATTTTGCCATTGTGAAGAGTATTTTATTATTTTATAGCTAATTACTTTTTTTAAGATTTTATTTATTTATTTGACAGAGAGAGAGATCACAATTAGGCAGAGAGGCAGGCAGAGAGAGAGGAGGAAGCAGGCTCCTTGCGGAGCAGAGAGCCCAATGTGGGGCTCGATCCCAAGACCCTGGGATCATGACCTGAGCTGAAGGCAGAGGCTTTAAACCACTGAGCCACCCAGGCACCCCAGCTAATTACCTTCTAGATTTTATAGTTTTTAAAATTTTAAAAAATATTCATTTATTTATTTTTTAAAAAGAGAGAGTGGAAGGAGTGAGAGAGGGAGAGAATCCCCAAGCAGACCCCTTGCTGAGCATGGAGCCTAAGAAGAGACTCTCCCAATCCATGAGATCATGATTTGAGCAGAATCCAAGAGTTGGTTGCTTAATAGGCTAAGCCACCCATGTGTCCCCTTTCTAGATTTTAGAATTGCTATTTTCTGAATCTGAGAGCAAATATTGGTAGATTCTTGTTCCCAGCAGGGTAATAAATGTGAAAATTATTTTAAGATGGTGGACAAAATATAGATCCCATCTTAAAGCCCAGGACTATGTAGATTTCAACTCAAGCTGGATTCATATTTAAAAGAAAAAAAGTGACTCTCAAACATGGGAATGGGCACTTTTATCCAGGGAGCTTCAGAATTATAGAGACAGAAAACACAAATAATCACAAATTTCATTTAGTTAAATATAGTATCCAGAGGTGGGAAATAATATTTCAGTTTATTCTTCACTTTTTAGATTACATTATCTTAAAATAATTGCATCTGTGCATCATAACTTAAATGAATGTTAATTACAAGATTGCAGCAACAAACAAACAGAATTCTAGGAGACAAGAAACCATAACATTTTTGCCTAATTAACAATATTGAAATTAGGCCAATTAATAACAATGACTTCTGGGTATAAAACAAGGAGTCGCACATCTCTCACTTCAAATCAAAAACTAGAAATGATTAAGCTTAGTGGGAAGGCATGTGGAAAGCTGAGAGAGGCCTAAAGCCAGGCCTCTTGCACCAATTAGCCAAATTGTGAATGCAAAGGAAAAGTTCTTGAAGAAATTTAAAAAGTGTTACTCCAATGAATACATTAATGATAAGAAAGCAAAATACCTTTTGCTCATAGGGAGAAAAGTTTTAGTGGTCTCGACAGAAGATCATTGCAGACACAACAGGCCCTTAAGCCAAAGCCAAATCCAGCAAGTTCTTAACTCTCCTCAATTCTGTGAAGGCTGAGAGAGATAAAGAAGCTGTGGAAGAAGAGTCTGTAGCTAGCAGAGGTTAGTTCATGAGATTTAAGGAAAGAAACCATGTCAATAACATCAAAGTGCAACGTGAAGCAGCAAATGGTAATGCAGTAACTGAAGCGAGTTATCTCAACTAGATAATAAGGACAGCTACAGTAGATTTTCAATGTATATGAAACAGTCTTATATTAGAAAAAGATGCCATCTCAGAACTTCAGAGCTGGGGATGAAAAGGCAATGCTTGGCTTCAAAGCTTCGGAGGACAGGCTGATAAGAGGGGCTACTGAGGCTGGTGACTTGACATTGAAGCCAATGCTTATTTACAATTCTGAAATGGCTAGGGCCCTTAATTATTCTAAGTCAACTCAGCCCGTGCTCTATAAATTGAACAAAAAGACTGGATGATCACTATCTGTTTACAACATGAATATTTACAGAAATATTTACTGTTTTAAGCCCGCTATTGAGACCTACTTGCTCAGGAAAAAAAGAACAGAAGATTCCTTTCAAAATATGACTGCTCATTGACACTGCACCTGGTCTCCCAAGATCTCTAATGGAGCTGTGCAAGATTAATGTTCTTTTGCTACTTTCTAACACATCTATTCTGCAGCCCATGGATGAAGGGGGTAATTTTGATTTCAAGTGCTATTTTTGGAGAAAAATTTTTCATAAGGCTACAGTTGTCATAGTGAATCTTCTGATGCATCTGAGCAAAGTACATTGAAGACCTCTGGAAAGGATTCACCATTCTAGAACATTCATGATTATGAACACTGGGTGATGTATGGAATTGTTGAATCACTATATTTTATACCTGAAACTAATGTAACACTGTATGCTAACTATACTGGAATGTAAAATAAAATAAAAATAATTTTTAAAAATGAGCATTCATGCTTCATGGGAAGAACTTAAAATATCAACATTAGCACTGGGCCTTGGTGGCTCAGTCAGGTAAGCCTCTGCCTTTAGCTCAGGTCATGATGCTAGAGTCCTGTCATTGAGCCACAAGTCTGTCTCCCTGTTCAGTGGGAAGTCTGCTTCCCCCTTCTCTCTCTCCTGTCCTTTTCCTCCACTCATGGCTTTCTTTTATTCTTGCTCTCTCTCTCAAATAAATAAATACATCTTTTAAAAAAACCAATATTAAAAGAAGTTTGGAAGAAATTGAACTCAATTCCTATGGATGACTTCAATAGATTCGACTTCAGTGGAGGAAGTAAGTTCAGATGTGGTGGAATTTGCAAGAGAACTAGAACTAGAAATGGTGCCTGAAGATGTGACCAAATTGCTGCAAACTCATGCTGCAAAATCTTGATTGGATGAGGAGCTGCTTCTTATGGATGAGAAAAGAATGTGGTTTCTTGAGATAGAATCTGTTCCTGGTGTAAATTCTGTGAAGATTGTTGAAATGACAACGAAGAATTTAGAATATTACATAAACTTAGTAAATAAAGCAGTGGCAGGGTTTTAGAAGACTGACTCCAATTTTGAAAAGAATTCTACTGCGGGTAAAATGCTACCACATAGCATTGCATGTTACAGAGAAACTGTTCATGAAACAAAGAGTCAATCAATGTGGCAAATTTCATTGCTATCATATAAGAAATGAAGACCCCTGTCTTTAGTAACTATCACCCTGATCAGTCAGCAGTCATCAACACTGAGGCAAGACCCTCCACCTGCAAAAAAATTATGATTCCCTAAAGTTCAGATGATGGTTAGAATTTTTTAGCAAGAAAATATTTTTAAATTATATGTTTATATATTGTGTTTTTAGACAAAGTGCATAGTTATTAAACTATAATATAGTGTCGGGGCGCCTGGGTGGCTCAGTGGGTTAAAGCTTCTGCTTTTGGCTGGGGTCATGATTCCAGGGTCCTGAGATTGAGCCCCGAATTGGGCTCTCTGCTCAGTGGGGAGCCTGCTTACTCCTCTCTCTCTGCCTGCCTCTCTTCCTACTTGGGAGCTTTGTCTGTCAAATAAATAAATAAAATATTTAAAAGAAACTAAAATATAGTGTAAGCAAAGCTTTTATATGCACTGGGAAACTTAAATAAATCATGTGACTGGCTTTATTTTGAAATTCACTTTATTGTAGGTGATCTGTAATTGAATCCACAATACCTCTGAGGTATGGTTGTATATCACTAAGCTGCTCAGTGAGATAAGAGAAAACCCTGGGCCTCCAATCTTTCATCCTCCATCAGAGAAGTCCCTGCACTTATTTACTTTATAGTGACAGGGATCCAAAAAATATAAAGGAATCACATTAAAGCTCTCAAGGCCTTGTTTTCAAGATTGGTGCACTGTCCCTTCTGTTTTCTATTGTTAAAAGCCCATCACAAGGCCTGTATACACTTATGAAGTTTAAGTAAGCTCCATCTTATCCTAAAAAGACATTTGCAAAGGGTCTTATACCAAAAAACATGAAGATTTGTGGTTATTTCCAACTGATCTACCAAAAAAAAAAAAAAAAAGTTGATAATGACCAAAAGTGTGGGTAAATTTAGCATACTGAATATAATATATATGTTGTCTCTGCTTTAAAGAAATTGGCTTTGCTATCTTATAATTCTGTGATTTATGCTGACTTCTTTTCTCACTGGCATGCTTACTTAACCTCTATGTCATAAAAATAATGGATTAGCTGAAATATGGCAATATTAATGTAGCTCTCTCCTTGGTTGAATTCAGTGCTTGAAAATAAACAGGTGAAGAATTGTGAGACTTCTTCATCTGAAAGCTTATATGAGAAGAAATTTAAATAAGTCAAAAATAAGTTACCTACATGGTTCTGTTTATAATGTAATAAGATTTGAAAGATTTTTTTTATTCTTAAAAAACTTTAAAAAAAATCACAAGATGACAATCATTTCTATCCTATTGCCATGCATTTACTAATACTGATATAAGACAAGAGTAAATTTTTATTAACATGGAAAGTATAGTAATGGAAGCTCAGAGCCTAACCATTAAAATTGCTGAGTACAGACAATTCTGTTAAGGCATAGATTTGCTATGTATTTGTTGGTTATTTATCTTCTTCACTATGATATATGTTCCTACAATATATATTTGGAATAAATATGCCTGACTTTACACATTGCTGTCAACTTTCCCATGTTGCCAGGGAGTATAGAGCTAAGAATTATGCTCAATTGCAATAACTTCTTTTTTAATCACATACTGTCTGATATGTTAAAATTTCTCAGTCTAAACACTTTTATCTCACTTGAGCTAACTTATTTTGTCTTCATTCTATCAAACCTATTTTTTGTTTTGTTTTGTTTTAGATTTAGCTTATTCCAATCAGATCTGGAGATAAGGGATAAACCAAACTGTCAAAAGAAAATAAGCACAAATTTATCTGTCACAGTTTCTATGTTCCCTATTTGGGAATAATTGTTATAGAAACTTTGGCTAGAGCTAGCAAAGCAAAAAATATATTTTCAATGAGAAACATTGCCAGATTTAGATGGTTAAAATGAATTGCCTTAGGCAAGGTCTTAACCCCAATTACTTCAATTATGTGTTTCATGGAAATCATTATACTCAATTAATATTTTTTGAATTTATTTTATATTCAAAGCATTTTTATGAATGCTATAAAAACTCATAGACACATGAACTCAAAGCTTCTATCACTGAAACTTTGCTTTGAAATTTAGCTATTCAGATTTCTGTACTGAAAAGTCAGTATTTGACAGGTCCAAATTTTTAACCTTAAATTTAATAATTCTTTTAGATCATTGTTTTTTGCATTACTATTTCAGGGTTACTAGGATCTATCTTTTATAAACTAATAATTGTTCATAAATGGATCCTACCCATTACCCCCCAGAATTCGTATGATCTGGTCTCAAGGCTTACCTAAATTCCAACTTCTCTTTTCATATTAGTTCTGACTGTGTCAACACCTATGCTAGCCTGTATAAATACCCCTCACAGTACATCTCAAACAGAAATCTGAAAGATTTGTTTTGGAAAGCAAATATTCTCAAAAACCAGTTTATAACATCACAAACAATTACATCTAGTGATTTATATGAAATCTTACTGAGTTTTGTAAGTAAAACATATTGTTTGAATCATTAGCTAAAGACAAGTGGTAAAACTGTAGGAAGCAAAAGTAGAGTTAATTTTCCTGAGAGGGAAGATTTCTATAATCTTGCATAGGGAAAAACATGGAAAGTCAGGAATGTTAAATATCTATTCTAAATAAAAGGACTAGGAAGTGGAAGTCACCAATTGTGAACTCTAATCCTAAGACTATATAATAAAATATTTCTCCTACATAATTCCAAGAGGGGTTACCAAGAAGGTATTGCCGCCCTGAAAGGCATTGATTTAAATTTATAAATTCACCTCCTGATACATAATTTACTGATCTAAGAAGAAAAGTCAGCTGTCATTAGGGACAATAGGAGCTGCTAGTTCACAGAATTCTTGTTTAATCTATCTAAATCTGTCAGAATCCTTGTGAGAATCACCTAATAAGTGGTAGAGTTTTAATATCAAGTTGTTAAGGTTGCCCAGCTGCCAGACTATATCTTTACTGTAATAAAAAAATGAAATAGCTGTATAGATTATTGGCATGGCTTCCTATCTTCTAGTTTTTGATTTTTCATTTGGAAAAATATTTGTCATTAACTATACTTTATTTTTTGTAGTTTACTATGAATTAATAATATTTATTTGATACAAATATAACTTTTTATTATATTCCAGTATACTCAGTATATCGAAGGTTTTTAATAAGTGCTGATTTTTCTGTAATCTTGAAATTTAAATTGAAGCCAAAATCACTTTGTGAATTGACGCAATATTCATATCAACCCATATTTGCCTATTTATTTGCTGACATTAAAGATGTAATATGCCAGATGTTAGACATGTCAAATGGCAGAACTTTGCTGCATTACTATTTCTTTGTTACTAGAATCTATCTTTTATAAACTAATGATTGTTCATAAATGGATCCTATCCACTTCCTGACATTGGAGATGATCAGAAAATCTGTATCTTTGTATTTATTTATACTATCTATCTACCTATCCATCATCTATCCATTTACCTCTCCATCTATCAAGAGACATCCTTGTGAGTAAAATATGTAATCACCAAAACATTATGCAACTATACGTACTATGAGTTTTAGTTCAAAAATCAATAATAATCTGTGATATAAAATAATCCAAGATCCCTAGAATGCTGTTATAAGCAGGAGAGAATATCCAATGGAAAAAAAGACAATCTTTTCAATTAATAGTGTTGGGAAGATTGTACAGCCACTTGTAGAAGAATGAAACTAGACCATTTCCTTATACCACACACAAAAATAGACTCAAAATAGATGAAAGACCTAAATGTGAGACAGGAATCCGTCAAAATCCTAGAGAAGAACACAGGCAGCAACCTCTGTGACCTCAGCCATAGCAACTTCTTGATAGATACAACTCCAAACTCAAGGGAAACATAAGCAAAAATGAACTATTGGGATTTCATCAAGATAAAAAGCTTTTGCACAGCAAAGGGAACACTCGACAAAACCGAAAGACAACAGATGAGTAGGAGAAGATGTTTGCAAATGTCTTATCAGATAAAGGGTTATTATCCAAAATCTATAAAGAACTTATTAAACTTAACACCTAAAGAACAAATAATCCAATCAAGAAATGGGCAGAAGACAGGAACAGACATTTCTGCAAAGAAGACATTCAAATGGCCAACAGATGCATGAAAAAATGTTCAATATTACTAGGCATCAGGGAAATACAAATCAAAACCGTAATGAGATACCACCTCACACAAGGCAGAATGGCTAGAATTAACCACTCACGAAACGACAGATGGTGAGGATGAGAAAAGGAAACCCTCTTATACTGTTGGTAGAAATGCAAGCTGGAGCAGCCACTCTGGAAAACAGTAGATTTCTCAGAAAGTGGAAAATAGGGGTGTCTGTGTGGCTCAGTTGTTAAGCCTTTGTCTGCCTTTGGCTCAGGTCATGATCCCAGGGTCCTGGGATCAAGTCCTGCATCAGGCTCCATGTTCAGCGGGGAGCCCGCTTCTTCCTCTCCCTCTTCCTGCTCCCTCTGTTTACGTTCCCTCTCTCACTGTGTTTCTCTCTGTTAAATAAGTAAATAAAAATAAAATAAAATAAAATAAAAAAGGAAGGAAGAAAGTGGAAAATAGCGCTACTCTCACCCAGCAACTGCACTACTAGGTATTTACCTCAAAGATACAAATATAGTGATCTGAAGGGGCACCTGCACCTAAATGTTTATAGCTGCAATGTCCACAATAGTTAAAGTATGGAAAGAGCCCAGATGCCCATCAACAGATGAATGGATAAAGAAAATGTGGTTCATATATACAATGGACTACTACTCGGCCATCAGAAAGGATGGATACCGATACCCACATTTGCATCAAAATGGATGGAACTGGAGGGGATTATGCTTAGTGAAATAAGTTAATCAAAGAAAGACAATTATCATATGGTTTCATTCTTATGTGGAACATAAGGAATAGAACAGAGGACCCTAGTCCAAGGAAGGAAAAACAGAATTGGAAGAAATAAGAGAGGGAGATAAAACATGAGAGGCCCTGAACTCTGAGAATCAAAATGAGAGTTACAGAATGGAGGGGGATGGGCGATGGAGTAACTGGGTGATGGGTATTAAGGAGGGCATGTGTGGTGGTGAGCACCGGGTATTATATGCAACTAATGAATTGCTGAACACTACATCAAAAACTAATGATGTACTATATGCTGGTACTGAACATAATAAAAAAATAAAAAATAAATAAAAGAAAATCACTAAGTTAAGCCTGACTTCCAGTGGAGGGAAAATAAAAAACATCTTTGGAGAGAGGTGAATCAAACATCTTGTTTTCCATAAACAAGTGATTGGTGATGAATCACTAATTTTCACATTCTTCAGTGACTCTCATTTACATAAACTATCATTGGGATTCTATTGGTGATTTTCTATGTCCCTGATTTTTTCCACATTATTTGGAATTTTTCTACAAGAGAGATTTCTTTATGTATGCATGTATATATGTATTTATTTACTAATTATATAAAATCCATGGATTTATAAATTTTATTTTATTCTTTGGATGATAATTTGATACTATTGCTGTCTATTATGTTCCATCTTTGGCCATTAAGAATTCTTTCAGGTTGGCGTCTGTCCCTTTAAAATGCCCCCATCCTTTTATTATATGAGCAGTTCCTTAATTTCTGTTACTAAAAGATGTTTCAGGCTTATTTTGAATTCTCTCTGCCATGGTGTTAGAATCATACATTTCTCTAATGACTTTCAGTTCCTTACACTGGAAAATGGCATTGGAAATCAAGATCTGAGTGCTAGGTGTAGTCGTGTTACACAGGTGTCCCTAATTCTACCAATCTCCGTAATCATTGATTATTTCTACTGTCAATTAAAAATGTGACTGAGCCCTTCTAGTAAAATTTCATTTCAGTTATTGGCCTTCCAAATTTTAGAATTTCTATTTTTTTTTAATTTAATTTTTATCTGTTTATTGAGATATTGGTGAGATAGAGGTGTTCATACTTTATTTCTTTAAATATGGTTTCCCTTAACATATTTACAGAAGTTATTTAAAAATGTCTACTAAGTTCAACATCCTGGTCGACTCCAAGCCAGTTTATAGTGAAGGCTTGTTTTTCCTTTATTTGGACTAGAATTTCCTGTTTATTTACAAATCTCCAGTTTTTGTTTGTTTGTTTTGTTTGTTTAAACCTGGAAGTTTTAGATATTTTGCTGTAACAATTCCGGAATCACATCCATCAAAGATTGCTGTGACTGTTTTTGTTGTTGCAATTATTGCTGTTTATTTATTCCTCTAGACTAGTTTTCTATAGCTCTTATTCCCAGTAAAGTGCAACTGTCGGTGCCCGAAAGTAAACACACCATTAAGATGGTGGCTGGATGCGAGCCAGTAGGCGGAACGAAGGATTAAGGAAGTAGTCCAAAATGCCTCTTGTATCTATGTGGCTGCAAGTGATTGGTTGTACAACTTTGGTATATATACACATGCGCGGGCGATGAAAGGGGAGATCCCAACAGCTACCCAGTAATAAAGCTTGCTTCGCTGAGGTCTCCTGGTCATTCTTGCTGGCGAGAGCGACATGCAACCACTAATATCTCTGAGGTTTTTGTTTGGTTGCTTTTATTGCTATCATTGTCTTTGTCCATTTGGGCTGGTATGACAGAATACCATAAACTGAGTGACTTACAAACAACAGATATTTATTTCTCATAGTTATGTAGGCTATGAGGTTCAAGATCAAGGTTCCTGCAGATCTGTGTCTGATGAGATACCACTTCCCGGTTCAAAAGCCAACATTTCCTGTCTCCTCACATGATAGGCGGCAAAGAGAACTCGCTGGGGTCTCATTTACACAGCACTCATCCCCATCATGAGGGTTCCACCCTCATGACATAAGCAACTCACAAAGGCTCCACTTCCAAATGTATCACGTTGGGGATTTGGCTTCAACACATGAATTTTGAGGGACATAAACATTCAGTCTACATCAATCACATTTGTTTTTACTCCTAGGTCAGCTTTGTGGTCAGCCTATGATTTCCTTAAATTCCTTGAGTCAGTAAGGTTTTGTTTGTTTGTTTTGTTTTGTTTTTGTTTTTGTTTTTTGTTTTTTGGGTTTTTTTGAGTCAGTAAGTCTTCTACCTTTAGAAGAGAATCTGTGTGCATGTGTGTATTAGGGTTACCTTCAATGTACAGGCAGTTTATAATTTTGACTTATGCTTCACTTCCTACTCATTCAATGCTTTGAGAACAGCCAAAGGTGTTGCAACCCTCTCCCATCTTTCTTGAGCACATGTGCAGTTTTTTTCAATTTTACAACAAAAATATATCACAACTTTTTAAAATATCTTATATATCTCATGTTTCCTAGACTTTTTGTCCAAACTGTATTGTAGCCAAAGGCAGCTCC
Source organism: Mustela erminea (assembly GCF_009829155.1). Taxonomy (NCBI): domain Eukaryota; kingdom Metazoa; phylum Chordata; class Mammalia; order Carnivora; family Mustelidae; genus Mustela; species Mustela erminea. The sequence goes on along the minus strand of NC_045617.1, from coordinate 109,412,413 downwards.
TATGTTAAACAGTTGCAGCCCTTGGTTTTCACTGGTTGAGGATAAGGTTTCCTCTCTGAAGCTGAGCTCTAAGTCAGTCCAACAGCCACAACACACTGGGAATGAAGCTTTTCCTGGGAACTTTAGGTGAGGTCCTATAGGATAATACACTGGTGATGGGACTTCTAACGAGTGGCAAACAGGTATGCCCTTTATGATGGCTAACAATGAGGCTGTTAATTTTTGAGCCTGGGGTTTGGGACTAGTCCAAAATTAAAATTAACAAAACCGACACTTCTAATTGAATGTTAGTATTTATTATTGCATAAACACTTTTCTGTTTGTTTTCAACTTTTTGTGAATTTCTGGAGCTCAGCATTTGTGAAATATATCTTGATTAAGTACTGTGATTTCAGATAGAAATAATAGAGCTATTTCTTGTCAAAATTCTCGTCATTTACTTTATTTTTGTCAAAATTGACAAAATGATTCTAGAATTTATTTCAAAGTACACCTGAATGCAATTTGATACATTTAGATAAGAAGATACATATAATTTTTTACAACTATAACATTGTTTTAAATGATGTGAAAATTAAGGCTTTGTGATACTGGCCAAGATTTTGTTTTCATGAATATTATCATCTTGATTGGAATCCATTTTCTTATTAAAATAATCAACCTAAATCACCCATATTTCTAACAGATTTTTTCTATTTCTAATGTTTTATAGATAATTCCTGAGATAGAGTATATCCACTTGAATATTATGCATTCAGATGAATATATTTGAATTCATTATGCAACTTTTCATGTATTTTATTATTTCTTAATCAAACCTTGATACAAAGGTATCTTTGACTTTATTATATTATATAGACATGACATTTTGGAACTAAATCTCAAAACTTCTGCACTTATTACTTCCTTGAATGAATAAATATTGTCGTTATATTCCAAGTCATATACTGAATACTGGGGACAAGGATTGAGCAAGATGAGTAAGATCCCTACCCTCATGCAAGTTTCTTATCAGAAGGAAGGAACAAATTATATGAATTAATATTAAGAATGTAGCACAGGACCAATCAGAATTGCCAAAATTAACAGAAGGCTGAAAATACAATCTTGTTTGTTTTTAGGATATAGACAATTTTTTAAAACACCACCACATTTTCATTCTATCCAACTAGAGCAAAATGGGACTTATTATATCATAAAAGAGAACACTGACCAGAGATAGAATTTGTTACTTTCAGTTCCCTGTCTTTCATTGGACACTTAAGGGTTTAACAATGGAATACTTGTTTAGAGATAAGAGGAATAATTTTGATGAAAATTCAAATAGAGACTCTGCTGAGCATTTTAATGAAAATAAAGCAGTTTTATAAGCTTCCAGTTATGGACTGAGTAAGTCACAGAAATAAAAAACACAACATAAGGAATGTAGTCAATGATATTATAATAGCAATGGATAGTGGACAGATGGTAACTATACTTGTGGTGAGCATACTATAACATATAAACTTGTCAAATCCCTACGTTATACTTCTGAAACTAGTGTAACATTTGTGTCAACTATACTTGTATCAAAAATTATTAATTAATTAATTAATTAGTTAGTTAAGGAGCATTATAAATGACAATATGGACAAAGCTATTGTCTTGGAAAAAACTGTAAATAGCTTTACATTTTTCTGAAAAAGATGAACAGGATAGAAGTCACACACATAGTCTGTATGGACTCTGGAGTTGATGGTTAGACTATCACAAGGTTAAGTAGTTAAAAATTATATGCCTCTTTTTTCATAACTGTAAAATAAATAGTTTCCAGAAATTTGGGTCTATCTTTGAACTTACATGACAAGACTTCAGTGAGAAAAAGTAAACATTCTTTTATTTAAATTATAACACACTGTGAGACTTCCAGGAAAAAAAATAAACAAGTATGGTATACATATATATATGTAACACACATGCCTATATGTTTATCTTATTTGTATACCAATGCATATACATATGCTTTGGAACATATATAAAACAAAGGTAAATATACACACATTTTGTTTTGGGGTATTTCTTCCTGTTACCATCCTCCTGATAGTTTATTGAGAATATTATCATTGTTTGTTAAAAATATTATTGATCCTTTTAGGAGTTAGAAAGTGATGATTATTCGAATGATCTCTGCACCATGAAATATGAATTCTTCATTATATATAAATATATACACACACATATATATGTATATACATATACATATATATATAAACCTTTTAAAACTGTTATTAGAACAAAATGGGAGTTGGAACTAAATCCATTTTGCAAAGTGATTATGTGAATGATCTGTTAAATGAATTTTTTTTTTAAGATTTTATTTATTTATTTGACAGAGAGAGAGAGATCACAAGTAGGCAGAGAGGCAGGCAGAGAGAGAGGGGGAAGCAGGCTCCCCACTGAACAGAGAGCCCTATGTGGGGCTCGATCCCAGGACCCTGAGATCATGACCTGAGCTGAAGGCAGAGGCCTTAACCCACTGAGCCACCCAGGCGCCCCTGTTAAATAGATGAGTTTTGATACGTGGAGAGAATACTCACATTTAATATGTGAATACAGTGACTTGCCCTTCCTTTTTATTTATATCCCAAAATTCCAAGAGCACTTTCTTGCTCATCTACTATGTGTATTGGAATAGCTTAATATGTTTTTGTTTGCTGTTTTTGTGTATGTGTTTTTTTAAGTAGTGAAATATTGGTTACTTTCTTACATGATATTAGGTTTGTCTTCTCAGACTATTTTGGGCGATAAAAACGCAGACATTTTTAGAAAAAAAATGGGTAAAATATTTATATATACTCAGAATGACAAAGTGAATGCATTAAAATCTATCTTGGTGGAATATTCAGTTTGTTATCCATTTTATATATCATGGCTGCTCTAGCATATTAGTTAACATCCATGATTCTGAAGCCAGACTGAATTAGACACTTGTTCACTATATAATACTCTCATTAGACAGCTTTATGTCACAGCTTTGATAAAATTGGAGTAAAAAATTGCCTATCCCCTCAGTGGGGAGCCTGCTTCTCCTCTCCCTCTGTTCCTTCCCCTATTTGTGCTGGCTTTATCATTCTCTGTCAAGTAAATGAAGAAATTCTATGAAATTCTATGTAAGGTGGTTAATAACAATTAATTGAACATTTTCAGTGCTTAGCACGTGGTGAATACTCAATCCATGCTAGCTGATACTATTCTCAGGTAGCAAAAGGAAGAGAGGTTTTTTTTTTTTTTTTTTTTTTTTTCTCTTTTGGATCCAAAAACATCTTTGAATTTAGGTTCTTATCTCACAAAAAGTTCTGAGGTGATATTTCTAATTTGGAAAGGGATAATTTTTAAAAATGTACTTTCCATGCACTGATAAATAAAGGGGTCAAAAGGAGACACAATTAATTATATTTCTAAATTGCTTTTCTGGATAAACTTCTGGCATGGTCCCAAATTCAGTGTAGTGTTAAACTTCCTTTTTCTGTAATAAACATCCCCCATATCAAACCCACTGCTTTTAATGCAGCCTCAGTGTCTTCAGCACTCTCTAGCTTCAATCAAAGATGACTCAGGGGTGACACTTAGGGTTTGAAAGCTCTAGTTTTTCTTTACACATTTTTCTGCTAAAAGCAGTTCCGTCAGTCCCACCTGTTTCCTTATAAGCACAGGCCTTGGTGTTACCTTAACCCTTAGTTAACATTCTGATTTAAACCTGACTTCCATTCTTTAGAATTTCCTGGAAAAATTGGATGTCTTGTATAAGATACACCATAGCATTCCTATCCCTATCTCCAAAACCATATTCGTAAAAGTTTGGAAAATGTAATAGTCCCATACATTCATATTTACACAATTGGGGTATTTTTCATTGCAGCTAGATACGCTTTCACACTGTCAATATGAGACTGCAAACTTTATGCCTTTTTGTGTTGTTCATAGCATCCATGTTTCATAAGGTATCTTCACTTTAGAGCTACCTTGTCAGGTTTAGTAGGAAAATTTGCCGGTTAAACCAGTTACAATTTATTGTCACCAAAAACAAAACAAAACAAAACAACCCAGAAAACATTATTATTTCAGAAACATAGTGCAGCATATTTTTGAACAATTTTTAACATTTAAACATTTAAAAATTAGTCTCTTGTGTAACAAACACTTTTTTTTTCTTACTAAAGAAACACATTTTCCCTAGCGCCTGGCTGGCTCAATCAGTTGAGCATCTGCCTCAGGCTCAGGTTTTGGCCTAGGGGTCCTGGGATCACACCCTGCATGGAGATCCCTGCTCAGTGGGGAGGCTGCCTCTCCTCTCCCCCTATTTGTGATGGCTTTTTCATTCTCTGTCAAGTAAATGAGTAAATTCTTTTTTTTTTTTTTTTTTTAGATTTTATTTACTTATTTGACAGAGAGAGATTACAAGTAGGCAGAGAGGCAGGCAGAGAGAGAGGAGGAAGCAGGCTCCCTGCTGAGCAGAGAGCCCGATGCGGGACTCGATCCCAGGACCCTGAGATCATGACCTGAGCCGAAGGCAGCGGCTTAACCCACTGAGCCACCCAGGCGCCCCAAATGAATAAATTCTTAAACACACACACACACACACACACACACATTTTCTTTGAAATAAAACAGAACATAAAAAATATACTGCAGGTATAAAACAATTAAAATTCCCACTGTATGCATAGATTACTTAGCCATTTTTCTATGGTGAAGTGTTTTGAAGGGATGGGGGGTGGGAGGTTGGGGTACCAGGTGGTGGGTATTATAGAGGGCACGGATTGCATGGAGCACGGGGTGTGGTGCAAAAATAATGAATACTGTTATGCTGGAAATAAAAAATAAATAAATAAATTAAATATTAAAAAAAAAAAAAGAAGTGTTTAAATTTGCTTCCAATCTTAAACTATTATTATAAGTGATGCAGTAATGCATATTCTCACTCATAGATTTTATATGTTACTTTTTATTCTGCATTAAAAATTTCCTGAAAGGGAGCCTCGGTGGTTCAGTTGGTTAAGCCTCTGCCTTTGGCTCAGGTCATGATCCTGGGATCCTAGGATTGAGTCCTGCATTGGGTTCCCTGCTCAGCAGAGAACCTGCTTCTCCCTCTGCCTGCCACTCCCCATGTTTGTACTCTGTGTCTCCGACAAGTAAATAAAATCTTTTTAAAAATTCCTAAAAGCAGACATTTTTGTCATTTTGATTAAATGGTAACATTATAATTTTGAAATGAGATTTATTTATTTGGATCCCTGAACATAATAGTGAAAGCAAAACGTTTGGAAATTTTTGAAACATATAAATAAAAACTTAAATCACTTATAATCTGACCACTTAACATTTATTTAAATATTTTAATATATATGAGAATTGTTATGTGTGTACACATGTTTGTGTTTCTGTGTATGTGTGTATATATATATATATATATATCTGATTATATATACACACAGACATATATACACATGCAATAGTTCTTATGTATATATGTAGACAGATAGAGATGCAAAGACACAGACACAGCATTTTCATATTACATATATATAGTGAATCCTTGTTGTCTGTGGTAGTTATATTCTATACAGTTGCCAAGAACATTGTATTAGCAAATGCTGAATGGTTCGTCTGAGACATAATTAGGTTCCTGTAAGCCTCTGGTCACAATATTTTCATTGGTTGATCAATGCATAAACTTGCTTTACCTGTGGTTCTGTTTAAAGACATTTTATTTAATATATATGGTTGATTCATGATCATTGAATTCATAGTCAACAGCCCTGTAACTCATGTCTGAAAGCAGCTTATCTAACACATGGATTTTCTCGGTAAAATACATTACAGCTTTCTCACATTTAGAAATAATGCACAACACCACAGCACTGCATTTGGGAGCCATTTTGAACAGCAAAATTACCAGCAAAAAGCAAAAAAATGTGGCGATAAATATACTGGGGGGAAAAAGGATACATTTGACAGTGCAAGAGCTGAAACAAGGCAGAACATCACTTTGGTCAGCCTTACGTGGGAACTTGAGTAGCCGACAACTCAAATTTTTCACTACTCAGCACATGTATGAATAACCATGAAAGCATATGAGTATTGATTTTGGAGTTAAAAATAATTGTTTACAAGGAAGCAAACAGGAAATATAGAATCCATGAATAATTTGTATTTACCTATAGATAGCTATAATGAGGGAGACAGAGAAAGAGAGAGAGAGAGAGAGAGAGAGAGAGAGAGGTGACTTTTTGTCTAAATGTGGCATCCCTACTGCATGATTGGAAAAAATATAACCTTACTTAAAGTAGGAAAAAAAAATGTTTCATTTTTCCTTCAGAGATTGAAGCTAAAATATATCTTGACTTTTATCATAAGATTCCCTTTCTGATTTCTTCAAACAGATGGATGTACCAAAGTTTTTTCTCTTCAATCCTGCTATTCCTGCATACATGCCATGCACTAGGAAGTTGCTATATCCTGTCATGGGCTCTTGAGGTCAAATGGACTCACTCACGTGGCAAAGCTCAGTAAAACTTTGCCTAGGTGTTCAGTCTTCATATTGGACCATAGGTCTAGCCAATTCTGACCCCTTGCTCTGCATAACTTTAACAGCAGAAGCAGCACTTATGAAAACAAGATAACAAGATCCATTTTGTGCTACAGTTTGATTAGGATTTAACTATGTATCAATTTGATCATTACTTCCAGAAAGTTAACATGAGTGTACATTTCTTCTAGCACTCTATGAGAATACATTTTTACCATTGCATTCTCACTGAAACTTCTATTTTTAACCTTATGATTTATCATAACACACTAAAATTCAGTTTTTTTTCTAGTGAGGCTGAATTTAATTAATTATTAATTTTGTAATTTTTTTAAATTGTTATTTCTTGTCCCCCATTTTTCTATTGGGATATGTGATTTATTGAGAAATTTCCACTCACACATTGCTGATTGAGACCATTGAATTTGGTTTGCTTCTTTATGTCACAACCCTGGATTTTACCTCTTCTAAATACTTTAGGAGTTGAAAATAATCTGATCTATGAAATGAGTGATTAACATGCACTTGATATATATCATCATCTGTAAATAGGAAACACTTCTGAATATAATTTTACGTTTTCCCTCTCCTTACCTTTCCCCAATTCTCTTCTACAAACAAGCTTTCAAATCTACAAACAAGCTTTTCAAACAAGCAGAACACGGTCTTGCATTTACATAAAGTATTAAAAAATTATGTGAAAATTAGGAAAAGTAAGGGAATCAAAGATTGATTTGTTTCTTGAATTGCTTTCACTATCTTTTGATTTTATGGTGACATTAGTCTTTGTTCTTAGGACAATTCCATCCAACTCCTTTCCTTCCACATTGCTGGAAAAAGGTTTACCATTTGAAGATTCATCTTCACTCAGTCTCTAAAGCAATATTAAACTTATGTGGTTGTATATTTAAAACGTCTCTCCAAAAATTAATTGCTTTTCAATGACTGAGTGCTTAGTGACCCATGACTTGCATTTCCCCAGTAGGACTCCTCTTTTTCAGAAGTCCCACCATAACATCTCTTTCTATTTTCCCATATAGGGTTCTACTGGTATTAAAGTTGATCACATTTGGCTGTCTATCCTTTGTCTAATCCATGAAAATCAACTTGAATCACAATTTTCAAAACCCTATGTTTTAAAACACTATGCTTTAAGGTGCCAAAAAACCCTATGTTTTAATAACTCCATCCCAAACCAAGTTCTTTTTCATTAAAATTATTTCATGCATTTTCTTGACTTAGTCATATAGATATTTTACTTTTTATTTTTTAAGACTTCTTAAAAGGTATTTATTTGTTTGTTTGTTTGTTTTTATTTGAGAAAGAGAGAAAGTATAAGCCAGGGGGAGGAAGTGAAACAAGCAGTCTGAGTACTGAGCATAAGCCCTACTTAGGGCTTGACCTCAAGACCTGAGAACATGACCTAAGCCAAAATCAAGTTGGATGCTTAACTGACTTAACCACCTAAGGGCACCAATCATACAGGTATTTTAAACATTTAAATATTTTTAAAATTAAACTATACAACTTATTATTTTATTTTATTAGTAAACAATGACCATATGTATTGTTATTTCATTTTCTACTAACTATTATTACTTTAGGAATAATGTTAATTAACATTTGTTATTATTATATGATTAAATATATTAAATAGGATTATAGATATAGGTGCCAAAATATCATTCTTGTTTATATTTATGCACATTTATGTAGAAAATCATTAGTAGACATTTCTCTGCATTATCTTTTCAAAAATGTTTTATAATGCTCCTCCACAAAAGACAGACTATTTCTCTCCGGAGCAGATTTGCTTAACGTCCAGGAAAACAAGGTATTTTTCCTCTATGGCAAATTGGTCATAATTGCTAGTAACCCCATTTATAAGATCAAGGTTCCCTAATCTCAGGGTTCTTTTCCTACAGCACATAGTACTGAATATAGTAGGTTGTCTGACACTCACCACATAACACTAAATTTGGGGGTTCAAGGAACAAGTACAATAATGTTACTCTGGCTACCATTATCTGTTAGTAATAAACTATCCTTTGATTCTGACCTAACAGTCTCATATCTTCTTCGGGCTTTTTGTTGTACCTTCTTATTTCTCAAACCATTTATTTATACTATGGATGTAATACTTGTAACTTAGTAATATGCTTTCACATGTAGCTTTCTTTAATCTCCAGGTAGATGACAAACACTTTGAGGGCAGAGTCTAAGTCACATGCATCCTATTTTTCTACCAGGATATCTAATTGAATCCAGTCCACACTGATATTAACATCTGATAAGATTACTCTTAATGCTCAGCATATTCTCAGACCTAGACATATTGAGCCAGTGAATAAATAATTTTGGACATACTAATTTTAAGATGCTTCAAAGATTAATTTTTGTAATTGTCTTCTGTTATATCCTTCCATAATTTGGGGGAAAAGTAGATATTTATTTCTATAAATGTACAAAGAATGTTACCTTAAATTAGGAAAACTTCCCCAAAATAATTGTTCTTGTGATACATACGGTATGAAAGATGTCCATAAATCTGGGCATCTTTCCAATAGTGCATGATTGACTTTCCCAAATGCGGTATCATAGAACAGTAGGTTAGTAATTATGAACACAAGAGCATTCTTGATAATTATAAATACCACCAGTAGTAATTACAACTAAGAAGCAATATTCCTGGAAACCTCACATATCTTTATCTAATTAGATTTATGCTTCCATTTACCTGTCTGAATTCTAGAGTTTTATTTAAGCTATTTTAGAAGTTTCTAGAATTCTGAAAAATAATTTTAAGCATAAAATAGATAGCTACTAATTGAAGTGTCATTGTGCCAAAAAAATAAAACATAGGTACATTAGGGTAAAAAACATGGAATGGAAATACAGTTTAACCAATTGTTAAGCAGAAACATGTGAAATTAGTCTATCAAAGTAAGTAGCTGAGTAAGATGAGGCACAGACCTTAATGATTTAAGACTCTACTTGTAGATCAGTCTTCAAACTAAGTTGATGTTAAAATTAACCTTATGTTTCAGAGGACACATCAACTTGTTTTTATCCTTTTTAATTTTGAAATGATGGAAGCTATCAAAATCAGAATAGAGGTTATGCGTAGGTGAGTAAGTTGCATATCAAATAGCAATTTGATAGAAATTTCTCAATTTTTTTCAAAAATTACAGAATAACAATTTAGATATTGAATTTAGCACCTTACACAGTGTAAAAAAAAAAACTAGTGTTAAAACTATATACTAGCATTCTGTGATTCTAGAATATGCATCCTGTCATGGAATAAACTAATAGTATCTATAAATATTATGACAGAAATTTGATTTTTTTATCTGTTTGATTCCATTTTTCATAATTTGTGTCATAGTAATACTTGAAAAGAAAATTAAGAGGTAATTTTTATCCATATAAGACTGAAATTGAGTTAATTGACATGGAATTGCTAGTTCTGAATAAATATCTGTAATTAGTTTTGGGGATATTTATTGTGCAAATATGTGACACCATTTAACTTATAGTTCTTTTTTGTCATTACCAGACAATGAATGTTCCATAATATCATGTTTCTTATATAACAAAGAAATGTGCATCTTTAGAGAAAACAAATCACAATTAATTGTAAAATGTGCAACAGATGGTGGAACTTATAATCATTCTATCAGACTAATAGTATACTGTCTGCATTTTGGAATTTGTTTTTCCCAAAAGATGATGCTGGGTTGTAGCCATATTGACAGCTGGTACATTGCTAATGTAGTTAGTTTGATATACCTCATCTATTAAATCTTGTACATTTTCCAAAATAACAGATGACAAGTGCAATTGACCACCTGGGGAAAGGCAATTTCAATAGAAAGAGAAAATTGATCTTCTCTTTTAGTGATTGTAGAGTTGCTTACTGGTTTTCCTATTTTGGGTGACATTATTAACCACCAGCACATTATTTGCTTTCAAAAAGTACACATTTTTGAACACAGATCATGATTAAGAGTAATCTATAGATGGCTAACAGATGCTTTACCTATCATAATTCTTAAAAAATGTAAACATGTTTTGTGGAATATCAGTTCAAAGGAGCATTTACAATATATGTTTTATAGATGCTACATTGAAATATCAATTAGACAATAAATTTCTTTAATATAAATGATAAAATATTTCTCACAGATAGTTGTATGGAATATAACCATTTTAAATTAATTATTGCTGAAAGTGAATATTTGTGCTGCAATGAAACATAAAATGTCTTATGCTTTCAGACTGAATATAATTTGTTATGAAGTTTCTTTGGCTTCAGTAAGAATAGACTATAGATAATTAAGACAAAAAATGATGGATTTCAATGGCATGAAAAGTATATGCTGTTCAACTGTGATTTTAACTTGGTTGTATCACTGAGAACTGCATAGGTATGAAAATAGAAACCCCTTATGTGAGTACACAGCTATTCATAAGAATCTTATGTATTTGAGAATTGGTAAAAAGTAAAAACCTAGTATATTATTAGATAATAAACAGTTCTGTTTCTAACATGGTAATATTACTTCTCAAATTTTTCAAAAGGTAAAATCCATTTTAATCTTAAGTTGCAAATCTTAACAATATAGACATATTCGAACAACAGAAGACTTCAATCAATAATGCAATACTTTCATTCACATCAGATATATGCCCAAGCAAATTGAATTTAAAATATGTGAAATAAAAGATTTGGAGGGGGTAAAACTCTTTGTTTAATGGAACAATAACATTGTTTTAGAAATATTTAAATATGAAACAAATATCATACATCTGTGATTTAAAACAACTGAACAAGAGCATCTGAGTTTTATGTTGGTTATCACTTATCAGAATTTTAATGCTTACATCATATGAAATATAAATGGAAATGGTAATAAAATCCTGTAAACCAACTGATGGATGTTGTAAGTCAATAAAACAATTTATTCATACAACACTATATTTCTCTGGGTTTTTTAATCAACTGAGTAGATGTAATCAAATGTGAATATAATTCTAGATATACTACACAATCTTCAAACACTTCAATTAAGCAATTTTTTCAATGTTTAAAATTGCATTTAAATATAATAGTTTATGATAGTGGTTTATTTTATTACTTTATTTTAATTCTAGTATCAATTTTAAGAACATGAATACCATTCAAGTTTAAGTGTGCAATTATTTTCTCATGTCTACAACAAAATTAATTTTAGCTAAAATGATATCTTATAATTAATGCATAATCCTCTTGTAAATCATTATGTGTGTTTTGGTATATAACTAAATTAATTTATATTAAGTATTAATATAATTAAATTCAATAAATATCACATACAATGTTAAGAACCTGTGAAATTAAAAATGGTAAAATTAAAATAACTGCAATATGTAAACAATGAGTAGTAAAATGATACATGAATGGAAAAAATACATGAAGCTAAATTTCAGAATAGTTGCAGTTATGTAAACAAATTATCATGAAATTCCCCCCAGAAACTTACTCTTCTCTACAGACCTCTATAGGAATGAGAAAGCAGGACTTTGAAATGAAATAATATCATTCCAAGTAGTGGGTAAGATTTCACTGTTATTAACAGAAGGCTGTCTTTTAATTTAGAGTTTAAAAATTTGCCATTTTAAGTCTACATAGACTGTATAGTTTTTCTGGCATGGAGGGGTAAGTCTACTAAAGCCTATATTCCTCACTAATTATAATTAAAAATGCTATGCAATAGGCATAATGTAACTATTGAACAATTCTGAAAATAAAACAGTTTAATAGTAGAAGAGAGTCAAAGTTTGGGGAAATGACCTACAAAGCATGTGTTCCCTATTTTCTCCTTCTTTTCTCTGGATAATTTGTCCTGAAGGTAGCATTAGTCTCAGAACTGTGGGAAGAAGCAGGTGACTGAAATGGACAGAAATCCATTTTTCTGGGGGCACTTGGATGGCTCAGTTGATTAATCATCTGCCTTCATCTCAGGTCATGATCTCAGGGTCTTGGGATTAAGCCCTGTGTCAGGTTCCCTGCTCAGAGGGGGAGCCTGCTTCTCCCTCTTCCTCTGGTGCACCCCCTGCTTGGGCTCTCTCAGACAATCTCTGTCAAATAAATAAATAAAGTCCTAAAATGAAAGAAAGAAAGAAAGAAAGAAAGAAAGAAAGAAAGAAAGGAAGGAAGAGAAAAGAAAAGGAAAGGAGAGGAAAGAAAAAAAATCCATTTTTCTGGCCAGTGGAACCAGGAAGAAAGGCACCAAAAGACCAAGTTGGGATTGGGAGGGATTCAAATCACAGAGAGGAAATAAGCTGTGTAGGACCCAAAGCAGCTCAGCAAATATCAGTTTAAAGACATTTAATCCAATTAAAAATGGACAAAGGACTTGACTACATATATCTCCAAAGAGGACGTACAAGTGGCCAATAGCACATGAACAACGTCATGCGTTTCTAGGGAAATGCAAATAAAAATAACAGAGGTAAGATTTCAAACGTACCATGATGACTGTCACTAAAAATATAGACAATAACAAGTTTTGACAAGGCTATGGATAAAGTGGAACCAACCACATATTGCTGGTGGGAATACAAAATGATGCAAACTCTTTGGGAAACAATGTAGCAGTTTCTCAAAAAGTTAGACACAAAATCATCATATGATCTAGTAGTTCCCTTGCCAAGTATGTAACCAAGAAAATAGAAAGTATATGTTCACATAAAAATTTGTACATGAATGTTCACAGCAGAATTAAGCATACTAGCTGCAAAGTGGAAGCAACCCAGATATCCATCAACAGATGGATGGATAAACAAAATAGAATAACCATAAAATGGTATTTTTTTAGTTATAAAAAGGAATGGAATACTGATGCATGCTACAATATTGGTGATCTTGAAAATATTATGCTAAATAGATAAGGCAGGGACAGAATCTCATAGATTTTATGATCCCATTTATATGAAATATCCAAAATAAGCATATCCATAGATACAGCAAAGTAGATCAGGTTTGGGGGAAAGTGAAATGGGAGTGACTGCTCTTATTATATATGTTGTTCCATTTTGGGGTGATGAAAATATTCTGGAATTAGAAAATGGTGATGGTTGCCCAACTTTTTAAAATAAACTAAAAAAAATTGAAATGCACATCTTTTGTAAGAATTTGTATATGAATTATTCCTTAGCAAAAATATAAGCGGTATAAACAATCAAAGATGAGCATTGGATTAAGTAAATTCAAACTATGAACACTGTACAAGAAACCTATATTAAAAACAAGGAATACTTCAGTTTAAAATAAAAATTGGAAAAAGCTAAACCATAAAAACAATAATTAAAATAAAACTAGTGGTCAAATTAATACCAGAGCAAGTGAACTTTAGGAAAATGATTTTAGCAATTAAGAGGAATATTATATAAAGATAAAATTAACTCATGAAAAACATAAATCTTAAATGCATATATATATATATATATACATATATATATATATAATAATGTTTACTATTAAGTCATCTTTATTTCTACTTTGATAGTGCTGGAAAGAATATAGACATTGGTGTTAGATTTTGTGTTTAGTCCTCTGGGAAATATCCCATTTATAGGCAGGAGGCATCATTGAAAATCCATGAGATAGGCATCAAGATACTGCCATGCCATATTCTGATGTTTATTCTTGCAACCCAAGCATAGAAAGAAGTAAATGGAAGCTATGCTCCAGTCTTCCTCTTGAATACCATGAACTAAAATATTTACTGACAATTCCCAAATAAAATCCACCATTGAATTATTCTATCTACCTTGTTTATATCTGGAATAAATATGCAGGTATATTAAAAATATATTAAAGAGAATCAAGACAAGTTGCTTTATTTGAGTCTTCAAAAACCAAAGGATTATGCCGTCCACCTGATGAAAGAAAGGGTTATAAAATATCTACATGTCTGTATGACATTAGACTTTCTCCACACTCACATCTATGAGTTTTTATCATTATATACCATTCATCCTTGTCAAATGTCAAAATTAGGTCCTGAAAAGAACCCAGTGTTTTTCACACTGAAGTGATGCTGGCTAAAGTAGACTTTGCTTTCAGGACACGTACAGAACGCGGAGAACAGCAGAATACCTAAGCAGATACTCTGCTCTGAGATGAAAAAAGGAGAGTCCCAAGCAAGCAGGACAGAAGTATTCACAGAAAACAATGAAGCCCGTCATGCAGTGAATTCCAGTCCCAGCCTGATATAAATCAGATGTGAAAGAAAGACAAACCCTGTGTGTAACCATTTAGAATGTGGAGGAACATTAGACACAAAGTTTTCAGACTACTAGACATATAGACAAATGGTAACGGACACTGGCGTCAACTACTACAGACACAGATGAAAAGACTGACCTTCCATACATGAAGTTCATTTGTCAGATGTGTGTATGTGTGTGTGTCTGTGAAGCTGTGGTGTGTGCATGTGCACACACGGATGTGTGTGCTTTCTTTGACAGGTTTGGACATCAAGAGAGGTTAGTGGTACAATGGAAAGTGATAATATTAGATGAAAAACTAGGTCAGAAGGTCCTGAATTGTGTTTACTTGCACTAGGTGCGTATGACAAATCCAGATACCATCACCAAGTCTTTGCACATAAAAGAGAATGCTAGAGTGTAACATTATTATGGAGACAAATGACATGGGCTCATGTCTTCATGATTTGTTTCTTGTCATCTTATTAGGTACACCCTTGTAAATTGATTCTGAAAGTTTGATATAGACAATTTTCTCTGTAAATATGAAAATCTGCCTCTCCAAAATCATTCTAGACTTATAGTTTGAAATCATATTTGCCTTGAGTGTAAGCTCTCCCAATATACTACCTGCATGATTTGGTAGCAGTTCTAAAAATGAGTTGATCTTAAGACTAAGGCATCACACTTAAATGTGGTTATTTAAATTAGTATTTGTTTGAAAGAACTATTAATTTTAACACTGCTCACCCAGCAAGGTGTCAGTTTCAGTACAATCACTACCAACACTACCAACATCTGGCTGATCAGAAGACTAATTCTGGATGAAAGCTCGAGTTGTGTTACTCAGATCATTTTTCATGTGTCTCTGTGTTTTGAACCCTTTCTCTGCCCAGTTCTTCTTCTTTGTTACTGCCCCTTAGAAATTTCAGCTGTTTTAAGGTTCTTTTTTTAATTATTAACATAATGCATTAACATATAGTGCATTATTTGCATCAGGGGTACAGGTCTGTGAAGCATCAGTCTTACAAAGTTCACAGCACTCACCATAGCACATACCCTCCCCAAAGTCCACGGCCCAGCCACACTATCCTTTCCCTCTCACCCCCAGCAACCCTCAGTTGGTTTCCTGAGATTGAGCCTCTTACGGTTTGTCTCCTTCCTGATCCCATCTTGTTTCTGTTTCAAGATTCTTCACTCTGCCTCCACAACTCAGCAGAATGAGTGCCACTGACCAAAATATCTGCATCAAGAAGCCAAATTGGTGTGGGGCTCATCTTGTGAGTTTCTCTTCCCCCAGAGGTGAAAGACCTGCTTGCTTGATAGACAATGTCCAAAAATGCCTGCTTCATATATTTTATTTAGTATTATATTTGTTTATTGCACTTAGTCCTATACTAGATAGTTTCTCATGGCCAGAGAGAGACACCCCTGGTCACTATTTTCCAAAGGAAATAAAGTTGCCTACTAGGTAATTCCAAAACACATCTCGGCCTAGAGTTCATTTGTATCCCACGGAAATCCTTGCCTGTTGGCTATGCAGCCTCTCCCTAGCAATTTTATGAGTCTCACAATAATGTAATAGCACTATTTTATATATATTTTTTACTCCACTTACCACATTTTTCCAATTTTTCATTGCATTTTGTGCCTAATCTGTACTAAAAATTTCACTTACGTTATCATTTCTAACATTCGGGATTATGCTAGGAGTTAAAAAGTACTGTAGTTTATTGATTCTGTCCATTGATTATAGACATTGATTATGTCCATTCTTCACATATTAACAACTGTGAAATCATGCATTAGCTCAAAAATCAGTTCCACTTTACTGTTACTATTGGCCAGGTGGTAGTCATGTCAAAGCTGTCATTGCCTGGCGAGTCAGAGCTTCGTTGTTACTCTAGAGTCAGACGACCATAATTCCTCAGTACGTCAGTCTTCGAATCATTAAGGGATTATTTGAGTGAGAACTAAGAGTACTCATTATTATCTGAAAATCTGTTAATAACTACTGGTTTTCATAGACATCCAATATTCTGAGATGCAAATTATTTAGAGATGTCTGACTCAGAAAATTTTTAAAAAAATGATTGATAAACTTTACCTAGTATACATCATTTATATTTTCCTTTTTATATATGTACATGAGCATCTATAAATTTTTAAATCTGTTGCTAAATAAGACTAAACTAACTTCCTTTGAGAATGAAATATTATAGTGATAATATATTTTAATTCATTATTTTAGATCAGTGTTTTTCTGTTTTTTTTTCTAAATAGTACCAAAATTATAGTCAATTGTATTTTAAAAGAGTTTAAACATACTATATCTGTATATTTATATATGAGGAAACATAGGATCAAAATGTGTTCTTATTTAGCATAGTTCTCCTTTTCAGCCTCTGGTAATGGTGTTCTTAAGAAGTGAACTTCTACCAGGACAAACCAGCAGACAAGAATAAAGAAAAGCCTGTAAATATATTTGTAAACAGACAATAAATTCTTAAAAATTAAAGTTGGCTACAAAATATTTTCATAATAAAGTAAAAATCTGAGAAATTAAATATTTTGGGAGGAAACAACCAAATTAGAGCTACCATTTGTACCAATATGAAATTGAATATTAAATTTATTAATGTATATTAAAATTATTAATGTATAATTTTAAGTATTTACCAATTACACAGAAATCAAAATTCTGCACTTCTTAGAAAATTAGCTCAAGACTCATCTCTTCTTTGAAAACCTCTAAATATAATTCAACATCTTTGCCATATTTTTTGTACCTTTGACCAATTTCACACACTAGATTAAATGTTTCCCAAAAATTATGTGTTTGAAGTTCTTTAAAAGATGTCTCCAAGTCTTTATTTTCTTTATCATACCCACTTGTCCTTTAAATAAATAAGATAATGAGAAAGAACATGAGTATGCATGGTTTCTTTAAGCATCATTTCTTCCATCTTTGCCATTGACATATTGAACATCCGCTCAATGTGTGAATTTCACAAACCTATAGTATATGAAATAATGTCTTTAAATTAGCCAATAAAAAGGTAACATACTCCAAAGCAATGTTGATTAATGATACTACTGTTCCAGGCAAGGGAGGGATGAAAGGAATACAGTCCAAGTTCAGCTGAAGTGTGCCGCTGTAGGAACCTTTGATGGAGTCAGTACTCTGAAGAGCTGGCTTAGTCTACAGAAAGCTGATGTCCAGCTGCCAACACGAAAGTCAAGTCCTGTGTGAATAAACCCATCGCTAGGGCACATGGTGCTGGTGTTGACGGATAAGATGATCTCGAGGCCGCTTCCTGGCTTTCACCACCGCCTCTAAGAGAGTTGCCTTTTTGGAGTCGGGAGCTTATTGCCCCAAGGTCTTTGGAGACCTATTTTAGATCAACAAAGTTTGGCTTTGCCCACACTAACCATTCAGGGAGTGCTCACGAATTCTTGGTATATATAGTTTATATGGCCCTTGGCCATGGTTGTTTCTTCATATGTTTTTTTTTTTTTGACAAGCCCATGGGAGAGCGGAGACCAGCAACTGAGCTGCTGAGTTCTTATGGGTGAGAACAGATGAGATGATGACATCCTGACACAACCTACTTCGTTGTTACATATCAAATCTTTACTTCCAAAAATACCTTTTTTTTTTCCTCTTTTGTCATTTTTTGGCATCATTTTTTAAATAGAGTATATGAAATTTGTGTCCATGAATCTAAGGACTTCTTATTAAGAAATAAATGATCTGAAATGAATTAAAACACTTGTGTACTTTCACCCTCAACCAACACACTTGGAGAATAATTGAATTATAGTTACATTATATCCAATGTACTAGTAGATACCATACACCTAGTAGAAGCTACAATAAAATCTGGCTTATGCCTTCAGGAAATCTTTAAGAGAAGAGAAGTTATTCTCAAACAGATTCTCTCTTTTATCATATCTAATCCAAGGAATGTTTCACTCCTCTTTTTAATTCTGTTTGCTTTTTTGTTTGTTTTGCCTTTTGGTGGTAGTTCACTTGTCACCTTTAGATTTCAGATAAATATAAAATTATCCTTTTTACATCCTTTCCAAAGGTACTATATTTTTATGATTGTATTTATTTTTTTTACAAAAACATTTTTTAATTTTATTTATTTTTTTATAGATCTATGCAAGTGCAGTATCTTTCAGATATCTTATTCTTCTCCATATAAATGTTTTCCACAGTGCTTCCCAAGTATATTTCATTTTAAAAGTTGGCTATAGTCACCATCAGATATAATCATAGACCATAGTGGGCTTTTATGAAAAATAATTTCCTACATGGACATTCATCTGAAAGAAGCCTCTCTCTGTACCATAGCAAATTTATTTCAAATTTCTTTTCTGTCTCCTTTTATTACATGTTTCTGGACTCTTGCATTTGGGGTAACTCTACTTACCAATTACTCTGGTAGGGTTTCAGTCTTCTAACTGTTTAATTATCACTTGCAATCAAATAAAAAATTTCTACATGGTTAATTCATAAAATAATATCCAATAATGGGATCTAACAAATGCATTTATATTTGCTTTGCAATGAGATTTTCTCTTTTATTTTGATTTTTCTGAATTTGGATGTTTAATTATTTAAGACAAATGTAAAGCCCTGGCAAAAAATTCAGATGGATTAAACTCTCCAACAGCTTCATTTTCTGCCTATATTATTTTTATTTAATTTAATCAGCAGTATGCTCATAATTCATGATAGCTGTCTATCCTCTTCACAAAAGTCATTGTATAAAACTGTACTTTTATTACACAGCTGTTAGTTTTCACCATATCTTCATTTTAAAAATTATAAAAAATACATGTTTTGGTATTAAATACTTAATATAAATCTTGCTGACCTTGTATAAACCAAATTTTATCTATGCCAATAGAATTATATTCTAGCATATGTGATGATGAAGCTAATGTAAACCAAAAAGTGAGGCTTAAATTAAACAAGTTAAAATGAATATATTAAAATGTAAGCCACTAGAGTTGACTAATGGTGTTTAAAATAAAAATTTGAACTATATGCCTCTTGGACATGATTTTCCATATTATCATAGCTTTATCTAAGTATTCCTCTTCCCCTCTTAAAAAATTATGCAATCTTTTTAGGCACAGAATACATACATACAAGCTAGATTCAACCTATAGTTAGCCAGTCTACATAAGATTTTGTTATTTGCAGCATCATAACATAGACTAGTAATTCTAATTACTTTGTTTTATTTTATTGTTGTGTTTTCTCACATAAGTCATTGTTTTATTCTCTTTTGACAATTTAACAAAATTATTAGCCAAAAACTTATCATTTGAAAAATATGACAGAATATACTCTGGCAGAGAAAATATTGTATTGCTTCCCACATTATTACTTTATTTATTTACTGCATTAATTCCTTTATCTTAAGTTGTTTTTTTTTAAGATTATTTATTTATTTACTTGACAGACAGATATCACAAGTAAGCAGAGCAGCAGGCAGAGAGAGAGGAGGAAGCCGGCCCCCTGCTGAGCAGAGAGCCCAATGCAGGGCTTGATCCCAGGACCCTGGGATCATGACCTGAGCTGAAGGCAGAGGCTTTAACCCACTGAGCCACCCAGGCGCCCCCCTTTATTTTAAGTTTTGAATTCATTTTTCAGAGTAACTAAATATATGAATGAATATCCAAACAGTACTGAAGCACTTGTCAATAATATTTTGTGCCTGTTGCCAAATTAGAAAAACCACTAAAGTATACTTGCGCAAGCCAGGAAACTAATCATAAATGGAAAACTAAGCTCCACAGCTATTATCTGTCATTTAAAAATATTTTATTTAATACACTTTAAAGGTTTGAGTCAAACCATTTTTTATAAAAAATGATTGGAGACATTAATTATATTAATGATCTTAATGTGCATCTAGTAAGAGGACCACTTATCCTCTAAAGGACTAGAAATGCTGCACGCATTAGTGTATTAAAAAAAGAATATATATATATATGCATATATATATATATTTCTCTTATTGGTTTTTATAGAAAGAATAGTACTTTCCATTATTTACTGATCAGCAAACTAAGGAAATTTAAGTTTAATTGCTCTTCCTAGGATTGATATCAGACCCATTGGCATACATTGTGTAGAATACTTTTAAGTTGCATGCTTGTGTGATGACTCTTAGTGATACAGCTTCTTAATTTTGCATATTATATATCTGCTTGTGAAAATTATTAAAAAGCATTTTTTAAAAAGTGGATTTTTCTAATGTAAAATTGCAAAAATTACATTTCATGTTTTACACAGTAATCTACAGGAAAGTTGTTTTTTTTTAAGATTTTATTTATTTATTTGATAGACAGAGATCACAAGTAGGCAGAGAGGCAGGTAGAGAGAGAGAGGGGGAAGCAGGCTCCCCAGTGAGCAGAGAGCCTGATGTGGGGCTCGATCCCAGCAGCCTGGGATCATGACCTGAACTGAAGGCAGAGGCTTTAACCCAGTGAGCCACCCAGATGCCCCTACAGAAAAGTTTTATTTATCCGATTTACTTTTCGCCCCACATAAGGCCAGGTGACAAAATACCTGTCCTGTGAATACCTAGTATTTCAGTCATGCATTTCATTTTGGTCAGACATGTTATTTATCTGGGCTACACATGATATAGCTAGAGACAGAGATAGAAGTAGTGGTGGAGACAGAGATAATAGAGATAGGAATAGATAGAGATAGATCCTTGGTGTATGTACTTAAGATAACTTAATACAGTCTGTGTCTGAGTAGTTTAACATTCTGCATTTCATTTCTAAGAGAGTTTATATTCAAAATTATTTTCCCTATTTGACTGGCCTCCCATTAGTCAATCTGTCTGCCTCAACAGTTCCCACTTTTAACAAGGAAATTCAGCCTTTTTGTTTTTTTCACCTGAGTCATTGAAAGAAGATATGTCCCTACAAAACAAAACAACAACAACAAAAAACCTCTTGTACAAGGTGTGGTTTATGATCATTTAGTATTGTTTAAAAGAAAAAACAGGCTGTCGAATTTATGAAATCAATAATAGATGACTTTGATAAGGATTTTTTTTTTTAAGTAAGCATAGCCTAGTGAAAGGTTTCAAACTGTTTTTAACTGAAATGTGAACTGAATTCACAATATTTTGACATGTGTTATGAAATGGCTTTCAGGCTAACTTGAAAAATAACAACAGACTATTTCATTCATACCAACCACTCTTAAGCTTCAGAAAAACAAGTATTCAGTATGCCAGACTTTTAAAAACAGAAATCATTTGGTTGACGTTATCTGGATGGAAAAAAAAAAAAAAAAGGTAAACCTGACAGGAGTGACTCATTCTTCCAACTTGTTCCAAAGTAGGTGCTAAAGTAGGAGAGTCTCAAGATACGGCTGCTATTTCTGAGGAATGTACCTGGAAATCTACAGAGTTGATATTAATGAATCCACTTGATGTGTAACTTCCCTGTAGTGCTCATTTTTTGATGCTAGATATGTTCTTAGAAAGAACAGTCATGGAGATTTAGACTGGGTCTATGATTATCATCTAAGCAAACAATGCACTCACCTCTGTAGCGTCATTCCCTTAAGAGTCTTAATTATCTTTTAATTTCCTAAGAACATTTAATTGCCAGCTCCTAGGGATGAGAAGCTTTCGTGATCTTAACTTTTCTTCCCCTCTAAGACTTTTATATCCAAATCTTTAAATAGAAGGTGATGTCATGGTTTGGATCTTGGAACAGAAAGAGGGTAGCTGTGAAAGTTTTAGAAAGCATGAAGAAAGTCTGGACTTTAGTTAATATTATTGTAATTACTTTAAATCACTTAGTTTTGATGAACATGTCATTGTTACATGTTAACAGAGTAGACTGTGTGAAAGATATTGAGAACTCCCCATAATATCTTTTCAACTTTTCTATAAATCTAAAATTATTTTAAAATGAAAGATTTTTCTTTAGAAAGTGTTTCAAACTGTTGAAGTTATTAACATTTCATTGGCTTATTTAAAGCTAAAACTGAGGCACAGGAGCAGAGGTCAACCTATTGGCTTGACTGCTTTTTCTGAAAAAAACAAATAAAGGTAATAATCAACATATTTGGAGGTCTGATAATGAGGATTAGTTTGTCTTTTTATTTTTTTAAATAATTAATTATGCTAACCTTGCATTTGTCTATGTGATTTTTCTTTTAAAACAACTTATTCTTGCATTTCTAAAATGATAGAGAACAACTTAAAAATGAAAAGCAATAAACCCTTGTTTAACTATTACTCTTTGGTCTCTTCCAGAGACTACATCCTCAACCTTTTTTTTAAATTTTATTTTACTTTCCTGGTGGTTACTTCTATGTTTCAGCAATATATATGGCCTTGATCTTTATGTAATTATTTAGATGCATAATTTTACTGAAATTAAAAATTATAACCAATCTTCTTCTTTCTCTTTTCTCATAAAATTATAAATGCCCTTTCATTCCCTACTAAACACCTCTGTAAAATGTCACTTCTCCAGAGAGTGTATCCTAGTCACCATTAAGTAACATGAGGCAGCCCTCCTATCAATACTTCTCCCATTTTTAATTTTTTCTTAGTCAACCAAAACTTTTTTTACATTTTCCATGTTAAGATGTATATTTTCCTCTATAACCATGATAACATTAACAGTGTTCTATGTTTATCCTAAAATATAATATCCAATATTATTATGCTTTATAAATATTGAATAAGAGATCATGTACTATAATCTATTAATCATTGCAGAACTCTCAGCTAAATATAATATATATTATATTTATATAAATATAATATGTGATAATATATGATCCTGAATATACTTAGTGTGAAGTTCCATTGGATCTCTAATCCACATTATAAAATTTTCAGAGGACATCACGGTTTTTGTTATCTCTATATTTGGACTTTACTTTTCTTATAATTTTTCTTTGCCTATTTACCCCTTGATACTTGTAATGTTTTTCCTTTTGTCTGTGTCTTCTTATTCAGTCATATCTTCTACTGTGTCTAAGATTCTAGTTATGTACTTTGGTCCCCTAAATTCTATTTTCCCAAATCACCTTTACTCATGAGTTCTATGTTCTGCAGCCAAACTGGAATTATTGTTCTCTGGACCTGCTGTACAGCTTAGGCCCAAAGATTTCCCTTCTCTACTCTAGTCTGACTCCATTTGTTTATTTTTTTAAAAGAATATTTTTTTCTTATTTATTTTTTATTTTTTTTTAAAGATTTTATTTATTTATTTGACAGACAGAGATCACAAGTAGGCAGAGAGGCAGAGAGAGAGAGAGGAGGAAGCAGGCTCCCTGCTGAGCAGAGAGCCCAATGCGGGACTCGATCCCGGGACCCTGAGATCATGACCTGAGCCGAAGGCAGCGGCTTAACCCACTGAGCCACCCAGGCGCCCCATTTTTCTTATTTTTTTTTAAGAAAAGTGTGGAGTTTAGGGACACCTGGGTGTCTCAGTTGGTTAGGCCACTGCCTTCAGATCAGGTCATGATCCCAGGTCCTCGGATCGAGTCCTGCATCGGGCTCCTTGCTCAGCGGGTAGCCTGCCTCTCTCTCTGCCGCTGCCTGCCACTCTGCTTGTATTTGCTCTTTCTCTCTCTCTCTGACAAATAAATACATAAATAAATAAAATATTTAAAAAAGAAAAAAGAAAAAGGAAAGTATGGAAGTTAATCTTTACTTACAGAACACTGCAATATGTGAGATTCCACATAGAAATAAGGAAACCCACTGAGGGGAGAAGCTTCATACAGTAGGGACATTTTGGAACACTCAAGTATAGCTTCCTTGCAAAAAAGTGTTACAGTAACAAAACACATTTAAAAAGAGTTCTTAGTAGAGAAACAGTAAGAAAAACTTATACCAAACTTGGTATACAAACAAATTTATGCTTTGCTATATAATCTGAAAGTTAAAGGTCCCAGGAGTGCCATCCTGAATTTGGGATGCATAGCCTTCAGAGGTAGTTTCTGGTACAATATTTTCATCTTCCTCTTCCTCAACAGAGATACTTCTCAATTAAGTTTAAGCTTAATGAAGCTTTGTACACAGACTCATTATCATGGCTTTATAGAGCTTCAATTTTGTCTAGATCTCCACATTCTCCAATCATACTAAGTTTCTCAGTTTCACCTAGATTCTCAGCAGCCTGAAAGATGTTTGAAGTGGGATCCAGAATAACTGGAATACTTTTGGTATCTTTTGCAGTTGAGAGGTTCATCAGTGGTTCTATTATGCCACAATGAATGCGATATACAATCTGTTCATCTGTCCAACCACTTGTATAACAGCCCACAGCCCAGACAGCTACATTTTGGGTCTTAAAGTCTGCCTTAGAGAGAACATCAGTGAGGAATGGGACTAAGCCAAGATTCAAAACTTGCTGTATCTGGTCCTGATGACCAGCTGTGATATTTGACATTGTCCATGTAGCTTCCTTTTGAATATTAGTTTTGGGGTTCATTAGCAGGCTGGGAAAGACAGCAAGTGCATCTGTTACATCCTGTCTGTTTATCTCTCCCAGTGACAATATTTCCTATGACTCCTAGCATAGGAGTCCCAGTAGACAATTTAGTAGTTCCTAGAAGCTTCACAAGTTGAGCACACTCCTGTTTTCACAACCATTTCAATTCGTTCTTTTGGACCAACAATAAGGTAGGAAATGACCCAGTAAATCCCTGCTAATATACTTCTGGATCATCATGATGCAGGAGATGAACTAAAGTAGGAAGAATCTGCTCGACCTCATCTAACAAGATTCTTCTTGAGAGAAAGTTTTCAAGATGTTCAATAAGGTTATGTAGTAACCACACACCAAAGGTGACCTATCAGGAACTTCAAGGAGAACCAACAGTGAGTCAATTGCTGAAACTTGATAATCAAGTCTCAGAAAACCCAACCATCACCTGCAGTGTTTCTTAGAGCTCATACAGCTTGTTCACTGGTATGGGCATGGGGAGATGCCGACAGAAAAATGAATGCTGGGATAACATTTCCATCTACCACAACCGTGGTCTGTTCTGATGTCCCTGAAGCAATGTTAGAGAGGGTCCAGGCAGATTCAAACTGAATGGGATTACAATCAGCTCTGCTCAAGAAGGACACAAATTTTGGACTCAAACCAATCCAATTATGTTGTCTATGGGGGACTGTTTTTCCCTAGAAAGCAGTTTCCTAGTAGCTTGAGCAGCCTGGAGCTGGCTTTCCAAATTGTTGCTATTTATGCCTTTGACAGAGTCATCAACAGACCAATTCAGTGCCCTGCTTGTTTTGGTTTCTTGAAGCGGACAAGTAGTGTCATCAGAAAATTAGCTTACATTTCTCCTTTTCAACATCTGGTCATCTTTCTTAGCTTTCCTTAGGTCCACATTAACTTCTATTCAGTGCCGTCTTATTTTTGTACTGTGTTTCTTCTTGTTCTTAAATCTGTTAAGGTGTGCAGTTGGTGAAATAGCATTCTTGTTGGTGGACATGGTTAGGAGACAAAGGGAGAGAGCTACACACTGGCTCAGGCTTCCACAGGAGACCATTTGGGGCATTGCAGCTGCCTTCAAACGTCCACCATGGTTCAGCCCAAAGATGGTGTGCTGACTCCATTTGTTTAAATTAAATTTTAATTTTTAATTAATTTTTTTTAATAATTAAAAAGAAATGATGGAGTGCCTGGGTGGCTTAATGGGTTAAGCATATGCCTTTAGCTCAGGTCATAATCTTGGGGTCTTAGGATCAAGCCCCTGTGCTGGGCTCCCTGCTCCGCAGGGAGTCTGCTTCTCCCTCTCTCCCTGCCTCTCCCTCCCCTGCCTTTCTCAAGTAAATAAGTAAAATCTTTTAAAAATGCTATTATTTCCCGTTATTTGAATCTTTTATGTAGCAACCAGTTCCTGCTTTATGTCTGCAAAATCTTTCCAAATATATTAGAAGACATTTACTAGTCTTTTTAAATGTTATCTTCAATTATCTGTATTAGCTCACTGTGTGGGATCAGGTCCCTGGTTTCCATGTATTTGGCCTCTTTTAATGTTTCCCATGTTTTTCTTAATACACTGGTAATATGTATTTATTGTTCATATTTGCAATGCAGAGACTCCATGGGAGGAATATGTGTATTGAAAAAATATCAATTGGCCAGCTACACTTTGAGGTGTATTGCACATTATTATGCATATTATGGTTGAATTGTATGTTATTCCTGGCTATCCCTAAAAGCCATATCATCTGTATTAGCTGTAATTATTCTCACAAAGCCTTTGTTCCATTTCTCAAGAGAGTATTCTATCAGTTTTATGTCTCTAAATAACAACTTGTTAGCAACTCAATGTGAAAATGTGGAAGAGGCTTTAAGAGAGAGAAAAAGGATTTTCTTTTTTAAATGCAGAATTTCAAATGGTCTTAGACAAAAGCTGGATGCCATGTTTGGGCCCCTGAGACTGAAAACCTCTCTCAATATGGTCCTGCTGAACAGCTCAGTTCCCTCTACACTTCAAGAGCCTAGGAAAACTACATCTTATGTTTCATAAATTAACATTTGTTTATATTCTTAACATGTTCTAGAAATACATTGAAATATTCCCATATCATCTTCCTCATTGTGATTTCACACATTCTTTAATTTTTTAAAAAGATTTTATTTATTTATTTGACAGAGATCACAAGTAAGCGGAGAGGCAGGCAGAGAGAGAGGAGGAAGCAGGCTCCCTGCTAGGCGGAAAGTCCCATGTGGGGCTTGATCCCAGGACTCTGGGATCATATCCTGAGCCAAAGGCAGAGGTTTAACCCACTGAGCCACCCAGGTGCCCCTATTCTTTAACTTTTTACAATTATGTTAATGTGGTCTCAAAGTAGAGGAGGTAGGAAGTTTAATATGACTTTTCATTTTGGATTTTCAAAGGAGGAAATATATCTGGCAGAAAAGTTGACATTACACATTTATGAAGACTGCTTTTATTTATTCATATGAATAACTTAACTATATAATCAAAAACATAACTTTTTAAAAGAGCTGTTCAAAATATTTGCTTTTATGTTATGGGTTTGATTTCAATATTATATTTGTCAGTTTTACTTTAAAATATATCTTTATTAGTCTTCAATCCCTTCAAAAATAGAAAGAATTTAAAATGACTGATTTTCATCTTAAAATATCCCTCTGTGACATTTCATTCCACAGTATATAAATTAGAGTAGCCATAAACTCTGCTTTTGAATCATTGTGTTGCAAAGATGACCTATCATTGAAGGTTACTTGTGATGCAACTAGTTATATCTTTGTACCTTTGGAAATAAAACAGAGTGTGTTTGTCTTCTAATTAATGGGATCCAGAAAACTTAACATTTAAAACATTTTTTTAAATATAATTCCATTTGGATTTGAATAATGTAATTTTAAGTTAATATAACAATATTTCACAGATAGCAAAAATTAGAAATAAATACTTTATGTTCTTGCTAATAAACCTAGTAAATTATGAAAAAAAATTATTTTCTCAACTTTATTTCCTTTGGTCAAACATTTCCAAAATACACACTTGCTTTTAAGTGTTCTGTGGTTCAGTGTATCTTCAACAATGACATTTCACAACCATGAAAAAATCATTGTTATCAAGAATCAGATCTTAATTCAATGTCAATAAAGGTATCAATATACTGTTTAGATGTTAATCTTATGTATGCATTTTGAATCTGTTTAACTCTCTATTTGGTCCCGAAATGGAAACTAGTAATTACTTCCAAATAGGGCATTTTTCTCTTCTCTTTTTGCAATACCTTTTTCTGTGAAGAACATTTTGGGCAAACTTTGAACTAATATCTATTCATGTTTCATCATTCCCCATGATATGCTGACCTAAGATTTTTAGTGTTAACGTCAAAGAGATTTGTATGCACATCTTTTCTTTCCTGCGATTTATGAGGATGGCCTAAATTAAACTGACCTTTGAATCACAGTTTTTAAAGCTCTAACTTAGGTAAATAATATATACCTCCTTTTTTTTTAGGAATGAAATGACCCAAGTTTGAACACAGTATACACAAAATCAATTTTAGTTGCTTCTCTTTCCCGCCAATGTTTTTTGTCTTTTTTTTTTTTAATGTGTTGTTATAGCTCTCCATCTCAGTTCTGCCAGTTTTAAAATAAGAAAAACAAACAAACAAACAAAATTAGATTCACAGCTAAATCTAACTGGGTTCAGATTCCAGTACCATTTATTCACACTGGGAGGGATTGCAACATAGGCATGTAGCCTCTTTGATGTTTAAATTCCTCACAAATGTTACCTTTTTTTAATACTACAACCCCAAATAGTTGTGATAATTAAATAAAAAAACTTTAATGATAAAGCTTAAAAATGTGTACCTCCATGGTGAACAATTTTAGGTACATCCATACTAAGCTCCACATGAAAATAATTTTTTCTCTTAACTAAATTAAAATATTAAATATTATATGCATTAGAAATGTTCACATTTCAGGGCACCTGGATGACTTGGTTGGTTGTGTCCAACTCCTGATTTCAGTTCAGGTCATTATCTCATAAGTCATGAGATGGAGCCCCCCCAACCCCCCAACCCCCAACAAGCTTTGAACTCAATGGAGAATCTGCTTGAAGATTCTCTCCCTCTGCTCCTCATCCCACTTGCGTTCTCATTCTCTGTGTCTCCTTCTCTAAAATAAATAAATCTTAAAAAAAAAAAAAAAAGAAAAAGAAAAAGAAAAATGTTCACATTTCCTTTTCCCTTAGTGGATTAAAAGTATAAGATATTATTGTATATATTAGAAATTTCCACATTATGAGATTAAAAGTCACTTATGGTTTGTCTCCCTCCCAATCCCATCTTGTTTCATTTATTCTTCTCCTACCCACTTAAGCCCCCATGTTGCATCACCACTTCCTCATATCAGGGAGATCATATGATAGTTGTCTTTCTCTGCTTGACTTATTTCGCTAAGCATGATACGCTCTAGTTCCATCCATGTTGTTGCAAATGGCAAGATTTCATTTCTTTTGATGGCTGCATAGTATTCCATTGTGTATATATACCACATCTTCTTGATCCATTCATCTGTTGATGGACATCTAGGTTCTTTCCATAGTTTGGCTATTGTGGACATTGCTGCTATAAACATTCGGGTGCATGTGCCCCTTTGGATCACTACGTTTGTATCCTTAGGGTAAATACCCAATAGTGCAATTGCTGCCCTATATGCTGAGTGAAATAAGTCAAGCAGAGAGAGTCAATTATCATATGGTTTCACTTATTTGTGGAGCATAACAAATAGCATGGAGGACATGGGGACTTAGAGTGAAGAAGGGAGTTGGGGGAAATTGGAAGCGGAGGTGAACCATGAGAGACTATGGACTCTGAAAAACAATCTGAGGGTTTTGAAGGGACGGGGGGTGGGAGGTTGGGGTACCAGGTGGTGGGTATTATAGAGGGCACGGATTGCATGGAGCACGGGGTGTGGTGCAAAAATAATGAATACTGTTATGCTGAAAATAAAAAAAAATAATAATAAAGATAGTAACCAAGATCTAAAAAAAAAAAAAAAAAAAGAAAGAAATTTCCACATTATAAGAAAGAAAAACATTCAAAAATAATTTAACAGTTCTTTATAATCAAATTGAAATTACATCATACTTTCTCACTCTCTTTGGTTCATAGAATGCTTTTCCCTTGTGGCCAGTTCCTTTTTGATCTATTTTATGTAGTCATGAAAAAAGATCTGGATAGTCTGATCTAAAATACTTTATGCCATAAATAAATTGTTTCATTATATCTTAAGCAACTTTTATGTTCTATACTTGTTCTGGATAATGTTCTAAAAACTTTTCTAGACATATGTATATGAAGATGAAAAAAACAGACATGATACCTATTTTTAAAGATTCTTCACTTTACCTAGAAACAGATTTTATATATATATATATATATATATATATACATATATATATATATATATTAACAGATTTGGTGGCAGTGGCACTGGAATCAGAAGCAAACTTCAGATAATATTCAGGGACAATGAGAAACACAGACCTGGCACCCATGAACCCCTTTTGAGTTCACTGCCTTTCTTACCATCTTTGAGGGATGTAGTTAAGTTCCTCTCAGTTCTGAGCTCCATTTGTGTTGAGCCCCCAATCTAATTGGGTTTTGAGTCAGTTCCCCATTTGTTTGGCATCACTAGTTCCATAGTGGGAAATGCTGATAATTTGGATCGGAGTTCTCCATTTATGCGGAAATTTTGGTCATTGGTTCCAAACACAGACTCCATGTTGCATCCTGCTGGCTGCAGTTCCACATTTGTTTGGAATCCTTCCCCAGATTCCATGTTAAGAACTACTGATGGCAGCTGCAGTACACCATTTGTTTGAAATCAGATTGCAGTACCCATTTGTTAAATTTGGTCTTTCGATCCATTCCCCTGTCCCAGGTTCCGTAGTGGGAATTATTGGATGTGTACACAGGAGCTTCTCTTGGCTAGTGGCTAGAATGCAATAATATCACTTGGTTACTGCTAAGACATTAAGAAGCACATGTTTGTTATTCTTGTTTTGTGTAGATAAAGGCTAGCTAAAAGAAATGGGATCTTTAATTCCAAAGAATTAAGCATATCATCTTCTGACACACCTGTTTAGGAACTATAGTCCTGGTAGCTGTTGATACCTTAAAAAATGACAAAATCCTACTAAAAACAACCTAGAATTGCAATGGCCATTATGGGGCATGTTCCAGTAAGACAATACCATTCATTTAAGAAGCATATTTGAAAACAAGTATCCCCAAATTAAATAAACAGAATAAGACAACTATTTTAACTTATATGCCAAAACTTCCAAAAGACTTCAAGACTCCAACATAGCTTTATTGAAAGACAAGTTTAAAAGTAAAGACATAGGAGATAACTAAAACAAAAGACTACATAACTGATGTGACTCCTACTGCTCCCCTTTTCTTTAGCGAGTACTAACATTTTACTAATTCTCTGTTTGAAATGACTTTCTACTCTGAAGAGATTATTTAAGTTACTTTTTAAAATATTTAAAAATAAAACTACCCAAGGTTGCAGACAAAACTCCTGATGTATATTTCACCCTTTGATCAAAGACTGAACTCAGAGTCAGAATTCGAGAATTTCCTAATCCTAGGGAGGATCCCCAAAAGTTTGGCTTTTTTTTTTTTTTTGAAGCTTTTAGAATAATTATTAGGTCTCTGACCCTGGCTGTCAGATTTGTATCAGTAGTGCACATATTGGTAGGACCTAGTGAAGCTCAAAAATAGATACAAGAAGCCAAAATGGCAAAATCTTTTTTTTTTTTAATTTTGTTTACTTATTTGACAGACAGAGATCACAAGTAGCCAGAGAGGCAGGCAGAGAGAGAGGGGAAGAAGCAGGCTCCCTGCTAAGCAGAGAGCCTGATGTGGGGCTCGATCCCAAGACCCTGGGATCATGACCTGAGCTGAAGGCAGAGGCTTTAACCCACTGAGTCACAAAATGGCAAAATCTTGAGGATGATATTTGAGACCCTTGATCCTCAATGTGCTCCCCTTACAGATCAGAAAGAGCTTAAGAAATAACTACTGAACTTTTACAGTCTATTCTTAGGGTTTTTTCTGCCCTTACTGAGTCATTGGTTTATTATACAAACATGCAAACAAAAGAAAAATGAATCTGTAACATACTTTAAAGCCCATTTGGAAGTCCTCTTCTGATGGTATTCCAGGTTCCATATAATAAATAAGGTCACCAAACTTGCTGTAGCTATTCTTTTTGTAAATGGATTATAACCTGAGATTAATGGATTAATAAAAAGGCAGAAAATAGGATGAGAAGCCAACCCTCTGACTGAACTCATGGTCATAGCTGGGCACTTTGAAATAACCTGGAGCAAGACTTCAAAAAAAAAAAAAAAATCTGCTATGCTATTAGCCTTGCAGCCACAGCAACATGAAGGCTAGAGTCCTCCAATAATACCTGGGCCTTTTACACTGTGCCTTCTTAGAGTACTATCATGAAAGCATTGGCCCAAAAATCAACATCTCACTTGTAATCAACAGGGACAAGAAAGATTGTCTTCAAAGGTCCTATGCAAATTCTTCAACTTGATTGCTCCCATTTCTACCCTCAAGGTAGCCCCTCCATATGGAGACCTCCCAGAGTTGATGACTCCAAGGGCCTCCAGTAAACTACCAATGATTTCCTTAAACACTCAAGAGGAAATTAAACTTGAAATTAATGGGAAACCTTGCCAAGTATTAGTTGATACTAGAGCTATGCTTTCTATTTAACCTGTTTTCTCAGAGGAAAACAAATCTCTTAAAGGGCGGGGGGCGGAAAAAGAAAAAAAAGTATTCCATGTTGGCAGTATCCAGTAAAGCTCAGACAGAATTTCTGTTTCAACCTGTACAAATGACTCTGGGACCTTTTATTTAAAAAACATTCCCTTTTGCTATGAGATACAGCCCCTTTCAATCTATTCGGTAGAGATATCCTTTCTAAAGTTAAAGGACATTTTGCTACCAATAGAGACCTCACCTTAGAATTTCCTGACCAACCAACCAACCTGGTCTTTTATGTTCTTTACATTCTGCTTTTGAATGAAGAAGAAAAAGAATTCCAACGAAAGTCCCTAATTTAATCAATGTACCTGAAAATCTGCAGGCTGCCTCTAATACTGACATTGGAAGAGTGAAAAGTACAGAGCCTATAAAGATTCAATAGATGTGACTAAAGCTTCTCCTAAATTGCCTGAATATCCACTAAAGCCTGAGACCATACAAAGCTTCACTCCCATAGTAGAAGACTTAATCACTCAGGGGCTAATCGTTCCCTTCACAAGCCCCTAAAATACACTGACTTTGCCAATCCAAAAACCTAATAGGAGGGGCTGGCAATTTGTTCAGGGCTTGAGAGTCATTAACAAGATACTTATTTCCCATTTCTTAGTTGTTCCAAACCTGAAGACCCTTTTGTTGCAAGTTTCACCAGACTGAAATGGAATAGACCTCTTCTCAGCCTTTGTTAGCAACCCCCATAGATTCTAACAGCCAGGATCTATTTGCTTTTATTTGGAACAATCAACAATTACTCAGACTGTTATGCCTCGAGGATTCACCAAGGGCTCTTCTTATTTCTACCAAGTACTTCACGAGATTTATGCACCCTTTAGCTTCCTGAGAAATCAAACCTTTCACAATATGTAAACAACCTCTTGCTATGCTCAGTTACTAAAGAGGCATCCACAAAAGATTCCTCTTGTTTGCTACAACAGTTAGCTGAAAAGTAACATATGGTCCCTAAAAAAAAGGAAAATTTATAATTATCTTTAGGCACTGTTCATTACCTAGGTTATAATCTAAGTATGAAGGAGTCCCGCTATCTCCAAAAAAAGATTCAGCTAATCCCAGAAATTTCCTAGGCCTTCAACTAAGTGACAACTTTGTGGATTTCTGGGTATTGTAGACTCAATTTTCTCCACTGACTTCCCCACTCCATGAACCAAAGTTTTGGTCACTTGGGAAGATAAACACTGGCAAGCCGCCTTTTTTTTTTTTTTAAACAAACAAACAAACAAACAAACAACAACAACAACAACAAAAAAACAAGCACTGCAGAAACTACCTGCTCTAGAGCTACACAACTCCTCAAAACTTTTCACAAACTTATGTTTGTGCATGAAAGAGATAACCTAGCCCTCGGAATGCTCACACAAGAATGTGGTAATAAACATAGACCTGTTTCCTATTAAAGAGTAGAACTTGATTCAGTTGCTTGTACCTAAACCACTTGTCTTAAGGCTATAGCTGCAGTTACAAAATTAGTAGAAATTTCAGCAGATTTAACCCTAGCAAATGGTGTTTATTTACAAATTCCGAACAAAGTCTTCTTAACTCTGAGTTGACTCAGCATTTCTCCTCATGCAGACTTACTTCCCATGAGATCCTTCTGCTTTTGTCACCTAATCTACATCTTAAACATTGCAGCATTCTTAATCCTGCTACACTGCTGCTTCTGCCAGATAAGGGCTGAGCTCCATTGGCTGCATCCCTTTTGCTAACCCATTTTCTGACAAGGTGTCCTGATTTACGAGACACTCTTTTAACTAACCCTGATTTAATCTTGTTTGTTGAGGAGCCATACTGTCAAAATAATAAAGCGAGTTTCCAATCTAGTTATGCTATTACTACCCAATATGAGCTACTTGCAAGGGGAAACCTCCCACAAATAGAGTTCCAGGTCCTTACCTGAGTCAGTTATCAGAAGGATAAACTGTTAACATTTACATTGTCATTCAGTATGTCTTTCGGGTCATCCATGTTTTGGGGATGCTGTCTACATGCTCTAGAACCCCAGTCAAAAATGGACAACAAGCAAACCTTCTTGCTATGCTCAAATTGCTGCGATCAAAATTGAAGCTCACACTCAAAGGATTAAATCTGAGTATCATGGGAATGCCAGGTGTACAGAATCCATCCGTTTTGGCAAAAATTAGCAAAAATTAATTGCTACACTTTTGCCACGTTGACGTCCTTGTGACATGGCAACAATGTGCTCCATCCAATTAAATGATCAGAAATTATATAAGCAGCTGGACTATGGAAACCCAAGATAGCTGCTTGGTTCTTCCCAAATCCCTGTTAACCCCCCTTTTTTTGTTTTTGTTTTGTTATTGTTGTTGTTGTTGTTGTTGTTTTGTTTTGGTGTTTCTTTACCCACCATCATGCATTTAAGATGAATCAAATTTTGAATAGACATGGGTAAGGAGACTTCTATAAAATTGCAAAAACAGTCTACGACCCATGTCTAACCTGTTGGGTCCATAATCCTAGAAAACTACTTTTTGTCCCCAAACACTTCAGACATCCTTGTTGTGGACCTTTTGACCACCAGCAGCTGGACTTCATTCAACTACCACTTGGTATGGGTTATCAATATGCACTTGTTATTGTAGAAGTGTATTTCGGGTGGATCAAAGCCTTCCCCTTCCACAATGCTGATGGCACCACAGTGGCAAAGAAACTATTAGAAAACATGTTTCCCACTTGGGATATCCCTTCCACAATCTCCAGTGATTGAGACACCCACTTTATGGGACAAATTACATAAGCCATAATGAAAATCTTGCAGACTTCTTGGAATTATCACTGTCCTTCTCACCTTCAATCATCAGACAAGGCTGAAAGAATTAATGAGATCCTCAAACTAAAAATCTCAACTTACAGAAACTGCTGGACTCCCTTGGCCTAAGGTATTCTCTATAGTTTTACTGACTGTTCATAATCCCTCTTTGGGAAACATAAACCACTCTAATGAAATAGTCTCGAGTAGACCAATGTCTATTGGTATACAAATTTCTGGTGACTTCTGTTGTTTCATGCTAAAGCGAGCACACACTTAAATCTTTTTTTTTTTTTTTTTTTTTTTTAAGATTTTACTTATTTGGGCGCCTGGGTGGCTCAGTGGGTTAAAGCCTCTGCCTTCGGCTCAGGTCATGATCCCAGCGTCCTGGGATCGAGCCCCACATCGGACTCTCCGCTCTGCGGGGAGCCTGCTTCCTCCTCTCTCTCTGCCTGCCTCTCTGCCTAATTGTGATCTCTGTCTGTCAAATAAATAAAATCTTTAAAAAAAAAAAAGATTTTATTTATTTATTTGTCAGAGAGAGAGAGAGAGAGAGAGCACAGGCAGACAGAATGGTAGGCAGAGGCAGAGGGAGAAGCAGGCTCCCTGCCGAGCAAGGAGCCCGATGTGGGACTCGATCCCAGGATGCTGGGATCATGACCTGAGCCGAAGGCAGCCGCTTAACCAACTGAGCCACCCAGGCATCCCTTAAATTTTTAATGACTTATGCTGCAGCCTGTCATCATGACATTCATGACAGGTTAAAGAAGACTTCCTGAATTGCAGTTGAAAGGATCCTGTTGGTCTAACCCTGGAGTTTGACTGAGTATTCTGGAAATTTATCAGAGGAAAATAGCCCTGGAACTCTATTAGAAGGGAACTTACCAAGTGCTCCTGACCACTGAAACTCCTGAAAAACAAGAAGGTATTGAGCCTTGGGGTACGCATCTCATAGCTAAAGATTCCACTTGATAACTATTACTGAAGTTGCTGGAGACCTTTGAATGAAATGGACAAGAAAGGAAAGTAGCTGACATGGAAGTAGACTGCTTTCACACAAGATGCCAGATCAAGACTCTACACATTCATAGGGCATGAAAACTTGTTTTGTTTTGTGTTGTTTTTTCCTTTCTTTTCTTTAGTCCAGTATTAGTCTAGAAAAATAACACGTCCACCTAAATCTCCCAGGCCATTGTTAAGGAGGGTAAAATTTCAGACTGCTGGATTTGTCACCAAGATATCTAATCTATCCATAATGCTAAAGACCCTCAGGTCCTTCTTGTGACCAATTTCTCTTCTATATCCAATATCACCACAAACTATGGTCACCCCTCCTTGGCAGTCTCTTCCCATGGCTATTTTGTGCAACCAGAACATTTAGTGTCTTGTTCTTCCCTTCTCCAGTGATAACCATACTTACTCAGATAT
The DNA here is from genome assembly GCF_009829155.1 of Mustela erminea. NCBI lineage: Eukaryota > Metazoa > Chordata > Mammalia > Carnivora > Mustelidae > Mustela > Mustela erminea. Next base: position 109,375,002 of record NC_045617.1, on the reverse strand, counting down.
CTACATAAATTTTAGTATTTTTGCACCCCCTCATTACCATGAATATCTAGATTAGCATTTTCCCGCCTCACTAAGTAACTCACCAGCAGTAACCTTATTTGCAAAGTATTTAGAACAAGTCTTTAGTTCAGATTAGGACATTTTCTTCCCATGTATGCTGAAAAATTGCTTGGCCCTAGCTTGAATGGATAAACACAGAAATCCCTGCAAACGGACACATTAATAGTACCTTCTTAATGGGAATTGTTTGTAACCCAACAGAGTTTGTCTGTGGTGGTGTTCATCATCCACCCTGGACCTGTGAAAGCCCAGATAGCTGGCACATTGCCAGGCAATGCCTCTTAAGTTACTTAACAACGCACCTAACTTGCCACAAATGAACGAAGATGCCTCATTGTTCAAATCCCTTGGATTTATCCAATTAGGAAGGATCTACTAGAAAACATTCATGACTCAGGATTCACTTCTTTTGGCAAGGTCATACCTTCCAGATTAGAAGTAAATATAAGTGAGAATATGATCAGAAACCTCTCCATAACTCTAGAAGCTTTGCAGAAGCTCATCCACCCCCTACCCCCCCCCCCAAAAAAAAAAATTCCTGAGATGCTCTGGCCAGGGTTGTCCTTAATAACAGGATCACCCTTGATTATCTTTTAGCTGAGCAAGGAGATGACTGTTCTGTGGTTGACACCACCTGCTGTATCTGGATTAACACTTCTGGGAAGTTGAAACTCCATTACATGTGATCACTGAGCAAACCACTTGGCTTTAAAAGGTGATTTCTTCAGTGTGGTCTTTTTTTGACTTACTTGATTTTACGTGGTTTGGGTCTTGGGGACCATGGCCTCAAAGCGCATTCCAAATGTTGATAAAATTTGCTTACTATAATCATAATAATATTCCTGGTGTCTTTTATTTTTTCAAAAGCTTTCAATGTACATTTGCAGCCACTAACCATGAAGCAAATGATCTCCCTAAGACTAGAATGTCAGAAAAGATGTGAAGAGTATAATAGATTTAAACATGATTAATCTGGAACTGTGACCTGTCAATGCCAAAGGAGTTAAGCAAAAACATCATGACCTATGGATACCACAAAAGGAAATAACAAAAGCTGCCAGTGACAGCTGAGAGTGACAATGATGCCTTCAAGTTTGTTTACACCTCCACGTCAAGCTAAGGGTCTGAATGAAGATGGGAACTTACTAAAAAGAAAACCATAGCCACAAAAAGAGTCACTTGTGCTAGGCCCACTGTCACCAAACCAGGGCTTAATATCTAATCTAATTGCAGTTGAAACTTTCCTCAGGAATGTAATGTTAGACAGTCAGTCTAGAATATCCTAGTCAGCACCAGTGAGGTAGTTAATAACTTTTGTCTCTCAAAAGGAGCTGACCTTGCCTGACATAATACTGTTTTTTGTTTGTTTGTTTTTGGTTTGTTTTTTGTTTTTTGGGTTTGTTTGTGGTTTTTTTTTTTTTTTTTGTATTGTTTTGTTTGGTTTTTGGTTTTTGGTTTGGTTGTTTATGACTTCCTTGCCCTCTGTTTAAAAACATTTCCCTTTCTGTATGTGTCACTTTGGGGTTCCTTTCTACTCACTTGATGGGATGCTGCCCACTTATGAATCGTTCATTGAAATCAATCAGACCTTTAAAATTTACTCTGTTGAACTATTGTTATTTAATGCGACAATGAAGAGGTAATTAGTACCACTATATTTGAACAACATGCCAGATGCTATTGTAGGGATGGGGAAGTTTTCCTTTCTTCCCTGTAGGTTCTTTGCTGGTTCAGTAATTAAGTTGACATAAAACAGATTAACAGGAGAAAACAAACAGAAGTTTAATAATATGTATACCTTGTTTATACATGGGAGAGACCCAGGAAAACTGAGTAACTCCCCAAAATGGCCCAGGCCACAACCTTAAACACACTTTCAAACCTTCAGTGGTTTGTCACCGACTGAAAGACAAGGCCAAGTTATGTGGCCACGCATTGAAGACTGTTAACTTCAGTTAACATGTTATTAAACTTCTGTTTGTCTTTCTCCTGTTAATCTGGTATTATTGCTATTATTTTATTAATATATAATATTAATATTATATTGAGACCCATATCTCAGCCAAGAACCTAGAAGAGTAAAGGAAAATTATTTTTCCTTCCCTATGTAGGTAAAATCAAAGCAAGATGAATAAAATAAACTTCAAAGTTTATATGTAACTGCGCATTTCACATTTATTCCACTTATATACTAGGAAATTCTTACCAGCAGCTATTTATGCTAAAATAACTAATATTAATCTATTGTAAATAAAAATTAAATCATTGAAAACATTTTATTGTGTACAGTATGACATTTTATTTTTTTAATTTACTCTTTTATTCATCTTAAAGTATATGATTCAGTGGTATTAAGTACATTCACAACACTGTAACCATCATACTATCAATTTCCTAAATTTTTTTATCTTCTGAATTAGTTTTACATTTTAAATAGAGATCTTAAAATCTTCCAATTCTTCACAGGTCCTTTAAGGAATTATTTGTATTCTGGACCACTTTTATGGCATCACCCTACTAAATGTCAGTACTTTCTGGTAATTTCTTTACTTTGTAATTATTTTTTCAATTGAAATATAGGTAAATCCACAAAGAGTATATACAGGTTTATAAATGTTTATGAAGTAAATGCATCTGGGGTCACCTGAATGGCTCAGCAGTTAAGCATCTGCTTTCAGCTCAATTTATGATCTGGGGGTCCTGGGATTGAGCCCTGTGTGAGCCCTCCCTTGCTCAGTGGGGAGTCTGCTTCTCCCTCTCTTTCTGCTCCTCCCCTGCTCCTGCTGTCTCTCCCTCTCACTCTCTCTCTCAAATAAATAAATAAAATATTAAAAAAAGAAAAACGTAAATGCTTCTATATAGCCACTACAAATACCAGGTAATAAAACATTATCAGCAGTTAGGAAGATGCTCTCACCTTTTCTCCATTTCCAGACACCTTTCCACCTCCCACCAGAATATAGAAGAGAAGTTATGGAAAGCTTTGGGGAAAGCATCCAAGCAAGGAGAAAACAACCACCATGAGGTGGAGCAATAATGAAAGATCTCTCCATACAGATAGTCCGCAATAGACCCCTCGTGTACTTTTCAGGCAGCAGAAGCCTGAAGTTGTTCTTCAGGCTTTTGTTGTTGTTGTTATTGTTGTTTGTTTGTGGGTTTAGATTTTTATTTTTTGTTTATTATTATTATTATTATTATTATTATTTTAGTATAAAGTGACATTGCAAAGCAAAGCTGTCGAAGAAATAAGGGATATGAATGAATGGGGTCCTGCAAAGTGCAGTAGCCTCTTCTAGTGTATAAGCATTTATCCAGAGAGTGTAGGTGTCATGGGCTATAAAGGAATAGTATGCACTAAAAAGAAGGTAACTAAAATGCTGTATTGTGGAGTGAGTCACTTTAATACATATCTTGCCTACTCGATGCTAAATTCTGTAGCTTGATGTGGATAAAATGTTTTTGTGATTTTATGCCTAAGCATACTGAAGAACTGATAAACTCATCGTCCTCGAAAAAAAATGGCGTAATTTGACAACCATTCAAGTTCTTTTATTTCTCTATTGTATCTGGATATATATTTTTAAAATGATCATGATCCTATAATAAAGTTATTAAACTGAAGACTAAAGAGATAACTTAGATTTATATTCCTAGTAAATTGAAATTCTAAAATGTCAGTTAACCAAGCAAGTAAAAACAAACAAACAGAACCCAAAACCTGACTTCTCTTCCCACTACCTCCCTACCTCCACCCACCTTCTCCCCCTTTGAATGTCTGCTTCCTTTCTACTTGGCACAGAAGCAGAAGTAAGCAAGGTACCACATCATTATTAGTTTGTTTTAAGTAACTTTGTAATTTTCATCAAAATCTTCTGAACTCATTTTTTTTCCCCCCAGAGATGTGAGTTTTCATTGTTTTAATGTCAGGTACAAAACAGCGACAAAACAAAATTCTTCCTTCCAGAGAAAATTTTAAAAATAATATATGGAAACATTTAAACTCTGTGCTTTCTCATTGAAATATGGATAGGTATGGGGTGTCTGGGTGGCTCCGTCCTTTGAGTGTCCAACTCTTGGCCAGGATCTGGTCATGATCTCAGAGCTCTGTGCTCAGCATGAAGTCTGATTAGGGTTTCTCTCTCCCTCTGCCCCTTCTCCTCCCTCCCCCCCACCCCCGACCCCCACCCTGTGCCAATGCTTTCTCTCTCAAATAAATATGTTAATATTTATAAATAAATATGTTTTTTTAAATAAATAAACAAATAAATAAATATGTTTTTAATTTAAAAAGATGTGTGGATAGGTGTTCTCAAAATTAAACTATATTTTAGCATGGTCAATCTTTGATTTAAGAAACCTGCCTCCTTTTAATAAATGTATGTTTTACTAATGCTAAATGTTATACAAAGAGTATGAAAGGGATTTGTCAGAACATGGTAAAGCAGTAATCTGCAGCGTAACTACAGTATGGGAGAGGAACCACACGCCACTCCTGCATCCTCGGTAAGTCTCTGTTCAATGTTTCATTATTTGGGGAATGCAGATAAATATACATAAAACTTTGAAGACTTCCTAATTGTGTGTGTGTGTGTGTGTGTGTGTGTGTGTGTGTGTATGTATATATTTTTTTTAATGGAAACACTTACTCCAAAGTGGAAACAAATACTCCATTTCAACCATAAGTTACTTTCTGCTCCTAGTGTCATTTAAACTAAAACTTGTCAAAGAAGCTTTACCCTGTTTTTTTATATTCATCAAACTTTTTTCAATATAATTCATACCTTAATTTCATGCATATCTAGGTCAAGTCCTATATATGTTTTGCTGTAACTGCTGTAACTCTTATCACATCCAATTTCACTTATAGAAATGTCATATTTGGTTTCTTTCCTATATTTTCATTATCCAATTTCTTCTTTCAATAATCCATTTCTACAGAATTTCACAAGGGTTAGCACTAGGCAACATGGAAGCTATGCAATTATATGCCTTGCTGTCTGCGCACAAACTGATTAACAGATGCACGGTGATCATTCTCCAGAAGAATTTGGAAGAAGTGACATGATTAGTTACTGATGCTGGTAGTGATATAGATTAATGATCCAGTAGCAAAGTTCATGTTTTATGCAATTATTTACAGTTAATATACCAAGATAAAAGAAATCTGAGCTGTGCTGTTGGAGGGCTGGCCTTATTTAAATAAATTGTGATGACTAAAATTCATACACACCAGAGTCAGGCAAACTGATGAATACTGTATGTAAAAATATTATGATTCATTGCTATGAGTTTTAGAACTATAAAACACACAAAAAGTCAAATATTATAGAATAGTTCATTACATTTTATTACAGAGGTATACACAATGTACTGTTGGTGTCCAAAAGGGAAAGGGGTCGCCAGACATGTCAAAGAAGGTTTGCTCAATGATAAAGACTGTGATGTTTCCCAAGAGCTTAAAAAAAAGTCACAACAGCATCAAATATTTATACATCCAACTTTTAACATTCCTTGGAGTGATGGCATCGTATTTTTTTGTGTTTTTAAACATAGCATAAACATAAACAGTGCAAATAATAAGATAAAAAAGAAACATGTATATAAAGATATCTGAGAGATGCCAAGAGAGAGAAAAAAAAAAAAAAAAAGAGAGAGAGAGTAGCCAGGATTTGAGGGAAATAAAAACACTGAAGGGAAAGCCGCTTTCTCCAGCGCTCTCTGAGATACAAACTTTGAGGCCGTAAGATTAGTTAAAATTGGTGACTATAAAAGTAGTTATAGCTCAAAAATGAGATTTCCTCACAGTTTCATGTAGTTAGGAGAGAGTAATTGTATTCAGTGACAAACAAGTTTCAGAATGTCTGGTATATATACCCGTTAGAACCCTGGAAGATGTATGTTCTCAAAGTTCTATGAGTAATTAAATAAATGAGCCAACACACATGTTTGTAACCTAACATTAAACAGCTCATTTCAAAAACAGATTTAAGTTATCAGCTCATGCTCTAACTGGAAATCACGTTGAAAAATTAAATCTACTTTGGGAGAAGATAGTACCAACCACAGCCGAGAATATTGTCACAATATTGTAAAGCTTTATTCACAATATACTGTGTAAAAATCAAATTTGCATGTTAGGGGACAATAATGAATGACTAAAAAACAAGCGAAATAGCATGAATAGTTGAGCATAGGAATTCAAACAGTGACTTAAAATGAATGTGACTATTAAGTACAAAAATACAACTCTAATTTATAGATAATTTTATTAGAGAACTGTGATTTTTTGATTAATCCAATGGACTTCCATTTTTAGTTTTGGGATATAGAGATCTGGGTAAAGTGTCACTTCCATTGATAAAACAAGAAAAAAAATAGAGATACCGCAAAATGTCTTTTTTTGAACCCCTCAAAAAATTGAGGTCTCACAGAAAATTTTCAAACCAAAATATAGAAAGTAACAAATATCTTCAGAAAGTAATGGGGACTGAGTATATGTTTACTTGTACAGTTCCATGGATGGAACTGGAAGGGTTTATGCTAAGTGAAATAAATCAAGCAGAGAAAGACAGTTATCACATGGTTTCACTCATATGTGGAACATAAGGAATAGCACGGAGGACCACAGAGAAAGGGATGGAAAACTGAATGGGAAGAATCAGAAAGGGAGATAAACCATGAGAGACTCTGGACTCCAGACCACAAACTGAAGGTTGCAGAAGGGAGGGGGATTGGGAGATGGGATAACCAGGTGATGGGCATTAAGGAGGGCATGTGCTGTGATGACCACTGGGTGTTATACAAATCTAACGAATCATTGAACACCATATCAAAAACTAATGATGTACTATATGCTGGCTAACTGAACATAGTAAAAAAAAAAAAGAATAAGACTCAAAAGTGACCAAAAAATTGGAATAATCAGGGAAAGAACTTAAAATAATTATGATAATTATGTTAGAGGTTACAGTGGAAAATGTTAACAGTATGAAAGCTCAGATGGTACTTTCACCAGAGAGATAGAAACTGTAAGAATCAAATGTAAATGCTAAAAATAAAACAGTAATAGAACTGAAAAAAAAATGTTTTTATGGAGTCATTCTCAGATTATATAAAGCCAAGGAAATAATCAGTGAACATGAAAATAGATTGTTAGAGAGTACTCAAATTGATGTGAAGAGAAAAGAGTAAAGTTGAATAGGTAACATATAGTAACTGTTGACCAATTTCAAACCATGACAGTACAAGTTAATTGGAATCTCAGAAAAACAGGAAGAATAAATAAAGAACAATACATATTTGAAGAAACGACAGTTGACAATTAATCCAAACTAATGTTGGGCAGAATACCACAGATAAGAGAATCATAAAAGACACCAAGCAATACTGAAACTTAAAACAAACAAACAAGATAACAAAGCCATAAACATTGATATACATCATATTCTAACTACAATAAATGAAAAACAGAAAATCTTGAAAGTAGCCAAAAGAAACATTAAACATAACCAAGAGGAACAAAGAATTAGAGTAGACGTCCCATCTGAAAACATGCATGTGAGAAGACAATGTAGTACTGTCTTTAAAAGCATTGAAAAATATGCCCAAACAGAATTCTATATCCTGTGAAAATATCTTTTAAATGTATAGGAAAAGTAAAGATTTTTCTCGGGTAATTAAAAAGCCTGGGAAATTCATTCTCAGCTTATGTACACTACAGAGAAAGCTGAAAGAAATTTTTGGTTGGAAGCAGTTTTGTCTTAGCCATAATCTTGGATGTTTGAAGGAAAAATGAGTGACAACTAGAAAAATGAAGGTAAAATGCAATTATTTTCCTATTTTGAATGCTGCAAAATATCTGTAACCATACAAATCAATGATTATAATCATGCATATGTTTATAAGCATATGCTAAAGTCAAGTGTTACAATAATGGTCAAGGTATGGGAGAGAGAAATTGAGAATATGCTATAATGAAAGCTTTACACTGTACCTATGGCAGTGTGATATTATCTCAACTTGGACCCTCATTCCTAGAACAAAATTTTAATTCATGTAAATGTGAACTTGTAAAGATGGAAAATGTAATGGTGAAAAATAAATGTATATATTTGGTTTCCCTACACAATCTGTTTTCTTACATTTAATGAAAATTCAGTTATTCCCAAACTATGTTACAATTATAAATTATTTAGCATTGCATTTATAATCTGCTTTCTATAACTATGTAATATTTAGGAAGCAAATGTTCCCCAAGAAAAATATTATAAGTAAAGGACATGCCAACTTCAAAATTTAGCCATTGCAATGTGGTAAGAAATTAAATTTTATGAAGAAATAAATTCTGTGATGCTAGCTTATTTTTGTTTTTGTTTAAATTTTGTTCATCACATAAATAGGAGGTAACCCAAATTGGAATGGATTTTGTCTACATGGTGAAACAAAAGACATTTATTATTTGCATGTGCCTCTTTTGAAATTTGCCTTCTGATGCACTCACACATCCTTGCAATGGGCTTTTCCCCTATGATCTTCTCTTAAAACACTTAATTTTGAATGGTCATGAAGTAAGTAAGGTATATGTATCTGTGCATTTGTGCGTCTCAGTGATGTAGTTAAATGCATCTCCTTATAAGGAATATAATCTTGAAAGGAAAAGAAAAAAAAAAGAGGGAGAGATAAGAGGCATATATTGACTATATTTCTTACAATTCTTTTTAGTCTTAATTAGCTCACATTCTATAACTTTCTGTTGATTTTTATTGACCATTTTTCCCGATATTCCTAATAGTAAATATCATCCATTCTGAATAGGGTTAAAATGTTAATATTACTGATGTATAATTTACATATAATTTCAATAGCAAATTTACTTCATTACAATACAATGGATTTGTCTTAAGATCACTGTTTCAATTATTCTATTACCAGTATTATATTTTTCATAGTTATTCTTAGCAACTGAAATATATTTTGTGTGCATTCACAGGAAATGCTTCAAACTGCAGTATTGTTAGGCTACTGACTTGGAGAATTAATTGAAAAGTTAAAATCAATAATTTATTTATTTTTTAAAGATTTACTTATTTATTTATCTGCCTTGTCGTGGGAGGGGGAAGGAGATGAGAAGGATAGAAGGAGACTGAGATGAGTAGATTCCCCTTTGAGCCAAGACCTGACTCCAGGCTAGATCGCAGGACCCCGAGATCATGACCTGAGTGGAAATCAAGTCAATAGCTTAATCGACTGAGCCTCCTAGGTGCCCCCAAATCAATAATTTAAAAGTATGTGAATTTATACAAATAATAGCAGTTATACATTGTATTTTATAAGTTGCCAATGACACAACTCAATCTGGATAAATTTAAAAATGTGCTTTATTATTTGAAGACTCTCATCAATTTTTCATAATTTTTTAAAATTTAGAATGAAATTTCAGTATAAATTTATTGAAGACATTATTTTCAGCAGAAGCTGGTGAATTTGATTATTTTCCAACATTCAATTTTCTTTTTTACTTTTATTTTATGGTAGTCTTTAAATAGACACATTTAGAATTTTTGAAATCAACTATTTTTTTCAACTTTTATAGAATCCCCAAACTAATACCATACTGAATTTATGATTAGAGCTTTGTAATAGAGCTTGAAGTCCAGAATTGTGATACCACCAGCTTTGGTTTTCTTTTTCAACCTTCTTCTGCCTATTCAGGGGAACATACACAAAAACAGACACATAGACCAATGGAACAGACTAGAGAACCCAGATGGACCCTCAACTCTATGATCAACTAATCTTCAACAAAGCAGGAAAGAATTTCTAGTGGAAGAAAGATAGTCTATTCAACAAATGGTGTTGGGAAAATTGGGCAGCCACATGCAGAAGAATGAGACTGGACCATTTCCTTACTCCACGCACAAAAATAGACTCAAAATGGATCAAAGACCTAAATGTGAGACAGGAATCCATCAAAATCCTTGAGGAGAACACAGGCAGCAACCTCTGTGACTTCTGCCACAGCTATTTCTTTCTAGACACATTGCCAAAGGCAAGGGAAGCAAGGGCAAAAATGAACTATCAGGACTTCATCAAGATAAAAATTTTTGCAAAGCAAAGGGAACAGTCGACAAAACCAAAAGACAACGAAAATAATGGGAGAAAGTATTTGCAAATGACATATCAGATAAAGGGCTAGTATACAAAATCTATAGAGAATTTATCAAACTCAACACCCAAAGAACAAATAATCCAATCAAGAAATGGACAGAGAACAGTAACAGACATTTCTGTAAAGAAGACATCCAGATGGCCAACAGACACATGAAAAAGTGCTCCACATCACTCAGCATCAGGTAAATACAAATAATAACCACAATGAGATACAACCCCACACCATTTAGAATGGCTAAAATTAGGAAGTCAGGAAATGACAGATGTTGATGAGGACATGGAGAAAGGGAAACCACCTTACACTCTTGGTGGGAATGCAAGCTGGAACAGCCACTCTGGAAAACAGTATGGAGTTTTCTCAGAAAATGGAAAAAGTAGAGCTATTCTTACCTAGCAATTGCACTACTAGGTATTTACCTCAAAGATATAAAGTGATCCAAAGGGGCAACTGTACCTCAATGTTTATAGCAGCAATGTCCACAATAGCTAAACTATGGAAGGAGCCCAGATGTCCATCTGGATAAAGATGTGACACACCCCCCACACACAAATGGAATAGTATGCAGCCATCAAAAAGAAAATCTTGCCATTTGCAATAATGTGGATAGAACTAGAGGGTATTATGCTAAGTGAGAGAAGTGGATCAGAGAAAGACAATTATTATATGCTCTCACCTATATGTGGAATTTGAGAAACAAGGCAGGGGATCATAAGGGAAAAGAGGAAAAAATGAAGATGAAACTAGATAGTGAGACCAACCATAAGAGACTCTTAATCTCAGGAAACAAGCTGAGGGTTGCTGAAATGAAGTGGGGTGGGAAGGATGGGATGGCTGGGTGATGGACTTTGGAGAGAGTGTGTGTTGTGGTGAATGCTGTGTATTGTGTAAGACTGATGAATTACAGACCTGTAACACTGAAAGAAATAATATTATATGTTAATTTTAAAAATATGGGAAAAAAAATAGTGTATATAAGTGTCGAGGGCGGATGCTCCAGGGGCTCGGAGATCCGTCAACCGCAGAGCTTTGCAAAATGGTGCCTGGAGATTTGCCAGAAGGTGTGTCTAGAGTGACTGATCATAAACAGGAAGTACCACCTATTGGCTGTTGAACTATTGCTATGCTGTGGGTACTTGGTAACAAGCTTAAGATTGGTGGATGCATATCGCTGTCTATGCTGATTGGCTTAGCTCCCCTATATAAGTGATGGCCATATAAAATAAAGCGCCTGCTTTTTTGAAACCCAACCGGACGGAGGGTCGTTATTATCGCTTCTGGACGGCGATATATAAGGGTGCCTGGGTGGCTCAGTAGGTTAAACACCTGCTTTTGGCTCAGGTCATGAGCCTAGGGTCCTGGGATTGGGTCCTATGCCAGGATCCTTACTCAGCGGGAAGTCTGTTTTTCCCTTTCCCTCTGTCTCTCTCCTTGGCTTGGGCTATCTATTTAAAAAAGAAAAAAAAAAAATAGGGACACCTGGATGGCTCAATCGTTGGACATCTGCCTTCTGCTTGGGTCATGATCTCAGGGTCGTGGCATTGAGCCCCACGTTGGGTTCTCTGCTTGGTGAGAAGCCTGCTTCTCCCTCTCCTACTCCCCCTGCTTGTGTTCCCTCTCTCACTTTGTCTCTCTCTGTCAAATAAATAGATAAAATCTTAGAAAAAAAAAAAAAAAGAAGGAAACCTTAAGTAGAAAAAAAAATTGTGTATGTGTTCATATAACAGCCATATCTAGCAACAGTGATTAAAAGCTAAATTATATTATCTAGAAATTAACATTGAAGAAAGGTTAAACTCCTTTTTGCTAAGATCTCTGTGATACCATTTATTTGATAAACAGAGATTTTCAAAATATAGTTCCAGTTTTTTCTGCAGATAAGGGATGTAATTTGGATACAATTTGTTGTTTAGAAATTAATTTCGAAAGATGACTATGATGGGGACCTTATTTGGAAGTAAAATGTTCAAGAGAACAATCAATACAAACTAAACTAAAAATTCTGCTTGTAAAAGAAGTTTTGTATAATATAAATTTCAGATGACTTACTAACAGAAAATATACATACAGAAAATATCCAGACCCATCACTGACCCCTATTTAAATTATCATAATTTGGACTCTTGAATTACTTATGGTACTACTGTTTAATTAACACCTTCTCAAATAACAAATGTATTGGCATGTGAATATGGTACTTCTACCAGCCTCAGTCTTTTCTTTTTTCAAGAATTTAGTTGTTTATTTGAGAGAGAGAGTGTATGTGCTCATTGAGAGCACAAGCAGGGGGAATGGCAGTGAGAAAGGAAGACGCAGGCTGCCTTCTTAGTAGAAGCCCAAGTCGGGTCTCAATCCCAGGACTCTGGGATCATGACCTGAGCTGGAGACAGACACTTAACCCACTAAGCCACCAAGGTGTCCCTCAGCCTCAGTCTTAATAAAGATTTTTATCTGCCAATTCCTAGAGCTTAGCAGATATGCATCATTCTAATTGTCAGGGTCCTTTACTTCATTATGTTGATTTAAACTATGGGTGATGATAAGTACAATTTAAGTAACATAATATACTTTTCTAAAATCAAAAAATAAATATTTAACTAAACTATTCATTTAAAACCTAACAGATATGCTTATGTTAAATGTCTAGTTCTAAAGATAAATATTAGTGTAGAATTATATAAACTAAATGAGAGTTCTCCCAGTTTATGACCATTAAGCCAGGTGATACGTTGTGAAAAGCAGAGAGAAAGCTTATTAGTTTATTTGGAGATGTTTGGATTTGTTTTGTCTGTTTACAACAACAAAGCAGAAGACTTAAGTCATACCTACTTCCAGGGCTTGTTTCTTTAGGGAACAATGGAAATTGTACATGCTATCTAGGCATACTCAGAAGTAGCAAAGCATCTAGCCACATAGTTAAAAAGGACAACCAGCTCCCACCAACTAGTAAAATTAGAAGCCCAATTCCAGAACACAATTCCATAGGAGGACAGGCAAGCTTTGGGTTTTTTCAGCACTTTGCCTACCAAGGTATAAGTTCTTCAGAGCAAACTGGGGAACAAAGTTAATATTCCTGAAGGAATATTTTTTTTTCTTTTTTTTTTTATTGACAGAGAGAAATCACAAGTAGATGGAGAGGCAGGCAGAGAGAGAGAGAGAGAGAGGGAAGCAGGCTCCCTGCTGAGCAGAGAGCCCGATGCGGGACTCGATCCCAGGACCCCGAAATCATAACCTGAGCCGAAGGCAGCGGCTTAACCCACTGAGCCACCCAGACGCCCCAGGAATATTTTTTAAAGTAAGATGAAGGATGCCTGGGTAGCTTAGTCATTAAGTGTCTGCCTTCAGCTCAGGTCATGATCCTCAGGTCCTGGGATCGAGCCCTGCATTGGGCTCCCTGCTCAGCGGGAAGCCTGCTTCTCCTCTCCTCCTTCCCCTGCTTGTGTTCCTTCTCTTGCTATATCTCAGTCATATAAATAAAATAAAATAAAATAAAGTAAGTAAGATGAAATATTGTGCATCTATCTCTAGATGCCCTTTGTAACAACAATGAACATGCAAAAGAGATTTTGATAAATCTGCTTTTGGACTAGTCATTAATAAAAAATGCCACAACAGCACAGACGACAAACCTATGTCAGTTTTCTTATTTTAAAGATTTTATTTATTTATTTGAGAGAGAAATAGAGAGAGGGAGAAAGCACAAGCAGGGGGAGGAGCAATGAGGGAGAGGGAGAAGCAGACTCCCCACTCAGCAGGGAGCCCGACATGGGGTTTAATGCCAGGACCCTAAGATCATGACCTGAGCCAAAGGTAGACGCTTAACTGACTGAGCTAGCCAGGCACCCCCTATATCACTTTTTATGTAAAATAATTGATTATTCTGACCCCATTAACAAAAATATTAGGTACTTTCCTTTTTGTGGATTTGACTTCTTTACTTTAAGAAAGACATTCGCGGGGCGCCTGGGTGGCTCAGTGGGTTGGGCCGCTGCCTTCGGCTCAGGTCATGATCCCAGGGTTCTGGGATCGAGCCCCGCATCGGGCTCCCTGCTCAGCAGGAAGCTTGCTTCTCCCTTTCCCAATCCCTCTGCTTGTGTTCCCTCTCTCGCTGTGTCTATTTCTATCAAATAAATAAATAAAATCTTTAAAAAAAAAAAAAAAAGAAAGGCATTCGCAAGTTATTGTTCTTCAATAGCACTTTTTTTTTTTTTTAAGTAAAATGTAAACACCTTTACCAAAGCCTGAAACAATTTGTTCTAGCGAAGTTTTGGTGAGACTGATTCTTCCTTGCAGGAGATAAGTAAGGTGTCAGAATGTTTAAAAAAAAAAAAAATCCTCCTTTATTAAGGGAAAAAACAAGGGCATCGATAATTCATGATCTCTTTTCTCTCATAAATGGACATGTTCACATAAAACATGTGAAAGGGTAATTGCTACATGTTATTTTGAAAGCAGTTGGGTCAATCTTAGGCAGTAGATTGGTTGTGGAAGGGAGGGTACTTTCAGCTATTCAGAGTCCATTGGTGTGGAATGAAGTCAATTGAATTCATCACAAATGGCCCATCTCCTCCCTATATCCTATATATCAGCACATTGGCTAACACGTATGACATGCCCACTTGACTGAAATGTATTTGCCATGCCTATTTAGTTGCAATTGCATGATACAAATAGACATTGACAAATGTCCCTTGTCTACTTTTGAAGATTATTTCATGTCAATAAACTGGAAAAAGTGAAATCTGATACCTAATGGGGCAATTTACAAGATCACTGAAACATACTCTATTCTCAATAAAGCCTGTTCTACATCATATAACTCTCTGAACTCTACTCTGCAGTGATTCTTTACAACCAAATTGTTTCCTAAGAGCACTCGACTTATGTATTGATTCACTAATCCTCATTAACATTCCAGTGATGCAAATAGAACATATTATGGTTCCTATTATATAGATGGGTAGGCAGAGCAATATAAAGTTTAGCCAATATCAGAGCTTACACTCTAATACAGATTGAAACTAAATTTCATGGCACGTGCTTGTTCGAACTCCTATTACCTTTTTTGACATAGGTGATAAAATGCTAAATAAAATATTAAATGTTATAAGGTTTTATGATAAAGTTTTCTGTACTGTTTTAATATCAGAATGGAAATTTTAAAATTATTGTTATTATATAAAGATATTATAGAGGAGGAAGAAATTTCATTCTTTTCTCAAGGTTCTTCCCCTGATTTAGGAATTAAGTTGATGTGAGGCAGATTAACAAGAGGAGAAAAACAAAATTTTATTATGTAAACATGAAGACCAATAATGAAATTGAGACTGAAAGAATGACCAAAGTAGGCAGTTTATATACATTTTAGACAGAGAGATAATAAATTTGTGAAACATTAACAGGATAAAGAAAGCAGGTGTTAGAGAACTTAATTAGTAAGGAATTCTAAGTGGAATTTGAGCAGATGTAGTAGATTAGTAAAAAAGTTAACGAGGTTTGTTTCTACAGCTTTCTCTGTTTTAAAGTCCCTGGCTCTGGTGATATGAATGCCTTCTTGTTATTACAGGAAGGGTACTTTTCATATGGGAGATATATTTACCACTTTTGGGGAGACAGAGGTGGGTCTGAGTGTTTCCCAAGTATCCTAAATTCAAACTAATTAATATGCCATAGTAGTACATAGTAGTACATTATAAGCCAGCTTGCCCTAAAATACCATAAGTAATCTTGTCAAAATGACTCTGAACACAAAATTTAATAAACTGGGATTATAAGCAATTTGTATATAATGACACTGCATACTAGTTTCCAACTTTGTCTTTACTAAATTTTAAAATATGCACATGATTACAGTAAACTCATTAAAAATAAGTACTCCTGCATGTAGACACATGTTAATTTAAGTAAACTTGATGTTTACATAATAGTTATAGCTTTCTAATTGATTGATGAATTAGATAGATGGATAGATAATAGATAAGTGATAATATGATAGATAAATAGACAGATGAAAAATAGTTTGAGTTCCCTTTAAAAAGTTGGGGGTAGGGAGTGGGATTATGGACATTGGGGAGGGTATGTGCTTTGGTGAGTGCTGTGAAGTGTGTAAACCTGGTGATTCACAGACCTGTACCCCTGGGGATAAAAATATATGTTTATAAAAAAATAAAAAATTAAAAAAAAAAAGTGCTTAGCAAACCATGGTACAGAGAACCCCACACCACCAGCCCAGTTAGTAGAGCTGGGGAAGAGAAGACTTGTAGTGGTGAGTGGGAGTTTAGTATGAAGTGTTTATGGAGAAAACTGGAAAGTGTGCAGATTGTTACCTGCCTTCACAAGTTTCCCTTGACTGCATGTTTGATGGAAAAATCCATCCAGAATTTCCCATGTTGTTCAACATGTTGTTCAACATACTCAGAGGTAGCTCTGAGTAGAAAAATGATACACCATATCTTCTGAGAAATTGCAGCTTAAATTAGGCACAGAAATATGTGACAGAGGTTCTGAAGCTCAACTATCCCAAGGCAGGCCAAGTTGGGACCAGCTCGGTTGAGGCAGAGAGAACCACCATGTTTTAATGAGGTTAATTATGTTCTTTAATGGACATAGCTATTTCTAAGAGTTATCACAATAGGGACGCCTGGGGGGCTCAGTTGGTTAAGCGGCTGCCTTCAGCTCAGGTCATGATCCCAGTGTCCTGGGATCTAGTTCCAGAGCAAGGAGCCTGCTTCTCCCTCTACCTGCCATTCTGTCTGCCTGTGCTCACTCTCTCTCTCTCTGACAAATAAATAAAATCTTTAAAACAAAAACAAACAAACAAAAAAAGAGTTATCACAATATTTTAAAGTTTTTTTCAAAATCTGGTGTTTCACTATTATATTTCTTTATGGTCCTAATTTGCTTTATTTAGTCATCATTACAAAATAGAGAGTGTGTTTGATTTTAGACCAGAACACTGTCTACTTTTGTGTTGATGAAAATCCCATTATGAAATCTAGTAAGTTGTTTCCTAAAAACAAATGTTAGGAAAGCTAAATGAATAAATCTCATTATTTTCAATTTTTATAAAGGTTTTTTTTTGAGTTTTTGTGTCATAGTATCTATATCTTCTTGAGACTTATTGAAGGTATCTTGATAAATATGAGTGACTCAAAATGAGTGTCACTTTATTTTAGATGCATTTTCCTAGAGCTTTATTTATATTTAACATAATACAAATATAAATTAGATGTTCAAAGATACTCTCCTACTCAGGTAATGAATTATAATTAAATAGGACACAGAAGCGCTCTCAATCTGTTTCTTTGTATATATTTATATTTGCATATATGTTCTGTTTTATATACATACACCATAAGTTTCTTTAAATATCAAGTAATTATTTTTTAAAAGCTAAATCATATCAACTAACTCTATAATTTTTATTAAAAACTTTAGTCTGTAGATTTTCCCTTACATTCTACTTTTGTGTAAATCTTAGTGATATTTTTTAGTCTTCTAAAATTTCATCTATTTTTTGAATCTATATAGATATTTCAGTGGTTGCGAAAGATTCAGGGGAGAGAGCTAGAAGATTTGCAAGGTGACTCTCTGAGCCCCTGTCTTGACATTTCACTACTTGAATTCCTTTGAGATATATAAAAGTAAATTAAAAGGGAATGAAATGAAATTTGTCCCAGAGCTGAAAAGCTGTAGGGTAGTGTCATTGAACTGGAAAGTTCAAATGTGTGCTGGGATGTATAGAATAGATGGGTTCCAGTTAAAGAAAGTTTACATCAACAAATGCAAAGCAATACCACTCTGGTAATGCCTACATTTTTTTGAAAGATCAATGAAAATTCTCTAAATTCATAGCAGCAAAGTATGGACCTTGAGGAAGTCATTGGGAAACAAAAGAATTTTGAGTATCCTAGAGGCATACTGTGTATGGCTATCATGTTCTGCTTAGGCTTGCTCCCAACACAGTGTTAATTAAATCATACGGGATGCCACAAATGATTCCTAAAGCAAGATGTTAGAGTATACAAAGAGGAAACGCACTGTCCCTTCTAACTTCCTGCTGCCAAATAATAACAAAACATATAACAATTTTACATTATCCTTGAAATACATTGACTTGCTTAGTGTCTCTCCTGTATTCCATAGTTAAGACTATGATTCCTTTCTTGTTAACACTATACAACAGACTTTCTTACTAGCATAATGTAAGAGTTGAGTGAAGGGAAACACCAAAGCCACATATGATGCAGGGAATTGAACCAACCATGGGGCCCAGTAAGGCAAAAACAATTAAAAGTTAGCAAAGAAAAAAAAAATGTTGCTCTTTCTTTCTCCCAAGAGATTATTTGGTCAAATCTCAAATTCAAATGTCTGTCCTTTCTTGGTGGGAAAAATCAGGTTTGCTTATTTGCCCTTTTACTAGGACTATGGCATTATCAGGGGTCTAAATATACTCTGAAGAAAAAAAAAATCAGTAACTGCAAGTAGTTTTTAAAAATTAGAGGAAATATGGAAAAGTCAGCAGTCTTATTTACAATTACTTTCCTTGGTTGTCATGCTCATTTGCACCTGCTATGGCTGTGGTTGTCATTTGTGCATCACTGAGCATGTGTACACCCAGTTTATTTTCATAGCTCTAGACAAAAGAAAGTTATCAAGTTTCTTTTCATAAATCAAAAGCCCACCATTTCCTCTATGTAAGTAATCCTGACGAAAATGCTAAATATTACTTCACAGGGAGTTTCCAGAACATTATAATAAGGATCATGTATATAAAATGATAATGGAAAATTTTTCCTTTTTTTTTTCCCTGCTGAATTTTAGAGACTGATTCCACCCCCCCCCCTTATTGTTTAGGGTCCTCTTAAAAATAACTTGGGGTTGATTCAGGTGAACAGAAAATCCAATAAGTGTTAGTCCTGCCCTTGGATAAAGGGCAGTTTGCCCCCATGAGATTTATTTCATCCACTGCAAAGCATCTATCCAATGATTAATGTAGCCATTAAATCATAAACTTCATATCCTACCTCCCCACAATGTCAAGGCACAGGTCAAGATGTTTATGTGGCTCCCTTGAATCCCCGTTGAGGGGAAAAAAATAAATAAATAAAAAAATAAAAACACCTAAAAGAGCTGTCAGGGCTCTGCACCATGCACAACCTGCCAACTTAACAGTCTTCTCAAACATTTCACCTGGACTCTACCCACAGGCAAGCGATAGCTCATGTTGGCCAAAAGGATTTTATAGTATTGTAGATGTTCTTATACTGGCAGATTAACATTTAGTTTTGGGATATGGAGGTACCTGACAATAGTTGCTGTGTTTCAAGTCTGAAAATTCAGACACTGCTTAAAGATTATCATTTTAATATCCTCTTTCACTAATACCTATTGAATATACAGTGGAAATCCGTGTATTTGATATATAAGGCTAATTTAAACTCTAGAGTTCATAAGAATTCATACAATAACAAGAAATAGCAGGACTTTATTTTTGTATGACTTAACCTGTTGGGTAACGTTTTGTAAAGCCTTTGCCAACCAGATAGTACAAATGGTCTCATTACAGAGACCATTTAATGTTTCTGTAACCATCTTATTAGGTACGATTGACATTCAATGAGTTGCAGATAATTTTATAAGTTTTGACACCTATGTAAATACACTTATTAATCTATCCTCTTTCTGTCATCTGTCTACCCAAAGAGATCATCAATATAATCAGAATAATGAATATATAAATATTAACTTCCAAAAGCGTTCTTGTGCTGTTTTGTAATCCCTTCCTCCTGTCCCTCCTTGCCCCCTTCCCCCTACTCTCTCCATTGACAACTAGTAACAACTTCATCACTGTATATGCATTTACATTTTAAGAATTTTATATTAATGAAAATATACCATATGGACACGTTTTGTTATTTTTAACTCAGTATAATTATATTGATTATTCATCCATGTTTTTGTTCCATTATATGGACATACCACAATGTATTTCTTCATTCACCAGTTGATGGACATTTGTGTGGTTTTCTGTTTCTGGTTATTAAGAATTAATCTTCATATGGTTTCACTTATTTGCGGAGCATAACAAATAACATGGAGGACATGGGGAGATGGAGAGGAGAAGGGAGTTGGGGGAAATTGGAAGGGGAGGTGAACCATGAAAGACTATGGACTCTGAAAAACAACTTGAGGGTTTTGAAGGGGGTGGAGGGTGGGAGGTTGGGGGAACCAGGTGGTGGGTATTAAGGAGGGCACGTATTGCATGGAGCACTGGGTGTGGTGCAAAAACAATGAATACTGTTACGCTGAAAAGAAACTAAAAAAAAAAAAGAATAACCCTGCTATGGACATTTAAATGTATACATAATGTATTGTAATTTCCTTTCATTCCTTTTGGGTAAATAAATGAAAATGAAGCTGACTGGGTATATATTTAGTACATGTTGAAACTTTCTAGAAAACTGCTAAACTGACTTCCAAAGACATTAATCTTATTGTCCCCGGAGCAGCATATGAGTATTCCAGTCATTCCACATCTTTACCAATATATAATGGGATCATTTCTAATAGATGTGTTGTGGTGTCTTATTATGGTTTTAATTGACATTTTCATAATGACTAATGATGTTAAATATATTTCCTTCTGTTCACTTGGTATCTTCCCTGTTGAAGTAACTGTTCAAATCTTATGTGTTTTTAAATTAGATTTTTCCATTTTTACTACTTAATTTTGAGTTGTTTACATACTCTGGGTATAAGTATTTTATCAGATATGCTATTGCATATATTTTATGGTATATTTTAAGAGCAGAAGCACTTAATTTAGAAAAAAATTTACTTTTTTTTTTTAAATAAATCCTGCTTTTGTTACTAAGTTGAATGAATCTTTGATTAACAAAATGAAAAAATATTTCTTCTAGAAGTTTATAGTTTTAGATGATATGTTTCTTTGTTTATAATCCATTCTGAGTATGGTAATTTTACAAGTTGAAATTTCTAGTCCTTAATTACTACTAATATTGTATAAAAATATAATGGAAATAAATATTAACTTCTACTATGTCTTTTTTCTCAATACACTGATACTTGTACATATCCATTAGTTCCACTTCTTTAGTTTTGTAATTAATTAATTTCTGCTTATATTTGTATTCTGTTCTTTGGTTTTCTCTTTATGACCTTTTGATTTATGAGCATTAATAATTTTCATTTTTGCCTACTAATATAAATAAGTATAAATATTAGGGCTATGAATTTTCTCTGAGCACTGAATTTGCTAAATTCTAGAGGTAATTATGTGTCATCTATTCATTTAGTTTATTTATCAAACATTTTGTAATATCCTCTTTAAATTTTTCAAAATGTTCTGTTTAACTTTAGTAAGATTTTTTTAATACTCTATTTGATTTCTGTTTTAGTATTTAATACTATTTTATTTTAGGAATATAGAATTACCTACTTTTAGACTACCCAAGTTTTTATCATCAAATTATCAATTTTTTAATGTTTCCATAAACATTTGAAAATATTTTTACTGTTTCAGTGATACAGTGTTTGCTAGGTATATAAATTATATATAACTTTTAAATTACATTACTAATTCTTCTATATTCTTAAAAATGTTGAATAACTGAGAAGGATAAATGGGGTTATTCCAACTTCTTCTTGAAATATCTCTATTTCTTACTTTATAAATGCTCATACCCATGTTATTTCATGCACAAATAATCATAAGTTACACGATCATTGTTGATTCCAACTTTATCATTTTATTCTTATTTTCTTATTTAAAAATGTCCAACTCTTAATTCAAACCCATATATATGAAGGTAGAAACAACACACTGTGTACCGGCTTTAAAAATTCCTCTTAATCAGATCCATCAGGGAAGCTAATTCCTTTAAAGAACGCAAGGCTTCATGAAGTAGCTAATTTCCAAAACATTCAGCCAGTAAAGTATGAAAAATTAAAGATAGCAACTAGGTCGGTCTTAAGAAAATATAAAGTGGACAATTAGCTTTTGAAAATTAGTTAAAATCAATAGGAAATAGTTATAGTTTACTCTGGGGACTCAACTATACTCTCTGGGCTCAAGATAACTGACTCAATGGGCTAACACAAGTTTCTAAAATTCAAAATGTACTTGACATTAAACAATCAGTCAACCTTCATAGAGCTGCACTGCATCCAACGGACCCAGAACTGATAAGCTAAAGCTTGTTTAAACTGGTCAATCATTTCTCCTTTTGCAACAATGAGGCATTTACCACTGCATTGCCCCTTGTAGCCATTGTCTTCAAAGGGCCTACTAGCCCTCACAGCTTCAGGAGTAGATCCTTTTGACTTCAGCGCTGCATCTCAAGTCACCCTCGCTTGCAGAGTCTAACCCTGTGTGTGATCTACGTCTCACTGTTCCTAGACAGAAGACTGTACGGAATGTTCACTGTGTCTGTGACTAACTAGGACGGGCCACATATGCAGGGAAACAACCAAAGAGTAAACCTTACTTGCCCCAAAATTTATAAAAAGAAATGCCTGACATAAGCATTAAAACTAAATGCCACCAAATGTATTGAGAGTTGATATCTTCTTGAGCTCAATTTTTAAAACAAAGAATGGATCATTTATTGGTGAGGTCAATTAAAAAAAAGACATAAGTCAATAAAGACAAGTGGAGAGTGGATTTTTTTTATTTATTTGACAGAGAGAGAGAGAGAGCACAAGCAGTCAGGCAGAGAGAGGAAGAAGCAGGCTCCCTGCTGAGCAGAGAGCCCAATATGGGGCTCGATCCCTGGACCCTGAGATCATGACCTGAGCTGAAGGCAGAGGCTTAGCCCTCTGAGCCACCCAGGTGCCATGGAGAGTGGAATTTTAAAAGCTATTTTGTTACTGGTCCCCTCTTGCTTTCAAACTACAAGCAGAAAACCAAGATCGCTGTTGCCTTTTTTAGTGTACATAAATGTAACTAACTTAATGTTATTTGCCTGATTAAAATAGAAGACCAATGTTATATACATAACAGCATTTGGAAAATATCAATATATTATATGTACTCAATAAGTATGCCCTATCAGGAAGTACTCTTGAAAGTTTTTTAATAATAATAAATTATTATTTGTTGTGCATCCTGATTTTTTTGACTACCAGTACAGATAACTTACTTCAAAAATTTATCTGCCTGCTTCCAAGCCCCAAACTGCATGATTGTCCTATAATCTTACAGCTCTGCTGACAGGATTTTAGGGAGCCTCATTTTTTCCCAACCTCCCACAAAATATGGAGATTTTTCCAAATATCAATCTACTTATTTCATGAGGTGCCACTTTATATTTATAGCTGCTCATAGATGATTTTGACTTAAATTTAATCTAGCAGTAATTTTCTGATATAAAGTTTAAACCAGAAAAATAGTCAATAATATTGTGAAAATTATACTTATCATTCATTGATGGCTTATGTGTGTACCTAGACTTCAAAAACTAAATACATGTTCATAAACAGATTAGTTCTCCTCTAAACTTCCCTTGTGAGCATTATAAAATTGTAACAAACTCAGAGAATTTTGACTTGTAGTATTAAGTTATTGATTAATTTTATTATAAGACTCTCTACTACTTGAAATACTTTATTAGTATACAAAAAACAATTCTAGTGTCACAGGCCTCGAGCTGCAGAATTAAAATTATGATGAGGTCACTGGACTGAATGACACCCGAAAGAGGTGTCAATTACTTTTATTACATCGAAAAGAAAGATATTACTGATCCATTAAAAAAATGCTGATTTTTTACTGTTTTTGACCTGCAAAATAGCAATTTTATGTGGTTCAAATTTATCATTTTATGAGGGAATTCACAAAGGCTGAGTTGAGTGATGAGATTTGGCTCTTGATGTTGGCTAGGTTCAGATGTGTCAAGAGTGGATGTCAGTTGCAGGGGCTCCCACCCAGAGTCAGAGAGCCCCAGAGGATAAGATGCAAGTCAGAGCTGTCTTGACTTGTCCAGAGTGGAGAGATTCCCTGCTGACCGCCTGATTACTCCAAGTTATCAATTGATTATTCTCATGTAAACAATGAAAACAGCTCAAAGGGTAATTAATTACTGTTGCTTCCCCTGGTCTGCACTGGCTTCTTACTGTTCCTCTTTAGATTTTCTTCTGAAATACTCTTTTGGAGTTGTATTTAGAGGGAGGGAGAAATAAAAGGGCACTCATTTTACTAAAGTCAAAGTCAAGTTTTAAGGGCAGCTCCTTGCAGGAGCTAAACCTTTTCACTCAGAGGGGTCCTAATAGAATATTCTTCCTCCTGTGTCTTGGCATACATTAAGGACTAAACAATGTTGACTGATATGTTAACTTTAATTGCCCAAGTGTTATAAGCTTTATATTTTTATCAAGAATTCTATTGACTCCCGAATTTATTTTATGCATGTTAGACTTCAATTCTTTTTTCAGAAATTATTTCGTCCCTTAATGTATTTTGTAAACTAAGCACATTTACATTAGAACCGTTACTGGAATATAGTATCAAATGCATTATTCTTAAAATCATAAAAATGACACTAAGAAACTCTTTCCTTTAAGCAGACACCATTTAAACATGCATGTCTATCTTTGTTTCAGCAAGAAGTTTCAACTTAAGAACCTAAGCCATGCGTGGTGAGTGCTGTGAATAAAAATTAAAAAGAAAGAAAGAAAGAAACTAAGCCATACACAATAATTATAAGAAAAAAGTAAATTGAACTAAATTCAGAGTTCTGTGTTAGGTTACTACACCCCTTTTTTGAGTTATTCATAATAGTGTTAAAACTGAGTGGATAACCAAATATTATTAGAATTGTATTTGTATGACCAATTATGAAGTGTTGTAGTCACTTCACAGAAAATGAAAATCATGCCCAAACCTAAACTTGGTCTGAATGTTCAGACTGATATCATCATACATGTTCCAAGAGGGGTTGAAAGTTTTGTTTCACACTTAATGGGCCTTTGTGGAAAGCCAAACTCCCCACTGGTTTAAATATGGCTTGAGTGAGCAGATATAATATGTGAGTTATATTTGTGTAAAAGATAGAATATATTTCCTTAAGCATACTCATGATAGATATGAAAATGTGGGGTCTTGAGGGGATCTGTTTTCTATTCTTTCTTTGACATATAACTGACTTATGACATACTAGTTTTAGGTATACAGCATAATAATTCTGTATTTGTATACTTTGTCAAAGGATCAGAAAGTCAAGTTAACATTCGTCACCACACAGAGTTCTAGAAATTGTTTTCTTTATTTTCCTGTTGTGACTTTTAAAATCAACTCTTTTAACAATTCAGTATGTTTCCTAATACAATGCTTCCATTCTTTTTAAACTTAGTATATTTTTTTCTCAAAAAGTTTTATTCAGTTTTTATAATTGACCTGGAATTTTAGTTTCTGCAAGTAAGTGCATGTAGAGTACATTCTAAATATGCAAACATAAAACTGAAAAATAGGATAAAACAAAAGGAAAAGCAGTTAATTGTATTTTATAATCTCAAGTTATAATTTTGTTATTTAATAATGTGTAATATGGAAATAATTGACTACAATAAAAAGCATTATTTTAAAATACATTATAGTTTCCTATGTAAGTTGTTTCACTACGAAGTCATTTTTCCAAGTATTAATCAAAATTTTTCTTATTTCATTTAAAAATACATATATGTTTCACTTTGTTGTCACTTCTTTGTAATAAAGTCTAATTATATTTAAAGTGTAAGAAATATAATCTTTACATCTGGAATTATCAATGGAATGTAACTTTTTTAGAATATATATGCATGAGATCATGGCTACTTTGTTAATGTAAATTATCAATATACCGTATCTTTTTTGAAGTCAACCTTTGCAGTTAATGTTAAATTGAAATTTTTTTCTTACTCATGAATTTATTAATGAATTTATTCATAAATTTATTAATTTTTTGGTTTTCTAATTTTTTGGTGTTTTTTTTTTAAAGATTTTATTTTTTATTTGACAGAGAGAGATCACAGTAGACAGAGAGGCAGGCAGAGAGAGAGAGAGGGAAGCAGGCTCCCTGCTGAGCAGAGAGCCCGATGCGGGACTCGATTCCAGGACCCTGAGATCATGACCTGAGCCGAAGGCAGCGGCTTAATCCACTGAGCCACCCAGGTGCCCTAATTTTTTGGTTTTCACCATTTTTTGGTGTTCTACATTCTAAACCTCTAAATGGAATTATTTAAATAGTCGGTTTTCTTTTGTAAAACCAGCTATTGTTAGATAGACTATATTTCCTTAAGCATACTCATGATAGACATGAAAATGTGGGGTCTCACTCTTTAGCAAACATATTGCAGTAAAATCTATTTTTGTTTAATTCTTTTCCTCCTTTTGAATAGTAATTGCAAAATCGTTAAAGCCCATGGGATTCTTCTTTCCAGAACCAGATGTGAGACAAATGATAATCCACGTAACTGCATTTATCTGTTAATGGTAGTCAATAAAATTTTTACAATATGGAAATTAGGAATAGTTCTAGTAAAATATATTCTAGGAAGCAGAGTTCCCCTACTAAATTATGCTCTTTGACAATGACATATTTGTAATTTTTCATTCATATCCAGTTCCCGCTTTGTCAGAAATTTTTAATGAGATATTTTCCTGAGATTTACTTTCTTCATCAATTCCTTTAGTGACATATGTGTCATATGTGTTTGTGACTTTACAATCTAACTGAAGATGAGGAATTGCATCTGAATGTGAATGAGAAATGGAAAGACAATGTTAATTTTATTTTCTTTGAATTTGTCAGATATTCTGGACTCCGTTAAGGCTTGGGTAGCATTTCAGGAAAACATGTGCAGACCCTTAACCCTGACCATGTCACACAGATGTTATTAAATGTCCTTCTAGTAAAATCCCTGTTCCCCACTATTCTTTGCTCTTTAATTCTACTTATACCGTGGCGTTTTAGTGAGCTAATAGCTTCAGTTTCTCTATTTACCACCTCCTTAAAAACTTCTATGGCTATTTTCTTTTGTAATTTCTTTGCACCTCTATAGCACTCATACTCTCTTCTGCTTTGCTCTCTCATTCTTACAAATGTTCTCCCTTCATAGATCTAGTTATTATTTCTTTGTTTCTCGGTCCCAACCTACCACTCTTAGAACTCCTCATCTACTTTGGTATTACATCATTTTCTCTATCTTGCAAACTCATTTATTAGTCACTGCTTTTCTGTAACTGCATGCTTTCCTCAAAGATCTCGACTTGCCACACATTACAGTGAATTCCTCTGACCATTTCTCTCTTAAATTGAGTAATTCAGTCAGGATCACGATCAGAAATGAAGTCCATATTTCCAACTATCTGTGGAATACAAACATTTAAAGAAAAATATAAAAGATGGAAACTATTACTGTTATTTTAAATAAACTAAAATGCAAAACCTTAGTTATCTCTGTCATTTGTCCCCTACATTAAAAAAAAAAAAAAGGAAAGAAAGAAAGAAAGAAAAAGAAAAAGAAAACAAGTTCTTGAAATGTATTTTAATTGTATCTTTCCACTTAACTCTTGGTGCGGTCTTGGCTTAGGGCCATATCTTTCCCCCTTGGACTCCATCCTCACCTCCATGGCTACCAAAATGATCTTCCTGAAGTATAGGTCTGAACTCAACATTTTCTTATCTCACAGTTTTTAGCCTTGCATTTAAGAAATTTTATAATACAGTTTCCCAATATTATTTTCATACTCTTCTCCCTTTTATACATTTCTGTGTTACAGCCAATGTGAAGCTTTTTTTCTTTTTACTTGCATGCCTTCAGTGTACTCACAAAGTTGTTCTTTATCTATAATTTTTCTTCATCCTTTATGATTTTTCAAAAATTACTAGCATGTCAAGGTCTAAAATTTAGGTTACAAATCAACGATTTTTCCCTCATAATATTTTTCCAGATTAACTGCTGAAAGTGATTTTTCTTATAATTCAATTTTAATCTTTTTTTGGCTTACTTACCTTTTTTATTAAAAAGATTTTTATTTATTTATTTGATAGACAGAGATCATAAGTAGGCAGAGACAGCAGAGAGAGGAGTAAGCAGGCTCCCTGCGAGGAGAAAGCCCAATGCCGGACTCCATCCCAGGACCCTGCGATCATGACCCAAGCCGAAGACAGAGGCTTTAACCCACTGAGCCACCCAGGCACCCCTAGCTTACCTACTTTAAAGAATATTTTTTGTTAAATCCTTTAACAATTATTAATGCTTTTGAGATTTTTTTCTACTTAATTATAAATTATTGATGGCACCTTTTGTAACATATGTATTATTTTACGTCTTAATATACTTTGAACATAGAATGACCTCAATACATATGTTTGCCTTGATACATATATTTGGCAATACATAATATTGCCATTATCCTCAAGTTTATTCTTTTGACAATTTAATCTTTTCTCTCAGTAGCATCTTAATGCTGAAACTTGAAAGATAAGCAAGAGTTATTCTGGTAGAGAAGTTGCTGTAAAACACTCAAGGAATACTAAAGTTTTACTGAAAACCCTTTACTAGTCCAAGCCAAAATCTGCTTCCTGTAGACAAATATGAAATCCCTCATTTCACTTTGCTCTTCTCTTACCCAACCAGCCTTAAACAGAGAAACACTCTATTACAAATGTAAATTACATTCTTTTATTTCCATGTTTAAACTCTTTAATGGGTTTTTCAGTGTTCTTAAAATAAAAACTACGCTTCTTTCCATGATCCAAAAGTCTGTTAACTTCCTAACTTCCTTCTGGGCTAATTCTCCAGCTTTTCTGCTTACTATTGCTACTCTAACTCAGTCTAGTCCTGTCCCATTGACAACCTTCCTCAGTTCCCTAATAAAGCCATATTTTTTGTACCCTCCAAAAGTTTTTATATCCGTTCTCTCTTCACACAGATCTTCACATGCTTGACTCATTTTACTATTAAGCTCACAAGTCATATCTTTATGGAGACCTTCCATTTTTATTTACAGAGATAAATCTAATTAAGTGCATGCGTGTGCACGTGCATGCACACACACACACACACACAACTGTTTTAGTCCATTCTCATAACCAAATACTCAAAGGAAGAGTAATATTTTCCAAGACATACTATTGATTGTTGTCACCAAAGATGGTATATTAAATGTTATCATATATTTAAATTTGCTGAATCATTCTAAGACTAAGAGTATACAAACTAATTGTATTGGAGGAAATACAGCTAATATGTTCTCCAATTTTAAAAGGTTCATTTAAAGCACACTATGGTAAAATACGGAGTAAAAAACTGTTGGGCCAAGATTTGATGAATAGACTCCATATTCTTCTTACATCAAAATTAATAACCTTGTCATTAAGCTGCATTTCATTATGAAATAAAATCAAGTAAGCAAAATAAACAAGCAAAAGTAACCAAAAATCCTATTTCCATCAGAAGCAATGATCTGGACAAAGAGACTTATAAGTATTTAGGGAAACCTTTATTCCCACTTTGGATGTTTCCTTCTATGTGGAGGGTTATCTATTAACATGATACTCCCAGCCCTATCTCCTTCACCCACCTATTTACTCCTACTCTGAGTAGAAGGGTATGTGTTTTATCCATAAATTAAAGAGGGAATGGAAATACATATCTCAGCTTCTTTTTATTTTCAGGATTTGTCTTGGACAGAGAACTGCTGTGTGGGCTGCTTTTCTATGTCCTAAGTTATCCAAATGCCAGCCCTCAGACTGGGACTTAGGAAAATGTGACTTTGGAAAAGATACCTAACAAATATAATGACATATGGGGTGCCTGGGTTGCTCAGCTGGTTCAGCGACCGCCTTCAGCTCTGGTCATAATCTCAGGGTCCTGGGATCAAGCCCAGTGTCTGGCTTCTTGCTCAACCGGGACCCTGCTTCTCTTTCCCCTTCTGTTCCTCCCTCTTGCTCGTGTGCATGCTCTCTCTCTCAAATAAATAAATAAAATCTTTAGGGGGAAAAAAAGCAAACAAACAAAAAACAAATATGATATATGATAAAGGAAGGTTTTAATTAGAAAGCCTCTTCCAGGTTTAACCTCTTCCAAGTTGTGTTGGACTTTTATTCTACACAATAAAAACTCGATAAAGGTAAATAGATAAGAGAATTCAAATTCTGCATATGAAGCCAGTTGCTGCTATGGTTGGTTCATGTACAATTTTTTTTTTTTTTTTTTTAGTTTATTTGACAGAGAGAGAGAGATCACAAGTAGGCAGAGAGGCAGGCACAGGGGGAGGGGAAAGCAGGTTCCCTGCAGAACGGAGAGCCCAATGCAGGGCTCCATCCCAGGACACCGAGATCATGACCTGAGCCAAAGGCAGAGGCTTAACCCACTGAGGCACCCAGGTGCCCCTCCATGTACAATTCTTAACAGCTTTAGAACAGGCCACAGTCTGCCTTCTTTATGATGATTTCCTTGATTTGTAAAATACTAAAATACTACTCTTTTGAAGTTTTACCTCAATTTTATAGAAAATCTGATACTGAAAATCAAGTGAATGTCATATTTTATAGTTTTTCTATCTTTGCTTTGAACTATTGCTTAAATATTTTACTTTTCATATGACTCTTCAGTTGATTAAATATTATCATGTCAGCTAAATTAGACTTTTTTATGCAAACTTAACCATGGTTTATAAATTTTTGTATCTTTATAGTAGCTTGTATTTCTTCTTAGAGCTAGCACATAATTATTGTTGGTTTTATTATAGCATAGCAAAAATCCAATTGTAGTGAAAAAGAGGACATATAATATCTGTATTTCAACTTTATTATTAGTTAAATAATCCAATCAAAAAATATATTGAAGGGACGGGGGGTGGGAGGTTGGGGTACCAGGTGGTGGGTATTATAGAGGGCACGGATTGCATGGAGCACGGGGTGTGGTGCAAAAATAATGAATACTGTTATGCTGGAAATTAAAAAAATAAAAAAATAAAAAAATATATATATTGTGCTGTGAGGAAAGTATATTTATGGAAAAGGAGCAAGATGAATAAGAAAGCTGAATTGATATAATTTATATAAGAGAGAGTAGGTGCTCCTTTAATCAATCAATCAATAAATATTTATCCAGAACCTACTCTATGGCAGGTACTATGCCTCATGGTGTGGTTACATCCCTGAACAAGTCAAACGTGTTCTTCTGTCTTCACAAACTTAGAATCTAATAAGAAAGGATAAACAAGAAAAGTAATGACAACACACTTGATTGGCCATGTGATAATTCATTTGCTGAATGTTATATATTCTATAAAAACAGTCCACAGCTTAAACACAGAAGATTTATGTATATTTTCCACAGATAATGGGATTCATCATCTCAGTATATTGGTGTGCCAGTTTTCGCATGCATATATATATATATATATATATATATATATATATATATATGACAAATCCCAAACTGAATTTATACGTTAAATTAATTTAAATACTGGAGGGCTGTCTGGGTGGTGGCTCAGTTGGTAAAGTGTCTGCCTTAGGCTCAAGTCATGATCTTAGTGTCCTGTGATCAAGCAGTAACACCCCCCACCCCCAGCCTTGAGCTCCTGCTCAGCAGGAAGTTTTCTCTCTCTGCTTCTGCCTGCTGCTCCCCCCGCTTGTGCTCTCTCTCTCTGCGACAAATAAATAAATAAAATCTTTTAAAAGTATTTTAAATACTGGAAATACAGCCTTCCCCCGGGGGAGAAGGAAAGAGTAATGTCACCACAAATTTTCGCTGTTACTGAGCCACAGCTAAGGGAAACAAAAATGCACTTTACCATCCAGGGGGATATTTTGGGTCTACACCAAAAATGGGAGGATTTTCTTGTTTTCAGGAGACTTAATAATTTGGCCACCACTGGCTACTGAATGCTTGTATGGAGAAAATAGAATGCCGTGAGATTTTATGTGGAGTTGGGCAACATTGTGGAGTGTAGGATGTAGGAAATGAAACAGATAAATGTTGTGTTTTCTTCTAGAAACCATTTTAAATAGTTTTATTGTATACTCATAGAAGTCAGCTTAATTTACTAATCATCGAAGAGATAAAAACAAACAACAACAAGAACAAAAGGAAGGAAACATAGTTAAACAGCATTCCCTATGAATCACACTTGAAAATTTTCTACTGTATCTAGTTATCACCTGAATTCAGAGGTGCTTAAGGAAGGAAAATAACAGTGTGTCAGAGAAGAGACAAGAGTGGTGACGCATAACGCAATATGCATGGGGATGCCTTCAATGCTGGATAATGTAAGTTTGTGTTATAAGCTTATTGATCCAGTTGGTGAAGTTATAAACAATTTCTGCAAAGAATCTTTGTCTTAAAGTTTTTTATTTGTGTTTGTTGAAATTATATGTCACCAAGTAAGATCCAAGGGGAAGATTCTTACGAAAGTAAATTGACTTTTTGCTTACATGCTTCTATTGAATATGTCTTTCCTTGCATTTGTATAGAGATAATGATAGACTTATTGATGGAAAAAAATTATAAAAAGAGATCACTCAACCCATGTTTAAAGCTTCTGACGTCTGGATGTTACTATTTGCCATGTCTTCCACAGAGGTAGCTTTTTTCTTTTCTTTCTATCTTCATATATTCTTGAAAATTTCTGTGTACTTATGAGGCAAATGATATTCCTATGTTTGCATCATCTGGCTAATTATATTCAAATAATTGTTATTTTAAAAAGTTGTCATTCATTTGAAGAATGGCATTCTAGCATTCACTATGTTTTACAATATAATAAAATTATCTTACATATTAATATTAATACAAGTCTTTAAACATCAGATTCTGCTAATATTTTAGTCTAATGTAAAACTTAAAAATGGTTCAACTTCTCTACAAATCATTTGAATGTGGGACAAAATTGACTGAATTGATCTGTTGTTCTGCTGCTCTGTAGGGCAGAGCCTGGGCAAAGGGAAGAGCTATTTTCTGAATCCTGGCTTGCTATCTGAATAGTGACCATATCAACTATAACAGCGCTTGTCATCTGCCTTATGTTCTTAGAGGCAGCATAAATCTTTTGCCAAATGAAATCATCTCTATGAGAGCATAGGAAATGTCATACTGGGTTACACAAGTGATCCTTCTAATCCTAAATTCATTCTTGACAGAGATTCTAGTACCATTTTATGGGAAGATATGGCTGTGCCACCGACATCAAGATTTTTAAATTTAAGATACATTGAACACATCTTAATCTTGCATTATCAACTTGTTTTAAGAATGTCATATGAGTTTACCTAATCAGTTCAAGTTTACTTATGTCATGTAGCATATCTTAGCATGATATAGCAAATACCAAGTGATGATCATCTGTCATTTGATGGTTAAATAAAAGTGGATTAATCTCATGTTTTAGGGTTCTCTAGAGAAGCAAAACTGATATGATTCCATATGCAGAAAGTTATTTATTATAAAGAATTAGCTCATATGATTATGGAGGCTGGCCAGCCTAAAACCTGCAGTGTGGACAGGAGGCTTCCAACTCAGAAGAGCTAATGGTACAGTTCCAGTCCAAACGCTAGAAGGCAGAGCCTCAGGGGAGATCACTTTCCAGGTCTAGGCAGAAAACAGACAAAGGGAGAATGTCATCTTGCCCAGGAAGGCAGGTATTTCTGTTTTATTCAGGCCTTCAAGTGACTGAATGAGGGGTACTCACATAATGGAGAGCAATCTGCTTTACTCAAAGTTTGCCCATTTCAGTGTTAAATCACATCCACATACACCCTTCAAGCTGATGCCTAAAATTAAATCACACCCTGTTAACTGCATTCCTGCCTTGTACTTATTAGCAGCGTTTGAATACCTTCATCTTGAAATCACCTTTTTTCTTTTCTTTTTAATCTGATGCTTGTTTTGTATTCCTCCCAGCATATTCAGGTTTGTTTTGTTTTGTTTTGTTTTGTATTGGTTTTTCTTTTTTTCTTTCTTTTTTTTTTTTTTTTATTATGACAAACAGCAGGTATAATTTTTTAAATAACAACAATATGGCACTTGGGTAGCTCATTCAGTTAAGTGCCTGCTTCTGGCTCAGGTCGTGATCTCTGGGTCCTGGGATCAAACCCTTCATCAGGCTCCCTGCTTGGCAAAGAGCCTGCTTCTCCCTCTCCCCCCACCCCTCTGCCCTGCTTGTGTTCTCTCTCTTGTTCTATCTCAAATAAATAAATAAAATATTTTTAAAACAAATAAACAAAAAAACAACAGCCAGGTTGGAAACGTTATTTTTGATAACTTAATCTAAACTTTTTCATTTTTACAAATTACAAAAACAACACCAACAACAACAATGTAGTCAATTTGACATAAGCAAATTTGCTTTATTATTTCTTGTCCTGTATAAGCTTCAGTTTGGTTATTTTAGATATTTGTCTTGTTTCTTTTCCTTCCTAGGACAGTGTTTATGTTTCTGGAAGTTTACATTCTGTTACGGCATCAAGGAAAGCATCTGGTCATCAGTGGTCCCTGCCCATTTGGGATCTGGCTGAGGTCTAGAGACTTTTGGTTCTGGGTGGCTCTCTTCATCCATAGTAGCATCTGCTAAGATGGCTGAGCTCCCAACTGGTCATAAGGGGTAGAATCTATGTAGCTAAGGCTCCTTCAAGATCTATAAGTTGTCCCTTTTATTAAACTACCCATATTTCTGAGTGCAGGGATGTTTAGCTCTTTCCTTATCCAACGCTAGGTTGACAAGCAGTTTGGCATATTTGTGTCAGGTCCTTTTTCCTCCTGTTCTGCACACTCCCCTAGTGTGGTCACACCAAAGTGGTGTTGGGAAATTTTGCAAAGGTCTCATCTCCCAGAGTTCTAGTAGGGAATCAGGAAACAAAATTCTCTTCACTTTCAGATTTCACCAAACATTTCTAGAGTCCATATCATATCCTTGCCCCAGTGACAAGAAGGTATAAGAGAGATTAGGCACAGACACTTTCTGAAGCACTCCATTACCCACCAACTCTATCCTTCATGTTTCTGGTTTTCTTCCCTCTCTTCAGTGTCTTAAAAAATTATTCTAATCCTTAGGTAAGAGAAATGATAATAACATCAATAGGCATTTTCGCAAATCAAAGTTATAGAACATATTTTGACTTACTGATATAGAAGAGCTAGGATTTAAATATGCAAAACATTTTCCTACACATAATTATTAAAACTATTAAGAAATACTGCAGGGAGTTTATAAAGACAGAATTTTTTTATACCATTTTTCCTTATGTTTTTGTGGAAGCAAACCTGCACTGCTGTTTGATATAAGACTTATAAATAAAAAAATTAATAAGGAAAAAATCACATCTATTCATAATTGCAGTTAGAGCTGAAGGATAAAATGTGTTTCTCTCTACTCCATTATCAAATCCTTCTCTTAAAATACAATAAAAACAATATATATAGAAAAGGACAATGAGAACTTAGAGGTGATCAGAGTAGATGAGAAATGTCAAATTATTTATTTATGGTGTTTTGCAGATGGATGAGTGACAATTGACTTAGATTAAGTCTTCTTCTTCTTCTTCCTCTTCTTCTTTTTTTTTTTTAATAAGAAACTACAATACAGAAAGCCAACAACATGTGAAATTCTTTGTGCCACAAAATCCAAGAATGTCATAAGAAATCTAGGTAACAGTACTTTTGAAAGTACATTATTAAATGGGACAAAAAGAGAAATCAATAAAAGATAATTTGTTGGATTCCAAATATGTTACCTCCAACCCAAATAGCTTACTGATTGACCATTCCACAACAATAGAAGACAAGTATTATTGCCAGTGGAAGTTGAACAAGGGATTCTGAACTTTAGGAAAACATACTTAGCTAAAAGAAGGAAAGAAGATAAATAATAATTCTGCATATTGAATGGTAAAAACCCACCATTTCACTTGATTAGCTTCCAGAATGCTTGCTGTCCACCCTCAAAACCCTTTGGTAATAAAAGAATGCCTTCCGGAAAAACTTGCAAGCCTAAGAGCATGTACCAACCACCTTAGCATTTGAGAAACTTTCAACAAAAATGGTTGATTTCCCCTAGGTCATCTTAATATTAGTCACTCCATTAACAAACCCTATCCAAGTAACAAAGACTATTCCTAAATATGACCGCTATCCAAGAACAACAGAGCATTTCAAAAGCTCTTACAAAAAGGAAGGGGAGGTAGGAAAAAAACATAAAATACAACAAAGAAATACAGGAAGCAAGAAAAAGGAAACATATTTGTGTAACATAGTTAACAGCATCCTCAAATATAAAAGACATTATTATATTCATTAAATAAGAGTAGGATGTCTAGGAAAATAAAACACAGAGATAAGAGGGGAAAATTTTTTTAAAATAAAATTTAAATATATATAATACTAAAAGAAGATGTAATAGTGTGCAAAATATGATAGAAAAAAGTAAAAGTTCAATTGATGGTAAAGTTGGGACCATCTCTTAAAAAGAAAAGAAAAATGCAAACAGGAAAATAACACAGAACAACAACAACAACAACAAAAATAGAAGATCTGCTGGGAGAAAAGACTGAAATAATAGAGTTTCCACATAAAATATGCAGGGGAAATTATCAAAGTAGTAATAAAAGAAATGATGGACGGAGTCCACTGAATGCATAGCAAAATAAGTAAAAAAAGACTTCCAACAAAGCATACCATTGTGATATTTCAGAACACTAGGCATAAAAAGAGAATAAACGGCTGCCATACTAGATTTCCCCGCTCTAATTTCTACAATGTAAATAGGAACCTGGGGTGGGGGAGGAGTGGAAAGGTGTCCATCAATGGTTTAGACAGATAATCATTAGTCCTTGGTAACTGATGTTCTTGGATGTGTCAGAAGCTATAAGAAGTCTCTACTGGAAACCAATCAGTAGAAATTGATTCTTACACTGTGTTTCCATGTCACAGATTTGGTTGTTGTTTAGATTAAGTATTCTACTTATGTTTTCTTAGCCTATACTTTCTTCCTGAATTTTTATAACCCTCATAATGTCAGAATGCTGTTCTAATTCACAAAGCCATTTTTTTTTCCATTTTTAATCTGAAGTTTGTGCTCCAATTTGTTATTTTTAAATATTTATTGAATATCTCATCAAGACTGACCCATTGGTACTTCAGATTCTCTGTAGTTAATATAGAAATCTAACTTGTTTAGGCAATTACTAATATTACCAAGGGGAAGAAACTGGTTGCCTTACCAATGCTATTCTCTCCTTCCTATTTACTAACAAAACTCTTGAGTTTGTGGCAATGTATCCAGATAAAGATTACATCTCCTACACTCCATTGTAGTTACACATGATTATAAAACTAACATTTTCTCAATGAAATGAAGACCAAATTTGTGGTGTTGGATTTCTGAAAATCCTTCTGTAAATTAACACAGATATCTGAGAAACACTTTTTGTTCTTCCTTCTATTTCTGGCCTAGAATATGTGTGCAATATATGCATGAAAGAAATTACCTCTTTAGTTGAAAACTTTCTCCTAAAGGAAACACCATATTTCACTGGTGAATTCTACCAAAATTTATGAAGAAAATAACATCAATTCTACCCAATTTTCCCAAAATTAGAAGAAAAATGAACACTTCCCATCTCATTCTCTAAGGACACTGTTAATCTATATATCTATCTATCTATCCATCTATATATATATATATATATGACTTAGTATCTATATTTATATCTCTTAGCTCTATCTCCCAAAGGTCCAGAAAAAGTGACACAAAGGAGTGGTGATGAACATGGAGAATTTAAAGAACCCAAATCTTGGTTTTTAAATATCATTTTCCAATAAAAAGAACTATGGATTCTTTGAAAATTGGTTGATTCCAGAGCAGATCTAGAGAAAAAATAAAATGAGCCAGAAAACATCCTGTAGTGTCAGAAAATAAGGAAGTCTGCAAAAATAACATGGAGACATATTAAAAAAGCATGCTAGCTAACCTAAAAGTGATCCCAACTGCTAAAGCTGGAATAAGTTTAGCAACAAATCAAATTGCAGTAGCATTGTATCCTACCTATAGATTCACTAAATATCCATGAATTCATACTAATATAAATAAATGAACAGTAGAAAAGGCAAGTTTCCCTTGCAGAAAAGTTTCTATTCATGAATATTTTCCTTACAGAAAAATTTCAGTTATGAACAGAGGAATGGGGAAAATAGAAAATCATCATTAGAATACCATAGTAATAACTGCTGCAGGCAAGAATGTCCAATGGATGATAAAATTAATGAACACGTTTGAGGAGAATAAAAGTTCCCTAAAATTCAAAATATATCTTTCAAAAGAATGTTTTAATTAACCATGGAGTGGGAGAATATATAACATATGGTGATGTCTGGCAGACACGCTTTAACAAGTGATCAAGAGTCATACCAAAGTAATAAGACACATCAGTATCTTCCCTGTGACAGGACACATAAGAAGGCTCACTTCTTTGGCATTCTGGCCAAAATTGCATAGCCTCAGTCTCTTTGCAAGAAAACATTAGGCAAATCCAACTTGAGGGACATTTGGCAAAATAACTGATTAGTACTCTTCAAAGTGCCAAGTCATGAAACATAAGTGAGACTGAAAGACTGTCACAGCTTAGAGGAAACTAAGGAAACATGACAACTAAATCTACCATGAGATCCTGGATTGGGTCCTGGAACAGAAAAATGACCAGTAGAGAAACCAGTGAACTTTGAATAAAATGCAGTTAATAGTATTTTAAGAATGTTAACTTTTCATGTGGTTGTGTACAGTGATTATAAAAAATGTTAACAGGGTGCTGGTTGGCTAACTAGGTTAAGCTGCTGCCTTTGGCTCAGTTCATGGTCTCAGGGACCAGAGACCAAGCCCTGTGTTGGGTTTCCCTGCTTGGTGAGGAGTCTGCCACCTTTCTCCCTCCTATCTCTCCCCTCTTTCCCTTCTTCACCCCCTTTCCCTCCTCATGCTCTCTCTCTCTCACTCTCTCTCTCTCAATAAAT
This sequence comes from Mustela erminea, assembly GCF_009829155.1. Lineage (NCBI taxonomy): Eukaryota > Metazoa > Chordata > Mammalia > Carnivora > Mustelidae > Mustela > Mustela erminea. The sequence continues at coordinate 109,335,764 of NC_045617.1, read as the reverse complement.
AAAATATTTGGGAAAAAAAAAGGTGTTAACATTAAGGGAAGCTAAGTGAAGGATATATAGGAACTCTATGATTTTTGAAAATTTCTGTAAGTCTAAAATGATTTAAAATAAAAAAAGAAACAACATATGTGTATTGATTTCTCTGGTTTAAATTCCATCCCAGGAGCAACAAAGGTCTCGACCTTCTTAGGACTGCTGTGTTAATTCATAACCAGCAACCTCTCATGGCACTAATCTCTTACCTGATCATATGCACAAGGATTATATCATCTTGTTTAAGGAATCCATCAGATTCCTTTCCTTTGGATATATAGATTCATTAGATTTCCTTTAACAGTAGGTATAGAGAATCTCAAAGATTTCCAAACCCTCATAACCATGAAGAGTAGGAGTATTCATGGCAATATACAGATGACATAAATATATTAAAGAAAAAAATTGAAAGATCAGAATTGCATTAAGTTCTCAATGCTTACAAATACAAGCTTGAAAGAATATGTTTGTGCTATTTCATGAACTCATAATTTATTTAAACTATATGCATTAATAAAATGAGCAGAATGAGTGATAGTAAGATAAGCTATTTTTGGAAATACTGTATGCAAAATAAAATCATCTGTGAGCAGAATCTTTTTTTACTATTGATAGCATATTTCAAATAAACAGTAAACTCAAATTATAACAGAAATTTAGTCATACTGAGATAAGTAAACAAGGGTATCTCTTCTCATTCACTCTCTCAAAATTATACTCTTTGTTGTCTCTATGTACTAAAATGTACTGGTGGCTATAGATATAAACAGGATATAAAGAAGAACAGGACTTAAATAACATCCACAATAATTCACAATCTAATTCTTAAGATAGACAAATAATTATATATTTACAAAGTTAAGGGCAGTGAAAGATAAATGAATTTGGCAATAGAATGGTGATCAGCCTGGAAGACTGTAAATCGATTCTTGGAAACGTAATTACCAGTATAAGGACCTGTAGGATGAGGTGGATATTTCTTGGTGGAAATGAAGGTGATGTGGGGAAAGGGAAAAGATGGCAATCATAAGCAGAGGAAAAAGCAAACCCAAAGGTACACATGTAAGAATTGCATCTTATCATGCACGAAAGACTAGCTATAAGAGTAATTTGAGTTTCTTGTAGTTTGAAGGGCGTGGAGAACATTAGGACTGAAGACCTATTCTGGCAATGGCGTGGTTGATGTTGCATACTGTGTTAAGTAATGTTCAGTAAGTGCAGTGGTCCATCAGACTGTTAAGGAAGGAATTAAGAAGTATTTTGCGTAGATCACCTTAATGGCTATTAGAGAGACTGTGAGAATGGAGATAGGGGAAGATGGTGTTTAGCACTCGAGTTCTGGCCTGAAGATGAATACACTTATTTAAAATAAGCAGGCAAAATAGAAGCAAAATAAGGCAGTGGTTGGTGCTTGTTTTTTTGTTTTTTGTTTTTTGTTTTTTTAAGATTTTTTTATTTATTTACTTGACAGACATCACAAGTAGGCAGAGAGGCAGGCAGAGAGAGGGGGAAGCAGGCTCCCCTCTGAGCAGAGAGCCCAATGCGGGGCTCAATCCCAGGACCCTAGGACCATGACCCGAGCGAAGGCAGAGGCTTTAACCCACTTAGCCACCCAGGTGCCCCAGCTGGTGCTTGTTTTAAAGTGGCAACATTGTAGAAGGAAGGGAAAACATGCATTTAGTAAGGTTGCTAATGGTAAGGACTCAGCACTAACATAGAATAAAGAAAAACAAGGACATATTGGGAAAAAGCCAGGAAAATGATTGTTTCAGATATCTTGAAATGCAGATTGTTGTGAAAGACCCCATGGGAAATGTATAGAAGTCCAAAATTTGGAGAAGAGGATATAACCAGATACAACTGGGATGAGCTCATGCAAATATATATATAAAACAGGGCAATGGGCAGAGAAGTTTACCTTTTGGAATATAAAAATATTTTGTTTAAACAAAGACACTGAACCAAAAAATTTAAATCAACATTTCTTTTCATCATAGTTCTTGAGACACAAATTTTCTCTAAGCATTAAATGCCAGGAAGATTAGCATTTAAATGATCAGTCAAGAATTGTATATTGCAATTATATATTGAATTAATTATTTCTGTCCCAATTTTATAGTTGGTCAATATTGATCCAAAATCATCTTCTTCCTTGCCTTATAATGTTTTCCCCTATAATCTTTTAAGATTTGTTGTATGTAATTTCTAACTGTGTCATTTTTTTTTCTAAATAAAATGCTTTCTGGAGCAAATTACAGATATAAATAAATTACTGAACAAATAAATGAAAAAAAATTCATAAACAAATATTAGTTGTTGGACTTATAGGCAATGAAAATTGACATAGATCAATTGCACTACCATCTCTGCTAAATTTTATTGAAACTGCAAAATAAAATAGTATTAGTTTGTATTTATTTTAATATGTATCAAGTCATTGTATTATTATTCACCAATGACAAAGAAGAGCTAATGCAGGACTAGATCTATAGTCCGTGCTCAAGAAAAATTAGTATTTATGAAATAAATGTCTTAACAGAATCCCAAATATACCTCTAATTCATCTTGTTTAAATAATCTGATGACTACCTCAAACTTGTCCTGGTGTCCCCTGAGTATCTAAGTAGTTATTAAAGACAGAGAACAGTTAAGTTTTCAGACACTTGTAGTAGTTTTTGATCTCATGCTGGCCACCAACATCAGACCAGCTGTGCTCTATCTATCAGGGCCATTGCTTACCTATAGTCTAATCAAATAGAGGGCATAAACAGCCCAGGAAAGAAAGAATAGAAACACTTAATGGTTCTAAATCTTCTACACTAATGAGGAAATAAGTTCACAATAGTTTTTCCTTCTTTGCTCTTTTTCTACTCCACATTAAAGTTTCAATAAAGCCAATTTTTGCTTGGTGTTTCCTGTTTGATTGAAGGTAGAGAGGTTTATATTTCGTTCACCTTTAACACTTTCATCCTGAGATGAGAAGGGTCTTCTATGAGTCTTTACTTTTGGCGAATGCTCTGAATTTTGCATTCTGTTCTTATGTGCTATAGGACATTAGAAGAAGGAAAGGAAAAGTGAATTGGGGGGAACTGGAGGGGAGACAAACCATGAAAGACTATGGACTCTGAGAAACAAACAGAATTTTAGAAGGGAGGGGACGGGGGGATAGGTAAGCGTGGTGGTGGGTATTAAGAAGGGCAAGTATTGCATAGAGCACTGGATGTTGTACATAAATAACGAATCCTGGAACACTGCATCAAAAGCTAATGATGTATTTTATGGTGACTAACATAACACAATTTAAAAAAACTGAAAAAAAAATAAGAACCAATATTTCAACTTTACCTAGATACAAATGTTATGAGTTTATGAAATGTCTTTATCACTATTTCTATACCCCTCTGGCTACTCTCCTTCTCTTAGCTTTTAGCAATAGAGAGGTACTTTACTTCTTCCAGCTCACTGGTGCATTTAAGAAGATTTTCCCACCCTCAACACGTTCCCCCATCACTGCTATCACCACCAAATGCTTACTGGTTTTGGGGGGTTTTGTTGGTTTGTTTGCTTGTTTGGTTTGCAAGGGAGGTAATCCAGTTACTTAAACAGAACTGTTACCTGAAACAAAAGTTCTAGCTAGTTAAAGCTCCAGTTCAACGATAAACTCTTTTTTGAATTATTCACTGACTCTCAAAGAAGAGTTTATGTACTTTTTCCCACATCTTCAAAAAAACCCTCTGTTTTTATAGGTTGTATATTATATTGTAATTTTTTTGTTCAAATACTTTGAGCTTTCTGTAGATGTGTACAATTTATTAGTCAGCTTTGTGTCCCAGAACCCCGCACTCTCTTTTCTACTATAACTTGACCACTGGTGTTCCTAAGGGACCATATATTATCAAAAATTTTAAAATTAAGTCATTGTTTCAATGAAAGACAGCAACGTTAATAATAATAAAGAAGGTGTAACTACATTATTTTAAATTTATAACAACAAAATCATCTTCCTGTAGAAACGTTTTATTACTTGTTGAATTAAAACTAATAAAATATTTGATGGAAATGGAAAAGTCTGATTCTTTATTTGACCATCTTTTTCTTATTTTCGGGGGTATCTCAGTCTTCTCCATCACCTTAAACTTGCCTTTGCTTTACAGCAGAGTTCACAAATGTAGTATGTAAATAAGAAGAACACGAAGGAAATAAAAGAATGTCTTTTCAGCAAAGTATTTAGGCTCAAATGCAGTACTGAGTTGCTATGCTTTTTAAGTTACAGCTTGAGTTATCCTTGTATTGTGTTCATTATAACCAATAACAGGACTTGTAATGCAAATACTCTATCCTTAGTAATAAATCGTGGTATTTTGTGTAATGAAACATCACAATTTGAAGAAATAATTCTACTGGTAGGCTTATATTGGTTGCTTAATTTATAATTGCTCAATGAGTGATGATCTTCAAGGGATTTGTGAAACTGCATTTCAGCCTATTAGAAGCTGAAAGCAAACTATTATTATTGCATAATGATAACATTTATGGTGTCATTTTGTAGTTTAAGAAACATTTGTGGATTCACACAGGATTCATCATTTTCAGTCGACTAAGGATGAACAAGTGTGATAAGATATGAAGCCTAAGGGATCTCTGTGCGTGACATGGAAAAAGAGGAGTTCATTGGAGAAGGTATGGTTTTTATCTACTACTCACAAATGTGACCAAAGTCCATTTTCCAGATTTCCAGGTATTTTTCTTTTACAAGATTGGGAAAGCTGAAGGTCTTTAAACCAATATAACAACTTCAGAGTGTGAGGTTTATTTATAAAGTAGCCCCTCCATCATCTACAGGGGATACATCCTAAGACCCCAGGGGATTCCTGAAGCTATAGACAATACCAAACCTATCTATATACTGTGTTTTTTTTCCTATACATGCATACCTAAGATGAAGTTTAATTTATAAATCCAGCAAAATAAGAGATTAATAACAATAACTAATAATTAAATAGAACAAATATGATAATATACTATAATAAAAGTTATATGAATATCGATGGTCTCTCTCAAAATATCTTATTATACTGTACTCACCCTTTTTGTGATGAGATGAGATGATAAAATGCCAGTGTGACGAGATGAAGTGAGCTGAATGACACAGGTGTGGTGATAGAGTGTTAATCTACTACTGACCTTCTGAAAATAACAGAAGGAGGATTGTCTGTTTCTGGACTGAGACTGACCAAAAGTATGTGAAACTGCAGAATCCAAAACCACAAATAGAGGGGACTACTATATATCAACTGAATTATATTCTGGTTTAGTCATTAAGTATTGAAGTAAAGATAACATGGCTTTTAATTTAAAAACATAATGTTAATTTATAATCAAAAGACAGCATTCAGGAATTATAATAATCTTAGAGAATAACAGGTATAATAAATCTACAAACATTAGGAAAGAAGTTAGTTACATATACCATTTTATATAAAATGATCAGAGACATGTAGCTATAGGATTCTACTGAAAAACTAATCAAATTCTCTATCTGGATTACTTGACAGTTCAATTTTTATTCTTGACTTTTTTTCCATTGGAATATAACTCCTACTACATAATAGCAGTTTTTTTTTTTAACTTATTTATTTGAGAGACAGAAAGAGCACAAGAGGGAGTGGGGGAGGCAGAAGGAAAGGGAGAAGCAGATTCCCTGCTGAGCAGGGAGCCAGACACTGGGCTTGATCCAGGATCCTGAGATCATGGATCATGATCTAAGGCAAGGGCATATACTTAACCAACTGAGCCACTCAGGTGTCTCACACATAATAGCAGATTGAGATATATATACACACACATACATATACATACACACACACATATACATACATACACTGAACTTGATGCTTAGACAAAATCATAATTTTTTAAGAATTTATAAGCTAAAGGAAATGCTGGATAGATCATTTCTGGGTTTCTTATTAAGAATTATATCGGGGGGGTTGGGAGGTTGGGGTACCAGGTGGTGGGTGTTATAGAGGGCACGGATTGCATGGAGCAAGGAGTGTGGTGAAAAAATAATGAATACTGTTATGATGAAAATAAATAAATTTAATTAAATAAAAAAAAGAATTATATCAAGAAACTAAATAGTGTTATTATTAATTATATGCATATGTGTTCAGAATTATATCTTGAAAAATACATATATATGCTTAAAACACATTTATTTTTTTCTTAAGGTTAATTCTTTTATCAAGATCCTTTAGAAAATAAGCTTCATGAGGGGAAGCGATCATTACTTAGTATGTAGTAGACCCATAAGTATCTCTTGAATATTTTTTTCCTAGCAAGCAATATTTTAGTGTAACAATTTAATATACATGTTATAAGTGTCAAAAGTACTTATTCTATTAGAGTTCAAGATATAAAATATTTCTCCAGAGGTGTAATTTCATAAATTCTGAATATCTTTGTATTTTAGCATTTTTTCAAATGTATATATAATCACTTATATAAGACTATCATATATTTGTATTTATTTTAGAAACAAATCCCTTAGTTAACATCTTTTTATGATTTCAAATATTCATGATATGTCAGGAAATTTTTCAGCATGTAAATATTTTAATCTTAAATGTATTAGTGATTTTAAGCCTTAATAGAATATAAAGCCCTCCTTGGCCCTTCCCACTCCTATAAGAATTCCATATTTTAACTCTGTTTCTAATATTGTGTTCCATCTTAAATAATTCTTTTTTCTTTAACAAACAATCACTGAATATCTACCATGTGAGAAAAATCAGGTATGGGTTGGACCTAAGATGATATATTAAAGTCACTTATCTCAACTACTCATAGTCTGGTTGAAAAAATAAATTTTAAGTTTTACCTCATGTGGAGTGAAATCCACTCAACTGCAATTATTTTGTAAAATGAGCAAACAGTAAATTTTGTTGATATAGGCTACTGAAATTTGAATCTATAACATAATCTATTTTTTTTATGTTTTAAATTTTTTATTTTTTTATAAACATGTATTTTTATCCCCAGGGGTACAGGTCTGTGAATCGCCAGGTTTACACACTTCACAGCACTCACCAAAGCACATACCCTCCTGAACATAATCTATTTTAATGTAACAGCTTTCTCATTTCTCTTCCAACTTTACCATTTTAACATAAATGATCTCATTTTAGATTTTACATAAATTCATCCCATTAATGAGAATTTAAAATTGATACAAAATTATTGAAAGCCTAGGTCCATAGATGAAAGAAGTTTCTTATTAAGTATAGGAAATTTGGGTCATATATTGGAAGCATTATAAATTATAATTATTTAGCTTACATTCTATAATATCATAAATATTTATATATTCAAAATTGTGGCAAACTTGTTAGATGAATGAAGAAATTGGTGGTGTTAGAAATAAGAATATGGGGGTGCCTGGGTGGCTCAGTCGTTAAGCAGTTGCCTTTGGCTCAGGTCATGATCAGTCCTGGGATCGAGGCCCACATCGGGCTCCCTGCTTGGCGGGAAGCCTGATTCTCCCTCTTCTGCTCCTCCTTCTTGTGTTCCCCCTCTCTCTGTGCCTCTCTCTGTTAAATAAATAAATAAAATCCTAAAAAAAAAAAAAAAAAAGAATATATGGGTTATGAATTGGAATGAAGTAGATCCATCTTAGATGATTAATATATGGAATAATTTAGATCAGCTTCCTTAACAACACCTAAAGGCATTATTCACATAATTTTTCGCAAGTATTTTCTTCTAATTTTAGAATCTTGAACACATTGACTGAAGAAAAAAAAATTGCCATCCTCTAAAATTTATTAATCTAGCTTCTAAGTTTGTAGCAGTAATCAAAACAAACAAAACAAAACGAAAAATCACTAGGCAGATAAAGACTTACATAGTATAAATTTTCAAAACAAAGATAACTCTTGCATTAATTGAGTCTCTACTAATTGCAAGTCGGGAAGTCCAACTTTCAGTAAAATATTTTACTTATGAAACTGGAGAGCACATTTATGGGGTTTAATTCAGAAATAGTCAAAGATTCCAATAATTAATTTTATATTACTTTTTTGCTCCATATTTCAAGTCTACTTTTCTTTGTGGGCTACAACTTCTGATACTGCTTATGATTTCTGACATGAGAGAGAAGATAAAATATGCCGAAATGTAGACTGATTTTGAAATATTAAACTTTTAAAAGTAGAGTAAATATTCGAATATAGACTTGAACATACAAAATGCACAGTTTTAAATGCATCATTCCAGAACGTTATAAAAATCAGTGCTTTATTAATTGCATCTATGTTCATCTAATGCCTCTAAAAAATTTGAGTACTTCTATTGAAGTGCTTGTATTGAGTACAGTTAAAAGCACATACCAACCCTGGTAAATTTATTTGTAATATCTCTTTTCTCTTAAAATCTAATAAAGTTATGGTATTTTCCAACATACAAGTAATAACTATTTTTATATAGTTGTATATAGTTGTTATCATTACTGTTGATATTTTTAAAGCTAATATTTATTTTATACTTACTATGTGCCAGCTACTATGCAAAGCACTTTATAGCCACCATCAGTTCTTTTATTCCTTATAAAAACACTTTAAGGTGAACATTATTATTCTCATTTTACCCATGAGGAAAACAGGACTTATAAAGTCTAAATAATTTGATTAAGTATACACAGCTGGGAAAGTTTCAGGGAGGGTTTGAAGCTAGATGGTAATCTCGAGAACTATAACTTTGTGTTAATATACACAATTTTATTTTTCATACACAAAAATCCCCTTATTAAAACAATAAGAACAGTAACTAACAAGCTGGCTTAGTGAATTGAGTTGTAGTTATGATGTCTTTGGGAGTGCATGGATATCAACATTTATGTTCCTTGTTCAGTTCATTCATAGGACTAAACCTGTTGATGGGAAGTATTAGGTTGAGTATCAATATGGTTTAAATCTTAAATAAAAATCCTCTGTTGTCATCAGTTGAAAATGGAGATATAGAGAAAAAAATTCGTTTAATCAAATGATATAGTGTCCTAGGAAATTGAAATGTTCTGCACCATCCAATATGGTAGCCAATAGCCACCAGTACCTATTAAACATTTGAAATGTGGCTAGTGTGACTGACAAATTACATTTAGAGATTATGCTGAGTGAAATAAATCAAGCAGAGAGAGTCAATTATCATATGGTTTCACTTATTTGTGGAGCATAACAAAAAGCATGGAGGACATGGGGAGTTAGAGAGAAGGGGGTTGGGGTAAATTGGAAGGGGAGGTGAATCATGAGAGACTATGGACTCTGAAAAACAATCTGAGGGGTTTGAAGTGGCGGGGGGGTGGGAGGTTGGGGTACCAAGTGGTGGGTATTATAGAGGGCACAGATTGCATGGAGCACTGGGTGTGGTGAAAAAATAATGATACTGTTATGCTGAAAATAAATAAATGAAAAAAAAATAAAATTTAAAAAAATAAAAAATAAATGAAAAAAATTACATTTAAAATTTCTCTTTAACTTTGGTTGACTTAAAATTAAATTTTAGAGCCACATGAGGCTGGCGTCTACTGTATGGGACACCATAGTTCTGGTAGACTTCACCCAATCCAAATGATGACTTCCAAATTATAGTCCCTGAATTTCTTAATAATGTATTGAATCATTTGCTAGACATATCACAATGGATGTCTAAAAGACATTTCTACCTGCATATGTCCAAATTCTTGATTTTCACTGAAAATCAGTAGCTTCTTTTATAGTGCCCATCTTTAGCAAAGCAAACCTCTGTATACTCTTTAGCTCAGGATAAAAACCTTGGAGTCATCCACAAAATCTTTCTCCTATATCCCTAACCTGTTAATAAAAATGAAAACTCTATCAACTTTTCACCAAATCTAGAACTACACCCTATTCTAAAAAATATTCATCTCTTGTCTGGACTACAGTAGTTACTTTCTAACTGATTCTCCTCCTTTCAATCTAACTGGTCAGTCTAACCAGTTTTCTTTCTCTATGTTCTCAGATTTCTGTTCCAGCTTCACAAGCTGACTATGTAAGTCCTGGGAATGATCCAAACAGGCTTTACTGTGGAGCCTTTGAATTTGTTCATTTGTCTGAAATTATCTCTATTCAGATGTCCTCAATACTCCTTGACTTCATTTGGGCTTATTCTCAAATATTACCTTATTAGGAAGCCCTTCCTAGCAAATCCTTTTGAAGCAGCACCTCCCTACCCCTTACATGACCTTATATTTTCTATTAATATTTCTATTTTTTTTCTGTCTTCTCCCTCTACAATCTATGAGCAGCGTAGCCAAAACATTTTTGTTTACTACTATATCCTCAAGGCATAGATCAGTGTGCTGTAGTTAAAATAATATAATAATTGTATATACAAATACATAATAATTATACACAAACACATACAATTGGGATTAAAAAATACAATCCTCAGGGGCCCTGTGTGACTCAGATGGTTAAGCTTCTGCCTTTGGCTCAGGTCGGGTCCTGGGATTGAGCCTTGAGTTGGGTTCCCAGCTCAGCAGGGAGTCTGCCTCTCTCTCCCTCTCCTTCTGTTTATACTCTCTCTCTTTCAAATGAATAAATAAAATCTTCAAAAAAGAACACAGTCCTCAATTTGATATTGGTTTTGAATATCAAGTATAGAGAGACCAACTGGGGTTAAAACATAAAATCTTCAAATTAATATCTTTGAAATACAAAAAATATAAACCCAAGTTCTTGATATGTAAGACAATGACCAAAATTAGAATATCAGACAAAAGTAATACTTTACATTTTAAAAATAAAAGAACATAATGTGGTAGTTAGAGCCATTTTGAAATATCTAGTGTTTTATTTTTTTTACTTTTTTTTTTTTATTAACGTATAATGTATTATTGGCCCCAGGGGTAGAGGTCTGTGAATTACCAGGTTTACACACTTCCCAGCCCTCAATTTTTTTTTTAACTTTTTAAAAAATCAGTATCTCATTAGCTATAATGATTCTATAGCAAATTAAATTTAATTTTAGTTTAATACTTAATATTTAGACATCATTCAGCATATGTTCAAATGGATTAAAATTTATTCCTTGCATCAAATGCTAGCAAGGACATGGAACAGAGAAATATTCATTGCTGGTGGGAATGCAAAACAGTATGTCACTTTGGAAAATAGTTTGGCAGTTTCTTTTCTTTTCTTTTTTTTTTTAGATTTTTATTTATTTATTTGACAGAGAGAGATCACAAGTAGGTAGAGAGGCAGACAGAGGGAGAGAGGAAAGCAAGCTCCTTGCTGAGCAGAGAGCCCGATGCAGGGCTTGATCCCAGGACCCTGAGACCATGACCTGACCCAGGCACCCTAGTTTGGCAATTTCTTATAAAACTGAGCATGTTCTTACCACATGATCCTGCAATCACATCCCTCATTATTTACTTAAATGAGGTAATTACATCTCAAAAAACAAAACAAAACAAAACAGAAAAACCTACACATGAATGTTTAATAGCAGTTTTATTCATTATTGCCAAAATGTGAAAGCAAATAATTATGTCCTTCAGTAGGTGAATGGATAAACAAACTGCAATCTAGGGGCGCTTGGGTGGCTCAGTGGGTTAAGGCCTCTGCCTTCGGCTCGGGTCATGATCTCAAGGTCCTGGGATGGGACCCCACATCAGGCTTTCTGCTCAGCAGGGAGCCTGCTTCCCCTCCCCCTCTCTCTGTGTGCTGCTCTGCCTACTTGTGATCTCTCTCTCTCTGTCAAATAAATAAATAAATAAAATTTTAAAACAAACAAACAAACTGCAATCTATACAATAAAATAGTATAAAAAAATGAGCTATTAAGTCACAAAGTTCATGGAGGAAACTTACATGCATATGCTGAGTGAAAGAAGCCAACCTGAAAAGGCTACATATGTATGATTCCAACAGTATGACATCTGGAAAAGGAAAAACCATGGAGACAATAAAAAGATGAGAGGTTGAGTGGGGAGAAAGGATGGAGGAATAAGAAGAAAACAAGGGATTTTTAGGACAATGAAACTGTTACTTAATGTGATATGTACTGGTGGATACATTTCATTATATGTTCGCCAAAACCAATGGCATAGAAAACATAGATGGTGAACCTCAATGTAAACTATGAGCTTTATTTAATAAGAAAGTATTGATACTCACTCATCAATTGTAACACATACACTATATTAGTTTATGTAAGATATTACAAATAGGGGAAATTAGGGAATATAGTGAAGGGGTATGTGGGAATTCTATACTCTTTGCTCAATTTGCTTTTAGTCTAAAACTGCTTTAAAAAACAAAGTCCATTAATTTAGAAAATTCATTTCTTAGATGATTTATCAGGGTAAGTTAATGATATTATATAAAAATCCTGATTCTATATTTTAATCACCAATCTTACTTTGATGAAAACCTAGGATTCACCATTCTTTCTAGTGATCTTTGGAAATCTATTATACAGAGAGTAGGATTTGACAATTCTCAAAGAGAAACTTTATGAGTTGCTATAGAATCATGTTTCATTTTTATGCCATGGAGATGTGAGGCCATATTTCAATCAGTCAAAGATATTTCCTTTACAGATTATATCTACAGTGTAACTGGTCCCATAAAAATGATAGAAAACATTAACACACTTATTTTATATCCTTATTGATGACTCAGTTTGACTTGAAATAATTAATAACTTTTAAATGTGAAGTACTTAAAAACCAACAGTATGTGGTTAAGGTGATCTACTCTGCATAGTGATATTCATATCTAGAATTCCTCATTAATGGGTTTGAATTGCAAGCACCAAGATTCATACAAGTAATCTACTTGTTTAAAGATGATAGATAATTTTTTACAAAATCTAGTAATTGCCAGGACCTTTTGTATTATAACTCTTAGTTTAACAGTTAATTGGGCTCAGTATAATAGAATTTGCAGAGGGTTTATGGGTGAGATTAATAATGTTTTTAATTGCCTTTCTCTATTTTAGGTAATGCATTGGTAAGTTTTTGTAGACCAATATTCGTTAGATCATTAGATAGAGTCTACATTTTGGATTAAAGGCTTCCATGAAAAAAGTATAAATATAATACATGATCACTATTTTGCCATATAATTAGTTATACTTAGGGATGCCGTCTTCTACAAGTAAGCCACTAATGATTCCTGGCAAGAAGAAAAATAGAAGCATTTGAAAATAAGTTATATTTTCAGATTATTTTCATGCGAATACAAATTATTTGGATGATCAATATTAGACTAGGGTTTTGTATCTATTGCTAATTTGACCAGAAGAAAAATTGAGAGTGTGGATCCCACCATGATAATGCAGTTTCAAAATGATTTGTTCTAGCAACAAATGTTCGTGCTGGCCAGATAGATTTTGTGTTGTGTAAAACAGACACATACATACACATCAATCACTATAGATTCCTCAAGAACAATGTATTTTGTGCCAAGTGCATTAAGGGAGACTGTGAGGCACTTCAGTAGCTTTTACTGGCAGGTATTAATGAAAGGAGCAAATAGATGTGTTGGTAGGCTCCCTCTCCCACTTCAACCAAGAAATCTCCATGTTCATCAGGTCTGTATTTTACACTCTTAAAGACAGTTGCTCTTTGTAGCCAAATAAAGTTTTGGGATTTACTACACCAAACAAAACCAGCAGGGAAATCCTCTACAAGAAATGGTAGTTCAAGTCATTGAATCATTTAATTAGATTAGTACCATTTCTCACAGAAATCTCTTCTCTGTGTGCTAGTTTTATATTAGTCTTTAAAAACATGGAGACAAACACACAGAAGTATCTTTGCCCTTGATCTTACTTCACTCTGAGGAAACATAGAAAACTAGGATATGTGACATAGAAGTGAACAAACTTTATAAAGGAAATAAAAATGGCACTTAAGCAGTGTGCTCTGTTTTTGTATAAATTGCCTTATTTAAAAGCAACAAAGATTTTTGTATGATAACTGACACAAATACAAGTTCAAATAACACTAACAGGCAGGGATCTATTTAGTTTGTGCACCTAACAAGATCAAAAGGGTAATGGATAGAGACACCGGTAGGTATAAGAGTACAATGATGGACCCAGGAATATATGCTGCTTTAAATATTTTTCTGGTGTGTTTTACTCCCCTTGAGTCAGGCTTTAATCAAATGGTAGGAACAATGCTCATCCACAACTCTAGGATTTTACTATCTTTTGAGAATAACCATATCCTTAACAAGTGTCACTTTCCCAGGAGTGTACAAGTAAATGAACTGATGTTTTCCCTATTTCCAGCTGAACTAATAAAAGGTTGAGAAAAAGTCTATAGAAAATACAAAACTCAAAATTAGTGAGGTATACACAACATGCTAGCCAGAGTAATACCCTACATAAATACTATTATTCCCATTATGTCAGTGTAGTGAGAATGGAATGGAATCTTCCAAAATGTATGTTCACAAGCCAACTGCCAGAAATATGTGGTGTGGGTAAGACCAAAAACACGTTGTCAATAAAGAAAGGTGGGATGAAGTAATAGGTAGAAATAAACACTGCAGACACTATTCATTATTCAGATTCATAATTCATAGTTTAAGAGAATGAAACAGACTTCTAAGTGACATTACAAATGTCTCCCTCACATAGTGCCTCATATGCCCAGGATATCATGTGATCTCTCCTCGTAACTTAGAGAATTTAGAGATGATACTTCTGAGCAAAATAGGTATTATTAAAGCAATGTGGTAAAATTTTTACTACACAAAATACATAAATAAAATTACTACCACAGCAACTTCTTTCCAAAACTGTTGTCAACTAACACATTGCTAATAAGGAATTACCCCAATTCAATATAGAATAACAATAAGACTTAGTTTTGGAGTTAGGATTGTTAGCAGAGATAGTTAACTGCCCACCAATAAATTATACTTTCCCATGCAGCATATCATAATTCTACCAAAAATTAGATTTCAAGTTCTGTGTTTTTTAGAATTTTTGAAACCAGGTGTGGCTTTTTGAAACCTTAGTACATGGTAGAAGTGATATGTGTACTTCTAGGCCTAGCTTAAAACAATATCCCAAGTTCCCCAATTCTTTTTATTACACTTTTTTATCTTTCAGATGCCTAGAATGAAATCATCCTCCAAGACAACCTCAGAAAAAGCTTTGTTCAAAATGACAGAGTCATTGTCTGTCAGACTCCTTTAATTATTTCATGAAGGAGGAAAACCTACTGAACTGTTTACCATATAAAGCAAGACTAGAAATAGATTCCTATCACTTTAAGCCATTTAAAGTTCTGCATGTTATGAATGGAATCAATGTAATATTCAAACAAATAAGTAATTTGACAGCAGTTAGATTACTTTAAACAATGCAGTCATAGATCAAAAGAGAAAAGTTACTGCAAAAATGACAAGATGAAGAGAGTATTCAAAAGAATCCTGCCAATAGTGGGAAAGATCCTTAAATCTGCATTTTCAACTTCAATCCATACTCAGATATCTAGTCTTGTTCCTAGAGGGAAACAATGATCTCCTCCATTTTTTTTTTTTCACTGAATTAAATAGGGAAAAATTTAGAGTGAGAATTTGGGAGTGTTTTGTTTGTTTGTTTGTTTGTTTTTTCTCACCTCCAGTTTTCCTGAAACCTAAACTTTCTCCTCCAGGCTTGGTCCATGATTTGATTCCTAAATCATCTCCTTTATTTGTTCTTGATTCTAAAACCCGTGTTAGCAGAAGGACTCTAAAACAGCTGGAGCTTAAACTCAAATTGTATAATTCACTTCTACCTTTTTACTTGGAGTAATGCATTCAAAATACAAATACCAAGAATGCCTATCATGTTAATCCTGCTTTCAAATACAACTAGGCATTCTACTACTAGACAGCTGATGGAGACTTTTATGATTTCCAATGTTAATCAGTTCATTTCATCACCACTGATTCCTTGCCTACAGGATCCTATCCTATCACTCAAAGTAATCTTCCCTGTATGGCATTACTCTTCACATATTTTCTTCTAATTTCTAGTTCTGTAGCTCAGGCTTCAAATTATATCTATCTATATATTATCTATCCACACGTATATAAATCTTAGTCTCCAAGGGAACTTATATAGATGGTTAATATGAGGAAAGGCCTTATTAATGAACTAAAATAACCTCTATGTGTAGAGAAAATTTCAGTTTGCAAAGTCACATGGAATATCTTTACTATAGTAACTACTTTCTTCTTTGCATACATTTGGCTGTTTGTCTAGAATATTCAAATGTAGATCAGGGTTTTCCCAAAGGAGGTTTCCAATCTTCATGCCCTTCTCTAAAGTTCCTTTTGGCTGTCAGTTGGAACTCTAATAACTGCTGTGTTCAACTTTATCAAACTTCAAAATAAAATAACCAGTTGTTTTACTAGCAGAGTAGCAGAAGAATTATAATTCACGACAAGCAAGCTATGGTGAACCATATTCAGAACCAAGCAAGTCTGAAGAGACAAAGGAAAGGTAACTTTTGTAGGGTTTGGAGGAAATGGAGGAGGGTGGCTTTGAACAGAAGTTCATTGGAGAAGAACAAGAGCTTAAGGCTGTGGCAGTTTCACGCTCACTGCAAGTGGTGGTTAGTGCATTAGGGCATGGAGGGATCTTCCTTCTTTAAAAGCAGAGATAAATTTCTTTTGGGAAACATGTTCTTACTTGTCAAAATAATTCCTATCTTTCTATTCCCTGCTAGCCAGGCAGCCTGCTGTGAGCAGCACATGCAAGTGAAATGCCCCTTCAGGGCTTCCTGACTCCATCTTAAATGAGGTTTCCTTTATTATTTTCGTTACTTTAAAAATAATTTTAATTCCCTTACAATATAACTTCTGTAGCTTAGCAGTTATATTGATGCTATTCTCATTTATATATGGTGAATTAATTTATCCATACTTTCAATCTTGGGGTCACCGTCTTGGAAGGTAGATTTAGAACTATAAATTGCTTAAACTACATATGTAATCACATAGGTATGCTGATCCTAATATTATATTCTGACTATGGTGATGAAAATGCACTCACAAGTGCCTTTTAGTAAATATATTTAAAGGCACAGACATGTTATCCTAAGTTCCAAGAGTTATTGCATAATGAGGATGGTTTTAAGACAAACTGACTTCTAATTTCTCCCATCTGTATTCTCTATAGAATAAAAGTTGTTGCTAATAATGATCTATATAATTTTTTAAATATTTATTTATTTTGACAGAGCAAGAGAAGGAAAACATCAATAGGAGGGCCAGAGGGAGAGGGAGAGAAAATCCCAAGCAGACTCTTTGCTGTGTGCTAGCCTGACACAAGTTCCATCTTAGGACCCTGAGATCACTACCTAAGCTGAAACTAACAATTGGATGCTTAACCTACTGCACCACCCAGGCACCTCTCTATCAATTTTTTTAAGGAGTTAAAATTTTTGAGATATTTTCTGAATATTACTTTTATTATGAATATTTAGATTTACAAGCTTACTGATAAAAATAGGTTTCACATTATGAGGGGTTTCCATGCAGGGAATTTTCCCTCTCCAGTGTTCTTAGAAATAAAATTCTCCCTTCCAAGTACTAACCAGGACTGACCCTGCTTAGCTCCCAAGATCAGACGAGATTGGTTGCATTCTGGGTGGTATAGCTATAGACAATTATTATAGGATCTCTCTGATATGAGGAATTTGAGAGGCAGGGTGGGAGGTCGTAAGGGCTAGGAAAGGAAAAAAAAAATGAAACAAGATGGGACCTGGGAGGGAGACAAACCATAAAAGATTCTTAATCTCAGGAAACAGACTGACTGTTGCTGGGGGGTCAGGAGTAGAGATAGGGTGGCTAGTTTATGGACATTGGGGAGGGTATGTACTATGGTGAGTGCTGTGGATTGTGTAAGAAGATTCATAGACAGGTACCCCTGAAGCAAATAATATATTATATGTTAATAAAAAATAAAATTCTCAATTTTGTTTCCTAAATCAATAATATTTATAATCCCTAAGTCAACAATAATTATAATTCATACCAATGAATGCATGCTCAGGAGTAAGGGGGTTTGGTTATCCCAATTCAAGTTTGTGGCAGTCCTCACCCTTTCATTCCCCTCTTCATTCTCTTGCTGCAGAGAAAAGAAATGTCTTTGCCTCTCACTGAGGTCCTAATATACCTGTGGCTAGCTGAATATTTCAATCTCATTATTATCTAGAACATGAAGAAATAGCTGAAAAGATAGATCAGGATTGACACTGGCATTGCGTGTGGAAAAATTTTCTCGAAATGTAAAACACCGCATATATTCACTGCAAAAATTCAAAGATGCAAGTATATGCCATTCTTTTATTTTTTTAAGATTTTTATTTGTTTATTTGAAAGAGAGAGAGAATTAGAGAGAGTATGAGAAGGTGGAGTGTCAGAAGGAGAAGCAGACTCCCTGCTGAGCAGGGAGCTCGATATGGGACTCAGTCCTGGCACTCCAAGATCATGACCTGAGCCGAAGGCCATCTCTTGACCAACTGAGCTACCCAGGCACCCCTGCTGTTCCATGAAATATTCTCAATATTTTAACAGATAACTGTAAGTCCAGAATCAGTCGCTTTTTCTGAAACACAAAACTTTTCATTGTTCCATGGTGTGTGTGTGTGTCTGTGTGTGTATTTTTTATTTATTTACATACGTATTATTGCATCAATTTACCCAAATAGTATACATAATGACTAGGGGTTTCCATACAGATTCTTCTATAAATAATGCTTTATTATTTGGAGTTCTGAGAAACAGAACTGAATAACAGAAATATTATTTTTAGTACTTTTTATTTTCACTTATGTATACAAAGACAAAAATACATATAAAACAAAAATAGATTTTAGTAACTTAGATGTCACCAGTCCTTACAAAATGATTCAATATTTCAAAAAGTTATGACTTTCCTAAACAACTCTTTAAATATAGCCAGACATCTGTTGCCTAGATGAGTTGTTAACATTTTTTGGATAAGGATACTTCCCAGCAAGCTATTCTGCTTTGAATTATTTGATTTTGAGCAAGATGAAATGGATAATAGACATACCAGTGTACTCTCAGCAAACCTCTGTTTTAAGTTACTCCTTATGCCAGGCATGAGGAGAAAGACATTATATGTTTTACTACCATCTTAATTTTCTTCAAATGGAAGACATTTCCTCTTAGAGAGGCATAGCTGAGAGGGGTCCTCCGCTTTTTGTAATACTCTAAATCCAGACACTGTGAATTCAAGAAAATCTTCAAGAAAAATTAGGTTTCTATTACCCAGAAAATAAGTTTGAATAAAATTTCATCAAGTATATATTTACCAATCACCTAAAAAATACAACTCCTTGCTTCCTAAGCACTGACTGTAATTTATTTTCCATGAGAAATATAAATTACTTTATAAATGGTTTAAAAAATATGTAAGTATGCATGGACACCTACACCAAAACAACATGCCTATTTTTTCCTAAATCCAATTAAAAAATCTTTACCTGTTCTTACTGATCTAAACTACAGTTTTCTTCGATAATCATAATATAGTGTATATCGCAGTTATTTGTTTTTTAAAATCAATATTTAAATAGAAGAACATTTGGTAATGTATAAATTAATTATCCCAAACCTCTGTCTTCTCACAGTGTGTATATGTGTGTGTGTGTGTGTGTGTATGTATATGTATGTATATGAGCTAAGACATATTTATATGGTCTATTTGTATGGGAGTATGTATAAGTCAACAGTAATTATAATTCCCATATGAACAGACCATATAAATATGTCTTAGCTCATTCAAGTTGCTATGGCAAAATACCACAGACTTGGTAGCTTATATGCAGCAGAAATTTTGTTTCCTCATACTTCCAGGGGCTGGAAAATCCAAGACCAAAGTGCCCACATGGTTATGTTATGATGAGGGCCCATTTCTTAGTTCACAGGCTATGCCTTCTCACTGTGTCTTCACATGCTAAATGGGGAGTGGGATCTATATTGGGTCTCCTTTCTATGAACATTTCATATAAATTTGTAAACCAAGGGAAAACTACTCTATTGACAAAACCATTAGAATGAACATACCAATGAATGATTCCAATTACAACTTTTTCTCATATAGCTATTTATAGAATTCTATGTATTTCAATATATGGATGATGTACTTTCAAAAGAGAGGGTACATCTCATTACACTAATGAGACATAATGTCTTAATTGTGTTGTTTGAAGAAGCTCTATATTCAATTTAAGAGGAAAAAAAGATGAATGTTGCAACTATATTGCTATTAGTAACCTAATATATTGAACATTTGTATAAGAATATATTCATAAAAATAGGTTTCAATGATGTGAGGAATTTTAAGAGAGCAATCAGTACAATATAAAAGTACTTGTTTTCTTAAATTCAAATGGCAAAAGATTTTGTACTTGAAGGAAAATTAATGTATCTTGAAAAATATGGTACTTAATTGAGGCACAAACTGAGTATATTTCAAAAAGATGTCAATACATGAAAGCACTTTTTCTATATGAGGTTCTAATTTATTAGTGACAACTTGGTATTTTAAGATTTAATATTCAATGAGCTTGAATGTTTATGTGTTAATGAATTTTGCCTTCGAAAGTGTCTTTTGATAAAAGCAAACTTAGTAAATTTTAAACTGAGAAATAGAAATCATTGTATCATCATGGGTCTTGTCTCTTTTAAATAAAAGTAAAATTCTAGTATTTAAAAAAATCCAATTGCAATGCATTGAATTGTGAAAAAATCAAGAATTTAATAACTATTTATTAAATATATACCTGGAAAATGCATGTAAATTAATTCAGTCTAAAATTGATTCATTGGAGTATCACATACCCTTTCTTAGTCATTTTATTGAACATTTTATTTGATTTTCAATTATTGGCTTACTGCAGTGTTTCTTTTGGTGAAGTGAGATATCTAAATTATATTACAGTATTTCCAAAAAGGATCATGTAGAACTAATATCAATGGCCATTGATAATCTGTATTCAGCATAAAAAAAAAGGACTGATGACATATACAAACACTGGACTCCGTAATATATTTTTTGTTATCCCCAAATGAGACATGAATTTGTGTTGCAGGACAAGTTCATCAATGACACTTACTGTTTTTACACTGCTCTAAGTTCTTTACATATATTAACACATTACATGTTCAAAACAACATCTATGTGGTAGATTCTCTTATAGTCTCATTTTTATAGAATAGAAACTGAGGCAGGAAAAAAAATAGTAACTTGTTAAAGATCACAGGCCATTTATTGCTGGAACTGGGGATCAAATTGAGTAGTCTGGACCCTGAGCCTAGACTCTTCATCTTTATGCTATCCTACCTGCAAAGAGCATAGGTCCTGCTCAAATTGGCAAACCTCATCTCTTGTCCTAGAATCAGACGGCTTAAGAGCAGTGCTAGTCACATTTCTCATAATATTCCCCAAAAATATTTTATTTTCTCCCAAACTCTATCAACTTTTGCCTTCTCATTGTATTTTTGTTTGTGTGTTTTTTTAAAGAGGCTTACCCTTCTCTGATTATTTCATTTTGTTCCAGAAAACTAACTCCAAATGACCCAAGAACTCTCTTCACTCTCCCACACAGAAAACAAAAAGTCCTGGAGACCTTTTAACTTTTCTCTATTTCAACTATCATTGATCCAGCATAGTAGAAACAAGAAGACAAGTGAGAATTTATGTTATCATTGCAATCATTTGTCACCTTTTGGAAACATCTGAAAAAGCATTTAGAGATGTCATGAAGAGATGTTACTTCTGAAAAGATAAAAATGGTGCCAAATAGCCCAAGGGTAAATTCACAGCTTGATAAAGATAAAGGTAGTATGTTTCAAACACTTTGAGTAATATTTTACCTCATGTGAAAGAGAAGAAATTATGACATACATTTAATTAAATCTGGGAAAGGGGCACATTTTGTGAAGGAATTTAATAATTATTCAAAATAATTTTAAAGTATCCATTTTAAGGGTAGAGAGACTGACTCATAATTTAAAATTACTTCTGATGACAAAATACATTTTTTTCTATGGAAACCTGCAGTATGTTCAGTTAAATTTAATAAACTTCTTTGTCTATTTGCTTCTTACATAATGACTGGAAATTCTGCCTGCCACCAATTACAACATGTGAATAAGGACAAAAAACTTTGAGAGAATATCAGAAGCAAGATGAAGGTTGAATTTTTAATATCTTTCATTTTTAATTTTGTTTAATAGAGGACTATATAAATGCTGGAGAAGAAACAAACATTGTCAAATTTAATTGGTTTCATATGCACTCATTCTAAGTCTTTTTTTGGTTCAGTATGTGAAGGAAAATAATGGATACTTTAAAATTATTTTGGATAATTAGTAATTTTCCTCATAGAAAAAAATAGAACTCGCAGGTCAAGCAGAATCTACTCTTTCCTTGAAAT
Organism: Mustela erminea; assembly: GCF_009829155.1. Classification (NCBI taxonomy): domain Eukaryota; kingdom Metazoa; phylum Chordata; class Mammalia; order Carnivora; family Mustelidae; genus Mustela; species Mustela erminea. The sequence continues at coordinate 109,313,234 of NC_045617.1, read as the reverse complement.
TAAGATAACTTAGAGTTGCATCATTATTTGTTGCCCTATATACGTTCAGTTCCAACTCAAGAGGTCTACATTTTAGGAGAGTCACTTAAATTGCAGCGACACCTGTCCTGAGTTCACTGACTATCCTACATGGTAGTTTAATATATAGAATATGGTCCTTCTTTTTAATTACCTCCAAACTTATCCCTTTTTAATGTATTAAATTAAAAAAAATAAAAGAGCTTTCAATGGCCAAGGTTGGAATAATTTGAGAAATAAAACAAAGTACAAATAAATATACATGAGTCCATAATGATATAGCTGAATGATTGAATAAATGAATGAGGAAAATCGACAAGTCTCCATGCAGAAAAATTCTAATTATTTATGAAGATATTCCATACTCAATATAGTGGGGCATAATTTCCCACTGCCTCCATGTGGCTCTACATAGTGACTTCCTTCCAAAGAGGATACTGTATAAGAGGGAAGATGAACTTTACAGTGGAGAAATCTGAAAGGCAATACACCACTCATGTAATAAGCATGAGTATGAACAATGGTAAGTCCTGATGGTGCTAAGTACCATTGATACAATGAGAATGACCCTTTACCTCTGTAGTATTCACCAAAATTTATAACCTCAATCTAATCATGAGGAAAAATGAGAAAAACCTTAAATGAAAAATATTTTATAAAACATTTGACCAACAAAAACAAAAACGCAATAGAAAAGTCTGAGAAACTGTCACAGCCAAGAAGTACGTAAGGACTCATGAAAACTAAATGTAATATAACATCCTAACTGGGATCTTGGAACATGATCATCAAGATACTAAGGACAAAAAGGACATTAGGTAAAAAAGAAATAAATATCAATAAAGTATATGCTTCAGTTAACAATAAGGTGTCAATAGATATTGGTTCATTAATTGTTACAAATGTATTATACTAGCAAGGTAGTGATAATGGTTTACATGGGAAGTGCCTCACAATTGTAAAATTGTTTTACAATTTTTCTGTAAAGCTGAAAGATTTCTAAAATGAAAAATATTAAAACAAATAACAGTTCTGAAGTACTTCTGATTATAGATGCTGATGTTTTGCTTGAAGAAAACAAAAACAATAACATGAAAAATAAATCAGAAACTTCAAAGTAGGTATTACAACTTCGGTTCTCTAAAAATCTCAATAACAGAATTTATTCTTAAGGTATTATATAAATGGAAATTCAAATCTTTGATACAGATAGCAAGAGCAAGAGGGAGGGGCGAGGGTGGCAAAAGAATAATTAAAAATCTTCTGAAAAGCAGAGGCTTCTGAGTGGTTCAGTGGGTTAAGTCTCTGCCTCTGGCTTGGGTCATGATCTCAGGGTCCTAGGCTCAAGTCCCACCTCGGGTTCCCTGCTCAGCAGGGGGCCTGGTCCCCCTCCCTCTCTGCCTGCCTCTCTGCCAATTTGTGATTGCTGTCTGTCAAATAAATCTCTCTCTGTCAAATAAATAAATAAAATCTTTAAAAAAAATCTTTTAAAAAACAAAAGGTGCTTTAACTGGCAAATCCTACCAAACAACTAAAAAGTAAATAATACCAATTTTTGAAATATTTTTCAAAAAAAACTTTATCAGTGGGTTTTATCCTACAAATGTAAGATTGGTTAAACATTTGAGAATCAATTAACATAAAATGCCAAATTGATGGGAAAAGGACAAAAACCACATTATCATCCCAACAAATGTATGAAAAATATTTGACAAAATCTAACACTCGAAAAAGGAATAAAAGGGAAATTTCTCTGTTAAAGAAAATCCATAAAAAAATTACAGCTAATATTATACTTGATAATAAAAGACTGAATTTTTTTCCCCAAGATAAGACACAATTAACAAACTCTATCTCAACTTAAAAAAAAAAAAAGAATAAAGATACAGCCTACCAACATCAAGAATCAAAGGAGAGCATATTATATACATTCCACAGATATTAAAAGAATAAAATGTGACAAATATGAAAAGTTCTGTGCAAACAAATATCATAACTTAGATAAATTGGTCTATTCCTAAAAGACTGAACTCCCAAAATCACTCAAAGAGAAATAGATAGCACAGCTAGTCTAACAAAGGAATTGAATTTTATGAAAAACTTCCCAAAAAAGAAAACTTCATGCCCTATGGCTTTACTGGTAAATTCACCAGCTATTTGAGAGAGAAACAATAGCAATTCTACATGATTTCCAAAATAAAAAACAACCATTATGTTTAGAATTTCAAGAGCCCTAATATGATACAAAATCTGATTATAACTTCATTTATCCCATGGCATTCTTGAGTACCAACTCAGTACAAACATTTGGCTAAAATGTTTTTATATTCCCTGAAATTATTGTTAGCTCCAGGATTTAATAATCTTTGAGATATTTGGATATTTTGCTTTTCCTAGTCTACAGTTGCCTTGGAAACTAACTGCAGATTGTATTGGAAATGACTACAAAGAACAATCAACAATTACTGAGTGTAGTGTTAGAGCAGTCTTCCTTCAAGGGCACACAGACTTCATTCACAGCTCTGTGCCAGTGACACAGACCTGCGTGAGAGCCCACGACTATATATGGTGGCAGTTAGATTAAATTTATTTTCCAAAGGCATGGATACCTTGTACTTTTCTCAGTTTTATGCCAATTTTGTGGTAGCTCTGTGAATGGGTTGCCTGTTGATTTCTTTCCTGAGAGCTCTATGATTAATTAACCATATCTAAAGTACACAGTATGTAAACTGCTTGCTGAGTTCCATTTAGCAGGCTTACTTCGCTGCTTATTATATTAACCTTATACACATTGAAATTGATCAGATAAATACAGTGAATGGACTCAAGTTTCTCAGTTTCTTTCTGTTTCTGCTGGTATCAGAGACTTTATGACACCAAGATTTATCTCCTATATTCCCAATTTGGGGGGAAAAAACTCTACAAAGATTATTTTTAAAAGATTCTGGCCTTTCTCTACCAATTTTTCTTTTTTTTTTTTTTTTGTTTGTTTTTGTTTTTGTTTTTGTTTTTGTTTTTTTTTAATTTTTATTTATTTATTTATTTATTTTATTTATTTTTATTTCCAGCATAACAGTATTCATTATTTTTGCACCACACCCCGTGCTCCATGCAATCCGTGCCCTCTATAATACCCACCACCTGGTACCCCAACCTCCCACCCGCAGGGTCTCTACCAATTTTTCTTAATGGCATAAGGAAAGGGAGTTTTTTGGGGGTGTCCAAGAGGGTGTAGCTTAGGACAGATGTAACTCAGAATTCTAGTTTCTTAAAGTTGAATCACCACATACTTTATTAATTGGTCTGTGTTAGCATATATATTGATCACAGAATATTTTTCTCGGTAAGTACAAGGTCTCAGATAATTAGAAGATATTGCATAGTCTTATATTTTCTCTCTGAAAATTATGTGCTTTTTTTTTTTTTTTCCAACTCCAGGCTATGGGTGGCTATGTCATTGTTTTTTTATTACATCTTAACACAATAACCGCTTCCAAGTATCTTACACTTTTCTGTTTTCTGCTGCCTGGCTGCTATGACTATATCGACTATCAACTTCTTACTTACAGTCCTTGTTTTATTAATAAGTGATAGAAACAAGTTATAATAACAATAATAATTAATAACAATACATTAAAATGTTACTATGAAATTCACAAAACTTAGGAAGTTTTGAAGAAAGATTGTGATTGTCATTGTCTTAGGCAAAACTGTAATTGGAGTCCTTCTGGATTTCTATAATTAGGAAATGACTGTTTACAAGCATCATCTAGTCCACTTGTCTTTGAAGTTTTCTCTGTCTTCCACTGAGATGTCCATATCACTTATTTATTCCCTCTTGTAATTACGTATCAATATTAATCATGTGGAATTATATATAAGCATTCAGGGTCAAAGCTGAAAGTAGAATCATTGCATTTGGTCAGCGGGACTTTCTACACAAGCCCAGATCCATTTCGAAGCACTTACCTTGGCATTTCTGTATTTCAAAACCAGTCATATAGAAATCTTTATATCTGCCACATGCTCTATGCCAGCCTATAGCCCATTTCAGGCCTTTTACCTAGACATAGTCCTCAACCAGTGATGCTCCATTCTCCCCACTGCACAGAAGAATTGCCAGAGAAAGAGTGCCATGCATAGTCACTTTTCTCATATGCTTTCATAAACAAGCTCAGGTTTTTAACAGTGTCTTTCCTAGCGACCCCATGTCCATGATTTAAAATCATAATTTCACCTAAATCTGATCCTCTTAACTTTTTTTTTTACCAGTATTTCCAAGTCTAGTAGGCATTTTACTCCTTCCCATATCATGTTTTATTTTATAATTCCCTTTATATAAGCATTCTCTGATTGTAGTAAAACTTTGTGTTTGATTATTATATTAAACATTACTGTTAAAGTTAGTGGTGTGATCTTATTAATTTAGATAATCTACTTCATAAAGAAATGTTATTTTGTGATATTCTATATTCATTATGGGAGTTTTTAGCTAGTTGTCTCACACTGCTATCTCTGTTGTTCATAATCATATGAACAACATATTACATTGTTGTAATGTAACAACATATTACATTGTTGTCTTCATATTATGTTACATCCCAGAACTTCAGATGCGGGAAATGGGCACAGGCATATTCTTCATCTACTAGAAACCCAGCGTATCTTTATTTTTTAATATTTTATTAATTTATTGACAGAGAGAGACACAGAGAGTAGGAGAGAACACAAGCAGGGGAGCAGCAGAGGGAGAGGGAGAAGCAGCCTTCCCACCGAGCAGGGAGTCCGATGTGGGACTTGAGCCCAGGACCCTGTGATCATGACCTGAGCTGAAGGTAGACACTTAAGGACTGAGGCACCCAGTGTATCTTAAGAATATATCTCCTACGGCTCAGTTTTGGAAGACCAAGTTGTATATCCCTTCTGAACGCCAGTGTATTTCCATATACTCCAGTGATATTTCTCCAGGGCTAGGGGATTTTAATCAGCAGCAGAATAAGATTTTATACAAATTTTCTTAAAGATATTACTAAATATACTAGAGTTTTGGTTTTTGAAGCACAAATAGCAATAGGATGACACTGTTATTCTCTACCATTATAGCAGCTACAACCTTACCCTGAAATACTGGATATCATGGGGTAGTATTAATTATAGCAACGAAAAACATATCCATATACATATGTGTGTGTGTGTGTGTGTGTGTGTGTGTGTGTGTGTGTATGCTATAATTTGCACAGTTCTCATTTCAGGATATGAAATGAGCATTTTCAAAAATATATCTTTTATTTATAGTATTTTAGCAAAACTTTAAATAATCCCTCTGGATATTATAGCCAGAAACCTGAACTGACTATTCAAGACAAGTTTCTAATGCCATGATTGGTCCAAAAATGTAAGTTTCACCTTTAAAAGAATATAATTTTTAAAGAAATTTAATTATATTTTAGTACACGTGTTACAATTTTAAACATTCTATTCATCCATTATAACATTGAAGACCCAATAAATGCCATCCTTCTTCCCCTCCCAATTTCTTTAAGAAATAAAACACTTAACTCTAAAAAATGTAGAAACAAAATGGAAGTGGTTTTTTTAAAACCACTTTACTCTATATTGGAGAGTTTGGCTTAGGCGTGAAAGCCAAGTGGACTCGCTAACCATTTACTGTCTAGACCTGCAGACAGCCTATTAGAGAATAGACGGAGTGAACAAAATAGGTATTTTTTCCCTAGGTCATTGCCTCTAATGGGCTGAATTTTGTTTTTTCTATTTTCAAAATTTGTACAGATGAGTTTTCCTAAATCCAGAAACATAAATAAGTGCTACCACCATCACGAGGTAACTTAGCCTACCCCTAAGTATGGGAAGAGTAAAAGGATTTGGTCAGACAGCCAAAGATGAATCTCAAAGAGAGAGCTTCTCCTCTTTGAGGGGGAAAAAATAGTGTGGTAGCTCTGTAATATGTCAACTTGCTATGCTGAACTCTTTTACTTCACAGAATTTCCTACTGCATTTCTTATAAGGGTGAGACACAAGAAAGAATCATGAGATTATGAGTGTAGAGGGAAGCAAAAGTCATTTTGTAATTCACACACACTGTTGTTAACCTACTGACTCATGCCCTTGACTTAAAGCAGTGACTAAGCCTGCATGTGCACCTCCGCATAGATCCTCCGTCAGCTTTCCCACCACTGAATCAGGAGTGAGTGATGTGCACTGGGTATTATATACAAGTGATGAATCAGTAAATTCTACTCCTGAAACCAATACTACACTATCTGTTAACTAACTAGAATTTAAATAAAAACTAAAATAAATAGATAAATAGAGAGTAAGAAGTCAGTTCTGTGATGAAGGGTTCTGGTTCCTATAGGACATGGTAGTCATCAAGGTCAGAAACAACAAAATTGACACAAGTTTTACTTCTTTTTTTTGTGGGGCTCCAGTTCATGAATGTGCATCCATCCTGCATTTGATCCACTCTACTCTATATTCATCTTTACTTTCTGATGACCTACACAGTGGATTTGAAGATCTAGCAACAGATGCAGAATCAAGAGTCTTTCAAAGACAGTTTAACAAGCGACTAAAGTTTTTTTTTTTTTAATTAAAGATTTTATTTATTTATTTGACAGATGGGGATCACAAGTAGGCAGAGAGGCAGGCAGAGAGAGAGGATGAAGCAGGCTCCCTGTAGATCAGAGAGTGTAAGACCCGCGGATCCCCTTACCCAAGAATCCAACACTGCCACTGGATGCAAACAGCAAGAGGTTTATTGGGGCGCAGGTACCGGCGGGTGGTCGGCAGCTCCAGCTAACCGAGCACACCGACCGAGGGGAAAGCAGGGTTTATATGGACAGGTACAAACAAGTTTTGGGTGGGGACGGCGCTGATTGATTGATCCTTTGAACAGGCATACTTGGCGTCAGTGGATTGGGTCAGGGGACCCCGCGCGAAAAGCAGACAAAGCAATCTTACAGAAAAGCAGACAAAGCAATCTTACAGAAGCAGAACTGGCCGGTTAGCCCACGCATGCGGAAAAAAAAGCACTACCAGGATATTGAAGGCCTGGTTACTTATCAAGTAAAGACAATTGGGAGTCTCCTGGTGGAATGTTACATTCCTGCTATCAAGCATCCTTGTTAATGAGATTTAGGTTTAGAAGAAATTGAACTTTATTTACTTTTCCTTCTACCTCCGCCTCCTTCGGTGTTTTATGGAGGGGAGGGTGACATTAGGGCTATTGATAAGGTAACTTCTTTGTTGTAAATCTCAAGGACATTTGCAAACCGAGGGAGACTCCTACCTTGCAGGACTGTGATCTCTGCAAGTTAACTATTTATCGTTTTATGGCAGTCAGGGGTGCCTGAGGAATGTCACACATATTACCAAGGGGAGTGGGTGGAGAGGGGGTGCAAGGCATCAGCCCCTTCTCCATCCTCAGCCAGCCTCCTGCTCCCTCATCATTTCCCCCTGAACAATTTTGACCCTTAAATCTTTAAGGTGGTTGAAGGTGGAAGGTCTCATCTTCTATAACTTCTTCATGCTGAATAGGGGCGTAGAGCTGTCCCTACCTACTGGGGTCAATATTGATCAGGGTAGGAATGTATAAGGGAGTTACGAAAGGTGGAGGCAGCTGAATCCGGCGCTGACAGTGAAGAGGCGTCCTCGCATGCGATAAGGATCGTCTGTCGTGGTATAGTCATTGTAGCAATGGAGTCTCGGCACCAAGTAGAGAAACATGGAACAAAGCAACATATTAAGGTTAATAGGGCGATAAGAATGAGAAGCCCGAAAAGGAGATTTGGCCATAGTCCTCCTTCAAACCAGGAACTTAACCATTTGCTGAGAGAGAGAGAAGGATCTTGTAGGGCCTTAGTTTGGGTATTCATATCTTTTATTAGTCCTGTGACATTTTTGTGATAGTCTGGGATGTACACACAACATTCTGTCTTGATAATTGCACATGTGCCACCCTGGGCTGCTGTCAGGACATCTAAAGCCATCCTATTTATCTCTTAAGGGAGGGGACTCTCCAGGACAGGGGTCTTTCAAGAGCTCCCTGTGGAGCTCGATCCCAAGACCCTGGGATCCTGACCTTAGCCAAAGGCAGAGGATTTAACCCACTGAGCCACCCAGGTGCCCCGCGCCTAAAGTTTCTTAAGAGCAATTACCTGTAAGGAATTGTCCTAAGAATTTTTCTTTTTTATCATTTCTAAATCTCTGCCCGTTCAACTCTTTGGGTTATACCTTAAAGTGATGTTCGACCAGAAATACAGTGATTAACTGTAGGTAGGGTAACAGCAGTCTATCAATCTCCAGTCTTCATGACTATGTTTACATTTTACAAACTGTTTTCCCTTTGTATATATCCACAGAACTGCTTTTAAGCAGTGGATTATTTTGTCTTCCTGGATCAAACAACAAAAGAGCTATATCTACTATAAGGACATGTTGAACCCAAACTTGAAATCTCATCCCCTATTTTATTTCAGGTCTGCAAAGAAATATATTTGCCTTTTCCTAATCACCTGTTTTATCTACAATGAAAAGAACATTATCACAAATACACTCCAATAATCAAATGTTACAGCCATGTCAAAAATAACATGCAAGTAACAGAGAAGCCACACATTTGCTTTATACACTTTAGTATCAAAGTTCCGGGGAGAAATTAAGGTCACCTTGCAAGTCAAAACCCAAGGACTGAGAAGAATTAAAAGATAAAAATCAAAGTACTTTGATTCTGTGAGTTAAAAATTCTAAAGGAATTGAAATCACAATTCTTAATTTTGATTTTAATTAAGTTTGATTAAATTTGGTTTTAATTAAAAATCAAAACCTTAATTCTGTTCAGTCTTAACCTGAAGACTTTTTGCAATTTCTTCCGCATTGCCCACTAGGTACATAAGTATGTGTCTTTCAGGATCTCAAAAGGTGAATTGGTTCAGTGTTGTTTCTCTGATACAGCTCATTTTATGCAAGTAGTAGTATACTAGGAAACACAATAGTAACCCACAACTTCATGCTCACTGATTGCTTAGAGTGCAACTTAATACCTAGTCATTTAGAAGTTATTCCAGGCTATTTTATTTTCCTATCATACAATATTAAGTATTGCCTGAGATGAACGCAGAGATTTAGTGGTAACTGAAAAGAAGAATGTAAATGGAGAACTCAGTTCTTTTCTTTTACCTTTTTTTTTTTTTTTTAATAGACTGTTTTTTTAAAAGCACTGTTAGGTTCACAACAAAACTGAGCAGAGAGTACAGAGAATTCCATGTAACTCCTATCCCTACTCGATAATGGATGCATTACATTGATGATATAATGTTAACATGTAAAGATTTGCCTTTGCTGCAGGACACCCTGCAGGCTTTGCTGGTACATCTACAAGGAAAGAAATGGGCAATAAACCCCCCAAAATCCAAGGCCCAGGCACTGCCATAAGATTTTGGATGTCTGGTAGGATAAGAAACATGTCACAAAAGCTGGGATTGATAAGACGCAAGTTTATTCAACCTCTAAGAATGTGAAATAATTATAAGCCTGCCCAGGAATTTCGAACTTTTGGAAGACTTTTACTACCCACCGGCACAGAGTGTCCATCTCTCTTACCACCTGGTAAAGAAGGGGTAGTCTCATGAGCACACTGTGAAGGTGTATACATGAGTTGTGTCTTTCCACAACGTCAGCTTTCTTCAATCACAAAACAAAGTTAAATCTTTTTTTGCTAAATTCGAAAGCAGGTTCGGGATTCCAAACTCAGTGACAATTCACCATGTGGTTAAACTTGGCTTCTTACACAGCACACAGAGCAGGACAGAAGACGAGCCACACCACAAACAAGATAACAGAAAGTGCAGGAAGTTAACGAATTAAATGCCAAGTCAGACTGTGGACATGAAGTTGAGATAAGGGTTGGGTCTGTTTGGCCCTTACTGCCGCTTATGTTCCAGCAGGGAAGGACCTCGATTCTGTTGGGAGATCAGTCAGGCAAAGCCTTCAGTAGTAGTTGCCTTTTTTAAGTGGTCAGACATACAGGGTCAGGTCTGAAGAATCTGACTGTTTGCTGCCAAAAATCCTCCCCTTTTTAAAGGGATTTAATCAGTTTTGGGTCTCTGCAGACCTTCTCTGGTTCTGTTCATTATCAGTTCTGGGGTGTCAGCCGATGTCGGTCCTGGTGCTATCTCCTACCTGCAGTACCTTAACTGTTTGCCTCATTGTTTGACACAGGCTCCTGCTTGAACTGAGAGACTCTGTTGTGCTCTATAGGCACATGTGAGATGAAGGATCAGAGCAATGGCCACCTTTGAGAAGGCAAAAATACTAATGAAATAGATTTAAGCTGTGGGTTCTCCTAAGCTACCATTTGACTTAGATGTGCTTTGACTCCAGAAAGTATGATTTGGGCACTGTGGCAAAAACAACTAAAGGGGAGAATACCCCTGGGATTTTGGTTCCAGCTCCAAAAGGGGGCAAACACCTGACATAACTCGGTAGAATAACAGCTCCTACCTGTATACACAGCACACCTCTAGATAGAGTCTCTCACACAGCACCCAGTGCAGCAGACAGTGGGCTGAGCTCAAACTGGGCTGGCTGGTGATTACACTTAAGTCCTGGCCATTAAAACAGCCAATTAAATTGTTAATGGGTAAAACCACCTTGGGTGTGTGAACTAAAATACTATTCCATGTTTTAATATATTTGAATGTTCAACTAGTACAGCCTATTGCTCCATATGCCAGACTAGAGGCCCTTTCCCAGACACACAATACTGCAAAGGTATGGAAATCGTGATAAACAACTATTGCCCCAACTCTCTTGGTAAATCCACACACTATCCTGCTGAGAACACCAAGCCCCATACACCCAGAAAAAGAATTATCTACTGGAATTTGCAATGGGATGTCCTACTGGGATGGGTGAATTAATTTGCACCTCTGGGTGGGGGGAACTACTCAATCTCCACTGGGATCCCATTGTCTTCCTGCAAACTGGATCTACTGAAACACACTATGCACACTATGGAACATGTGCAGGTGAAGGAGGAACAGATAGGGTCCTGGTGTGGCATATCTCACCTTACACCATCTCCTTACACCTGACAGTGCTGTTCCTACACCCAACTCATATGGTATATACAACTTGGTCAGGTTACTAAAGCTATCAATTTCCTTCTCTTCAAGGCTGGGGTTGGGGGGAAACATTCTATTTTGAATTATCACCTGACTTCTATCTTTGTTCCTTCCACTGGCTTAGAGGACATTATAACACATGTAAAATCCCTCATTAATTTACCCAGCAAGTCTTAAATGATAGCCAACAAAGTCTCTCCTTGTTGAACACTGAAATGTTTCTTTCTTTCTTTCTTTTTTTTTTTAAAGATTTTATTTATTTATTTGACAGAGAGAGATCACAAGTAGGCAGAGAGGCAGGCAGAGAGAGAGAAAGGGAAGCAGGCTCCCTGCTGAGCAGAGAGCCCGATGCGGGACTCGATCCCAGCACCCTGAGATCATGACCTGAGCCGAAGGCAGCAGCTTAACCCACTGAGCCACCCAGGCGCCCGAACACTGAAATGTTTCTGATGTGAAAAGCTGTCCTCCAAAATAAAATGGCCTTCAACTTTATTACTGCTTCACAAGGAAACACTTGCACCATTATCCAAACAGAATGTGTTCATACCTGATGAGTCTGCTAATGAATCATCTTTATGAAGTTATATGGACACAAATGAAGGCCCTGAGTGATCCAACCCCCAGCGTAAGGGATTTAATAAATCAAGGGTTTGGATCCTAGGGCTCATGGTGGGAGAAGTTGTCAGTGATTTGGGGAACTATTGTCTTAATCTGTGTTTTCTCTTGCATGTGCCTGCTTTGCTGCTGGGGCATGTGCCCCCAATGCAGGCAGACAGAGCCTCCACATGCGCTACCACCCTGCTAATGAAACCCCTTGCTGACTGCTCAGGAATCACTACAGAAAAAAGAAACATGATTTTATAAGAGCTGGTCCTGAAGAATGGAGTGTTGGAGAACATCATCAAAAGGCCATTAACTACTGACTGACCCCTGACCTGAACCTAAGCATTCAGAGCCTCTTTATCCCCTTCTCCTTGGAACACGGGTTCTGCTTACCTTCCCCACACCTAGAGGCTGCTTCAAGGACGTAGCCTTGAATAGTGGTATAGTGTAGAGAACACCTGTATGCTGTTTGTGACAAAACCCATGTAAGGCCTCTTGATAAACTTTTAGGAGGCAGTGGACAGGTGTGGGTATCCTTTTGTCTTGCTGCCACCCAAGACAAGCCTTGCATGTACGTTTTCTTTGCTTACTAGAACTGTTACCTACCAGCAGAGTGGCCTGTGCCTTTCTTTGGTCTCACCCTTCTCTCTGAGTACAGGGGCAAGTTTCTGATTATACTAGGGAAACTCCCAGAAGAATTACTACTAATCAACACTACTCTACCTCCTGAATGAAGCAATGTCACAATAGATATCTCCAAGATTCAATGATAAAATAATAAAATATACTGTTTAAAAAAAATTCCTTTTTCTTGTATTTGACAAAAAATAAGATTAAAGTTCATTGAATGAACAAGTTTAAAACCAAATAAATTCTTTTTTTAAAAATATTTTATTTATTTATTTGAAAGACAGAGATCACAAGTAGGCAGAGAGACAGGCAGAGGGAGAGGAAGGGAAGCAGGCTCCCTGCTGAGCAGAGAGCCCAATGCGGGGCTTGATCCCAGGACCCAAGGACCATGATCTGAGCCAAAGGCAGAGGCTTTAACCCACTGAGCCACCCAGGCGCCCCCCAAATAAATTCTTAACTGAAGAACTCACACATGCCTATACAATTTTTCTTCCTTACAACAACCCAGCAGGAAGTTATTTTTATTTACCAAAAATTACACATGGAAAAAACAGAGCCTTGGTAAGGTTAAATAAGTTATCCAAGGTCACACCGCCAGGAAGTGCTAGAAGCAGTATTTAATTGTGGGCAATCTGCCACCGGGGTGTGACCCTTAAACCAATATGTTATACAACTTCATGAATAAAAATGATTCCTTGAGAAAAGATCAAATAAATTGGGACATTTAGATTCTGGTATAGATTATAACTCAGTATCTACAAAAACTCCAAGTTGTGACATATCCTTTGACAGACCTTAACATCAATTCTGAGAAATTACTTGTACCAGACTATGCATCTGCATAGATTAAGGAAAACATACATTTTATTGACATTTTCAAAATGGTGCTGTTTTTAAAACTATTGCAAATTGTTAGGCCAGAAATCAATGATGTATTAAGAGCGTTAATGCAGGCAGTGTTACAAGCTCTTAAAAAGGACCAACACTATTGTTAGTAGATAAATTATGCAAGCTTGGTCATGTACATCTGTTGATTTGCCAGATAGCTAATTAAAATGCATTAAAGCCATTATGCTGTTTAAAGGCACATTTTGTGATTTCATAAAATGTCATTTATCTACTTTAAACCATACTTGTTTTGATCTGCTGCACAAAAATCACTAAAGGCACAGATTTGGCATATAAATGTACCTCCAAAGAAGAAGTATGTGTTTCTCGTGACCTTAGTTTCAATGGAATATAATCTATTTGATGACATTATACTGGACAAAAAAATGTCATGCCTAATACATGGATTTTGATTCCTTACTATGAGTAATTTTTTAAATATTTACTTTATTATATTTAATTACATTCAATCTAACAAAAGCTCTCATAATATTATCAGCTAACATTTATTGAATTTTGATATGTAAGAGAAAAATTTAATTTCTTACTATATATTAAATAGCTTTATACTCAAATCATTAAGTGCTCAAAATAACATTTTAGAATACATATATTATCTTTATTTTGCAGATAACGCAAAACTGATCAAATATCACCCTACTAGAAAGTGGGAGATTTAGCATGACCAGTCAGGATTGTTCCTGAGCCCTCACCCATATATTTTTCCACCTCCCATTTTTTTCCTGTAGAAATCCTCTTTATTTTCTCAGGAAACAACAACAACAAAATAAAATCGATTTTACATTTCCATGGTAAAATTTCTAACATTATTTAAAATTTTTATGATATTTGAAAAGGCAGACATATTTAGTTTGGCTCACAGCTATATTTACTCATGGAGTCAGGGTTGTTTCCACATAACCATGTGAAAGAGGGTAAAAAATCAGTCATTCTTTAACAATATCAAAAAGGCTTGAAGTTAAGACAATATTTATTCAACTTTGAACGCTCTCTCTCTTCCCCTATCTTTACCTACTCTTTCAAAAGAAGACATCTTTTCTAAGTTAATACAAGAATGCCATATTCTTCTAAGGAAATATTATCTACGTACAGCAAAGCTTCAAAATGAATTAGCACAATCATCTTCACTTTAAAAGAATTGACTTTTCACAATATTATTTTCAGTAGAAATTTTATGTTAATCTAAATTAGTTTTTATTTTATTTTATTTTTATTTGTATTAATGTACAATATTAATCTAAACTGTAAGGTAATATGGAAACTGCTAAATTGGACTCCTTTAATTCTGCAGGTTTTACTCCAACAAACATAGACAGGATTAAATAGAAGAAAACTATTGTTCTCCTTTTTCCTTTTTAAAGTAAGGTAAAGAAAAGGAGTAAGATACACATTTCCAACTTCAGCCAGATGTAACACTTTCTTTAATTCTCAGGAAGTGGAATTTGTATCTACTTGTCGGCACACATATTTGTAATCCTATGTAGAGTTTTGGACACTGTTTTCATGCTTTCTAGACTTACCTAATTTGTCTTACTCTAAACCAAAGTTCTCAAATCTAAAACTCAGAGGAAAAACCCCACATTTGTTCATGTGCATGCCCACACACATACACATGTGTGCACAGATGCACAACAGATACACATTTTTCTTGTGAAGAACTGACGAGAAGAAAAAGGTGGTTGATTTATAATTGCTTATACTCAGTATTTGACACTAGATAAAAATTAACTGTGACAACATTGTTTCCCACATTTTTGGGAATCCTGAAGAACAGTGAGAAAATGAATAACTCTAATAAATAGATTTTTAGCAGGTAGTCTGCCTGTCAAATCTGCCTATAGAGTGACGTAGCTAGAATAATTTATTCATAAGCAGTTGCTGGTGGTTTGACTTCATGAGGAACCACTTGGAAGAAACAAATGGCAAGATTACTAATGAGGTGGTAAATTCTATTCGTGTGAATAGAGTCCCATGAATGAACCACTGAGTATGTGCTGTGTTTTATGAGAATCCTCACCCAAGTAGCAGAAGAGATTTTCAATAATCATGTGTACAAAGTAGCCCTTTCTATTAATAATTCTTCCCCAGACATCTCTCTGGTTGCTCAATGGCCTCAAGAAAAGTGAAGTTTATGAATGAGCTTGAGCATATGGGCTTCACCTCACCAAAATATATCTTACCAATGTTGATGACCATTTCTGGAGGGACTGGCCAACCATCTAGTAGCAGGTTGATTATATTAGAGTTGCAGGGTCAATGCTTTGTCCTCACTGGAAAGAATAATTAATCTATGTACTGATTGTTTATTCTGCCAGTAATTCTTTGGCCTGCACAATCATATGTAAAATTACTAAATATCATATTCACCATCTTTATATACAAAATAGCAGTATTTCTGACAGGTAACACAGTTTCAACCAAAGAAGTGAGAAAGGGAGAAAAAAAAAATCTCTCTCAAAAAAAAAAAAATTAACCAATAATAAATTAAATAACATTTTTTCTTCTTACCTGCTTCCTATTATTTTATAAAAGGTGTTGATGACATTAGTTAATTTTCTAATTTAATCTCTAGGTTATAGGTTATCAAAGGGTAGGTTGTGGTTGATCTAAAAGAGGAAGCAAATGGCAAAAGATGAAAGAGTTCTTGGTCCTCCTTTTCAGAGAAGTGATGACCACTTCATTAAACAAAGAATAACTATCATGTTAAGAAGATAAGTAATACAGTTGCTATTATTTTTATTCCCAGATTAAATTTAAATGAAAAAATACATTTGGATACTGAATTGACAATCTCATGGACTATCTCATTGTTTTGTTATCATCTTGAAATCAACTGTAGCCCTTTGCAATCCCATCTACAAAATAGGAGAAAAATTTGGTAACAATTTCCAGGCACTCTTTCCCATAGAATTCTGATGAAATATTGGGATGCAGCAGATGGTGTGAAGACTTTTTTTTTTTCCCCCTTTGTCAGTACATGGATTTTTTTTTTTAAATGTATAATACAATTGTAAGATTTACATTAAATTTCAGGATTTTTTAGGTGTGTCACTCAGGTCAGTGCTGCAGATACCAGTGATTATCAAAGGCAGTTTTCAGTGTTCACTGTAGTCTTCTAATTTCTTGAAAGCAACAGTGGTGTTCCATGAATATTTTTCTTCCAAATTTCCAACTTTGCTGATTAATTTTACTTATAGTACAGCTATCTATCCATCTGTCTGTCTATCTATCCATCTATCATGTTTATCATCATCATCATCTACATAAAACTATTAGTCATTTTTAGCTTACAACTAAGTGGCATTAATTATATTCACAATCTATTTCAGATGGAGTCATTACCACTATATTTATAGTTTTATCACCCCAAACAGAAGCTCCATGACCCCATTTTCCTCTTTTTTGCATCCATTAGCCTACAAAGACATGACCACTGACACCAGACCCTTGCACCCATACTGGCCTTGGCACCTGAGCTGAACAACTTTATACCTAATGACTGCCCCACTCAGCATCTCCTGGTTGGCTTCTTCTACATCTCTGGGGTCTTGGCTGTAACCACATGGCTGTTCTAACTGTTATTGATGTAACTGTTGTGGTCCCCTTAGGACTTAGTAGCTGCTGTCCCTGTGCTGGTTTGCAATATGTGGGTTCGTTCACATGGTGACTGAGGGCTGGTTCAGCTTCTACCACAAACACTCTCTTGGAAACTAAGCTTTCTTTATTTTTCGTTTTTTTTTTTTTTAATTAAATTTAATTCGTTTGTTTGACATAGATAGTGAGACAGCACAAGCAGAGGGAACAGCAGAGAAAGAAGCTGGGGCTGCACTAAGCAGGCAACCCAAAGTGGGGCTCAATCCCAGGATCCTGAGATCATAACTTGAGCCAAATGCAGGCTCTTAACTAAGTCACCCAGGGGCCCCAAGACCAAACTTTCTTCTCCCAACTTTGGAAAGCCTGTGCTACAGGAGATAGCTGATACAGTCTGAGTGACAACTTCACATATGCATGGAGACCATTACAGCTTGCCTATGGAGACCACTTAGCCTGTGGGTGATGACTGCCTTTCTCCACTAGCAGTCCCTCTGTTTTGTCTTACAGCCTGTGGTCTCTGTGGAGCAGATCTACAGGGATGTGCTCTATTTCCTGACAGAGCACCAGGACAGATTCCAGCATGGCGAGCTGGGCTGCCTACTCTACTTCTGGTTTTACTTTGTCTTCATGAGTGCCCTTGGCTGGAATTCTCACGCTTAATTTTCTAAAACAGCTCGTTCTTGTCTAGAATGTGAAAGATGCTGAAGCCACAAAAACCAAGAGGAAGCAGAATTAATAAGTAATAGGCTGGGCTTGCACACTGGCTGATGAGGAACACTCCACCAGCCAGAAAAGTCCAGTTCTTATTCCCACAGGTTGGAAGGACAAAGCAAATTGATCTGTCAAACTCGGGCTGAATGGGTGAGCAACCAGAAGGGCAGAGGGAGGAGCAGGAGAGCAGCTGCATGTGGAGCTACCACCAAGAGCCACTGGGACAAAGGTACAGAAGAATCTAAGAAGTCCATGATGGTGACAATTTTAAAAGCAGGATATAGGGGTGCCTGTGATGTAGTCGGTTAATTGTCTGCTTTGGGCTCAGGTCATAATCCTAGGATCCTGTGCTCAAGTGCCACACCCAGCTCCCTGATCAGTGGGAAACTTACTTCTCCCTCTCCTTTTGTTCCTCAGCCCCTCCTTCACCCTCCTCATGTGTCTTTCTGTCAAATAAGTAAATAACATCTTAAATAAATAAATAAATAAATAGATTAAATCAGGAAATAAAAGTTCTTGACAGCCCCTCCCCCAAAAGAGAGAAGAAAACTCTGTGACCACCGAACAGTAACACCTCTTTCCCTCTGACCCTGGCAATCTCTAACCTATTTTCTGTCTCTAAGAATTTACCTTTCTACATATCACATGTAAGTGAAATCACATATTTGACTTTTTGTTTCTGGCTTATTTATTTTAGCCTAGTATTTTCAGGGTTCGTCCCTGAAATAATTTTTTATGAATAAATAATATTTCATAGCATACATATACCACACTGTTTGTTTATTCATTCATCTGTTAATGAATTTTGTAATGTTATCTTTTGACTATTATGAATAATGCTACAATGAACACTGATATACAAGTATTTATTTGAGTTTCTGATTTAAATTATGTTGGGTATATGCCCAGCAGTAGAAGAACTGGATCATATGATAATTCAATGTTTAGCTCTTGGAGGAAGCATCAGACTGTTTTCCATAGGGCCTGTACTATTGTCATTAAGAGTACAAGGGTTACAATTTGTCCAGAACCTCACCAAAACTTGTTGCTTTCTGTTTTTTTAATTTTATTTAATAGTCATCCGAGTAGGTATAAGTGATAACTCATGATGATTTAAAATATCTTTTTGAGTGATTACTGGACATTTATTTATTTTATTTTTTTTAAGATTTTAGTTATTTATTTGACAGAGAGAGACACAGCAAGAGAGGGAACACAAGCAGGGGGAGTGGGACAAGGAGAAGCAGGCTTTCTGTGGAGCAGGGAGCCAGACCCAGGGTTGGATCCCAGAACCCTGGGATCATGACCTGAGCCAAAGGCAGCAGCTTAAGGTCTGAGCCATCCAGGTGCCCCTGGCCATTTGTTTATGATTTTTGTAGGAATATCTGTTTAAGCCATTTGATTATTATTAAATAAGTTTTTTCTTCTTTTTGATTTTTTGATTTATAAGAGTTCTTTTTTTAGTAAGTTAATAGTATTTATTAGTATTATTAATATATTCTAGATAGTAAATATATGATTTGCAAATATTTTCTCCCATTCTGTAAGTTGTCTTTTCACTTTCTTAATAATGTCTTTTGATATCCAAATTTGTATTTTGATAAAGTCCAATTTATCTATTTTTTTTTCTTTACTTCCATTTGGTTTTGGTATCATATATAAAAATTCATTGCTAAAGCTGAGTCACCAAGATTTACTCCTACATTAGATTAGCTCTCATACTTATACCATTGATCTATTTTGAGTTATTTTTTTTCTGTATGTGTTAGGTAGATATCAATTGCATTCTTTTGCATGGAAATTCAGTTCTCCTAATACCTTTTGTTGAAGAAACTGTTCTTTCCCCCTTGTGTGAGCTTGTCATTCTTACTAGAAATCAGCTGGCCATAGATCCATGTGTTTATTTCTGAACTGTCAGTTCCATCCTATTGCTCTTGCCTTATGCCAATACCATGTTCTTTTAAGTAGTTTTGGATGGTGTTTTGAAATCAGGAAAAGAAAATCTTCCAGCTTTTTTTCAAAATTGATTTGGTTATTTGAGGTCCCTTGCAGATTTACATGAATTTGAGGATTGGCTTTTTCATTTCTACAAATGAAAGTTTTGAAATATGATAGGGATTGCATTGAATGTGTAGATTACTTTAGGTAGTATTGACATCATAACAATGTTAAGTATTCCTGTGTATGAACTCAGGATGTCTTTCAATTTATTTAGATCTTCTTTCATCATTGTTTTGTAGTCTTCACATCAACTGAGTTGATCATGTTATTTTTTTCCCCTTCTATTAATATGATTACATTGATTTGTTTATGTTGAACCACCATTGTATTGCTGGGATAAAACCCACTTGTTAATGGTGTATAATCCTTTCCATGTACTGTGGGATTGGTTTTGCTAGTATTTTATTTAAAATTTTTATATATATTCTCAAAAGACAGATTGGTCTGTGATTTTATTTTGTTGCAATGTCTTGATCTGGCTTTATTTTCAAGGTAACGGGGAACTCAAGAAATGAGTTTGGAAATGTTTTATCATTTTCTTTTTCTTTGAGGTGTTTGAAAAGAATTGGTGTTAATTCTTCTTTGAATGTGTGTTAGAAGTTTCTCATCCTGAACTTTTATTGTTGTGATGAAATTCTTTAAGTACCTAATTCCTTATACTTACATCTTATGGTATTTAGGGTGTTTTATTTCATGTAATTTGGTTTTCCTTTTTCTGACTGACTCATAACACAGTGGCTCCTACTTGACCAAGAGTAAGTTGATGCATTGTAACTGTAGAAATTATTAAAAGATAGAAATAATAGTAACACTGTATTTATATAAACCCAAGGGGTACCTGGATGGTTCAGTTAAGCATCTGCCTTTGGCTCAGGTCATAATGCCAGGAGTACCAGGGATTAAACCCCACTTAAGGCTCCCTGCTGAGCAGAGCCTGCTTCTCCCTCCCTCTCCTTCTGTCTCCCCATCCCTGCTCATTCTCTCTCTCACTCAGTCTTTCAAGTAAATAAATAAAATCTTAAAATAAATAAATAATTAAACTAGAACTTTTTCTATAAGAAGTCATTTGGCTCTCAATTTCAAACAGGTGAAATTATAAGTAGAGAAGCCACTTCTACTTTCACCTGAAAGTTTTAGGAGACCACTGTTACATGTGGACTTTTTTTTTTTTTTTTAAGATTTTATTTATTTATTTGACAGACAGAGATCACAAGTAGGCAGAGAGGCAGGCAGAGAGAGACGTAGAGGCAGGCTCCCTGCTGAGCGGAGAGCCCAATGTGGGGCTCTATTTCAGGACCCTGAGATCATGACTTGAGCTGAAGGCAGAGGCTTAACCCACTGAGCCACCCAGGTGCCCCACATGTGGACTTTTTAAACATAGAAGTAATATGATATGTTACACTTAGTTGTTTAATCATGTTTGTATTACCATCACCTAACGTTTTGTTTTTAAAAAAAATGTTCCACTAATTATCTTTAATTAATGGCAGTGATGTAATTAGTTGTCACATTATTTATTAATGAAATAGGAAAATAAAGATTACTGCATTATCTACAATTTACAAAACTCCAAATGGTTTTTTATCATAATTTAAAAAAACCTCACCTATCATATTTTAAGGCACAAGATATAATTAATTCAACACATGTTCTCTCAAGATATATGACTGATTTATATAAAAAAAGAGAATTTCTGCTGTACGGGAAAGAAACCATCTTTAAAACATAAAATGCAAATTTAAAACTTTAATTCTACTGAGAAAACAATTTAATCACAAGCTGAGGCAATTTTTCAGAAATATCTGATTGATACATTTAGTGGTAGACAGGTTTGAACACAGCTGAGTGCTGAGTTTCAAATGATGGCATGATATTTGATTTTTTGCTCTCTCAATTTTTTTTTTTAATTTTTTTTTTTTTATTTCCAGCATAACAGTATTCATTATTTTTGCACCACACCCCGTGCTCCATGCAATCCGTGCCCTCTATAATACCCACCACCTGGTACCCCAACCTCCCACCCCCCGTCCCTTCAAAACCCTCAGATTGTTTTTCAGAGTCCATAGTCTCTCATGGTTCACCTCCCCTTCCAATTTCCCCCAACTCCCTTCTCCACTCTAAGTCAACATGGGGGCTTAAGTGGGTAGGAGAAGAATAAATGCTCTCTCAATTTTTGATTCTGTATTCCTCTGTGTATGTTTCCTTATTAGTTACTCTTTCCACATGGTAGATCTGGACAACTCAAATGTACATTCTTTTCATGTCTTTACATCTAGCACTTGTATAAGAGGAAAAAAGGCACAAGTGATAAGACATTATGGCCACATGGGAAAGAAGGTCCATAAATATATGGTTTCTTTGTCTGAAAGAGACAGCGGATCTGGAGATAAAGGTTGATTTGAATAGCAAATCCTTCAAATGTTCTATCCTTTTGGGATATTCAGGAAATCAAGGAAGGTCTTGATCCTGAGGCTGGAACAATTATGTAAGGGTCCCCTAAATTCACAATACTTGTTCTCTCAGGCCCGTCTGGTGTTTGTGCAAAAACATGCTCAAAACCCAGCTTTCCGAGGGAGGAGTCAAGATGGCGGAGAAGCAGCAGGCTGAGACTGCTTCAGCTAGCCGGAGATCAGCTAGATAGCTTATCTAAAGATTGCAAACACCTGCAAATCCATCGGCAGATCGAAGAGAAGAAGAACAGCAATTCTGGAAACAGAAAAACAACCACTTTCTGAAAGGTAGGACCGGCGGAGAAGTGAATCCAAAGCGACGGGAAGATAAACCCCGGGGGGAGGGGCCGGCTCCCGGCAAGCGGCGGAGCAACGGCGCACAAAATCAGGACTTTTAAAAGTCTGTTCCGCTGAGGGACATCGCTCCAGAGGCTAAACCAGGGCGAAGCCCACGCGGGTTCAGCGTGGCCTCAGGTCCCGCAGGGTCACAGAAGGATCAGGGGTGTCTGAGTGTCGCAGACCTTGCGGGTATTGGAACGGGAAAGCCGGCTACAGAGACAGAGCCAACAGTAAGCTCGCAGCTCGGTGTTACCTTGAACCGGTCGCAGGCTCGGTGAGCTCGGAGCGCGGCCGGAGGTCAGGCAGACGGGAGTAACTGGGCGCTGTTCTCTGAGGGCGCACTGAGGAGTGCGGCCCTGGGCTCTCGGCTCCTCCAGGCCGGAGACCAGGAGGCCACCATTTGTATTCCCGTCCTCCGGAACTCTACGGAAAGCGCTCAGGGAACAAAAGCTCCTGAAAGCAAACCCGAGCGGATTACTCACCCCGGCCCCGGGTAAGGGCGGTGTAATTCCGCCTGGGGCAAAGACACTAGAGAATCACTACAACAGGCCCCTCCCCCAGAAGATCAACAAGAAATCCAGCCGAGACCAAGTTCACCTACCAAGGAGTGCGGTTTCAATACCAAGGAGAGCAACAGAATTCCAGAGGAGGAGAAAGCCAAGCACGGAACTCATGGCTTTTTCCCTGTGATTTTTTTTTAGTCTTGCAGTTAATTTAATTTTTTTCTTTTTCATTTTTTTTTTTTTTTCTCGCCTTCGGGTAAAACTTTTTTTTTTTTTAACTGTTACCTTTTTCTTTTTTAACGATTTTTTACTAGTTTATCTAATATATATGTTTTTTCTTTTTTACATTTTTCTTAGGTGTTTTCCTTTTTTTTTTTTAATTCTTTTTTTTTCTTTTTTCTTTTTTTTTCTTTCTTCCTTTTTGAACCTCTTTTTATCCCCTTTCTCCCCCCTCACGATTTTGGATCTCTTCTAATTTGGTTAAAGCATTTTTTCCTGGGGTTGTTGCCACCCTTTTAGTATTTTACTTGCCCCTTCATATACTCTTATCTGGACAAAATGACAAGACGGAAAAATTCAACACAAAAAAAAGAACAAGAGGCAGTACCGAAGGCTAGGGACCTAATCAATACAGACATTGGTAATATGTCAGATCTAGAGTTCAGAATGACAATTCTCAAGGTTCTAGCCGGGGTCGAAAAAGGCATGGAAGATATTAGAGAAACCCTCTCGAGAGATATAAAAGCCCTTTCTGGAGAAATAAAAGAACTAAAATCTAACCAAGTTGAAATCAAAAAAGCTATTAATGAAGTGCAATCAAAAATGGAGGCTCTCACTGCTAGGATAAATGAGGCAGAAGAAAGAATTAGTGATATAGAAGACCAAATGACAGAGAATAAAGAAGCTGAGCAAAAGAGGGACAAACAGCTACTGGACCACGAGGGGAGAATTCGAGAGATAAGTGACACCATAAGACGAAACAACATTAGAATAATTGGGATTCCAGAAGAAGAAGAAAGAGAGAGGGGAGCAGAAGGTATACTGGAGAGAATTATTGGGGAGAATTTCCCCAATATGGCAAAGGGAACGAGCATCAAAATTCAGGAGGTTCAGAGAACGCCCCTCAAAATCAATAGGAATAGGCCCACACCCCGTCACCTAATAGTAAAATTTACAAGTCTCAGTGACAAAGAGAAAATCCTGAAAGCAGCCCGGGAAAAGAAGTCTGTAACATACAATGGTAAAAATATTAGATTGGCAGCTGACTTATCCACAGAGACCGGGCAGGCCAGAAAGAGCTGGCATGATATTTTCAGAGCACTAAACGAGAAAAACATGCAGCCAAGAATACTATATCCAGCTAGGCTATCATTGAAAATAGAAGGAGAGATTAAAAGCTTCCAGGACAAACAAAAACTGAAAGAATTTGCAAATACCAAACCAGCTCTACAGGAAATATTGAAAGGGGTCCTCTAAGCAAAGAGAGAGCCTACAAGTGGTAGATCAGAAAGGAACAGAGACCATATACAGTAACAGTCACCTTACAGGCAATACAATGGCACTAAATTCATATCTCTCAATAGTTACCCTGAATGTTAATGGGCTAAATGCCCCTGTCAAAAGACACAGGGTATCAGAATGGATAAAAAAACAAAACCCATCTATATGTTGCCTCCAAGAAACTCATTTTAAGCCCGAAGACACCTCCAGATTTAAAGTGAGGGGGTGGAAAAGAATTTACCATGCTAATGGACATCAGAAGAAAGCAGGAGTGGCAATCCTTATATCAGATCAATTAGATTTTAAGCCAAAGACTATAATAAGAGATGAGGAAGGACACTATATCATACTCAAAGGGTCTGTCCAACAAGAAGATCTAACAATTTTAAATATCTATGCCCCCAACGTGGGAGCAGCCAACTATATAAACCAATTAATAACAAAATCAAAGAAACACATCAACAATAATACAATAATAGTAGGGGACTTTAACACTCCCCTCACTGAAATGGACAGATCATCCAAGCAAAAGATCAGCAAGGAAATAAAGGCCTTAAACGACACACTGGACCAGATGGACATCACAGATATATTCAGAATATTTCATCCCATGCAACAGAATACACATTCTTCTCTAGTGCACATGGAACATTCTCCAGAATAGATCACATCCTCGGTCCTAAATCAGGACTCAACCGGTATCAAAAGATTGGGATCATTCCCTGCATATTTTCAGACCACAATGCTCTAAAGCTAGAACTCAACCACAAAAGGAAGTTTGGAAAGAACCCAAATACATGGAGACTAAACAGCATCCTTCTAAAGAATGAATGGGTCAACCGGGAAATTAAAGAAGAATTGAAAAAAATCATGGAAACAAATGATAATGAAAATACAACGGTTCAAAATCTGTGGGACACAACAAAGGCAGTCCTGAGAGGAAAATATATAGCGGTACAAGCCTTTCTCAAGAAACAAGAAAGGTCTCAGGTACACAACCTAACCCTACACCTAAAGGAGCTGGAGAAAGAACAAGAAAGAAACCCTAAGCCCAGCAGGAGAAGAGAAATCATAAAGATCAGAGCAGAAATCAATGAAATAGAAACCAAAAAAACAATAGAACAAATCAACGAAACTAGGAGCTGGTTCTTTGAAAGAATTAATAAAATTGATAAACCCCTGGCCCGACTTATCAAAAAGAAAAGAGAAAGGACCCAAATAAATAAAATCATGAATGAAAGAGGAGAGATACAACTAACACCAAAGAAATACAAACTATTATAAGAACATACTATGAGCAACTCTACGCCAATAAATTTGACAATCTGGAAGAAATGGATGCATTCCTAGAAACATATAAACTACCACAACTGAACCAGGAAGAAATAGAAAGCCTGAACAGACCCATAACCAGTAAGGAGATTGAAACAGTCATTAAAAATCTCCAAACAAACAAAAGCCCAGGGCCAGACGGCTTCCCGGGGGAATTCTACCAAACATTTAAAGAAGAACTAATTCCTATTCTCCTGAAACTGTTCCAAAAAATAGAAATGGAAGGAAAACTTCCAAACTCATTTTATGAGGCCAGCATCACCTTGATCCTAAAACCAGACAAGGGTCCCACCAAAAAAGAGAGCTATAGACCGATATCCTTGATGAACACAGATGCGAAAATACTCAACAAAATACTAGCCAATAGGATTCAACAGTACATTAAAAAGATTATTCACCACGACCAAGTGGGATTTATTCCAGGGCTGCAAGGTTGGTTCAACATCCGCAAATCAGTCAATGTGATACAACACATCAATAAAAGAAAGAACAAGAACCATATGATACTCTCAATAGATGCTGAAAAAGCATTTGACAAAGTACAGCATCCCTTCCTGATCAAAACTCTTCAAAGTGTAGGGATAGAGGGCACATACCTCAATATCATCAAAGCCATCTATGAAAAACCCACCGCAAATATCATTCTCAATGGAGAAAAACTGAAAGCTTTTCCGCTAAGGTCAGGAACACGGCAGGGATGTCCATTATCACCACTGCTATTCAACATAGTACTAGAGGTCCTAGCCTCAGCAATCAGACAACAAAAGGAAATTAAAGGCATCCAAATCGGCAAAGAAGAAGTCAAATTATCACTCTTTGCAGATGATATGATACTATATGTGGAAAACCCAAAAGACTCCACTCCAAAACTGCTAGAACTTATACAGGAATTCAGTAAAGTGTCAGGATATAAAATCAATGCACAGAAATCAGTTGCATTTCTCTACACCAACAGCAAGACAGAAGAAAGAGAAATTAAGGAGTCAATCCCATTTACAATTGCACCCAAAACCATAAGATACCTAGGAATAAACCTAACCAAAGAGACACAGAATCTATACTCAGAAAACTATAAAGTACTCATGAAAGAAATTGAGGAAGACACAAAGAAATGGAAAAATGTTCCATGCTCCTGGATTGGAAGAATAAATATTGTGAAAATGTCTATGCTACCTAAAGCAATCTACACATTTAATGCAATTCCTATCAAAGTACCATCCATCTTTTTCAAAGAAATGGAACAAATAATGCTAAAATTTATATGGAACCAGAAAAGACCTCGAATAGCCAAAGGGATATTGAAAAAGAAAGCCAACGTTGGTGGCATCACAATTCCGGACTTCAAGCTCTATTACAAAGCTGTCGTCATCAAGACAGCATGGTACTGGCAAAAAACAGACACATAGATCAATGGAACAGAATAGAGAGCCCAGAAATAGACCCTCAACTCTATGGTCAACTAATCTTCGACAAAGCAGGAAAGAATGTCCAATGGAAAAAAGACAGCCTCTTCAATAAATGGTGCTGGGAAAATTGGACAGCCACATGCAGAAAAATGAAATTGGACCATTTCCTTACACCACACACAAAAATAGACTCAAAATGGATGAAGGACCTCAATGTGCGAAAGGAATCCATCCAAATCCTTGAGGAGAACACAGGCAGTAACCTCTTTCACCTCTGCCGCAGCAACATCTTCCTAGGAACAACGCAAAAGGCAAGGGAAGCAAGGGCAAAAATGAACTATTGGGATTTCATCAAGATCAAAAGCTTTTGCACAGCAAAGGAAACAGTTAACAAAATCAAAAGACAACTGACAGAATGGGAGAAGATATTTGCAAATGACATATCAGATAAAGGACTAGTGTCCAGAATCTATAAAGAACTTAGCAAACTCAACACCCAAAGAACAAATAATCCAATCAAGAAATGGGCAGAGGACATGAACAGACATTTCTGCAAAGAAGACATCCAGATGGCCAACAGACACATGAAAAAGTGCTCCATATCACTCGGCATCAGGGAAATACAAATCAAAACCACAATGAGATATCACCTCACACCAGTCAGAATGGCTAAAATAAACAAGTCAGGAAATGACAGATGCTGGCGAGGATGCGGAGAAAGGGGAACCCTCCTACACTGTTGGTGGGAATGCAAGCTGGTGCAGCCACTCTGGAAAACAGCACGGAGGTTCCTCAAAATGTTGAAAATAGAACTGCCCTATGACCCAGCAATTGCACTATTGGGTATTTACCCTAAGGATACAAACGTAGTGATCCAAAGGGGCACATGCACCCGAATGTTTATAGCAGCAATGTCCACAATAGCCAAACTATGGAAAGAACCTAGATGTCCATCAACAGATGAATGGATCAAGAAGATGTGGTATATATACACAATGGAATACTATGCAGCCATCAAAAGAAGTGAAATCTTGCCATTTGCGACAACATGGATGGAACTAGAACGTATCATGCTTAGCGAAATAAGTCAAGCAGAGAAAGACAACTATCATATGATCTCCCTGATATGAGGAAGTGGTGATGCAACATGGGGGCTTAAGTGGGTAGGAGAAGAATCAATGAAACAAGATGGGATTGGGAGGGAGACAAACCATAAGTGACTTTTAATCTCACAAAACAAACTGAGGGTTGCTGGGGGGAGGGGGTTTGGGAGAAGGGGGTGGGATTATGGACATTGGGGAGGGTATGTGCTTTGGTGAGTGCTGTGAAGTGTGTAAACCTGGTGATTCACAGACCTGTACCCCTGGGGATAGAGTATTATGCCTCCATCAGAAAGGATGAATACCCAACTTTTGTACCAACATGGACGGGACTGGAAGAGATTATGCTGAGTGAAATAAGTCAAGCAGAGAGAGTCAATTATCATATGGTTTCACTTATTTGTGGAGCATAACAAATAGCATGGAGGACATGGGGACTTAGAGTGGAGAAGGGAGTTGGGGGAAATTGGAAGGGGAGGTGATCCATGAGAGACTATGGACTCTGAAAAACAATCAGAGGGTTTTGAAGGGACGGGGGATGGGAGGTTGGGGTACCAGGTGGTGGGTATTATAAAGGGCACGGATTGCATGGAGCACGGGGTGTGGTGCAAAAATAATGAATACTGTTATGCTGGAAATTAAAAAAAAAAATAGAAAAAAAAATAATAATAATAAATAAATAAAAAGACAGTGTTCTGGGGAATTTCTACTAGATCTTAATAAAAAAGAATTTTACTGTTATTAATTTTCCCATAACATACATTAAGACTTTCCAAGTTCTTTAAATACGTAACATGATAACAGCAATAATCAATATCAAATTATAATTAGTTTGATGAAATAAGAATGAATAAACAATTGGAAATGTTTAAATTTCTTGAAGAAGAAGAATGGAAAAATGTCAAGGAGGAGGTAAATATTATGAGAAGGATAGGTATGGTCTGAAGTACTTTTTCCATGATCTCATTTGATTCTTACAACATCTGTATAAGAAAATACTATTATTTTTATTATTCCTATTTCACAGGCACATGAACTTATCCAAACTTATCCTATGTTACGGAGCTGGTAAGGAGCAGAACCATTACAAGAACACATGTCTATATGATCCCCAGAATCACAATGACAAAGATGAGTATGAATGAAAAGTGGGTCTTCAATGAATTCATAAAAAAAAATTATGGTTTATATTTATAAAGTAATTTTTCTATGTATATATCTAAACATTGTACATATTTATTTATATAAGCTTATATTTGCATTTATGTTTAGAAATGCATGTAAATACAGGTTAAAATATGAAGATTATATATCAAAATATTAAGTTTTCATGTTTGTATATTAGAATTACCTAAATTATTTTATTTTATTTTAAAGTTACAATTAAAATTTTTTTTTTCACTCATCTACCTTTACTAATATTTGCAATTAACATACAAGTTAATTTGCTCTGTAACAAAACTAAATTATTAAAAACTCAAAAGTAAACATGAGGTAAGAGAAAGGATACATTGTATTTGAATAGTTATTAAACTGGAGTTTTAATTGTTGAATTATTGAGAAATAAATGCATAAAATACGGATCTTAGCTAACATATAGCCATAATTTTTCAAACCAGATGGTCATTCATACTTTTATATTTAAAATATTTCTTCATTTTTCCATAAACAGAAGACCTTAAATTGTATGAAGAAGAATGAGAATGGAAGTAACCACCTCATTAAATTAAATATGGGAATTTTTTTGATTCTATGCTGTGAGTACTGGATAGCTTATTAAAGTAAATAAAGGGCTTTTCTTTGATCCCATGATCTGAGTACTCTACCTTTAGAACAATTAAAGAACCAGTTACTTGTAGACTATTTTATCACAAAAGTCTTCTTTTACTGATAAAACAGATTATTTTGTCTTCATTCTTGCTAACATTTCCTATATCTGTTAAAGCTTTTACTTAATTAAGTTAATTAACTGAATCTTTATTTTGGGGGCCTCAGATGTTTCTGTGTTTTAAAAAATGATAAAATATATTTGATGTGTTACTCTTACTATTATTCTAATTAGAAATCACCTATTTTCTTTTAAAAGAAAGTGTTTTCTAACCCTTCTATAGCTTATAGTAGACCTCAGTTTTTTTGCTACACTGGCACAAGTTTTAATGAGTTATCACAATTTGAAAGGTCTATTCACATGTAATTTTAGTTAAATCAAATATGTCAAGAGATTCAGATTAACCACTAACTATTAGAAATATCACTACAAAATAATTGTGTCAAATTGATTTGAACCTCCCCGGAAATTTTAAATGCCAATATAACTTAAATTGTGTGATATTTTGCTAAGAGTCATTTACAATAATCCATGATCATTAGTGACAGGTTAGCTAAATACATGTTTCAAATATATCAAATGTTTTAGAAAAAAATAGTAGAGAAAAATTCTGAAGTATGTATTGTATTCTAATTGAATATTTTAAAATTTCAATCTATATTCCATCTATATGTATTTCTTGGAACATAAAATCTGTACTCTGCATTTGTTTTTAGGTGAAAAGAGGGGAAGAATGTTAATAGATATTAATTTTTACCATTATTGTTTATAGCAAAGGGAAGTCAAATTTTCAAGAGTAACACAAGTTCTGAGTAGAACACTAGAACCAAATCTATACTATTGTGTGTTTGAATTTATCTTTCTAAATAAATTGTAGGGCCTTTTCAGATTGTTTTGTTCTATTCTGATTTTATTTCTGGTGACAAACTGAAGGTCTTGCATATAGTAGGAAATGCAGGTTGAAATCTGATTGCTATTCATTTTTGTTAGATAATATAGCAGTAAATGGCAGTAGTATTTTCATTGAATATGAAAATGATAAAGGATAATCTCTTTGTCTCTCTGACAAATAAATAAAATCTTTAAAATAAATTTTAAAAAGAATTTTAAAAGTTAATATTTAAAATGAATTATATAGATAACAAAATAAATGAAGCTTATAGTTTAATATTTTGAGGAGAAAAATATTCTGTGCATGGTTTATTCTAAAACTTAAAAAATGTTGGCACATTAGAATAATAAGTTATTCTTTGATGCAAATTTAAAATACACTTTTGAGTAATTGATTTAAAATTTTAAGTTTTTTTTAAAAATTATGATCATATGTACTATTGAAATATATAGGAAATCTTAAGACATCATATTCATTTCATTTATGTTTCATTTATTAGTTTTATACAAGTTTTTTGGTACTTTGGAAGATTTAATTTGTTAGGCAAATATCTGAGTTCTTAAAAAGTAGGTCAAATACATTAATTTTTAAGTGTCAATCCAAGTTTAAGAAAAAAATAATTAAATTGTAAACCCTTCCCATTTGATGGGGATTATTAATATTTTTCTATGTTTTAACTTGGCAAAATCAGATTTGTAAACTAAAAAGAAAATCTTAAGAAGGAATTATAACTTGGGATATCTACCTTTAATGGACTGAACTTTAAAGTATTAATGTCAAAACCATCATAAAATTAGTAACCTTCTGTGCACAAAACTTTCTGATGTCAAAACCATCATAAAATTAGTAACCTTCTGTCCATGGAGGACACTAAAAAACCAACAATGGTTAGTTAATGTTATCGGTAACATAAAAATCTAAAGTATCATACATAAAGATTAGTAATTTACTTAAGTTTTGTCCATTTTAGCCAAATTTTAGGAATTTGTAACTTTATGTGTTAGGAACTTTTATTTTCATAGAATTAAACATGCATGAAAAGTTAAATAATTTGATTGCTTAACGTCTTTTGTGTATTCTGATTCAGTCCATCTTTTTTTTTTTTTTTAAGATTTTATTCATTTGACAGAGATCACAAGTAGGCAGAGAGGCAGACAGAGAGAAAGTGGGGGAAGGAGGCCCCCCACCAAGCAGAGAGCCTGATGTGAGGCTTGGTCCCAGGAACCTGGGATCGTGACCTGAGCTGAAGGCAGTAGCTTAACCAACTGAGCCACCCAGGTGCCCTGAATTTTAATTTTTTTGTAGTAAATAACTAGCAGAAGAATTTCAAGGTCTGCAATTAATATGATAATTCTTTTTTTTAATTAATTATTTTTATTTTTTATAAACATATATTTTTATCCCCAGGGGTACAGGTCTGTGAATCACCAGGTTTACACACTTCACAGCACTCACCAAAGTACATACCCTCCCCAATGTCCATAATCCCACCCCCTTCTCCCAAACCCCCTCCCCCCAGCAACCCTCAGTTTGTTTTGTGAGATTAAGAGTCACTTATGGTTTGTCTCCACTATTTGAGGAACTAACAAATTGTTTTCTATAGTGGCTGGACTATTCTTTTATTCTCACTGGTGATGTATGAGGACCAATTACTTCACATCTGCATCAACAGTAATTGTTTTCCTTTTTAAAAAATGTATTATAGCCATGCTACTGGGTGTGAAGCTATACATAATTATAGTTTGGATTTTAATTTCCTTAATGACTTATGATGAGATAGTTTTACTGTCTTCCTTTCCAATGTGGATGAGTTTATTTTTTTACTTGCCAAATTGTTTTAAAAACTAATGCATATAGCTTAAGAATAATCTTTTACACTTGTCATTGTTGGGACTTACTTCACCTCACACTGGTTTCAAACAATGCCTGTTACCCTTCCGGAGAGTTCCAATTTAGGCAAAAAGTGATGAACGCTTTGCATCAGTCCTTTACATATCTTCTAGAAGAGCTAGAAACGGCAGATAAGATACACTTTGCTTCCTTCAAGACCAAAGACCATGGTCCCACACTGAGAATGCAGGCTGTCACCTTCAAGAGTGCTGCTGAGCTGGCAGAGGCTGGAAAAAGAGGAAGTTAAAAAGCTACCATTTCTTACATTTTTAAGATGCATTTATCTTTACTCAGCGTTTGCTTGTTTTTTGTAAAGTTTGCCTTTTTCAGAGTTAGGAAAATGTTGTTTTTGAGAGTTCCTGCTTGTTTTTTCCATGTTTCTGTAGAGGGGTGGGCATCTGGAGCTATAAACTCTACCATTTTGTTGATAGTACTCTCTCCCCAAATCTTTTTATTTTTACTCTTTCTATCTCGGTTTGTGTACATTTCTGTGTGTGTATGTGTAACTATCATTCCATATGGGATCGAGTCCCGCTTCGGGCTCCCAGCTCCATGGGGAGTCTGCTTCTCCCTCTCACCTTCCCTCTGGTGCTCTCTCTCACTTTCTTTCTCTTAAAGAAATAAATAAAATCTTAAAAAAAATTAAAATTCAACAAGCACAAATACATTTCTAGGCATGTTCATAGCAGCACTATTCACAGCTCCTAATTCCACCAATGGATGAATGTATAAGCAAGTTATGACATATGCATACAATTGAATGTTATTTAGCCATGTAAGGGAATGAAATATTGATACATGCTCCAGTGTGGATGAGCCTCCAAAACACTCCAAAAAGATAGTCACAAGAGACCACATGATTCTATTTATATGAAATATCCAGAATAGATAAATCCATGGAGATAGGATGTATATTGGTGGTTACCAGAGGATGGAGAGTAGTGACTCAAAGGGTTTTGCTTTGGAGTCATGGAAATGTTTTGGATCTAGATACAAGTGGTGATTGCACATCAAAGTGAATGTACCAAATGCTTGAAATGGCTAATTTTATGTTATGTGAATTTCACTTTCATAAATTGTTTTAAAATATTTGAATAATTTTTGTTTATTATTGATCATGAATCCTTGGATATCATTTCCTGGAACTTGCATTTCTAATAATTAGTTTTAGAGACTTAGATGTGATATATTTGACATAAACAAAAGTTCCTTTTTACTCGGTTTGTAGACTACTTCAAATTCACCAGATTTTATTCATGTTGAAACGGTTGTTGGATGAAAAGAGAGTGAATAGATAGATGGAAACAGAGAATAAATCAAATTAAATACAAAACAATACATTTCATAAAGTTAGGTGAATAATATGTTACTTTTTTATTAATAGTAAAAAATGAAGGCTGATCATATTATAATTATAAGTAATACATTTTTAACCAGTTCAAAGTACTTCATCTTATTTTTCCTTTATAATCAGATATTTCCTTACAAGTCCTTGGCTTAACTAGACTCAGTTACTATCTAGCCTCATTGCTTATGTTCCTACTTGCTCCTCTTGTTACAGTCATACCAGATTTTGTTCAGTTACTCTATAGTGTTCTGCTTTTTCATTTTTTTCTTTTTCCCCTATGGAACTCTTGCATCCCTTTAATGGCTCCTGAAATAATTCTCCCTATCTCTTCACGGAGAAAGTCCCTCATGAGCCTGTTCTAACCTAATTCTCACTACATGTTTAATGGACTTATGCATTATTTATGTCTTATTTCTTAAGTTCATTGACTATATTTATCTTCTTCCCAATTTGACTACCAGCATGTATGCATTTGGTAAAGTGACTAAATGTATTAAGGCTTAGATGGAAGAAAGGGTCCAGAGAGAAAGACCAGCCAGAACAGGAGCAACCATTACAAACCCATGTAGAAAATGGATTCCATTTTTATGGAATTATTTATTTTGGTTTAAGTATTTAGTTAAGATTTTATATTTAAATGCATGCTATTTATTTAAGATGCACTGAAGTCGTATAATCTCCTTTAGAGATTTATTTCTTTGTTCTGTTTTAATTTTATTTTTACTAAATACCCATGAAAATCTCTGTCTCCCATAGTTATATAATTAATGGACAATGCCAGGAACTCTACACAAGAGGATAGTTCTTAAATCACATCAGATACAAAGAAAGACTAGCTCATTCAGCTACTCAAGTTCTGTGATAGGAAAAGAAGCGGTAAAAAAGCAAATTTATCATTAGTAATATAAACGCAAAATTTAGTTTGTAATTTTACTAATCTTTATTCTCATCAGTGAGCTAAAGCCATGAATCAAAGGGTACTAAGATTTTGCTCTCAATGTAACCAACTTGGGCAATAAATAAATAAATAAATAAATACATACATACATACATAGGTCCTATCATCAAAATGAACACTCTAGGAATTGGGAGCAAGCTATATTTGCCTCAAGAATTTGGGGCTTAAGCTATACCTTTAATTTATTCTCTCCCCATCAGGATAAAGTTAACATTTGCTTGCTAGTGATAGTTCTCAGGTAAGTCTCAATGAGATGTGAATTTTTCATTATTTCAACTAATGGATCCTATAATACTAGCCAAGTTTCTACTAATCAAGTTTTTTCCAAAATTGGTCCCTTTTGCTACTTAATGCTATAAATGAATATAGTGGACTTTTTCATTAAATCTGCCTCTAATAAGATAGAACTGTTGAGATTGGGCTTAATAACCACCATGTAATTTTCCTCTATGAGAGTTTATAAGAAATATTAAATACACATCATCCTTCTTGAAGGCCAGATCCAATATTTAGGTTTTCACACAAAAACTGAACTATAATATACATAAAAGAAGAAATACGTTTTATTAGCAATATGTTCATACAGTATAATCAGTGTGACGATGTTATGTTGTTTTGAATCCATAAATTAAAAAATTGCAGAATAACACTTTGACTGGATCTATAGTTTCTAGAAAATAAAATTTCTTCTATGTTGCCTCAGTAAAATGTAAAATATTCTTAGCCCAGAGGAAGAGACTTTTCTTGAGATTTTGTAACTCTTTAATGTACCTCTTTATCCTGTTTCTTTCTCTAACTCACTAAATCCCAATGAGCCACTTTGACTTCTTCCTTGTAAACAAATAACTTAATAGAGGTCCAAGTGCCCTTCAGGCCATATTCAAAGAATCTTAAACATTACATCTGTCACTGTCCACATTCTTCCTGAAGGAGACTGTCACAACCATGACCATACACTGTCTTGGGTCAAATAGTTGAGGATTAAAAAGAAGAGTGATTGGCATCTCTACATTCTCCTTTGTCTGACACATCTAATACATTGTCCGTATTTTTCTTTACAGACCTTGAATTAATAGCATTTAATTGGATTGTTCTATGTAAGTGGCTTGTAGAGAATTGAGTTAAAATAATTTTTTCTTTCTTATTCTTGCTAACTACATGCTGGTAGTGGAAGGGGAGCTATTGTAGCATGTACTCAAATAAGCATTTGCCATCAAGCAACAAGACTTGATATGACAAGATACCTTCCTACTTCATTTCAAACAAAAAACTTTCTCTCATCACAAATAATTGTTTTATGCCATAATTAGGATCAGTAGGATGTATCTTTCTAAGGATATGAGAGATAAGTAGGCTTTTGTTATCTCCTGTTTTTCTCTCATACTTTTTTTTTTCTCTAAAATCAGTGCAACAAAACAAAGTGAAAAATTGAACACATAGGTTCTTTTCTAAATATTTTGCTCTAATTGTATATTCATTGGGTTTTGGCATAAATCCAAAATTTATTAAGTCACAGTTATAATTCAGATACCATTCAGAGAACCTAATCTGTGAAGAAAATTAGAAGGGAAATTATCTAGGGAAAAAATCATAAAAGAAAATAAGATAAAAAAAATGCTTCTAGTCTTTGATTTTTTCTTAAATTAATGACTTTGATCTTACCATTGACTATATTCAATGGCAATTCCTATTTGGAAAATTAATTGACTGAACTTTCTATTGTCAGCTGGGGATGCTATTTGCAAATTTTTTCCAGGGACTTATTTATTATGCAAAATATTTTTATTTATTAAAGTCCAATGTATCAGGTAAATATCACCTCTTTTCAAACCATGCAAAGGTCAAAATTGTCTCAGAGCAATGTTGGAGAAGTAGCTAATGATTAAGCTTTTATTAATATGATGTTAATCATTTGACTGGAAATGGAATAATGCATGTGTGTGGTTAAATATATACATATTTTTTTTCAAAAACATGAATATGTGGTCAAGTCCAACTTTTTTGTTACATACTTCATTATAATCTATCAAATAATTTCCTACTAAATTGAAAGGCAAATAAACACGTTCTTCCTCATAACCATCTAGCTTTATAACACTTTAGTTCAAAGTTCTTATTTATCAATAAAGATGTAGGTATAAAAAGACACTTGAATGAGAAAGTCATTGACATTTATAGAATGAAGGAAGATGAAGACTTAGTGTAGACTTTCATTTTATATAAATATGTCTTCTATAGTATCCATGGCAAGTTGTCAATCAGACTCTTCCTGAACATTCTCCTGATAAACAGTGTATTTCATCTTGTAACCCTTTCTTTCTTTTCTTTTTTTTTTAAGATTTACTTATTTGATAGAGAGATACACAGTGAGAGAGGGAACACAAGCAAGAGGAGTGGGAGAGGAAGAAGCAGGCTTCCTGCTGAGCAGAGAGCCTGATGTGGGGCTTGATCCCAAGACCCTGGGATCATGACCTGAGCCGAAGGTAGACGCTTAAGGACTGAGCCAACTAGGTGCCCCTTGTAACCCTTTCTAAGCTTGAAATATATCTTTTCAAATGGGTGCTGGTTTGCTGTATGCTGTACTTCTACTTTTACATGCAATTAAAAATTAAGTCCCATGAACTTTCTTATACTTAAAGAAAGCTCTCCCAAAACTTTTATATATTTTCTTCTTTAAACAAGACTTCACAACTTTACCTACTACAGGCATTTTATGTAATTAGGTTTCCAGATGCTTCACGATCTTTCTCTGGATGCATATTCCCTTTCCCAGGAGCAATCTGGACATTGATCTCCATATATATTGTTATGCCTGAATTGAAAACAAAAATCCAGATGTGTCTTGACAGTTTAACATTCTTGTTGATACTCATTTAATCACAGGCTTTAGGGTTTATTCCTGCACTCTCAATTTTATTCCACAGACCTGTAAGGCTAGCCCAATTTCATTTTCCCACTGGTTTGATTACCATAGCTTTGTACTAAGTTTTGAAATTGGGAAATGTGAGTCCTCCAAGTATATTCTCTCTTTTTTTTTTTTTTTTCCCAAGATTATTTTGACCTATACTGGGCCCCTTGAATTTCCTTACCAATTTTAGTAGTTGGACAATTTCTGGGAAAAAAAAAAAAAGCAAAAACAAAACCAAAAAATATCTGGGATTTTGATAGGGATTACATTGACTCTCTAGATAAGATTGGAGAATATCATTATTTTGTTAGTATTAAATCAATCTCCTAATCCATGTTATGGATTATCATTCAATTTAGTTGTTCTTTTTTTAATCTCTTTCAACAATTATTTATGGTTTTTAGTTTACAACTCTACTTCTTTCATCAAATCTATTCTTACTTAGAGTTTATTGAGCCTTTTGTATTTAGACATTATTTTTCATCAAATTAATTTTAATCCATCATAACTTCAAATATTCTTCTTATCCTTTCTCTCTCTCCTGTCTTTGATACTCATTAGGATATGCTGGTACACTTAGTGATGTCTTATACTTCTATAAAGTTCTCTTTATTTATATCATTTCTTTTTCTTCGAGAGAATTCTTAAAGATTGCATAATCTCTTAAAATGTCAATATTTTTCTCTTCCAGTTCAAATCTACTATTGAGCCTATTCAGTGAATTTTTCTTCTTGACTATTAAACTTTTTTTTCTTAAAGACATATTTATTCAGTATCATGATCAGACCATAACGTTTAGCAATCAACAGCAGGGATGCAAATAAAAACAAAAACAAAACAACAAAAGAAAAGAAAACTACATTAAAACCTATTAGTGGAATGATTTCCACTTTCCACAGAACATAAATTAAAATAAACTCTTAAACAATTAGTCACAAATACAACCCTTGAGTTTTTTGCCCATACACATGAGTATTATCTAAAATATGTCTTCTTTGTAGCAGCTAGGCCCTTGCCACCACTGTGTTGACTGAGTTCACAAATTTGCTCTAACTTATAGCTTCCCTGTCACTTCCCTGGCTCTTGTCTCCTGCTAAGTTTTGTTTCCTGTTAGTAATTAAAATGTTCTGCCACTGCCATAGCTACTGATGCTGCTGGAACTACCATAGCCACCTTGATTTCATGGTTGGACAAAGTACTAGCCTCTACCACCATAGAGGCTAGAGCTTCTCCCTCCAAAATTTCTTCTTTCATGGGCCCCAAATTTGAAGATTGATTGTTGTAATTGCCAAAATCATTATAGCTTCCACCACCTCCAAAATTATTTTCATCATTACCAAATATATTATAACCATCTCCGCTGACACTATATCTACCACCACTTCAACTGCCACCAGAGTCACCTCACCCACTGAAGTTTCCTCCGTGACCAAATTTGTCATTCCCATCAAAACCACATCCACAACCACCAGTTTCCAGAACCACATCATCCTCTTTGACTGGATGAAGGACTATCCATCTCTTGCTTAGGTAGAGCTTTCCTTACTTCGAAGTTGTGGTCATTCACAGTACAGTATTTTGTATTACAGTCTTGTCTACAGAGTCATCATATGTTACAAAAGCAAAGCCTCTCTTCTTGCCACTGCCTCGGTCAATCATGATTTCAATCACTTTCATTTTTCCATAATATACTAATCTCTTAGAACATGTTCTTCAGTATCTTTTTTCAATACCACCAACAGAAATCTTTTTCAGTTATGTAGGCACCAGGTCTTTGAGAATCTTCTCTTGAGACAGCCTTCTGTGGTTTTACAACTCTTCCATCCACCTTGTGTGGCCTTGGTTTCATGGTTTCATCCACCTCCTCCACAAGTGGCATACATGACAGACCCCAAACCTCTTAAGCACTGGGTGTTTGGATCTCTCATTACCACACAGTCATTGTGCCATGGATACTACTCAAGACATATTTATATAAAATGAAAGTCTACACTAAGTCTTCATGTCATTTCCTAGTATGAATGTCAATGACTTCTCTACTGCTCAGGCTCTCATTGGTTGTTTAAAAGCTCAAACCTGTGTAAGCTCTTTGGGAGACTCTGCCTTAGACATAACAGGGAGAGGAGGGAAGACTTTAATGATCTTTATTCAGTGGCATCCATGGGCAGAAAGGAGTAATCTAATGAATGCATCTTGCCTATTAAACTTTTAAACCCCAGAATTTCCACTTATTTTTTTTTACATTTTTAATAGCCTCTATATTATAGTCTCTAAATTATAAGACATAGTTGATATATATTCCTTACTGCTATAAAAACATGTCCCTTAGTTTTTAATAATAACTGTTTATTCTGGCATTTGAGTTCTCTCAGAGGCAGTTTTTGTTGAATACTTTTATTTTTTTTTCCCTTGCACATGTGACTTTTTTCATTTCAGAGAATGACTTTCAGTAATTCTGTATACTAATCCCCACCCTCCTCTGGAGCTTCCTGATGCTCTTCATGTTATTTGCTTTATTGATGGGTTGATTCTTTCCGTGAAGTCTACTTCTGCTGAAATGTTCAGCTTCTTCTAGCACTTTCCAGGGTGCATTCTAATATACTGTCACAATCAACATAGGATGGTGCTGGTTTTCACAGGGTTCTCTTTGACGTTCTCTTTCCCTGATTTGACCTGTTAAGCTTTTAGCTGATTTGCATCTATTGACATTACACTCAGCTCTTAGCCCTCAAATAGCCAGCTGATTGCTTTTTTTGAATACTGCTTTGACAAAGTCCAGAGACATAAATTGTTCCATAGTCTGACCCAATTAACTTTTGCATGGGTAACCTTGAGACCTCTCTTTGAGGCCTGTTCTAACGCCCAGGAAGAATTTTCTTAGCTGCTTATTTTCCAGATTCTCTCTGCTAAAATTCTAGTTCTTCTACATTTTCACTTTTTACTATCATTGAGCTATCTGCCTCTTAGTTGCTTATAACCAAAATCCCCATTTCTTTCAATGGTGATTTTTAATTTCCTTGAGTTCTGTATGAAATAGAGTCAGTCCACTTAGGGACGGCTACTGATCTCTCTCTTCTTAAGATCTACACCTTCCCCTGAACAAAACTATCCATACCACGACTTTGGAGTTGGGGATAAGGTAATGGCCCACTTCTCTCAAGTGACATTATGTGTTACAAGTAGGGTACTGGGCAGAGAGGGTAGCCCCTGGTTTTCTCAACTTGTCTTTCTTGATATGAAACCTCTACCTTGAGGCAAACAAGGGTAAGGGCAATTCAGGATGAGTACTCTCAATGTATCAGGGAGATACGAAAAAAGCAAACATAGGCATAAGATAGTAAAAATACTGAAAATGAAAATGTTGTGAGACTATATTAAAAGCAGTTGGCATTGATGGGTCCACAGCCTAACTTCAAAGGAGCAAGCAGCAAACTGAAAATGAATCATGCACAATAAAGAATAAAAGCAGAATATCATAGAAAAATACTTTAAAAGACTGAGTGAAAACAACTGTCAATCGAAAATTTGAAATTCACTAAAATTCTGAAAGCATGTCTGTATAAAAATATTCTCTACAAGATTTATAAAAAAGAAATTTCTCTACAAGAAAAATTGTAACTTTTTTTTCCCCAGTAAAACAGCATTAAAAATGAAAATAAATGCAACCAACAAGGAGAAAAAAACCTGAGCAAAGTTCTTGGGGAGTAGAAAAGTATCTAAGATGGAATTATGAAAATATAGGTATCCCCTACTATCTGAAAGTAGAATGTTTCTATGAAACCTTCCTTAAGCCAAAATGGCAAAGAAGCCATTATCATTAATTTAGTTGAACAATTTTTTTTTAAAGATTTTATTTATCTATTTGAGAGAGTGAGAGAAAGACAGAGCAGGAGAGGGGGGAGGACCAGAGGGAGAAGCAGACACCCTGCTGAGTGGGGAGCCTGATGTGGGGCTCAATCCCAGGATCCCAGGACCATGACCTGAGCCAAAGGCAGACGCCTAACTGACTGAGCCACCCAGGCTCCCCTAGATGAGCAATTTTTGAGCATTCCCAGACCTCCAAAGCAACTTCTCTTAGGCTTTTCTGATAGTTTAGTACCCAGGTTACTAAAGGATGACATAATAAATGGAGATGAGGCACAGATGCTCACAGACACAACTCAAAGCTAGGGTTGCTTGATGCTGAGATGCTGAGTGTAGTCCAGGGGAAGGAGACTGGTGGGGCCACTCTGCTCTGGGTACATGTTGCCTCTGTAAGGGCTCACTGTAAAATAAACACTAAACACGTTTTGCTTTTCAGCTTTTTTGATAAAGTCAAAATCCTCTTCTTTTTTTTTTAATATTTTATTTATTTATTTGATAGATCACAAGTAGGCAGAGAGGCAGGCAGAGAGAGAGGAGGAAGCAGGCTCCCCACTGAGCATAGAGCCCGACGTGGGGCTCGATCCCAGGACCCTGAGATCAAGACCTGAGCCGAAGGCAGAGGCCTTAACCCACTGAGCCACCCGGGCGCCCCCAAAGTCCTCTTCTTAAAATGATCTTTAATTTGGCAAAAACAGATACTAAGTCTTTCATAAAGGTGAAGTGATGTAATACGAACTTTCAGAAAGCAGGAGATACCTGTATTGAAGAGTGGGAGAATAATGCAAGTATAGAAAAGGGGACAAATCGTATAGAATGGAAAATTTAGAAATAAATCCACAAATTTACAGTCACACGATTAATGAAAACATGCCCTGAAGTGTAAAGATGTAAACTTTTCATTAAACTGCTCTGGGTCTAATGAGATATATGTATTTATAAAAATAATAATGAGGGGCACCTGGGTGGCTCAGCAGGTTAAGCCTCTGCTTTCCGTTCAGGTCATAATCTCAGGGTCCTGGGATCAAGCCCCACATCAGGCTCTCTGCTCAGCCAGGGAGCCTGCTTCCTCTCTCTCTCTGCTTATCTCTGCCTACTTGTGATCTCTCTGTCAAATAAATACATAAAATCTTTAATAACAATAATAATAATAATGAATTGTTTTCTGTACCTCATATAAAATTTAAAAAAATATAAATAGAAATGTGAAGGTTATCTACAAAGCATGTAGATAACATATGATATTATCTTTGTGAACTTGGCATTGCCTAAACTTTTTTTTTTTTTTAAGACTTTATTTATCTGACAGAGACAGAGAGATCACAAGTAGGCAGAAAGGCAGACAGAGAGAGACAGGGAAGCAGGCTCCCCACCGAGCAGAGAGCCTGCTGTGGGGTTCTATCCCAGGATCCTGAGATCATGACCTGAGCCGAAGGCAGAGGCTTAACCCATTGAGCCACCCAGGCGCCCCTTGGCTAAACTTTTTAAACAGTAATACAAAGCACCAAACTTAAAAAACAAACAAACAAAAAACCTAAATCAGACTTCATTAAATTAAGTCAAAAGGAAATATTAAGAAAGAGAAACAAGATCATCTGACTGGTTCAGTTGTTACGCATCTGCCTTCAGCTCAGCTCATGATCCCAGGGTTCTGGGATCGAGCTCCACATCGGGCTCCCTGCTGAGCAGGAAGCGTGTTTCTCCCTTTCCCTCTCCCATTCCTCCTGCATGTGTTCTTCTCTCGCTGTGTCTCTCTGTGTCAAATAAATGAGTAAGACTTTTTTTTTTTAAAGAGAGAGAAACAAACAAACAATTAAAATTGTGGATCTTAAAAAGGATTTCCAAACTACTTTTATTACATCAGCAGAAATGTGTGTTTTCATTTTGTTCTAAGCTATCTCCAATATACTTTACATTTCCACCAAGTGAAGAAATGGGCACTGTGAGCATTTCTATCCCAGACTTTATTACAAAAGAATAAAGTAAATTACGCTTTATTCAGTAGCCTTCTGTTGACTCTGATTGTATCTTCTGCTCTAAATAGTACACATGTATTCACTGAACCAAGAATAACTCATTTCAAACTCATAACTTTTACCATCTCTCTCTTCTCTGTAAGGTAGAGAATGCCAACAATAGTTCACAAAATTGTCAGTTACCACAAGTAAAGAAGCTTGACTTAAAAAAAAAAAAAAGTGACAGTGTTTCAGAAAAGGGGAGGCTATTCTTATAGACAACAGAGCTATTTTTATAATATTATCTTAAATCAAATAAATAAATAAATAAATAAACTAAATCCAAAGTTTATACAGATTAATTAACTGATAAGAAATAACTGAATTCTTGTTAAAATATACAGTATAGCTATTATATTTATAATTATTTGACAATGGATGCATATAAAGGAAAGTACACAGAGTACTCTGGAAATGTAAGCATAAGTGACATACACAGCAAGAAAAAATTATGAGTTTCTAAAGGAATACTATGAACAATTGTATGCCAATATTTTGGGTAAATTCCACAATCAATATGAAGTATTGTACCTCTATTTGAGCTCTTTCTAATGTCAAATAATTCTTTTTAAAAAACAAATTAATATCTTAGGGATTTAAATTAAGCTGAGGGAGGCATTGGTGACCCCCAGAGATTCTATAACAGAATTAATTATTTTCTTCTTTTTATTCCCAAGGTAATGCAGCTAAAAAAGTAGACAACAAATTTAATTCTGTGGCTTCAGAACTATAATGTAATTTGAATTCACATTCTCACCAGGTTCCTTAATTGAAAGTTATGATATAAATTTGGAAAGAA
Organism: Mustela erminea; assembly: GCF_009829155.1. Classification (NCBI taxonomy): domain Eukaryota; kingdom Metazoa; phylum Chordata; class Mammalia; order Carnivora; family Mustelidae; genus Mustela; species Mustela erminea. Next base: position 109,268,495 of record NC_045617.1, on the reverse strand, counting down.
TGGATCCTGAGTATCTGAATGGAGGTTATTTTGTGGAAGCAAACAAAATCTGAGACCTTCTTTAGTAGTCTTTCTTCCTGTGATTGACAAGAGCAAAGTTAATAGAAAAATACATCAATTCAATAAATATCTATTCTTTAGAATATGCAATTGATTTATTTCACAGATTAGGTGGTCCTTTGCTGAGGGTCTCAGTAGGCTATATTTGAGGCATTGGATGGGTCTGCAATCGAATGTGGTACTAGGGTTTCCTCTTCTAAACTCACTGTCAGAATTTGCTTTCTTACAGCTGTGTAACTGAAGACACCTGCCATTCCATGTCATGTGATCTGCATGACATGGAAGGTTGATTCTTCAAGGCCAACAAAGAAGAAGTTTGTGCAGCTATGAACTTTTACAACTTTTTCTGTTTTGGAACTAGAACTTATTGTAAAAGGCTCAGATCATTAGTTTAGGCTCATCCATGATAATTTCCCTTTTGATAACACTTTAGGAAAAAAAATACATATATATTTATTTATTTTTTTGTTTATTTACTTACTTACTTATTTACTTATTTATTTGAGAGAGAAAGAGAGACAGAGAGAGAGGGACAGAGCACTGGGGGAGGGGCAGAAGGAGAGGGATAGAAAGTCAAGCTCCTTGGGGAGCTCACGCACTCAATTTCATGATTCTGAGATCATGATCTGAGCCAAAATCAAGAATCAGATGCTCAACCAACTGAGCCCTCCAGGCGCCCTTTCTCTTTTGATAACTTAAAGTCAACTAATTGGGAAATTTAATTACATCTGTAAAATCACTTACCCTTTGCCATATAACACAACCTGATCATGGAAATATCCCCTGTTATTTATATGTCTCACTGTTACTCAAAGAGAGAGAATTAGACAGTTCTGTCCAGTGGGAAGGAGAAATCTTGTGGACTATCTTAAAATTATGGGTGCCAAAATTTTCACTGTGTCTCCTTCATAGATGCTTCTATTATCCCCATGTCCTCAGAGCATTTCCCTTGTCAATATGTCATCCAAGTGAGATTGATGCACAAGTTAAGAGAATTAATAATGTTACAATTTTAGAAAGCTTTCTTTCCAAAGAAGTAAAAGCCCTGCCAAATTATGTCATGTCAAAATAAGTGATGTATTAAAACAGTCATGTTCTCAATGTGATAGCAAGGAAAAGTTTTAGACATTTGAGAAGATAACTGATAAAATATGAAATTAAAACATTAACTTGTTGATGAACACTTCCACTCTTGTGATATACTTCCAATTCAAACTCATGGCAGTTGTTCCATCAAACAAGTAGAAGGTATATGTAGAAGTTTGGAATAAAAACCTATTAAGTTACATTTAAAACACATGTGTTTATAAAACTTGTTAATTATACCATTTAAATTTTCTACTTATATTCAGATTTCACTACTGCATTATTCTATATATTTAAGCAAAAGTGGTCTAATTTTAAAAATAAATAAATAAATACCGAGAGAGAGAGAGAGAGAGAGAGAGATCGATCCAGAGCCTGCAGGATGGGCACAAGTTGAAGGGTCGGATATGAACTCTAGCTTTTGTGGGTAGAATCACATGCACAAGGAACACACCAAGAATAAGGATCCAAGAACCTAAATGTCTCCAGGGCCCCCCACCATTCTTATGTCCCCCTTGAAGCAGCAGTGTTAGGAGTACAGTCTGCAGAAATGAACAGCAGTGGGAACCAAAGAAACACTTTGAGAAGAGCAAGTGCCAAGTGTAGGTGTGGTTCAAGCACTGGGGGCTAAATACTCAAGGCAGCAAACAACCAGCTGTAACAACAACTTCAACAATTGCAGGTCTGGACATTGCATGAGGCTGGAAAGTTAGCACTGAGCTAGGCAAGGGCCCCAGAGCTGCTGCCCCAGCATGTCCTCTGTTTCCAGAGTGAGGGGTAGGGGGAGATAAAGAGTAGTAGATTTCTGCAAATCCCTCTGCCTAGCCCCTTGGAAGTCTTCCAGCCCCTTCTCTGTTTCCAACACAGCCACCTCCTGGGGAGCCCCTGTGCAGAGTGCCTAGTAGGGACCTTATCTTCCCCTGTCTCAGCCCTAGCTTCACCTCAGAACCCTTTGCAGACTTTGTGTTATTCCTTGACATGGCAAGTCAACTCTCTCCCCAAGACCTTTTGGGGGACCCTCCATTTCCTCATGATGTCTGAGTAGCTAGAAGGCAATGACTTTGTGGACAAGAACTCCAACCTCAGGAGCTTTCTGAACTTATAGAGGACCCTGTCTCTTCTCTACCCTGTAGATCTTGAAGAGAGGATAAGGAACCATACTCCTGCACACTGAGTCTGTCCAGGTGCCTGAAGCATGAATGGCTGGGCTTCACCACTGGTTAGCCTTCCACAGCAAGAAAGCACCACTATTTCTATACCCAACCTGTCAGTAGTAGACCTTTGCATGTTTTCACTGTGCTGCTATCCTAAGTTGTGTTACTATGAATGTTTTGGAGAAAAATTGGTATCTTCACAATATTGAGCTGTCCAAACTAAGAATATTATTTTTTGTTCACTCATTTTTTTAAATAAAGTCTCTCCACAAAATGTTATTATTTAGCAATAGAGATCTTGCATATATCTCTGTAGACTTATTTCTGGCACTTCATCTTTACTATTGCCTAACATTTTAGATGATAATTTTAATTTCATTTTCATTTCTTTGTCTTAATATGGGATTCAGTTCTTTATTTATATTTATTTTTGGTTGAGGAACCTAGCTCAACTCTTTTTAAATAATTTATCTGGACATTGTCTTGGACATTACAATTTGAAATTTAATAAAGTTCATAGTAATCTTGAAAAAAAGTGTTTAAAGAATACAGAGAGATAAACAATGTTTTTCATATTTCTTGAGTTTGATGAATATTAATTACAAATAAAGGAAAAATAATCAGTATTCCTGAAAGAAAAACACATTTTTTTTTTAAGTAGTCTCCACATGCCCAGCATGGAGTCCAACATGGGACTTGAACTCACATCCTGAGATTAAGACCTAACCTAAGATCAAGTGTCAGATGCCTAACCCACTGAGCCACCCAGGCATCCCCAAAACCCTTTTAAAAGGCAAAGGAAAAAAATACACAAACCAGGAAAACTCAAAATGAATATAATAACATTAAAAAGATTTGAGACCAGCCATACTAGACATATAAATATATCAAATAGTCTTAACTCACAAAGCAAAAACAAATTTTATGGTAATTCCAAGATACAGGATTTCAAAAAGTAGTGGGAAAAAGGCTAAAACAACAGGATTGATAGAAGTACCCCAAATGGCTTTCCAAAATAAACTAAAGAAGCAGGAATTATAATCCTGATATAAGACAAAGTAGAATTTTGCCCCCAAATTTCATTGAGAAAAAGAAAATTTTTATATTAAACACCACAATTTGTATTGCCCAAGTTATGATAGTTATGAATGCCCAAGCATTGAAAAATATAGCTACAGAGCTACCTGGGTGGCTCAGTTGGTTAAGGGTCTGCCTTCAACTTGGATCATGATCCCAGCATCCTGGGATCAAGTCCCACATTGAGCTTCCTGCTCAATGGGGAACCTGCTTCTACTTCTCCCTCTGTCATTCCCCCTGCTTGTACTCTCTGGCTCTATCTCTCTGTCAAATAAATAAATAAACTGTTTAAATATAAATATATAGATATAGATGTATATAGGTATATAGATATAGATGATATAGATATAGATAGCTACAGTCTTCATAAAACAAAACCTCAAGAGATATATTAGGAAATAACCATACATATTCTGATATCAATTACTACTATTGTACGATAATACCCCCAAGCTTAGTGGATTAAAACAACATCAGCTATTCACTTATTTCACTGTGAATTCTAAGGATGGTGATTTAAGATGGATTCATCTGAGTTCTTATTGTTTGATCTTGACTGCCTCATGCACTTGAGGTTAACTAACAGGATGTCTTAAAGGCCCTTCTTGGGCTTGGCTGACTCTTAGTTGGCATGCCTCAACTCTCCTTCAGGTGGTTTCTCATCCTCCATCAGGCTAACTTGCGCTTGTTTTTGTCATGGAGGCAGGAGTCTGCAACATGGTAGAAATGGACAAGAGTTCTTGAGTATAAGTGTGAGAAGTCCTTGTTACATTTCCTGTCAGTTCATTAAGAACAGTCCAGATTCTGGGCATACAAATCTAAACTCCACTTCTTAGTGAGAAATGCTGACAAGTAACCTTGCAAAGGGTATGGATTGACATATAGAGGGTTGGGTCAGTTTTGCAGTTAACCTCCAAAAGTGCAGTAACCTATAGCAGTCCTCTGTATGTGTGCAAATATTCATATCATCCTCACATGCAAACACACTACCCACATCTTCAAATCTCCCCAAATCTCCATCTAATTTGGTATCACACTAAAAGCATTAATATCTTGAAACCTACATCAGCTCTGGACGCAATTCTTTATATAGAGACCTATGATATGAAATGATAGATATTGTCACCCCACCTGTCGCTCTCGACCCGCAAGAACGACCCGCAGACGAGGTTGAGTGGCAAACTTCTTTATTGTCAGTCTTCTACATATCTTGATCCGGGAACCCCGCTCCTCAAATTAAGCCCCTTATTATAGTATCAGTAGTTACAAATGCCCAATCACCATATCACGCGATTCACCTAAACACCAATCAGAAGGACTACTAGTGACCTTATCCATGAGCATGTGAGATGCTCATGAGCACCTACGTGACTCCATAGGTTTCTATTGTTCTACAGATCTTGTGCCCTTCCCAAAACTACAGGTTAATCATATACCCTCCTTGTGACTCCAGGCATTGAACGTGCGTCGTCCACGAGCGCACCCATTTTCCTTGGGTTAAACATTCACAGTCCCATTATCCTGGGCCTAGTCACCTACGTGACTGCCATCCACAAGTGCATGGCTCCCCACATCTCCCCCTTTTCTTTTATATATGGCAGGGATCGTGCCTGTCTTAGGTTGCCAATCCTCAGCACACATGCTTACCCGTCATCGGGTACTCCCCCCGGATCGAGGAGCCCCTGTCTTAGGTTGCTATGGTGAGGGATCAGTCTTACCCGTCTTTGGCTACCGATCCAGCATACTAAGCCATATTTGGGGGGAGGTACCAGCTCCAGAGCCCACATACATACGTGAGTTAAAATTGTCACGCGTGTGGTAGACATATAGCCTGAGGAGGGAACAGGAGTCAGAGGGCAATAGAGCAATATTAATATACTAATGATCAAAGAAGGAGGCAGAAATCGCAGCATGGTTATTCTAATACTTATAATTTTTACCTCATGCTGCACCTTTTATATTATTTTTCTTCTTATGCTTTGATTGTATCATATGTAACTGAGCACAAGTTTTCTTTTTGAAGTTGGACCAGACCTTTAGAAATCCTCCTCCTATAAGCAATAGACATAAGATGATTCCCAAAATTCCTACTAGAATCCAGAAGGTATAATGTAAAATATTTCCTGGGTTAAATCCCTGTAAAGCATCTTTTAAAGTAGTCAAAATACGACCAGCCATTTTTGCTGGATCAGATATATCTAATCGCGCATGCCCAATGGTAGTGATTTCTCGTTGTAACTGTAAAAGATCTAGACTAACATTAGTATCATGCCAAATTCCCCGCAAATGGTTGTGTACTTTTTCCCAAGAAATATTATTGGCTGACAAGGGCGTCACACAAATATGTTGATAGGCACCATGGCACATGAAAGACATTTGCGCTTTTAGAGCAGAGAGTTGTGTGCCTAGATATTCTACAGCCTCTTCTATTCCATCAAGGCGTGCTAACAATTTCTGATCAACATCTTGTTGTATATGTAATGCTAATGAAATATTTTGAGATAACGCGTTAACATGATCAGCAGTATGTATGGTCTGTGCCAATGCGAAAGAGGATACCGTAGCACTAGCTATTAAAGTAATAAGAGCGCCTATTCCAGCTATTAGCATTCCAATAAATCGCCTTTTTCTAGACAGCGCATTTTCTAGTTCTAAGGCAAATTGATAACCATAATTAGCATACCACGGTCCCTCCACCTCAACAGGTAACAAGAAAAAAGGTGGTTGCATAACTAAAAACACATGAATAGGTACATTGGGATTATACGTATCAACGGGCACACAATTAGAAAGCTTACAATTAATACAACTTATGTGATAGAGACTATTATCCTTAATCACTTGCCCCCTCCCTATTACAAGCAAAAATGGTTTAGGTACACAAGTACGAAAAGTAAGACTTCCCGATTCCGGTATAGCTCTAGAATTATTAATAGGTCCCATAGCGGCTACCACTTTCCACAGGTCAGGATGAAACATTTCTTGTTGTGTAGTAAGTATACTTCCTGGAATATATTGATAATGGTAAGAACTTCGTGTATCATTCTTAGACCAGTCCGTGATAGGAAAATCAATACCCGTCGGGGAGATGACCAATGGTCTTGGCAAATAATATTCAGTCCACAAAGGACCCTCCGCTTTTTTGACGATTATCTAAAGTTTTAAGCGTCAGTAACAAACATGAGTTAGGGTGAGAAGATTGCACTCTATGCTGAGCCATTTAAAGAAGGGCTTGAAGCTGGGCAGTCTCTTGTCTCGACCACAGTTGAACTGGCTCTGCCTTCATGGGAACAGGCTGTAGGACAGTCATCGTCACTATCATCACCATCACCAGCACCCTCCACAGGTTCCACTCCGGCACCCAGAGTGGAGCAGGCGCATCCTGTGGGAAAACACAAAGGGAACCTCGGTGCCATCTAAGCACCGGGTCGGGTTTGGATAATTGGCCTTGCAAGTCTCCTGCCCCTTTCAGTGTCTTCCAAGCCCTGAGGGCCGCTGTGGCTATTTGTTGATACACCGCAGGGGGGTATGTACTCTGCACTTGGGCCCCGAGATATGGCCCCGTGCCTGTCAGCATTTCCAAATTCCATTGCGGGTTACCCGCGGCTGCATTTCTCCGTGCTGTGTCCAGACAATTGTCCTGATTTTGGATTTTCCATTCTAGATATTGTCCTCCACTTAATATCGCCCTGGTCAAGTTGGCCCAATCCTCGGGAGCGAGGTAGAGTGCTCCCAGCGACTCCACAAGGGAGACCATAAAGGCTGCTTGGGGCCCATAGCTGCTAACTGCCTCCTTCAGCTGCTTCACCAACTTAAAATCTAGTGGCTGGTGGTACCTCTGCTGATTCTGATCTTCTAACACTGGAAAAAAACCTTTTCCCGGGCCAAGGACCTCTCTCCAATTCTCTGCGGCGCAGCCCGAACAATAGCACGTCTTGGTGCAACTGGGCTTATAAGGCGGGGGCCACTCATGGGGTGGCGCTGTGGAGCTAAAATGCGGAAGCGGCGTAACTTTCGTTTTTAATTTTGATTGTGCCATAACTGCGGCTTCCGCCCCTGCTCTCAGCTGCGCCATTACTTCTCCCTGCACCCTTAACTCTCCTAATACCTTTTGCAATTCCGCCTCCCTATCCTCAAGTCGTTGCCTCATGGCTTCCAAGTCTGTCTGGAGACCGGGAGATTCCTCCTTCTTGTTGTTTGCCTCTATCTTTCCTAGCTCCTGCAACTCGCTTTCTGACATCCCTTCTGAGCTTTCGCTTTCGGAGTCAGGGTCTCGGGAGGAGCCCTTACGGGATTCTTCTTTCACTTGCTTAAAGACTTCCCCTCCCTGTAGTACTGCTCGCTGCAGGGGCTCTCGGGGGGATAGCAAACATACTTTCACCAGGGACCACACGGCGAGAGTCCCCGGGGATGTAGAGAGGCAGAGTTTTAAGTCCTCGCCCAGGTGTTTCCATTGTGGCACATTTAGGAGCCCTTCTTCTATAAACCAGGGGGCAATCTCTGCTACTTCTTTTAAAAAGGCTCGGGCTGTTTTTGCCTTTAAGGGGGTACCGTTCATCTTGAGAACGTCTTTTAGGGGATCTTCCATTCTACGTCTACTAAGCTCGTTCCCCATCCCGAGGAAACTTTCACTTGTATCGTCCCTGCCCAGGGAACTTTCACTTGTATCGTCCCTGCCGAGGGAACTTTCACTTGTATCGGCAATTTCACCGGCCTCTTTCAAGAAGGCGCGAGCAGTTTTAGTCTTTAATGGAGTGCCATGAGCTTTCAAAAGGTCTCTCAATGGACCTTCCATTTTATAGCGGGCAAGTTCGTTTCCCATCTTTGGAAACCCTTACACCTCTGAGGAACCTTAAAAAATTGCCCACTAACAATAGTCCCCAGAGACTTCACCCCCGTCTAAAGACAGGAAATAGGCGCGCACTTTAGCTCGTCACCCTAGGGCCCTTTAGGGTGAACTTCTTGTTGCTCTTACCCCAATCCTCGGTCCACGTCCAGAGTCGGGATCCCGGGTTTCGGCACCAGATGTCGCTCTCGACCCGCAAGAACGACCCGCAGACGAGGTTGAGTGGCAAACTTCTTTATTGTCAGTCTTCTACATATCTTGATCCGGGAACCCCGCTCCTCAAATTAAGCCCCTTATTATAGTATCAGTAGTTACAAATGCCCAATCACCATATCACGCGATTCACCTAAACACCAATCAGAAGGACTACTAGTGACCTTATCCATGAGCATGTGAGATGCTCATGAGCACCTACGTGACTCCATAGGTTTCTATTGTTCTACAGATCTTGTGCCCTTCCCAAAACTACAGGTTAATCATATACCCTCCTTGTGACTCCAGGCATTGAACGTGCGTCGTCCACGAGCGCACCCATTTTCCTTGGGTTAAACATTCACAGTCCCATTATCCTGGGCCTAGTCACCTACGTGACTGCCATCCACAAGTGCATGGCTCCCCACACCCACCTCAGTCTGTTAGCAAGACATGATGAAGTGGTGCAGAATAATTTTAACTCATATTTTAGAAGGGAAAGAACGAGAGATAAATTAGCAAATCCGTAACAACTCTATAAGACGGCAGAGAAAATGCCGACAGTTCATACCCAGTCTAAAGATAAGGAATGTTTCTTGATTAATCCTAGTGTTGGTCCCTGGGAGTAACTTGCCAGTCAATGTCTCTTCTATGGTCTGGGTTCTTTGCTTTACACTCTTGGCCCCATCCTCTAAGATATTCTTTATTTCCCATTATTCTTTTTGTCTACTTCTGTAGAAATCACCTCTGTTAGCAGCTAAATAGATTTATGATCCTGCCTCCTGCATGTAGAAAATCAGTAGTGTTAGATCCTTATAATCTCAGTCCTGCTTAGTCCAGGCTGGTAACACTTGTTAGTACTAATCACTTAAAATGGTGTAAGTATTCTATGTAACAAATTAAAATAACTGGGGTTGTTTTCAATAAATTTCATTTTTTTCAAACACTTTTTAGGTTTACAAGAAAATTAGGTGAAAAGTATGGAGATTTTCCATATACCCCAAGCACCCATATATGCATAACCTCCACCATTACCAATATTCCCTATCAGAGTGGTCTATTGTTACAATTGATGAACCACATCAACACATCATTATCATCTAAAGTTTATCACTAATATTAGGGTTCACTCTTTATCCTGTACACTTAAGGCTTTGGACAAATATATAATGACATGTATCCATCATTACACTATCATAAAGAACAGTTTCATTACCCTAAAAATCTTCTGTGCTCTTCCTATTCATCCCTTCATCCCTCATCCCCTCTGGTAAACACTGATCTTTTTGCTGTCTCCATCATTTACCTTTTCCAGAAGGTCATAAAGTTAGAAGTATATGGGTTGTATGTAGTCATTCAGAATGGTTTCTTGCATTCACTGTATGCATTTAAATTTACTCTGTGTATTTTCTTGGCTTCATAGCTCATTTTTTAAAAATTGCTGAATGAGATTCCAATGTCTAGATCTCCCACAGTTTATTTATCCATTTACCTATTAAGGGACACCACGGTTGTTTCTAGGATTTGGCAATTATGAATAAAGCTGCTATAAACATCGACATGCAGGTTTTTTTGTGGACATAAGTTTTCAATTTCTTTGGGTAAAAACTAGGAAGTGAAGTTGCTACATCATAAGCAAGAATGTGTTTAGTTTTTTAAGAAGCCATCTAAATGTCTTCTGAAGTTGCTGTACCATTTCACATTTCTGCCAGCAACGAATGAGAGTTCCCTTTGCTCCACATGCTTGCCAACATTTGATGTTGTCAGGGTTCCAGATTTTGACCATTCTAGTATGGGAGTAGTAATATCGCCTAATTGTCTTAATATGCATTCCCCTGACAATATACGATGTGGAACATCTTTTCATGTAATTATTTTTCATATGTATGCAGTCTTTAGTGAGGTATCTGTTAAGGTTTGGGGCTAATTTTTAAATTAGATTTTTTTATTGCTAAGTTTTGAGTTTTTTATGCATATTTCAGATAATAGTCCTTTATTATATATGTCTTTGCAAATATTTCCTCCTACTCTGTGGTTTGCCCTCTTATTCTCTGAGCAATGGCTTTTACTGAGCAGAAAATTTAATTTCAGTGAAGTCTAGTTCATCAATTCATTTTCATGGATCTTGCCTTTGGTTTTGTACCATCAGCAAACCAAAGATCATCCAAATTTTTTTCTCCTTTCTTATTTTTCAGAAGTTTTCTAGGTTTTTTTTTATCTTTTTTTCAAAGTTTTCTAGTTTTGTACTTTACATTTAGGTCTGTGATCCATTGTGAGTTAGTTTTTGTGAAGGTTGTAAGATCTATGTCTAGATTCATTTTCCCAGTTGTTTAAAAATAGGTTGATAATGGATGGATGCATGGATGAATGGATGGATAGATAGATACATAGATAATAGATAATGAAGAGAGTGTCTCTAACTACTTACTTTTATTTTAGTAGTAAACTTCCAGGGGAGAGTATCCTTCTATAAACCTTGTGGGCTAAGTGGTAGTGTTTTCATGGTATTGCCTTAATTCTTTTGGAGGTCTTATCACATGGGTTTATAGTCACAACCTCAACTGGAATTATTATTCCAGACTATATTTTATAGTTAAAATGTTTTTAGAATTAGAGGCTGAACTTGAGAAACAGTTTTATTTTCCAATCCAAAAAGCCCTTGCCACACTATATCCTCCTTGTATTCTGCTAGGTAATTATCAATTTCTTTCTTTAGATTGCTCTTGCAGTTTTATATTATATAATATCTATTTATGAATAGAACTAATAACAACCCTTGACTAGCTGCCTAAATATTCTGCTTAGAGATCACCTCGCTAAGGGTCAAAGTTTATAAGGTATTTTTTCTTAGCTTCCACACTATTGTGAGCAACAATTCAATACAGTATTTTAAGACTGTATAGCACGGACTATCATTTTTCCAACATTTGGTTGTTACCTAGTCCTAAAGCTAAGCTCACATATTTAGGATTTGATAGGACAATACCCTATATCTAGGTACAGTATCTGTATGAATAACATTTTAAACTACAGACAACAATACAGACAACTTAAGACACCAGTCATTTATTTAGCCCACGATGTTTTTGTCAACAATTTAGGCTAGGATCAGCTGGACGTTTTTCCCTATCCTTTTATGGCTCTCTTTTTATATTTGTACTGAGCTGGAGATTGTCTAGGAGGCACTGCTTTTGTAGGTTGGCTGGTTGTCAAGTAGAGCTCCTTCCAGCTTGCCAGCTTGGGCTTAATTTCATGGTGAAGACAAGGTCTAAGAGAAAGTAGATACAAGATCTCTTGGGGTCTAGGATTGGACTGCACATACAGTCATTTCTGTCATATTCTGTTGGCCAAACTGAGTCACAAAGCCAGCCTAGATTTAAGAAGTAAGGAAGAAGGACTGAACTTTTGATGGTACAAGTTACAAGTTCACATCATAAAGGACAGAGCCACAGGATACGAGAGAAAATTCCATCCATTATTTTTCTACCAGTCTACTAAAAACACTAATAATAGGAGTATTTAGCACACTGAAGTCAATTTAAGACATTTCAAGCAGACAAAAAGTTTGGTCAGGATTTAGAAGAATTTAAGAATATCAACATATCTTATTAATATGTTCTTAAGTGTAAATAGAACATTTACTAAAATTGACCATATATTATATTGTACACTAAGTATAAATAATTCCATATAGGAAAAATAAAATTCAGATCATATTATGATTCTTCAAGATATAAATAACAAAACGTCCTTCCATACTAAAATTAAGAATATCTTCTTTCTTGGTGAAAGAGAGAATAGAAACAGAAATGTTAACATTGCTCATAATAGAAAAAGAAAAACTTAATTTGTCTATGGCATATATTTGAAACAACAATACAAGGAAAATTCATTACCTTAAACAACCACATCAATAAAAATAAAATAACATAAATGAATAAAACAATTCCTTAACTGAAAACCTGGAACCACCATCAAAGTAAACCATAAGGGGAGCAGAAGGAAGCAAATACTATATATATATATATGTATATACATATATATACTATATATATATAGTATATATATATATATAGTGTACAATATAATGTATGGTCAATTTTAGTAAATGTTCTATATATATTATATATATATATATAGTATTTGCTTCCTTCATATATATATATATATATAAAAATAAATTTAAAGGCAGAAACAGAAAACAGTAAAAATAATAAGTAAATAAATGAATCATAAATAATAAATGAAATGCAAATTCCTTGAAAAAACCTCAACAAAAGAGATAATCAAAAAGAAGAAAGAACAAATAATAAATAAGAACTAATCAAAGTGAAATAAGAAATAAAATTTTAAAATATATCTCTACTTTGAACTCCATGTATAACATTTGCTAAACTAGATGATTCAGATTAAGTCCTAGGAAAAATTGTTAAAAAATTTGAAGTTAATAGAGTTAAAAAGCTTATACAGAGCAATTTTAAAGAAAAAAAAAAAGTTATTCAAGTACTAACTCACAAGAAACTACCAAGCCCAGATTATGTTAGGGAAATTTTATAAAATCATCAAAGGCCAGAAAATTGTGATAGCTTATAAATAGACCCAAAGAAGATTAAAAAGGATGAAAACTTCCAAATTCCTTTCTGAAGCAATTATAACATTAAAATTTTAATAAATATAGCCTCAGGTAGATGGATAGATATATGTCATCTCACCTAAAATATCCATGCAACTCAACCTAAATAAAATTTTCATGAACAGAATTTTTAACATCACATTAAATTATAAATCCAGAGTGACCTTATGAATATATATATTTATTTTAGGGTGATTAAATAACAGGAAATCACTTGATACAGCTCGCTCTATTAGTAGATCTAAGAAGAGAAGTCAACAACATAAACTTTCAAAAGATGTTTGCTAATATTAGATACTTAATGCTATGAAAGCTTTTTTTATTTATACATATTTACATTTAGAAATTATGGTAAGCATGGGGAAAAGCACAGAGTTTCCTACTACTAGATAACCTTGGGAGTTGAGAGAACAGCAAAGACTTTCCTAGGAATGTACATTTACAGGAAGATCTGTATGAAAAGCAGGAATTAGAAGTGGAGTGGTTAGAGGAACTGGCACACCATATATAGAGAATAGCCTGTGTGGATAGCCTAGAAAGGAAACAAGAAACTACTATGTCAAGTGAACTAAAAGAAGGCCAAGAAGGCCACTATTTGTGAAGTGGAGACAAGATTTAGAGAAACAGGCTAAGACCAGATTAAGACCAGATTCTGGAGAGAATGTACCAGCATATTTGAAGAAAATTCAGTAATGTGACAAAAAGCTCTTATGAGTGATCCTAAGAATTAAAAATGTGCTTAAAAATAAGCACAGGGGCGCCTGGGTGGCTCAGGGGGTTAAAGCCTCTGCCTTTGGCTCAGGTCATGATCCCAGGGTCCTGGGATCAAGCCCCACATCGGGCTCTCTGCTTGGAAGGGAGCCTGCTTCCTCCTCTCTCTCTGCCTGCCTCTGACTACTTGGGATCTGTCTGTCAAATAAAAACATAAATAAATAAATCTTTAAAAAAAAAATAAATAAGCACACACTTAAATGAAGAATATTCAGCATGGTACTACTTATATATGATGCAAAATGTACAATAGGTAATTAATTAAATTATGTTGTATTCATAGATGAAATATTTAAAGTAATAACAATGTTCTGGAAGAAATATTGCTTATAAAAAATGTCCATTATACATTGTTTGAGTTGGAGAATGGACTCTTCCAAATTCCCAAAAGTTTCTGCTTTTATTATGTATTTAATTTTTACTGATATTCAAAATTACATTTTTGCACTTTAAATCCAAACACAATTTATTAATGGAACCATACATAAGAAAGACACAATTTCGCATTTACTAATTATTCCTAACAATTTTTAGGAAATGTAAATGTACTGTTTGGTAGTTTGCATATTTATTAAGTTGGAATGACCTTATTGTTGATAATAACTAACACTAGAGCTTATAAAATCTTTTAATATGATCAATGTTATTAATTTCAGTCTTACATATCATGTTTTATAATTTTCACAGAACATTTAAAGTTTATGGAAATTGACAGAAATTCCTCATTAGAAAGCTAATCAACAATTCATGACTAGTTCCTTAAAAAATAAAATTTAACTTTTAACAGTAATCAAGTATACTGAAGTTGTTAGACAGTTATGTGATTGTGTTCTTGTTAACTTCAGTTTAAAAATTACTCAAATTTATATTGCTTGTCAATTAAAGAGTAATCAGTATATGTAAACATTTTATGCAAAAATTTATTATGTTTCATACTTCTCAATCTCTGGTGATGCATAATAAATTTTAAAGAAAAATTCTTATCAATCATGAAGTAATTATAACAACTATAAATTACTTCATTTCAAACTAGAATAGCAAATACAGACAATTATTCTCTGACTAATTCAGACAAGGAGACTTTAAAACAACTTTCTGGAAAATAAATAAAAATTGAATGTGCCCTGAAAATAATTGTCTTATTTTTTCTTCTTTCAAAAAATTTATCTCTTACAATAAGTAAGATTTCGACATTAAATAAATTTTGTATTTGCCTCTGACATTAGTAATGATGTTTTAGGACTATTTCATCAATTTTTTTTTTTTTTCTGACTCAAAGATCCTACATCCATTACATCTAGTTAGATTGGATCATAGAACAATTTAGAAATAAGCAGTATTTTTTTTAAAGGTTTTATTTGTTTATTTGACAGAGATCACAAGTAGGCAGAGAGGCAGGCAGAGAGAGAGAAAGAGAGAGAGAGAGAGGAGGAAGCAGGCTTCCTGCTGAGCAGAGAGCCCAATGTGGGGCTTGATCCAAGGACCCTAGGATCATGACCTGAGCTGAAGGCAGAGGCTTTAACCCACTGAGCCACCCAGGCGCCCCAGTAATAAGCAGTATTTTTTAAAAGTCATTTCATTCTTTGAATTCTCATAGATCCATTTGGATTTCACGTAAGAAACTTTAGGATGTTGTGAAGTGTGTAAACCTGGTGATTCACAGACCTGTACCCATGGGACTAATAGTACATTTTATGTTAATTTAAAAAAAAAAAAAGAAATCTTAGCAAGTCACATTTCTTAGTCATAATTCAAAATTTAGGGAAACCAATTTTAGAATAATACCCTTTTTATAGGAAAATCTCTAATTCTTTAGAAAACCTAAGGCCCAAAATTTGTTGACCAAGAAGTTATCTATTAATCTTTATGTTTTATCAGTGAACAAACACATTTTTCCCTTCGTCAATTTTGGAAAACTATGTAACATAGCAGTGAAGGATTTTGGATACATAAAATGGGTTTTTCACTCTGTGTCTTACCAAAGGAAAATAGTACAATCTTTTAAGACCTTATTTCTTTAAATAATAAAAGGGAAAAATTAAATGTGTTGAGATTTAAATTGTTTAATATGTGTAAATCTCTTCCACTAATGGAAAGCTAGTGGGTACCCAGCAAAAGATAAGTATTTCTTTTATTATCATAACAGGTATTGAATTAATTTCTAAGGTATATGAAAAGTCAAAACTAACATAATTGCATGATAGAACTAAAAAATAATGAAAACAGGACTCCTGGGTGGCTCAGTGGGTTAAAGCCTCTGCCTTCAGCTCCTGTCATGATCCCAGGGTCCTGGGATCAAACCCCGCATCAGGTTCTCTGATCAGAAGGGAGCCTGCTTCCCCTTCTCTCTCTACTTGTCTCTCTGCCTACTTGTGAGCTCTGTCAAATAAATAAATAAAATCTTAAAGAAAAAATTAATGAAAACTAACATAGTTGCACAATAAAACTAAAAAATAACTTAGAGATCATTTATGATATATACCCTTCCTATTTAACAGATGAACACACTTTTCTCAAAGAAGATTAATTTGTCAAATGTTGATAATTGACCAAACTAAAGTGCAGAATACTCATTAGTACTTTTTCCTTTATAACAAATTTTTACATAATATAATCATTTACCAGAATAATCAAATGACCCATGGCAATAAGCGAATATTTTAAACAGTTGCTGCTTTTAAATAAGAGTAAACGATGAAACCAATCAATCAAATAATTGATCGACAAGTGATTTTATAGTTTTCAAGTTCCAAAAGGGCCTTTCCTTCTGTACTCTCCAAAATACACATGAATTCATACTATATTGTAGCATACATACAGAAAAGTATATAACACATCTATATGCACATTATCATAAATAGCATATGATAGCACTTTAATATAACTGATGTCTTTGGGCTGCTATAACAAAATATAGACTAGTAGCTTACAAACAATAAACATTTGTTTCTCACAATTCTGGTGGCTGGAAAATCTAAGACCAGTATTCTCCATCTAATGAGAATCATAAAAGGCCATCTTTTTTCTATGCTCCTGCATGGTGGAAGGGCCAAGGGAGCTCTCCCGGATCCCTTTGATAATGGCATTAATCCTATCAGTGAGGGCTCCGCCATCATGACCTAATTACCTCCTATAGGCCCCTCCCTCTAAATACCAACACATTAAAGATTAGGCTTCCAGAGGCACACCTGGGTGGCTTAGTGGGTTAAAGCCTCTGCCTTTGGCCCTGGTCATGATCTCAGGGTCCTGGGATCAAGCCCTGCATCGGACCCTCTGCTCAGCAGGGGTCCTGCTTCCTCCTCTCTCTCTGCTTGCCTCTCTGCCTACTTGTGATCTCTGTCTGTCAAACAGATAAATAAAATCTTAAAAAAAAAAAAAAAAGATTAGGCTTCCACATATGAATTTTTAGGGGGGATACAGATATTCAGTCTTTAGCAATTTAATTTCTTCTGTGCTTCACTTAGCATATTTTGTTTTGTTTTAGCAAACACTGGCAGAAAGAATTTTAGATAGACCCCAAACCAGAAAAAAGAAAAAACAAAATATTGAAAGGGGAGAAGAAGTAGAATATTACACCACTTCAAATTTGTACCCTAAGAGGAGAGATTTTCATTTATGTGAAAGTACCAGATTTTCAGGTACATGAAAAGTTCAGCTGAAGTAAGACATATACCAGTACAACCATAGTTCATGCAAATGGCAGTTCATACAAATAAAAAGTTATTAGATAATTTAAGTAGTGGAAATGACTCTACACTAGCAGTGGGCTTGCAGAAGATACATAGAATTTCTTTAAATAAAATGTGGTAGTCACATTTAAATTTAGAGCTGTTACCAAATAAACAAACACCTAACACTCCAAAAAGAAAATACTTCTCACATTACACTGAGTTTTATTCTCATAACACAATCAACCCTCACAAAACTGTCTTCACTATTCAGAGATTTACCTAGTATTCATATAATTATTTTATGGTTTTATGGCTTATTTTCAAACAAGTTATTTTCCTACTTTATAAATAAAAATGAGAGACAACCTGTGGGACTTCGTTACAACACTATGTATAAGATAACATTTTTTTTCCCCCAAATATTTTATTTGTTTATTTGACAGAGAGATAGCAGAACAGGCCACACCAGCAGGGAGACTGGGAGAGGAAGAAGCAGGCTTCTCGCAGAGGAGGGAGCTTGATGTGGGGCTCGATCCCAGGACCCTGGAATCATGACCTGAGCCAAGGGTAGATGCTTAACAACCGAGCCACCCAGATGCCCCAGACTACTTCAGTTCTTAGTTTAGGATAAAATAATATATAGTGAATATTTTGGGAGCTCCTGGTGGAGTAGTCGGGTTAAGTGTCCTACTCTTGGTTTCAGCTCAGGTCATGATGTCAGAGTCCTGAGGTCAAGCCCCATATCAGACTCTGAACTCAGCATGGAGTCTGCTTGAGGTTCTCTTTTCCTCTCCCTCTGCCACTCATGCTCATGCTCTCACTCTCTCTCTCTCTCTCAAATAAATAAAAAAAACTCTTTTTAAAAAGACGAATATTTTGAATAACACATAGTTTAATTTGCTTCGATATAATTAACCTACCTTAAAATAATGATATTTTGAGAAGAAGAACTATCATTCAATAAATTTGTATGGAAAAAAATATGGCCATATCCTCTAGGATAAAGAAACTAAAAGTGCTGGTAAACCTTTTTAGCATCTTGTATTAGGAAAGTTCCTTGTTAACAAAATGATCTATTTTGCTGATATCATTCACTTTGACAAGTTTATTTATTGGCACTAACACAACAGTGTAGCAATTTACTAAGAATTTCCATAAATCAGGGGCATTGCATGGCTCAGTCAGTCAAGCATCTGCCTTTGGCTCAGATCATAGTCCCAGGGTCCTGGGACTGAGCCCAGCAGGGTGCCTGCTTCTCCTTCTCCCTCTGTTATCTCCCCTGCGTGTGCTCTCTGGCTCTCTCTCTTGTCAAATAAATAAATAAAATCTTTAAAAAAAAAAAAAAAGGAATTTTCATGAATCAGATTACATTATGCTCCATGAGACATAAACCAGATATTTGACATTTTTTCATCAGTGTTGTGCAATGATGCTATTTTCTTAATCTTTAACTAAATAAAAGTAAATTTATTCTAACTGAAAGCAAAAGCAGAATGTTCTTCTATAACTCATAGTAGAGCCTTTTAAATAGTCATTGACATTTGAAAGATGTTTATACACTGAAATTAGCTCATGGAAAATGCTTTCCTTTCCATGCTTTAATAATAAATTTACGATGAAAGGAGTGCGAAGGAACACAATTCATAAGTAGAAAGAAACAGTGTTAAAACAAAACCACAGAACTGTGCCTTTATTGTAGTCATTACCTTGTGCCCAGCTCCTGACTCACCTTTTTTGGCTATGCAGAGCTGGATTCATGAGCTACTTAGGAAAATTGCTAGGACTTAATTCGCAAAAAGGTGGCATTTTGCCTTATTGTGGATTTAGATACATGATGAACAATTTGAGATTTCTGGTAAGCACCTCAGAATCTCTCATTTAACTGCTGCCAAAAGGGAGTTATTAAGCCTTAATTTTTAAGCCTGGGGAGCATAAACATTCAACCTTAGTCAAGAAAAAAATGACAGATCTCTTTTCTGAAGACCCTGGTAGGAAAAATGTTGGCCTTCCAAAAAGAATTGTGACACAATAAAGTGTTATAAAGAACTGTGTCTCTACACTGAGTATTATATGCAAACAATGAATCACAGAACACTGCATTAAAAACTAATGATGTACTGTATGGTGACTAACATAATGTAATAAAAAAAAGAATTGTGTCTTTAATGAATCTTTGGTATAAATGAATACATATTTTGAAAAGATTATATAAAGTCTTATTTGCCATAAAAAGAGTAGGCATCTCTATTTTAAAATAACATCTAGCCCTGATACATCTCTTCTCAAATTCACACTAAAATATCTATGGAATGTGTGTGCAGAGACACACAGTTAGGGAGGGAAACAAAGAAACAAAAAACACTGAAAAACCAAGAAACCGAGGACTGAAAGTGAACTTATTGCTAAAATTAGTGATTGACTTCCCAGTATCTACAAAGCTGATAGAAACTGAAAGTGCTTAGTTAACTAAAAAACCAAATAAGTCTTCTATCTTAAAGAAGAAAAATATAAACATATAAACAGGAAGTTCTTCATTTTTGTTCTAATGTCTACTTACCATATCATAATTTCATTGTCTATTCTTCCATTTAACATTTGCCACTCTTAGAAAACTCTTTTCCCAATTCCAAATAAAGTTACTTTTTACTTTATTTTATTGCGCTAAGAACGCTTGCCATGAGATCTGTCTTATTAAGAACTTTTAAGTGAACAATATATTATTATTGACTATACATACAGTAGATCTCCAGAGCTCATTCCTCTGACTTAGCAGAAACCACACGTCCATTTATTAAGAATTCTTTGTGTAAACTTAGGTGCTAGAGTTCAGGAAGAGCTGATTCCACACTATTATGGAATAGGAGTGAGAAGATAAGAGTAACACTGCAAAATTCATACATATTGAGAATTATAAGTGTTTTGTTTTTAGCTTTTTGATTCATAATATCACAAAATCAAGCAGTAACAATAAAGGATTGTTCTCAACTTAAATGAATGTTTAATAGACGAGTATTAGACTTAATGAAGACCTCTCATTCAGCCTCCTGAATACCTCTTAATTCTGTCCACTTCTTGCTGATAGCATTGTAACTATTGTAAAATAAAACAATGTCTCTTGTTTTATCACTACAGTACTCTCCTGTTTCTTTGCCTGTAATCTTCCTCTCACCAGTCTGCTTGCCAGGCTAGAACAAAGTGATCTTTCTGAAATTTATGTATGGGTATGTCATTCCCTTTATTAAAACTTTCAAGCTGTGACTCGTCATTTTTTGAGGGTAGTTCAAACTTCCTAATAGTATTTATAAGGCTCCTGTACTTTATGGGTCATTTTTATTATTTCAACTCCATTTCCTGCTATAGCCAGAAAACAGTAAGGTAGACAGAAAAATGGCTCACCAAAGACTTTTACATCCTGATTCCCCAATAACTGTGGATCTGCTACTTCCGAAGGAAAAAGGACTTTGTAGATGTGATTAAATGAAGGGCCTTGAGTTGGGGAGATTGCCCTGGATTATCCAGGCGACACCATATAATCATAAGGGGGTTCAGAGTAAGTGAGGGACATGTAATAACAACAGAGACAAAGGTGATAGGAAGAGAAAGAGAGGTTAATTTTGAACTTCTGGCCTCCAGAACTATAAGATAATACATTTGTGCTGCTTTTTAAACCACAAGGACTGCAGCTCATGTACAACCTCAGTAGGAAACTAAATAGTAAACACAAAGAAACCTAAAACCAGTAAGTAAATCAAATCTATGAAGCAATAGAAAGCATGAGGCAGAGATTAGATAAGAGGAATCATAGTACAGAAGTTTATGGACACAGGAAAAATTAAAGAAGTCCTAAATAAATGAATACCTCATATATGTGAACTGAAAAACACACTACATTTAAGATTTAAATTCTTACCGAGTTAACAGGTTTAATGTCATCCCAATCAAAACCTCAAAAGCCATTTATATTTAAAGACAAAATGGTACTGAAATGTATTTGGAAACACAGAAGATTTAGGTAGAGTAACTAAGATAATCTTTTTTTTTTTTTTTTTTTTTTTTAGATTTTATTTATTTATTTGACAGAGAGAGAAATCACAAGTAGGCGGAGAGTCAGGCAGAGAGAGAGAGAGAAGCAGGCTCCCGCTGAGCAAAGAGCCCGATGCGGGGCTCGATCCCAGGACACTGAGATCATGACCTGAGCCGAAGGCAGCGGCTTAATCCACTGAGCCACCCAGGCGCCCCTGTAACTAAGATAATCTTGATAAAAGAGGATTTCTACTGCCACATTCTAAGACTTAGTATACAATTTTAAAAATTGACATAGAAGCATTGAAATAGTAGTGTTGAAATAGAATGGAGAGTATAGAAACAGACTCACCTATACAGTCACTTGATTTCTAAAAAAGACAGTGAAGTGATTCCATATACAAAGGAGCCATTTTCATTAAACTCTGCTGGAGCAGCTGGATGTTTTTCATAAAATAAATAAATAAGTAAATGACTCAACCTCATAAATGCTCAACAATTGATTAAAAAATATGAAATTAAAACTGTAAGACATCTAGAAGAAAAAGAGAAAATCTTGGAAGCATCAAGGAAGGCGATGATATGTCAAGACACAATAGCATTGACTTTAAAACAAAAAAATATGGATAAAAAGAATTTCCATCACCCATGCATGAGTTCCTAACCTTCTCAAGAGCTTTTTGGGTATAATCTGAAACTAGCCCTCATGCGGAGGGAAGGGAGAGACTGAGTCAGGCCATGTCACATTTACAGGTGAAAAATTTCATAAGCAATAAAACTTACCTATGAGACTTGTCCTAGGCAGCTGCAGGACAGGTATATCTCCACACCTACCCACCAAGTCTTAAAAGGTTACCTAGAAGGGGCGCCTGGGTGGCTCAGTGGATTTAGCCGCTGCCTTCGGCTCAGGTCATGATCTCAGTGTCCTGGGATCGAGCCCCGCATCGGGCTCTTTGCTCAGCGGGAGCCTGCTTCTCTCTCTCTCTCTGCCTGACTCTCCGCCTATTTGTGATTTCTCTCTCTGTCATATAAATAAATAAAATCTTTAAAAAAAAAAAAAAAAAAGGTTACCTAGAAGCCTTAGGGGTTCAGTCATGTGTGCCTTCCAGATGATCCCAGTGCTCCACTCTTTCAAGGTTACATCCTCTGGGCAGTCTCTAGGAGTGGGGAATGTAAGTGAAAGCCACATTCCAAGGACAGGAGAGAGGGTGATAAGCCTCTTATTGCTAGGGTCCAGCTCATGGGTCTACTGACAGTCATGTCTTCTCATGTCTCCTAATACCCCATCCCCTTCCCTCAGTGACCACTCTTATAGTCGTACCTGTACCACTCTTCTGCAATGGACCTGGAGCTGTCAGCAAGGGGCTTCACTAGCATAAAACCTCCTTTAACAGCTATCTGGTTGTACTGGAAGCAGATGTCACAGCAACTGTAGGCAAAAGTAAGAGAAAACACAGATTAAACAATGGTTTCCCAAAGCCAGTCACATTTCCACCAAAAGTACCATGTTCCGATTCTTTGATTTATTAAGTCGCCTAAGCTGGGGGTTTGGACCACTCAGCATCTTAACTTGTATCCTCACACGATTTAATAAAGATGATATAATGGCAGACTCATCACGTATGAACATAGATCATTCTGTTTGGATAATGGCACAGGTGCCCCCTTGTGAGACAATGGGCAGTAATAATGTCCAAGGCCATTCTATTTAGAAGAGCACCTTTTTTCATTAGAGACATTTTAGGGTAAATAAGTATAGGCTGTGTTGCAATCATGCAAGGCTTGCTGGGTGAATTTAGTAAGGGTTTCTATGTATTCTATAACATCCTCCAGGCCAGTGGAGGGAACAAAGACAGCCAACAAGTAACTGTACTAGGGGAAAACAGAACATGCCCATCTGACCTTAAAAAGAGAGAGGTTGGTAGCTTTAGTAAATTGACCTGGTTGTGTGTACCATACATGTTGTCCTGGGATAGCAGCACTTTTAAGAGTGGAGATAAACTGGGGGAAGGCTATGCCAGAACAGAACCCCCACTCTTTACCCTCCTTCAGTGGTGTGTGTTCCATTTCAGTCATAGCGCATTTCAACAGGTCCAGCTCGTATCAGGGCAATGGGATCCCAGTGGGGATTGAAGAGTTCTACCTCATCCGGGGGTGTGAAGCAACTCCAGTAGATAATTCCAGTAGATAATTCCTTTTCCAGGTGTCTTGGGGTTTGATTCTCAGAACATAGAGATTTAATTGATGGTAAGAGTCTAGGCAATGGTTATTTTCCCACAACTTCTATAACTCTATGATATTGGGTATCCTGGCAAGGGCTCCAAGTCTGGCATACGGGACCACAGGCCCTACTGACTAATCATTCAAATGCCTTAAAGCCTGGGATAGTACTTTAGTCCACCAGGTGAAAGTGGTTTTACCTTTTAATAATTTAAACTGCTGTGCTAATATTCCATTTTTTCTTTTTCACCAATACTACTGTTTAAGGGCTATAGGGGAGGGAGATGGAACCTCCATTTAATGTCATATTCTCTCGCCAGTCTTGCATATCATGACCTTTGAAATGTGACTCTTGATCACTGTCTAGTCCGTGAAGGTGTCTATACATGATAGCTTCTTTAACCCCTTTATGGCGGCAGCCTGATTTTCAGAGTTTCAAGTAAAGCTTGGATTAGGCCACATGTAGTGTCCCCAACAAACCAAAGCACATTTAATACCTCATTAGGAGGGAGGAAGCCTATAAAATCAAATCACCAATCCGTTACCAGTTGAGAACGCCAGTGGATAGCCACAGACTCCTTTGGCTGTTGCCTTGGACATTGTTTAAAACATATAGAACATGATGTTACTGCATTAACCAAGTCACTGTACTTCAAGGGGAATCTGGCATCCTTGGCAATATGTCATCTCACTCGGGTACTTTCAATCTATGGTGGCCTTTCAATCTATGTAACCCATCTGCTTTATCTACTAAAGAGTCTGTTGCCAGGACTTACACACTAGCTAGGGCTCAACTTCTAATTGCCAAGTATCCTTATCTTATGAGCTGGGACATGGAAGACAGTAAGAACTGCCTCAGGCCCTCGTAAGTGAACTCAATACCCTTCCACACATCCTGAACCCATAAGGGCTTATTCATGATCATCTACCCTTCAGCTTCCGAATGTGCAAGCCATAGGGTTGCGAAAATTAATAAAAGGAAACGCCATTTAAAATGGCATCTGGATGCCTGCAAGGAGGGCTCTCATGCCCTCCCCTTCCTTGTCAGTTGTAGACCCAACAGGCTGAAGTATGCTTGCAGTGATACTACTTGGTCTACAACTTTACTACCCCAGCAGGAGAAAGAAAGTCTTTCCTCTCTCACCTAGCAACCAAGCCAATAAAACACTGCCACAACCCAGCCAATGAGAAGGCTCCTACAATTTGAAGTTGACTCAACTTGACTCTTTGTTTGTAACATCTTTTCCAGCTACACCTTCCTCTATAATATATATATTATATATTCCTTTCCTTTCTTCTGAGGGTTTGCTTATGATTTTGCCATAGATTGCCTGTCCTGGATTGCAGTCTCTGCTATTCCCAAATAAACAATTTTTATTTTTTTGCTCATAGAATGACAGCAGTTTTAATTTTAAGGTCAACAGTAGGGTTAATAATCCCTGTTAGAATGGCCCAACTGTCAGTGTGAAGAGTTAAGTACCAGGGCTCCTGAGTGATCATCAGCTAAACCATGCACCTGCTGTGGCACTAACTGCTGTGTGAGAGGCTCGACCCGGAAGAGCACTGTGCACACTGCTAGATGCTGTTGTTCTGTGGGGTACTCAGATTTCTGTCCCCTCCCAGAATTGGGCCACAAATCCTAGCAGTATTCTCCCCTTTTGTTTTCTCCACCGCTGAGTCTGACCCATACCTTTCAGGATCCCAAACGCAGCTCACTTAAATGGTAGCCCTGCTTAGGAGATACCTGAAGCTTTAGTCTGCTTTATCAGTATTTTTTCCTCTCAGAGGTGCTTGCTGTTCTGATCCCCAGGTCCACAGGTGCCCATTAACAGGTTGTATAAGGGATGTGGGCACTGTGCCAGGTGAAAAATAAAAGGCCTTCCAACACCCAAGTCCTTACAAAGGTTTGCACCTCTTTCACATTCTTAGTGGTAGGATAAGCTGCACCTTATCAATCACAACCTGTAGAACCATATGCATCATATGCAACCAGGCGACTTCTAAAATCTTATGGTGGTGCCCGGGCTTTAAGTTTTCTATGGGTTCACTGGCAATCCTCTCCTTTGCAGATGTCCTGAGGGTGTCCTGGGGCAGAAACAAGTTTTCACATGTTAACATTATATCCTCAATGTAATAGGCCCATTTTACTGATGTGGAGAACAGGGACAAATCTTGGGCTACCACCTATGACATACTGGGAAGCTAACCAGGGAGCCTTGGAAAGGCACTTGAAAGGTTCATTATTATTCCTCCCACATGAAAGCAAATTGATATTAGTTATCAGAAATCTGTCAAAGCCTTTCCAAAGAATCTCCTTGAAGAAGAAGCACATTTGCAGGAACAGTCTTTTTTTTTTTTTTTTTTTTTTGGCCAAAGCATCAGACTAAAACAGTTAACTGTCTATAAATGATAAAAGACTTAAAAATGCGTATGGTTGAAGATCTGACAAGAGTTCATTCTAATGAAACCGATAAAGAAATTCAGTTATTTCTGTGACATGGATTTTAAAATCATGACTGATAACATTATACCATGACTATGTAATATTTAAGGAATTTTATTCAAATACACCCGAAATATACAGCAATCACTTCTTTCTTAACAATTGTTCCCATGGAATTTAACATATGCAAAAAGTTACACAGCTGGAAAAAACTTCATTCTTTTACAAATCAATTTTGGCAAAGAAATTATATAGCAGTCTGTATTTTAAAAAGCTTTTTTTCCCCCCTCTTTTTTAGCTTCCTATCTGAGGGCAGTGTTTTGATTATCTCCTGGGTTGCTTACTTTTCAAAGAGGTGATAAGATTTACAACCTCAAGGGATGGGAAAAGAATCCAGGTTTTCTCCTAGGAGTTTGGGATAATTGTTATCTAAGTTTTTTCTTTAGTACTAGGTGTCAGGAGGCATGGGGCATTTCATAGGTTTTCTCATCAATTGCCACAATATTCTTTTCTTCGTTTTTATCACTTCCTCAGCAATTCCACCTCTTAGCATCCTAATTGGGTTTTGTCACAGTGCTAAAGTCTTAATCTCAGGCATTTTGTGTCCTCCTTCAGAGAGCTTTTTAAAATGGCAGTCTAACCTCTCCCACCTTGACTGCCAGCCCTAGAACTAACAGAGGAGTGGACAGTTACATGTCCTTCTCTAATTTCAGCTCTTCCAGCTTTCAGTTTGAGTTTCAGCTTCTAGCTGGATATCAGTGTCCAGTCAAAGGGCCAACAACAGAGGCCAGCCCCCTGCACGCCATGCCTTCGCTTTCTTTGCTACAGTGCATTAAACACATGTCCTCAAACCAACCCCTTAAAGAAGCCGGTGTTTGGGGGGTGTCTCCCTACTCATTTGGCAGTCCAAAAGAGTCCAACATATGGACCACTATCCCCACATAGTAGTCAATAGTCAACGTGGGATTTCCCCCACAGACATCTCTATCCCAAGGCCCATTTTTTTATGTCTCCTGGCTGGCTTACCAATGGTTGGTTTGCAGCCAGCTTTAGAGCTTTGCAGGTGAAATCTGAAACTGGCCTCCTATGCAGAGGACAGGGAGAGACCAAAGAAAGAGGCAGGCCGCTCCAAGTTCATAGGTAGCAGATTTAGTAAGCAAAGGGCACTTACATATGGGCCTTGTCTTGGGTAACCACAAGATGAATAAATCTCTGCACACTCCTGCCAAGTCTCAAAAGTTCATATGGAAGCCTTAATGGGCTTCAGTCATGGAGGTCATCCAGATAGTCTCAGTACTGATGAGGGAACAAAAGTCTGGCTGAGGACAAAGCAAAAGCTGACACCCTGCAAGCTTCCTCCACCCCCACTCCTCAGTTGGGACCTAAATGCCATAATTTAGGAATCCCCCACCTATTTTAATGTTAATACTTTACTGGAGGGAAAAAGACCTTGACAATGGCAAGGCCTCAAGGCCCCTGGTATCTTGTAGGTCCTCTTTAGCATATGAAGGTCCTATTGAAACCTCCCTTTTCCTCCCCCTACACCCATGGTACATCACCACCCCTCACAGCCCTGGGGCAGCAGCTTTTCCTGCTCATGGGTCCTGGTGCCCTGCTTTAGTAAACCACCATTTTGCACCAAATCTGTCTCCAGAACTCTTTCTTGGTCATTGATTCCAGACTCCTCCCCTCCAAACCTCACTTATATTCTAAAATTTCATCATTTGGCACCCAACGTGGGGCTTTGAGTCTTTACATTTGGACTCTGAGCTTCAGTGCAAAATGGATGTGAGCACTTTCTTCTTCCTTTCCTCTCATTTCAGTGGCTTTTCAAGGAGTTTGGTCTTACTGGAACATTTGCATGTCAATTGCTCAGGCTGTAATCCTCTAGCCCCTGGCTACTCTATGGGGAGGAGAATGTTTGCCATTTGGCTGGAAGTTAGTACCTGGCCAGAATGATAATAAGACCCAGAAACTTGATGACCTCTCTTTATTCCTGTTCTTATATAAAGTTATCTGTCTTGGGCACGGGGCAGCCACCTAAGTCTTCAGGACAGCTGTCAATCTTAAGACTCCCATGTGAGGTTTCCTCCTGATTGATCTAATGTGATCCCTTCCACATACCTGGTCTAGCCACTTCAGGCCATGGGACCTCTACAGGGAGCTGACTAAAACCAGTACCCGATTGAATTAAAACCCAACTGGGGACCGTTTCCTAGGGAAGTTGGCTATAAGGACCACATGTGTTGGAATGTCCCTTAGACCGTGATGGATTTCAGTCTTTGCTGTTTCTTGTCAGTGGCCTCTACTAACTACTTAGAGCTACGAAATTGGGTAATTTCCCCTTGACAAACTTTTCTAGTATTTCCATGGGTTAAAATGGCAAAACGGTACACAACCTTCAGGACAGATGATTGCACAGCATAGCATGGCATGGTATTTTAGCCCATTCACCAGGCACCCATTGGCAACCTAGGATGTGCTGGGGTAGGGGAGGGGCACCAGCACTCCTCCAGTGCATTTTAGGGCAGGAATGCCTTCCTGGGGAAGGCAGGATCGTGATCAATAGCGATGTCTTCTTGACGGATGCCTCTGGTCGCTTTAGTCACACGACATATCCTGCGTGGAATGCCACCCAGGAGTCGGGGGATTTGGTAATGGACCTTCTTTATGTTTCTGGGAGTGTGGCCTCAGTAGGCTTCTTCAGTTCCCAAGGACTCTACCTTGGAGCGCCTTTTAACCCACTGGAAACAAATTACATTGTAAAACTTAGGAAAGGACTGAGCTTCTGGAACACTGCATGGCCTCCATAGGATCTATCAGTTAGCTCTCCTCTGCAGGAAACAGGGCAAATGCACTTAGGAGGCCCTCTTGGCTCTACACCAGGATCCCAACCTAAGGGCCTTTCTGCAGAATGTGTTTGGCTGAATGGGTCAGTTAGTAACCCCCTTCCTGACATGTTGGATGATAATTATGTAAATAAGCTTTCTAGTAAACCCAGGTTGTTGGAGGAGATACAGGCCATCCCTACCAAAGGGGACTCTGATTTTATCTCTGTTCTTCCTAACAGATGTAGGGGCTTCTCCCTCACTCAGTTCCTTTGTTAATGGCTATAACTGGAGCCAACTGGGGTTAGTCTAACTTGAGACAGAGACTTTAAGGAATATTCCCAAGCAATCGCCAAAACTCCCTTTGTTTTGGGGAAAATTCCATGTCTTCTCTGGCCTCACCTGGACTGCCTAATCTCAACAGCCCCCTCGCCTTGTTGGCAGGAAAGCATGGACATCTGCTCCTCTATTAAAGCTGATGAGCTCTAAAAACTGGAAACCCTTTCTCTGCCTCCTGGCAGCACTTTGTTTCTTCTGTCTCCCCCTTTTCCTGTTTCTGCACCAACTTCGGTGTGGCCTCGATAACTGGCCTCTAGACCATCCTCGTTGCCTCCTGCACCATGGCTCCTTCTCTCTTCACTATCAAGGAGCAAGAAGAGCACCCCCTGGACCTCACAACCTCACTCCAGATTTCCCCACCCGTGTCTCAGGTAAACTCTGAAAATGGGGTGGGCCAAGATGGAATATAAATCAGTATGTAAACTAAGTTAAGTTTGTTGGTTTTAATTAAGATAGACATATCTTTGAAGTTACAGCAGTAAATGTGAAACTTATTTATCAAGGTTTACTGAAGGTCAAATAATTTTGTGTTACCTCTGTTGGGTTGTTAGTAAAAAGATGACTAAACTGATGAGTCATTGTCTGTCTCAAGAGTTTTCATGGGTAATTGTTGAGATAGCTTTCAGAGTCTTTGGTAACCTGTTTAAAATAAAAAAGTTTAAAGATTTGCTTGGATGACAAATGGAATTAAATTCGTTGGACATCTAGGGCTTCCAAATAGTATAAAATGCTAAGTCATTAATTACTGGACATGGGTTTGTGCTTTTGATTTACTGTAAAGAAAAAAAGAATATTTAAATCTGTTGGTAAACATGTTTTGTGCTTAACTGACTGATAAATTTGCTATCTAAAGAATTCTGTTGTAACAGTTCACAATTAGTTAATACTTAACTGACTAGAGACTAAGGTGTTCCTAAGAGTACAAAATTATAACTGTAAGACTAATAGAAATAAGGGAAACAATTCTATAGGTAGAAAAGTAGGAGATATGTAAAAAAGATAATGAATGGGAATGCATTTTGTTGAAGGTAAAAGAAGGTAATTTTGTCCTAAATGAGATGGTTGTTTGGAAGGAAAAGGATTGGGACAAAACCTGAATGCAAAGGAAAGTTGTAGAAGGTTTATGATGGGAAAAAAACTTGGAAAAGGAATTTTAGGCGTGATTAGTGGTGAAAAAAAAATGGCTTTTAAAGTGCATAGTATAAGATTGAAATCCTTTTTGTTCAAAAAGACAAAGTTTTCTTAAATTAATTGATCTTCTGTTAAAAAGAAAATGTAAATAGTTGTTTCCTCTTAGCCTGTCCAGAGAAACCATTTTCCACATTTTGCCTATATCAGGTCTTTAACATCCCTAATTATATTTAGGCATGTGCTTTAAGACTTTCTAAGATTTTAACAAGCGTTAACAAGATTTAAATTGTAAATGAAATCTCTTTAACTCATTTATGCTTTTCCTTGGTATGCTAAGTTACTCAGGAAGTACTGCTAAACAAATGATAAACCTTGGTTTACTTTTGGGTAAATGCTATAGCTATTCTATAGATTCTATGCATTTCCTAAAGTTCTAATGTTTTGATAAGATCATCACTTGATATTGTAATTATTGAAGTATTATGTGTCAGTGGATCGCAGGATAACTGGGTTTCCTTGTCTACAGTATCATAGTGAACTCTCACTATGAATCAGATCATTAACAATGTCCATTTCTGAGGTCTTTTTTTATTTATAATTGTTCTAACTCTCATAAAATGAGTTCCACCTTAAAGGAGATTCATATAAAGGGCTTTCAGGACAAATACAGGTATTCGATATATTGAAAATCCTAAAACTGAAATGGGTAAGAATTATTTCCAGAACTAACTAAAGCTGCATTCAAACTAAACCAGAATTAGTAACATGGGACTAAATGAACTAAAGTATTATAGTGTTGTGTCTCATTTTAAACATTGCTGGTTCTCTTATGTTTGCTCTTCTACACTAAGGAAACTTTCTTAAGATATCTGTGTCTTACAGAAATGTGAAAATATTCATTTGTAAATAAATCAGTGCTTTGATTTGTTTCAGCTTTTCTCTCTATCTAAACCCTCTGAAACTCAAAATTTCTCAGTAAGTATTCCATGGCAATCAGTCATTTGCATAAGTTCAATAAGAATCTGTTCTCCTTGTAAAACGACACTATTAGAAACATTGGTTATTTTACCAAGGCTTTGACTGGAATGTCATATTTGAGAAAGAAATGCATAGACTCAGATATGACCAGACAGTTTTAAGGAACTAAGGTTGACTTTATGAAACCTGGAGCCATAAATCTCCTTGGAACTGTTGGCCTGATACCTTGCTTAAAGAGTTCCCAGAAGCCTCACCAGGTAAGTAAAGGATGTCACTTCCTGGCAGGTGCAGGAACCTCAAGATACTTTGGGAACCTCAGGAAGAGCAATCTACTCAAATCTACAGGTATTGCAGGTATATCTGATGGCAAATACTTGGCTTGGCTTCTGGTCTGGAGAGGCTGCTAAAACTTCAACCTGGAGATTCCTTATTAAAGTTCCAGCAAAGCAGATTCTGAAAAATCTATATGATCACTCACTGTTCTTGCTGATATTATGTAAAAAATTAGGCCAAATCTGTTTAAACTGGACTTTTTTTTTTTTTTAAATAAATTAGTCCTAATTTGGCTATCTCTAGAAATGAGGGTTATTTTAGAGAGAAAAATTGTATTTCAATAACGCACCTTTGTGGATGTTAAGTTCTAGATTTGAATGTCTTTAAGTGTTTGTTGTTTACCTAAGCTAGACAACTTGAGATAAACTTCAGAGAAGTTGCACAATAGCTCATTTAGACAATCTTCTTGCTTTTTATTCTGTGGGGATAATAACAGGACCCCATGGCACATGATTAAACAACTGGAAAATGGGATTGATTCCTCAACAATTGTATAACTTAACTATCACCTTGACCAATTCTGTGCAGTTGGAATAATGAAATTGCCTAAAAGCCAGAAGCATACCCTACCCCACAGGGCTAACTGGACTTGTGGAGATAATGGATAACCCCACTTTCTTTATTATTGGATTGGATGTTGCATGTGGTACTCCCCTTATCTCTTGACAAGTTTACTCCTACTTGCCATTGATCCTTTGTAATTAGGATAAAGGCTGTAATTAGGATAAAAAGATGCCTCAAATCTCAGTATGGGACAGTCCCTGACTGTAAAGACTTAACATTAGATCCAGATATCTTAGAAACCATGGAAGCTAACTTTTATTAAATACCAGGCTACACTTACAGATATGCCAGAAATAACACTTAAAACTTGTCAAACTTTATTTTCATTTATTTATTTATTTATTTATTTTAAATATTTTATTTGTTTATTTGACAGAGATCACAAGTGAGGTGGATAGAGACTCAAGCTCCAGCCCCTCCAGCCAGTCCCTGGCTCCCCTTTGCTCTTGCTAAGGGCAAGAAAAGACTAAATAGCCATCCCATTTGACTAAGATAGGATAACAAGTCATTGTTTCTGCTGAGACAGAAGAAAAAGAACAAATGCCTAGTCCTCTTTGAATAATAAAAGAAAGAGAAACAGACCCTGAGGTCCTTTAACACTCTCCTGAGATACCTCCACATAGACTATAATTCCACAGGAAAAGGCCATTTGGCCTTGGGGAACTGGGAAAATGTCCAGATCTTCAGACCTTGGAAATACCTGGCTACTGTTCCCCATTGCCTATAATCATAAAAACTCACTCCTAACTCTGTGGGATGCTCAGATTTTGGGAAATGATCCTACTGAGCCCGCTGGCATTAATAAAGCTGTGTTCTCCCATCTCTCCATGTGCCATTTGGATTTCCTCAGTCACCTCAAATTTTCCACCATGTGCCATTTGAGTTTCCTCGGTCACCTCAAATTTTCAAAATTTCTAGAGAGGCAATCTGAGAAAGAGAGGGGAAAACAGGCTTCCTATGGAGCAGAGAGCCTGATGTGGAGCCAATCCCAGGACCCTGAGATCATGACCTAAGCCAAAGGCAGAGGCTTTAACCCATGGAGCCACCCAGGTGAACCAAAACTTGTTACACTTTAAACTTAGTTACCCATATACCTGAACCTCACCATTGTACTTCTTTCTCTATAAAGCAAAACTGTTCAGAGGTTATTGATTTTGCTTACTCTAGTTGGCCAGATTTAAATTGCTCCATTAAATATACAAATGACAGTTTGTTCACTGATGACAATAGTTTTCATAAAAAGAATAAGAAAAACTGCCAAAGCCTTCAAATTAATATTAATATGGACTTGAAATATGCTTTCCTAGACCTACATGTCCATGGAGCAATTTGGTAGAAAAGGGGATTATTAACAAGCTATAACTCCACAGTCAAATACAGGCCTAAAATTATTACTCTTAAGGGTATACATCTACCTAAGGAGATAGCTAATTCACTTCAAAGGGTACCAAAGGATATGACCTTAGGAACAAATGAAAGTAATACAGGGTTTACACCAGGCAGCTAATTTGGACAAAAAGGCCATGGAAGTGACAAAACCTTCATGAAGGAAAATTGTCCCTAGGTTTGGACTCCCTTGGTCCCTACAAAGTAACAATGGACTTCCTTATATTACACATTAAAAGATGGCCCTCCAAAACTAAATTGCCCTTGACTGCAGTTATAGAAACCCAGAACTGGAGGACTGTCTCCTAATGGGAGCCAATGGTTATATGGCTCTAACTTGTACTCATGGCTTCTCCCAGGCCAGATAGGCCACTGTACTCTGGGTTTTGCCTGGAATCACAGATGCATTATTAAAACCATTACCAACCTGGCCAACCTTCCAAAACCTAACACTTGTGAACTCATTCTGTCTCATTGGTATGACCAGCTAACATCCACTTTTGTTCTCCCTTTGGAACTGGAGGATGTTTGGCACATGAAACCTCTTACTAAGTTCATGGTCAGCCCTAAATGACCCTTGAAGTAGCATCTTTCTATTAAATTTCTATGGTAATACAAATGTGTAAAGCAGCTTTACAAAATAGAGCAGCATTAGATGTTTTAACTGCTCCCCAAGGTGGAAGTTATGCTATCACAAAAACAAAATGCTATGTTTATGTTCCAGATTATCACAAAAAATTTCTTGAGTGCTGACATACTCAAATTAGCACTTTAAATGGTCTCTCTCTCCCTCTCCCTTATTTTTTTTTTAAGATTTTATTTATTTGACAGACAGAAGTCACAAGTAGGCAGAGAGGCAGGTATGGCAGGGGGTGGGGGAGCAGGCTCCCCGCTGAGCAGAGAACCTGATGTGGGGCTCGATCCCAGGACCCTGAGATCATGACCTTAACCCAGGGGGTTAACTGTTTCTGTTTTACATCTATACTCCGCTTCAATTTTGTGTGTGTTTCAAACGAGAGAGGGATTAAATGTTATGTTTTTGCATTGGGTGGCCCGTGATTTTGATCTGTCCCACACTATATAGATATTCTTCTTATCCTACTTGGGCTCTTTCTTTTCACAGTGAGAAATCCTCCTTAAACTCATCAGACTCTAATATTCCACAATATACCACAACTGACTCTTTTCTGTGTAGGTGTCCAAATAGCTTTATGCTATTTTGAATGGAATTGGTCTGTAATTTTATTTTCGGATTATTTATAGCTAGAATATAAAAACATAGTTTTGTTTATTTAACTAGTTTCTTGCTTTGTTAAAATTTTACACAAATGCTAGTATTTTTGTAGACTCCATAGATTTTTCTACATAACCTATTCTATCTTCTGTGTACTACATATGTGAAATTTCATGTTTCATTTACAATGCAAGTGTTATATATGAAATTAGCTTGGCAATTACACCAGTGATTTTTAAAATGTTATCACATGAAAATTATACCTCAGCAAAGTATTGTCATCATGAAAAATACTTAGTAACATACAATCTAAATCATAAAATTGGAAATATCTAAATTTATAATAGTATTAAATATACAGTTTTTTTAAAATTTATTTATATTTTAAATGTATTTGTCCCCTATTTCAATACTACACTGTCTTGGTTACTCTTTCTAATACATCTTTTTTTTTTATATAAAGATTTTATTTATTTATTTGACAGGTAGGGATCACAAGTAGGCAGAGAGGCAGGCAGAGAGGAGGAAGCAGGCTCCCTGCCAGGCAGAGAGCCCGATGCGGGGCTCGATCCCAGGACTCTGGGATCATGACCCGAGCCGAAGGCAGGGGCTTTAATCCACTGAGCCACGCAGGCGCCCCTATACAGTTTATTTTTAATTTAAGTTTCTAACAATTATATTCTACCAAGTGGCAAAAAAAAGCCACATTTTAATGCATGTATAATATTAATTGCTTCATTCTATAAACATTTGTTGAGCATCATATGTCTTGTCACAAATGATTAACCTCAATTTTAAAAGATCATATGATACCTAATTGATACTGTGCTGAATGTTCTCTTCTGTTAATGGGAGAACACTTTTTTAAAATGATGTAAGTGCATTCATTATATGGCTAATTATATAGACAGATATGAATATAATATTCTTTTATATAAATGTATGCTTATATTTAGAAAGCTATGCATTTATTTTTACCAGGTATAAAATAAATACATACATAGACACACATTATTTATTATATATATTTTTACAAATATCTTAAATCTTAATAAATACTATCTTTAAAGGAATTTAAGCACCTTGTTTACTAAGGATGCACACAAAAAGGCATGACATTGCATACCAAATACTACATGATCTCATCTATATGTGAATCTAAAACAGTTAAACTCAGAAGCAGAGAGTCCATTGGTAGTCACCAGGAGCTGGGGAGAGGTGGGTGTGGGAAGATTTTCATCAAGGGGTACAAATTTTCGATTATAAAAGACACCTAAAATGTAGAGATCAAATATACAAAATTGTGACTATAGGGTTAGGGTTAGGGTTGGAGCGTAGATATTAAGTGTTCTCACCACACACAGAGAAAAAGAAAGAAAGAAAGATAGAAAGAGAGAGAGAGAGGAAGGAAAGGAAGAAAGAAATGGTAACTGTGAGATAATGCATATGTTGTGTTTATTTCACAAAGCATATGTATGTCAAATCAATGCAGATCTACACCTTAAATATATACAATGTTTAAATTGTCAATGATACTTCAGTGAAGCTGGGGAAAATAATGATATACTTTAAAATAACAGAAACACCATAGGAAGAATGTTTTTTAATTCCAGAAAAAAAAAAACCCACTAGCCAAATTAAAAAAAAAAAACCCTCTCATTCTAGCTCACCTGCCTTTATTACCATAATATATTTTATTTAATTAGTAAATAAACATAAGCTAAAGGATAATTACATGAAGAGAACCACTAGAAGAACCTACAGAAGGAAAAAACTTTTTTTATAAGTATTCCAACATTTTTCTAGTTATCAGAGAAAGACATAGAACAGTAAATACTGCCAATTCCATGAATAAAATTAACATTTAAAAAATTATCCTCAGGGGCGCCTGGGTGACTCAGTTGGTTAAGCAACTGCCTTGAGCTCAGGTTATGATCTCTGAGTCCTGGGATCAAGTCCCACATCTGCCCTCCAACTCCATGGGGAGTCTGCTTCTCCTTCCGACCTTCTCTGCTCTCATGCTCTCACTCATTCTCTCTCTCAAATGAGTAAATACAATCTTCAAAAAAATTATCCTCATATGTCACCATTCACAGTGCTACTTTTTGTTTACAAATATGGCGGTGGGAAAAATGCATTTAAGATGTTGTTTATATAGATATATATTTTAAGATGTTATATTTTCAATGGAAGAGTGGGTTTATCCCAGTAATGAATTAACATAAGAAATGTTAAGAAATGTTTTCTTTAAAATCAGGAATAAGTCTAGAGTGTTCAATGTGACAACTTTTCCTCAAGTGTATAAATTAATTGTATATTAAATCATCATAGGTTAAGAAATGTATTAAAAAACCATAAATAAATATTAGATAAATAAATCATTAGAAACTGAAGAAATTTAGTAATTTCAATGGATACTAAATGTTATTGTATTGTATTTTTATTCACCAGAAAAATTATTCAGACTGTATAAATTTCTTTTTTTTTTAATTTTTTATTTTTTATAAACATATATTTTTATCCCCAGGGGTACAGGTCTGTGAATCGCCAGGTTTACACACTTCACAGCACTCACCAAAGCACATACCCTCCCCAATGTCCATAACCCCACCCCCCTTCTGCCAACCCCCCTCTCCCCAGCAACCCTCAGTTTGTTTTGTGAGATTAAGAGTCACTTATGGCTTGTCTCCCTCTCAATCCCATCTTGTTTCATTGATTCTTCTCCTACCAACCAGACTGTATAAATTTCTAAATTAGCATTTATACTTATAAAAAGAACCCCACACAAATAAATCTCTCACATGATTTTTAAATAGATTGTTCACATTTATTCAAAATGTTATAGTAAGGGGCTCCTGGATGGCTCAGTCAGTAAGCACCTGCCTTTGGCTCAGGCCATGATCCCCGGGTCCTGGGATTGAGCAATGGGCTCCCTGCTCAGCCGGAAGCCTTCTTTTCCCTCTCCTACTTCCGCTGTTTGTGTTCCAGCTCTTGCAGTCTCTCTCTCTCTGTCAAATAAATAAATACAATCTTAAAAGAAAAAAGAATATCTTTAAAAAGTTAGAGTAATGCTATATATGTTTATTTCATGCAATTATATTAACTATAACAAGTCAAAGTATTAATATTTTAATGATATAATTAAAGTTTTATAATTTTTTAATAAATTAAATTATGAAACAAAGATAAAATATAACACAATTGATGTTTTTATTAGTTAATTAATAAATTAATAAAGACTATGGATGGTGTACACACACATAAGTACATGTAAACATATATATTCACACATTGGGGGACAGAATATTGTCTATGTAATTCCCTCTAATTTTTCCTACAGATTTCATGCATCCCAATTAATATTGTAATAATTTTTGTGGGAACTTGAAATGGTCACTGGCCATTTTATACAGAATAACAGATACCCAAGAATAAACTACACACATGAAGAACAAGGTGAGAAGATATTTGTTATTAGATGTCAAAAAATATTGTAAAACTCTACTTAAGAAAAAAGGAGACTTCTAACAAAGCAGATAGTCAACAGATACTAGAAGTCATTTGTGCTATACTTGATGACATATGAAGAGGAATATAATGGAAGAAAGATTGAATGTAGGTCTCTAATCACTGTTAAAACTTTATTTCTCCAGCTGTGTGGTTGCTGGGTATGGGTAGTGACTGATAAAGCAAGGTGCTTCTAGGGGCAAGATAAATGGTATTCCTATAAGAAAACTGTATGGTTTACATAATTATGCAAAATTGTGTCCTTGTGAGCTGTAGAAAATCCTCACATTTGTTCACTGTCTGTGGAATAATAACCATGATGTTCAGACAAAACCATTGGTCTCTTTCCTCAGTGCATAATCTTAGATCAGAAGCAATGCTGTTTACCTA
Organism: Mustela erminea; assembly: GCF_009829155.1. NCBI lineage: Eukaryota > Metazoa > Chordata > Mammalia > Carnivora > Mustelidae > Mustela > Mustela erminea. The sequence goes on along the minus strand of NC_045617.1, from coordinate 109,229,629 downwards.
CCTCAAACACTTTAAGGATGCATAAAGAATGTCTCTATCAACAACCCATTTTATTCACAGAAATGGATCTTCCAAAAACCTACGGTTTCCTTTATAGGCCATGGAAGATGGTGGTGGACCACTATAAAACTAGTCAACTGTTAGTCCCAGTTGCAAACTCTATCTCAGATGTTCTGTCTTTACCAGAAGAGATCAACACAGCCTCTGAATCTTGGCATGTGCCTGTCCATAGTGACAATGCAGTTTTCATTTCCATCAGTAAATAAAAGCAAAAGCTATTAACATTCAGCTGGAATTTTCAGCAGTAAAGATTTACTGCCTTGCCCAGCACTAGGTTCAGCATTCTGCCATTGGTTTGATTGCCTGGGATATTCAGGAACCTATTCTCTAAAAATAAAGAACATCTACTACCAAGAAAGTGGCTTTTTCCTTAGTATAACTTTAAGCATTTTGGAAACATGTAGCTCCTTAAGATTATTGTTCTAGTTGATTTATCAGGTGAATTAGAAAACTATGAATTTTAAGAACCCAGGACAATAAAAGGGACTGCATTTGTTGCACTGATGCACCTCTTTCAACATATAGTTATGACTTCACAGACCATCCTTTATGGCCTGCTGTTAGGGAAGGAAAAGAATCCTAAAAGGGTCATATCAACATTTTGGTGTAGGATGAAAAAGAATCACTATACCACATAGCTCCAACCAGTGGTTGTTCGGAGAGGTAGTGATAAAAACGAACATATTGTCAGTGAGCATACGTTTGAAAATTATCTATTTTTGGAGGGAGAAGAGGTTATTAATTTGGCTCAATCATCAAAATCTTAAATAGAAAAAAAAGAAATGTAAAGATCAGAAACAAAATGGATAGAGGAAAGGACATGTAGCTAGACCAAGGGCGGGGGACAAAGTATGAAGAGTTTTGAGTCTCCTCTGAATACCCCTTAGCAACCGTCACATGGGAGGCCCATAATCATCAGATGCACAAAATTACTTTTCCAGTGAAAGTCAGTCTTTAGTCACTTCAGTGTTTGCATGATGGGCCCATGAATGAAGCAGTCATAATGGCAGACATGGAAACTATGCATAGGCTTCACAGCTTTGTCTCTCTCTTATCAGAGATGATCTAGCTACTCTTGGTGCTCTGAGTCTGACTCACCTGCAGCACAGACCAGTGCTGAACCCCCACTATCATAGCATCCCTTGAAAAGATCAAACAGGCACATGATGAAAAGTGATTCTATAAGACCACTTCCAACTTGAGACGTTAATGATTGGTCTCAACTGGGATTAGTATATATTTCGTTATGGATTTCTTTTGCTTTGACATTTGCTCTACTAGCACCTCTTTTAGAAAGATTAAATGATGTCTTATTAACTAAAATGGGTTCCTGTAGAAGAACACCTCAGACCAATTGGTTGACACTGTCGTGAAGGGCATAGAAAAATGCACCCTGGAACATAGGATTCATGTTTCCTATTTTATATCATTCAGAAGCTACATTCATGATAAATCATTGGAATGGCCTTTTAAAGACTCTGTTAAAATTCCAATTTGAGGATGAATCTAGAAATATTAGAGTAATGTTGCCCAAAATGCAATGTCTATATTAAACTAATAGTCTTATCTGGTGCTTAATTGGCTTCCTGTCTGGGTTCAGGAACCAGGCAGTGAAAATAAAACTGACTATACTCACCAAAACTGACCAAAACTGACTTATTTGAAAATGTATGCTTCTTTTGAAAATTAGTCTCCATAGTTTTAGGAGTCCAGGTAACTAGTGATGCAATGCTTCCGCCAGGGGACAGGAGGAGGTTTCCAAAGGACCTGGATCTAGATCTAGGACTGATAGCTGAACATTTTGGCTCCTCATGCTGAAGTCAGTAGGAAAAGAAAGGAATTGTGCCCCTGGTAGGAGTAATCAATCCTGGTTATCACTAAGAGTCAGTACCACTGTTATAGAATGGAGGCAATAAAAAGTATGTCTGTGACTCAAAGCTTTCACTAGAACACTTCCTGTTGTTTACATGCCTGGTGCAAGAGCCACAGCATGGCAAGGTCATGGTTTCCAGAAGTCTCAGACACTCTATAGCTAAAAGGTATTGTTAATCCTAGCAAATAGGTAACTCAAATAAGCAGACATGGTAATAATGATCTGGAATGAGTAGTAGCAAAGAGAAATGATACTTGCCAAATCTGAACTGGACACTAACTCTGAGCAAACAATGTCATTTTCCCCACTAATTTTGTCATAATTATTTTAATTAGAAATAATGATTAGGCACCAACTTGTAGAAGCAGTGAAAGGGTATTGTTGATTTAATATGGGGTGCAGCTGCAACTAAGTGGTGCAAGAGGTGATTTCTTGAGCAGGTACCATCAATGTCTCACGTCTTCCCTCAGTCCCCTTCAGGCTCTATCAGCCTGGGAATATTCCTGAGCTGCAGGAGCATTTCCAGTTCACCCAGTGCAGATGCAATCAAAGTGCAGGAATTTAATACTCCAAAAGCAACATGCAACCAGTTAGGTTCTAGAGTGGGTGGATCAGTGTCCCATTTTCTTTAACACTCAGTGGAATGATTTTGAGTACGTTGTACAGCATTATACACAGTCTCCAGTAAGGGGGAGCCCTGGTTGCCCACAGCAATAATCCCTTTCTTAACATAGACTACTGGAGAGCTTTTTGTTCTCTTCTCAATCCTCCATTTCCTTACCATGCTTTCCAGGATCACCTCCCAAATAGCAACCTCCCATCTGAACAGTTCTCTCTGGGGTTACTTTTATTAAGTCATTATATTTCCATTTAGTTAAAAAGTTATAATTCATACTCAACTTTTAACATAGGTTACAGTCAATTATCCCATGTATATAGGGGCATTTATCAAAAAGTTATCAGAGAATTCCTGTGCAGTTACAAAAGGATTTATGTGTGTGTGTACAAACATACACAAACATACACACAGAGAATTGTACTTGTTTTTTAACAGTACATTATTTTAGTTATACATTCCCTGGCCACCAAAAATCATGTAAATGTATTAAAATATAACTGAACTTGTGATGACTACAAACTGTTATTAGTAAGTACAAAGTGTTTATGGTTACATATGAAACATGATGCAAAAATCCATTGAAATCAGATTTTCAGTGTCTTGTGTCATATTGTGTTTACTGTAATATAAGTTGCTATGTATTTTTCTATCCCAGGTTACCAACAATTATAAACTAAATGACACTAATTTCTCAACTTGCCCTAAGGGATGAACTGATATATTAAAAGAAAATTTAAGTAAGCATGAGGCACTTATTTAAGGATTCAAGCAATGTCTTTAGCAAATCCATTGCATTATTACAGTGTACCATTAACTAGACATGCCATTGCACACAATATAAAAGTTGCTACAGAATGTTAAAAATTACATTATTATTCTTATACAATTTGTGGTTTGAAATAGAAAACAGCATATACCTGTGAATTGTAGTATTCCTTCATCTTGTATATGGTTGATTCACAAAAAGAAACAAAAGAATTTACAAGTGAATTTAAAGAACGGCCAAGAGGAGTTACACACACATCTATTTTTCATTATAAAATCATCTAAGAAAATGAAGCTTCATGTATAGAAGCACACATGTTTGCTGTATAGTAACCCTTTCCAAATGTGGATATATATTAGCAAAACCCTAGAAGCTAAGACATGGGATTCCTCAGACCATATTAGGGATAATGATTCAAAATATGCAGAAGCCCAGAAGACTATAAAAACCTTACTTCTTCCATAATATTTCTTCTCACACAATCTCTGGAAAGAAGATATGAGGGTCTCCTTTCTTAGATATGAGGGAACCGAGACTCATGAAAGGTAAGGTAGAACATTTCTTTCTTTTTTTTTTTTTTTTAAAGATTTAATTTACTTATTTGAGAGAGAGAGACAGTGAGAGAGATCATGAGTGAGGAGAAGGTCAGAGGGAGAAGCAGACTCCCCATGCAGCTGGGAGCCTGATGCAGAACTCGATCCCGGGACTCCGGGATCATGACCTGAGCTGAAGGCAGTTGTCCAACCAACTGAGCCACCCAGGTGTCCCAGGTAGAACATTTCTTAAAGCTATGTTTGTGAGTACCTACCTTAGATATTAAGAAAGACATTTAGGAAGTGGTGAAAGACATTTTCAGTTGCACATGAGTAATTTTGTACATAATTTTATGTGATTTTTGATGTAATATTTGCCATGAATCAAATGGTGCAAATCTAAACAGATAAATTCAATCTAGGAGCAATCATTAGCAAATACCTGTTTTAAGAGCTACCCATCCCAAAAAGATTAGGTCTATACTTCTACTCTGTAGAGCACATCAAACCCGGGACTGTAGGAATGTCATAATGAAAAAGCTCTAGAGAATTTGGTCATTTTATTTTTTTTTCTTTTGAGTCTATTACCCTGATTAATAGTCATCTTTTCCTTTTTAAGTGCCTGATGTTTAAAACTTCTTACTTTGTTAAACTACTTCGGAGGGGTAAGAAGAATTGAAATAGGTTGTAAATTATTAAAATGGTACCACAGATGCCATTCTTCAATAGAAGATATTTAACAATCCTAAGGTCAAAAAAGTAGTAAGTGGCAGAGCTGAAATTCAAAGTTCTGTCTGGATACAAATTTCTTGATTATTTACCCCTCACTAGAAAGATGCTGGCTAGAGTTTAATTTAGCTTTCCAAAATTCTGTTTTCCCAGAAAATTATAGTAATAATAATAATGATAATAATTTTTAAGAAAATAACATCTTTGTGCCATATTAATCTTAATCTTGTCCTTCATGGAAAGTCATTAAATAATGTGATAACTTCAGATTCCTCAAAACCATGCCACATTAAAAAAACCCAAAGAAACAAACAAAAAAAAAACTAAGCATAAGGGATGACCCAGCCAAGGTCATTTAACTGTTTTAGGGTTTTTCCTCAAAACTGAACACCTTAGAGTGAACCAGTGGATCACCAAAGACAAATTCGCCTAAATAAATACACTTGTTGAAAGCCTAAAACAAAAGCAGGCTTTTTGACTTATTTTTCCCTAGTCCCAACCCAAACATCATTTTTTTTAAAGATTTTATTTATTTATTTGACAGAGAGAGAGAAAGAGCACAAGCAGTGGGTGCAGCAGGCAGAGGGAGAGGAAGGCTTCTTGCTGAGCAGGGAGGCCAATGTGGGACTCGATTCCAGGACCTGGGATCATGACCTGAGCTGAAGGCAGATGTTTAACCAACTGTGCCACCCAGGCATCTCCCCAAACATCCTTTTTAAAAGTATCATTATTACATTGTCTAGGAACTGTGAGTGCAAGGGAAAAAAACATGATGGAGATAAGTAAAGTTGAAGGAAGCAGCCTCTAATATATTATTTGGTTTCCTCATGTAAGTTACATAACTTCTCTGGTCTCCAGATTTTTTTTTTAAGATTTTATTTAATTTATTTGACAGATAGGGATCACAAGTAGGCAGAGTGGCAGGCAGAAAGAGAAGGAAGCAGGCTCCCTGCTGAGCAGAGAGCCCTATGTGGGGCTCAATCCCAGGACCCTGGGATCATAACCTGAGCTGAAGGCAGAGGCCTCAACCCACTGAGCCACCCAGGCATCCTGATCTCCAGCATTCTTTCTTGTATGTTGCCAATGTTGTAGAGATAGAAGAAATTGAACATAAACAAAATAAAACAAAAGCAAAAATATTTGAAGAAGACCCAAAAGAGTAAGGTGCTTTTTAAAAAATCTATTTCTGTTATGATTTTTGTTGTATTAGTAAACTAGCAGTTTTTCTCAGGGAAACACGGCACTTTTCCAGGTATATAGCACAGAACAAAGGATAAAGAATGTGACTGATCTAATCAAGGTATATGCCACTCTTACGATTTTGCTAAATTAACATTTGTTAAGTGAAACAGGAAGTGCCAAACGGTGAGCAAAATTTCAAAAGAAGATCATGAGAGAAATTGAAATAGAGGTTTATTATTCATAAGTTATAGAAAAAGTACATGACCCCAGGGAAGTAAAGGCAGAATGAATGGACTGGGAGCATGTGCTTTTATAGGAGCCCACTGGTGAAAGACTTTGCTGTTTCTGGGATGAGGCCAGATTGCTTAAATCAAACTGAAAATTTGATCCTGTTAGACACCAGAACCCAAGTCACTGCCATTCCAGGAACCCCCTGCTAAATTCTTTCAAGGAAGTCCTTCAATCTACAAGGAGTCGCCAGTGAAACAAACAAACGAAAAAAGTGTACAGACCACTCTGATGTAACTAATGGGATAATTCACTTCAAATGGCTTACTCTGGTGATGGCCCACTTGATGCTTCCTCTGTTACATAAGCATGGATGCATATGCTTGCAACACAGAACAAGCCCAAGTTCTTGCCTCCCTGCCAGGTATCAAGCTACTGGTGAGTTTTCCCCTCTCTGACATACCCCAGTACCAATACTGACTTAAACAGAGCACTGAAGTTCTATACCTTGTCATTAAGCATATTTATGCCTGAGACAGGAGCCATTAAGCCTACAATGTCTCATTTCAGTAGCCCCATTTGGCTAGTACTTAACACAGAGTGAAATTGTTTCACAGGATAGGAAAGTGGGGAATGATGGAGAGCTCTGTTGGAAGGGCTGAGTCTAGCATGCCACTGAGTTTGGGAGGCAGAGGGACTGAATTTCTTTACAGCAATGGACCATCTGGAGGCAATTTCTTTACATCAGATATCCTGCAAAGTAACTGGCCCTATGATTGCCCATACATAATACCCATGCTTCTATGATTTATCCATCACCTTCATGGGTCAGTCTCAGAAATGCATAAATAGCATTAAAAACATCTTCCTCGACCTGGAATATACATGTAGCTCCCTGGAGAGTGAAAGGGCAACTGCCTATTCCTTTGCTCAGTGTGTCCCTCACCACCAGAAGGAGCTGTAAAAATTTGTTCCACTAGCAGCAGATAACATATAGGGAGCCCAGCCTTCCAAGAAACCTTCGAGTTATAATAAGGTTAACCCACCCTGAGCTCATGATAACACCCCAACTGGATAGCCACATGGGAGGGTCTCTAGCTTCCTGGGTGGCCAGTGGTTGGCCAACACTCCAGAAGACCTCACCCCTGAGTGAGATGAATTTATCACTTGAAATGACATTGCCCCAGACAACATTGACCTGGTTCAAGAATCTGTCATTGGATATAACTATACTCCTACACCAGAAATAACACCCCAGGGATATATGAACAGAAGGAGACTTCATTGATCACTAGGGTGGCCTCATTACCCAGTTCACCAAGAACTCAGCAAGACATCACAATTTGGATTGAGATTTTCCCGGGAATAATGGATTAAATGTATTGCCTTGGTGAACTCAGCTAATCTATTGGAATAGTATTTTCCTGAATTTGCCTTTGTTTTTCTGCTGACCCTACCCTATACCAAGACACCTTCAAACTGTGAGTATATCCTCTGCCATCTACAAGGCAGCATTAAATTATATTTCCCTACTGTGGCAGGCCAGATGTGCAACAGAACCAGACAGCTCTCCTGCCTAGAAATAGCCCCATTTAAATCGCTTGCCTTTGTCTATTCTCCTGAACTTCCACTCCTGAGTGCTTACATGGAAGTACTCAATCATGACTTCTGCTGATCCTCTGCTTTCTCTTGGTAGACCATGGGTTTCTCTTCACCAACCACACGTCCCTTGTACTTGACTCCAGTACTTTCTCCTCAACACCATAACCACCCTGCATTGGAATTTAGAGATTGCTGGGAAATTGTTTTTGTTTGTCAAGCAGTTTATAGATCCTATTTTGGGAGGTTAGTTTTGGTATTTTTGTTTGTTTGGTGGTGCCATATTTCTAGTAATATTGGTGATCCTTATAGGTTGTTTTGATTTGAAGAAGTAGGTATCTCTTCTAGTCTCTACTGACTGGTTTTGGCTGAGAAAGTGCTTCACTAGTTAACCCATCCAGAAATTTGGGGTAAGTCAACTGGTGGATTGCTGCAAGAGTCCTCAGTAGGCTGGCCTTGTATTTGAGTCCTTGTGGATAGGCTTGGCAATGGGGCAGGCCTAAAGCCTGTGTTTACAGAGACCAGCCAAGAGGCTGACTCAGTGGATATTAGACCAGAACCTGGGACCAGGAGGACCAGCCTAGAGGCTGGGTCTGTGAGTGCTGGTCTATAACCTGCATCTGCAGGAGTGGGCCTAAAGTCCGGGGCTGGATGGGCCTGGTGCTGGGGTGGACCTAGAGCTTGGGTCCCTGAGGGCTAGCCTGGGCATCAGGAGTCACAAGGTCTAGTCTAGCCCTGGAATTCACTGGAATAGGCCTGTTGCTGGAATCCATACAAGGCTGGGTACTCATTTCAATCTCCTTCTCCCAGGTAGAGTGTATCTCTCTTGGTGCTACACTGCCCAGGCTTGGGGGAGAATACCTTGGTAAAATGGGAACTCTTTTTCCTGCTCTCTTCTATTATCTTATTTTTACTCTGTAATCTCTTACCTAGATTCCCTAGTCCTTGTGAAGGTATTTTCACATTGGATAGTTGTTAACATTGCTGTTTCTGCAAGAAGATGGATGCTGGGACCTTCTGTTCTACCATATTGCTGACATCGTACCTCACCCTCTTTGTTTTAAATCCCCTGTCAGGTAACTCCAATTTTTGTGGCATATCTGAATCTGTATTGATGATTGCTTTTTCTCTTGAGATTTTGGTGATATTTTTTCCTTTTGATAAGTCCCTTAATATTTTCTTCAAATCTGGACATATTGGGTAAAACAGTAGATACAGAGGTTAATAAGTTTCAAACCTGGAAATGAGCCCACTTTTCATTTGGCTGGATTGTCAGTGTGGAGGTTAGTGTTAATCTGGATAAGAGATGGACTAAGTTTAAGGGTCGTTGTTACTATGGTTACACACAGTGCATCCCAGTTTTCAAGAGTTTTTTTTTGTCTAAGTTGGAGTGAGGTTTACCAGATCACTTTCTATTGAATTCTGAGTTTTAGGTCGTTCCTTTCTTCTGTGCCCCAGAATCAGTCTCTATACAGGCTTGTTCTCTCCTAGCCCTCTTCTATTAGTATTCTGCTGTTGCTTGTGATTACAGAATTCTTGGCAGCGGAGGGTGGAGGAGAAGTAGGCGGTGAATATGTGCAATCTGTTATTCCAGTTCAGTCTCAGATCTGTGCGGTGTCTCTGGGACTTGAAGGTGTGGTCTCCTCAGTTCCTGAGCCCCTCCCTTAGAATTGTGGGCTCAAAGTACACTACTTCTTCTCTCTCAAGAATGGATTTTTTTTTTAATTTTTAAAAGCTTTTATTTATTTATTTGAAAAAGAGAGAGACAGAGACAGAGAAAGAGTATAAAGGTGCAGAGATGAGACAGAGGGAGAGGGAGAAACAGACTTCCCACTAAGCAGGGAGACTGGTGCAGTGTTGGATCCCAGACCCTGAGATCATGACCTGAGCCAAAGGCAGACCTTAACTGACTGAGACACCAAGGTGCCCCAAGAAGAGATTTTTAGACCCTTCGTGTTTCCTTCCACTTATTGCAGTAGGTGTTTACCAGTGTTTAATGTCCCTAGTGCTATTGCATGTCTCATGATAGAAGCAAGCTTTTATTCCATAGTTGAGACAGCAGAGAAGTATTTAGGCAGTGTTTCTTGACTCTTCTGCATGGGTGCTCTTCCCTTCCTCAGGTCTGCATCATACATCACTGACCCTTCTTAGGGTCTTTTGAGATCATTTCTGTGAGTGGTCAGTGGAGAAAAAACCTGCCAAGATGGTACAGGCGCTTCCAATTTTCACACTGTCCCTCTAGTCTACACTCAGCCTTCACCAGATTAGGAGCTATTCTAGCCAAATGGTTCTTATCAATATCTGGTTTCATATTCCCAGAAAAACACATGATTTGATTCCACTGTCCCTGGAAACACTTTCTCTCCTTCGATTTTAGGGTCATTATTGGTTTTATGATCAAAGTGCTCCAGTACATTTGGGAAAAAAATGCATTAATTTGACATTAGTCAAGCTCTTTTCTGTTGTAATGGCGAAGAGATGCTACTATTTATAGTTATGTATACCATGAAGTGGAAACCTGAGAGTTCATTAGCCTTTTGGAATACTAATGTATTTCTTTACTATTAAACAAGGTACAAGTATAGCCTCCAATTGAATCGATGTAGAGGAAACAACAGGCCGAAATATTTATTGTTCATTTGGTATTTAATAAGACTAGAAGAATCTGAAAGACCTTTGTATTTTTAAGTAAAATAATATTTTTATAATTAAAAAGCTAGTGCTCTAGGTTATTAAAATATAATTTATATTCCACTGATTTTCAATTTGAGGAACTCTTTAATATAGGAAAACTGGAAAAAAAAAGAAAAATATAGAGATCCAAAGTTCATGAACAAAGAGAAAAACTAGATGTACAACTCATCTGCTTGAATTCTTTATTGCCTTTCAGTATTTAATTGAATTCTGAACTTTCTGGAGGGCAAGACAGAAATCGAGGCTTGTTATCAGTCAAGTAAGGTTCTGTTTTGAATACCACTTCTGTGTTGTAATAGACACTTTCCCTTCTCTAGGGTTTCAGGTATACATTAGCAGTATATTAATTTAGGGAATGAACCCTGCCTATAAACTGATGAAAGCATACACCTAGAGGGAAATCCTTGCTATCTGCACAGAAATGATTCTCTAATCCTACCTAAGGGAAGACCAACCTAATAAAGGTGGCAATATATATAACTTAGATACAATACCCCTCAGGAAAGTATCTTACTCATGAAAGTAAAAATCTTTGAAACATTCTGCAGAATCTTTTCTTTATTAATCAAGTACCCCAACTTCTGACAAATGTGACTGCCTGGTGTTACAAAGAGAACTCAAGGTGAGTGATTACTTTGATTTAAAAAATGCCTTATAAAAGCTACATTTATTAATTTTTTATATACACATATGTATAATGTACATAATATGTACGTATTTAAATTATATAGTTAAAGTACAAATTAGATCATTTTCCATTTAAATAGTAAAAGCTTTATGTACCTTCACTTTCTGGCCTGACTGAATTTGTGTGTGTGTGTGTGTGTGCATACATGTGGGCATTTGTGTTCATGTATGTGTGTGTAAATGCATATGTGCATGAATACATGTATGTATCTTCTACAACTAAAATTACATGCTTTAAATACAGAAATTCTATAGATGCCATAAGATACGATAGATAATTGTTTTTCTTCAAAATCTCCTTGATTCAAAGTTTACTAAATCTGGGGGTCAGGAGAATTCTAGGTGAAATTTGGCTCTCCAAAATAGTACATGATTATAGAGAAGAAGAATAGAAAAGTAAGGAAGAAGAGAGTCCACACACACACACACACACACCAAATTGATAGAAATGAGTCTAATTTTATTACTTGGCTGTGAGCAAAGAAGTTTAGTACAAAAATCAGCCTGAAATTCAGAACAATGTCATATAATATGAGTTGTACCTACAAGAAGCTACTATCTTACCATTTTGAATGAATTTTGGCAGGTTATTTAAAGGAAATAGTTTATTTTTTTAAGTAATTAGTAACTGATAATTTAGAAAAAAATAAAACTGGACTCTGGTAAACCAATGACTGGGTTAAATTTCATTGTTTTCTGAATACGATATCAGAATTTGGGCAGGAAAATGGATTTCTTCTTTAGTTAACCATATATCCACTTTCATTATAAGAGAGCAAAATACTGGTAGCAATATCATCAATAGTCATGATTTATATATATATATATTTTTTAAGATTTTATTTATTTATTTATTTGACAGACCGAGATCACAAGTAAGCAGAGAGAGAGGAAGGAAGCAGACTCCCTGCTGAGCAGAGAGCTCGATGAGGGACTCAATCCCACAACCCTGGAATCATGATCTGAGCTGAGGCAGAGGCTTTAACCCACTGAGCCACCCAGGTGCCCCAGTCATGATTTATTTTAGATATACTCAGAATTTGTTGATACATGATTATTATATATCTCAATAATACTTAGGAAACCCTTTAGAACATGCCTTAAACAAAAACTTAAACTATGAAAGCAACATTAAAAATACACATTAATTATAATTATACTACAACCTCATTTTCCAAATATCTGACAATCTTTAAAATTATATTTTATTTCTGGGGTGCCTGGGTGGCTCAGTGGGTTTAGCACCAGATTCTTGATTTCAGCTCAGGTCCTGATCTTGGGGTCATGAAATAAAGTTCTTCATTAGGCTCCCTGCATAGTGGGAATCTGATTGAGATTCTCTTTCTCCCTCTCCCTCTGCCCTCTCCTCCCTCATGCATGCATGTGCTCTCTCTCTCTAAAATAAATAAATATATAAAATATTTTAAAAATATATATTTCATTCCCAACAATTTTTTTATATCTATAGCACAAACTTCACTTTAGCTTTTGAGTTTTAGAAAGAAAAAGTTGGTTTTCCCTCTGATATTTTGCTAATAACCTTCACTTTACATATGAAGAATTACACTGATTTAACAATTTAATTGATCATCACAAGTTAGTGAAGTTCATTTTGATTTTTTTAAATTTAAGTTTATGAAGAACACTTATTTTATATAAAAATGACTGATAATAACAGAACTCCTTGAGGATTTAATCAATGATTCTTATATTATAAGGAAACATAATATCTTCTTTTACTCTTACTCTACCTATTAAGTACTTTTTTTTTTTTGCAGTGATAGAAAACAAGGATGTTTATTCTTCCTATTTGAGTAGTCACTTGAACCAGTGTATCAAGCACTCCAATATTTTGTTTTATCCTATCATTAATATAGTGATGTGTAGTTATTGACTTATGACTTTAAATCTATTTTTCCTCTTTAACTATGAAGTAAAATTTCCATGTATTAACAGCCCTTAATATTACTATGATGTATGGGTCATCAGATTTAATGAAATACCATGATTAATGACACTATAATGGTTTAATTAAAATAAATGAATAAAAAGTAGAAAAGATGAAATATAGTATAAAGATATGTAAGTCACAGTCAGTTAAACAGATGAACTTAATACAAATTAAAGTATTTAAAATACAAGTAATTAACCTCATAAGAAATTTGACCATGATACAATACAAATTAATGTTTGCAAATATATTATCCAGTACTTCAATAAATATCCACTGAACATCTTCCCTGTACACTGCTAGACAATAAGGAAAGTCCAGATGGAATTATATTGCACTAGGATATATCATATTGCATCACTAAAACTTAAAGAATCTCCTAATATAATGTAGTATGTGATAAAAGACCTGGTCTTAGTCAGTCTTGGCTTTTATTTCTTTCTTTTAGAGAATTTTTTTTTATTCATTTGAGAAAGAGAGAGTGAGGGTGGGAGGGCAAAGGGAGAGAGAAACTTAAGCAGACTCCCACTGCGTGTGGAGCGTGTCTCAGGACTCCATCTCTCGACCCTGAGATCATGATCCTGAGCTCATCGCCTGACCTGAACTGAAACAGAGTCGCACTCTTAACCAACTATGCCACCCAGGTGACCCATTTTATAAGAAATCTGCATAAACTGAGAGGCTTAACCAACAGACACTTATTTCTCTCAGTTCTGAAGGCTGAGAAGTCTAAGATCAAGGTTCTGGAGGATCTGTTGTCCAGTGAGAACCAGCTTCCTGGTCACAGATGACTTCCTTCCTGCTGTATGGGAAAGAGAGAGAAAGAAGAGGCAAGTTCTCTCCTGTTTCTTCTTATAAGGGCCACAATCTCATTCATGAGGACTCCATCCTGATTACCTAGTTAATTTCCAAAGGCCCTACCTCCAAACATTGGAGATTAGGCTTCAACATATGAAGTTTGGAGGGATATATTCAGTACAGTAGACATAAACAGAAGATTAAAAATGTTTAAGATCTATGATAGCAATAAGAGTAAAATGCTATGGGATGAAATTGTAGGCAGACCCTTATTAACTTGGGAAAGTAGCAAAAACTGTGTGTAGTCAGAGACATACAGCATTATTATTTAAGCTTTAAAATAGTAATTCCAAAATTATGGAGTAAGTTACATAACTTAATATAAAAAATTTTAATTAAAATGGATTGCTTCCTTCAGATATCCAAATATCTCACAGTCCTTTCCTATCTTTATTTGAATGGCAAGAAAGAACATTAGGTATTAAAAATAAGGTTCTCTCCAAAAATAAAAAGCTATAAACTCTTTTGTACTTTCCCTTTGTTTTCATTCAGGAATAGGAATCCAGATGGTGGCCTTTTTGACTAGAGTTGAAGATCCTAGGACTAATAACATAGACTTAATGTTTCCTTTAAGCAATGTGACTACTTAGGATGTATATGTGTTAGTGCATGTGTGTGTGTGAGTGCACGTATGTGTGCATGTCTGCTCAATTTACAATATCAATTGAAATTCAAATTTATTATACCAATAAGCCAGCTTCTTTATATCTGAATGATACATACATAAAAAGAAAAAATGTTTTCTGGAAGATTTTCCTTCTTTCCTTCTGACTGTCTTTCTGTATTCCTTTCCTATCTCTGTCCTTTTCTCATTCTCTCTTTGCTCAAATAGATATTGACTGCGGCTACTAAGTAGAAAGCATTCATTTCTAGAAAAGTTTATAAACATATCCCTTATGCATAATTGACAACAAATAGATGATAAGGTAGATGATAGATAATAGATGTCTACATGTGCATACACACATACTCATGAACACATGCACACACACACATATCACACACACGTATATAGTAAATGACTTTCAGTTTTCCTGGACATACCAAATTCTCTAAATAATATATTGTAAATTCTCTATGTAATATTTTATACTCATTAATCCAGTTCATATATTTCTTAAACTTGTAAGATAGACACCTATGATCGGTGCTCTTCATGGCAAGCTGAACAAAACAACAAACAAAACAAAATAGACTCAGGCCTAATGTTTCTTTTTTATTCCAGTAGAAAAGAGAGAGATAGTAAACAAGTACAAATATATATGGTGCTCATATATACTATGAAAAAAAATCAAGCAAAGTAAATGATAAGATTGTGTTGGTGCTATTTTAGATGAGGAGATCAGGAATGGCCTCTTTGGGAAGATGAGATTGAAGAAGAGGTTTTATTGAAATGAGAAAAAGCAGGCATGTTTCAATCAGAGGGAGCGGCGTGTGCAAGGTCCCTGGGCATGACTGTGTGTGGTACATTTGAAGAACAGTAAAAGCAAAAGTGTCTGAAGAACAAAGACTGCAAAAGAGACCATCAGTAATTGAGACTGGAGAGGTGATTAGGAACCATGGTAAGGAACTGGACTCATACTTAAACTGGTAACAACTGGAGGAATTTATTGTTTGAAATGATCTCTCTTGCTATGTGGAGCCTGTATTATAGGGAATCTGACAGAAAGGGAAACAAGGAACTGGTAGTTTATGGAGGTACAGGTAAGGAGCATGGTGGCACAGACTACGGTAGCTGTGCTAGGCATGGTAATTACGCATCTAAAAAAAACAACTTATGGGACGCCTGGGTGGCTCAGTTGGTTGAGCGGCTGCCTTCGGCTCAGGTCATGATCCCAGCGTCCTGGAATCGAGTCCCATATCGGGCTCCTTGCTCGGCAGGGAGCCTGCTTCTCCCTCTGCCTCTGCCTGCCACTGTGTCTGCCTGTGCCTGCTCTCTCGCTCTCTCTCTCTGACAAATAAATAAATGAATGAAATCTAAAAAACAAAAACAAAAACAAAAAAAACTTATGACTATATAGCTTGGTGCATATTCATAAAATGAACACATTCACATTCCCCAGAGTGACCAGAATCTCAAAACAAACCCCCGAAAAAATATATATGAAAAATAAAGCACTGCCAGCCTCCAGAATGATCACCAAAAGAAACAACTTCCTCACAAAAGTGACCATGCTTTCAATTTCTAACTGTAGGTTCATATTGTCCATTTTGGGTTTTGTTTTGTTTTGCTCAGTATTTTGTTTCAGCCATTCATTCATTTTATTGCATGTAGCATATTTTATTTACTCTCATTACAATATAATATGTCATGGTATATTTATTTACATTTAGGTTATTACCTGTTTATGAAATTCTTGTACAAATTTGTGGTTTCATAAGCACTCCTATTTTGGGGGTTTATTACTAGGCATAGAATTGCTGACCATAGGATACTGACAATTTTCCAAAATGATTCTACCACGGTATACTCCTACTAAGGGTATCCGAGTTCTGACCACTCCACATCTTCACCAGTAATACATATTCTCTGTCTTTTTATTTTTAACAATTCTGGTGGGTCTGTACATTAATGTAACATAGGAATTTAATTTATATTTTTCTGATAGCCAATAAAATAGGCAATATTTAATAATTAATAGGCCATCGACTATCCTTCAACGTCAAGTGTTCGTTCAAATTTTTAGTCCATTTTTGTATTGGGTTGGTTTTTATTTTTCTTATTGATTTGTAGGAATTTTGGACATATTTGTAAAATATGTTTAATTTTAACATTTTCCTTTTTTGTTCCTCACCTTAATGGTGTCTTTTGATGAACATATGTTCCTAAATTAATTTTAATAATGTCCATATTATCAATTATTTCCTTTGTGATTAATGTTTTTGTACTTCTGTTTTGAAAAAGTCTTTGCCTTACCCTGAGGTCAGAAAGACATTCTCTTATGTTTTCTTCTAAAAGTTGTGTGGTTTTAGATTAGAAGGGGAGCAAAATGTACCACCCCAAAATGTGCCTGTTTGGCATGAGAATTATTTCAGGCTGATTATTTTTAAGAAACAGGGGACATAGGAAAAGCTCTGAAGACTGAGTAGAAATTATCCTATTCTAAAGAGACATTTACATTTATAAAGGAAATCTCCATCTACAAGGGTATCTCCTTCTCTGTACCAGGAAGAAGAGGATGTCTAAATCTCTCGAAATTCGTATCAATGGAGAATGTAAGAACTTAAATCTAAAAAACAACCATATCTTTGATTACTGCACTTTGCCTGGTAACTTCTCCCTTTCCCAAAAACTTCTTTGGTCTTTAGCTAGACATAATATTTAAAGTGGTGGTTTGGGCTGTCTTGGGGAGTGTAACCAAATCTAAAGGAATCTATCTACCAGTAAAGCTAGAAGCCAATAAAAACCGACATACAGCTTTTGCTAGATAGGCAGTTTATAAGTGTGACATCACCTGGGAGAATGAGGACCTAATGCTCAAAAGTTCTAAAATTCAGTGACTTGCAAGTGAGAGTTTTTAAGAGGGATATTTTAGAGGAGTCTCCAGAGAAGCAGGAGACCATTGATTTATACGTCATGATAACAGGTTCTCTGACGTTACTTCATCTGGTCCCTTGGAGGTCTTTACCTCTCAAGAGACTTGGAGTCTGAAAAATATCTTTATTCTTTATGTTAAAGATTTTGTTTAGGGTGATTAATTTTATATTAGTGGGGTTGCATTCCTGCATGTGCCTTTGAATGTTAAGCGAGCACTCCCATCTCTAGAACCTAGGCTGCGTGTTCCTTGGCCCATCCAGCCATACCTGGGGATGATATGACCTTTCATCTGAGCTGAGAAGATGGACTTTTCTTCAAGAGTTATGCAGTTTTCTGTTAGCAGTGACTGTGTGTGGGTAGTGAGATTAAAGTGACTCTTGTTTTTCTTTATTATTTTTGCATTTAGTACATTTTTGACACACTCTTTTAATTTTTTTTTTTTTAAATAGAAAAGGACTTAGTCATTTTCTTTGGTCTCTTCTATGTGTACAGGAGGTAAACCTGTTATTAAACTCCTGTTTTTATTTTTCTCCTGTTAATCTGTCTTTTATTATGGGGTGGGTTGTTAGCCAAGAACTAGAAAGAGGAAAAGTTAATTTTTTCTCCTTCACATTTTCATATTTCTAAACTAATTTTTGAAGTAAGTATTCACTCTTTTCCTTATGGATATCCAATTGACACAACACCATTTATGAGCAGATTATCTTTCTCCCAGTGAATCACATAAATCATACATAAATTAGGTGGTGGTAAATGTTAGGTCTGTCCTTATGTCAATGGTGAGTCCCAGTCCCCAGCCTTGGTTCTTGGATTCAGTCAAGAAGGACTTCAGAGTAAAATTCTTAAGCAAACATTTGATAGTAGTTTGAGGGAAAGCACACTGCCAAGATGGCAGAGAGGACAGGTCCGGGGTGGTAGCTGCATGAGGGCATGGGGTTGTCTTTTCTTTTTATGTTTGAGTAGGTTATGGGTCATTATTAGGGCAGTTCCTGAGTAAGTCTTCTAGGGAATCCTACCTGTCAGAAGGGGGACTTTTTGACTTACATGGTCCTTGGCAGAACTGTTGTGGCAGCCTTCCCTCCCAGGGTGGGGTTAAAACCAAAATGTAAATGTATTATAATGAAGCTTCAGTTTACCTTAAGACAGTGGTTATAAGGAAGGATGCATGCATGTCTTCCCAGCTGCTTGGACCATGGTTTCTGCCCTTTTATCAGTACAAAAGCACTTGCTCCCTGCTTATAGCTGTCTACTTTATCACCTAGGCTCTTCCTCTTTTTTTCCTTTTATCTTTTGGTCTCTGTATATTTCCTTATGCCAATACTACCTTGTCTTAATTCATGTCTCTGTATCATCAGTCTTAATATCTAGTATTATCCACCTTTGTTCTTCTAAATTAGCTTAACTATTTTTGGCAAACTGATTGAAAATAGTCTTCAATTCTATAGAATTAATTAAATTTTCATCTTTCAAATTAGTACATGTTGGATTAAAAACAATGGAAATTTTAATAAATTACCAAATATTTAAAATTATGACAAATTTTATACAAGTAATAGACTTAAAATTAGGTAATAAACACGACTATCAGCAAACATCTGAGTCTTTAATCTACATTTGATTTTCATCCTTCGTTTTTGATTATTTAAGTTTATGGTAGAAATTTTAAATGCTATATTAAAATTTCTTGGAAATAAACTTGCAAAGAAAAAACACTCTTGTTTTTCTTTACTCACTGTCCACTATTCACTCACACTTCGAACACTCCATAGCACTTCTGACACAAGATATGGGAGGACTGCCCCTAACCCAGGAATTCTGTGACACCTACTTGATGTCCTACAATCACTGCTTGTGCTTGTAGTTGACTGGCTATAAGTCAGAGTTTCCTACAATGCTGTCTTGGGTTTGATTAATTTGTCAGAACAGCTCACAAAACTCAGGAAAACATTTTACTTACTATATTACCAATTTAATTATAAATGGATATAACTCAGAAACAGCAAGATACAAAGAATGCATAGGGCAAGATATGTGGCTTCTCGTGGGTGTGTCACATTCCCAGAACCTCTGTGCAGATCAACCTGGAAGCTCTCTGAACCCCATCATTTTAGGATTTTGTAGAGGTTTCATTACACAGTCATGGTTGATTAAATTATCGACCATAGATGATTAATCCAATCTTCAGCACCTCTCCCTCCTAAGAGGTCAGGGTTTGGGGCTAAAAGTTACAACCTTCTAATCACATGGTTGTTTCCCTTGGCAACCAGTTCCCAGCTTTAGAAGCTATCCAAAAGTCACCTCATTAACATAAACTCAGCCTAGAAGGAGGGGTCTTGCTATGAATGACAAAAAAAACATTCATTTTACCTTCATGCTCAGAAGCAATTTCTAAAACTGGGGACAAAACTAAGTATTCTAACAAAGGAGGACCTTATGGCTTTTACATAGAAACTTCAAGGGTTTTAGAAGCTATGCACCAGAAACAGTGGACAAAGAGCAAATATGTATTTCTTTTTATAAATCACAAAATCAAAGATAAATAATGTTGGGTTTATTGCACTGTAAAATACTGGATGGGCAACTTTAAATCATTGTCAGTGTTAAAAATTGATGAGAATTTGAATTCAGACTCATCACATAATATTTTCCTCTTAAAGTTAATAACAGAATTTCTTTTTAGAGCTCAAAATTCTAGTAAGAAATTAAAATAAACACTTTCTGTTTTTTTTAATTAATCTTGTCTTCTTCAGTTCTAATTTTATAACTTTCTTTGAGAGATTAACAGTAGAATAATCTGGAAATGTCAGCAACACTCAGTCGATTTCTCTAGCTCAATGGAATTATCTCTCATTTACTTGTTTATATTCTTATCCAATCAATCAGCACATTTACTCAACTCCAATAACAAAATACATATGGAATCTGTCTGCTTCCCATAATCTTCACCTTTACTATCCATGTTCATCTTTACCTGGACTCTGGCAAACATCTAATTGGTCTAATTGCCTCTCTTGAGTAAGTCTATTTTCCACAAAACAGTAAAGAGTTTTAAAAACAATAGCCAGATCATGTCAAGCCTTGCTCAAAGATCTCAGTAATAAACTTCATGACAAACTTAGACTCGATTCCAAATGCTAACATGTTCTGTGATGGGATTCAGGACATACAACCCCAAAATATAGCACGTTGACATATTGAATATTTAAGCTGAGGAAATCCGAGAAAATGGCAGAAGCAGGGAGCTCACTCTTGACTTCCCTTTGCTCACTCTTTTTCCTTGACCCAAGTCGTAAAATTCTCGTGTGAGAGGAGCCATCCCTTTATCCAGGAGGAAGGGAGATATTTTTATCAGTAGAGATAGGGAGGGAATTTGGGGCTGAGAAATCTGTATAAACAAACCTTGCTAAACTAACCTTACCTTCCCAGATACTTCTCCATTTGCTATCCTTAGCCCAAGCCCCTTGTTTTGTTAATTCTTCACAAATCTATTTGTTTATCTGCCTAAAAGGTATAAAAGCATTCTGCTTGATCACTTCCTGGGTCTTTATTCTCTTGAGAAGGCTCCCAGAAACATGTAAAAATTCAATGAAATCTGTATGTTTTTCTCTTGCTAATCTGTCTTCATGAGTTTAGTTTTGGGACCCAACAAGGGACCCTACAAGAGATGAGAAAAACATTTTCCCCTCCTACAACTGTAGAATATCTTTGCCTGATATGTTTAAAATAGTATCTTTCCATTTTTTATGAGGTCACATGTGTTTGCTGTCAGTCTTCTTACCCTTCTTTAAGTATGTGAAGCATACTTCTACCTCAGGTCTTTGTATTGCTGTTTCCCCTTTTTGAAATGTTTTCCCCTGAGATATTTGCACAACTTGCTCATATATATATATATATATATATATATATATATATATATCCTCTTAGGTGTCACTAATGCAGAGGACATCCTCACTCAGTCTAAAATAACACTAGTTTCTTCTGGAGTTCCTAACACTTTCTTGTATAATATTCATATAGTCATATTAATATTTTAAAAATTGTTATTGTCTCTCTTGCCAATTTAAGTGTACGCAGTGTAGGGCTAGGACAACATTGTTCCCTGATGTTTAGAACAGAGCCTGGCAGAGAAATGTGTCTAATAAATACTTGTCAACTACATGAACGGATCAGGCAGCCTAACTTTTTACCTGTTTCTAACTCTGAAAATGCAAATACACATACTTATTGTTCTACATTTCTATGAAACCTTGTTTCTTAATGACCTGAAAACATCATGGATGTTCTAAGCTCTAACCTTCATTAAATTACTTCTTCTTTTAAAACTAATAATTACCTCTGGGTGAACATTGTATGAAAAAAATCAGTGTATCTTATTAATAAATATAAATTTATTAAGTTCAAACATAAGTTACTGGAGATTCAAATACATTTAAAGCATTATCCACTGTCAAGGAGTTATTTGTCAAGTGGAGGAGACAGATGTTTAAAAAATATATATATATAGCACAGATCCCAAATGGCATCACTTTGGCCAAGAACTTAATACACACCTGGACTACAGTTTCAGCCTCACCGAGAAATGTAGTTTTAACCAGTTAGTCAGGAATTTTCTGATAAGCACCCATGAGGTAATCTGTCACATAGGTCCCCTCCATTCCCCAAAGGAAGATGAGGTGACCTACATGATAAAACATTTCAGTTTGTCCAACTTCTTGGAGTTCCCCTCTGCTTGCTAGATGGGGTGCTGCCCAATTCACGAATCATTTAATAAATCTAGTTAGATCTTCAAATTTACTCAGTTGTATTTTGTTTTTTAACACAGACAAATCAGCTAGTAAGTGTATAAAATATTGAGATAGAGGATAATACATGGTTTTGCATGAACACAGTAGGAAAGGGCCCTCATCTAGAATTGTAGTTCAGAGTGGATTCTCAGGGAAGATGATGCCTGCATTGATTATTAAAAGAACTCAAAATTATTTTTAATTTCTAATTTCTTGATTTTTCACCAACTAAGGTACATTTAGGTTTGGCATTCTATTTTCTAAGCTATTGCTAAAAATATTATAGATTATATCAGGTGAAGATTGGCAGAACTAGTAAACTCCTCTGAATCAATACTGAAATATGAATTGTTAATTGTGTGTTTATGTGCCTGACCAGCAGAATACCTACATAATAATAACATTATCTAAGCCACTCAGTGCTGTCAAGGAAAAAAAATGTGTCATTTGAAAGAGAAAGAACTGCTTTCCTGAAGACAAGATGAATCATATTTGCTCTTTCCTGTTATTGACAAAGCCTATCATGTTGTCATAGAAAGAAATTTGTTTGACAAGCATGTGTCTTACTTGTGATTTCTTTTAAAAAGCAAACACATTTTCTAAGATACATTCAATGAGTTTTAATAAGAATCTTGTTATCTTCGAAATCTGAGAAATTTAAATGTACATGAAATATCAAAAATACAATCATAAAGCACGTGTTTTCAACTTCAGTCACTATTTTGAGCTGAATAAAACTGACAGGATAATAATATAAATGAAAGAAAACAAATTCAGAATAAAGATTCAAGGACATATTTCAATGTAGAGAACTGTAAGCTTCAGGTTTGGCATAAATAATAGTCATTCTCATTGAAGAAATAGAAGAATCAGTGTTGAATGTTAAATTCCTCACAAGTAAAGTAGTATTGAAATAGAAAAGGAAGGGAGTGTGGAGAGAAAATACAAGCTTTTCTTATTTGTGTAACACTTTATAATTACTCCATTCAGAATGATAATAAAATAAGGCTGAATAAAAGTAAGGATAATGAAACTTTTGTAATTAATGGAACATAGCTTAAGATAGTTGAGACAGTTAGGGGGCAAGAATTACTGTCCCTTTCAAGAGGTCCTAATGATGTGGGAAACAAAGACAAAACAAAAATTATATTTCCGTACTACTTACAGCCCATTGACAAGTCCTTGAAATAGAGAAAGTGAACTTCTTCTGGGAACTCAGCTGCCTCTTAGTACTTTGCTAAGGGCAAGAAACAATCTTAACACCGTGTGCCACCCATGTCACTCCCCCAGCCCCACTCCTTGATTCTACTTTAACATATAATAATTCCTTCAGAAACGTCCTTTATCTCTACCCCCTAAGATATAGGTTGGTAATATCCCCCAAGCATATGACCCACTGATATGCATCTGGAGAGTCTCATGACTAAAGTTTTATTAGACAGTAATAAATTACCTTTTCATAACATAACTAGTCCCCTTAGGATCCTGGAAACCTGGCTTCCAAATTACTTAGAGACTTATGCTATCCCTAACCCCCTCCCAACTTGAGAGTATACAATCAATCACCTATGACAACTCCAAGGCAGCTCTTTCTGCCCATGGTCCTATTCCTGTGCTTTAATAAAGCCATTTTTTGCACCAAAGGTGTCTCGAGAATTCTTTCTTGGCCATAGGTTCTGAACCCCAATATATTCCTACATAACTTCTAGCTCAACTAGAATTAAATTGACATGCAACAAATTAACAGGAGAAAATAAAACTTAATAGTGTATGTATGGGGATCCATACAGACATGGAAAGACAGTCAGCCAAAATAAGGTGTATGTGTTACTCTGAGCTAAGAGAAGGGGGTAAGGATCTGGGACATCAGAGGAAAAGAATGCACTTCACAGGGTGACAAGAAGAGGAGATGCTTGGTAATTAGATGTTTCCCCTGCCATAAGGATGGACCATTCAAATAAAATTTATTTCTCTTAATAACCCTTTCTGGGAAAGACCCCCCAACTTAGTCTTTTTTGTTTGTTTGTTTGTTTTTGTTTGCTTGTTTGGTTTGGTTTTTTTAATGTACTAAGAGAGGGACAGAAGTTTCTCTTGAGCTCTTAGTGTCTCAAATCTTTTCAGATCAGACTAAACTTCATGTCAGGATTTTGAGGTGTCTTGCCCTTGGCCCCTACAAAACATACTTCAGATTTTTTGTAGCCAAAAATATATGTTCTCATAGACTAAATTAATATCTAGAAGTTCCTAAACAACTCCTTTTTATGTTGTGTAGACAGTAAAAGAGACACCTACTTATTTTCTTTTAATCTGATAAAAATGCCCCAAAATCAAAGGATATGGTCCTAACTCATAAAATGGTTGGACTAGCAAGAGTTTAAATTTAAATTTAAATTTAATAGATAACTCATTTTAAGGGCTGCAGTGTATATCTCGACAGATAGATTTTTAACTCAGAATGTGGTATTCCTTATCTTGACCTTGTAGAGGAGGAAAAATCATTTTCTCCCTACCTTTTTGAATTCTTGGCTGAGACTCCCTATAATTGATTAACAAAAGAAAAACAAACAAATTAATTATACAAGTATTCCTTATGTATACATGAAAAATACTCAGAAAAGATTGGATAAATTCTCCAAGAGATGACCCAAGCCACTACCTTAAATACCAGCTTAATATCAAAGACTGAAGATATGTGTACAGGGGCAGAGGGGGAAGGGGAGTTGTTAATAATTTATTGGAAGGTTAGAGGAAGAAATGATGTTTAGTAAACTAATAATTACCCTACCTTACAGATAAATCTATCAGATAAAAAAGTTATCTATTAAAAACTTAGGACTCCTTTGAAACATAAATCTCCTTTATAAAAATTAATATCTTTTACAAAAGAGTAAATGGTGCTCTTTTTTTTTTTTTTTTTTTTTCAGTCAGTTCAACACCTAGTGGAACTCAAACTCAGGACCCTGGGATCAAGAGTCACAGGCTCCACTGACTGAGCCAGCCAGGTGCCCCACTTCTCTTTTTAGAGTTTGTCCTGTGTCTGCAGTTTCTCAGAATAATCCACTCAAAATATTTGTTACCACCAAGAGGCATATTTTGAGGTGGCGTATTCTGCTACATGACACCTTTTACTTTGACTCGATTCACTTTCTTTCTTCTTTTGAAAATGTCTTCTTTTGAAAATGAAAATCTTTTTTGAAAAGATTGCATTGCCAGCAATCTTTTCATTCAAACGGATGACATCTTTCCTCCATCTGCTTCATCACCTAGCCCTATAAACAAAAGTGAATCAGGCAAAACGAATTAAATCAAAATCAAACACAAACAACCAAGATATTGACTTAATTCCAAATCTGTCCCTTTCCCATTCATTTCTCAACAGCTACAGTCTAGTTTACAAGGTTACAGAGGGTTTATTTTACCAAATCTCTTAGTTTCGTTTTTAAAGTTCTGCACCTCCTGTTTCACTAAGGACCACTCTCCTGGTGCTCACTGTCACCTCGATGGAAATTTCTCTTCTACTGTCCTCTTGGATATCTCTTTTCCCAGTCACCAAGTCACTAACCTGTGTGACCATGCTACCCAATCTTCCTTGAAAACATCATCTTCCTTCACTGTTCCATGGACTACTCACATCCCATTGGTATCCAGATTGCTTCCTCTAATTCATGTTTCTGTTTCTCTTTGATAATAAGTTAATATAATTGTCTGAGGGAGTATTTTAAATTTTATTTAGTAATGTTGTCACATACTGAGTTACCTAGGGCAGAAACTTGAGCGATATTCTTAAATCCCCTCTGCGTCTTACATTTGTTAAAAAAATAAAGAGACAAAAGCCCTAAAACTGAGTTGCTTATGCTAAGTCTTACATGACCAATCTAGACTTGACTTAATACAGCTTAGGCTTTTCCAGAAATAGAACCTTAAACCACTCAATCAAAAATTGCCTAGTGAGCACTAGTTGAGTAATCTGCCTGATAGACCCCTGCTGTCCCCTAAAGAAAGTAAGCTTTCAATAACCAACCTGAATATTTTACAATCTAATTTCCTTGTTCCTACTCCCTTCTGCCTGTAAATCTTTAGTTTTGTACAGCTCCATGGAGCTCCTTTTATCTGCTAGACTGGATGCTACCAATCTGATTTTATAAACTCTATAAGCTCAATAAACTCTAACAAGTTGTAATATGTCTCACTCTATATTTAACTCTCTTAAATTCATCCACCAGTTTCCTATGTCTTAAACATCTTAAAACTGAAAATTCTCTTCATTACTTCTACTTTACCATAACATAGTCATAGGCTCTGGTCTGAACTTCCATATCAGTCCCTTCACAAGTGGGGACAAGTTACACTGCTGAAGACAACAGTTTACTGACCAGCACACTGTTTTAAAATTCACAAAGTTTACAGTCTTTAAAAATCAGACATATCACTTTAAATCCAGGCTTCCATTTTATCTTAAATCATTGGATAATTCTGGGAATCATTGTCTGAGTTATACATTAGTTGTACATTTAAACTGCTATAAAAAAAGGAGATCAGATCTGAAAATAAAATAACTTAAATATATTATTTTATTGCTTTCTTAAGTAATCAAATTTTTATTAATTTTTAATATTTTATTTATTTGTCAGTGAGACAGAGAGAGCATGCACAAGCAGGGTGAGTAGCAGGCAGAGGGAAAAGTAGGCTTCCCACTGAGCAAGGAACCCAGTGCAGGCAGAACTCAATCCTAGGTCCCTAAGATCATGACATGACCTGACCTGACGCTTAAGCAACTGAACCACCCAAGTGCCCCATAACCATATTTTTTAAAGTGACAAAGTAAGGTTAAAAACAACAACAAAAAAAGGATAGACATTTTTTTCAAGTTTATATTGGAAAAGTGAGATTAAAAATTCTGATGATAAAAACATTTTTCCTCAAATCACATAAAACTAAAAATTTCAAATCCTCCTTCAAATATAAACAGTAGCATAAAAAGTATTGAGATTAATTTTCCCTAATCTAAGTGTACCATGGTTTATTTTGTTACCTATTGAAGAACACTGGTTGCTTGCCAGTTTTCAAAGATAAAAATTAATGTAAGAAATATTTTTGGATCTTAGGTAAAAATAAGTTTTCTTACTGTTTCTAATACATATTCAGGCTGTTATCTTCAGTTTGGATGTATAAATATATTCTCTGAAAATAATTTTGTTCCTTATTTTTGATATTTATATTTTCTCTTTTATTGTCTTATTTGCTCATATATGTTAAATTGTGGACATTCGTAATTTGTTCAAGACTTTGAAGTGTATACTTCTTTTACCTTTGTGTATTAACCAATCATGTTAAGGGCATGCCACATCTGTATATCGATCTTCAATTTTGTTAAATGTTTATTTGGGAACTCTTAAGATTATATAATATTTCTTTTTTTAATTTGGTTTTTGCTTTATAAAATGAGCAAATGGTTGTAGAGTAATAGCCTGATAGAATAGCACTGAATTATATTTATTAGTATTTTATTTAAAATGTTTGCCTTGATTTTTATAAATGATATGGCCTACACTTGAAAAGCATTTAAAAGCAGTTAATTATAGATAGTGTTTTATAAGTGCTTTAGCTAGTTTTTAAATGTATAAGTTGTGTTCATCCTTGACTTCTTGATTTAAAAACTCCAAAAATGTCATATCTTATCTAAATATATACACAACAAAAAAACAAACCTACTTACTCCTCTATCCAATCTCATGTCCCATCTTATCTTTCTGAATTTTTCAATGGGGTTTGGTAGCAATTTATGTTTTATACTATTTCCAGGGTAGCTTTATAACTTTAATAATATGTATATACCACCAGATCTTGTTCTATCCAACTTAGATGTAATATATTGACTCTATGTATAAAGATGAGAAAATTACCACATTTTTAATTCTTCACATCTTCTGTCCATCACAGACACAAACACACATACATTATATTAATATTTTATAATCTCAATATTTTCATATATCCCATTTCCAGACTATTGATATTTTTACCTTAATAATAGATTCAGTATTCATTATTATTCTTTTCACCAAAGAGCTTATTTTATATCTTGGTTATCTAAAATCCATTATATGAAAGCTAAATAAAATTTTCTCTGAATCTATAAGTAAAGAGAACTACAATATGATTCCTATAAGCAAAAAAAATGTTAGTAATTTAAATTAAAATTTTAGAATTTGCCAGTTGACTGGTAAAAACAATACTATTAATAATAATAATAATGTGTGAAACTGGTTCGTCAGATGATAGCAGCTGAAGATAATTTCCTAAATTTGTGCTAAAAACTATTCATTTTAAGAAATCTGTGACTTATGAAAATTATTAGTAAAAATTTCAAAAACTTGTAATAATTTTCAAACATAACTTATTCCTTTTATACTTCATCATATTATGATACCAGTTGTATTCTCATGTGTGATTCATTATGTGTTGACATTTTGACAACAAATAAAAATGTAAAAATAAGACATTTAACTCCCCCAGTTGGAAATAAGAAACTTGACATCTCTCCTTTCCCTTTTGCTTCAGGAAAAACAAAAAAAAAAAGTAATATAAATCCTTTTGAAAACTAGACTAGATAGGCTCTTTGGCAACTTCATAACTCAGGAATGTTTTTTTCCAATGGCTAAGTTGCCATCTCTGAAATGTAAACACAAGTGACATAACATTCTTGCCTCCTAGTTTTTATGGGAGGAGTCTAGAAATTTTGGTGGACACCTTGCTCCAAGTTGCAAAACTACCTCTTGTCCTACAGATATGAGAAGTTTGTTTCTCCTGTGGATAAAGCTAAGTTAGCAAACACAAATAGTCACCCCAGTTGCCAGATGATCTGAGATGAATTATATGTGACAAGTGTTAATATCAAGTCCTTCTACTTAAAAACTAGTCATTGTTCATTTTGAAAACATGAATGTAATGGTTATATCTGCTTGGCGACACTGAGGGGTGAGAATTTTTCCATTTTTTTACTATCTTAGCAGATTGCTGTTAACGTGCAATACATTCTGATTTACTGTTTCCCCAATAATAACAGTGTTTTCTTTCTCTACTACCTTTGTGGACAGGTTTTTCTGGTTTGGAAGAAGGTGTTTTGCTTTTAATTACATTTCCCCAACAAACACAGTTTGATATATTTTATGTAGGTCAAATACTAACTACAAATTATGAAGTGTAAAATATCTTTTCAACATCTGCAAGGAATGGGAAAGAATAACAATTTTTATTATAATATTTATTAGTGGAATTGCCTAATTTATTTATTCATGGCAAAAATCATGTGCCCACATATTCATGAATTAATTTAAAAAAACACATGGAACAATTCCTCATTATATGCAAAGTTCTATATATGACTCTGGGTGTCTGGGATCGGTAGGAGAAATAAAGTACAGAACTTGCCATAAAACAACTCATAATCTCCTAAGAGATTTATTCTTTCTAGAGGCACGGAAAATCATTAAATACATTATAAGATAGAGTGAAATAAGCACTATTACTCCACCCACTTTATAAAATGACCAAAAGTGATAATTCTTTTTGATCATAATAATCTCTTGGTGATAGTTATTTTACTAGTAAAAAATGTGATGTTTATTATAAATGAGATTTAAAAACTAATGCTGAAGGTAAATAACCATGATGGATGAGTATTTCATATAAAAAATATATATATATATTAAATGCCTTTCAGGGAATTCCGAAAGGGGAAATGAAAGCTCCAGTTTTTCCTGAAATGTAGAATCCCTGAGAACCACTTTCATGGGATACTGAATAACACAATTTTAACAACATAATATATTGCTGGTTTGAATGGGAGTGAATTTTCTGCCAAACTTTACTTGTAACAATATTCTGAAAAGGGCATTAAAATTTTAAGTGTAAAAAATGCGTTATCACAAAATCAGAAAGTAACATAAATGAAAGTGTGGATTTTTACCAGCTAGACTCATGAAAGAATAAAGTACTTATATTTAAATATATATATATATATATATATTCAAATATATATTAGCATGTTATGGTTACTTATCAAAGCTAAATTGGAAACAGAAGAGACTAGGAAAATTCTGACTGGAATAACTTAAATTAACATGATATAACAGAGCTTGGAAAAATCTATTAGGAGACTTTTTTTTAATCTTATTTTTAAGCAATCCCTACACCTAATGTTGGCTTGAACTCACAAATCAAGAGTCACACATTCTACTGACTGAGCCAACCAGGTGCCCCAGATGAGTAAACTTTAAAAAATAGAAATAAACTTATAAATCTTATACACTGATGTTTCTGTAATATGTTCTCTAGGAAAAACAAAAACATAAACAACCCAGGAAGTAAGAGTAGGAAGAAGTGTGATTTCTTTTCATCACTACAAAGAATTTGGAGAATATACTATCAAATTAAACTATCATACTAAGTACTAGACTAAAATGTCAGTTTCACAATGTGCTAATTTTCTTATAGCTCAAGCAGTACTTAAACTATAAAAATATAAAATTATTTTAAGATAGTGTACCTGTTATTTTTAAATATGCATTTTTGACTAGTAATTTGCATCTTGTTGGTTGCTTTTCCCCTGTAATCAGGATTCTAGAATCAAAATCTTGTCACTTTGTATGTGATAAACTAAGATAGGAAATAGAAACAATATTTGAGACATAAAATTTTCTTACACGTTTATTAATTTGTATTACAGTGCACTTATATTTGTTTAGACTGCAATTACCAAGTTCTGAAATGAGCAACAAGTTTAAAGTTTATATTATATTAACCTGATGGTAGAAAATTACATAGAAGTGAGGCATAGGTATGCACACACTATTTCTTTTGGAATAATAGTGGTTTTGACATTAAATTGGCAATGTAGTGGTATATATGTTTTTGTGTGGGTTCCCCCACTGCCAGAATCAAAATAGACACTTAGCAAGGATTTATTTGAATGCAAGTTTATTTTGGAACTAAAAACGCAAAGAAAGGAAAGAAGAACCAAGGAACGAATACAGTTTTTATTTAATGTTAATAAGTTACACTGCCTCATCTCAAAGTGGTTACACAATAGAAGCACACTGGAGAAGACAGTGGGCCGTTAGCTACATGATCTGCAAAATAGTTTTATGATTTTATTATTTTTTGAAGTTTCTTTAAAAGACAGTAAATAAAAAAAAAAGCTTAAGTTAAAATGCGAGATAATACATCAAATCACTTTACTCTAAAATATAAATGAGCATTACCAAAGCCTTTCTTTTTTTTTTTTTTTTTAAAGATTTTATTTATTTATTTGACAGACAGGGATCACAAGTAGGCAGAGACGAGGAAGCAGAGAGCAGAGCAGAGAGCCCGATGTGGGGCTCGATCCCAGGACCCTGAGATCATGACCTGAGCCAAAGGCAGAGGACTAACCCACTGAGCCACCCAGGCGCCCCACCTTTCTTTATTTTTAAGTAGAGCTTTTATTTTTACTTATTTTCCTCAACATAATCATTTCTGTTTCTTTTCTTTTCATTTTCTTTTCTCAGATGGATAGTTCAAAAAGCATCCCATATGCTCTTTTAAAATCTCAAATGGACTGAGCCCCAGTTTCCCTTAGAAGTAGCTGGATTATGCACTCTTTTTATCAGATTCTCATCCTTGCTCATGTTCCCTGGGCCTACTTCCAAAAGAATCCATATGCATCTAAATTCTCGCCACAACCTCTGCTTTAATGGTGGTAGCTGGGCAAAACTAGCTGAGACTTAAGCATTACCACCCACCAAAATTTTGTATAATTTTAGTACAGAAATGCTATTTATTCCACACTTCTTAATTCAAGTGTTTCCTCAAACAATTCTGTGATGTTTAGCAGCAATTTTCCTACCTATTTATATTTTGCATCTTTCTTGTAAATTGGAAAATCTTCTAGACAGTAGCTGTGTAATTTTTATACAACAACATTTTGATTATTTTTGGGGTGTTTATTTAATTTGGTTCCTTATTTAAATAATAATTTAAATTTAATTTAGTAATTAATTTTAATTATTTTATTTTCATAAATCATTATTTTTATTTCAATTTATTATTAGGTTATTTTATTATAGACGTTTAGGTTCTCTAAATTAAGTATAATTGTCAAAACAAAAATATTATCGATCATCTATTAAAAGTTATGGTGTTTGGTAATGGTGTAGCAAGTATGGAACAAAATCTTGCCTTTGATAACCATTATTATTGTTTAATGTTTCTTAAAAATAGGTTAATAGTAAGAAACATTTAAACATGAATAAGTTAGGTGAGAAGAAAGAGAGGTAATCTAAGTCAATCACATTCAGCTAGTCTCATATTTAAAAATATTTGGCTTCTCTGAATTTTTTTCCAATTGTACATGCTAAAATGTATAATATGTTATCTCTTACAACAATGATAAGGCTGATAGCTACTGGATAGTTTATTCACCTTGTTCCATTGAGAGTTATTTACTCACTACTCAGTCTGAATTAGCCTCTCCTACAACTCTGTGTCCTGTTTCCCTGATAATTCTTATCCATAGCTCTTATCAATAGCTGCTAGCATATAATACATGTATAGGTTTATTTTCTATTTCCCCTACTGGAATAGAAGCATGGTGAAGACAGAAAATAGAAGACACTGAATCAATGTTTGCTGTTTCAAAGAATGAATAAATCTGCATAAAAACTTTGAAAAGAGAGTATTCAGATTCCCATTTTCCAGTGAAAAACTTGATGTTTCTGAGCAGTTGAACTCATTTCTCAAGCCCATGCTGTTTTTAAAATTGAGAAAAATTCGGTAACAGGTCTAATATAATCTAATGTTAAATCTACATTTTTTTACTACACCATCCTGACTCCAGGATGTAGGAATGCACCAATAAATGGTCTTCTTCTGTTAGAGGTTTTTCAGTGTGTTCGAGTGTGGGGTGACTGAACGATATCACATTTGCTGCCCAGATCTCTGGCCCAACTTAGACCTATCTCATAATTAATTGGAGATTCTTGAAGTACAACAGAAACTTTATAAAACTCAATGTATTTTATGTTAAGGTTACCTACTGTGATCTTTTCTAAAATGTGAAACTGAATGAATATTTCATTAGACATTTTAAAAAGAAGTTCCAAGTAGCAGGGGTATGGCATATGCTATGTCAAAGAAATAGTAATATAGATGACATTGAGACGCTGACATTGTAAAATATTCATGATAATATAAGTATCTATTAAGAAGTTGGAATCATAAAAACTTCTTGCACTGGAAATACATTCTCTTTTCTTACTTAAGACTATACAATGAAATGCCCACAGTATACTTACTTATGCACATCCTCTAATATTTTTGACACTCAGACTATATCAGGGGAAAAAAAGCTAGGTATCTGTAAATGTATATCCCAAGGTAGGATTCTAAAAAAATTGTATCTTTTTAAAAATAATCTTAATAAAACTCTACTGAAGGTGAACCTTCTGGGCAGCCTCTTAGATATTTGTTCTCCCTGTCTCTGTCTGTCTGTCTCTTCTATACACACACATTCACACACCAAAAAACCCCTTTTATTCTATGCCGTTTAATGGAATGATTATAAAATGCTTAAAATGTACACAATATGTTATTCCTTATAAAGAACAAAACTATTTCAACTGAGGCTCACCAGGCAACCATACAACCAGATATCTCTAGAAGAGAAGATGGGAAGTTAAAAAGATTTGGTGTCTTCTCAAACATTGCATGTACAAGAGATGTCAGACACTGCACTAAGGCAGTCTTTCTGATTCTAATAGTGAATCTAAATTCTGTAAGTGTTAACTTTGGTTTCTTCCTCTTCCTCCTTCTCTCTTCCTCTCTCTGTTTCCTCTCCCTCTCTTCCATTTTTGTCTTTCTCTCACATTTGCACACCCCCGACTCATACCACAAAAATGTGATATTTCATTTCCTCAAAAAACAGTTATACTTTGATCTGGACATGGTCAGCCTTTCTCAAACTAAAAATAAATACTTATTTCCCAAGAAGTACTAAGCATATACCATCTTATTATCAGACATCTCATGATTAGTTTTTATTTTTAAATAATATTAATTAAGAGTTTTGAATGCTTACTGTGAGATATTTTATTAGTATGGGGTATTTTATTATTGTATTAAAGATTTTATTTATTTATTTGAGAGAGAGAGAAAGAATGTGCACATGAGCATGGGGGAAGGGCAGAGAGAGAAGAAGAAACAGGGTCTCCTTTGAGCAGGGAGGCTGATGCAGGACTAGATCCCAGAGCCACCCAGGCACCCCAGTACAGGATACTTTAACTCATTAATGCATTAAATAAATACTATTATCATCTCAATTTTAGAAATGGAAATAATCGGGGGTGAGAGAGTTTTTAATTTGAGTAAGATGATATAACTTAAGTGACTCACTAGTATTTGTGTCCAGTTTTTTCACCCTCTTTATCTTGAAATTATATTTGATTCAACATTTGTTGTTCATTGCTTTCAAGATTTTATTTCCCTTACAATGAAGTACTTCTAGATATATTTGTTATATTTTACTTTACAATTACTCATGGAAAATACAGCAATTATTTTCAAATATATTTATTTAATGTACCAGTAGAGTCAAGTTAAATAATTAATACTTACACAACCACAAGTATCCTCTTTTTTCCCCAAACATCAGTAGTACCACAACAGCTGTTTATATTTTTCACTGAGATAGAAAGTTAGACACCAGCTTTTGTTAAAGGTCTCCTGGAAAACTACATGTTTGAATTAGGAAACTGAGCAGGAAAAGAGATAGGGAACTGACTAGAAGGAGGTAATCCCTAGATTTAAATTCATGGTTAGTCGATGAACAGATGTTGTCTTTTTTTGTTTTTAATTGTAACTTTTATTCATGAGAGAGTAATTAGGTGGAAGATAGATTCAAGTGACAGTTTATTTATTAAAGATTTTATTTATTTCTTTGAGAACAAGATAGACAGATATAGGGAGAGAGAACACAAATAAGGTGAGAGGGAGAAACAGGCTCCTGTCTGAGCAGGGAGCCCGACACGGGGCTTGATCCCAAGACCCTGTGATCCTGACCTGAGCCAGAGTCAGATGCTTAACCAACTGAACTACCTAGGTCTCCCACAAGTAACAGTTTAAATATCACATTGATCTATAAGCCACACCTAGGGTATATTCTCCTCTCCCGGACCACATAGTCTTAATATCAAAAATTAGGAATGATCAGAGGTTTTGCCATACTAGTAAGCTAATAAATAAGCCTACCACAGGGGTGCCTGGGTGGCTCAGTGGGTTAAGCCTCTGCCTTGGGGTCAGGTCATGATCCCAGGGGCCTGGGATCGAGTCCCGCATAGGGCTCTCTGCTCAGCAGGGAGCCTGCTTCTCCTCATCTCTCTCTCTGTCTGTCTCTCTGCCTATTTGTGATCTCTCTCTCTGTCAAATAAATAAATAAAATCTTTAAAAAAAAAAAAAAGCCTACCACAGCTTCCTGGTTGTTAGCAGAGGACAAGAAACCCCTGGGTGAGAAACAAAAGACATTTTTATTTCACATCAAGTAGCATAAACTTTATGTTTATATTTATTTCCCCTGACCCTTCTGTTCCATGGGAGCAATGTGAGGTGTCCCAGGTGGATTTCACATAAGCAGTAAATTTGCATAGTAGCCGAAGAAATCAATCATAAGAAACCCCAGTATTTTGAAGGCATCACATTCAAGTCTGCCCAAACCCTAGCCTAGAGGGAGTTACTATCTTTATTATTTTGAACAGCAAAGAAATCTGCCATCTGCCCTGGAGAAAGACATTCTGTTTCCTATGTCTGCTTCCTATGCAGTTTTGAAAAGATAGACTGAAACAAAAGCTTTCAAAATCTGCTCAGATTTGCTGAAATGTAGGAAACCAAGAGAGAATTGTCTCGCAACAATCATTATCACTCTGTTCTTTCCTTTGTCTGAGAATGTAAAATTTCCCACAACTTTAGGGAAAGACTGATTGCATTCATTATGACAAGTGGCCATCAGAATCTGTTTAATCATTCAGTGACAACTCCTCTCAGTCATCATTCTTGGGTAAGATAACCAATGAGTGTCAGCCCCTTGCTTCAGAAAGCAAGCCAGTCAAGAATGGATTACGTTTTATAATCTCACCTCTAAGTGGCAACCGATCAACAACCATCTCATCTGAAGAACCACGCTTCTACAGATGATGTTGATTCATCAGGTATAAAAGTCTTCTAACCACTGAATTTATGTTTCTTCTTAATACTTCACTAAGATCATTACTGTGGTATGCTGAAAGACACTGTGACTGATTACTATAGCTTTCTTCAAAAGTAGTAAATTCAGTTGTGTCTTTTTATTGCAGGTATCATAATGTGGTTTGTCATCTGACATATTTCACTTGGTCATTTATTTCTATTTTACATTTTCCATTTATTAGTAAAGTCTATGAGAATGAGGATCTCATCTGTCTTATTGCCACTGTATTCTTGATGAGTTTATTGTTAAATCCAGAGTAGGCTGTTGATAAATATTGGTGAAAGGATTGAATTAATTAAAAAATTAATTCAATATTGAAAGTTGGTAAAATACATGAGAATAAATACATGACACCAACTGGAGGTAGAGTTACTGATCACAAACTCAAGTCTAGATTGGGAAGTATGTGAAATCATGTGAAGTGTAGAAGATTAAAAGTATTAGCAGGAGTTCAGAATCTGAATTCATGATAAAATATAAGATACCATATGGTATTAAGACAAATGAAAATCAGAGAGGATAAAAGAATGTGGTCAGAAGACATATAATTTTAGGACTTAATATAGCTACATGATCTACAGAGAGAAACGCTACCCAATAGAATGTTTCACAATGATGGAAATAACTATATGTAGCTATTAGGAACTTAGAATATATCTACAGTGATTGATTAAGGAAGAGGGATTGACTTTAAATTTTATTTAATTTAAATTAAAATTTGAAGAGCTATATGTGGTTAGTAGCCATTGTATTGAACAACAAAGATCTAAGGAGTTCTTATAATTTTTGTTTTAAAATAGCTTTGGAAGTCTGACATAAGTTCTGGATTCCTCTTAAACAATCCTGGGACCTAGGGTAAAGACATGGAAAGCGATCACTGTACCACGGTGGAGAGAAGGCTACTGATGCAAAAAGGTCAGGAAATGAAGAGGCAGATGTGTAAGAATGGACAGTCATGTTGACATGGAACTCACATAAAATGATGGAGGTTACACTCCCCTCGTTTCTCAACCTTGATTTCTGCAGTTGGTCTTAATGTAATAGCAACTGCTTAGATCTCTGCTTTGACTCTGCTAGTTGCCAGAACCGGGCTAAGAAAATTTGTGCAAAGAGAGGCACAGGAAAGCAGACCTTCAGTACAAGATTTGGGAACTTGATTACACCTCATTTTGATAGCAAGGAAAGCCTCATCAGTGGTGGAGCATGCTGCGGTGACAATCCCTGGCATTCTGTGGCAAAATCAGGACTGGTAAAATGCATGCCATGCATATATTAAAAAATTACTATATAAGGGAATTCATGGATTTTATAAACCCCTTAAGCCAAAAAATTGACCTTAGTTTAAGAACACCTGGACTTAAAGATAATTAGAGGACTGGAATATGTGGAGTAATTAGTAGCAAGACCAAGC
Source organism: Mustela erminea (assembly GCF_009829155.1). Lineage (NCBI taxonomy): Eukaryota > Metazoa > Chordata > Mammalia > Carnivora > Mustelidae > Mustela > Mustela erminea. Next base: position 109,191,842 of record NC_045617.1, on the reverse strand, counting down.
GTACAACAATTAAAAAGCAGTTCTGGGAATTTAAGCTTTTTTTTTTTTTTTTTTTTTTTTTAATGAAATCTATTTGGGGTTAATAGATGCAATTTAAACAAAAGAGTGTGTAAAACAAAATGGTCAAGGAAATTGCAGGTGGAAGTTTTCAGCAAAACAATATTAAGCAACTGAGATAAATCTGTTGACACAGAATGATTCAAAGTTTCATGGGGAAGGCATAGGTAATCATGTAACCACATAAGTGAGTAAGTGCATGAGGTGGCATGATGGGCCTGTTAGCTTTAACTAAGTGCATGGTAAGGAATTTTGCTATTGAGGAGGGCGGCCAGGAAGGAGGAAGTCATGTGTAAGTATATTACCAATTTCTCCAGGAAAGGAAATTGGTAATGTTGATTTCTATGTTTTCCAAATATTCCAGTGTTAGTATAGGGAGATACCAAATGGATCAATTATATTTAAAGTGAATTAGGAATGTCAATTCGTTTGGGGTTTAATTCAAATACTTTGAATATTTCATCTTTTCTTCCAATTTACAATTGTGTGAAATTAAAAAGTGTAGCTTAGTGTAATTACTTTAATCAGCAATTTTTTAGAAGCTAAACATTTATATGTCATTTCAAATTTCTGGCACAGGATTTTATTTTCATTCTGTATCATGTCATAATATATGGTCTTGAATACGCAGATATATTACAAACTTCTGTATATGGCAAAAATAGCTGGTGGTGTAAATGAAGTGAGCAGGGCTACTTCAGCATAGATATTTGCTGCCTGTTGGTAATCTGAATTTTGCCTTTAAGAAAGAGACATGAAAGCAAAAGATTGTAGTATAATGCAATCAGTATAGATTTTGAATATAATAGATAAAGGTTCTTCACTACCTGCTGATCCTTGTATAAAATCTTTAAATCTGCTAAGTCTCATTCCCTCATGTATAAGCTAAGATAAATGAAAGAATTAATGAAACAACAGCATATATAAATCATTAAGCACATTATCATGTTCAGTTAATGAAAAAATGAATCAGTGAAGTAATGGGTTACAGAATCCAATTCGGCTGTGGTTAGAGTAATGGGGGAAATAAAGGGGAAAACTTCTACTGCTTTTAATGTGGTTTTAATATTAACTAGTGTAAGATTGCTTCTGAGATAAAAGAATTGACACATAGGAAACTTCCTAAGTATATTTACTATAACGTGTTAGGCTTAATGAGGATATTGCTATGACTACCCCTCACTTAGATGATAATGATAATAATAGCTTTAGTTTTTTAAAGATAAATTTCCTCTTTGGGGTACCTGGAAGGTCCAGTCAGTTGAGCGTCTGCCTTCAAATCAGGTCATGATCCCGGGGTCCTGGGTGGAGCCCCACATCAGCCTTCCTGCTTGGTGGGGAGCCTGTTTTTCCTTCTGCCTGTTACTCTCCCCGCTTGTGCTCTTTCTCTTGCTCTGACAAATAAATGAAAAAAAAAAAAAAGATAACTTTCCTCTTCTATGATTTATGATATATTTTAGATCTTCAGAGCAATGGCATGTTTCCTCACTTCTAAGACTCTCCTTTTCATGTTGAGATACCTATTATGAACCATGTTACACTAAATGTAGTAGTGATTAAATTGATGTATAATTTTGCAATCTATAATACCTTAGATTTAAAAGGAGTTGATCTCTTATAATAAGAACAGATTTTCACAGTTACAAAAACTGTACAAACATAGCTTTATTTTTTAATATTCATTTTTTACTGCAAGCCTTCTTTCTTTTCGATGTGTAAAGACAACACAGTTCCCTTTATTGTAGAGTAAATCACATTCCATGATTCCTCAGCCATTGATATATATTTTTTTAAAGATTTTATTTATTTATTTTTCAGAGAGAGAGAGAGAGCCCACAAGCAGGCAGAGTGGCAGGCAGAGGCAGAGAGAGAAGTAGGCTCCCTGCTGAGCAAGGAGCCCAATGCTGGACTAGACCCCAGGACCCTGGGAGCATGACCTGAGCTGAAGGCAGCTGCTCAACCAACTGAGCCAGCCAGGTGTCCCTACCTCAGGGTGTTTTAATGCAAAACCTGAAATCCTCCTGCTGGTGTTTTTTCTTAGCTGGAGTAAATATATATGTAAATTCCATATATATCTTGACAGTGGAAGAAAGGGGTACTCTCTCTTCTTGGTCTTGACTGATCTCTTTCCAACTAAGAGTTGTCTTGACAAAAATGGCCATAATTTAAAATGCTTATAATAATTATATTCAGAATAATATTCATATAAATATTAATTTACTTATAAAAATGAACAATTTAGATAAATCTTGGTACTATAGGTACTTTAACTTGATGTTTTCCTTAATTCTCTACTTACTGTCTTTTGAAGTTTCTAAGTACAGGAACCCCACCTCTGGGGCCTGTAATAGTGAAAACGGTGAACTCACTCTTCCTAGACCAGCCCACACTGATTTATCTTCCAGAATGTGGTTATCAAAGAGAAAAGCTTCACCTCACTGTGGTTAAAAAGGCACTGAGCCATAGGTCCAGATGAAACCAAGCTAAAAGTAATGGTTATGGGTTTCTTTACAGCATTGAGTCTCTGCAATAGATTGCTATGACATTTATTCACTATCGTTTCTTCCTTTGACAAGTTATCATAGTACACTTAGGACTCTTTACTCAGTACAACACAAATTCTGTTTACTGTGTTTTGATTGATGAGGAAATCTTTTCTTATATCCTTAGGCAAAAAAGATGTGGGTATGAAGGTGAAAAAAAAAAAAAACATACACACTGTTGTTTGGATATTTACAAATGAGAAACATGAAGACTTGTGATTATTTTAATGTATAAATTGGCCAGTTTTCTGCAAGAGAATACAAAAATAAGAGTTCATTAAGGGGGGCACCTGGGTGGCTCAGTGGGTTAAAGCCTCTGCCTTCTGCTCAGGTCATGATCCCAGGATCCTGGGATCGAGCCCTGCATCGGGCTCTCTGCTTGGCGGAGAGCCTGCTTCCCCCTCTCTCTCTGCCTGCCTCTCTGTCTATTTGTGATCTCTGTCTGTCAAATAAATAAATTTTAAAAAAAAGAGTTCATTAAGGAATATCAACAAATTCCAATATATTAATCAAGGATGGGTGTGAGTTAAAACAGCTAAAAGGAAAAAAGAGTGAAAACAAAACTTAAGAAAATAAGGACAACAGAAAACAGTCAAATATATTTGTATATCAGTTCTAGAAAAGGAAGACATCTAGGCAGAGATTTGTTTGAATTTTACCTCATATTTGAAGAATCAAAGCAAAACTTGGAAGCTTGTTAATAAACATCTGATACTGATGTAAATGCAATTGTAAATTCACTTAAAACGTCCAATATCTAAAATAACATTGTTTGGGTGGCTCAGTGGGTTAAGCCGCTGCCTTCGGCTCGGGTCATGATCTCAGGGTCCTGGGATAGAGTCCCGCATCGGGGGTCTCTGCTCAGCAGGGAGCCTGCTTCCTCCTCTCTCTCTGCCTGCCTCTCCATCTACTTGTGATTTCTCTCTGTCAAATAAATAAATAAAATCTTAAAAAAAAAATAAAATAACATTGTTTTGCTGTTATTGTAGATGGTATGAATATGAGAAATATAAGTTTTGGGAGACCACAGCATCCTGATTAATACAAGTTCTTCATAAGAAACTTATGGACCAGGAATGTATTTGGGCCATGTTATGAAATTGTATCCAAAACAACTTTGATGAGAAAATAGTTACTTTAGTTACTTTTGGCTGACTCAGTTGGTGGAGCATGTGACTTTTGATCTTAGGGTTGGGAGTTCAAGCCCCACCTTGGGAGTAGAACCTACCTAATTTTAAAAAATGTATATGCTATAATCATCAAATTTGCAAACTCACATGTATCGAATCACTAAATTACAAAATTTTGTGGCAAAACAGATGTAAATACAAAAGATGCACTAGCATATTAGAAAGTGTTTTCTGGGGCGCCTGGGTGGCTCAGTGGGCTAAGCCGCTGCCTTCGGCTCAGGTCATGATCTCAGGGTCCTGGGATCGAGTCCCGCATCGGGCTCTCTGCTCAGCAGGGAGCCTGCTTCCTTCTCTCTCTCTCTACCTCCCTCTCAGTGTACTTGTAATTTCTCTCTGTCAAATAAATAAGTAAAATCTTTAAAAAAAAAAAAAGAAAAAAGAAAGTGTTTTCTGTTTAGGCTTCTAGAACTTACTGAATTTCAGAAAAGTTGGAACCTTTGAAAATGGCTTTGTAAAATTAACTAAGTGATATGCCATGGTAATGGTTAAATAATATTCAAAATTTTGGTTCAAGAATTATTGGAACTTTCATCAGAATATTCAAATACTACACCCCCCAAATATTTTTCTTTGCAAGCTGAATTAAGCTTTAGTGAATTACATTAATGAAATAAAAGTTTGCAAACAAGAAGATATTAAAATTGTTCCTTAAAAATTAAGGCCAGAATAGAGAAAATAAAATGATGAGAACATGAAATTTTATTTTTAAAATTTTATAATTTGGCTTGGTATTTCTCAAATTGTTAGAAGAAAATTTTGATACAGCTTTTATTTTGAATTGGATAATTTTATAATTTGCACTAGACTGAAATAAGCATATATTTGATGTAGCATCCAAAATGGGTAACTGTTCAGGGCAATTTGGTGGCTCAGTCAGTTAAGGGTCTGCCTTTGGTTCAGGTAATGATCCAGGGTCCTGGGTTTGAGCCCAGGGTCAGGCTTCCTCATCAGCTGGAAGTCTGCTTCTGCTTCTCCTTCTGCTGCTCCCCCTCCTTGTGCTTTCTTACTCTTCTCTGTCTTGCTCTCGCTCTCTCTTAAATAAGTAAATAAAGGTAAATCATTTAAAATAATAATAAACAGAGAAAATTTCCTTGATATGTTTCTCCCTTAAAAATTATTTATAAAGTTTACTGTTCAGGAATGATGAGTCGGGATATTGAAAAATGCTGAGGAAGAGAACCTGCACACAGGTGAGTTGGCTGGCTGTGTTAAATTGTATTGACTCCATGTATAGGAATACTGAGAGATAGTAACAAGCAGGTAACTGTGAGCCAAGAGGGCCTCCTTGGTAGCTTATGAAAATGTCATTACCTCCTAAAGTAGAAGAGTAGATCATAGCTAAGCAGCGAACTGAAAATGTGGTAGAATCAGAATTCCAATGACTTCTCATAAGTCTCTCAAAGCATTGTTACGGGTCTTTTATGCTAGAGGACTCACATGAAGAAAAATTTGGATCTTTTAACACATATGATGAGGAATTCTGGATGGATGACCCAGAGTGTGCTGGTTCTGTTACTCTGTCTGAGCTTTTCCCATTCAGGGTGATCTATCTTGTCTTAGTACAGGTTAGCCCTTTTGCTCTGTGGGAGGATGCTGAAGGGTCCTTGGCTTTGTGAAACAATGAGCGCTATCTCAAGATCCTGGATTTCATGTCAATAATTGTGGTTAATCAAAAGCATAGCTTGGCTGGGGAGGTGGTGGGCCTGGTAAAGAGGGAAAGAAACTGTAATAATTAATTAACATGTGCCACTATTTTGTATTTTCAGCTTCCTCCATGATGAGAGCCAGAAAACAAGACTGGATTGACTTGGAGGCACTTTTTTAGAACATGGATTTACTATACCAACAAGGACCTCAGAGGATGTTGTCTCTAGAGGAAAAATAGATGCATAGCAAACAAAAATGCTGCTTAGCATTTATAACCCAGGTAAGGCAAAAATAAGGAAGCAGAAGGCTGAAGGCTGGAGGCAAGGGTGGGAGGTTGCAGAGGATGAGGAGTCAGAATGAAAAATCACCAGCTTCTCACTCATGTACCAGATGTGAGGCAATTTTCAGATGTAGAATCCATTGACTGAAGATGTAACTGGGTTCACAGAAGGAAAGATATAAAGAGTATACTGAGATGATTCTCTCAGTCTTGTTTTCAAAAAAAGACTTAAAGCCATTTACTTGTATGAGTGTACTTTTAGAGAAAAAGAAATAATTATATGGAGCACAGCAGGGATACTGAGTATGGACAAGCCTTGAATTCTCTTAAGGAAAACCTTGGTTGAAGAACTTGCCAACAGTCTGACTGGAACCTTAGAACTGCACTGTGGTCTGAAACTGCCTGTCCAACTCTTTTTTCTTTCTCGCCTTCATCCACAGCATAATCCAGTGGCTCACCTCATATCCAGCTGCCTCCATTTTATCTTCGTAGTGTTTCCTTTTGTACATCTTTTACATGTCTAATAGTCTTTTGGTGTCTGCTTCTCAGAGGACCTGAGTCGACGCCTCAAAGAAAGGTAATCTGCAAGGACTCAAAAATACAGTAAGTGTGTGGAAGTCATTTTGTCATTTGCTAAAATATTTGCACTATTTGATACAAAACATTAGAATTGAAAACTGCCTCCAAGTTATGTTTATAAAAAATAAAAAATTTAAAAAAAAAGATTTTTTTTTAAATGTACTGGTTCCTTATTACTCCCTGAGACTATTTTCCTAATAAAAATAATCATGGTATATAGGGAAATATCAATGAATAATGTTGACAATTTCAAATTTATACCTAAAGTTACAACTTTAAATGAATCGCAGAAAACTTTGAAGAAAAAATAAAAACTAAAAAGGCCACACATAAAAATATACTTTAACAAAATGTCAATAGCAATATTTCAGAGATAGATGCAAACAAGAAACTAAGATACATGAATAATCAATTTATTCAACTTATTTTTGAATGTTCATATAAGTAATATAAATATTTCTTTAATATAAATCATGTATATATGTTACTAATACTTCAGTGATGTATACTGAAGAATGTTATAATATACTTATGTGTATGTTATATATACATACATATATACATGTGTGTATGTTATATATACATACATATATGCATGTGTGTATGTTATATATACATACATATATACAAATATGTACATAAAATTTTATACATATAAAGAATCTTAGCATATTTCTTGATTAATTTGACAAATATATGCATCACATAATTACCACTGCGTTTAAGATAGATGATGTTTCTACCATGCTAGACAGTTCTGTTATGCCTCCATTCATTCAAAATCCTTCTCATCTCAAGGCAATCAGTTTTCCGGTTTCTGTAGATTGTTTGTCCTATTCTTGATTTTCATTTAAGTGAATTATACTGTGTTTATTTGTGCTGTCTAGCATCTTTCCCCAAATATGGTAGATTTTAAAATTTGGGATCTATTCATTCATGTTGAGACAGATGATAGATAGGTAGACAGACAGACAGATGATAGATAAATAGAAGTTATTAGAGACAGATAGATAGATGATAGATAAAGGATGGATAGATAACTTATTAGTAGTCTATAAATACTACTATAATATGAACATACTATAATTTCTAAATCTATGTTCTTGTTGACAGACACTTGACTGTTTCAGTTTGGGACCATTATGAAAGAAGCTCCCATAAACATTTCTTTCTTTATGTATGTATCTATTTATCTTGGATATTTCCTAGAAATGCAATTGCTAAATCATAGGTAGTTGTAAGATCATAAACCTAATTTAAAATTTGTTAATATGTAAAAATTTATCCAAAGTGGTTGTACCATTTTACACTTCAGTCATATTTCCTTCAGTGTATTATAAGAGTTTCAGTTGCCACACATCCTTGCTAACATTTGGAATTTTCAGGATTTTGTTGTTGTTGTTGTGTTCTTAATTTTAGGTGTTATAGTTGTTGTTGTTGTATATTGTTATCACATTGCTGTATTAATTTGTATTTATCTAATGACTAATGATATTAATGAAATTTTCGTAATTATTCATTCATATATCATCATTCATCATGTATCATCATTTGTAAAGCCTATTCAAGTGTTTGAGTTATTTTGCTTATTAATATTAGTATTAATTAATTAGTTATTAATATTAGTTTACTGTCTAAATATAAATCTTTTTATGATACATGGATTATGAATATTGTGTTTTTTAGTGTTTTTAAAATTTATTTATTTTAAAGATTTTATTTATGTACTTGTTACAGAGAGAGCACAAACAGGGGAGCAGCAGGCAGAGCAGGCAAGAGGGGAAGCAGGATCCCTACTGAGCAAGGATCCTGAATTGGGAACTCAATCCCAGGACCCTGGGATCATGACTTGAGCTGAAGGCAGTTGTTTAACTGACTGAGCCATCCAGACGTCCCTGATAATTTCTTCCAGATGCATGTTATTTTGATTTTCATGAAAATATTTATTTTGTAAAATATTTTGAATAAAATATTTCATAGGGCAGCTAACATGAACGAATCACTTTGCTAGCCAATATATACATATTTTAAAAATTATATAATTTAAATTTTGAAGCACACTCTTTCTCAAAAGAATACAAGTTTGATTATTAATTACACGGTCATTGTTACTATGGCATTAATATGTTATCACACCAGCAAAATACAATGTAATATATATTTCATGTATTTTTGGTAATAATTTTACTGTGACTTGACTAAAACAAGATATTGTTCATGAAAATAAGTTGGTTTAATTAGATGTTAGATAAATCACATATTTTTATCAAATAAATTTGACATGTAAGTATAAAGTGTAGAGCGTGTTACTTTTATACATTTATATGTTGTAATAAAATTGCCAATGTAGCAGTACAGTATTTATCACATTACATAATTATAGTGCAGTATTATTATCTAAATCACACACTATTTTTAAATTTTAGAAATAAATGTTTAAGCTCTATGAATGCTTCAGTAAAAAGTCTGAGTGATCCACGAGTCACCAGTAGGAAGCAGTCTCTGTCAAATTTTCCTTCTCTATTCCTCTGGGATCATATGAATTGCATGGTGTTCATACTGGTCACGACTATGTTTTTAATGAGTGTGATTTTTATTCCTCTGGCAATCTAAGATACTAAAATATGTATCAGAGGTTATAAGGAAGGGGATGAAGATGAAGAATCTACATGGGACTTCACATAACTGAATACATGGAAAGAATATTAGAAATGGAGAATGTGGGAAGATACCCCTGAAAATCCATCCTGTATAATTTAAAGGGGGAAAAAAAAGAGTCCAGAGGGGTGCCTGGGTGGTTCAGTGGGTTAAGGCCTCTGCCTTTGGCTTGGGTCGTGATCCCTACATCCAGCTCTCTGCTCAGTGGGGAGCCTGCTTCCCTTCCTCTCTCTGCCTGCTTCTCTGCTTACTTGTGATCTCTGTCTGTCAAATAAATAAATAAAATCTTAAAAAAAAAAATGTAGAGAGAAAAATCTGTAGCTTTTTCTCAGTACCATGAGAATTTTTTTTTAAAGATTCATTTATTTAATTTAGAGAGATGAAGAGCATATACATAAGTCAGGGGAGGGGCAAAGAGAGCATCTCAAGCAGCCTGCTGAGCACAGAGTGGGATGCTGGTCTAGATCCCACAACCATGAGATCATGAACAATTCAGACCCGGAATTGACTGAGCCATCCAGGTGCTCCTACCATAGAACTTTTAAGTTCTAATCAGAACTGAAGGAATTTATGGAGAAGAACTATAAATGGGCATTCTGACAGGTGAAATATTATTTATAGATTAAAAAGAAATGTACTGTCAAAGGATGTAATTGCATTTGCAATAAAGATTATCAAGCAAAATATGATTATTCTGTCCAGTTTCTGCCCTTACAGAATTATTTTATAGTTGAGTATCAAAATAAAACATTCATGCTTGCAAAATCGTTAGGGACCTACTCTGTCAAAAACCCAGTATATAATGGCACCTGGTTGTCCCTATCATTTAAGTATTGGACTCTTGATTTCTTCTCAGGTCATGATCTCAGGGTTGTGAGATGGAGCCCCAAGTAGAGTTCTGCAGTCAGTGGGGAGTCTCAAGATCCTATCCAGCATAACCCCCTACAGTTCCATCCACATCGATGCAAATGGTGAGTGTTCATCCTTTCTGATGGCGGAGTAATATTTCACTGTATATATGAACATATCTTCTTTATACAGTCATCTGTTGGAGAGCATCTCAGCTCCTTCCACAGTTTGGCTATTGTGGACATTACTACTATGTACAGATGGGGTAACCGGGTTGATGGGTATTAAGGAGGGCATGTCTTGTGATGAGCACCGGGTGTCATATGCAACAAATGAATCATTGAGAACTATATAAAAAATTAATGATGTACTATATGCTGGCTGGCTAACTGGACATAAAAAAAATAAATAAATAAGATTTATTCTCCTTCTCTCTGCCCAACACCTCCTTCATGCCTTGGGAATAAATAAATCATAAAAATGAGAAAATAAGAAAAAATATCAAAATAAGAAATAAGAAAGACATTAAAATAAAAAATAAAAATATTAAAATGTAAAAATAAGAAAATATTAAAATGAATTAGATAGATGCCTTTCAAAGGTTAAGACATGAGATGATTTTAGGAAAATAGAAACATCTATAAATCTCCTGTCAAGGTGAAGAGAAGAAAACTGGTATAATCAGAACCTCAAGTAATCAAAAAGCTAGGCTAGCCTAGCCTGAGGTGAAACATGTGATTCTTAGGGCAAACATTCTGTAATGTAAGTCTTATAATGTAATTTTAATGTAATTAATGGGAGATGACTACTAACCTACAAGCTATCACTTATCCCCATACTAGTTATTCAAATTTTGAATTCCCATTTGTTGTTCCAAGCCATGCACATTATCATTCGCTTTGGAAAGTCCTTAGAAACCCTACTCATTGATTGACGATATATCTCTGTATCTAGAGGTCAAAATCAAGATTTTACATGTCTTCAAAACAACAACAACAACAACAAAAATAGCTAACCAACAACTAACTCCATTATCACCACATAATACTGTGACTTAATTTCTCTTAGGTAATTTATTCTATTATACTTGAGATACCTACGTACTTGTTTTATTTTCCCTACATTTTAAATTCTTTGCCCATGGGATTTTTATCATTGAATCCTTTCCATTCAACACAGTATCTTCCTTAAAGTGAATACTTAATGAATGAATGCTGAATTGAGCAAAATGTGTTCAATTTATATGTGTTAGCTCTTTTCTTTTCTTAGGACCCAAAAGATTTTATATATTTTGAAAAACACTTTGGAATAGGTGACAACCCATTGTTGCATAGCTGACAAATGAAAATGCCAAAATTCCTCATCAAATCTGCTTTTCTGAAGTTAGTACTCTTTTCTTGCCTATTTGTGGTGTTGTTTCATTAGAGACACATTTGCACAATTTAAAAGCATCTTGGCAGCATATTATATAAACCTTACGGAAAGTTTGCAGCTAAGAACTGGAAATCACAATCATTTGAATTATCTCAATGTATATGCAAGCCAAAGTTGATGGGATCTAATTCAAGGGTCATCCAGCCTCCTAGCATCTGTATAGAGTCGACAAACATAATATATAGGAGAAACACAACAGAGTCCATCTTTTTTAGAAAAATCAAATTATACTAGCATTATTAATCTTTATATTTCTAAAGGGCAACCAAGATCAAAAGTTCATCAATATAATGCATCAAAAACTTAGCTGCAAGTAAAATCAAAAGGTTGGTTTGGAATTTTGAATGTTATAGTTTATAGTAGAAATAATATAAAAACAATATTTGGACCCTAAATCACCTTCCTATTTTTTTGTCCACTTACATGTGTTGTTAAAAATAATGATGCCATTTGGACCTTCCAGAAATACTAAGTTTCCAAATGCCAAGAACAGCCTTTTTTTCTAACCTTTATAGAATGTAAAATAAACTATTTCTTCTCATATACATACACATATGTTTCTCATATATATTATACATATATAGTGCCCATTTGTCACTTTTAGAATTTATAAAATATCTACATGTAAGTTCTGATATACTAAGAGTATTCCAAAAGAAGACCGACAATTGGTGTAGATCTAGATACACGTTACTATATTTTCTCAGTAACTGGGAGTTATCATCTTTCTACTCTAGCAATTTTCTTGCCTGCTTTACCTAACACTGTAAAACTATAATGTGGTTTATGGCATATTTTTCTCTTCATCATATTGAACAACTTAGAAAGGATAAATGAACCCACAATTAAGGGAAATGGCACAAAATGAAGAGATGTGTACATACAATACATGAGTAAATAAAAATAAAATATATGAATAGTATTTTTAAGCAATTAAGATATATTTGTAAAGTATTTAAAGTCTGTAATTTATCCTAATTTACCACTCCCAATGAGCAACTCTGCTCAAAAATAGACTTTGCTTTATAGAAAATTGATTCCTCATTTTATTAGCTATTCAGAATCAACAAGATGACTTATTCATCAAATGCAATCTGTGTTTGCATGGGTGTTTCTTTTTTGTTGTGATTTCACTATTTCTCTTTGGAAAGGTTACTATAGAAACTGCTGTTACTATTGATTTCTTGAAACAACAAGTTTCACTGAATACTAGCAAACACTTTTCTGAGGCATTATTTTTACTTTGTAACTCCTTAAAACATATCATAGTTTAACTAAGGTACAAAGATAGTCTACTTTGTTCCCTTATATAATGTGAAAGAACACATTATAAAATAGTACAATCCAGTGTAAATTTAGTTAGCAGTTAAAAAGAAAAATCAACCGTTTATTTAGCTGTTCAGAATCCACTTTTCATTTCATCAGAGATATGCTAGCTTTACAGCTCTCCATCCCAGGACTGTGGAGAGGTTTTGGATCTTCTCTATAGGTCCAGTACTGCTTTCAGAGGTAGCCTGCAATACCATGTGAACGTGTCACAAAACCACCTCCCCTTTGAAATCATTTAAGTAATCCCAATAGTACCCAGTTCTATCCCGCTTTAAGCAACTACAAAGGTCCTCATTTATTGGACTCATGAAGCATAAACTTCTTGAAATTGTACACAAGTGGTTTAGTGTCAGGACTAAGTACAGACTCATGTCTTTTTCTTTCAATTCTACCACACCTTGATGTCTTTTTTCCTTCTGTTATGAGTCTTGAGCAGCAGCCACTCTCATACCCATTCTGAAACATATCACACATATTTTCCATGTCTCTACATGCTTCCATGAAATCTGTTTTCTTTCTCATATATCCTCTCAAACATCCTACCTCATGAACTGCTGACTGGCCTTACTAGTCTCAGTTTAAATTATGCTTTCATTATGAAAGTAGTAGCCCTAGAGTTAATCAGTAATATTTATGAGACTGTTAACAACCTTATAAACCATATTCACTATGAATACTACATAAACCATATCTCAAATATTTGTATATGGTCTTAAATGAAATACATGGTCAGAAGAGAATTTAACGTTTATATAATCAAAGTTATTTGAGCACATAAATATAAGCAGTAAGTGGCATCTTTGCTCTTATTACTCTTACGAAGTTTATTATATTCAGGCACAGAGAAGTACACACACATACTGAGCAAAGAACTACCTATATTAAAAAGCAAGGATTTCCTTCTTATCTCTAGAAGGCTGACAGAGAAAGTCATTAATATTAAATTTAAAGCGATATAATACCCAGGTAGTTGCGAAATCTTTTCTGAACATCTGTTTTAGCAAGTAAGGATTATCAAATCCATTTCAGTCAATTTCTCATTTCAAAACAAATAGCAATGGAGTTAATAATTTCAAATATTGCTTTAAGATGTGAATAAATTGATATTGATGGGGGGCATGGCAATCCATTAGTCAATCATTCTTTTTTTTTTTTTAAGATTTTATTTATTTATTTATTTATTTATTTGACAGATAAAGAGAGAGTGAGAGAGCATAAGTGAAGGGGAACAGCAGGAGAGAGAGACGACGACTCCCCACTGAGCCGGGAGCCTGATACGGGACTCGATTCCAGGATCCTGGGATCATGACCTGAGCTAAAAAGCAGGCACTTAACCGATTGAGCCACCAAGGTGCCCTAGTCAATCATTCTTAAAATCAGAAAGAATTATTTTCTCTATGAAGAGTAATCAAATCAGGAACCTGGCCAGAGATGATAACAAATAGTTGGAGATAGTTCAAAGATTTTCTTTTCCTTGCCCATTTCTCTTACCTCTTATGTTCACATCTTTCTGTGATTATTATATATAAATACATAGAATACATATGTGTATAGTGATTTAAATATGTATCTAACTGTCTAAGTATATCTACACACAGACTTTTAGGGTATCAGTTATCTATCTACACATCAGACTTTAGGCAATCCACTCTTACTCTCTGGTGACCAATATCCAAGCATATTAATTCAAATATTAATTTGATTTTAAATGTATTCAATTGGGCTGTGTGGCTAAATACAACAAAATGGGGTAATAACAACTCACTTCTGAAAGTGAAACATTCTTTCTTCTTTTTTGCCTGTGGTCACATTCCCTTACTATAAGCATGACCTCGGATATTCCACCTGAATAATTTTTAGACCTCTGCTCAATTCCCACTTTTCCTTAAGATCTTTCTAATATCAAACACAGATCATACTCGACTAAAGCACACACAATGCACTATAGTCATTTTCTGAAGGGCAACATTTTATTGCCCTTTTGAAGTAGGGTGAAGAGGGTATGTTGTCTATATGGTGCCACTAGTGAAACTGCCATTTAAAAAATACACGCAGATTTATACCACACCCCAGAGAGTCTGCGTAAACACATGGAAGGTAGAACCTTAACACAGAAAATGCTTTCAAAGTCACAGTCCTCGTCCCACAGTCATGAATTACTGTTGACTTCCCCTCACATTTTCTGATAGTTAATGCCAATGGGACTTGCCAACGGGCTGCAACACACTTCTCAGGTTAGTTCTTATAGTGCCTTCTACTTTTAGGTGGGCAAAAGTAATTTCTTAAGGCTGGCCTTAAAGAATGTTCTCAGATTCTATCCCATCCAAGCCTTTTCCCCTGATGCATACACTTTCTAGTTTGTCTTTAACCATTATAAAAACAGAAATTTTGGAAGAAGCAGACACAAGCATTAAGGAGCTCAAGGAATAAAGGTGTTTTTTTCCACTATTGCCTAACAACGTCTCATAACCGTAAGCAGGTAAACATATTACCCCTACAGTATTTTAAGCCAAAACAATGGCTTTGAAGTATTTCAAATAATGTATTAATTTCAATTAATTTCTAAGAATGTATTAATGGCAATTCCAAACTACTACCTGGAATTCTTGATGCCTTTAAATGTATAACCCCATAATTACAGACTGTAAAAGTGAAAGTCAAATGTGTCTATAAAGGTAATCTAGATATATGCTTTTATTGATGCAGATATGTTAACTGCTAATTGTAAAATCAGTATCAAAATTAGATTTCTAACTTCAAAAGATTACATTCACACACACAAACGAGAAGCAAAGAAATTGGAATGTTGCTCAAAGGCTACAAACTTCCAGTTATAAGATTAACAAGTTCTAGGAATATAATGTACAGCTATAGTTAATAATGCCATTTTATATGTTTGATATTTGCTAAGACAGTAGATCTTAAATGTTCTTGTCTCAAAAAAGAATGGTAACTATGTGATAGGACAGAAGTATTAGCTAATGCTATAGTGACAATCATTTTGTAATATATAAATGTATTAAATTAACATCTCCTATATCTCAAATTTATACTATGTCCTATGTCAATTATATCTCAATAAAGCTGGCTGAGGAGAGAAGTATAGACAAAGCAACACCATAGCTATTGATTGTTTAATGTTTTTGGTAAACAATTATATATTTAATATTTATTAAATGTAATTGATAAATACAGGCAAGACACATAATAGAAATACATGCAAGACATACAGTGGGAAAAAAAAATCTTTCATGCCAATAGAAGATTCAGAAAATAGATATGTAATTCATTTATACTAATATGGATTGAGTTATGAGTGAAAATTAAGTTGAATAAAGACTAAAACTGAGAGAAATTACAATAGATGAAGCAAGAAGTAATACTCCCATGTAATTTCTTTTTGCTTCCCATTCCTATGACTGTTACATTTTGTAATAAACCAGCTTGGTATGCTTCCAATAATGTCATTGTCACTTCTGTGAGAAACTTAAATTCTAATATTTCCATTGACCAAGCTATCCTACCAAGCACAGGCCATGGATATACATGGAATGGAATACATAGGTAGAGAAAAGAAACAAATAGAATTTTTTCAGACATATGCAAATATCACACCTTAGGTGAAAAAAACAGGATATTTAATCAATAGTAAAGTGACTTTTTAAAAAAAATTGAATCAGTTTATTCTAGATATGTTTGAAACACAGAAGTTTTAATACTATCATAAGTGAAAGACAGTTTGTTTCTCTGCATCTAGAAAGTTAGTAATTATGATACTGAAAAAAATATTGAGTATAAACATTAATTTTGTTTTATTTTGGTATATTTAGATTTGCATTTTATCTACTTAATTTTACCTTAAAAATAAATAAACTGCATTACTATTTAAAGATATGTCACATCACTTGGTATTGTTTTACTTATTGCCACTTTCTTCTTAACAAATGAATTCATGGTAATTTCTTATAATTAGCATGAAAGTGTCATTTAAAAAAAAATGTTTGCTTCTTAGACCTATGTGACAAAGAAAACATTGCAAATGTAGCCCATTTATATTTGGCTACTAAAGTTTGTGAGTTGTAAAGAGTTACCATGTAATTTATTGCAGGATGACAGAGAGAAGAAAAGGCAGTGAGACAATGATTCTTCTGTAAACTCACGTTCAAACCACAACTTGTAGAGGGGACTCTGACCTGAAAGACTTAATGTATTATCAATACTAGATGCTGAGCTATGAGGATCACTACTGAAACCAAACATGACATGCAGTGATCAATGAGAAGGCTACTGATCATTGCAAGAAGAGTTTTCTTTATGCTTAGTTTTAAATGAGCCAGGATAGTTTCTCATATCCTCCCACTCCATCAGTGAGGATTACATTTAGGTATAGATATGTTAACAAATATGTACATAACTATGTATGCTAAAAATAATGATTATTTAATCCTATTGACCAATGTTTGTTGTACAATGTTTAGTTTTCAAAATGTGACTCACCTTGAGTCACCTTCAAATAAAGATATTAACAAAGAAATAACGCAGACACTTATGTCTTGATTTTCTTAAGCTTAAATTATTTAAGTCTGTTACTCCTCAGCTCCCTTCTATGTGATATACTAAGACTGTAGGATTCACTAGTCTTTGTATTAGTGTACTTCACTAATTTTGGGGTGGTAAAGTCTTACTTACTCCTCAGAAGATTTCTGGCAATATATAGTATCTGGAACAAAACCGGAAACCAAGAATTATTAGAGAAACTAAATCTAAGCAGGAAAAAAAAGGGACCATTAGGAAAACGAACATCACAAGCCCCATGTAGGAAAACTGTAAAACTATTGCCCATTTACCTGCAGGTTAGAGTGCATTACTCAGAAATATAATATTCTGCCTGCTGAATTTACATGTTTTGTTATCAGATTTGCCCAGACAACTTTTAATCTTTTCATTTGAAAAGGTACAAAGAAAGAAACAGATAATGAAAGAAATTGACATTAAAGGGAGTAGCAACAGAGACATATGGAACATAATTCATAAATCCTGCTGGGACCCTTCAGTGCCAGGCAAAAAGATCTGCTCACCTCAATATTTCCTGAAAGCATTATGGTAACTGAAGTTTGTAAAGATGATATAAAGTCTCCACTGAAGGAAAATTAATGGTTTAGTCTATTTGAAGAATATAAGACAACTTTCACTCTATTCCAGAAACATGTGGATAATATCATTTAGTTAAAACAGTGCTTATAGAGATAAGGTATGGATATGAGATACTTGACTAATTAACACAAATGTAGGTAGTACCATGAAAGTAAACTATTGTAGAAACTAATATAAAATAAAAAGCAACGCTTTTCCTATCTTCTAATAGGTAATTTTAAAAGAAGCAAATATTCTGATTCAGTTAAAAATTATGTTCTTCTATTCTTTGCAGAGAAATAGGAAGGCTTCAGATCAGTTTCTTACCTGGATTGACTCTGCTATAATGAAGCCTCTAATTGGACTAAAGCTATCTCCATTTACTATTTAAATGAAATAAAGATACATTTCAGGTAATGAGTATCCATAAATGGGTGTTCACAGATATCATTATTAATGTTATTAATAAAATAAGGGAGAACTCTGATAAAGAACACTGGTATCGATACATGGTTGTATTTTGACTTTGTTGCCAAGGAGAGGCAGAATAAGGGAAATTTCTGTTTATTAATATCTTATGTCCTATCCATTAGTAACTAAGATTTTGTCAAAATTGTGCACATCATAAATGTTACATATTAAAAACAGTTTACTTCATAATGCTTTTACTCTTTTTTATTATTTTTATGGTGGACCGCTTGGACAGTGTTTTTCTATAAGCACAACATATTGAATTTCAGCACAAATACTATTTAACAAAATCTTGTGTTGGGAGGTGGTAAGTAAACGTTCATTAAATACATGTTAGCAATTGTTATATAACATCAATTGATATAACATCAATTGCTTGTCTTTTTGAAAAGGAAGTGCTTGTTGGGGCACCTGGGTGGCTCAGTGGGTAAAGCCTCTGCCTTTGGCTCAGGTCATGATCTCGGGGTCCTGGGATCAAGCTCCACATCAGGCTCTCTGCTCAGTGGGGGGCCTGCTTCCTGCCTCTCTCTCTGCCTGCCTCTCTGCCTACTTGTGATCTCTGTCTGCCAAATAAATTAGTAAAACCTTAAAAAAAAAAAAAGAGCTTGTTAAAAAATCTATTTGAAGATAATCTTCCATTAGTGTACCATGTTAAGATTCTTTCTTATTCTCTTTTTCTTTTCCTTTTTTCCCCCATTTCTTTCTCTTTCCTTCATTTGGTTGCTATTAGTGTAAATATTTCCAAGGATCTCCTGAATCTCAGGTCTCAGTGATGTATTCCATATTAAAGAATTGGTTTGGTTTATTTTCATTTTGTTCTCAGGTCTTCCAACAATGACATGTTAACATGGTTGGAAGCTTAGGTCCTGATTTAACAGTATAAAAGGATACAAGAAGATATTCTATTAATGAAAGCCAGGCAATTCATCTTCACAATCACTGCATGTATCAAGAGTTTCTTAAATGATTTTTGGTTCTTTCTGCTGCTATCTCACAAGGCTGTCAGTATTTTTCTTACCACTTCTGCCAACATGGAAGGACATTTTCTTTATATCAGCTTCCCACAGCCAAATTTTAGATACGAAGGGGGAAGGGTGACACTTGTCTTTTATCCAAACATTTAATATAGCTTCTTGCATTTGGAGGGCTCTAGGAAAATGGTGAATTATGGGTGTGTTTAGAAATAACAACAGAATTTTAAAAACTTCTTAATTATTTTATTGAAATCCTATACTTTATATGAAAATTGAGCCTAGAAAAGTGCATTTATGAATATCAAGCTTGACTCGTATGTTTTACCCATCTCATGCTACAAACTACAAAGTAATCTGGTATACATATGATGCAATGTGTTCATGCTCATTTCCCTCTGAGACTTCACATAAGGTCTTATTTTTGTCATTTCTAATTAATTATAGAAGAAGTATGAAAACATATATTTGCCTTTCTCTAAGATGTCTATGTATCTCAGTGTGCTATCACATATTGTTTTGAGTATATAATTCCATCTTTTTTTAAGTATTTGCAAACTATTCATATTCAAAGTGCTCTGTTTCGTGCACTGTTACCCCAAATAAATGCAATTCAATTATATTAAATATTCATAGACTCTTGCTTAAAATTTATGCATGGATTGAAATACATGGTCATGATTCAGCCTTTGCTATAATCTATGTATTTTGTTGGTCCTAATCATAGTTTCCACAGGATTAAGGGATTTCTTAATGGTAGCCTAAGGTTATCAGATGTTTACAGTTAGTGGAAATTTTATTTTATCTATTTTACAAAGCAATTGTTATAGTGCAATAAAGAACTAATTTTCCATATTTATCCCTACTATTCTGGCTGTCATACCCTAACTACCCAAGTTCAACAATATGCTGCTGTCAATTAAAAAAAACAACAACAACCATTTATTTGAAGTTCCTGTGTCTTCCTGAGAGGAAGTCAGTAATTAAATTAATATTTCCAAACTAGGGAAAAACCTCCATGGATCTTGTCTCCACACCAGATGCCTGCAGAGCACAGAGGCACCAGTGGCTCTTCACATGACTCTGGGTTTCTTATATTTTTACTACTGAATTCCACACCCAATCTCCCTTCCAGATCCCTCTGGCTGAGGTGGCGTGGCCTGGGCAGAGAGGTCATGTCTCTTCTGTAAGACAAGAATTGTCCTTACTTAATTGGTATGTCCAGCATATAACACGGTGCCTTAGACAGAGTATTTATTAAGTGGAAAAATGAATGTCCCTACAGGACTCATCTGATTCTTGTAAACGAAGGTAAGTTCTTTACACATGTGAACTCATTTAATTCTTGACACTGTCCTACTGTTATTGTCTAGATGAGGAAACTTATGCAGAAAGTTTCAGAGCAACTGAAAAAACTCAGGAGTTATTTTTGATACCGAATATTTTATATCCAATTAACTTTCTAATCATTTTGATATTATCACATAAATATTTGTCATATATCTTTCCTCTTCTCATATGCAAGGCTACTGTCTTATGTTAGACCATGTTGGATACTTTTATACGATTGTATTTCCTTAAATATTAGTGACTATTAATTAACAAAAAAGGGCATTATTTTTAAAAATACATTTTGAAAATTCACATTTGTGTAAGTTAAACTCTCGCATGGGAGGACTTCTAGGAACTCTAATACAACATCTATTTTGAATTCCTGAGGCAAATATGACATACAAACATTCGTCCAGACAATAGACTATAGTCTGAAAATGGATCATGGATATGGAAAAAGGCTAAAATCTTAATGCATAAGGCTAAAATGCAAAAGGCTAATAGCAAAAAGGCTTAATGCAAAAGGCTAAAATCTTAATGCATTGGACAATTGTTGTCCTATTCAAAGCAATCAATCATGAGAGCCTAACAAATTGGTCAGAGAGGAGGAGAAAATTCAAGAATGATCAAGTAGATAAAACCAAACAAAAAGAATCATAGATTCTTGACAGTGATAATGAAGGACAGACACAGACTAGCTTGAGAAATGAGGTATATGGTAAAGTTATTCATCAATATAGGGGGCTTATGAAGAAGAGAACATTTGGTAGGAGAAACTGCAACCACGTGTTGGATTTGTATTTTGATTTCTTGTGAAATATCCAAGGAGTAGATAGCTCCATGAATATATGCAGTGCTTAAGAGAGCAACCCAAAAAGGGCTGCAATCCGATGAGGTTAGGATACCTTTAGAATAGCCATGATCACCCAGAAAGAAAAAGTGAGTGGGAAGGTGGGAGTTATGGTCATGGGGAGGGATTCCAGAGGAAGCAGTGTATAGGTGATGCTATGTTCAGCAGCAAAACACAATTTCTGTTTGTTGTAGTTCAGTAACTAGGTAGGGTAGCAATAACCACAAAGTCAACTTGTTTAAAATAAATTTTATGATTATCAGAATATGGACTTTTAACTAGATTTTAATAACTTTTCAGCATTTCCTTGTTCTTTTTAGACAGATACAAAAATCAGGACTTAATAATGCTGGCAATTACATAAAATTTGAATCACCGAAACCATATTGTTGTAATTTGTTGTTTTTGAGTTTTCAATATTTTATAATTTTAGGATATTTTAAGTACATCACATGCTATATGATCCTTGTGCAGCTTCTTTCAGAACCAATCTTGGTGTTGTCACTGCATTGATTATATCATCAAGAAGTCCAAAAGATTGAGGGGAATAAAGTGCATCTGCATCCCACAGGAGTTAAATGTGGTATATTAGTCATGAATGTAAATTGTGGTCACCTTATTCCATCAGGATCCAGCTTAAGACTTAGCTTACAAGAAATACAGGCAAAAAGCTCACTGAAGTCACTGTTCAAAGTTTTTTCCACATTTATGAAAGGGAAACTGAATTCTAAAATCTTTCCATGGCCCTAAATGAGATATAACACTATGCCTGAGGGAAGGAAATAAGAAACAGAATTAAACAGTGATTTTTTTTTTTTTCTGAAAGAAATTCAAAGTAATTTGAAAGAGACCAAGACTGCAAGGAGACGGCAGTTCCTCTATGTATCTGTTTGTGTAATTTGCCTCAAATAAGTTTTTTTTCCTTAATTGGACTTAAAAGTGAAATCTTTTATAAACAGAAGTAAAGTTTGCTTCAGCATTAAAATAAAATGTAGCTATGGGTTCTCAGCAGGTATTTTAGTGTGTTTTTGTAGAAGCATTTTATGAGTCAGAAAGCATAGTCATGCAAATAAGGTTAAAAACAAAACCTTGCCTGTCCCTGCTTATTTGGCTTTTCTACAAGTTTTTTTTTTTTTTCTTTCCTTTTGTCTTTCTTCTCTTTCTCTTCCTCCCCCAAAATAATGATGAGTCTGGAAGTTGGTCAGTGATAGTCACAAATCATTATCCTCAAACATCCAGTAGAAGTGAAAATCTGGTTCGTCATCCCAAATATTCAGGGTTTTTTCCTAGATTTAGTTTTTTGTAATGCATTTTTAGGTTTATAACAAAATTGAGAAGATGGTACAGAGATTGCCCATATATATCCAACCCCCAAAATACACAGTGTCCCTCATTATCATCACTCACCAAAATGGTACATTTGTTATCAGGGAAAAGCAAACACTGACACATCATAATCCCTTCAAGTTTATAGCTTATTTTTAGGGTTCATTCTTGGTGGTTTTCAGGTACAGCTTTAATGAGTCCTTTATAATATTTCTACTACTTTTGTGTCAAGGCCTTGTCTTTGGTAACTTGTATTTCTCACAAAGTAGTTTCTGCAACAAATCAATAGTTATTGAACATTTTTTTAAGCAACTTACTCTACAAGGCACTATGCAGAGATGAATCGGATTCAAGAATCCTATTTCCCACCAGTGGGTATGTGATATGCACATAAATAATCACAATGACAGAGAGTATGACCAAAATAACCTAAAAAGAGTATATATCAAATATCTTCGAAGTTTTCAGGGGTGAGAGACTGTGTCCTTTCCTAACTGGAGGACCCCCTTTTAAAGAGAAGATAAGATTTAGCTACCTTTGGAAAAAATGGTTAATTTCAACACCACCACCAACAGAATGTATGCTGCCTATTACAAATACAGCTAATACTCTAATCAAAAACAGTTGTCATGCAACTCATGAAACTACTAAGAAAATCAAATAACATTTAAGATTTACTGATATCTAAAATTTCTCATAACTTAGGCTCAATAAAAATAAAATGTATTCTCTTCACAACCACATTATTCCATTTTTTCACCTTCTACATAATATCACTGATGTTTTCTCTGATATTTTCATCTCAGTCTGATAATATCTGAGTGTTCCTAAGTTGTAAACCAGTGTCTGAATATACAAAACATTGGTCCAATATTTCCATACCCTGCAGCCTTACAATCCTAAACAGCCAGAATCCAGTAACCACTGTCATTTAGCCTAGATTTAAAACCAAAGTGAAAATTTATTCATCATTCCAAGAATATGCAAAATATGCCTATAATTGACTCAAATGTTATGCAATCTACTTATCTCAGAAAGCAAACCCTCTTAACCAAGGAGCCTACTCACCACAGATCCACTGAGCACTTATTTAAAAATGAATCTTGAGATCTCCAAAGGCAAGAGGCCAAAAGAGATGTTTTTTTGTTTGTTTGGTTTTTGTTTGTTTTTTTCTCATGGAAATACTTATCTGAACTATAAAAGCACTTGACGTATTCTGGAACACCAAAATACAATATGAGAAATGTAATAGTAGATGAAGAAGACTGTACTGTAACCCAGTCTTGACTAATCAGTTCAGTTTTTCTTGACTTTGCTATGATAATATGAACATTTGGGACTAATTTAAATAGAGTTGAAATTATAAAGGTAGTTGCCTCAGTTTTGCACAAAAACTAGTTTTCTGTCCAGAAAGTGAAAACAGAAAAGGATACCTATCTTAAAGAATTTTTGAATATTTACTTATGTGATCATAGGTCTCTTGAAGCAACTTTCTTTGTAGTGACTTAGAAGCATGCTAGGATTGGTGAGTACTAATTGTATTTCTCTGTGTGCTTTGAACATAGATCTCTTATGTAGAGGCTGCTTTTAGGCAAACAGGCTTGAGCAATGGAAGACAGAAGGGCCCAAAGTGACCCCAGGCCCATCAGGTGACACACCTTTAAAATATCCATATGCCCTAACTGACCAGTGGGACTTGCTATGAGGCACAGTTACCAAAAAGGCAAGAATTCCAAATGTCACCATACCTCCTCAACCTCCCTCTTTAAAAATAACCCCCAGCCTCCACCCTCTGTCCTTGCACACAGTCTCTCTTCAGCCATCCTGCCCTCTGTGTCCTTGAGGTGCATTAAATAAACTTCTATCTCCTTTATTCTGCCTGAGGTGAATTCTTTCACCTCTCATGCCATTGGCTTCCCCTGATTGTTGCCCAACATTTGGGGGGCCCAAACTGATCAAGACATACCTCATTTAGGCACCATATTTTATTTCATAAATAAATTTAAGAAGTTGCTTTCATAATTTATCTACTCAATACGATTATAAACCTTGACAGTAAATTATGTTAATTTTTCTTCTGAAATGTGGACACACAATATTAGTCCATTAATATAACAAACTAAACAAAAGCAACAATTTGGTGTTAGTGAGGGGACTACATAAAATGAAAGTAAAAGTAAAGAGAATGCTATAAGCTAGATCTAAAACACCCGAGATTCGTTCCAATTAAATAGGACCTAAATTGTCCAAGTGCAATTTTTTTTTTTTCCCTAGAGGAGGAAGAAGAGTTAAGAATCAGTTAAAATCTGGCAGAAATATATTTTTTTGTTGTTATGAGTAATAGTCTCTCAAAAGTACTGTAACACTTTACGGTTTCCATCTGCTGACCATTTAAATGCCATAAAAGCAACATCATCTAAAAAGAGCTTTGAATACCTTGAATTCATTTTTGCAACATGGTGAAAAAATTAGATTGTTTAATATTTACTAGAAATGAACTTTATGTTGTAGACACAAAATTAAAACTATTACCACTGCGATACTCACAGTCCAAAGGGAGAGATGATATGTTCATATTCACCTAATTGTAGGAGACATTTAATATTCTTCAGGTAAAGTTTCTAGACAGTTTTTACAAAATCTTTAATAAAAAAATGCTGGTTTCAAACCCTCTCCCAACACATCTGAAATAAGAAATGTCTTTTCAATATATGGCTCCATGCTTGTATTCAAAATGTGATCCATCCTTTCCTGGGCTTCCCTGAACTTTCAGGGACTCTGCAAGGTGAAAACTATTTTTGTAGTAATACTAATACAACATCATCTGCCTGTTTCACTCACATTCCTTCATGAATATATAGTGAATTTTCTGGAGTCTATACCACTACCAATTGAATGCAGAAGCAGAAAAGAATCTAGCTATCTTCTATTAAGACAGACATTGCAGAGATTTGCAAACATGTAAAATAAAGCTGCTTTTTTCAATAATTTATTGGTTTAGAAAATATAGTTATATTTTATGTATGCTGACTAATAAATGGGTAAACATACGGATAAATCTCAATGATGCATAAAATAATCATGATATCTGTTATTTGTGATTTTAAAAAGATTAAAATCCCAGACCCAAATAAAATAAAAGAAGAAAAATAATTTGCGAAGTATTGTTATGTCTGCCAGCTTACTTCTTAGGATAAGTGTAAAAGTGTTAGTTAACTTTATTTAAAAAAAAAAAAAGATTTATTTATTTATTTTACAGAGAAAGAGCATGCGAGAGAGAGCAAGTGGAGGGAGGTGCAGAGAGAGAGAGAGAGAGAATCCTTGAGCAGACTCCCCACTGAAGGAGGAGGAGCTTAACGCAGGGCTGGATCCAAGGACCCTAAGATCGTGACATGAGTTGAAACCTAAGTTGCCCGCTTAACCAAATGAGCCACCCAGGCACCACTGTTAGTTAACTTCAAACTTCATTTTTTATGAATGTTAAATTTTATGGGTAATGTCTAATTGCATTATTCTCAGTTTATTAAGAAAATGGATAAAGGGAATGAAAATAATCCATATAGTGGCAACATAAATAAATAAATAGACAAGAAAAAATTAAGACTGGATTAAAAAAAGAAAGACAACTGTATGATACATGAATAATGAAAAGAAAGATAACAGATTATGAAAAAATGTTTACAAATCATGTATTTAATAAATATCTGGTGCTCAGGACATATAAAGATGTCAGGATATTTAAATTCAATAACAAATAGCAATCTAATTTTTATATGCACAAAAGACATTTTCCCAATGAAGATACACATTTTCCCAAGGAATATAAACAGAAATTATTCTCAACACCATTGGTCCTTAGGGACATGTAAATCAAAACCCACAGTGAGGTACTACTTCACACTCACTGGGATGGCTACGATAAAAAAGAAATAACAACTAATAAGAACTGACAAGGACATGGAAAAACCTGTACCTTCCTACATTGCAGGTGGGAGGAAAAAGTGTTCCAGCTACTCAGGAAAATATTGGTAGTTCCTCAAGAAGTTAAACATAGAATAACCTTCTGACCCAGTAATTCCAGTTTCTTATATATCACTTATCTAGTTGAAAACAGATTTTTAAACAAACATATATGCACACACATTCCTAGCAGCACCAATCACAAGAGTCAAAGCTTATGCCCCTAATGTCCATCAGTAAATGAACTGAGAAACAGACTGTGGTGTATACATAAAATGGAATATTATTTAACCTTAAAAAAGGAATGAAGTAAGGACACATATTATGACATGGATGAAACTTGAAAACATTATACTGAATGAAAGAAGCTAGACATAAAAGGTCACTTGTTGTATGCCTCTAGTTACATGCAGTATTCAAAATTGGCAAAGCCATAGACAAATAATTCAGATTGGTATATGCCAGAGACCGGGATAAAAAGAAATAAGAGACAGCTTTTTAAGATGTGTTAGGTTTACGTTCTGGGTGGTGAAAATATTTTGGGTTAGATAGAGATGAAGGTTGTACAATACTTTGATTGTACTATGAGTAGGTTGCTCACTTTAAAAATTATTAATTTTAGATTATGTTAATTGCCCTTAATTAAAAATGTTAAAGGGGGCACCTGGGTGGCTCAGTGGGTTGAGCCGCTGCCTTCGGCTCAGGTCATGGTCTTAGGGTCCTGGGATCAAGCCCCACATCAGGCTCTCTGCTCAGCAGGGAGCCTGCTTCTCTCTCTCTCTCTCTCTGACTGCCTCTCTGCCTACTTGTGATCTCTCTCTGTCAAATAAATAAAAATAAAAATTAAAAAAAAAAAAACAGCAAAGACAAAATCAGTTGCTTCATGCAAAACCATTCAGGATGAATCTTTTCCAGGCCATAACTCAAGAGGCAATTTTATTTCTTGGGAGGTGGTTAGGAATACCAGATCTTAGGCACCTCTCCTGGCCAACTGAACGAGTCTGAATTTTTAGAATGCTACCAGGTGCATCAATTGCTTTAAAGGATAAAACTATTCTTCGCCAAACTGAGAGCATTGTTGTTGTTCTTGTTTTCTTCTTCTCCTCCTTCTCCCTCTTCCTCTCTCCTTTCTCTTTTCCCCTTTCCCCTTCCCCTCTTGCTCATTGTCGTTGTTGTTCTTCATCTCTTTCTCTTCTCAATTTATTCACATTCCAAGGGGGCTTCTCCAGAAAAGTACCAATTTTTGCCTCTTATCGATGAGTGAATATTGAATTAGCTTAACCATTATTATTTGGGGATACTCAAAATAACTTAAATAACAGCTGGAGAAGATGAATATGTTAAGCAATTCAGTAATTCTGTTATTTATGTCTTTATGTCCACGCAAATGTAAGCTTCACAAAGTTAGGAATTGTTTAAAATATTTTTATTTTTCACAGAAAAATCTCTAGGTTTTAGAACAGTGCCTGGGCAATGTATAAAACATGCATTGGTTGAATACTTGAATGACGGATGCAAAACAAACCTATTTCATACAGGAACTTTTTCCTCATCACTATTGTCAATCTTCCTCAAAATACAACCAGTCAGTCTGCCTAAAGAAATCCAGATAGAGAACTAGATAGATATAGCTATGCATAGCTTCTACTTCTACTGCCAGACATTTACCCTGAGTTAGAATGCATACGTAGATGTCTGATAAAAGTCAAGTGGAAAGGATAAAACACATGTATCTGAGATTTGGCTTGGGTTATCACAGACATCTGCCAAGATCAGTTTGGAATATCAAGGAAGGAGAAAAAGCTATCTGATGAGATGTGAACACAAACTTTTAAGACAACGGGACAAAGGTATCAGCAACAATATATTTTAGCATTTTTCTTTCAACATGTGTTCTTCCACCCACATCTCCTGTAGATGGCTTTGTTTATATACAGACAAAGAAGTAATATCTATAGACCATGACTAAGTTTGTCTTATGACAAACTTAGAAATCTTTCCTTTCAAAGAATGGCTGAAGTCTGAACATTGATGCACTTGCAACATGAGGGTAACCATGTGTCAATGATGTAGATTAAGATTCTCCCATGTGGGGGCACCTGGGTGGCTCAGTGGGTTAAGCCTCTGTCTTCGGCTCAGGTCTTGATCTCAGGGTCCTGGGATCAAGCCCCGCATCAGGCTCTCTGCTCAGCAGGTAGCCTGCTTCCTTCTCTCTCTCTCTCTGTCTGTCTCTCTGTCTACTTGTGATCTCTTGTCTGCCAAATAAAAAAAAAAAAAAAAGATTCTCCCATGTGTATGTTCTATGCTTTTGGTTGTTTATCAGTATATGAAGGGCTATTAGGATAAGGAAATAAGTCCTGGAATTCTTAAAATATTTCAGACAATATACCTGAAGAAAGGATATGATCAACTGATGTCCTACCTATTCCTCATTGGACATAATATGGTACCATGCCACCTCATAATGGCCAGATGTCCCTGGGGATTCTTTGGTCTTGAATTATGTGGCTACTTCTTTTGAATTTAGCTGTATCTTGGAATGAGGCACACTATCAATTGAGATGAAATATGGACACTTCAGCTCAAAGAATGGACAGGGTCTCTAAATTTGACCCCTGGTTCTAAGAGGATATTTCCTTCAAATAATGATTATAAGCCTAATGGTTTTAGGGTGATTTTTCCAGTAAAATGATTCAAAAGCAAAATCTTTCAAATTTATTAGTTGGTTTCTTTCTCAAATATACAAATATATTCACTTCACTCAAATCATTAAGAACCACTCAAAACTTTGAATTTATCCTGTAAAGATAAAATAGCCACATATTTAAGATTTTTAAACAATAAACATCAGGGGAGTATCTTCGCAAATGGTCCTTTCTAAGTTATTTAGGTAATATTGTTTACTGTGTCAGTACAAAGCAAAACACAAAAGTTATATATTTCTGGGAGTTTCAGTAACAGGCATTCTGAGAAAAAAAGGACATTAACATTATAGGATCAAATAGGTGTAGATAATTATGTGATATGAAATGCATATAATTCTATAGATCATGAGTGTATAAAGAACACAAAAATAATAAGATGATCTCAACAAGGTCTTTGGTATTAAAAATGGAATTTTGAAAGCCAAACTATTTAATTTTTAAAATTATTTATATTTTAATTATCTTTCTCTAATTACGTTGTATTTCAGAGAATTAACCGAATCTCTGCCAAAAGGTATACTAATAAATTTTTTTTTAATTTTTTATTTTTTATAAACATATGTTTTTATCCCCAGGGGTACAGGTCTGTGAATCACCAGGTTTACACACTTCACAGCACTCACCAAAGCACATACCCTCCTAATAAATTTTATCACATTCTTTAAGACAGCTTTTTAAAAAATCAATTGCTCTTGATAAATATTGACAAAGAAGTGCATATAGGTAATAAATTCTTAATTATAAATAAATTGAATTGTTTCTTTCTTTATAAGAGCTAACTGAAAGAATCATTTGAAACTAAAAAATTGGATATAGTGAAGAGGGGGGCAGATGCATAATATTACCTTCAGAACTTCTCTGTAGTTCAGAAAGTGGAAAGAACTGGCCAGCCTGGGGCATTGAGAACACCTTGGAATTTGAGAGGGACGCTATCAGGAATCCAGTCATAATCTGAATCCTTGCAAAAACTCACGTCTCTATTTCTTACCTGATATGTGAGTTTGGCCTCCTTTTCAAATCTGAACAACATATTTCTCTACAAAGATAATATCTCCGTTAATATAGGAAGAATTGCATGCAAGAGAGAAAATATAACCCAGTGACTATTATTTAATAAAGAATAAACAGATCCATAATCACTTATACAAAAAAAAAGCACCTAGAATTAAATATTTCCTCCTTAATTTGGGGGCCCAAATTCATTTGGCAGTGAATCTAACCTCAAGTGGTATATAGTTATTTATCCCATTTATTGTGAATTTTCCTGTATTTTACTTCAGAATATTAATGTATTTGATGTAAGGTTCTCCCTAGACACTGTGTGGTTTTGTATATTATATTATAATCACTTTATCATGGATTATAATTGTAGCATAATATTAGGACTATTTCTCCATTCTTTCTGAGAAAATGCACATTAAACAAAGAGAGAAACATTTTCCTTATGTACATTGCTTATAAAAATTGAACTGGTCATATATGAGTTAGATTACCTGACTCTTGAACTACTAAATATTCTAATCATCTAATCATAGTTTGTGGGGTTTTATTTATTATTAATATCTTACATTATTAATATCTGTGCGTTTCCTATAGACAAAATCTGCCTGCTGGAAGGATAGCTTTTATTACTGTTCTGTTCCAATAGCACCAACTTTGTGAATAGTAGGCTTGCTATTTTCTGAAATCTGTTTTCCTACCAGAAGTTCTGTCTCCTTGCCTTGTCTCTCCTACAAACTTTGGGATTAAATTCCACCTTAGACTCCTACTCTCCTGACTGGGATCTCCCTACTATGAACTTTCCAGAATACGATGCTCTAGTCTGTAGCCCTTATTTGGTCTTTGTTCTTTTGTTCATCTCACATTGCAATTATCTGGAATAGATTCCAGACCTCAGCCTCCCATAGACTGGCCCACTTCACTGTCCACACTTATTTTTGTTGTTAACTTTACCTCTCCATCCAGATACATTTATGAGTTTTAGGGACCTTTATAAATATTGGTATTTTAATGATCTTACTAAAAACAGACACCTAAACAACATGAAGTTTTTATACTTCTTCACCATTTATAAAATCAACTGTTCAATTATTTAACTTCAGACAAGCAGTTGCTTTTGCTGTGATGTTTCCTCTTTAGTTATCCAGTGATCAATGCCAATAAGCACTGCTTACTCGAAATCATTAGCTCCAATATAAATGAACAGTAGTTGTAGAAAACAAGTTTAAAACACTATAACTCAGCAGTAAGAACAGTGAGTTATTTATTTTTAAAGCACAGAAGTGTCTGATGTAATATATATTTCAGAGTCATTATCTGGTAACTCTCCTTGGAATTATTAAACAATTCTTTTGTATTTGCTAGATAATGGTAAAGATATTGCACCATTAAATTTAGCTTTCATAAGACTGTGGAAGATACTTAATGAGATGGTGCTCATACTTATTTTCTCATATACACCAAAAATACATTTATTTAATAATCCCTTAGCACACCACTAAGAAATGAGAAATACTATCTCTGTGATCTATTAAATATTGTGCATTTTGTATCATGGAATCATTTTTTATCTGATCTTCATTTTGCACTGAGTAGAACTATTTCAGTTAGGGTTGTCAAATTTAGCCAAACCAAAACCAAAAATGAAAAAGCAGAAACAAATTTGAAATTTAGGTAGGTAAATAATTTTTAGTATAAATATCTCACATGCAGTATATTGAGAATACTCATATTTAAGAGCTATTCATTATTCATCTAAATTTAAAATTCAGTGGGATGGCCTATATGTTATCTGGTAATCCTAACTTCTGTATTAGTAGATTATTTTTTTAAATGATACCAATGATGAAAAATAGAGGCGGTAAGATATTATAATTGGACAGAAAAAAATAAGTATAAAACTAGGCAAAATCATGTTCTCTAAGACATGGGCAAGCGCTCTCGCACAACTGGTTCTTCCATTATGTATAGTGAAAACTGATATTAATTACAGTGACTTTTTTTAAGAACTTTTTTTTTTAAGATTTTATTTATTTCTTTGGCAGAGACAGATCACAAGTAGGCAGAGAGGCAGGCAGAGAGAGAGGGGGAAGCAAGTTCCCTGCTGAGCAGAGAGCAGGATGCCAGGCTTGATCCCAGGACCCTGAGATCATGACCTGAGCCGAAAGCAGAGGCTTTAACCCACTGAGCTACCCAGGCGCCCCTAATTATAGTGATTTTAAGAAGTTTTTTTTCCAAGTAAAAAGCACACATAGGCAAATGTATAAATCATAAATATGGAACTCAGTAAATAGCCTAAAGTAACCATGCTTATGTGAATAATCATGTAGTTCAAGATTTAGAACATAAATAATGGCCTATGTGTCCCCTTCCACTCACTATCTCTTCATTCCTTTTAAAGGTGAGCATTAACTAATTTTAACACTGTATTAATTAGGGTGTCTTACACTTTACTTAAATAGATTCATTTAATAGGTTTCCTTTAGTGTCTATCCTCCTACATTCGATACTAGATTTCTGATGTTTATCTAACTCGGTATCACAATATCATATTCATAAAACAATAATGAATTTCATATCATATATTATTCCACATATTTGTATAATATGATTTATCTGTTTGACTCTAGATTAGATTAGATACAATGAACAATGCTGTTCTGAACGTACTCATTGATGTCTGTCAGTGAACATGACACATTTCTGATATATATTTATATATATGGATACACACATATATACATACATATATGACATCTATATATTTATTTTCTATGCTATGTGGTATGTGTATATTCACCTTTAGTAAGTCTAAGCAAACGTAAGCGCACTTACTCAACTTCAGTAGCTCCTATCAAACAGTAGACTGAAGTGCATTTATACTTTTAACTCAAATCTGAGAGTAACCCTGCCCACATCATCATTAATACTTGATATTGTCAGACTGATTTTAGCCATTGCAAAATGTAGGTTTTGGTAGTGCACTTTAATTTTTGTTTTTCAGGCTACTAATGAGGTTGACCAGTTTTTCATGAACATATTAGCCATTTGAATATTTTTGTTGGTTTAGAATCCTTACTTGTTATACTAATGGTTCTGCCACATAATTATGGTAACACACAAACACACGCATCAAATATATTTTCTACTGTATATATATATGTATATATTTTTGCTTTTGGCTTTTGATTGGTCCTTTGATAATCTGAAATTCTTAAATAAATGTGGTTCAATTTGTCTTTTTCTTTATAGTAAGATCTTTTGGTATCGTCTTCCTTAAATCATCTACCGCAACCCAAGATCAAAAGAATATACTGCTATATTATATTCTAGACAGTTATCATTTTGTTTTTTCTGTATAGATCTAGACTACACATTAAATTGGAGTTTTCTGTACAGTGTGAAATATGTAATAAGATTTATTTGTATTTTCCTTATGGACACCACCAAAATTTTGCCAAATATATATTCCTACTTCTGGTCTCTTTATTTTGCTTTATAGTCTATTTATTTCTTTTGAAATCAATACTACACAGTTTTAGTAACTTTATCTTTATAAGAATCTTGATATTCTTAGTTCATTATTACTTCCACTTATTACTACACTCATTTAAAAAAATAACTTACAAACTGTAGCTAAAGTAATAAGGAAAAACTTATAGATATAAATGACCATGTTAAAACAGAAAAAAAAAGGGGCACTTGAGTGGCTCAGTCCATTAAGCTTCTATTGTTGGCTCCGGTCATAATCAGCAAGTTTTAAGGATACAATGTCAAGATTAAAACAAAAAAAAAAATGTATATCAGCAATGAACATGCTGAAAACAAAACTGAGAAAACAATTCAATTTATAAGGATATCAAAACAAATAAATTCTGAAGATTAAGTTTACAAAGTACAAGATGAACACTCAAAACTAAAAAAAAAGAGAAAAATTGGATAAAAATTATAATAAATGGAATGACATTGCTTGCTCTATTGAATCAGAAAGGGAAGCAAAATAAAAGTGTAAGAAGAATTTAGGACATATATAAATTGGTATTTTGCTGAGAAAGAAAGTGTTCAGTTTCATTATGGCACATATAAGGTTTAGAAATTGAAGAACAGATGTGAAAACATATAGCATGGTAAAACTAAAGAGCTTTCTAGATTTTCCACAATGCATACCAGGTTGTTGAAGTATTTGGGCCCTTAAAAGATTAAAAAATATGCATTGAAATATAACTATTAAAAAATCATGCCAGAATTCAAGAATTAGTGATTACAGAGATAACTACTAACATTTATGGAATATCAACACCATGTTGTTCTGCATAAAGGGAGATGACTGCATGTGTGCTCCCCTGGGGGGAGGTCACTGCAGC
Source organism: Mustela erminea (assembly GCF_009829155.1). Classification (NCBI taxonomy): domain Eukaryota; kingdom Metazoa; phylum Chordata; class Mammalia; order Carnivora; family Mustelidae; genus Mustela; species Mustela erminea. The sequence goes on along the minus strand of NC_045617.1, from coordinate 109,157,165 downwards.
AAAGGAAATTATTTATCTCAGATATACACAAGTCATGATGTTTGTACAACTGTTCTTTTCAGATAGCAGTTTTCACAAATACTCCAAGGGTTTATGGAACAAATTAGTATTCTTTCCTGTGTGTTGAAACAAAGTTTGTGTAAAGGAGGCAACCATAACACGAGGTCAATATTGCTTACTTCAGTATTTCCAACATTTCAAAGTGGAGACTTAGGATTTCCAATGAACTAAAAACATTCTATCTAAAGGCGAAATCATGTGGGAGGTAGTTGAGTTCTTTTAATCTTCTGTTCTTTGCCAAGAAGGAAGTGCCAAACTTCCATGTACATGTTGAGTGGAGACTCTCCTAGGTATCTGGAGATTAAATGGCTCTGATTACGAATTCTAAGGAAGCCAAAAGCACCACTGGGAATTGCTCTTAATGTGTCTGTAAGAAGGCACAGTTGGAATAAAATGATCTGCTGAAAGTTGATATAAAAATTCCAGCTACAAATACAGAAATAAGAAATTCAAGCAAGAAGCAACATAAGAACTCTGATATTTCAATGTCTCAAAGAAATAGCAGAAGAAGCCTATTCAAAGCTGAATGAGACAAAACTGTGCTTCTACTATTAATATTTTTGTTATTTTGTAATATCAAATAGAGTACTATTTCCAAAGCGGGGGAAATACAGAAAAACACCTCTTCAAAATATTGCACTGCCAGAAAGTCAAGAAAAATACATGGGTGGGAGCTGGTTAATTGAAAAGAGGAAATGAAATGAAGGTGCAGCGTATCTTAGTTTCAACCACCAAATTTACTTTGGAATGCAAGTTTTTACATAATCCTGCACTGAATAAGCCCATGGTAAAGGTTTATAACATTGAAATAAATGTCTCCACTCCAGAATCATATTTTATCAATTGGCAAACTTTGTTCAGTGCAGAAGAAAAATCACTCTAATGAAGAAAAAAAAAACAAACAAACAAAAAATAACTAGTGGATCATTCTACATTAACATGGAGAAAGTATTTTAAAGATTTCTCCAAAATATAGGTTGTTTACCTAAATGCTCTGGATTTAGCTCTGCCAATGTAGACACTTAGTTTTGCTGGCTACTGAAACACACTAAATATCTAGTAGAAGGACCAATGACAGCATAAAATAATAAACACAATGATAAGAGAGAAAATTAAAACAATATTCTTCTAGACACTGAAAAGTGCAAAGATGTGTGCTAGCTAGCCTAGCATGCTCTAGAAAGCTGAATTTCTAGGTGAATTTCTAGCTGAATTGCTAGGTGAAAAGTAAAAATAACATGCCAATTTTCTATACAGATAATCCAAAATGGCCAGCAATTGGTGTGTTCATCGACCACTGGAAGAGAGCAGTAATTTTCTATCTTTGTCACATTATGATAGGGTAAATCGCTCATAGAACAGAATGGAATCTTACTCTCAAAAAAAAAGAAAAAAGAAAATCAGAGAGTTTATGTTCAATTACAATTCCAGGTACAACTGGATATGAGTATTCTGCAGGAGATTAATTTTTAAAAGATTCATAGACACATAGATACAAACATACACATATTTCATAATATATACAAGGATTAGGGAGTCTGTATTACTTTGTTCACCAAATGAGGGCAACGAAGGTACTATATGTACTAAATATACTATATCTACAGTGTACTTAAGTAGAATATTGAGATTTTTACCTCTATGGAATCTAAATATTTCAAGAGAAAAAGGACAATATTTAGACTTCAGGAAAATAGATCTCTTCAATTGGTAAGTTCTATCTATGTGCAAAGACCTCCCATTCAACTTTTATTATCTTAGTCTTAATAATGAAAAGAAGCTTTGGAATCACTAGATATCCAGTAAATGCCTTTAATTTAAAAGATTAAAACCAATAAAAATCATCAAAAAAAATCTATAGGAAATAAAGCACAGTGATAAAAATCTAAAACAAAGTTGTCCTTTGCTATAAGAAAGATATATTGCATTTACATAACAGAAACAGGGTGTTATAAATTTTGAATATTCATAGTAATAAAAAGAGTTCTTGGGCCTGAAAGATCTAATAGCAGGAATTAAAATGTTCCAATGTGGAGTAAAAAGAAGAAACTATTTCTATTTCCATGAAGATGGAGTGGACATACATTTCTCTATTTCTCCAAGTGAATACAACTAAAGCTTGAGACATTTTATATATATATATATATATATATATATATATATATATATATATAACACACAAAACAAAACAGAAAAACAGCTGTGAAAGGTAGAGAAAAGGCAGACCAACTAAGGACCTTGGGAACTGAAAAATGACATGGTGTTGAGTTATCTAGATTTTCTTTTTGTCTCCTGTACCTCTGTCTCCTTTACCAAGGTAAATGGTGGAGAAACAATAAATGTGGATATTCTAATGGGTGCAGATAAATAAGCTCCAACAAAAGCTGCTCTTTCTAGCCAAAAGACCAAGAAAAAGGCACTGAAAGAGACAGTAAATTTATAGACAGTTACTGCTCTGCTTCACTCAAATGCCATTATGGAGCCACTCCCATTCCTGTTAACAAAGGCCAAGTAAGGAACCTAGTTTCACCTTAAACAAACTGTAAAAGGTGCTCTAACCTCCCAATCAGGGAAGATCAAGAAGGGATCCAGGACTTCCATCTCTATAGGGCAATGATGAGCAACCCCATTCCTAAAGTTGAGGTCAGTGGAAACCATGTGGGAAACATACGTCTTTCCCTATATTGTAGTTATCAGAGGACAGTCTCAAAGAAAGCATAGAGCGGAGAATCAGTATTATAACACCATCTCTGTAGGAAGTAGTAAGGATGCATTCCTATGTATCTCAGAGAGGGAGGTAACAGTGGAAACGTAGGAGAGAGCTGAAATCCCCACCTCTCATAGGTCCACCCTCCCATCTGTCCACAGAGGTCAAGTGGAGGACCTAGACTGGTAACCCTACCTCATGTAATGAGGTAACACCTTTCCTTCCTCTACAGATGTGGTGTTAGAAACAACTAGTTTAAAGCGAACAGTTTAAGTAAGACCCAGAATCTCATAAAATTATGCATAAAATGTCCAAGTTTCAGTAAAAGTCATACATCATACCAATAACTAGAAAGATTCTGACGTTAATTTAAAAAAATGACAGTCAGTGAATGTTAATACCAAGAGGACAGAAATATTAGAAATATCCAATAAATATTTTTAAACACTTACCATGAAGTTGCTTCAAATGATAATTATAAACTCTTGACACAAATGAAAAAGTAGAAAAGCTAAACAAAGAAATAGAAAGTTTTGACAAAGAAGCTAAAAAAAATAAAGAACCAAATGGAAATTTTTATTTATTTATTATTATTATTTTTTAAGATTTTATTTATTTATTTGACAGACAGAGATCACAAGTAGGCAAAGAGGAAGACAGTGAGAGAGGGGGATGCAGGCTCTTGGCTGAGCATATGTGGGCTCAATCCCAGGGCCCTGGGATCATGACCTGAGTCTAAGGCAGAGGCTTTAACGCACTGAGCCACCCAGCCACTCAGCAAATGGAATTTTTTAGAATGAAAAAGGAAAATAGCTACATTTAAAAAAATTCAGTGGGGGGGGGGGGTGTTCAATAACACAATGGAGAGGAGAAAGGAAATAATTAATGAGCTGGAAGAGAGAAAAATAGAAAATTGTTCACTCTAGCCCCTCCACAAAGGAGAGCCTGAGTGACATGTGGGACTATACAAAAGATTGCAAATTCATGCCAATTACTTCTGGAAGGAGAGAGGAGAGAGGGTGGGTCTGGAAAGCATTTTTTTTTTAATTTATTTTTAAGATTTTATTTTTATTTATTTGAGACAAAGAGAGAGACAGAGACAGAGAGCCCACATAAGCGGAGGTGAGGTTAGAGGGAGAGGGAGTAGACTCCCCCCTGAGCAGAGAACCAGATGTGGGGCTCAATCCCAGGACCATGAGATCATGACCTGAGCAGAGGGCAGATGCTTACTCCACTGAGTTACCCAGGTGCCCATGAAAAACATTTAAATAAATAATTCAACTGACAAAACTTGACAGAAAATCAGCAAGGATTTAGAAGACACCTTAAACCAACATGATCTAACCAACATTTATAGAACACTCCACCTAACAATGATAAAATATACATTCTCTTAAAGTGCCCATAGAACATATATTAGATAGAATATGTTCTTGAATATAAAATCCTTAACAAACTCAAAATAATTGAAACAATACAGAGTATTTTCTCTGTTCACAATAGTGCAAACTAGAAGTCAATAAGCATGACATCTTCAAACACTTAGAAACTAAACAACACAGTACTCAATAATACATGGGTCAAGAAGGAGTTTCAAGGAAAGTAAAGCAATCCTTTGAACTGAATGAAAATAGAATACAATATATCAGAATGTTGTGAAGAGGAAAAATTATAATAATAAATACATATATTAGAAAAGAGGAAAATTGTCATATTGATAATCTATGCTCCCACTTCAGAAACCTAATAAAGAACAAAATAAGTCCAATATGAACATAATTTTTGTTTATTTTAGAAACGCATTATGTTTGTGGATTGGAAGACTTAACTTAATAAAGATGCTAATTCTCCCCAAATCAATGTAAAGATTTAATGCAATTCCTATGAAAATCCTAGCAAGATATTTTGTGTGTGTGTGTGTATATGCACACACATATGAATAAGATTATTCTAAAATATACATGGAAAGTCAAAAGAACTTGAATAATTAAAACAATTGGGAAAAGAAGAATAAAGTGGGAAAAATAAGTCCACCTGATATTATAATTTATATAGCTGAACAATAAAGACCCTGTGGTATTTGTTGAGCAACACTATGGAACAGATAGAGAACTGAGAAGGAATCATACAAACATGCACAGCTAATATTGTCAAAGGAGGAAAAGCAATTCAATGGGGGAGAGATACCCTATTCAACAAATAATGCCAAGACAAGTGGAGATTCATAGGCAAACATGACATTTGACTTAAATCTAACATAATACAAAATAATACAAAATAATGATTTCTCTATTCAAAAGTATGCTTTACTTTTGGCTGATGAAAAAACAAGAAGATGTGCTTATGGAAGTAGATTTACCATAAGGTTAATAACATTTAAATGTTAGGGCCTCTAACTTGCGTGGCATCTTACTAATATGTTCATATGTACATATATTTTTAATAACGTTTGCAAGAGTGAGATAAATTGCAACGTGTGAAAAATATTGCCTCTTTCCTTTTTGGTTTTCATTGATTTTATTTTCCCTACAGTTTCTAGTGCTAGAATGATCATGGACATTCTCAGGATGAGAAGTTGAGTTAGCAACACATTTAGTTGGAGAAAATAGGATATAGTTCTATGATTCTCATAATTTCTGTATATATAAAGTCATGGATAGCTATTTAGGTACAGGGATGGCTTCCAGTAATATTCCTGCTATCCATTTCAGTTGTAATGCTCCCTTGTTATAAACCAAAGTGATATGATAGGTGTCATATGGAATGCACCATTGGAAAAATATTTATAATGGTGTACTTTTTCCTTTTAATAAGAAGTTTTTTTATTTAAATATATTTTTTTAATTTTATTTATTTATTTGAGAGAGAGAGAGAGCAAGAGCAGGGAGAGAGACAGAAAGAGGTAGAAAAGAGCTCCTTACTGAGCAGGGAGCCCAATGTAGAACTCGATCCCAGGACCCCTGGATTATGACCTGAGTGGAAGGCAGACACTTAACCAGTTTAAATTATTATAAACCACATGGTCCAAATTTATTTGGAAATTTGGATATCCAAATAAATCCTTATTTGGTAATAGTACCAAAAATTTATGTGGCATTGTTAATAACACATTATGTTACTTTCTAAATTATAATAATTTTAAAAAGCAAATTTTAATAACATTAAAAAACATTATAGGCAAATGACTGGACTGTTTTACTAACCCCCATAGAAAATATTATTTTCTATTTGTTTTTATATGAGAGAGCAACTGATAGGATAGAGCCAAAATCATGTAAAAAGAAATTATAAATATTTTTAAGAAATTAAATGAAGTATCATGAATTTTTTTAAATTTTGTAATATTTATATCACTCCTCAGGTTTTAAATAAAACAAATTATAACATATTTACTTGTTTCAAAGAAATGCCCTTGATTTGTAAAAGTGGCCATTCCTTCAAATGCGTGAATTTCAAGGACCACATAGGGAAACTGATGGGGCAGAGAAATACGGAGGATAGATTTTCATTCTCCACAATAACAAATTAATTCGTAGGGACATTAATTAATTAATTAATTAATAGCAATTAAATGAGATAATAAATTAATAAATGAAGTTCAAAATGTGTAATAGGTGATAATTCATGTTGGTTTTTTTTCATGGGACCTAAGGCTGCCTATGTGGCTCAGTCAGTTAAGCATCTGCTTTCAGCTCGGGTCATGATATTGGGGTCTTGGGATTGAGCCCTGCTCTGGACTCCCCACTCAGCAGGGAGTCGGCTTCTCCTTCTCCCTTTCCCTCTGCCAAACCCACCCTTGCTTGTGCTCTCTCTCAAATAAATAAATAAATAAATAAATAAATTTAAGAATATATGTCACCTAATTAATTCCTAAGAAAACCCCTATACTATTGTATCTTTTTTGTGTGTATGTTTAATCAGAAATTAAGGTGCATAAAGATTTAAAAACGTAATCAAAAATTAAGGTGCATAAACATTTAAAAACTTTAAAAACTTGGCCAATGTTCACAATTCGACTCAGGTTTGAAAGAGTTGTCTGACAAACTACCAACTGAGATAACAGTTTACTATTAGCAGCATTGATTTGATTTGCAATTAATGTATTTTTTCTTTTTTTTATTATATTAGTCACCATACAGTATGTCGTTAGTTTTTTTAATGTGGTGTTCCAAGATTCATTGTTTGCATTCTAATTAATGTATTTATTTATTCTTTTATTTAGTTAGCATTGTTTTGGTAGATGAAGTGTGGCAAGAACTCCATGCAAACCAATTTCCTTTCTAATTTTGCAGTTTTGATTATATGTTGTCCAAAAAATGTTTATTATACACTGCCTCTGCCTTCTTATATCATTACCTTCATCATTATTATCCAAAAATGATAATTTTCACATGCTTTAGTTCTGCACATAATTACTACTTGAACAAAGCTAGCACAATGTGTGTGTGTGTCTGTGTGTGTCTGTGTGTAATTTATATGAGTTATATCATGGAAGTTAAGTACCTCCTCATAGGTGAAATCATTAATAAGAAAGCATGATTTGTCCTTAAACCCATGTATCCATACTCCAAATACTGTATACAGTATTCCAAAAGGGTTGACTGTCAAGTTGCCTAGGATTAATATTTAATTTAGTAGTAATTAAAGTTAGTAATTCTTAACAGATTTTAAACATATCACACATATTCTTAATTGTAAGGGTTTGGTTAGATGAGTAGAAATGGTAATTTACATAAAAGTGTATTTTTTTAATGAGCCATTTTACTACATTTTAACTGAATGCATTCCTGAAAATGTTCACTTGACACTAATTTGCATACTAAAAATCAGTTGTTGTATAATTCAAGCAGTGAAGAACAATCTGATTAATTCTGCCATGAGTTTAAAATTTTAACTTTATATTACGTTTTGTTACTACTCTTTTAAATGAAACCTTTTAAAAATTCATTAACATGCAATGGTATATACTCTGTTACTTTAGAGCTTTGATATTTAAAATTAAACTATATTTACAGTACTTCAGTTTAGATTTTTAAAATAATAGTTTACATTTTAATGTGAAGAAAAACAATTTAACTTATATTTACAAAAGTAGACATATATCATTGTTGTTCACGCTTCTCTGAATATAGAAATTGTACATTGTGGAGAATAAATTTGGTATGTTGGAGGTATTTCATGTAAAAAATTAATTTTTTCTCACACATTTTTCCAAGATAAATACTTGTGAAATTTTCTTGGCAAATTATCTTAATTCAGAGATAAAGCATATGTCTTACATTTTAATTTTCTAGAGGACAAGAAACATGTTGAAAGCATTATATACAGCATGTGGTACTTTATACAGACAGATATGTATACTTAGTAAATGCTTTTGAATATGAAAATAGAAGGCAGTATTAGCTACAAAAAATGAAATATATTTACAAAATAATTTTTACTAAAATATCTCTATTTTTCAGAATGTCTAGCAATCAAAATTATTTTTGTTAATATTCCTTTATGAAAAAACATGCATTAGCTTCTTTTATGTTTCAGACACATATCTATTATCTAGGAACACACAAATGAATAAAAAAATCCAGCTTTTGAGTAGCTCACAGTCTAGCAAGGAAATCAACCTGTAAACACATAATGAGAGAATGCTATGATGATTGTTATCTCTGTGAGGTATATACAGAGTAATCCCTGAGGAGAGATAAAAGGTGATATTTAAATTAAACCTATTTAATAGTTACATAGGAGTTGAACCATGGCGAAAATGATAAGAAGTTTCTCAGTCAAGAAAAGTAATTTGCTCAAAGGTACGAATTGCAAAGGAAGTTAATCTATAAATTAAAAAAAATCAAAAGCTCAATTTGCTATATTTTAGTTACAGAGAATTTGATAAGAATAGACAATTAGTGTCCAGAACTATTGTATCCTGTGGCCATCAAAGAAACATAAAATATTAAGATTTTAAGATTTGAGATGGCCTTGACTAATATATATTTTGAAAAGACCTGTTACCAGTAGAAAGAAAGAATTGGAAATATAAAGAAAGGGAACAACAAATCAGCTGGAAAATAGAAAATTTTATCAAGACAAATAAAAAAGACCTACAACCAACAAAGTGGGAGAGGTGCTGTAGAGAATCAAGAATTATTTAATAAATATATTCAGCAACACTTAGTGACTAATCCATTTGATTGGTGACAGATATTAACCAATGATGTTTCTGAGGTTGTCCCTGTGTGACAACTTCATACTAAACTTCATACTATTCATACTAAAGAATATGCCTAAGCCAAAGCTGAAATTTTGTATTGAATTCTGAGAGGTAGTCTGAGCAAAAAACAGACATTTTTAAGTGATCGATGTTAGGCATTGTGAAATCAAAACAGATTGTCTGGGTGGAAAAGATGCTTGAAGACATAATTGTAGGGAGCCCTGGTGATTTACTGGGTTTGCAAATGAGTAATGAATTAGCTAATACAGTGAAATTTAATGGTAGGAATTTCAGAGGCAGGTTTGAAATGTCAAATGCATGAGAAACCCAAGGAAAAGAAAAATTTTAAGGTGTGCTCTCTTAAAAAAAATGAAAAGTCCAGCTCCAGGCCAAAATCCCAAGTGTATTTTTTTTTTTTTTTTTTTAATCCTGACCATAGGCAATTACCTGTCAGGTCCCATGGGAGCAAGACTGTTCTCTCCACACAGACTTGGTTTACAGATATTACCTTGCAGTGTGTCTTAAGGCTTTAGGCGCCCCTTAGTTGAGCATGTTTCTAAGCATAGTGGCATGTCTAGCCCAGATGCCTCCATTTGGAGATTGCCTTGTAGGGGCCTTCGGAGGAGACGTCTTTCTGTTGCCTCTGCTAACACTTCATTAGGGGGAGATGAGGTACCTTCATTAGGGGAGATGAAGACACCTTTCTCTACTCTGACTTAGTACTTGGTACCTTTGATTCTTACCACTGTCCTCCCTCCCCCACATAGCTCCAGGTTTTTACAGTGGGACAGGAGCCTTTTCTTCAGGGCTCCCCTAGCAATGAGATGATTCTTCCACCTAACCTAACCTTCAGTTGGTATATTTCTGTGGGAGAATAAATGTAATATTGGTGATATGGATACTTTATTTCTGGTTTCTTGCTTATACTAGTGTAGTTAGTAAATACACTCAGAGTTGTTACTTTAATTTTTGTTTGTCATTTTAATCAACCAGGTCTCCCCAGCTCAGCTCTTGACACAATGTGGGTATAAGAGCACAGGCCCAGGATGGACGTGGGTTATCTGGAGGGAGTTTCGATGCAATAAAAGCCAGCAAGTTGACACAGTGTAAACCTTCATTAGAGGAAGTTATTATTTACTGCTCTATCAGAAGAGGACTATTAAAACCATAAAAACTGTACATTAACATTTCTTTAGCTTTCATAACTCTATAACCTTCCATAACCACTAGCCTCAGAATGAATGAATGATTTTTTTAGACCGTCTTCATGAAGGAGGAATGGTGTCCTAATTTCTTTATGATACAGCTTTCAAGTAAAATGTGTTCTTATGTGGATAAATAGGGGCACTCTTCAATATTAATTTCATTTTCTAATATATGTCATCTTTACTAACCAGTTATTGGTGCCATATTTCATCTTCTGAAAGAGAAACAAATGGAGGGACAAAGTTTCTCATTAATCTTTTTGTGCCTTGGTCACCAACTTATTGTCTGACACATTATAGGTGAAGCTATTTTGTATGTACTATGAAAAAAAACAAAACAAAACAACAAAGCCACTTTCATATATAACTGAATCATGCACTAGTGCTAATCTTGATATTAGCAATCATGTTCACAGTAAGGACAGATAATATCTATCAGCTGTTTCAAGCCCTAGGCTATACCGCTTATGAAAACAAAAGCAGCCAATACAGAAATAAACACAGCTCACATTTGATCCTTTGGATTCAGTTCTCCATTAAGCAGAGAACTCCTTAGGCATTCACTTTATGTGCTGGATTATTTCCTTTCTCTCTCTCTCTTTCTCTCTTTTATAAACTTTTTATTATATTTTCATCAATATCTATCATTTGACACCAAATAGGTACGATTCCTATACTCTGTGAAATAGGAAAAAATAAGTTCTTTGTTCATTTTTAAAGTAATATACTGGGCATATACAGGTTGTTTCTTTAACAGGGTCTTGGAAAAAATGCAGAAAAGAGATAATAAGATTTACATCACTGTCCTAACTTTCAACATGACTTTTTCAATACTTGTCTCAAATCAATGTTGTTGTGTTGCTAATTTACATTAAAAGTAACTTCTATCAAAAGGGACTTTCAAAGTTGAAGGAAATTTCTCTTTTTGTACTGTTTAAATTATAAATAGAAGATAAATTCAAGTCCTAAGAACTAATATTTTGTTAAATATATTTATGTTTAAAACAGAGAAGATGATATGCTTGTCGAGATGGCAACCTGATCACAAGCCTCCATCCAGCCACTCTCTAGCCATTCCCACCTTGCCTTTAACTGAAATGGCAAATGAAATTAAAAAATGGAGAGAAGCCTAGATAAATAAAAAATTAGGGAGTGTTTTCTCATCGTGTTAGAAGTATTAAATAATTGTTTACTATGTAGAATCTAAGAAAACATATTTAAGTAACAAATTTATTATTTTTTATCCAAAAAGCATGCCAGGTCAAATGCTGGCAGTATCATTTGTATTCATAAGATGAACCATGGGACAACTGGAAGTGAATTTTCAACCTTGGCAATGCCACTGGGGAAACATTCTTGCTGCTTTAAGCCAGAAAAAGGAAAGTGCATCTGGCAGGGTTTATTCTTGGCTTAGACTTGGAGCCCTCTTGGAACAGAAGGTTCTGACAGGCAAAATCAGGAGATATGCTGTAGCTGGCTCTCAAGGAAGTCAGATATTCCAGGCAAACATCAGGGACCCTGCTGAGGCTGACTCCTGGCTGCTGCACCAAGCGTTAAAAAGACACACATAGGCAGAAGGCAAAATTCCCTGCTGTGACTGACTCTACTATTTCCAGCTCCCAGCTCTCCCTAGTTTATAACATCTTTTTTGTAAGGTGGTGAAAATCTCTAAATTATATCTAAAATTATATCTAAAAATTATATCTAAAATTTTCTTTTCTTACCATGTATGTCCATAAAGATTTGTGTTAAGACCCATGTCAATCTTTGGCAATCCAATTTTAACTTGAAGTTGCTATCAACCCTCATTAGTAAAGCATAGATTTCATTCTGTATGAGCTAAGAAAATAGCATCATACCTACTACAAGTGTTGTTCTAAGAAATAGGAATAAATTTTATACAAATTGGAATTCATATTTTCAAGAGATAGAAGACTTCTTTACAAAGCCCCAAAGAAAGATTGCATTGAGGTGAAAGATTCACACAGTGAATTGGAAACCACAATATCCAGCAAACAACAGTTTCTATGCTGAAAAAAATTAAAGTGATGAAGTAGGAAATAAATGCAAGAAATTCTGCTAGCCCTGGATTTCAGAAAATGTTAGCGAATAGATAAGAATGGTGAGAAAATGAAAAGGAATGCCATAGGCACATTAAAGAGGACCACTCTATACTTGTATTCCTAAACTAAGAAAGTTGGAAAGAGTAAATATTCGGTAAATGTTAATGATCGATTTGTTGTGGAAAACTAAATAAGAAAGACTCCCAAGCCCTCATTATATTAAGAATATCTTTATATTTGTCATTTATTCTTTTCAGTCTATAAAAATCACCACATTATGGGGTGCCTGGGTGGCTCAGTCTGTTAAGTGTCCCAGGATACTGGGATCCAGCCCTACATTAGGCTCCCTGCTCAGTGGGGAGCCTGCTTCTCCTCCCTCTGCCTGCCACTCCCCCGATTGTGCTCGCGCTCTTTCTCTCTCTCTCTATCTACCTCTCTCAAATAAATTAATAAAATATTAAAAAAAATAATCACACTAAACATACCCAACATAGAAAATATAAAACACTTAAGGACTAAAAATTAACTTTCTAGAAAGTGCCACCCTCCAGATTATATGCTGATAGAGACTGATTCCACAATGTACTTTTGTTAAAAAAAAAAAAAAAAAGTTACAAACCTAAAATATTATACCTATTCAAGTGGCCATTCAAGATACTAGAGACCCAAATGCTATTTGGAGATAAGGGGCACTTACAAACATACTACAGCTAACATGACTAAAAACTAATTGAAAAAAAAAAAAAGTATAAAATAGTTATTATCTACTTTATTTTATTTTTTAAGATTTTATTTATTTGGCAGAGAAAGAACACAAACAGGCAGGGCAGCAGGCAGAAGGGGCTCAGCAAGGCGCCCAAAGTGGCCTCAATCCCAGGACCCTGGGATCATGACCTAACCCAAAGGCAGAGGTTTAATTGACTGAGCCAGCTAGCGTCCTGCTTATTTATTTTATTTTTAATGATGAAATGAAGATTCTATTTTAATGAAAGTAAAGGCTGTTTTAATGGATGTGAAGAAAAGATAAAATAAAATTTAAATATTCATTATTAAGCAGAAAATTATTAAGGTCATTACATATTTAAAAGTTTGATAGTTAAGAAAACTAATTCTTAAGGTAAATATATATATGAAGGTAAAGTTATACTGACATTTGGTGCTCATTTTACATTTACGTTTCTAACAAAATACAAGGTAATATATGAAGATAACTATATACATTATGTTAGGTATATCTTAGAAACATAATTATCATTATAAATAAGCACTGAATATATATTCCCTTTCATATATATATATATATATATGTGTGTGTGTGTGTGTGTGTGTGTGTGTGTGTACACACACACATATGGAGAGAGTGAGAGAGGGCAATAGATGACCATATACTATTTAGTTATTCCTGTATAACACAACATGTAAATCAGCAATTTATTATCATGTCTCACATTATATGGGTTTAAAGAATTCAGTGGGTGGGTATGGCTCACCTCCTCTGCTCCATGATGTCTGAGGCCATAGCTGGGAAGATTTAAATGGCCTGGGTGTTAGAACATCTGCCATCTGATTAGATAACTATCTTTCTCTCTGTTCTCTCTTTCTTTTGCAGGCTTGTCCTCCTGTCTACATTAGACTTCCACACAGTGTGGGTAACTGAAGATACTCACATTATTAAAATGGCAGTGCAGGGTTCTAAGAGAAAGGCAGTGAGAATTGCCAGTCCCCAAACATAAAGAATTATCACTGTGACCAACAATATGTTGGTCATTCTTTGTGAATTCTATGACCAACAGAATATGCTGCATCATTTCAGCATATTCTGTTGGTCACAGAATTCACAAAGGCTCCTCTCTCCCCGTATAAGAGTGCCATCTTTACACTTTAATCTGACAAAAGGCCCAAGAGAAACAAGACTTGGTTCAAGAGGAGGCAGCACTTGATCTCTCAATGCCTCAGTTTATTCTCTGTAAAAGAGAGCTATTAATAGCTCTTATGTCACAAAGATGTTGCAAAGATTAAAAGATTATGGAATGGGTCAAAGTTAAAATAGTTAATGTGTAATTTTTAAAATTATTAAAATTTTAATTTGATACTTTATTGAATATTCAATTGAGCCGTAGTGTTTTCCTTCCTTTGAATTTTCTCCTGAACATGCTTGTATGAACCTACTCATTCACTCTCTCTTCCTTTGCCTCTCTCCCTCTCTCCATACACGTCCATGCACACTCACGCACACAAGCATGCACATATTCATGAATACTCCTCATCACTATCATATTCTGGGACACACTTACTCAAATATCGGTATATCCTGAAGCAAAATAATAGAATAGATAATGGCATTTTGTAATGATTTAAAGAAAATTTTAAATTAGATTTAAACTTAAAAATAATTGCATTAATAACAACTCATAGAATAGCTGAAGGTATCCAGGAAATTCATCAAAAAAAGATTTGATGAACATACCAAATCCTAAATAAATCAAAATAAAAGAGGGACTCAAACTACAATTTAAGGTGTTTAGGAAATGAATATGGTAACATTTAGTAATGTATAAAAAATATTAAAGTGAAAGCTCTATTGTAAGTAAATGTATCACAAAAAATCTTATTATCAAGAAAGAAAAAAATAATTAAACTTCAACTTATGAAGATACAAAAACAAACAAACAAGAAATTAAAAAAAAAAAAAAGCCAAACATAGTATACCTAAAGAATCCCAAGATAAACATTTAATTTAAAAAAATGCATGTTCCAAGGCATGGAAAATGATAATCATAAATAAATAAGTGGTCTATTTGTCTATTTTAATGGACATAGTTTTTAAAAGCTCTTTAAAATCTAACAAAGAAAAAATATTATAAATGTGACACAATAAAATAGAGATATGGAAAATGCAAAATATTAATACCAATGCTGTTTTATACTATCCACCTTGAAGACAAATGAAATTGGTATTTTATTTTTAAAAAAATGAAAGTCCAAGATTATTTGGTAGACATTCCAAATAGAAAGAAATTTTAAAAAGAGAAAGTGAAAAATAAAACTTCTAAAATTAATTTATGTTGCAGAGTTATACGTGTGATTTCTAGTAACAGATTATTCTATATTATTTAAATGATACTAGAACACAGAAAATGGTGAGAGAACTTGATTGTCTTAAAATCTATAAAAAGATGACAAATCAAACTCTAAAAAAATTTACCAGTCTTGTCTATGATAGTACAAACATGAAAATAAAGTATTATAAATTAAAATCAGCATTGCATTATAGTATTAAGTAATATTACATAACAACATTAAATGAAATAAAAACATTAAAAATGTCATAATCTGTGACTAATATTCATAACTTCTCTGGATGGGGAGATCATAAGCATCATTTTTTATAATTAGTTCACCAAAGAGGTTTTTTAACTTCAGTGGCCCTACTTCCTGTTATATTTGTCCCTATTAATCACTAGCAGAGATTGACTGGAGACTGTGTCCAAAACCACTTTGTTTGTGGATCTAATAAGAGAACTCCATTAGGTGTTGCATTTGCAAACTGAATCTACTAGTTAGCTTACAGGTGAAAGACTCTGTCTGAAATTGAGTTCCCCATTGAAAACATATTCATCATTGATAATAGAGAGCTTTTAGCTCTCAGCAGTTGGCAGCAAAAAAAAAAAAAAAAAGAAAGAAAAAAGTGATGGCTGAGCAATATTTATATGGCTTCGTTCTTAAGCATTTTATCATTTGCATTAAAAATATATTTGCAAAATACAAAGTAATTCTAATAATTGGCATAGCTTCACATGAAACAATTCTACAAATCAGACTCAAGGTGAAATAAGACGTGATCTAGAAATATTGTCCTCTGCAAGATAAAGTCAATTAATTTCTATGGGGAAAGCATACAGGAGGCCACGTAGATAAATCTGCTTGCAATATCAAAAGGAATTTGAAAGCCTTAGGTGATGCCTTTAGAAAAGGTTAATGTAAGGCATTACTTTTACATTTTT
This sequence comes from Mustela erminea, assembly GCF_009829155.1. Classification (NCBI taxonomy): domain Eukaryota; kingdom Metazoa; phylum Chordata; class Mammalia; order Carnivora; family Mustelidae; genus Mustela; species Mustela erminea. Next base: position 109,140,918 of record NC_045617.1, on the reverse strand, counting down.
AGCAAGGTTCAGATTAGTACCCAATCTTAATAATCTTACTCGTATGTCTTGACTAGTTCTGCCTCTTTTACTACAATATTTTGTGTGTTTATGAGAGAAGTGATGGAAACTATTTTAATGATTATTATTTTCAGAATTCTGCATTTCTTATTCATGGACTGATCTGTCTATATATTAAAATTATAGTTTATGTCAGTATACAGGAAGGCGGTTAAATATGGAGTTGCACAGGCTTTGGAGTATCTATTCTTGACCTTTTTTTGGATAATGTCCAAGTTCATCAGCACTAAAATGTTGCATGAGTGAGAAAATTATAGTGATGCTTGTTGAAATATCTTTATAACGTTATATATCAGTAAGCAAAATATCTTAACACATTCTAAATGTATTTCTGACTCTGCTGTCAAGAGTATATCATAAATAAGGCTCTCTTTTTGTAATGACACTCAGAGAACGCACCTAGTATTCTACAGTTAATGAATAACAATAAAAAATAACAATTGCATATCATCTATTGAGTATGTTAAGATAAAGAATTTCATCTTAGAAACCTTCAATATAGGTACAAAAGAAAAGATGTAATGATACTGGGAAGGAACCACAGAATATCTATTTAGTTATACTACTCTCATTGAGTTATACTGTGACATATTTCAATAAAAAAGGAAATATATGGAAACAATATTAAATTTAGCACAAAGTAAATAGAAAGACCCATTTATAGTACACACTTTCAATCTCCTCAGTTATTTAATTGATTAAATGATAAAGAATAACCAAGAAACACAGTATAGGTATCAGTTCTCTAAATTTTTATGTCATTAATTATTCATTCTAATTATTTGATATTTATATTATACAGTTGACCTTTGAATAACACCAGTTTGAACTGCATGGGTCCACCTATATACAGAGCTTTTTCAATAAATATAATACAGTACTGAAACTATATTTTTCCTCCTTATGATTTTTTAATAACATTTTCTTTTCTCTAGCTTATTTTATTGTAAGAATATAGCAGGTAAACATATAACACACAGATTTTTTTTTTTTTTATTTGTCAGAGAGAGAGCGAGTGAGAGCGAGCACAGGCAGACAGAGTGGAAGGCAGAGTCAGAGGGAGAAGCAGGCTTCCTGCGGAGCAAGGATCCCGATGTGGGACTCGATCCCAGAAAGCTGGGATCATGACCTGAGCCAAAGGCAGCTGCTTAACCAACTGAGCCACCCAGGCGTCCCTAACACACAGATTTTTAAATGACTGTTTATGTTATCAGTACAGCTACCAGCCAATAGTAGGCTATTACCAGCTAACTTTTGGGGGAGTCAAAAATTATATGCAGATTTTTAACTGCATCAAGGGTTGTCACCCCAAACCCCATGTTAAGGATCAACTGTATTGCCTTTATCTCTTAGATAGAACAAACAAATGATAGTTGAAAAATAGGATGATTGGTATCTGCTTTTTATCTAGATGAAAATATTTCTGGGAACAGAAACTTTGTAGCCTAGTAGCTACATCAATGTTTTATGTATAGTACAAGATCAAAATATTATGGAGCTTCCGTGTAGCATTAGATGGAATCAATGATGGCACAAAAAATCTTAACTCCTTGAAAGACAAATGGATATAAACAAATAATTGAAGTTTTAACTAGTGGATTAGGATTTGATTAAGGGAATGCCAGGGTACATAGTTTTGATATGTGTAAGTATACATGTATTTATACATATATGTATTTAATCAACATATAATAGAAACATATCATATATACAAAGGGTTCTCCTAAGTGGACACTGTGGTAATGATCCATGCCCTCTTATAATCTATAATTTATAAAACTGTGGATAGAGAAGAACTACACGTGTGAAAATGGAAGTAATAATGACCAGTGTCTACAGCATGGAATGTTAGGCAATTGTTAGTCCCCAAGATTCCTACTCTGTTGTATCCATCCTGCATAGTTTCTTCCCCTGAAGTGTAAAGAAAGTGGTGAGAGAACTTGATTGTCTTACAAATCTATAAAAAGATGACAAATCAAACTCTAAAAAATTTTTTTAGAAATATAAAATATAAAACAGCATTCTGCTGATGAGGGTCTCACTGAGTTGACTCTAAAGTATAGAAAGATTATCATGGGTAGGCCTGACCTCATCAAAGGGACTTGGAAAAGAAGGTGAAAGGCAGAGTCAAACTCTACTGGCCTGAAAGAAAGCAGACACCATTTTGTGACCTATCTTTGAGGTTACATGACAAGGAACCACTGCAGTCTCCAGGAGCTGAGTGTTCCCCAGTTCATCACTAACAGAAAATCAAGACCACAGCCCTATGCTCATGGAAATATATTCTGCCCACAAGCTGAATGAGCTTAGCAGAGAACCCTGAACTGCCAACTTCACAGCCTTTTCACAGTCAACTTTTTTTTTTTTAACCATATACATATTGGATAGTTCTCTTTTGTTTATTGAAACATAATTAACATATAATATTTTATCAGTTTCAGGCGTATAACATAATGATTCACTATTTGTGTACATTGCAAAATGATCACCACAATAAGAATCATTTTTTACACTTTTAAGCTTAACCTGTGGTTGAAAACTGATAAAATTGAGTAATGTTTGTATTGCTAATGGACCTTTGTTTAATTAGACTATGTTATTAAAAATAAGGCAGTTAAGAGACTTTTTTGGTTAAGGATGATGGAATTGAAGAAAACACTGTACCAGGAATAAAATGAGAAAATTTATCTTGCTAATTTTATTCCTCTTGACCCTGTTGTATTTCTTTCCCTCTGAGGCACTATCAGCTGTATCAATGACTTTTTGCTTGAGACAACTGGAAGAGTTGTTGTTAAAGTGGTGAAAATATCCACCATTTTACAAAAATAAGTTCCCAGCCTAAGTGGTGTGGAGTGACAACAATGTTTAAACTACTCACAACACTTTGAGGTGGTCATGACTGGGCTTTGCTGCATGGGGAGCTCTGTGTATGCTGAGGGCTCCAGTGAGCTGGAACTTGCAAAATGTCTCCTTCTTGTTTATTGTATTAGAGGGGTGGTTGGAAGGATGGGCTGAACAGGTAATCTGGACTGGTCAGTTCTTGATGGAGTACTTAAACAACTCCTCTCTCTGTGGCCTTCCCAAGAATACCCAGAAATGCAAAAGTAGGGACAGCCAGGCCTCTTCCAGGCTACATCCCAGGACCTTCACTATCTTGTAGTAGTTAAAACAAAGTTCCAGTTCAGTTTCAAAGGGAGAGGACATAAGTATTTCTCCTCAGTAGGAAGAATGGCAAGAGCACTAAGAAAGTGTTTCTAGCTATTGTTAATCTGTGTAATCTGTGTATGTGAAAGTTATTTTTGAAAGACATAAATAAAAAACTTCTAAATACTAGACTCATTCAAAGCAAGTATAAATAATGCAGTGATTTCTTGGAGCCAATGCTGTCTATCTTTTTCTTACACATGACTACTTAAATTTATTCCATGGAACTGGATGAGTATTATTAGTGTAGTGAGAAGACATCTAAGTTACTGACAAATCATGTATATTTTCTTACTTTCCTCCTTATATAGCACTGGGGCAGTTGTATAATTATAAAGCCCTAATGCTTTAATCTAGATATTCCATTTCATTTATATGACTAAGTAGTAGTAAAGTACTTAGCACAACTGCATTTATTTAAAGAAGATTAAATTGGTCAGCTATTTCTTTCTCACCACTTAATCTAATGTCTCCATTTTTGTCACTATTCCTCCTCAAGGAATAAGTCATCTTTAAAAGTTAAAGGAACATTGACTTTGAAAATAGAGGATAGCACAGAACATCTGCATTAACTGAAAGGGGCTCTTAAGCACTTACATGTTGCTGGCACAGGGTAACAATTCAAAAAGTAGTTCTTCATGTGAGTAAAACCAAGGCAGTAGTTATTAAGAAGATAGACTTAGAGTCTGACAAATAAGATTTGAAACTTACTTTGACCACTTTTGAGTTGTATAATCTTGGTGATTTTATCAGTTAGAGTGTGTTAGATTGCAGTTATTTACTTAAACTTTTGAGGAGCTTAATGGACCATGTTGTAATAATCAAATTTATGTCACCTAATGAAGGCTCTTTGGGCCCAGCAGCTTAGGATGTCACTGGTGAGACCCTTTCTTTCACCATTGCCCAATCAATATAATACAATTAATACATTGATAATTATTGGTTAGTATGTGATCCATTTAATTAGAATGGTTTAATTAAATGTATATATAGTTGGTATAAGAGAGGAAATCTAAGGAGACCAAGCAGAATATAACAGTTGAACACATGATATTTTATTTTATATGACTTATACATTAATGGTACTTGTTTCTGCATTATTTTTTGTTGTTGTTCCTAAGTGTCAGTCTTAATACATTGGAAAGGGTTGCTTTTGTCATCATTGTGGAGAGAGAAAACTGAGTTCCAGGAAGTTAAGGTAACATTTTTGCAATGCCAGTAAAAACTGTGAAATTGAAATTCCATTTCAGACCATGGAAATGCAAATTGTAAATTGAATAATTATTGCCAAGCAATTTAGTCACTCAAGAGATTTGCCAGTTGAGCACTTGTGATAGTTAATTGAATGTGTCAGCTTGGCTAAGTTATGATGTCCCAGTGCTTGGTCAAACACCAGTCTAGATGTTGCTCTGTATTTTTTGTGATTAAGATTTAAATTAGTAGTCTTTTAGTAAAGCAGATTACCCTCCATAATGTGGGTGGGCCTCATCCAATCAGTTAAAAGCTTTAAAGAATTAAGGCCAAGGTTTTCAAAGAAGAAGAAATTCAGCTTTGAGACTGCAACATAAAAATGATGAAATAAATAATTTTTTAAACTAAAAAGGAACAACAAAGAAACAAACAAAAAAACCCAGAATACCTGCTTGAGCTTCAGGCCTATCTGAGGATTTCAGACTCAACACTGCAATATCAACTCTTACTCAGAATTTTCAGTCTGCCAATTTAGCCTGTGGATGTTGGAGTTGCTAGGCCCACACTTACAAAACCAATGTCTTAAAATAAATCTCTCTAAATGAATATATATATATATACATATATATATGTATATATATATATATATATATATATATATAGTACTAATTGGTTCTTTTTTTTTAGAACACTATTACAGTATTATTTTTATTTTCTCATTAAGTAAGGTCACCTTAGGCAAAAATATATATGTCTATATTTTATATATTTGTGTGTCTTTTATTCATCACTAGAATTTATACCTTAATTAATTCAATATCCAATAGAGCCTCAACAATGTTTATTGGTTTATCAAATGGGTAAATAAATGAATAAATTCCCCAAACTTGGATTTCATTTATGAATTTTATACATCTATTGCACTTAAAAAATCTGGTATAAGGTTAGGCATTAAAAAATTGCCTTTAACTATAATTAGTTTTAAAACATATATATTGGAGTTCTGTTAGACAAGCCACTTTTTATTTAGCATAGTGTTTGCAACACATAAAATAAAACTGATATATTTGCATTTATTGTAATAATAATAAAATTTGAGTCCTTACTAAAAATTTGGTACTTCATTAAGTGCTTTAGATTCTTTAGCAAATAATTCTCTTATGCAACTATGACAGCTATGACAGTTGTTTTATTATTTCCACTTCACAGATGAGGAAAATAAAAATTTAAAAAGTTAACATTCTCAAGTGTATGTATCTAGTCAGTGATAAATCTAAAATTCTAACACAAGTCTTTCTAAGATAGAACTCTTTTTAACACTGTGTTTTTATGTTGTGATGTTATGTAAATTAGGTATTGTTGGGCCTTTTGCCAACTGACACCATAATTAATGGTTTTGGAAGAAAGGTTGATCTGTCTTGCAGGCTTTGTAGGCTTTGTAGGCTTCCTCTTTTTTTTTTTTGGTCCCTCAATGACTATTACTTTCCTCTTTACCATCTTCCTCTGTGTACGTTTTCATCTATCTATTATATAAACATTGAATGCATACTATTTTCAAAACACAAGTTTCCATGATTTTAGGACTTTTTTTTTTTTTCCTTCAGTGCAAATAATAGAATCTCAATTAAAACAAGTCTTCGGAAAAAGAATGTATTGGTTCATGTAATTAGATCATGAGATGAGGAGAGGAGCAGCTGGGGCTCCAGACCTTTAAATGCTATCAGCTTTCTCTCTTCACCTTGAGCTCTACTTCTTCTGCTAGGTGCTGGTAACATCCTCTTCTGTTACAGACCATCTCCCTTGTGGAAGAAACATGGCCAGGGATAGTGCACAATCTCACAGGTCCCCCACTGGAAAGGCACTAAGACTCTCTCTTTGATTCCAAATAAAATAATATCCTGATCAGGATTTCTGTTCAGCTGAAGGTGTGTGTTGTTTTTTGTTTGTTTGTTTGTTGTTGGGTTTTTTTAAAGATCTTATTTATTTGTTTGTTTGTTTGAAACAGAGAGAGAGAGAAGGCACACACAAGGAAGAACAGAAGGAGAAGCAGACACCCCACTAAGCAGGCAACCAGGTGTAGGGTTGTATGCCAGGACCCTAGAATCATGACCTGAGCTGACAGCAGTCACTTAACCGACTGAGCCACCCAGGCACCCTTGAATGTGTGTGTTTTATACATATCCATGACAAATTAACAGTGATCAGGGGACCCTGATTTTATTTTATTTATTTATTTTTTAATTAACATATAATGTATTTTTTATCCCCAGGGGTACAGGTCTGTGAATCACCAGGTTTACACACTTCACAGCACTCACCATAGCACATACCCTCCCTAATGTGGGACCTTGATTTTAATGATGTTGTCCCCATTCTAACCACATGGCTTCTTTCTAAAATAGTCGAGATGTGCTGACTGAGGAAAAAACCAGTGACCACCATGCTGGTTTTTCATATGGCCTATATCCATACCCCAAGCTGACTTCACATGATGTTCAAATCAAATATAAAATCCATCCATATTATGAGGGATAAAAGTAAAGCAAAGGGAAAAATAAACAAAACAAAACAAAAAATAAAACAAAACTCTATGTGTTAACTTATGATAGTAATAAGTAATAAACCAATTTCTACTATATATTAACTTATGATAGTAAGTTAACTTATGATAGTAAGTGTTAACTTACAATAGTAAGAAGTAATAAACCAATTTCTACTATCAAATCCCCACATAGCCTTATATTTGCTCTTCATGTGGACTGGTTTTATTTTAACATCCCAGCTATGCCATTATATATGACTGTTAGCTTCCCATAAGTTCATAGGATATATGAGACTATATGCTCAATAGTATACTTTAGGTAAACAAGAAATAAATTTTAAATAAACAATCTAGGAAATTATGTTGGACAAAGGAGCACAGGGATAAAATCTCAAAGGACATATAGGAAAAAGAGCTCTGTAAAGAGCCAAAATGATGTGACCATATAAAAGATCCCTGATGATTTGACTCAATCTAATTACATACTTTAATACATAGAGGATGCTATGAACTATTCATTCAGCCAATTTCCATAAAAATTAATCTCTTTCAAAGATTTGATAATTATTAAAATACATAGATTTTTATATCATATTCTCTGAAGAAACTGTATTGCAGAGATTCTACTTTTATTGGTAAAGACACTCCCATACATTTTAATAGTCATTTAAGCAGTGATGGAATTGATACATTCTACAGATGCTTTGTGAAATAGATGATCTTACTGAGAGTGTCCACATTTTTCTCAAACAGTCTGAAACCCAAATATTATTGAGGTCCCAAACCACCACTCCAAAACATAGGTGAAAGGACTGTAGTCAAAAAATATTATTAAATCAAGAGTTTCCCTTTGTCCATAAAAGTTTCAATTTAACTTGTAATCACTGAATTTGGAAACCATAGGATTTTTATTTTAAGTAATCTAATTATTGCTGCATCATCCAGGATGAACTAGTAGTAGTATATAAGAAAATGTAACTTTTTGCTATGGGCTACAAGGTATTGATATAGAAAATAAATTGGTTTTGGAGTCCATTATCAAATAAGGAGTTTTCCTTAACTGTAATCAGATAGCAGAACTAGTTAAATCTATTTCTAGTTCATAGCAATTAAAACCACATAACATCATACAGAATGGTTACTTTATCTAAAATTATATATATTTTATGATGGCATTAAATAAGTACCTATTTACAACAAACTATGAATGACCTATAGAAAGTTTTTATAAAATTTCATATGTCTAGTCCCTCTTGAACACTTCTATGCAGTTATGACTAAATAAAACATTATCATCATGTGCCTCTCTGGATTATAGTGATGTTTTCCAAAATCTGTTGCTCATCTATCATGTGTTTCATTCCCCTCTTACTTCATTAAATGTTGTGATGAGTTGTCTTGAAACCTTATTTTTTTGTCAGACTATGCTTATCCACCTATTAAAATTATCTTAAAATTTCCACACACTTTATTGGTGATAATATTGTTTAAAAGATTAAACTTTCCTCCAGTAAACATTAATGTTGGTTTCCTTTTTTTCTTTAAACTCGTTTAATTTTTTTTTCTTTCTTCACTCTTTACTGGAGAATAATCCTGTATCATGAGTAGTCTTCCAGAGTAACTTTCTGATTGAGAAAGAGCAGAAGTTAGCACTTTAGAAGAAGTGGAATCAACGTCTTAGTCTTGGGATTGCTTTAAGAAAGGTTTCAAAGAGGGGATATAGATTTAGTTGAGTCTTGAGAAAGAAAAGTTGAGATTTTTAGAGGAAAAGTACAAACCTAAAAAAGAGGTTTGTACAAATTAGGGAAAGAAGAGGAAATCTTACTGAGGGATGGAAAATAGGTCTATGTAATTATATATATATATATATATATATATATATATATATATATATGTAATATGTACACAGTAACTTCAATTGGAGGAGTATGGAAGAGAAATAGAGATCATTTAAAAAGAACTTAATATTTCAAATGTATAAGAGCATTATGGTATTTTTAGGTACTGTTCATATGAAATATAGTATTTTGCTTAATAAGGATGCTATAAAAAGAAAGTAAAAGGGCAACACTTTGAAAGTAAGCACAGTTAATAATCTTTGTGCTCTTATGCATCAATCACTTTTCATATATCATTTAATTTAACACACAAATATTGAGTATGTCTTATTGTGACATGATTTGTTAGTTGAGAACCCTGAAGCATAGACAGTACACTGATTTTATCAAAGTTCACATAGTTAATAAATTTTAGCTGTGGAATTTGGGTCCAGCCTGCCTGCTTAAATGAAAGACTAAACTTTCAACCTCACAGTTCTACTTTCTTCATGCATTCTGTGCATAGACTTACATTATAAGACACTAGGAGAACCTAATCCATTTTTGACTTAACTAAAAGCAGGGGCGGTATGTCTATGATAGTTTAAAAATAAATTCTATCATAGACTTCCCATTCTTTTCTCATTTTTCAAACTATTGCTCCCTCCTCTATTCATCCTTTCTTGCTTATGACTCAAAAATTCCAGTGTAACCCAGTGTCATTCCAAGAGCTCAGTGCATATCTCACTCTGTAAATATAAATGAGTCACATCAATCATCAACCACCAGCACAACACTTAGTTTTCAAATATCAACTAAAAATGAAAAGACGGATTCTGATTTGTTCAATAGATAGATGGGCTGCAAGTTTTCATCTTACTCAGAAAGACATCATTTGCCGCTGGAGTAGAAAGAGGAGACTAGAGCTTCCTGTGACATTACCTAGAGTGGGTGTGTGCCCTGGGACCCAGTGCCACTGGTCACGTCAGAGGCCAGAAGCACTTTTCTTGGTTGTCCTCTAGTCACCTCTGGATCCAAGCTTTCAGGAGGATCCCCAATTGTCTCTGGGCTCTGTCCCAAGACAGTATTCCAAGACACATTAAAGAACAAATTTGATCCCTCACTACTTTACTCACAGTATAGTATATTTTAAACCATTATTATTTAAAATATTTTAACATTATTTCTGCCTTACATATTTTATGCAGACTCCACTATAATAAATTCATGATTATTTCTTTTTATGCTACTCCAGTTTATTCACCTTCATGATAGGATGATGTGAAGTTGCTAGGTTATTGTATGATCCATTTTCTAGCATACAAAAGAAATAATGACATAATTTTCAAGGTCTCATCACATTATACTACTGAATAATGATGAACATATTTCCTGTTATGAGACACTTGAAGTTTTTACATATATTTATAAAGTGTTAGATTAATGTAGCTTCTTAACACCTTTTAAATGAAATTTCCTGGATTCAGTATACACTTTAAATGATTGTGGGTTTATTTATTTATTTATTTTTTAATAATTACATAAAACATATGGTGTGAATCTCGTTTTAAATGATTTTGAGGAACTAAATTCACATTTGACCAAAAAGTGTTCACAAAATTTCCCAATATTATGTTCACCGTGAGCTAAATTAATTTGCTGCTTACCACATCCAAACGATTGTTAGTGAGGATGTTAAACAAAATTAGTTCTAACACCAAATTCTGCATCACTTGGCTGCACACATTACTTGTTTTCTGCACTGCAGTTTATCATCATCCATTGGCTAAAATGGCTCAGATACTTTTCAATCTATTTTGTGTTAGAAATTATGCTTTGTGTTGGAAATTAATGTATGTCTTTTAATTTGCCAAATATTAAAATTTTATGTAAGAAATGCTTTGGGGAAATTTTGAAAAATGAACTTATTTTCTTAAAATATGATTTAAATAGCAAATTCCTTGAGTTTATTTTGTGGGGAAACAAAAAAGAAGAAGAGTCTATTGCTTTCTCCAAGTGAGAGCATTTGCCTTTTTCTTTAAAAATTATAAAATTATATGACCAAAAGAAATTCACTTCATCATTCTAGAACAAGTGAACAATAGCAGACACTTGCTATTTTCTGGAATGAAAAGCAAAAATAAATGTTTGGTACCTGAAGTTACTTAAAGTTTCCTGCAAAAAACAAAACAAAACAAATGAAATAGAACAAAACAAGAACCAGATAATAAAAAAGAAAATTATAACAATGTGTGAGGTAAGAGACACACATGGGAATACTTCTCACTTCTGCACTGCTAAAGATAATTTCTGAGATTTTCTGAATTCTCAGTAGAGTGATATTAGAGTTTTTCTTATGTAGTAGCTATAGGATGTTCCTTTTAGCTTCCTACAGTACCCTTTTCCTGCCCTCAGATTGAAAATTACATTGTAATAGAGGTAATCTTTCACAAATTCCCTCAAATATTTCTTTTCTTTCTTCATTTCTTTAAAACCCTGGGAAATATTTGAAATTTAAAACAAGCTCCTTTATGACACAGTTACAATAAGGCTTTATATAATCATATATAAATACATGTAATTGACAATATATTGGTTAAAGGCATAAAGTAATTGAGATCATCTGCCCAATCTGATCTGAAAAAAAAAAAAAATCACTTTACTTCTAATTATTTTTCCCTATTTCCTGCTTCAGAATTCAAGACATTCAGCCTCTTAAATATGACATAAATTCGATCTTAGGAGTAAAAAAATACTTACTTCAAGTGAATTGTTCTATCATCATATTTTTATTTTATTTTTAAAAATTTTCTTACCATTTTTTTTCTTTTTTGGAGATACAATAACCTATCTCTTTTATATCCTTCCTTATTCTTTCAACCTCTTTATATTACAAATTCTTATGCTATATCACTTTGTATGCATATATTCCCATGTTTTTTCCCTGTGTACATTAAGAAAATATGGAGATGAGGCAAGAGATTCTTTCTCACTTTTTGGGTATCTGATACAGATATAGCTGAGAAGGAATTTGCTAGAGGGTAGTAATGAGAAGTTATCCCTCCTAGAGAAGGAGCATCTTTGGGCTTTCTCATTCAAACCACCCCCACCCCAAACAAACAAACAGAAAGCCAAGCAGATCAGTAAGGCTAGAGTAGAAAAGCATAATCAGTAGACAGGTAAAAAGGAATAACAATACGGAACCTGAAGTTTTCAATGTTACATAATAAATTACTGGAGTTTAACAACAATGCAGTAGAAGGGGCTTGGATTTTTTGTTTTGTTACTGTTGTTAGGCTTTTCAGGACTCTAACATCTGTCCCGAGAATAGACTTCCATGGAAATGAAAACAGAAATAAAGAAATCCTTGAAAAGGTGTTGTAATAATTCTGGCAGGAGATGATGATGGCTAATGTCTAGACTTCATAAAATCATGAATACATGAATGTGGATTAATAAATACTGGAAAAAAATTGTAAAACACTAAAGTAGCTTTAACCTTTGAAGGAGTGGTTTCAAGGTGATTACAGGGAATACAAAATGAAACTAAATTTGTCCAGTGGCTGCTGTGTCCCAGGCACTCTGCTGGGCACTTGGCATATCTCTAATACTCAGTCTGTCCAAAGAAAATTGATTTCCATTCTTTTAAAAGAGAATGAATCCTAGATATATAATTTTGGATTAAAAATACTTCTAAGTAGCTGGATGAGATTTGTTTCAAAGCATTGTGTGGCAAAAATATATGGCAAAAGTGCGAATGGAAATTATCTCCAAGAAGTACATGAAGGTTTAAAACATAATTGAATGAAGAAAGGTTTAGATGAATTCACGGATGAATCCTTTAGATTTTAAAAGTATTTATTAGTAATATACGATGTCCCTTGTGGAGCAATGGTAGGGAAAAACATGTAGGAGCAAAGGGAGTGAATTGTTTTGTTTTTTGATCCCCTATGTCACTTCCTAACACTTCAATGAAATATGAAGCCACACTTTGGTAGTAATGCTTTAATCTCTGGAGGTCTCTGTGAGGAAGCAGTCATGCTTGAGCCAAGTAATCAGGCAGACACTGAGGGCCTAATTAGTTTTCCTGGCAGAGGGAGCTCTTTTATTTGTGGTAAAAAGACTGCTCCTTTCTCCCTGTCCCAGTTTGATGATTGAAAAAAACAATTTCATGAGTACTGTTGACAGTTGAGATATGATTATGGAATGTCATTTAAAAATATAGACAAATGGGTTTGTTGGAAAATGTGCATTATAAAGTGTTCTGTCATTTAATCTTTGTTTTGTTGGTTTTGTCCTATTGTAGGGAAAAAAACAAAAAAACTAAGTAAGTGTTGGAACATTTTTTCTTGAGGTTTTTTCCTATCCATTTGCATTGATTCATGGAACACAAAACTCCAATTTCTGACTATTTTTCTGAAGATTTTCTCAAACTCATTGCTAATGACAAACACTTTGAGAGGCTTCTCAGATATCTGAAATGGTGATTTGGGGAACTCTTATTACCATTTTATTTATTTATTTAAAATTTTTTTTTCTTATTCCTTATTACCATTTTATGTGTCATTTTGAAAACTACCTCTAGTAACTTGGTATTTGTATCCCTAAACACCTTTAAATATGTTTTACTTCCTTAAAATAGAAATATTTATTTTAGGGTACAGTATCATTTCTTAAAGAGAGCCCTGATGAGCAGTGAAGAATATAAGTAAGGTCACAGTTTTGACAATTAGACTTTTTTAGTCACTATGACTTTTTTTTTGAAAACTGTATTCCAGATAAATAAAATATCATAAATAATATAACTAAGTGTCTATAGTGAGTATTTTATCCTGGTTATTTTATCACATTGCATTTTAGAGATAACCTTCAGACCCAAAGTTTTGAGCACATTTTTTACTGCTTTCTTTGGATAAATTAATAAATTAGTAAATTTGGATAATTAATGGCATTCTTGAAGTGAAATTAATGACTCAAAGAGAATAAATATTTTATTTTTTTATACATTTTATTTATGTATGAGAGAGAGCGCAAATGCATGAGAGCTGGGAAAGGGGCAGAGGGAAAGGGAGAGGCAGAATTTTAAGCAGATCCCATGCTGAGTGCAGAGCCCAGAGATCATGACCTGAGCCAGAATCAAGAGTCAGTCACTTAATCGACTGAGCTACCCAAGGGCCCCTCAAAAGAATTAATATTTTAAAGTTTTAAAATGTGATTTGTTTACAAAGTGCATTACAAATATTTAATTATAAAACATTTATTTTTATTTTTTAAATTTTTAATTTAAATTCCAGTTAGTTCAAGTGCAACGTAATATTAGTTTCAAGTGTACAATAGAGTGATTCAGCATATCCATACAACACCCAGTGCTCAACACAAGTCTCTCTTTAATCCTCATCACCAGTTTAACACACCCTTCCGCCCACCTCCCCTCTGGTAGCCATAGTTTGTTTCCCACAATTAAGAGTCTCTTTCTTGGTTTCCCTCCCTCTCTCCTGTTTCCCACTTGCTCTTTTGTTTTGTTTCTTAAATTCCACACATGAGTAAAATCAAATCTTTCTCTGACTATTTTGCTTAGCGTAATACTCTCTAGCTCCATCCATGTTGTTGCAAATGGCCAAATTTCATTCTTTTTTATGGCCGAGTATTATTCCATATATATATCACATTTTTATCCATTTATCAATTGATGGATACTTGGGCTGCTTCCATAATTTGGCTATTATAGATAATGCTGCTATAAACATAGGGGTACATGTACCCCTTTGAGTTAGTATTTTTATAATTTAAACCTAAGTTAGGAGTGCACAAAGTTCACCATACCGAATACTGTTATGATATTAAATAGTTATGAAGGGTCACATGTTTGGAAGTTTTCATTTATTTCTAGTAACCTTTAAACACCTTCATGTTTCTTGGATCAATGTCTGAATTTCCCGTCCATGGCTTTTTCCAGCATTAACTTATGTGAGAATGTGTAATTTCTTTTTCTTAATGATTTATGAACACTTTCTGTGTTAACTACATTATGTCATCTATTTGAATTTTTTCAGGGTTTTTGCATGACTTTTAATGTTTATATGATATTGTTGATGTACTAAAGTTTTAAACTTTTATAATATAATTTCTTGCATTTTCATTTTATGTTTTCTTCTACTACTTTCACATACAGGAATCATTTTTCCTTTGAATCATAGATAAAAGTAAATGCATTTTTTCTTCTTACTGTATTGTATTATCTTATTCTTTACTTTTATCTTAATTTGAATTCCCTAAATTTTTAAAACTAATTTTGTCCTATTTTCAAAGTGAAATTCTTTATTATTTTTACATTAATTATTCACATAGTATCACATGTTTCTTCATTTTCCATTTGATTTTAAGTATCTTTTTCATATTTCTAAAGCATTTAAAATTTTTAGATACTTCTGTGAATTCATAGTGCCTCGCTGGATAAGATTTAATAAACACATGCCTCCCTGGATGAGACTAGTTGGAAAGCAAAGAAGGAGTGTCCAGAAAACTGGATGCCCTTTATGTTTTCTGGGCTGAAAACAGCTGGATCCTCTGTGGGGCTCAATGTACTCATCCAGGGAGTAAATGCTTGACTTAGGATAAACATGTATCTTTGGAAGTCATGCACACCACGCACTCCCAGTCTACATGGCGCTCAGGAGCACAGCTTGTTCTATTCTTCTTCTTTTTCTAATTCCCTTCTTTTTCTAATCCACTTATAATCCCTTTATTCACAATAAAGTTGGAGGCAGAATCTGACGCATGACCTTTCACCATTAGACTGTCATGTCCCCAGCTCCTCTCCTTTCTCCTGCTTAGGTGTCTGGAGTAATCTTTTCATTCACCATCTCAGGGTTTGCAGGCCAAACCCAACAACTTCTGGACTATGTGAATTATCCCATTTCATTATTTTCTATTTTTATTTTTTCTGCCTTAAAAGAAAAAAAAAAAAAGTTCCTGGGTTAGTTAAGTGACTGATCTTGATTTCAGCTCATGAGCTCCGGGTTGGGAGACCAAGCCCAGTATTGGACTCCCTGCTGGGCTCGGAGTCTGCTTAAGATTCTCTCTCTCCCTCTTCTTCAGCCCCCTGCCACCCTCTTAAAAAAAAAAAAAAAAAAAAAAAAATTCCTGGTAATTTTTGTTGGGATATGATTGGAAGATGGTGAGATTATCTTTTGCTCTAACTGAAATGTTAAATTATCAACAAATAAATAGATAGAAAAACAATTTTCTATCAACAATGTATTTGGGCAGTTTTAGGAATTACACTGAACTGTACATACACAAAAATAGCCTTGGAGAGATTCTAACATGTACATTCTTCTTTTTTCCATGGTTGAATGGTTTCCCCAAAATAACAAGGTGAGTATTTCAGAAGGATTTTTGCCACCATACATATCCATTGGCTTATCACAATACAGAATCTGATACATGAAGAACTTGCATGATTTCTCATTAGAACTACCACTTAAAACATGTTCATCAGAGGAGAAATTTCAGGACTTCGAAGAGGATAGGAAATATCAAACCACAGTAAGGTGTTCTAAATTAACTCTTTAAGAATAGGAAGAGCTACTTCCCTTTCTTATTTTATCTGCCATTCAGTTCTGTTGAATTAGAAAAGAATGAATAACTAGAATTGAATTGAGGTTGCATTAGACCACAACTTCCAAAAAGACTGATACAATTGCTTTATATATGAATTCAATTCACTGAGCTAGTGGCCTGGGAAAATGGTAAGAATGAATATTATTCTTGTCCTTATAGCCACCTGGAAGAAAACCGTGTGGGTTAGAAAGAATCTTCAACATTTTTGGCAAGGATTTTAAGAAATATTTAAATATTGTTTATGATTCTAAATCCCTAATAGATATGTTTTTTTTTTTATGACTGGGAAAGGTTTTGGCATGAGTAACATACAGATTCAATTTCACTGCATCATAATCTCAAAATGACCATGGAAAACCTTTATCAAGAGGGTAATATTATAAATTGAGGCTCTCATATTTCAGGTGTAGCTTCACAGGATTCCTAAATTGAATCTATAATGTTCAAATTGCCCAGAGTATTTTGATGTCTTCAACACACACAAAAAAAACCTTAATTCAGATTAGCCAATAGATTTTTTTTACTTCAATTGTTCTATTCAAAATGTCAACCATTTCTTCCCACATACAATGCAATCAATTTTCCATGGTACCTCTGAGAAGTAACTCAGAATAAACTATTGGATGTTACCTTAAACCTTATTTTTTTTAACTTAATTTTGCTTTTTTTTTTTTAAAGATTTTATTTATTTATTTGACAGACAGAGATCACAAGTGGTCAGAGAGGCAGGCAGAGAGAGAGGGGAAAGCAGGCTTCCTGCTGAGCAGAGAGCCCGATGAGAGGCTCGATCTCAGGACCTGAGCCAAAGGCAAAGGCTTTAACCCACTGAGTCACCCAGGTGTCCCAAAACTTAATTTTTCTATACCACACTTTTCAACCTCTCTTTCAGTGAAGAATGTCCCAGTGATTAAGTTCTGCGTAAGATGGATATGATTAGAATTATCATGTTCAACTCTCAGGTGATAACTTTAAAGGGAAGCTAATTTCCATTTTCTCTGCTCTGGGACATTTCCTGCAGTCTGGGACAGAGCTGTGGTGGGGGTGAATCTGTAGGTACTTAGGATGAGGACAAGTCTTAGGGAAGAACAGACCAATGAAAAGAATGAATCTGAATTTCTGAAGAAACCCACCCTGTTTCTCACGCTAGATATTTATGTTACAAAAGAAATAAAACCACCTATCTTGTTTTTACTTAGTCTGTTTAAGCAATTGAAACAAGTCTTCTAAGTTTGCCTAATAAACACACCTCTGTGCTTTGTTCAGTATTTGTCTTTTGGTAAACATATTTCCACACTTTTCATTTGTTCAAAACTTCCATTTACATTTCAGTGGATATTGGTAATGAGTAAAAATGCTGGTCATTTTCTTTAATTCAATGGTCCTTTTCTTTAATCATTTTAACTATATCATCCCTTTGTTTCTTACATGGTTCTATTGATAAGCAAGTTGATATTACCTGATTAACTGTGTCAGTTATTGTATTTCAGGTCTAAAATCACCCTTCCATATCTTGTTTTGAGATATTTGATACTAGATTCTGTAAACCACATTTCTGCTTTGCCATATGAATCTGGGTCAAAAGGGAGTGAGTGGAAATGACACAGCTGGAAGAGAAAAAGAGGGGCTGCTTCCTTCTGTTTGCTTTAAAAGGTCTTTCTGTTTGCTTAAGCTTGTTCCTACAGATTTGAAAAATGCCTTTTCCATATTTATGTTTCTATGAGTGTACAAGATTTTAAGTGTTCATAAGGAATACACTAACCAGGGATACCTGGGAGGCTCAGTCAGCTAAGCATTAGATTCTTGATTTTGGCTCAGGTCATGATATCAGGGGCATTAGGCTCTGCACTGAGTGTGGAACTTGTTTAGGGTTCTCTCTCTCCCTCTCCCCATTTCCCTGCCACCTACTCTATCTCTCTCCTCTCTCTCTAAAAAGAAAAAAAAAAAAAAAAGCTACCCATACTTCTTCATAACTTTTGTATTTGCTCTTAACAATATGGCAATTTTGTCTATAACTTTATTCATCCTTCAACCATTCTAATTACTGTTCAATTTTATGTCATCCATATAAAACACAATTTATTTAAACAATTCTACTACTAATATTTTATAAGTCTTTAAATATTCATTTTATTATCCTCTGTAATTATTATATTATTTATTTATTTATTTATTTATTTTTAAGTTTTTTATAAACATATGATGCATTTTTATCCCCAGGGGTACAGGTCTGTGAATCACCAGGTTTACACACTTCACAGCACTCACCATAGCACATACCCTTCCCAATGTCCATAACCCCATCCCCATCTCTCTCTGCTCCTCTGCCTCAGCAACCCGCAGTTTGTTTTGTGAGATTAAGAGTCACTTATGGTTTGTCTCCCTCCCAATCCCATCTTGTTTCATTTATTCTTTTCCTACCCCCCAAACTCCCCATGTTGTATCTCCACTTTCTCATATCAGGGAGATCATATGATAGTTGTCTTTCTCTAATTGACTTATTTCACTAAGCATGATACCCTCTAGTTCCATACATGCTGTTGCAAATGACAAGATTTCATTTCCTTTGATAGCTGCATAGTATTCCACTGTGTATATATACCACATCCTTTTTATCCATTTATCTGTTGATGAACATCTAGGTTCTTTCCATAGTTTGGCTATTGTGGACATTGCTGCTATAAATATTCAAGTGCATGTGCCCCTTAGGATCACTACATTTGTGTCTTTAGGGTAAATACCCAGTAGTGCAATTGCTGGATCATAGGGTTGTTCTATTTTCAACTTTTTGAGGAACCTCCATGCTGTTTTCCAGAGTGGTTGCACCAGCTTGCATTCCCACCAACAGTATAGGAGGGTTCCCCTTTCTCCACATCCTCACCAGCATCTGTCATTTCCTGACTTGTTAATTTTAGCCATTCTGACTGGTGTGAGGTGATATCTCTTTGTGGTTTTGATTTGTATTTCTCTGATGCCGAGTGATGTGGAGCACTTTTTCATGTGTCTGTTGTCCATCTGGATATCTTCTTTGCGGAAATGTCTGTTCATGTCCTCTGCCCATTTCTTGATTGGATTATTTGATTTTTGGGTGTTGAGATTGCTAAGTTCTTTATAGATTGTTTGTATTTCTTTAGTGTTGGTTTTGATCTCTCCTCTCATTCATGATTTTATTTATTTGGGTCCTTTCCTCTTTTCTTTTTGATAAGTCTGGCCAGGGGTTTATCAATCTTATTAATTCTTTCAATGAACCAGCTCCTAGTTTCATTGATTTGTTCTATTGTTTTTTTGGTTTCTATTTCATTGATTTCTGCTCCGATATTTATGATTTCTCCTGCTGGGTTTAGGCTTTCTTTCTTGTTCTTTCTCCAGCTCCTTTAGGTGTAGGGTTAGGTTGTATATTTGAGACCTTTCTTGTTTCTTAAGAAAGGCTTGTACTGCTATATATTTTCCTCTCAGGAATGCCTTTGCGGTGTCCCACAGATTTTGAATCATTGTGTTTTCATTATCATTTTTTTCCATGAATTTTTTCAATTCTTCTTTAATTTCCTGGTTGACCCATTCATTCTTTAGAAGGATGCTCTTTAGTCTCCATGTATTTGGGTTCTTTCCAAATTTCCTCTTGTGCTTGAGATCTAGTTTCAGAGCATTGTGGTCTGAAAATATGCAGGGAATGATCCCAATCTTTTGATACCAGTTGAGACCTGACCTATGACCCAGGATGTGATCTATTCTGGAGAATGTTCCATGTGCACTAGAAAAGAATGTGTATTCTGTTGCATTGGGATGAAATATTCTGAATATATCTGTGATGTCCATCTGGTCCAGTGTGCCATTTAAGGCCTTTATTTCCTTGTTGATCTTTTACTTGGATGATCTATCCATTTCAGTGAGGGGAATGTTAAAGTCTCCTACTACTATTGTATTATTATTAATGTGTTTCTTTGATTTTGTTATTAATTGGTTTATATAGTTGGCTGCTCCCATGTTAGGAGTATAGATATTTAAAATTGTTAGATCTTCTTGTTGGACAAACCGTTTGAGTATGATATAGTGTCCTTCCTCATCTCTTGTTATAGTCTTTGGCTTAAAATCTAATTGATCTAAGGATTGCCATGCTAGCTTTCTTCTGATGTCCATTAGCATGGTAAATTGTTTTCCACCCCCTCACTTTAAATCTGGAGGTGTCTTCGGGTCTAAAATGAGTTTCTTGTAGGCAACAAATTGGTGGGTTTTGTTTTTTTATCCATTCTGATACCCTGTGTCTTTTGATTAGGCATTTAGCCCATTAATATTCAGGGTAACTATTGAGAGATATGAATTTAATGCCATTGTGTTGTCTGTAAGGTGACTGTTACTGTATATTGTCTCTGTTCTTTTCTGATTTACTAGTTTTAGGGTCTCTCTTTGCTTAGAGGACCCCTTTCAATATTCCCTGTAGAGCTGGTTTGGTGTTTGCAAATTCTTTCAGTTTGTTTTTGTTTTTGTTTTTTTTCCTAGAAGCTTTTTCTCTCCCTTTCTATTTTCAATGATATCCTAGCTGGATATAGTATTATTGACTGTATGTTTTTCTCATTTAGTGCTCTGAATATATCATGCCAGGTCTTTCTGGCCTGCCAGGTCTCTGTGGATAAGTCTGCTGCTAATCTAATATTTTTGCCATTGTATATTACAGACTTCTTTTCCCAGGTTGCTTTCAGGATTTTTCTCTTTGTCTCTAAGACTTATAAATTTTACTATTAGGTGACAGGATGTGGAACTATTCTTGTTGATTTTGAGGGGGGTTCTCTGCACCTCCTGGATTTTGATGCTTGTTCCCTTTGCCATATTAAGGAAATTCTCTACAATAATTCTCTCCAATATATCTTCTGCTCCCCTCTGTCTTTCTTCTTCTTCTGGAATCCCAATTATTCTAATGTTGTTTTGTCTTACGGTTTCACTTATCTCTCGAATTCTCCTCTCATGGTCCAGTAGCTGTTTGTATCTCTTTTGCTCAGCTTCTTTATTCTCTGTTATTTGGTCTTCTATATCACTAATTCTTTCTTCTGCCTCATTTATCCTAGCAGTGAGAGCCTCCATTTTTTATTGCACCTCATTAATAGCTTTTGATTTCAACTTGGTTAGATTTTAGTTCTTTTATTTCTCCAGAAAGAGCTTTTATATCTCCAGAGAGGTATCTCTAATATCTTCCATACCTTTTTTGAACCCGGCTAGAACCTTGAGAATCATCATTCTGAACTCTACATCTGACATATTACCAACGTCTGTATTGATTAGGTCCCTAGCCTTTGGTACTGCCTCTTGTTCTTTTTCTTGTGCTGAGTTTTTCCACCTTGTCATTTTGTCCAGATAAGAGTATATGAAGAAGCTAGTAAAACACTAAAAGGGTGGCAAAGACCCCAGGAATATGTGCTTTAACCAAATCAGAAGAGACCCCAAATTGTGATGGAGAGAAAGGGTACAAAAGGAAGTTCAGAAAAAAAAATTAAAAAAAGAAAACAAATAAAGAAAAAATATATAAAAAAGAAATATATATATATATTAGACTGGTGACTAGAACATGGTCACCCACTTAATTTTGGAAGTATTTTGGTCTCTTAGAAGAAACTACCTCCTCAAATTTTAGAAAATGATAAACGTATATAAGAGTAAACACAATGAAGGGATGGAATATGCCTATAAAGATGAAAAAACTTTTTTTTAATTTCTAAAAACTGAGTTGATAAAGTAAGTTTGTTGGGAGAATAAAGAAAAAGAAAGTGGAGAGAATTTGCTTGGGCTGGGAACTAGAACAAGCCCAGAGCTAGATTTAGGGTATATTTTGATCTATTAGAAGAAGTTGTACCCCAAATTTTTTAGGAAAAAAAACCCTATGTGTATACAAAAAATAAAGTTAAATACAATGAAGGATAAAATATGACTATAATAATGAAGGTTCAAAAAAGATTATTATCTTTTATGAAAGGTGCTATTAAGATAAACTAATTAAAAACATTAAAAAAGAAAAGGGTAAAAGTTAAAAAAAAAAATTAACAGAAGAAAAAAAATATAAAAAGAAATTAAATTAACTGCAAGAATAAAGAATCATGGGGAGAAAGCAATGAATTCCATGCTTTGCTTTCTCCTCCTCTGGAATTCCACTATTCTCCTTTGTAAGTGAACTTGGTCCTGGCTGGATTTCTTGTTGATCTTCTGGGGGAGGGGCCTGTTGTATAGATTCTCAAGTGTCTTTACCCGAGGAAGAATTGCACCACCCTTACCAGGGGCCAGGGTAGGTAATCCCCTCGGGTTCACTTTTGGGAGCTTTTGTTCCCTGAACACTTTCTGTAGAGTTCCGGAGGACCAGAATGAAAATGGTGGCCTCCTAATCTCTGGCCTGGAGGAGCCGAGGGCTCGGGCCCCACTCCTCAGTGCGCCCTCAGAGAAAAGCGCTCAATCACTACCATCTCCCTGGCCTCTGGCCACCCTCAGAGCTCACCCAACCTGTGACCTGTTCAAGATAACACCAAGCTGAGAGCTCACTCCTCAGCTCTGTCTCTGTAGCCGGTTTCCCCGCTCTAACACCTGCAAGCTCTGCAACACTCAGACACCTCCCATCCTTCTGTGACCCTGCGGGACCTGGGGCCACGCTGACCCTGCGAGGGCTTCACCCCGTTTTAACCTCTGGAGCGATGTCTCTCAGAGGAGCAGACTTTTAAAAGTCCTGACTTTTTGCTCCGTTGCTCTGTCGCTTGCTGGGAGCCACCCCCACCTCCACCCCGGAATCTATCTTCCCATCGCTTTGGATTCACTTCTTTACTGGTCCCACCTTTCAGAAAATGGTCGATTTTCTGTTTCTAGAATTGCTGTTCTTCTTCTTTTCGATCCCCTGTTGGATTTGTAGGTGTTTGAAATGGACTGATAAGCTATCTAGCTGACCTCCTGCTACCTGATGTAGTCTCAGCCTGCTATTTCTCCACCATCTTGACTCCTCCCCCTGTAATTATATTATTTTACTAGGAATTTTAGTTACCTACAGTATTTCTTTGTCAAACACAAAATTAATTATTTTATAAATACTTTCTTTGTTTTGTAACAAAAACTTTGAGAAAAAAATCTTTGCTTTTTTTGGTGATGAAGAACTTGAGATTCTGAGAGTTTAGAAGTTTTGCTCAAGCTCAGATACTCATTTTTAAAAGTTTAATCAAACTCAACTATTTCTGTAGCATTTATAAAATATAGTTCTTATATTTTAACATCCTTTGCTTTTTTCTTGCTTGCTGGGTTTATTGTTTGGGCCCCTACTATCCTTGTGCCATATTTGTGGTAAAGACCCATAGTTTTCATTCGGGGATCAAAAGCTCAATCATCCTTAGGGCATGTGGTTTGGGTGGGACCTCACAGCTGCAAATAAGCAAGCATGTTATCTAGTTTTAAACCAGCTGGTGGATTTAACTTTTTGATCAATAACTCTGGGTTTGGCATATGATTCATGTCATATCAACCAGGCTTATTTAAAGTCATGTTTGGAGGGGCACCTGGGTGGCTCAGTGGGTTAAGCCTCTGCCTTCAGCTCAGGTTATGATCTCAGGGTCCTGGGGTCGCCCTGCATCTGGCTCTCTGCTTAGCAAAAAGCCTGCTTTCCCCTCTCTCTCTCTGCCTTCCTGTCTACCTATTTGTGATCTCTCTTCCTGTCAAAAAAATAGTATCTTAAAAAAAAAAAAAAGTCATGTTTAGATATTTCTGAGAAACTTTAAGGGCACACTGGATTTGAACTTCAGAGTGTGTAAAATAGGAGTTGTTACAGTCATCCTGTGATCATAGGCAAAATGAGACTAAAACCAACACATGCAGAGCAGTGCTGAACCAAGGGATAGAAACAAACCTAACTCTGATTATGAAACTAGAGTCCAGAATTGAAAAATTCCTAAAGTCAATTATGTCCGCCTAGGTAAAGTTCCTTTTAAAAATAACATATGGATAGCCAATTTTAATTGATTTTTTTTCTTTGATCCACACAGTATGGGAAGTGTTTTACCTGATGTGTAACTTTGTAATGGTCAAAACAACCATGTGAGAGAGATGTTAATTTATCTCTATTTATGGGGATAAAAATATATGTTTATAATTTACCTCTATTTAGGAGAGAAAGAAAATAACTTGTAAGTTTTTATATAACTTGTAATATGTCAGAATTCAAACAAATGGTAGAGTCATGATCAGAATTTATTCACTCAAAATGTAAAGTCTAACATTACCCTGTACTGATGTTTTTTGAGCAAATGTGATTTGCATTTCAGCCCATTTGATCACAACTCTCTTTATACAGAAAGGAATTATCATAGCCTTCCCTTCTAATCTATTTACTGTTTTGGTGATACTCTATTTTACTTTAACTTTTTTTTCTAAAAGTAAATTTTAAAAAAATGTGCACCTCTGTCTAGTGTTTTATATTCAGTCATCTCTGTGTCTTTTATTTGTTTTGTTTTCCATGGTATAGAATACATTGGTAATTGGAATAAAATGGGAGTTAATATGGAAATGAGTTCTATTCCTCATTGTAACTTTTGTGGGATAGCATTCCTTGGATATAATATGTCTGTCATAAATATTGATTGTCCTGAAGTCTGCCCTTCACCAAATAAACATACAAACTCTCCTATGATAATGCAGCTAGCTGTGCTCAGGGTTTGTTTAGACATAAAATATGAGTTGAATGTTGTCAACAATTTGTTGTACTATAAATAGGGCTTTTTGTACTATTTCAAAAGTACAGCATTATTTATTTTTATCTTTTTTTGTCTTCATATTATTTTATAAAATTTTGGTTGATAATTTTAAAAGTTACAAAGTAAATACATTAAATTGAGAAAAATGTTATTTTTAGTAGAAAAAAATCTAATGTACTAAAAATTCTTGCAAGTATATACATAGCAAGTTTTTAACATAAACCTTTGAAATATGAAGAAATAAAAGATACAATCTGAATGGAATATGAGAAAACATTTTCTCATGTGATAATAGTGTAATATAACTGTAATTCACTTCACAAAAAAGGATGGCATTGTCCTGCCACAGAAATAAGACTCCATGTTTTTTGATAGGAACTATAAAAACTTACATTACTCTGTTTTAAATTGAACCATTTAGAAAACCTGCTACTGCAGAATCACACAATTTTTCTGTAACAATTTCAGTCTTGTATATCCCGGGATACTATTATTGGGAACAATAAAATATACTATTGTAAGATCAACGAGGGTTGAGAAGACTATATTCTCATAAGCTAAAAAGACAATCAGTATGATAATTAGAGCATGTTAATTACTCTCCACCAGCAACAAAAAATGCAAATGATATACAGCAGGAAATTAACAGCAGTTACTGCTCAATATTGCATGACTTTTCCATTAAGAATAATATGAGGAGTTGTTAAATTATAGAAAATGAGAATAATGAGGCTAGAATATTAAAGAGCTTTAGGTTTCCGGTCTGGCTGTGGAGGAAATCATTAGGAATAGTTCTGAGCAAGTGCTACATTCTGTCTGGGTTCAGAAAGCTTGTTGAGCACAATGGGGAAATCTTCATGTATGCTTTTGTTTTTACAAGATAAAACAAGACTGGGTATTCTGGCTCAGCTAGAAGCAGTTCACTAACCTTTTCTGAATAATACATTTGCCAAAATCTGCTAACACCATTTCACCCTTTCCTTTCAAAATGTTGGACTGATGGAACAATGAATATAATTTGCCACAGTCCCAGCACTATCTGAAAAGTTGGGAGAGTTTTTATAATTACAAATCATTTTTTAAAGAAAGGAAAACGATTATATGACTAAGATTTAAATGAAACAGAAATATGGTAAGAAGCTAAGAAAACTTATCTCCTTTATCTGTACTATAAAGAAAGAATCATGTTAACTTTCTTTTGGAAAATTTTAATCTGAAAGGAAACTGCAATATAATAGACCCCCTAATGCACCATCGTCCCTGTATAACTCGGTCTGTCAAATGTGGTACAAATAAAACAGGAGTGTAACCCAGAAAGTTCAATATTAAGTATATATTTGAAAGAATGTACAATTACAAAATAGGTCCTAAATTCTGTGGAAATTTTCTATTCCCAAAAAGAAAATCATACTAATGTATTCAAGTCAAAGGGACATAATGTAGTACACTAGAAAACCAAAAGAAAAACAAAACAAAACAAAAATTCTTGTTCCAGGAAAAAGGGAGAGAAAGTGAAAAACGAAACAAAATATTTTCAATACTTTGAGTTTTTGTGTATTTTGGAATTGTTAACAATTAACTGGATATATTAATACAAGCTCATCTTATTTCATACTGTAGAATATATATGCTCTATATATTTAGATCTGATTTAACTACTTTATTTTGCTATATTCTTATTTTAAGTTCTTTGTATTTTACATTTTTCTGAAATTCCAGTTTGAAATTAATAGCTAGTCGATGTGTTCCATAGGCACTTTATCTGATATCATAATCATAATACCTTGGGTAATGGATGTATTTTCATCTGTAGAGCAGAGTTTGAAGTTTAACTTTTCATCCAGGAACCTCTGATTTCTCTATGAAAAAAATGTCTTTTTTACTCAGACACAGCCCATTTTTCATGATAGCGTTGAGTTATTATCACAATCTTCTCCTTTGCCTTATTTTCCTGTTAGTATCCATTTATTACAGCCTGTCCTCACAGTTTCATTTGTGGGAAGGCATTTTAAAAGCATCCGGGTAAGAACCATATCACTAAAACTATTTCACAACAAAATTATTGGCATAAATAGATGTATCTTAGCTAAATACAAGCTGTTGCTAACTACACATAAGCAAGCTGAGCTGTCTCTTGCATAATATAATTGTACTCCAGGTAGGCAACTCATTCCTTTGAAAACAGTTCTGAAAGAGCCCTCAAAATGATTATTGCCCAGTAAATATACATTTTACTGCATCGTGACTTGTTATTGTTGTTTTACCATAATGGTTTTAAACACATTTTCTCTGAAATTAATATCATACTGTTTCTAACCTGTAGAATCCATTCCAGCTTTTTCACCAAAATGCAGGCAAATAGGATCATGAGGAAGAATCATGTTTTGCTAATTGTATATACTTTCTGTCTTGTTTCATTAAGATTATGTGATCTCCTTTCACTGAATACACAGAACACAATATGATAGCATTTGCTGCAAAGGAACTGGACATATGGACCCTCTTTCTCACTGCTGCAAATAATCACACCTGAATCAGTCATGATATGATGTTTTCATAACATGACAACTTCTAAAATGAAGGAAACACGCACGAGGTGTTCTTATAATGACAGTGAACACTAAGTTGTAGCAGTAAAAAGGGTGTAGGGTCTGATGTACTCTCAGGAGAAGCACTCCAAATGAAAGATGGAGGTAAAAACAAAGAGACAACAAGAGCAACAAAATATTTATGCTTCGAAAATAGCTGAAACCATAGTTTTTCATAAACTATCATTCACGGTCTGTGTAACACCCCATCATGGCAGTAGAAGGAGTATTGAGTAGTGTAGTCTAAGACCAATTTATATATTCAAATACATTTGTTTGATTCAATTTTGCAGAGACTATAAAAACTGAAAGAATAAATGGTATCAATAGTATTTCATTTTTTTTTCTTCACCATGAACCTGGTGTTCTTTCTACGATGTCATGCTGCCATTCAAACCCTTAACATAAGCAAAAATCCTTATTTTGTATAATATGGAGTTTATAGAGTGCTTTCACGTATAATAGTTAATCTTTTATGACGCTACATGGGCAACATCCCTTTTTCTAATTTCCTATGAAAAAATTGATAAAATTTAAGAGACTGGTCCAATAGTGGTCTGACCAACTCTGTGACTATTATAATTCTGACCTGCAATTTTTCCTATAATACCACCAAATTTACATATGGGGATATCTGTTCTCTCACTTATTTCACAAATAAATACTCATCATGTAACAAGTGCTAGACACTGTTCTAGTTCCATAGGATACACTGAGGAAAAAGAAACATAGAAGTTTCCCACT
This sequence comes from Mustela erminea, assembly GCF_009829155.1. NCBI lineage: Eukaryota > Metazoa > Chordata > Mammalia > Carnivora > Mustelidae > Mustela > Mustela erminea. Next base: position 109,112,447 of record NC_045617.1, on the reverse strand, counting down.
TTCATGCAGTTTATATTTTATATATTATAATATATATGTGCATATTTCTAAGGAAAAAAGACAGTATTAAGGGAAAAGGAAGAAGAACAATATAGTTGGGGAGCAATGTGCCTATACCTACTTTTATATGGTTATTGTTTGTAGAGGACCCTGATTTGTTACCATCCCCCATTTAAACCCAATCCTGAGACTATAAGGAATTTTTGCTGTTCCTAACATAAATAAATCACTTTCTTATCTTGTTTTGTCTTTGCAAGAATATCTGAATATACTTAACCTCCTTTCTACAGTGAGTGGATTCTCATTTGTCCTTAAAGACACAACTAAGTGATAATGTTCTCTAAGTTGTTGCTCATTTTTCCAATCTGAATGTCTGATTCTTCAGTTTTTCTTAGTTCCAACATTTATGGTAATTAAATAAAATGCTGTATCTTTCTTTTACTCATCTGCTTGCTTGTTTACTTTCTAGTTTTACTGAATGACATCATCGAATGGAAACTTATATGTGTTCCCAGTAGTTAGCAAAATGAATTGTACTTGATAGAAACCCAATAAGTTTTGGTTCCTCATTTGAATATCTAACACCCTAAGGTTAGTTTATTCTAGTGATTGTCCCAGTGAGACAGCCATAAACTGGCTAGAGTTTTTTCCTGTTTATTTAATTTTCAACCAAATGTGGAAATTATGAAATAGAATCCCTAGTGGAAAAAAAAAATGTTTTATCACTTATAGAACTCCAAAGGATTGGAGTTCTGATCAGACAGATTGGGGAGTCACTGATCTATTAGACATATAGATCACATTAACACCCCCTGCTTTTTAGCTTGGAAGTCATTGAAGCGTTTCATCTTATTGATAAGTATGAAGTAAAAAGGGAATACTGCATATTATAAAGCTCAACAACAAGATAATGAACAACCCAATCAAGAATATATACGAGATGTGAACAGACACTTCAGCAAAGAAGATAATGCACACGTTAACTAAGCATATGAAAAAATGCTTCTGTCATGAAGGATGCACATGTCATTGGGGAATTACAAAGTAAAACAACCTGAAATGTAAGTGTACACTTATTAGAAAGGCCAGATCTGGGACACTGATGACACCAAATGCTTTCAACAATCTGGAGCAACAGAAACTCTCATTCATTGGTAGTGAGAGTGCAAAACTACACAACCAATTTGGAAAACAGTTTGGCTTTTTCTTAGAAAACTAAACATACTCTTGCCATATGATCCAGCAATTGTATGCATTGGTATCTATGCAAATGAGTTAAAAACTTATGTCAATACAAAAACTTGCATATGGATAAGTACAGATATAAACACGATGTTTATAGCAGCATTATTCAATAATTGGCAAAACTTGGAAGGAACTAAGATGTCCTTCAGTAGGTGAATGGATAAATAAACTGGGATAGATCCAGACAATAGAATATTACTCAGTGCTAAAAAGAAATGAACTCTCAAGTCACAAAACAACAGGAAAACATGGAGGAACCTTAAATGTACATTACTAAGTGAAAGAAGCCAACCTAAAAGGGTTACATACTCTAAGATTCCATTGAAAGGACCAAACTATGATTAGTGGCTGACAGGGATTGAGGAGAGGGAGAGATAAAAAGTGTGGAAAGGAGGGGGAACACAGGAGGTTTTTAGGACAATGAAACTATTCCCTATGATACTTTATGTGGATTTAAGTCATTGTGTTTATCAAAATTCATAGAATGCACAACTCCAAGAGTGAATCTTAGTATAAACTGTAATCTTTGGCTGATAATTAGGTATCAATGTAGACTCATCAACTGTAAAAAATGTACCCCTCTGGTGAAAAATATTGATGGTGGGGAAGCTATACATGTGTGAGGCAAAGGATATATGGGAAAACTTTGTTCTTCTTCTCAATTTTGCCATGAACCTAAAATTGCCACAAAAATAGTCTATCAAAAATACCTAAATAATCCTAAGAAGGAAAAAAAAATACCCACAATAAAATTCAACAGACTTTTCTATCAGACTAGAACCTCAAATCTGAAAGAGTATTGTGCCACCCCACCAGTGTAGTGTCTTCTAACCAGAGACTTCTGAAAATATCACCAGAAATAAATTTTAAAATTTCTATTTTTAATAAAGGTTTGGTTTGCATCTCACACAAGAATGAGATTTTTTTTTTTTAAGATTTCATTTATTTATTTGACAGAGATCACAAGTAGGCAGAGAGGCAGGTGGGTGGGGGGGAAGCAGGCTCCCTGCTGAGCAGAGAGCCCAATGTGGGGCTCCATCCCAGGACCCTGAGATCATGACCTGAGCCGAAGGCAGAGGCTTTAAACCACTGAGCCACCCAGGCGCCCCAAGAATGAGATTCTTTAAAATAGTTTTCCTTTTACATTTTGTTGATGTTTTTAATTGTGATTAGCTGCTTTTTTAACATGCACAACCATTCATTTTTTTTTAGATGTTTTGAAAAATCTAATATATTGATATAATGTCATTTACCTTTAAGGTAAATATTCAAACTGCTGCATTGTTGCACCCAAAATATATAAAATTATAATTAAAAAGAAAAAAAAGCAAAAAAAAAAAAAAAACCAAACAAACAGAAGGGTTTTGAATAGACATTCACACATTCCCACATAAAAATGACTAGTAAGTACTTGAAAAGATAATTAAGACTCTTAGTTGTGAGGGAAATGCTAATTTATACCATAATGATAAAGTGCTTGACCCTTGTAAAAATTGATAGAATTAAAAGGACCAATTCTACCAGTTTTAGTGAGGGTAAGTCAACTAGAACTCACACATTGTTGGTGGGAGCATATTAAACATAGCTACTTAGGGAAATAGTTTGGTCAAAATATACAACCACCAAGTGTTAGGCACTTTTCTATAATATAGAATGTTCTGAGGAATAAACAAACCATAATCCTGTTTTCATACAGCTTATATTCACCTGCTGTAAAATGAAACAACAAAAACAATATATAAGTTAGTTATGTAATATATAAAAGGTAAATAATAGGAGTGCCGGGATGGCTCAGATAGTTAAGTATCTGACTCTTGATTTCAACTCAGGTCATGATCTCAGTATCATGAGATTGAGCATGCAGCCTGTTTAAGATTTCCTCTCTCCCTCAGCACCTCCCCTGCCTCATCAGCTTCTGACATGAACACATGAGCTCGCTCTCTCTCTCTCTCTCTCTCTCTCTCAAAAATAAATAGATATATACATACATACATACATACATACCCAGGGCTGTTATTTCTGTGAAATCCCCAAAGGATAAAAATATATATCCACAAAAAATTCTCTACAAGAATGTTATTAGCAGTTTTAACAATGAGCACTGAGTGTTATACTTAATTAATTAATCACTGAACACTACATCAAGCACTAATTATGTACTATACAGTGGCAAACTGAACATAATAATAAAAAAAATAGCTAAAAACTGGAAAGAACTCAGATGTCTACCAATATGTTGGTAGTGTAACAAATTGTATCACTCTAATACAATAGAGGATGCTTTATCATTCTAAATAAAGCCAAAACTAGCTACAGAGATGCAAATGATAAAAATGTAGTGCGCGTGGTGTGAAAAACCGACATGCAGGAAATTCAAGGGAAGTGGAAATTTTGTTTCGATTGGGTCAGAGGTTGTATAAAAGTTATCCAACATACAATCTATGCATGTTGTTATAATTAAATTATATATCAACAAAAATTACTTTAACAAGTAAACTAAACTGTGAAAGTAATTTAAAAGGAGTTAAAAGATGCTTTGATGAGCAGAATTTTAATTAATTAATTAATTAATTAATTATTTCCTTTGTGTTTTTTGGTTTATTACACAAAAATATGCAGACAGAAAAACAAATGAACAATAACTACCCAACCTCTCTACACTTTTCTTTTAACTGAGGTTAAGGTGGCAGATGTTGGGAAACTTATGTGGGACTCAGAGAATGAAGCTACTACTTGATCATGGCAAAATAACAAGATAAAAGGAGCAGAAGCCTTCTTTATTGAGTTTTCCCTGGGAAAGACAAGATAGGATAAATGGTCTAGGAGTGGCTAGTTTGAATAATTTTGTAGGCATTGGGCTGAAAGAGTGGTCTCTAGATGCCTGGCACATGACCTTGAGATGATTAAGTCAGATAAATATTGCCTTTTGGGGTGTATAGGCTAGGTATGATTCTGAATTGGTTAGTCAAAAGTATGTTCCTGACTCAGTCTTGCTTTCTCCAAGAATCAGCTGGCTCAGAAGGGGTAGTGTCTCCTCAGCCAAAAAGATTATTTTTGAAGATGTCTAAACATCATAATATACAGAATATACAGGAAAAAATTAGTACAACATATGTTGTATTACTTGTATATTAATATTATTTGTATATATAATACATATATTATGTATATATATTGTATATCTATGCATATGTGATATATATATAATAATGTGTGTATTTATATATACATATATACATATATAAATATATATACACTTGACCCTTGACCACATACAATCAAAAATCCATATAAAACTTTTGACTCTCCAAAACATTAAATACTAATAGCTTACTGATGACTAGAAGCCTTACCAATAATGTAACAGTAGATAAACACATATTCTATATTATATGTTTATATAGAGCATTTTCACAACTAAGTAAGCTAGAAAAAAGAAAATGTTATTGAAAATAATAAGGAATCGAAGATACATTTACAGTACTGTACTGTGTTTATTGAAGAAAATCTTCCTGGAAGTGGATCCCTGAAGTCCAAACCAGTGTTGTTCCAAAGTTAACTGTATATTTATGCCATCATGTTCACACTGTACCCTTTTTTTCCCTACTTTTCTATAATCTTGCCATTTCTTCTCCTTCACTGATTTATTTACTAATTGAAATCTCACTTATTCTTCAACTTTCATCTCCAATTAGAAACCTTTTCCACTATGGTGAGTACTGGGAAGTGTGTACCTGATGATTCACACACCTGTGCCCCTGGGGCTAATAATACATTATATGTTAATAAAAAATAAAATTAAAATTAAAAAAAAAAGAAACCTTTTCCAAATCCACCAAATTTGGTTTCTTTCTCTGCTGTGAATCCGAAGAACTGTAAAGAAAAAAAAAAAAAATCTGGGTGCCTGGGTGGCTCAGTCTTTAGGAGTCTGCCTTCAGCTCAGGTCATGATCTCAGGGTCCTGGGATTCTGCCCCACATCAAGCTCCCTGATCAGCGGGAAGCCTGCTTCTTCCTCTTCCACTCCCCCTCCTTAAATTCCCTTTCTTGCTGTCTCTCTCTCTGTCAAATTAATAAATAGGACCTTTAAAAAACTCTCCATACAACTGATAACTTCAATTATACGTGTGATGGTGACTCTATAAATACTTGAGGAGATTTTGAGATCCTCAAAGATCATGCTTTTTTAGGAGTCCTTCATGTTGTTTTTGTTAATTATCCTCTATGTTCATTCCATGCAGAATTATCTGCTAGTCTTCTCTAAACTACAGAAGACTTGACTTTACTCAGACTATCACTCAGCCTTTCTAAGGACAAGTATGAAGAACTAGATTTTAATCAACATCTCTGGTGATCATTTGGCATTTCAGAACCACTACTCAAACATTTCATCCCTACACATTCATTATACATGTAATGTAAATACACCATCTTTTTGGTGGTCTATGTACCACACTTAGTTTAATCAGAAAATGCAGTTCAAATTTTATTTCTAAATCATAATAGCCAATACAGACAGCATTTACTATGTTCTGGATATTTTTCTAAGCTGTATTAGCTTACTGAAACCTCACCATGATCCACTGAGGTGGCTACTCATATTATCCCTAACAGATGAAGAAAGTAAAATCAGAAAACAGGAAGTAACTTGCCAGTAATTATATAGCTTTTAAAACTGGCTGTGGCCTGTATTCTTGTAAAATGTATTGTATTTCTTCTAGTGCTTAAGGAAGTTAGATGACTCTCAGATAGGTGATGCATAGTATATATATCTATATATATATATATTTATGCATATATATATATATATAGAGAGAGAGAGAGAGAGAGAGAGATTATAATACTTGAAATGTGAAAATGTGATCAAATTTATCATGGGGTAAATAGAAGACAAAGTGCCAGAAAATCATATGAAAAATGAACATACTCTTTTTAGTCTTTTAACAAATCTATGTATAGAAACCACTACTTCCTAAAAATAGAAACTATGCTAATTTATAATATCACCCAAACTGCCCTTTTATGTAAATTAGGTGTTTCCTCTACTCCGTATTCTTAAAGGACTGTCTGATTCAGAGCAAATAAATATTTCTGAGAATTAGACCTAAAGTATTTTTTCACTCCTAATAGTTTCTGTATTTATTGACCAGAGAAAATTCTAAAACCAAACCTGGACATGAATTTTACTCATTGACACTAAAATTGGGACTTTTAATTTTGAGAACCCCATTCAAGACTTTTTTTAATATCTGATTCTGGATATGTAAAGTTTTCGATCTCCAATGCATGTTTGTACAAGAAAATAACCATGCTATTCAGTAGCTTGTCTGAAGAAATAATTTAATATGAAATCTGTGTCATCCAATTTTTATTACTTTACAGTAATTTTTATTTATAAAAATTATAGTTAACTGTGGCTTGAACTTATTTTTATCACCTTCTATAGGTAAAGCACTTTATATAATTAGCTCATATAAGCTTCATAACAAACTAAAAGACAGATACCATTCAGAGATGAATATACTAAGACTCAAAGTGACATGCCAAGCTGGTCCCACAGCAAGTAATTTTCAGATCTTGAAAAAATGAAGATTTTTTTGAAATAAAACAAGCCTTCTAAAATAGACTAGTTAAACTATGATAGATTGGTAGATAAATAGTCTCTGTGTGTATGTAAAATGTATGTATATATACATATTACAAATTGCATAGATATTATATATCACATAAATATCATTTGTATCCAATATTCATGAAGTACTTATAAGCTAGTGTTTTATCTTCATGGTATATATGAAAAAGGTGAACCTCACTCATTCACTCTTCTTTTTTTTTTAAGATTTTATTTATCTATTTGACAGAGATCACAAGTAGGCAGAGAGGCAGGCAGAGAGAGAGGAGAAAGCAGGCTCCCTGCTGAGCAGAGAGCCCGATGCAGGGCTCGATCCCAGGACCCTGAGATCATGACCTGAGTTGAAGGCAGGGGCTTAACCACTGAGCCACTCAGGCGCCCCTAATTCACTCTTCAAACAAATTTTTTGGAAGTGTCTTTGGAGCAGACACTACTCTAGTCTTGAACCATATTACCAAGGTCTTTACTCTTAGAGGCTGACATTCTTAGGAGTAAAATAACATATTTAAAATTAAATCTTGTTTTGTGGTGAAAAAAAAAAAAAGATTTTTTTTTTCACACATACTTGTCAAGATCTCTCCAAGGAAATAACATTGAGACTCTTTCCTTCTCTTTTTCTCTCCTCTTCTCTCCCTTCCCTTCCCTTCTCTTCTCTCCCCTCCCCTCCCTTCCTCTCCTCTCCCTTCACCCCTCCCCATCCACTTCCTTCCTTCTTTCTTCTTCTTTCTTTCTTTCTTCCTTTTTCTTTCTTTCCTTTTTTTCTTTCTACTTTGTATTCAAGAAAATATAGCTGTCTGCCTCTGTGAAATATTTTACCTCAGTTATTTTTCTTAATACTGGACAAGGATGGGAAGATGAAATGTCAGTTCCAGAAGTTACTAAAGAGCAAAGGAACAGCAGCGCAAGTTTATATATTTTTTCTATGTGAAATAAGCATATTTCTTTTGAGACAGAAAGAAAAAAGAGGATAAGTGCTTAGTTATACCTATCAAAACCTAATTAAACTTATTAAATTAGCCTCACCAAAAATTTATTGAGTGCTTATTAAATGATAGCTATTATAAAGGAATGATATCATAGAAAATGTAAAAACCAAAAAACAAATGTGAAAACCTTGAAAGAAATAGCTATATAGGTGTTAACTTCTATTAGAAGAGTGAACAAGGAAATGTGTTCTGAAGCAAAAAATAAGGAAGTAAAAAAGAAGTGATTGCCTTGGGCCCAAGTCTGGACACAGTCAATACTGAAGCCACTCCCCCAACCAGTCTATTATTTCTTACCAATTTGAACTTGCTGCAGCCTTTTATTTTTTTTTTAGTATATAAATAACAATTTTTGTATCAGAGAAGTTATAGTCCAAATATGAATACTAAGAACATAAATATAAAAATATTGCGCCATTATTCCCTTAAAAGAGGACTAGATGGACACTTATAGGCAGAAATAGAATAGAGATTAACAAGTATTTTTCTGAGAAACAGTGGAAATGATTAGTTTCTGAGGTGGAGAAACTCATCTAGATAATATGATGACTTGAGGAATAAAAAAGGAAATAGTAGATGAGAATTCACTCAATTTCACAATGTTATTCAAGCACAGAAAGAAAATAGCTAGAAAATAGATGGTACATAATATCTAAGAAGACCAGACACTATTATTAGCAACCAGAGAGATAAAGCATAGCTTTTCTACTGAGATCAGACATCAAATCCTGTTTGGATAGTACATGCAATATTGATTAATATATTTTTCTTTCATGGACTATCCTGCCTACAATGTACTTTTGGATCTTGTGCTAACAAGTACCATGAAATCTGATCATGGAATATAGGGCATGTTGGACAAATCAGTCATACACAAAAACACAGAAAAGTCCTTGCTTACTAGGGAGAAATATATGATTCCATTTTACCTGGCAAAAGGGTTCTCTAAATGACTGTTACAAATAGATCAGGTGGATAAACATAAATATTTATTTTTGCCATTCTTTAGGTTTCAAGGCAATTACTACATAGTCTGAAAAAATAGGCTAAACTGGTGTTTTATCTATATACTACAACTAGTACACTTCTGGATCCAGATATAAACAAGAGGGACACTAGAGAGAATAGAAGAAAGGAAATGACAGATGAACTGTCAGCCTGACCTTCTGAGACTGACAAACTTGACCCCTAAGTTACTTCCATCTGAAAACAGGCAATTTCTGCAGGACACTTGCTTTTAGTATTTATAGGGATGTAGATTCTTATATGATGAAAACAAAATATAAGTCTTGTGAAGGATTGGAGACAGAATAATCCTTTGCACTTCTTAATCTATTCCAGCATTAATGCTGAAAGTGGAAAAGTGGAAGAACAAAATTGTTAGTAGGGTTTTGAATCAAACCGGTGGAGGTGATGACAAGAGTAGAAAACTGAACCAGGGAAATTAAACAGCTGTAAAACTGCTATCCAGTGGGCCACCAACATGAAATGGTTTCAGTTTCATGGGGAGTTGGGGAAGGCTCATAGAACAAAAGATGATGTACATTACAGGAGATAAAAATAAACAAACAAACAATGAAATTTTACAGAACATTTTATAGTATCTATGGGATATTTGATAAACAATAGGTTAAAAACATGGTGGTAAAGTATTCTTAATTTTGCAAAGCCCAGCTGAAGCGATTGGTCCTCAGATCATGGCCTAGGCTACGTACAAGTTTATTTATTTACTTGACTAAATCACTAATGGTAGTCATTAAGCATCTTTTAGATGCACATATGGATTATGCTTTTTAATGTCCTTCAATCTGAAAATTGCATTTTAACCATCCCAATCAATTTTATAGAGAAATTTCAAGAAAATCTATGAAATAAAAGTACTGTATTAAAACAATATGTTTATTATAAATTTGTTGTTCTTAATGAAAGAAACCAAAGCAAAGTAACACAAGAGCCAATTTAAAAGGTGAACAATCAAAAAGTTTATGCTGAATTTTTTTCAAAGTACAGTGCAATTACAATTTATTTTAGAATTATGACAAAAATTACTGCTTTTTTAAGCAAATACAGATGAATTTGTATATAAAGAGGTCACAATTCAGCATTTGTTTATTAACTAAACATGAATTCTGACAGTACAAAAATGTTATGTATGAATATTCTGATAAAACTGAGTTAACAAAATAATCCATTTCTTATCATGTTAGTGTATGCTTTGAATTTATTTAGTCATAACAACTGAAATAATTACAGTAAAAATATAGAAAACACGTTAATTAATGTGTATGTTTCTAATTCACAAATGGAAGAAACTGGTTATATGCACAACTTCATAACTTGTAGACTAGTAATTTCCACCCAATAGCATTTGGTTAAAAATATATTGGCAACTTACAGATTTAGCTAAAAGAATCAAAAACCAATTTCCTCAAAACTAGTGATAGTTTCTTAGATATATCATTTATTCATTATTTTGAAAATAGTTTCTAAAAATATCAAAGCACGTTCTTGTTTTTTAAAAATTGGGCTGAAGGAATGAAATATACGTTTTTATTATATCATAAAAGCCTTTTTAAACCTGATCCTAAAATATCTTTAAATTTACTTCTTTTCATTATCTAAAAATTAACAAATTTATTTGACACCACAATAATTTTTAAATGCATAATAGGTTGATAGATTACCAATAAAAATTTAAGAATGAGAATTCTTGGCTGGAGTAAATAAAAGATAAAGGTATGTCACAAATTGTTACAAAAACTAACAAATTTCAATTTGCAAATTATTTTTTATTTCCATTTTAATTTTTATCTATTTATTTTTTTAGAGCAGTGTCAGATTCACAACAAAACAGAAAGAAAAGTACAGAAATCCCCTATATATTTCATCCCCCCACACATACATATCCTCTCTAATTATCAGTATCCCTCAGGAGAACAATATTTATCTTTCAAGAATGAGCCTCCTTGACACATCATAATCATTTGAAGTCCACAGATTACAAAAAGGCTCACTCTTGGTGTTAATACATTCTATGGGTTTGGAGAAATGTAAAGTAACTTTTATCCATCACCATACTACCCTACAGAATATTTTCACTGCCCCAAAACTCCTCTGTTCTCTGTCTATTCATTCTTCTCCCTGCCCCGCCAAGCTCCAAAATCACTGATTTTCTTACTCTTTTCCTAGTTTTGCCTTTTGCAGAACGTCATAGAGTTGGAGTCATATAGGATATAACCTTCTCAAATTGACTTTTTAAATTTAGTAATATGTATTTAAGCTTTCCCCATGTCTTTTCATGGCTTAATAGCTTTTCTTTTTAGCACATTGTAATTGTCCATTGTTTGGACCTACTACAGTTTATCTGGTTACCTACAGAAAAACATCTTGTTCTTTTTTCAAGTTTTGGCAATTATGAATAAAGTTGCTAGAAATACTCATGGGCAGTTTTTGTGTGGGCATAAGTTTTCAAATACCTTTGGGTAAATACCAAGGACTGTGATTGCTGGATCATATAGTATAATATAGTAATTAGGTTTTGTAAGAAACCAGCAAACTGTTTTCCAAAATGGCTGTACCATTTTGCATTCCCACCAACAATGAATGAGAGTTCCTGTTCCTCTACGTCCTTTCCAGCATTTGATCTTATCATTGTTTCAGATTCTGCACATTTTAATTAGATGTACAGTGATATCTCATTGTTTTAATTTAAATTTATCTGATGTCCTATGTTGTGGAATATCTTTTCACATACTTATCTGTGTATCTTCTTCAGTAAAGTGCCTATTAAAGTTTTTGACCTTCTTTTATTGGGTTTATTTGTTTTCTTATTTTGAGCTTTAAGAGTGTATTGTATATTATGGATTTATTGGATGTTTCTTCTGCAAATAATTTCTTCTAGCATTTCCATTACATCTCTTGTAATTGTCCCACAGTCCTTGGATATTCTGTTGTTTATTTCCTCAGTCTTTGTTCTCTCTGCTTTCTGACTTTCAATGATTCTGTTTAATATATCCTCTAGCTCAGAGAGTCTTCCCTCAGTCTACTAATAAGCCCATAAAAAGCATTCTTTTTTTACAGTGTTTTGTTCTCCATCATTTTCTTTTGCTTCTTTCTTAGAATTTTTATCTCTCTGCTTATATGTTCCATCTTTCTTGCATACTGTCGACTTTATCCATTAAAGCCATTAGCATATTAATCATAATTGTTTTAAATTCTTGGTTTGATGATTTAGGCATCACTGCCATGTCTGGTTCTGATGCTTGCTTTATCTCTTCAAATTATGCTTTTCGCCTTTTGGTATACCTTGTAATTGTTTTCTTGATGGCATGAACCAGATACAAGGAATTAATACAAGCAGGACTTTAACAATGTGGTGCTGACCTGTGAGGGGAGAGGAAGTGTTCTATACCCTTATAGTTAGATGTCTTCTTTTAGTGACCTTATGCCTCTGCACTAAAAACTTCAAAAATTTTCTGTTTTTTCCTCCTCCCTTAGGAATGACTAGAGTGGGCTGGAGTTGGTATTTTTCTTCCCTAGGTCAGCTGGGTTCTCATAATACCTCAGCAGGTTAGGCTCTGCTTACCTAGTTTCCCCTGAGACCCATCCTTGTTAAGAATAGAGTGCTCTCTCATATTTCAAAATGGTTCCTCTTCCTCTTCCCCTGCTGGGAGCATGAAGAGATTTTTCTCTGATGTTTACTGTGGGGGCAAGGTTGAATTCCTGAAGGTAGACCTCACAATATTGTGGAGAACTGCTACGACTAGGCCTCTTTAGAGGCTTTAACTCTCAGATTTGTCCAAACTGAGCTTCCAGTATTTAGTCCATTGCAATCCAGGTTTTCCTCTACAGGCACTGGTTCACAAAGTGGTTTCTACTCCTCTGTCACTGTTCCAGTAAGCCATAACTCCTTATATTTGATGGTCTGCCTCTCCAATCCTGGGGCAGAGATTTGCCCTGCACTCTTCCCTCTCTTACGGAGCCCAAAAGAGTTGATGATTTTTCAGTCTGTAAAGCTTGTTACTCATTGTTGGGACAATGACAGTTTCCAAATTCTTTATGTATGGAACTATAAACCAAAAGACTTTCTCTAATATATTTAAATGTAGTTTTGTTTTCAAACACAACTCAAAATGATTGTATATATAAAAAAATGTACAAATATTAGTAATCAAATGAACTCCCATTAGTTATTACTCAGCTTCATAGACAGAACATAATTACCACTTGTAGTAACTTCGAAGTCCCTCTTTTCTCATGTTAGAAGTAACCATCACCCTAAATTTAATGTGAGATAATCTCATCCTTCACTTTATGATTTTCTACATATATAATCTTAAGTGATGTATCGATTAGTGTAACCATCCCTCGGACCAACGTACTGTTTAAAATACAACCTATGAGAAATTACACTAGTTACCAAGCATGCTTAGATGCACTGGCAAAAGCCCTCTGGGAGAGAGGACAATAGACGTCCTTGAGGCCCAGCAGCTGGGGATGCCCAGCTAGCTCAGGGCAAAACGCTTCCTGCTTCATTTTTCCGTTATTGCCCCTTCGCCAGAGAGCAGCAACAGTTAGTCAGACAATCCTTTCCTTTGGGCTAGCTCACTATAGGTCGTGTTCCATGTGAACAGACATATTTCGCCTTTCTTCTTACGTATCTACAAGACTCATGGTCAATGTGGAATCTACTCTGGCTTCTTAGTTGGTTGTTACCCACTTTCTAATACATATGAGACTGAGGAGTTGTTCATGTTGACAGTCTTTCCTACTGTCGTCCCCTGCTCACATTCTCTTGCAGCTGACTTGTTTGTGCCTCATTCTTCTCCCATGTGCCATCAGGAGGTGGCAAATTAGTTTTTCTCTTACCAAATATTTTGAAGGGGATTTGTGCTTTGTATTTACTTCTTCAAACTGTATCAACTCAAAAATATTTTCTAAGATTTATCCATGTTTGTGTATTTACTTACTGTTCATTCATTTCCACTGCAGTTTTGTATACCTATACTTCAATATATCAGTTTTACTAATGATGAGCATGTAGATTCCCAATTTTTTATATTTACGTTTTAAATAACATATATTTACTTTGTATCAAACATATTTTTAGTATATGTTTTACAAATATTAACTTGGTTAATCCATTATGACAAGCTCCGAAAATGCTTATAAATTCTTCCCGGTGTATGTAAAGATGTTCTCTAAGTGATAGTTTTTGCAGAAGATGTACTGCGTCATATTCATCTTTACTAGGTAATGCCAAATTGGTTCTCAAACTAATTGACTTAATTTATATTCTCATAGTTTAATGGTTTTCTTTGTTCAATACTAGCCAAAATTTGGTATTATTTGACTTCTTAATTTATACAAAATTAGTGGGTACAGAATTTCACTTTGCATTAACATTTTCCTGATAAATATCAAGGATGAAAATCATTTCATATTTTAGGTCATTGATTTTTCAATGATGTTCCTCTTTAATTCTCTTTCCCATTTTTTATTGTTGTTCATTTTTTTTTTAAATCCAAATCAGTTCTCTATTAGATCCTAAGTAATACAAACATCTTCTAGTTTATGTTTGTTCTTCACACATGTTATATGTATCTTGAGTTTATTTTGTCCCTGGAGGTATGGTGTTTTTTGATGAACATAAATTCTTAATTTTAATATATTCTATTTTACCTATCTATCCTTATGTTTTAAGCATTTTGTAAAATATTTTCATTCCATGAAATAATATATACTCCTATATTCTCTATTGGAAGTATTAAAATTTTAATATTAATGTTAGTATGCAATTCATTTGGAAGTAGTATTTGTGAGGTTTAAAATTATGATGCATTTTCAGGTTTTGTTTTTTTTTCTTCTTGTTGATAAGGACAAAGGTATCATTTTGTGATGTGTTCTTTTTTTTAATGGAACTTCAGTGGGAGAATTCTCATATTTTTATCTTCATATGACCCTGTTCCTATGCTCTATGATTGGTCAGTTTGACTCTACAAGCAACTAAATAACATCAGCTTAATTACTATTAGTCTATAATGAATCTTATTATCTGAAATGGTAATTGTCCTTTCTAGTTCTTTTCTTTAAAGTGTTTATTGAGGGTACCTGGGAGTCTCAGTTGATTAAGTGAGTACCTTGCATTCAGGTCATAATCTCAGAGTCCCCGGATTGAGTCCCTCATCAGACTCCCAGCTCCATGGAGAATCTACTTCTCCCTCTGATCTTCTTCCCTCTCTGCTCTCTCTCACTCATTCTCTCTCTCAAATAAGTAAGTAAAATCTTTAAAAAAATGTGTTTATTGTATTTTATCTTTTGCTTCTCCTAATATGTTTTAGAGGGGAAATTCTAATTTGCTTGGAGCTATTATTGGAACTTCACTGACACTGTGGATCAATTTGGGGAGGATTTACCTCTATTCACCATTAAATCTCACACAATATGTATTTCCATGTATTTGTAGCTTTTAATGATATTTAATAAAATTTAGTAAGTTAAAAATGAATCTCTTGCATGTAATTGATTGGATTACATATAGGAATCTGTTAAATCTATTATTATTATATATATTACTTTTCATTAAATTTTATTTTATGTTTTCTACTCATCTCATTGTACAAATAAAACTTTATATTGATATTTTATCTGGAAAGGTTATTAAATATCACTGTTAAGTTCTTTTTTTGAAAAGCATTATTAATTCTTAAGCATATTTGTATTCTTGTGGAGTTTATATGCATGTAGATAATCATAACCTTGGAAAAAAGAATTTCTATTTTTCTTTTATTTTACCTAAGCTTTATATCTCTTTCCCAGTCTTACTGTTCTATATAGGACTTCCAGTACCTTGTTGAATGAAAGTTGAAATATTAGACACGTTGTCTTTTTTCTTTTCTTTTTTTTTTTTTAAAATTTTTTATTTTTTATAAACATACGTTTTTATCCCCAGGGGTACAGGTCTGTGAATCACCAGGTTTACACACTTCA
The DNA here is from genome assembly GCF_009829155.1 of Mustela erminea. Taxonomy (NCBI): domain Eukaryota; kingdom Metazoa; phylum Chordata; class Mammalia; order Carnivora; family Mustelidae; genus Mustela; species Mustela erminea. Next base: position 109,096,600 of record NC_045617.1, on the reverse strand, counting down.
CAGCACTCACCAAAGCACATACCCTCCCCAATGTCCATAATCCCACCCCCTTCTCCCAAACCCCCTCCCCCCAGCAACCCTCAGTTTGTTTTGTGAGATTAAGAGTCACTTATGGTTTGTCGCCCTCCCAATCCCATCTTGTTTCATTGATTCTTCTCCTACCCACTTAAGCCCCCATGTTGCATCACCACTTCCTCATATCAGGGAGATCATATGATAGTTGTCTTTCTCCGCTTGACTTATTCCGCTAAGCATGATACGTTCTAGTTCCATCCATGTTGTCGCAAATGGCAAGATTTCATTTCTTTTGATGGCTGCATAGTATTCCATTGTGTATATATACCACATCTTCGTGATCCATTCATCTGTTGATGGACATCTAGGTTCTTTCCATAGTTTGGCTAGTGTGGACATTGCTGCTATAAACATTCGGGTGTACGTGCCCCTTTGGATCACTACGTTTGTATCTTTAGGGTAAATACCCAATAGTGCAATTGCTGGGTCATAGGGCAGTTCTATTTTCAACATTTTGAGGAACCTCCATGCTGTTTTCCAGAGTGGCTGCACCAGCTTGCATTCCCACCAACAGTGTAGGAGGGTTCCCCTTTCTCCGCATCCTCGCCAGCATCTGTCATTTCCTGACTTGTTGATGTTAGCCATTCTGACTGGTGTGAGGTGATATCTCATTGTGGTTTTGATTTGTATTTCCCTGATGCCGAGTGATATGGAGCACTTTTTCATGTGTCTGTTGGCCATCTGGATGTCTTCTTTGCAGAAATGTCTGTTCATGTCCTCTGCCCATTTCTTGATTGGATTATTTGTTCTTTGGGTGTTGAGTTTGAGAAGTTCTTTATAGATTCTGGACACTAGTCCTTTATCTGATATGTCATTTGCAAATATCTTCTCCCATTCTGTCAGTTGTCTTTTGATTTTGTTAACTGTTTCCTTTGCTGTGCAAAAGCTTTTGATCTTGATGAAATCCCAATAGTTCATTTTTGCCCTTGCTTCCCTTGCCTTTGGCGTTGTTCCTAGGAAGATGTTGCTGCGGCTGAGGTCGAAGAGGTTGCTGCCTGTGTTCTCCTCAAGGATTTTGATGGATTCCTGTCTCACATTGAGGTCCTTCACCCATTTTGAGTCTATTTTTGTGTGTGGTGTAAGGAAATGGTCCAATTTCATTTTTCTGCATGTGGCTGTCCAATTTTCCCAGCACCATTTATTGAAGAGGCTGTCTTTTTTCCATTGAACATTCTTTCCTGCTTTGTCGAAGATTAGTTGACTGTAGAGTTGAGGGTCTATTTCTGGGCTCTCTATTCTGTTCCATTGATCTATGTGTCTGTTTTTGTGCCAGTACCATGCTGTCTTGATGATGACAGCTTTGTAATAGAGCTTGAAGTCCGGAATTGTGATGCCACCAACGTTGGCTTTCTTTTTCAATATCCCTTTGGCTATTCGAGGTCTTTTCTGGTTCCATATAAATTTTAGAATTATTTGTTCCATTTCTTTGAAAAAGATGGATGGTACTTTGATAGGAATTGCATTAAATGTGTAGATTGCTTTAGGTAGCATAGACATTTTCACAATATTTATTCTTCCAATCCAGGAGCATGGAACATTTTTCCATTTCTTTGTGTCTTCCTCAATTTCTTTCATGAGTACTTTATAGTTTTCTGAGTATAGATTCTGTGCCTCTTTGGTTAGGTTTATTCCTAGGTATCTTATGGTTTGGGGTGCAATTGTAAATGGGATTGACTCCTTAATTTCTCTTTCTTCTGTCTTGCTGTTGGTGTAGAGAAATGCAACTGATTTCTGTGCATTGATTTTATATCCTGACACTTTACTGAATTCCTGTACAAGTTCTAGCAGTTTTGGAGTAGAGTCTTTTGGGTTTTCCACATATAGTATCATATCATCTGCGAAGAGTGATAATTTGACTTCTTCTTTGCCGATTTGGATGCCTTTAATTTCCTTTTGTTGTCTGATTGCTGAGGCTAGGACCTCTAGTACTATGTTGAATAGCAGTGGTGATAATGGACATCCCTGCCGTGTTCCTGACCTTAGCGGAAAAGCTTTCAGTTTTTCTCCATTGAGAATGATATTTGCGGTGGGTTTTTCATAGATGGCTTTGATGATATTGAGGTATGTGCTCTCTATCCCTACACTTTGAAGAGTTTTGATCAGGAAGGGATGCTGTACTTTGTCAAATGCTTTTTCAGCATCTATTGAGAGTATCATATTGTCCTTGTTCTTTCTTTTATTGATGTGTTGTATCACATTGACTGATTTGCGGATGTTGAACCAACCTTGCAGCCCTGGAATAAATCCCACTTGGTCGTGGTGAATAATCCTTTTAATGTACTGTTGAATCCTATTGGCTAGTATTTTGTTGAGTATTTTCGCATCTGTGTTCATCAAGGATATTGGTCTATAGCTCTCTTTTTTGATGGGATCCTTGTCTGGTTTGGGGATCAGGGTGATGCTGGCCTCATAAAATGAGTTTGGAAGTTTTCCTTCCATTCCTATTTTTTGGAACAGTTTCAGGAGAATAGGAATTAGTTCTTCTTTAAATGTTTGGTAGAATTCCCCCGGGAAGCCGTCTGGCCCTGGGCTTTTGTTTGTTTGGAGATTTTTAATGACTGTTTCAATCTCCTTACTGGTTATGGGTCTGTTCAGGCTTTCTATTTCTTCCTGGTTCAGTTGTGGTAGTTTATATGTTTCTAGGAATGCATCCATTTCTTCCAGATTGTCAAATTTATTGGCGTAGAGTTGCTCATAGTATGTTCTTATAATAGTTTGTATTTCTTTGGTGTTAGTTGTGATCTCTCCTCTTTCATTCATGATTTTATTTATTTGGGTCCTTTCTCTTTTCTTTTTGATAAGTCTGGCCAGGGGTTTATCAATTTTATTAATTCTTTCAAAGAAACAGCTCCTAGTTTCGTTGATTTGTTCTATTGTTTTTTTGGTTTCTATTTCATTGATTTCTGCTCTGATTTTATGATTTCTCTTCTCCTGCTGGGCTTAGGGTTTCTTTCTTGTTCTTTCTCCAGCTCCTTTAGGTGTAGGGTTAGGTTGTGTACCTGGACCTTTCTTGTTTCTTGAGAAAGGCTTGTACCGCTATACATTTTCCTCTCAGGACTGCCTTTGTTGTGTCCCACAGATTTTGAACCGTTGTATTTTCATTATCATTTGTTTCCATGATTTTTTTCAATTCTTCTTTACTTTCCCGGTTGACCCATTCATTCTTTAGAAGGATGCTGTTTAGTCTCCATGTATTTGGGTTCTTTCCAAACTTCCTTTTGTGGTTGAGTTCTAGCTTTAGAGCATTGTGGTCTGAAAATATGCAGGGAATGATCCCAATCTTTTGATACTGGTTGAGTCCTGATTTAGGACCGAGGATGTGATCTATTCTGGAGAATGTTCCATGTGCACTAGAGAAGAATGTGTATTCTGGTGCTTTGGGATGAAATGTTCTGAATATATCTGTGATGCCCATCTGGTCCAGTGTGTCGTTTAAGGCCTTTATTTCCTTGCTGATCTTTTGCTTGGATGACCTGTCCATTTCAGTGAGGGGAGTGTTAAAGTCCCCTACTATTATTGTATTATTGTTTATGTGTTTCTTTGATTTTGTTATTAATTGATTTATATAGTTGGCTGCTCCCACATTGGGGGCATAGATATTTAAAATTGTTAGACTTCTTGTTGGACAGATCCTTTGAGTATGATATAGTGTCCTTCCTCATCTCTTATTATAGTCTTTGGCTTAAAATCTAATTGATCTGATATAAGGATTGCCACTCCTGCTTTCTTCTGATGTCCATTAGCATGATAATTTCTTTTCCACCCCCTCACTTTAAATCTGGAGGTGTCTTCGGGCTTAAAATAAGTTTCTTGGAGGCAACATATAGATGGGTTTTGTTTTTTTATCCATTCTGATACCCTGTGTCTTTTGACAGGGGCATTTAGCCCATTAACATTCAGGGTAACTATTGAGAGATATGAATTTAGTGCCATTGTATTGCCTGTAAGGTGACTGTTACTGTATATGGTCTCTGTTCCTTTCTGATCTACCACTTGTAGGCTCTCTCTTTGCTTAGAGGACCCCTTTCAATATTTCCTGTAGAGCTGGTTTGGTGTTTGCGAATTCTTTCAGTTTTTGTTTGTCCTGGAAGCTTTTAATCTCTCCTTCTATTTTCAATGATAGCCTGGCTGGATATAGTATTCTTGGCTGCATGTTTTTCTCGTTTAGTGCTCTGAAAATATCATGCCAGCTCTTTCTGGCCTGCCAGGTCTCTGTGGATAAGTCAGCTGCCAATCTAATATTTTTACCATTGTATGTTACAGACTTCTTTTCCCGGGCTGCTTTCAGGATTTTTTCTTTGTCACTGAGACTTGTAAATTTTACTATTAGGTGACGGGGTGTGGGCCTATTCTTATTGATTTTGAGGGGCGTTCTCTGAACCTCCTGAAGTTTGATGCTTGTTCCTTTTGCCATATTGGGGAAATTCTCCCCAATAATTCTCTCCAGTATACCTTCTGCTCCCCTCTCTTTCTTCTTCTTCTGGAATCCCAATTATTCTAATGTTGTTTCGTCTTATGGTGTCACTTATCTCCCGAATTCTCCCCTCGTGGTCCAGTAGCTGTTTGTCCCTCTTTTGCTCAGCTTCTTTATTCTCTGTCCTTTGGTCTTCTATATCACTAATTCTTTCTTCTGCCTCACTTATCCTAGCAGTGAGAGCCTCCATTTTTGATTGAACCTCATTAATAGCTTTTTTGATTTCAACTTGGTTAGATTTTAGTTCTTTTATTTCTCCAGAAAGGGCTTTTATATCTCTCGAGAGGGTTTCTCTAATATCTTCCATGCCTTTTTCGAGCCCGGCTAGAACCTTGAGAATTGTCATTCTGAACTCTAGATCTGACATATTACCAATGTCTGTATTGATTAGGTCCCTAGCCTTCGGTACTGCCTCTTGTTCTTTTTTTTGTGTTGAATTTTTCCTTCTTGTCATTTTGTCCAGATAAGAGTATATGAAGGAGCAAGTAAAATACCAAAATGGTGGCAACAACCCCAGAAAAATATTCTTTAACCAAATTAGAAGATATCCCAAATTGTGAGGGGGGAGAAAGGGGATAAAAAGAGGTTCAAAAAGGAAGAAAGAAAAAAAAAAGAAAAAAGAAAAAAAAAAAGAAAAGAATTTAAAAAAATAAGAAAAATATAAAAAAGAAAAAATATATATATTAGATAAACTGGTTAAAAAACATTAAAAAAGAAAAGGGTAAAAGTTAAAAAAAAAATTTTTACCAGAAGGCGAGAAAAAAAACAAAAAATGAAAAAAAAAAATTAAATTAACTGCAAGACTAAAAAAAATCACAGGGAAAAAGCTATGAGTTCTGTGCTTTGCTTTCTCCTCCTCTGGAATTCTGCTGCTCTCCTTGGTATTGAAACCGCACTCCTTGGTAGGTGATCTTGGTCTCTGCTGGATTTCTTGATGATCTTCTGGGGGAGGGGCCTGTTGTAGTGATTCTCAAGTGTCTTTGCCCCAGGCGGAATTGCACCGCCCTTACCAGGGGTTGGGGTGAGTAATCCGCTCGGGTTTCCTTTCAGGAGCTTTTGTTCCCTGAGCGCTTTCCGTAGAGTTCCGGAGGACGGGAATACAAATGGCGGCCTCCTGGTCTCCGGCCCGGAGGAGCCGAGAGCCCAGGGCCCCACTCCTCAGTGCGCCCTCAGAGAACAGCGCCCAGTTACTCCCGTCTGCCTGACCTCCGGCCGCGCTCCGAGCTCACCGAGCCTGCGACCAGTTCAAGGTAACACCGAGCTGTGAGCTTACTGTCGGCTCTGTCTCTGTAGCCGGCTTTCCCGTTCCAATACCCGCAAGCTCTGCGACACTCAGACACCCCTGATCCTTCTGTGAACCTGAGGGACCTGAGGCCACGCTGACCCCGCGTGGGCTTCGCCCCAGTTTAGCCTCTGGAGCGATGTCCCTCAGCGGAACAGACTTTTAAAAGTCCTGATTTTGTGCTCCGTTGCTCTGCCTTGCGGGAGCCGGCCCCTCCCCCCGGGGTCTATCTTCCTGTCGCTTTGGATTCACTTCTCCGCTGGTCCTACCTTTCAGAAAGTGGTTGTTTTTCTGTTTCCAGAATTGCTGTTCTTCTTGTCTTCGATCTGCCAATGGATTTTCAGGTGTTTGCAATCTTTAGATAAGCTATCTAGCTGATCTCCGGCTAGCTGAAGTAGTCTCAGCCTGCTACTTCTCCGCCATCTTGACCAATGTCATCACGTTGTCTTTTTTCTGACTTTAATGTGTACCTTCTAAAGACTCACAGACAAGTTTGTAAGAATTTGGTAAACACACATTATCAAATTTGAAAAGTTTAAAAAAATTAACCTTTAGAAAGTTTTAATGAAAACTGAAATTTGTTTGAACAAAGTTTTTGCAAATTCAACTGTACCTGTTTTAAATTCTGGGTTTTTATGGTTGCAATTGTTTTTTGTGAATGTGCTTTTCTTTTTCCCTTCTGGATATAATTTTCTTCAGTGAATTAACTTCTGATTTTGTTAATCTCTATATTTATATGTTTTCTATTACTTTATATTCTGTTTTTATGTATTTCCTTTCTTCAATATTATTTAATTTTAAGGGTAGTTGCCTAATTCATTAATTTTTCATATGTCACATTATAATATAAAGCATTTGGCTGCATCCCACAAGTGGACTAAAATAATGAAACAACTTCTGTCCTTTAAATTTTAATTCACTTATAAACTATGACCCAGCAGTTTCACTCTTAAGTATATAACCTAGAGAAACACTTGCACAAGTGCACTAAGAAATATTTAACATAGTATTCATAGAAGAATTAATCACATTGAAAAAAAGTAAAAAGAAAAAAATGTGTGTGTGTGTGTGTGTGTGTGTGTGTGTGTTTGTGTAGAGCGAGAGAGATTGATTCTAAGGAATTGGTTCAAAGATCAGGACATTATAGAATCTAGAAAGCCAAAATCTGTAGTGTGTACTGGTAGGCTGGATACCAGGCTGAGACCAAAATTGCATTTCAAGTCTGAAGACTGACTGGTGACTGAATGATCTTTTATTAGGGGTAGGACAGTCATTTGTGTATTCGGGTCTCCAACTGACTGCATGAGAGTAACCCTCATTATGAAGGATAATCTGTTTTGCTCAAAGTCCATCAATTTAGATTTTGTTTTGTTTTGTCTTGTTTTTTAAAGATTTTATTTACAAAAAAAAAAAAAAATAAAGATTTTATTTACTTATTTGACAGACAGAGATCACACGTAGGCAGAGAGGGAGGCAGAGAGAGAGGAGGAAGCAGGCTCCCTGCTGAGCAGAGCCAGATGTGGGGCTTGATCCCAGGACCCTGAGATCATGACCTGAGCCAAAGGTAGAGGCTTTGGCCTCTACTGAGCCACCCATGTGCCCTGATTTAGACATGATCTTATCTTATGTAAAACCATTCTTATAGAAAAATCCAGTATATTTGATCCCACAGTCTGGAAACTGTGGCCCAGCCAAACTGACACATAAAATTAACCATCACACAAGTGATGGAAGCAGGAAAGGCTCTACCTGTTATTGTTTCCAGTGATTCACTAGGAGACATTGTACTTCCTGTTCCTATAACTCTGGGATCCTCAGGATTAGATATCCAGATTCCCAGAAATGGAATGCTTTAGCTAACTATTGTAGAAAAAGTCTCTGAATTATGAATTAGAGCTGCTTCCTGATACTTTTGGCTCCTAGTATCAAAGAAACAGGAAGAGAAGAGTTATTATCATATCATGGATAATTGTCTCTGGTCATCAGGATAAGTAAAGATGATGTTAAAAACAGTGATGGAGAGGAAGAATACCTGTGAGACCCAGAAAAGAGACATATATCAGCAGAATTTTATGACAAATTCTACATGGACAGTACATGACTAAATGATACAAATTCTTCATTTTTTACATATAATGTGCTTAAGGTAACTAAAATTCTGGATAACCAGGATTTGTTAGGAAATACACACATCTTGAGAATTGAACATGTAAATCTTGACATCTAAAACTTTAACCTTAGTTAACAAGAGTATATGTAGGGGCACCTGTGTGGCTCAGTGGGTTAAGCCTCTGCCTTTGACTCCGGTCATGATCTCAGGGTCCTGGGATCAAGCCCCGCATTGGGCTTTCTGCTCAGAGGGGAGCCTGCTTCCGCCTCTCTCTCTCTGCCTGCCTCTCTGCATACTTGTGATCTCCGTCTGTCAAATAAATAAATAAAATCTTTAAAAACAAACAAACAAACAAACAAACAATAGTATATGTAGTTCTAAAAAGTAGTCATACTTGGGTAACTGAATAGGTCCAACGTAGTGCTATGAATGTAGAGAGAGTTGGAATTAGAGAAATTCGTTCAGATATCTATCCATCAGATGCTGTGATCTAGTGTCATACACTTGTCTGACATCAGGTATAAATATATCCCAACAACTTTTATAGGTATAAAATGTCTTCTTCCCTTCCTAAAATGTTTCTTTGTTGAATTTTTGGCATTGTATCAATGGTCTGTCCTTGACCTGAAACCAAAACAATTCACTTTTCAAGTTAGTTTTCCTACTTTGTGGAGGTAATTCCCAAATCACTCTCAAGAAAAAACTTTCCAGCTCCATAAGGAGGTTGTCTAGTGAGAGACTTTTAACTGCTCAACTCTTGATTATGTCAACCTAGGGATATAATTATATTTCTCTTCCATATCCTAAAAGCCTCTAAGCATAAAAGTCTTATGCCCACAATTTATTTTGGGAATATGATCTTCTGTATTGTACAGAAGATATCATCAGGACAAGGATGGTTATAAATGTAAGTACTATATAAATAAAAAACATAGCTTTCAATAACAACTTCTTATTTAGCATTTTGTTTAGCTCTCTGTTCAATACTGCAAATACTTTAGTTGTTCTAAATGTCTAACCTCAAACATTATGCAGATATATTTTGAACATCTACTATATCCTGAGCAAAATACAAAAATAATTAATATGTGACCCATGGCCAAAGAGAGTTTACATACCAACTTTAAAGTAACCTTCAGAGAGTGTTAAATTGCTCTATTTCCTGACTAGTTCAGAGAAAAGCGAAATAACTAAAGATTAGGGCCTTTTGACTTTTCTAGGGAGAATACAGTTTAATTTTACAATTAAAAATTTACTTTAAATTGACCAAATAAAGTTCATTAACTCTACAAGACACATTCCACTTGGCTTCACAGTTTTTAGATGTCCTGAAATGTAAAGTATTTAGAGTTGATCACTAGTTTTTCTGCCCCTAATGGACTATAGAAAAAGACCCTTGTTACATGTGTTATTTTTTACTTCAACAGATTACTGCCCAGGGTCTCTTCTTTTCCAAAGATTATTTCATTTAGATTGCAGTGACTTGTTCAAAATAAATGATTCATAAGAACCACTTTATTTCTCTTCAGGTAATAAAGTAGGAATTTCACCAGAGAAGGCAAAATCAAATTTTTTCCTGAGTCCTTAAATTCAAATGATAGGCTCTGTGGGTGCCTCTATCACAGGATTGTCGGCCTAGAAAGGAAATTTTCTTTGGTGTGGTGCTATGTGCTGAAATAAAGTCTTCTTACAGGGTTGTCATGGTAACACATATGCATCGCCTGTCTTGCTCACATTTAAAATTTGTTCCCTAATATCTTCCATATGTGTATTTTTTAAACTTCATATAACCTGTGTTACATTCTGTTAGAATTCATCAAGTTTTGATTACAACTGAATTAAATTATTACATTAACTGATTTGCCAACATGTATCCATAACTAAGAATCTACTAAGCTAACAGAAATGAGTATAAAACAAACAAACAAACAAACAAACAAACAAACAAAAAATACGGCAATTGGTAGCACTGTGTAGTTTAGCATGAGGCAAAATTTTAAAAATATGTATGGTTCTTCAGTTGACTTCAGTCCTGTTATGGTAAATTCATCCACGTATAGTTAGAAACAGTGGGGTCTGCTGAGAGAGCTTGCTTACAGTCAATCAGGCGATCCTGTTGCCATTGCTAGAGCTGTTCTTATCGGAATCAATCTTCTATTTCAAATATATAGTTTATTCAATGCTTAGTCTATGTGATGTATTGTGCTAAGCACTTTACATACTTGTTCTTGTTTTAACATTTAAACTACCCTGTGTAATGAGCACTGTCACTACATACATGGAAAGGAATTGACACTTAAGGGCTTAAGGTTCTGCTCAAAGTCACACTGGAGATTTGGAATTCAAAACAAGCCTAATTCCAAAAAGTATGCTTTTGACTAAGTTTATGCTATTTTTCCTTTTCAGAAAGATTCTTATGGAAATTCATAGGAAGGTATTGAGTTAGGTACCCAGGAGTGCAGACCTCTCTCAGAAATGCTATTAAAAATAGTGCAAAAATAAATTCTGTGTCCAATTTAAGAAGCTGTGCCTTGGGTATTTCATTAGGGTTACATTTCTATTAACTAATCATGAACATTGTGATACAGATAATAGAAAAGGCGTTAACTTGTATCTTCGGAACTTTCCTATGCTCCGTAACATTATGCTGGTCTCTACTCGGGGGACAGGGTGAGGTGGGGGAATTATATGTAAAGTCACTTCTTCAAAAAGTGTGTATGTGGGACACCTGGGTGGCTAAGTGGGTTAAAGCCTCTGCCTTCGGCTCAGGTCATGATCCCAGGGTCCTGGGATCGAGCCCCACATTGGGCTCTCTGCTCAGCGGGGAGCCTATGTCCCCCTCTTTCTCTCTGCCTGCCTCTCTGCCTACTTATGATCTCTGTCAAATAACTAAATAAAATCTTTAAAAAAAAGTGTGTATGTTATAAAACCAGTTTACAACTGCACCCTAAAACAGCCTGATCCTTCTAGACACAAGAGACTTTTTGCCCTGCTTGATTTGTCTCTGAAAGATTTATCACTTTCTAACATACATATTTTCTGCAGAAGATACTGCAGTGTTCTGCCTAATACCTTCTTCAGGAAAGACACTCATTCATGGCTGCTAGAAATATGGGCTGCTGATGGATTATACCTTCAGCTGTCAGTGAGAATTGCTTTGGCCAAAGGGATCTACCTAACGTGAAATTACACCCCCTCCCAGAAGTCAACGAGCATCCAATGATACAGGAGTACTAAGGTCAGCAGCCTCGCCTCAATTTAGGACAACTCTGCACTGTCATCCTAAATTTCTGTGTATGACGTGCAACCACATTAGTGGTAAGCTTCTTGTTCTTCCCAATTCTTCCTCCCTCTCTTCCTCAAATGTGTATCCCCCCAGAGGACTGTCTAATAAACTTCTGCATACAATATTTTATTTTAGAGTAGGCTTTTATATTAATATAGCTATGAAGAAGGAAAATTTTTATTTTCTTTTGAAATTGTAAATAAATTTACTGTTATTCCCAATTCCTGTTTTTTACCTTTAGTCTCAGAAGGTATTGCACTTCTCTAAATTCCTTTTTTTTTTTTTTAAGATTTTATTTATTTATTTGGCAGGGATAGAGAGAAGGATCACAAGTAGGCAGAGAGGCAGACAGAGAGAGAGGGGGAAGTAGACTCCCTGCTGAGCAGAGAGCTGGATGCGGGCTCAATCCCAGGACCCTGGGATCATGACCTGAGTCCAAGGCAGAGGCTTAATGCACTGAGCCACCCAGACACCCCAAAATTTCCCTCTTTTACTTTGATCTCCCTAATACATATTGTAGTGGAGGGATAAGGTAACTGGGTAACAGGCATTAAGGAAGGAACGTGATGTAATGAGCATTGGGGGTTATATGCAACTAATGAATTACTGAATTCTACATCTGAAATCAATGATGTTCTATATGTTGGCTAATTGAACTTAAAGAAAAAAAAATAGTTTAATTTACAATGTCTCCTCAAACTCATTTCATCTCTCAACCCTTGGCATTTATGTATTGAAATTGACTCCTAGATTTCAATTTCTGACTTTTTCCCTTCTTGTTTTAACTTGAGTATCAACTTTCTGAAAGACTAAAAATGCTTAGTCCCCTCCCAAATCAAGCCAGTATAGGTAGTATCTCAGATCAAATCACATGCAATGAGAAATATGAACAAAAGAGACTTCTTGATCATCTACACATGAAGATGTAATGTTAATATTTTACCTAAAGTTCTCTGAAGTTCTGTATCTTTATGGGCCCTAGTGTCCTAATTTATTTTTATCCCAGGCAGCTTTAGTGTTAAGCTCTCATTATTTAAAATTCTTCAGTTAAAAAAAAGCTATTCAATTATCTAGGATTTCCTCTCTCTTGCCTTCAATGAACAATAAACAATGCTGGCAAATCCAACCACATTATATACTTTTACCCAAAATACTCAAGAGGACTTACTCCAATAGTTCATACCACATTTATATCAGCACAGGGAATTGGTTCCACATGCTCCACATTTCACAAAACATTAGATTTATATTTAGATCACTATGATTTTCTATACTTTTATAAGTTATTTCCAAATATTCTGGTCTTAAATGGAGAGGACTTTATTTATACAGAAAATTAACACAAATAATATAACAACTTATAACTCTAAATGTTTTTGAGATATCCAAATTATTATCTAGGCTAACTAATGCTGTACCTCATTTCTTGTTCTCTTTTAATTACAATGATAACCACAGAGAGAAACAGAGAAATATGTTCTTCTGAATCTGGTAGATAGGATCCAATACCAAAAAACTTGATAGGTATGAAAAAAAGTTTTGGCAAAATAACATTTTTTTAATTGGGGTAAACATAGCCAAAGGTTTATTCTGTGCAAACTCTTCCCTCACTCAATTATTCAATCATTAATCAAATAATTATTTTTATCAAATTATCAAATCAAGTAATTATTAATATAGTTTATATTATTAATCAATATAATTAATAATTATTAATAACATAATTACTGTGGATTTATCTTCTGCAGAGTAATTTTGAGGCCAGGGTAATTTCTAGACTTGGAACAAGCACCTTAATTCAGACAAGGAAAACAGACAACATAGGATAATATGTTTCTCGTTCCAGTCTTATCACACTTCCCACATCCTAACTCCCACTCTATCTCCTATCTGCCTTGTAAATCAACCGTTCATCTGACAAGAGAAAGAGTAGAGTCTTAAAACCTCTGCCACGAAAAATTTTGCGTTTCAGTTGTGTTTGTCCTCATCCCTAGAACCCACAATTTCAGAGGACGTTTCCCTTATTAATCTAATCACCAATGATATTTCTATTCCAATTTATACTGAAAAAAATCAGGTTTTTCTGCTACATTGGAAGTATATCTGAAGGAATTGGTTCAAGAATTAATTTTACCAAAGAAATATGAGAAGATAAAGAAGATAGTGTTTCAGCATGGATTGTGGGCTGATATACAGGGAAAAGTAAAAGATATTTTCATATTATTCTCTGAATTCTGTTTCTATGTTTGTTCATCTAATAGAGATTTGTTTCCTGATAATTCCCTGAAGTCCCTGCAAATATTAATAACATATTTAAAAATTTGCTCATATATTGGCTCCTTGATTTCTTGGGTAACTCCAACCTTGTGCACATTTTTAAAGTATTCATTTGTTTCCTGTTTATCAAATATGAAAATGTTAATAATATATATATATACAATATATACTATATATATATATATACTATATATATATATAGTATATATATATATATATATATATATACACACCTCATGCAGTTTATCCAACACCTTTAGATTTTGCCTGTAGTGATTTTTTTGTCATTTTTGCTGGAACACCAGTTACACTTTGAATCAATATTTTTCTGAGTAGTTTCTGGTTTAGATGTAAAGTTTAGAAATGCCTTTCCCATATCAATGCATTTTGTACCTAACTTTACTCACTTTTATAAATTTCATTGTTTTCATTGTTTTGTTTTTAGAAAGAAATAACCCTTCCGATATTTTTTCCAAAACGTATTTAGTTTTAAAATTCCATTCTTTTCCAAGGAATGTTCTAGAAAGGAGAAGCTTGACATGCATTAAAATTAAATTTATTGAAAACTTATTTTAAAAAAACATTGAGAAAAAGTCTTAGATTTGTGGGTAAATGTACCCATAAACAACACTTCTCTAACTTAACTTTATCCAAATTTTTAAAACCTCATTCAGAGTTTTGTTATTTACTTTGTAAGTGTCCATCTTTCTTTAGCCCATGAATGTAGCTGCATTATGCAAAGAGTAAGGTACCTTGAATAAATGTGTGGGGTGAATATATTAACAAATGAATATATGAATAGAGATCCAGATACATTCACCTTGGTGTGTGCTATTTAGAACAGGGGCAAGAAGAATTATTTAGAAGATAATAATACTTCTTGATCATCTAGCATAGTTCCACAAATGGATTTTTATGTATACTGTTTTCATGTATATTATTTAATGCCTAAAATTACAGAGTTCCTTTATTATTTTTCTTTGCTTTATAAGTCAGTAATTCAATTAAAAAGTATCAATAAGTCAAGCAGAGAGAGTCAATTATCATATGGTTTCACTTATTTGTGGAGCATAACAAATAGCATGGAGGACATGGGGACTTAGAGTGGAGAAGGGAGTTGGGGGAAATTGGAAGGGAAGGTGAACCATGAGAGACTATGGACTCTGAAAAACAATCTGAGGGTTTTGAAGGGACGGGGGGTTGGAGGTTGGGGTACCAGGTGGTGGGTATTATAGAGGGCACGGATTGCATGGAGCACGGGGTGTGGTGCAAAAATAATGAATACTGTTATGCTGGAAATAAAAAAAAAAAAAAGTATCAGAAAATAAGTTCAATCCACCTCTGAATGATTTCAAAGTCAGGACTATTTCACATACAGCAATGAAGAGGAATTTTTGGATTCTGGGTTACCTATAACATGCCTTTCCTTTTTTGCACCAAAAATACATTTCCAATGGGAAGTAAGAAAATCTATATTTTATTTTTTTAATTTTTTAATTTTTCTAATTTTTTAATTTTTTATTTTTTATTTTTTTTATAAACATGTATTTTTATCCCCAGGGGTACTATATTTTAAAAGCAGCTTTTCCCTCAATAGCATTCACCTTATCCTTAATATAATTAATTTTGAGGTTGGATTTCTTCACAAGTCTTACTATTGTTTTAATTTTGAATTAAAAAAAAAATTAAAGACTTCTGTATTTTTCTCCTGAATTTGTCCATTTTTAATGATATTATTTACTGCTCCACCATATCATATTGCCTCATAACTCACTTTCATTGTTGCAATAAATCAATATGCACTAATATAGCTAATGAGCAAAGAGTAGATGTTGAATGAAAAACTTTTAAATTGTGAATAAATAATTAATTATTCATTAAACCAGTGGCTCTAAAGCATGATGGCTAGAAACAGAAGCTCTAAGGTCCAAGAGTCTGGGTTCAAATCTTACTTCTTTGAGGTACTAGTTGTTGATGTTGGGCATGTTATTTAACTTGTCTAAATATTGAATTTTCTTATGAATTAAGGGAATTAATATTAGCTTGAGTACTACAAAAATAATGTATATGGGGGTGCCTGGGTGGCTCAATGGGTTAAAGTCTCTGCCTTTGGCTCAGGTCATGATCTCAGGGTCCTGGGATCGAAGCCGACGTCCGGCTCTCTGCTCAGTGGGGAGCCTGCTTCCTCCTCTCTCTCTACCTGCCTCTCTGCCTACTTGTGATCTCTATCTGTCAAATAAAGAAATAAAATCTTAAAAAAAAAAAAAGATAATGTATATAAAGTGCCTGCCACACAAATAACAATGAGTAAATGGTATTTGCAATTAGTAGTAAATGAAAAATCTTGATCTTAAAGAACGTAGTCATGTGGAGGAGGGACATGCACTATCTGTTATTTTCCAAAGTAAGACACAAACATGTTGAAATAAAGTTCCTGATTGAACAGAGTTTCCAAATTTGACCAAAGAATAAGACATGTATCATAAGGTCAAATAGGTGTCAAAATAAGCACATACTGGGAAAATTTATTCCAAATCTACACAGAAATGCCTCCACACATTTGGATATCAACATATCCTCATTCACTGTGAAATGAGCACATTTCAAGGGGCTGTTCACAAACAAGAAGACTTATGTCATTGGATGCTTATATGCAAATATGTCATATCTGGGCTTTGTATTTATGGATTTAGAGGACACCATAAGGTATGATTTGTAATACATTTGGAAATGTATTTTATCACTCGTTACATGAGCAATTTTATTGGAATCCTCCTGGAGATTGTTTTATTGAACATTATTCTGATAGTCCTCAAAACTTTAGTATTTTATTAACTTTATCATGATCTAAGGAATCCATATACTATAGATAAATGCAATTTATTTTAAAGTTGGTGTTTCTAGGGATATAAATATACATATAGTAGGTAGATGCTTGAGAAGAACAAGTTAGCAAGATTTACTCAAATAATCTTTAATTCTATGTGGATTACTCCAGTGATTTTACTGACTGCATTTTAACTATTTAAATTACCACTGGATCTTAAACTATTCTTTTTATTCTTTCTTTTATATTTTCAGTGTAAGAACTCCTTACCAAATCAAAGTTCTATTGAGTCTACATTGAATAGCAAACAAAGTGTGGTTCTGGCTATAATATGAAGTGATGTTTGTTCATTATTTTCACTTATTTTAATCTTCTTATTTGAAAGTTAGATATAATTACAATAAATATATGGAATCATGCAAACATGAGGAAGTAAACACATGCAAGGAAAATTATCTGGAATATAGAAAACTAATCTCTGGTGCAGAAAAAAGCAAATAAAAACAAAAACAAAAGGTCTTAGGTTGACTATTGTTATTTTTAAAGAAATATATTTCTCTGTATTCCTTCTAAGCTCCTAAAATACTGGTAAGCAGCCTAAAAACACAATGGGCTGCAGAGTCAGATGTATAAGGCTGCACTGTGTGATAGAGCTCAATTACAGGGAAGTAGCAACGAGTTTTTAGGGAGCTCATAGGTAAATGATAATGATTCCAGATAGCTAAGCCTGAAGGCTGGCGAAAAGGCCATCAGCTGGAGTAAAAATGTCAGGCCTCCAAGAAGTGGCTCACCCCGTGCCTAAGCAATAGAGGACTTAGTTTAGTTTAGTGAGAAATTGCAGAGATGGGAGGAACTGAAAGCAAGTACTCCTCTTGTGTTAAGATACATGTATATAATATACATTTATATAATATATAAATTGTATTATATATGTATACCCCTTCTGTATTAAAATATATAGTAATATATGTGTTAAATATAGATTTGAAATATATATATAGTTATATATGAAATATATACACACATAGATTATTATTTAAAATTGGAAAGCAAATGGTAGAAATATTTTTATTCACATGCTTTTGAGAAAATATAAATGTTTTCTCCTTCAATTTTGACCAAAATATACTTTGACCATTTTCATACTATGTTTTGAATTCTATCCATCATCAAAGCAATACATTTTATGATTCTCTTGCTAGTTTCTGACTTTCCTCAAACACAAGTTTATTAAAAATACATTGAAAGTGATTCTTACATAACTTGATAGTATATCATGAATTGTCTAGGACTGTATAGGTTTTCCACATTGAAGACTTGCTACACAAAGTCTATGAGGCATAGTATTTTCATCAAAAAAAATAATTAAGTTAGAAATTTTCTTATTAAAATTTCTCAAAGCTTCATTAACTCAATAGTATGATTTGTTAATCAGATTAACTAGAAGTTATCTTTGTGGCATGGAATTAAAGTGATTCTACTCAAAATGTTCATGTTTCAGTGCAAATGCCTGGTGGAATTGGGAAGAGGAGAGTGCACAATACAAATTCTAGTGGGAGTGGGGGGGTGTCTAAAATCAATAAAACCTTCCACTCATGAGTGAAGACTTTAATTCTCTGCACTGTGTCACATAAGTCAGCTAGGTGCCTAAAAGGAATCCAGAATGTGTGAAGATGTGGTATAGATAAAATATTAAAATAAAATAAAGTTAATTTTTTTTCTTCAGTTTTTAAGATGGTATTGCTAGAGAACATTTTCAATAGGACTGTTCTTAATCCGCAAAATCTGCTTAAATTCTAAGGGAAAAAAAAAAACAAATAAACAAAAAACACTACAAAATTCTAATGACATATTATAGATAATATTATTTTCAAAATGACCTCCAGCCTATCTCATGTACTGAGTTATGGTGTTGGGAAGGAACATGAAGGCTAAAGGAGAAAATGGTGTAAACACATTATGGTTATTATGATAATGTTGGCATTTATTAATAGCATTGTCATTACTCAAATACAATATACACAAATTACATAAATAAACATGTATAATAAATAAAGAGCAAGATAATGAGCAAAATATGCTCAAATGATTCCATTTTACTGAACTCTTGCATGGTGTTATGATGACACAACTATGACAAAATTAAGTCTCTGTTCTCAAAGAATTTAAAATCTGCCTAGAAATAGTTCTTAAAAACATGCAAACAACAAGGATTCATATAAAAGCATAATACTCTAAGAAAGGAAGAAAAAAAGGTTTGATCATTTCAAAAGAAATTAAATAATTTTAATCGTATTCTTATGGCTGGTATTCTTACTATATTTCTGTTTTTAATTCTAGTGCAACTCACTTGTATAATAAAAGTTTTATTTTTACTTTATTTACTTATTTATTTACAATGAGAATGCATTACTCGTCTGTGTTTTCTAGCTAGTTAAACTTAAAATGGTAGAATTTAAACAATAGAAGAAATGATTATTACTGGAGGAAAGAAAGTGTAACAGGAGGAAGACACGGCAACTGTGTTAGAAATATTAAAAGTCAAATCTAACTGAAGCAAGGAAAAATGAGAGGTCAACTCAAGTAAATTATTATTATTGTAAAGAAGACTTGGAAAAGAGATTCAGACAGAAATTATTATGAAAAGAAGCTTAACTTAATAACTGGAGAAACAAATTGCAGCCTAAAAGATAAACTTTTTATCAAAAGGGATTTGTATTTATAAGAGCTAAAGCAAAATGTGTATGTGGCACAAATCCCTATGCATTTTCTGCATCTCAATAAAATCAATTGCCCAGTGTTCACATATTAAATGTATTTTTTCATGGTGTTTTTCTTATTCTATATTAAATCCACCTTTTGTTTGAAAATAATAGTCACACTATCATTTGCCTAGTCTGGTTGGTAAAACTATGCATCAAAGTTTTACAAATGAAAAGCTTAAAAAATTAGAAGTTTAAATCAAAATAGCAAAAGGAGAAAAATTACTCGTATGCCTGCTGGAGCATATAAATGTTTTCCTTTGCAGTTTGACCAGAAATATAGTTTGGTCGTGCTTATTTTTATGCTCTTAATTCCAGTGATCATCAAAATATTACCCTTTATGATTCTTCACCTGGCTTCTTACTTTGTTGAAAGCAATTTCACTCTAATTCTTCAGGAATATTTTTCTTTTTTCCTTTGAGAATTTTTTTTTTACCGGATATGATAGTTCATAAAAATAAACTTATTCGGGCTAGTATAAGTGATGAAAATTTGGTATAAGTACACAAATACAAAAAAAAAAAAAAAAAAAAGCATACGACAAAGAAATCAAATAAAAAATACGGATTGGCAGAGTCTTAATGGAGAACTAGAACTGCTGGGAACTCTGGCAACCTCCAAGGCAGTCACTTTTGTCATTAACCCTGGCTCTATTTTCCATACCTGCTAGTCGCTTCTCTTAGTATTTACTCATCACTTTACTCCTTTGTACCTTCTGTTTACCTAATATCTAATATCGTCTTCTTTGTAGTCACGGATCTTCACGGACCTGGCTCTTTTATCAACTTCCCATTTCACTTTCACTCCAGGTTCTAACCTCTTATGATCTCTTTTCCCATTGAAATTCTAATTGAAATTTATTATTATATGAATCTAAATACTGCTACTTATTTCTACTTATTTTGCAGTTTTGTCTTGTTTTTCATAACAGCAAGTTTATTTACAATTTAAAATCTTGCTCTTGCAAGACTATCAATGGACTGGTAGCCATGGCGCCCTCTGCAGGCGGCAGGTGCCTCAGGCTTCCGAGGAGCAAGGGAGTGCCAGAGGCTGGCAGACCCGCAGAGAACAAAATGAATTCACCAAGTACTTGAAGAAATTAGGGATGAACTCACACGCAGTTATGTTCAAGAAAATATCTATTCAAAGACCATTACAAAATACACCTACTAGGATCACTAGAGTTTGAGAATTATTTTATCTTCTGGTCTGGTACCAGTGATCTGGTACCCATACTGAGACAATTAGAACTTCTCAGGATTTTCTCCTTGTATGATATCTGTATATATGTATATATATACTTTTCTCAATACTTGATTTGCGATTTTCATTATCTAAACTTGTTTTCTTTTATATTCTTTTCTTTAACTTCTTATTTAAAATGTTAAGTTTAAATGCTCCTCATCATTATAATCTTAATTTTTTTAAAATAAAATTTACTACTTTTAAATTTCTCAGTTTATCTGCATACAACTATATACTAATTGTGTGTTCTTATTTTTACATCATGGTGCTAATATTTCTTCTCTTTTATCTGCATTGTTTATTTTTTTCTACTAGATTAAATTTTCTTATTTAAAAGTATATTGTTACAATCATTCTCATTAAGTTATCCTAATGCAACATTAACCTTTACTCTGCTCTTCCTGCTCTAATTTTCAATTCTGTATCCCTATCTATTTAATATATGATGTTTTACATATGGTGCCATGGTTTTTAGAAAGAAAACTAGTTTTAAGAAAGTTAATTAATAAATATAAGAATAAATACATAAATACACAAAAATTCATAGGTCATATTATTTTCTATTTAGACATAGAAGTAGAAAATAATATTGAATTATAATCTGAAGGCATAACCAGTAGGAAACCTTTTCCAGTTCTCATTTATATTTCAATCCTTGTCACTAGCATAGATTAATGCTGTGTTAATTTCTGTCCTTTATTAAATTTTGTCATAAGAAATGAAGCACTGGAATTTTTATACCCCAAGTGTTTAACAGTTAATGAGCCTGATTCTCTCATTCCAAAATCTACTACCTAGAACAAATGTCTGATAGACCCAGCTCAAACAACTGAAGAGCAGTAGAGTTCATCAGATGCTTTTGATCATTTTCCTAATGTATCTAAGCCCATTCTATTTGACTGATACACTGTTTCTGTTACACTGTTCATAGTCAATGTAGATCTTGTTTACTTTGAGTGTTTTAAAGCCAGTCATGGATGTCCACAACAATCCATCTAACTGGACTTGCTCTGGTTCTTTCAGTTATATAGAACTAACATCTAGATACATAGTCAATGCTACTCTTCAAGAAAATTCCTAAATCTTTTAATCTGATGCTTACTCAGTGATTTCTTTTTTTTTTTTTTAAGATTTTATTTATTTATTTGACAGAGAGAGATCACAAGTAGGCATAGAGGCAGGCAGAGAGAGAGAGAGAGAGGAGGAAGCAGGCTCCCCACTGAGCAGAGAGCCCAATGCGGGACTCGATCCTAGGACCCCGAGATCACGACCTGAGTCGAAGTCAGCGGCTTAACCCACCGAGCCACCCAGGTACCCAGTGATTTCTTTTTCTGTACAACACGGTCAACTCAATCATGTTACTATCTGGATTATTTTACCAAGTAACTGTACAGACTTTTAGTGTGTTCTATTTACCTAGGAGGAAAATACAACATTTCCCTGACAAAAAGCCAAAAACTAGTGTGAATTTAACTATAGGTAATTTTAAAATAGGTAATTCAGCATCATTTTCAGTTCTGTTCTATCCCACCTTTTCTTTTTCAATCAATTTACATTTTAAAACACTAAGCAACCTTCAAATAGCTTTCACCAAAGTGATACTGTTGCAAAAAGATAAAATATAATACATTCATGTAACATCCAAAACTTTTAAAACCTCTTTACCATAGAATTCACACTGGCTTAGTGTCTACCTCAGTGTTTCTTTTAATATCCTTCTTCTCTGAAAAGCAAGTGCTGAAGTACGTAGGTCAAAAGGTCGAATATTCTAAAGAATTTCTAAGTAACTTATTTGCAAACCTATACTTGTGCTATGCATAGCTTGATGCTAAATACATATTAATCAACTATAATTGCTAAAGTCCGTATCTTGTCTGTGTCAAGAAACTAAAATATAGTGAACATTGTTGATATCTTTCCACAAATTAGGCCTGTTGGCGTAGTTAACCAAGACTCTAAAGGCATTTTATTTGTATGATTTCTCACGATTATAATGCGAACAGATCTGTTTACCAGATAATTATTTTATCCTTCACTATGCTTTAACTCTTAACTTCTTTCAATGGAAGAGTAGAAATCCTCAAGCCTTGAATTTTCAGTATGTTGCTTAAGATTGCAAACCATTTTGCCTGTCTGCTAATTGATCTTTTCTAATTAGAGTTTAATTGTGCATATTCTTTTTATACTTTTATTTAAAGAAATTACCATCTGTTACTTTTTATTGATCTTTTTACATGGTGAACTTACTTAGAAAGTGTGAATGGTCTACCATATTTAAAATGATTAACTGGAAGGAAAGTCTAGCAACTTTTCTTTAAAGAATTTGAAGAACTTAACAAATATAAATAAAACTATATGACATAATTCATAAATATTTCATACCAATAATATTCATCAAGAAATATTTTGTAGAGGTCAGGACATTGACATGAGAAAGAAGTCAATAATCGTTCAATTTCTGATATTTCCAAATGGTACAATTTGTCAATTTATAGTTTATTGTGATATTCAAATTTAAATTGTGTAGTGTGTTCTAAAAATAGTTGAATTTCCCTCTCATATTACAGAAGTCAAGATTCAAACTCCTCTAAAAATGAGAGTCATGAAGTTAGAACTTGGTAAATCCAAGTGAGAGACATATTTTACCCATTTGACTAATTCTGGGAAATAACTTCTGATATATTTCAAAAGGGAATGCTCTTCTAATATTTTTCAAAGAAAGCACCCTTCCACAAAGATCTGAGGTTTAAATATAAATACAGTGACGAGACCCATTTTGTACAATCTAGCGTTAATACTTGTATCCTGCAATGATCATCAAACACATTAGTGTTTATATTACTATTATTACATTTCTTCCAAATCTTTTTTTTTTCTTTTGACTTATTTTCCCTAGAGCCATGATTTTTTTTTTCTTTTGGCATTTGGATTTTTTTGAACATTAAAAGTGTGTTTTCTGTGGCACCTGGGTGGCTCAGTGGGTTAAGCCTCTGCCTTCGGCTCAGGTCATGATCCCAGGGTCCTAGGATCGAGCCCCACACCTGGCTCTCTCTGCTCAGCAGGGAGCCTGCGTCCTCTTCTCTCTGCCTGCCTCTCTGCCTACTCGTGATCTCTCTCTCTGTGTCAAATAAATAAATAAAATATTTTTTAAAAAGTGTGTTTTCTAATATTCATTCTTAAAATGTATCGGAGGCAAGAACTATGTGGTATTTAGAAAGGACACAGAGCATATAGAACTGTATCAGATATCTCTGATTATGGCAAGAACTCAAAAATTCACACCTCATTTCACTCTCCATGCTATCCATCATCTAACTTTCTGGATATTCAACAGCTCATTAGGGACTTGTGACCCATTCTCCACCCTTCCCTCATGAATATTTTATTGCATATAAGTGACAGAAAGTTCAGTGTTATAAATTTTACTATGTTTCATCAATTCTTTCCCATACTTACTATTACTGAACCCTTCCTCCTCCAGAAAGCCCATGAATTATTTATTGGAGTGTCATGTAGGTTCTCTGTATGTGCTCATAAAAAGTTTGTTTTTTGTTTTTTGTTTTTTTAGTTATGCGTGGTACCTTCCATGTCCTGTCTTTAATACTATTTCTTCCAGCATGGTGACCATCACCAAAAACTGGTTGCATACAAGAAGTTGGACACTAAGTAATTGGTTTCAAAAATAAGCACATAATTATGTATGTTAATACATACTATGAGTGGGACTAGAAAGATGTAGTAAAATAGTAAACATTTTAGGCATAGTTTAGGTGGAAGGGTCATAGAAATTCTCTAAAAGTTAACACTGACCATGAGACATATAGAAAAATGAAAGTAACAGTTCCATTTTTTGCAGGTTTAAAAAATTGTGATGTCATAATAGCTAGAAAATAGTATATAGGAAGAGCTATGAGGGAGAACCAGTCCTGCCAGGTATTAAAGCATACTACAAGTATACTATTAATTAAAATGAATAGACGTAAAGGTCAACGAATAGAAAAAAAAAATCCAGAAATAGAGCTAACTGCTGATCTATTTAAATCTATTACATGATATTTGAAATAGCTGAAATCACGTGGACAAAGATAATTCTTTGAAAAATTAATGGTGCTGGGACCACTGAATATTTCTGGAAAAAGTTAAAACTTTTCACAACATACATAAGAATAAACTCCAAATGAGTCAGGGATGTGTGTGTGTGTGTGTGTGTGTGTATAATGTAAATGTATATTTATATAAATTAAAAATAAATGTTTATTTATATATACATATATTTATATACACATATATTATATAAAAATATATTTATATTCTAACATATATCACAGATACAGGGTTACTATTACTAATACATAAAGAATATTTAAAAAACAAAGACAAAACTCCAAAAATTTAGGAAATAGGGAGAAGACATAAACAAAAAGATTTATAAAAGTAGCTTTTAAACAGATGGAATTAAATTCAACTTCATAATGAGAGAAATGCACTGAAAAGGAAACTAAAATTCCATTTCTCACCCATTAGATTAGCAAACCAGCAGAAGCTTGAAAATGAGCAAAGCTGTGAAAAACTAGGTACTTACATATTTTGTGTGATGGAAATGAAAAGCGATACAATCCCTTTGGAAAGGAGTCTGACAATGTTTAACAAAACCCCATTGTAAATGCCTTTACATTTCTATTTTGCAATTCCACTCATAGGAATGCATCTTGATGATACAAATCCAATAATACAAAAAGTCACATGCATGAGATCAGAGCATCACTTGTAATTGCAAAATATTGGAAGACAATCTTAGGAGATTAAGTGAATATACTATAGTATACACACAGAAGTGAAAATGTACAATTACAACAACATCAGCTACAAAAAAGGAAATGTTTATGTACTGTTATATAGCTAGTTAAGGCGATATTCTCAAGTAAAAAGAATACCAAAATATTAACAGGTATATATATGTTTATAATATATCATACATATATTCATTGTATAAAAAGGCAACAATAATAATATAGCATGTATATAAGTGCTAATTTTTACGAAAGAAATACTGAAGAGACAAAATGGATCAGCGTTAAGTTGGTTACCTATTGGGATTAGGAGAAACAAGGTAGAGAATATACCTCACTTTTATTTTGTTTTGACTTTTATGAGTATTTAATGGTCTACATTTTCAATAAAATTCTATTAAATTATTAATAATACAAAGAATAAACAAATAGCAATGGAGGTAAATTTAAATAAGTGTTTTCCAGATACATTTCAAAGGAATACCATAACTATACTGATGAGAAGAAAAGAAAGAAACAGAGAGAGAAGACAAGGTGACAAAGGGGAAAGATGGAAGGAAGGAGCAAGGGAGAGAGGAAGAGAGAGAAGGAGGGAAGAAGGTAGGGTTGGAAGAAAAAAGAAAGAACCAAAATAATTTGGGAACATAATACTTGTCAATATATTCTAAGTCTGGTGGGAGAGAAAGTTGCAAACAAATGTTGAAACCATTTTAGTAGGTTCACTTTTTGTAGTGGTATGGCTAGAGAAATTTGGGACAATTTTAGATGTATTATAGGACTGAGGAAAAAATTATATGTTTTGATACTTTTGGAGGCCAGTGTTCTTACTGAGGAAGAAAATATGGCAAATATGGAATAGAGGAAGCAAGAAAGAAACATGTGATGATGCTTAGAAACTGAAGTTATTAATGTAAATTCCTGATTTCTAAAATGTGTATACCATATGCATAATTTTATGTATGTGTGTGTACACTTATATGCATGTACCTTTCTATGTTTGTACATATGCATGGCAATAGGTATATTTGCATTTGTATATATGTGCTATGTATATATGTATATACATGCATATATTTTCTAGCACTGTGCCCTAAAATGACTAGGCAATAATTGCACTATAATAGCAATGAGCACATCTAGTACATCATCTTGGTCACAGATACCATACTTCCTAGAAGGAACTAGGGATGCTAAGAGAAATTTCTTATGGGGTTGGTTCACATTATGTGTAAGATGATTCTGGAGTATCTTACACCAGAAAATAATAAAGTAATAGTAATAATAATAATAATAATAATAATAATTGGGCCATGTTACTAGTCAAATCTGTGGCAATTAAGGGAGCAAATTAATTCAGTACATTAGTGAATTATAAATAATTAAAAATAGAGATATGTGAGTCCATAAAGATAATACATCATAAATTAGAATGTAAATGTTTAAGTGAGGAAGGAAGGAGGGATTGATTGACTTGTAATACCAATGTTATACAGCCATCATATTAAGAGTGGATCAAGCAAGAATCATCAGTGGATGTTTACATGTCAGGAGGAATTATTATGAGAAGCAGGTTATTTGCATGTTCCTAAAGTGTTTTCCCAAAAATTATTTACAGGTGGCAAGGGAAAAATAATCATTATGAATAGGGTGAAGAAATTAGAAAATATCTTGATAAACTCATGAGAACTAATATTACCAGTGGAGAAAGATGCCTTCAGATGCGATGCCCTGAAGAGGACAAGACACTAATATTGCAGACAATATTACATATTCTTATTATAATCATGAGGAAACATTAGACCAACCCAAAATAAATGTTCTATATTTTAAAATGAGGAGGAAGCAGTAATATTCAGAAAAAGTCAATTTCATGGAAGACAGAGAAAAGCGGTGGAAAATTTTCCCATTATAGGGGGCCAAAATGACATGGCAGCAAAATGCAATCCCTCTGTCGACTGAATCCTCGACTGGATCCCAAAAAGTACTATAGATAGCATGGTATTAACTGACAAAAATGGATTTTGGATGGTATGTAAGAGTCAATATTAAATTTACTAAAAAGATAACTATTCTGCGGTTCTGTTAAAAAAAAGTTATTCTCAGAAATTACAAACTGATGTATTTAGGGGGAAAGGCCATGTTATATGCAACTTACCCTCAAATACAAGGAGGGAAAGACGGAGAGGTCCACCAGAGATGCAGAAGAAATGACAAAGCAAATGTGGTAAAAGGTTAACAACTATGCAATCTGAGCAAAGAATATACAGAGGTTCTTATTACTTTTCTAATTCTTGCAAATTTTTTGTAAGTTGAAATTGTATTCAAATGGAAAGTTTAAACCACTAAAAAATATGATGCATGTTACCATATTTTAGTAACTTTTGGGAAAGAGGTGATTAATGTATTAGTTAATTTTTTAAAAAATACATAATTTAAAAATATTCATTATATATGTACTTCTAGGATATGCTTTGTTCTGCTATACAACTAAAGAAAACTTTTGTTCAAAAAATGTAAATATGACATTTTTATCTGTATCAAATTTTATCTGTATCATATTACAAATTTTATCTGTATCAAAGAGTAAATTCCTTGCCTAGGCAGACTGTTCTTGGTAAGCCATCCGATTTCTAAGTAATCATGACAAAGAACTAGGAGAGAAGCTAATAATATAAAAATAATAAAAAATAAATTTCAGTAGCAATTTATTTTGTATTTTAGCAGGTTGTTTTCTTTCCATATCTCTGAAGAGCAAGAGACCAGTTAGGCTCAGAATGTCACATAAAAATCATCCTAACAGATGAAAATTGTCTCTAATGTAATGTGAGAGGGTAATAAAGATGACTAGTAAAATATTAAACAAGAAGAGTATATCTCAGGTGTAAAATAACATCTACGCACTGCTTAAAGTAGACAAATCAACTTACAATTCTTCATAAAAACTGGCTTTTTAATTTGTGAGTTTTATAAATTTAGATGATCTAATCACCAGCTAAGAGACCAAGCACTAACATCTTATTTCTACATTCTAAAAAATGCAATCACTCCTAACCTCCAGGATGACATTTGCCTTATTTTCATAATAAATTTGAATACAAATACAATGTAGGTTTCAGACTTTAAATCTCAAAGCATAGGCCAAATTACGGATGTCTTAAGTGCAGAATGATTGATTTCTCTTTTTTTCCACACAAAAACTACTGGATACAAAATAAACATTTATTTTTATTTATTCATTACATAGATGTTGGATATTTACTCTTTCAAGTCAATGCTCTGAATTTTTGAGATATAACAGTGAACAAAATATAATTTCTGAAATAGCTAAGCTCAATTTAGTGGGGAAAACAATCAAATGGGCAATTTCTATTCAATGTGTAAGTATTTACTATAGTAAGCACAGGGTGCTTGCAACAGAAACATAAAGAAGAGGTGCCTATCTTGAGTTTCTGGAGTCAGGAGATAACTATGATTGCAGAAATAAAAATACATGTGTAAAGCAGGAAGATAAATAAGAGTTTACTCATAGTGTTTAGAAAAGGTTGTGTTGTGTAGGCATGTGTGGTGGATAAGGAATGTCTCAGGATAGGGAAAGAGCATGTGCACAGGCATGGAAAGAGCTGATGTGAACTGCCAAGTATTCTATTCTGATCAGAACATACAGTAACAAGTGTGGGAGATTAGGTTCCAGCACATTGGTCGCATCACCAAAGGCCTTGGAGCTTGGGAGTTGGGACTTTATTCTGAGAATTATGGGTAGATATAGACTCATCTGTATCTGTTTATAAATCAACTACTGTTTTGTTATATATTTATGAATCCAGTAGTCTTTACCCTCATAGGGTTTATATTCTAAAAAAAAAAACAGGTAAACAATTTTGAAAGAGAAAATAAAGGAATCAAATAAATTTCCATAATGGTTTGATAATGGTTATAATCCATTTGTTAATTTACTATTCACAGTATATATCCTAGTGACATATCCTAGAGATAGAATAGTGAGCAGGAAGCGTATCTTTCACCAGCTAGTGTTTATGTTTAGTGGAAAATGGGGACTCTAATGAAAATAAACTGTTACTTAGCATTGACTATACACTAGGAAGTACTCTAAGTATTTTATAAATATTAACTCTTTTAATCTTTATAACGTCTTTTAAGGTACTATCATCCTTCCTAGGTTATAAATGAACAAAACAGAGAAAGAGAGGTTAAGTAGCTTGTTTAAAATCACATACCTAGAATGTGGTGGAGCCAGGATTTGAACCAAGAAGCATGGCTCCATTCACTGAACCACTACATTATGTTGCTTCTGAAATAAGTACAAAAAATATGCAGAAGGGAGAAGAAAAATAGAATGCCATAGGAACATAATAATTAATCAGGTGTCAGCATAGTCTTCTCTGAGGATTTGACATTTAGGTTGAAACCAAAAAAAAAAAAAAAAAAAATTGCTTCTTCATTAACAGTTGCATACAGACTGTTCCAGCTTGAGGAAATAACATAGGAAATAGCGACTACAAGTACATCAACAATTGGTCAAGACTTTGAACTTTAGTCTCCTGACTGGGGAATGAAACTACAATCCCATGGGCCAAATCCACCTGCCACCTGTTTCCGTAAATAAAGTTTCATTGGAACCCAGCCACACCCATTGGTTTACGTGTTTTCTATGATTTATTTTGTGCTACAGCATCAAGACCGAGAAACTGGGACAAGACCATATGACCTGTAAAGCCTAAAATATTTGCCATTTGGACATTTATGGGAGAAGTTTGTGGATCCTTGTTAGAGGCAATAGCATGAAAATCAAAGTTGTCAAGCCGGAAAGTGATAAAATCAATTTACATTTAGAAATATCACTCTGTATACAGTATAAAAAATGGATTGGAGAAGGGCAGAATGAAAAGGAAATGAAAAAGCTATTTTACTTTTCATTCATAGATAAGATGATGGTAGCTTTGGGAAGGGTAGTTAGTTAGAGAGGATAGAAAAATGTATGAAATTGAGAGAATAGAGGCACCTGAGTGGCTCAGTGGGTTAAGCCTCTGCCTTTGGCTCAGGCCATGATCTCCGGGTCCTGGGATCGAGCCCCACATCAGGCTCTCTGTTCAGCAGAGAGCCTGCTTCCTCCTCTCTCTCTCTCTGCCTGCCTCTCTGCCTACTTGTGATCTCTCGCTGTCAAATAAATAAATAAAATCTTAAAAAAATTGAGAGAACAGAAAGACTTTGTTGGTTCATGGATAGGGAAAATGATAAGTAGTAGGATTTAGGATGGTATCAGATTTCTGGTTTAAGCAGTGGGGTAGATGGCAGATAGCATAAGGGAGTGAGAGAATCAAATGCAGATGAGAATATCTAAACATGTTTCAAGAAGAGTTCTGTTTGAATGATGTCCCGAGTGTAGCCATGTAAATGAGAGTTGCAATAAACTACATTCAGTTCACCAGGGACAATGGTCAGCTCTGATGCTGAATTGAGCCTAGTTTTTAAATTTCACTAAATATGGAAGAGTAACATCAACTGATGTAACATATGTTTTAATGCAGGCATGTGAGTAATGATTCAGAGAGAGGTTAAAGAATAAGAAAAGTGTCATTTCTTCCCAAATCCAAATTCAAACTGCCTGGAATGTAGTAGACTTGTCATTAGTAGAGTAGTGAAGGATCGTATGTTCTTATCAGGCAAGTGGAGTTGGAAGGAACATTCACTACATAGGATGAGACTACAAAAGGAGTTATTTCCAAAGAAAAAGTTATGTTCTTGGGGCACCGGGGTGGCTCAGTGGGTTAAACCTCTGCCTTCAGCTCCGGTCATGATCCCAGGGTCATGGGATCGAGCCCCACATCAGGCGCTCTGCTCCGCAGGGAGCCTGCTTCCTCCTCTCTCTCTCTGCCTGCCTCTCAGCCTACTTGTGATCTCTATCTGTCATATAAATAAATAAAATCTTAAAAAAAAAAAAAAGAAAAAGTTATGTTCTTTTAAGGATCTCCAGAATAAAAATTGCATGAGGGAAAATAAAGGTGATGAGAAAAGGACAAAAAATAGATGAATAATATATGTGGTCATATTTAGGGAATTTTTAGGGATTACAGGGATGCGAGGAAAGGTGACATTAATAGGCCTCTGGTTTTTCAGTATATATATATATATATATATAGATAGATAGATAGATAATATATATATAATATATAATATATATTACATGTTATACATATTATAGAATATATATTTTATACACATTATATATTATACATAATATATAATGTGTATTATAGAATATAGTTGCATGTTATATATATGTTATATACATTACATGTTATATATTATAGAATACTACAAGTTATATATTATAAATAAACTTTTTATCTGATATGCTTTGTATGGAATGTGATAGTGGGGGACTCAATGGGACACGTGAAAAGATGGGTGGAATTAGCTACTTCTCTCTTCTATTTCTTTCTTTGCAACCACTCCTGACTCTTACAAACTGCAGTACAAAGTATTTCTAGAATTCTTACTGAGAATGTCTTATCCCTTGTATCCATGTTTTCTTCAAAAGGTCCAGTGCTCCTTCTGCCAATCTTGCCCTGATACACAGCCTTTGGTCAGTTCTCAGATACATTTCATTAGTACTTTTCTTCTTTAGGAGAAACTTAATTCCCTGATTTGTAACTGACTTGTAACTGGATGGAAAACATGTCCACCTGTTCTGTTCCCCTCAGATTCAACCCATTCCAGTGTGAATATCATTTTTCAAATATGATCATCCGCATTACTACATTATTTTCTTCAGTGACACCACTGTTCTTTAGATCTTCAAGGTTAGGTAGTTTAAAAATTATTTTCAAATTCTCTCTTTACTTTGTTACTATAGTTAGTTAGTCACCAATTTATGTAATGGTAAAATTAAGTCAAAATACTTAGATAATTTACTATATGTATCATGTTGGGCAAATCATTTAGCATTCTGGGCCTCCATTTTCTCATTCAACAAAGCAGGAGTACCTTTCTCACAAAAAGGATAATCTATTGAATTTAGAATGAGAGGCACTATGCTGTAGAGGTTCACAGTATGACACTGGAGCCCATATTACCTGGGTTTGAATCATAGCTCTACCCTGCACTACTGGGAGAACTCTAGCAATTTACCAGCTGTGTGAGCTCCATTACTTAATTTCTCTGCATGCAAAAAACATGTAGATCCATAGCATCTATTTCATGGAGTTGTTATAAGAAATAAATGAGCAAATATGTGTAAATCTTTAAGACATATTCCTGACACACATGAAGTGCTAGATAAGTATTTGTTAAATGAAGACCATATCTACATATATAGTAGATCATTGGTCCTGGCATGTTGTAAGCCCTCAAAAATGCTAGCTACATGTTAAATGTTAGCTCTATATATCATGATTTATTCATCTTCTCGGCTTCCATCGTCTCCACTCTAGCTCATGTGTTCATTAGCTAGCTCTTGAATTACAACCAACAAAAAAATTTGCCTCTAACCGTTCCACCTTCTCACTACTGGTGCTGTTTTGTCTGTGATTAGTTTAGCATGGTATCTGTTTCCTTCTATAGTCTCGCTGTTCTCCAGCTCTGTTTTCCCACAACATCTTCCTATTAGAATTCAACTAATGAGTAGCACTCATGCAAGAATCACTGATTGTGTGGGAATCAACTGTTAGCTGACCTGGAGTGTTGCCAGCAGCTTCAGATTTTCCTGCTGTGAGAATCACCTACTTAAATGCCTGTGGCAACTGAGGTCATTATCAGTGGCTTCCTTCCTATTTCTTCACTTCTGGAGACCATCAAAGTTAGAACTAATCTTCCTAATCTTTCTTCTTTTAGCTCTTTCGAAACTGTGCAAGATTCCAGTTTTCTGTAT
This sequence comes from Mustela erminea, assembly GCF_009829155.1. Classification (NCBI taxonomy): domain Eukaryota; kingdom Metazoa; phylum Chordata; class Mammalia; order Carnivora; family Mustelidae; genus Mustela; species Mustela erminea. The sequence goes on along the minus strand of NC_045617.1, from coordinate 109,063,583 downwards.
TGAATAATTCTCTGCTCCAAATACATAGTTTTTTATCTTTTTTCCCCATATTTAATAATGGAATCATTAATAGGATTCCTATATTATCAAATCAGATTCCTATCAAACCTGAATAATTTCCTATAAGAAAATATTTTCTCTGTTATCATTAGCTTCCTTATTTTAAATACATGCTCCCAGTGATCATGTCCTTAGGTAGTATAATTAAAGATAGGTTTCAGTAATTCTAAAAACATAGAAACATTTCCCAACTAAAATGAAGTCTTCCCAGGGTTCAGTGTTTTTCCATCTGATTTTTTTATTATAGTGTCTCATCTTTTTGGCTTAGGTATTTAGAAATCCATTATCTTTTATTAATTTTCATTTTACCATTCTGTTCTTGTCTTTTCAGTGTTCTCTTTCTTCTACTATATCTGCATGGTTAGTTGCCTATTGCTGTACACAGATTTTCAAGAGCAGAAACTATGTACACTTCTCATCTCAACAAGGATGTCACATATATGAGTACGATCACATACAAGAAAAATTGGTGTCTAATTTACCCTATTCCATTAAGAAAGCAGAGCCTCCACTAAATATTTAAACATGTGTGTGCTTTATTCTAGTTTACTTTTGTTTTTTAAGAATGAAGGAAACCTATTTCCCAAATAGCAACCAAATCTGGAAATATATTCTATTTTTTCAAGGATTGGACCCAAACAACTACTCTTGAGGGAGAAAAGATGATAGAATGAAAATAAAGAACATCTACCTTAAAAATTCTCTTTATATCAATACTGTTCACCATGCACACCTATTATTAGTGACATCTATCATGGTTCCTCCACCAAAGGATGTGAATAAAGGAGGAGGAGGAGTAATGGGGCATCCTAACATATGTCAACTGATCTCTTTTTCCTTAATTTAAGTCATCGTTTTTTTTTTTTTCTTATATTACATTCAAAAACAAGTTTGCATAGTCACAGTTTTCCTTATTTATATCCATTACCCAAGAAGAAGTAGTGCATGGAAAAGAAGAACCATGGTTGTACTAAAAGCATGGCTGTGTGTGTTCATACCTCAGATCTAATACTCACTAGGTGTTTCCTTAGTCCTATCGTGTAACCTCTTGGGGACTTAGAGACACACAGTTTATTAATTTATAACTCTAGGATAATAATACTGTTTTCCTCATCCTTTTGCAAGATTGAAGAATTAGTATATATAAAATGCATAGGATAGTGCCATGCATAGAATCTAATCTTCAGAATTAGATTATATATTTTTTTAGATTTTTTAAATGATTTTATTATATTTTTTAAGATTTTATTTATTTATTTGACACACAGAGAGAAAGGGAGAGGGGACAGAGAGCAAGCACAAGCAGGGAGAACAGCTGGCCGGGAAAACAGGCTCCCTGCTGAGCAAGGAGCCAGATGTCAATACCTATGCGCAGCTCATCCCAGGACCCTGGGATCATGACCTGAGCTGAAGGTAGAGGCTTAACCGATTGAGCCACCCAGCGCCCCAACAGACATGATTTTAAATATTATTGTCAAATTATTTTTTGAAGCACAATGTTTGTACTGATCCTTCAAGTCCTATGTGTTTCCAAATATCTCCATAATATGGTGTATCCAACATATAAACACTATTTTCTATTTCTTGTCAAAGTAATCCTTTCCTTCTAATCAGGCTGATTTCCCTGTTTCTGTATATGTGTATTTCTTAATAACAATAAAATAATTACTAATACATATTTGGAAGGCAGCTATGCTCATCACTATACCACCAACGCACATATTTGGGATAAATCCCTTCTTCATATACTACTGCTTTCAATCCTGCACTATCCCTTTGAGATAAACCATTTCATACTAGTTTTTCAATGGGAAAACAGAGCTTTAGAGAGGTCAGATGGCTTGCGCCAAAGTAGATTTCAAGTAAAGGATCCTGAAAGGAAACTCCTCCCCCGCCCCCTGCCTCCGCTTGTTCTCACTCCCTGTTTGGCTTATTCTGTCCCAATTACCTGATACCCAGGGCCCACTTTGATCTCCATATCCATCTTACTAAATGTGAAAATCCCAACTCAAAGTGTTTCCCTTCCTTGAAAGATTCCCCAGATACCTATTCTATTATTTTGTTTATATTTTTTATTTTCCTGTTTAATTATAATCACTACCATACAATTTAGTACTTTGATTTCAAAAAATAAATAACAGAATAAAATGTTGTACATCAGAAAAAGTTGAAGATGAATATTACTATTAGCTTTGCTTGACTTATTTATATTTTTATTTTCCATTATGTGTTTAATACACGAAATATTCATATTTAAGAGTCAAAATGTGAGAGTTAAGAGTAATGTTCCCCTATATCCTTCTCCATATATGACTACTGTTATTGATATCTGTCTATGCTGCTCTATGATGTTTGCTGTAGTATAGTACTAGAGTATATGTACATATCTATTTATATATATATATACACATATTAGAGAATATATGCATACATGAATATTAGAGAATATATACAAATATATATTATCCACACACAGCTTCACAACAAATATATACAAGGTAAATATTATTAACCCTAAATTTTCAGAGGACAAAACTAAAAAGCAGAGATTAACTTCTTCCTTGTCACAAAACAATTAAGTAGCAGATCTAGAATTCAATTCCAGAAGATCTGACTCTCTTGTACTCTTAAACCTCATTTTATTATTCTTCCTCAGTATAGTGCTTGATGTAATATTAGTTGGCTTTACAATTATAAGCATTCTTTTTTTTTTAAGTTGCCTTCTTTTTTTTTTTTTTAAGATTTTATTTATTTATTTGTCAGAGAGAGAGAGAGAGAGAGAGTGAGCACCGGCAGACAGAGTGGCAGGCAGAGGCAGAGGGAGAAGCAGGCTCCCTGCCGAGCAAGGAGCCTGATGTGGGACTCGATCCCAGGACGCTGGGATCATGACCTGAGCTGAAGGCAGCCACTTAATGCACTGAGCCACCCAGGCATCCCAATTATGAGCCTTCTTAACAACCAGTATCATTCGTTCTTTTTGAAGTTGCAGGCTATCTAATATTATAAAGCTATTATAATTCATCTAGATTTTTTACCAATGGGTTAATATATAAGTTGTGTCCAATTTGGTGCTGTCATAAATAAATAAACCTATTATCATACATTTCATTGTATGCATAAGTGGGCTTTTTCTCTAGTGTGTGTTAGAAAAGTGGAAGAACTGATCATATGGTACATGTCAAATTGTCTTCCAAAGTTGGCTATATTAATTGATACTCCCAGAGGCAATATACAAAGAGCTTTAGGAAGAGTCATGTCTCATTACTGTTATGAAGAAATAAATTAAAAACACAAAATACTGTTGATTTTTAAATATTTGGACACAACTTTTATATTAATCCATATATGGACAGAGATTCCACTAAAATAAGAAATAAGAGTAGGAATTAGACTCTTTTCTCCCTTAGTGACTAATGCTTACACAGAACATGATTATTCAGAACATGTGCTAGAGAGTGAGGGGTCAATAGGGTATTGTCTTTCTAGATATAAGAAGTGGAGTTGTGTAAAACATGAATACAACTTTCTGAAGCTTGCATTGTTTGTATATTAATACTTTGAAAACTTTTTGGTTAAAAATGGAGATTCTAGCAAAAAAAAAGTAAAGCTAAAAGAGTAAATTGCTGGATTTAAACTGGGCTTCAGAATGGTGGATATGAGGTTGGCATTCCTCTAATATAACATTTGGCAGTCTTTACTGGAAAAGGATTTTATCCTTAGAGGAACAGATTTTCCCTAACATTTGCTCAGGATTCTGCCTTTCTTATATGGACTGCTTATGTGCATATATAAAAATTATTATTATTATACATATATGTATATTGTACCTATATATATATTATATATATAATCTATATGTAAAATGTTTAATATTAGGTCTTCTATAAAACACTTTTAATTATTTTAACAGAATGATTATTACAAAAAATGAGTTGTATAACCAAAACTGAAAAGAACACTGAATACTATTTATTTTGATAAAACAGAAAGGTAAATAGAAAATCTATAATTAAAGATATACTTAAAATATCTTAAATACCAATGCTCATCTGACCTGGAGTCAGAGTTATTTAAGTAATTTTAAAAAATGTAATTTCCTGTTTCTCATTTTCAACTACTTAACTACAGAATAAGAAAATAACGTATGTCCTTTTTAAATCCTTCAATCGTTTACACAGTAAACACTGCCATGTTTTGCAAGCTAGTGCAGAACTCCTGATAGTGATGGTGCCTTTGGAAAGACAAATGAAATGTTTCTTTTTATCATTTAACGTAATTTACTTAGTATCTTTAAACAGTGGATAGTAAATGAATGGTAGTTTCAGCTACAAAATATAACTCAGGAAATGACATCTAATGATTCTTAATGAGATGAAAATATAATCTGATCCCAGAAGTGTAAATTGGAAATTTTAAGATACCTTCCATTAGTAAGTATGAATAGTAATATATGAAACCATTTGTAGAAATAGGATCTGTATACCATATGGTTGATTCAAGAGGGAAAATGTATGCCCTTGAAATACATTTTTCTTAATGCATTTAATGATTCACAATCAATTTCATCAATAGATTAAAGAAAAACATTGAAAGAAATCACCTGGTACCTAAAATATTTTGATCTTTTTATTTTTGAGATACTCAATATTCTTGATCTTCCTTTGCTCTTTTTGGCTCATTTGACCTATATATAACTTTAAATAGCTCCCTGGCTGACAGACAGGCTATCTCATCATATGGTAAATGGTAATACACTCCATTACACAGTAACTTAAAAATCATAGCCCCACCGAGAAGCTGCTCCAAGAGTTTAACTACTCTCCTGGCAGATATCAGCCAATATCTAGATATATTAGCAAGGGAGACTCTACTGATCACAAAAGGATCTGGGAGGGAGTCAGGAACTTATTTCAATTCTATATAAAAACCTCTGGAAATTCAATACTTTAATCTATTTTTTATTGAATGCATACAAGAAAAAAAGAATTCAAAATCTCTATCAGATTAAAAACCCTGACACCAACTTTGTCCTTGAACAGTTCTCTAAAGACTCCTGACCATTCACATACCGAAGAAATTAAACACTATTTAAAAACACATATAGATATAGTTGAAATTTTACTGAGTTTATATAACAAGGCTCTGTAATATGAAATTAGCAGAAGGAACAGTTGCCTCACCAAATTTATTTCCTGTATTAAAATAATAAAATACTATTTTTAATCTTACAGATTACTAGTGGTGTGTAATTTTTTTAAATGACCACTTTACATTAAATGTGCAACATCCAAATACATAATTGTGTAGCAATGCAAAAATTACCAATAACAGATTAGAGGACAAATACACTGTAATTCTTTTCTTTTTCTTGCTACAGAAAAGCAAGTCAGTGGTTACAGCCTCAGTGTGTTGACACGATACATTTCATTTAGCTGATATATAAATCCTTTCTGTTTTTATTTTCACTTCTAATCATGACATATTTTTTGAAGCACATTTTGGAAATAAATGAGGGAGTTAAGTATGGGACTTTAAATTCCTTGGAAGAAAGCCATTATACATACACACATAGATGAGTGGATTTATAAAGAAAATTACTCTGGTCTAGAATTGGTTCAGTATTGAGCTGAACATCCTGATAATAACGTAATTATTATCCCTGTCACTTATTATTAGTGTTACTAATATAGGAAAGGAGGTTCGAACTCTCTCATGAGGTATGTCAAGGATTTTTAGAATCTGGTCAAAGAAGGTTATTCTGTATACAAATAGTAGAGACAAGAGGGAGTTTTGACAATTTTCACATTCTTAATTTTTAAAAATAATTATGAAATTGCATTTCAAGATGTGCAACTGCCTAGCACTGCATCATATCATTCTCATGGGCAAAGAAGCTCTTATCACATCACGTGTTTGAAGGAGACAGTAAATCACAGCAAAGGATGAGAAGAGCCACTGAGAAGAAGAAAATGAAAATTACAGTTGTGTGTCCTTTTGAAGGACTAGTGATCAGTCTCCTTTACCTGCATACGAATGGTATGGCCACCATGGAAAAAGTGAAAATTTTGAAAAATTACAAAAAAGTACATATCTGGGATGCCTGGGTGGCTCAGTTGGTTGGACGGCTGCCTTCGGCTCAGGTCATGATCCTGGAGTCCCGGGATCGAGTCCCGCATCAGGCTCCCAGCTCCACGGGGAGTCTGCTTCTCCCTCTGACCTTCTCCTCGCTCATGTTCTCTCTCACTGTCTCTCTCTCAAATAAATAAATAAAATCTTTAAAAAAAAAGTACATATCTATTTCTGTTTATCTATCTACCCATCTACCATCTATCATCTCTCTACCTACCTTCCATATCCACAATTTCAAAGTGATCATTTACCTCTGTTTATAATATGGAGAACTTTGTGACTCTAGTTCATAATTTCAACACATGAACAAAATAACTATCATCAAAAAGAGAAGAATTCTGTTTCAATACACAAACTAGTATACCATTTTGTAAATGTGTAAGGATTAGATAAAACAAAATGAGTGGCTTTTTTTAAAACGTATTATGTTACTGAATGACAAAAAGAAAACTGCACATTAATAATGCATTTCTTCCAGTGCACTCCAGTGTTACTATGTCATTTATATAATTAGCATGATTATTAAGATGCATTGTACAAACTGTGTATGCATATGCATGTTTGTGTATACAGTATACACATAGTTGAATTCTCAAAATATCTGAAGTACAGTTCAAAGTACTATTTAAAAGATAGAGTCTCAAACTTAAGACAAATTCAATCACTGAAAATGAGCATTTCTTGTTAAATAAAATACACTAAAACACCAATAAAATGTAATTTTCTACTTAAAAACCCCGCCCTTTACTGAGCATGGAATTGACCCAGCTTTAAAAATTGTAAGTTCAGCAAGATATATTGTAGTTAGAGTAATATATCACATCATACTTATTTGAGAAAATATATTTAGAGAACCAAAGAACTTAATACAATTTCATTTCTTTTTACCTTACTTTGTGCATTGGAAGAAAGCTTTGTAGAGTACAAAGTATTTTCCCATGCATTATCTCTCCCCTTATCATTATAAAAACAATCTTCTGAGGTGAATAGGGGAATATCATATTCTCAATTTTATAGATAATGTTTTCAAGCTCTGAAAATTAAGAAAATTCTCTGAAGTCAGACTTGTACAAAAGAGTAGGGTTAAAATTCATCATAAAAATATGGTTATTGGGAGGGAATTCATGTTCAATTATTTCAGTGTTATGTTGTTTTCCTAACTAGGATTAAATAATTAGCTTCAATACTTTTGATCCTACAACTGTTCCCTCTACAGTAGAATGGGCATTGTATGCAGCATTTCAAACCTTGTTAAATCTTGGTTAATTCTCATAGATTTTTGTACTATATTTGAATATTCTCTTCACTAGGGGGCATGTTCAGAATTGACACCAGTTCCTCCTGAATGAATGCTTAGAATTTTAAGTAATGACCAATAAACAAAATGGAAAATAAAGACAAAGATTTTAAAAAGAGTGACTAAATAGAACATAATAAGAACATAGTTTTAAGTACTAAAAAAGGGAAAAGTGGGATGTAAATTAAGAGGGAAAGTAAATTTAGGGCATAGGAAAAAGAGAAAGGAAAAATAAGAGAAAATTAGAAAAAAAGAAGTCATTTCTCTGTCATCCATTTATCACTTAATTGCCAATTTCATAGAAAAACAAATTCCTTTAAAGTAACAACTAAAAACAATTGCTTATGTGTTTGAGTTCTAAGTGTACATTTTTATGGTGTACAGTTTTCATCTAGCAGAAAGAGTAAGGATGCTTCCCAGCCATGTGCTTCAGCTACATTTGAAATGTTTAAATCGTCCACAAATGCATGAGTTTGCACCTCTAATAGTACTATTATAACTGTTGCCACTACTCCACAAATAATAGCAATAATAGAATGCAGCACTGATTAAAACCATTTAAATAAGGCATTACTTCCATCTAACAGCACATCACTGTATTTTTAAGTTTCTTTTGAAAAACAAAAATCAAGAAAATCTACAAAACAGTGCTTCCTCACTTTTTCATTTGTTCCATCCCTAAATTATATAGATTCATTTTGAATGCCCCTTTCCCTATTAAAAACTTCTATAGAATATATAAGTCAAATATTAATCTATAAACATATTGTCCTAAGGCATGAATATAAGACTTGACATGAGTGAGAAAAATTTTTTTACATATTTCAATTTAATTGGCATTTTTTTGAATGACAGCTCTGTGCTTATGACATGTCATCCTCTCTGAGTTTAAAAGAATAATACTTGGAATTCCAATGACTCACAGAGTCATTCTTCTCCTACCCCTCTGCCATGCAAAATGCTCTGAAGATTTGAATAGAGAATCTAGTCATTCCACCTTCTTTTTTCTTTTTTAATTGGAAATTCTCATCTTTTAGTAGGCAACCTAGATTTAATTTAAAACTGTTAGAGTTTCTGAAGAATGAGAAGTCAAATATGACTACTGGATAGAATGGCTTGACTTTTGTTTTTTGTTTTTTTTGTTTTTTTTTTTTTTTTACATTTTCATTTCATTTCATTTCTACCCACCATGTAACAAAAATAACAAAAAAAAAGCTCTAGTGTGTTCCATATATTTGTCACAATATTCTAAATAAAATATTTCCCAAGATTCCTTTTGCTGTATCTTATAAGTACTATTTTCGATTTGTGTGTGTTCATTTGTGTGTTTGTTGTTTTGTTACCTTCATCCTGTACCACAATATAAAATATTTCAATGGGATTTGATTGGTATTTCTCTGATACTTAATAAAAAGAAATATTTTGTGCATTATTTGCCATTTATTTAAATGAAAAGATGTTCTCATGTTTTTTAGAAATACTTTTTTTATTTATAATTACATTTATTATATTAATGATGATCTTTTTGCAATGAGTGTATTATATAAAGAGTAAAAAAGTTTAAAGTTCATTTCATTCCCATATAAACACACTTTTGTTTCTCTGTCTGTACTCACTATTTACCCATCCATCCATCCATCTATCCATCTATCTATGGAAAATGAGGTTGATTTATAAGGAATGGGCTTCTATGGTTATAGCAGTTGAAAAGTCCCACAATTTTTCATTTGGAAGCTGAAAATACAGGAAAGCCAACAATAAAATTTAGTCTGAGTCTGAAGGCCTGGGAAAGAGAGGAGCTGGTGGTGTAAATCTTAGTCTGAGCATCAATGAAGGTAAGATAAAATGTCCCAGCTCAAATAGTAAGGAAGAAAATAGAAGGGTGTTGAGGGAAGAGTCCTCCTTCCTCTTTTTTTTTTTTTAAGCCTTTTTTTTTTTAATTTTTAATTTTTTATAAACATATATTTTTATCCCCAGGGGTACAGGTCTGTGAATCACCAGGTTTACACACTTCACAGCACTCACCAAAGCACATACCCTCCCCAATGTCCATAATCCCACCCCCTTCTCCCAAACCCCCTCCCCCCAGCAACCCTCAGTTTGTTTTGTGAGATTAAGAGTCACTTATGGTTTGTCTCCCTCCCAATCGCATCTTGTTTCATTGATTCTTCTCCTACCCACTTAAGCCCCCATGTTGCATCACCACTTCCTCATATCAGGGAGATCATATGATAGTTGTCTTTCTCTGCTTGACTTATTTCGCTAAGCATGATACGCTCTAGTTCCATCCATGTTGTCGCAAATGGCAAGATTTCATTTCTTTTGATGGCTGCATAGTATTCCATTGTGTATATATACCACATCTTCTTGATCCATTCATCTGTTGATGGACATCTAGGTTCTTTCCATAGTTTGGCTATTGTGGACATTGCTGCTATAAACATTCGGGTGCATGTGCCCATTTGGATCACTACGTTTGTATCTTTAGGGTAAATACCCAATAGTGCAATTGCTGGGTCATAGGGCAGTTCTATTTTCAACATTTTGAGGAACCTCCATGCTGTTTTCCAGAGTGGCTGCACCAGCTTGCATTCCCACCAACAGTGTAGGAGAGTTCCCCTTTCTCCGCATCCTCGCCAGCATCTGTCATTTCCTGACTTGTTGATTTTAGCCATTCTGACTGGTGTGAGGTGATATCTCATTGTGGTTTTGATTTGTATTTCCCTGATGCCGAGTGATATGGAGCACTTTTTCATGTGTCTGTTGGCCATCTGGATGTCTTCTTTGCAGAAATGTCTGTTCATGTCCTCTGCCCATTTCTTGATTGGATTATTTGTTCTTTGGGTGTTGAGTTTGCTAAGTTCTTTATAGATTCTGGACACTAGTCCTTTATCTGATATGTCGTTTGCAAATATCTTCTCCCATTCTGTCGGTTGTCTTTTGATTTTGTTAACTGTTTCCTTTGCTGTGCAAAAGCTTTTGATCTTGATGAAATCCCAGTAGTTCATTTTTGCGCTTGCTTCCCTTGCCTTTGGCGTTGTTCCTAGGAAGATGTTGCTGCGGCTGAGGTCGAGGAGGTTGCTGCCTGTGTTCTCCTCAAGGATTTTGATGGATTCCTTTCGCACATTGAGGTCCTTCATACATTTTGAGTCTATTTTTGTGTGTGGTGTAAGGAAATGGTCCAATTTCATTTTTCTGCATGTGGCTGTCCAATTTTTCCAGCACCATTTATTGAAGAGGCTGTCTTTTTTCCATTGGACATTCTTTCCTGCTTTGTCGAAGATTAGTTGACTGTAGAGTTGAGGGTCTATTTCTGGGCTCTCTATTCTGTTCCATTGATCTATGTGTCTGTTTTTGTGCCAGTACCATGCTGTCTTGATGATGACAGCTTTGTAATAGAGCTTGAAGTCCGGAATTGTGATGCCACCAATGTTGGCTTTCTTTTTCAATATCCCTTTGGCTATTCGAGGTCTTTTCTGGTTCCATATAAATTTTAGAATTATTTGTTCCATTTCTTTGAAAAAGATGGATGGTACTTTGATAGGAATTAAGCCTTTTTTTTTTTAATTTCCTTTTAGTGTTCCAGAATTCATTGTTTATGCACCACACTCAGTGTTCCATGTAATATGTGCCCTACATAATACCCACCACCAGGCTCATCCAAGCTCTCACCCTCCTCCCTTCTAAGACCCTCAGAGTTTTTCACAGTCTTTCATAGTTCATCTCCCCCTCCAGATTCCCCCAACTCCCTTCTCCTCTCCAGCTCCCCATGTCCTCCTTGTTATTCCTTATGCTCCACAAATAAGTAAAACCATATGATAACTGACCCTCTTTGGTTGACTTATTTCACTCAGCATCTCTTCCAGTCCTGTCCATGTTGATACAAAAGTTGAGTATTCATCCTTTCTGTTGGAGGCATAATACTCCATAGTGTACATGGACCACATCTTCTTTATCCATTCGTCTGTTGAAGGGCATCTTGGTTCTTTCCACAGTTTAGTGACTGTGGTAATTGCTGCTATGAACATTGGGGTACAGATGGCCCTTCTTTTCACTACAACTGTATCTTTGGGGAAAATATCCAGCAGTGCAATTGCAGGGTCATAGGGTAGCTCTATTTTTAATTTCTTAAGGAATCTCCACAGGGTTTTCCAAAGTGGCTGCACCACCTTGCATTCCCACCAAAAGTGTCAGAGGGTGTCCCTTTCCCCACATCCTCTCCAACACTTGTTGTTTACTGTCTTGTTAATTTTGGCCATTCTAACTGGTGTAAGTTGGTATCTCAATGTGGTTTTGATTTGAATCTCCCTGATGACCAGTGATGATGAACATTTTTTCATGTGTCTGTTAGCCATTTGTATGTCTTCTTTGGAGAAGTGTCTATTCATTTCTTCTGCCATTTTTTGACATGATTATCTGTTTTGTGTGTGTTGAGTTTGAGGAGTTCTTTATAGATCCTGGATATCAGCTTTTTGTCTGTATTGTCATTTGCAAATATCTTCTCCCATTCTGTGGTTTGCCTCTTTGTTTTATTGACTGTTTCTTTGCTGTGCAGAAGCTTTTGATCTTGATGAAGTACCCAAAATTCATTTTCTCTTTTGTTTCTTTTGACTTTGAAGACATACCTTAAAAGAAGTTGCTCTGGCCAATGTTGAACATGGCAAGGATGCCCACTCTCCCCACTCTTGTTCAACACAGTATTCGAAATCCTAGCAACAACATTCAGACAACAAAGAGAAATAAAATGTATTCAAATTGGCAATGAAGAAGGCAAACTCTCTCTTCGCAGATGACATAATACTTTACTTGGGAAACCCCAAAGACTCCACCCCCAAACTACCAGAACTCATACAGCAATTCAGTAATATGGCAGGACACTAAGTCAATGTACAGAAATCAGTTGCCTTCTTATACACTAACAATGAAAATACAGAAAGGGAAATTAGAGAACCAATTCCATTTACTATAACACCAAGGACCATAAGATACCTGAGAACAAACCTAACCAAAGAGGTAAAGGATCTGTGTTTGAGGAACTACAGAACACTCATGAAATAAATTGAAGAAGACACAAAAAGATGGAAGAGCATTCCATGCTTATGGATTAGAAGAATAAACATTGTTAAAATGTCTATACTGCCTAGAGCAATCTATACTTTCAATGCCATTCTGATCAAAATTCCACTGGCATTTTTCAAAGAGCTGGAACAAACAATCCTAAAATTTGTAAGGAATCAGAAAAGAACCTGAATTGCTAAGGAAATGTTGAAAAAGAAAAACAAAACTGGGGGCATCCCGTTGCCTGATTTCAAGCTTTACTACAAAGCTGTGATCACCAAGACAGCATGGTACTGGCACAAAAACAGACACATAGACCAGTGGAACAGAGTAGAGAGCCTAGATATGGACCCTCAACTCTATGGTCAAATAATCCTTGACAAAGCAGGAAAAAATATTCAGTGGCAAAAACATGGTCTCTTTCAATAAATGGTGCTGGGAAAATTGGACAGCTATGTGTAGAAGAATGAATGTGTATGGTCATTCACTTACACCATACACATACTCATTCATTCACTTACACCATACACAAAGATAAACTCGAAATGGATAAGACCTCAACATGAGGCAGGAATCCATCAGAATCCTAGATTAGTGGATAGACAGTAACCTCTTTGACATTGGCCACAGCAACTTCTTTCAAGATATATCTTCTTCTGCCTTTTATTCTATTCAGTGTCTCAGTGGATTGGATAATGCACAACTACAATGGGAGGGTGATCTACTTTAATGAGTAGACTGAGTCCACTAGTTCAAATGCTAACCTTATGCAGAAATACCCTAGCAGAAATAATCTTTAACCTGGGCCCCCCAAAGCCTGTCAAATTGACAGACAAAATCGCCTATCACAATTAGTATCATTTCTTCTTCAAATATTTGATAACATTAACTGGTGAAATAATTTGTGCTTAGTGCTTTCTTTCTTTTTAAGATTTTATTTATTTATTTAACAGAGAAAGTGATCACAAGGAGGCAGAGAGGAAGATGGGAACGGGAGGAGGGGGAAGCAGGTGCCCTGCTGAGCAGAGAGCTTGATGCAGGGCTGGATCCCAGGACCCTGAGATCATAACCTGAACTGAAGGCAGAGGCTTAACCCACTGAGCCACCCAGGTGTTCCTGCTTAGTGTTTTCTTAAGGGGAAGTAAATTATTTTATAGGTTGTGCTTTTTAAAAATGTCAGCTATTTTTTACTTGCAAAATTATTTACATATACATTTTCTTAATACACTTATCCCTTCAATGAATATAGAATTTCTGGTGATGTCTAATGTTTCTATACCTGATTTTAAAATTTATATATGTTTTTCTATATATATATATATATATATATATATATTTATATATGTTTTTCTTTTTCCCTTTGATAGCTTTGCTAGGGCCAATCAACTTTACTAATTTTCTCAAAGAGGTTTTTTTTTTTTAAAGATTTTATTTATTTATTTGACAGAGAGAGATCACAAGTAGGCAGAGAGGCAGGCAGAGAGAGAGAGGAGGAAGCAGGCTCCCTGCTGAGTATAGAGCCCGATGCGGGACTCGATCCCAAGACCCTGAGATCATGACCTGAGCTGAAGGCAGCGGCTTAACCCACTGAGCCACCCAGGCGCCCCTCAAAGAGGCTTTTGACTGTTGATTTTTCTCTCTCAATTACTCACTTCTATTATTAATGTCAAGTTTTATGTTTACTAATTTCTTCCTTCTACTTACACTTAATCAGTTTATCATCTATTTCCTAAGGTGAAAGTTTAGAACATTGAATTTCCATTTTTCTTCTTTCCAATGTAGACAATTTATCTTAAAAATATCCCATAAACCATAGTTTGGGTGCAGATAATAAACTTTCATATTTTGTTTTTATTTCCATTCAGTGCAAAATATTTTTTAATTTCACCTTTAGTTCATTGAAAGACCTAAGGAGGATTAAGAGAGAGAAATAAGAAATTGCATAATTTCCAGCTGTCATTGGTTTTTATTTTCATTGATTCCAATATTAAACTACTGTGGTAAACAAACATATAATTTTAGTTCTTTGAAATTTATTGATACTAATTTTATAGCCCAATTTTTAAATTATATTTGTGTATCTGAGCATACTTGAAAAGGGTATGTATTCTCATGAGGTACCTGGGTGGCTCAGCTGGTTAAATGTGAAACTCTCGATTTAGGCTTAAGTTTTGTTCTCAGGGTCATGATATCAATCCCTGAGTTGGACTCCATGCGGGCTTTGGAGCCTGCTTAAGATCTCTCTTTCTCTCTTCTACTGCCCCTTCCAAACTCCCATGTGCACTCTCTCAAAAACAAACAAACAAACAAACAAGCAAAAAAACAAAAAACAAAAAAAACTTAAAAAAATATATATTCTGTCATTGTTCACTGTAGTTTTCCTTCATAGTATTGTCCTAGTCTCTTATAACTGTAAAGATGGTTTTCCTGAATTTATCAACTTCTAAGTTAATAGCATTAAAAGATCCAAAGATTTTATGTTTTTCAATGTCACATTTTAGTTATATTTTTGTATTGTGTGTTTTAAAGAATTATTGTACGCATATGCATTTAAGATTGCATTATTTCCTCAAAGCCCTCATGATTGCTATGAAATGCATTTCCTCATGTCTAATAATACTCTGTCTTAAAATTGAGTTTTCTGATATTAATAGAGCCACCCCCTTTTCTATATTTAGTGTTTTCATGGTCTATTGTTCTCATCCTTAACTATTTTTTCTTTGTATTTTTTAAAAAATTTCAATGTGGTCATGTATTATATATATATATATATATATATATATATATATTTTCAATTTAACAAATTTTAAGTGTATGGTCAGTGACGTCAATAATATTCACAAAGGTTGTGTAAACCACCATCTCCATCTAGTTCCAAAATACTCCATTTGCTTTAAAGTAAAACTTTACTCCTTAGGCAACTTTCCCCTATTCTCTGCCTTCCCTCATCCCCAAGCAAAGAAAGATTTGTGTGTTGTTGATTCTGGATATTTCATACAAACAGAATAACAAAATAAGTGATTTTTTGCATCAGGTTCTTTTTCTTAGAGAGAGAAAGAAAATAATTATTTTTTCTTTTGTTTTGGTGTTCTTCATTCCTTCCAATAGATAAATACTTCCAACTGCTGTAATTTATTTTCCACTTATCTGCTTCTTTTACCATTTATTATAGGGCAGATCTTCTAAAGATAAATTGTCTCAGCTTTTGCCTGTTTGAAAATGTAGAGTTTTATGCATATATTTTACACTTAATTTTTACTCCATATCCAAATCTAAGTTGTTAGTGATTTTTGTTTTCTTTCAACACTTTGAAGATATCATCTCACTCTCTTCTGGAAATTATTTTTTCTAATGATTGTTTATCTTTGTTGTTGTTGTTGTTGTTTTCTCTGATAGCTCTTAAGATTTTCTCATTTACGTTGGTTTCAACAGTTTCATTCTAAAATGCTTGGGTGTGGTTTCCTCCGTATTTATCTTTATGTTTTCCTGAGTTTTTTTCATCTGTGAAGTTTACCTTTGATCCATCTTAGAAAACTCTTAGCATCATCTCTTTTCATAAGTTTCTTCTGCCATTACTCATTTCTTTACTTCCTTACTTATTATGTGGCTCCACTAAACATATGTTACATCCACATAACATAGATTCCTAGAAGCTTTTTCTTTTCTTTTCTTTTCTTTTCTTTTAAGTACTTATTTCTTTTTGGGATTCAATTTGAAAAATTTTCTTTGCAATCTCTTCTAATTCAATATTTATATATTATTCATCTCTCTACTAAAATTCCCCATCTAATTATGCATACTTTCCATTTAAATACTTTAAAATATTTTACTAGATATCTCATTGCCCTTGTGTGATAATTCCAGTTCCAACATCTGGGCTCTCTCTGCGTTTGCTTTCATTGACTAATTACTCTTTTTAGCATAGGTCAAATTCTAGCTTTTTTCTAAGTCTCATAGTTATTTATTGCATGCCAGATGTTCTAAGTAGGGACTAAAATAAGCAATTTTTATCCCAAAAGAGACAAAAGAATTGATTCTGGTTAAATAGATTCGAGTACTAGTCCCTACTTTATTCTTCCCTTTGGTGATTAACACTGCATTAGGTTATATTGGAGAGTCTAACCCATTCCACCACACAAGGATCTATTTAATTATCTTCAAGCAAAGAATGTTCCATTCTTACATGACACAGAACTTGAGGAAGAAATAGCTTGTTACATCTTGCTCAGCTTTTGTTTCATAAATACTAAATCAGGTTATTGAGAGAGTGAAAGAAAAATAAGCAAGTTTAGGTTTGGTTTTGTTTGGTTTGGTTTGGTTTTTTTGTTTGTTTTGTTTTGGTAGTGATTAACTGTTTTAAAAAGGACTTTGTCATTGTAGATTAATTACTTCATTAAAACAAGGCTGAATAGGTAAGAAAAGCAGCATATTTGAAGTTAATAAAATAGTTCTAAGTTATATATTTGTTATTTTGATAAATTGTTTTGTAAGGTTTTAAATGACCACATAGATGACTTTTGTTTTACTTACTTTGCCATTGAATGATTTAAATTAAACTGAATTAATTTGAAAAGAAATTTATAAATAGAATATTGCTTCATACAATTTATATACTTTTTGCCTAAAAATGTCATTTCTACTCATTCCTGCAACCTTCAAAAATATTAATTATTAATGTGTGATTTTGATGTAAAATGAAAAGTATGTAAAAATATCTGATTGCCATACTTTTCTAAAGAATGTCCAATTATACATTATCCAATTAAACATAAGAGTGACAGTGACTAAAAATAATATCATGAAGCAAGAGTCAAAAAATCTGAATCCCAGTTATTACTAGGTATTAACTCAAGAAATAGAAAGAATCATGATAATGTGTGTGAGAGTGTGTGTGTGTGTGTGTGTGTGTGTATTTTAATAGCTTTTCATAAAGGCAGACTAGGAACTTCAAACCAAAATGCTATTGAATATTTTTTTAAATGTCCAGATATAATTTAAAATATATCTTTTAGAAAGGGTCATGAAGCTAGCAAGATAGAATCAAAGATCACCAGAACCTAAGAAAGTACAAGAATAATCCAAGATGACCCCACCCCACGCAGATAAAAAGATACTGGATGTCATGCCTTTGTTAAAGCATTGCTATTTAGGGTTAGTAATGAAGGGGTAGGAGTAACTTGGAAGTAAACTAGACTTCAACAAACATAGTATCAAGTCTGGCTTCCACATTTCCCAGAAAATTTCAAATTCTAAGACTGTTCGTCACACAAGTTATTTCTAAACAGTGACAAATTTAACAGTGTAAGGGGACACTGAAAATAATTAGATATAAAGCTTTTAAAATGTTATTGACCAATAAACTTATTTTTCATTATTCATGGAATACCTATTCTAACACACTCTCTCAAAAGCTATTTTTAAAACATAAAATCATTATCAAAAACTAAATACCATATTCATGTACATTGAAACAAAACAGAAAGCACTGATTAAACACTTAAAATAGCATAAGCAAGTTATTCTTGGCACACACACACGTATTTTAATACTCAAATAAAACTTTAATACTATATTGGGTGCCTGGGTGGCTCAGTGGGCTAAGCCACTGCCTTCAGCTCAGGTCATGATCTCAGGGTCCTGGGATCGAGTCCCGCATCGGGCTCTCTGCTCAGCGGGGAGCGTGTTTCC
This sequence comes from Mustela erminea, assembly GCF_009829155.1. Lineage (NCBI taxonomy): Eukaryota > Metazoa > Chordata > Mammalia > Carnivora > Mustelidae > Mustela > Mustela erminea. The sequence goes on along the minus strand of NC_045617.1, from coordinate 109,045,351 downwards.
TCCTCTCTCTCTCTCTGCCTGCCTCTCTGCCTACTTGTGATCTCTCTCTGTCAAATAAATAAATAAAATCTTTAAAAAAAAAAAAAAACTTTAATACTATATTCGGTAGTACTTCCTCAAGAATTTTTCCCAGTATTTTCTTTGGTACTTTTAATATACTTTTTAAAATTAACAGTAATTTTCTTCTAAGTTACATGTTATGCTTATAACAAAGTTCAAACTTTTTAAAATAATTTTCTCTTCATATAAATTTTCCCTGAAGTACGCGGCGTTTGAATTGAGAAACCATTTTTTTTTTCCTAGAGCTGTCACTACTTAGTAAGCTCAGAACAAATTCTGCAAATTGGTTGTTATTCTCAAATTTACTTATTATTCATATTGAAACATTAATAGTTCGATGAAAATATTTTCATAGATAACTGTTTTTCTCCATTAAGAAAACACTTCTTCAATAAATACTTTCACAAGCCAGAATTCAATGTGTTTTTTTAGGAGTATTGAATATTTTACCAATTTTGCAAAATTATAAGGCTTTTCAATTTGAGTTCATCAGTATTAAATACGTATTCAACCAATTAAAAATAAAATATTCATAAAAATAAGCATTCTTATAGGTTGAAATGTTTCAAATATTGAATTTCATAATTAAACAGTGCTATTAAAACTCTCAACTTTTACTTTAATTCACTCTTTGCTTTCATAAAGGTAAATGTTAATAATTGTTAAAAATTTCTAATTTATAAATTTTAAGTACATTTCTATCTATAGGTTCTTTAATTTAGTAAGAACATTATTTTTTTCAAAATGCTTCACCAGAATTTTTATTAACATTATCTCTGCATAAACAAGTGATTTTATTCTCAGTGTCAAAGTTTTAAAACAGATTTATAATAGCACTAACAGTAATGTTTGACATTTTGCCTTCAACAAATGAACTTCCAAAAGATTTACTTTCTTGATGACTATAGCTTTGTACTATAGCTTGAAGTCCAGAATTGTGATGCCTCCGGTTTTGCTTTTCTTTGTCAAGATTGCTTTGGCTATTCCAGGTCTTTTGTGGTACCATACAAATTTTGGGGTTATTTGTTTCAGCTCTGTGAAAAATGCTGGGGTATTTTGATAAGGAGTGCATTGAATGTGTAGATTGCTTTTGGTAGCACGGACCTTTTTAACAATATTTATTTTTCCAATCCAGGAGCATGGAATGGTTTTCCATTTCTTTGTTTCATTTTCAATTTCTCTTTTTGTGTTCTATAGTTTTTAGAGTACAGATCTTTCACCTCTTTGGTTAGATTTATTTCTAGATATCTCATAGTTTTTGGTGCAATTGTGAATGGGATCAACTCCTTTATTTCTCTTTTTGCTGCTTCATTATCAGTGTATAGAAAGAAATGCAACAGATTTATGTACTTTGATTTTGTATCCTGTGACTTTACTGAATTCATGCATCAGTTCTAGCATTTTTTGGTGGAGTCTGTTGGGTGAGAAAATCAAACTATTATTGGAATTTACTAACTTTCTGTCTGACACTTCTGAAGACACTGATATCAAAGAATAACAAGGAAAAAAAAAAAAGATTTCCTGGTCCTTTAATGTAAAATATACTCTTGATTTTGAGATTCAAATATATGGTGGGTTTACTGTTACCTTATAGTTATTTTTACTTTAAAATAAATTTGTTTGATATATAAATATTATTTGTACATCTTACCTATAAGCGTATTAGAATTATGCTGGTGCAATCAGCTGAATAAATAAAAAGTTCAGGGGCACCTGGGTAGCTTAGTCAGTTAAGTATCTGCCTTGGGCTCAGGTCATGATCTCATAGTGGTTGGTTCCAGTACCACATTGGACCACCCGCTCAGCAGGGATCCTGCTTCTCCTTCTCCCTCTGCCTGCCACTCAGCCTCCTTGTGCTCTCTCTCTGTCAAACACATAAAATAAAATATTCTTTTAAAAAAAAAAAGTCCAGTTAATAAACCAGTTTTCTATATATGTTTATTTTTTTTAATTCAAGTAATTCTATCAAAATATGTGTGGGTTGTTTTTTGAAGATTTATTTATTTATTTGACAAAGAGAGAGCACAAGTAGGCAGAGAGGCAGGCAGAGAGAGAGAGAGAGAGAGAAATAGACTCCCCGCTAAGTAGGGAGCCCTTTGGGGGTCTCAATCCCAGGACCCCAAGATCATGACCAGAGCCAAAGGCGGGTGCTTAACTGACTGAGCCACCCAGGTGCCTGGAGGGTTCTAAACACTAGTCAATATTAGCTTGTTGTAAAGTTTTTACAAGTAGGGATTTGTCAGGGAAAGAGAAAAACAACAAAAAATGGATTATACTTCTGATTATACTTCTTAATGAAAAAACTTAACTGCATTTGGAAAGGAAATAAGTTGTCAGTTGCCTATTTTTTTTCCCTAGGATTATACCAGTTCCCAAAAGGCAGAAGTCTGAAGCTGCTGTAATATCCCTGGTAATGGTAAACTGAAGAACATCCACCGAGTAAAATTCATCAAGCACCAGTTCATTAAACAGCAAGGCCTTTGAGTTGCTGAGACTGGGAGATGTTTAATGGCTGAACAGAGGAGGTTAAATGGGCCCAAACAGGAAGAGAAATATTTTCAGGAAATTACTCTTCATACAAATTGGGGTAAAATTGCTCCTCCTATGCCTAGAGGGCACAGAGAATGCTGAGGGATCACAAATAATGAAGCCAACACTGAAAAGACAGATTGATTAAGATGAAGAGAAAATTTTGTAATTCTATTAAAGTTGGCCTTCAGAATTTCAAAGAAAATATTGAAGGGAAGCCAAGCCTTCCATAGAAACCATCTGATAGAAACTCGGTATGTAAAGACTTCTTCAAAAGACTTTCAGAAATTGCAGAGACAAAGAATTTGCTGCCTTTAGGGAAGAAACCTAACAGTATGAACCTTGTGTCCCTGGGCAAGATACCATGGAAATGTATAGACCTGGAATGCAAATCTCAGAAGAAGAAAAATGCAAACTAATCTAGCATCATTCTTTTAAACCAAAATTACTCAATCTTTTCTGTATGATAGTATCATCTGAGACATTTTTAAAAAGTGACCCTAACAAGCCTCACTAACACAAAATTATAATTTCCAGGTGATTCTAATGAGTCATTGGGTTTACTGCCCCCCTGAAGTGGCTAGCATTTATCGTTATTTTATTTCAAGATAACTCTAGATAGTTATATCAGACCACACTTTATAGTCATTACTGTTTAATTATATAACTGGTAAGTCCCAGTGAACAAAAACACCAAGAACATAGTATAATCTTTAACAAGATGAGATTTATTAATTTCTTCATCAAGAACATCAGATCATTCTATGAGGAATCCTGGAGCTTCTAAGTAAGAGAGACCTAAGAAAGGCTTGCTATAGTGTTTGAGATTGTCCTGTGTGTTTTTGAGAGAGGGCTTAATGAAGGAAGAGTGTATTCTGAATTGGGTACTGTCCAGAAGCAGGGGTAAATTGATGATTGGGTTTAATGATTTTTATCTACAAGATGGAAGAAACAAAAGTACTAGACAAGTCATTTTTAACATCAGGAGTCCCTGAGTGAGCCAAGAAAAGGAACATATTAAATTATTTTTGTGGTAGCACAGTGTCCTTTTCTTTGGCTTATGTTTAGAAAGGAGGCCAGATTGATCTTGTTTTTGAATGTGTCCAAATATTTTTGACATTCTGTGAAATTTTTATGTTATACTCAGTAGGGAAAGTTACAATCCAATTTTGAGCTGTCAGCCCCTAGAGACTTTTAACCTCTATGTTTATATAATAAAATAAATGATATCCTTTTGTTTGAAGGTATGTTCAGTCATCCACAAGAAACCTTACTATGTCTCTATAAAGTTTGGTAATTAAAGAATACACTTTCTGTGGTCTATATACATGCAGGCACGGATGGATAGACTCTGAGATTCTAATATGGAATATTGATAAATAAGTAAACAATATCCTTCACAGGATGCTTTAACATGATCTAGTTCTTCCAGTAGGATAGAGTTTGTTATGTTTTACTTTCACTGAGTACATTTGACATTTCTTTCTTCTTTCAATTTTGCAACAAATCCTAAGCTACGTGGTTTTCTATTGACTGTGTGTATGGATGGGAGTGGGAGGAGGAGTTTGTGCATGTATTTGCATAAAAGAGGAAAATATTTTATCTTTATCATTATTGGTCTGTGATAATCTTCTGGCTCCAAAAGGATAGAATTTCTAATATAAGTTCCAGGAGAGAAAGGGAAGTCCTAATTTAAAATCATATGAAGACTGACTTCATGAAGAGAAATGGGAAAGCGACAGGAGAAGAACATACCTACTTCATAAGATTAACTAATTTAAGTAAGAGAGATTAGAAAAGTTCCTAAAAATTTATTCTACATGGGATTTGACAATACTTTCCCTGGGGAGTAAAGGAAACGTTCAACCCCAAACATCAACATAAGCAGCCTACACAAAATATGAGAAAAGGAGTTCCCGATGACATGGCAAAAATGCCATTAAAATGACAATGTAAAGAAAGAAGAGAGCAACATACAGTGGTTTTTCAAGCAGAAGTTTTAGCAATATAGAGGCAAGGCAGTGTGAAAAACAATTCTGCATGAGGAATACTCCAAGCAGTTAGGAAAAGAGCCTTGTGAAATTAAGTCTGGAAAGATAGACAGATATTCTTGTGAATTCTGGCCAAAAAAAAAAAAAAAAAAAGTCTATACCCTTTAAAAAAAATTAGTAACAGCATTCTCAGATTGACCTTAAGGAATGACAAGACCATTTAGTACTTGTAATTTTTCTACACTAGCAATATTAGTAAGCATTCTAGAGAGGTAAAATGATGGTAACTTTTTGAATGGAAAGACCACTGCAGTAAACTAGAGGAAGAATAATAGGGCTTAAATTTAAGGGAGGAGCCAAGGAAATGGGAGGATGGAAGAGGAAGGAGATATGTTAATGAATGAAATAAAAATGCTTTGTGTATCATTAGAGGGTGTGACATTACCTGTGTTTCTGATTTGCATGTCAAAGGAGAAAGGTGTCCTTAAGGAAGATTGGAGATGCCGGAGATGGAGCAAGGGTGAAAGTAGGGAGAAAGATAATGAAGTGAGTAGATGAGACCAGAACTCCGAAGAAAGAGCTCAGTGGAAATGTAATTTGGGATTTACATGGCAGCTACAGGAGTGGTAATACCCTGGAGGGAGAAAATCAGAGAGTAAGGGATAAAAGTTACCAACATTAAAGGAAGAGGAGCAAAAACAAAGGATGTAGCAGAAATGGTCACGGAGGTGAGAAAACAGACATTTGGTGCCGAGAAACCAAGGAAGGAGATGCTCAGGAGCCGAGGGGGTATCCACAGAGTGAATGGGGCCCACGGTCCCTGCAGTCAGCTTTATCCTCAATGTTCCATTCAAAGATTCTTTTAAATCTTTCCAGTGTATGTTAGTGGAATATAGAACTGAAAACCAGATTGCAGTGGGTGGAAAGAGCAAATATGATGTGAGGAACATAAGACAGGAAATATGCTCTCATATTAAAAAAAAAATCACACACATTCACGATAAAACTTATTCTCTGGAAAGGAAAACTAGGGTGACATAGGGAGGGAAAGTTAGGTTGGAGTGTGCATCTTTTTATTGTTGCAGGACAATAAAGTGTTGTTGTTTTATTCATCAATAAGGTACATATGATTAAGTACCTAATATGTACCAGATACTATATAAAATTGGGGTTATACTATATTACATGATATCGTTACATGACATTTTCCCCCTAAAATTCAGGACTATTATCTCATGTGACTTAATAAGATTGGGAGATATGTAGACAACATAGATAATAGGTATAGATTTGTTTTATATTAGTGTTTAGTTATATATTAGTTATGTAGATATTTATATGCTCAGCATGTTTCGAATGTGAGTATCATTAATAAAATTTAATTAGTATCTTTGCATATGTACCTAGGTAGACAACTAAAAATAGTTACTTGTTGAAAGAAAGGTACCAGCGTTCTTCAAAAAATCCTAGGGAGTCATTTTATATTGACTCACCCCACAGCATCTAGAAGGGATACCAATCTGCTTTGGATTTCTGGGTCTCAATACCAAGTTACCGAGCAGAATTCCTTGCCTTGCAGCCTGGGGAAGCTTTCATAACTTGAAATCCTTAAAACAGCAGCCTATCAAGACACCAACTGAACAGGCTATAACAATTCATGCATAACACGATATTATGCAAAGTGTAGTATTTTTTCCTTACATTGTACAGGAGATATCTCGACAAACCACTAGGCCCACAGACTTTTCATTTAGAAATAAGCCTTTGCACTTCTGTGGGGTTTCTGTCCCACACTTTGGCATGCATGTGTCTTAGGCATCCAAGATGTCTATTATCTCTGCACTTTAGGACATGTCAGCATAAGGTCCTCACTCCTAAAGGCTTGCAGTATGCTGCAGGGTCAGATGAAGGCCTCTAAGGCCTAAATCACAGCAGAGAGGGAGGGCTGACATCAATAAACCTGAGGCAAGAGCATCCATGTCCCCAAGTGCACTGGGATCTGACTCTACAAACTCTGGAAAATGAGATCAGTCATGGGTGAGGCCTGAGTTGAATTGGCTTCACCTCTCTGGGTAACTTTCCCAGGTGAGATGTTCAGGAAGAGCATCAACACACTAGATTTAAAAGCGGGGAGCAAGTGGTCCAGGTATTAGAGGGACTCAGTCTACTCATGTCTCTCTTATTCATATCACATATTTCCATTTCATATACCGTGACCCTTGCCGCTATCAGAGACCCGGTACTTTCTGTCCAGTGCCCTCACATTTTGCATAACTGTCCCGACCGTGCTGTGAATTCCACGAACACAATGCATTGTGAATAAACGTTCATCTGATTCAGTTATCTTAGCTCTGCTGCTGCCCCAGTATGGAGACTCACAGCATTAAACTAGAGTGTTCCTGAGTCGTCTTCTGCATTTCCACTAGATTTCAGGTAGGTGAGCAAATCATGCTCTTTTAACTCCACAGCACTCTGGAGAATCTGCCTGACCTCTTCAGCATTTGAAACCACCGTGTCCTCATAGGGGATCCATCAATAAAAGCAGAGGTTTTCCCAAACCATCCTGGCTTATTTTAATACAACAACTTTTGATAATTATTCATCAAATTTGGTTTAAATGGTGCAAAAACTAAACCAGATAGAAGGCCAGATAAACAGGCATAAAATAGGCTTTCCTCAGGCAAACTAGACATGTGGGTTCCCTATCAAGTTGATCCAGAAGTGCTAATGCCTCCAAGCATCTGGGTAGGAGCAAATGAAAAGCATCTGTGAAATGAGATAAAATGCTGGGGTTCAGTTTTTTTCTACATGTAATTTTTCAAATACCTGAAGAGATAAGACAAACTGAGGAGAAACTAGCAGAAACAAAAACTAACAGAAAAAGATCCATAGGCACCTCAGACAATAGAATCAGGAAACACAGTTTATAAACTAAACCAAGCCTGAGAATTTTTCTCAAGAAAATGAAAACTATAAAAATTGACCTAGCTGATGAAAAAGCAAACATTTTTATAAATCTGAAGAAAGAGACAAAATTTAGAACAAATGGATAAATTTAGTATAATTTAATTCTATTTCCTTTCAACAATTAAAATATATTGCTATTTTTTGACATTCAAAAAGCTGATGTAAATTCAAAACTGTAATTTCCTTGTATTTAGCATCTCCGTATCTTACAGCATCTCTTCTCACCTTATTTTTTATATTCTGTGGTAATACAAAAATTCGTCTAACTTAGTGCTTCTTCGACTTTAGGATTGTATTATCCATTCTGAAAAATTATCAGCCATATCACTTCTAGTATCATCTTCCTTCATTTCTTCTATTGTGTCCTAACTGAACGCCTTATAGATGAAAGCAGGACCTTATTCTCTACTCCATTAGCATCCTTTTATCTCTTACAACAGGTTTTGTTACAAACAATACACAATAATACCAGCTGCCATTATGGTACATTAAAAGTGTGCCAAGAACTGTGTAAACATTTTACACTTAACTTTTAAGAATTGTATTGGAATCTAAAAAACATAGACTAACTTGCTGATGGTCATATGTTAGCATTCTGGTGGTTTCTGCTTTTCAGTTTTGTGTGTAATTTGCCCAAAATTTAATATTTATTTCAATTGCAGAAATTTTTTATGACTTTCTGTTTTGTTCCTTTTCAAATTCATGTGCTTTTCAAAATGTACTACTAGTGTTTTATCAATTCTATTGCTTACCTTGTTGAACACATTAATACACATATTTTAAAGTATCTCTCATGTTACTATTTTACCCATTTCTTGAGTGTCAGATCTCATGTTTGTTTTATCTGCTTCTTCTTTCTCATTGAATTTCTTTTTTTTTTTTGCTTTGTAATTTAGATTCTGAAGTGATCTTCTTCCAGCTTTCTGATCTGTGAGATTCTTTTTGTCCTCTGAGTTATCTACTATGTAATGTAGAAATAAGGGAAGTTTTGAGGGTTTTCCTGAAATACCACTCTATTGTGATATCATACCCTTAACTAACTATGGACACCATATCAATATCTCAGGTTACCTCAATAACATGGTTAATGTACATATGGATCTGTACCAGTGGCATAGCCTTGAGTTTCTCATTACTTGCCAGTGACACATTTTTACCACCCATATAACCTAGCCCAAGTTGCTTACGTTTTGATAGATCACTAGGCCAAGGGCTGAAATTATTTTAAACTGTCTTGTGTGAAATGATCTGCCCTTCCTTGGAGTTTCAGCTCCAAAGTAGAGAAGAGACTCGGGGCTCAGCACCCTAACTTATTTATTAGCGAAAGCCCTGCCCAAAAGAAGGAGCTCTCCAAAGCTTTGCAGCTCCACTTTTTGTTCTATAATGACACTCTTTCCTTCTTCATTTCCAATATGCAGGAATTCCCTTTTTGCCCTAAAACTGAAGCATGCATTAAAATATCCAATTCTGGGATGCTTGGGTGGCTCAGTCGGTTAAGCGTCTGTCTTCTACTCAGATCATGATCCCAGGGTCCTGGGATCCAGTCCAGCATCAGCTTCTTGTTCAGCGAGGAACCTGCTTCTCCCTCTGCCTGAAGTTCCCCCTGCTTGTGTTCTCTCTCTCTGACAAATAAATAAATAAAATCTTTTAAAAATTTTAAAAATGAAATACAATAAAATATCCGATTGCATTTCATGTTGATTTCAATGTGGAGTGATGATGACAGACGTCTTCAGTCCTCTGTCCCTGATGAACCTCTTGAATGAAATGCTAGAAAGACAGTTCAATACTGTATCTTTTTGATTCATGGCTTGGGGAAATTTACCTATATATTCAGACCTAAACTATAGAAATGCAATAGGACTCACTAGCAAGCCCTCTCACTGGAAAATTCTACAATTTCTCCCTCGCATTTCACTCTACACTTTTGACTTAATATATTGGAAGAACATTTCAATCAACCACATTTTGAGTACCCCTGGGGGAGGCGGTGAAGAGGATGAATAGCTTCACTTCAAGAAGAACCAGCTCCCATAAAGAGACTGTTGCCAGGACTACCCTGCTCTTCCTTTCATTCTTTCTCTAAACTGGGGCGTGATCATGTTTAGTGATATGACCTTAAGGAAATAAAATAAAATAATAAAATAAAACAATGTCTTATTGGAAAGTCTGAATTTGGTCAAATAAATTCAACTAGACTTACTTCAAAGTTTTCTATGAAAGCATAAGATAATTCAGGGTGTTTACCTTAAGACCCATTTGCCTATCTCTCCAGGTATTACCAAATTATCATTTATTATTACTAAAATAAGTACACATCTCAGAATATTCCCCCATAATTTATAAATTCTGAGAACACATTGGCTGGCACAGAGTAGTTCCATAATAAATAATATTTAGTAATAATTAAAATAATAATAACTCTTCTAAAAAATAGTAACATTGTGCTATGGATAATATCCAAGATCATAAATTAATCTTCAAAAACACTGCTAGCAATTCAGAAATGACACAAAAAGTCAGTATAACTTAAGGTAATTATAAATCTTAGAATAATTCATTTGATTATGTTTTGGGGATGCAACATTTTTGCTTCTAGAATTCCTCGGTGACTACTCCAGCTCTTTAGCTTCTATTAGAAATTGACAGCTCATTAACAGCTCATTAGGAATGCTGTTAACTGTGCAAAAGAAAGATATTCTGCACCGTAGATTCTTACTTGTGAAATGTGTTGAAGTTTGGGTCAGATTCAGCATTCAGGAAGAATAAACATCTCTGCCTAGCAATTATGAAAAAGCACACACATCCAGGGTTAAAATGAGGGAAAAAATGCCACAAGTTTCAATATATTTCAAAAAAATATTCCAATGTGACATACTTTCTTTCTGCTACTTTTTCTCCAACTGCCAGTTTTAGAAGTTGCCTGTCAATCTCCATTTCCCTTCAGAACACATTCCGTTATCCTTCATTCCAATGTTCTAATTATAAAATCATTTGGAGATTTGGAATAGTCAATGGACGAAACCAAGTCACATTTTATGAATAAACACAGAAAAAGAAGATTATTAAAATACTTTTTAAAAATTAAAAAAAATGATCTCAAAGTTGTTTTGTTTTCGAAAAATAAGAACTTACATATAAGAAAACAAAATCTAGGAGAAGAAATCACTAAAGACAGAAATAAAAACAAAGAAAGAAAAAATGAGCAAAACCACTTCCACTGTTGGCTTATACTTAACTTATACTTGTAGTGTGCAAGACCACAGGGCATGTATAAAGATATATTCCACACACTTTTGCATTGCCCTCTGGATGGTCTTTTGCTATCTCTAGTTGCACCTGAATAGGGAAGGCACACAACAGGTAGGTGGGTCCAAGGACCACCAGGTGGAGACTTAAGAATCACCATATTGGGTCAACACAACCAGAGCTGCCTGACTATTCCTCCAAGAAGGTGCTCCATTCCTGGTACTGTAATACTATGCATGGAATGGACAGACCAAGCTCCTATTCCATCTCATTTGATGTATTGTCCTCAGATAGAGGATGTATCAGATATGAAACTGATAAGAACAGATACTCTATTTGATATTAGCCAAAAGGCTGAGAAGTGATGATCCTATAGTTGTTTAAAAATACCCACATCTGGGACGCCTGGGTGGCTCAGTTGGTTAAGCAGCTGCCTTCGGCTCAGGTCATGATCCCGGCATCCTGGGATCGAGTCCCACATCGGGCTCCTTGCTCAGCGGGGAGCCTGCTTCTCCCTCTGCCTCTGCCTGCCATTCTGTCTGCCTGTGCTCGCTCTCTCTCCCCCTCTCTCTCTGATAAATAAATAAAATCTTTAAAAAAAAAATACCCACATCTATGCATTGAAACTGACTGGGGATAGGGAAATTAGTCCAGGAGCCAAATCCCGCCCATTACCTATTTCTGTAAAATTTTACTGGAATCACAGCCACACTCATTTATTTTGGAATTATCTATGGCTGTTTTCATGCTCTAATAGTAGGATGGAGTAATTGTAAAATATGCCATATGGCCCATAACACCTAAAATATTTACTATTTGATTTATACTATTTCATTGATCAATGATTAGACTGAGATAATTTTTTAATTTGTCTTGAGATAAAAGTTATTTGAGTTATAAAATGGTATGTAGATAGAGGGAATATTTCTTTGGCTGAAAAGCCCACAAAACTGGCATCTTTAACTTTGGTTTCTGATCACTTTTACATCTTTAGTTATGAGTAAATCACGGAGTGACTTATAAGCTTAGATTATAATTCTTGTTTTCACCTTCTCTCCTTGTTATTACAATAGGAATGGGATGTCAGCTCACAAATGTACTGTACAATAAGTGTATTTTAAAATTAATTTTTTTAGTATAATTTCAATTTTGAACTCGAAGTCCTCTGGGGTAATAAAAATTTAAACTCAAGTGTTTCAATTTGTGGATTTTTCCTTATTTAACAATTTCCATGTCTGCCTGAGCTACAGAAATATTGGGAGGACTGTTCATGGATGTTGACAAGAACAGCACTGTTCTTGCCTGGTTTTAGTCATTAATCCACACATGTGATTCCAGAGCTATCCAATATACTCTATGACATTTGCTCATGGCAATCTAGACAGTTCGTCATGAGACATTATTCTACCTCTGCGCCTTTTCATGTCTGTTGGATCTACTTCTATTTCAAAGCCATTTTATGGGGACTTGTGATTCACCTTGTTCTTCCTATAATCCTCTGTGGAGAGAAATACCCATAGGCTCTACTAATCTAATCTTACTCTATATCTTTTTCATCTGGGTTTTTTGGTGCTCTGCCTGAGCACAAGGAACAAAGGCCCTTTTCCAGAATACACCAATGCTTTATCATTTCCACTCTGTCTACCTCCATTCTATGGAAGCCCAGCATTTCTAAAATCCCATTTTTCCAATACATTTGTTTATACTCAGTGGTCTCCTGTGAGAAAAGTCTATGATCTCTACAAAAGAAGCTCAAAAGATGAGCACATATCCATATATCTTGCCAAATCTCTGCAAAAGCAAATAGCCCAAATATCAAGTCAGTTTAAATAAAGGTGAGAGGAAAAAAGGAAGAGTAAACTGGGAAACAAAAATAAAAGTCTGCTAAGATTTCTAAAATAGTATTTCACACTCAAAAAAATAATAAAATACAATACTATTTCACTATACCAATTGCTTGTTACTGCCATCTCAAATTTTAATAAATAAATTTTGTATTATCAATATCTCTTAGTACAGGTATTTTATTGGTACAGATAGGTGAGTTTAGGGTAAAGCAACAATTAACCCCCAGATGCTTGTAGTGAAATGTGATACATGTTAATACCTTTTCAACTGGTGTAGATGTCTGTGTCATAGACCCTCTCAGAGCTTCAGAATAATGGGGGCTTTACCATTTTGAGATCTACCCTTTGATAGATATGATATGAATTCCAGGGATGTTTCGGGTAGCCTGCTGGATTTCGACTGCCCAGGCACTATTGTTGTCTCAGATCATAATTACATACTCTTTGTCACAGGAGAGATGATGCAGATGTGTGATTATAGTACCACCAGATATCTGTTAAAACTAAGTTAGTAATGAAAAACCTAACATAGATGTTTTCTCATCTTAGGATGATTCAGAGATTTCTAATAAACTGTATGGCATCATCATCAATTTAGCTGGAATCTGAATTCTGAGGAAAACTCTAAAGATCTTATAAATAATTAGGGAATTAAATTTTTCAAATCATAATTTGAAATGACATGTACCTTTCCTGATAATTATCAGAGCAATTCAGGAAACAGTTTTCTATTGTTTTCATTGAAAAGACAATTGTAAATACAATTGGGATACTTGTTTTAATTCTGAAGTAAACATCTACTTCTGCATTATACCTTTTGTACATAATGGAACCTATTTAGTTCAGAGATTCTTTGCAGCAGATGGGATAATGTATGAGAAGTGTTTTGTAAATGCTGAGGATTAGACAAATGATACTTGTTATTTCATGTGTATTCGTAAGATCATGCCCATACATAAATAGACACTGCACACACACACAAAACTCTCAAGATCACTTGTATTGTAGCACTTTTGTCTATTGTAAAAATATTAACTAGTTACTTGTATTTCTTTATACATTTATTTTTATTATCCGTGTATTGTACTAAATTTGAAATGAAATCCTATAAAACAATTTGTTTAAACATAAAAAAAAAATCTACCCTTTGATAGATAGATATGAATTCCTCCTCTTCATCAAGAAGAGGTAAAAGGAGGGGCACCTGGGTAGCTCAGTGGGTTAAGCCTCTGCCTTCAGCTCAGGTCATGATCTCAGGGTCCTGGATGGAGTCCTTCATTAGGCTCTCTGCTCAGGAGAGAGCCTGCTTCCTCCTCTCTCTCTGCCTGCCTCTCTGCCTACTTGTGATCTCTTTCTGTCAAAAAAATAAATAAAATCTTTAAAAAAGAAAAAAAAAAAAAAGAATAGGTGAAAGGAGACTAGAAAACAATGCAGAGACTTTTCTCTGGCACAGCCAAGATGTGAAATAGATCACTTTAGCCCATTTATTATTGAGTAAAGCTAGTATACATTTACATACAAAAATAAATAGGCTGAAAGTGAGTCTTCTATATGTCCATGGAAGAGAAATTTGAAAAGAAATACAGTAATATTTCCAACACAGGAAATATTATGTGATGATAAATTTCCAATCCTTGTAAACTTTTGTGTAGGGAATCTCAGCGATCATATTTTCAAACCACCTGCTAAAACATACAACAATGCAAGAGAACAATTCTATCTTGGAAAAAAAAAAAAAAGAATAAGCTCCAAAAACAAACAAACAAACAAAAAAATAGCAACACTTTGTCTAGTCAGAAACAAGTGAAGATAATTCCTCACTCTAAAGGATACAATTACAGGAGCATCCAAGATTTCTCCTCTGATACGTTCCATATATCAGAACATCCAGAGACATGCACAATTTAATTTCATTCCTTTACTTGGATGAATGAAAAGATAATGAAAGACAATGAAAGGTAAATGAAAATGATAATATATAATGAAAAGATAAAAATCCATAGCAAAAAAATGAATGTTTCCAAATTTTGCTTTTGCTATGTTAGGGAAATACACTCTGTAAAGAAAAAATAGTCATATATTTAGAAATGTATGATGATTTAATTAACAATATATATAATATCGATGCACTTATGACATCTTTTTAAAAATTTTAATTAAATGGAAGTTCATGAAAAATGAAAAAGCCAATTCTAGGGTCAAAGGACATATTGGCATTGTGTCTTCTCAATTAAAACATTTTCTTGGGGGCATCTGGGTGGTTCAATGGGTTAAGCCTCTGCCTTTGGCTCAGGTCATGGTCTCAGTGTCCTGCGATCGAGCCCCACATCAGGCGCTCTGCTCAGTGGGGAGTCTGCTTCCCCGCCTCTCTCTCTGCCTGCCTCTCTGCCTACTTGTGGTCTCTCGCTGTCAAATAAATAAATAAAATCTTTAAAAAAAAAATCATTTTCTTAAATGAGCGGAAGGGATGTGTTATTATAGGTGCAGAACATGAATTTTTCTTTGAGAAATTTTAAAAATTGTGATATATATATATAATAAAAATACAGCATATATAATATATGCAATGCATGTGTGTGCTAAATTTAATTTAGGACAGTGTGATTTGAGAAATAAGGCAAACAAAATTAAAAGATTAAAGAGAAAGGATAAAATTAAATTTTATTTCACACAATGTAATAATTTTCTAATATGTGTATTTAAGAATATCAGAAATGCACATTATTTTCTTATTTATTGCTTTGAACCAAAGGATATGATAATGATTATTGCAGAACAATGTATTTGAAGTTGCTAAGAAAATAAAAACGATTGTTATGAGAATGTATCTGTAGTTATGTATTATAGCTCTTTCAATCACAAGTCTATCACACTGTGGGGGAGGAAAAAAAAAAACATCTATTTAGTTGGAAACAGCATGTAGAGCAAATGGACTTGAGTCAGCAAACAGGCCACATGGCTGTGGAGTCCTGATTCACTTCCTTTCATTAGTTCCCCTATCAAATAAACTGAAGTTTAAATTACCATCTTCAAAGTTTAATTTATTTTGTTAGTCAAGCAGTTAACCATATTTATAGAGGCCTGACAATTCTAGTAAAGAAAAGTGCTGATAGTAGCACCAATATGAGGAGAAAGAGATTTAAAAAATGTAAATTTCCATTTGAAATGCTAATGGAATATTTTTCTACAAACACATATAATTATAATTTACCAAAATTTTAATTTGGGGGGTGCTGACGTATCAATTTACTTCTAATTAGAATTTCTCCTTCCTTTAATTATGTAGTCATTTATTTAATCCAGATTCACAACTATATAATCCTGTCTAAATAGATTTAAGCTTAATGTTGGGAAAAAGAGGGAATATTCTCAGCCTGTGGGAAGATGTCATTCTTAATTTAACACCCATAGGGATGCATTTAACACTCATATCATGCACTTATTTTATGTCATATATAATGTATATTTATAAATATTTATATATTTATTTAAAATACACATTTATGATATAATTATATGAATTTATATATTATATACATATGTGAAAAATGTCTATGAATGTTAAAGTCATTAGAGGTGAATGTCATTATGTAGTATATTTTCTTTTATTGGAAGCAAGTAAGCATAAACTTAACTAACTCCAAGAAATATATTATTGATGGGTGTTCTTACAGTGGATAAGAGTTTGAATTACATATCTTCCAAATAATTTTCAAATTATGAATTCATCCTTTAGAATCAAATTCTCATCTAATATAAGAATATCCATCTGTAATGCATTTCTTGGAGTTAGCTAAGTTAGGCTTACTTGCTTCCAGTAAAAGAAAATATAGGACATCATGACATTCACCTTTAATGACTTCAACTTCAGAGACATTTTTCTTAGATTGGATTGCCTAGGAGCCCGTGTAGGAGGTTTACTCAATGTGAGGTGGGAGTGTCCTTGGAATCAACATCTGTGAGGGAGTGAAGGAAGAAGGATTGCACAGATGAAAGAATTAAACTAGAATGCGATCGCACAAAGGCCCCCGCCAATGTGATTGAGAGCTCTGGAGCTAGTTATCCTGCCTTTAAACAGGGAGGCTCATTGTTTACATCACTGTATAAACCTGTCCTTGAGTTTAGGATGCCCTGAGGAGGGCCCATGACCTCAGCATAGGTAACATTTCTTGCAGAACAACGTGTCTATGAGCTATCAGCTTTCAACATATTCAGCAGCTGGGAGATGAGTGCTTCAATCATAAAAGGATAGAGTGTGTGACCTACCAAAGATTTTATTCAGATCAACCCTGGTTACACTCAGGTCAATTTTCTTTTAGTAATAAAATTTTTAAACAGTGCCATAATATTCTTTTTAAATAATATTCTACTTTACTGAGAAAACTTTTAAGAAGTTGAATGGGATGAACTACATACCCCACCTTCTCATCCCACCACTGCCATTGGACCGGAGAGCTCAACTGATATATATCTATTCTCTCCACTACTTTTCATTCAAGATTTTTCTTCACCCAAGCTGGTACCTCTGTGGAGGTATGATCAACGATGTAATTTCCCTTGGTATAAGTCCTTAGTTACCATTCCATTTTCAAGTCAGGGTAAATACAATAGTCCATTTACTATCAAACTATCACCAGAGAATATCAAGAGATGTCCCCAGTTAGTAACTGGATGACCCACATATCTCCCTTTATGTCCCCAAGTTTTAAGGGTAGCCCCATCTTTTATTAATAACTGTGGCAAATTTTTGAAGAGAAAGGAATAACGTCTTTTCATGCCTCATGGTATCTTTGCCCAAAAAGCCTGAACTAACCAAGCAGCAGTCATTAAGTGAAGTTATTGGAACTATTACTATGATCTCCTGGTGGGAACAATTCCTCTTTAACAATAAGCCCTTCTAAACTCAGGGAATTGATGTGAGATGTATTAATTCTCTAAGAAGGTAAGTAGACATGATGGTAAGGAAGGCCATCATACTTTCACTGCTGTGTTCCCAGAATCAAGTTTCCTGCCCCTTGGAAACATAACATCATATTATAACCAATGACTTATTATCAACTCCAAGTCAGTGCTTCAGTTCCACCTTCAGAGGCCATACTCTTCTCTAGTTACCAGGTCACAAGCTTCTGGGTAACACAAGGTAGGATATGACCAGTGATCTTACTGCCATGTGCCCATTTCCTTTGCTATAAGTTGGATCTCTTGGGCTGATTAGATGTTACATGAGATACTGCCAGAAAATTAAACATTTTATAAAGACTCAGATACTGGTGCTGGCTAAGGGCTTAAGAGCAGGAAAAGTAAGCCCATACAGGAACCCTTGTGGATTCTAGTTCAGACAGTAGGTGGAGGTCTGTCTGAATGACTGATCTCCTTGAGGGCAGTGCCATATCAGGACATAACTTTTGGTCTCTGCTGTAGGCAGTTTTGATACTCAGCAACAACAAAACTAGATCAGATTTGTTGAGTTGGGCCTGAATCATAGGGTCTATTTGTAGTCTATATCCCTGCTATTTCAGTTTCTCCTATCCTGATGTCATTGTGCCAGTATTGAACACTGATAAGAAAGGCTGGCTGGTAGATTCCTTCTGTTTTTGTGGTAGTTTTGTGCCTCTTTCATCGTGGTTCTTAATTAACATGCAATACAAAGATCATCAATGTTTATGAAGCCTGTCTTTGTGTCTTTTCTCTAGATTTCTTTGTTCCTAGTCTTACAGTTGGTTCCAGGACTCATGAATTATTCATGACCTTGCAAGTATGTATTCTTGGTTCTGGTCACTTCTCTTTTAACAAAAAGTAGATGTCAAGGAATATTATCTAAAGATCTGACCACTGTCTCTCTGTCAATGTCAATGTCAATCTGACCATTGTCTCTAGACATTTCCTTTCAGGGCAATACATAAATGGACTCTAGATCAGTATGCTTCCATTTTTAGTTTGCCATCACTGAGTCAAACCATCTCCTAACCAAGGGTGACCTATTTCCTCCTCAATTCATTGGTCATAAGGGACACCCACATCCCCATCCAGCCATAAGTGTGAGCTAGGGGAAAGTGAGTACATTCTGATTTTCAATCCTGGGCATATCACTTCTGTCTTAAGATGGATTGCTACTGGGTAGTAGACTTGGCGAGTTTAACAGAATCTAAGCCATGGAAGATTTCCAGCTACATATCCACCTGATGACCCATAGTCAGGTGCTTTTCCTCTCTCAAAACTCAGGAGCAATCCAGTAGCTGTTTTTGACTAGGTATAATTCAAATGACTTCCATTGGTTATAGGGCCCTTTCTTTCTCTTAGACTCACTAAAAGCTGGCAGCATTCCATATCACTCAGAAAAAAAAATTGTGTTGAATCTATATTCCCAAGTATGGAATCGCCATTATAATCTTGCCACTATAATTTAGCACTCATTATGTTAATTATGCTCCAACACCTTTGCTTTTAATAATTAAGCACCTGACTACCCTCTAATATTTTGGGAACTTTTCATCTCCTTTGCTATCTGGAGCCCCAGTTCTGTAACTGCATCATCTACTCTCAGCTCTGACTTGCAGGGAAAACCCAGTACCAAATTTCTCTGTGATGCTGTTGCCTCTTTCTCCAGTACAGTGCCTACTACTTTGAAAGATACCTTGTCTTCAGACCATTCTCAGCATCCAGGGAACATAGTCAGTTGATGAGTGTTCAGAACTTACTTAAAATATCCACCCCCTTCTCTGAATCCTTTGATCTTTTCTTTCCCTATTTACCAAGATACTTCTATTTCTACATAACTCTCATCATATTCTCCAGGTTTTCAAAGATCATTCTAGTAACATGTAAGAAGTTTCTTGGGGGCGGGGGTCTTACCATAGTGTTAATACCTGTCACAAGTAGAGTAAGCCCGTATCAATAAACTCCTCCTGCTATACGTTTATATTCTGCTCCCTCATGATCCAGCACTTGAGAATCCAGCCCACTACGTACTCTCCAGGCTCCTGTTGGTACATATTGGTTAGTTCTTACTAACCAGTTGGTTAGTTCCTACAATTCCTTTGAAGTATAGCTCCTTTTCTCTCTTAACAGGTTTGGCATTTCCCTAGCAAGACTGTATGGTCAGTTAACTCTAATGATGTCCTGGGGGGGAAGTGGTAATAGATCGGATATGGGGTTTTTATCTATTGAAAGGTAGAGGCTCTGGAAACATTTCCCTCAAGGAAGGGAGTTCTTTAAAAGAAAGTAGTGGGGGTTGGGGATGGCCTAGTGGCTCAGGTGGTTAGGCATCCAGTGCTTGGTTTCTGCTCATGTCATGATTGCATGGATTGTGAAATCAGCCCTGAGTTAGGCTGTGTGCTCAGTGTGGAGTCTACTTGAAAGCTTTTCTCCCTCTGCCCCTCCCCAAACTCACCTGTGTTCTCTCTCTCTCTTTCAAAAAAATAAATAAATCTTTAGGGGGGAAAAAAAAAGTGCTGGGCACTCCTGCCCACCTGGAGAGCTCACAAGGATATAGGAACTTAAGGTTTTCCAGTGTCTCCATGCCTTTCCTGAGGGTATCATTCCTTCCTAATCAGGGCCTTAATCTTTGTGTGGCCAGCTTGATGAAGTTGAGAATTCAACCCCCTCCAGAGCTTTGCTATCCTTATAATTAAGTTCCTGGCCTTCAATTTCTTCTGCTCCCTAGCTGCAGAAGATGAGACTCTTTGTGTTGCCAAAAGAGACCTCTTGCTTTCAGATTTAGCTTTAATTTCACATCCTCAGCCTTTCATTTTCTTTCTCCAGTAGGTCCACTGACCCAGCAACAGCCAACCAATTCCACAGTCCTACAATAAAGACTTCCTCTGAACTTCTCAAATGACTGCGGTATTGCTCCCACCAATGTATTCTCTTCCACTTGTTCCCCATCAAGATCACTACAGGGATAATCACCACCTACCAGCTGTGTTGATCTTTTTATTGCCAGCTAGCAATTAGATGATCAACCTCAAAAATCTAATTTTAGAGTCCCCTTCTTTAGACTACTTCATATTATCAATTATCTTGGGGTAAATTTCCAAGGATTAAACTCTGAGATAAAGATTTGTATACAGGAAATTATTAGACATACCCTAGTAATTATCACCTATAGGAAGATGAAAGACATATGATTAGGCAGAAAGAGAAATTAAACCGTGAAACAGTCACAGCACAAAAGTCTCAGTTTCCCTTCAGGGAAATATGGAGTTGGGCCTGCCTTTGAAAATGTCCAACGCTGCAGAAAGGTAGCCGGGCCTCTACATTCTTCCATATAGAATGGCCCTTATTTGTCTGCCACAGAATGCAGGCTTTACAAGGGGTACAGTGTGACATTGGATGTGACAGCTTTATTTGGCTGAAGGTAATTTTTGGAAAGCTTATCATTTGAGAGTGGTCATCTGCCAACATTCTCAGCAGCTCAGGGTTGTGTGCCTGGGTGGATGATCTGTGTGGTTCATCATAGCTTCCATCCCAATATTCCAACATTCTTATTTAGATTATTCATCATGTTGTACAATATATTGTCTCTTTCTTGCCTCACACACACACTGGCTTTGACTATGACCTAAACATACCATAAACTGAGTGAGTGTATCTCTGGCCACCTGCTTCTACCTCTCTATCCTCTCAGTTTCAGAGCTTATTTTATTCTGGTAGGTTCCTGATACTTCCTGCTGGCACAATATTAATTTCTGGCATAATTATAAAGGCCTAGCTCTATATGATCTTAGACTTTAAGACTTAGAGGATATTTGAGTAAACCCACGAGCTATTATATTAGAATTTTACAATGACATTTTTATAAATATTCTTTTATCCCTTCATGATTCTCATTCCAAAATTAGAAAATGGACTGTTTGTGTAGAATCCAGAAAAATATTAAAGTTGATAACAAGAATATTTAGGACATAAAAGATTTAGGCTCATCAGAATTTTAAAGCCTCAAAATGTATGTGCCTTCAAAGAGTTGCAACAAACCCTTCCTTTTTTATTAAAGACATTTGCATGAACAGAAGACATTGTTTTTAACAGTTCACAAGCTTCTGCTGTTTTTATACTATCTGAAGGCTGTATCATCTTTTAATGTCAATGCAGTTGGTTGCCATAGAAATTATAATGATGTCACTCACTATTTAAGTCTAGAAATAAACAGCAGGAACAGATGGGCATTTAAGAATGAAGGGCAGAGTTTTAATGCAAATGATCTTGAAAACAAAAAAAGGCAGGTTAAAAATCACATGCAAAAAAAAAGCCTACCTTGTGCAACATTAAAAATTGGGAATGTGTCTCCATAGTTAGCTATCCAGGTTGCTGGATTGGAATCAGGGGCTTAAAAGCAGAAGGAACAGGAAAGGCATTCAAGCATTGACTGAAACAGAATCCTGTGTAAACAGGGTTGAGACTGGATCATAGTCACAATATGAACACCCAGTAATCTCTAGCAGGATGGGACTGAGTCAGACTGCAGAGAAATGTGAACTTAGTCTTACAGTTGTTAGGGCAGATATGATGATGGCTTACAAAAAAAAAAAAAAAAAAAAAAAAAAAAAAGAAGAAGAAGAAGAAGAAAGAGAAAAAACAAAAACAGCAACAATATAGTAGTATGTGTGAGAACACATAGAAACATATTTGGCATTTATAGGCAGAAACCAAAGTCACATGTATCCAGTTATAAAATACAACTAGAATTGCTTTAAAAACGCATTGTTCCATATTGCTGCACCATTTACTTAGAACAGAGGTACAGCTATGTCCATTATTCTCTTCTCTATCAAAAAATTCTCACCCATGGGGCTCCTGGGTGGCTCAGTGGGTTAAGCCACTGCCTTCGGCTCAGGTCATGATCTCAGGGTCCTGGATCGAGTCCTGCATTGGGCTTTCTGCTCAGCAGGAAGCCTGCTTCCCTTCCTCTCTCTCTGCCTGCCTCTATGCCTACTTGTGATTTCTATCTGTCAAATAAATAAATAAAATCTTAAAAAAAAAAATTCTCACCCTGACAAATAATATTCACAAAATACACAAAATATAACCTTTGAAGTATTGTGGGCACCACTGTATAGTGGGTCACACTAAAATCAAACTGGGTAACTCAGCAAAAGGGGAAAAATAATACATGTTCAAGGCAATTAAAATAGGATTCAGATGCATAGACTTTTTTTTTTAAGATACTTTGTTTTTAAAATATCCATTAAGGATTGCAAAAAGTCTAATAATCTTTTCATCTGCAAATCTTTGTCCTGTTTAATTCTGTTGATCTAGCTAAAAAAAACTTATTCAATGGTCGCTAATTATATAACTAGAACATAGTAACAGAAAAAAAAAAAACCTGTTAAAGAGACACATTGAGTTAATTCAAAGTGGAAATTTCTACAAAAAATGCAATATAAAAGTTACTTGGAAGACTAAAAACTATTTTACCCTGCCCTGATTGTCATCATCTGATCTTTTTAAGTTTGTACTGATGCATTTTAAGCATAAACTGTCTTGAGTCCTGAGCCTGTGGAAACAGGCATCCCTTACAGGGAACCATGGAGTGGTGGTGAGAGGCATCCTTAGAGTAAATCTGAACACTATTGTAACTTTGTTGCTGGTAGTGTGTGCATATTACCCTTTCCATTTATTCTTAACCCGCATTATTGTGTTCGTGTTAAGGAGTGACACACTCATGCAGCCAGGCTGCCACATTGAGGCACTGGTGTCTTAGAAAAAAAAGCTCAGGAATATGTATTCTCAAAATGAGTTGGATATTTTGAGTTCACCTCTCCTTAATGATTTCAAAATGTTTTTGTTTTACACAATTTAAACAAATGTTGAAAGTTTTTTACAGACTGAATATTTGTGTTCCTCCTAAATTCACATGTTGAAACTCTATCCCCCAATGTGATGGTATTAAGAGATGGACCTTTACTAGAAAATCATCAGGATTAGACAAGATGATGATGGTTGGGTCCTCATGAATGGCATTAGTGGTAAAACAATGGCAAGACAAAAACTGGAATAAAAAGACAGTATTCAACTCCTGATGTGTTAAATGTCTTCTCATGTCTCCTGTGAAACTAAAAGGTGCAATCAGATTAATAATTTTTATTTGTTTTTTCCTGGATTATTGACCTGATGAGATGAAATTAAGGATAATTTTCACATTGTCAAAAGACATAAAGTAGTTTATAGGTGGCTAGTATACATACCAGAAGCTATTATAATGTAGCCACTGAGCTGATAGTACAATCAGATTGAATGTTGGTAAATTGTTAGACAATGATATTCAAAATACTGGAATAGATTTTTTAAATTATGACAGCCTAGTCTTCTCTTTTGAGCATTTGCCAAAGAGAGAAGATAACCATCTGGAGAGGTACCAGTAACATTCAACCTTGCTTTTTTTCCCGAAAAGGAGATCAGGTCTAATCTCTCGCTGATTTTCAATGCCATCCATAATCTGGCCTCACCCTACCAACATAAATCATTTTTATTTTTAAATACAATCCAGTTGTTGATTGATTTATAATTTTTAAAATCAATCAGCTTAAGTTGTTTTGCATAGTTTTATATACTTATTTGACACTTTCTTAAGGATTTACTTCTTTTTCTTCATCTTTGAAATAAGAATTTTTTTCCACGATTTAAAATCTTTCCTTCTGGGGGTGCCTGGGTGGCTCAGTGGGTTGATCCTCTGCCTTTGGCTCGGGTCATGATCTCAGGGTCCTGGGTTCGAGCCCCACATCGGGCTCTCTGCTCGGCGGGGGGCCTGCTTCCTCCTCTCTGCCTCCTCTCTGCCTGTGTCTCTGCCTACTTGTGATCTCTTTCTGTCAAGTAAATAAATTAAAAAAAAAAAATTAAAATCTTTCCTTCTGTCTAGCCTGTCCTTTACTTCCAGCCTACTCTTAGTGGAAAGGCTAGATTACAATTATATTTTCCACTTCCCAATTTCTAATTTACTCTTCCTCCATTTACATTTCTGATAATGGCCTGTTGTAAATACTACACTTCACTAGATCTCTAATGATTGTTCTGAGGATAGGTCTATAAGATACATCATAGACCATACTGTACTTTATGTTTTTTTTTTTCTGTGACGTTATTCTGTACATCTTACGTTTTGAAATTCACTTTCCTTGGGTTCTAAGCAAAATAATAATAATAATAATAATTTTCCTTCAACCCCTTTTTTCACTACTTTTCAGTCTTTTTAAAATGCTCTTTTTCCTGGCCTTCCCACAAAATGATTGTTTTTTCACATTCCATCCTTAGAGATGACCATACAGACCCACACACTTCTTATTCTTCTAAATCTTGCTTAGCCTTGTCACTTATATCATCGTGTTCAGATAACACAAGAGTCTGATGACACCAGGTCATTTTCTTGAGCATCTATGTCAGGGAATTTCACTTAGGTGTCACGTCTATATATCTGCAATCATACAGGCTAACATTCAACTCTCATCCTCCTTTTGGCACCCCATCCACCATCTTCTGTCCTATTTCCTGCATCAGTTGTTTGGTCAATCATACCTGAAATCTGGGAATCACTCAAGATTCCCATGCTCTAGTGGATGGGATATCTTTGCCTTTCCTTCATTGCTCCTCATCCCATTGTCAAAAAGCACTGTGACTGGGGTGCCTGGGTGCCTCCGTGGGTTAAGCCTTTAGCTTTGGCTGGGGTAATGATCTCAGGGGCACAGGGCTCTCTGTTCACCAGGAACCCTGCTTCCCCCCTCTCTTTCTTCCTGTCTGCCTACTTATGATCTCTCTTTCTGTCAAACAAATAAATAAAATCTTTAAAAAAAAAACAACCGCAACAGAATTTTTAAAATTTATCTTCATGTTATTTCTTCTTCTCCATTCCATCATTCATATTTCTCGTTTTCTATGTCTATATTGTTTATATTTTCTTGTAATCAGTTTGACCTCATTCAGTCTAATTACTAAAACCTTAAAGTGTCACAAAAGACCCTTTCCAGTTTCACTTCACACTACTTAAATTTGTTATATTACATCATTTCCTTTCAGATCTTCTTGTCTTTGCACATATTTTTTCCTCGGAACAGGTCAGTTGCTACACATCACTGACCTCTGCTAGCATGTATACCTAGGGAATCTTGCTTATTCTATAGGACTCACATAAACATTCTTCTGAAGGAAAATTCCAATTTACCTACTATACAATATGATCAGATCGCATGTTCCCCTCTTTGCCCACTTACATATGTACTATTATTTTTGTAATAGCTTTTTCATATTCAGATCTATTCATTTATTTTTCCATGAGCTTCATGAAGGCAAGTGTTGTGCACCCTACATTTGTGTCCCAAATTGAAGGACTTGCAAACATTGTGAATAAGGAATAAATTCTGAGTGAAACTCGGAAATTATGGACAATTAAATTAAATATGTATTTAATTGTATGAATTGTGTCTGTTCATCTAACTTAAACTTTCTTTATTTTTTTATAAAGATTTTATTTATTTATTTGACAGAGATCACAAGTAGGCAGAGAGACAAACAGAGGGATAGGAGGAAGCAGGTTCCCCACTGAGCAGAGAGCCCGATGTGGGGCTCGATCACAGGACCCTGAGACCACGACCCGAGCACAAGGCAGAGGCTTTAACCCACTGAGCCACCCAGGCGCCCCTCAAATTTCTTTTAAATGGGCTAGAAATACATGTGTAAACACATGGTAGATAAACTTAAAGCCTAAGCACTGTATTTAATCTACTACCAAGATAATTACACCTCTTAGTTGCCTCCTATACCAATATGCCACTCACACGTTTTCACTTATCTTTTGAACTTGAGTGTTCTCTTTTCTCCTTTCTCTTGTTCATCTCACATCCTCTATACTCTCCACCTGCACATAAAAAGAAAATCTGTCTTTGAATCATCTATAGATTCACAACATAGGAGACTGTAGGCAATGATTTAGATTTATTAATCTATGGCTTAAGATCTGAGATGGGATGGCATTCAATGTTAAGTGATTTGCCTAAGAAACTTCAGTATGTTAAAATGTTCATGGGATATACAAATCATTAATTTTTTAGGAAAAGTGTACAATAGAAGTAAGATTTGTAGTATCCAGACAGAATGTAAAATCATGGGAATTTGGAATCTTGAGAAGGGAATGGCCAAAAGATTTATTGAATAGTCATTATCCATTATATTTTTCTATGAGCAGCCTTTTCTCAAACACTGAAGAGAATTCAAGTATTTAAGAGCAACAGACATCTAAACTAAGTCTGAGGTACGCAAGTATGGTAATTGTTCCCAGGAGAGTTAATGTATCCCTTTGATACAGGAACCAGTTTTACCTACCCTGTAATATGTGCTGAGGCATTTGGGGATAGACATCATTGTAAATCGGAGCATAGAGACCCTGTATACAACACTAGTTATTGTAAACTGTCTTTCAGAGAATAACCAACTGTTTGGATCTTTTCCTTCCTACAGCCCCATTTTCATAGCTATATACATTATAAAAATCATCATGTTAAGTATTTTTTTAGTTGGGAAGTTGGATTGGATGGATTCCAAAATGTGTTGATGGAAAAGATATATTAACATTCTTGGTCAGAATTGAATAGCTGAGAAACAAAAAGATATGCAAATTAATCAGTTTATTGACAAATTAAATAATGTTCAATTAGATTTTTTTCAGGTTAAAAAGTTGTAAGAGCAGACTTGAATATCAAATGCAATGGACCAGTATTAATAAATATTAACACACACATGCACACATGCACACACATGAAGCATGAAAGAAAACAGATAACAAAAAACAGGAAGAGCAGAAATCAATTGCACACATAGATATTTATTAGATGGGTCAACAAAGTCAAGAGTTCTTTCAAAAGGGAAAAGCCCTGTTAATAGCTTGGTGGTATTGACCAAAAAACAAAAAAGATATGACACAAATAATGAATAGAATTATTTGAAAACTTGAAGTAACTATGTAACTTATATAATTAGCAGCATGATTCAGTTAAATTATGAATACTTTCAGGAAACATTGAATATATAAAATAAATAGGCAAATTACTAGAAACAATATACTGTGCCAATGACTATTAGCTAATCTTCCTAACAATCTCTTTTTCTTGACAAACAACTAGACCAGATATGAGTGTGGAAAGGTATGTGACTGAGTCCCAGTAAATTTAACACAATGAAAATATTTCATTTCCAGGTTAATCTCATAAAGTTTCTATGTTCAATCTTTCATGGTCTCAACATTCCAGCTTCATGCACAGTAGGTGGCAAAGCCATAGGAAAAGGGGCCTGGGTCTGTGAAGTCACTGAGTAGAAAACAAACATCTCACAACAAATGATGTCCACTCACAATTTCACACAAAAAATGAAATTAATTTGCAATTTATTAATATATTGAGATTTTGATATTTAATTCTTAAATAGCTGTGACAAATTAATTATGTACTACAATAAATTTTAATTACTACCACTACAAAAACTATTTGTGAAATAAATAACAAGCCATAACAATAGGAAATAAATTACATGAGAAAAAAATATTTCAAATTTTCTTTTCTTTACTGTTGAATTTCACTGAACACCCAGGGGGGAAAAAAATTCTAATAGTACATGAAAACTTAGAATAAAATGCATATTATACTTTCCAACTCATTTTATAACAGTAAAACTTTGACAAAAAATTCAGTAAGAGCACTATCAACTAGGAAAATTAAAGTCTAATATCTTTCATGAACATAAATTTATACATTTAAAAACAAATATACTTTATTTGTAAATTAAAAATAGAAGTCAACTTAGTGAAACTAACAATCATATGTAACAATAAATTGCAGTCACCATCATGCTTAATAATGAGCTATCAAGTGAGGTGATGGCATATTAATTAATTGTGGTTATTTTCTCAACATAGACATATATTGAGTTATCATTTTGTACTCAATCAATAAATAAATCAATACTTTCCCTCTGAAATTGAGAAGGTAAAGAGATTCACTATGATCACATTTTTTTCAACACTAAGCCAGAATTTTAATGCAAAAGAAAAGAAAAAGGTATATACCTATAATTATTATGGAAGAAGGAGATATGATTTTGCATGTAAAGAATTAAAAAAGGCAAAAAATGAACTTTGAAGAATTACTAAGAGTTTATCAAGGTTTATCAACACAAATCAATACACTCACTGTTTCATTTTCACTTACAAACTAAAACAGAAAAAGAGTCATTAAATGAATAAAACAGCATATAACAAAGTAGATGTTAGGGAATAAATATAAAAAATATATTCAAGGCATGGATAAAAAATTTATAGCACTGTTTCAGTTTATTTTATTACAAAAGACCTAATATTTCATTGAAAGACATTAAAGAATCCTGAATAAATGTAGCTTACATCATAGTCATAGATGATTATGTCTCAGTTCTGTAAAATTTGTCAACTATCCCTATATTGTTCTACACATTTTATACTCAAAATCCCAATAGAATTTTTAAAATCATCACAAATCGATTTTAAAATTCATAAGAAAAATAAAATGACCTTATGTAGTCAAGATAAGAACAAATAAGGTAGGAAGCTTTTCATTATTAAGAATACTAATAGAGGTATATCTAGTAAGTCAGTCACTCTAGTAGTGGTGCATGTCTAGCAAATAGAGAAATGAAGCTAAAATATAAATATAATTTTTATGTAATGATATTTGAGGAGTTATTTATAACAAAATGGATCTTTAATAAAGTGGAAAACACTGTATTGGAAATACATTGAAATTGGAAAATAAGGTATTAATGTATAAACAATGAAATATGGCTGATTACCTCTATTATATTAAAATATTAAGTATAGATAGGTTATAAAACTAAGTGAAAAGGCAAGTTAAATAAATGGGTAAATTAATATAAAGTGAAACTTTGTAAATATAAGCTTTATATTTTTATGACCACAGAGTGTAAACAGATTTTTAAACAAGGTATAAATTATGTGAACCATTAAAGAAAATAGAATGGTGAAAACCAAGAAGTTGTACCTACTGAAAGACATCTTTAAAAACATGAGAAAATAAGCCACAATATGTAGGTTTATAATTCTGATAGGCTTCAAAGGACTTGTATACAGAAAACACACAAAAAAACCTCTTTTAAATTGAGGATAAAAATAGACATTGCAAAAAATGAAGAAAGAAGAAGAAGAAGAAAAGGAAACAGTTTGCTAAAATATTTATTCAAATTGTCAATAAGTACATTAAGATATGCTTAAATTCATAGTTAATAAAAACTAACCATTAGAAACTATGCCTACCAGAATGTCTAAAACCTGGACCACTTTCTTAACCCATACACCAAAATAAATTCAAAATGGATAAAAGACTTAAATGTGAGATAGGAAACCATCAGAATCAATCCTAGAAGAGAGCAGGCAGCATCTCTGACCTCTGCCATAGCAACTTTTTACTAGCCACATCTCCAGAGGCCAGGAAAACAAAACCAAAAATGAACTATTGGTACTTTATCAAGATAAAGAGCTTATTCACAGTCAAAGAAACAGTTGATCAAACTAAAAAGTAACTTTGGAATGGGTGATGGGTACTAAGGAGGGCATTTATTGTAATGAGCACTGGGTGTTATATGTAAGTGATGAATCACTGGATTCCACTCCTAACACACATACACACACACACACACACACACACACACACACAGAGTACACTTATGTTGATGAGCACTGAGAAAAGTTTAGGTTTGTTAAATCATATTATAAATTTGACATTTACATAACAATGTATGTTAATTATACCTGAATTTAAAAAGTGGACATAAAAACTAATAATTCTAGTAATTGCTACATAAAAATCAGTAAAATTTCAGAAGTACATTAATGCTACCATGGAGATAAAGAGAAAAGATAAAAAGAAAAAATAGGCAGAAAAGAAAAAAACAAGTAAAAGAAAACATTAAAAACAAGTAAAAACAAAATGAATATGCCTATAAAACTCTTATATAAGTAAATGTACATAGAGTGAGTATATCTGGTTAAATTTTAAACATAGAATAAAATATTTGTAATATTACAGACATATATAACACAAAGTTACCAGAATGATGGAAATGAAATGTTTGACCAAATATATGACAAATACATGGAAAGAAAACAGAGCAAAGTTTGATTTCAAAGGAAAAGCAATAGATAAGAAAAAGAGAAAAAGAATCCTAAAATATAATAATCATGACTATATGGCAACCAAAAACTATCACATGAAAATTCAAACCCTATATGAAACAAATGGAAAAAGAGTAAAATACAAGTGAAATAATGGATCAAATGGATAAAGATTTTTAAAGTGTATAGAGAAACAATAATCAAAATGATAAGTCTGATCTAATAGATTAATTTAAACCTGTATGATGTGAAAACAGAAACTATTATTCTTTTTAAGAGTGCATTGGGCGCCTGGGTGGCTCAGTAGGTTAAAGCCTCTCTGCCTTTGGCTCAGGTCATGATCCCAGGGTCCTGGGATCAAGCCCCACATCGGGCTCTCTGCTCTGCAGGGAGCCTGCTTCCTCCTTCTCTCTCTCTCTGCCTGCCTCTATGCCTGCTTGTGATCTCTGTCAAATGAGTAAATAAAATCTTTAAAAAAAAAAAAAAGAATGCATGGAAATATTGTAAATTTTACCCATAAATTAGGACAAATAGAAAATGTCAACATTTACAGAATGTAAAATTACATTTCCTTATGAAAAATGGAAAAACATGCTTAATAGTGAAAAGAAAACAACAACAAAAACAATAAAATTTAAGAAAAAATAGCAATTGAATTAAGAGAAAAATGTAAACACAAACTGCAGAAAAAAGATAATAACTGCGATGAACATGTTAATTTCCCCCAACTCTTGGTTATGAAAAAAGATAGCTAAAGATAGTTGTTCAGCTAAAAATAGCTGGAGATATATTTAAAGATTTAAAGATATAGTCTTAAAAAAGAAAGGAAGATTTTATTGAATAAAGATTTTATTGACTTAAAAGATTTTATTGAATAAAAATCATAGAAAATAATAATAAATTAATATAAGGAAAACAGAAGAAATAATGTAAGAAAAATAAAATTAATAAATTAGAAAAATAATAAAATGATAAAATGTATATTTTTACAAAGAACCGTGTAAATTCTTCATTAAAAATATAACACACATATGCCATTAGCTAATATTTAAGAAAAAAATACTCCAAATGCACCAAACTTAAACATAACAAACACAAAAAAGTAAACAGTTAAGAGATGATAATTTCCAAGAAAATTGCCATGTGAAAAGGATAGTAAATTTTCAATGCGATGCATGATCTCTCTCCCTCTCAAACACCCTCACACCCACACACCCATAACACAAGGTACAGATATTTCAAAAGTGAGTTTAAATAAAATTTCACAAAGTAGATAATTCCAATTATCCATTTAAAGTGCACTATGGAGTCGTCTACTAATGGTGTAACCTTGTACGAGCAGCTTTAGTATCAGGAGGCAACTTGATGAGACATCTTGGTAATTCATTTACACATGAGTCCTGTGTTAGAGCAGTGGTTCTTGGCAACGTTCACATATGAGAATCACCTAAAAAGCTGTATAATAAACAAACAGGAAAATAGTTGTTAGGCTGTGGCCCTCAAACCTAAGATAATAATAAAATTATGGAGTAGCTTCCAGGCAACAACAATAAAAAATAAAAATATTGCTCTAAGTTGGAGAACCAGACTTGGGCATAAGTACCAGGTATGAATTGTGCATAAACATGAAGTATTTTTGTTTTGGTTAATAAATGATATCAACATCACGTGCTAGGACCATATGGCTTGATAGTTGTGGGGAAATTTTTATGATACGAATGAACATATCTCATCCTTTCTGGTAAATTTACTTTATCTGGTGATTTTGTAACATAATTCAACTATGAAAATTTTAGTCACTGTATCGTTTCTGATCTCAATGTTAGAATTCCCTTGTTTCCTTGGGATATTTCCCTTCCTCTTACTTCTGGTCCCACTTTTTTAGGAACAAGGTTTACCTGAGTCTAACACTCAACTGTGGGAGGCGAGAGGGAAGAGGATGGTGGGTAGTGAGTTGTTATGAAGGTTACTAACTAAGTAAGAGCAGTTGCTGATGAGTTTGTATCTGTCCTGACTATGCGCTGGTACCCCGCTGTGCTCCTGCATCCATAGCTCCCGGACACCCCTCTCAGAGCTCTGTCAGTCTTCCTGTAGCAGTTGCCTGCTGCAGCCTTTTCCTCCCCTCACCCCATGGCACCAAGGCTGTGCTATGGGCAGCTGGGAAGGGTGCTGGGATATATTTAAAGATTTAAAGCAGGCTGGAGTTGTGCCAACTTCAGGTACATGCCAGAACCCTATCCATGCAAGCAGTGAATGCACACCCCTGCCATCTCTCACCCTGGCCTTGGCTCTCCTCCACTGCATGTTATAAAATTCTGGCAGTTCTCTAGACCAAGTTTCAGAGGGATGACTAAAACGGTCTCTGTTTTAATGGGTGCCTATGGGATATTGAAGCTCTGTGGTAGAAACCAAACCATACTGAGGAATGAGGATTTATTAAGATCTGGAACTCTTGTCTCCCACAACGAAGATACCTCCTTCATCTAATGCCATCTTTATAAAGCCCTGAGGCAGGGGGGCAGAGGTGTTGCCACACAGACTGCATCGCAAGTCCCGCAGCTGGTTTCTATTACTGAAGTGGCTCTGTTGCAATTTAGAAGCTAAATTGTGTCAGTTAGCTCCCGAGCAAGTCATCTCAGTCAAAAACAAGGTTAGTCATAAAACAAATAAAAAACTAAGTTTTGATGTTGGAAGTTTTTCACAAACATATATAATTTATATTACCCCACTACCTGTGAATCTTAATCTTTTAACAAGGTTATTCTAAGAGCATGCTTAACATTTATCCACTAAAAATGCTCTAAATGTATTTATGAGGACTGTAAGTAAGCACACACTACTCTCGTTAAAGTTTATCCTGTAAGTTTGTCTAAAGAAATTTGACAAAAGGAAAAAAAATGTAGGCATATATTTTGAAAAGAAAAAAGAAATGTTAATATCAACCGGTGATAGAGTTATAGATTTTCAAAGATAATTTAATACTAAAATTCTATAAGCACAATATTAAAATTCAGTTAAATGGCTGGTTACAGTATAGGTATGGATACTGAACCACATAAAAACAGCATCTAGCTAGATAATACAATGTGAGAGTAGATAGCAATTTCAGTAGCCAAATAAATGAAAATTCAGAAAACAACTTCAGCAAATTCATTAATAAAAACTATAAAGGCCAATATGAAAAATAAAAGAGAAAAGTTTGTTTCTAAGGAGTGGCACAAAGGAGAACTTCATAAATGGAAGCCCAAACTTACCTTGGATAGGAAGACACAATGTAATAAAGTTGTCAAGTCTCATCCAGCTAGTATAAAATTCAAATAAATCCCATCAAAATTTCAAAGAAATATGTTGAAACTTGACTAAATTTTCCTAAATTTCATATTGGAGAACAAATACTCAGAGTGACTAAAAAATTGAACAAAAATTAACCACTCAAATGTATAACAGTAAAATATCTGTATTTATGTCTATCTATATATCATGACAGGAATACACAAATCAATGGGAAATAGTAGAGCCTTTTTTCAAATGACAAATGTAGTTCTTCATATTAGTATGGAAATGATTAATTATATAATGAACTTTTTTCTAACAATTATGTAGTCATTTCAAATATAAAACGTTTACAGTATCCATTACACACCAAGATAAAAGACAGGTAAAATCAATACTTATGTTTTTAAAAAGAATTTACTGTAAAAGTACTAAAAAAATTAGGAAGATCTTTAAATATGACATATAAGACTAGAGAAAGCTTTTATTTACATGATGGAAATTTGGCAATCAAAATGAAAATGACAGATGAATGTACTAATATATCTTTTTAAGTATTAGCAAGTGTATGGTACCTATATGCAATATACTCACATGCAGAATTATTGATATATAAAATACTTTGTAGACTGTTTTTAGTAGGGGAAAAAATATTTAAAGCAACAAAACATACACAGTTATATACCTGGAGATCCTGTCTCTGGAAAAGAGAAGATAGTATAAATTTAATATAGAAGAGTTTATTTCATAAGGTTACACTAATCACTAATTCTGCCTTTGTCACAAATTTTCTCACGCTTCAATTTATTTTATTTAATTACATTTCACTGCTAGTTTTTGTTGTTGTTGTTGTTGTTGTTGTTGGTTTGTTTGTTTATTTCTTTTGACAGAGAGAGAGAGAGAGCACAAGTAGGCCAAGAAGCAGGCAGAGAGAGAGGGGAAAGCAGGCTTCTTGCTGAGCAGAGAGCCCCATGCAGGGCTCCATCCCAAGACCCTGAGACTGTGATCTGAGCCAAAGACCACTAACCCACTGAGCCACCCAAGCGCCCCCCATTTCACTGCTAGTTTCAAAGATGCATTTTTGTTGGTCCTATCAGAATATTTTCATGGCAAAAAAAAAAAAAAAATCATCCAGAAGTAGTCATAGCAATTATGCACAAAGTTATCTCCTGGTTTTTACTCTGTTTTGTTTGTTTGTTTGTTTTTTATCCCACTATCTAGATGATGAATGAGGGAAATAGCCCTTAGGACATGATGGGTAAATAATATGAAGAAACTCTAACTAGCTTCATATTATCCTCAGACTGGAGAATGAGTGTGAAGCCCATTTGTTTGTACTTTGTTAATACCACACAATATACAGGACTCTAGTAAACTAATATAAGCTTTTACTAAGTAAGAAGATTTATCAGTAATGCATTTCTCATATATAAATCTAAACAGTGGAATAAAATTATTTCCTACTTCAGAGGTCTAAACACACTGGATGTTAAAGACGGCATGAGTTACTTTAAATGCTGCATTTTTCCAATAATGCGAAGTTCACAGATTATCACAGCTCTTACAAAATGAGCATTTGAAAAGTTTAGAAAATTACTGATGGCTCCTCAAGACATGGTGGCATCCTAAATTTAGGCCTCTATCTATCTGCCAGATGGGGTCACCAGGCCATTCCCTGGCTGCTCAGAATATGCCACTGGGTCTTCTTGCCTGTTCTGTCAGTGGTGAGAATTAATACACTTTAAAGAAAAGCTGAACTCCAGCTGGGTAAAACAAAGCCAGAGTCAGAGGGCAAGGGTTTAATAAATTAGAAATGCCCATCAATTTACTGGAGGAAAACTGCTAATCATGTGATTTCCTGAACATTCACTAAGGAAAACTGCTGTTTATGTATGAGGAGTGAGACTATGTCACACCTACTGAGACGCATGTCCCTGAAACGCCTCATGGCCACCTCAGATTTTAGCAATTTTGGAGACAAAATGATCTGAAATGACTCTCAAATTTTGTTTTATTTTATATTTTTAAGATTTTATTTATTCATTTGGAAGAAAGAGAGTGTGGCTGTGTGTTGAGGGGTGGGGTTGAAGCACAGGGAGAAGAGTTAGGGGGAGGAAGAGGGAGAAACAGTGTCTGTGCTGAGCACGGAGCCTTAAGACGGCTTGATAGCAGGACCCTGAGATCATGACCTGAGTCAAAACCGTACACTTCATCAACTAAGCCCCTCAGACACCCCAATTCTCAAATTTTAAATGTGTAATAACTTTGGCCCGCAGACATGACACTGGATGTGGATTGTGGCAGAAACATTTAAAATTTCTGCAACATTGTTTTTTAAGGTTTTATTTATTTATTTTTCTGAGAGAGAGTAAGAGAGAGAGAGAGAGAGAGAGAGCGCGCATGAGTGTGGGGAGGAGCAGAGGGAGAAGCAGACTCCTTGCTGAGCAGGGAGCCTGATGAGCACTTGATCCCAGGACCCTGGGATCATGACCTGAGCCGAAGGCAGATGCTTAACTGATTGAGCCACCCAGGAGCCCTAAACTTTCTGCAACAGTAGTTCTCTGCTAAGTCATAATAATTTCCAAGTCAAGGTAGATAATGTATCTTATACTCTGGCTTCCCAGTTCCTTCACTCCTTCTCCTCCAGTGACCATTAACTAATCCCTTGCTCACTATCTACCCTTGTCAATATCAGTAGCCAACCACTATAATCACAATATCAACATGACTCTCTGGACACCGCCTTTATCTTTCCAGTTCACTCTTTTTACAATCCCATCTCTAATAACTCTTGGACACCACTGGATTGTTTATCGAATGACCCAGCTACATTTGTAATGTCTAGAGCCTCTGATGTCCTTACCCCTCCATTCACACAGGTTAAATTCTATATTCCATAATTTACCTACTCCCTTGTGTACATTCTCAACTTCCCTGCCACTCTCTCCTTTCGGCATATGCACCCGATGAAACTCCAACATTTAGTTTAACCTAAACCCACTCATACCCTGCCTGCAAACCCAGTTCCTGAACATGGCTGCCTGAAGGTTTTAATTTAAATTAATGACCATTATCATCAAGGAGACCATTTAATTCAGCTGCTATTTCATGTACTATCTCTCCTTAAATTACCAAGACCTCCTAATCTGCCAGTTAACTGGTATCCTGCTCCCTCCCCTGCTGAGAAAAGTAAAGGCATGAGAAGTTCTTTATCTCTCCTGAGTATATGAATCTCCTTGCATGGGAAACACATACTGTGCCTTCTGGATGTATAGTTATTGCCATTATCGAAGGCCAACTCTTTCATCTCATATTAAATCATTTCCCCTCCCCCTATGAAAGGAAATCCACTGGCTGATTCATGTCAGCTTTATGTTCTAGCAGAAACTTAAAAGAATGGTTATAAACATAGAAACATATAATTTCAAACTTATAAAATATCGCTTTTAATACCACCTTCACTGCCTGCCTCATCTTCACTACCTATCACAAAGTTCTTAAAGGGGTTGTCAGATGTTGGTTTAGGTGTTGGTCTGGTCTCCACTTCCTCTCCCCCATTCTCTTATGAACCCTAATTTGCATTTTTACCACTGTGCCCAGATTGTATGTACAGGATATTATATCCACTTTGCCCAATCTTGTGGCCAATATTTAGAACTGGAAATTCTGCCATTATCAGTATCATTTGGTATCTTCAATCTTCTATCCTTGACCAAAATAATACTTCCCATAAAAGAGTTTTAAAATATTCTATTTTGTGAGGTTTTCTCTGATCTCTAAGACAAGAGGAGTCCCTTGCCACAACATGCTTCCATAAAACATGAATGTTTGTTTGTTGTTTCATTTGTTTTCAGATCTCTTTGTATGATTTGCATACCGCATGAATTTTCTGCCATCTTCTTAAGAATAAAATGTCTCTTTATAGTACCATAATTCTAGTGCTTAACACACTGCTGGCATACAGCAGTTTCTCATTAAATACTTTGAAATGAGGAAATGAATGCATATATATTTTATAAGATATTTCCTGTTTCTTTTCTCTGGTACTTCTGACATCCTATTAGTTTTATTTTGATAAAAGAAGAATAAAGAGCTCCAGGAAAACTTCACACATCCTGGTTAACCCTCCTGTCTAACCATGGCATCAAATAACACAGAAATCTAAAATAATACCTAGTTACTTTGCTAATAGAGTTGGGATAAAAAGAGTAATACTGAAATAACATTCCAGGGTACTATGTGAGTTTGTATAAGTTAGAGGTTATAAATATTTCAGACAGAACAATTTGAAATATTATCCGATATTTCTGTTTATGAAATAAATTTAAAAAAGAAATAAATAAATCTACATTGATTAGTTAGGGTAATGCTTACAAATTTGTTGATACTTCCATCAAGAGAAAATTGACATCAAAGCATTATCATAATTTGTGATTCCAGACCTCTCTGTTCTTTCTTGAACAGCCAGGTCAAATAAAGCCTCGAGTCTTTACACATTCGTTCCTCTAGGACTCTAGACAGAGCTCTCTGTGATTTGTGTTTTCATTTCCTTTGGTCTTTGCTCAAATTAAAATTGTGCCCTCTCCCTAATACTCCCTTGCCAGCTTTATTTATTTCCTAGAACTTATTATCAACTTACATACTGGTTATTTGACTCATATATTTTTTTTCTTTGGTGCTTCTCTCCATTAGAATGTAATCATCACATGGGCAAGGATTTCTGTTTCTTTTATTCACTGTGATACACACAGCGACATAAAAACCATCTGGCATAGGAAAGCACTCATTATATTTTGACTGAAATTAATGAACTTATCTTTTAGTGTCATTCTTCACAAAGCAACACAACAGAGTTACCTACTGAGGCTACTACTTCCATAAAATAAACATATGCTAATTATAATACAATTAATTATATTAAGTTCAATTACAATTAGTTAAGGTTCATCTGCTTGAGGAGAGTTGCATCCTCATCTCAAGGTATCTGTGAAATTAGAGGGCCATAACAGGATTGAACTTCTATATTTCTTAAAGTTTTTCACCCACGTTTGTCCAGCTCAGGTTTGATTCCATCACCCAAAGCTTTTCCCTTTGATGCTTACCTGAACCCAACCATCAAATCAATAGAGCATTGTCTCTAATCGTTACCAAACAAAAACATAATATTCATTTCTTTCATACAGGACAATTTCTTTTATACATGACCATTTTTTGGATTACTAGTAGAATTTACTAGATTTTAAATGACCTGGAATACATCACAGAATGCTAATGACTGATTGCACGTTTCACATTCTTGTTCTTAGAAAGTACCCCAACTCAAGTTCTCCTGTGGCTGGCATCGTGGACACCCAGGGCTCTAAGGTGACATCATCTGTGCCAGTGGAGGAGAAGCTCTTGAATGTCAAACTAGGAGAACTGCCAAGATGGATGGTGATGTGAGATTTCATCCCAAAATCATCACTAGAGTGTTTCAGAAAGGTTGCTACCGGTATTACAAGTATATCAAAGCGAAGAAAGGGGGTATTGCTGTGATTTCATAAGGTGCTGGCCCCTGAAGTACTTTTCAACTAAGGTCATTCTTACGAGGAGACATGAGCAGCTACTCAAGTACCACTGAAGAGGGCCCAGTGTGGAGGCACATTCTGCATTCTTGACCTTGACTTTTGCCTCTCATCTATGAATCATATCATATTCTGATTGAGAATTAACACCCAATAAAAGATGACTGTTATGGCGGGTGTGGGAGAGTGTAGGGTAGGGAATAGTACTCCACTCATTTCCCCAGCACAATTTCTAGGTCCCTGTCATGTTGTCTCGTTCTCCTCTGGTCCCTCTCTCCCTGCTTCTCTCTCCTCTCCTCAACCCCAGACCCACATTTCTACTTATATATATTAAGCAAAGTAGTTTAAGGTTTTAAAAATTTTGCCTTTAGTCAGTGCAAACCCTCACAATTATTTCTCAATCAAGTAGTTTATCAAGACGAATTCCTAATAAATCCACTTCTTACCCCAAGAGAAAATCTGGTTTACATTGTATTTACTTGGGGGGGGGGAAATTAGCATGTAGTCATGTAATACGAAGTCAATCAATGTGGGCTATTTTACTTTTTCAATTGTGCTTCCCCTTAAAATACATACACTCACTTTGCTGAAACCACCAAGAGGCAGCTGTGTGGACAGATGGCCTGTGTTGACTACTTGTAATAAACTATATTAAACGCAATTAACACATTTTCTTACTTCTAACGGGAAGTAGTTGAGTGTCATCTATTTCAGACCAAACTACCTTTTGGGTGTACACATGTATTCATAAATCTTCAGATGCCATGCGTTTTTTAAGTGAGCACTTCTGTTAGCATTTATAAAAATGTCTAGACTTCTTGATTATAATTATTGCTAGTTACAAAAAAATAGGAAAAGTATCTACACTGGTCATAATGATTTGGTCAGGATACCTTTGAATAGTAGTTTTGCTTTAGTAATTCGTATCTATTTGGAGTTATTGTTAAATAGTTTTTGAAAAAAATTATGTTTACTAAAGAAGCAACTACATTTAATTTATATGAAACAGTTACAACAAAGAAAAAATAAATTTACTTTTTTCTAGAAAAATTTCTAACAATAAGGTCAAGTAAAATTTATGAGCCTGTAAATGGGTCATGGAAATGACAATGTGATAAAACACTATATGTTCTAAAATAATTAGTTTTCTCATTAAATATTAGTTCATAAGGATGTGGTCCATGAGTCTAAGTTATGAATGACACGTTATTTTTTGATCAAATATTAGAGCTTATTGAAAATTTAAAAATCCAAATAAATACAATAGTAACAAGTATTTTGTTGAATATTTGCTAGATTGTTAAAAAAAAATAAGCATATCACCAGTGTAGCTACTATCATTATTTTTATTCTGTAAAGGAGAAACCTAAATACAGAGAAAGAGTGAATAAATTGCCCAGGATCACAGTTGGAGTGTTTTGGACTTCAGTTCTTAGCAGTCTGAATCCAAATCATGAGCTCTTAACACCATGCTACAAAGCCTGCCAATATGAGTTCCAACTGTCTTTTAGGAGATGAGATGTAAGACTGAAACCAGCCACTAAAGAGTTGAAAAGCATTTGTTGATTACATGAAGTATAAATTTTTTCTTTGTAAAAACTGGACATTTTTATATTTACACATATGAATATTCAAATATTATATATATTACTTAAAATAGAAAGAAAAAAATCTATAAGTGTTGAATTGAAATGCTCCAGTTTGAAAATTAATGTGTAATATCAATACCTATAATTGATGTTTTATGTGGCATTTAGAGGAAAATAATACCATTTCTAAATCATTTTTAGTAAAGGTCTAAAAAATCATAATGAAAATATAACATAATTTAAAATAAGTGTAATTGACTCCTTAATAATTTACATAATGAAATTGTCTGAAAACTATTTTGGACATTATTATGGTATACAACTCCATCTTTTACAAGGTTCATACTTTTCTATCTTTGATGTTTAATATTATGTACATATTTAAAAACCAGACATCATTAAACCATCTAACCATACATGGAAGTCTGTATTACTGAAGTGACTTATTGTATATATGTATAAATAAATATAAGCCATGTCAAGAAAAAGAATTCTCTGGAAGAGATACCATTAGCTTTTATTTCAAATATGTTCCCTATTAAGTCATAAACTGAAACTTTGAAATAAATGTAGAAACAACAGCAACTTAAATAACTACCTATAATATCATATCATGAAGGAGGACTAAAACATTCTGAATTATAGCACATGGTAAGCCTATTTTAAAAATTTGAATGCAGCACCTTTATAAAGAGTACCTCTTTAATAGAAATGTCAACAATATCTATATCTATTTTTCATTTTCACTTACATTTATAAAATGTCAAAAGGAATATATTTTGGATTTAAATTTCTTTGACATTTACTGTTGTGAAAAAAATGGAATGTGTGTTATGAGATCGATCATCAAGTATCAAGTTTACTGAGCATTTGATGTCACCATTGTTAGTGTTACTTTGTAGGGTATAAATGAATTGAAGTAAATTATTCAAATCTCCTACCCAAAGGTTGGAACTCATCTAATGCAGCCTCAGAATTGTGATAACAACAATAGGAAATCTAGAAAAAGTAAGCTACATAATTCTAACCTCAGAGTGTTTATAGACTTTGTGGAAAAGACTAATGTACAAGGACAGATAGTAACAATATGGGAAAAAATATACACGAAATGTTAAGTCAGGTATAAATTACAGTTATTATAGGGATTGCAAAGAAAAATCATTGGTAACAATTTATGGTGATGGATATTAACTAGACTTACTGTGGTGATCATTTTGCATATATACAAATATTGGATTATTATGTTGTATACCTAAAATTAATATTGTGTTAATTATATGTACATTCTGGGTTTTTTTGTTTGTTAGTTTTATCTAGACTATGTTCATGATGGTAATTTTACCCTTGCTCTTCTTGTTCTTTGCAGTAGGTAATGTCTTCTCCTCCAGTGTCTCTCTTAAAATCATACTGATTCATTTCAGTTTGTCTTGGCCTTCAAAAAAACAAGGTAAATGGTATATCATCTTCCTTCTACTGTTTCCTACATATTTCTGTAAAACAAAGTTAAATTGTGTTCTTGTTTCTTTCCTGTTACTAAATATCTATTATCTTCAAAGGTCCTCAGTCAATTTCATAAACAATAAACATAAAGGAACATATCAGTGCTATTAGTCTTTGTCCATGGCCCTTTTTGGGTTTAAAATGCAGATTCATCTATCTGTTAAAAATCCAACCTTTCTTAAAGGATTAAATTCATGAAGAAATCTCTATTCATTCTCTTTAGAAATGACTGCTACCAGTCTCCTCTAGCAAAACAGAGTTTGTAACCCTCATATGGTGTTGATGAGATTAAATAGATATAGATAAGTAGACATACATATAGATATCACTATTGATTTTTTTTACTGACTTTTTAAAAAAGATTTTATTTATTTATTTGAGAGAGAGAGAATGAGAGAGAAAACATGAGAAGGAGGAGGGTCAGAGGGAGAAGCGGACTCCCTGACGAGCAGGGAGCCTGATGCGGGACTTGATCCCATGACTCCAGGATCATGACGTGGGCTGAAGGCAGTCGCTTAACCACCTGAGCCACCCAGGCATCCCAGGGTTTTTTTTACTAACTTGTATGCTTTCTGAAGCTTGAGACTAGCTTATACATCATGATATAAATTACTATACCAAGCCTAACACCCCATATATGAATATGGCTTAATACATTGAAAAATAATGGGAAGACTGCAGATAGATAGATAGATGTAATATATATATATATATATATATATATATATATATATATATATATTTATTTATTTATTGGTCACTTGAAAAGTAACATTTTCAGGATGCCTGGGTGGCTCAGTTGGTTAAGCATCTGACTTTGGCTCAGGTCATGGTACCAGAGTTCTGGGATCAGGTCTCACATTAGGCTCCTTGCTCAGCAGGGACCCTGCTTCTACCACTCTCTGCTGTGCTCTCTGTCTCTGACAAGTAAATAAATAAAATCTTTAAAAAAAAAAAAAAAAGGTGACACTTGCCTTTAAAACATTGGCTGATTGTTTTAATGAAATTATCATTATAATTTTACAAAAAAAAAGTTCTTTAATTTCTTCATTGCTGGCTTTATAAGATCTAGATTTAATGCCTTATTTAACTTTCAGAGACTTCCCAAAATCTTTGGATTGTATTTAAGAGATATTTATCTGAAAAAAAATTTCCAAGTCAAGACAGATTAAAAGACAAAGAGTCTTACCACTTGCATTTCCTGCAAAGGTCAAACTGGCAAAAAGACCTTGAGTTCTCAAGGGGTCTTTAATGTATAATTATCATCAGCATCAGCATTATCATCTACTAATCACATAAAATGAAACAAAGTGGTTTGTTACTTTTTTCAAATTTGAGGAAAAATATAATTAAATATTATTTTAAATTTAACTTCATTACTACAAATCTTTGGATGATTGCTACTGTTCGTGATTACATTTCTTAAATATCATTAGTTACAAATTTCATTCAGACTCCTTAACTTATGCTATACACTGAGAAGATAGTTTTATATGGAATAAAAACTCATAAAGAAATGCTATTTTGAAATTCTAGGGTAATGATTTAAAAAAGTTCTGGATGGTATTGTTT
Organism: Mustela erminea; assembly: GCF_009829155.1. Taxonomy (NCBI): domain Eukaryota; kingdom Metazoa; phylum Chordata; class Mammalia; order Carnivora; family Mustelidae; genus Mustela; species Mustela erminea. The sequence goes on along the minus strand of NC_045617.1, from coordinate 109,001,071 downwards.
AGACTGACAATCAAGGAGCAACTGGGTGGCTCAGTAAGTTGAGCATCTTCCTTCTGCTCAGGTCATGATCCTAGGGTCATGGGATGTAGCCCCATGTTGGGCTCCACGTTTGGTGGAGAGTCTGCTTGTCCTTCTCCTTCTGCTTCTCCCCTCTGGTTGTGTGATAGCTCTTTCTTTCTCTCTCTGTCTCTCTCAAATAAATAAAATTAATCTTTAAAAAAATAGAGTAACAGTCAAAGCAATATAAGTTAAGGTCTAAATGACTTCAATTTAACAAAATGTAAATATTGATGACACTTAGTATTGGTTATTCTTATAGGTTAGGAAGGAAAATTTTAAGACTCTCAAGAAAATTTCAACATTGTCATATATAGCACAATTACATTAAAATCTACTGAGCAGCAATTACACATTAGGTATTTATCCCTTTGAAGTATTCACATATCATTTCCCTATTTCAGTTATTGTGAAGCGGAATTTTCATACCAGTATTATTTGGAAAGTTAAAACGTCAGAAAATAAGTAAATGAGAATCTTCAAATAAATTATGGTTCACCAGCACCATTATATATTTTTATATTAAGAATATTAAAAATAATCTGTTAAAATAAAAAACTAAAATTTTAAAATTTTATTTTGATAAAAAGACACATTTTATGTATGTATATATGTAATAACATTGATATCCATTCATTAAAACTTTTGGAAAGATACATATAAAAAGTACAGAGGATGTGACTAGAGAATGAGATATAGATAGGTATACATATAGGATTAGGAAAAGCTATAAGTATATATATATATCTATTTCTATTTTCTATATATTGTAATTTTAGATGATATTGCTACTGCTGGAATCTCCTCTGGCTAGTTATTTAACTGAGAAAACTGGTCAGAAATGAGAATTCTATTCAACACCTAGTGATAGAGTATTTAAATGACTGAATTAGGCATTATAATTACCAGGGTCAAAAATAATTTTACTTTTTTAATATCTAATTAAATATGGAAAAGGACATAGGTATGTGTAATATGTAATTAAAATTCTAGAGGCCATTCATAACTCCTGTTATTCCAATAAATACAGCTGATTATTTAATAAGTTTTAAAAATCAATGCAAGAAAGGACTGTTTAGTTAAAAAGGTAATGCATAATTGATTTTTTGTATAAAAATTAATGCATAGAACAGGATGCTTTAATTAAAATTAGAAATATACATATAGGTCTTAATACAGTATCAATAAATACTAGGTATTCAACATTTAGTTTATTATAATTATTTCATCATAATTATTGGATGAACTCCCACAGTGCAAACTGATTTTTCTAATTTCTGTGACAATTTTCTTCTTTTTTTTTCCATGTGATATATAGGGTTTTGTTTTTTTTTTTTAGAAACATAGTTCAAATGAGTATATCTTTTTGGTTATTCTTATTTTTTGTGGACTCTTCTCCCAGTGATGATGTTGATGGTAAGAAATCATTCATCTGATTTCTTCAAACGTTTGGTATATTTTCTGCTAATTTTCTGACAGTTACTACTGAAGGCTTTTTGTCAACCTCCCAGTTTAATCTTTCCATATGTTATATCTACAGCTGTCATTACTCCCCACCATTTATAAGAACTTCTAAACATCTCACTTACTCAGTGATGTTAAAATGTTAATATAATGAGAACTTCTTGGTAAGCTTTCTTATTACATGATTATATGGAACATATTAGATCACTTAACAAGTTTGTATTACCAAATAATTGCATTTAATTTTTTGTATTCAATTTTTTTTAAACATTCTATGTATTTATTTGAGAGAGACAGAGCATGAGCTGTGGGGGAAGGAGAAGCAGAGTCTCTGTTGAGCAGGGAGCCCAATGTGGGTCTAGATCCAGGATTTCAGGATCATGACCTGAGCAAACATAGGTGCTTAACTGACTAAGACATCCAGGTACCTTATTTGCTTTTAATTAATATTTACAGGGTGACTACCCCATTTACTTCATTCAACAAAATATGCCCAGTGTGGAGCCTCATGACTCACTGAATAAGTACTCAATAAGTATTTGCTAAACGAATGAGATAGTCAGATGCTTAACTGACTGCACCACCTGAGTGTCCCTTAGCTTTACTGCTTTGAGTTGTACCACATTCAGGCAAAATCCTGCCCTTTGATTAATTACTACATTTAAAATAATATTTGTAATGGAAATTGCTGTAAATTTAAATGTTTTTCATGAGCTGCTAGACCTACACAAATTCATCTTTCTGCCCTCAAAGCATTCTGTAAAATACCTGGAACTCAACACCATTAACAAAGAAACATCATCTGTATCCTTGCTTATGCACCTAGATTATAGGTTTCAAACTGCAACTGGGATAAGAGAAAGCTGTAAAGGAGTTTTGCTAAAAAAAAAAAAAAAGTCTGCATCCTCATCATTATTTTGTTCTTTGGAGCTTTTATAATTCCCTGACTCAGACTTGCTAAGCTTTGACTTTCTTCCCATTACTGAAACTTCACAAACTGCCAAGAGTCTGAGAAAAAAAAAAAGATTCAAAGAGAGAGACAGACAACTAAATATAATAGTCCCCGAAAAACCAGCTATTGGAGGCAGTTAAAATAGGAATCTGATAGAGGGGAAAAAAGTCTCACAAATATATTTAATCCAATTCACCTCCTCCAAGAGTATTCTTTGAATGTTCGTACCAAGAAACACTACCTTGAGAAATGAGTCCCTCTTTCCTACACATTCTATAGCATCTCTGAAACAGGATAGGAAACATATTGTGCTTTTAAGCTCAAATTAGAAGGGAAAATCCACCCTTTATTTGTCAAAAGGCAAAAAGATATTCATATAGCATTTGTTATCTTGAATAAGAACACGTGTTTTATCAAAAAATTGTGTAACAGTGATTCCCACTCCATTTTTATCAATTTCAAACATATTTTTGTACTTTTATTTTTAAAGATTTATTTATTTGAGGGAGTGAGAGAGCATGAGCAGGGCAAGTAGCAGAGGGAAAGGGAGATAGTCTCAAGCAGACTCCCAGGGGGACTCAATCCCATCACCCTGAGATCATGACCTGAGCTGAAATCAAAAGTCAGCTTAACTCACTGAGCCACCCAACCATTCCAATTTCAAATATATTTTAAACCAGAATTTCCAACCTTTAACATTTACCTGAATTGCTCAGGAATGCTGTTAAAAACTGAGTCATTGTTCCTGAGGGATAACTTAAGATTCTGTATTTTTAAGAACCTCTGAGGTGATATTAATGCAGTTAGCTTATAGGTTCACATTTTGAATAACATAGGTGTTAGGGTATAACTATTATTTATTAATGGATTTAATTTTCACCAATAATATGATTTAATTATAAAATACATTAGAGATTATAAAGATTTTAAGACTCCTCTCACATAATCCTCCCAGAAATATTGTGAATATTTTAAATCTGTTATTATAATTCTTATTTTACAGATTAAGAAAATGAGGCTCAGGAATTTTAGCTGGTTTAACCACGATCACAATCAAAGAGGAATATCTTGCTAGTCACTTTGTTATTTTACCCTATGTCATTTGAGCAGGTAAAAAGGCAAAGAAGTTAAAACTGTGCCATATATTCAGAATTCATATATATGTCCTATATTCAGAATTCAGTAGATTCTCAGGACTTGTTTTCCTCCACAGAATAGATGTGGACAACTTTCTCTTATGTTTAAAAGTAGAAAAGCATTTTATACTTGGCACTTTAATATGTATGTATATAGTAATCTTACATTCTGATACATATTTTAAAATCTTGAATGCAAATTGATTTTTCCTCACTTACAAAGGTAGTCATTCAGCCAAGATGTATTCAATGTCTACTCTTTACCTGATACTGTACCCAATAACAGGATATATAATATTTCAAAATGCACAATCATGCTGATATTCAAATCTAAACAAAGAGCATAAAATTCTCTTGTAGACATGTTCACAGTGTAGTAACAAGAAACAATTAAACAACTAAAATGTTAAAGGGTGATGGGTTAAAAAAAAAAAAAAATCAGTGCTTGGCCAGAAATGCCCTCAGGAGTTACCTGAATAAAGGGGTGGGGGGGCTGTTCCAAGCTTTACTATTTCTATTTTTATTGAACTCCAGGGTGGTTTCTGATGAGTTCTTATTTGATGTATTTAAGAAAATAGTTTATGAAGGAAATAAATTACTATAAAAATTAAAGCAACTATGCAAGAGTACAATGACCAAGATTTCAGGGACCAAATAAAAGAAGACTCCAAAGAAGAATGAAATAGAGCTAAATTAGGAGGTCCCCTAAAATGTCATAAGGTGCTGTTTTTCCTATCAGTTAATTTGTCTAGATCACCAGAATGAATTAGGACACATTCAAAGTGTCTGTTATGCTTTTATAGAAAATACTCTTATGTTATAGCATTAGCAGGCAAACAGTCCAAAGGGTGTATTATGTGAGCCATGGGGGACCTGACTTTCCTGTCATTTCCCCTGCATTGCTGCATATCTATTCTGGGGAAGAAGAGTCTGCCACATCATCAGGAGCTATGTATTTATGTGGAAACAAGGAGGGAAAGACACGTGGGCTGTGTAATCAGGTTTGAAAAGTCTGAATATTTCTAGAGTAGCTGCAGCCATCCTACAGTGAAATAAAAATTAGGAACAAGGTTGTCAGCAAAAATATTTTTCAGGGTAAAACTTTTTTTCTTTTATCCTAATAAAAAACAGTGCAATGATAATAAAAAGAGTTTCAGTGTGACGTTGGACTCTCAAAAAATTATATTACTTGATTTAGAAAGTTGTTCTGGACAAAAAATAAATAAAAGCTTCTTGGATAAAGGAAATTTCATCTTGAAAACTTTTATTCCAGAGAGTTTATTTTTAAAGTTCACTTTTTATCATGCTGATCCATGCAGTATTTGAGCTTTATAAATAAGTTTTAGGTACTGAGTTAAATTTTAAACATTTTAAATAAGTATCTTTCTTTAAAGGAAACATTGAATAAACTCAAGACTCATATTTTCATATATAATTATTTAAGAAATAAGTAGATAAAGAAGACTTTATTATTTTAAGGTTTCAAGGCTTTATTTAAATTTTAGTTAACATATAGTGTAATATTAGTTTCCAGAGTAGTACTTAGTGGTTCATCACTTACACGCAACACCCAGTTCTTCATCTAAGTGCCCCCCTTAGTGCCCATTCCCCATTTAGTCCAGTCCTCGCCCAGCTCCTCTTCAGCCTCCCTCAGCTTGTCCTCTTCAGTTAAGAGTCTCTGATGGTTTGCCAAGGAAACTTTAATTGTCATGTTTTATCTCAAATTATTAACAGGCAAGTACACAGAATAGTTTGCTTATATATAGTTGTTTCAGTATAAGTTAATTTCACTAAAAATTTGAGGAATGTAAGTTCAAGGAATCACACACTTCAAGTTTTATTTTAAAATGCAATCTTTAATATGAAAAAGTTAAAATATGAATATGTGATATCAGAAGACAAGAGTTTGTGCAAGATGATAGCAAAGAAAGGATTTTTTTTTTCATGTCAGTCCTTAAATCTTGAAGAAAAAGTTTTCTCTGATACACAGGAACTCAACTTATAAATAGAATCAGATTTAGAGAGAATATAATCTACTTCTTGATACAATGTGTAAAATGAATAGTAATGCTCTAAGTATTGCTATAGATAAAGATTTTTTTGTGATTTAATATTTGGTTTTGCTTTCTTCTAGGAACATAGATGATGGAATTGCATTATAGCATTTCAGGATGATTTATTTCCAAAGAAGGGACTTTAACCACTTTCTCTCTCTCTCGCTCTCTCTTTTTAAAATATTTTATTTATTTATTTGAGAGAGAGAGAGAGGCACAGCAAGAGAAGGAACAGAAGCAGGAGAATTGGAAGGGAAAAAGCAAGTTTCCAGCTGAGCAGGAAGCTCAGCTTGGGGTTTGATCCCAGAACCCTGGGATCATGACCTGAGCCAAAGGCAGAAGCTCAGTGACTGCGCCATGAAGGCGCCCCTCTAACCTCTTGAAAAACAATCTAGTTATTTGCAATTTTGTTCCCCAGAAGTTATTCCAAGTATTTAACATATTATAATATTTAAATATGTTAGTCTTCATCTTTTAAGAATACAATTAAAATTTTATCATTAAATTCTGTACATGTTTTCTGATGATTTTCAACCATCTTTACTTTAGGTAATATTTTCTTCTTAACCTTCACTAGTTCCATCAATATTCTTCTTCCATTTCTGTTTGACATTAAATTTTTTAATCTGTAAGTGATTTCCTCCTTTCATATAAGGCTATACTCTCTTTATACATAAGTGCACTTCAAATGACCAATTAAATTAAGAACTCATTCTGGGAAATTGGGTGGAACTATTTTATTGAGTGGGAGGTTAATATCATGTCCTTGTTGAGAAAATGTCAGAGTTGAGCACATTCTTTTACCACCCTTATTTTGGTCAGCAGCTCAGCATGCAAATGCAATTTTTGTTATTGAACATCTGCAGGTAATGGGTAAAGAAGCATTGACACAGGTATAGAAAAGAGGCAAAACTGGGGCACCTGGATGGCTCAGTGGATTAAACCTCTGCCTTCGGCTCAGGTCATGATCTCAGGGTCCTGGGATCGAGCCCCGCATTGGGCTCTCTGCTCAGTGGGGAGCCTGCTTCCTCCTCTCTCTCTCTCTCTCTCTCTGCCTGTCTCTCCACCTACTTGAGAGTGAAATAAATAATATGTTAAAAAAAAAAAAAAGAAAAGAGGCAAACTGATCTTCACTGCTATTACCAAGAAAACATTACCTTTCATATAACAAGAATGGAGGTGATGAATAGAGTGATTTATTTACACATTCAAAAATATGTATTTAACACTTACAGAAACTGTTTGGCTTGATGATCCTACATTGTACACAGTTTATATGAAGATTATGTAACAATATAATAGAATGTGCTGTAAGTATAATGCTCATATAATTTCAAGCTTTATGGGACTTTAAAGACATTTTAGTTCAATTCTCGTTTAAGCAATTGGGTACAAATACTTGGCCATCTCAAGTAATACTAGTTTCAAAGGCAGAGAAAGAGGTAAAGCTGCTTTTATCATTTAGTTATAGCTGATCTTGCTTAATATTCTCAAGCTCACTTTCAAAGTCTTTGTATTTGTTTTAGTCAGGTTCTATTAAGCTTTTTTAACAATGTACTTTTTGGGTTGTTTTTCTTTTTTATCTGCTTAACTACCCACTGTTACTCCATTTCTCTCTAAATTATAAACTCTTTTGTCTCTTCATTTTACATTTGTTAATAAAACAACATTCTTTTAAAGGACTTAGACATTTTAGACAAGTTCTTAGTTCAATATTTTTGTCTTATTAGTGATGTGCTATATCTTCTAACATTAGAGAAATTATGACATCATATTGTAAAAAAAAAAAAAAGTTTTGTGAAATCACTATTGATTATTTCATGGAGGCTCTACTGAAAGCTGACATCAGTTTGAACAAAGAGCTTGAAACTGCCAAAAAACTTCATAGTCACCTACCCTAAATAACCACAGGTTTTATCATACAGGTTTTGAATGATCAGGGCCTATTCCTAATAATCATATATTTCACTCATCCAGATGAATTTTTAACAATAATGGATGCTTGAGTGAAGTTCTTATTAAAAAATATAAGAAGAGAAGCAGCTGTGAATGAAATGATAGCCAGGAAAAAAAGATGATACTCCCATTGTGTCTTTTAAGCAAAATTAAGTCATACTGTCAACATTTAAAAATAATGGCCATAGCAGTTTGTGAAAGTGGCTGCAATTGTAAACTTTTTTTTTTTTAAGATTTTATTTATTTATTTGACACAGAGAGAGAGAGATCACTTAGTAGACAGAGCAGCAGGCAGAGAGAAGGCGGGGCGGGACAGGAAACAGGCTCCCTGCTAAGCAGAGATACCAATGCAGGGCTCCATCCCAGCACCCTGAGATCATGACCTGAGCCTAAGGCAGAGGCTTAACCCACTGAGCCATGCAGGTGTCCCTGTCAATGTAAACTTAATCAAATCATTGAACTAGAAAACTGCAATTAATTTGACCATGTTCATTATTCAGACAATGAAAATGTTTCTTTGTTAAAGAACTGCACCACCTAAAGTTAATCTGATCCACCTTGTTTTGCATTTCCAGGGATCATTTAGCATTAATACTCCATGGCTTTTATCCTTATGCTTTGGTAAAATAAGACATTTCTGAATTCTTAATTGGTGTCAAATTAATTCTGAGAAGCTTCTACAAATGATAAAAGTAGCTTCATTTGTTTTCCTCATTGGTCCATTTGGTCTTTGGCGAAATATTCTCTTATTAATCATTAGAATGTGGAGAAAAGGGAGGAGTTGGCTTCAGAATATATAAACCATAAATGTACAAGGGCATTTCATGGAGAAATGTGCAGTTGCAGAAGGAGGAGAAATCGTAAAGAAGCAAAAGTATTCTCAGAAACATGGAAAACAAGAACTTGAGAACCATGCATCATTCAGCATGTATAAAGCAGTACCTGCATGAAAGGAGCTTTTCAACCCATCATTCCAGGGCACGCCAGTGAGATTTTGTCAAAATAATGTGTCTCAATGTACAAGAAAGGTAGCCTTTGTATAGAATATATCACAGGGTTAGTTTGTCCAATTTTCATTTCTGAAAGTCCAACTATCCAGAATGTTTGCCAATAAAGCTTTGAGACTAATATATTTAATATGAGTTGAATAATTTAGTTAAAAGTGGTGTTCACATGCAGATTTTCCATGGACTATGTAATTCATAAAATATGAATTTAAATTTATTGAAATTCTATAAAGTTTTTTTACTCTTTGTCATATATTTCCTCAAGAATATTAAATTTTAAAAAGAACTTTAAATGTATTACTTAATATGTATCAAATATATATATTGATTGTCTAATAAATTTTTACTCTATGTAGAGCAGGAAAAACAGCAAGAAAATATAGTGATAATAATAATCATATTGTTTATATTTATTGATTATTCTAACTGCCAGATACTTTTCCTAAAGCTCAAATGTATTAACACATTTATCTTTTTAAGCACATTTTTTATCTTGACAATAACTTCATGAAGGCAATTGTTATCATGTTCCTTCTTTAACAGATAAAGAAAGTGAGATGCATTAAAGCTTATGTAACATTTGTATAACTAGCATATGATACTTATGATACAGTCTCAGAGAAACTAATTCCAGTAATGAATTGCAGTGTTCTGTCTCTCTCTCTCTGTCTTCCTCCCTCCTTCCCTTATTCCCCCACTTTCTATCTCTCCCTCTCTCTGTCTTTCTTTCACACACATGCAAGAGAGGAGTGAGAATGGGAGAGATTCAGAATGATAAATTCGGATTTCCTTCAGTTTAGAAATGTTCCTGTTTCATATAATATTCATACTACCATTTAATATGTTGTAGGCACATTATTGTAGGTACAATGTAGGTACATTGATATGGTCTAAGGATCCAAAATATATCAATAATCTCTTTAAAAGTATCCTCATTCTCAGTTCCTTTGCTGGACCTTCTTCTAAAGGACATTCTCGGTCTCAAGTTAATTGCAATACTATTGATCTTATCTCCAAAGGATGATCCTTTACCCCAATGCTTCTGTCACCACCCTAGTCCAATATACTCTTTATTCTTCCCTAAACTTCTATAATTACCACCTAACTGGTTCAGTGAGTATCCAGCTTCCTGTCCAGAATCTTTTTTTTTTTAATTTTTTAAATTTTTGTTAAAGTCAATTACCTAACATATGGTACATCATTAGTTTTTGATGGAGTGTTCAATAATTCATCAGTTGCTTATAACAGCCAGAGCTCATCATATCATGTGCCCTCCTTAATGTCATCACCCAGTTGCCCCATCTTCCCACTCACCTCCCTTTCTACAACCCTCAGTTTGTTTCTCAGAGTCAAGAGTCTCTCATGGTTTGGGTCCCTCTGATTTCTTCCCATCCAGTTTTCCCTCCTTTCCCCTATGATCCTCCACACTATTTCTTATATTCCACATATGAGTGAGGCCATAGATAATTGTCTTTATCTAATAAACTTGTTTCACTTAGCATAATACCCCCTAGTTCCATCCATGTCAGTGTAAATCGTAGGTATTCATCCTTTCTGATGGTTGAGTAATATTCCATTGTATATAGAAACCACATGTTCTTTACCTATTTATCTGTGGAAGGACATCTCAGCTCCTTCCACAGTTTGACTCTTGTGGACATTGCTGTTATGAACACTGGGGTGCAGGTGCCCCTTCCGTTTACTACATCTATATATTTGGGGTAAATCCTCAGTAGTGCAATTACTGGATTGTAAGGTAGCTATATTTTTAACATCTTGAGAAATCTCCATACTGGTTTCCAGAGTGGCTATACCAGCTTGCATTCTCACTAAAAGTGTAAGAGTGTTCCCTTTTCTCCACATGCTCACCAACATTTGTTGTTTCTTGTTTTGTTAATGTTAGCCATTCTGACTGACTCATTGTGGTTTTGATATGTACTTCCCTGATGACAAGTGATGTGGAGCATTTTTCATGTGTCTGTTGACTGTTTGTATGTCTTCTATCCATTTCTTGACCAGATTCTTTGCTCTCTGGGTGTTGAGTTTGGTAAGTTCTTTATAGATTTTGGATACTAGCCCTTTATCTGATATGTTACTTGCAAATATCTTCTACCATTCCATAGGTTGCCTTTTAGTTTTATTGATTGTTGCCTTCTCTGTGCAGAATTTTTTTTTATCTTGATGAGGTCCCAGTAGTTCATTTTTGCTTTTGTTTCCCTTGCCTTTAGAGATGTGTCTTGTGAGAAGTTGCTGTGGCCGAGGTCAAAAAGGTTGCTGCCCGTGTTCCCTTCTAGGATTTTGATGGATTCCTGTCTCACATTTAGGTTTTTCATACATTTTGAGTTTATTTTTGCTTATGGTATAAAAGAATGGCCATTTCATTCTTCTGCTTGTGGCTGTCCAATTATCCCAGTACCACTTATTAAAGAGATTTTTTTTCCCATTGGATATTCATTCCTGCTTTCTTGAAGATTAGTTGACCATAGAATTGAAGGTCCATTACTGGGGCCTCTGTTCTGTTCTATTGATCTGTGTGTCTGCTTAGGCGTCAGTACCATACTTTTTGTTTGTTTGTTTGTTTAATTTTGTATTTCTTTTTAACGTAACAGTATTCATTGTTTTTGCACCACACCCAGTACTCCATGCAATCGTGCCCTCTCCAATACCCACCACCTGGTTCCCCCAACCTCCCACCACCCGCCCCTTCAAAACCCTCAGGTTGTTTTTCAGAGTCCATAGTCTCTCATGGTTCACCTCCCCTTCCAATTTCCCTCAATTCCCTTCTCCTCTCCATTTCCCCATGTCCTCCATGTTATTTGTTATGCTCCACAAATAAGTGAAACCATATGATAATTGACTCTCTCTGCTTGATTTATTTCACTCAGCATAATCTCTTCCAGTTCCGTCCATGTTGCTACAAAAGTTGGGTATTCATCCTTTCTGATGGAGGCATAATACTCCATAGTGTATATGGACCATACTGTCTTGATGATCATAGCTTTGTAAAATAGCTTAAAGTCTGAGATTGTGATGCCACCAACTTTGGTTTTCTTTGTTTTCCTATGGCTATTTGGGGTTTTTTTTGGTTTCATACAAATTTTAGGATTGTTTGTGCCAGTTCTGTGAAAAATATAGATGGTGTTTTGATAGGGATTGCATTGAATATGTAGATTGCTCTGGGTAGCATAGACATTTTAACAACATTTGTTTTTCCAATCTATGATCATGGAATGTTTTTCCATCTCTTTGATGTCTTCTCAGTTTATTTTGTAAGTGTTTTGTAGTTTCTAGAGTACAGACCCTTTACTTCTTTGGTTAGGTTTATTCCTAGGTGTCTTAAGGTTTTGAGTGTAATTGTAAATTGGATCAATTCCTTAATTTCTCTTTCTTCAGTCACATTGTTAGTTTATAGAAATGTAACTGATTTCTGTGCATTGATTGTTGTTTCCTACCATGTTGCTGAATTGCTATATGAGTTCTACCAATTTTGGGGTGGAATCTTTTGGATTTTCCACATAAAATGTCATGTAATCTGTAAAGAATAAGAGTTTAACTTCTTCTTTGCCAATTTGAGTTTTTTTCTTTTTTAATTTCTTTTTGTTGTCTGATTGGTGAGCCTAGGACTTCCAGTACTATGTTGAACAACAGTAGTGAGAGTGGGAATCCCTATTGTGCTCTGACCAGGGGGAAAGTTCTTGTTTTTTCCCCCATTGACAATCATATTCACTGTGGGCTCTTTAGATATGGCTTTTATGATATTGAAGTATGCCCCCTCTTTCACTACACTTTGAAGAGTTTTAGTCAAGAAAGGATGCTGTGCTTTGTCAAATGCTTTTTATATATCAATTGAGAGGATCATATCATTCTTGTCTTTTCTTTTATTGATATGATCTATCATGTTGATTGATCTGTGAGTGTTGAACCACACTTCCATGCCCAGAGGCATTCCACTGAGAATCGGTGACCTACCTTCAATCCCAGACCTCTTGTCAACATCTGTGAATGTGCCTGTTCTCAGAAGCTCCAGGCTCCTTCCTTTTTCTCTTCCATAATTATCCAAATTCATTTCATCTTAGTTCTTTCAACTGTTTTTTCCTCTGCTAAATATAATCTATATAAGGAAGTTTATATGTCTAGCTGCTTTTTTCCATTCTGATCTAATTAAAATATATCTTTTTCCAGGACTCCTCCACTACCTTTTTATTTAAGGAAACCCTCTCCTCCCCAAGTCACTCTCCTATAATCCCTTTTTATTTGATTTGAAACACTATTATCACTTTTGAAAATCAGCTGCTTCTGTTTATTGGTAAGAACTTACCATTTTTCCCTGCTATTATCGGATCTAACTTGTTCATCATCACATTTCTAGGACTTGAAACAGTTAGGTGGTAGATTTCTAGTGCTCTATAAATATATATTCAATAAATGAATAAAATAATGCATTAACCTCTGAGTAAAGGGAGCAATAAGATAGTAACTCTTTCACTGGATTACTTGATACAGTTTTGAATTGTTTAATTATATTTAAGGAGTAAAATATTTACTCAGAGAGAGATGATGTAGAATCTGAAAAAAATGGCCACAAGGTAGTTTTGCAGGTCACAGCATATTATCAAGCAATCTTGTTGTTTTTCCAATGTTTGAAAACAAATCCAGAAAAAAATCCAAAAAGAGCTTTTTTTTTTTTTTTAAAGATTTTATTTATTTATTTGACAGACAGAGATCACAAGTAGGCAGAGAGGCAGGCAGAGAGAGAGAGAGAAAGAGGGAAGCAGGCTTCCTGCGGAGCAGAGAGCCCGATGTGGGGCTCGATCCCAGGACCCTGAGATCATGACCCGAGCCGAAGGCAGCAGCCAAAACCACTGAGCCACCCAGGCGCCCCTAGAGCTTATTTTTGTTTTTAAAAAATGTGTATAGCAGCAGCAAAAAAAAAAAAAAAAAAAAAAAAAAAAAAGTGTTTTGAAATTGATAATAGAAATACTTTAGGGGAAAGAATTTTTTTTTTAAAGATTTTATTTATTTATTTGACAGAGAGAGATCGCAAGTATAAAGAGAGGCAGCCAGAGAGAGAGGAAGAGAAGCAGGCTCCTTGCTGAGCTGAGAGCCTGATGTGGGGCTTGATTCCAGGACCCTGGGATCATGACCTGAGCCGGAGGCAGAGACTTTAACCCACTGAGCCACCCAGATGCCCTTAGGGGCAAGAATTTTAAATTGGAATAACATCTTATATGGACTTTCCATTCTTCCTACCTCAAGTTTCCATTCTTCCCATTTATACTGAATGATCTCCAGAGATTTAAATTACCATCAGTAGATCCATGCTTTCCATCTATTTCCTGATGTGTCTCCTTGGTGGCCTCTTCCTTGGGTCTGCAGGTTTCAGTTGGAGGTAGCAAAATATCATACCATGTGCAGGTCTGAGTTACATGAAAATTACTTCCCTGTATCTCTGTAATATACAAACGAGTTATGTCTTTTCTAAATCTGAAAAACTCACTCTGATCTATTAAAAACTAGGTCTAATAAAAACTAGAACCATGGCCTTTCATTTCATCTCTAATTTGTTGGAAAAATAAATATACTAAACTCTTGTTAAGAGTTTTCAATATTTGTTTTCTTGTAAGGGAGGAGAGATGTCAGTATTCTAAAGGAAGTATGGGTAGATTATATATAACATAATTAGTATTCAAATCTTTATCTCCCTGTAGTTGAAATCTCATTTAACTGTGTCACTTATAAGCTAAATTATTTATTTGTTCCAACTACTTGATTATTTCAAATACTTATCTGCTTACCAAAAATGATTCTCCTAAAACATAGATATGACAGAAAAATCTTAATTAAATTAAATTAATTTAATTTAATATAATTAATTTATTTATTTGAGAAAGAGAGCACAAGAAAGGGGAAGGGTAGAGGAGAGGGAGAACCAGACTCCATGCTGATCAGGAAGCCCAATATGGCACTCAATCCCAGGGTTCTGGGATCACGACCTGAACTGAGGCAGATGCTTAGCTGACTGAGCCACCGAGGTGTCCCAGTAACCCTTTATTTTAGTTCAAAAGTCTTAATAGGCATACGCTTAGTCAAATTTTCAAATATGTACTTGCATTTTTTCAGATGTTGAGTCCCACAACCAATCACGAGGTACAGTTTTCGAAAGTAGTTTATTTTTTTCCAACATAGTTTAAAAAATATGTGTCATTCAGATTCTAGCCTTAAACTATGAAGACTTTTCCCTGGGAGTTGTTCTGTATATTACACAACAGTGTTACAATGTCAAGAGGTGGTCCTACAGGGGATCTATTTGAGGAAAAGAGAAAAAGAAAATGAAAAAGAAAAAGTATCCAGGAGACTAAAGTCATGAAATCAAATGATGAATAATAACATATAATAGCAAAACATAATAATAAATATTATTATATTTGTTAATGTAAATTTTCTCTTCAACACAATAAATATCTTCTTGTGATTTACCATAAATCAAGTCTGTAGGAGGAAACTAAGACAAAACTATTCATCAATAGTAACTGTACCCCATATTTGGAGCCAGTACATAAGCACTCTTTGGTATTGGCTATATAGGGCTTGAGAATTTATAAACATTTTTTCATCTGAAAAAAATCCCCAAAAGAAGATACTATTATTAACAATTAACAGATGAGTATCCTTAAGTTTAAATAAACAAAGATCATAAATAGTCGGTAGGTTTAAAATATATGCCAAGTTTAATTTTGTAGTCTATGTTTGTTGAATAACTCTTAAACATTTTATTAATCTTTTTTATCCTTATCTGAAAAACTGCTTATCAGAAAGCACTTATTCCAAAAGGGTGATCTGCTATCATAAATCCTTTTACTAGGGTAATTACAAGCTGCTATTAAAGATTAAAAACCCACATCCAATGGAGTAGTCCACTTCGTATCAGGAAGCAATCCTATTCCAAGGGCTCATTCAGAGTTAAGGCTCTTTTTGTGGCATGGTTTATTTCAACATGTAGCTTCCAAGTTTGTTTGTTTGCTTTTTTGTTTGATTCCCCCTCTCCTAAATTTTCTTGTCTCAAATCATGAAAGTTTTCTAAAAGTGGAACTTCTGTCTTCTCACATTCCACTGGCTCCAATTCAGCTACAAGTGACATTAAACTAAGAAGGAGGGTAGGAAATGAGGGATAGATCTATGCTCAGGAAGAAGATGAAACACTTGAAGAAACAGCAAGTTGGCTAACAATAATCAAAAGCCCATTTTACTCTTCCTTCCACAAATATAATATAATATGCTCAGCCACTTCTAAAAAGAGGGCAACCCCAAGTTACAGCTAATCACTTAATCCACAAAAATGCCACATCCTTGTTTTGCAACAAAACATTGTCTTGTTTTAGGAGCTAAACAAACCTTCATTTAAAATAAATTTTTATTGATCATGGGGTGAAAAGAAGCACAAAGTGACTTTTTTTTTTCTACTATGCTCAAATTTATTTGAAAGTATGGTTGGTATCTACTGGTTAATGGTGAAGAAATGGAATTCAAATATCTAGTCTTCAATAAAATTTGTTGTAATTAAGATGGTGAATATGATTTTTAAGCTAAGAGCCAGCTCTTCACAATGAATGGGCAGTCTAATTCACTAGTAGCCACTGTAACATGTCCTTCAACTTTAAATGATAAAGAGAATGTAAACATGGAAAGCAGCAACTTCTCATTTTTTCTACTTTGTTCTACAGAAAATTTAAGTAGTTTTGAAGATTTTATTTTAGTTAGGCAGAAAAACAAAACAAAACAAAACTTATGCTGCTTTTACATTTAACATTTACCCAAGCATATAATTTCCTATTCTTTGTTCCCTAGAAACATACGACAGGGAAAATGTTGCTGCAAAAGAGATACAACAAGAAGTAACGGAACAGTTCTAGCAAATATTACTGAATTAATGTGAGTGTGTGTGTGTTAATGCAATTCTCTGGAGGAAAGAAAAGTCAAAAATTCTTAAATGTGTTGGGATTTCTACCCCCCACCCCCGGCCTTGTCTTGTGTAGCTCTTGGGACAGTCCATATTTTTCAAATATTATAGTTTTCTACTATTTCCTTTAAATGACCAAAGGTTTTGTCATTGTTTTAAATGTCTCATGATAATTTTATTTTTATGTAGTACTTAGAATTTAAATAAAGACCTTATTATAATTTTCATCCCCAAAATGTACTTCCAACAGATTCACTAATCACTGAAATTTGATTCAAATCTACCAAATGATACTTCTGCTTATCCATTTTCTAACTTATGTGAAATGTTATTTTTTTTAACGAAGTATGCTTTATTCACTTATGGTAACATTTGTAGGAAGAGAAAGCAATAAGAAATGAAAGTAAGCTCACTGGGATATGGAATCATTTCTAAACTTTTTAAAAAATTTTTCAATTATTCACTTCTTACTAAATTCTAAAAATATAATATTCATGATCCATTTATTTTTCTTTAAGCTTAAAAATAAGATCATTTAGCTTTATCTTAATTAAGCAGCAACAAATAATGTGATTAACAGAAAAAATAATTTAAATTGTATCTCAGAGACTTGTTCTATCTTTTATAAAGAACTCCTGATGAAAGATCTATCTGACCAAAATAATAGAGAAAATATTTCAATAAGCTAATGTCTTTCTCTGAAGTTTAAACATATTCCTTAAGATTTATGAATTTGAAAATTTGTCATGTTGGCATAAAAAAGAATCACATGCTTACTTTATTCCCTACATTTTTTTAATGCCTACTATGAGCTACACACTATTCCTTTGAAATACAAAGGATGGTTCCATAAAAATCATTCCATGAGGAACCACTGAGTAAACAATAGTAGAAAAAAAAGGGGGGCATATTAACAAACTTAACAGTGTTGAGCCTTATGATAAAAAGGCAAACCAGTCATACAAGAGAGGTAAGTATCAAAAGTATCCTTGAGCTACATTTTGAAAGAGTTTATAGATAACTTGAGAAAGAGGTGAAAAGGCATGCCAAGTGGCGTGGGATAGTGTTAAGCAAAGCCATAGGAACTAGGGAGAAAAAAAAATTGTTTTGGGAATATGAAAGCTGTAGGTCACCTTCGCGAAGACTATGAAAGGGAATGTGTGAGAGGGATTCATAAATTGGTAGGCTGTGCGCCTTTTTCCTCTGGCTTTCCCTTGTACAGATGCTTATTCAGCTGTATTACTCTACTCAGACTAGTCCCAGAGATGGTTATTACTCTCTCACTCTTCTGTGTACATCCAGACTCCTCCAACGTAGAGTTTACCACTCTGTCTTCTCTCATTGCTTTGAGCCATATTTGACTCCAGTTGAACAGCTGTGTGCTTTAATATTTTAATGCATACATATTCTCCTTCCTCCAATCCTTTAAAAAGATTTTAACTGACTATATTTTTATTGCCACTGCAAAACGCTAAATACATAGCAGTAGTTTAATAGGGTTTGATTGACTTTAATAATCTAGATCTTGTTAAGCCTTTCTGATGCTGAAATAGAAGGAACAGTTGTTACATAATATCTGATCTTCTTTTTAGGAACAGTATTCCTTTCATTACTATTGTAATAAATTACCAACAGCAGCTTAAAATAATACAACTTCATTATTTTACTGTTCTGGAGGTCTGAAGTTTGAATCTCATTGGGCTAAAATCAAGGTGTTGGTAGGGGTGCATATTTTCCTAGTTGCTCTTGAGGAGCATCTGTTTCCTTGACTTTTCCAGATTCTAGTCGGTGCTTGAAGTCTTTGGTTCAAGGCCCCCTTCTTTTATTACCAAAGTGGGTCAAATTCTTTTCAAATTGCATCACGGTAATCTTGCTTCATCATATTTCCTTATCCGACTCTTCTGCCTCCTTCCACTTATGGTTATATTAAGCTTACTCAAGTAATCCAGGATAAACTTCCTACCTTAAATTCAGCTGATTAGCAACCTTAATTCCAACTGTAACCTTAATTTCACTTTGTCCTGTAAACTAACATATTCATAGGCTGTGGCGATTAGGATGTGGATATCTTTGAGGGGCCATTATTTTCCCTATCATAAGGGCCTTCATTAAGTTTTAGCTCAATTCCAATGGATTTTTTTTTCCCCAAAAGCATTCTAAGTGTAGCCAATATGACCAGATATTAAACAAACAAAATAAACAAGCACAATCCCTCATATTCATCTCATTATTGCTTTCTAATCATTTGCCCTTTTGTTTAGAATGTCCAACTTAAGAATTTTTAAAGAAATGGATAATTTATAATGCAGACCCTAATATTCATTTGTCAGACATTTCTGTTACTTTATCTCTGATAGTAAAAACTTTCAAATTTAAGAAACACATAGACAGACTTCCTTCATTCCATCAGATTAATTCCCAGATATTTTAAATTGTTATTCCCGTCTTCTGTAAAAATTTCACCCAAGTGAGTCATCCTTGCTTTTCATCTTGCCTAGACTCTATGGGTACACATACAGAGAAAATAAGACTTTATTCCTTTATTTTTTTTTTAAAGATTTTATTTATTCATTTGACAGAGATAGATCACAAGTAGGCAGAGAGGCAGGCAGAGAGAGAGAGAGGGAAGCAGGCTCCCTGCTGAGCAGAGAGCCCGATGTGGGACTCGATCCCAGGACCCTGAGATCATGACCTGAGCCGAAGGCAGCGGCTTAACCCACTGAGCCACCCAGGTGCCCCAAGACTTTATTCTTAATATATTTATTTTTTCAATAGCCAGACTTGTTTTCCTAATTATCTTCCAAATTACCTGGGAAAACTAGCATAATTCTAAGCTCATAATACATTTCTGATATATAGCTAATGCATGACTGATTTGCCAAACCTAGTGATTCTCATAAGCTATCTGTTTAGGGACATTTTATTTTCTCTTGGAGAAAGTTTATCTAAATCAAATGACAAGTACTTAAACAAATATTCTATGTTCTTATATTTTAGAAGTGCCTACAGTAAACAACATGTAACTTCATTTTGTGAGCTTTTAAAAAAAATAGTCCGACAACATCTTTGTTTTAAATGTGATTACTGATACATATGGATTAATGCTTGTTATCTTATATACACAGTCTCCTCACTATATCTTGGGGGTTTTTTGGTGGGGTTTTTTGCTAATTTTTTTTAACACTCCCGTATTCTTTGAAATGTTTCCATTTTTTTCTTACTCTTATTTTTCCTGTTGCTGAGAGGTGAAATGCCGATCAACAGTGGATTGATAGGATTTTGTTTTGCTTTTGCCTTTGCTTTCATTTTATTTTATTAAAAAAATATGTGAAACTCTCTCAGTTTTTAAGCTCTTGGGTTGTATTTGGTGTCCCATACACTCAGTATGATATGTCTGGTGACATTTTTTTTTAAGTGTAATTTTCTTTTGAGTGCCTGAATTTGAATATCTTTCACTGAGTTTGGAAAATTTTAAGCTATCATCTCTCATTATCTCCTTACTGTAATTAGGAGTATGTCAGAAGTGCCACTTTTTTTTCCCTATGTCTCGTGCTTGCTTCCCCCCTCCCCATTTCCACCCACTGTATGAGATGAGTGCCTCTGCATATCTACAATTCAGAGGCTACATGGCCATATCTGGTACTGCCGGCCTCTTTACTGCACTCCCAATAATCATTATGTATGCTTCCAATTCATTAAAGACACCTTCCACTGTTTAAATAGTCTCTTCAATATTTTTTCAATTTTTTTTTTAATTTCTGGGTGACCTTTTACATAGATTTTGGGAACTACTTGCTTATTTTTACACCTCTGGTTTCTTACACATATTTTAATACCTATCTGTTGCTTTTTAATACATAGTTATCATATTTACTTTATAATCAGCATTTGATAATACCTGTATGTGAGTCTTTGCTGATCTCATTCTATTATGAGGACCTGCTTTCTGTTGCTCATGGTGCTACATTTTCTCTGCATTCAATCATTCTGAACTGTGAGCTCTTAATCTTTTCTCTTTGGGAGTTAGGCCTTGGCTGATGGTGACTTTTATTTGTAATAGCTCATGCCATGGTTTGATGGGCTCCTCCAACATAGCGCAACATTTACCATTCTCTTGGAAAGCTTTCTCAGACAAGATTATAATTATATTAGCTGCAAAACCTCATGAGATCTAGTTTGTGCTTGTAATTTCTTAAAGGATACTGTTTTTCTCTTTCCACAGAGCCAAATTCAAGTCAGGTAATGTTCTTCATTTCACCTTCTCAGGATTAGACTTATTTCAGCTCACCCATTCACTAAGAGTAGAAACAGTTTTCTGTAAGCTTCTACTAGACTCCCACTTAGGATGAAAACCCTAGGTTTTTCTCCAGTCCATTGTACAGGTGGCAGTTAAAAACTGAAGTCACCAGGATTTGGAACCTGCTCTAAAGTAAAATCAGTCTGACTGCTTCTTACCTTTCAGGATTAGGAATTTCATTTTGCTTTTAGTCTTTGAGGATCTGTTGAGTTTTTGCCAGCTCAGCTATGCATATATAATTATATCTAGCATTTTGAGCTTTTTGGATGCAAGATTAGTAGTGCAAGAAATCTAGATTCACAAAATGCTAGAAATAGAAATATCCTTATAGCTTATATTGGTTATATCAAACTTTGTATCATTTTAAATTCTTCATAGAACCATCCATTTTTTTCCCTCTCTCTGCACCAATATACACAGTCATTTTTAATAATCCATTCCAGAGGAGAGTATAGATATTAGAAGTCTGAGTAGAATTTCAGTTCTTAAAACAAGAATACAGGGACCACTGAGTGTACTAATGACAAATAGTAGAAATTTATACTTAAGGAGACAGAAAAGAAACCAAGAGTCACAAAACTTATAACTGTTATCCTACTATCCTTTCTTTTCATTTGTTTGCTTTAATTGTCAAAAACAGCACTAATCTTCCCCCTTTGGTTATCCTAATCAACTATAACTGTGCTAAAATGGCACCCATAACAATGGGTTGCTAAAGATATCCAGCCAGCTGTTTTGTGTATCTTGTCAGTTGAACAAATTTGTCACATTATGATTTGTTTAATGATTGACATAAAAATATCAGTACAGGTGGATATTCATATTTTCTGATACACTGGTGGGAATATAATGGAAGCGCAGATCTGTAATCTTTTATTTCCTGATTGGAAAAGACAAATAACAAAGAGCAAAAAATGTTAAATTAGCCTAGCAAGAAATCATTGACTTTGTGTAAGTTTTAGTTGTCTGTCTGGTCTTAATATGGATTAGCTATTGACAACCACAAAGCTTGACACCACTTACATTAACTTTTCAAACATTCAACTCTGCCTAAATAATCAGTCTTAAACAAACCTAATCATTTTAATCATTTCTGTAGAGGGGTACGTTTTGAAGTACATTTGAACCAGAATATATTTCGTACCCTGGTAAGTGCCTAAGGATTGAGAAATGTCCTTCTCTAATGTAAGGGATATGTGTGCCCTTCATCTTGCCCTTCACTCTTTCCAGTCTGTTCTCTGCCCCAGGAGCTAGAGCTTTATGCACCAGATCAATGAGCCTCCCTACCTTCCGCATTTTAGGTGAATTCCATCAGTGGGAGCCCCAGGAGAAAAGCATAGGAGAAAAGAGTTTGAGATCAAGGTGTTTATTTCCCCAGATCACTCCCTGGAGGGTGGCCTTTGACTGGAAGCATCCCTCCATGCAAAGTGGTCTTCTCCGCAGGCCCTGCTTCCTGGTTCCATTAGCTGTTCAGTAACCCTTTTATGGAAGGAATGCTCCTAGTCTATGCACTATTCTATGTGGTTTCTCTTTGCCCCAGCCACACTGTGAATTAGCCTCTTTGTTAAACTGTCCCTTTTGTGGCCTGTGCATAGGAATATACAGCTAGAACTACACAGATACCCATGGAGCTAGAGAAGTGATAAAATAAAAAATTTTCTCTTCTTTTTTTTTTCTTTCTTTCTTTCTTTTTAAGCTAAAGATGTGTGCCCTTGACATCTTGTTAAATGTGGGAAGGCAAGGGAAAAAGGAATCACAGAAACGTTTGAGATTTAAAATCTCAAAGAATTCCTGTTTGAGAGTTCATTTTATAACATGAGAAAAAATATGTATACAGAGAAACACGCATGCGTGCAGCGCGTGAACACACACAGTCCAAAGTACAGAATACTTGAGACGCTATGACAAGAGGAAACATGAATCATCTAGTAGGAAAAAAAAAATAACCTCTACAATTATGATATTCCAGTATGATTAAATTTTTCATGAAGCAGAAGGAACACAGGCAGGAGGAAGGATGATCAAAAGCCAAGATCTTAGAGCCAGAGAACCTGGGTGTAAATGCAGGCTCTGCCATTTACTAGTTGTGACTATGGCCAAGTGATTTTACTGCTCTGTTCTTCAGCTTCCTCATTGGTTAAATGGAAAGAGGGCAGCACCAACTTATAGTGAAGTGTTTTGTAAAGAATTTAGAGCAGTGTGTGACACGTAGTACGCACTGCAAATATATTTTATGTAATAATAATTATTATGGAAATATATGATAAGGAATGAAAGCAGGAGAGATCATTGGGGAAAAATCATAAATAACCTTAACATAAAAGTGAATTTTATTCTAAAGAAAATGGAGAGGCTCTTCAAATGGTTTAATTAAGAGACAGTTAGGGGGCGCCTGGGTGGCTCAGTGGGTTAAAGCCTCTGCCTTCGGCTCAGGTCATGATCCCAGGGTCCTGGGATAGAGCCCCACATAAGGCTCTCTGCTCAGCAGGGAGCCTGCTTCCTCCTCTCTCTCTGCCTGCCTCTCTGCCTACTTGTGATCTCTGTCTGTCAAATAAATAAATAAAATCTTTAAAAATATAAAAAAAGAGAGAGAGACCGTTATTATGAGATCTGAAAATGTTTAAATAATTATTTATGACTGATGAAGTGGATAAATCTGAAGAAGTTTGAAAATGCCCCCATTTTGGAAATTATTACAGAAAGAGTGCGGAGATGAGGAGCTGATTTTAAGTATGTTTAGAAAGCAGAGCACATTATCTGGTAATTGACTAGCCATAGGAGGAGGTAGAGAAAGAGGGGAGTGGATAGTCTAAGATGCTTCTAGGATGTTGGTGTGTATACCTAAGTAGACAGTGGCATGTTGCATTTATATAGAGGATATGAGATTAAGGGCAAACATAGCTTAACTGTGAAGTTATGACAGTGTATTAGGCCTCCAAATAATAAGACAAGTCCTCAACTGCATTAATTTATTCATATTTATTGGGACGCCTGGGTGGCTCAGTTATTTAAGCAGCTGCCTTCTGCTCGGTCATGATCCCAGGGTCCTGGGATTGAGTCCTACATCAGACTCCCTGCTCAGTGGGGAGCCTGATTCTCCCTCTCCCTTTGTCTGCTGTTTCCTCTGCTTGTGCTAGCCTCTCTTTCTCTGTCAAATAAATAAATAAAAATCTTTTTTAAAAAGATATTTTAAAAATTATTCAAATTTATAGAATTAAAGCTTTATTAAAATATAAGTAAATTGTTTATTTTTATTTTTTAAAGATTTTATTTATTTATTTGACAGAGAGAGAGAGAGATCACAAGTAGGCAGAGAGGCAGGTAGAGGGGGCGGGGGAAGCAGGCTCCCTCCTGAGCAGAGAGCCTCATACAGGGCTGGATCCTAGGATCCTGAGGTCACGACCTGAACTGAAGACTGATGCTTAGCCCACTGAGTCACCCAGGCATCCCTAAAACATAAGTAAATTTTTTATTTTCAAGAGGTTGACCCTTTCATAGAAAATACTGCTTATTAAGTGTTTAAGATTAACAAATTATAAGTACAAACATTAAGCTCTACATAGTTAAGAAATACACTAGTGAGTAAAAAGAGATTGTTTTAAATGGCCCCTGTTCTAAGCTAGAGTAGATTTTTCTCTTTAAGGTGATTTTTCTTTTGCTGCACTCTCAAATTTTATGGTCTTTGCTCATAATAATGGCAAATAGGAAAGTTATAGTTTTAAAATCACAACTTTTGACAAGCCAAGTTAAAAATGAAAAGAACAATTAATTTTAATAAGGCTTATGAATATGACATTACTTAAAAAAATCAAAGTTCTGAATGTAAAGGTAAAAAAAGAGAATTAATATTTAGCCTTGATTAATATTCCAACCTCTAGGTAGCAGCAATACAATAGATTTTCTTGTAGGCCCTATTCAGATATTCTCTTTGCCTTGAAGCACTCTACTTTTTATTCTTTTTTTTGTTATAGTTCTCCTTTTTTATTCCTCCAATTGACAGTTCTCCAAAACGTGTTTGCAATCAGATTGCTATATCAAACAATTCTTGACATAGTTCCAAATACAAGATGATTATTTTTGTAAACTTGTGTTAAAAGGTGTACAGAAGGTGCGTTCTTGTAAGAGAAAGTTTATAAGAAATATATACAATATATATGCATGTGTGTGCATGCACATGAGTGTGTGTATGTATACACACACTAGTATTAACCACTAATTTATCTAAAATGTAAAAAGTGGTGATTAATGTAAACACATGCCACATATTCAAGAATGTGTATGGTGATCTGAAAGATGTGTTAATTTTTCTTTAAAAAGATAATACATTTTTCAAGTAACAACAGATACACTTCATTTTTAAGAACATTTAATCTCATCAGAATATCTCTTGTTAGAAACTAAGTAGCTGGTGAATGTACAGATCAGATGACACATTATTTTGAGATATAGTCAGTTCTCAAATTATAGCATAATCCAACTATTGAAGAAATGTTTAATAATTCTCTTCATATGATGCAAACAGACATATTATAAAAGTATTTCCTAAATTGAGACACATTTCATAAATTAAAAGTCTTATTACTAGAATAAACTTGGAGCTCTGACAGTCTTGCAGAAGGGTATCTGACAGCATCACACTTCTTAGAAACAGTCACTGAATAGTCTTTATATCATTTTATGACAAGCATAACACTGAAGTAAAGATATGGAAAAGGCATTAAAGAGGCTAATCTCCTTCTTCATATAATATCTATAGGCTAATCTCCTTCTTCATATAATACTTATACCCTGCACCTCAATTCAAAAGAGAAAACATGACTTTAAAAAAAAAAAAAAAAAAAGATATACAGGGACACCTGAGTGGTTCAGTAAGTTAAACCTTCAACTGTGGATTTCGGCTCAGGTCCTGATCTCAGTGCTGTGTGAGCTGCTTAAAATTCTTTCTCTCTCCCTCTGCCCTTCCTGCCTCCAGCCCTCACCCCACTTGCAAGCACTCTCTCTCTCTCTCTCTCTAAAAAACAAAAAAGTCACACATACACCTGCACATTCACACATATGTGTGTATATAATGTGTGTGTGTGTGTATATATATATGTATATATGTATATATTTGTAATTCTGATCAAAATAACAAAGTGAAGAATTTATAGAGAAATCCGAACATAGTACTTATAAATTAAAACACTCTTTGTGGACCTTAAATGAAACAGATAAACCAGACTGTGGAGGTAGAAACTTGAATAGGAAAAGGACAATGGTGGCTTAAGACTTGATGCATGCTCACTATGTGAACCAAAGATTTACAAAACATGCCCACTACTAAAGACTGTTGTTCATAACAAGAAACAACTTTCTTAAAGTAACAGGATATATTGTACACAGCCTTATAGGATGGATAGCAGGGCACTGGCTGGAGGAATAAATATCTAATACCCATACAATATGTTACAATTAAATTACCAGTATACGGATGTTTTTGTCTATAAGACTTCACTGGAGGGTAGAGAGAAGGGAAGGATGAGAATAAAGTCACCAAACACAGAGAAGTAGTCAGGTGAAGAAAATGGGGGGCGGGGGGGGAGAAAAGAAAAGAAAAGAAATTACCAGAAAAAAATAAATTTGCAAGCTATAATTTTAAACCCAGGAAAAAAATCTATACCAATTACAACAATTTTTGTAATTCTTTAAACATTAAAGAATTTATTCCTGAGGAAATTACAAATATAAAGCAATGTGAAAAGTGTGCTTTATCAGTGTGTTTAAGTTTCTCAGATCTAAAGGAAATAACTACGTCTACAACAAAGACAAGAATTTATGGGAAAATTTCATTTTTCTGCATGTGGCTGTCCAATTTTCCCAGCACCATTTATTGAAGAGGCTGTCTTTTTTCCATTGGACATTCTTTCCTGCTTTGTCGAAGATTAGTTGACCATAGAGTTGAGGGTCTATTTCTGGGCTCTCTATTCTGTTCCATTGATCTATGTGTCTGTTTTTGTGCCAGTACCATGCTGTCTTGATGACGACAGCTTTGTAATAGAGCTTGAAGTCCGGAATTGTGATGCCACCAACGTTGGCTTTCTTTTTCAATATCCCTTTGGCTATTCGAGGTCTTTTCTGGTTCCATATAAATTTTAGCATTATTTGTTCCATTTCTTTGAAAAAGATGGATGGTACTTTGATAGGAATTGCATTAAATGTGTAGATTGCTTTAGGTAGCATAGACATTTTCACAATATTTATTCTTCCAATCCAGGAGCATGGAACATTTTTCCATTTCTTTGTGTCTTCCTCAATTTCTTTCATGAGTACTTTATAGTTTTCTGAGTATAGATTCTGTGTCTCTTTGGTTAGGTTTATTCCTAGGTATCTTATGGTTTTGGGTGCAATTGTAAATGGGATTGACTCCTTAATTTCTCTTTCTTCTGTCTTGCTGTTGGTGTAGAGAAATGCAACTGATTTCTGTGCATTG
Organism: Mustela erminea; assembly: GCF_009829155.1. NCBI lineage: Eukaryota > Metazoa > Chordata > Mammalia > Carnivora > Mustelidae > Mustela > Mustela erminea. The sequence goes on along the minus strand of NC_045617.1, from coordinate 108,973,722 downwards.
ATTTTATATCCTGACACTTTACTGAATTCCTGTATAAGTTCTAGCAGTTTTGGAGTGGAGTCTTTTGGGTTGTCCACATATAGTATCATATCATCTGCGAAGAGTGATAATTTGACTTCTTCTTTGCCGATTTGGATGCCTTTAATTTCCTTTTGTTGTCTGATTGCTGAGGCTAGGACCTCTAGTACTATGTTGAATAGCAGTGGTGATAATGGACATCCTTGCCGTGTTCCTGACCTTAGCGGAAAAGCTTTCAGTTTTTCTCCATTGAGAATGATATTTGCGGTGGGTTTTTCATAGATGGCTTTGATGATATTGAGGTATGTGCCCTCTATCCCTACACTTTGAAGAGTTTTGATCAGGAAGGGATGCTGTACTTTGTCAAATGCTTTTTCAGCATCTATTGAGAGTATCATATGGTTCTTGTTCTTTCTTTTATTGATGTGTTGTATCACATTGACTGATTTGCGGATGTTGAACCAACCTTGCAGCCCTGGAATAAATCCCACTTGGTCGTGGTGAATAATCTTTTTAATGTACTGTTGAATCCTATTGGCTAGTATTTTGTTGAGTATTTTTGCATCTGTGTTCATCAAGGATATCGGTCTATAGCTCTCTTTTTTGGTGGGATCCTTGTCTGGTTTTGGGATCAAGGTGATGCTGGCCTCATAAAATGAGTTTGGAAGTTTTCCTTCCATTTCTATTTTTTGGAACAGTTTCAGGAGAATAGGAATTAGTTCTTCTTTAAATGTTTGGTAGAATTCCCCCGGGAAGCCATCTGGCCCTGGGCTTTTGTTTGTTTGGAGATTTTTAATGACTGTTTCAATCTCCTTACTGGTTATGGGTCTGTTCAGGCTTTCTATTTCTTCCTGGTTCAGTTGTGGTAGTTTATATGTTTCTAGGAATGCATCCATTTCTTCCAGATTGTCAAATTTATTGGCGTAGAGTTGCTCATAGTATGTTCTTATAATAGTTTGTATTTCTTTGGTGTTAGTTGTGATCTCTCCTCTTTCATTCATGATTTTATTTATTTGGGTCCTTTCTCTTTTCTTTTAGATAAGTCGGGCCAGGGGTTTATCAATTTTATTAATTCTTTCAAAGAACCAGCTCCTAGTTTTGTTGATTTGTTCTATTGTTTTTTTGGTTTCTATTTCATTGATTTCTGCTCTGATCTTTATGATTTCTCTCCTCCTGCTGGGCTTAGGGTTTCTTTCTTGTTCTTTCTCCAGCTCCTTTAGGTGTAGGGTTAGGTTGTGTACCTGAGACCTTTCTTATTTCTTGAGAAAGGCTTGTACCGCTATATATTTTCCTCTCAGGACTGCCTTTGTTGTGTCCCACAGATTTTGAACCATTGTATTTTCATTATCATTTGTTTCCATGATTTTTTTCAATTCTTCTTTAATTTCCCGGTTGACCCATTCATTCTTTAGAAGGATGCTGTTTAGTCTCCATGTATTTGGGTTCTTTCCAAACTTCCTTTTATGGTTGAGCCACATGCAGAAAAATGAAATTGGACCATTTCCTTACACCACACACAAAAATAGACTCAAAATGGATGAAGGACCTCAATGTGCAAAAGGAATCCATCAAAATCCTTGAGGAGAACACAGGCAGCAACCTCTTTGACCTCTGCCGCAGCAACATCTTCCTAGGAACAACGCAAAAGACAAGGGAAGCAAGGGCAAAAATGAACTATTGGGATTTCATCAAGATCAAAAGCTTTTGCACAGCAAAGGAAACAGTTAACAAAATCAAAAGACAACTGACAGAATGGGAGAAGATATTTGCAAATGACATATCAGATAAAGGACTAGTGTCCAGAATCTATAAAGAACTTAGCAAACTCAACACCCAAAGAACAAATAATCCAATCAAGAAATGGGCAGAGGACATGAACAGACATTTCTGCAAAGAAGACATCCAGATGGCCAACAGACACATGAAAAAGTGCTCCATATCACTCGGCATCAGGGAAATACAAATCAAAACCACAATGAGATATCACCTCACACCAGTCAGAATGGCTAAAATCAACAAGTCAGGAAATGACAGATGCTGGCGAGGATGCGGAGAAAGGGGAACTCTCCTACACTGTTGGTGGGAATGCAAGCTGGTGCAGCCACTCTGGAAAACAGCATGGAGGTTCCTCAAAATGTTGAAAATAGAACTGCCCTATGACCCAGCAATTGCACTATTGGGTATTTACCCTAAGGATACAAATGTAGTGATCCAAAGGGGCACATGCACCCGAATGTTTATAGCAGCAATGTCCACACTAGCCAAACTATGGAAAGAACCTAGATGTCCATCAACAGATGAATGGATCAAGAAGATGTGGTATATATACACAATGGAATACTATGCAGCCATCAAAAGAAATGAAATCTTGCCATTTGCGACAACATGGATGGAACTAGAGCGTATCATGCTTAGCGAAATAAGTCAAGCAGAGAAAGACAACTATCATATGATCTCCCTGATATGAGGAAGTGGTGATGCAACATGGGGGCTTAAGTGGGTAGGAGAAGAATAAATGAAACAAGATGGGATTGGGAGGGAGACAAACCATAAGTGACTTTTAATCTCACAAAACAAACTGAGGGTTGCTGGGGGGAGGGGGTTTGGGAGAAGGGGGTGGGATTATGGACATTGGGGAGGGTATGTGCTTTGGTGAGTGCTGTGAAGTGTGTAAACCTGGTGATTCACAGACCTGTACCCCTGGGGATAGAGTATTATGCCTCCATCAGAAAGGATGAATACCCAACTTTTGTAGCAACATGGACGGGACTGGAAGAGATTATGCTGAGTGAAATAAGTCAAGCAGAGAGAGTCAATTATCATATGGTTTCACTTATTTGTGGAGCATAACAAATAGCATGGAGGACATGGGGACTTAGAGTGGAGAAGGGAGTTGGGGGAAATTGGAAGGGGAGGTGAACCATAGGAGACTATGGACTCTGAAAAACAATCTGAGGGTTTTGAAGGGACGGGGGGTGGGAGGTTGGGGTACCAGGTGGTGGGTATTATAGAGGGCATGGATTGCATGGAGCACGGGGTGTGGTGCAAAAATAATGAATACTGTTATGCTGGAAATAAAAAAAATAAAAAAAAAAAGAATTTATGGGAAAAAAACAGAAACAAATAAACAAGAAAAACTAATAATATGAATATAACACATGTAAGCATGAAAAATATACAAATAAAAATAAAAATCAGTTATTACAATGAAAAATGCATCAGTAACTGAGATAAACTATAGAGTGGGTTTAGTAAAGAAAGCTTCAAGTGGACAGTTTATAGACTTTCTAGAAGAACGAATACAGTAAACAATGAAGAGACAATATTCAAATACATATTATCTGGAATGCCTCTTAAATTAAGAAAGATATGAATCCTTAAACTGAAAAAGCACATGAAGGAAAGGAAGTATGAATAGAGAGAAATAAACATAAAGAAATTTTTAAAAAATGAAGTAAATGAGAAAATATTCATGGCAACTAGAGAGAAAATTTAGAATTTTTTTATGAATAATTACAATAGATTACTAAAGACTTTTTTTTTTTAAATATTTTATTTATTTATGTGAGAAAAAGAAAGCATGAGTGGTGAGAAGGGGCAGAGGGAGAGAGAAAGCAGACTCCCAGGGGAGCCTGAAATCATCAGTAGACCTGAAGGTAGATGCTTAATGACTGAGCCACCCAGCCTCCCCTAAAGACTTCTTACATTTAAAATTAGTTTCCAAAGGTCCTTTGGGTGGCTCAGTGAGTTAAGCCTTTGCCTTCAGCTGAGGTCATGATCTCAGGGTCTTGGGATTAAGCACCACATTGGGCTCTCTGCTCAGCAGGGAGCCTGCTCCCTCCAACTCCCGCCTGCCTCTCTGCCTACTTGTGATCTCTGTCAAACAAATAAATAAGATCTTAAAAAATAAAAAAATAAATAAAAATAAAATTAGTTTCCAAAATTAAAATACCACTTAAATTCTCAGGGAAGATAAAATATATATCTTCTAAGACTTAAAGAAATAAAAATATTTTTAGGCATACTGATACAAATGTATCTCTTCTGAAATTGTTGCTGAAAGCATATATCAGCTAAAGCATAAGCAATCAAAGATAGAATGGTTAGCAAATACTTAATAACATGATTTTCCATCTAATTTTAAATAGTAATGATCAATTTGCAGGTCAATTAAGAAAGACACATCTAAGATACCACACAACAATAACAAATCAGATACAGGAATACATTTCAGAGAACACTAACACATACTAAGTACTTTGTTTTGATCTGGGAGAAGATAGTTACAATAAACACCTTTGTCTATAAAAAATATTTAAGGTAAGTTATTAAAAACTTACTATATATTAATATATATATTTATATATTAATATATATCTTTCAGTTAAAGATGAGGGGGAATAATAAAAAAGAAAGCATTGTAAGCAAAATACAAAGTGGCATTTGGAAATAGTTCAAATATTATATTATCGTAGTAATTTTAATAAATTAATACCTATTCAAAAACACACTAAGATTTTAAAAAGAATCTATGACTGATTTATATCACTTTTAGAATTATTACAAACAGACTTTAATTATTACAAACAGACATAAAAGAAGGGTTTTTTAAAATGATAAATTAAGACAGCTGGTACAATAATGCTGGTAGACTTTGAAGGATTTTTAAGACAAAAAAATTGTGGAGGACAAACAGGAATGATAGTTATTGAAAGAAACAAAATAAAAGCCTCCAAACATTTTTTTTAAAAATAAACTTGTGTGCACTCAACCTGACAGTATCAAAAAAGCATAAACAGAAACTGATGGAAATTAACAAGAACAAAAATTTTAAGGATATAGAATGTGAAAAACACATTCTACAAAAAGAAAAAAAAAGCTTAAAACGTTAGAAATAAAAATGAAACGCACACACACACAAACACAGTGGAAGAGCCACAAGCAGAACCTACACTCCTTTTTATTACCTTTTTTTTTGATGTCCCTTAGTGTCCACTCTGCTGTATTCTATTAGATGAGGTAGTTATAAAGTTCAGTCACTGTTCAGACAAAGGGAACATAGATATCTCTTGATGGAGGCAAAATAATGTCACAGAAGAGCTTCTTGCAAAAAATCTTCTGAAATAGAATATATATTGGCATGGCCATTGTATGGTTTTCGATACGTTTGACATTTAGGATTTATATTCCTTATACATGAGTCTGAGCCCTCAGTACATCTGGACTTACTCTACAGAGGTGCATTGTGTGTGTGTGTGTGTGTGTGTTGGTGTTTTTACATTGTGCCATGAACATAACTTGCTTAATATTTCTAAACCCATCCCAGCTTATCTTGGACAGGAAGTGTTAATATTAACTACATTAGTAAGAATCATAAAAAATCATAATTAGAAATTTCTAATGTGAATTTAAATTTCTTGCTCTCTCTTTGAAATTAAAGTTACTTAGATCATATTGTTCCCTTGGCTCATCTTATCTTTAACATAATACTGTTTAGAGGAAAATGAGAAAGCCAAGTTAGGAACTTTAAAAAAAAAAAAAAGTGTGAATATCCAGCCTGAACAAAAAGAAAAAGTAAAATTTGAGCAATAACTTCTACAGAAATTTATAGGTTTGCACTGTAACATATTTAAGTGCCTTTTCATTTTATTCATTGCAGAAACTGGCTTGCAAGTGTCAACTACAGCTTCATTTAAAACCGTGGTCACAACATTAATATCTCCACAGGCAGACTATTAGATCATCATATTGACTTTTATCTTGCAATGTAGCTCACCATTGTTTGTATGTTCCATTTGTTTTGAAGTTATATTAATTACCCTATTGATTGTGCAAAAATGTTGCTCTTATGAATTAAGTACTCTGGTGACCTAAGCATCCATATAGTTTTTCTGGTGAGGCTATTTAGCCACAAAGGACAGTGTAATATGTTGCAATTTTTCAGTAAATCAAGTTTATACAAGTTATATGTTACCTTAAAAAGTACACTTTTCATTGTAGAATTCTATATGTCTTCAAATGATGAAAATTGTGTAAAATTATGTAAAGTTTGCAAATAGATTGGGAATAATACTCAAATTTTTATTTGTAGTACATCCCATGCTCATTTTCCTAAAAGTACAAAAAAAGTCTGTGTTCATTTAGACAATTTATAACATATAATATATACTAATAATAGTGGAAATGTCATATAATATACAAATACATAAAATTATATGAATTGAGGCCATCTAATTGGATCTGAATTGTTAGTATCTTTTTCAAAATGAGCAGGCTAGCAATATTTATACTGCATCTTATACATCTAAAGCTCAGAAGGTGGTCTCCAGACAAGAAGCATCTGTACCACTTGAGACATTATTACAAATATAAATTATCAGGATCCACCCCAGACTTACTGATTTGGAAACTCTGAAAGTAAGACTTAACGATCTGTATTTTTACAAATCTTCCAGGTAACTCCGGTGCATGCTAAAATTTGAGAACCCATGTTTTATCCATTTGCTGGGCTTATTGTTAATATGAACTAAACCCTAGTCTTAGCCAGAAAGCTCAAAGAGATCTCAGAAATGCATATGAGAAGGCCTTATACTCTGGCTTGAACAAACTATAGTATGTACATTTCACGGTAGTATTGTCAAAGGATTATTTCCTACAAGGTAATTTATTTTTTAGGAAATGTTTTTCAGTCACAATCATTACAGTTAAAGCAATGATTAAGAATCTTGTGACTATTTTCTCAAATAACCTTGACAGTTCTTTTGAAATCAAGGTTTTTGTTAAACTTGAGTGGCTTCTGAAATACAACTGCCCAGATGAGCTAGGGAAGCAGGACATGGCATGTTGATAGAGCCTCATAAACGCAGATGTTCTTTTTGTTGACGGATTTTTATAATGTCTTTGCTCCCATGTTTTCTCACTGCCTTTTACCTTGAAATATACTTTTGTTTTACCTATTTACAGTTTTCTGTGCCATCCTCTTGTTGTGCATGTACCAAAATTACAGTACAAAACATATTTAGATAGTTTAGTTACAGAGAAAGCCTTGGGATAACCACTACAGGCCAGATCAACCCATTTCTTATGCTGAGTTCAAATCTCCAAAGGAGCAGGAAACTTTTGCTTGTCATTAGTCTAGCTCCAAGGCTTACTATTTTAAGTTGAAATTATAAAGACCTGATCACTACATTTTATGCCATTATATTCATCTTTAACATTTATGATAATTTATGATCTCATTTCCTTTTCCTTAAATTTAATCTCCTAATTGCTTAACAATCATCCTCTATTACATGCTGGCCTATGGATGGTAGAAATGGATAGAGTAAACTCATAATGTCTGATTACTTAGTCCTTTTTGACTCACTGATTTAGTCTCTACCTTCCTCTTACTTATTGAGCTTTGTTAAAATTCACTTATGACTTCCAAAGAATCTAATCTAGTTCCTTTACTGCAGCTACAGTATGAAAGTACATTAGATGAATATGATACATAGCATCTCCACATGACCAGAATAAAGTAAAGGACTCTTCTGGAGTTTTATTCTCTATAATACAAAGTTCATTATCCTTATTTTAAATATATTTGTATTAGACCCTAAGAATTTCTGTCTCATGACTCCTGTGATTTCAAACAAGGTGAGGCAATAGACTAGCATGTTTACATTTTAATCTGAAAGTTATCTTGCAGTAATAGGGTTTTCTTTGAGGATATTAAAATGAGTTGAGAAGCATGCCTGCAGAGACCACACTGTGCACAGAATGAGCCAAATCATCCTATTCCATTCAATTAGATATGGTAAGAAAGATAAACATAACAAATGAGCCTGTGGAATATGCAAACAGCGTCAAGAAAAAAAAAAATAGGAATAAGAAAGCTGCTTCTACGCAGTAAGCAAGCACTGGTACTTTGGCAAAGGATTTAAGTGATTTTTCCTCCAGACATTAATAAAGTTATAATAAAGTTATTATCTAAAGAGTAGTATTAAATAGAGTGTCAAGCCATTAGCTTACTCCAAACGACATGAATATCGTTTTCCCTGCTAGGTGTTTAAAAATCACCTTCATTTCCTGAAGTGTCATTTTGCTTAGTGATTTATCTTTTATGAATCTCCTTTTGACCCACTCATGCCTAAATTTTATTAACATTAGTAGATATAAAGCAGCATATATTTTTGAGAGTAAAAGAAATAGAAAATAATAGAAAGGTAATGTATCATGCAGAATTTTACTGTAGCTTGTTGAAAAGTGTTTTGGTGACTGAAGCAAGAGAGGGATGATTCCTCTCCTAACTTCTATTCAACATAGTACTGAAAGTCATAGCCAGAGCAATTAGGCAAGGAAAAAAAAAATAATAAATAAATAAATAAATAAAGGCATCCAAATGAGAAAGGAAGAAGTAAAATTGTTTTGATTGGATGATATGATCTTATACATAGAAAATCCTAAAGACTCCACAGGAAAAACTGCTAGAGGTAATAAATAAATTTGGTAAAGTTTTAGGATGTAAACTTGACATACAAAAATCAGTTGTATTTTTATACAATCATAATGAACTATCTGAAAGAGAAATACAGAAAGCAATCTCATTTAAACTAGCACCAAAAATAATAAACTACTCAGGAATATATTTGACCAAAAAGTTGAAAGAATTAGTACAAACTATAAGACATTTTGATGAGAGAAATTAAATAAGAAACAAATAAGTGGAAAGATATTTCAAGTTCTTGGATTGTAAGAATTAATATTGTGAAAATTTCCATGCTACACAAAGCTGATTAGAGTCAAGGCAATTTCTACCCAAATTCCAAGGGCAATTTTTAATAGAAATAGAAAAGAAATCCTAATATTTTTATGGAACAAGAAGAGGTTCTGCAAAGCCAAAGAAATCTTAAAAAAGATGAGCAAAAGTGACGGCATCATATTTCCTTATTTCAAAGTATATTACAAAGCTATATTAATCAAAACAGTATGGTACTGGCATTAAAAACAGACACAGCATAGCTAACCCAGAAATAAACCCATGCACATATGGTCAGTTAATTTACAACAAAGAAGCCAAGAACACACAATGAGAAAAGGATAGTTTCTTCAATAAGTGGTGTTGTGAAAACTAGACAGCCAAATGCAAAAGAAGGAAACTTGACCCATATCTTACACCATACTCAAAAATCAACTCAAGATGGATTAAAGACTTAAAGGTAAGACCTGAAGGCATGAAGATCCTAGAAGAATATATGGAAGAAAAAACTCCTTGACATGGGTCTCAGTAATGCTTTTTTTGGATAAGTCACCAAAAGCACAGGCAACAAAAACTAAAATAAACAGGCTGGGATACATCTAACTCAAAAAGGCCTACATAGCAAAGAAACAATCAGTGCATTAAGAAAAAGTAATCTAGGGGCACCTGGGTGGCTCAGTGTATTAAGCCGCTGCCTTCGGCTCAGGTCATGATCTCAGGGTCCTGGGATCGAGTCCCGCATCAGGCTCTCTGCTCCGCGGGGAGCCTGCTTCCTCCTCTCTCTCTCTCTCTGCCTGCCTCTCTGCCTACTTGTGAACTCTCTGTGTCAAATAAATAAATAAAATCTTAAAAAAAAAAGTAATCTATAGAATTGAAGAAAATATTTTCAGACTATATATTGGATAAGGGGTTAATATCCAAGATGTGTAAAACTCCTACAACTGAGTACAAATAAAAAAAAAAAAAATTAAAAATTCAGCAAAGGACCTGAATAGACATTTTTATTTTTAAAGGAAGACATACATGGGTGCCTGGGTTGCTCAGTCGTGAAGTGTCTGCCTTTGGCTCAGGTTCTGAACCCAGGGTCCTGGGATCCAGCCCTACATTGGGCTCTCTGCTCAGTGGGAAGCCTGCTTCTCTTTCTCCCATTCCCCCTGCTTGTGCTACCTTTATTTTGTATCTCTCTGTCAAATAAATAAATAAAATCTTTTTAAAAAGTTTTAAAAATTAAGGAAGACATACAGATGGCCAACAGGTTTATGAAAAGGTGCTCAATCTCACTAATTATCATGGAAGTACAAATCAAAGCCACAAGGAGATACTACCTCATACATACATATAATGCATGTCAATTAATCCTCATTAATTTGTAAAAATTAAAAATATTGTGACCACAGTATCCAAAGACTAGCTGATGGCCCTTGATCAATCATTAATCATTCTGCAGTCTTGTTCTATGATGTCTGGTCATTCTAATCATCTCCTTGAAAATTCTGTTTTCTACTCTTGATCTATGACTCTGGTAGTCCCCAGTCATTTTAAAATACTAGAAAGTCAGTGAAGGGCTTTTGTTAATAGTGATAATATGCCTAACACATTATATGTGCTCCTATGTATTGATTTGATCACTGCATAACCACATTATGGCATATTTCTAGGTAATGCTTCTAGATCATTTTACACATTTCTTATAAAAATAATTTACTTTTACATTTTCAATTTTTATTTTTGTGTAAATAGTTCCAAAATGCATTTAACACATGTTGGTTCCTAATCTTTTCTCCAATACCATATTTCTAGCTTTCTTTATTTACAATTGGTTGCAACCAAACTTTAATGTATTAAAAAATGAATTGGGGTGCTTGGGTGGCTCAGTCATTTTACCTAACATAGCAAAAATATGTCTAGCTACATTTCAAGTCTTCTAATAAACAAAAGGGGCAGGTACCTATTGTGTCAGGCAGAGCAGCTCTAGAAGACAGAATTCACCTCAATACCTTTCCAAACTATTCCAGCATTATTACTCTCTCCTTTTTTCTTTCTCACAATATTAAAGTTAAATACTTCAAAAATAGAGGAAAACATAAGAGTTCTGAAGTAATGTAGTAAAGCTAATGATCTTGAATCTCATTCTACTATTTCTGATGGACCTAATGTTTAAATATTATGAGTCCTCAGTTTTGTTCTCTGAAATACATGTACATAATTTAAAAGTTAACAGTACCTCAAGCCTTATAACCAAGCTCAGAAATCTGCTTTCTAAATTCTTTTCACTCCTGGATCACACTCATTACAGTTAACCACTCTCAGTTCATTTAATCATTTCTTCTTGTACTTTCCTCCATATTTTAAAAATATGTAATCTGGAGGCACGTGGGTGGCTCAGTGGTTAAAGCCTCTGCCTTCGGCTCAGGTCATGATCCCAGTGTCCTGGGATCGAGCCCCACATCGTGCTCTCTGCTCTGCCTGCCTCTCTGCCTACTTGTGATCTCTGTGTGTCAAATAAATAAAGTAAAAATCTTTTAAAAAAATGTAATCTACTTTTATGTTTTCATGTCCTTTATTATTTATTAACTTCCAAATATAGAAAATGAGGATGTTGTTTTCTTAAAATTACCTTCTTTTTATCCATGCTTTCAAATGTTCTCTCTCCTCTTTCTCTACAACTTCCTAGCATATTTATACTACAATTTCTGGTTGAATCAATACATTACTTGGATCATGTAGATGTTACTCGCACTAAGAGACTCTAGTATGTTTACATTCTATTTCTTGAACATCTCATAGTTTTCTCTTGAAGAAATAATCTTGACATCCTTTTGTTTTCTTATTTGTCGTTATATCTGTGAATATTTTTTTTCTCCAGCTTTCCAGTCTGACTTGGAGCCTCATAATCCCCACTGAATGTGGCAAAACACATCAGATAAAATAACTTTTATTTTGTTAGGGGTATCTTTCCTCCTTGATCATTCTCACCCACTGTTCCAGTCTGGATTGGATGTTGTTAAGATATATATATATATATATATATATATATATATATATTCTGATTCCCCTGCTTCATTTTTCCCTTCCTTTTCCTAATGTCCTCCATGCTGTTCCTTATGTTCCACAAATAAGTGAAACCATGTCACTTAAAGCTCTCTCTCGTGTTGGATCTCTTGTATAGTATTGATTTCTGGTTGACTATTTCCCATCCTGTTTAGAAAAGCATATAGTCACAGTAGTATCCTGAACATGTGTGTTTTGGTGATACATTAGGTTTGAGAATTTGCATGCTGAAGCATTTCATTTTCAGAAATAAGGCACTGTAAAAATGCATTTAGACATATACCAAAAATAGTGAGCAGATCCTGTCCTTAACCCAGCTCTATCCTCAAAATGCAGCACAATACAGTTCTTACCTTCTGGGAGTGAAGATCTAAATGGAGGGAAGGTGGAATGTGGTGTGTGTGGAAAGGGCAGGGAACTTTTCCACAGACAGGAGAGAGACAGATGATGGTCCCCTTATCCTTATTTTTCCTGGTCCATTTGGGAACGAATGAAACTAGCAGCAAATAAACTTGTATTTACTGGAATTCCTCCTCAGTCCTGACAGTCTAAATGGCCTTGTGGACACATAACCAACCCTTTTGACCTTACTAACAGAGAGGACAAACACCATCATGTGAATCTAATGAGAACTTGGGCCTTTAGAACATGTAGAACATTTAGAACATGCAGTGAGAACCCAGTACTTCTCGACAGGGAGATGTGAAGGCTTAACTTTACAGTAATAACAACTTCAGCGGTAAATTTACTAAGTTTAAGTTTTTGAACCTTGCTTATTGTTATGGTGAGGATTATACTGCATTATCTTACCAACTGAATACTTTAGGGAGTTGATTATAATTTTTGCAATAATTTTCCCTCTCAAGTTTAAAACATTCATCTGTTGTTTCCTAACTTCTAGAATTGCTGTTGAAATGTCTGGTGATATTTCAGAATGAAGATTCAAACTAACTTCTCTTAGCCTCAGTAAAAATTCACCCCTACCTCATTCCTACTTGATGTCGATGAGTCTGGAAACCTCACATTCAGCTTTGCAGAAAGTAAAACTCCGTTCTCCTGCTTGGGTGGAGTCAGAAGGTTGTCTGCTTTCCTGGTTTGGGGAGAGATGTGGGAGTTTAAATATTTCCTGTACCTTATTTTCAATCAGTTCTTTTGTTTCCTTCCAACCTCTCACAGACCTCACAATCCAAGTATTAGGTGATTGAAGCTTTCAAAGTCTTCTTGATCTTGATTGGCTCCCTTCACACTCTGGTACTGATAGATCTCAGCATCCCTTACTTTGATAATATTAACATTTATCAATCTTCAAAATTGTGTTGGCTTTTCTTGTCTTCTGTGGTTCACTTTGTTCACTTTTCTTTTACTCAGTTCTACAATTTTATACCTTTACTGTGACTTCATTTGATCTTTTTTTTTTTCTCATTAAACTTTTGTTTTAATGGGTCTCAAAATTCTGTGACAGATTTTTGTCAGGTTGTTTCCATTAAAAAGTACTGATTTTAAAAACTAATAACTTAAAACTGCCACACACACACACACACACACAAAAATGGTCCACAAAACATCTCCCTTTCCTTCTGAAGGTTTTACAATGCATTGTTATCATTAACCAGTCTTTTACTATTAAACTTAAATGGCCAATTGACACAAACAGTTCTGAGACCATTCTTCCACCACTGATTAAGACTGGGGTGTCAGGTGTTGGGGATAATATTCATTTAGCCTTCTGAGCTTTTTGGGCAGACTTGGTGACGTTGCCAGCTCCAGCTGCCTTGTCCACGGCTTTGATGACACCCACAGCAACCGTCTATCTCATGTCATGAACAGCAAAACGGCCTAGAGGAGGATAGTCAGAGAAGCTCTCAACACACATAGGCTTGCCAGGAACGATATCAACAATGGCAGCATCGCCAGATTTCAAGAACTTGGGACCATCTTCCAGCTTTTTTCCAGAACGACGATCTATCTTCTTCTTCAGCTCAGCAAACTTGCAAGCAATGTGAGCTGTGTAACAATCCAGCACAGGTGCATATCCGGCACTAATTTGGCCTGGATGGTTCAGGATAATCACCTGGGCTGTGAAGCCAGCTGCTTCCACTGGTGGGTCATTTTTGCTGTCACCAGCCACATTGCCATGACAAACATTCTTGACATTAAAGCTTGCATTGTCCCCAGGAAGAGCCTCACTCAAAGCTTCATGGTGCATTTCAACAGACTTGACTTCAGTTGTAATATTGTCTGGAGCAAAGGTGACCACCATGCCAGGCTTAAGAACACCAGTCTCCACTCAGCCCATAGGGACAATACCAATACCACCAATTTTGTAGACGTCCTGGAGAGGCAGACGCAAGAGCTTGTCATTTGGACGAGTTGGTGGCAGATTGCAATCCAGAGCTTCAAGCAGTGTGGTTCCACTGGCATTCCCATCTTTACGGGTAAATTTCCATCCCTTGAACCAAGGCATGTTAGCACTTGGATCCAGCATGTTGTCACCATTCCAACCAGAAATTGGCACAAATGCTACTGTGTCGGGGTTGTAGCCAATTTTCTTAATGTAGGTGCTGACTTCCTTAAAGATTTCCTCGTATCTCTTCTGGCTGTAGGGTGGCTCAGTGGAATCCATTTTGTTAACACCAACAATTAGTTGTTTTACACCCAGTGTGTAAGCCAGAAGGGCATGCTCACGGGTCTGCTCGTTCTTGGAGATACCTGCTTCAAATTCACCAACACCAGCAGCAACAATCAGGACAGCACTGTCAGCCTGAGATGTGCCTGTCATCATGGTTTTGATAAAGTCTCTGTGCCCTGGAGCATCAGTGATGGTCACATAATACTTGCAAGTCTCAAATTTCCACAGGGAGATATCAATGGTGATACCACATTCACGTTCAGCTTTCAGTTTATCCAAGACCCAGGCATACTTGAAGGAGCCTTTTCTCATCTCAGCAGCCTCCTTCTCAAAATTTTCGATAGTTCTTTTGCCAATCCCACCACATTTGTAGATCAGATGACCAGGAGGGATAGACTTGCCCGAATCTACGTATCCGAGGACGGCGACGTTGATATGAGTCTTTTCCTTTCCCATTCTGGTTTAGGTTGAGCGGTGGTTTTCACGACAACTTTGTTCTGGAGGCAAAAACATTGCCAAAAAGCTTCATTTGAACTTTCTGAGAAAACAGTGAAGTCTCAGCTTGCTTAAGATGACACTAATTCAGAAAGAGTCTGGAAACCTCCCATTCAACTTTGCAGAAAGTAAAACTCCATTCTCCTGCTTCGTGGAAAATAAAACTTTGTCTTTGTGTTTTACATGTCTTTATGTTTTAATGTGAAATTAGACTAAAATTACCTCTTCTCAAATCAGAGACTATAACCTCTGTTTATTTTGTCTTCACCTTAAAGAGCTGAATATATACAGAATACACTCTATAGTTACTAATGAGGTTTGTATCAAAAGTTCAAAATGGTCCTTGAAAATGTCACGAGACTGTGGCTGCTTTTGCACAGATACATGAAAAATTCTTTTGTCCGTATAGTAAAGTGAAAGTTCTTTGTACTCAGATACAAAATCTAATCATAAATGATTACTTTAGTCAACATTAAAATAACAATTATATGATTTTTGTTTTTACATAAAGATATAATCATATCTTAATCAATGTAATATAAATACAGTATATAAAAGGAAAAACAAGCATTGCTTTTTTAATTAAAAGAAACAACTTTCAAATACCTGTTATAATGTATGTTCCATAAAGATAAGATTTTTGTATGTTATGTGTATGTGTTTTTCTGTGCGTGCATGTGCATGTGGCATGTGTGTATATATAGGTGCATGTATGTGTGTGTATATATGGATATGTATGTGTGTGTATATATATGGATATATATATCATATAAATCAATAAATATTTGTTGAGTTTAATTCTGATGTGGTAATTTTCAAATAATTTTGACAGCAGTATTTTTTCTGTTCTATCTTAATCATTTATAACCCCACTTAGAACAGAGCCTTGCACATAGTACACATCATAATTAGTGAAGAAACATTTATTAAGTGAATAAGGATACGTTGAGTCAAGACTAACGTTTCGGCTGATATAGCTCCATTAAATACTTACAGTAGCGATTAGTTATAAGGAGAGAAAAGAGAAGTGAATAGAGGGAAAAGGGGGTGTAGAGAGTAAAAGGAGAGGGAGGAAACAGGTAAAGCATGTTAATTGTGTTTTGGTAACTCTTTTTCAAAGTGTGATCCCACAATTTCAAGTGCTGGAAGTTAAAATATGCAAGGCCATCAAAAACTAATAAAACTGACAGTACAGATCAACAAAAGAGCAATTGTTAAATTTTATAGATCACAAATATACACATCGAAATGAATAATAATTTCTAAAACTATCCAAGTATTATGTGTTATAAAATGTCAATTGGAATAAAATTTCTAGTTATTACATCCCTAGGGTATTCAGGAAGTGCATTGTCATAGCTTAGGGGAATAAAGGGTAACTTGCTTTCGAAAACTGAGTTAAATGACTCAAAATTGACTGTAATGATAAAAAAACACAGTCATGTTTTTCAATGCTTCTAGTCATCTAAAAAAACAACAACAACGAACACTTTTCTTCATGAATTTTGTTATTGAAAAGGCAATATTTCTAAACATTAACTTATATGCAATTTAAAATATGCATATGTGACATCAACTATCATGCCTTAATTGTTTGTTGTTAAATTTTCAATTACTCAAAATTTCCATTATCAAACTGCACAAGAAGCTACCTGGTGGGGGTCTACTCATTGGGAAAGTGGGAATTGTCTTATATTTGAAATATACTTAGGCATTTATGATAATCCAACTTTAGAACACCTTCGATTCCTATGAGCTTTCTGTAATGTTGCTTTTTATTAGTGAGGTGATATCTACTAAGATTAATTTAAATATCATTTAGAAAACTGTGATAATAAAAGAGTGATAACTCCTATTCATGCCTTTTATTCACCATTTTGCTCTTTCTAGAATGAAGTATTCAATCTTTAAAAATGATTATACATATTTATCACTAGAATATTCTGTCACTGTATATTTCTAACAATTGTGGGAAGCAATTTTTTAAGGTATCAGAGCACATCTGATCTGGTTACTGAATCTGCATGTTCATATTAATTTCCTTTTGCTGTTTAAACTTGAGATCCTGCAAATCGTTACACTTAAAAAAAAAGATAAAAACATGAAAACTCTCAGATACCTTTATCTTCTATATCTAGTCATTATAATTGCTACAGGTTTTTTGCCACAGATTTGTCCTAAGTAGTGTGTGTAATATTCACATACTCCTTGACATTTGTATCAATTAGGTTTTCAATCTCATAACTTTGTTCAATGAGTAAAAAAATTTAGAAAACGTATATCTCTGATGTATTTTTTTGATCTGTTTATTTTTTGTAGCTCCAAGTTTTTATGTAAATTCCTGTTAGTTAACACACTGTATTATATTAGTTTCAGGTGTAGAATTTAGTGATTCATCCTTTACATACAACATCCTGTGTTCATCACAGTTGATAAAAATTAAACATAAAACCACCTGAGAAAATATTGTTTTCAGTATGGCTTCAGTCACAGGGACTGGGCAATCTGATGAAGAATTTTTTTTATATAGTTTTTCATAACTATTGCATTAAAAAATAATAGGTCTATTCAAGGAAACACAAACCACTCTAGTTTCTTCTTAACTATGTGTCAGGTTTAGGGGTGCCTGGTGGCTCAGTGGGTTGAACCTCTGTCTTCAGCTCAGGTCATGATCTCAGGGTCCTAAGATTGAGCCCCACATAGGGCTCTCTGCTCAGCAGGGAGCCTGCCCCCACCCCTGCCTGTCTCTCTGCCTACTTGTGATCTCTGTCTGTAAAATAAATAAATAAAATCTTCAAAAAAAATAGAGAACAAACAAAAACAATGTGTCATGCTTATAGTCTTATTTTTATTTTCAGAGGTGTGACATTAAAGGTGTTACTTCATGAAACCATAGAGAAGGAAATTTGTCAGTGAGATTTCTTATCATCTAAATCTTTGAAGTCACCTCACTCCCTGTTAAAACAACAGGTGTGATCTTCATTTCTACACAATTAATCAGAATCTGTATTGTTTCCAGTTTGCCTCCACTCCTTAATCATTAAGTAACTTGAAGACAGGGCTTTTTCTGGTTACCAATCCCTGCATTGATTATTATCACTGTGCAAAGCACAAACTTGGTGCTTAACAAATACTTGGTTGGTGACTCAGCAGATAAATGAGGGTAAAATTTATCAAGTTCTGTACATCAGAGTTTTGTGTATCATCTTTGTTCATATATAAATAAAATTATGGTCCTTATCTACTGTGTTTGCCTAGATTAGGTTTCACTAAGTGGTTAAAAAAGAGGTCATAAAATGACCTAAATATTTTAATTTACATGCTGACAATGTGTTTCTTTTTTATATGGGTCACCAAAATGAAAAAGCAAACAAACAAACAAAATGAAAAAGCAAGAAAACAATATGAAATTTCATATTTCATTCTGAAATATGAAAAATATTAATAAAATTACATGATGATATTCTATATAAATAGATGGAATCTGTTTTAAGCTAAATTCAACATATATCACAAACAGGGTCCTAACCAGACCAAAAATAACTTACAAGTGCTATAGAAAATACCTAAATTTTAAAGATCACTTGTAACACCAGCAGGTTCACTATTTAAAGCTTACTAAACAAATGATGAATTAATTTACAAATTTTTTTTTTTTTTTTACATCAGGGACCATAAATGCTATTCTTCATGTATGGGAGGATTTTGGTGGCTCAGTGTAATATTAATAGCTTATGTTACTTTTCCTACAAAATATTTTTATTGAAGTATAATTAACATAGAGTGTTATGTTAGTTCAGATGTACACCCAGCATTATTTGTTTGTTTCTCAGTAGTCCAAGGGAGGCCAGGGGTTGAAATCTAATAAACGTTATTCTGTTTAATTTATGAGATTGGTATTTGAAGAAAAAATATTAAAAGTTTGTTCTTTCTTCTGATGTTTCTAAGCTTAGAGAACATAGGTTGCTGACATTCGATAAGTTCACAGTACTAAAAAATTGCATTTAGAATGTAGGCACTCATAGACAAACAGAGCTTGTAGATGGATTAAGAGGCTTGCTAACATTCTTTGATGCCCAGGATCCAGTATTTATTAAAATTAGAGCCATATCTAATCTTCCCACTAAAGTGAGCCCAAAATTGTTTTTTTTCTCATATATGTTTAAGTTAGAAGTATGTCAATTTAAAGTATAAGAATCCAAAGAGTTTTTTGTGACTCATGCTCTGTTTTGATTTCTATTGCTTACTAACCATCTCTCTATTAATCAATTTCTTTAATGTAATGATACGGGTAATTAGTTTATCATCAAAGTTGGTGTTATCATGAGAAATATTTTATTCCATTAATAGAAATTTCCATATCTGCAATGATCCTATATGTGTTAGCTTTATATTTGGTCTTGTAAAAAAGATTCCTATTTACCTCATTTTCAAATCTTTGTGGGCTACCCACTGTAGCTGCCAGGCATTCCTATATACTCTTTTTTATAGTGTCCTAATTCTCAGATCTAAATATGTCCTTTACCAAAGCATAGAACAGATATTCTCCATCTTTATGGGAATTCTCAAATACTTTGTAGACTCAATCCTCTTCTCCTAAATATCCCTTTATTCAGAATGCAATTTCCACTGTTCTTCTTTTATTATTGTATCATAGACCTTGTCCATGTGCTTTGCTTTCTTGGAGTTTTGTTTTGTTTTGTTTTGTTTTCAGATTGTCAGTTTCTTCTTTTAAATATTATATAAAAATTCACTAAAATCCACAATTTAGATGGAGGATGGAAAGTAGCAAGGGTATCTGTTAGCTGTACTTACTCAGTTTATACACATTCTGTCAAGCTCAAGGTATTATTTCAGGTGAAGAGAAGTTCTGATCTGGGGCATACATTCAGACATGTATATAGGTAGTTTTAAAATATCTCTTTATATCCTTACTTGTGGGTTAGATAATCTGGAGTCAGTAAACTTTGATCCAACTAGAGGAAACAACATAAATACTTCTCAATTAAATTCAGAAAATATGTTTTACATAAGTCATTTGGATCATGGTAAATTATGGTCATTAAACCTACAATCAAATCTCAAATAACTCTGATGAGTCCTTTATAAACAAAATGAGAAAGCCTATAATTCTGGCAGAACAAAGTATGCATATGCAGCGACAGGCGAAACTGTGAGGACTGCTTTCTCACTTCCCTAGCTGAAATGAGCATGAGTTCCAGCTCGTGGCTCTCTTCTTTCCTAAGCTGGCTGGTTTCTTATCTCAACCAGTCACACGCTTAATATGGTCCATCCCCAGCTGTATAGGGACCTTTTCAGTGCAGAACCGCAGCGCTTATCTAAACTGCTATGACTCCAGTAACAACTTGAAGTTTTTACCTTCAAATGTATGGCTTTTATTTCTACAGATAAAATTTTCAACAATGGTCTTGATTTGGTTCTAAATCAATGAAATGATAGTGGAAGGGTGATAGAGTGTATTTGGATGAGGTTTTAGAAAGGGATCATTTTCTTCCAACTGTACATCTAATAAAACCATGTAATAAATTCTTTCTTTGCCTTGCTGACAGGGTCATCTTCCAGAAGATTGGGAACATAACCAAGGAACTTCAATTTTTACTTAATTTTAGCAAAAAGAAGTCCTGCCTACTGAAGAGTAGTGATGAAAAATTTGGAGAGAAAAGTATCAACTTTCTGGGCATAGTTATAAGCTATTCTACTTCTATAGTAGTAGCATTAGTCTACTATTTCACTCTGCCAAAAAGGAGATTTTTTAAAGTTTTAAGATAATGGACAATTCTGTGGTAATAGAATATAATAATACAGAGAACCTGCAGAGATTGGAGGTGATGTTGCAGAGTGATGAAGAACACCTAATTCTAACCATATGACCTCTAATGATATAACCATATGCCATATTTGTAAAATAAAGGATAATAATAGTTCATATCCTAAGGGTTTGTTGTAAAGCTTAAATGAGTTGAAATACATGAGGTGCTTAGAAGAGCACCTGGCAAAGGATCTTACTGGGAGATTTATATTGAAATTCTAACATTTCAATAAGTGTAGGAGGAATAATAATAATAATAATAATAAAACAAGCAGTGTTATCAGCTCAGATATTTCTCTAATAAGGATACATGCATTTTTTTAAGTATGTAAAGAAAGGATACTTAACTATGGAGAAATACATCAATAGAAGGAAAATATAATAGTCTCACTGTGTCTGTTATCAAAAATAAGTCAGCACTTGCAAAATATTCCAAAAGAACAAGAACATTTGTGAATATGGATATACTCACTATTTTAGGCAAATCTTAAATAAAAAAGAGACTACTAAATGTAATATGTTGCTTTTTGTCTGTCAAAGAGAACAATTTGTAAACTGGAAAGGGTTAGAAATTTATTGTTGAGGGACCTCTTGCCTATGACAAGTGAAGGAAAACATTAAATGAATTAAAACCTCTGACACTGAGGATTATAAATATGACTGATAAATAGTTTAGAGTGTGATTGTGCAATCATTGCTGGCTATCTATGAAGTATTACGAATAATAGGATTAGGACCAGAATTTAAAAACAGGCAAACATAGTACACTTTTTATAAATGAGAAAAAGATGTATTCTGGAATCTATAGGCAAAATGCATTAAATGTCGTCCTTGACAAATTAGGAACATTAAATATAAACCAGGTGGTTTGTAAGCAAAGGGCCATAATGTCAACATTCTAAACCTTATCTTTCAAATTCCTTATTCTGTAATCGTCATCAAGATACCTCATTTTCTTGATTTATGTTTTGTCACCTGAAAAGTGAAAGATTATATTAGACGTTGCTTGAATTTTCTTTTAACTAGAACATTTTTTAAACCTGACTTTGTGATTCTGTTGTTGTCAAGGGCATCTCAAACAAAACATATTTTATTTTGTGTGCAAATCAAACGTGATTAACATTAGAAGAAGCTGTGAACATTAGCATTGTCAAACAAAAACAAATCTGGATTTAACAAAGGAGAGACTCTTTGAATGGATTATTGCATTGGAGAAGGGGGAGAGGACATTACAACAGTGGGACTTCTCCCCACAGGAAGATCTGGAAAAATCTTAAACATCAGGCAGAAAAAGGACTTTTCTTTTATAAAGACAAATAAATGATGCTAGGGGGAAAAAGACATGTGAGGAAATTAGAAGAGTGCATACAGGTGATGTCATATGAGAGTTGATAAGAGAAAATTTTACCCTGAGGTCAGCCTATTCTCTCTCTTGGAGAAGTTGTTAAAGAGAGGTGGGGGGGGGGGCAGGCGGTGGTGGGCAGATTAGGAGTTTCTTGGAAGGAGAGAATTTAGTTTGATCGAGTTAGATTGATGAGCATCTTGTTCCAGTTGATCACTGGGGACAAATGGTTTAACTAATTATTTATGAGACACGTGAAAGTCTTTTGGAGAGTATGTTCCTGACCTCGTCATAGGTAAACAGGAGGAAATCTATGAGACACGTGGGAAAGAGTGGTTCTAATAATCCTTTTCCTGGAATTTACAGGGATTTTTTTAAAACATACCTGTTTTCCAGCATCACAATCTTGGTAAAATTTAACATTTTCAGTGTACATTACTGTAGATCTGTTTTAATTTTTCTCTGATAATTAAGTATGAATGGAATCTCTGAGTCATATGGTAGCAAAGAAGAATAGCACCAGACAAAATAAATGGGCAACAGAAGAATTTATTTGGAATTATTGCAATAGGGAAGAGAGATTAAACCCAATTCCACTGAAACAAAAGGCAAGGTTTTTGAGCACTGGTGTGAACAAGTGGAAAAATACTGGAGGACTTAAGTGAGGAAGGTTGGTGAATGTGACCAGGTTGTCTATATTTGCTGATGGGTATTTATTAAACTTGGGTCCCTCCTGTACCACAAACTGGGCTCTATTTTCATGATGATTACATTTTAAAGGGGTGCCTCCCACGTATTAGAGAAAAAAAAAAAAAATTAAACACACACACACACACACACACACACACACACATTCCCTGGGTTCTAAAATTTCAAGAGACCAGAGAAGGCTTATATCTCAAAGGGTCCGAGGAAAATTTATCATTTATCAAAGGTTTTGTAGAACAAATACCCTTAAAAAAGAGAGGTTAAGAGCCTGTATCAGAAAGAAACCTATCGAAAGCTTAGTCAAGCCAAGAGAAACAGTAAGACCATCTTGGTCAATAGTAAGTTTATATGTAATGTATAAGGAATTGTCAAATTATTTTCCAACATAGTTGTACCATTTGGCATTCCCATTGCTTTATGACGAAAATGAGAAACAACCCAAATATCCGTCAGCAGGTGAAAGCATAAATAAATTGTGCTACTATCGAAACAACAGAATAGTGATCAACAATAAATAGAAAGCATTGCTAACACATGGAAAACATAGGTGACTCTCACAAACATTTTATCGATTGAAAGATGTCAGGCAGGAAAGAGTATTTACTATATGATTCCATTTTTGTAGAAGTCTGAAAAGACAACTCAAATCTACAGTGACAAAAAGCAGATCAGTGATTGCCTGGGGCTAGGAGTAAGGCTGAGAAGTAACAGGAAGGGCCATTCTGGAGTGCTAGAAACTTTCTATATTTTATTAATGGTGATTGTTAGATGAGTATATTAATTTATGTAAACTTACTAAAATTTACAGTTAGAGTGGGTACATTTGATTAAAAAGTATACCCTAATTAGCCTATTTTAAAAATTTTAAGAGAGCTATAAGTCACACTGGCATTACTAACTTGTTAGGTAGGAAGAAAACTCACAGAGGGGTTACTTTCCATTTTTTTAAATGTACAAGTTAATAATTAAGTTCTTGATAAGATAAGCTAAAGGAGTCTGAAGATAAGAGTACATATGACCTCAGGCTCTTATACAACAAAGGGAGCAGAAGAATGGGAGAAAAATCTTACTGGAACTTAGATTTATTTACTCTCTTTTACTACAATTGTTGGGATGGAATGAAAAATTTCCTAAGATATTCATAAGTGGTAAGAAAATGTTCTCTGAGCTATTTAGTACATGGTGCTTTTTAAAATCTTGTAAACAACTTTCAACTTCAAAGAGTGTAAAACTCGCAACGTTCAAATGATCTAAAGGAAGTTTGTTTTAGGGAAAGGAATTTTTTCTACTAAAGTAGTAAATGAACTTGAATAGCCTTGCATTTACCTATATACTATTATTACATAAATTGTCTAGTTTCCTTTGCTATCCTGACAAAATCTCAGAAACCAAGTGTCTTTTTCTCCCAGGGTGCTTGAAAGATAAATGTGACTCTTACATATTTAAACAGAAAAACAAGTGAAGTTCGATTTCTCCCACAACCACCACTGTGGCCCTCTTGATGAATGAATGGTTACAGAGAACATGTCTTAATTTCTGTTGCAAATTTTTAATCATCTTGTGGGCAAGATGAAGAAATGTGTTATGGAAGAAGAGTTGGGATTAATATGTATTTTCTATTTTATTCAGCTATAATCCAATTGTCCACAGCTTATTAAGATTTAATTCTTAAATTTATACCTAAGAATCATTATTATTTGTAGAGAAAGGACTATAGTTGTATACTATATCAAATGCTTCAATAGAGGTTTATGAACTGATGCTCTAGATAAGATGGCCTTGCCTGCATTACAGTTTGAGAATTCTGGAAGAAGACATTAAGATGAACTTTGTGGTACCCAGAAATTAACCAATGTGAAGGAAAGAGAGAAGAAGCAGAGCTGGGCAGAGAAAGTGATAAAAGTCATATGTAGTGTCAACAAAGCCACACCAAGAGGGAACTCTAGAATGATCACTGCCCTTCAGATTGTTCTACATGGACTTAAAAGACCCGGCCCTTATATCCATGCTTTACACACCAGTAAAATAAAAAGTTCCCCGGGAAGAGTGGGTTTTCTGTAGTTGAGGTGCACCCAAAAGAAACTGGAAACTGAAGGCCATCTGTTTACTGACTGAATTCTCCCCATGTCCCCACCACACACACTTAAGTCCCCTTTCCAACATGGAGCTGGGTTATAAGTCTTTTCTTGAAGGGGGAACTGAATGATATATGTTCAGGTATTTCACAGCCTGGCTTTGAATCTTGGATCTAACTTTTACATATTTCATGATCTTAGATAAATTTTAAATGTTTCCTTGCCTCAGTTTATTCCTCTACAAAATGAAATAATTATAGTACCTACTCACAAAAATTAATTTAATGTGTCAACCTAGCTAGGTGACTCTGCCCAGCTTTATGGTCAAACACTAGTCTTTTTTGGTTGGAAACTATTTTTTAGATGTGATTAACATTTACATCAGTAGGCTTTGAATAAGACAGATCCCCTTTCAAAATGTGGGTAAGTCTCATATCACTAAACTGAAGGTCTTAAGAGAAAATACCTAAAAAGGAAAGAATTCTGTCCTCAGACTGCCTTCAGACTCAAACCTGCAACATCAACTCTTGCTGGAATTTCCAGCCTGTAGCTCTGCCCTGTAGGTATCAGACTTGCCAGCCCCCACAATCATGTGAGCCAGTTCCTTAAAATAAATTTCTCTCTCATCATATGTATACATCCTATTTATTCTGTTTTTCTGGATAATGCTGACTAATACAGTATCTCACAGGGCTATTATATGATTTAAATATATTGGGCTATAGCGCAGTGCCTGGCAAATACTTAGGACACAGTAAATATTAGCTCCTATTGTTTACCTAAAGGTTTCCATTCATTAACAACTCAAGGAATTATGAATGCATTATCTTAACTATAAAAATAACGAACCCTCCATATATGAACCCAACTGTATTTAGATATTAATTATTCTTAAATATTTTAGAGTTCATCTAAAATTAAGTGTACTCTCTTATACATGAAAGAATATGTTCAATTTTACTATTTTTTATGGTAGTCCCTAGATACTTTGTTTTTCCCAGCAAGTCTCTGAAAATTTATCATGCAGATTACAGTGTAATATTAACCACCTTTGAGTACTAGAAGACTGTAAAATGCACTCCATGGTGTTTCAATGCATGAAGGTACTTTCAGAATTTTATGTAGCATAATCCATTTACTAAAACTTGCAGTGCCCCTTGTTTTATGAGGTTCTACAAAGATGACAGATGTTCCTTAATGTTTCACCCTGGGAATTCTCCCTCAAATAAAGCTGTCTACACAGGAAACTATGAATATAGATTCAATTGTTTAGAGGATGGAAATTCTCCAATTATAATACTATTTATTATGAGTCTCACAAAAATATTTGCACTAAAACAAAATGTACTGGGGTAAGATGTGTAACTTAAGTTGTCTCTTGTCAGGCTAAAGGTTATTGCAAAACTGGTTTTCAACACGTGAGTGTAAATGTCTGACTGCCTATGTACAGATGATTTGGAGAGAATGTTCAGATGCAGATTTCTCCATATTATCCACACCTCCTGGCTCAGAATCCACAGGAAGAAGGCCCCCATATATCCACTGTAACAATGGCTTTTATTTCTTATCAACCCTATAGTTTAAAATCTACTAAACTATATACTCACAAAATAAGTTTAAAAATTGGAAAATTTTCAGAATCAACTACATATTTAGAAATATAATTGAGTGAAATCGCTTTTTAAAACATTTTTATAAACTTTAAACTCCCAATTATCTGCTTTGTTTTTGTTGAAAAATGCAGTAGTTGGGTGTGTTGCAAAACACACGTAGACACATAGACACAATGTCAGAAAGCAAATAATTTATCTTCAACAAGAAGTTGATGTCATCTCACTATATTTATATCAATAGCTTTTGACCTAAGGCAAACTGAAATCAACAACAAACAGATGTTTTCTTTTGGAAATTATTGAAAGATGTTGCAATATTTCAGACTGGATAAACAAGTAATTAAGTTAGAAATTTGATCATTTTGATGTAATCATATGAATTCCAAAAAGCATTTTCATTGTTTATTAATTATATCTAAACAGTTAGCTATTGTACACCCCGCAGAACCACAAAACAGAAAAATATGATTCAATGTCATATCCATATTATGGAGGAGAAAATAACTGTTTTCTTTTCAAAACCCTTTTTCCTTTACACATGCAATAATAAAAGAGCTGAAATCCATTTTAGTTTATCAAATGTTTATTCAATACCTCTTATGTACCAGCTACTATTTATTAGTATTGGCCACATAGATTAATAAAATCCCCCTTCTCTTTAGGGAGTTAAAACATTAAATTAAAACAATTTACCCTTATTTCTTAACAGTACCATTGTGTACTGCATTATTTAAGAATTATGCTCACTTCCAAAAAGCAAGAACTCAGTATTAGTTTCCTATTGTTGCTATAACAAAGTATCGCAAACTTGGGATTTAAAACAATGCAAATTAATTTTCTTATAGTTCTGGAGGGTGGAAGTCCAAAATCAATTTCCCTAGACTCTATCAAGGTGTCAGCAGAGCTGCACTACTGTTGGAAACTATAGGGGAGACTATGTTTCCTTGCTTTTCCCTCCTCTAGAGCTGCATTCCTTGGCTCATGTCCCTCTTATCCATCTTCAAACCAGCAGCTCTAGGGTAGCGTGTCTCTGTGATCAAATCTCCTTTTGCCTCCTTCTCTTAAGGTACCCAGATAATTGAGGATTATCTTCCCTTTTCAATTTTTTTTTTTTTTAATTTAGTCACATCTGCAAAGTAATTTTTTCTATACAAGGAGATATTCACAGATTCCAGGAATTGGGACCTCAATATCCAGTCCAGGAATTGGGGCCTCAATATTCAGCCTCAATATTCAACCCCAAAAAAGTAGCTCAGACAAAATAGAAGAGTATTTTGGCATCCTAAAAATGAAAGTCCAGAGTAGGAGAAAAAGGCTAGAATGACAGCACTTCAGTGTTATCAGGGAATCAGTTCTTTTCTACACCTACCCTAGAATATGACCCTCATCCAAATACCTACATAATGGTTTCTGGAGTTTTAGCCATTATTTCTGTATTTCATGCATTAGGAAGAAAGAAGGACAGAAGAGCAAAGACATACAAATGAGCTATCTCCTCTTCTTTGGATATTTTTTCCAGAAATCCCACCCAAGGACTTCAGGTCACTGCTCATTGGCTAGAACTCAGTCGCATGGTCCCGCCTGGCTGTATAGAAGGCTTGGAATGAAATATTTCATTTTTCTTTTAGGGACACCTGGCTGGCTCAGTCAGTTAAGCATCTGCCTGTGGTTCAGGTTATGATGCTAGAGTCCTGGGATAGAGCTCCCTGCTCAGAGAAGAGTCTGCTTCTCCCTCTCCCTTAGCTCCTCCACATCCATTCAGGCTCTGTCTCTCCCTTTCTCTCTCAAGAAATTTAATAAAATCTTAAAAAAAAAAAAAAAGAAATTGTTTACCTTTTATATTGTTGCCCATATAAAATTGGATTTGGGAAAGGGAAAATGAGAACTGAATACCAGGATCTGCGGTGACACATCAATATTTATTATAAACTTATGTTTTGGCTTATCTATTATGAAAATACATGTGTCATTAAGCCAATCTCTCTTAGTAAGATCATTGCTTACATAGCAAAATATGAACTCTTGCTTTTGAAATACATCAGTTTTAGAAGTAGGGTACTTTCCTTTGGGTGTATCTGGGGAAAAGGAGATCAAGTATGCTGCAGTGCTGCTGTATCAGAAGTCTATCATAGTTGTCATTGTGTAATAAGATATAGTCTACTGAGGGAGCAGGAGGCTAGCTGAGGATGAAGCAGGGGCTGGTGCCTTGCACCCCCTCTCCACCCACTCCCCTTGGTAATATGTGTGACATTCCACAGGCACCCCTGACTGCCTTAAAAGAAGAATGTTGCTTTTATGCAGATCAAACTGGAGTAGTCAGAGAAACTATGGATATATTCAGAGAAAGACTTGTTCAAAGAAAAAGGGATTTTCAGTCCCAGCAGGGATGGTTCGAAAACTGGTTCAACAGATCGCCTTGGCTTACTACTTTGTTGTCATCTATAATGGGCCCTCTCATCATTCTGTTATTAATTCTAACTTTTGGCCCTTGTGTCTTAAACAGGTTAGTACAATTCATTAAAGATCGCCTGTCTGTTGTTCAGACTATGGTCTTGACTCAGCAGTACCAACTACTTAAACAAGTAGAGTCCCGAAAGGACTCAGTTGAAGAACAAAACAAATGGATATAAGATTATATCCATGTTAAAGAAAAAGGGGGGAATGAAGGACCCCAGGTCAGAACTATACTATAGCCTATAAGTTTTAACATTCTTTTTATAACCAGCTTATGCTAACTAAGAAACTGTGGCCAGCTGACCATAGATAAGGTAGTCAGCAAGCAGCATAACAGGATAACGAATAGCAAAAAATCTGTGTTTAACCCAGCTGTTTCTGGCTTCTGTATAATAATGCTTCTAATGCTTTGCTAAGAAATGAAAAATTGCTTAAACCCTCGCTCGCTGTGTAATCAAATAAAGTTATACCCCCCCCTTGTTAAGAATTTCCCCTACTCCTAAGTAAAATTGATAAGGGTTGTCTCCCGTACTAAGGCCGGAGACGTGCGGTTCAGCACGTACGCTAGCTGGAGACGTGCGGTTCAGCACGTATATAGATAAAGGTTAGAAACGTGCAATTCAACACGTACCCTCTACAGTACACTATCTGAACGGTGACTGGCCAGAATGTAGGTCTTCCAAAGCCAATCCGCTAACACCAAGTATGCCTTTTTTCATATGTTCAAATTGTCAGCCAATCGGCCCTGTCCCATCCGGGACTTGTATGTACCTGTCTATAAAAATCCTGCACCACCCCAGCCTGGTGTGCTCAGCTAGCAGGAACTGCTGACCACCCGCAGGCGCTACTGACCACCCGCAGGCGCCTGTGTAACAATAAAGAACCTCTTGCTGTTTGCATCCTGTGGCAGTGTTGAATTCTTGGGTAAGGGGATCCGCGAGTCTTTCATACAAACACTGAA
Organism: Mustela erminea; assembly: GCF_009829155.1. Lineage (NCBI taxonomy): Eukaryota > Metazoa > Chordata > Mammalia > Carnivora > Mustelidae > Mustela > Mustela erminea. Next base: position 108,943,806 of record NC_045617.1, on the reverse strand, counting down.
ATTAGAATGGAAGTTTGGCAATGAAGTTGCTGGAGGAAGTGTACATGAAGATGACTCATTTTACTTTACTTGTTTTTTTGAAAGATGTGAGAATTATTCTGCCAGGATTTCTGGCCAAAATTCGAAGTTCTATCCTATTTAGCTCTGTCTCTTAATAAGGTAACTAAGACCTGAGTAATAAATTCCACATGGGTATAAACAGAGACATTTCCAATATAGTTATTCTTTTCTAATAAAATATAATATGAACATGAAAACATTAATAAATTATGCAATAAAAATACTACAAGTACTAAGATAATTTCTGGCAAATAAAAAAAAATATGTTAACTGTTAATGATTTAGGTTTTTCTTAAAATATCCTGAAACCACTTTGTTCTCTTTCCCATATCATCAGTGTTATTTGTCCTGAGTCAGACATAAGTATACTATCGTATTTTATATTTTATCCTTCTGGAGCTGTTTACACTAAAAATTGCATCTACACAGAATTGCTTTCCTGTGGCACAAACCACATTGTTTTGCTTTGAGGTTTCAAACATCAGAAGTAACTTTGAAGTGCTCTGCTAAGTGCCTTGCACTCAATAATGTGCCACCACTCTCTCCTAGCTCTCTGCTATCTCACTTGTTCCTTTTCAGGTGACTTTGTGACATCCTCCCCTCTGACTCGCCTTAGTAATATTGGCATTTATCACAGTTATTTTCCTATCCCTCTAGTTGCTCTCCCTGGGAGATTTTATTGTCTTTGTCTTGTTTACGACTTCCAAATCTGTATTCCCTCTCCAAATCTCTCCTGTAAATTTCAGTGCTGGAGGTTTAAATGTCCGCTGAAGTTTTCCACTTAAATATGCCCTACAGGCACCTACAACAAAGACTATTCAGAGATAAGCTCTCCCTACACACTACAAATCTACGTTTTTGCTATTGCTCCTTCCATTAGTGAAAGGCACCATCATCCACTTAGTAGGTGAGGTTGGGAAGGAGAGATCACTGCATGTCTTCTTCAGGTCATTTGTGTTCCTCATTCCCCAACAATAGCCATATTTAATTACCTTGTCCTGTAAACATCATCCCAAAATATCTCTAGAATCTCTGCATTCTACTCATCCAGATCCAGTATGATCACTTGCACTAAGATGTCAACATTTGCTTCTCTGCATTAAGTGACACCTTTGCAACTGTACTCAACACCAAATGTATTGATACACCCTCTTCCAGTCCCATCACCGCCTAACCAACAGAGTCCTTTTCTGAAACCTTGGATCACACCGTTTATGACCTCTTCAGAATCCTTGGGTTAGAGTTCAGTTTCCTCCAAATGATGATAAAAGTTTTCTTTCTTTTTTCTTTCTTTCTTTCTTTCTTTCTTTCTTTCTTTCTTTCTTTCTTTCTTTCTCTTAATTCAGTTTCTGCTTTTCTCTCCAGGCACATCCTTTTTTTCTCTAAGCTCCAAATTTACCAAACATTTTTCTTAATTTCTAAGTGTACCATGTGCTGTCTTAATTCTATGTATTCAATATAAACATAAGACCTGAACATCCCTTTAATCAAAATTCTAACTAGTGCTTTAGGTTTCCTTTAAATTATTTCCTCCCTTTCTAATTTCCATAATCTGGTAAAAAAAAAAAATTAACACACACACACACACACACACACACACACAACACCTGACATACTCTAATCATGTTCCTTTATCTCTCCTGTTCTGCCCTTAGTCATTAAATGTCAAAATCAGTATCTGCATGCTTGTGTAAATGAATACCATAAACTTCTTACTTCTCATTTTTTTTAAAAGATTTTATTTATTTACTTGACAGAGATCACAAGTAGGCAGAATGGTAGGCAGAGAGAGAGAGGAGGAAGAAGGCTCCCTGCTGAGCAGAGAGCCTGATGAGGGCCTTGATCCCAGGACCCTGGGGTTATGACCTGAGCTGAAGGCAGAGGCTTAACCCACGGAGCCACCCAGGTGCCCCTACTTCTCATATTTTTAAGACATGGCTAGCTTCTGAACTAATCTGTATAAAAGTAATTTTCAGAAAATCAACCTCCAGTCCCTCAGAGCTGAGGTGCATATTGGGGAACAGTGATCATGAAGGGAAAGGAAGTGAAGGTCCCTGACCACCTCAGTCTGAAATGAGGGAAAGGGTGCATGTGAGTGAAATTCCTCAGACTTGTGGTTTCTTTGATGCAGGGAATATTCACAGTGACTTGAATGTACAGTTTCATTTTGCACTAATCCACATGGTAAAAAACTCCCTCATACTGATTAATTTATCTGTTGTACATATATTTGGAATTATAGTTGGTTTTCGTGATTGTTCAGTGGGACTTTTTAACTCTCCTTGAGCCTTGTTTACACACTTTCCCGATTTACTCCTCATAGCATTCATTATTTCTGCCTATCATCTTATTTTAGCATATCTTTCCTTTTTTTTTCATTGTTTTGACACTTGTAACCTTTTAAAATGTAAGGATGCACTTTGATACATTTTTGATCTATTAGATCAAAAAGAATGAGTCTTGTTAAAAAAAAAAAAAAACAAAACTAACTGCTTAAAAAAGACCAGATTCCAACAATCGGATGGGACTGAATCTACCTTAAGAAACCTAAAACAAGGAAACCATGGAAAACTGTTTAATTAAGGCAATAATTTTAATAATAATAATAATAACAATAATAGAGATCACAATTCTTTATCTTTTATCTTTTTACTTATAATTTACTCAGAAGGCCCAGAGAGGCTGAAATGTGAGAATATTCTGTGAGAACTGTCTCTTAACATACACCAGAATTGTGGACACATTGCAGAAGGGAAGATTACATGGATCATTATGAAATGATCAATACATCACAGATGAGTTTCAAGGTGACACAATTATGATGGGTGAAATTACAGTTCCACCAGTAACCTGAGCACACATTCATTAGAACTCACATTTATTTTTTTAATATTTTATTTATTTATTTGAGAGAGAGAGACAGAGATAGCAACAGAGAGCACAAGCAGGGAGAAGAGGGAGAAGCAGACTCCCTGCTGAGCAGGGAGCCCAATGTGGAACTCAATCACAGCACCCTGGGATCATGACCTGAGCTAAAGGCAGACGCTTAACTGACTGAACCATCTAGGCACTTCAGAAACTCAGTCTTAACTTCTAAATTTAGCAACAGAAAATATTTAATATATGAAAACTGAGCCAAACAGGACAATAATAGATTAAATCCAAGTCTGGGAAAAGAGAAAATGCCTTCTATGTGGGAGTATTCCACTAAGAGTTAAGCATGAACTTTTTTTATATATTCCAAACTCCTTGATTTAATGTCTCTTGCCAAAGGGTATCACAAAGGCAAAATCATTATTTTAATAATTAATTCAGCCAAGAGAAACAAATCAAAGGATCCCAAAACTAATGGATGAGAGGTTGGTAAATAATGAAATATTTATATAATATCCCCACAAAATACTTATTGATTACAAAAGAAAAAATAGTAACTCTTCAGTGGAGATCATCAGACACCTTCTTAGTCAAGATATCAATGTTAGCATCATCAGTGACGGGGAAGATTAAATTGTGGGCCTGCCCAGTAATGGATGCAATGAGAAGAATACATCTTTACTTCTCACTTTTATGATATTTTGCCAAAGATGCATTACCAGAATTGAATCATAAGGAAACATCAAACAAACCCAAACAGAGGCCCATTCTTCAAAATAACTGCTGGTATTCTTCAGAAGTTTCAAGGTCATGAATGTCAGTGCAAGGCCATGGAGCTATTCCAGATTGAAGAAAGTTAGAGACATTAATAACTGAATGTGACATATTATCCTGAATTGAATCATTTTGTTATAAAGGACATTATTGAAATAATTGATGAATCATAAATGGTGTCAATAAATGAGGAGAGCATAATAAATCAATTTTAATTTCCTGATTTTGGGGTTTATATTTTGATTACCCAACTGTCGTGGCCAGCGCGACAAACCGACCAGGAACGTGAGGGTAAGAGGATGTTGAAAAGAAATTAAGAGACAAAGAGTTGGGGGCAGGAGGAGCACCAAGGATGATGTCCCAAAGTGCCAAAGTTTATTTTGCAGAGTTCTGATTTATACCACACAGTAAGGGAATCACCTCCTGTACATCTGGTGCTAGTTTCTATTTTGGCCGGAGAGTAGCTGGCCATGCAGAGATATCAGACAGCCTTGACCTTCGTGGTTTGGACACTTAGGCCATAACTCAATATTCACAAAACATAGGAGCCTTATTAACTTAGTCTTGAGACAGCAGCTACAATGGCAACAAGCCAAACCTTACGATGTTCTCAGAACAATCACCAGGGAAAAAAGGTGGCACTCTAGCTCACCACCCGTGAAAGTCCTCAGTTGAAGAGGTTCCCAAGAACTGTTGCTCTATTGGGTTAACCCCTTCTAGGCACGAGGCTCCCAACACCCAACACTTTTTTTTTTTTTTGGTAAGAAATATTCATTGACGATTTCAGAATGATGGGGTATCCTTTCAATGACTTATTCTTAAAAGTCTTAGGAAAAAAATGACTTTTTTATTATACTTGCTTCTTTATTATAAATTTGAAATTACCTCAAAATAAAAATAGAATATATAATACTAATTTGTATTTTTTTTCTTAAAGATTTTATTTATTTATTTGACAGACAGAGATCACAAGTAGGCAGAGAGAGAGAGAGGAGGAAGCAGGCTCCCTGCTAAGCAGAGAGCCTGATGCGGGACTCTATCCCAGGACCCTGAGATCATGACCTGAGCCGAAGGCAGCGGCTTAACCCACTGAGCCACCCAGGCGCCCCACTAATTTGTATTTTTATTAGAAGTATCATGTTTCTATTATGAGCTATATATTAATAATGTTTATTAATAGTTTTTATTTTTATTTAACTTGTAAATAGTTTTATGATACACAAATAAATTGTCATCTATAATATTTAAACTGTCTTTTCCAGAGTGTCTCAACTTACTTGTGGCTGCTAATCAAAAAATAAGAATCACCGAAAATTAAACTATTAAGGATGATCTTGAGTTCCAGTTTTTGTTTGTTTGTTCATTTTTTTTTTAAGATTTTATTTACTTATTTGACAGGTGGAGATCACAGAGAAGCAGGCAGAGAGAAAGGAGGAAGCAGGCTCCCTGTTGAGCAGAGCCCATCAATTTGGGGCTCAATCCCAGGACCCTGGGATCATGACCTGAGCTGAAGGCAGAGGCTTTAACCCACTGAGCCACCCACGTGCCCCAGTTTGTTCATTTTTAATTAGAGTTAGAAGGATGCATCTTAAACTTAACTCCATGTTAGACTCACCTAGTCAGGGTTGCATTTTTTTGTTTTTTTGTGTTTTTTTTTTTTTTAAATATGCACATGACCACATTGCACCCAAGAATATAATATAATTGGTCTAGGTGTTACATGAACATTGCCATTTTCTCTAGTACCCAAGGACAGATACATGGTCACTACCAGAGTTGAGAAATTTCAGGCTACAAATGTTAGTAGTGATAACCAGTGTATTGTTTTCTGTTTTAGGATCAATTGTGAGAATAACGAAAGAATATTGATGGGTCGATACTGCAGCTTCTGTTCTTAGTGAATGGACAGAATCTTCTTTTGATCCAGGAAATTAAAAATAATACAACCATCAAATATAATAATTGTTTTATCTACCACATTGTTTCAGACATTGTTGACTTTTTGTACATTAGACAAGAAGAGATTACCTACTAGTTTTATATAAAACTGTGCAAAATGGACACATTCATTCTGTGAAATCCTTTGTAATTTATTTCCAATAAGACCTAGTACAAATCAAAATCATTTACAATATTCCCAATAATTTCAAGCTTATTTACCAAAACAATTGCTTAGTAATGCATCCTGATTTATTAAAAACCAAGTGATCACTTAGTTTCATCATATTTTAGTCTCTCCTGACACAAATATTAAGGATTTTCTTACATCTGTTTATACATCACTTTGTAGTCCATTCAAGTGATGTAAACATACGCCTTAAGGTTACAGTTGAGGTTATAGTCATGTCTATACACTTAGACCGAAACAGGAAGCCTGACCAAGTCAAGTGAGTTAATGAATGGGAAGTTCAGATGATACACATTTTTGGTTTTCTCATTTGGTTCTCCAAGTCATTGTGTGGCTTCTCTTTTCCTCATATATATAGTTATTTCAGCTGATATATGTTGGATTTTACATTTTTTCCACAAAATTTCTTAAAACAAATTCTCAATTTTTTCATACAGGAGGATAGCAGAACAAAAGTTCTTAGAATATTGCTAATAGTTTGTAGCTGGATGCTTCTATAATGAAAAAGTATCAAAAGATGACCTTCTCAGTAGGGGGCTTTACATATGCACTGGCACTTAAATAAACTCCTCTGTATCAAGATACACTGAACTCTTTAGTAGAAGCATATTATTCTACTTAATAGGTGCCCTTTGTGTCTATGAAAATAAAAACAGATAAATGCAAGTTATACATGAAAGCTCTTTTTAATGTTAATAAACACTTTGTCTTTTTAAAGTATCAGCTCTTGTCTGATGTTAGTGTCTTGTATACCTTCCACCTTTCTAAAGTCAGCTAAGTTGATCAATTACAGTACATTGCAGTTGTTGGTTTTATGCCTTTCCTTGTCCTTGGCATTCTCTTTGCCTCTTTATGGTAACGAGGCTAATCCTCTTTTCAGTGGGCTCCTGTGGGGCTGTAGCATCAAGACTCTCAATAAAAAGCTGAACAGTTCAACAATTTTTATTGAGTCTTGATTGAACAGCCCTTAGGGAGCTAAACATAGAAAAGAAGAGATGGAGAAAAGTAGTCAAGAGTTGTAATAGCCTCAGTCTAAGGATGTGTATAGCACCAGTCCAACAGACCAGGCAATGTCAAAATTTTAACAGCTTGGCATCAGTGCATATCTCCTGGTGCCAAATAACGAGGCTCAGAGAACAGATATAAAAGTGGCATTGAAGTTACAGTTTTCTTTTCTTTTCATTGTGAAACACCTGAAAGTATAACAGAATCATGAATGGTCCAAGTCAACATCTTTCTGTTTCTTTTAAGTGAAATCTTAACTTTCAAAAAATAACAAATCACGTTACATAATAAAGAGTGGAAAATCTACTGGCATTTGAGGATGTTCCTTTATCACTACTTGGCCTTCCTCAGACCGTTTCAGTCCTACCCTCACTGTCAAGGACCTCACTCCTACACTCTTCTGTCAAGCTGATAGAACTATCAAGCTGATAGAAGAAATAATATGGGAATGAAAAAGAGCAGTTTCACCCACAAAAGAAGAAAGAAACCTATAAAGGTAGACATGGTTCTTCATAAGGAGAATGTTTCTGGTAGTTACTACACAGCAGCAACTCCCATGGGAGTCATTGATAATTATTATTCCTTGTGGAGTCAAAAGAATGCTTATTGAAGGCCCTTGTTGGTTTGCTGTCCTTCACTAAAATATGTATTTCATGGTAAGCCGTTAAGGAAAATAGCTTTCTATGGTCAAATAACGTGGCCGAACTCCAAGTAGGAAAAAGAAAAAAGTTAGTATTGAACTTTGTAGAACTTTCTGTATTATACAATGTTGTAAACCTTCAAGCAATGGAAAAAATATGCAGCATTTCCCAAATTACACACTTTTTCTTCAAAACATTTTGAATCTAGAACATGAAAAAGGTAGAAAATAGAAAGGTAAACTTATCTCAAATAACTCCTTGGCATAACACATCAAAGGGCACAAAGTGTTCCTACCATATTGCAACTTAATTTTAGTGATGGTCCTGTGAATGAAATCAATTATTTTATCTTCAAAGAGATAAGGAAGTTAAAGCTAAGAGTGACACAATGAATGATATTGTTGTACCAAAGACAAAAATATGCACATATTTAGATTTCCTTCTTCCAATTCAAGTTTCCAAGAGAAACAACTCTTAAATAGATGACCTTAGAGAATGAGATTCCTTCAGGACATACTCTTTCAACAATCCCACCTTTAGGGCTCTTTTTCCTTAATATAGGTGTCAAGGCATCAGTCAACTCTGCTGCCCAGGATACCACAGGCTCTACACCTGGGAATCTGTATCCTATTAAGTCAGAATTACTACACACACACACACACACCTACACACACACACACACACACACACACACACACACACATATATTTATATATATTGAGAGAGAGAAAGTGCTACCTAACTAGCTGGCAGAAACATGAGACACCTTGCTCAGGGATCAGAACCAAAACACCAGACGAAGTAACTTGGTGGGGTTGGTTCCCCCATGATCATACCCCAGAGGTGATATGAAGAGAGCCAGACATCATAAACCACATGTTCAGAAGGATGACCCTTTAGGAAAGGGAACTAGAAATACCAGTGTCTCCACTTATATAGAACTGGGAATATCTATTCTTGTAAGACTGTAGGAAGATCCTTAGGTCCTTACTTGTTAGAGGGTAAATACATTTCTCCAGGGAGAAGTTAAGACTGTGTCTCTGAGTTTGCCATGCAGGATTTTTTTCCCTTTTGAAAGTGTAAGCACATAGGAAGAGAATATTCTAAATCTCTTTGGAGGTCTGTGAGCTATGCAGCCATTCCTTCTCTTAATTCAATATTATAAAAATATATAGGCATGTGAAATCAAAAGAACCCCAAGTTAAATTAGATCCTTTTGTATAATCATATATTGAGTCCATGGCCATCCTTTTATCTGAGGGAAATTGCATGGAAACAAATATAAATTGTTAGTCAATAGTAAGTTGGGAAGTACAAGATGATCTACATGAGTGCCATACAGAAAACACCATGGCATTAACACTCTAATTGAAACAATTCTTGATGAATCAGTCATTAGATGGCCATGTTGTTTTGAATCAGTTTTGTATCCAACAGAGGATAAATACTATTTATGTTAATGGCATATTCCAGAGACTCAAAGAGATCTTCAGTACTTTCTTTTGCCACACAGGAAGCAGAAATGGCCCATTGATTTAAAGCAATAAAGCAGAATGATTATCCTGTTGGGACTCCCTGGGTTTTGGTATGTCAGTAGAAACAATAGAAGTTGAGCTCATTTAGGTTGACCTGCTGAAGCCTCTCATCCAATATGGGTGGTAAGAGAGGCTGCATCTGGTTCTAAAGGCAAGAAGGACAGAGAATCATTCTGGAATGAACATGGAGGATGTCATAAAATGTCTTTAATATATTTGGTGTATAAGATTGATCGATACAGGGCACCTGGGTGGCTCAGTGGGTTAAGCCGCTGCCTTCGGCTCAGGTCATGATCTCAGGGTCCTGGGATCGAGTCCCGCATTGGGCTCGCTGCTCAGCAGGGAGCCTGCTTCCCTCTCTCTCTCTCTGCCTGCCTCTCTGCCTACTTGTGATCTCTCTCTGTCAAATAAATAAATAAAATCTTTAAAAAAAAAAAGATTGATTGATATATTATAAGATTTGAAAAATAGTATGATGTTTTACAAAAGAACAAGTTCATGAACCAAAGAGATAGAATGCTATTTTTTGGTTTGCTTTTGCATAGTATATTGATTTAATTTTTAAAATTATCATTTGAAAAGGAATTTCACTACATCTTCTACTTCATTCCTATGTAAAAATGAGAAAAAGAAAAGTTACTAAAAATACAAAAATAGAAGAAAAAGAATAATAGCAAAGGAACATTATTTTATTTCAAATATTTTATTATATTTACATATATTATATTTATATTATAAATATTATATTTCAAATATTTTTTCACATTCAGAAATGGAAAAAATGAGAATTATTTTTGTCTAAAGTCTTATAAAATGCTAAGTTCTTTTGTCGAATCTTTGCAGTATTAGTTAAGGGGACTCCAGGTTCAGAAAAGGCAGATGAAAGGGAAAATAAGAACTTGAATGTATACGGTTTTATTAGAGAAACATATTGAGTTCAATGTTATCCAAATATCCATTCATCTTTATTTCTTACTAATGCCACAATGACAGTTTGACATTTTTTTTCTTTTTCTCTTGTTGATATTCCATTATTTTTATTTTTTTTAAAGATTTTATTTATTTATTTGACAGAGATCACAAGTAGGAAGAGAGGCAAGCGGGGTGGGGGGAAGAAGCAGGGTCCCCGCTGAGCAGAGAGCCCGATGTGGGGCTCGATCCCAAGACCCTGGGATCATGACCTGAGCAGAAGGCAGAGGCTTTAACCCACTGAGCCACCTAGGTGCCCCTATTTTTACTTTTTAGGGAGAGCAATCCAAATTATAAATCTGAGGTCTCGTTAACACCACATGAAATGAAAGAGAATAAGTTAAATTACATTTCTGTTTAACTTAGAACAATATAATTCCCAAGAACTCATCTTAATCTAAGTAAGTTATTTATGAGAAATATATTGACCTATATTGACTCTAAAAACTTTGTAACTAAATTCACAGTTTTGAATTTATGAAGATTTATATGAGATCAAAATCTAATTCACTTCACAGATGGAAAGCCAGCAAACAGAAACAAATGAAAATATGTTACAAGCAGGTCACACTTTGCATACTTCTTTTTCCATTTCATCTTATTTTACAGATGTTTAACTTTCATCTTCTCATCTCCTAACAAATTACATTCGTGAATCTTATCAAAGATATAAATTATAGTTTCCATATAAACAGTACCCAAAGTCATGTACCAATGATGTGAAAGTTTTGATAGTAAGATTCCATTCCTGAATTTGATTTCAAGAAAAATAAAATTAAGGTGAAAGCTGGGATAAAAATGGTTATGTTTCTTACCTGGATATATTTAGGGATGTACATTGTATTTGACAGGGGAACTCTTTCTGTAAAACAGAAGGCATGTAAATCTGCCCTTCAAGCAATGCTTATTGAGCATGTCACATAGGAAAAAAAGGTTTCCTGAGACCCTACAGTGTAGAATAGAGGGTAGAGTGCCGGCACAAATTCTCTGCTTGATACCTCCATATAGTGTTTAGACTGGTGCTTATTGGGAAAAAGCCCGAGAGCACCTTCAAAGACAATAGCTGGAACTTTGCCCTAGAGATTTTCCATTTGAGGGCCAATTACCAGCTTGCTATCAGACACTAATTGAAACTTCCCCTATGACTGAAGGACATCAAACTATCTTAAAATCTGAAACACATACGATGTCTTGGGTGATACTAGGAAAAATTCTAACAGGAAAAACAATGCCCAGAATAGTTCTATAATAAAATGAAAATGGTATATGCAGGATCATGCTACCAAGGGAAAGCAAGGAAGAGATTATTTATGAGTATGGAGTATCTTTTCCACTAAGACTGACTTTGGAATGGTGTGAGGAGCTGCTAGATTCTATCATTTGGACTATAGACAGCACTCAACTGATCAACAAGAAGCTGCTTGGTCTGTGGACAGAAGTTCCAAGGTATATAGACAACAACCTGTTTGGAAGCCACCACTCTAATCAAAGAAGGTGGGCTAACTTGCATGCTTTTTGATATGTTGTCTTGGTTTTTACAAACTTGTGGGAAATGGCCAAGGATCTGACCATATTGACAGGCTGAAGGAGGTTGGAAACAGCCCCATAAAAATCACTATGGGAATTAGTAAGATGTGTTAAAGTAAAACATGCCAATGTTCACCAGGAAAAAACCCTTCAGCATCAGAAGGTGATTGCATGATACAATTTATAGTTACTGTATCAAATACTTCCCAAAGTTATGTACCAAAGATGTGAAAGTTTTAATAATAATATTCAATTCTAATTTAATCTCAATGTATGAGAAAAATAAAATTATCATACTTAAACATTAATTTTGTTTCAAATTTTTGTTATACTTTAACATTAGTTTGGTGTATTTTAATTGTATGATAATAGAACTTAGATCATTATTAAAGTTTCCTTTATTTAAAAAACACATTATTGGAATAGAGATGCATTTTATTTCAGAAATGTCATAATCATGACAATTCAGTTCCATCCATAACTGAAGTTTTGCTTATTTATTCAAGAAGCCTTTTTGAGGTACAGTTATGGGGAATGTATTTGTAGGCAATTGACTATAGATATATATAAAAATGGTGACAGGAAGATCAGTTATTAGATGATTCAGATATGACTGTCAGGACAGTATCAGGAAAAAAAAATAAGTTTTGGGAAAACAGCAGTTTCATACTATGTACTGGGTGCCATTCTTGGCACTGATGATTTCTCATTAAAAAAAAAAAATCCTAATTGCATGGAGCTTACATTCCAGTAAGAAAGAAAGATAATTAAAAAAATAATAAGCAGGGGCACCTGGGTGGCTCAGTGGGTTAAGCCGCTGCCTTCGGCTGAGGTCATGATCTCAGGGTCCTGGGATCGAGTCCCGTATCGGGCTCTCTGCTCAGCAGGGAGCCTGCTTCCTCCTCTCTCTCTCTGCCTGCCTCTTTGTCTATTTGTGATCTCTCTCTGTCAAATAAATAAATAAAATATTTAAAAAAAATAAATAATAAGCAAATTAAAATAGATGTTAAGATAAAAAAAAAGTAACAAAGCAAAATACAAAGCAAGGAAACTGTCAGAGATTGGAGAGAGGTGGTAATTTGAATGATATGGTCAAAGAAGACTTCATCCATAATACTGAGTAAAGACATAAAGTAATGAGGAGATAATCCTGCAGATATCTGAAGGGAGAATATTCCAGACACAGCAAACAGTCAGTGCGGAGGACCAGAGGCAGAAGTATACCTGAAGTTTAAGCAACAGTGAGGAATATGTGAGCCTTGATAAGAGTAAGCCAAGAGTAATAAATGCTCTCAGGAAGGTTATAAAGAGTTGTGCCTGACTGGCTCAATGGGTTAAAGCCTCTGCCTTCAGCTCAGGTCATGATCCCAGGGTCCTGGGATCAAGCCCCACCTTGGGCTCTCTGCTCAGCAGAAAGCCCGTTTCCCTCTCTCTCTCTGCCTGCCTCTCTGCCTATTTGTGATCTCTGCCTGTCAAATAAATAAAATCAGTCTTAAAAAAAAAAAAAAAAAGGTTATAAAGAGACAGAGTGGTTGCTTTAAGTCTGTAAGATTTACTGTTAGTGATAGGGTGTCCAAAGGGAGAGGTTTGAGTAGAAGGGTTAGTGATGTGTGTTTTAATCAGTTTTAACTACTAATTTGTGAATAAAGTATAAAGGCAAACAAAAGGAACAATAGGTTATAGCAATAACCTTGTCACAAGATAATGGTAACTTGGACCACAGGGGTATCGACTCAAATAATAACAAGTGCTTCAATTTTGTAATTTAAAAATAAATAAAGATGACCTTATTTCCTGACTAAATAGATGTAGATTTTAAGATAAGTCTTCATTTCAATTCAACATTTTTTGAGTACCTACGATATATAAAACATTTTTCCAAGTCATAGAGATATATCAGTGAATAAAAGACACAAAATTTCTGCTTTCTTGGAGCTTACATTCTAGAATATAAGGATCAGTTTTGACTCAAGAGATATTTGTCCTGAGCAACAGGATAGGTGGAAGATCCACCAAGGAGGATCCACTAACTGAGATTGGGGAGGTCATAGGTAGACAGCTTTTGGAGAGGGAGTTTAGGATTTTGTTTTCAAATATATTAATTCCAAGATACTGCAATGTGGAGGAGGCAGTTCATTATAAAACCAGAAGCCTGAGTTTAGGAGAGAAGACTAAACTGAAGTTTTAAACTCACTAGTCTGGAGCACCTAGGTGGCTCAGTCTGTTGTGTCTTCTTAGGCTCAGGTCATGATCCCAGAGTCCTGGGATTAATCCCCGCATTGGACTCCCTGCTCAGCAGGGAGCTTGCTTCTCCCTTTCCCCCTGATGGCTCCCCCTGCTTGAGCATTCTCTTTCTGAAATAAATAAGTGAAATCTTAAAAACAAATTAAATAAATAAATTCATGGGCTTTATCTATAAAGGACAAGAAAGGACTTACGACAGCATAAAAATACCAAAGAAGTGAATACAGATAGAAGAAAGAAATTAGTTCACAAAGCCATGAGAAACTCAACATCAGAGGTCTGGGAAATGAGGATGCCCCAGTAAAGACGAAAAAGAAAGAAGCACCAGTGTATTAGAAATAACAAGAGAGTGTTGGTTCCTAGTAGCCAACTGAAGAAAGTTGCTAAGAAGATGAAAGTGATCAAATGTATCAAATGCATCTGTAAAGTTAGATGAAAATTTGAATATTGAATAAATGGGTTTCAGAAAAAAATAAGAAAGAAATATAGATTATAAGAATAGATCATTCCTTCAGTTTGTGGTAAAATAGATGAGGTAGATTGAAGGGAAAATACAGGCAGGAGAGTCCTTGGCTTATTTTTAATAACAATCTAGAATGTATCATCTGCAATGTCTCTGTGCTCTTTGCCAAATGTACATGTCTTTGGGTTTCTTCTTGGTTTCCATTTCGTCCTTGCCTCTCGTAGACATTCACTGACTTCAAAAGAATGCTTTCGGCTCATCAGCCGAGGCTCTTCACAATCTGTTCACTCTACATTTCTCCAGCGTCCGGCCTTGATGCCCAATCCCACCCACTCCACCCCACCGTGATCAACTCTTCATGTATCACAGTCCAGAAATTATGAGCAATTGTCTGTGCTTTCTTTCATTCCTCTGTGTTAGCTCATACTATTTCTTTCAACCAAAATATTATTTTTCTCACTTTTTTGGTTAAGCTAATCCTGCTTCAGTTTTGCAGGAAAGCTGAAGAACAGGTAGCTTTCTCCACACCTCAGTATCAGTTTTTCTCTTCTGTGAGGTAATAGCACCAAGCACAAATTTCTGTTATAATGTACATTGCAATATAATGAAACTTCCCCTTCAAGTTTACGAAATTCTTTAACAAATTAAGCTTCCTTTGATTAAAATGGCTGCATCCTCCATTTAGTTAATATTGGCATCTGGCACACATAAGAACTCAATAATGATGAATGGATGAATGGGAAGAGCTAAAAATTACTCAAGGAATCATTCTAGAAAGATTTAACCTTTGGCCACCCTGAAACCTCAGTGATATGTCCCAGAGCAGGAGAGCTGGGACTCTGAGAGGGAATTTAAGCTTAGTTAGAATATAATATTTTTCATCAAAGTCTGTGCATAATATCATATTGGAATATGATGGGTTTAATGAAAATGGTATACAATCTTATCAAAATACAGGTGCTTTAAAGTGTGCTTTAACATATATAAAATAACACATATATATGTACAGACATAAATGTATAATTTTCAGCATTCTATTTGTATTTATTTCACTAAAAACTTATACTCAGTAAGAGAGAATAGAAACATCAGAATTATAATATGTACTTTAAAAATGAAACCTTAAAAAAGAAAAGAACATACTTGTAGCAGTAAAGTGAGATAAAATGTGATTTTATTTGGACTGAAACAAAGTTTTCCGGACAGACTAATAATATGGTGTCATTCAGAACCAGTATTTTTTCAATAAAATGTTGATTTTTGTTTATGTAGTTTATTTCCTCTCAATTTTAAGTTTTCCCTAACTCCAATGTTTAGGTTGCAGACTAAAATATTTAAAGTTTTGGGGCACCTGGGTGGCTCAGACAAACATCTGGCTCTTGATTTCAACTCAAGTCATGATCTCAGGGTTATGAGATAGAGCCCCGCACCGGGCTCCTCACTGGGTGTAGAACCTGCTTCAGATTCACTCTCTCCTTCTCTATCTGCCGCTGCCCACTCCCCGTCTCTTTAAAAAAAAAAAAAAAAATGTTTAAAGTTCATAAAAGAAAATAAGTCACTCATTCACTATAAGCATCATTAAACAATGAAATATTCATTCTCAGAATTTTGGTTGAATGGGAGCTACCAGCCCCCAAGATTCATAGAGCTTCTTATAATTACACCAAGTTTTAATGTAGATAGGTGATTAGAGATTATTGGGCTTTTGTAGCTGTTATTATTGTTTTTAATTTTAGAAGCCATTGTTTATTTCACTGACATCAAGCTCAAAAAGAAATTTCTGGTCATGTAAAGGGTGCTTCTTATAACTTAAGAGGACTATCAATTTCTTTCTTGTTTCTATAGCTGTTGAAGAAGGTCTCATGTCTTAACACCTCATGTGACTACCTGTCTCATCCAGAATGAAGGAGCTTAAAAAGGAATCACAATTTAATTTTAGACATTAAATAAGGGAGAATGTCTCTAAAGGAAAGAGGGATAAAACATTAGTGAGAAAAAGAAAAGAAATGGGGAAAATCCAGAAAGGATGTAGCTTAGAAAAAACAGAGAGAAACTGAAAATAGATTTCTTTTAAAATGACCAAGGCTCAGGAGTTGTATGACACCATCTCTTGTGTAATGGATTGTATTTCAGGTACATATCAGGACTTGAAAGAGCATGAATGAGATTAAAAGGACTATTGACATTTTAAAAGGACATTCTTAATAGAAAAAGATTGGTTTAAAAAATCATTCAAATAAAATACTTTGTTGTAAAATATACAAAGTTTTAGAGGAATATAAAGAGATATTAACTTTTTGATATATAATATAGTCTTTGTTAACCCAGATGAGAAGTGAATACAAAAGTGTTCAGCTCAACTTTTAAAAGATTAAAATAACTAAAAGACCATAATCAATAAATCCAATGTTAGATACAAGATTTTTTTTTTCAATCTAATTCTCTCTCTTTAGAAGAATATACCAGAAAAAAATATATATATCTTTTTTGGTATATGGAATTGGATGAGCAACTGCTGATCCAATATTGGAACTCTATGTTTGACCTGGAACAACTGAGAGAATATTAGCATGTAGAAATCCATAAGTATGTGCAAGATTCAGCAGTATCTGTGCTAGCAATGGTCTGCTTTTCTTTCCTGGTTAAAGCTTATGTCAAGTCTTGTCCCTCAGTCCATAGCTCAAATGCACAGAAATAGGGAAAGAAGTGTGCAAAGGATCCTTGAACATCCCCCTTGTTATCCTCTAGATGATGAATGCAGCCTGGACTGAATGACTATCCCTTGTCCTCCATAGCATCAGTAAGCATCATTATCAGTTAATTCCGCACATCTGTGAGAGCTACTCAGAAGTAATACACCACAAATTTATCTTTCTCCCTCAGGAGGATTAATCTCCTTGAAATAAAACCTACAGTGACCCATGGCAAAAGATGCTTTCTGTAGTAAAATAACCCAGAGCCACAGCTCTTTTATGCAGTTGCAGTCATTCAGAAGAGGCTAGTGCCCTCTGTTCATCCATCAGAGGAAAAATAAAGATGTTAAAATTACTCGTATCAACAATGAGGGCATTTGATTTACCACCTGTAATATGTGTGGCTGAGAGGCTGGGCATAGCCTCCCTGATGCTGTACTTGAGACGTTTCCCAAGGGTTTCTGAATAGACAGGCAAGAAGGCTGCTGAAGAGGGACAGGAAGGTCATCACCATTCTTATGCACATTAACGTGCCTGTCATTATCAGCCTAAGACAGTAAGCAGAGAACCAAGTTGTTTGTAAGCTTCCCTACCATTTGTCTATTTATTCTCTCTCATCTATCTAACCATCTATCTATCGTCTATCATTTCTCTATCTTCTATCATCTATCATCATCTGTATCCTGCTCTCTTTTCTCATTCCAGTTCACTCTCTCTTTCTACTCTTCCCTTCAAATCCCTTTTTATGACATCCTTGTTAAGAGCACAGATTCGGACTAGATGGTCTAGGACTAAATCTAAGCTCCTACCTTAATAAATATGTTTCCTTGTACAAATTACACAACTTCACTGCCCTCAGTTTTCTCTTCTTTAAATTGGGATTGGTGAAGAGTCTTAAGTAAACATATTAGGTACTTAGAGGTTTGTTTTATTTATTTATTTATTTATTTATTTGACAGACAGAGATTACAAGTAGGCAGAGAGGGAGTCAGAGAGAGGAGGAAGCAGGCTCTCCGCTGAGCAGAGAGCCCGATGCGGGGCTCGACCTGGGATCATGACCTGAGCTGAAGGCAGAGGCTTTAACCCACTCAGCCACCCAGGCGCCCCAGGTACTTAGAGTTTTTTAAGAGCTATGGAAGTGTTTGTTACTCTTACCAGACTCCATTACTCACTGATATATAACAAATTACTACTTCTCTTGTTCTTTTTTAGTAGCATTACTACAATAAAAGTCAGACCTTTATATATGGTTTATAATTAGATTTTGAGGAATACAATTTGCAAGTAAAATGGTATATCACCCATGACTTATTTAATAATATAAATGAATTCTAGTTGTTGAGAATTTTATTTCCATAAATGACTTTAAATATTCTCTATAAAATTTCATTTTTTGAAATGTGAATAGTTCTTTTTTTAATTTAAATTCAATTGGACAACATATAGTACATAATTATTTTCAGATGTAGAGTTCAATAATTCATCCATTGCATATAACAGTTAACTCATCAAAGTACCATAAAAAAAGACTTTAGGAGCTGTGCAGAATACACAGAACTTTTCTTTCTGGCTAAGTCAACCTGAGGGCAAAGCTTTATTTTGCTTCTGTATAGTCATCTTCATTGATCTAGTACAAAATTAATAAGGCTATGTCAAGGCATATTGAAGAGAAGAGGCAGATATGGAAGAAGGTAGCACACTAGGATATGCTCTAAATTACAATTATCAGTGATGTAATTAACTATCTTTGTCATTCTTTGGTTTACCATGTTATATCTCACACTCAAATTTTGATTTTGGATTTTGTTTTTCATACTCACAGTTATTTTTCTCTGAAGCAGCTTTATTTTCCTTATATATTTTGTCTTTCTTTAAACATTACAGTGGCCAACATGTGTTATAAAAATATAAGTAGATAATA
This sequence comes from Mustela erminea, assembly GCF_009829155.1. NCBI lineage: Eukaryota > Metazoa > Chordata > Mammalia > Carnivora > Mustelidae > Mustela > Mustela erminea. Next base: position 108,924,972 of record NC_045617.1, on the reverse strand, counting down.
TTAATGAGTATAATAAAATGTAATTTCTAAAGAATAAAAAAGAAGGATATCTTATTATGATAATATTTCGATACTTAGAAACTCCATGGCTAAACTGAGAGAGGAAGTGTCAGACTAATATTGGCCACCTTCATCTAGGATTTTATTTTTGTCATGACTCTTGTTTAAAACAAGTTACCAAATGATCTTAAATGCCCTTTACTATGTGAAATGAAGAGTTATTTTAATTTTTTCCTGAAATGTATGCCTTCTTACAAGCAGCAACCATATATCAATCACATTTCTATATTCTATACCTGTTTTTACTTTATATGCACACTAAAGAGTGATATGAGAATTCTAGTGTCTGCTTAGTAATAATATATGGGTTGGGATAAGTCTGATAAAGTTCTGGATACAGGACATGGACACAAGTGATGACTGAGTACATTCATGACCCCAAGCCCTGTTTTGTATTTTCTCTTCTTCCTACTGTATTTTCATAGAAATGTGCCAGGTTCTTCAGCTGCAAACATTAAAGAATCTTGGAAATTAAAAAGAAAAAAAAAAGAAATTTCAACTAAAATGAAGAAAAGCACAATGAAATCATGTAGCATTATTCAACATTCACTATACAATGCAAAGACTGTGCATGGACTCTATTTTGTGTTTATTTCAGTCACAGACTACCTTTGATCAAAGCTAAAAAGTAAGAATGGTTATTGAAAGATTAACTAAAGGTGTTTTTCTTCTTGGTTTTTAGTTGATGATCTATTCTTTAACTAAAAGTTGTGACATTCCCATTGAAGCAAATAAGAAATTTTAGATAGCTGATTCCTATTCAGGATACTAAATAATAGGCTTTTTTGTTTCTTGATGGTTTTTCCTAACGAAAACCAGTTTTATTACACATAGCTTTAGAATACTTAAATTTTCCTAGGTGAAAATTTGACTGTCACCATTTAAAGTGATAAATAAATCTATTTTCATATGAAACATATAAACATGACATTTTAAGTACGCTCTTATGAGATATTCTTTTTTTGCTACGTGATGAGATGTTGAAACCAGACATTTTTTTGTTGTTGTTGAAAGTCAAACCAGTAACAATAATAACCATTTATGAGATTGTTTTCTTTTAGTAAAAAACCTATTGTGAAGTTAATATAGTTAGCTTTTGACAGCTATGTAGTTCAGACTTTTGTTTTTGGTGTTAATTAAATTATCATATGATAATTTTTGAACAAAATTTACTTTACTTAACAATCTCCAACACAATGACTGACCCATTGTAGGCTCACAAATATATTTCCTGAACAATAATACTCAAGCTATGTGATACCCACATCTATTTTAAATAACCAGTAGTATTAATCTGTAGCCCCATTAAATAGAAAATTAAGAAATTTTTTAAAAAGACCAGTGTCAAGGGCGGATGCTCCACGGGCCCAGAGATCCGTCAACTGCAGAGCTTTGCAAAATGGCGCCTGCCGATTTACCAGAAGGTGTGTCTAGAGTGACTGATCGTAAACAGGAACTACTACCTATTGGCTGTTGAACTATTGCTATGCTGTGGGTACTTGGTAACAAGCTTAAGATTGGTGGATGAATATCACTGTCTATGCTGATTGGCTTAGCTCCCCTATATAAGTGATGGCCATATGAAATAAAGGAGTGCCTTTTTTTGAAACCCAACCACACGAAGGATCGTTTTTATTGATGTTGGATGGCGAGAGACCAGAAAGTTTTCTCCATGAAATTTTAGTTTATGTATTATTATACACATGACAGGAAAAAAAAGAAAAAAGCAAACAAACAAACAAACCCCCCCCCACACACACACAGACCAAAACCCACTAGCTAAATGTCTGCTAAATTATTATTACCTGAGGACAACTCTAAAATAAGTGTTTTGCAGAAAGCAAAGAATTTAAAGATTTTGTAGCACAGACAGGAGAAATTTGGTCAGAGTACACCTTGTTCTGAAAATTGTTTTTCATTGAGTTCTTCAGTAGATTTAGGAAAATTGAGGTTATATTAATCATGTGCCAGGATAAAAAGGTAGCAAAGCTAGTGTCTCAGATAGACATTGGTGGGACAATATGAACTTAACAAAAGCGTTATAAATTAACAATTAAGGGCAGCCATGGACTGCATATTTGTGTCTCCCCACAAATTCATATGTTGAAACCTTAATCTCCAATATAATGGTATGGTAGGGCTCTCAGGAAGTAATTAGGTCATGAGGCTGAGCCCTCACAATGGAATGACTGCACTTATAAGAAGAGACACCAGAAAGCGTGTTTCTCCCTCTGCTCTCCTCAGTGTGAGGAAATAACAAAAAAAGAGCCATCTGCAAATAAGAAGGTGAGCTCTTACCAGACACCAGATCTGACAGCACCTTGATCTCGGACATCTCAGCCTCTAGAATTGTAGAAATCAATTTCTTTTATTTAACCCACCCAGTCTGTGTGTGTATTTTTGTGATAGCAGACAGAACCAACCATAAGACAGGGTTAAAGTCCTCTAAGTCTCAGTGGAAAGTTTTAGTCCTTCAAGGTCTTTCTCAGTCTTTCTTCCCATGCAGCATTGGATTCAGGGCCTACATGCTTAAACAAAAGTCAAAAGTCCAGATTTTTGCTTCTGGATAGCATATAAGTTTGAAAAAACTGATGAGGTCCATAAGCTTAGGAATGGTTGAGTTTTGAGTGAGATCTTTTTTGTGTTTGATTTCATTTGTGTGTGTCTGTGTGTTTAACTTCAATCATATGTTGTATTAGCTGTTGTGTAGAAGCAGAACAGAATGTGACATGGTACTAAGATGTCAAAGACAGCAAGAAATTGATTTGCTAAAAAGTTCTAAAATGCTTCTCTTAGCCACACACCTACATTATGTGTTCTGAGCAAAGAACACCAACTCCATCCTTCATCTGAACTTATTAACGAGATGACTCAGTTGCCAGTTTTCCAAGCTTAATTATATTTTTGTTTTAGCCTTTATCCTATTTGTTGGATGTTGACAAAATACCAAAGATTAGACTTTGAAAGTCAAATCACAGAATTAAAGGTAAAACAACCTGAAGGTTCATATCATTGATAACTGATAATCTAGAAATCTAAATTGTAAAAAAAAAAAAAAAACAAAAAAAAAACCTAAAAGATACCTATAAAAAGGAGGAGATAGACACAAAGAAATTGTGTGATAGATGGTGGCTCCTGGCATTGGAATGTCTTTGTCTGGGAATCTTGGGTGGAAGCTGTCTACATATGGGTGTCTGCTGCTTAATTTGAGTTTTTTGGGGAAATTGTCTCCTTCATGATACCATCTGTTCCCAGAGAATCTTGAGAGATCTTCAGCACAGTCATACCTCATTTTATTGCACTTCACAGATATTGCATTTTTTACAAATGAAGTTTCAAGACATCAGTGGAGGAAGTAAGTGCAGATGTGGTGGAAATAGCAAGAGAACTAGAATTAGAAGTGGAGCCTGAAGACGTGACTGAATTGCACGATAATGGATGAGGAAGTTGCTTTTTAAGGATGATCAAAGAAAGTGATTTCTTGAGATGGAATCTAAAACCTGTGAAGATGCTGTGAAGGCCATTGAAATGACAACAAATGATTTAACGCATTACATAAATTCAGTTGATAAAGCTGGGTTTTGAGAGGGTTTGAGAATGGTAGAGTTTGAGAGGATCGACTTCAATTTTGAAAGAAATTCAACTGTTGGTAAAATACTAAAAAATAACATCTCATGCTACAGATGGATTATTCATGAAAGGAAGGATCAATGAGGTGAGCTTCATTGTTATTTTAAGAAATTGCCATAGCTATTCCAATCCCAGCAACCACCATCCTGATTAGTCAGCAACCATCATTACCAAGGCAAGATCCTCCATCAGGAAAGATTGCAACTTAGTAGAAGTTCAGATGATGGTTAACATTTTTTAACAATAAAGTATTTTTTTAATTAAGGTATGTACATTGGGACTTTTTAGACATAATATTATTGCACATTAAATAGACTACAGTATCATAAAAATATAACTTTTATGTCTACTGGAAAACCAAAAAATTCATTTGACTCACTTTTTTTTGGATTGTCTGGAATTGAACCCCAAATATCTTTAAGTTATATATGAAGTTTGTGAGCAATGAAGATAATCATGCCATTGACTCATGTTTTTATAATTATAAAATGTGAATCCAAAGATGTCTGTTTTTAACTTAATTATTGGTTAGTAGATGAAAATCCCTGATTTGGGTAGTTCCAATAAGGTTCAACAGCAGTCTAAGAGCTGATGGCATACAGGAGTTTTTAATACCTAAATATGGAACAAACTGTTTATACCCAAATTTAAAAAAAAAAAGTATATTCCTTTAATAATTTATAATAACTCTCCAAATAAACTTTCAAGTTTGATTTCTTGAAGTCATTTGCTCTTTTAATTTTCAGTGATGACCTACAGTGATAAGGGCAATTCCTTTCTGTATATGATGAACAGTGTCTTACAAAGCTTATTGATCATAGTTGCTATCAATGGACAATACTCTGACTTGATAAGGTAGTTGGTATAATGGAAGTTGAGAACACAAATTTCAGAAAAATCTTTTTTAAGTTTGTTTACTTTGATCGTTTTATTATTCTGCTATCTGTGTAGTTGTGTTTTGATGGGAAAAGCTTTTAGCCATGCAAAATATGGACAGACAATAGCAAGAACATATTAATATCCATTCAAGAGATAATTATAAAAAAATCCATCTGCAAATGTTTAAATAGATTTTAAAGCTTTAGTTCTTACCCATGTCTCACTTTTATAGTTTGGCCAGGGTTACAAGCTTGGCATATGAGACCTGAGACAGAGACATCCTCAGCAATTTTGAATAAAATAACCCCAGCAAGATGGGTTTATATTTGATGTCAATTAATCTCTACTATGAGGATAAAACTAACAGTCTTGGGCAATAAATTATGTTAGCCAAAATTATTAGAATGTAGATGGGATACCCTCTTCAGGTCAACGTGAAAGGATTGAGTTCATGATTACCCAGTGAGGATATTAGCAATTTTTCAGTGACATTTAATTAATACCATATCACATATCACAATTTTCTCTTATTAATTGACAGGTGCATTCAAATCAAGAAACAAAAACAATTTGGAGACAGTTATTATATTTGTAGGCAACTATTTGTTAATTTAATATAAATATGTATCTTCAATTTAGAAAGAAGCAATTATACAAATGTATGATATAGACATGTAAAATATATAGTTTACATATATATATTTATATATATAGTGAAACTATGAAGACTGGATTTTCCATATGTCATTTTTATCATTCTTATCTTATTTTGTTAAACAAAGGATAATCACAATAGTTATGAATTAATTATAACTTGTATGGCCCCAAACTTAATTATTTTTATTGTTCTTTCTTCTACAAAATAAAGAAATAAGTTATTGTGTTAACTGGTAGCCATTCCAAGAAACACAGAGATGGTTTTTGCAAAGGAGACTATAACTTACAAGAAAATTAAAATAGGAAATTTAGAAAATTTAAAGCATTAAATTTCCCTGTAACACAAAAAGAACAAAAACACAAAGAGTGTAAGATTTTTTCTGGCAGAGGCAGCAATGGATTTCAAAGAGTCCCAACAAAACTCTCTTCCAGCATGTTTTTGTAATAATGTGTTAGAGAACTAGGATGGACAGATGGCCTAGCCAAAGAAATTCTCCTTGACCCAGTAGTTTAGATAATCAGAGTAGGGGGGGCTGTGAAAAGAATTGCCCAATAGCTACAGATTTGTAGAAGAGATCCCATCTACATAATAACAGAAAATAAGTGAGGTCTTCGTATATTCTATATGTCCTGCAAAAAACCAACAGTGCTTTATTTGTGGAGGGGTAAGGGAAATATTATCAAGCTCATTCTAATTCTTTCATTCTAATTATTCTATATGGAATAATAAAAAAGTAGAAATAGAAAAATTCTGGAAGGGAAAAATAAAGGAGGATGGTAGAATCTAAACTGACCTGATAAGAATTTATATTACAAAACCTTTTATTAAGTAAAAAATATAGCTAGAGAAAACAAAGAGACCAAAGATACATAATAATACATTTAGAAATTGACACTGATACTTAAGGCAGTATACAATATGATAAAAGTAGCATACCAAATTCCCAAGAAAAAAATGGGATATTCAATAAACTGAGATTGGATATCTTGGTAGCCACAGAGAAAAAAAAATAATTTATATCTGTATCTCACGTATAATATCAGAAATACTTCAAATTGATTACAAATTCAAACTCTTCCCCATTTTTGAAATTAGAGTACTTTTCTATATACTACAATTGCTGTCAGAAAAATCAACATGAGATAAAGCTCTTAAATTAAGGAACTTATATGTCAAGATAAACTGTACCACGAAAAAGGAAAAGTGTATTTATAGAACCTAAACAAAATAAATAGTAAAGAATTCTAAAATGCACTATATGATTGTTATACCTATAAAGACTAAATTAGAAAAGCAAAAATTTGGAGAATGTTTTAGAAGTGAATAATAAGCTTAAAATACATGAAAATAGGATGTAAGAAAGGCAGAACATTTTTAAAAAGGAGAAAATACATTTTAAAAGAAATGTATGCATACTACTAATATAGCTATTATATAACTAGTTTTGCATATTTTAGCATTAGGAAATTTTCAAGAGACCTAAATTTATGATCGGATTCCATATTTTACATATATAAGTGAATATACACATACACACACTAGACACATATATATGCTGACTGCTTTCATATTTAAAAAATATGAAATCATATTTAAAATTTAAAATCATTTTAAAAATGTAATCAGATATTATGAACTGATATTTCTAAGTTTAATTTTACATGTTTTCCTCTGAAGGGGGAGAGAGAGCAGACATTGAGCATACGTATTTGAGCAATGAAATCAAGGGACCATAGAATTTGAGTTAAGTTATTAAGGTTAGAAAGGAGAAAATTAGGAGAAAAATAACAGGAAAAAGGTAACAAAGTCAGTCAATGGATTAGACAACCTGGTGGGAATTTTTTTTTTTTTTTTTGAGTAGAGAAAGTAAGGAAAGGAACTAGAAAGAGGAGATGATGGTCAAAGAAATGGAATGATGAGATGGGTGCACTTATTGCCAATGACAAGGCCTGTGGCATGATCTCGACCTATAAGGCTGAGTAGGTAGGGGACAAAATCGTTGAATGCAAATCATTATGAGAACAAGAAGTAAGAAATTAGGGACAGAGTATGCAATCAGTGCTTTTATAATGAAAATGAATTAGATAATTTAAAAAAAAAATTAAAGGACGTATAATGGATTAAAAAATAGTGAAAATAGTAAAGTATTTTTATTTTTTTTTTAAAGATTTTATTTATTTATTTGACAGAGAGAAATCACAAGTAGATGGAGAGGCAGGCAGAGAGAGAGAGAGAGAGGGAAGCAGGCTCCCTGCCGAGCAGAGAGCCCGATGTGGGACTCGATCCCAGGACCCTGAGATCATGACCTGAGCCGAAGGCAGCAGCTTAATCCACTGAGCCACCCAGGCGCCCAGTAAAGTATTTTTATATGTTGAAGACAATAAAATAGGATAACAGATTGTTGGAGAAAGAAAATGGTTAGAATAGAGAGGCAGCAAAATATTTGGACATGAATGGGGTCAGCGATCCTTCGAGATTAAATTTCCTGAAGAGTAGGCTAGGCCTAGTGGAGTACAGAAGCATGGGGGAGAGAGGCAAGTGACTTATTTACTTATTGTAATGGTGAGGAAAGGAGGAGGGTTCTACTGATCAGACAAGTATATCAGCTAAAAGTAGACGATGATTAAAAGTAAAGAAGGAGTGATTAAAAAGAAACAATGTTATATTTTCCTTAGAAAATAAGGAAATGTTCTCACGGGTATATTGGTGAAACATTTTTAGATGTTAGAATTGTTAGACAATTCTGAGTTCTCATTTCAAGATTGTGATTAACTTAAAACACCTTTTGTCCCATTGTCTTATTGTCTGTTTGCTGCAGACACTGAGATAGCAATAGCTTAGATTCATTCAATGCTTTGGAGAGGGCTGGTGAGGGGTGATAGAGTGAATATGTTAGTAAGGAACATAAGAGATTATGTTGGATAATGAATAAGGTAGAGACAGGATGTTGGTGAAGGGTAGGAAGAAAGTGGTAAAGTCTGTTGATCAGTTGCAGCGGTTTATTTATTTTTTAAAAAGATTTTTATTTATTTATTTTGAGAGAGAGAAAGAGAGCACAAGCAAAGGCAGAAGCCGAGGGAGGTGGAGAAGCAGAGTCCCCACCGAGCAGGGACCCCAATATGGGGCTAGATCCCAGGACCCTGGGATCATGAATGACCTGAGCTGAACACAGACACTTAACCAACTGAGCCACCAGGCACCCCAGTTGCAGTGGCTTTAAACAGCACCCCCCCCAAAATTTCATGTTCATCCTTTCCTCAGAATATGACCTTATTTGGAAATATGGTCTTTTAGATGTTGTTAGTTAAGATAAAGTCATACTTCCTGTTTAGAGTAGGCCCTATATTTAATAAATTAGGGTCCTTTAAGAAGAGCAAAGTACACAGAGGCAGACACAGGCAAGGCCATGATCACACACAAGCAGAGATTGGAGTGATGTTGCCACAAGCCAAGGAAACACAAGGAGCCATCAGAATCTGGAAAAGGCAAGTAAGGATCCTCCCCTACAGCCTTTTAGGAAATATAGCAAGGTCAACATTGTGGTTTCAGACTTGTGGCTCCAAGAATGGAGAGAATGAATTTCTGTCATTTTCACCCATCCAGTTTGTGGCAATTTGTTAAGCAGTCCTAGGAAATTAATGGAGCTGTTTTTGTGGGGTTGACAATCCTGGTATTTCACAGATTTTATACTTTAAGCAAGTATATGAATCAGAAGCTTGTAAACTTACAGTGAAATGTGTTTTGAAAATGTGATTTCAGGTCGGTACAGTTTCCAATAATGTCCAGGTCCACAGAGAGGTAATGTTGAGGTAATGTTGACTGAAGAGCGGCAAAAAGTCAGATGATCACAGGTACGTGAAGGAACCAGTTGGAGAACTCAGATGTGGATGAATTTTCCAAGAGTGGGAGAAAGAATTAGCCTAGAGAGTTTGAAGAGGAGATAGGAAGTAAATACCTCAAAGAATGAAGAAGAACAATTCGAAGCTCAATAAATGGAAACAGTAATGAGGAGCCATTTTACTCCTGGAAGATGAAGGAGAAAGAGTTTAATGATGGCCTTTTGTAGTTTTTATTTAAATCCCCGTTAGTTCACATACAGTGTAATATTAGTTTAGGATATACAATTTCCATACAACACACACTATCAATCACAAGTGTCCTCCTTAATCCCCATCACCTATTTCACCCATCCTCCACCCCACTTCCCCTCTGGTAACCATCAGTTTGTTCTCTGTAGTGAAGAGTCTGTTTCTTGGTTCATAAAGATGGTGTTTGTTTTACTCTCATTTTCATTTTATAGATAACACACAGAGAAACAGTATCCCACTTAGAAAAATAGGTTCTTTTTTTTCTTTTTTCTTTTTGTTGTTAAAAAACCTACTGGCTAAGTGTAGCTGATACAATATTCCAAACACAGTGTTCTATAGGCCTTTTTTTTTCCCCCCAATTTTTTTTCAATCTCCTTTGTTGGAAACACTCTCCTTTTTGACTATTTTGTTAACCCTTTCCAGCCTAGGACACAATTAGGTAAATTTAATTAGGTGGTTTATTTTTCTCTATTCTATAAATTCATTTATATTGTATTCAATTTGAAATATAAGTAATGATATCACCAATAAAAAGACACCGAGTTTCACAGAACAGAATCATTCTCCCTTTTGAAAAATGTTGGTTCTTTTTTAGAAAACATTTACACATGTGACAACTCAATTATTAAGTATCATTTGACCACTCTTCATTTGAGATCATATATTTAGAAACTGTTATATAATGGGATCTGTTCAAGAATTATCAACTAAAAGATAACAAAGAAATTGTCCCTGTCCTGAGGTTGTTAATAGAAGCAAAATACAGAGGTTTGTTTGATTAAACAAACCTCTGCCTTCCTCTTAGGTTTTGATCCCAGGGTCCTGGAATAGGGTCCTGGGATTGAGTACCACATCAGGCTCCTTGCTCAGTGGGGGGGCTGCTTCTCCCTCTGCCTGCTATTCTCTCTCTCTGACGAATAAAATAAAAATAAAATCTTTTTTTAAAAAGAAGCAATATACAAGGATATATAAATAGTATTTAAAATGCCAATATTAATAATCATATGAGAGTTGTGGGAGCAGAGGAAAGGTACTAGTCATTCAGTCTTTGTGCTACATAAGAAAAGTAGTAAGAAAAAATATATAGTGGAAAAAAGACAGTCACTTCAATAAATAGTGCTGGAATAATTGGACAGCTATGTGTAGAAGAATGAAACTCGACCATTCTCTTACACCATACACAAAGATAAACTCAAAATGGATAAAAGACCTCAACGTGAGACAGGAATCCATGAGACTCATAGAGGAGAACATGGGCAGTAACCTCTTTGATATCAACCACAACAACTTCTTTCAAGATATGTTTCCAAAGGCAAAGGAAACAAAAGATAAAATGAATTTTTGGGACTTCATCAAGATCTAAAGCTTCTGCACAGCAAAGGAAACAGTCAACGAAACAAAGAGGCAACCCACCGAATGGGAGAAGATATTTGCAAATGATAGTACAGGAAAAAGGCTGATATCCAGGATCTGTAAAGAACTTCTCAAACTCAACACACACAAAACAGATAATCATGTCAAAAATGGGCAGAAGATATGAACAGGCACTTCTCCAATGAAGACACAAAAATGGCTAACAGACATATGAAAAAAATGTTCATCAACACTAGCTATCAGGGAGATTCAAATCAAAACCACATTGAGATACCACTTTACACCAGTTAGAATGGCCAAAATTAACAAGATAGGAAACAATGTGTGCTGGAGAGGATATGGAAAAAGGAGAACCCTCTTACACTATTGGTGGGAATGCAAGTTGGTGCAGCCACTTTGGAAAACAGTGTGGAGATTCTTTAAGAAATTAAATATAGAGCTTTCCTATGCCCCTGCAATTGCACTACTGGGTATTTACTCCAAAGACATAGATGTAGTGAAAAGAAGGGCCATCTGTACCCCAATGTTCATAGCAGCAATGACCACGGTCACCAAACTGTGGAAAGAACCTAGATGCCCTTCAATGGATGAATGGATAAGGAAGATGTGGTCCATATACACTATGGAGTATTATGCCTCCAACAGAAAGGATGAATACCCAACTTTTGTATCAACATGAATGGGACTGGAAGAGATTATGCTGAGTGAAATAAGTCAAGCAGAGAGAGTCAATTATCATATGGTTTCACTTATTTGTAGAGCATAAAACACAGAGGACATGGGGAGATGGAGAGGAGAAGGGAGTTGAGGGAAATTGGAGGGGAGATGAACCATTAGAGACTATGAACTCTGAAAAACAATCTGAGGGTTTTGAAGGGGTGGGGGGTGGGAAGTTGGGTGAGCCTGGTTGTGGGTATTATGGAGGGCACGTATTGCATGGAGCACAAGGTGTCTTACATAAACAATGAATTCTGGTACACTGAAAAGATATTTAAAAAATTAAAAATTAAGGGGTGCCTGGGTGGCTCAGTGGGTTAAGCCGCTGCCTTCGGCTCAGGTCATGATCTCAGGGTCCTGGGATCAAGTCCCACATTGGGCTCTCTGCTCAGCAGGGAGCCTGCTTCCTCCTCTCTCTAAATGCTTCTCTGACTACTTGTGATCTCTCTCTGTCAAATAAATAAATAAAATCTTTTTAAAAATTAAAAATTAAAAAAAAAGAAAAGGAGCACAATTTTGAAAAAGGAGGGTTCTCTCAAAAGAAAATTAGGTTTATTTTTCCTTAGACCTGATAAATGGGATCTCAGAAAAAGAAATTAAATTGATTTGAAGGAAAAAGAAACCCTGATAATTATGATACAGTTGAGTTTTTGGACTAAAATATATATCAACTTCTCAGTATTAGAGATCATTATTTTTCAGATCTTTTCTTTCTTTTATCTTCTGATTCTCTAAATTACTATTCATATATTTCACTATATATCTGAAATCATATTCAATTTAACTAGTTGTCTTTTTTTTTTCTTTCAGATGTTGAACCAAAAGTAACCATTGAAATATTTCCCTAACATCTATTTTTTTTTCCCCCTTAAGGTTTAGGTCCCGAGTAAAAACTACATGGAAACTTGTTTTAAACCTCATTTGATAACCAATATTGACTTTAATGGACTAGGTGATATTTGTAATCTTCTCATGTAAATCACCCTAGTCTCTGGTACTACACACTTCTTATGCCCTATTGTAGGAAGGAAAAGAGAGACTGACTACCAGCACAGGCATCCTTAGCTCATTCCAACCCTATACATAGCTCTGTATTAGGCACTGGTGGCACAAAAGAAATATAGTGATTCTTATCTTAAACAGACACACTAGGAATCCTTAGTTGTTGCTGAGATAAGCTGTGAACCTAAAATAAGATTCAAATAGCAGTAGAAAAAAAATGGGAAAATCTGACTTATTCTGAATTGTCCCAAATTTTGCAATTCAAACATAACTACTTCAGCTAGGAATCTTCTAGGCAGTGTTTTGCAAAATGTTCCATAAATGTCATAAAAGAAATCTCTAATCAAATATGTTTTGAAAATACTAGGTTAGATAAAACTAAGTAAGTTTGTTAATGGAATCACTTATTTATTTAAAAGGAATATATGTATGATATTAAAAGGGCAATGCTAAGGTTGCTTCCACAGTTTGTGTGTATTTCATTAACTTTTTATGTTGAGATAATTGTAAATTCACATTCACTGTAATAAATAATACAGATAATATCCATACAGACCTCATACAGTCTCCCCCAACAGTAACATCTTACAAAAGTTTAATATAATATTACAACCAGGAAACTGAAATCATAGGTTTATTTTCAAAGATGGCTCACAGTCTAACATTCCAATGACTTTGTGATGCTCTGTGAAGGGGGGCAATAGTGTGTAAAAAGCCTAATTTTACTTGCATGTGTAACCTTTTGTTGTGTTATTTTTTCTTCTTTTAAGTAAGCTGTGCCAGGAGATTTGTACTCTGTGGAACATGCTCTAGAAAAAGGCTCCCTAGGAATATTGTAATGAGGTTACATCTTTAAACTCATGTCTCACAGTTGATCAAATACAGGTAACAATATGAGCTTTCTGGATTAGAATGTAAGAGGTCGTCTAGACATAAAAAGAAGTTGGTTAAAAAAAAAAGAGGTTGTTTAGACCCAAAATAAATCAATAAAATGTGCAAAAAGTAATGATACATCAGTTTACAATATTCAAAAATGAGCAATGTTCTGATTCTGAGGATGGCAAAATTCTCTAAAAGACAAAAGGAAATTTTGAACATATTATAACTTCAATATAATCTTCTTTTTTCAATATAATGTACCTTGATGAATAGAATTCAAAATAATCTGTTTCCAGGGCACCTGGGTGGCTCAGTGGGTTAAGCCTCTGCCTTTGGCTCAGGTCATGATCTCAGGGTCCTGGGATCAAGCCCTGCATCAGGCTTTCTGCTCAGTGGGAAGCCTGCATTCCTCTTTCTCTCTGCCTGCCTCTCTACTTGTGATTTCTCTCTCTGTTAAATATATAAATAAAATTTTGAAAAAAAAATCCATTTCCTTATTGTCAAGTATATATTTGACAAACATTTTTAAAGTAGCTAAACTTTGTCAGACTCTGGTAGGGACTAATAATACAATGAATAAGACTTAATCTTTACCCTTAAACACTCACAGGCTAAACCAAGTGGTGTTCAAAAGGATAGTTTTATGGCAACCCCCTAGGGTCCCCTCTCTCCATGGAGCTTTGTACTATCACTTTCCTATCCCTCAATAAACCTTGCTCTGCTGCCCCAATAAATAAATAAATACATAAATAATACTTTTAACAATTCCAGAGATATATGTAAAACTATTCTTTTCTGTACAAAATTTTATTTTGTTTTATCTTAGGTATGGAGTAATTATTTGACTGTTTATTAGAATAGATTAGTGGTCTCAATGATATCACTATCTTATCTACCTCTAAGGAACTACTTTAAAAAAGAAATAAAAGGAGCTTGAGGCAAACAAATATTCAGAATTAGTGAAGCATACGTCACTCCTACACTAAACAATCCAGTGAGAAATTTACTGATATATAGCTAGATATATCAATAATTAAATAACCCATTGATATATTTCCATAGTACAGAGAACATAATTTGGAGGTGTCTTCTGTTAGAAAAAAAATCTTTGTGGCTCTAGCTAACTTGAGAATAACCCTACTCCTTAGACTCTTGCCTCACAAGCATTTTTTTTCATAACACCTTTATTGATATATAACTTACATTCTATCAAATTCAGCCTCTTAATGTATACAGCTCAGTGGCTTTTTGAAGCTATCACCATTATCTCATTTTAGACTATTTTGGCACCCTCAAGAAGCGCTACACCCATTTAGCCTTCACTCCCTATTTCCTCCTTCCTTAAGTCCTGGCAACTACTAATCTACTTCTTATCTCTCTGGATTTGCTATTCTGGACATTTCATTTAATACAATCATACATTCATATAATTTTGTGACTGCTTCTTTTACATACTATGTATCAGTGGTTTATACCTTTCATGTTTAAAAATATTCCATTGTACAGATATACTATATTGTATTTACCTATTCATTAGTTAATGGTCTTTTGTGCCATTCATCAGAAATGGTCTTGCGCCTTTCACAAAAAGGGCGAGTTTTGGGCTGTTATTTACCTTCCCAAGCTTTTTAAGACATCTTTGCCTAGACATTTTTATCCTAATGCTTCAAATCTGAAACACAAGATTTCTCACACACACACACACACACACACACACACACACACACAATAAAATTCCTGTAAAACAGATTACAAGAAGGTGCTGATGCGGCGTGGTGCTTAACCGATGGCAGTAGGTTCTGTTGATCCAATACTTAAGATTTCAAATTTACATGACAACTCCAGGCCTGATTTAATTGTGGCACCACTGTGTTTTCAGACCAGCCTGTTTATTTAATTGTGTTCATGTCTCTAGAGCCCAATAAATGATGAAGAAAGTTATAGTCTAACCCACACTGGAGAAGAAAATGCCATCCAAAACGTGGAACTGCTGTCCTCTTTCATAGATGCTGTAAGTGCTGTAATTTGCAAAGAATGCTTTGGTGGGTTTTTGGTTCAATTTGGGGACATTAGAAATGATACTTTCAGTGGCTATTCCGTTTGTGTTAGGTCAAAGCTTACCATGCAAAAATAAGGCAGAAGGAAGGGACTTAGATATGGTCTTAAATTCTCCCAGTTACAGTTTAATAAATCACGCAAGTCTAATTACACAAGGAATTTTTGAGATAAAAGAATCATAGAGTTCATTTTATTCAATCTTTAGCCAATAACTCAACCCACACCATAATGTCTCTAAGGATATATTTATTTATTCATTTAGTCTCTCTTCTCTTTTTTTGGAAAATATACACACACCTGATCTAGGCAAAAAGATCACAACACAAATATGGTTTCTACCCATACAGAACACATATTTTTGTGGGGATATTAACTGAATAAATAAACAAGTTGTTGGTTTTGTAAGACACTTAAAAAAAAAATAAAGAAAGAATGGCAACATGACTAGAAAAGCCACACAGAGGAGATCTTTAAGCTGATATATGAAGGATGAGAAAGAATCAGCTATAGGAAGATGAGGGGGAAAAGAATATCTGTCAGAGAGTAATTCCAATTACACTACATGAGAATGAGATAGGCATGTTGATCGCACAGAAAAAGTTGAAGAATGTGGTTTAAGTGTAGTAGGAAAGGATAATGTGGCACAGAGAAAAGATGAAGAAATGGTGGAGGATCATGCAGGGTCTCATAGGGAGTTCGGGTTTCCATCTAAGTGTACTTGGAAGTATTGGAGTATTTTTTAAAAAGAGATAAAATGAATCAACAACTTTGCAAAAAGCCATTCTTGCCACCATTCTTGCTACATAGTTTAAATGATGGGATGTATTTAGTGGCTTTTAGAGTCTTCCAAGCAGAAGGAACAATGGTTAACTCCAGGGATACAACAGTGGAGATGAAAAGCAATAACTGGCAGCCGCTAGTTGAATACTCCTGGAAATAGTGCCTCCGAAGTTTTCTTATTTATTTCAAAGAGGTTGGATGGTTAAAAGGCTTTTCTGCAGAATGAATCTGGGTTTTTTTCTTCATAATAAGCACCCTCAAATCTCGTAATGACAGCAAACCTTTATTTTCTTCTTACTGGTATGCAGGTCAGCTTGACTTTGTTAAGAATTGGATGGGCTTGGTCCCAGGCTTTGGGTGGGAGCCAGGTATGCTGTGTGCATTCCCAGTGTCTTTGTAACAGTGACTGCTCAAGAAATGTTCTTCTCCTGGCAGTTGCAAAAAGTACCAGAGAGCAAGGCAAACCACGTTAGTGGGTTGGAATCTTTCATCAGAATGGGAACCCTGTTTCTTCAGACCACTTCTCTTCCAGTGCAACTCAAAGAGGCCTGTCTAATGTCAACGTGGCAGAGAACTATGCCATCTACTTTAAGTGGAAGGGCTGTACAGACACACGGTTTGGAGTATGGATGTACAATTCTGCTACAGAATGTAAAGAATTGGAAACAATATCCCAACCTACCACAGTGAATAGCTATAACTTTTGCCTCCTAAAATTCCTAAAGTTCTCTCTGAAGCCACACAAAAAGACCTATTTCTTTAACAAAATAGATGTGTAATTATTAAAAATCAGCTTGCCATATACAAACATTACATATTTCCCAAGGAAAAGTACTTAGTTTATTTCTCTAGTGTTAAAGCCATATCAAAATAATAGAGACTCGGGCCCCAAATGTCCTTCCAAGTCTTATCTCACACCATGCAAAAGGTTTTGTCCACCTTTTTAATCACATAGTCTGATCCATGACTCCCTAAATACACCATGAACTTTCAACTCACCATGCAGTTATTCTACCTATTTCTTTTAGCTAAAATACTCCACCTCCACCAAGTCATCCTGATAAAATCCGTTTTCTTTTTTTTTCAACACCAAATTCAAATGTCAAATCTACTGTAAATCCTCTCTGATCCCAAAGGCAGAATTAATAGCTTCTTCATCTCTGCATTATTGTATTCTTTTAATGCCATTCGTAATGTAGTCATTGGAGGTAGGATATCTTTTCTTCTCTAACCCTCTCATCTGTCCAAGACATAGAAATTTCTTCTCATTTATGGCATTAAGGAGGGTATGTCTCTCAGTGTGCTATTATTTTGTATTCACTGAAGAAAATGGACAAAATTCTATTATTTCAGATAGAAAACAGCATAATAGAAGTAGATGCTTAAAAAGGGTTGGGCATGCTGGAGTAGCCCACATGATTAGGAATCTAGACACAGTTCCCAGAACATCACAGAATTAACCTGCCAGAAGCTCTACTCCCTCTGCCCTAGGAGGAAGGAAGGAAATCAGGAAGATGCCACTGGGTCTATTAGCTTAAGAAGGCATTGCTCTAGCTGGGTTGGACAGAGTTGTGGGCAAGAGGTTATCACCTGTTCCCTCAACACCCCAACACCCACACACTGCAGCTTGGGTCTACCAGTTCTGCTTCAGAAAATTGCGCATCTCTACAACCTGGCTTGCCAGCAGAAACCTTCAAAAAGCAGTGGAAACATTGCTTTCATCTGTGTTCTGCCTTTCAACCCTTGCATCAGTGTGTTTAGCTACAGAAGCCAATTTACATTCATGTACCTAATCAGAGGGAAGTCAGAAAAATAGAGTTTTAGCTATGGGAATTCGTGTTGAGTATGAAATACACCATATATCTGATAGTTTATTCCACTTACTCTTCCCGTACTTTAAGAGGAGTAGGCAGTAGCTGATAGATGAGCGTGATCGAATCTGACAAACCCTGGTCCACATTTATCTGTCTGTGTAGACTTAAGGTGTTAAAACAGTGAGACAATAAACCATCCTTTTGTGCTTTGAGTCTTCACTGAACAGGGTATGAGGCAGCAGCTGCCCAGCTAAACATTCTCTCTGTATATATGCCTCTTTCCTTGATCCAATTCCAAGTTCCGGTTCAAAGGAGAGAGTTCCAGAAATCTAATCCTATTTTGCCTCAAATCTAAGCAATTTTTTCAATCCTTATTTATGGGGAAAGAAAAAACAAAAACAAAACAAAAGGCAACACAAAGCAAAACAAAAACAAACAAAACAACATAATCAAAGGGGAACAGATTATCATTATAATATCATTCCCTAATTCCAGGATTTATATGTTTGAAAGTCAGTACCCAGGGCAAGCTCTCTGTAAAGGGTATTTTCAGTGCTTAGAACATGATACGCTTTGAAATATTTTAATTAAATTTAAGGGGGTATGATTCTCATTTAATATTTTTAAATTTCATGTAATAATGGAACAACATAATAATGTCAGTAACAGTCACCAACAATCAGACCGGTACATGTTCAAACTTGGCTTTAACTCTTAACAAATCTGTGATCCCACCCATTATCTCAACTTCCTATATCTCTGATTTTTCACCTATAAATAACATATAGTATTACCTATCTTGTAGGGCATATGCAAATATCAGTGCATAATGTTAATGAGAAAATGTGGTAATGAGTAGATAACCAGCGAACATGAGTTTCCTTTTTCTCTGCTTTCCCTTCCTTGTCTCTGCTCTCCTTAAAATCATTGTCACTAGTCTCAAGAGAAGATTAGTACATTATATTTCTTTTCAAGTATAATGCCCAGAAGTGAACAAAATGCTTCCAGTGCGGTTCATCTAACACAACTATAGAGGGGAGACTACCACAATAATTTTAATTAGATATACCTGACATTATCATTAGATTATTTGAAAAATAATTTGCACTATTGATTTATATTTCATTTAATCAGACCCTTAGGTTTTCATACCATCTGCTTTAGGAGCCTGCCTACATTTTTGTTGTACTCAGTGTAAAGAATATACTTGCCTTGTACTATGTTTCATGGATTGTTTAACCTATTGCCTCTTATTAACCTACTGTCTAGATTTTCTTTTATGCTGATTCACTACTTCTATATACTTTTAATATTTCAAAACTTTATGTAATTTGTAATCCTTTTGCATACCGTGACTATCCTCACTAAAGTATATATAAAAAATTATTAGTTAGGAAAAGCCTGAGTCAGTAACTTGGATTGTCCACTCGAGATTACTTTCCAGATTGACATCAACTTTACAGGTACTGATTACCTAGTTCATCAAATTATCAACTTCCTTAATTATGTTCATTCTCCTCACTTCCCTCAACTTATTTCACAAGGATGTCATGATATATTTTGCTAGATAATTTAATGAAATAAACTTGCACTTGACATAAAATATAGCTATCATCCTATTTGGAGGAAAGAAAAAAAATCCTATAACATCTTGATCAGCAGAATATTGATTTGAATTTACTATTCACATTTCCTTCATTTTTGATGTAGTAGAGCATGGATCTTTATGCCAGCTATAGTGGCATAGTTAATCAGTTATCCCTTTGATACATATTGTGCTTCTAGAGTTGAAATATAGCTGTTATCTTTTGAACAAAGTACAATTCTTGGAATTTTTGAATGTAACATGGGTTGTTGATAATTAAATAGAGCCACTTTGGTCATAATTATCATAAAGTAAAAATTGTCCAGCCACGTAGAAGCTCTTGATTTACAATGGCTCAAATGATTATTTTTTGACATTGCAATGGTGCAAAATTGTTATACATTTAATAGAAACTATTTTGAATTTTGATCTCTTTCCAGGCTAGTAATATGCGGTATGATCCTCTCTCATATGCTGGCCAGTGGACAGTGAACTCTGGCTCCAAGTCAGCCACGCAAACCTGAACGTGAACAACCAGTACTCCAAAAGCCATTCTGTACCAGATAACACCCTGTTTTTCAGTTTCAGTACAATATACAAAAATTACATGAGATTTTCAACACTTTATTACAAAACAGGCTTCGTGTTTGATGTTTCTGCCCAACTGTAGCCTAATGTACATGTTCTTAGCACATTTAAGGGAGGCTATTATATACAGTAGGTTAGGTATATTGCATGCATTTTCAACCTAATGATATTTTAAACTTACTGTGAGTTTACTGGGACCTAAACCATCATAATTCAAGGAAGGTCTATATTAAACTTTGAAAGGCTAGAACTCTAAGCTTGGATTTTTAAAGTTGAACAAAATGAAATATTGACCAAAGTAGCTTACTATCAGTACTTAATCCTGCATAACAGTATGAAGAGAATCAGTAGTAATTTCAAGAAAAATGCAAACATCCTAGTAATTTTTAAATTAATCTAATTTTTAAGTTACCGGAACCCAGGTTTAGTTTACAGATCACACTCAGATATTACGCAATGTGTATCTGATGCACTTAGGGAACAGGGTGACCCTGAAGCATCTATTTCAGTAAATTAATTATAGGAGTTTAAAGATCTGCATGCTAGAAGTAAAGAGAAAGGCAGAGATTATTTTTTCACATGTGTCACATGCCAGGTCCAATCCTGAGAGTCTTACAGAGCCTCGGGGAGAATGATCTAACACGGAACCTGAAATGGGGAGCCTGGGTAGCACAGTACATGAAGGGTCTGCCTTCGGCTGGGGTCATGACCCAGGGGTCCTGGGATGGAGCTCCATGTTGAGCCTGCTTCTCCTTCTCCTCCCTGCTCATGCACGCTTTCTCTCTCTCAAATAAATAAAAAAATCTTAAAAAAGAAAAAAATAAAAAAGAATCTGAAGTACCTTTTGTCACCCTGAACCCTTCTATTTGTTCCGCTGCTTTGCTGCCGTATTCTGTAACGTGACGGTTGGTCTACTTCTGAACAGGCCCAAAAGCTTTAACATATTGAGTATGCCAAAAACGTAGTGGCAATCTGGTACTTTTTGAGCAATAAGCATTATGTGCATGAGGAAGCATCACCTTCTTATAGCCATCAGTGTTTATAAAATTGTCGAAAGGTGAAGCTAAAAGGTTGAGGACATTACAAGCAACAGATTGAAATGAAGGACTAGAGCAAGAGATTAAGACCATGTTATACACTCTTGCTGCAACAATAATCATAAGCATTCTTTGTATGTACACATGAGACAACATTTGGGAATGTTCAGAAATAACTAAGATTTTGAGGGTATCTGGAGATATTATATAAGTAGCTACAGCTAGAAATTAGCAACAAACAGGACTGTTAACACAGTTTGTTATTTATTCACAGACCATCACTTGCAGAAGAAACTAGGTTTCAATTGTAAAGTATTACTTACCCTAACATAAAGTTGTTATATTGTTTTTGCTTTTAGGTTATATCTTCTGGTCCATCTTCTAAAGCTCTTAAAAATATTTAATGCATTTTAAATGAATATAAAGCACTCTGACACTTTTTTTTTTAATCTTTTTCAGAACAGGGGCCAGATTTTATTCACTTTTGTTTCAGTCCTTACAATATTGTGAAATATAGCATATGTTAGATAACATCTTTTTTATTATGAATATCAAATTTATAGCAAAATTTTTGAATTCTTAAATCACTGTGCTTAGGTTAACTTTTGATCAGTAACTCTGTTTAAAATAAGCCAGTAAATTTTTCTCTGAGTCTACTTTGAGATAGACTATTTTGGGGATATTAGATAATCCAAGCTTTTCTACATCACAGAATCACTATATTTTAGAGATAATAAATGTGTATAGTCAAGATTCATTAAAAAACAAGCTAATGGAGACTGGCTTTTCAATAATACGCAGCTCAATTTGAACTTTGACATTTACATTTCATAAAATAAGTTTGCATTCCTATGAAAATAAATGTGAACCTATAATGTTGAAATAAAAAAACAGACAAAAATTATGAGACAACTAAAAGCAGAAATCTCAGCCTTCCTTAACAGATTTTTTTTTTCTGTATTGATAGATCTATCAGTAGTAAAAAACAAACACACAAACAAACAAAAACATATTGTTTCCTCTATATGACTATTCTGACATGTTGGGTGAATTCCTATGATCCTTTTCCTAAATGTCTCGTAATAAAGAATCCCTCATGGTCACCCCAGGATTTCTCCATTGATATCCTCATTGCCTTTCTCTTTTTATTAACAAAATGAAACAAACAATATATGCTTCTTTCAATTCCACATTTTATTTTATTTTATTTTATTTTTTAATGAAGTCACTTAGGATGTCATTTGCTTGAACAGTATTTTCCAAACTGGGAAAAACATAGTAAGACTAGACTATGTGACAAAAATAATAAATCCTTTACTTCCCTTTTAGAATCTAAAGGTTTCTTCTTGGCCCTAGAACTCTCTGCAGTTTTGCAGGACAGGTGACCTGCAAAAATAAATAAATAAATAAATAAATAAACAAACAAACAAATAAAAGCAGAGAGATGATGGTTTCTTAAAGTAACTTCTCTTTTAGAAAAATGCTTTTGAAGAAATAAGACATCTTTTTACATAATATCAAACCATTTAAAATATATCTGGACCATAATAATAGTTTTTAAATATTTAACAAATTCGATTAAATTTCTTGATAGAAAAAATACAGTTAAAAGTTTCTAGAAGCTACACACTCAAGCCAGAGCAGTTTTTGAAGAATTTGAAAGTCTAATGGTAAATCTAGTTAGTGAGATATACAATCGGTATGGCAACAATAAAAAAAAAAGGAATTGGATAGAAAAAAGAAATTGGATGTCAGAACAACAATTGAGAATATGTCTGCAGTCCAATCATAAGTCTGTAAACACTGTATGTGTATGGATGATGTATTCAAACAATCAATCCATCTTTTCATATGTAATTTTATTCTTTGATGAAGAATATACAACTTTAAATTAGCCCAAATTTACTTGATTGAAATTTAATATTGTTATACAATATATCTGACACATTGTTTTTAAGAAGAGGAAATATTTTTAAAGGATTATAAATAATGCAATTTTCATAATTAAGATTATAATATAATACCAAAGAAAGATTTATTAAATACCGAAAGAAAAATATGATGCTAATAAATTCAAGGAAGTGTCATTATGAATGGTGCTTGCAATTATAAAGAAACATATCAACAACTTAAATTGTTACTTAAACAGGAAAAAAACTATTAACAGTGAAAATAATAAAATAATCATTTCTTTCTGTCATTTAAAAAATTATATATTGACTTTCATATACATTTCCAAATAAAAATGATTTTTATTTTAGTAAAACATGCATGCCTATATAAAATATTCTTAAGATGTTGCACTTAACTAATTTTGGTTTAAATAGCGCCTGACTTATTCAAATTGATCCATTATACTTGTTTAATGTAAATATTAAAATATTACTTATTAATTTTTGAAGCTATATTCAGGGTATTTGGGACAGAATTAAAATATGAAAAAGACTATCCTTTTTTCTATTTTTTTATTTATTTGACAGATAGAGATCACAAGTAGGTAGAGAGGCAGGCAGAGAAAGAGAAGAAGCAGGCTCCCCAAGAAGAGACTCCAATGCGGGGCTCAATCCCAGGACCCTGAGAACATGACCTGAGCCAAAGGCAGAGGCTCAATCCACTGAGCCATCCAGGCATCCCAAAAGATTACTCTTTATATGACATTGAAGGCTGATGCCAGAAATTTTAAAGTCCAACTTCAAAATGTACTAAGAGATGTAGAAAAAAAATCATATAAATATTTGAATCAGGTACAAGCCTTAAGACAAATGATCTTTGATGTTTTAATCCCATTACACTTTACCAATATTGTCTCACAAATGTACTATTCTTCAAATGTGACGCAGACAAATTTAGAAATGAACTTGAAGAAAGGCAAAAATGGCACCGTCAGGAAATTCAAGAAGTTAAATGCTTCCCTAACTTGTCATAATTGTCATTGATTCATGACTTATAGAGTTTACTCAATGAAAAACTAACAATAATGAATACTTTTAAGAAATAATAATTAAGAAGCTAATAGAAAAAATGTGCAAAGGAAGTAATACTCACTTAATTTAAAAGTATTTCTTTCAGGCAGCTGGATGGCTCAGTGGGTTAAGCCTCTGCCTTTGGCTCAGGTCATGATCTCAGGGTCTTAGGATAGAGTCCCGCATCGGGCTCTCTACTTGACAGGAAGCCTGATTCCTTCCTCTCTCTCTCTGCCTGCCTACTTGTGATTTCTTTCTCTCAAATAAATAAATAAAATCTTAAAAAAAAAAAAAAAGTATTTCTTTCAAAAACTAGGCTTTCAGGATAACAGATCCTGACTCAGGACCTCCCTAGATTCACTGGACCATGGTTTTCTATTCCATCTTGCCAAAGATCAACAAAAACTGATCCTAGTTCAAGTGCTAAGTACAGAGTTTAATCAGTAATATTCCATTGCAATAGGAAACAGAGTTCAGGGTAAACTGAACTCAACTTCAAATTTTATGAAGATGGCAGAAAGTTTTAAAGGGAGAATGAGAGAATAAGAAGAGGGCTGAGCGGGGGCTCAGTAGAGTCAGGAAAATGAAAAGTTAACACAAAGGGGAAAGGAGGTGTTGGTTCAGGTGAAAGCCATCTGGGATTGTTACATGTTGTTTATGGAAGTTAAGATCCTATCCTCTCACAGAGACTGGGAGGTAGGGGCCCAGTCTCTTCAGGTGTTTGCTATAAAGAACAGTAAATTCTTTTGGTAGCCTCCAGTTTTCTGAGGCAGGCAGTTTAAGGAGGTTCAGGTCTTCCGAGGAATGTGACTACTAAAAAATACGTTTGTGTTTTCTTCAAGTCCTCATAGGCCAAGGTTAAGGCCTAGTTGAGGAGACAGTTCCGAGGAGCCTGGTTAGTCTTTGGTGAAGGACAGAATCTTTGTCACCTTCCAGGAAGATCACCTGGCAACCAGTAACATTTACATAGACTATGGCAGAGATGGTTTCTTGCATGTGTCACCGGTGCAGTCCCACAGGGCTGTGCGCTCAGAAGGGCCTTGGGCAAGGTTCAGAGTCTGCTGTGCCACTATGAAATTCCTAGTAATTTTTCACTGAGAGGTCCACATTTTCCTTTCATACTTGTCCCCATAAATTATGGAACGATTCTTGGACCATGGAGTGGAAGTTTGGGTTTCCACTACAGAGAGGCTTATTGAGTTCTGTTACTGCCTTCAAACATCATGTGTTGCAGCTCTGCTCTTACCCTCAGAGCATCTCTTTTTTCATGCAGGTGAACTTTGATGAACAGGAAAACAGTAAAAAGAATGGTGGGTACATCCTCTTCACTTCTTGGATGTTGAGGGAATGATTTCAGACAAGGTGTTTCTGAATGATTCCTGCAGCAGATGTGTTTTCTGACCAAGCTAAGCATTGGTAACACACTTCCTTTTTTTGTTTTCCTTCCTTCCCTGCCTAGCTCCCTTTTATCCCTCTCTCTAGGATTAGACTGTGTGCCTGCCTCTTGCAATAGAGCAATTGCATGCATATTAACGTTTTAAGTACCTAAAACTAAGATATTTAGGAACAGTAAAAATTTTCACAAAATTTTTCTTCTTTTTAAATGAAATATTTAGGCATTAATGAAATTTATTAAATAATGATAAAATGATAAAAAGATAAATAATGATAAAAGAATAATTTTTGATATTATTAGGACTTGGCTATGGTAACAAGCCAATATTTGTCTATGAGTTCATTGAGACCATTTAGTTGTTCAGTTCATTGAGACCATTTAGACGTTCAGTTTCTGAACATCAGCTCTTTTCAGAGATACTCTCTTTGGACATAATCCTGATACCTCTAATCATTCAAATAAACTTAAAAAGACAAATATTAAGTATATGCCATAATTTAAAATATTTCCATAGGTTGTATAACATTTGATTAATATTTTTAAAATATTAAGTAATTTAACAATTTAGATATGCAAAGTATTTAGTTAATGGGGCAAACCCTATTCATGATAACTTTGAATATATAGTCTTTCTGAAACAAAAATAATAGAAAAAATGTCCATTTGAACCAATATATATAAGACAGTAAAAATCACTTTAAAATTTGAACTAAATTTCTTAAATATATATATGTGTGTGTGTATATATATATGTATATATATATATATGATATGATATATATGAAATGATAAAAGTAGGCATAGCCAATATATATATATATATATTGGCTATGCCTACTTTTATCATTTCACCTACACTTAAAATATGGCATTTTTTTCTAGAGAACAGTATTCTCTATTCTGTCTCATAACTTTATCTTAAGTAGCATCATGGTATCAGGAGGTGTTTTTTAACTCAATCTGTCAAAATATTTACTACTCTAGTTCCTTTTCATTTCAAAATTGTACCAAAATTGAGAATGAAGGATAGTTCTTATGTTCTTTTTGAATTGTGCCTATTTGTGAACATTTCTTTGCTTTTTAAAACAGTAAGATGTTCCAGACTCATCCTGAACTTTTTCTGCCCCAGACCTGCGGCCATTTAATAAGGAATGGTGTTTAAAAGTCAATTTCTAACCATTGAGGCACTCATGGCAACTGTAATTTCATGCCTTTTAATTTCTTTTAGTGAGTAGTTTTGAAATATGTGTGCACTTCGTCTGGAAATAAATCTAATAATGCCATTAAAACTAATATTGCAGGAATCTTCTTCCCCATTCTATACCTCGTATTTCTGTCTCTTCATCATAGTTTGCCCTCAGGAGGGATGCAATTAAAATACAATATATTTTTAATATCCCTACCTAGAACTTGAATACAGTCATTATGATACAATCCAGACACATGGTGTGAATAGTAAGAACTCTCCAAACAAACAAACAAGCAAACAAACAAAAACCACTGAGTTTGCTGACTTTGCTTTACATTAATTAAATCTAAAAGAGCTATGATATCAAATGCAATGAAGGATCCTTAAGAGACTCATAGATTGCAAAAGATAAAAAATTAAACAAGCATATTTAACTATGAAAATAAGTGAAATTTGAACATGATGAGTATACCACAAAATATTACTGTATATTTGTGGTGATAATAACATTAGGTTATATAGAAGAATGTCCTTGTTTTTGATATTTCATAATACACGTGCTTAAATAAATAGGGAATATTGTCATGACGTCTAACACTTTTGTTCAAATTGTTCAACAAACATGTATAGACATAGTCATATAAGAATAGATAAAGCAGGGGATGCCTGGGTGGCTCAGCCAGTCAAGCCTCTGTCTTTGACTCAGGCCATGATCCCAGCGTCCTGGGATCCAGTCACACATTAGGCTCCTTGCTAGGGGGGTAGCCTATTTCTCCCTCTCCCTGCCGCTCACCCTACTCATACTCTCTCTCTCTCTCTTTGACAAATAAATAAATAAATAAATATTTTTTTAAAAAAAGAATAAATAAAGTAAATATAGCAAATGTTAACAACTGCTGAATACAGGTTAAAGTAATGCTACCGATTTTTCATTCTTTCAACTTTTCTCTACATGTTAATTTTTTCAAGGTAAAAAGCTGGAGACCAAAATGAGTCATCTTTATATGCACTAATAAGAAAGATACCCAAGACACATCATTTAGTGAAAGATACATGCTGTAAGATGGTGCAGACAATATGCCACTATTCAGCAATTCAAAATATGTGAATGATTGTATGTTTACCTATGTTTTAGCTATAATCCCTGCCTTCAAAGAACAAATATATAAACTGAGGAAAAAATAAATATATTAAATTCACAAGGCATAACAACTATTTAGAATAGAAAAGCAAGACAATTTGTAAATTCAAGAGAAGAAACAATGTTCCCCTGTTAGGTTGAACAATGGAAATAAAACTTTAATTCTAGAGATTAGAGTTTGAGACAATATAGAACCATCTAGTAACAGAATTATTTATTATATTCTATGTCTAGAATAATAAGAATGATAAAGTGAAATTACATGGGTTAGACATTACATGACATTCATTTTCAGATGAGGAAACTGAGGCACACTTCTAGAAGCTAAGCAACTTGTTCAAAATCACAGTTATAAATGACACAGACAGGATTCCAGTAGAGAGAGTTTGCCTATGAAGTTAGTTCAAAACTACTATTCTAAATGACTACATTAACTATTTGATTTACAACCAACGCACAAATTATATAAAATTTGAAATATTGCACTTGAAGTATTTTTGAAATAGAAGTTCAAAATTGTAAAATAAATCCAGTGACTAAGAACAGTCACCACAATTGGCATATGGAACTGAAATAAGATATTTGAAGATCTTAGATGCGTACTGGGGGGGAGGGGAGTATATATATATATATATATATATATATATGATGTTATTGATTCATCACTTACAAAGAAAAAAGTATATATATATTACATGAAGAACATTTTAATTTTTTTTTCAAATTATGTCATTTATCTTTCTTAGTTGTCAGTGTTTCTACATGTTACCTGATTTCAAGCTTTACTACAAAGCTGTGATCACCAAGTTGTCAGTGTTTCTAAATGCATATGTTACACATGCTATGAGTTCAGTAGGTCTTTCTTCTGCTTTTATAATTAAAATTATATGAATGTGAAACAAGAGATTTGTTACATAAAAACCTGCTTCACTTACCTTGCTATATCCTTAAATCTTATTGTTAAACAACTGTGTTAATCATGTCAAACACTAATTAACTAATTGCCAAAATTTCAGGAGAAAACTCCAAATCTGAGGATTAAATATATAGTCACTAAAAAAAGAAATTAATAAGAAACCCTACAGGTTATAAACAAACTATGGGAGGGGGAGATCAAGCTTAAATATTTACAGTTATGACTGCTGCTAATTATTTACTCAAAATCTCAAAAAAGAAGAAAGAGAGGTTTTTTCTTCTTGTGTGCAAATTCACCTAGGCAGAGACCATATCTGTGAGTCTTTCTTACATTTCTTACATTCTTACGTTTTTACCTATTTTCTGTGAACCAGGAGTACCCAGCTAGCTCACTTTGAAATCAGGACAAAGATTTCCCTGAAGCCTGAATCTGTACTTTAAACAATTTGTAATATTCTTCCTTATACAAGCCATGAAAACAGCTGCTAAGATTATATGTTTCTTACTTGTGTATTTTATGGAATCACAGCAAATGCAACCTCAAATCCATCCCATTGATGTGCTGGGAGAAACATCCATGGCTAGTGCTTTAAATAAGTATTAGGAAGCTCATGAGACATTATGAAGCTATAAACATCATTTTAAAAAGCCAACAAAAAATCTTATTAGAAGAAATGTAAAATATCTGGCAAATGACTTAAGATCATCCAAAGAGATAAAGAAAAAAAATGTATTTAAGTGACCATGAAATAAATATGTGAAAATGTGAAAAGGAACAAATCTGAAATTTCAGGAATAAAAATATGAACATGGTATTTTTGTAAATGAATAGTTTGCCTTTATAAAACTATAGACTGGATGAAGCAGAAGAAAGACTATCTAAGTGTATGACAAGACTGTGGAAAATTTTCCAAACCTGGTAGAGAGAAAGGGTTAAACATTTGAAAGTTACTCAAAATAAATCATGGATAATCCCCAAAATATATGTTATTGCCTTCCAGTAAGAGAACAGAGAGAAGATTTGACTATAGAAACTGCAAGATGAAAAGCATTTATGAATCTCTTTTATTTCTCAAAATATGACTAGTTTTAGTAACTTCACAATCTATCTTGAATGGCAGATACCCCACTGAGTCCTAAAGATGTTATACCTGGACCAGATAATTTCATTACCAACCCTGCTCCTCTTTATAACAGAGAAGCTTGTTATTTTTTCCTAATTTTTTTTTTAAGATTTTATTTATTTATTTGACAGAGAGGGATCACAAGCAGGCAGAGGCGGAATGTGGGTGGGGAAGGGCGGGGAAGGAGGCTCCAGGCCA
The DNA here is from genome assembly GCF_009829155.1 of Mustela erminea. Classification (NCBI taxonomy): domain Eukaryota; kingdom Metazoa; phylum Chordata; class Mammalia; order Carnivora; family Mustelidae; genus Mustela; species Mustela erminea. The sequence continues at coordinate 108,894,897 of NC_045617.1, read as the reverse complement.
AGCAGAGAGCCCGATGCAGGGCTTGATCCTAGGACCCTAAGACCATGACCTGAGCCAAAGGCAGATGCTTAACTGACTGAACCACTCAGGTGCCCACAGAAAAGCTTTTTTGAACTAACCAAATTATCTTTATCTACAATTAACCTATATAAAATATGAATTTAAGTTGATGTGTTTTTGTGTAGTTATAAACGTATCTTCAGGTAAGGTTATCTTCAGGTAAGGTTAAGTATTTAAGTCAAATGTTTGACTAATAGGTTAAAACTCTTAAGTTGTCCAGTTTTTTGTTCTTTTTTCCTGGGCAATATTAGAGTATAACATTCTTTTCTTACCCCCAGGAATGCAGACTTGTACTGGGGTACACTCAAAGCTTGTGAATTTTACCACTTAGACGTGGTCCTAACTACTTAGAAGACACTGGCAATTTGTATTTACATTTTGGCTGTATCAGAGATCTGGATTGGGCAGAGTCCCTTCAGATTATCTCAGAAAATTCAAAATCACAATCATCCTTAGGTGTATCCTCAGTAGATTGTGTTTAGCTCTTCTGAATGAAATGGGTATATTACAATCTATTGTTCTTGTCTAGGGAATTTAAAAGTTACTACGCTATGGATGCCTGGGTAGCTCATTCTTTTGAGCATTGCCTTCAGCTCAGGTCTTGGTCTTGGGGCCTAATAATGAGTCCTGGGTCAGGCACCCTGCTCAGTGAGGAGCCTCCTCCTCACTCTCACTCTCTATCTCCCTCTGTGTGTGCTCTCTCTTTCAAGTAAACAAATCTTGAAAAAAATAAAAGAAAAGAAAAGAAGAAAAATAAAAGCTACACTTTACAACATTAACAGAGAGTAGTTAAAAAAATAAAAATACAATCTTCATTATACTCTTATTGTATCACTTACCACAAAATAATTAACTTGTAAACCACAATTTGCTCTCTACCCTCAAAGTTTAAATAGATACCTTTCTTGAAGTTCTAAAATATGCATTAATCAATTATGTAATAGATGTTGAGATACTCTTAAAAATACTTAAATTTTGTCATAGGCCAATGGTCAGCACCCTTTACGTATGTGCCAGAGCATGTCAAAAAATGACACTTTTTCTCTGGAAAACTCACAGAGCCCCTTGGTCTCCCTTTCACTCTCTTCCCATGTACTACTCTATTCCTGAAATCTTGCTGCCCTTTGTGCACCATCTTTAGGAACCTCGGTCCATCCGCTGCTAAATCCACCCCAATCTTTCCCTCTACTTGACCACCAGAGATTATGCAATGTCAGAAACCAACCATTTCCTCCCAAGTATGCACAGATTCCACTATACCACGATGTTTTTCATATTTTGAAGTGATTGTAATATTCTCGAGGTAAAATTTTCACCATGTGGACAAAGCTCTGTGACTTCATGGAAGACCTTTGATTTTCTAACAAGAAGCATATTGCTGGGCCTGGCTTCATTTCATTTGTTTTTCTTCTTATGCCTTGCTTGTTTGATGCTCTGTTCTTTGATTTGGCATTCTTATTCAACTTTTAATCTCAGTTAAATAGAAGGATTGAATAGATACTTCAGACTGCATTTTTGGCTTATTTAGCAAAAGTGTACATAAGTAATATACCCATGCATGGGAGTAAAAACAGAATTTATTTTTCATTATATTCATGACACCTTTCCAATTAATGAGTTTAATTAGGTGACTCATAAATCTCCTTCCAAACTGAATGCTGTATCTATTGTCTGTGAATGTGAAACATCATGTGTCTGCCTTTGGGGGGAAAAATCCCAGAAACATGTCAAGAATGGAAACTTTATAAGAAAATAATAGACTGAAAAAATTCATGTGTCAAAGTTGTTGGCATTCTTATAAAGAAAAGGGTGACATGAAACAGATTATTGAGGTCAACAAGAGAGATTCTTGACAGATGAAGAACTTTGATTGATTTAACTCCAGACTTTCTAATATAAGTATATTTCATAATCCTTACTAGATATGCCAGAAGAGTTATGGTTTAAATATTATCCTATTTAATTTCCTTTGGATTTTCAGAGTTATTTATTTCTCAAAAGATGTAAGGTCCATCTAGTTGTATATATTTAATCATTTTTTATGCCAGAATCAGCATTTTTCTTCCATTGGAACCACATCAAAATTTACCATCTACCAATACCAACTCTTATTCTCTCTTTTTCTTCTGTAATACATAAATTGAGATACTAATGAAATCTGTATTCCTGAAATAGAGTCATGAGATTATATAAAATGGAACTATTTTTCCTTCCTAGTCCACTACTGCTACCAAGTGTTTCCAGTTTAAAGAAGTATGACACACTCTGGATTTCCTTGGCAATTAGGCGTCAGGTAGATCTTTACATTTAACAGGTGTATCTAGCAATCACATGCAAAACTTGACAGCATATTCAAAAAATGTTAATCAAATGTTTTTACCAGTTTGATTGACTAATTATGAAATCAGAAAATTCACACCTCATTTTCAGTCTTAGACTTAAAACAATGAAATGAAGTGGGATGAATAGAAAAGATAGGATAGGAAGTAAGGACATGGCTATCTGCCTTGTTTGTGGTAAGTAACCTTTCACTAATGAGGAAAATTTGCCCCAAGAATTTACTCATTTTATAAACCATTCACACTTTCTGAGAAAAAAAAACTGTCATACTTTATTAAAAATATACAGTTAATGTTTCTGGCAATGAGCAACAATGAATATTGCACTTGGCAGAGTTCATGATTAATTAACAAAATTATCCATCCCCCTACTTGTTAATTGTGTTGGTACTTTGCACTTCGTACTGACATTGGAGTGGTTTTTCAGTACCTGAGGTTTTTGAAAAGCAAGGGAAAAATCTAACTCACAAAAGAAAATAACAAGCCAGAAATCAGAATAAATTTCTTATTAACTTTAACTGTGGAAGGAAAACAGATGGTTGGAAAATTAAGGCTAATTCATATCTGTTCACTGGAAAAGCACAAAGCAAATTCTAAGTAAGTGTACTAGCTTCCACGTCCTTCAATGTAATAACAGCTTTAGGAGAGTGATTCAGAGCACCTGAGGGAAGTGAACCAAAGATCCTCTTGACTTTTATTTATTGCACAGTAGAGAATGACCACAGATGGAAAAAGAGAAACAAGTCTTTCCTGCAGGGTAAAGAATGAAAAAGCCAGAGAATTTATTAATCTTCTGTCAGACCAATAGCTAGCACTTAAATTTGGCCAACATGAATCTTATGAGAGAACAGAATTTGCTCACTTAACAAAAGTGCACACATACACACACACACATTCCCTCTTCCAAAACCAAGCAAGACCAAATGCTACTTTTCTATTCATAAAGCTCTATATTTTAGTAAAACTTGTCTTGGTTGACTTAATAAACTTTGAATAAATAACTACATTTATAAAGATAGAAAGGAAGATGCTTACAGTGCAAAAGATCCAAATTTTATTTTTAAAGATCTCATGTGTAATGATTTTGCATTTCAGTTCCCAAACATAGGCATGATCTGCAATTGTTTATGCATTTTGTTTAAATCGCTTAAACCTTACCTTGTGTTCCCAATGCATCAAGTTTATAGACATTTTAAACTCAGATATTTTTAGACATTGCTAGCCCAGTATGATAATTTTCTGGTCTTAATGACATTGTAAAGCAGCTGAGAGAAACCACTGATTATATTCCATTTCTCCACCCTAGCCTTACTTGAGATAGCCATTCTTCTGCCATATATGTTCCATCAGGCTAAGTGATGCTGTGTTGATTTGGGATCATTACAGGGACATAAGACTCTATTTAAAGTCTGCAATATTTGTTGCCTACACTACATTTTTCTTGGGTTGTAAAGTTAGCCAATACCCTCTAAGGATTTGGTATCTCCCATGACACTGTCTACATGTGCTGCCTGTGCTTCTGGTATTAATGGAACTCACTATTTTGTGTCTTTCCATTTGAGACTCCTCTGAAAAGCTTTAACAATTCAGAACATCTTTTAAATCAAAGTTCCTAGCCATTTTTGTACTATAGACCCTTTTGACATCCTGATGATGTGTATAAATCTATTCTCAGAATAAATGTTATAAATGTATTTTAAAAAATGAAAAGAAGACCAATTATATTGAAATACATTAGCAAATACTCTAAACAAATTTGTGATATAATATCTGAGTACCATGATTAACATCTTAATAAGTGTGGTCAGCATAAAGATGGTTTTTATAGTGATTTTGATATTGTGATAATCATCAAAATTATTTTGAGGTATCTGTAATCAGTATGACACGACAGAAAATATCTGTAATGTCTATTGGTAACAAAGTCCCAGGTACCACTGGTATTGTATACATTTGTAATTGAAAAAAATGCTAACTCATAGTTAGGGCGAATTGAGAAAAAAAATGATGCAATATTTATATTTATACTCACAGAACCCCTAAATTCTCATCTATTGTTCCAAGATTAAGAATTTCTTCTTAAAGGGGTACCTGGGTGCCTCAGTGGTTAAAGCCTCTGCCTTAGGCTCAGGTCATGATCCCACGGTCCTGGGACAGAGCCCTGCATCAGGCTGTCTGCTCAGCAGGGAGCCTGCTTCCTCCTCTCTCTCTGTTACTTCTCTGACGACTTGTGATCTCTGTTAAATAAATAAATCAAATCTTAAAAAAAAAAAAAAGAATTTCTTAAAAAGAAAAAAAAATAATTTCCTCTTTATATAGTTTATGCTTTTACAAAATGCAGAAATCAGAAACTTCCTGTTGTTTCACCTTGCTGCTCTGAAAATAGTACCTGGGACAAGGTATCACAAAGCCCGGCCTTCTGATTAATTGGTAAAAAGAGAATTTCAATGAAGACAAAATCGGTTTAATGGTTTGCTATATAATTTTGCCATATATATTTTCATTGGATTAAGAGCCAATCTGCTTTATTCTCTCACAAAACAAATAAATAAATAAATAAATCCTTCTGTTGTATAGCTCTAAATTCTGAGATATGCCAGCCGCAATATAGCAAAATAGGTCTTTAGAAAAAGTCAAGGAAATAAGCCATATTAAGCTCTCAGCACAACACTGTTGCATAAATCCTCAAAAATCCCATGTCTCTCCAGTTTCTCAATGTGCCTCTTTCTCACATGGCTTCACACACGTTTTTTGTAAGCCATACTTTGTTTCTGTTGCCAGATTCCTTGTCACCAGCTACATGCTATTTTCTCTGCACCTATATGTCTCTTTGACTGGAGGAGTTACCACTGAGGAAGACTTTAACTCCATTAGAGATTTGGCATCAGCAGGGCCTCGGTATAGAAAGAAGGAAGCTCTCCTTTTTAGTCTTATTTTATAATTACACCTCAACTGCCTGCAGATTCAGGCAAGGTTATAAAATTTATTGCAAGTTCTTGAAATACCAGTGGCCTTTGGAATTCAATGTGTGGCTTGCATTATAAGAATGGTAATAGCTTTCAATGTTCAGAAATTTCGTTCCTATCTTGGTGTTCTACTTTTCCCATAGTAGTCAATTAAGCTGTTTCTTCATAGAACCAGTTCTCACTTAGATATATGGAGGGGTCCAGAGTTGTCACTATCTGGTTTTAAATTTGTAGAGTTCCCAGTGAGAGTTTTCCACATCCATTCTTCTAGCCTCGATGAAATGTTATTCTAATTTTCTATTTAACTTAGCACTTCATGAGCGCCTATATAATTTCATCTGAAATGTAGATGGGAGTGGGTACTATGGATTGAGGTGAGAAAGACAGAATGAAGATGTCAGAACTAAGAATATTCAAGCAAAGTTTACTTTTCTCCACTAAATATAAATGTAAAGAAACAGAGAATTGATGTTGGGGATATTTTTTCGTGAGTCAGATGTTGACTCATTTCTTTTTATATTCATTGGCTTGAAACTATCACAAAATCAACAGTGGAGAAAATTTTAAAAAGTATTTTAAGTGTTTTTTCCAACAGAAAATGGAAAGTTTTTCCAAAAATAATGGTAGAACTAAGGAATGTGCATGATAATTAACTGTCACTGAATGAAGAAGATGATTTGAATGTAGAAATACTAGATGTGAAAAAATAAAATAAATGAAGAGTTGGAATACTGATTGATTGTTACTTTGTGATTTTCTACACAAAGTAAGCCAAGCTGAATATCTTCATCTTTAGACACTTTCTTTTTATTTTCTATAGAATAATTTTCTTTTCTACCCTCTAGACTTACATTAGTTTTGACTTACTCAAGCGTAAAGGAACTTCACTCTACCCATAAGTTTCATTAACTACAGTCTAAGCAGACAAGAGAAGAGATAGGGTCTCTCACAGATGTATTTGATGGTTGATTTAAGTCATGTCTCCATGACACACAGTACTCTTCCCTTATCTGCGGTTTTACTTTCTGTAGTTTCAGTTACCTATAGTCAACTGCAGTCAGGAAGCATAGTATCCTTCTAATGTATCATGGCCAAGAGTAGCCTAACACTTCGTCACAATGCCTACATCATTCACCTCACTTCATCTTACCAGGTAGGTTTTTATCCTCACATCATCACAAGAAGAAAAGTGAATACAACACAATAAGATATTTTGAGAGAAAGAGACCACATTCACATAACTTTTTATAGTATATTATTATAATAAATGTATTTTATCATCGTTATTGTTGGTGATCTCCTGCCCTGCCTGATTTATAAGTGAAATTCTATCGTAGGGATGTTTATCTAGGAATAAAACATAGTATATATAGGTTTCAGTTCAGGCATCTTCAGTTCAGGCATCGTCTGAGGGTCTTAAAACGTATTCCCCATGGAAAGAGGGGACTATTATATGTGAAGTGCTACAACTACACCTTTTGATGAAGCATAAAACAGTCTGCACTTTTTGCTTCATAAAACAGACATGATAGATGTGCACAATCTCATTCACAAATTGTGCCTTGAGTTTTTTCAATACCAAAAAAATATTGGAAATAGAAAGAAGGGAAATGAAACAGAGCACTATTTGCAGGCAAACGTGGAATGTTCTGAGGTGATTATGATTCAGCACTCATAAAGCAGAGTGTCCAAGAAACTGACACAACTAATAGCAGCATCCTATGGAAACAGATCCCAGGAGGTCAAAGACGTATCCTCTGACTCCAAGTTGTTTACTCTGCTTAGCCTGTAATTGTTCCACCAATCAGTATATAACCAAACACATCTAAAAAATGAAATTTTGTAATGGCTACAGTTTATAGCTATTTTAATTGCTAGAAATAATGACATTTAAAATGATAACAGTGATACTTCAACAATTTTTTTAGAAAAAAAAATTTATTTTGCTTACTTAAAATGCCTAAAACTAATATAAGGATATTAAGAACACTTTTATTATCAGTCAGCACAATGAAAGATAAAGACAGCTAAATGATGTGAGGGGAAATGAAATACTTCATGAATCCTACACAAGTTCCACTGGTTTAAATTAAAAGGGGAAAAATAGAAGAAATTAAAATTTCCATCTGTAGCTTTTAGTAAGTTCTAGAAATTACATGCCTAACGCTAATTAATATATAGTGGCTCTAGTACCTCCAAATGGACATTTATAGTAGCAGAGCAATCTTAAAAGTATTTTAAAAATACAGAAGTAAACAATTTTCATCTGTGATATTCATCAGTAAAATTTTATCAAATGCAATAATTTTTAAGATATAGGCATGATATTTTGAAAACAAATCCATGAGATTCACTATGTAGGAACTAAGCACATATGGCAGATAGGATGAGAAAGAATCTGATGTACATCCTATTTCTTTTCATTTCTTTCCACTGTCTTTCTTTCCTTCCTCCATTCTATTCTTCTTTCCTTCCATGTTCCTTATTCCTTCTTTTTCTTTTTAACTCAGATTTCATTAATTAATTTTATTAGTCTAGGCTCTAGACTAGTGTTTCAGAGCAACATAAGATACAGTGTCCAATTTTGAATAACTCAATATTGTGGTGGAGTAGGACTTACAGAAGAGTATTTTTGAAATCTGTATGCTATATTGAAGCTATCTGCAGGAAGCTATGGGTCACCGAAAATGAAAGGATGATGAAGTGTTAATGGTTGAGAAAATTAGTATTCAGTGCAATGATTAGAACTCTGGTTTAAGATGTAGCAGGTAGGTTTGAAGTAAAATTAGATTGTTCAGATAATTCAAAGAGTTCAGCATGTTGAAAGTATTGTGTGCCTGGGGACTGCTGATCAACAAAGATGTGAGGACAGAGGTAGGCTGCAAAACATCTGGAAGAGAACTGAGTAAGTTTGAAAAGTTTTAAGAAAGGGAGCTCCACCCCTGGACTAAATTAAGTAAGTGAGTCTACTAGAAACTCAATTTAGTCAAAATGATTTTATGTCCCTGTTAGGTCATTTTCCCATCCTCCCCCCCGCCAACACAAAATGTGATTACGTGTTCAATTGTGTTCAACAGTCATTTGCTTATTAAGTGATGGACTATAATTGAGTTTATTTTTTTAATAAAAATGGTAACATATTTATATTATGATTGTTGTATCACCAATACCAACTGCAGTACCTATCACAGGATAGGTGTTCTATACATATTTCCTAAATGAATAAACAGATGATTTTAGTCTGAGTCTATGAGAGCTTTACAGTTACATCCTTTAGAGGTACTATTTATTAAATCCAAGTTTTGACTCTGTGGATGACAAGACTAATGTGGAAGGCAGAATTATAAAGATCCCCCAAGATTTTTGTTCTATGATTATTCAGTCAAATGCTAATCCTTAATAAACCTGTGAATGGACTTTGCAGATATCATTAATCCAACTAACCAGGTGACCTTAAGACAGATTATTCTGGGTTACTGAAGGGAGGTAAATGTAATCACATGGATCCTTAAAAGCAAAAGAGGAAGACAGAAAAGTCAATCAGAGACATGTAGCCAAAGGAGAAGTCTTAGAGATTCGAAACTTGAGGGAGACTCAACCTACATGTACATGCAATATGTAAGGAAGCCAGACGGAAAATATGATAAGTAATATAAGCACTCTCTAGATGCAAAGGCTGACCCCTGGCTGACAGCCTCCAAGGAAGCAAAGACCTAAGTCTTACAATTGACAAGAAACTGAATCAGTACATCAACCTGAATGACCTTGGAAAGAGATTCATCCCACAGTCTACAGAAAGGAACATCTTGAATTTGAAATCCAGAATAAGGAGCCAGCTACATCCTACTATACCCAGACTTGTGACTCACAGAACTGTGAGATAATAAATGGGTGTTAGTTTAAACTGCTAAATTTGTGGTAATTTGTTATAACTACTAAAACAAGCAATTATAATATTCTTTCCTTAAAATAAATATTATGGGAAAGCAAACTTTGAATGATGTCTCAGACATTTAAATTTTACTTCATTTCAACACATATTAAATAGCAATCTATTATGTTCTCTTCAAAGTGAGAGAGAAGAAAATATTTGAGTGAGAATTAGGTTGTAAGAACTCAGGGGAAATCACTACTATTCCTTTTAAGCATTCCATCATGGACTTATAAGCATCCTGACTATTGAAAAGAATGGTGAGAGGGGTATCTATTTAATGTGAAAATGTGAGAAGAGAGAGGGCTTGTCTGTTGGTCTCAATGGTTTCAGTGAAATACAGGATATTCTTTTGAGTATGAAAGAGTTGGAATTAAATATGGGATAAGCAGAATCTGAGAACATAATTGAACAATGACAAATAGTAAAATTTGCTGAGAGTTCCAAAGAATAAAATTATGACAAAATATTTAACTTTTGTCCTTTTTGTACTTCTCTCATCCCAGAAAACTCAGGTCAGTTCATTTCAAGAATTTTCTGCAAAATAGTAGTTGTTTTTCTTTCTTTCTTCTTTTTTTTTTAATTTTCTGTTTTTGTTTTGGCAAAAGATGCATATGCTCTTTTAGAAAAAGAATTCCTTAGATCTTCTATGTTGACCTAAATTGCTGAGGCCAATAAATAGTCTGAACAAGTACAAAATTAGGATTCAACTCCTAATGCTTAACATATTAAAAATTACGGAACCAAATCCAATTCACAAAAATTTCTGTAAATACTATATTAAAAAAATACAATGTAAATTAATGGCAAGCTTGATGTGATTGATCATGTTCCTTTGCTTAATGGAACAATCTACCATAAGATGAATTCGGCACCCATGGCTTTGGAGTTTTGGAGTTCATCCTGACATGCATTCCCATGTGTTCACTCATTCTTCACAGCTTTGCAAAAGCTATATGGGACTTTCCTTGACTGAAATATATTATTGACAAGCAACCTTGTCATTTTATTATTTTCTTATCAACTTATCATAATTAAATACAGACTGCTTTACATCGACATATTTGTAAAGGTACAGGCATTATATCACCCACATATTCCAAATATGCTTATAATTATAAATTATAAATTATAAATTATTAATTTTAAATTCAAATGCTCTATGTTTTCACCTCAAAATAAATTAATAAGGAGTAATATGTACATGATTAAACAAAGAAATGAGAAACTGATATGCAGCATGGAGATTACAAAGTAACAGAAAAGTCTGCCTCCTCCCACTGGTACCCCATTCCTTCATCCCCTATACTGAGGCAACCATTGTGACTATTTTTAATTACTCTAGAAATCATTTGTTTATATATATGTACTGTGTGTGTATGTATATGCAAGTGAATGTGTGATTAGTAAATACACATTTCTTTATTATACAACTAAAAATGGCTCCAAACTTTGTTATCTTCATGTAATAAGAAGTTTTAAAGATTTTTTTCTTATTATTTCCTGAAGATTTACTTTATTGTTTCAGTGGCTACACATTTTTAATGATAACATCATAATTTCTTTAATTCTCTACTGATGATTCTTTAGTTGTCTGCTACAGCAAACAGCTCTGCATTAGACATTTAACTGTTATATTTAAAACTTCACATTTTCCTTTATCTGGTACCATTTTATTATTTATTTATTTATTTAAAATGTTATTTATTTATTTGACAGAAGGAGACACAGCAAGAGAGGGAGCACAAGCAGGGGGAGTGGGTGAGGGAGAATCAGACTCCCTGACGAGCAAAGAGCCTGATTCAGGGCTTGATCCCAGGACTCTGGGATAATGACCTGAGATAAAGGCAGATGCTTAACAACTGAGCCACTCAGGCACCCCTGGAATCACTTGTTTAAAAAAATAGACTTTTTTTTTTTTAAACAATTTTAGGTTCACAGCGAAATGTAGCACATAGTACAGAAATTTTCCATGTGCCCCTGATTTATACATAGCCTCCTTACTATCAACATCTCCCACTAAAGTGGTACATTTGTTACAATTTATGAACACTTGACACATTATTTACTTAAAATCCATAGTTCACATTACAGTTCACTAGATATTGTACATTCTATGGGTTTACAATTTTATGAGGACATGTGTCCACTATTATAGTATTATACAGAATGTTTTCACTGCCCTAAAAGTCCTCTTGCTCCACCTATTCATCCTATATTAATTTTCATGTCATCTATAGAATGAAAAATAGTAAAAACACTAGTGCCTCAGGAAGGAGTATCTGAAAAACCCTTGTACAGGTTCTCTAGTGGGTGAAGTAAAATTTCACTTTCAGTGAAAGTGATCCCTTTCTTAGCAGAGAGGGTACAAAGAGAAATGGGTGGGCAGAACTGGCACTAAAACACTGGGTTTCCCCAGAGACTGATGGATCCAGCTGAGACCTCCTGGATCACAGCAATTAGGAAGAAAGAAAGAAAGTATGTAACTGTTCTCCCCTGGAAAACACCAATGAAGACAGAAAAGTTATTTATTTAGAGGCTTTTGTTTAATGTAAATTATTGAAGAAAGGAGATGGAAGAAGACTGAATTAAATAGAGGACAAAGAAAGGTCATTTTTCTAAAAAAGTAACAAATGCAGGAGAAAGGAGAAAGCTAAATAAAGAAGTATAGAGGAGTGACACAAAAATTGGATAAGAAAATTAAATTCAGGGGCAGAGACTTAGAATTTGGTGGTTATAAAAAAAGAAGCAATAACAAAACATTGGCCAGATTTTAATATTCAGACAGCATCAAAATAGTTTTCACTTACACTTTTCATAAAAGTCATGGTTTGAATTCAACATCTTCTGTAATTTGGCTGCAACAGTTTGGAGTTTTTAAATTTCCATTTCATTTACAGGTTTTAAAGTTGGCTGTAAAAATCTGTTCCCAAACAAACTCAGACCTACCAAAAGAATTAAACATATTTTATGTACTCTCAAGACAGTTTTATCTCTCCTGAAAAAAAAATTAAAAAATAAAAGTACAATATTACCAGCCTCCTACTCTTACACATGGTTAAGATGGGAAAAGATTTTGATATCAAGTGTTATGTATGCCACTTTACCCTTCAGTAAAATAAAATAAACATTTAACCAGATTGAGATACTGATGTTTATAAAGAGCTTCATATAAGTTGGTTTTTAGATGTGTTTTATGATGTATTCATAAATAATGGATCTGTAGCATGCAAATATACTGCTGAAGTGTAATTCTAACATGTTTGGAAATAAATGCTGTGCTTTTAAAGTACTTATTTTGAATTTTATTAACAATAACACAACATGTGGCTTGCCATGTATTATCTACTTCATAGAGGGCACTTACTTGAAATCTTTTATTCCTACTTTATAGTTACATAAAAAATTAAGTTCATGCACAAGAAATAGTCTAGCAAGTTACCCTGTTTTATTATGTTGGGTTAAAATTATAATCAATATCACTATTTTTAGAAAAAAATAATAGAAGGTATTGATAGGTAAATGATAAACAGGTAAAGATATACAGATTTATTTAAGCATTGGTTGATATATACAATATATGGTTCAGATTAAACAAAATATACTGCACTTGATTTTGTTTAGTAATATATATTCAAATAGATATTATGACTCAACAGTGCTTATTGAAACAATTATGATTATTAAGTAAGAATTCCATTTTCAATAGGGACCTATCTACACCCTTGCAAAGTTTCTGAAGTATAATGAGAACTAAATAAACAAATCTTTAAAAACTAAAATAATAAAAATATATTATAATAGTTGTCTCCCAAATTACACTATCCCTGCTAATGCATAACCATGTATTATTAAAAACTGCAGTAGAGCCTAAATGTCTCGTAAATGAATTTTCATGAAATAGATAAACAGATAATTACAAAATAACACATATTATTAAGTCAGTGTCCTTAATGCATACAGGTTCAATATAATTAATATTCTATATTATAATTAATATTATGTATTATTGTTCATTATACAAAATCTATTTTAAAATGTAAAACATAAATTATTTAAATTTCACATTTTCATTAATGTTTTATACTTTACTTCATTAAAGGGAACAATATTTTATAGGTGCTTTTTGATCATTGATTTAGCTAACCTAGGTATTATATCATGGCTTGTATATAATTAAGTGTATAGATTCAACAAAGTCAGTAAAGTACCAGAAAATTAGAGATCCTGATCAGCTGATTTTCATTACTTTTAAAGTATTCTCATCTCTTATAATATGTTATAATTTCTTATTTAAATTTTATTCATCTATATTCACAAATATTTTACTTATAAATGTATTTTCTTGGATTCTTCATATGCAATGTTACATAGATGTCATGAAATTTTTAATATACAGCATGTAATTACTAATATCATTAGATTTCTAAATATTATAATATATATTTTATCTAGTGCTTTATATTATCTTTTTCTGTTAATATTTACATATTATCTACATCATTCCTAAATTAGGTCTTTGCATTTTCTTTATATTTCTCTATATTGTTATTATATTATTCTCTGTATTATTATATATATTTACTTTTTATGAATGTGGTATATATTTCTAATATCCAAGAATGATAATGCTCTATGATTCATATCCATATGATATCTCATATCCTACATTAAGCAAATATTTATATTTTTGTGAAGTTTTTATTAGAAAAAATAATTGCAGTAAATTTATTAGTCCTTAAGTTTATCATACTAATGCTTTTATAAAGTCATTTGTGTTTGAATTTTTCAGAGGATTTATAATTTATTAAGATAGATCATTCTTGAATGAATAGTAGTCTATATTGGTCTACTGTAAATATATGATTTTTCTTTTGGATATATTAATGTAAGTATATTGGTTACTTAATTATAATGATGAACACGTAAGGGTCTGAATGTACATTCCAAATTGACTTCCAAATAAGTTAAATAAAGCAAAGCATGAGAGTTTCCCTTAAATCATTTCATTGCCTTTTATTAACATTACAAAAATGTTTTCAAATTGAAAATATCAATGAGAAATTTTTGTTCTAATTAATATTACTTGAATTATCAATGGGATTAAAAATGGTTTCTTAAGATTTTCTATTTGTCTGTTTTTGAAAATTTATTCTGCACCTTAATTAATTTGTTCGTTACTTATGTGTGGTGTACTTCTTTTAGGAACTAGCCCATTCTTTTTAGCAGGACACTCATAGACATTTCAAATTAGATACGTGCCCCAGTCCTGAACACATAGTATACCCCGTATAGTGCAGAGTAGGAACCTGTTAGGAAACAGGGTTCATCAAAACTTATCCCTGTAATTAACATAATGTTGGTAATATAAGGACTTCCAGGGGTTAGTAACTCCAAAGGATTAAAAACTGGTACTTTTGATGGCCCAGTTTCAAGGTCAAGTGGAGAAGGTTAAATGTATTATGAGAAAGTGAGGGCAACACAGAAGGAAACAAAGCTGAGAGACGGCAAAGGAGAGGAACTACAAGCATAGGTAGGAGAAATAGAAAGGAATGAGAGACAGAGGCTTGATCCCACTGTTTAAGCTTTGCATTCCTCTGTATATGAGGCTACACCAGTTGTTGCAAGGATGGTTATACGAATCAATCAAGTCCCTTCTGCCTGAGCTAGTTTTGCCTCAATGTCATTTATGTGTAACAACCAGGATCCAAAAAACATACAGAAACGGATAGCAGAGGCCCTGTGTGGTAACAGTGAACTAAATTGTACAACCAGCAAAGTCAAGTTCTGGAAAGTAACAGAAAGGATGTCCTATCTGACCACAATTATGATAATCCTTTTAAATGCCACAAGCAAGGTGGTGAATTCCTACCTTCTTCGTCTTTCAAAATGAGATGGTACTAAAGGCCACCACCCCCTTCTTCTCCTTCTTGTCCTCCTTCCTCTTCTTCTTCTCCTTCAGCTCCTCTACCTCCTCCTTCTTCATACATCTTCTCTGGATTAGAGTTGACACACAATGTTGCATTAGTTTCGGGTTTATTATTCAGGTGATGTTATTTTCATTTAATCATTTAAACGTCTCAGTTATTTTTTGTTAAGAGGACTAACTGGGGGTGCCTGGGTGGCTCAGTGGGTTAAGCCGCTGCCTTCAGCTCAGGTCATGGTCCCAGGGTCCTGGGATCGAGCCCCACATCGGGCTCTCTGCTCAGCCGGGAGCCTGCTTCCTTCTCTCTCTCTCTGCCTGCCTCTCTGTCTGCTTGTGATCTCTCTCTGTCAAATAAATAAATAAAATCTTTAAAAAAAAAAAAAAAAAAAAAAGAGGACTAACTGGATAGATTGTTAAGAGAAAGAGGAATACCAGAAGATGGGAATTTGATGCAATAACTACAAATGACTTTGAGGTGCATCTTTGGAGGGGTAAATGTTCATCTCCTTTTGCTTTTTTAATAATGGGCACTGGCATTAAGATAGGCATTTATTTTTGAAGTATATTTCAGGGAAACAGAGTCCATTGCTAAAGGAAGGATTTTCTTTGAGACCAGAATTTCCTCATTGTATGTGACCCCACTAGAATTTTCAGCCATATAAAACTGTGCTCCATACATGAAAGTCAGGGGTGAACATATAACTTAAGTTTTCCTAACTATAATACTCCCTGTCCCTGGTAAGTGTGATTGTTTTTAGCAGTGATCACAGTATATAATACAATCTTTCACTAAAAATATAGAAACTGAAGTTAAAAAATAAATCCTCTGCTGAGGATAAAATTGGGTCTTTTATCTAATGCATTATCCTCATATTTTATTGAAGCATTAATCTTATTATTGTTTTAAAGATTTTATTTATTTGAGAGACAAAGAGAGTGAGCAGAAGCAGGGGAGGGTCAGAGAGAGAAGCAGACTGCCCACTGAGCATGGAATCAGAAAATGAGAGCAATCTCAGGACTCTCAGATCATGACCTAAGCCAAAGTCAGATGTTTAACTGACTGAGCCACCCAGGTACCTGGTCATCTTATTATTACTGATTTCTTGTGAACACTATACTTTAAACGGAAAACTTTACTCTGGTTTTTTTTTTAAGATTTTTTTAATTTTTATTTTTAAGTAATTTCTGAACCCAGTGTGGGGTTCAAACTCACAACCCTGAGATCAAGAGTTGCATGCTCTATTGACTGAGCCAGACAGCCATGCCTACTTTGTTGTGTTTTCGTTTGTTCCATCATTTAAGAATTAGTTTGAAAAGTTTTATAAAATATAAAAATTTTTGAAATTTTCTTAGGTCTTTATCTGAAATTTCAAAGTTTATATAATCATACAGTCCATTTAATATACAATTATAATCATGTAAACATACACATTATGATTAACATATTACATAGAAATCTCTCTTTGAAAGGTGAATTTTTCCTTGAAATAGAGTAAAATTTATAAGGCCTCTTGAAATAAGTACAAAGCTCCATCCTCTAGAAGTAAAACCTTTATATTAGCAAGTAATGCATTTTCAAATTAAATAAAAATTCATTGTCATTTTTAGCTCACTGTTGTCACACCAGTCCAAGTCCCCATAATCTCTTCCCTGGACCACTACCATGATCCCTTTACTTGCCTCCCTTCTTCCACTTTGCCGTCTTACACTATTTATCCATTTTTCCAGAGTTATTTTTGCTTAAATTCTTCTAGTACCTTCATACCTAAAAAGCGACCAAATTATATTCAATAATCCTTCCTGATATGGCCCCATTGACCTCTAGGGCCTCATATTTTATCACTTTTCTCAGTCACTGCCATAGAAACACGGCTTGCTCTCTGTTTCCCAGAACTTTTGTTACTTGAAATACTACCCCATCTACCACCACTAAGCAAATGTCCTCTCATCATCCAGGTCAAATATCATTTGCAGAAAGAAGCCTCCTCTTACCTACTAATTAACCCCTTCTGTTACCTACTAATTAACCCCTTCTGTAAAGAGTGAAATCAGTGTAATACCTGGCTTGCTAAAATGTACCACCAAGTCCCCTGAGGGCCGGAAACGTTTCAAAGAAGGGTGTGGGCCTTTGGAATTCCAAGGGAGGTCTGTGTGACCACTCTGCCCTTGGAATGCCCCTGGGAGTTGCTTTCTTAGCCCAAACAGCTGCCCTGTGATCTAAGAAATATATGCATGGTCCCTTAGGCTATGTTTAGCAGAACTCAGAACATGCAGATTAGCATATCATATTTTTCTGGTAAACAGATCCTCCCAGTTTCATTAAGACCCCTTGTCACTCAACACGTGCTTCAGAAACAGTGATGAGGATTGATGATTACCCTGTAGGACGAGCAAAATTGGAAGCAAAGAAGAGCAAAGGGTCTCTTGTCTGTGAGCATTGACCCTTGGCTTCTTCTCATTCACAGCAAAGTTTGGAGTAATCTTTCTTCCATTGGTACAGGGATAGCTGGCCATCCCTGGCACCCCTCTTTTCAATCTCATGCCATGCAATTAATTAAATCTGAAATTGACAGGTCCCTGTTACACCAAACTGTTTCTCACCAAAAACCGTTAAAAAATTGCCACCTCTTGCTACTCATTTGACTAAAATTCATGTTCATTAAAACTCCCAATAATTCTCATCCAATCCATTGTGACTTTGCGTTTATCACATCATGTTCACACACACCACACACACACACACTTTAGGTTACCTGCAGACTGGATTAACCTGCTCACTGTGATCACTGTATATCACATATGTAACCAATTTACGTTTTAATCCATCTGCTTATGTGTTTATATTTAAATGCTACTTACTCCTTTATTTTGAACAATACATGATGTTTGAACATGGTGGTTGGTGGATGGATGAACGTTCCGTTCTATTTAACAAAAGAATTAGTGGACAATGTTCTGGGTGCTAATATAAACAATAATATCATAATTCCTTTCTCTCTTACTGAGTTTCTAATTTATGCCACATTTTTCATCTCATTGTTCAAATAAGTCCAATCACCTACCTATTATTTACTATACAAATAGTAAATAATAAATCTTTTTTTAAAGATTTATTTATTTTTATAGAGAGATGGAGAGACTGCTAGTGGAGGGAGAGTGAAGGGGATAAGAGAAGGATGGGGGAGGGAGGTATGGAAGAATCTCAAGCAGACTCTACACTAAGTATGAAGTCCAACACAGGACTCCATCTCACGTCCCTGAGATCATGACTTGAGCGGAAATCAGGAGTTGGATGCTTAACCAACTGAACCACCCAGCCCCTCCCCGTAGTATTCTTTTATACGCTGATAAACATGTACTCGTTCACCCACTTTCTGATGACTTCAGTTGTTTAAAAAATTTGCTATACACAGACTTTCCACCCTCTCCAAGAGTTAACTCAAAATAGATCACCTAATTAAAATACAAAACTATAAAACTTCTAGAATGATACAACGCAAAAGTCATGATCCATGAAATAAATAATTGACAAGCTGGACTTCATTAAAATTAAAACTTCTGCTCTGTGAAAGACAGGCTACAGACTTGAAAAAAATATTTGCCAAAGACAGGTCTGATAAAGATGATGGAAGACTGTTTTCCAATATGTACAAAAAACTCTAAAACTAAACAATAAGAAAATAACCCAATTTTTAAAAATGGGGCAAAGATCTTAACAGAAACATCACTAAACAAGATACATAGATGGCAAGTAAACATACAGAAGTATACTACACATCATATATCATTAGGGAAAGCAAATTAAAATAACAATGAAATATAGACCTTATTACAATGGTAAAAATCCTGAATGCTGACATTACCACATACTGGTAAGAATGTGGAACAATGGGAATTCTCATTCATTGCTGATGGGAGTGAAAAATGGTACAGCCGTTTTGGAAGACAGGGTGGTGGTTTCCTACAAAACTAAGCATCCTCTTACCATATGATCCAGCAGTCACACTCCTTGGTATTTAACCAAAGGAGGTAAAAACTTATGTCTACACAAAACATGCACAAGCATGTTTATAGGATATTTATTCATAATTGCCAAAACTTAGAGATGCCAAAATGTCCTTCAGTGGGTGAAAGGGTAAAATAAACTGTTGTATATCAAGACAATGGAATCTTATTCAGCATTAAAAAATATGACCTATCAAGCTATGAAAATGCATGGAAGAATCTTAGATACCTATCACTAAGTGAAATAAGCCAAGCTTAAAAGGGTGCAGACTATATGATTACAACTATATGATATTTTGGAAAAGGCAAAATATGGAGAGAGTGAAAATATCAATGCTTCCCGGTGGGTTGAGGTGGAGAAGAATGAAGAGGTGAGAAGAATGAAAAGATGGAACACCCAGGATTTTGAAGACAGTGAAATGCTTTGCATGATACCATAATGATGGATACACAGCATTGTACATTTGCTAAACCCATAGAATGTACAACACAAGAGTGAACTGTAATGTAAACTATGGTTGCTATTTATATGGTTTAAGAGCATTTTGTTTGTTTGTTTGCTTGTTTAAGATAACTCAGTGTCAGTACAAAGAATATAGCAGAAGAAAAATAAATTGGTAGTATGTTTACAGCTGTGTCCATAGGATTGATTTCCTAAATTCCTGATGCTAACAAGACAGTAAAGTGATGTTGTCTAGAGAAACTTGAGGATGTACTGAGTTATCCTTTCTTGAAGACTATTAATCAACAAAGCCTTGAGGAACACCATGCCACCGAAGCACATTGAATAGAAAGTGTAAATATTATTTTCTCCAGACATAGATAGTTTGCATCTTACATAGTAAAACTAAGTTTAGCTCTATGTGTGATTCCTGAAGAGTTTGGTTAATTTCACCTCATTACCAAGTCCAGAAACCAATAAATTGAAATGTTTAAACATACACATTTTGGTGTGATAAACCTTGGTTTTGAAATCTCAGATACATATCTCATAAATTCTATTGCCATTCTATACTTGTTCTTCCTTAAATGAAGATAATAATGGTATCTACTTTCTAGGAATACTTTTAAAAATGAAAGTCTCACGTTCTTAGCACAATGGCTGGCCCACAATAACATCTCAATAATGAATGTTGGTTTCCATTACTTCTCAGTTTATTGGCATAGTTAATATGTGATCTCTGGATATACTGATATAGATATAAATAAGGTCTGTAAAACTGAATAACCCTAGATTGTAGTAAATGTGCAAAATAAGTGACTCTCGAAGTTCTTTTGGAGGATACCAATGACTGAAGCCACAAGTGTGTGTTTGAGGAATAAACACTAATGCACTAATGTTATAATCAAAATTCTGAGTAGTATCAAATTCCTCTGAAAATAAAGCAGATCTTTGATTCAGCACTTTGGCAGTTAATATGGTAATTTATACGGTCTTTATTGATGTATAAAGAGGTAGCTTCTGGGTGCTAGTTCAATTTTACAATCTTAGAAGCAAAACTACTATTTTAGTAAGCATACCTAGGGAACTGAAGTGTAGAGAGTTTGGCCAACTTGCCTTAGTTTACAATGCTAATAAGACTATTGGTTAGCTACATTTGTTTTTTGTTTTCATAGAAAGAAAATAGACAGCTATATATTTCTTATTTTTTCAAATAAAATCTTACAAAACTAAAAAGTTAGACTTGCTGGGGCATTTTATTTCACTAAAAGATGTGCTAAACATCATGAAATATTGGGATTATAATTAATACACCTATTGTTTATTTGTATTACTCTGTCATAGGATTGAACTATTTGTCAGTTGAGATTTAAAAAAAAAAAAGGTGTCTCTTCAAACTGCTGTATGGTTAAAAAACATAATATTTTGTCATTTGTGCCTATCCAATCTCCACAGGAAAATCTTTAAACTAACACAATTAATGGCATTTTAAAATACGTAAGATTGTCTTCTCTACTGTACTTGTCTACTGTACAACAGATAAAGAGTTTCTAAGTGTAAGAAGCTTATTTTTGGTTGCATTAGGAATAAATGTTAAGGGCGCCTGGGTGGCTCAGTGAGTTAAAGCCTCTGCCTTCGGCTGGGGTCATCATACCAGAGTCCTGGGATAGAGTCCCACATCGGGCTTTCTGCTTGGCAGGGGGCGTGCTTCTCCGTCTCTGCCTACTTGTGATCGCTGTCTGTCAAATAAATAAATAAAATCTTAAAAAAAAAAATGTTAAACTTCATACTAAAACAACAAATAATGTCTCTGAAAATGGGAATGTCTTTTTTTTTTTTTTTTTTTGGCCCTGTAGCAACAATGCCACTACATAACTTTTTAATTTGGACCTTATGAGTGGTTGTGACCTCACCGAAGAATACCAAGCAGCAGGACAGTTGAAGTTAAAAACAATCAGCAGGTTCAATTTGAGTCTATTAAACTAAAGTTTGCTTTTAGGTATATCTCAGATCATTATACACATGTTTCTTATAAATATATCTGGATATTTATGCAAATGTAATCATATAACTATAATTAATAAAATATTTATATTAGGAAAATATTAGAAAATTAGTTATTGGATAAAAATTATTAAGGATTGAACTTTATTTAGCAACTATCTGAAAGATTTTTTTTTTTTTAAGACTACTATCCTGATGGAAACCTTGGACCTAAATCAGGATTCAACTTAAAATTTTTTGTTTACTAAGTTGTATAAGAATTACAAGAGTGCAAGTACAAGATTTGTACTAACTTGTGCAAATTACAAGAAATAGAAAATGGGGGAGGAGCAGTTCTTGCTTTCAAGAATTTTGATATATAAGGGAAATGAGTCCACACATGATTATCACTTAACCAGTGCCAGAAGGTAATTTCAACTCAAGTCCTATTCACATTGAAATTCTATTAAAGTGGCAGTCGCTGGGAAAGTTTTCTATGAACGAAGGAATATTTGAAAAGGATCCTGTGAGCAAGATTAAGAGAGAAAATGATGGAGTGAGAAAGAGACTGAGGTGGAGGAAAGAGGCAGAGCAAGAGAATTAACTCTGCAGGAGGAGACCTAATGTAGCAAGAGTGACTGAAATGAAAAAGGAAAAGATTAAAAGGAACACAGGCAAGAGAGGCTAAGTTACAGGGAAGGCCTTGTTAAATGCAAAGAGCATGAATTTTACTCATCCCACTTACCAACACTCATACTTACTAAAATACCTTGCCAAATAAATCCACAAGAGATTTTCTGAAAAACTCAAATGTCCATCCATTAAATCTGTTAAATAGATCTAAATATTTAACCTGTTTGAAAAATACATTATCATCATTTCTAAAAATTTTTAGGAAATCAAATTAATTTAAAAATATTATTGGTAACTTTAAGTTAAATTAAATAATGGACCTTAGACATTTGAAAGACCATTAGGTAACATCAGAACAGAGAAATGGGCCTCATCACAAAATAAACCTCTGGATTGAAATGCTCTCATTGGTATCATTAGTGTCCTATCTCTTGGTTGTTTCAAAAATTAACTTTAAATTTTCTAATTTTTGACACTTTGTTAGGGCTTAAAAATGTCTTTCTTCCATAAACATTTCATATATTATTACTTCAGAAAAGTGATTACTAAATAACAACTTTTTTCACTTTTATTAAATTCCTATTTTTCTGTAACATATTTTTATATGTAAAAACATAATAAGTTAACAGATAATGAAGAAAAGCAAGAGAACATGTTTATACAGTATAAACTGAAAATAAGATAAGAGTACCTTTGGAGCTCCTGGGTCTACCACTCAAATCGAAAAACACTCTCTGTCCTCATGCCAAGAGTATTTACTAGTCTGTATTTTCTACTCGTTTTCTCCTTCTTTCCAGTTTAGTTTTATATGTCTTTATACACATGTTTCTATAAGTAATGCATTATGAATTTTTTAGTACTTTGGAAGTGCATGCATGATATTATACTGCACATGTTTCTCTGCAACTTATTTGCTTACTTAATATCATGTTTGTAAGTTTTGCTACATAACTGTACTTCATTCACTTCCATTTCCAACAAGTATCTCTTCAAAATACACTATAGTTTATGCATACATTCTTCTATCAAGGCAGGTACAGTTATTTTTAACTTGTTCTATTTTTCTATTTGAAAACAAGCTGCTAAACATTTCCAAATGCATATCCAAAACATCTGAAGTTGCTTGGAAAATAATTTTTCTAGGACATTTTCCCAGGAATGGAATTTGTTGGATTATATCTTTATATGTAATATGAATTTATTTATTTTTTATTTTGGGGTGCCTGGGTGGCTCAGTCATTGAGTGTCTGCCTTTGGTTCTAGTCATGGTACCAGGGTCCTGGGATCCAGCCCCCCATCCAGCTCCCTGCTTGGCAGGAAGCTGGCTTCTCCCTTTCCCACTCCCCCTGCTTGTGTTCCTTTTCTCTTTTGTGTGTGTGTGTCTCTCTCAAATAAATAAAGTCTTAAAAAACCCTTTTTAAAAAATTTTATGTATTACAAAAAACTTTTCCCAGTGTATGATTTATTATTAATAGTCTCTTTTGATGATAAACACAATTTTTACATTTTAACATAATAGAATTTATTATTTTCTGTTTTATTTTTTTTTTACTTTGAGATTTTCTCTTTTTAAAGAAACATTCCCTTAGTAAAAGGTCATAAAGATAATCTCATATTTTCTTCTAGTCATTTAAAGTTTTACTCTCATTGAACACCACTTTTGAAACTAATGATGCACTATATGTTGGTTCATTGAATTTAAATAAAAAAATAAAATTTTATTCTTACTAATTTTGTAATAGTCATCAAATTGTTTTTAAAAATGAGGAAGATATGGGGCACCTGGATGGCAGAGTTAAGTGTCTGACTCTTGGTTTCAGCTCAGGTCATGATCTCAGGGTCCTGGAAAAAAGCCCTATGTCTGGCTCTGAGCTCAGCTTGGAGTTTACTTGAGATTCTTTCTCTCCCTCTCTGCCACTCTTGTTCTTGCTATTTCTATCTCTCTCTTTCTAAAATAAATAAATAAAATCTTTAAAAAATGAGCAAGATATAAGATTTATTTTTTAACTGGTGATTGCCAGTGAAACAACTAATTAACTAATATATCCATGCTTTTCCTGTAAGTTTCAATGACATTTCAAGTTGTATACCAACGTCTATATCCAATTGTTTGTTTTTATTTGCATATTATGCATTTACAAACTTGGCTACTCACAAAAATTTATTTGTAACCCCCAAATCAATACTCTTGGTGTTTTCATGACAATTCATGGGCATATGCAGAACAGCCAAAAAAAGGTAGCTTACTGAGGTACCTTGTATGAAGTTCCCAACTGAAGTTGAGTCAGGTGACACTTTGCCTTTTCACTTCAACTCTCATATTATAAATGGGAGTTCTTTTAAAACTTTTTAGGGAGATCTATTTTGAATTTGTGTGAGGGTTCATGGTAATTTTGCTGTTTCATATAGTCCCAAGAATAAGGTTAAAGTGCTGCCCCTTACTATAAAGTGTAAGAAGTCTGGGATGTGCCTTATGGGGGGAAAAATTATATATATATTTGGTTCTGGCCATGAGTTAAATGTTAATAAGTCAACAATGTATATTAAATGAGGTGTCTTGAAGCAAAAACACACTTAAAACAAGGTTATGTGTTGATGGATTGATGTATGTGATTAGGAGTCCTCAGGAACTTAATTTTATAATTCCCCATAGGTGCAATGGTTTAACATTTACTAACTTTTTCCAGATTGTTTATTAGAACATTACTGTGAATCAACTTTAGATTTTACTTTTTGTTCCATACTCCCTATTATGATATCTTGGTCTATTTTCTAATTCCTATATCAACTTTACACTTTGCTTATTATTGCTTTGAAATAGAACTAGAAAGTTCATGGTTTAGGTCCTTCTCTGTGTTCCTCTTCTTCAGTAATATGATATGTGTGGTCCTTTGTACTCCTATGTACATTTTATATTTTGCTTTTCAAGGCCAAAACATCTATTCAATTGATGGCATGATATTGAATAGATAGACTTACTTGGGGAAATATTTTTTGTATCTTAATGATACTAATCCTTCTAGCTAATGATTATGACTTATCTTTTTATTTTTATCTTTTTTGAAGAATCCTTAATAAAACTTTCTGTATATACATCTTACACATTTTTGACAGAGTTAATCTAAAATGACATAGTTTTGATTTCAGTTTTCAGTTTTGATCTTTTACAAACACATGAATTTTAGCTTTGCTGACATTTAGGTTTATAATTGATTTTTGGATGTTGATTTTACAGGTTTTCTATACTCTTTTTTCTTATATTTTGAGCCTAGGCTATTTGGGGTTACCTAGGCATACAAATACATTTTCTCTGAAAGATGAGAATTTTCTTCCTCTGACTATTTTTTCAATTACCCAATCTTTACACATTTTTCTTTTCTTACTATATCATCTTATATTACAATGATAGTGGTACTTATCATGCCTACTTATGTTCTCATATTTATAAAATTATTTCTAATCTTCACCTTTATTATGAAGCAAGTTATAGATTATTTTTACAGATAAATTTAATCAACTTACAAAGTTATCCTTCATACTTGATTTAGGACTTTTGTCATGAATGATTTTTGAATTTTAACAAAGGTATTTGTTTTTGCAGTTAAGTAAATCCCATAGTTTGCTTCTTTCTTATCTGAATATTACAAATTCCATTTTGCTTCACTAAACATCCACACATTTAGCTTTATAAGTACCTTTTCTCTGACTCTTTTACTTATTGTTTTTGTCTTGAGCATTTTTTAAATGTTTTGCATAAATATTAACATGAGAATAATATGTTCATCATTTTTTATTGATATTTATCATTAATTCTGGAAAATTATCATCAATTTCCTTTTAAGTAGTAGATTTTGAACTAGTCTCTTAATTCTCTCTCTCTCTCTTTTTCTCTCTCTTCTTTTTTTTATTTTCCTGAAACCTTGATTAATATATGCTAGGGCCTTAATAATCTATCATCCATATCCTTATCTGATCTCATATTTTCTATTTCCTTTCTCTCTATAATATATTCCAGAAACTTTCCACAAGAATTTCCCACATTTTTATTTGTTTTTATTTAATCTGGGTAAAATCATATTAACCTCTTTTAAAAAGGATTTATTCACTTATTTTAGAGAGAAAGAGAAAAAAAAGAGTGGGATGGGCAGAGGGAGAGAGAGAGAGAATCTCAAGCAGAATCCACGCTGAGCATAGAGCACAATGTACGGCGTGATCCCAGGACCCTGCAATCATGGCCTGAGTTGAAATCAAGAGTCAGATGCTCAACTGACTGTGCCACCCAGACACCCAGACATAACTAATCTTTTTAGTATTTTTTAGTCTTTTAGTTTGTTTAGTGTTTTTTAGTCTTCTTAGTCTAGTTGGTCTTTTAATTATTAAGGTTTGTTTTTATTTTCATTTCCAGAAGTTCTATTTGGTTCTTTCATATCTGTTTTATAATTTTTATTTTTTTATGTTTAAGCATTGGATGTACAATCATTTTATATTTCCTTATGTTCATTTCATATGTTCCTTGAGATTTAAATCTGCTGTTTCTTATTTCAGATAATTCATGTTCATGGTGTCTTGCTTTTTATTGTAGATGGTAATCTTTATGAGGAGCTCATATTGAATTTACATTTGAGGGCTCTTTAAGTGTCTATATTTCAGATGTTTATCTCCAGACATGATTTTGAATATAGATGCTTACAATTTCCAAAATTATCAAGTACTAGTTCCTTTATACTTACCACTTTTTCTCTCAATCAATTTTCTCTCTATTTTTCCCTTCCTATTTCACAATAAGTAGCAAGAAGAAACTAGACTATATAACTTCACCAATTTCCTTGGAAATCCCATCAGCTAAATATTGCCCAGAAATTTTCCTTTCTTTGTAATTGTAGGAAACAAGACATTGGTAGATAAAGCCTGTGCTATCTTGAAAAGTAGATATAATCATTGGAATAGGAAAGTTGAAGGCACCTCATGGAGGGCAGAGAAGTAAATGAGAAACATGTTCTTGGAAATAAGGAATGATGATCTCTATTATTATATGAGATTATTTAAAATGTTTTTTGTTTGTTTGTTTTTAACATTATACTTATTTTTGGGCGCCTGGGTGGCTCAGCAGGTTAAGCCTCTGCCTTCGGCTCAGGTCGTGATCTCAGGGTCCTGGGATCGAGCCTCATATCGGTCTCTCTGCACAGTGGGGAGCCTGCTTCTTCCTCTCTCTCTGCCTATGTCTCTGCCTACTTGTGATCTCTCTCTCTCTCTCTCCATGTGTCAAATGAATAAATAAAATCTTTAAAAAAAAATTATACTTATTTATTTGAGAGAGAGAGAGCACACATACTTAAGGGCAGGGAAGGGCAGAGAGAGAAGCAGGCTCCCTGCTGAGCAGAAAGCCAGATGAAGACTTCACCACAAGACCTTGGGATCATGACCTGGGTCAAAGGCAGATGCTTAACTGACTGAGCCATCCAGGTGCCCCAAAATGGTTCTTGTTTATTATTGCCTATAGTGTTACCAAACAAAACTGTTTCAAGTAAAGTGCTGGATTATGATCTACCAAGAAATGAAATTTTGTTACATAAATATGAGCTAATTTAGGAATGCTAATTTAAGGATTACTTATAAAAATGTCTCTTTAATTAATCTTGTTATGCAAGTAGAAAATAAAATAGAAATGTTATGTACCATGCTGTTATGTATTCTTTCAGGGATACTGTGGCAAATAAGATCCATTATCTTAGTCAAGGAGTTTACATTTAAATTTAGCTGTTTCAAATTTTCCTTTCACATTTCATATGAGTAGGCTTGAAATCAGGTCTCTGAGTACTACAGGCTTGGCACAGTATCTGTAATTCCACACCTTTCGGTCTCACTCAGAAATCATTGAAATACAACAGGAGGAGATTGAAGTTATATTTGAGATATAGTTGAATACCATATTATAATGACAAAATTATAAAATAACAATAGTATTAACAATGCATTGGGAATGCCTTATGGTAATCACAATTTACCAGTGAATTGTAACCCTACACTTGAAAATTTCTAGAATATGCATTAAATTTAAAATAGTAATTGGTGGCAGAATTATTAAAGAACTAGACACTTTAAGTGTTTTAAGCATCATATATATGATATAAATTTGTTTATAAAGAATATATATTTAGCAAAATATTACTCTCGATTTGCTTGTCATAGAATTTTAAAGCTGCTAAATCAGCTCTACCTCTTTAGAAATAAAGAAACCAAGGCTCAGAGGTGTACATCTGAAATTCAGTTTTGTCCTGTGCAATTGTTATCCAAACAATTTTGATTAAAATAAAGAAGATATATTTATCAATTTTGTAGATGACAAAAAGCAGAATTAGATATAATATGATAGATGGCAAAATTAAGATTCAGAAAGTTCTTGACAGACTAGATTGATGTGTAGAATTCAAGGGAATTGTGTTCAACAAGAAGAAATGTAAATTAATGCATTTAGGTTAAAAAGTTATGCAAGTACAAGAATTGGTAAGAATTGGATCCACTGCTGTACTTGTTAAAGACTTTTAAAAAATATTTTGGCAAATATGAACCAGTAATGTTATGTGGCTTTTAAACAGTAAATGTATTTATCAAACATGGTGTCCAATAGAAGAAAGAAAATTAGTGAAATCAGTCCTATATAATCCATATAAGATAACGTGCCCTTCTTGAGCCATACCATAAGCTCTGATATATTGGCTTCTTTTTTGACAAGTGTATCAAGCATCTTGAGGAATTAGGTAATTCAAGGATATTTAGATAATTAAAGGAGAAATGCACAGTTAGTTTTGAAAAACTGAATTGTAAAGTTATCATGAGGGATGTGTCAGTCAAGGACATTCCCATGTTAAAGAACTTTAATATAGTCTCTTTTTATTGTTTTAAAAAAAAAATAAAAGATGCTGAAAAGGTTAATGGGGAATTTGCCTGTAGGGTGTGGGGTAAAATGAACACTGATTAGAAATCAGAATGGCTGAGTATGTCTCAGCTCCCAACTATTGGACATAACATCTTAAAAAGCTACAACTTAGGGGTGCCTCACTGGCTCAGAGGGTTAAGCCTCTGCATTTGGCTCAGGTCATGATCTCAGGGGCCTGGGATCAAGCCCTGCATTGGGGCATCTGCTCAGCAGGGAGCCTGCTTCCTCGCCCCCCCCACCCCCGCCGCCTGCCTTTCTGCCTACTCATGATCTCTCTCTGTGTCAAATAAATAAATAAAATCTTTAAAAAAAAGCTACAACTTTTCTCAACCACAATTTTATCGAAAAGCTGGTGATACTAATATCCACCTTGTCTATTTCATAGGTCATGATGAAAGTAAAATAAAAGTATGGTTAGAGCTGTTTTTTAATTAATAATGTCTATATGTATACCAAATTTGTAGTAACTTTGGTTCAACAAAAGGGAAACGAGAATGGTTATCTTCAGTAAAACAAAATATGGTGACCTCTGGATGCTTTAAAGCAGAAGCCAAAAAGTCACACTTCCATGATCTTTTATAAAAGGAATCTTCTTCAGATTCCTGATTCCTTCTTCAGATGTATTAGGGTGTATCTCAGATCATTGCTAAGTCTAAGATTTTAATTTCTGAAGAGAAGAATTATACCCTGTACAAGGTAATAAAAGATATTTGATTCTGAAGGAGACAAGATGGCGGGGAAGTAGGAGAGGTGCCCTTTCAACCTGTACCCTAAAGTGAGCTGATTACTTTCCAAAGAACTCCGATCATCCACGAAATCAGCCTGAGATCAGAATTACACACGTCTGGATCTCTACTGGAGCAGAAGACGCCAGTGGGCAGGTAAAGCGGAGTGGGAAAGTCGGACTGATATCCGAAGATAAACAAAAGGGGGAGGGAGCCACCAGAGGCGACCTGTTGGAAAGTAATATCTCAATAGGAGCGAGAGTGCCCTGCGCCTGGGGACCAGCATTAGCTCAGGAGTCTGGTAGAAAGCACTCAAAAAGAGCAAAGGATCACAGGGGGGGTGGGGGGGGGGGTGGGGGTGTTAGGGTCGGGGCTTAAGTCCCCAGACCCAGGACAGCCACTCCTGGCACAGAGCCAGAGAGAGTGCGGCAGAGAAACCAGGTCTCGGTCCTTGAACCACCAGCATGCCTGAGAGTGCATGGCTCCCAGCTCCCTTGAGGGGCTGGGAGCCTCGCCAGCCAACAGAAGCACAGCCTTTTTGCAGTCCCCATGCGAGTGCCTGGCTGTGGCATCAGAGTCCGAGTTGTGCCCCATGCCCTCCCCTGAGAGAGGTGCACACAGATGCCAGCTGGGTGCTCTCAGACCAGAAAGACCAGGCACTCCCAGCCCAGGCCAGCGGGAAAATCTCAGTGTGCGATCGCTGCTTGGAACTTCTCTGGCAGTCTGGAGCTGCCCAGACAGCCGCCATGGTGGTGGTTTTGGGTACAAGCAAAAAATCCTGAGTCCCCAGGGACTGCGACTGGGAACCTGCTCTGCCAGCGGCCAAGGGGGGATTTATTTGGGCTCTGCAGCCAGACTGAGGCTTCTCTCTGAGAGGGAGGGCAGGGTGCAGTTTGCTTTCCTCTAAACCTACAAAAACCATCAAAAGCAGTCAAGGTGAGAGAGAAAAACAAAAGTGAACAAATATAAAAACCTCCAGAGAACAAAAGCCTGAAAAAACCAGTTTCCTCAGAGCCCACCCCCTTGAGGGGGGCGGGAGGATTTAACTGAGAGAACATCATTGACTGAAAACCCACGTGGCAGGCCCCTCCCCCAGAAAACCAACAAGGAAAGGAAAAAAAAAAAAAAAAGACGACAAGAGAACAACCACCACTACTTCATAGGACAATTTTTATTATTAATTCGATCCCACTATTCTGGCTCATTTTTTTATATAGTTAATTTTTTATTATTACATAGATAATTTTTTAACCTATTTACTGTCACAGTGAGATGTCCAGTACATCAAATTTCATAATAACCTTCTAACCTGAACTTTTTGATACATACACCTGTGTTTTCCTTTTGCATTTCTATTTTTCAAATTTTTTTTTTAATTTTAGTTTAGTTTAGTTTATTCCTTTTTTAATTTTTATTTTCTAATATTCATATAGAGTTAAACTTCAAGGTAATCCCCTTTCCCCAATCAATGACACCCCTATAGGAAAACCAATTCCTAATCCCCCCTTATCTTAAGAAAGTTGAGTCCTTTAACAAAGATGTCAAGATACATCCAGGAAGAATCAAAACAAACTTCCTCACCCACACTGAGAATTTACAACCACTCTCCCATCTTTTTCTTCCACCAGTATTTCTGTGTTTTTGTGTTTGTCCTGATAGTATATAAATCTTACACTCGGGATTCTTTTTGACAAGGCTCTTCCTTTATTTGCATGTATATATATATGCAAATATATATATATATATTATATATTTTTTATTTTTTTTCTCTTGTCATATACTTTTATCAGTCTTTTTGTTTGTCTGTGTCTGTTTGTATACTTCATAAATCTTACCTTGGGGCTCATTTGGGCTGAACCTTCTCTTTTATCTCACCTTTCTTTCCTGTCTCTCTCCCTCTCTTTTTTTCTTTCCCTTTTCTTTTTCCTCTCATTTGGGTGGGGAACCCTGATTGCTCAGAAGCATTCCAGGGTGCACCTTGACTGCACCACAGTCGATACACCCAGCTACACCCGTTCAGCCATCTCTCACCAAAATGACTAGGAGGAGGAATGCCCAACAGAAGAAAAATACAGACGATGGACCTTCCACAACAGAGCTAACGGCTATCAACATAGACAATATGTCGGAAAGAGAATTCAGGCTAACAATTATCCAAGCAATAGCTAGGTTGGAGAAAGCCATGGGTGACCAAATGGAATTGATTAGGGCCGAACTGAAAACGACCAGAGATCATGTTTTCAATATTAGAGAAGAGCTGAAAGCTACCAGGGATGAGCTTCACAATGCTCTCAATGAGTTCCAATCTAATCTAAATTCTCTCAACGCTAGAGTAACTGAGACAGAAGATAGAATTAGTGATCTGGAGGACAAACAGATAGAGAGAAAGGATCAGGAAGAAGCCTGGAACAAACATCTTAGAAACCACGAAAACAGAATCAGGGAAATAAATGATGCCATGAAACATTCCAACGTCAGAATTATTGGAAACCCTGAAGGGGAGGAGAAAGAAAGAAGTCTAGAAGATATAGTGGAACAAGTTCTTCATGAAAATTTTCCAAATCTCGTGAATGGAACCAGCGTTCATGTACTAGAGGCCGAAAGGTTTCCCCCCAAGATTACAGATTCTCGAAAGTCCTCGAGACACCTAATAGTAAGAATGAAGAATTATATAATTGCAGGCAGAACCTCTTGAAAGCAGCTAGGACAAAGAAGATCCTTACGTACAGAGGAAAGCGCATCAGAATAACGTCAGACCTGTCCACAGAGACCTGGCAAGCCAGAAAGGGCTGGCAAGATATATTCAGGGCACTGAATGAGAAGAACATGCAGCCATGAATACTTTATCCATAAAGACTGACATTCAAAATGGATGGAGAGATAAAGAGTTTCCAGGACTGGCAAGGCTTAAAAGACTATGCAACCACCAAGCCGATACTGCAGGAAATATTAAGGGGGCTTCTTTAAAGGAGGAAAAAGCCCAAGAATAGCATTGAACAGAAATATAGAGACAATCTACAGAAAGAAAGACTTCAAAGGTAACACAATGTCAATAAAAATGTATCTATCAATAATCACCCTCAATGTGAATGGCCTAAATGCGCCCATAAAATGGCACAGGGTAGCAGACTGGATAAAACGACAGGACCCATCCATATGTTGTCTACAAGAGACCCATTTCGAACCAAAAATACACCCAGACTGAAAGTGAAAGGATGGAGAAGCATCTTTCATGCCAATGGGCCTCAAAAGAAGGCTGGGGTAGCGATTCTCCTATCAGACAAATTAGATTTTAAACTAAAGATGTAATCAGAGATACAGAAGGACACTACATCATTCTTAAAGGGACTATCCACCAAGATGATCTAACAATTGTAAATATCTATGCCCCCAATATGGGAGCAGCCAATTACATAAGATAACTGTTAATCAAGATAAAGAGTCATATTGATATGAATACACTAATCATTGGAGATCTTAACATGCCTCTCTCAGAAATAGACAGATCATCGAAGCAGAAAATCGAAGCAAGAGCATTGAATGACACAGTGGACCAGATGGACCTCATAGATATATACAGAACATTCCACCCTAAAACAACAGAATACTCATTCTTCTCAAGTGCACATGGAAACTTCTCAAGAATAGACCACATACTGGGTCACAAATCAGGACTCAGCCAATACCAAAAGACTGAGATTATTCCCTGCACATTCTCAGATCACAGTGCTTTGAAACTGGAGCTCAATCACAAGGAAAAGTTCAGAAGGAACTCAAACACCTGGAAGCTAAAGATCACCTTGCTTAAGAATGCTTAGATCAACCAGGAGATCAAGGAAGAACTGAAACAATTCATGGAAACCAATGACAATGAAGACACTTTGATCCAAAACCTATGGGATACAGCAAAGGTGGTCCTAAGGAGGAAACACATAGCCATCCAAGCCTACCTCAAAAAAATTGAAAAATCCAGAATACACCAGCTGTCTCTACACCTTAAAGAACTGGAGAATCAACAACAAATCAAACCAACTCCACACATAAGAAGGGAAATAATCAAGATTAGAGCTGAGATCAATGAGGTAGAAACCAGAGATACAGTAGAATGCATTAATAAAACTAGAAGCTGGTTTTTTGAAAGAATCAATAAGATCAATAAACCATTGGCCACACTAATCCAAAAGAAAAGAGAGAAAGCTCAAATACATAAAATTATGAATGAAAAGGGAGAGATCACAACGAACACCAAGGAAGTAGAAACAATCATCAGAAGTTATTATCAACAGTTATATGCCAATAAGCTAAGCAACCTAGATGAAATGGATGCATTCCTAGAAAACTATAAACTCCCAAAATTGAATCAGGAAGAAATTGACAACCTGAATAGACCAATATCTAGTAATGAGATTGAAGCAGTGATCAAAAACCTCCCAAAAAACAAGAGCCCAGGACCTGATGGATTCCCTGGGGAATTCTACCAAACTTTCAAAGAAGAAATAACACCTATTCTCCTGAAGCTGTTTCAAAAAATTGAAGCAGAAGGAAAACTTCCTGACTCTTTTTATGAAGCCAGCATTACCCTGATCCCCAAACCAGGCAAAGACCCTACCAAAAAGGAGAATTTCAGACCAATATCACTGATGAATATGGATGCTAAGATTCTCAAAAAGATCCTAGCAAACAGGATCCAACAGCACATTAAAAAGATTATCCAACATGACCAGGTGGGATTCATCCCTGGGCTACAAGGATGGTTCAACATTTGCAAATCAATCAATGTGATAGAACAAATTAATAAGAGAAGAGAGAAGAACCACGTGGTCCTCTCAATTGATGCAGAAAAAGCATTTGACAAAATCCAGCATCTGTTCCTGATTAAAACGCTTCAAAGTATAGGGATAGAGGGAACATTCCTGAACTTCATAAAATCTATCTATGAAAGACCCACAGCAAATATCATCCTCAAAGGGAAAAAGCCTGCATCCTTCCCGTTGAGATCAGGAACATGACAAGGATGCCCACTCTCACCACTCTTGTTCAACATAGTATTAGAAGTCCTAGCAACAGCAATCAGACAACAAAGAGAAATAAAAGGTATCCAAATTGGTAATGAAGAAGTCCAACTCTCTCTCTTTGCAGATGACGTGATTCTTTATATGGAAAACCCAAAAGACTCCACCCCCAAACTACTAGAACTCATACAGCAATGTGCAATGTGGCAGGATACAAAGTCAATGTACAGAAATCAGTGGCTTTCTTATACGCTAATAATGAAAATACAGAAAGGGGGATTAGAGAATCGATTCCATTTACTACAGCACCAAGAACCAAAAGATACCTAGGAATAAACCTAACGAAAGAGGTAAAGGATCTGTACTCGAGGAACTACAGAACACTCATGAAAGAAATTGAAGAAGACACAAAAAGATGGAAGACCATTCCATGCTCTTGGATCGGAAGAATAAACATTGTTAAAATGTCTATACTGTCTAGAGCAATCTATAATTTTAATGCTATTCTGATCAAAATTTCCCGGTATTCTTCAAAGAGCTGGAGCAAATAATCCTAAAATTTGTATGGAATCAGAAGAGACCCCGAATCACTAAGGAAATGTTGAAAAACAAAAATAAAATGGGGGGCATCACGTTACCTGATTTCAAGCTTTACTACAAAGCTGTAATCACCAAGACAGCATGGTACTGGCATAAAAACAGACACATAGACCAGTGGAACAGAGTATAGAGCCCAGATATGGACCCTCAACTCTATGATCAAATAATCTTCGACAAAACAGGAAAAAATATACACTGGAAAAAAGACAGTCTCTTCAATAAATGGTGCTGGGAAAACTGGGCAGCTATATGTAGAAGAATGAAACTCGACCATTCTCTTACACCGTACACAAAGATAAACTCAAAATGGATAAAAGACCTCAATGTGAGACAGGAATCCATCAGAATCCTAGAGGAGAACATAGGCGGTAATCTCTTCGATATCAGCCACAGCAACTTCTTTCAAGATATGTTTCCAAAGGCAAAGAAAACAAAAGCGAAGATGAACTTTTGGGACTTCATCAAAATCAAAAGCTTCTGCACAGCCAAGGAAACAGTCAAGAAAATGAAGAGGTAACCCACGGAATGGGAGAAGATATTTGCAAATGACAGTACAGACAAAAGGTTGATATCCAGGATCTATAATGAACTCCTCAAACTCAACACACACAAAACAGACAATCATATCAAAAAATGGGCAGAAGATATGGACAGACACTTCTCCAATCAAGACATACAAATGGCTATCAGACACATGAAAAAATGTTCATCATCACTTGCCATGAAAGGAATTGAAGAAGACACAAAAAGATGGAAGACCATTCCATGCTCTTGGATCAGAAGAATAAACATTGTTAAAATGTCTGTACTGCCTAGAGCAATCTATACTTTTAATGCTATTCTGTAGCATTTAATTTAATGCTATTCTGTAGTTTCAAATTAAAACTACATTGAAATATCACCTTACATCAGTTAGAATGGCCAAAATTAGCAAGACAGGAAACAACATGTGTTAGAGGAGATGTGTAAAAAGGGGAGCCCTCTTACACTGTTGGTGGGAATGCAAGTTGGTGCAGCCTCTTTGGAGAACAGTGTGGAGATTCCTCAAGAAATTAAAAATAGAACTTCCCTATGACCCTGCCATTGTACTCCTGGATATTTACCCCAAAGATACAGAGGTAGTGAAAAGAAGGGCCATCTGTACCCCAATGTTTATAGCAGCAATGGCCACAGTTGCCAAACTGTGGAAAGAACCAAGATGCCCTTCAACGGACAAATGGATAAGGAAGATTTGGTCCATATATACTATGGAGTATTATGCCTCCATCAGAAAGGACGAATACCCAACTTTTGTAGCAACATGGACAGGAATGGAAGAGATTATGCTGAGTGAAATCAGTCAAGCAGAGAGAGTCAATTATCATATGGTTTCACTTATTTGTGCAGCATAACAAATAGCATGGAGGACATGGGGAGTTAGAGAGGAGAAGGGAGTTGGGGGAAATTGGAAGGGGAAGTGAACCATGAGAGACTATGGACTCTGAAAAACAATCTGAGGGTTTTGAAGGGGCAGGGTATCAGGTGGTGACTATTATAGAGGGCACGGATTGCATGGAGCACTGGGTGTGGTGCAAAAATAATGAATACTGTTATGCTGAAAATTAAAAAAATAAGATACTTGATTCTGGATGATTATTATTTTTTTCAATAAAGGAACCCAGGCATCTACCCAGAATTCTCATCAAATAAATTTGATTGTTCTCCACTTCTTCTGGCTGCATAGTATTTCTTATGACAGAAAAATAAAAAGACTGGAATTCATATAAATCTAACTGTTAACCTTGGTAATAAGATTAATATGGAGAAAGAAGTTATTACTTCGAAATGGGTGGCTCTTAGCTCCCAAAAACATTTAGATTGAGAGTGAATGATCAAATTTCGAGTTGGCAATTGCTTACAATGTAAATAGTTGACTCATAATAGAAGTTGAATATTAAACTTTGGGAAAAATAAAATATAGATAAAAACTTAAAAAAAAAAAAAAACTGTGAAGCAGCCTTAGTTTGGATTCAATGAGCCATACAAATGAATTACACTGATTCTTTTATGTACTGGCCTTCTTGAATTATTGAGAGCAACAAGAATTCAATAAGAATTTCAAACAAAATAACTTAATGATAATAAAAATCAATGTAAAGCCACTTGGCCTCTGATAGGCAGAATATTAGTGCTATTTAAAATGTGGCCTACTATATGTCTTTTTAGGGGCATTTTCAGATTTTTTTTTGGTCTTTTTAATGATGAAGGTTATATTTTTATAAGAAAAGTATAGTATTATATTAAAATTGGCTATTCTGACTCTATTTTCCCTGCCATTGTATTCTATATTTTTTCTTTCGTCTTTCTTTTCTTCCCCCTTCTTTGCTTCCCTCCCTTCCTTTCTTCCTTATTGCTTCCCTGCCTTCTTCTCTTTCCTTCATTTAAGAGTTTTGATTCTTAAAAGACTGAACTACGTAAGAATATTGATTCTACAGACACCGAATTAAATGCTAAAATGTGATTACCTGCCCTAAGCCAGTTTAGACTAGCTCATTCCCTATATGATTTCTTACGTTAAAGGACCTACAGGTTTTAAACCTAAAAGTTCGGTCCCAGACAAATACCAGTATAGATATATCTTGGGTGGTAGATGGGGTAGAAATGCAATTCTTAATAAAAGACACAATATTTACCAGTACCAAAAATATAATATTTAAACACACAATGATGTGTGATATTAATGGGGCATAAGCATAATAGTGAAAAATCAAATAATCTATAAGTATTTTTGAAAAGTTTGAGTCAAATGAAATATTAAAAAATGAAGTGAAATTTCAATTTAAATGAAATTTAAAAATATTAAAACAAAAAAAAAGAAATACCAAAGAGCTAAGATAACATTTCTACATATAACAGTGGAAGTTTTCCAGCCTCCAAAATTGAAAAGAAAATGCATACTTGACACTGTTTGTGGGAATGCAAGTTGGTGCAGCCACTTTGGAAAACAGTGTGGAGATTCCTTAAGAAATTAAAAATAGAGCTACCCTATGACCCTGCAATTGCACTACTGGGTATTTACTTCAAAGATACAGATGTAGTGAAAAGAAGGGCCATATGTACCTCAATGTTTATAGCAGCAATGGCCACAATCACCAAGCTGTAGAAAGAGCTAAAATGCCCTTCAACGGACAAATGGGTAAAGAAGATGTGGTCCATATATACCATGTGATATTATGTCTCCATCAGGAAGGATGAATACCCAACTTTTGTATCAACATGGATAGCCCTGGAAGAGATTATGCTGAGTGAAATAAATCAAGCAGACAGAGTCAGTTATCATATGATTTCACTTACTTATGGAGCATAGGGAATAGTATGGAGGACATTGAGAGATGGAGAGAAGTGAATTGGGGGAAATCAGAGGGGGAGCCAAACCATGGGAGACTGTGGACTCTGAGAAACAAACTGAGGGTTTTGGAGGAAAGGGGGTGGGGGTTTGGGTAAGCCTGGTGGTGGGTATTAAGAAGGTATTAAGATGCCCCACATTGGGGCATCCGGGTGGCTCAGTGGGTTAAGCCTCTGCCTTCGGCTCAGGTCATGATCCCAGGGTCTTGGGATCGAGCGCCACGTCGGGCTCTCTGCTCAGCAGAGAACCTGCTTCCTCCTTTCTCTCTCTCTCTGCCTGCTTCTCTGCCTACTTGCGATTTCTGTCTGTCAAATAAATTTTTTAAAAAATCTTTAAAGAAGGGCACATATTGCATGGAGTACTGGGTGTGGTGCATAAACAATGAATCTTGGAACACTGAAATAAATAAATAAATAAATAAGACAATGTGTAGTTGAGAAAGTTTTCATTTTTATTCTGAATTCACTCTAGCCTCAAGTTCTGGACATTTATGCTGAATCTGTTTCTTAAAAGTATGAATTATTACTTTCTCATATTTTATATCTTATAATACTTGGTAAATAATTTGTGCACAGACATTGCTTAGCTATTAAATTGAATTCAAGGATTTTGACTAGCTATGATAATAATATCTTTTCATTTATTAAATTCATTTTTTTGAAAATCATAACTCTATAGTTTCTGGTAACCTCAGTTACCTGAATGGAAGCATGCATTAGTATACCTGCTCCTGGATCTCACAAATTTCTTGTGAATATAGGATGAGCTCAGTAGCCTGGTTAACCTATCAAAAAATGCTGAGGAAAAATCCTTCTTTTTCCATTTCCAAATGTAATTTCTTCCAACTCTTATGATTTTGAGATGGCTGAAAACACATACGAAGGCAATGTAAAAAGTAAAATCTGAATTGTTTTTATTTTCACAATTATATTTCTCAGAATTCAAGCCAATTACTGTGTGCTTGAGCTATATTAATTATTCAGCAACTACTAACGTAGTATAAATTATTTATGGTATGAATGTTATAATGTGCATGGCTACATTATTAATATTGCCATAATTATTAATATTAAGAAAAATGATTGATTATAACATTTCTCTTAGAAAAATTATAGATACCCTTTGCTAATGAGAGGTTCTTTCCAGAAATCAGAAAATAATAAAGTGGCATATTTATTCTCAGTTGTTTTATTCATATCCATCCAAGACAAGGAACCAATAAAACTAACATTTTTTTCTTCTTGACAAGTAAATACTTGGGTTTACTTTTCTTCTAAGATTTGTGTCTGTTAGATTAAAATTCTATAATCTTATCCATTATCATTGTTGAACAGAATGTTCCTGTTTCCTTACTGGGTCTGTTCAATTTAAAGATTAGCATGATTAAGGGAATCATTAACTTTCTAATTTTCGCAAATAACATTTTGGTGTGATATTAATGAAAACTTAGATATACACCTTTTAAATGAATTGAAGAATCTTTGAATTTGAGCACTATTTGAGGTAGTGCTTACTTAGGAGTCCTTTTTTTTAAATAGGTACTAAATAACAATTTATCAACAATAATGCTTCCCTTCTTAATTAAGAAATACGTTTTATAATGACCATGGTAATACTTGTCTGAAGGGTGTTTAAAAATTCACAAAATGTTTCCACATGCATTACTTTGTTCAGTCTTTAAGACAAACTTACGAGATAGCGTTTATTATATTTTTGCAAAGGCAGAATCTTAGGGAGACTACAAGTTTTGCCAGTTTTTTGCAATGAGGAAATAACAAAAAACTTGTAGTTTCATATAACCTATCATGAAACTTATGTTTCATAATTTGGAGAATTCATCATACAAAAACATGTTTTAGAAAAAAATGTGATGAGAAAATAAAAAGGACTTTAAATGTTGGACGGATTATTAGTATTAGCAAGATTGTTATAGGCATATTAAACAAATTATTGCTACTTTTACAGTCCATAGAGAGTGTTGGAGGCCACGGCATGGTTGGAATCATGGATCAAACCAGGCCCTGACTTGCGTCTCCAGATGCCTTGATAAGGGGTTAAAGACAGGAAAGTTGAGAAACCCTGAGGAAGGATCTGTGCTACGTGTCCTGTGCTCACCTACATGACTTCCCACATGCTCTCCCTACAGAAGGGAACAATGTGGTCAGGGTCATGAGACTGACGCACTACCTACTGCGCTCACGAGGCACCTAGGGTCATGAATTCTTAGTTGGTCCTTGTTGTTTCTGTACTTCGCATAACCCAGTCCCAGGTTGATTGTCTTGCATCAATAGTAGCTAATGGCATTAGCCGTGACTACCTGGCATCACGAGATTTGTTTGTAGTTAATATAAACTTGTTATAGGAACTTGGGGTCGTCTGACTAGATACTGATGTATTACTCCTTCTATTGTGGTCTGCCTTATAAATGATTATAAGATGTGGAATAAAATCGGCACTGTTGGACGTCCTCCTCAGTGCTCCTCCTGCCCCCATCTCTTTGTCTCTTAATTTCCTTTCACCATCATCTCACCCTCATGTTCCTGGTCAGTTTGTCTCACTGGCCGCGACAAGTGGCGCCCGAACAGGGACCTAAGCACATTTCAAGGGAGCTCACGACATGTAGCACAGACCCTTCCTCAGTGTTACTCAACTTTCCTGTCCTTCACCCCTTATCAAGGTGTCCGGATTTTAAAGGAGACACAAGTCAGGGTTTGATTTGGTTTGATCCACAACTCCAACCATGCCGTGACCTCCAACAATAGAGCTATTGTAACAAAAAAGGAAAAAATGTATGCTTAAATTTTAATATTAAATAGAATTCTCATAAAGGAAAATACTGAGGATGAAACTTTATGAATTATATTAAATACTTAATTTTACATGTGAAAATAAGTGGTCATACTAATATTAAGACATAACAGATTTTGTGGAGGGCACATATTGCATGGAGCACTGGGTGTGGTGCATAAATTATGAATTCTGGAACACTGAAATTAAATTAAAAAGTAATATTTTTTAAAAAGACATAATAGACATATTAAAGAGAGTTCAAAAATCCCATTTACTTTGTTCCTATATACAATTTCTACTGTCTTATAATAGATAGAGAACTGTGACAACTCCTCTTATAGCTCTGTTATCTGTTATCATCAGTTATTTTTTTTCCCCTTTTGGGTGGTGGGGGAAGTGGGAAAGAACACTATGCTTGTCCCTGGCAAAGAAAATTAAAATTTTACTTTTAGTAAAGGCTGTTTGCATTATATTTTCCATTAAGTTAGTGTCTAAGAAAGTTGATTAATGATTGAGACCAAAAAAAAAAAAAAAAACTGCGAGGGAAAATGAATTTGAATTAACACCGAGGGGTAAGACTGCAAAAGCAATTCACCATTTTTTTTCCCCTCATTTATTAAATGCCATTGTTTCTCAAGAGGCGTTTTAAAGGGCTCTACACTAAAAGTAAAACAAACAAAATTCAACTGAATATATCTAATATTTTCTGAGTATGTTTATCCAAAAGAAGAATTAAAAAATAGCACTTTTTCTGAGTATATAAAAATAACATATATATTGTACACCCGAAATGAACATAACACAGTATGTAATTATACTTCAATTAGAAACAAATATTATAACACTTAGTTGTATTACATGTACACATGGTACTTTATTTTCCCATCTTTATGTCTGAATTGTAACTGCCCTCATTCCAGTGAGTTCTGTAGTGAGCTTATCTTCTTTTATTTCTCCTAATACCATCTTCCTCATGGGAATCACCATGTTGGTGCTGGAGATACTCACAGAGGTAGGGTAATGGAAAACACTCACACACTCAAGTAGATTTGAGGAAATGAGAGAGCTATATTTAGGCTCAGAATCGCTGGATCTCCCTTCTTAAGTCTCTCAGTGCCCATTTAATGGACCATCAGTTCTTGCCATTTGTATTCAACTATCATCATATTTTACACATATGCATGTTTTTCTATCATCATTTTATCCAAGTCAATGCTTTCTTTGTATTTAAACTTTTTCTTCAAAAAATACCCTTTTGACAAGAGTCAGTTGCATTTTGCAAATGGCATAGACAGATAGAAATTTAATTTGCTATAGTATTTTTATACTTCAAGCTTCGAAGTTCAATTACATACCTCTAACAAATTTAGGATCATACTGAAGTTTCAAAATTTCCTTTAAATATTGAAACTGTTATCTAAAAATCTACTTTTAATATTTTATTTATTTATTTTTTTTGTTTGAAACAGGAAACTTTTTAATAGTCCTCACTTCTTTAACAAGAAGAAGAAAATTCTTTTTTTTTTTTTTTTTTTCTTTTCAGTCCATACTGAAGTTTCAAAATTTCCTTTAAATATTGAAACTGTTATCTAAAAATCTACTTTTAATATTTTAAAGTAAGCCAGCAGACTATTTTTTTTTTTCCTTTTGTAAAGGATCAAGAGTAGGTATTT
The DNA here is from genome assembly GCF_009829155.1 of Mustela erminea. Classification (NCBI taxonomy): domain Eukaryota; kingdom Metazoa; phylum Chordata; class Mammalia; order Carnivora; family Mustelidae; genus Mustela; species Mustela erminea. Next base: position 108,851,490 of record NC_045617.1, on the reverse strand, counting down.
TATCTTTGCTGTCTGTAAGGTCTGTGTCACAACTACTGAACTTTGTTGTTGTAAGGCAAACCAACCCCAGTCTGCAAATAGATGAATGGGGTGGGACAGTTTGGGCCCACAGGCTCTACAGTTTGCCAAATTCTTCTTTAAATCATAAGTGCAGTTGAGACATAATAAAAATTTTAAGCCAACATTCCTGACAAACTATTTTCTTTGCATAAAAATACTCGCTCATGCAGTCTTTGGCAAGTATTATTAATCATAGCTGTTTAAAGTACTCTTTTGTCTGAATTGTGTATAAAATACAATTGCATTTATTTTTTAAGTAAGAACTTTGTTTAAATTTAAGTGGTTTATTTTTCCATATTAGAAGTCTTATTTCTCTTTTCTTTTCTATAATAGTAAGAAATTGTGCCATTAAAATATTTATATTTAGAATTAACAGTTGCATGCTCACAAAACAAGCACCATCAATAATTTTCAGTTTGATGCTTTTTATGATAATACACAGTAATTGGATCCAGCAGTAAATCCAAACACAGCTCTCAGGCATTGATTTTACAAACAGTTCTGTCAAAATTATGCGGGAAGAAATGAAGCAGTGGCTTGATGAGGCATACCAGGAAATGATTTTAAAACATGCTTATTGAGCAAAAGATATGAAGACATAGATAGTTTGCTTCTTTCAACAATCTTGGCAATAGCACCCAGGTTGTTAACAAGAGCAGTTGTCATTTCTTTATTGATCATGATCCTGATTTACCTTACCTAAATTTAAGCAAAAAAGTGATCAAGCCATGTTACCAGAAAATTACAAAACATCCTGAGTCCTATATAACATTTTCTCTTGTAACTTTCTATTCATACTGTACACTATTTCATGCACAGTGGAAATTATCATAAATTTTTTGAATTTTCTTAAGTTTGTCAAGGTTGCAGATGCTTCTCAATTGGCTCACTCTTTTGCTGTATTTAATACAAAAATTTGGCTACCTAAGATCCCAATTATCCTTAATAGGTGTTTAAAAATTGCCTGGTGAATTCACTTACATAACTAACATCAATTACACACAACTTAAATTTGAACGAAATCAACCAGGTCATTTTTAAGATGACCTATGTTGACTAAATTTAACTTCACTGACCCTCCACCCACAAATTTTAATTTATAATTTTTTTAAAGTTAAACATGAAAATTTTATTTTATCATCCTAAGCAATTACATTATTTAAGAATAAAATATATAAGTTAATAATCACATTTCCATAAAATTTAGCCTCAAGAAGTCTCATTACAATTTTGCTTAGAACATTGAAAACTTGAAAGCAATCACATTATTGAAAATAAATAATTGATTAAATTATTATCCCATTGTGTTCCATACTAAAGAAGAAAAATCATTGGCATGAAAAATGTTAAAGATTCACTATAAAATAAAACATTATTAAAAAAAAAAGCATGGTGGGATAGAGGACAAACTTTTTATTCTACACTGTTAAAACAAAAAAAAAAATCTGAGTTATTTAAATTTGTGTGGTTGACACCTCATAAGTGCCAAATCAAATGCTTAGTATTGGGGTATTAAAAACTAGAGTTATGAAAATCTTCAAATTTCTATATATCTAATCCCCATAAAGAATTCTGAAGTTAAGATATTATATAAACAATAAAAGATATTGGCATAGTGCTTGTGAAGTGTTACTATCCATGTAATCATTGAGTTAACCATGTGAAAAGTACTATTCTCTCTCTATTGTATAAATGAGGGAACTAAATCTTAGCAGTTACTAAACTTAGCAAAAGTCTCCTAGTTATAAACTCAGAGCCTAGACTTAAACCTAAATTCAAATTTCCCATGTTTTTCAGTTTTTCAAATATGGTTCCCTTGGAGCTATATCACCTCCTTTAAATATCATGAGAAATCCCTTTCCAGTAACTTTTGATATTCTGCAATATTAAGGAAGAAATGGGATTTCTTTTAGTCTAGTTTAATTTATAAACTGTATTATTCAATATTCACTTGTGAAAAGGAAAACTCCTCTAGATATTTCAAGCAGAAAGGTATTTAATGGAGCTTATTGCTCAAAGTTACTAATTTACTAACATTTCTGTACAACTTTAGCACATTTTATAATCTCAGTATAATCATTATCAGTATATGCATTTTTAAAATCAACTCCCACTTTTATTCAAATATAGTTCAAAAAGAGAATGAATGGGTGGAATGTGAGTAATAAGATCCTAGAAGAAAGCCACGCATCAAATGAGGGCAGAAGGAAGAAATGCTGGTGCAAAACCAAAAGTGGTGGGTCTCAGGTAGGCGGTCTGTATCCTAGGCCTGAGGATGGCAGTGAACGTCAAGCAGGAGCAGCTACGGAATCTATGGAGCTCAATGCAAAGTGCAGATGCACGGTTTTCTGTTTAAAAAATTAAATAAAAAGTGTTGCTAATGGTATATAGTATGTTTTTCTTTCTATTGGTCTCTGTCTCTCGCTCTCTCCCCCCTCTCCCAGTTTGTCATGGTGGTTTTATTTTCTACATGATTCTATTCTAAGTAAAGAAAAATTAAAATGTTTAATTATTAGCCTCATTCCTATATCATGGCTCATCCCTGGAGGATGCCTCAAGCTGGCCAAAGACAGGAATGCAAACCAGACTCATTTGGAAGAAGGAAGGGAGGATCTGTTCAAGCAAGTAAGCTGGCCTAGGGATACTTGCAGAAGGGCAAAACTCAAGAATGGTTAAGATTCTACACTGGGGGGACGCCTGGGTGGCTCAGTTGGTTAAGTGACTGCCTTCGGCTCAGGTCATGACCCCAGCGTCCTGGGATCAAGTCCCACATCGGGCTCCTTGCTCGACAGGGAGCCTGCTTCTCCCTCTGCCTCTGCCTGCCTCTCTGTCTGCCTGTGCTCACTCGCTCTCTCTCCCTCTATCCCTGACAAATAAATAAATAAAATCTTTAAAAAAAAAAAAAAAGATTCTACACTGGGATCTACTCCATTCCTCAAATGGGATGGGTAGGAGCTTCAGTCCCATTGAGAAGCAGCCTCCAGCCTTCTGCCCACCAAACACCCTGTGAAGCTGCCAGCCTGGGGACCTAGACCTCTGCTATGTCCCTTATCAAGACAGTTGGTTTGCAAATTGGGAGCTTCTGAAGTGAAATCTGGTAACTGTCTCCATTCATGGAGGGCAAGGAAGGACCAAAGAAAGCCACACAGGACTCCAGAGCGGTAGGTGGCAGTTTTAACAACCAAGGGACTGGCATTTAAAGCTTGTCTTGGGTGACTGCAAGACAACTAGATCTCCTCACTCACTGATCTCACTCATTGACCAAATGTGAAGTTTCTAAAGAAGCCTTAACTGGGTCCATTCATGTACACTGTGCAGAGGCTCTTAACAACACATTGCTCTTTCAAGGCTGTGTCCTTAAAAACAGCTCTTGCTGTGGGCAAGAACAGTGGGCGAATGTAGTTCTAAGGAAACAGGAGGAGGTGAGGAGGCACCATTTGCCCAAGTTAAGCTCACAAGTCAACCAATGACCATGTCCTCTCAATGACCTACTCCAACAAAGACTCCAAGTGATATGGTCAGGTCCTGCCCCCACACACACTCCTACCCAGACACATCCCCACATCCTGGAAGCCCAGAATAGGTCCCATGGTGGTCACAGAAGACCTTTCTACCAGCCCCAAAACCGACACTCTGAGCCTCTGGCACATGCTCCATGGTTCACTCAGATTCCACTTAGAAAATAAAAGTGCAATGATAAACTTATTAAGAATCAAAACAGCATGTGCAGTACATTAAACCTCAAGTACTAGAGCCCTTTGACTTAGGATCCTGAGCAATTTCACTGATTGTCCACCAAGGAAACAGACTTTGACAACAAGTCGCTGGGGACATATATGAAATAGTCAGACATGAATTATTTGGACCTATAAGGTGAAATTGTGAAAAGAGATTAAAACCTAAAGGTAGAAAGTCTGAAATGGATACCGGGAATCTAAGGCAAAGAATTTCACTTAAGGGGTGGTAGTAACTGACAAAAAAAAGTAGGGCCCAAGGAAAGATAGAGGTAATTATAGACATCATCATCATCATCATAATAATAATAATAATAATGGGGTGTTGAGATCAAGGTTAGCAAAATTTTGCAAAGAAGGACCTGGTAGGGAAAACTCTAGGAAAGAAGAAATGAGGAATATTGGAGAGGAGGTCAAGGAAATACAGACATGATACTAAAGTATGGTGGGAACCAAAGAAGAAACATAATGAAATAGATGATAGATGATAGACAGATAGATAGATAGATAGATGGATGATAGATAGATAGATATTGAAAAGGCTGAGCAATTCCCAAATCTTCAACTTCTGGGTTCATTTTTTTGTTTGTTTAACAATTCCTTCTTCAATTCATTTCTTGTCTCTTGCATTTTACTATAAGCTGTCAGAAAAACAAGCCATTCTTTCAATACTTAGAAATTTCCTCAACTAAATGACAAGTACATCACTCACAAGTTCTACCTTCCACAGAACCCTAGAATATACTTCGGCCAAGTTCCTTGCCACTTTATAACAAGGACCACTTTTCCTCCAGTTTCTAGTAATATGCTTCTCATTTCCTTCTCAGATTTCACCAGAATCACACTTAATATCCATATTTCTAGCATGCACCTGAAAACTCTCCCAGACTTCACCCATTATCCAGTACCAAATCTCCTTTCACCTATTTAGGTATTTACATGGTAGCACCCCACTTTTCAATACCACATCATAGGTTGCCATAACAAAATACCATAGACCATGTAAATTAAGCAATAAAAATTTTCTTTTTTTTCACATTCTGGAGGCTGAAAATGTAAGGTCAGTGTGTTAACAATGCTCAGTTTCTGATGAAAGCTCTGTTTTTGGCTTACAGATGGCCATCTCCTTACTGTGTCCCTGTCCTGTGACAGGAAGAGAGAGAATTGTTCTCTGGTGTCCATTCTTATAAGGCACTAATCCAATTTACAGGCCCCACCACGATGATGTCACCTAAACCTAAGTATCTCCCCAAAGCCTCATCTGAAATCTCCATCACCTCAAGGATGAGGTCTTCAACATATGAATTTTAGGCCTTCAATATGTGGATTTGGGGGGAGACACTAAACAGTGTATAGTAAGCACTATGCTGATATTTTTTATAAGTACAAAGTGAGATTTTTTTTAAAAATGTATATCTAGAGAACTCTTTTATATTTTCACCCAGCATCTAAACCAAACTCAAGCTGGTAAATTAAAAACAAATAATATTTTTTAGAAGTAAGACCCTAGTGCCAGTAACTGACAAAACATTCCATTTTATAGCCTGGTTGTTAATTATAATTTTCATGAATGTGAGCATATATGCATACCTTCTGACTCTGTGCATAGACGCTCATTAGTCTCTTCCTTGTGGGGCAAGAGGCACCATTCAGATTGTTTCTTTAGAAAATCCACTTCTGGTTATTTATATGTAGGGCAGTAAATTTACACGAGCCTCTTGTCACTGATTCAATTAGCTTGATTTTTATTATTCATTTAGTTTAACAATATGTAACAAACTGTAAGGTCATGCTTGGGTTTGGGAGATTTCATTTTATGGAGCCACAAATAAGTAAGCAAGAGTCTCTGACCGCTGAAGCTTCCATGTGTGTTCTTTCTTCAATTGGAGAAAGATCTGCTAAACAGCATCTTTACAAAACCTTAAGTTTTCCCTTCCATTTCTTCCTTGATTAAATTATTAGTTCAATTTTTAAAATTAAAATTGCTATAATGCTTTCATTCTGAAACACAAGTAGTATAGCAGAGTGTTTTAGGATTCAAACTACAGAACCTGCTTAAATTTTGAGTCTGGTTCCTTGATTTGCTTCTTGTGGTTCTGTGATCTCGACAAGTTACTTAAACATTTTCTTTTTTTTTTTTTTTAAGATTTTATTTATTTATTACAAATAAGCAAAGAGGCAGGCAGAGAGAGAGAGAGAGAGAGCTCCCCGCTGAGCAGAAAGCCTGATGCAGGACTCAATTCCAGGACCCTGAGATCATGACCTGAGCTGAAGGCAGAGGCTTAACCCACTGAGCCACCCAGGCTCTGTTTTATCAGCAGTAAAATGGGGATAATTATTCTCTGTAACTGACAAGTTTCTTGTAAGCATGAAGCATGAAAATAACTTATAAAATATAAAACCTTAGAAAAATTCCTGGCACCACAAAAAAAAAAAAAAAGAGCCATATGAGGTGTGCTGAAACAATTATGAAAGAAGAGTCATCATTTTAATGATAATATTCTGTTTTGTTACTAAATTTCATAGCCAAACTTTAGTCAAATGGCACTAACTTATCCTCTCAGTTATCATTAAAAATACTGTAAATTGTCACTGAGTTTAAAGCATCATTTCTTTCAGAATTGTAAATGTTTTAACTACCAATCAAAAAACAGAATCCATCCAACTATATGAACTTCTTATAGAGAAAATTTGCCACCAGATTTTGACTAGTTAGGTAGATGTAGAGAAAGCTTGTTAAAAATGCAGAGACTCGGGGCGCCTGGGTGGCTCAGTAAGCTTCTGCCTTCAGCTCAGGTCATGATCCCAGGGTCCTGGGATGGAGCCCCATGTCGGGTTCTCTCCTCAGCAGAGACCCTGCTTCCTCCTCTCTCTCTGCCTGCCTCTCTGCCTACTTGTCATCTCTGTCTGTCAAATAAATAAATAAAAAATCTTTAAAAAAAATGCAGAGTCTCAGTTTCCACCGAGATCCTCAAGTGCTTCTTAGGCATCCTGAAGTTTGAGAAGTGGTGCTTTAAGTCACCTTGAAGAAATAACTGTCTGGCCTATCTGTTTAACTAGCAAGCATATACAGAACTGAACATATAATAAAAAGTTGATTTGTTTTATAAAGGTTGTCATTATTTCAATAAACTTTTTGTCATGTGTATTCAAGTTTTGGCCAAATGAATAGCTGAAAACACATAGTTATACTTTATGTACTTAAGTTTAAGAAGATATAATGACTTGGAGTTCATACGGGTTTAATAGAGCTTTAAAAGAGATCATGCTATTCAAATGACTTGTAATTTAGTTTAAAAATATCATCTAGGAATTTTTGTTCACCCTAAATGATTGATCATCTCAATGGTAAATCTCAAAAAGATGGTTAGCTATAATTGGAAAGAAAATTTTAAATATTCCATCTCGACCATCAGACTATCTCTTCCAGCTTTTCATTATTCAGACCAAGTATTGTCATGAAAATGAATTCATCAATGTAACAGAGATAAATGAGCCAACACAGAACAGACAGAACCATCTTCCGGTTCTTAGGAGGGAAATTGTCTCATTGCCCTATTATATCAGTGACAAAGATGTCTGGACTTTATGAGCATCTCTTTCCATTTAGTCTTTTTTAAATATTAATGACACAGTGATTTAACCTCAAAAGTAGGTTCAAGAAAGTGCTTAGAAAGTACTTCCAAGGTTGAAGACTGAAGATAAAACTAATCAAATTATCCAAAAGATTTGGATAGTTGATGCATACTGAAGGATATTATTAATGTTAACTTGAAAAATGTAATTTAAATAAAGCAACTTAATGAATCACAATATTCATGTTTTACATTTAAAATACCCATTAGGAAAACATCTAGCAACATAATCAAACATGTACTGTCTTATATACATAATTCATTATAGAGGTATTTTAGCTTGAAGCAAAACTCCATTCGCCATTCAGATTCAGACATCTGTAGGCATAACTAAGAAATGGTGCATTGAAACCTTATAGATTCTGTTTTCATAAAGGATTGATGTGTTTTCTGGAAGAAAACAAATTTAAAGGAAGTTGAATACATATTCAAGGGGCTTGTTTTATTATCAAAGCCTTGATTGTCAGAAGGGGGAAGTGATTCACAGTGTAGCAAGGCTCCTGTCATTCACATACGTCACCTATCTTGTCTATGCAATTACATTTAGATCATATAGAAAGGAAAATATTTTAAAAAGATGTTTACAGGGGTGCCTGCGTAGCTCAGTGGGTTAAAGCCTCTGCCTTTGGCTCAGGTCATGATCCCCGCGTCCTGGGATGGAGCCCTGCATCAGGCTCTCTGTTCAGCAGAAAGCCTGCTTCCTCCTCTCTCTCTGTCTGCCTCTCTGCCTACTTGTGATCTCTGTCTGTCAAATAAATAAATAAAATCTTTAAAAAAATAAAAAAATAAAAAGCTGATTACATAAAAATTGGTGAAACTTAAGGAAAACTAGCCGCAGTGTATTGCAACACATATAACTAAATAGAATTCAGAAGTAAGGGATCCATAAAGCATCTTGGAGTGTGGTAGTCTGAAGTTTCCCTGTCAGTAGGACATTCATTGTGGAGAAGAGTTAGAGACTGTGCTAAAAAGCTAAAACACATTACTGTTCTTTCTGAGAAGGAGATAGCAGTAGTTCGGAGAGGAGCATTGTGGTAGCTGCTTGGACTTGTACATCAGAACCAGTAAGAAAGATGTTGGACTGTATTCGGTATGAAGAAGTAGAATCAACAGTGAATTAAATATGACAATTATCAATAATGTGATCAAATGTGCCCACATATTGTAGACCATTAGAAATCATTTCAAATAACATAAATTATGCTATAAAAAAATAAACTGGGGCCTAGGGTGTGAATGAAAAAGAGCATTTATTTCTGTGTGGGTGACATGACTATTATTCTGCTGATATCCAACTAAAAAGAAACAGAGACGTGATAATTTGTGCATCCTTACTTTTCATAATCATGGCTTTAACACGCACACTCATACAGACCCATACACACTCATGGAGGTATAAAAACAGAGTGAGCGAATTAACAATCAGAGAACAGTTCTCAAGATAAATGTAAGCTGCCTATTTCTGCACTCCCTCCCTTACTGAAACACATTGAATAAACTGACAGGGTACAGATTTTCCTAGTAATAAATGGACGTTGTTGAAAACACGTGCAAAATATGAGAACAATGAAAATTCCATGGTTTGAGCATGACCACAGAGAAGGTATAATAAATGGCCCACTGAATTCCACATCCATAACGTCAGAAATACTTAAAAATAAATGACATTCTGTTGTTTTTTTTTTTTCCCTTTTGGCCTACTTTCCTAAATTAGAGGTTTTCTGCTGTTGGCCTAATGCAACCAAGTGAGAAATGTAAAGTAAAAAAAAAAAAAAAAAAAAGTCCATTATTTATACTTAACCTCAAAATGAGTGATGAAAACCTCTTGCTCAACCCTAAAAGGTGGGATGCTGGAAACTACAGGACCCTGTATATTCAGACTCACAAATAAAGTAACTATATGACAGATTTTTTTTTTGAGAGAGAGATGAAGAGCGAGCAAGAGAGCATGCACGGAAGGGGCAAAAGGACATGGAGAGAGAATACCAAGCAGACTCCGTGCCAGGAGGGACTTAATATCACGACCCTGAAAGCATAACCTGAGCTAAAATCGAGTGTCCTCTGCTTAACCCGCTGAGCCACCCAGGAGTGCCCCCCCAATTTTTTTTTTTTTTTAAATATGATTAAAGCTTCCAGTTGCTTTTGTTCATTTCTCCACCTTTTGACATCATGTTTTTCAGCACATGGAAGGCCAGGATTAAACTACTCCCATTGAACAAGCAGCAAATATCATATAATTTATCATATAGAATATCCATAAAACAGAAAACAAACTTCCCCAAATGCAAAGATATTATACATCAGAATGACACATTTCATGTTCCCAGCAAATTAAAGGGGAAAAAAGACCCTGAAAATATAATTCTAAATTGAGATACAAGAAAGCAAAAGGTAGATGATCTCTAGCTCACAAATCAGCTAAAAACTAATCTTATTTCTCATATGTGTTAGGTTTCAGAAAATGAATGAAGGATAAAGGACAAAATTGAAAGATGTATGGAAGTAACAAAATTGAATATTGTGTACTGAGAACACAACCTTCCACATGAGAAAATCACAGATAATTAACTGGAAAATAATAAAGGTTATAGAGATTAGAAAGAAGAGCAAATCATCATTGTCTGCTTCATTTGTGTTGGCTGAGGTTCTACAGGCAAGAAAAGCAACCTAAGAAAGAAAGGTCTCAATATAATTAACTTGTCATCAAGCAACTTCTTAACTCCTCAGGGAATAGTGCTGTTCTGGAAGTTCCATATAAGTCGTCTTTGTTTATAGGTTGGATATTCAGAGGTAGTGATAAAATGACTGGTATCGGAGAGTGGGCATCCATGCTGTTGGGCCCATGCAGAGCATAGCTTCAGTCGGCCACCATGACTACTCTGTTCTTGTGTCCACCCACAGGTGGATGGTTAAGTGGCCACATTATTTAGTCTATTTGGTCATTCAGTACCTCTTTCAGGATAAAAGCTTTCTGGTGAGAATCAAAATGTGATGAAGAACATCTTCACACTGCATGCTCATTCCGATATGCCTACTGAAATGCCTTTACCCAGAGCCTTGGGTCTTCAAACTTTCAGATCATTTTCTTCTCCAAACCTGATCACATAATTAGACGGATATGTAGCTTTTCTTCAGGCCACATTTTCTACACCATGTGGATAACAAAGTCTCCTACTTCACGTAGGAAGATTTTCTCTCCACATTGTCTTTTAAAGCTACCTCTGATCGTGGCTGCAGTACAGCTATTGTCCATTTTCATCTCGGAACTATATGCAGGCACTAATCTAAAATCTTCTCCCATATTAAGCTTGTTATACAGGACCTTCTGTGAGGCATTAGATGTAAGCTCAGGGAGGAGTGTGTATTAGTTTCATGTGGCTGATATAACAAATTACCACAGACTTGGTTGCTTAAACCAACAGAAATCAACTTGCTCACAGTTTTGGAGGCCAGAAATCCAAAATCAATTTTAGTAGGATGAAATCATACCACGACCATACTTCCACTGGAGGCTCTAGAGGATAATCCATTTTCTGCTTCTTCTGGCTTCTGATGACTGTTATTATTCCTTGGCTCCTGTCCACATCACTCCAATCTCTGCCTCTATGGTCAAATTTCCTTCTTCTATTCTTCATCAAGTCTCTTTCTCTGCCTCTCTCTTATAAGGACAGGTTATATAAAATATAACATTGTGACTTTATCTCTTCATTTGCTAATAATTGGAATATACATTACAAAAATACTTTATTATGAGAAAGGTTACCTTTATAAGCCAAATGCATTTTTATTACCTGCTTATTTCCCACATGCTCATCAGTTAATAACTCTTAAGTCCTGTTCTTAGAAGCATGGTAGATAATTGTAGATACAGACACAGAAAGTGCAAGATGAAAAACATGTATAGAAATTAGGCTAGTTTTCTAGGAGCAGCATTATGTATGCTTTATTCAATAATTGCTACTTAAACAGGATATAGTCTAAATGCCAGGATACACAATGGTGAACACACATATAACATGCCTTTAAAGAGTTTATTGTAATTGATTATATACCAGGGAGTAATGAGTAATAAATAATGGTTTCTGATATTTTCATGATTAAATACTTTATTTTTTTCAATAAAGTTAACTTTAAATTTCATTTTAATTCCAGTATAATTAACATACAGAGTTATATTAGTTTCAGGTGTATGATATTATGATTCAACAATTCAATATATTACTCTGTACTCAATATAAGTGTACTCTTAATCCCCTTTACCTATTTCACCCTTCCTCCCAACCACCTCACCTCAGGCAAACATCTGTTTGTTCTCCAAAGTTAAGACTACTTTACTTCTTTTTGTTTGTTTGTTTGTCTCTCTCCCCCACCTTCATTTTTTTGTTTTGTTTCTTAACTACCACTGTGAGTAATATTTGTCTTTTCTCTGAGTGGCTTATTTTGCTCATCATTATATTCTTTAGATAGCAAATGGCAAGATATCATTCTTTTCTATGGCTCAATAATATTCCATTATACATACATATGTATGTATAATGCATATTATACATTATATAAAATATATTTTGTTATATATTATATAAAATATATATTATATATAATTATTAATTAAATTATAAAATATATAATGTATAATATGTATTATACATACATATGCATGATATATTATGTATTGTATAATATGTATTATACATACATATTACACATATATATTATACACATTTTATATGTATGCATGTGATATGTATTATAAACACATTATATATTATACATATTATACATATTATATATATTATGTTATACATATTATATATTATACATACATAATGTGTGTGTGTGCATGTGTGTGTGTGTGTGTGTGTGTGTGTATCCCCCACATCTTCTTTATCTATTCAGCTATCAATGGATACATTGGCTGCTTCCATAATTTCATTATTATAAATGATGCTATAGTAAACACAGGAGAGTAGATATCCCTTCAAATTAGTGTTTTTATATTGGAGTAAATACCCACAAGTGCAATTACTGGATCATATGATAATTCTATTTTTAGTTTTTGGGAGAACCTCCATACTGTCTTCCACAGTAACTATACCAGTTTGTATTCCTACCAGTAATGCACGAGAGTTCCTTTTTCTCCACATTCTTACCAACACTTGTGGTTTCTTGTGTTGTTGACTTTAGAGATTCTGACAGGTGTAAGGTGATATCTTACTGTGGTTTTGATTTGCATTTCCCTGATGATGAGTGACTTCAAGTATTGGTTTCATGTATCTGTTGGTCATCTGTATTTCTTCTTTGGAGAAATATCTGTTCATTTCTTCTGGCCATTTTTAAATTGGATTATTTGGTTTTTCTGTGTGTTGAGTTGTATAAATTCTTTATATATTTTGGATACTAACCCTTTATCACATATGTCTTTTACAAATATTTTCTCCCATTCAGTAGGATGTCTTTTAGTTTTTTCCTTCACTATGCAGAAGCTTTTTATTTTAAGGTAGTCTCAATAGTTTGTTTTTGCTTTTGTTTCCATTGCTCAGGAGACATATCTAGAAAGATGTTATAGCTGATGTCAGAAAAATAACTGCCTATATGCTCTCTCCCAGAATTTTTATTGTTTCAGGTTTTGCATTTAGTTCTTCAGTCCATTTGAGTTTACTTTTGTGTGTGGTATAAGAAAATGGTCATTTTATTCTTGTACAGGTAGATGTCCAGTTTTCCCAGCACTATTTGTTGAAAAGACTGTCTTTTTCCCATTTCATACTCTTGCTTCCTTTGTTGAAGATTAATTGACCGTATAATGGAGGGGTTGTTTCTCTGCTCCCTATTCTCTTCCATTGATCTACTGTTTCAAATTACCCTGAACTTCACAATTTTTAAGCAGACACCCACACCACAACTACAAAATAGAAATTAGGCAGTAATGTTCTTTCTAAGCACATGCTGCCTACATATTATGTATCAGCCATGTTAGAATCTTATTCATACATGTATTCTAACTTTCATATTATGAGAGATCACTGCTTACTTAACTTCTCAATAATAATTCTGGGCTGTGACCAAAATATTTGTGAGTGTGTATGTACATGTCTGCACGTGTGTGCATGTGCATGGGTGTGTGAATAAAGACAATAGAAAAAAAAATGAAAGATGTGTCAGAAAGTCTCAAAGAATTTGAAACAATTTTAAAATCTACTATTTTAAAAAAGAAACTAACTGGAAAACTGTTGGTTTGCTTTCTAAATTACATCTTTGAAGCCCTATTTAGTTTGTTCTTCTTAATAAGTTAGTTGGTTGTTAAGTCTTATTTAGTTTTTCATCACTTTAAAATGGGTTAAATATGAAAATAACAAACTCAATAATATTTATAAAGGAGTATTAGCCAAAATGTTATCTATATTCAATTTATTATTAATAAGACCTTGTTATCATATGCAACTTGACAATAACTCAAAAAAGTCTTTGTATTTTTATTTCATAAATACAACCATAGTTTAGCTTTTTTTGGCCTAGGTCTGTTTAAAACCAAATGCATGAAATACATGAAGTGATTTAGAACAATGAAAATAAGGCTGTAAGTTTAATACATTCTTCATATTGCTAGTCACGTCCCACCAAATAGAATGGAAAAAAAAATAAATTATTTTAATTTTTAGTTGACAGTGAAGCATGTTGCATTAGTTTAAGCATTTAATGTTGTTCCAGAAATATTTGAAATATACTTCAGGTGGAATTACCAAGATTTGTTCATTGTTTTTTAAATTAATTAATTTATTTATCATTTATTGAATACTCTCTGACAGTGCTAGAGAAGTCAGTCATACATGGAGTTTAAGAAAATCTTGCATTCCTTACACTTTAATAATAGGTAATAAGGAAGGAAATCCTCTAAATTATATTTTGTACATCTGACAAGAACATAACAAAAATTATTTTCATAATAGTCACAGATTCTAGGGTCGCACTAAAGGATTTTGATTACATGATTTGTATTTGTATACCTTGAAGCTATATATATGAAACTAGTTTCCTATAGCATAAAAAGCAGACCATTAATATAACAGCAATCTTAGTCGAAAGGGTATTATGTACCTGATATATGCTTAATATTTCACATGCGTTATCATTAATATTTGCATCAATTTTATGCAACAGATATTATCATTTAATATCCCCATTTTTCCAATAAAGTTCTAATTAAGTAAATTCCCAGAAAGTGTATAATTTCATTACTGGAGACAGAATTTAAACATGGGCCTAGCCACAAAACTTATGTTCTTTCCATTATCCCATATTGCTTCCCACATGATTAAAACTTTGTATGTTTGTGCATATATGTGCACATAAACAAATAATTCTTTTAATTAATTTCTTTTAGAGTGAGTATTTAAAGAATATTTCAAAGAAAGCAAAATATTGATCTGACTTATATTCTATTTATTTCAAATGTGCATTAGAAATCCAAAGTTTAGTCCTATTATGGATTAATTAAAATACCAAGTAGAATTATTGAAATTATTTTGTGCTTATTTGTTGATTTTTTGTATCTATTATGAATATACAGAAGTCTTCCTGGTTAATTAATCAGGATTATTTATGATTGTAGACAATGGCCCTTGTGCAACTGATTATATAATACATAAAGTTCTGCATATACCCAAGCATTTATGATACCATCCATCAATGATATGCCTTGAGTCTGCATTCATATTTTTAATGTAAAGTAATATACATATACTTTCTTCCCTTTTTATCCTTTTAAATGAGTTTTTACACCATATTTTCTTGCCATTAGATTTATTTATTAAAATTTTATTAAATTTCAGGGTCATTTGTTTGATATAGTCAGTTCACCATCCAACTTTTAATTTTGGCTCAGGTCATGATCTCAGCGTCATGGTATCAAGCTCCACATAGGGCTCTACACTTGATGGGAAATCTGCTTGAGATTCTCTTTCTCCCTCTCTCTCTGCCTCTCCCCCAACTCATGCATGCTCTCTCTTTCTTTCTCTAAAATAAATAAATAAATCTTTATTTTTTTTTTTTACTAAATTTTAAAAGTTGCCTTCAAATGGTAACTACTGTCCAACACAGCAATGTCTTTTTCACAATTATTCTGAGAGCTTCTTACTGGCCTCTTGGTGTTTATTGCAATCTCCAAGTATTCTCCAATCTCAGTACTTTGGAATTTTCTACCTCCTTTAACTGGGACATTCTTATTTTGGACGCCCACATAGTTTTGTTTGTTTGTTTGTTTTTAATTCACCTCAGCACCCTGCTCATGACATCTTTAGAGACAAGCTTTTTCTACCATAAAATAGCAGACCCTTTTCTTGCTATCTCCAGGATTCTCTATTTCTCTCAGTTTGTTTTATTTTATCCATAACACATGTAACTACGGGACATATTATTTATTTATATTTTGTTCTTTTATTGTCTGGTCTCCATCTTAAAACAAGCTTCAAATCAAGCATTCTACTACTTTTCACTACTATATAGCCATTGTTTACAAGAATGTCTGGTTTATATGTGCAGAGCCATTATGCATTTTAATTAATTAATTAATTAATTGTACACTAATTTTTTATTTAACCATTTATATTACTAATTTTTAGATTTCTTTCAATTCCCCCCAAATGAGGTATTTTTGTAACACCTAATTGTGATACATCCAAAATTTATCTGAATTTAATGCATACAATGTTTTACTTTCTAAGCATTTGTAATTTTCAAGGCAAACTTATTTTGTCATTTTTGAAAAAGATGTAAAACTAGAGAATGTAGTATTTTTTATAGAATGGAAACAAGTTTTATCCAGAATTTATTTTTCTTTCAGATCACCTTACAACAAATTGGTTTTAAATTCTCCTTAAGAGGTGCCTGAGTGGCTCAATCAGCCAAGGATCTGCCTTCAGCTCAGGTCATGATCTCAGAGTCCTGGGACTAAACCCCACACCTCAGTGAGGAGCCCAATTCTTCCTCTATTTCTGTTTCTCTCTGTTTGTGCCCTCTCACTCTCTCTCTGTCAAAAAAACAAATAAAATATTTTCTTAAAAATTTTAAAATAAATAAATTCTCCTTAAAATTATGAAGAACATCTTCTTAATTGCATCATTATTTTATTTTGGCACACTAATGAAATATTTATTTTAGTGGCTCTTGAGTAATACTAACTTAATAATGATTTATGTTGAATTAATTGTCTTAAAATACCTATTAATTTTTATACTTTAAGCATAAATTAGCAATGAATATATTAATGATTTACATAAGTGACACTTTGTTGATTTAGAAGAGAAAATTATGGATAGTTTGACATTAAAGATAAAAATTTCCATTTTCCCATAATTCTTACATAATTTTTATATTTGATAAAAAAAATTTCTGCCTTGAATATATAATAATTCATCTTGTTGTTTTAACTTAAAGTTTTTAGATTTATATTAACAATGTATCCATTTTATTTGACTTATTTTTCCGTTCTCTGAGATGCGAATGTTTGAACAGGAACAGGAGTTACATGGAAGTACGATTCAAAAGACAGACTCTGTGACAAGAAAGAAACATAATACCCAACTTGGTTCTTATGATATTGATCACAGCAAAAGTTTCCAAACCTCATAGCTGGGCCTTGGGTCCTCTTCTGAATCCTGGAAGTAAAGATATTAGGTTCTGATTTGATGATACTATAGTTCCAACTCTTAAAATTATTGGGAATCTAATCATAATTAGAACCCAAAGACTGCACTAACTGTAATACTAGGGAGTCTGGTAAATTCTGGTTACATATGAGTCAATTCAGATGCTGTCAAAGATGCTGCCCCACACATCAAGGAGCACAGAATCTTCCACTGGTTCTTTTCATAGGTAAAATCTAGCTGGAGGTCAACTGATAAATGTGCTTAGGAAATATCCTTGCTTCAGTTAGCCCCTCTGTAATAAAGACTAGAGCAGAGGAATGGCAAGAAAAAAAAATGTCTTTGGGTGTTCCGGTCCAAGAATGGGACAATCCATCTTTGTTTTCACTCTGTGTGCATTTTTTTCTTCCCTTTTGGTGTATTTGATTGTCTTAAAAAACCCTCATGCTTCCGCCTAATATAAGACCATGATCCCTCATCTAAACACAGAATCTTTTACCTTCTTCTAATGATCGGGAGAAGAACCATGAACTAAATGTCAAGTCAAAACTAACCTGTACTCTTCATACAAAGTAACAAAGGAGAAGACACAAAGAAGGAATGTATGCATAGCTGCTATAGTACTCATATTTGAAACTGAAAAGAATTTCACGTGATGTTATTTACTTTTTTCACTACTTATACCATTTAGCTTTTATCTTCAGTTAATATTTCAGTTCATTGTTTTGTCTTGGCTTTTTAATCTGGTAGTAAAATGTTATTCATGAAATACCTGAATTAGTAATGATTCTGCTTTTATTATGTTGTTCTAACATTCCAGTCACCTTTATTGTAGGGCATGAATTTACAAGAAAATACCCATCCCCCAAATTGCCTGAGTCCTAAACATTGACTTCCTTGCAAGTATTTTGTAGCAACCAACTTAATTTTTTCCCTGTTAGATGACATATATTTTCTGACCAGTAGTGTATAGTGGCTTAAGAACCCAGACTATCTTATGGGCAGTATCAGCTCTCAATTTAATAATATCACTGTTGTTCCCTTGATGAAAACATCTTCATTCAGAAACTAAGAACTATGGTGTCACTTGGATGGCTCAGTCATTAAGCATCTTCCTTCAGCTCCCAGGACCCTGGGATGGAGCCCCACATCAGGCTCCCTGGTTAGTGGGAAGCCAGCTTCTCCCTCTTTCACTCCCCCTGCCCATGTTCCTTCTCTTGCTGTGGCTGTCTCTGTCAAATAAACAAAAAAAAATTTTTTTTAAATAAAAAGAAACTAAAATCTATGGGACATAAAAGCAAGCTTACAGAAACAAGTTGCAGAAAATCTCTGGTGGATTATTAGGTATAACGCTAAGAAGTATCATTTTCACCTTCATTTTTGGTTTCCTGATCAGTGTAATCTGTCCTATGGTAGAAAGAGTACCTTAGATTTGTAACTGATTCAAAAAATTGGGAGGACAGTTCATTAACCTTTATTGTTTATTGGTTACCATTTGACACCATAACTGACTCCTCAGTTGGCCCATCAAATTATATTCAACCAGCTTCTCCTGTATCATGGTGTATGTGGTATAGGCTGATCTGATTATCTAACTGCTGATTTCCCAGCCCACCAAGAGAAGAAGCCAAGAATAAACTAAATACTCAGTATAGAACCATTGTCCAGAAAGAACAGCCAACTATATGGTAATAGGTTGGTCACACTGGATCTTTCCATCATTGAGAGATGGGGGTTTGCTGTCACATTATGATGATGGCATATTTATATATAATAATTGAGTGTATAATTTCAGAGTAATAAAGATAAAAAAATTTGAAATGCATTTTAAAAAATCAGAGATTACATTAATTACAACAAATAAATCTTAATTGTTTCATTATAAAACTTAGCAGAATAGAAAAATTCTACCTACTATTTTTTCAAAGGTTTTTTGAAAGTTAGATATTATTTTATTTTATTTTTTAGATTTTATTTATTTATTTGAAAGAGAGAGCAAGAGAGAAAGCACAAGCAGGATGATGGGCAAAGGGAGAAGCAGACTCCCCACAGAGCAGGGACCCTGATGCAAGGTTGGATCCCAGGATCCTGGGATCATACCCTGACCCCAAAGGCAGAGGCTTAACCTGCTGAGCCACCCAGGTGCCCCAAAAGTTAGCTTTTGATAGAAAGCAATGTCAAACAATGACAAAGAGTAGCACTTGTAAGTATACTCAGTCTTTCTCATCCAGAGATAATGTTCATCATCTTAGTTTCTATATACTGAGATCTTTTCTTTGCATATTTTCCTTAAAAACGGCTGCATCAATCACAAATTAGTTTTAAAAACGATAGACACAAATATAATTCTCAGTTGGTGCAAACTGTTTTTCTTCCAATTTGTGTAAGTCAAAAACTGAATGAAAATCGCTTAGACATTTCAAAACAACCCATCACCTTAACAAAAATCTCTAAGAAATAGATAATTATATTTGAAACAAATGAAGTGTTGTTTTACAGCCCAAGAATGAACTATATTTAGAATAACAGTAAAAAGGTGATATTAATATTTGGCCCAGAGGCTGATTTTAGTCAACTGAATTTTTCAAATATTTTCTGCTAAATATTTTTGGACAAACTTCCTTTTTTATTATTTCTAACAAATTTTTTTTTTCTTCCCAATATTTTATATTATTTAGTAGATTATGTTCTTGTCATATTTTCTGCATTTCCTTTAGACTTTTATTTACATAGAGTATAATTTATAACATTATATAATTATATAATTTTATGTATGTAGAGTATAATTTATAACATTAAAAACTGTTAGCACCTATTACACATAGCCTTCAACTTATCCTTTATGTTACAACTAAAATTACGTGTAAGCATTTATAAATCCAATTTTATGCCTAAAGAGCTAATGTCTTTCAGATAGCCATGTTTAAATATAAAGTTACAAACATGATGTGGAAGTGAGCATTTTCTGAAGGAACAGAATAGGATGTAGGTGCATGTATGTGTATTCATATATATATGCATATCTATACATAGATATGTATCTATTCATGTATCTAGATTGAGAGAGAATGAAAGAGAGTGGTATGTGTATGTGAAAGAAATTGATTGATTAATTGATTGATTGAGTATAAGGAATTGACTCTATGAGTGTGAAGGCTGTTAAGTCCAAAATGTCCTCGGTAGGCCAGCAGGCTAGAAATCCAGGAAGGAACTCATGTTGCAGCTCAAGTCCAAAATCAGTCTGCTACCAGAATTCCCTCTTTTTTGGGAGAGTTCATTCTTTCCTTTTTTCTTAAGAGTTTCAACTAATTGGATGAGGCTCATCCACATTATGGAAAACTATTTGCTTTTCTCAATATTTGTTTATTTAAATGTTAATTTCATTAAAAAATGCCTTTACAGCAATATCCAGATATATTTGATCAAATATCTGGGCTCCATTTCCTAGCCAGGTTGACACATAAACTATCACATAAGGACAGGGAGAAGGAGGAGGATGAGGAGGAGGAGGAAGAGGAGGGGAGGAAGAGGAAGGGAGGAAAAGAAGAAGAAGAGGAGGAGGAGGGAGAAGAAGAGGAGGAGGAAGGGAGGGAGGGAAGAAGAGGAGGAAGAAGATTGTTTTTGAGACTGTAAGGTACTTATATTTCTCTTGATTATTTTATATATGCTTTCTTCCAAGTGGTATGTCCCTTTCTCCATTTCTTTACTTCTCATTTGTAGTCATCTCTGAGGAATCAGGGGTGGGGGGGGATGTACTCTCCACAAGAAAACCTTTCTAAATCACAAATCATTCTTTACCAAGTTCCCATTGCCTACTATTAAAAATTATATACACTAATGTATATTATTATTGGGATCTTTCATGTATTTTCATCATTATTTCATTAAGAACATTTTTACTGGAAAACTCCTTTCTCGGGTGCCCAGGTGACTCAGCTGGTTGGGTGACTACCTTTGTCTCAGGCTATGATCCCAGAGTCATGAAACTGAGTCCTGCATTGGGCTCCCAGGTCCTCAGGGAGTCTGCTTCTCCTTCTGACCTCCCCCCCCCACATGTTCTCTCTCACTTTCTCTCTCTCTCTCTCTCAAATAAATAAATAAAGTCTTAAAAAAAAAAAAAAGAAAGAAAGAAAACTTTCTTTCCTCAAGGTGCTGACAATCAAGTGAAGGATACAGAAAAATACAAATATAATATGCTATGGCAATGTGAGGATATTTGAAGAGCATAGGAGAGAGTGTATAAGCCAACATTAGTAGGTACATAGTGGAATTACTTCTACAAGAGAAGACTAAAAAACCATGATTAAAGATATCCAAAGAGGAGGCATAAACCAGTCTTAAAGAATAAATTTTCAACTAGAAAATATATATCAATTGTGATTACAGAAGGTGGTTTATTGAAATGAGGGCATAGAAATTAGCCTTTAATGTGGTACATAGTGGAGCCATTTTTCTTTTTCTTTCTTTCTTTTTTTTTTTTTTTAAGAATTGAAAAGGTGTGATGTCATAATGAACTTCATAGAGAAACACTAAATGAAAGATGAAGTGAATACCATGCATGAAACAAATTCCTTTGAACAGATTGGACAAGAATGGTGATGGTAGAAAGCATATATTGGCCCATAGTACTTTTTCATTTAAAAAGTGCTTGATGTACATTTGATATATTATGACATTTTGTCAAAAGAAATAAAGGAGATTTGTTAGTTTCAGAAGTAAAAAAAAGGTTAAATATTTTACTGTCTTATATTTCCACAATTTGCAACATTATATTTATAACTTTATAAAATCACATTGTGATCTTAATATTTGACTTTCTGTTGTTTCAAATGTTATACAATGAATGCATACACTGTGCTAGTCTAAATTTAGTTAACATTCAGTTAGGTGGGTGCAGTTTATTTTGCCCAAAGCATTTTCACAATTTTTATGTTAAAAAGTTAATAATTGATAGCTTTATAATTTTTACCACATTACTATAGTAAAAAAATATAACAGAGTACTATGGTTATATTACTAATTGACACAATGTATCTGGCATCAAGCAGGGTTTATTGAAAGCATAAAATTATCAAAATTATAGATATATACATACTGCATGAATATACAATTCCATTTATTTAATATTTACTAAAAGTAATTATTAAGTTCCTATTTCTCTTCTTAGAAATAGTAAAGAGGAATCTAATAAAATGATAAAATGAATTCGAGTTGTACTGAAAAATTAATCTTGTATGGTGAGGATTCATACAAGCAATGGACATTTAAAATTTAAAAGAAGTTTGGACTTTGATTTTATTAGCTTGGTGGTTTTTTTGAACCTAATTCTCATTGCATTTCACTTTTTTAAATTGAAGTTAAATTTACATACAGCGAAATGTGTATTTCCTAAGAATATCTATTAGTTTAGTTTAGTTTGTTTGTTATGGTTTTATATTTACTTAAATTCAATTAGTTAACATATAGTGTATCATTAGTTTTAGGTGTAGAGTGCAGTTATTCCTCCATTGTATGTAATACCCAGGGCTCAATACATGCCTCCTTAATGCCCATCACCCAGTTCCCCCATTCCATTACCTACCTCTCCTCTAGCAACCCTCAGTTTGTTTCCTATAGTTAAGAGTCTCTTAGGGTTTGTCTTCTCTGATTTTGCCTTATTTTATTTTTCCTTCCCTTCCCCTATGATCATGCATTTTGATTCTTAAATTCCCCATATGAATGAGACCATACAATAATTGTCTTTCTGATTGACTTATTTTGCTTAGCACAATACCTTCCAGTTCATCTACATCATGCTAAATGGTAAGAATTCATCCTTTCTGAAAGCTGAGCTTTCATTATATATAACCATGTCTATATATCTATATCTATATCCATATATATATCTATCTATGTCTATATCATCTGCCACATCTTCTTTGACCATTCATCTGTCAATGGACATCTGGGCTCTTTCCATAATTTGGTTACTGTGGACATTGCTGTTATAAACATTGTGGTGCAGGTGCCCCTTTGGATCATAACATTTGTATCCTTTAAGTAAATACCTTGTAGTGCAATTACTGGGTCCTAGGGCAGCTCTTTCTTTAACTTCTTGAGGAACCTCCATACTGTTTTCCAGGGTGACTGTATTGGCCTACATTCCCACCAACAGTGTAGGAGGTTTCCCCTTTCTCCACAATGAGATACCACCTCACACCAATTAGAATGGCTAAAATTGACAAGTCAGGAATCATTTGTTCAGTTTTGATGTTCATACACACCCATATAACTAGTACCCCTATCAATATATCAAAACTTTTTATCTCCCTTGGAGAATTTCCTTCGGACCCTTTCTTGTCATTCTTTATCTCCATAGGAAACCAATCTTCTGTTCCTATCACTATAAATTAGTTTCATGCATTCTTAATCTTCATATGAATGGAATGATTTAACATGTGTTTGAGACTTATCTACATTGTTGTGAATGTCAGTAGTTAATCCTTTGTGTCTTGTTGAGTAGTATGCCATTAGTTAAAATACCATGTTTGTTTGTCTATTAACCAGCTGGTGAAAAAATTTGTCAGTTATCCAGGTGGTTGCTTGTGTTTTGATCTCCTGTGAATGAAGGTGATAAAAATATTTTTATTTAAATATTTTTTGTCTGAAAATAATTTTTTATATTTCCTGTACAAATACTTAAGGCTAGACTAAGTAAAATGTGCTTGCATATTTAATTTTATAAAAAAATCTTTAGTAGTTTTTCAAGTGGCTGTATAATTTTATATCTCTCTAGCAATGAATGAAATCTCCAGTTATTTTACATCCTCACCAATGTTTAATTTTGTCAATGACTTCAAGGTCCTATTAGTTATTTAAGTAATTGTCAAATTGTCAAATTTAATTTGATATTTAATTGTCCAGACAAGTAATACTGTTGAGCAATGTTCATTTTCCAAGTGATGACTATGGAGTTACTCAAAGTTTTGATTTTCATAAAGCCTAAATAACATTTTTATCCCCCCACCCCCCTCCCCCATCTAGAAATCTTTGTTTACTTCAATGTTGTGGACTACATTCTTTTATGCTGCCTTAATATTTTGGGCTAATTTTTGTGCTTGATATGAATGTTGATATATTTATCCAGTTATTTCTATACAATTTGTTGAAAAGGCTTTCCTTTTCCTATTTTCTTGGTGTCTTTAAAAAAAATGAAGTCATACTGTATGTATGGGTCTACCTCTGGGCTCTCTGTTGTTTCATTGATCATTATTTTGTTCTTCCACCAGTTCTACACCCTTCTGAATTACTGTTGTTTTACGGTATGCTCAAAAGCAAGTAGTAGTTGTGTACTTCCCCAATTTTCTTCATACATTTAGATCTATAAAAAATATTTATAAATAGAATATATATTTAATTTTGGCTGTTGAATTACTTTGTATTTCCATATTAACTTTATGTGTACATAAATCAATTAACCACAATGTTCTATCCCCAAAGGCCTGCTATAGATTTTGATTTTGGTTATATTCACTCCATAAATAGGTTAGGGGAGAATCAACATCTTCCAAAAGACTGGGATAACAAGTCTTCTAATCAATCCACATAAAATATATATTTATTTAGGACTACTTTAATTTCTTTCAACATTTTATTATAGATCTCTCTTTAACAATTTTAGACATTTTCCATTATTCATAAGTGTTTAATGTTTTAAACATTTAAATGTTTACATGCTATTATATGTATTAAAACAATCAAGAGTAGATATTTTGGGTATAAAACTGATAACTTTATCCCTAGAAGAGGAAAAAGCAATGAAAACTACAGAGGCTTTATTAAAAATGGCAGTCTTACTAACACAACCAGATACAATTTAATTATTCCTGAGATGTTAAATATTATAATCTCTATAAAGAAAAATTTCCTAGAGACAAAATTTCTTCATTACTTTATACTAATTAATGACACCTAATATCAAAGATGTGTATTGTAGAAGAACAAACACTAGGTGTTATGTGACTAAGGATAATATAAATGATCTTTAGTGATGAAATAAGCTATTGGTGTAAATATTCTGTGGGTACATGTGCTAGTGTATGTATAAATAACTGGTTATCACATGTAGAGGAAATAAAACTAAAAAAGAGTTGAGGCTGATACTAGTGGGCATTTACCTGTGAATACAGCAAAGGTCTTTCATGTGCAAATCGAGTCTGAACATACAGAACAATCACATTCTGCTTTATTATAGTGAAAGGATGATGATAATATGCTGACTGACCTTGGTTTCTTGTTCACTAAGACAGTAAAATTGTGATTTTGGTCAAGTGTCTTATCTGTGGATACCCACCTTTTCAGAATGTGTTGTGACATTTAATAAAAATTGTTCATTTTAATAAAAATTGTTCATTTTTCTAACTGAAGTTAAGTAACTATAAAAGGAAAGCCACTCTCATGAGTTTTGGCCATTGCTATCCTTTTTATTTTATTTTTCTTCTCTATTTGGTGATTACATATGATTTTATTTTATGACATTGATAAAGTTGGTAAAGGGGGCACTTAGGTGGCTCAGTTGGTTAAGAATCTGCCTTCAGTTCAGGTCATGATACCAGGGTCCTGAGATCGAGCCCCACATCACGCTCCCTGCTCATTGAGGAGCCTGCTTCTCCCTCTCACTCTGCTGTTCTCCCTGCTTATATTCTCTCTCTCTCTCTGTCAAATAAATAAATAAGTAAATAAAATCTTAAAAAAAGACAATAAAGGAAAAATTTTAATTTTCAATCAGATTACTAAAATAGTTGAGTGATATGTATTTTATATTTTAAATACTCAGTCTCTTGCCTCAGGTAGAAAGCTTAGGATTTTTGATATTAAGAATGGCATTTTGGTATTTCTTGGAAGGCCAAACTGACACCAATGATATAATCATTGAGAATTCAGCATTTCCCTAATTCTTGAGATTTCATTATGATTTGGAAAACAGATAAATGTCATTGGCAAATTTAATAAGTAAACCTGTAAGATAAAAAACGTTTTTCAGTTTTATTTAACCAAAAGTAGTTACTGAATTGCCACTACTAAAACATAGTCAATAGTCTAGATTTGAAATGAGTATACATCTGCTAAAGCACTGAAGTACTTTTTGTGTAATAATAAAATTAAAAATATTAAATAGTTTGACTCAGCTTTCCTAAAATTATAGCTGAAGCTATAGGACAAATGTTTCAATATCTCTGAATAAAACACCTTGAACATATGAAAGTAGAAGTATTTTGAATATATAATCATATTTTATAGGAAACAAAAAATAGAAATCCAAAGGATATTTACTAGTTAGATATGTAGGAAAAAATGAAATGTGTATATAATCCATTTAGTATTAGCATTATTTCAAGTTACATTTATATTTGTGATAGTTCGTAATGAAAGTGAATTTGGTTAGTTTATTTACAAGAAGTCCTCCTTTGACCTTACTGCCTTTAACTCTAAGGTGTTTAGCATTTTATTTTTATTTTTTTAAAGATTTTATTTATTTATTTGACAGACAGAGATCACAAGTAGACAGAGAGGCAGGCAGAGAGAGGGGAAGGGAAGCAGGCTCCCTTCTGAGCAGAG
Organism: Mustela erminea; assembly: GCF_009829155.1. Lineage (NCBI taxonomy): Eukaryota > Metazoa > Chordata > Mammalia > Carnivora > Mustelidae > Mustela > Mustela erminea. The sequence continues at coordinate 108,824,826 of NC_045617.1, read as the reverse complement.
AGCCCGATGCGGGGCTCGATTCCAGGACCTGGGATCATGACCTGAGCCAAAGGCAGAGGCTTTAACTCACTGAGCCACCCAGGTGCCCCAAGGTGTTTAGCATTTTATTACTGTATTTTCAAATCTGCTTATATAAATATTCAGCATGGATACTCATATTTACTTATTACAAATTTTTATAGAAATATATTTGTTAAAATATAGCTCACTATGTAGGACCATATTAATTTCAACTGGCTATATTGAAATTAATATATATATATTTATTAATTTGTTAAATTTATAATCACTTTTATGTAGATGGCTTGACTTCATAAACAAGAGGAGTAAGTTTTTTGTATGTTATAAAGTTATCCTCACATGCTTTCTTTGGGAATACAACTTTTGTGACTCTAACAGATTCATTTCCAAGAAGCAATGCAAAGTGAGTTTCCCTTGACAAGTGAGAAATCTCTTCATAATTTCTGGGTCCATGTTCAATCCAAATATCTTAAATTGCCTGACAAAATCATCAAACACTTCCTGCCATTTGAAATGAATGATAATTATAAGTTAGGATATTCTAATTTATTATATGTAATGAGTAAGCAGAGAAACCTAGTAAAGGTCAAACCAGATGAGTGTTTTAAGCCATTCATCAGCAATGTAGATATAAAGAGCTTGGAAAAGATTACAAACAATATTAACTCCCTAATCCACTGAAACTGTTAATAGCTCTTTCATTTTCAATTGTTATATTTTATTTTTACAATTTAAGCACTGTGATGATATTTTTAATGCACATACATTTATAGTCTGCTTTTGTGTCAAATCTCTAATATAGTTTGAGAATTGCAGATGTATTGTAAAAAACTAGACTAGAGAATAATATCCAGTAAAGAAATAATTATAAGATGAAGATGAAGTAACATAAACATATTTATGAGAAATGACCATTAAAAGTAGAGGGTGGGAGGTTGCTGATGATAGAGATAAGAGGGATATGTGTTGGAACAATCCCCTGAAATTAAAGTTCATCACAGATGAGTGTAGAATGCATTGGTTTCTGAGAGATTTTATTATTGATTTAATAGTCTATGTTAGGTTGTCCTCTGGGCTAAGGGTAAGCGCTAGAATAGAAGAAAAGAGAAGAGCCATGGATATTTGGAAAAAACATTGAGAAGACTGGGATTAAAGGTTACTGAACAAAGAAGGAGTAATAGGCAGAACCATGGCCCAGGGAGGTTACAAATAACTGCATGATTTTGTTTATCAGTTATCAATATAGAGTCATGCAATTGGTAATATTTACCTCCACAACACTAATTAATAACATTGGGTGGTTGTGTTTAGTTGAATAGAGCAGGATGTGGTGTAATGAATTTTATATTTGGAACCACTATATGGAAGTAAGCAATGAAGCAGCAGATGTATAAACACATAGGTGATTCTGTCATTAAAACAATTGAAATTAGATTTTTAAATGACTAAATTTATTATTAAACACAGTTCATGCAATTTACCAAAATAATTATTATATTCTGATCTCCTATTGTATATACATATTGTTTTTTATTTCAAGACCAAAATTAATCCTATCAGAATTTAATTCTTTGATAAAAAGAAACATGCCCTTACATCTTCATACTTATTACAAACATATAGTACAATGTCCAGCACATAGAAACTGCTAAAAAATAAAAGAATGGTCCTCCCTTATAATTCTTGATACACGTTTGCACCATTAAAAATAACAGTGATAGAAACAACTGTTTTCCAAAGTTTAAGTTATTTTAGCAAATTGGAAATCTCTTCCTCAGTTATGTTATCCCTGAAATAAGATGTGGGAAAGATTCCGAAGAGACTTGTATGTGTATGTATTTTCTTATACCTGTTACTGAACCTAGTTTAATTATGTTTTTTAAAGTAGCCTTTGACTCTTATTCAGACAACCTAACCACTTTTGATAAACTAGTACCACTTAGGGTCTCCTCATTTCTACAGAGCATGATTTCACTCCTCCAATTAAACTTTTAGAGCTGATGTTCTGCTGCTTGGATGTTGGAAATATTTGGAAGGAAGAAGAATTCATGTATCTTCTTTCCAAAACTGAGAAAACAAACAAACAAACAAAATAGGTTACATGAACAGGCACCATGGGGGAAAATATGTAAAAATATAGGATGTATCCAAAAAACCACCATGTTAGTATAACAAAATTCCCACTGTGACAGTAATTCGGGAAAGCAGTGATTAGAAAAGAGATTAGAAAATGACCATAAGTTTTTATTAAAATCTTCAAAAATTTCTTGGTAATGTGAACTATGAAGATGCCCTGGAGAACAAACAGGGAAATCTGCTTCCAGGTACTCTGGCATCATATGGTGGAGTTAATTTCACATCTCAGGATAGTTGATGACTATGCCCAATGTCTAGCTAGCTGCCTTTTCCTGGTACAATCTTTCCAGTTGATCGTAGTGCAGGTATATATGATGTAATTACGTTAGTGACAGTACCTAGTAAGTGCCAGCATTGTTTATGATAATAGAGTTATAAATATCAATAAGATACAATTTACTTTAAAAAGGACACAGACTGCACAATTTTCTATGTCTCTGACCCGATGCAGAGATTCACAACATGGCTAATATGGAGTCCCTAGAATCATAGAAATATCAGTCTATCTAACTTATCTCTGCATTTAAAATTTCTAGATAATTTAAATGGAGAACATTAAGTAACTTATTATGTATTCATTATATTATGTGTTAGCTACCTTCAAACATCATTAAAAAGGACATAACTAGAATAGTGATTAAAAAGGAAGTCTTCAATTGCTTGGCATAAAGGAAACAATTCTTCAAAATTTGAATTTAATTTCTATCTCTAAATTTATAGCCAAATCAATAACTTATTAACACCTTGAAATATTTAACAATTTCTGTTTAAATGTAAAACTGAACTTCATGGTATTCAGATGTTAAGCATCCAGAGGATTTACCCATTCTTAATATCACCCATGACCTTTATGTGAATGATTTTCAAATCAAAATTTCCAGCCTTTTCTTATCTACCAAGAAACAGCTATAAAATCTAGTTGCTTTTTTTTTTTAATATCAAGACCATGGAACCTATAAATGTTCTTATCCAGCTCCAGTACCTAACCACCATCCCTATGAGGGTGGCTCCCAAATTTTATCTCCAACTTTCTCTACATTCTGTTCATCAGATATAAATATCTAACAACCAGAAACATCTCGATTAATATCTTGAAAATCAAACTCCTGATTTGTTCCACCAAACTTTCTCCTTTCTGATATAGGTCATTGAGCTAAAGAGCAGTTGCATCTTTTCAGTTACTCAAGCCATAAATCCTAGAATCGCCACTGCATTTTTCTTACTTCGCAACCCACATCCAATTATTTAATGAATTCTGTTGTCTTTACTCTCAGGATAAATTCAAAATAGAGCCATTTTTTTTCACCTCAACCACTGTTAACCCTATAGCCCAAACTGCTTCATCACTCAACTAGATTATTGTAATAATCTCCTGAATTATTTCTTTATTAACTCTTGCTTCTTTTAGTCTATTCTTACACCACCAGTCCCTTTATTCTGCATGTTAGATCATGTCGTTCTTTGCTCAAAATTCTCCAACTGCTTCCCAGTTGGCTTAAGTTAAATTCCTGTTCTCTGTTACTTTTATGACTTTTTTTCACACCCTTCATTTCTGTTCCCCAGTTACAGAGGTTTCCTTGATATCCCTCAAGATCTCTAATCATTTTCTCCATTAGAGCTTGTCATCTGTTATTTTCTCTAACTTTAATATCCTTTCCTGACTTCTTGTAGGTCTTGGCCCAAATGTCATCTCTTCAGAGATAACTTTCCTAATCACTGTATTTAAAATATCAGTGTACTCATAACACATCATTAGTTTTTGATGTAGTTTTCAATGATTCATTAGTTGCATATAACATCCAGTGCTCATTGCAACACATGCTCTCCTTAATACGCATCACCCAGTTACCCCGTCCCTCACTTTGGTTCCTGGAGTCCAGAGTCTCTCGTGGTTGGCTAACTGAACATAATTAAAAAAAAAAAAAATCAGTGTACTTAAAATAGCACTCTCTCTCAGAAATTTCTCTATTTGAATTTCCTCTATAGCCTATATAGCCAGTTGACATATATGGAACTCTTTCTACCATCTCCTCCCATAAGAAAGCAACTGAGCCTGGGTGGCTCAGTTGATTAAGCCACTGCCTTTGACTCAGGTCATGATCCCAGGGTCCTGAGATTGAGTCCCGCATGAGGCTCCTTGCTCAGCAGGGAGCCTGCTTCTTTCTCTGCCTCCGCCTGCCGCTCTGCCTGCTTGTGTTCTCCCTCTCTCTCTCTCTGATAAATAAATAAATAAATAAATAAATAAATAAAATCTTTAAAAAAAATATATATATATATAGACATATAAGTCTCCAAAAGGACAAAGTCTTTGTTTTGTTCAATAACGTATCATTACCAGCTAGCACAGAATGGTATATTGCAGAAACTTAATAAATAACTCCATAATAAATGAATTATGAATAATAATTTTAACAACAAATTGCCTGTGAGCACATATAAGAATGGCTGCTGATTTTAAGTATTTCTAAAATATGTTTAATTTTAAACTCACATTCAACTATTCTATGAAAAATGTATCATTTTCTTTCTTTGATTTTTCTCTCTCTGTTTCACTGGCATTATTGAAGATATCATGATTACCCTTGCTATGTATAATCAAGTAATTTTTGGTTTACCCCTGAACTTGAACCTCTTTATCCAGTCAGGTTTTCAGTGTGCTTAGGACATAAAGCATATGATAAGTCTGATGAAACTGGACATGCCTAAGATTATGTAAATGCTTGCATTAATGCATCTCCAATAATCATATTTGTTCTTATGCATTCTATATTTTAGATGGTTAAAGTGAATGAAGTAAGAGTTTTTATGTACTAGCCATAAAGAAGAAAAATATGAACTAAGCTCTTATTAAACACATTGGTTTATCCTTGAAAATAAAGATTACTTTAATAATAAAGATTATGCTTCAAAATATATCTATAAAAGTATATAATAAATATAATTGTATAAAAGTATAATCATAAAATTTGTGTAAGTAAAATATATAAATATAACAATTATAAAAACTATAGAGATATTTCTGAGTGGAGTTTTGACAGTCAAAACATCATGTTGGCATTTTAGTTCTTTTATTATTATACAGACCAGAACACTCAATATTTAATTTAGAAAGTAGGAGATACAACAATAGCTTGGGTATTCATTGTCAATTCAATTTAGGAGCAAAGGATCAATTACCGTTTTTAATTTACAGTTAAATAGGTGCTTGACGGTAGTATGTACAACCTCGCATTCAGAACAAGCAAATGTTTCAAAGCACCCCACAAGGAAAGTCACCCAGTCCTTGCATAGCATTTTCAGTGATAGAGAACTTTTGCAGAGTGTTAATTATTAACAAGCATTTATTGGATTTCTATCAGGTACCGGGATTTGTTCTAAGTTGTGTGGTTTCAGCTTTAGATGAGACTGGGGAGGGAACTGTATCTTGAAATTCACATAATATAGAGCGTATCATGCTTAGCGAAATAAGTCAAGCAGAGAAAGACAACTATCATATGATCTCCCTGATATGAGGAGGTGGTGATGCAACATGGGGGCTTAAGTGAGTAGAAGAAGAATCAATGAAACAAGATGGAATTGGGAGGGAGACAAACCATAAGTGACTCTTAATCTCACAAAACAAACTGAGGGTTGCTGGGGGGAGGGGGGTTGGGAGAAGGGGGGTGGGGTTATGGACATTGGGGAGGGTATGTGCTTTGGTGAGTGCTGTGAAGTGTGTAAACCTGGTGATTCACAGACCTGTACCCCTGGGGATAAAAATATATGTTTATAAAAAATAAAAAATTAAAAAAAAGAAATTCACATAATATTGGGAAAAGACAAATATTAAGCACAAAAGAGTAAATAAGATAATTTTAGATTGTTGGTGTGAAATAGTAGGGAGAAACCAGGAGTTAACTTTAAATTAGTTGTTAAGTGTTGGAGAGGATGTGGAGAAAGGGGAACCCTCTTATACTGTTGGTGGGAATGCAAGTTGGTGCAGCCACTTTTGAAAACAGTGTGGAGATTCCTTAAGAAATTAAAAATGCAGAAGAATAAATGAAACATGATGGGATTGGGAGGGAGACAAACCATAAGTGACTCTTAATATCACAAAACAAACTGAGGGTTGCTGGGGGGAGGGGGTTTGGGAGAAGGGGGTGGGATTATGGACACTGGGGAGGGTATGTGCTTTGGTGAGTGCTGTGAAGTGTGTAAACCTGGTGATTCACAGACCTGTACCCCTGGGGATAAAAACATATGTTTATAAAAAATAAAAAATTAAAAAATAAAAAAAAGAAATTAAAAATGCAGGCACCTGAGTGGTTCAGTCATTAAGTGGCTGCCTTCAGTTCAGATCATGATCCCAGGGTCCTGAGATGGAGCCGCACATCAGGCTCCCTACTCAGCGGGAAGCCTGCTTCTCCGTCTCCCACTCTCCCTCCTTGTTTTCTTTCTCTCACTATGTCTCTCTCTGTCAAATAAATAAATAAAATCTTAAAAAAATAAATTAGTTGCCTTTCTCTGCTTGACTTATATCATCTCCCTGATATGAGGAAGTGGTGATGCAACATGGGGGCTTAAGTGGGTAGGAGAAGAATCAATGAAACAAGATGGGATTGGGAGGGAGACAAACCATAAGTGACTCTTAATCTTACAAAACAAACTGAGGGTTGCTGGGGGGAGGGGGGTTGGGAGAAGGGGGGGTGGGGTTATGGACATTGGGGAGGGTATGTGCTTTGGTGAGTGCTGTGAAGTGTGTAAACCTGGCGATTCACAGACCTGTACCCCTGGGGATAAAAATACATGTTTATTAAAAATAGAACAACCCTATGACCCTGCAATTGCACTACTGGGTATTTACCACAATGATACAGATGTAGCCCTGTACCCCAATGTTCATAGCAGCAATGGCCACAGCCACCAAACTGTGGAAAAAACCAAAATGTGCTTCAACAGACAAAAGGATAAAGAAGATAGGGTACATATATACAATGGAATATTATGCCTCCATCAGGAAGGATGAATACCTAACTTTTGTATCAACATGGATGGGACTGGAGGAGATTATGCTGAGTGAAATAAGTCAAGCAGAGACAGTCAATTATATGGTTTCACTTATTTGTGCAATATAAGGAATGACACGGAGGACATTACAAGAAGGAAAGGAAAAGTGAATTGGGGGAAATTGGAGGGGGACAAACCGTGAGAGATGGTGGACTCTAAGAAACAAACTGAGGGTTTTGGAGGGGAGGGTGGGCAGTTGGGTTGGGTTGGGTCTGAGTGTGGTGCATAAACAATGAATCTTGGAGCACTGAAAAAATAAAATAAAATTTAAAAAATAAATAAATAAAATAAAATCAGAAACAAACAAATAAAAAGAACAAGGCTCTGAGAGTTGACTTACCAGCTGAGAACAAAGAAGATAAAACTAGCCAGGAGAAATGTGGGAGAGGAATGTTATAGTCAATGTGGAAAGGGGGTACAAATATTCAATACATTCGAAGAGCAACAAAAATGCTCAGTGTGCCTTGAGAAAAGTGACAGTGAGAAGAGAGTGTTTTAAGTGGGGACCTGAGTTGAAGATAGAATATAGCTAGATCCAGTGCTGTGCTGAGCCCTGTTGGAGACAAAGATAAAACGGGAAAACAACAGCAATATTAATCATGTCCTTTTAAAATTTTGCTTCCTTGTTTATCCTGAGTTTTTACATTGAGTTAGTTTATTCATTTATTTTTTAAAGACGACAATGAGCAGAAGGATAAAGATGAGGAAAACAAGGACAATGAGGAAAAGGAGGAAGAAGATGCTGCAGCTGGTCAGGTCCAGGAGGAACCCTAAGGACTACACCACCGTCTCTCTGGATGCACTGAGGCCTGACTGCTCCTGCCACAGGGGCAGCTACAAGAAGCCTGGAGAATTTCCATTATTCCTAGGCTTGTTCTGATTTGGGGCAGATTTTGGTTTTGCCCTCTCCCCTCCTTTTATTTGTAAACTGGTATTTTGTCTCTGATTCTCTTTCAGCTCTCAGCCCTCATCTTTCCTGATTGATGTCTTTGCCCTCCTCTCATCTCTCTCCACATCCTAGTTCCCTGTCCACCTGTGGGCACAGGGCTGTACACAGGCCCAAGATTCCACCTGCTGTCCCACCTGGAAGAAGACAAAAAAATGGGTGGCTTTGCTCTGAGGAGATCATTGACTAAACTATGACTTATGTAGATTAATAAATTTCTGCCTGAGGCAAGTAGCTCCCCTGCCCTTACCCTAGTCTTGGCCCTCCTACATCACTGTCAGTATTCAAAATTATATTCAGATGTCACCTTCCTATTGTGTTCTTTCCCACTAAGCCAAACAGCCTATGTACAATTATATTCTCTCCTCTGCTTTCTGAATTCATTTAGATAGATCTACTAACTAGTATTTGAATTATATCTCCAGCAAATAACATTTTATTTACAGTATCTAATTCAGGGTAATGTAAAACTTTTATAATTTGGGGGTCTTCTTTAAGAAAAAAATAAAATTAAAAATATATAATCTTCTGTGAAGGTAAATACTTATTTGTTTATTTATTTTTAAAGATTTTATTTATTTATTTTTGCGAGAGAGAGAGAGCAAGAACATGCACAAGCAGGGCGAACAGCAGGCAGAAGGAGAAGCAGGCTCTCCGCTAAGTAGGGAGCTGATGTAGGACTAGATACCAGTACACTGGGATCATGACCTAAGCCGAAGGCAGACGCTTAACCAACTGAGACACCCAGGTGTCCTAAATATTTATTTATGATAGGAAAAAAAAAACAAAAACAAACAAACAAACAAAAAAAACAATCACCTGAGCTTTAGAGATAGAGGTCTCTTTCTTCTGAAAATTTTTCCACCATTTTTCAGAAATCTTACCAAGTAATGCTTTCTGATTACCGCCTCTTTACCTCTTCACCTGGAATAGTCTACAATATTAGTAATTTCAGGGTCACCAGGGGTTTGTAGAAATATAGGCTCTGAAGCATAAACGTCATTAATCAGTTGAGTGGTAAATCAGTTTTAGTGTTTCAAATGGGGTTCCAGCAGGAAATGCATGGAGACAATTCAGTATTATCAAGCCAGAGGTGGAGGTAGGACTAAAAGCCCTGGAAGGGATATAAGGCACCCAGGAATCAGTAAAATAAGAAGCCTTCACCATCATCACACAGGTGAGGGAAGGATAAAATTCTACAGATATTCTAAAGTCCTGGGGCCTGGTAAATCCAAGTGGAGGAGGGGAATTGGTCTGTGATCCCAGGCCACTGCCTTTAAGTAGGAAGAGGGAACCTGGATGATACAATGCATAGAGATCAGTTGCCTGCCTAAATAAGACCAGAGAGAACGGATCTAGAGGGACAAACTGAGAACATGGAACACATATTTTAATTCCTACTAAGATTGATTATTTGTATTAACTGAACCATTGCCTGGAGCATTTTACCTCTTATTTGGGAAGAAATAGCCTGGCAATAAGATGTGATTTAAAAGTAAATTTTGTGAAAGAATCCAAAAATATAAAGTAAATTTTCTGAAAGAATCTAAAAATAAAGAGTCAAATTTCCTGGCTTGAAGAAGAAAAAAGTTTATGTAGGTTTTTCTAAAGACAGTACAGAATAGATATAACTGGAATGCAAAAAAAATTGGAAGAATCAAAGTACTTTTTATATAAACCACACTATTTTTATGGGCAACCAATATAACAAACTCATTCCTTCTGTTCTAAGACTGGCTTATTAAGATTTTTAGTTAATTCTCATTTTCTCTGGGATTCAGTATAGAAATCCTCACCTTCATGAAACTATTATTTCTGAAGTTTATCACTGATGTGTAATGGATTGTGGTCATAGGAGTCATTTCGAGGTGGGTATTTGGTAGTTTCAATTATTTGAATTTACTTAGGAAACATATAATTTGTTCACTATCTTATATACTTTATTTACTTTTGATTGGAGTATAAACTCATTGCATAAAAGAATCTAACTTTAATTAACAACTCAAAAAAGTCATTCTGAAAACAGAACATCAAGTCCATCCTTCATCAAAGTTTAAGATATAAATAACAAACACACTTGTTAAAAAAAATTAGATTTCTGAAAGATGAGATTAAATTTGCTCTTTCATTGAACTGAATAGAATTCATTGAGTACACAGAAAGGCCAATTATCAATTAGGATAGGTATTTATAAGTGGAAGTACATAACATAGTGATCCCTGCCCTTTTGTCCACTTCAAATCACCAAAGGATATTTTGGTATCTATTGTCACTTTTATGGTTGACAAAAGTTAAAATAGTCAATTAATGGGCCTTAGAAGCAATTAAAGGGACGTGACTCAATTTTGGAGCATGCTAAGCCCAAGTTTGAAGAAGGGTACAAAATGTTCATGAAGAAGTACACTTGGGCAAATCTAAGATTTGATACAATCCTTTAACTCTGGGTAATACACACACATACATGCACAGACATACCACACACCCTTAAGAATAAATAAGTAAGCATTAAGAAAAATCTGAATTTGGGACACCTGGGTGGCTCAGTCAGTTAAGTGACTATCCTTGGCTCAGGATCCAGAGTCCCAGGATCCTGTCCTGCATCAGGATCCCTGCCCCTCCCCCATCTCATGCTCTCTTTCTCAAATAAGTAAATAAAATCTTAAGAGAAAAAGAAAAATCTGGATTTAGTAGTAGAATATTTATTGAGCCTTTTGACTAAATGATGAGTGGACATGGAGGGACGAATGCTAGTTCTGGTTATATGTCTTAGAATCTCAACCCATGAGAATAATTATGTGAGCCAGTTGGCTGTTCACCAAATTTTGTTTCTACCCAGGTAAATAACCTTTATACTATTTCTAATTCTTGGATGGAAATTCACTTATGAATGTGAGTGGAAGTGAAGCATGACACTTTTGGACAAAGGCTTTTAAGAAAAGGTGTTGCTTCAGCTAAGACCACATTCCTTTTCAACAAACCAGTTGTGGAAAACAAGATGGCCAAAGGAATGGCAAAGCTGTAAGATGGAAAAATAAATTCAGGCCTTGATTCACTTCATGGAAGAGGATGACCTACCAACAAACAATGTCCACCTTCATCTACTGTTTGAGTGAGAAATAAACTTATGTCATTTGTGAATCATTTTATATTGTAGATTCTTTAATTTATTCTAATACAGATATAAACCAATTTTGAATTATTTAGCAATTGTCAAAAAGTGTGTAGATGAGATAATCCAGTGAAGATTTTTGGATAATCACTAAGTTCAGTTTTCTTTTTCTCCCTCCCTGTGATTCAATTAGAATTAGAGAAATTTAAATTATTATTTTTTGCTCCAAAGTTGACATCTTTAAAGAGTATTTTTTTACAAAATACCATAAGACATTTGGTAAACTGAAAAAAAATATGTTAATAACTCTAGGAAAATACTTTTCATCATATTCACCCATATGAGAAATTGTTCTTCACACTCTACATATAAATTTATGATTTGTAAATAATGAAGCTAAGAGCCCTTGTGAAATAACATGAAAACAAACTCATTCATTTAAATGAAAGATTTTGTTTACAAGAAATACATTATCAAAGATGCATTATCATTGCTCATGTTGGTTAGCTAAGGTTCAGTTAACTGAAATAAATAATCTTTGTTATCAAAAGAAAAGTGAAAGATATCAGTTGTAGCTGACAGGGAAGAAATTGACTTAGGGTTTAGAACTTTTTGTGAAGACTCATAAAAGTTATAACAGAGCACTGGAAAATACAGCTCAAACAATTGCTTCTATTTTATTCAAGCTCCTTTTAGAGAAAGACAAACAAAATAACTAAAGGTAGGAAAATGTTAAAAAGAACTCTATAGTAAAATATTACTTTCAAATAACTTTTAATAAAAAAGAGTCTAGATGGAGTATAAAATTACCTTGATCTAGAAAGCAATATAGAAAATTTCTCTAACACAAATTAAAAGTATGTCATAAGAATTTAGAAGTCTTATTTAAGTTAGCCTTATAATCACAAAAAAATATAAATTACAAGTATAGTTAATCCAAAGTTTCTACTGTACATTTACATATATTACTATATTTCCATAAAGCAAATCTGGTAGTTTAGATTGTATAATACTCAAATAATAAAAAAAATCCTATTCAGCAGTCATTTCTTTTTTAAACAAAATGTGACAGTCAATTGGATTTATTTATACTGACTGAATTAACTGAATTGACTTTGTGTGCATGCGGGCTATAGATTTAACCTTGGAGTCAAGTCATTCTCACTGTACTTACAAATGTGTGTGCTTTCAAATGTCTTTTGTGACTCTGTTTCTGATATACAATAATGTAACCAGGCAGAGATATATATGTATGATTTTATTCAATGAAGTGAAATGAAGAGATTTTCAGTGAAAACCTGCAAGTCGGTATAAAGGTAGCAACTATCCCAGTTTTAGTTATTCTCCAGAGGATTTACTTTCCCTCATTCTATGCTTAGCACAAAATCCAAGCAAATTATTTCAAGACTGGAGGCATGTATATGTGCAAGGAGAATAGCATGAAATATTCTGTTTCATCTTTATGTAATTTAAAAGATCAGATATGGCAGCACCTTCCTGCTTGCTTCTCAATATGGAATCCAATGGGACAGAATAAATCAGAAAAAGAAAAAAAAAAAAACATGTGCTTATGGTGAGTATAATAATATAATATAACTAAAAATTGAGGATTTAGTGCTCAATTTTGGTCAAATTACATGAATATGGTTTAGTACTAAGACTGGAAGTCCAGTCCAAAGTATTAATATACTATGCATAATTTATATTTTTCAAAACTTATTCACATGTTTTACAATTTCCATAGTGATTTCTAGAGTTAAAGTGCATTTGCTTTGTAACTGAACTCAGAAGACAGATTATAGTTTAAAGTGGTAAGGCAAATTAAAGATGTAATAAGGACAAAAGCCATACCTTTTCATCATTCTTTCTTTTGTTCATTTTCACTATTCTTATATCGCAACCTTTAACTTGTAATATTAAAAATATTATATATCTATGTTAGAGTCATTTGCCAACCAATTTCAATTTAGAAGGGAGTTAGATATTGTAATGGTCATCAGTAGAAGAGAACAGAAAATATCGTTTCCTTTTTTTTTCTTCCTCAGTCTAATGAAAGTATATGTATGTACATGTGGGTATAGGCATATGCAAATATGCACACATATGCCACTAGCCCACAGAGTATCTTCAAACAAGTTTGAAAAAGGTGATTACTTTTAGTGGCTACAGCCCTACAAAAGCATGCCTTAATGAATAGATGAAGACTTTTGCAAAGAAGAAAATGTCCCTACATTCACATAAACATAGTGTCATAGTATATGGCAGCCTTCAATCATCTCCTCACTTGGGTATCTTTATGAAGTCAGTTCATGAATTGCACTATCAAAAGTAGAAACCAAGATACCATAGTATGAAGATCAGTCAGTTCCTTATTTCAGGATCAATGATATGATACCAACTATAAAGAAAGGACATAATGTGTGGGGAACTGTGAAGTCAGAGCATTTCCCCAGTCCAGCTAACTTGTATTTGCACAAAAGTTAGTTACTATTCGGTCATTAGCAATATTCCCGTGTATCTGGTTTTCCAGGTAGCAGTAGAGCCTTGACTGTATCAGCATTCTAATCCCCTTGTCCTCATGACTTGACTGCTAGACTCTATCTTTGTTGATTATTTTGCTTTCCTCTAATCATCCCCACCCTATTTCCTTGCCCATTTTAACTGTTTTGTGTGGAATAAGAGGAGGGGTTTCCACCATTACGTTGGAGAAGAGAAGGGCCATCAAGGTGATCTGTGTTCAAACTGACCATTTGCATGTTTGAGGGGAGAGTCACTCTAAGATGCAGATAGAACTATAGGTGTTGAGATAGCTATATTTATACTTATAGATATATTTTACCCAGGAAATTTGAACTGCTAAAAAATCAATTTATCACTACCGGCCTTATTGTGGTAAAATGTATTTTTTCTGAACTAGTGCTTCACAATAAAGGTCTCTTTTTAATAGCTTTCATAAGAACTATACAGAATTTTTCCTTTCCAATCCTAATTTATTCTTTGTTTTAGAGGCAAAGCATTCCTTTCACTTTTCTAGTAGATCTCATGACAACCTTCAGAGAGACATGCCTAATTAAGCCAGTTTCTTTGTGCACTGCATTCACTAACTAGCCACTAACTAGCCACTTGGGAGATGGCCTACTTGGAATACTGGCCAGTCTTAAGATAAATAAGGTGATAATGGGTCACACTTCTAGTGTTCTTTACATGAACCTATTAGGATTTTCAACTTCAGAAACTGAGTACTAATATGGACTTAGAAAAACAGAGAGAAGGTGCAAATAACTAAAGTCAGAAATTAGAGCAGGAGCATTACTATCAACCTTATAGAAATAGCAAAGCTTATTAACAAATACTATGAACCATTTTATGCCAACAAATTAAATAACCCAGAGTAAATGAACACATTTCTTGGAAACACACAAATTACCAAACTGACTCAAGAATAAAGGGAGAATATCAACAAATCTAAAACAAGCAAACTAATGGAATTGGTAATCAAAAACTTCCCGAAAAGAATAGCCCAGGGCCAGACAGTTTCACTAGTGAATTCTAAAATATATTTAAAAAAGAATAAACACCAGCCCTGAGTAATACTCACTATTCTGATACCAAAGCCACATAGACATCATAAGAAAGGAAAGTTATGGATCAATACTTCTTATGAAAATAAATGAAACTATAACCAAGCTGAATATACCCCAGCACTGAGATTTAGAATCCCTGTGGTTCTAAATAAGAGAATCAATCAATATAACACACTACAGTATGATGAAAGAAAGAAATCATATGGTCATCTCAATCAATGAAGAAAACCATTTGACAAAATACATCATCTTTTCATGATAAAAACTTTCAGAACCTAGGAATACAGGGAAACTTCCCCAAAGGAAAAAAAGCAATTCATGAAAAACCCACAGCCAACATAATACTCAGTGTTGAAAAACAGAAAGCTTTTCCCGTATCAGGAACCAGACAAGAATTTTTTTACCAAAAACTAGAGAAAAAATGGAAATGAAAAGAGAAAATCTGTGTGACAATGGACTAGGCAAATTTTCTTAAATGTGATATCGAAATCCTGACTCATAAATACAACCTTGGATGAGTTGACTTCATAAAAACAAAACAAACAAACAAAAAATCTAGTCTTCGAAAGAGACTGTTAAGGAAATGTATGGGCAAGATATAAATTGGAGAGGGGTACCCCAGTTGCTCAGTCGGTTAAGCGTCTGCCTTTAGCTCAGGTCATGATCCTCAGGTCCTGGGATTTAGCCCCAAATTGATGGGCTCTCTGCTCAACAGGGAGCCTGCTTCTGCCTCTCCCTTTGCCTCTCCCCCTGCTGTGTTCTCTGTCTCTCTCTCTTTGTCAAATAATTAAATAAATAAAATCTTTAAAAAAGAAAGATAGAAACTGGAGAAATATTTCAAATTATGTATCTGAAGAACTTTTATCCAAAATATATGAAAGAACTCCCAAAAGTTAATAATAATAATAAATACCCAATTACAAAAATGAGTCAAATATTTAAACAGGCATTATACCAGAGAAGATATACAGATAATTAACATATACAATGATAAGTAACTATAGGAAAAGATGCACCTTAATAGTAACTAGGAAAATGTTAATTAGAACAAATGGGAGGATGTGGAGGAACTTCTCTCATAAGTTTCTGTGAGAGTGTGAAAAGGTACAACCACCTTAGAAATAGTTGTTCAGTTTTTAAAGTAGGTGAGACATCCATGCACTTTACCAACTAGCCATTCCACTCCTAGATACTTACTGGAGAAAAAAGAAAGCAAACATTCTTACAAAAATGTGTACACAAATACTTATAGACCCTTCATTTTTAATAGTCCCCCAAACTAGAAACCATTTGAATATCCATCAAAAGAATGGTGTCAAGAACTATAAAAAGTATGAATTTTTAATCTACTTTCAAGCTAAAAATTAATTTTCCACAGTTTCATGGATAGCTAGCCAAAGGCATGAAGCTTCAGGGCCAGAAACAGCGGACATCATTACCCAGAATACAGCAAGCAACACTAATGTCATGGTCACTCCTATTCTCCAGATGCAAATTTAACGGACTTTTGGTTAAGTGAGCTAGATATGTATCACTAGCAACAAAGAGTCTACTAATGTAGCACTAGGAAAGGAATATTGAAGGCAGTATTCCTGATCTAAATTGAGTGGACTGACTTAAGGAATATTAGGATCAATGAAATTCCTTCATCATGATTAGGAGCTTGGTAGTAATTGCGCTTTGTTTTGCTGGTTCTTCTTCATCTTCTTTCTGTTTTTTAATCAGGGCACTTTAGTACTATTATCTCTTACAAATAGGAAACTTATGCAAAGAAAGCCTAAGTTAACATTTTACCAACTTCTTATACTGTGTTTTACAGAACTATGCTGCAATAATTTAGAACAGAAATAGCAAAGAAAGCAAAAGCATACTGCTAAATGATATATTAGCCACTAGAAAACTAAAACATAAGACCTGAACTGTGAATTTTTGCAGATGTGAAGTTTGAGGCCTCTAGTGAATCGCCATAATATTAATATTACCAAGAAAAAATTATCATTGATCAAAATGGAATATGTAAGTATAAAATGAAGCCCTCCAAAGGAGATGTAGCACTGAGGAGCACAAGAGAATATCATTGACCATGTATCACGTGAAGACCCTATAGGCATACATGTAGGGAAAATGTGGGGTTGTGAGAAATAGGGGGAAATAAGCAGAATAATAGAATATAGTGCATCATAGGTCTCTGACAAGTTCTGAAATGTCCACCTATTCACTAGCAGACAGTTAAAATATTTCATAGTTTACAATCTTGCTTCAGGGTAGATTTATATGCTAATAGAATAAGATAATTTCAGATAGTTATCCCATTCAGCCAGTCCCACCTTTTCAATATTCTATTCCAGTACTTGCAATCATAAATATATGAACATCATAAACTTGCCATCAAACTGGGGAAATGAAAATATTTTGAAGCTTTAAAGATGATATTAAAAATAAAGAATCAGAAGGAGGATAAAGATAATATTCAGAAATGATAGCATCTCTAAAGCACTGAGGAAAGCATATTGGATATAACCCTCAATATTTCAGAAGAAAGAAGTCATAGTTATATTATCTAAATTTATTATATACAATTCAAAGAATAATTGTCTTACTAATCAACTCTCACTCAGGATTATTCAGTAATTAATTTATATTCATTTAAGATACATGAACTGACACTTAGGAGATGTTCCTTAGAAGCATACTGGATGAGATCTTAAGAATCTATTGTGAGACTGAATACTGACTGTGGAAGAATGTGTATACTTGTTGGTATATATTGATCTATAAAACATAGGATGATGATTTCATGTACTTCTCCCTTAGCGCACTTAAAAAAAAACATTTGAAATTATTTTCATAAGATTAATTCATGAGGTTCTCCCTGAGGCTGATATATTTATGGAGAGCTGGCATAGGTGGAAGATGAAAGAACAGGATAAGTAGAAAAGAGGATTACATTCAATGCGCATGTAAGCCAGACATTTTATTTAGAAAATCCACTCTCATAAGTAATATTTCTTGACATCACCATCATTCCATCCTCCTGAGCTGAAGATATACAAATCAACATTTTTTTTCTCTCTGTTTTTTATTTGCTCTCTGACTAGCTGCTCTTTATCTACCTCCCAGTTTTCATCTGTTCAATTATATTCTCTCACAGGGGCTACCCTGGTTTGTGCTCTTGTTACTATACAACCAGATAATTATTTTAATTCTCACTGATTCCCATGTAGCGAGATTCTCTTCTCTTCCAAATCTGGCTGTCAGATTACCTTTGTGGACTTAACCCCTACTGTTTTTTCCTTAATATATTTGTAAATTCTAGCTGTGTGAAGTTAAAAATAAGCTTTTTTGTTTTTTGAAAAATAGTAATAAACAAGACCTATGTCCTTATAATAGATAAAGTGATAATGAAAAATAATTCTCCAAAGCAGTCTAGCAATTTATGACAAAAAAATTATATCAAATTTCTTATAGATGCTATCCATTTTTATACTTATCTATACACTTGGCTTACACTATCTTCACACAATTTTTTAACAAACTCATAAATCTTCACACTATCTTTATACTCATTTACAAAAACTGATATCTAAATATATTTCTAGAAAAAATAAGTTAAGAAACAGTGAGCAATCTATGTCCTCTGATGTTCATTGAAATGGCATTTATATAATTAAAAAGTACATGGCATATTTTTGGTAATAGAATATGAAATATCAAGATACATCCAACAAAAAGAATATTTGCTTTATTGCAAAAATGTATTTTCCATATTCTAATTGACATTGATATATTTTCAGTAGGATATGTGAATATTTAAAAGTGAATATTGATTGTGTACACACTATTTAATTTACATATGGCAATTATATTTAATGTACTACAGAGGATAAGAGCCTCTAGTCTCTACAGCCAAGTTGCCCATGTTTAAATCTGCCTACAAGCTCTGAATATTTACTAACTTTTCTGTTTCCATTTCTTTATTAAATATATCTAATGCAGATAATAATCACATCAATATCATGAATATGCTGTGAAGATTAAATGAGTTAATACTACTAAATCCTTATAATAGAGAACCTGGTATCAATGAATTATATATACATATATACATATATAAATATATACATATATAATTTTATATATAATATAGAAATATATTTATATTTAATATTTATATGCACATATATAAAATGTATATATAATTAATAATTTATTATAATAATATGTTTATAAAATTATATATACATATATATAAATACATATATACATATGCATATACTTATATACATGTTATTTATGATTGGACATATTTTAATCATTATTTATAAATTAAGAAGATATGCCTTTATATATCTCTTCATGGATTTCTGCATTTCCATGTTTTCTGAAGTGACCAGAGCTACTTTTTATATAATTCTATTTGCTATAATTACTACATGTTTGTTTTGTTCTAGATATATTGTGATAATTAAATACTATTATTTTATTTCTTCCTTTTACAGGTAAAAAAACAGTGGATAAATGTTTTTGAATCGTAATTCCAAAGTTACAAGTTTGGGAAGTCACTCAGTTATACTGGCATCTTAACAATATTAGCATCTAAACCCTATATTTTTCTTATTTTGTAATTCCTCTTTACCAAAATTGGACAGGAAGAGGAAACCAAAGTTTGGGCTTAAAATTAAAGATAAAAAAAAATGAATGGTACCATCTCTGAAATGTTTAATTTTTATACTTTACTCTCAATTGTAAAGAAATATCTTTTCAGCTCATTTCTTTTAATTTTTCTACCTTTTTTTTTTTAAGTCTTATGAGGTCATGATACCATTTTCATCTCAATATCTCTCATCAGTGCCATCCTCCTTTTTTCTACTATTTCATCTTAAGTTACTTAGAACATCATTCTAATTAGCCTATTGAATATATTATGAATAACGTCCACCCTCTTATGATCCATGTCCAAACCTAGCCCCCCATAAGATCATCCTGTTTTTCTCTGGGCCGCAAAGAAGAACTCACAATTGTTGGTAAACAATGTACACTTGGTAAAGGTATTTTATTTTTAAATTTGTGGTATCAAACTTAAAACTTCACTTTACCAACAATATCACTACATTTTTCTTATAGACTGTGTCAACCAACTACATTTTTCTCATAGACTGTGTCAACCAACATCTATAAATTCCAAACTTTTAGTTTTCTCAGCTCTTTTCATCATTCTGATTCAGGTGGTAACAATTGTTGTGGCTTTATTTCTCAATATTGTGATGCTTCTTTACACATCTCTCATCCTCCTTGGGCTACCTGTTTGTTTTTCTCAAGGTGTTGGCAAAGGCGCAAAAGGGCAAACATAAAAATGTAGGACATCTTATGACCTAGGATCAGGACTGACATACTACATCCACCTAAATTCAATTGGCCAAAGCAAGCTGCATGATCAGAGCCAAAGAAAAGGAGAAGAACATATATTTATTCCATCACTGAGTCCTGCAATTTGTGAAGGCAAGAAGGGGTGAAGACATAGAAGCAACAAGAAAACCTACTAAATGTTTGATATTTAGCAGTGTTTCATTTTACATCTAGAGGGAATTGGGGATAAAGTTTGTTTCAGAAGTTCTGATCCAGAAGTTTCAGTATTTTATAGTATATTTTCCAGAGACTGAGCTAATTCATTTTAATAATCAACTAAATGTTATGCCCCAAAATCAATTCATGAAACTTATTTTTTTACTATTTTAACTTTTTTTTTTTTTTCTGTCTCATGTGGTCAACCAGTTAGGCTTCAGATTCTTTTCCAGATTTGTTCCTTTTTTCAATATATTATGAACAAATCTTAATCTAAAAAACCTGTAATTTTTAGGTAATGAATTATATAAAACTGGCTTCATTACATTATGCTTTTATCACAAATATGTAATGTAACTGTAAGGTACTAAACATTTCAGTTTGAAGTAGTAAATTAAACAAACAAACAAAAAAATTCACCACAAATCTTGTACCAAAACAAGTACCGCGGCCTCACTTACAGCATCTTTGATTATACTAGGTGAAACTGCCTTCCCCTCTACTGATGTCTGGTTTGAGTAGCCTTTTCCTACTGTCAAGTCAGGATTAGAAAGCTAACTTGGCTAAGGTTTACATGTCCTTTCTCCTTCCCAAAATGATTCACAGGAAAAATTTCCCAACAAAATCTCTACTGAATATGTAACAAAGAATACAGAAATAAATGAAATACCTTAAAAAGTCATAGCTGTTACTTTTATTTCTGTAATATTTTCAATTTGTTAGTTTATATAAAAATAGTTGAAAAGATAAGCTACTTGTACAGAGGTTTCTTCCACTAATCTACTTTTTAATTAATTGTTATTCATTAAAATATCTACATTGAGAAAGTGCTTTTAAATTTAAAGTCACAAAAAGCATTTTCATTGTTCCTAGTTAATTTTTATACATATAAAATAAATGTACAATAAAAGATGCAAATTTATCTAATTTTCATCTGCTGTGAGTTAAAAGAAGCTAAACACTTGAGACTCACAGAAGAAAGCAAAGAGAAAAAATTAAAAATATTGCCATCAAGGATGATACCTGAGAAGCAGGCTGAAGAAAGGATTTGAGGAAAAGCATATTTTTAGGAGATAAAATTACATCATTCTTTGTGAAAATAGAATATAGACTTGGAAAATAAGGAGAAAACATTACAATTATTTCATATATTCTGAATTCCTCTAACATGTCATTGTTATAATTTGACAAAATGCCAAAAATGTTAGCATTCTGGCAGATCATTTTTATATCAATCCCTCAAATATATGCTGGACCATTTGCACCATCTGCTGTATAAGCTTCTGCAAAGTGAAGGACAATAGACATTTCTGGACATCCGTGTTAAAATGCAATTCAAGGGGATATACTGTATTGAAGCAAAAGGAATCAAAATAAATAGAGTGGAAAGAAGGTTATAGTTCAGAATAGGACAGAAAAAGAATAAAAGCTGAATCTTTTCATTATAACTTGTTTTCTATGTGTTTGGAAATATTTATATAAAAAGCTAATATTCCATATTTATATCAAGTAAAACAAATCTTTATCTAGCTATTCTTGAGAAAGACCAATTGATCAAGTAATGTATTGTTGGGGCCACATTCACTAATTAAAAGTACTGTGGATATTCCCATATTGTAAGGAAAGAAAACTGATAAAAAAGCATGTTTGTGGGACGCCTGGGTGGCTCAGTTGGTTAAGCAGCTGCCTTCAGCTCAGGTCATGATCCTAGCGTCCTGGGATCGAGTCCCGCATCGGGCTCCTTGCTCGGCAGGGAGCCTGCCTCTCCCTCTGCCTCTGCCTGCCATTCTGTCTGTGCTCGCTTGCTCTCCCTCTCTCTCTCTGACAAATAAATAAAATCTTTAAAAAAAAAAAAAAAAAAAAAAAAAGCATGTTTGTGTTAATTAATTTAAATATTTATAGAAAACAAACAGTTTATAAGTATCAAACTGTTATAAAATGTATGCTATGTTCTCTAAATACAAACGTTTTGTTATCAAGTTATTTATGGACTGAGGCCAAGGATGGTTTTAGACAATTATACATTAATAATATCCTTGCTTCAGAAGATTCTCTCTTTCTTAGTAAACTCAACCCTTCTTTCTTAGGAATATATCAATTCCTAGGTCAGTAACACACACACACACACATACACACACACACACATGTGCACACACCTCCTTCAGAAGGAAAAAGATCAATTGCTTCTTTCTCATTTCCAGGAAGGTGAGCTTTCCCTTCAACTACTCAGCTGACTTCAGTACGTGACTGTGAAACTCATCATCTGAAAAGTTACAAGTTCTCTACCTGAGCTCATCAGCTCTTATCCCAGACTCATGAATTCCAATGTTCTCTCATGGAAACCAGAAACTTATTTCTTCAGTTTCTTATTTATATTGTTTTTAAGGAAAGTAACTAAAAATGAATTTCTTTGACATATGAGCATGAAAGTATAAAACTATTATAGTTATTTGGGTTAAAATATTCTTACTTTCATCATCTAGAGATCTGTAGTTTTTGGTTTAATTATGTTATAAAGTACTTTTGACTTTTCGTTTTTAACTCTGAATATTTGGACATATAGGCATTGATATCTTTAATGAGCTTCCTGGTAGCCCTCCATAAGATATTTCCACATTCTAATTCCAAGAATCTGTGACTATCCTCTTAGATGTCAAAAGCTAGATTAATTTAAGAATTTTGATAGGAGAAAGTTATCCTAGCATTTTACAAGTGAGCTCTATTCCAATGACCCTCCTTATACTAGTGAGGCAGAGGGTGATTTCACAGACACAGGGAAGGAAGCAATAGGAACACTAGGTTAGAAATTGGAGTGATTCAGCCATATGTCACAGAAGGCCAATAACCACTAGAAGCTAGAAGAGGTAAAGAATAAACTCTTCCTTACAGCCCTTCAGAGAGAGGGTGGCCTTGCCATATTATAAAATTTTAGCTACCAGAATTACAAGAAAATGAATTTCTGTTCTTTAAAACTATCAATTTTGTGGGAATTTGTTACAGAAGCCCTGGGAGCTACTACAATACACTTGGAAAATGAAGTGAAAAAAGGCTACGGAATTTTCACACATTTGGAAATAGTAGTATAGAGTCAAAGAATGGAAGGACACTAAGAAGTTCAACAATTAGAATTTACAACTCACAAATATTTACTGAACAGGTGTCATATACCAAGCTCTATAACAGTTTCACAAAAATAAATAAATAAGCATGAACTCTCCTATTCAGGCTGTCATGATATAGTGGCATGATCCACCTATACCCTATGTAAAAATTATCTAGAAGTCCAAACGTCAAGATTTAATGGCAAAAGAGCTAAGCAAAAGCATAAGCAAGTCCATTGTAACAGGTTTCCAAGCAGTGCAGTTTGATGGAAAAAAACATGAAGCTTAAATCCAAGACGTTCTATCTATAACTGGCTCACCATGGACAAGGAAAATACATTTGGTTATTGTCATTATTATTGTTTGTTTTTTGTCTTTGTTTTTTAGCTTGTGTATCCTTATCTCTAAATGATTAAAACAACACTTGAGTTTAAAACTGGGGTAAGAAAAAGTGGTTTAATCTATATAAAAAAAATCTTACCATCTCATATTCATGTGTTAATAGACTACTAGACTGCCCATCTGCAAATTCTCAAATGGTTTGTTGTGGGGTGGCCAATCATTTTACTTTTTCTAGAAATTACCTAGATTTGGTGTACCTGGCTGGCTCAAACAGTAGGACATGTGACTCTTATCTCAGGATAGTGAGTTCAAGCCCCACACTGGGTATAGAGATTACTTTAAAATAAAGTCTTAAAAATAAATAAATAAATAAATAACCTAGTTTCAGTACTAAAAGTTTTTAGTACTAAAAGTCCAGGGAATTCTCTCAGTTATAGAAAAACTGGAACAGTTGGTTTGCTCTGAAATTTTTTTTTTTTTTAATGGTCACCAAAAATATGGGCTCCTAGAAATGGTGCTCCTGGCATTCAGGCCCTAGTGGAATCCTCACGAATCTGACCTGGTTGTGACTTGCCTCACCAAAAGTCTCAAGTCCAGAACCTTTAAACCTAAACATTTAGGCCTGGAAGCATTTGCATTTATATTTTCTGGAGACCCAGAACTAGAGAAACTATAAGGAGAGGAGACACATATAGTTGTATAGTCAGAGAGGCCTTGAGACTACAGGAAGAATGAGAAAATTCCAACCAATCCAGTGTTTCCTTTGAGCCTTCAGAAGACACCAGGCTAAGCAACCATTTGACTACAAGTAGTTAAGAATCCCCAACTGAAATCAGTAGGGCTGCTCAGCTGAATCCAGTTAACACATAAAAGGGGTAAGAGATAACATAATGGGTGTTTTTATGACTAATTTATATGACTATTTGTTATATGAAAATAAGTAAAATAGTAACAAATGTCTGCATTTCACATGCCCACAAACCAATTACCTATGACAATCCCCTTGTAGCACTGGCTCTTCTTTTTTTCCTTCCTTGGGCTAGCTCCCAGAATGACTTAAAACATGCCCATAGTTGAATTAAAAGAAAATCTTTCCTGTTATTTGTTGACGTTTATTGCAAAATATATTCCATTGACTTGGAACATCTTAAAAATAACATCTGGCCTATGCTTTAGGGAGAACAAACTGAGTTCTGAGCAGACCCAGGGGTGTCTTCTTTCCTAGTCCATTAGATATAGAAATACTTGAGAACTCAAAGATTTGTGGTTTGACTTGAGCATATCTTTTAACCATGTTGTTAACCTACTCATTTCCCTTCCAGTTGGAGCTCAGTCTACCAGATCAAACAGGAAGCACATACCACATTCTATCTTTGTCATCTTTTCCTCCCAAATCTTTCATCCATCGACTTCTGATTCTTATTTCAGAAATCTCAAAAGGAGAGATCTTAAGCACAACAATGAAAAGAAACAACATACGTATGTAGTTATAGCTAAATAATGGTCCCCCAAATATGTGCATTTCCTAATCTGCCAAAGCTATGAATGTAACCTCAAACACCAAAAAGTACTTTTCACATGTGGTTAAATCAAGGACTTTAAGATGGTATTCTGTTGGGCCTGACATAACTACAACAGTCCTGGTCCCCATGCAGGAGAAATCAGTGTCAAAAGAGAAGATGATGTGATAATGGATTAGAGTGATAAGTTTAGAAGACGGAGGAAGGGGCCACAAACCAACAGCCACCAGAAGCTGAAAAAGTCAAGGGAATGAGTTCTCCCTAACAGATCCTCCAGAAAGATCCAGACCTATAGACACCTTGACTTTAACCTAATAAACCTGATTTTAAATTTCTTATGTCCAAAATAACGTGAAAATAAATTTGTGTTTTGTCAGGTTTGTAGTAATTTGTTAGAAAAGCAATAGAAACCAATATAATAGCAGTAGGAATGATTTCAATCTGATGACTATATTACCAGCTGCAAGTCTAAAGGTGTTCTGCCCTACCTGTGTAGAAGTACCTGACCCCTGCCACAGATTAAGGAGTCAACAATACCTTTTCATATTAAATTATATTCTCTTGACAGCTACTAAAATAAAACTTGATGGTCTGTGCGACCATATTTTTTTTTTGTTTTTTGTTTTGTTTTGTTTTGTTTTGTTTTCCCACTGAGCCACTCAGGCGCCCCTGTATTTGTTTCCTTGAGTCAGCCTATGGCTAGGAATTTGTTTTTCATTTTCAAAGGCAAGCCAAACATTAACATTTTTATTTGCCACATTTTCTTGGTATAAGTTAGTTTCGTTTTACTCAATAAGCAGTCTGTCTATCCAAATTCCAACTCATATAACCAGGAACTCTGATAAATGCTGCAAATAAATTAGGAGCTTAGACTCTGCCTACCCTTTGCTTACAGGCTTTGAGGGAGTACTGCTTGAGTTCTCTATATTGTTTTGGCTCAGAAATACGCTGCTCAGTGTCCTGGCTGAGGTTGCTTCACTCTTTAAAGGAGCCTATGAAGGCAGGTTGTTATGTTTTTGGTAAATAAGTCTGATTTTAGAAAAACATACTGTTTTGGTACAAAGAAAGCTACCTCTTGCCAGGAGACCAGCTTATCTCATGAAAAGGACATAATTAGTTCATTCCTCTTAATATGTTAATTGAAATTAATTTAAAATTTTAAAGGATAATTATATCCAGCTACAGTAAACATTATCATACTGTTTACCAAGTTCTCTCTTCTATTAGACTGTGAACTAAGGTTAGACATGTGCTTGTAATGTCTTGCAGATTTTCAGAACTCAGAAGCTAGTTTAAATAACAAAATATGTATATCCTCTAAAGTCCTTCCAAGTTGAAATGGAGGGGGAGGGAGTAGAAGGTATTGGTTATACTGCAAGAGCCAGATGCCTAAGGTTCAATCTTCATTACCATGTATTCACTATATGATATTTAGCAATCTACTTGGGCAGTGCTTTTTCTTCACTTGTTATATCAGGCCAATAACACTACCTGTTTCATAGGATTATTGAATTTTTAAAGGGCTTAGAACAGTGTCTGACCCCTGGAAGGTGCTGAACTATGTATTAAAAATAAATAAAGACTGAAAAAAAGTAAAAAAAAAAAAAAAAGATAATAATAAGGTGGAAATTACAGAAAGAGATCAGAATTATAGAGGTTAGTTGGAACAAAAAAGTTGAGTTGGCTGTTTTTCAGTGGCCGTTTGGCTGCAAGAAATGGAAACCATTAGTTAACTACTTCAATCCACAATGGGATAGCCCACAAAATCATATGGCAAAAAAATATGGTCAAGAGAGACTGTGGACTCTGAGAAACAAACTGAGGTTTTTGGAGGGGAGTGGGTAGGAGGTTGGGTGATGCTGGTGGTGGGTATTAAGGAGGGCACATATTGCATGGAGCACTGGGTGTGGTGCATAAACAATGAATTTTGGAAAGCTGAAAAAAATTAAATTAAATTAAATTTAAAAAGAGACATCATAGTTTACTCATGTTAGTGAAAATTAGGAGATAAATGATATGGTATTGAATTAGATAGTTGTATTAAACAGATCACATAAACTGTGAAATGTGTAAGCCTGATGATTCACAGACCTGTACTCCTGAGGCAAATAATACATTATACATTAATAAAAAAATATTTTTTTTAAAAGAGAGGATAGGGGCACCTGGGTGGTTCAGTGGGTTGGAGCCTCTGCCTTCAGCTCAGGTCATGATCTCAGGGTCCTGGGATCGAGCCCCGCATCGGGCTCTCTGCTCAGCAGGGAGCCTGCTTCCTCCTCTCTCTGTCTGCCTCTCTGCCTACTTGTGATCTCTGTCTGTCAAATAAATAAATAAAATCTTAAAAAAGAGAGAGAAGGAGAGGATATAAGAATTAGAAGATTGGGAGTCAAAATCTTTTTTTTTAATTGAAATTTAATTAGCCAACATAGCCATCATTAGTTTTTAGTGTAGTGTTCAATGATTCATTAGTTGCATATAAAACCCAGTGCTCATCACATCATGTGCCCTCCTTAATACACGTCACCCAGTTGCCCCATTCTCCCACCCACCTCCCTTTCCACAATCCTCAGTTTGTTTCTCAGAGTCAAGAGTCTCTCATGGTTTGGTTCCCTCTGATTTCTTCTCATTCAGTTTTCCCTCCCTTCCCTTATGATCCTCTGCATAATTTCTTATATTGCACATATGAGTGAAACTATATGATAAATGCCTTTCTCTGATTGACTTATTTCACTTAGCATAATACCCTTCAGTTCCATCCATGGCAATGTAAATGGTAGGCATTCATCCTTTTTGATGGTTGAGGAGTATTCCATTGTATATACGAGCCACATCTTCTTTGCCATTCATCTTTTGAAGGGCAACTCAGCTCCTTTCAAAGTTTGGCTATTATGGACTTTGTTGCTATGAACATTGGGGTGAAGGTCTTCCTTCTTCTCTCTACATCTGTATATTTTGGGTAAATACCCAGTAGTGCAATACTGGGTCATAAGGTAGTTCTATTTTTTACATCTTGAGGAACCTCCATACTGTTTTCCAGAGTGGCTATACCAGCTTGCATTCCAACCAACAGTGTAAGAGTGTTCCCCTTTCTCTGCATCCTTGACAACACTTGTTGTTCCCTATCTTGTTAGTTTTAGCCATTCTAACTTGTGTAAAGTGGTATCTCATTGAGGTTTTTATTTGTATTTCCCTGATGACAAGTGGTGTGGAGCATTTTTTCATGTGACTTTGGCCATTTGTATGTCTTCTTTGGAGAAGTGTCTGTTCATGTCTTCTGCCCATTCCTTGACTGGATTATTTGGTTTTGGGGTGTTGCGTTTGAGAAGTTCTTTATAGATCTTAGGATGTTCACTCTCACAACTATTGTTCAACATAGTACTAAAAGTCCTAGCTTCAGAGTGCCTGGGTGGCTCAGTGGGTTAAAGTCTCTGCTTTCGGCTCAGGTCATGGTCCCAGGGTCCTGGGATCCTGCCCTGCATCAGGCTCTCTGCTCAGCGGGGAGCCTGCTTCCTCCTCTCTCTCTTTGCCTCTCTGCCTACTTGTGATCTCTAGTCTGTCAAATAAATAAATAAAATCTTAAAAAAAAAAGTCCTAGCTTCAGCATTCAGACAATGAAAAGAAATAAAAGGCACTCAAATTGGCAAAGAAGTCAAACCTTCACTCTTCACAGATGACATGATAATCTATGTGGAAAACCCCAAAGACTCCTCCAGAATTGCTAGAACTCATACAGCAATTCAGCAATATGTCAGGATACAAAATCAATGCACAGAAATTAGTTACATTTTTATATATTAATAATGTGACTGAAGAAAAAGAAATTAAGGAATCAATTCCATTTACAATTGCAACAAAAACCATAAGATATCTAGGAGTAAACCTAACCAAAGAGGTAAAGGATCTATACTCTAGAAACTAAAAAACACTTACGAAAGAAATTGAGGAAGAACAAAGAAATGGAAAAACATTCCACAATCATGTATTGGAAAAACAAGTATTGTTAAAATGTCTATGCTACTCAGAGCAATCTACACATTCAATGCTCAATGTAATCCCTATCAAAATACCATAGATATTTTTCACAGAGTTGCAACAAACAATCCTAACATTTGTCTGGAACCAGAATAGACCCTATTAGCCAGGGGAATGTTGAAAAAGAAAACCAAAGATGGCAACATCACAATTCCAGACTTCAAGCTCTATCACAAAGCTGTAATCATCAAGACAGTATGGTACCAGCACAAAAAACCAGAAACATAGATCAGTGGAACAGAATAGAGGTCCCAGAAATGGACCCTCAACTCTACAGGCAACTAATCTTCAACAAAGGAGAATATACAATGGAAAAAAATTCCCATCAATAAATAGTGCTGGAAAAATTAGCCACTGGACCATTCTCTTACACCATACACAAAGATAAACTCAAAATGTATGAAAAACCTAAATGTGAGAGAGGAATCCATCAAAATCCTAGAGAAGAACACAGGCAGCAACCTCTTTGACCTCGGCCACAGCAACTTCTTGCAAGACACATCCCTAAAAGCAAGAAAAACTAAAGCAAAAATGAAATTTTGAGACTTCATCAAGATAAAAACTTCTGCACAGCAAGGGAAACAGTCAACAAAACTAAAAGGAAACCTACAGAATTGGAGAAGATATTGGCAAATGGCATAACAGATAAGGAGTCAAAACATTATTGCTGAAATTTCATGGACTTTTGTGTTTGGCTCTTTCAGCTTGTTTTAACTTTCCCTCCACCCCTCAGCAGACTATTTGTTTTGGTATATCTTACAGAAAAATTAATGGTCAATTTCCAGCTCAGTAGCACCTAAAACAGAACAAGGTGCAGGGAAAAACTTGTACTGCTGCAGCTCCGGTCAGATTTTCACTTCAGTTTCATTACAGTCTTTGTGCAATGGGAAGACAAGCAGGAAAAACATTCCTGTAATATCTACAATGATTATTATTCACTTTCATAAGGAGTTGACTTTTGAATGTAACTTCTGATTATTCTAAGGAAACTCCCAACTTGATTCTCTAAACTAGAGGAAAATTTAAAAATATGAAGCTTTTCATGGATTTAATATATTTAATAATCATCAACTCATATAAAATATTTAAGTGTTTTTAAATGATGATATAACAGGGATAGGGTTTAGCTTGTGGTATATTTAAATAAGGATAAGACATTTACATTTTCCAAAAAAGAGATCTTCCTTCATGAAATTAAAGTAAGAATTATGTGAATTAATTTAAAAAAGCAGACAATGTGAAAAAAATGGCTAATGTAAAAGTATTAAATATGGACTTGGAGTCTATAAAAGAATGTTTGATGTTCCTGGAGCATTCACTCTTTGCTAACATAGAAGGTCTTATGAACTTGCCCAAATCTACCTCCAGTTCACTCCTAAATTATCCCCTTCTTCTCCTCTCAAAGTTGTTTGAAAGAATTATCATCCATTGGAGTTGGTATAGATTTCACCATTATGACTTATTTTTACCTGCATTTAAGGGAAGAAATAAGTTATTATTACTATTATTATTATTACTACTATTACTACTATTATTATTGTATTCAAAAAGTACTTTTATAAGTCGTATGGCAAATACATCCACTCATCAGCAAACATTTATGTTACACTGCTGTGTAATGGGTGCTGGTCCCTAAACTGAATGTAATTTTTGCCCCCAAAGATCCCATAGATAACTAATTCAGATGAAAATTCACAACATTCTCAGCTGTACGTAAATAATAGCTGCTAGTGATTGAATATCTAGGAGATTACCACATTCAGATTTGCTGAGGCCAGAGTTATCCTGATGAGAGAGAGTAGACATGAGATATGGTATTGTAGAAGATAAAATATTAAAACTAGAAAATGTGCAATTGGTAGTTTAGTGTGGTTGAAATAGTAAAGGCAATATTGATGAAAATATACCTAGGAAACATGCAGGAACAGGTCAAGGAAGGTCTTACACAACTTCATAAGGACTTTAGGTTTTGGCCATAGACCATAAAGTTTTGGAAAGACTTGAAACAGAAAATTAGCAAAATTAGATTTCATTTTATTCCCTCAAAATTTCCAGCTCAGTGATGTCAACCAGGTAGCATTCATCCAGGTAATAATTAGAATTTGCAGATAAGACACAGACATTAGGAAACATGTTTCTGGACCAGATGATGAAGTTAGAGGTGGGTACTGTGGAGTCATATCAAGGTGCGGTATACAGAATGTGAAGCAATTTTGGGGCCCCTGGGTGGCTCAGTCAGTTGTGCTTCAGACTCTTGACTTTGCCTCAGGTCATGATCTCAGGGTTGTGGTGGTAAGCCCTACATCTGGCTTCTGCTCAGTAGAGAGTCTGCTGGAGATTCTCTCTTTCTCTCTCCCTCTACCCCTTCCCCTCAAATAAATAAATAAATCTAAAAAAAAAAAAACAAAAAACAAAAAAACAAAAACCTGTGAAGTAATTTTGAGGGAAAATATGTTTTTTTTTTAAGTTTTGATATATTGAGTTTGACATAATTATATGCCATCCTTGGTAAATATATAGACACAGTAGAATTCAAGACCAGTATCTTCTTACAGAAGCGTGATCTCATTCCACTTCCCTCCTATTAGAATGCTTAAAGTTTCTTGCATGAGAAGGCATGGAAGAGGAAAGTGTCAATAAATTTGCATGCACAGCATTTCTACTTCTTTCAAAAATTATTGATAAAAACATACATTATTTTCCTGTGGAGAAAATTTGTTGTAGTAATACCTCTATATTTCCTATTAAAGTCTTGAAAAACCTTCATACCTTGCTCCATTATTCTTTCCTTGTAGTAAAACTAAGGTAAATGTGCATTTTCTAGCATTTATTTATCAAGGAAGGTACAGCACCTCATTTCACATGCTTTCTGTATATATCCCCACATGGGGGAACAGGTTCCTTTCATTTTCAGTTGTAGGAGTGGTACAGAAGTAAATTTTTAATTACCAGTTCTCCAGAGGGAACAAATTGTGCTTTGTAACATTTGCCCCTCTCTGTGAGTAAGTGCCCCACTGTTGTTGATTTCAAGGTTCCAATGAGATATCACTGAGAGCACAGACTTGAGGAGAGATGTGTACAATCAACTCCTGCAATACAGTGCAAGCCTGCTCCAACATTCCATAGGTTTTAGAACAATAACATCCTCTTGGACATAAAATCAAGTCACACTACAAAAAAAAAAACATAAAAGGAAGACTCCTATTCTGCAGACAAGAAGTATGAATTCCCCAGAGAAAAACTGAAAAATAAACAAAAGAGTTATACAATATAAACAGCTGAAATTTGAAAAAATGAACATCTATGTACTAAAGGCAAAATTAAATGTCTTGGTATATTTATTCTAGCAAATAGGTACCTATACATTTATTTTTAAATGCTTATAGTTGACTATAAATCAAGCTTATAATTTTCCCATGAATATTGTAAAAAACATATAAGAAATAAATCACTTTAGACTCTTGATAAAAATAACTGACAGTTAAGTTGAATAAATGTATATAAAGTCTGTAGGCCTCTCTCAACTACTTTTTGCTAAAAGAAAAAAACAGAACTACCATTATAATGGAAAATATATATAGTAATATTAATAATATGTTAATAATATTAATATACTAATACATAATATGTTAATATATAATAAAAGATATATTAATATTAAATGTGTGTTGATATTAATATATAATATTAACATATAGGAATATATTATGATATATAATATAATATTTAGGATTTTATATATAATATTTAAATATTATGAATTATAAAAATTAATTTATAATTTATAAATTAATAAAATTTTATAACATAAATTATATATTATACACAAAATATGATAGCATATATAATCATATATTATATATGTGACATTATATATGGCATTATATATGCTATCATATGAACAATATAATTTTATAATATAAATTATAAAAATTAAATATTTATGATTATTTAAAATATTTATGATTTTAATGCCACTTTTATTTGAATACAACTTTATAGTCTATAAAGTCCTTTCATTTATGCTATTTTGTTATGATGTAACCAAGGCGTCTCAAAGTGGTCAGCCTGTGTCATTAATATTAAATTCTGCCTTACACTTATGCCAAGAAGCATTATTAATGTCCTCAAAAATAAAATTAATAGTTTGTACTGAGAAATTTTCCTAAGGATTTGAGAATGTTTTGTGCATTTTGTATCATTAATTTTTTCAAAATGTTTGGAAGTTGGAAGAAAATTGTATCATCACTGCATGTTGGAATAATAAACTCAAAGAAGAGTTGTGACTAGCCCTGGCTTTATGTTTTGATTCTTAAAATACAATATTCAATACTTTTGCCAGAATTTAGGGGCCTCAGGCCAGGAACAGATGGAACTTATAATAGAGGGGGAAAAAACAAAATAAAAGTATGCTCCCTAAAGTGAGTGTATTGCACCAGTTAGTCTGTCCTATCCAGGAGGAGTGAGTACTCATTGTTAGAAGAAAGTATGATATGTAGCTTTTTGCAATCCATAGATGATCTCTTCATAAAAAAGCTGAAAGCAATTATATGAAATTACATATTCAACTCAGATTTTGATTTCTGCAGTAAAATAATATTCATCGTGAAAAGTAGATAATGACTTCTTTAATTCCATATACATTCTCTCCAGTTATAAGTACATTTATCCACTAATTACAGGAAGGAGCAAAAGCACTACAAATAATCTGTTAAGCTATCTAGTTAATGTCCTTTCTATCAATCTAACAACTGTCTATCTATCTATCATCTATTTATCTCTATCATCTGATGAAAAGCTCTCCTGAAATAAGTTTTCTCTTAATTACTAAATAGACAAGAAAAAAAGCAAGCAAGGAAGGAAGCAAAGAAACACACACACACACACACACACAACAAAAAACAAAACAAAACAAAGAAACAACGATTCTTACAACTTTTTGATATATAAATTACCCAAGCACCTCTCAAAATCATCCCACAATGTGCTCTAACCAGCATCCAGAAACTTTTCTATAAAGAAAAAGAAGAAACTTACTGTCTTCCCAACGGTGTTCCTTTTAACTCTCAAAGTATGTCATGCATATGGCAGATTTCATTAACGCTATTCATTTGAAGATTGCCTCACTAAGTGCTGCATCTATATTTTTAAGCCTGAATTAGAGAACTATTAACTAGAAGATATGTAAGAGCACTTATTCCAAATTATATGTTCTTTCTTTCAAAAATGAACTATTAAGTGCATCCTGTCTGGTAATGTTAAATATCTGCTCATATTTCTTAAAAGAAAGGTATTTAAATTAATATATTCATTTGAAAATGTCATTACTGAAGAACTTCGTCCCTCTTATATTAACCTTTTACAAAATTTGACTAAGGTTTAGCTCCACATCCTTTTGATACAATGAGGGGAAATAATGAATGATAGATATTTATATGTAAAAACAGGTAACTGTGCTTGTGAATTAACAGTTTTGGGTGACAATTGCAGCAATGAACACAGTAAATCCTCTGGAGCTGTCATGCTCCACTAGGTGAATAATCTGCTTTTGATGCCTCCCTAAATATGTATTTACATGAATGATTGTAATGGCTCTGAAGAGGCAATTATATCAAGCAAGTCAATAATATTCTTTTTTAGGAGTCTTAATCTGGTACAATATATTCTGCCAGTTTCCAAATGACAACTTTCAATGGTGCTTTCAAATAGGAAATATTCTAACTTTGAAAAAAATAAAAAATAAACTGAAGAGCCCATTAGTTGTTAAGTTATATCAGATATATGAGTAACAATATCCATTATCTAAAACAAAAAATACTATTTGATGCTCTATTAATGTTCCATAGTTAGTTTAGATTATGATACCAGTTATCAATTTTACTTTGTCTTTGTAGTTATAGTTTAAGTAATATTTCGATAAGAACTAATAATATGAGCTAATTTTTAAAAATAGTGTCAATCAATTCCTATTGATCAATTCCTATTGATCCATAAAAAGAGCTTCAGAATTAATATATCAAGTGGATGAATGGATTTATAGACCCATGATTGGAAACATGTATATTTTGGGTCTAGTTCTGGACTTCTTAAAAATAACACGCTGGTAGGGTGCCTGGGTGGCTCAGTCGTTAAGCGTCTGTCTCTGGCTCAGGTCATGATCCCAGGGTCCTGGGATAGAGCCCCAAATCGAGCCCTGCATCGGGCTCCCTGCTCCGCAGGAAGCCTGCTTCTCTCTCTCCCACTCCCCCTACTTCTGTTCCTTCTCTAGCTGTGTCTCTCTCTTTCAAATAAATAAATAAAATCTTTAAAAAAAATAACACCCTGGTACCCATTCTGCTTCTATATATTAAATGAAGCCCTTAAGAAATGAGTCTTGTATTTGGAGAAAAAAAATAAGCTATGCCGTTCGCTTAGCTTTGCCTATTATGAACATATTTGCACATATATATTTGGCAACATAAGCTAAACTTCAGACTCTTTGCTCAACTTTTATCAACACAACTTTCAATAGCTTTTATAATTGTGTTCTGGTAATTGTCTTTTTCGTAATTGCAGTTAACACTTAGAACACAATGAGGTACTGTTCAGGGTCTATTATACCAACTGGTGAATAGTATACAATCTATATTCATATTTCCATTCTTATTCCTAGTTTTATATCTGTTACAGATTCCAGAATAGTTGTAATTATTTAACCAAGAGTATTATATAGAATGATGCATATGGAAGGCTTAAAATATCTTCAAAATAAAAATATTGACCTTAACTACTATTCCTACTAATAATGAAAGTCTAAGAGTAATCCTATGTATCATATAATCCTCATAAACTTGTGATGACATCATATGTTTATTTCATATATGAAATATTTAGAGTTCAGGAAGTTGAGTTAGATTATGTATATCAAGTAGCCAGGCAGGAAGTCATCATTTCAAGGAAGGTCTTTTGACTTCCAAAAGTTGGCTTCTTCAAATATGTCCAATCTGACCTTTATAAACAAAAACTTTTCAAACTGAATAATTTATGTTAATAACCGAATTAAATTATCCCAGTCAAGTAAAGTGATGAGTTTTATCTCTGACAAATTTATACGGTCACAATCTGATCAGGTAACAAATTTTCTCAACTTCATCAGATCAATCTTACAAAACACAGGTTGACAGTATAAGTAAATACTCAGTGCTAAGATTTTTTTTTTAGCATAATTTTCATCTTCAAGGAGTTTATTTTTCTATACCTTACCCATCATAGGCCTTTTCCTAGGTGATTTTTACTACTTGTAAATGTTTAAGTTTAAGCATTTATCACTATTTTCTCAAAATAGTTGGCCTGAACCAACAAATTTAAAAGGTAGTTAAGTCTAACATAAACTTTTTTGCAAAGCAGCTGATAACATTTATAAAACTTGAATACAGTTTTAATGATTGAGAAATGAAGAAACCACAGAATAGATCTCAAAGCTCAGTAAGACTGATTATATTTACCTAAATATAATTATTACTGAAATAACTATTTGTCTTACAATAAACACCTACCTTATATCACATAAAGAGTTTATGTCAAAATAGTGTTTTTCAATGAATACTGAAAAGAAAATACTTGTATAAGAATATTCTTTTTGGATTCTTTTTTTTTAATTTACAAATAAATATTGAAGCGATTACCATCCTTTGGTCTGGAACACTATTCGATTTGGGTGGAGTCATGTTATCACAGAATATAGTCTTGAAACTGGAAATCCTTACCAGTTAGTGTTTTTCCACAGAAGTTGTCATTTCTAATCATTTTCACGCTTGGCACTTTTGTATCACGCCTTGCCTGAGTCTTCATTCAGAATTTTTTTGGCTTTTTTCCAGAGGAAAAAAAAAAATCTAATTTTTGTTCTACTTTAAATGCTTCCCTCATATACATGCATATCTGTAATAGTCAATAGGTCTGATTTTCACTTTCTAGACCAATGAGCTGAGCATGTCTGTCAGTCAGACCCATTAGAATTTGGGGAATGCTGATCAACATAGCATTCGCACTCATCTGAAGTTTTCCCATTCTGCTAATACTCAGCTTTTAACTGACATCAGCATCATGTGGCAAAACTGCTTCCAACCTCATTTAAACAGCTGCACATTGGAACATATTTTAGTAAGCTGGTGAAGCATAAGTTTGGAGATGTATAAATCTATGTAGGCAAAAGTCAGGTTTCAGAAATTTGGTTCCTATCTATCTATCTATCTATGAATGATCATCATCATCTATCATCTCTATCTAAAAAATAAAGATGTTATTTACAATATGAGATAAAATATAAATATCTATCCAAATATGGATATCTACCCATGAATGAAGACAATGGGTTAAAAACGGAGATTGTTAAATGGTGCACAATATGTTATTGTTCAACTCCGTGGCTTGAACCTATAAACTCTGACCTTCTGCCTCAGTCACTATGATTGACTCACTCAGCCCAGGCAAATAAAGAACACTTTGCTACACCATTCTTATTTTCTGAGCCATGCACAGTGTGGTACCCAGTGCTGCTTCCTTTTCATTGATGTAGAACTCTTTTTTCTTTTCTTTTTTTTTCTTTTTTTCTCTTCTTTTCTTTCTTTCTTTCTTTCTCTCTTCTCACAAGTGCCAACTCACACAGACTCCATTATTATTTCTTAAAATTGTCGTTATCTAATGTTGTTAGTAGCAGTATTTCTTTGCTCTGAAAGCCTCACATAAACATATTCATATTAGAATATATGTCAGGTCAGAGAAAATTAAGAATACAACTGAAAAGTCAATTTGGAACATCATTGCAAGTTTTCTTTTCATGAAGTCTGATTACTCAGCTTGTCTATCAGTGGGAGTAGCCTAAAAAATAATTTTTGGCTCTAAAATAATCACACAGTGTTTAGATGAGTTTGAGATACTTGGTAAAAGTTTAGGAAAATGTTCTTTCCATCATACTTTTTACATCTTTTCCCTTTAAACTGTATTTAAAACACAACAACCACTACCATGAGTTTTCTTCAAGAGCTCTCTGCAGTGCTAAATGCTCCATCTAGTGGCATAATTGAGCCCTCGCAAAACTTATTACACCTGAATGTATTAAGTTTGTTTACATTCTCTATTTAGTGAGGTTTGTTGGTGAATAACTACTCAGAAATAGAATACAGTTTCAAAATACATACAATTTGTATATCTTTAATTAATATTTTGGTGGAAATAGAGACATTTTATATTACAAAATTATACTATAAATGTAGTGCTTTTAAAAACAATTATTTATTTTGATTAGTAACTTGAAAGAACTCACCTAATCAAAGTAGTGGATATTATTTGACATTTATATAGATTTAAAACATGAGAATAAGTTAACCCAAACCTTTTAGGAATGACATAATTTAAAAGCAATATTTGCCATGTATCTTTAGTCTTTTTTAAAAGACTAAAAGTTGAACTTTTTTATAAAACAAAAAATAAATTAAAATTAGTACTAGTTTAATCTTGTTTGTAACTTTCACATATACCTCTCTAAGTTAGGAGTCAGCAAAACGTTTGTCACAAAGAGATTGGTAGTGAATATTTTTGACTGTGCTTTGAAGTATACACCTCTCCTCCTCCCTCAAATCCTATAGTGGTGGTTGTTTTACACCTTAAAAATGTAAATAAGTAAAAAAAAAAAAAATGAACAGGTTGAGCTCTTGGACTATAAAAACAGGTAGTGGCCCAGAAATGCATAGGACGTAGTATGTCAACTCCTGATCTAGATTATTATTATATTTATAGAGTATGAGCATTTTTTTATTCTTCAAATAAATAATTGACAGAGTGGTATCATCTTTGTCTTAGTTACTTTTTGGAAAATCATTGTTGGCTGAATGTGTAATCAGTGACCTTATAATAGAAAATATTAAAATTATATTCAACAACATATCTAATTTTTTTTAATTTAGTGTACCATGTTGTTGTATGGGGTAGCATAACAGAAAATGGTGGAATTGAAAGGAAACTAAGTATATCTCAGTAAAGCTTAAAAATATCAACATGATATTACAGAGAACAGAAGTCTCAAGCCCAAAAACTAAACAAAAGTTTTTAAGAAATTATTATGGTTTTGTGACAATCATGAGAAGAGCGATTTTTCATTTCTTTTTAATAGATAATGTGTTCATGTATAATGTTGCAAATTCCGTGAGGGAAGTAATAATAATTCCTACTTTTATTGGACCATTGGGGATAGAGCATTTCCGAGACCTTGAGGTCAAGCACAGCTATGTGAATGACTTTGTCTAAGGAAAAATTAACAGGATGGAAATATGCTCTTACCAAATAGAAGTAAAAACAGAACAGAATAAAAAACAAATCCAGAGTCCATAAGAGAGACTTAATTCAAAAAAGGTATTGCAAAGGGGTAGAAGGGACCATGGCTATAGGGAAAGGGGGATTATTATAATAGGGAAACATTTAGAACATAAAATCTGCAAATGCTTCAAAAGTTAGGCAAAAAGGATTATTTTTCCTTTATGGGAAGAAGTAAACAAGACTAAAAATAACTGAGTGTGGGGCGGTGGGATGAATGAGAGTGGCGTGATTAGATTGTAGATCAGAGTGTTTTACCTGGAGTCCAGCTTATTCTTCTGAGTGGCATTTAAGGTAAAAGGCTTAAACCTAACTTAGGCCCCGGGTGGCCCAAAGTCCAGAAGCCTGGGGGATGGATAGGATCTTAAATAAAATTTGGTTAATAAGCATTTTGTTCCAATTCATCACTGGGGAATGAGCAGTTCAAGCTAATCATTTACGGGGTGAAGAAGGGGAATCTGGAGGGCTTATGTCTAGCCTTGTCATAGTTACACACGGCGGCATCCAGAATTGTCATCTAAATCATGTGGGAAAGGATGTTTATCTGTAGTACGCTGTTTCCTGGAACACAACGGATAAGTGATTTCTTCAGCTGTGGATGTTTTCTAGGATCACAGGTCTGGATAAAATTCAACATTGTCAAAGCATCTAATTGCCAGTGCCATAATAATTGTTAAAAGAAAATGTTCCACAGACAATTTACTGACCTAGTAAGCTCTTATTCAATGATTCATGAATCAGGTAGCATCAGTCTAGCAAATAGAAAGGAGCTCTGAAAAGCTGTACAAGGTGAGAGATTTTTATAAACCAGAGTGAACAGGAATAAAAAATGTTATACTTGGCATTTGCTGGTTGGCTAAAGCTGGGTTACTTTCCTTGTACGGAGCGAAGGGAAGTCTTGGAATCCGATTGCTTACTTGTGCTGAGCAGGGCAATGCTGCGCAGTTGACCTAGGCCTTTCTTTTCTGGGAGAGCCAAGTGTAGAAACTCAGTGAGTTTTGGTTTGCTGATATGGAGAGTAGCATGAGTAACTCCACCTGGAGCCTAATCTGGTTACTTTAAATAAAGCTCCTTTGTTAACGCTGGTTCTGAAAGACTGGAGCTATCTGTCTCAGGCCTCGAGCCAAGTAATAGACTCTAAGTGAGACTGTAATATGCCTTTATTGTTATTATCAAGGGAGTAATGAGTTAATACTACTGTGTTATTATGATTAAAATAACTTTGATATTAACTAGTTGGTTGGCCATTTTACCAGATTTCCTTCTGATTCTTGAATAAGATAATATTTGTATATAAGTAAAAATAACTAAATAAATAAAACTTAAGATTCCCAAATATATTAGGTGGGCTTGAGAATAGATCTGAAAATGCATAGAAAGTGCTCAAGAATTTCTTTTTTTTTTCTTCTTTTTCTTTCTTTTTTTTTTTAAAGTTAGCTTTTTTAATATGGGGAAGACTGGGTTTTCTATTTTAATTTATTTTATTTTATTTTATTTTATTTTATTTTTTTATTTTATTTTATAGAAAAAATGAAAAGAAAGAGAGCATAGAAGCAGGCTCTTATTCAATGATTCATGAATCAGGTAGCATCAGTCTAGCAAATAGAAAGGAGCTCTGAAAAGCTGTACAAGGTGAGAGATTTTTATAAACCAGAGTGAACAGGAATAAAAAATGTTATACTTGGCATTTGCTGGTTGGCTAAAGCTGGGTTAGGGAGAGGGAGAAGCAGAATCCCCTGCTGAGCAGTGAGCCCATGGGGCTCAATCCCAGGACTCTGGGATCATGACCTTTGTGGAAGACAGACGCCTAACTGACTGACCCACTCAGGTGCCCCTCTTTTTCTTCTCTGTCTCCTCCTCTTCCTCCTCTTCCTCCTCCTCCTCTTTTTCCTCCTCCTCCTCTTCTTCTTCTTCTTTTCTTAAAGCAGAAACAGCAAAAATGTGTGTTTTGACAGAAGTTGTGATTATCCAGAGAAACTATTGCACAAAATTAAGCAATGAGTCACTGAATTAGGGTATGGGAATTAAAGTTTATATAAAATTTTAAAAATAGCAAGAGAGGGGGTTTCCATTCTATTGAATTTTGCCTTGC
This sequence comes from Mustela erminea, assembly GCF_009829155.1. Taxonomy (NCBI): domain Eukaryota; kingdom Metazoa; phylum Chordata; class Mammalia; order Carnivora; family Mustelidae; genus Mustela; species Mustela erminea. The sequence goes on along the minus strand of NC_045617.1, from coordinate 108,782,988 downwards.
TAGGCATAGTCTAATAACCTCCTTTTGTTTTTTAATTCAACATTTATAAATTTGGTTATGTATAGTGCTGATGAGGTACTTATAATAATTTTAAGAATAAGAAATAGTTAAAATGTAAGTACTCGGGCCTTCTTTAAAATGGAGGATTTCGTGACCAAAATATACATGACCAAAAAATACAAATACTTGCCTTTAATGGGAGAATATAAGTATAAAATTCTCTTTAATGTTCACAAAATGGGAGTATTTACCAAAGATTTTTGGAATGTATATTTTATATTAAAAATTTGAACAAAGAGGATACAATTTAAGTATAATATTAGTATTTACATTTTTTGGATGGTTCTTTTCTGACTCAAAGATATGAACAATGTCTCTATATGTTGAAAATGAAGGAACTGATTATGTGTGATAGCAAAAGATGTCTGAACATGTTGTAAATCATTTGATGTGTTTATATTGGTTATGTGATTCAAAATGCTAGCACATGTTTATCTAAGAAGTTCATAAAATGTTAACATTTTAAAATAAGAAAATATTTTAAATAATATATAAATTATATATAATGCACTAAATATAATAAATGTGTGATATAAGTATGCATTTATTGCTATTTAATAAGATAATCTAAAAAATCAATACAATAAGATAAAAATTAATAGAATACTTATTCTAGAAAACTTTGAAAAATACATTTTCAAAATTATATTGATGACCTAGCCTAGATAGGAAACTACCACATACTTTCTATCAGTGGAGTAGTTTGAATTTCACCTAATTTCTATTATGATCAAGATCAGACATTTGACATATAGCTGCTCAGGGTATGGTCAAGCACAATTTGTTGCATTAGGAGAATGCTTTCTGTGACATGCTGTAAAGATTGGAATCAAAATTTTGTCTTCTTTAACTGTATACACAAATCAACAAAATTAACTGGTTCAGATTTGTCAAGACAGTATTTTTTTTTTTAAACACGGTTTTTAGAAAATAAAAATCTGTAGATAGCATAGTTAACATTTTGCCTATTTTTTAAAAAAGATTTTATTTATTTATTTGACGAAGAGACATACAGAGAGAGAGGGAACACAAGCAGGGGGAGTGGGAAAGAGAGAAGCAGGCTTCCTGTTGAGCAAGGAGCCTGATGCAAAGGCAAATCCCAGGAAGCTGGAATCATGACCTGAGCCAAAGGCAGAAGCTTAACCAACTGAGCCACCCAGGCACCCCATCATTTTGCCTAATTTTTATGTGCCTATTGCATCATATAGAGCCTTAGTCCATCAAGATCAAAGTGGTAGGGAGTTTCCCCAATGTCACCTGCCGGTAACGGAGTTAGGGCAGGATCTTGGACTTGGTATTTTTGCCACGATTGTTTACATTATCTGGGGACTAAATTGGCCATAAATTAATGTATTGAAATTCATTTCTATTTTCTGTACGTCTAACAGAGCTGTTAAAGAGCACCATAAAAGACTTTGTTTCAGGATTTAGTAGCAAGTATGTGCTATAATTTATCACTCATGAGTGATGTCTGTTTTCTGCCATGTATTCTGGCTTGTTTTGACTAGGCAGCAATCTCATTCACCTTGTGCCAGGACATAGCTTTGTCTTCTGGAGTGTGAATTGTCACAAAAGAATAATGAATCTGCAATTCCATGTAGATATGAATTAGTTTCCAGACACATAAAATGAATCAACACAGTGAACCCACTGGAGATTATATGCTTTGAGGCTGAACTTTTGCAAACGATTGTTCTGATAGAAATATGGTTTAAAAAGATTTTACCTTCAATTAGTCTTTTCAACACTTTACATATTATAAAGCAGATGTCAAGCTGTCTCACAGATGTACTGAAAAATCCAACTTTCCCAGTTGTGGAATCCAGAATTCTTTGCACATAGAAGATTTTAAAGTGGCTGATGTTTTGCATTGAGGAATTACATTCATGTCTTTAGGATTTATCAAATATAACATAATTAGAATCTGAGAACAAAAGAGTTGAATGATGATAATCTCTGAAAGATACATCATATACCTTCTTACAATAGAATATTTAAGGGTCAGATCAACATTTTACTTTATTTATTTATTTTTATTAGATGCCCTCTGAACCATGCTAGATGTTATAACATGTTAAGAATAAGACCTTAACTTCAAGTATGGTTTCTAGCTAATTAAGAAAATAATATAGATTCAACCCAAAGATAATTTGTAGAACACCATCACCAATGTGCTTAAAACTCTCAATGGATCGCTATGCCAGATAAATTCAAGTTTTGGAACAAGTTATTCTGGTGTCAGTGTGACTCAGCACATACCTATCTCTGCACTGTACTACCTAGATTTATGCTTTAAAGTGCTTGATAGCTTGTAGCTCCTCACACACCTCTTACTGTTTTGCATATATGTATCTTCTCATCATACTTCTTACCTAGGCCTAAAATATTCTTCCCACAGATTTTGGACAAAATTTTCCTGGTATCCTTAGGTGTTATCTCTGTCTTCATCAGTTCAGGGAAAACTTTTGTAATTGTTTGCATGGAGTTCTCTACATATCTTAGTCTGCTCGAGTTTCTGTAACAGAATGCCATAGACTGGGCGACTTATAAACCTCAGAAATTATTTCTCACAGTTCTCGACACTCAGAAGTCCAAGATCAGGTGCTAGTAGATTCAATGTCTGGTGAAAGCCTGCTCCCTCGTTCATAGACAGCTGCCTGCCTTGTAGCTGTGTTTCACTGCAGAAAGAGTGAGGGAGCTCTCTACCGTCTCTTTTATAAGGCATTAATTCCATTCATCAGGTCTCTACCATCATGACCTAATTACCTCCCAAAGTCCAACTTTCAAGTACCATCATACTGAAGATTAGGTTTTAACATATATCTGGGAAGAACACAAACATTCAGTTTATAGCACTGCATAACAAAAACCACAAGCTATTAAGCTGAAATTTCTCTGTATACATTTGCTTTCTTTCCTAGATTATCAGTGCTGGTTAACTCATTTTCATTCCTGTCTTTTAGCAAAGTGATTGGCACATGATTGAGGGTCAAAAATATTGGCTAAATTGATTTTGAAAATTGGATAAATTTATGGAAAAATAAAAGTCACTCTAGACCGGCTTATGTAGCAAACAAATGCTTTATAACAAAATCAAAGTATATGCCTATAAAATATGCTATGTCTTGACTATTCTTTAGGCGTGTTTGTTTCCTACTTCAACTTTAGGAAGGAATGAGAGACTGGGGAAGAAGAAGAGACTTTAATAAACAAGAGTGATCTATGCAAGTAAAAACTGTTAGTATTAGAGTGACTTATTGGACTTAGAAGTGGTGATATTATCCATTGAGGCTTTTTTTTTTTTAAGATTTTATTTATTTATTTGAGAGAAAGACAGTGAGAGAAAACATGAGCGAGGAGGTCAGAGGGAGAAGCAGACTCCCCGTGGAGCTGGGAGCCCAATGTGGGACTCGATCCCGGGACTCCAGGATCATGACCTGAGCTGAAGGCAGTCGTCCAACCAACTGAGCCACCCAGGCGCCCAAGGACTTTTTTTTTAATAGCCAAACTTTTTTTAGAAGTCATGTGACTATTAACTATAAATGATTACAAAGCCAGTATTTCTTAAGCAATCAAGGGTATGGAATGAAGGAAGAGATATATGCTCTCTAAATTTTGATCTTGACCAACGTGGAGTAGCTCTCTTACAAAAAAATGTATCAGAATGGAAACAATATTTATAAGTCGCTGTATGAAATAGCTGCTGAGAATTGTATTATTTAATCTGATAATTGGAGAATTCAATTCAAACATAAGTTGGATTTAATTATTTTAAGGGCAGTGATTTGGAAGAAAATTCAAGCTTATAACTACAAAAGGAAGAAAAGTAGGTTAAAGGGAGATGGCTTATTTAGGAGAGTGTCTTAATATTTCACATTTATTTACTTTCAAGGAAGTTCCTAACAGAAGTGGTTAAATCACAGTCACTGGAGATATTCGACATTAGCTGGACACCAGCTGTCATAGATGCCACACATAGACCCTAAGCATCTGCTGATGGCTGAAGTACTTGACACTTAAAGAAAATATCAATGAACCCTGATATTATAGGGTGTTTCTCGTGCTTTTCCCACCCATTTTGTGATCCAAGCAATAGCATAAGGATGACAGGTTGTTTGTTGAAGCATAATAATCCTGTGGTCCTTTCAAAGAGTTCTAATGGAAAATGTCTCCCTGAATGTTAGTATCTTTTTTTAAGCACATCAGTTCAACACTTAATAGACTACACATTATGGAAAATATGAGGGTTGTCATGACAACTGGATGAAAATTTTAGTTGATGTAATTCATTTCACATAATGCAGTATTCTCTTCCTTCCTGTTTGTTTAAAAAATAATTCCAAAGTCCATATTCTGCACTGAAATAGCCTGCAGTATGTCTGAAAATATATACTGCAGAGTTAAATAAGACTTTAAAGAAAATTTATTTTGTCTTGTCAGATTCTGCCACTGTATGTCCTGGTTCCATCTCAGCCTCCCTCAAGTCAATTTAATGCCCTGAACATTGAATGTAGTATGCATACCCCCAGGCTTGAATTGAGCTCAGGAAGAATTTATTCTTAGAGTTTGGTGAGCATAAAAATTAGGTTAATTTTATAGAAAAGATTAAGCAGCAAATTTGAAATACCAAAGTGGAACATATAATTCCATTTACGGTATACATATAGGGCAGACTGAGTCACCAAGCAATGGAATGAAAGTTTAGAGTATTAGACCACAGGAAGGATCATCAAGGGTATCTGGTTATGAAAATATTTAATGGAATAAATAATTTACATTTCAGTTTCAAATAATCTTATTCTACTTCTTTCCTAGGAAAATAATGTACCAGATGGAATCTTATCACATTCGTGTCACCTCATGTAAATATAGGTGACTATATTAATGTCACATTTTGTACATTTTTCTAGCACTGTTACATATTTCCAATAGTAGAAATAAACAGAACACATAGATAATGACCAATATAATTTCTACCATATAGACATTCCTTTTACTTCTCTGTCCAGCAAGTGAAACATAAAAACTCAGTGCACCAGTAATGTAGATATGCTTACATATATTTCAGTTTTTCCTTAAAAGAAAGTTAAAATTCTAGTTAGGCAATTAGACAAATCTTTTCATAAAATTTATATTTAATTATTTATGAAGCCAAGAAGTATAAGATTCTCCATAATCTGTTCCCAACTTTTCACTTACTCCATCATATTTCTCTTCTTACTGCTTTTTTTGGATTAGAGAAAAAAGTAAATAAATTTAATGAGGTATATTGGCATCTGACAAGATAAAAAATATATCGTTTTTATGAAAAATTTAGGGACATTCAAATTTCAGTGATAGATTTTTAAATAGTATAGAGTCATTAAAAACCAGACACTGTAATTTCTCTGTAGTGTTCATAGTAAATTTGTTGAGATTTATTAGAAGTAAGAAGTTAGGAGGAAATATTGTTTTTAATGGAGGTTTTTGTTCTTGTTGTTGTTTTTGTTTGTTTTTTCCTAGAGAAATAATTTAATTTAGTGGAGAAATTCCAGACTACTAAACCAACTGGCTGTGTTTAAATGCTGGTTTAATTATTACCTATATATATTATCTCTGTCAAATTACATATCTTAGTATATCAATTTCTTCTCTGGCCAACATTCCTGCCCCACTTCTAGCCACTATATTAACGTCTATCTCAGAATGTTGTTTTGAAGATTAAATGAGCTGCTATATTTAAACCACTTGGGAAAGTTTTCAAGACAGTAAAATAAGAGCTGATTTTCACATTTATCTTTACTATGTGCTTTCCATCAACACTAGATGCACTGAATGCAGGACTTAGAAAAGCTTTCATCTAAAAATCCTAACCATGGTTTAAATCTTAAGGGTATTTATATTTTCTTAACTAAGTGTCTAAAACGGACTATCCAAAATTTCATTCAGTGGCTCATAAATTTCATTAAGGACTGAGGTGCTTTTCCCCATCCAATTTCACACCTACAGAGTACCAGTTGCAACAGGCATCAGAATCCATACCAGTATCCAAACAATAAGTGGTATCACAAAAATGAAGCCTTTTTCTAGCCACACTTTTTTAATAGGGATCAAAATAGTCTTAGAAGCTATCAGAAGAAATCTTAACATCACATTGCCCAATGGAATAGAATCACCTGTACATGTTTAGACCAATGATGGCCTGGGGGGGGGGGGTGTATAAGTGATTTAACTTCTTAACATCGAGATATCACCACCTGTTTTCTAAACAAAATAGCTTGAGGAGCATGACAAAAACCGTGTGAGGAGGATTTGGCTCTCATTTTCTAATTTGCTAAATCCTGGTCTAGTTTACATAGTTAGAGAAAGGAAAGACTGGACAAAATACACAGAAAATTGGAGACAATGATTGACTAGATGGTCCTCACTGCTTAAGAACAAACAGACAGGCTCTTTGATTATATTTGATAACCAATAACTTTTTAAAACAGCTCACTATGTAGGTCAAAGCTTTATACATTTAATATAATAATATTCTAATTTGGCTTGATTTCTTTATTACTCAAAATGTTTAGTGGAATTTTCTAGCACTTTACTATTTCAAGGAAGAAAATATATAACTTCCACTCATTTTGTTTCAGTGTTAATGAAACCCAAAATCTGAATAATACATTATCATTACATTAGTTTGAGAAGCATCATAGAATTTTAGTGCTGAATCAATTTAACTTTATCTTTCATAATCCTTAATAGGCATTAAATTGGTATAAAAAAATGTAAGATAAGCTTAGAATTCTGTTTCTCGCACTTGGGTTTCACAAAATATTCTGACACCACATTAGAGATGTCTTTTTTCTTAAACTTGGAATCATTATTGTCTGTTATAGAATAAAGTCACTTTTCTTTGGACGAATACGCATTTTTGACCCTGGCAGACTATTCATTAGTTGCACTAACAGTACTTTAACAATATTATGGTTTATATATGACTGTCGAAATTTCCATATATGGACACAAAGAAATTATAAGAAAAAAACAAACAAATAAACAAATAAAAAGCAAAAAAACCCAGACACTAAAAAATCAAAGTGAACCCAGAGTGCTCAAATCCTATGTGTTCAGAAATTCATTCACTTACATTTTTATTTCCTGATATGTAATATATTGATGTGATAATATATTTATAAAAAATATAATTCCTCAATTAGTACAAAATATATTTATTCCTCAGGATAGTATGTTGCATTGTTCTTTTCAGAGCAAATACAGGATTTTACAATAACTTTTTAAAAATTCCATAGATCAATGTATATTCTCTCACTCCTTGTTGTAGATTTGTATTAGGTCAACTGAGTTTTGCTGGTACTGTTTTCCAATTCCGTATTTCTAGATTATATGGGCCACAAGAGACCTTTTGTGTTGGCTTTGGAAGACGAAAGTGAACAAGCAGCCAAGTTCTTTTTCAGCTCAGAGGGGTAATGCAGAGCTAGGCGCTGTGGTAGCACACACATATTGTAGCGGGTTTGCTGGATCCCCTCATTGGCCTGGGACAGCAGCCAGACCCACGGCTTCTTTAGTTCCTGCCAGATCTTCCTCATTTTCTCCAATTCCTGGGACTGGTTTCTTTTGCATGTCACCGTCATCATCAGAACTAGAGACTGTGAGAGACCAGAATAGATTCTGTCTGGTCTTCATGGGCTCCACTCTGCCCTTACTCTCCTCCACTTCACATCTATGTTTCCTTCCTGACAGACTGCCCCGCTCTTCAGGCCCAGCACTGAAAGCAAAGCAACAGGTAATATATGAACTGTAACCAGTGTCTACAATTGCTTAAATCTTTTGTATGAATTCCATACTCTATATCATTTTTAGCGGTTCTATTTTTATGATTGAATCCTGCCTGATAAACTCATCTTGAATATTAATTGCTGCTATTCTCATTCGGCAACATTTAAATTTGCCATATAACGTTCTGAAACATAACTTTCCTTTTTTTTTATAATTTTTTATTTTTTATAAACATATATTTTATCCCCAGGGGTACAGGTCTGTGAATCACCAGGTTTACACACTTCACAGCACTCACCAACATAACTTTCCTTTAAAATGTTTTACTTAGCTTTACATCTTATGCTGAAGAGAAAACTAATCAATAGTTCATTAGTCAGTGGGTGAATTCTTCACAGCATAAACATTTTTTTTTAAATAAAATGCAATGGACTTTGCCTTTCAAATTATGGAAATGGAAAAAAATGGAAAGCCTAAGATGTTACTATTAACATTTTAAGATTGTATTTATTTATTTATTTGAGAGAGGGAAAGAGCCTCAGCAGGGAGAAGGGCAAATGGAGAGGGAGAGAGAATCTCTTAAGCCAACTCCCCTCTGGGCATGGAGCCTGACTCTGGACTAGATCTCATGACCCAGAGATCAGGACCTGAGCCAAAACCAAGAGTCCAACCCTCAACCAACTGCGCCACCCAGGTGCCCCACTTTTAACATTTTATTATATTAAGTGTGCAGTAAAAGGGTCAGAAAAGTACCTTTCCACAACCCGTGTGAATAAAGTGAATTCTGGGAAAGTATAGCCTGAACACACATCCTCAATTCCTTCCTATGGTGTCACCTTCTTTGAAATAACACAGCAAAACATATTCAGCCTACTTGGATAGCTTAGGTGATATGCCTAAGGCTCTTTTGTTCTGGTAAATGTATCAGTTAGATACATTTGATACATCATGTATCATTTAGAACATGACAGCCACTATTAACAAAAACTAGAGATCTAAATTATTTGCTCTTCGTCAAGGTAAGATAAAAAAAACACACTCTACTCTGTCTTTCCTACCGAAGGTAACTATTAAATCTGGACAGAATGCATGGGTCATTTGTTTGAGAACATTGAAAAACAAGACAAAACAAAACAACAGCAGGCATTTTGGAGAAAAAGACCAGAATTCTAAATGCCACAGAACCAGCAGTAACTTTACCATTCTTCCTCTAGTAGATAAATAAATAAATAAACAAACAAATAAGGTAGAATGCAAAAACAATCCCAAAGGGGTCATAAAGAATAATCAAGAATAATCCAGGAAAACCCTAGTAGTTCTAGCTAAGTAGTAGAGCCAGTGCAGAACTACTTCCACCTTCTTTTCCCCCTTCTCTCTCATTATCATGCCCTAGCCACCAGTGTCTTGGCAATGTTGCCAGAAATGTCAACATAATGTAAATCTACAGATTTACACTGAGGGAAAGAAACTCTTATAAATGGTGCTCTGAGTCCCTGAATATGGGGCAAATCCCTTGATTTTTTTTTTTTTCTCTCTCTCTGTATCCACTGCTTCATTTTGAATGCAGGGATGCTGTAGAACTGTGCACAGAGTGGGATTATTAAAACTTCAGCTTTCTGGAGAAACAAAGGGGAGATATACATGCACAAACATGACACGAACTGGCAAGCCAAGGATTTTGAGAACTAAACTAAGAGACTACTTCTCAGGTCTCAGAGTCATCGGGAACTATATACCAGAGACAGATCCAGATGGTACAGCCAAGTCTTTGAAAGCTGAGCTAACGTCGAACCTACGGTCTATAGTGATCAGGTTGAAATTTGCAATCTGAAGCTAATCAGGTCAATTTTGTGATTAAAGAAAAAATATTATCATTCTCTATATGATTTAAGCAAGATCAGAGAATTCATAGCATAATATCTGAAATGTACAGTATGCTATCCAAAATTATGTAGCATATAAAGAACAAGGAAACTCTCAAATGGCATGGAACAAGATACAATAGAGAAAAGTGTCAAAATTTTTTAAAAAAACTGTTGAAATTAACTGGCAAAGAATTTAAAGCTGCTCTTATAAGAATATTTCAATAAGCCATTGTGGGCTTATTGAAGCCCACTCTTGAAACAAACTTAAAGGTTTAGCCAGGAATAATAATATATAAAGAAATAAAGATATATAATTACAACCACAACAACAACAATAAATTACACAGGAGGGTTCAATAGTCCTCTGGAGATGACAAAGAAAGGAACATGAAGATAGAACAATAGAAATTATCTAATCTGGGCAAAAGAAATTTTTTAAAGATTAGAAAAAAAAAATAAACAGAAACTCAGGAATCTCTGGAAATATAACAAGAGAATTAACATGCATGTCAGTATATTCCAAAAAGAGAAGAAAGCCTCCAATAATATTTAAAGAAATAATGCCTGAAAATTTCCTAAGTTTTGGGAAAACATACAACCCCTCCTGTGTAATTTTGTTGTTGTTGTTATGGAACACAAAAAATGTGAAACAAGATAAACATCTTTCACTCAGCATGTTTGGAGATTCATCTATGCTACAGTATGCGTCAGTACTTTATTCTTTACTGGAATAATAATATTGCATTGCAAGTAGAATTTTCCCAAATACATCCAAAATGTGTTTATTCATTTGTCTGATGATGTACATTTGGGTTTTTCTAGTTACTGACTACTGTGAATAGTGCTACTATGAACATGTAAGTACATATACTTGTTTAAATATCTGTCTTCAGGAGTGCCGTGGTGGCTCAGTGGGTTAAAGCCTCTGCCTTTGGCTCAGGTCATGATCCCAGGGTTCTGGGATCGAGCCCCGCATTGGGCTCTCTGCTCAGCAGGGAGCCTGCTTCCTCCTCTCTCTCTGCCTGCCCCTCTGCCTACCTGTGATCTCTGTCAAATAAATAAATAAAATCTTTAAAAAAAAAAAGAAAAAAAAAATGTAGTGTTCCAAAGGGGCACATGCACCTGGATGTTTGTAGCAGCAATGTCCATAATAGCTAAACTATGGAAGGAAACTAGATATCCATCAACAGATGAATGACTAAAGAAGATGTGGTATATATGTATACAATGAAATACTACGTAGTCATCAAAAGAAATGAAATTTTGCCATTTGCAATGACATGGATGGAACTAGAGGGTATTATGTTGATGGAAATAAGTCAATCAGAGAAAGACAATTATCCTATGATCTCTCTGATATGAAAAATTTGAGAGGCAGGGTACAGGGGAAGTGGGAGTGTAGGGAAGGTAAACATGAAACAAGCTAGGATTGGGAGGGCGACAAACCATAAGAGACTCTCAATCTCACAAACAAACTGAGGTTTGTTGGGGGTGGGGGGGCAGGGAGAGGGTGGTTGGGTTATAGACAATGGGGAAGGTATGTGCTATGGTGAGTGCTGTGACATGTGTAAAACTGATGATTCACAGACCTGTACCCCTGGGGCAAATAATATATTATGTTAATAAAAATATTAAAAATAAATAAATAAATAACTGTCTTCAGTTCTTCTGGGTACAGAGCTAGGAGTGTAATTGCAGGATGATATAATTTCATATTTAACTTTTTCAGGAACTATCAAACTATTTTTCACATCTGGACCATTTTACATTGTCACAAGCAATGTATGTGGGTTTAGATTTCTCCATTATTTTTTACCAACACTTTTTTTAATAAATATAATTTTTGTTATAGCCATCATAGGTGGTGGGAAGTGGTACTTTTTTTTTTTTTTTTGCTTGTTTGTTTGTTTTGAATTTCCTTAATTACTAGTCCTGTTAATATGTCTTCACATGCTTCTTGGTCATTTGCATATATTATTTGGGGAAATTATCTACTCAAGCCCTTTGCCCATGATTTAATTGGATTGCTTCTACTTTTGTTGTTGAGTTTTAAAAGTCCTTTATGACAGTATGAATAACAAAAAGAGTAATGACTGTCATTTAATGTAAAAAGTTGAATTTTAAAAATCCATGAATGCATAGTAATACACAAATAGAAAGTGAAAGGGAAAGAAAAAAATGAAAGAAAAAAAGAAAAAGAGGGAGAAGAAAGAAAAAAGTAAATGAGGGAAGGAGGAGGGAAGAAAGAAAGCGAGCTCATCTAGCAAACTTTTACCTTGAAAAAAAAAAAGGATAATTAAAAGGAAGGAATATTTTTTAAAGAATTTTTTTAAAGATTTTATTTATTTATTTGACAGAGAGAAAGAAATCACAAGCAGGCAGCAAAACAAGCAGAGAGAGAGGAGGAAGCAGGCTCCCCACTGAGCAGAAAGCCTGATGTGGGGCTCTATCAAAGGACCCTGAGACCATGACCTGAGCAGAAGGCTAAGGCTTAACCCTCTGAGTCACCCAGGTGCCCCAAAAGGAAGGAATTTAATATTTACATTTTTTATTAAGGATGAACTCTATTTTGTCTCCAGTTCTTGAAAGAACGATTTTCTTCACAGGATAATGCTAGCTAATGAATGAACAGTAATATAATTAGAAAGTGGTTCTCTCTCTCAACTAAGTACATGAACTTGCTATTAAGAATTGTTGGCGGGGGACGCCTGGGTGGCTCAGTTGGTTAAGCAGCTGCCTTCGGCTCAGGTTATGATCCCAGCGTCCTGGGATCGAGTCCCACATCGGGCTCCTTGCTCAGCCGGAAGCCTGCTTCTCCCTCTGCCTCTGCCTGCCATTCTGTCTGCCTGTGCTTGCTCTCTCTCCCTCTCTCCCTCTGATAAATAAATAAAATCTTAAAAAAAAAAAAAAAAAGAATTGTGGGGGAAAACGCATTATGACAAAAATAATGTAACAGCCACAACAAACAAAACCTTAAGCCACCCTCCCTCTACAAATCATTTCATACCTACTACCCAGAATATAGAATATCAATCTTCTAGCGGCAATGTGGCAATGTTTCTGTGTATGTGCACTGAGGGGGATGGGGATACTTGCGAGGTACTTCTAAAGGCGTGTTTACATAAAACTTGGAACTAAGTGCAGACACAAAACAGCCTCCAACTATTGCTATTTTGTTCTTTCATCCAAATCTTGTGCAATTAAAATGTGTAATATCAAGGTAGATTGAACATTCATTTAGTTACTATCTCCTGCTTTAATTTTTACTGGGTAAAGCTACTCTTAGAAACTCTTAGCATTTTAAAAATGTGCAAATGTGTATGCAGGACACTGAAGAGTAGAGTCACCCCATGCTCGCAAAACAATTGAAAGGAAGCATCTTGTTCCCTCAAATATGTGTTTAGTATGAATATGTAGGGCAGTTCGAATTCTTTTGAAGGACATACTAAATACGGAAACACACACACACATCATTTTACTCATTTCTATTTATAACAGAGCTTTGAACGTGGAATTTCCTATTTTCTCCTCCTTTACATCCACACTTTATACACCTGTTTAACAGTGTCAGAGTTTGAGAAATAAATGTAATGAGGATTTTAAAAATGAATTACTTCATTTCTTTTCAGCCCCTTAAACTGTGATTTTTGCTTCCAGCACATGAACCATTCGAATTCCACTTCTGGATTCTCTCCTCGTGCGTCTTCATGGTCCCTTCAGATCCCAGGTGCTACCATAGCCACATGCAGTCTGCCTAGCGCACAGCAGTGAACAGAGCCATCGTGTTTGAGTCTCATCTTTGAATATTGCATTGGCACATGTTTCAGAAAAGAAGCAGCATTTTTCAGGTGCCTCCCACTGTGATTAATATGTGACTTTCTTCCCACATTTCCTCAAGATACCAAAGTTCTGAGTTCAATTTCCTCATATAAAAATCATCCATTTCCATAACTTTCATCTTCATATCCATCATTATTTCTGTGGACCACAAAATCCTATGACTTGAGCTGAAATTTTCCCAAGTACAGATTATAAGAAAGTGAGTAGAATTTTTTTTGTTGTTTTTGAGGAACAGTTACTTACAAATAGTTATTCTCAGCATTGTCAATCATAGAACGATAGAAAGCAAGAGAATTTTCATGTTTATAGTATGAAGTATAAGGTATAAGATATATTTGATTTTTATCCAGTGAATTATCTTTATTTCTAGTGAGAAAGATATTAAAACTGTTTGCAAAAATAAACACATTTGAGGAATTCAGATTTAGATCAGAAGCTTATGAAAAATCAGATTTTATAATCAAACATAATTGAAAGGAAAAACTGAAATAACTATTTGGATTACTCAGCTAATTGGGTTTTGTACTATTTGTAGATAACTTCAGATTTATTATATGCATTATAAACAGGGGATGTGACATATAATATCACCTGTGTGTACATGTGTACATATACACACTCACATACATATTTATAACATAGAGACTGTTCGGATAACCTATGTGCAGCTGGGCACATGTATACTTTATTTCACATCATCACCATCCATTCTATGTTTTTAGAGCTGTTCCTAATTCCTCTGGATCCCTTAAAGGGATACATCACACCAATCTAAGAGCCATATTGTGTATGATTCCACAGAAATATCACCCAATGAGTGAAAGTCATAAGCAAATAATCCTTGACCCTTTATAAAGAAAGCTTTAAAATATCTAAAACTAAACAATGATGGTCTGGGATATTTTGTTGGCAACAAGTCTCTTGACCAGAATTACCAAGCAGTATGAATTAAAGCAATTAGCAATTATACCTCTTTACTGTTCACACAATGTCCAGTTGGTATATTTCATTTTGTAAATGATAATAACTAAATCCAGGCAGACAGAGAAATCACTCGGCTGGTAAGTGGCCTGAATTCACGTTGCTTTGTGATTCAATAAATCCAAGCTTTATTTTGTTGCTACATTTTTCCCCCATGCTCCCAATTCAGGAATCCCACAATGTCAGTAAGTGCACCTCTAAGTTTTATTTCTTAACTTTTGTTGAAACCCTTATCTGATGCCTAAATATATTTTATGACTATTTTGAAAAAGATAAAGACTTTATCTTCAGAAGAAAAGTCAAAAAAGAAAAAAAAGTTGATACAATCTCCAAAGGAAAAATTTTTCAGAAGTCATTTAAGTTAATATTTTTTGATAGGTTGTAAGAACTGTCTATCGCCTCTTCAATAAATGGTGTTGGGAAAATTGGACCGCCACATGCAGAAAAATGAAATTGGACCATTTCCATACACCACACATGAAAATAGAATCCAAATGGATGAAGGACCTCAATGTGAGAAAGGAATCCATCAAAATCCTTGAGGAGAACACAGGCAGCAACCTCTTTGACCTCAGCTGCAGCGACATCTTCCTGGAACATCGCCAAAGGCAAGGGAAGCAAGGGCAAAAATGAACTATTGGGATTTTATCAAGATCAAAAGCTTTTGCACAGCAAAGCAAACAGTTAACAAAACCAAAAGACAACTGACAGAATGGGAGAAGATACTTGCAAACGACATATCAGATAAAGGGCTAGTGTCCAAAATCTATAAAGAACTTAGCAAACTCAAAACCCAAAGAACAAATAATCCAATCAAGAAATGGGCAGAAGACATGAGCAGACATTTCTGCAAAGAAGACATCCAGATGGCCAACAGACACATGAGAAAGTGCTCCACCTCACTTGGCATCAGGGAAATACAAATCAAAACCACAATGAGATACCACTTCACACCAGTCAGAATGGCTAAAATTAACAAGTCAGGAAATGACAGATGCTGGTGAGGATGCGGAAAAAGGGGAACCCTCCTACACTGTTGGTGGGAATGCAAGCTGGTGCAACTACTCTGGAAAACAGCATGGAGGTTCCTCAAAGTGTTGAAAATAGAACTTCCCTATGACCCAGCAATTGCACTACTGGGTATTTACCCTAATGATACAAACGTAGTGATTCGGGCACGTGCACCTGAATGTTTTTATCAGCAATGTCCACAATAGCCAAACTATGGAAAGAACCTAGATGTCCATCAACAGATGAGTGGATCAAGAAGATGTGGTATATATACACAATGGAATACTATGCAGCCATCAAAATAAATGAAATCTTGTCATTTGCGACGACGTAGATGGAACTAGAGGGTATCATGCTTAGCAAAATAAGTCAATCCGAGAAAGACAACTATCATATGATCTCCCTGATATAAGGAAGTGGAGATGCAACATGGGGGGATCAGGGGGTGGGAGAAGAATAAATGAAACAAATGGGATTGGGAGGGAGACAAACCATAAGTGACTCTTAATCTCACAAAACAGAGGGTTGCTGGGGGGAGGGCTGCGTTGGAAGAAGGGAGGTGGGGTTATGGACATTGGGGAGGGTATGTGCTATGGTGAGTGCTGTGAAGTGTGTAAACCTGGCGATTCACAGACCTGTACCTCTGGGGATAAAAATATATTATATGTTTATAAAAAAAAAAAAAAAGAACTGTCTATCGCATAAAAGTGCCATAGTTTGGGAGGAAAACATTAGGAGAGAAGATAACTGGGTGATGTAGAAATGAGTAGGGAAGTAGGAAATGAGAGTAGATAATCTAGGATTTTATAATAAACAGCCCTCATAAATTGAGAATAAGTTTTACTTTTATTTTGTAGGAAACCAGAAAAACATAATCATACTTGAAGAAAAAGAAATGAGCTATTTTTCAAGGGACAGAGACAATTATTTTCTTTTTACAAACCATTGAAGACATTATTAAGAAGTAATTCAGAGAGCAGAGCATCACAGGGTAAGGCTTTTTTTAACTATGATGCATTAAAAGTTTACCTTGACTGGCAGTTGTTGTGTTCATTCTGCAAAATCCCTCCTACTGCCTTCTGCCATGTTAAACATGAATTGGGCAAGAAAGTCAAAGATAATTATTTGAAATCAATAATCTGAAATCAAAATTGACTCATTTTGACCACACCTATAAATCTCCATAAAGAGTTTGGGTTATTTACAGGGAGTGAACAGAGTATTAGCGTAGTTGGAAAATGTATGGTTTGTAGATATGTGTCCTTTTATATTTGATTGCTTGGGTATTGTATTTTTTATCTTGAAAGTGATTCTATGAATTACAAATAAAACTGGTTTGGTGAAATTTAATTAACTGAAACCCCTCTATAAAAGAAGTCAGTTGTTATTCATTTTATAAATTATTTCATTTGTATTTCCCTGATGATGAGTGATGTTGAGCACCTTTTCATGTGTCTGTATTCCTTCAATGGAAAAAGGAGGGCACTTGTGATGAGCACTGGGTGTTGTATGTAAGTCATGAATCACTGAATTCTACTCCTGAAGCCAATATTATGTTATATGTTAACTAAATAGAATTTAAATTAAAACTTTAGAAAGGGGAAAAATGAATTGTTTCAGCATTTCTTTACTACATATTTGTTTTTGTTTCTTTGACTTCTCTTTTGAACTTATGAAACATCTTGTTTCCTTGTTAATAAATATTTAGTATCTTTTTAAACATGTTCTTTCTATAAGTCAACATTTCATCTTTAAAAATTTTTTTAACAAATGAAGAAGAAAATTTAGTTATACGATGAGAAGGAATTACTGGATACCTTAATAGGAAATTATTTACATTTCCAAGAGATTTACTTCTCTTCATTATAGAAAATAGAGGGTGGCTGATTTAGTTTGGTTCCTAGGGCAGAATTTGAAAATATATAACAATTAATGAAATACTATGGTTATTCATTCCTTTATATTACATGAAACCATGGTCACACATTGCACATGCTACTCTGATTCAAGTCACTTTCACTGTTCACCTGAATTCATGAATTTGATCTTCCACCCCATCCATCTTGCACATGCTTGACTTCCATGTAGTCTAAACATAGCAGATAGAATGACCTTAAAGATAAAAGACAGATCACAAAACTCCTCTTCTCAAAACTTTCCATAAATCGAAATCCTCACAAGTCCTTTACAAACTAGTCTCTTACTGATAAGGGAAATCCGAGTTCTAAGGTGGCTGCCCAGTCCAGCAGGGGAATCCACTCCCAGCCCCAGGGCCATTTCCAGTTTTCCCTCCTGCCCTGCCTGCCTCAGAGCAAAAGTGCCACAGAAGTAAGAGTGTATAAACTACCCCCTTTGTTTGTGCTCAGGACTCAGACCTTGGGGGGTCATTCTTCTCTGAGCCTGCTGGCATTAAATAAATCTATACTAGAAGATTTCCAAGTGCTGAGTGTGGCTTGGGTCTTCTGTCAGGCGATCCAATCCAGGTTCTGCAACTTCATGGATCTCATCATCTTCCACAACGCAGAGTACTAACCACTGTACGATCACGGCCTCTCATCACCTTCCAATCTTCACAATGGTCTCCTTGCTGTTCCTTCAGTTCTTGCACTCATTATTTCTTCTGCCTCTTGCTTCTCCCCAACCCACTCCCAGATATCTGTAAGACTGGCTTCTCAACCTTCTTTGTATTCCTTGCTCAAATGTTACATTCTCTCTGAGGTCCCTCAACTACCCTATTTAAATTTCTAAACTGAGATTCCTCTAAGGCAACTTTTCTTTTCTTTCCTTTTCTTTTTAATTTTCAAAAAGATTTATTTATTTTAGAGAGAGAGAAAGAGCATGCACGCGTGAGTGGGGAGAGGTCAGAGCAGATTCCCAGTGAGTCTGGGGCCTAAGGAGAGACTTGATCCCATGACCCATGAGAGCATGACCTGAGTTGAAACCAGGAATTAGAGTTGGTTGTTCAACCATTTGAACCATGTTGGCACCCCAACTTTAGAAAAATTTCAATCCCAATTTCCTGGTTTATTCACAGGTCTGTTTTGGGGAGTTCTATTTAATTTCATTGGATTTTTTTTTACTCTTATTGTATTATCTAACACACTGTGAATTGGATTTCTTTCTTTCTTTCTTTCTTTCTTTCTTTTTTTTTTTTTCTTTTGTCATTTTCCTCTAATGTCCAAGGGAATTTTTGTTTGCTTGTTTGTTTTTTGGTCTGTTGCTACTATAACTTACTAGTCCTGCATCCACTATTCAGAACATGTCCTTACAATGGTCAATCAAGATTCCTACCCTAAGATGTCTTGGTAAGATTGCAGATGTAGTGGAGAACTGCAGCTGGCTCCCTTCATTTCCTGGTTTTAATTCTATCCCTATGTTTTTAGTCCTTCCTAGACCTATAAATAATGATAACCAATAATTGACTGCATTTTTTTTTTGAAGATTTTATTTATTTATTTGACAGCTAGAGAGGGAACACAAGTAGGGGGGTGGAAGAGGGAGAAGCAGGCTTCCCGCTGAGCAGGGAGCCTGATGTGGGGCTTCTTCCCAGGACCCTTGGATCATGACCTGCGCTGAAGGCAGAGCTTAATGACTGAGCCTCGCAGGCACCCCAATAATTGACTATACTTTAGGGTTTTGTGTTTTTGTTTTTGTTTTTGTTTTTGTTTCAAATCATATGTAGAGGAGCTAAACAAACATCCAGCCTGGTTACAAGGCAGTGACCCTGGCTAAGATTCGTATCATACATAAATCACTTGTAACCCCATTTCCCTTCAAGAACCAAACTTATGATAGTCACTGGACTCTAGACGCATTTGGCCCTTGGATTTAAGATCACCTTCCCTTTTTAGACTAACCAAGTAGGTCTTAAAATGATTCTCTCAGAGTAAACTAGGTTTCTTCCCGCCTGTAGGTCCCTGACCTCCCTCTTAACCAGGCCCTTACAGAATGCAGATATCCTAATTGTAGAGTCCCCTCACTCCTTTTCTCATGGCCTTTAAGTTAGAAATCTTGTTATTGTAACTTCTTTATTTGCCCCCCTTTGAAATGTAAATATTTTTAAAAGCCTCTCAACAGTTTTACAATCCAGGCTTCCTTTCTCAAGCAATGCCCAGCCTGCACTTTGAAATGTAATCATTTAGGAAGATAGTGCCCCCTATCTCCCAGTCTGTGGGGGAGAGTAGGTGTTCACATCCATGAATTCCAAGCGGTAAATTGTAAAACAAGCTATGTCCCAGGATACAAGAATTTATTTTCCCTTTGAGTAAGACCAATTAGCAAGTACACATGGCTAAAAACGCACCCACGCCCAACCCAGTCTGTTTTTAGAAATTCTCCGGCCTTTGTTTCATTAGAATTGAGGTCAGACTACATTCTAATTTCTCTTCCCTCTTGCCTTAAATAACTCTTCAATGCCTGTTTAACTTTGTCCATTGACATTTTTACTTCAAACAAGGTCTAAATTTTGATTTTATTTTTGAACCCATTTAAGTTTTTTTTTATTTTATCTTTTTCATATTTTTCTAGTTTTCATATGTATTTGAAGAAGATTCATGAATGAACATACTACACTGTCTTGACCAAAAGTTCTTAATTTTTCTTTAGAAAGAGTAAAAGATTTTAAGAGATAGTGCTTAAAATTCAGATAAGTTACATAAATTATTTATTTATTAAGAATAAATTACAAATTCATCTTCTTTAGGAGATATTTCTTCAAGAGTGCAACACAAATCATCAAATGTAAGACACCTTTGAAAAAAGTGAATTGTCTGGGGCGCCTGGGTGGCTCAGTGGGTTAAAGCCTCTGCCTTCAACATGGGTCATGATCCCAGGGTCCTGGGATAGAGCCCCACATTAGGCTCTCCACTCAGCAGGGAGACTGCTTCCCTGCCTGCTTCTCTGTGATTTCCGTCTGTCAAATAAATAAATAAAATCTTAAAAAAAAAAGAAAAAAGTGAATTGTCATTAATAGATCTTCGCAATGAAAATTAAGCTTGATAATTGGCTAAGGGTTTAACATGAGATCTAGGAGTCATCCAAACCTCTCAATTCACTCAATGGAGTGAAAACTATTACTAAAATAAAGATCATAACTCATTCACTCTCACACACACACACACACAAAAAGTCCTTGGACTCCTTTTCTCCTGGGATAGGAAAAGAGACTAATCAGTCAGAGGCTCTTTTACTTCATGGTAGGAAATTAGTTAGCTATCTTTTCCAAAAAAACAACACATTTGTTTTTCAAACATTTTACTAACAGTATCCTGAAATTCTTATTAATGATAGTAAGATTGAAACAGCTTTTCTTGACACAGCTCATTGAGCAGTGTGGGGCAGGGGGAATGTTAGCTCTTTATTTCCACATATTTGTGGGAGTCTCTTGTCTCTTATATTGCAATCTGAAGACTGAGAAAAGAGATTAAGGGCAACTTTACCTTGAGATGTGTTTTTCAGCTTTGTTTGATTCTTCCTAATTTTCAAAATTGATAGACTAACTGCAATAGGGTTGTTTTTGAAATAGTTTTAAATATTTTGCATTGAAACTATCATGGATAACAATTCAAAATTTATATGAAGTTTAAAGCTTGTACCCCAGATTTTGCCAAATGTTTGAGTTTGGAATGGGTATCTTTAGGCAAAGTTCCTAAATTTACCCTGGGGAAAAGGTGAGTTTTCTTTGCTGATCGGGGTGTTATCCAGCAAGCATTTGAGGGTCTGTTCTATCTGTTTATGTTTGAAGAGGGGCAAGTTGGCATTTAAAAATGTTCTTTTAATATTTACTTCTCAGTTTTTAATTATAGAACCACACTTTAATATATAGACATCTAAACACCTGGTTAAATAATGCAAAAGGCAAAACAAATAATTGATTATCAATAAGGGATGTCTTGTTTCTCAGAAGGCATCAAAGGAATACTGATCATTAACTGGAACTGTATGATGGATTTTAGTAAATTTCTAACTATCATTTAATTATATAAATGAAACAAATTCATTTGCCAAATGGGACTAAGCATTCAATATATAATTTTTTGATTAATAGCTCTGCCTTACAAACAAAGTGACATGTACTTGTACATGTCCTTGGAAATGGAATTATGTGGTGAGAGGATATAAACTTAGGATCCAGACCAGTTGGGTTTGAGTCCAAGTCTTGAAATTGGTAAATGTGGGCCTTGTGCAAGTTTCTTATTTCCATTGATCCTCAATATCTAAAGCTGGGAAAGTATGAATAATATCTCCTTACAACATTGTATTGAGGAAAAGAAATAA
Source organism: Mustela erminea (assembly GCF_009829155.1). Classification (NCBI taxonomy): domain Eukaryota; kingdom Metazoa; phylum Chordata; class Mammalia; order Carnivora; family Mustelidae; genus Mustela; species Mustela erminea. The sequence goes on along the minus strand of NC_045617.1, from coordinate 108,761,188 downwards.
TCTGATGAGTGCATTAGCCTAGGATATGCTATGAACCTAGCCTGGTTCATAGTAAAATTTCAATAAAAGTTAGTTTGATTTTTCTCATTTATGTATCCTTACAATCACTTTATGGGAGAAGGATAAATATCATTTCATATTTCATGTCATCCATCACTTGCTTTAATATAATGACCAACATAAAACATGGGCCATATTTCCTAAACTATTCTAAGCAGCACAATTTCCCAAGAGCTGTTCATAGGTGCTTTGAGGGACTTAATTTTTAAATTGTTTATTGATTGATTAATCTATTGATTTTTTGGTGGGGGTAGTTGGTCAGATAATTTCACAAAATACTGAATATTATATGCCTCCTTTTTGGAAAGCCCTACACATAGTAGCATATTGTAAGCTTTGAAATGTCCTGAAGTTTAAAAAAATCATAAAATTATTCAGTTTTATATGATTATGCTTATTATTTTAAAGCCTATTGCAGTAGTACTGGTAGTCCTTTCTCTCACCTTGGGGCAAACTTTGAAAATGTGCTTCATGTGAATTGAGCTTGGGGAGGACTTGCAAGTGTGTGATCAAATCTGGCATATGAAAGAGAATTATATTGTGAGAAGAAATAAAGAGCATTTTGAAATAGGCCAACAACTTTCTACCTGGAAAAAAGTACTGTGAAATATTTATTGTACTAGTTTTCTATGTTGCATAACAAATTACCACAGACTTAGCAGGTTAAAATCAAACACATTTATTCTCTCACAGGTACTATTAGGAATCTGGATATGGCTTAGCTGAGTTCTCTGATTAGAGTATCACACCGCGACAGTGAAGGAAGATATTGACTAGCTCTGGGTTCTGCTCTGAAGCTTGATCAGGAAAGGATCTGCTTCTTAGATCCCGAAGGGTGCTGGCAGAATTATTTTCCTTGCAGCTGTAAGATTAGAACTCATCTTCCTCCTTCAATCTATTTGAAGATTCCAGCTTTCAGCTATTTCCCTCAACTTTCCTTTATCATTATCTTCTGAATTACCTTCTTTTTTTTTTTTTTTAACGATTCAATCCCAATCTCTCTTGTTCTTCTTTTAATACATACTTGTCATTTTTGCGAAGCATACGTATTTCTAGCTACCAAAGACCTTGCCTATCTGAAAAGGACTTTATTCTAGCCTTCAATGTATTTTACGCATTTGTTAATATTCATATGTTTGTTACTCTCTGGAAGCTTTTAGGTCTCTAAACCAGTGCACAAGGGTTTACTCCTGTTTGTTCTACTGAGTATTAAAAACTTACATGTTTTGTTATTCAGTTCTGGGAAATTTCTAATATTATTACTTTCATCATTTCTTTTCTCTCAGTGTTTATTGTCTGTTTGGCTGGAACTTGTATTAATTGAATGTTGAGCTTCTTAATCTAATCACCTAATAAAATAGACATGAATACACAGACACTCATTCCTTTGCTATGTTCCATCCCTTTATCTTTTGATTTTTTATTTTGTTTACAGGAGAATTTCTATAACTTTATTTTCTAGTACTTATATTGATTTTACTTCAGTTTATGTTATTTTATCTCCCACAGGCTATTAATTATATTTTAGGCAAAGAACATTCTCCCATTTCTTTATTAGTTCCCTTTCCTCTGTATTTGCTTTTCATTCTTAGTTTTGATATATCGTTTTCTCCATCCATTTCATTTAAGAATCTACCTTCAAATATCTGGTAATCTATATATTCATATATACATACATATGAGTATTAAATACATAAATATTATATATGTGTATGTATATGTATATATATGTATATACAGAGACAGAGCAAACTTTACTGAAGAATAACCAAAAAATAGGCAAATATGCAAATCAAATGGTAGAATTCATAGTATTTTCACAAACAGAGCCAATTTAATGTAGCTAGTACTCAAATTGAGAAATAGAACCTTTACCAGCACCCTTGAAATCCTCCTTATCTTTATATATATATAGGATGATACAATATGTACCTTTTCTGGTCTGGCTTCTTTTGTTGAATAGTTTATTTATTAGTTCCATTCTCACCCATCCATATAATTCTAGCATTCTTATTCTCTTTGTATAGTAACGTGTAAATATACTACCATTATTTTATCTGTTTAATTGATGAATGCAATGTAGGTATATTCCATTTAGTGGCTAATACAAATAGTGCTGTTATCTAAATATTCTTGTAAATGCCTTTTTGTGCACAGATGCACATGTTTTTATCCGTATACTAGGAGTAGTTTTGCTGGGTCATGTGATATACATACTGCCAGTTATTACATGTAGTTTCAACAATTTAGACTCCATCATTACTGTATGAGAGTAATTTTTATTTCATATCCTTGCTAATTCTAGTTTGGCTTACAACCACACTGTAAACTCCGTAAGGCACAAGCCTATGATGTAACAGAAGTTGGGCTAAGCATTAATCTTGTGTTCTAAAAACTATGAATAGGATAGCTTGTGGAAATCATAGAGTTTATAATAATAGAGCTTCTTTCATTTATTGGTCTCAGAAAAGCACTCCTCCTTTCCTACGTGCTTTGTGATTCTAAAAGCAGAGTCCCTCTATCTCAACAACTTCAAAAAAAAAAAAATCACTCTTCTTCTCTTGTGGGGGACAAGTGTTCTAATAGAAATGTGTATTTGAAAGAAAAAAAAATCTGGGTTTCTAAAAGCTACCTACACAGGACTTTCACCAAGTAATTATAATTTCAGTCTCCACCATTCCATTCCAACTTTTAATGTTTCTGATTGTGCTAATTCTGTAAACCTTCCAAAGTTTCCTAGGTAAATATGTTTTTGTTGTTGTTTTTGTTTTGTTTTTGTTTTGTTTTCTTCTTGCAGCAATGAATTTCAGCCTTTTCCATGAGATGAGAAAATGAATTCACTTTTTTTTTTAATCTTTAAAATTACGTTGTTCTCTCTCCATGCTTGTCTCTTCTTTTGTGTTGTCCTTGTAGATTCATACCTTGCTTTAAGTTTGTTTTCTGTTGTTGTGGATAGTGGTTTGCCTTTTTTTTTTTTTTTTTTGGTAATTTAACTGTGGCCTAAAGGGGAAAGGAGGGATCTCCATTATGCTTTGTGATCACATTTCCATAAGCAGGGAAGTTGCCATTTTTTAATCCATATTTAGATGTCCATAATGGGATATCTAAATAATTATGGTAATTAATAACAGGCATTTTTTATCCCAATATGTACATATTTATGAGTTAGATGCTGATTGAAATAAGTATCACACTCTAGATTATAGTTCTTATATCCACCTAGAAGTCACTTTAATATAACGTTATGTTAATATATCAACGTATTTATAATTTAAATTGCATTATATGTAATTGTTGGTATAAGTTTCAGAATACTTCCAGGAAGGTGTAAGAAAATCTATGCCTGTCCCTTTTATATTAAGATGCCCAGAGCATCTTTAGTTACGATTTTCCTGCATGAAAGCATAGATATCTTAGATTAGAAATCTCTAAAGTTAATTCTTCAAATACTCTCTAAGAATAAATTTCATTGTGTAAAAGAAGTTTCAAAACACGTTTTAATCCAAATTAACAATTATTTTGATGATTGTGATATTATAGAAAGATACTTAATATAATACCTTAAAATAAATTATTTTAATGACGAATTAACTCCAGAGATGCATCTAAAAAATGTCAAATATTTCATATCAAAAAGATTTATTTGGGGTCCTCTCGTCTTATCTGCATAATTAACATGAGTTTTATTTATAAATGGAATGAGAGTGAAGGACAAGTTTGAGCTATGATTCTATTTCTTATATATGTTTATTCCAATATTTACTTTGAAGGCATTTCAAAGCACTGCATACCTCACAGGAAATATAAAACTTTTTTTTTAAATGACTACTTAAAATCTCTTTGAGACATTAAATATGCTCCTGTGTAATCAATGAAAGTAACATCATCATACTTCTTTTTTTTTTTTTAAGATTTTATTTATTTATTTGACAGAGAAAGAGATCACAAGTAGGCAGAGAGGCAGGCAGAGAGACAGGAGGAAGCAGGCTCCCTGCTGAGCAGAGAGCACGATACGGGGTTTGATCCCAGGACCCTGGGACCATGACCTGAGCTGAAGGCAGAAGGCTTTAACCCACTGAGCCACCCAGGTGCCCAGCATCATCATACATCATATGTAATAATTTTTCTTCACTCACACTAATTACTTGTACATATCCATATTAATAATTGTGGATATTCATTATATTTGTTTATTTTATGCATTGTATATATTTATTATGGCCACTTTCCTTGCTCTTTCAAAACTATTATAACATAATGGATGACAAGATAAGATGGATAAATCCTAAAATTAGAATAAATATGGCATAAAAGGAAGTTTACATGGTTGAGTGAGGTGTCCATGAATCTAGTTCTAGATTCTCCATGTTTTCCTTCTCTCTCTCTCTTTTTTTATAAGATTTGTTTTATTTATTTTAGAGAGAGAGAAAGTGAAGTGGGGAGGGCTAGGGGAGAGGGAGACAGAAACTTAAGCAGTCTCAGTACTAAGCCCAGAGCTCACCATGGGGTTCAATCTCATGACCCTGAGATCACAACCTGAGCCAAAACCCAGAGTCGTTGCCCAAATGAACCACCCAGATGCCCCTCCCCCATGTTTCCAATGGTCAAAAACTATTAGTTAAAATCATCTTCCCTCTCTTTACCTCTTATCCACAAAAAGTCAGTTAGCATGAGCCCTAGGGCTTTATAGGTCTACATAGTTTGACCATTTTGAACATTACTACAATGGAAGGTACCCACTCAATTGTCAACTCAATTGTTTAATTGTCAATTAAAACACAGGTTGTGGGGCACCTGGGTGGCTCAGTTGGTTAAGTGTCTGCCTTTGGCTCAGGTCATGATCTCAGGATTTGGGGACTGAGCCCTGCTTTTGGCTTCTTGTTCAGTGGAAGTTTGCTTCACCCTCTCCCTCTGCCCCCTACTCTGCTCTCTCTCTTGTATGCTCATTCTATCTCAAAGAAGTAAATAAAATCTCAAAAAAAAAAAAAAAAAAGAAATAGAACATAGGTTGTAACTAGGATCTTGCAAGGAACATGGGAAGGAAGAAATAGAAAAAAATAGACATGAAGGAACTATCAACATATTCGCTTAATCACTTAAAACAGTAACAGTTATATGTCAGGTTGTCTTTTGCCAATGTGATTTACAGGTTAAACATGAATACATGATATTTGTCATATATTTGTCATGTTTATTTCTGCAATAATTTGAGTTACCCTTAAGAACTTAACTTCCTAAATTAATTGTAACTTGTGTGTTCCAGCTGATGATGTTTGCTGTACCACTTCCAAATCGATTTTTAGAATCATTTCTTGTTTTCAGAAGGAGCACTAAACTAGAATACCTCATTGTTGGTGGTTTATTAATACTGTGTCAGGTTTAGCATACCCTTATGGTTTCTAATAAATGTGAAGTATTAATCAAACAAAATACTGCTCTTATAAAAAATTCTACATAAATTTCTCTTTCAAGTTTAGCATTTGGAAACAATACATGCTTACCTTCTCAGACAACTGTGTGACCTTGGGCTTGTCATCTTAACTTTCCTAGGCTTAGTTTCTTCCCCTGGGAAAGGGAAATAGCAGTAAATGCCTTCCTAGGATTGCTGTGTCCATTGTATAAGAGAATCTATTTAAAATAGCCAACATATCCTCATGGCACATAATAAAAGCTTATTAATTACCCTAACCCTGGCTCATTATTATTGATAACTATATATATTCCATAACAACATTTTAAAAAAATTTTTTCCAGAGAATATTGTCATAAATCACAGAATGTGATTAAAAAAAAATTCCACAGTCAAAAATTTTTGATTCAAATAGAGTTAAAGAGAATTTTAAAAACAAACAAACAAACAAACAAAAACACCTAAGGAGGACTTCTAGAATCACTAATATGCTTATGGTATCAAGATCATCATGGAGTGGGCATCGGGGCAAGGGCGGGTCTTGGAATTTCAGCAGGAGAGTAGAGGAGGTGGTGGGCCCCTCACCCTGAGGCCCGAGCAGGCACGGAGTCTGGGGGAAGGTGTTCATGTGTTCATTCAGGGAGACTATAGCAGTGGCACACCATGCCAGTTCCAGACCAAGCTCCTTGCAGAGCTGGAGAACCAGACTGATAGGCAGACTTTGAAGAAACAGTTCAAACTCTAAAAAACCTTTATGCACAGAGAAGCTTGGGGGCCAATCTTATCTAGAAGGCTGTATGGCTTAACAGCATATACCATCTTCTTACACATGGAAATTCATTATAAGAAGGTTCTAAAGAAAGTGTCCACATTCAAGAGCAGGATGAGAAGATACATGCTCCCAAGGCCTTCTCCTGACAGAGCCCATTGGCAGACGACGGTTTGGATTGAAATCACCATTTATGAAGACAGAGGCATGAGCAGTGGAAGACAAACCATAGAATTAAAGAACCCGTTTCCAGCTGGGACCCTCATCTATTCACTGGTGAGTCACAGAGTGTCCACTACCTCCTCTCCAGACCATCCCTCCTATGTATCTGCTGCCAGAGCCATGGTGCCATTTACTCCAAGGACTGACTTTCTGAAGTTATGTACCTGGAGTGACCTATAGTCACTTAGCATCCACTTTGTGTCTCCAAATTGTGTAGGACTCTGTAATCTTTTGAATAGTTTCTAAGAAAACAAAATGGATCATTTCATTTGTTTTATTCAAAGCCATTAATAAAATAAGCTGTTGTTTAGCCCAACACAGTTTCTTTCTTACTTGCCACCAGTACAGATGGTTCTCTTAATTCCTTGGGCCAGCTTTCCAGGTGGCTCTTGACTTCAACAAGTCATATCTTAGCCGGTGTTCGGTCTTATTTCTCCCAAATATAAAATGTTTTTCTCCAGGATTTTGGTGAAAGGTAGGCTTTTCTCCAGGATTTTGGTGAAAGGTAGTCTGTGGTTTGTTATGCATCTCCCAGATTTCGAAGAACTACCAGTTTTGCCGTGACTAAAACCATTAAAGATCTGTTTCTGTTGTTCAGTTTCTCAAACTGAAACTCTTTGGAAAAATAATGTATGATGTTATTTGTTTTATGACAGCTATTATTCCTAATTAAAGCAGTATTTAATGTAATTTCCTGTTATTTTCCTTTGGAGAATTTTGTTATTATTGCATTACCTTGAATGTTGGGAAGATGTAGTGTGTGTTAAGTGCTCCTTACAAAAATAAGTAAGTGCAATAACGTGGATGTTAAACCATCAAGCACATAAATGTCACTGTTGTGTCCCTGAATGTGTAGAAAGCAAGTATAATAAATATTTTAATTATGGTTTTGTTATAAATATAATTTATGATAAAAAATGATAGGAATAATACTGTAGATTGCTAATTTTTAACTATCCCTACTGGTAAACGTTATGATTCCTAGACTTTCTGCGTATATAGTATTCCGCAGAAATCTCATGACTGTTTCAAGTCCAGTAAGTTAAGTGATTGCCAACTAAAACTCTCAAGTCTGTGTCAGTGTTTCTAGTTCTTTTGGCTGTATGTTCTTAGTATCAGGGTTTCTTATGCCCTTCCTTCTTCTTTGGGGTTTGAGAACACTGTTTTGGGGGAAAAGTTCAGAAATATATTAGGAAAGAATGAAACGGTTAAAAGTTTTACTTTCAGAGATAGTGTAAGTGCTAATACTGGATTCAATCTTCCAAATTAATTTTCTTTTATGGATCTGTTACTCAGTAAATCCCATCCACCTGTGAAATATTTTAATAGTATAAAAGTCCTTTGTTCCTTTGGAGCCTATAATAGTGTGTCTGTCTGCCTTTTAAGCCTGTTGCAATAACTTTGCTGAGATAATAACACATTGGTAAAACTTTTCTTAAACAAACAAACAAAAATCATCAAGGAGGGATTTTTATTTGCAGTATTTCCTAAGTTTACCTGACTACATAGCCTTGATGGAGGAGAAGGAGGGTATGTGGAGTGACTTGCATTCCATGGCTTCATATTTCAAAAGATTTTGTTTCATAGTCACTGTACTTACCTCTTAGTTTTGGTACACATATATTTCCAAGTACAGGTTTAATTAAATGTGACTTCAACTCATGATGCCTAATTGATTACCTATTTAATTCATCATATGGATTTAAGCCACTTTAGGTTAACTTTAAAAATAACATTTTGGGGAGCCTGGGTGGCTCAGTGGGTTAAAGCCTCTGCCTTCGACTCGGGTCATGGTCTCAGGGTCCTGGGATTGAGCCCCGCATCAGGCTCTCTGCTCAGCAGGGAGCCTGCTTCCACCTCTCTTTCTCTCTGCCTGCCTCTCTGCCTACTTGTGATCTCTGTCAAAAAAATACATAAATCTTTAAAAAAAAAATGTGACTTCAACTCATGATGCCTAGTTGATTACCTATTTAATTCATCATATGGATTTAAGCCACTTTAGGTTAACTTTAAAAATAACATTTTTAGGGGCGACTCAGTGGGTTAAGCCGCTGCCTTCAGCTCGGGTCATGATCTCAGGGTCCTGGGATGGAGCCCCACATCAGGCTCTCTACTCAACCGGGAGCCGGCTTCCCCCTCTCTCTCTGCCTGACTCTCTTCCTACTTGTGATCTTTCTCTCTGTAAAAACAAAACAAAAACAAAAAACCAAAAAACATTTTTAGTCATTTTGGTCTATTTATATGAAGATTGACATGATTTATTTCTCTCTGGATAAAATTAGTTCAGATTATTTTCATCATTTTTAAAATGTAAGTATTATTTTTAGTTGAAATAGAGACAATATAGTATTATATATAATACATAGAAATATAATTCCCAATTAAAATTATATATTGAAAATTTTTATAAGGAAAAACATTAAAAAGATGTGATTGTTTATTTTAAGAAGCACATTTATTTACTAAATGCCTTACTTGATCATATGAACAGCACTTTTAACTTTTCAGCATTATTTCAAACCTTGAAACTACTTATTTTTTATAGGCGCACTGAGAGAACTGCAATGAAATCACACCGTTAAAACCAAGACCCAATAATAAATTCTGAAGTGCTTAATTTGTCAAATAAAAGCAGCCATTTAACCTATAAAAACATAACTAAACAAAGATGAATTAACTTAGTTGTGAAGAAGTTTCTTGGGGGCAGGAAAGTGATTATGATGTTAAGTCAGCATTTCAAATATAAATGATTTATGGGAATCTTCCACTAAACAATAAAATATAAGTCATCCTCAAGAAAAATGTGCAATTTTTAAAATGCTAATATAAAGACTTGTACTTATACTCCAAAAATTGTTCCCTAGGGTGGTTCTTTTTGGTTTTTTTTTTTTTTTTTTTTTTTTTGTTTTTTTTTTTTTTTTTTGTTTTCAGAGCTAGGTTGGTGCTTGAAAAAAGAAGATTAAAAAAAAAGTAAAAACTAACTGGTTTTGATCCCATGTTCTCCACCATTTACTAATCTGTGTGTCCTTGACATTTTAACGAATCTTTAGAAATTTTAGTTTCTGATTTTTAAATCCAAGAAAACTAATAGAATGACTCTCAGAGGGTGTTTAGGAGGTTTAAATGAGATAATCTGGGAAACTACCTTTAAAAAACCCTCCTATGTTTCTTAAAAAATATTCTCTGGGGAGGGATTAGGCATATACATTCCAGTTTGAAATTAATTTTAATTGTTTATATCTTTGATTTAAAATTGTGTTTGTGAAGAGAGATCATTTTTCTTTTTTTAAAGAATTGAATAACTGTTAATGTTAGTAAGATGAAACTTAGATTTTTTATTTTGTGGGTCAGATATCAGATTTTGTTTGAAATTAGGAAGTTGTAAACCAGAAAGTTTTATTTATGTCAACTATGAAATTTTGAAAAGACTATATTCAAGTATTTTTACTAAGCTAATTTCTTCTCATGTATAGATTTGTCATTGAACTGTTTAACTGTTATATAGTAAAGACAGTTTTAGCATTCATGTCGAAGAGAGTACATGATTAAGTTGAAACTAGGAATATTAGTTTATTTTTTTATTTTTTTTTTAAGATTTTATTTATTTATTTGACAGAGATCACAAGTAGGCAGAGAGAGAGAGGAGGAAGCAGGCTCCCCGATGAGCAGAGAGCCTGATGCGGGGCTCGATCCCAGGACCCTGGAATCATGACCTGAGCCGAAGGCAGAGGCTTTAACCCACTGAGCCACCCAGGCGCCCCGGAAGATTAGTTTAAAAAACACTCCTTCTCATCTTACATTTTCCATTTTTGGTTGAATATATTCCATACCTATCCTGCTTATTTCATGTTTATTATAATTTTTTAAATTTTAAAAATAATATGAGCAATGTAACTAAGTGAAACAAAAAAGATTTTAATAAAAAATAACTGTAGGGACACCAGGGTGGCACAGTTGGTTAAGTGCCTGCCTTAGGCTCAGGTCTGGGATCGAGCACCCCCTTCCCCGCCATGCTTTCCCTCTCTGTCTCTCAAATAAATAAATAAATAAATAAACAAACAAAAATCTTTGGGGAAAAATAAGTAAATAAAAATCAACTATAAATGATTAAATATATACTGTATCAATAATTGATATTTTTCAAAAGAGAAAACTATGTGATTTTTCCATACTAACAATACCATGTTTATGTTGATTGCATATTTATTTAAATTGAATTTAGTTAGATAACATTTTAATTTCAAATTGTGTGATACCTTTTTATTTCAGTTAACCAGCAAGTTGATCAGGAAGAAACCTAGTAATTGTTCTTGATTTTGTTTTTTTCCAATAAAAAGGATTATTCTGAAAGCCTATTTTTTTTAAAAATAGTCAATATTTTCAAGTATATTTGAAACTTTCTACAAACAAGAGAGGACTATATTTAAATATGTTGGTAGAATGCATAATCAATTTTTTACTTGTGTTCTTTCATTTTTTTAGGTAACTTGATGCAACTATAATTTTAATGCAATTTTTTCGTAAAATGTTGGTATTTTAATTATTCCTTTTTTTCAAATTGTACTCCAAATGCTTGCTACTATAGCCATTCAACCTGTGTCGTTTAGTGGAGGGTGACAGATGTCACGCATATTAAGCTTTTATGTGTATGTCCAAAATTCTAAAGATCATCTAGGTTCCTTTAGATCTCTATTTAGTGAAGCAGGCACATTCTCCTTACCAGAAACAAGCATGTTTTATAACCACATTTCTTTGAACCACAAAATATCCCAGGGAGAAACAACTTACATAATTTAGTTATAATGTCACATCTCTTTTATTCAATCATAACAAAATGTGGTTCAGAACTTACTTTCAATATCAGATTTGTGGTTTCCTTTAGTGTTTAGATATGTTTGAGAACTGAAGATGCTTACTAATTTTAATGGACTGAAAATGTTAAAAGTTTTCATTACCTATTGCTTTTTAAATCTGTATTTTTAAAATCTTCAGTTTAATCTATCTATACTGAATCTCTGACTCAGAAGTGAAAACAAGTAAAATGTCAATACCTCCATTTGTCTTAAAGCAATGGCCATTCCCTCTATAAGCAATGGATAGACAGAACAACAAGTATCTCCAGAATACTGTAGTTCAGAAGAGATCTTTGTGGATGTGAGGAAATGTATAGAAATACAGTATTTAATTCACTGAAATTCTTGTGCCTTATAAAAAATCTGTCTTTGAGGTTGTAATCATGAACAGTTCAAATTCTTTGCACATTTGGAAATCTCTTAGAAATTAAGATCTGTGGGCACCTGGGTGGCTCAGTGGGTTAAGCCGCTGCCTTCGGCTCAGGTCATGATCTCAGGGTCCTGGGATCGAGTCCCGCATCGGGCTCTCTGCTCGGCAGGGAGCCTGCTTTCTTCTCTCTCTGCCTGCCTCTCAGTGTACTTGTAATTTCTCTCTTTCAAATAAATAAAATAAAATCTTAAAAAAAAAAAAGAAATTAAGATCTGAACCCTCAAAGAGGCCTACACGTTCAGTACTCCTGAAACTCCTTAAAAAAAAAAAAAAAGACAGTTCAGGGGTGCCTGTTTAGCTCAATGGGAAGTGCACAGGGCTCCTGATCTCTGGATTATGAGTTCAAGCCCCACAATTTGTCTAGAAATTACTTAAGTAAATAAAATTTTTTAAAAAATCAGTTCATATTTCTATACTCTGTGTGTGAAAGAAAAAGACAGAGGGAGGAAGGGAGAGTCTCTCTTCTCTCTTCTTGGAACTACTACTCCTTTTCCCCACTACTCTCTCTTCTTGAGAAACTCTTATCTTTCACATCTCACTTCTAACCTTACTTACCTCTGGAGCTCCTTTCTCACCTTCTTCATGGATATTTAGTTTCCTGTCGTAGTTTTCTTTGCGTGTTGTTGGAATGAGGGTGTCACTTAGCACACTGAATAGTAATGATCTGTTTTATGGGCCTATTTCCCACTTATGGTTCCAAATTGTGCTTGCACTGAAAATATGGATTATGCTTTACACTCTTTCTTTTTTCTCCTTTTTTTTTTAATATGTATTTATTGACAGAGAGAGAGAGAGAGAGATTGAGAGAGAGGGCACAAGCATGGGTAGGGGCAGAGCAAAAGGGAGAAGCAGGCTCTCTGCTGAGCAGGAAGCAGATATGGGGCTCCAGCCTGGGATCCTGGCATAATGACCTGAGTCAGAGGCAGATACTTAACCAACTGAGCCAACCAGGTGCCCCTGGGCTTTACTTGCATATCCATACCATTTGGTATAGGGCTCAATGGACAATTTGCGCTCAAACTATATTTGCCGCAGAGGAAAACAAGTAGTCATAGATTCTGTGATGGTTAGTTTATACTAGTTTTAAGTAAAATCCTTCAAAAGGAATGTTTCCCCATCAGTTTGATGATATCTTCTACATCTTTTTATTTTGTTTTGTTTTGTTTTGTTTTATTGAAGGCCTGGGGAAAAGGTCAACTGCAATGTAAATTGGGTCTTGGTTCCAACATCAGAAATCAAACTCTTCACCTTCTGACAGTTAATGGGGCAAAGAAGAATTCTTAATGAGTGAGTTAACTAATAATACAACTCAAAGGAGAAAGGGAAGTGTAAATATGCAAATATTTATAAATCATAATTTTTAACAAATAGTATACACAATGGATGTAATCAAATGAATTCATTAATATGAATACTTTGGAGGAATAAATCTATGTAGTGTTAATTAAATGGCAATAAAAATTTTAAAAATGCCTCATGTTTGTGAGTAGTTATGCTGCTTTTTTTCTCGTGGTCCTTTACACTCAGCCACTTGTATGACCTTTCTTCCAAATATACTAACGTGAAGTATCAGACTTGATCACTGTCAATGCTCCATTATCTCCCGTATCCTCATAGAGCAATACATCACTCATAGCATTCCTAAAGAATTCGTACCTGGAGAGGCACCTGAGTGGCTCCATCAGTTAAGCATCTGCTTTCAGCACAGGTCGCATTCTCAGGGTCTTGGGATCGAGCCCCTCATTGCTCCCTACTCAGTGGGGGCCTGCTTCTTGTTTCCCTTCTGCATGCCTCTCCTCCTACTTGTACTCTCTCTGTCATAAATAAATAAAATCTTAAAAAAAAAAAAAAAGAAAGAAAAGAAAAAGAAAGAAGGAATTTCCATCTGGATATTGGCAGGCAGTAAGAATTTCTGTCACCTTCAAGTCCTAACCAGACTAGGAATCAGATTTACATAAGACATAAAACAGATTAACAGGAGAAAATCAAATTTAACTGCATATGCATGGGCAACCCACACAGACATTCCAGAGACAGTCAAGCAAAATGAAGTACATATGTCATTCTGAACTAAGGAAAAGAGGGTAGTAGTCTGAAACTTCAAAGGAAGGACTGTGATCCTCAGGAAGAATGAAAAAGTATAAATGTTTAGCAAACAAATGTTTGTTGGATTACTCACAGCCCATGGGACAAAGACAGGAGTTCAGTCAAACAGGCCTTGTTAGATTCCTCCCTGTCGACCCTACCTAGTTTATATCACAATGTAGTTATCTATGGTGATAGCTCTCTTCCGGGAGCAATCCTCTATACAAATTATTTTTAGGCAGTTCACAGGGAGGTAAAGAGCTTCTCCTGAATCTACTAGGTTTTGATTATTTGTTAACTCAAAAGAATCTTGATGCCAGAGTCTTGGAACAGACTGCCATTTATTACCCCTCCCCCCATATCAATTCTTAAGATGGTAGGATGGATGGAGAATTGAAGAGTCTGGTAACAGCTGTACAAATTGGGATCAGCTTTAGATTTGGGGGGTTTTAATTTGTTTCTTTCTTTTATTTTTTTGGTGTTGTTATACTTCTGGATAAATAACATTTGTGTTATTTCTAATACCTGACAACTTCTCAATCAAGTCAGTCACCTCTGTGACTCTAATCAAAAGAGAAATTAGGTTTCTGTAATTGATGTACACCAAAAGTCCTTCAAATTCCACCTCCCTCCTCACCCCCTGAAAAGTGAACGGCCTAACATCCTTTTTTTATTCCCTCAAAATTTAAAACTTGCCCCAAATTTTATGCATGTGCTAACAGCTTTATAATCACAATTCTACAACATGTGTAATTTCTTGTGTCAGCAATAACACAGCAGATAAGATCACAGTTCTTAACTTTACTAGCTGCTTATTTCTTGGTCCAATGCTTCCTCAAGTTTGTACCATCAGCAATGTAAATGTATTTACAATTGGTACATTCTAATATTAATTAAATTACAGAGAACAGATCATTTAGCATAGGAAGCATGAACATTATTTAGCATTTTTTTAGCCCAATATAATGTCTTATGGATTCAGTTTAATATTTATTTTATTGGATAATTTCACTCACTCCAGAGATCTGTTAATAATAGTGCAGTGTGGAATTTTAATCTAAAATACATGATACATTTTGTTGACTTAAAACTCTATTACCAATCTGATGACTATATGCGTGCATGTGTGTGTGTGTGTGTGTGTATGTGTGTGTGTGTATGTGTGCATGTGTGTGTGTATAATAATCCAGTATTATGAGAAATATAAGATATCACTATTAATGTGACAGTGATTTACTGTTCATCTGTACTATGCTTTGAGATTTTGGAGCAATTTTTACTCTAGAATTTTCATGGTATTTACTTTGGAAAGTAAATTATTGAACAATATTATCAAGGAACTGCCCTATGGAGCACTGTACTTGGTAAAAAACAGTGTCAATAACATAAAAGTTCCAGAAATTAGTCAGTAAAATCAGGCAGGAATAGGGAAAAAAAAATCAAGGAATAGTTTACTTTGTTTGCAGAGTTTACAACCTGGTGAACAATGGGAAATACTATAAGGGTAAATGAAAATTATTTTCTACATTTATAAAAGCAACTAAATTATCTTCATCTTTCCTGTTTTTTAAAGAGTGTTTCTTTGGAGATAGTACAGATCTGAGTTTTTAATTCTAATTTTTAGAATAAAAATACATCTCTCTCAGGGTTTGTCTCCAAATTTGATAATGAAGAGACATATCCAAGGGACATCTAGATAATCTAGGGGTTATCTCAAATAACCTCAGATCTGTAAAAACCCACATTTGGAATTAACTCAGAGGTCTTCCAGATTTACAGATTATTGTCACAAGGAGAAACCCCTTTGTCGAAAACAAGGAAATTACTGTTCTTTCTCCTGCTTTTCTGTATAAAATGTGTGACATTTTGCCCTAACTTTCTTGTCATTTTTATGCTAATTTATAGGCATCCAAATCTGTTAATACTAACCTAGTAATAAACTATGCTTTTGTTTTTGCTTTTTTTTGGTCTTTCATATTGGGCTAGAAGGGTCTTCTGTTAGCAGTATTTTATTTATGTAACATACACACACACGTATGCACATGCTCATGCATAGGAGGACATAGAGATTCAGAGCAAATTTTAAATCTAAATATTATGAAACTACATAGGTATTTGTTAAAGGAACACAGATTCAATGTACTTTGATTTAAATCTGTGGTTCCGGGTGCCTGGGTGGCTCAGTGGGTTAAGCCGCTGCCTTCGGCTCAGGTCATGATCTCAGGGTCCTGGGATCGAGTCCCACATCAAGCTCTCTGCTCAGCAGGGAGCCTGCTTCCTCCTCTCTCTCTCTGCCTGCCTCTCTGCCTAATTGTGATCTGTCTCTGTCAAATAAATAAATAAAATCTTTAAATAAATAAATAAATAAATAAATAAATCTGTGGTTCCGAAATAGTGTGCCCTGAGATAAGGAAAGTTAAAGAATTCCCATAGTCAAATTATTTTGGGGAAAACCACTTGTTTATTTCCTTCTCTTTTAATTATTTTTGTGATCTATATTAGTATACTATGCTTTTGCAATAAAAAATACTTATTCATTTTTATTTTATGATTATTTGCACCTACTGACATTTTTTAACATATCACTAATGTACACATAACTTCCTTTGGGATACTTTTTGTGAAAAGTTGATCTTGCTATATTAAATGAAGGAAGACAGGTGAACGCAGGGAAAATTTGGAGCGTTTGAATATTGAAAAGGTATGACGATAGTAAACAGATGTCATAGAAAATTGCAGACAGACATAAAACTCATGCCATGTTTGGGAGGGTATGACAAAATATGATATGAGCCTTGGGGTGCCTGGATGGCTCAATTGGTTAAGCATCCAACTCTTGATTTTGGCTCAGGTCACAATCTCAGGGTAGTGAGATCAAGCCCCATGTGAACTCTGTGATAGCGTGGAGCCTACTTAGGATTCTCTCTCTCCCTCTGCCCCTCCGCAATCTTTGCCCTTACTCATGCACACTTGCTCTCTTTTCTTTCTCCCTTAAGAAAAAAAAAAAGAAAGGAAAGAAAGGTATGACCTATATACACAGCGGATAGTACATTGTGTCATATCATATTACATCATATTGTATAATATAACAAAGAGACTCATCTGTAAGAAAATAAAATTAAAGTAACCAGTGGAGGGAAAAATAGGAAGAAGAAAATTCAAAGGGGAAAAATTAATCAGAGTAAGTTGTAAATTGATGAATGTAAAAGAAAAAGTAATAAATGGGAATTTCAAATTTATCAGCACTACTGGTGAAAATGTCACCAGTCACTCAAAAAGAGAAATTCTGTAAGTTTAGATAATAGTCATATATAATACATTTTATTAACAAGTCTATGTTAGCATGGTCTTCTTTTTTCAATTATGGTTTAATTGAATATAATAATTCATATTATATTAATATAATATACTATACAATATTATATATATATATAAGGATTCATGTATTTAATCTCCAAAGAAGTAAAGCATTTATTAAGAGTAATAACAGTAGTAAGAACACTTAATCAGAATGCCCCCTTAGAAATTTTTTAAGTGAAAAATATAGTACATTCACAATACTGAAAAATAGAGGCACAATTGTATAGCAGATCCTTAGATCTTAGTTATCTTATAAATCTGAAACTTCATACCCATTGAACAGTGACCTCTGATTTTCCCTTCCAGGACAACCATTATTCTACTTTCTGTTTCTATGGGTTTGACTACCTTAAATACCTTGTATAAGTAAAATCATGAAGTATTTGTCTGCAAGTATCTTATCTTATCCTGTCTTAGCATTATGTCCTCAAGTTTCATTCATGTTTCCACGTGCACCAGAATTTACTTCATTTTTTTAAGGCTGAAAAATTTTCTATTATAGGTATATACCACACTTTTTATTCATTTGTCTATCAGTAACTATTTCTACATATTAGGTACTACAAATAGTGTTGCAATGAACATGAGAATGTAGATATCTCTTTGAGATTCTAATTTCAGTATTTTGGATATGTACCCCAAAGTGGGATTGCTGAATGAATGTTAGTTCTATTTTAAGTTTTTATTGAGAAGTGCCTATACTGGTTTTGATAGCAGCTGTGCCAATTTATGTTCCTACTAAAAACACACAAATATTACAATTTCTCCACATCCTTGACAACATTTTTTTTTAATGCTAACCATCCTAATAAGTGCAAGGTAATATGTTTCACAGTAGTTTAATTTGCATTTCCTTAATGATTAGTGACATTGAATGTCTTTTTGTATATCTATTTACCTGTTAACTATTTGTATTTCTTTTTTAAAAATGCTTATTTGATTTGTTTGCCCAATTATAAATAGGATTGTTTGAGACATACAGATAGCCCACAGGCTCATAAAATGATGATCAGCATCAATGAGAGGAGTCAAGATGGTGGAGGAGTAGCAGGCTGAGATGACATCAGGTTGCAGGAGTTCAGTTAGATAGTTAACAAACCATTCTGAACACCTACAAATCCAACAGGAGATTTAAGAGAAGTGCTGCAATTCTAGAAACAGAATATTGACCACTTTCTGAAAGGTAGGATGTGCGGAGAAGTGAATCTGAAGCAACGGGCAGATAGACTGTGGGAGGAAGGGCCAGCTCCTGGCAAGTGGCAGAGCAATGGAGCACAAAATCAGAACTTTTGAAAGTCTGCTCCACTGAGAGACATCATTCCAGAGGCTAAGTGGGGTTGGAGCACTCGCTGGAACAGCGGGGTCTAGGGTCCTGCATGGCCACAGAAGGATCAGGGGTGTCTGAGTATAACAGAGCTTGCAGGTGTCAGAGCAGGGAAGCTGGCTGCAGAGACAGAGACAAGGAATGAGCTCTCAGCTCATGTTTACCTTAAACTGTGACCAGTAGGAGATATATATATATATATATATATATATATATATATATATATACATATATATATATTTGAGCAGGGACCCTACAATTGGCAGAATCAGGGAGAATCACCTTCCTTCTCTGGAGGCAAGAATCTGCTGGGTTTGGAGACTACAAATGAGGCCATATGCCAGAGACAGAAACATTCAGTCACAGGCTGGGTGAGCTTGGAGTGCAGCAGGAGACCAGGGAGACAGGAGTGATTGAGCACTTTTCTCCAAGGGTGCACTGAGGAGTGGGGCCCCAAGGTCTGGGCTCCTCCAGGGCAGAGACTGAGAGGCCGCCATTTTTTATTCCAGTCCTCTAGAGCTCTACAGAAAGCATTCAGGGAGAAAAGCTCCTGAGAGCTAACCCGAGCAGATTACATAGTTCACCCCTGGCAAGGGCAGTGCAATTCCGCCTTGGACAAAAACACTTGAGAGTCACTACAACAGGCCCCCTCCCCCAGAAGATCAGCAAGAACATCCAGCCAAGACCAAGCTCACTGATCAAGGAGAACAGTGGAATTCCAGAGGAGAGGAAAATAAAGAATGGAATTCATTGCTTTCTCCACATGCTTCTTTAGGCTTGCAAAGTTAATTAAATATTTTTAATTTCATTTATTTATTTTTATTTTTATTGCTTTTTATTTTTTATTTTTTTTAATTTATTTTCTTTTTCTGACTTTTTTAACTTCTACTCTTTCTTCTTTAATGTTTTTTAACTAGTTTATCTTACCAATATCTTTCTTAAAGAAATATTTTTAAACCTTCATTATTATAGTCATATTTTATCTTTCGTTTTATCTAACTTTATTTTTTTATACATATAAGGTATATTCTTCTAAATAAATTTGGGATACAACTTCTAATAGATCAAGTTACACCCTAATATAGCACAGGGCTTTATTCCAGTCTCCAGTCTGATCAAATTCTCTCCACTTTTTCTTTCTTTTACCAACAAACTTACCTTACAAACTCCTTTTTTAGAATTTTTTTTTAAATTTTCATCTTTACAATCATATCCCATCCCTTCATCATGTTTAACCTTATTTTTTGTATATATACATACACATTTTTCTTTCTTTAAAATTTTGGGAGGTAGTTTCTTCTAAGAGACCAAAATACACCCAAAATTAAGTGGGTGGTTCTGTTCCGTTCACCAGTTTAATATATATATGTATGTGTATATATACATATATATATATATATGTATGTATATTTTGAAATTTTTAAATTTATTTTTATTTTTTATTTTTTTAAAGATTTTATTTATTTATTTGATAGACAGGGATCACAAGTAGGCAGAGATGGAAGCAGAGAGAGAGGGGTCAGCAGGCTCCCTGCCGAGCAGAAAGCCCGATGCGGGGCTCGATTCCAGGACTCTGGAAAACTTTTTTTTTTTTTTTTTTACTTCTTTTTATGCCCTTTCTTCTCCCACAGTTTGGGGTCTCTTCTGATTTGGTTAATGCACATTTTTCTGGGGTCTTTACCACACTTTTAGTATTTTATCCTCTCATTCCTATATTCTTATCTGGATAAAATTACAAGGTGGAAAAACTCACCACGAAAAAAAGAACAAGAGGTAGTACTGAAGGTACCAAGTCAATACAGACATTGGTAATATGTCAGATCTAGAGCACAGAATAGCAATTCTCAAGGTGCTAGCTGGGCTAGAAAAAGGCATGGAAGATATTAGAGAAACCCTGTCTGGAAAAATAAAAGCCCTTTCTGGAGAAATAAAAGAACTAAAATCTAACCAAGCTGAAATAAAAAAAATATATTAATGAACAGCAATAAAAAATAGAGGCTCTTACTACTAGGATAAATGAGATGGAAGAGAGAATTAGTGACATAAAAGACCAAAAGACAGATAATAAAGAAGCTGAGCAAAAGAGAGACAAACAACTACTGGACCACAAGGGGAGAATTTGAGAGATAAGTGATACCATAAGATGAAACAATATTAGAATAATTGGAATTCCAGAAGAAGAAGAGAAAGGGCAGAAGGTATATTGGAGCAAATTATTGTAGAGCATTTCCCTAATATGACAAAGCGAACAAGCATCAAAATCCAGGAGGTGCAGAGAACCCCCCCCCTCAAAATCACTAAGAATTGGTCCACACCCCATCATCTAATAGTAAAAATTACAAGTCTTAATGACAAAGAGAAAGTCCTGAAAGCAGCCTGGGACAAAAAGTCTATAACATACAATGGTAGATATATCAGATTGGCAGCAGACTTATCCACAGAGACTTGACAGGCCAGAAAGAACTGGCATGATATATTCAGAGCACTAAATGAGAAAAACATGCATCAAAGAGTACTATATCCAGCTAGGCTATCATTGAAAATAGAAGGAGAGATAAAAAGCTTCCCAGACAAACAAAAACTAAAAGAATTTGTAAACACCAAACCAGCTCTACAGGAAGTATTGAAAGGTGTCCTCTAAGTAAAGAGAGACACTAAAAGTAGTAGACCAGAAAGGAACAGACAATATAGAGTAACAGTCATCTTAAGGAAATACAATGGCACAAAATTCATATCTCTCAAAGTTGCCCTGAATATAAATAGGCTAAATGCCCCAATCAAAAGACACAAGGTATCAGAATGGATAAAAACAACAACAACAACAAAAACAAACAAACAAACAAACAAACAAACAATCAATATGCTGTCTAAGAGAAACGCATTTTAGACCCAAAGACACCTCCAGATTTAAAGTGAGGGGGTGGAAAACCATTTACCCTGCTACTGGACATTGAAAGAAAGCTGAGGTGGCAATCCTTATATCAGATCAATTAGATTTTAAGCCAAAGACTATAATAAGAGATAAAGAAGGACACTATATCATATTTAAGGGTCTGTCCAACAAGAAGATCTAACAATTTTAAATATCTATACCCCTAAAATGGGAGCAGCCAACTATATAAACAATAGCAAAATCAAAGAAACACATAGAAAATAATACAATAATAGCAGGGGACTTTAAAAACCTCCCTCACTGAAATGGACAGATCATCCAAGCAAAAGATCAACAAGGAAATAAAAGCCATAAATGACACACTGGACCAGATGGAAATCACAGTTATATTCAGAACATTCTATCCCAAAGCAACAGAATACACATTCTTTTCTACTGCACATGGTACATTCTCCAGAATAGATAACATCCTGGGTCACAAATCAAGTCTCAACTGGTACCAAAAGATTGGGATCATTCCCTGCATATTTTCAGACCACAATGCTCTGAAGCTAAAACTGAATCATAAGAGGAAATTTGGAAAGAACCCAAATACATGGAGGCTAAAGAATGAATGGGTCAACCAGGAAATTAAGAAGAATTGAAAAAATTCATGAAAACAAATGATAATGGGAACACAACTGTTCAAAGTCTGTGGGACACAACAAAGGCAGTCCTGAGAGAAAAATATATAGTGATACAAGCCATTCTCAAGAAACAAGAAAGGTCTCAAATACAACCTAACTCTACACCTAAAGGAGCTGGAGAAAGAGCAGCAAAGAAAGCCTATATCCAGCAGGGAAAGAGAAATAATAAAGATCAGAGCAGAAATCAATGAAATAGAAACCAAAGAAACAGTAGAACAAAGCAATGAAGCTAGGAGCTGGTACTTTGAAAGAAGTAATGAGATTGAGCAACCCCTGGCCAGACTTATCAAAAAGAAAAGAGAAAAGACCCAAATAAATAAAATCGTGAATGAAGGAGGAGATATCACAACCAACACCAAAGAAATACAAACATTTATAAGAACATATTATGAGCAATTATATGCCAACAAATTTGATAATCTGGAAGAAATGGATGCATTCCTAGAGACATACAAACTACCACAACTGAACCAGGAAGAAAAAGAAAACCTGAACAGACCCCTAACTAGTAAGGAGATTGAAATAGTTATCAAAAATCTCCCAACAAATAAGAGCCTAGGGCCAGACAGCTTCCCAGGGCAATTCTACAAAACCTTTAAAGAAGAATTAATTCTTATTCTCCTGAAACTGTTCCAAAAAATAGGAATGAAAGGAAAACTTCCAAACTCATTTTATGAGGCCAGCATTACCTTGATCCCCAAACCAGACAAAGACCCCATCAAAAAAGAGAATTACAGAGCAATATCCTTGATGCACATAGATGTGAAAATTCTCACCAAAATCCTAGCCAAAAGAATCCAAAAGTACATTAAAGGGATTATTGCCCACGACCATGTGGGATTTATTCCAGTGTTGCAAGGTTGGTTCAACATCCACAAATCAATGAATGTGATATAATATATTAATAAAAGAAAGACAAATAACTATATGATACTCTCAATAGATGCTGAAAAAGCATTTGACAAAGTACAGCATCCTTTCTTGATCAAAACTCTATTCTCAATGGAGGAAAAACGAAGAGCTTTTCTGCTAAGGTCAGGAACATGGCAGTGATGTCCATTATCACCACTGCTATTCAACATATTACTAGAAGTCCTAGCCTCAGCAATCAGACAACAAAAAGAAATAAAAGGCATTGAAATCAAGAAAGAAGAAATCAAACTCTCACTCTTTGCAGATGATATAATACTTTATGTGGAAAACCCAAAAGACTCCACACCAAATCTGCTAGAACTTGTACAGGAATTCAGTAAAGTGTCAGGTATAAAATCAATGCACAGAAATCAGTTACATTTGTATACACCAACAACAAGACAGAAGAAAGAAATTAAGTAGTCATTCTCACTTACAGTTGCACCCAAAACCATAAGTTAGCTAGGAATAAACCTATCAAAAGAGGCAAAGAATCTGTACACAGAAAACTATAAAGTACTCATGAAAGACATTGAAGAAGACACAAAGAAATGGAAAAATGTTCCATGCTCATGGATTCAAAGAACAAATATTGTGAAAATGTCTAAGCTACCTAAAGCAATCTACACATTTAATGCAATCCTTATCAAAATACAATCAATTTTTTTTCAAAGAAATGGAACAAATAATTCTAAAATTTATATGGAACCAGAAAAGACCTCGAATAGCCAGAGGAATGTTGAAAAAGAAAGCCAAAGTTGGTGGCATCACAATTCCAGACTTCAAGCTCTATTACAAGGCTGTAATCATCAAGACAGTATGGTACTGGCACAAAAACAGACACATAGGTCAATGGGACAGAATAGAGATCCCAGAAATAGACCTTCAGCTCTATGGTCAACTAATCTTTGACAAAGAAAGAATGAATGTCCAATGGAAAAAAGACAGTCTCTTCAACAAATGGTGTTGGGAAAATTGGATAGCCACATGCAGAAAAATGAAACGACCATTTCCTCCCATCACACACAAAAATAGACTCCAAATGGATGAAGGACCTCAGTGTGAGAAAGGAATCCATCAAAATCCTAGAGGAGAACACAGGCAGCAACTTCTTCCTAGAAACATCACCAAAGGCAAGGAAAGCAAGGGCAAAAATGTACTATTGGGACTTCATCAAGATCAAAAGATTTTGCACAGCAAAGGAAACAGTCAACAAAACCAAAAGACAACTGACAGAATGGGAGAAGATTTTTCAAATGACATATCAGATATCTATAAATCTATAAAGAACTTCTCAAACTCAACACCCAAAGAACAAATAATTCAATCAAGAAATGGGCAGAGGACATGAACAGACATTTCTGTAAAGAAGACATCCAGATGGCCAACAGACACATGAAAAAGTGCTCCACCTCACTTGGCATCAGGGAAATACAAATCAAAACCACAATGAGATAATACCTCACACCAGTCAGAATGGCTAAAATTAACAAGTGAGGAAACAACAGATGCTGGCAAGGTTGTGGAGAAAGAGGAACCCTCTTACACTGTTGGTGGGAATGCAAGCTGGTGCAGCCATTCTGGAAAACAGCATGGAGTTTCCTCAAAAAGTTGGAAATAGAGCTATCCTACGACCCAGCAATTGCACTACTGGGTATTTACCTTAAAGATACAAATGTATTGATCTGAAGGGGTATGTGCACCTGAATGTTTATAGAAGCAATGTTTGCAATGTCCAAACTGTGGAAAGAAACTAGATGTCCATCAACAGATGAATGGATAAAGAAGTGGTATATATACACAATGGAATACTATGCAGCCATCAAAAGAAATGAAATCTTGCCATTTGCAACGACGTGGGTGGAACTGGAGGGTATTATGATGAGCGAAATAAGTCAGTCAGAGAAAAACAATTATTATATGATCCCCTTGATATGAAGAATTTGAGAGGCAATGTGGGGGGTTTAAAGGCTAGGGAAGGAAAAATGAAACAAGATGGGATCGGGAGGGAGACAAACCATAAGAGGTTTTAATCTCACAAAATAAACTGAGGGTTGCTGGGGGGAACTGGAGAGAGAGAGGGTGGTTGGGTTATGGACATTGGGGAGGGTATGTTCTATGGTGAGTGCTGTGAAGTGTGTAAACCTGGTGATTCACAGACCTGTACCCCTGGGACTAATAATACAATATGTAAATAAAAAGTAAAAAATTTAAAAAAAATCAACATCACTAAACAGGGAAATGCAAGTCAAAACCATAATGATATAGCACCTTTTGTTTGTTGGAATGGCCCAAATCCAAATAAGATATACTAAGTGTTGATGATAATGTGGAAAAAAAGGAGCACTCATGCACTGTTGGTGAGAATGTAAATGGGTACTGTAGAATACAGTATGGAGTTTCCCCAAAAAATTAAGAAGAGAAATGTCATATGATCCAATTAGTCCACTACTGGGTATTTGCCCAAATGGGGAGTCAGAGCAATAAATACGGAAAACAAAATGATGGTTACCACCTGGAAGAGGTAGTAGGCGATGGGCTAATTAGGTGAAGAAGGGTGGGAGAGACAGGCTTGCAGTTGTGGAATGAGTAAGTTGTGAAGATAAAAGGTACAGCATAGGGGTATAGTTAATGGTATTGTAAGAGCGTTGTATGGTGACAAATGGTAGTTATACTGTGGTGAGCACAGCATAATGTATAGAGTTGTCGAATCACTGTGTTGTACACCTGAAACTCAAGTAACATTGTGGATCAACTATAACAAAAAATAATAATGAACAGGGTGCCTGTGTGGCTCAGTCATTAAGCGCCTGCCGTCAGCTCAGGTCATGATCCCAGAGTCATAGGATGAAGCCCCTCATCATGCTCTGCGGGGATCTGTTTCTCCCTCTCCACTCCCCTTGCTTGTGTTCCCTGTCTCGCTGTGTCTCTATCTGTCAAAAAATAAACAAACAAAAAACTCAGAAATAATAATAATCAAGTATTTTTTATAACATAAAAAAATGTTATTTGTTTTTTGTTATTTTGTATGAGCTTTTTATATATTTTAGATTAAAACTTCATAATATATGTGGTTACACTTGTGTTTTCCATTCTATACATTACATTTTCACTCAGATTATTTTCTTTGGTGAATAAGGGCTTTTTCATTTAACATAGTCTCTCCATTTTTGTTTTTATACTTTTAGTGTCAAGTCCAAGAGCCCATCACCAAGGCCTATGTCAAGAAAGTTTCCTATATATAGTTTTAATAGTTTTACAATTTGTGTCTTTAAATGCATAATTCATATTGAGTTGATTTTTGTGTATGGTGTAAGATCAAGTTCTGCATGTAGAACAGCATCTGCTAAAAAAACATCTGTTTCCTCATTTTGTTTTTTTGGCCCTTTGTAGAAGATCATTTGACTCTTCTTACACAGGTTTTTTTCTGGGCTCACTATTCTTTTCCATTGGTCTATATGTCTCCCCCCTCCCCCCCATATCATGTTGTTTTGGTTACTACAGTTTTGTATTTTATTTTATTTATTTTTAAAGATTTTATTTATTTATTTGACAGAGATCACAAGTAGGCAGAGAGGCAGGAAGAGAGAGAGGGGGAAGCAGGCTCCCTGCGGAGCAGAGAGCCCGATGCTGGGCTCCATCCCAGGACCCTGGAATCATGACCTGAGCCAAAGGCAGAGGCTTTAACCCACTGAGCCACCCAGGCGCCCCTGTATTATATTTTAAAATCAGAAAGCATCATGCCTCTTCTTTCTCAAGTTTCTGGAGTCTTTTGTGGCTTCATATACATATTGAGATTGCTTTTACTCCCTTCTCTGTAAAAAAGTGTCATATGGATTTTAGTAGGGATTACAATGAATTTGTTTATTTCTTTGGGAAGGTAAGATATTTTAACACTATTAAATCTCTCAATCTATAAGCATGGGTTGTCTTTTCATTTATTTGTGTCCATTTTAATTTCTGTCATTAATGTATTGTAGTTTTCAGTGTACAAATATTTTGCCTCTTTAAGTTTAATTTTTTTTAAAGATTTTTAAAAATTTATTTATTTGACAGACAGAGATCACAAGTAGGCAGAAAGGTAGGCAGAGAGAGAGGAAGGGAGGCAGGCTCCCTGCTGAGCAGAGAGCCTGGTGCTGGGCTTGATCCCAGGATCCTGGGATCATGACCTGAGCTGAAGGCACAGGCTTTAACCCACTGAGCCACCCAGGTGCCTGAGGTTAAAAGTATTTTTTTTAAATGGCGATTGTAAATGAGCTTTTTGTTAATTATTTTTTTCAAAAAGTTTTTTAAGTGTACAAAAATGCCATTGATTTTTGTATGTTGATTTTATATCCTGCAACTTTACTGAATTTGCTAGGTTTAGAATGAATTTATCTCAACATAATAAAGTCCATATAAGAAAAACCCTGAGCTAACTTCACACTCAAATTGGAAAATCTGATGATCTCCATTGGCAGATGATATGACATTACATATATAAAAAACTCTGAAGACTACACACACACATATCCACACAAAGAACTCACAAAAGACTTCTTATTCTGCGTACTTTGTTTCTCTGCATGCCTTATGTAACACAAATAGGGAGGTGATAAGTATGATCACAAACTGGAATCATAAATCACATTACAAACAGGGAGTGTGGATCAGTCAGTCCAAAGAACAGACAGGGCATGATTATTAGACTGGCTGCTGTACTAAAGATCTCCAATTGTAAAGATCTCTAAGTTCTATTATATTCTTGGCTGCTTCCAAAAAAAAATAAAATGGAGAATAGATCAATACATGATTTTAAAAAAAAATTAGAGAGTAGAAAATTAGAGACCATCAACATATTCAAGTCATTTTTATTTTTTTTCTTAAAAAGTGTTTCACTCATTAAAAATAAATAACATTTAACATGGTTGTTTATAACAGATTATTTGCTTCTCAATATTACCCCAGAAATAATTTCCAAAATCAAATATATATGTCCAAATAAATATCTCAGAACAATTGGCAATTTAAATTGACATTTAATTTGTAGTCAGTAAATTTTGCAAAAATACATTTTATAAAAATGTAACTATCATATTTAAAATAATTAAAATTCACATAAACATGTATTACTCTATTAAGTATTTATATATCTTTGTTTTATCATATGTTCTTAATAAATTTGTGTAAGTATGAAATTAGATATTAGTCAAAAATATTTGTTGTTTGAATTAGTCAAAGTAGGAGTATTAAGCACTTTTAAAGCTTTCAATCAGCCAATCAACATTCAATAAAGATTGAATGTTTTCACAGTGCCTACCTAGGTGGCTCAGCAGGTTAAGCACTGGATTCTTGATTTTGCTCAGGTCAGGATCTCAGGGTTGTGAGATTCAGCCCAGCGTTAGGCTCCGGGGTGTGTGTAATGTGTGTGTGTGTGTAAGTGTGTGTGTGTGTGTGTGAATGCACACATGTGCTCTATCTCACCCTCTGTGGAAAATAAAATGAATGTTTTCAATTACATACAAGGTAAATGCTATTAGATTTAAAAGCTTATTGGTTAGTATTATAATCAATTTTATTATCTGTTTCAAAATAATTGCTCACTAATAGGTGCCATTATTCATTGGCGAAGAGTGCTTGCAGCAAAGTTTTTTTCTTATTTATTTTATTCTAGTTTTTTTTATTATGTTCAATTAAGCAAAGTTTTAGAATAATTGAAGTTTTAACTCAATTTCCATATCCAACCATTTTGTAACTTACTCCTTTGCCCCCTTTTCATACCCAGTTCACCAAATATTCTCATGCTGCTCTTAATGATTCCTGTCAGCAAACCAATTCATTCCACTTTGAGTTGCCATTTATTGTATTCTTCTCATTATTATTTCTACTTTAAAACGTGCCCCCCCCCCATAAAATTAAAAATAAAACCTGCCCAGCAGAGAGGTTATACAAGATATTTTAGGGGGTGGGAAGGAAAAGCATCTAAATATTAAATTGAAGATACCAATAATAGACGACTGAAGGAGCTCCTGGGTGGCTCAGTGGGTTAAAGCCTCTGCCTTCAGCTCCGGTCATGATCCCAGGGTCATGGGATTGAGCCCTGCATGGGGCTTTCTGCTCTGCGAGGAGCCTGTTTCCCCCTGTCTCTCTGTCTGCTTCTCTGCCTACTTGTGATCTCTGTCAAATAAATAAATAAAATATTTTAAAAAATAGACTACTGAAAAAGAATTTTGGAGATAGAGGTATCTCAAGATTTCTAGTTCCTTTTATATTACGGGATACATGCAGAGTGGCACCAAATCTTCTAGAATTTATAAGAGTCTCTTTTTTGGATTTGAAAAAAAGAAGAAGAAGAAGGAGAAGAAGGAGGAGGAGGAGCAGAAGGAGGAGCAGGAGGAGGAGCAGAAGGAGGAGCAGGAGGAGGAGCAGGAGGAGAAGAAGAAGGAAACTAGAGTCAAAACAACCACCTTTATAAAAAGTGTCCTAACCCTCCAGTTGAAGTATTTAGGAAGTTCCCACCTGCTTGAAATTTCCTTTCTCAGTTGATATGCACCATTGACCTTGATTATCTCTTCTAAAATTCTTTGATTAGAATTACTCCTCAGGGCTAAACCATGAATACATACACCCACTTAGTTGTTAACAGCCTCCAAAAACAAACAAACAAAGCCACAATCGGCTTGCTCATAGTACCGGAATTGTGCCTGAACTTTGCTAAATAATTCTGACTAGTGAGGACCGGAACACAAATATTCCTCAAACAACATCTCTTTATAAATGCCCTTAAGACTAATTCACATCTAGAAGATAGTCATACTGTGGACTGCTTAATTAGAAATCTAATTTCTGCTTCATATTCATGTTTCTACGTACAAGTCATAGTAATGGTCGAAAGCAATTAATGTAAAACTGTACTGCAAAGATACTCGTTAAATACTTGAATACGTGCAATTTTTTTTTTTTTTTTTTTTTTTTTTTGGAGAGAGGTCAGAATGATTAAAAGAACAAGTAGAAATTCATTGAGCTAATATCATTATTTTCAGGATAAAAGTTTAAAGTGCTATATCAGATAGTGGTCGTTTGAGTGTGATACTAACTGCAGAAGACATTCCCTGCAGAGTTCTGGCGGAATGCCTAGTATTTCAGAAGACATTTAGCTTTGACTCTAACTTTGGAAGAAAAAAAAAATGGAATAGTTCTTTATTTTCTAAAATATGCTTCATGATTATGGTTATTATCTTAAGAATGATTTACTCTTATCACAGAACACATTTTTGTAGCAAATTGATCTGAAGAGATGTTCTTTCAATATTAATTCAACATGGCTTATTCATTGCTTGTGGAATATGTGAAGAATCAATTGAGAATATTCAGATATTATGTCTAAAGCCTAGCTCAAAATCATAGCATATTAAAAACAGAAGAAATAAGGATTTAAGCATTTCAATTCTATAATTACACTCTATTATTTAATATTGGAAAGGTAATAAATAAAATTAATGGCAATCTACCAAAATACATAAATGAAACGCTCAATCTAAGTTCTGAGTAACGATAATAAAATGCTCAGATACGAAAACCATCTTACTTGCAATCCCAAAGTCAGGAATTTAACTCTCTGCTTAAGGTGTAGATAATGAAAGATAGTCAGAAGAAAGGCAGGCAGGGGCAAGTGACCTCCTCCCTAAGAGGAAACCACTTTTAAAAGGATTTTACACCACCCTGAAAGCAGTCCTTCATCTGTTCTCACATGAACAAGAACCTGATAGGCAGATGAGCACACGCAGAAAAACCTGATTGGGTGCCAAGTTCATGGGGTTAATCACATTAAAGCAGTCCGCCAACAAGCCCGTAAAAATTCGGACTAAGAAACTTCAGTGGAAACCCTCTTGGGCCCCTTCCCTCTTTGGGGAGGTTTGTACCACTCCGCAATAAACTTTGCTTTGCTGTCCACTAGTTTTTGTCTGTTCTACCTCTCCACTCTTCAAAGCTGTGTGACCAAGAACTGTGGGCGCTAAAGGAAAAGAAACCCTGCAACATAGATATGAGAAAGACTATATAGAGTCTTTTCCATATGGTTGTCTTCAGATGAATCATACCCTGAAAATGGAACTGCATTTACAAATGTTGAAGAATTTTGAAGAGAGACTACAAAATTACAGCATTTTCTAGAGACAAGTTTTAAAGTTTGAAGTTAAATGTGGATTCAGGATTGCTGTTGTTGTTTTATAAGAATATAAGAATGCAAGTATTGGAGGTATATAATAGATTTTCTTTTCTTTTTTTTCTTTGAAGAGTTTTTTAATATAAAAAAGTAGTAGATTCAATGCTTTGCCACTACACACCCAGTTGCACACACACACGTATTCATATACACTCATATGCATGCGTAGCTTCTTCAAAATGTTAGTTTTATTTTCTTTATAAAATGATTTGTAAGCTGTTTTTAACACTAATCTCAGTGTAAACTTAAATTACATTTATTGGCTTCATATCACCTGGAGAAATTTGATGAAACTTGAAGGAATAATAATATTATACCTATGTCTAGGTCAACCAACAAATAAGGTTAGAGGTGAATGTGATGCATTGTAAAGTTAGGTTTGCAGTGAGAAAACTGTATGCCTAGCTCCCCCTTTCCCATATAAGTTGTCCTCAATCTGGAACTACAGAAGTCACTCTTGCAACATTTCTCCAAAGTGGAAGTTCCAGAGTCCTAGCAAATGGGGGGAAAATAATATAAATATAAATATAAAAATATATAGGCATATACATATACATATATATGTATATATATGTGTATATATTCCTGTGTATATATAGCCTGGCTTTCAACCTGGCTTTTGTTAGAGCCCATATGACAAAATCAATTCAATATGTACAAGTCCATAGAACTAAATGAAGCTATGAACTAGTTGCAGAGCAAGGAGTCTTTTTATTTTTTTTAAAGATTTTATTTATTTATTTGACAGAGAGAGAGATCACAAGTAGGCAGAGAGATAGGCAGAGAGATGGGGAAAGCAGGCTCCTTGCTGAACAGGGAGCCCGATGTGGGGCTGGATCCCAGGACCCTGAGATCATGACCTGAGTCAAAGGCAGAGGCTTAACCCACTGAGCCACCCAGGCGCCCCCAGGGAGTCTTCTTTATGGCTCCCCTTGTTTAAAAGACATAATCCCAAAATATTTATATTTCTTATTAGCATCACGAAGTTTATTATAAGTTTGTAAGTGAGAAATCAATCATGGGAAGACTTTTATTTTTGGGGATCTGATAATTTCTATATATTTCAACCAATAATCATTTGATAACATTTTTTCTCATGCTATGACGTATCTTATTCTCTGGCTTCCACTCTGGATGGTGCTACAGAGGCCTAGCATGAAGGAAGTCCATGTTCTTGCTTAGGTTAAACTTTGGTATATTTCAAAATGTAAAATTTTCCTAGGGTAGAGTGAGTCAGAACCTGGTATCTTCTTACTGCTCGTACTGGCAGCTTGAGGTGAGCATTTTTTTATTAAGGCAATCAGAAATACGTCAAAATGGATCTTCCAGTTTATCTCAAAATAAATCTAGAGACACCACACACACACATACACACACACGCACACTCTTACAAATATTCACTTCCTTTACCTCTTACCATCAGTTTCAAGTCATTAAGAAAAGTAAAGTAAATATACTGTTTGTGACTTTAAGTCCTCTTCACAGGTGTCCGTGATGTTCAGTCTAATGAAATAAATTTTATATGTATGTAAAAATGTGTGTGTATATATATATATCATCTATATATCTGTATCTATATATATTTATTTAGTTTATCTATTTTCATTTATGATTCACCAGGTTTGATGACGACTGTGTGGGAGAAGCAGTTTTGGAAGCACAAATTGAATGATTAATCTTACATCTTCTATCTTTAAGCTAGTTAGGGACAATCCTGTCTCGCTGCGTTTGTAAAGGAAGGTAACCAGTTTAGATTTTTTTTAGTCTCCAATTCAAAAACCTTTTTTGCTTTCTAGTAGTGTTGAAATGATATTATTTCTTTCTTCTGATTATGTTCTTTCCTAGTTGGAACAAAGACAAATCCCACATCTTCTTAATAACGGACCAATTCCTCCCAAATTATATTACCTCTTTAATGATCAGATTTTCTGCTAGTCTATATGGAAATGTTAACCTCAAAATTAAACATTTTGAAATGGCTGCATCCCAGAAAGTGACCTTGCAATGTAGATATTATCTTAAATTATTTATGTATGTGTCCTGGGCAACTACTTAGCCCACTTTGTATCAAAGTAAAATACATTAACGTTAGTGGTGGCTCAATGTCTCAATTTTATCCATTTTGCCTCTCCTACAATAAGGCAATGGATTGTGATTTTTAGAGTATGTTAATCCCATAAAAGACACAAAAAGTCAGTTATCACAGAAAAGTAAAGAGACAACTGGAAAGGAGCATTAGATATAACAGTCCAACCTCATTTTTTTTTAGTAGATACTAAATTTCCAAAAAAAAAAAATTGAGAAAAGAAGAACTATTAAATATTTATTGACAATCCATCTATCTCAAATGGTTTAGGGGCATATGTTGAATTTTGAATTTAACAAAATTACTCTTCAGTATATCTTTGACATTATGAGTTTCCAGAATAGGAACAAAAAATTGCAAGTGTGTCAAGTTCTTGAGTTACAGAAAGTTAACTTACTCAAGAAAATTATTTAAATGATTACTATTAAAATTACAAACATATACAGAACTATTAGTGAAGGAATAAAACTTATCTTCATATTGAATTTTTGTGTTTCTAAGTTTTAGTTTGCTTAATCATTCTGTCTTTCTAATTAAAACCTTCCCCTGGTTTTATAATCAGTATAGGCAAACTCACAGAGATTAAAATCATGTTACTGAAGAAATATTTTTATTTGATCTTCAAAAATAAGCAAGTTGGGATGTATTCATTTTACACTGAAGCATTTTTCAATTTATCAACATATTTTCAACTGCATTACAAGGCAGAGGATGAAGAATAACTTTGCAGAAAATAAAGAACATCCAGTATAGTAATTATATTACTCAATGACAGAGAAATACAGGAGCAGTTGAAAATGTATGATGCTAGGAAGGTTGGTAATTGCTAGGGTATGCATATTTCTGTATATTTATTTGCTCAGCTGCACTGAATAAAATATGATCTAGTTATCAAAAGGAAGGGTCTACATTTTAAAGTGCTTTAAGTCAACATAACACGTTTTATACATTCAACCCTCACTTATTTTTCTCCCATTGTAACTGAGCTTCAAATTGGTATTTTCACAGGGCATGCTCCAGGAAAGAGAAAAGATATTTTATTAACTTTATCAACCAAGATTATTTTTGTTCCTCAATCCCCCATCTGATATACCACAAATCTAACATATTTCAATTTTTCTTTACCTCATTATGATTCTTTTGAAGTTGGATGCAGTTTCAATGTCCAAGAAAATTCATTAAATAAATTTAATTTGTTTATTGTGTTTGGGTAATTCATGATAATATGGCAGAAATTTTTTAAAAATCCTAAAATTGATATAGGATCATAAGTGAATGCAGGTAATCATAGAAACTTGAAACAATATATCCACATGTAAAATATGATTTTTTTTAATGTTTGGTATTCTTAAGGAACTAGATTTAATTTTGGAGACTTTTCTCTATTGTTTTCTGTTTTTTAGTTTATTGTCCATGCTTATTTATTTATTTCTTTTTTTTCTTTCTTCCTTTTTTAGTTTTTTTAAGATGTAAGTTGAAGTCAAAGACCTTTCTTCTTTCAAGATTATTTTGGTTATCTGAAGTCTTTTAAGCTCCTATATCAGTATGTTCATTTGTATGTGTGTGAGGTCCACAATTATATAATCTTACCAGTGAACTCTACCAAATATTTCATGAAGAAATAGTATAAATTAAGTGCAATTTCTTATAAACAAATTGGAAAAAAGAGGGTCTACTTCCTAATACACTGTATGAAGCTACTATTAGTCTGATACCAAAACTAGACAAAGTCATTATAAGAAAAGAAAACCATAGAAAAATGTCTTTCATGAAAAAGATGAAAATATTCTTAATAAAATTTAAGCTATCAAATCCAAAAATGTGTAAAAAGGAGAATCCATCATGACCAAGTGGACTTTATATTAAGAATGAAAGGGTGGTTTACACAGAAACCCACACACAAAATGAGGAGACAGAAGAATATGTCTCAAATGAAAGAACAGGACAAAACCACAGCAAGAGACCTAAGTGAAACAGAAGTAAGTAATATGTTATATAGAGTATTTTTAAAAATATTTATTTTAGCTATTTTTCTTTTCTATGTTATGATTCTATCAATGGGCAAAAATTTAGTTGACTATTATCGAGCAATGGAGACACATGCCTAGTCCTGTCATAATTCATCAGATTATAGAGTTGCACCACTAGCATTATAAATGTCCAGATGAGGTCTACTTTTATTTATTTTTATTTTTTACAAATAGTAGAGAATTTAAAGTAGCAATCATAAGATATGCACTGAACTTGAGAAAGGAGTAGAGGGACACCAGTGAAACCGTTAACACAGAAATAAAAAAATAATGAATCAGAGATAAAGAACACAATAATGAAATTAATAATACACTAGATGGAATGAATAATAGACTAGACTACTTTATTAGTAGACAACATGACTATCTATAACAGAAAAGAGATAATATTTTTATTTTATTTTAAATAAAATAAAAATAAATAAATAAAATAAAATACATAATAAATAATAAAAATTAAAAAACAAAACATAAAAATATGAGTCCATTTTATTACATTCAACAGACATAACATAGTTTGTTAAATTGCTATTAAAGTTTCTAATCGCTTGCTCTAAATTTAGTAGTATAGTTATATAAATATTATGTTATGTTATGTTATTTTATGTATGTTATGTTATGTAGTAAAGTTATGTAGAATGTAAAGTTATGTAGAATGAAGTATCCAGTTTGTAGCTGGATACTGGCACCTAGATCACACTGAGCTAGCTGCTGCTCCACAGAGTACTCAGAATAACGGCAGCTATAAATTATTTTTTCCTGAAACTAATTTCCATTCATTGTAAGGTTAAATTCCTTGTGATGGCGCTATATGTTTTATGTTTCATACTTTATGTTTGAGCAGTCGGGCATTCATATCTGGCTGATTCACAAAGCTAGGACTTGTCTTTCTAATCATTCATTAAATCAGTATTTGTTGCAATATTAGCATCATGCAGTGCTGGGGTGTGATTTTTTCATTGTTGTTATTTTAGAGAGAGAGAGAGAGAGAGAGAGAGACAGCATGAGCAGGAGAGGCGGAGGGAGAGACAGAATCTTAAGCAGTCTCCCCACTGGACATGGAGCCCTACGTGGGGCTCAAACCCAGGACCCTGAGATTATGATCTGAGCTGAGACCAAGAGTCTGATGCTTAACTGACTGCACCACCCAGGCACCCCTACGGTGTGATATTTAATGATTTTCTTTCAGTAACTATCTACCAGTGATTTAATGGGACCAGAAAATTAATGGGAATGTGTGACTATTCAAATGCATATCGGAGGGCAGCTGGATGCTACTTAGAGTTGTATGGTAGGTTTGCCTCACCTAAATATGTGAGACCCTAAGGCAACAGGGCAAGAGAGCATGGGTGTTTAGTGTGGATAAAACACTATTACTACAACAAGACAATGTATGGCATATTCTCATTCTTATTGTGGCCTCTTAATATAAGAAAATAATCATTTAATTTTAGTTTTTATGAATAATCACGAAGCACCATGAAGTTGTGGTATTGTATGTTACTGATTTGCTGCCCCAAGTAGGGCTGGTATTCATTAGCAGAGGTGCCTCCATAGTTGCAGGAGACAATTATTTGCAAAAGCAAACAATCACAGCGAGCATAGGCATTTAACATTTTTAGATCCTATCAATTTAATGTTTTCTCTGAGTGCAAATGCTTCTACCTTACTTGTCTTTCTCCTTTTCTTATCATTCCCATTTTCAATTTTCCACAGTGATAT
This sequence comes from Mustela erminea, assembly GCF_009829155.1. Lineage (NCBI taxonomy): Eukaryota > Metazoa > Chordata > Mammalia > Carnivora > Mustelidae > Mustela > Mustela erminea. Next base: position 108,724,143 of record NC_045617.1, on the reverse strand, counting down.
TTTCCATTTTCTAGTTATTTTCAGTCTTTCTTTTAATAATAATAACTACCATCATTTTTCAGAGAATTACTATTTTTCAGAAGCTGCTAAGTGCTTTCAGTATATTATCTCTGTGATCTAGTATTATTATTTTTTTTTTCTTAAAAACCAATTTTCAGAGGCATTGCATAAACCGCTCTGGATCTCACTACAAGTAAATGGGAGAACTGGGTTTCAAACTAAAATCTGTTTAACTTCAAAGCTTAACTCTTAATCAAAATACTGCCTTAATAATAACTCAGGGTGTGTCATGAAAACAGAATACATTTGCAAAGGACAACCTTACCATGATACTTTCCTCCTGCCTGCTCAAAATATTTCCAACTCAATATAGAAAAAAGAGATGTCTATTCTATAAAACATTAAATAGCAGGTATATGTGTATAAAAATGACAAAGGAAAGGTGTTCTTATATCTGGCAACCCACAGTCATTAGTTAGGCTTTTAAAATTTATGAGAAAAAGAAATGCATGGATTCCCTTCGGTGAATACATTCTATAGAAATATATACAAGAGTAAAAGGTAGTACTTTTATATCACAGACACTGTGGACTGTATACTGAAACCGACAAGCATCCTAGGCTTTCTGATGAGTAAGTTAGTATCAGTTGGGGAAGCAAAGTGAGAAGAGATTCAGATTTTCTTTGTTCACACACCATTTACATTTTCCAATTAAGAGAATTTAATTGGGCAGGTTTGCCTCCATTCAGTCTGTGGTAACCTTACTGGGTAGAGTTAAATCCATAATCTCTGTTCTTTTACATGATGGTCATTGACCCTAGCAAATTAACTCCTCAATTACAATCAGTTACAGGTAGAGTAGTAAGACTGGTTTTATTTTTTTTAAGTGGTATAAGCTATGATTTCTAAGGATGAATTAACCATTTAAGCCAGTTTGGTTTTGTTTTTTGTTTTGTTTTTCAGAGTGCTGTTATGTGACAGACATGGACTCTGAAATTTCATGGACATATTTTAGAGAGAGAGAGCACAACTGGAAAGGCTGGAGGAAAGGGAGAGGCAGACTCAGTTCTGAGCCTGTAGCCCTCTGTGGGGCCTGATCTCTCACAGCCCGGAGCTGCTCAACTGCACCACCCAGGCGTGCCTCAGGGACTTTTTCTGCAACCTATACCAGTACATAATGATATATCTCAACTTTTAATTTAATAACAGTAATAAAAGCAGAAGGTACTCAGGGGCACTTGGGTAGCTCAGTTGGTTAAGTGTCCAGCTCTTGATTTCATCTCAGGTCATGGTCTCAGGGTCCCGAGATCAAGCCCTGTGTCAGGCTCTGTGCTCAGCACAGAGTCTGCTCAAGATTCCTTCTCTCCCTCTTCCTTTGCCCCTCTCCTTGCTCTTACTCTTTCTGTCTCTAAAATAAATGAACGGATCTTAAAAAAAAAAAAAGGAGGTGCTCATTCTACCCCAGCCCCCATGCAAATCAGTGACCAGAAGAAAATTATGTAAAATTTTCATGTGTCTAATTTATAACATTTTCTACCTTGGTAATGAATAAATGATACCAAATGCAAAAAATGGTTAAATGGGAAGGAAACTGAGAAGAGATTAAGAGAGAATGATGAATATAGATATTCCATTTTTAACATTTGAGCAATTAAGGATATGTTCAGTGAAATATAGTAGAGATTTTTTTTTTTGGTTTCAATTTGATACAAACATCTCAATATAAAAAGTATAGAAGTAAATTTCTATGATTTTCTTTTTTGACAAATATGGTATCTTAATTCATTGTCTTTTGTACAAATACAGAAAGTATATTTTTCAGTTTCCTAAAATACTGAAGTTGATCCTTAGGAAATGAGTATGGGAAAATGTGTGTGTTCAAAGGAACCTGAGGTGGAAAGAGATGAATTGACACAAATAAAAAGGGTTTAAAGTTATGATTTCCCACATGTTCTATAAATCATCCTTGATATTGATTCTATCTCATCATATTTTTGAATCTTGCCTCGTCTGGTTCATCTCCTGAAATATATCCTATATCTATCCTTAACTACAACTTTGATCTTTTGTAATGCTGCTCTTTCTGCATTTTCTTACCTAAGGAATTGCTCTGTTGTAATCTGACCAACAGTATAACAAAATAAGTCATTTTACTGCTGTGATATTTTTCCTTTTGTCACTTTGTAAAGATAACAGGTCACTTTAAAAAGTCAAGAGGATGGAAAGAAGAGTCAATGATGTTCTTCAGCTATTGTGTTTCACTTATACATCATAAATATATTAATTTAATTTATTTATCACAGTGTCTTGGGGCAAGAAGGGAACTTCAGGAAATTTTTTTATATGAAGACAAATATAATGTAATTCATCAAATTTTTTCCTACTTCACAATACTAATCCTTAGAAATTGTGGGTAAATATATGAAACCAGCATTATATACTTTATATTGAAAGTTATGTTATTAAATAACTCAAGAGCATATATGCTATTTCAGACAATTTTATTTTTTTAATTTAAATCCAATTAATTAACATATAATGTATTATTTGTTTCAGGGGTACAGGTCTGTGATTCATCAGTCTTTTATAATATCCAGTGCTCATTAGAACACATGCCCTACCCAATGTCCATCACCTAGTTACCCCATCCCCCATTCCTCTTCCCTCCAGCAACCCTTGGTTTGGTTTCAGATAATTTTAAATTCTTCCTTGAATTGAAATAATTAACAAAACCCCATTTCAGAAATTGAATAGGATAGTTTGATTAAATATTCTTATAGCTACTTCTTACATATATATTCTTTTTGCAATCATTTTGTAACATTAATGTTTAAAATCAGAGCACAGTTTGATAAAATGTCTTATTAATAGCTCTGTAACTACTTCTACATTAAAGATTTGAAATATGTAGCTATGGTTAAACAAATACTATTTCAAATAATTAACGGCTAACAGCATATAAAAGCTCTTCTGTTTATAAGTGGACTGAGAGGATGAATTGTGAAATGAAGTACTACATTAGGAAATTAAAATGCATATTGCACATTTAATAGTTTTGGAGGGTCGTGTTATTTTTCTACAACATAGTAGCTATTTCTGTGTGCACTAGATTTCCCTTCCTCTGGAAACCTTCCTTTGTGAATATGCATAACTGAAAATATTTTCTCTTTCACTATATTTTCTTCAAATTTTCATCTTTCTTTAAAAACAAGTTACACCATTTAATCTAAATAAGACATAATAACTTTAAAAATAATGATTTTGAAATAAATAAAAACATAAAGAATATAATGCACTCATCACATAAATAGCCGCAATTAGTGAATATAAATATGTATTATATTAGCTTCAGATATTTTTGAGCAAGTAGGAAAAACAATAGAAATTCCCTCCATTACTCTGCTTGTCCTTTTCCATCCCTTCCTTTCCAAATGCATTGCTAACATATCTAATTATAGGGAATATTTTGAAATATTTGTCCTTCAGCTTACATGAGTTATTATCATATAACAGTATTATCTCTTCTATCTTTGGATATTTATATCTATATTGATACAGAGACATTTCTATTACTAATTTTAATGGTAGGATTATAATTCATTTTATCAATATACCTCCCTTTATATACCTACATACATCAGAAGTGCTTTTTTTTTTTCCTTCTTTACAAAAAGGGATTCAATAAATAGCCATATAAAAGTTTTCTAGTGCAGAGGCACCTGGGTGGCTCAGTCATTAGGCGTCTGCCTTCAGCTCAAGTCATGATCCCAGGGTCCTGGGATGGAGCCCCGTGTCGGGCTCCCTGCTCTACGGGAACCCTGCTTCTCCCTCTACTACCACCTTGCTGGTGTTCCCTCTCTGGTTGTCTCCCTTTCTGTCAAATCAATAAAATCTAAAACAAAACAAATTTCTAGTGCATGTTTGTAAACATTCATGAAGGTGAGATATCCAAAGCTGTAAGCTTATTCACATATTAAAAAGTTTTTAATTTTTAAATTTGTATCCTTTATTATTTTTTATTATTTTTTTATTTCTTTAAAACATTTAAAATTCTTTTAGATATTCTCTGAGACTCTGCATAGTAGTTACATGAATTTACCCTCTCTGCAACAGGGTTTGAGTTTCCATTTTTTCCAAAATCTTTCAAATACATACTATGTGTTGTCTGTCTTCTTTTATACTGTTAGCTTTAATGGGTATAAATTTATGAATCAACATATCCCCACCCCCATTTTTCTGATGACTAACATGATTGGACACCTTTTAATGTAACCATTTTTTGTTCCTATTTTTGTTCATATCACTAGGTATTTGTCTGTTGGGTAACTTGCTTTTAGTGATTTATTGGAGTTCTTTTTAGTGATTTTGTTAGATATTAATTCTATCTCATGTAAGAGGACTACGTTAAAAGTCAGCAGATTATCTTTTAACAAAGATTAAAATGGAGTCTTCATTAAATGCATTTCCAGTCTCTAGGATTGGAAATTCCAGGGCTTTTAATAGTTTAATGCTTTTCCTAGTTTGATTCTAAAGAGATCCAGAGGGACACCTGTGTGGCTCAGTCAGTTAAGCATCTGCCTTTTGCTCAGATCTGGATCTCAGAGTCCTGGGATCAAGTCTAGCACTGGGTTCCTTGCTGAGTGGGGAGCCTGCTTCTCTCTCTGCCTGCTGCTCCCCCTGCTTATATGCTCTCTTTCTGACAAATAAATAAATAAAATATTAAAAAAAAACAAGGATAAAAATAAACAGAGAGACAGAAATATTAGCTTTGTTGTACTTCACAAAGCTTTCATCAGAATTTCACCATTTCCTGGATGTGCATGAATGGATTACTTCTTTGTGTGCTAAATCTTTCCTCTAGATCCTGTCTTTGTTCAGCTCTGTGGCTGTGGTAGGAGGCATCTGAGTTAGGAAGAGTTGTGGGAAGAAAATGCTTTGGAGGTTACCTAGATAAAAAATCTCCCTTATTGGGCAGGAGTAATTGATTCTATGTCAGTTGTTTTAATGACACTATAAGACATGAACCCTACCAACAATCCAGCTGTGACGCATGGAACTTTGTTACCTAACATTTTTATGTCCACTCTGTGTGGACTACATAAACTCTTCCTTCAGTGACATTTCCTAGGTATTTTAAATGCTTTTGTGAATGCCTGAGTTTCACTAATGCAGAATCACTAATACTTTTAATAAAGAATTCTTATTTTTTATTTATTTGTCTCAGAGAGAGAGAGAGCAAGCACACAAGCAGGGGGAGCAGCAGGCAGAGGGAGAAGCAGGCTCCCCAACGAGCAAGGAGCCTTACACAGGACACAATCCCAGGGCTCTGGGATCATGATCTGACCCAAAAGCAATCGCTTAACGACTGAGCCACCCATATGTCCCAAATAGAGAATTATTCATGACCCGCTTGCCTATATTGATACAGTCTTAAACTTACAGAACCAAAATGAATAAAAAATATTTAATTATTAAAAGTATGTAAAGAAAAACACAGTCCTGTGTGTTTTTTGTTTATTACTCACACAGAGTACTGTTGGCTTCTCTGGGGTTAAAAAAGGAATTATTCAGAGACACTCATTAAAAATGGTAAGATATGGGCGCCTGGTTGGCTCAGTTGGTTAAGCGACTGCCTTTGGCTCAGGTCATCATCCAGGAGTCCCGGGATAGAGTCCCACATTGGGCTCCCTGCTCAGCAGGCAGTCTGCTTCTCCTACTGACCTCTCTCCTCTCATTCTCTCTCTCTCTCCCTCTCAAATAAATAAATAAAATCTTAAAAAGAAATAAAAATTGTTAGGTAGACTTTATTCAGGACTGTTGTGATAGGAATAGGAACCATTGCAATGAGATTTTACATTGGGAGGGAGATTAGGTTCAACCCCTAAAAAAGCACAGGCAAGTGGGCAGGGGTGGGGGTCAGTGAATGGAAAATTACTAAGAGGGAATATCGGTAGTAAGGGGGATTCTGCTAAACCAGCCTCACAGGATTCTTGCTGGAGCCAGGTCTGAGCAATGGTAGAGGATGAGGAATCTGATAAGATATTAAAGGAGATCAGATATCAAAGGTATGGGGTTCCTATTAAACTGACTTACTAGTATTCTTGCTAAAACTGGAATCTGCAAAGAAGTGTACATATTGGCCTAGGAAAAGTTTCAAGAGCCTAGATAAAGTTTAGTCAAGAAAATAATTTTTGGCATTGGTAACCAATGTTTTGTTTGTTTGTTTGTTTGTTTTTCCCCACTCCAAGCAATATTCTGTGATACCAGTTGGATGTCCTATAATTCAACTCAATTTTGACACTATCTACATGGAGTTAACATCAGATCCTACAAGTTAAGGGCTCAATCCTATCTGAGTGCCCCCAATTTTATCAATGTAACATTTGAACTATTTCTCCTTTCTATGTTCCAAAGAATTTTCTTTGCCAAGCAATATATTATAAATGTTAGGGCAATTTCACACACACAAAAATAAATAACCTATTGTGAAATAATAATAAATATTATTTCTTATTAATATGAGGTCCCATGTTATCACCTGTACTTCTGACCTACTGGCTATAAATCAGGGTTCTTGTGAGCCCCAACTTGGGTTCAATAATTTGTTAAAATGACTCACAGAACTGAGGGAAAAACTTTCTTACTTTTACCAGTTTATGATATAATAAAGGATATATTAAAGGATACAGATGAAAAGCCAGGTGAGGAGATACATAGAATAAGGTTTGACAGGGTTCTGAGGGCCAGAGCTTCTGTCTCTGTGGAGCTAAAGGATCCATCAGCCTTCTACGCATACGCATGTGTTCACTAACCTGGAAGGTCCCCACACCTGAAACTACTGGAACTTTTGCGGAGGTTTCATCATGCAGGTATGATCCACTTCCAACCCCTCATATCTCTCTGGAGAATGGTGCTGGTGGGGGGTGGGACTGAAAGTCCTGAGATTCTAATCTTGGCTTGATCTTTCCGGTGAGAGACCTTTGCAGACTACATCCAGGAGCCACCTGAGTCACCTCATTAAAACGAAAGCATTCCTGAATCAAATGGATACCAAGAGATTTAGGAGCTCAGATTCAGATGCTCCTATTAAGAAATTACAAAGGTTTTACAGGCTCTGTGTCAAGAACTGGAGTCAAAGACTAAATGTTAGAACAAAAGATTTTTCCTACTACCCCTAATTTGAAGGATTTTAGGAGATATGTGTCAGGAGCAGAGGGCAGAGACAAATATGTGTGTGTGTGTGTGTGTGTGTGTGTGTGTGTAATTTTTATATTTATATATATACATATATACATATATATGTGTATGTATATATGTGTGTGTGTATATTTCTCAATGTGTAAAAGTTATTTTTATAGAATTCCCCTAGTATTTATAATATAAGGTTTGGCAAAGAAAATTCTGCATATGATAGAAGAAGGGAAATATGTCAAATGTTAAACTGACAATATAGTTTTTCAGTTTTATCTGTTCTCTGCACATGTAAAATTTGGAAATCCTTTTAGAACATTTACTAAACAAATTACCTATTTTCCTGTGAAAAGAAAATGAAATGGGACTGTGGAGGCTTATGTGAAGGCTTTGCTTGAGAAGTTATGTACAGAGACTTTCATCCTCAGTGGTGTGCAGCCTTTCAACCCTCCAGGAGCCTCATCATCACCATCTTCTTCCTTGCGCCAGATCTGCTACAAAAGTCATGCTCAAACTGAATTACAACTTGAGAATCAGTCAACCAGAACGTGACAATGTGGCTGCAGTGATTTTAGACAAAAGAGATAAGATATTCTGCAGTGTGCTGTGCTGTCAAGTCCAAGCCAAATGTCCCAGGGAGTTAAAAAATCCATAACTAAAACGTTGAAAGGGATTTGTCCTCTAACTTTCGCTTAACAGTCTCAAACTACTTGGTCATTTCACTATCCATAGAGATGTAGCATGGTTTATAGTGCCTTTACTCCAGAAATTTTCAGATGACTCCCCCGTCATGCTCTGGGGCATAAAACAGCTGAATGAAAAGAGCATATATTATGCCTTCTTTTGATAAGGCAATTACACGTGTAACCTTTCTAACAAAGGAGGAGGTGGAAGAGAACGTCACAGCCAGTATCCTTTTGGCAAGAAGTATGCATTAAGCACTACATACATCCAAATTTGATTTCGACTTTATTATACGAAGCTAAAGTGTTTCCAACTCATTATTATAACAATTATTCATTTATTCCTGAATCTTGAAATAGACTACTGAATCTTAAAACAGGTATTTGTTCTGCTTTTCCATTTTGTTTTTCACTTACTGCATCACTGACTACGTATTTTTCAGTTACCGTTTAGAAAGCATTATTTTTCTATGCTTAGATCTAGGTAATCATGCATCCATCTAAAACCGTCTTATACATACTGAAAAGATCAGCAAATATGATATCATAATGGAAATTCATCATCTGCTTATTTAATAATTTCCATAGTTTAAGCATTAAGTCTAAACATTTCCATGCTCTTTGCAATTGACCTTTGGTCCTTTAGTTTAAAAAAGAAGAAAATTAATGTTTTTATAAAAGAGATTTTCCTCGGTATAGACTGGGATATCCTCCTATTTTATAGCTGTATTACTAGATACAAAAAATAAAACAAAACTAAAAAACACAAACAAAACAACAAAACGATAACTGCAGGAAAATTCTAAAATAAGATCAGATTACACAAGCCTTAGCATAATCATTGTTTTGACGTTTGCCTACTTTTCATGATTGGTTCAAGTGACAAATTTGTCAATAAATTTACTAATGCTACTAGAAAGGAGAGCATGAAAATTAACATAAGAATACATGACATTTTTTGTTTAGGTTTAACATATACAAATTGACATTCACTAACAGACTTAATTGTGGGAGGTTACAGTGTTAGAATATACAGTTTGCTTAAGAAGCAATCTATTATCTTTCTTTCAAAACTTCAATAAATTAAATCTATGATTTCAAGGCACAGTGTCTACAAAGTAGATTAATACTTAAATTATAAAACAAATTAAATGCAGAATTTCTTTTCTATTTTAAAATATTTACACCTAAGGCTCATTCGATTTTTTAGTAACTCACTTTATCACATCTTATAACATATTCAAAACATTTTTATATTAAAAAACTCATTTTTCCTCCTTATAATTCATCAGTTTGTGTAATCTGATTAAATGTTATAATAAATTCAACTTGTATAAACAGCTTTGGCTATTAGTACAGCTGAATCTTGATAATTTTTAAATTTAGGTCTTGAGGCAATATAAGTATATTAAAAACAACAATAACAACAACACTGTAGGATTCTACTAGCTACGAGTGTGCAACTTCCTGTAGCACTGTCAATATGTTTTACACAGAGACTTTAAGACATGTGATGATTTGGACTGAAGTTAATAATAATTCCTTGAGTATAATACTCAAATAAAAAGAGCATTACTAGTCTCATGAGTGGTATTTTTCTCCCAGTCATCAACAATGAACAGAATGAGCATCTCTTGTTCTAACAATTTAAACATTTCAAATAGTGACTGAATTTAGTAAATATTTTTCACTATGTCAGCAGTCCCAGAAATGTTGCTCAAAAATATTCTACTTTGTTTAAGGAAGATTAGAAGTCCCTGTTTTTCTCTCTGTCGTTGACATTGACTAGAATATTGGGTCCCCTAGTGAACGGTCTCAAGAAGGCATCTTTGATGCACTAGGGCCAAAAGACTCTGGCGGATTAGTTCTCTTGTCTTAAAGCCCAGAGTAACCAGAGTGTTACATTTTGAACCACTGTCCTAGATCTCACATAAGCTTTTACACTGTCATATTGTCACCAACTGCCCAACAATAGCTTTCTCCATCGTTCAGAGAAAGTGGTGGTGTTTCAGAACACATTTTCACATAAGTCTAGGAGTAGTAAAATATCACCTGAGGCAAGTGTTTGGTAAAGGAAAATGTAAAGTTTTCCTTTGAAAATTAAATTCTTTGAAAATCAATTTTCCCTATTCCTTAATAGCCAAGGAATAAAATGATGGTATATTACCAATAGTCTACATTTTATAGGTTTTTGTCCTAAGTTGTTCATATATCCTCAACACAACACTCTCGAAGTACTCCCAGGGACACCAAGGGATTTCTTACATTTACTGATGAGCAGTTCTGGTCTATCATCACTGACTATAAGTCCAGCTCAACAAGGATACCCTCTGGCTACCACAACTTCCACAGCTGAACCATAGCCTCTTGCCAGGCACCTGAAATTCACTATATGCCCCTGACAAATCCTGAAGTTGTCAGTTCCCAACAGAACTGGTTTTGAGAGAAAGTCAGGAGAAATCTCTTATTCCTGTTATTACAGTCTCTTAATTAAGTACCAAACAGTGCAGTTTTTGCTCCAGTGTCTCATAAAGAGGGTTTAAAAATAACCTTTCAATTTTTATGTACAGCTTTCTATCCCCAAAGGATTAAAACATGAATCAACTCAGAGGCTGAACATGGAGAAAATCCAAGTAACATACAGCATGTCATGCTGAGAACTTGCCTTTTGTGAATGAATTGGGCTTAAAAGCAAAATGAGTGTCACAGAGCAAAAATTGGCACATCCCTTTTAAGACATCAAACCATGGATATTCCAGTCACATTGATAATAATGTCCCCAGTGTGAAGGGAGATGCATCAGGCTCATTTATCCAGATGCCATTAAAATTTCACTTGTGGCTTTTTCCTCTTTTGTGACTTTTATGTAAGATCATTTCAAAATAGAATGCTAAAAAATTAAATATATATATCATCACATACTTGGCTATATGCTTATAAAGCAAGTTTTTAATTATATTTGGCTTCATGTTGATCTATTCACAGAAGGAAGAGATTTTTGTCTAAGTGGTCTAATTAAGCATATGCCAAATTTTCTGATTACATACTTTCAGAGGCATAGGGGCAAATGCTAGATTGTGCTAAATTGGCCAAAGACCAACACGAAAAGATTCTTGGGTGTTAACCACTGTTTCTTTGTCCAATCTAATGTATTCTGTTAATGGAACTATTCCAATTAAAACCTTCTAATAACAGGCTTCTTTCTCTCCTCCTAAATTATGAACTTTACATTGACCTACCCTACCAGAAATGTAGAAGTCCCACTACCCATTTGTCTACTTCCTTAATAGGCTCACCCTTTCAGTTTCCATTAACTGGTCCTATAGGTATGTTGGTCTGAGGAGGGCAAAGGCTCAGCCAATTGTCACTTGCCTTTGTAAAGCTTATTAGTGATTATGCTGCTCTTGACTTATACATTCCTGAGAGAATTTGCTTGAAAATCTGGGCAGCTTATGGGGAGACTCCTTTCTCAGGTGATCCTGGGTCAAGATGCTACATTGTACACATGGGTTCAGATGGATAGCAACATTTGTACCTGCCATTTAGTGCCTCCTCCACATCTGTCCAGTGAAGGTTCCGAAACTATTGGATCTGTTTCTAATTACTAGAAACCATGTTTTCTCTTTTCTCACTTGGTTAATTACATCTTCTGGGAAAGAATCTAATTTCCATAAAAATTATATGAGTTCTAACTTCCTACATAAACTCAGGATTTTGAATATCATAAGAAAGTCACATTAAAAATAATCGGTCTTGATTTTATCCTAAACAAGCCTATAAGACATATGTCTGAATACTAAAAGATAATTGCTACATTTGAAGTCAGGAGACCTAGGTGCTGATTCTGCTCTTAATGAGCTATTTGATTCTAGAAAGTCACTTCAACTCTCTAGAACTCAGTGAATTAATCTGAAATAGGGTTGGGCTGGATAAGTATTTTTCAAGTCAAATTGTATTTCAGAATGGTAAATGCTTTAAATTATATAACAGGGACCTCATGAGACACAGAGAAAGGAAATGGAGAGAAAAGGGAAAAGCAATTTTCTTTGGTTAGTCCACAGACAATAGGCTGGACCATATGGTCTGCTCAGTCTTTTATATTTTATAAATTTGAATTCTGTGTCACTACTGACCCATTATTAGCCCATCATTCTTGATAAATGACATGAAGGCTTATATTGATTTATTCACATTCTCCCATAATGTCTTTTTTTAGGCAGAAGAAAACCTTGGAAAGAGAGCTTTTGAAAACATCAATAATAAGGTTTGTAACTATATAACAGAATAAAGTTCACATTGGTTTCATATTCATGACCTTGTTCTCCTACACAGTGTGCCTTAGATAAATTGGTTAATAGAGAGCAAAACTCTATTATTTATATCATATCTCAGAGGTGTTATTGAAAAAGTACATTTGTCACTCATCATTTTGCCCTCAGATTGTTAAAGGTACCACAAACTGAACACATTTATTAAAGTTTAACTACAATATATCAATATTGCCACAGGATATCATGGCACAGAAATATCAGTGATTTTGAGATGAGACTGAACAAAGGCTTAGGATCACAGGTCAATGCAATATTTATGACAATTATAGTTGTCCCCACTATATATGTATATAAACATATAATATATAAAATATAATCACATAATTGTATATATATTTTATATACATATAAATGTTTCTCCCACTCTCAATGTTTATTAGGTTGAGATATTAAAATCTAAGTATATTTTTGCATGCTGCTTTAGCTCACAGAAACACTCAAGTTCATGGGTGCTGATTTATACTCTCTTTAATTCACTGATCTTTTCCCAACTTTTCTATTCGTATCATAAAGATACAGTTGAAGAAGGAATATAAGCTGTAATTTGGCTCTCAAGAGATATATCTTGTCCAATTGTTATTGAAATTCTAATTGATTATTTCACTATGTATGCAGTTCATTCTTACTCAAATAGACATTCATGGAAACATCCCCAAGGAATTATTGGCATCACAGTGTCACCAGGGGCTTCATTGATTGGAGCCTTTGCTAATTGGCAGTGGTGGGGATTCTGGTTCTTGAACGAATCACTTTGAGTCTCTCTGTCACTCGGACTTACCTTCAAACATTGTCAGTCAAGGTTACCGGAGCATAGCATTACTCACAAAAGATCGGAAAAAATGCACATGGATAGGTCAGTGTAAACCTATCTGTACAGCTAGAAAAAAGAAGGCAATATGCAGATTTTTAGCACTGGAAAGGGCTTTGGAGATCAACAACGGCCTCATTTTACAGATGAACAAATTCAAATTCAGAGACACTGTGATGTTTTTGGTTAGACAGCTAATTAGTGGCAACATCACGATGAAAACCCTGACTTCCTGATTGTTAGTCTATTTTTCTTTTTTTGTCACCTGCTGTAAATGCTCCTGATAGCAGGTCAAAAGCTAAGTCCTCCCGTGTGAAGTAGCACCTTACAACTACCCATGACCATTTCATTTTCTTTTATTTCTTATAAACATCATTAAAGAAAACAAAGCTTTGATGTTATTTACAAACTTAATCACATTGAAAGATTGGAGGTAGTCTTTTCTAATTATGTGGGCTGTCAGTTGTAAATAAAATCCAATTGCCCATTCAAGAATACATAATTGCCTATGAACTAAGTCAAATGGTTTCTGTGAACCAAACATAACAGCTTAGTGAAGGGTATATACCTCTTTCTCCCTCCTACTACCTTCTGACTTTTGTTAAATCTCACAGACATGTTGTCACAACAAAATCATGTGGCATTTCTCTTTTCGTCACACTGTCTCTTCTCTGTTGCTGCTATCTTCCCGACATGAAGCTTTCTTCCCACTTCCTATCCTCATCCTCATGAACAAGCCATAGAAGAGAGTCACAGTTGGTGACCTTCCCAAAACTCTTCCCATTAACTTTGCTGCAAACTTTTGAAATGCGTGCAGGTAGAGTGCATGTCCTTTTCTGACCTCTTCATGCTACGAAAGCACTATTCTCAGAAAGTACATAATGACCCCTGGACATGATATGTACTTCGTTCAGGATTTTAAGAATAAGCATAAAGACTCTTTGCTTGAAATCTCATTTATGCCCTACTTTAGTTAGTACAAAATCACCTTTTGACTGAAAATTGGAAACAAATTAAGTTGAAAATGCTTTTCCTCAGAAAATAATTATTCTTGGTTACCTAATTAGAAAGGTCTATAAATTGAAAAATGACAAGTGACAAGGTTGTTATAATTTTCTGAATACAAGGCCCTGCATAACAAGCAAGAAACTTATCTTTTAAGGTACATTTAATCTTAGTAAGCTAGATAAAGCTTCTGAGTAGTTGTTAGGTCTGCGGCAACATTTCAGAGATGTGAACTTTTAATTCTTTTTTTCCACTTGAGCACCTGGGTGGCTCAGTTGTTAAGCGTCTGCCTTCTGCTCAGGTCATGATCCCAGGGTCCTGGGATCCAGTCCGGCATCAGGATCCCTGCTCAGCAGGGACCTGCTTTTCCCTCTCCTACTCCCCCTCATTGCGTTCCCTCTCTCTATTAAGTAAATAAATAAAATCTTTTAAAAAACTTTTTTTTCCTTTTAATTATTCTCGTGTTTTCTTTCTCTGAAACTCTTTATATCTGTTTCAGTTTCTTAGGCAGCAAATGTACACAAAATATCCAGGAGATTAAATATTGAAATTTGAAAGACGATTCATTGTGATATTTTTTCTTCATATTTCTTCCAAGGTATTGTCATCTCTTTGTCCTTGTATGCCCTTCTCATTTCTTCTGTGCTCTTTTACCTTATTTCTTACCTGCTTTCTCTTTTACCACTTCTTTGTATTTTTTTTCCCTAAAATGCATAAGCTTTTGAATAATGTAAATGGGGGTGGAAAAAACAATACCCATTGTGAAAAAAAATGTACAGGCCAGTCCCTGATTTCATAAGATGGATTGAACAATGATTAGAGAGGGAGAATATGTTCAGTAAGCCTAAAATTAAACCCTATGATTTTGAAAAAAAGGGACTTTTTATAATATGTGAGTTGTTTATAAAATTGCAAATGACATTTTCAACTATATGAAACATGTTCTCCACAGCTTCTTCAAAGATGGCTGGTTTTCCTATACCAAGGTGTACAGAGACCTTGGCACTGTATGCACAAATGCATAATGGACCAAGTTAAAATAAAATATAGAGCATGAATATCCATCTGATCATATGCAGCTGTCTAATTTGCTTTCTGAAATATGGTAAGTATGATACAGTCCATGCAGTGTAAAATATCTGTAATAATAAAAGAGATATGCAGGCATAAGTGTACAAAGTCAGAGAGAAGAAAGTCTCAGGAGCTTATCCTTAGGAAGTTAAAAGAATTCTATTTTCTATTCATTCATTGCACGATTTATTATAACCGTTCTGTAGAGCAGAACCCAGCAGAGAAGCTATAGTTAAACCTGGCTTGTTGTTTCCATCATAAATCCCCCTTCTTGAATGATTTATAACTTAGCTGTTTTTATTTGCTTTTCTCTGAAACTTGGCATATAAGTACTTAAACTTTGAAGCATTATTTCCCTAAATTTAATTTAAATCAGTTTAGTCTTTCCCTTTTCTTCATCAATAAAAGAACCACAAAGTATGTCACATGGGACATCACGAACTCTATGTTTTTGAAATAGGGCAGTGCCAACAGGAAGCAGATAATAATTATTATGTGAGCATCCTTTTTAAAATCCCTGCTGGACAAAATAAGTATGTGGAGTGTGGAGGGTAATTCAGCCCTCTTTCAAAAACCAGCTTCTCATTTAAGTTCATGGAGCATATTTCCAAATAAAATCTGCAGTTCTGCAACCATAATTTAAGACATCCAAAATTATAAAAATCAAATGTAACGTTAGCTATCTCTCTCAAAAAACCTGAGTGAGTTGTGACTTGCTCAAAGGTCATAAATACTGCAATTAGATCAAGAAATTCTGGATTGAATTAGTATCATTTATTTTATTTTGAAAATCTTTCTTATTTTTCCCTTTGGAAAAATACATTTTACATTTAGGAAAATGTGGAAAACAAATATGATTATTAGACTTAGTTAAGGTGTGTTTTGCTTTCTACTAAAGTGCTGTATTTCTGCAAATACATCAACTGTCATAAATATATCCATGGGAGTTATATAGTTTATATATATATATATAAATACATTAGTTAAAATGTTTAATTGGGTTTTTTGGTTTTGTTTTGTTTTACTTTGAACAGCGTATGTAGCATACTTTTATATATAAAAATTTGGTAGCTGTATAGGGTAGTGGAAGACATATGGTCCCTCCTACCTCCCTAGTCACCCATATTCTGTCTTTATTGTCCTCTTACCTGCCATGTTCCATCTGAATGTTTTTCTCAGTCTTTTTTTAATTTTAATTTTATTTTAATTCTAATAGTTAATGTAGAGTGTTATAATAGTTTCAGGGATACAATATAGTGATTCAACACTTCTATCCATTCCCCAGTGCTCATCACAAGTGCACTCCTTCATCCCCATCACCTACCTCACCACCACTCTGGTAACCATCACTTTGTTCTCAATAGTCAAGAGTCTGTTTCTTGGCTTGGCTCTCTCTTTCTTTTTTCTATTGCTCATTTGTTTTGCTTTACATGTTCTTCTGTTCTTTGTCTAACACATCTCACTGAAGAAACACATACTGTTAAGATGTTCACTTAACATCTAAGTTGATGAGTCTTGACTTTATGGCTCTCTTCCACTCTGCACCACTGTACCATGTGACTTAATATGCCCACAGACCCGGGGTTCCTGAAACCAAATGGACCACACCCACTGAATTCTTTTCTTTGTTTTTCAAAGTCTCCTCCACCTTTTTTTTTTCCCTGCCTATTCTCCGTGAATGTCATAGTCCTCTATCCTGTCCCTCAAACCATCCACGGGAGTGCTCTGGGTACATATTAAATCACTTGAACTTAAAACATTTCTAGAAAAAAAATGTGATCCTCAAACACATTGCATAAACTTCAGCATACTCAAATCTTAGCATATTATCTTGTAATTGAATAGCTGTCGGTATTCTTATATCCCCGAAGATATTCTAGTGTCTCTAAAGTACTCAACGAATAGAATAGAATAGAATAGAGAATAGAACATGTTCAAGATGTTTCTGGGATGAAAACATTTATATGAACGCATTCTGATAGATTTAATTGTATGTTGAATTCTTGCCTTTGTTTCAACCATCAGATTTAATGTTTACTTATCAGATTTTATCAGATTTAATGTTTACTTACATGATTTATTAGAACTATTTTTAATATTTTACTCAATGTCAGTGGTATTTATATCTTATTCAGTAACAGAAAAGGAAGCCATGTAAATTATGACTTAACTTATGTTTATGAATTATTATTTTAGTTTCCAAAAAGAGCAATGACAATTTACTCACACATTCCCCATTAGTTTATTCAAATTCTACAAATAATCTGAACTGGGTTCATTCCTCTTCTAGACTGTAAACCTGTTCCTGATTATCTCAACCAAAAATATCTCTCCTTCATTCAAAGTATATTATTGAAAATATTTTGTTTTATTTAGTAGAAATATCTACTATGTATGTAAATAACTATTTTCATAAGCAGATCTTATGTTCATTGGGAATAGAATTCAGGAAGTCTTAATTTGTGTATTCTGTAAACTTTTTCTGTGTATACTAAATTACATGATATGTTCTTAATACATGATTTAATTAATTAATTATTAAAATATTAAAAATATTTTTTAGAAGTGTCTTTATTTTTAGTTTTGGATGTGGCCATATGGTACCAAATTACTAAAATAAGTTAATAAATGTATTTTAGTCAAGTTAAACATTTGGTTTTGGATAAAAATTAACCAATTAGCCATTTAATTCCTCACACTCTGATGCTTAAAAATTCAGTAAGTATAAAAATATTAAATATAAATGCTAACATTGAACTTACTTGTTGCTTTCAATATAAAAACTATATGTCATTATATCATATTTATTTTATTTTATACCCATAAAAATTGTTTATAGTTTTCCTGGGTAGCATACTGCTTCAATGACACCAACATTTTAATTTTTTGAAGATTTTATGCCTTTAGTAAGGCATAATTGACCCAGAATAAACTATACTTAGTAAGCTGTGCAATTTGATGAGATTTGACACATGCACAGACCCATGAATCCATCATCAAAATAAAGATAAAGATCTTAAATCAAAAATATTATTAAGATCCTTAATCTCTCCCTCTTCACCCACTCTGTTCATACCATTCCCAGATACACAGAGATATGCTTTTTGCAACTGTAGTTACTTTATAATTTATCAAATTTCATGTAAAAGGATATCCTATGTATATTCTCTATACTGTTTGGTTTCTTTTATTAAGCATAATTATTTTGAGATTTACCCATGTGGTTGTGTATATCAGTGTTTCACTCTGTTTTATAACTGGACAGTATTTTATTGTATGGATATACCAGGTTAGTTTACTCATTCAACTCTTGATGGACCCTTGTGCTATTTCCAGTTTTAGCTATCAAAAACAGTGACAGGAACATTCATATTCATAGTATTTTATATGAGAGTGCTCCACGTGCATACAACCCTTGGTGTGGTAAATAATTTTATTACAAACATTCTAATAGTTTTGTAGTAGTGTTTCATTGGGGTTCTGAAGGGCATTATTCTGTGTGTCTATTGTACTTCTTTTCATCTGCTTCATCATCTGTGTATTCTTCCTGGTGAATTTTCTCTTTATTTTGGCAATTTTTAGAATTAGCTTGTTTGCTTATCATTCAATGTTGAGAGTTGTATTATATATTCTAGACAACAATCCTTTAACAGGTATGTGATTTGCAAATATTTTCTCATAGTTTGCCAATTGCCTTATAATTTTCTCAACAGTGTCTTTTGAAGAGCACAACTTTTCATTTTGATGAAGTGTGTTTTATCAATGTGATTTTTTTATGGATGGTGCTTTTGGATTTACTTCTAAAAAATCGCTGCCTAATCTAAGGTGGCAAAAAGCTTTCTCCTATATTTTCTCCTATATTTCAAGTTTCATAAGTTAAGGTTTACATTCATTTCTATGACCACTTTATGCTGATTTTTATATCTTGCATTGCCACGTGTCTTTATTATCAGCTTATCAATTTCTATACAATTATCTGTTGGAATATTAATTGAGCCAGAACTCCTTTGCCAGTGTGGATTCCCCAAGTTGGGACTGTAGTTACACAGCATAACTAAAGCAGTTGCAGTTTTACTTTTTAATATCGTTTTTGTCCCCAGACTAATTTGTAGTGTGTTTTTCTAGTTTAACACACATAGGATGGCAAAGTTCTGTGCACACAACTATTTTAGGAGAATTGACATATAGCAATATTACAACTTCTGACTCATGAATATGGTATAATTCTACATTTAGGTTTTCTTTCATTTTTCTCAGCACCATGTTATATGGATCTTTTTCTTGTCAGATTTTAGCATAATATATCATATCATTTTATGTTATTATAAATGGTATCGTTTTAATAATTTTATTTTCTAGGGGTGTCTGGGTAGCTCAGTCAGTTAAGAGTTCAGCTTTTTCTGGCTTCAGCTCCAGTCATGATCTCAGGGTCCCAGGAATGAGCCCCATATTGTGCTCTCTGCTAGGCGGGGAGCTTCCTTCTCCCTCTCTCTCTGCCTGCCTCTCTACCTACTTGTGGTCAGTCTCTCTCTGTTAAATAAATAAATAAAATCTTTAAAAAAAACAAGAGTCCGGCTTTTGATTTCAGTTCAGGTCATGATCTCAGGATCCTGGGATCAAGCTCCTTGTCAGGCTCCACACTCAGCAGGGAGTCTGTTTGATATTTTCTCTCTCCCTCTTCCTCTACCCCTCTCTTCCACTCTATCTCTAAAATAAATAATCTTTAAAAATAATAATTTCACTTCCTAATTATTTCTTTATACTCATCTCATATACTCCAACCTTGGTAAGTTCACTTATTAGTTCCAGTAGCTGTTTTGTAGATAGCTACAGATTTTTTAGAATATTATGCTGCCAAAGACTATGTTGTCTGCAAATAAAATTGATCCCCCAATCTTCCTTTTAAAAAAAAAATTTACATATAATGTATTACTTGCCCCATGGGTGCAGGTCCATGAATCATCAGCCTTACACATTTCACAGCACTCACCATAGCACATACCCTCTTCAATCTTCTTGAATCTGAATCAGTTATTTCATCTTTGTCATGGCTTGTATTATATAATTTCCCTAGTGTAATATTGAATATAAGCAGAGAGAGTGGACATCATTGTCTTTTCTTCTAAATTTAGGAGGTATATATTCAGTTTTTTACAAGAATTATATGAACTGTAGGATTTTTATCAGGTTAAGGAAATTCACTTCTATTCCTAATTAAGTAATGTTCTTATCAGAGATAGAAGTTAGATTTTCTAAAATGTTTTGTCTTTATCTATACAGATAATTATAAGGTTATATATATATTTTTTGTTTTCCAGTATGGTCAATTACATTGATTTTTAAATGTTAAAACAAACTTAAATTCTTGAGATAAAGTCCCCTTGGCCAGAAAGTATTATCTTTTATTATTGCTGGATTCAATTACTTAATGTTGTGTTTAGAATTTTTGCATTTGTGTTTACAAGGGATATTGATATAGTTTGATTCTCTTTCTTTTCTTTCTTTCTTTTTCTTTTTAATTACGTTATGTTAGTCACCATATGGTACATCATTAGTTTCTGATGTAGTGTTATGATTCTCTAATGTGATCTATGTATAATGTTAGTATCAGGATAAAATTGATCTCTTTAAATGAATTGGGAAGTATTCCATCATCTTTACATTAATGGAAAAGTTTGCATATAATTTGTAATACTTCTGCAAATATTTGGTAGAATTACCAGTGAAGTCATTTGGAATTTTCTTTTTTCGGAAGACTTTAAAGAACAAAGTAAATTTTTTTTTTTTTTTTAATATGTGGCTATTCAGGTTATCTCCACCTTTTTGAGTGAACTTTGGTGGTCTGTACATCTTTCAAGACATTTTTCCACTTGTTCTACATTTTGTCATTAAATGTTTTATCATAAAATTGTTCAAAGCATTCCTTTATTATTCATTTAATATCTAAAGAATCTATGAATTCACTGCTCTCATTTTTTTTTAAAGAGAGTATTGATTACACTTTTAACAACAGAGTTTTTTTTTTTTTTAATTTTCATTTATTTGACAGAGAGACAGAGATCACAAGCAGGCAGAGAGGCAGGCAGAGAGAGAGGGGGAAGCAGGCTCCCTGCTGAGCAGAGAGCAAGATGCGGGGCTCGATCCCAGGACCTGAGATCATGACCTGAGCAGAAGGCAGAGGCTTTAACCCACTGAGCCACCCAGGTGTCCCTCACCACTCTCATTCTTGAAATCAGGAATATCTTCTTTCTTTCTATCTCTTTTTCTCCTCTAATCAGTTTTCCTAGAAGTGCATCAATTTCACATACCTTCTCAAGGAATCATTTTTTACTTTCTTTTCTTTTTTTTTTTTTAATTTTATTTATTTATTAGAGAGAGAGAGAGAGAGAATGTGAATGAGTGACAGAGAGTGCTGGGGCAGAGGGAGAGAAAGAAATAGGCTTCCCTGTTTAATGGGAAGCCTGTTGTGGGGCTTGATTCCAAGACTCCAGGATCATGCCTTGAGTCAAAGGCAGACACTTAACTGACTGAGCCACTGAGGCCCCCCTCACTTTTGACTTCCATTGAATTTCCTCAATGATTTTTATTTCCAATTTTTAAATTTTTTTAAGATTTTATTTATTTATTTGATAGAGAGATATCACAAGTAGGCAGAGAGGCAAATAGAGAGAGAGGGGGAAGCAGGCTCCCCGTGGAGCAGAGAGCCTGATTTGGGGCTCAATCCCAGGACCCTGGGATCATGACCTGAGATGCAGGCTGAGACCTTAACCCGCTGAGTCACCCAGGTGTCCCCCAGTTCCTTTATACTGCAAGGTAGGTCATTAATTTGGTCATTAAATCTTGAAAGCTGTATTTTCTATAAATACAGCTTTAGCAGCATCCCACAAATTTTAATGTCTTGTAAGCTTCATTTTCATTCAATTCAATTCAACATACTTCCTAATTTCCTTTTGATCTTGTTTCCCCCAAAAGATTATTTGGAAAAATGTTAGTTTATATATTGAATATATACATATTCAATATATAATATATATAAATACATATATGATATGTATCTTTTTACTTTCCAGAGATCTTCTTTTTTTTAAGATTTTATTTATTCATTTTATTTATTCATTTATTCATTTGTCACATTCATTGTGACAAAGATCACAAGTAGGCAGAGAGGCAGGCAGAGAGAAAGAGGAGGAAGCAGGCTCCCTGTTGAGCAGAGAGCCAGATGTGGGGCTCAATCCCAGGACCCTGAGATCATGACCTTAACCGACTGAGCCACCCAGGTGCCCCTCCAGAGATCTTCTTAAATTAATTTAACTTAATTCCTTTTTGAAAAGAGAATTTTTGTTATTTATTTAAGTTTTTTTATTTAAATTCCAGCTAGGTAACATACAGTGTAATATTAGTTTCAAGCGTACAATGTAGTCATTCAACACTGCCATACAACACCCAGTGCTAATCACAAGTGTCGTCCTTAGTCCCCATCACCTTTTTAACTAATGTTCCCATCCCACTCCCTTCTGGTAATGATCAGTTTTCTCTCTGTAGTTAAGAGTCTGTTTCTTGGTTTGCTTCTCTCTATCTTTTTTTCCCTATGTTCATTTGTTTTGTTTCTTAAATTCCACATATAAGTGAAATCATGTAGTATTTATCTTTCTCTGATTTATTTTGCTTGGCATAATACTCTCTTGCTCCACCTACATTGTTGCAAATGGCAAGATTTCATTCTTTTTTATAGCTGAACAATATTTCATTTACATATACATAATGTATATATAAATAGTGTATATAGTGTATAAATGTATATAAATAGTGTACATATACATACATTACAATATACATATATAATGCATATGTATAAATGTATACACTGCATGTATATGTATATGTGTGTGTGTATCATTGAGAGAAAGATATTAATTATAATCTCACGATTTGGGGGGAGGGTTTGTCTAGGTCTCCTTGCAGTGCTCTACTGTTGTTTCATATCCTTTGAAGCTCTGTTATTAGATACATAAACACTTAGGATTGCTGTATCCTCTTGCTGAATTACCCCTTTTATTATCATGAAATGCTTTTTCCTTATTACAGGTGATATTTTACTTTTACTTATGACAGTAGTACCTGAAATTTTCTATGGTTGGTATTAACAAAAGCATTCTAGGGGCACCTGGGTGGTTCAGTGGGTTAAAGCCTCTGCCTTCAGCTCAGGTCGTGATCCCAGGGTCCTGGGATCGAGCCCCACATCAGGCTCTCTGCTCAGCGAGGAGCCTGCTTCCTCCTCTCTCTGTCTCTGCCTGTCTCTCTGCCTACTTGTGATCTCTGTCTGTCAAATAAATAAAATCTTTAAAAAAAAAAAAAAGCGTTCTAGCTTTACTTTGTTTAGTGTAAAAATGTTAATTTTTTCCCCAACCATTATCTTTAATATATTTGTGTCCTTATATTTAAACCATATGTTAGCAACATATAATTCTTGCTTTATTTACCAATTTGTCAATATTTGCCTCTAAAGTGTAGTGTTTAGATAATTTGCATTTAATGTTATTATTGATAAAATTAGCTTACTTTATCATGTTGCTCTTTTTAATTTGACTGAGCTGTGGAAAATGAGAAAGCACATAGGAATAATGTCTTCCATAATTCTTTCACCCAATAAAACTACTTTTATGGCTTCAATACGATCATATCATTTTGGGTGTATATACACATAGGAAAAATATATTTTATTTTTGGTATATTGTTAGCAGCATTCTATTTTTACTCAATATTTTATTTAAGAGTTTTACATTATACTAAAATACTAATAATATACTTTAAAAAATCACTTAAATAAAATCATAAGCTCATACTTTATATTATATCTGGCACAAAATAGGCAGAAAACTATATATTCTTGTATTACTACCTAGTTATTTAAATTACATCCAAATTTTCATTAACATAAATGTTAACAAAACACTCTTCCTTATAATTCACACCTCTCATTTCTTAAGGATAAATCCTTAAATGCTAAGTTACTATTTAAATCTTTGAACTTTCTATACTGCCCAGGATTTTTATTTTTTAAACATAAAGGAAAAAACAAACCTCTTGGAACTTTGAGAGATAAAAATATTGAATTTTACTGTAAAGCCAGAAAAGAATTAGGAGAGCTGTCACAGCTTTGAATACAAAATGGAAAAAGAAACAAAAAATTGAACTCTCACTTCCCACAGTGGCTCCCTTTAGTGGAGACCACCAACCAACCAATCCCTAATCTACTTCAGTGTCAAAAACTGGGATCAAAACTATTGTTGGTCACTTTCTAAACACTGTTTGACTTATTTTCAATTTTTCTGTTGCTTTGCAATGTATGTTTTCTCACTTTCTTGGATCCATAATTTAATAGTAGCCTGCTTACACAACATTCACTCTAGAAATTGGGTTCTGTTCTTGTTCTTCCTCATTATTTAGCTGACCTTTTAGGGCTTGAGTCATTTTATTGTTCTTTGTGGTGATCTATTTAAAACCCTTTCCTCACAGCGACTTTATTTCTTCAATTCCAATGACCTACTATAGCACATTGTTAAAATCTAGATCACTGTAAGTCTAGATCTTCAAAATTACTTCCACATTGTCAGCTCCAGAGAGTTTTCTCTCTAGACTTAATTTTTCAAAGTTACTTAAATATCATTTTCTTTCATGGAAACAGCTTCTGTTACATTTTCTTGCCTTTCATTTCAACCCACATTCTCCTCTATCTTCTGACATAATTCTGAGCTACTCCAGCATCCTGGAGTCACTCTCCATATCAGAAACACAGCAAAAATCCCTGTCCCAAAACCTTGTGAAAACACTGTTTTTTGTCTTCACTATTCCTCTATGATGTGGAAACACAACCAAATGGATAGATTGATTCTTCCATAAAGGCAGTCTCAAACCTCAGCAGAACCTTCAAGGCCAATCAGCAACCTATTTACTTTTTCTGATCAGCTCTAATGTACTTTCCTCTTGAGGATTATTCTAAATTGTAATGAATCTTCATAAGTGCCATACAATCTCCACTCTATCATTCACAGCGGACAATTGTGCTTCTCATTATATGGAGGAAATTAAGACTATTGATGTGTTATTCTTTAATGTTCCTCCTCCTACCTACAGAAAATAATTAATTCTGCAGGCCTGCTGCTAACCCTCTCCTGCTCAGTAGGCCTTCTCTCCTCTGCTTTATTGGTAATCTATGAGGAAATGGAAATCATATTTCTGTGGATGATGTGAAATAGCCTGTAGTTTATGTGTTAGAATTGAAATATGGGAAATAAAGTATAATGAATATATTGCTAACAACAATCTGACTCTCAGTGCCCTTACCTACAGTTGAATACACATTTTATGATTCCATAAGCATTGCCAATCTTATTTCTTCTAAATAATTGCAAAAGAGATGTAATTTTAGCCTCAGAGCAGGCAGGAGCAATAAATTTGGCTTAGCCACCCTCCTACAGAGCCACTCTAGATGACAGACAATGAATGGTTCATGCTCCAATCCTCTGACGAGATAACATTCAGTGGGAAAAATGAACTGTTTTCTTTCATGTGTCTATTGTTAGGTGCTTCAAAAAGAACTTTTTTCCCTTAGATATGTATTTTATTAATTTCAGAGTCTGAAAAAAACACGATGAACACTTAATTATTGGTACACTCAATTATTGGTATTTTTGTTCATTTTTTATTTGTTCATTGTTCATTTTACAAAAAATTTAAAATAATTATAAAACTTCATAATTTTTTTTAATATTTCACATTTTGTCTGTAATGGTGAATGAGAGCAGACAGACATATCCAGCTAACCAAAATACAAACTCAGAAATCAGGGTTTTGTCTTTTATTTTAAGTTATAGTAAATAAAATTAGATTCTGAAA
Source organism: Mustela erminea (assembly GCF_009829155.1). Lineage (NCBI taxonomy): Eukaryota > Metazoa > Chordata > Mammalia > Carnivora > Mustelidae > Mustela > Mustela erminea. The sequence goes on along the minus strand of NC_045617.1, from coordinate 108,698,158 downwards.
GAAACACAGTTTCATGTTTACATTAATTTTTCATGCAGGAATTTGGATAATTCCTAAATTTGATTCACCATATATTTTGTACAGTTAAACATTATTTATAAATAAAAGAAAATTATAGTCTTATGAACTAACATTACCTTAGCTACAGTAAATGTGACTAGATACTTATATATTTTTTATGGCTTTATTTTTCATCTGATTCATTTACAAAGTATGTAACCACAGATTTCTTATCCTGTTTTCAAAATAAACTGAAAACAATGATAACTCTTATTGAAAGTGAAAGTAAGATAGCATAATATTCAAAAAACTTACATCTATATTCTGGTGTCAGCTGTATCACCAACCAGTGAGTAATCTCTAAAGTACTTGGGTTCTTTATGAACAAATGAGAAAGGTGGCCTGGACAATCTCTGAGGTCCTATTCAGATTTAACACTGATGACTATATTTACTTAAATGTTTTCTGTGTGATAGCACGATCAATATACAAATGACATTGTCAGAAATACATATTTTATATGTAAAAAGCAAGCATATTTTTACTGGAATTCCAACCAAATTCATGGTGTAACCAGGAACACTACAGAAGTTTCAACTATATGTAAACACTTCTTAAAGATTCCCATTTTCTTTGATCTTTGATGCTGTAATAGTGACATAAACTCACATAAATAATTTATTATGTTTGCATTATTGAAAGGAGCAATTTTCTGCTTTTTATTTGAGAACATAAAGGCTGAAAAAATACTACCCATAATCCTTAAGCACTGTAGGAAATATCGAAAGTCAAGTCACAGATATTGTAACTATGTTTTTATTAAAGCAAACTTAGTAAAAAATTAAGATCTAACTTCTTGACATATTAACAATTTCCCAATATTCAATTAATAATCAAAGCTCTTAATGTACCTAGTAAAAATTCAATATTTGGAATATCTGCATAAGTTAGTGAACATACACTTTCCAAATAATTGTGCCATGATGTTAAAATGTACATAGGTAAAAGATGCATTCAAACTACAAGACAGATGAATAGATTTTAATATATGAGAGTATGAAAAGGTTATGGGTGTGGTTTCAGATTCCACATTGCAACTAACTATCACTTATCAATGTTGGTATAGTAACAAAGAATTGTGAATAATCACGACTTTGTGAAAATGTTAAAATATACCTCCCTTTCCTTCTTATCTGGATAAATCTGAATTTTCTTCATTTTATTTAACCAAATATCATATTGAAATATATTTGTATGCAGAAATAGATATGTGAATCTAGCTGTTTTATTTATTTATTTATTTATTTATTTATTTATTTATTTTTTATTAGACAAAGATCACAAGGAGGCAGAGAGGCAGGCAGAGAGAGAGGAGGAAGCAGGCTCCCTGCTGAGCAGAGAGCAGCCTGATGCGGGGCTTGATCCCAGGACCCGGGGATCATGACCTGAGCCAAAGGCAGAGGCTTTAACCCACTGAGCCACCCAAGTGCCCTGAATCTAGCTGTTTTTATTAAGCCACACATTAAAAAGAGTTACAAAGCAATACCATTTGGTATTGTTTAATAAAAAATAAAATAAGATTTACAGTATTTATATTAACATGAAATGGGGCTATTGTTATCTTAAAGTGAATTCACTAAGACATATTTTGAATTTTCTGTTTTTTTATAATACAGTAAATATCAATATATATGATACAAAAGCTCTTCCACATTCTAAAAATATTTAAGAATATAAAGAAATCTTGAAACCAAAGAATTTCAGAACCACTATCCTTTAGTATAAAAGAATATTTTATATAATGTGGTAATAGTATTTAATATGCAGAAGGTAGAACAAAGAGCCTGACAGATGCATAGAAGTACCACACATATTAGCTATAATTATGTAATGTACATGAAAGGTGTGACTAGAAACGCAGTAAAACTTTAATATTTGCAAGAAAAATGGCTAAGAAAAGTCACACTACTTGCAGACCACGAGTAATGAAGACATCTCTGACCTAGGAGTTCCATGTCTCTGACAGAAGCCATGGCACAGACAGGCTAAGTTTTAGCTTGCAAAAGGAATAAATTCTCATAACGGGTCATTGGTTTCAGTCGTGGTTTCCATCTTTTCATTTAAATACTTATATATACTTAGAATAGTTGCTTTGAAGTCTGTATCTGCTAACTCCAACATCTCTGTTGAACTTGATTTTTGAGGACTTCTTCCCCGGCTATGGTTACCATTTCCTACTTCTCCTGTGTGTAATTTGTTTTCCTATGGTGAATGTTGTAGCTATTATATTGTTGAGAGTCTTATTCTGTTATTTTGTTGTTGTCTTTGGCTGTACATTGACTTTTGCTTTGTTTTGTTTTTTCCTCTAGTGGAAAGCTAATTTAGTCTGGATTGCCTCAGTCCTTTCATGTTTTGTTTCTGCCCATCCTGTGGCCTTCTGGAGTCTCTGTTATATGTTGGGGAGATCAGTTAAGCTCTCCACTCTGACTTATTAGGACTCAAATGGTGCTCAGCACCACACAGCGTCTGGAATCTCTACTCAGCTCAGAAGCCTGCAATCACCCTTTTCCTCCAGGCTTAACAGGCTCTAGCCCTAAGCATGCATAACTTAATGTTCTGTGAAACATAAACATGCATCGTCTTACTGATGCCTGGGCTCCCTTTCTCTGGTATCCTGCTCTACAAATTACCGTTTTGTGAACTGCTCCAACCTAACTTCAGTTTTCTGTACTTAACAAGCCTGTTGCTCACTGTTTGGGCTCCACTTAACCTGTTCTACCACATGGGAAGTGCCGTTTATGCAGACAAGTATGACTCTGGAGTTCACTCCATGTGCAATTCATCTCCTGACTATGGCAGTCCTGAACTACTTATTGTCTAATACCTGAAAATAATTAATGTTCCTTTTTTTCCATTTAAAAAAATTTTTTTTCTTAAAGATTTTATTTATTTATTTGACAGACGAGATCACAAGTAGGCAGAGAGGCAGGCAGAGAGAGAGGAGGAAGCAAGCTCCCTGCTGAGCAGAGAGCCCGATGCAGGGCTCGATCTCAGGGCCCTGGGATCATGACTTAAAGCCAAAGGCAGAGGCTTTAACCCACTAAGCCACCCAGGCGCCCCTCCATTTAAAAAATTTTGTTGTCAAAGATGGTTAAGACCAATTGTTATCCAGTCATTTCTGGAATGTATTATTTTTTTCACTGTAAAATTACATATTGTTTTACATTAAATATAGTTTTTCAGGGTTCTGCCTTTTAGATAACTATGATTGATTTATTTTGGAACATCTGTCAAATTTAATAAACTTCCCAAAGCTGGCTCAATTGGAATTAAATAGCAACTTTATTCTTACTATGACCTATCTGTATAAAAATATGTCTCTTAATGTCATACTTAATAGATCTGAATTAAAGGAATTTTAACTGAGGTATGAAAAAATGTTTCCCCAAACCCACATATAAACATTTTAAAGCTCACATTTTTACAATATCTTATTGTTTCCACTTCTCTAAGAGCAATTTTGAAATGATAATAAAATAGAATACTTATCAAAGTTATTGAGGCTATATGAGATGAAGATTTGATATTTAGCTACTAGAAACTACATTTAATACTAGCTAGTGCTCACAAATATCCCATTTCCACCACAGAGATATATTAATCAATCTCAACCATAGAAAAGAGGACATCCCATGAAAAACTGATGGTCAAAAAAAAAAAAAAAAGAAGAAGAAGAAGAAAAACCAGTATTAACACTTAGCTTTTTTCTGTGTTAGCCAAGTCAAGGAAGAATAGACTGCTGTTGGCACTGCTAAGTAATGCACCAAGTGGTATAGTAATTTTCAGTATATATGATTTATATAAGGTCATGTAGATGGGGGATGATGCCAGGAATAGAAACCATTTTATCTCTGATACCAACACTGTGGCTTAATCTACTAGAGATATTTTGTGTTGGTTCCTTTCTTAGACTGTTTAGGACCAACAATGAAAAATGACATTGTAAATTATTTCAAGTAAACAGTCTGCCAAAGAAGAGGTCTTTTTTCACTGTCCCCAAGGTGTAAAGAAGGGTAGACTGTAAATATCTGGGGAGGGGTGGTTGAAGTATCGCTAAAATATATACTATTTATTTACAACCACATTAGCTGACATTCCTGTGAAATAGTAGTACGAATCAATGTGAGTAGAGACAAACAAGACTGTTAAAGTTTTTAAATGTACACAGAATTTTAATTTAAAACATAAATGGAAGTATTTTAATAAACATGTTATTTGAGTGTTATTATAAAATTAGATTTATTATTCTATCAATCTTTTTTTTTTTAATTTTAGTAACGGTATTTAAAATGGAAGAGGAAGTGCAGGGCCAAGAACCAGATAAGTGGCTAAGATGAATGTATCTGGACAGTGGTTGAAAATGTCCATATACAGGATGTAGGTGACACACCAAAGTGTTCATTCCAGACTCAAATGTTGAAAAATTGTATTGAATAAGTCAGGGTACAAAATTTTTAAAAGTGTGATTATTAGGTTTTACAGGTACTTCAAAGGCAATGAAAATCAAGGTGTTTAGTGTTGACGATGATGTTGATGATGGGAATACTGTTTATTGCCTGCTTCTTCTGTGGTAGGCATCATACGAAGTGCTTTATATGAACATTCTATTTTAGTAGTCATGACGATTCTAGGGCATAGTTACTAACATTAAAAACACCACGCAGCTGGGGAAATTTAAGGTTTCCCCAAGAACACTCAGCAAGTGGTAAAACAAGGACTGCAATTCAAAAACTCTCTCTTTTGAAGATCCCAGACTCCTAACTGCCTTGCTCACTTTGGCATACACATTTGGAAAGCTGAGAGACTAAAAAATGGGGAAAAACACAATTGTTAAAAGGAAGACCACAGACCCAAAAAGGAGTTACTTGTGTTAAGGGCCCAAGTCAGCAAACCAAGACTTAATACCTAATTTAACTATTTTCCAATGGCACCCCTCCAACCAGGAATGTAATCTTTAACCAGTCAACATGGACTTTCCTTGTCAGCACTAGGAAAATTTACCAGATAGCACCCATCCATTCCCTTTAGGAGGATGACCTGGCCTAAAATAATGCATTCTTTGCTAATAATTTCCCTTTTTTCCTCTCTGTCTTTACCTTTAAAAACTTTTTTTTTTTTTTTTTTCCCCTGCAGCTCCACAGAGCCCCTTTCTGTTGGCTAGAGAAAGTGCTGCCGGATGCATAAATGGTTCAGGAAAGCCAATTAATAGAAATGGGAGAGAAACTGCAAAAAATTAAGAAAATAAATTAAGAGAGGACAAACTTTGTAGAAATACCTGGTACAGAACACAAAGGAAATAATAGATCGTACGCAACAGAAATCAAATTAGGTAGGTCTGGATTTCCTAAACTGAAGTAAATGGGTAGAGAAGAGAATGTTCATGTGTATCTTGAAATTGAGAATTTTTAGGAATAAAAAACTTGTAACTCTCATCAGTTTCTGAAAGAAATACTACAGCAGAAAATAGACGATTGATTTAATAGCTTTTATTGTGCTTTAAAAAACGACTAATGTAATGAATAGAATATAGGAAACAAAGTAAAATAAAAATATAAAGGAATATAACAAAAAAACCATAATAAATGCTGATCCTTAAGCTATTATTATAACCATATGACTGTACATGATTATTTAATGTCATATTCAATTAATAATTTTTATATACATGGTAAAAACATTTTGGAAATAGTGGTTTCTTTGATTGTTGTTTTCTTCTCCAAATAAGTCTGGAACACTGGTAATAATATATCCAGTATTGAACTCCTTAAATGTAAATTTCCATCTTTTGGGGGTCATGGTAGAATGGTAGCATGAACAAATGCTTACTTTCTTTTTTTCCCCTCAGTGAGTGAACAGGTTTGTTGGCATTCTCTGAAAATACTGCCACTAGCTTTCTCTGGGACATTTTTCCTGCTGTGTTTTCAGATAGTTCTAAAATATGTTACGTTTGTCTTGACGACAGAGGAGAAAATTTCTCCTGATTAAAATGGGAAGAAGAAAAGAGTTGCTTTCTTCTCATCACCAGAGAGAATTTTACCCTTAATCCAAAGGTAGAATTTAGCTAAATAATAACTTACTTCTGAGAAAGATCTTTGCAGTCATCAACTTAGACATAAAAACATCAAGAATATTGGACTCGTTTTTCTTGTGTCATTTAATTTCAAATAATGGAGATTTTTTCTTTTAAATAATTATATAAAGGAAAGGTGATTGGCCAAAGGTCTTTATTTTTTATTTTTTTTAAGATTTTATCTATTTATTTGAGAGGGAGAGAGCGCACTAGCCCTGGGGAGGGGAAGAAGCAGGCTCCCGACTGGGCAGGGAGCCCTACATGGGGTTCTATCCCAGGACTCTGGGATCAAAACCCAAGCCTGAGGCGGAAATGTAACTGAACCACTTAGGCACTTCTAATTTTTTTGCTCAAACTTGTAGACTAATGGGAGAAATACTTATCTCGCGTTCTCTTTTTAGCAGTTTTCGGTTGGTTTTCTGGTTTATGTGATTATAAAATGCAGTACAGTTACCACTCTAAAATTGTGATAGTTGTGTCTACATGTGAAATGAGTGTATTTCCTAAAAGGCCAAAAGAAAATATGTTTATATACTATGTAATTTCTAGTTCTGTGAAATTTGTCCATGAAAAAAATTATGTAAATTACATATACATACAAAAAGAAACTGGTCATGCAGTAAATTTATTCAACTACACACAATTTTCAAAATTTTCTCCAAAGATGAACATGTGCATTTTAAGTTTTTTACTTAAACCCTATTCTCATTAGTGTGGTAATTTTATTAATGTTGTATTTAAATTGGCAAATATATATTATAGCTCCTAGGTCCTTTAGTTTTACTGAGTAAAATTTAATTCAAAAATAAACTAGGGGTAATGTATGGGAATAACTAATTCCCATAATTTGTTTTTCTATATTATTCTATTTTCAAGATTTTTCAAAGAGGTCTTTCTGTGTTATTTACTTTGTTTTGTGTTAATTCTGCACTGGTGTTTTTCATTATCAATTTGCTTGCTTTAATTTATGTTTTGAAAGTGGCGTGATTGAATTGAAGCTTTAAAACTGTTTAAAATGAGATTTTATTCAGATTAATTGTGAATGTAGCTATATATTCTTTTTTCTAAAGATTTTATTTACTTATTTGAGAGAGAGAACGAGAGTGCACAAGCAGGGGGAGTGGGAGAGGGAGCAGTAGACTTCATGCTTAGCAGGAAGACTGACCCAGGGCTCCATCTCACCACCCTGAGATCATGACCTGAGCAGAAGGCAGATGCTTAACTGACTGAGCCACCCAGATGGCCCAAACATAGCTATATATTCATATAAATAAATGTAAAGGAACATTTGATTGTTCAAACCTTAATTCTTTGATAATGTGGTGATGTGATTTCCCAAAGTAATATTTTCTTGAGTATTTTATGATAAACAATTTTGCCACTCTGGAAAACAGCATGGAGGTTCCTCAAAATGTTGAAAATAGAAAATAGATCTTTAAAGCTTAAATAAACTATCTATGAATGTGCCTTTAAAACTGGACTGGCAATGGATAAATTCATGCACTAAATAACTCATTTTCTCTGTGATCACATTAGCCAAATATCTGTCAAGTTTCTGTTTTACTTTGAACTCTTTAGACACAGCAATGCTGATTCATCATGCAAGGAATAAATAGTAAATGCATTTCTTCTCTGCTGCAAGGCATCAGGAATGGCCAATTATATGCCATACAGATTAATGCAAATCAAAATTACAGGATGGATGTAACACTTCACTGATTTTATTTAAGTGCATCTATGGAAATAAAGCATTTCAATGTTTTACCTACAAATACTCTGAATGCTTAACAGAATAGGATGGGTGGAAAATGCCCACCAGGAGTACTAGATGAAGTGTTGGCTCTGTTGTTGCTGTGATCATATGAGGTCCTTCAGGATATGCAAACACAACTTTCAGAGGAATTAAAAGGCCATTGATACCTAGACAAGAATTGTTTCACCCCTACATTCCTTCTTCATTCCCTTGATCTTTCTAGATCTTTCAGCCATAATTGAAAGTGGAAAAAAAACCAAAAAACCAAAGCTTGTTAATTAAGATCTGACGTAATAATCAAAGCAGGAGAGAAAAAAACTTTTTGATGTTTAACTCAAAAGGCTATACCAAGTAACAAAGCCAGATGTTATAGATTAAGCATACTTTAAATCAACAATTCTCTTTGTTAAAATACCTTTTCTCATCTGAACCTTTTTGTAACTCCCTGATGTTAAAAGTTTTGAATAAGTAATTATTTTACAGATTGCATACTTGTTATTTATTTAGGTGACTCTGTCAGAGATACAAGGATTCTGAATTTGTACCAAGTAATCTTTTTTTGATTAGTAAGAACTCAGTAACTTCATTAATTTTTTTTTTTTGGTCCTTTTTTCATCCAAAGTAATGTCAAGACATCTAATCTTTCTCTGAGACAGTGAAGAGCATGGATGGCAGTGATTAAGATTCAGATCACATTTTCTTCTTGGCTTATTTAAAATCTTCAATTTCTGACATATTTACTAAAAATTCTTCCCTCTTTTAGTTCACTAATTACCAAGGACTGCTAGGTTGGCAGAGCTTTCCTGTGATTGAAAGATTGTGTTCAGTGGCAAGAAACAAACCCAGCAAGAAAAAGCTAGGTTTTGCTGAAGGAAGCGTTTAATTTGGCTCTCTGGGGCTTCCAGAAAATCCTCGTCATTGTGGACTGATGTAGAGATGACCCTTCCGGAAACAAGAGAGGGAAGAAAGGAAATTTCAGATGTGGTTGTTTAGCTTTTCACACAAAAAAATGACCTGCACTTTGCTGTCATCTTCCTTTGCTTGATTATGTGGCTCTTAAGTTAGTGGTTTGATCTGAGCCTCTTTGATCTGATGGCTTTATGTTACTGATTATATTCAAAATACACCTGTAAGGTCACTGCATTAACTCATGTGGGGAGGGTTAGAAGACAGAAATGATTTCACTGTTGTAAAATGATGTATAAAAAGAAATAAAAATATGAGGTGAATCTTTACATAACTGAAGCAGAATGACAATTGTTTCTTTAAAGGGAACGGAGGACAATCAACAGTTTGTATTTCTGGAGTTATAGTATTATTTTACAATTTGTGACTTGTGTGGAAAGCTAAGTGACAGATATATAAGATTAAAAAAATCAAGAAAGAAAAGCATAAACACGTTAGCTAGAATTATAGGCATAATGACCAAAATAGATAAAACCAGAAATATTCAAAAGAAATAGTGAGTAAAAAAGGCCAGATTTGTATATAATAGCTTTTTCCTTAATCTTTGCTCATTCTTTTACCAATACCACATCACCTTAACTACTGTTGATTTATAAAAAGTCTTGAAATCAACTAGAATGAGTATCTATTTTTTTTACTATTTTATTGAGTATCCAAGTTCATTTTGTATTTCCATATAAGCATTTGAATCATTTGATTAATATTTACAAAACAGCTTGTTGAAATTTTGATTGGAATTGCATTGATTCTGTAGATCAATTTGGGAGGAACCAAGATCTTGACAATATTCAATCTTCTAAAACACATAATCCAAAATATATAATATTTCTAAATTTGTTGAGATCCTGATTTTTTCTCCATCTCATCTCTTATGACATTGCTTTTATATTTATTTTACTTATTCATATATTTTAATTATCTGATACATTGTTATTATCATCACTTTAAATTACCTTTTAAAACAATTAAGAATAAGAAAATATCACCTCACATCCATGAGGATAGGTACTATCAAAACAAAAACAAAAAACAGGCAGTGACAAGGATGTGGAAAAATTGGAATCCTTGTACACAGTTGGTGGGAATATAAAATGGTGCAGCTGCCATGGGAAACTATATGGTAGTTATTCAAAAAATTAAGGATAGAATTATCATATGTTCTAGCATTTTTACTTTTGATATATACCCGAAGAAATTGAAAGCAAGGAAAGAAATTGAAAGCATACTCATTTTCTTTGCAGCATTATTCACATTAACTAAAAAGTGAAAGCAACCCACGTATTCACTGGTAGATGAATGGATAAAGTGTGGTGTATACATACATACAATGGAATATTAGTCAACCTCTAAAAGAAATTCTGACATGTACTACAACATAGGTGAATCTTGTGGCTAAGGGAAATAAGCCAGTCACAAAAAGACAAATGCTGTGTGATTCCATTGGTTTTGCAACAATGTGGATGTAATTACTACTACTGAAATTGTACATTTAAAAATGTAAACATAAAAAAAAAAAAAAAAGAAAATGTTATGTATTCTTTACTACCACTTAAACATTTTTTAAAAGGAATAGGAAAAAAAATTACCTTTATTTATTTATTCTCTGATGCTTTTCTTCTCTAATATAGACCTAAATTTTTGGCATATATCATTTATCTTTCCTAACTGAAGAATTTTCTGCTATACCTAAAGAACTTGTTATAGAGTCACTTGCAGGGTAGTTCTGCTAGTAAGAAATTATAATAGTTTTTGTGTCACTAAGAAAACCTTTACCTCTCCTGCATTTTGAAGGATAATTTCACTGGAATTAGAATTGTAGATTGGTGTCTTTTTAAATTTCTTTAAAATATTTTATTTATTTATTTGACAGAGAGAGAGATCACAAGTAGGCAGAGAGGCAGGCAGAAAAAGAAACAGGCAGAGAGAGAGAAACAGGCTCTCTTCCCTGCTCAACAGAGAGCCCAAGGCGGGGCTCAATTCTAGGACCTTGAGACCATGATCTGAGCTGAAGGCAGAAGCTTAACCCACTGAGCCACGCAGGTGCCCCGTCCTTTTTTTAATTTATCTTCTTTCAACTCCTTGAATATTTTTACTTCATTCTGTTCTTGTTTACATGGTTTCTGATGAGAGATCTTTGTTATTTGTATCCTCATTCTCTGGTAAGTTTTTGTTTTGTTTTGTTTTTTCATTTTTTCCTTCATTTTGGCTTCTTTCTTTTTTTTTAAAGATTTATCTTATTTATCTTAGTGTGAGCAAGGGGAAGAGCAGAGAACAAGAGAGAGACAAGCAGACTCCCTGCTGAGCATGGAGCTGGACGCAGGGCTCAATTCCAGGACCCTGAGATAATGACCTGAGCTGAAACCAAGAGTCTAATGCTTAACCTACTCAGCCACACAGTTTCTCCCCCTTCTTTAAAAAATATTTATTTATTTATTTATTTATCCATTTATTTATATTTTTTAATTTTTTTTTTAATTTTTTTTTTTTTATAAACATATGTTTTTATCCCCGGGGGTACAGGTCTGTGAATCACCAGGTTTACACACTTCACAGCACTCACCAAAGCACATACCCTCCCCAGTGTCCATAATCCCACCCCCTTTTCCCAAAACCCTCCCCCCAGCAACCCTCAGTTTGTTTTGTCAGATTAAGAGTCACTTATGGTTTGTCTCCCTCCCAATCCCATCTTGTTTCATTTATTCTTCTCCTACCCACTTAAGCCCCCATGTTGCATCACCACTTCCTCATATCAGGGAGATCATATGATAGTTGTCTTTCTCTGCTTGACTTATTGCGCTAAGCATGATACGCTCTAGTTCCATCCATGTTGTCGCAAATGGCAAGATTTCATTTCTTTTGATGGCTGCATAGTATTCCATTGTGTATATATACCACTTCTTCTTGATCCATTCATCTGTTGATGGACATCTAGGTTCTTTCCATAGTTTGGCTATTGTGGACATTGCTGCTATAAACATTCGGGTGCACATGCCCCTTTGGATCACTACGTTTGTATCTTTAGGGTAAATACCCGATAGTGCAATTGCTGGGTCATAGGGCAGTTCTATTTTCAACATTTTGAGGAACCTCCATGCTGTTTTCCAGAGTGGCTGCACCAGCTTGCATTCCCACCAACAGTGTAGGAGAGTTCCCCTTTCTCCGCATCCTCGCCAGCATCTGTCATTTCCTGACTTGTTGATTTTAGCCATTCTGACTGGTGTGAGGTGATATCTCATTGTGGTTTTGATTTGTATTTCCCTGATGCCGAGTGATATGGAGCACTTTTTCCTGTGTCTGTTGGCCATCTGGATGTCTTCTTTGCAGAAATGTCTGTTCATGTCCTCTGCCCATTTCTTGATTGGATTATTTGTTCTTTGGGTGTTGAGTTTGCTAAGTTCTTTATAGATTCTGGACATTAGTCCTTCATCTGATATGTCGTTTGCAAATATCTCCTCCCATTCTGTCAGTTGTCTTTTGATTTTGTTAACTGTTTCCTTTGCTGCGCAAAAGCTTTTGATCTTGATGAAATCCCAATAGTTCATTTTTGCCCTTGCTTCCCTTGCCTTTGGCGTTGTTCCTAGGAAGATGTTGCTGTGGCAGAGGTCGAAGAGGTTGCTGCCTGTGTTCTCCTCAAGGATTTTGATGGATTCCTTTCGCACATTGAGGTCCTTCATCCATTTTGAGTCTATTTTTGTGTGTGGTGTAAGGAAATGGTCCAATTTCATTTTTCTGCATGTGGCTGTCCAATTTTCCCAGCACCATTTATTGAAGAGGCTGACTTTTTTCCATTGGACATTCTTTCCTGCTTTGTCGAAGATTAGTTGACCATAGAGTTGAGGGTCTACTTCTGGGCTCCCTATTCTGTTCCATTGATCTATGTGTCTGTTTTTGTGCCAGTACCATGCTGTATTGATGATGACAGCTTTGTAATAGAGCTTGAAGTCCGGAATTGTGATGCCACCAATTTTGGCTTTCTTTTTCAATATCCCTTTGGCTATTCGAGGTCTTTTCTGGTTCCATATAAATTTTAGAATTATTTGTTCCATTTCTTTGAAAAATATGGATGGTACTTTGATAGGAATTGCATTAAATGTGTAGATTGCTTTAGATAGCATAGACATTTTCACAATATTTATTCTTCCAATCCAGGAGTATGGAACATTTTTCCATTTCTTTGTGTCTTCCTCAATTTATTTCATGAGTACTTTATAGTTTTCTGAGTATAGATTCTGTGCCTCTTTGGTTAGGTTTATTCCTAGGTATCTTATGGTTTTGGGTGCAATTGTAAATGGGATTGACTCCTTAATTTCTCTTTCTTCTGTCTTGCTGTTGGTGTAGAGAAATGCAACTGATTTCTGTGCATTGATTTTATATCCTGACACTTTACTGAATTGTTGTATAAGTTCTAGCAGTTTTGGAGTGGAGTCTTTTGGGTTTTCCACATATAGTATCATATCATCTGCAAAGAGTGATAATTTGACTTCTTCTTTGCCGATTTGGATGCCTTTAATTTCCTTTTGTTGTCTGATTGCTGAGGCTAGGACCTCTAGTACTATGTTGAATAGCAGTGGTGATAATGGACATCCCTGCCGTGTTCCTGATCTTAGCGGAAAAGCTTTCAGTTTTTCTCCATTGAGAATGGTATTTGCGGTGGGTTTTTCATAGATGGCTTTGATGATATTGAGGTATGTGCCCTCTATCCCTATACTTTGAAGAGTTTTGATCAGGAAGGGATGCTGTACTTTGTCAAATGCTTTTTCAGCATCTATTGAGAGTATCATATGGTCCTTGTTCTTTCTTTTATTGATGTGTTGTATCACATTGACTGATTTGCGGATGTTGAACCAACCTTGCAGCCCTGGAATAAATCCCACTTGGTCGTGGTGAATAATCCTTTTAATGTACTGTTGAATCCTATTGGCTAGTATTTTGTTGAGTATTTTCGCATCAGTGTTCATCAAGGATATTGGTCTATAGCTCTCTTTTTTGATGGGATCCTTGTCTGGTTTTGGGATCAAGGTGATGCTGGCCTCATAAAATGAGTTTGGAAGTTTTCCTTCCATTTCTATTTTTTGGAACAGTTTCAGGAGAATAGGAATTAGTTCTTCTTTAAATGTTTGGTAGAATTCCCCCGGGAAGCCGTCTGGCCCTGGGCTTTTGTTTGTTTGGAGATTTTTAATGACTGTTTCAATCTCCTTACTGGTTATGGGTCTGTTCAGGCTTTCTATTTCTTCCTGGTTCAGTTGTGGTAGTTTATATGTTTCTAGGAATGCATCCATTTCTTCCAGATTGTCAAATTTATTGGCGTAGAGTTGCTCATAGTATGTTCTTATAATAGTTTGTATTCTTTGGTGTTAGTTGTGATCTCTCCTCTTTCATTCATGATTTTATTTATTTGGGTCCTTTCTCTTTTCTTTTTGATAAGTCGGGCCAGGGGTTTATCAATTTTATTAATTCTTTCAAAGAACCAGCTCCTAGTTTCATTGATTTGTTCTATTGTTTTTTTGGTTTCTATTTCATTGATTTCTGCTCTGATCTTTATGATTTCTCTTCTCCTGCTGGGCTTAGGGTTTCGTTCTTGTTCTTTCTCCAGCTCCTTTAGGTGTAGGGTTAGGTTGTGTACCTGAGACCTTTCTTGTTTCTTGAGAAAGGCTTGAACCGCTATATATTTTCCTCTCAGGACTGCCTTTGTTGTGTCCCACAGATTTTGAACCATTGTATTTTTATTATCATTTGTTTCCATGATTTTTTTCAATTCTTCTTTAATTTCCCGGTTGACCCACTCATTCTTTAGAAGGATGCTGTTTAGTCTCCATGTATTTGGGTTCTTTCCAAACTTCCTTTTGTGGTTGAGTTCTAGCTTTAGAGCATTGTGGTCTGAAAATATGCAGGGAATGATCCCAATCTTTTGATACCGGTTGAGTCCTGATTTAGGATGGAGGATGTGATCTATTCTGGAGAATCTTCCATGTGCACTAGAGAAGAATGTGTATTCTGGTGCTTTGGGATGAAATGTTCTGAATATATCTGTGATGTCCATCTGGTCCAGTGTGTCGTTTAAGGCCTTTATTTCCTTGCTGATCTTTTGTTTGGATGACCTGTCCATTTCAGTAAGGGGAGTGTTAAAGTCCCCTACTATTATTGTATTATTGTTGATGTGTTTCTTTGATTTTGTTATTAATTGGTTTATATAGTTGGCTGCTCCCACGTTGGGGGCATTGATATTTAAAATTGTTAGATCTTCTTGTTGGACAGACCCTTTGAGTATGATATAGTGTCCTTCCTCATCTCTTATTATAGTCTTTGGCTTAAAATCTAATTGATCTGATATAAGGATTGCCACTCCTGCTTTCTTCTGATGTCCATTAGCATGGTAAATTCTTTTCCACCCCCTCACTTTAAATCTGGAGGTGTCTTCGGGCTTAAAATGAGTTTCTTGGAGGCAACATATAGATGGGTTTTGTTTTTTTTATCCATTCTGATACCCTGTGTCTTTTGACAGGGGCATTTAGCCCATTAACATTCAGGGTAACTATTGAGAGATATGAATTTAGTGCCATTGTATTGCCTGTAAGGTGACTGTTACTGTTTATGGTCTCTGTTCCTTTCTGATCTACCACTTGTAGGCTCTCTCTTTGCTTAGAGGACCCCTTTCAATATTTCCTGTAGAGCTGGCTTGGTGTTTGCAAATTCTTTCAGTTTTTGTTTGTCCTGGAAGCTTTTAATCTCTCCTTCTATTTTCAATGATAGCCTGGCTGGATATAGTATTCTTGGCTGCATGTTTTTCTCGTTTAGTGCTCTGAAAATATCATGCCAGCTCTTTCTGGCCTGCCAGGTCTCTGTGGATAAGTCAGCTGCCAGTCTAATATTTTTACCATTGTATGTTACAGACTTCTTTTCCCGGGCTGCTTTCAGGATTTTCTCTTTGTCACTGAGACTTGTAAATTTTACTATTAGGTGACGGGGTGTGGGCCTATTCTTATTGATTTTGAGGGGCGTTCTCTGAACCTCCTGAATTTTGATGCTCGTTCCCTTTGCCATATTGGGGAAATTCTCCCCAATAATTCTCTCCAGTATACCTTCTGCTCCCCTCTCTCTTTCTTCTTCTTCTGGAATTCCAATTATTCTAATGTTGTTTCGTCTTATGGTGTCACTTATCTCTCGAATTCTCCCCTCGTGGTCCAGTAGCTGTTTGTCCCTCTTTTGCTCAGCTTCTTTATTCTCTGTCATTTGGTCTTCTATATCACTAATTCTTTCTTCTGCCTCACTTATCCTAGCAGTGAGAGCCTCCATTTTTGATTGCACCTCATTAATAGCTTTTTTGATTTCAACTTGGTTAGATTTTAGTTCTTTTATTTCTCCAGAAAGGGCTTTTATATCTCTCGAGAGGGTTTCTCTAATATCTTCTATGCCTTTTTCGAGCCCGGCTAGAACCTTGAGAATTGTCATTCTGAACTCTAGATCTGACATATTACCAATGTCTGTATTGATTAGGTCCCTAGCCTTCGGTACTGCCTCTTGTTCTTTTTTTTGTGTTGAATTTTTCCTTCTTGTCATTTTGTCCAGATAAGAGTATATGAAGGAGCAAGGAAAATACTAAAAGGGTGGCAACAACCCCAGAAAAATATGCTTTAACCAAATTAGAAGGGATTCCTAATTGTGAGGGGGGAGAAAGGGGATAAAAAGAGGTTCAAAAAGGAAGAATGAAAAAAAAAGAAAAAAGAAAAAAAAAGAAAAGAATTAAAAAAAATAAGAAAAATATAAAAAAGAAAAAATATATATATTAGATAAACTGGTTAAAAAACGTTAAAAAATAAAAAGGTAAAAGTTAAAAAATAATATTTTACCAGAAGGTGAGGAAAAAAACAAAAAATGAAAAAGAAAAAAAATTAAATTAACCGCAAGACTAGAAAAAATCACAGGGAAAAAGCCATGAGTTCCGTGCTTTGCTTTCTCCTCCTCTGGAATTCTGCTGCTCTCCTTGGTATTGAAACCGCAGTCCTTGGTAGGTGAACTTGGTCTAGGCTGGATTTCTTGATGATCTGCTGGGGGAGGGGCCTGTTGTAGTGATTCTCAAGTGTCTTTGCCCCAGGTGGAATTGCACCGCCCTTATCAGGGGCCGGGGTGAGTAATCCGCTCGGGTTTTCTGTCAGGAGCTTTTGTTCCCTGAGCGCTTTCCGTAGAGTTCCGGAGGACGGGAATACAAATGGCGGCCTCCTGGTCTCCAGCCCGGAGGAGCCGAGAGCTCGGGGCCCCATTCCTCAGTGCGCCCTCAGAGAACAGCGCCCTGTTACTCTCGTCTGCCTGACCTCCGGCCGTGCTCCGAGCTCACCGAGCCTGCGACCGGTTCAAGGTAACACGGAGCTGTGAGCTTACTGTCGGCTCTGTCTCTGTAGCTGGCTTTTCCGTTCCAATACCCGCAAGCTCTGCGACACTCAGACACCCCCGATCCTTCTGTGACCCTGCGGGACCTGAGGCCACGCTGACCCCGCGTGGGCTTCGCCCCGGTTTAGCCTCTGGAGCGATGTCCCTCAGCGGAACAGACTTTTAAAAGTCCTGATTTTGTGCTCCGTTGCTCCGCCACTTGCCGGGAGCCGGCCCCTCCCCCCGGGGTCTATCTTCCCGTCGCTTTGGATTCACTTCTCCACCTGTCCTACCTTTCAGAAAGTGGTTGTTTTTCTGTTTCCAGAATTGCTGCTCTTATTCTCTTCGATCTGCCGATGGATTTTCAGGTGTTTGCAATCTTTAGATAAGCTATCTAGCTGATCTCTGGCTAGCTGAAGTAGTCTCAGCCTGCTACTTCTCCGCCATCTTGACTCCTCCCCCTATTTATTATTTTTTAAAAGATTTTATTTACTTGACAGAGAGAGAGTACAACAGGGGAGTAGCAGGCAGAGGGGGAGGGAGAAATAGCATTGCTGAGCAGGGAGCTAGATTCTCCCTTTACCTCTGCCTGCTGCTCCCCTGTTGTGCACCCTGGGATCATGAGCTGAGGTGAAGGCAGATGCTTAGCAAACTGAGCCACCCAGGAACCTTTACTTATTTATTTTTGAGAGAGAGAGAGAGAGAGAGAGGAGGGGAAGGGTAAATGGAAAGGGAGAAAAAAACTTAAGCAGACTCCACATTGAGTGCAGAGCTCCAAATGGGTCTCAACCACATGACCCTGAGATCATGAGTCTGAGTCCTCAACTTGAGCTGAAACCTAGAGTCGGAGGCTTAATCAACTACATCATCCAGAGCCTCCTCCTTTGTCTTCTTTCAAGACTTTATCTTTGCCTTTGATTTTCTGCAGTTTAATTATGTACATGGGTATAGATTTATTTATTTAGTATTTATCCTGCATGATGTTATCTAACATTCCTGGTTCTGAGATATTGTGTCTGTAATTAATTTTGAAAAAATGATTCTTGGTCATTAATATTTCACATATTTTCTTTTTCCCTTCCCTCCTCTCCTCCTGGTATTTCAATTATAGCTATGTTGAACATTTGGAAATTGTCCATGAATTCCTGGATATTCTGTTCTTTCCCTTGTGCACTCTTTTTTTTCTTTGAATTTTGGTTTGTGAAATTTCTACTGATGCATCTTCAAGCTTACTGATTCTTTCCTTGGTGGTGTCCAGTCTATAGTGGAGCCCATCAAAAAATTCTTCATATATGTTATAGTACTTTTTTCTAAATTTCTACTATTATATTTTAGTTGTTCTTGAGAGTTTTCATCTTTGCTTATATTTACTAACATGTTCTGACATGTTGTCTACTTTTTTCATTAGAGCACTTAACATATTAATCAAATTTGTTTTAAATACTTTATACAATATTCCCTCAAGCAGGCATATCTGAGTCTTGTTCCTCAGACTGTTTCTTTTTTCTTTTTTTCCATTTTTTGGAATGCCTTATAATTTTTTTGTTGTTGTGAGAAGTCAGGTATGATGTAATAGATAACAGACTCTGACGTAAACAGAATTTTAGTGTGAGATTTTATGTTAATTTGACCAGGAATTTAGCCTGTGTTTAATATTTGCTATAGCTATAGATGCCAGACAATTCAAATCCTTGTAATGTTTCTATTTTTGTCTCCATAATATTTTTTGGAATTTCTTAAGAAATCCTCTTTAGGTAAAGTCTATCTTACAGGTCTCTCATCTGCAACCCACTGTTATTATACAGAGGCTAAATATTGTGGTGATATGGTATGGGGATGGGAAAGTGATCTGTTATCTTATGATTATATCTTAGTTTTTAGTAGCCCTCTACCCCTGGGCTGTGTCTCTAAGCTCCCACCCCAAACCCCACCCATAAACACAATCAGGTGAGACGGGAAGGGTGGAGGAAGTGCCTTTTACTTAGGTAGGTTAAGGTTTTGGTAAGACTTTACCATGAAGAGTAAGCTACTATTATTGGTGTATATCACAATGGTTATTTTTTTCCCCTTCCTCTGCAAAAACCACAAGGGGACCTTTCTTGGTTTTTCAATATGACAACCTGCACAATCTCTGGATGTAAAAGCCATGAATGTGTAGAAACCCCCAATATCACAGCCTCCATGGCTCTCATATTTTCTTGCTAGTTCATACTCCATTTCCTGCAGTTTGTCAAAACTACCATGTAAGGGTTCCATCTAGTTAATATCACCAGTGGTTTCTGGTCCAGGTTCAGAGATGTTGATTGTGATTCTCTGAATTCACCTGTCTTTTCAAATTTTGGAAGGGTAGGTAAGTTTGCCTTGTGACCCTTATCCTCTGCTACATCCAAGTCAGTGATTTCCAGTTTAGTTCTGCTTTTTTGTATGAATGGTGGTGATGACTTTCAAGAGCTTTAGTGAGCTGAAACATGAAGTCTTAATACAACTTCTATCCTTTTAGACTACCTGATTTGTTATGATATTACCTTGTAAGAATAAATTTGAAAGAGAATAAAGGTGCCAAAGAGAATAAGATGATAGAGTGAAATAGTGCAACAGAGAAAATCATATGAAGAACTATTTTGAACATTTCTTTTTTTCTCTCGGTTTTTCTGTATGTTATGGGAAATACACATTCCAGTCTTAATTCTTCTACTAGCTATCTGTGTGAATTTCAGCAAATTACATAATCCACCTGAACTTAGTTTTCTCATTTATAAAATGAGTCACTTCACTTAGAGAACTCTAAAATGTGTTCCAGCTCTAATTCTCTAGGCTGTTTTTGTATATAAGAGTTATCACTTGGCAATTGGATTTATTTCTTCATTCAGTCATTCATTGAACAAGTATTTATTGATTTTCAGTTCTGGCCAAGATGAATATTGCCAAGATGAATATTGGTAAGGTCTTCGTTTACTTAAAATATATAGTCTATTGTGGAAAGATTGTACATAAAAAAGTGAAAATTTTAAAAAAAAACATGAGATATAAGATAGTTACATTATTACTAAAATAGTAAGGAATAAACATGAAGTAATTGGGCTTATGGAGGTGAGGATATGGATGGAAGTTGGTAGTTAGAGCAGTCAAAAGATGATCCCAATGGAGGTCACATGTGAGCTGAAGCTTGCATGACAAGAAAGGACCAGTCAAGCAAAGTTAGGAGCAGAACATTGCCAACAGCAAGATCAACAAGGGTAAGACTACACTTGGAAATAAGTTATATATAGATAGATAACGGTCTATCTATATATACTATATACCAAATATATATATATATATATATATATATATATATATATATATATTCACCTATAAATATGGTAAAACACTAAGAACAACAAACAAATGAACAAAATCCAAAAAGTCATGTAGCTGACAGTGGCAGGAAAAGTGTGAAGAGAAACAAGCACAAATTTGGATTTAAATTCACATACAGTGGAATTTTTTTGGAACAGAAAAAGCAGTTATGCTATTACAATTTGAGCAAGAGAGATAGGGGAATGAACCAGGGAATAGGATCAAAGGCAGCCCAAGGTGAATGGTGCTGACGTCTATTTTATAATTAAAGGACTTGGTGGTTTTGCATGTAAGTGATGAGAAAGGGAGACGTGATCAATGGTTTCTAAGTCTTGTCTTACGCAGTTAGGTGGATTGTGGTATCATTTAGTGAGATACCAAGACAGAAGGAGGAGTAAATTCAGGAGGAAACACAGCTCTCTTTGAGCTGTGTTAGGTTTATGATTCCTTTTGACATTAAAAAAAAAAAAAAAAAGTGAAGACGTGAGGAAAATATCGAAGACAGCAGCAGCCCTTTTGCTAAGTGAGAATGCCTAGGGTGAGAGCATCAGTGCACAACTAAGGGGAGAAGGTTGTGATCAAAATGTGAATACTCCTACCTTAAAAACATTTGAAATAAAGTAAATGTGGGAGAAATTTAAAAAAAAAAAAACATACTGCAAGAGCTTCCTTGTAGGGAAGTAAACTATAAGGCAGAACTGGTAATTACAAATGAAAGCATAGATATATGTGAAAATTATATAAAAATCAGAACTGAGAGACCGAAAATAAACTTAAAGACTAAACATGAAGATGTAAAAGATCTGTGTTTCTAATCTGGGACAAATATGTTGAAGTTTAATTCAATTGGCATATAACCAGCTCCAAAAAATAAAGGAAAACAAGAGACCAAATACGAAAAATTTACAAAAGCAGGCATGAAGCCATTGCTTTCAGGACATCCCAGCTGTCCTGTTTGCTTCTTAAAATGACTGAAGAGGCAGAAGCAGCAGCAATCCTGGATCTTCACAGAAAGAACCATGTGAGCCATTTAGGGGAAATTAGCCAGGCTTTGTGGGAAGGACACCTGCACCAAGACCTCTGTGTTAACATTTGTAAAGCTAAATCAATACTTTTCATTCCTAAAAATAACATTCGAGATGTAATATTGTTTCTTGCTCATTGTCATTCATTTAGAAGAATGTGAGTTTTCTTCTTAATTATAGATAAACAAATTTGGAATGTACATTTAAGACAATTCACTGAAACATCCTCATTTTTTTAACTAGCTGAGTTGTAAGAAAAGACCTGTATTAAAGCCATCCAGCTACTTTTTAGGAAATTTTAATTCAGAATTTGGGATTTCTTAATCACCACATCAGGATTTTTATAAAATTTGTGGCCTTTTGTTATAGGAAGAGTCAAAAAGATGAAGATAGATACTCTTTTATAATCAATATATTTATATGACTCACTCATCAAATTTGGTTTATAAATGATTTTTATTAAAATAAAAATTATGTATATGGAACAATAAACCACAGGTAATTTAAAATGCATGTATATATTTTCTTTGATTATATGTGAATATTTAAAAGAACGGGATTTGAGAAAATGAGTGACTATATATTGTTGTAAGTTACTGGCAAATGTACTTTATAGGGCTTTATTTCCAAAACTTCTTTTTTTATGTATACTATTATTTTTAGAAAGAAACATGTTTTCTAAGTTATCCCCTTTGGAGCATGGATAGTAAAATAAGTCAATTAAAGGAGGGTACTGTTGATCTCTACTTTGGAAAATATTTTTTCTTATAAGGTTGATATTTCTTCGTCTAGATTTAACAATCATCAATAGTTTGTAAAAAGATGTATATATCTAAGACCCTCAAGACATGATCAATGCAAAGCCTTTCCTGAAGCAAACACTGATCTCACCGATCTCCTTAAAAAAAAAAAAAAAAAGAGAGAGACAGATTTTTATACTCGCCCTATGAAGCCTAGAAGACAGGCTTTTCTCAGACATTTCACAGGGCCTGCATCATATAATTTTCATGGTTAGTAATGTAGAATGATTCATGCTGCCAAACCTAATGAGTTATCTTCCAGAAATGGCATGCCTCTATCAGCTTTTCAACTACAGCCTACCTAAGAGTTGGAACCCTTTAATCCATGCAGCCTTTGTGTACATGAGGTATTCTGAGCATGCCCTTTAATTCTGTTTTTCAATATTCAACATAGCAGAGAAGGAGTTATTAACTTGCCCTGTTGCGTACGTTTTCTTTAAGATCTGTGTCAGTATCATGTTAATGTTTTTGTATTGATGAGTTATAGCCTTTCTCTAGAATATTTGAGATTGACTGAGTTGAAGCTCATCCAGGGCTCCCCAATTTTTTAGGATATCAGTTATTAGTATAACCATTCAAAATACTTAGGTTGATAACATTCTGTATAGTTCACATGGTTTCTGGGCACTAAGAGACCCTGAGCATTGGTGATATTATTCAAAATATGAAGGTACTTCTTTTACTAAGGAGTTTATAGGTCTAGGCTTATATTTATATTGGAAAGAAAGTTTCTTTAACATGATAATAACAACAGAAGTTTTGTTTTTTATTAGAACTATGTGTTAATTTTATAATATTAATGTGGTATCAGCTAATTGCAAAAGGAGTTATTGAAGAAATTCCATTTAAAGCTACATAGAGACAGGCTAGGAATGCAAAGTACTAGAAGGTAAGGTAAATAGGAAAATAATAAATATTACAAGCTTGGGATATTTGTAAGTGTATTAGAGTTTTGGACACATACACTAGAGTATTTTGTAGCTTTCAAAGATTTCTGGCAGGTATATTAGGCAACCAAGAAAGTAATGTTTACCTAAGTGTTAAGAAACCAGATTCTAGCTCTACCCTACCATTAACTTATATTGTACCGAGTGAGAATATATACATTTTCATCCAGAAAAATGGAAAAGAAGTAAACAAAAATGGTCTAGCACATGTCTAAGATGCATTTTTGGTCTGAAATTTTATAAATTAAAAAAATTCTACATCTTTAACTTACAACAAAACGTGAGTTATTTCCAGGAAACTTTCATTGCTTTAAAAAACATTTACTGAGATCTTGTTTTAGGTATTGTATATGTACCAGTTCCAAACAAGGACAAGATCTCAACCCTCAGGCAGCTTATAGCCCACACTGGAAGCATGATCGCATAGGTAATCATCTAATTATAGTTTTCAGCAATGTTCTGCACTCATTCTCACTCACCAAATATATAGTGAGTGTCTATTATGTGCCAGAATCTGTGGTAGGTGCTAGAGATGAAATGGCAAACAAAACAAAAACAAACAAATAAACAAAATAAATAAATAAACATCATTCTTATTTTCATTGAAAAGACTTCTGGAGGGCACCTGGGTGGCTCAGTGGGTTAAGCCTCTGCCTTCGGCTCAGGTCATGATCCCGGGGTCCTGGGATCGAGTCCCGCATCGGGCTCTCTGCTCAGCAGGAGCCTGCTTCCCTCTCTCTCTGCCTACCTCTCTGCCTACTTGTGATCTCTTTCTGTCAAATAAATAAATAAATTATTTTAAAAAAAAGACTTCTGGATGAGAAACACATTAGCCAGATCATTACACAAATAAAGAGGAAAGGCCAAACTGAGACAAGCATTCAGAGTAAAAGGAACCTAAGAACATATGGAGGCATAGTAACATCAACAAAAAATGAAGTCTGAGGTGCTAAGAAAGTTTTCTTTGAAAAAGTGAGATAGGGCTATGCGTAGACCTTGAGACAAAATAGGGCAGTTATCAGAATATTTAAAAGAGCACGAGCAAAGGTCTTGTGATGAACAGTTACATAGCACATTGGAGGAGCAGATAAAGTGACATGAAAATTGACAGCAGACAATTTTAAAAAAATGAATCAAAAAGATATAAAGAGAGTAAAACTAACCTAGTATACTGCATTGGGAGGGACTGACTCTCAATCAGGGGGGAAAAAAAGTGGGGGTGTAGAAAAAACATCCCAGGAACAACGCCATAATTTTAGAATATTTGGGGGAGAAAAGAAAAAAAACACTGTTAGAATATATAAAAGAACTAGAATGTATCTAGAGCAGTAGCTTTCAACTATAGTGATTTTGACTCTCAGGGGATATTTAACAATATCTGGGGATATTTTGTCACAACTAGGGGAATGCCCTGGAATCTAGTGAGCAGTGAACAGAGATGTCACTAAATATAATGCCAAGACAACCTCTCACAACAAAGAATAAGCTGGTACAAATAGCCAATATTCCCAAGCTTGTACAGCCATGATCTAGCTTATTTGACAGCTAAGGGGATAAAGATACGAATTGTGACTGGAAAGTTAGGTCATACCATATCATTTTAGAATTTATAATAAAGGCAACGGGAAACCATTGAAGAATTTTCTGTAAAGGACTGACATGGTGAGAATTACACTTCTAAATGTTCACTTTGACTAATATGATGAATGGATTATAGCAGGAGAAGAAGACACAGAAATAATTAAGGAATGTTTCAGTAATCCTAGTGAAAACTTATGACGAATTGGTCAAAATTAGCATCAAGAGACGTGGAAGAAAGGGGAGAGATCTGAAAGGTATTTTGAAAGTTCCCTGTGATGGAGTGAATGTGTGTTTCAGAGTAGGGAGTAACTTCCATGTTTCTGATCTAACAGCTGGGCAGCTGGTGGTGACAGTTCTTGAAGAGTTCTTAGAAGCTTGTATACATGTTTTAGGTAATTCTCCCTTTTCATATTATCTTCCAGAAAACCATGGTGGAAAGATAGATAATACAATTCTATGGAAATAGATCCAGACCTAAGGCACAATTGAGGATTCTGACACAATATTCCACTTCATTAGCCACTCTTGATTTAAAAAGATAGAAAACAACTAGTTTTCAGAAAAGAGGGGAATTAATTCAAATATCTACAAATGTATTAAAAAACTATCCAGCACATACTTTTCTTATTTCTATCCACACAAAAAATATTAGATTGCTTACCTCCATAATTCCAAAGTTTATACATCTACAGGTTAAGTAATTGAGAGAGGTATGCTTAATATCTGTGAACACCGAACACAAATTCCCAAAAGATAATCTTATTTGGCTAGTTGTGAAAAAATAATTTGGTTCTTCCCTATGGCTTTACGTAGGTGACATGTGTTTGCTGGGGTCCATATCCACTGATATTATGCTAAGACTCATAAAGGAAAATCCTGCATTGAGTAGATTGCACAAAATTGTCCAGAATATTTTATCCATTACTTTCATAGTCAATACTTTTTGACATCTAGAGATAATTTGAACTTAATATAACCAAATTACCCCTTGTACAGTTTAAAAAATCTCCTTCTCCACCTCAAGATAATGAGGATTCAATCCCAGGGGAGAGTATATGCCGATTGTACCTTTCTCAGAAAAGAAGGCATCTTTATCTGAGAAGACACCCAAGAATAAACTTGTAATATCCTAAGATGCCAGAAGTATTGTAAAATTTCACTGGATTAAGCAGGAAATATTATATTTATGGTATCAAATATTAAAACATGTTTTCTTCCCAAATAAATGAATACTGACTGAAAGATATCATTTCCTATTTATGAGTAAATGTAAAGCCTGATTTAAGACATTTAGACATTTTCATATAAGATTCCACTTATTTTTAATTGTTTTTAAATTTTAATTTCAGAGTGGTTAACATATGATGTTATGTTAGTTTCAATGCACAATATAGTGATTCAACACTTCCATATATTACTCAGGGCTCATCATGATAAGTGCCCTCTTAATCCCCTTAACCTATTTCACCCATCCTCCCAACATCACTTTTGATAACTATCTGTTCTCTAAAGTTAAGAGTCTGTTTTATTATGATAGATGTTGGCAAGGATACAGAGAAAGGGGAACCCTCCTACACTATTGGTGGGAATGCAAACAGGTGCAGCCACTCTGGAAAACAGTATGGAAGCTCATCAACAAGGACCCAGCAACTGCTCTACTGGCTGTTTACCCCAAAGATACAAGTGTAGTGATCTGAAGGGGTAACTGCACCCCAATGTTTATAGCAACAATATCCACAATAGGCAAACTGTGGAAAGAGTTCGATGTTCGAGACAGATGAATGGATAAAGATTTGGTATATATACACACTGAAATATTATGCAGCCATAAAAAATGAAATTTTTCTATTTGCAATGAGGTGGATGGAACTGGAGGGTATTAATGCTAAGTGAAATAAGTCAACCAGAGAAAGACAATTATATGATCTCAGTGAGATGTGGAATTTCAGAAATAAAACAGAAGATCATAACAGAGGAGAGGGAAAAAGAATAAGACAAAACTAGAGAGGCAGACAAACCATAAGAGACTCTTAATCATGGGAAACAAACTGAAGGCTGCTGGAGGTGAGAAGGTAGAGGGATGAGATGACTGGGCGATGGATATTAAGGAGAGCATGTGATGTAATGAGCACTGTATTATATAAGACTGACGAATCACAGACCTGTACTTCTGAAACAAATAATGTATTTATATGTTTAATTTAAATAATACTTAAAAACTTATTTAATTTAAATAAAACTTAAAAAAAGAGTTTGTTTTATTTCCATTCTTAGTTTTTGGTTTTCCTTTCTCTTTTTCCCCTTTGTTTGTTTTGTTCCTTAAAATCCACACATGAGTGAAATTATATAGTATTTGTCTTTTTCTGACTGGTTTATTTTGCTTAGCATTATACTCCCTAGATGGTAATGGCAAGATTTCATTCTTTTTCATGGCTGAAAAATTTTCCTGTGTGTGTGTGTGTGTATGTGTGTTTGTGTGTGTGTGTGTGTGTGTGTGTGTGTGTGTACTTACTACATCTTTTTTTTTATTCTGTTTACCTTTCCTTCTTTTTTTATTTTTTTTTAAATTTTTATTAACATATAATGTATTATTAGCCACGGTGGTACAGGTCTGTGAATGGTCAGGCTTACACACTTCAAAGCACTCACCATAGCACATGCCTTCCCCAGTGTCCATAACCCAACCACTCTCTCTCTACCTCCCTACCTCCCTACCCCCGGCACCCCTCAGTTTGTTTTGTGAGATTTAGAGTCTTTTATGGTTTGTCTCCCTCCCGATTCCATCTTGTTTCACTTTTTCCTTCCCTATCCACAAACCCTTGACTTTGCCTCTCAAATTCCTCATATGAGGGAGATCATATGATAATTGTCTTTCTCTGATTGGCTTATTTTGCTCAGCATAATACCCTCTAGTATTATGCTCAGGGTAATACCCTCTAGTTCCACCCACGTCATTGCAAATGAAAAGATTTCATTTCTTCTTTTTTTTTTTTTTAAAGATTTTATTTATTTGACAGACAGAGATCACAAGTAGAGAGGCAGGCAGAGAAAGAGGAGGAAGCATGCTCCCTGAGGAGCAGAGAGCCCAATGCGGGGCTCGATCCCAGAACCCTGGGATCATGACCTGAGCCGAAGGCAGAGGCCTCAACCCACTGAGCCACCCAGGCGCCCCACAAGATTTCATTTCTTTTGATGGCTGAAATATATATAGATAGATAGATAGATAGATCTTTTTTTTTCTTTTTCTTTTTTCTTTCTTTTTCCTTCTTTCTTCTGATATATATATATATATGTATATATATATGTATATACATACATATATATATACATATATATAGTTTGGCTATTGTGGACATTGCTGCTATATTTGGCTATTGTGGACATTGCTACTATAAACATTCGGGTGCACATGCCCCTTTGGATCAGTACATTTGTATCTTTAGGATAAATATCCAGTAATGTGATTGGTGGGTCATAGGGTATCTCTATTTTCAACTCTATTTTCAGCTCTATTTTCAACTTTTTGAGGAACCTCCACTCTGTTTTCCAGGTTGACTGCACCAGCTTGCATTTCCACCAACAGTGTAGAAGGGTTCCCCTTTCTCCGCATCCTCACCAGCATCTGTCATTTCCTGTCTTATTAATATTAGCCATTCTGACTGGTGTGAGGTATTATCTCATTGTGGTTTTGATTTGTATTTTCCTGGTGCCGAGTGATATGGAGCACTTTTTCATGTATCTGTTGGCCATCTGGATATCTTCCTTGCAGAAATGTCTGTTCATGTCCTCTCCCCATTTCTTGATTGGATTATTTGTTCTTTGGTTGTTGAGTTTGCTAAGTTCTTTATAGATTTTTAGATACTAGCCCTTTATCTGATATGTCATTTGCAAATATCTCCTCCCATTCTGTCAGTTGTCTTTTGATTTTGTGCAAAAGCTTTTGATCTTGATGAAGTCCCAATAGTTCATTTTTGCCCTTGCTTCCCTTGCCTTTGGCGATATTTCTAGAAAGAAGTTGCTGTGGCTGAGATGGAAGAGGTTGCTGCCTGTGTTCTCCTCTATGATTTTGATGTATTCCTTTCTCACATTGAGGTCTTTCTTCCATTTGGACTCTATTTTTGTGTGCGCGGTAAGGAAATAGTCCAGTTTCATTTTTCTGCATGTGGCTGTCCAATTTTCCCAACACCATTTGTTGAAGAGACTGTCTTTTTTCTATTGGACATTCTTTCCTGCTTTGTCAAAGATTAGTTGACCATAGAGTTGAGGGTCTATTTCTGGGCTCTCTATTCTGTTCCATTGATCTATGTGTCTGTTTTTGTGCCAGTACCATACTGTCTTGATGATGATAACTTTGTAATAGAGCTTGAAGTCTGGAATTGTGATGCTACCAACTTTGGCTCTCTTTTTTCAACATTCCTCTTGTGATTTGAGGTCTTTTCTGGTTCCATATAAATTTTAGGATTATTTGTTTCACTTATTTGAAAAAAAAAAATGATGGCATTGTGATAGGGATTGCATTAAATGTGTAGATTGCTTTAGGTAGCATAGATATTCTCACAATATTTGTTCTTCCAATCCATGAGCATGGAACGTTTTTCCATTTCTTTGTGTCTTCTTCAATGTCTTTCATGAGTACTTTATAGTTTTCTGAGCACAGATTCTTTGCCTCTTTTGTTAAGTTTATTCCTAGGTATCTTATGTCTTTGAGTGCAATTGTAAATGGGATTGACTCCCTAATTTCTCTTTCTTCTGTCTTGTTATTGGTATTTAGAAATGCAACTGATTTCTGTGCATTGATTTTATATCCTGACACGTTACTGAATTCCTGTACAAGTTCTAGCAAATTTAGATAGGAGTCTTTTGGGTTTTCCACATAAAGTATCATTATCATCTGTAAAGAGTGATAGTTTGATTTTTTCTTTGTCAATTTGGATGCCTTTAATTTCTTTTTGTTGTCTGATTGCTGAGGCTAGGTCTTCTAGTACTATGTTGAATAGCAATGGTGATAATGATAGCAGTGGTGATAATGAACATCCCTGCCTTTACTACACCTTCTTCTTTTTTTCTTTTTCTTTTTTTTTTTTTTTTTTGGACAGACAGAGATCACAAGTATGCAGAGAGGCAGGCAGAGAGAAAGGGGGAGGCAGGCTCCCTGCGAAGCAGAGAGCCCGATGTGGGGCTCCATACCAGGACCCTGGGATCATGACCTGAGCCAAAGGCAGAAAGTTTAACCCACTGAGCTACCCAGGCTCGCCTACTACATCTTTTTACTCCATTTATCTATCCATGAATACTTGGGCTGTTTCCATAGTTTGGCTATTATAAATAATACTACAGTAAACACAGAGATGGATACATCCCTTTGAATTAAGTGCTTTTGTATTCTTTGGGTAAATACCCAGTAGTGTGATTCCTCAATCATAGAGTAATTCTATTTTTAATTTTTTGAGGAAACTCCATACTATCTTCCATAGCGGTTACACCAGTTTGCATTCATTCCCACCAAGAGTGCGGGAGGGTTCCTTTTCCTCCACATCCTTGCCAACAATTCTTGTTTCTCATGTTTTTGATTTTAGCCTTTCTTACAGGTGTGAGGTAACATCTTATAGTGATTTTGACTTCATTTCCCTGATGATGAGTGGTGTTGAGCATCTTTCATGTGTCTATTTCTATCTGTATGTCTTCTTTGGAGAAATGTCTGTTCATGTCTTCTACCCATTTTTAATTGCATAATTTGGGTTTTATTACAATGAGTTGCATAAGTTCTTTATATATTTTGGATACCGACCCTTTATCAAATATGTCATTTGCAAATATCTTCTCCCATTCAGTAGGTCTTTCGGTTTTGTTCATTGTTCCTTTGCATGCAGAAGCTTTTTATTTCTATATAGTCCTGAGTCCTAATTATTTTGTTGTTGTTTGTTTGTTTTCTTGCTTGCTTTTTTTCTCCTTGCTTCAGAAGACAGATCTAGAAGGAAGTTGCTATACCAATGTCAGAAATTATTGCCTATGCTCTTTTATAGGACATTTATGGTTTCAAGTCTCACACTTAGGTTCTTATTCCATTTTAAGTTAATCCAGTTTAAGTTTAACCCAATTTAGGACATTTAAACACTTATATAAATCTCTACATATTTTGAAAATTTTTCCATACCTACAAATATAAATAAAATCAATTATGTATGTATTATCAATAATACTATAATATAGGTAATTATATATTTTTAATCTAAAATAGATTTCTGAATATAATACTTTTCATTTGTTATAAGAAAAAAATAACATAAATTTGTTATAATGTGGAATGTCAATACTTTTCAAGAGAAATGGATAAGTACAAAAACTAAATGCTTTACAGGTTCGATCTTTGGAACTCTTTTTCCCTCATCATTTTTATTTGTGTCATTTTATGCCCATGCATAAGTCAATAATTCTTAAATAATGCTGACTTGAAAATTTTTTCAGTTTTCATAAAACTAATTGCTTCATGCATGCTGGTAACAAAATTTATAATCATTTCTTATAAATTTGTTTTCAGACATCCTAGTTAAAGTACTAACAAGTTGATGAAAGTTTTAGTTTCACTATGCATACCAAATTTATCAAAATATTTAACTGATAAAACTAGTTGTTTTGTTTAGAATATGTCAAATTTTTGTTAGATTATTTCAAACTAATCTTTTATGATATTGTTTTTGATTTAATTGACTTTCTTCAGTCCATCAAATTTATACTCTGGAAAGTCAAGTTATATCTTCTATATTTTAAGAGTACAGCAAAAACGATTTACCAAACTGCTTTTAGCTTGAAAGGGTTAATAATTTTTACACTACGTTAATGCATCCAAAATTTTGTTTTGAACTGGTAATGCTATTTTTGTTCTGTTTCTGTAGACTTGCTACTGTTTTTTCATTGAATTTGTTTTAAGCATAACACCAGTTAATTTTAACTTAAACATTATTATAGATAGAAAAAAAAAAGGCAAGACAAAATCAAGCAAGGATGAGTTGCCTTTTGTGCTGAACTCACAGAATAAGCACAAGAGGAAAAGATCACTGGAGTGAAGACAAAAAATGGATTTGCATATGCCTTTGTGTTTTATAAGCCAGTACAAACAGCAAGATTCTCTGTGATTTTACTGAGATTATGATTTAAAAAAAAACCAAAGCAAAACAAAACAAATACCTAAAGAGGCCAAGTGTGCATAAAATTACCAAATCTGGGAAATTTACATGTGAGGCAGAAATAGCTCATGTTTCTATGGATTCATGAACAATGTTTGCCAGAGATGAAGGACCAGCTAGCAGTTTCTTTGCTTCTTCCATTTTTTTGACCTCAGGATGCCCACTGGTTTCAGTTTTCAAGAGAAGCCAGGAATTTAAAATTTTCTATAACATTTTTATATCTTAAATACTGGCAACGGATTCCCATCCCTTTCCTTCTTTTCTCTTCCTTTCTTTCTTTTCATTTCTCTTCTCTTCTTTTCCCTTTCCCTTTCCTCCCTTTCTCTCTTCCTTTTTTCTTTCCTTCTTTCCTCCTTCCTTCCTTCCTTCTTTCCTTCTTACCTCCCAACGTTCCTTCCTTCCCTCCTGTCCCCCTTTCTTCTCTTTCTTTTTTCCCTATTATTAGTATTACTAATATTAATAATATTTTCCAGGCCAAATACAAAAAATGCAGACCAAAAGGTAGAAGGAATAATATTCCACACCATTTTATGTAACCACTGAGAAAATTAAATGCTGGATTATTAAAGTAAAGAGACATTTACTTGACTAATTGTTCATACAATTGAATTAAAAGTGATGATAATGCAGTAAGCACCAGTAAGTATCTTATATGGCTTGAAAGTTTAGGCACCATGCTGGCATTCCGTAATGACACTACCAATCACTATGTATTAGGCTAATCTTGATCACCACTTTGTTCTCAAATTATGTCTTTCTCATTCCATCTTCTACTCTTTTCTTCTACCAAATAGGGACAAAATTGAATAAAGTTTTTAATTATATTTATCCCAGTTAGTCATTTGCAAATACCTCTGCCTAGAATCAGCTTAGGAATGGCCAAGGCAATCAAATTTCCCAGTGTCACCACTAATTTACTAGAGTAGAATTCCCAATGGGTGAGGTCCAGTCTAAATATAAGGAGAATTGCATGTGCAAACTGTTGTGGGATTCATTATTTGAACAATACATTATTCTAGATATCTATTAATGAGTCATGTTTTAAAATGCAAATAAACAATAAAATAAAATATTCATATTTTAATACTAATAACTCTATATCTTTTAAATTTTTTTTTATTTATTTGACAGAGAAGACATAGAGGGAGAGGGAACACAGCATGGAGAGTGGGAGAGAGAGAAGCAGGCTTCCCATTGAGCAGGAAGCCCAATGCAGGGCTCAATCCCAGGACCTTGCAATCATGACCTGAACTGAAGGCAGATGCCTAACGACTGAGCCACCCAGGCCCCCAATACTAATAATTCTAAAAATATTAATTAAAATCAGCAGTTTTTAAAGACCACCACAATAAACAATGAAATTCAATTGCAAGGGCAATACAACATATGCAAAGTAGTGCTTATTTTAAATATACATATTTCTCAGATTTATAATGCTTTGGGATTATAAGCAATCAAAATTTAAATGCAGGGATCCTGAAAGGCTGAAACAACTTTGAAAAGGGAAGAATATAGTGGAGGTCTCACAGTTCACGATTTCAACAATTGCTACAAAGCTATAGTAACCAGAACAATGTGATATTGTTATAAAGACAATCTGGGCAGATCAAAGTAATAGAATAGAAAGCTTAAGTATAAACCTTTACGTACATGGTCAAAGTATTTCTGATAAAGTGAGATGATAAATGGACAGCGTTTTCAACAAATGGTGTTGGGAAAACTTGACCCCTGTACAAAAGAATGAAGCTGGACCTTTTCCTATGCCATATATAAGAATTAACTAAAAATAGATCAATGAACTAGATATAAGAGCTAAAACTATAAAACTTTAAGAAGAAAATGTAGGGAGAAATTCTCATGACAACGATTTCTGGGAAATAACACCAAAAGCACAGGAGAAAGAAAGGAAAAAAATAAACTACATAAAAATCGAAACCTTTTGTGTATCAAAGAACACAATAGAGTGAAAAGACTGTTCATCAAATGGAATAAAATATTTGCAAGTCATATGGTTGATAAAACATTAATATCCAAAATATATAATGAACTCCTCTACTCAACAACTACAAATAAATAAATAAATAAATAAATAAATAAATAAATAAAGGCTAGGTTGCCTGGGTGGCTCAGCGGGTTAATCCTCTGCCTTCTGCTCAGGTCATGATCCCAGGGTGCTGGGATTGAGTCCTGCATCGGGCTCTCTGCTCAAGGGGAGTCTGCTTCCCTTCCTATCTTTCTGCCTGCCTCTCTGCCTACTTGCGATCTCTCTCTGTCAAATAAATAAATAAAATCTTCTAAAAAATAGGCTAAAGATTTGAATAAAATTTCTTTGAATAGTAAATAAGCACATGACAGACACTTAATATTCATTATTGGGGAAATGTGAATCGAAACCACACTGAGATGCCACTGGACACCACTAGGATGGCTATTAAAAAATTAGAAAATAACAAGTGTTGGTAAGGATTTAGAACACTTATGCACTGCTGGGGAATATAAATTGGTATATCTGCTATGGAAAGCAGTATGATAGTTACTCAAAGCGTTAAAAATAGAATTATCATATGATTCAGCAATTCTACATCTGTTTTGTGACCAAAATAATTGAAAGTGAGGAAGTGAACAGATATTTGTCTATTGATATTCATAGCAGCATTGTTCACAATAGCCAAAACATGGAGACAATCCAGGTCTCCATCAACAGATGAATGGATAAATGAAGTGTGGTATATACAAACAATGGGATGTTATTCAGCTTTTAAAAGGAAGTAAATTCTGACATGCTAAAATATGAATGAACTTTGAAGACATTAAGTGAAATAAGCCAATCACAGAAGGATAAACATTATATGGTCCCACTTGCGTGAGTGAGGTGAATAGAGTTGTCATATGCATAGAGACAAAGTAGAATGGTGTTTGCCAGAAACTGGGCAGAGGAAAGGATGAAAGTTAATGTTTAATGAATACGAAATTTAAGTTTTGCAATAAAATGAATTCTGGAGGTGGATGATGTTGATGGTTTTACAATGATATGACCATATTTAATGTTACTGAATCCTACACAAATAAATGGTTAAAATAATAAATTTTATGTGATGTGAATTTTACAAACATTTAAAAAGAATAAAAATTAAATTAAAAATGCATTTTTAAGTGCAATAGTGCAAATGGAGCATTGCAAATTTAATAAAATGCTAAATAATCCAAGTTCTTAAGTTACTTTTAGGTATTTGTGCAAGGAAATATCACTTAATTTTAATTTTGCCAAAAGAATGGCAGTTTATTCTTATTGAACAAGATAGCATGCAATTAAAAAAAATTATTTTAGAAAATACAATTATAAATGCTATTTTCGAGCACTATACCTAACCATATGAAAATTATAGGAATGAAGATATCATGACTTTGTGACCATGTTGATCTGATAATTATAATGATTTTTAGTTTAAAATTGAATATTATTTTGTAAAAAACAAATACTGTCAACCTCAGTTGACTCAAGTTGTTTTGTTAAGAATTTTGGGTAAATTGGTTGTCTGAATTTATATTTTCTATGCTTTTAAATGTTTCAACTATATAACATTAATTTTTGATTAATTTTATAGCTTTAGTGATAAACTATAGAAACTACAGTAGCTCATTAGGTAATATTTAATATAGATTTTACCCGGAGTTACGAATGGTGCTGAATAAGCATGTTACAATGCAATTATCATTTCAAACAACTACTATTTATTCTTGTTGTTTCCAAACAGCTAGCGTTACCTAAATGTATTTCAGTGATATATTCTCCTTTTTTGGTAAAATGTCCAGAATTTTAGGTATATTTTATTGCATTTGCTGTTGTAATATTGCATAATTCAATATAAATTTAATTTATACTTGTAAGGTTAATTTTATGTGTCAACTTGACTGAGCCACAAGGCACACAGATATTTGGTTAAACATTATTCTGGGTATATCTGTGAGGGTGTTTCTGAATGAGATTAATATTTGAATCAGTACAGTGAGTAAAACAGATTCTCCTTTCCAGTATGGTCAGCCTCATCCAATTCATTGAAAGCCTGACTAGAACAAAAGGCTGAGCAAGGGAAAATTCACTCTCTCTGCCTGACTGTCTTTCCAGTTGGGACATTATTCTTCTCCTTTAAGCCTCCAAGTTGAGCTAGAACATATACCATCAGTTCTCCTGATTCTCAGGTCTTGAAAGTCAAACCGAAACTAACCATTGATTTTCCTTGCCTCCAGTCTGCTGACTGTAAACTTGGGTATCTCAGCTTCCATAAAATATGGGATCCAGTTCATTATAAGAAACTCCTATTGGGGCACCTGGGTGGCTCAGTGGGTTAAAGCCTTTGCCCTTGGCTCAGGTCATGATCTCAGGGTCTTGGGATCGAGCCCCACATTGGGCTCTCTGCTCAGCAGGGAGCCTGCTTCCTCCTCTCTCTCTGCCTGCCTCTCTGCCTACTTGTAATCTCTGTCTGTCAAATAAATAAAGAAAATATAAAAACCTCTTGTTAATAGATAGATGGATAGATAGATGGAATAGATGTGTGTGATATATATGAGTGTGTGTCTGTGTGTGTCTCTGTGTGTGTCTGGACAGAGAGAGGAAGAAAGAGATAGGTAGATATCCAATAGGAGATAGATACTGATACAAATATAGATACACATAACAGGTACCCTATATAACACAATTAAGATTCTCTAAATAACAGGTACCCTATATAACACAATTAAGATTCTCTATATTTAATATTTAAATATTTAACTTGGAGGCTTAAAGGAGAAGAATAATGTCCCAACTGGAAAGACAGGCAGAGAGAGTCTACTTGTTAATCTACTTGAGTTAAAATAAAATCTTACAGATGTAATTGAAGTCAACAAACACCTGTATACTATGTGCTTATAACCCACGGAAGCTATTGTATGTATCCCTTCTCTGTATATTTTTATAATTTTCTTACATATGTAATTATAACATTGTTTCGTGTTTGTTTATAAGCTTACATAAATGTAATATCTTATTGCAAGTATCTATTAACAAGTAGCATGATTTCAACTAACTATTAAGCTTATGTGACCTACATATACTGGTATCTGTATACTTAATTTTTTAATTACTCTACATTTTTCCAGTATATTAAACAAATTTATTTCCCATGTTTTTATGATCTAATTTTATAAACATTGAAAATTATTTTCCAAGTATTATCTTCTGCTATTGTTATCTCAATCAAAAGTAGATGAAATGCTATGTTTTTCTTTCTGCTTTCATTAGGGTAACTCAGATCTCATTTTAGTTCTCAAATCCTGAGGTATCCTGGTTTGGTATCATCCTCATCATGAGGGCTTCAAGGGGTAGGATGAGATTTAACTTGTGGGAGGTTATATGCACAATTGGTTTCTTCATCTCCTCGACTTCTTTCACACTTTTTCCTCTAACTTCTCTGCCTGGAATGACAGTATAGTTTCTATTAGAGTTCTGCCCTCATAACATTTTGTGAGCTTTTTAATGGGATTACTGATTGGTTGTCCACATGTTTTTATTCATAGCATCCCAGTAGGTAACCTCTTTTAAGCAGTTAGATTAAACTGTTTTAAACTCTTCCTTTTATTCTTCACTTTAAGTTCTGAATTTCTTAAGCATCAAAATAAAATAGAACTAAGGAGCATGGGTTTTGTAGATGAATGTCACTTTGAATCCTGGATGTATTTCTTATCCGTGATCTTTGGCCACTCACTTTCAGGTTCTGAGACTCATATCCCCTCTCCTTGCCTCTCTTCTCTTTCTCTGTCAATATAACTACCTTGAAGATTTATAAGAAATAAAGTGATTGTGTTTAAAATGTCTAACTTAGCACCTGTGTAATCGCCAGCGCTAAATAAATGAAAGGTGGTGGTAATTACCACAAAGATGTCAAGGGTAGTGATAGTAAAGATGACGGTGATTGTTACATGACTCCCCACGGTGTTTTTCAAATCTATCAATACAAATGCAAAGTTGCAAGTTCATTGATAGCTACATAATTACCAAGCGCTTTGTTACACATATACTAGAGATTAGCACCATCTTCTCAGAAGATAGAGAACAATAGGATCAAAATCAGAACTTTAATTAGCTAAAGAAAGATCTTAAAATACACCAAAATTACATCAGGCCATTAAAAAAAATCATTAAGGTCAGGATAGAGATCACAGTGGCATCAAATGGATATTCTTAAAATAAGGAGATCTGGAAAAAAAAAAGAAGAAAGAAAGAAAGAAAGGAAGAAAGAAAGAAAGCAAGCAAGCAAGCTATGATAACAGGCTTCAGGATTCAGAAAGCCAGAAGAAAGGAGTTGGAAGATAAATAATTCAATGTATACTTATTAAATATCTGCCATTCAAAATAGTTTAGTAGATTCCATGAGAAATATACTAGGAAAAAATATGTGACACTTAATTATAAGGATCTTTCACCATAATATAGAAGAGAGGCTGGATCAAGATCTTTCGCTTATAATTTGAGAGATACAGAAGCAGAGACTAGGGCAAACTGTTTAAATGGAGAACAAGATATCAGACTTAGGAGAATGAATGAAGGGCAGGGAGCATCAGTGAGCCAACAGAGCATAACATTTAACTAATTACTGCCTTTTCTGTGCCCATAAAGAGTTGTAAATTAGGGTTACCTTAGGCTAAGTACAATTTGAAGAGGTCAAATAAAAGACAGTATCTTTTCCTTAACAAAGCATTTGCTCACAGTAGTTTTTATTTTGTTTCTTGTATATATACTAACCCGGATAGGAGTTAGATGATAGATACATAGATAGATGGATGATATAGCTAGGTAAGTATGGATGTAGCTAGTTATCTTCAAATATATTGGATCATTCATTCTAAGTGGGATGTCAAGATATTTTTTTCCTTTGAGATTTTACTAAAAAAATCTTAGAAGACAAAACTATCTTCAGATAACCTTTTAATCTTGTTTTTATGTTTTTTTTTCCAAAACTAGATTCCCAAATGGAATTAAATGTGTATTTATGCAATCAGCTCCTTATAAATTTCCTTCTATGATCTAAATTTCCCTACACATTCAGTTCTCCAATGGTGAAGTTCTACTCTAAAAATGATAGTTATATACTCCAAATGAATCCATGGTTCAAATGAAATAAAACAAAAATGAAATAAAAATCAAGTTAATAAGCATATTATTGTTTTTCTTTCAAGGAAACGGATTTTCTTCTTTCATTTGATCAATTATATTTTGAGAAAAAGTTCTCAAATATTAGTATATTTTATGTTATGTGCATTTAAAGACTTTTCTTCTGCTGATACTCACCTGGTTTATGAATGTTGTTTAAAAAGTTTATATATACATATTATGTTTGTCTGTATTTTTTGCCTGCTTCAGAGTACCATGTGTAAAACAACGTGCCATCTCTGAATTTTTGGCTGTGTCCCTGTCTCAAACACTAGGCAGCCAGTCTCCTACTTTTTTTCTATTAATCACAGTCTGAAGGTATTACCTTATGAACCTTTCAAGTGAAGATCTCTTCCCAGGTATTAGTCTAATAATTCTCCAGAGAGAGTTAAAAAATATTTGAAATCTTTTTTAAAACTTTCTCTTCAGCTATAACAGAATGACTTTTTTTTATTGCAACATAAATATAAAATTGTACTAGAAAGCATTGATAAGCTCTGTTAACTTCAAGACTGCAATGAACTATGTCTCACCATAAATCAAGCCTTCTGTTATAATATCTGCCAACATGAAGGCACTCTTTGATTTGATTTCATAGAGTTTTCTATGCCATCTTTAATATTTAAAGAAATATAACAAATTCCAAATCTTAGCCATCCAAATTTGGTGCATGCTTATTTTTTTACTTTTTTTCCAAATTGCACTGATATATATGTTAAATACAGACTCTAATTAGTTTTTTAAAGAATAAACAACATATGACATAAATGGCTTCAACCATAATTAACTTAATTTTACTCTTTTTAATAAAATTTTAAATGTACTTGTATTTAAATCTATATAAGTAGACATATACCAACTTATCAAGGTAAATACACATTTATTGATTTTATATATCTATAATGTAGTTACATTTTTGCTAGAATAATATTTAATAATATGCATATTCAATAGATGCATGTCAAAATTGTGTATTTAAATTTATATTTTCTTGGTCATCACCAATTTTTCTAACATATGTTTGTAACAAAAATGCTGATCAACTGTGATCATTTTTTCACTGAAGCACAAGAGGAAATCAACACGTTAGAAAGGAAAAATGTCAGAGAACACACATAAAGAAAGTATTTTTTGTGAGGAAGAACAGAATTGGATTCTTAAACAGCTATGTAATCTATACTCTTTGGAATTTCTTAGAATACAATTAAAATTCTTATTTATTTTAATAAGTAATCTACTTTCCTAAGAAGGGCAACCATGTATAATTTTTTTTAAGACTTTATTTATTTATTTGACAGAAAAAGATTACAAGTAGGCAGAAAGGGAGGCAGAGAGATAGAGGAGGAAGCAGGCTCCCCACTGAGCTAAGCCGAGAGCCGGATGCAGGGCTTGATCCCAGAACTCTGAGTTGAAAGCAGAGGCTTAACCCACACTGAGCCACCCAGGCACCCCGCAACCATGTATAATTTTATACTTGGCATAGACATAGACATTTTACTCGGCATAGACATTTTGCTCTACTTTTTGAAACTTATCCTTATGCCATTTTGCTTTTACAAAAGACCTACATTTGTATCTGCTCTTTCTACCAGAAAGAAATCTAGAGTATTTTTGCTGTCATGAAGAAATGCAGCAGCACACATTCTGAGCAGCAAGAGTGGTAACACCAAGAGCCTTCCCTGGGAACCATACTAAGCATCTCAGCACCAAGCTTCTACAGCTTTGAATTGTGTCTGTGACCATCTGTCCTTTATCTCCATTTATTTTATGTATCAGTTAGCAAGATGTGTCCTAAGGTAACAGAAAAGCCTAAGAGAAGTTGTTTTGGGGGTCTGGGACCACTCACAAACTTTTCCATATAAGTTAGTGGCAATTATTTCTTTGCTTTACACCATTATGGTTTATGAAAGAAATGCTTTACTTTCAGATAGCAAGGAAAACCTGTATATATTTCTCAGACACTATTGAATTGGGTTGTTGTGGGGCACAAAACTCAGGAAGTTTTTTGGGATTTTTAAGATGGTGTCCTGTCCTGAAATTCAGTAAGGTTCTCACCTAAGAACATAGACTAATATTAAAGTAGGGCTTAAAAATAATTTTCATGTATTGAGTGATGTTTTCATTTCTTAGAATCTTAAATGAGAGAGAAAAAAATGTAAAAAAAAAAAAAAAAGGAACAACTCT
This sequence comes from Mustela erminea, assembly GCF_009829155.1. Classification (NCBI taxonomy): domain Eukaryota; kingdom Metazoa; phylum Chordata; class Mammalia; order Carnivora; family Mustelidae; genus Mustela; species Mustela erminea. The sequence continues at coordinate 108,656,696 of NC_045617.1, read as the reverse complement.
TCTCTTAAATTGTGTTAAGTAAGAAGAAATAACTAATTTGACTTTTTCTCTCTATTACAACTTTGCTTTTAATTTAGCCTCCTAAATGGCTGTTGGATCTATGCACTTTGCCTGCATTCATCTTGTTCCCATTACCCATATTCGGATTACTGTGAACTCCTCCTAACATGACCAGGATAGTGGCCCCCACTTTCTTTAATACATTCTTTGTATTCCAGACACAGTTTTTTTTTTTTTTCTCAAATGTCAATTCAATAAGTGTTCCACATTGCCATTATGATAAAATTCAATCCCTTCCTAAATTTCTGAAAATGTATCTGTTAAGCACTTTTAGATAGATTGAATGTCAACAGTATATAATGTCCCTTCTAAAAGCAGCAGTGCTGTGATTCTTTGGTATGAAATAATTTTTTTCAGCAAATTTTAATGGACAAGCCATTAAACTGAAGTTAACTCAAACTGTTTATTTTCTTTAAGTAGGAAAAAATAATTTAGAAGAGATAGAGCATAATAATTTTATATTAAATCTTAAATTTGTCAACACTAAATAAAAATGCATCATAGAGAGTTTTTAGTTTTAATTACTTGTTATTTTACATCACTTATATTTATAGAATACATTTATGCCTACTGTATTATGCTAAATATAAATAAGAATTAAAGTCATTTAAATGATAATTATAAATATTTGATTGACTACATAAAATATTTTTATAGTGACAATGATACACTGGTAAATCTTTACAGCAATTGAATTCACTATGCATGAAATAATACATACTTTTGAAAATTTGGAACAAACAATAATGATCAAAAATTAGTTCCAGCCACAAAAGAAACACAATAAATCTTTGTTGAATGATTTAGTGCATGATATTTTATATTGTTTTCCTTTAGGGACTCAAGTCTAAGTTCCACAAGTGAAAAATAAACTGTTCTATAGCATCTTTCTGCTAGGTGCAAAAATACTACCATAGTTATTAATTTGTAGATCAACACAGTACACCAAAAAGGGGAATTAGCTGAAAAATTAAGATAAAGCTATTTGTTCCTCACACCCTTTTATGGAGTAAAATAAACAATATGCAAATAAACACTGAAGCAAATGGAATGAAAGAAATAATGTGCAAATAAAAACCCAAGCAAATGGATAATTATATAAGGATAATTGACTTTTCAACAGAAGAATATTTATTATATCTATCCAAAACAAACTTTGTTTCAGTTCGGTCTATGGAATAAATGGACAAACAATTTTGTTTTATTTTTATTTTTATTTTTTTCAGGATTTTATTTATTTATTTGACAAAGAGAGAGAACACAAGCTGGGGGAGTGGGAGAGGGAGAAGCAGGCTTCCCACTGAGCAGGGAACCCATGCAGGACTTGATCCCAGGACCCTGGGATCATGACCTGAGCCAAAGGAAGATGCTTAATGACAGAGTCACCCAGGTGCCCCAATCTAAAACCCAGGTTTTAGACAAAGCTATTTGGGTTTTCTCTTTACCCCTTTTCCCTAGGAAGATCTGTCACATAAATTTTTGTAGGTAACATTGTGATGCATTAACCTGGTCGCAATTCAGGAATAACACCCCAGCAGCTACAAGCACAGCCTCAGCTGTTAGCTCTTTCATATATAAATGAAGAAAATTACCTTACCCAAGGTGGTGCCCCTATTCCTGGATGACTTGCGTTCAATGAGTGATTAATGTTGGGGTGTGAAGACCCAGCATCAGAACTCCCAATGACAGCTGAGGCCTTTGTGTGTCTGTGCTGTTGCATACCTCTTCCCATTTTTAATCCTGTTTCCCTCCTGTCCCTTTCATAGGTATTTATACCAAGAGCAGTCTCTAATAAACTGCATACTAATCTCCAACTCATAGGCTGCTTTGCAGGAGCTCGACTCAGAAAACTTCCATTCTGTATGTTCCATTACATGATAGCCTTGGTGTGTATAATTTAAAGAGTATATGTTTTGAAATGAGTTAGTCTTTTATAATCTGAATTCTGTAGAGCCCTATAGTTACAGATAGTTGGTTGCTTCAGGGATACCAAAAGTAGCAAAGTAAGTATTTTTTTTCTATCAAACAAAACATATGCAAATTGCTAAGGGATTATTATTATCATTACTATTATTACTCTCCAATACATTGTAGATCTGCTTTTAAGTACCTGAAAACCAGGGCATTGATTTCACTGAAATTATCAAGATTGGTAAGGTACTAAGGAAATCAGACAAAAATAGATTCTAATTATGAGTTTGCTACTAATGAATTTTGTGATCTTAGGCAATTCACTTAATTTCTCTAGGTTTCTATTTTTTCTTCAATTATATGAACATTTGGTGGCACTGAGTGGTGTAATTGGTTAAGCCTCTGACTTTTGTTTTTCCATTCAGGTCTTGATCTCAGGGTTTTGAGATCAAGCCCCTGAGATTCTCTTTCCTTCTCCCTCTGTCCCTCCTGCTCATGTTCTCTCCCTCTCTCTAAGATAAATACATAAATCTTTTTAAAAATGAGCATTTGAATCAAGATGGTATAATTTCTTCTCAAGAAGGTCTAACAAGGAATGGATAATTCCAAAAAAAGAGGTAAGTACATAAAATAAATTCACATGTTCAGTCAAGTAACAATGTGCTTATCCAAATGACATAAAAAATGACTTTGAGGTGGTTTGCTCATAACTGATCAGCAGGGTGAATAGTAATTTAAATATTAGATAAATCTCACAAAGTTGGTTTTGCTTTGAAATCAGAGCATTCAACTACATAAATACAATTTCTTTTAGATAAATTGTTTAGCCTTAAGTATCTCTTATTGAATTTAAAGTGTATATTTTTAACAACTATTCATAGCTTAGGCAAATAATATACAAAGCATTCGACACTTGAATATAATTGACATACAGGCAGAGGCAAAAAATGTAGCTATTGTATTTTATTTAGTGAATGTACACTATTAATTAATCAATGGGTTTATCATGTATGGGATGCTATTAATGATAAAGTATATTAGGCAACTTAGTGTATTGAAATATCTAAATATAAGAACAGGACAAAAATCTAGATTGGAAAACAATTTGTAATCCAAAAAATTTACAAACAAATTAATAATTTTACAAGAAACAAAGGGTTCTAATATGACCAAATTTAGTATTAAAAATATGCCTCTGGGGCGCCTGGTGGCTCAGTGGATTAAGCCGTTGCCTTCGGCTCAGGTCATGATCGCAGGGTCCTGGGATCGAGCCCCGCATCGGGCTCTCTGCTCAGCCGGGAGCCTGCTTCCTTCTCTCTCTCTCTGCCTGCCTCTCTGCCTGCTTGTGATCTCTCTCAGTCAAATAAATAAATAAAATCTTAAAAAAAAAAATGCCTCTGTTTCTAAGTAGCAACAGTTAAAAAAAAAAAAGAAAAAAAGAGAAAAAAGAAGAAAGAGCATAACAATAAATCTCACTTTTTTTTCATAAAGAATACAAACCAGATTACTTAGATAGGCAATTCTCACTCTAAATTTCAATGAATATTTTTTATTTTTTTTTTTTATTTTTTTTTATTTTTTTATTTTTTAAGATTTTATTTATTTATTTGAGAGAGAGACAGTGAGAGAGAGCATGAGCGAGGAGAAGGTCAGAGGGAGAAGCAGACTCCCCATGGAGCTGGGAGCCTGATGCGGGACTCGATCCGGGGACTCCGGGATCATGACCTGAGCCGAAGGCAGTCGTCCAACCAACTGAGCCACCCAGGCGCCCGAATATTTTTTATTTATAATTATTTTTTTCCAACATAGAAACATCGAGAAACAATAGAAACCTCTGCTACTCTGGTATTATTTTGGGATATATATTCCTATTATGACACCTTTAGATGATCAACACTGAAGAGTATTTACAACACTTCAACCAATTTCTTTTAAAATTCAAAGAGAGTAATTTATACTCAAAGTCATTTTTCAGCAAGTAATATAAAATGCTCTTTTGGGAAGATCATTTGAGGAAAGGGACTAAGGCATGGCTATCTCCTTACTAACATATTCTTTTGTCTACAGGAGTACAAACTTTATGCAAAGATCACTCCCGTGATTAATGAATAATGTAAGTAAGCTACCTCAGAAGGGATAAAGATAATTACTGGATTATTGAGTCTTGGTATTTCATTATTTTGAATATATCTCAGGTCAGCTACATGAAATCTATGTGGAAATACAAATGGAATAAATGAGAAGGGACAGGGATTTTTATTTGTTTAGAAAATAATTTTGGACCCTTAAAATTAACCAGAAACTTTTAAAATAGTGCTATAATATGTAGTAAAATTAAAATGTATACCATTTATTAGCTTGCTACTAAAAATACGTGAAGTTAATATTCTGTTTTCTAAGACTTACATTCAGTGGAAAAGTAAGATTATAAATATAAATTAAATATAAGGGGATATATGTATAAATATATAATAAAGGTATAAAACTCAGAGTGATAAATTATTAATCATTTAATTTAACATCAACAATGTAGAGCTATTGTGAAAAGAGAATTCATTCAAGATTCTCAGATGCAAATGTAGAGTATAAATATAAAGCCCCCATACAATGCAATTGTCTTTATTCCTGTCCAGTATTTTTTAGTGTTGATTTTCTTCTGAGATGTACATATAAAAAAGGATGTAATAAGTTAACAGAGATATCACTAAAAATATACCAATATTTTTAAATAGCTGAGAAATAAAACCAAGTATAACATGCTTGAAGAATCAGATTTTGTTCAAACTCACTGGGAAAAAAAGAGTGAGAGAAAATTAAATATAATATCTAATCATACAACAGATCCAGTAAATATTGGTAAAAAGTGAAATTTCATTTGCTTAGCCATCTGTCTTTAAATATAAAAAGTTGATATTGGTGTTAACTAGCTCTACGTTTTTAGAAATTATTCATTCCTTTTTTTGATAATGGATATTTACTGTATCAAATACAGTGTATATCATTTGGAGAAAAAAGTTATTAAACTTGGTCCCTGAACATAAATGGCTCTCACTCTAAGAAGAAATGTAGAAATAACCCTACAAATTAGAACCAAGAACTATAGGTAGCTGAGAAAATAAACCTGGGGCATCCACCCAGTCTCCTTTTTACTCTTTCTTTATGTGTCCCAATCCATTCTTCAGAATTACATTTTTATTTTTATCTTTTTGATTAAATTAAATTAAATTTTTTTAGCGTTCCAAAATTCATTGTTTATGCACCACACCCAGTGCTCCATGCAATACGTGCCCTCCTTAGATCTTCTTACCATTTCTAGTTTTCAGGAGAGGGAGACAGAATTACATTTTTAAAAGTTAATGACATCCTCTAATTATCAGTATAGAATGATTTCTGGTTCCATTTAGAATAAATTCAGACTGATTTTTCCTTTCTTACAGCCTCTTTTTCCTTTCTTCCCTCCCCTCATCTGATACTACTCTTTCCCTTGCCCTCTAGAACTTTTGGGGGCTTTTTTGCTATTTCCAGATATATCAAATTTGCCTTAGGCCCCTTGGACTTGCTTTCTCTCTGCCTACACCTTCATTGCTCAGATCTTCCCACAGCCACAGAAGATGCAGGAGGCAACTCCAAAGATACTGCACAGAAAGATTTATGCAGGTCTTCCTCACCAAATTTTTCCAGGTTTCTAATGACTACTGTATTTTTCCAAGTTTGCTTTCTTTGCAGCAGTTATTACTGTGTGAAATTATATTTGCATATATTTATTTCCTTCTTTTTGATTTGACCCTCTCCATTAAAATTTAATTTTCTTGATAGCTTAGGCGTGGTATGTCTGGTTCACTGCCTTATCCCTAACTATTAGAATAATTTTGGTCATATACACACACACACACACACACATATATGTGTGTGTGTGTGTGTGTATACTTATATATACATATAGTACTTAAAAAAAAAAAAAAAAGATGTTGAAGTGTTTATGAGGAACCCATACTGGGCATGAGTATTCTTGAAGAATGGGTAGAATTTAACCAAACACATAGTCATCCTTACTTGGTAATGATAATATGTTAATATCAGGTCTTTAAATGTTACAAATGCACCATACTAACATAAAATGTTAATGACAGGGCAAATTGGATATGGGACATATGGAAAAACTCTGTACTGTCTTCTCAATTTTTCTGTACATCTAAAACTGAACAATGATGTCTATGCAAAGCAAAGTTATATACAGAAAAAAGGGATGGAAGTACAGTGTCATGGCAGAAGATCAAAAGATGTTGAGGGCGCCTGGGTGGCTCAGTGGGTTAAGCCGCTGCCTTCGGCTCAGGTCATGATCTCAGGGTGCTGGGATCGAGTCCCGCAACAGGCTCTCTGCTCAGCAGGGAGCCTGCTTCCCTTCCTCTCTCTCTGCCTGCCTCTCTGCCTACTTGTGACCTCTCTCTGTCAAATAAATAAATAAAATCTTTGAGAAAAAAAAAAAAAAAGATGTTGAGAATGTCTCTCGTCACTTCAGTACAAAACCTACTGTTTTTACTAACATCTGATTCAGTTTGGGTTACCCAGAAGTAAATCCTGAGATAAGCATTCATGTGGCAGAGTGATAGTGGGAATAATTCCTTCTGAAATAACTGGTGGGGAAGAGAGAAGTGAAACTAGGAAGGAAAAAAAAAATGAGCACAGGTAGCCTTTGAGCCAAGTCTCATGGAGGGTAACTGAGTGTCCCAGAGAGACCTGCAAACAGTGTGTCATTTTTCAAAATAGGAAAACAAAGACATATGGAGCATTTACACACCACAGTCACTGGTTATACCTGCTCAAGGTGAAATTAGGTACTCTAAATTTCCATAAGTGTCCAACTAGAGTGAGGCAGACAAGTTTGGGCAACCTGAGGCTTCCTCCTTACAAAAACACTGGTGCTGGCTGTTGGAAGTGCAATATCCTGAAAGCTAGAAATGGTAAAAAGGATCTAAGGAGACTTAAGGAACAATGACACTGATTTAATTGTACAGCTTAAAATCTTTAAGTTATCTCCTTAAATCCTACTACTCTACATAACCTGGATTATTTCAGAAGAAAGACTCCTACTGATAGCAATTATGTAGGCCCAGTTGGTTTTACCATCTGAATTACCTTACATGTCTAATTGTAGTGGTACATTTTTTTCCCTTTATGTTAATAATGGTCAAAATTTAGAATACATCACATTGCTGTGCTTGCCCTGGAGTTTCTGATTCAATAGGTCTGAAGTGGGGCTTAGAATTTGAATTTACAAAGTTCACAGGTGACACAGACACTACTAATCTGAAGAACCACCATTCCTCTATTATGGATCCCCAAAATACCATTGATGGTTATTTTGAATATTAGTGAGTACTTTAAACTATGAATGCACTTGCATTGTATAAAGAATATTGGTTTTAGTAATTGTGGAGTCTTATAATGTTTCATTATATTAAAAAAAACCTGATTTCATTTTAATGATTGGAATATATTTTGCACTTTTGTAACATATCCTATTAAGAGAATTGAAGGCATAGTTTTTTTTTATTTTTACAAATATTATGCCAGAATTTAAGAAATAAGAGATTGCAAATGCAGTAGCCATTTAAATGTGTTTTGAAAGAAATTGTACGTCTACTGACAAAAGCTATTGACACTTAGGTTATAATTGTTAAATAGTACACATGCAAAAAAAATATGAAACAAATCAGAAAATACACTGTAAGAAAATGAAAGGACAAACAATTTAATTTTTTATTCCTCAGTGGACTCCCAATAGGATATGAATTTTTTGGTTGCTCTAGTAGATAATGCATTTTCTACAAATTCTTCTATTAGGAGGATTAGTGGATTACTTGTAGCATTTTACTTGCACTTGAAATATTGGGTAAAGTTTCATTTCAGATCAAAAATAAATTAACACTGTAAACTGTACTTTCTGTATTAGAGAAATATGTCCATTAATCAAAATCTCTAAAAATAATCTTCTACTTTTATAAATCCTAGGCTACAAAGATGAGACCCAGAGTTACTTACAAACAATTACTCTGAAAAATTGTAGTTTCTTTCTAGTGAAAACTAGCTGTAGTGAAATCATCCAGAGATATTCTTATAATAAAGCTGCCATAAAACCCAATCTTACATAGTGTTTTCCATGAATAAAGGTTTTTTATTGGGATTCTGTTTAAGTATTGGACTTCTCTACTACTACTTAAGTATGTGTTTTAAAATAGTCTCCTTGTTCTTTTAATTATCTTACTCTCTGTACCATTTGAATCTTCAGCTATAGATTTGACTTTTTAGTGTAACCTTAGTTTGGTAGTAGGCCTTAGTTCCTTTTCCTTTGTCCATAAGCAATTGAATACAGATATTCGTTCAATTTTTTAAGGATGTCTATTGAATCTTATCAAACATTTATATATATTATTAATTCTTTTATATATTATTTGAATATATTAGAATTGCTGTGTGGTTGCATTTTTAACAGTAATTCCAAGTTTATAATGGCAACTTTAAGGGGTCCCCTCTTAATTCATGAATTACTACTCATTCGTTCTTAAGGGGCATTGACAGCTATTTAATATTCTTCATAGGCAGAAAGAAATGCAATTTGGACAAAGTACTGTGGACAGCAAAGAATATTAGAAATACATAATTAAGATCAGAATCTTAATCAACTGTTCAAAATCTCCATCATTTACATGCCAAATCTCACATACACTTCATTTAAAAAAAAAAAAATGAAACTAAGAAAAAAATAAAAGCATAGATCTCTGAAGACCCAAGAAGTATACTGGAAGTAATACAATGAAATTCAGCTACCTTAAGCACACTCTTGTTAATAGCCTCAGCTCACTTTCCTTAAGTATACTACTGCTGACCCTGGCCCAGGCACAAGGGTTGAAGGATTGCAAACTATGCATCAATCAGCAGAGCACCTTAGGGAAGCTAAAGAGCACACTTAGCTGCTCATACTTTGCAGAACTTGCTTGACTAATGTTTATTACCAGTTCAGTGGCTTGATCAGAACCCACTGCCCCCACGGGGAAATTTCCAATCACATAATACTATTTGTTTCCCTGAGAGATGAGAATTACCTGTAACATAAAAATATACATTGTGAACTCTTGCATGGGGATTTATGGAGAACCACATCCCCATTCCATTTTGGCAGTCACACGTTTGACACTTGAATCGCAGTATTTCCTGATACTTTCCCATCTTCAACCCTTTGAAGTTTAGATTTCATTTTTCTAGGAAAAACCAACAGGAATACATTTTCTATCTCTCATGTCCTCCTTTTTTTCTGAATCTCTTCTTTATACTTATTGTTAATTTAAACCCTCTCACTTTTTTCAAATTATTTTTCTATCTCTTTAACCTTTTTCTGTTTTCATTATGCATGCCTAGGTCAGCCTTGCTCTTTCTAACACCTCTGATTGCTCTCCCTGTTCTTTCCCATCACTCACTAACCAGTTACAACCTGCCCCTCACTAGCATTATTGATATGATCCAAACTGGACTATATAAGAATAAGAAATACTAGCTTTGATTGGGTTGGAGATAAGAGTGTGAGAACTGGAGGCTTTCCAAGAGCACTTTGGAGATTGGGCTCTGTGAATGTGGGTTTAAAAGAAAAACAAATGGATAAAAAGAAACAAAGTATTCAGAAAAAAAATCAGTGCTAAAATGGAGATGCCTAAATTTCAACCGTATTTCTTATTTAATTTAATCTGCTCAGAATTTTATTAACATTATAATTGATATACATGGGAAACTTTGAAATTAATCAGAGACTTTTTTTCTAAAGATTTTATTTATTTATTTGATAGAGAAAGAAAGAGAGAGAGGGAACACAAGAAGGGGGAGTGGGAGAGAGAGAAGCAGGCTTCCTGCCAAGCAGGAAGCCCGATGTGGGGCTCGATGTAGGGCTCGATGTGGAAGTCAATTCCAGGACCCAAGGATCTTGACCTGAGCCCAAAGCAGACGCTTAATGACTGAGCCACCCAGGAGCTCTAATCAGAGATTTTCAAAAGAAGAATAAAACTTACCCTTTTTTAAAATTCAGGAATACCCATTGTTAACAGGTTTTTTTTTTTCTTTCTTGAGATATAGTATATAATTCTATAGACTTTGTTCTCAATAAAAAATGTCCATGAGATTATAACATGCATACTGTTAAGTAGCTTTCTTTTATACCTAAAGAATATTTTCATATTAAATAAAGTTATACCTCATCCTACTGAATGGCTGTATTGTGGCATGCATTCCACAATACTACTATGTTCCATGTGATTCATTATTTCATCTGGTTCCATAGGAATACAAATCAAGCATTTCAAGTATTTTCCCTCCTTGGTAATATAAATTCTTCATTGAAAATCCTTATAGTTGAATGTATCCATAGAATAAATTCCTAGAAGTTGATTTGTTGGTGCCAAAGATTATGTGTCTTGGGTCGATCCCACTAAAATTTTCTCACAGTTGGCTCCTTGACATGAAGGTCCCAGTTTAAAGTCACCCTCTAGGGCCTGCTTGGACAGCATAGTACTTTTCTCTCCTCTCAGTCTGTTTTATTTCCATCATTGCACTTGTCATCAAGTACCTTAGTCATTGTTGGCTGACTTCTACCACTAGAATGCAAGTGCTCTGAGAACAGAGACTTTTCGATGACTTGTTCACCATGTGTATCAGACACACAGTAGGCAGTCAACAAATAGTGGTTAAGTAAATAAAATGATTACTACTAGTATCATGGTAACATGTTATGACATTTTATTTGCCACTAAGAAGAAAATAGACAATAATATGTATGTGGACTGTTTTGAGTTTCAACCTTTGGGCCTCTTCCCATTATTCATTGTCTAGGTGACCTGTAGTTTTATGTCTTTAATATGATTTATCCACAAATGACTCCTAAATGAACATTACTTGCTCAGGTACGAGCTCCGAAGTCTTATAACACATGCTATAAAACAACTTCACCTGGACACTGAGTAGGGAACTCAAAATTAGCATGTTCTAAAAGCAAAATTCTACTTACGTGGCCATTTTTTCCTCCTACAAACTTCCCCTTGTCAGTAAATGACAACTTCATTCTTTCTGTTGCTCAGGATAAAATCCTTGCTAATATCCTTGTCTCCTCATTTGTAAACCATCAGCAAATCCTGCTGGTATTCCTTCAAGGATCCATGGAAAAGTCATTCTGGAATCTATGCCACCATTTCTCATCATCTCTACTACATCATCTCTATTACATCTCTGTACAAACCACAATCATCTCCCATTTTGATTCTACAACAGCCTCTTAACTGGTCTCTCTGTTATGCTCTTGTCCCCCTACCATCTGTTTTCAAGTAGCAGCAGAGAGTTTTTAAACCTAGGTCAGGTCACATGAATCTTCTGCTAATAATCAAGATTAACATCACACCAATAACTCATGTTGATTTCAGTTTCTCTAGATAAGATGTTACAAGAAGGGCATGTCACCTTTCCAGTATTTTTCCCCAAATTCATAACCTCAGTCTAATCATGAGGAAACATTAGACAAACAGAAATTGAGTGACATTCTACAAATTACCTGCCAGTATTTTTCAAACATGTCAAGGTCATGAAAGAAAATTAAGAATGGTCACTCACCACAGGCTGGAGGAGACATGACAAATACATTTGACGTGGTATACTGGATTGCATCCTGAAACAGAAAGGAGAGCTTTAGTGAGGCAAGTGGGGAAATCTGAATAAAGTCTGTAGTTTTGAGTCTGTAGATGATGGTATGAGTCAGTGAAAATTTCTTAACTTTGATAAAAATGTTGTGTTTATTTAAGTCGTAACATAAGAGGAAACTGGGAAACGATTATAAATTTATATATAAATTTATAAATTATTATAAAACAATTCTATCTCTACAATTATCCTGCAAATCTTAATTTATTTTAAATTAAAGGTTAAAAAAAACTTTCAGGACCTCACATCTCACTTAAAAAACAAACAGGAAAGGTATTTTAGGGTACCCACACATTCTGCCTCTCTCCACTTGCCTTTCCCTAGCACCTCCTACCACACCTTTTACTTATTTCTCCTTATGCAACTTATTACTCTATTCCACCAATATGCTTGACATTTTTTTAAACCACCAAGAAGCTCAAGTTTCAGGTCACTTACAGTTTTGAAATTTTTTCCTTTAATTATCCACACAGCTCTCTTCCTCATACCTCTCAGGCAGGTCTCTGCTCAGATGTAACATTAAGACTGAAACCTTCCCTGACCATCCTTCAAAAAATACCTCTTCTTCAAAAACCCCATCAGCAGTCACTATTCTATTTACTTCTTTTATCTTCCTTCATAGAATCAGTCAATATATAAGTAGGAGTTTATTTGTTGTTGTTGTTGTTTTACATTTATTTATTTATTTATGTTTTTATGATTTTCTCCTACTACGCTGTGAGACCAAGTACTTGTTTTATTCACTGCTATGTATTTTCAGGTTTTTATATTTTTCTCTGCCATGTTATAGGCAACCAATAAATATTTGTTGTTATTGTAAGATCTCACTTAGATATGGATAGTCAAACTCATAGAAACAGAATAGATAGGTGATTGCCAAAAAGTGGGGGTTAGGGGAAATGAGGAGATGTTGGTCAAAGGGTATATACTTTCAGTTATAAGATGAATACATTCAGGAGATCTAATGTGCTATGTGAAGCCTATAGTTAACAATTGTGTATTATATGCTTGAAAGTTGCTGAGAGATTGTATCTTACCCCCCCCGACACACACACACGGTAACTGTGAGGTGATGGATGTGTATAACCTTATCGTGGTGACCTTATTATGGTCATTTTGCAATATATATATGTATTAAATCATCATACCATATACCTTAAATTTATACAATACCATGTCAATAATAGCTCAGTAAAGGTGGAAAAATAAATGTTTGTTGACTGTATAAGAGAAAAAACAAATAATTGATTTGGCTGGATAAATAAGATGATTTAAAACTTAAAAATTATAATTAGATTTATATATTTTTCATTTGTGTATTTAGCATCCTAATTTATCTAGGTGATACATACTAAAAATATACACTTTCCCAAACCATTAAAATAGACAGTTTATGTATACAGAATACATCATGTTCTTTAAGACAAACACAACTGAAGAGTCCAAACTAGCATCTCTATTATTATATGCCTTTAAAAATTTGTAGGACAAATGAGTAAATGGACACACAAATGAAAAATATGAGTACAAGTTATCTTCTTGTACTAACAAGAGTTTAATTATGTTCAATTATTCATTTTATGTAGAGTTCCAAATGACAGGCAAATTTCAAAAGAAGGTAATTAAGTTCAACAGCAATATAAGAAAAAATGATCCCTCATCAATAGCCGTTTTACTTCACGTACTCACAGAATGCTTTCGAAAGAATGCTTTTTCAGAACATTAGTAACCTTTAAGAATAATAATTGCATGTGTAAATGAACCAAATAGTGAACTGTTTTACTAAATTCTCCAGTTCTTGCTCGACGAATCTGCAGGGAAGTTCTACAACATCCTGAAAATCAATTGTTGAATAGGATTTCAGTAGTGTAATAACACACTGTGAAATAAAAGCGTATCGTATCAGTATGAAGTTTTAGTGTACTCTGGAGTTACCTCAGAATCACAAAGCAATTAGCCAATAATGTTAAAAAGTTATGGCTAATTTAACTAATGGTTAATGGAGCCTAGTAAAACTGTCAGAGTTGATGAGCCCAGGGAGGTTTTTTGCAGGAACACACATTAAAGTCAGGGTCCTCTATCTCCTTTCAGAGTTTCATCAGTAGCTAGAATGATAGGCTTTTGTGATGGCACCCCCAAAATATGATTTTTGTTTTTAATCTTTCTTGAAATTTAACGTGATTAGGAACTGAAAAGAAGACATAGATTTATCACTGAGTACACTGTATAGGTCACAAACCCATGCTCAGGCAATCTCTAAGAAAGCATAGTTTTCTATGACTACCAGCAGCTTTAATAGATATAAATAAGATCCTTCCTTTCTTTATAGTTTGAAAATACAGCAATAACTATATTTGTGATTTATCGAATGATGATGAAATACAATTAAATAAAAGACTGGTTGAAATGACATAAAAGGGAATATAGAGGAGATAGATTTGCAGAACTAAGTCTTTCAAAAAGGTTAGAAAAAATGGCAGTCTCTTCTAGACAATAGTTTTGAAGTCCCTAGCTAAAGGGCAATGCACCGTTCTTTACGAGCTTCATGTTTTATTCATTAAATGGTTTGAGCTTGTAGAAGAAGTTATGTGTTTTCACAAAGCTTATGTTATAGATCCTTTACTCCAGGAAAACTCAGCTTCCTACTGCGAGAAATTCACTTGTTTCCAAAGTACCAAATTTAAGTAATGCATGAGAATGTGGATTTATGTACCAAGAAGAGTGAAAAAATTCTGCACAAGAAACTGAAAAAGATAGTCTTTATAGAAATGCACCAATTAGTTAAACTATTTCAGCAAAGTTTCAGATGATTCTAGTTCACTGCTAAAAGAAAGTTTCATGTGTTCCTTAACTTCTATTAAGCATTTTTAAATAGATATCTGGAATAAAATTTTTGTGACAAATTCATTGCATATGAAGATATTGAGAGTATTTATGGTATTTACAGCACATCTGAAATAACCGAAGGATCAACTTGGTTCCCAGTTTCTGCCATAAAAATACACAGCACAGGGGTGTCTGGGTGGCTCAGTTGGTTAAGCATTTGCCTTTGGTTCAGGTTCTGATCCTGGAATCCCAGGATGGAGTCGGGCTCTCTGCTCAGAGGGGAGTCTGATTCTCCCTCTCCCAGCTGTGTTTTTTCTCTTTCACTCACTCTCTAAAATACAAAATAAAATCTTTAATAAATATATACACCAAAACTTCAATTTAATATAAAAATGGACACATAATCAATGACATGACAGGAATTTTTTTAAAGTTATAACAAAACCTTCTAAAATCTAATAAAATTAGCCAAAATAATTTTATGAATAATTGAAAATAGAAATGCAATACATTGATTCTCACATGCAAAATTATGTATTTATGTATATTGAGCTTTGATTATTGAATGTACAATTTGCAAAGGTCTGTGTGTATACAAAAAAATGTTTGTAATTTGTATTAATTTGTATTCTGAATGAATAAAAGATTACATATCTATTTTTAATGAGTCAGACTATAATAAATCTTAGTAGAGTCAGATTATAATAAGCCCTTAAGTATAGAGTCTAAATTTGATATAAGATTATAGTTAACAGAAGATTAATTCTAACAAAGAAAGCTATGGTCTCTATGTTTATATCCCTCCAAAATTCATATGTTGAAATCCTACCCCCCAAAAGTGAAGGATTTTTAGTATATGGGGCCTTTAGGAGATGATTGGGTCGTGAGGGTGTGTCCTCATGCATGGGATTAATGTCTTTATAAAAGAGCCCCCAAGGGAGTTTGCTCACTCTTTCTACTGCATGTTGACAGAGTAGGAAGTCTGACGGGAGAGGACCCTTGCCTGACTGTAACAACATCCTAATCTCAACTTCCAGACTCCAGTACAGTGAGCAACAAATTTCTGTAATTTGTAAGCTACCTAGTCTGTGGTATTTTATATAGGAGCTGAATGGACTGAGATAAGAAAGAACTGCAAAGCCTTAAGGAACCTAAATAAGGTGGAGTCTAGGTAGAATTTCAGAAGGTGAATGTGATGAGAAAGATGTATTGGGCCATTTTGTTAACAGCAACTCATCTATTCATTCATTTAGTAAGACAAATAGGAAATACCTATTTCACAGACAGTACAGTGTGCCCTAGAGATGCAAAAACAAGTAAATTAGACAAGGTATCTGCACTTAAGATGATCACAGTTCAGAGAGAATAGCAGGCAAATTGAAAATAAGCAATATAACATTTTCTCTTCAACCATAAAAGTACAAATGATTTATTATTAATGGGTAGGGGTGAAGCTCATAGTCAAGCCTGTGGTTGTCAAATTAGATTTTCAGAGGATTAATGAGAGTTATAAAAGTTAAATAAATTTAGTCACATAGCAGACAGAGGTAAGTTAAAGACACAGTTCATAAACTATGGTATGTAGTAAGCAACGTAAGGAGTCTAAAATATTAGTGGAGCAGAGATGAAGTCATGTGGTTTTGACAGACAAGAGGGTATGGAGAGGTATGGAAAAGACCAGGAAGTGTGAGATGCACAGGAGTACAAGGTTCTCTAAACTTGAGAAGGGATACAATTTAGCTAGTTCAGGGACATGCTCCACTTGATGGTAAAATACATATAACCTTCCCAGTACCTTCTTCAGTCAATTGACCCTCTTGGACTTGATGAGCTTGTGCTGCCTTATGGCTAGGAAAGGGGCTAGGAATCCTCCTGAACCTACTCAAATATGGTTTCAGTAATATCGTGGTCTCAGATTCTGCCCTTACACAGCAATGTTACTGCCTTTCCTCCAGTTTCCCAAACTTGAAACATGGCGTTATTTACTCATACCCTCCAACTTTCCCCAATGTTCCTATATAAAGAGTTACCAAGTCGTATTAATCTTGCTTCCTAAATATTCCTCTAAACTCTCTACTTACTTACTGGCATCTCTGTAGTTTCTGCCATCCCCACCTTTCCCGTGACTTTCACTCCCTGCTGACTCATTTCTCTGTCTTAAATCTTTATTCTTTAAATGTATTTGACATCATATAGCCAGAGTAATGTTTCTAAAACACAAAATTCAATATGATAATCCCACACACAAATCTTTTGATTAAAGGTGACTTAATCTTAGCTGGGTTTTCTTTAAAAGGTGTTTTAAAGGTTTAGACCTTCTCAGCAAGTAAGAATATGTCTTAATCTTAGTGGGTCACCTTTGAGAAGGTGTGTTAAAGGTTTGGACCTTCTCAAAAATAAGAAGAAAGTACTTAAGAGCCATAATTTTTCATATAAAAATTCAGGAAATTCATGGAACTGAGGCTCATATATTGATGATTATGATGGGTATACAGCCTCCATATTAAAAAATCACTTTGTCAATGCCTTGCCATGGCTACAGGATAAAATTAGAACTCCACAGTTTGCCTTAAGAAGTCCCCATTTCTATCCTGACTCATCTCTCACTACTTTCTTTTCCATTTGAATGCATTCTACTTTAACTTCAGAAAATGTACACATTTTCCTAAACTCTGTAATCTTCTTCCAACATCAGATCCTACCTGCACATTGCTAAGGCCTTTATTTAAAAGTTCTTCCTAGACTGTCCCCGTTCTGCTATAATTTTACTATCTGATCAACTTATCAGCTGTCATTGCATCTAATTGATTATTATGTGTTTTCTATGCCATAAACTCTATTTTTGTATCTACTGTCATGCAATGCTTGGTGCTCTATAGGTTGTCAATAATATTAGTTAAATAAATGAATATTGGTATAATAATGAGTGATGTATTATTGTTATCTAATGATGCAACATAACAAGTCTAAATTTCAATGGTCTACAATAAAACATTATTTCACAATCTTGGGGCTATCCATCAGCTAAGGTTTGGTTAGTATTATCAGTCTTGGATAGGCAAGCCAGGACTCCTGGCTTAAGGTTGGGTTTAAAGTATGCATTTCCAATGGAAGCAGTATTAACTCTGCTAGGGTAAATACTGGTTCTTGGTATGTGTGTGGGGTTTTAGATATTATGATGATTTGCATTCTTCCAAAGAGCCACAGTATAGAAACAAAAATAATATACTTTTGGTATTAAAGTTTCATGCATGGGAGAAGACATTTTGGAAAAAATGTCGAAAAGTTTCCTTAGAGAAAGTCAATAATATCGTAACAGTGGAGATATACTAATCCATGGTGAATGGTTATCTGTAACCATACAAAGGGCACTGGTTTGTAATTACATTATAAACATGAATGGAGAATTAGATACACTAATCTAATCTAACATATAATGAATTACAGAGTTCCAGAATGAGTATAAACAACTTAAAAAGCTGTCAGTCTTTAGCCCAAGTTTTTGAATAGGAACAGATTAAAAAAAAAAAAAAGAGCTGAAATTTGCTAAACAAAAAGTTTCCTTCTGTCATCTTTGTTTTCTTCTTGAACTTACATTCTGACAGTCTGTACAAAATCTTGTCAGTTGACAGTATACAGCATTTTGGATTTATTGAGCTTTCATGGGATATCCAAAACATTTGCAAAGTCCCTCCATTTTAAAATATACTCAAAAATTATATAAACTGAAAAGAATTCATGGAGCTTAATGTCATTGGTAGTTTTCTAATTTAAAAACATTAACAGAAAACTTCTATATGCTATATCCCTATGCCTGAAGTAATCAGTCATATGCCAATATGCATAAATTACTATGAAGTGATATCATAGGTAAGGTTACTAGATGGTCTATGTTAGCCATCAATAGGATGGAAATAAACACTTCATAGATGATAAACTCAGACCAATAATCAAAACTTATACACTGAGGGAAAGAAGCTAAAATAAAGACTCATTGACTTTACATATACCCTAAAAACAGTACCAAAGCATTTTTTTATGGACTTGGAAAAATTCATTTATTATTAAAGTGAACACTAAAATAAGTAATTCTAAATAATAATAATAATAATAATAATAAAATAATAATACATCCACAACTTTAAATTATCTTAGGAATTAAAATGAAGCCAATGAAAAGAGGAACAAAACTTTTTTTTTTTTAAGATTTCATTCATTCACTTGCCAGACAGAGATCACAAGTAGGCAGAGAGGCAGGCAGAGAGGGAGAGGAAGGGAAGCAGGCTCCCTGCAGAGCAGAGAGCCCAATATGGTGCTCCATCCCAGGACCCTGGGATCACGACCTGAGACGAAACAGAGGCTTAGCTTAACCCACTGAGCTACCCAGGTGCCCCAGAATAAAATTTTTGATTCTTTCAGATAAACAACTATGTAAAAGAAATGTACAAAGTAAAGCACAGTTTGGAATCAGACACCAACTACCAGTTAGAATGTTAGAATCATGCAATTAGAATCATGCAGTTAGAATCATGCAAGCTCTGAAGTCTGGGCTGCCTTCTAATTCTGCTTCATTAGTCATGGAAAGAGTCACTTCCCTCATTTAACACTCAAGAGTAAGTATTCAACAAGTATTATTTATTCTTATTTCATTACAAGGTTTTATCCTCTAACCTCCCAAAGCAGGTTGCACAAACTTTCTCTGTACCTAAGGTACACACAGTAAATTTGTTCAACTTCGTGGAACATACTGTCTCTGACACTGTCCGGGGAAGAGTCATAGACAATACACAGTGGGTGGGTGTGGCTGTATTCCAAAGAACAATGGGCCTGAAGTAGCAAGGAATCAATCATGCTGAAGAACTGTGTCTGGGAAACCAGAAATGGAGAAGGTAGAAATTTAGACCCCTTTATTGTTTAAGCAACTAAGATTCAAGATTGTTTCTTACCACAATTTAACCAATCTCTCCCTTATACATACTTTAATCCTAATAACTGGAAAGAAAAAAAAAAGACATGGAGACAGTTTATGCTGTTAGTAAATAAACAAGAAAGTCTTATCACTTAGGAGATTAAGTTATCTGTTAAGAGTAAAGATCAAAGGTTTTTCTTAGAACGTATGAAGAGGGTAAGAAATATAAACATCCATACTGTGTAAGAGAGGAGGCAGTTAAATAGAAGTAAAGAGACTCATGGCCATTAATTATTGAGTGACTAGCTGAGATATAAGCCTACAAATTTGTGGAGATACCTTTATTTTAATGTGTGTGTGTGTGTGTGTGTGTGTGTGTGTGTGTGTGTGTGTAGTATCATACAGCAGCCCCTTTGTGAGCACAGGAAAGTCAGACATCTTTTTGATTTAACATTGATGATTTCCCAGCTCAACATAGGAAATGACATGAAGTCAGGGGTAGGAGAATAAGAGCGATTCTAAAACTGGAAAGAAAATGGTTCAAGTTAAATAATCCTAAAATTGAAACTAGATAAGGATGGAAAGGAAGGAATGGAGTAATTTATAAAATAGTGAAAATAGAAGCAACCAATTCTGTAAAAGGTAAATAGTGTATTGGATATAAGAGAGAAATGGTTGAAAACTTGTAATCAGAAAATATTTAGATGATTTTAGATAAGGAACATCTCTGGGATGTTACTCAAGAGTATAAGTTTATGGATCTGAAAGATGTTTTTAACAGGGAGGAAGAGGACTCTCTCATCTCTAAGACATGTGGGGCATGAAAGGGTAAGCACCATTGGAACAAACTGGGCACAGATGCTTTATTCTCTACCCCAAGAATCTACTGGTTAGACAACAGAGAATTTTAAGAGAATTTTTCTAGAAGAGAAAGGAATAAAAACTGTTAAATCAGATGAGTGATTTCCACAAATTCAGAAAATTCAGAGACATATGGGAACTTGATTGATAGAAGAGATCATAAAAGATCATATGTATAAGGAGGTCCTGTGGCGGAGGTGAGTCAATCATACTGAGAACTCAGGTAGACTCTGCTTTTGGAGTTCATGGGTACATAAAATTGAAAGATAAAAAGTAGCTCTAAAAAGGGACTTAAGGGCACCTGGGTGGCTCAGCTGCTTAAGCATCTGTCTTTGGTTCAGGTCCTAATCCCAGGGTCCTGGGATTGAGTCCTACATGGGGCTCCCTGCTTGGCAGGAAGTCTGCTTCTTCCTCTACTTCACCCCGCTGCTTGTGCACTCACTCTCTCATGCTCTCTCTCTTTCAAATAGATAAATAAAATATATTAAAAAAATAAATAATAATTTAAAAATGGACATATCTTTCAGCTATGAGATAGCCACATGATCGAACCAAAAATCTGTTTTGAGAACGGTTACATGAGTCTGTCCCCTCCTCTACCTCTTCCCCTCCTCAACACTTGAAGACAATAGCCAAGCTTGTGCATTTGACTATTTAAAAAAAAGAAAGAAAGAAAAGAAAAAAAGCAAAAAACCTGAGGGTAATTTAAAAGAACTGTCAAGAGAGAGTTAGGCTTCCTGGCAAAAAGTGATCACTCCCACAAAAAGACATCTAAAGACACCCAAAGGCCATCTCTGCTTTAACACACCAAAAGAAGAACAAAAGCCCTGTCAACTTTCTCTTTAGTCAGAGACCCAGTGGGGGAAAAGGCCTATATAACAATGAAGGAGATCTCTAAGAATGAGTTAGAGCAATCGTGAAGTATCTTGTTGTTTATGATTACAGAAAGTAACATTTAGGAGAATAACAAGATTATTTATTGACAAGTTTAAAAATCAAATTAGATTCAAAAATATATTCCTTCCAAAAAATAAGCAAAATATTAACAGGAAAAACATAGTGCAATCAGAGGACAAGTAAACATTCTTAGAAAATAAAAATAGTAATGTAAAAAATAATGTCTTAAATGACAGTTGTTTTCCAAAAAAAGAAGTTGTAGAGCTAATGAAGATGAGAATCTTCATTATAAAAGTACTCATGAAGTCCCATACAGTATGAAAAACAAAATGAAACAAAACAAATGAATCACGTCTATCAACTTCATTTGGAAACTTCTATGAGACCTCAAAAAGATATAAAAGATTCTTTATCCTTCAAAAGAAAAAAAAAAGCAAGCCACTTAGAAAAATATCACATTAACATTAGTTTTTCTTAAAATGTATGTTAGAGGAAAATAGAAAATGAGTTGAAGTATGGAGAAATTACTTTGCAGAATTTAGTAATCTGTAAATGAATAATACAAATAGATATTTACTGCTAATTAGCAATAAAAATAAAGATATTTGTCAGATATACAGGCTTTCAAAAATGTTACCTTTTTTGTACCTTTTTTTTTTTTTTTAAGATTTTATTTATTTATTTGACAGAGAGACATCACAAGTAGGCAGAGAGGCAGGCAGAGAGAGAGAGAGAGAGGAGGAAGCAGGCTCCCTGCTGAGCAGAGAGCCCGATGCGGGACTCGATCCCAGGACCCTGAGATCATGACCTGAGCCGAAGGCAGCGGCTTAACCCACTGAGCCACCCAGGCGCCCTTTTGTACCTTTTTTGAAGTGCATTAATTGAGGTAATCTTCCGTAAAGAGGAGGGTAAGAGAGAAGATATAACTGCTATGATACTCTTGCTCTAACTAGTAGGAACAGTGAAGGGAGGACTTAGTGGAAAATCTGTAGCAGGCTGAGAGAAAATCCTGTACAGATTATACCAGAAGATTGTAAATTCCTTGAGAGAATACCACCAGGAAGAAAACAATTATAAATACTAACAGGAATGATAGAAATACTGATTACTGTTGAGAAATACTGATTACTGTTGAGAGTATGATGAAGGCTGTATGGTAGCTTGTTCATCAACAGAAAAAAAAGTCAAATGAAAACGTTGAAAGACACAAGAGTTGCAAAAGTATACCATAGACCAAATAGAAAGCAAATTTAAATGTTGCATGATTTTGAACAAATATTAAAGTGTCTAACTACCCAGGTTATGCTAAACTATGCTTCAGTTCATATACATCTGGTATCTCAATGATGTAACAAATAGAGATTTACATGTTATCAGTCAGGGTCTATCCTGGGCTCATTGATTCTATAGTGTGGCTGCTTTCCAAATGGTGGGTGACTCAGGAATTCAGGTTGCTTATGTCTCATCATCATATCATCTTGAACACATGGGATTCAGGTCACTGCATCGAAAGAGGAATATGCTGGAGGCTACAATAGTGCTGTCCTAGTCACTGGTATTATGTGGTTTTACATCCTCGAGTGTAAAAATTTGGGAAATGAAGGGAGCATATACATATTCAGTGAACAGTAAAAGCTTCGACCAAAGAGTATAGAATCTGAGAATCAATTTGACCTTGACACCAGAAAATTTCTTGTCTAAGTGCTACAGAGAATCTGGCTTTGGACCTGCAGAGAAGAAAATGAATCTCAGCATATTTATTGGATCTGCCACAGCCGGTATTATTGTAGCTGTAATAAGATAAGCGTTCTTTATTGTTTACACTGCAGCACATAGCTTATTCATAATTTTAAAGCAAAATGTAATATAAAAGTAGCTTTATGATATAAAGGTAAAATTATCATTGTCAAGATGGAAGGTAGCAGGGGAAAGGGAAATACGAGGGAAAATTATTAATATCTACATTTCACATATTAGGGGATTGAATATACTACTTACATTTATTGGAGCCAGAGATAAAAGATGTAAATCAGCTGTAAAGATAGTCAACTGAAAAACTAATTTAGAAAGTATGAACAATTTAAAGAACAAAGTAGGACTAAAGAAGACATGCTATATGTTATAAAAAACTTAGCTTTTTTCAAAGTGGGGGACAATAGATCTCTTTTGATTAAGAAAGATAAAAGATACTATTTAAGTTACAGAGGAAATCAAAATAATTAAAAATGAGAACATTAAAGAATCATTTCACAAGTAAAACTGAAGGGGGTAGGAGGGTGAGTTTAAAGACTGTACTATTTATTATGAATGTTTCTTTATCATTTAATTGAAACAGGATGACTTATAGGACTTTAGTTACTGCAGATGGATTTCTGAGGTCCCAAAGCTGAGGATAGTGAGTGGAAAGAACCCATTCCTTTTCATGAGAATTGTTACTGATCCAGAAGGCCCACAGGATAGTTTTCTGATTTCTTAGCTCAACATCCACTTTCTGGTTATAAGAAAAACGGAATGAAAAGCTCCAAAATGTGGAGAGTTCCAAAGAACCCAGTATTGGTATTTTAGTTCCCTGATAACAGAGTGCTAACATGTAGTTTCCTTTTTTCATGGTCAAGGGTAATGATGGTATTCCTCCATTTTAAGACAAGTGAGGGGAGGCTTCAAGAGTATAACTCTAATGTATTGGGTTATTCTCTCCAAAGGGACTGACTTCTTTCCTCTGGATGATGGCTGAGCTGCGGAACTACATAGACTATCATAATCTACTACCCTACTGGAGAGCCGAGAGAGGTTTGAGTAGGTAATCTATGCCCTCTGGAGCTGGGGATTGATAGGAGGAAACTACTTGTGAATGACTATCAGCCGAAAGATGAGAAGCTGGCTGGAGCTGTCACGGATCTTACGTTAAAAAAAAAAAAAAAAAAGCCAGGAGGGAGATATACCTCTCTTCCGCAATTTCATCAGTTTTATAGTGGCCTTAGTGGACACCACGTAAGAAAGACAGACTGATCCATCATGAAAGCATCCAGCATAGATGGCTGCCTGAGGTAGTGAGGCAACCCCAGAAGACAATGTTTTCATGATGTGTGCCGTCAAAGGAGGAACTGAGGGGAAGTCACAGTAGAATAGTTTGCCCACTGAGGGGAATGGTGTAATTATTCGTATACCCCATCTGGCAAGTCTTTGGGGAGCCAAAATCACCCTGTCTGAGAAAAAACAGCATGTGAGTGGGTGTTACTCAAGAGAGGATCCTTCAGATGACAGCATCCTGTGTCAAATGAGACCTTGTTCTTTTTCTTTTATCTCTCTCCGTTCTGTCCTTGAGGCAACAGAAGCAGCTTGAATAGCTGGGGGATAAGAGTGAGAGAACAAGACAAAAGGACAGGTCTTGTGACATTCATTATCACCACAAGTTAAAGAGTATGGGTCAGTCCAGTGGAGAGATGAGTGTGAAGGTTTAACTGAGATGTGAGATAAAAGTTTGATTTAGATTGGACTGAGTTTCTTTACACTTGAATAGAGCTAGAATTCTTTGATGGGACTCAGCTTCCTTGTCATCCTTAATTGGTGTTGGCGAAGAGGGAAACTGATATAAACAGTGGATGAGATAGGATGTCATTCCCATTTCGTATCAAGTAATCTTCCTTAGAATGTTATTTTTCCTTTGAAGATGAAGCAGCTTCTACATTTATAACTTTGAAAATCTGAGGACTTGCATTTTGAATCTGTATTCAATTGTTTTGTTTCCTTTAATTTTTTGAGCCTTTTGATCCCCCAAATATTATGCATTCTCTAGATGTTTTGAGGCAACTTTGTATTTTACATTATTCATAGCATCCCAATTGGTTGTTCATTTCTTATTTTTATTATTCTTTTAATTAGCCGAACTCCTAGCTTTATCACTTATCAGAAAAGAAATAAGTGCAGTGCCAACGCTGTGTGTGTATGAGCATGTGTGTGTTTGTGCCTAACTTTGAAAATAATTCATATTTGGAGGAGTTGTAGAGGATGCTAAATTCAGTCAGTAAAGCTGTGCTAATCAATTTTTCAACATAAATCTTTAGTTGTAACAATTGTATGTTTGAATGTTACAACTGACCAGAGTAGGCATGTTTTAAAAAATCTATTTTTATCCATTTGTTCAACAAACACTTAGTAAACTCATTGTTAGGTACACAGGATAACAGACAAACCACAGATTTATTGCCCTCAGATAAATAATAGACTAGCGAACTAGGGATAGTAAATAAATACACAAATACTAATAATTGCAGGGATATTAAAACATTATAAAGGGGGGGGGGCGCCTGGGTGGCTCAGTGGGTTAAAGCCTCTGCCTTCAGCTCAGGTCATGATCCCAGAGTCCTGGGATCCAGCCACGCATCGGACTCTCTTCTCAGCAGGAAGTCTGCTTCCTCCTCTCTCTCTGCCTGCCTCTCTGCCTACTTGTGATTTCTCTGTCAAATAAATAAATAAAATCTTTAAAAAATTATAAAGGGAAAACACTGGATGTCAAAGAACAGATATTAGCACTGAGACCTCATGCATGAATAAAGTTAAGAGCAGTAAAAGTATCAGATGTATTTCATGAATTTGTTCATGCACTGTGAAGATGTTCTGAGGTCAAAAGATGCATCTCATATTATAGGAGCAGAAAGATCA
Source organism: Mustela erminea (assembly GCF_009829155.1). Lineage (NCBI taxonomy): Eukaryota > Metazoa > Chordata > Mammalia > Carnivora > Mustelidae > Mustela > Mustela erminea. The sequence continues at coordinate 108,630,838 of NC_045617.1, read as the reverse complement.
GATTTTATAGCTCTCAACCAAAATTAATACTTGCAAACATGTTTCCCAACATGTCTATCATACATGTACACCTTGTGTTTCTATTTATACCAAACAATACTCAGATTATTCCTGCTTCAGAAAGAATTTTTACTTCAGCTGAACTGGTTGATTTGGGAAAAGAAAGCCCAAAGAAATGAATGCATCATGTTGAAGGCAGGACACATGTCTACAACAGAAATTGTGTGATTAGAGTGATCTTTGGTCCAGACAATATAGACAATGTCCATTGTCAGTAAACACACATTGATGTCTTAGAATTAGATAGATGAAATTAGACAAAATGTGACTATTTTTTCTCCTTAGTCTATTTATTCTCTATTTTGTTTAATTTGCTGGCAAAAGAGGGATTGCAAATATTCATTATTTATATATAACCCCGTGATAATCCTTGCTAAAGAGCATTACTAAAAACCAGCTCAAAACAAATACATTGAAAGAGTAGAAAATAAGCACATTAATGACTTTTTAAATAAAATGAAGTAAGCATAATAAAAAGTATTTACATTTAACTGTATTTAAAATTAAGAACTTTGAATGCAATCATCTTATTCTTGGCAGGTAATATCAATGATCCAATTATGGTAATAGAAGCTTCCTCCACTTTTAACAGCTGCTTATATTTCTTACCTGATCAAGTAGGTATCGGTAAACACCCTCTACATTCTCTGTGGTACTTGAAATTTCATTTGAACACATTTATAAAAACCTTAATGCACTTGCTATTGAGTTTATATTTTCAAAGTCCAGATGAGGAATAAGAGGATGTTCCATACACTTGAAGAAAACAGATCCCGTTTCTCTTAATCCTTTGTAAAGTTTAGGGGAGAAGTACCACATGTCTGAATTTCCCAGTATAGCAGATAGTGACTCGTACTCTTCATTTGACCTTTTTTGAGTAATTTTTCAGTGGCTTCTGATGTATATATATTTTTTTGTCTGAATGAATTTTTAGTAATTTCTCCTATATCTGTGCCAACAATAATCACAGAGGATATGTTATTGAGTAAACCAAAATTTAGGTTTATTATAATAATCTCAGCCATGAGTATTTTGTATATTTCATCTGTATCTCTGTAAAGTATTCATAACTATCTGAAAGTCATAAGCAGAAAACCACACAAGTATACCAAACTACAGTCATTTCAATCACAGTTAATGAAAAATTCAGAGAGCAGAGCTACCAAATATTATCTTTTGAATTATAGAAACAAATACTGCAGACATTTCCAAAATCTCTATTCCAGTTTGAATTGATTTAAAATTTATGGTGAGAAAAACTCCTCCCATAATATATAGCCTCTATATAAAGAATGTAAAAAGAAAAATAAAATGGCACAAGTCCTATATAAGTCCTATGGTTTGCTCTTTCAGTCTGCATCAGAACGTACTCTGCCAAATTGTTTTAATAGTGTTCAGTGATCCTCATAAATACTGAAATACTATCTGTGGCCTTGACGATAGCTGGGACACAAGAAGGATATTTCTGATTACTCCTATAAAATAAGTACGCACATTCTATGGTCAGTATGGTTGTTATTTCAAATATAGGTTAGATTAAGAGATTGAAAATTTCAAACCCAAAGGTGTCCCTGGACTGGATTGAACCTCCTGATTTTCTACATTCTATTTTAGTATCAGTTTAATTATCAGCCTTTGATATCAATATTTCTTCTCCCTTAAAACAGTGGCAAAATCAGATCTTATTAAACATTAAAAAAAAAAAAAAAAGGAAAAGGGATGGGGAGGAGGAGGAGAGGAGAAGGTAAAGGTGAAAAATATCAGAAACAGTGGCCTGAGATCAATGGCATAATATCAAATATCCCTTAATGTTATTTGAAGAGAAAATAATTATGCAGAGTAACTAACAAATACAACGCAACTCGAAACAAATTTAAAAAAATAAAAAAACAAAATAAAAAAACCTTTGACTCTAGGTCTTTTGGTATCAGAAACTTCTACCTATCTTCAAGCATAGAGTTAGACCCAAGTTACAGTAAATAACTAAAAATCACTATGATGGCATAAACACGTAGAAATACTCAAGTTCTATACTTTCATATATGTAATTTTATTTATGTGTATTACGTTTCACTAAGTAGTTAAAAATACTGCTGTGCAGCATATTCTGTATAATAGCATTATATTAATGTTATTTTTTAATTGTATATTTACAAATTCTCTCAGTAACGCTAAATATATATTGATTCTATAAGTGAATTTGGAGTACAAGAGGATCCTTTCACTTCTGAAGGTGGATGTTACACAATGAAATGATAAAAAACCCTGGAGATTTTTTTTTTATGAAAGGGAGTGAGCTCTCACATACAAGCAGTCGATAGAAAATACCAAAGTACGTAAGTCTAAGATTTTAGGGCCTTTTAATAGATTGGACCCTGTCAACTTCATGGGACTATGATCCCCCAACTTTACTTGACTGGACAGTTCTGGCTTAGAGTTGACCCCAAGAGAAATTTGTTTGAGGTCTGGAAGAAAGAAGGGGTTGACCACCATATGCTGTGAACTTGGGTGGGCACAGGATGTCACTGAAGTTTGCAGATGCTGTCTCTGATATGCCAGCTAGCCTGGATGACATGGTTGGGCAGTTGCAGGATGTGCTGCTCTACCAGGTTATATCAGCTCAATTACTTCCTCTTCTCTGAGTGTTAATACTGTGCATGATTGGCCATGGGACCAAGGTCAGCAGAACATGTCCCATCAGCATTGGAGGTATTGAGAAGCAAATGTGGGTTCTAGTATGTCCCTGCTTCCCCAGTTCATCTCCAGCTTTTCTTCCTAACTGCAGTCCTGCTAACTTAAAGCAACTTGAGGAGCAACAACCTTTCATGTACTTTTTTATGTTCTCCTTTTTATTGTGCAAGACCTGATCGCTACACTATGTGCCTTATTCTTTATCATAAATGGTGTTTTGGCATTCTTTGAAACTCTGTGTGTCTGTGAGCTAGTAGGACAGGAAACTATGCTCAGCCCTCTTTATCTTTTACCTCTCAGAAATTTTTACAAACTTTTCGGGCACCTGTGTGGTTCAGTTGGTTAAATGTTTGCCTTCGGCTCAGGTCATGATCTTGGGGTTCTGGGATTGAGACCCATGTCAGGCTCTCTGTTCAGTGATAAGTCTGTTCCTCCCTCACCACCTGCCCCTCCCCTCATATGGGCTCTTTATTTCTTACCCTCTCTCTCTCTCAAAATAAATAAATAAAATCTTAAAAAAAAACCAAAACAAAACTGAATTCATATGTGAAATAAATACAAAGAAAGCTAATGTCCTGAAGTTAAGGTTTAAGTAGTTTTACTAAGTGACTTAGTAGCCTCACATGGAGAGTGTATGAATAAGAGAGGCAATAGCAAATATGAAGATGGTTTTGTAGTTCCTATAGGTGCTTATATTAGTTTTCTATCTGTGTCACAACAAATCACAAGTGTAGGGCTGTGTTCCTTCTGAAGCCTCTAGGGGGAAATCAGTGTCTTCGCCTTTTCAAGCTTCTAAATGCTACCCAAGTTCCTTGGCAACATAACCGCCTTCCTCTATCTTCAAAGCCAGAAATATTGCATCTTCCTCTGACCTCAGCCCAGAAAAGTTCTTCCCTTTAAAAGATTTGTGCAATTAGACTGACCCATCTGGGTAATCTAGGACCATCTTCCCATCTCGAGGCCTTTACTTCAGTCGCATCTGCAGTCTTTCTGCCATGTAAGTGAATATACTCTCAGGTTCCAAGGGCCAGGACATCTTTGTAGGGGCCATTTTTCTGCCTAGTATAGTGTTCAAAGATTTCACTGGAATTATTTATAGAAAACCCTACAAAAAAAGTATACTTCCTATCTGTCAGGGAGGATTTATCATTTGGATATATTCTGATTTAAATCTTAACCAAAATGTGATCTTAGACATGAAGCTGAAAAATGAAAAATAGTGAAATATTTTTTATTTATGTTTTTTTTCAGAATAGTGGAACAATTTGTCTTATATTGTTCTGATTATTTTCTTTAAGTACATAGTACAAAACATGCTCCAATTCGTGAATGAGATCATAAAATCAAGGAAGTAGATGACTTGAGAAAGAAAGGTAGAAAATATACCTATTTTCTTGTCAGACCCTATGTACATATGCCAAAAAAAGGAGTTAGTATTCCTTTAAAATTAATCTTTTTATGTATCTCAATTCCCTTCTCTTTTGTAAACCTAGTCAATGAAAAGCTTTTCATTTGTTATTCTAAGTTCAAGAAAATCTATAGTTTTGGTGTTTTGTTTTGTTTTATTTTTTAAATTTCTGGAGGGTTAGTCATAACAAGGCTAATGTATTAATAATCAACAGTTATTTTTCACAGTCCTTTGACAAATATATTTTATCACTCTAAGGGCATACACACATTCTTCTACCATGGAAATTTTAACAAATATATAATTTCAAACTCAGTAGTATTTAGATAATAACTTTTGAAACTAATCTATTTCCCTCTTGTAGGGAGATACCAAAACTTAATTTTGCAGTGAAGAAATGCAGAATAAACATGATCTTAATTCAAATATTAAAGTAAATGACATGCCAATATCTTCTCATTTTTTAAAAATATTTTATTTATTTATTTGACAGAGAGAGATAGATCACAAGTAGGAAGAGAGGCAAGCAGTGAGAGGGGAAAGCAGGCTCCCTGATGAGCAGAGAGCCCAATGTGGGGCTTGATCCCAGGACCCTGAGATCATGACTTGAGCTGAAGGCAGAGGCTTAACCCACTGAGCCACAAAGGCACCCCAATATCTTCTCATTTTAACAGTAGTCCCTTTTTGCATTCTCAAAAAATACTGAGTCAAATTCTTCACTCAAAATTTCCCTTTAAGACCTGTGTTTTGAACTAATATCTTACATAAATAAATCTGAAACAATGTATTGGAGACCAATAATGTTTTTCCAAATAAAAATGATCTCACTTATTTTTCCTGAGATAGGTATTAAATGAAACATTGTATAGATGATTAGTCTGAGACTCTTTTTTTAAAAAAGATATTAATTAATTAATTAATTGATTTACAGCATGACCAAGGGGAGGGGCAGGGGGAGAGGAGAGAGAGGACCTCAAGCAGACTGCACACTGAACATGGAGGCTGACACAGGGTTCAGTGTCAAGATTCTGAGATCATGACCAGGCTTGACCTCAAGCCTGGACCCTAGTGATCTTGAATTTATACGATATGCCTTTCCTACCACACCAAGTATCTTAATTTTTCTAAGCAGACGCTGGTATGAACTGTTGGTCTCTATCTTCTGTGCCTGCACAGTTCCCCACCCTTTTCCCAGTCCCTACATAAAAGTCAGAAATTTGCTTTCTATTGATAACATGTTACTACTTTTATCCTAATACATTTCCTCATTTCCATTTCACTAGTTGAGTGATTTGACTCCTGTAAACATCCATCAAAATATGCTTTCATTAAATTTTTCCTCTTAATATTAATAGTCTTAACTAAAATATTTTAAATACTTATATTTAACTAAAAATGTCTTTCAGGTGAATTTATATGTTATTGGCACTTGAATGAAAAGCTTACTATTCATCAAGGTGACTTCATTACTTCCTTTCTAGGAGATGTATAATAGTTTTATATTACATTGGTTAAAAAAAAAAAGAGAGAGAGAGAGAGAGAGATGCAGCTACAGTTTCAAAATTACAATTTTCAAAATCTATTAGGTTTAAAGGAAATTTGATGTAAATTATTTTGAGTAAGTTGTCAAGCATTAAAATAATTTAAAATTTTACAGGAATGTAAAATGTAGAAAAAAATACATCAGTAAAATGCATCACGATAATCTATGTCAATTAAGAGTGTCATGTTGAAATCGTCTTGGTTATTGGGCAAAATGGTCCTTGAAATGTCCCAATGTATTCATTGTGCAGGATTGTGATACCACAGGTAGTTTTCCTTGATTAATATAAAAAGGAGAATACATTTTTTGGCCACCTTCTTTCCCATTATTTTACTATTGCTATTGTCAATGTATTATTTTCCAAAGGTAAAACTATATTTCACATATAAATATAAGATAAACATGAACATGTTCTTGAAAAATGAGCAAGCCGAAGAAATGATTCTTATTGCTCCATAGGCCAAATCCAACCACGGACTGATATTTTTTTAATTAAGTTTTACTGGAACACAGCAACATTCCTTGATTATGTATTGTTTATAGCCACCTTCAAGCTACAATGATAAAGTAGTTGAGGCAGAGACATGTCCTGTAAAACAGAAAATATTAATTATCTGAATCCATAAAAGACAAGCTTGGTGACCCTGATGCATTCCTTCAGAAAGCTATTTAAGAGGAGAATATGATACTAAGTGACATACGACACTGTTTTGTGTCCTGTAAGACAATAAGATCATAATCTTTGTGGTTATCTTGTCTATTGGGCTGCAGTCTGCAATGTAACATTTAACTTCTTACCACCTGAGTTCTGATCAAATAGTAAATTGCAACGTGGAATATTTCTGTCTACTTCTAGATCATGAAAGAATCCTTTGATATGCTTGTTAAACATTGCTGCAAAGGATATACTGTACTCTCTTTTGATTCCCAAGTTTGGGATGATTTTTCTTAACACCAGTAAAGCAAAACAAAATAAGACCCCCCCCCAAAAAAAAGCAATCCAAATTCAATCTTCTAGTTTTTGCTCTGTTATCTAATCCTATATTTGTCCTGATCTCATTATGGTTGGTTATGAGGGAGTTGCTAAAACATATACAGAATGTTTAAAATATAGTGTCTTAAAAACACCCATAGAAATGATCCCTATTTATGATTTTATTTCTCCATCTCTTAGGCTATGGCATTACTTTTATACCTCTGGCATTTATTATATTCTAGATAATATGATATAGTTACCTGGTACACATGAGGCTCTCTTATTAGACTATAATATAGTTTGTTTCATAGCAGAGTCCACTGTTGTTACTAATTTTTGTTTATTAAATTTAGTAGTTCTTTAATAGAAACAGACTTAGTGTTTATAGGATATTTTTAAGTTTTTGTAAATAATCACACATCATATGAAACAGTATGAGGTTTTGTAATCAAGTAATATAGAGTTCTCTAGTCTGTACCTTGGAATATTTTTAAAGTCAGGGTTACATTTATTTGGAAACCTTAATACTCTCCCAAGATATTGTTCTCCTATATCAATTGTAAGAGAGAATTTCATTGTTTTCTTGCTGCCAACTGAGCTGTAGACATTCTGAAAGTGTCTTTTTTATTATATCTACTAAAGAAATAGAAATAATATCTGACCCCCTTCGTATTGCTGAAGCAAATGCTACATTGGCAATTTGCTGTTTTCAACTTGTTATGTGGCTTTTGTTATGACAAATATTTATAGGTTCAGTCTTCTATTGTTGCAAATAATATTATTCTGCTGACATATCTGGTCATTATTTCTATAAGCCATGCTAACTTCAGTAACACATTTAAGTAAGAAGACATTTATTTTTGTCAAAAAACTGGTTTTTTTTCATATATGTTCATGATGTACTCAAAATGTGAACCATCAAAAGATGATCTCAAACACCATAAAATAAATAGATCATAAATATTATAGTTAGGATTTTAAGAATTTATATAAACATATAATATTGAACCTAAAATTTTTGTGTGTATAATAATATGGAAAGCTTTTCATCAGTCAGCCTTAGAGATTTTAAGATTAGAAGTCATGTCCAGAAATCTAATTTGTGCTAAATAATTGAGAAGAATAAGCTGGAGGTTGTCTGACATCAAACTGATAATAATGTTCTAAAGTGTGCACTTTTACTGCTATTCTCTTTTAAAAATCTTAGAATAGTGTATAAACTCTATTTGTTTCCTTATATTTAAGAGATTGGTAAATATTTCTGGTTTTAGTCAATTCAAAATATTGAGTCTCATCCACATGCTGAACTGATGAATCTTTGAGATGAATCTTTATAGGGAATTTATTTATTTTGAGGGATAATTTAAAATTTTTGAGTATAATTGACACACAAAATTACATTAGTTTCAGGTGTACAACATAACGATTCATCTTCTCTATACCATATGCTATTCTCACCACAAGTGTAGCTACCATCGGACCATGCAATGCTATTACAGTATCATTGGCTATATTCTGTATGCCCTGTCTTTTATTTCCATGACTTATTGATTCTGTGAGAATTTAAATAATCGATCCAATATATCTTCCCTAAGAGATAACCAATAATGTGGGATCACTTGTTCAGCTCTGTTGGGGAAGTCAGAGAAACAGGAGATCTCATCTATCTTTCACCTGTGGCTCTGCTCAGTGTCAATGGAGGGTGACTGTAAAGACTAGATTGTCGGGGCTCAATCAGTTAAGCATCCGCCTTCAGCTCAGGAAGTGATCTCAGGGTAGAGCCCCACTTCCAGCGGGCTCCTGGTTAGCGGGGAGCCTGCTTCTCCCTCTCCTGCCTGTTGCTCCCCCTGCTTCTCTCTCTTTCAAATAAACAAGTACAATCTTAGAAAAAAATAAAGATTATGTTCTTTCTGAGGTGTAATGTTAGGTGAAACTGGACAGAAAGATTGGATATATTTGTTAAATAAGGACATATGTAAAATAGGAATTAGAAGCAAAATCAAGGCAATGAGGCAAGTGAACTCGAAGAAAGAGAGGGAAGTGAGTGACTTAGATTTTAAAAACATCCCGAAGCCCCGCTACTACCGACTTTCAATGAGTATGTTCAAAATAGGGCCTGCAATTTTAAAAACAATCTTAGTTGATTATATCATAGTCTGTTACCCTTCCTTGAGAAAAAAATGCACTTCTAATCGTTCAGAGACTGTCTATTTTCTATCACATTTGCCTTAATTCCTATCATAATGCTCATCACAGAACACTCAAAATTATTTACTAATTTTCAAAAGTTTGCTTTAAACATTGATGGTAATGGAGAGGCAGAGGGAGAGGGATTGAAAGAGAGAAAGAGAGAAAGGGAGAAAGAGAAATCTTAAGATAGAGAGATACATGTACAAACAAGATGAAGTCTGTGTGGAGAAAAAAATCAATATCATAACCTCAACACACATTCACCTACACACCACTACCACCACCAATAAAAAAAATAAAGACAGAACAAGTGTTGACATGAAAAATGAAACTGCTGGGTTCCAATATCATACACTAGGGAGCATAGAATCAAGGCCTAAATGACCCTAAATTAACTGGCATTACTTATAAAAAGAGTGTGTTATACCTGTCAGTAACAGCTAAAATAAAACTTAGAATGTGTCATGGAAATCCTATAGTACACATATTTCCTCTGAAATTTAACCACAAGTTATATTTTTTATTTGTTTGTTTTTGACTTAATAATAACAATGTAGAGGAAATATAGAAGGAGAAGCTGTATATGAAGGCGGTTATATTTCAGGTAGCCTGAAATTTAACCAATAAGCACAATATTTAAATTATTATAATTTTGACCAAACTGAATTACCATATATCCATAGAAATGAATCTCCCAGGCCATTTTTAGATTTTCTCCTTTTAAGATCCATCAATACCTTGACCTTCCTTTCAGAACATTATGTACACTTTAGAAAATATTTTAATGGATGTGTTCTCTGACAAACGGCTAGTGAAATGTTTATAGAACACAAAAAAATTTCATTCACAACAATATCTCCAGTTCCAACAGAGTTCTGGTACATAGTAAATCCTCAACAAATATTTGCTAAATGAATGACTGAATAATGAATGAATGGTGTTCATGAATAGAATTTTCAGTTTTTAAAAGCAAAATTGTAAGGGTCCCTGGGTGGCTCAGTTGGTTAAGTGCCTGACTTCAGCTCAGGTCATGATCTCAGGGTCCTGAGATCAAGCCCTATGTCTGGCTCAGCACTCAGCCAAAAATGTACTTGTCCCCCTTCTCTCCCTCTGCCCTACCTCTATCTGTGCTCTCTCTATCTTTCAAATAAAAAATTAAAATTAAAAAAAAATGAGGTCATAGAGCTTGTGTGTATAATAGATTGATTTCCATGAAAGTGACTTTTAGAATAACACTAGAAATATTTTGACTATACTGGTTTCAGACTTGGCTTTAAATGAAACCTTCAATGATGTTCAGAAACTTAATTTAAATTTAGAAATAACTTGTAGCCATTGAAGTCTTTTAGAAGCTTTTGATGTGTCTATAAATACATATGGGAAATAATTTTGGCAGCATCATTAAATGAGGACAAGAGGAATGAGGCAAAGAGATCCTCTGTTCGTCTCAGTCTTCTGTGCATAAATTCATTTCCTCGGGCATGAGGCAGAATAAAAGCCTCCCCAGGGGAATTCTTTATAGAGACCTGGAAATTTAGGTAATTTGGCAAAAAACAAAAGAAACTGACTCAAACCTTTGTAGAAAGAAGAACCCATCTATCAAAAAGCTGTTGATGAATGGCTAATCGGATCTGTGTAACAAAAGGGCAAAACCTTTCTTACTACATAAGACTGAAGCAGTAACCACTAGTTGCAGGCATGATCATGTTTTAAGAATAACAGGCTCAATATTTATTAAGTTACTAGTTTCCATATGCATTTATTGGAAAATCAAACAAACAAACAAAAAATAAGTGACCTCAGTGTGTGTAAGAAACTGGATTAGCTATAAAAAAAACTTTTTGAGTTGTATTCTAATTTGTGGCATTAAAATTTTGTTGGGGAAATTATATATATTTAAAAAGCACATTTCAAGGTAATGATCCATATACCATAAGAAAACTATTATGGCCCTAGGGAGATAAGACATAATGGAATTATTGGTGCATATCTATCTACGTACTCCTGAGCAAGTCACCAGATGGATCTTTTCCATTTCCTTTTCTGTTGTTACAGCGGACTGTAGCAATATCATTCAACCACCAATTTATAGATTCATAAAGTGTTATGGCAGGAATGCAACTCAGAGGTTACTTGCTTCACTTTTTTGTTGCGGATTTCTCTGACATTAATTTAGCACCAAAGAAAGTATCTGCTGAAAATGCCTTAGTCACACTCAGACAGCAGCTTTTATGCAGTGGGGATCTGATCATTAAGAAACACACACACTTTACTATGCCCCTTTATGGGAAAGAATTTCCGATAGGCAATATAAATGGTCTTGGACAATGAAACCTGGGGAGAAGAAAATAATTTTGCATTTGCCAGAAGTTATTTTTCCTCACAACACTCAAAGAAAAGAATAATAGGCATTCCCTACATCTAATTACTTATATCTCTGTGTTGTGTATATTTTCCAAATTGAAATTACTTTGCCATAGACAAAAATTAGCAGGGACTTTTCCCTAAATCAGTCCAAGTTCTGTGGTATCAAATACTAATCGGCTTGAAATAGTTTATGCAAGTGAATCAATACCGTGCAATTTTTACTTTTGACTGCTAATGGGTGAAGATATTTTGCTATTTTGAATTACTGCTTATGATCATTTTATTTCCTCTTATTTTGAAGTACTACCTATGATCATTTTATTTCCTCAGAATTAAATTCTGAGAAACATGACATCTTTTCTATCAATACCATAATGGATATTTGAGATTTAAGAATGGGTGATTATTTTAACCATTACTCCTCCCTCTAGTCACTAGGAAATGAATCACCTTACTATCTACAGCATAACTTTATGTTCTTGGCCACAGTCATATTTTCGGGGAATTACTCTGCTTGTTCTCCCATATGTAAATACAGCACTTGAGTGCCTGGGTCCTAGGATACCAGAGGGAAATCTGAGAAAGATGAGAACAAGCAAGTTCTTGAAATGACCTTCTGGGATTCATAATCTACCTTCTTTTGGGCATGCATTGGGAAAAATAACAATTATTTATTTATTTATTTATTTATTTATTATCAACTCAGTATTAGGAACTAGCAGTTTAAAACGTGCCCTTCCCTTCTTGAAGCACTCACTACAAGTAGCTTCCACGGCAATAGAACATAAAGCAGTGCCTGTGTGTGGAGCAGACATCTCCCTTAGGATCCTTCCCCTCCTTTGCCTTCCCCCAAACACAACCAGAGCCGAAATACCTTCTACTTGTGCCTCAACCCCTCTGTGATATTCTTCCAACCTTTTTTTCTGTGTGTTTTCTACCTTTTGTATTTTCTTTTATTTATCTGTTATTTTTCTGCCTTTCTTTACCTTTCCAGTACATTTCCTGGAGACCTCGAATTCCTTGAGAATAGGGTTTGTGGCTTATTTATATTTATAACTCCCAAGTGTCTATCAGAGTGCCTGACATGCTGCTAAAGAATAATCTGTGTTGGTGGGGAAGAAAAAAAAAAATTGTATATATATATATATATATATATATATATATATATATGTGTGTGTGTGTGTATGTGTGTGTGTGTGTGTGTGTGAATTCATACTGCATGTCACAGACAGATTAATCTATCAATACTGCCTAATGTGTTTATCATTTATTCCTTACCAACTTCTATTCTCTGCCTCTCCACAATGCCTTTTCCTATTCTTCAAATACACAAACCCCTACTTTCTGCTCACTCTCAGCAGTTATGTTGCTACCCACTGCGAAGACAAAGTAACATAAATAAAACGTCACTTTTCTCCCACCCTGTATATCTATAGAGATAAATTTTTTTTTAAAGATTTTATTTATTCATTTGACACAGAGAGATCACAAGTAGGCAGAGAGGCAGGCAGAGAGAGAGAGAGGAAGAAGCAGGCTCCCCGCGGAGCGGAGAACCCGATGCGGGACTCGATCCCAGGACCCTGAGATCATGACCTGAGCCGAAGGCAACGGCTTAACCCACTGAGCCACCCAGGCACCTGAGATAAATTTTTTTAAAAACAATTAAAACAGTGCCTTTTCTCCTGTCCAAGTTTACTCCCTTCCTATGGTGTGTGTTTTGTGTGTGTGTGTGTGTGTGTGCGTGTGTGTATGTGTGTGTGTGTGTTTAATTGAAATAAAATTAGCATATGACATTGTGGAAGTTTGAGGTATTTGGGTCATTAAGTATCTTTGTTTTACACTCCTCAGATTTAGCTTTGGTGATATTTTCCAGGTAGTAATACACCTTAAAAACCAGAGATTTAAGTAAATCCTGGTAAAAGCATACCTTATAGAAGGACTCTCCAGAAACAAATACTAGTAAAATTCTTAAGTTCTATGTGTTTGCCAGCAGGTTTGTCATTGACTTTTTTAAAAGGATTTCTTGTTACTTGCCTTTCCTTGGTCATCCCATTGTAAAGCAGATAATAAATTGTATGCCTGCTGATAACCCGTCATTTACAACATTGTAAGCTATGTTTATAAAAATAAGAGGACAATTAGACTATACAAATCCACACTAGGAAGGGAGGCTGATCCTAGCAATAACCCTGAGAGGGAAGTACACTGTGATGATTTTCTCAATTGCTGATTCAAATACAAATAAATGTAAAAATACACAACCATAAGTTTTTCTAGCAAACTTTAACCAGAATTTGTTTATCCAAAACAAAAATCCTCCCAGCATTCTAGAGAACATTTCAGTACAAATTGGACCTAAAACCTCTAATAAGCTATTGAATAAAAACCAAAGAGTTTCAAAGAGCCCTAAAACAAACATGAGAAGCACTGATCATTTGTGCATGTCTAGTGTCCAATTTAAAATGAAGGATTGTTTTGGATCATGTAGATATAGACTCAACCATGAAAATAGCAGTTTTGCTCAATTGCCCTGAGAAAATGAAGAATCCCTTGAAAAAATAAAAGATTAAGCCTGAGTGCTAGGGGTAAATTGTTAATAATTGTTATGGGACTTGATTGGCTCGTAAATGCTTCACTCTATCATATTAACCACTTCCTTCTGAGGAAGGTACAAATCCTACAAAATAGTTTCCATTTGCTTACTGAAGCTAGTAAAGAACTAGTCCATGAAGGCAGAGCATGCTTGGGAGGAAAAATGAAGCTTGTTTTATGTACATTCTCTAGAAAGAAGGAGCAGCAGCAGAAGGAGGGTAGGGAGAATGAGGAAGAGAGAGAAATTTAGCACTATAGTGTCTCTTGAATAATGGGGAGAGATAATAACCAGTTAAAAAAACCACTAGACTTTTGAGAATTTTTATGGTTCCATGTTAGAGCAACATTATCCATAATAGAAATCAAGATTATGAACTTATCACCTTCTGTTTTCTTTTATTACAATTGTATGGAAGTTGCTGAGATGCCCTTCAACAGAGAATGGATAAAGATAATGTGGTTCATACATACAATGGAATATTACTCAGCCTTCAGAAAGAATGAATACCCACCATTTACATCAACATGGATGGAACTGGGGGGGATTATGCTTAGTGAAATAAGCGAAGCAGAGAAAGCCAATTATCATATGGTTTCACTTTTCTGGAACTTAAGGAATAGCATGAAAGACATTAGGAGAAGGAAGGGAAAAATGAAGGGGGGAATCAGAAAGGGAGATGAACCATGAGAGACAATGGACTCTGGGAAACAAACAGGGCTTCAGAAGGGAGAGGTCTTGGGAGGATGGAGTAGCCCAGCGATGAGTATTAAGAAGGGCACATATTGCAATAAGACTGTGTGTTATATCCAAATAATGACCAAGGAATACACCTCAAAAACTCATGAATTACTGTATGGTGACTAACATAACATAATAAAAAAATAAAACTTAAAATTAAAGGCATTTTGGAACATATGGTATCACTGGTTCTGGCTTGTTGGGATTTTAGTAATGAGTGTAGGACATTGCTGCAGTGTAAGACCTTCAGTATCCTGGCACATCACCAGCTCTTTTGCTTACCTGCTGAGTAATGTTAACCTAATTCCTTAACTGCTCTAATCCTCAGTTTCTTCCATAAAGGAGCAATAATAATTCTTAATGTCCTAGAGTTGCTATTAAAAGAAGTGTTTATAAAGATTTCTGACAGTGGTGCCTGCATGTCTCAGTTGGTTAAGCATCTGCCTTCGGCTCAGGTCATGGTCCCGGGATCCTGGGATGGAGTCCCAAATCTAACTCCCTGCTCAGTGGGGAGTTTGCTTCTCCCCTGCTCTTACACTCTTGCATGCACTCTCTCTCCCTCTCAAATAAATAAATTAATTAAATCTTAAAAAAAAATTTCTGACATACAAAAAACACAAAATAAATGGTACTTAATATCAATGCTACTCAATTTCATTATCTAAGACATCATTAATTATAAGATGCATTTCAATATTATAAATGGTAAAGAAAAAATGTGTTTTTTGTTAAATATGAAAACAAGTTGGAAATAAAAATAATGGCTCTAGATTAAGTAAATTGGATTACATTTTATGAAACTTGGAGGTATTAGTAAGCAGAAAATATACACTTCTATCTGCCCAATTAAATATTTTTATGTTTTGTTTTATTTTTAATCTATTTTTCCAAGTTGTTGGATCAAATTAGACTAAAAATTCTTATAGTCTAAAACTTTAGAGTAGAAAGTATTATTTATGATACTAAGATGGAGGAAGTATTAGTTTATATTTGTTTGAAATGTATAGAAATATGCACGTTAAGTATAGCAGAAACAAAGTAAAATCATAGCTCCCATTAAAGATCTTCAATACTTATATTGTTTATCAAAGTGTAGATCTAGAAAAGATTAAGGAACATCATTAACATTATCCATGTGTTAAAATTTATAATTGCTTATAAGATATTACAAATCACAAATATTTTCCACAGAATGAATGAAAGAGTAGTGTTGTTTGGAGATGATGAAGTACTATGATACGTGTAACTGACTGGTATCATGTTGTCATTTTGGGGTACTAGTTCAATTATAACAAGTGTAAAGTTCCCTGAGCATAGATCAGCACAGGGTGGCGAGACACTTTTTTTTTGGGGGGGGGGGTCGGGCAGTGAAAACTCTCATTCATTCTATTCTTCTTTACAGAAGACCTTGGCCAAAATTGGAATTCTTTGAAAAACCGGCCATATGTTTCCAAAAATCTTTCCTCATATGATCTGAAAACTAATGATACAAGCTAATGTGTATGTTGTCGTGCTGTGAAAAATAATGCTTATGCCCAGTGTCCAGGAAGACAGCAGATAAGAAAAACTAAAGTTAGACCAAGAGATATAATTTCACATAGTCACTAAACATGGGTGTGTACTAGAAGAGAAGAGCTAAGTGACTCCTCAAAGCACCATTTGTTGAAAGGTCTGTTATGGTTGAAATGCATTTTTTATTAGGAAGCAAATAAGACAGATTTGGTGCTGTTCTAATTATTCTGTTTATATTCAGCTTCACCCATTTCCTTTCTCAAAAGACTGTCACTCAGTGGTCTCTATCATGATCCCAGTCTTGTCACACTGTTTGTGTTCGTGTATGGCTGGAACTATTAAAACTCCTATCATATTCTAAGCTAAACTTATTTCCTTTAATAAATTACATGACTACCTATTAGGGTTTCAAGACAGTGCTGAAGTACAAAGGAGTTTTGTCTCTCAGTTTCCATGTGCACAGGACTGACAGACATATCCCTTCAACAGTATGTTGTTACCATGTTCTTTCTCTTCTTCCTCCCACACTCATGCACGTTGGCAATACATTATGAGTTGCATCCTCAAAACTCATGGATATAAAATTTTCTGTCTTGTTTTTCAGCAACAATCTTGTTCTTTTTTTGTTTTGTTATATGCCTGTCTCTCCACTATTTTCAGGGTCAGTAGTGACTAGTTCTGCTGGCATTATTTCACAGATAAATATTTTCCCTTCATTCCTCTGACTTCTTCCAGTTATTTTTTTTCCCAATCTTCCATTCTTAGCTACATCTCCTGAATTTTTTATTTTCTATCATGAAGGGTTAACTTTTGTATATGTGGAAATCACAGTATCTATGAAGATTTTCATTATCATTATACTTTAACATATGAGATACTTGGGCTCCTAGTTTACTGGTTCTTTTTAATTGTTTAATTCTTTGCTCAAATTGCATTTTTAATTAAAAAGATTCTTGTGGGTTTTTTTTTATTATTTTATTGTAAATACTGAAGCTGGCACCATACATGAAATCTAAGTTTCCCAAAAGACTAGTCTCTGTATTAGAGAGTTCACATAAGAATCTCAAGTATAACAAAAAATAGATGCATTTTCAGCATGATATAATCCACATTCATTTTCTGACTTAAATATTCTTTTTCCTTTGATTAAATTGAAACAGGTGGTAACTTTAATCACTACTCATTATCTTATATTCATCACTTACTATTTTACTGAAGTTCTTGTAAAATGTCATGATTAAAACTTTCAGTTTTTTTGTTCACACTTCAATGCATGGATATCCATTATTGCTCAAGGAAATATTTAATCTAAGAGCAGTATTACTCATTGAATAGATAAATGAGTCACAATTTTATTCATCATAATTCATTTGTGTATACTTAGAAGTAGGAAAATTGACATACGCAGAGCAAAAGAATTTCCTTGACTTTGGAATATACAATCTAAACATGAAAAATTACTGCACAAATAATGTATTTTTTAATGTAGTATTTGAGTAGTTACATAAAGTATGGACATTAGGGTATATCACTTAAATAAATAAAATAAGGAATCCAAAGTAACTAACAAGCTCCCCATATGTATTTGAAAATATAATTTCAGAAAAATAGAGTATTATTTTACAAAAGAAATTAGTTTTCCAAATAATAAGAAATTAAGAATTAACAGTGGAAGGGCACCTGGGTGGCTCAGTGGGTTAGGCCACTGCCTTTGGCTCAGGTCATGATCTCAGGGTCCTGGGATCAAGTCCTGCATTGGGCGCTCTGCTCAACAGGGAGCCTGCTTCCTCCTCTCTCTCTCTCTGCCTGCCTCTATGCCTACTTGTGATCTCTCTCTGTCAAATAAATAAATAAAGTCTTTAAAAAAAAAAAAAAGAATTAACAGTGGAAGCATCATTTAAATAAACAGAATTCAGTAAGTGAGCAGAAGAGAATGATAATTATTTGTGAGGTGAGAGTAAAGTAGTAAGAGATATTTATCATATGATAGTTGAGCAGCTTCCCTCAGTAAAAAAAAAAAAAAAAATAGTGCACCTCTCTTCTCTACCTATGTTTGGAAACATGTTAAGATAATAGGACCTGATGATGTAGACAAAAGAGTGTGAGGACACACCTAAAGAGGAAGAGAATAAAAGATCTCTTCAGTTTTGAAGAATCCATGGATTCCAAATTTATATCCCATCCTAGAAGATAGTTTAGGAAAAAAAAAAATCAATAAGAAAATAGGCTGGGACACCTGGGTGGCTCAGTGAGTTAAGCCTCTGCCTTCAGCTCAGGTCATGATCTCAGGGTCCTGGAATCGAGCCCCATATTGGACTCTGCTCTGCAGGGAGCCTGCTTCCCGCTCTCTCTCTGCCTGCCTCTCTGCCTACTTGTGATCTCTCTCTGTCAAATAAATAAATAAAATCTTTAAAAAAATAGGCAAACAAACATTTGATAGCAAATTCTTGATTATTAAATGTATTTTTGTCCATTCGAAATACTGGAAATTCTTGTTATTAAAAGAGAGGATCTAATTAATTAATTAATTAATTAGAGAGAAAGAGAGAGAGAGAGAGAGCAGGGGATAAGCAGAGGAGGAACCAGAGAGAGAATTCCTAAGCAGGCTCCACACCCAGCATGAAGTTTGATCTCACAACCCTGAGGACATGACCTAAGCCAAAATTAAGTCAGTTGCTTACCTGACTGAGCCACCCTGGATCCCCTAAAAATAAGAGGATTTTAAAGAGATACAGTATAATTTCACCTTTTACCAAGAAATGATTTTCATTGATTACCCTGAGAACAAAGGTATTTTTTAAGCAGACTTTTAATAAAACTTCATAATGAAGCCAACTGGATTAAAAACATATGTGATGCATAAAATAACAACTTCGTCTACTATGCAAGAAATACAAAAAAGAGAATTCTTTCCAGAAAAGCATCTTATGTCTTTGCTAATTAAAAACATCAGGGAAAGGGGGTGTAATTTCCTTAAGCAAGTGACTCTTGTAATGAATGGCAGACTCTATTATTTAGTCTAGGAACCAGAAATGGGTGCCAGGCAGAAAACAAATGAAGCAACAAATGCATAATTCTACAGCAGTGTGGGATACCTATGGACTAGTAGCTGGAGGATGCGTTAGGTAAGAAATACATTTTCATATTGTCGGTGGAATGACAAGGTGAATAGTTGAATTAGACACATATGAATAATAATCTTCAAGTACCGAAGAACATTTTGTAATTAGTTATGCAAGATCAGCAATTGGCTAGCCATAGGAGTATTAGGAAGATAGATGGTGAACATGTTGATCTACCCTAAAGAACAAATATGTCTAGTATGTCTAGCATTCTGGGTACTCTGACACAATATGTGTGCTGTTAAGGACTTGTAGATAGGGTCATTCATGGAAGGTTGACATTTGCCTGTGACATCACTTTGTGTATTAATATTTAATTTAAACTGACAGCCAAATATCACAACATAAAGGTAGCCATGTGGAGAAGAGAGCAAAAAATGTGATTGCTTTAAACTACAATAGCACTCTGTGTTATGCAATCTCTAACAGAGGAAGAAACAGTCAAATTCTCTGCTTCTCAGGGAAAACTAAATGCCGAATAACATTTATCTTGCAAACCTCTTGTTGATGTGTGGCACAGAATTTAAGTTGCTCATTAGTCTTTTATTAGGGTAATCCAGTTCTCTTGCTACGGGGTAGACAACAGGCTGCTGAAGTTTAAAAGACATTATTTTTCTAACACTAATAGACAAACACTTAATACATAATGCACTTAACATACTATGATTTACACAAATTACCCCCTGGTTTTGTTCCCAGCAGACATATCTTGGCATCTCATGGAAACGAAGATTGGAACATCTGTGCTATTATTGAACAAATCTCTTCCTAGAAGTTGTTCTGTAGCAATACCATATGGAGGAAATGTTTTCACATTTCTTTCATTCATTAGACATTGCATGAAAAAATTTGTACAATTACAAAGACAGAAAACAAGATGGAATTAAACTGCTAGTAACATATTTATTATTAAAATATATATTTATTTTCTTTGTGATAATATAATTTACACATATATTGTTTATGAAAAAACATTCTTTAACATTGCAAAGTATAAAGCTGAAAAGTATGATGATAATACTTGTAAATAATAAAATAATAATAATAATAATTGTGGGCACTAGTATTTCATTTACTATGGGCCAGGCACTGTTCCAATTACTTTAAATAGAGTAATCAATTTAACCAGCACCTGAATCAGGTACCACCATATCCTCAGTTGTTAAATTGTGGAAACAGACACGGAATGGCTAAGTAAACTAATAATGGTAGCAATAGTCAGTAGAGTCTGTGTTCTTAACCTCTAAGCATTTGTTTCTGAAGGGAAATAATTAAGCAATAGGATGGAACTCATATTTTGAATGCAAATGAAATTAATCAGTTTGTTATTGACACTATAGATAGAGATCTGGATTTGTATTCAAAATTATATCATTCAAGAATCAATTCTGAAACCCAATACTTCAAGTTGTCCTCCTATCATTAGGTCAAATCCAGATTTATTTATTTATTTTTTTAAATTAAGTTTTTTAAATTAAATTTATTTATTTTCAGCATAACAGTATTCCAGATTTATTTTAAAATAGTTACATACACACGTGATTCAAAATATTTTCAGAATATTTAAATATTTATTAATGGATTATACCAAGAAATCTCTTATGATAACTTTAAACAATAATGTCATAAAGGGGTTACATAAATAAATTTCATCAAAATAAAATTGTAAGTTAGAAACCTGCAAATTTTATTGTCTTCCTTTCGGTCTGTGAATTATGTTTTCCTTTGTTCCATTCTCTATAAGGGAAGAGAACTTCAGGACCAGCTCCTGAAATTGATGTACCATCTAGTGAATCAGTTAGCCATTGCCTATATCTGTATATAGTTACATATGGTAAAGGAGGGCAGGGGCTAAATCTGGATTTGACCTAGATTGGAAGACAACTTGAAGCAAAGGATTGAGTACTTAAGTTTACTTTTGAATGATATAATTTTGAAAACAAATCTACAGTCTCTTCTGACAGCATTTCCACACTGAGCTTTTCCCAAGTAAGAAAGAATTTCTCTAAATAGTGTGAAGAACATGTTCCTTAATACAGAATTATTTCAGAGGCGTCTGAACTAAAGAGTACAAACAATTAACAAAAGCATGCATTTTGGAAACTAGTGTCTCTTATAATTCAGTCAAAACAGCAATTAGGTGAGCACAATGATTATCTTTTTAAAGATGCATAATATTAGGCTTTATTATAGTTGTTTAAAGTCATGGGACCAAAGAATCTGCAAATATAACAAGCATGCCAGGTGATTCTGATACAAGTGGTCCATTGACCACATTCTGTTAATACTTTCCTTGATCTGCTACTTCTCAGTATGTGTAACTCCTAGTTCTAATTTTAATGATGGACACACACACACATACACACACACATATATATCACAATGACTATAGTAGATGTTAGATATTCCTTGACACTTGAGATTTAGCCCATAACTGATTTTACTACTCCTTCACTCTTGATAGAATTTAGTGGGACATTACAGTGTATGCTTAGTCTAAGGAGAAAGTGGCTAAGAGGTTTGCAGTTCTGCAAAAACTGTGTGCCAAACAACAATCAAGTCTATTGTAATGATCAAGTTTAAGGATCATAAATCTTCATGGCTCTATACTATGAAAGAATTGATTTCTAACTTCTTTTCCTGGGCTGTACTCCAGTGGCCAGTGGTGAATCATTGATAAAAATCCAGACTCTTACCATTGTAAACCCAAACTAAATTCTCTTGATGTAGTTTGATTTTCTTATTATTACAAATATCTATTTTAAGTAAATTAATCTTCTAAATGATATGTGTTTGAGACTATACATTTTGAGAAAGAGAATTTAAAATCATAAGAAACCCATAAAACTTTAGAATTAGAAATATTAAGATGTAACAAATTTCTTTCATTGTTCTCATCCTCATCCTCATCAAAATTAAGTCTAAATAGTCCTAAGGTTTAAGAGCTCTATTAAGTATGTATGTATATATGTATGTATGTATGTACTTCTCTCTCTCTCTCCTTATCTATCTTATCTTCCTTCCTTGGATTTGACCTAGATTGGAAGACAACTTGAAGCTATGAACTATGATTGCTTTTTCTAGTTAATGACACAAGAAGAAAAATTCAAGTTGCTCCTGGATGTCATAGAGTATTTTCTATTTTGGAAGGAAGTTGGACTTCCATAAGTCCATTCTAACATCAACATTCTTCGAGTTAATGACCCTTCCTGATTCATGAACATTCATCATTTTGGGTCTGCAAGAGTATCAGTTAAACAGAGTGGATCAGTTAAGCACAATTAAGCAAGTAGAGCTTTTATAACTTTCCAATTTTCTGCTCACCATCCAGCAATAAACATGATCAGAAAAAATAATTTCTCTCAGTCTCTTGGTCACATTCTCTCTCTCTCTCTTCTTTCTCTCTCTCCCCTTACCCTTTTGATTTTAAAAGTAACCTGTATTAAAAGTATTTTATTATATATTGGTATATTATGAATTTTACCTAACAAAATCTTTAAACATTCAGATAAAGAAAGTTAAGTTTACACATAAGATACCTTCTATTACCTGCCCACCCTCACCTTCCTTTAAGGATTTTTTTTTTTTTTTTTTTGATAGAATTAAGAACAGAGTACTTCTCAGCACTCTAAGCCTTTTTCACCCCATGGCTAGAGACTGTCTTGGAATAAAGTTATTTGCTGCAAAGCATGTAGCCTGTAGCCAAGTGTTAACCTTGTTTCTTGTAGTACACAGGTATCTTTCAGTTAGATGAAACACTAAAGTTGAGGTATGTCAGTCATAGAACTGCAATAGAAAACATGTATTCCCTGAAGTATATTTTATTTATGCTGTATCACCATAATCAAAACCTGGACTCACTTTGTTAGAGTCATATGTGAATTTGTGTAGACACTGGGAAAAATGCCATATACTCACCCACACTGAGATACATTAGAATTTTCAGTGAACATGGCAGATTAAAAGCAGCAACATATTTGTGAATTAGAAATAGGGGGTAAAGTAGAGAGGTCTAGTTTATACTGACACGACCCAAACAACTCAAATGGATTTAGTCCTGAAACAAAGGATAGCCCTGAACTAAATATCTCTAACAATTATTATGAAGTGTAGGAAGCTACATATATTATAAAATCATAAAGTCATGACCCATAAATATTTACTTTTCAATAGTAAAATAGTGATATTATTTTTAATATTATTTCAGTGAGTATTTCTTTATTTAAATAGTCTAAGGTTCACTTCAGATTTGAAAAAGATGAACATGATATTACAAAAAAGATCATTGCCAGAGTGATGATGATATTTCTAGGTTTAAAACTTGTTTCTGGGGACTCTAAATCTCACAAAACAAACTGAGGGTTGCTAGGGGTTGGCGGGTAGGGAGAGGGTGGTTGGGTTATGGACACTGGGGAGGTTATGTGGTATGGTGAGTGCTGTGAAATGTGTAAGCCTGATGATTCACAGACCTATATCCCTGGGATAAATAATAGATTACATGTTAATACAAATAATTTTAAAAAATAAAACAAATAAAAATTATTTGAAAAAACAAAAAACTTGTTTCTGAGGTCGTAAGGTCTAAGAGCGTAAAGTGGAATTTTCATAGAGTATACAAGTGCTCCTGCCATATTCCCCTGCTTATTCCTCCAACCTCATTCTCAGGTCCTTTTCATGTCCCTTTTGTCCTAAAGAAGACCAACTGTTTGCTGTTCCGTGAACACATTTCCCTCTCACCTTTTTTTTTTTTTTTTCCTTAGCTCTTTATCTTATGTCGGTTTCAAAAAATCTTTTCAGCTTTTCTACTTAGCTTACTGATAACCTCTTCTAAGCTGCAGCCTCCCCTGAATTCTCAAATGGAATGAATTACTCCTCAGTTATGCCCCGTTCTTTCTTGTACCTGTTTTTGTAGGACTTTGCTGCTTTATTACAAAGAGATGGATGCCTATCTTCTTTATTAGAAAGGCTGTAAGATCCCTGATGACAGGAGACACGTGAGGTTTCCCTTTATTCTCTCAGCACTGAACACACTGTGGGGAAAACTGGTATTCATCAAAGGGGAGGAGAAAGGAAGGAGGGAAAGTGAAGGAGGAAAGAATTGGTGAGTCATACTAGGAAAGCTTGATAGGACCTATATAGAGAGAGGAGAGGATATATACCAAATATAGACTCTTGACTCAGACATGATGAAAACATACATAATTTTACAAATATATAAAAGTTCATTTCTGGGACGCCTGGGTAGCTCAGTGGGTTAAAGCCTCTGCCTTCGGCTCAGGTCATGATCCCAGGGTCCTGGGATCGAATCCCGCATCGGGCTCTCTGCTCAGCAGGGAGCCTGCTTCCTCGTCTCTCTCTCTGCCTGCCTCTCTGCTTATTTGTGATCTGTCTGTCAAATAAATAAATAAAAATCTTTAAAAATAAATAAATAAATAAATAATAAAAGCTCATTTCATTCATCCATTCATCCACAAAATATTAAGAGTTTAAAATTTCACTTTACTAGTGAACAATGGATCGAGAACTGGAGTTTCAGTTACATTAATTGATTTTTTTTATCCTCCCAAATCCCAAAATCTTAAGAAAATCTTGACTTCTAATTTCATCCATATTAATTTTTTTGCATTTATATCCTTAGTCTCTATCACAAAAATTGGCAACAGAAAGTTAATACTTAATTGAATAATTGAATTAATACATAAATTTCAATTACCTCGGTTTAAAATGGAGTAATTAAAGCTAGATTGTTCTAGAGAGAAAGAAGTCTCTAATTCAGAGAATAAACATTCCTTAATGAATGTGGTGATCATTCCTTTTTTCACAAATTAGGTTATTGGATTTTCTTTCTTTATTTATTTTAATAATCTAATCTTGACTTGTTTTGTTTTTTAGGCCTTTTTTTTTTTCTTTGTCAAAGCTAGGTTCTTTCCTTCCTTCATTCCTTCCTTCCTTCATGTTATTTATTGCTTACACCAGTAGGAAAAATATTGGATTTTCACTTTATTGTCTCTCCTCATAAACTACATTGAAGTTTAGAGGTACTTATCACAATATAGTTGAAGAGTGAGTGGTTTGTATAGAGAAAATGTAGTAAGAAAGAGGTTAGGTAGGTTGATATTATCATCCCTTAGTTTTCAGACTCTCCCACCTAGTACTACTCCTTGTAACTTCCAATGCTTACTCACTCTCTAACACAATTCCTCCCCCCTAAACATGACCTGTTCTAGATCAGCTCACAGTGCTCTTATGGTTGAACTGACTCTGATAACTATCACACTTGCCTCAGGTCTGACTTTCTAACTCATAACATAAAACCATTTTCTTCCTTTTGTACAGGGCAGAGCCTCTTAGACCTACCACTCTTAACATTTTCCTGGCTTTCTCATGTTTTACTTGTTGGGGGCTTTTTTCCTCATCTCTGCTATCAATGTCTAATTATACTTTTGCTCATTTGTAGCAACTTCCAATTCCTATAGTTCATTCTCTTATTGAACACTGATATATGGTTATTCTCTGGTCCAAATTCTCTCCTGATATTTATTTACCTGTGTTGGCCCATGGTTCTTGGGTAGCTCTGAGGTAACATGTCATCAACCTTTTATTCCTAAACACGCCTTCTGTTAAAAATAAATAAATAAAGGTCGGGCAGCTGGGTGCCTCAGTTGATTAAGTGTCTGCCTTTGGCTCAGGTCATGTTCCCAGGAGCCTGGGATGGAGCCCCACGTTGAGCTCCAGGCGCCTGGGATGGAGCCCCACGTTGAGCTCCAGGCTGAGCATGAAGACTGCTTCTCTCTCTCACTCCTGCTTGTGCTCTCTCTCAAATAAATGAATAAAATCTTAAAAAGAAAAAGAAAAGATAAATTCATGGATCTCTTATAGAATGAAAGTGTTGGCAACTCAGACACTAATTAGGGGGTAGAAATTTCCATTTGAGACATTCAAACCAGACATACAAATTTATAAACTCAATGGATGAGAGTTAAATAGGTTTAGGGAAACTGACTCATCAACCAGACATATAATAGATGAATGTGAAACCAGAAAGCCAGGTTTATTAAGTTACAGTGAGAAATATAACTGGAAGGTAAACGAGACAATGTTTGCCTCTGTTCAGCTCATTGTCTTGATGAGAAAGTAAAAAGTTATTCAGAATATTTGATAACTGTAGAACCAGACCAAGGGAAATGAACTGGAAAATCTTCATAACAATTACCCTATTTCCGGCATAGTTTGGTGTATCTACCTTTTGAATAAGAACATATATAGAAGAAATTCTTGTCAACTTAGCAAAGTCTCACCCTCTGATTGCAAGAGAAACATTAAAACTCTCTAAATAAATACATTGCATATTAAGAAAATTTATTGTCATTGCAATTACATTGATTACATTTCACCATTTTACTTGAACAATAAAATAGTTTTCTGTTTATGAAAAAGGAGAGATTGCTATGAAAACAAGAAAAAGTGTTTCTGTTGGTGATTTGCATTTGGCTATCAATGAGCAAACTTGTCTTATGGTTTTAAAAGAAGAGAGGTAAGTAATCACCTAATGGTAGGAAAATAAAAAATGGAGGGAAGCATTTGACTGCCTTTCCTGGCATACCTATTTAGCTTTCACAATTAGAGCTGTTTAGTCTCTTGCTTATCAATTATACCCCCCTTTCAGTGGACATGACAAATAACTGAACAGAACAAAACAGGATCTCAATACTATTACTATGAACGTCAGAACTTTGAAGCTTTTGAGTGTTTGGGAGTCATGTTTAAAGTACATAATTATTTTGCTTTGAGCAAATAAATTTATTCTTATTGTAGTGTGAGCTCCAGTTAATGTTCTATTTCTTTCATATGTTAGAGATTTTGTGTACGAGGTATAAATATTATTTTTGTTCATGTCATTTTTTTAAGAAAATGTATCACCTCATTTCTGCTATTAATTGAAAGATCAGACTGCAGTTCAGGGAAAAAGAAGTTAAGGGGGAAAAAAAAGAATTTGAGAAAGACCTCATATCTTAGTCATACATTCAAACCACAGATGTAAGAGTGTCCCTAAATCGAAGAACATGTACATATTGCTTTGAGATAGTATTCTGCGTTCACATGCATATTCTTTAATTTTATTCTCAGATCATCTTGTAAGAAGGTGATTTGATTATTATTTTAGTTTCATGGATGAAGAAACTGAGTTCCAAAGCTTGAAATGGTTACTCATATTAATACAGCCAGTTAATGAAAATTCAAGACCAGGATGCCATTTTTCTAATCATGGTAACATAAACTCTGCTTTCCCCAAACAAGTTTACAAAAAGTAATATTACTTTTTGTTAATTTTGATATTTAGATGCCTTAATTTACATGTTCTCCACTTCAAAATAAATCTTGTGACAATGAAGAAAGACGTCATCTTTAAGAGGTAGTCACCACATACCCTTGTTTATAGTAATGGTTCCCTACCATCAGCACAAGTTAGAATTATCTTGAAATTTTCTTAAAAATACCAACACTCATATATCTCATCTCCAGAAATTCTGATTTATTAGGATTGGGTCATGGCCACTGACATTTTTAAAGTTTCACAGGTTCTTAACTTCAAGGTATATAGAGAGGTGAGAACTAGGAATTTTAGGAATCAGAAGTTTGGGTTAAACCTATTTTTTCCTTCTCTGAGTCATCGTACCTATATCTACTAGTGGCCTCCACTCATGACTGCTCCTGCTTCAATAACCACTTGTTTCCATGTGGGAGGCATAATAGTAACTTCCACATTGATCCACAGACATTTCTTTTCTTCAAGATATATGTCATTCATAAATATTCTCATTCTTTTGAAAGGACTTAAAGATCAATTCTTTGCCTCTAAAAAAGGGGAATTTCTTTTACCGTTTTTTTTTTTATTGTTATCCATGTGCTTGATAATATTAGTCTTAAGTTTTGATGATTTAATAAATGAAAGAAAAGGAAAAGGGGATAAAAAACATATTTCTGGAGGGAAAATATGAAAGTATGGATATTAAGTTATGGGGCAGGAGTGGTGGGGCATGGACAAGGGAATCCTAAAGACATAGGTTACGTGGGGAAGATTTATTAAAGAGATATTATTGGAAGCATTTGGTTACAGTGGAGAATACTGAGAAATGAAGGCAGAGATTAGAGAATAATTATCTAGAAATCTGAGCCTTCACTAGAGAGACAATCCTATCTCTCGCCCAAGGCCTATATTAGTTGACCTCATCTGTGTCACATAGAAAATTCACTTCTTATAGTCCTTCAACTATTGATTACCAAATATGAAGCACACTTTCTCATTAAATATCAATGTCATTCTAAACATACATATTTAATACTTATTTAGTGGGTGAGAAACCTGAATTACTTAGAGGGGTTAAACTATTGTAAAAGGTTACATCAGAGCTAAGTTCTGACTGCAAATGTATTTGGTGCTTAAGGCCCAAAGTCATTCAACCATATTAGCATTTCTTTAAATTTTATTTGTCTTAAATATTTTATTTATTTATTTGAGAGAGAGAGAGAGAGCTCAAGCAAGGGGAAGGGCAAAGGGAGAAGCAGACTCCCCTCTAAGCAGGGCATCCCACACCCAGCTCAATGGCAGGATCCCGAGATAATGACCTGGGCCAAGGGAAGACGCTTAACTGACTGAGCCACCCATGTTCCTCTATATTAACATTTCTGAAAGTGCATTTATGGAACATCATCTTTGTGGGATGTTAATATGGTTTGGGGGATTCTACAAAGAGTATGAAAAATTGTGCCTATCATTTCAGTCTTATGGAGTTTCACAATATCCATAGAATAGCTGTGGCCAGTTCCATAAAAGACTGCCTCTACTTTATTTATACTTCAGTTTCTCAACTTACTTGACTGGGTACTTCTTTTTCTTTTTCTTTTTCTTTTTCCCTGCAGAGTATTATTATGGTTGTGAGCAAGAGTTTGGGAAATGGCACCTTTTGCAAGCCTCTCCGAGGAAGAGAGTCTCTCTAGTCTTATTCCTCCTAAAACAGCATGCTGGCCAAGGCAACTGCCACAATAAAGAATCTGTCTAGTTGCTATTACCGAGTTTTGCTGTCCATCCATCTTCCTCCCCTTTGATTAAATCTACACAGTAACCTCATAGTACATTTATGAGTGTTGTTGATATCAAACTCTTGCTATTTCTTTTTCACAGTGATTCCTGCATACCCATGGAGAGCCTTGGGGTATCTCCATTTACTGATTTTCAGTTTCTCATTGTTGTGCTTTATGTGATGGATGAGTTTTCACTCATCCCAAACACTTTGAAAGACATTTGAGATGAAAACAAAACAAAACAAAACAATACAAAAATACCTGATTTATATAAAAGGAAGGAAGTAGAGTGGTGGGAACAGAGCCACTAAAAGATAATGAGAATGTACAGCATCAATTCTGACAGGGTGAGTAAACTCAGAAGAAGGGGAACACAAATAGTTGGAGATTTGGGGGTAGCTTCACCAAAGAAGTAATGATCCAAATGAGTTTTGAAATAGAAGGTGGAGTTCTAAGTTGCAAACATGGAGGATTTGGATAGAGAAGAGAGAATAGGAGAGAGGAAATGAGAAAGAAAAAGAGAAAGAAAAGCATGAAGAGAGAGAGGTAGATAGATTTCATTATAAATTAAATAGAACATGGAACTAACTATATGACATGTCAATAACAATACAGAGGTAATAGGAGGCATGAGGGTGAGGTGCCTGGGTGCCTCAGTTGTTAAGCCTCTGCCTTCAGCTAGGTCATGATCCCAGGGTCCTGGGATCAAGCCCCACATCAGGCTCCCTGCTCAGTGGGGAGACTGCTTCTCCCTCTCCCATTCTCCCTGCCTTTTTCCCTCTCTCTCTCTTTCTGTCAAATAAATAAATGAAATCTTTAAAAAAAAAAAAAAAAGACCCTGAGGGTAAATTTTAAAGGATTTTGTTTTTTTTTAAAGTGGAACTCTGAAATTTCTGTTTTTCTTACATCCATTCTCTCTCTTTTTTTTTTTTTTAAGATTTTATTTATTTGTCAGAGAGAGGGAGAGAGAGCGACACAGGCAGACAGAATGGCAGGCAGAGGCAGAGGGAGAAGCAGGCTCCCTGCCGAGCAAGGAGCCCAATGTGGGACTCGATCTCAGGACGCTGGGATCATGACCTGAGCCGAAGGCAGCTGCTTAACCAACTGAGCCACCCAGGCGTCCCTCCATTCTCTTTTTTGATGTCAGCACCCATCTTTCTTTTAGAACATTTCTCTTTCTCTCTGTATCGTAGGGTTATTCATTGTAGAGTCCCATTCCTGCCCAGAAAACTCATGTCATGTCAAGCTATTTGGTTCTCGTTACTAAGCAAAAGAGTTTTTCTACTTCTTCATAGACCAATCACAAAATATATGTTGTGATGAGGATTGGGTGTTCTTTGTAAGTGACGAATCAGTAAATTCTACTCCAAAAACCAATATTACATTATATGTTAACTAGAATTTAAATAAAAATTTGCAAAAACAAGATTGCAAAATATAAAGGATACTACCTCCGAGCAAACTATGGGACATAATCCCTAAGATAAAGCAAAAATCTAAAAGAACAGCATAAAAAAGAAATGAATATATTTTCCAACATCATTATTGTAAAAGATAACTATAAAATAAAATAGTATTATTACCTAACTTGAATTTTTATTAGATTTATACAACTGGGGATTGATTGAATCCAGAAAAACCCACCATACAAAGGAATCATGCCTCCATTCCGGAGGCAATAGCATGCTATAGATGGATTTGAAACGGGCAAAGACCAGCCAAGGTCAAAGTCACATTTTAGAGAGATTAATTTGTTGGCAGTGCATAGGGTGGATTAGAGGAGAGTAATCTATTGGTGCAAAATCCAACTTGAGATTTGGAGTGGTAATACAGGTGAGCTTTGACAGAATAAATTAACATATTATGGGCCTTCTTTTTTTTTTTTTTTTTCCTTAAGAGTAGCTTTAGACAAAAGGATGAGTTACTTCCATGCCAAACCCTTCAGCGACTCCTCAGTATAAACCCGACACTTTTCGGGCTCCTGGGTGGCTCAGTGGGTTAGGCCTCTGCCTTCGGCTCAGGTCATGATCTCAGGGTCCTGGGATGGAGTCCGCATCAGGCTCTCTGCTCAGCAGTGAGCCTGCTTCCTCTTCTCTCTGCCTGTCTCTCTGCCTACTTGTGATCTCTGTCAAATAAATAAATAAAATATTAAAAAAAAAAAAAAACCTGACACTTTTCAAGGTCTTTAACACTGCTTGCCAGGCCTTGAACAATATGTTTCTAGGAATGCATCCATTTCTTCCAGATTATCAAATTTGTTGGCATAGAGTTGCTCATAGTATGTTCTTATAATTGTTTGTATTTCTTTGGTGTTAGTTGTGACCTCTTCTCTTTCATTCATGATTTTATTTATTTGGGTCCTTTCTCTTTTCTTCTTGATAAGTCTGGCCAGGGGTTTATCAATTTTATTAATTCTTTCAAAGAACCAGCTCCTAGTTTCGTTGATTTGTTCTATTGTTTTTTTGGTTTCTATTTAATTGATTTCTGCTCTGATCTTTATGATTTCTCTTCTCCTGCTGGGTTTAGGGTTTCTTTCTTGTTCTTTCTCCAGCTCCTCTAGGTGTAGGGTTAGGTTGTATACCTGAGACCTTTCTTGTGTCTTGAGAAAGGCTTGTACTGCTATATATTTTCCTCTCAGGACTCAGGCCTTGTATAATATGAACTTGCTTATTATCTAATTCTAAACTACCTTCTTTGCATACTATGATTTAGCCCCCTTTGCCTGTTTGGTGGAAGGAAAAACATAAACCTTGTAATTTAACCTGGAAAACAAAGAACAGCAGCTCCAGTTGATTATCAGATCTCAGCTGACTAGAATGGCCATGAAGATTTTGCATTTAAAAAAATAAAGAGGGATGCCTGGGTGACTCAGTTGATTAAGCAGCTGCCTTCGGCTCAGTTCATGATCCTAGCATCCTGGGATCGAGTCCCACATCGGGCTCCTGGCTCAGCAGGAAGCCTGCTTCTGCCTCTGCCTGCCACTCTGTCTGCCTGTGCTCACTCTCTCTGACAAAAGGAAAAAAAAATGTTCAAAAAAAAATAAAATAAAGAAACTATTCAGACACTGTGTCGTGTCCTCATCCCCACAAACATTGTGGTGACTTTGGGTTAAATCAGATCATGGGTTAGAGAGTAATTTGTAAACCAGGTGTTCAAATCTATCTGAAGTGGAAGATGGCTTCACTCACTGTAGGGAATCGTACATGGAATCATCTTGCGACACAGCAGTGGCCCCAAGATCTTAACCTTGTCAAGTCTATTGCCTTACTGTAAAGAACTTGAGTGATTTTATTTTCAGATACAATTTCTGCCCCCTCAAACCGCCAGATTCCAGGTTAAGAATCTCACTCTCCTTAAACAAAACCTGATTAAAGTAAGTAAATTTTGCTTTTTTATATTTCAAAGTAAAAAGTTCCCATCCCCAAATAATAGAGATTCAATTAGCCAGGTATTTCTTTTCTTTTCTTTTCTTTTCTTTTCTTTTCTTTTTTTTAAAGATTTTATTTATTTGTCAGAGAGAGAGAGGGGGAGAGAGCGAGCACAGGCAGACAGAATGGCAGGCAGAGGCAGAGGGAGAAGCAGGCTCCCTGCAGAGCAAGGAGCCAGATGTGGGACTCGATCCCAGGATGCTGGAATCATGACCTGAGCCGAAGGCAGCTGCTTAACCAACTGAGCCACCCAGGTGTCCCTAGCCAGGTATTTCTTCATTTAACGTAATAAAATTGTGGAAAAGATAATTGGGGTAATTTTGAAATAAATTTATTTAGTGGTTCTTAATGTTCATTTTCATTCTTCAACCCCCATTACTAGTTCTGTTTCTCCTTCTGCCAACCCTGCATGGGCATTAAACAGTAATTTTCCCTTTACCCGTTATACTACAACCTATTTCATTAAAATAGCTAACAGTAGAATTTTAAAAGTGATTTCACTTAGTTGTGTAGTTAGTTTCTTGACTTTTTAATTTTCTTTTAAAAAATTGTTAAAAGAAGCAGAAAGGTCTGGGCATACTATTTCTTGGCAACCATCAACTTACAATAATTCTTTCTCCAGCAAAAGGATTAAGAGAGAAGCAGACAAGTTTTTCCCCGAGGTACAATGCCTTATCAATATATGATAAAAAATTGGGATCATTACCTTATTCAAGGTTAAAAAATCCATTGAAAGTACAAAGAATTATGATTGTATTTCTAGGGTTAGATGACATACAACTACAAAGAAAACTGAGGGTAAAGAGAACAGTTTATTTCTGAATCCCTAGTGCTTAGTGTAATGCATACGCCACACTGTTCAAGATAAATTTATTGAATGACTTTTATATCAATATTAGGCAACAATCTTATTATACATTATTTGTATGGCTCCAAGCCACCATGATGTGAATGGAATTTCTGCGCCATTTATTTCGGTGGGACTGTGCTTATTAACAATGATATTCAATTCAGTTTCCTATTAAATTGGTGCCTTAAAATTTGGTTTGCTCCCAGCTGTGCAGTTATTACATTACAACTTTAAAACTCAGAATCCAGTTATCGTTGAATTCAATTTCTACTGTACAATATCATAAAACAGCATAGAGCAATTACATTTAAAAATTAAAAAGCATCAGAAGTCACCAAGAGACATGAAATTCTAGAAATGAGCAACAAATATCCTCATTGAAAGTGCAAATAACAATAAATAATCTGATATTATAAGTTATAAAATGAGAAACAATGAAGGAAGTAGATAACGAGAAAAACTTAATTTGAACAAACACATACAAAACAAACAAAAGAACTATTAATATTTCATATTGGATACTTCTAGATTAAAGTTAACTCAGAACTAAAGTGTTTTGATTGGATAAAATGTATGATTCAAAAATAGACAATTATGATTAATTTCATGATTAATTTCACATTGTTTGCTTTCATAAAAATATTTGCTATGCTCTACAATATTTTAATTGTGATATTATTCCAAGTTATATTGAAGGATACATGAAAAAAAATCAGATTATGTCTACCAAATTCAGAAAATTAGTCCTGTTCAAAATGTGGCATTAAGTTTACTTCTTCCAAATATAGGCTCTAAATTTTGATTAAGTTCCTACAGTCAGCCTTAATTATACATGGGTTCTGTATCTATGGTACCCAAACTGTGCAGACTTTAATTGCCTTTTGTCAATTTTAGAAACTTCTTAAATTTATATAACTATACCACATAAATCAAGCTTAGTTTATGCTAACAAGAACTAGAATATTAGACTAAAATGCTGCCTAAAGTAGAACAGGTTACTTTCTCAGAAACTTGTTCTCCTTTACCTAGGCTGGGTAATCCTAATTTTTGTATGCAGCAATGACATCAAAGGAAGGACTTAGTCTTACAAAATTTCACCAGCTGTCAGAGTGCAAGCAGGCAAGAGTTCTATGTATAAAGTAAATGACTGCTCACAAATCATGCAGACCAACCAAAAGGAAATCTGGGGTAAGGATGTCCATCGTTTGTGATGCCTCGATCAGGCATAGACACATTGGCTTAGATCAGTGGTTTCCAACTATTTTATGCTCACAATTCTTTTATATTCTTAACTATTGAGGACCTTACAGCGAACAAACTTATGGCTACCATAGGGAGGCCGTGGGGATTAGTACTATAATAGTGTTTTATGGTGACAGATGGTAGCTACCCTTGTGGTGAGCAGAGCACAACATATAGAGGTATGGAAACACTCTATCTTGTACATCCAAAACTAATGTAACATTATGTGTCAACTATAATTCCATTAAAAGAATAAATTATTGAGAACCCCAAAGAATTTTAAAAATGTAGTTATATCTATCAACAGTAAGCAAAATTAAAATTAAGAAGCTGTAGCATATTTATATATGAATTTCTTTAAAAATAGAAGATATAATTCTATTATATGCTTTATATTATAATTTATATTTTATTAAATGTAATATACTATTTACATAATATATTTCCCCATAAAATAGAAATTTTTCAAAACTAAAAATTAGTGAGGAAAGTAGAATAATTTTACATTATTATAAATATAATGTCTATCTTATTAAAAAAACCATCAAATAGCTATAACTGCCTCAGCATTTAATTTCCTGCAATATGGTACATGACTGAGCCTCTGGAAAACTCTGTCCTATACTTGAGAAATAAGAGTAAAAATGAAAAACAAAATCTGAATATAATCATAAAAATAGTTTGACCTATGTACTACTGCAAACATCTAAGGAACCCCCCAGAGTTTCTGAACCATAGTGAGAATTTGATAATTGGTTCCTGATACTGACTTCCATGAGAATCAATGGAAAGCCTTGAAAAGATAGATGCTCAAAACAATCTGTCAGGGTCTGATTAATTAGTCTATAAAAAGATTTGGATATCAGTAGTTGTAAGTCTCCCATGTGTTTTTAATATGTTTCCAGGGTTAAGAACTACTAGCTTTGATAAATTGTGCAATGAGACATATCTTCATCTTTATGTTTTATAAATTTAGATCATCCTCATTTTCTTTACTGGGATTTTTTTCTTTTTGGGTTGGGATTCGAGATATTTAAAATATATGTGGCATTTAACATAAAATTAGATATTACCACAAACACACAGATGAAATATCACCCCATGACACAATTTTTCTCAGTGAATAAATAAGAAAAACTATGTTAGACTTTTTTTATAGGGCTACGAATAGATGATTTACCAAACAGTCAAATAAAATCTAAAGTTTTGTTCCCTATGCCCAGAAAAATAAGTCAGACAAAGGTATCATTCTTTTTTGTGATTTAAATTATAAGACTGTTTTCATGATAGGAAAATGACATGTAGCTGATAAAGACAATCACGTGCTAGTAGAATAACTCACAACAGATGGAGGGAAAGAATATTATATCCATGAGTCTTTGCTGTCCATCAGGGATCATATTTTCATAGATATATTCCAGCTTCAGAGAGACTATGACTTCTGAATAATCAGATATGAGCAAAATATATTACACCCATGATTTCTCATTTTCTAATATACAATAAGTTATTCATAAGGTTTCAAGATGTGTGCTTTAAAACTGGAGCACTGATATTACTGATTTCTGAATCTGAATTTTCTATCATTTCTAAAGCACAACATTGGTGCTTTAATAATTTTTTTTATTTATTCAGACCCTACTCCTTTGTAAAAGTGATTCCATTGCTTCAGAACCCTCAAGCTTCTTAAGTACATTATATCAGCGGATCCCAACCAGGGTTGATTTTTTTCCCATGGGGTATTTGAGGATATTTTTTGTTGTCATAACTACAGAAGAAGGTTGCTACTGGCATCAGGAAGTTGTAGATAGAGGTCAGGATACTGCTAAACATCCCACAATGCACAGAACTTCCTCCCTCCAACAGATATGGCCCCACATGTCAATAGTGCCTAGGTTGAGGAACTTGCATTTGATCATATACTGACAATTCATGTCTCATTAGCAGTTCATTATGGACATATAACACCACTAAGTTTATGGACATATAACAACTAAGTAAGTTTCATTGAGTAATACATATAAAATTCATTTCCTCTCATTTCTAAGTTAATGAGATGGATAAAAATATATTGTTTATCACCAAATGTTACTCAGTGAACCTGGAGGAAACTGATCTATCTATAAATGATCATTGAAAGAAACCTTTGCTTACCATATGATTTTAATGCTTGAGTTCTATTTAATAGGTTCCTCCCCTTTTTATAATATAGGTAAATACTTTTATATTATTAACTGTTGTATAATAGTATTATAATATTAAACCATTCATAATAGAACAAGAGATATTTGATTTTTTATTTAACTCATTAACTTTCAAGATGAACTGGAGTACAACTAACTTCTACATAGAACAGTACCTTATATATTGATTGGAGGAGCTCAGAAAGAAGCATATCTACAAAGAAATGATTTTCTGTGCAGTCCTGTTCTAAGAGGTACTATTCCACTATCTTTTTACAAGTATTTAAAGGACCAAGCCTCTAGAATTGGTATATAAAAGGTTAAGCACTCCTGAGAAAGGAAGCATGATTGGATTATCATTTTATGACTGCCTAGACATCTAGAAATTTCTTGAGGTGATGGGGAATAAGTGTTTTCCTAAGTAAAGGCACAAGAACTCTAGTAAACTGAGTTAGGGTATGTTAGGAGTAGAGATGCATTGAAACTTCATTCCAAACCTTATCTTCCAGCTTACCACTTTTCTATTTCAAGAGCTAGATTATTTTTCCCTTAAAAAAATCTGTGTTTTTAATCAATGGATTTAAAAAATGTTATATAGAGTATGGCTTTTTGTTTTAGGAAAAAAAATCATAACAATGTAAACTAATTTGAAATGAGTCTACTTAAAAATAGTTCAAATATATCACATTACATTAGAATCCCTCTTTTACTAGGCGTGGGACTAGTAATTAGTTAGTACAAATAATGACAGAGTTGCTAAAGAAATTGACAAGTTCTCTGGAGTTGGGAACATAAACACAGAAGGAGATACTTGTTCCTAGAACATAGTTTTTGAAGTGGGAAAGCTTTTAAGAGCAGCTGGCAGCAAGGGAAAAGAAAGCACTGTAATGGGGGTGTGTGAATAGAAAACTGGGCAATCCTTGCCCCCAAACCCTTAGAAAGTTTGGAAGATGACCTCGGCATCTCCCTGTGTTTTCATTTAAAGGGTCACAGTAATTGGATAATTAGACAGGAACACTATAAATCCCCACATATTTACACACACACACACACACACACACACATTTATTTATTTATTCACCCAATTTTTTGAGGGAGACAGACAGGAAAGAGAGAGACTCTTAAGCCAACTCCACGCCCAATGTGGAAGCAGGGGGCTCCTTCTCACAATCCGTGAGATTTGACCCAGCCACAATCAAGAGCCAGAAGCTCAACCAACTGGGCCTCCCCGGTGCCCCACCCACCTACTTTCCAATTGATGAATTGCTCCTTCCAGAGAAAGGGTTGAGGTTAGGTACCATGCCTGGGATTAAAGGGTCACTTGGCTAGATTTCTCTGACAGTGTCCTGATATTATCAGGGACTAAAAAAAACTGAACACCAGTAGCTTAGAAAACTGCATAAACCCTCTAAGCGGGGTCATCATTTTGGTAGATGACATTCATAAGAGGATCCAAGCAAGATAGTAAAATCAGGAATGCACTCTCATTACCACTACAATTGGCAAGAGACTTCAGACTTCTGCCATCTTTTTCCTCTTTCCTCAGAGAAGTCCCCAAACAGCTGGTGCCAGGGGAAGCCATGGGAACACAGGCTAAGACATTTCAACTGGACTGTAAAGGACTAAAATACCTAAAGTTTTCATACTTAAAATAACTGAGAAGCTATGTGAACTGTGTAGCTTATTGTACAGGGATTGGGAAGGGTAATTTAATAGACCACAGTTGAAAGCAATAACTATTGAAAAAGAAAATCACTTTTATTTTCCCCACCAAACTGAGAATGATCAACTACTTACGCTAAGGGATACGAGATGAGGGAATTTGAGTGGGGACATATTTATAAATCTTCAGTTTATTAGTGAATATTTATGTTAAGGTGACTTTCATTTCCCTCTCTAATCTCATAACTGTGGATACATCATTCCTAAGTGAATAATAATATGGCAAGTGAATAATATGAACCTCTTGGATACTTTGGGTTACTGTACTATTTTATTCCCTTGAACCAAATTGGGGTCAACACAATTATTCATGTTTCCACTGAATTGTTAAATTACGGTGCCTGTGTGGCTTGGTCAGTTAAACGTATGGACTGGTTCAGGTCATTATCTCAAGGTCCTAGGATCAAGCCCTGCATTGCTCCCTGCTCAACAAGGAATCCATTTCTCCCTCTCCCTTTTCTTCTGCCTCTCCCTCTGTTATGCTCTCTCTCTCTCTCAAATAAATCTAATATTTTAAATAATAAATTGTTACATTGACTTAAATTAAGAAAAAAACAGCTGTAAAAATCTTGATATATTAGAGGAGAAAAAAAGATTCTACTCTTTTGAGGTGAGTGGTGTTGAACTGATTATTTAAAATTAAAAATTATTCTTTAAGCAGTGAGCCGAAGGACAGTCCCAAATATGTCTGTTTATGTTCTCTAAATCAATATTGTTCTGTAGGACACTAATTTGCAATTCTTTCTCAAGTGATACTTAAGCTAGTGAAATTTGTTTATAATTTTAAAAGTTCTTTGGAATATATCTCTTTCTATCACAACATAAAGTTGTCATTTCATCAACCATTTACTGAAAACCTACAATGTGCCAGGTACTGTTTCAAATAGTGGTCATATTCTTGCAATCATGGTGTTTATATGTTTGGGGAGTCAGCAAAATAATGAGCCAATAGAATACATTTAAGTAAGTGCTATGAGAAAAGTGTGCTTAGAAAAAAGCAGAGAGGAGACATTTTGGAATTTTAAGCTCAGTCTGGAAAATTTAGGCTTTGAGAAGAAATGATGATTTTGCTGAGCTTTGAAATAGGAAAAAGAGTTTGAGAGATAAATCAGTCTGGAAAAGGATTTTCCAAGAAGCATATATAAAGCTGATACCAGAAAGACTTGTATGTATTTGCACAGGTAGAGTTTGTTGCTTGTGGATTACGGTGGGCATGGAGGGCTGAAGTGAGGAATGGGCCAGCTCAAAAATGATCCTGTCAGGTAACACTAAGTTTGTTCTAGTATGCAAAAGAGGAGCTTATATAGCTCTTTACAGAAATTTTTAAAGGCTTTATACACTTCTGAGAGCACAGTAGAGACATTATTGATCCATACTCTCCTCAGCAATCAGTGGAACTGTTTTCAGTATGTGAGAATCTTTATGCAGGAAACTCCCTTTATCAGGCTGGGGAGGTTAGACACATCTTTTTAGGTAATAACCTGTATAGACATGTAATAGTCACCACTATATCTTTTATAGCACGTGTTTTTTCTCTGAAATGGGTGAGAGCTCCATGGGCCAAATTCATCATGAACTACAGCCTGACCGTGCCTTGTTTCATGTCAACATAGCAGTGCCATAGAAAAGTACTTGTTATACATGATTTACAAATTCAATGGGATATCAAATGTTAGTCTTATTTACTTGCCAACATTGTAACAAATGTTGGAGACATGAGAAATATAACTAAACGTGTGTATTTTTGTTTTAAATTCCAGTTAATACACAGTGCTATGTTAGGTTCAGGTGTACAAAATAGTGATTCAGCGCTTTCATAGAACACCAGGTGCTCATCACAAGTGTACTCTTTAATCCCCCAAAATATATGTATTAATGAAAACACATATTAGGACTTATAGTTTGCTGAACACAAAATTTAAAAAAGTAGAAAATGGAAAAAAGGTTTTCCCAATGTTATTTTTTATGGAAAATAAAATCTAATTTATTTAGATAAAATAAAAATGCTCTATCCTTCATGACAAAGAGAACATTAATAGAGGGTTGGCAGGTTTAGCAAATAAAAATACAGTGGAAGTATGACACATATAATATTTACACATCTCCCTTTATTGTCAAGAGGATACCTTCTTGGGCACCTTGGTGGCTCAGTGGGTTAAAGCCTCTGCCTTCGGCTCAGGTCATGATCCCGGGGTCCTGGGATTGAGCCCCGCATTGGACTCTCTGCTCAGCGGGGAGACTGCTTCCTCCTCTCGCTCTGCCTGCCTCTTTGCCTACTTGCGATCTCTGCCTGTCAAATAAATAATAAATAAAAAATCTTTAAAAAAAAAAAAAAAGAGGATACCTTCTAAAAAATAATTGTTTTGCATTCCCAAGTTGGCCTTACAAGCAACATTAATTATAAACCATGTAAAGCTTAAAGGATATTAAAAATGTAGTGATTCTTAATAAATCTCAACAAAGAAAACATTAAAGTTGAAACATTTGGCTAAATGAGTATACATTTTCACATTTTCTATATTTAGGAGTTCTTAGAAGTTTAAAAGATAAATAGTTTAAAATGAATAGTGTAAAAATAATTGGTGATTTTTATATATCACT
Source organism: Mustela erminea (assembly GCF_009829155.1). Taxonomy (NCBI): domain Eukaryota; kingdom Metazoa; phylum Chordata; class Mammalia; order Carnivora; family Mustelidae; genus Mustela; species Mustela erminea. The sequence continues at coordinate 108,589,529 of NC_045617.1, read as the reverse complement.
GTACTTTTTTGGAGACACTTCTTTGCAAGTATATCAATGCTGCATCCCAGCAAGTATCCTTAAGCATTCCAAGCTGTTAAAATTCTAGATCTAGTGAATGTAAGACTATAGAATACTACCATTGATGATGACCTCCCAAAAGAAGCAAGAAATAATTTTTTTGTTGCAACTCTGTATCTCCTACTTTTTAAAAGTAAACTCTCTGCCCACTGTGGGGCTTGAACTCACTGACCCCAAGATCAAGTCACGAGTTTCTACCCACTGAGCCAACGAGGAACCCCTTTCCTATTATCCTTAACATAACCTTCTTTGCCTATATTTTCTAAAATTCTATTTATATCTAAATTTGTAATGCATGGTATTAGGAAAGGTTCATTCGTAAGTCATCATCATTCAGAGGACATTTGATACTGAACTTGAGTAACTCAAAAATTAAAATCCATAAGATACCTTCCCGAAAGGAAAATAAAAACTACTGGACCAATCTTATATTTATTAATACTTTTTCTATTTCAAGTATTTTGCAAGAGTCTGACACATTTGTCATTTAAAAAATAATGAAATTCCTCCCTTAAAAGGTGATGTTAGGTACATAAAGCAGTAGAGTTTCCAATATATATAAATGAAAAAACAGATAATTATTATTATTATTATTATTATTTTTTATTTAGTCAGAGAGAGCGAGCGAGAGTGAGCACAGGCAGACAGAGTGACAGGCATAGTCAGAGGGAGAAGCAGGCTCCCCGCGGAGCAAGGAGCCCGATGTGGGACTCGATCCCAGGACGCCGGGATCATGACCTGAGCCGAAGGCAGCTGCTTAACCAACTGAGCCACCCAGGCGTCCCCAGATAATTATTTTTAAAACTACTGCCTTATATGCCAAAACAAACACACAAAAGTAAAGCCAAAGATTTCATTCAGTGTTTAGAAATCTGAAATTAAAAAAAAAAAACCCACTAAAGCAAAAACAAAACAAAACAACATAATTTCATTCAGAAATTGTGATTCAGTGGGTTAAGTTCATTTTTTTTCTTATAACCCCTACAGCTTATATCTTACTATGAGCTAAACTTGCTTTCCAGAAATGTCTCTTCTTTCTCCAAAATCCTTAAGAAGCACCTGTTCAAAGTCTCTACTGTAGTAACCATTCTTTTAAAATAACATGTTTGTTATTGTCTGTTTTAAATGTAAGGAATACATGTTATAGTTCACATGAATTATCAAACAGAGCATTTGGGGACTTCATATCTCTTTTTCAAGGTTCAAAAACTTAAGTTTTATTGAAGCCATGGAGGCTGTTCATCATTTAAACCCTTCAGCAACATCCATAGAAGGTTGATTTCCCCAAGCACATGTAGTTCAGCATAGAAATTAAGGAGTAAAGGGGCCATTCCTATCCATTTGATACATAAAAGTTAAACATAAATTAACCTTTAGGACTCAAGCTATTTGAAAATGAGTAAAATCATTATATAATTCTTACACTAAGATAAACCAAATTCCTATGATATAAGAAAAACAACTGTAAAAACATCACCCCTCAAACATAGGCCATTAACTGAAAACTGCTACTAGAAGCAAATCAATAGATTTTAGCATTTTAATTTTTGCATAAAATGCTATGGATTTAAATAGCACCTGAAGTTAGCAAAAGAAAAGAAACCTATAGAAATTAATTAAGCTAAGAGAAGAATTTATAAGTCATAAACAGAAATAAAGTTGAATTTATAACTGCAGGGAAGAGGTTTGTAAAAATCAACAATAAAAGTCAAATTTAGTTGCTAATCAAATGGATATTTAACAAATATAGGGAGATTTGAAAATAACATTATAATACAGACCTCTCTTCAAAAGTATTTAAATGAAATAGGTGTTTTCTAAAAAAACTTTGACTCAGGAAGTGAGAAACCTACACAGAAATAAAACCATAGAAGCACTTTTTTTTTTTTTTTAAACAAAATGACATCTCAATGAGTGCCTCTGAAGCAATGACCAGGCCTAGAATATTTAACATGAAAATATTTTCTTTCTACTAAGAACAGTTGATTCCCATATTACAAAATAGATTTTGAGCTGAGAAAATGATGCATAGATAACAAACTTATTCTATAGAGCTTGCATCACACTAATTCCAGAAAGCATGCATGCAAAATAGAAAAGCACAGAATATCCTCCTTTACTAATAGGAAAAAAAAAAAATCCTAAATAACATTCCAGGATATCCAATAGGTAGTATTTTAAAGTTAAAATATATGAGTATTAAGTATTCTTTATTCTAAAAAGATTTTTTTAACTTTTTAAAAATCTATTAATATAGTAATAAGTCACAAAAAAGTACTCTCCTTCACACATGAGGAAAGATTATGGAATGCATTTATACTTATTTAAATATGATAAAATCTATCTCAACCCAAGAGCCTAAAACCATCTGCAGTTAATTCCCAAGCATTATTGCCACTAAAATAATGACAATTAGGAATGTCTTCATTCACCCACATTATTAACAATTTTATGAAAATTCTGAAAAAGATGTATAAGAGCTTCTAAAAACATATATAAAATAGGAAACAATCTCAACCCATTGAAAAGTGAAAAAAAAATGGTAACAGATAATCCATAGATTTGGTCAATTAGTAGGACCTTAAAGTATCTCAGCATAACTAATATCAAATGCAAATTAAAATAACAACATCCCACACACATTATTTTGTTAAAAATTTCAAATCTGACAGTAAACTTCCAATATGACAAGAGGTGCAATGGATATTTTAAAATTCTCATGGAAATGTAATTTCCACATATCATCCCTAGAGAGGTACATTATGCTCCTGGTCCAACTTGGAAGAGACATGCAAAAAGTAACTGTTGGAAGACTTTAGAGAGGAAACGACTCATCACAGCATTTTAGAAGAAAGCATATTTTAACAAAGTGTGACATATTATCTTAAAGTTAACACTGACCCATATCCTAGAGTTATCGCCTTTGTCTTGTGAAATAAAACAGAAAAAGTAATCAAATATAATATGATATGGAGATTTACTTATGGGCTAAAATTATTGACATTCCATTTCTTTATTTTTCAAACATAATATGTACATATTCCAAGTCACCAATATTGATTCACTCTCTACCTCTCCTAGAGGTAGACATTGCTTAGTGTTTTGCTGTAATATCTAAAAATTAGTGCTTTTTATTTCAAATTTCCCTTCAGTAATACAATAATGGAAATATTAAAAATGTTGAATCATGAAGCTGAAGTTGTATTACTTTTAATTATGTTCATAAATTAATCTCATATTTTCAATATAATTACCATACTAATTTTCCTGAGCTCTTTCATTTTAATATTATAGACCTTTTGTTTTAGATGTTATTACAGTTTGAATATTATTATTGTACATTTGTGTAATTAGTTATATCATATAGTAAAGGAACCATTGGTTATATTCTTTACATATTCTATTTGTATTATTTTAATATAATGCTCAAAACAGTTAATTTCCATCTTTAGATCAAGATGTTATATGAAAAAATACAATTTATATTCAATAATTATTATAACTCCAATTAGATTTTGGTGTTCTTTGCACATTTATTTTCTTCCTCTTAATATTATCTAAAAAATATTAAAAAAATTAATAGTCACATCATTAAAATGTTCTTTTCATACTAAATGTTTAATAAAGTTTAAAAAAATTCAACAATTGTCCAATGCTTATATGATACTGAGTATATTATAAAAGCATTTTATATCATTGCTCATTAAGTTAATGTCAAACTTTCATTTCATTTCAATAAAAAATATATAGAAAAACAAAGATTCTTCCTGCAAAGCTTGAGGATAAACTTTTGTTTTGTTTCGTTTTGTTTTGTTTTGAAAACAGGCTTTCAGAAAGACGAAATCAGGGAGGGGGACAAACCATAAGAGGTTCTTAGTCATCAGAAACAGACTGAAGTTTGCTGGAGTTGGGGGATGGGGTAAATGGGCAATGGACATTCTGGAGAGCATGTAATGCAATGAGCATTGGGTATTATACATTGACCTCTACCTTTGAAACTAATAATACACTATAAGTTCATTAATTGAATTTAAATTTAAAAAAATTTTTAAAGAAAACAGGTTTTTGGAAAAAATCATTTTTTTCCACTAGATAACTCAAAAATATGTTACATATAACATGACTGAAGTTAATATATCTTTAATTTCAAATAAAAATTTAAATTTCAAGATTAATAATATATAAAGAATTAGTTCATAGATTTTGAAGCAGAAGTGTCTGTGTACCCAGTCTAGCTTAAGATATGCTCAGTATTATGATTCAGAGTTATCCGGCCTTGTACAGAAGACTGCTTAGGCTAATACAATTGGCACTTAAGGGATACTTCCCACTATACAGAATAATGTACATTAATCAATCAATCAGCCAATTAATTGCATATCATTATGAGTTAGTAATGCATATTAATTACTTATTAATTAAGCTCAGTATAATAATGTCTAAATTGTTGTTGGGGTGGGAAAAATCTAAAAAATCTAGCAACTGAGGCCAAGCAGAGCCCCGTCTATAGACTCTTCTAAACCTTATGTTTAAGGGCAGTAATATAATGTTAAACATGTCTGTGATTTAAAAAAAATGAAATCTTACCATTTGCAACAACATGGATGGACCTAGAGTGTTTTATGCTAAGCAAAATAAGTCAATCAGAGAAAGACAATGACCAAGTGATTTCACTCAGGTGGAATTTAAGAATCAAAACAGAGGATCGCAGGGAAAGGGAGGGGAAAATAAAATAAGGTGAAATCAGAAAGGAAGACAAACCACGAGACTCTTAACTATAGGAAACAAACAGGATTGCTAGAAGGGAGGTGAGTGAGGGGATGGAGTAACTGGGTGATGGGAATTAGGAAGGGCATGGGATATAATGAACACTGGGTGTTAAATGCAACTGATGAATAACTGACTCTCTGAAACTAATAATACATTATATGCTAATTAATTGAATTCATTTATTTATTTGACAGAGATTTATAGAGCACAAGCAGAAGGAGTGGCAGAGGGAGAGAGAGAAGCAGACTTCCTGCTGAGCAGGGAGCTTCCTATGGGCTTGATCCCAGCACTCTGGGATTGTGATCTAAGCTAAAGGCAGACGCTTAACTGACTGAGCCACCCAGAAGCACCTAATTAATTGGATTTAAGTTAAAAAAAATTTTTAAGTGTCCATGAGACTAAAATAACTGAAGTACTGTGACACAAAAAGGCAATACTGTTTATGTATTCATCTCTAAAGTGAAATATGGACAGGAATAGGTCATATCTATTTTTCCACAAAGGATCACACATACAGATATGTGTGTATGCCTGTCTGTATATGCATGTATGTATGTACATGTGTATACACACTCACACAATAAGAGGAAGTTTTGGTTTAAATAACTGATAGCCAGTGTACTTACCACAGTGTTGATTCTATTCTAGCAATATTCATGAGATGCCAGACCTAGGGGTCCCAATCATGGTTGCCAGTATTGGTTTATTATGGCAAGTGTCTCTTGTAATGGCATGGGCCGAAAAAAACATTAAAAGCAGAAATAAATTACATAATCAGAGCGTAATATAAAGGAAACAAAACCTACCATGTGGCAGTTGAGAATACTTGCTTATGTAAAAATATTTATGGACTCCTAAAATAATTTTAAGATTTTGGTATTCCTACAATAGAAAACAGAGAAGTAGAAAAACCATAGCTTTAACCATTAATATATGAGTTGATGAAGTGATTGCTATGTGTTTAGGGAGGGTGTATCAATATTAATTACTTCTGATTAATGAAGTAATTGTAATTAGTTATATAATTGGTTTCATAATTACATATGTGATTGCATAATGAATATTATTTGCTTTGCTAATTAATTTGTCATATATTCTAAGTTTAAATATACAAACAGAAACAGGAAATAATATGAATTATTTAAGTTGGAAGTATGTACTTTACGACTTCTAAATGCCTTAAAATGTTGCACACTTAAATTTAGAGAAACAATTCTCCTCATCTAAGCATGTAGAAGAGGAAAGTTTTATATCTCTGCCTGAGATATGGGTAGAAAAAATAAATGCTCTGACAATTTGTAACTAAGAAACTATTTCTAATACAAATTTGGGTGTGAATTTATAATGTCCCTGTGACATAGGAACTATAAAGAAAATAGACTAAAATTAAAAATTATCCCTAAGGAAGTGATAATCCTGAGTATGTAAAACAGAGAAAAATCATTGTTCAGGAAAACATATTCTTACCAAGCTGCACAGGATTCCCAGGAAAAATACTGCTGTAAATTAGATTCAGCTAAACATTAAAAAATGTACAGAGAAAATATTATGAGCAAGGTTTGAAGGTTAAATATATTATAGGGTTTTTAGATAATAAAACAGTCTGATAGACTTCATGAATTAGGTAAATATAAATAAGGCATATAAAAAATTGAGTCCATAACAGAAATAAGACGTCATGAAAAAAGAACAGAAAAATGGAAATATTACCAATTATCATCAATGTGAAACTTCCTGAAGTACACAAAAATGGAAATTTACAATGGAAAGTCATGCAAGTCTTGTGTGGAGAAATCAATAACTTAATGATAATAATTTTCCCTAAATTCATAAATATATTCCCAGTGAAAACATTGAAACCTTTTTCTAGACAGGTTTGTTCTCATGTTTGTATGAAAAAAAAAAAAGAAAGTAACAAGGAAAAAATTATTTTGGGGGGGGAGAAACTTTTTAAAAAAATAATTAATTATTAACATATAATGTATTATTCATTTCAGGGCTACAGGTCTGTGATTCATCAGTCTTACATAGCACACAGCACTCACCACAACACACACTCCCCAGTGTCCATCACCCAGCTCCCCCATCCTTCCACCCCCCAACCCCCACCCCCCCATCCCACATCACCCCACCCCCCTGCCTCCAGCAACCCTCAGTTTGTTTCCTGAGATTGAGAGTCTGTTATGGTTTGTCTCCCTGTCTGGTTTCATTTTGTTCCATTTTTCCTCTCTTCCCCTAGGATCCTCTGCCTTGTTTCTTTTTCCCTTTTTTTTTTAAATTTAATTAATTGTGTGTGTGTGTGTGTGTGTGTGTGTGTGTGTGTTCCAAAATTCATTGTTTATGCACCACACCCTCTGCCTTGTTTCTTAAATTCCACGAATCAATGAGATCCTATGATAATTGTCTTTCTCTGATTGAATTATTTTGCCTAACATAATACTCTCTAGTTCCATCCACATCTTTGCAAATGGCAAGATATTATTTCTTGATGGATCTGTAATATATATATGTATATATCAATCTTCTTTACCCACTCATCTATTGATGGATATCTGGGCTCTTTCCAAAGTTTGTCTTTGTCTATTGTGGACATTGCTGCTATAAACACTGGGGTTCAGATGCCCCTTCAGATCACTACATTTGTATCTTTGGGGTAAATACCCAGTAGTGCAATTGCTGGGTCGTAGGGTAGCTCTATTTTCAACTTATTGAAGAACCTCCGTGCTGTGAAGAAAAAAATTCTTAATAAGTAGTATGAGTTCTTGCATTGTTGGTGGAATGCAAACCGGTGTAGCCACTCTGGAAAACACTATGAACAGTCTCTTTGAAAAGTTAAAAATAGAATTACCTTAATATCTGGCAATTGCACTGCTAGATATTTACCCAAATAATACAAAAATAATAATTCAAAGGGATATATGCTCCCCAATGTTTATAACAGTATTATCTACAATTGCCAAATTATGGAAATAGTCCAAGTGTTCCTCAACTGATGAATAAAGAAGTCGTGGTATATGTATATGTACATAATGGAATTAGATTATATATATGCATTTATATATGTATGAATGTTAATATAATGGAATATTAATCAGCCATATAATAGAATGTAATCTTGCCATTTGCAATATGGATGGAGCTAGAATATTACTTTAAAGTAAAATAAGTTCATCATAGAAAGAGAAACACCATATGATTTCACTCATATATGGATTTTAAGGTACAAAACAAATGAGCAAAAAAAAAAAAAGAAAAGAAAAGAAAAGAAATAGGCAAAACAAGAAACAGATGCTTACTATAGGGAACACACTGACGGTTACCAAAAGGAAGGGGGTGAAAGGATAGGTTAAATAGATGATGGGGATTGGGGATTAGGGAATACACTTTGATGAGCACCAGGTGTTTATATGGAAGTGTTGAATCACTATATTGTACACATGAAACCAATATTATACTATATGTTAGCTAACTGAAATATAAATAAACACTTAAAAATAGAAGTGTGAATAAGCATAAATTATACCTCATTAAAAAACATAACATAATGCTTCAGAAAATACAACAGTATAGTATTGTTTTTTTAATAGGATATAGGCCAGTACTAAAGAAAAACAAAGTTCAGAAATAGACCCCAAAACATCTGACGATTCAGTATTTTAATAAAGTCAGCATCTAATACTGTAAAATTAAAATGAACCATTTAAGGGCGTCTGGATGGCTCAGTGGGTTAAAGCCTCTGCCTTCGGCTCAGGTCATGATCCCAGAGTCCTGGGATTGAGCCCCCGCATCGAGCCCCCACATCGGGCTCTCTGCTCAGCCTCCTTCCTCCTCTCCCTCTGCCTGCCTCTCTGCCTACTTGTGATCTCTGTCTGTCAAATAAATAAATTTAAAAAAAAAATGAACCATTTAATAGATAATGTCAGAGAATAATACATATGAAAGCATTTTATCAATTGTGAAGCTTTATAAAATTGTTAATGAATTCTGGTTTTATACCAATGATCTCATGAGTGTAACTATTATAATTTGATTGAAACAAAACATTAATATTTTTTCTATTGCTGTGTTAGTTGTAGCACAGCAGTCGATGGAGCAAATTTAAAACAATTTTTAAACTGTCTTGAAAAAAAAAGTTAACAATATATAATTTTTTTATGCCTCTACCTTACTTACTGGCCAAGCACAATATTTTATAAATCTGCTTTTGAGACTAATTTGCTTAAACAACAGAAAATACATCATTAATTCACAATACACACAGACTGTAGAACTTGCTAATCATCAGCTGTTAAAAGCATTCAACTATTCTAGGGGTACATGGCTGGCTCAGTCGGTGGAGCAGGTGACTTGATTTGGGGTTGTAAGTTCAAGCCCCACACTACGGATAGAGTTTACTTAAAAAAAATATATTCAATATTCTAGATTTATGAGGTCATTAATTCAATATGAATATGAACAATGACCAATAAAATAGCAATGATTGTAAAAACAAAAACTTTAACATATTTAATTCAAATTTCACAAAGATTTAGAAACTAAAAATTAAATACTTGCTCAGAAAATAAATAGAAATATCATTTTCTATCGTCTATGAGTAAAATGTTCTGTTGGCATGTCTCTTTGACAAATACCTGCAATTCTGAGCCTTCAGAGTTAGGAAGAAATTCTTTACAAGCTATAAACTATTGAGAAAAGATATTTTCCAATCTGTGTTATCACAGTTTTGGGCCCTATGTAAAAGGGATGACATTATTAAGGACAGACAATTAGCCATTTATTTATTAAAGATTCTGTTTATTTATTTGAGAGAGAGATTAAAAGAGAGAAAGAGCTTGAGCAGGGAAAAAAGCAGACTCCCCACTGAGCAGGGAGCCCAACACAGAACCCTGGGATCAAGACCTAAGCCAAAGGGGAATGCTTACCCAACTTAGCCACCCAGGCACCCTGGCAATCAACCATTTAAAGCTTAGTTGTATCAGCACAGTTTATATAATTTTAATGCATTTATAATTTTGTATGGCAATAGTCCTCTCTCACAAATAATGTTAAAATATCTGTACAGGAAGTAATATCAAGTATTTTAATGATAAAAACGAGAAAATCATGCAGTATTATTGTCAATGTGAAGATTATTTTTCATTTTTTAATTTTTTTTTAAGATTTTATTTATTTATTTGACAGAGATCACAATTAGGCAGAGAGTGAGAGAGAGAGGGAAGCAGGTTCCCTGCCAAGCAGAGAGCCCAACACGGGGCTTGATCCCAGGATCCTGGGATCATGACCTGAGCTGAAGGCAGAGGCTTTAACTCACTGAGCCACCCAGGCGCCCCTGAAGATTATTTTTAATTACTTTGAAGTTCAAACATTATTCAAAGTCCATTTTGAAGATAATCCTTTGGTTCCTTTTTGTATTAAAATGACATTAGAGTCTGAGAGAAGATAAACTCTTTGAGATCCTCTGCATCTGGTTTACTATACCACTGGTATTGGGGTCCACTTCACGTTTGTGGTTTTAATCCCTAAAATAATAATTAGATGCAATCTAGATGTGCTACTTACACTTCCCACCTTTTCCCAGGGTTCAGGACCCCTCACCCTCTCATTTCCACTAGTCACTTTGCCTAAATGAGGACAGATACGCAAGGCCTTGTATCAGCTGCCAGAATTTTCATTTGTACTTAGAAAGCAGAGTCACCCAAGCAGGGCATATACTCTTGAAAAGCATATTGATTACCAAAACCTAGATAGTTGAGATTATATCCTCATTGAAAATACAGTAACTTTGAAAAAAGCAATCAAAAATGTAATTGCTATTTCAAATTGTAGAAAGGGTTACCTTTTAACGAAAGCACATTTGTCTGCATTACCTTTCTGAATCCTCTTCAATCACAGGCAATACTGCTTCAATAGATTCTTAGGCTAAGGCAGATCATTTTACGTAAAATGGACCTTTTGAAATGTTCCCTAACCTGTCTTAACTTGCTTGATTTTTTGTCTTTGCAATTAGATTTGCTTATGTTTCAATAACAGAACTAAAAGGTGCCATTTAAAAAGAAGGGTCTCGGAAGACTGTCTAGGGAGGTGACATCTGAACAGAAACCTAAATGAAGTGAGCCACTGTGGACAAATATTTCTAGGAGAATAATCCAAGCAGAGGGAACAGTATGTGCCAAAGTCCCTGAAATGGAACATCACTGTTGTATTTTAGAACATTAACAATGAAGTGAGCATAGCTAAAACAGGGAACAGATAGAAGGGTGGCATTAAGTAGGGCCCAGAAACTACTCTGGTCTCTACTTAGCAGAGAGTCTAGTACATTCCTTTTTTTTTTTTTTTTTAACAAGAGGAAACAACATTCTTTTTTTCAAAGATTCTATTTATTCATTTGACAGAAATCACAAGCAGGCAGAGAGGCAGGCATAGAGGGGAGGAAGCAGGCTCCCTGCTGAGCAGAGAGCCTGATGTGGGGCTTGATGCAGGGCTCCATCCCAGGACCCTGAGATCATGACCCGAGCGGAAGGCAGAGGCCTTAACCCACTGAGCCACCCAGGCGCCCTGGAGACCGCAATTTCTATCCATCAAAAAAAATGAAAAGAACATCAGACATTTTCCTAAGTTAACCTAAAATGAACTGGATCCATGTTTACCCTATCAATTCTGTGACTGGAAGAGTTTGAAAGCAGTCACATGCTTCCAGCAATCTCTGAATTCACGTACTGAAATTGCCTTGCAATTCATCATTGCTTTTTTTTGTTTTTCCAACTGTGCTGTGAAGTATTATAATTAAATTAATACATAAGAGACTGAATTGTGGGGTAATGGGATCTGGGGAATATTTGCATGGTAACTGCACTGGGAAATATTTACTTTAGCTTATAAATGGAAATAACAAGAAGGTTTACATCCAGTATCTGATAGTGGCTCTCTACTAGAATCTTTCTTCTACAAAAGTTCACTATGTGTGGACCTAGACTAATGCAAATGAACAAAAGCTCCACCAGAACCTTATTATGGCTTTATTCATGACATGAAACTAATCAACTCTTCTAAAAGTAGAGGGCTATACATGAGTCAGGAAGGCTACATTATATACTTTGGTCAAAGCAGATAAACTATGTGTTAAAATACAGAATTCAGATTTATGTTAGCATATTTTGCTTCTGTGACAAAACTTCACATCTTTGGTTTGTCTTTATCTCTGATGTTGTGATTTAACTTCCTTGGATACTTAACTTATGAGCTTTTTGAATATTCTGACCTGTAACAACCAAAATATAAATTCTTGCTCTCCTTCTAGCCTCTCTGACATGCTGCCAGTTTTATTATGCCCAAGAAAAGACACACAGAAAGCATGCCATCTTTCTAACATAAATTTAGGTTATCTGCAAAGCACAGAAATGGAGAATTTGAGACCTCAAGATTCTAGACTTTTTTTCCCTAGAGTTTTTCCTCAAAGTAAACTCTATGCGTATTTACTCTTTCTTTCCTGGGCTTTAATTATTTCATTTAGCATAATATACTCTAATTTTAAAGCCACTGGAAATCCTTATAGGAATTCAATTCTTATTTTCTTGGGCTAGCCACTAATTTTCTACCTCTTTTATATTTTTAAACACTGAAACTAAAGAGAACCCACTTGTATTATACTGTTAAACATGGGTAGTTATACCATATTCTTCATTTTTACTTAAAATTTGGATTTGATATGATTCTAGATTTGCAATCATTTATAAGAAATAATATAGAAAGATCCTATGTACCCTTTACTCAGGATTCTCCAATGACACCATCATGTAAAACTATAGATCATTAACACAACCAGGATATTGACATTGATACAATCCTCCAAGCTTATTCCTGATTTCTGCATGTTGACTTTGTAACTACAACTGTGCTGAATTTGTTGATCAGTTCTTACAGTTTGTTACTGGAGTCTTTATTATTTTCTATACAGAAGATCACATCTTCTGCAAACAAAGATAATTCCCCTTCTTCTTTTTTAATTTGGATGACTTTTATTTCTTTTTCTTGTCTAATTGTTTGGCTAGGACTTCTAGTACTATGTTAAGTAGGAGTGGTCAGAGTGAACAACACTCTGTCCTATTTCTGATCCTACAAGAAAAGCTTTCAGCTTTCACAACTGAGTATGTTAACTGGCATGTCATGTATGCCTTTTTATTGTTGAGGTATGTTCCTTCTATATCTATGGAAAGTCTGTATAATGAAAGGTATTTCATTTTTAAAAATACTATTTCTGTATTGATTGAGATGATCATATAATTTTTATCTTTCATTCTACTATTATGGTGTATTATATTAATTTGTTTGTGGATGTTGAACCACCCTTGCATCAGAGGGATAAATCCCCCTTATATGATCTTTCTAATGTGCTATTGAATTTGGTTTACTAATATTTTTTGAAGATTTTGCATATATTTTCAAAAAGGAATATTTTCCTCTAATTTTATTTTCCTGCAGTGTCCTTATATGGCTTGGTATCAGGATAATGATGGCGTCATAAAATTAGTTTGGGAATTTTCCCTCCTCTTGAATTTTGTGGAAGTTTGAGAAGGATTGGCTGTTAATCTTTTAGATGTGTGGTAGAATTCACAGGGCAAACCATCTGTCGCTGGGCTTTTTGTTGTTATTGGTCCCATCTCATCACTCATTAGTCTGGTCATATGTTCTATTTCTTTGATTCACTCTTGACAGGCTATATATCTCTAGGAATTTATTCAATTTTTTTCTTGGTTATTCAGTTTGCGGTGTGTAATTTTCCATGGTAGTGTTTTTTTTTTTTTTTTTCCTCTGAGTTTTTATTTAAATTCCAGTTGGTTAACATACAGTGTAATATTAGTTTCAGGTATAGAATTCAGTGATTCAACACTTACATACAACATCTAGTGTGTATGACAACAATTTCACTCCTTAATCTCTTTAACCTATCTTGACTCCCCCACCCCAGCCCAGCTCCCCTCTGGTAACCAGTAGTTTGATCTTTATAGTTAGGAAACTGTTTCTTGGTTTCTTCTCTTTTTCCTCCAGTTTTGTTTCTTCTGTTTCTCAAATTCCACATATGAGTAAAATCACATGGTATTTTTCTTTCTCTGATTGAATTATTTCATTTAGCATAATATACTCTAGCTCCATCCATGTTGTTGCAATCCGTATCAGTCTTTTACATCTCCTATATTTCTGTGATGTGGTAATGACTCTTTTTTTTCATATATTTTTTAAGATTTTATTTATTTATCTGACACAGAGAGAGATCACAAGTAGGCAAAGAAGCAGGCAGAGAGAGGGGGGTTTGCAGGCTTCCCGCTGAGCAGAGAGCCCGATGCAGGGCTTGATCCCAGGACCCCGAGATCATGACCAGAGCAGAAGGCAGAGGCTTAACCCACTGAGCCACCTAGGCGCCCTTTTTCACATTTTTAAATAAATGATTATTTATTTATTTGAGATGGTGGGGAGGGAGAGAGGGAGAGAATCTCAAGCCAACTCTGCACTGAGAGCAAAGCCTGACACAGGGCTTGATCTCACAAAGCTGAGATCATGACCTGAGCCAAAACTAAGTCAGATACTCAACCAACGGAGCCACCCAAGTGCCCCTCTTCTTTTGTTTCTAATTTTATTTGTTGGAGTATTTTTTTTTTTCTGGTGAAACTAGTTCAATGTTTGTCTACTTCACTTATCTTTAAAAATAAACAGTTCTTAGTTTCACTGATCTTTCCTGTTGTCTTTTCAGTATCTATTTCATTTATCTGCTATAGTATTTGTTATTTCCTTCTGTCTACATTGAGCTTATTTTGTTCCTTTTTTTTTTTTACTAGTTTCTTGAGGTATTATTCAGGTTGTTTATTTGACATCTTATTCGAGAGATGTTTATCACTATGTGTACCCTGTAACTTTTGGTACGTTTTATTTTCACATTTATTTATCTCAAGATTTTTTTAAAAATTTCCTTTTGATTTATTTTTTGACCTACTGGTTGTTCAGGGATATGTTGTTTCAATTTCCATACATTTGTACATTTTCCAGTTTTCTTCCTATTATTTCTAGTTTTATAACATTATGGTCAGAAAAAAATATTTGATATGATTTCAGTGTTCTTACATTAGCTAAGGTTTGTTTTGTGACCTAACATATGATCTATCCTGGTTAATGTTCCATGTGTGCTTGAGAAGGATATATATCATGCTGATAGATAGGGGATGGAATGTTCTGTATAAGTATGTTAAGTCCATTTGGTCCAAAGTACAATCAAATATAAAGTTTCTATATTAATTTTCTGTCTGGATGATTTATGTTGAAAGTGGAATATCAAGTTGAAAGTGGAGTATCAATTCCCCTACTATTATTATATTTCTCTATTTTCCCCTTCATATCTATTAATGTTTGCTTAATATATTTTGGTGTTCAATGTTGGATGCTATATCCTCATGATTGCTATATCTTCTTAATGATCCCTGTATCACTCTATAATAACCTTTTTGTCCCATTGCAACTTTGGACTCAAAGTCTATTTTGTCTGACCTAGGTATAGCTGTCTCTGGTCTCTTTTGATTTCTACTTGCATAGAATATCATTTTCTATGCCCTTCTCTTTTAACTTTTGTGTGTGCTTATATCACAAGTGAATTTCTTGTAGGCAATTCTTTGTGTATGTGTGTGTGTGTGTGTGTGTGTGTTTTCATTCAGCTGCTATATGCTTCCTCACTTGAGAACTTAATCTGTTTACAATTAGAGTAATTATTTATAGGTAAAGAATTACCAATACTATCTTATTTTTTCTAGCTGTTTTGCACTTCCCTTATTCCTTTCTACCCTCTTTTTGTCTTCCTTTATGTACTGATATTTTCTACTGGTACATATTGATTCCCTTCATTTTGTTTGTTGTGTACCTACTATAATTGGTGCTATATGGTTCCTTGAAGCTTACATAAAATTTCCTATAGATACCTGTTTTATACTGATAACAATTTAATTTTTATTGCATACAAAAACTTTGAATTTTTATTCCTCTTCCTTTTATGATTTTGATGTCACAATGTATCTTTTCATATTGTGTATTCATTAACAAGTTATTTAGCTTTAGTTATTTTTAATGGTTTTGTCCTTTAACCTTTATACTAGAGTTAAGTGGCTAATCATCACCTTGTTACAACATTAAATATTCAGAATTTGACTATATATTTACCTTTGCTAGCATGTTATAATCTTTCATATGTTTTCATGTTACTAATTAGCATCCCTTCATTTCTTCTTGTAAAACTTCTTTCAGTGTTGATGGCAAATCTAATGATGATGGAATCCCTCCATTCTTGTTGTTCTTGGAAAGACTTGTCTCTCTTTCCTTGATTTCTGAAGAACAATTTTGCCAGACAGAGTATTCTTGGTTGGCAGTTTTTCTTTGTTTCTTTTGGTTCTTTGAATATAGCATCCTATTTTTTCCCTGCTTGCAAAGTTGCTGCTGAGAAATGTGCTGATGAATTTCTCAGGGGTTCCTTTGAAAGCTACAAGATTCTTTTCTCTTGCTACTCTTAAGATTCTTTTTCTTTTTGATAGTTTTATTATAATGTGTCTTGGAGAAGATATCTTTAAACTCAGTTTGTTGGAGGACTGATACTCTTCATGAGCTTGGATATCACAGATTGTTTCTGTTTTTGTTTTGATCATGTAGCCTTTCTTCACTTGTTTTCATTCTTTGTTGTTTGTTCTATTCTGGATAAATAATTTCAAAGTTCCTGTCCCCTAATTCAGAGATTTCTTCTGCTTGATCCATTCTGCTATTGATGCTCTCTATTGCATTTCTGATTTCATTCACTGAATTATTCAGCTCCAAAATTTCTGTTTTGTTCTTTTTTAAGACTTATTTTTTTAAAAATTTTACTTGTTTTTTTTTCAGTGTTCCAAAATTCATTGTTTATGTACCACACCCAGTGCCCCATGCAATACGTGTCCTCCTTAATATCCACCAGCAGATTCATGCATCCCCTCAACAACCTCCCATCTAAAACCCTCAGTTTGTTTCTCAAAGTCCACAGCTTCTTATGGTTTTAAAATTTCTAGCACTTTGTTAATGTTCTCATTTTGTTTCTGTCTTATTTTCCTGATTTCATTGAATTGTCCTCTTGTGTTTTCTGTAGCTGACTTTTTCAAAACAGTGATTTTGAATTCTTTATCAGGCAAGAGGCAGATCTCCACATATCTGAAGTTGGTTCTTGATTTTTGTGATTCTTTGGTTGTGTTGTGTTTTCTTGATTTTTCATATTCCTTGATGACTTGCACTGCTGTCCATGTGTTTGAAGTAATATTCTTCTCCCATCTTTTCTGACTGACTTTGGAAATAAAATACCTTCTGTCCACTTTGTTAGGGTTTCTGAGGCTTTCTCAGACATGTTCCATACTTCTTGTTCTCACTTGTGGTGGAATTCTTAAGCTTGTATGCCTTCTCTCAATCCTGCAATACACCAAGCTTAATGTTGACAGTCTCCCTTTTGCTTTACCAAGTATGGTGCTAAAGTTTGAGTTTGTCCTATTTCCCAATACATAGATTCTGGCCACATGCTTTCTAGCCATCTGTCAAGGCTCACTCTCAGTGCAATCAGGAGTACATACAGAGAGCATGCCACATGGTAGAGCTGACTGCATATGGGTGAAGTACATGGAGTGCTGGGGGTGCCTGTTTGCCAGTTGGGAGGATCTGTGGAAAAGGTGTCCCCAGTGGATTATGGGAAGGCTTTTTGCTGCACCCTTGACATGATTAGTAGTGTCTGAATTTCTGTAATGCCCTCTGAATGTCTTATCTGCTCTCCTGTCTGCTCTCTCCCAGCCTCTTCTGCATCCACTCGTTGTGCATCTCATGACTCAGGACTGGGAATAGGGTGAGAGAGAAATAGGCATCTTTGCCAGTATTCTGCACAGATAGGGAAAGCAGGTGCTCACTCATACACTCTAACTTCTCCCCAGGGGAGAAATCATATGCTGATAAGTTCTTATTAGGCATTAATATGTGCGACCCCGGGAGAGTGGTGACTTGTGTAAAGTCAAAGAAGTCAAAAACCCAGTCAATACCTGGGTTTTGTTGTTGTTGTTGTTGTTGTTGTTGTTTTTTCTGCTGATCTATGTATATGCCCCATTTCCATTACCATATTGTCTTAATTATTGTACTTTAAGCCTTAATATTTAGTAGAGTGATTCATTCCACTTTATTCTTCTTCTCCAAGAAATTTTTAGCTATTTTAAGTTTTTTTTAATATTCTGTTTAATTTTACAATGTGCTTATCTAATTCTACTAAAAAATTCTTGATAAAATTTTGTTAAGCATTATATTAAATCAGTTTGAGAAAAATTGACATCAATTTGGGAAAATTGGTATCTTTACTGTGTTTATCTTTCAACTCATGAAAAAGGTATATTGCTTGATTGATTTGGGTTTTCCTTCATCTCTTTCATAGCATTTTATCATTTTCAGGACACAATCCTATACATATTTTGCTAGAATTGTAGCAAAGTATTTCAATTTCATTGGCAGAATTATAAATGATGATTTCTTTTTAATTTAGTTTCTATGGTTTTTCTGGTAGCATATAAAATTTTCAGTGAATTTTGTGTGTTGATCTTATATACTATGACCTTGGTGAACTCAAGTAATAATTTAAGAGACTGTTTTTCTAGATTTCTTGACATTTTCTATGTAGATAATAATGTCATCTGCAAATAGAGACAGTTTTTATTTTTTCCATTCTGATCAGCGTGCCATTTCTCACTCTTCCTTTTTCTCTCTTCTTTCTTCCTTTCCTTTCCTTTCCTTCCTTTCTTCCTTTCCTTCCTTCCTTTTCCTTAATTTTTTTCTTTTAGCTTATTGAACTATTTGGAAATTTCAGGACTACTCTTTTTTTTAAAAAAAGATTTTATTTATTTATTTGACAGACAGAGATCACAAGTAGGCAAAGAAGCAGGCATGGGTGGTGGGGGGGAAGCAGGCTCCCCGTTGAGCAGAGAGCCTGAGATCATGACCTGAGCCCAAGGCAGAGGCTTAACACACTGAGCCACCTGTGCCAAGGAATACTTTAAATGAGAGTGGTGAGCACAGATATCTTTGTCTCATTCCTGATCTTACAAGGAAAGGATTTAGTTTTTCACTATTAAGTATAAAACTTAGCTGTAGGCTTTTATTACATGCTCTTTATTCAAGTAAATCAGTTCTCCTTTATTCCTAAATGGCTGCAAGTTTTTAATCATGTATGAGTGTTGAGTTTTATCAAATACTTATTCTATGTCAATTGATATGGTCATAGATTTTTCTTCATTAGCCTTTAACATACTTAATTACATTGATTGATTTTCAAATGTTGAGCCAGACTTAGATACACTGAATAAATCCCACTTGTGCATGGTATATAATTATTTTCATACATTACCAGATTTGATTTTCTAATTAAAAACAATACACACACACACACATACACACACACACACAGAGACCTATGTATATGCCATTTTGTAGTCAAGTTTTGTTCTGGTTCAAAAGAAATATATGCTTGCATTCTGTTTTGAACATTTTTCATTCAATAAAAATAAATCTGTATTCTGAGTTTTATAATTTAGTGTACGTTTTCAGCTTTAATGTACATTTTACACTAAATATTTAATCTTTGTTTTGTATTGCTATGGTGTTTTTATTTTTGGAAATATAAAATGTCATGATTTACTTTATATTTGAAGTAAATAATTAAAGACCTCCCCTTTCTTCACCACCACCTCCACTGGCTCTTGATTATGTCTCTCTCTTTGTCTCTCATATTTTTGGTTAAGTTCCTTTTTAACTCAAATTATTTATAAGGCTTACTGCACATATAAGATCAACCCATGAGTAAATAGGAAGGAAACATAAATGAAACAATGGCAGTTTAAAAGAAATCTAGAGATGAATCTGTTTGTTTTGAAAAAATATTTTTCTCTCATTTGAAAATGTTTGTATCCATTATGAGATTTCTGTCAGCAGGATGGTCCCTAGAGAGTAAATGAATATATGAGAACATACATGAGAAGAGACAGGCACAGGATATTAATAGGCCAAAAATAAAATATTCTTCTTTTCCATCTCACATGGGCTAGAGCCAGTCTGCTATAACTTAGGAATCAGACAGAAGGTAGAGAGATTTTCAATCTTACTCTTAAAGTACCTCCATTTGCCCCAAGAAGTTCTGGCTTCAATTCTTCAGTGGAGACTAAATACGTGCCAAGTGTGAACTTTAAAAAACAAAACTACTTTTCAACTCTTCAAGTGTATTAAAACTATCTGAGCAATTTCTTAAAGTTCACCCTTAGATAACTCAAAATGACTTAATGGAATTTTACTAACCTTTCCAAATATTGTACCTTGAAGCTGAGTGTAAGAATGAGAAATTTTGGCTTAAAGGGTAATATTTCATAAAAAAGTGTAAATGGTTGAAAGCAAGGGCTGTAAAATGTGTGCATGAGAGTTTTCTTTTCTAAACATAGCTATGAATTTCTTTTCAATAATATAATTATTGATTGGATCAAAAATTATATCACTAAACTTTATTTTTACATAAGCAATTTATGTGTTGTTCATATTAGCATTTTTTTAAAGATTTACTTATTTGTCAGTGACAGAGAGAGAGAGAGTACAAACAGGGTGAGCGGCAGGCAGAGGAAGATGAAGGGGAGAAGCAGACTCCCCACTGAGCAGGGAACAGACACAGGGCTCCATCACAGGACCCTGGGATCATGACCGGAGCAGAAGGCAGATGCTTAACTGACAGAGCCATCCAGGCATCCTATTATAAAGGTTTTATAAATGGTTTATTAAGTAATATCACCCAATAAAGGACTGACAGTGGTTCAGTGCAGTAACTTCTACTGCAACTATATGAGTTAGCTATAATAAAATATTTGTTCAGAATATCATTCAATTAGGACATATAACTAACACAAACACAGTGAAACTTCTTGTATTATGCCAATAACTAAAAATTGTATACAGTCATATACAATTTTAGTTAATAACTCAAAAAAGTCATAATAAAAATTTTAATAATCATATTATGTTCACATTTACTTGGGAATACATTTACATTACACAATTGAATCTCTTCATTACAAGGCATAATTAATTTTCACTCACTATTTGTTAAGAACCAGGGACACAAAAAAGGAAAATATTTATATTAGCATAGATATTTATTTTTGTTCATTATAGTTGTCAAGAAATTTCTGCAAGTTTGAACTTTATATTTTAAGGCTTTTTTCTCACAATGCATTTAAGAAAGATAGAATATGAAAGAAAAAGTATGAAATACTTCATAAGGTATATTGAGGACTGGCAGCAGAAATTAAGAAAATTTGAGAAATGATAAATAATACAATCAAGGAATTAAGATATGCATTATTTTTGTCTTCACTGAAATGATTATTTTAAAATTATAACAATGTCTTCAAAGCCCTGTTTAAGTAAAGAAAATTAAGTAAACAACAGTTGTACCTGATTTAAAATAAGTCTGTAGGGGCGCCTGGGGGGCTCAGTGGGTTAAAGCCTCTGCCTTCAGCTCAGGTCATGATCCCAGGGTTGTGGCATCGAGACCCGCATCGGGCTCTCTGCTCAGCGGGGAGCCTGCTTCCCCTCTCTCTCTGCCTTCCTCTCTGTCTACTTGTGATTTCTGTCTCAAATAAATAAATAAAATCTTTAAAAAAAAATAAAATAAGTCTGTAATACTGAGTAAACATTGCAATTCCATTAGTAAATCAAACTCCTCAAATATTTTACTTAATGAACATTACTTCAAATTTAGTAACACATATCTGTGTAATTTCTTCAAGTTTCTTCACATAATGTGTTAAACTTTTAAAATTTTCAATCACACAGCATTTGGAGAAAATACTCATTTTTGTCTAGTCTCTATTTGCACTGCTTCTTATCCTAATGCAGACTGACCTCTCAGATATCAATCACCTCAACTGTCCTCCCTACTTTCAAATTCCTTACTCATGAGCCATCTTAGAAACATCATTATTCATGGCATTCTTTTAATTAAGGGTAAGCATTTATTAAAGGAAGCACCTATTGTTTATACCTTACTTATTCAGTGATGTATTCGAGCCAAACTTAAGTGGCTCACAAGAGCCAATTTGAACACTTCTTCCCATTGCCACATGTGCTGACATAAAATTGAGAATTTTAAACTGGTCATACTGCGGAATTTTACACCACAGAAATTAGAAAATGGTGGAAATCCATACTTTTTCTTTTTTTTTTCCCCCCACCTGGTGAACTAGTTGTTAAACATTTACTGGCACATCATTGTTTATAGCTCTTCACAAACTGATTCTACCAATGGTGAAGACAATTTAGGGTCTTTGAGTGTATTTTAATCTCTTTATTCCATATGACTTGGTAAACATCTCTTATGACCCTGCCATCCATACTCCCAATTTTTGTTTACACCACTTTGTTGACTTAGTCCCATAGCCACAGCCATTTCTATCCTTGTGTTAATACTTTACACTCCCCAGATTAAAGTTCAGTATAAAAATATATACATATTCTGTTTGCATTATTCATTTATAGCTTCCACAATATGTGCTAAATCTTTTGAAGATAAAAATAATGACACATATTTCTTCTATACTCTTAAATATATTAAGTATTTTGCTGTATGTGTGAATATGTTAAACTAACATATTGTAAGCAATTTCTAATGAAATGTAATATTTTAATCAAGTTTGAATAGAATAAGAATAATAGAGAGAGAGCCAATAAATATGTATGTATATAAACACACACAGCCTAGTGTGCATAACTAACTATACTTGAAAGTGCTTGAGATTTGATGATTAAAATGATTGAAGTCGGCCTTTTGGCTAAGATCAAGTGTAAATCATTAATCTATCACACACTAACATAAGTGTTAAAGATACTCAACTCTAGTTTGTCTTTTGTGAAAGAGCAATATTGTTACCCATATAATAGGATAGTTGGAAAGAATAAATAGAATATATTCAAAGTTCCTATGTGCCAAAATCCAGATGGTTTCAAAATCATTATTTTCTCCATTTGTTTAACAATCAACAATATAGTACATGAACCTTCCAACTAACATAAAGTATGCAATTACAAAATTATCAGCTTTTTAAGATTTTTTTTTAAATTGATACAACCATTTTCTAGTCTATAGCACTTATCTGCTTCACCATTCGGCCTTTGGTTATGTTAATAATAATCCTGTCAGTTTTTAATCTATACTTATCTCTATCTTGCAAAAATGTGAAAGGTATTACTTCTAGTAAACCAAATCAAAAGAGGAAAAAGTGGAAAGAGCCTATCATTATAATGAACATAGGAATCTGGAAGTGATAATTAATAAATATGGTAGTCCAGATACACATACGTATTTCTAAAGACCTGTGCTAACAAGAAATCTTGTATAGAATGCTATGAACTCAGCCTCATGCTATGATCAGTTCTTCAAAACTATTACTGTATTATAGATTTAAATTAACATTGCCATCAACTCAATAATTCAGAGCATTTTCACATATAAAAATCTCAATCTTTTCCAACCTCTCTGTGAATAACATAATCATTTTTCTTATAAGGATTTTTTTTTCACTTATCAGAGCTTTAGGAGTGGAACTAGATAAGAACTGAAGTACCTCCTCCCTTTTAGCCTTGATATTTATTTTAAGAATTCAGGTTCAAAGTGCATAATTGATCTCTATTGCCTTCCATATAACCAATTTTGATCTGTATAAAAAGCCCATTCAAATTCTACATAAACATACTGACATCAATTCTAATGGATATTTTCTGTATGCCCTTGGCACAATGACAATTTAATTTTCACAGAGGAAAGCAAATACCTAAGCTTGTCATACAAACATCCAGGCTGCTAATCAGCTGGTTCTTTGGGGTTGGGATGTATTAGAGAAACAACATTTTATCTTGCATACCAGATGCTGTCTCCTATGGAAATATGACAGAATCATTTCTTAAACTCAAAAAACAGGTCAAGGTCTCAAAAATATCATCCTGGCTCTATATTACCTTTAGTAAATGTTTTCCTTTTAACTGTACAACCTTAAATGATTAATCAATCTCCAGGTGATTACATCGGAATGTTGACACCTAATATAGATGCTAGGTCATAGCTAAATTAAGGAAAGGGGAGTAGCATTTAGAATATTTCTACTAAGAATATAAATATTTATATGAGATACATCCTGTAGCCCTAAGGGAGAGTTTGTCTCTGTTCTTTCTTTATGTGGATTTTGATAACAACACAACACAGTGACTTTAAATGACACACTTGTATGATAGTATTTTTGAGGGGACAGAGAGGAGAAGACAATTAGTTTAAATGCGATAATCATAGGTCTGAATATGATTTTAAAGCCTGAATACCCTGAAACCCCTGAGACAAATCTAGATTTGCCTGGAGTTTCAATTTTTAGGTGGCTTCTAATACAGGGGACTGGGTTCCTAATATACGAGTTTTGGTGGCAGATGTAATTGTTCCAGGATGTCTTCACTTCGGAAAACTTTTTTGGAAGTGTGAATCAAAATTAGAATTTCCTTTATATATTTATTTTATGCTCCTTTATTTTTATTATTTTTTGAAGATTTTATTCATTTATTTGACAGAGAGAGATCACAAGTAGGCAGAGAGGCAGGCAGAGAGAGAAGGGGAAGCAGGCTCCCTGCTGAGCAGAGAGCCAGATGCGGGCCTCGATCCCAGGACCCTGAGATCATGACCTGAGCCAAAGGCAGCGGCTTAACCCACTGAGCCACCC
Source organism: Mustela erminea (assembly GCF_009829155.1). Taxonomy (NCBI): domain Eukaryota; kingdom Metazoa; phylum Chordata; class Mammalia; order Carnivora; family Mustelidae; genus Mustela; species Mustela erminea. The sequence continues at coordinate 108,564,885 of NC_045617.1, read as the reverse complement.
AGGTGCCCCAATAAATAAAATCTTTAAAAAAAAAATAAAAGTAGTGTTTCCATATTAAGTTGAACCATGTCATCCATCTATCTTTGAAATATAAAAACTGTAATTTCATATACTTTAACCAAAATGAACAAGTGACATCAGTATTAATCTCACACCTTTCAGTCTGGAATCCTATTTAGAATAAGAGAAGACTTTAACTGCTCATCTGAGGATTTTAGGCATTTAAGAGCATCTTTCAAAGGGATCTTACCCCTATGACATTATACACACACACACACACACACACACACGTGTGTGTGTGTGTGTGTGTGTGTGTGTATACAAAAATAAATGACACCTGCTATCACTTCCACAAAAAAGTAATCCTATAGCCTTGACTACCACCAAGATTTATTCCTTCTCTTTACCCAGTAACAGTTGAGACGGTTCAGAGATAAGCAATTGCTCTAGTAAATTACACCCATTTTATGAATAATAAGTCTGAAGTTCTAAGGAGTAAACTAACCAGATCATATTTATAAGATCTATCACTGACAGATTAATTAGTAAAATGCAAGCTTTATTTTTTGTGCACCAAACAGATGTATATGACATACATGAAATTTAAATTTCTCAAAAGAATTTTTTCTCATAGGCATTCAGAATTTTTAGGTTGTTTACATACTGATATATCAGTGTTCCAGGGCACAAAAACATTCTTGAAAGTCCATGCATCCAGTTAGGATTTGTATAGTTGTATTTTCATGTTGCTGCTTGTCAGAATGTTTGAGTCCATGTGCTTATTGCTATTATTTTTTAAAACCTGACAGTGATCAGACAATTGATAGTTTTGGAAGATATATTATGATTATACAGAATGTCATTTCATGGCGAAGTGTAGTTAATCATTGCAGGAGTGTGTCACCAAAGCATTTTTGGAAAGAATTGGTTTATACCACTAGGAATTGCTGCCCAAGACACTGGTATCTTGAGAACAGTTAGCTTTAGAGTAAGGCATCAACACATTTTCCAATGAATTCCCTTATGAATGAGTAGCTTAAAAGAGGCCATGGATATCATCCAGACTCAATCTGTGCATTGCATCAATTAATTTGGAAAATAGAATTGTAACATAACTCTAAAGAATTTAAAAGAAGAAACTGACTTGGCTTCCTATCAAATGAGCTATCCTTTGAATACCTAGAGATCCATAATTGACTATATTAATATTCTTCTCCAATTAGATGAAAATGGCAAAAATTTTTAGGGCATTTGTAGAGCTAACCTGTAACTTGGAAGACATCCTCATTATTTTCTCTTCTTGACTTCAAATTTCTCTCTTCAGATAGTTTATAAGGTCTGCACATTGGGTAAAATGATAGAAGAGATGCCCATGCCACATTATCAAATCCGTTTTTATTACAGTAAATCTTATTCCTATATTGCTTCTCTGTTGAGTTTAAAATGTTTTAAAGCTGTTGGAGTGAATGTGAATGGCTATACTATAGAATTCACAGAATAACAATAATCTTCCCTGTATTCTGATGTTTAATATCCACTTCTTCCTCTAGAATGTCACTCCACAAGGATGGACTATGGGAAGTTCTGTAACAACATCTCCCCTGAACAAGTAGATTCTAAAATATTTGGTTAATGAATGAATATACACTGGGAAACATGCTACACATATGTTAAGTACCCAGGCCTGTTGCAGTCTTTTTTCTGTACTAGCAATTTTCTTACTCAAGTGTGTGTGTGTGTGTGTGTGTGTGTGTGTGTGTATATATATATATATATATATATATATATATATATATTTATCTCTCACACAAAGAAGTTTTTGTAATCATCCAAGAAAACATCAGTAATTAAGAGACTTCAAATTTAAGCATCTTTGGTTTGAAATTATTTTTTCTTTTCTTTAAAGATTTTACTTATTTATTTGACAGAGAGAGAGCACAAGCAGGGAAGCAGCAGGAAAAGGGAGAAGCAGGCTGCCCGCTGAGCACAGAGTCCAATCCCAGGACCCTCATCATGACCTGAGAAAAAGGCAGATGCTTAAACGACCAGGTACCTCTGGTTTGAAATTCTTAACTATGCATTGCACTGTCCCCTGAAGCCAGGGAATCCCCAGTATAGCTAGACCTTTGTGACCAACCCATGCCAAAGCCCTTGTTCCAGTAACCCCCCCCACAGATATTGGTCCTAAAGTCCTTGCATCCTGACAGGCAATCATCCTGTTTGACAGGACACTTTTAAACTGCTCCATGGGGTTCAACCTCTATTTCTCTTTAGTCCAGGAGAAACACTAAGGCTACCCCCTGCTGCCTTTCTTCCTTACTATGACTTTTGCTTCAGCCTCCAGACTTTCAGATGAAAGGTGGGTACCAGCTGTTCCCCATATACTAGGATGGTGTTTCTGAAATTCTTTTTTTTTTTTAATTAATTAATTTATTTGAAAGAGCGCACAAGCCAGGGCAGGGGGGAGGGACAGAGAGAAAGGTAGAAAGAGAAAAGTAGACTTTGAGCCCCAACGCAGGGCTTGATCTCACAATCTGGAGATCATGACCTGAGCGGAAATCAAGAGTCGACTCTTAACTGAGACACCCAAGCGCCCCATCTGAAATTCTGTATGGAAGAATAAATCAGGTATTTTCTTTGTTTTGTTTTCAATTATGGCAGACCATGTTTATGTAAAGTGTAATAAAAATAAAAATAAATTATTAGAAAAATAGAAAGTATTAAGACAAAATGTACACATTAGTAGGAGTCTTATTCTGTATTATTATTATTAGGCTTGAAATGCATTCTCAAAATGCCAAAGTTTATGATCAATTTCTCTATTTATCCATAATGAGTAGTTCATGGATCATTCTAGGGACAGATTGCTCTAGGAGACAAATGTCAGGTCCTACCATGAACTCTCTGGAGGCATGTGACTCCAGTCTTGTATGCTAGGACAGGGTTATAGAATTCTGCAAAGTAAAAATAAACCAGAGGTGAGATGACAGTACCCTTTTGTGTCCTAATTCTCAACGGGTGTTTTTCACTGATTCTCCCCAATCCACGACAGTGTAACCTACTCAGCTGGAAGGTATATATTTTGGTGACTTTCAATTCCCTGTTTGAACATCTGGTCTCTTCTGAGTTGTAAATGGGTGACATGGTGGGTAATATAGCTATCCTTTGGAGTTTGGCATGCAATGTCCTAGCAACGTCTTTTAAAGCGGTGCTTCTTACCAATTTTCTCTAATTTGAGCTTCAACAATAACCCCAAAATTAGAGTCATGAATTCACTATCCTATTTCACTAGCAAAAGTTAAAATACTTAAAAATATATATATATTATTTATTTATTTATTTGACAGAGAGAGTGAGAGAGCACAAGCAGGGAGAGCAGCAGAGGGAAATGCAGGCTCCCCTCTGAGCAGGGAGCCTAATGTAGGCCTTGATCCCATGACCCTGGGATCATGACCTAAACCAAAGACAGACGCTTAACCACCCTGGAGGTTATTCCTGGACTCTGAGCCACCCAGGAGCCCCTAAAACACTTCAAAAGCCTTCTTATCTCTCCCATGAGAATAACTTTGATTAATATATATATTCGATAAGTTAAAAAATTAAAGAAGGAAATCACAAAAAATGATGAATACATATCTTAAGCCTTTACTTTAAATTTGAAACATGTATGTTTGTATTCATTCATAATTCTTTTCACATATGGCCATGGTCTAATCTTGAATCATAGGGTCTGCTGAGTGCCATTTGTGATCTTTATTTTTCCATAAATCAGAACCTTATTGCATTAGACATTTTTGAAATTTATTTTTTCTTTAAAGCAGAGTAATAATCTAAAGCCTGTGAAAACAATAGGTGTCCAAATATTCTATAGGTTTATAAAACTTCTCATCTCTTCACTTTTTATAATTTGTCTTCTCTAGTCCAAATTTTGCAGCATTTTTAAGCAGGTCAATAATTTTGAATATTTCCAAAGCATTCAACCTAATTTTCAGTGAAAGAACTCTATTTTCTCATTCATCTCTCACTGGCTTCTTAATATATTTATTTATAACATGAAAATTACTATAATAATTATAAGATTGAGAAACTAAATTTATTCTCAGATTAGTACTCCTCCTATAAGGACAAAACTATCCTGACATCTACAGAAAGGTCCACTTTTCAAAACCCTTCAGTTTTCTATGGGTATTGTCACTTTAATATTGAGTACTGAGAATAAAGAATCTGCTTAATTACTTAATTAGGACCAGTAATGAACCTATGCAATCATAATACATCATTGCCAGTAGCAATACTTTTTAGAAATGCAAAGGTGGATCGTTACTTAAAAAAAAAGAATATATTCTAATTAAATATTGACAAATATACTTATATAGTGCACCCTGTATCTGTATCTATATATATGCAAATACCCAAATTCCATTTGATAAAATTTGTATTGCTAAGAAAATTTTAACCTCATCAGACTTCATAAGAGTTCATTGTATAATGTATATAAAATTATACACAACATAATGCACAATACGTAATATGTAATCAGTAAAGACTAAAAGATTGTTTATTTGTGTCATGCTTTAGAACATATTGTCTGGAAAACAGACAATGGGAAGGATATCTGTGTGCAGGAGAGTTACTGTGTGCTCTGAGATGAGTGAAAGTTGGGGAATTAAACTGAAGGAGAACTGAACTGGGAAACAGTTGCAAGAGAGGTCTCTGTGGATCCCCAGAGGAGCACTGGAGCTGGGTGGTCTTTTTGTACTGCTCCACTGAGGCATGGGAGCCGAGCCTGTTAACTGCACTCTGACCCACCAGTGGATAGTTTACTTACTCTAGGGAGGAGACAAAGCTTTCATGAAGAAGCTCCCTTCGGCAAAGGAAAGTTTCCTGTCACTCATCTATGACCTCACAGTAGCCAAAATTCTTGGTAACAGACCAATTAAGTAATTAAAAATAATAATAAACCCATTACATGTTAACATAAATAACATGTTTATGAAAAATAATTATAATTGCTGAAAGTATTTAGTGGTATGATTGGCATTGTTTGTGGTTTTGCAAATATTTTAAATGTCTGACTTAATAGATGATAATTAGATTCTTGTATCAGCTTCTGATTCAATCTGCAGCTATATGTTGTTTTAATTGGAAGTATGTAAGAAAATTATGTCTCACAAATAAGTTGTTGGAAAGAGGAAGGAAATTTTCATGACATTTTTTATATAATTTGGAGTCTTTTCCTTAAATTTTATGCCAAAATTTAACAAGTGGTAGTTTTGTAATATGGAATATGACATTTTACTACTGATATGTTATAGACTGCTATAATAAAATCCTTTGATCTTTCTTGCAACTTTAACCATCCTTTATTCATATGTTTCTACAAGACCATCTATTGATCTCTTAGGAAATATGATTTGGTGAGTTATTCAGTGAGATCTTCCAAATATTGGGACATCTTTTATTAATATCAATATCAAAAACTCACATTCATTAATAACACCATCCATCTTAACAGAAAGTTTTTGAAGTGCTGGAAAACTGCCAGGCATATTATAATTTCTGATGTAAGTTTTCCAAAATCGTGATTTGAGTTTGAAATCTTGATTGTTTATCAGTGATAGTAAGTATTGTCAAGGTGTTCTTTAAGTGTGAAAGTAGCTCATGATAAAAAAGGATAGTTCAAATGATTGAAAAGTAATTATAATACTCTATACATAAAATTAGTTATAAGGAATTGTTACAATATAAGCAACTATCAAGCTTTTAATATTCTTTATAATTTTAAGATGTCATCAAGAACTGTCAGCAGTTGATATAAATATATTTATATGTATGAAAATAAAAATGCCCAATAAACATGAATGATAGTTTTGCCCACTAATAAATTCAAAAATACTATGCAATTGTTTAACTGTCGAAATTAAAATACATATATTTTTAAGGAAAACCAATGTTGGTTAGAATTTTGTGAAATTTGTCTTACACATTTACATGGGATTAAAAATGACAAAATTCTTCCAAAGGTAAGTTCAAAATTTGTGTAAAACATTAAAATTATTCAACTTGACCAATAAATTATTTGACATAAAACTATATACTAAAAATATGGCATTATTATATAACTCCAACATAAACATGATAAAATAGTATACAGACTTTAGACATCTTATTTTTCAACAAAAATTTTATTACATTTGTATAAATGTATGGAAAATAAAGCATTAGTATCAAATATCACCTCCTCAGAGAAACCTTAGATATATATATATATATATATATATATATGTATGTATAATAGTTGCCCATAAGCAACCTTGTCATCTATTCTTTTATTTTTTTTTTAATTTTTATTTTTTATAAACATATATTTTTATCCCCAGGGGTACGGGTCTGTGAATCACCAGGTTTACATACTTCACAGCACTCACCAAAGCACATACCCTCCCCAATGTCCATAATCCCACCCCCCTTCTCCCAAACCCCCTCCCCCCAGCAACCCTCAGTTTGTTTTGTGAGATTAAGAGTCACTTATGGTTTGTCTCCCTCCCAATCCCATCTTGTTTCATTTATTCTTCTCCTACCCACTTAAGCCCCCATGTTGCATCACCACTTCCTCATATCAGGGAGATCATATGATAGTTGTCTTTCTCTGCTTGACTTATTTCGCTAAGCATGATACGCTCTAGTTCCATCCATGTTGTCGCAAATGGCAAGATTTCATTTCTTTTGATGGCTGCATAGTATTCCATTGTGTATATATACCACATCTTCTTGATCCATTCATCTGTTGATGGACATCTAGGTTCTTTCCATAGTTTGGCTATTGTGGACATTGCTGCTATAAACATTCGGGTGCACTTGCCCCTTTGGATCACTACGTTGTCGCACTTGTTGTCGCAAATGGCAAGATTTCATTTCTTTTGATGGCTGCATAGTATTCCATTGTGTATATATACCACATCTTCTTGATCCATTCATCTCTTGATGGACATCTAGGTTCTTTCCATAGTTTGGCTATTGTGGACATTGCTGCTATAAACATTCGGGTGCACTTGCCCCTTTGGATCACTACGTTTGTATCTTTAGGATAAATACCCAATAGTGCAATTGCTGGGTCATAGGGCAGTTCTATTTTCAACATTTTGAGGAACCTCCATGCTGTTTTCCAGAGTGGCTGCACCAGCTTGCATTCCCACCAACAGTGTAGGAGGGTTCCCCTTTCTCCGCATCCTCGCCAGCATCTGTCATTTCCTGACTTGTTGATTTTAGCCATTCTGACTGGTGTGAGGTGATCTCTCATTGTGGTTTTGATTTGTATTTCCCTGATGCCGAGTGATATGGAGCACTTTTTCATGTGTCTGTTGGCCATCTGGATGTCTTCTTTGCAGAAATGTCTGTTCATGTCCTCTGCCCATTTCTTGATTGGATTATTTGTTCTTTGGGTGTTGAGTTTGCTAAGTTCTTTATAGATTCTGGACACTAGTCCTTTATCTGATATGTCATTTGCAAATATCTTCTCCCATTCTGTCAGTTGTCTTTTGATTTTGTTAACTGTTTCCTTTGCTGTGCAAAAGCTTTTGATCTTGATGAAATCCCAATAGTTCATTTTTGCCCTTGCTTCCCTTGCCTTTGGCATTGTTCCTAGGAAGATGTTGCTGCGGCTGAGGTCGAAGAGGTTGCTGCCTGTGTTCTCCTCAAGGATTTTGATGGATTCCTTTCGCACATTGAGGTCCTTCATCCATTTTGAGTCTATTTTTGTGTGTGGTATAAGGAAATGGTCCAATTTCATTTTTCTGCATGTGGCTGTCCAATTTTCCCAGCACCATTTATTGAAGAGGCTGTCTTTTTTCCATTGGACATTCTTTCCTGCTTTGTCGAAGATTAGTTGACCATAGAACTGAGGGTCTATTTCTGAGCTCTCTATTCTGCTCCATTGATCTATGTGTCTGTTTTTGTGCCAATACCATGCTGTCTTGATGATGATAGCTTTGTAATAGAGCTTGAAGTCCGGAATTGTGATGCCACCAACGTTGGCTTTCTTTTTCAATATTCCTTTGGCTATTCGAGGTCTTTTCTGGTTCCATATAAATTTTAGAATTATTTGTTCCATTTCTTTGAAAAAGATGGATGGTACTTTGATAGGAATTGCATTAAATGTGTAGATTGCTTTAGGTAGCATAGACATTTTCACAATATTTATTCTTCCAATCCAGGAGCATGGAACATTTTTCCATTTCTTTGTGTCTTCCTCAATTTCTTTCATGAGTATTTTATAGTTTTCTGAGTATAGATTCTGTGCCTCTTTGGTTAGGTTTATTCCTAGGTATCTTATGGTTTTGGGTGCAATTGTAAATGGGATTGACTCGTCATCTATTCTTTTAAACAAAAAGTGAATGTTTCTTTCCTTAGTTTAAATATTTTTTCTCTCAATGAAATTTGAGTTCCATGAAAAAGGTGCTTTTATTGTTCACCTCCATATTCTTAGCAGATACTCAGAAACTGGTACATGATAGGCATTCTTGCAGTAATTGTCAAATTGATGAAAAAATAAAAACAATATAAATTTGGGAGTGGTTAACTTTTATTGTATAGTTTTCTGAGGCTTTTTTTGTTTTGGCAAATTATTCTTCAGGACAATCTTTCATACTATACTCATTAAAACTATATGCTTGAAAAGGATAATTTTTCAAAAAGACCTCTAGTATCTAAGGTGGGGTTTTTTGGTTTGTTTTTTTGGTTTTTTGTCAAATTAGAAATTCCTTTCTTAATATAAAGGATGTCTAAATCCTAACGCGGCTATTCCATAATCAAAGCAAGAACGTTGTCTCTCTGTGTTTACTCAATTTCTACCATGTTTTTGTTTTTGCTTTTATTTTTGCTTTACTGTTTACAAGAGACTATTCTGTGCTATGAGGATAAGTTTTTCTATAGCTCTGGAAGTGCCCTCCTGAGTATGCTTTCTGGAATGCCAATTTATTATTGATTTCTAAGACTGTGCTAGTAAATTTGGATGACCTAAAGCACTGTTCCTTTTTACTGTACTTCACTCTATGGCGTTTCGTCTTTGCTTAGCTAAATCCCAGATGGCACAGAGGCACACTGTTAATTCTCTCAAACAGTGTTACATAACAAATGAAATTTCACGTAAATTAACAAAGAATTTTGGCTTCAAATGTATGGTCTAAAAGAAAAAAAAAAAAAAGCTTCATTTATTCTTGGCCATTACAGATTTTTAGTATTTTGTAACCCTCATAGGTAAGATTCTACCTTTAATTATGTCTTTGATATCCAGAGCATAAAAAAAGAATACCTAAAATGTATACCATGGTGCCATCTGCCATTTTGGGATTCAAATTTTCAGATTTTATGTTACCTCCTTTAGTATGCTGTTTCATACTCCTTCCTGCCTCACCTAGGATCTCTGTCTTGTATGTTAAGCTGAGTGTGGGAAAGTGAGGAAGATCAAAATAATATATAAGTGGCCCGCCCCTTTTCTTGTAGAATTTCCATGTTTACAGGTAGATTATCCTGCCTATTTCAAAAGAAAAAAAAAATGCCCTTGAGCTATGGGCTGTGTAGACAAAGAAGCTTGCTATAATTGTCAACAGTCCTAGGCAGTTGCTTTAGGGCAGGTTTTTCCAGCTCCCATCATAATAGCATTTTCTCCAGATGATTTTTGTTTTGTGGAGCCTATATGATGCACTGTAGGATGTTAAGAAGCCACCCTAACTTCCATCCACTAGACACAGCAGCAATGCCCAGTCCCCTAAATGACAACCAAAAGTGACTCCAAATATTGTCAAATTTGCCATGGATGGCAAAAATCGGACCCCACAGCTTTAGGTATGAAAACAAAACATACAACCACACCAGCAACAACAGCATTTCACAATCATCAGGGTCTTCAAATTAAAGGCAAAATCAGTTAAAGGAGATGCCAGCATTATTTGTTTAGCCAAAAGTATTCCTCCAGCGTAAGGCCAACTAGAGGGTGTAGGCTCCTGGCTCTTAAGCTTCAATGTGGGTACATCTTATCCAGGTGTTGTTTTAAAATGAAGATGGCCATGGATACACCTGGCTGGTTCAGCCAGTGTTGCACTGTTGGTTTCAGCTCAGGGCATGATCTGAGAGTCCGAGGCAGAGCTCCATGTAGGGCTCAGAGACTGTTTAAGATTTTCTCTCTTTCTCCCTCCACCTTCCCTCCCCCACTCACTCACTGTCTCTCTAAAATAAATAAATAAATAAATCTTAAAAAAAAATGAAGATGACTGGACTCTCACTTCTAAGAAATTCTAAATCAATAGCTTTTCAGTGGAGTCTACCAAATAGGGTATTTGTTACTCAACCACAGAATCTATAGAACCACTGGGAAAATGAACTAAGGCATAGAAAGTTTAAGAAATTGGTTAAGAGTTGATAAAAATCAAGATAAAATTTGTGTGGTGGAAAAAAAGAAAAGAAAAGAAAAGAAAAAGGCCAGAATGGAAGGTTCAGGGAAGAAATGTCCTACTTTAGTGAGTAAGAAGGTCTTTTTGTGTGTTGTTTTTTCCTGTGCATAAATAAGTATCAACAAATAGGTCTTGCCTATCTTCCTTTGAATTAAATGCTTATCTAGGTCCTTAAGGTAATTTAGAAATATAAGTCATGCACAAACAATGAACAATCTCTTTGTGGGGAATATTGTGGTTATTACCTTGAATGGCAAAATGTTCTCTTGACCGCGTTTAAAGTAACAGATGGTGAATGGTCTTTTATACAAAATGCTAGTTACAAGCCATATCTAGTCACTGAAATAGATTTTGATGTTGAAAAGGTGTAACTGATTGCAGCATTTGCCAAGTTAGCTATTTTTCCATGAGACATGAAAAGAAACCAGTGGAGGCTTTATATTGATTTTGTCTGGCCATTCTCAGGAAAGAACTTATGGACTAGATCTGGAAGTATTCAGTGTTTCTTCTCAAACCTCTGCTGACACAATCTCATCAGTTCTTTGCAAACAGTGATTACCAGACACAATCATTTCTGTCAGCTGAATAAGGAGTTCTTTTAAAAGAAACATTACCCAAGCTGTTTCTTTCATGCTTCTTTCCCCAGCAAATAGTTACACTGAAATTTCAACAAAGACAACTAAAGCCACACTGAAGTGATTTTTAAAAAGATACTCGAGGAAAACTGTAACAAGTTTTCTTATTCTTCAGCTTGTTTTTCAAATTCAAAAGGTTCCTTAAAAGGCAAACATTCTGAAGGTAAAGGCTGCTTTTAATGTTTTGTTCACTGCTGTGTCCCCAGCAGTTAGAAGAAAATCTAAGGCATACAAGGTGCTGAATAAATATTTGATTAATGAATAAACAGAAACTCATTGTGTTGAATTTGAAAGGAGAGAAGTATTTGAGCTTTCTCCTAAGCTTCTGAGCAGACTTGACTTAATAGATACATTGTGCTTTTATTTAAGGCCAATGCTTCATTTTGTGCCTATCTCCTCATCTACCCAAAGCCTTTGATTTCTACCCTCCTTCATGCATCAAGGTCACTTCCTCCTCTAGTGGACCATCCAGAAAATACACAAGTTTTGGGGTGGGTGGGGGTGGGATGGGGGTAGAGTGGGGGGGGTGGGAGGTGGAGGGGAGGGAAAAATGTATTATAAAAGGAAGAAAAACAAAACAAAACAAAACAAACACCAAAACCAAAAAACGACTCTGTCTTGTGCTTACTTCATTCTCCAACAATGATCCTAGTTATTTTCTCTTTACAAAAAGTGTTATCTCCTATTTCAGTTTTCATTCCTCATACCTATTTCTCTTGAATCCTCTCTAATCACATGCTTGCTCTTAATTCACTGAAAGTGCTGCTGTTAAGGTCAGCAAATGCCCATATGTTGCTAAATCCAATATTCAGTTCCCATTCCTCATCCTCCTGGATGTAACAGAAGCATTTGATAAAATTAATCACCCTCTCCTTAAAAGACTTCATTTGGCTTCTAGTGTGGAGAATTATTGGACCTCACCATGGACAGTTTCTTCTCAATATTTTTTGTTGGTTCTCTTTCTCTTCTCAACTTTTTAAATTAGAATGCCCCAGGCCTCACTCTTTGGATCTCTTTTCTTCTTTATGTGCATTCACTATTTTAAAATCTCATCTCTTTTCTTGGCTTTCAATATCACCTATGCACTAATGCCATCCACATTTTCATCTGCAACAAAGAACTTCTCTGTGAATTTCAGGTTGTCTCATTACAATGACCACAATGCCTAATTTCAGGTAGACTTTCAGTTTTATAAAACCGTCTTAGACCTCAGCTGGCACTAGCCTCCCCAAAAGGATACATGATAGCTACCAAGGTTGCCATGGGGAGTGGTTTTTCTGGGAACTCCTGAAGTCTGAGTAGCATTCCTCACAGCACTTCACACAGGTCAGGAGCAAGGAAACTATCCTCTCCAGGAGGGTGCATGATTCACTTAGCTTTTAAATGAAGCTGTATTTTTGTAACAAATGAACACGCATAGCTTCCAGGGTCTCCATTAGGGGCAAGCCCAATTACCACACTCACCGCATTTAAGAAAGTGCAAAGCTATGCCTTCCATTGAAGTAGTTCTCCCAGTCCAGATGCAGTTTTCTAATCATGTTTATTTTTGCCATAAACAACATTGCTTTGTGTCAAAGTTCATTTGTCAGGGCATCTGGGTGGCTTAGTTGGTTTAGTGGCTGCCTTCTGCTCAGGTCATGATCCCAGGGTTGCGGGTTTGACCCCTACATGGGGCTCCCTGCTCAGTGGAAAGCCTGCTTCTCCCCCTCTCTGTGGCTCCAACTCCCTCATGTTCTCTTTCTCATGAACTCTATCGCAAATAAATAAATCTTAAAAAAAAAAAAAAGTTCATTTGCCAAAGCCCACCCACTGACACATACAAAGTTAAAAAAAAAAAAAAAAAGAAAAAGTTTGCATTGAGTTTGTTGTAACAAAGGGCACACCTGATGATTAGTGCGGTGTCTCAGAAAGGGACAATTAAAGAGAGGTACTTTTAGGATTTTGAACTCTGGAATCAGTCATTGAATGGGATTTGTCAGTCTTTGCACACTAGATTTGTCAGTCTTTGCACACTAGATTTGTCAGTCTTTGCACACTAGGTGGTAGGGATTTGTCAGTCTTTGCACAGTAGATAATGCTGGACTAGTCAGTGGCCTTGCCTTTAGAATATATGGTTAACAGAGAGTGATTGCTAATCAATGAATCAATTTGTTCATGGTCTTATCTTGGAACACAGGGTTCTGAACAAGTGAGTGTTAAAAGAGTTTGAGAATAGGGTTTGTGATGATCATTGCAGTTTTGGTTTGGTACATTTCTCTGTTTTGCATACCATACTGTAGTCTGTTTTGAAATAATTTAGTTTTGGTTTCAATTTTCAGTTCCACCTACTGTCTGTCAGTATATTAATACTTTATCATTAGTAACACCATTAGCATATTATTCATGTCTGGCTTCCAGGAAAACAAAAATAGAGAGTTATACAAAACTTAAATTCTCATACCCAGCAGGAAAAGGTCTGTTAATCCCACAATGTCAGATTGCCTACTGAACATCTCTCCATATAATAGCTTAAATTTAACATTTCCAAGTTTAGTATTCCATCCTTCCAAACCAAACAAAATATAAACAATCAAAACCCTACCTCTTCTACAGTCTTCCTCATTGCATTCATGACCAAGTCTATGCTCTTAGTTTTGCGAGTTAAAACCTTGAAGCCCCTTTCTCTTACACCTTATATTCAGTTGAGTATCATATCCTATTAGCTTTACTTTGTAAGCGGATCTAGAATTCAGTAACTTCTCATAATTTCCATCTTGTGTGGATGTTGGATCTCATAATCCAGTCCTTACCCTTTAATCTGTTGTGAATGACAGCAACGGTGATTCTTTTAAAGTGTAGTTGGACTACAGTTCTTCTCAGAAGCCTCCAGCTGCTTCCTGTGTCACTCAGAGTAAAAACCAAAGTCCTTAAAATGACTTTCAAGGCCCTAGGGAGTTATCTCCATAACTTCTTTATCTCTTACTTCTCTGCCCTCCTCTGCATTCCCCTTGAGTCACACTGGCTTCCTGACTTTTCTGGAATATGCCAGACACTCTTCTGCCTCAGGGTGATTATACCTGCTGGATTTTCTCCCTGGGCAATTCTTCCAGCTCTACATATGGCCCTCGACTTCATCTCCTTTAAGTCATTGCTCACTGTTTCCCTCATCCTACTTGCCACTGTCTCTCCCCAGCTCTACTCACTGCTCCTTTCTCCTACTTAGCACTTATATAGTTTATTATTCATACTGTTTATTCCGGTTTTTCTGCACTAAACTATATCTCTCTGAGGACAGAAATTTCATTTCTGTTGTATTCGTCTTATGCACGCAGGACCTACAACGCTGCCTGGAACCCATTAAACAATAAATACCTATGAGCGAATTTGTTGAAACTAAAAGTGTGTGTGAAGTATCAGGGAAATATAGTAATAAAGTATCAGGGAAATATAATAATAACCAAAGTAGATTTGCAGTTTTAGATGTCAGATAAATTGAGGGACTATTTATTATTGTTATTTTTCCTGATCTATAATAGAATATTTATCAGTCTTTAGATATAAGTAAATGCTGCATAACATTAATTATTATAATAGGATGTTGCATTATTAAAACCACAGTTGTCTATCACTGTAATATATGATGGTCAGAGGAAAAGACAACCTCTTGATACAAAGGAACACTATTTCTTATGAGCTCCCATTGAAGTTATGATTTTTCTGGGTTTCCAACACAGATACTAGACCCATGTTGTGAGAAAGTGTGTAGTGTCTGTGTGTGTAACTGTAGATGCATGTGTGAGCACAAATATGTGACAAAATTGTTGATGTTAGCATTCAAAGGGCAAAGGAGGAAGTGAGGAAAGAGGTCGAAATAGGCAAGCAAATTTTCATTTGAGCAATATGGAGGCTGATAATGGGGTTGTCTATAAGCTGTCTGAAATAGAAGAGCACTTAAGTACTCTGATCTGAGGTTTGATACCTTCAAAATACATTTAATAATTCATCTCTTCATCTAAACTTGGAATGTTTCTGAGCACATTGAGTATGCATTGTTGAGGGCAGAATTTGATCAAGAAGGGTCAGCAATGAAGCCGACGTATCTGTATGGTCTATGAAAGTCATTTTTGTAGGCAAGCAGAGTGCTCTGTCTTCCAAAACTAGGTTTCCTTCTCATAACACATTAATAGTGGTATATCTATGGGCTTTCATAGAAACCATGACATATTATAAGTATGGGCTCCATTATTCTCTGGATATACATCTTAATGAGCTATTGCTGCCAGACGACATGATGCATCTGACAATCCAGCTAAGACCTGGATACACTGTATATACTATATCACAGGCATTTTTCTTGTGATACATAAACCTGGCCTTAGGCCATGTCTGTACAATAGAATTGTACCTCACTGAACAATTCACTTGGTATGATTTGTTGTGACCTGTCTACACAATTCTTGAGCAGTGGATATCTTAATGAGCCACAGCAAATTGGATGGACCAATTCATAGCTGCTGTCACATACTGTAGCCACGACCTCAAATTAAAGTTATAGATTGCTTCTAAGCATTGTTCATTGGTACTGACTCAAACTATAGCATAGAATGCTCTCATTAATCCCTTGATCAAACTGAGAACATACATATCAGACGTTTCTGCACTGAAGGTATTACTATACCTACTGGGATATAGCATAATTTGATTGACAGTAATTGCTGCCATATGCTTCCAATTATCTAATTAGCAATTGCTACCACATATGTTACCAATTATATAAAACTAGCACTGCTTTAGAACTTCCATTCGAACCTGTCACTGAATCTTAGGATGCCGTACTGCATTTGCTTTGAAAAATGCTTTCTGAATTTCTATGTATATGTGGCCTAGGATAAGTTTTATATTAAGCAATAAAAATATTTAAGTTAACATGCTTTTAGTTAACATAAAATTATTGAAAACAAAAACTGAAAAGTAAAAGAGCTGAAATGGAACATTAAAAATAAACTCTCAAACAATCTCAACATTAAATCAACAATCTATAACACTGAGGTTTCTGCCACAGTTCTTTTAATGATGAAAGAGGATTAAGGAATTATTAGAATGTCATCTTTTTTTAAATTAATTCATTTATTGAACAAATACTAATTAAGGATCATTGTATTCAAAGTGCTAGATAAAAAGACCATGGCAGATAGAAAGATAAAAGCCAACTTTGACTACAATACAGAGGACACGAATAAACCAATTAAAATGTTACAAATCATAATCTAGAAATTTAAAAAGAAAGAAGTACTAAACTCTATGCTCACTACAGTAGAGATCAGTTTTAGGTCTATGAAGAAAAATATAAACTTATGATACAAAATTTCAATTCATGATTGAAGAATAGAGAGGGTTTCATCTGGTAGAAATGGGGGCAGAAGAAGGTTTCTACACAAAGGGGGAATAACAAAAGCAAAGGTAATTCATTTATATATAAAAAATGACAGTGAGCCATATGTCCAGCCCAACACCTCAACATGTCATTCAAACACTGAAATTTCAACAGTTTGCAAATATAGTGCTTATTATTCGAAGGCTTTTTCTATTTTGTTTCTATTGTGTCTATATCAAAAATACATAGCTGACATTTCAAAGCAATATCCTGTACAATATGTAATACAAAAACCTTAAGATTGCCAGAAATCTTTGGGAATAGTGACATAGATTCCTTTTTCTTCTAAGTTTTTTTTTTGTTGTTGTTTTTCTTTTTTACTGATATCCACTCATATAATTCCAGTATACCATAGCTGTCCATTACAGTTCGATCATTTCCCCATTCCAAATCATATTTGATGTAACTTCTAGATTAATCTTTTCAAAAATGATTTTTGCAGTTTCATTCGTAGAACAGTTACGTACTCATCACCTACTGCGGAGCAACTGGGAGAATCATGGCCCTTGTAGACAAGACATTTTGCAACTTACCATGCATTGTCCTACACAAAAGACTAAAATGGTTTGTTCTTCCCTGCTTCGGTATTCTCTAAGATTGATTCCGTACTGAATCATAATATTCTACAAATGTGTATTTCTAATAAATGCATTGGGTATTTTGTTATAAGCATGCTGGTAAAAAAATGCCTTTTGGATCAAGTTAATTTATAGTTCTTTGTTAATATCGCTCGCCTGTAATATACCTTTTCAAAATAATCTCCTCAAATCACTATTATGGGGTGAAACATATATATGTAAAGCTAATTCCATCTAACCACTGCAGACCTCATTCTTTCCTTTCTGTATATCAAATTACTATGTAGTTTTCAAAAGGCATCTCAGGCATAATCTCTTGCTAGTAGTCTTTCTCATCTAATTAATAAGGTCAGCGCAAGCCTGTGCAACTTTTAGCCTCATACACAGTTGGATATGACATTATAGTGTCTATATTAAATAAATCAATCCAGTGTCAGTTCTGATAGATAAAAATAAAATGAAATAAAATTTTAAAAATCAGTGCATAAAATCCAGCTAAAGCTAAAACTAATAATAATCTTAAAGGCCTTATATAGGTGGAATGAGCAGTGTTGAGTAATGATTATTTGGACTTGCAGTAAGTGAGCACCTGATTGCTCAGTTATGATTGATAATAAATATTAAATGACAATCTTCATTGCTGTACCTGGGCCAATTTCTTCACCCACTGCAAGGCCAAGTGGGTAAAGCAGTACATTCAAAAAGAACCTATAATATAAACATTAGTATACTGAATACAGGACAGGTGAAAAATGAACCCTTGTATACTGTTTGTGGGAATGAAAACTGGTGCAGCCACTATATAAGATAGTATAGAGGTTTCTCAAAAAATTAAAAATAGAACCATCGTATGATTCAGTAATCACACTCCTAGGTATTTACCCAAAAAATACAAAAATGTTATTCAAAGGGATACATGCACCCCAAGTTTATAGAAGCATTATTTAAAGTAGCCAAAATATGGAAGCAGCTCAAATATCCATCAATACATGAACAGATAAAGAAGGTGTGCCATATTTATATGCATAATAGAATATTATTCACCATAAAAAGAATGAAATTGTGCCATTTGCAACAACATGGTTGGAACTAGAGGGTATAATGCTAAGTGAAATAAGTCAGTAAGAGAAAAACAAATACCATATGATTTCACTCACATGTGGAATTTAAGAAACAAGACAAATGAGCAAAGGAAGAAAAAAGAGACCAGCTAAAAAAAAAACCAGTCTATCAGCTGTAGAGAACAAACAAATTGTTACCAGAGGGGAGGTGAGAGGGGATGGGGGTGAAATCGGTGACTGGGATTAAGAGTACGCTTATCTCGATGAGCACTGAGTAATGTATGGGAACTTGTTGAATCACTATATTGTACACTTCAAATTAACATAACACTAAATGTTAACTACACTGAAATTAAAAGTAAATAAAATAAATACAAGACAGGAGAAAAGTTAAAAGAAACATTCATTGTTTGATGATGATGACACACAATATCAAGAAATCTGGAAGAGGAACAAGAACATGAATATTGAAGGTATGGCTACGAACTGAATTGTGTCCCATCCAAATTCACATGTTGAAGCCCTAATCTACAATATGATGGTGGTATTTGGAGGCAGGGTCTTTGGAGGCAATTAGATTTAGATGAAATCATGAGGATGGGACCCTCATAAAGGGATTAGCAACCTTACAAAAAGAGACACCAGACAGCTTGCATTTTGTCTCTCAATTTCTCTCTCTCTATTGGCCATGTGGGAACACAGCAAGAAGGTGGCCATCTGCAAACTAGGAAGAGAAACCTGACCACGTTGGCACCTTGATCTCAGACCTCCGTCTTCAGAACTGTAAGAAATAAATTTTTGTTGTTTTAGTCACCCAGTCTACGGTATTTTGTTCTGACAGCCTGAGCTGACTAATACAGCTGTACATAATCTTGGATACGGTAAAGGCTCTATATCAAAAGTGGTATATGTTCTTTTATTTATTACATTGAAAACATATAAAACATATGAACAACACAATTCCAGCAACTGCAAGGAAAAATCATCAGTTGAATGGAATAAAGAGAGCAGAATGCCTGACCTGTCATTAAGAGAGACTGCTTTGGTGAGTGCTGTGAAGTGTGTAAACCTGGTGATTCACAGACCTGTACCCCTGGGGATAAAAATATATGTTTATAAAAAATAAAAAATTAATTAAAAAAAAAAAAAAAAGAGAGACACACTTTTAAAATCAAAGCAAATGGGCCACAGAAAATCAAACTGTAAAGATACATGCTGTAAAGCTTTAACAACAAACCAAGTATTAGTTTATACACTGGTAATGGCAAGTAACTTTGGCTGACTTAAGTTCCTGAATTTCCCATAGGAAATTATAGAAGTCACATATATTTGAATTTCTAGCATTTTCTTTTTTATTTCAAGGTGCCAACCACATATTAACACATTTGATCAAGTTGTAATGCATTTAAATTGTAATTATATTTTCTTACTGAAGAATTTTTAAAAAAAAAGACACAAAATACCATTGCAAAATCTTTCTTCAGTATTAGTAGAACAGCATTAGCTTTTTAGTTCTACCTCTGAAAGAGAACAGAGGCTTCTTAAAGTGTACCTAAACCTTAACTCCTCAGACATTGTAAGGCATTGTGTTGTTTTAGTTATTATAAAACGGTTTTCAAAGGTTAAGTTGTCACTGAGGAAAAGCATTTTACATAATGACACTTAAGTTAGTCTACTTTTCTTAATCACAAAAGGCAACTTGTGCCAAAAAGCCTGTGAAAACTACCTGAAGATGAAGCACAAAATAATAAATTAGGCCCTAAATATGCTATATTCTAATTATAACTTCTGATATTTTGTCCAGAAATGGAAAGAATCTGAAATATGCACAAACTTGCAGTCAGCATTATTATTTGCAGAAAAAATAGGTCTTTACCAGTTGGCAAAATGGTACAAATGAGCGCAGGAGCTGTAAATCATGGATTCTGTTATGAAAACCAGGGCTGGGAAGAAATACACTCTCTGTTCGGAGAAATACAAATTAAGTTCATAGGTTAAAAAAATTAATAATGCCTATTGTATGTAATGGGTATCATTTTCATGTGAAAAATCAAAGGAATCATAATTTCTCATGGTCTTTTCTTATGGAACATCTTTCATTTGTTGTGATCACACATATATAGCTTTTCCCTTTTACATGTCATATCCCATGTTATAAAAGTGTTACCGATTGGCTAGTGTCAAAGTTTAAAAAGTATTATGTTTATGAATTAGATTAAATTGGATTAGGACAAATTGTCTTTGTTTAAAAATTTCTTTTTCTCAAATAAGTAAAGCAAAAGAAATATGAGGCTGCAAAAGAATTAAAAGGGGGCTATGTATTATAACCCAATAGTTCTTCATTTTTAAACAGGTCAAAGGTCAGTCCTGAGCTTGCTGAATCTGAAAACAAAGTTGTAAAAGTGGCATGAGGAAAAAATTCTTGAACCAGATTTTATAAAGGAAATAGAGAAAATTATTATACTGTATGTCTGTAAACATAGCCTTTATTTTCTTACTTGTGTTGTCTGTGCTGTTCCCAGATATCCTTTTCTTTGATATCTTTCTTCTTTGTAATAGAGGGAACGTTTTAACTAATAACACATAAGCATGAAAAGTCTACGATTCCTTTAGATTGAGGATACACAGGCTAATTTTCAGCATTTTGCCCTCACTCTGAAAGTCTTCATTTTCTTTTGCTTTAACCATGATTATTTACTTTTACTGTGATTAATGATTTGAATAATTCGAGATCCATGTAAATAAAATGTTTGAGAAATATTTTCACATTTTGTTAATAGAGCTAACATTTCTTGGAATTACTTGATTAAATCTAATTTGTGGCTGAAAAACATTTTTTAAATTGAATCAATGAAGCTATATTAATGGTATACCTTTTATTATAAATAATAAAACAACCAATTATTTTTTAACTAATGTATTTTGCCAATATTTTATATAATTTTCTTCATCCATTAGTTCTATAAGCTCAAAATGTATTAGGTAAATATTTGAGTAATTATTTTAAAACTCATAGAATATGGTCTAGTTACCACAGGGTTTCATAGTAAGTGTTGTTGGTGTGTGTGTGTGTTTTAAAGGGGAATACAAAGAAAGAGAAAACTTGTAGAGTCATATACTACTTGAATGGTATTTTGAAATGTATATTTTAACTCACTAGACATTGTACATAGAAGAAATACTCAAATAGATTTAGTAACTTACTTAATATCACAAAGGCAGTTTGCAAGAGGCTTGCACTCAGTTTGCTGATACCTAATGGTTTGTAGAAATTACTGCAATTTGCCAAAGCAAATACTGGAAAAAGGTCTCACTGAAAGCACCATCTTGAAGAAAAGAAGGCACTTTAGCTAATGTCCCTTTTTCTGATATAAGATGTTGGACTATAGAGTCCATTTACTAAGCATACCAGGATGCCACAGAAGGGAAGGGAAAGGATGTGGCTGTGTTTTATTTTTGATATTAGCTTATCTTTGTAATAAAGAACTCTTTCCATTTAGACTTTGAATTAATATACAATAGTTTCATTTATAATAACTAAATCCACTAGGTACCCGGAGGAGTCACAATAAGATAAAAAGTGTCAGAAAATGACATTTTGCTGAGGAATAAGGACAATTGTGAAATGGTTCTGCCCAGGGCTCTTTCCTTGACCATCTAATTTCTTTGCAGGGGGTTTCCGTTGGGTTTAATTCAATGACAGTGAAATTTTCAACTTTGTCACATTAAATTATTACAAATCGCTTAATGTCTTGGTAAGAAAGGATCCTGGTAAATCAGCAAACTCCAGAATAAAAATTCATGTGAAGTACTAGCTAGTTGCTTTAGGCAGCTATTGAGTCTGAACCTAAATGGAGAGTTTCTCCTTTCCTATTCCTGCTTTATTTTTTGGTCATTTGGTTAATTTTTATTATTACTAATTTACATACATTAAAATTTGTCTTTATGGTGTACAGTTCTATATGCTTGACAAATATATAGAATTATGATCTATCATCATAAGCATGATATAGAACAGTTCCATTGTATAAAAATTCCTCTCTGCATCCCATTTTAATCAACCATGGCCTCTACTTCCTATCATTGGCAACCACTGATCTGCTTTTAGTCCCGTAATTTTGCCATTTCTAGAATGCCAAACAAACAGAATCATATAGTTTGTAGTCTTTTGGGTTTGGCTTCTTGCACTTAGAAACATGTATTTTGTTTCCTGCATCAATAGTCCTTTCCTTTTATTGCTAAGAGCTAGTCCAATGTATAGAAGTATCATAGTATATTCATTCAGTGGTTGAAGGATATCTGTGTTGTTTCCAGATTTTGCTGATTATATATAAATTTCATAAACATTTAAGTACAGGTTTTTGTGTGAACATAACTGTTTTTTCAAGTAAATTTCCACAGTGAGATAACTGGGTCATGTAGTAAGTGTGTATTTAATTTTGTAAGAAGCTACAAAACCATTTTCCAAAGTTACCATACAATTTTGGAATCCCACAGCAAATTAGAAGAGTTACACTTGCTCCATGTCCTTATTAAGTACTTGGTTGGTCAGTTTTATATTGGTTTTAGTCATTTTAATAGGTATGTATTGGTATCTCATTGTTGTTATTTGTATTATTTTCACTTCCCTAAAAAGACAGAATGTTTACCATTGTTGTGAAGGTGGAATTGATACTCTTTCCACTCGCTATGTTCTGAATATATGCCAGAAGTCTCCAGCTATTGCTTTTGACTTTTTTCTTACTGAAAAACATGGCATAAATTCTAAGGGGAGTTCAGTGTTTAAAATATCACCAGACCTTTGAATTAATGTCGATAAGGCAATGTGATGTATTTTGTCATCATTTCTAATGTAAATATACTTTTGACATATTCAGTCTTAAGTTGCAATGTCTAAAAGAATTAATTTCCCAGCTATCGCAAAATACATGTGGGAATTTGACCCTGACGAGGAAGTAGAAAGTTACAAGACAGAATATTGTTCTCATACAAATAATGAGAAAAAGCCAAATAAACTGGCAGCAAAGATATCCAGATGAACTAAATTCCAGAAAATGACATCCCTTCCCAAGGGAGAAGAGAGCCATGGTGTAATGATCAGAAAAGAAGTAGTTAGATGTCTTTATCTAGAGATGACGTGATGGTGTACATGAAATATTATTTCAGATCAGCAAAGAATTATTAAAGCCAATAAATTATTGTGAACAGGTAGCAGGAAACAAAGTCAGGATGCAAAATCATCTGTACTACGTATATTCTAGAAACAAACAGCAGAGATATGGAACACAAATACCATTTGCAATAGTTTTTAAAACATAACAAATTAGTGTGAATGATATTACAAACTACATTCAAGATCTTCCGTTAATATTAGAGCATATGCTCAGAGATATTGGAGAAGACATAAATGGTGATATATAATCATATACATGATATGAAAGACTCTAATATTAAGATATTCATCCTTCCCAGGTGTATTTACATTTTATTTTAATGCAGTCTCAGCACATACAGTAGTAGACTTTTGGAAAAAAAAAGGTAATTTGATATAAAAATTTTATGGAAATACAATGGTCTAGCATATTCTAAATAATCTTAAAACAAAAGAAGAAGAAGTTACAAATAGAAAGCTAAAGTTCTCTCTCCCTTTTCTTCTCCCTGAGCTTGTGCTCTCTCTCTAATAGATAAATAAATCTCAAAAACAAAACAAAACAAAATACAAAGAGAGAAAATATCTTGTGTTCATAGAATATTGTTAAAAGGTCCACAAACAGAGGGTTTCAGATGGGAGATAGATTGGGGGAGGGGATAACTGGGTAATAGGTACTGAGAAGGGCACATGTTGTGATGAGGACAGGGTATTATATGTAACTAATGAATCATTGAACACTACATTAAAAACTAATGATGTACAATACAGTGGCTAAATTAACATAATTAAAAAAAATTAAAAAGGCCCATACTACCCAAAGTAATGTATTGACTCAATAAAAGCCAATGGCATGTTTCACAGAAATAGAAAAAAAAATAAATAAAGTCTTAAAATTTGTAAGGAACAGCAAAAGACCCCAAAAAGCCAAAACCATCCTGAGAATGAAGAGCAAAGTTGAAGGCATCACACTTTCTGGTTTAAAACTATTCTACAAAGTTACAATAATCAAAACAGTATGTGTGGGCATAAATATAGACACACAGACAAATGGAACAGAATCAAAAGCTCAGAAACAAACCCCACATATATAGCTGACTAATATTTGACATGAGAGCCAAGAATTACACTGGCCATATGCAAAAGAATCAAATTGGATCTTTATATTACAACAGTCACAAAAATTAACTCAAAATGAATTAAATTAAACATAAGGTCTGAAACTATAATTCCTAGAAGAATACGTAGGCAAAAAGCTCCTTGGCATTGGTCTTGGCAACCATTTTATGCATATGACAATAAAAACACAAATACTTAAGGCAAAAGGAAATAAATAGTACTATATCAACCTAAAAATCTCTACACAGGAAAGGAAACAATCAACAAAATGAAATGGGAGTTTACACAATGGGATAAAATATTTACAAATCATATATCTGATAAAAGGTTAATAACCCAAATATACAAGAAACTCATACGACTCAGGAGCAAAGAGAAAAATCAATTAAATAAATGGTCAGAGGAACTGAATAAACATTTTTCCAAAGAAGGCATATAAATTTCCAACAAGAACATGAAAATATGCTAAAGTGTATTATTTATCAAGAAAACACAAACAAAATCACAATGAGATAACATCTCACAACTGTTAGAATGGCTAACACAAAAAAGACAAGAGATAACAAGTATTGGTGAGGATATGGAGAAGAGCGAACCCTTGTGTACTATTGGGTATGTACTGGTGTAGTCATTATGGAAAATAGCACGGAGGTTCTTAAAAAAATAAAAAATAGAATTTCCAAGGATTCAACATACCCACTTCTGGATACACATTCAAAGGAAATGAAAACAGGATATCGAAGAAATATGAGCACTTTCTTGTTTATCGCATTATTCACAATAGCCACAATAAGAATGCTGCCTAAGTGTCTATCAAAGGATGAATGGATAAAGACAATGTGGTATATATACACAATGGGAAATTATTCACCCACCAAAAAGAAGAAAATGCTGCCATTTGTGACAAACAGATGGACCTTGAAGGCTAAATAAAAGAAATCAGAGAGATAAAATAAATACTGCATGATATCAATTACACGTGGAATCTAAAAAAGCCAAACCCATAGAAACAGAGTAGAATGGTGGTTATCAGCTGTTGGGGGACTGATGAGACATTGGGCAAAGAGTACAAATGCCCCCTTAGAAGCTGAAAAAGTGTTGTGGATATAACGCACCACACTGATTATAGTTTACACAACTGTATTATATACTTGAAAGTTGCTAAGAAAGTAAATCTTAAATGTACTCATCACAAAAAAGAAACGGTAATTATGAGATGTGATGCAGGTATTAGCTACCACTCTGGCAGTAATCATATTGCAAAATATGAATGTATCATACCAACATGCTGTATAACTTAAACTTACATAATCCATTTGTCAAATATATCTCAATGGAGCTGAAAAAAGTGAATTCAGTTATTTTAAAAAAGATTTTATTTTTTATTTGACAGAGAGAGAGAGATCACAAGTAGGCAGAGAGGCAGACAGAGAGAGCAGGAAGCAGGCTTCTTGCTGAGCAGAGAGCCTGATGTGAGGCTTGAAATCAGGACCCTGAGATCATGACCTGAGCCAAAAGCAGAGGCTCAATCCACTGCACCACCCAGGTGCCCTGGTAAATTTAGTTATAAATAAAACTAAAAATGAAAAAAAATGGAGTTTTGTATTATTTAAAATTTGGTATAAATTTGTAATATTAAGAAAGCTTATTATTTGTATAAGAATCAAACAGAAGATATAAAAGTAGAGCTGAAGATTAGTCAACTAAACTTTACTAAGGTGCCAAGTCAATTTAACGAGGAAAGTAAAGTACTTTAAAGAATTTTAGTGGCAGAATTAAATCTATCAATAAAATAAACATTGTATATGCTTTACCTTCACCTATACATAAAAATTTGAGCTAGATTACTAAATAAAACATTAGAAAATATTTGTAGAGTAATGGAGATAATGTATATATAGCCATTGGCTAGGCAAAAATTTCTTAGACAAAACAAAAAAGCACTGACTTAAAAGAGAAAATTGATTAGATTTCACTAAAATAAAAACTTCTTTCTCATTAAATGACATCATTAGCAAATTGAATGGGCAAGCTACACATTGGAAGTTACAGGAGTGGCCACTAAGTACATGAAAAAGTGTTTGTTTAGGGCACCTGGGTGGCTCAGTGGGTTAAGCCGCTGCCTTCGGCTCAGGTCATGATCTCAGAGTCCTGAGATCGAGCCCCACATCGGGCTCTCTGCTCAGCAGGGAGCCTGCTTCCTCCTCTCTCTCTGCCTGCCTCTGCCTGCTTGTGATCTCCATCTGTCAAATAAATAAATAAAATCTTAAAAAAAAAAGAAAGAAAAAAGAAAAAGTGTTTGTTTATCAAGAAAATACAAAATCATGAGGCTTTTCTTTAATTTTTAACCCACTAGGATGGCTAAATCAAAAGATGGATATTATCTAATATTGTCCAGAATATGGAATTGTACATTTATAATTTGCTGGTGGGCATATAAAATTCTATAACTGGGGACAGCTGGGTGGCTCAGTGGGTTAAGCCTCTGCCTTCAGCTCAGATCATGGTCTCAGGGTCCTGGAATCGAGCTCTGCATCGAGCTCTCTGCTTGGCAGGGAGCCTGCTTCCTCCTCTCTCTCTGCCTGCCTCTCTGCCTACTTGTGATCTCTGTCTGTCAAATAAATAAATAAAATCTTTAAAAAAATAAAAATAAAATAAAACTGTCTCTCAAAGTAAATTTTAAAAATAAATAAATAAATAAAATTCTATAACTGTTCTGGACAACTGTTTGGCAGTTTCTCATAAAGATATATAAGTTCTTTGGTATTTACCCATAAGAATGAAAAAGCTATATGTTTGAAACAACTTGGGAAATATTTCTTAAAAACATCAGATTGAAAGCAGCCTTAATTTTCATGAACAGGAAAATGGGTAAGCAAATTATGTTGATGCCATTAAATGGAATACTACTCAGTCATCAAAAAGCATGAACTAATGATACAGAATAGATCATTTTAAATATGATATGTTGAACAAAAGAAGCCTTACATAGAAAAGCCAAACTACATATCAATGATGTTAATTCTAAGAACAGGCAAACAAATCTATAGTGTTAGACGGAGGTAAGGGCTTGCCTCTTGCAGAGTAAGCAAGGGATGACTAAAAGAAGCAAGATGTAACTCTGAGAATAGGTAAATGATCTATCTCTTCTTTTGAGTGATGGTACATGAGGATATACAATCATTAAATCTTATCAAACTGATAAGTAAATATGTACATTTTTAATATATTTTAAACGTCAATGAAATAAATAAATAAAACATTCAATAACTGAAACAATGAAATAAAACATAAAGTTAAAAAGTACCAGAGGTTTCATTAATTCTTTTTCTTTTTGTTTTTTAATTCAATTTTGGAAATGTTTCCTTGTCATTATGATGGTTATCTTTACATTTCATAAGTAGAGTATTCCTGCATATCTAATACATGTTATTATCTACAAAGGGTCATCTTTATGAAATCTAATTTTATGGATCTTTAAGAATGAGCCTGCAACTATATTTTCAAATTTACTTAACTGCAATCCTTTATACAATTCCTTGAAATACCAGTTCCCCCTGCCACCAAAAGCAAGTGTTGAAAGCACAATTTTTTGTTATAGCCATTGGAGTCAAATTCTTTCTTAAATCTGATTTAAATACTCTAAACTTCCTTTTTTATTCAGGTCCTCATTCAACTCAGGCTTTCTCCTCACTTGATTGCTTTTGCATATTTAATCCATACTGCAAATCCCTTTTAAAAATAAACTTCCTCCATAATTTTAGTCTCTGACTACCCTTGTCAATTTCTGATGCTTATTATTTTTACCAATTTATTTTTCCAGATTTAATGAGGTCTAAATAAATGCATTGAACAAATGAATTAAAGTTATTAAAAAGAAATACATTTATTTGACGAATAAAAGTGTAAGATATTTAAAGTGTACAATGTGATGTTTCGATATACATTGTGAAAGGACTCTCTCCCTCAAGTTAACACATCCATCATCTCACATGTTTACCCGTTTCTTTCTTCTCATCTTCTCAACTACATTATATTCTCACTGATGAGAGAAATTATATCAGTTTCTATCTCCCTTATTACCTGATAAAAATAGATAAATGATACAGAGTCTATGAGCTAGTATCTTCCTCTTAAAGCATTCTAGTACTTAGGTAGAATAAAGTAATATATAAATAGTACAGGACTTCTCTATTTTTAGGGGTTTTTAAAATTATTATTATTCCAATATTATTCTTCCATAAAGATTTCTGAGAATAGCAGTTCATGATTTTTTTTTTTTTTAATCCTTCTGGGGTAGACTATCCGGTCACAATGTTGGGGCTAGACTTGATGCTATGTGTGACTTGTACACTTGATCTTAGTCAAAAGGCCAAGAAACAATTGCATTTGATTTGTAACAGCATTGTTTCCCCTAAATTGCTGCATATTTATTTAGTCTAGGATTAGTGGGGCAGTTTATGGAGATTTGAGGGGGCACTTTGTCTCTTTCAAATTTTCTTATTATGATTTCCTGCCAAGAGACTCAGCTGTCCGTAGTTCTGTAGTTTTGTTTTTACAGACTTGATATAGTGAAAAAGGAAAAAAAAAAAAAAAAAACTTTGAAATTTCATACAGGAACATCTCAGGAATAAATTATGATTGCCCCAGACCATATGATTTGCCATTAGCACAGGTCAAAGAGATGGTTACTATGATTGATGTTCCCACTGAACTTCCATAGGTTTGTCAAGGAGTAGTTGATTCTCAAACACAAAAGAGACATGAAGGTTGGGGCACCTGGGTGGCTCTGTAGGTTAATCTAAGTGTCTTTCTTTGGCTCAGTTCATGATCTCAGGGTCCTTGGATGGAACCCCGCATCAGGCTCTCTTCTCAGGAGGCAACCTGCTTCTTCCTCTCCCTCTATCTACCACTCTGCCTACTTGTGCTCTGTCAAATAAATAAAACCTTTTAAAAAAGAAAGACACATGAAAGGAATATAGAAGGGGAGGTGAACCATGAGAGACTATGGACTCTGAAAAACAATCTGAGGGTTTTGAAGGGACGGGGGGTGGGAGGTTGGGGTACCAGGTGGTGGGTATTATAGAGGGCACGGATTGCATGGAGCATGGGGTGTGGTGCAAAAATAATGAATACTGTTATGCTGGAAATTTAAAAAATAAATAAATAAATAAGAAAAAAAAAAAAGTAGGATTAACTGAGCAGATCAACAATGAATGTACATTATTAGTGATCCCTTCTCTCAGATACAAGGAAGAACCTACCATTTTTTCCATGCATTTTAATTTTTATTAAAAGCCATTTTTTTATATAACCTGGTTCCTCCCCTGCATTGTTCTACTTGGCATCTGAGAACCCTTTGTTCTCTAAGTTTCTGTGTCAGCTGGTTTCCAGATGAGTTTAATTAATGAAGTCACAGGCAGGGAAACTGGAGAAAAAGAGAAAGGAAAAAGGCAGAGAAATAATCTGCCCTCTTTGCCTCTCCCAAAGTTACTGCATCACCTTTGACCCTCCAGCGCCAGCAAGTGAGGACCACCTCACTTCCCACTTGCGCTGGGTGACCTTGGTACCCTTTGGCTCTGGAAATCCTCTTGCCTTCTTTGTTTAGTGTACAGATGACAGAGCCTTCTCGTTACAGCTAATTTCAAGTTTATTTTACTACCCTGTTGGGTTAATAGCTCTTTTATCAAAGATAATCATTTCAATAAATTTCTTGTTTCCTCATTATATTGTGACTGTCATTATATATATTTTATTCCATTAAAATCTTACCCATTCTTCAAAATTCATCTTAAATACTTTTCTTGTAAAAATAAAAAAAAAAGTTTCTCTCCTTAGTGCTAGTTCATCTATTTATACTCAACATAATTTCATATAGGTGTTAGTTTCATACAAATTTGTTTACTTTAAATGGCTCTTTTTGGAGAACTATATTTCATTTTTCTTTGTATCTCCAAATATATAACAATGATGTCAAAGATATAATGTCTCTTCCACAGTGCATTCTCATATATAGACAAATGTTTACTGAAACAAAGTAAAATATATAGTATGGGTTTATGTTGTAAACCAGAAAAACAAGAAACAGTGGTAAACTGGGAATTTTTTAAATACAGAGATAATCATAAATTAGATTATGGCAAATTGCTCATTGATATATGAATATAATTTGAATTATAATTTTACTTGGGATACTGCTATTTTATGCCTGTTTTTCCTGCCTGATTATTACAAATACATCATTTCATTCTTGAAAGTATCTCATTTTGGATAATAAAATTATTCATTATCCTAGTTATAACTTAGAGTGTTATCCAAGAAAAATACAATTTATATACTGTAAAACATGAAAGAGAAAATCATAATACAAGTTCAGGAATAGATAATGAGAAAGGAAGAGAAGAATAATGATTCCTATTTTTGATGATTTTTCAAATCTTTGAGGTTGTAAAAAAAATTCCTTAGTAAAATGAACTGAGAGGCAAATTACAATTGTAAATCATTATTATAAAGAATACCTTCCATTCACAGTAAAGTGGAATTGTGCACTTGACTGACCAGCATATGCTGGATGGCTTGAGCCAAGATAGAATTTTGGAAAAACAATAACTAACAAAAAATGGGCAGTTGGCACATTGACAATGAATATGTTCACTTAACAGATGAGACAGGATTTATGAGCATCCTATGAATGTTTGGGTGGATATAAGGCAAAGAATAGAAAATATAAGTACTAACTGCTACAAATAGAATTATCATATTCAGGTAGTTTCCCTAATACTGAATATTCTAATAAACTCAACTGTGTTACTGACATTTTCTTTTCTTTTTTAGTTTTTTATACTGGAAAGCAAGTGAAAGCTGACACTTATTTCTTGAGAATTATTCTTTAATTACTATTTTTGGGAATAAGGCTTATTTCTATCATGCAACAAAGACAGAATGCCTACAAAAAAGGTTGGTATAATGATGGATACTTGGTGTAGAGTATTTAATAGAACAAGAATGATATCTGTCCTCTTAGAACTTTGCAGCTCATGGAGAAGATGGTTATTGAACAAAGCAAAAAATGTGAATACAGAATACAAACTTTCACTTCGTACTGTATTTCAGT
Source organism: Mustela erminea (assembly GCF_009829155.1). NCBI lineage: Eukaryota > Metazoa > Chordata > Mammalia > Carnivora > Mustelidae > Mustela > Mustela erminea. The sequence goes on along the minus strand of NC_045617.1, from coordinate 108,533,368 downwards.
TTTTAACTTTCACAGAATATACTTTGAATTGCTATTCGGACATATGGATAAAAATAATTGAATGGGAATTTTTTCTCATGCTGGTGCTACTTTCGTATAGAGCAAGTTTACTACATAGTTCTTTTTTTTTTTTTTTTTTTTTTAAAGATTTTATTTATTTATTTGACAGAGAGATCACAAGTTGGCGGAGAGTCAGGCAGAGAGAGAGAGAGAAGCAGGCTCCCGCTGAGCAAAGAGCCCGATGCGGGGCTCGATCCCAGGACACTGAGATCATGACCTGAGCCGAAGGCAGCGGCTTAATCCACTGAGCCACCCAGGCGCCCCTACTACATAGTTCTTTATGATGACCTTGAATTTGCAAAAAGGAGAAAAAACACTTAGAAATATCTTGGCTGTATTAAAAATTCATGGAAGGAATTAAAGTCAATGAAAGTTGTTGGTAAAAAGTATTCCTAGGCTTCTACATAAAATAAGGATAAATATCAACAACAGCAGTAGCCATCTGCCATGGCACTCCCAGGTTGTGTGATGTCACAAAAAAGTAGGAAATGAGATGTCTTTTGCCCAGAGTCAAAAAGAATTGATCTACATTTAAGCAGTGACAAGAGGATGGCTGTTTAAGGAAGCAAAGCCAAGGAGAGAAAATAATGAATTTTGATGCCTATTACTAAGGAAGTTAATTTCACCTTACCCTGCATTCATTTCTCCCCCTATTCCATTCAAACATTGATCTTACAACTTCTAACTTTACCAGCAAATTTCAGAATAACTGCAGGGCACAACCTTCTGAATTTGATTTGCTCAAGGCTATTCAAAGACAAACTCAGGGAGTTGGATCTCAAATCTCCTTTCCATTACATTCGGATGATGAGGTTTATTCAGAACTCCAAAAACAGAATACCATGAAATTAGATCCTGTACTCTGGAAACTCTGAGATTTTTATTGCCAGGTTAAAATGGGAAAGAGTTAGCTCTTGAGTACCAGATAAAAAGTGAATCTCCATGGATCTTAACTCAATTTGTATAGTCAATTTCTCCACTCTGATTGTCCCACCCTGTGAAGCCCTTTGCCTCCATCAAGTTGAACCTAACCATCCCATCCCATAGAGCTTCTACTCTCTTAAGAAATCGAATAGCATTTACCATATATGTGGCACTTGGAATATACTCTTAGTCTTGCCTCTATCATTTTAGTAGTCTTTATTGTTTCATATATAACAAGTCAATTTCAAGGGAGATAGAATCCATCATTTACATTTGGGGGAACTTATTTTTACCAATTAAATAGGTAGATCAATTTTTTATTCAATTTTTGAAATATAAATAGGACTTTGTTTTCTGTAACAACACTAATAATAGATTTTATTTCTTTTTTTTTTAAGATTTTTTTCTTTATTTATCTGATAGAGAACACAAGTAGGCAGAGAGGCAGGCAGAGAGAGAGGAGGAAGCAGGCTCCCTGCAGAGCAGAGAGCCCGATGTGGGGCTCGATCCCAGGACCCTGGGATCATGACCTGAGCCGAAGGCAGAGGCTTAACCCACTGAGCCACCCAGGTGCCCCTAGATTTCATTTCTTAAGTTTAACTTAAATCTCTTAGAAATTGTTGAATTTTCACTTTTCTGTTCATCTGATTTGTGAAGTAAAATACTTGGAATTCAGAATGGACTTTATCTATCTTAAGGTAATGTAAGCATGGTATACTATTTGTCACAGTCACTGACCCATCAAATTTGTATTCATAAATAATTAAAGACATATTTATGTTTTAATGATACCTGTCAAGTATTTAAAAATCTGTCCTCCTAAGTTCTCCAATACTGACATCATGATAATTTGTTCAGTTGTTTTTATGCAAAAGGATTTTGAGTAAGAAATTGATTCAAAAGCATATATGGACAGCTATATAGAACCACAGGAGGGAAAAAAAAGACATGAATATAGTCACAATTTCTTCAACTAATGCAGAAATTTGTGAATTCTGAATAATTATTCTTTCTAAAGTAGGGCAAGAAGCAAACAACAAACCTTTATCAATTATTGTAGTACTGGTTAGCAAATAACTTGGTGAATGCTGTATATCCCAGATGTCCATGCATGACTAATTTATTGTGGCAATCTAGCAAAAAGGATTAATAGTTCTTATGGTTTAAATCTACTTTCATACTGAATGTTTTGGAGGGGCAGGTGGTGGGGGTTGGTTGAGCTGGCAGTGGGTATTATGGAGGGCTCATATTGCATGGAGCATTTGGTGTAGTACATAAACAATGAATTCTGGAACGTTGAAAAGAAAGAAAAGAAAAGGAAATAAAAAAGAAAAGAAAAGAAAAGAATTGAAAAGAAAAGAAAAGAAATCTACATATTTGTCACTAAATAAATCAAATCTCAATTTGCTAAAAACAATAAATCTACTTTCGTAATAAACTTTTTGTTTTAATTGTAGAGGAAAGGGAGTGTTTCCTTGGTTAGAATAAATGATGAAATATACTTTATTTTGGGCTAACTGCAACTTGCAAATAGATAATAAAAATGCAATGAGATTATTTCTTTCAGCACTTTTTCTGGAAAGAATGACACATGTTGAAATATGACAACCAAACAAATCTGAGATTTTGCTCAAAGGACAGAGATCTCAAGTCCAGTGGTTGTGGTTTAGTATTGCATTATAAAATGTTCTCAGTGTTAATTGAGCAAGTTTTCATCTTCAAACTTGTTCAAACTGACTTTTAAGATTTCCCATCCAGCTGGGGATAACTTGAAGAGAAAACTCAACCAACGAAACAAAGTTCCAGCTCCCCTCTATGATTCATCCTGGAAGGAACAGAAATTGTATTGCACTGAAGTGTTGCATATCCAAGCCATAGTTGCAAGCTACTAGATTACAGTCTATCCTAGAATACTCTTACACAGCACTGCCTTATCAAAGTGTGGGTGAAACTGAAGAAACCTGCCCAGTTATCTTTACTAACATCCAAATTTCATGAGAATGGCCAGAGAGGATTCTTGTATTAAGATAGATCACAGTGTTTGGAAATTATGGAGTGTATTTCTACAGAATAATTGTTTCTGAATTGATGTTTGGATGTCTTCTGTATTTATGGTAAATAATATTAGATACATCTTAATAAATATATGAAAGGGAAAAAGTATGGGTGACTCTGAAATGAAATATGACTACTGACTCATTTTCCCCATATGTATCAACCAAGCAACTAACAAAATCTAGATTTAGTAACCTTCCATTTTCTCAGACTCTTAGAGTTGAGGAAAACATAGAAATCAAACTATTACAAATAAACTTGCCATCAAAGTAGTCCCTAAAGGGTTTTTTTTTCTTTTTCTTTTTTTTCCCCCTGCTAAGAATACAAGATATTGACCATTTCACATCTTTCTTATCCCATCCTGACAAATCACAGCCATGGGATTTCAATTTCAAAAAATGCATTAGCAAAGCCAAGCTGGTAACACTGAATATTTGTATATAGGTGAAATAATTAAGGAAGAAAGTTTCTGGAATTTATTTGCTGTTTGTTTATTCTGCATTATAAGCCATAATTACATGGTTCAAAATCCATGGTTCTGAAATCCAGATTTAAGAGAGCTTTTTTTTTAACCAAACAGTGCTGGGTTTCACAGATATCAGCAAAGGATGGAAAAATTATTTCTGAAAGCAATAATTTATCTCAGTGATTCATGTTATTACAGTTAATTATATTAGTATGATATTGTGAAAAACCCATGGATCTTGTTGGTAATTGAAATTTAGCTCTACTTTTCCCTCTTCCACTTATAAAATGATTGTCCCTGTTCAAGTTGTCTTCCTCATTGCTGAGTTTCCGTAGGGTGAAAGCGCAATAATGTTACCTTCCTTAAACATCTTTATAAAGATTAAATTATATAATTTATTTATAATACAAGGCCCAAATTAGACTTTTAGCAGATAACAATGTCTTCAGTCTTTACTTTATGAATATATGCATATATCTAAAAATTAAATGATGTATTACTTTCTAGATGCTGTTAAGAGTTACATTTTCCAAATAATTTATTTAAAAAGAAATCACTGTTATTTGTACTAAATGCAGTAAAATGTTCCCAAAGCGCCTGAAAGCAGTTGTTGGTATTCAGTAGCTGCTGAGAAGATGGTATAGACACACACAGTAAGAAGAAGACATATTGGGTGTTACACGCAAACAATGAATTACATCAAAAACTAAAGATGGACTGTGCGGTGACTGACATAATTAAAAAAAGAAGAAGAGAGATGCTGCCAGTCAGGGAGTGAGCAACTGTGTGTATGGGACTAATACCTCCACTGTTAACACAGGTATTGATATCTCAAGTTAATGATAAGAAATCCATAAAGAATTTTATGAAAGAATTTATTTTTACAAAATACATGTGTCCTTGGACTAAATCTTCCCCTTTATGCAAAAGATAGTTGGTGGGCATCAGATTGCTGTTATTTTCATCTAGGTATCAATATTATTAACACAAAAAGTAAATATATTTTGGCAATCTGGTAACTTTCTATTAATGTATAAAGCAACCAATAATCACAGAAAAAAATTAAATTGAGCCAGTTAGGGTTTTTTAAACATTTGCTTTGGTTTCTTTTTTGCAGGCCTTTCTTGTCCTGAGGGCTTAAATGGTGTAAGGGGAAACATGCAAATGTCCTCCTCCGAGACCAGTAATTCACTGTAGTATATAATTGTAGTGTCCATCTGGCACAAGCTCACAAAAGCACATGTAGCAGTTTAGTTATAAAAATATTCAGGTGACAGGATGCCAGATGTTTTGCATGGTTGTCATCTTCGAATATCCTCTTATTTTATCACCTAACAGACCCTCAATTTAATGACCTTCATGTTCATGCATTGTCTACATTTTCTTTTGACCTCCACAAAATCAGGAAAATAAGCACTAGAAAGAAAATAGGGCATAAAATACACACCTCCAAGTACATATCCCCAGACAGTAGAGAAATAATACAGCTGACATAGCACAGCCTTCTTTCACTTTACATATTTCTTTATGTATGTAGCTACCATCCTTAAGAACTATGATCTTCCTTAGATGGGAATGTAAAAAGGAATTAAATGTAATAAATAGTCTCATAAGTATCAGTCTGCCCTTCATGTGAGTCTGGATAATTCTAGCAGTAATGTATAGAGTAAGTCTCGAATATTAATCCTACCTCATTTTTCTAAAGCCTTCTTCCTTTTCTTTTTCAATTTGGTATCTATGACCAATATGGAAGAATTTTGGATATCCATTGCCAACTCTAGGGCCGAGCTACTCAAGGCTCCTCAGTCTGAATCATTATGTCTCAATTGCACAAAGGGGGTCTACCCCTAAAAAACACCATCAGCATCAGCATTGGTTTGGCAAGAACTTAATTAACTGCTTCAATAAAAAGGGAACACTAACCAATAATAGTCATAATGTATGGTTCTATGTGTTTTTATCATCAGGACATATTGAGGATATACCTAACTATAGAGGTTTCCATAGCTTATAGTGATGAAACATCTCTGAATAAATTGTTATATTGAAACTTTTTGATTTCAAAGTTCATTCTTCATTTTTGACACAAAATTCCACTTGAAATACTTTGGGTTATATAAAATTTCTGAATGCTGCTAGGCCTTTCATTTTCTATATGGAAAATGGTGGCTTCAGAATTCACTGACATGTTGAATTTAAAAATGGGCCAGTAGTCAAACAAAATGATGCTGATAAATTTACTCTGACTTTCTCAAGAGTCTATCTCCTTGATTATCAGACACAGATCCATATAAGGAACAATGGAACAGCAACCCTATCAGTTTAGGCAGACCAAAAGAAAAAAAAAAAGTCCGTATCCAGCAGTCAAGGACTAGCTGTGTGCAATTATTTTTGCTTTTATGGAAAAAATATTATAAATGAAGAGTTAGGCCTTTCTTTTCTCTACTGTATATTATTCAGATTCCTTAAATATAGAACCACTACCCTCATGGTAAATGGCTTTTCTTCTTACATTTCGAGTAAGTTAACAAATAGAACAGAATAGCTTGAAGGACTTGGAGAGATCAATATGTCTGAATCTTGTGCTTCTTAATTTAACTGCTTATAATTGCCATAAAATTTGGAAACAAAAATTATCTCCTGGTATCCAATACTAAGCTCTATTAAGCATGTTTTTGTCAGCAATATTTTAATCTAGATAAATAAATTTATTTGCACATAAATAATGTTTCCAAATACTCATTAGTATTTTTACAAAAATATAATGCCTCCCTGTGCTATAAAACTGTACATTATACTTTCATTATAGTGTTGGAGTTAATGTGTAGAAAAGTGTCAAGCTGGGGAAAATGAGCACATTTTTAGAGAAATTTCAGTCTGGGGCAAATGACTATTTACTGTGTATTAAAATCATTTATATAGTGGGGCACCTGGGTGGCTCAATCACTTAAGTGTCCCACTCTTAATTTCAGCTCAAATCACTATCTCAGGGTCTTGGGTTCAAGTCCCATGTAGGGCTCCCCCACTCAGTGAGGAGTCTGCTTGAGATTCTGTCTCTACCTCTGCCCTTCTCCCACTCTCTAAAATAAATAAATAAAAATCTTTAAAATCACTTATATGCCTATGGAATATACTAGGATAACATACATTTGATCACTAGAAACTGAAGATTAACAATTTTTATTCCAATCAATAGAAACTGGCCTTGCAATAGGGGTTGGCTAATCATAAATACATATGCAATTTAGTACTTTTAAAATTCAACCTGAGAACAAAAGTAATATATTCAGTTAGAATGGAATAAAGCAGGCTCCAGAAATTTGTGACATGGGAAAAAAATTAAAACCAAGGAAAGCAAAGTCTTAATGTTTGATATTGGGTTCCAGAAAGGGTCAGTCTTTACAAATTAAAATAGAAAATTGCTACATGACAATAGGATTGCCCATTAATAATCTAACATTTGGAGCTAAAACACAGAATTCAAAGACTAAAAATGTCATTTTAGAACACTGTAAATTTTACAAAATATAATTGTTCCAAGTCACAGTTATTAGTAACAGAATTTACAGCCTAATCCAACTAGTTCACATTCTAATACACTGTCTACCACAGTATACACCATATCAGGGGCAGAAAAAGAAATAATACTCAAAATGGATCCATCCCAAGCCTTTGACATGCAAGGGACCCTAAGTGGTAATTAGTCTGGATCAAGGCAGGGAAAGCTGAAATCAGGCAGCACAGAAAAGGCAAATAAAACTTGCTAGGATAGATATTAAAGTAACTCTTCAAATACATCAAAATTTTTATTGGAGCTGTCCTGTAATATAGACTAAGTCTATATCAGAGAATAAAATATACTGTTTTATTAATTCACATTAAAGTACAGCTTTAATCATGAAAGCTATAAGGAAAAATGCATCTCCTTTTCTCCAGAGAATCTCAATTAAAATGCTGGTATAAATGTCAACAACATAAACACCAACAAAGTAAACTCTCATTTTCTTTTTTCTTAAGATTTAATTTATTTGTCAGAGAGAAAGAGCACAAGTAGGGGGAGTGGCAGGCAGAGATGTGGGACTTGATTCCAGGATCCTGGGATCATGACCTGAGCTGAAGGCAGATGCTTAACTAACTGAGCCACCCAGACATCCTTATACTCTCATTTTCTACAAATTTTTTTGGCACTTTATAGAATTATGTTTTTGGTCTTCCTAATGGTAAATTCATAGCTGAAATTCCTTTTTTTTTTTTTTAAGTTTTCCATCTCATACCTCTGTAGAAAGGATATATTTTCTTGTATCAATATAGGTGATATAGTAGTTAAGTGCGTGTGTGTGTGTGTGTGTGTGTGTGTGTGTGTTTTAAAATTTTATTTATTTAACTGAGAGAGGAAGAAGGAGACCATGCTCAAGGGCTGGTGGGAGGGGCAGAGGGAGAGGGAGAAGCAGACGCTCTGCTGAGTAGGGAGCCCAGCCTGGGCCTGGATCCCACGACCCTGAGATCATGCATGACTTGAACCAAAGTCAGACACTTAACTAACTGAGCCACCCAGGTGCCACCTCCCTTCTCCCCCTGACTTTTTAAAAATATTTTATTTATTTGAGAGAGAGGGAGAGGGTGTTTTGATGTCTTAAAATTGTTTATGTGGTATACACTAGAATGTATTTCTTTTTTTTTTTTTTTGTAGATTAGATATCTTTATTGAATGACACTGGAAATTTGTTATAAAATATAAGAGTAACAAAACTAAAAGGTAAAACTAAGAATTACTTATAATTTTATTTACTTATAACTTTAATTATTTATACTTTCTTTTTTTTTTTTTTTTTTTTAATTTGAAACAAGATGGGATTGGGAGGGAGACAAACCATAAGTGACTCTTAATCTTACAAAACAAACTGAGGGTTGCTGGGGGGAGGGGGGTTGGGAGAAGGAGGTTGGGAGAAGGGGGGTGGGGTTATGGACATTGGAGAGGGTATATGATTTGGTGAGTGCTGTGAAGTGTGTAAACCTGGCGATTCACAGACCTGTACCCCTGGGGATAAAAATACATGTCTATAAAAATAAATAAATAAATAAATATAAATAAAAAATAGAATGTATTTCTTCTAATTATCTTCCATATTCTATTTCTAGGGAAGCAAATGCTTTTAAATATTGATATGGCAAAAATATACTGAGTTCTTATCTTGTTATGTTAAACATAGTGAAGAGTGTTATTTAAAAGATAATTGCCCTGAATGTTAATATTATTGGGATTCTTTACTTACTTCAATACCAGGTGAAGAAAAAAAAAAAACTAAACAAAAAATTAAATTTCATTAGAAAAATTATAAATCATGCAAGAAGAAAATTTTGACTTCAAACGAAAAGACACTTTTAGGTAAAATTGAAAAAAAATTAAAAATCTAGATTATATCAGATGTTTTAATTTGCTCAAAGATTTTGTAAAACAAACATTCCAGAATAAAATTTTACATATTTAAAGCCACATATAATCCTAAAGACATGACTAAAATAGTACCATGCCATAAAGAAAGAACTGCCATAATGAAATTGTGAGTAATACTAGATGTCAGATTTGTCTGGGAAAACTCTCTTAATTTATCTATGAAGTAGAGTATGGACACTGGGGAAATAGTTATGTATTCTTTTAATCTGTCACCTAAATCATTGACCCAAAAGTACAATATGGCAAGTGAAGCCACTATAAGGATTTGCAAACGTCTTTGCAAAGTTTCACTTTCATAAAACTAAAAATAAATTAAGAGCTCATATAAAAGCATGATAGTCCTGATTTTAATTGTGCCTTGCTTTAAACAAAATATCTGTAATCTTTAGCAAAGCACATCAATTATTTTTATGGAACTAGCACCTTAATGGAAAGACATTTCAGAACAAAATTAATATTATTTTTTAAACTTTTTTTTTTTTAAAGATTTTATTTATTTATTTGACAGACAGAGGTCACAAGTAGGCACAGAGGCAGGCAGAGAGAGAGGAGGAAGCAGGCTCCCCACTGAGCAGAGAGCCTGATGCGGGCCTCGATCCCAGCACCCTGGGATCATGACCTGAGCCGAAGGCAGAGGCTTTAACCCACTGAGCCACCCAGGCGCCCCAAAATTAATATTATTTTAATCCAGTATTTCTTGAATAAATCTAATGCTTTCATTCAACTTTTTTATCCTTATAGACTGACATGAATAGTGGAGGAAGGGAGAAAGGAAGAAAAGAAGGAAAGAAGAGGTGGATGGGAGTTTTTAATAGATATTTTGAAGAAAACATTGAAATCAACAGTCTAGAGTTTGAGATATGTCAAGAAGGATAGATTCCAAGAGTGAAAAGATACAAATAGGGGGCGCCTGGGTGGCTCAGTGGGTTAAGAGTCTGCCTTTGGCTCTGGTCATGATCTTGTGGTCCTGGGCTCTAGTCCCACATTGGGCTCTCTGCTCGGCGGAAAGCCTGTTTCCCCCTCTCTCTCTGTCTGCCTCTCTGCCTACTTGTGATCTCTCTCTCTCTGTGTCAAATAAATAAATAAATAAAATCTTTAAAAATAAAAAGATACAAATAGAGGGCGCTTGGGTGGCTCAGTCGTTAAGAATCTGCCTTCAGCTCAGGTCGTGATCCCAGGGTCCTGGAATGGAGTCCCACATCAGGCTTCCTCCTCAGCAGGGAGTCTGCCTCTCCCTCTCTTACTCCCCCTGCTTGTGTTCCTTCTCTCACTGTGTCTCTCTCTGTCAAATAAATAAATAAATCTTAAAAAAAAAAAAAGATACCAATAAGGGACCATAAGCCAAAGTTTCTGATGGATTGAAATGTCCATCCATCTATAGATATTCTTTTTTCTTTTTTTTAAGTTAACATATAATGTATTATTTGCCCCAGGGGTACAGGTCTGAATCATGAGGCTTACACATTTCACAGCACTTGCCATAGCACATACGCTCCCCAATGTCCATAACCCAACCACCCTCTCCCTACACCCCCACACCCCACCAACCCTCAGTTTGTTTCATGAGATTAAGAGTCTATTATGGTTTGTATAGACAGAAATTCTTAATGCAAGAAGAGTTTGGATTAAAAAATACATATATACAGTCAATTACAAAAATACAGAAAATGTAAACAGTGTAAAAATTGGGTAGACAGAATGAGCAGAGGGCAAATAAAATCATTTAGCCAGGAGTGCCTGGGTGGCATTGTGGGTTAAGCAGCCAACTTTTGGTTTCTGTACAGGTCATGATTTCTGGGTACTGGGATTGAGCACTGGGTCCAGCTCTGTGTCTGCTTCAGGGTTCTCTCTCTCCGTCTGTCCCTCCCTCAGCTTACTTGTGCTCTCTCTAAAATAAATAAATAAACTTAAAAAATTTAGAAATGTCTAAATGGAACAGTTCCAGAAAAATTCCTCATCTGAATTCAGAGTGTGAGAGGGGAAGTATTTATTAGTCCACAATATTAGATGACCAGTGAGAGTGGCAGGAAAGAAAAAAAAAAAAAGACAAAGCAATTTTAATATGCTCCCAGAAGCCAGAAGGAGCTGGTATGGTACTGTTAATTTCTTCTTCTTCTTCTTCTTTTTTTTTTTTTTAAGATTTTATTTATTTATTTGACAGAGAGAGATCACAAGTAGACAGAGAGGCAGGCAGAGAGAGAGAGAGAGGGAGGAGGAAGCAGAGAGCCTGATGCGGGACTTGATCCCAGGACCCTGAGATCATTACCTGAGCTGAAGGCAGTAGCTTAACCCACTGAGCCACCCAGGAGTTTCATTGCTCTTAAGTTCAAACATGGAACTTCACTTTCAAATGCGGAGGGGTAAAAATAAAACCAATTCAGGAAAACCATTATTTACTGTGTTTCTGAAAGGTGCTGCATATGGTGCTGGACAACATACACGGTTGACCCTTAAACAATACAGGGATTAGAATCAGAGTTAGCTGACCCCTTCACAATTGAAAATCTGCATATAACTTTGGATTCTCCAAAACTTAACTACTAATAGTATACCATTGACTGGAAATCTTACTGGTAACATAAATAATCAACACATATTTTGTATGCCTTATGTATTGTATAGAGTATCCTCACAATAAATTTGAAGAAAAGGAAATGTTATTTAAAAAACTGTAAAGAGAATACATTGACAGCAGTATAATTTATTGAAAAAAAAAAGCTGCATATAAGTAGACCCACAGAGTTCAAACCTGTGTTGTTCAAGGGTCAACTGTGTATCATTTCATTGGTTATATTATCAAGATATTGATAATTTAGGGGTAGTTCATGTAGTTCACTTTACAAATCTGTTTGATTCTTTTGTATAGCTAAGTCTACATCCTTACAATCACCTCTCTGTTAATTTCTTTCAGAATTTAGAAAACATTATATCACTTTTTTCATGATTATGGCAAGCTGGGCATTTCTTGTGTAACATTACATAAATTTTCCTCAATGTCTTCTCTTTATAACTATATTCTTAATAAATGCCTTATAAACAATTCTTGACTGAGTTTATATAATTTATGGGAACACCATAATATATATCTTTTTTGGAGACTCAGAATGAATATTTACATTTTAAAGAATTTGGGGAAAGCTTTATTTTAAAAAAAAATCAATATATTTATTTATATTTTTCACATAAAGCTAACACAAAGCTCACTCATATGCTTACCCTTCTTTTTTTATTTTAACTGACATTTATAAAGACTCTTCAGATTATCCCTGATGTTTGCTCTTCAATGTTTATAGAGAGAGGTTTTGTCATATTTATTTCTAATATGAACAGTTTTTGTCATATTTATTTGTCATATTTATCATATTTTGTCATATTTATCATATTTATGTCATATTTGTCATATTTATTTCTAATATAAACTGTTTTTAACATGTTTCATAATATATGCAGATATTTGAAAATTGCTAAGAATCTAAAGAAAAATGGTGGAGAGGTTGACTTCTTAAGTTTCATTTTAATAGAAAGTCCATGATACACATACCTATAATATAAATCAACATCAGAATATAGTCTTTAGTTCCTGAAAGCTTTATTTAGCTTTCCTTAGAGAGAGTGTAGTTTAAACCATCATTCATTCTTTCTAATCCTCACACTTATAATTGTGAAGTTTACCATTACATTTGACACATACCTGATTTTTTTTATGCTGAATCTCTGACAAAAATCTCTGGCATACATTTTTTTCTCTGCTGGCACATAGTTTAGACAAATGCATACTGCCGTTTAGTCACCACTATAATCACAATGTAGAACAGCTCCATTAGCCCCTATATTCACTTATGTCACCCTTCCATTACCAAGCCCATGGAAATCTTTGATCTGCTTTTAGTTCTCAGAATTGCGATGATTACAGAGTGTTCATGAAAGGGATATACATACTATATTTTGGAAAAAATATATACATATATATATACATATATATGTGTATGTAACATATGTACTTTTGAGTTTGCTTTTTCACTTAGAAAAATGAATTTGCAATTCTTTCAAGTAGTGTATGAATAAATTGCTACTTTTAATTGTTGAGTGGTATTCCATTATGTAAATGCATCACAGTTAGTTTATTCACTAGATTAAGATTAAGATGAAAGACATTTGGGTTGTTTCCTTTTTTGAGGATTATGAATAAAACCATTATAAATATTTGTATGAATGGATACACTTGCTTTGTTTCCAATTTTAGGGAGAAAGCATTCTATTACTCACCATTAGTTTTTATATTAGTTGTATATTTCATTGTGGATGTTCTTTATAATATTAGGGAAGTTCCCTTCTCTATTTTACTAAGAGATTTTATCATGAATAGAGGTTGAATTTTGTCAGATATTTTATATCTATCTACTGAGATGTTCATAGAGTTTTCTTCAGTCTGTTGAAGTGATGTTTGATAGAGTTTGAAATGTGGAATTAGCTTTACATTCTCAAAATGATCCCCTTTTGTTCTTTTTTTAAATTTTTTTAAAAATTTTTTGATTGTTTTTAACTTTTTTTAAAGATTCTATTTGTTTATTTGACAGAGAGAGATGACAAGCAGGCAGAGAGGCAGGCAGAGAGAGAGGAGGAAGCAGGCTCCCTGCTGAGCAGAGAGCCCGATGCGGGGCTGGATCCCAAGACCTTGAGATCATGACCTGAGCCGAATGCAGCGGCTTAAACCAATGAGCCACTCAGGTACCCCCCCCATTTGTTCTTAATATATTTTCATATATTGCAGAATTCTATTTGCAATTCTTTTGTTGATAGTTTTTGCATATAAATTCATGAGGGACACTAATTTGTAGTTTTATTTTCTTATAATGTGTTTGTTTTATTTTTATATTAATATAATAGTGGTTTCACAAAACAAATTTGCCTAAAATTGGTATAATTTTCTTTAAACATTTTGAACAATTCATAAATGAAGCCATCAGGGCCAGGAGTTTTCTTTTCTAAAAGGCTATATCTATGAATTCAATTTCTTTAATAAATATTATTCAAAATTGCATTCTTCCTCTCTCTTTCTTCTTCTCTTTCTCTATTTTTGGGTGAACACTTTGTCAAGGAATTGAAACATACTATTTAAATTATATGACTTATTGGTATAAGATAGTTCATGATGTTTTCTTATTATCCTTTCATTATCTATGGTATTTTTTAAGATATCCCATCTGCCATTTCTTAAACCAGTATTTTGGAGTCAGTCTGGTTAGAGATTAACTATATTAGTTTTAATTTTGTATTATTGATATTTTCTATTATCTTTCTGCTTTTATCTTTATTATTTCTTTCCTCTATGAATTTGGTTTTAATTTCCTTTCCTTTTCTGGTTTTTCAAAATGGAAATTTAGATGATTGAGTTGAAATCATTCTTCTTTCTAATGTAAATATTTAATACCATAAATTTTACTGTAAGCACTGGATTGTCTATAGCTCACACATTTTGATGTGCTTCATTTTCATTACATTTGAAATATTGTCTAATTTCCTTTGTAACTTCCTTAAATCCATTTATTATTTAATAGTATCTATTTTAATATCTAATTATTTGGTGACTTTTATGGATATCTTTCTGTTACTGATTTCTAGTATAGTTATCTTATGGTAAATTTATTTACTAATTTTAATCTTGTAATAAACATGTTATATCTAGGATATAGCCTTCATTGATGAGTGTTTCAAGTGTACTTGAAAAGAAAGTGTATGCTTCTGTTGTTGGATTGAGTTTTCCATAAATGTCACCTATATCATGCTGGCGAATAATGTTCTTCAGATCCTTAATACCCTTACTACCTTTCTTTCTATGGAAGAGTATTAAAATAAGAATATTAAAGCCTCCAACTGAAATTGTTTGTCTACTTCTCCCAGTTATGTGTTTGCTTTATGTATTTGGAGGCTTTATAATTATTAGATTATAAACATTTATAATAACATTTTTCTGTGAGTTTATACTTTCATAATTATGTAATATCCTTCTTTAGTCATGGTGATATCCCTTAATCTGAAATCTGCTTTTCGAATATTAATATAGGTACTCAGCTTTCCTTTTATTAGTGTTTATTTTTGAAAAAATCATTTTACTTTTTCACTTAAATCTGTCTTGATAATTAAAACGGGTTTCTTTCTTTTTTTTTTTTCCCTAAGATTTTATTTATTTATTTGACAGACAGAGATCACAAGTAGGCAGAGAGGCAGGCGGGGTGCGGGGGAAGCAGGACCCCTGCCAAGGAGAGAGCCTGATGAGGAGCTCCATCCCAGGACCCTGGGATCATGACCCAAGCTGACAGCAGAGGTTTCAACCCACTGAGCCACCCAGGCGCCCCTAAAATGGGTTTCATGTAGACAAGACATAATTGGGTATTATCTATCTTCAACTTTTTTTTAAAGATTTTGTTTATTTGACAGACAGAGATCACAAGTAGACAGAAAGGCATATTTTTTATACCAGATAATTGTAATTCATTTATCTCCATGTTACCTGATGTTTTCCTCTGTGACTTCAGTTTTGCTATTGGGATCATCTAATTTGTTTTCAAATATTGTACTTTTTAGTACATTTGGGTTTCTGATGAGAACTTCTATCTTTCTATATTTTTTTCAAGTGTATTTTCCTTTACCACAAGAAGCTTAGTTTTAATATTTACTTTATCATTTTTGATAAATGTTCATATAAATGTTGACATCTGTTGATTATCTTTCATTGTAGTTTGGTTAAATTTTCCATGTTCTTTGCTGAGTAATTTCGAATTGCAACTTTAAATAATGTGGTGCATAGGCTCTACCTTTTATTTTATTCTTATTATAAATTATATATAACTTTGTAACTTATACTTATTTTTATTATAAATCACTAGAAAAAGTTATTTTTATTTTTGTTATAATTGGTGGTATTTTACAAGCAATCAATATGGTTAGTATTAAACCATAATATTTGCATATTCTTATATGTGTGTTGTTTTGAATCTCAATTTTCAAAGACTTTATTATGATACTTTGAATTTCTTGTACATGCTCTTTCATGATTTAATCTTAGATGTGATTAATGGCTTAAATTCAACTTATATCTCAAAATCTCTGGTATGCTGATCTGTGTCTTCCCTGCCACATGCAGAGCTCAGGGGTGTGCCTTGGTCTTAGGAAGATTCATGCATATAATCATAAGATCCCTTTCCTTTCTCTTCTCTACTGTAATACTGTAATTCCCATACTCTCTTGTTTGCAGAGTTCAGTTTTTAGAGTTCTGATGGACCATAAAGACAAGATTTCTATTAGAGACTTAATCATCTACCTCCTTGCTTTGCTGTGCAGCTTTTAGACTTAGGATTGTTCATGCAAAGCCACAAGACAAAGTAGAAAAATATATACAAAAAATAATGAAATGCCCTTCCTGGGCATTTTCCTTAAGTTT
Source organism: Mustela erminea (assembly GCF_009829155.1). NCBI lineage: Eukaryota > Metazoa > Chordata > Mammalia > Carnivora > Mustelidae > Mustela > Mustela erminea. Next base: position 108,516,967 of record NC_045617.1, on the reverse strand, counting down.
TTATTTTCTTTTCCATTCTATTTGTTTATTTTTTCAAAGTTCTTAAGTGATTGCTTCCTTTTATTTGTTCAAAGTTGTTACGTTGTTGCTTTCTGCAATTAGTTGTAATCAGTGGGAGGGATAGGCAGTAGTGAGTTTAGTTCACCATAATGAAGCATACCAGAGTTATTAATTTTTACGTAGTCAAATATGCCTGTTGTTTTATTCATGCCTTTTGGCCTTCCTATTGCTTAAGAATTCCTTAAAACACCCATAATCCAGGTCATTATTTTTTTTAAGTATGTTACTTTAACATACTTAATCTAATGTGTAATTAGATTAGACTAATATACATGAAATTTCATCTAGTTCAAAAAATGCTTATGCATTACATATACATTGGTTTTCAGGAATAGGTAGTCTAGAAATGCATTTATATGGTTAATTGAATATATAACCATTTTGAATTATTATTGTTATTTTAAAAATATTTGATTTATTTATTTTGACAGAGAGATCACAAGTAGGCAGAGAGACAGGCAGAGAGAGAGAGAGGGAAGCAGGCTCCCACTGAGTGAAGAGCCCAATGCAGGGCTCAATCCCAGGACCCTGAGATCATGACCTGAGCTGAAAGCAGAGGCTTAACCCACTGAGTTACCCAGGTGCCCACATTTTGAATTATTTTATTGATACGAAAAGCATATTGTTCAAGAAATACATTTCAATGTTTTTGTCATAATATAAGGTATGTGTGTATATAAAATGGATATTTCAGAGAATTTTAAAATAAATAACTAGTTCCAAAGTTTTCTTTATTTTCTCTCCTATTTATAATCGAAGATTCCATAATGCATCCCTGTTTTTTTTATATGTATGTTACCTAATTCAGTTAGATTCGTAATTTTAGGAAAGAGTTAATAATCATCTTAAAATATCTTTGACATCTTTAGGTGTCATAATTCTATAAGTCCACATGGTAATTACATAATTACAAGATGTCAGGGTATGATTGCTGATACTTGTAATATTTTGTAATTACATAATTTGGCATGATTACAATTATAAAAAGAGTACATGGTAATTGACTAAAATTACTTTTTGGTTTTTCAGAAGCACAAAACTGTGTTCTAAATTAAGACAAGGAACAAAATGTGTAATTCCATCTGTACAGGCAATAGAAGAGAATTCATATTGATAATACATTATTCCTCAAAATGTGGGAAAATTAAATTTTTGCCTTTGTATAATATCTGTCAGTTAGCATTATGTTATATTTACCTGAGCCTAAGTGTAGTGAAATGTGTAGACTATGATTATTCAACCTTATATTTTATGGAAACAAGACTGTTAACTGTTTTGAGTTTTTTCCACCAATTTGATATTATTCATCATCTTAGAAACACAAGTGATCCAAAAAGAAAAAAAAAAGATAAATATAACATTACCATTCATATTTCCCTTTTTCCCCCCATGAAATCTAGGTTTAATAATAAAAGAAATGAGCTTTTCTATATAAATCCTGCTTAACCTTGGCCGTCTAATGTTTGATAAAGGGGTTGGTATGCTCTTAAAATATTTCAGATTAACTCTGCTTGGTGGGGAGCCTGCCTCCTCCCTCTCTCTGCATGCTTGTGATCTCTCTCTCTCTGTTGAATAAATAAATAAAATATTTTTAAAAAGGCATATTGTATGCAAAGCTGATAACATGATTATGACATGCAGATTTATATAGAATAGGCATAACAAAAATTATTGGATTCTCTAAAATATTATTCACTCCTCTTTAAACAAAAATTATAGCATATAAATTTCATAGAATTTTGTAAGTTTTTAAGTCAAATCATGATTATTAGTGTGTTTTTTTTCCTTTAAAATTTATTGCAACCAGTAGGACTAAACCTTCCCCCAAACCTCCTCCTACCATCACATTTGTGGATACCTTAAAAGAAGACATAAAACTGATATTTGTTGAGAATTTACTCTGTATTGGATACTGTCTTTAGTACTCTGCATTTCTTATCCCTGTGGCAATAATTCTCATCACCTCCCCGTTACACTTCCACTCTCTGACACATCACCTAAAGTACTGGTTAAGATTCTAGATGTATTTTTCATTGAAAAGAATTAAAGACATTTATACAGCATTAATAGATATCTAATAAATTATTTGTAATTAACATCACTATTTACTTATTTTTGTTGGTTCAGCCTAATTTTTTAAAATGTTACCTACTTTCCAAGAATATATCTACTATGGTACGAATGTCTGTGTAATCCCCCAAACTCATATTGAAATCCTAATTACCATGATGCCTGAGTGGCTCAGTCAGATAAGCGGCTGGCTGCCTTGGCTCAGGTCATGATCTCAAGATAGTGGGATCAAGTCCCACATTGGGCTCCCTGTTAGTGATGAGTCTGCTTCTCCTTTTCCTTCTGCCCCTCTCCAAGCTTATACATCCTCTCTCTCTCAAATAAATAAATAAAATCTAAAGAAAAAATAATCCTAATTACAAAGATGATAGTAGGTGATTAGGTTATGAAGGTGGAGGAGCCCTTATGAGTAGGATAAGTGCTCTCATAAAGAAGACTGCACAGGGGGCGCCTGGGTAGCTCAGCCCTTAAGCATCTGCCTTTGGCTCAGGTCATGCTCCTGGGTAGGTCATGCCTGGGTAGCTCAGCCCTTAAGCATCTGCCTTTGGCTCAGGTCATGCTCCTAGAGTCCTGGGATCAAGTCCTTCACTGGGCTCCCTGCTCAGTGGGAAGCTTGCTTCTCCCTCTCCCTCTCCCACTCCCCCTGCTTGTGTTCCCTCTCTCACTATCTCTCTCTCTGTCAAATAAATAAATAAAATCTTTTAAAAATTTATTTTAAAAAAGAAGACTGCACAGAACTCCTTTGCTCTTTTTCTGTGATGCTACAATGAAAAGTCTGGAACCTGAAGAGGATCTTTACCCAATGATTCAGGCATCCTCACCTTAGATCTCCCATCTCCAGAATGTGGGAAATTTCCATTGATTATAAATCACCCAGTCTATGGTTGTTCATTGCAGCAGCCCAAATGGAACAAGATGATATTCTTACCTCCTTTAATCTATTTTTAAAAATAGTTTAATATATACAAATGACCACAATGCATGGAACTGTAGTATCTTTGTTTTTAATAAATATTAGAAACACACAACACTCAGTTACCTGAATATAGCACAATATTTCTATTTTAGAACAGTTTTTTTTTAAATATATCTGTAAAAGTCAATCACAAAGAAGTGGTTTGGTTTGGTTTGGTTTGTAAGCTTTAATAGATCTGTACCTAGATTCACTTCTTATCGGAACAATGGACTTAATTGTAAGGTCTGTAAGTAAGTGATCATTTTAGAAAGAGACTAGAAAATTGGTCAAAGAAAGTAGTCATGACCTTATAATCATTTAAAATTGCTCACCTATTCTTTTAAATATTCAGTTTAGCCATGAAAAGCACCTTTTGAATTCCCTACTCCTTAAGGAAAATTATCAAATATTGTTAGGAAAAAAAATACATATTTAAACTATGAATCAAAGATCAAATTTTTAGCTCATGAATATATAACAACAAGAAAGACACTATAATGAGACATATTAATGTTTTAAGTTGAAAGGTAGTCAAGAATAGGAACTAACATAAAATATACTTGTCTTTCTTAAATTTAAAATTTGTGGTATCTGAAATGAATGGTCTTTTGACCTGCAAATTGTTTTACACTATGGCTAGTATAGCTGTTTCTAAAGCTTTCAGTGTTGACTTTAAAGATACCAATTAAGTTGATGATTTATAATATTAACAAATGACAGATAATGGAATTTTAAATACCATTTGTGTTTCCCTCTAAGGATTATCATTCCAATGAAAACAGGAAAAGAAATATTCCTTTTAGTGAATTAATTTAAAAAGAGTATTACAGCTGAATATGCCAAGTTACTCATCTGACCTGAAAATACTATATTCTGGAATATTTTGGAATACGAGATTTCTAAAATGTTCCAGGAACCCTGAAGGAATTTTGCAGAAGGGAAATGGTGAATAAAGACTGAAGATATACCTATGTGGCTTGTATTTTCAAAAAAGATTTTCTGATGTTTAAAAATGAAATTGAGTCTTTTGTTTCAGAAACAAAGAATAGATAGACTTTTTTCTATTTTTTTGCTAAATGCGATTAAAAACCCTAGACATTACATATTAAATAAATATAAAAAGGAAGAAAGTTAAGATTAAAAAAAAAAAAAGACCTCTTAAGAATATCAGGAACTAAGGAATAACATAGTGATGAGTGTATGTGTGTGTCTTTCTTCTTCTTCATATGTCCCAGACTTGGAGCTGAAAAAGCTAGCAATCTAAAACACCTACAAGCATAAACAAAATAAACAACAACAAAAGAGCTCTTTCTTTAGAAAAAGGAACAGGAAAGGGACAGCTTAGCAAGGCCTTTAGAATAACTACTTTAAATCAGGTAAACTCTGCAGGAAAATTTTCTCTACTCAACCACATCAACAAAAACTAGGTAGGAAGCCTTAAAAGACTGTAATGAAATGTCTTAACACCTCACAGGTATAGTGTTAGTTAAGACATAGTAGGAAGCCAGGACTTTCATCTCCATCAGTTGGAAACAAGGCCCCATCCACCTTCATGGATGGGGCCTTGATGGACCCCATCCATCCTTCATGGTATCTCAGGAAACCATGAAGGGATCTTGATTCCCTGGACTTTCACCATTCCCCAGCAGTCATGAGGATAACAGAATTACAGTGTCACTGGAGACTACATGGAGAACCAGAACTCTAATTTCTACCCAGCAGTAATCAAGAGCCCCACACCTAGGAATCAGGTAGGCCAAGTGGGAAACCAAAACCCCTATGTCTATCTTGCAGCAATGATGTGACATTCCCCTTCTCCTAATGCAGTGATATCAGTAAAAGTGAGCTAAAAGAAGGTTTAATTAAGATCTAGAGTCCCATAACATAATACACAAATGTCTGTTTTAGTAAAAAAATCACTACTGTACCAAGAGCCAAGGAGTCTCAAAATCAATTCAAAACATCAAACAATAGATGACAGAGGTGTTAAAATTATCTGACATTTTAAAATGGTTATGATAAAAATGCTTCAACAAATAATTATGAATCCACTAGAAACAAACAAAAAATTTGGCAGTACATCAGACAGGTTCAGAAAGGAAAGAGAAGATACAAAGTAGAATCAAATGGAAATTTTGGAACCAAAAAATGAGAGAAATAAAAATTTCGGTGACTAGATTCAATAGCAGTATATAGGCAATAGTTGAAGAGTAAGTAAACTGGCAAACAAAAAATTAACATTACCCAATCTGAATGACAAAGAGAAAACAAAATAGAAACAAGATGAACAAGACCTATGAGATTATAACAAATAATATGATATTTCTTCACTGAAGTCACAGAAGGAGGAGAAAAAAGATGGTAAAGTTGAAAAAGTACTCAAAGAAATAATGAATGAAATTTCCCATATTTTTCAAGAGACTAACCTAGTACAACCCTTTGGGGGTGATACATGGGGGATAAAAATGTAACATTGTGAGAGTAATTCAAGAAGTGATTGAATCTCAAACCCATAATCCACCTCAAGACACTACATAAGTGACTATCTGAAAATTAAAGACCAATAAAAGTACTGAAAGAAGCCAGTTGAAAATGACATGTACAAAGGAGAAAACAATTTGAATGACAGCGACTTCTTGTTAGAAACCATGGAGACCAGAAGAAACTGGCATCTTATTTTCCAACTGCTTAATGAAGAGAAATGTCAGTTCAGAAACATATAGCTAATAAAAATATCGTTCTGGAATGAAGGAGAAAAACAGATATTTTCAGAAAGAGAAAATAAAGAGAATTTGTCACTAATTGAATTACCCCAAAAGAAAAGAAATAATAAAGGAAGGAATCCTAGACTATAAGGAAAGAAGAAAGAACATGCCAAGAAAACCATATTCAGGCAAACCTCTTGAGATTTATAAATTATATTTAATGATTGAAACAAAACTATAGTATTGTCTAAAATGATTCTAAATGTATGCAGGAAAATACTTGACAATTGCATTTTAAACTAGCAAAGATAAATGTATGCAAAAAGCGGTAACATTTTTATACCTAACTTGAATTGAAACATAACAGTTTGCTATGACAAATACTGCATATATAACACAACATCTAGAACAACCAATAACATAGCTATACAAACAAATGCATTAAAAATACTATAGATAAATGAAAACAAAATTCTAAGAAATCTTCAAGTAACCCATAGGAAAGTAGAAAAAAAATAACAGAGAATAAAAATAAAAAGAAAACACGAAGTACAAAAAATAAATTAGAATATTTTAGTCTTAATATATTGATTATAATAGATAAGAAAGGTATAAATAAATTTCTCAAAATGTAAAGATTAGCAGAGTATATATATATCTTTAAAGATTTTATTTATTTATTTGACAGAGAGAGAGAGATCACAAGTAGGCAGAGAGGCAGGCAGAAAGAGAGGGGGAAGCAGGCTCCCTGTGGCTTGATCCCAGGACCCTGGGAATCATGACCTGAGCCAAAGGCAGAGGCTTTAACCCACTAAGCCACCCAGGTGCCCCAAGATTAGCAGAGTATATTAAAAATATGACTCAACTCTATGTTTTCTATTAAAAAACTCACTTCAAATATATCAATGTAAAAATATATAACAATATAGACAGTTTGAAAGTAAAAGGAGGTAAAAAGGTATATCAAGTAAACATTAAGTGAAAATAGAAGTATCTATATGAATATCATATGAAGCAGAATTCAGAGTAAAGAATATTACCAGAGAGATATATTACATATAAAAAATGATATATCAGGAAAATCTGAATAGACATTTCTCCAAAGAAGACCTGCAAATGTCCGATAGGTACATAAAAAAGTACTCAAAATCATTAATCATCAGGGTGCAAATGCAAATGAAAGCCACAATGGGATATTATCTCATAATTTTTAGGATGGCTATTATCAAAAAGACAAGAGGGCACCTGGATGGTATAGTAGGTTAAACATCCAACTCTTTGTTTTAGCTCTGGTCCTGATTTCAGGGTCTTGAGATTGAACCCTGCATCAGCTCTACACTTTCTGCTTAAATTTCTCTCTTCCTCTATCTCTGCTCCTTTCCCTGCTCTCACTCTCTTTTTCTTTCAAATAAATAAATATTCTTAAAAATACTGTATTCATTTATTTGACAGAGAGAGAGTGCAAGCAGGAGAAGAAGCAGAGGAGGAGGAAGAAGCAGGCTCCTCACTGAGCAGGGAGCCCAACACAGGGCTTGATCCAACAATCCTGAGATCATGACCTAAGCCGAAAGCAGACACCTAAGCAACCAAGCCACCCAGCACCCCAATAAATAAATCTTAAGAAAAAACAAACAAACAGGAAATAACAAGTGTTGGTGAGGGAATCATTTTACCCTGTCAGTAAGAATGTAAATCAAGATAGCATATGAAAAACAATATGCAGTTTCCTCAAGAGATTAAAAATGGAATTACCATATGATCCAGCGATCCCACAACTGGGTATATATCCAAAGGAAATAAAACCACTATCTCAACAGATATCTGCACTACTATGTTCTTTGCAACATTATTTACAATAGCCTAGATATGGGGGAAAAAAACAAACAAACACAAGATTTCTGTCAACATTAAGTGAATAAAGAAAATGTGGCATATATATTCAATGGAGTATTATCAACTATAAGGAAGAAATTCCTGCCGTTTGTGATAATATGGAGGAGCTTGACAGACATCATGTCAAATGAAATAAACTCAACAAAGAAAGACAAATACTGTTCTCATTTGTATATAGAATTTACAAAGTTGAACTCCTAGAAGTAGGCATTAGAGTGGTGGTTACCAGGGCTAAAGGGTGGGGAAATGAAAAGATGTTAGACAAAGGATACAGACTTTTCTTTCTAATACGAATAAGTTCTGAGGATCTAGTGTATTACAGGATGACCATAGTTAATAATAATGTATTGTACACTTAACATTTATTTAAAAAAATATATCTTAAATTTTCTCACCACATCAAGAGATTGGGGTGAGAACTATGTGTGGAGACCAATGTGTTAGCTTGTTTGTGGTAATCATTTCACAATGTATACATATATCAACATTTAAAATGTATGCAATTTTTGTCAATTAAACCTCAGTAGGGCTGGGCATAAACCTAATGTGAATGCACTAAAATATAGAGTTACAAATTATGCTAAACAAAATAACTATCAGAATGAAGAAGAAAAATAGACAAATTCACTACAGTTAAGAGAATTTAGCACTACCCCTAAATGAAAGGTAAAGGAAATTTGCAAACTTACAATGAGACAAGATAAGAAAGAGAAAACACACAAATTATTAATTATGAGAAATGACATAGGGCTTGCCACTTCCATGGACACATTAAAAGAATATTTAGGGAAAACCAAAAACAGTTCTGCATACACAAATTGATAACTTTCATGAAATAGACAAATTACTAGAATAGCAACAGCAAACACAACCTACGACACCTCACCTAATATGAACTAGACCATTTGAATAACTCTCTATCTATTAAGGAAATTCAGTTCATAATTTTAAAGTATCCAAAAGAGAAATCTGTAGATCTAGATGATTTTGCTGGAGAATTTCACCAAATGTTTAGACTTAACATCAGTTTATACAATCTCTTCTGGGGAATAGGAGAGAAGAGATAACTTCTCAGTTCATTTTCTAAAGCTATTATTACATCAAAACCAAATAAAATTAGTTTAAAAAAAATGAAAGAAAACCACTGATCAATACTCCTAAAGAATATAGACAAAAATTCCTACAAAAAATTAGCAGATGAGAAGATGGCAGAGAAGTAGCAGGCTGAGACTACTTCCCCTAGCAGGAGATCAGCTAGATAGCTTATCTAAAGATTGCAAACACCTACAAATCCAATACAAGATCGAAGAGAAGAAGAAGAGCAATTCTAGAAACAGAAAATCAACCACTTTCTGAAAAGTAGGACTGGCGGAGAAGCAAATCCAAAGCAACGGGAAGATAGACCCCAGGGGGAGGGACCAGCTGCTGGTAAGCGGCAGAGCAACAGAGCACAAAATCAGGACTTTTAAAAGTCTGTTCCGCTGAGGGACATCACTCCAGAGGCTAAACCGGGGCGAAGCCCACGTGGGGTCAGTGTGGCCTCAGGTCCCGCAAGGTCAAAGAAGTTTCGGGTGTGTCTGAATGTCACAGAGCTTGCAGGTATTAGAACAGGGAAGCCAGCTACAGAGACAGAGCCTAGGAGTAAGCTCTCAGCTAGGGGTTACCTTGAACCGGTCACAGGCTGGGTGAGCTCAGAACGCGGCCAGAGGCCAGGGAGATAGGAGTGATTGGTCGCTATTCTCTGAGGGAACAAAAGCTCCAGAAAGCAAACCCTAGCGGATTACTCAGCCCAGCCCCTGGTAAGGGTGGTGCAATTCCGCCTGGGGAAAAGACACTTGCGAATCACTACAACAGGCCCCTCCTCCAGAAGATCAACAAGAAATCCAGCCAGGACCAAGTTCACCTACCAAAGAGTGCAGTTTCAATACCAAGGAGAGCAGTGGAATTCCAGAGGAGGAGAAAGAAAAGCACGGAACTCATGGATTTCTCCCCATGATTCTTTAGTCTTGCAGTTAATTTAATTTTTTCTTCTTTTTCAATTTTTTTCTCTCTTATTCTGCTAATTTTTTTTAACTTTTACCCTTTTCTTTTTTTAACGTTTAACTAGTTTATCTAATATATATATATATATATTTTTCTTTTTTATATTTTTTCTTTATTCATTTTTTTAAATTCTTTCTTTCTTTCTTCCTGAACCTCTTTTTATCCCCTTTCTCCCCACTCACGATTTGGGATCTCTTCTGATTTGCTTAAAGCATATTTTCCTGGGGTCTTTGCCACCCTTTTAGTATTTTACTTGCTCCTTCATATACTCTTATCTGGACAAAATGACAAGACGGAAAAATTCACCACAAAAAAAAAGAACAAGAGGCAGTACTGAAGGCTAGGGACCTAATCAATACAGACATTGGTAATATGTCAGATCTAGAGTTCAGAATGACAATTCTCAAGGTTCTAGCCGGGCTCGAAAAAGGCATGGAAGATACTAGAGAAACCCTCTCGGGAGATATAAAAGCCCTTTCTGGAGAAATAAAAGAACTAAAATCTAACCAAGTTGAAATAAAAAAAGCTCTTAATGAGGCGCAATCAAAAATGGAGGCTCTCACTGCTAGGATAAATGAGGCAGAAGAAAGAATTAGGAATATAGAAGACCAAATGACAGAGAATAAAGAAGCTGAGCAAAAGAGGGACAAACAGCTACTGGACCACGAGGGCAGAATTCGAGAGATAAGTGACACCATAAGATGAAACAACATTAGAATAATTGGGATTCCAGAAGAAGAAAAAAAAAAAAGAGAGGGGAGCAGAAGGTATACTGGAGAGAATTATTGGAGAGAATTTCCCCAATATGGCAAAGGGAACAAGCATCAAAATCCAGGAGGTTCAGAGAACCCCCCTCAAAATCAATAAGAAATGGTCCATACCCCGCCACCTAAGAGTAAAATTTACAAGTCTTAGTGACATAGAGAAAATCCTGAAAGCAGCCTGGGAAAAGAAGTCTGTAACATACAATGGTAAAAATATTAGATTGGCAGCAGACTTATCCACCGAGACCTGGCAGGCCAGAAAGAGCTGGCATGATATATTCAGAGCACTAAAGGAGAAAAACATGCAGCCAAGAATACTATATCCAGCTAGGTTATCATTGAAAATAGAAGGAGAGATTAAAAACTACCAGGACAAACAAAAACTGAAAGAATTTTCAAAGAGCAAACCAGCTCTATATTGAAAGGGGTCCTCTAAGCAAAGAGAGAGCCGAAAAGTAGTAGATCAGAAAGGAACAGAGACAATATACAGTAACAGTCACCTTACAGGCAATACAATGGCACTAAATTCATATCTCTCAATAGTTACCCTGAAAGTTAATGGGCTAAATGCCCCAATCAAAAGACACAGGGTATCAGAATGGATAAAAAAACAAAATTCATCTATATGTTGCCTACAAGAAACTCATCTTAAGCCCAAAGACACCTCCAGATTTAAAGTGAAAGGGTGGAAAAGAATTTACCATGCTAATGGACATCAGAAGAAAGCAGGAGTGGCAATCCTTATATCAGATCAATTAGATTTTAAGCCAAAGACTATCATAAGAGATGAGGAAGGACACTATATCATATTCAAAGGATCTGTCCAACAAGAAGATCTAACAATTTTAAATATCTCTGGCCCAACGTGGGAGCAGCCAACTATATAAACCAATTAATAACAAAATCAGGGACACCTGGGTGGCTCAGTTGGTTAAGCGGCTGCCTTCGGCTCAGGTCATGATCCCAGCGACCTGGGATCGAGTCCCACATCGGGCTCCTTGCTTGGCAGGGATCCTGCTTCTCCCTCTGCCTCTGCCTGCCACTCTGTCTGCCTGTGCCTGCTCTCACTTCTCTCTCTATGACAAATAAATAAAAAATAAAATCTTTAAAAAAAATAAATAACAAAATCAAAGAAACACATCATCAATAATACAATAGTAGTAGGAGACGTTAACACTCCCCTCACTGAAATGGACAGATCATCCAAGCAAAAGATCAACAAGGAAATAAAGGCCTTAAATGACACACTGGACCAGATGGACATCACAGATATATTCAGAACATTTCACCCCAAAGCAACAGAATACACATTCTTCTCTAGTGCACATGGAAGATTCTCCAGAATAGATCACATCTTGAGTCCTAAATCATGTCTCAACCGGTATCAAAAGATTGGGATCATTCCCTGCTTATTTTCAGACCACAATGCTCTGAAGCTAGAACTCAATCAGAAGAGGAAATTTGGAAAGAACCCAAATACATGGAGACTAAACAGCTTCCTTCTAAAGAATGAGTGGGTCAACCAGGAAATTAAAGAAGAACTGAAAAGATTCAAATGATAATGAAAACACAACGGTTCAAAATCTGTGAGACACAACAAAGGCAGTCTTGAAAGGGAAATATATAGCGGTACAACGCTTTCTCAAGAAACAAGAAAGGTCTCCAGTACACAACCTAACCCTACACATAAAGAAGCTGGAGAAAGAACAAGAAAGAAACCCTAAACCCAGCAGTAAAAGAGAAATCATAAAGATCAGAGCTGAAATCAATGAAATAGAATCCAAAAAAACAATAGAACAAATCAACAAAACTAGGAGCTGGTTCTTTGAAAGAATTAATAAGATTGATAAACCCCTGGCCAGACTTATCAAAAAAAAAAAAACAAAAAAAAGAGAGAAAGGACCCAAATTAATAAAATCATAAATGAAAGAGGAAAGATCACAACTAACACCAAAGAAATACAGACAATTATAAGAACATACTATGAGCAATTCTACGCCAACAAATTTGACTATCTGGAAGAAATGGATGCATTCCTAGAGACATATAAACTACCACAACTGAACCAGGAAGAAATAGAAAGCCTGAACAGACCCATAACCAGTAAAGAGATTGAAACAGTCATCAAAAATCTCCAAACAAACAAAAGCCCAGGGCCAGACAGCTTCCTGGGGAAATTCTACCAAACATTTAAAGAACTAATTCCTATTCTCCTGAAACTGTTCCAAAAAATAGGAATGGAAGGAAAACTTCCAAACTCATCTTATGAGGCCAGCATCACCTTGATCCCAAAACCAGACAAGGATCCCACCAAAAAAGAGAGCTATAGACCAATATCCTTGATGAACACAGATGTGAAAATTCTCACCAAAATACTAGCCAATAGGATTCAACAGTACATTAAAAGGATTATTCACCACGACCAAGTGGGATTTATTCCAGGGCTGCAAGTTTTGTTCAAAATTTGCAAATCAATCAATGTGATACAAGACATCAATAAAAGAAAGAAAAAAAACCATATGATACTCTCAAAAGATGCTAAAAAAGCATTTGACAAAGTAAATCATCCCTTCCTGATCAAAACTCTTCAAAGAAGGTCAGGAACATGGAAGGGATGTCCATTATCACCACTGCTATTCAACATAGTACTAGAAGTCCTAGCCTCAGTAATCAGACAACAAAAAGAAATTAAAGGCATCCTAATCAGCAAAGAAGAAGTCAAACTATCATTCTTCGCAGATGATATGATACTATATGTGGAAAACCCAAAAGACTCCATTCCAAAACTGCTAGAACTTGTACAGGAATTCAGTAAAGTGTCAGGATATAAAATCAATGCACAGAAATCAGTTGCATTTCTCTACACCAACAACGAGACAGAAGAGAAATTAAGGAGTCAATCCCATTTACAATTGCACTCAAATCTATAAGATACCTAGGAATAAACTTAACCAAAGAGGCTAAGAATCTATAATCAGAAAACTATAAAGTACTCATGAAAGAAATTGAGGAAGACACAAAGAAATGGAAAAATGTTCCATGCTCCTGGATTGGAAGAATAAATATTGTGAAAATGTCTATGCTACCTAAAGCAATCTACACGTTTAATGCAAATCCTATCAAAATACCATCCATTTTTTCCAAATAAATGGAACAAATAATCCTAAAATTTATATGGAACCAGAAAAGACCTGGAATAGCCAAAGGAATATTGAAAAAGAAAGCCAAAGTTGGTGGCATCACAATTCCAGACTTCAAGCTCTATTACAAGGCTGTCATCATCAAGACAGCATGGTACTGGCACAAAAACAGACACATTGACATAGGTCAATGGAACAGAACATAGAGCCCAGAAATAGACCCTTAACTCTATGGTCAACTAATTTTCAACAAAGCAGGAAAGAATGTCCAATGGAAAAAAGACATTCTCTTCAATAAATGGTGTTGGGAAAATTGGACAGCCACATGCAGAAAAATGAAATTGGACCACTTCCTTACACCACACATGAAAATAGACTCAAAATGGATGAAGGACCTCAATGTGAGAAAAGAATCCATCAAATTCCTTGAGGAGAACACAGGCAGCAACCTCTTCGACCTCAGCCGCAGCAATATCTTCCTAGGAACATCGCCAAAGGCAAGGGAAGCAAGGGCAAAATGAACTATTGGGATTTTATCAAGATACAAACTTTTGCACAGCAGAGGAGACAGTTGACAAAACCAAAAGACAACTGACAGAATGGGAGAATATATTTGCAAATGACATATCAGATAAAGGGCTAGTGTCCAAAGTCTATAAAGAATTTAGCAAACTCAACACCCAAAGAACTAATAATCCAATCAAGAAATGGGCAGAAGACATGAACAGACATTTCTGCAAAGAAGACATCCAGATGGCCAACAGACACATGAAAAAGTGCTCCATATCACTTGGCATCAGGGAAATACAAATCAAAACCACAATGAGATATCACCTCACACCAGTCAGAATGACTAAAATTAACAACACAGGAAATGACAGATGTTGGTGAGGATGCGGAGAAAGGGGAACCCTCCTACAATGTTGGTTGGAAATGCAAGCTGGTGCAGCCACTCTGGAAAACAGCATGGAGGCTCCTCAAAATGTTGAAAATAGAACTGCCCTATGACCCAGCAATTGCACTACTGGGTATTTACCCTAAAGATACAAACGTAGTGATCCAAAGGGGCACGTGCATCCGAATATTTATAGCAGCAATGTCTACAATAGCCAAACTTGGAAAGAACCTAGATGTCCATCAACAGATGAATGGATCAAGAAGATGTGGTATATATACACAATGGAATACTATGCAGCCATCAAAAGAAATGAAATCTTGCCATTTGCGACAATGTGGATGGAACTAGAGTGTATCAGGCTTAGCGTAATAAGTCAATCAGAGAAAGACAACTGTAATATGATCTCCCTGATATGAGGAATTGGAGATGCAACATGGGGTGTTAAGGGGGTAGGAGAAGAATAAATGAAACAAGATGGGATTGGGAGGGAGACAAACCATAAGTGACTCAATCTCACAAAACAAACTGAGGGTTGCTGGAGGGAGGGGGGTTGAAAGAAGGGGGTGGGGTTCTGGACATTGGGGAAGGTATGTGCTATGGTGAGTGCAGTGAAGTGTGTAAACCTGGCATCTCACAGACCTGTACCCTGGGGATAAAAATATATTATATGTTTATTTAAAAATAAAATTTAAAAAAAGAGAAAAAAATTAGCAGATGAAATTCAGTGGCATATAAAAGTAATTATACAATATGAGGAAATGGGGTTTATTACAGAAATGCAAGAAAGATGACTTAATATTCAAAACTCAGTTAGTACAAGCCACATCTACTGTATTCACAGGCTAAAGAAGAAAAATCACATGATCTAATCAATTGATGTACAAAAAAATTACACAATTCATTGTCTATTTATGATAAAATATCTCAGAAAAACAGTAATAGAGGAGACTTTAAAATATACAACATAATACCTAATTATTAAACACTAAATGCTTTCTGCCTAATATCAAGAACAAAGCAAAAATTGTTATTTCACCACTTTTATTTAATATAGTCCTAGAAGTTAGAGCAATGTAATGCAGCAGGAAAGAGAAATAAAAATAATAATAAAATAATAATAATAATAATACCATACAGGTCTGAATAAAAGAAAGAAAACTATCTCTGCAGACAGCAGGATGCCTGTGTAGAAAACCTCAAAGAGGGATGCCTGGATGGCTCAGTCCATTAAGCATTTGCCTTAGGTTTAGGTCATGATTGGGTTCCTTACTCAGCAGAGAGCATGCTTCTCCCTCTGCCTTCCTCTCCCCCCGGCTTTCTCTCTCTCTGACTAATAAATAAATAAAATCTTAGGGAAAAAAAAAAAAACCACCTAAACAAACAAACCAAACTTTCAAGTAATATATGAAAACAAATAAAACAACACAGAAACCCTCTTAGAACTATTAATGATTTTAGCAACTTCATATGGTATAATAACATGGATGGAGCTAGAGAGTATAATGCTAAGTAGAATAAGCTGGTCAGAAAAGACAAATACCGTATGATGTCATTCATTTATGGAATATAAGAAACAAAACAAATGAACAAAGGGAAAAAAAGAAACAAAAAAATCTACTCTTAACTAAAGAGAACAAACAGATGGTTATCAGAGGAGAGGTGGGTAGGAAAGATGGGTGAAATCGGTGAAGAGGATTAAGAGTACACATACCTTTATGAGCAGTGAGTAATGTATGGAATTGTTGAATCACATATTGTAAACCTGAAACTAATACACTGTATGTTAACTACACTGAAATTTAAAAAAAAAAATGAATGGTGCAAAATAAATATGAAAAGACAATTGTGTTTCTATATACCACTAATAAACCTGTGGATATCAAAATTACAAATTCAGTGCCATTCATAATCTCTCTAAGAAATGAAACACTTCAATAAAAATTTAATAAAGCATGTACAAGACTCATTTTTTGAAAACTATGTAACACTGATGAAAGAACTGAAATAACATTTAAAAAATGGAGAGATAGACTGTGTTCATACATTGGAGGGCTATTTTAAAATTTTAAAGATACAATTCTTCAAAATTGATATGCAGATTGAATGCAACATATATCAAAATCTCAGCAAGACTATTTGTTGATACAGATAAGATTACTCTAAAATATAGAATGTCAATGAAACCTGATTTGCTAAGACAATTTTGAAACAAAACAAAACAAAACTACAAAGTATAAGGAAACAGTTTATGCAATTTCAAGGCTAATTGTAAAGTTATAGTAATTAATACTGTGTGGTATTGGGGCATGTGGGTGGCTCAGTAGGTTAAGGCCTCTGCCTTCTGCTCCAGTCATGATCCTAGGTAATAGGATAGAGCCCCGCATTGGGCTTTCTGCTGGGCAGGGAGCCTGCTTCCTCCTCTTTCTCTGCCTGCCTATCTGCCTACTTGTGATCTCTGTCAAATAAATAAACAAAATCTTTAAAAAAATAAAAAATACTCTTCCAGTCCCGTCCATGTTGCTACAAAAGTTGGGTATTCATCCTTTCTGATGGAGGCCTAATACTCCATAGTGTATATGGACCACATCTTCCTTATCCATTCGTCTGTTGAAGGGCATCTTGGTTCTTTCCACAGTTTGGCGACTGTGGCCATTGCTGCTATAAACATTGGGGTACGGATGGCCCTTCTTTTCATTACATCTGTATCTTTGGGGTAAATACTCAGTAGTGCAATGGCAGGGTCATAGGGAAGTTCTATTTTTAATTTCTTGAGGAATCTCCACACTGTTCTCCAAAGAGGCTACACCAACTTGCATTCCCACCAACAGTGTAAGAGGGTTCCCCTTTCTCCACATCCCCCCAACACATGTTGTTTCCTGTCTTGCTTATTTTGGCCATTCTAACTGGTGTAAGGTGATATCTCAATGTAGTTTCAATTTGAATCTCCCTGACGGCTAATGATGATGAACATTTTTTCATGTGTCTGATAGCCATTTGTATGTCTTTATTGGAGAAGTGTCTGTCCATATCTTCTGCCCATTTTTTGATATGATTGTCTGTTTTGTGTGTGTTGAGTTTGAGGAGTTCATTATAGATCCTGGATATCAACCTGGACCATTCTCTTACACCATACACAAAGATAAACTCAAAATGGATAAAAGACCTCAATGTGAGACAGGAATCCATCAGAATCCTAGAGGAGAACATAGGCAGTAATCTCTTCGATATCAGCCATAGCAACTTCTTTCAAGATATATCTCCAAAGGCAAAGGAAACAAAAGCGAAGATGAGCTTTTGGGACTTCATCAAAATCAAAAGCTTCTGCACAGCAAAGGAAACAGTCAAGAAAACAAAGAGGCAACCCACGGAATGGGAGAAGATATTTGCAAATGACAGTACAGACAAGAGTCTTAGAAAATTATTGAGGAGGTTAAAGGGATTTTTGTTTATTTCTATATTATTACATTCAAAATTAAAACAAAAATTAAAAATTTATTCACTTAAAGATGACAATATTAAATCTATTTATTATAGACAATACTCTTATGAAAAACAACTCTTTTCCAAAACAAAATAATTTTAAAATTATAAAATTATTTAATGATATTTCATTTTATTCTCAAATCTAGTTTAATGGAAGGTGGCTTATTCCTCCTATCTGCTTTTGCATTTAATCAGTTGTTCTGTTGAACATAGATGAAGAAAATATGGACCCACAAAGATATGTAATTTGAAAAAAGAAAAAATATGTTAAGTTTTTCAATTCATTGTGAAAAATCTCTGTTACCACAGCAGACTATGGCCAGTGGTAGTTTCTCAATGGTAAATGAAGTGTGGAATTTTTTAAAAAATTTCATTAACATATAATGTATTATTTTTTTCAGGGGCACAGGTCTGTGTTTCCTCAGTCTTACACAATTCACATCGCTCACCATAGCACATACCTTCCCAATGTCCATCACTCAGCCACCTTATTCTTCCTACCCTCCTCCACTCCAGCAACCTCTCAGTTTGTTTCCTGAGATTAAGAGTCTCTTATGGTCCATCTCTCTCTCTCTGGTTTCCTCTCACTCTATGTTTTCCTCTCTTCCCCCATGACCCTCTGCCTTGTTTCTCAAATTCCACACATCAGTGAGATCATATGATAATTATCTTTCTCTGATTGGCTTATTTTGCTTAGCCTAATACCCTCTAGTTCCACCAACATCGTTGCAAATTGTATGAGTGTGTGTCTCTGTGTGTGTGCGCACATGTACACCACATCTTCTTTATCCATTCATCTGTTGATGGACATCTGGGCTCTTTCCATAGTTTGGCTATGGTGGACATTGCTGCTATGAACACTGGGGTGCACATGTCCCTTCAGATAACTACATTTGTATCTTTGAGGTAAATACCCAGTAGTAAAATTGCTGGGTCAGAGGGTAGCTCTATTTTCAAATTTTTGAGGAACTTCCATGCAGTTTTCTGAAGTGGCTGCACCAGCTTTCATTCCTACCAGTAGTGTAGGAGGATTCCTCTTTTTTCTCATCCTCACCAACATCAGTCATTTCCTGACTTGTTGATTTTAGCCATTCTGACTGGTGTGAGGTCAGGGTATGCCACTTGATACCACAGGAGGTGGTATCTCATTTTGGTTTTGGTTTGTATTTCCCTGATGGCGAGCGATGTTGAGAATTTTTCACGTGCCTGTTGGCCATTTGGATATCTTCTTTGGAGAAATGTCTGTTTATGTCTTCTGGCCATTTCTTGATTGGATTATTTGTTCTTTGGGTATTGAGTTTGATAGGTTCTTTATATATTTTGGATACTAACCCTTTATCTGATATGTCATTTACAAATATCATCTCCTATTCTGTCAGTTGTCTTTTAGTTTTGTTGACCATTTCCTTTGCTTTGCAAAAGCTTTTTATTTCGATGAAGTCTCAATGGTTCATTTTTTCCCTTCCTTCCCTTGCTTTTGGTGATGTGTCTAGGAAGAAATTGCTGTGGCTGAGGTCAAAAAGGTTGCTGCCAGTGTTCTCCTCGAGGATTTTAATAGATTCCTGTCTCACATTGAGGTCTTTCATCTATTTTGGCTCTATTTTTGTGTGTGGTATAAGGAAATGGTCCAGTTTCTTTCCTCTGAATGTAGCTGTCCAATTTTCCCAAAAACCATTTGTTGAAGAGACTTTCCCTCCCCTCCCCTCCCCCTTGGACATTCTTTCCTGCTTTGTCAGAGATTAGTTGACCATAGAGTTGAGGGTCCATTTTTGGGTTCTCTATTCTGTTCCATTGATGTATGTGTCTACTTTTGTGCCAGTTCCATGCTGTCTTGATGGTCACAGATTTGTAATAGATTTTGAAGTCCAGAATTGTTATGCCACCTGCTTTGCTTTTCTTTTTCAACATTCCTCTGGCTATTCGGGGTCTTTTCTGGTTCCATATTCAGAACATTCCATCTCAAAGCAACAGAATACACATTCTTCTCTAGTGCACATGGAATATTCTCCAGAATAGATCATATCCTGGGTCACAAATCAGGTCTCAACTGGTACCAAAAGATTGGGATCATTCTTTGCATATTTTCAGACCACAGTGCTTTGAAACTGTAACTCAACCACTAGAGGAAGGTTGGAAAGAACTCAAATACATGGAGGCTAAAGAGCATCCTACTAAAGAATGAATGGGTCAACTAGGATATTAAAGAAGAATTTTAAAAATTCATGTAAACAAATGAAAATGAAAACAGAACCATTCAAAATCTTTGGGATCCAGAAAAGGCAATCCTAAGAGGAAAGTATGTAGCAATACAAGTCTTTATCAAGAAACAAGAAATGTCTCAAATACACAACCTAACCCTACACCTAAAGGTGCTGGAGAAAGAATAGCAAAGAGAGCCTAAACCCAGCAGAGAAGAAAAATAATAATCAGAGCATAAATCAATGAAATAGAAATAAAAAGAAGAGTAGAACAGATCAACAAAACTAGGAGCTGGTTCTTTGAAAGAATTAATAAACCCCTGGCCAGACTTATCAAAAAGAAAAGATAAAGAACCCAAATAAATAAAACCATGAATGAAAGAGGAGAGATCACAACCAACACCAAAGAAATACAAACAATTATAAAAACATATTATGGCAACAATATGCCAGCAAATTAGGCAATCTGGAAGAAATGTATGCATTCCTAGAGATGTATAAACAACCAAAACTGAACCAGAAAGATAAAGAAAACCTGAACAGACCATAACCAGCCAACATACTGAAGTGGTAATAAAAAATCTCCCAGCAAACAAGAGCCCAGGGCTAGATGGCTTCCTGGGGGAATTCTATCAAACATTTAAAGAAGAATTAATACCTATTCATCTGAAACTGTTCGAAAAATTAGAAATGGAAGGAAAGCTTCAAAACTCATTTTATGAGGGCAGCATTAACTTGATCCCCAAACCAGACAGAGACCCCATCAAAAAAGAGAATTATAGACCAATATCCTTGATGAACATGGATGCAAAAATTCTCACCAAAATGCTAGATAGTAGGATTCAACTGTACATTAAAAGGATTATTTACCATGACCAAGTGGGATTTACTCCTGGGCTGCAAGGTTGGCTCACCATTCACAATCAATATTATACACTGCATTAATCAAAGAAAAGACAAGAAACATATGATAATCTCAATAGATCTGTAAAAAATATTTGACAAAGTACAGCATCATTTCTTTATTAAAACTCTTCAAAGTATAGGGATAGAGGTTACATACCTCAATACCACAAAAGCCATCTGTGAAAAACCTGCAGCGAATATCATTCTCTAAGGGGAAAAACTGAGAGTTTTTCCCTTAAGATCAGGAACATGGCAGGGATGTCCACTACCACCACTGGTATTCAACATAGTACTGGGAGTTCCAGCCACAGCAATAAGAGGAAATAAAAGGCATCAGAATCGGCAAAAAAGAAGTCAAACTCTCACTCTTTGCAGATGATATACTTTATGTGGAAAACCTAAAAGACACCCCCCCCCAAAGCTGCTAGAACTCATACAGGAATTCAGTAAAGTGCCAGGATATAAAATCAATGCACAGAAATCAATTGCATTTCTATACACCAACAAAAAGGCAGAAAAAAGAATAATTAAGGAGTCAATCCCATTTACAGTTACACCCAAAATCATAGGATACCTCGGAATAAACGTAACTTAAGAGGCAAAGAATGTCTACTCAGAAAACTATAGAATATTCATAAAAGAAATTGAGGAAGACACAAAGAAATGGAAAAATGTTTCATGCTCATGGACTGGAAGAACAAATACTGTTAAAATGTCTATGCTACCTAAAGCAATCTACACATTTAATGCAATCCCTATCAAAATACCATCAACTTTTTTTCACAGAAATGGAATGAATAATTCTTAAATTTGTATGAAATTGTGGAATCTTAAACTCTTGTGTCTATCATAGTAGTGATTTCAGCGAGGTAAAGGTGCAATCCTGAAGTAAATCATGTACAACCACCTCCTAATGAGGTTGTCAGTTTTATATCTATCCTAAGATCATTTAAGGTGTCCTAATTTCCATAATAAATTTGAGGACTAGGAAGACAAATAGGATTTATAAGGACGTTTTTTCAAAGACAGTTCATCTAAGGTATCAGCATGGCCCTGCTCAGCAGAGGATTAAGGCCAAGTTACGTAGAATAGGTACAGTTGATGGAAGGAGAACCTATAAATGCAAAGTGAGCAGAGTTTGACAGTAGGGAAAGCAAAGTGTATATAAGGCTCTTTTATGGGTGATAAAATTGAAGCTTGAAAAGAGCACATAATTTGTCCAAAATAATGCAAATTATAATTGACCAAGCTAGCACTCAAACTTATTTACCCTTCTAAAATTTCCCAATGATCACTCTAATTTTCTGCCTCCCTGTAATCAACATGTTTCTAAACATCACTCTTTTGTTTAAGTCAATAAAATAAAATATTTATTGTAAAAGTGTGCTTCTCTAAAATTCATAAAACTAAGTCCAGCCTGCATAGATCATTTTTTTTTACTATAGCTATGAAATATACTTATAAACAGGGGAGGACTTTTGACTTAGAAAGAAAATGTAGAAATATAAAAAGACTGGAAGCAGAAATTTATAATACTACAGTAGCCTCTTCTGTCTTGCAATTATTTGTTAGCTGTGAAACATAGCTAGACTTCTCTCATAACAACTAGAATGTAATTTTTTGGTATTTATGTAGCAGGTGTATTCTGTAAAATAAAATGATACATGTTTAATAAAGTTTCTATTCCACTGCATACAGAATACTAAATTTAGAATGTTAGTTATGTGAAAAGATTGACTGGACCACCTTATATGCTTCAAGTTAATTTTTTTCCATTGCTTAATAGGATGCAATTATTTTAAATATATATGACAAGTCCTAGGGAATTTTACCCCCCTCCATTGAATGTAGTTTGTATGTGCCCACTTCTTTACCTGTTCAGAAGGAAAATTCCATCAACAATTAGAAAGTCTTTACATATTTCCATAGAATACAGTTGTAAATTTTAAAATATTGATCTAATTTGTCACAGTATCTATACATACATTTTAGTAATCATTAAAAACCTTTCCTCCTGTGCTTATTAAAAAAAAAGATGAAGCTGAAACTAGTTAAGATATATAAAATTCTGCCCATTTGCAAATAAAATCCTATTTAGTTTTTCCTAATAATTCAATAAATTTTAACATAACCATTTTGGTTTTTAAAATGTAAGATATTGCTTCACTATATGGACAACACACTATTGATTCCAAATATGTAAATAGTGGTAGATCAAGCATAATGATTACTTATTATTCCTGAGTTAGTTAGCCATTCCAAAAATAGATTACTGTATGCACATTAGCAGGACAGGGTTGAAGAGATGATGAAGAAGGAAAAAGAAAAAAAAAAAAAACTTAAAATGTGAGCATATATACATATATAGATAATATATTTGAGATGGAAAATACTGTAAAGTTACATACATTAGTAGCTAATCACTGAGAAATAAAACAACTATTTTTGGCTAATATGTGAATTCTTCAAAAAATTGGTTATTCATGAGTTATATTTATAGGGGCAAAGTTTTATTCATTCTCCACCCAGCCCAGAGGCTCTGATAGGCCATTTTCCTCTCTCTGCTACCAGAACTATAAAATCTCTTTGCTACCATGCCTGCTGTGGAAACTGCCAACATTGGATGAGAATTATTTATGGTTTAATGAAAAGAATAGAGCAATGTGTGGCTTATTGAGTGACTGTGCTTAGCACAATTGTTTGGGCTGGTTATGTGGTCTATGTAAGTCTATTGCATCAACTCTGGTACAGGAAACTAAAATCCTCAAAACAAGTGATCAGGAAGAGAAGGTGGACACAAAGCAACAATGGTAACATTAGACGTCTTCAGATGAGCTGTAAACCATAGGATAGATGGGAACTTCCTGGGTGTCTCCTATGTCTCCAGGCCTCCAATTTTGATAATGGTGGTGTCTTGCAAAAGTTTATGATACTTGTCATGGAAATAAAGGTATATCTGGCCCAGGAGTGGAGAATGCTGAAGGAAAATTTGACAGGTCTAAGGAAGCCATGAGCCTAGATGCAGTCCCATGCTGGTAAGAGGAACCAACACACAAGTGATAATGTGTGGCAGTAATAGCTCATCATGCCTTGTGCTGACCTTCTGAGTTCTTCCTATATATTTATATATCTACCTATATATCTACTTACCTGTCATTGATCTATAGTTGTTACTTTTCATACTGCCTTTCAAATCTTGTGCTAAATGTCTATGTGAGTCAAACTATGTCTATGTGAAGAAGATTTAGTTCCTGTTAACATGAAATTGTTCAGAGAAAGATATTTTGGGAAAAGTAGTTCTTATGTAGCTGTATTGACAAAATGCAAGGTTCACATAATTTGTATTCTGTTTTGTTACCTGATGGTAGCTTTCCATTGTAGGAGGGAAGCAAGAAGCAATGACATATCAGTTCTGTATCGTGTATATGATTTTGAAACCCTATCACCTTTTTTATATCACTAGTCTCATTTCTTCTTATACAGACCCACAAATACTATATTTATAACTCATCAAATTCTACCTACATTTTTCCTCAACCCAATTACCTACACAACAAATGACCTTGTCTGTTACTTTCTAGAGGACATATGGCAATCAGAAATAAACTCAATTCCTTCCTGAGTACCTGCAAAATTATCAATGTCTGTATATGTCACTACATCACATTGTTTACAAAAATACCCTTTTTTGATTTGAAGTTAATTCCTTAAGTTTATTTTCAACACAAATTTCATTCTTCTGCTCTTTGGAGTCCACAAAAATACACTTAAATATTAATTCTGTACTATATCAACAAGCAATAGTTGCCTGAATATACCTCGCATTAAAACAGGGTATTTATTTATTTATTTTCCACTGCTTTTAAACTGCTTTTATGACAACAGAATCCTTCCTTTGTCAGGATTCAAGAATGCTTCTTCTGACAAAAATACCTCTGGAGACTGGCAGATAATGACCAGTTTAGTATAGGTTATGTCATTTGGCATTTAGAGCTCTCTTCAATATTGCTGCAGCCTAGATTTCTGGAGATCTGTTCAAGTGTATATTTCACATTTGCCAGTCAAAACCAACTTGCTGTTCATCAAATATGAACCATGTGTTTTGTTTTGTTTTGTTTTGTTTTTTATAACACTGACTTGTTCTGTTGCTCCCATGTTTATCCTCACAGCCAACAAACATTTATTGAATTCAAACAAAGTGGCACATATCATTTGCTGGGCATGCAAAATAAACAAGACAGAATCATGCCATGAAGGAGGTAACTATCCAGTGACAAGATATTCCTGAATGCAGTTATCATTTACAGTGATCATTACCATCACATGAACACATGATAGAATGAAAACAGAGGAAAGAAAGACCCAGTTCTCCTGAAGGGAAAGGAAGTGTGGAGGAAAGATCTTGGGATTAGTTACCACTTGCCTGAGTATTGAATGATAATTCTGGTTCAATAAGCAAAGTGGTAACAGACCCTATACATTTTCATATATTGTAAATGTTTGCCTTCTAATTTATGTATCAAGTACTACCTACTTCAGCTGCATTTCCTATGTCACCAATCTAATAAACATCCTTCCTATGTTGATCCCTTGTGTATGATTTCTTTAATCTTCTGTCATGTGTTCACACTTGTCTCGTCTCCTACCAATGGGTTGGAAACAAAGCAAAGCTCTTTACCTATTACTACCTGAAAAAAATATATACTTAATAACTCAGTTCCTTTGTGAGTTTCCTACATATTTTTTCACTCTCACGTTCTTTTCTGTTTAAAGAAAATGATGCAATGTGTGAAATGTAATGTATATAATATTACCCACCCCAAAAGTGATTCGAATTAACATGTTGTTCTTCCAGAAGTCAGTATTTAGGCCTGAAAAAGACATCTCTGTATGAATAAGAAACTTTGAAAAGTATTTTGGAGGGACCGGAGCAGGGTCTTTCTGTAGTCTTGGAACACATATTAGGAACAGCCTTGTGTGCTTTCACTATACTTTAGGTGCTTGAATGTAGTGTTTCTTGGACACTGCTTCAGTATAGACTTCAGCAGCAGAGTCATTAGAAGTGCTACAGTGTTTTATTTATCTATTTAGTTAACTAGTTAGTTGGATTTACAAGAAGTCACTAAAGGAAAGGGTCAGGAATTCTCTCTTTTTTAAAAAAAAATTACAATTTCATTTATCTATTTGAGGGAGAGATAGAGATACCAACAAAGATAGCAAGAGACAACACAAGCATGGATGAGAGGGAGAAGCGGTCTCCACACTAAGCAGGGAGCCCAATGTGGGGCTCGATCCCAGGAGTCAGGACCTGAGTTAAAGACAGACGTTTAATCGACTGAGGAATTCTCATTTCAATGGGGATCTTCCCAAGGTATGATAAAGCTCTTGAGTGGGTTCATAGGACTTTATGGTTTAAACTTAGATGGTCAATATGGTTTTGTCTTTCTACCCAATACCCTCACTATCTAATTCATTCACTAGAATCAAAATATATCAAGCCTTTTTGTCATATGGCAAAAGGAGAATTTATGTTGGTGTACATTTAGTTTGGTTTTAGTGAGATATTCTTATGTAGTTCATACTCACTTTTGAGAGCAGTTATTGCTTGGTATCCAGGTAGAGGGATAGGTCTGAGGATACCCTCACCCCTAACTGAGCCAACTCATCCAGCATCATAAAGTCAGAGAACAAGAGATGGTACAGTGATACCAAAATATCCTGAATCTCATTATTAATAGTGGTGAATTGGATAAGAAATAAGATCTGAAATTATGGGGTCTGTAACTAACCTGTGGAAACTTTTCTAATCTTCAGACATAAAACTGCAAGCAGAGCAGAAGTTTAGGTTCTTAGCAAGACCTGCTCAAATAGAAAGTTCTTTTCTGTCAGAAAAATACTCAACAATATGACATAAACAATCATAGACACACCACAATTTTCTTTTTTATGTGAATTTGCTTAAAATGGATAGATTTCCTATGATAATAGGATACAGCTGATATATTGATATATAAAGTTACATATTTTGTGCAACCCAAGATACCAGGATTATTTTACAATGTACCTGACATATCTTTTCCCTGTTAAGAATAGTGGTTAAAGGATAAACAGTCATACAAACTGCTTCTGACATATGGAAGTGACCAAAAGAAACAACTATTCCGATAACAAAATCATACATATTCATCAGAAATTCAACACAACTATTTTAATTACCCTTAATGGATTAATGCAACATGGTTTTGATTTGAAAATTCAGTACAATTATTTTGTGTAATTACTTTATTTTAATTTTGTATTTTTTTCAGAGTAATTAGGATTCAGAATTATTTTCAGATTCAATTGTGATGGAAAGGAAGAATCTTGGTTGAAGTAAAAAAACTAAATGTAAAGAAAAAAATTTAAAGATTTTATTTATTTATTTGACAGAGAGAATGAGAGAGCATAAGCAGGAAAAGTGGCAGAGAGAGAGGGAGAAGGAGCTGAACAGGGAGCCCAATGCGGGACTCAATCCCAGGACCCCTGGATCATGACCTTAGATGCTTTTAAATATCCTTAGAATTTTTTATCAATTATTTTCACTGTAACATACACATTCACATGTATACTAATTTTATATTTGTAAGGTTGAATCATTTTACTCTAAAAGAGCTCCCACAAATTATATATGCATTTTTCTCACAAACCTGTAACCAACTTTGCCAATTACATATGTTTCATGTTTTGTATTAATAATAGCATTAATTTTTTAAATTTGACACAATTTTTTTAGGATAGTGGATCAAAAAAAATAGGAATCTCATTGACAAGAAAAGAGGAGTGTTTCTTGCATAGTAAATGAGTGGTAGTTACATTTGTTTGACATATTTCATTGTAATTTTCCTAAAATGTTCATTAAAATAAAAGAGATAATCATTCATACAATAAAATAAAAGTGAGATACATATAATTATTTTTTGTTTAATTTATCTGAATTGCTAATGGGTCTTTGACGGCCTTAATTTGGGAAACTGATGTTATAGTATTGGTTATTTATTAAAGGTCTTAAGGAAAATTCTCAATTAAAAAGTTAAAAATTTATATGATTTAGGGAGGAAGGATACAAACATTAAAGTGACTGAATTTTGAAATGTGGAATACTTGATAAATTTATCTTGATACACTACATTTTTATTTTATAATCAAGTATAAATAATCAGTGTCATACTGAAATAAAACATTTTTCTGGATCCTTCATTTAAAATGTTATTTTCTAAATATTTCTTTTTATTTTCTGTAAAAATCTGGAAAAGAAGCTTTAGATAGTAAACAAATTGTTTGAAAAAAATGAACTATAAACAATGCTGCCTGATTGTTTTTGGAATTAAAAAAAATTAGAAGAGCATACAACTCAAAATTAAATCTGCAACCTTTCAGAAATTGCTTATTTTCATTCCTTTCCATATATTTCATTATGCTGACCTACTTATGACACTAACTTGAAGGAAGAGCTGTAAAAATAACTTATCTAAAAAGAAGCATTACATTTAAAAGTACTATTAAGTTCAAGAAGGTTATATTGGAAGAATTATAAGGAATAATTTGAAATATGAAAATAGGTCAAGGATAGGGCATTAAAAAAACAATAATTTTTCTTTTTTTCTTTTCTTCTTCTTCTTTTTTAATGTGCTTTCACTGGCAGCGCATGTGGATTAAAAAAAAAAAAAACATGAATCCCTGACCAGACCAACATAAAGGCTCTTCTAAGAATTGAATACATTGAACAAGGATTCTTTTAAGATATGCTAACACCTAAAGAAAATAATCCAGATTGCCACCAATTTTATATTCAGCACTATTACACCTATGTGTTCTCATTTTCATCCCCTCATTTGTTTAATTAAAATTCATTTCCTACATTTCTGTGTCTATTATGCTATTTATCCTGAACGTTTATGTACTTCTAAATTTTACTGGCTAAAATGTCTAAATTTTCAAGGTTTTTATTTTAAAGAAGTTGAGAAATTGTGGGAATGTAATTGTAATTGTGTAAAATACTTATTTTTTCTAAAATTCATGATTAAATATGGGGTCTAGAAATCTTGGGTCCCAGAAATTATGCTGGCACTTGGCAGGGCATGAAAGATGTCACCTAACCCCTCTAGGTTTCAGATTTTCTCAAATGCCAAAGGAATGTGTTGGTCTATAGCTGAGGAGAAAACTGCCAGGTTTTTTTCAATAAGTCACATCCAGAACCATTTTACATAGTATTAAAATAGCAGTAAATAAATTAAGTGCTACTTAACAAATTGGTTAATCATAAAATCTGTCAATCCTCAGTCCTGCAGGGGTACTTTCATTATAATCTAGTCACTCCATCGAATTCTCTCTAATTTTTTACACATAGCAGACATTATCAGTGCTCTGTTCAGATCCCATCTGATCCCATCTATCATTTCCTCAGACCCATCCCTTGGCTTCCGTGCATTGTTGTTTCTAATATACTTGCACCTGTTACTCTCTTCAGAGAATTGTACCTGTGCTGCTGGCTGTAGCCACTTGGCTAACAGGAGCAGGAGTGCTGGACTGGAAAGTTCCCTCCCCCTGTAGAGCTCCAGGTAGCACTTAGCCATTCAAAGGCCAGTCAGTAACTGGCTGGTATATGCAGATCCTCTGCCAAACCTGGACAGACCCCAAGGTTTTGTGGGTGGTTTTGTTGTTGTTGTTGTTTGGTTGGTTTTGGGGTGTTTTTTTTTGTTGTTGTTGTTTTGTTTTTTTTTGCATTTATGTTCTAGGATTCTCCTGTAGGGACAGCCTGTAGGTGGCATTTTGTCTAAACTGGAACTCCTGCTTTGCTTCTTCCTCTCATTCTGCTTTTCTCCCAATCCTTAAGAGTTTCTCCTGGAGAAATTTCTTTAATAGGTCTTTTGTGCAGATTATTTAACTCAAGGTTTGCTTCTGGGGAATTCGAGCCAAGTAATCTCTCTCTATTCACTTTGTTTCATCTCTTTCAGTTATTTATAATACATAACATTTAACTCCATCTCCATCATGTCTCTTTACTAGAAGATTTCAAAGACCATGGAGGCTCATATTTTCTTATTTAATTTTTGGATTTGCTTAAATCAGTTATGTAACAGTTGATTATTGTTTTTATAGTCTATTATTATTGTTATTATTGTTATTAAATTTTATTTGTACTTGTAATTTGGGGTTTGCTTGTTTTTTGAATTTGAGGGTTCTTTTTAAGGTTTATTTCTTAGTAACAGTTGATGTAATTGTGGGTATGTGGATAGATCTGTATTTCAGCTAACTCAAAGATGACATTGATAATCATGTCAAAATTCAAAAGCCATGTGTTGGATGCTTACCATAGAATGTTTATAGTGGTTAGAATCACAGAATAGAGGCACACATAGGAACAGCAGAAGATCTTAAAAACCTGGTTATTAGTGAAAAAAGAAAAGAAAAGGGACAAGATATACAGCACAATATTTACATAAATTGATACACATAAAACAATACCAACTTTGCAAGAGAGCATATAAAAAACATCCTTTAACCATTAAAATAATTGCTTATGGGAGGTGAAGGTGAGGACAGGAATAAAATGGAATAAATCAATTCACCACTCAATGAATCAAACAAATAACAGAGAGAACTTGCACAGAGCAGTGAAGAAAACATGCCAGTAACTGACTGGTCTTATTTATTTTAACTCTTTTGGCTAAAAGTCACTTGAAGCTTTGCTAGAGTTGAAGCAGAAGAAATAATGTCACAATAAGGAAATTTATGAAAAGAACAAGGAACAATCATGAAATATTTGGAAATACATTTTTTTGATATGATAGTTATGGACTGAACTGAATTTACTAAATTTCTTATGTTGAAATTCTGATTCCCAGTGCAATCATATTTGGAAATGAGGTCTCTTAAGGAGATAATTAACGTTAAATAAGGTCATAAGAGTAGGTTCCTCTCTAAAAGGACTAGTGTCCTTATCAAAAGAAGAGACACCAGGGGCATACAAGCAATTAAGAGCTAAAGACAGTCTAACATGTCCAACAGGATCATCAAAAGAACACAGCAGAGCTGAGAGAAAAACAAATATTGAAATATTATATTTACAGAGTTCAGCCTCGGATACCAGAATCCATTCACAGAATTCAGTATCAAACACCAGAAGAAAGTCCAAGCATGGAATTCAAGCAAATCACATATGAGTTACCAACCCAATATCCAGAACATTAAGGATTATGGACCCACTGAATATGCCCCTCTATTGGGCCATAACACTGAGTATTTTAAATTAAAAAAATATATATCAAGTTATCTAAGAGATTGCTTATACTACTCACCGGGAGTTTGTAGACAGACTAAGATTTTTGTTTGTTTTTCTCCACTGCTTCTATGGGACAGGAGCTCTATAAAAAGATCTCATCAGTTATTGGCAATAAAAAGCTACATTTACTCCATTAAAATGACTAAAGTATATGTAATTTTCTAACTTGACTATAACAACTTGTTTTCTGTTATTTAAAGGAAAGCTATGAACAAACTTCCCAAAATAGGTAGGGAACTATGAGCTATGATGAGAAAACATTTAAATGCCTAGATTTGTTTCACTATTATGATTATCATTACATTATTATAATTATTTGGTTCTGTGACTGAATGTGAATATCTCTTTTAAAAGTTTCTGTTAAGTATGTAAATCTTATACAAAAACACTCAGCTCTAAAATGGCAAATTAAATTTTAGAATAGAAAAATAATTGAACGGTTCATTAAAAATATATCAAAATTGTGTTATTATGGGTGAGTTTTAATTGGGTCCTAAGTAATATAGGTATAAACTCAGTTTTTCAGAGCTAGAAAAAATTTTTAAAAATCCATTTCATCTAAATGAAACAAAAAGATTTCAAAAAATTGAAAGTAATCCTGAAATTTCAACTTTAAAAATAACTTCTGAATTATCTCCCAATTAGCCATCAAATAAGAGCAAATGGATGTTTACTTGCTCATTTATTATTGGCTCATTTATTATATGGCTATTTTTAAAGATTCTTATTTCAAAAGAGGAAGCACTATTATAAAGAATGTCACTTAAGCTGAGTGCTCCCTGGGGAAGGTAGAGAGCATGATTATTCTAATAAGCAATTAATCAGACTAGAACCAATTGCTATTTTAAATGCTACATTTGTCAAATCATTATTTATTAGAAAACCAAAGGAGTTGTGAAGGATATATTGATATTTTGTTTCTGAACATATTATAAGTTCATAGAATTTCAATCTTAATAAAAATTAAAGAACATTTAGTCTAAATAACACACTTTTAAAAATTCCTTCTTCAGCATTCCTGACAGTCATTTAGTTCTCTGAATAGTTCCAACTACACTGCCTCATTCATTCATTTGCCTTCTTTCTTCCCTTCTTCCTTCTTTCCATGCTCCCTCCTCCACTTCTCCTTCCTTCCTTCTCTTCTATTCTTACCTCCCTCCATCTCTTCCTTTTTTTCCTTCCTGCCTTCCATCCTCCCTTCCTTCTAGCAAATGATTACCAACTGCCCTCGCTACCAGTCTCACTAAATATTGAAAGGAAGATAAGAACAGACCTGGTTTATACCCCCTTGTATTTTAGGATGGAAAATACAAGATAAAGCAAGCACATATCACAGCCACATTCAAGACAACGTAATGAGGATATCTGACTAACAAGGTATGTCCTAGAGCATTAACTAACTTGATACTTAAAGATAAGAATTATATAGCCAAAAGGGATAATCAGTCTCCTCTTCCTTTCTTTCCTTCTTTCTTCCTTTTTTTTTTCTTTTTGCCATTTAAAGCAACATAAAGGGAACAACTCTTCATTCTTAAAAAAATTCTAATTTATTTTAAAAAGTCAGCTTATAGATTTGGTATAATTTATCTCTGGATATTTTTGCCTCTAATTTTTTTCTTATGGGATATTTCAAAACAAGTGTGTGTTACTTTAAGATAGTAATATTTCAGATATCCAATGACTATATCACACTTCCTCTCTACTAGTTTGCTAGGGCTGTCATAATAAAATACCACAGATTCAGTTGCTTAAACAACAGAAAGGTATTTTCTTATAGGTTTTGTGACTGGAAGTTTGAGATACATTTCCAGTATAGTTGATTTGCTCTAAGGCCTCTCTCCTTGGCTTGCAGATGGATGCCCTCTTGTTACTTTGTCCTCAGGTGGTCTTCTCTCCATGCCAACACTTCCCTTACACATCTGTGTTTCCAAATGTCCTCCTCTTATAAGGATACCAGTCAAGTAGGATTAGGGCCCAGCTTGAGGGCCTTATTTTAACTCAATAACCTCTTTAAAGATTTTAAGTCTAAGCATACTTACATTCTGAGGAACTGGGGATTAGGATTTCAGCAAATGAATTTAGAGAGACATAATTCAGCAAAACAAAACAAAATGCACTCCTGCTTAATTTTCTCTCCTACAGATTATACTCCTCAACTCTTTTAGCCATTCATGTTAGGATTTTGAAACTTTTCTTTGCCTACAGTGAAGCTACTTACAGATACATTTTCATTTGATATCATCTCTCATAGAGGTGTAACTATACATAGAAATCTATAAACACTGATGATTGATGAAGGAGTGGTAAGATTGTGACTCTTGTACCAAAAGTATGTTCTATTGAGGTAAGGATACTGATATGATTTCAGCCAGATTTGATTTTTAATCCCTTCTCAGTAATAAAAGATGAAAAATCATCAAGTAATCTGACTTTCTCTGAAAAACGGAAAGTATGCCAACATCATGTGGAGTGTGCAATAAGTTCATAAAATTTGGCTTTATGCGTGGCACGTCCAAATTTTTAGAAACATACAAACTACCGAGACTGAACCAAGAAGTAGAAAACCTGAATAGACCAGTAACAAGTAGAAACTGGATTGTTAAGCACAACATACTAACAACAAAAAGCCCAAGACCAGATGACCTCATAGGTGAATTATACAGACATTTAAATAATACCAATCCTTCTTAAACACTCCCCCAAAAGAGATAAAGAACACTTACCATCTCATTCTATGAGGCCAGCATCACCCTAAAAACAAAGCCATACAGACATCACAGAAAACAAAACTACCATTCAATACCTCTGATAACATGAATAAAAAATTCCATAATAAAATAGTGGCAACTGAGTTCACCAGAGCATTCAAATCACACAGCATAACTAATTGGGATTTATCTCTGGGGTGAAAGGATGGGTCAATCAATGTGACCTACCATATTGACAGACAGAAGGATGAAAATCCATGATCATTTCAATAGATGCGGCATAGGCATTTGATAAAATTCAACAATGTGTCGTGATAGTGTCAACAAATTAGGTGTAGAAGGAATTTAGTTCAACATAAAAAGGTCTATATATGAAAACCCACAGCCAGCCTTATATTCAGTGGTGAAAACTGAAAGCTTTTATTCTAAGATCTGTAGCAAGATAATGATTCCCTCTCTCAGCTCTTCTTCTTTTTTTAAACTTAAACTCCAGTTAGTTAACATACAGTGTCGTATTAGTTTCAGGTGTACAATATAGTGATTCAACACTTCCGTACAACACTTGGCAATCATCACAAGAGCACATCTTAATCCTCGTCTTCTATTTCACCCATCTCCCCTGCAGCTCCTACCTGGTAACCATCAGTTTGTTCTCCATAGTGAAGAGTCTGTTTCTTGGTTTGGTTCTCTCTCTCTTTCTCTTTTTTTACACTCACTCATTTGTTTTGTTTCTTCAATTCCACATATGAGTAGAATCATATGGTATTTGTCTTTCTCTGACTGACATATTTCACTTAATATAATATGCTTTAACTCCATCCATATATGTGTGTGCATATGCACACATGTATATATATACATATATGTGTATATATGTATATGTACATGTATATATCTATATATGTATATATATGTATATATGTATATATGTGTATATATACATACATGCATATACACACAAACATATTCTTTTTTACATTATACATTTATCAGTCAATGTACATTTGGCCTATTTCCATAATTTGGCTATTATAGATAATGCTGCTATAAACATTGGGGTACCTGTGTCTTGTTGAATCAGTTTTTTTTTCCTTTATTAGTATTTTTTATTTTTTTATTTTTTGGGTAGTGCAATCGCTGGATCATAGAGTAGTTTTATTTTTAAGATTTTGAGAAAACTCCATACTGTTTTCCAGAGTAGGTGCATGCGATTCGATTCCCACCAGGAGTGTAAGAGTGTTCCCCTTTCTCCACATTCTTGCAAACAGCTGTTGTTTCTAGTGTTGTTGATTTTAGCCATTCTGACAGGTGTGAGGTGATAGTTTATTGTAGTTTTGATTTGCATTTCACTGTTGAGCATCTTTTCATATATCTGTTGGTCATCTGTATGTCTCCATTGGAAAACGTGTCTATTTGTACCTTCTGCCCAATTTTAATTGGTTTATTTGTTTTTGAGCTGTTGAGTTTTATATTTTATAAATTCTTTATATATTTTGGTTAGAACCCTTTATCAGACATAGTTATTTGCCAATATCTTCTCTCATTCCATAGGTTGCGTGTTAGTTTTGTTGGTTGTGCAGAAGATTTTCATTTTGATGCAGTTCCAATGGTTTATATATTTATTTATTTATTTTTCAACATGTGCAAAGTTTTTATTTCACAAGAGACAAAACAAATATTTCCAAGGAGTATTTGGCAAGTATAATTAACTTTTTTTTCAGCATGCAGTATTCATTATTTTTGCAGCACACCCAGTGCTCCATGCAATCCGTGGCCTCTATAATACCCACCACCTGGTACCCCGACCTCCCACACCCCTGCCCCTTGAAAACCCTCAGATTGTTTTTCAGAGTCCATAGTCTCTCATGGTTCACCTCCCCTTCCAATTTCCCCCAACTCTCTTCTCCTCTCTAACTCTCCATGTCCTCCATGCTATTTGTTATGCTCCACAAATAAGTGAAACCATATGATACTTGACTCTCTCTGCTTGACTTATTTCACTCAGCATAATCCCTTCCAGTCCCATCCATGTTGCTACAAAAGTTGGGTATTCATCCTTTGCTTTAGTTTCCCTTACCTCAGGAGACATCTAAAAATGAGTTCCTTTTTTTTTTTTTTTTAAATCTTTTTTTTTTTTTTTTTAAGATTTTATTTATTTATTTGACAGAGAGAAATCACAAGTAGGCAGAGAGGCAGGCAGAGAGAGAGAGAGAGAGAGGAGGAGGCAGGCTCCCTGCCGAGCAGAGAGCCCGATGTGGGACTCGATCCCAGGACCCCGAGATCATGACCTGAGCCGAAGGCAGCGGCTTAACCCACTGAGCCACCCAGGCGCCCTAAAAATGAGTTCCTATGGTCAATGTCAAAGAGGTTACTGCCTGTGTTCTTCTCTAGGATTTTGATGGTTTCATGTTTCATATTTAGGACTTTAATCCATTTTGAAAGTTATTTTTTTAAAGATTTTATTTATGTGAGAGACAGAGAGATAAAGCATGAGCAGGGTGGAGAGGCAAAGGGAGAGGGAGAAGAAGACTCCCCAGGACCCTGAGATCATGACCTGAGCTGAAAGCAGATGCTTAACGAAATGAGCCACCCAGGCACCCTAGAAAGTTATTTTTGTGTATGGTGTAAAAAAGTGGCCCAGTTTTGTTCTTTTGCCTGTGGCTGTCCAGTTTTCCCAACACCATTTGTTGAAGAGACTGTCTTTTTTCCCACTGGACTGGGTTTCTTTTCTTGCTTTGTTAAAAATTAATTGAGCATATAAATGTGGTTTTATTTCTGGATTTTCAATTCTGTTCTATTCATCAATATTTCTATTCTTGTGCCAGTACCATATGATTTTGATCACTAAAGCTTTGTAATATAACTTGAAGTCTGGAATTCTGATGCTTCCAGCTTTGCTTTTTTTTTTTTTTTTTTTTTCCTTCCCCCTCAAAGTTGCTTTGACTATTCAGGGTCTTTTGTGGTATTATACAAATTTTAGGATAGTTTATTCTAGTCTGTGAAAAATGCTGTTGGTATTTTGATAGGGATTGCATTAAACGTGTATATTGCTTTGGGTAGTATAGACATTTTAACAATATTCGTTCTTCCAATCCATGATTACGGAGTGTCTTTCCATTTCTGTGTGTCCTCTTCAGTTTCTTTCATCAAGGTTTTATAGTTTTCAGTGTACAAGTCTTTTACACCTTTGGTTAGGTCTATTTCTAGGCGTCTTACTGTTTTTCACACAACTGTAAGTGGGGTTAATTTTTCAATTTCTTTTCTTGCTCCTTTATTATTAGCGTATAAAAATGCAACAGCTTTCTATACATTGCTTTTGTATCCTGTGACTTTACTGAATTCCTGTATCAGTTCTAGTAGCTTTTTGGTGGAGTCTTTCAGGTTTTCTACACAATGTATCATGTCATCTGCAAATAGTGAAAGCTTGAATTCTTCCTTCATGGGATGGGTATATTTATTTCTTTTCGTTGTCTGGCTGATATGGCTAAGACTTCCAGTACCACGTTAAATAACAGTGGTGAGAGTGGACATCCCTGACTTGTTCCTGACCATAGACAAAAAGTTCTAAATTTTTCCCCATTGATGATGATCTGAGCTGTCATTGATGATGATCTGAGCTGTAGGTTTTTCATATATGGCCCATATCATGTTGAAGTATGTTTCTTTTAAATATATTTTATTAAGTGTTTTTATCATGAATGTATGTTGTACTTTGTCAAATGCTTTTTTATGAATTTATTGAAATGATCATGAGGTTCTTATCATTTATTTTATTAATATGGTGTATCATATTGATTGATTTGAGAATTCTCATCAACCCTAGCAAGGCAGAAACAAATCCCATTTGATTGTGGTGAGTGAATTTTTTTTTTAAAGTTTTGTTGCATTTGGTTTGCTAGTATTTTATCGACTTTTTTTTTTTTCCTGTCAAGATTTTATTTATTTGAGTGAGAAAGAGAGCACATGTGGTGGGGAGGAGCAGAGGGAGAGAGAGATCAAAAGAGAGAGAGAGAGAGAGAGAAGTGCACTCCCTACTGAGCAGGAAGCATGATGTGGGGCTGGATCCCAGGACTCTGAGTCATGACCTGAGCTGAAGGCAGATGCTTAGCTGACTGAGCCACCCAGGCACCCCTTTGTCAAACATTTTTGGATTCATATTTGTCAAGGATATTGGGCTTTAGCTCTCTTTTATTGGTAGAGTCTTTCTTTGATTTTGGTATCATGGTAATGCTAGCCTTATAAAGTGAGTTTGGAATTTTCCCTCCTCTTCTATTTTTTGGAATAGTTTGAGAAGAATAGGTATTAACTTCTATTTAAATATCAGGTAGAATTTGCCTGTGAAGCCATCTGGCCCTGGATTTCTGTTTCTTGGGAGTTTTTTGATTACTGATTCAATTCCTTTATGGGTTATCAGTCTGTTCAAGTGTTCTATTTCTCCTTGTTTCAGTTCTGGTAGTGTATGTGTTTCTAAGAATTTATTCATTTCTTCCAGATCGTCTAGTTTGTTGTCATAGAGTTTTTTATAATATTCTCTTTTAGTTTTTTGTATTTCTGTGGTATTATTTCTCTACTCTCATTCATGATTTTATTTATTTGGGTCCTCTCTATTTTTATTTTTAAAAGTCTGGCTAGAGGTTTATCAATTTTATTACTGTTTTCAAAGAACGAGTTTCTGGTTTCATTGATCTGTTCTATTTTAGTTTAGCTTAGTTTAGTTTTTTATTTTCTTTATCATTTATTTCTGCTATAATCTTTACTATTTCCTTCCTTCTTCTGACTTTAGGCTTTATTATTCTTTTTTCTAGCTTCCTTAGGTATAAGGTTAGGTTGTTTATTTGAGATTTTTCTTGCTTCTTAAGGTAGTCCTGTATTGCTATACACTTCCCTCTTAGGACCACTTTCGCTGCATCCCATAGGCTTTGGACTGTTGTGTTTTCAATTTCTTTCCCTCATTATTTGTCTTCTTTGATTTCCTGGTTGACCCATTCTCTGTTTAGTGGCATGTTGTTTAACTTCCATATATTTGTGGTCTTTCCAAATTTCTTCTGGTTGATTTCCAGTTTCATAGTGTTTTTGTCAGAAAAGATGCATGGTATGATTTCAGTCTTTTTGTATTTGTTGAGGTCTGTTTTGTGATCTAATATGTGATCTAAAATGTGACATGGAGAATGTCCCATGAGCCTTGAAAGTAACATGTATTCAGCGGTTTTAGGATAGAATGTTCTGATTATAACTGTTAAGTCCTTCTGATCTAGTGCCGTTATTTCCTTGTTGATTTTCCATTTAGATGATCTGCCCATTGATATAAGTGCAGTGTTAAAGTCCCCTACTATTATTGTGTTACTACCAATGAGCTCCTGTATGTTTGCTATTAACTGTTTTATATATTTGGGTGCTTCCATCTTGGGTGCATAAATATTTACAATGGTTAGATCTTCTGCTTGGAGAGTCCCCTTTATTTTGACATAGTGCCATTCTTTGTCTCTTCTTACAGTCTATTTTAAAGTTTAGTTTGTCCAACGTAAGTATCGCTACTCCAGCTTTATTTTGACGTCTGTTTGCATGATAAATGTTTCTCCATCCTCTCATTTTCAGTCTGCATTTATCTTAAAGCAAGTCTTTGGTAAACAGCACAGAGGTACGCCTTGTTTCTTTAATCCATTCTGACACTATGGGTCTTTCGATTAGACTGCTGACTCCATTTACATTCAAAGTAGTTATTGTCAATTTTAGTATGTATCTTGTCATCGTTTCTGGAGGTTTTCTCTAATCCTTTCTTGTCTTTGTCACTTTTGGCTTCTCCTTTGTGCTCATAGTGCCCTATAATATTTCTTGCAGGGCTGGTGTAGTGGTCATGAACCCCTTTAGTTTTTATTTTTCTGGGAAATTTTTTTCCTTCCTTTTATTCTGAATGATGGCGTTTCTGAATAGAGTGTTATTGGCTGCAGATTTTTCCCATTTAATATGTTGAATATATCATACCACTCCCTTCTGGCTTGCCACATTTCTTTTCAGCTATCTCCAGCTAGTCTTATGGGTCTTCCTTTGTAAGATAAGGACTTCTTTTGGTTGGCCTCTTTTAAGATTTTTTCTTCGTCACTATATTTTTCAAATTTAATTACAATATATCTTGGTGTTGGCCTGCTTTTTTTGATTTTGATGGTAGTTCTCTGTGCCTCCTGGATATACATGTCATTCTCCTTCCCCAGATTAGGGGTGTATTCTGCTATTATTTCTTCAAATAAATTTTCTGCCACCTTTTCTCTTTCTTCTTATTCTGGGACTCTTATTATGTCATCACATTTGATAGAGTCACTGTGTTTCCTAAGCCTGTTCCTGTGTTGCATAATCTTTCTTTCTTTCTTTTTTTCATATTCATTAACTTCCATTACTTTGCCTTCTAAGTCATTAATTCATTCCTCTGCTTCTTCCAGCCAGTTGTTCATTGCATCAGGCCTGTTTCCAAACACATTTATTGCACTCTTCATCTCTGGTTCTTTTTTAACTCTTCTATCTCTGTGGTAATGGTTTTACTGATATCTTACATTCTTTTCTCAAGCCCAGTGAGTATCATTATGACTGTGGCTTTAAATTTTCCATCATGGCACCAGGGTGGCTCAGTTGGTTAAGTGTCCACCTCTAGGTTTTGGGTCAGGTCATGATCTCAGGGTCATGGGATCAAGTCTCACATCAGGCCAGAGCTCAGTGTGGTACTCCATACTCAGTATGGAGTTTGCTTCTATTTTCTCTGTCTCTCCCTCTGCCCCTACCCTGCTCATGCCTGCCCCCCATATAAATACAATCTTTAAAAAAAATAAGTTCTCCATCATCCATGTTACTTATACCCATTTCACTTACATCTCTAGGCATGACCTTGTCTTGTTTTTGTCATTTGAGATACAATCCTCCATCTTGGCCTTTTGTCTGGGTCTCTACCTTCTTCTCTGTGTTAGAAAAGCCAGTTATGTCTCTTGCTCCTGAAATAATGGCCTTCTGGTGAAGAGGTCATGCAGTGCCCAACTTGTACTTCAGGGAGTGTCTCTGGTATGTGCTGTGTGTGCTCTCCTGTTGTGTTTTGGCTGGTCTATCCTTCAGATCCGCTACCTACAGAGGCTCTCTTTGCTTGATGTGGACAGTGTTTGGTCCTTGGCCTGAATGTGGTATGTTTTAACTAGTGTGTCCTGGTCTGTTTGTAAAATGAAACTGTCACCATCTCCACTGGAACTGAGGCCCTGCAGAACTCTCTGGCCAGGAGATGTGTGGGCAAGGGTTTATGCTGGTCTTCTGTGGGAGTGTCCTGTTATGCTGGGACTACGCCAAGCATGACTGAAAAAGTCAGTTCCACCAGAGTACAGGGGTGGGGTGGGGTTTGATACAAATAAGTTAGCCGGCCTTCTCACAGGTGCTTCTGTGTTTCTGATGTGAGGTGGGGGAGATAAGGGCACTGCCCAGTTCCTTTGTTCCTGGAGAGGAGTCTCTGTGAATGTTGCCTCTCAGGGACTTGCTCAGAAAAGAGTAAATAATCTCTCCACTCTGTGCTGCAGGAGTTCTTCAGATTGCTATTACCACGTTGTCCTCACCTGGGTTGCTTGCCTGCCTTATCTCCAGGTGTAGGGCATTGCCTTCTGGGTTCTAAGTCAGCCAAGACCACTGACCTTTAAAACTTCTGGCTTTAAAGTTCTGCTAGATGCAGGGACTCAAGAAATTTAGTTCATCTTGTTTTCTAGGTCAGTGTCATTGGAGAAACATTCCTGTGCATTCTTCTTCATGCTCCTCTTCTCCCTCTCTGTTTCTCTTGACCTTCTCTGTGACCATGACTCCCTTTCTTCCACAGCAGCCATGACCTATTTATCCTTTAAACCATGTCTCTGTACTGACTACCTTCTTCAGTGTGGTCTCTTCTCTCCATCTACTTGTGGAGTTCTCTCTGTCAGTCTTCAGGTCAATTGGTGTACTTAGGATGATTTGATAGTTATTACTTGTGTGACCAGGGAGCCTAGTATTTTCCAATTTTACTATAATTTTCCAATAACCCATTTCTTAACTCTTCTATCCAATAAAGTGCTGGAAGCCATTAAGCAGAGATATTAGACAGGAAAAAGAAATAAAATGTATCCAAATTGGGAAGGAAGTAGTAAAATCATGCATTTGCAGATGACATAATCCCATATGTTTTTTTATTATTATTTTTTATTTTTTATAAACATATATTTTTATCCCCA
This sequence comes from Mustela erminea, assembly GCF_009829155.1. Taxonomy (NCBI): domain Eukaryota; kingdom Metazoa; phylum Chordata; class Mammalia; order Carnivora; family Mustelidae; genus Mustela; species Mustela erminea. The sequence goes on along the minus strand of NC_045617.1, from coordinate 108,474,601 downwards.
GGGGTACAGCTCTGTGAATCACCAGGTTTAAACACTTCACAGCACTCACCAAAGCACACACCCTCCCCAATGTCCATAATCCCACCCCCTTCTCCAAAGCTCCCTCCCCCCAGGAACCCTCAGTTTGTTTTGTGAGATTAAGAGTCACTTATGGTTTGTCTCCCTCCCAATTCCATCTTGTTTCATTGATTCTTCTTCTACCCACTTAAGCCCCCATGTTGCATGACCACTTCCTCATATCAGGGAGATCATATGATAGTTGTCTTTCTCTGCTTGACTTATTTCGCTAAGCATGATACGCTCTAGTTCCATCCATGTTGTCGCAAATGGCAAGATTTCATTTCTTTTGATGGCTGCATAGTATTCCATTGTGTATATATACCACATCTTCTTGATCCATTCATCTGTTGATGGACACCTAGGTTCTTTCCATAGTTCGGCTATTGTGGACATTACTGCTATAAACATTCGGGTGCACGTGCCCCTTTGGATCACTATGTTTGTATCTTTAGGGTAAATACCCAGTAGTGCAATTGCTGGGTCATAGGGCAGTTCTATTTTCATCATTTTGAGGAACCTCCATGCTGTTTTCCAGAGTGGCTGCACCAGCTTGCATTCCCACCAACAGTGTAGGAAGGTTCCCCTTTCTCCGCATCCTCGCCAGCATCTGTCATTTCCTGACTTGTTGATTTTAGCCATTCTGATTGGTGTGAGGTGATATCTCATTGTGGTTTTGATTTGTATTTCCCTGATGCCGAATGATATGGAGCATTTTTTCATGTGTCTGTTGGCCATCTGGATGTCTTCTTTGCAGAAATGTCTGTTCATGTCCTCTGCCCATTTCTTGATTGGATTATTTGTTCTTTGGTTGTTGAGTTTGCTAAGTTCTTTATAGATTTTGGACACTAGTCCTTTATCTGATATGTCGTTTGCAAATATCTTCTCCCATTCTGTCAGCTGTATTTTGATTTTGTTAACTGTTTCCTTTGCTGTGCAAAAGCTTTTGAACTTGATGAAATCCCGATAGTTCATTTTTGCCCTTGCTTCCCTTGACTTTGGCGATGTTCCTAGGAAGATGTTGCTGTGGATGAGGTTGAAGAGGTTGTTGCCCGTGTTCTCCTCAAGGAGTTTGATGGATTCCTGTCTCACATTGAGGTCCTTCATCCATTTTGAGTCTATTTTTGTGTGTGGTGTAAGGAAATGGTCCAATTTAATTTTTCTGCATGTGGCTGTCCAGTTTTCCAACACCATTTATTGAAGAGGCTGTCTTTTTTCCATTGGACATTCTTTCCTGCTTTGTCGAAGATTAGTTGACCATAGAGTTGAGGGTCTATTTCTGGGCTCTCTATTCTGTTCCGTTGATCTATGTGTCTGTTTTCAGCCAGTACCATGCTGTCTTGATGATGACAGCTTTGTAATAGAGCTTGAAGTCTGGAATTGTGATGCCACCAACGTTGGCTTTCTTTTTCAATATCCCTTCAGCTATTCGAGGTCTTTTCTGGTTCCATATAAATTTTAGAATTATTTGTTCCATTTCATTGAAAAAGATGGATGGTACTTTGATAGGAATTGCATTAAATGTGTAGATTGCTTTAGGTAGCATAGACATTTTCACAATATTTATTCTTCCAATCCAGGAGCATGGAACATTTTTCCATTTCTTTGCGTCTTCCTCAATTTCTTTCATGAGTACTTTATAGTTTTCTGAGTATAGATTCTGTGCCTCTTTGGTTAGGTTTATTCCTAGGTATCTTATAGTTTTGGGTGCAATTGTAAATTAGATTGACTCCTTAATTTCTCTTTCCTCTGTCTTGTTGTTGGTGTAGAGAAATGCAACTGATTTCTGTGCATTGTTTTATATCCTGACACTTTACTGAATTCCTGTACAAGTTTAGCAGTTTTGGAGTGGAGTCTTTTGGGTTTTCCACATACAGTATCATATCATCTGCGAAGAGTGATAATTTGAGTTCTTCTTTGCCAATTTGGATGCCTTTAATTTCCTTTTGTTGTCTGATTGCTGAGGCTAGGACCTCTAGTACTATGTTGAGTAGCAGTGGTGATAATGGACATCCCTGCCATGTTCCTGACCTTAGCGGAAAAGCTTTCAGTTTTTCTCCATTGAGAATGATATTTGCAGTGGGTTTTTCATAGATGGCTTTGATGATATTGAGGTATGTGCCCTCTATCCCTACACTTTGAAGAGTTTTGATCAGGAAGGGATGCTGTACTTTGTCAAATGCTTTTTCAGCATCTATTGAGAGTATCATATGGTTCTTGTTCTTTCTTTTATTGATGTGTTGTATCACATTGACTGATTTGCAGATGTTGAACCAACCTTGCAGCCCTGGAATAAATCCCACTTGGTCGTGGTGAATAATCCTTTTAATGTACTGTTGAATCCTATTGCCTAGTATTTTGGTGAGAATTTTCACATCTGTGTTCATCAAGGATATTGGTCTATAGCTCTCTTTTTTGATGGGATCCTTGTCTGGTTTTGGGATCAAGGTGATGCTGGCCTCATAAAATGAGTTTGGAAGTTTTCCTTCCATTTCTATTTTTTGTAACAGTTTCAGGAGAATAGGAATTAGTTCTTCTTTAAATGTTTGGTAGAATTCCCCCAGGAAGCCGTCTGGCCCTGGGCTTTTGTTTGTTTGGAGATTTTTGATGACTGTTTCAGTCTCCTTACTGGTTATGGGTCTGTTCAGGCTTTCTATTTCTTCCTGGTTCAGTTGTGGTAGTTTATATGTTTCTAGGAATGCATCCATTTCTTCCAGATTGTCAAATTTATTGGCGTAGAGTTGCTCATAGTATGTTCTTATAATAGTTTGTATTTCTTTGGTGTTAGTTGTGATCTCTCCTCTTTCATTCATGATTTTATTTATTTGGGTCCTTTCTCTTTTCTTTTTGATAAGTCGGGCCAGAGGTTTATCAATTGTATTAATTCTTTCAAAGAACCAGCTCCTAGTTTTGCTAATTTGTTCTATTGTTTTTTTGGTTTCTATTTCATTGATTTCTGCTCTGATCTTTATGATTTCTCTTCTCCTGCTGGGCTTAGGGTTTCGTTCTTGTTCTTTCTCCAGCTCCTTTAGGTGTAGTTTAGGTTGTGTATTTGAGAACTTTCTTGTTTCTTGAGAAAGGCTTGTACCACTATATATTTTCCACCCAGGACTGCCTTAGTTGTGTCCCACAGATTTTGAACCGTTTTATTTTCATTATTATTTGTTTCCATGATTTTTCTCAATTCTTCTTTAATTTCCCGGTTGACCCATTCATTCTTTAGAAGGATGCTGTTTAGTCTCCATGTATTTGGGTTCTTTCCAAACTTCCTTTTGTGGTTGAGTTTGTGGTTTAGAGCATTGTGGTCTGAAAATATGCAGGGAATGATCCCAATCTTTTGATACCGGTTGAGTCCTGATTTAGGACCGAGGATGTGATCTATTCTGGAGAATGTTCCATGTGCACTAGAGAAGAATGTGTATTCTGTTGCTTTGGGATGAAATGTTCTGAATATATCTGTGATGTCCATCTGGTCCAGTGTGTCGTTTAAGGCCTTTATTTCCTTGCTGATGTTTTGCTTGGATGATCTGTCCATTTCAATGAGGGGAGTGTTAAAGTCCCCTACTATTATTGTATTATTGTTGATGTGTTTCTTTGATTTTGTTATTAATTGGTTTATATAGTTGGCTGCTCCCACGTTGGGGGCATAGATATTTAAAATTGTTAGATCTTCTTGTTGGACAGACACTTTGAGTATGATATAGTGTCCTTCCTCATCTGTTATTATAGTCTTTGGCTTAAAATCTAATTGATCTGATATAAGGATTGCCACTCCTGCTTTCTTCTGATGTCCATTAGCATGGTAAATTCTTTTCCACCCCCTCACTTTAAATCTGGAGGTGTCTTCAGGCTTAAAATGAGTTTCTTGGAGGCAACATATAGATGGGTTTTGTTTTTTTATCCATTCTGATACCCTGTGTCTTTTGACAGGGGCATTTAGCCCATTAACATTCAGGGTAACTATTGAGAGATATGAATTTAGTGCTATTGTATTGCCTGTAATGTGGCTGTTACTGTTTATGGTCTCTGTTCCTTTCTGATCTACCACTTGTAGGCTCTCTCTTTGCTTAGAGGACCCCTTTCAATATTTCCTGTAGAGCTGGTTTGGTTTTTGCAAATTTTTTCAGTTTTTGTATGTCCTAGAAGCTTTTAATCTCTCCTTCTATTTTCAATGATAGCCTAGCTGGATATAGTATTCTTGGCTGCATGTTTTTCTCATTTAGTGCTCTGAAAATATCATGCCAGCTCTTTCTGGCCTGCCAGGTCTCTGTGGATAAGTCAGCTGCCAATATAATATTTTTACCATTGTATGATACAGACTTCTTTTCCCGGGCTGCTTTCAGGATTTTCTCTTTGTCACTAATACTTGTAAATTTTACTATTAGGTGACGGGGTGTGGGCCTATTCTTATTGATTCTGAGCGGCGTTCTCTGGACCTCCTGAATTTTGATGCTCGTTCCCTTTGCCATATTGTGGAAATTCTCCCCAATAATTCTCTCCAGTATACCTTCTGCTCCCCTCTCTCTTTCTTCTTCTTCTGCAATCCCAATTATTCTAATGTTGTTTCGTCTTATGGTGTCACTTATCTCTCGAATTCTCCCCTCGTGGTCCAGTAGCAGTTTGTCCCTCTTTTGCTCAGCTTCTTTATTCTCTGTCATTTGGTCTTCTATATCACTAATTCTTTCTTCTGCCTCATTTATCCTAGCAGTGAGAGCCTCCATTTTTGATTGCCCCTCATTAATAGCTTTTTTGATTTCAACTTGGTTAGATTTTAGTTCTTTAATTTCTCCAGAAAGGGCTTTTATATCTCCCGAGAGGGTTTCTCTAATATCTTCCATGCCTTTTTTGAGCCCAGCTAGACCCTTGAGAATTGTCATTCTGAACTCTAGATCTGACATATTACCAATGTCTGTATTGATTAGGTCCCTAGCCTTCGGTACTGCCTCTTGTTCTTTTTTTTGTGGTGAATTTTTCCGCCTTGTCATTTTGTCCAGATAAGAGTATATGAAGGAGCAAGTAAAATACTAAAAGGGTGGCAACAACCCCAGGAAAATATGCTTTAACCGAATCAGAAGAGATCCTAATTCGTGAGCGGGGAGAAAGGGGATAAAAAGAGGCTCAAAATATTTGGAAGAAAGAAAAAAAAAGAAAAAAAAAAGAAAAGAATTAAAAAAAAAGAAAACAAATAAAGAAAAATATAAAAAAGAAAAAATATATATATTAGATAAACTAGTTAAAAAACGTTAAAAAAGAAAAGGGTAAAAGTTAAAAAAAATTTTTACCAGAAGGCGAGAAAAAAAAATGAAAAAAGAAAAAAGTTAAATTAACTGCAAGACTGAAAAAAATCACAGGGAGAAAGCCATGAGTTCTGTGCTTTGCTTTCTCCTCCTCTGGAATTATGCTGCTCTCCTTGGTATTGAAACCGCACTCCTTGGTAGGTGAACTTGGTCTTGGCTGGATTTCTTGTTGATCTTCTGGGGGAGGAGCCTGGTGTGGTGATTCTCAAGTGTCTTTGCCCCAGGCGGAATTGCACCCGCCCTATAAGGGGCCGGGCTGAGTAAGCCGCTCGGGTTTGCTTTCAGGATCTTTTGTTCCCTGAGCCCTTTCCGTAGAGTTCCAGAGGACTGGAATGAAAATGGCGGCCTCCTGGTCTCCAGCCTGGAGGAGCCAAGAGCCCGGAGCCCCACTCCTCAGTGCGCCCTCAGAGAACAGTGCTCAGTTACTCCCATCTGCCTGACCTCCGGCCGCGCTCCGAGCTCACTGAGCCTGTGTCTGGTTCAAGGTAACACCGAGTGGTGAGCTTACTGTCAGCTCTGTTTCTGTAGCTGGCTTTCCCATTCCAATACCCTCAAGCTCTGTGACACTCAAGACACCCCCGATCCTTCTGTGACCCTGTGGGACCTGAGGCCATGGCTTCGCCCCGGTTTAGCCTCTGGAGCGATGTCCCTCAGTGTAACAGACTTTTAAAAGTCCTGATTTTGTGCTCTGTTGCTCCGCCACTTGCTGGGAGCCGGCCCCTCCCCCCGGGGTCTATCTTCCCGTCGCTTTGGATTCACGTCTCCGCCGGTCCTACCTTTCAGAAAGTGGTTGATTTTCTGTTTCCAGAATTGCTCTTCTTCTTCTCTTCGATCTGCCAATGGATTTGCAGGTGTTTGCAATCTTTAGATAAGCTATGTAGCTGATCTCCTGCTAGCTGAAGTAGTCTCAGCCTGCTACTTCTCTGCCATCTTGACTCCTCCCCCATAATCCCATATGTTGAAAGCCCTAAAGATTCATTCAATGTTGATAGAACTAATCAACAAGATCAGTAAAGTTGTAGGCTACAAATTAATATACAAAAACGAGTTGCTTTTCCATACACCAAGAGTGAATAATCACAAAATGAAATTAAGAACATAATCTCACATAGCATCATAATGAATAAAGTAGGAATAAACTTATGCAAAGAAATGAAATACTTTTTGTTGAAAATTATTAAATATTCATAAAATAAATTAAAGCCAACACAAATAAATGGGAAGACATCACATATTCACAGATTATAAGAGTTAATATAGGTTAAAATGGCCACATTATCTAAAGTAACCTACAGATCCAACCCCATCCTTATTAAAATTTCAACAGTATTTTTTACAAGAAGAAAAAGAATCCTTGTGTTTCATATGGAAATCACAAAAGACTCAGAATAGACAAAAGAAATTTTGAGCAAGAAGAATTAAGCTCGAGGCATCACACTTCCTGATTTCAAACTACAATGTTATAGTAATCAAAGCAATATAGTACTAGCATAAAAATAGACACAGAGAATACTAGAATAGGACAGAAAGCCTTGAAATAAACTCATGTAAATACAGTCAACTGATCTTTGACCAGAGTGCCAAGAATACACAATGGGGAAAGAATAGTTTCTTCAATAAATGAGACTGGGAAAATGAAATATCCTCATGCAAAAAAAAAAAAAAAAAATTGGATGGTGCCAGGTGGCTCAGTCATTAAGCGTCTGCCTTCTGCTCAGGTCATGATCCCAGGGTCCTAGATTCGAGCCCCACATTGGGCTCCCTGCTCAGTGGGAAGCTTGCTTCTCCATCTCCCCCTACTTGTGTTCTCTCTTGCTGTGTCTTTCTCTGTCAAAATAAAATCTTAAAAAAAAAAAAAAGAATGAAATTGGACCCTTACCTTAAACTATAAATACAATTAACTTAAAATAGATTAAAGACTTAGACATATGACCTGAAACCATAAAGCTTCTAGAAGGTATAAGGAAAAAGCTTCTTCACAGTGTTCTTGGCAATGATTTCTTAGATGTAACAGGTGAATGCAAAAATAGACAAGCAGGACTATATTAAACTACAAATCTTCCATACAACAAAGGAAATAATCAACAAAATAAAATGGAAACCTATGTTAGAAGATATTTGCCAAATGTATATATAATAAAGTGTTAGTATCCAAAGTATTTAAGTGATACTTACAACTCAAGAGTAAACTACCAAATAATCCAATTAAAAAATGAGCAAAGTAACTGAAGAGATATTTCTCCAAAGGAGACACACAGATGGTCAATAAGAAAATGAAAAGATGCTCAACATCTCTAATTGTCAGTGAAATGCATATTAAAACTACAATGAGACATCTCATATATGTTATGGTGGCCATTATTATAAACAAAATAAAACAAAAAAGCAAAAGTTAATAAATTTTGGCAAACGTATGAAGAAACTGGAATCCTTATACACTGTTGGTGGGGATATATTTTGTAAAGTTAGTATGGAAAACAGTATGGAGGTGCCTCCAAAATTGAAATAGAATGTCTATATGATCCAGTGATTCCACTTCTGGGACATATATCTAAAATTAAAATGAAAATCAGGATCTCAAGGAGATATCTGCACTCCCATATTCATTCAGTCATTTCATTTTTTTTAAAGATTTCATTTATTAATTTGACAGAGAGAGAGATTACAAGTGGGCAGAGAGGCAGGCAGGGGGGTGGGGGAAGCAGGCTCCCTGCCGAGCAGAGAGCCCGATGCGGGGCTCGATCCCAGGACTCTAAAATCATGACCTGAGCTGAAGGCAGAGGCTTAACCCACTGAGCCACCCAGGCACCCTCAGTTATTTCATTTCAATTCATTCAGCATTATTTATAATAGGCAAGATATAGAAACAACTTAAGCTCTTGTGAACAAATGAATGAAGAAAATATGGTATATACATCCATATGATAGAATATTATTTGGCCATTAAAAAGTAGGAAATTCTGCCTTTGGTACAATATATGACTGGGAGAACATTAAGCTAAGTAAAATAAGCCAACATAAAAGGACAAATACAACATGATTACATTTATATGAGTGGTCTAAAATAGTCACATTCATAAGAACAAAGTAGAGGGGTGGTTGACAGGGCTTAATCTAAATTTAGGAAAAATTTAGAAAATTTAAATTTAGGAAATTTCCATTTCCTAAAGAAAAGGAAATGAAGCATTATTAGTCAAAGAGGACAAAGTTTCAATCCTATAAGATGATTAACTCCTAGATATCTACTATATAGTATTTTACCTATAGTTAATAATATTGTATGCTTAAAAAATTTTCTGACACAATATATCTCATGTTGTACTCTCATCAGTAATAATAACAAGGGTAAAAATAACTAAAGGTGATGAAAGGAAACTTTTGAAAAAGATAGATATGTTTATTGCATAGATTATAGTAATGGTTTTACAGATATATACTCATCCTCAAACTAATTAAGTTGCATACATTATATATGTACAACTTTTTGGAGGTTAATCATACCTAAATAAAATTGTTTAAAAACATTTAAAGTTTGAGAAACTGGCTGAGATGAAAGGTGCCTATGGAGATGTGACATCAAAATGTAACATGGAACATGTATGAGATTCTGGAACAACAAAAGAACATATATAAATAAAATAAAATTATTTCAAATTATTGTTTTTTAAATTTTATTTATTTATTTGACAGACAGAGATCACAAGTAAGCAGAAAGGCAGGCCGAGACAGAGAGGGAAACAGGCTCCCCGCCGAGCAGAGAGCCCAACGTGGGGCTCGATCCCAGGACCCTGAGATCATGACCTGAGCCAAAGGCAAAGGCATTAACCCACTGAGCCACCCAGGTGCCCCAAATTATTTTAAATTATTATAAAAATATTAAATAAAATTGCAACTTTAATAAAAATGTATCAAAACTGGCTCATTAATTGTAACAAATGTATCATACTAATATAGGATGTTAATAATATTAGAAACTAGTATAAGAGAGCACTACTATCTTTGCAAATTTTCTGTCAATCTCAAATGTATATACATATATATTGTATATATTTTCTCTCTTTCACTCCTTCTATATACACATATATATACACACTGAGAGAGAGAGAAAAAAAATATACACGGTTTATGGTGGAACTTTGTGCTAACACCCTTCAGTGGTACACAGGAAATTTTTTCAGGTAGTTATAAAAGACAAAGTTATTTTAATCCAAGAAATAAGCCTAAATCAAAGGATAAAATTAGCAGAAACGTGACTTCTGAAGCATTTTTGAATGTACTTCTTTATCCCAGAGTTAGAAATGAGCTCATTTATTTTTGAAAACCTAACACAACTGTTGAATGTGTCTACTATATAATCCCTATCCCCGCAAAATAAATATACCTATCATTTACAAAAGCTCATATAGCATGGGCTTGAGCAAGAAGGAATGGGTATGATTTAAACATAGCCTGTGTGGCTCACTCTGGCTCAATCCCTAGACGATGTGCTTCTTCAGTTTGGAAATTTCTGATTTACAGAGAGATAAATACATATTAAATAAAAGCAATTTAGTACAGGAGTGCCTGGGTGACTCAGTTGGTTAAGTGTCCAGGTCTCGATTTCATTTAAGCCCCACATGGGGCTCCATGCTGGACGGATTCTCTCTCCCCCTCTGCCTCTTCCCCTGTTCACAGCACTCTTTCTCTCTCTCAATAAAGTAAATAAATCTTTAAAACAAAAAACAACAACAAAAACAATTTAGTACAATGTTTCTGAGTTCGGACTCCAGAAATGTGTACATTTGGGAAATTTATTTAAACTCTGTGCTTCAGTTTTCTGAACTGTAAATAGGGACCGTAATATCACCAAAGTCTTAGAGTGTCTTAAAGACTAAATGATTTAAACATGAAGCTCTTCGAATAATGCTTAACACAGAATAAGAAGTTGTTATGTGTTTACTATTAATGTTCTTGGCTCAATAGTCTTCCCTTCTGCTGCTACTTCTTTTACTATTTCTTTCTTTTTTTTTTTTTTTTAAGATTTTATTTATTTATTTATTTGACAGGGACACAGCGAGAGAGGGAACATAAGCAGGAGGAGTGGGAAAAGGAGAAGCAGGGTTCCTGCTGAGCAGGGAGCCTGATAAATATCCTGGGTGTGGTATCTGGAACCAGATGTCCTGGTTTGGAAATTTGCTCTCTTAATCATTAAACCGATGGTCTGGAAAGTCAATTTACCTTTGTGTTCAGATTTCTTATTTGAGTGCTCGCTTCGGCAGCACATATACAGATTTCTTATTTGAGAATTAAGCAGGGTAGGGAGGGCTGTGGACATCTAGATCATAAATCAATATCTGCAAAATAATAACACCTGGCACAGAGTAAAGTGGGATATCTTTAGTTTTATAATTTTTCATTATTTTTTAAACATAACCTTAGTAATCAATGTACTTATTAGAAAATTGTCAAAAGAAAAATACTTCCTACAGTCTATCCCACCTTAAGCATATTTTGCGATTTTCCACTTGTCTGAATTGCTTGCCTATAATGTTCACTAACTTTCTCTCTGCCTTTCCACTACTTCTGGAAGTATCAGGTTCTCCCATCGTGCTGCTTTGTACCAGTGTCCTAAATCTATTAAAGTGCTACAGCACAGATGGTCTAAATTATTTACCATATGATGATTTTGTTAAAACTTTTTGATACTTGTCTCCCCCCACTTAATTTTAAAGTAAGCCTCCTGAAGGCAGAACTTCACCTATAGCATTTCACATGTGAAAGTGAATGGACTATGATTTGATAATTAAAGTCTTAAAATCAAATGGGTTAGATTTTTACATGTAGTCTAATTTATAACATTTATTACTGATATGCCTCTGAAATAATACTGTACTGAATGTAGGATTTTTCTTTGTCTAATTTTTCTTTGTAACAACTAGAAACTGTTGCAGAATAATTTTCTTGATGGCTCATCTAGAAAGCTTTCATAAATTTGTTAACTCAATATCAGAAAATAAAGGATCTCCAACATTCCACCGTGTTCTCTCTCATATCCATCAATGCCAAGCTCAGTGTCTGGTATTTTGTAGACATCTAGATCAGTAAATTATTTGAGAATGATTTATAATTTATAGACATATATATTAATTTATATGTTTAAGTGTATATATTTAACTGCAGAGTGAATATACAAATGAAATATGCTCAAAATACAGAAAGAAAATAATTTGTAGCAGTGTGGTAGAATAAAGGTAGAATTTGTAGATTAAAAATCATGCCTTTGTATTACTATAAGTTTATGTTAATCATACAGTAAATCCTTGGACCCTTTAAATTCACTGGATTGTTTCCAGATGGACATGCTTCCCTGTCTATATAATGTCTTCTGAAAAATGGTCATGCTTCTGTTAAGAAAATTCTAATGCATTTTATCAGATCAGCATCCTTAATTTTATAAACATTTCTTAAATCTGGTGATAACCTTGTCTCTATCATTGGTGAAATAAAATAATGTTGTGGTTAAGAAATTTAACAACCTATAGAAATGTCTTATAAAAACAATACATTAAGTTGAAATTTCCAATTCAATTGAATAATATCTTATTATGAAGAGAAAATTACATGTGATTGAAATAATGTCACTGATCATCACTATCAATTTTCTCTTTGTTGTGACCACATCTCCATCATCTAAGCCTGGTACTCTGTCCAGTATCAAGACCTATTGAATAAAACCTTTCCAAAAAAATCCCACATTTAAAAAAAAAGATCCTACATAGTGAACTCATTTTTTATATCTAAAAGCAAGCAAACAAAAACAAAATCACACTCAGTAATTATTAATAATATGCATAATAATTGATTGATGATGGGTTAGTATAACAAAATCAAATCATACATTAACTTGATTGAATATGTCATAATTATCTAGTATAAAAACTGGTAATAGTTCTGTTCTCAAATGATTTAGAGATAAGTTACCCAAACTACAGCATACTCCTCCAGTCATTATGTCAATGTTCTTAAATTGCTGATTTTCACATGAAAATATACAGAATCCCTTCCAAATATACCAATGTAATATCTATATTTTTATATTTAAAAACAACAATCATTACTTGAAACATACACTTCAAAATGTATAAAGGACACCTTTTTTCTTGCCTGTTGGTACTAATTATAAATGATGTAAAGCATACCATGATACATCTTTTGAGAATAGGAAGCCTCAGATAGAATTATTTTATTTATGTTGCACTTGCACACAGCTGACATTAAATATAGTGAGATTATCTTTAGTGTGCAAATCTTAAGCTTATTTGGGAAATCCTCATCCATCTTATCCCTAAAATACTGGGTAGCCCCTAAGGAATGTGACAAAAAAAAAAAAAAAAAAAAAAAGCCAGCAGCCAAGAATGAGGCAGCTCAGTCATGGTAGCAATGAAATGAAGTAAGACAGCATATTTTCATGCCATGTGGTACCTGATGAAATGTAAAATGAATAATAAAGACACTTAATGTTCAGACATTTTCTACCTTCACTGCATCTCTTATATCAATGCTCCATAATTTAACTATCATCTTTACCTCAATCACTATTTAAAAATTCATTGCTGCTAAATTTTAGTTTGGAGTTCATTGGATTTCAGTAATGTAAAGTGAGGATAATTTGTAATCACAGCAGCTGTCACAGCAAGAGGGGAGTTAAAACATACTTTTTCTGATAAGATTATTATTTTATATATCTAAACTAGGGTCTGCACACTGGTGTCTTTAATAAGAGTAGGTATTTGCTGTATTACAAGGTCAAGGTAAGTTTCAATGTATATGAAATGCTCAATTTAACAGAACAGCTGGCAAAATTTCAAAATTTCTTTGGTACAGTTTGATCATCTCGAGTAGACAAAAGTTTTCAAGCATATCCTAGAAAATCTGTAATACACATGTAAAAGGAGCTTAGTTTTTAACTTTTAAATTGTGAAAAATTAAAATATGTGGCATAATTTATACATTGAGATCATTTGTTCAATCCCGTTGCTGTCCTTGTTATAAGTCTAAGTAGGAAAATGGACAACTCAGATTAGTAACACAGGATGCTTTCTTTCATGGAATGCTTGTGAACATCAGCATAGGTTCAGTAATAGTATAGGATCATTTTCCTAGTGGCTCTTGCCCGTATTGTAGCAACTATTATCTTCTGGGCTTGAGGAGCAGACTCATAGCTACCCTCAGATACTACCTAAGGAATTGCAGATTGCACTGGAGAACTGGACTTGCCAACCTTCACAAACCCTGTGCTTGCTATCAAAATCTCTTTATAACTGCTGGGCTTTAAACCCAGATGCTGTACCACCCTATGGATCTAATTAGGCAAACTTTTATAAAATTACATATTTAATTCAACTATAATTCTAGCTAATTGGCTTTAGCTATCTAAAAGATGCATGAAGCAAGGCATTTCCCCAAAGGGTTACATCATTTCACTTGGTTCTCAAACTCTGAAATCTCTTCTTTACACAACTCATAGTTTTATACTTTTTGATATGAGCTAAGGGGTAAAAGATCTCTGGGGTCTTAGTTAGAAGAGGCCCTTAAAAGCACTTATATGAATAATGCAAATCACCTGTAATAAACCAGCTCTGCAGTATTTCCTGGCCTTGGTGGCTCAAATGATGTTGAACTATATTAATTGATTGATGATAGGCTGTTAGTATAACAAAGTCAAATTGTACGTAAAAGGCAATATTTGAATTAACTCTGACATGAGTCTAGCAAGGAGATGACTACAAAAGTCAACAGGCATTGCTTTCTATCTTTCCAGGACAAAAAGGAATCATAAACTAAAATATAGTATGTCCAGATACTAATGTATTCTACTCCAAGTTCCAGGAGAACCTATTGAAGAACACAGTCATGCATTAAACTACAATATAAATAAGGATTGAGAACTTGGACAGAAATACAAGCTCTGCTTATAAATCTGTTAATTACTATGAACATTAGGCTGCTATTTAACTTCAGTCTTACCATCTAAATTAAATGGTAGATTTCATTTAGGAAACACATAGAGGGTGTTGACATAATAACAGTTTCCATTATCTACTGATGTTTAACATACCATTGTAAAATATAGTGGTTTAAAAACAATAATAATCATTTGGCTCACAAATCTGCCTTTTGGTCAGGGTTCATTGGGGATGGATTATCTGTGTTTCAGATGGTGTTAATGGTAGCAGCTTGTTTGGGGCTGCAGGATCCACTTCTGAGAAGGTTGGTATAGAAGCCTGGCAAAGTGGTGCTAACTTTCAGCTGGGGGTTCAGTACTGTTGCTGGCCTGGAGGCCACAGTTCCTCTCCTCATTGTACAATGCCTGGTTGCTGAGTGATACCATTCCAAGAGCCAGAAGATGGAAGCTTCTAGTTTGTTAAGGTCTAGGTATAAAATGAGCAGAACCTCATTTCTGCCATATTTAATGGATCCAAAGAGTTCCACAACCTGCTGAAATACAAGGCAATACAATACAGTCCTACCTGCAGATGGGAGGAGTGCCAATCTTTTCTCTACTTCATCTTTACCTCAAATACTGAATTGATGCTATAGTCTATCTGACAGGATATAAACTGAAGGTCAGAGATTTCATAAGCTGTCCTATAGAAGTCTCACAGTGGTTGGGCATGGAAGAAATACCAATAAATCATATTTATTTAGGATTTATCATTAACAGATAACTTGGGGTTATTTAGTATGTATTATCTCAGTTAATCCTCATAGCAGCTCAATGAGATATAGATGCATTTAATGCAAACAAAACAAAACAAAGCAACAACAACAACAACAAAACCTGAAGCACAGAGAGATTAAATAACTTGCCCAAGACCGAAGAGCTCATAAATGGAAAAGACAGAACTAAAACCCAGACTTTCATACTATCAGCTATGATTTATCAGCTACTATCAGCTGTAGCATGTCAGAATTTTCCTTCATTTTAAGGCTGAACAATAACCCATTGTATGTGTATATGGTTTTTGGTGTATCTCTTCATCCACAGACAGACCCTTGGGTTGTTTCCACCTTTCAACTCTTGTGAACAAAGCTGTTATAAACATGGTGATGCAAATATATGTTTGAGTCCCAGCTTCCCATCTTTTGGGGCATATATACAGAAGGAAATTGCTGGATCCTATAGTCATATGGTTCTTTTACTTTAAGTGTTGAGAAACTGCCATATTGTTTTCCCTGGTGGTTGCAGTAATTTACATTCCCAGAGTGATGCCCAAGGATCCCAGTTTCTTTACATTCTTGTCAACCTTTGTTCTTTTCTGTTCCTTTTGTTTTTTTAGATACAGCCATCCCAGTGGGTGTGAATTAGTATCATGGTTTTGATTTGCGTTTCCCTAATGACTAGTGATATTGAGCATTTTTTCATGTGCTTATTTGGTAATCGGCTTATCTTCTTTGGAGAAATACCTATTCAGGTCCTTTGTTCATCTTTTAAGTAGGTTGTTTGGTTGTTATTGAGTTGTGGGAATTCTTCCTCATGGACTCTAATGTTAAGCCTCTATTAGATGATTTGCAAATATTTTGACCCATTCCATGGTTTGCCTTTTCACCTGATATTGACTATCAATGCACAAAAGTTTCAAATTAAAAAAAAAAAATGCAGCCATCTTGCTGCATCTTGTCTGGTGATTTGAACACCTGATTCTAATTCCATTGCTAACACTCCAGTCTATTTTACTATCATACCCAGGAAATTTTAAATTTTAAGGTCTGAGTTTTAGGTTAAATTTAAGTTATCATAATTTGAACATAGGATTTCAACTAGTTTAATATAGTTTCACCTTCTTTGTAACAAGCCACATTCTCTAAAGATATTTCTTAACTGTGCTTGTAATTTTCAAAATTTTTATGACTACTTTTATCATGCTGATTACATTTTTTCCAACTAAAATAATCTTCCATAAAGTGCAATTGAAACTTTTACAAACTTTTTCATATTACAACTTTTACAGACTTTTACAAACTTTTGCAACTTTTGCAAACATTGAGTCACATAGCATTCATTTACAGATTATACTTTCATATTAGACATAGTGCTAGGCACTCATAACATTATGTGACTCAAATTTCAGCTGCATTTTAGTATGAGGAAACTGAGATGAAACTAGGAGGTACCTAAAGGCTTTTATTTCCAACTATAGTGCTATTTCCATTACTATGCATTTTTTTAAGGTATCAACTTAAAAGTGTATACCAAAATGAATGCAAGCAATGCCTTAAACATTAAGAATAGCATTATTTTAAATTGCATTAACATATAATAAATAGTTAATACTTATGCCTTATAGTATATAGTATACAACATATAATTGTATATATGTACAGGTACACATGTCATTTTTTAATTATTTTTTAAAGATTTTATTTATTTATTAGAGAGAAAGAGAGAGCATAAGCAGAATGAACAGCAGTGAGAGAGGGAGAAACAGGCTTTCTGCTGAGCTGGGAGCCTGATGCAGGGCTCCATCCCAGGACCATGGGATCATGACTTGAGCTGAAAGCAGATGCTTATCTGACTGAGCCATATGCCCCTACATATGTAATTTTTATATAAAATAATTTTATGGGACACCTGGGTTGCTCAGTCAGTTAAGGGTCTGACTCTTGATTTTGGCTCAGGTCATGATCTCTGGGTTCTGAGATTGAGCCCACCACTCCCTGTGCTCAGCAGGGAGTCTTCTTGGGATTCTCTCTCCCCCTCCTCTTTTGCTCCTCCCTACCCCCATTTGCAGTCTCTCATGCTCTTTCTCTCAAATAAATAAATAAATCTTTAAAAAAAAATTAAAAAAATGATTTTATGGGTGTGACCAAGAGTATGATCCATCCTAAGGCAGAATTTCTCTCCATCTGTGGACCTGTAACACCATGAAACAAATTATCTGCTTCTAAATCACAATAAAGGGACAAGCATAAAATAGAAATTCTTATTCCAAAATGAACAGGTGGAAGGAAAAAAGGGATAATGGGTCCCGGTAAGCCCAAAACACATCAGGGAAAATTCATAAAGAGATTTTAAGGCCTGAGAAAAATCCTCTGTGGCTTGATGGTCTGTCTTCTGAGCCCACTGAGACAATGACCCCGTCCTCTTGGCCCACAGAGGTATACGATCAGCTCATTTTCTGGATCTGCAGCTCTGTCTCTTGAGTAAATTTCATCCTATCTCTTTTCCTTTCAGCTCAAGCTGAACATTAAGGGTGTTTGAAACTCTCAAAAATCACTTTCATGCTATTCATGGGAATTATGCTATCAGACAAAGAGGGTCCTCCACAGATCTTTCCTGGAAAACTGCCTCTATATTCCTGGCTTCTGCTGAGATGGTTCATCCTAACCACAAGTTACTCTCCTGATACCGTCAACAAAAGATCTTCCAACCATCCCCTTGGCTCTGTTTCCAGACCATGGTCTCTGGATAGGCTGATAATTTTCCAAATCAACATGTGCTGGTTTCTTTTTACTTAGCAATTAATTCCTTAATTTTTCAATCCTCTTGCATTTTACTCTAAATAGCAAAATCAGGTTGCACCTTCCACATTTTACTTGGAAATTTTCTCAGCCAAAATTCTGTATAATGATACATGTATTCTTTAAGACAAAGAGAATACTCTCGATTACTCTTCCCTATTTATTCTTTCCAAGTCCTCACCAGAATTGCTTTTAATAATCATACATCTACAGAGAGTCTCTTTATTTTATTTCTTTTCAGGGTTCCAAAATTCATTGTTTATGCACCACACCCAGTACTCCATGCAATACATGCCTACTGAAAGTCTCTTAAAGAGATGTTTTGGGAGGAGGAGCCAAGATGGCAGAGAAGTAGCAGGATGAGACTACTTCAGCTCGCAGGAGATCAGCTAGAAAGCTTATCTAAAGATTGCAAACACCTACAAATCCATCGGCAGATCGAAGAGAAGAACAGCAATTCTAGAAACAGAAAATCAACCATTTTCTGAAAGGTAGGACTGGCGGAGAAGTAAACCCAAAGCAACAGGAAGATAGACCCCGGGGGGAGGGGCCAGCTCCCGGCAAGTGGCAGAACAATGGAGCACAGAATCAGGACTTTTAAAAGTCTGTTTCGCTGAGGGACATCACTCCAGAGGTTAAACCAGGGTGAAGTCCATGCGGGGTTAGCGTGGCCTCAAGTCCCGCAGGGTCACAGAAGGATCAGGGGTGTCTGAGTGTTGCAGAGCTTTCAGGTATTAGAAGGGGAAGCCGGCTACAGAGACAGAGCTGAGTAGTGAGCTCCCAATCAGGGTTACCTTGAAATGGTCGGAGGCTCAGTGAGCTCAGAGAGCGGCCAGAGGTCAGGCAGACGGGAGTTACTGGGTGCTGTTCTCTGAGGGCACACTGAAGAGTGGGGCCCCAGGCTCTCGACTCCTCCAGGCTGGAGACCAGGAGGCCACCATTTTTATTCCCATCCTCTAGAACTCTACTCAGGGAAAGTGTTCAAGGAACAAAAAAATCCAGAAAGCGCTCAGGGAACAAAAGTTCCAAAAAGCAAACCCGAGCGGATTACTCAGCCCGGCCCCTGGTAAGGGTAGTGCAATTCTGCCTAGGGCAAAGACGCTTGAGAATCACTACAACAGGGCCCTCTCCCAGAAGATCAACAAGAAATCCAGCCAAGACCAAGTTCACCTACCAAGGAGTACAGTTTCAATACCAAGGAGAACAGCAGAATTCCAGAAGAGGAGAAAGCAAAGCACGGAACTTCCACCCATGGATTTCTCCCCATGATTCTTTAGTCTTGCAGTTAATTTAATTTTTTTTTTCTTTTTCAATTTTTTTTTCTCTTCTTCTAAAATTTTTTTTAACTTTTACCCTTTTTTTAACGTTTTTAACTAGTATATCTAATATATATATATATTTTTCTTTTTTATATTTTTTTCTTTACTCATTTTCTTTTTTTAATTGTTTCTTTTCTTTTTTTCTTTTTTTTTTTTTTCTTTCTGAACCTCTTTTTATCCCCTTTCTCCCCCCGCAGGATTTGGGATTGCTTCTAATTTGTTAGAAATATTTTCCTGGGGTTGTAGCCACCCTTTTAGTATTTTACTTGCTCTTTCATATACTCTTAACTGGACAAATTGACAAGGCAGAAAATTTCACCACAAAAAAAAGAACAAGAGGCAGTAAGGAAGGCTAGGGACCTAATCAATACAGACATTGGTAATGTGTCAGATCTAGAGTTCAGAATAACGATTCTCAAGGTTCGAGCCGGACTCAAAATAGGCATGAAACATATTAGAGAAACCCTCTTGGGAGATATAAAAAGCCCTTTCTGGAGAAATAAAAGAACTAAAATATAACCAAGTTGAAATTAAAAAAGCTATTAATGAGGTGCAATCAAAAATGGAGGCTCTGACTGCTAGGATAAATGAGGCAGAACAAAGAATTAGCAACAAAGAAGACCAAATGACAGAGAATAAAGAAGCTGAGCAAAAGATGGACAAACAGCTACTGGACCACGAGGGCAGAATTCGAGAGATAAGTGACAGCATAAGATGAAATAACATTAGAATAATTGGGTATCCAGAAGAAGAAGAAAGAGAGAGGGGAGCAAAAGGTATACTGGAGAGAATTATTAGAGAAAATTTCCCTAATATGGCAAAGGGAACAAGCATCAAAACCCAGGTGGTGCAGAGAATGCCCCTCAAAATCAATAAGAGTAGGCCCATACATACCCCGTCACCTAAAAGTAAAATTTACAAGTCTTAGTGACAAAGAGAAAATCCTGAAAGCAGCCCGGGAAAGGAAGTCTGTAACATATAATGGTAAAAATATTAGATTAGCAGCACACTTATCCACAGAAACCTGGCAGGCCAGAAAGAGCTGGCATGATATATTCAGAGCACTAAAGGAGTAAAACAGGCAGAAAAGAATACTATATCCAGCTAGGCTATCATTGAAAATAGAAGGAGAGATTAAAATCTTCTAGGACAAACAAAAACTGAAAGAATTTGCAAAAACCAAACCAGCTCTACAGGAAATATTGAAAGGGGTCCTCTAAGCAAAGAGAGAGCCTACAAGTGGTAGATCAGAAAGGAACAGAGACCATAAACAGTAACAGTCACCTTACAAGCAATACAATGGCAATAAATTCATATCTCTCAATAGTTACCCTGAATGTTAATGGGCTAAACGCCCCAATCAAAAGACACAGGGTATCAGAATGGATAAAAAAACAAAACCCATCTATATGCTGCCTACAAGAAACTCATCTTAAGCCCAAAGACACCTCCAGATTTAAAGTGAGGGGGTGGAAAACAATTTACCATGCTAATGGACATCAGAAGAAAGCAGGAGCAACAATCCTTATATCAGATCAATTAGATGATAAGCCAAAGACTATAATAAGAGATGAGGAAGGACACTATATCATACTCAAAGGATCTGTCCAACAAGAAGATCTAACAATTTTAAGTATCTATGCCCCCAACGTGGGAGCAGCCAACTATATAAACCAATTAATAACAAAATCAAAGAAACACATCAACAATAATACAATAATAGTAGGGGACTTTAACACTCCCCTCATTGAAATGGACAGATCATCCAAGCAAAAGATCAGCAAGGAAATAAAGGCCTTAAATGACACACTGGACCAGATGGACATCACAGATATATTCAGAACATTTCATCCCAAAGCAACAGAATACACATTCTTTTCTAGTGCACATGAAATATTCTCCAGAATAGATCACATCCTCGGTCCTAAATCAGGTCTCAACCAGTATCAAAAGATAGGGATCATTCCCTGTGGTCCCTGCAGACCACAATGCTCTGAAACTAGAAGTCAACCACAAGAGGAAATTTGGAAAGAACCCAAATACATGGAGACTAAACAGCATCCTTCTAAAGAATGAGTGGGTCAACCAGGAAATTAAAGAAGAACTGAAAAAATTAATGGAAACAAATGATAATGAAAACACAACGGTTCAAAATCTGTGGTACACAACAAAGGCAGTCCTGAGAGGAAAATACATAGCGGTACAAACCTTTCTCAAGAAACAAGAAAGGTCTCAGGTACACAACCTAACCCTACACCTAAAGGAGCTGGAGAAAGAAAAGAAAGAAACCCTATACCCAGCAGGAAAGAGAAATCATAAAGATCAGAGCAGAAACAAAGAAACAGAATCCAAAAAAACAATAGAACAAATCAACAAAACTAGGAGCTGGTTCTTTGAAAGAATTAATAAGATTGATAAACCCCTGGCCAGACTTATCAAAAAGAAAAGAGAAAGGACCCAAATAAATAAAATCATGAATGAAAGAGGAGAGATCACAACTAACACCAAAGAAATACAGACAATTATAAGAAAATACTATGAGCAACTCTACGCCAACCGATTTGACAATCTGGAAAAAATGGATGCATTGTTAGAGACATATAAACTACCACAACTGAACCAGGAAGAAAAAGAAAGCCTGAACAGACCCATAACCAGTAAGGAGATTGAAACAGTCATCAAAATTCTCCAAACAAACAAAAGCCCAGGGCCAGAAGGCTTCCCGGGGGAATTCTACCAAACATTTAAAGAAGAACTAATTCCTATTCTCCTGAAACTGTTCCAAAAAATAGACATGGAAGGAAAACTTCCAAACTCATTTTATGAGGCCAGCATCACCTTGATCCCAAAACCAGACAAGGATCCCATCAAAAAAGAGAGCTATAGACCAATATCCTTGATGAACACAGATGTGAAAATTCTCACCAAAATACTAGCCAATAGGATTGAACAGTACATTAAAAGGATTATTCACCACGACCAAGTGAGATTTATTCTAGGGCTGCAAGGTGGGTTCAACATCCGCAAATCAATCAGTGTGATACAACACATCAATAAAAGAAACATCAAGAACCATATGATACTCTCAATAGATGCTGAAAAAGCATTTGACAAAGTAGAGCATTCCCTTCCTGATCAAAACTCTTCAAAGTGTATGGATAGAGGGTACATGCCTCAATATCATCAAAACCATCTATGAAAAACCCACCACAAATATCATTCTCAATGGAGAAAAACTGAAAGCTTTTCTGCTAAGGTCAGGAACACGGCAGGGATGTCCATTATCACCACTGCTATTCAACACAGTACTAGAAGTCCTAGCCTCAGCAATCAGACAACAAAAGGAATTAAAATCATCCAAATTGGCAAAGAAGAAGTCAAACTATCACTCTTCACAGATGATATGATACTATATATGGAAAGCCCAAAAGACTCCACTCCAAAACTGCTAGAACTTGTACAGGAATTCATTAAAGTATCACATTACAAATCAATGCACAGAAATCAGTTCCATTCTCTACACCAACAACAGGACAGAAGAAAGAGAAATTAAGGAGTTGATCCCATTTACAATTTCACCCCAAACCATAAGAATAGGAATTAACCTAAATATAGGCTATTTTAATAGGAATATTTACCTAAATATTCCTAAATAGCAATATTTACCTAAATAGGAATTAACCTAGGAATAAACCTAAACAAAGAGGCTAAAAATCTATACTCAGAAAACTACAAAGTACTCATGAAAGAAATTGAGGAAGACACAATGAAATGGAAAAATATTCCATGCTCCTGGATTGGAAGAATAAATATTGTGAAAATGTCTATGCTACCTAAAGCAATCTACACATTTAATGCAATTCCTATCAAAGTACCATCCATCTTTTTCAAAGAAATGGAACAAATAATCCTAAAATTTATATGGAACCAGAAAAGACCTCGAATAGCCAAAGGAATATTGAAAAGGAAAGCCAAAGTTGGTGGCATCACAATTCCGGACTTCAAGCTCTATTACAAGGCTGTCATCATCAAGACAGCATGGTACTGGCACAAAAACAGACACATAGATCAATGGAGCAGAATAGAGAGCCCAGAAATAGACCCTCAGTTCTATGGTCAACTAATCTTTGACAAAGCAGGAAAGAATGTCCAATGGAAAAAAGACAGCCTCTTCAATAAATGGTGTTGGGAAAATTGGACAGCCACATGGAGAAAATTGAAAATGGACCATTTCCTTACACCACATATGAAAATAGACTCAAAATGGATGAAGGACCTCAATGTGAGAAAGGAATCCATCAAAATCCTTGAGGAGAACACAGGCAGCAACCTCTTCGACCTCAGCCGCAGAAACATCTTCCTAGGAACATCGCCAATGGCAAGGGAAAATTTTTGCAAGGGCAAAAATGAACTATTGGGATTTCATCAAGATCAAAAGCTTTTGCACAGCAAAGGAAACAGTTAACAAAACCAAAAGACAACTGACAGAATGGGAGAAGATTTTGCAAATGACATATCAGATAAAGGGCTAGTGTCCAAAATCTATAAAGAACTTAGCAAACTCAACACCCAAAGAACAAATAATCCAATCAAGAAATGGGCAGAGGACATGAACAGACATTTCTGCAAAGAAGACATCCAGATGGCCAACAGACACATAAAAAAGTGTTCTATATCACTCAGCATTAGGGAAATACAAATCAAAACCACAATGAGATACCACCTCACACCAGTCTGAATGGCTAAAATCAACAAGTCAGGAAATGACAGATGCTGGTGAGGATGCGGAGAAAGGGGAACCCTCCTACACTGTTGGTGGGAATGCAAGCTGGTGCAACCACTCTGGAAAACAGCATGGAGGTTCCTCAAAATGTTGAAAATAGAACTGCCCTATGACCCAGAAATCGCACTACTGGGTATTTACACTAAAGATACAAACGTAGTGATCTGTAGGGGCATGTGCACCCGAATATTTATAGCAGCAATGTCCTCAATATCCAAACTATGGAAAGAACCTAAATGTCCATCAACAGATGAATGGATCAAGAAGATGTGGTATGTATACACAATGGAATACTATGCATCCATCAAAAGAAATGAAATCTTGCCATTTGCGACAATGTGGATGGAACTAGAGCATATCATGCTTAGTGAAATAAGTCAATTGGCGAAAGACAACTATCATATGATCTCCCTGATATGAGGAAGTGGTGATGCAACATGGGTGGTTAAGGGGTTAGGAGAAGAATAAATGAAACAAGATGGGATTGGGAGGGAGACAAACCATAAGTAACTCTTAATCTCACAAAACAAACTGAGGGTTGCTGGGGGGAGGGGAGTTGATAGAAGGGGGGTGGGGTTATGGACATTGGGGAGGGTATGTGCTATGGTAAGTGCTGTGAAGTGTGTAAACCTGGCAATTCACAGACCTGTACTCCTGTGGATAAAAATATATGTTTATAAAAAATTAAAAATTAAAAAATTTAAAACAAAACAAAACAAAGAGATATTTTATTGTTTTAACATTTATTCGATTCTGATAATAGTTGACATAGCACATGATTTATGGATAGGGGAAAGGAAGAATACCTTACTTCTAGTTCCAGGCAAGAGAAGGCTACAGGACTACACAGAGGGTTACACCAGGGAAAAGTGTTAATAGCAAACTGAAATGGTAGGCTACTTATGTATGACAAAGGGGTGCTCTTAGGTCAGGTTTAACAGGCTTCCTTTGGATTGGGTATCTTGAATGATTACATGTGTCCAAGGAAGAAGAAGCTATGATCTTTGACATCAGGGCATCTGGAAGTTGAGCTGTGTGTTGCAACCCAGGAGCGTTAAAACCTGATAATATGAACAACTGAGGTATAGATTTAGCAAACTGTCCTTGAAGGGGACTGAGAGGTTCTTAACAATGATCTCAAAACAGGTTCAAGATAGCATTTGTGAAATATAAGGTACTCTAGACTTTTCCTATCAAGGGTCTCAAAATTCTTTGAGCTTGTACCCAATTCCAAAGCCATTTTCACATTTTTAGGCACTTGTTACAACAGCACCTTATTTCCCAGCACCAAAATCTCCATTAGTTTCTGAGGGCTGCCATAACAAAGCCCACAAGTGGATAGCTTAAACAATGGAAAGTCATTCTCTCATAGTTCTGAAGGCTGAAGTAAAAATCCAAGCTGTCTGCAGGGCCATGTTCTCACTGAAGGAAAAAAAAAGAATCCATTTCCTGCCATTCTTTTAGATACTGGTGATTACCAGAAATCCTTGACTTGCAAAAGTATTATTCCAACCTCTGCCTACATCTTCACAGGACATACTTCACGTGTTTCTTTGTTTATTGTCTTCTTATATTAACAACAGTCATATAATTAGAACCCATTGCAATCAACGCATCTTAACTTGATCATCTCTACAAAGACCTTACTTCCAAATTAGGTCACATTCTAAAGCCTGGGGAAGAGCACAGATTTGGGGGTGATATCAATCAATCCATTTTATCTGTAAATAAGTATTTCTCAATGAAAATATTTTGTCATATAGATATTGTCAAGAATGTAATTTGACTGAAATATCTTAATGACTCTATGTATATACAGAATAGCTGAAGTCTAGCAACATGCATTCCTCTTTTATTAAATCAGAAACTCACTTTCAGGGGTGCCTGGGTGGCTCAGTGGGTTAAAGCCTCTGCCTTCGGCTCAGGTCATGATCCCTGGGTCCTGGGATCAAGCCCCACATCGGGCTCTCTTCCCCCTCTCTCTGCCTGCCTCTCTGCCTACTTGTGATCTCTGTCTGTCAAATAAATAAATAAATAAATCTTTAAAAAAAAAAAAAAAGGAACTCACTTTCACTGATTTAGGGAAAATGTTCTTTTATGTAATTAATAATTGATTATATCATAGATAGAAATTAAATACTTAGCTAAGTCTAAAGATATAAATTAAATACTTAGGTAAGTCTAAAGAAAATATTACAGCTTAGAGGTTAAAAATTTAAACTGGAGTCTCCAAGACCTGGTTTTAAGTCCTATGCCTTTCCTTTACTAGTGATATGATCTTAGGGAGGTTAACTATATCATAGTCCAGCTTAGTTGCATTCATTGTTGAAAGGAAAAATTATATGTTTTCTGATAAATATGTATTTAATTCTTAACACAGAGTATTCACTCAATACATTTTATCTACTATTTGTCACTCATCAAATACTTTTAGATGGCTTTGGAAAGAAGTATTTATGATTATTCTTAATTCACTTGACATTTTATTATTTCTTACACGTGTTCCTATCTTAGATAATATTTATGTGCTTCTTTATTACAATGAAATCATCAATGATTACACTTTGATATCATTAAGATTTCTAAGGAAATGTTTATTGGCTCTTATAATGCACAAAGACATGTACTCAAGCTTGAAAATATATAAAAATAAGTAAAAATAACTACTGATGGGCTTGTTTCTGGATAAGATGAAGCACATAACCGCAAGCCAACACATCCACTACAATAAATAGAAAAATAGGTAAATTATAATAGTCGTATTTTAGAAAACACCAAACTAGTGCAGAAGGAGTAAGAACTATATGAGCTTAAATTGAATAGAGAGATAAAATTTCCCTAGGTGAACTGATGATCTCTAGCCACTTTTTTTTCTGGGATTATGTTTCCATTCTGGGCTTGGAGTACCCAAAATGACTCTACTGATAGAAAAGAGATACTTGCAGAGCTTTTGCTGCTTGTTCAGCAACATATGGGGTATTAACATCCAGAAGACTACACGTGTACAACTAGTTATCCCCTTGCGGGAACTTACAAAGCTTATGGCTTGGGAGTCTGGAGACCAGGAATAAAATTTCTAATAGAGTAAAATCTCAGCGTCCTCTAACTTGGGAGATAAAATTCTAGTGAAGAATGGAGATTGGAACAAACAGCTCTGGTCATAAGAGCCAAGGATTTCAGGTGAGAGATTACAGTACCTGGGTAAAGCATGGCAATAAGAAAAAATACATTGAAGAAGGTAGGACAAAATGAAGGACACCACTACTAACCTTTCCACACAATCCTGGAAGTCCAACACAGACAGACACTGTCCTGTGGGAGGAGAATGAAGTGAGTGACCTGCTTCACTGTAGACCCCAGGGCTTGGCAGACCAGGTTCTCTCTGAATCTCATGGTTTTAAGTGACTCTTGAAAACCAAGGCTCCAGTTGGTCCTATGTGGCATCCAAGCCCCAAGGTAGCTTCCTTGGCTCCAGGTTCCCAGCAGGTTCTCTCAAGTCAAGCCCCCATCCCTAGCTGGCTCCCTGGGCCTTAGACTGCTGCCATAACACCAAACTCCCAGTCAGTGTTTTTATATATGCTAACAACAAACTATCCAAAAGAAACCTAAAGAAAACAGTCCAATTTACAATAACAACAAAAAGAACACCTGTGAATAAATTTAAGAAGGTAAAAACTCTATACATTGGAAATTTTAAGATATTGATGAAAACAACTGAAAATAATACAAATAAATGGAAAAATAGCCTGAGGTCATGCATCAAAAGATTCCATATTGTTAAAATGTCCATAATATCCAAAGTAAAGTACAGAGTCAATGCAATCCTTATCAAAATTCTAATGGTATTTTTCACAGAGAAAAAAAACAAAAAACAAAACCTAAAAAAAATCTTACAACTCTGGAACCACAGAAGACCCCAAATAGCCAAACAATCTTGAGGAAAGAACAAATCTGGAAACATCGCACCTACTCATTTCAAACTTTATTACAAAGCCTTAGTAATTAAACAGGATAGCTCTGGCATAAAAATCAGATACATAGACCAATGCAACAAAATTGAGGTCACAGAAATAAACTCACACATATACAGTCAACTGATATTTAACAAGGGAGCAAAGATGCTCAGTGGACAAAGGACAGCTTTTCAATAAGTGGTACTGGATAAATGGAATAATCATATGCAAAACAATGAAACTGAACTCCTATGTCTACCACTCCCAAAAACAATGCAAATGGACTAAAAGTTTAAATGTAATACCCCAAACTAGTAAAACTACTAGAATAAAACAGAGAGAAAATATTCCTTGACATTGATCTTGGAAATTATTTTTAGATATGACACAAAAAACCCAGTCAATAGTATTAAAAGTAAACAAATGTTACTATGTCAAACTAAAATTTATGCATAGCAAAATAATAAAGTGAAAAGGAAACTTAAGAAATGGAACACATTATTTGCAAACTATTTATCTTATAAAGGGTTAATATCCATAATATATAAGGAATTCATATAACTCAATAACAAAAATAAAAATAGTCTGATTAAAAAGTGGGCAAAGAACTTGACTAGTCTATAATTTATATATAGATTATATTCCACATATTTGCCAATACTGATTGTCTCTTGTCTTTTCGATAAAGCCATTCTAACAGGTGTGGGGTGATATCCACTATGGTTTTAATTTTCATTTCCTTGATGATTACTGATGTTGAGAAACTTTTCATGTACTTGTTGGCTATTTGTATATATTCTTTGAAAAAATGTGTAGTCAAGTTCTTTGTCTGCGTTTTAATCAGACTTTTATTTTGCTAATAAGCAAAACTTATTTGAGCAGCCTTTGTGACAACATGTATGGGCCTTGAGACTATTATGCTAAGTGAAATGAATCAGACAAAGACAAATACTACATGTTCTCACTTATATGTGGAAAATTAAAAAAAAAAACACACACGATCTTGCACAGCATAGGGAATACACTCAATGATATTGTAATGTAATGATGGTAGCTACATGTGTGGAGCACAGCATAACAAATAGAGAAGTTGAGTCACTATGTTGTATACCTGAAACTAATATAACACTGTGTGTCAATCACAATCAAATTAAAAAATTAAATTAAAATTAAATTAAATTTAAAAATTACTAATAAAGTTAGCTTTATAACAAATAACAATTACAAAAAACCGAACTCATAAGAAATAGAATGGTGGTTGCCAAGGTCTTTTCTTTACTATGCTATCTTATAGGCAATTTTTTTCCCATAAATTTTCTTATTGATGAATTTTTAAAGAACTCACTGAGGGCAAATACTACTTGATAAAAAGCAAAGACAAATAAGGTTTGTCATATATTAATGCATGCAATGGTACATAAGACAAAGATCATTAATTTATATTCAGATAAAACAAGCATACTTAAGTTGTGAATCTGCTGCAGTTAAATGTAAACATTTGTAACTGAATAGTTATCAAGATTACCTATGCTACAACCTATCAACCCCGTACAACCCTGAATGTGTTAAGTATTATTTATAGTCCAGAAGTCCAACTCATGACCTTTATATCACGAAGGAAAAGGTATTAGAAAGTGAAATGGCTTCATTTTTGCTGTAATTCTTATTAGGCATTTCAAAATGAGACTAAAAGTACACGAATACTAAATTTTAAAAATACATATTTTTGTTCTAAAAAATGTTAATTTTGTGTCTAGCAAATAGGCACTGGCCTGAATCAATAGTAAATCATTGCCTTACCATATACTGCATTATAAAAGAAATGTAAGTACATATTTAGAATCAGTATTTTCTTATTTTGGTGCCAATGTATACACTGAATAACTTAGAATTTACTAGTCTGAATAACTATATATATATGTTTTTTTAAATGCTGGTTCAAGATGCATGTTGTTTGTGTGCATACAATATTTTGCTTGAATGACTATCTGATAGACAAATTGACTCACTAGACTTACTCATTAAACTGCCCTTTAAATATGCTGTCCTGTTTATCATACTAGAGAATGACTGTTTAAAACATAAGCACATAATCAAATAGTATTTTCCCCCTAAACTAAAAGTTTTGCTTTTTTGCAAGGGTTTTTCTGACAAAAAAAAAAAATCCATTTTCTATCACATTAATCCTCCTGAGAATGATATTTTGGCTAGAATAAAGGTTATAATGTTGTAAAACATTACATATTTTGCAATACAAATATATGACACTTCAGTATGTGGAAGACAATGGCTGATCCACTAAGTCTGTCTTTTAAATCCACATTCCCTTTACCTATTTTCTCTTGATGAATGGGTATGTAACCTAACAAGACCATATTTTCTTGTAGAAAGTCCAACAGAGTATATGCAACACAGGAATTTGGTGGAAGCTCTGTTTTCAGTTTCAGTCTCTGATTATCAAGGTCAAAGACATTTTAATGCTTTGCTTGTAACCTCTGTGCTTAATTTTGTCAAGCTCTGTTACCAGAAAAGAGAAAAAAGACTCTGGATGGTACTTGGTTCAGGAATAAACACCTGTCTGCTGGCTATATTTCTTCCTACATAAAATGTCTCCATGACTCACAGAAGACCAAATAATTCTAGTGGGAAGAATCTTAGTCATTATATGAAAATACTTTCAGATAGATATCAAGAGAAAATTGAATGAGATCAATTTCTTAACTAGATTAAGTTACACCTCCATGTTTGACATTAGACGTTTTCTACAAAATGTTTGCTCTTCTTACTGTTATATTGTTCATTGTTATCACCCTGGAATCATCATAAATGAAAAACCATTGCATGGTAATGGGAAAAAACAAAAACAAAACAAAAAACAAAACAAACAAACAAACAAAAAATACCTTGAAAATATCTGATAGTGATTGTTATGTGTTCACCAGTGCAATAGTCTCAGGATTCCAGGGAGAATTTTATTTTGTGTGTGTGCAATTTCCTCTGCTAACACCTTGAGAGCTCATATGTATAGTACATGTTTGTGTGTGTGTGTGTATGTGTGTGTGTGTGTGTGTTTGTGTGTGTGTATACAAATGACAACAATCCAGGCCTAACCCAAAGATATTTGACAGACATTATCTCATCAACATGATCATACAGAAAGATAAGCGTGGGCCAAAGATCATAAACATAGCCTGAGAAACTCACAGCCTTTGGTGTTTTCAGTGTTCTGGATTTTGACTATTGAAATAAATGTGCAGTGGTATCTCATTGTTGTTTTAATTTACATTTTCCTGATGACATATGATGTGGAGAATCTTATCATATGTTTATTTGTGGTCTGCATATCTTCTTTGGTGAGAAATTTGTAAAGACCGTTAGCTCATTTTTTTAAATCACATTGTTTTCTTATTGTTGAGTTTTAAGAGTTCTTTGTATATTTTGAGTAAGTCCTTCAACAAATATGTCTTTGTAAATATTTTCTCCTAGTCTGTGGCTTGCCTTCTCATTCCCTTAACACCGTCTTTTGCAGAGTAGAAGTTTTTAATTTTAATGAAATATAGTTTATCAATTATTTCCTTAATGGGTTGTACCTTTTTCTATTGTTTGCCCTTTTTCTTATTTTTGTCTTCCATTCTTTTTCTGCCCTTTAGAGTTTTAATCATGTGTTTAGTATAAATAAATCCATTTTCTTCTTTTCTTAGCAAGAAGTTATATTTCTTTTCCTACTTTTTTTAGCAGTTGCCCCAGAGTTTTGCAAAATCTCTTACAACTAATCCAAGTCTACTTTCAAACAATATACTGCTTCCTGGATAGTGTGAATACCTTGTAATAACAAAATAACACTAATTTCAATTCCCTGTCCCTATATTATTGCTGTCATTTATCTCACTTATACATAAGCATGCATAAGTGTAGTATATACATATATATACACACATAAGCACACATAATCAAATACATTGTTATTATTTTGCATAATTACCTGTTATATCAATAATAAGAAAAATAAAAGTTTTTATTTCACCTTCACTTATTTCTTTTTGATGTTCTTTTTTACTGTATGTAGACACAAGTTTCTGACTTATATTATTCTCTTTCTCTCTAAAAGTCTTATTTTAATATTTTTTGTATATTTGGTCTATATAAATTCCTTTATTTTTGTTTGTCTGAGAAAGCCTATTACTCCTTCATATTTGAAAGATAATTTCAAGGAGTACACTGTTCAGTTTAGTAGGGGTTTTTTTGTTTTTTGTTTTTTCTTGTTATTGTTGTTGTTTTCCCCTCTCAACACTTTAAATATTTCACTCCACTTGCATGATTTCTGATCCAATTCTTATCTTTGTTCCTCTACAGATGATTTTTTTTTAACTTTTGCTTATTTCAGGATTTTTTTCTTATCTTTGATTTTCCCAAGCTTGAAAACGAAATGTCTAGGTGTAGTTTTTTTTTGTTTGTTTATTTTATTGTGTTTGGTGTTCTCTGAGATTCCTGGTTCCGTGGTTTAGTGTCTCATCAATCTGGCAAAAGTCTTATCCATTATTGTTTCAAATATTTCTTTTGTTCCTTTTTCTTCTTTCTTTTTCTTTTAGCCTTTTCATTATGTTTATGTTATACTTTTTATACCTGTCCCACCCTCTTTGTATATTCTGTTTTTTTCAAGTCTTGTTTTCTTTGGTTTTTGAGGATTCTACTAAGATCTCCCTTAGCTCAGAGATTCTTTCTACAGTCATGCATTCATGTCTAGTCTACTAATGAGCACAACAAAGGTATTCTGCATTTCTGTTAACAATGTCTTTTCTCTTTAGCATTTCTTTTTGGTTCTTTCTTAGAATGTCCATCTCTTAGTTTGCATTGTGCATCTGCTCCTGCATGCTCTCTACTTTATCCACTAAGTCCCTTAGCATATTAATCATATGTGTTTGAATTTCCAATCTAATTTCAATATCTTATTATATTTGGTTCTGATGCCTGCTCTAAGTATGTTTTTTGCCTTTTGGTGTACCTTAAAGTTTTTGTGTTGCTGTTGTTGTTGTCGTTTTTTTTGGTAGCCTGAAACGACGTGCCAGGTGAAAGGAACAATTGTAAATAGTTCTTTAGTTATGGTAAGGTATGTTGGAAGGGGAAGTATTCTAGAATAATGTGATTTAGATTTCAATCTTTTAGTGTCCTCTGCATCTGGACTGTAAATTTCATGTTTCCGAACCTCCAAGTAGTTAGGATTTTATAATACCATGGTAGTTTAGGCTGTGGTTAACTGGTTTCCCCTGAGGATAGGCCTTAATAAGAATACAATGCTGTGGCATATTTCAAAATGGATCCTCTTTCCTTCTCCTGGCATGAATAAATTTTTCTTTGATATTTACTGTGGGAATCTGGTTGAGCTACTTGCAGTAAATATCACAGTGTTATGGAGGCCCCTAATAACTAGGTCATTCTGGAGTTTTTAATCCTTGTACTTGTCCACATCTAGCCTCCAACAACCTATCAATTACAATTCAGGTTTTCTTACCCTAGCATTGGAGTCCTCGGTGATTTTTACTCTAGTATTTTCTTTCCCTATGTTTGCCTCTCTCTCTCTTCAATTTTGGTGGCAGCTGCTTCCCCTATGACGTCAATTGTCTTATGGATCTAAGAAGAGCTGTGGATTTTTCAGTTCATTTATCTTTTTGCTTGTTAGGATGGAGTGACAACTTCCAAGCTCCTTACATGTGAAAACAGAAACGCCATTTGAATCTTTTTTTTATTAAGATTTAATCTTCACAACATGCTTGTAACATGTATGTTGAATACAGAAAAAATGCTGTTATAATTTTAATATTAATTATCTCTACTTCATTAATTATCAAACTAAAAATAATTCATCAGACAAATAGAGAAAAGTATATACTGCTCAATAAAAAACTTGACTATGAAACTTAACAAATGGGACAATGTATTAGTTTTTTATCATTTCCATAACAAATTACCACAAATTTAGCAGCTAAATTATTTTATTATCTCAGAGTCCTATATATCAAGACCCCAAGCACAAAATGGTTCCAGTTGTTCTCTGCTCTGCTTCTCACAGGGTGAAAATCAGATGTCAGCAGGGTTGTACTTCTTTCTAGAAGTTCTGGGGATCAATATACCACAGTTTCATTTAGAATGTTGGCTTCTATTGCAGCTGTAGGACTGGAATTCCCCTTTGCTTAGTGACCACTGGCTAAGGTCATTCTCAGCTTCCAGGGCCACCTGCATTTATGACTTATGGACCTTTTACTGCAGTTTCAGTGATAGTAATCAGTAATCAACTCCCTCCTATGCTTTGATTATTTCTGATCTCCTTTTCTACTTTATATCTCTTCCACCTACCTTCCTCTTTACAGCTCCCTCATGGTTCTGCATTTCTCTTCTGCTTTTAAGAGATCCTGTGATTACATTAAGCACACCTGGATAATCTAGCATCTTCTTTTTTTTAAGGTCAGTTAACTAGTAAATATAATACATATATATGCAAAGGCCCTTCAGAGCAGAACCTAGATTAGTGCTTGATTGAGTAACCAGAGGATAGAAATTTTGCAAGAGGAGAAGTCATCATAATAATTCTATCACAAATGACAAATCATTTTATTCTTTACATAAAAATATCAATGAATGATGTAATAAACCATTCTGACATGAATGCGAAGAAAGTTGATTGGCTGATTATGCCATGCTGTCAAAGGATTTATGCAAGTAAACTCAATAAATAGTGATGACTGCAACTAGACATATTTTGACATATTAATTAAGCATGTTACATTAATGAACAAGTTGCATTTTTTACAGAATTCAGCTTCATTTATTTTCTTGAAATAAAAGAAATTTTCAAAATTCAAATTTACATTCTCCATTGCATAAATATAGTTTTGCATATTCTGAGTACACTTTTTTTTAATGCCATTATCTAATGCCATTATCTAAAGTTACAAAATATGGAGCTATTTTTAAATTTGTTCTAAAGACCTTAATATTTCATTAGTATCATCAACTTAGTATGAAAACCATCCTCTATATCTCACTTTTCTAAATAAATCTGGGGGACGCCTGGGTGGCTCAGTTGGTTAAGCGGCTGCCTTCGGCTCAGGTCATGATCCCAGCATCCTGAGATGGAGTCCCACATCAGGATCCTTGCTCAGCAGGGAGCCTGCTTCTCCCTCTGCCTCTGCCTGCCTCTCTGCCTGCCTGTGCTTGCTCACTCTCTCTCCCTCTATCCCTCACAAATAAATAAATAAAATCTTAAATAAATCTGGGCACCAAAAGAATTAATTGACTTTTCCAAGTATATACATTTAGCCAATGAAAATAGAGACATGATGTTTCTGTCCCTCTTTTTAAAATCCTATCTGATAGGCTACATTACTTTAAGACAGTAAGTTCTTACATCCTTTCATTATCTGAGCGTTCAAGCAATATAAAGATTTTTATAATAGAAGAAACAATTTTCAAAATTTGTGTTTCCTTAAAGCAAAAACTTCAGGGGTGCCTGGGTGGCTCAGTGGGTTAAAGCCTCTGCCTTTGGCTCAGGTCATGATCCCAGGGTCGTGGGATTGAGCCCCGCATCGGGCTCTCTACTCAGCCGGGAGCCTGCTTCCTCCTCTCTCTCTGCCTGCCTCTCTGCCTACTTGTGAACTCTATCTGTCAAATAAATAAATAAAGCCTTTAAAAAAAAATAGACTTCAGAAAATTATTATAAACTAAAAAAAAAAAAAATTCTCATTGTTATTTTCACTATCCCTTGCTTAGGAAAGAGAATTGCGATGTAAAAAAGCTTTAAAGACTCAGAGAACTTCTAAGATGTTAGGACATTTTACACATCAAAGAGCTATTAAAAGCATCAATTTTACAATATAAAGCAGAGAAGAAAAAAATATGATTAATTTCTCATGAAAGTCTCATTGGTTTTAGAAATGGATAAAATGTTCCAGGAAATATTTTTAAAATAGTCGCTTAAAAAATAACTCAAGTTATTAATAAGTTAAAAATGCTGAAAGATTTATATTATAACTGGAACACATTTTTAAATAACCCAATAATCATAACCAATAGAAAGAGCAATTATTTACTACTTACCTAATTTGTGTAATGTACTCTTTATAGTCCTAATGATAAGAGATTTTACTTTTGGCCCTGCAATAACAACACTGAGATAGAGATATGTAAAACATGTATAAAATAATTTTTAAAAATGTGTTAAAGTAGCTTGAGACCAAAAGAGTGTTAATTATGGCATGTAGGAGACAGTAGTTGTAATACACAGTTTGTTTAAGTCATTCTCAAAGTAATGTCCCCTGACCATCATTATCACCTAGGAACTTGTTAGAAATGTAAATGATTAGGCCCCAACTTATCCCTACTAAATCACAATTTTTCTGCCCTTTTTTTTTTTTTTTTTAGATTATATTTAGTTATTTAAAGAGAAAGAGACAGAGGCACGACCTGGGGTGAGTGGCAAGGGGAGAGGGACAAGGAGACTCCCCACTGAGCAAGAAGTCTGATGTGGGACTGGATCCCTGGACCCTGAGATAATGACCCAAGGTGAAGGCAGATGCTTAACTGACTGAGCCACCCAGGTGCCCTGAATCAGAACTTGTGGATGGCATCTCAACCATTTGTGCTTTTATAAGTCCATTTTTGGATGATATCGAGGTAGCTAAATTTCGACAGAACAACTAGTCCTGTGGATAGGAAAAAAAATAAAATTTTTGGAAAGCTGTGAATGAGTATGGATGGATTTTAGATTTGATTCTTAAGACTTAGAGAAGTTTAAGTTAGAAGTTTTGAACTGAAATTTTATTCTAGTTTGTTTTGTTATTTTTTTTAGAGACAGTGTGCATGCAGACACACACAAGCTAGGGTGGAGGGGCAGAGGGAGGAAGAGACCGAATCTTGGGCATTCCATGCCCAGCATGGAGCTTAGTGCAGGGCTTGATCTCACAACCCTGATATCATGACCTGAGCTGAAATCAAGAGTTGGATGCTTAATGGACTGGGACACCCAGCTGCCCCAGAACTGAAATTTTTTGAAGGTAACTTTGTATGATGGATTTTGGGGGAGAGGGTATGAACAGATAAAAGACATAGATATTTAGATTGACTTTCCTTAAAGACACAGCCAAAAAAAGAGAATGGCAGGCCAATATCTCGAACATAAATGCAAAAATCAAAAAAAAAAAATTAACAGACAATCCAACAATACATTTGAAAAATCATTCACCAAACTGAATCCAATAATATGTCAAAAAATCATTTGCTACAATCAAGTAGGATTTATATTTGGATTGCAAGCATGGTTCAATATTCACAATGTGATACATCACATCAATAAAAGAAAGGACAATGTCAATTATCAATCAATCAATGTAATACATCACATCAGTATAAGAAAGGATAAAAAGTATAATCATTTCATTAGATTCAGAAAAGAGATTTGAAAGTACAACATCCATCCATGATAAAAAACCTGCCACAAGTTAGGTTTAGAGGGACCATATGAACACCCACAGTTAACTTCATACTCAATGGGGAAAACCTGTGAGCTTTTTCTCTAAGGTCAGAAACAAGACAAGAATGTCAACACTCCCCACTTTTATTCAACACAGTACAGGAAGTCCTAGCCACAGCAGTCAGATAAGAAAAAGGAATACAAGGCATCCAAATTGGTAAGGAAGAAGTAAAACTCTTGCTATTTGCAAATGACAAAATACAATATGTAGAAAATCCTAAAGACTCCACCAAAAAATGCTAAAACAGAAACATGAATTCAGTATAGTCACAAAAATAACAATAGTATTTTTCACAAAACTAGAACAAACAAACCTAAAATTTATATGGAACCACAAAACCCCCAAATAGTCAAAGAATTTTTGAAAAACAAACAAACTGGAGATATTATGATTCCAGACTTCAAGCTAATTATAAAGCTATAGTAATCAAACAGTATGGTACTATAACAAAAATAGACACATAGATCAAAGAACAGAATAGAAAGCCCAGAAATAAACCCACAGTTATATAGTCAATTAATATTCAATGAAGGGAAAAATACACAATGGAAAAAAAGATATTCAACAAATGTTAGGAAAATTGAACAACTACATGCAAAACAATTAAACTAAATCACTTTCTTACACTATACACAAAAATAAACTCAAACTGTATTAAGAACCTGAATATGAGACATGAAACCATAAATAAAAAATTATAGGAGAGAGTATAGGCAATAATTTCCCTGTCATTGGCCATAATAACATTTTTTAGGTATGTCTCCGGAGGCAAGGGAAACAAAAACAAAAATAAACTATTTGAATTACCCCAAAATAAAAACCTTCCACACACTGAAGGAAATAATCATCAAAACTAAAGGGCAACCTATGGAATGGGAGAAGATATTTGCAAATGACATATCTGATAAAAGGTTGATATCTAAAATAAATTAAAAAATTATAAAACTCAACACCCACAAAACAAATAATCCAATTAAAAATGGGCAGAAGAGAGGGGCGGAGTCAAGATGGCAGAGAAGTAGCAGGCTGAGATTACTTCAGCTAGCAGGAGATCAGCTAGATAGCTTATCTAAAGATTGCAAACACCTACAAATCCATCGGCAGATCGAAGAGAAGAACAACAGCAATTCTAGAAACAGAAAATCAACCACTTTCTGAAAGGTAGGACTGGTGGAGAAGTGAATCCAAAGCAATGGGAAGATAGGCCCCGGGGGGAGGGGCCGGCTCCCGGCAAGCAGCGGAGCAATGGAGCAAAAAATCAGGACTTTTAAAAGTCTGTTCAGCTGAGGGAGATAACCCTAGAGGCTAAACCGGGGTGACCCACGCGGGGTCAGTGTGGCCTCAGGTCCCGCAGGGTCACAGAAGGATCGGGGGTGTCTGAGTGTCGCAGAGCTTACAGGTATTAGAATGGGGAAGCCGGCTACAGAGACAGAGCTGAGAGTGAGCTCCCAGCTGGGGGTTACCTTGAACCAGTTGCAGGCTCGGAAAGTGAGCTTGGAGCGTGGCCGGAGGCCAGGGAGACGGGAGTAATTGGGCGCGGTTTTCTGAGGGTGCACTGAGGAGTGGAGCCCCGGGGTCTCCTCTCCTCTGGGCCGGAGACCGGGAGGCCGCCATTTTCATTCCCGTCCTCCGGAACTCTACAGAAACCGCTCAGGGAACAAAAGCTCCTGAAAGCAAACTCGATCAGATTAACCAGCCCAGCCCCTGGTAAGGGCGATGCAATTCCGCCTGGGGCAAAAACCCTTGAGAATCACTACAACAGGCCTCTCCCCCAGAAGATCAACAAGAAATCCAGCCAGAATCAAGTTCACCTACCAAGGAGTGCAGTTTCAATAGCAAGGAGAGCAGCGGATCCAGAGGAGGAGTAAGCAATGCACGGAACTCATGGCTTTCTCCCCATGATTCTTTAGTCTTGCAGAAATTTGCAAAATATTTTTTTTTCAATTTTTTTGTTCTCTTCTTCTGCTAAATTTTTTGTAACTTTTACGCTTTTCATTTTAACGTTTTTTAAACTAGTTTATCTAATACATATATATTTTCTTTTTTATACTTTTTCTTTATTCGTTTTCTTTACTTTTTTTTTTTTCTGAACCTCTTTTTATCACCTTTCTACTCCCTCAGGATTTGGGATCTCTTCTGATTTGGCTAAAGCATATTTTCCTGGGGTTGTAGCCACTCTCTTAGTATTTTACTTGCACCTTCATATACTCTTATCTGGACAAAATGACAAGACAGAAAAATTCACCACAAAAAAAAGAACAAGAGGCAGTACCGAAGGCTAGGGACCTAATCAATACAGACATTGGTAATATGTCAGACCTAGAGTTCAGAATGATGATTCTCAAGGTTCTAGCCAGGTTCCAAAAAGGTATGGAAGATATTAGAGAAACCCTCTCGGGAGATGTAAAAGCCCTTTCTGGAGAAATTAAAGAACTAAAATCTAACCAAGTTGAAATCAAAAAAGCTATTAATAAGGTGCAATCAAAAATGGAGGCTCTCACTGCTAGGATAAATGAGGCAGAAGAAAGAATTAGCGATATAGAAGACCAAATGACAGAGAATAAAGAAGCTGAGCAAAAGAAGGACAAATAGCTACTGGACCACGTGGGCAGAATTCCAGAGATAAGTGACACCATAAGATGAAACAACATTAGAATAATTGGGATTCCAGAAGAAGAAGAAAGAGAGGGGAGCAGAAGGTATACTGGAGAGAATTATTGGAGAGAATTTCCCCAATATGGCAAAGGGAACAAGCATCAAAATTCAGGAGGTTCAGAGAACGCCCCTCAAAATCAGTAAGAATAGTCCACACCCTGCCACCTAATAGTAAATTTACAAGTCTTATTGACAAAGAGAAAATCCTGAAAGCAGCCCAGGAAAAGAAGTATGTAACATACAATGGTAAAAATATTAGATTGGCAGCACACTTATCTATAGAGACCTAGCAGGCCAGAAAGAGCTGGCATGATATACTCAGAGCACTAAATGAGAAAAACATGCAGCCAAGAATACTATATCCAGCTAGGCTATCATTGAAAATAGAAGGGGAGATTAAAAGCTTCCAGGACAAACAAAAACTGAAAGAATTTGCAAACACCAAACCAGCTCTACAGGAAATATTGAAAGGGGTCCTCTAAGCAAAGAGAGAGCCTACAAGTGGTAGATCAGAAAGGAACAGAGACAAAATACAGTAACAGTCACCTTACAGGCAATACAATGGCAATAAATTCATATCTCTCAATAGTTACCCTGAATGTTAATGGGCTAAACGCCCCAATCAAAAGACACAGGGTATCATAGTAGTTAAAAAAACAAAACCCATCTATATGTTGCCTCCAAGAAACTCATTTTAAGCCCGAAGACACCTCCAGATTTAAAGTGAGGGGGTGGAAAAGGATTTACCATGCTAATGGATGTCAGAAGAAAGCAGGAGTGGCAATCCTTATATCAGATCAATTAGACTTTAAGCCAAAGACTATAATAAGAGATGAGGAAGGACACTATATCATACTCAAAGGATCTGTCCAACAAGAACATCTAACAATTTTAAATATCTATGCCCACAACGTGAGAGCAGCCAACTATATGAACCAATTAATAACAAAATCAAAGAAAGACATCAACAATAATACAATAATAGTAGGGGACCTTAACACTCCCCTCACTGAAATGGACAGATCATCCAAGCAAAAGGTCAACAAGGAAGTAAGGGCCTTAAATGACACGCTGGACAAGATGGACATCACAGATATATTCAGAACATTTCATCCCAAAGCAACAGAATACACATTCTTCTCTAGTGCACATGGAACATTCTCCAGAATAGATCACATCCTTGGTCCTAAATCAGGTCTCAACCAGTATCAAAAGATTGAGATCATTCCCTGCATATTTTCAGACCACAATGCTCTGAAACTAGAACTCAATCATAGGAGGAAATTTGGAAAGAACCCAAATACATGGAGACTAAACAGCATCCTTCTAAAGAATAAATGGGTCAATCAGGAAATTAAAAAAGAATTGAAAAAATTCATGGAAACAAATGATAATAAAAACACAACGGTTCAAAATC
Organism: Mustela erminea; assembly: GCF_009829155.1. Classification (NCBI taxonomy): domain Eukaryota; kingdom Metazoa; phylum Chordata; class Mammalia; order Carnivora; family Mustelidae; genus Mustela; species Mustela erminea. Next base: position 108,433,095 of record NC_045617.1, on the reverse strand, counting down.
TGTGGTACACAACAAAGGCAGTCCTAGGAGAAAATACATAGCCGTACAAGCCTTTCTCAAGAAACAAGAAATGTCTCAGGTACACAACCTAACCCTACACTTAAAGGAGCTGGAGAAAAAACAAGAAAGAAACTCTAAACCCAGCAGAAGAGAAATCATAAAGATCAGAGCAGAAATCAATGAAATAGAGTCCAAAAAAACAATAGAACAAATCAACAAAACTAGGAGCTGGTTCTTTGAAAGAATTAATAAGATTGATAAACCCCTGGCCAGACTTATCAAAAAGAAAAGAGAAAGGACCCAAATAAATAAATTCATGAATGAAAGAGGAGAGATGACAACTAACACCAAAGAAATACAGACAATTATAAGAACATACTATGAGCAACTCTACGCCAACAAATTTGACAATCTGGAAGAAATGGATGCATTCCTAGAAACATATAAACTACCACAACTGAACCAGGAAGAAATAGAAAGCCTGAACAGACCCATAACCAGTAAGGAGATTGAAACAGTCATCAAAATTCTCCAAAAAAACAAAAGCCCAGGGCCAGATGGCTTCCTGGGGGAATTCTACCAAATATTTAAAGAAGAACTAATTCCTATTCTCCTGAAATTGTTCCAAAAAATAGAAATGGAAAGAAAACTTCCATTCCATTCCTCATTTTATGAGGCCAGCATCACCTTGATCCCAAAACCAGACAAGGATCCCATCAAAAAAGAGAGCTATAGACCAATATCCTTGATGAACACAGATGCAAAGATTCTCACCAAAATACTAGGCAATAGGATTCAACAGTACATTAAAAGGATTATTCACCACGACCAAGTGGGATTTATTCTAGGGCTGCAAGGTGGGTTCAACATCCGCAAATCAATCAATGTGATACAACACATCAATAAAAGAAAGAACAAGAACCATATGATACTCTCAATAGATGCTGAAAAATCATTTGACAAAGTAGAGCATCCCTTCCTGATCAAAACTCTTCAAAGTGTAGAGATCGAGGGCACATACCTCAATATTATCAAAGCCATCTATGAAAAACCCACCGCAAATATCATTCTCAATGGGGAAAAACTGAAAGCTTTTCCGCTAAGGTCAGGAACACGGCAGGGATGTCCATTATCACCACTGCTATTCAACACAGTACTAGAAGTCCTAGCCTCAGCAATCAGACAACAAAAGGAAATTAAAGGCATCCAAATAGGCAAAGAAAAAGTCAAACTATCACTCTTCACAGATGATATGATACTTCATATGGAAAACCCAAAAGACTCCACTCCAAAACTGCTAGAACTTGTACAGGAATTCATTAAAGTATCGCATTACAAATCAATGCACAGAAATCAGTTGCATTTCTCTACACCAACAACGAGACAGAAGAAAGAAATTAAGGAGTTGATCCCATTTACAATTGCACCCAAAACCATAAGAATAAGAATTACCCTAAATATAGGTTATTTTAATAGGAATGTTTACCTAAATATTCCTAAATAGGAATATTACCAAAATAGGAATTAACCTAGGAATAAACCTAAACAAAGAGGCTAAGAATCTATACTCAGAAAACTATAATGTACTCATGAAAGAAATTGAGGAAGACACAAAGAAATGTAAAAATATTCCATGCTCCTGGATTGGAAGAATTGTGAAAATGTCTATGCTACCTAAAGCAATCTACACATTTAATGCAATTCCTATCAAAGTACCATCCATCTTTTTCAAAGAAATGGAACAAATAATCCTAAAATTTATATGGAACCAGAAAAGACCTCGAATAGCCAAAGGGATATTGAAAAAGAAAGCCAACGTTGGTGGCATCACAATTCCGGACTTCAAGCTCTATTACAAAGCTGTCATCATCAAGACAGCATGGTACTGGCACAAAAACAGACACATAGATCAATGGAACAGAATAGAGAACCCAGAACTAGACCCTCAACTCTAATATTCGACAAAGCAGGAAAGAATATCCAGTGGAAAAAAAGACAGCCTCTTCAATAAATGGTGTTGGGAAAATTGGACAGCCACATGCAGAAAAATGAAATTGGACCATTTCCTTACACCACACATGAAAATAGACTCAAAATGGATGAAGGACCTCAATGTGAGAAAGAAATCCATCAAAATCCTTGAGGAGAACAAAGGCAGCAACCTCTTTGACCTCAGCCGCAGCAGCATCTTCCTAGGAACATTGCCAAAAGCAAGGGAAGCAAGGCCAAAAATGAACTGTTGGGATTTTATCAAGATCGAAAGCTTTGCACAGCAGAGGAGACAGTTGACAAAACCAAAAGACAAGACAGAATGGGAGAAGATATTTAAAAGCAACATATCAGATAAAGGGCTAGTGTCCAAAATCTATAAAGAACTTAGCAAACTCAACACCCAAAGTACAAATAATCCAATCAAGAAATGGGCAGAGGACATGAACAGACATTTCTGCAAAGAAGACATCCAGATGGCCAACAGATACATGAAAAGTGCTCCATATCACTCGGCATCAGGGAAATACAAATCAAAACTACAATGAGATACCACCTCACACCTGTCAGAATGGCTAAAATTAACAACACATTAAATGACAGATGCTGGTGAGGATGTGGAGAAAGGGGAACCCTCCTACACTCTTGGTGGGAATGCAAGCTGGTGCTACCACTCTGGAAAACAGAATGGAGGTTCCTCAAAATGTTGAAAATAGAACTTCCCTATGACCCAACAATTGCACTACTGGGTATTTACCCTAAAGATACAAACGTAATGATCCAAAGGGGCACATGCACCCGAATGTTTATAGCAGCAATGTCCACAATATCCTAACTATGGAAAGAACCTAGATGTCCATCAACATATGAATGGATAAAGAAGATGTGGTATATACACACAATGGAATACTATGCAGCCATCAAAAGAAATGGAATCTTGCCATTTGCAATGACGTGGATGGAACTAGAGGGTATTGTGCTTAGCGCAATAAGTCAAGCAGAGAAAGACAACTATCATATGATCTCCCTGATATGAGGAATTGGAGATACAACGTGGGGAGTTAAGGGGGTAGGAGAAAAATAAATGAAGCAAGATGGGATTGGGATGGAGACAAACCATAAGTGACTCTTAATCTCACAAAACAAACTGAGGGTTGCTGGGGGGAGGGGGTTGGGAAAAGAGGGGTGGGGTTAAAAAAATAAAGGGAAAAAAAAAAAGTATGTGACATCACTGCGACATCAAATGTGTACTCCGGGGACTGATTCCTCTGAACAGGGTATAGACCAGCTCAGAACCCACACTGTGAGCCACTGAGGTCATGCACTGGTATAGTCACCTCATAGTATATGACATTTAAAGGTTAGTATGTCACGTATAAGCCAAAAATGTATTTTAAAATGAGGAGGAATGTAAGCATATAGTTAATTTTATGGCTTGCCATTTTTACATCTTTTTTAAGTTGTACCATCCTTTCTAAATGTAGAGTTTAACACTGAAACTCAATAATGAAAATAAAATATGTATTGTTTATTTAAAAAAATATATGGGAAAAAGACATGAACATTTATTTTTCTCCAAAGAAGATATAGAAGTGGCCAACAGACACAAGAGAAGATCCTTGGCATCATTGATCATCAGGGAAATGCAAATCAAAACTACAATAAGCTGTGACTTCACTCCTGTTGGAATGGCTAAAATCAACAACACAAGAAACAAAAAGTATTGGCAAGGGCATGAAGAAAAAAGAATACTTGTACACTGATAGTGGGAAGGCAAACTAGTGTAGTCACTATGGAAAATAGTATGGGAGTTTCTCAAAAAAGTAAAAATAGAACTACATTATGATCCAGTAATCAGATTACTGGGTATTTACCCAAAGAATACAAAAACACTAATTCAAAAGGATACATTCACCTCTGTTTATTCAGCATTATTTACAATAGCCAAATTATGGAAACAACACAAGTGTTCATTGACAGATAAAAGACTAAAGATGTAGTATACAAACACCATGGAATATTACTCAGCCATAAAAAATTATTAAATCTTGCCATTTGCAACAACATAGATGGATCTATAGAATATAATACTAAGTGAAGTAAGCTAGTCAGAGAAAGACAAATACCATATGATTTCACTCATATATAGAACTTAAGAAACCAAACAAATTTTTAAAAAAGAGAGAGAGAGACATAAAAAAAAAAAACGGACTTTTAAATACAGAAAACAAATAGATGGTTACCAGTTGGAAAGTGGGTGTAGAGATGAATGAAATAGGTGATGGGGATAAAGGAAGACACTTGTCTTGATGAGTACTGGGTGATGTATGGAATTGTTGAATCACTATAACATATACCTGAGATGAATATAACACTGTATGCTAACTACATTAAAATTAAAATTCAAAAAATTAAGAAATATAAAATAAATAAATTGATATTTGAGTTCTAAAGGAGAAAAATAATGCATATTATTTGTATAAAAGGCAGACGATATTCTGAGAATACTCTGAGAATTAAGGGTTTATTCCATGTATGTAATGTGTACTGAGGGGCAGAAACTGGTTGAAGGCATTTATGATGAGAGCACAAGAAAAATGTAAGCTGCACATCCTGCCATAATATTCATGACCTTATTACCCACATAGCCTGATGGTATTTTATGCCCAGGTAAGTAAGAAGAGATAATTATATATTTATATAGGATTGTTCCATTACGCAGAGTAAAAGTAATGAAATCATCTTTTCCCTAGCTCTTACAGCTTTACTTTAGCTCATCAAAAGATCCTCCTCCCTATTTTCCTTAGTGAAATGACAACAATTTATATAATGATTTACAGAAAGTATCACATTAAAAATAGTGCTAGTTATTATAGCTCCTTAAATAAATACTATAATTCTCTAAGAACTTCTTAAATAATTATTTTTTATTTTTATTTTTATTTTTTTTAAGATTTTATTTATTTATTTGACAGAGAGAGATCACAAGTAGGCAGAGAGGCAGGCAGAGAGAGGGGGGGAAGCAGGCTCCCCGCTGAGGAGAAAGCCTGATGTGGGGCTCGATCCCAGGACCCTGAGATCTTGACAAGCTGAAGGCAGAGGCTTTAACCCACTGAGCCACCCAGGTTCCCTAATTATTTTTATTTTTTAGTCTTATTTATTTTCCTATGAATATTTTTCTTTTATTATTATAATTTTTAAATATTTAAATCATGGGCTATTTATGAGACATAGGCAAAGTTTCTAAATCACTACAGTAATTGCAAAGATTATAGAAATTCTGACATAAGGTCAGTGTATTATGAAAGTACTCAACATTATTAACCTAGTATCAAAAAAATTATTTTGTTTCAGTTATTAATTGTAGAGCTCTTATGCCAGTTGTGTGTTGACTATTTTTTTCTGAAGTGTGAAATACACAATCTACCTGGTCATACCATAATCCAAACAGTGTAGTATACAAACAATATAAAGCAGACTTTGGGAACTTGTACAAAAATTTCTGAAGCATCTTCAGAAAGCTGAGAGAATATTCTTTGACATTTCAATTTAATATTGTGTTTTATTTTAAAACAATCTTAAAATATACAAACATAGATTATACGGGTAGCAAAATTTTTAGCATATTACTGTCACAAAAGTCCAGTGCCAATATTTACTTTTGTAATTACAATAAAGCTGGCATAAACAAGCTGGTAAGAAATACGTTGAGATGGATTTAATAGGTAAATGATAACAGCCATGACAAGTGAAGCAGAATGAACTCAAAGGACACTGCTCAAAAAAGATCTTCTTGTTCAAATACAAATAGCATTGAAATCTGAAAATAAAAAAGAACATGCAAAAAGGCACTAATACCAATCATCAAATGTTAAGCTGTAATTTAGTCAAAGCATATGTAAATGGTCTATTCCATAGGGTCATAATAACAGCTAATTCTACTGAGTGAGTTCAACATGACATGTGCCAAGAATCATTCTAAATACTTAACCTAGATTGGCTCATTTGATTTTTATAATAATTCTATGAGGCAAGCTCACTTAACATCCCAATTTTACTGATAAGGAACCAAAGACACAGAAAGGCTAGGTAACTTGTCTAGGGTCACACAAGGTGAGAACTGAATCTGAGAAATGTTTTTCCAGCATTTAGGAATGTATGTATGTATGTATTTACTCATTTATTTATAGAAAACTTTTACCTTGATCATTGATACACAAGGATAATTTACAGGAAGGTCATATCAACTGTAGGAGCAGTTGAAATTAAGAATTTTTTTCTTTTTTCAAAACAAAATCTAGATTTTATCTTGGAGTGAAATGGGTCAAACACAAGTGAAGGCAGAAATATTTTTCATATTCATAACTTTAGCCAATATATGGCCATTTGCCAAATAGTATTGAACAATCCAGTGACTATTTGCTTTTTTGTATTGAAAAAGCTGGAGATAATGAAAGTCAAATTTCAATGGGGATATTTTCTGTGAACTTAAAGACAATATAGGTTCCTGATTTACTTCAATTTTTTTTTTTTGACTAGTTAGGCAAACATCAAATTTTATTCTATACTATGATTTCTTTAAAAGACTTGTCATAAATATAAATAGTTCCTATTATGGCTTTAAACATTCAAAACATTAATATCAGTAAATCTGTATGAACATATACATAAATGTATGTGCTCTAAATATACCTAATGCATTTCTATATTAATATTAAATAATAGTTAATTTAAAATAGTTTATGATATATATATTGGTCTTCTTTTTTTCTGGACTAATAATATTAAAGGGTCATTCAAATATAAACTTAAAAATCCACACAACTCTTTGGAGTTATATTTATGAAATAGATAGTTTTTGTAATCACAAAATTAATTATTAAGTATCTTTCATAAGACATATCCTCTTGAAAATCATTTGCAACAGAAAATTTTTGAGATAGTCTCAATTTAAAACAATATTCTATTTACAGATAAATACTACTTGAGTATAGTTCAGAATGTTATATCTAAAAAATATAGTGAGATCCACATAAGTTAATTAAAAATAAATACATTTATATAAAAATTATTTTGTAGAAAATAGCAAATGCCGCGTTAGTACTTACTAGAAGAAAAGCACATTTAAAAATTTAGAAATCAGGGCGCCTGGGTGGCTCAGTGGGTTAAGCCGCTGCCTTCGGCTCAGGTCATGATCTCAGGGTCCTGGGAGTCCCGCATTGGGCTCTCTGCTCAGCAGGGAGCCTGCTCCCTCCTCTCTCTCTCTGCCTGCCTCTCTGCCTACTTGTAATCTCTCTCTGTCAAATAAAAAAAAAAAAAAAAAAAATCTTTAAAAAAAAAAAAAAATTTAGAAATCATAGTGCAGTCAGGTAATAATGTTATTTGAGACAAGCTTTTTCTAAATTCTCAAGATTGTCAATAGGCAGCCATAGAAATATTAGCCATAAATATTTTGTAAAAATGAAAAACCAAAATGCAGCATTAAGTTTTTAGATGCATGAAGTTTTTTTTAAATATTTTATTTATTTATTTGACAGACAGAGATCACAAGTAGGCAGAGAGGCAGGCAGAGATAGAGAGAGGAGGAAGCAAGCTCCCCGCTGAGCAGAGACCCCGATGTGGGGCTCAATCCCAGGACCCTGCCTCTGAGCCGAAGGCAGAGGCTTTAACCCACTGAGCTACCCAGGCACCCTAGATGCATGAAGTTTTGTTTTTCTTTCCAGAAGTGTGAATGTTTTAGAAATCATAACTACTCTAAATGCATGATGATATAATTTTAACACAAGGTCCTTATATCATTTTTCTTAAACCAATTTTTTTCTAGTTTCTCTAAAGCTATTTAAAACAAACACTATAGGTACTTGATAGTCAATAGTTGTCATAACTACTCTGTTCATTATACGTTTCCAGTTATATAAGAAGCCAAATTCCTCTCAATGCTGACTATTATAAGAAAATATTTTGTATTTAAAGAAAATAAAAAGATCAAATGCCAGTTTATTCCCATTTAAAGGACACTTTAACAGAGGTAATAGCTGTATTTTACATACCTGCCTTTTATTGGTTAACTTTATAGTACATCTAAATTATTTATAGGAATGTTTATATCCTATTAGAAACATTGAGCCAGAGGACGAAGGAGATGGAACATGTGATTTTGAGAGGTATTTATGAACAAGTGATCCATGTCAGCCAATTGAAATATTTGATTCAATCTCTCTTGATACTATTGTTTCTTTGGAAGGGTAATTTGCTGCTAAAATTGAGAACTAATGCTTGCTACTATAGTTAAAATGTCCTGCCTTTCGAGGCTCTTAGGGAAAATAGATGAAGGATATAGAAATGTTGACACTGGTTCTTGTTTCCACTGGAGTTTTAACATTTATGTGTTTTTATTGATCTGAGGATTATTAAATACATATAATAATTTAGGATTGTACAGTTTGGTGATTTATGTCTATAATCTGTATATAGAGTGAAAGTCCTTAGATAAAGGTTTTAGAGTATATTAATAGTATTCTTAATAATTTGCTTTGTTTCAATGTTTCATGCATTCTAATTTCAAAAGATAATGAATTAAAAATCTGTATCTTTATGCTGAAATGCATGATTAAACATGAGTATTAGTTTATGTCAACAAGACATTACAGAAAATGTGAAAATCTATTTTTGTGGCACATACTGTCAAGTAGGTATCCTATGTATATCGTTAATTTTCTCCTTGATAACCCCTGATTTTAAGGGAGGGACAATGTGCCATCTTCCTAATCTCCCTTTATCCAGGGTAGCTCTTTGCCATTAATTCTCCTCCAGATCTCCTGGAGTTCTGCTTAAACTTGTTTTCCTGATAGGATAAAATGATATAACTTTCCACAGCTTCTTTTCTTCCTGACTTAAAGGTAGACCTAATGCCTGGAGCTGAAGCAGCTTGTAGGAGGCAAGCATGAGGAGAAGAATCAGAAATGTTGGTATTAGTATTATTGAATCACTCAATCCTTTCTGCTTCCCTGGGATAGCACTTTCCAATAGTCATGGCATGTATATTTGACCATTTTCTTTCTTTCCTTTTTTAAGCTTTATTGACACATATTTAACAAATAAAATAATAAGGTATACATCATAAGTGGGTATACATGATAAAGATTCCCACCATCTAGTTAATTAACACATAATTATATATATATATACACATAATTATATGTGTATATATAGCATAAATGCACATATAATATATATGTATGTATAGCTATGTTACATTATATATATAAACATCATTATCTCTGTGTCTGAGAAGATTTTAGTCTTAGTTTCTTAGTATGCTCAATTACACAATATGGTGTTATCCAACTATAGTTACCATGTTACACATTACATTCCCAGACCTATCTTTCAACTGAAAGTTTCTACACCTTGAAAGTTTCTACACCTTAACATCTCCTGTTTTCCCTGTGCCCCTCGTCCCTACCAACCACTTTTCTTTTATCTTACTCTGAGTTTTATTTTAGATTTCACATGTAAATTGTACTTTCTAATACTTTCTCTCTATGCTTATTGTACTTAGTATAATGCCCTCAAGTCTATCCATGTTGCAGCAAACGGCAGGATTTCTTTTTCTCATGACTAATGATATTCAGTTGTGTGTAAACACACACACACACACACACACACACACACACACACACTTACATACCAGATCTTCTTTACCCATTTATCTGTTGACAAATTTTTAGTTTATTTCCATGTGTTGGCTATTGTGAATAATGCTCCAATGACCATAGGAAACAGATATGTCTGTGATAACCTATTTTCATTTCCTTTGGACATATACCCAGAAGTAGGATTACTGGATCAGGGATATATATACATATATATATATATATACATACATATATATATGTATGTATATATATATATATATTTTTTTTAAGGAACCTCTATACTGTTTACCATAGACACTGTACCAATTTACATTTCTATCAAGAGCTCACAAGTATTCCCTTTTGTTCACAACCTCACCAATACTTGTCATTTATTGTCTTTTTGATGATAGTCATTTTAACAGGTGTGAAGTAATATTCCATTATGATTTTGATTTGCACTTCCCTGATGAATAGTGATGTTGAGTACCTTTTCTGGTATCTATTGACCACTTGTATGCCTTCTTTGGAAAAGTCTATTCAGATCCTCTTTTTTTTTTAACAGATTGTTTGTTTTGCTGGTTGGTTGGTTGGTATTAGATTTAGCCACTGAGTTGTATGGGTTCCTTATATATTTTGGATATTAACCGCTTATCAGATGTATGATTTGTAAATATTCTGTCCCATTCTATGTGTTGACTTTCATTTTTATGATGGTTCTCTTTGCTGTGCAGAAGGTTTTTGGTTTGCTGTAGTCTCACTTACCTATTTTTGCTTTTGTTTCCTTTGCCTTTGGTGTCAGGCTGAAAAAATCATTGCCAAGAATAATGTCAAAGAGCTTACTCTTTATGTTTTCATTTAAGAGTTTCATAGTTTGAGGTATAAGATACCTCATGTTGAGTTGCTCTTTGTGAGTTGGTGTAAGATTGTGGTCCAATTTCATTCTTTTGCATATGGATATGTGGTTTTCCCACCAGAATTTATGAAAGAAACTATGCTTTCCCCATTTTATATTCTTAGCTTCCTTGTTGTAAATTTATTGATCACATATGCATGAGTGTGTTTATGGGCTTTCAATTTTGTTCTATTAATGCATGTATCTGTATTCATGCTAATGTCATACTGTTTTGATAATATAGAATTGTAAAATAGCTTGAAAACAGGAAATGTGATGTCACAACTGTGTTCTTCTTTCTCAAGATTTCTTTGGCTATTTGGAGTTTTTGTTGTTCCATACAATTTTAGGATTGTGTTTTCTATTTCTGCCATTGAAATTCTGGTAAGGACTGCACTGAATCTGTAGATTGCTTTTGGTAGTACAGACATTTTAACAATATTAATTATCCTAATCCATACATTTTCTTTCCATTTATTTTGTTTTCCTTGATTTCTTTTATTAATGGCATATACTTTTCAGTGTAGAGAGCATTCATTTAGTAAAATTTATTCCTAAATATTCTATTCTTTTGATGCTATTTTAAGTGGGATTGTTTTCTTAATTCGTCTTTCTGGTAGTTTGTCATTAGTGAGTAAAGACAATTGATTTTTGTGAAAACTAGAAATAAAGGTGGACTTTCTCAACTTGGTAAAGACTATCTTTAAAAAATCTACAGCTAACATTATAGTTAATGGTGAGAAACTGAAAGCTTCCTCACTAAAATCTGGTATAAGGTAAAGAGATCCCCCTCAAATTGACCTATGGATTCGATGCAATCTCAATAAAAGTCCCAGTGGGCACCTGGGTGGCTCAGTGGGTTAAGCCGCTGCCTTCGGCTCAGGTCATGATCTCAGGGTCCTGGGATCGAGTCCCGCATCGGGCTCTCTGCTCAGCGGAGCGCCTGCTTCCCTCTCTCTCTCTGCCTGCCTCTCCATCTACTTGTGATTTCTCTCTGTCAAATAAATAAATAAAATCTTTAAAAAAAAAAAAAATAAAAGTCCCAGTAAGTTATTTCATGTATAACATCGACCTGATTTTAAAGTTTATAAGAAGAGGCAAAACTCCCATAAGCCAATATGATAATGAAGGAGAAGAACGAATTTGGAAGACTGATGCTTCCTGACTTCAAGATCTATTACAAAAGTACAGTGATGAAGACCACGTGGTATTGGTGAGAAAAACAAACAGATCAATGGAACAGAATAGAAAGTCCAGCAATAGAGCCTCACAGCCCTAGAGTCAACTGCTCTTTGACAAAGTAGTACAGGTAATAAAATGAAGCAAAAATAATCTCTTGAATCAATGATACTGGAAAACAAAATCCATGTGAAAGAAAAAATCTAGAAACAGACTTTACAGCTTTCACAAAAACTAAAGCAAAATGGATCATAGATCTAAATGTAAAAAGCAAAATTATAAACCTTTAAAAGATAACATAGGAGAAATTCTAAATACTATGACTATGTAATGACTTTTGTAGATACCATACAAAGGCTATAATTCATGAAAGAAACAAATGATATGCATGACTTCATTAAAATAAATTAAAAAAAAAAAAGCCTGCTCTGCAATATACAATATTAGGAGAATAAAAAGACAAGCCACAGACTGGGAGAAAATATTTGCAAATGACACATCTGATAAAGGGCTGTTGTCCAAATGTATATATAAATATTTTATACAGATAAAATTCTTAAAACTCAACAATAAGAAAACAACCTAATTTTAAAAAATAGGTCAAAGATCTGAACAGACGGCTCACTGAGACATATAAGTGACAAATAACCATATGATACAGACTTCACATCATATGCCATCAACAACGAAATACAATCATACATGTACGTATTTGGATGGCCAAAATTCAGAACACTGACAATACCAAATGCTGGTGAGAATGTGCAGCAAGGAAAACTCAAATGTATCTCTGGTGGAAAGTTAAAATGGTAGAGTTAATTTTTTACTCTTATAAAAATTTTACTCTTATAAAACTAATCATACTCTTACTATGTAAAAGAAGTTAATCTGAGAGGGCTACAAACTATAGAGTTCCAGCTACATGATATTCTGGAAAAGGTAAAACTAGGGTAACAATAAAAATGATTAGTGGTTATTAGGGGTGTAATGGTTTGGGGAGAGATAACTAGGCAAAACACAGAAAACTTTTAAGACAGTGAAAATGCTCTGTGTGATATTATAATGGTAGACAAAAGTCAGTACATGTTTTCCCAAACCCATAGAATATATAACACCAGAGTTAAACTTAAAAAATCTATGGACTTTAGGTGAAAATATGCCAATGTAGGTTCATTGTTGCTAAAAAAAAATGTGCAGTTCTGGTGAGTGATATTGATAATGGGGGAGGCGATACATATATGGGGCAGAGCATATATGAATACTCCTTTGTACCTCTCAATTTTATTGTAAACTTAAAACTGCTCTAAAAAACAAAGCCTTAAAAAATTAACATTTAAAGGATGCTTAGGCACTAACTCAATATTCTGAAAATTGTTCCAAGGAAAATAAGCATCTTATCTGCTTTTTCAGCAGAACTACAACTCAAAATAATTAAATACTTGATGATAGAAATTATTTTAATTACAAAATTCTAGATAATAAACACTGGAGCATTGCCGGATTATAATATCACCACTTACAGCACCTAAAGAAATAATGAATCTAGGCCTTATTGTTACTGGCTGCTAAAAACAATAAATAAAAGGTTTGAGGGAAGCATTATAAATAGATGTTTTATACTGGACACACTTGAATCCACAGAACAATTCTACACACAGAAAGAAGTATACGAGTATTATATGTTTCCTGATGTAACAGAATAAGAAATACACCACACCACTTACATTCTTACCCAAAAGTCAGTATGAATCTGACCAGGCCTCAATATCTAACTGCCAGTTTACAGCAAATACAGGAGATGAAGAACATATCAAATGACATCAGTGAGAAGGCATCAGCAAAATTCAAGATGTGAAAATTCTATAATATGGAAGTCTTAGTTTAGACAATAATGAAAGATATACAATTTAAAAGAGGCTTGAGAGATCTACTCATCAGTTTTGGATTTTGTTTGGATCCTGATTCAAACAATATCCTAAAATAAATAGACAGAAAACAACTAGTTATTTAATCAATTTCTCTGAGGCAATCTAAGAAATTTGACCAATGACTGGATATTTCATATTAGGGAATAAGTTCATTTTAAAATCATCAATAAGAGGTTTCTTGCAGACTTCTTGTGCACCCTTGCAAATCCATCTACTGATATACTGGAACTAACCATGCAGACAGCAAAAGCTTTGTACAAATATAATCTGACAGTGACTTGCCCCAGCATGGAACAATACATATTTCTTTTCTAGACTTTGCTTCTCTGATAACATACACATGAAAATACAGTACCCAGCAGTGGTAGAGTTGGCAGTGGAATGTTAAGGCCCATGAGGTCAATATTTACAAATAGTTAAGGGAAACCGAATGATAAATATTTCTTTTTAGCTCCCTGGTCAATGTCCTTAAATTCATTGTGCATGGCTCTTCAGAAGGTACCATGGGATGGAGCCACATGCAGCTCTGTATTGACTTTTTCGCATACTAACATTTCCTGATATTTACTCCTGAACTCCAGAATAACTTTCCAAATAAAGGGCTTACTCACAAGAGTTTATGTCAGGCCTTAATTTTAAGAAAACCCAGTTAAAGATACGACATAGTGATTATGTTTAAAAAGGGACAGAGTGAATCCCTGTAGTGTAGGACCCTCTGAGGTCCTGGTGGATGAAATGATACGGTCTTTTGGATTTGCTGGTACAATAATTTACAAAGGGAAATGAAACACACCAGTGAGGGACTAGATGAAGCAAGATTCACATCTGTTAATTAATGTTGAAATTGGATAATGGAACCATAGGAACTGATACTACTCGTCAAGCCACTTTTGTATATGAATATTTTTTTTTAATTATTTTATTATTATTTTTTTATTTCCAGCATAACAGTATTCATTATTTTTGCACCACACCCCGTGCTCCATGCAATCCGTGCCCTCTATAATACCCACCACCTGGTACCCCAACCTCCCACCCCCCGTCCCTTCAAAACCCTCAGATTGTTTTTCAGAGTCCATAGTCTCTCATGGTTCACCTCCCCTTCCAATTTCCCCCAACTCCCTTCTCCACTCTAAGTCCCCATGTCCTCCATGCTATTTGTTATGCTCCACAAATAAGTGAAACCATATGATAATTGACTCTCTCTGCTTGACTTATTTCACTCAGCATAATCGTGCTGTATATGAATATTTTGAAAAAAAATTTTTAGAAGTCATAGATACATAGTACTCTGCTGTTTATCTTTGTTCTGATCTTTTCCTTTGTACAGAATAGCAATTTTCAACTGGGGGTAACTTTGCCCCACACAGGGAGCATGTGGCAATGTATGGAAACATTTTTGAATGTCACAACTAGGAAGAGTGTGTGCTACTGACATCATTGGGGCAGAAACCATAGATGCTCCTAATGATCCCAGAAGACACAGGTCAACACCCTCCCCCTCCAACTATCAATAGTGCTAATGTTGAGACACTCTGGCAACATTATCATGCAAACTGATGGCTGCTAGTGGCTATAGCCTTCTTTATTTCTCCTGATTTTTAATCATTTTCTCCACTAATTGGTCAATTTATAGTTCAAATGAGTTGTAGAATCCCTTTAGAGTGATTAGCCCTTTGCATTGGGGAGAAAATAAAATCAATACAAGTATACTTTAGGGAAAATTAAAAAGCAAAATATTTATTTTTTATCAAGGGCAAACTCAATGCCCTTATTTTAAAAAAAACCTTTAATATTAATATATATGACTATAGCATAGTTTCCTTTAACATGGTTTCTTTTAATTCTTTTCCTTTAACTCTATAATGTGTGCTATTTAAAATATTTATGAAACATGCATGACCAAAATAACACAAAAGGTGGGGAGACTGTAAATAAACATAAGGTACTCTAACATTCCTGTATCGTAAAAGTAGTAAAATATTTTATTAAAAATCAATAAATCTCTAAAAGTATGTTTTATTTCTAAGGTAACCAATAAAAGAAAGATAAAAGAGTATTTTAAGATTTTATTTATTTATTTGGCAGGGGGAGATAGAGAGCCCAAGCAGGCAGAGAGGTGGGCAGAGGGAGAGGGAGAAGAAGCAGGCTCTCCACTGAGCAGAGAGCCTGACACAGGGCTCGATCCCAGGACCGAGGGATCACGACCTGAGAGAAGGAAGCCACTTTAGCAACTGAGCCACCCAGACGCTCAAGAGTAACTTTTTAACCCTAAGTGTATAGTGGTAAGTGTATGTGTATGTTGAGGGGTGCATGTATGTTTGTGTGTACACACATACATATGTTCCCAGTCTTAGATGGCATTCCATCATTTTCTATGATGCCTAGGATTTATAAAAGTAATCAGAAGGTAATCAGAAATAAAAAAATAAATTTCCTTAAACAGGTATCAAGTGGTGAAGGAATAATTCACATTTTATAGGAGGTTTTGAATAAAAAATCTTCTCACAGTGCACACTTAATTTAATTTAAAATTAAAATCTTGACTCTTTATTGACCCCCTTACTCTAAAACAGATGAACTAAGACTTAACAGATTTTTTAAAGTTAATTAGAATCTAGTTTAAACTACACACCCACTCCCAGAAGGGAAGCCTTTACAGGTGTAACAGATGAATTACTATTAAATATTTCATAGCATAGTAGAAATTTTTTACATTTTATGAATATGTATAATAGGTCAAGTTTCTTGCTCTTACTCTATTTGTCAAGCTAGGAGATATAAATCAAATCAATCAGTTTGGAATGAAAAAGTTGATAGGCAAACACATATTGAATATAAGGCAATATACTAGAGAACAGAATTCATAAAGATAATCCAAGATTCACAAAGGATCTTTGAATGTATCAAGTCTAAATATCATCTGATACACAAATTGGTTATAATAATTCCTGAGAAGTGTTAATATTTTTACATTAAAATGTGAGGCAGCAAATTCTAGTTTGGAGCTGTTCTAAATTTTTATACATTACTAATATCGTATAGTTCTAACATTTTTTTATACTATTCTTTTTCTCATCCTAAAAGAACATCTCTTTCCTCTTCCACATGACAGCCCTATTGCATATTAGCTTATACTGTGTACTTACTCATAGTTACACATAATTTTGATAGCTTTATCTCAACCTATTCAAATATTTCTACTTTATAAGTTTGGCCCTGCTTTTAGGGGAGAAAAGAATAGCATAGAAAGGCAAAGTTGCCCATGGTCCTAAGCACTTAATCTAAACACTTACAATCACTAGTGAGTTCTGGAGTCAAATCCAGAACACTCTTGTTCATGGGTCCGAGATTTTAAGAATTATGTTCAATTATACATCTTTCAATTAAATCATTTCCCATGGAGATTTTTTTCTATCTCTCTAGTTCTAAAGGAAATCATATTTTTTTTCTCCTAGTTAAGAATTTATTAATTTTAGGTAATAATTTTTGACTTATTTATTCATACCTATAAACAAATTGAACTTTGTTTGAATTTCCCCAATTATTTTCCCCCAGTTTTACTGACATACATCACTGTATAAGTTTAAAGTATACAGCATAATGGCTTGATTTACATATTATGAAATGATTAACACAATAAGTTTAGGTAGCATCCCTCATCCATATAGATACAATAAAAAATTTTTTTTTAAGTTTCTATCAGAAAAAAAATCTGAAAGAAATAAATACAATATCCTTAATAAAATATCCAGTTCTATTCTGAACTGCAAACAACTCACATCACCAATATATGTCCTATGTCCATGCCACCCGTCAAAATTCATCTCCCTCCTGCCAAATAATGCTCATTATGTAAGAAACTTATAAACAAAAATTGCAGAATACAGTAAGATGTTGTACAAGACTGTTTATATTTTCTATAATTCTTTTATATACTATTTTCTAGTACATGTTCACTGTAAGTCCCTTCTCTCTCTTCTTCCTCAAAACACCCAACTTTCCTCATTAAACCTGTATCTACAGATGCAGAAGGACAGCATTCAACTTCCTCCTCTTGACTGAATGCACTCATGACCTTGGTGATAGAGAATACAGAGCCATTATTTGCTTCAATGTGGTGAAATTAAAGGGTTTATTTCTTACAGAATTATTAAGATAAAACTCAAATATGAAATTGACCTATATGAAGTATATGATTCAATGATTTTGAGTATATCCACAAGCATGTGCAACTGTCAGCCAGTTATTCATTACCTTAAAAAAACAAAACCTGTAACGATTAGCCATCACTTTATCTTTCTACCTCACTCCACAGCCCTAAGAAACCATAGATCTACTGTCTATATAGATTTCCATATTCTGGTTATTTCCTATGAATGAAATCATATATTATCTCATATAACTAGCTTTTCTTTCACTTACATATGTTCTCAAGGTTCATGTATCATGTTATAGCATGTACTATACTTCATTTCTTTTATGACCCTAAAATATGTCATTCTATTGATATAAAACATTTGGTTATCCATCCGTTAGTTCATGGACATTTGGGTTATTTTCAGCATTTGGTTATTATGAATGATGTTTCTATAAACATTTTTGTACATGTTTTTATGTAGACATGTGCCACCTCCTGACAGTGTATGGGAGAAGAATGAAGCACAAACAAGTCGGCTGCAAAAGAATGGAATCAGGGGACAACAGTAGAAGAGACTGTCGCCCCAAACAACTCCTTAGTCTCATATTTATTAGAAAGTGAGTAACAATCAACAAAGCCAGAGTAGATTACACACTGAACATGAGTCTTGTAGATGCGTAAGAAGAAAGGCAAAATATGTCTGGTCACGTAGTACATGACCTATAGTAAACAAGCCCAAATGAAAGATTGTCTGACCAACTGCTGATGCTCTCCAGGGAAGGGGAGGTAATGGAAAAATGAAGCAGGAGGCACTCTGCCCTGAGCAAGCCAGGCATCCCCAGCTACTGGGCTTCAAAGACATATATCATCCTCTCCCCCAGAGACCTGTTGCCACTACATGTTTTTCCTAAAGCTATATCTAAGCATGCCTGGTACCTAGTATAATTTCTTATAGGTTATATTTTAAGCAGTATGTTGTTCTGAGGGACGGTTACAGACATGTCTTCATTTCTTTTGGGTAGATACGAGTGTGTTTTCTGAATGATACGGTAATTCTTGTTAGTTTGAGAATTACCAGACTATTTCCCAAAGTGCCTGCACCACTATAATTCACCTCCAGCAGTACATGAGGCTTCCCATTTCCCCATGTCTTTACCAACACTTGTTAATATATGACTTTTTGATTCTAAATATGGCAAATAAACCTCCATAACTTCAGATTTGGCAAATAATTTTTAGGACATCAAAAGCACAAATAGCAAAAACAACAAAATAGACTGCACTTCATCAAAAGTAAAAACTTCTGTTCTTCAAAGGACACCATCAAGAAAGAAAAAGACAACCCACAGAATGGGAGAAAATATTTGTAAATCATATATCTGATGAGGGATCTATATCTGGAATATGTAAAGAAGTCTTACAACTCAGTAATAACAACTTAATTGTAAAGTGAGCAAATATCTGAATAGGTATTTCCCCAGTGAAGACACACAAATCACCAGTAAGCATATGAAAAGATGTTTGACATCATTAGTTACCAGTAAAATGCATATTAAATCCACAATGAGATACCAGTTCATACTGCTAGGATAGCTAAATCTAACAACCCATGACTTTTGCTTGGATTGCCATTTTACTCTTTGTTTTGTATATCTATCATTTCTATTCCTCTACTCTTCCTTTACCACTATATTTTTTAATTAAGTGGATATTTTCTAATGCAGCATTTAAATTAATGATTTTTCGGGACTCCTGGGTGGCTCAGTTGGTTAAGCAGCTGCCTTCAGCTCAGGTCATGATCCCAGCGTCCTGGGATCAAGTCCCACATCGGGCCTCTTGCTCAGCAGGGAGCCTGCTTCTCCCTCTGCCTCTGCCTGCCATTCTGTCTGTGCTCGCTCTCTCCCCCTCTCTCTCTCTGATAAATAAATAAAATCTTAAAAAAAAATAAAAATAATAAATTAATGATTTTTCACTATATATTTATGATATTTTAGTGGCTGCTATAGGGTTTATCATAAATATCCTAACTTACAATAATTAGCCTCAAATATATGCTAGGTTAATTCCAGTGATATATAGAAATGTTATTCCTAAATAGCTCAATGTGTTTTCCTCTTTTTGTGATACTATTTGTATATATATTACAACTATTAATATTAAAAACCAAATAATACATAGTTATAATGATTACTTTTCCATCTGTAACTTTTCCTTAGGTTAGTGTAGCTTAGCCCATTATAGCTTTGTGCCCATCCACCATCTTTGTGCTGTAACTGGCAATTACATACCTGCTGCATCTCTAGATGTTACTAGCCATATAATCTTATATATGGTTTTGTACAATTTTTGTATGTTTTGTATGTATAGCTTTCTATGTATTGTACAATTGCTTTTTAAATCAGTTAAGAAAAAACATGCATTTATACTGTCTTTTATAATTACATATTTAACTTTACTGACGCTCTTTTGGATGCTTATGTATAGAACATAATTATAGTGTGGGTTCACTTGCTTTCATCTAAAAGATTTTCCTTTAGTACCATTTGTGAGATGAGTAGGCAAGCAAGAAATTCTTTCAGTTTTGCTTTTTTTGAAACTTTATTCACTTCAATTTTGAAAGATAACCTTCTGGATTTAAGATTTTTGATTGTTGTTTTATTGTTGTTGTTTTGTTGCTGCTGTTGTTGTTTTTCTTTTCTTTTTTTTTTTTTTTAAAGATTTCTTTTAAAATTTATTTACTTGACAGATCACAAGTAGGCAGAGAGGCAGGCAGAGAAAGAGGAGGAAGCAGGCTCCCAGCTGAGCAGAGAACCTGATGCAGGGCTTGATCTCAGGACCCTGAGATCAAGACCTGAGCTGAAGGCAGAGGCTTAACCCACTGAACCACCCAGGCACCCCTTATTGTTGTTTTCCTATGAGCAATAATAAATTTCTCACTACTTCTGGCTTCTATTATTTCTCCTGAGAAGTCCACTGCTAATCATACTGGGATTCTCTCTGAGGTGAAAAGCCATTTCCCCATCACTTCTTTCAAAAGAAGTGTAAGGTCATTGTTTTCAGTATATTTGGGGAAATTTTAGTACTTATTTCTCAGATTTTTTTTTCTGCACCTTTCTTTTTCTATTGGTACTCTTGTTATGAATATGCTTGTGTGCTTAACGGTTTCTTGCAGTTCTCTGAAGCTATGTTTATTTTTCTTCATTGCTTTTGCTTTCTTCTCTTCAGCTTACAATCTATTCCTGTATCTTTAAGTTCACTAATTCTTTATACCACCAGTTAAAATCTTCTAAGCCTCTAGTACATTTTAAAATTTCAGCTGTACTTTTCATATCCAGAATTTCCAGTAGCTTTTTTTTTTACTATTTACCTTTTTGATGTGACAATATTATCACACTTTCCTTTACTTTTAAAATCATCCCTTCATTCTGTGAACATATTTATAACATCTACTTTAAACTTTTTGCTAAATCTAGCATATGGTGGCTCTCACAGGCAAGTTTCTGTTGTCTATATTTTGGATCATGGTTATACTTCCCTGTTCCTTTGCATGCTTTATAATTTTTTTTGTTGTTGTTAGAAACTAGACATTCTAGCTAACATATTTTACCTAATATATATTAATATAAGCTTGTAAGTATACTTCTTCCTAGGGCACTGTTATTGTTATTGCTTATTTATGTGGTTAGTGACTGGCCGGATTATTTTAGCGAAGTCTTTTTACTCCCACAGTATTAAGCCTTTGATGCTGCTCCTTAGTAATGTGCAATTCTTGAGATGGTCTTGTATTTGGTAAGGCTCCTTCCCTCTCTTTTCCTGACTACACCCAGCTAAACTTCACATGGCCAACTGATTGCTCTATTATTTTCAACATTCCTGAGGCATAAATTGCTGTACAAACTAAGCCAATCAAACTATGCATCCTCAAAAGGAATATTTTTTGAGATCAGTGTTTGATATTATCATTATTATATTATTTTAATCCCAGGAGTGTTTCTCACAATGTCGTATTCCTGTTCCCTTCTACATACTAGCCAGACTGCAGTCCAGGCTGTATGTTTATTGAAAACACAACTCTATATTCTATAATAACTGGGGTAACCAAGGAAGAAGATAGAATTAGTGATCTAGAGGACAAACTGATAGAGAAAAAGGATCACCAGGAGGCCTGGAATACACAAATCTCCTCCTTATTGTTTTTGTCCACTGCTTCCACAATCCTAGCAAGCACTTTAGGCTTGAATTTCTCAATGCTCTGTTTAAAATTGAATCCCTTTCTTTTGGAAGAGATAAATGGCATTTTAGGGCCTGCTTCTCTCTTCAGATAAAATATCTTCACTGGGGCTCTGGAGCTGGAGACAAGGACTCTGGCAAGTTCTTCTCTGATCCTCTTTGAGTGACATCCCAATTCCAACTGCTGAGAACTTCGCAGAGCTTCAGACAGAGCCCGAGTTCATCTCAGCTTGCTTCTCTTTGCATAGGACCACAACCTTACAATCTGGAGCAATCACAAATGGGGTCCCAGTATTCTCAGCATGTTGTACCCACCATAAATCCTCCAATCCACAAGAGAGGACCAGGAGAAAGAAGAGAACCTCCATCATTTGACCACAATGCCCAGGACTTAGCCTCAGCAACAGGTAGCTGGTGACTGAATGGAAAAGGCTGATGTCCTGCTCGTCACAGGAAGAAAGGTCTTAGAGTAGAAACTCAATAGACAGACTTATTTTCTTAGTTACATCAGTGTGGAGTGGCATCCCAGTGGGAGGAGAGAATAAGGGAATGATCTTTGGTCAAATACCACACACTTGCCTTTCTAATTAAATTTTCATAGATTTTTTTGAATTTCTTCACTTACTATTTATCTATAAGACCATTTGAAGAGAGTTTACACATTTTTGTTTTTACAATTTTTACCAGTTTTATTGGAGAGCATGTCAGTGGAACCTCATACACTCTCTTGCCAGAGGTTGATCCATTTAAAATAGATTTTGATTTTAAGTAGATATTTTAAGTGACATAAAAGGACAATGATTATCCTATTCAATCTAAATCAAACTTTTTTTTACTCTGAGAATCAAGGCCAAATTTCAGTCCTTGACTCACAGGTGCTGGGAAGAACTATAGTTAGGAATGTTTCTCTATCTTCTCCTAAGAACTTGGGAACTACAAAGGATGGTTACCTTTTTCTTTTCCTTTAGAAGAATGTATGATTCCTTTATTTAAGCCCTCAAATTTTCTGACTTGAACCTCTCAGTCATCAAAACAGGTATTGCTTTTGAGGAAGTGGGCACAGAATCCCAGTTCCTTCCCTAGCCAAATCCAACCAACCAAATAAAAATAAATAAAATGAAATTTAGTTGAAGACAACAATATATGCTATAGCCCCCATGGCCCATCTCATAACAAGTGATTGGTATGTATAATGGGGATAAGGGAGAGAATTTATTTGTTTTGTAAGAAAAATAAGCAAAAAAGTAAATTAAACAAGAAAGTAAATTAATTTACAATGGATAGTTCTATTCGTAAAAGTCATTCTTAAAAATAAAATCTTGCCATTTATGATGATGTGGATAGAACTGGAGGGTATCATGCTTAGCGAAATAAGTCAATTGGAGAAAGACAACTATCATATGATCTCCTTGATATGAGATAGTGGAGATGCAACATGGGGGGTTAAGGGGGTAGGAGAAGATTAAATGAAACAAGATGGGATTGGGAGGGAGACAAACCATAAGTGACTCTTAATCTCACAAAACAAACTGAGGGTTGCTCGGGGGAGGGGGTTTGGGAGAAGGGGTGGGGTTATGGACATTGGGGAGGGTATGTGCTATGGTGAGTGCTGTGAAGTGTGTAAACCTGGTGATTCACAGACCTGTACCCTTGGGGATAAAAATACATTATATGTTTATAAAAAATAAAAAAAATTTTAAAAAAGTCTTTCTTAAAAAATGATTCTAACTCTGCCTATGAAGACCAATTTGCTGAATGACTGAATACATTTTGAGTTTGTTTTAGATACAATACTGCATTTTTTATTACATAGACTCTTTTATTCTGCCTATTTAAACAATAAATAAGATTTATTGATTTATATAAATAGTCCAGAGTTAATGTAGATTCTCACTTTTGCTTGACTTAGAGGTTCAATTACACCTGATTCTTTCTCATGTTCTTGTAAATTTTTTTTTGGTGGCAGGTAATTTCTAAGTCCAGCTTCCCTCTTCCCTCTTCATGGTAATTTGAATCTAGTTGGTCTACACTTCACAAAAATACATCAAGTTGGAGAGATAAACAGATATAGATAGAAACACAGAAAGACAGAAAGAAAACAGAGTGTTCCTTCCCCAGAATCCTCCAATAAATGTATTTTATTCTCTGATATAAATTGAACTAAAAATTTCCCCCAGAACTATTTTTTCCTTTCTTTTACTGCACTCTATGTTTGTTTGTTTCTTTCTTTCTTTCCTTCTTTTTTTTTTTTTTTTTTTTGTGTATCTTTCTAACTTATAGTTTATTGCTGGGAATGGCCAGCAATCCCTGTTCTGACAGATGAAAGATTACTCCAAACTTTGCTGGAAAGAGAGGAGAAAGCAAGGGGGTCAATGCTCAGAGGCGAAGACCCTTTGCTCTTCTTTGCTCCTCTTTTATTGGTCCTTCGGGATAATCACAAATCCTTATCACTGTTTCTCAAGCTCCTGATGTGTGACAGGGGGGTTTACTGAAACTAGGAGGATCTGTTTACAGGAAAGATAAAATATGCTGATCTGTGTATTCTGCAAATCATAGCCTAAAGGACAATGCATAGATCTCCTAGATCACTGTGGCTGTTTAGACTAAGAAAGCTTCAGGGAAGATAACTCCCTGTGGCATTCCAAAGGGAGAGTGGTCATGCAGGCCTTGGCATTCCAAAGGCCTAGGCCCTTCTTTGATACCTTCTTTTGCCCCCACTGACCTCTGTGTTACATTTTAGCAAGCCAGATACTATGGCTGATTTCATGCTCTACATTAACCCCAACAATTTAAGATTAGAGCTTTAGTGAGTCAGAAAACATGTTTTCTCCATATTTTAAAACCTGTTAGCCAAAAGATTAAAGGACAAACCATTTTATTTTAAGATTTTATTTATTTATTTGTGAGATTGAGAGAGAGAGAGAGAATGAGAGGGGAGAAGATCAGAGGGAGAGGCAGACTTGCCATGGAGCTGGGAGCCTGACGTGGGACTCAACCCTGGTACTCCAGGATCATGACCTGAACTGAACGCAGTCGCTTAACCAACTGAGCCACCCAGGTGCCCAGGATAAACCATTTTATTGGAATATTCTAGATATTTTCTAGACATTTTAAACTAGATTTACCACTTTTGTATATAAAAAAGTTAGGGATTATCAA
The DNA here is from genome assembly GCF_009829155.1 of Mustela erminea. NCBI lineage: Eukaryota > Metazoa > Chordata > Mammalia > Carnivora > Mustelidae > Mustela > Mustela erminea. Next base: position 108,407,937 of record NC_045617.1, on the reverse strand, counting down.
GATTTTAATACAACACAATGAAGTACTGAAAAAATATTTTAATGCATACATTTTAAAATTAATCATCTATTTATTCCATATTATTTCATAATAATTTGAAATATATTTAATTTATCCTCAAACTATTTGATAAGATACATAGTCTCTTCTTTTTTGAATTTTGTATGTTTCTTTATTGTTTGAATATTTTACAGTATCTGTTCATATTTACTATCATTTATTCTTACATAATAGCTTTGTAATTTTAAAAACTATGTATGTATGGGGGAAAGGAACAACAAACATTAATGAGAGATGAGAAAAACATAATTAAGTTAAGGTACAGTTTCTCAGCCACAGAACTACTGGCATTTTGGTCCAAGTAACTTGTTTTGGGGCAGGGCTTTTTTTTTAATGCCTTTTAGAGTGTTTAGCAGCATCCCTGGCTAATACCCACTACATGCTGTAGCACAGCCTTCGTATTCCCCACCAAATCATGATAATCAATAATGTCTCCAGTCATTGTTGAGTAATATTGCTAGAATGTCCCACATTCTACCCATCATCACATGAGACCATTCCGTGAGCCCTTCCTCTAGTTACTCAACCAGAAGTCAAATTCCCTGCACCTGACCCCATATGGCATAAATTATTAGTTGTTTCCTTGTTTGTCTCCAGTAGACTGTGAACCTCTTCGAGGCAGGAGTTTAGGCTGGTTAAAAAGTCCTCTCTTGGACTGTGTTCCTCAGAGTGTAGACTGAGACCACCTTCATCAGCAACACCTGATCCCAAAACACAGCAGGTGTTTAGCAATTGTTGAATGAATGCATAAATTTTATCATTTTCTATAACAAATATCTACCCTTTATCTTCATGTTCCTCTGCACAAGGATCCTTAAAAAAGTGTCACAGTGATTTCCATGTTTTCAGGAATAGGCTACATTATAACACCATGGTATGGATTTTTTTTTTTTTTTTTAATTCCAGGTTGACAGCTATAAGTCTTCTAAGACTTCCTTCAGCTTTTCCTTGTCCAAACTACTACCATTTTATGTGGGTGCCATTTCTTGGTACACTCAACCATCAACTCCTGATAAGAGGCCACAAACTGGAACTTGGATGCATGTTTTCCCACACACTGTGGTCTCTTCTGGACTGAAGACATGAAGGCCAATCACTGGAGCAGATCTGGGTTAGCAGTATAGCAGGTTTAACAAAGCAGAGGGCCCAAAGCAAAGGAGTTTTACATGTATGTATGTACTTTAAAATACTCAGCTACATCTTGAACTGATGTTTGGAGTCCATAAGTCTTCTCCTTGTTTCACAGTGTAAATCCCATCTTAGATGAATGGCGCAGTCAAGAATAGTATGATACACACCACAGGTTGAGTCAGAGGAGGTTCCCTCATGGAGACATCATCATTCCAATTTAGGTGCTATATGATATGCATTCTGGGAGTGTCAGGGTGGCTCAATGTTTAAGCATCTGCCTTTGGCCCAGGTCATGACCCCAGGGCCTTGGGATAGAGCCCTGTGTTGGGCTCCTTGCTCAGTGGGGAGCCTACTTCTTCTTCTCCCTCTGCCACTTCGCCTGCTTGTGCTCTTTGGTACACACACACACACTCCCTCTCACTCTGTCAAATGAATAAATAATAAATAAATAAATAAATAAATAATAATAAAAAATCTTTATATGATGTGTATTCTGGAGGACTCTAATCCTGCTGTTGCGCTTGAGTCTGGCCCTGCTCCCCCCTTAGTGCCAGTCCTCTGCCACTACCACCAAGCCTTCTGTTCCCCCTGGAGCCATATGGAACAGCCCCCTATACTCTCTCTTGAATTGACTTTTAGATTCAGAGAGGTGATGATATTTGTAAAGCCGAGTATATAATTTTGTTCAAAGTAAAAAACAGAACCAAATATTCCAAATTTTTACCAAAAGAAATAACACGTACAAGTTCTATAGTCTCAGTTTAGTTATTAAGCTCTCTCTGAAATGTTTTCTTCATGTGAAAATACCAATTTTCATTTTTATTAAGTGAATTGGAAGCTATGATATATATGGAAGTATAAGAAGGCCTTTAAAGAATGGGTGGTTTGGGGGCGGCTGGGTGGCTCAGTGGTTTGGGCTGCTGCCTTCGGCTCGGGTCATGATCTCAGGGTCCTGGGATTGAGCCCCGCATCGGGCTCCCTGCTCCGCAGGAAGCCTGCTTCTCTCTCTCTCTCTCTCTCTTTCTCTCTCTGCCTGCCTCTCTGCCTACTTGTGATCTCTGTCTGTCAAATAAATAAATAAAATCTTTAAAAAAAAATTAAAAAAAAATAAAGAATGGGTGGTTTGTATTTTACTATTTTTTTCCATTGCACACAGGTAGTAGCAATTTAAAATATGACACTTTAAAATAGTATGAATTCAAAATTAGTTTTATACTACATATAAGAAATAATCTTTAAATGTCAAATACTAATATAACTATTGTTATAAGGATATATGTTCATATATTCTAAAAAGGGAAAACATTTTGCTTAAAAGAAAAGCTTGACATTATTCAACATGCACTTACTCAATCAACTTATTACAGAATTGTTTTTGTTATTGGAGAAGAACCACCTAGATCCCTAGGTTTCAACACTAGATCATATTGATATCAAGTTTAAATTAAAGATGTATAGTATACTGTCAATAAAATTTTGTTTAATTTTAAGTATTATTATTATAAGTATTATTAATTTAAGTATTTATATGAAAAAACTTGATTTAATGATGTTCTTATACTACAGTAAAAAAAAAATGAACCACTTAATGATGAAAAGGGACAAAAATACAAACAGTATCATCAGTATATTGCAAACCATTACTATAAATTCAATCTCTAGGGGCGCCTGGGTGGCTCAGTGGGTTAAAACCTCTGCTTTCGGCTCAGGTCATGGTCTCAGGGTCCTGGGATCGAGCCCCACATTGGGCTGTCTACTCAGCGGGCAGCCTGCTTCCTCCTCTCTCTCTCTCTCTGCCTGCCTCTCTGCCTACTTGTGATCTCTGTCTGTCAAATAAATAAATAAAATCTTTAAAAAAAATAAATAAATTCAATCTTTAAGAATTTTAAAAACTTACAAGTTATTAACCCTAAATAAAGCATCTGGACTATTGAATGGACTTAGCTTTGTCAAATACAAAGGATCATTATTTGAAGAGGAGTTGAATGGTATTCTTACTGTAAGAAAATAAATTTAAATGATTTAAGATATAAGTGCATGCTGCAGACACAAAGTAAACTTTAAAGCACACCTATCAGTAACTTTTACTCATTTTCATCCATCATAAAACCAACTGTTTTTACGACAACACAGTTGGTATTAGTTCAAAGGTATTAGTCTCTCTGTAGGGACACTGTGTTGACAACATTCTCCTGTTGCTTGTCCATTTGCTTTACTTGGCAAATCCCCAGATTAATTAAAAATATACTAACAATAAGAATGATCATTCTCATATAATGATCTAAGAATAAATTAACAGGAGCTTATAAGAATGGCAGAATAAGCAGTTCAATATAAATTGAAGGTTATATATATATTCAATTTGTATATAAATTGAATAATATTAAGGAATATTATTTTATGAAAATGAAGACTACTCTCAACTATGGCATCTAGTGCACTTGGAAATTGTTTCTTTCAATATTTCCTTCCATGTATAACTAGAGTTTTATGACTAAAAGCCATATGACTACCATATTGGGTGACACATAAGAAATAGCAAATAATTTCTATTAAGAAATTACACTGCACACTCTCCTCCAGAAATTATGAGTCTGAAATCTCAAATAATAATACTTTGTACTTCTAGACTATGATAAGAATGGCTTCCAAGAAGTCTCTTTTAAAGTTGAGAAATTCAGTCATTCATTCATCAGTGCAGTGAGGCTTGCAAGGTATGTGGAACTGTTAATACAATGGTGATGCTTAAGGATTTCTATATCACATACAAGTTGTATAGTCTCAGTTTAGTTATTAAACACACTATTATAAAGATAGATAAAGCAAATATACCTTTTGTGAAAGTGTATTACATGTCATAATAGTGGTTTCACTTACTCATAAATTTTATCAGCTTTTATCTTCTTAAACTATACAATGAAATGACAAAGTTATGACAGTTAACCAGTCCAAGGTTATAGCTTTGTTCAAGATATTAAATAGTTCAATTTTATAAACAATCTATATGTAAAGAATAATAATAATTAAAAATTTATCTTTTCATCCATAAAAGTGTATTTTTCCCTTTAATAAAGAGAAATTTAGATTAATAAAGCCATATATTTTAAAACAATTTGCAATGTAATTGCATGTAATTTGCACATTATTTGCATATTGACTATTCTTCCTTGGTTGATTTTTACTACATGCAAATAAATATTTTAAAACATTACCATTATCTGATTTACAGGAAAATACGAGAGAATATTTCTAAAAGTAGAGAAAAAGCAATCACCTATGGAAAATTCCATGGCAAAGATTACTCTCTCCTCCTTTAAAAGAATATGCTAGAATATTAAGGTGAATGGTATATTAAATACTAAGAGTGCCTGGGTGGCTCAGTCAGTTAAGTATCTGACTGCTGGTCTTGATCTCAGGGTTGTGAGTTCAACCCCACACTGATCTCCACACTGGGCATTGAACCTACTTAAAAAAAAAAAAGGAGTATATATTAAAAATATGCTATATGATCTCTATTTCTCATAATTATTACATAAAATAGATATTTTATATGTTTTCATAAATAACTTCCCTTTTATAGTTATGCAATATGAGATTCCATGATATTGAAAAGTATTATATGGCCCAGGTCTGTGGGATTAATTGACTGATCTAACACTTCTGAAGCTCAGTTTAACATATATAGATTTATATGGAAGATTTAATAGTTTGACAGGCAAAGTAAGAAAGTGCCTTAACATTTAAACTAATAATAATGATAACAATAATCATGTTAGACAACTAACATTTATAAGAATTTAAAATATACTAAGTATTTTAAATATTTGAAGAAACTAGATATATTCTGTGGTAGCTTAAATCAGTCATTCATGGGAAATAACCATTCTAACTTTTCAAGGGGTAAAAAATAAAAATAAAATTTAGACAATAAACACAGCAAAAAAAAAAAGGGAGCAGTAAAATTGCAAAATTAGATTACAAAATTTGACAATTACCTTGGATACAAACTCATCTATTAAAAGAGAGTGTAGTTTAGAATTAAAATAAGTGAATTAGTGGTGGGTTGGTGGAATACAAAGAAAAGTGCTATATTTGACAAATGTGAAATAGTATGACCTGAAGAAACTGAAAGCACAAATATGTTAAAGCAAACCAATTAAATTTATACAAATATAATGCTGTTTATTTTTATTTTGTAAAGTTTAAGTATAAGGGAAAAATTATACAACTGGAAATTCTGCTTGTGGTTTGTTTGTTTGTTTTTTTTTTTAAATAGGCTCACATTCAGTGTGGAGTCCAACACACGACTTAAACTCACAATCTGAGATCAAGACCTGAGCTGACATCAGGAGTTGGAAGCTTAAATGACTGAGCCACCCAGGTGCTCCTCTATTTTACTTTTAACATAGGGATTTTTCTGGGCGCCTGGATGGCTCAGTGAGTTGGGCCACTGCCTTTGGCTCAGGTCATGATCTCAGGGTCCTGGGATCGAGTCCCACATCGGGCTCTCTGCTTGGCGGGGAGCCTGCTTCCTCCTCTCTCCTCTCTGCCTGCCTCTCTGCCTACTTGTGATCTCTGTCTGTCAGATAAATAAATAAAATCTTAAAAAAAAAAAAATAGGGATTTTTCTGAGTATAAGTTAACTAGACATTTAAAACACTAATGATAAAAACAAAGCAAAAATAATTCCCTGCAACCAAAGCAAACAACAAAAAGATCCAACCCCCTCTGAAATACAACAGCAAAGTCTCTAAGATATCTAAGTCTCTAAGAAAAAATAAGGCAAATATGTATCCAAGATCAAATAAAGTAAGAAAAATCAACTGAAACCTGAACAAGGTCAGAAGAAATATACAATGTTAAAGATAGACTTGTTCTGTAGGCAAAAGCAAACTGTGATTTGGGAAACTTTGTGCTTTCAGAACAAAATGGCATTGTATACCAGAAATGATACCCAAAGGGTCAATATAAAGACTTTCTGTTCTTATTGTTTAAATTTCTTTAAAAATAATTTATTTTAAAGAAATAATAAAAACAATGATTTGTGTATTTAAAACATATTTAGCAGTAAAATGTATGACATCCATAGCACAAAACCAGAAAGGGAGAAAAATAAATATAATGTAAGAATCTCAAGGAATATAATATGGTTTACAAGCAGACTGATAAATTACAGAGGTATATGATAAATCCTAAAACGACTTAAATAACATAGAAAAGTTATGGTTAATTTGTCAACAAAGGAAATAATATGGAATAATAAAATTATGCAATTAATCCAAAAGTAGGCAATTAAAGGAGAAAAGGGATAAATAAAAAGAAATAACAAGACACAAGATACAAACCTAATCATATTAAAAAAATACAATAAACCTAATTGTTTAAGTAACTCATTGAAAAGGCAGAGATTAGTAGAACAAATTAGTATCGATAAACAGCACATTCATAATATAGAATGTTATGTCAGTTTCAAAATCAACCTATAGATTTGACAAAATGTCAAAATGTCAATTCTTTTTAGAAGAAATTAATAAGCTAATTTTAAAATTCATGTGCAAATGCAAAGATCTAGGACATCTAAAACAACTTTGATAAAGAACAAAGTTGAAGGACTTATACTACCTTACATTAAACAGTATTATAAAACTATAGTTATCAGTAAAGTGTGGTATTAGGATAAAGATAGATGAGTAAGTCAATAGAATAGTTTTAGAGAGTCCAGAAATATACCTATGCTATATAAGCAGTTAATTTTTGATAAAAGTACAACTGGCAAAAATTCAGTGGATAAAAATAATATTTTCAAAAAACAGTGCAGAATAAATAGATATCTATATGCTTAAAAAAATTTTCAACCCATATGGCACAGCAGCACAACAAAAATTACATGAAAATGGATTAAAATTCTAAATGTAAAGCTAAAACCAGAAACATTTTATAGGGAAACATAGGGAAAAAAAATATTTGTGACCTTGGCAAAAATTAGGTCTAATCCCCAAATCATGACCCCATAAAAGAATAAAAAAATAATTAATCAAAATTAATATTTTAGGACCGTCAAAAGGCATTATTAAAAGAATGAAAACAAAATTTGTAAACTGGGAGATTTATAGTATATTAAAAAAAAAATTTCTATCCAGAGTATATAATGACCTCTCAAAACTCAATAAGAAGACAAACAAATAAAAAAACATAGAAATTGTGGACAGAAGAGTTGAGGTAAGATTTGTACAAAAATATACAGATAAAAAATACATGAAAGATGGTCAATATCATTAGCCAATAGGGAAATGTAAATTAAAACTATAATGAATTACACTATAATATTTATTAAAATGTTTAAAGTTTAAAAGATAAACTATTGACCAGAATATGGAGCAACTGGAATTCTTTACATTCCTGGTGGGAATGTGAAATAGTACCATCTCCTTGGAAACTGACAGTTTCTTAAGATGTTAAACATAAACTAACTATATGACTCAGCTATTCTGTGCTACATCAAGTTATACCTGGTCATCAGGGCAAGCAATTGTGTTCTTGAAATATGCCTTTTTCTTTCCCTGCCTATAATGGATATGCTGAGACAGGCCTGCTTTATTCATTTAGGCAGTTGTTTGGATAAATGAACTTCATGTACATGACCAAGTTTTTCCTATTTTCAGTTGGTTCTTCATGTTCATTCATCCTTTCTTCTCTCTTTCTCTCTAGTCTTTCTCTCTCTCACTTTTAACCCTCCCATCTCTTTTTTTAAACTTATTTTTATTTATTTATTTATTTATTTATTTATTTATTTATATTACTGACTAGACAGACTCTAGTGTACAGATTTAAGTTAGGGTTAGCATTAAGTTTTTAGTGGGATATAAGGTGCTTGTTGCTCCTTGTGTGCTCTTTCATTCAGAATCCTGGAAGCTCAGAGATGTTGACTGAATTGCCCAAGTTATCTCAATAGCTAAGTGGTAGGATTAGAAATCAGATTATTTATTTTGATTTCTTCATGCTTATAATTATCATATCAACTTAATTGACATTAATATGCATATTAGAATATTTAGTTGATACACAGATGAACAAATTTTACATCATAAGGATTATATATATTATGGAATATGAAAATATTTCTTTCATGACTTCCCATGTATTTTAAAAAACATGTTTTTTATTGTTGTTGTTTAACTTTTAAATTGCCATGACTATGTTGTGTTTGAAGTAAGGAAATATCTGAAGCATTTAACAGAGAAATAGCTTTTTCTTTGATTAGTACATACTACAGATAATTTAGGTATATTTAGAAATCTATTTCAAATATGATTATAACCAGCTCTCAAAAATGTTCACTAATATAGAAGAGTAGATCTACAAATAATTCTGATATTAAACCTAAAATTTTACATTTGTCTTTTAAAAAATCTGAAAAATTTCTGACTGTGAGAAACCCAGACTCCTGGAAATTAAACGCCAAAAAACAACGGGGCTTGACGATTTGCCTTATGAAGTATTCGGTATTCTCCAGATTTCTCATCTTAATCTTAGCCTAAGTTTTCTTGTTACCCTTTCCATGTTGCGTTGATGCCTGAATTTTGGATAGATAATGCAGTTACCTTCTCTCAAACTTCCCTCAAGGTAAAGAGAACAAATTGATATAAAATCTATCTAAAGGAACGTATGTCGGGGCGCCTAGGAGGATCAGTGGGCTAAAGCCTCTGCCTTGGCTCAGGTCATGATCCCAGGGTCCTGGGATCCACCCCCACATCTGGCTCTCTGCTCAGCAGGGAGCCTGCTTCCCTTCCTCTCTCTCTGCCTGTCTCTCTGCCTAATGTGAGCTCTGTCAAATAAACAAATAAAATCTTACAAAAAAAAATAATAAAAGGATTATATGATACAAACATGGCATTTAGAAAGTATTATAGAGGGGCGCCTGGCTCAGTGGATTAAGCCACTGCCTTCAGCTCAGGTCATGATCTCAGTGTCCTGGGATGGAGCCCTGCATCGGACTCTCTGCTCAGCAGGGAGCCTGCTTCCCCTTCTCTCTCTGCCTGACTCTCTGCCTACTTGTGATCTCTCTCTCTGTCAAATAAATAAATAAAATCTTAAAAAAAATGTATTATAGAATGATTGTTTCATATCTGTTTACATAGTTATTACTGAAAACCATGAAGACCAGGTAAAATATTGAGTTTCACAGATAAATACCATTTTAAAAATGGCATTTGTAGTATACAACCTTTGTATTTATAAAGTATAACAGTGCAAGCTATCCCAAGATGTTGCTTTCTCCAGGAAATAGTAATAATGAGAACTTTATCTTTTCCAATGTGTAGTTTAATAAAAATAGTTCTGTGTTCATTTGTTATGCTATACACATAAGTAGTACATTTTCCACAGAGCTATACAAAATTTAAAAAAATTTCATCAAAGAGAAATAAAGTACTTTAAATACAAATACAAGATATGTAAAAGTATTTCAAAATGAAAAGAGACTGAAGTTAATTTTTAAAATATATCCATGCTATCTCTAAATTTGTAATATTATATTGCTCTGAATAATTTGTTGACCTATCTCAATATTAACTTGCTGACTTTATCATCATATGCTCATCTCCAGTTAGTAGCATTTATGATAGTTTTTTTTCTTTTTTTTTTAATTTAAAAATACTACCACACTACAAAAAAATTGGAAGATAAAAATAAAATAAAATAAATAATGATTAAATATTCATGAGAACATGGGTGAGTGTATGTGTATGCACATAAATTTTTAATATTCCCTGCCAGTTATATTTTAATAAGCCCGTAAAATGAGAATGACCATCACAATATTTACTAAGTACAATTACCATCATATTTCTTTACCAATCATAGTTCTTCCTCCCCACATTATGAGAAGAGTAATAGCTCCATGAAACCAAAAAACATTAAAGTTCAAATGGAACAAAAACTAAATAAAGCTACTTACACACTCCAGTTGTCAGCCAAACTCCTATAACAATGTTTGGGAAAGGAAATTTTTTTTTTTATTTATAAAATATATATTTATATTATAATATATAAACTTATATTGTTATGTAGATTTTTGATATAACATTTGAATCTGTTTATGAATCTGCTTTCTATCTAAATTCCAATGCCTAACCAATAGAGATAAGTGTTATTTTTAGGCAAAAAATTTCCTGAAAATATATATTAAGAGAAGATTAGCATATCAACAAGAAAAAGGCAATACCCTCAAAGACCAATAATATTATGATTAGAAATTAGCAGAAAAGAAAACCCAAAGACTTATTTTAAAAAAATAATAAAATAATGGGGCAGGCATGCTGGGGTATCTGTTTTTAAGCACCTGCCTCTTGGTTTCACTTCAGCTCATGATCTCATGGGTTGTGGGGTCTAGCCCCACACTGGGTTCCATACTCAGTGTGGAGTCTACTTAAAAGATTCTCTCCCTCTGCCCTTCTGCCTGCTCCCTCTCTCTCTCTGAAAAAAAAAAAAAATTAAAAAAATTAAAAATTAAAAATTAAAAGATGGGGAAAATCTCTCAGACTCATTAATATAAAATGCAAATCAAAACAATAATAAAAGAACACTTAACATCTTTTGCCCTTGCAAATATTCAAAAACCTGATGATGACAAATTTTTTGGAAGATAACAGAGATATACAAAGTTTCATGCACTGTTGGTGGCAACACTGCCTGATATGACTCTGGAGAGCAGTCTGGCAATAACTCTACTCTGGGTATACATTATTAAAAAGAAACCTCCCAGATGTTCATTGAGAGATCATGGTATTCAATGGAGAAATATGTATAGTAATTACTAGTCGAAGAGTCATGGGGAGGCGTGCCTGGGTGGCTCAGCGGGTTAAACCTCTGCCTTTGGCTCAGGTCATGATCTAAGGGTCCTGGGATGAAGCACCTCATCGGGCTCTCTGCTCATCAGGGAGCCTTCTCCCCCCCCACCCCCGCCTCTCTGCCTATTTGTGATCTCTTTGTCAAATAAATAAAATCCTTAAAAAAAAAAAAAGAACCATGGGGAGATTGCATAAGAACAGTGTGGTATATGCATAAAACATATCATAGAATACTATAAAGCAGCTAAAAGAAACAGTTTAGTTACCAGTTATATAAGTAGTAGAAAACAAAGTGCCTAGTGAAAGAATTAAATTTTCTATAATACCATTTCTATAAATAAAGATGCCATACACAAAAACACTTATATAATTATGGCAAAACACATACAAAAATATTATACATATTAAAAGGGTTTTTTAGTTTTCTTTTGTCTTTTTGTTTTAGAGAGAGAGAGACATGAGTAGAAAATATAGATAACAAGGGAAAATAAAACAAGAGGCCTTGCACAATCAAAGAGAATAATGAAAGTTAAACAGAGCTGTAGGATTATTTCAGTTCTCTGTCCTTTACTGGGAGTAGAGAATGTGAGTAAGTAAATGTGCGCGTGTGATTGAATGGGGCTTTGCATAATTAATTACATGAATGTTTAGATTCAGGAAACACAACTTATCACAATTAGGATTAGGAGAAAGAAATTTGCTTACAGATATTGTATTTAAACTATAGAAACTAAAGAAAACTGAAACTCTCAAAAGCACGATGTGGCAAAAATACATCTTAAAAACGTTAATAAGACTAACAGTAGCTCTCTTAGCAATAGGGCAAATGAATGGTATATTCATAATGATGAGAAACAAATAACTCCAAACTAGAATGGCATAACCACCTAAACAATAATTCATTACCACCTCCAAGTACCTTTTGCCTTGCATTCAGCTAGTATGTCCTCCAGAAGCACACTAGTTGAAAATGATTTTCAGCACTTTTTCCAAAGTATATCGAATACCAGTTTTCAAAACAGAAGACCTAGAGGGATTGCTCTTAAAACAAATGTCATGTGAAGAAATAGTTATTTACATAATAAAAGAGCTAGGGACTACATGGAACAGTAAAACAAATCAGAATAGAGCAAGAACACTCTGTCCTGCTTCTATCAACCGGATGGAGGGATGTAGACAATGCTGCTATAAACATCAGGGTGCATGTATGCCTTTGAATTAGTATTTCCATATTCTTTGGGCAAACGCCTAGTAGTGCAATTGTTGTATTGTAGGGTAGTTTTATTTTTAACTTTTTGAGGAACCTCCATACTGTTTTCCAGGCTGGCTGTACCAGTTTGCCTTCCCACCAATGCTGTAAGAGGGTTCCCCCTCCTCCACATCCTTGCAACACCTACTGTTTCTTGTACTGTTGATTTTAGCCATTCTGGCAGGTTGGAGATGGTATCTCATTGTAGCTTTGATTTGTATTTCCCTGATGGTAAGGGATATTGAGCATCTTTCCATGTGTCTGTGCACCATCTGTATGTCTTCTTTGGAAAAATGTCTATTCACGTCTTCTGCCCATTTTTTAATTGGATTATTCATTTTGAGGACATTGAGTTTTATGTTTTTTTATGTATTTTGGATACTAACTCTTTATCAGACATGTTATTTGCAAATAACTTCTCTGATTACAAAGGCCACCTTTTAGTTTTGCTGATGATTTCTTTTTGCTGTGCAGAAGCTTTTTATTTTGATGATATTCCAGTAGTTTAGTTTTGCTTTTAATTCCCTTGCCTCAGGAGACATATCTAGAAAGAAGTCTCTCTGTCTGCCTCTCTGCCTACTTGTGATCTCTGTCAAACAAATAAATAAAATCTTAAAAAAAATAAAGAATGAAATCTTGCCATTTGCAATGACATGGATGAAGCTAGAGAGCATTATGCTAAGTTTGTCAGAAAAAGACCAATACCATATGAATTCATTCACATAGGGAATTTAGGAAACAAAGCAAATGAGCAAAGGGATAAAAAGGGAGAGGGAGGGAGAAGCAAAATAAGAAACAGACTCGACTGTAGAGAACAAACTGATGGTTGACAGAAGGGAGGTGTGTGGGAGGGTAGGCGATGGGGAAGAAGAAGTACAGATGCTGTAATAAGCACAGGGTGTTTTATGGCAGTGTTACATCTCTATTTTGTATACCTGAAGCTAATATTACATTGTGTGTTAATTACCTAAAATTTAAACAAAAACCTAAAAAGGATGGAGGAATACAACTAGGGAGGCTGTGTCACCTGAAGCTAGGGATGTGGCAACTCCCAAGGAAACTGGAAACTGAGCTGAATTGCCTGACTTAAGTGGGAATCAGAAAAGTAAATACTTTCAGATAGGATCTGAAACCATCATTTTACATATAAAGAGCCAAGAAATAGTTCAAAATATTTTTATTTTTAATATGCCTTATCATAATGAATGTTTACACTATGAATATTTATTACTATCAATTATCTAAGTATTTAAAAATGGATACAGATTTTTTTTTTATGTTAAACCATAGTCAGTCCATGTTCACTCTTTTTCAAAATTGGTGTAATGAAGTGTGTAAATCTATCTTCCCTTTTACAAAATTATATACACAGTAGAGTCATGGGCTTCTTTTAGACTGTATAGGTTAGTAAACTATTTGAGCTTCTTTTAGACTGTACAGGTTAGTAAACTATTTCTGTAAACAGACAGTAAATATTTTTGGCTTTGTGGGTGGCACAATCTGTTGCTACTACTCAACCATGCTGTTACATGATGAAAACAATCCTTGACAACATGTAAATACATGGCCATAGTGGGATTTGCTCTGCAAGAGGTGACACTTGTCCTGTCACCCACAGTTTGCCAAGCCCTGCTTTATGCTAAAACTTCAGACTAATGACAGCTTCAAAATTAACTAATAATTTTAAAAAGAAATTCAGTTTGCTTTATAAAGTTGTGGAATTTTAAGGACAACCATTTATTTCAAGTAGTAACATGATTAAGAGAATTGCCTCTTGCCTCTTGCCTATGAATTTGTCAGATAACCTGAAAATTATCTGAGCTGAAAAAAGGAAAATAGGAAGAAAGAAAGGAAGTAAATAAGGAAGGAAGAGAGAGAGGGAGAGAGGGAAAGAGGGAAGGGAAGGGAGGGAAGAAAAGAAACTTATAATGGACCTCTTATGTAATGACTTCATGCAGGAGCTTTCAGAATTTCCAAGTATTATTTTTTTTAAGATTTTATTTCTTTATTTGAGAGAGAGAGAATGCATGAGAGGCAGAGGTAGAGAGACAAGCAGACTCCCCACTGAGCAGGGAGCCCGCCATGGGGCTCAGTCCCAGGACCCCAGGACCATGACTTGAGCTGAAGGCAGCCTCTTACCTGACTGAGCCACCCAGGCACCAAAACAATTTGCAAGCATCTTGTATTAACTTCTGATCTGCCATCCTCATTATCTTTTTCATGCGAAAGAAAATGACTCTTGCCTAGGTTGATGAAAGTACTGTCCTAACTCAAAAGTTTTCTGAAGGAAAAGAGAGAAATTTGATGCAAGTAATACAATTTTTAGTATATAATTTTATATATATATATATATATATGAAACAAAGAAATGGAGACAGATCAAGTTTATGTAAAAGAAAAAGGAGAGAATTCTACATTATTGAATGACTATGGGAGGCTTAAATAAATTAACAGCTATAATGTATCAATTACAAAGAATAAACATCATTAAGATGTCAGCTTTATATTAATCTTTAAATTTTATTCAGTTTTACTGGAAATCTCAACAGAGTTCTTCACCAAATTTCACATTTTGATTCTAAATTCTATACAGAAGAATAAATGCCCAAGATTTATTTGGTGGAGGTTTCCTGGTGGACACTTTTAAAGAAGAGCAGTGTGGAAGGACTGCTGTACCAGATATCAAGTCTTATTATAAAGCCATAATAAATAATAGCACATAGGATTAGGATGTTATAAACAAATATTAAATAAAAGAGAATGAAGTGCTCCATAGAAGATACACACGTCCACTTAAAGGTAATATTTTATGAAAATCACTAATATATGATGAATAGGTAAATAACCAACAGAGATGTTGAAATTGTTCAGTTGTATGGAAAAATAAACTGTAACACTTTACCGATAATTATACATAAAAAAATATTTTGAGATAAAGCTAAAAAATGAGGTGTGAAAAGCAAAACTTTAAATATTTTAGAAACAAATATGAGGGAATACATGTATGCCAGTGGGTTAGGGATTTGTTTCTTAAATAAAACACAAGAGTATGACTTCGATTTCTGGTTCCATAGCTAAAGAATTTAGAATTGTCACTCTTTTCCAAATACAAGTAGAAAGCTGAAAAAACCTGAAAAGTCAACAACTCTTCTCAGATCCCTAAAAGAAGTAAAATCATAGGGTAAACTGTTGCTCCCAAAATTGGAGGAAAAAAAAAATAGATGGATACATAGAATCACAATATACTAGAGTAAAACTGCTACAATCACTGCTGAAATAGGGAAATCTGAATTATTACTGATGACTTGCTGGAGGCTCAGTGTGGACAAGTCTGAGAATTAAAAACTATAGGGGCAACCCAATCACAGGTGAGTCTCACACTTTTGTAGTTTTTATCTCCAGGAATATGTCCAGTAAGTAAGAGAGAAAAAAAAAAATGCCCAATGCTTCTGGGAGGGGAAGGTAAAAGAAATCATTTTGAAATACATCAAAGCACTCTGTTCTTAACAAGGTCCACCCTCAGGGGGGAAAAAAATGTAGTTAACCAGGTTCTAACCTGCTTGGGATTTATCAAAGCCTAACTGACATGAAGAGAAATACACAACTCCAGTTAACTTTGGCCTTCTAAATGGAAAAAGTAAATCTCCAACTCCAGCTTGCCCTAGCCATCCTATCCCAACCTAAGGGGGAGAAAAACCTGAAAAAGAGTTGCAAAGTACACAGTTCAGAGATGTGGTCTCACTATGAGACTGAAAGACAATTATATAGCCATTGAGTGTTTTCCCTTTCTGCACATCTCACTACCACATTACTAAAGGTCAATTTAGTCATATTTAGCCATAAGAAGGAGAGAAAAAAGAAAGAAACAAAAACCAAAACAGTTACAAGCACACTAATGGGCAAAAAACTACAGTTTGAAGAGAAACAGCAAGCATCAGAACCAGACATGGTAGAGATGATCGAAATATCAGACCAAGAATTTAAAAACAACTAAAAAACAAACAGATATGCAGACAAATGTAAAAAGGAGTGACTTAATTGGTAGAGCATATGACTCTTTACCTCAGGGTCATGAGTTCAAGCCCCACATTGGGTGTAGAGCTTACTTAAATAATAATAATTTAAAAATAATTTAAAACAACTATAACTAACATGATAAAAGTTCTAATGATAAAGTAGACAACATGTAGGAATAGATGGGCAATGTAAGCTAAGTGATGGTAATCCTAAGAAAGAACCAAAAAGATCAAAACAGTATACCAGAAATGATGAATGCCTTTTTAAAAAAATATTTTATTTATCTATTTGAGAGAGAGTGAGCAAGCATGAGTAAGAGAGATGCACAGGAGAGGAGGAAGCAGACTCCCCATGAGTAGGAAACTTGACATAGGTCTCAGTCCCAAGACTGTGAGATTATAACCTGAGCCTAAGGCAGAGCATAAGCGACTGAACCACCCAGTGCTCCATGAATGTCTTTAATAGACATATTAGTAGACTACACAAAGCTGAGCATAGAATTTCTGAACTTAAGGAATATCAATAAAAATCTTCCAAACTGAAAAGCAAAGAAAACAGGACAAAAGAAATACAAGAACTCTGGACAGCTACAAAAGTGTGCCATAGGTGTACTGGGAATATCAGAAGGAGAAGAAAAGGAATTGAAGAAATATTTGAAACAATAAAATTAATGTGAGACACCAAACTTCAAATCTAGCAAGCTCTGAGAGTATCAACCAAGATAAATTGTCCAACAAACTACAAGTAAATAGAATTTTTGGTTGTAGAAAATCAAAGATAAAGAAAAGATCTTGAAAGAAGCTGGAGTGGCAGAGGTAAATTTACTTATAGAGAAGCAAAGGTAAGAATTACATAGGATTTCTCATCAGAGCCAGTGCAGTGAAATATCTAAAGTATTGAGAAGAAAGAAAAAAAACACCTTAAATTCTGTACCTTGCGTAATTATCCATTAAAAGTAAAGGAGAAATAAGACTTTCAGAGAGAAATTTATGTATTGCCAGTAACTTGTCTTACAAGAAATGATTTTTTTTAAAGATTTTATTTATTTATTTGACAGATAGAGATCACAAGTAGGCAGAGAGGCAGGCAGAAAGAGAGGGGGAAGCAGGCTCCCTGCTGAGCAGAAAGCCCGATGTGGGGCTTGATCCCGGGACCCTGGGATCATGACCTTAGCCGAAGGCAGAGGCTTTAACCCACTGAGCCACTCAGGTGTCCTGCAAGAAATGATTTTTAAAATAGTTCTTTTTTAGAGAGAAGGAGAATAATATAGGTCAGACACATGGATTTACATTTTAAAAAAAGCATCAAAGGAGGAATAAATAAAAGAAAAACTTTTATTTTTCTTAGCTGACCTTACAGATAAAACTTTGTTCAAAATAATGATAGCTATGGTATACATGCTTATGTATATATCATATAATCATGTACCCATATCTATATACACACACACACACATATATATATCTATTTATATTTATATAAAATAAAATAAGTGACAGGAATGATACAAGACAGGAGGGAGGAATTTAGGCTATTATTTTATTATTAGGTCCTCACACTCTCCATCAAATGGTATATAGTGTTTTTTGAAAGTAGAGTTAGATTAGCTCTAATTGTATATTGCAATAGCAAAAAAAAAAAAAAAAAGTGTGGAATGCCATACAAACTGGAATGCCAATAAGTGAGTGAAAATGGAATCATATAATGCTCAATTAAGACCACAAATCACAGAAAATGAGTGGAAAACAAAAATAGGAACAAAGAACAAGAGCAACAAATAGAAAACAATGACTATGATAGATATCATTCCACTACATCAAAATCAATTGAATGTCAATGGTCAAAAGGCATCAACTAAAAGAGATTTTTAGAGTGGATCACAAAGCAAAACCCAAGTATTTGTTATCTGTAAGGAGCCCATTTTAACTAAAATGAAACATTAGACATAAATAAGTGGAGGAAATATATGCCATACTAATACCAAAAGAAGCCAAGAACAGCTATATTAATTTCAGACAGAGCAAACTTTATTTTTTTTAAGGATTATTTATTTATTTGAAAGAGAATGAGAGAGTATAAGCATGAACAGGGGCAGAGGGAAAGAGAGAAGCAGACTCCCCGCTGAGAAGGGAGCCCAATATGGGGCTTTATCTGAGGACTCTGGCATCAGGACCTGAGCCCAAGGCAGATGCTCAACTGACTGAGCCACCCAAGCACCCCTGGAGCACACGTTAAAGTAAGGAAAATTATCAGGGATAAAGAAGAGCATTGTATAATGATAAAATGACCAATTCATTGATCATTGATAATGATATCAATGACCACTAGATATAACAATCCTTAATACGTATGTGCCTAACAACAGGGCATCAAACTTTGAGGCAAAAACTAATCGAACTAAAAAGAGAAAGAGATGAATCCATTATCATAGTTGGACCCTCCAACACCTTTCTATCAGAAATGGACAAATCCTGCAGACACAAAACCAGGAAGAACAGAGTTGAACTCAACGCCATCAGTCAACTGGATATAATCAACATCTACAAAGAACTTCAACCAACAACAACAGAATATGCACATTTTTCAAGTTCACTTAAATAGTCACCAAAAATAAATCCACTTTGATGTACATGAACAAATCTTAAATTAAAAAAAAAATACAAATCATATGATGTCCATCTCTGACCAAAATATAAACTAAAAATGAATAACAGAAAGTTAACCAGAAAATGCCCAAATATGTAGAGATTAAACAACACACTTCTACATAACACGTTAGTCAAATAAATCATAAGAGATTTTTAAAAAATATTTTGAACTAAATGAAAATGAAAGCACAATTTATCAAAACTTATATGAAGCAAAAGCAGTACTTTGAGGGAAATTGATAAAATTGAATGCATCTATTAGAAAACAATATATTAAAAAATCATCTTAGCTTCCATTTTAGAAATTAGAAAAAGTAGAATAAATTAAATCCAAAATAAGTGAAGAAAAATAATAAGAATGAGAGGAAATGTCAATAAAATTGAAAACAGAGAATCTATACAGAAATCAATAAACCTCTGGTCAAACTAACTTAAAAAAAAGGAGAGAGAAAAGACAAAAATTACTAATATCAGAAATGAAATAGGGGAGTCACTACACATTTGGCATAAATTGAAAAGAATAAAAGAATACTATGAACAAATTTATGTCACAAAATTTTATAACCTAGATGAAATGGACCAATTCTTGAAGGACACAACTTGCCAAATGCACACAAGAGGAAATAGACTATCTGAATGGGTTTACATTTATTAAATAAATTGAATAAATGATTAATAACCTTCAAAAATAGAAAGCACCAGGCAAAAATTGAATTTTCATCAATTATATTAAACATTTATGGAATAAATTGTTACCAAGTCTCCACACTCTTTTTTAGAAGACAAAAGCAGAGGGAATACTTGCTAACTCATTTTGAGGCAAGAATCACCCTAATATCAAAACCAAACAAAGGCATTATAAGGGAAAAACAAAAACAAAAATAAACACTACAGATCAATATCTCTCATAAAGACAGATGCAAAAATTCTCAAGGGAATAACAAATTTAATTCAATATATAAAAGAGAATTGCATACTATGACCAAGTGGAATTTATTCCAGGTATTCAAGGCTTGTTCAACATTTAAAAATCAATTAATGTAATTCATCACATCTACAAGCTAAAGAAGAAAAACCTCACCATATCAATAAATGCATAAAAAGCATCTTAGAAAAGAAAAATCCAGGCTCCTGGGTGGCATAGTAGTAAAAAATCTACCTTTGGCTCAGGTCATGATCCCTAGATCCTGGGATCCAGCCCTGCATCAGGCTCCCTACTCGCAGGAAGCCTGCTTTCCCTCTCCTACTCGCCTTGCTTAAACTCTCTCTCTCTCTCTCTGTCTGTCAATTAAATAAACAAATAAAATCTTTTTAAAAAATCCAACATCTATTCATAATAAAAACCTTCAGTAAACTAAGAATAGAGAAGAAAGTCTTCAACTTGATAAAGTATCTGCAAAATCCATAGCTAACATTATATTCAGTGGTGAGAAACTAAATGCTTTCCCATTAAGGTAAAGAACAAGGAAAGGATGTTCTTTCTCTTGTTCTGTTCAACATCATACTATATATCCTTGCTAATGTAATTAGACAAAAAAGAAAGAAGAAAGAAAGAAAGAAAGAAAGAAAGAAAGAAAGAGAAATGAAAATCATATAGTTTGGAATGGAAGAAAACGGTCTTTTGTTAACAGATGATATAATTACCTATGTAGGAAATATTTAAAAAACTGGGAAAGAAACTCCTGGTATTAATAAGGGCATACTGCAAGGTTGCAGAATACAAGGTTATTATAAAAAAGTAATCACTTTCTTATATATCAGCAATGAAAACACCACATTAGCACCATCCAAAAGGAAACAATTCAGTATAAATCTGACAAAATATGTACAAAACCTATATGAGGAAAACTATAAAACTCAGTTGGAAAAAAAACAAAACAAAACAAAACACTAAATAAATGGAGAGATATTCCATGGCTGTGGACAGAAAGACTCAAATAGTTCAAGATGTCAATTCTTCCCCCTTGATATATAGATTCAGTGCAATCTCAATAAATATTCCAGCAAGATATTTTGTAGAAATCAACAAACTGATTTTTACGTATATAGAGAGGAAAAAGAACCAGAATAAACATCATAAAATCAAGGAACAACAAAATTGGAAGACCCACTTTTTCACGATTTTATTTTATTTATTTTTTTAAAGATTTTATTTATTTATTTGACAGACAGAAATCACAAGTAGGCAGAGAGGCAGGCAGAGAGATAGAGGAGGAAGCAGGCTCCCCGCTAAGCAGGGAGCCCTATGTGGGGCTCGATCGGATCATGACCTGAGCCAAAGGCAGAGGATTTAACCCACTGAGCCACCCAGGCACCCTCAAGATTTTATTTTTAAGTAATTTTTACACCTAACATGAGCTTGAACCCACAACCCTAAGTTCAAGAGTCACACATCCTTCCCACTGAGTCAGCCAAGAGACCCTGACAGTATTCCATTTGAAAATTTACTGTAAATATCAGTATCAAGACAGTATGATAACGGTGAAAGAACAGACAAATATATCAATGGAACAGAATGTAGAGACCAAAAACAGACCCACATAAATATTGTCAGCTGATCTCTGATAAAGGGATGAAGGAATTACATTGTAACAAAAAGTCTCTTCAACAAACAGCACTGAAGCAACTAGATATCTGTAGGCAAAAAACATAGACAATATATCTTTCACTCAAATTACCTCAAGCAGATTACATGCATAAATGTAAAATGAAAAAATATACAGCTTTTATAAGATGCCATAGGAAAAAATCTAGATGACAGTCACTTCATGATCTGTTAATAATATTTTAGATACAACATGAACGATGCTATTCATGAAAGAAATAATTCATAAGCTGGACCTCATTAAAATTAAAAATGTCTGTTCTGCAAAAGACTATCAAGAGAATAAAAAGACAAGCCACAGATAAAGAGAGAATATTTGTGAAACATGCATGTGATATAGGACTGTTTTCCAAAACACAAAAAATATTTTAAAAATCCTGTTAAAACACAAAAATAGGAAAACAAGCAACCTTATTTAAAAATGAGACAAAGACTTAAAAGACATCTCACCAAAAATGATTTCCAAATGGCAAATAAGCAAATAAAAAGATGATCTACATCATATGTCATCAGGGAAATGCAAATTCATGCAATAATGAGCTATCACTACAAGCTATTCAAATGGCAAAAATCCAGAATACTGACAAAACCAAAGGCTGGTGAGGATGTGCAGCAACAGGAACTCTAATTCACTGCCAGTGAGAATAACAAAATATTATAGCCACTTCGGAAGTCAGTTTCTTGCACAAGTAAACACACTCTTACCATAGGATCCAGAAGTCGTTCTCCTTGGTATTTGTCAAGAGGCTCTGAAAACATATCTAAATAAAAACTTGCACAAGGATGTATATAGCAGCTGTATTCATAAGTAATGAAAGCAACCATGATGTCTTTCACTAGGTGGATATATAAGTAAACTGGACATACAGATAATGAAATGTTACTTGGTGCTAAAAAGAAATGAGCCACAAACCATGAAAAGACACGGAGGAGACTCAAAAGCCTATTAGTAAATGACATAAACCTATCTGAAAAGCTACATACCATATGATTCCAGCTGTATAAATTGCTGGAAAAGGCAAAACTATGTACGTGGTAAAAATATCACTGGTTTCCAGAATTTAGGTGGGAGGGGGAGATAAACAGAGGCAATGCTTAGAATTTTTAGGGCAGTGAACTACTTTGTATGATAAAATAATGATGAACAGACGTCACTATATATTTGTCCAAACCTACAGAAAGTACAATGCCAGAATGACCCCTAATATAAACTATGAGCTTCAGGTGATAATGATGTGTGAATATGAGTTCATCAGTTGCAAACAATATACCACTCTGGTGCAGATGTTGGTAATGCAGGTGGCTAACCACACGGGAGACTCTCTTTACTTTCCTCTCAGTTTTGCTGTGAACCTAAAATTGCTCTAATGAAATAACATCTGAAGGATACACAGGGATGCAAGTGTGAATTCATAAAAATATTTACATCCTGGATTACATTAAGATAATCCCTTTGGCTACATTCTAATTAATTAAGAGTCGATTATGTAGATGAAGTACATAAAATTCTTTCATATGTATAAAGAAACAGACTAAAATAAACAAAATATCATTCACTGAAGAATAAAAATGAATGCTAATATATGTTTTCAAAAGTACAACCATCAAAGAAAATTAAAATTCCATCCCTCAAATTGGTAAAGACGTATAATTTCTGGCAACACTGTCAAGTAAGATAATAAAAAATAGGAACCCTTAAACACTGCTAGGTGAGGTGAATATTGTATAATCACCGTGGGGAGCTATTTGACACTTTGATGTGAAGTTGAAAACGAAGATACTCATACCATGTAAACACAATGGTTTCTATTTATAACCCTTGAGAAACACCTGTAAAAGAATATTCATGAAATACAATTTATACTAGCAAAAATACGGAGAGAAATCCAAAGATAAAAACTGAAAAAAGAATAAAAACAAAGAGAATACAGAATGTAAAATATCCCTTTTATAAATTGGATTTATGTAAAATATTCCTATTTATTTTTACTTTTATTACTATATAAATACTGTAAAATGTGCATATGAATAATAATAAGATAGATGGTATGACCGCTAGTGTTGGTCATACATTGTTTTTAATATTTTATGTGGATATCTAAGTCTTTTAAGTTTAAGAAAAATCACATCTTTTTTTTTTTTAATAATGAACTGTCTTTTCTTTTTTTTTTTTTAAGATTTTATTTATTTATTTGACAGAGATCACAAGTAGGCAGAGCAACAGGCAGAGAGAGAGAGGGAGAAGCAGACTTCCTGCTGAGCAGAGAGCCCGATGTGGGGCTCGATCCCAGGACCCTGGGATCATGACCTGAGCTGAAGGCAGAGGCTTTAACCCACTGAGCCACCCAGGTGCCCCAAGAAAAATCACATCTTATTTCAGTCATTTCCTCTACTTAATATCTACAGTACAAACCCTCTTATTCTCATGCTTCAGAAAATGTAAGCATTTTGCATTTCTTTTTGCCAAGCTCTTCTCTTTTATACTCTGTGGTAACAACATCTGCTCCCAGTGTGTTAGCTTTCAGCTTTATGAAAATATCTTTCAAATCTACATCTCCTGTCTAAACCACTCCCTTACTAATTCTGCATTTCCAATGTCCTGTTGGGTACTACCAGCTGGGTATTCTACCAGCAACTTGAAGAGGAGTATTTTATTTCATGAGGATCAAGTAAGGTTTAGTCAACGCTCATTGAATATTACTATAATTAGCAAACAATGCAAATCTTGCTATGTGCACTGATCTCTTCTATAGCTCTATTAATTTATGAATTTCTTTTGTGATATATAAATATCACAATACATTTTATATATACATGGCATATATATCACACACATATATACAATAAATAATATGTTAAATCTGTATTTCTCAGTCGGGGGCACCTGGGTGGCTCAGTGGGTTAAAGCCTCTCTGCCTTCGGCTCGGGTCATGATCCCAGGGTCCTGGGATTGAGCCCCACATCGGGCTCTCTGTTCAGTAGGGAGCCTGCTTCCTCTTCTCTCTCTCTCTGCCTGCCTCTCTGCCTGCTTGTGGTCTCTGTCTGTCAAATAAATAAAATCTTTAAAAAACAAACAAACAAACAAACAAACAAACAAAAAACCCTGTATTTCTCAGAGACTTATTATTTTTACAAAGCCATTACCAGAATTCAAGAGGAGCAGTCTCTTAAAGGCTAAAATTCTAATTTTAGATGGGATAAAATGGAATCATATTCCAAATGACCTAAAACCATTTTCGAGTTTTTTTTTTTTTTAATATGTTTACTTATTTGAAAGAATACAGTGAGTAAACTATTCCTTTAAACCATGGCATCCTGACTAGAATATCACTAACCAAGGAGAAGCTGAACATATTTGCATTCTTCTGTGCTCCCCTAAGACTTTGTCCCTTTTGGTCTTCAGTCTTTCATAGTTAAACCCCAACCAATTGAAAATAAAAACAAAAGCAAATGCGTCATTTATCTTGCTTCTCTACCATATTAATGTCCATCACTTTTTATGTTGTACTCTTCTTTTCACACACAGCTTTTACCTTCTCTTAAAATATTTAATCCTTTACCCATTGAATTTGCACTACAATTATGTGCTTAATCTGGTCTTTTCAGTCTTTAATAAGCTTTGAGTTACAAACTCAATTATTTCTTCTTAATGTGCATTTTACTCAATCTCTGTCAGATGTAGTGCCAATAGTATACCTTTTCTTTTCAAAAGTACCTCATTTTGGGGGCTCCTGGGTGGCTCAGTGGGTTAAAGCCACTGCCTTTGGCTCGGGTCATGATCCCAGAGTCCTGGGATCGAGCCCCACATCTGGCTCTCTGCTCAGCAGGGAGCCTGCTTCCTCCTCTCTCTCTCTCTCTGCCTGCCTCTGCCTACTTGTGATCTCTCTCTGTTAAATAAATAAATAAAATCTTAAAAAAAAAGTACCTCATTTTGTACCTTTTTCTATTATTATTTTCTTCTATAGTATATTTCTGTAAATAATAAATAAAAAAAATTTTCTTCTATAAATAGTATAAAAATATACTACTAAGTATATTTTTCTCATTCTCTTATTCTGACAGCTACTAAAATATTTTTCAGAGGGAGTTAAGATTTAAGGGAATTTTTAATATTTTCTTTCTTGGAAACTAATATAATGAATAATAACACTGCCTTACATTTTTTATGGCTTCAGAAACCAAATATAAAAAGAGAATACAACTAAGATCATTTTAGATAGCTGAAGGTTTTGCATACAAAGTAACCTAAAGCTGAACCCAAGACAGAAGAATGGAATGTTGTATATCACACAGAAGGAAGAGTCCTAGGTCTTCTGAGAGCATGTCATGTTTCACTGCACATTGTTTTGGAAGTCTTCCCATGCCCCCTCTCTTCTCCTCATCTTTCTATAATAGTGTTGTTGCCTGGAAGTTGCACTCTTCACTCCTTCTCTAGAAAGCATAGAAAGCAGTGCCTCCATGAAAAGGAATTGGGATCTCAACCCCTTGGCATATTTTGTGGGACAAAAAAACAGAGAACCTCCGCTGAATGTCTATAGATATCCCCTCCACCTGATTCATTATGACCGCATGGAGAAATAATTAAGATTCTAGTTTGCTTTATAATAAAAGAAACAGAAATGGAACTGGTTACTATGACTGAGATGCTGCCATAACAAAACCTAAACCATGTGTTACTGATTTGGGGACCATGCAACAGGCAGAAAGGGATGAGCCTCAACAAGGGGAAATTTTGAATGAAAGAGAGAAAAAAAATGTTCTTGGAAGCTGGGATTAGAATCACCCCTGATAAGTAGTAGCAGAAAGCTTGACAACACGGTCATTGACGGTATTGAGGAAAATGGAAACTGTACCCAATAAATTTAATGGCCTAAGTATGGGGATGACCTGGTTTCTGCTCTCTGCTCATGATAAAATTTGGAAAGAGATCATTTAAAGAATAAATTTTCCAGGTTCAGTTAGAATTTTGTGGAAATGAATAGGGCTATGGCAGTATTCCCAGCTAGGGAAACGTTTTCAAAGTAATAAGTGTTCTTGAGAAAAATATCAAATACATCCAGAGTGCTGCCAGTAAAACATGGCCTCTGGGAATCCAGAGTGTGGCTAGAAGGTCCATGGTTAAGATCTAAGAAAGATTTAGAGTAAATCTCAAAGGCCTTCCTAGTTCAACAAAAAGGCCACTAAGAACTGAAGGACATGCCCCCAATCACTCACGTGGCTAGAAACAGTGCTTCTGAACTCTTAAAAGCATTGTTCCACCACTTCCTGATAGGAGTCTTAACTAGAGAAGGCTTATGTTTAGGATGTTTGTGGGTGTAGATTCTGTCGAATGGAGTTAGGTGTAAGCTGACAAGTGAGAAATGTGCAAGGTTTTAAAAGGAATAACCTCAGCTGTAATGGAAAGGGGCAGAGAGAAGTGAACGTGAAGAGAAGCTTTTGAATCTCTTAATTCTGCACACAGAAAATCTAACAAAATATGTAATTTCAAACAAGACCTACTTTTGATGAAAACAGAAATATGAATCATTGGGAGGTGAGGACAGAGGACATAGGAGGCAGAATTTAGAGCCAGGGGAATATTGCCAGGACCTGGAGCCAATCAAATCATTGGCAGTACATGCCCAACTACATTTTAGAATTACTAAGAACTACTTATTAAATGTCTGCTTCCCTACCCTCCTCGCCACCTTTCTGGATGGGGTAACTGTGTGTGGATTACTGTTGTCCTATCCAGATCATTACTGTATGGTGAATGAATGCTGGGCAGATAATTTGCCTTTTCATGCATAGTTACTTCAAACAAAAGTAACTACATCCAAATAACAGAACTAAAGATGAACATCTCTACCATGGCCTCTCTGAATTGTGGACCTCTGAATTAATGAACATAATCAAAACATTTTTGTTGTATGTCACTAAGTTCTTAAAGGTTTTCTATGAAGCAGTTGTTAAAAGACACCCACATATCTTCTGTACTATTTTCAGATTTCCTCCATTATTACAGAGGAAGAAGACAGAAAAGGGGAGAACAAAATAGATTTTAAAAGGCAGTGTGAAAAAAGGATTTACAGTAGAATTTGTTCAGCGTTTTAAGACGGGTAAACCAGACCAGAAACAGAGGACCAGAGTGGGAAGAGTAAATATTTTTCTGATACATACCAAATGCTGATGCTTTATACACATTTTATAAACTTGTCATTAATCAGGATAATAATTCTAAGAGGGACACAGTAAAATTCCTCATTATAGATAAGCTAGCGGAGGTTTGTAGAAGTTGCAAAGCTAGGTTTCTCATCCAGGTTTCTAGTCCATACATAGAATTTTGACTATTGCATTTAACATTCAGGCAGCACCTTGCCCAAAACATCACTGAGTCAATGGGAATTCTGTGTCAGTAAGAAAACTGAACCTCCTAGGAAAAACAAAACAAAACAAAACCAAAAAACCTCTTCTACCTGTCAACATCAAGAGGTAGTCCTAGGGAGAAGAAACTTAAAAGATGACAAACTTGAAACCTTCTGCACTTTCAGAAATACAGTTCCCAGGGGACCTCATATACAGAGGCCAGAAGCAAGTGGTAAAACTGTATATGCAAAATTGCATAAAGCAAATTGAAAAATTGAGCATAGGCAAAGCCCTGGTTTTATTCTTGAGGTAATAAAACTGGTTGCTTCTTGTTGTTGTTGATTGCTTGTTTATCCCTCACAATTTAACCCTATTAATGCCATACCTTAGAGTTACATTGGGTTATAATTCAGTAGAGATCAGCTCTTGGGGCCATTCATTATTCATTATTTTTTTAATTTTTTCTTTTAATTATAAAATCATACACTATATTTTCTTATAAAATATGAAATGCTTTCTAAAGAGTCTGTGTAGTGTTATGTCTGCGGTGGTAGGTATGTGGTATGTGGCATGAAACACAATGATAATAGTAATATTAACAGGTATTAATATATCCTTTCAACTTAATAATGTAACAAATCAGCATCTTTGCTAATAAATAGGGTTGTGTTATTCTGAAATAGAAAAATATATTTCAAAATGATCCAGGGAAAATTAAATAAAATTTGCTCCATAATACTATGGACTCAAGATTTTATAATTACCATTAAGATTGTATGAAGAAGTTTGAAATGATTCCTCTAGGTGCTCCCAGGTAAAGGCAAATGGCCATATTAAAAGATAATTTATCAGACTGTTTCTTATTTTTCATAGTGCTTATTTTACCAAAGTTGGGTTGTCTGATGTGACCTATCAACCTGCGCTATTATTGTAGGTTGTGTTCACTGGGAAGCAGTATCTAATGAAAGGCTAGGGCTAGGGTACAAAATATTTGGCATCAGCACTGATGATATGGGGCATGTGGAGTGGAGCTGGATTTAGAGAGAGGTCCAACTATTGTTCAAGCCCCGGGGACAACCTCAGCTGACCCTATGAGAAGCTTGAGTTGAAATGTCCCCTCAGGACTGTTCCCACCAGGATATAACTGTAAAGATGAAGCCTTTATGCTCCCTCTGTCTGTGGATGCGAGCCACCTCCAGGGGGGTAACCTTAAGAACCTCTTTGCAGCTGAAGCAGTCCCTGAAGGGCAAATGAAGTATGTTTGCAAACTGGAAGTCTAGCAGTTAGGGAAATATGTTCTTCTTGGAGGATGAGCTGCATAATGTATCTCTGTGTGAGAAAAGCTTCTTTTTTTCAGGGCCACTGATGAAGAACTGAAAAGAATAATTTGAATAATGTAACATGAATATCAAGCAGTAGAATCTGGGATAAACAACTGTTCTGAACTTCCTCAATCTCTACCTCTGCTTTACATCATAACTTATTCATAATAGAGACAGGTCCAGGGCCAAAAGATTATTATTAATCTTGCAAAGCAAGTGTTGCTTTGCTTAGAAACATGTCATGTATCTTAGTTCTGAGTTTTGAATTGAAAATGTTATCTGTCATTTTCTTTCTCTTTTTTGGGGTTTCCAGATATCCAATTAAGTTTTGTTAAAGTAGACAATAAATTTATTTGATTTCAGTCCTATTAAAAATCCCTAGACTTAAAAGAGATTTTATCATGATGGGGTTATCCACATTGGAACAGTCATAGAAACGTCAGATGTATCAACGCTTATACAAGAGCCTTAAATTTAAAGCACCCGGTACAGAAGAGCCTCTGAAGATGATTTAAGGCTATGCAGGCTGCCAATGGAGACACGGCCATTCATGCAGAGTAAATGACAGATAATAATTAACTCAAATTGTAATTGTATAATCATCCATACTAACGAAAGCCCTTGTTACACTGGATCTGAAATGATATATAGGATATTCGGGGAAAAAATGTAATAGCCCACAGAATTTGATCTCAACATCCATCCGAGGACACATAATAATATTTTTTTGAAAAATGGATCAACCCGTAGCTATTAAATGATTTTTAAGTGAATAAAAACCCTTAATCAATATTGTTATGGTTACTCTCTGTCTTATGAAATGATTTTATTTTATATAATGTTAACTAATGCTAAGGAAAGATTACTGCAGTCATATAAAATTGAAATCAGATAACATTACCTTTTATTCACAATGAGATTTCATTAGATGGTCTTAGTTAACAAGATAATTCTCAGAGAATGCAAAAGCAATGTAAATACTGACATTTATTTGCCTTATGGTTCACAATGAAAAAGTCTTTATATACATGGGTATGTGTACACATATTTGTGAGTGCTGTGTAGACTGGGTGTGGGAATCAAAAATGATCATTACCAGTATTCAGAATCTCCCTTGTTCAGGGTATTTGGTAGGGCTGTACTTCCTGGTGTACTTGCATCTGACCAAAGAGATATAATATGTCACTTCCAGCCCAAGGATTTAGTGGCCAATGTGAGGCCCTCTAAGACATGTCTTTTCTTTCTGTGGTAGTGACAGTTAGTGTTGGAGATGATGGTTGCTCCATCATCCTGTGGCCCTCAGTCACTAGCTCTTTGGCCATACACTTCCATTATTTCAACTTCGCTGCTTGGAAGCAATGCCATAAACAAAGTAGGATAAGGAAAAGGACCCAACTCTCTGCAGGTGTGCTGTGCAGGTTGATCAGGCTGATTCTAGAGGGTTATACCATTCTGGGTGAGAAGGAACAGCTAGCTCTATGGAAAAAGAATCTGCATATAAGAATTCAGAGAACTAAGTCATTCATAGGACTTACTTAATTTGCTGGAAAAAACAAAACAAAACAAAACAAAACAAAACAAAACCCAAAAACAAAACAAAACAAAAAAACAGTAGAGCCAGTCTTTTTCTTACATATAATAACCAAAACTATAAAAAATATGATAAAACTGCTATCGAGGTATCCTCATATGCATTTCAATTTGTCTTTATTTTGCAGTTCTGGTATGTTACTTTATAATTATCTTTAATCAATTATAATTAATTTCTGACATTTAAAAAAATGTTTTTAAGGTACTGGCATCACACTACTTTGTTAATGGAAATTTTCCGACATGCACAGAATAGACAGGACAGTAAAATGAATTCTCAGGTACACTTCAGCAAACCTCAGGAGTTCTTATTTTGCTAATCTTGTCTCACCCCTCTCATGTGTTGTCTTGCCCTAGTTCTTTCTCCAGCCCTCTCTCTCTCTGCCTTGCCCTCCTCCATACCTTTTCCTGCATCTTGTCTTTTGCCTGGTTTTGGCTAGAATATTTTAAAGTAAATGCAACCCCAACCAAGGAATTTCATTTTTTTTTATAGAAGCACTATACAATTAGTACAACAAAATTAGCAATACTTCTGAAATATCTCTCCATTTCCTTAATAGTCCTAAAAATATTTTTCTAGAAGTTATTAAGAATCAGTATTCGAAAAAATTAGTATTTATAAAATATTCACACATAGCATTTAGTTGATTTGATTCTTAAGTCTCTTTTGTCTATACTTAATATTCTTCTGTCCAATTCTTCTGTCCAATTCTGTCCAATTCTGTCCAATTTATATCATAAGATATCTAATCATTTATCCTCTAGAATTTTCCACATATGGTTTGAGTTTATCCTTATGCTATTTAACTGTTCCTCTGCTTTATGTATTTCCTGTAAACTCATCTTTAGATCAAGAGGCTTAGATTTTATTCGGATTCGATTAGCTGTTATTTTGTGCTTCCCAAAGCATCCTATCTGGAGGTATATAATGTCTCCTTACTTTACTCTTAATAGATTGATCAGTGGCTTTCTGATATTACTGATTCAATTCATCCATTGCAAAATTCTACATCAATTTTCTACCTAATGATTTTTGGATACAGTAATGATGGTTTCTTAGAGTACTTAATTGGGGGATTGAAAAGGGAGATATTTGAATTTTACTACTTTTCTACATTTCTTAGACGTAATTATAAAGTGGAAATTTCCCTCATCAGCACTTTCGGACCTTAAAAGACACTACATTTGGGAAATCCAGGGTGTTAGTAACCTACATCCTTTTAAAATCAATTTTGAGAGCAAAGATTTGATGTTCTAGCAAATCCAGTGGTATGACCAATGACATTTGTAAATACTATTTTGAAATCATGCACTTTAACAGTGGTCTCCACTTCTCCATCACTAATCAGACAACTCCAACACAGTTATTCCTATACCCCTCTGGTTATCTCCTGATTCCAATACCCTTAGGTTCACCATTAGATTTAGGGGGAAACATTATATGTCATCTGCTTGGGAGAATTTTGAGTGGTTAGAAGCTATTAAGGATCTCAGGAATATTTACAAGTTGTCTTCTCATTAACTGAGAAGCACCCTGGATGGCGAACCATAGTCATTGACGGTGAGAACACCTTCACCTGCAAATAATAAATGTTCAGAAAGTTTACTAGCAGCTAATTTTGCTGAGATGATGAATACTATTTGAAATAGTTTACAGAGTCAGTGCTAAAGGAAAGAACAATAATGTGAATGTTGGTAGATAACTTTTTTTAGATATGAAAGCCATTCATCTGGCAATAACTTGGATACCATGCAGTTTTGATGTAATAAATGTAGAATAAAATCTAAAATCAACTGAAATGCTCTTTTTTTAATACATCTTGCCTCATGAAATAAACGTTAAAAATTCAAATCAACTTAGCACTGTATCATTTTTCAATATTTATATAACTTGTGATTGAATATCACTAAGCTTTACTCATAGACCTTGAATACATGTATTATCTCATAATGTAGAAAACTGGAATAACTAACATTTGGGATAACTAAAGTTCTTAACTAAGTTATAATTTCTAGCATCCCTACCAAGACCATTAAAAATTACTTTATTTTCCCTATGTTTTAAGTTCAGAATTTCTTATATCACTGTCTAACATAAATGCCAAACTACTGATAAGAGTTTGCTCAGCATTTTTATTTCCCTTATCACATTTTTAGGTTTATGTTGTAGTACAGATTTATTCTCTTTCCTTCATCCACAACGGTCAGCACTTTGTACCCTCCTTACTTCAGAAAAACATTCACCAGCACTTCTTACTTCCTCAGGGACTATGTATAATGAGAAAGAGGACATTGTTATCAATTGAAAGAAACTCAAAATATAACCATTTCAGTTTGTATTTTTGTTTCATTTCCTATTTTGGCATCAAGAGCTGTTCTGGCAAAAATAATAAGATGCCAAAGGTGCATGTGGATAATTTGGAAAAAAAAAAATCCTGATTATACCTTTGTACAATTCTTATGGCTCAAGCAAAATGGAGAAAGTTTAAAAGTAAATTACTGGGGCACCTGGGTGACTCAGTGGATAAAGCCTCTGCCCTAAGCTCAGGTCATGGTCAGGGTCTTGGAATCAAGCCCAGCATCTGGCTCTCTGCTCAGCAGGGAGCCTGCTTCCCCCTTTCTCTCTGCCTGCCTCTCTGCCTACTTATGATCTTTCTCTTTGTCAAATAAATAAATAAAATCTTAAAAAAAAATTAAGGGTAATTCCAAAAATCTGATCCTCTTTCTTACTGTCAGGATACATCAAAAGATTAAAACATCTTTGATAACAGATGTAAAGAAATATTGTCAATGCTAAAAAGTATTTTCAAAATGATTTAATTACTCTATTCCTACCACAAAAAAAAAAGAAAAAAAAACTAAATTTGTTTTGACTAAGATTTCCTTTGCCTATTTTTCTCTTTTTTTTTAAAAGCTTTTATTTATTTATCTGACAGAGATCATGCGTAGGCAGAGAGGCAGACAGAGAGAGAGGAAGGGAAGCAGGCTCCCTTCTGAGCAGAGTGTGGGATGTGGGGCTCTATCCCAGGACACTGGGATCATGACCTGTGCCAAAGGCAGAGGCTTTAACCCACTGAGCCACCCAGGTGCCTCTTCCTTTGCCTATTAATGTTTATATGTCATGTGGGAATCTTATTTCCTCTTCTACCTGAAATTTCATCAAATTGGGAGATTTTATTATTTAATAAATCTATGCCAATATTTTTCTGAACTTGCTCAGAAAATATATTTTAACACCTAAGAAACACCACTGTTTTTCTTCAGATATACACAGTTTGGGGGGTTGTTAATAATTAAACCATTTTAAAAGTTTATTACAGTATTTTTCTGTTAATCAGGATTTTAAAATAAAGTACTCATGTCAATTTCTTTCTTTCCTTCAACTTTGAAAATATATGCAGGAGCAGAGAGTGGGTTTATGTGAAATGCGACTATTCACACATTAAACTTCTAAGTGTGGATTCCATGGGCAGCCAGCTAAATTTGACCCACTATCAAATTCACTATTGAAAGTGTCCACTTCCATTCTGTAGTCATCCTAAAGCACCCTGCTTAGCCTTGGAAAATGGGACTTAGTGATACTTTAAAAAGTTACTCTAATGTATATTCTTGTATTAAATCAGTGGCAAACTCTACCATGATAGCAAATTGGCTTTTATATTTTTGAAGCATTATAAAGGATAATAAAGTTATATGTAAATTTGGCTAATAAATGCAATACTGCTTTGAGAGTATACACACAAACATAGAGACTCGTGTGCATAGATGCACACACATACCCATAAGTAGCTGATGCTCTATTTTTGACATAAGTATCCAAAATTGACCTATTTTTCCTTTTGACTCACAGCACAATATATCTATTTCATTGTGTATTAAACTTTGGCTTTTGTTTATACCAAAATGTTTTCCTCATAGTTGAAGAATTTCAAAATCACCTCCAATGAGTTTCCTTTAATGTTGCAACAAACACAGTGCCAAGAATGCTAATGAGTGGGCAATTTTTCATAATTAAAAAATGACAAATGATCATCTCTAAGCATTTATCATGTAATCTATAATCAATCTCCTTCATTGTTAAAGAATGACAAACAAGACTTCATTTTGTTACCAAGTCCACTTTATTAATGTAACTTGAAATTAATATTGGGTAATATTTTTATAACAATGTTAAATACTAAGATTTATTATTTCTTTATTTTTGTGGGTAATTTAATGTATTGAACTATATGTTATTTATGTGTAAGTTCATCAGCAATGTTTGTATTCCTTAGCAGTGTACCCCTTAATCAAAAATGAAATCAATCACGTATATTATCTTAATTTTCTAATAAAAATATTCAGTAGAAAATTCTTACTTAACTTAGTTGGGACATTACTGGAAATTACAGTAAATAAAATTATTTGTGCTGAATGTTCTTTTACTAAATCTTTGAAAAGAAAAAAATAATCTACTCTAAGATTATTTAATGCTAAATAATCCAGCTATAAAATGGTTTAAGACATAAATTGGGAATCTTTAAATCACCTATGAATAGAATAGATCTATGAGAATGGGTTGTCTGAGAAATGGTCTTGGCAAGTCTTCAAGCCTTTCTGGAGTCAGTGAAACAGAAACTTAGCAGATGGTTCCAATTCCAAAGTACAATTCAAAATTAATCTCACAACTCTGCAAATGACACTAAAATATACCAATCTAGCACTTATGGTGACTTAAAAACCAAACCACACCAAAACAAAACTACTAGGCAATAAGTACCTTGATGACAGCAATGATTATTCCTAAAACAACTGTCATTAGTTTAATTTAGCAAAGAAACACCTCTTCATTTTGAAATTTTTAATCTCATTATGTTGAAGTGTCAATTGTATTATACTGTTTCATTATTGAGATTATTTTTATTAAATATTTCTATTCTATGTCATTCTGAAAACAACTTGTTAGAAGATAACATGAATCAGTATTATTGGAATATGAATGTCCAAAATGATTTTTAAATATTTTATATTTAAATTGGTAAAGAAACAAAATATATCATCTAGACTACTATATTAATGTAATTAACTTAAAACTTTTCATATAAAATGATATCTCCAAAGAAAGATCTGCAAAATAAATTGTTGAATTTATCTATTCATGTTTAAGCATACAAATATATTCAAGTATGTAAAGGTTATTAAGTAGTTAATGTGAATGAACTAGTAACAAATGGTTATGCTTATTAATGTATATTGTTTTACTACAAATACTCATACTGCTTTCATCAAAATAATTTCACCAGGTAGGAATGTAAACTGCTGCAGTCACTATGGAAGACCATATGTATGGTATCTCTTTAAAAAATTAAAAATAGAATCACCATGTGGTCTAGTAATTCCACTACTGGTTATTTACCCAAAGAATACAAAAACACTAATTTAAAAGGTTTTATGTGTAGTAGAAACTTATATAAATGCCTAAATGTCCTAAATCAGGTTAAACACACACACACACACACACACACACACACACACACACACACAAATATACAAAATGAATAAAAGAATTAAGGACCTAAATGGGAGACCTCAAACCATAAAAGTCCTATAAGAGAGCACAGGAAGTAATTTCTCTGACATTGGTTATAGCAACTTCCTTTTATATATGTCTTCTGAGACAAGGGAAACAAAAGCAAAAACAAAACAAAACACTAAAAAACTATTAGGACTATATCAAAAATAAAAAGCTTCTATATGCAAAGGAAAAAACCAACATAACTAAAAGACCTACTGAATGGGAGAAGATATTTGCAAATGATGTATCTGATAAAGGGTTAGTATCCAAAATATATAAAGAACTTACACAACTCAACACATGCACACACAAATAATACAAATAATTAAAAATGGGCAGAAGACATAAACAAACATTTCTCCAAAGAAGACATACAAACAGCCAACAGACACATGAAAAATGCTCAACATCACTCATCATCAGGGAAATGAAATCGAAATTGCAATGAGCCATCACCACACACCTGTCAGAATAGCTAAAACCAAAAACACAAGAAATGACAAGTGCTGGCAAGGATATAGAGAAAAAGGAACCCTTGTATACTATTGGTGGGAATGCAAACTGGTGCAGCCACTAGGGAAGACAATATGGAGGTTCCTCAAAAAGTTAAAAATAGAACTACCCTATGATTCAGGAATTGCACTACTGGGTATTTATCCAAAGAATGCAAGAACATTAATTTGAAGGGATATATGTGCCCCTATGTTTACTGCAGCCTTATTTACAATAGTCAAATTAAGGAAGCAGCCCAACTGTCCATCAACAGATGAAGAGGAGAAAAAAAAAAAAAAAAAGAAAAAAAAAGAGAAAGAAATGGGACATATATAAATGGAATATTACACAGCCATAAAAAGAGTGATATCTTGCCATTTGCAACAACATGGATGGATCTGGAGAATATAATGCTAAGCAAAATACATTTGTCCATTACTTTGTTGATGGACATTTGGATGGTTTCCAGCCTGAAGTAATTATAAGTAAAACTACCATAAACATTTGTTTAATATAATGTTTTACTTTTCTTGGAAAATATGTAGAAATGTCATTTTTGGAACAAATGTTAGATGTATATTGTACTTTAAAATAAAGTACCACTGGGGGGTATGTGCTATGGTGAGTGCTGTGAATTGTGTGAGACTGATGATTCACAGACCTGTACCCCTGAAGCAAATAATACATTATATGTAAAAAAAAAAAAAAGGAATAGATAACTTCCAAAAAAATAATAAAGTGTCAAATTGTATTCCAAAATTTTACAATTTTATAGTCCCTCTAGCAATGAGTATAAATTCCAGTCAGTATTACATGTTGTAAAACTAATTATGATCATTCTAGTGGGTGTGAAATGGTATCACACTGTAGTTTTAATTTGCCTATATCAAATGACTAATGATTTTGAGAACCTTTTCAAATGTTTTGGGGGGATCTTCTTTTGTGAAATATCTATTCAAATCTTGTGTCTGTATTTTATAGAACTTCTCTCATTTTATTATTGGCTTTATTATTCCATATATAGTCTCTATGCAAGATTTGCCATGAATGTATTGCAGATATTTTGTTCCAGTCTCTTGCTTACTTTATATTTTCTCTCCCTCTCTCTCTCCATATATATATACATACAGATATACATATCTATATCTATATATATGAAGGAAGTATACTCTAAAATACAATAAACTATCAGGTTTTATGTGTTCAGTTGAATGACCTCTGAGAATTGCATACATTGTATAAGACACACACAGAACTAGAGTGTTGCTATTACCCAAAACACATCCACTGTGTCTTTTCCTAGTTCATTCAGAAATACACAGAGACCAACACTTTTTCACTCCTGTGTCCACAGATAATCTATTGTTCTAGAATTTTGTGGAAATAATATTATATAATATATTCATTCTGGTTTATCTTCTTTCACTTAGCATGATGTTAGTAAAATTGTGATGGAACTCTATATTATTTGGCATGATTACAATGTATCAACAATCGTCAAAATGTAAACTGAACAGTTTAAAATTCCATAAATGATATTAGTTTTGACCTATGAATAATAATTATGCACTTCTATTGATAAAATCAACAACAACAAAAGTGTATTTGAATATAAAAACTACACAGTCATGGGGAATGATTTACTAAGTAGAACTTACAGTAAAATGAAAACTTTTCTCAAGAGTGAGGAAAAAAAGGGGTGCCTGAGAGGCTCAGTGGGTTAAAGGCTCTGCCTTTGGCTCAGGTCATGATTCCAGGGTACTGGGATTGAGCCCCACATCCCATAGGCTTTCTGCTCAGCAGGGAGCCTGCTTCCACCTCTCTCTCTCTCTGCCTGCCTCTCTGCCTACTTGTGATCTCTGCCTGTCAAATAAATAAATAAAATCTCTTTAAAAAAAAAAAAAGAGGAAAACACAGCTTTACCTTCAAAGTACTATGTAAACAATGAATCTTGGAGCACTGAAAAATAAAATAAATTATTTAAAAAATACTATGGAAATAAATAATCATCAAACCACACCTTTGTACTCAGCTAACCTATGATTTAAACATATAGGCAATTTTAATATTCTTTTTAGACAGTGAAAACATAGTGTTTATCACTTAAAAAAACAGACGTAACTTGAGAAAAAAAGGAAAGTCATTTCAGGAGAAATGTTGACAGAATAAATGATAATCCACAAGATTACTGATTGCTTAAATTTAAAATTAATTTGAATTTTTAAAATAAGTTGATCACATTTGGTACAAACTCATATGAAATAACCAGAATTCATGCTCTAAGATTTGTCTACTTTTAGTAAGTAGAGAACTGATATTTTTAAATATTAAGTGTTTTTTTTGTTTGTTTGTTTTTTGCTTTGTTTTTAAGTTAGGTTTTTTAAAAGCAGTTTAAGAGTATTCACTAAAAAATCAAGGGTGCCCAGCTGGGCTGTCAGTAGAGCATATGACTCTTGATCTCAGGACTGTAAGTTAGAGCCAACCCACATTTGGTACAGAGATTACTTAAAAATAAAATCTTAAAAAAAATATTCACTAAAAAATTAAAAAGAAAATAATTTCTCTACTACTAATAGGAAGAAGTGAAAAACACCCCTGATCCAGAATAACAAAATGAAGTAGAACAAATGAAGCATAGAAAACTTAAGAAAAATAGAAACAGCTATAGTGGTAGAGATAAATTAAAATAAATTCATGGTTACAAGGGAGGCATAGGTCCTATTTTCTCTGGTTAAATGGCAGAGACTGTGATACTATTTTGTAAATGTGAATATATAATTTTGCTAAGTTAAGGCAAGTCATGGAAGGATAAATAGTAAATATATGAGAAAATACATGAGGCAGATACTAATGAGAAGAAAGATTATGAAATTAAAACAATGTTCACTTTCTTTGTAACTAACCACTTAGTCATAAGCAGAAAAAAAAATCAAAAAAGTATCTGTAAATACCTATCCAAACAGAATAAAAATGATATAAAATGAAATAAACAATACCAACCACAACAGTTGTAACAATACATGCCAATGATTTACCCCCAATTAAATGCAAAGAGAAATATAGTGTCAAACTCATTAATAACAAAATGATATCAACTATTTGCTGTATCCTAAGAGCATATCTAAAACAAATTGATAAAGTTTGGGAGTACAAGAATGAGCAAAAATGTATAAAGAAAATGGATAAAATTAGAGGTTGAGATACTAATTTAAGGCAAGGTGTAAATAAGGCAAAAAATCATTCAATGGGATAGAAATGTTATAGTATATTGAAACAAAATACTATCTCCAATGAAATTATCATAGTCATAAGATTTTATGAGCCAAATAACAGAGGATTAAAGTATATTAAGCAGAAAGTGTTTGAAATTCAGAGATATATACAAAGTACACAAATGCAATTGAAGATTTTAGCACACCATTATCTGCACATGAAACATAAAATAGAGAGAAAATAAACCATATAGGATTCTTACTATATATCTGAATATTCTGTAGTGTTACAAGGAGCAGACTAACAAGAATGTTAATTTCAAATTTTGGGATACATGGGATAAGATATCAAGAGAAATCAAGAGAATGACTCCTTAGGTACCAAAATGATTCTTTTTTTCTCTCATTGTGGATAAAATGGAAAAACATCTTTAATCTAAATCCAGATTTTTTTAACTTTTTTTTTTTTTTACTTTTTATTTTTATTTTTTTTCATTCTGCTGTTCTTTGTAAAGGCTGGTGCAAGAAGCCTGCTGACCTCAGCTTTTCTCTGACCTCTTTTTTCATGCAGCTTTCTGTTTCTGGGTAAGAATCAGAGAAACTTTTCTATCAGTCACTTGCTTGAACTCCAGAAAGAAAGACAGTTTCTCTTAAATTCCTATGTCCCTGATGGGGCCAAGAATGAACTGATCTTAAATTGAAGAGGTGATGTGGCTAATGGGCAATTCAGTTTATTGAAAATGGAATGGATACATGATTAATGCTCCCTAAATGATTTGCAAAGTGTAAGTCTCAATGTCCTTTCTCACCAGAAGAAGTTCTAAAACTGAGATTACAGAATTCACCAGATGGGTGACCTAACTCAAAGTTACACTGAATGTACATATGCATGTATATATGTTATTATAGAGTGAATTATATTCACTCAAAATCCTTATGTTGAATCCCTGGCTGTCAATGTGTATATATTTTGGGATAGGGCCTTGATGGAGGCAATTCAGGTTAAATTTGATATTTAAGGGTGGGACCTTAACTTTATGGGATTGATGTCCTTACAAAAAGAGAGGCATAAGAAAGAGGGGACTCTTTTACTGTATGCACACAAAGGAAAGGCCAGGTGAGGACAATATGAGAAGGGGGCTGTCTAGAAGACAGAAAAGGAGCCCTTACTAGAAACCAAATTTGTTGACACATTAACCATGGAATTCTAGCCTCCAGAACATGAGAAATGTCTGTTGCTTAATCCACCCACCCAGTCTGTAGTACTATAGTATGTGTGTGTGTGTGTGTGTGTGTGTATACGAACAAAACTATTCTGTGTCATTTCTCAGAAATATTAGAGTTCTCTAGGCAAATAATTATTGGTATGCTAAGAATTTTAATCTCAATGTTTTTACTTAAAATTTTTTCATGTACTGTTAGTTTCATAGAGTTGAAAAAATAGCTTGAGCAGTTTCCATAATCTTTCATTCAATCTCCCTCAGTTGTTTATGATTTACACAACTATAGATAAATTATCACTACCAAACATCTATGAAAATTTAGAATGAACAATGTAGATTTGTTGAATGTGTGAATGGTAACTTGGTTCTGTTTTATATTAATAAATACTATGCATTATTATAAAATATTTGTGCTTACTAACTTGTTTCTTTTGGCTTATTCTGAAAAAATCCTGCATATAATCTTGCTTTTGACACTGCAGACACTTTAATTGACAGACTGTGAGATCATAAACAAAGAATAATGACTTCTTAATGTGATCAAACAGCAGGAGGGGAAGAAAACTCTTCAAATACGACATATTTAACAATTGGCAATTTAGGGAAGAGCATAACGATAAAAAGAACACATAATTTAATGTACTGCCAGAATGCATGTATGTCAATTCAAACTTGTGAGCTGTTGTCCTATAATTAGCCACAACCTTCTCAGTCTTACAGTTAAGTTTAGCTTTTAACTAAGAGCATCAAGAACATCAGTAAAGCTACAACTTCTAGACAGTATCAGTTTAATCAAAGAACAAGATTGATCTACCTTTCTCTACCATTTATATCATCACATGAAAGACACAGGACTGTTCAATTAAGACATTCAAGCTTATAAAAGTTATTAGAAGAAAAAATTATAGTTTCCTATCTTCACAAGTAAGCTTATTAGAGAACAAACCTAACGTTGAATAAACCATGGGCAGCAGTAGAGAACACTGATGTTCAGGAGAGAAAAAAATTTGAAATTCATCTTTTTCATGTGGTAAAGTTCTTATGAATACACATTTTATGCAAATTCAAATCAGGTAAAGACCTGATCAGAAGAAAATGACAAATTCACCCATCTGTTGGTTAATATTCTGTTGTCCATAAGTTGTCTACACATTTAAATGAAGTCATGACTCCAAAAATGTCTCAGCTATATAGACAATTAAATATCACTAATAAACAGAAAAAATCTTTTCTAATGTAAACTTAGTTCTTTTTAGGTTTGAGTCTTTATAGGAAAAAATGTTGAATATTAGGATGAGGTGCTTTAGATATTTTATTACTTACTCAATGAATTTTATTATTAATAATTTAAATAACTTAAAAATAATTTAAATTTCTTCTTTTAATATTACCCTTCATTATTTCACTGAATTTATACACCACATTTACTATTTGGCAGTCAGAAAATTGTCCTTTTCTTGTTAGCACAAGTTACATATGCTTTTGCAATTCCTAAAGAACCACAGGTAACAAACATTTTTGATCAATTCACAGCTTTAAACAAGTGAAACAAATTATTAAAGAATGTAAATCAATAAAAATGTAATATTTAGACTGAAAACTGTCAATCCACAGAGATGTTATATAGCATCTTATAGAAATTATATTTCTTTAAGTAGTGGTAAATAATAATTACATTAATAAACTATTGTGTTTTCACATCAGAATTTGACTATAAATATTAAAACTCAGTAACTACTGAGTCAAACAGAATATGAAATAACCTAATATGGGCAGACGTTTATGTCTCTTTGCTTAAACTATGTGGAAAAAAAACAAACAAACTGGTATCTTATTAAAAGACTGACACTCAGGTTTATATTTTGAGTCCTCTTGAGAGGGAAGAATAATGTGTAATGGAATTAGGTCCCTGGGATTGGAGTCTAAGTAGAAACTGCTCTATTCTGCTCTCTTGTAACTCAAGAATGTGAATTTTCCATACATACTCACAGGATTCTTGCTATACTACAATTGTCATGGATAGAGTTAAAAAGTAAATTTACCAAATTCATAGAATGCATATTGCATACTGGGAAAAAAAATAAATAAACCAACATACATTTAAACCAAAAATCCATCCATATTGTTCAACTCAGAGAGTGGTCTAATCAATATGAATCATTCAAACCTACTGAGTCTCCAAACTTCAGCTGTTAATATGACCAAATCACTGACTACCATTGCCTTCCTGCGGTACATATTTTTAGACACTTATAGAGTCACAGTCTCAGGGCAATTATTGAAATTTGCAAATCTATAAAGCATTTGGAATAAAGTTTTTTGAAGGTAGTCTAATGAAACATGTAGTGTACAATCAATACAAAACAGCAGGAGCAAAGTTATACAGTGATTCTCAATCATATACTGAAATGCAAATGGTAAAGCTTGCTGTGTAATGCCTTCCATAAATCTTTACATTTCAAAACTGTAAAAAATGGATTTTTTTTCCTGAGAAAAAGAGCAACTGAAATTGTATATACAAGGTACTTGAAAAGGAAAGAGGAAAAATAAAAATAGATACATTTGACATTTGGGCTACATGGATTTGAACTGTGTGGGTCCACTTTTATGTGGAATTTTCTCAATAAATACAGTACAGTACTGTAAATGGATTCTATTATTTTCTGAGTAACATTTCCTTTTATATTGCTTACTTTATTGTAAGAATACACTATGTAATACTTATAATGCACAAAATATGTATTAATCAATTGTTTACATTATCAGTAATACTTCCAGATCAAAATATGATATTGGTCAAGTTGGGGGAGTCAAAAGTTACACAGAGATTTGTGGCTGTGTGCAGAGGTCAGTACACCAACCCTTATGTAATTCAAGGGTCAACTGTTTATTGCTAGAGTCAGGGGGGGGGTGGGGGGTGCACCATATTACTATATATGGGATAGGGATTTTTTTTTTCTATTACCCATATATTTACTTTCCTTCATAAAAATCTTTGTCTTTTTTTTTGCATTATTTTTGCTTTATTTTCCTATTTGCCAAAGAATGGTATATCTTTCTCCTAAGTCCCCTTACTTATGCCTACGAAGTGTCACTGACATCCAGTAGCTGGTTAAGGCTAAGGAGATTGGAACTTAATGTTCTCAAGATCAGAAATTAGACTCCACCAAGAAGTGTAAGATTCCTTATAGGGCTTTTGTTTAAATCAGTGGTTCTCAACTAAGGTGATTTTGTCTCCCAGAGGATAT
This sequence comes from Mustela erminea, assembly GCF_009829155.1. Taxonomy (NCBI): domain Eukaryota; kingdom Metazoa; phylum Chordata; class Mammalia; order Carnivora; family Mustelidae; genus Mustela; species Mustela erminea. The sequence goes on along the minus strand of NC_045617.1, from coordinate 108,363,393 downwards.
TTTGAAATGTCTAGAGACATTTTGTCTGTCACAACTACCAGAAAAGGGTGTTATTGGCACCTGGTAGGTAGAGGTCAGAGATGATGCTAAGCATCCTATAAGACACATAACCTACAGACCCTAGAGCAAAGAGTTATCCATTCCACTTAACAACTGCCTAGAAGTTAAGAAATCATGGTTTTGATAGACTTTGAAGGTAGGCTTATTTTTTTTCTGTCATCCAAATATATTTTTCATTAAATTTGACATTACTTTTCCTCTACAGTTTTAGCTATGGACAATTGTATATTTTCACATTTTTCTGCTCTTGTCTCTATTTTCACTCTCTCCAGTCAGCATTTTTTGTTATCAACTGTTATTTCCAGTCAGCCTTCTTCTGCTTAGAATAATTACACATTCTGATAATGCTTATCATCTCCCATTTCAAAACCTATGTAGGACCTCAATATTTATTACTTTAAAATTAGGGCTTTTACTGAGCATATTACCAGGCACAGAGGTTATTGTGGATATAATAACCTCTGGGTTATTATATGGGATATCAAAATCTTGTTATTTGGGATATCAAAAATTTGGAGAAAATAATTGAGTAGCTCTTGTTTTCAATGGAAAATATATCCAAAAGTTCATGAAAAATGGAATATGTGTGTGTATATGGGTATGTAAATGTAAGCATATATGAATATACATGTACTCATATATGCATACATATATAATCAAGGATAATATAATTTTTCTGGATCATAGAATTTTTTGAAAGTCATGTTGAACTCATACATTAAAACCACAAGTAATTTTAATTTTATACTATAATTTACTTGACCTAAACTATTTTATATTGAAATATATAATAAAATTTTCTTGTCTTACTTGATTTTTAAATTTGGTTGGAATATGTGCAATTCAATTTTAAGTGTTAGAGAATCAGAAAGTTAGAGAAATAGAATGGTAAAAAAATTGGGATATATGAACTGTGATTCAAAATTAGAAGAGTTTGGATTAATCATAAACCCCATTGTAAGGCCAAAATTAAAGAAAAATAAAAAGGAAGAGTGTTGGATAAATAGAAGATAAGGTCATTGGAAAGAGGTCAAGAAAGCAAGAAGGCAAGATTTTGGAATGATCATTCATAAATACAAAAATTTATTAAAACTCTAGGTTGTGAAGTGAAAGTCATGGTGGAGAATGTCTAGAATATGAGAAAAGAATCGAGAAAATGTGTAAAGGTGTAGGATATATAAACAAGTTATATAAAACTTAATAACAACATGTCTGATCTTTAAGACCATGAAAGGGCAGGGGTCTCAAAAACACACTGGTTAGGGAGGAGAAGAGGAAAGTGATAGTTTCAACATATATGACTATATACGTATTTTGATAAAATTACCATATTTCAATTGGAAGAGACTCAAGAAAGCAGAATCTTATGAAGTACCAGTTTTTGTTTAAGGCTAGATGTTACAGGAAACATTCAGGAAAGAGCTTAAGAATGTTGAGGCAGGGGCGCCTGGGTGGCTCAGTGGGTTAAGCCTCTGCCTTCCGCTCGGGTCATGGTCTCAGGGTGCTGGTCCATGGTCTCAGGGTCATGGTCTCAGAGCCCTGCATCAGGCTATCTGCTCAGCGGGGGACCTGCTTCCTCCTTTCTCTCTTCCTGACTCTTTGCCTGCTTGTGATCTCTCTCTTTCTTTGTTTCAAATAAACAAACAAAATCTTAAAAAAAAAAAAAGAATGTTGAGTCAGCCCATTAATTACCTTCTCCTTCATGAAAAAGAAATTGCAAACATAAATCAAAAAGTCAAATTTATTTCTGTTTATATATTTCAACTAAAATGTTGTACTTAAATAGCTTGAAAAATGTTTTAAATTATTGAGTGGTCTTTTATAAGGTAAAATACCATATCTGATCGCCAATTTTTCACTTTTCATTTTTATGGCAGTATATGCTGAAACCCTGAATCAAAAGAACATACAGAAAAAGAATGAAAACCCCATAGTTCACTCTGACAAATGAGGATAAGTCTGTGTCAAGGAACAACAAAATTCTCTAAGACTTGAGTGGAATTCATGAAGCATCATTCCCTTTGTCCTTAAGTCAGTGAGGTCATTTTTGGCAAGGTCTGCATCATTGATTTGCTGTCCATGTCAGCAAAGAAAAGATTACAAATCCATGTTTCAATTTTAAGGTCATCTGAGCAAAAGTAAACTTCGACAATTTTCTTCAGGGTTTCCAGGTTTCTGCAGATTTCTGCCTGCAGATAAATTAAATGGGAAAATTTGCATAGTTGTCTTTCTCAGGTAACTTTAGTATAGAGTACCAGTTTGACCAAAGCAGGATTTATAATTGTGACTTGCAGAAATCTGAATTTGGAAGGCCTTAAGTCATTCATACATCTATAGAATTCCATTCAATGCACTGCAAAAGGGTTTTACTCTTTATTTTTAAATTTTTCTGAAAGTATCCATTGTCTTATCTTTAAAGGAGTAAAACTTTTGCTGGATTTGAATAAATTCTTCCATGACATGGTCAATAAAATCAGTGAATATTATGTAGTTTAAAATCTTTGTAATTTTCTCCCTTACTTTCACAAGTTCACTTGAAAAGGTGATGGTTCAAAGTGTAGCTCATAGAGATTCACTCTCATGGTAGTAGAAAAAAAAAATCAGATTCACATAAAAATGCTACACTATGCATGCTATGCAGAAACAAATGGGATATCACAATGTGTGGTATTTTCCTTCTCACAGAAGCCATAAAAACCCATCAGTTGTGACAATTCAGTTTCACAAGTGAATAGAATACTAAGACTTTTCTTCTAACTTAAATTTTCTTTGACCAAAAAGTCACCATTCCAAAGTTATTAACTTTTTTAGTTCCTTAAACAGTATTAAACAAATGTTAGTTATTTTGATAGATATCAGTAGTTTCACTTACTCTCAAGGGTAAGAGATAAAGTAAAGCCATTTCTTTAATAACCACTATCTAAACATGAGAAAACAGTGTATTAGAAAACAGGATTTTAATGTAGTTAAAATTACTTAACAGAGGCTTTGTTTGATTTCCTTGCATTTCAAATACACAAACCAGTTCCATCTCTGGCTTCACAAGATGCCCGATAATTGTATGGTCTTCTATTCAACACTATGATGAACATGTATTTTGTGATCATGTAAATGAAGATTTAGATAAAGTTCCAGATGTATTAGCCCAATACTTAATTCAAAACAAATATTTCACATCTTACAATTTAGTTTCTGTCCTCTTCCACTTTTTTCAGATGCTTTAAAAATATAATTTTCTATATTTATTTACTTTGGCTGTTTGTTTTCATTCTGTTAAGATCAATGTAAATAAAACCAAAAGATATCTGCTTTTCAGTTTATTTGCTCATATTTACAAAGAGAGCCTACGCATGTAAGAAAAGACACATTTTTTTAACCATATTAGGTCTCTTTAGTTCCAACTTACTAGAAACTATTCAAGACATCATAAAATAGTAAAATTAAAGACCATGTTATGTGACCAACTCTGTACTATCCTGTATCTCTCTAAATACTGGGCAAAGAACAAATACCTTAAAACTTAATTTAGGGTTCCTAAATTACGGTTAAGAAGATAGATTGAAGACTTCTAATTTTGTGTTATCATGACATCTCCCTGTAGTTATGGTGAAAAGAACTATTTTTAAGGCATAAAACTACAGTGATAGAGATTTTGGAGATATGACAACAGCAACAAAATCTTGTCAGCTAGGAAGCAGTAAATGTAACTGGAAACAGCTGTATAATAGCTAAAATCTAAACTCCAAAGGGAGAAAGTTCTGAAGATCCCTCAAAAAAATTGGGGACTGGGGCACCTGGGTGATTCAGTGGGTTAAACCTCTGCCTTCGGCTAAGGTCATGATCTCAGCGTCCTGGGATCAAGCCTCACACCGGGCTCTCTGCTCAGCAGGGAGCCTGCTTCCTGCTCTCTCTTTCTCTCTGCTTGCCTCTCTGCCTTACTTGTGATCTCTGTCAACTAAATAGATAAAAATCTTAATAAAAAAAAAAACTCAGATGTTGGGGCATCTGGGTGGCTCAGTCAGTTAGGCATCTGTCTTCAGCTCAGGTCATGATGCTAAGGTCCTGGGATTGAGTCCCACACTGGACTCCCTGTTCAGCAGGAACCTGCTTCCTTCTCTGCCTCTGCCTGCTGCTCCCGTACTTGTTCTGTCCAATAAATAAAGTCTTTAAAAATTGCGAACTGCTACCAACATATCCTTTTGAAAATAGAGACAAAGAGTTAGTGGGTAACATAAGAAGGGTTAGTGGAAGATTATTCAGCTAGAAAGAAGTTTGATCCCAACATCACCAATAACAATTTGCAATGAAATCTACTTCCCTCATTCCAGATCAAGTCTGAGGTCCTATTTTTTGTGATCAAGGACAGTGAAAGTATCCATATTGTTTTCCCTAGACCATATATGAATTATAGAAATAAATTATAAAAGTATGCACAATGGTGATACAGTATGGGTAAGAATGAATGAAACCAAAATGAAGTACATTGCAAACATCCATGGCTACAGAAAAGTTTGACAATTATTTTTTTTAAGATTTTATTTATTTATTTGCTAGAGAGAGAGAAAGAGATCACAAGTAGGCAGAGAGAGAGGGGAAGGTAGGCTCCCTGATGAACAGAGAACCAGATGTGGGGCTCAATCCCAGACCCTGAGATCATGACCTGAGTCCAAGACAGAGGTTTAATCCACTGAGCCATGCAGGCATCCCTGACAATTGTTTTTTAAACAATAACTTGAAACATATCTTCTATCTTCTAATGTCTATAAATGACAATGCAGATGAAAATATAGAATTTCCATTGTAAGGGAAATTACCTATCTGTAATAAGCAAATGCTTACATATGTATAGAGTCTTGCAAATAATATACAGGAAGCAGATACTATTGTTTGCCCTTAGGAAAAAGAATTAGGTGGCTGGGGTAAAAGGATATAATGGAAGTTTAGCCTGCATTTTTAATCAACCCGTGTTTCTGACTTTGCATGACATCCATATCTCTCACTTGCTCAAAAATAATTTTAAAAATATAATTTCCTCTGCCAATAAATAGGTAGCAGTATGTATCAACCATTAGCAGATAAGGGGTTTTAAAAAGTCACCATATAGAAAACGTTTTTTATAAATAAAAATTTTAAAATAAGAGGAAATATTTGAAGAGTACTCTTTTATATTTCAGTCATGAATTTATTCAATTTTATTTATTAAACTTCCAAGTTAATGATCACAGAATTTGGAGAATACAACTAAAAAAAACTTTAAAGTTCATAGGCATTGAGCAGTTTCACACTTCTATTTCATATCAAGCACATACACATTTTATTAACATATAAAAATAAAAATGCATTATTTTTTCCTCATTAAATCTGAACACAGAATATACAAAGAACATTAACCACCAAAATAATGACAACAACAAAAAACCACCCTAAATTGTAAGGTCCCAGATGGCAGATGTTAAGAATATTTTCATTGTGGGACACCTGGGTGGCTTAGTCGGTTAAGCCACTGCCCTCAGCTTGGGTCATGATCCCAGGGTCCTGGGATTGAGTCCCACATCAGGCTCCTTGTTAAGCAGGAAGCCTACTTCTCCCTCTGCCTCTGCCTGCCACTCTGCATGCTTGTGCTCTCTCTCTCTCTCTGACAAATAAATAAAAAAAATTTTTTTCATTGCAATTTATAACATACCTGACAAGACTGTCTTAAGGAAATCAGATTCTATTTATTGACATGAGTCTAGAGGTAGGTATTTACTAGTTAAACAGTGCAATGCTGTCAGGCACAACAAATCTGTGATTCTTCTGGCCTTATCTTCAGAGGCATTAGATGGCTGGGAGAGACTGAGCCACTATATAAATGTTTGAATATGTAGGACGAAGCAGATAATAATTCTACAAGTCTTTGATTGTGATACACTGATGACAATTGACCCAAATGGACATGCATGATGTCCATTTGAAACTGAACTATTAAAACCTCTATCACAGTGGCAAACATGAGAAAGGTAGATTTGGGTATACTACCCTTCAGTTTCTGCCACAGCATCGACATACTACTTGATTACCAAACCTTGATAGACTTCATCTTGCAGAATTTCTGAAGTTGTCTAACAATTGAAAAACTGAAGTGAAATGTTCTATTTATAGATGTGACCATCTCACTATTCTCCATTGTCGTCTTCTGTTACTGGATGTTGACATCCAGAGTAATTTGGATATCATATGTTGAATGAAGACAGTGGGGTCTTCTGGATCTTTGAATCACTGTTTAAAAATATGTTTTCTACTGCCTCATTATAGAAAATTCATTATGGAATTAATAAATATTAAAATTCATTATGGAACTGATACTTGGGGGAAATAAAGTTTTATGCTTAAATGAATGAAATTTTGAGACATCTCTTACAGCAACTAGCTTAATTTATATATTGTCTTAAGTTGTTTATCCCCACAACATTTATTTAAAAATATCTAGGTCTATGAACATTTAGGATAGTGTAGATATAAACATTGGGGTGCATATATCTCTTTTACTTAGTATTTTCATATTCTTTGGGTAAATACCTACTAGTAAAATTGCTGGATCATAGGGGAGTTCTATTTTTAACTCTATGATGAACCTCCATACTGTTTTCCAGAGTGGTTTCACCAACTTACATTTCTACCAACAGAGCAAGAGTGTTCCCCTTTTCTACATCCTCATAAACAACTGTTGTTTTTGTGTTGTTGATTTAGCTATTCTGACAGGTGATGTTTCATTGTAGTTTTGATTTGCATTTCCCTGATGATCAGTGATATTGAGCATTGTTTAATGTGTCTGTTGGCCATCTGTATGTCTTTGGAAAAATGTCTATTCATGTTTTCTGCCTATTCAGAATGTAAGGAAACAAAATGAGCAAGAGGAAAAAAAAGAAAAAAAGAGAGAGAGAGTGGCAAACCAAGAAACAGACTCTTAACTACAGGGATCTATGGTTACAAGAAGTGAGGTAGGTGGGAGGATGGATGAAATAGGTGATGGAGATTATGGAGTACATTTGTGATAAGGACAAGGTGTTTTATACCAAAACAAAGTCATATTTAAAAACACTATTTTTAAATGCTTATTTACCTCATTCTCAATGCAATACTAAGCTATTGAAGTATTTTGATTGAGTAGTGGTATTATCAATGTTGTGATTTACAAGATTAACATTGGCTGTAATATAGATTCTCTGGCTCTGAGACTGAAGATTAAAAGAATGTCATAATAGCGAGAGTAAAATGATGAAATTCTAAAATAAGACAGGTAGAATGAGAAAGACATCTGTAGATTAAAAAAAAAAGACAATTCAATAGAAGAATTGGTGATTGGATTATTAGATAGGAAAATAGTTTCAAGATTGACAACCAAGTTTCTAGGCGGGTGAATGTACAGTAATAGAGTTGCTCATAAAGAGAGATCATAGGAGAAGAAAGACCTTTGAAGAGATAGTAATATTTTCAGCATTAGACATGTTGATATTGAATTTGATGTCTGTACAACATAAATATCTAATTATCCAGGTTAAGGAATTCAGTATAAAAATCTAGATTTGGGGGGTGCCTGGGTGGCTCAGTGGTTAAGCCGCTGCCTTCAGCTCAGGTCATGATCTCAGGGTCCTGGGATCGAGCCCCGCATTAGGCTCTCTGCTCAGCAGTGAGCCTGCTTCCTCCTCTCTGCCTGTCTCTCTGCCTACTTGTGATCGCTCTCTCTCTCTCTCTCAAATAAATAAAATCTTTTAAAAAAATCTAGATTTGGAAAGACATCAAAACATGATGTTAATTGAGTACATGGAAATAAAATCACTTAAGAATACTGAAAGAAAAAATATACATGAGAATTAATCAAAAAATAGCAGGCTGAGAGGGAGACAATAGAGGATAAAAAATTACATAAAACAAGCAAAAATAATTCCAAAAAACATGGAATAGTCAATATCAAACGTTGTCTAAAGAGCATGCCAATCAGCCCTTGGGTAGCTTAACTGATTGAGTTTGACTTTAGGTTTCAGTTCAGTTCAATCTCAGGATTGTGAGATCAAGCCTTATATCCAGCTCCATGCTCAATGAAGAGTCTGCTTTAGATACTCTGCCCCTCCCTCTACTCATGCACACGTACTCTAAAACAAAATAAAATCTTAAAAGAAAATAAAGAAATAAAGGAAACTGGTGATTTTAGCAAGCACAGTACACTGGGGTGATTAAGTCATAGTCAAATATCAATTGCATTGAAGTAGAAATATTATATCATAAAGAAAATTAAGTGTACGCTCTCTCTCAAGGGAGTCAGGCAGAACTCCTACGAAACATGGGATTAAGTTTTCGGGGAGGGGATTAGAATCTATTTATTTATTTAGTTAGTTAGTAAGTTAGTTAGTTAGTTATTTGTCAGAGAGAGAGAGAGAGCACACAAGGAAACAGAGTGGCAGGCAGAGACAGAGAGGGAAGCAAGCTCCCTGCTGAGCAGGGAGCCCAATGTGGGACTCAATACCAGGACCCTGGGATCATGACCTGAGCCGAAGAGAGTGGCTTAACCGACTGAGCCACCCAGGCATCCCTAGAATTTTTTAAAAAGGAGATCTTGAAATATATTTAATCCTGGTTTAAATGATGTAATAATACAGGGGTGCCTGTGTGGCTCAGTTGGTTAAGCATTTGCCTTCAGCTCAGGTCATGGTCTCAGGTCATGGTCCCAGGATCCTGGGATAAAGCCCCACTCAAGCCCTGCTCAGCTCAGAAGCTACTTCTCCCTCTCCCTCTGACCATGCCCCCTGTTCATGCTATCCATCTCTCTCTCTCAAATGTAAATGTAAAAATCTTCAAAAAAAAAAAGCGGGGGGGGGGAGGATCTAATACAAAAGAAGTAAAAAATGGTAGATAAAGAGGGAGAAATTTTAAGACTTATGTTTCTAAAGAGGTTCCTGAGTGGCTCAGTCAGTTAAGCATCTGCCTTCAACTCAGGTCATGATCCTGGGGTCCTGGGATAGGGTCCCAACATTGGGCTCCCTGCTCAGTAGGAAGCCTGATTCTACCTCTCCCACTCCCCCTGTTTGTGTTCCTTCTCTCGCTGTCTCTCTCTCTCTGTCAAATAAATAAAATCATAAAAAGAAAAATAAAAGAAGCTAGGAATGAGGGGATCTGGCAAAGTGGGATTATATTTAGTTGATCTTATAAAGAAAGAGTTTCTATGTGATAGTTTCCAAAAAATGAGAGGGATGACAGATTCTGGTATTTAAGGAGAGTAATTAAAAGAAAATTTCCCCTAAGATTTATTTGAGAAGGAGAGAGAAAGAGAGAACATGTGAGTAAGCCCAGGGGAGGGGTAGAGGGAGAGAGAGAGTCTTAAGCTGACTCTGCACTGAGTGTGAACCCAAAATCACAACCCCACCCCAAACCAAGAGTCAGAAGTTTTTTTACTTTTTTTTTTTTTAAAGATTTTATTTGTTTATTGCTCAGGGGGATAGAGCACAAGCAGGGGAAGAAGCAGGCAGAGGAAGAAGCAAGCTCCCCGCTGAACAAGGAGCCTAACAGAGGCCTCCATCCCAGGACCCTGAGATCATGACCTGAGTTGAAGGCAGCCGCTCAACTGACTGAGCCACCCAGGCATCCCTAAGAGTAGAATACTTAACCAACTATACCACTCAGTGGTCCCAAATTAAAAAGAGCTTTTAAGTGATCCAGATTAGGGTCTTCTGTTTTCTGAGGACTGGTTGTTAAACAATTATGAAATGCTATAGACTCCAACTTGTGGCTACAGAAATTGGATGTTTGGCTGACATAAGTAGAGGTAGAGAAGTAAGGATGCTGAGTTATTAGTTCATCCATATTACATCTGTAATTCTAGATCATAAAATACTTAGAGTGAATGACTCAGATTTCAACATTTTCAATAAATCATCTATTTAATGGATAGATTCAATTAAAGTGCTGACACTGGATAGGGAGTGATTTTACCTAGATGAAAATATATACATTAAGAGTAAGAGATTTATATAAGCATAAAAGAGATCAATGATTATAAAGTGACATTTTAAATTGAGGGTGACAAAACTTACATCCTAATACTGAGGTATATGGAGTGTGATTGAGTCAGTAGTCCTGAGAAGCCACAGAGTAAATGACATCCTCAAAGGTAAAGAAGTTTCATTTGGTACAATGCATGGAGTAAATTCTCAGTAATGAGATCAATTATGTGTAAGAGCATTTGTCTATTAGAGAACAAGTTTTCCAGATGGCTCAGGAGTTTGGTCTGTATGTTTATTTTCCTAAGGATATAGTAGGAGGATGTGCGACCAGAGAGAAGAAAAAAAAAAAAATCCATGTAGTAATGGGAACATAAAAGATCATGAATGGTCAAGGGAATTGTATATTTTAGGTAATAACCAAGACCTCAGTGATGTAAAGCATACATGTTGTCAAGTTTTTCATAGAAATTAATCCCAAAAGCCCACAGTAGATGGAGATCTCAAGCATCTCCATAACTTTATTTAATTGTGCTTCTGAAGCAACTGCAATGAATCAAATGTTTGGTTTGTGAATACTGTGTGCATTGAAAAGACAAGATAGTGGTCTCTCATAATTGCAAGACATGCTGAGTTTTTGTTTTTGTTTTAATTTTTAATTTACTTATTTGGCAGAGAGAGATCACAAGTAGGCAGAGAGGCAGGCAGAGAGAGAGGAAGGGAAGAGGGCTCCCTGCTGAACAGAGAGCACAATGCAGGGCTCGATCCCAGGACCCTGAGATCATGACCTGAGCGGAAGGCAGAGGCTTAACCCACTGAGCCACCCAGGCGCCCCGACATGCTGAGTTTTAAAAGTAGCCACAATTGGCTTTGATTCTCTTCCCAAGAAAGTTATGATTTTTATTATTTAAAGAAAATTTAAAAAATGATAAAATATTTACAGTCTCTACTAATTTGCTATAAGAAATGTGGATAAGTGCCATTGGAAAAGTAAGAAAAATAATTGAAAGAGATCTATTTCAAGAGTAAAAAAGGATCTTAAGATATAAAATTACAAAAATTGAACTTAAGCAATTGTTATTTTATTTTCAAATAAATATGTACTATATACACATAGATAATTTTCTAATAATTAAGTCTTGAATAATATTTTGATAAGGATTAAGGACATCAGAGATGTCTTTATTGGTCAAATATATGACCTATGTAGTTTAAAATATTTCTTTATTCTACGATTTGAGCAGTACTTTTAGAATAAAAACAACTGAATCTCTACAGCAAAAGAGGAGAGATGCGATCTAATTATCCTTAATTTCACTTAAAAATCTAATTACTTTGGGGTGCCTGGGTGGCTCAGTGGTTAAGCCGCTGCCTTCGGCTCAGGTCATGATCTCAGGGTCCTGGGATCGAGCCCCCCATCAGGCTCTCTGCTCAGCAGGGAGCCTGCTTCCTCCTCTCTCTCTCTGCCTGCCTCTCTGCCTGCTTGTGATCTCTCTCTGTCAAATAAATAAATAAAATCTTTAAAAAAAAATCTAATTACTTTGATTTACATACCCTATAGTTTACACCTCTTTGTATGTGTGTGTATGTATATATACACACATATATATATACACATATATAAAAATATATATATTTATATATGTGTGTATGTATATATATACATATAAATATATATAAATATATATATATATATATTTTTTGGTCATAACACCAACTAGGTTCCAATCAACTAGGCTTACAAATGGATGGAAACAGAGATGATGCAGTGTTTCTTCCCAAGTGTTAGCAAAGAAGACGACCAAGGAAGATTACACATACATGTCCTCAAAAAAACAACCTGAGTCCAAACACAATTCTCTTAAAAATAAATCCAATGTTCTGCCATTGCACTGCTTATTATAAGAGCAAGAAAATTATGTTCCAACTTATATCAAGCATTATTTAACTGTGGAACTAAACTTTTTCCACCTAATTGAATTGGGATAACACAAATGTGGAATCTGAGAATCAACACAAGTTTACCTACTTTGGCTGATTTTCCTCAGTGGTGGGAGTTACCGAGGATCTTTTCCAGTGACAGATTTTGAGCAGGAATATTAGGATAAGTATTGAAAGTGGACAGTAAGAAAACTGCAGCTGAAGTCAATAGCAGACAAAAAGGAAAGATAAATTACAGCAATGATCCAGTAGGCAGGCATACAGAAAATTGGTATGGTGTGATAATTACTAATAATTGAAATATTTTATAAAAGACAGCCATAGGAAAGCAAAAACTCAGCAACCACCAAAAGATACGGGACAAGTTATAGTCTTGGGGGTGGTACCAGCATGTTAATAGGTACAGTAATTTCTTCCTAAGTTAAAACTAATATCACTGTGTCTTCAAAACAGAAAATGAAAACCAGAAACTTTATCAGAAAAAAAAAAAAAAAGAAAACCCCACAGGACAAGAAAAGAAGAAGAAGAAGAAGAACAACAACAACAACAACAACAACAACAACAACAACTAAAAAGCAAAACAAAATGAAATGCCGTATTTGTTTGCCTTTAGTAGGTCACATTGTTTTGAAGTTTCTGGCTTAGATACATTATTGCCAAGATAAACAAGAAGTTGACAGTGAGGGGAAAGGACATTTGAGTCTGTAAACTTCGACAAAAATCATCTCTTTTAATCAGACTAACATCATGTAGGATACCAGTGCAAGAACTCAGGTATGAAATATACAACCTTTCAGACCTTGGCATGAAATCAAAATAGACTATTTCTAGTAAAATCTCATGCACCTGTTAAGCTAACGTGAAACTAGGAGTCTGAATCTGTCCCATGTCAAATAGGTCTTGAATGAAAGGAGACGAGTTGGTAAAGAAATGGATAGCTCTGCAACAGGAAACTAACATGAGATAAAACATGAGAGTTTATATTAAAAATATTAAGGACTGTTTAACATTTTTTAAGATCTATATTTTTGGTTTAAACATACTGGGACTCTTCTCTGCTAGTCTTTTTAATATTACTTTCTCTTTTCATTATTTTTTATTAAAATATAATTTTGTGGTATGCAGAACAGTAGCCACACAAGAGGTCCACATAATAATCCCCAGAACCTGTGAAAGTATTACTTTACATGGCAAGAGAAAATTGAGGTTGTGATGGAATTAAGTTTTCTAGTCAGCTGGCTTTAGTATGGGGAGGTTATCCAAGATTATCCAGTTGAGCCAATGTAATTACAAGGATACTTAAATATGGAAGAGGGAGGCAGAAGAGTCAATGCCAGACTTATGAGATATGAGAAAGACACAGCCAACCATTGCTGCCATTGAAGAAAGAAAGGATCCAAAAGACAAGTAAACAACCTCTAAGAACAGAAAAGGCAAGGAAAAAGATTCTTTCTTAGGGCCCCCAAAAAGGAGAAGGGCCCTGCTGACATCTTGATTTCAGCCCAATGAGACCTATTTGGAGTTCTAATCTCCAAAACTATAATAGATCTGTGTTGTTTTAAGCCATTAAATTTGTGATTTGTTATAGCAGCAAGAACAAATGCAACTTTACAGTGTAAAGAGTATTTTTTTAATCACTTAGAGAACAGTGCTTCCAATATTGTGAATTTGTTTAATTCTCCATTTCATACTGTAAGGTTTTCTTCATTTTTTTTTTGTATTTTTGAAACTCTATTATTACAGGAATACTAAATTAAACTTTCTACTTCATCCTAATGAATTATGCCCTTTATCATTATGAATGTACTTCTTTATATGTCGTAATACTCCTTGGCTTGAGGTCTAATGGGTCTGACATTGATGTAGCCACATCAAGTTCCTTCAACTATTTGTTTGGTGTGCTTATGTTTTTCAACCTATGTGTTTCTGTAGACAACATTAATTTGTATCTTGCTTTCTTATCCAATCTAACAATCTATGTTTCTTCAGATTAAAATTTTTCTTCCTTTTAGATTTAATGTAATTATTGATACGATTTAAGTGTATCTTCTTATTATCTTCTATTGCCCAAGCTCCTAATCAGCTCTTTCCCTATCTTTTAATATTTTTATTTTTCTATTTTATTTACTTCTTCTATTGGCTAGTAAGTCCCACTATTTTGAATACAAACATCCCTAACTTATTAAAATACATGTAGCATTAATATTCTGGTATTGTATACTTCACACTCGACATTTCACACTCTTGACGTGGGACTTCATAAATGAAAATTCTCATTTTCCACTTCAGATTTCACAATTCCCACTTTTTCCAGCCTCAATTTTCCATCATTTCTTACATTATGGATGTAATAAACATATAACATAATTTTATTCAACTATTCTGTTTGTGCTATTTTTGGCAGATACTTTCTAAATACATCAGAACTTTCTCATTTCAGTTATTTTATTTTATAATTTCTGAATGTCTGCTTTTTACAGTATTTTTTATGCAAATATCTACATTTTTACTCAGGAAGATGATCTCTTTGCCTTTAAATACACTTATAATAGCTCTCTTCAAGTTTTTGTGTGTGTAAATCTTATTTCCCGAGACTTCTGAGATCAATTTACATTGACTCTTCTCTCTTGACTTTGGATAACATTTTGCTGTGGCTTTGCACACATACAATTCGTTTTTTAATTGAATTCTGAACATGCTGGGTGATACCTTTTAGAGGCCCTGCATTCTGTTATCTTGCACTGAAAAGTGTTAGTGTTTGCTCTAGTTGGTAGTTCACTATCACCTGATCACCCTGAACTTATACAGACTTGGTTTAATGTATAATTAGGAAAGGAATGGGGAAAGTTAAAGGAATTGCCTTAGACCATCTAACTTGGTGGTTCTCAACCTACAAAAGCTGTGTCGCCAGTAGATGTTATTGAAGCTTGTTTTTAAACTTCATATGAATGTCTAGAGTAGTCCTTTAAGCTTTAGAGTACTCATCATTCCTAAATTTGGTATTTCTGGTATCTCAGATAAATTACCTGTTTTCTCTATTCTGGTTAGGCCAATATAAATGATTTGGTAGAATGTTTGCCTTTATAGATTTGTTCTTCTCCCAACTTCACAGCAGCTGCTCTCCTGTATAGATCATATGGTCTCACCCTGCACTTACACAAGCCAAATTCTTTTTATTTATTTATTTTTTTTGGTCATAATCTTGTACATCATTGTTTATTTTTTCTCTCTGTTAGATCATTTATACAAATGTGATGCTATTCTTCTCATTTTTAAAACTAGGGGAAA
Source organism: Mustela erminea (assembly GCF_009829155.1). NCBI lineage: Eukaryota > Metazoa > Chordata > Mammalia > Carnivora > Mustelidae > Mustela > Mustela erminea. The sequence goes on along the minus strand of NC_045617.1, from coordinate 108,348,130 downwards.
AACCCACTTTATCTTCAATTGACCCTCCAAGTATTATGCATTTCATTTGATCCTCTTTTTTTTTTTTTTTTTAAAGATTTTATTTATTTACTTGACAGAGAGAAATCACAAGTAGATGGAGAGGCAGGCAGAGAGAGAGAGAGGAAAGCAGGCTCTCTGCTGAGCAGGGAGCCCGATGTGGGACTCGATCCCAGGACTCTGAGATCATGACCTGAGCCGAAGGCAGCGGCTTAACCCACTGAGCCACCCAGGCGCCCTGATCCTCTTTCTTAATCCTCTTCACATTTGAAGACTTGGTGATAATTCAGTGACTCCTAGTCTTCTCCTCTGATTCTCTTTATTAAAATTGAGATTTAGGAGCACCTGGGTGGCTCAGTCAGATTAAGTGTTCCACTCTTGGTTTCAGCTCAGGTCATGATCTCAAAGTCATGAAATCGAGTTCCGAATCAGGCTGCGTGCTCAGCAGGGAGTCTTCTTGAGATTCTCTCTCTCCCTGTGCCCCCGCCCCACCCCAGCTCTCTCTCTCTCTCATATAAATTAATCTTTAAAAAAGTAAAATTGAAATTTAATGAACATTCAACAAAAGGCACAGCTCTCATTGGTATAGTTCAGCGAGTTGTGACAAGGGCTTACACAAATACAACTGGTGCCCACAGCAAGATGCAGAGCATAAGCGCCACCCCAGAAAATCTCCTCCTGCACTTTTCTCATCAATGAGCTTCCTCTCCACGTGAATTTCGATGTCTGTATAGTTTGACAAACCTAATTCTTAACCAAAAACCTGTGGAGTTCATATAAGCTTATTGTGTTTCATTCTGCTTTTCTAAGGACCCCACCTCTCAGATTCCAAATTGCTTCAACAGCCACAAATTCTCATCTCAATTTCTCTAGTTCTACAAAATCACAACATTCTGCTTTGGGAATTGTTCATAAGCTGGGGTGATCATTTGGTTCAGTATATGAGCTTATTTTATATTAGTGATTGCCACCCAATGTGGAGCCTGACCTGGGGCTCAAATTCACAATCTTGAGATCAATTATCTGAGCCAAAATCAAGAGTCAGACACTTTAACTGAGGCATCGAAGTGTGTCTAGAAATTATCATCTTATGATGCCTATTCCAGGACTAAAATACATACACTCATAAATCAATGTGATCTACCATATCAACAGATGGAAAGATGAAAATCACATGATCATTTCAATAGATGAAAAATAGGTATTTGAGAAAATTCAACAATGTGTCATGATAAAAATTCTCAACAAATTAAGTACAGAAGGAGCTTATTTCAATATATAAAGAACTATATATGGAAAATCACAGGCAGCATCATATTCAATGGTGGAAAACTGAAAGCCTTCATTCTAAGATCTGAAGCAAGATAATGATGCCCTCTCTCACTTTTTTTTTTTTTAACTCCAGCTATTTGACATACAGTGTAATATTAGTTTCAGGTGTATAATATAGGAATTCAACACTTTTGTACAACATCTGGTGCTCATCATGACAAGTGCACTTCTTAATCCCCATCACCTATTTTAGCCATCCCCCTATATTACCATCACAGTCTGTGTTATACCATTTTATCATTTACTTATGAGAAACTTAAAGCAAACTTCTGTTGATAGCCATCCATCCTTTGTTCTATTACAGTTCTATACTTTTACATTATAAGCCTCAAAGTACATTTTTATTATCTCTTTACTAAATAACTCAATTTCTTGATTTAAAAAAAATAAAAAATCATTTACCTATGAACTTATTTTTACCATTCTTCAGATATTCCTGTAGATCTGAAATTTTATTTAATATCATTTCCTTTCAGTCTGCAGACCTTCCTTTGGATGTTTCCTTAATATAATTTCCATCTGCTGACAACTGTTTATTTTTGTGATATTTAATGATGTAACATTTGTAAAAAATTTGGCACATATAAGTATGTAGTACAAAATACTCTCTTGTTATTTTAAATCTTTACAAATAGACTATGGAAAATTGGGCAGTATAGGACATTTCTAACTTGTTTAGAAGGAGTTTGTGCCAACTTGATATATTGAACACATACATATTTATGAAATCAGCTATTTCTTTGGGGCTGTAAGAATTAGCTTTCTATTGATTGTGCCTAGTTATCTGTTATGTGTGTGACAATATGAAAATGGGCACAAGTTGCTCCTATTGATTTACTGTCCAATAAATAATTACTCTTCATTATTTATTGATTATATACTTCAATAATTATTTCACTTCTCTCCTCTTTGTGGCATCAATGTCAGTTTTAGAACTGAACAATTTACACAAAAAATAAAAGTCAATTGTACAGACAATATGCACTGTCACATAAAGTGTCTCTTGGCTTGCTTATTTGCATATGATGAAAGTATATATTATTCTGATTACTAGCATCAACTCATCTAAATATATGGAAGAAATACCACTAAATGGGCAATAGAGGTTGTTTGGATTGGTTATGGAAGATTTTAAATCTAAAGTCAAACTTTCCATCCTAAGAGCCAAGACACAGCATCCAGATTTCCAGATGGAAATGAGGCCAGGGAGCACTTTAGGCAATTGTCCATAATTTCATTTGTCTTGGTGTCCCTAGGGTACCTGGGTGGCTCAGGTGGTTAAGCTACTGTCTTTGGCTCAGGTCATGATCCTGAAGTCCCAGGATTGAGTCCCACATAAGGCTCCTTGCTCAGCAGGGAGTCTGCTTCTCCCTCTGACCCTCCCCCTTCCTCATGCTCTCTTTCTCTCTCATTCCTCTCTCAAATTAAAAAAAAAATGAAAAAAAAAAGATTAAATCTTGGTGTCCCTACTTGTTATTGGTGGAAATTACTGGCACCTGTTTTACTGAGAAGACAACAGACAATTAAGAATAAAGTAAAGAAAATAAATGATCACTCAAGTGCTATCAACTCAAGGGCAGGAACTTCATCTTTCTCTCATGTCACTATGGCTTTTAACACAGTACCAGGAATCCTTGAAGACATTTACTATCAGTTTTTTTTTTTCCTAATGTGTTGTCAGAATGACTTTTAAAAAATTATTTGTATGTTAATAAAAACTTTTTTATCCAAAGGATGGAGTAATTCTGTGTGTTTCGTCTTTGTGTTTTCGCATCAAGTCTTAAGAGAAATAGAACCATACCAACAAGAGTTTCAGATATGTTCTCCTTTGTTTTCTTTCAGCATAACTAGCAAACATGAAGATAGTTTGGAAATCTTAAAATTTTCCACAGGTGAAGCTAGAAGTAAAGACTTACTTAGATTTCAGTGGGTAAGGATAGCAATTGATTTCCCATTCTGTGCCTGGTAATGCATCTGAGATTAAGAGGAACATGCCAAGCAGGATGTCCTAATTGGTGATTTAATTGCATTTTTATTAGTTTTTAGATAGTTGTGATATAACTGAATTATGTCCATTTGTTAACTATTAGCAACAGAATAAAGTACAGCATTTGATATTTTCAAATTTATGTTTGTACTCAATATTTAAATTATAGGTAAAATTGAAAACTAGAGAATTTTTAGAATTATTGCACATTTTTTACCATTGTCACTAAAGGATTTTCTTATTAGCTAACCAAATAGAAACAAGTCCTATAATTAAAGTTGACTTCAATATCAAAAGCCATTCATATCACAACTGTGGTTCATATTCCATAGTTCTGACTGAAATCAGAATGTCTCCTCTCATTTAATCCCACCATAAGAATTACTTTAATTGATTATAGTTATATAAAGTATATTGTGCCCCTAACCAAAATTAATTATGCTGCTTAGTGTCCTCTGAGCTACCTAGATCTGTAGCTTAACCACCTGCCATTAATTTTGAAAAAGTCTTATCGAGTATTATTCAAATATTTCTTCTATTCTAATCCCTTTCTTCTCCTCTTGGTACTCCAGTTGCACATCTATAAGACCTTTTGATGGTGTCTCAGAGTTTATGAATGTTCTGTTATATTCATTCTTTGTTTTCTCTTTGCATTTGTTTAATATTCTATTGACATATTTTCAAGTAAAATTTTTAGTTTTTTCCTCAGTCACTTTTCTACTTTCTACTGACAAGCCCATCAAAGGCATTCTTGATTTCTGTTGTGGTTTTGATCTCTAGCACTCCTTTTTGATTTTTGCCTAGCATTTGTCTTTCTGCTTACATTATCCATCTGTTCTTAAATGTTCTCCATTTTTTCCATTAACACAATATTAGTATCATATCACAATTAGTATCATAGTTACTTTAAATTCCCTGCCAGATAATTCCAAAATCTGTGTCACATCTGAGACTGGTTCTGATGCTTAATTTGTCTTTTTAGATTGTTTTCCTTTCCTTTTCACTTGCTTTGCCATCTTTTTATTTAAAACCAGACACAATGTATTAGACATTGTGACATAGAGTCCTTAGTATATGGTTAGATGTTAACCTGACTAGTAGGCTGCTCTGTATTTGGTATCTGCTATAGCTGTCATTACCAGAAGCTTCAAATTCCTTTAGTGCACTTTTATTCTCCATGGAATCCTTTGGCTTCCCTGCACATTTCTCCTCACAGTTGGCACTTTGAAGTTCTTTCAGGTGCAATCCACCGTAATTAAAGAAGAATCTTGCAGTCATACTGGTAACAGTGGTAAGATGTGTGGAATGGGAAGCTTCTGTAATCTTATGATTAAATGCTTAGCTTTGTAATGGGCTTTTATTTCTAGGCTGTGACCTTCTCTAGTGTTTCTCCCTTTCCCAGGCAAGATAGAAAAGCTGGACAGGCCTAGAGTCAGAAAAATACACTTCTCCCAGGAAACAGAAGGTTCTTTTACCCTTAAGAGTAGGGTCTATTATTGAGAATGCTCTGGATGTACATAATACAGTGGTTAATCCGTTCCTCCCCTTCCCTGACCCTAGCATTGCTATCTTGGCTCCTCACCATGAAAATCTGGTGGGATTCTTGAAGATTAGACCCACCAAAATTTAAGACTTCTCTTCAAACTGTAGCCCTTAGAGTTTCCCAATTTCAAGCTAACCAATCCTTATCCTCCAGAAATTCATCAAAATTTCCATTTACAAGTTCCTACCAGTTTATGGTTCGAGAGGCTTCTACTCCTCAGAAGTAGACCTTATCTCTATCTAGATTCATCTCTTCAAATTTTATATTAGCAGTTTTTCCATATGTCACTTCTCTGAGCAGTCTAAGAAAACACCTCAGTTTTCAGTTTGCTAAGCTTTATCTTGTTATTAGACTGGGAGTGATGACTTCCAAGCTCTTTACATGTCAGAACTAAAATGGAAAGTTTCCCTAAGTATCTATTCAATAGAATGAAAAATTACCCTTAGTAAAGTTTCTATATTAGAAAATATAGTGAATATAAAGAAAATAGAGAAAGACAAAAAGAAAAAAAAGTCTTTAATTATAGCCTAGAGAGAGCAACAATATTAGATAGAGAAATATATGGATAATTAGTTGTAGCACAAGAGGGTAAGAAATGTATATTGAAGAATTGTACATCGGCACTGTTTGCTTTGAAATACCACATATTTAAAAAAATATCATATTAAAGCTAAAGTTTAACAAATCTTGGAAGGAGCAATTAATGGCATGCATGATTCAAACAAAAATGCAAAATACTGACAAAAGTTTAAAAAAGAAAAATACTGTAGAGAAATATGTAGTACAATACAAATGCAAAGTGGTAAAATTAAATAGACCCAGGGATTGAAGTCACATAGGAGCTGAATCCAATGCCACCACTATCTATCCATATGACCTTTCATGTTTCTGAGCCACAATTTCCTCATGTATAAAACCAGAGCAATATAGCCACAGAACGAGAGGTGAAGTAAGAGGAAAAACTGGCTAAATGGTTTAAGCAATCCTAGCAAAGTTTCTGGTATTTTTTAGATCTTCAGTAATTTTTTTTCCCCTATCATTTAATTGTTTGATGGAGGTATTCTTATTTTTAAATAATGCTATTCACATCCAATATTCATTGCAGTAATCTTGTCAACAAATAGATTTTTGGTCTTATAAAGGAAATTTTCAACTTCTAATGTTTGTGGGCTCTGTTCCTGGCTCCTAAATAAGCTAGACTTTATCATTTATCAAGGTCAAAATGACTCCACAAAACCTCAAAACATGGACTCTATTTCTGTCCTGAGCACACAAGCACACAAGCAAGCATGTATGTCTGCTTCATTATAAATAATAAGAATAAGAATAATAACCAAAAACATTCCAAACAAAGAAAAAAATCTTCCTATTTCCTTGAAGACCAAACTCCTACAGCCTAGCACATACTAAAATTATAAAACCTGTAACTTTCCAGAATGTCCTTTGATGATGATGATGATGATGATTTGTAACTTCTGATGACTTGTAACTCTTGATGTAAAAAACATATAAACCTATACCAAATGTTGCTTCCCTGGAGCACTCTCCTCTTTGTGAAAACTGTGTATCCTAGGCAGCTGTCCTAACTTGGACTGGAATAAAATTTTCCCTTTAAAATTTCTTTTTAAGTTTTGTTCATTTTGAGTGGACAGGTCCTAGAATGATGTTCATTTTGAGTGGACAGGTCCTAGAATGAGCAGTAGATTAAAATCTAGTTGCTTGGGAATTTGGGAATGGAGGCCATTAACTTGGAACTAATTGAAGATAAAGTTTAAAATAGAGTTGGGGGAAATCATAAGGGGAGACAAACCATGAGAGACTGTGGATTCTGAGAAAGAGACTGAGGGTTTTGGAGGGGAAGGCAGTGGGGGGTTGGGTAAGCTTGGTGGTGGGTATTATGGAGGGCACGTATTGCATGGAGCACTGGGTGTGGTACATAAACAATGAATTCTGGAACACTAATAGGAAATAAAATAAAATGAAAAAAAGTAGAGTACATTCAGTAAAATTAAACATTTCTTTAAAAAGCAGAATAAAGATCTTCAGTATTTATTTAAGGGCACTATGATATGTTAATCTGATTTAATATTAATTCCTTCAATAATTTTTATCACTTGCAGTGTGCTAGGCACTTGTTACAAAGGTTAGGATCCAAAACAAAACAGAGTCCTGTACTTTGGTTGTAGAGTCCAGTGGCAAATCTAAGTGGCTACAAAAATTTACAATGTTTTAAAATACAGTTTTTTGTTAAGTTTTTTTTTTCTCAGTAGTCTGTATATTGAGATGGTAAATGAAAGAAAAGTACTTTTTAAATTATTAAAAAATTACATAGAACATTGATACCTTTGTACTCAGAAGACATTTTCACTTATTTGTACACCACCATCTAACTGAAGTTCTAAAAATCTTCCCCCTAGAGGGTTATAGCACAACCATATTTCAGAGTAAAATATCCTATCTGAAAAATGCACCTTTACCTGAACTTACAAACAAGTAACTACGATAAACAAGCGATTATACTATGTGTTGACAATATCAGTAGTCTGCATTTTTGTTACATTTTAAAAATTTATTTTAAAACAAAATAAAGTTTGTTGGTTTAGGACTTAAGGAAATTAGTTTTGACTCCTTGATGCTTTATATTGCTTTTTCAGATGTGGTATTATTTTTGATAATATTATCCTTCAAAAATTATTTATAATATGCAGCTCTGTGTATGCAACATTCCTAGTAAGGGTACTTTAAATTTAAATTTATATATATATATATATGTATATATATATATATATACTGTGAATTTAGATCAAAACCAATAAGGAAAGAATGGGAAGTATATACAAATTCCTTTGTCCTATATGAAAATTTTCATATAGGACAAAGGAATTACCTGAAATAATAATGTCAGAGACAGCAACTAATACAGTAATAGATAAAAAGGAATGTAAGTTGATGAAAAAAATTGGAGTCTCCACATCTTTATTTTATTGATCTTTGCAAATTGGTTCCTGGGGAAAAGTAGTCACATGGAAGAAAAAAGAAAAAAAGAGGAGTAGCTTTTACTATTATTATAGCAAATGTAAGAACTACATCCAATTGGTATTTATATAACTGAATGTATGTCTATTATTTTCCTTATTAGAAAAGTAGTTTCTGTCAGGAAATTACAAAGAATTTGTTTCAGAAAACCTAAGCTGCTGTCATTTTAAGTCTTTAAACTGAATGAAACAAATGAAATGAAAGGAAGCTAGAAGAATGAAAAGGAAGATTACATTAATGGAGAAACATCAAAAGGAGAGAGATGGGAGGAAGCCAACACTCGCAATAGGTAATAGAGGAGATAATTTTTTCCAAATTTCTATTCTAAAAGGATTGTCAAAAAGGCGCTCAAAAATTATATCAAAGGCACTCAAAAATTATACTTCATTAGCACCTTTATCATTTCCACCATCAATGAAACCAGAGACATGCAGAGCTTTGCATAGTCATAAGCAAGAAGGGAAGGTAACCCAAACACCATTCTTCACCAATGTATACTGGGAATTTGAAAACAGGCTCATTTCTCTTCTCTGGTCCTTGTGTAACACTAAACTGTGTCCTTTGAAGGATGTTAGATTTCTTTTGAAATACAATGTATGATATAATTCCAATGACCAAAGGATCTCATTGCATCTTTTATATTACTTTCTCAGTTACAACATAGAGATTATTTATGATATATCTACTGCAAGAACAGGCAATGAACCTAGTGAGGTCCACAGACATATTATCTGGATCTCAGTATTACCTTGGACAAACAAAAGGAAAATTTCCTTATTGCAAGGATTCCAGCTGTTTAAAATAAACTCAAAATAATTGTCATGATGGATGGATGCTGATCTAAGCTAAAAACACCAAGGATTCTCATAGACATTTAGGCTATAAAACAATGTTGCAGAAAAACATCTACAATTGTAATGGACATGTAATTTAGAGGAGGCTAGACTTTACCTCTACCCATCTTTGGTTTTAGCTTAGACTCTAACAAAAAGAAAGGTTAATAAGGAAAAAAAAAAAAAAAAGGCAAAATAAAATAGTTTATTAACATGTACAACAGACACTATCCAGGAGAAATTTTTAAAAAGTAACTCAAAGGGACGCCTGGGTGGCTCAGTTGGTTAAGCAGCTGCCTTCGGCTCAGGTCATGATCCCAGCGTCCTGGGATCGAGTCCCACATCGGGCTCCTTGCTCAGCAGGGAGCCTGCTTCTCCCTCTGCCTCTGCCTGCCATTCTGTCTGCCTGTGCTCGCTCTCTCTCCCTCTGATAAATAAATAAAATCTTTAAAAAAAATTAAAAAAAATAAATAAAAAGTAACTCAAAGCAGTGGCTTTTAACTGCAGTTTGTACAGCATCTTCAACTAAGAACAAACTTGTAGAAAAAAGACAGAACAAAGAAAAGTGGGAATGTAAATATATGGGTGGAAACTAATGGAATCAGGTGTGTTGGCCATCTCTGGCCTGCTAAGGATTTGTCTCCTGTAAAAGGAAACTTTATATGCTGCCTTTAAACAGAAAAGAGAAAGCTTTTCCTGGATTTGCTTCTTAGTTGTCTTCAGTTCAGACTAATTTTTATGTCAAAGAGACACTTTAGGGTGACATATCCTGGCTTTCTTCATAAGCTACAAAACAATGTTTAAGAAAAATTAGGTGATTATTACACTTAATGTGGAAAAAGCATCCATGCATAACCCATTATTTTCACTTAAAAACCTCTCAGGAATTAAAAAAAAGGAAGTCACTCTGTAGGTTGTTATATTTGTTTGATGAAGAACTGTACATCTTGTATGTATATTCTTGAAAAAGTTTGAAATAATAATCAGCATTCACCAATAGTGTATTAAAATTCTCTCAGGAAAACAGACTGTAAGCCTTAAATTTGACTCTTTCAGAAATAGGACTCCAGAGAAGGTTTTAGATTTAATTTCAGGATTACATCTCATTTATGAAACATTCATCTTATAACAAAGAAAAATGATTTACCTTAATCACATAGGCAATTAATGAGACAGCTATACACAGTGCTTCAGCTCTAACTCAGGGCCCACAGGAGGCTGATGAGGACACTGAGCATCAAAAAGATAAAATGAGAGTAGGGAGGTGAACCATGAGAGACTATGGACTCTGAAAAACAATGTGAGGGGTTTGAAGGGGCGGGGGGGTGGGAGGTTGGGGTACCAGGTGGTGGGTATTATAGAGGACACAAATTGCACGGAGCACTGGGTGTGGTGCAAAAATAATGAATACTGTTATGCTGAAAATAAATAAAAAATAAATTTAAAAAATTAAATAAAAAAAAATCAGCTACATGAAAAAAAAAAGAGAGTAGGGATGAGACTGGAATTTAGGTGATACATATTTACAAATATTTTCAATGAATTAAATATAAATTACATCATTTGCTTTTATAAACTGATAAAATATTTTTATAAATACTTTCAGAACTTTTTTTTTTAAGATTTTATTTATTTATTTGACAGACAGAGATCACAAGGAGGCAGAGAGGCAGGCAGAGAGAGAGGAGGAAGCAGGCTTCCTGCTGAGCAGAGAGCCCGACGCGGGGCTCGATCCCGAACCCCAGGATCATGACCTGAGCCGAAGGCAGAGGCTTTAACCCACTGAGCTACCCAGGTGCCCCACTTTCAGAACTTTCTTATGGTCCAGGGCCACCTGGGTGGCGCAGTTGGTTAAGCCTCTGCCTTCCATTCAGGTCATGATCCCTGGGTGCTAGGATAGAGCTCTACATCCTGTCTGGGCTTCCTGCTCAGTGGAGAGCCTGCTTCTCCCTATTCCTCAGCCCCTTTCCCCACTTGTGCTTGCTTACACTCTCTCTAAAATCAATAAAGTCTTTAAAAAAAGAAAAAACTCTTATATTCCAATGATTTTTTTGGAATTTTTTGCCAATAAAATATTGATAAAAACATGAAGATTACTATTGGTACGAACAAGATTTTTCTCTATTTATTGCTTCACACTAAATAAAGACCTTAAAATTAACTGCTGTGCTTCTGTATATAAAGTTCAATAGTTAAAATATCAATATGTCCTTATTTTAGATGGTAGATTTTTTCCATAAAATGTTCCAAAAAACTTCCTGTTTTAAATACCAATAAAGATAGTGAAATTTATAATACAGACTATATAAGTAAACATTTTGGTTAAAATAGATTCTTTTAAAATTTAAAAGTGGGGTGCATCTGGGTGGCTCAGTGGGTTAAAGCCTCTCGGCTCTGGTCATGATCCCAGGATCCTGGGATGGAGCCCTGCATCCGGCTCTCTGCTCAGTGGCGAGCCTGTTTCCCTCCCTCTCTCTCTCTGCCTGCCTCTCTGCCTACTTGTGATCTCTCTCTCTGTGTCAAATAAATAAATAAATTCTTAAATAAATTAATTAATTAAATAAATAAAATTGAAAAGTGGGAAACTCAGTTTATAGTTTTTTTTTCTTCCCCCCACATAAAAAGACATATATGTGGTTTCCTATTGACAGAGTAGGAGTTTTAAAATGTGATTTGCAGGGTTCCTGGGTGGCTCAGTCAGTTAAGTGTCTGCCTTCTGTTCGGGTCTGATCCCACGGTCCTGGGATGGAGCCCACATCAGGCTCCCTGTTCAGTAGGGAGTCCTCTTCTCTCTCTTTCTTCTTTATCTGCTCCTCCTTCCTGCTTGTGTGCATGTTCTCTCATATATATAAATAATCTTTATTAAAAATGTGATTCATAATCTGAATTTGTGTATTACTTTGATTTTACAATTTCTATCATCAATTACATAAATTGTTTAAGATTTAACAGCTTTAAAGTCAAAGTTAAACTATGATTTTGACAGGATTTCTTGAAAGAACCAATTAGAATACAATCATATACATATAACCAATATCTAAATGTGGGAATCTCATAAAATATTTCTACCCTGTACACTAAAACTTTGGTGTGGAATGAACATTGTTATTTTTAAAATGATATTTTTATCATAATTGTTGTAATGATAGAGTTGTAAAACAATTATAATATTTATTGGCACTGAACTGTATGAGTATCAATAGGAAAGGGGAAGAAAATATCTACTGCTACTGCCATGTACGATGTGTGGATTAACAAGAAAAACTTGATGTTCACAGAAACCTTAAGAAATAGCTTTTAACACAGTGAAAGTTGTTTTTGTTTTTTTAAGGTTTTTGTTTTGTTTTGTTTTTAATAAAGACATGAGGTTCCTTTTTTGGTGAATGTGGCCATAAGACATTTTCTTTTTCTTTTCTTTTTTTTTAAAGATTTTATTTATTTGACAGAGAGAGATCACAAGTAGGCAGAGAGGCAGGCAGAGAGAGAGAGAGAGGAGGAAGCAGGCTCCCTGCTAAGCAGAGAGCCCGATGTGGGACTCGATCCCAGGACCCTGAGATCATGACCTGAACCGAAGGCAGCGGCTTAACCCACTGAGCCACCCAGGCGCCCCCATAAGACATTTTCAAAAGGAAAAATATAGAAACAAATTAGCAAAAAAGAAACATACCACCAAGAGTTAGGTTTAAAAATAAATACATTTAGAAAAAACTATTATTTCCACATTTTTTATCATTATTTGTGTTTTATAACCAGGATATATATCATTTTGAATGCAGAATTAATCAGCCATTAAATGACTTAACAGCATTGCCCCTAGCTACTGTTCTTGGAGGAACATAAATATCATTATAAAGGGTGGAAAAAAAAGTCATAGAGCTACCCTACAGAAGAACTGTTTCCATTTAGACAAAAATAGGAAACAAATTTTCCTCATAAATAAGGGTATCCCTTCCTCCTTCAATTAAAAAAAAAAAAATGCTGACTATACCAGAGAGACTGTACTCTAGGAAAATCAGAATAATGGATCAGAGTCCTGGGTTTAGTTTATGGTTAGAGAAGGGGACGTTGTCCCTCTTTGCCTCTGGGTATTCCCAAAAGTACTGATCAGGCGACACCAAGACCAGTAGGTCAAGAGCTGTAAGACCAGTAGATCACATCTATTCACCAGAACCTAAACAGCGATAATACAAATAGAGGTTCACATACTGTATGTCTAACACCCAAAAGTTATAAAACAGATAATGAAATCGGTTTAGCTTCCAAACTTGACAAATGTACCTTCATGATGACTTGAAAGGCTAGATTCAAGTACAACATTCTCATAATCTTGAATGTGTTAGTTAAGGAAGAGCCAGCTCCTAGCCCTTGGCCAATTTCCTCTTGAATCCACAGCAGGTTCAATCTCATACCATGAGGAGACTTTTGCTCATGGGTATCAACCTGTATATTCAAACTTTGTCTGCAATGTCTGATAAGAACCATCTCTGGCCACCTCTTGCCCCCACCCCCACCACCCAACTTAGAGTTGAACACACTAGAAGTTTAGTCCACCCAATAGGAAACACACTGGGAAAGAAACTCATGTCCATGTAGTCCTAAAACTAGATTATGGACCATTTTACACTAGAGTTTTCAGGTTCTGAGTATCAGAAGAGTGATGTGGAAAGAGGTACATGGGATGCATGTGACTACATTGCCCTAGGCTTAAATCCTCCCACACCCCGCACCCCGTGGAAGTCGGAAAGAAAGAGCATGCTCCATCCTGGAGCTCAGAAAAGTGATCATTTCTAGTTGGGTTTTATGATGGTCCTGACCCACTAAAAGCCAACCATCTTGAGGTCACCACAGCCATCAGCTACACTAGTAAAGGTTAACATGGAATTTCAGCCAGAATAAACTAGAACTCAGATTTCCTTTTTATAATTTCTAATATAATAATACAACTTATTAGAGGTACTCATAGACTTAGAAAAAAAACACAAATATTTCTCATTATGCAGTACACTTCATTCTCAAATTTTTGATGTAATTGTTCTGATCTGAAGAATCTTTAATTGAGGGCACCTGGGTGGCTCAGTGGGTTAAGCCTCTGCCTTCGGCTCAGGTCATGATCTCAGGGTCCTGGAATTGAGTCCCGCAGCAGGCTCTCTGCTCAGCAGGGAGCCTGCTTCCCGCTGTCTCTCTGCCTGCCTCTCTGCCTACGTGTGATCTCTCTCTGTCAAATAAATAAATAAAATCTTTAAAAAAAAAAGAATCTTTAATTGAAGGCTTAGAAATAAAAATTTCACTTTACAGAAAAACTGTAAATCAAATAGCCAATTCCTGAATATTCATTAAGAAAGATTATATATGTTATATATTCCATGGATATGAATCTATATAGCATAAATTATGTACTACAATGAAAAGAAATTTGGTTATATAAAAATACACTTCACAGTAATTCATTTAGAATGAGTTTGTTTGAATAGAGGACTATTTGGTTTCCAGGGCCTAAGTATCTTTCAGATAAGCTCAGATTACAAAGGTAGCTAATTAAAAACCTACAAAGCACTCTCTAGATACCCAATTTTAGGAAGTGAAGTTAGCTATCACAAATCTGGAAAGATCTTCAGATAGTTGATCTTGTCCTAAAGTCTAGGGGTGTATCGTCTCTATTTTCTATTCCTTATTGTAGGAATATTTCATTCTCTCTTTAGCATATTGAGTCTGCTCAGTGTTTGGTTTCTGCTTACTCAATTAGAGCTTGCTCAAGGTTGACATTCAGTAGTGCCAACTGCAGCTTGGTACCACTTAACATTACTGCTCCAATGTCCAACTTGAGTTGACTTGCTTGTTTCTCCATTTCTTATTTCAAATTACCAAAAAAGAATCAAGTAAGATCAACCTGGTCAACATGAATCCCTTTTCAATGGTAAAAGTCCCTTAGTTCTTTTGTAAAAAGAGGTAAAATCCCATTGATATTAATATATAGTTTCCAAAACACTTATTGAAAACTTTGAAAAAATATCTAATTTTCTTAAAGTTAATCCTCAAATCAAACTTGTTTTTTTCAAAAAAGAAAGAGAACACAAGGCCACTTATTTGAATTTATGTACAAATCTTAATATACAGAGCAACATTAAATATTTTTCAAATAACTTTTTAAAAAATATTTTATTTGAGAGAGAGTGAGAGAGACAAGGTACATGCACACACACAGAAAACACATGCACAAGCATGGGGACAGGAAGAGGGAGGAACAGAAAAAGGGGCAGGGGGAGAAGCTGCCTCCCACCTGAGCAAGGAGCCCACCTCAGGGGTGGATCCCAGGACCTTGGATCATGACCTGAGCCAAAGGCAGACACTTAACCTATTAAGCCACCCAGGAAACCCTCAAAAAATTATTTACTGATTAACAGTTTAAAACTTATAAAATAGAGCCCATTTTGCAAATATACTAATTCTTGTTCTTTTTCCCATTTGAGAATATCTGACATAGTGGACAACCATTTCTTTTAGTGATTAACAAAACTGTACTACTTACTAGTTAACAAAAGATATAAATTTAGTCAATAAAATTACTACTATAAGCAGAAAATATATTAAATTTTATAAGAAATGCTGACACATACACTATTAACTGACTTGCATGTTAGTTATTGAGTAGGCTTCTAAGAATGGCATTGTCATGAGTTAGATTCCAAGAGCTATGCTGCGCTGGAATCACATGGAAAAATGCAGACACAATAGACTTGAGAGGACTGAAAGAAAGTACATCTGAATGGATTTAAGCAATTAGTATGCCTCATTTCCAAAATATTTCTGTAATGATTCAGGAGCTAGAAGAGAAGAGCAGCAATTATAGGAACAGAAAATCAACCACTTCCTGGAAGGTAGGATGTGCAGAGAAGTGAATCTGAAGTGATGAGAAGATAAACCTTGGCGGGAGGGTCTGGCTCCCAGCAAATGAGAGGGCAGCAAAGCAGAAAATTGGAACTTTTAGAAGTCTGCTCCAGAGGCTAAGTAGGGGGTGGAGCCCTCATGGGGGCAGTGTCGTCTCAGGACCCACAGGGACACAAAAAGATCAAGGGTGTCTGAGCGTGGCAGAATTCCCAGGTATTGGACCAGGGAACCTGGCCTCAGAGACAGAAGCAAGGAGGGGGCTCTTAGCTCCGGATTACCTTAAACTGTGATCTAAGGCACAGTCGGGCCACTGCTCTTGGAGCAAGGACCCCACAAGTGGCAGATCCAGAGAGACCCCCTCCTTTCTTCTTTTAGAGGACCAGTGTGGGAGTGTGTGGCAGGAATCTGATGGGTTTGGAGACTCCAAATGGGGCTGTGCACCAGAGACAGAAATGCTCTATCACAGGCCAGATCAGCTCAGCGTGCAGCCTGAGACCAGGGAGATGGGAGGGACTGACTGCTTTTCTCTGAGGACACAATGAGGACTGGGGCCCTGAGCTCTTGTCTCCTCTGGGTTGGAGATTGGGAGGCCACCATCTTCATTCCTGTCCTCCAAAGCTGTATGGAAAGCAATCAGGAAATAAAAACTACCAGTAGCAAAACTGAGAAGATTACTTAGCCTGGCCCCTGGCAAGGGCAGTGCAATTCTGCCTTGGGCAAAAGCAGTTGAGAATCATTGCAACAGGCTCCTCCCAGAGAAGATCAGCAAGACCACCCAGCCAACACCAAGTCCACCAATCAATGAGAACTGCAGAACTCCAAAACTAAGGGAAAGCAACATATAGAATTCATGACTTTTTCTCCATGATCCTTTAGTCTTTCAAAGTTAAATGTTTCAATTTTTTTTTCTTATTCTATTTTTTTAAAATTTTCCTTCCTTATTTTAAGTTTTTTTTAAACCATTTTATCTTATCAAAACCTTTTTAAAAAATCCTTTTTTAAAAATTTTCATTGTTACAATCATATTCTATCCTTTCATTTTATTTAACCTTCTTTTTTGTATACATATAGGGGTTTTTCTTTAAAAATTTGGGGTACAATTTCTTCTAGTAGGTCAAAATATACCCTAAATCTAGTGTATGACTTTGTTCTAGCCTCCAGCCTGATCACATTATTTCCCTTTTTTTTAAAAAAACATACTTCTTATCATACCAATTCCATTTTTAGAAACTTTTTAAAATTTTCATCTTTATAGTCATAGTCCATCCCTTCATCATGTTTACCCTTAGTTTTGTATATATATGTAAGTTTTTCTTTCTTTAAAATTTTGGGAGGCAGTTTTTCCCAAAAGACCAAAATATACCCCAAACCAAAAGTGTGGTTCTGTTCTATTCATGAGTCTAATATTTCTATATATTTTCTCCTTTTTTTCCCCTTATCATCTGCCTCAAGTTTTGGGTCTCTTCTGATTTCATTCATGTATATTTTTCTGGGGTTGTGGTTACCCTTTTAGTATTTTGTTCTCTCATTTACCTATTCTTATCTGGATGAATTAACAAGGTGAAAAAACTCACCATAAAAAAAAAAAAAAAGAACAAGAAGCAGTACCAATGGCTAGGGGCCTAATCAATATAGACATTAGTAATATGTCAGAACTAGAGTTCAGAAGGATGATTATCAAGGTGCTAGCTGGACTCCAAAAAGACATGGAAGATAAATCCTTTCTGGAGAAATAGAACCCCATTCTGGATAAATTAAATCCTTTTCTGGAGAAATAAAAGAACTAAAATCTAACCAAGTTGAAATAAAAAATCTACTAATGAGGTGCAATAAAAAATGGAGGCTCTTGCTACTAGGATAAATGAGGGAGAAGAGAGAATTAGTGATATAGAAGGCCAAATGACAGAGAATAAAGAAGCTGAGCAAAATAGAGACAAACAACTACTGGATCACAAGGGGAGAATTCGAGAGATAAGGGATACCATAAGATAAAACAATAATAGAATAATTGGGATCCCAGAGGAAGAAGAAAGAGAGAGAAGGGCAGAAGGTATATTGGAGCAAATTATAGTAGAGAATTTCCCTAATTTGGTGAAAAGAACAAGCATCAAAATCGCAGAGGCACAGAGGACCGCCCTCAAATTCAGTAAAAATAGGTCCACATCCCATTTTCTTTTTTTAAAAATATTTTTATTTGTTTATTTTGAGAGAGAGAGAGAGAGACAGAGTGAGACAAAGCATGAGAGGGGAGGTTAGAGGGAGAAGCAGACTCCCCATGGAGCTGGGAGCCTGATATGGGACTCGATCCCAGGGCTCTGGGACCATGACTTGAGCTGAAGGCAGTTGCTTAACTAACTGAGCCACCCAGGTGCCCCACATCCCATTTTCTAATAGTAAGACTTACAAGTCTTAGTGACAAAGAGAAAATACTGAAAGCAGTTAAGGATAAGTGGTCTATAACATACAATGGTATAAATATTAGCTTGGCAGAAGACCTATCCACAGAGATCTGGCAGTCCAGAAAGGACTGGCATGATATACTTACAGCACTAAATGAGAAAAACATGCAGCCAAGAATACTATATCCAACTAGACTGTCATTAAAAATAGAAGGAGAGTTAAAAAGCTTCCAGGACAAACAAAAATTAAAAGAACTTGTAAACATCAAACCAACCCTACAGGAAATATTGAAAAGGGTCCTCTAAGCAAAAATAGAGACTAAGAGTAACAGAACAGAAGGGAACAGAGACAGTATACAGTAACAGTCACCTTACAAGCAATAAAATGGCACTAAATTCATGTCTTTCAATATTTACCCTGAATGTAAATGGACTAGATGCCCCAATCAAAAGACAGGTTATCAGAATGGAAAAAAAAAAAAAAAAGACCTACTGATATGCTGTCTGCACAAAACTCATTTTAGACCCAAAGACACCTCCCGATTGAAAGTGAAGGGATGGAAAACAATTTACCACTAAAGGACATCAAAAGAAACCTGGGGTGGTAATCCTTATATCAGATAAATTAGATTTTAAGCCAAAGACGACAAGAGATGAGGAAGGACACTATATTATACTAAAGGGTCTGTCCAACAAGAAGATCCAAAATTTTAAATATGTATGCCTCTAACATGGGAGCAGACAATCATATAAACCAATTAATAACAAAATCAAAGAAACACATCAACAATAATACAATAATAGTAGGGGACTTTAAAACCCCCCTCATTGAAATGGACAGATCATTCAAGCAAAAGATCAACAAGGAAATAAAGGCTTTAAATGACATATTGGATGAGATGGACATCACAGACATATTTAGAACATTCCATCCCAACACAACAGAATACACATTCTTTGTTAGTGCACATGGAACATTCTCCAGAATAGATCACATCCTGGATCACAAATCAGGTCTCAACTGGTACCAAAAGATTGGGATCATTCCCTTCATATTTTCAGACCACAATGCTCTGAAACTAGAACTCAATCACAAGAGGAAATTTGGAAAGAACTTCAAATACATGGAGGCTAAAGAGCATCCTACTTAAGAATGAAGGGGCCAACTAAGAAATTAAAGAAGACTTTTAAAAAATCATGGAAACAAATGAAAATGAAAACACAACAGTTCAAAATCTTTGGGACAGAACAAAGGTAGCCCTGAAAGGAAAATATATAGCAATACAAGCCTTTTTCAAGAAACAAGAAAGGTCTCAAATACACAACCTAACTGTACATCTAAAGGAGGTGGAGAAAGAACAGCAAAGAAAGCCTAAACTCAGCAGGAGAAGAGAAATCATAAAGATCAGAGCAGAAATCAATGAAATAGAGTCCAAAAAAACCAATAGAACAAATCAACAAAACTAGGAGCTGGTTCTTTGAAATAATTATTAACATTGATAAACCCCTGGCCAGATTTATCAAAAAGAAAAGAGAAAGCACCCAAATTGATAAAATCATGAATGAAAGAGGAGAGATCACAACCAACACCAAAGAAATACAAATACTTATAAGAACATATTATGAGCAACTATATGCCAGCAAATTTGACAATCTGGAATAATGGATGCATTCCTAGAGATATATAAACTACCACAACTGAACCAGGAAGAAATAGAAAGCTTGAACAGACCATAATCAGTAAGGAGTTTGAAGCAGTCATCAAAAATCTC
Organism: Mustela erminea; assembly: GCF_009829155.1. Lineage (NCBI taxonomy): Eukaryota > Metazoa > Chordata > Mammalia > Carnivora > Mustelidae > Mustela > Mustela erminea. Next base: position 108,328,325 of record NC_045617.1, on the reverse strand, counting down.
CCAATAAACAACAGCCTAGGGCAAGATGGCTTCTCAGGGGAATTCTACCAAACACTTAAAGAAGATTATTACCTATTCTCTTGAAATTGTTCCCAAAAAATACAAATGGAAGGATAACTTCCAAACTCATTTTATGAAGCCAGCATTACCTTGATCCCCAAACCAGAAAAAGACCCCACCAAAAAGGAGAATTATAGACCAATATCCTTGTTGAATATGGATGCAAAAATTCTCACCAAAATACTAGTCAATAAGATCCAATAGTATATTAAAAGGATTATTCACCACCACCAATTGGGCTTTATTCCAGGGCTGCAAAGTTGGTTCAACATCTGCTCATCAATGTGATACAATTCATTAATAAAAGAAAGAAGAACCACATGATACTCTCAATAGATGCTAAAAAAGCAATTGACAAATTTCAGCTTCCTTTCTTGATCAAAACTCTTCAAAGTGTAGGGATAGAGGGTACATACCTCAATATCATCAAAGCCATCTATGAAAAACCCACAGCAAATATCATTCTCAATGGGAAAAAACTGAGATCTTTTCCCCTAAGGTTAGGGACATAGCAGGGCTGTTCACTATCACCACCGCTATTCAACATCGTACTAGAAGTCCTATCCTCAGCTATCAGGCAACAAAAAGAAATAAAATGCATCTGAATCAGCAAAGAAGAAGTCAAACTCTCACTCTTATAGATGATATGATACTCTCTGTGAAAAATCCAAGAGTCCACCCCAAAACTGCTAGAACTCATACAGGAATTCAGTAAAGTGTTAGGTTATAAAATCAATGTCCACAAATCAGTTGCATTTCTATACATCAACAAGGCAGAAGAAAGAGAAATGAAGGAGTCAATACCATTTACTATTTCACCCAAAACCATGAGATACCTAGGAATAAACATAAATAAAGAGGCAAAGAATCTGTTCTCGGAAAACTATAAAGTACTCATGAAGGAAATTGATGAAGAAATGGAAAAATGTCCCATGGTCATGGATTGGAAGAACAAATATTGTGAAAATGTCTATGCTACCTAAAACAATCTACACATTAATGTAATCCCTATCAAGATACCATCTTTTTTTTTTTTTTCACAAAGAAATGGAACAGATAATCGTAAAATTTATATGGAACCAGAAAAGACCCGAATAGCCAGAGGAATGTTTAAAAAGAAAATCAAACCCGGTGGCATCACAATTCCAGACTTTAAGCTCTATTATAAAGCTGTCATCATCAAGACAGTATGGTACTGGCACAAAGAAGACACATAGATCAATGGAACAGAGTAGAGAGCCCAGAAAAGGACCCTAAACTCTATGGTCAACTAATCTTTGGCAAATCAGGAAAGAATGCCCAATAGAAAAAAGATAGTCTCTTCAACAAATGGTGTTGAGAAAATTGGACAGCCATATGCAGAAGAATGAAACTGGACCATTTCCTTACACTACATACAAAAATAGACTCAAAATGAATGGAAGACCTCAATGTGAGAAAAGAAACCATCAAAATCCTTGATGGGAGAGGCACCTGCGTGGCTCAGTGGGTTAAGCCTTTGCCTTCCGCTCAGGTCATGATCTCAGGGTCCTGGGATTGAGCCCCGCATCAGGCTCTCTGCTCAGCAGGGAGCCTGCTTCCCTTCCTCTCTCTCTGCCTGCCTCTCTGCCAACTTGTGATCTCTGTCTGTCAAATAAATAAATAAATAATCTTAAAAAAAAAACCTTGAGGAGAACCCAGGCAGCAGCCTCTTTGTAGAAACATCACCAAAGGCAAAGGAAGCAGGGGAACTATTGGGACTTCATCAAGATCAAAAACTTTTGCACATCAGAGTCAACAAAACCAAAAGCAACTGAGAGAATGGAAGAAGATATCCACAAATAACATATCAGATAAAGGGCTAGTATTCAAAATCTGTAAAGAACTTGTCAAACTTAACACACAAAGAACAAATAATCCAATCAAGAAATGGCCAGATACGTGGACAGACAGTTTTCCAAAGAAGACATCCAAATGGCCAACAGACAGATGAAAGAGTGATCAATATCATTCAACATCAGGGAAATGCAAATCAAAATCACAGTGAGATACCACCTCACTCCAGTCAGAATGGCTAAAATTAACAAGTCAGGAAATGACAGATGTTGATGAGGATGCAGAAAAAGGGGAACTATCCTGTGCTGTTGGGCATGCAAGCTGGTGCAGCCACTCTGGAAAGCAGCATGGAGTTTCCTCAGAAAGTTGAAAATAGAGCTACCCTACCACCCAGCAATAGCACTACTGGGTATTTACCCCAAAGATGCAAGTGCAGTGATCAGAAGGGGCATGTGTGCCTGAATGTTTATATGAGCAATGTCCACAATAGCCAAACTATGAAAAGAACCTAAATGTCCCTCAACAGATGAATGGATAAAGACAATGTGGTGTATATATATATATATACACAATGGAATACTATGAATCCATCAAAGAAATGAAATCTTGCCAAATGCAAAACCTGGATGGAACTAGAGGGTATTATGCTGAACCAAATATGTCAATCAGAGAATGACAATTATCATATGACTCCCTGATATGAGGAACTTGAGTGGCAGGATGGGGTGTCATGGGGGGTGTAGGGAGGGAAAAAATGAAACAGGATGGGATCAGAAGGGAGAGAAAACATAAGGGACTCTTAATCTCATGAAACAAACTGAGAGTTGCTGGGGGCTGGGGGAGTAGGGATAGGGTGGCTGCATTATGGACATTGGGGAAGGTATGTGCTATGGTGAGTGCTGTGAATTGTGTAAGCCTGATGGTTCACACATCGGTACCCCTGGGGTAAATAATAAATTATAGGTTAATTAAAAAAATGAATGGCATTGTCACAAGGAAAAGACATAGACTCAGAAAGGAACATGATTATCACAAAGCATTCATTTATTGATAACTATATTGACTAGCACTGGTAACCTCTCTCTAGGGCATACCTAAAAGCATACCTACTAAAAATCTGTCCAGTATCTATTCCAAGATAGGTGTCCTGTCTTTGAGTCCATTAATGCCAATGTATCATGAATACACAGAGATTATTAGCTGCTCAAGCAAACTTAAACCAAGAAAACACATGTTCGTTGAACACCAATTTTAGAAAAGTATCCATTGACAGGCTTTCTGGGTTCAATTCTTCCCCTAACATTTCCTACATAAAGAAGTGACTTTAGACACAAAGGTTACTAGTTTTTATAAATGATGATAGTATCTGTAGCTATCTCAAAATTCTGGTGCTAAGTAAGCACTCTGTCCATGTGAACAATAAAGTTGATATAATAAGGGGTATGACAATTTCAATGCTGAATTTTGTGAAGTCTAAAGACTTGACAAGAATTGGAGATGTTCCAGGAGCTTAAAGGAGCTAAAATGTCAAGAGAAAATGGTGGATGAAAAAAAAAAACAAAACAATTTTTGAAACCTACTAAATTTTAATGTCAGTATTTATATATCTAAGTAGATTTACTGTTTAGTGTGTCTGTTACTGATAAATAGAGCAAAATACTGAAATCTGTATTTTAAAAACATTAACGTGAAAACCATTTGAAAGACATCAAGTAATTTTTGCAACAGGGCTTATACCTGATGTTATTTTATCTAGATTTGGGGGGAAATGTATTATTCTAAAATGAGTTTAGAATTAAATAAAAGCATAAAAGAATCATTTATTCATTAATTCTTTTATGTAAAACATTATGTGTGAGTCATTATGGGTATCAGAAAACTCTGTTCTGTTAATATAGAATATTACATGAGACTACATGTCTGCATTTAGCCTTACTAGAGAAATAATGAAGTATGCACTAAAAGATGAATAGAATTTAGCTACAAAACCAAGTGGAAATAGAAGTGTTCCAGTAAGAGGACAGTGTGTTCAAGGGCCAGAGGCAGGAAAGATATAAAAACTTCCAAGAAACTGTAAAAAGCCTTTTATGGTTAGAGTGATTGAACATGAGCCTGGAGAAACTTAAAATATGGCTATATTATTCAAGGCTCTGCAGGTCATGTTAGGGATTGATTTTATTCTGTGAAGAATAAAATTGGTTGAAAGATTTTAAAGTGCTAAGTGAAATAAAGTTGGAGATAATCAATACATTTTAATGTTCATCAATATCATTTATATCACTATATTAATATTTGAGGTAAAAATATATATTCATGTATGAATATATATATACTATATATAGTATATATATATATACTATATATAGAATATATATATATATACTATATATTCATGTTTGAAAGAAATACAGAATAAATAGTAAGGAGATATTGTCTAAAGAATAAGAGAAATGAATATGTGTACTATCTAATTTTTTCCCAGGGAAACAGATTTGAAGTCATCCAATATTAAGAATACCAATGCCCCTAATACAAGATCTTTGTTTCATGCATGGCTGACAGAATAGGAGTATTTTACTCTTCAATGGTGAGATCAAATCTCTTGACACTTCCCCTTAAAAATTTCTTTTGAGCTTTGTTTTCATAGACATTTACATATCAATAGTATCAGAAAATATTTTGGAAAGCTTTGTGTTGCTTGTATTACCAAAATTTCATGTGATATAGATAGATAGATAAATGATAGATAGATAGATAGATATCGATAGATATGTATGTAGATCTATCCATACACAAATATTTAATATAAATGCAATTCCTTCCAACAGATTTCTGAGGGAACTTAAAGAGATCTGTGCTGCCATGTTCAAGACATAACAAGTGATAGAGTTGCTACAGGACAGAATTAGCTTGAAGTGGTTGAATATTTAAATCATTTAACTCCCCTGCTCTCATTCCATACTCAAAACCTTTGGATGCAATTTGATTGCCCATGTGCTTTGACTACAAGCAGGAAAGTTAATTTATTATGGACACACATGAGAGTTCAGGCCTGTATTGCAGTTATTAGTAGCTTCTTCAAGGCTAGACACCTAATAAGCTGCAAAGGAGGAATTCTAATATAGATGTTTACAAAAATCTGGCATCTAAGCACTTAGAATCATGCAGAATAGTCAAATTGCCATCTGAGGTTTACTAACTTATTGACGTTGTATAAGCTCCTAACATAGAAAAAGCAACACAAACCTCAAAGAGTTGTGGCAAGGAGTAAGCTACATATGTTTAATGCTCTGTTCGCTATACTATACCATCAACTGCTTCCTCAGCTTTGTTCCCCACGAATTTCCTCAAGAGAATCTCCAGGAGTTGTAAGTGTAGAAAAGAGCAGGGAGAGTGTGCCTCTGGGAATTTGGAAACATTCCCTAAGAGGTTTATAGAGGCATTTTCCCAATCAAATGAACTACTAATCTAAGTAATTTAATTATAAGAAGAGTAAGCACTAAATCACTTGCTTTCTATGCAATGCATTTACTTAAAGTTAGTTAACTGGAGAAAAAAATCCCATTGCTCTTCTGTTTTATAGGTAATATGCTTGGTAACAGAAGAAGCAACATTCAGAAGTTTCAAGACTGGTCTTCTGAATATTCTATCTACTTTGTTTTACAGATTATGTACCAGAAACATGTGAGTCTTAAAAAGCTTTCCCAAACACATACAATTAATTTGTGAAAATTTCAGGTTAATTATTGTTACTTTCTAATTTTTGAATTCGAGTGGTGTCTTAAATTTTGATTATATTAATGACTTTCTATATGAGGAGAATCAGAACTCCTGGATTTCTCCCATTTTCACATAAAATACTGATAATTTTGAATTGTTTAAAAAGAAAACTTCATTGACAAATACACTAATTTTGGCATATCAAACCTTGTTTTCTTCCAAAATATTTTATTCAGAAGCAACATTTTTCAAGCTTCATAAGTTTTTAATTTTTTTCCTAGTAAGATTCTGAGTAATGATATCCTTAATTAGGTTCATTTTAGGCAGATGCATAAAGTTGATGCTTTCAATTTATTAATGCAGTCTAGAAGTCAGATAAGAGGATTTTCAGTCTGGCTTCTGATGCTTTTTCTTCTTTCTCTGTTTGACTACGCAATTTAAAAGAACATTTTTAGTAATATATTTACATGGTTGCTCATAAAAATGTAATTATATTCTTTGTCTTCTAGCTCTACATTTTCCTGCCCCATTACAGTAAGTCATGGGCTTTATGCTTTCTTCTTTTCAAAACAACCATATTGCCATAAGCCAAATATAAGTGGGAAATTTATCTGACAAATGCATGGTGAAATTTCTGCCCACCAAATGATTTTCAAATCACAGAATAAAAAGGACCTGTGGGAGATGAATCTACAGAATTTGGAACAGCTCTTTAAAAATAGCCTGAATAATCTTCTGCATGGCCCAAAGCAAAAGGTAAATTAAGAAGCAATATACTATAAGTGTAATGGAGCATGTACTTATACATTCATGGTTCCATTCATCTCATGTAAACAGCTCACACATTGCACCTCCCAGGAATAATTACACAACAGTAAAGAGTTTGAAATTATAAATATTAAGACAGAAAAATCTTCTGTGCATTCACTCTAGAACAAGTTTGGAAAGATTAAGAAGGGGTATAATTCTTAACTGTTATATTACTTTCTAATTGTATACATTGTATGTTGAATATCCAAATAACAGAAAAAGCTCTGGGCAAAAATCAGTAGGAGATGTGTGCCTGTTGTCAGTTGAAAATAGAGGTTTGCTGATCTGTTGGCATGGCAGCAGTGTGTTGCACAACCAGGCAGGCCAGCATTCAGGAAAGATCATGAAGCTTTTAGTGTTCAAAGTGCTAGAAGCTGGGTTCATTAAATAGGGAACAATTGCCCTCTTCAGTAAAATTAGCAGGAGACTAACTGAACAAGAGGTGTCTTGTGCAAGAGGATTCTTTAAATTTCTCAAAATAGTCTATTAAATGCAAGTCAACCAAATCAGATTGGTGGTGGTATTTTGTTTTGTTTTTGTTTTGTTTTGTTTTGTTTTTTGTTTTATTTTTTAAAGATTTATTTGAGAAAGAGAGTTTGTGAAGGGGGGGCAGAGGGAGAGTGAATCTCCAGGCAGACCCCCTGCTGAGCCTGATGCAGGGCCAGGCTGGCGCTGTTGCATGTGTGAACAAGCATGTGATACATTGGAAAAAAAAAACATTTTATATATTTAAATAACCAAAATTATGTATTTTTTGGGGGTAGAAGCCCAGATACTTCAACCTGGAAAATAGAATTACGGCTGTAAAGATTAATTTTCCAAAATTAAGAGACATCTATGATACAAATCTAACAGTAGTATTGTGTCGCTCTCGCCAGCAAGAACGACCCGCAGACGAGGTTGAGTGGCAAACTTCTTTATTGACAATCTTCTACATATCTTGATTCGGGAACCCCGCACCACAATTTTAGCCCCTTATTATAGTTAACAATAGTTAGAGATGCCCAATCACCACATCACACGATACACCTAAGCACCAATCAGACATACTACCTATGACCTTATCCGTGAGCATGTGAGATGCTCGTGGGCGCCTACGTGACTCTATTGTTCTACAGATCTTGTGCCTTTCCCAAGACTCCTGGTAAATCATGTACCTCTCTATGACTCCTGGCATTGATTGTACGTCACCCATGAGCGCACCCATATTCTTTGGGTTAAACATTTACAGCCCTTCCTCCTCAGGCATATCCGTCTACGTGACTCCTAGCTCCTGCTGCATGGCTCTCCACAGTATTGAATATATCTGAAAGGGTAAATATAGAAGTAAAAATTTCTATGTTGATTATTGTAACAAAATATTTCATAAGAAAACCAAAAACAAGACTTTTTGATGTGATCATCAAAACTCTGAAATAATAGAGACCAGGGTCTCTATCTCTGGTCGAGAGGACCAGGGATAAATGTCTGGAAACTAAAAATGGCTGATATACATATTTTTTAATGAAATAAATATAATTTTAGAAAGCCAAACGCTGATAAATTTAGAAATAATTCTTAAAAGGGAAAAATTCTAGAATAGTACATTAAACTGCTGTTTTGGATAACCTTAGTAAAATAGGATGGCATCATATTTAAGGTCTTGACTTCAAAACATATCAAGACAGTAGTAGGCATGAAAAAGAGGCAGCAGCAAAGGGGAGAAATGAGATAAAACAATGAATCTGTCTTGCATAATGCCAAATCTTATGAAATAGCAGTCAGTCTCAAATTCCAAAAGTTAGAACATTTGTATAATTTGAGGAGTCAAAGATAGTGAATTGGTAGTGGCTGTCTCATAATTCCAGGTTTTTCTACCCAGTTTACAAGAGCACTTCTGTTAGAAAACAAACTTTTAGAAAATGGTGCTCAGTCCTGGGCTGAGTTGTTTGACAATGTGGCAACATGTAGAATTATAGCCAAGTTAGCTCACAGAAGATTGACGTTTTCATAAAGGAAAGATTCCATATATTTATGGAAGAAATGAAATACTCTGATAAAACTTGAGGCACACACAAGGACAGAATTTTTAAACACTGAAACAAGTTATTGAAAATTTTATACCTTCTTGGATTCAATTTACTAATATTTTCTTGAGATTTTTCCTCATGAGAAATATTGGTCTATAGTTTTCTTGTCTTGTGATCTTGTGATGTCTTTATCTAGTTTTGGTGTTAGGATAATAATGGCCTCATATAATGAGTTAGGAAGTATTCTCTCTATTTCTGTTTTCTGAAAGATTGAGAACTACTCTCTCTCTCTCTCTCTCTCTCTATATATATATATATATATATTTAATATTTGGTAGAATGCATGATTAAAATCATCTAGGCTGGCTGTTTTCTTTTTTCTTTTTTGGAAGGCTATTAAAGATAATGAATCACTGATTAATAAAACTATTCAGTTTACCTATTTCTCCTTTTGTGAGTTTTGGTAGCATGTGTCTTTCAAGTAATTTGTCCATTACATACAAAATATTAAATTATGGGAATAGAATTTTTCATGGTTTCCTTTATTACCATTTTGATGTCTGTGGGATCAGTATTAATGACTTCTATTTCTTTTCTGGTAATATGTACCTTTTTTTTGTTTTTGGTTAGACTGACTAGAGGTCAATTTTTACTGATCTTTCAAAAAAAACACAACTCTTGGTTTTATTGATTGTATTTTACCATTTTCAATTTTACTAATTTTTACTGCAATTTATTATGTATTTTCTTTAGTTTGCTGTACACTAAGGCTTCCTTTTTTTTAATTGGTTGAAACATTAACAGCACAGATAATAAATTTAAGAATAAATATCTTGGACAATTATTTAGGTGGTCCATGAATTCTAGGGTAGAGTATAGAAAGAGATAACACAACTTATCTTTATTACAGGTATATGAAACAACTTTACTGAAGGGTGTGGGGGTGAGGAAGGGAAAGTTACTGACCTAAGTTACTTTATAAATGAGTGAAATCTGTAATATCAAAGGACAAAAATCTATAGGACTCAAAAGAAATTACAAGTAAGCATGGTACTCTAATGGATAAAGCCCTTTTCTGTGGAGAGAGGGGTTAATAAGTCTGAAACCATAAAATATATATACATATATATACATATATATACGTATATATGTATATATATACACACATATATATATAGAGAGAAAGTGGACAATTAAATATATAGCAGATGGTACAAGTCAGGTTTTTTTACTTGTTGAGTAGGTTACAGTGGTTAATGGTAGTTACCAAGAGCTCAGGGAAGAGTGTTTGATCACCCATTTGCTGACCAAGAGTTCAGAGTAGGAGATAACAATAAGAATTAAAGTTGAGTTTTAGATAGAAATTACTACATACAAAAATATCAATAAATGTGCATTAAACACATGTTGGTAAACAAATATTTCCCTATTCTCTCTACTGAGAAAGCTTACATCCTAGTAGTAGTGAGCATACCTAGAGCCTAGAATTTCTCACACAATTCTCTAATTAAAGGAACCAGAGTTCTTTGGAGAAATGGATGATTCTAAGACTGGGGCAAATAATACACAAATTAGCCAAGATCTCTTTGTGCTGTCAAAAAGTAAAGTGCTGAAGTAAAAATAGTGATCTACATGATAGGGATATGACAAAGTAACACAGGAGTAAACTGAAAGAGCTTCCATCACCACTTCCTCTGCTTGACTTATTTCGCTAAGCATGATACGCTCTAGTTCCATCCATGTTGTCGCAAATGGCAAGATTTCATTTCTTTTGATGGCTGCATAGTATTCCATTGTGTATATATACCACATCTTCTTGATCCATTCATCTGTTGATGGACATCTAGGTTCTTTCCATAGTTTGGCTATTGTGGACATTGCTGCTATAAACATTCGGGTGCATGTGCCCCTTTGGATCACTACGTTTGTATCCTTAGGGTAAATACCCAATAGTGCTTAAGTGGGTAGGAGAAGAATAAATGAAACAAGATGGGATTGGGAGGGAGACAAACCATAAGTGACTTTTAATCTCACAAAACAAACTGAGGGTTGCTGGGGGGAGGGGGTTTGGGAGAAGAAGGTGGGATTATGGACATTGGGGAGGGTATGTGCTTTGGTGAGTGCTGTGAAGTGTGTAAACCTGGTGATTCACAGACCTGTACGGCTGGGGATAGAGTATTATGCCTCCATCAGAAAGGATGAATACCCAACTTTTGTAGCAACATGGACGGGACTGGAAGAGATTATGCTGAGTGAAATAAGTCAAGCAGAGAGAGTCAATTATCATATGGTTTCACTTATTTGTGGAGCATAACAAATAGCATGGAGGACATGGGGACTTAGAGTGGAGAAGGGAGTTGGGGGAAATTGGAAGGGGAGGTGAACCATGAGAGGCTATGGACTCTGAAAAACAATCTGAGGGTTTTGAAGGGACGGGGGGTGGGAGGTTGGGGTTCCAGGTGGTGGGTATTATAGAGGGCACGGATTGCATGGAGCACGGGGTGTGGTGCAAAAATAATGAATACTGTTATGCTGGAAATAAAAAAAAATAAAATAAATATTAAATATTAAAAAAAAAAATAAACTGCAACTACACATTGTGGAATTAAAAAAAAAAAAAAAAAAAAAAGAGCTTCCAACAGCCAAAGGGGACTAACTTGAGCACCTAAATAAATATACTATTATTTGATTAAAACTCAATGTATTAAAATAATATATAAATTCTTGTTGATAACTCCACAAAAAAGAGACAAATATCCTATGGAAGATAATCAAGAAACATTCTATGAAGTACTTGACTAGTACTTTTCAGATAAATTAATAAAATTACACACACATAGACACAGTCTGAGAACTTGTCACAGTCAAAAGGAGCTGACAGAAAAATGACGGTGATATATAATGAGGTACCAGCCTGGTTGGGATCCTGGAATGATATAAAGGTAGGAGATATGGGCTAAAAGAATTGGGACAATGGACATTATCTAATAACAACAACTTTAGGAATTCATTAATTGTATCAAGGAGTCATTATAATGTAAGAGATCAATAATGGGAAACTGACCACAGCTTACACAGGCACTCTGCAATATCTTCAGTTTTATAGTAAGAGATAAATTGTAGTCAGAGTAATAAAATGTAAGTTATGTTCTAAGGAAAAATTATGACAAACTAGGTAACTTTTTTAAAAAAATTAAAAATATATACCATATACTTTAAAGCGATTAACAAACATCCTTTCTTTTGAAAAAAAATATTGTCATTTAAATGTTTCCCCACAATGATGAAAACCACAAGATGAAAAGGCCACCTGTGGAATAAGGAAAAAAAAAAAAAAAAACAACTGCAAACCATGCATCAAATAAGGGGTTAATATCCAAGGTATATCATGAACTCCTACAACTCAATAGCAAAATAGCAAACAACCTATAAAAAGAACTGAATAGACATTTTTTTCACAGATAATCTCCAAATGGCCAATGGATCAGTTCATGAAAAGATGCTCAATATCACTAATCATTAGGAAAAGGCAAATCAAAACCCCAATGAGCTAGTCATACCTGTTAGAATGGCTATCATCAAAAACATAGGAAATAAGTGTTGGTGAAGCTATGGAGAAAAAAGAATCTTTGTGCACTATTGGTGGGAACATAAGTAACTGCAACCATAACGGAAAATAGTCAAGAGTTTCCTCAAATAAATAAAAGTACTCAAATAAATAAAAGGAGGTTCCTCAAAAAAGTAAAAATGGAACCAACACATGATCCAGTAATCTTGCTTCTGGGAATACAATCAAAGGAAGTGAAAATTGGATCTCAAAGATATCTGCATTCCCATGATTCTGGCAGCATTATTCATGACAGCCAAGATGTGGAAACAACATAATTGTCAATGAATGATTCAAGATGTGGTGCCCAGATGTGGACATTATTCATCCATGAGAAAGAACGAAGTCTTGTCATTTTCCACAGCATGAATGGAACGTGAGCATTATGCTGCGGTAAATCAGACAGAGAAAGATGTCTATATGATGTCACCTATACGTGATTCTCAAAAAGCCAAACACACAGAAATAAACTAAAATGATGGTTACCAGGGTGGAGGGAGGGAGGGAAATAGAAGATATTGGTCAAGGAACACAAACTTCTAGCTATAAGATTAATAAGTTCTGGGGACCTTATGTATAGCATAGTGATTATAGCTAGTAATAATGTACTATATGCTTGAAAATCGCTGAGGAGATTTTAAATATTCTCACTACACAAAATTAATGGTAATTAATGCAATATGGTACTTATTAGGTTTTAATGCTCAAGTGGTCATCATTTGATATACAAGTATCAAATCAACACATCGTACACCTGAAATTACACAATGCTACTTGTCAGTTATTTCTCAATAAAGATGTGGGAAAAAAGAAAAAAAAAAACAATAAAAAACACACTCTTATGCTCCTCACCTCTCTGGGTTTCAGAAAGTCTGTATCTCCACAAAACATATACCCTACTTTAGCAAAATTACCACATATTTGAGATTTAAGCTAGTTTTGGTGAAACTTCAGCAGTCAGAATTGAGTAAAGCTGCCCATATTATATGAACTACCTCTATCCTTAGCACCTTAAACTAATGTGATGATGACATGTTTAACACCTTTCGCTGACCTCTCCTTACTCCAAAATGGATTAACTTTAATAATATGGTGATAACTTTAATAAATCAAATTGCAAATTGCAAAATGATTATTTCTAATAAGTATCATCTTTCTAAAAATATAAAGTTGTTGTAGTTCACAAACTGCAGAAAAGGAAAAGTTAATTTTTAAATTGCTAATATAATTCCAACATCAAAATTTCATTTCCTTATTCCATCTTGAAGTTCTACTTTACAAATGTGTCTTAAACATGCTGACCATAAAAATTCTAAGATTTTTAGGACTAAAAATATTTTAATATATACTTGTGTATATAGGAGATGATGAAAATGCATATATAAGCAGGTTGATAATTTCCTGGAAGTGTGAAAGGTATAAAATATTATACTTAAGAATTACATTTACTTTGCCCTGAACTCATCACAATTTATATACAAATTTTTATTTTCCTTTAGTGACACATGATACAACTTCAAAATGCACATGGCATCTTTGCTTCTCACATTTAATGAGTCTTTCACTGAAGCCCTCCAACACTGAATAATATAATGTGGTGTTTTCTCCAAAAAACAAGTTCACTTTTCTTATCCTACTCATTTAACCTGGGGCTGCAATTCTTGTTATAATAAAGCATCACTACACTACATGCCAGAAAAGACAGATATTCATTTCTAATCTTGCATATTGAGCCCTAAAGGGACAAGATTTCCACTTGCAAGAATTATAGCTACTGTTTTGTCTAACTGGTGTAATCATCTATGTTCAAAATCTGATAAAAATCAAGTAAAATTCCCTTAAAGCAGGATTGCCTCTCCTATTTGGAGAACTGTATCTTCTACTTATTGAAAGAAAGCAAGGCAGTCTTCTGTCATAGGAATACATTTTTCTTATCTAGGTCTTCAAACTAGAGAAAAATTGTAAGTATAAAATTATCTAAAGGAAAAAAAATTAACTGTCTTGCCATTTTGAATGTGCATGTGTGTGTGCATTTAGAGCTGACTTTGTTTTGGTAAGTGACGATTGTCAACAGAAGCTGTGAAAACTAACAAAGTTATCTAAAAAAGTTATAGTTCTTAGCTAAATTGAAATGTTAATATATGACTAGTATTTATTTTGTTTATAAGAAGTGTTTATTTTGGTCCATATTATACTATATGTGTGTATTGCTTTATAATATTACTGTTTTACTTATTACTATAGTAATGAAACATGCATATATAATGCTTAGTATTTTTCATAGTATTTGATAATAGAGCTGTAGTCTTTGCCATATTTAACAACTATTTGTCATTGGACATTGAGATCATTTTCACTCATTTTTACCATGGCTAAAACTATACTGAAGAGCCTTTGATAAAAATGAATGGTTATCTTAGTGTGTGGAGACAAATTGTTTTAAGAGGATTAGCAGAGACCAAAGAATTCACCATGTATAAGAAATATTTGTAACACTTTTAATAATTTATACTGATACACATATACAGTGTATCTATATATTCATACACAACTATTATAGCAAACTTAAACTGTATGCACATATACAGCTTTATATATGCACATGTGTTTTTACATATATAGTTATATACAGGTATATCACATGTGTGTATACATGTGTATACACACACACACACACACACACACACACTCTAAGGTGAATGTAAATTGGAGGTTGGAGGGAAGATGGCAGCAGAGTAGAAGGACCCTAAGACTTCCTGGTCCCATAAATACAACTAGATAACTATCAAATCACCCTAAATATAGAAATTGACCTGAAGACTGACAGAACAACTTCCACAACTAAAGGGAGAGAAGAGGCCACACTGAAGGTAAGAAGTGCAGAGAATGTACACAAGGAGTATGTACAAGGAGAATGCTTCCCCACAGGTATTGTCTTAGAAAAATAAGAGGGGAGGAATTTCTTGACTTTTTTGAGCCAGTGGTGCTTAAAACCTGGAGTTCTAAAGGTCAACGTGCTTGACTGAGATAGAGCCAAGAGGAAACTGCCTTGCTCCTGGAGAGAAGGCAGGCAAACAAGCTAGGGGCAGACAGAATGAAAATAGCTACTTTAAGAATGACTGTGGTACACAGTAGGGAAGAGAATTCCACTTCTCAAGCCACGTCCATGAGAGGCAGAGTTCATATGGATGCCCCTCCAGGATGAAAAAACTGACCAAGACCATTTCCCAACCTTTCCCTTCAGTATAAACACAGAGCCAAATGCTGGAAGGCTGCCTAACTTATTTACATTGAACCCATTCCCCTGCACTCTGGTGGGACTGCCTTTCTCAGTGATGCTTGCCTCAGTCCCAGCAAGATGGGATACTCCCCCTGAAGACCAGCACAAACCTCTGCCCATACCACATCTCCCAAGCAGAGAGTTCTGCAGGGCCTCAGTGGAGGTAGTGATAATCTCACTTCATAAGTAGACTAGAGCAGACCAACTTACAACTTAGCACATTTGGGTCAGGGAATTAAAACTGATAAACCTCTAGCCAGATTTGACAAAAACAAAAGAGAAAGGACCTAAATAAATAAATTTACAAATGAGAAAGGAGAAATAGCAACCAACATCATAGAAATACAAACAAGTATTTCTTTATGATGAAATATTATGAAAAACTATATGCCAACAAGTGGGACAACCTGGAAGAAGTGGATAAATTCCTAGAAACAAATTTTCAAAACTGAAGCAGAAAGAAATACAACACTTTGAACAAACCAATAACCAGCAAATAAATTGAATCAGTAATCAAAATA
Source organism: Mustela erminea (assembly GCF_009829155.1). Taxonomy (NCBI): domain Eukaryota; kingdom Metazoa; phylum Chordata; class Mammalia; order Carnivora; family Mustelidae; genus Mustela; species Mustela erminea. The sequence continues at coordinate 108,312,503 of NC_045617.1, read as the reverse complement.
TTCCCATCAAACAAAGGTCCAGAGCCAGATGGCTTCATAGGCAAATTCTACCAAACATTTAAAGAACAGTTAACACATATTTTTCTCCACAAACTATTAAAAAAGGAAAAAAAAAAAGAGGAAGGAATGGTTTCAAATTCATTCTATGAGGCCAACACTACCCTAATATCAGGATAGACACCACTAAAAAAGAACTATAGGCCAATACCTCTGATCAATATGGATGCAAAAGCCAACAAAATACTAACAAATCAAGCCCTACAATACATTGGGGAAAAAGAATCCTTCACCATGATAAAGTGCAACTTATTCCTGGGATGCAGAGGATGTTTCAATATTCACAAATCAACATGACAAGAACCAGATCATTTCAATAAATGCAGAAAAATCATTTGTCTAAGTAAAACATCCAATTGGTATTAAAACCCTAAACAATGAATCAGAGGGACCATATTTTTACATAGTAAGGGCCATATATGAAAAACCCACAGATAATTTCACCCTCATTGGGGAAAAACTGAGAGTCTTTCATTCGTCAGGAATGTGAAGGATACCACTCTCACCACTGTTATTTGACATAGTACTGGAAGTCTTAAACACACCAATCAGACAACAAAAAACAAACAAACAAAATATTCAAATTATCAAGGAAGAAGTCAAACTTTCACTACTTGCAGGTGACCTGATACTATATATGCAAAACCCCAAGGATTCTAACAACAACAACAACAACAACAACAAAACTTGCTAGAACAAAAATACAAATTCAGTAAAGTCACAGAATTAAAAAATCAGCATACAGAAATCTGTTGCATTTCTGTACACAAGTAATGAAGCAACAGAAAGAGAAATTAAAGAATTAATACGATATAACATTGCTCCAAAAACCATAAGATACTTAGTAATGAACCTAGCCAAAGAAATGAAAGTCTGAAATCTATAAAACACTGATAAAAGAAATTGAAAAGGACACAAAGAAATAGACATTTCATGCTCATAGACTGGAAGAACAGACATGATTAAAATATCTATACTACCCAAAGTGATCCTTATTTAATGCAATCACTATCAAAATATCACCAGCATTCTTCACAGAACTAGAAAAAAAATCCTAAAATTTGTATGGAGCCACAAAAATCCCAGAAAAGCCAAAACAACCTTGAAAAAAGAAAAGCAGAGCTGGAGACATTACAATTCAAGACTCAAGTTATATTACAAAACTTTAGTAATCAAAACAAAATGGTACTGGCACAAAAACAGGCACAGAGATCAACAGAACAGAACAGAAAACCTGTAAATGAACTTACAACTATACAGTCAATTAATCTTCAACAAAGGAGGAAGGAAAATCTAACAGAAGAAAGGTTCTTCAATAAATGGTGTTGACAAAACTGGACAGTGACATTCAGAGGAATGAAACTGGACAAGTTTCTTATACCAGACACAATAATAAATTCAAAATGGTTGAAAGACCTAAATATGAGACCTGAAACCATAAAAATCCTAGAAAAGAACACAGGCAGTAATTTCTTTGATACTAGCCATAGCAACTTCTTTTTGGATAGGTCTCCTGATGCAAAGGAAACAGAAGCAAAAATAAACTATTGGAACTACATCAAAATCAAAAAATTTCTGCACAAAAAAAGGAAACAATCAACAAAACTAAAAGGTAACCTATAGAATGGGAGAAGCTACTCACAAATGATTTATCTGATAAAGGGTTAGTATCCAAAAGATATGAAGAACTTATAAAACTCAACACTCCAAAAATACATAATCCAATTAAGAAATGGGCAGAAAACATGACTAGACATTTTTCCAAAGAAGACATACAGATGGCCAACAGACGTATGAAAATATGCTCACCACCACTGATCATGAGGGAAATGTAAATCAAAACTACAATGAGCTATCACCTTACACCTGTCAGAATGGTTAAAATCAACAACACAAGAAATGACAGATGTTGGTGAGGATGTGGAGAAAGGGAAACCCTTGTGTACTGTTAGTCAGAATGCAAACTGGTACATGTAGCCACTCTGGAAAACAGTATGGAGTTTCCTCAAAAAGTAAAAAAAAAAAAAAAAAAAAAAGGAACTATCGTAGAATCCAGCAATTGCACAAGTGGATATTTATCTAAAGAATACAAAAATATTAATTCGAAGGGATACATGCACCCCCATGTTTATAGCAGCATTATGTGTCCATTAACTGATGGATAAGGAAGATGTAGTACACACATGAGCGCACAAACACACACACACACACCCCACAGAAATACCATTGATCCATCAGAAGAAGGAAATCCTGCCATTTGCAACCACTTGGATGGAGCTACAAAGTATTATGCCTAGAAATAAGTCAGTGAGAGAAAGACAAATACCATACAATTTCACTCACATGTGCAATTAAAGAAACAAAAACAAGAAAAGGAAAAAGAAAAAAAAAAAAGACTTTAACTAGAGAACTGATGGTTACCAGCAGGGAGTTGGGTGGGAGAATGGGCTAAGTAGGTGATAGGGATTAAGGAGTGTATTTGTTTTGATGAGCATAGGGTATTGTATGGAAAGGCTGATCACCATAATGTACATATGTGAAACTAATATAAACTGTTAACTGGAACTTAAATAAATCTTAAAATAAATTTTAGAAGAAATTTCAAAAATAAGGTGAATTTAAATTTTTTATTGTGTTACAATGTCCATTTCTTCACACTTTCAAAATCCTGATCATTTATTTCTTTTTAATAAATGTTATTATGAATGGTATTGTTCTTATACTCTCCTTTATTTGGTGGTTTTATAATAGTAAATATTTTCCAAATTTAGTTTAATCAGTCATATTTGAAGGATCGTGTCTATACATGTTTGAGACCATTTTCTCTTTTGAGATTCTTTTATTCACTTGCTTATAAAATTCATATTTATATACGGAGACAAGATGTCAGGGAACTAGGAGGTGGCACCGTTTCAACCTGTACCCAAAAGTGAGCTGATTACCTACCAAAGAACTCTGATCACCCATGAAATCAGCCTGAGGTTAGAATTATAGAGGTCTGAATCTCTACGGGGGCAGAAGATGCCAGTGGACAGGTAAAGCGGAATGGGAACGTCAGACTGATATCAGAAGATAAACAAAAGAGGGAGGGAGCCACCAGAAGTGACCCATTGGAAAGTAATACCCCAATACAAGAGTGCCCTGTGTCGGAGGACCAGCATTAACTTGGAGTCTGGTTGAAAGCATTCCAAAAAAGCAAAGGATCGTTGGGCGGGGTGGAGTGGATTGTGGGAATCAGGGTGGATAGGGACAGGGGCTTAATTCCCTGGACCCAGGACAGCCACCCCTGGCGCTGAGTCAGAGAGAGTGCAGTGAAGAAACCAGGTCTTGGTCCCTGAATCACCAGCACGTCTGAGAGCCCGTGGGTTCCGGCTCCCATGAGAGGCTGGGAGCCTCGCCAGCTGGCGGAAGCATAACTTTTTTGCAGTCTCCACGCCCACGCCATGCCATGCCATCAGAGCCTGAGTCGCGCCCCACACCCTCCCCTGAGAGAGGGGCACACAGGTGCCAGTCTGGCGCTCTTGGACCGGAAAGTCTAGGCACTCCCACCCCAGGCCAGCAGAAAAATCTCAGTGTGCAATCACTGCTTGAACCTCTCTGGCAGTCTGGAGTTGCCCAGACAGCCGCTGCTGTTGTGGTTTTGGGTAGAAGCAGGAGTTCCTATGTCCCCAGGGACCACAACTCAGAACATGCTCTTCCAGCAGTTGAGGGGGAAATAATGTGCTCAGGAGCACCCCGAGGGGAACAGACTGAGGCTTCTCTCTGAGAGGGAGGACTGGATGCAGTTTGTTTTTCTCTAAACCTCCAAAAACCATCAAAAGCTGTCAAGGTGAGAGAAAACAAACGAACAAACAAACATAAAAACCTTCAGAGAACAAAGGCCTAAAAAAACGGTTTCCTAAGAGCCCACCCACTTGAGGGGGGTGGGAGGACTTAACTCAGGGAACATAGCCTGAAAACCATGCAGCAGGCCCCTCCCCCAGAAAGCCAACGGGGGTGGGGGAAGACAACAAAAGAACAAGAACCACTACTTCATAGATACAACTTTTATTTTTAATTCGTTCCTACTATTCTGGTTCATTTTTTTTAACTTTTAATTTTTTATATAGATAATTTTTTAACCTATTTACCATCACAGTGAGATGTCCAGTACATCAAATTCCATAATAACCTTTTAACCTGAGCTTTTTGATACATATACCCATGTTTTTCTTTTGCTTTTCTATTTTTTAATTTTTTAAAATTTTATTTTATTTTAGTTAGTTTATTCTTTATTTTTATTTTTATTTTTTAATATTCATATAGAGTTAAACTTCAAGGTAATGCCCTTTCCCCAATCATTGTTACCCCTATAGGTAAACCAATTTTTAATCCCCCTTTATCTTAGGAAAGTTGAGTCCTTTAACAAAGATATCAAGATACATCAAGGAGAATCAAAATAAACTTCCTCGCCCACACTGAGAATTTATAACCACTCTCCCATCTTTTTCTTCTGCCAGTGTTTCTGTGTATTTGTGTTTGTCCTGATAGTATATAAATCTTATACTTGGGGTTCTTTTTGACGAGATTCTTTTTTTGTTTTGTTTTGCTATGCTTTGATATGTATATATATATTTTTTTTTTCTCTTGTCATATACTTTTATCAGTCTTTTTGTTTGTCTGTTTTGGTTTGTATACTTCACAAATCTTACCTTGCGGCCCATTTGGGCTGAGACTTCTCTTTATCTTTTTTCTTTTTTTTCTCTCTCTCTCTCTCTCTCTCTTTTTTCTTTTTTCCCTCTTTCTTTTTTCTTTCATTTGGGTGGGGACTCTTGATTGCTCAGAAGCATTCTAGGGTGCACCTTGACTGCACCACCGTTGATACATCCAACTACATCTGTTCAGTCATCTCTCACCAAAATGACTAGGAGGAGGAATGCCCAACAGAAAAAAAAATTCAGAGGTTGGGCCTTCTGCAACAGAGCTAATGGTTATCAATATAGACAATACATAGGAAAGGGAATTCAGGCTAACAATTATCCAGGCAATAGCTAGATTGGAGAAAGCCATGGATGACAAAACAGAATTGATTAGGGCAGAACTGAAAGCCACAGGGATGATGTTCACAATGTTAGGGCAGAACTGAAAGCCACCAGCAATAATGTTCACAATGCTCTCAATGAGTTCCAATCTAATCTAAATTCTCTAAAAGCTAGGGTAACTGAGAAAGAAGATAGAATTAGTGATCTGGAGGACAAACAGATAGAAAGAAAGGATCAGGAAAAAGGCTGGAACGAACAGCTTAGAAGCCACGAAAACAGAATTAGGGAAAAAAAATGATGCCATGAAACATTCTAATGTCAGAATTATTGGAATCCCTGAAGGAGAGGAGAAAGAAAGAAGTCTAGAAGATATAGTGGAACAAGTTCTCCATGAAAATTTACCAATCTGGCGAATGGAACCAGAGTTCATGTACTAGAGGCAGAATGGTATCCTTCCATGATTATAGATTCTCAAAAGTCCTCGAGACACCTGATAGTAAGAATGAGTAATTATAATTGTAGACAGGCCCTCTTGAAGGCAGCTAAGACAAAGAAGCTCTTTACTTACAAAGGAAAGACCATCAGAATAACATCAGACCTGTCCACAGAAACCTGGAAAGCCAGAAAGGGCTGGCAAGATATATTCAGGGCACTAAATGAGAAGAACATGCAGCCAAGAATACTTCATCCAGCAAGACTGACATTCAAAATGGATGGAGAGATAAAGAGTTTCCAAGACCGGCAAGGATTAAAAGAGTATGTGACCACCAAGCCAACACTGCAGGAAATATTAAGGGGGGTTCTATAAAAGAGGAAAAATCCTAAGAATATCATTGGACAGAAATATAGAGACAATCTACAGAAAGAAAGACTTCAAAGGTAACACGATGTCAATAAAAATGTATCTATCAATAAGCACTCTCAATGTGAATGGCCTAATTGCGCCCATAAAATGACACAGGGTTGTAGATTGGATAAAACGACAGGACCCATCCATATGTTGTCTATAAGAGACCCATTTCGAAGCTAAGGATACACCCAGACTGAAAGTGAAGGGATGGAGAAGCATCTTTCATGCCAATGGGCCTCAAAAGTAGGCCGGGGTAGTGATTATCATATCAGATAAATTAGATTTTAAACTAAAGACTGTAGTCAGAGATACAGAAGGACACTACATCATTCTTAAAGGGACTATCCACAAAGAAGACCTAACAATTGTAAATATATATGGCCCCAATATTGGAGCAACCAATTACATAAGAAAACTATTGATCAAGATAAAGAGTCATATTGATATGAATATATTAATAGTAGGAGATCTTAACACGCCTCTCTCAGTAGTAGATCATCCAAGCAGAAAATCAATAAAGAAACGAGAGCATTGAATGACACATTCAATGGACCTCATAGATATATACAGAACATTCCACCCTAAAACAACAGAATACTCATTCTCCTCAAGTGCACATGGAACCTTCTATAGAATATACCACATACTGAGTCACAAATCAGTGCTCAAACAATACCAAAAGAATGAGATTATTCCCTGCATATTCTCAGATCAAAATGCTTTGACACTGGAGCTCAATCACAAGGAAAAGTTCCGAAGGATTTCAAACACCCGGAAGCTAAAGACCACCTTGCTTAAAAATGCTTGGATCAACCAGAAAATCAAAGAAGAACTTAAACAATTCATGGAAACCAATGAGAATGAAGACACTTTGGTCCAAAACCTATGGGATACAGCAAAGGCAGTCCTAAGGAGTAAATACATAGCCCTCCAAGCCTCCCTCAAAAAAATTGAAAAGTCCAGAATATACCAGCTGTTTTTACACCTTAAAGAACTGGAGAATCAACAACAATTTAAACCAACTCCACACACAAGAAGGGAAATAATCAAGATTAGAGCAAAGATCGATGAGGTAGAAACTAGAGATACAGTAGAACATATCAATGAAACTAGAAGCTGATTTTTGAAAGAATCAATAAGATCGATAAAGCATTAGCCACACTAATCCAAAAGAAAAAACAGAAAGCTCAAATTAATAAAATTATGAATGAAAACAGAGAGATCACAATGAACACCAAGGAATAAAAACAATCATCAGAAGTTATTATCAACAGTTATATGCCAATACGTTAAGCAACCTAGATGAAATGGATGCATTCCTGGAAACCTATAAACTCCCAAAATTGAACCAGGAAGAAATTGACACCCTGAATAGACCAATATCTAGTAATAAGACTGAAGCAGTGATCAAAATCCTCCCAAAAAAACCAGAGCCCAGGACCTGATGCATTCCTTGGGGAATTCTACCAAACTTTCAAAGAAGAAATAACACCTGTTCTCCTGAAGCTATTTCAAAAAATTGAAGCAGAAGGAAAACTTGCAGACTCTTTTTATGAAGCCAGCATTACCCTGATCCCCAAACCAGACAAAGAAGCCAACAAAAAGCAGAATTTCAGACCGATATCCCGGTTGATCATGGATGCTAAGATTCTCAACAAGATCCTAGCTAATAGGCTCCAACAGCACACTAAAAAGATTATACACCATGACCATGTGGGATTCATCCCTGGGTTTCAAGGGTGGTTCAACATTCGCAAATCAATCAATGTAATAGAACAAATCAATAAGAGAAGACAGAAGAACCACATGGTCCTCTCAATTGATGCAGAAAAAGCACTTGACAAAATCCAGCATCCGTTCCTGATTAAAACACTTCAAAATACAGGGATAGAGGGAACATTCCTGAACTTCATAAAATCTATCTATGAGAGACCCACAGCAAATACCATCCTCAATGCGAAAAAGTTCACTGCCTTCCCGTTGAGATCAGGAACACAACAAGGATGCCCACTCTCACCACTCTTGTTCAACATAGTATTAGAAGTCCTAGCAACAGCAATCAGACAACAAAGAGAAATAAAAGGTATCCAAATTGGCAATAAAGAAGTCAAACTCAACATGGTACTTTATATGGAAAACCCAAAAGACTCCACCCCCAAACTACTAGAACTCATAGAGCAATTCAGTAACATGGCAGGATACAAAGTCAATGTACAGAAATCAGTGACTTTCTTATACACTAACAATAAAAATACAGAAAGGGAAATTAGAGAATTAATTCCATTTACTATAGCACCAAGAACCATAAGATACCTGGGAATAAACCTAACCAAAGAGGTAAAGGATCTGTACTCGAGGAACTACAGAACACTCAAGAAAGAAATTGAAGAAGACACAAAAAGTGGAAGACAATGCCATGCTCTTGGATCGGAAGAATAAACATTGTTAAAGTATCTATACTGCCTAGAGCAATCTATACTTTTAATCCCAACCAAAATTCCACCAGCATTTTTCAAAGAGCTGGAGCAAATAATCCTAAAATTTGTATGGAATCAGAAGAGACCTCAAATTGCTAAGGAAATGTTGAAAAACAAAAATAAAATGGGCGGCATCATGTTACCTGATTTCAAGCTTTACTACAAAGCTGTGATCACCAAGACAGCATAGTACTCGCATAAAAACAGACACATAGACCAAGTGGAACAAAGTAGAGAGCCCAGATATGGACCCTCAACTCTATGATCAAATAATCTTCGACAAAGCAGGAAAAAATATACAGTAGAAAAAAGACAGTCTCTTCAATAAATGATGCTGGGAAAATTGGACAGCTATATGTAGAAGAATGAAACTCGACTGTTCTCTTACACCGTACACAAAGATAAACTCGAAATGGATAAAAGACCTCTACATGAGACAGGAATCCATCAGAATCCTAGAGGAGAATATAGGCAGTAACCTCTTCGACATTGGCCACAGCAACTTCTTTCAAGATATGTCTCCAAAGGCAAAGGAAACAAAAGCAAAAATGACCTTTTGGAACTTCATCAAGATTAAAAACTTCTGCACAGCAAAGGAAACAATCAACAAAACAAAGAGGCAACCCATGGAAGGGGAGAAGATATTTGTAAATGACAATAGAGACAAAAGGTTGATATCCAGGATCTATAAAGAACTTCTCAAACTCAACACACACAAAACAGATAATCATATCAAAAAATGGGCAGAAGATATGAACAGACACTTCTCCAATGAAGACATACAAATGGCTAACGGACACATGAAAAAATGTTCATCATCACTAGCCATCAGGGAAATTCAAACTAAAACCACATTGAGATACCACCTTACACCAGTTAGAATGGCCAAAATTAACAAGACAGGAAACAACGTGTGTCGGAGAGGATGTGGAGAAAGGGGAACCCTCTTACACTGTTGGTGGGAATGCAAGTTGGTGCAGCCACTTTGGAAAACAGTGTGGAGATTCCTTAAGAAATTAAAAGTAGAACTTCCCTATGACCCTGCATTGCACTCCTTGGTATTTACCCCAAAGATACAGATGTTGTGAAAAGAAGGGCCATCTGTACCCCAGTGTTTATAGCAGCAATGGCCACAGTTGCCAAACTGTGGAAAGAACCAAGATGCCCTTTGATGGATGAATGGATAAGGAAGATGTGGTCCATATACACTATGGAATATTATACCTCAATCAGAGAGGATGAATACCCAACTTTTGTATCAGCATGGGTGGGACTGGAAGAGATCATGCTGACTGAAATAAGGCAAGCAGAGAGAGTCAATTATCATACGGTTTCACTTATTTTTGGAGCATAACAAATAACATGGAGGACATAGGGAGATGGAGAGGAGAAGGGAGTTGAGGGAAATTGGAAGGGTAGGTGAACCATGAGAGACTATGGACTCTGAAAAACAACCTGAGGGTTTTGAAGGGGCAGGAGTGGGATGTTGGGGGAGCCAGGTGATGGGTATTAAGGAGGGCACCTATTGCATAGAGCACTGGGTGTGGTACAAAAACAATGAATTCTGTTATGCTGTAAAGAAATTTTTTAAAAATTCATTTTTATAGAATAGGAAAAAATTGTGCTTATGATTAGAAGATAAGTCAATTCTAACTACTATATTTCAAACAGTGCTCCATATTTAACATTGGGATTTTACAGCAACAAAGTAAATGCAGTTTTGGCAAATATGGTTTTAGATTTTCTTCTGTTTATTAGAGTTCACCTAAACCATTCTATAAAACAAATACTCAACAGAAAGCAAATAGTAGATCCAAGAGATAATTACTTATTATCATGAAAATTTTAATAAATGGAGTAAACTCTGAGGGCAGAAATACTTATGTTGATTATACCAAAACTGAAGCTGCAAAGCAAAAAATAAAAACCCCACCAAACCAAACAAAAACAGTGTTTTTGATGGGTTTGCAATAGTAGATTCAGCTAATGCATAATGAAATCAATACAGTGAAGAAATTGATATACTAGAGGCCTTAAAAGTCATTTCGAAAGAACGTTTAACAGGATAATTTGCCAAATCCCAATAAGGAAAATGGAATGCATTTAAAAAATGTTCAATGAAGAGTAACCAAGCAGTAAACACAATGCTGCAAAGTAAGTCAAGTTAATTACCTGATACAGAGTTTTAGAAACACCAGCAACGATTAGACAAAAAATTATAAATAAGATCAAATAATGTTAACTTCACAACAGGAAAGTTTTTTTGTAGCCCCATTTTGAATATCTGGATTTATTTGCAACACTTATATTGATGTGGTAAAATTATCATGTTTAACATTTTATTTTATTAAATCATAGTTTTCCCATGATAGATTGAATTAACAATTCTGAGCCTTCATATTATTAGGCTTTAAGACATATTTTCAAATTTATTTTTTTTCAATCCTATACAGCCCAGTGAGATGTCACCGTACCTTCCCCAACATATATCAAAACTGTTTTTAGTCTATAGACTGAAACACACATAGTTAAAAGAAAAACAAGAGAGATACTTTATAATGACTGAAACAAATTCTCATAATATTTTTTTTAAAAATTTAATTTATTTATTTGACAGACAGAGATCACAAGTAGGCAGAGAGGCAGGCAGAGAGAGAGGAGGAAGCAGGCTCTCCGCAGAGCAGAGAGCCCAATGTGGGGCTCAATCCCAGAACCCTGGGATCATGACCTGAGCCGAAGGCAGAGGCTTTAACCCACTGAGCCACCCAGGTGCCCCTAAAGTCTCATAATATTAAAGCACAAGAGAAACTGTGGCTTAATAGGAAGGTTCAAATAGTTTATGATAAATAACTTCAAATGTTATTGGAAGTATTATAAATACTATAAGTGGTATTATATTATTATAAGTGGTATTATTTTTATAATATTATAAGTGGTATTATAATTTATTTATAATAAATAACTTCATCCTTCCAAAATTCAGTTCAGGAGACAAGACCCACTCCACCCACCTTTCCTCAACCTGCTCAGAGTGAAATCCTACCTCCCTGCCCTTCCCTGCATATACCAATAGAAAATCAAAGACAAAAAGCACAAGCTAGGGGCGCCTGGGTGGCTCAGTGGGTTAAGCCGCTGCCTTCGGCTCGGGTCATGATCTCAGGGTCCTGGGATCGAGTCCCGCATCGGGCTCTCTGCTCAGCAGGGAGCCTACTTCCTCCTCTCTCTCTCTCTCTGCCTGCCTCTCTGCCTACTTGTGATCTCTCTCTGTCAAATAAATAAATAAAATCTTTAAAAAAAAAAAAAAAGCACAAGCTAGATGAGGTGTTTTGGTTCTCTAGTGTTTTCCAGGGATGGAGTCATTGAGCAGATCTCATGAAAGCCAGATGAGATCAAGTGTTTTCTGGGGAGGAGGGCCCTCTTCAGGAATCCTCCTTGTAAAGACTGTGTTTTGAAAGATGTGTGGAGAGATCATGAAATAAGTTCCTGGAATACATAGTCTTTGATTTGCCTGTCTGACCAGGTAACTAATAGTGATGATATTTAATGAAGAACAAAAGTAATTTCCTACCTAGATAAGATGTTATACTCAAGGACCCTGAAAAACAAATATGAAAGGGCAGATTGGTGAAGGAAGCTAAAATTGGAAGAACAACAACAATATAAACAGCGGCAAAGAGTTTCTGGTTTTTGTTTCCTCATTATCTCCCAGGTTTGAAAACAAGGGCAGATTATGCCAGAGAAATTCATGGCAGGTATAATTAGCAAAGCCTTGGCAAGGAGCCCATCTTTCTGACCAGAATATCAGGAACAGAACTGGGAAAGGAGAAAAAAAGTCTCTAGCAACACCAGTAGAGAACCCTCATTTGTTTGTGCATGTGAGACAAAGTGAGGGATGTTCTACTTTTTCTTCCCTGGCCTTACATTGAGGCAAACCTCAGTTAAAGAGCTGTACTCATGCTATGCATTGGGAAAACTCACACACCTAAAATTCTTGGAGTAAATTTGCCTCTCTGTATAAAGGAAATGGGAAAAGAGCCCCTATTGTTAAAATTATATACACAATGAAGACTGGATTTGAGAATTCTCTGAGAAGACAAAGCCATGTAACCCCTGTAAGCAAAACTAAATCTACCTTATCTCATGGACGTAAGCAAAACAGGTTAATTCTTATGAATGCCTCTGATACTTATAAACAAAACTTGTCATCTTCCTAAAAACAATATGCTATAATCACTCTTATACCCCTGCCATCTGGAAACCTCCATTATAATAACCAATCATTGTAGAGGCTAACCAAATTCCATTATGTACAGAAGTCAAGATAAGAAAACAACCAAAGTATTCATTGATAGATGAATGGATAAAGATACAGTATATGTACAGTATAATATTACTCAGCCACAAAAAGAATGAGATCTTGCCATTTGGAACAAAATTGAATGTATTCTTTGATTAGAAGATTCTAAAAGACAAGATGTCTCCAAAAATAGCACTAAAAGGATCCTTAGAGCATGCTAATAAAAATCTTTAAAAAAAAACTTTGGCCATTTCAGCAAGTTAATCTTAACTTAGTCCCTTTGCTAGAAATACAACTTAGATTCAGCTATTCTTTTGAGTTTTGTATTATTGCAACTTAGATATGGCTTAAACTTTTAAATGAAAGCTGTAAGAGCTCTGTGTCTATATATATATTTATGTATATCTATGTATATTATGGTATAATTGGTATTTTATTTTTTTTAATATTTTATGTATTTGATAGAGACACAGCAAGCGAGGGAACACAAGCAGGGAGAGTGGAGAAGAAGCAGGCATCTGCTGAACAGGAGCCCCATGTGGGGCTTAATCTCAGGACCCTGAGATCATGATCTGAGTTGAAGGCAGACAATTAACGACCAAGCTACCCAGGCACCCCAGTATAACTGATATTTTAAAGATAGTTCTATTTAATTGGTTTTAAAAAATAATCCATTATAGGGGGAGGAGTAAAGATGGCGGAGAAGTAGCAGGCTGAGACTACTTCAGCTAGCAGGAGATCAGCTACATAGCTTATCTAAAGATTGCAAACACCTGCAAATCCATCGGCAGATAGAAGAGAAGAAGAACAGCAATTCTGGAAACAGAAAAAAAATACTTTCTGAAAGGTAGGACTGGCGGAGAAGTGAATCCAAAGCGATGGGAAGATAGACCCCGGGGGGAGGGGCCAGCTCCCGGCAAGCGGCGGAGCAACAGAGCACAAAATCAGGACTTTTAAATGTCTGTTCCGCTGAGGGACATCGCTCCAGAGGGTAAACCAGGGCGAAGCCCTAGCGGGGTCAGCGTGTCCTCAGGTCCCGCAGGGTCACAGAAGGATTGGGGGTGTCTGAGTGTCACAGAGCTTGCGGGTATTGGAACGGGAAAGACGGCTACAGAGACAGAGCCAACAGTAAGATCACAGCTCGGGGTTACCTTGAACCGGTCGCAAGCTCAGTGAGCTCGGAGCACGGCCAGTGGGAGTAACTGGGCGTTGTTCTCTGAGGACGCACTGAGTAGTGGAGCCCCGGGCTCTCGGCTCCTCCAGGCCGGAGACCAGGAGGCCGCCCTTTGTATTCTCGTCCTCTGGAACTCTACGGAAAGCGCACAGGGAACAAAAGCTTCTGAAAGCAAACCCAAGCGGATTACTCAGCCCGGCCCCTGGTAAGGGCGGTGCAATTCGGCCTGGGGCAAAGACACTTGAGAATCACTACATCAGCCCCTCCCCCAGAAGATCAACAAGAAATCCAGCCAAGACCAAGTTCACCTACCAAGGAGTGTGGTTTCAATACCAAGGAGAGCAGCAGAATTCCAGAGGAGGAGAAAGCAAAGCACGGAACTCATGGCTTTCTCCCTGTGATATTTTTAGTCTTGCAGTTAATTTAATTTTTTTCTTTTTCATTTTTTTTCTCTTCTTCTGCTAAAATTTTTTTTAACTTTTACCCTTTTCTTTTTTTTTTTATTTTTTTTTTAATTTTTTATTTATTTATTTTTTTATTTCCAGCATAACAGTATTCATTATTTTTGCACCACACCCCGTGCTCCATGCAATCCGTGCCCTCTATAATACCCACCACCTGGTACCCCAACCTCCCACCCCCCGTCCCTTCAAAACCCTCAGATTGTTTTTCAGAGTCCATAGTCTCTCATGGTTCACCTCCCCTTCCAATTTCCCCCAACTCCCTTCTCCACTCTAAGTCCCCATGTCCTCCATGCTATTTGTTATGCTCCACAAATAAGTGAAACCATATGATAATTGACTCTCTCTGCTTGACTTATTTCACTCAGCATAATCTCTTCCAGTCCCGTCCATGTTGCTACAAAAGTTGGGTATTCATCCTTTCTGATGGAGGCATAATACTCTATCCCCAGGGGTACAGGTCTGTGAATCACCAGGTTTACACACTTCACAGCACTCACCAAAGCACATACCCTCCCCAATGTCCATAATCCCACCCCCTTCTCCCAAAGCCCCTCCCTCCAGCAACCCTCAGTTTGTTTTGTGAGATTACAAGTCACTTATGGTTTGTCTCCCTCCCAATCCCATCTTGTTTCATTGATTCTTCTCCTACCCACTTAAGCCCCCATGTTGCATCACCACTTCCTCATATCAGGGAGATCATATGATAGTTGTCTTTCTCTGCTTGACTTATTGCGCTAAGCATGATACGCTCTAGTTCCATCCATGTTGTCGCAAATGGCAAGATTTCATTTCTTTTGATGGCTGCATAGTATTCCATTGTGTATATATACCACATCTTCTTGATCCATTCATCTGTTGATGGACATCTAGGTTCTTTCCATAGTTTGGCTATTGTGGACATTGCTGCTATAAACATTCGGGTGCATGTGCCCCTTTGGATCACTACGTTTGTATCCTAGGGTAAATACCCAATAGTGCAATTGCTGGGTCATAGGGCAGTTCTATTTTCAACATTTTGAGGAACCTCCATGCTGTTTTCCAGAGTGGCTGCACCAGCTTGCATTCCCACCAACAGTGTAGGAGGGTTCCCCTTTCTCCGTATCCTCGCCAGCATCTGTCATTTCCTGACTTGTTTATTTTAGCCATTCTGACTGGTGTGAGGTGATATCTCATTGTGGTTTTGATTTGTATTTCCCCTGATGCCGAGTGATATGGAGCACTTTTTCATGTGTCTGTTGGCCATCTGGATGTCTCTTTGCAGAAATGTCTGTTCATGTCCTCTGCCCATTTCTTGATTGGATTATTTGTTCTTTGGGTGTTGAGTTTGCTAAGTTCTTTATAGATTCTGGACACTAGTCTTTTATCTGATATGTCATTTGCAAATATCTTCTCCCATTCTGTCAGTTGTCTTTTGATTTTGTTAACTGTTTCCTTTGCTGTGCAAAAGCTTTTGATCTTGATGAAATCCCAATAGTTCATTTTTGCCCTTGCTTCCCTTGCCTTTTGCGTTGTTCCTAGGAAGATGTTGCTGCGGTTGAGGTCAAAGAGGTTTGCTGCCTGTATTCCTCCTCAAGGATTTTGATGGATTCCTTTTGCACATTGAGGTCCTTCATCCATTTTGAGTCTATTTTTGTGTGTGGTGTAAGGAAATGGTCCAATTTCATTTTTCTGCATGTGGCTGTCCAATTTTCCCAGCACCATTTATTGAAGAGGCTGTCTTTTTGCCATTGGACATTCTTTCCTGCTTTGTCGAAGATTAGTTGACCATAGAGTTGAGGGTCTATTTCTGGGCTCTCTATTCTGTTCCATTGATCTATGTGTCTGTTTTTGTGCCAGTACCATGCTGTCTTGATGACGACAGTTTTGTAATAGAGCTTGAAGTCTGGAATTGTGATGCCACCAACGTTGGCTTTCTTTTTCAATATCCCTTTGGCTATTCGAGGTCTTTTCTGGTTCCATATAAATTTTAGAATTATTTGTTCCATTTCTTTGAAAAAGATGGATGGTACTTTGATAGGAATTGCATTAAATGTGTAGATTGCTTTAGGTAGCATAGACATTTTCACAATATTTATTCTTCCAATCCAGGAGCATGGAACATTTTTCCATTTCTTTGTGTCTTCCTCAATTTCTTTCATTAGTACTTTATAGTTTTTCTGAGTATAGATTCTGTGTCTCTTGGTTAGGTTTATTCCTAGGTATCTTATGGTTTTGGTGCAATTGTAAATGGGATTGACTCCTTAATTTCTCTTTCTTCTGTCTTGCTGTTGGTGTAGAGAAATGCAACTGATTTCTGTGCATTGATTTTATATCCTGACACTTTACTGAATTCCTGTATAAGTTCTAGCAGTTTGGAGTGGAGTCTTTTGGGTTTTCCACATATAGTATCATATCATTTGCGAAGAGTGATAATTTGACTTCTTCTTTGCCGATTTGGATGCCTTTAATTTCCTTTTGTTGTCTGATTGCTGAGGCTAGGACCTCTAGTACTATGTTGAATAGCAGTGGTGATAATGGACATCCCTGCCGTTGTTCCTGACCTTAGCGGAAAAGCTTTCAGTTTTTCTCCATTGAGAATGATATCTGCGGTGGGTTTTTCATAGATGGCTTTGATGATATTGAGGTATGTGCCCTCTATCCCTACACTTTGAAGAGTTTTGATCAGGAAGGGATGCTGTACTTTGTCAAATGCTTTTTCAGCATCTATTGAGAGTATCATATGGTTCTTGTTCTTTCTTTTATTGATGTGTTGTATCACATTGACTGATTTGCGGATGTTGAACCAACCTTGCAGCCCTGGAATAAATCCCACTTGGTCGTGGTGAATAATCTTTTTAATGTACTGTTGAATCCTATTGGCTAGTATTTTGTTGAGTATTTTCGCATCTGTGTTCATCAAGGATATCGGTCTATAGCTCTCTTTTTTGGTGGGATCCTTGTCTGGTTTTAGGATCAAGGTGATGCTGGCCTCATAAAATGAGTTTGGAAGTTTTCCTTCCATTTCTATTTTTTGGAACAGTTTCAGGAGAATAGGAATTAGTTCTTCTTTAAATGTTTGGTAGAATTCCCCCGGGAAGCCGTCTGGCCCTGGGCTTTTGTTTGTTTGGAGATTTTTAATGACTGTTTCAATCTCCTTACTGGTTATGGGTCTGTTCAGGCTTTCTATTTCTTCCTGGTTCAGTTGTGGTAGTTTATATGTTTCTAGGAATGCATCCATTTCTTCCAGATTGTCAAATTTATTGGCGTAGAGTTGCTCATAGTATGTTCTTATAATAGTTTGTATTTCTTTGGTGTTAGTTGTGATCTCTCCTCTTTCATTCATGATTTTATTTATTTGGGTCCTTTCTTGTCGCTCTCGCCAGCAAGAACGACCCGCAAACGTGATGAGGAGCAAACTTCTTTATTAGGGTTTCTATTAGCGTCTGACGTCTCAAGCAAGTTCTGGCAATATATACATGTAGGCGGTCCAGCCCAGTTATCTAGTCACTGCCCTGTGCACTCGGTCTCCTCGTGAACCCTTATGTAACCACAGAGGGCTCTATTGTTCTCAAGCAGTAATCATGCATTTCTCTCTTGGCTCCTGGTGCTGTTCATGTGTTAGCCACGAGCGCACCCATACCCTACCTAGCCAATCATTCTCATTTCCTCAATCTTCAGGCATTTTCGTCTACATGACTCCTTGCATCTGCTGGATGGCTCTCCACAGCTCCCCCTTTTTTTATTTGTTTATATGGCAGGGATCGTGCCTTGTCTTAGGTTGCCAATCCTCAGCACACATGCTTACCCGTCATCGGGTACTTCCCCCTGGTCGAAGAGCCCCTGTATTAGGTTGCTATGGTGAGGGATCAGTCTTACCCGTCTTTGGCTACCGATCCAGCATACTAAGCCATATCTGGGGGAGGTACCAGCCTCCAGAGCCATCATGGCTTAGACCAAAGCCCGTTGCTATAGCCGCTGTTGTCGCGCAATTCCACAGATGCATTTTAGAAGGAGTACTTGAGCCAGAATCATCAACATGATCAGGGCTCTTATGCCTGCCCAGTATTTGAGGAATGAGACTGATTGTTATGACATACTAACCCAATCGCTGACGGAGCCAAGAGATACTTGAGTGGCATTCAAGGTGGTACTTTGAGCCTATTGCGAGTGATTAGCTGGTGGTTACGTACAATAGCTCTCACCTTATAAATTTCTGCGAACATAATTTTAAGTACACAAGGCAAGAGGCACATGAAAAGAATGATTACCACTAGTACTCCTACAATTGTTCCTACAACATACCATGCATGCGTCAGGGAAGGGAAGTGAGAGAATAAAGAGCTCACAAAGCTTTAAGCGTCAGTAACAAACATGAGTTAGGGTGAGAAGATTGCACTCTATGCTGAGCCATTTGAAGAAGGGCTTGAAGCTGGGCAGTCTCTTGTTCTCGACCACAGTTGAACCGGCTCCGCCTTCATGGGAACAGGCTGCAGGACAATCATCGTCGCTATCATCACCATCACCAGCACCCTCCACAGGTTCCATTCCGGCACCCAGAGTGGAGCAGGCGCATCCTGTGGGAAAACACAAAGGGAACCTCGGTGCCATCTAAGCACCGGGTCGGGTTTGGATAATTGGCCTTGCAAGTCTCCTGCCCCTCTCAGAGTCTTCCAAGCCCTGAGGGTCGCCGTGGCTATCTGTTGATACACCGCAGGGGGGTATGTACTCTGCACTTGGGCCCCGAGATATGGCCCCGTGCCTGTCAGCATTTCCAAATTCCATTGCGGGTTACCTGCGGTTGCACTTCTCCGTGCCGTGTCCAGACAATTGTCCTGATTTTGGATTTTCCATTCTAGATATTGTCCTCCACTTAATACCGCCCTGGTCAGGTTGGCCCAATCCTTGGGAGCGAGGTAGAGTGCTCCCAGCGACTCCACAAGGGAGACCGTAAAGGCTGCTTGGGGCCCATAGCTGCTAACTGCCTCCTTCAGTTGCTTCACCAACTTAAAATCTAGTGGCTGGTGGTACCTCTGATGATTCTGATCTTCTAACACTGGAAAAAAAACCTTTCCCCGGGCCAAGGACCTCTCTCCAATTCTCCGCGGCGCAGCCCGAACAATAGCACGTCTTGGTGCAGCTGGGCTTATAAGGTGGGGGCCACTCATGGGGTGGCGCTGTGGGGCTAGAATGCGGAAGCGGCGTAACTTTCGTTTTTAATTTCGATTGTGCCACAACTGCGGCTTCCGCCCCTGCTCTCAGCTGAGCCATTACTTCTCCCTGCACTCTTAACTCTCCTAATACCTTTTGCAATTCCGCCTCTTTATCCTTAAGTCGTTGCCTCATGGCTTCCAAATCTGTCTGGAGACCGGGAGATTCCTCCTTCTTGTTGTTTGCCTCTATCTTTCCTAGCTCCTGCAACTCGCTTTCTGACATCCCTTCTGAGCTTTCGCTTTCAAGGTCAGAGTCTCGGGAGGAGCCCTTACGGGATTCTTCTTTCACTTGCTCAAAAACTTCCCCTCCCTGTAGTACTGCTTGCTGCAGGGGCTCTCGGGGGGAATGCAAACATACTTTCACCAGGGACCACACGGCGAGAGTCCCCGGGGATGTAGAGGGACAGAGTTTTAAGTCCTCGCCCAGGTGTTCCCATTGTGGCACATTTAGGAGCCCTTCTTCTATAAACCAGGGGGCAATCTCTGCTACTTCTTTTAAAAAGGCCCTGGCTGTTTTTGCCTTTAAGGGGGTACCGTTCATCTTGAGAACGTCTTTTAGGGGATCTTCCATTCTACGTCTACTAAACTCGTTCCCCATCCTGAGGAAACTTTCACTTGTATTGTCCTAATCCTAGGAACTTTCCCTGTCACTCACTAGACAGAAATAGGTGCACTCCTTACCTTATCGTTGCTCTATCCCAATCTCCGTTTTGCGATGCAGACAGTTTCCCGGGTTGTCGGCACCAGTTGTCGCTCTCGCCAGCAAGAACGACCCGCAAACGTGATGAGGAGCAAACTTCTTTATTAGGGTTTCTATTAGCGTCTGACGTCTCAAGCAAGTTCTGGCAATATATACATGTAGGCGGTCCAGCCCAGTTATCTAGTCACTGCCCTGTGCACTCGGTCTCCTCGTGAACCCTTATGTAACCACAGAGGGCTCTATTGTTCTCAAGCAGTAATCATGCATTTCTCTCTTGGCTCCTGGTGCTGTTCATGTGTTAGCCACGAGCGCACCCATACCCTACCTAGCCAATCATTCTCATTTCCTCAATCTTCAGGCATTTTCGTCTACATGACTCCTTGCATCTGCTGGATGGCTCTCCACACTTTCTCTTTTCTTTTTGATAAGTCGGGCCAGGGGTTTATCAATTTTATTAATTCTTTCAAAGAACCAGCTCCTAGTTTCGTTGATTTGTTCTATTGTTTTTTTGGTTTCTATTTCGTTGATTTCTGCTCTGATCTTTATGATTTCTCTTCTCCTGCTGGGCTTAGGGTTTCTTTCTTGTTCTTTCTCCAGCTCCTTTAGGTGTAGGGTTAGGTTGTGTACCTGAGACCTTTCTTGTTTCTTGAGAAAGGCTTGTACCGCTATATATTTTCCTCTCAGGACTGCCTTTGTTGTGTCCCACAGATTTTGAACTGTTGTATTTTCATTATCATTTGTTTCCATGATGTTTTTCAATTCTTCTTTAATTTCCCGGTTGACCCATTCATTCTTTAGAAGGATGCTGTTTAGTCTCCATGTATTTGGGTTCTTTCCAAACTTCCTTTTGTGGTTGAGTTCTAGCTTTAGAGCATTGTGGTCTGAAAATATGAAGGGAATGATCCCAATCTTTTGATACCGGTTGAGTCCTGATTTAGGACCGAGGATGTGATCTATTCTGGAGAATGTTCCATGTGCACTAGAGAAGAATGTGTATTCTGTTGCTTTGGGATGAAATGTTCTGAATATATCTGTGATGTCCATCTGGTCCAGTGTGTCATTTAAGGCCTTTATTTCCTTGCTGATCTTTTGCTTGGATGATCTGTCCATTTCAGTGAGGGGAGTGTTAAAGTCCCCTACTATTATTGTATTATTGTTGATGTGTTTCTTTGATTTTGTTATTAATTGGTTTATATAGTTGGCTGCTCCCACGTAGGGGCATTAGATATTTAAATTGTTAAATCTTCTTGTTGGACAGACCCTTTGAGTATGATATAGTGTCCTTCCTCATCTCTATTATAGTCTTTGGCTTAAAATCTAATTGATCTGATATAAGGATTGCTACTCCTGCTTTCTTCTCATGTCCATTAGCATGGTAAATTCTTTTCCACCCCCTCACTTTAAATCTGGAGGTGTCTTCGGGCTTAAAATGAGTTTCTTGGAGGCAACAATAGATGGGTTTTGTTTTTTTATCCATTCTGATAGCCTGTGTCTTTTGACAGGGGCATTTAGCCCATTAACATTCAGGGTAACTATTGAGAGATATGAATTTAGTGCCATTGTATTGCCTGTAAGGTGACTGTTACTGTATATGGTCTCTGTTCCTTTCTGATCTACCACTTGTAGGCTCTCTCTTTGCTTAGAGGACCCCTTTCAATATTTCCTGTAGAGCTGGTTTGGTATTTGCAAATTCTTTCAGTTTTTGTTTGTCCTGGAAGCTTTTAATCTCTCCTTCTATTTTCAATGATAGCCTAGCTGGATATAGTATTCTTGGCTGCATGTTTTTCTCGTTTAGTGCTCTGAAAATATCATGCCAGCTCTTTCTGGCCTGCCAGGTCTCTGTGGATAAGTCAGCTGCCAATCTAATATTTTTTACCATTGTATGTTACAGACTTCTTTTCCCGGGCTGCTTTCAGGATTTTCTCTTTGTCACTGAGACTTGTAAATTTTACTATTAGGTGACGGGGTGTGGGCCTATTCCTATTGATTTTGCGGGGCGTTCTCTGAACCTCCTGAATTTGATGCTCATTCCCTTTGCCATATTGGGGAAATTCTCCCCAATAATTCTCTCCAGTATACCTTCTGCTCCCCTCTCTCTTTCTTCTTCTTCTGGAATCCCAATTATTCTAATGTTGTTTCGTCTTATGGTGTCACTTATCTCTCGAATTCTCCCCTCGTGGTCCAGTAGCTGTTTGTCCCTCTTTTGCTCAGCTTCTTTATTCTCTGTCATTTGGTCTTCTATATCACTAATTCTTTCTTCTGCCTCATTTATCCTAGCAGTGAGAGCCTCCATTTTTTATTGCACCTCATTAATAGCTTTTTTTTATTTCAACTTGGTTAGACTTTAGTTCTTTTATTTCTCCAGAAAGGGCTTTTATATCTCCCGAGAGGGTTTCTCTAATTAATATCTTTCATGCCTTTTTCGAGCCCGGCTAGAACCTTGAGAATTGTCATTCTGAACTCTAGATCTGACATATTACCAATGTCTGTATTGATTACATCCCTAGCCTTCGGTACTGCCTCTTGTTCTTTTTTTTGTGTTGCCGTTTTTCCGTCTTGTTATTTTGTCCAGATAAGAGTATATGAAGGGGCAAGTAAAATGCTAAAAGGGTGGCAACAACCCCAGGAAAAAATGCTTTAACCAAATTAGAAGAGATCCAAAATCGTGAAGGGGAGAAAGGGGATAAAAAGAGGTTCAAAAAGGAAGTAAGAAAAAAAAAGAAAAAAGAAAAAAAAAAAAAGAAAAAAGAAAAGAAAAGAATTAAAAAAAAAAGGAAAACACCTAAGAAAAATGTAAAAAAGAAAAAATATATTATATATTAGATAAACTAGTAAAAAATCGTTAAAAAAGAAAAATGTAACAGTTAAAAAAAAAAATTTTACCCGAAGGCGATTAAAAAAAAAAAAAATGAAAAAGAAAAAAATTAAATTAACTGCAAGACTAAAAAAAAATCACAGGGAAAAAGCCATGAGTTCCGTGCTTGGCTTTCTCCTCCTCTGGAATTCTGCTGCTCTCCTTGGTATTGAAACCGCCTCCTTGGTAGGTGAACTTGGTCTCAGCTGGATTTCTTGTTGATCTTCTGGGGGAGGGGCCTGTTGTAGTGATTCTCAAGTGTCTTTGCCCCAGGCGGAATTACACCGCCCTTACCCGGGGCCGGGGTGAGTATTCCGCTCGGGTTTGCTTTCAGGAGCTTTTGTTCCCTGAGCGCTTTCCGTAGAGTTCCGGAGGACGGGAATACAAATGGCGGCCTCCTGGTCTCCGGCCTGGAGGAGCCGAGAGCCCAGGGCCGCACTCCTCAGTGTGCCCTCAGAGAACAGCGCCCAGTTACTCCGTCTGCCTGACCTCCGGCCGCGCTCCGAGCTCTCCGAGCCTGCGACCAGTTCAAGGTAACACCGAGCTGTGAGCTTACTGTCGGCTCTGTCTCTGTAGCCGGCTTTCCCGTTCCAATACCCGCAAGCTCCGCGACACTCAGACACCCCTGATCCTTCTGTGACCCTGCGGGACCTGAGGCCACGCTGACCCCGCGTGGGCTTTGCCCCGGTTTAGCCTCTGGAGCGATGTCCCTCAGCGGAACAGACTTTTAAAAGTCCTGATTTTGTGCGCCGTTGCTCCGCCACTTGCCGGGAGCTAGCCCCTCCCCCCGGGGTCTATCTTCCCGTCGCTATGGATTCACTTCTCCGCCGGTCCTACCTTTCAGAAAGTGGTTGTTTTTCTGTTTCCAGAATTGCTGTTCTTCTTCTCTTCTATCTGCCGATGGATTTTCAGGTGTTTGCAATCTTTAGATAAGCTATCTAGCTGATCTCCGGCTAGCTGAAGTAGTCTCAGCCTGCTACTTCTCCACCATCTTGACTCCTCCCCCCTACCCTTTTCTTTTATAACGTTTTTTTAACTAGTTTATCTAATATATATGTTTTTTCTTTTTTATATTTTTGTTTATTCATTTTCGTCTTTTTAACTCTTTTCTTTTCTTTTCTTTTCTTTCTTTCTTTTTTTTTCTTTCTTTCTTTTTGAACCTCTTTTTATCCCCTTTCTACCCCCTCAGGATTTGGAATCTCTTCTGATTTGGTTAAAGCATATTTTCCTGGGGTTGTTGCCACCCTTTTAGCATTTTACTTGCTCCTTCATATACTCTTATCTGGACAAAATGACAATGCGGAAAAATTCACCACAAAAAAAAGAACAAGAGGCAGTACCGAAGGCTAGGGACCTAATCAATACAGACATTGGTAATATGTCAGATCTAGAGTTCAGAATGACAATTCTCAAGGTTCTAGCCAGGCTCGAAAAAGGCAAGGAAGATATTAGAGAAACCCTCTCGGGAGATATAAGCCCTTTCTGGAGAAATAAAAGAACTAAAATCTAACCAAGTTGAAATCAAAAAAGCTAGTAATGAGGTGCAATCAAAAATGGAGGCTCTCACTGCTAGAATAAATGAGGCAGAAGAAAGAATTAGTGATATAGAAGACCAAATGACAGAGAATAAAGAAGCTGAGCAAAAGAGGGACAAACAGCTACTGGACCACGAGGGGAGAATTCAAGAGATAAGTGACACCATAAGATGAAACAACATTAGAATAATTGGGATTCCAGAAGAAGAAGAAAGAGAGAGGGGAACAGAAGGTATACTGGAGAGAATTATTGGGGAGAATTTCCCCAATATGGCAAAGGGAACGAGCATCAAAATTCAGGAGGTTCAGAGAACGCCCCTCAAAATTAATAAGAATAGGCCCACACCCCGTCACCTAAGAGTAAAATTTACAAGCCTCAGTGACTAAGAGAAAATCCTGAAAGCAGCCCGGGAAAAGAAGTGGGTAACATAAATGGTAAAAATATTAGATTGGCAGCTGACTTATCCAAAGAGTCCTAGCAGGCCAGAAAGAGCTGGCATGATATTTTCAGAGCACTAAAGAAGAAAACATGCAGCTAAGAATACTATATCCAGCTAGGCTATCATTGAAAATAGAAGGAGAGATTAAAAGCTTCCAGGACAAACAAAAACGGAAAAATTTGCAAACACCAAACCAGCTCTACAGGAAATATTGAAAGGAGTCCTCTAAGCAAAGAGAGAGCCTACAAGTGGTAAATCAGTAAGGAACAGAGACAATATACAGTAACAGTCACCTTACAGGCAATACAATGGCACTAAATTCATATCTCTCAATAGTTACCCTGAATGTTAATGGGCTAAATGCCCCAATCAATAGGAGCTGGATCTTTGCAAGAATTAATAAAATTGATAAACCCCTGGCCAGACTTATCAAAAAGAAAAGAGAAAGGACCCAAATAAATAAAATCATGAATGAAAGAGGACAGATCACAACTAACACCAAAGAAATACAAACTATTATAAGAACATACTATGAGCAACTCTATGCCAACAAATTTGACAATCTGGAAGAAATGGATGCATCCTAGAAACATATAAACTACCACAACTGAACCAGGAAGAAATAGAAAGCCTGAACAGACCCATAACCAGTAAGGAGATTGAAACAGTCATTAAAAATCTCCAAACAAACAAAAGCCCAGGGCCAGACGGCTTCCCGGGGGAATTCTACCAAACATTTAAAGAAGAACTAATTCCTATTCTCCTTAAACTTTTCCAAAAAATAGACATGGAAGGAAAACTTCCAACTCATTTTATGAGGCCAGCATCACCTTGATCACAAAACCAGACAAGGATCCCATCAAAAAAGAGAGCTATAGGCCAATATCCTTGATGAAAACAGATGCGAAAATTCTCACCAAAATACTAGCCAATAGTATTCAACAGTACATTAAAAGGATTATTCATCACGACCAAGTGGGATTTATTCCAGGGCTGCAAGGTTGGTTCAACATCCGCAAATCAGTCAATGTGATACAACACATCAATAAAAGAAAGAACAAGAACCATATGATACTCTCAATAGATGCTGAAAAAGCATTTGACAAAGTAGAGCATCCCTTCCTGATCAAAACTCTTCAAAGTGTAGAGATCAAGGGCACATACCTCAATATCATCAAAGCCATCCATGAAAAACCCACTGCAAATATCATTCTCAATGGAGAAAAACTGAAAGCTTTTCTGCTAAGGTCAGGAACATGCAGGGATATCCATTATCACCACTGCTATTCAGCATAGTACTAGAAGTCCTAGCCTCAGCAATCAGACAACAAAAGGAAATTAAAGGCATCCAAATCAGCAAAGAAGAAGTCAAATTATCACTCTTCGCAGATGATATGATACTATATGTGGAAAACCCAAAAGACTCCACTCCAAAACTGCTAGAACTTGTACAGGAATTCGATAAAGTGTCAGGATATAAAAGCAATGCACAGAAATCAGTTGCATTTCTCTACACCAACAACGAGACAGAAGAAAGAGAAATTAAGGAGTCAATCCCATTTACAATTGCACCCCAAACCATAAGATACCTAGGAATAAACCTAACCAAAGAGGCACAGAATCTATACTCAGAAAACTATAAAGTGCTCATGAAAGAAATTGAGGAAGATGCAAAGAAATGGAAAAATGTTCCATGCTCCTGGATTGGAAGAATAAATATTGTGAAAATGTCTATGCTACCTAAAGCAATCTACACATTTAATGCAATTCCTATAAAAGTACCATCCATCTTTTTCAAAGAAATGGAACAAATAATCCTAAAATTTATATGGAACCAGAAAAGACCTCGAATAGCCAAAGGAATATTGAAAAAGAAAGCCAAAGTTGGTGGCATCACAATTCCAGACTTCAAGCTCTATTACAAAACTGTCATCATCAAGACAGCATGGTACTGGCACAAAAACAGACACATAGATCAATGGAACAGAATAGAGAGCCCAGAAATAGACCCTCAACACTATGGTCAACTAATTTTCGACAAAGCAGGAAAGAATGTCCAATGGAAAAAAGACAGCCTCTTCAATAAATAGT
Organism: Mustela erminea; assembly: GCF_009829155.1. Taxonomy (NCBI): domain Eukaryota; kingdom Metazoa; phylum Chordata; class Mammalia; order Carnivora; family Mustelidae; genus Mustela; species Mustela erminea. The sequence continues at coordinate 108,285,354 of NC_045617.1, read as the reverse complement.
GCTGGGAAAATTCGACAGCCACATGCAGAAAAATGAAATTGGACCATTTTCTTACACCACACACGAAAACTGACTCAAAATGGATGAAGGACCTCAATGTGAGACAGGAATCCATCAAAATCCTTGAGGAGAACACAGGCAGCAACCTCTTCGACCTCAGCCGCAGCAACATCTTCCTAGGAACATTGCCAAAGGCGAGGGAAGCAAGGGCAAAAATGAACTTTTGGGATTTCATCAAGATCAAAAGCTTTTGCATAGCAAAGGAAACAGTTAACAAAATCAAAAGACAACTGACAGAATGGGAGAAGATATTTGCAAACGACATATCAGATAAAGGACTAGTGTCCAAAATCTATAAAGAACTTAGCAAACTCAACACCCAAAGAACAAATAATCCAATCAAGAAATGGGCAGAGGACATGAACAGACATTTCTGCAAAGAAGACATCCAGATGGCCAACAGACACATGAAAAAGTGCTCCATATCACTCGGCATCAGGGAAATACAAATCAAAACCACAATGAGATATCACCTCACACCAGTCAGAATGGCTAAAATCAACAAGTCAGGAAATGACACATGCTGGTGAGGATGCGGAGAAAGGGGACCCTTCTACACTGTTGGTGGGAATGCAAGCTGGTGCAACCACTCTGGAAAACAGCATGGAGGTTCTTCAAAATGTTGAAAATAGAACTGCCCTATGACCCAGAAATTGCACTACTGGGTATTTACCCTAAAGATACAAACATAGTGATCCGAAGGGGCACATGCACCCCAATGTTTATAGCAGCAATGTCCACAATAGCCAAACTATGGAAAGTACCTAGATGTCCATCAACAGATGAGTGGATCAAGAAGATGTGGTATATGTACACAATGGAATACCATGCAGCTATCAAAAGAAATGAAATCTTGCCATTTGCGACAACATGGATGGAACTAGAGCATATCATGTTTAGCGAAATAAGTCAAGCAGAGAAATACAACTATCATATGATCTCCCTGATATGAGGAAGTGGTGATGCAACATGGGGGCTTAAGTGGGTAGGAGAAGAATCAATGAAACAAGATGGAATTGGGAGGGAGACAAACCATAAGTGACTCTTAATCTCACAAAACAAACTGAGGGTTGCTGGGGGAAAGGGGGTTGGGAGAAGGGGGGTGGGGTTATGGACATTGGGAAGGGTATGTGCTTTGGTGAGTGCTGTGAAGTGTGTAAACCTGGCGATTCACAGACCTGTACTCCTGGGGATAAAACTATATGTTTATAAAAAATAAAAAATTTAAAAAAAAAGAAAAAAATAATCCATTATATAACACAAATATTCCAAAAAACTCAGAAATATAGAAACTATCCTAATGTTTTTTTCAAGTTTACATGAACTGGGATATGCTTTGATAGATAAATACCAGTTTAAGTTTTTTTTTTTCATTTAATAAAAGTAGAGATATATCTTCAGAGTTTTCAACATTAAATGCAATTTCAGCATGCAACTTTTTCTACCGGGATTTTCTAGTCAAATAAACTCACTCTATGACTATGTTACAGAATTGGTCAAGAAGAAAAATAAATTCAGATGATGGTTAGCTATTTGATATGTAATCTAGGCATAATTGTTACAAAGTAATTTAAATGAATGTAAATAAAATTTTATACGAAGTTACTCTAAATAATGGTTACTCATTGAATAGATTATTTCCAAATAAGATAATATAGTGAGACAATGATTGCTAAATTTAAGTTTAAATTTATCAACTTTTGGATTCTTAATTTTTATAGAGGGACAAGGGACATTAGAGACTATTACAATGTCTTTCACCATATCAAAAAAAATTATTCTCAAAATTATATCACTGTTCCTAATAAATTATAAGTTTATAATATATATACATATATTACGTTTATAACTGTGTATTTATGAATATGTTGATCTATAAGATGCTAATGTGTTATAGAGACTTTACAAGTGCCTGATTCCCAGTTTTCACTAGAAAATAAGTTTACTAATAGTTAAAATTTATCATCAATATGTAAAAATAAAACTACTAAAAACAATATGAGCAAAGAAAAGAACATTTTATATAAAGTATGGAAAGAAAATGGTATGTGCTTTTATATGAAGAGTATGCAAAAAATATATGCTGTGTTTTTGTTAAAGAAAAAAGATAGTAATTTTGTTCTAAAATAAAATGACTGTTTGTGGGGCATCTGGGTGGCTCAGTGGGTTAAATCCACTGCCTTCAGCTCAGGTCACGATCTCAGGGTCCTGAGATCAAGCCCCGAATCAGGCTCTCTGCTCAGGGGAGAGCGTGCTTCCTCCTCTCTCTCTGCCTGCCTCTCTGCCTACTTGTGATCTCTGTCTGTCAAATAAATAAATAAAATCCTTAAAAATAAATAAATAAGTAATAAATAAATAAATAAATAAAAGACTGGTTGCTCCATAATAGGAAAGGGGGGAGGGAGATAAAACCTAAATGGGTATGTAATGTTATAGAAAGTTCATGGAAAATAAAATTTCTTTTGTGAGGTTAAAGCTGGCTAAGATTGAATATATTTATTTTTAAGTTTTTAAAAAATATTTTACTTATTTATTTGAGAGAGAGAAGGAGAGCACAAGTGGGGTGAGGGGCAGAGGGAGAAGCAGTCTCAATTCTGAGCAAGAAGCCTGTTTCCGGGCTTGATCCTCGGACTCCGGGATCATGACCTGAACAGCAGACAGACACTTTAACCGACTGAGCCCCTATAAGGGCTTTTAAATGAGCTGAAAAAATGAATTGATACAAAGCTCAGGTTTAATTTCCTCTCTGTTAAAATTATAAAATTTCTTAGATTACTGACCTATTTTAACAATTAGAAAAGGTTTTTCTTGAAGATTATAGAAGATTCTAAGATGTTTTTCTTTAGTGTAATCTGCCTAAGAAACAAAGATTTTGTGTATTATGAAATATTTCTGTGTTTCACCTTGTCTTCATCAGGTCTTCAATTACTTAGAAAAACTAAGCCTTTTCAATATTAAGAGAACTATGTTTTTACAACTTTGCTTTTTAAATTTTAAGTCACTTTTGTTGAGTGGATAACTAAAGTTGTTTCACAGTGACCAGTGGTCCTATTTGATAAATGGTTTTAAATATTTTGACATTTTTAACAAATGTCTCTCTTATTAAAAATTTGGTTAAAATTTATTTGACCTCTAAGCCTAGGGCTATCCAGATATTCCCTGGAAGATCTCAAAAGAAATGTTCTCATTTCTTATAAAAAGGAAAATAGTAATTTATTTACACTTATTTGATATGTTAAATTGCATGGGAAACATTACCAAATAAAAACTAATGTTTAACCTTCTTAAACAATACTTAGATGGATCTGCATTTTAGTACAAGTGTTCCAGAAATTATGTGAAATTCCTAAAATTCCACCATGTCTTAGTATATCAGTCCTATTTCCAATTATTATTTTATAATATTATATATCACAAAATAACAATTTGCTTCTCAATTGCAGCATTTTTTAGTAAACTCCCAGATCTTTAACCATGGCTATTTTTAAATCTTTTGACACTCACAAGCAGTTACTGTTTTACTCATGAGTCTTCCCTGAAACATTCACAATGACTTGCAGGCAAACATGCTTTTCCTTAAAGAGATTCATAGAAAAGACACCAATGAGAACTGAATACAGGTTTCTGGAAATTTTAAGACTCTCTAAAACTCTAATGGAAAATGAATTGATTCATAAAACTTCAAACCCAAGATGAAGCAAAGAAGTATTAATTACAAAAGGCAAAATGAAGATGATTATAATTTAACTTTTTAACAAGATTTTATTTAGTTAGTTATTTAAGAGAGAGTGTGTGCAAGTGAGGGTTAGGAGCAGAAGAAGAATGGGGTGGGGAGCAGACTCCCTGGTGAGCACAGAGTCTGATGTGGGGCTCCATCTCAGGACCCTGAGATCATGACCTGAGTCAAAATCAAGAATTGGAGACAACCAACTAAACCACTCTGGTGCCTAGAAGATGATTTTAATTTTTATGACTTGTTCTGTTGTTAACTCTTGACTGATCCTACCCCATGTATTCCATTTTAAAAAACTTGTTTTAATTTAATCTATTTAAATTTTTCCATAAATATTCTTGATATTATATTTAAAATATAGTCTTAACTTCAAAACAACTTGATCATTTAGAGATCTTGTTTTATGCTTTGTTCAGTAAGATCAAGACACACTTTATTCCAAGACTAATTTTGCTTCACTGCTAAGGCAATATCATTTGGTGTACTCTACCAAATATCTTATGAGTTAAGAAATTTGCCATCCTGGCTGATAGGAATGTGAAAAATTAGTTCATGGCCTTCTTAGAGATTCAGGTATTATTTCCAATGATATCTCTTCTCTTTCTCCAGTTCTTCCCATAGCCTCACATAGTTTCTTGACACATATATATTTGTCAGTAGTCAGCAGAAAATTTGAGGGGAACCCTCTGATTACTCTAGGGTTCTCTCTGTGTACCTTTCTCTTCTCTGATACTCTGCCTTGTGAGTGTAAGACACCTTGATCTGCCTTGTCTTGCATCTCTATCTCCTCAAAACAGGGAGTCCACCAGCCTCTGAGTTCACCCTCCATCTTCTGTGCCTTGGCCACTCTCTTAAGAAAGTGAGCTGGGGCAATTTTAGGGTTCACGCTCTTTCAGGGATTGTTTTATTGCCTAATATGTAATTGACTGAAACCGTGTTTCATACATCATGTCCGTTTTATTTCTTTGTTTCTATTTCAAAAGTGATGGTAAATCTTATCCCTGCCACTCTACTTTGGCTGGAAAGTTTGATCATTTATTTTTATAGGTGTGCATCAGAATCATGGCAGTAAAGAAGTTAATAGGGACACTTAGGTATATACATATCAGTAAAAACAAGTTTCATATTTGGGAAGATACTAGTTTATACACACTTAGAAAAAGAGAAAGGGATATATTTTGAAACATAATATCAGTTTCAGTTGAGGCTTGGTAACAATTGACACTATATTCCAATTAAGACCACTCTGCTGGAATTGCAAAAACTTAATGACAGAAAACCTGTCACCCAGCTTCCACACCTGAAGTTCGTGGAAGAAAGCTATTCTCCAGCAGCAACCAACCACAATTCAAAAGAGCCTGAGAAGTCTGAGAAAAGAAGCATGAAGAGATACATTATTTTGTTGTTGTTGTTGAGCTATGAGTCTCACCATTTTAATGAAGGTAATGGTTTGTGGTTCCTGCTCTTCATTATAAGCCTCTTAATAGGTACTTGAATAGAATCACTCATAGAGCTTGAATTTTGCCTATCCCTCACCTTTCATACCTAAAATCAAGAAAGTTTCATGTCTAGCTCCTCAGGGGTAAACCAAATTTGGATGTTGGATTCAACATCCTGCATTTTCAGATTTTGTTAAGGCAGGCAATATGTTTCCATTGCCTATGGCCTGTCAGTGTGGTATGAGTCACAAGTGGTATCACCAGGAGGTTGTCTAGTATTTTCTCTAAGAGCAAATCTGAACAGAATTCACCAGAGAGCAGCTAAAAGTATCATTAGATACACAGGGCAAATACATTAGGAAGCAATGAACCAGGGAGAAAACATAGGAAATTGAAAGTGAGAAGTTCCCCGCTATTTGGTTTCCTGAGAACATGTGACAATAGTCATGTCAGAGCACTGGATTATCAAGTTCCCCAGGTCATAGGGTATGATGCCTTTTTCCCACTTGTCTGTTATCTGTGCACTTTCTGCCTACTGGCCTCTTCACTCTCTCTGTGCTCCAACTCCAAAGGTTCAGAACCAAATTGAGTGGAGAATAAATCTAAAGGCAAGAAATGAAAGGAGGAGAAATATGTATCACTCCTTCCCTGTATGTTGGCTTCATAGCTTACTCACATCTAACTGAGGGGTGGGGTGGTTTAGGGAAGGTAGAGAAGAAATCATGACATGAAACCATTCAAAATATTTACTAGTATATTGGGCTATACATTTTAATTCCTGACTAGAGGGGCCTGTATAATCTTAGTTATAAAAAATATATGGAACTTGACAATGTTCCCATCCTAGTACAAAGGAATAATGCTAACCCAGAAGAATTTAAAAGCAAAAAAAGAAAAATGAAAACAAAACACTTTATGATTATATTCCATCAGTCATCTTTTTTCAGTGAATTAGTTGTTTATACTCATACCAACACACTCACACGAAGACAAGGAGACACAGTGTTTAATTTCATGAATTTGGGACTGTGTTGTACATGATATTGTCTGCTTAACTCACTAAATATTACACTATTTATTAATAGTAACGTCAACTGATAAAACATGACTTTTACCCCTTCCTGTTTTTGTTTTGTTTTATTTTGTTTTGTTTTGTTTTAACCCTTCCTGTTGTTTTATATCTGGGCTTCCTTTTTCCCCCCAAAATATTTTCTTATATGTGTTCTAATTATGTTTATGAGTATGAGCAGTGTTTTTCTCATTGGGAAGGGAACTGGAAAGAGACCAATAACAAACAGTGAATATGGTCCTGGTGATTGCCAAGGTTGTGTCAGTGTCCCAGGACTTGCGCTTAATAGGAAGCCAAACTTACCATCAGGTACTATTTGGTCTATAGCAATGAGCAGCAAATTCAAGAAGAGTTAATTATTCAACAATGTCAGTGGAGGCTATTATGCAACAAGGTTTAATGTGGATTATTAATGACTTTTAGTATTTCAAAGCTGTAGGACTAAATATGTAGATCAGGGTACGATCACACAATGTCTCAGAAACTTCATCAGTTTCCTTGCCTTTCTTGACTTGTCCTGTGACTGCATCTACTAATGGTTTCTAAATGTCACAGGCTCATCTCCAGCTTCCAAGGTGATCAAAGGACAGATATCATCTCAGAAGGGCTTGTGGAGTCTGTCTTGTACCCTTGTCTCAGCTGACATGTCTCAGTGATACCAAACCTCCACATTTTATCTGAGGCTCTATTAACTCTGCCAAATTCTTGCCAGATTCCCTTATCTAAACAACAATTTATTGAATATTACCATGTTCTAAGTAGTATGTGATTTACTGGAAATATAAAAGCAAATAAGGCAAAGAAGTAACCCTCAATTATTTTGAAGTCTAACCCCAAAGTTAAAACTTCTCTGTGTAAGCAGATAAGCTTTTTTGTTGTATTAGTTAAGATGTTTACCAAGGTAAGTATTAGCAACCTAAACTCAAAGAAGCCTCACATGTAACGATCTCATTATTTCCAGTTAGAAGTTTCAGAAGTAGTACAAACTTTAGGATATGTTTGTTGATTGAATTGTTTAGATGCCATGGAGGTTTCAAACTTTTCCTACTCCATCACTTTTTTAAATTATGAAAATTTCAGTCAACTTGTATTGAAGTCACAGGCAGAAAAGTCATCTTACCAAAACTGTCCTTTATGTACTTTCATTTTTTAGACAGACACCTTTAGATGAAACTAGCCCCATTCATTTACAAACTTGCCAAAGGCTACAGAAAATTGTAAGCTCCTGCCAACATTCTATGATTTTCCTACCATTTACAGAAATATTATAGTCTTGGTTGGCTCTGAGCCTGGAAATAATGTAGAATATGAAGCAGCCTAATCTATTTCACAACTAAGTTTTCAGACAGGAATTGTGAGATCCTTATTGCCTATAGTTCTACTTTTTCTCCATAAGTAATCACCTATTTTAGAATCTGTGCTTATAGGGCCCCAAGGATGGTAGCTTGAATCAGTTGAGATATAGTTTGCTTCAATGAAGAAAAAAAGCTCAGATTAAAGATCTTGAATAATGAGAGACTAAGTAACTCACAAAATGAGTGAGTCAGATGTAAGGCAAACTTCAAGGTCTATTAATTCAGAGGATCTATTATGTCTTCAGAGACTTAGGCTCCAAGCATCTCCTTGCATTTCTATGTACACTCATAGCTTTACCTTAAGTTTGGCTCTTTTTATGGACATTAAGTTCTTGCTACTGAGATAATATGCCCCAAATAATTGTGTATTTATAATAAAATATGATTTTTTAAATTGAATTAATGTCTGGATTTCAAAAATATGCTCCCTCTTCTAATGTGAAAAAATCATTTGTAACATAGATGCATATTTTTGTTTTTGTTTTTGATTTTTTTCCTGCTAGTCCTGTAAAAGAGAAAGTGACTTTCCACTGGTAACTGGTGTTACTCTGCATTGTTAATGTGTCGGTTCCTCTAATTTAGATCTTGGAATGATTCACATAAAAGAGAAATTGAGTCTGAAGAAAATTCAACTATAACTAGAAATATCTTCTCTATAGCTTTTGGAACCCCCACAGTGTGTAGAATTAGAAATTTGCCACAGATTTGCGTCCAGTAAGCAGAATGTACCTATGACTCTAGTATGGTTACTCTACAGATTTAGGAGTACTAGATCAGTATGCCAGCTACAGGGTAGTATAGCTAGAAAATGTATGTACAGAACCTTTTTCCAGTCTTACCATCTTTAGTATTCATCTGTAGGGTACGGTGAATATGAGGCTGAGAAAAGGTCAGAAATCACACTTTGCAGTATTACTGAATATGTCTAGGGGAAGAATGTTCTAATTCATAGACAAAAATAAGAGAGAAGGGGACTGGTGGCATTCTATATTCTCTTTTTCTAGATTCTATCCAACATTGTTCTACTCTTCAGAATTTCAGGCTCCTTAAGTGATAAAAGGTGTTTGGCCATTAACTATAGCTGTCATGGAGCATTAAGCATGTTTTTGTTTCTTGGAATAGAGATCCTTAATCCTCAGTGGGTTGTTCTTCTTTTTACTTGTTTTTTTATGGTACAAATCCCCAAAAGATGATCAGAAAAATATATAAACTGGAAGGGCTGATATGTAGTCTTGTTATTACTAATTGTTTGTTTGTTTGTTTTTAAGATCTATTTTTTTACAATTTGGGGGGGAGGGGCATAAGGAGAGGGAGAGAGAGACTCTCAAACAGACTTCCCACTGAATATGGAGCCCGAATGAGATTTGACCTCAAGACCCTGAGATCATGACCTGAACCAAAATCAAGAGTCAGATGCTTAACCAACTGAATCACCCTTGAATTTTGACCTTTGATGGTCAGATTCAAGAATAAAGAATTTAAGAATTTTTGTACTTATTGACTAATTTGTAAGTCATCCATCAGTGCACCAAAAGGTTATCATGGGAGGATGGAGTAGTTAATATTGATGAGGACTGAAATTCCCACATAACATATGCTTTTATAATCAAAAGTGATTATTAAACTGGATACTCTATAAAATAATGCCTTGAGTAGCAGCTGCTTTTTTCATCTACATGCTGAAAACACTAAAGTGGAACAGTGAAATGATCCCTGAGGTTGTATGTTCTTTATAGTAATTAAAAAAAAAAAAAACACTAGACTATTGAGATAACTAAAATATTTCCAATTTGGGGGCACCTGGGTGGCTCAGTCAGTTAAGCATCTGTCTTCAGCTCAGGTCATGATATTGGAGTTCTGGGATGGGCTCCCTGCTCAATGGGGAGCCTGCTTCTCCCTCTGCCACTGCCCCTCCCCCACTTCTGCTTTCTCTCCCACCCCAAATAAATAAAGAAAACTTTCAAAAAATAAGAAATAAAATAAAATATCATTAATTTTTTCCTTTACAGTGTACAATTCAGTATTTTTCAGTATGTTCAAAGTTATGCAGCTATTAGAACTATCTAATTTTGACATATTTATTTCACTCCCCCACCCAAAAAAAAAAAACAACACAAAACAACCCAATATATATTAACAGTCAATCCTCATTTTTGCCTACCCTGAGCACTTGGAAATCATAAACTTACTTTCTTGTCTGTGGATTTGCTTATTCTGGATGAATGTGTGAATTTTGGTGATTGGTTTTTTTCACTGTGTATAATATACTCAAGGTTTTTTTATGTAATGGCATGGATCAGTACTACTTTAGAATTGTTACTCTTCTCTTCAATCTCCTGTTAGGTTTGTAGGTGTTCAGAATGGTTTGATAACTATCTACCTGAACTCCCGTGACCTGATATCATCTCAGTCTGCTACTCCTCCGCCATCTTGACTCCTCCCCCATATGAAGTACTCTTAAAATCAATTTTTTTTTAAACTTCGTTTTCTCCCTTTCTTTTCCCCTCCAATTTGGAGGGATCTCTTCTGATTTCATTAGTGTACATTTTTCTGGAATCTTTGTCTCCCTTTTTGTATTTTATTCTCTCATTCTATATTCTTATCCAGATTAAAAAAAAAAAAAAAAAAAAGAACAAAAGGCAGTACCAAAGGCTAGGGACCTAATCAATATGGAAATTAGTAATATGTCAGATCTAGAGTTCAGAATGACAAATCTCAAGGTTCTAGCTGGGCTCAAAGAAGGCATGGAAGATTTTAGAGAAACCCTGTCTGGAGAAATAAAAGAACTAAAATCTAACCAAGTTGAAATTTAAAAAGCTATTAATGAGGTACAATAAAAAATGGAGACTCTTTCTACTAGGATAAGTGAGGCAGAAGAGAGAATTATTGATATAGAAGACCAAATGATGGAGAATAAAGAAACTGAGCAAAAGAGAGACAAGCAACTATTGGACCAAAAGGAGAGAATTCAAGAGATAAGTGATACCATAAGATGAAACAATATTAGAGTAATTGGGATTCCAGAAGAAGAAGAAAGACACAGGGAGGCAGAAGGTATATTGGAGCAAATTATTGTAGAGAAATTCCCTGATATGGCAAAGGGAACAAGCATCAAAATCCAGGAGATACAGAGAACCCCCCTCAAAATCAAAAAGAATAGGTCCACACCCCATCATCTAATAGTAAAAATTACAAGTTTTAGTGACAAAGAGAAAATCCTGAAACAGCCTGGGACAAGAAGTCTGTAACATATAATGATAAAAATATTAGATTAGCAGCATATTTACCCACAGAAACCTGGCAGGCCAAAAAGAACTGGCATGATATATTCAGAGCACTAAATGAGAAAAACATGCAGCTAAGAATACTATATCCAGCTAGGTTATCATTGAAAATAGAAGGAGATATAAAAAGCTTCCTGGACAAACAAAAACTAAAAGAATTTGTAAATACCAAACCAGCTCTATGGGAAATATTGAAAGGGGTGCTCTAAACAAAGAGAGAGCCTAAAAGTAGTAGATCAGAAAGGAACAGAGACAATATACAGTAATAGTCACCTTATAGGCAATACAATGGAACTAAATTCATATCTCTCAATAGTTACCTTGAATGTAAATGGGCTAAATGCCCCAATCAAAAGACACAGAGTATCAGAATGGATAAAAAACCAAAATCCATCATATGCTGTCTATAAGAAACTCATTTTAGACCCGAAGATACCTCCAGATTTAAAGTGAGGGGGTGGAAAACAATTTACCATGCTAAGGGACATGAAAAAAAAGTTGGGGGTGGCAATCATATATCAGATCAATTAGATTTTTTTTTAAAGATTTTATTTATTTATTTGACAGACAGAGATTACAGGTAGGCAGAGAGGCATTCAGAGAGAGGAGGAAGCAGGCTCCCTGCTGAGCAGAGAGCCCGATGCGGGGCTCGATCCCAGGACCCTGGGATCATGACCTGAGCCGAAAGCAGAGGCTTTAACCCACTGAGCCACCCAGGCACCCAGATAAATTAGATTTTAAGTGAAAGACTATAATAAAAGATGAGGAAGGACAACTATATCATACTCAAAGGGTCCGTCCAACAAGAAGATCTAACAATTTAAAATATCTATACCCCTAACATGGGAGCAGCCAACTATATAAACCAATTAATAACAAAATCAAAGAAACACATCAACAATAATACAATAATAGTGGGGGACTTTAACACTCCCCTCACTGAAATGGACAGATCATCCAAGCAAAAGATCAACAAGGAAATAAAGGCCTTAAACGACACACTGGACCAGATGGACATCACAGATATATTCAGAACATTTCATCCCAAAGCAACAGAATACACATTCTTCTCTAGTGCACATGGAACATTCTCCAAAATAGATCACATCCTCAGTCCTAAATCAGGCCTTAACCAGTATCAAAAGATTGGGATCATTCCCTGCATATTTTCAGACCACAATGCTCTGAAGCTAGAACTCAATCAAAAGAGGAAATTTGGAAAGAACCCAAACGCATAAAGATTAAAGAACATTCTTCTAAAGAATGAAGGGGTCAACCAGGAAATTAAAGAAGAATTGAAAAAAATTCATGGAAACAAATGATAATGAAAACACAGCTGTTCAAAAATCTATGGGACACAGCCAAGGCAGTCCTGAGAGTAAAATATATAGTGATACAAGCCTTTATCAAGAAACAAGAAAGGTCTCAGGTACATAACCTAACCCTACACCTAAAGGAGCTGGAGAAAGAATAACAAAGAAACCCTAAGCCCAGCAGGAGAAGAGAAATCATAAAGATCAGAGCAGAAATCAATGAAATAGAAACAAACAAACAAAAAAGAACAAATCAACTAATCTAGGAGGTGGTTCTTTGAAAGAATTAATGAGATTGATAAACCCTTGGCCAGATTTCTCAAAAAGAAAAAAGAAAAGACCCAAATCGATAAAATCATGAATAAAAGAGGAGAGATCACAACCAACACCAAAGAGATACAAACACTTATAAGAACATATTATGAGCAACTATACACCAGCAAATTTGACAGTCTGGAAGAAATGGATGCATTTCTAGAGACATATAAACTACCACAACTGAACCAGGAAGAAATAGAAAGCCTGAACAAACCATAACCAGTAAGGAGTTTGAAGCAGTCATCAAAAATCTCCAAACAAACACGAGACCAGGGCCAGACAGCTTCCCAGGGGAATTCTAACAAACATTAAAAGAAGAATTAATTCCTATTCTCCTGAAATTGTTCCCAAAAATAGAAATGGAAGAAAAACTTCCAAATTCATTTTATGGGGCCAGCTTTACCTTGATCCCAAAACCAGACAAGGATCCCATCAAAAAAGAGAATTACAGACCAATATCCTTGATGAACACAGATATGAAAATTCTCACCAAAATACTAGCCAATAGGATCCAATAGTACATTAAAAGGATTATTCACCACGACCAAGTGGGATTTATTCCAGTGCTGCAAGTTTGGTTCAACAACCACAAATCAATCAATGTGATACAATGCATTAATAAAAGAAGGAACAAGAACCATATGATACTCTGAATAGATGCTGAAAAACCACTTGACAAAGTACAATATCCCTTCCTGATCAAAACTTTTCAAAGTGTAGGGATAGAGGGTACATACCTCAATATCATCAAAGCCATCTATGAAAAATGCACCACGAATATCATTCTCAATGGAGAAAAACTGAGGGCTTTTCTGCTGAGGTCAGGAACACGGCAGGGATGTCCATTATCACCACTGCTATTCAACATAGTACTAGAAGTCTAAGCCTCAACAATCAGACAACAAAAGGAAATTAAAGGCATCCAAATCGGCAAAGAAGAAGTCAAACTATCACTCTTTGTAGATGACATGATACTATATGTGGAAAATCCAAAAGACTCCACTCCAAATCTGATAGAACTTGTACAGGAATTCAATAAAGTGTCAGGATATAAAATCAGTTGCACAGAAAGCAGTTGCATTTCTCTACACCAACAACAAGACAGAAGAAAGAGAAATTAAGGAGTCAATCCCATTTACAATTGCACCCAAAACTATAAGATACCTAGGAATAAACCTAACCAATGAGGCCAAGAATCTATACTCAGAAAACTATAAAGTATTCAAGAAGGAAATTGAGGAAGATGCAAAGAAATGGAAAAATGTTCCATGCTCATGGATTAGAAGAACAAATATTGTGAAAATATCTATACTACCTAAAGCAATCTACATATTTAATGAAATCCCTATCAAAATACCATCATTTTTTTTTCAAAGAAATGGAACAAATAATCCTAAAATTTATATGGAACCAGAAAAGATCTCATATAACCAGAAGGATATTGAAAAAGAAAGCCAAAGTTCGTGGCACCACAATTTCAGATTTCAAGCTCTATTACAAAGCTGTCATCAGCAAGACAGTATCGTAGGGCACAAAAACAGACACACAGATTAATGGAACAGAATAGAGAGCACAGAAATGGACCCTCAACCCTGTGGTCAACTAATCTTCATCAAAGCAGGAAAGAATGTTCAATGGAAAAAAAAACAATCTCTTTAACAAATGGTGCTGGGAAAACTGGACAGCCGTATGCAGAAAAATGAAACTGGACCATTCCCTTACACCACACATGAAAATAGACTCAAAATGGATAAAGGACCTCAACGAGAGAAAGAAATCCATCAAAATCCTTGAGTAGAACACAGGCAAAACCTCTTTAACCTCAGCTGCAGCAACTTCTTCCTAGGAACATCACCAAAGGCAAGGGAAGCAAGGACAAAAATGAACTATTGGGATTTCATCAAGATCAAAAGCTTTTGCACAGCAAAGGAAACCATCAACAAAACCAGAAGACAACTGACAGAATGGGAGAAGATATTTGCAAATGACATATCAGATAAGGGGCTAGTATCCAAAATCTATAAAGAACTTCTCAAACTCAACACCCAAAGAAAAAATAATCCAATCAAGAAATGGGCAGAGGATGTGAACAGACATTTCTGCAAAGAAGACATCCAGATGGCCAACAGACACATGAAAAAGTGCTCCACATCACTCAGCATCAGGGAAATACAAATCAAAACCACAATGAGATACCATCTTACACCAGTCAGAATGGCTAAAATTAACAAGTCAGGAAATGACAGATGCTGGCGAGGATGTGGAGAAAGGTGAACCCTCCTACATTGTTGGTGGGAATGCAAGCTGGTACAACCACTCTGGAAAACAGCATGGAGGTTTCTCAAAATGTTGAAAATATAGCTACCCTATGACCCAGCAATTGCTCTACTGGGTATTTACCCTAAAGATACAAACGTAGTGATCTGAAGGGGCAAGTGCACCCGAATGTTTATAGCAGCAATGTCCACAATAACCAAACTATGGAAAGAACCTACATGTCCATCAACAGAGGAATGAACAGATGAATGGATAAAGAAGAAGTGATATATAGATATATAGATATATATATATATCTATATATCTATATATATATATATAATGCAGCCATCAAAAGAAATAAAATGTTGCCATTTTCAATGACGTGGATCGAAGAAATAGAGGGTATTATGCTGAGCAAAATAAGTCAATCAGAGAAATACAATTAGCATATGATCTCCCTCTAATGTGGAATTTGAGAGGCAACATGCGGCGTTTGGGGAGTAGGAAAGGAAAAAATGAAACAAGATGGGATTGGGAGGGAGACAAACCATAGGAGACTTAATCTCACAAAACAAACTACAGGTTTCCAGGGGGAGGGGAGTAAGGAGAGGGTGATTGGGTTGTGGACATTGGGGAGGGTATGTACTATGGTGAGTGTTGTGAAGTGTGTAAGCCTTATGATTCACAGACCTCTACCCCTGGGGCTAATAATACATTATATGTTAAGAAACTTAGGTCCTTACACAAACTGAAAAAAAAAAAAAAAGAAGAAGAGTAATTCATATGTTCCAGATATCTGTCCCTTATCAGATATATGATCTGCAAATATTTTCTTCCAGTCTGTGAGTTGTAATTTCACCTTTTTGATGGTGTCTATTGAAATTTTTTTTTTAAATGTGATGATATTTAATGTATATTATCTTTTTTGTTTATATCAAATTCACATGGTTTATCCCTAAATTTTTTTCTAAAAATTTTAGTTTTCTTTCTTAAATTTATATCTATAATCTACTTTAATTTTTGTGTATTATTTAAAATATGGTTATAAATTCACTCTTTTGCACATGGGTATCCAGTTGTCCCATTATTTTAAAAAATCATTTTATCTTCTATTCAATTTTCTTGACATCCTTGTCAAATATCAATAGCCCATGTGTGTGTAGATTTATTTCTGAACTCTCAAATTTATCACTGTTTTATATATTATTATGTCAGCACCACACTGTCATGATTATTGTAGCTTTAAATCTATTTGAAGAAATATGAGACTTCATTTTTCAAAATTCTAATTTTTTTTTCAAAATTCTAATTTTCAAATTTATTTTTTTTCTGTAATGTTCTGAGTATTCTGAATCTCTTGCATTTCTATATAAATGTTAGGATCAGCTTATCATTTTATGTAAAAAACCTCTTGGAATTATAAAGGGATTACTTTGAATATTAGATCACCTTGGAGAGTATTGCCATCTTGACACTATTAAGTCTTCCAGGCTGTAAACATGGGACACATTTACTTAGGCCTTCTTTAATCTGCTTCAACGGTGTTTTGTAGTTCTCAATGTACAGTCTTGTACTTTGTTTTCCGCCTTCAGTTCTTTATAATGTTAAATTTTAAGCATAATTATTTTCCTCATTTGATTTTTGGAATTCTTTTTTCCTAATGCATGGACATACAATTGATTTTTCTTGGGTACCTGGGTAGCTCAGTGGGTTAAATGTCTGACTCTTGATTTCAGCTCAAGTCATGATCAAGACCTGTGTTGGGTTCCATGCTGGATGCATAAACTGCTTAAGGATTCTCCCTCTTCTACCCCTCCCTGCTGTTCTCTCTTTCTCAAAGAAAAAAATATCTATAAAAGAAAAAAAAATATACAGTTCATTTTTTGTGTGTTGATCTTATATACTATAGCCCTGCTGAACTGTTTGACAAATTCAAAAGTTTTTGTGAATCCTTAGAAATTTCTGTATAAAGGACCATATCATCTGCAAATATTGTTTTATTTCTTCTTTTCCAATCAAGACACCTTTTATTTGTTTTTATTTAGTAATATCTCTGACTAGAACATCAAGAACAATATGTAATTAAGGTGACAGGAGTCACCTGGGTGGCTGAGTTGATCAGGTGTCTGCCTTTGGTCAGGTCATTATTGGGGTTAATGAGCATAAATGTAGCCATAATATTTGCCTTACTAAAATGTAATATGGAAGCCGCTGAAGGCTAAGGAAGGTTTCAAAGAAGGACATGGACCTTTGGAATGCCTCACCCTGAGTTTCAGCTCTGCCCTTGGAATGCCACAAGGAATTACCTTCCCTGAGGCTTTCTTAACCCCAACAGCCATCCTGTGATCCAAGAGATGTATACATTGTCCCTTAGACTATCTTCAATAGAACACACAGATTAGCATATCATATCTTTCCTGTAAACAGATCCTCCTAATTTCAGTGATACCCCTTGTCACAAATAACATGCTTGAGAAACAGGGATACGGATTTGTGATAATCCTGAAGGACCAATAAAAGCAGGAGCAAAACAAAGAGTCTCTGCCTCTGACTGTTGACCCCCTGGCCTTCTCCTCTCTTTCACAGTGAGGTCTGGAGTAATCTTTCATCAGCTGGTATAGGGGTTTCTGGCCATTCCTGACATGTCATGGTCCTAAGATCCTGGGATGGATCCCAGAGTCCAGTCTCCCACTCAGCTGGGAGTCTGCTTTTCCCTCCCTGCCCCTACATGTTTTTTCCTGTCTCTCTCAAATAAATAAATACAGTCTTTAGATAAAAAACGGGAGATGAGAACAGACACAAAAGTATTTTTCCTGAAATTAGGGGTAGAATCCTAAATTTCTCACTATTAAGCATAAGTATGATGTTAGTTGTCTTTTTCTTTTTTGTTTTCCTCATTTCACCTCTTATTACAAAAGAGATGGAATACAGTAGACACTGTAGTGACCCTTGATGCTTGCGTTCTTCATATTTTATGTTGGTGATCTTTCAGTATTAGTTCACAGATGTGCTTAGGATTTTTTTCATCTGGATTCATAGGTATATTGGTCTGCAGTTTTCTTAGGATATATTTGATTATTACCAGTGTAATAATGGTTACACATAATGTTTTGGGAAATTTTCTCTCCTCATCCATTTTTAGAAGTTTATGAAGTTGTTAATATTTTCTCTTAAACAATTGGTAGAATTCACCAATAAAGTTATCTGGAACTAGGTTTTCTTTTTTGGAAGATTTTTATTATTAATTCAAAATTTTATAGGTCTAGTCAGATTTTCTATTTTTTCTTGAATCAGTAGTGGTAATTTTTGCCTTCAAAGAAATTTTTCAAATTAAACTACATTATCTAATTTATTACACACGTTGTTTACATTTTCTTATGATTCTTTTCATTTCCTAGAGTTGGAAGTAATTTACCCTGTTTTATTTACTACTAATTTTAGTGATTTGAGTCTATTCTTTTAAAAAAATAGTTAAAGTTTTCTTAATTTTATTTCTATTTTCAATAAACTAATTCTGATTTTAGTGTATTTTTCTAGTAAGTCCAACATCTGGGCATCTCACGAACAGTTTTTATTGACATTTTTTCCATGTATGCACCATGATTTCCTACCTTTTGAGTGATTTTAATGTTTTCCTTGGAACCTACACATTTTAAATAAAATCTAGCACCTCTTGAAATCCTATTCTCCACTTCCTTCTCCAAGATTTCTGCTTGTTGCTATTTGTTGTTTTCATGTTTGCTGTTGACAACTTTCCTACATTATGGAAAGATTTGTATGTCATAGAAATCTCTGCTAAGTTAGTTTAATTGTTAATGATTGGACAGTTTTCCATAAATTCCTTAAATACCAGAATTTAATCTTCTGATTTTTTCTTAGGGACTCCATGTGTGTTTGGGATCCTATCTTCAAGATTCTGTCAGGTAGTTCCCATCTTTGCCTGTTGTTCACCACCTGCTTATGCAAACCTTCAAGGTCAGCAAGAGATGGAAAGACAAGGGCCTTTTCAGGTCATACCTGGGTATGACCACCACCATCCATGTGCATAAAGCCTTCTAGATTTCCAGGAATATATCTCTGATTTCAAAGTCCCATATGGACATCTCTTTCTCCAGTTGTTTGTCCTGTTATTGCCTCCTCAGTCACCTGTGATGTTAGGCAACTGCCAATGATTATTTTCAAGACATAACCAAGGATAAGACTATTCACACTGAACAAAATCTGAGTCAGATCAACTAAGACAAGTCTAGTAAATGGGATTTCCGAAGAGCAGCCATACAGTTCAAATACTGACAACTGGGGAAGACTGGGGCTTTTGTTAGAGCTGCAAACCTGTTCTGCATCCTCCAATGGTGGTCAGCTGCTGGGTTTCACAGGTGTTGTAATTGTCAGGTTCTTTTATTTTACATATTTTACGTGTGTGTGTGTGTGTGTGTTTTGAGACTACCATGATGTTGGAATGGGAGGATAGAAACAGGACAACTTAAAATGTAATACTCACTCTTCTTTTCGTAGCTGTTTTTCTTTAAAACAGCTCCCCATATTATTACTCCTTCTCATATTATTTACAAACCTTTGGTTAATTTCCAGAGTATTGAAAGTATATTTTGGCAGTTTTTGTCTGTATTATCATTGCTTTTAAAGAGGAATAGAATTTCAGAGGTATTTATAGTGCCATTCTGGAAGTCCTTCCCAGTGACTAATTTTTAAATACTCAAGAAATAAAAACATAATTTTTTGTCTTTAAAAAAAATTCTCTGTTACTAGTGACCACTATGTATATAGACACTTGATAAATATTTGTTGAATGAATCAATACATCATTTTTTGTTGTTGATACATTGAAAGTCAATATATTTTAATCTAAAAAAAAATGGGTTGCATGTACATATATATTGAAAAAGAGTATCTCCAACATTTTTAGGCTCTGACTCTGTGCCAACAATAAGCTTATTGCTTTTTCCACACTACTTCATTTAATTTTCACAACACGATTTGTAGTTTCACTGAAGTTAGAGATAGCCAGTAACCTTCTCAAGGCAATACGGTTAGTAAGTGGTTCAATGGAGATTGCAACCAGGCAACCAGGAAACTGAAATTATATTATGTTTAACTGAAACTTAAACATAATATAATATTGCTTCTCCCCCTAGCTCCT
Source organism: Mustela erminea (assembly GCF_009829155.1). NCBI lineage: Eukaryota > Metazoa > Chordata > Mammalia > Carnivora > Mustelidae > Mustela > Mustela erminea. The sequence continues at coordinate 108,265,366 of NC_045617.1, read as the reverse complement.
TGGATTTAAGAGAGTTAAGTTCAATTGTCACAGAAAATATTAGTTAGGTGATAGTTTTATTAAAAAAAAAAAAGGATATAGAAACTGGCCAATTAACTCACAAGTGTAAGAAGTGTGCTATATGGAAGGCAAGTCTTTCACTAACACCACAAGGGTCTCTGGCCCAATGAGTAGAGTTTGGTAGTAATTCTTGCTACAGATATAAAGGGAAAAAAAAGATACAGATAAATTCACAGGCAATTTTTTTCTTTTCTTTTCTTTTCTTTTCTTTTCTTTTCTTTTCTTTTCTTTTCTTTTCTTTTCTTTTCTTTCCTTTCCTTTTCTTTTCTTTTCTTTTCTTTTTTTTCCCCCTGACCTAAATCCTGTCAATTTTGAACTTAGGAATAGTAGTTTACAACTATACCAAAGGTCAGGATAAACTAGTTTTTTAATTGTCAGTGAGAGGAGTCTATAATATATAGTTTTTTACCTGAAAGAAAAGTTATCTCCTGGATAGCAGGCATCCCCCACTCCTTTTGCCCTGCTCATGCCAGGGCTCTGGGTTCAATACTTTTTTCTCCTCTCCCTCAGTTGCTACTATCAACACTCTTCTTTGTCGTTTCTTTCACTTTTATGACTTATACCCATAATAGATTCTAAGTATATGATAAAATATGATGACATGATATAATCTTTATTAAAGGAAAATATTTGATTATGTCTGCTTGTTTTAAAGACTCCAGTGACTTCCCATTACCTGAATGACAAATTCCAACCTACTCCATTCTAGAAGACTCCAATACACACTTCTAATCAGAATTGTTTATTTATTTTTTTCTGCTACCCTCATCAAATGTAGATTTACTATTATCTGAAGCTATATGGTACTGAATTTGAAAATAAAGGTTTTGAATTCTCATGTTTTGTCTTCAAGTCTCTTTGCTTTCTTTTTTTAGGTGTGTGACCATTGTCTGGTAATGTCACTTTTATGAGCTTCATTTTGCTCATCTATAAGATGAGGTAGATCATATCTTTTGCACAAGTTTATTGATAAGACTAGGTAATGTATACGCTTAGCAGGGTATCAGCTACAAAAGTTCAGGAGTATTTGGTAACTCCCTTAACTAATAAATATTATTATTGGTCTCTCAGACCTTTTCTATAAGTGTACCCGCTATACTGTTCTTATTTTTGTATTGGGAGGAAGTCTTAGAATTGTGTGCCCATCTCTCAATTTCACAAAGTCAGACTTAGTCCATGAGAAGCCTGTAGTTTATTTTTCCGCAGTCTGTGCCCTGAAGTGTTCAAGGTTATGCATCTTCTCCCAATCCAGCAAAGTCAAACTGACTGCTAATATCTGTGTGCTATCAGAGGACCTTCAGATAGCACACAGATACTAGCAGTCAGTTTGACATTGCTGACTTGATCCTCACATATGCCATCTGTGGAGGCTTTTGCTCATGCTCATGAGGCATACATTATGGGGTACCTCCACAAGGGAAACTAGGTATAGAGTGCCTGAGTGTTTATAAGCTGGCCATGGGGGTCTCCAGGTGAGGCTGCCTTATAAATTTTGTGCATGAGGTTCTTGGTGGAGTCTGTAAGTTGGCTGATAGGATGTGCAGCTGTTCGTTGAAATCCACACACTGCTTGCTATGAATGCTGGCCACTGTTCTCTTCTCCTAGCTGTCGCCAGACTATTCAACTGCACTGATTCTCTCAGTGTCATGGATTGGGTGTAACAGAAATGGACTTTCTGAGCAACATCCCACAGCGCTAGGAAGCTGGGCAAGCACTTCACTCTCACTTTCCCTCCTGGGAGAAATCAGACCAAGAGGTAAAGTGAAACAACTTCTTGTAGTCTTCAATGTATCTCTTTTTAGAAATTTTGCTCCACTAGTGTAGTGGAACCTCCAAATTTCCATAAAGATCTTCTTGTCCATAGGCTGCTGTTTAAATTGGTGTTTTACGAAGGAGTATGAGGGCTAGAACCTCCTATCCTAACATCTTGTTGATGTCACATCTCATTTTACTCTTTTTCTCACTAAACCAGATATTTCATTTCCATCTTTTTAACTTAACATATCTTTATTATAGATGTACCTGTGTTTCTTGTGGTTATATCTTATTTTCCTAGGGCTTACCGAAGTCCTAAACAGTAAGCCTCATGAAAGCTGACATTTAGTTTGTCTTCCTCAATTGGTCTTACAATGTTGTTACGCCATAAATTTTAGTTAAATGTTTAGTTAAATGTTAAATATTACTCTTTATCCATATATTATAAATTTATACATATATGTTATATGTATATATAAATTGTTTCTACTTTCCACAACAACTATTTCCAGATATCTGCTTTGCCTCAATTTGACTTTTTTAGTCCTTTCTTTTCTCTGATTTTTGTGTTTCAGGCTTTTTCAGCACCTGTTTTGTTTGTATTGAACAATTTGAAAAGATTATATAAGGTGTCAATAAACATCACACCATATTAATTTGGACTGCTGCTGAGTCAGTTATCTTATGTGTTTCAACTTGACTGGACTAAGAGATACACAGATAGTTGGTAAAACATGAATTCTGGATGTGTCTGATCCATGAGGTCCAGAAGAGATTAGAATTTGAATCCATACACTGTTGAAACAACACCCTCATGGATACTTGTAGGCATCACCCAAGCTGCTGAGGATTTGAATAGATCAAAAAGGCAGATGAAGGGCAAATGTGCTCTCTGCTTGAGCAAGGACATCCATCTTCTTCTCCTTTTAGATATTGGTGCTCCTGGATTCAGGCCTTCAGATTTAGATTGGGCAGATACCATTGGCTTCTCTGGTTCTCCAGCTTTCTGGTTTGAACTGGAATTACACCATGGTTTTCCTGGGTTTCTAGATTGCAGAAAGTGGATACTGGGACTTATCAGCCTCCATAATCACATACACCAGTCCCTCATAATAAAGTTCTATATCTCTCTTACCACTTATTCTGTCTTGCTGTCTTTGTATGAATATATCTATCTCTATGTACAGCATTCATATTACTGGTTCTGTTTCCCTTAGAGGACCTTAATACAACTTATAATTTCCATTTTTTTTTTTTGACAATTAGAATGCAGTTTGTTTTTGTGTGTGCTATAAACACTACAGAAATTTTATGGGAAATAGAGCAAGAAACTTTATGGGAAATCAATCACATGACTCTATTACACTTATTGATCTCCTTCATCTGTCTCTTTTTCTAATTTTTCTTTTCCATATACTCTCCACTTTTTCATCCTCATGTGTCTTTTCCCCCCATTAATCAAGTTCTGCATTCCAAATGGTAACAAGGAGGTAGGACTACTCTATGTATTATCTACAATTTTAAAAATGTTTCCCTGAAGGATACTTCCAAGCCTGCCTTACAAAACTCATTTTGTACCATTGAGAGAGACATACTATTGAGTAAATAGAGAATGACCTTGATTCCACTGTCTCATCATTAAGTTCTTAGGGTTTAATTTTTTTTTTAAAGATTTTATTTATTTATTTGACAGAGAGAAATTACAAGTACACTGAGAGGCAGGCAGAGAGAGAGAGAGAAGGAAGCAGGCTCCCTGCCGAGCAGAGAGCCCGATGCGGGACTCGATCCCAGGACCCTGAGATCATGACCTGAGCCGAAGGCAGTGCTTAACCCACTGAGCCACCCAGGCGTCCATTAGGGTTTAATTTAAACCAGCTTGAATGCACAAGCATCTCTGAGTAGCACCAGTAATAACCTAATGAATGTAAGAGTTAAAGAAGTTAACAAAGAACTTTGTAATCCTTAAAATCAGGTTAGAGAAATCAGGGGGAAAATTGCAATATTGCAAGCTATTTTCTAGATCCTTGGGTTATAACTATGCAGGCAATGTGAAAGTACAAATTGAACAATTTATCCTAGGATGGGGGGGTACTTAGAGATTTAAGTAGTCAAATATGACATTCAGAATCTCAACATACATTTTTTAAATAAATACCATCTGACTCCCAAGTTGTTTGCATAATTCTATTTCTTTTCTATGTTGACATACCTGTTAAAATTGTGTATCTTAAAATGAGGGTAACAAAAACAATGATGTGAGAGGTTTGTCTTCAAAATAGAATTGGAATGCATTTGTGTGAAACTCGGTGTCCCAAAATATGCACTTTATGGAAGAAATGTAAATTTGGGGAGAACCAAAACAACACTTTATGACTGCTAATCATGTAAAAGCATCTGGAAGGAGAAAAGGCGACCTATTAAATCATTAACACTGAAAAACTTCCACAAAACACCTGGTATATGCAGAGAGCAGAATGAGGACTTTATAGATGGAGGAAAACCTCTCGTGGAAACAAGTAACTGATTTCCCTTTACTATTTAATCTAATGGATAAAACAATCTTTGGTGATTTGATCATATTTGATGTTTGCTTCTACATTATGGCATTTTGGAGAACAGCGCAATTAATTTAGCATACCTCATGTATATTTTACTAGATTTGTCTTTATATATATTTTTAGGGTTGGATGCTATAGACTATTAACATAAAAATCAGGACTTGGAAGTAGCTCATTTGATTTGGATGCAGAAATACTTATAGCAATTTACATGAATATTTCTTGTCACTCCTCATGTATCAGAATACCATTTTTCACAATTGTCTTAAGTTTGCTCAAAAACAGGGTAAGTCTTCAAGAAATAGGTGGTTACAATTTAAGATATTCAATAACCTCAGTCATAAGGGTTAGCCAAATATAGTGAGACAGAAAAAAAAAAACACAAACTTTAGACTAGCAGAGGTAAATTTTAAAAAATCAATAGTTAATTCAAATACTTTTTAAATGTGTTCAATATTTACCCTTCCTGCCTCCCTGCCTTTGCTCCCTTCTTCCCTCCCTATCTTCCTTTCCTAATGCAGTCTGTTAATTGTAACCCTTTGTCTGTGACTATCCCTTTAGAAAAATGCATCCCCATGTGAATGTAGAAGAAACCATAATGTTTGCAGTTCTTCTCTGAGTTAGGAAAGATGTTCAAAACACTCTCTCTTGAATGGAAAAGAGCCAAACTGACCATTAAATGATGTGTGTTTCTGAAGTGTTTAAAGAAAAAAATTATTTTTGGTAAATCTATACTTTCCATCATTTTTATTCTAATATTGCAAACTACTTTCTATGAACAGATGGCTAAAGCAATGTATTGTACAATTTTGAATACAATTCAGATAGCTTCATTCCCTTCAGTGATCATTGAGAATGATTTCCTTAGTTCTTCCTCAATAAAAGTAATTGAAGAAGAAAATGGCTTCAGAATAATTTCAGACTTGCTCATTTTTGAGCCCAGTATACACAATCTCTTTTTTGGTTTCCTACACTTTAGGTATACTTCGTCACTTAAAATAGATATTTGATCAAACTCTTCCCTCAGCTTGATTCTCACCTCTATATGACCATGTGAATCTTCCTTACTGTCCTCTAAAGACCCTTCTTCATTTTTAGGATGAAGTTTAACAATCCTTAGCATTGACTACAAGATGATTTAACATGAAGCTTCTGTTGACCTCTACATATGCAGATATCACTCAATTCCTCAGTGTAATCTTCTCCAACTCATAATAGCGTTCTAAGTCAAATGTTAAATTACACTCTGTTAATTTTCTTTCATGTTATGACACTTGCTACAGTTTGTTAATGCTAAACTATAAACTCTGTGGAAGTGGGGCCATACTGGTTTTGCCCACCAATATATCTCTAGTCCTTGGTACATATAATAGTTTCTAAAATAAGTTTTTTTAAGTAAATAATTGTTTCAATTTTTCTTTCCAAATGAACTAATTTCTATAAAAAATGAACTATTTTCTTTTACATTTTCATTTTTAAACTTTGATGTTCCCAGTGTGGATTTTGTCTTCATAGTTGGATATGAATCACTGTATGCATAAATTTAAGTTATTAAATTTTGTCCTTGCACTATCAGGATTGATCCTTTTCCTTACAATTCTACACTATTTATTACAACTAGACTCTTTCAATTAAATCTAATGATTGTACTATCTACTTTCCTTTGGGATTACAAACCTATTATCCTGTTTGGGGGCTGATATTGTCATGATTTGGCCTTATTTGACTCTGGCTGAACATGCTGTTTTCTTAGGCTCCAGTGACTTTGCTCACCTGCTTTACCTTCCTGAGCTCTGAAATTTCATTTCAATGCAATAAATCAGTTTTTATCACTGTACCCTTCAGAATCTGTGGGAGATTTTTAAAAATATTTTATTTATTTGAGACAGAGAGAGAGAGAGCTCACACAAACGGGGCAGAGGGGCAGAGTGAGAGGGAAAAGCAGACTCCCCACTGAGCAAGGAACCTGACTTGAGGCTCCATCCCAGGAATCCCTGAGATCATGATCTGAGCCAAAGGTAGACCCTTAACCAACTGAGCCACCTGGATGCCCTGTGTGGGTGATTGTTGACTTACTTTTGCTCAGATATTTGATCTTCTCACTTGCTTAGCCTATAATATGGCTCTTGTATGACCTGAGTTCTAATATTCATTGCCATGTTGACCTTATCAACTTTTGCCTAAATCTCTGGTATTTTGTGTTTCTCTAAATTATATTATACATCTGGTCCTAATTATATACATTAAGTTTTCAGGTGAAGAGAGACACCCAATACCCTTGCATAGATTGCTTTTAATGTATAGTACCTCAATTCATTTATGGATGACAATACATAAAAAAATAAAGAAAAAATAATGAAATATGGTTCTTGGTTATTAGTGAAGCATTAAATTTACACTGAAATATACCTCACTGTTCTGTAGCCTAACTCCTATATAGGCTTGCTGGAGATAGCAAATAGAAATACAGTATACATGGTTATCATGTCCCAAATAATAGATTTATATTTACTTATACTAAAATATTATTTACTGTCTGAAATTCACATTTAACTGAAAACCCTGCTTTTTATGTGGTAACTCTATCAATATACATTGTCTAATGTTAAAAAATTAATAATTTTTATAATAATTAAACCAAAATTTGTAAAAATCAGGAGCCTTAAATATAATTCCTAGAAGGAAGTCTTACTTAGCATCATTATTAACTATTAAATATTATTCCTAGTGAAGTATTCATTTTATATATTTATTTTAAAAATTATATGTTTTATGGGGGTTATTTCCCTTTAATTTTCCTAAACCTGCTGTCTCTAAATCAGTTTTGAAAGCAATATTTTCTTTCATTGGCTGATTTTCCTATTTTTTTTTTGCCTGTTTTGTTATTACCTCTGTCATTTTAACCACTTTTAACTTCTTGTTATAGGTGTTTTCTATTTCTTAATCAACTTTATTTTAATGGATTTTTCTTAATTCAGTTTAAATTTTTGGATTGCTTATAAAAATCCTGTGATAGATTCATTAGGGACTTTTCATTTCTTAAATCAGATTAAGAATATGTATAAATAACATAACTATGTTTCTTTGTTTTCATAGGAGAGGGAATAACAATACCTTTATATGTTAGTAATCATGTAGGAAAACATGTAATGGATAGATTTTAAAAAATGAAAAATAATATAAGCCTATTGCTGTGAAATATTTTAAGAAACTTAGGAGTATTTTTTTCATAAATAATCAAGTTTTCAAGAATTTAAACATTTAGCGAAAACTTAAATAAAATTCTAGCAGTAAGTTATTGATGTATCAATTCCAGTATAATTATAGCAATGATATCATTACATTGATTATTATTATGAGTACTTAGTTACTTTGGGTCAGAAAGTGCACTTAGAATTTTATCTTCATTTTCATATTTTGTTTTTACTATAATCTAATCCTATGAGATAAGCAATATCCCTCATGCTTTTCAGAAAATAAATATTTATGTTTTATTTTTAATTTTTTTTTAATTTAGGGAGACAGCTAAACAGAACTATGTTTAAACGTGTTTCTGAATAACAATGAACGTTCCAGTCTATAAATTCTTATCATAATCACTTGTTTTTTTCTTGGGATGCCAATTCTCATTGTTCCTTTGTGGGGAAATAGAATATTGTGTTGAAAGACCTGTCTACTCACTCAACTGGACCTAGATTTTAAACCTAAGTGTGCTAAAAGCTAACAGTGATCTTGGGCAAATTACCTGCCAGCTTCATTTTTTCATATAAATTTGGATTAACAGTGCCTTTATCATAGGGCTGTTATAGAGATAAATTAGATGATATGAAAGGTGCTCAGTACCTGGCTCATAGTAATTCTTCAATAACCAGTGGTAATTATAATTATTTACTTAATTTGTTGTGAACCAAATTTTTGCAGGGCATGTTTTCTTTCCTTTGCCACAATCTTTTTCTTTAGTTTATATTGAGTTTAAATTGTCTCTTTGTAGCTTTCCTTAGATATAAGAGGTCTATTTTGCCTTTCTACATTCTTGGTTTGCTTGTTTTTCATGCTTCTAATCAGCTAAATAAATAGGCCATTCTATTACCAAGGGATTTCTTTAATCCAACACTCATTTTTCTTTGTCACATTGCACTAGGCAGGAAAACAAATGATCAGCTATGAAGCATGTGTTTAACGAGTATAAAAAACCCTGGGTGATTATATTTTCCTAATCTGAAAAAGAGAATTCTCCATGCTTATCCTTTTTGAGAAGGAGTGGTGGGGTATGGTAGAGAAAGCTTACTAAATTTCTCTTCCATATATGAAACTGCTTGGATTAATTAACACATGATATAACATTATCTAGAAGCCTTAAAAACTATATTTTATTTTATTTCTAATTAGAGTTAAGAAAATGTTAAGAAATGGTCCTTATACTAAGTCAGGAAAAACAGTGTTTGGCCAAGATTCTTTTTTCCAAAAATAATCAGATAATAGGAATTGAATTGTACTATTATCCCTTTTTTTAAAAACTTTAACTCATCTAAAATGTCTCAATAAATTACATCTTCAGAATTCATTAAAAATTTATGCATAGATATGATAGAATATTAGACGTACATATAAAACATGTATACAGCATTCCCTATATTTATAAAATTGCACATAGATAAGTAAAAGAACTGGAAGAAGGGACATTGAAATATTAGCTACTGTATCTGATAATTTGATTTCTCTTTTTGATATGTATAATGTGTTGATAGTTTCTAAAACAAACATGTTGTCTTCAAATCAGAAATAAGTACCACAGAAGAGGGACACCTGGGTGGCTCAGTCAGTTAAGCATCTGCCTTTGGCTCAGTTCATGGTCCCAGGGCCCTGGAATCAAGTCTCGCGTCGGGCTTCTTGCTCAGTGGAGAGCCTTCTTCTCCCTCTGCCTGCTGCTCCCCCTGTTTGTCCTCTCTCTCTTCTCTGACAAATAAATAAGTAAAATCTTAAAAAAAAAAAATAAGTAGCACAAAAGAGAAGAAGAAACTATAATAAAACAAAGAAAAGACAAATAGCATCATTACAAAAAGGATAATTTCTAAATATAATTTTAAAGGGATTAAAATGGTTTGAAAAGAAGAATTAACAGAAGAAAGTACTGAACATGAAGACAGTCCATTTGAAACCTGTGATAAATGCAGCCAACACTTTCAGTTTTTTGCTTATATTTTTACTTTTTCAAAGACATGGCTAGAGAATAGATGGAAAGAGATCCAACCTATTGAAGACTGCAAACATTTTATAAGGATAGATTAAGGTTTTATCTGTGTTTCTTCATGTCCACTGTTTTCAACTTAGAGCTCTTGTCTCCACTAGCAGGGAAACATATTATTTTTCTTCTCTGACTTTCTAAAAGGTGAATGTTAGTAACAAAAAACAGGGGACATCAAAAAGTGTTATTAAATAAGCATGAAAGTTAATTAAATAGAAATCCAAGTTGAATAAATGTTTTGGAGTATTAAAAGCATGGTCTAGTCACAGGCTTTCTTGCAGGTCTCTGATGCTGACATCAGCAACTTATAAATTCATTTTTTATTATTTCACTCGGGCAAAATCTTAGAATGCAAATGGTCAGCAAGCCTTTGCAAATTTTGGCTCTCCTCAGACCTTTCTAACTATAGGCTCTTGTTGGGGTTAATGTAGAGCATGAAATCAACCATAATACCTGGCTTGCAACACAGAGGCCACTGAGGGCAGGGAAGGTTTCAGAGAAGAGGGTAGGCCCTTGGAATGCCTGGGCCTGCGCTTCCACTCTGTCCTTGAAATGCCTCCGGGAGTTGCCTTCCCCTAAGCTTTCTTAGCCCAAACAGCCACCTTGTGATCTAAGAGATGTATGCCTTGTTAGTTGGGCTATGTTTAGTAAAACACACAGATTAACATATACTATCTTTCCTGTAAACAGATCCTCGCAGTTTCAGTAAGTCACCCTGTCACACATCAGGAGTTGAGAAACAGTGATAAGAACTTGTGATTACCCTAAAGGACCAATAAAAGTGGGAGCAGAGCAGAGCAAAGGGTCTTTGCCTCTGAGCATTGACCCATCTACCTGTGGCTAGCCACCAGGCGAACTGGCTGCCTCAGGCTGAAGGTGGGAATACTTGTTAGTGGCTTTTTTTCTCAGTTCCTGCTTTCTCTCCCTCTATCTCTTTCTGTCTCTCTGTCAAAAACACAAATTTGTCCCCTTCATTAGACTTTGACTTCCCCACTTTGACGTGTAACAGTCTATATATAGGATTCTAATTAGGGGAGTGTGGCACTGTCTTACCTTCATCCTAGCTAACACCTGGATCTCAACCTGAAACTCGAAGAAAAAAGGGAACACATCTAAATATTTGATTCACCTGTGTTTCTCTTCTTTCTACTATAAATTTTCTCAGGAAAGGGAAATTTCCTCTTCTTCCATTTTGAACATTTTTATTATACATAACTCCTCAACCCAGTTTGATAAGCTCAGATAGGAGGACAGAATTATTTAAACACTGTTTCTCAAGAAAGCAGTTTTGTCAGGGGTGCCTGGGTGGCTCAGTCATTAGACGACTGCCTTCAGCTCAGGTCCTAATCCCAGGATCCTGGGATTAAGCCCCACAGGGTGCTCCCTATTCAGCAGGAGGTCTGCTTCTCCCTCTCTCGTTCTTCCTGCTTGTTTCCTCTCTCACTGTCTCTCTATCAAATAAATAAAATCTTAAAAAACAGAAAAGAAAAGAAAAGACAATAGCCTTGTTATTTTCTTGTAAAGGAGAAGTTGGTTTAACCAGGGCAAGGGTCATGTGTTCAAAAAAGGCAGTAGAAAAATGCACATTCGTTTTTGAATTGTTACCCATTATACGTGTTATTATAGGCACACTGAAAGAATCCTTTCAGTAACCATATGCTATCCTAGAGGGGCTGTACTATAATTTATTTAAAAGTTGCCATAATTTCCCAAATTTAATTTATTTTCAGGTTTTTCTGTATCATGGTTAAAATAAAATTTTTACTAAATTTTGCACTCTTTCCAGAAGTTACTGTATTAATACATTCTTAGAGAACCATTTATGTTGAAGTTGATATCATTAATGCCTTTAGTTCATAGAACCAGTGCCTTCATATTTAAAGAAATGTGGATATTCAGGTCAATGAGATTGCCTATGAGAAAATGCTAGGAGACACACAGTATCACTGTGCCTTTTAACCTACAGATCTTTCCCCCAAATAACTGCCTATTCCTTTTTAATTTGTCCTCTTTCTAGATAAGAGAAATTGTCTTCACTATCCTTAATGTCTCATCCTATTTGCACCATATGATTACATTTAATTTATACAACAAATTAGCATAATCTCTTATTTTTAGAAAAATAATGGGTCATTTTCTATGTAAGATCAAATAATATTTCATTCAACATAAATAAAGACACCAGCACTCTATGTTCTATTTATAGAAATTCACTCTGAGAATGCATTATTTTTCTGGAATCTGTCATAGCTGCTAAATATTTTAACGTCTTTCATTTCCCATGTAAAAATCTTAATTAGTACAATCATTTTCCCTTAAGTATAATCTCAGTTAAAGAAGTGTTTTGGGAATCAGTTGTTTCTATGGCAACTAGGAATTCAAGTGGAATTATAACATGCTGGAGCAAGATGCACTTGATCAATCCCGTGAAAGAGATTAAGGAAAATACTATCTAAAAAGCAGTAAAGGCTTCAGTATTCTTCAAGTAAATTCTTCAGAAAAAATATTAATCACTTTTTGTGTTTATTGTGTTGTATTCACTATTACAACCAAATTTTAATATAATATATAATTTAATTACAGGAATAGAATTTATGAATTCTTTAATGATAAAGAACAGAATGTAAAACAATATACCAATATACATATATGGTTCAGGATGGAGGTCTGGAGCTCATATTTTTGCTTAAAGATTTAATTTATTTATTTAACAGAAAGAGATCACAAGTAGGCAGAAAAGCAGGCAGAGAGAGAGATGAGGAAGCAAGCTCCCCCCTGAGCAGAGAGGTGGATGCGGGGCTCAATCCCAGGACCCTGGGATCATGACCTGAGCTGAAGGCAGAGGCTTTAACCCACTGAGCCACCCAGGTGCCCCTAGAGCCCATATTTTATCATCACCCCAACTTCCCTTGGGTTCCAATTCTTGTCACTGTATTCAAAAGGACTGCTTACAGAATTGGAAACAGTAGAATTTTAACAATTGAGTACAGTCTACTTAAACGCATAGCATTCTAAATATTTAGAGCACAAAATCTAAATAATAAATTTAAGCGAGGCTTTCTCTTTCTTCCTGAATATAAATGGTTGATCCCCAGAAAGTCTCACATGTCTTTACCCTTGAGATTTAGGTTTGGTGTGAAAGAAACCTATAAGAAGTAGAGAGAAGTCTTACTAGATGTTGACAAAGGATGAAGAGGAGCACAGGGAAGGTGCATCATATGTCCTAGCTCTTAAGTATCCTATATGCTGAACAATTGGAGGGTTATTTTTTTTTTTTTAATGAAAATGAATGTAGAATAAGCAAAGAAAGAAGTGTTGGAAGGGCACTGAAAGTTCTCTGTCCACTGTGGCTTTTTCAAATTATTTAAATCTTTATTCATGTGCCTTCAAATAGAAATTAAAGGATACCCTCAGATTCAGACATTTTTTACAAGAGCTAAATTGATTCATCACATCTAATAAGTTCTTATGGATACGATTAGTTCTCTATCATGAAATGGTATCTTCAAACAGCACATTTTTTATTTTATTATATAATTGGATAAAACTTGAATTTGAGAAAATTGCTGTTCCTACCTGATTTCCTTCTTCCATACGAAAAGAAATGTACATCTAGCTTATTCATTAATCAGTCAAACATAGCAATGTTACTAGTCTTAAAAGGATACTGTAAAAATTAGATAATGTTTATGAGAATGTGTTATAAACTCTAACAGGAATAGACATTTTAACTGACATTATTATCCCTGTTATATGATAAAAGCTTTGCTTTGGAAAAATGCAAATATAAATTTTGTTTGTTTTGAACAAATACAAATCAAAAGTATTATGTATTTCTAGATAAATATAGCAGTAGTAAATCTCAATCACAATACTCAGATTCAGTTATTCAAGAACAAAAACCTTATTTTAAATAGCTTATAGTCTAATGCTCTCTTGCACTGAACTGGGAGATAAACTTGGCCCCACACATTTGATCCCATTTGTAAAAGGAATTATGTCACAGTTTTGTTTGTTACAGAAAGCCAGAGAATTGAAAGGTGTAGGGCTGATATTCAGGTGACGTATATTTTTGCAAACCCATTACTAACCCTCATTGCTGTCTTGAGTTGAGTGTATTTGCACAATTTTCTAAGATACATTTTTTTAAAAAAACTATTCATCTCATTTACCTAAAGCTACTATGCAACAGCTCTCTCACCTGTCCTCTACCTCTTGCACTGCCAATGTAGTATACACTTTGTTCCAGTCATCCACCTAATTTTTTTTTGGGGGGGGGTCTCTGAGGGAAAGCTAAAGTTATACTCACATAAACACTTCTCCAAGGGAGTACTTTTATGACTCCAAATTTCCTCCCCCACTTTTTTTCTTTTTAATTCATGTGACAGATAGAGATCACAAGCAGGCGTAGAGGTAGGCAGAGAGAGGGGGGAAAGCAGGCTCCCTGCTGAGCGGAGAGCCCCATGCAATGTGGGGCTTGATCCCAGGAGCATGGGATCATGACCTGAGCCGAAGGCAGAGGCTTTAACCCACTGAGCCACCCAGGAGTCCCTCCTCCCCCACTTTTATCTGTTTCATTAATTCTGTGCTTACCAAGAGATAAGGTTTTTAGAATACAAAAAGCAGGGCTACCTGTGTGGCTCAGGGGGTTAAGCATTCAACCTTGATTTCAGCTCAGGTCATGATTTCAGGGTCCTGAGAGTGAGCCCTTCCTTGGATCCCTGCCAATGCAGAGCCCACTTAAGATTCTTTCTCTTCCCTCTCTCTCTGCCCCTCCCCCCACTGCACACATGCTTTCTCTCTGTCTCAAACAAACAAAAAATAAAAACAAAACAAAACAAAAAACAGAATACAAAAAGCAGAGTGTTTTGACCCTACTTCTCATTTCTTCCTTACCATAAACTTTTAACAAAGAATATAACTTTTAACAAAGAACATAACTTTCTAACAACATGAAATTAATAAATGAAAGGTACATATCCTGGGAGAAACAATATGTGATACTAATTCAAATTATCATTAAGCAAAGTATTTTAAATATGTAAGTACTCTGAGCAAATTTGCTTTGTACTTGTATCAGTCAGAATAGATTAGGTTGTACTAAGGTAGCAAATATTCCCCAAACTTTGTGGCCTCAAACAATAAACATTTTTGTTCTGTGTAGTTTTGTTGTTCATATTTATTTTACTGCAGGTCATCTAGAGAGTCTTTGCTATATCTCCTGACCTCACTCTGGGAACTGGTTTGCTGGAACAACCACTATCTAGAAAGTGATGGTTGTAAAAGAGGGTAAAGAAAAAGTTTTGAATTGTCAATTACATACACTGCCTTAGACATAAAACATTGCTCAAAATTCTTTGGCCAGTGCAAGTCAAATAAGTGCACTCTCTCTCTCTCAAATATTTTTTTTTTAAACATAGTCATTTTATGAGAGTATTTAAAAATAAAGAAAATAAATGACTTAGCATCTTCTAATTCTATGAAAATTTTAGACAAACTTAAAATAGACAACTTAGTATATTAGCCTGAAACTGAAGGGAAGAGTACTCTTCCTTCTTCACATCCCTCAATACATTTTCCCCAAACACTCAATATGAGTTTATGTGGCAACCACCATGTAATTTGCCTTGTATAACATCATGACATAAAAACACTAACCTTAAAAAACATACAAAACAGACAAACAAAAAACCAAGACACTAACCTTTCCACCAGGAAACTTAAATTTTATGGGGTAGAAAATGTACATAGTAACTTGTACCATACAATTCTTATAAAAAACCCTTATGAAAGCTGCAAAAACCACTTGTTGATATATCCTAGTTCTCTTTGTAATAAACATAGCATTGTTATTCCTTCCTTCTTTAAGAACCTCCCACACTCAAACACCTATCACTTCTCTTCTACCTATCATTTCTCTTCTACTACATTCTTTTTGTTGCACATGCACATTTTTTTTTTTTACCTGCACTCTTTCTCTTGACCTCTAGACTTGTGTATCCAACTGTCCTATTTACATCAACACTAGTGTGTTTTAAAGAAAACTTAAAAAAAGTACATGCCCAAAATTTAACTCTGGATTTTCCCTCCCCAAGTACATCTTTCTCTTGCATTGCCTGCCTCATTAACAAATACCATCATTTAATTGCTAAAATCAACCTTCTTAAAGTCATCTTTGACAGTTCTGTGATTGTAACACACTCCAATTTTCTCATCCAAGGTTGCAGTGAATTTTATAAGCCATACATTCAACGGAAATCAACTAAAAAGATAATATAGTTAAAAACACTATAATTTCTTATGTCAATTTGTACAATAACTTGCTTCTATTTTGCAATTTTGTACCAATGTCACAATGAATGTCTTTACATAGAAAAAAGTATTGAATGATGATTGTACACACCAAGCTTAGAGTAAATCATTTAGCTTTTCATTAGTTCTTTATTAAATGCCTGCTATATAAAAACAAGTAGACTAGGAATGAAAGTGACAGATCTATGCCCTTAAAAACTGAATAAAGGCTCAACCATTTTTCATGTAAGAGTGCTTTCATCATGCTCTTGTGTTTTAAAATGTGTTTCTATTCTGAGAGATTCTCTTAGTTCTTTTAATTGTTATCCAACACCTCCAATGAAAATTTGCCAAAAATCTCTCAAAAACTCAGGGTTCAAGCTTATTCCTATCTGATCCTCTCAATAATTTTACAGACGAAAAACTAGCACTACACTGAATAAAATAAAGTCCCCATCAGCAAATCCTTCCAAATGCATGTTCAAACTTGTGTTTTCATTGCATGCTTTCTAAAGTTTTGTGATAGAATTAATTTCATCAGATAATTGATAATGTTTTTAATAGTTAACAGTAATTTCACTTTTGCAGTTTCTATAGAAACCCACTGAAATGTGTTAGTTTTTATTTGTAATGTATTACATTAATTGTGATAATGTCATATACTTGAAATAAGTTAAAGAAAAATGATATTTCAATATGCCTTTCATGATCACAGGGTCCTGGGATCGAGCCCCACATGGGGTTTTCTGCTTGGCAGGGAGCCTGCTTCCTCCCCTGTCTCTCTGCCTGCTTCTCTGCCTACTTTTGATCTCTGTCTGTCAAATAAATAAATAAAATCTTAAGAAAAAAAAAAGATTTTATTTATTCATGAGAGACAGAGAGAGAAAGAGAGGAGAGGGAGAAACAGGCTCCCCACTGAGCAGGAAACCCAATGCGGGACTTGATCCCAGGACCCCAGGAACATGACCTGAGCTGAAGGCAGACACTTAACCATCTGAGCCACGCATGTGCCTCAAGAATCATCTACTTTTAAATTTGGTTATTTTTTTGTAGTCCCAAATGTCAAGGCACTCTTGGTATTTTGGGATGGTTCACCTCAAAAAAGTCATGTCAACACTGAATTATTTAAACTCTTGAAAGTTTTACCTATACTTCACTCCCAGTACTGATGCTATGTTAAGTTACTTCATTTGAGTTACTTTTGCATTTTCCAATTGATTTATGTGGAGATAAGTGTGCACTCCAGGCCTGGGCTTTATGATGACTTCCACAAGGTTTAGAGGTTGACAGTTCTCTCTTGATATATAGCTTGTCTGTTCTTGAGCTCAGGAGAGCTATAATATTGACATGGCAGCTCTATAAATTTACATTTAGTCATAATATTAAGGAAAAAATCAGGACTCATTTCTAGTATTTTTTTTTAAGATTTTATTTATTTATTTGACAGAGAGAAATCACAAGTAGACGGAGAGGCAGGCAGAGAAGGAGAGAGAGAGAGGGAAGCAGGCTCCCCGCTGAGCAGAGAGCCTGATGTGGGACTCCATCCCAGGACCCTGAGATCACGACCTGAGCCGAAGGTAGCGGCTTAACCCACTGAGCCACCCAGGCGCCCCTCATTTCTAGTATTGATGACTTAAGCACACCTATTTCTGTCTACATGAGTTGTAAAAATCTCCAAAGAATTGCCCATGCAGAGATACTATAAGTTTCTGATAATTTTTTAGCACTTTAATGAAGTTTCAGTAAACAAAATAGGGAGGAAAATAGAGGCAGTTAGGAAAATAAGCATATTTATTACATAATTAAATTAAACTATTTTTACTTGCTATTGCCTGAAATGAAGCAAGAAATAATAAAAGTGTTCATGTCCAAAGTCTCACAAACATTTATCAAGCAGAATTTTTTTCTAATACTTCTTGAAATACTTTGCCTGATTAAAGAAAAATGTGCCTTTTCTAACTGAAGAATCACTGTATATTTCAAAAGTGGGAAGTAAATATTAATACATCATTGTTATAGTTCAAAATGGAATAATTTTTCATTTATTTAAAAAAAAACTTTCAACATTGACTGGCAATAAGTTTCATACTTGGTATTCAACTTCAAATTTTTTGGATAATTTCACCAATGCTTTTAGTTAATTTTTAAATTCTAATGGGACATAGTGGCAAATATTATGGGGAAATGTGACCTCTCTTGGCCAGATAAAACCATTGTGAAAAGTAAGTTATTCTTATTCTTAAGAATAAGAATGATTTTAAATCTTGTGTGTCAATTTCTACTTGTAGAAATAAAAATACTAGATAGATTAAACTCATAAGCAGCTTTCCAGTCGCAAAAAAAAAAAAAAAAAAAAAGCCACGAAATAAAATAAAACAAACAAACAAAAACCCCCAAACTTCTGCCAAGAAGAAAATTCTGCTCATGGCTGAGAAATGTGTCTTATGGGAGAAAAGTACAGTGTAGTTTGCTTTCATTTTTAAAACATGCATTTCTAATACGCTGCTGAAGGGGAAAATATATCTCCCAGTGGAACATGACAGTTTTCTTCTCAGTCTATTTTATGCTTTCAATCTATTGGTCCATAGATTTTTCAGGATGGGACCATCTTTACATTTATTATAATTTGAAGAAACTAGAAACATGATAGGACACATTAGAGCATGAATAAATATAAATACAGGATAATCTCCACACACAAGAAATAAACATAAAACAATGACTTAGTAATACTAGGGGAAGCTATTAATAATTAAGTTTTTCATTTTCCAATAAAAGAAAACCAGTGTGAAAATGTTATTGGAACATTACAGTTGATTTTCTCTAAATGAGAGGCATACCCTGTAATAGACACAGCCCACTAAATATATATATATATATATATATATATATATATATATATATAGAGAGAGAGAGAGAGAGAGAGAGAGAGGGAGAGTGAAAGAGAGAGAATTTTTATACATAAGGTATCAGGAAGCTTTATGGTAACTTCCAGTTTCAGATCCAACATGAAAGGTTTTGAATGTTGTCACTTCCATCATTATGATAATAAAAACCTCAATGAACTAAGCATGGACTCCTCAGAAAGCTTGCATTAAAAGGTAAATTGCTACTCTAAAATGTGAAAAAAAAAAAAGCACATAAATCCAGAATCAAAAACAGGATCTACTAACCTGGAACAGGTGATGAACCCATAAACTGAGAAACTCAACTTCCATAGTAAAGGAGAAATAAAGACTCTCTCAGGTTCTGAAAGGAATAAAACAAGTTTGTTAGGGGAAAAAAATAACATAGGTAAGAAATTCAAAGCCACATTTAAAAACAAAAAAACATAGAAGAAAAAATAAATGAAGATAGAAGAAGGAATAAAGGAAGATAAAATATTTTTCTTAAACTAAAAGATAACTGTTTAATAATAGTAACAAATGTATTGCATGATTAGAGCACAAACAGTAAAATGAATGACAACAATATCATAAACCATGGGAAGGATGCATTGGAATACTCTGAGGCACATTTACTACATGTGAGGGAGTATAGTGTTATTTGAAATTGAAGATAGATTAACTATAAGTGCATATTGGAAAATCTTAAAATCGTATTTAATATGCTAGGGGATGAGATAAAATAATCACAAAAATGTTCAATTAACAGCAAAGAAGGCAGAAAATGAGGGAACAAAAAACAACAACTAGTAAATGGCTAAAAACAAGGCAATTATTAATCCAACTGTACCAATAATCAACTTTTCCATGAATCATCTAAATATGTGTTAAAAGATAGAGATTATAATTATAAAAATAAAATGATGGAGAAGGATATACCATGCTAAGAGTAATCAAAGAAAGCTGGACGAGGTTTATTAATTTGAAACAAAGCAGACCTTATAAAAAGGAAATATATCAGGAATAAGTACAGGCATCATATGATAAAGGAGTCAATTCTCCAAGAAGACACAACAACCCTAATTGTATACACACAACAGAGCATAAACAAATGCATGACTTAAAAACTGATATAATTAAAAGTAATAGATAACCACTACCATATTTGGAAGTTTCAAAACCATTCTGTCAGTAATTGATAAATAGAGCATACAGAAAATAAGGATAGATATCATTTAAACTACTAAACTAGTAATCAACTTGACTTAATTTACATGTAATGAATACACCATACACCAACAGGAAAATATATATTTTTCTTAAGCTCACATGGAACATTCACCAAGATAGACCACACTTGAGGCCATAAAATATACTTTAACTAATTAAAAATAATAATATTAATGCAAAGTTTGTTCTGAGACTATAATGGAATTAAACTAGAAATCGATAACAGAAAGATATTTGGAAAATTTCCAAATATTTGCAAATTTCAAAATACTTTCCTAAATAACCAATGGGTCAAAGAAGTCTCACAAAAAGTATCTTTAAAATATTTTAAACTAAATAAAAATTAAAATACATCCCACCAAGAATTGGGGAGATGCAGTGAAAGTGACATAACGAGGAAAATTTATACCATTAAATACATATATTAGAAATGAAGAAAGGTCCAAAATCAACAACACACAATTCCACCTTACAGCAAATTAAGAATAAACCAAACAGGAGAAAAGATATAACAAAAATTAGGGCAGAAATAAATGAATTTACAAACAGAAAAAACAATGAAGAGAAAACAACAAACTAAAATTCTAATTCTTTAAAATGTTAATAAAATTCATAAATTTCTGGCTAAGCTAACTATGAAAAAAGAGTGAAGACTCAAATTACCAATACCAGATATAAAAAAGGGTCATCACTACTGATTACCTGGATATTAAAAGGATAATGAAGGAATACTACAAACAACTCTGCCAACAATTTTGGTAAGTTGCATGAAATGATCCAAATCCTTGTAAGATAAAACTACTCAAACTCACACAGGAAAAAAAACAAAAACAAAAACAAAAACAAACTCACACAGGAGAAATGCATAATCTAAATAGGTCAATATCAATTAACAAAATGAAACCAATAATAATTTTTAGGGTTAGATGAATTCAGTGGCAAATTCTACCAAACATATAACAAAGTAACCATGCCAATTCTCCAAAATCTTTCCAGAAAATAGAAACACAGGAACATTTTATTTTATTTTTTGCAGTTTTATTTATTTTTTAAAATTTTTTCCCTTTGTATTTTATTTCATTTCTTTTTAGTGTTCCAAAATTCATTGTCTATGCACCACACCCAGTGCTCCCTGTAATATGTACCCTCCTTAATACCCACCACCAGGCTCACCCAACCCCCTACCCTCTCCCCTCAAAAACCCTCAGGAACATTTTATAATGCATTCTATGAGGACATTGTTGCCCAATACCAAATCCAGATAAAACCACTTCAACAAAATAAAAACTACATATATAAATATAGATGAAAAAGCCTCAACAGAATATTAGGAAATTCACTCCAACAATGTAAAAAAAGAATTATAAATCCAAATAAAACAATTTTAATTCCAGATATGTAAGGTTGGTGCAACATTTAAAAATCAGTATAATTCCTCAAGAAATTAAAAATAGAGCTTCCCTATGATCCTGCAATTCCACTACTTGGTATTTACCCCAAAGATACAGATGTAGTAAAAAGAAGGGCCACCTGTACCCCAATGTTTATAACAACAATGGCCACAGTCGCCAAACTGTGGAAAGAAACAAGATGCCCTTCAACGGATGAATGGATAAGGAAGATGTGGTCCATATACACTATGGAGTATTATGCCTCCATCAGAAAGGATGAATACCCAACTTTTGTAACAACATGGACGGGACTGGAAGAGATTATGGTGAGTGAAATAAGTTGAGCAGAGAGAGTCAATTATCATATGGTTTCACTTATTTGTGAAGCATAACAAATAGCCTGGAGGACAAGGGGAGATGGAGAGGAGAAGGGAGTTGAGGGAAATTGGAGGGGGAGGTGAACCATGAGAGACTATGGATTCTGAAAAACAATCTGAGGGTTTTGAAGAGTCAGAGGGTGGGAGATTGGGGGAACCAGGTGGTGGGTATTAGAGAGGACATGGATTGCAAGGAGCACTGGGTGTGGTGCAAAAACAATGAATACTGTTATGCTGAAAAGAAATAAAAAATTAAAAAAAAATAAGTATAATCTACCACATGAGCAGGGTAATGAAGACATATCATATGGTCATAAGTAGAAAAAATATTTTTTTTAATTTAAATTCAAGTTAGTTAACATATAGTGCATTATTAGTTTCAGGGGCAAAATTTAGTGATTCATCAGTTGCATATAAAGGTCAGTGCTCATTATATCAAGTGTCCTCCTTAATGCCCATCACCCAATTATCCTATCCCATATCACTTCCCTTCCAGCAACTCTCAATTCTTCCTTATAGCTAAGAGTCTCTTATGGTTTGCCTCTCTCTCTTTTTTATCTTGTTTTATTTTTCCTTCCCTTCCTCTATGTTCATCAGTTTTGTTTCTTAAATTCCACATGTGAGTGAAGTCATGTGGTATTTACCTTTCTCCAGCTGACTTATTTCACTTAGCATAATACACTCTAGTTCCATCCAAGTCATTGCAAATGGCAGAACTTTATTCTTCATATAATAATAATAACCACATCTTCTTTATCCATGCATTTGTTGATGGACATCTGGGATCTTTCCATAGTTTGGCTATTGTGGACATTGCTGTTATAAACATTATGGTGTAGTTGTCCCTTTAAACCACTATTTTTGTATCCTCTGGATAAATACCTAGTAGTGCAATTGCTGGATTGCAAGGTAGTTCTATTATTAACATTTTAAGGAATCTCCATACTGTTCTCCAGAGTGGCTGCACCAGTTTGTATTCACACCAACCATGTAAGAAGGTTCACCTTTCGCTGGATCCTTGCCAATATCTGTTGTTTCCTGAGTTGCTAATTTTAGCCATTCTGACCAGTGTGAGGTATCTCACTGTGGTTTTAATTTGTATTTCCCTGATGATGAGTGATGTTGAGCATTTTTTCATGTGTCTGTTGGCCATTTGTAGGTCTTATTTGGAGAAATGTTTGTTCATGTCTTCTGCCCATTTCTTGACTACATTATTTTTTTTTAATTTATTTTTTTGGTTGTTGAGTTTGA
This sequence comes from Mustela erminea, assembly GCF_009829155.1. NCBI lineage: Eukaryota > Metazoa > Chordata > Mammalia > Carnivora > Mustelidae > Mustela > Mustela erminea. The sequence goes on along the minus strand of NC_045617.1, from coordinate 108,242,323 downwards.
AAAGTTCTTTATAGATTTTGGATACTAGCCCTTTATCTAATGTCATTTGCAAATATCTTCTCCCATTCCATGGGTTGTCTTTTAGTTTACTGATTGTTTTCTTTGCTGTGCAGAAGATTTTTATCCTGATGAAGTTCTAATAGTTAATTTTTGCTTTTTTTTTTTCTTCACCTCTAGACTCATGTCTAGCAAGAAATTGCTCTAGCTAAGGTCAAAGAGGTTGCTGTCTGTGTTCCCTTCTAGGATTTTGATGGCTTCCTGTCTCACATTTAGGTCTTTCATCCATTTTGAATTTATTTTTATGTGTAGTGTAAGAAAGTGGTCCAGTTTCATTCTTCTGCATGTAAATATCCAATATTCCCAACACCATTTATTGAAGAGACTGGGATTCTCCCCCGACCATTGGATATTTTTTCCTTGTTTGTCAAAGATTACTTGACCATGGAGGTGAAGGTCCATTTCTGGTTCTCTATTCTGTTCCATTGATCAATGTGTTGTTTTTGTGCCAGTACCATGTCCTGATGATTACAGCTTTGTAATATAGCTTAAAGTCCAGAATTATGAGAACTTCAGCTTTGGTTTTCTTTTACAAGAAAGAAAACTTTTGGTTATTTGGGGGCTTTTCTGGTTCCATACAGTTCCAGCCCTCTGAAAAATGCTGGTTTTAATTAGATAAGGATTACACTGAATGTGTAGATTGCTCTGGGTAGTATAAGCGTTTTAACAATATATGTTCTTCCAATCTATGAGCTTGGAACATTTTTCGATTTCTTTGTGACTTCCTCAATATCTTTCATGAATGTTCTATGGTTCTCAGAGTATAGATCTTTTAACTCTTTGGTTAGGTTTATTCCTAGATATCTTACAGGTTTTGGTGTAATTGTAAATGGGATAAATTCTTTGATTTCTCTTTATGCTACTTCATTGTTGTTGTATAGAAAAGCAACAGAGTTCTGTGCATTGATTTTATATCCTGAGACTGCTGAATTCCTGTATCAGTTCTAGCAGTTTTTTGGTGGAGTCTTCTGGATTTTCTACATAGAGTATCATGGCATCTGCCAAGAGGGAGAGTTTGAATTCTTCTTTGCTTGGATGTCTTCTATTTCTTTTTGTTGTCTTATTGGTATGGCTAGGACTTCCAGTACTATGTTAAACAACAGTGGTGAGAGTGGGCATCGCTGTTGTGTTCCTGACCTTTGGGGAAAAGCTAATGGTTTTTCCCCATTGAGAACGATATTAGCTGTGGGTCTTTCATGTATGGCTTTTATGATGTTGTGGTATGTTCCCTCTATCCCTACTTTGTTGAGGATTTTTATCAAGAAAGGATGCTCTATTTTGTCAAATGCTATGTCTGCATCTATTGAGAGGATCATATGGTTCTTATACTTTTTTTTATTAATGTGGTGTATCACATTGATTTGCAGATATCAAAACACAAATGCAACCCAAGGATAAATACCGTTTGGTCATGGAAAATAATCCTTTTAATGTAAGGTTGGATCCAATTAGCTAGACCTTGTTGAGAATCTTTGCATTCATGTTCATTAGGGATATTTGTCTGCAATTCTCATTCTTAGTGGGGTCTTTGTCTGGTTTTGGACTCAAGGTAATGCTGGTTTCATAGAATAAGTCTGGAAGTTTCCCTTCCATTTCTATTTTTTTTGGAAGAGTTTCAGAAGAATAGATATTAATTACTTAAATGTTTAGTAGAATTCCCCCTGAGAAGTCATCCAGCCCTAGACTCTTGTTTGTTGGGAAATTTTTTTTTTAAAGATTTTATTTATTTATTTGACAGAGAGAAATCACAAGTACACTGAGAGGCAGGCAGAGAGAGAGAGAGAAGGAAGCAGGCTCCCTGCTGAGCAGAGAGCCCGATGCGGGACTCGATCCCAGGACCCTGAGATCATGACCTGAGCCGAAGGCAGTGGCCTAACCCACTGAGCCACCCAGGCACCCAGGAAATTTTTTATTACTGATTCAATTTCTTTGCTGTTTACGGGTCTCTCTTCAGATTTTCTATTTCCTCCTGTTTTAGTTTGGTAGTCTGCAGGTTTCTAGGAATTTATCTATTTCTTCCAGATTGCCTAATTTGTTGGCATATAATTATAATTTTCTGTTATGATTGTTTGTGTTTTGGAGGTGTTGGTTGTGATAATTCCTCTTTCATTTATTTTATTTATTTGGGTCCTTTCTCTTTTCTTTTTGATAAATCTGGCTAGAGGGTTATTTATTTTGTTAATTTTTTCAAGGAACAATCTTCTAGTTTCACTGATCTGCTCTACTGGGTTTTTGTTTGTTTGTTTTATTTCTACATCATTGATTTCTGCTATAATCATTATTGTTTCCCTTCTCCTGCTGGATTTAGGCTTTATTTGCTGTCCTTTTCCCAGATCCTTCATATGTAAGGTTGTGTATTTGGGACTTTCTTTTCTTCTTGAGGAAGGCCTGTATTACTATGTACTTCCTTCATAGGACCACCTTTGCTGCATCCCAAAGGTTTTGGACTATCATGTTTTCATTTTCATTTGCTTCCACTGATTTTTTAAAATTCTTTTTAAATTTCCTGGTTAACCCATTAATTCTTTAGTAGTATATTCTTTAACGTCTATGTATTTGTGGTCCTTCCAAATTTCTTCTTGCAGTTGACTTTAAGTTTCTTTGGTCTGAAAATATGCATGACATGATATCAGTCTTTTTTGTATAACTTAAAGCCTTATTTGTGACCTAATATGTCATCTATTATGGAAAATGTTCCATGTGGACTCGAAAAGAATGTGCATTCTGCTGTTTTAGGATGAAATGCTCTGAACATAACTGTTAAATCATCTGCTCCAGTTGTCATTCAAATCTCTTGTTTCCTTGTTGATCTTCTGCTCAAATGATCTGTCTATTGCTATAATTGGAGTGCTAAAGTCCCTTACTATTACTGTATTATTATCAGTGAGGGTTTTTTTTAAATTAATTGATTTATATATTTGGCTGCTCCCAAATTAGGGGCATAATTATTTACCATTATTAGATCTTCTTGTTGGATAGACCCTTTAGTTATGATATAGTGTCCTTCCTCTTCTCTTATTACAATCTTTGGTTTAAAATCTAGTTTGTCTGATATAAGTGTTGCTACTTCAGCTTCTTTTGATGTCTATTAGCACAATAAATGGCTTTCTCCACCCCCTGAATTTCAATTTGGAGGTGTCTTTGGGTCTAAAGAAGAAGAAGAAGAAAAGAAAATGGGGAAAAAAACCCAACTAACAAACAAAAAATGATAAGCCTGATTTCAAAGAAGATAAAAAAAAAGTGAAAAAAAAAAAATAAATGCAGCCTTGTCCTGTTTCCACCAGAACTGAAGGGGATGTTGTGAAGTACTATATGCCAGTAGACTCAACTCAGTGCATGTGACATGCTGCCTGTGTTGCTCCTCTACCGGAGAGACCTGCTGTGCTGGCTCAGGGTCAATATGTCCCAGTAACAAAAGCACTTGCAAAGCACAGAGGGACTGGGTTTGGTATAAGCCTCTCTCACATCCAATGGGAGCCGCAATGTTGCTCTCCAAAGTCCAGCCATGTTGATAGCAAGTGTAAAATGGTGCTACCCCACTTTTTTCTCCACAGGCAAGGGAATCTCACAGCCTCTGCTGTTCAGGAATCCCTCACAGAAACGTGAAGGGCAGACAGCATGTCCTGTGTGACAGTTTTCCTGTCTTTTATTTTTGGTGCAGCTGGGATTCGAAACTCCAAATCTTGAAGGAGCCGGTATCCCTTTGATCTGCTCCCTCCTCTAGAACAGAGCTTCTCTGTGCTCTGACTAGTATCCTTTGTCCCACAGAAACAGTCCCATGCTTGCACAATGGCCAGAATCTATGGTAGACAGCAAAAAGTGATGACCAGGTTATATACCTTCTGTTATCACCTCTTTGCCATGCCAAAGAAAGGCCATTTGCTGGCACCTGCATGGTCTTTCATCCCTGGAGGGGCATGACACCCTCTTCCAAATGTACTCCAGGAAAGGAAATGATATCTCCCAGAGTGACCCAGAAGATCCCTACACAACTTGTGGGTGCCGCGGGCCACAAATGTCCTTCTCACCAAGAGCAGGTGCTATAGCTCCACTCTGGTGAAAGTCACGCCTTTCCAAAAGTTCAGAGTTTGAGTGACACTCATTGTTTGCAAAAAACCTGTGCTAATCATTTCTCCCAACTCCCCACTTTGTGGTCTGAGAGGTTTTCTTCTTGTGTGAATGGATATTGCTCTCTCTAAACTGTTCTCTCTCTCTCTCTCTCCCATTTCTTTCCCTTGGAAAGAATTCCCTCCTCTCCACAGCATGGCAGCTTTTCTCTCCCCCAATTCACTTCCGCACACCTCACACCTGTCACGCTGTCTCCTTACAACTGTGGAAATCTTTCTCCTAATCCTCATATCAGTTTCCTAGGTGTTCCAAGTGATTTGATTTCTATACAGTCATGCTCAAGGGACAAGGAAAGTGCCAGGTCCCCCTAATTCTCTGACACCTTAACTCCACCTCCTGAAAACCAGTTTTTAAAAATTGTTCCCAGGAGCAACTCACAAGGCAATCAGGGAGTAGGACCCAGAACTAGTGAAAGCCAGGCTGGGGTGCTTCATGCCTTCTTTCATTCTTGTAAAGCCAGAGGTGTTCTTGCAGTTCTCTCTCTTCAGAAAAAAAAAAAAAAATTTAAATAATCCAACACCATTCATGACTAAAAAGTCTCATCTAAAGAATAGACAAGAACTTCTTAAATTTAATAAAGGACATCTATTTAAAAAAAAAGCCCTACAGAGATATTTAATTAAGAGTTTATCTGGATGACCCTTTTTAAGATTAGGAGCAAGGGAAACATATTTTCTCTCATTACTCTATTCAATACCACACTGAAAATCCTAAATACTATAATAGAAAAATAATGAAATAAATAGTACACAGCCTGGAAAAGAAGGAATAAAATTGTCTTTTTCAAAGGTGATATAGTTGTTATGCAGAATATATTTTAAAAATCAGCAACAACAGCAACAAAAACAAAACAAAGCAAATTTCCAGGAACTAACATGCAAAGATGTCAAAGGATACAAGGTCAAAGGATATAAGATTTGATATACTAAAGTCAAAATCCTTACTACATATTCCAGTGAATATTGAGAATTTGAAATAAAAAATAACAATGCTGTTTATAATAACACCAAACATTAAATATTCAAATATAAATCTAACAAAATATATGGTGTATTTATATAAAGAAACTACAAAAATCTGATGAGTGAAATAAAAAATGGCACAAAAATTTGAAAAGATATTCATTGTTCATAAGTTGAAATACATAATATTCTTTTATTTTATTTATTTATTTGACAGAGAGAGAAAGAGATCATAAGTAGGCAGAAAGGCAGGCAGAGAGGAGGGGGAAGCAGGCTCCCTGCTGAGTAGAGAGCCTGATGTGGGGCTCGATCCCAGGACCCTGGGATCATGACCTGAGCCGAAGGCAGAGGCTTAACCCACTGAGCCACCCAGGTGCCCCGAAATACATAATATTCTTAAAATGAAATTCTTCCTGATTTGATCTATGTATTCAATGTAATTGCAAATTAAAAATTGTAGCAAGTTACCTGATAAAGACAAATTGATTTTAAAGTATACAGGAAAGTCAAAAGTTCTAAAAAATTAAATTTGCTGAGAAAATATAATTGGGGGACTAATGCCATCCAATGTTAAGACTTATAATAAAGCTACGATAATACAGTATAAGAATGATGAAAGTACAGAGACACAGATCAAAAGAATAAAATGCAGAGCCCAGAAATAAACCCACACAATTATCAATAACTTATCCTCAACAAAGGCACAAAGGCAATTCAGTACAGGAAGGATAGTCTTTCAGCAAATGGTATAGAAAGATTTCAACGTCTATATGCAAGTAAATGAAAGAGCTTACACTTCCACAAATAGTAACTCAAAATGGTTTCTAGAATTAAATATAAAATGTGAAACTATAAAACATATACAAGGAACTGTGAGAGAAAATCTGTATGACAATAAGTTCTGTGATAAGCCTTTAGATTCAACCATTAGCATGGTCCATAGAAAAAAATGATAACTTGGAATGTGTTAAAATGTATAACTTCTGCTGTGTGGAAGACACTGCTAAGGGAATCAAAAGACAAGGCATAATCCCAAAGAAATTGTTTGAAAAACATATATGTGATAAAGGTCTTATAACTCAAAACATACTAAAAATGTTTGACACTCAACAATAAGGACACAACCCAAATAAAAAAAATGTTCATAAGATCTAACAGACATTTCACTGAAGAAGATGCACAGATGGCAAATGAGCATCAGAAAAGAAGTATATCATCATATGTTATTTGTGAATTGCAAATTAAAATGAGATACTGGCATACACCTGTTAGAATGGTTAAAATGCAAAAAACTGACAACACCAAATGCTGGTGAGGATATAAAGCTACAGGAACTCTCTCACTCATTGATGGTGGGAATGCCAAGTGGCACAGTGACTTTGGAATATAGTGTGGTAGTTTCTTACAAAGGTAAAAATGTCTTCAAATATGATCCAGTGATCACATTCCTAGGTATTTTCACAATGAATTGTGAATGTTTATAGAATTTTATTCATAATCACTAAAATCTGGAAATAATCAAGTATACTTCAATAAGTGAATCAATAAACAAACCATTATCTATCTCTACAATGAACTGTTTAATGACAGAATGAAATAAGTTATCTAGACATACTTATTTTGATGAACTTTAAATGTAGATTGCTAAATAAAATAAACTAGTCAGAAAATACTACTTGTATTATTCATATTATATGACATTATAGAAAGGCAAAAACAGGTCAACAACAACAAAAAAAGATAAGTGTTTTTCAGGTGTTTATGTGTGAAGGTTGAAGGTATATATAGGTGAAGCACAGGGGACTTGGAGGGGAAGCAGTAAAGCTATTCTGCACCATACTGTATTGATGGATACATAATGTTCCGCAATTGTCAAAATTGATACAATTTTATATCAAAAGGATTGGACCTAAATGTATGAAAATGTTTAAAAAATCATTTAGAAGGTTAGAGGATCCATAGATAGAATAAGACATGTAAGAAAAACATCCAACTTTATTACAAATATGTAAAACAAACTCATTGAACATGGTAAGAGGAAAGGTTCCAACTTAGGTAATTTGACAATCAGTAGATTATGTAAGATGGAAGGTTAAAGAAATTGTACACAAACTTGTTGATAAAGTTGTTTACCAGTAACAATTCTATTACTTCGATATTTGTACATTAGAATTGAACAATTGAGTAAATGAGTGCCAGATAGAAACCAGATAGAAGTCTGGTTTCTCATTGTTGGAATAAAAAGTTATTGATAAGCAGGGTGGGGGCTAGAATTCTAGACTACCCATACGATAATGGATTAGAATGGACATGTCAATCCAATTATGTGTTTAGCATAAAATAGACACATATGGTTACACATAGAAATTTGCATATAGATATATGTATATGCATGAGTTAGTACACACATTTCATTGCTCTCTCAGCTGAAAGGGCCTAGAAGCCACAACACCCCACAATATCCCAAGTAGAAACAAGTACACCTGGTACTCAGATCTTGGTTTCTAAAACCATTTTTCAATAAGAAGGAACAAGTTTGCCTGGGTAGCTCAGTCAGTTAAAGTGTCTGCCTTAGGTTCAGGTCATGATCTCAGCATCTTGGGATTGAGTCCCACATTGGGCTCCTTGCTCAGTGAGGAGACTGCTTCCTCTGCCTGCTCTGCATGTTCTGCCTGCTGCTCTCCCTGCTTGTGTTCTCAATCTCTCTGACAAAAAAATAAATAAATAAAATCTTTAAAAAAAAGGAAAAAAAAAGGAGGAACCAATACTCCCTTAGAGAAATGACTGATTCCTGTATATAGGCAGCGAATAAACAGGTAAGCCTGAAGCATTATTGCCAGGAAACAATAAAGTGCTCAAAAGAAACACACATGGGATAATTGGAATATGCCAAAAAGTCATAGAAGCTGACTGAAATGACCAAAAGTGGAATAATATAAACAATAAAATAGAGCAGAATTCGATTATGACCCAAAATATAAGATAAATATGAGTCCATACTGATATAAATAAAATAACAAATAAGGAAGAAATCAATCTCCCATGCAAAGAATGCCAATAATTTATGTAGATACTACTCCCTCAAGGGTGTGAAGGATAACTCCCCACTCTTTAATTGTGGTCTGACTCTACTGATTACTTTCCAAAGAAATCAATAAGAAAATAAGAAGAAATTAAGGATAACTATTTGGTAGACCAACCTTACAAAAACTATCTCAGCCAGGTGATAAAGATTAATATTCATGGTGATAAAACATATTGATAGTATGTACCACTGTCATGATGTGATGAGAATGGTGCTTTACTTCTGTGGGGTTCCTACCAAGAACATGACCCTAGTTTGATCAAGCAGACAAAACCAGTTAAGAAACATTCTATGAAACACCTGACCAATACTACTCAAAACTGTCAAGTTCATCAAAAAGAAAGAATGTTTGAGAATCTGTCTCAGACAAGAGGAGCCTAGGAGAGATAACAATTAAACATAATGTGAAACCTTAAATGTGATCCTAAAACACCAATAACATGAGGTAAAATCCAAGGAAATCCTAATAAACTATGGACTTTAATTAACAATGACTTATCAATGTTGGTTCATTTATTTGTGACAAATTGTGACAAATTATCAATGTTGGTTAATTCATTTGTGACAAATTGTGATTAGAATATGAGAATGTTAGGGGCACCTGGGTAGCTCAGTTGATCAAGCCTCTGACTTTTGGTTTTGGCTCAGATCATGATCTCAATGTCATGAGACTGAGCCCCATGTCCAGCTCTGTGCTCAGCATATAGTTTGCTTGGGATTCTCTCTCTCCTTCAGCCCTTCCCATTCGTATTCTCTCTCTCAAATAAAACTTCTTAAAAAAAATATGAGAATCGACGGGGAGGAGTCAAGATGGCAGAGAAGTAGCAGGCTGAGACTACTTCAGCTAGCAGGAGATCAGCTACATAGCTTATCTAAAGATTGCAAACACCTGAAAATCCATTGGCAGATAGAAGAGAAGAAGAACAGCAATTCTGGAAACAGAAAAACAGCCACTTTCTGAAAGGTAGGACCGGCGGAGAAGTGAATCCAAAGCGACGGGAAGATAGACCCCGGGGGGAGGGGCCAGCTCCCGGCAAGCGGCGGAGCAACAGAGCACAAAATCAGGACTTTTAAAAGTCTGTTCCGCTGAGGGACATCGTTCCAGAGGCTACCCGGGGCAAAGCCCACACGGGGTCAGCGTGGCCTCGGGTCCCACAGGGTCACAGAAGGATCGGGGGTGTCTGAGTGTCGCAGAGCTTGCGGGTATTGGAACGGGAAAGCCAGCTACAGAGACAGAGCCGACAGTAAGCTCGCAGCTCGGGGTGACCTTGAACCGGTCGCAGGCTCAGTGAGCTCAGAGCGCGGCCGGAGGTCGGGCAGAAAGGAGTAACTGGGTGCTGTTCTCTGAGGGCGCACTGAGGAGTGCGGCCCTGGGCTCTCGGCTCCTCCGGGCCGGAGACCAGGAGGCCACCATTTGTATTCCCGTCCTCCGGAACTCTACGGAAAGCGCTCAGGGAACAAAAGCTCCTGAAAGCAAACCCGAGCGGATAACTCACCTTGGCCCCAGGTAAGGGCGGTGTAATTCCGCCTGGGGCAAAGACACTTGAGAATCACTACAACAGGCCCCTCCCCCAGAAGATCAACAAGAAATCCAGCTGAGACCAAGTTCACCTACCAAGGAGTGCGGTTTCAATACCAAGGAGAGCAGCAGAATTCCAGAGGAGGAGAAAGCCAAGCATGGAACTCATGGCTTTTTCCCTGTGATTTTTTTTTAGTCTTGCAGTTAATTTAATTTTTTTCTTTTTCATTTTTTTTTTTTTTAATCGCCTTCGGGTAAAATTTTTTTTTTTTAACTGTTACCTTTTTTCTTTTTTAACGATTTTTTACTAGTTTATCTAATATATATATTTTTTCTTTTTTACATTTTTCTTAGGTGTTTTCTTTTTTTTAAATTCTTTTCTTTACTTTTTTTTTTCTTTTTTCTTTTTTCTTTTTTTTTTTTTCTTTCTTTCTTCCTTTTTGAACCTCTTTTTATCCCCTTTCTCCCCCCTCACGATTTTGGATCTCTTCTAATTTGGTTAAAGCATATTTTCCTGGGGTTGTTGCCACCCTTTTAGTATTTTACTTGCCCCTTCATATACTCTTATCTGGACAAAATGACAAGACGGAAAAATTCAACACAAAAAAAAGAACAAGAGGCAGTACCGAAGGCTAGGGACCTAATCAATACAGACATTGGTAATATGTCAGATCTAGAGTTCAGAATGACAATTCTCAAGGTTCTAGCCGGGCTCGAAAAAGGCATGGAAGATATTAGAGAAACCCTCTCGAGAGATATAAAAGCCCTTTCTGGAGAAATAAAAGAACTAAAATCTAACCAAGTTGAAATAAAAAAAGCTATTAATGAGGTGCAATAAAAAATGGAGGCTCTCACTGCTAGGATAAATGAGGCAGAAGAAAGAATTAGTGATATAGAAGACCAAATGACAGAGAATAAAGAAGCTGAGCAAAAGAGGGACAAACAGCTACTGGACCACGAGGGGAGAATTCGAGAGATAAGTGAAAGCATAAGACGAAACAACATTAGAATAATTGGGATTCCAGAAGAAGAAGAAAGAGAGAGGGGAGCAGAAGGTATACTGGAGAGAATTATTGGGGAGAATTTCCCCAATATGGCAAAGGGAAAGAGCATCAAAATTCAGGAGGTTCAGAAAACGCCCCTCAAAATCAATAAGAATAGGCCCACACCCCGTCAACTAATAGTAAAATTTACAAGTCTCAGTGACAAAGAGAAAATCCTGAAAGCAGCCCGGGAAAAGAAGTCTGTAACATACAATGGTAAAAATATTAGATTGGCAGCTGACTTATCCACAGAGACGTGGCAGGCCAGAAAGAGCTGGCATGATATTTTCAGAGAACTAAACGAGAAAAACATGCAGCCAAGAATACTATATCCAGCTAGGCTATCATTGAAAATAGAAGGAGAGATTAAAAGCTTGCAGGACAAACAAAAACTGAAAGAATTTGCAAACACCAAACCAGCTCTATAGGAAATATTGAAAGGGGTCCTCTAAGCAAAGAGAGAGCCTACAAGTGGTAGATCAGAAAGGAACAGAGACAAAATACAGTAACAGTTACCTTACAGGCAATACAATGCCACTAAATTCATATCTCTCAATAGTTACCCTGAATGTTAATGGGCTAAATGCCCCTGTCAAAAGACACAGGGTATCAGAATGGATAAAAAAACAAAACCCATCTATATGTTGCCTCCAAGAAACTCATTTTAAGCCTGAAGACACCTCCAGATTTAAAGTGAGGGGGTGGAAAAGAATTTACCATGCTAATGGACATCAGAAGAAAGCAGGAGTGGCAATCCTTCTATCAGATCAATTAGATTTTAAGCCAAAGACTATAATAAGAGATGAGGAAGGACACTATATCATACTCAAAGGGTCTGTCCAACAAGAAGATCTAACAATTTTAAATATCTATGCCCCCAACGTGGGAGCAGCCAACTATATAAACCAATTAATAACAAAATCAAAGAAACACATCAACAATAATACAATAATAGTAGGGGACTTTAACACTCCCCTCACTGAAATGGACAGATCATCCAAGCAAAAGATCAACAAGGAAATAAAGGCCTTAAACGACACACTGGACCAGATGGACATCACAGATATATTCAGAACATTTCATCCCAAAGCAACAGAATACACATTCTTCTCTAGTGCACATGGAACATTCTCCAGAGTAGATCACATCCTCGGTCCTAAATCAGGACTCAACTGGTATCAAAAGATTGGGATCATTCCCTGCATATTTTCAGACCACAATGCTCTGAAGCTAGAACTCAACCACAAGAAGAAGTTTGGAAAGAACCCAAATACATGGAGACTAAACAGCATCCTTCTAAAGAATGAATGGGTCAACCGGGAAATTAAAGAAGAATTGAAAAAAATCATGGAAACAAATGATAATGAAAATACAACGGTTCAAAATCTGTGGGACACAATAAAGGCAGTCCTGAGAGGAAAATATATAGCGGTACAAGCCTTTCTCAAGAAACAAGAAAGGTCTCAGGTACACAACCTAGCCCTATACCTAAAGGAGCTGGAGAAAGAACAAGAAAGAAACCCTAAGTCCAGCAGGAGAAGAGAAATCATAAAGATCAGAGCAGAAATCAATGAAATAGAAACCAAAAAAACAATAAAACAAATCAACGAAACTAGGAGCTGGTTCTTTGAAAGAATTAATAAAATTGATAAACCCCTGGCCCGACTTATCAAAAAGAAAAGAGAAAGGACCCAAATAAATAAAATCATGAATGAAAGAGGAGAGATCACAACTAACACCAAAGAAATACAAACTATTATAAGAACATACTATGAGCAACTCTACGCCAATAAATTTGACAATCTGGAAGAAATGGATGCATTCCTAGAAACATATAAACTACCACAACTGAACCAGGAAGAAATAGAAAGCCTGAACAGACCCATAACCAGTAAGGAGATTGAAACAGTCATTAAAAATCTCCAAACAAACAAAAGCCCAGGGCCAGACGGCTTCCCGGGGGAATTCTACCAAACATTTAAAGAAGAACTAATTCCTATTCTCCTGAAACTGTTCCAAAAAATAGAAATGGAAGGAAAACTTCCAAACTCATTTTATGAGGCCAGCATCACCTTGATCCCAAAACCAGACAAGGATCCCATCAAAAAAGAGAGCTATAGACCAATATCCTTGATGAACACAGATGCAAAAATTCTCACCAAAATACTAGCCAATAGGATTCAACAGTACATTAAAAGGATTATTCACCACGACCAAGTGGGATTTATTCCAGGGCTGCAAGGTTGGTTCAACATCCGCAAATCAGTCAATGTGATACAACACATCAATAAAAGAAAGAACAAGAACCATATGATACTCTCTGTAGATGCTGAAAAAGCATTTGACAAAGTACAGCATCCCTTCCTGATCAAAACTCTTCAAAGTGTAGGGATAGAGGGCACATACCTCAATATCATCAAAGCCATCTATGAAAAACCCAGACAAATATCATTCTCAATGGAGAAAAACTGAAAGCTTTTCTGCTAAGGTCAGGAACACGGCAGGGATGTCCATTTTCACCACTGCTATTCAACATAGTACTAGAAGTCCTAGCCTCAGCAATCAGACAACAAAAGGAAATTAAAGGCATCCAAATCAGCAAAGAAGAAGTCAAATTATCACTCTTCGCAGATGATATGATACTATATGTGGAAAACCCAAAAGACTCCACTCCAAAACTGCTAGAACTTATACAGGAATTCAGTAAAGTGTCAGGATATAAAATCAATGCACAGAAATCAGTTGCATTTCTCTACACCAACAGCAAGACAGAAGAAAGAGAAATTAAGGAGTCAATCCCATTTACAATTGCATCCAAAACCATAAGATACCTAGGAATAAACCTAACCAAAGAGACACAGAATCTATACTCAGAAAACTATAAAGTACTCATGAAAGAAATTGAGGAAGACACAAAGAAATGGAAAAATGTTCCATGCTCCTGGATTGGAAGAATAAATATTGTGAAAATGTCTATGCTACCTAAAGCAATCTACACATTTAATGCAATTCCTATCAAAGTACCATCCATCTTTTTCAAAGAAATGGAACAAATAATTCTAAAATTTATATGGAACCAGAAAAGACCTCGAATAGCCAAAGGGATATTGAAAAAGAAAGCCAACGTTGGTGGCATCACAATTCCGGACTTCAAGCTCTATTACAAAGCTGTCATCATCAAGACAGCATGCTACTGGCACAAAAACAGACACATAGATCAAAGGAGCAGAATAGAGAGCTCAGAAATAGACCCTCAGTTCTATGGTCAACTAATCTTCGACAAAGCAGGAAAGAATGTCCAGTGGAAAAAAGACAGCCTCTTCAATAAATGGTGCTGGGAAAATTGGACAGCCACATGCAGAAAAATGAAATTGGACCATTTCCTTACACCACACACAAAAATAGACTCAAAATGGATGAAGGACCTCAATGTGCGAAAGGAATCCATCAAAATCCTTGAGGAGAACACAGGCAGCAACCTCTTCGACCTCTGCCGCAGCAACATCTTCCTAGGAACAACGCCAAAGGCAAGGGAAGCAAGGGCAAAAATGAACTATTGGGATTTCATCAAGATCAAAAGCACAGCAAAGGAAACAGTTAACAAAATCACAAGACAGCTGACAGAATGGGAGAAGATATTTGCAAACGACATATCAGATAAAGGACTAGTGTCCAGAATCTATAAAGAACTTAGCAAACTCAACACCCAAAGAACAAATAATCCAGTCAAGAAATGGGCAGAGGACATGAACAGACATTTCTGCAAAGAAGACATCCAGATGGCCAACAGACACATGAAAAAGTGCTCCATATCACTCGGCATCAGGGAAATACAAATCAAAACTACAATGAGATATCACCTCACACCAGTCAGAATGGCTAAAATCAACAAGTCAGGAAATGACAGATGCTGGCGAGGATGCGGAGAAAGGGGAACCCTCCTACACTGTTGGTGGGAATGCAATCTGGTGCAGCCACTCTGGAAAACAGCATGGAGGTTCCTCAAAATGTTGAAAATAGAACTGCCCTATGACCTAGAAATCGCACTACTGGGTATTTACCCTAAAGATACAAACGTAGTGATCCAAAGGGGCACGTGCACCGGAATGTTTATAGCAGCAATGTCCACAATAGCCAAACTATGGAAAGAACCTAGATGTCCATCAACAGATGAATGGATCAAGAAGATGTGGTATATATACACAATGGAATACTATGCAGCCATCAAAAGAAATGAAATCTTGCCATTTGCGACAACATGGATGGAACTAGAGCGTATCATGCTTAGCGAAATAAGTCAAGCAGAGAAGACAACTATCATATGATCTCCCTGATATGAGGAAGTGGTGATGCAACATGGGGGCTTAAGTGGGTAGGAGAAGAATCAATGAAACAAGATGGGATTGGGAGGGAGACAAACCATAAGTGACTCTTAATCTCACAAAACAAACTGAGGGTTGCTGGGGGGAGGGGGTTTGGGAGAAGGGGGTGGGATTATGGACATTGGGGAGGGTATGTGCTTTGGTGAGTGCTGTGAAGTGTGTAAACCTGATGATTCACAGACCTGTACCCCTGGGGATAAAAATATATGTTTATAAAAAATAAAAAATTTAAAAAAAATTACAAAAAAAAAATATATGAGAATCTTATAATAGGAGAAACTGTGCCTGGAATACATGGGAACTCTGTACTATCCTCACAATTTTTCTCTCACTCTAAATTACTTTAAAATCAAAAGGTATATTTAAATAATATTTTTATTGACCTTACCCTTAAAATATTTACATAAAACTCAAGAATGATGCTAGGAATAACATAAAATCCACTCAATTCAACCTCAAGTATGTCTCATTATATTAATGGATTACTTATAGAACATAGTTAAGCCTTATTAGAATCTGGTGAGTTAAATATTTCCTGTTCTATTGCAGAAAAATTATAAATACAGAAATAGAGGAAATATTTTTTTTCACTTTACCATATTTAAAAATAAAATGTTAATAACAAAGTGGTATTTCTTAGTTCTGTTATTAAGTTGATTTGGAACTAGTATTTATATTGAATTTTGAGGACAAGGCAAATTTTCAGGCTATCTTCTTTATAATGGGATTTTTATTATATTTGTGGTTGTAGGTTGCAACTCATCTCAAACTAATGGCCTGAGAAAATGAAATATACTGCTCATAGGCAGTTTTGATGGCTTAGAAGCAAGATAATAATTTAGTCATTACTTATAGCCTTAAGTTTACTAAGATAGTACTATCCATCATAAACAGAAACATCCTTTTCTTGTACTTATATTCAGATGGGAATATCATATTGGAGAAATGCTTTCAAATGTAACTAAAAGTATTGGAATGCAATGCATTTTTTCATTTAATATCTTATGTAAACCTATCTATTCTGAAGAAAAAATATTCCTTTTTTTTATATCTCTTTTTAATAAAATATATTTATGCAAAGTATGAAAAATTTATGGCACCTTCCTTAAACACTCCCTTAATTTACAACATATAATAAGTATTTGAAGTTCAACTGACTTTTTCATATAAGAAACTATAATAAAATAAAAAGTTATTTAATTAAAAAATCAATAATACTGATTATTTTATTAATTTTTTAATTTATTTTTTAAATTTATTTTCAGTGTACTAGAGTTCATTGTTTATGTACCATACCCAGGGTTCCATGCAATACATGCCCTCTGTAATACCCACCACAAGGCTCATCCAACCACCCACCCACAACCCCTCCAAAAGCCTCAGATTGTTTTTCAGAGTCCATAGTCTCTCATGGTTCATCTCCCCTTCCAATTTCCCCAAACTCCCTTCTCCTGTCCATCCCCCAGGTCCTCTGTCTTATTCCTTATACTCCACAAATAAGTGAAACCATATGATAATTGACTCTCTCTGCTTGATTTATTTCACTTAGCATAATGTCTTCCAGTCCTGTCTATGTTGATACAAAAGTTGGGTATTCATCCTTTCTAATGGAGGCATAATTCTCCATAGTGTATATGGACCACATCTTCCTTATCCATTCATCCTTTAAAGGGCATCTTGTTTTTTTCCACAAATTTGGTGACTGCGGCCATTGCTGCTATGAACATTGGGGTACAGATGGCCCTTCTTTCCACTACATCTGTATCATTGGGGTAAATACCCAGTAGTGCAATTGCAGGGTCATAGGGTAACTCTGTTTTTAATTTCTTAAGGAATCTCCACACTGTTTTCCAAAGTGGTTGTACCAACTTCCATTCCCACCAACAGTATCAGAGGGTTCCCCTTTCTCCACATCCTCTCAGACACATGTTGTTTACTGTCTTGTTAATTTTGGCCATTCTAACTGGCGTAAGGTGGTATCTCAATGTGGTTTTGATTTGAATCTCCCTGATGGCTAAAGATGATGAACATTTCTTCATGTGTCTGTTAGCCATTTGTATGTCTTCTTTGGAGAAGTGTCTATTCATGTCTTCTGCCCATTTTTTGACATGATTATCTGTTTTGTGTGTGTTGAGTTTGAGGAGTTCTTTATAGATCCTGGATATCAGCCTTTTGTCTGTACTGTCATTTGTGAGTATCTTCTCCCCTTCCATGAGTTGCCTCTTTGTTTTGTTGACTGTTTCCTTTGCTGTGCAGAAACTTTTGATCTTGATGATGTCCCAAAAGGTCATTTTTGCTTTTGTTTCCTTTGCCTTTGGAGACATATCTTGAAAGAAGTTGGTGTGGCCAATGTCAAAGAGGTTACTGCCTATGTTCTCCTCTATGATTCTGATGAATTCCTGCCTCACATTGAGGTCTTCTATCCATTTCAAGTTTATCTTTGTCTATGGTGTAAGAGAATGGTCGAGTTTCATTCTTCTACATAGAGCTTTCCAATTTTCCCAGCACCATTTATTGAAGAGACTGTCTTTTTTCCTGCTTTGTCGAAGATTATTTGACCATAGAGTTGAGGGTCCATATCTGAGGTCTTTACTCTGTTCCACTGGTCGATGTGTCTGTTTTTGTGCCAGTACCATGCTGTCTTGGTGATCACAGCTTTGTAATAAAGCTTGAAATCAGGTAACGTGATGCCCCCAGTTTTATTTATGTTTTTCAACATTTCTTTAGCAATTTGGGGTCTCTTCTGATTCCATACAAATTTTAGGATGGTTTGTTCCAGCTCTTTGAAAAATGCTGGTGGAATTTTGATCGGGATGGCATTAAAAGTATAGATTGCTCTAGGCAGTAAAGACATTTTAACAATGTTTATTCTTCCGATCCATGAGGATGGAATGGTCTTCCATCTTTTTGTGTCTTCTTCAATTTCTTTCATGAGTGTTCTGCACTTCCTTGAGTACAGAACATTTACCTTTTTGGTTAGGTTTGTTCCCAAGTATCTTACGGTTCTTGGTGCATAGTAAATGAGACCAATTCTCTAATTTCCCTTTCTGTATTTTTGTTGTTAATGTATAAGAAAGCAATTGATTTCTGTACATTGATTTTGTATCCTGTCACATTGCTGAATTGCTGTATGAGTTCAAGTAGTTTGGGGTGGAGTCTTTTGGGTTTCCCATATAAAGTATCATGTCATCTGTGAAGAAAGAGTGTTTGGCCTCTTCATTGTCAATTTGAATACCTTTTATTTCTCTTTGTTGTCTAATTGCTGTTGCTAGGAATTCTAATACTATCTTAGACAAGAGTGGTGAGAGTGGGCATCCTTGTCGTGTTCCTGATCTCAAAGGGAAGGCTGTCAACTTTTCCCCATCTAGGATGATATTTGCTGTGGGTTTTTCATAGATAGATTTTATGAAGTTGAGGAACGTTCCCTCTATCCCTATACTTTGAAGAATTTTAATCAGGAACAGATTCTGAATTTTGTCAAAAGCTTTTTCTGCATCTATTGAGAGGACCATGTGATTCTTCTCTCTTCTCTTATTGATTTGTTCTGTCACATTGATTGATTTGTGAATGTTGAACCACCCTTGAAACCCAGGGATGAATCCCACATGGTCATGGTGTATAATCTTTTTAGTGTGCTGTTGGAGCCTATTAGCTAGGATCTTGTTGAGAATCTTAGCATCCATGATCAACCGGGATATTGGTCTGAAATTCTGCTTTTTGTTGGCATCTTTGTCTGGTTTGGGGATCAGGGTAATGCTGGCTTCATAAAAAGAGTCTGCAAGTTTTCCTTCTGTTTCAATTTTTTGAAACAGCTTCAGGAGAACAGGTGTTATTTCTTCTTTGAAAGTTTGGTAGAATTCCCCAGGGAATGCATCAGGTCCTGGGCTCTTTTTTTTTGGGCGGTTTTTGATCACTACTTCAATCTCATTACTAGATATTGATCTATTCAGGTTGTCAATTTCTTCCTGGTTCAATTTTGGGAGTTTATAGTTTTCCAGGAATGCATCCATTTCATCTAGGTTGCTTAACGTATTGGCATATAACTGTTGATAATAATTTCTGATGATTGTTTCTATTTCCTTAGTTGTGATCTCTCCCTTTTCACTCATAATTTTATTAATTTTGGCCTTCCCTCTTTTCTTTTGGATTAGATTGGCCTATGGTTTATTGATATTATTGATTCTCTCAAAAAAAAAAAACAGTTTCTGGTTTCATTGATGTGTTCTACTGTATCTCTAGGTTCTATCTCATTGATCTCTGCTCTAATCTTGATTATTTCCCTTCTTGTGTGTGGCATTGGCTTAATTTGTTGTTGACTCTCCTGTTCTTTAAGGTGTAGAGACAGCTGGTGTATTCTGGATTTTTCAATATTTTTGAGGGAGGCTTGGAGGGCTATGTATTTCCCCCTTAGGACTCCCTTTGTTGTATCCCATAGGTTTGGGACCAAAGTGTCTTCATTCTTATTGGTTTCCATGAATTGTTTAAGTTCTTCTTTGATTTCCTGGTTGATCCAAGCGCTCTTAAGCAAGATGGTCTTTAGCTTCCAGGTTTTTGAATTCCTTCCAAATTTTTCCTTGTGGTTGAGCTCCAGTTTCAAAGCATTGTGATCTGAGAATATGTGGGGAATAATCTCAATCTTTTGGTATTGGTTGAGCCCTGATTTGTGACCCTGTATGTTGTCTATTCTAGATAAGGTTCCATGTACACTCGAGAAGAATAAGTATTCTATTGTTTTAGGGTAGAATGTTCTGTATATACCTATGAGGTCCATCTGGTCCAATATGTCATTCAATGCTCTTGTTTCTTTATTGATTTTTGGCTTGGATGATCTATGTATTACTGAGAGTGGCATATTAAGATCTCCTACTGTTAATGTGTTCATATCAATATTACTCTTTATCTTGATTAACAGACGTCTTATGTAATTGGTTGGTCCCCTATTTGGGGCATAAATATTTACAATTCTTAGATCTTCTTGGTGGATAGTCCCTTTAAGAATGATGTAGTGTCCTTCTGTATCTCTGACCACAGTCTTTAGTTTAAAAACTAATTTATCTGATATGAGAATTACTACCCCAGCCTTCTTATGAGGCCCGCTGGCGTGAAAGATGCTTCTCCATCCCTTCACCTTCAGTCTGGATGTATCCTTAGGTTCAAAATGGGTCTCTTGTAGACAACATATGGATGGGTTCTATTGTTTTATCCAATCTGCAACCCTGCGTCATTTTATGGGTGCATTTAGGCCATTCATGTTCAGAGTGATTATTGTGAGATACGTTTTTATTGATATCATGTTACCTGTGAGGTCTTTGTTTCTGTAGATTGTCTCCATATATTTCTGTTCAATGATACTCTTGCGTTTTTCCCTCTTTTATGGAATCCCTTCTTAATATTTATTGCAGTGCCAGCTTGGTAGTCACATACTCTTTTAAACCTTGCCAGTCTTGGAAGATCTTTATCTCTCCATCCATTTTGAATACCAGTTTTTCTGGATAAAGTATTCTTGGCTTTTTTTCTCATTTAGTGCCCTGAATACATCTTGGCAGGTTTCTGTGGACAGGTCTGACATTATTCTGATGGGCTTTCCTCTCTATATAATGAATCTCTTCCCCCTAGCTGCTTTCAAGAGCTCCTATCTAAAATTATGATTCATCATTTTCACAGTTAAGTGTCTTGAGGACTTTCTAGATTCTATGATCTTAGGGGGAGACCTTTCTACTTCTAGCACATGAATGCTGGTTCTATTCACCAGATTGGGAAAATTTTCATGGAGAATTTGTTCAACTCTATCCTCTATTCTTTTTTTCTTTCTCCTCTCCCTCAGGGATTCCAAAAATTCTGATGTTGGAACATTTCATGGTGTCATTTATTTCCCAAATTCTGTCTACATGGCTTCTAAGCTGTTTGTTTCAGCTTTCTTCCTGATCCTTTTTCTCTATCAGTTTGTCCTCCAGATCACTAATTCTATCTTCTGCCTTAGTTAACCTAGCTGTTAGAGAATTTAGATTATATTGGAACTCGTCGAGAACATTGTTAACATCATCCCTGGTGGCTTTCACTTCTGCCATAATCAATTCCATTTTGTCATCGGAGGCTTTTTCCACCCTAGATATTACCTGGATAATTGTTATCCTGAATTCCCTTTCCAACATACTATTTATGTCCATATCCAATAGCTCTGATGAAGAGGGCCCAGTCTCTGAATTTTTCCTCTGTTGGGCATTCCTTTTCCTAGTCATTTTGGTGAGAGATGGCTGAAGGGATGTGTAGCTGAATGTATCATCCATGGTTTAGGCAAGGTGCCCTCTGGAATGCTTCTGAGCAATCGAGCATCTCCACCAAAAAGAAAGAAAAGGGGAGGGGGAAGAAAAGAGAAAAGAGAAGGCCCAGACTGAATGGGCCCCAAAGGTAACATTTTTAAAGCATAGAAACAAAAACAGACAAACAAAAAGACTGACAAAAGTATATGACAAGAAAATAAATAAATAAATAAATAAATAAATAAATAAAAGAACCCAACCAAAATGAACCCCAAGTATATGATTTATATACTACCAGAACAAAAACAAATACACGGAAACACTGACGGAAGAAAAAGATGGAAGGGTGGTTATAAATTCTCAGTGTGGGTGAGGAAGGTTATTTTGATTCTTCCTGGATGTATCTTGATATCTTTGTTAAAGGACTTAACTTTCCTGAGATAAAGGGGGATGAAAACAGGTTCACATATAGGGGTAGCATTGATTGGGGAAAGGGGTTTACCTTGAAGCTTATCTCTATATGAATATTTTTAGAAATAAAATGAAATAAAACAAAATAAATAAAAAATAGAAAAGCAAAAGAAAAACAGTTACATGTATCAAAGAAAAATCAGGTTAAAAGGTTATTATGGAATTTGAAGTACTGAACACCTCATTGATAAAAGTTATATCTATGAAGTAGTGGTGGTTGTCCTTTTTTTTTTTTTTTTTTTTTTTTTTTCTTTTGGTTGGCTTTCTCGGGGAGTGGCCTGCCACAGCGTTTTTCGGGGAGTCTTGCTACAGTTGAGTCCTTCTACCCCCATCAAGGTCTGTGCTCTGTGGAAACCGGTTTTTTAGGCTTTTGTTCTCTGGAGGTTTTTTTGTTTGTTTTTTTCCTCTCCCTGGTGGTTTTTGGTGGTTCTTTGGAGGTTTAGTGGAAAGCAAACTGCATCTAGACTTCCATCTCAGAGAGAAGCTTCAGTCTGTTCCCCTCGGGGTGCTCCAGAGCACATAAATTCTCCCTCTGCCACTGGCAGAGCATGTCCCCAGTCATGGTCTCTGGGGTCACAGGAACTCCCGCTTGTACCCAAAACCATGAGAAATACTAGCTGCAGCTAGCTGGGCAGGTCCACACTGCCAGAGAGGTCCCAACCAAAGATAGCACACTGAGATTTTCATGCTGGCCCAGGCTGGGAGTGTTCAGAATCTCCTGGTCCTAAAGAGCACTGGCTAGTGCCTGCACGGACCTCTGTCAGAGGAGGATGTGGAGCATGACTCAGACCCTGGTGGCACAGCTTGCATGCAGAGTGCAAAAGGCTATGGTTCTAGGGAGCACTGGCTGGCATCCACACCAGACTCCCTCATGGGTGCCACCATCCAGATGCTCTCAGGCACACTGGAGGCTCAGGGACCAAGACCTGACTTCTTCACTACACTCTGTGGTTCAGTGCCAGCGGTGGCGTCCTAGGTCCATGGGCTTAAGTCCCTGTCCCTAACCACCCAATTCCACCAATTTCTCCTTAAGATCTTTTGTTCTGTTTGAGTGTTTTCAAGCAGACTCCAAGTTAATGCTGATCCCCAATTACAGTGCACTCTCTTATAGGGGTATTACTTTCCAGTGGGTCGCTTCTGGTGGCTCACTCCCCCTTTTGTTTATCTTCCAATATCAGTCTAATGTTCCCACTCTGCTTTACCTGTCCACTCATCTTCTGCGCCTGTAGAGATCCAGAACTGTGTAATTCTAATCTCAGGCTGATTTCATGGGTGATTGGAGTTCTTTGGTAGGTAATCAGCTCACTTTAGGGGACTGGTTGAAATAGGGCCTCCTACTTCTCCACCATCTTGTCTACTACTCAGTATTTTCAATTAAGTTTGAGTTAGAATAAAAAATAATTTCAAACATCAGAAAACTTCTTTCCACATATATGATCCTAGAAGGTTACTTAGATGTTTAGATTTATAAGGAAAAAAAAATACTGATTTTTAAGATTAAATTCAATCTGAAGGTGAACATGTCATATATTTCTTGATTTAAAAAACTGAGTAGAGGGCGTCTGGGTGGCTCAGTGGGTTAAGCCGCTGCCTTCGGCTCAGGTCATGATCTCAGGGTCCTGGGATCGAGTCCCACGTCGGGCTCTCTGCTCAGCAGGGAGCCTGCTTCCCTCTCTCTCTCTCTGCCTGCCTCTCCATCTTGTGATTTCTCTCTGTCAAATAAATAAATAAAATCTTAAAAAAAAAAAAACTGAGTAGATTGGATAATGTGTAGTGAAAGAGCAATATCATAAAAACACAGAAATAGGAAAATGCCACTATGTAACAAACGTTCTGGATATCAACATATTAGATGTAAAGTATAATGACCTTGGGGGGGAAAAATACATACTGGATTTGAGAATCAGAAGCTACAGAGTGATTAGGTATTCTCTGTTATTCTGAACTAATTGATGGTGGTTTTATTTCTAAAATTAAAAAAAAATCTCCAAGTTATTCTTCTATATGTGAAAGGTTGATGGCATTTGCCTCTTGAGAACATTAACCAACTAATGGAATCGTAATACTTAAAGAAAAAGAGAAGGACATGTAAGTGTTGCAGTCGGTTAAGCACCCAACTCTTGATTTTGGCTCAGGTCCTGAATTCATGGTCATGAAATCGAGCTTCATGTCTGGCTCTATGCTCAGTGTGGAGTCTGCTTCAGAATCTCTCTCCCTCTCCCTCTGCCCCTCCTACTCATGCTCTCATATTCTCTCTCTCTCTCTAAAATAAATAAATAAATCCTTAAAAACATAAAAAGAATATGAATAAAAGTTTGCACCATTCCAATTCATACTAGGAATTCCAATTCCTTACTTTCTTCCCCACACAAGTTCATTTCTATCCCAAAATGTTAATAACAAAGTTTGGAATATATATTGTGCACACATTTTGGGAAAATAACCTCATAGAGTTTGGAAGCTTACTAATAGATAAAATCATATACTATAAACAATTTTTGATGATTTTCCATTTTGACATTATAAATTATTGATTATATTATATGTATAAACAAGTTTATATGTATAAGATATTTCTACTGGGTATTTTCAGATATGGGATGAAAATAACCTGTTTATTTATCTGATCTAAGTGACTGGGGAGCAGCAACTGTTATTTTAGACTATAATGCAATAACTGATTCAGGGTTTTGTCATGTCTTTTATAAAACTTAATAGTTATGTTAGCAATTATGGCATCAGCAGTGTTTTAGCAAGCAAATAATTAAATTACTGTTATTAAGGGGACTTGAAAAAAAGATATGTTGTTTGAATTAAGAGTAGAAAGTAAAGTAAGAGGAGAACTAGGAGAATATAGTGTCCTGGAACCTAAGTGAATGCAGTGTTTTCTGGCACCAAAAAACAAACAAACAAACAAAAAAAATGCTTTCTCTGGGTAAAGTTAATCAGTTAAGAAAGATAAAGTAGTATAAACACTTTAGATTTGACCTTTGAACTTTCAAGGCCATATCTCTGGAACCCTCTATAGACCTGTGGTGTCAAAAACCTAACTGGAGTGCAATGAAGAGAGAATTACATTGACTAACAGAGACTAAAGTATATTCCACCAACCAACTGAGAAATGTCACTGAAAGCTGAGGAGAAAAGAAATAGACCAGTCACAAAAGGAAAATTAAGATCAATGAGTGTAGTAAGATGAGAAAAACACATTTTTATATGTTTGTAAGAATGATCTAGAAGAGAAGGAAAACTTGAAAATGTGAGTAGGATATAGTAAATTTACTAGGGATTACCAAGGATTAGCAAGGATGAGATTTAGTTTAAAGAAACGAACAGGAGAGAAGGCAAAACTGTGACCAGAGAAGCTAATGGTTATCAGATATGGTACTGGTAGTTTCTGGAAGCTCTCTCCTGGCTGTTTTAGTTCCTCAGTGGGGTAGTAAGATTGCACTTGGAGTGAATATTGGAGTGGAAATATCAGGAATCTAAGCAAAAAGAGAAAGCACTTGAAGTTATGCTTTAGAAGAGTTAGAGAATAAAGGACTAGGGAAATATATTATGATTGCCAGGCAGCATTAGCTATCGTGGTTACCACTTAATTTAACTACTTCATGTGACCTTTCAAAAGCTTTTGATGATATTTATAAGGGCATATATTCTGTTACTTTTTCACAAGTGAATTACTGCTGAGCTAGTACAGTGGTGAAAGAAAAAAAAATATTATTTGTAAAGTGCATTTAAGGTGTTATTATTAATGCTTTATGTTTAATTTTAAGAAAGAAAGCTTCTCTGAATTGAAATCTAAGTCACTGATCTGGATTCTAGATACTTTATTAGAATAAAGTAAGATCTTATTCAAATTTTATAGATATATCTGCATGGAGCCAATCTAGAAAATTCTGCAGAGCTTATTTATATAGTAGGGTTGGTTTATAAACAATGCTTTTTAGAATGTCTGAATAAACTTTATAGATTATTTGAGAATGTTTTACCAGTTTTTTTCTCTGAAAAACTTAATAGGGAGTGAATATGAATGAGTTCTTTAAAAGGAAAGCCATAAAGTTTATATATATCCTACCTGTTGCACAGATTAATTACGTCACACTAGAAAGAGCATGTTGCATTTACATTCCCCTTAATATATTCTTGAAGGCTCTTTACATTTTACATAATGACAGTGCTGACCATGAATGGGGGGTATATTCTCTTCCCAATTACTTTGTATTTTAAATAGTATATTTTATTAGGTTCCTGGGGAGAAGATTAATTTGAATATTTCTCTTATAGCATGTATGTGTACTGAAATATTTAAGTGGTTTATTTTCTTCTCTTTACCTATTTACATTTTGGCCATTTTGTGGTGTTCAATTGCTTTTGGTAATAAGAATTCACAGCAGTATTTTTTGGATAATGGAAAATCAAGTTGAAATTATAGGCAGCCATGAATTAGAACTGAGAAAGTCAGTAGCCCTCCTATGGAGATATGTATTAAACTTAGCTTTTTTATTTCTAAATGTAATCATGCAATCTACACTAAATTCATTCTTTTCTGAATAATTGAATCATAAAATTTTATACTGAAATATGTAAATGGTTTACCTATTTATGCTTATTTAGCAATGAAATAACTATTTTCATATTTTTCAAAGAATAAATTCATACATTTTAAAAAGAATTTTTACAGATGTTGACTCCTGCCTTCACTACAAAGCAAAACATGCAATATAGACAGCTAAGTGGAAAAAATCACACAGACATACAGAAGGGGAAATTATAAACATGAGCAGCTTGCTTGATGGATTTCCTTGGTTCCAGCACTTTTCCTGTTCAACTACTATCAACAAAGACAACCACATGAGGAGAGTCAGAAAACACTCTGTTAAGCACATTGGTAAACAAACTATGTAACAGTGCAATTTTACCACTGTCTCTGACATGTTGAATTAAGTTGTATTGTCTGTTTTAACTAAGCATCACTTATTAATTTTAAGCAATCTTCTGCTTTTTCCAGAATTTTCTCGGCCATATGGTTCTGGTTAAAATCTGATAATGAGAGTGCTCTCAAGATATTGGGAAAGTGAAAAAGAAATGACAAATGACTATTCTTTGGAAACAGCTGTAAGGTGATATGTGAACCAATGTGCAGTTTACTAGAGCTTTGAGGTAAGCCTTTCAGAACCAATGCCTTCATTTCAGTCATGGAAATGAATAAGGAAGAAAAAGGTGGAGAAACTGCCACCAGTGTTTTCATTTGCAGGAATAAAATAGAGTTAGCCCTAATCTCAAGAACCCCTACAGATTTACCAAGAAATTCTTGTCTTATAGAGAGATATACAGGACTCTCTGAACGAGAATCGTACAAACACACACACACACAAAAGTATAATGACAATATGACTCACCCCTATAGACTGCTTCTATTCCTCGGGTGTGGAGACAAATACCAGAAAGGAATCTATTATTTCCTTAATTTGGCATGTGAGGCAGCAGAGTCATTGCCCTGACTTGATCTGTAATAATTCTACCCTTGCAAACTCTGTGAGACAGAAACTCCCAGACAACTCAACCAGAAATAAAAGGGGGATGACTGTCAGTAAATTTTTGGCTTCTCACATTTGATTTTCATAAAAATAATGTGTAGAGCAGCTGTGTTAATCTTGGGTATGGTTTGATGGGAGTAAAGACAGACTTACTAGAACTTCTGTTCAATTATATCTTAACCTTTCTCAATTTTAACTTTTGTCTATGCTTTATAACTAACATAATATCTTCATTCTAACATTATGCAACATACAAAATTATATTTATCTATCATATATATAATATGTGTATATAGTATATATATAATCTATTGTTAAGTGTAAGCCAAGAAAATGTTGTTAGTGTTAGTCCAAATCAACAATATTTGGAGATAATTGACATAAACCATGTCATATGTTATGAACCAGTAACAGAAAACTCTTGGTATTAAAATGGGTTTCAAACTTTTTACAATTTTACCTTCTGCGATTTAAAAATATTATGATATATTATTATTTTATAATCTGAAAAAATTATACACGACAAAGGTACTTACTACTCAGCATGTATGTTTTCAGCTCCTTTGATAGGTGGTACAATCTTCCAGGTTGAAACATCTCAGAACTAGTGCACACTCTTCCAGCTCTTTGTGCATGAATGAGACAGACTTTGCAAAGCTTCAGAAACCAAAGCAAAATTTACATAAAATGAGATGTAAACTTTAAGACAATTCTTTGATATCACAATATAGCTATGTCCAAACTGATTAATACAAAATAAAATTAATAATTAAAATCATGGGAAATTATTAAAATCATGGAAAATCAAAATTATGAATAAATGCATTTCTGATCTTCAAGTCAGAAAAGACTTTTTAAGCTCTTTGGGGGTGAATTGTGTCCCTACCAAAATTCATATGTTGAAGCTTTAACTCCCCATGTGATTGTATTTAAAGACAGTCTCATGGGCCAACTGGTTGACTCAATCCATTAAGTGTCTGCCTTTAGCTCAGGTAATGATCCCAGGAACTTAGGATGAAGTCCTATGTGGGGATCCCTGCCCTGTGAAGAGCTTGCTTCTCCCTCTCCCACTCCCACTCCCACTACTTGTGCTCTCTCTTTGTCAAATAAATAAACTCACAAATAAATAAATAAATAAATATTCTCTAAGGAAGTAACTGGAAATGGAATCAACTGAGACCATGAGGATGGGGTGCTCATTCCATCAAACTGGTAGTTTATAAAAACAAAAGGAGACACCCGAATTTGCAAAAAAGTCTACTTCAGGACACAGCAAGAAAACACACTGTCTTCAAGCTGACGAGAGAGATCTCACCAGAAATTAACTCTAATGGCAACCTGATCTTGAACTTCTAGTCTCCAGAACTGTGAAATAATAATTTCTGGTGTTTAAGCCACCCAGCTTGTGGTATTTTGTTAAATATATGCTAAATAGATATTAAAAGATATTAATAAAAATTCTCTGGTGAAGGCACAGGAAGAAAAGGGGAGAGCTATAGAGAAAGCTGCTATCATTTTAAAGATTACATATATCCTGAGGCTGCCTGGGTGGCTCAGTGGGTTAAGTCTCAGCCTTCGGCACAGGTCATGATCTCAGGGTCCTGGAATTGAGCCCCGCACTGGGCTCTTTGCTCAGCAGGGAGACTGCTTCCACCTCTCTCTCTGCTTGCCTCTGTGCTTACTTGCGATCTCTCTCTCTGTCAAATAAATAAATAAAATATATATATATTTTTTAAAAGGATTACATACACCCTCAGGAACAGAATGTTGGTAAAAACATGAACATTAAAGGTTCTGGTAAGATCTCAAAATGACGAATATGGGACTGGAAACTGGAGGAAAGGCAATCCTTGTTAAAAGATAGCAAGTAATTTGGCTGAATTTTGCTGTAGTGTTTTAGGAAAAGTAGAATGTAATGAACTTAGATATTTAGTTGAAAAGATTTCTATACAAAAGGAACCCAGAAACTGCAATATATGGGGAATTCTCATCCTACCCATATTGCAAAAAAAGGATAAAGCATGTGGCTGTACAATCACTCCATAAAAAAGATTATACATGATGTTAATTAGCCATCTCAATAGAAGCCAGGAACAGAAATGGGATTATACCAGCAGAAAGACTGCCAGTTTAAACCAAAGGGAATAGAGAAGGTATTACATACAGGAAGGCTTTCAGGATCTGGTGATATTCTACAGACTAGAAGAATAGAGCTATCCAGCTGATGGCATCCATTTTCCTTCAAGAAAAGGGAAGAATGGGGCACCCGGTGGCTAACTGGGTTAAAGCTTCTGCCTTCTGCTCAGGTCATGATCCCAGAATCCTGGAATCAAGCCCAGCATCGGGCTGTCTGCTCAGCGGGGAGCCTGCTTCCCCCTCTCTCTCTGCCTGCTTCTCTGCCTACTTGTGATTTCTGACTGTCAAATAAATAAATAAAATCTTAAAAAAAAAAAAAAGAAAAAGAAAAAAGAAAAGAAAAGGGAAGAATGACTTTGAAGGTGATTCAGATCTTTAGGGCTGCCACTCCCACCACAGACCCAGAGCCTACTGCTAGGAAAGAAAGGCTTTTCCTCTTTGATTTCAGAGGGTGGGGACACTTGATTGGCTTCAGTGGGCCAGACTTCCTCTGCCCAATGCCTTGGGAGCAGGGGCAGGTGGTACACTACAAAAAAACAAGTGATGAGAGAGCTTTGTTCAGAGCAAGAGGGCAGGGCTGCCATGTAGAGCCCTGGGTGGAATTACAGTGACTACAGCAGGGAGTCAAGGAAGATTATTCTCAAGCTTTGAGATCTAATGGCATTTGCCTTACTCTCTTTCATATTTTCTTGGAGCCCATCATCCCTTTTTTCTTTCCGATTCTTCCTTTTTGGAATAGAAATGTTTACCCTATGCTTGTCCCACTATCGTATTTTGGCTTCACAGAACTTGTTTGGTTTCACATGTTCATAACTGGAGAGAATTTTGCCTCAAGATGAATCATATCTAACAATACCGAGGATCATAGGGGAAGGGAAGGAGAAAATGAAACAAGACAAAACCAGATTGAGAGACAAACCATAAGAGACTGTTCACCTCAGGAAACAAACTGAGGGTTGCTGGAGAGGAGGTGGATGGGAGGGATGGGGTGTTTGGGTGATGGACATTGGGGAGGGTATGTGCTATGGTGAGTGCTGTGAATTGTGTAAGCCTGATGAATCACAGATCTGTACCCCTGAAACAAATAATATATTGTATGTTAATTTAAAAAAAATGAATCATACCTTTAGTGTCACCCATACATGATTTAGATGATGTTTAGATAAGACTTTGGAACTGATGCTGGAATGGGTTTTGAGGTTGTGGAGATGGGGTAAATGTAGGACAGGTCTTGGGGAGATAGAGGGCAGAATATTGTAAGTTCAACTGTGTGCACCTAAAATTGACATGTTGAAGCCTTAACCCTCTGTGTTAACTGTATTTGAAAACAGGAACTTGGAGATTTAATTAGGTTAATTGAAGTCCTAAGGATAGGTCCCTAATCCAATAGGGTGGTTGTCCTTATATAAGAAGAGACACCAAATTCTCTCTTTCCATGCACACACAGAGAAGAGGCTATGTGAAGACATAGCAAGAAAACATTGTCTATGAGCTGAGGGGAAAGGTTTCACCAGAAACCAACACTGAAAGCAACTTAATCTTTGACTTTGAGCCTCCAGAACTATGAGAAAATAAATTTCTGTCTTTGAAACAACCCAGTTTGTGCTATTTTGTCATGCAGCCCAAGCAGATTAATACAATAACTAATGAAAAAGAAAAAAAAAACCAAGAATCTTTTAACTGTATAAATATTAAAACCACCTTTACATTAAATGCCTGCAAAAAGTAAAATTGAGTCAAATGACAAGTTGGGAAAAAAATTTCTATATAAATGATATGCAAATGATTCAGCATACAGAAAAAAATTTAGTAGTCAATATATATGAAAATAACTAAAAAAGGATAAAACCACGAATGGAAATTTGTAATTGAAAAGTAAGATTTCTCATATTTGTATTATTTTATAATGTATATTATTTTATTATTGTAATAAATGGAAGTGGGAAATTTAAAAAATGAAAAATATTTCATTTTCCCAGTATTAAAGGAATGCCATTTTAAATTTTTATTATAAAATGGCCAAGATCAGAATCTGTCATTTGCGTATACATTTTCATACCTCCCTATAATTAAAATTTACATGGATACAGTGAAAGGGGTACTTTATTAGCCACGGTGGCCAGGTTATGCTGAGTAAATAAACAACTCTGGAATTGTGATTTTAGAAGCTTACTTCTTGGTTATGTCTAATGCAGAACAGTGCTTTTTCCTTGTCAGAAAAAGAGTACAGAGAGGAAGAAAGAGTCACAGGAAATTAAATGCCATAGCCTGGAAGTAATACAAGTACTTTGTACAATAATATATTAACTAAGACAAACCATACAGCCTTGCTCAATAGCAAAAAAAGCAAGAAAGTGCCAGGTGCCAGGAGAACTAAATAGAGCTGAAGCTTAGGAGCCTCCTCCACAGGCCTCAGATAACATACTGACACAAGAAGAAATCTAGACTGTTCTGAAGCAAATTTTAATATATGCATTGGTATCCTCAAAATGTTTGTTTGCTTTGAGCCAGTATATTTCTTTCTTTAAATTATGCAGAGTGTGAGAAATGACATTTTTAGTATTTATTACATACTAGGTATTCAGCTAATTTCATACAAATTTTCATTTAATACTCACAAAAAAGTATGAACTAATTATTATCATTATCTTTATTAAAGTTGGTAAAGAAAAGATACATAGAGAAGCTTTAAAAATGTGTCTAATGTGCCTGGCTAATAAATTTCCCAGCTATAATTTTAATCTGGGTAATATTAATCTAAAGTCAATGGTCTTATCCCTATATATTACCAAGTGATACCCCCAAAATATGCTCAAGGATGCCTATTAAAAAGAGTTTTGTCAATATTGTGAGTGACATTTTGAAAATAAGTTTAATAGGACAATGGTAAACTAAACTGAGATGTAAGACATGATGAAACAAAGTAGCAATAAATAAAATGGTTTGAAATGCATTTAATGATTTTGAAAATACTTAAAAATAGACAAAAAAGATGCAGAATATAAAAACCAGTATACTCTTTCTCATTTTAGTCATTGATTCATTCATTTTATTCATTGAACAAATATTAGTTGTGCAAACATTATTTGGTAGACAATTTACCCTGGTATTAAGGATTGTAGAGAAAGAGAGAAGGAGCTGGAGGTGTTGGGAAGGGAAGGGTAGGGAAGATGATTTTGTTAGAAGCTCAGCCGAGCTAGAGGAAACTGAGCTGCGAGGTATCAGAGTAGCTGATGAAGATAGCAAACCCAAATGTAAGCAGCAGTCGAGCCTTAATCACTTACTGTGATAGCATAAACAAGAAGCTAAACTGGCAAAAGTGCCAGCTCCCCAATTCTATTTCCCCCCTTGGCCCTGGATGCAGTAGAAAGTCAAGTCTATCAGCACAGATGTAAGTGTGGCTCACTGCTGAAGGGCCGTAAACAAAAGGATTCTACAGTTTAAAAGATTTGGGAGCTGGCAAGATGGAGAGGGTGATGCACTGGAATGGAAAAGTACTGAGTAGTTAATGTGGAAAAAGATGTCTTCAAGGTTCTCTCACTCCACCTAATAAGATAAGGCAGAGATACCTAAAGAAAGTCTCAACTGAAGGTCCTCAATTAAATGGGCTCCGAATGGAGGTCTTCTGAGCTAAGAATGCAGATGTTTATGCACAAAAGCATTTTCTGCAGGTAGGCCTGGTCCTTGTCTGCAACTCTGATTCAGAGACTGTAATGCAGGGGCTGTTTACCAGGTCTAGTGCATGGAATGCACTTCTGCCTGGTAAAAACAGCTGTAATTGCCTATAGTTGGATCTGAAAAGGAACATATATTTTGAGCTGGAGCAGGTGTCAGATTTATATTCTTAAAACTTGATATATGAGAAATAGTGTGTGTTATTAATTAAATAATTAATATTTTCACAGAAAATATTATATAACATTATATAATATTTTATAATATAATATATTTTATAATATAGTTATATAAATATATTATTATATATTATATATTGACATATTAATATTAATATACAAATCAATCATTAATTAATATATAATATATATTGATTGATATTAATGTAAATATATATTATATATTATATAATTTATATTATATATGAATTTTATATATTAATATATAATATACATTTTATATATTTTCTATATTTTAATATAATTATTATATAATTACATATATAAATTATTAATAGTTGTCATCTTTAATCAGTAAGATTATTTTGTTATTATTAATAAGTTCATATTGAAAATGAGACTGTAAACTTTTTATACATAGAAAAAAACTTGTTTCCCCAAAAGTTGCATTATGTATATAAAGAACACAGCCTGGGGGCATGAAGTGAAGCTAGTGGGAAGAAGTAAGATTTGAGTTTGGCCTTGGACAATAAAAGGAAGTCCGGAGTGCCAGAGAAAGAAATTTCTGAAGAAACAGAATAATAAAGTAAAACTAGTCTGAGATATGGTTGAAGAAGCTCTAACAGTCATATTTGATTCAAAGAAAAAATGTGTGTGTGTGTGTGTGTGTGTATAACATAATATTGAAAGGTATTAAGTGACAGGCCTCATTGTTTATATGTGATGTTATGACTAATGGAGAGTTACTGAAATTATTAGAAAGGAAGGGACTTGATTAAACCTATTAAAACTGGTAAGGATTTATATCCAGTTTTGAGAACAACTCTGAACTCATTACATAAATTCAGAATTCTGGGGTCAAAGTTATTCAAGAAGTAAACAACAGAGCTCGGTAACATGAAATTCCTTATGTCTTCCATCAAGAGCACCTTGGTCATGACCAGTACTTATTTGGTCTTTGATGTTTTAACTTACTCCTACTCTCTATGCAATTTCTGTGTACTTCTGAGTACTTGTCTGATCTCTTTATGCACAAATGAGGAAATAATTCATGTTCAAAGATGTGAGTCAGATGAATTATTAAGAGTTCAGAAGGTAAGGACTGGTGGTCACTTTCTAACCAAAAAAGTACTATGAATTAGTATCTTTCCAGTGGCAGGTTTCTTCTGTTTACAAATAATATCCCTTCTCACCTCTGTTATGCTGTGTCAGCTTTAACTGTATTGGAGAGGGCTAAAATTATGAGAAATCATGACTTGTACTTTGGCATAAAAGCAACATATTGTTTTCCTCTATATTAACAATCCTTCTTCAGAAAATAAAATTGGGAGCAAAATGGAGACATACATACCCAGTTGCCCAAAGTGGAAACATCAAGAGTAACTAGTATAATTTGGTAAGCCAAATTGACCTTAGGGATCTAAAAATATATTATCCCAACTATATAAGGGCTATGTCAAATAAATAGAGGCAATGGCACAATTGATAATCTTTTTAATAAATTAGAATAAAAACACTGGAGACAAGGCAACATGCTTGGTTGGGAAAGAGTTAATGCCGATCTCCACTAGGATGACAGAATTGGAAATCAAAGAGAAAGAACAGATGGGAAAGAGTTTACAGAATGAAAATCTGTGGGATTTAGAAATTAATTGGTTGTGGAGAAGAGGGAGTGGTAAACAATTACTCTGAGGTTTCAAATCTAGTTGACTTAGCAAATTGTGGTGTTATCTCTCTATATAAAGTGCTTAGCCATGTTTCTCTGAGATTCAGCTGATCACGGTTTTTATTATGTTTCCCCAGATTCAGCTGAGTTGGGTTTTCACTCAATCAATCCAATCAATAAACATATAGCAACCAGTGATGACATGGAAACAATATAAATCTGAACCTTGGAGAGATATACCTGAATATTCTACACATAAGTAAACCTGTGTGTGTGAGAAAGGGAGAGAGAGAGTACAAAAGCGTGCAGGAGTGCAATAATAATTAGCATGTGTCCAGACATTAATCTATGCTAAGCATTGTTCTTAATGTGACTTTTTATGCATGAACTCATTCAAACCTCAAACAAAAATATGATTAGGTACTATTATTATCTGATTTTTACAAATGAGGAAACTGAGGCTTAGACCATTTTCCCTAGGGCCAGAGAGCCAGTATATGGAGACACAAAGACTCATTTCAAGTAATTCTGTTTCCAAGGCTTCCAATTAATCCTCATAATGTCCTTCACCATCACAGCCCAATGTAGTTGGGGAGAATGGCTGTGTAGACTACCATGTCTGGGGTCTTTTGACAACAAGGACGTGGTAGAGGTTAGAGGAGAAGTTAGAGGAGGGGTCCTTCGGCAACAAGGATGTGGTAGAGGTTAGAAGGAGTTTGCCTGAAGCATAGGATGAAAATTGCTAGCGCTGGGAGAGACAGAGCAGGTTTAATCCCTGATCTGTGGCTGGAACAGCTCACCCATGGAAGTCTGAATACAGAACTGGATTGGGTGGGGTTATGAAATTTAACCACTAAAAAGCCTGAGTCCGTAAACAGAACAATGCTAGGTTATGGAGCCTGTGTTCTAAAATGATTCTAAGACATTCCTCTCACCTTTAAATCCCCCCTCAAGATCAATTTATAAAGTCTTCATCTGTGTTCAAGAATATATGAGAGAAGTATATAATAAATTATAGGATTGTAACATACAGCATGGTGACTATAGCTAATAATATTTTATTGCATACTTGCAAGTTGCTAAGAGGGTAGATCTTAGGAGTTTTCATCACAAGAAGAAAATTTGTAACTACGTATGGTGACAGATGCTAACTAGACTTACTGTGGTAAGTAAATTATAAAACGATTACTGTGGTAATCATTTTGTAATATATACAAATATCAAGCCATTATGTTGTACTCCTAAAACTAATATTATATTACATATCAATCATAACTCAGTAAATAAATATATAATGGGAAAAATCCAGGCCCAGACAGACTAACCAATCTAGACATAATGAGGAACTCTGTAGACTAGCCATTTTGCACAGACAGGCTTCAAATACAGATCACTGCAGACATTTTGAGAACCATAACAAATAGACGAACGTGAATATTGTTTTACTGCCTAATATTCTCTATCCTCTTTTTCCTTAGGAATCTGTCTCCACATTCTGTTTAGATAACTCATGTAATTCAAGGAGAAATGACTTCATCCAAAATCCAGAGGTTAACCCTGATCAAAAACAATAAGCAGAGCAATTCTACCATTTTGGTGGTGACAAATTAGGAATGCCCTCATATCTTAATAAGCTGAATGAGACAAAAGGTTTTCTGGACATTTTTGGAAAGGTTCATAATAGTTTGTTGTGTTTTCTTTTTCCCCCATAAGTAATTCGTTCCCACTTTCTGTAAAGGAGGTCTTACTCTAATTGTTCCTGGCACTCATTTTATGATCAGAAGTCAGTCAGCCATAGAAAGAAGGTAATATTCAAGATGGTAATTTGGAGACACAAAGAGCAAAGACTTCTAGAATATTTTTCAATGGCCAGATCCACTGATCCTATTTGTCCTAACTTTGGGTATACATTTATGTGAAACAGTTAAGCTTATTATTCAAAGTACCTGTTTCTTGAAGAGAAATGCATTCTATTGATATGCTGACAGTCTGGTTAAACTGAGCAGTTCAGATATATGCCTGTTTGGATTTATAGGCCATTTGAAACCTTGATCCCCTTAGAAAGAATATACTTGGAATATACTGACTGCTGTATCTGGACCTACAAACACAGACACACTGATTATATTAGTTACACTAATCATGGTAGTCACACAGATCCAGTACATAAAAGTCCCTATGCATCTGCCCAGCTTCTATCTCAGGAAACCTGTCAGTCATGGCAAAACAGAGAAGTACCTAGCTTCCATAGGCTCTCTTGTGCTACTGCATTTAGCTGGGGGGTGGGCTCGAGATCTGGCTCAGCTAGGACAGCTGGACCTTCTCTCTCCAAGTGGTCCCTTCATTTAAAACATTTCCATGGTGCTGTGGCCACAAACAGGAAATCACCCAACAGTGTTAACATGGAAGCTGCAAGATTGCTTAAGGCCTACCTTTCCTAAGCTCATGATATCACTTCTCCTATATTCTGGTGGTCAAGCAAATCACAGGCCAGTCGAAATTCAAGGAGAGTAGAAATAAACTTACATTTTTTTTTCCCCTGAAAATTAAACCCTACATTCCCTAGCCAAGGGTCTGAGAGAATAGATACTTGAGTAAAAGGAATCCTTCACCTGAGTTACCACATGATTATCATATACCTGATAGACAGGTTTAGAGATGCTATTTTTTTTTAAGATTTTATTTATTTATTTGACAGCCAGAGATTGCAAGTAGGCAGAAAGGCAGTCAGAGAGAGAGGAGGAAACCGGCTCCTTGAGGAGCAGAGTACCTGATACGTGACTCGATCCCAGGACCCTGGGATCATGACCTGAGCCGAAGGCCGAGGCTTTAACCCACTGAGCCACCCAGGCAGCCCTAGAGATGCTATTTAACAGCAATAAATTATGTCTAGTACTTTATGTATACCTACTTTGAGTAGGTTTTTCTCATGACTTTTTAAAATTGTTTTTCATTAGTCACTTAATTTAAAGATGAGAGAGGGTGACTGGAGACAAGCAGATAAAGGAAGCTAACCCCTAGTTCCACTCAACCCTCTCACTTCCCCCTTTTTTTTTTAATTTTTTTAATGATTTTTTATTTGAGAGAGAGAGAGAGAGAGAAAGCGAGAGAGAAAACATGAGGAGAAGCAGGCTCTCTGCTGAACAGTGAGCCGGATCAGGGCAGGATCCTGGGACTTCAGGATCATAACTTCAGGGGAAAGCAGATGCCTAACCCACTGAGCCACTGGGTGTCCCAACCCTCCCCCTTCCTATTTCAACCACAGTAGCCCAAGTTTAGGAGCCCAACTTTATCTGTCTTACATATCAAGTTTCTGGACAATATTTTATTAGGAAAGTAATTCTATTATTAAAAAATATTTTAATAGATGTTATACATTTTTTATATAGCTTATCACATTTTAGCAATTTGGGACTCATAGTCTTACATTAAAAAAAAAATCTATTGTTCAAATTTCTCAAATTGAAGTTTAGCTCATGTTTAGGATGGTATTTTGTACAAAGGTATAACTATACCTAACTATACACAGAGAAATGTAGTATTATTAAGTTATCTACTATAGCAAAATCAAATTATATGCCCATTGCAATCTAGTACCAGCATTACAATTTGACATTGTTCTTGAGTTTGAGTAAAAGCAATAATACTTTCAGTATAGTAAGGAGATTTTCTTTTATTTATTTATTTTTAAAGATTTTATTTATTTATTTGACAGAGATCAAGAGAAATCACAAGCAGGGAAGGAAGCAGAGGGAGAGGGAGCAGCAGGCTCCCAGCTGAGCAGGAAGCCTGAAGACTTGGGGCTTGATCCAGAACACTGGGATCATGACCTGAGCTGAAGGCAGATGCTTAGCCAAATGAGCCACCTAGGTGTCCCAGTAAGGAAATTTTAAATTTGCTATTTTAAAATATTGAGTTTCCCCATTGATAAGTTATACCTAAAATTATTTTTTTCACCACATTATGTGATAAGATGCTCTTCTTTTTTTTTTTTTAATTACTTAGTATATATCTTAGGGAATTCTGTGGCCTCTAAATGTTCCCACAAGATAGTCAAAACAAAGCACAATTTGGTTTATTAAGAGCAGAATTAATGTGTTAGTAAGACAGTGATTTTTTGTTATTGTTGTTGTTTTAACTTCAGCTGTGAAACATAAAGCAAAAGAGAAACAGATGTATTTGGAAATTTCATATATAACAAGACTGAAGGAATTATACTCCTTCACGAGATTCATCCTCTTTCTTAAGAGTTAGACTTTAGATAATGCACTTCTCTGTTCCATAAAAGAAATTTCCACTGAAAGTAGAAAAAGAATAACCCCTGCCTTTCACTATGACCCATCATATCATACCCTGTACATTTTGAGTAGACAGATGAGGTGAAATTTCTACTTTTCTTTCTTATTGTAATAAGTCAACTTTAAGATCACCTATATTCTTAGACAAAGGTTTAGTAATTTCCAGTGCTGAAACCTTTAATCATTCATGGTACCTGTAACAAAAAGATAGAACTTATTTCAAAAATAGCAGTCTTGTCACTTGGACTGAAGAAAGAAATCCACAACGTTAATAGATCACAGTGACAGTTTTTTTGTGGTCAGAAATAGGACAGAGGCAAAAAGATAAAGTACTGTTTCCATTTATCTTTCTTAGTTGTATGGACAGGTATAGTATGGAAGAGAGAATCTGAACATGCAGATATTTCACTCTGGTTAAGAATAAAACAAAACAAAACAAAAAGAGGGTTTGATTTTATCCAGTAGTTTAAACTTTATGTTGACAGATAATAGAACTATTTTTTGTTGTTATTGACTCTTAAGAAGATTTATTAACTTATGTAATCATTTTATCATTTGCTTATTCTTCAATAAGTACTTATTAAACACTTGTATTATTTCAAATACTGTGGTACCTAACGTTGTTCTAAGAATGAAAAAGATGATACTACCTGTCAAAATAAAGTACCCAAACTATAGCAAAAAGAAAACATCAAAGATAAAATTCAAGAACAAATTTTAGCCAAGATAAATTTATCTAAATATGTGGTGACCATTGCTAACAAAGTCTATACATATATTCTGCAAAGCTAATAGAGATTTTTTACATATTCTACTGAATTAAACATTATAGTATTGATATCTTCTAGAGGGAAAACTATATAAAATCAAATTCATTAAGAAATAGAAAAGGAAAATACTCAAACTAAAGTAGTGTTTTATTAAAGACTATTAAATACAATGAAACACTTATAACTAGTTGTTACTGCCATGATGTCTTATAAGGGATAAAATATATGGTATTATATTTTAAGAATCTTTAGTCTTGAGTGAACCTCCCTAATGCCATTGAATGTTGAAGACATTTTAAGTTTCAGAAAATTTTATGCAATCACAATTTATAAGACTGTCTATCTTTAAGTGAGCCTATTAAATCAATAATTTTTGGGAACTTTACATAAAAATATACCATATCTTATTCAAATATACATTAATCTTACATACTATAAGCAGTCTGTATGAATGATTTGGGGTTATCTCAAATCTCATTTTAAAAATAAAAAAAAAATTAGAACTTTTCCCCTTGAGATGTAAAGATATACTTTTTTAGGAATGGTGTTTCTCCAAGGCAGTAATAATAAAGGCCATACAAGTTCCTCAAATTTCTTGAATGATGGAAATAGAAGAAAAACAATCCAGCTTGAGATTTATTAAGTATTCACTGTATCACATGCACCAGGCTAATAAGTGAGTTTTGTTGTTTTCACTTTTATAAAAGAAAAACTGAATTTTTGAAAATTAAGATTTCAATCTGATGCTGTATTCTGACTCCAAAGACATGCTTTTTTACCTTAAAATGTACCTACCACAATGCAATTGCCATTACACTGATGTTAATTTAGAGCCTTCAACCCAGATTTCAACAAAGCACACTCACAGAAATTGCAGGAGAATTAAAGCCCAGGTCCTCCTCCACCTTTGAGCCTAATGCACTTTCACTATAAGTAAAAGCTTTTCTTTTTAATTTTTTTAAAGTTTTAATTATTTATTTTAGAGATAGAAAGGTGCAAGGAGCAGAGAGAGAGGGAGAGAAATTTAAGCAGGCTCTGCTCTGAGTGCAAAGCCCAGTGCAGAGCTCAATCTCAGACCTGAGATCACCACCTGACCTGAAACCAGGAGGCAGTTGCTTAAGTGACTGCACCATTCAGGCGCCCCCTAAAGTATTTTTTAATATGACAAATATTAAAACATTACCCCAAATAATAATAAGAAAAGTTGTTAATTTTCTTAAAAGTACTATCTTGAAGAAAAATACATATCTCCACATATTGTAATCAGTCTCATATTATCTAAATATTATTTATTAGTTGGGCAAATTTAAGACATTTATATAAGAAACTTAAGAACTTAACTCTGTCTTACTGAATTACTTTCTAAATACCTCTCTAATCATTAAGAGAAGATTCACAGGTAGCTCAAGACAGTAAAACTATTAAGCAGAGTCTCAAAGAATTTATTTCAGGATGAGTGGCTCACATAGCATCTAGTCTTCATTATATCTATTGATAATTAAACGAGTGGATGGAGAGAAGAGAGGGGAAAATGAAGGAAAAATGGCTCCCTAGTATAAAACATTACAAAGATTGAACTACCAAGCTTTTCTCTCTGGCACTTTAGGATGTATGAATACCACTTTATTTTTTGCCAAAAAGATGCACACAACACTCTCAAAGATTTATAGAGCATTTTTATAGGAATATTTCATGTCTTACATGTGGGAATAACATATGATAAATTTGAAGTAAAAATAGTCAGTTGTATAAA
Organism: Mustela erminea; assembly: GCF_009829155.1. Lineage (NCBI taxonomy): Eukaryota > Metazoa > Chordata > Mammalia > Carnivora > Mustelidae > Mustela > Mustela erminea. The sequence goes on along the minus strand of NC_045617.1, from coordinate 108,200,399 downwards.
ACAACTTCTTCAAAAACAAAAATATATGTTCACATGCATTTGCTTATTAAAAATGATTTAGAAATAATTAATGGAAGGCTTAGTGTATTTATCTTCCTAAAACTGATTCTCATTTATTAAGGAACATAATTTTCTTCTAACATGATGATCACTCCTGAGAGTTTTCTAAAACAGTAAGGTTCTGTTATAAAAAGATATTCTAAATAAAAAGATACACTAGAATGATTTATATAGGGAAATCACTATGAAATCAACCTCACCATTGTTGGTACTTTTAAAGGATGCCTTTTGTTGACTAATCAGCAGAATGAAAATAAGTTATTAATTTCAATGTCCACATGGATTCAGAATTATCTCTTATAGAAAATATACTTTCATTAAACTAGGTTCTGTTTAATTTTCATTCTTTTTCTATATTTTGTTGAAAGATATATTTCCAAATAATATGTGGATTTTCTTTAACGTTTCTATGAACTATATGTAGACATACAGTGGTTATCATGGCACAAATTCCACAGGTAAGCAATGTCAAAGCGTCATATGCTATTGAAAAAACAAAGTACCTATCAATTATCATTCCACCTATAGAAAGTAGTTATTAATCTTTTTCATATCTTGAAGTTGCTTAAGGATCTGAAGAAAGACATACCTGCCACCACCCATGTCCAAATTTTGTGTGCTAAATCATTTTTTCAATCTCAAGGAAACCATAAACATTTGAGTTCACTTTGGCATAGATCAATATAATTTATAGTTTATATAGTAAAAACTAATATTCACATTAGATTAATTGAGTATTCAATACGCTTTCTTCAGATATTGACCTATATGTAAAAAAAAAAAAAAAAAAAAAACCAGAAATGGTATATTTACCCCAAACAGTTAAATTAAAAAAAAAAAAAAATCCATGGGTTAAAGAGTAAAATAGCATTTTAAAAACAGAATGACTGCTGTATTTATAGGACTTTTACCTGTTGGAGGACTATCTTTCATCTTTTAAAAATTAACGTTATTGAGGTACAATTGACATGCAACAAAAAACTTGCAAATAGATCGGTTTTGCCAAATCTACAGATTTGTGTAAGCGACACTATAACCAATATACAGAACATTTCTATCACCTCACAAACATTCCTCATGACATTTATAATCAATTTTGCCTGTTCTTATTCCCAGATTTAGTAACCACTGATCTGCTTTCAGTCACCATAGATTTGTTTTGCCATTTCTATGTGCTCTTTTGTGCCTGGCTTCTTTCAGTCAGCATGTTTATGAGGTATGTTCATATTATTTTAGATATTAGTAATTTATACTCTTTCTAAATATGCTATTTTTTAAAGTTGCATAAAAACAATAGATTTAACTATATATGTAGAGTAAATGTATTTTTATGTCAGAAAAAGTTAATACAGGTTTGCCTGGGTGGCTCAGATAGTTAAGCATCTACCTTCAGCTCAGGTCATGATCTCCAAATCCTGAGGTCAAGCCCCAAATCAAGCCCAATGTTGGGCTCCCAGCTAAGTAGGGAGTCTCTGCTTCTCCTTTTCTCTCTGCCTTTCCTCCTGCTTGTGCTCTCTCTGTCTCTCTTTGTCTCAAATAAATAAATAAAATCTTTAAAAAAGAGAAAGTTAATATAAATTAAAAGACACAGGGAAAAGTGGATAAATATATCCTTTAAGTGAAAGAAAATTGTATCTTTGGTATATATAAATTAATTAAGCAATAATTGCCATTGCATTAATAACATATAAAGGAAATTAATAGAAAACTAGCAGAGAATAAAAATAAACTGACATAAAATATGTAAGCACATTAATAATCAAAGGTATATTAACAAAATAAGAATATACTTATTTTTCTCACTATAAAGCTATTATAAATAAAATAAATATCATAATGAATATCCTTAGAATGAAGTGACATAGATATCTTCATATACTGTGTGTAGCAATTTCTATGAATTTGTAATCGAAAGACTCCTAAAAAAGAAATTTCTAGGCCCAGAGACTTTCCCTAGAGCATTCTACCAATTATTTAATAAAGAGTTCTACACAATCTTTTCTCAAAAATAGAAAAGGACTTAACATTCCTAACTCATTTCATGAAGATAGTATTAGCTAATACCAAAACCAAAGAAAGTATAAACAAAGAACAAAACAGACAAGTATTTCTCATTAATATAAATGAAAAAGTCTTTGACAAAATATTACCAAATAACCCTTAGCAAAACATAAAATACTTATGTACCATGACTGAGTTTACTTCCAAGGAAACAAATGTATGGTTCATTATTCACAAGTCTATAAATACAGTCACACTATTAACACACTCAAGAAGAGAAACCACATAATAATGTCAACTAATTTATGGAAAACTTTTGACAAAATTCAACACCCATATAAAAATTAATACAAAAAGAATGATGATATAAGTGTTATATGTAAAATTATAAAACTTTTGGAAGAAACACTGGAATGAATGCTTGGTATCTAAATCTAGACAATAGTACACAGCATTGCTACCAAAAGAAGGATCCTTAAAAGGGAAAGTTGATAAATTAGACTCTGCCAAAATTCTTAAAAAAGCAGACTTTTTTTTTTTTCCCGTCTGTTAAGGTAACTAGGGAATAGGATAAAAAGACAGGCTATGGGGCACCTGACTGACTCAGTCAGTAGAGTATGCAACTCTTGATCTCAGAGTCCTGAGTTCGAGCCCCACATTGGAGATAGAGTTTATGTAATAAAAAAGACTCCACCCCCAAACTACTAGAACTCACACAGCAATTCAGTGATGTGGCAGGATACAAAATCAATGTACAGAAATCTATTGCTTTCTTATACACTAACAATGAAAATATAGAAAGGGAAATGAGAGAATTTATTCCATTTACTTTAGCACCAATAACAATAAGCTATCCAGGAATAAGCCTAACCAAAGAGGTAAGGGATCTGTACTCGTGGAACTGCAGAACACTTATGAAAGAAATTGAAGAAAACACAAAAAAATGGAAGACCATTCCAGGCTCATGGATTGGAAGAATATACATTGTTAAAATGTCTATACTGCCTAAAGCCATCTATACTTTCAATGCCATCCCAATCAAAATTCCACCAGGATTTTTCAAAGAGCTAGAACAAACAATCCTAAAATTTGTATGGAACCAGAAGAGACGCCGAATTGCTAAGAAATGTTGAAAAAGAAAAACAAAACTGGGGGCATCACGTTTCCTGATTTCAAGCTTTACTACAATACTGTGATCACCAAGACAGCATGGTACTGACACAAAAACAGACACATCGACCAGTGCAACAGAGTAGAGAGCCCAGATATGGACTCTCAACTCTATGGTCAAATAATATTCAACAAAGCAGGAAAAAATATACAGTGGAAAAAAGACAGTCTCTTCAATAAATGGTGCTGGGAAAATTGGACAGGTATATGTAGAAGAATGAAACTCGACTGTTCTCTTACACCATACACAAAGTTAAACTCAAAATGGATAAAAGACCTCAACGTGAGGCAGGAATCTATCAAAATCCTAGAGGAGATCATAGGCAGTAACCTCTTTGATATCGGCCACAGCAACTTCTTTCAAGATATGTCTCTAAAGGCAAAGGAAACAAAAGTGAAAATGACCTTTTGGGACTTCATCAAGATCAAAATTTTCTGTACAGCAGAGGAAGCAGTCAACAAAACAAAGAAGCACCCATGGAAGGGGAGAAGATATTCACAAATGACACTACAGACAAATGGCTGATATCCAAGATCTATAAAGAACTCCTCAAATGCAACACACACAAAACAAATAATCAAATCAAAAAATGGGCAGAAAACATGAACAGACACTTCTCCAAAGAAGACATACAAATGGCTAACACATGAAAAATTGTTCATCGTCATTAGCCATCAGGGAGATTCAAATCAAAACCACATTGAGATACCACCTTACACCAGTTAGAATGGCAAAAATTAATAAGACAGTAAACAACATGTGTTGGTGAGGATATGGAGAAAGGGGAACCCTCTTACACTGTTGGTAGGAATGCAAGTTGATACAGCACTTTGGAAAGCAGTGTGGAGATTCCTTAAGAAATTTAATATAGAGCTACCTTATGACTCTGTAATTGCACTACTGGGTATTTACCCCAAAGATACAGATGTAGTGAAAAGGAGACCATCTGTACCCCAATGTTCATAGCAGCAATGGCCACAGTCACCAAACGGTGGAAAGAACCAAGATGCCCTTTAACAGATGAATGGATAAAGAAGATATGGTCCATTTATACAATGGAATATTATGCCTCCATCAGAAAGGATGAATACCCAACTTTTGTATCAACATGGATGGGACTGGAGGAGATTATGCTGAATAAAATAAGTCAAGGAGAGAGAGTCAGTTATCATATGGTTTCAATTACTTGTGGAGCATATGGAATAACAAGGAGAACATTGAGAGAATGGGAGGAGAAGTGAGCTTGGGAAAACTGGAGGGTGAGACAAACCATGAGAGACTGTGGACTCTGAGAAACAGACTGAGGGTTTTGGAGGGGAAGGGGCTTGCAGGGTTGGGTGAGCCTGGTAGTAGGTATTATGGAGGGCATGTAGTGCATGGAGTACTGGGTGTGGTGTATAAACAATAGTTTCTGGAAAACTAAAAAGAAATAAAATAAAATTTAATAAAAGACAAGCTACAGACTGGGAGAAAGTATTTGCAAATCACATATTAGGCAAAAGAACTATATGAAGACAGTAAATAATGAAAGAATGTAATTAGAAAATGAGCACAAATATTAGCAGACATCCCACCTTAAAGGGTGGACAGTTGGCAAATGGCACATACAAAGATGCTCAATATCATCAGTCAGTAGGAAAATACAAAATAAAATCATGTGAGATATTACTATATATTACTATATATCTATTAAAATGAAATGAAATACAGTGAACACACCAGACACTGGAGAGAATGTAGAATAATTTGGTCATTCAAATATTGTTGCGTATGCCTATTGCCACTACAAAAAATAGTTCTCAATTTCTTAAGATATTAATGATGCAACCAAGCAATTGTGCTCCTGAGAATTTATCTCAGAGAGATAAAACACATACACATACACACACAATTGTAAACACAAATGTTTATGGCAGCTTTATTTGTAAGAGCCCAAATTGGCGAAAAACCTAAATGTCCTTCAGTAGGTATGCTGTCAGTGGATGAATGATTTAATAAACTGTGGCATATCCATACCATGGAATATTGCTATGAAGTAAAAACAAATGCACTATTAATAGAGGCAACAACCTGGATTAATCTTGAGTGAAAAAAGATAATCACAAAAGGTTACATATCCTATGATTGTATTTATACACTTTTCCTGAAATGACACAATTATAGAAATAGAGAACGGATTAATATTGGCTAGAGGGGAAAGTGGAGTGAAAAAAAGGTTATTGTGGCTATTGAAGTACAACATGAGGAATTCTGATGGTGATGCGAATTTTCTGTTCTTGACTACACCAAAACCAATACTGGGGGTGTGACACTGTATGATACAGCAGCAAGGTATTACCATTGGTGGAAAGTGGTTAAAGCGCACTTGGGATCTCTCTGTATTATTTCCTATAACTGCATGTGAATCTGTAATTATATCAAAACAGTAAGTTTAATTAAAAAGTAAAAGGCAGTGCAAAAGTTAAAAAAGGTAAGAGAAGAAGCAGGAAACAATCTAGAGAATATGTATGTTTTGAATTTAAAGCACATAAAAGACATTTCATAAAAATTTAAAATGTTATCCTAAGGTTACTGAGATTACAGCTTTTTCCCAGTGAATAAAAAGTTTACATTATTTTCCAATCTGAAATAAGTGAGTAAAATTTCCTTAATGAATTCCTATATAAAATCATATATAAAGATAGCCCATTAAAGCCTATGGACAAAATATTTTCCAGAAAATTAATGACAGAGATCTTTTTCTATTATACACTGTTTGCATGAATAGCTTACATTTATAAATTTCAAAAATGTAGACTCATCCACTTATTCATTTGTGTTATAATTTAACTTAAATCTATCGTATACCTTCTTTCAAAGAGGTCTTTCAATTTAGTTAAAATTACTTTCAATTATTCATTTAATGAATATTTCCTTGCATTTTTAGGATACTATATTTAAAACAAATAATATAAGTTCACAATATATTTTATTGCTTATCAAATTAGAAAATTAAGCAAGGCCTCATCTTTCAGAGGGAGTGCTTGGACTCATCGTCTATGATCAAACAAACCAAGTTATGTTTAAGCCTCTAAAAAGGTACCAAAATCCTAACTTCTATATTCTAATGCTTCCAACCTGAACAACTCAAGAAAAATAACTTGGCTAGAGAACCTGCATAATGATTACTACTATCAATGAACTGCCTACTACTTGCCAACCTGTATGACAGATGATGAAAGCAAAACAATGAGAAGATGTGGCTTATCACATTACATTACTTACAATATTTTTTTTTTTCAGTTTGGGTTGCATTTTGTTAATCTGAGGCAGAGATTTTAAGATATCACTGCAGATAAAAAATCCTCTAGGAATCTTGTTAAAAGGTGGTTAAAATGAGTAGCAATTTATAGACATATGATTTATTGCGATTCTTCATTCTAAATAGATACTCCTTTAATACATAATTTTATGTTAAGGATTCTTTAATCTTTTCTGTTAAGAGGGTTTCCAAAATTATGTAAGCTTCAAGCCTCCAAAAGAAGGAGTCCACACCTGCCTGCATGCAACCATTGTTACAAGGTATGGGGTCATCTCCACTGTCCCTGCATAAATCAGGCTGTTTCACGGTTTCTTTTGCAGGGTGTTCAGGTCCTCCGGTGGCATCTCTTTTTCTTTTTCTTTCTTTCTTTTTTCTTTTTTTTTTTTTTTTTTTTAAAGATTTTATTTATTTGAGAGATAGAGAGAGCATGAAAGGGGCGAGGAGCTGAGGGAGAAGCCAGCTCCCTGATGAGCAGAGGGCCCGATGTGGGACTCGATTCTGGGACTCCAGGATCATGACCTGAGCTGAGGGCAGCTGCCCAACCAACTGAGCCATCCAGGTGCCCTCTGGTGGCATCTCTGATGGGATTTTCTTCACGAGAACAACATGTTTCTACCATCTAGCTAATTGAGGTGTTACCCTGAGCCTCTGTTTCTAATTCCCCCCTCCCTTCTTTTGGGATTTTATTCCTTTTGAGGAATACAATTCTTTCTGTGGAATTCTTATTTAATAATCAGAATTACATGTCTTTGCCCCACCGTCAGTGGATGTGCTGTTTGTTCCAGATGCAGTCTCCTCTACATCTGTTCTACCATGTCAGCCCATACCTAGCCAGACCATTTGACAGCTCAGATGAATACAATTCAGGTATCCACATTTGAGGGGACAAACCTGTGAGTCATCCCAAAACACCCTCACTTAATCTAGGGATTAGAAAAGATTATTTGCTGTTCCCTGTGTGGAGACTCCACTTTCTGAGGGAATCATCTCCATAGTTTTTGCATCTCTTATAGAGCTTAGCTGTATAGAATGAGATGCTCCTTGCTAACCCATCTCCTCAATTCACTGTGTCTGTGTGCTGTATGGCACACTCTAGCAGCTTGAGTGTTTACTAAGTACTAAGTCAGCATCTGGGAACTCAGACAAAATCCAGACAAAAAGACTCCTGTCTCAATCACCTATGATATGCTTTCAAGAGATATTTCCAGGGTTTTAAAAAATATATACATTGCAATTTTAAAATTCCTCATAATTGGAAAAATATATCATAAACCAAAAATGACTCCTCTTTAAACTCATACTAAAGATCACATCCTTTTAGGTGTTTGCTTTCATCATCAGTCATAGGGCCCAGCAAACACTATAATACCATTTTTTATTATTAAGTCTTTCATAATCAGTTCTTGTTTTTACATGATTGTTCAAGTTGCAAACATGTGAGGATGCAACTTAGAGTTCAGAGGTAATGGGGAAGAAGAATGATGTTATTTTGAGCTGATCACTAAACTCCCCAGCTCTGTCCCATAGAAATGATTGCAATAACAATTCTGTCAGGAGGTTTGGTGTGCAGGAACATTGCTAGATCATCTTTGAAATCTTGTCTTAGATCTAATACTTTAAGATTCAAAATAAAATATACATGGATCCCAGCTTTTGTTAAATGCTATTGATCTGTCTGAAAATAACATTTATGACTCATATCCTTCATATTTTGCAAGAAAACATGAATCCTCTATAAATGCCCTTAGAATAAAAACAGTTCAATAAGAGAAAAAAGTAAGAAAAATTTTCAGAAACCTGAGATAAATTCATGATATTTTTGTTATCAAACTAAGTATTACATATTAGTAACTCACAATTAGTTTAATATAGCAAGTTATGTAAATTAAATAAAGGAAAATGACTCTTTTCTAAATATGACAATGAAGAGGTTGGCCGGCAAGACTACATACAGTTGAAGCAGATTTCTTTAAAATCACGTAATCCAACTTCTTCTACTAACTATTTTATTTTCTCTGAGGCCTCATTAACTTAAAGCTTCAAAATCCTCCTCTGCAAAATAAAATAACAATAGGACCTCTTTCTTTTGTTTATTCTTTAGGTAAGACCATGCATGTCAAGACTCAGGAAAGTTATCATTAAAAGTGTCCAATAAAATAGGGATGGTAACAATAACAATGATGATTATTGATGAAGATAATTGTTTCATGGTTTTAAGGTCAATCTTGAATTTATACTAAAAAATGAAATTATGAGTTAACCATCAATAAGCAGAAATATGATTCTTTTGCCTGAAACGCTATATGGAGCAAGCAACTTCATTCCACACAATGGCACAGTAGTTTTGTATGTTCCATTTCAACATAAGTGTTACAAAATAAAACTGGATTATTGCTACTCAATAATAAAACTATTATTGCTAACTCAACATATTTTGAGCTTTTAAGTCAGTTAAGTAGATCACTGGAATGAATATAGACTATAAGATAAAGGAGCAATTCCTCAGTAAAGGCCATATTCTACATTCTATACAACAACAACAACAACAACTAAAAAAACAATATTATATCAGAAACTGGAAGGTTGATTATTTCAACTTGAAGAAAATACTGAATGAATTCTGAGTCTACTCTTTTATTGTTTGGCTCAAGAAAGTATTCTTTCATGTTCTGTTAAAGCATTCGAATATGTTTTAAAATATGCATGATAATATTGCTTTTTTTTTTGGAAATGAAAGAAAATGATCAAAGGTTAAAAAATAATATCTTACCTATCAGAGCATTTTAAGGAATCTTAATATATCACCCTAATAATTAGAAGTCAGGGATTTAATGTTCTGGAACAATGTTTTTGACAATTCAAAAAATAAGATGCATTGACAAGATTACCCAGAAAGTTTATCTGAAATCACAAGATGATGATTTTTGGCTTTGTAACATCATAAAAACATATATTTTACAATTTAATATCACAACTCAGAAACTCACAAGACCACTTTTATTCTTTCCTTAAAGCACTCAGCAATAAGAGAAGGCATATTTTTTATTCACTGCAGCATTTTCCTTAGAGTTTGTAGGAAAGATAAACTGAATAACAATGAATGGATTTTAGTAGGTAGTATTCCATATCACTGAATTGAGAGTCAGAATTGTGCCTCAGTTCTTTTCTGCAAAATAATAAGTACCATGAGGTTTGGCATGGAAAATAATTTATTTCATCCACATAGCAATAACATTTCTTTCATATATGTAAGTGGTGCTTCCTTTATACTTCCCAGTGTACCTTTTCAGTCTATATTCCAAGACACAAATGTAATGATAATCTAAGGTGAATTTAGTGTGCATTTTCTGTGCAAAAGAGAACAAAAGTATGAAGTTAGTCTTCATGTATTCGACACACATATTTTGTGATGTCATTCATCTACTTTATAGATTAATGGTTCCATTGATGTAATTAGCACTGATAATAATGCGACTGGATTAAGTAACTTCCTGCAGCATATGTCTCATCTGGCTTCTCTAAGCACAATAACTCTCCTGGATATTTCTAGTGGTTTTCTAAATTCTTTGTAATAAAGTCACATATTTGACTATATTTGCTAATAGAGTGCTAGGAGTAGGGGTAAACAACTTGCCATTTCAAATAAGATCTAGTTTTCAGATATACATAATTTTATACAGATTTTTATTTTTTATCTACCTCTCCAAAATCATCATGCTTATAAATCTATTTTCTAGGTAGATACAAGTTCCAATTCTTTATTCACACAATTATTTCATTGCTTGTTGATATTTTATTTTTTTTTATTTTTTTTTTAAAGATTTTTTTTATTTATTTGACAGAGTTCACAAGTAGGCAGAGAGGCAAGCAGAGGGAGAGGAGGAAGCAGGCTCCCTGCAGAGCAGAGAGCCCGATATGAGGCTCGATCCCAGGACCCTGGGATCATGACCTGAGCCGAAGGCAGAGGCTTAACCCACTGAGCCACCCAGGTGCCCCGCTTGTTGATATTTTATATGGAATTGAAATATTGTTTTATTAACTTTTAGTTTTATGTACCACTGTGAAACATTATTCTAATTTTTTTAAGTGGAAATGTACCTATGAGCCAAAAAACCCACAATAACCCATGAAAACCAAAAATTGCATGATCTAGAAGTATGATAATTACAGTTACATGATGTCAAGATTAGTTTATAGATGTGCTTTTTTAATACATGGCTACTATACTCAAGAAGTCACAAATATTTCTGACAGAAATTTCACAAAAATAAAAATACAAAAGAAAAATATACAAAGATGTGTAGCATCACTAATAAAAAATTAAGTGCAAATTAAAATAGAAAACCAAATATTTATCAATGTACCACCCACACATACACCCACACACACACCTAATTATCACAAATTGTCACCATAGCATTATTGTGGAAAGTGTGAAAGAGTACAATCCTTTTGAAGGACTATTTGGTTGTATTTCAAAAGCCGTATGTCAGAGGTATATGAGAAATATACCTGAGAAATACCATTCTATGAATTTAATTTAAAAAAATAAAACTCAGAGATAGGAACAAAAATAGAGATAAAATAATCCTGGTAACATATGCTATGGAACAAAGCAATGTCCAAATTAGGGTGCCTTAAAATAGTGTATAACAAAATCAATAGATATTATCAGACAAAAAAATCATAAAAAGAATAGTCATCTTGAAATTATGTTAATAATGCCACATAAAAATGTGCAAAAAATTATTATATAAATAGAGGTATAGATGACCAGAATTTAGAGCTAAAGGAATATATTCCTGTATTTTTATCTTGCATCAACACTTTATTAAACATATTTATGCTAAATAAATATATAACAAATGTTTACAAAAGTCAGTTCTGGATGGAATATTGGAATATCATCAAGAGAGTGTGTAGACATGTATGGTGTTTTCTAATATGCCTTTACTTAACTGGTACATATCCAGATAAAATAAATATTAAGAGACATATATTTTATTGTCTTTGTTAAAATGTATGTTTAATTTTTACATTAATATTTTCATAATATAGACAAGGAAATTCACACATTTTCACCCCAATTACTTTTAAAAGAGAAACATTTGCTCAACTTTTACCTGGAGAAAAAAGAAAAAAATATAAAAATCAACCAAAGAAATTAGTAATTTCAGAGGCAGGGTGGGATTAGGAAATCAAGTACATTATCAACAAAGTTTGTACCATTTCTATTTTTCTTATAATTGCTATTTATCTTTTAAATGGCAAGTTATTTAAATTCTAAAACATACCTGGGAAAAAAAGTAATTTTACATATGCTATATTACATGAAAATATTATACACACACACACACCCCCAAACCCACACACAGTGTATTATGATCCATTTTCTTTTAATAAATAGCAAGGGAAATGTGTCAGAATGGTGATGAAAGAAAAAAAAAAAAAAAGCAAGCATTGATTCAGTTGATTTTGGAAACCACCACAGTAGCTGCCAGAAAAACTGTGTTATCCACTCTGAGTGACTAAACATTTGACCATTTCTCCAATCAATTATCAAGGTACTTCACACTTAGAAGAGCAAATGAACTTGACTATTGCAAATAGCATCACATTAAAAACCCATACCTTAATCTGTCCGGCTAAAATGAAATCAGCAATTACCTTAGTAATAGAAACTATACGCAATTTTTATTTTATGTTAAATATTTGAGTGTAGACCTCTTTTAGATATTCATGATTATACTGATTACTCTTAAAACATTTTTGATGATAAGCCTTTGCTTAATCAGAACTTAACTAAGATGATGAATAATTTGAGCTAGGCTAAGCAGATAATATAAAGAGTTAGGCTAAAGTACTAAGAAAAGGGTGACTCTGATATTGTTTTGTGCAGCTTCTTCACTAATAGCAACCTCTTTACATAAAGCTAATAAGATATATTAACTGTCTCATTCTCTGTGTAACTGAAACCAATGGGTAAACTGATCAAAAGGAAGTCAGTATATAAGTATACTATTTTAGGAGACTTCTATCTGAAACTGAAAATGTTCAACTTAAAGTTAATTGAAGAACACTTTTAAAATGAGGAAACGTTAATTTTTCTCGGTGACTTTGGTAAGCTAATTAGTCTGCGATCTTCAAATTTTCTTTATATATGAAAACATAAACTTTGACCAATGAACAGCAATAATTTTAACAATCTATTCTTTTCATGCCATCATCTGTAAAGGCCACAACCCTCCATAATAAATCTCATTTGGAAAGATGGCTTTTCAAGTAAAATACATGAACTTGACAGATTGCTTAGGTAAGCAAAGTGAAGTTTCATTTTACTAACAGTACAGCCGATTTGTAAAAATGCAGTCAGGCAAGAGTGCTTATGATATAATATTTTGGAAAGCAATTCATTGAAGGGAATATGGATGACTTCTCTGGGAGGGGAAAAAAAACTCTCTACTGTAGACTAGCTCACAAATAGTACTAGAAAGACCTACTGAATAACTAAAGATAAATTTATTAAACTTAACTGCAACAAGGAGGGGAAAAAGAAAAAACTCTTGTCAGTCTTATCAGCATCTGAAAGGCATGAAGTTAAGAGTAGGTATTTATAGAAAGCTTGATCTGGGTTCAGATAGCTTATGATGAGTCTTTGAGGGTGGAAAGTAGGCGAGATTGGGAAAAATCTCTGATGTAATAGTTGATGACAGGAAGTGAGGTGAGAAAACTGATGGGCCAGCGTGCATCACCCAGTCAAGCAAGCTGCTGTCCTCATAGGAGAACTGTTTGCCAAGGTAAACAAACTACTTGCCCTTTTTAATTGGTTTAACATAATTTTTGGAAACAGGTAGGACAACATGCTATTTACTGGTTAATAATCTTGTTCACCATAAGAATTTTATGGAACAGTTAAATCTTGTTGACAAAGTTGTTTGTAGGTCTCAGTCCCAAAAGTGAGTTATGTTGACATAGGTCATCTCAATTTTCAGGACATTATTTTCAAGAATGGCTAAAACCCTCTCCTCCAAATGATGTCAACATTAATTTTAGTACACAATTTGAAATAGGATAGCTGAAAAGTAACACACCTCATATGTTCCAGACATGAGACTCAAAGTAGAGTTGGTGTGAAACCAGTGGTTTTCCTTATTTTCTTCACCTCCCTGCCTCTTACATATAAAATTTATCTAATAAATGTCTTTTTTCATTTGTCTTAATTTATTAGGCCCCCAAGGTTTAATCTTACACAGAAACACTTTTCCTTGGTATTTAGAAGCACATACGAAAGCAATAGGAGTGAAGGCTTAATATGTGCTGTTTTGCTGACATAAACTGGAAATAGGATCTATTTATTTATTTTATTCTTGTTTTATTCACTTAACCCTCTCTACTAAAAGTTTTAAAAAAAAGTTATCACTGTTCCCTTCATTTCTTCCTAATTCATAATTTACTTCTATTGGTAGAGCTATCACATATCAATGAATGTTCATTAGAGTTTATAAAGTTTTCCAAGTAAATATATAAATTGTTAGCTACAGTGTATGATTGACTGTCTTGCAATGATTTCTATTCCTTTCTATACAAATGAAAAATTATTCTAATAGCTGCAGGATAGTATGTCCTTAATTTCAGTTGTTAAAATATACTTTAAATATTATTGTCTAAGAAAGTCTGAATGTGAAAATAATAGTGAATATTTTAATTTTATCAACATTAAGGCACCGAGATCATTCTTTTCAAGTAGAACAATACCTCTACATTGAAAACCTTTTCCTTTTAAGACTTTCAAGATCCCACATTTCCCTAAAATATCAAAAAATATGAAAATATATGTAAGATTTCAAGTCAGGCTTTCCTAAAAAGTTGTGTGATTATTATGCATAGTTTCACAGTGTAAATTAAATCCACTGCAGTATTATCTTTTAGTTGGAGAGTACATTTGTGGAGGCTTGAAGCACTTGCTGAAAATGATTCATAGATTTTTATTTTTGTTTCCAGATGGGTTGTATGGTGCTATTTTCATACCATAAGTCAGATCCCCCATATTTGCTAACATATCCAAGACTTCTTTTTAGAGTTTAAACAACACTGTTCTAACAACTAATTGTTGGTTTACATTACAGAGTAATTTTTAATAAAATAAGAAAAACAAAAAAGGTCTATCTAAATGGTATGTCAACTAGGTTTAAAAATACCTATTAAGACTCCAAAGTTGTACTCAGTTTATTTCCCCTGATAATTGCAAAGCTCAGTTCAACTGTCGATGTTTATTACAAAACCCTTTATAAAAACAGCCAACATTATCTACTTTAGAATTCCCCCATTAGCTTGTAAATAGTAGAAATTTCAGAACCTGAATCTGTAGATGTCAACGTCTACTATTCAGTAGCTATACCACGTGGGCTTAGAGTCTAAAGAATCAAAGGTATAAATCCTGAGTCAACCATTTAGTAGCTGTGTGAATTTTGAAAAAAATATATAGTGAATGTGTTTCTCCAACTGAAAGAATTCCTAACTTTTAGAATAATTATGAAAATAGAAATTGTAATTGTAATATTTAATATAACTCTCATAAAATGCTGCTGAACCATATAACAGGAGCTCAATAAATATTAGCTACAATGAATGATGTCTCTTCAAGTCCATTTTTAAAATAGTGGTTTGATTTTACTTTGGAACCTAGGAATTATAGTTGTTATTTTTCATAAATATCATCTCAAGAATCCTATCAACTATACTACATTGTTTTACAAACTATGATATCATTTGGCTGATTTTCTCCAAAGGTCAGGTTAATGTTAAAACAAAAGCTTATTATCATTGTGGTGAATAAGGGTTGGGCATTTTGTCTTACAGATCTGTCCAAATCAAAATAAAAATTTCAAAATGCAGCCTCTATATAGCAACATTGTTCCTGCTTTAATTTTTCTTATTCATTTAAAGTATATCTCCTATTTCTGTATCTTATGCATATTTTTAAGACAATTTAAATCTTTGTTGAAATGTCATCAACATCACTTTTCTAGACTAAAACCAAATTGTTAACATGTTCACCGGGAGTAATTTAAATCAGGAATAGATATCCTAGTTAGTATTAGTTGGGTTTTGTGGGGGTTTTTTGGTTTTGGTTTTTGAAAGAGAGCATGCTGGGACAGGGAGGGAAAGTGGGAGAGGGAGAGAGAGAATTTCAAGCAAATTCCCTACTGAGACCAGAGCCTGATGCATGACTGAGCCAAAACCAAAAGAATGCTTAAGTGACTGAGCCCCCGTGTGCTCCCTAGTTAGTATTAGTTTTAAAATCCATCTAATAAATTTTCTCTAATATAATAGGGAAACTGTGGTAGGCATAATTCTAAATAAAATTATGTAATGACCCTCAATATTCCTGCTCCTGGTGTACACAGCTTATAAAATCCCCTTATTTAACTGTGAATCAAATCTGTGAAGGAGATAGACATTTACGGGATTAATTCATATTATTTGACAAAATTGTTGGGTTAACTTCCATAATTATGTTACAGCAGACTAGCTGAATAGAGAGAGATTCTCTTCTGGCCCTGGAAAAGTAAGGTGCAATGCTGAGAGGGACCATGAAGGTGGTCATAGGCAAGAGTCTAAAGTCAAGCTCAGAGTGGTCTATGACCAACAACTAGCAAGAAAATGGAGACATCAGCCATCCCACTCTAAGGAAGTGAACTCTGCCATTGTGAAAGTAGAAAAGGCCCTGAGCTTTATGTGGAATTACAGCTTCAAACATTGCTTGATTTCAACCTAGTGAGACTCTGAGAGAGAACCCAGGATGCAGCTAACTCAGACCTGGCCCCTGATCCATGAAAATTATGAGATAATAAAATTTTATTGTTTTAGGCAACAAAATTTGTGGAACTTTACCAAAATAATACACTAGTACACATTAAGTAAATCATAATGTTGAATGGGTTGCCACCTATGTATAAATATCATTAAAATTGATCAGGGAGCTTGGGCCAAGGGGGGCATGAAACCCTTGAGATGTACTTGGGAAAACTTTTCCATGGGTGGCAAAAACAGACTAAGATCTTGATCTAACAAAAAAGCATTAACATTAAGAGGGAAGGAGAAATTCTGAGTATAATACAATATCTATCAGTTGAATTTTTCTTCTGTATTATTTGTCTTTATACTTAGAATTGAGTCTTATACAGAAAACATGGATCATTATAATAGGTCCATAGTTGCAAACAATTTTTTTTTATAATTACATGCACTCTCAAAATCATTATGGCTTATCCAAATTCTGAAACTCTGAGAATAAGCCATGATGAATTTAAATTTTTCTATATTTAATAAAAAACGTGGGGTGTGAAGGAGAGTTTTTCCCCAATGACTTCCCCTCCAGTGGCCAATTTATTACCACAGACTTTGGGACATAAATTATAGGTACTTCAGAATTTTATACGATGAGACCAAAGGTCTCATCTTTCACAGTTTTATTATTATAACAATCATCATTATTATTATGTCATTTAAGCAAATAATTTAGAATAGCTAAAACTGGCACTCTGATTAGAGGAAATTTTCAGGAATGGTAGGAAAGGTTCTGGACATTTGTCACATACACTATAATATATGTATATATAATATCACCCTAATAGGATATAATTTAAAGAGCTAACAGAAATGTCACAGACTTATATGGCTGGTGGAGATTACTAAATGTCATCTGGCTCATATATCCCTTTCTTTAGAAAAACTTATACCTAAATCTTCCCAGATGACTCTTATTTCTGAAAACACCCTGAGGTTCAGTGGTCTTACTATAAATACATATGCAGTTTCCCCCTATGTGAGAAATGTCTCCTTCATATCTACTGTAAATCACCAAACATCTATTTAAACTTATTTTTTTAAAGATTTTATTTAGGGCACCTGGGTGGCTCAGTGGTTTAAGCCTCTGCCTTCAGCTCAGGTCATGATCCCAGAGTCCTGGGATCGAGCCCCGCATCAGGCTCTCTGCTCAGCAGGGAGCCTGTTTCCCCCTGTCTCTCTGCCTGCTGCTCTGCCTACTTGTGATCTCTCTCTCTCTCTCTCTCTCTCTGTGTCAAATAAATAAGTAAATAAATAATCTTAAAAATAAATACATAAAAATAAAGATTTTATTTATTTATTTGACACAGTAAGAGAAGGAATACAAGCAGGGGGAGCAGGAGAGGAAGAAATAGGCTACCTGCTGAGTGGAGAGCCCGATGTAGGTCTCCATCCCAAGACCCTGGGACCATGACCCAATACAAAGGCAGCTGCTCAATGACTGAGCCACCCAGGCACTTCTAAACTTATTAAGACCTTGACATGAACCAGAAATAAATTACTCCCATGTTTATGTTAAGAATGAAGCTGTGGGGGCCCCTGGGTGGCTCAGTGGGTTAAAGCCTCTGCCTTTGGCTTAGGTCATGATCCCAGGCTCCTGGGATCGAGCCCCACACTGGGCTCCCTGCTCGGCAGTGAGCCTGCTTCCCCCGCCCCTCTCTGCCTGCCTCTCTGCTTACTTGTGATCTCTGTCTGTCAAATAAATAAATAAAATCTTAAAAAAAAAAAGAATGAAGCTGTGTTCTGACTCATATTTAAATCATATATAGATAAAATTCTATCTGTAGTAAATCACTTCATATTTTGCGTGTCAGAATAGTTGTAGGGGAACTGCTATAATCATGATAAAGACTAGCTGCATGTTCATCAATCTTTATTCTTCTTGCTTTCATTATAATTCTCAGCCTCTTTGCACTTAGATTGGGACTATAAAACAAGATCTTAGCTAATGAAATCGGTGCAGAAACGATAAAAGTAACTTCACAGTCTGACATCCTTTCCCACAAAAAATAATCTGGGATATCTTCCATGTTCTCTTCCTCCCTTTTCATTTGGATGAAAACAAAAGATTTCAAAATGGTGAAGCAACACCATGGAAAGAATCCAAATCCCTAAGTCACTAACTGGGGGAATGTGCCAGGGAAGAAAGCCTGATCTTCACTGATATGTGATATGAACAAAGAAAAATACTTTGTTGTAGGTCATTGAGATTTGGCGTTTCAAACAGATTTACCCTATCCTAATAGTGTAAATTTCACTATGTTAAAATGAGTGGTTTATGCATATGAAATTTCATCATGAAATAGTTATTTCCAAATTTCTAGATGTTCACACCTGTAAAATTGACTGAATCACTCTCTTCTTCATTCAGTAAACCAAACATTAATCGATACAGGCAGCTTTATCAAAGATATTTTATTGATTTTCTCTGATATGCAAGTTCTTGTGCTTGGCAAAGCTCAACTTCTGGTTTTGGGTATAGATAAAAACTATGTAATCATATCCTCTGGATTGCTTCTTTTCCCCCATTTGTCCTGGTCACAAATACTTTAAACAATATTACTTGAAAATTGAAAATGTGAGCTGGGATTAAATTACCAGAAAGCCTTCCAAATAATGGAAATAAGATTTGGTTACTCATCCTCAATATATCTCTCTAATGGAATCATCTGCCAAAGTATGCTTAATTGAATTTGTTTATTAAAGCTTTTCTCATCCTTTTGGAATAATATTGCTGAATTAACTCCATGAATTACCAACATCAATGCATATCTATTAAATGTGATATTTGTGGACCACCAAATGGTCTACCAAAATAGTAAATATATTCTCCTAAAGTGGATGGCTATTATATATATATATATTTAATATAAAAATAATATATGTTTATAACAACGAGTCAAATAATGCAAAGTTATATATAGAAAAGATCAAACTATCTAAACTCTTCTCCAACTGACAGGATAAAAAATCTAAGGTATCCTTTCACATCATTCCTCATGCTCATGGGTGGGTGTTTTATCCTTCCACCCCTCACCACAGCAGATTCCTTGGATGCCCCATAGCCTTCAGAGTTCATAGTAACCTGCATTCAAGAGAAGCTTTTGCAGTACTTAGTCCATAACATTGACAACTGCTGACTTTAACTACCTGGGTCTCTCTTCTTTGGGGCCTGTGAGTTTGTGTTGGTACTATGGATGTTTGTGTAATCAAGACATGCTGGAAATCACTGGGTGGAAGAGGGTGTGAGGAATCACATAAAATGGGAAGAGAAGAATTCATGAAGAAATGCCTCTCCCTCCTTGTTCTCCAGTAGAACCTTATGAAGCATACTTCAGACAATTTCAGATGATCTCCAACAACATTGAGACCAAGTTGTCCCTATCTGTAACAGAATCATTAACATACCGCACCATTTACTGATTTCTCTTCCTTTTCTGTCTCACTTTCCCTGTATCTTCATTTGTGTTTCCAACAATCACCTCCTAAATTATCTAGCTGTGTTACAGTCTTTGTCTTTGAGTTAATTTTGAAGGAAATCCAAAGTAAGACACCTATGTAATGTAGTCATACTGAACACATTCTGAAACTAGCTTTCCCTTATCCTAACAAAATATTATAGATATATATGTTCAGTTTCTATTTTTTAAATATTTATTTTGCTGCAATAAACATTTTGTACATACATCAATATTAATTGATACTTTCAATGCTCTTAGATACTTTGGCAGTTTCTCATAAATTAAATATCCATGAAATAGATTGAAATTTGTTACTTTTCATCTGAAAGTCTGATGTATATCTGAAGGGTAGATTATATTAGAAATTTCCAGACTTTTTTTTCTCTGCATCACCCTTTATGGCATAGAATGTTGTTATTTTATTCATTAGCTAAGAGGTATAGAATTTGGGAGTCCAATTTTCCACAAGATTTGCTAAACTTCCTTCCTTCTTATTCTAGCCTTCAAGGGTCCTAGCCTTCTTATATTTTCTCCAGTAATTACAACAAAATTTCTGCTTTATGTAGGATCAATATGAACTGAGGGCATGCTCCAATTTCAGAGTTTACTCACTTTTTAGTATTTATGATTCCATTTTGTTTTTGTCCTTTGAGAATTTTCCCTTCTCATACTAAATAAGCCTTAAGTTAAAAAAAAAAAATTACCTAACAGGTTGTTGTTTTTTTTTTTTTTTAATTTATTTGTCAGGGAGGGAGAGAGAGAGCACAAGCAGGGGGAGTAGCAGGCAGAGAGAGAAGCAACCTCCCCACTGAGCAGGGAGCTCAATGTGGGACCCCATCCCAGGATGCTGGGATCATGACCTAAGCTGAAAGCAGACACTTAACTGAGCCACCCAGCTCTCCCCATCTAATACTTTATAGAAAGACTTTATAGCTGAAGGATTTTTTAAAAAACTATCAGAATTATATTATTGTTAAAAAGGGGAAGGGCCAAATATGAGCTGAATACAACTCTTCCTTGACTTATGATGGGATTATGTCCCGGTAAATCCAACATAAATTGAAAACTTCCTAAGGTAAAAATGCATTTAATACATCTCTATCTCCTAACCTGCCAAACATGATAGCTTAGCCTATCCTACCTTAAATGTGCTCAGAATACTTACATTATCCTAAATTAGGGGAAATTAACTAACACATACCTATTTTATATTATAATTAAATATTCTTGTGTAATTTATTGAATTCTGTACTGAAAGTTAAAAGCAGAATAGTTGCATGCATATAGAATGGTTTTAAGTGTATTGGTTGTTTATCCTGATTGATGGGTGACTGGGAGTTATAGCTAGCAGCCACTGCCCAACACCATGAGAAAGTATCATACCATATATTGGCAGCCCAGGAAAAGAATCAAACCTCAAAGCATGGTTTCTACTGTATATGTATTGCTTTCCCATCATAGCAAAGTCAAAAAATCATAAATTGAGTCAAGATAAGTCAGGAACTACTTGTATTATTTAATGTGGATTCTCACTCAGGATCTTGGCAGGGTGCTTAGAAGTGTCAATTAGTCTTAATCCCAGAGTTATTAAAAGGGAACATCCCTGATAGAGGTGGTACAAGATAGCATGGGGATTTAAGTGATAGTGTAATAATTCAGAGCTGATGAGCTTTTGGCTGACTTCTGAAGGAATTCAAGCCTTCCTGACAGGTAAGTAGACTTAAAAGGGTTAAAAGTTCTTAATCCCTAGAAAGAAGGGTTTACTGGGTTGAACAATGTTCCCCCAAAATCCATGTCCACCTAGCACCTCAGAATGTGACCTTATTATGAAATAGGGTCTTTGTAATGCAGTCAAGGTATGGATCAAGATGAGATCACACCATATTAGAGTGGATCCTAAATCCAATGAGGGAACCCTTAGAAGGGAAAAGAAAGGGACCCTCAGAGGTACAAGGAAAAGGCTTATCTGAAGATAAAGACCAATATTTCTATAATTCTGCCACAAACCAAGAAAAGCTGGAGTCACCAGAAGCTGGAAGAAACAAGGAAGGATCCTCCATAAGCTTTTGAGAGAGCATGGCCCTGGTCACACCTTGACTTTGGCCTTCTGTCATCTAAAACTGTACTGTGAGAGAATATATTTCTGTTGTCTTAATCTACCACATTTGTGACAATTTGTTATGGCAACCCTGTGAAACTAATACAGAAGGTTTGCAGGAACCTGGAATATTAGCAAGATATCACTGCCTAACCCTGTATATATGAAAAATCTCTTTCACTCTGCAGAGGGAGAGAAAAGTTAATGTCAACGAAGAAGCAATCAAGTGCATCAAAAGAAGTATAAACTCGGGGGGTGGGAGGTCGGGGTACCAGGTGGTGGGTATTATAGAGGGCACGGATTGCATGGAGCACTGGGTGTGGTGCAAAAATAATGAATATTGTTATGCTGAAAATAAATAGAAAACAAATTAAAAAAAAAAAAAAAAAGAAGCACAAACTTGGCAGTAGTCAGGATTTTTTATTGTCATCCTGGCCTCAGCAATCGCTTATGATTTGAACCTCAGCTACCTAATCTCTAACGTGAGGAAAATAAATGTCTCTATCTCCTAGGTTGTAATGAAGATTTAGTAAGATAATGCAATTAAAACAGTTGGCACAACAATGCCTGGTCCATTTTAAAGCATTATTTTCACAGCTACTATTAATACCAAGGCTGTTACAACAGCTACTATTACTACTGCTGGTGCTACTACTATTCCTTTGCATTTGATCTATATATATTGAGTGTTTACTGTAAAATTCACATGGTACTACTCTCGGGAGTAGAAAAGTAGACAAAGAGAAATTCAGTTACTGTTCTCCCTGATTTTTTCCCCCCCTAGGAGACTGATGTAATAGATACTAAGTAAAATAATTCAATCTATTAGTGGAGAAAATACAAAGTATTTTTTTTCCCCTTCTGCTGAAGTGTTTCCCTGTACCTTCCCCAAACCTTAGCAATTAGTCCCATTTTAAAGAAACCTTCCTCACTTTACCTTCATTTGATTGTGCCTTCAGTTTTCTATTGAACCTCGGCTTGCATATGTATATATCTAACAAGGAGTGTTTTAAAGAGAAAGAACAGCAAGAACAATGGCTAAAAGCTACAATGTTAATCTTCTATGGTCAACCAATAGCTTAAATGTCCATGTGGCCAAAGCAAATGGACTGAGGGGAGGAATAGTAAGAATTAAAGTTAGAGAGGTAGGAGGGACCACATCATGGAAGGCTTTGTAGGGGGACAATGTAAGTAAAGAATTTGGCCCGAGTTCTGCATGGAAAAGGGAAGCCATGGGAAGATTTTGAGCATAGGTGGCAAGATATCAATTGATAACTGGATTATTGTAGCTTCTTCTTTGACAATAAATTAAAGGAGGGCAAGTATGCAAACAGTAAAACCAGTCTGGGAGGCTACTGAAATAACCCATTAATGATTGTGATTGAACCAGGATGTTAGCAGTAGAGCCGGTTAAGAAGTATTAAATTTGAACTACATTTTGAAGGCACAGGCAACAGGTATGTCTGACACACTGAATATGAGGAGTGAGAGAGGAGTCAGGAAGGACACAAGGCCACTTCATCTGAGGAAGTGAAAAAGGTTTTGTTTTGTTTTGTTTTTCTGAGATGAAATTAAAGGTGAGGAGGAATAACAAAAGTTTATTTTTCATACAATGAGCTTGAGAAGCCTATTAAACATCCAAATGGATATGCTGAGAAAGTACTTGGTCATTTGAGCTTGGAGATCTCTAGTTTTACACATATGCTTGAAAGTTTATTGATGAATAGATACCACGAAAATCCATGACACTGATTAAAAATAACAAAGCAAAAAGTAAAGAATGAAAAGAGAAGCTATTTAAAATCTTAGTTTGAGAGCAAACCATAGTTTTAGAAAGTCAGAGTCCCCTAATTTAGAATACTTGTGTGATCTTCTGGACATGCCTAGGCATCAGTATTTTCCAGGGCACCTCATGCACTCAGATACTTAGGAAAATGTTGTTGTTTACCCTTCATTTTTTGTAAACTAATTTTCAGATTATGTTTCTGTAATGAGACTGCATTACCCTGATGTTTATTTCACACTCAGCATGTTAGATTATGGATAACTTCAAAGGTACCTCATTCCAAAAAGAAACCGTATCTACTGTGCTTTCATTGATTTCCTATATAAACAGGTTTATATAAACAAGCTGATGATTTATTCAGCATATAAACAGGATACTTTCAGAGACAATCCATAAGTATTTCTTGTTTTAAGATTTCCTTTAGTTTTGAAGCCATTGAAAAATCTCTGCTTATTCAAGAGTTTAAAATTAAGTTTTTTGTCCATTTTGAACAGTTGCTAGGTTATGATGGACCCAATCTGTTTTGGTATATAACCTTTTTTTTTTTGTAAAGAATTTATGTATTGGGACACCTGGGTGGCTCAGTTGGTTAAGCAGCTGCCTTTGGCTCAGGTCATGATCCCAGCGTCCTGGGATCGAGTCCCACATTGGGCTCTTTGCTCAGCAGGGAGCCTGCTTCTCTCTCTGCCTCTGCCTGCCATTCTGTCTGCCTGTGCTCGCTCTCTCCCCCTCTCTCTCTGATAAATAAATAAAATCTTAAAAAAAAAAAAAAAGAATTTAGGTATTACACAGTTTTTATTTTTCTCAAAAGATTCTATTCTTTCATACTTCTCTTTTATTGATGTCTTGTGTTCCGAGTCGTTTTTGCAATACTGTTCTTGAAACTTGTTTTTAAGCTCAATCTAAAAAAATAGCTGATAACACATACAAAAACACTGTGGACTGCTGGTAAAAACACAGCATTATTAGAAAACCTATGATCAAGTCCCAGATATCTGCTTTGCAATTTATAAAATGTGTGGTTAAAGTTTTACACCTAAACTCTCTGATTTACAAAAAATTGGATTCAATGATAATGCAAATTTGTTTTGTTGCTTTTCTGCTTTTTTTTAACTTTTAGTAAAAGTTAAATGCTTAGTTACCCATAGTCCCAATCTGAGTGCTAAAGACGCTAAGAATTGTGACCAAAACAAGAGGAACTATAATTAGTGAACATCAAGTCAGTCTTCATCACGGCTACAGCAGTTCCCCTACAACCAAACTGACACCAAGATACGAAGTGGTTTACTGCAGATGGAATTTTACCTATCTGTGATTTAAATATGAGTCAGAACACAGCATTGTTCTTCAGCATAAACATGGGATTAATTTACTTCTGGTTCATGTCAAGGTCTCAAGTTTAAATAGATGTGTGGTGATTTACAGTAAATATGAAGAAGATATTTCTCACAGAGTGGGGACTTGCATATATGTCTATAGTGAGACCACTAAACCTTGGATATTTTCAGAAATGAGTTATCTGGGAATATAAGTTTTCTTCAAAGGGAGGATAATATGAGCCAGATGACATTTAGTAATCTCCACCAGCCACCTAAGTCTGTGACATTTTTGCTAGCTCTCTATATTATGTCCTAGTAAGATGATATCACGATCAAAGAGTACTAATTTTATTCTAAATTACTTTTTCCAATTGCTTAAATGATGTAACAATAACAATAACAACAACAACACCCATGGAATGTTACCCCTGCTTTGGCCTCTTTTTGTAAATTCTAAAGCACTCATTATGAGTGTCTTGAAGCGTGTGCTAAAAATCTGACACTGGGTGGCGGGTGGATAACAGTTGGGGAGAAACCAGTCTTCACACCCCCATCTTCTCATTAAATTAAGAAAAACTTCAATGTATTGTGACTTAGTTTTAAAGTTTCAGAATTTAGATATATCATAAGTTGGGGGATGCACATTTATTTTATTTTTATTTTTGCTTGCTTATGGCCACTTTCTATAGTGATTCCTGTTTTCTATATAAAACTCAACTTTAAGTGCAAAGACAGATCAGTTAAAATAAAGATCAACCAGGTAGACATCATTTTATAGTCAGAATTACCGATTCCCTCTTACAATGATTTTTTTATTACATCAAGATCTTAGAGTCTGTTTCTTCACCTCATGAAAAACTTAAATGCCTTCCAAGAGCATATGAAAATACCAGTTGCTCTACATCCTTGCAATCATTTTGAATTTTCCATCTTTTCATTTTAGCCATTGTGTCAGATTTATAATAATTTATTAAACACGTTTTGAATTTGCATTTATCTAGATGAATGAGAGTTGCACACCTTTTTTTACATATTTATTGGTCATTTGGATACCATTTTTTATGATTTTATTTGTGCTCAAATATTTTGTTCACTTCAAAATGTGGATTCTTTTACTTAATGACTTTAAGGAAGGAGCTCATTTTTAAACAATCAGGAGTATTATGAGTCATCACTTGATAGATGTTAGGTCAAGATTAGTAAAATAATTTAAAATAAAGATAGGAGGTGTGTGTGCTAAGCATTGAGGCCATGGAAATAGATATGCTATTATAAAGATAATATAGAGAATTAAGACCAAAAACCAGCCTTGAGGAACAACTGGGACCAGAGGAAAGGAAATGGGAAAGAGTCCACTAAATCAAATAAGAATTGTCAAGTAAGGTAGACAAAGAGAGTCTGAGCTAGCTGCTTCACTAGTCTTGACATTGCTAACAGAGTGACTCAGCTAAAGATCCACCAAAGCCCTCTGGTTCAAATAAAGCTGACCCACCACTGATCTCTACATGGATTTCAACAAATTCTCAGGGGAGTTCATCCAACTCTGTGTACTCCTGGCAAAACTCTTTCCTTTATTTCTACTGCCTTACTGCACAAATGACACTAATCCCATCAACACTACCCTCTGTTTACAAGGTGACTACAGAAACAGCAATACTGCAAGATTATTTTTCATCATCTGAACTCTAACCCCCCAAGTGGTCCAATCTTTGGATTTCTCTTCATTCTCTTTGGAGATCTAAAGCCCTATGATGTTAAGTACCATATCCTGGATATAATTTTAACTCTACTCAGGCATATTTCTAGCCATTCTCCTCTCAACAACTTCACACATTAAAGAGTTAGTACCTTTTAGGACTTCACCATGTAAGCTTTCTTTTCCCACAAAAAATAATGTAGATTGAGAGAAAGAATCCAAAGATTTCTCATAATTGCCTCTTCTGCATACATCCATCTTCAATACATATAATGCCCATAGTGATCATATTATGTGATTTAGTTCATGTCATATAATGCTGAAATTCCTAGTATGGCTTCCCAACTCACCCAAAATAAAACCACAAACTCACTACCACCCTCAATATTTTGATGATTTGTTCCTTCCCTGTCCTGTCTTCTCTGACTCCATTTCCTACTACTCTTCCTGTTCATCCTGTTTTAGCCACAGTAGCCTCCTGGATTTCCTTCCAAACATTTTATCCCATGCTGGCTTGTCATGACAGGGAAACTCACAAGCTGAAAGTATAAAAACAATTTAACCACGGGGAGTTCTTGAATTTCCAAACATCGCTTGAGACTTTAGCTCCCACCCATCAGGCAAGAGATTCCCAGACAAGAATTGTAGCCTGAGATGTAAAATATTGTTAAAAGTCTTATTTTATTAGTTCCCCTCCCCATTTCAGGTAAATCTCACTGCTAATACCAAAAGAATTGTGCATCTCTACATTTCTTTTTCTAATCACTTGGAGTAACATTGGAGGTATTTGTGCAGACAATGTAGATTTAGCCTTTCTTTTTCCTAAAGTACTTAGAAGTAAATGCTGGCTCTTATAACAAGCATATCTGACCTCATACTGTGTGTTGCTCACATAAATGCACTGAGAAATACTCATCTAGAGAATGTCTTATTCCAAAATTAGAACTCGTTTGTTTTACAGTTTTGAATGAAAATAGTTGATGCTAGGAGATAGTATTTTGAGGTAACTTTGCATAGCTAAGTATTCTATTATATCATAATTTTTTTTCAGAAATAAACATAGAATGTTTATTTTGCTTCGAGTGGCTTCTTTTATCAATTAAGTAGCATTGACCTGGAAATCATTCCTTAAGATCCATTAAAAAAGACATCAGGTAGGGCTCCTGGGTGACTCAGTCTTTAAGCATCTGCCTTCAGCTCAGGTCATGGACCCAGGGTCCCAGGATCGAGCCCCACAATAAAATCTTTAAAAAAATTTTTTAAAAAATTAAAAAAAAAAAAAAAGACATCAGGAAAAATCCTTCAACAGTGGTGGGGGGGGGACCAAAAACACAGTTTTGGGACATATGAGAAATGACCAATAAATTTCAACAAAAATTTACATTTAAAAAATCAAAGACTATCACTGGTCTAATCTCAAATTTTGAAAGAACATTTCTTACTTATTAAAATTTCCATGTTAATTTTATTAGGATCACAGCCTTCTCTAGAATATTTTATAGGTCCTGATAATTATGTTTTGAGTGCCAGTACAGACACCAACTTTCCTTAACCTGAATGAGCTGCCAAATTATGCTATGTCTACAGAGAACTAATTTCTAATTTGAACATAATTTGATTATTTAAACCATAAATGAAGAGTTAGAACACAAACCAAGATTGTTAGCAACATATCTAAGTACTTGAAATAGACATTGTTTTTCATGCATCTTATAAAAATCATAGAAAGTATGAGTTTATAATAAAGTTGCTTTATATATAATAAAGAGTAATTGGTCATATAAAAGTTAGCAATAGAGCTAATAGCTAATAGCAATTGGTTGGTAGCTAATTAGATAATAGCAAAAGAACTAATAACTGTGGGTACACAGAGAGTAAAAATAGTATAATGCTACTGATACCTGTATATATTTTGGCATTCTTTACTGTTCTGTACAACAACTTTTTTACTTGTTGTCACTTTAGCCTTTTATAAACTCAGCTTTGCCTAGTAATCCTCTTAATCCTCTTATTCTCTGTTTTCATACTTGTCATATGTCTTCTTTCCTTCAGTGATAACTTTTTAAAAATCATTTTTTAACTCAGCCATGTTATTCTTATTTCTGTTCTTAAGTCTGTTCTTAAGTGAATTCTGTTTGCCTACAGAAGATTCTCCTTAGCACGTAGTGGAATAAGATATGCATAAAAAGGCATGGGCCAACAACACCAAGGACAATGAAGTCTTTGGCTACAATGGAAGTGCATTGACAGGGAAACCATGCTTTCTTTCAAAAATACCTTCCTTCTAATATTTAGCAAGCTTGTGCAAAAAAGAAACAAGGTAACCTTAGGAAGTAGTGATATTAGTTATAAAATTCCCTGAAAAGTTCCAGGATATTACTTGCCACAGTTCTGAATGCATGAATGGCTATATACATTCAAACATAATGAAGGGTTCAGGTAGATAAACATTAAAGTTTGTTATAGTCCTGACATTCTGCCATACTTTATCTACCTTCACTGGGTAACTTTCAACAATAAAATATTTGAAATTCACATTTTTACATTATTTTATGCAAAGTTTGTTGTTATTCAAGGTGTTTTGTATTTACTACTTCTGGCTAGATGCATCTCCAGACGCAGGGGAAATAAAAGCAAAAATGAACTACTGGGACTTCATCAGGATACAAAATATATTTTACTTCATCATACAACATCTCTTTTGTAAATTAAATATGTGGTCAAAACTGAAACTTTGGAATTTCTATACATTAGATATATTTCTTAATTTAACAAAATTCACAATAACCTTAGAATGCATCAATTTTAACATAACTCTTATTTAGTATTAATTATAAAAGACACAATTTCATTCAAATGTTTGATGTTATATGTGAAAATCACAGCAATTAGCACAGCAAATCTGATGACACTGATGGTCAATCAATAAACTGTTAAAAATCACGTTCCTTAAGACAGAATACAGGTTCTCTGGACCTCATCTTTCTCAACTAGAAAAGAGCAGCTATCTCACTTGTTGTGAGGGCTAAATAAATTATAGCAGGCAATATTTTAAACAACATACAACACATAATAAGTAAACAACTATTAACTAATTTCAGCATGTTTTAAATTATACTACTTGAAAGGCATTGAGAGTCACATTTTTTTTTTTAAAGGACATGAGAAAGAAAGATGTGAAAGGAAACCCTCAAGTGGAGTAACTTTAAAGGCTCTTGCAAAGTTTGCTAACTCTTGTCATTTCTTGTTCATTTGAAGTCTATCAATACCCGCAGTGTGGTTATTTTAGAACTTAGACCTAAGCACTACATACATATATCTAAACATTTTGTATTGCATCATATCCTGTACAAAATTAAAAATTTTTTGAATATTTGCATTAATAGTTCAGAGTCTGGAGACTGAAGCATAATTTATCACACCGTTATCACTTGTAACCAAATGGTTCTTTTTCTTTTTCTGCCTTAACAACACTAGCACATGAAAAACAACCCCTTTAGTATTATCTTTCATAATAGAGAATCTAAACTAGTTGTATTGTTAGAATATAAACTGCAGAGTTAGGGTGAAAAGCTTGTATAATTTTAATAAATTACCAGAAGATTTTACTTACTTTTATAAGAAATAATATTTCCATTAAATGTGAGAATAGCCACTACTGCACTATTGAAAAATTTAGGCAAGCATATATAGTAAACTTTGATAGGTTTGCTTTCTTTTTATCTTATTGATCCATTTCCTGGAGTGGTTTCCATTTTCCCTATTTAGTGGTCCCTGGACAAAAACAAAATTACCTTTGCCTTGAAAATCTGAAAATTCTGTAGAAATCACTCAAAACATTTTAGCTTGTTCCATGAGTTGCAGTTAGTTCATTGTACTGTATGTTACTTAGTTAGACTTACAATAATTATTTGTTTATGTTTCTAGCTATCTAATAAAGCATGAAGCCCTTAAAGTCAGGTTAATCTTTGTCTCTCAGGACACTGTTTAGTGCCTGGTGCATAATAGACATTCAGAGGTAGAAGTAAAATTTTACAATCTTTATTACATTTGTTAAAATTCTAGTCTCCATTTCATATTTTAAGACTCAGGCATGCTTTTCCACAAGAGTAGCTAAAAAATAGAATTTCTGTGTAGACCTTCTTTTTAAAAAATTTATTTATTATTATTTATTTATTTTTGGGGAAAGAGAGAGCGAGAGCGAGAGCATGAGTGTCGGGGGGGAAGGGGGGCAGAGGGAAGAAGAAGAATCTCAATCAGATCCTGTGCTGTGCACAGAACCCCACACCCAGCTCAATTCCAGGACCCCGAGATCCTGAGCTGCGTTGAAACCAAGAATTAGCTGCTTAACCTACTAAGCCACCCAGGTGCCCCAGGCCTTCTTTTAATAGTGGTTCTTCTGAAATGAAATTATGTATGATAGGACAGAGGAAGAAATTATTCATTTTAATGCAAAAGAAAGTTAAGTTCTAAATAGTTATAGTCTTAAGAAAATGTAAGATTATAAATAAAAATATTTACAAAAATTTCTTTCCTATATTCTTGTCCTATGTAGGGACTTAAGTGTACATTTATAACTTGCAAGCAACTCTTTATATTCTCTGTTACCATTGTATGTGAACTTTGACAGTGCACTTATCATAAAAAAGTCTCTCAAGACTTCAAGAATGATGCATATTGCTTGTATAATAAAATCTTTAGCCTCTGAAGCCTTTATGTGCTAAATATTTAAACTGGTTGTCCTAAATTTCATGATAATGAAATTGTTATCTATTTACTTCAAAGATATACATTCTGGTTTTGCTTTTTGTTTTTGTTTTATTGTTGTTGTTATTCAGAATATTTTATAATTTATGTAAAATGAGCTGATAACTTCAATATAATTTTTCCCCTCAAAAAATGTGTGTGAGTGATTTTTTAAAAAGTCACAATTGATATATTAATTTAGAAAATGTTTATATACAGGGGTGCCTGGATGGCTCAGTAGGTTAAGCCTCTGCCTTCAGCTCAGATTATGACCTCAGGGTCCTGGGATTGAGCCCTGCATCAAGCCTCACATCTGGCTCTCCACTCAGCAGGGAGCCTGCTTCCACCTCTCTGTCTCTACCTGCCTCTCTGCCTACTTGTGATTTCTCTCTCTGTCAAATAACTAAATAAAATCTTTAAAAAAAAAAAAAGAAAATGTGTATATGCAGAATAACAGTTTTTTGTTAAATTAAAAACACTATGGAGAAGAATAAATGAAACAAGATGGGACTGGGAGGGAGACAAACCATAAGTGACTCTTAATCTCACAAAACAAACTGAGGGTTGCTGGGGGGAGGGGCTTTGGGAGAAGGGGGTGGGATTATGGACCTTGGGGAGGGTATGTGCTTTGGTGAGTGCTGTGAAGTGTGTAAACCTGGTGATTCACAGACCTGTACCCCTGGGGATAAAAATATAGGTTTATAAAAAATAAAAAATTAAAAAAAAAATAAAATACATTGACCTATATAATTTAGTATAAAGATTAAAAAGTGTAGTGATAGAATATTCTGGTTAGTTTCTTCTGTGACTATGTATCATTTTTTCCTTTGTAATTAATGCCCTTTTAATTTCCACCTCTTTAGCTGCTTTCTATCCTCTACCTAACTAACCTTCTCTCCATCTATTGTTCTTTCTACATGCTCCACTTTTACCTGAATTTTGGAGAGTCTGAACTGTAAGTCATTTATACTTATCTACCTACCTATCTATCTATTTTTAAACTTGCATTATGGACGAAAGGGACTTTGCCATTCAAATGAAGATTACTCGTCTCATGCTATGATAGTAATCATTAACTAAAAACATTTTTGAGTTTGTGTTCTTTGAAGTTAGAATTGAGAATATCTTGTTTAATATTTACATAAAAATATAGAGAAAACAATCTGATGGTTATTTTTCATGAAAAGAAGTGATGTATTACATGTATTTACAACTAAGGGGCACCTGGGTGGCTCAGTTGGTTAGGTGTCTTCCTTGGGTTCAGGTCATGATCTCAGGGTCCTGGGACCAAGCCCCACATCAAGCTCCCAGGTCGGGGGATGGATTCTGCTTTTCCCTTTCTTTCTGCTCTCTCCCCCCTCATCACTGTACCATCATAAAAAGATAAAGAGGGTAAATAATTAACAACCTTTCTTGGATTCATAAAATAGGGGGAGATATAAGGCAAACTACTTCCCCCAAGACTGGAGAGATATATGGGTAAATACAGAGAGTTGCTGCTTCAGGGAAGAAACTTCTGAACAGAAACCTCATAGAAACCAGTACCAGGGTAGGAAAACCTAGAACTATAATGATGAATTATGGGTTCAGTGGGGACACACCTAAAAGTTAAAAACTCCAGGGGGCCACAGCCATGGTTGATGGGGAGAAGTATTGTAAAAATTTCCCACTAGAAACTTTACTAGTTTCTGTAATAATAAATATTAAAGAAATATCCCCTGGTACTTCTGGGGATGTAAAGGAGAGGAAGCATTTTGAAGTCCTTCAGAAGGTCTGTTCTGAGGGTAACTAGTTAAAAGCCTAACTTGCTAGAGGTACATTCAGAGCTAACTGTGGGAAAATAAAAACACCCAACTCCAACACACTCTAGCCATTCTGTCCTACTTAAAATGGAGAAAATAATTAAGAAACTCTGTGAAGTCTATAGTCTAAAGGCATAGGCTCACTGAAAGCCCCACATCTCACTACTGAATCACTAAATGCCTATTTATAACAATTCCTTTTACCCACTATGTCATGTCTGCTATCAAGAAAAAAAATTACAAGACATACCAAGTAGAAAAACACATAAACAAACAAATAAACAAAAAAAACCCCACAATCTGAAGAGACAGAGCAAGCATCAGAACTACACAAAGCAGAAGTGAAATTATCAGACCAGGGAGATATATACCTATATCTATTTTTCTACCTCTATATATGATATGCTAAGGGCGGTAATGGATAAAGTAGACAGCATATAAGAACAGATGGATAATGGAAACAAAGAGATAGAAATCCTAAGAAAGAATCAAAATACTAAAGATCACAAATCTGTTATAGAAATTTTTTTAAAAATGCCTTTGACAGACTTATTAGACCATACATGGCTGAGGGAAGAATCTCTGAGCTAGAGGAGATATTGATTAGAATCCTCAAAAATCAGAAAAGCAAAGAGAACAAAACATCAAAAATAATGTCAACAAATGACTATACAAAGACTATGAGACAATCACAAAAGGTATAACATACACTTAATGGGAATACTGGAAGTATAAGAAACCAAAGAAATATTTTAAACAGTAATGACTGACAGTTTCCCCAAATAGTATCAAATAGCACACCACAGATCCCGCAAGCTCGGAGAACATTGTGCAGGGTAAATGCCAAAACAACGATAAACAGAAAAGGAAAACAAAAAAATAAAAAATAACTATCCCTAGGTATGTAATTTCCAAACTATGGAATATAAATAATAAAGAAAAAAATCCTGAAAGAAGCCAGGAAAAAAAAAAAAAAATAGAACACTTTAGCTACAGGGCTGCCTGGGTGGCTCAGTCAGTTAAGTGTCTGCCTTTGGCTCAGGTCATGATCTCAGGGTCCTGGGATAGAGTCCTGAATTGGACTCCCTGCTCAATGAGAAGCCTGCTTCTCTCTCTCCTCCCCACCTGTGCTCTTTGTCACTTTCTCTGCCTCTCTCTCAAAAAAATAATTAAAATCTTAAAAAACAAAAAACAAAAAACAAACTTAGCTACAAAGATATGAAGAACTAAAAACATCTGACTTTTCAGAAATTATGCAAGAAAGAAGAGTAAAATATTTAAAGTGATGAGAAAACAAAACAAAACAATAACACACCAACTTAAAATTATGTATCCTATGAAATTATCTTTCAAAAATGAAAGAAAACCAGATTTTCTTAAGCAAACAAAATTTGAGAGAATTTGTTGTCAGTAAATGTGTTTTGAAGAAAATGATAGTAGGAGTTCTTTAGAAAAGAGGAAAAGAATATACATCAGAACTCAGTTCTATGTAAATTAAGGAAGTCCATCAAAGAAAGAATAAGGTAAAATAAAAACTTTTTTAAATTATTAATTAATCTAACAGGTAAGTTTTTACTAAAATATTAATATCAATAATGTATTCAATTATGTATACTTATGCATGTATATGATGTACATAAGTATTTTTATATGCATACATATATGCTTACATATAAGTAGAATTATGACAGTGATGATATAAGAAATAGGAAAGATAAGTTAGAATTATTTTGTTATTATAAGATACATTACCTGTGAAGTGGTATGTTATTTGTAAGTAGACTTGGATTACCTATAAATGTATATTGCAAACTCTAGAACAACCACTGAAATTTAAAAAAAAGTACAATATATGTCTTTTTAAAAAATGTAGAGTAACAGAATCATATAAAATGCTCACTTAAAATTACATAGGACAGAAAATGAGTAAAGCCAAAACAAGAACAAAGAACAAGAACTACCAATAGAAAACAGTAACAAATATGGTGGATATTAATCCAGCTATATCAATAATAACTTTCAATGTCAATGGTCTAAATGCATCCAATAAAAACAGATTTTCTTAGTGGATCACAAAGCAAGACCCAAGCATCTGTTGTCTATAAGAAATCTACTTGAAATGGTGAACACACATAGAATAAAAGTAAGTGAAAGGAGGAAAATATACTATGCTAACAGTAGTCAAAAGAAAGCAGGAGTTGCTATATTAATTTCAGACTATGCAGACTTCAGATTAAGGAAAGTTACAGAGGTACAAAGATGAGCATTATAAAGATAAGGGAGTCAGTTCTCTAAGTAGACCTAATAATCCTCAATGTGTATACACCTAACAAGAGAGGATCAAACTATGTGACACAGAAACAGAATTGTAAAGAGAAATAGATGAATCAACTATTGTAGTTGATCCAGTTTAACACCTCCCTATCAGAAATAGACACATTAAGAAAATCAGGAAAAAAAAAATAAACTTAACATTATCAATCAACGGGATATCCATAGGCATCCATAGAATATGTCATCCAACAATTGGAGAATACACATATTTTTCAAGTTCACCAGAGCTTTACTCAAAATATACCAAACTGCGGGACATAAAACAAACTTTACCACATTTAAAAGAATGGAAATCACACAATGTCTGCTCTCAGACAATACTAGAATTACTAAAAATCAGTAACAGAGAGTTAACTGGAAAACCCTAAAGAACATAACAAAAAGTTTACATCTAAATAATGCATGGGTCAAGTAAATCTTACAAGAAATTTTAAAAAATATATTGAACTAAGTGAAAATGAAAATAAAATGTTTCAAAATTTGTGGGAAAAAACCAAAATCAGGCTTAGAGAGAAAATTATAACATTGAAAGTTACACCAGAAACAAAGATCTAAAATCAATCATTTCAGCTTCTATCATAAGAAGTAAGAAAGAAGTAAAGCAAATTAAATCCAAAGTGGGCAGAAAAAATATATACTGAGAATTAGATCAGAAATCAATGAAATTGAAGACAGAAAATCAAAATAGAATATTAATAAAACCAAAACTGGTTCTTTGAAAAGATCAATAAAACTGATTACCTCTGGCCAGGCTAGCAAAGAAAACAATACAAAGAACAGAAATTTTACTAAAGTCAGAAATGAAAGAGGGGAACATCACTAATCAGTGCAATTAACAAGATAATAAAGGAATAATACAAACAACTCTATGCTCACAATTTGATAATCTAGATTAAGACATAATTTGCCTAAATTCACACAGGAAGCAGCAATCTGAATAGGCATATATCTATTAAAGAAATTAAATAAATAATTAACTTCTTCAACTTGATAAAGAATATCTATAAAAACCTCCAGCTAATGTGATACTTAAAAGTGAGAAACTTGAAGCTTTCTCTTTAAGATCAGGAATAAGGCAAAGATGTGCCCTCTCTAAAATCAGTTTTAACATCATACTTGGAATGGTTAATGCAAAAAAGCAAGAAAAGAAATAAAAGACACAGATTTGGAAAGAAGACATAAAAAAATGTCTTTGGTCATAGATGACATGATTATATAGAAAATTTGAATCAACAAAAATCTCCTGGAACTAATAAGCAATTATAGCAAGGTTCCATAATACAAGGCTAATATACACAACTCAATTGCTTTCCTATATACCCAGCAATGAACAATGAACAATTAAGTGGAATTTGAAATAAAAAATAAACACAGTACCATTTACATTACCATCCCTCAAAATAAAATGCTTCTGTATACATCTAACAAGACATATATAAGAGTTATATGAAGAATGCTACAAGAATCTGATGAATTAAATAAAAAATAATAACAACTACGGAAATGCAGAGATACTCCATATCCACAAATAAGAAGACTCAATATTGTCAAGATATCAGTTCTTCCCAACTTTATTTGTAGATTCAATACAATCCCAATCAATATCCCAGCAAGTTATCTTGTGGCTATAATAAATTGATTCTAAAGTTTATACAAAGAGGCAAAATATCCAGAATAGCCAACACAATATTGAAGGAGAAGAACAATGTTGGAGGATTTACACTTACCATAAAACTACAGTAATCAGCAGAATGTAGTATGGGCAAAATAATGGACAAATCCATTAAATTCAATAGAGGTCCCAGAAATAGACTCAAGTAAATATAGTCAACTCATATTTTATAAAGGATCACAGGCAATCAAATAGAGCAAAGACAGTTTTTTCAACAAACGATGCTGAAACAATTTGCCATCCACATGCAAAAAAGATGAATCTGGACACAGATCTAACACCCTTCACAAAAACTAACTCAAAATGGATATTTAAAACTAAATATGAAATGCAAACCTATAAACCCCCCAGAATATAACAGAGGGGAAAAAAGCCTAAATGAGTTTACGTATGGTAATTAGCCTTTTTAGATTCAACAACAAAAACAAGATCCATAAATAAATAAATAAGAAAATAATGGATAAGCTGGACTTCTTTAAAATTAAAAACAACTTCTCTGGGGAAGACAATATCAAGAGAATGAGAAGACAAGGCATAGACTGTGAGAAAATATTTGTAAAATACCCAACTTTTGTAGCAACATGGACGGGACTGGAAGAGATTATGCTGAGTGAAATAAGTCAAGCAGAGAGAGTCAATTATCATATCGTTTCACTTATTTGTGGAGCATAACAAATAGCATGGAGGACATGGGGACTTAGAGTGGAGAAGGGAGTTGGGGGAAATTGGAAGGGGAGGTGAACCATGAGAGACTATGGACTCTGAAAAACAATCTGAGGGTTTTGAAGGGACGGGGGGTGGGAGGTTGGGGTACCAGGTGGTGGGTATTATAGAGGGCACGGATTGCATGGAGCACGGGGTGTGGTGCAAAAATAATGAATACTGTTATGCTGGAAATAAAAAAAAAAATTAATAAAAAAAAAATAAAAAATAAAAAAAATAAAATAAATAAACAAACAAACAAAAAAAAGATACATTTGATTATAGGCTTTTATCCAAAATGTGCAAAGAACTCTTAAAGCTCACAAAAACACCCAGTTGAAACAGAAAAACACCCAGTTGAAAAATGGGTCACAGACCTGAAGAGACCTTCACAAAGGAAGAAATAGAGAAGACAAATAAGCACATAAAAACTAGTTCTGTATCCTATGTCACAAAGAGAAATGTGAATTAAAGCAAAAATAAGATACCAACACACATCTAGTAGAATAGTCAAAGCTTGGAACAATAACAATACCGAACAGGGTGAGAATGGAACTCTCATCAATTGCTGGTAGAAAGGTAAAATGGCACAGACACTTTGTCCATGCAAAAACCTGGACACAAACGCAGCTTTATACATAATAGCCAAAATTAGAAGGCAAATAAAATGCCTTTCAGAAGGTTAATGGATAAACTGTAGTATATCCAAAAAACATTATTACTGGGTGCTAAAAGGAAATGAACTATCATTTCCATTGAAAGAACTTTCAATGCTTATTAATAAATGAAATAATCTGGGTGCCTGGGTGGCTCAGTGGGTTAAAGCCTCATGACATGATCCACTGAGATCATGATCCCAGGTCCGCTCAGGTCATGATCCCAGGGTCCTGGGATGGAGCCCCACATTGGGCTCTCTGCTCAGCAGGAAGCCTGCTTCTCCCTGTCTCTCTGCCTGCCTCTCTGCCTACTTGTGATCTCTGTCTGTCAAATAAGTAAATTAAATCTTAAATAAATAAATAAATAAATGAAATCCCAAATGGCTGCATATTGTATGATTCCAACTATATGATATTCTGGAAAAGGCAAAACTATGGAGACATTAAAAAATAAGTGGTTTCTAGGGGTTGCTGTGGTGATGGTGGTGGAAATGAATAAGCAAAGCACAAAAGATTTATAGGGCAGCAAAAATATTTTGTATGACACCTTAAGATGGATGTATGTCATTATATATTTATCCCAATTCATAGAACTCAACACACCAAGAATGAACCCTCCGGTAAACTATGGACTAAGGGTGATTATGATGTGTTAATGTAAATTTGCCAACTGTAGTGAATACACCCCCTGGTGGATGTTGATAGTGGGGGAGGCTATGCAAGTGTAGGATTAAGTGGGGGATGGGGGGGGGAATTTGGGAACTCTATCTTCCGCACAATTTTGCTGTGAACCTTTAACTGCCTGTGTGTGTGTGTGTGTGTGTGTGTGTGTGTGTGTGTAAAATAAAGGCTTAATTTTAAAACACCTGATATTTCTGAAAGTAGAATCTCTCATGCTTTATTTACAGAGGATACACCTCTAATTATGTAACTCTGTATAATGGATAGTGTATGAAATATTGCAAGGGAATGTCTGTCTGAATCCCCTGGTTTGCATACCTGAAACTATGCATTTTATCTAACTGCTTTCTTAATAGAGTAGCATAATATTTTTAAGATTGGAAATCAGAAAAACTAACATGTAGCAATCATAATTTTTGTCACCCTCCAAAATTCGAGTTGCTTAGAGTTTAGATATCTCCTAAAGAGAAAAGAAAATGCAGCTGATCTCTAAGCAGAAATGACTAGTGATAAGTGCAGGGCTAATTTTAATTATAGAGGAAAAGATCTATGTCCTAGTTAAATGAACACACTACCTGCTTCAAACCCTGGATTTGGTGCTCAATTCCCAGTCTTAATATGTCCTTTTATAAAAAAATAGCTATAGAAAATATTTGGTTCATATCTAAGTAATTCCTGAAAAGCAAATGTGAGCCTTTTTTTTAAACTAGAAAATTAAACTCAATGGAAGACTTTGGACATCCATTCAGGGATTTCTCAATCCAATGATATTTTAGAGGAGATTAATAAAAAGGAAGTGTTAAATATTTTACTGTTTGGTGCAAATTATATTAATGA
Source organism: Mustela erminea (assembly GCF_009829155.1). Lineage (NCBI taxonomy): Eukaryota > Metazoa > Chordata > Mammalia > Carnivora > Mustelidae > Mustela > Mustela erminea. The sequence goes on along the minus strand of NC_045617.1, from coordinate 108,160,227 downwards.
GACATACTAATAAGAATGCTAGGATATGCCAACAAAATATGTATCTACATGCCACTTAAAGGGATTATGGTGCCAAAATTTACTTTTGTTTTTTAATAAAGAGCTACATATATTTTTTAAAGATTTTATTTATTTGTTTATTTATTTATTTGAGAGAGAGTGAGAAAGCACAAGTAGGGGAAGCCACAGAGGGAGAGGGAGAAGCAGACTCCCCACTGAGCAGGGAGCCCAAAACAGGATTTGATCCCTAGACCCAGGGATCAATGACCTGAGCCAAAGGCAGATACTTAACAGACTGAACCACCCACCCAGGTGACCCGAGAGCTATGTATTTTTGTTTTTATTTATTTTTAAAGGTTTTATTTGTTATTTATTTGACAGAGAAAGACACAGTGAGAGAGAAAACACAAGTAGGGGGAGTGGGAGAGGGAGAAGAAGTCTTCCCGCAGAGCAGGGAGCCCCATGCAGGACTTGACCCCAAGATCCTGGGATCATGACCTGAGGCAAAGGCAGATGCCCAACAATTGTGCCATCCAGGTGTCCTATATATTTTTAATATAAATGAGGTAATAGTTTCCTTTCTACATTTTTAGCTGTACATTTCAACTTTGTTTTTGGTACATGAATTATACTTTCATTTTTTTAATCTTTTGAATAATTGACATTTTTCATTTTTTTAAGCTTTGATTTTAACTGACATTTATATTAGCCAGATCCAAAAGTAAAAGAGAAACCATCTTTTTCATATCAGGAAAAAAACTATTTGGACAGCCAGAAGTTCATTCAATTACTTAAGTGTTTGCTATTCAGATAATTTAACATGCCATAAACCCAATTGGTCATTCTTTTTTATTAAATCTTTTCTCTGCTTTGTTTTGAAACTTTGAAACTTCTATTGTACCCAAAAAAAAAAAAAAATGCAGCCCAACACTAGTCATTGAGACATTCCATATATTCACAAACGTTTATTCATTAGTGCCCAATATAAACATTTCACCCTTTACCCACTGAACAATGCAAAATTACATATGACATTATTCATTTCCAGGATATTAGAATTGATAGAGTTCATAAGTCAAATATACTGATTGCAAATCTAATCACCTTAGGATGTGAATTGAATGGGGAAAGTGAATAACATTTTGATGAGTAGACATGAATGGGACAAAAAGTCCCATATTAGGATGGCATATTCAAAAGATGCAGTAGTGGGTAAATGTAACCTGAATATAAGGTACAAGAACACAGCAATTTGGTTTGGGTTAGATATATGTGTAAAGACATACTGAGATAAAGGTAGAAATGTTAAGTTTGTACCAGAAAGCCATGATAAGAAGTCTGATAGCTATTTAGAGCAGAAGAAGGTCATTTTATTTCCTTGAAATGTCCTGATTGACCCTGGAAATTTTTCAAAAAGCTTGCTTCAACAAAATGTCTTTGGACTAGCTTTTACAAAGAAAGGTATGATGAAGAGAAGTGAAAATAACACAATAGCTAACAAAACAATTCCTGTCTAACATAACCAAAGGATACAATAATAGATACTTTCCAGTAGGCTACTTAATTTCATAATAACTGAGACAAAGAAATGCCTGGGATAGTCTTCTGTTGAAAACAAGCAAAATCATAAATAAGAACTCAACATGTCTGAGACAATATTGCTCAGAAATATAACTGGGGTGCTAATCCAGAATTTAATACTTTTAGGAAGAAACTATAAAAAGCATCAGCACACATTACAATAAAAAACATTAATTTAGTTTAGATAAGTATAAAAAGAAAACAAGAAAGAGATGCCATCATAGTGGTTCGAAGCTATATACATACTGAAAAAAAAAAGACATAAAAATATGTTCTAGATCATTTTCGCCCAAATATTATAAATACAAAACACAAGGGAAAAGATAAAAAATCTGGATATTTATCAAACTGTCCTTACATTCAGCCATAATATTAGATTTTCATTTGTCCTATACAACATTCAATATAGATATCATAATCACAATCAAGCTTATGAATTTAATTGCTTAGGACATCACAGCTTAGACTGGATGTACTAGAAAAGGGTGAGAACACCTGCTTTATCTTGCTCTGAAGTCAATTCCACTACATCATGATAATGTTATATTATAGTTTTAACCTGATATAAATTGTTAACTTTATCAGATAATTATAATCGCTATTTTACCTCCAGCACTTAGAATTTATAAAGTATTTAAAAAAATCATATTTGACCCCTCCAACAATGAAAAATGTTGAGGAAAGTGAAATAATCAGAGGATAAATAACTTAACCAAGGTCATGTTTGAATGATATATATTAAACTAAAACGTATTATGTCCTGGTAGTAATTACCAACACTTTTGGAGAACACTAATTCTTTCAGGTCCACTTAATGCATATGGATCATAGCAAATTAAACTAATTCACCCAAAGCCATAAATAGTTAATATACCTTTTTGTCTACTAAAATCTAATGTCTGTAACTACTACTTAATTGCTTAAACATGCTTTAAAACCAATGTATTCTAACAATTAACTTTAAAGATTTGCCTTCCTAAGTTATTTTATAAAGACTCTCATTTCTAATTTCACTAACTAATTAGACAATAGAATTTAAAACAAAGGCGTAGGTAGGTGGAGAAGAGAAGAGGAGCCATATCCCTATTGAAATCCCAGATACAAAGAATATGCTTATATGTACTTAATTCTTTGTTTCAGAATATGAATTCATTTAACATTTTAAACAACTAATTCAACTCAGTCCCCTACTTTTATTTATTCCATCTCTGATATCCTCATCTTTACCTTTTCCAGTTGGCTGAGGCCATGCCTGACTTGTGAATTATTGAACCTCTAGTACCTACCACAACCTTATACATTGCAATTACTCAACAAATATGTGTTACATAAAGGAATGAGTAACCAACTGACAGATTCAAGAAATGAACCATCCTGTTTTATCTTCACATACCAGCCAGTCTTTATCAAATACATTTATATATAACATGAAAACTTGAAAACACAGACACATAGAATATTACTTAATATGCTAACATTGAAATATAGGTGTTGTCATTCCAACTTTTTCAGAGAATACTGAAGCTGAGAGGAAATAGAGGGGTTGCTCAGTGTCATGCAACCAATTAATAGCAAAGTCGGGAATAGACTATGTGTCCTCTAATGTCCATATTTGCAGATTAATAATGTCAATATATGGCATCGTAACATTAGTGAATAATGCTATGCTGCTTTTTAAATTATAATTAACATCTCATATACTGGGTTAATAGAATTTTCAGTGATATTAAGTAGGCCTCATCATCATGATTTTCATATCTGTTTAGATTCTGTCTTGTGTTATGAAAAATATAGACTCATAGTACATAGGCAAATAATTGCTGAATAAAAATTCAAAAGAGTTCACAAGAATAATTTTAACACAAGTTTTCTATTTAAATGAGATTAGAAATATTTTAGAGCTAATGAATCACATGAAGAATATTATTGATTTATAAAAATAGATTACTAGGAATACTTCAAGAAAATATGGTAAAGAAATTTATACTTTTAATGTTTTTTCTTAACTGGACCAACGTTTCAGTAGAATAAATTTTATATATCACTGTTTATGTTAAGAAGTTTTTACTTTAACAAGCATTCTAAGAAAAATTACTGTTAATAAAATTGTACTTACATCATTTGCCAATCATTCAAAAACATAATGAGCACAATGGGAAACTGGGGGAGGGTGTATAAGTACTAAATAGTAAATACTTTCTACATAAGACATAAAAATGACTTTCAATTTAGTATAAAAAGGCAGCAACATTCATTTAGAGTATCATCATGTCTTAAGGGTATATAGTAACAGAATGCATGAACTGAAGAAAACTCTATACTACTTCTATTTGGGAATATAAATAAAGAAAGAAATATACCCTGTCAGGTAATAAATGTCAACCAGAGGCCACAGAATTTAATTAAGTAATCCAATTGTTTTTAACTGACCACTCTACTCCAAATCTTTGAACAACTAATTAGCCCAAGAAATATTTTGAAAGCTACTGGAAAAAAGTAACACTTATATTTCTGGCATGGACCCTAAGCTTATTTCTATAGAATTCACATTACATTATAGATTTTTACTTTAATATAATCCATTGGAAAGTTTTCTTGGGAATAAGGTACTCCATAGCAATACATATTATTTTCCATGACATCTTCAACCAGAGACAGTATAGTTTCAGCCATTTCAATAGGATTCTGAATCACAACATAAGTTTGAAAATATCACATCAATGCATTGTGAAGAAATAGAGCAGTGTACAGATTTTAAAGTACAGTAGGTTATTGTCATATTTCACATTTAAGCATATATCTTAAGTAAGACTGATATCTTTGATAAGGACTTTGATAAGGACCTAACTTTGGTGGAATTTTCCGTATCAAAAACTATAAATTATTTTTTAATTTAATTTAATTCAATTTAAAAAGTATAATTATTTTTTTCCGTTTGCTCATTTGTTTCTTTGCTTATTTGTTTTCTGAAATCATATGGTATTTTTCTTTCTCTGACTGACTTATTTCACTTAGCATGATACGCTCTAGCTCCATCCATGTTATTGCAAATGGCAAAATTTCATTTTTTTATGGCTGAGTAATATCCCATTATATAAATATACCACATCTTCCTTATCCATTCCACTGTCAATTAACATTAATGAACATGTGGACTCTTTCCATAATTTGGCTATTATAGATAACATTGTTATGAACATCAGGGTGCACGTATTGCTTTGAATTAGTATTTTTGTATTCTTTGGGTAAATATCTAGTAGTGCAAACAGTGGATTGTAGGGTAGTTCTATTTTTAGCTTTTTGAGGAGACTCCCTATTGTTTTCCAGAGTATATGTACCAGCTTTTATTCCCACTAACAGTTCAAGAGTTCCCTTTTCTTTATACCTTACCCAACACCTGTTTTTTTCCTGTGTTGTTGATTTTAGCCATTCTGACAGGTGTGAGGTGATATCTCATCGTAGTTTTGATTTGCATTTCTCTGATAATGAGTGATGTTGAACACCTTTTCATATGTCTGTTGCCATTTGGATGTCTTCTTTGGAAAAATTTCTGTTCATGTCTTCTGCCTATTTTTTAATTGGATTATGTGTTTTTTGGGTGTTGAGTTTTATAAGTTTATATACTTTAGATACTGTCATTTGCAAAAAAGAGAGGCAAACCAAGAAACATACTCTTGAGGCTATAGAGAACAAACTGATGATTACCAGAGGGAGGTGGGTGCAGGAGTGGGTTAAATAAGTTGATGGTGATTAAGGAAGCACTTGTGATGAATGCTAGATGTTGTATGGAATTGTTGAATCACTATATTGTACACTTGAAACTAATACTACACTGTATGTTAACTAACGGGAGTTAAAATAAAAGCTTAAAAAAAAGTATAGTTAGCTTTATCTAACAAGTCAAAATGGAAACCAGTCACATTGAGATTGAAAAAATAGTGTTTATTATGCAGATATGGGAGCATACTGATCAAGTTTAAACATATGTGATTAAAATCAATTTCTTTATTTTTGTGTAAAGATTATAGAAGAAATCCTAAGTAGACTTGTCAGTACATTGAAGTATTGTATGGGATGGTGAAAGCCTATTATTGTCTGTTAGCAAGAATATAAAGATTTGTCAAGAAGTGTTTGTCAAGAAGTTTCTGATAACAATGCATTGATCTCTGTAAATAAACCTACCTTTCCTATAGTTGGTTTTCAAGCTAAATCTCCATGTCCTATGACCATTCTTCTGTACAATAAGAACAAAACAACAACAAAAGAGTTCCCTACTTTTTTATAAATGTGCACTAGATAAAGAGATCTAACCTCCTCTTAATAAACACATTCCTTTAAAGAAATCATGCTGCAGACAGTAAAGGAGGAAATAGGTGGCTGCCTTTTTATAACTACTAGCAAAAATAAGTAACAAAAAATGTAATAAATAGCTAAATTTGTTATCACTAAGAATTTGAGGTGATGAAATATATTTAAGTTAAAGAGCATACTTACAATCATTAAAAATAGTAGACAAGAACATAGTGAGAATAGTATCATAGTGAAGAACAAGGGGATCAGCTTGAGATGTTAATTAGCTGCAGAGTTCATACGTGGACGTTTTCTTCTACCGTAGATCTATCTTTTGGAAATTTAATAAGACTCTTAATAACTTCCAGTCTGTTTCTATCAGTAAATGAAAAAAGAGATTTTAGAGTTAAAAAAAATGCTAAATTCTTTATTGTGTCAGAGAACACACATGCAGAAAAAATGCAAAAAAATGTGAAAGTGCTACTTAATACTCAATTACAAGGCAAACAGTTATATAACAACCCCATCTGTGACAGAAAATTGTCAGGTCCTACAATTCCCTGTTGTGTTCTTACCTAGTCATAGCTTCCACTCATCCCTAGAACTGGCTATTATCTCATTTTACGATAATAACTTCTTGACTTTTCTTTACTAATGTACTTCAAGTATGCATTCCTAAGCAATATCATAAAGTATTGTTTGCTTTTGAGGTAGATATATGTATATATCCAATACTTCATGTCTCACTTCAACTCTTGGTTTTTGTTTACAGCTATTGTTCATAAATTCTAATTATTGTATATCAACAATTATTTATTCATTTTACTTTTGATGGCTATTTGGCGTTACCTGATTTGAGCTATTAAAATTATTGATGCCATAATTAATCTTTATCCATTTCCTGGTGCACATGTGCATAAAATTTTCCAGGGAATATACCTATGAGTGGAATTTTTAGGTCATATAGCATTTTTTCCTATTTCTATACCTAGAAACACTGGAAACATCCTTGCTTTCTTTAACAAGATATCTCAGACTTGCTTTGATTTTTACCTGGAACAAGGAATAAAATTAGACACCCTACCAAGATTCCTTTTTTAGGTTATAAGAGTATAAGAGAACAAAATTAGTAGTAAATGCAACATATTTCTTTGTCCTACATCATGACTAGAGACTAATAGGATGATGAGAGAGATGAATTTTTAATTATTGCAGGTACAGAGCATTTATTATTTTCTAAAAATAAAAATCATAAGTTTATATTGGCATTTCTAGCATATCTCAAGTCTCTTCTGCCTTGGTCTAATAACAAAGTTTCTAGTCTGCCACCTCAGAGCATGAATTGTAGAGCCTGACTCCCTGGGTTCAAATCAGGCTTCACTATGGGAATATATTATTTTTTCTGATATAGATTAACATATTTTTAAGTGTTTTCAATAGAAAAAGAATAAATAGAGTCCCACAACTCTTCTAATAACTATAAATTTCAATTTCAATAATAATAATTAACAAATAATTTAAGAAAGAAGGAAATGATACTGAATTCAGTAATAATTGATAACTTTTGGACTGTCTTGAAAAAAGGTTCTAAAAGGCAAGATTCTAAAATGAATAACAATAAATCCAGGGCACAATCAAAGGAAAGTAGGAAAGGAATCTATTTTTATACTTAATTCATTTCTGAACTCTAAATCACACAGGCTTCAATTATTAAGTACTATATGGGTTAATGTTTTGAAATGAAGGATTTTCTTCTTAATGTGAAATCTGCAGTTCATCATAAAGTTAAGAAAGTAATGTCCTTAGCTTAGTTTTTCTCCAGAGAAGCTATTCTCTCTGTGCCTTTGGCAGCATATACTAAAGAGAGATGGGAGGGAGAGGGGGCATTTCCTGTATGAAAACATGGCAGAGGGGCGCCTGGGTGGCTCAGTGGGTTAGGCTGCTGCCTTCGGCTTGGGTCATGATCTCAGGGTCCTGGGATTGAGTCCCGCATCGGGCTCTCTGTTCAGCGGGTCGCCTGCTTCCCTCTCTCTCTCTCTCTGCCTGCCTCTCCATCTACTTGTGATCTCTGTCAAAAAAATAAATAAAATCTTAAAAAAAAAAAAGAAAGAAAACATGACAATATCAATGGGTTGAAGTGGTACAGCTTCTCACAAAGCACTGAATGTTTTATACTAATCATTTTGCTGGAAACCCAAATATTTTTGTGGAATCTCTTAGGTTTATAAAGTTTTACTCTAAAACAAGAAATGTATTATTTAAATAAAAGTGACCTGAACATAATTGAAATAACCAACAATAAAATATTCAAAAAAAAATCATATACGTAAGTTTGAAAAATAAAGAATTAAATCTAAAAAAAAATCTAAATGTTAAAATTCTACCATAAGGTAGAATGGTAGAGGCCAGAAGGACAAAAAGGGTCGAAGTTAACATTTAAATATGGAAAGATCAAGGCAAAATATTTTCTTAATTCTAAATAAAACTTTTGTATTATTTAAACTATTAGTATTTATGACTATTTTATAAAAGGAAATTATTTTTTGCATATCTGATGTTATGTCTTTTAAAATAATTTTATTAGTTATATTTTAATAAATAGATATGAGAAATACTTTATTAATTTTAGTATATCTAAGTATCTTAAAATTATTTCTTTCATTCTTTTTCCTGTTTCTGTCCATGTAGCCTTTACGTTCCCTTCTCTCTAGGTTCTTTTTTTTTTTTTAGATTTTATTTTTAAGTAATCTCTACACCCAACTTGAGGCTCAAACGTATAACCCTGAGATCAAAAGTCACATGCTCTACCAACTGAGCTAGCTGGGCACCATATTTCTTTCCTCTTTTTGAGAACCTAGTAACAAAAGAAGTTCATCATCCTCTTCTGGAGCTAAGATTCTGTGCCCAAGCTTGTAGTTTTAACGTTTTTCCTGACTTTGGCTCAATTAGTGCCTGGAAAACCTAAATCAGAGGTGAGGGAATGCATAAAGTAGAAAAAAAAAAAAGCAGTCTGACTAAAAGTTTGATAAAACTAATTAAATTAGTTAGATAACAAAATGTCATGGAAAGAGCTGACAGATACCAACTGGTACATCACTGGGGGCTATCTAAGGTCACAGAAATAATTGTCTCCTGGATTTGCACTTTGGCATTCATGCGGTCTACTTTGATAGAGATGCTGTCCTTCAATTGAGAAGAGGAAAATGATCAGTTATTGTTTATGGGATGTCAGTCCCAAGCATATTAGGTAAAATTATGTTTAGCATCACCTAGTCAATTAGATTCATATAATAAGGTAGGGAATATGTACTCTTGCCTCTCATGATAATAGTGTAGGTATTTTGTACTAGTCAAAAAGTAGGTGTGAATGCAAATCCTTGGGCCTCTGAAAGGGTGTTTCAGTTTTTTCCATTGGAAACACAGATTTACTTTTTTGAAAAGTATTACAGATGAAGGAGTTTTCTTTTAAAGTGTAGAGTAAAAAAAACCAAAAATACCCTCAAGTGATAACACAAAGAATTCCCTTAAATATGAAACAGACACAGGAATTTGGAGGAAACCTATGGATTCCAAAGGAAAGTGAGCATATAACCAGCAATCAAATTAGGGTTGTGAGGTTGTGCTATGAGTCGAGTAAGAGAAAACCATAGTTTCTAGGGAGAGAAGTAGTACGATGTAAGATACATTATGTAAAGTTCATTATGGTGGGGTAGACAGAAACGTGTTTGGAGGAACAAAAGAGAAGGAAAAGTATGGAGGGTAATAATGTCTTAGATATGAGAGAAAAAGAAGTAGTAGCATCAGAAGACAGGTGGTCTTTAAATGATTGAATAGGTTCAGATAAGGTATGTTGCTGAAATTTAATTGGGAGAACCATTTTCTGACTTCATTTCAAATAAAGAAAGCAGACATTATCTAGGGGGGATTCTGGGCCCCTTAAATTCAAGAGGTCTTTAAGGTGGACAGCTTGCAGAGATAGCAAGAGCCCAAGAGTTGTCATTGCTATTCTAAATTATCCTTAGTAAAATTTTGCCATTCTGAAGGTACAGAAAATAATTAGTGCTATAGTGGTGAAGCACATGGATTGCTGGAGGTTGGAAAGTGGTAATTCCACCCAGTAATTGAGGTGACCTAGGAGAAAGCAGGATCAGATAGGAAAAAACAGCGCCATGAACAATTTCCACCTGAGTTTCTAGGGCAGTCCTCATTGAGAAGCTGGAAGGCTTGCTCTAAGCAATCGGATGAGAAGGGAAAAAAAGAAAGGCCTCACAAAAGAGCTGAGTATTCCTGCTTCAGAGTCAGGGAGTAAATCTTCACTTGGAAGAACCAAAAGCACTTTCATCCAGGAAGTTGTCTCCTGAGGAGAAGAGAGGCCAAAAGAGTCCTGCTCGATAGAAAGGGCCAGGGATTAAATCTTCCCTCAAAAGAACGAAGAATAATTCCATTCAGGAAGCGTCTCAGTCAACATAGAAGAGCCAGGAAAAGTCCTGCACAAATAGGAAAAACAAAAACCAGAAAGAGTCCTGATCAGTTAGGAAAGTACCAGCAAGGGCCATTTAGTAGAATTGAAGTAACTCAGTATTATGCAACTACAGACAAATGTCCAGAGCACTGGATTGTTACTCACCATCAGAGATCTCAATTTCTGCAACCAGGCCAGAAGGACAAAAAGGGTCGAAGTTGGCATGAATATTTGGGTGAAAACATCAAGGTCTGAGGGCCTTCATCATTCTGCCCACATCATAGCACCAGACACTATGAGAATAAATAAATAAATAAATAAATAAATAAATAAATAAAGCTGTACTTAGATTAAGAGAGAATTTATTCATAAGAGGAAAGTGTTCCAATCTCAGAAATCCATAATCATCTGAAAATCAAACAGAGTAAGTTTGTTTGTTTAACAGATTAAAGGAAGAACGAGTAGAGATAAGCAAAATTTTCTCAGAGGAAGCTAGACAAGCAAGAGAAAATGATCACTGGGTGAGATAGAAAAAAGATCTCACTTTGTTGAGCTGATTCCCAGAACAACTTGATAAAGGGGTCACATTCTACTTTTTTTAGAGCTTGCATAGGGCTAAGGGAACACAGAGTTCAGGAGACTATAGGAAAGAGAGAAGCTGGACTAAAGTTTAATCAAGACAAAACACAAGGTAAGAAAGAAGCAACTGTCAACATTTAGTCTGTCTCTAGTTTTTGTTCTTTCTCTCCAGTTCAGGCAAAAGAGCCACACCACTCACAATCTGTGTTATTGTCATGGCTGCCACAGTAATTAAGTTGCGGTGAGTTAATCTCCCTTTAACTTGTCATACACCAGAGTTCTTCAGCACTACATTTTAAGGGTGATCAATGACTGTCAATGTCCCATTTACCACAATCAAGGAGGTCAGTTTTCTGTCATCAAATATGTGACAATCTAATCCCAAAATTCCATCTGAAGGGTATGTGTCCTGGAGCACACTCTCATACCAATGACTTTCTCAATTAGGGCACTGGCAGGAAACAGGGAACATACAACTAGAATTTTTTTTTTTTTGTTATTCTAATAAAGGGCTATTTCTAGAAGTGTGAGGAAATTTCAGGGTAAAATACAACAACATAACACAGTGTATTGCAACATTTAAAAACCATTACCATCCCTAAACATTGAGGTCCAAAGAGAGTAAAAACATTTTTATGAAAACGTAAACCACTGCCTGAAGATTAACAGGGATTATCAGATTATTTTACTACTCTCTGCATTTCAAACTATATTGCGAGTATCAGTGCATTTCAACACTAAACAACACGTTTGACTGTTTAACACTGAACAGTATCATTAACAAGAATACAGTACTTCAAGGTAACACAATTCAATCCAAACAGTACTATTGTCATTTAAAACCTATACTATTCACGTGCCAACAATAAATTAGAAAAAGCAGTAATTAATAGTTCTGCAATTACACATTTTCTAATGTCTATTTTCCTAATCTTTTGAATGTACATGCATATAGGCACAAAGATATTTCATGTGATTATCAAGTTATTCTCTTTCTCAGTCTTAAGATTTTTTTTTTTTTGAAGATTTTATTTATGTATTCAACAGACAGAGAGAGATCACAAGTAGGCAGAGAGGCAGGCAGAGAGAGAGGGGGAAGCAGGCTCCCTGCTGAGCAGAGAGCTCAATGCATGGCTTGATCCCAGGACTCTGGGATCAGGACCTGAGCCGAAGGCAGAGGCTTAAACCCATTTAGCCACCCAGGCACCCTAGTTTTAAGATTTTTTACTGCATGTGATAAAGTAGTGTAGTTTCAACTTAACTATAACATCATTGTGAAGTTACTAAATAATAACAGGTAAATAGGGGTGCCTGGGTGGCTCAGTGGGTTAAAGCCTCTGCCTTCGGCTCAGGTCATGATCTCAGTGTCCTGAGATTGAGCCCCACATCGGGCTCTCTGCTTGGCAGGGAGCCTGCTTCCTCCCTCTTCTCTCTCTACCTGCCTCTCTGCCTACTTGTGATCTCTCTCTCTGTCAAATAAATAAATAAAATCTTAAAAAAAAAGAATAACAGGTAAATAATTAGCAGAGATAACTGGAGAATGTGGCTTCTAATTCAGATAATTCATACCATAAAAATTTTTTGTTTTCATTTGTATGTTCAAATGAAACAACTACGTGGGCAAATCTGCTTTCAAAGATTTTATCTGCACTAAGATAAGCATGAACACAGAAATTTAAAGAAAATCTCCAACGCTTCTGAAATATATTTGTAATTGCACACAATAGTGTTTATGTATGGTTTTCTCAAGCTTTGGAAGGTAAAAATACTATATAAGTTGAATTTCCTGTCTTACTCTACACACCAAAGTTGTGTTTCATAGAAATTTTCCTGTAACCATTATGTCCTCCTCAATGCTACCTAGTATTTTTCTTAATTAAGTACAAGTCAAGAATCTATAGTTCACATACACATGCATATATGTATATACCTAACCATCCATACAGCATTTAAGTCTCTATTGTCTGGAGCAAAGAAGCAAATAAATCCATTATATTTTTCTGTGTCTGTGTGGGTGTGTATGCACGTGTGTGTGTGAAATACAACTTATTACAATATGTATTACACACTGAAATAAATGGAAATTATAATTGTCTAAGATGAATGCTCACTATATCTTATATCGAGTCTTTAGTGTAAAATCAATAGATACTTTAAATCTTTAAATATTCCATTTTTAATACAATATTTTAGCCAATAGAAAATATTTCAATATATTTTTGTTGAAAAACTAATGACATTTTTACTATATTTTATCTTTTTAAAAATATATATTTCATATATTTATCTAATAGAGCGAGAGAGAGATCACAAGTAGACAGAGAGGCAGGCAGAGAGAGGAGGAAGCAGGCTCCCTGCTGAGCAGACAGCCTGATGTGGGGCTCAATCCCAGGACCCTGGAATTATGACCTGAGCTGAAGGCAGAGGTTTAACCCAATAAGCCACCCAGGCATCCCTATATTTTATCTTTTAGTAAAATAGATTAAATGATTAAAGCTTTTACTTTAAATTATAAAATATTAATTAGAATGTCAAAAAATACATGAAGGTGTATCTATTATCAGTAAGGATTCTAATCAAGTTCTATTTTCATCAGTTTGTTTTTATTATTGAATGAGTAGTTATGAGTTATGAGTATTATTGAGTAGACAAGTTATGACAATGATTCAAAATATCAGGTTCCTAAAATGCTGATATTTAACTTGTCTATCAATATATTTGCTCTCTATTTTGCATAGGGATGGTTCAAGCATATGGAAAATTTTGTCTACAGTTTAGGGGGGAAATGTAATTGAGAAAAAAATTAAAAATCCACCTGAAATCCACATAAAATCAAACACAATTTCAAAATAGGCCTCTGTTTTCATGGCACCATTCTTAAGACAGGGTGTTCAAGGCAAAAGAGATGGAAATTTCCTTCTCACTGTCTCCTCTTATGAAATATTATTTCTTCTGCAAAGTGGCCAACAATGTTTATTTAAACTACATTCCTCTAGGTAGAGATAATGTAGACTAGGATAGTTAAGGAGAGACACAGAGTAATTACTCTCAGACACTGAAGTTACCTGGAGATATCCCTAATATTAAAGTGCCCTACATTTCATGGACAACTTTGACATTTAGTAGACTTTTGTGTAAACTGGAAATTCCACAGGCAGATTGCAAAAGAAATTTTTATTCTATAGATAAAAGGTTTCTGAAGTACTTTTGGGGTATTGAATATGTTTTCTATTATAAATCTTTAAAATATGCATATAACTCACATCCTTGTTTTGTTGTGCTCTATAATGTGCATCTAATATACTAATAATTTGTATTTATTTATTTTATTTTTTAATTTTTTTTTAATTTTTAATATTATTGCTCACCAACTAGAATTTAAACTTCTTGAGGTAAAGCATTTTTGTCTCTTTTTTTAAATTGTCGTATTGCCTGATTCTAGAATAGTATCTGGCACAAAATAAGCACTTAACAGTATGTATCAAATGAAGGGGAGGGTGAATATAAAGATGCAGAAAAGAACCCTATCACAATTCTTTAACCTATCATGTCAGTATTTTGTAAGAGTCTATGATTACAAAGTAGTTTTTTGGAGGGGTGGCAAGTCAGAAATGAAATCTGATTTGGGGAATTTTTAAAAATTCACTGAGGCTAATTTTCACAATCCTTAATGTCTTCTGAACTTGCTCTTGATTGGTGGCTAGTTACATATATAATGTACTAAAGAATCTTATTACCTGCAAATTAACCACAATGCCCACAATCTGTGCTCTAAGATCTTAAAGAAATGTAATCATTTTCTGTGAAAGTATTTAATGACATGGAACAGTACAGACAGTATGAGAGTTACCCTAAATAGATCTGGATCATAGCTGGATCTACAGCCCATTCAATAAAGCATACTCTGTGTTCACTGAAGACACTGTTCTGTGTGGCCAGTAAGTTTTGGACAAGACAACGTGCACATCCCTTTCACTGCTTCTAGATATCAGATGGTTTTATGGCTCAGGTGGTTCTTAATATCTGAATTCAGGCAGCTCATTTAATGAAGGGTAAGTGGGACTGTCAATCTCTGCTCCAAGACTATTTACAGGCTATTTTAAGATTTTATTTTCCTACGCTGTGTCTTCTGGGTATATTTTCACAGAGCACCTACTCAATCATAGATAAATTTATGTATCTCTAAGGTAGCTTTGATAGCTTATCTCTGCTTACCTAGTATAGCTTAACTAAGTCAGACTAATTTCCTTGGGGAATAAGTCAAGGAAGAGCATTACAAGATCCTGGATCCCCTTAAGGCTGGAGTGGTCAGAAGGACATTTGGAAAGCCTCAGATTCATCTCTGTGTGCCCTGTCCAACTTATAACAGACCAGGATCACAGAAGAGATGGGTATGTTTGACTACTGTAAGATTTCTAGCAAAGGAGCAAAAAAATGTCTCCCATTCTTGATGATGTCAGTAATTATGGTAAATAGGAAGAAGGCCAATAAAGTATCCTATGAATTGTCAGAAATCTTCCCTGATTTTCCTCAAAGCCTCCCGGGTCTACTACTCAGTTAAGTACATACACACATACACACAGAGAGTATACATACATATTATATAGTATATATGTATACATATATAGGAAAAGTTGTATAAAACCATGTTCTGTCTCAGATCCTTACCAGGTTCCCTCAGGCCTTCCCTCAGATGAATTTGCCCCTACCTTGCAGGACCCTGAAAGAGGAAAGAAATACAGCAAAGCCCTGTTTCATCCAAACTGTTTTGCTAGGCTTATTTGCAATAATCTCATTAGCTTGGAAATGTGTCCAGACTTCTGACTCTTGCCTAAATTGGTCTTTTTGATTTGTTCCTTCTTGTTTTCATTGGCCTCACTTTTCCCACCTTGTAGTCTCTGTATCAGTAGCCTCAACTGAGGTGTACATATACTTTATGGTAACTCCAAGGGACATACTGGAAAACACAGTTTTAACAAAATAAGTTTTTAGCTCCTTAGCTTTCATTTGTAGCCTCTCCTGAACTTGAACTGTATCAGAATCCTCCTGTTGTCAGGGCATCATGCAGATTCTGTTTTCCCGTTCCCTTTTATAATCATGCTTCTTGTGCTCTACAAAAGAAAGCATACCCTCCACCCATCGTAAGTCTTATTACGATGCATTGCCCTGGGTTATTAATAAAACCTCAGTGTTCTAAACAAAGGCAGAGTTCAAAATGGAAATACTGTATTGGGAGCATTCATTAATCAAGGCATCTGAACTTATTCTAGGGCTTCTTGTCTTTTCCTGTTTCATACGTTTTTGTGTGAAGGGCAAAATATTACATTAGAAACTGGCTACTTTTACTTGTTTCTGGACATTTAGATTTCAATTATATTGGTCTGTGGTGCAACAGGAGTAAAAACAAACTTTTCTCTTCTACCCACCAACTATTATTAAAGAATGTAACACTTGTAAGGGAGAGTCCCAGGATAGCACTGCACATAACACTGCAAATAAACACTGAACAGGGTGGTACTCTCTGTGCCTTATCTATGTCAGGTTAGGAATATTTGAGATTTGGTTTTTTTTGTTTGTTTGTTTAAAGGTGAAAAATAATATTTCCCTAGTGACACGTACAGCCTTATTCATTCTTCATTTTTACCACTCTATATAATAAAGCAGAACCTCTTGTAGGTTTTCACTTGCCCATGTCTTTTCCTGGGTCTCATTTGAATATTTTCCTGATTTGAAGGTAGAGAAAGTGAAAATTTTCACATATACTTTCAGCAAAACAACATTACAATTTCACCCATACTACATATAGATTCCTTTAGGTTCCAGGAAGAAACAGTCTCATTTATATGTCCAATATCCCTAAACTCTGGAACCTAACCCATCCATAAAATCCTCCTTGTGCTGATAACTGTTCTGTTTGTGTGAGTCAGCTAAATGTATCTACTAGGCTTGGCATAGTACCCAGTTATTCAAACAAAAATTAATCTAGGTGTCACTGTAAAGAAACTTTGCAAATGTGATTAACAGCTACAATTATAATTAGTCGACTTTATGTAAAGGGGATTATCCTCTGTAATCTGTCAGGCCTGATAGAGTCCGTTAAAAGGCCCAAAGAGCAGAGTTGAGGTGTCCCTGTCAAAGATTTTCTGCCTGGACAGTAGTATCAGTTCATGTGCCAAAATTTCCAGCCTGCTCTTCCTGATGGCCTGCCCTGTAAATTTCAGACCTGTCCAGACATCCTCCAAATCATGCAAACCAACAAAATCTGGATCAATTTTCTAGAATGCCTTAGAAATTTTTACAAAACGGTGGTTTCCAACAGAATTTTTTTTCCCCCTCACAGTTCTGAAAGCCAGAAAACCAAATAAAGATGTCAACAGGGCCACATCTCTCCAGAGGCTCTAAAGGGAATCTGTTCCTATTTTCTTCCACTGTCTGGTGATTTCGGCTGTTCCTTGGCTTGTGGCCATATCATTCAATATCTTCCTCCATCTCCCATTGCCTCCTCTGCTTCTTTGTCTTCACCCCTATGTATGGGTTTCAAAATTCCTTCTGCTTTTCTATTATAAGAATATATTTCACTGAATATAGGATACATGGGGATAATTCAGGATAAACTCCTCCTTTTAAATGTCCTTTGCAAAATCACATATTTTGCCATATACGTTAAAATTCATTATTGCCATATAAGGTAGAACTCAGAATTTCTGGAAATTAGAATGTGAAATATCTTTTGGAATACTATTTTTTGGCCTACTTCAGGCCACCTTTTACTCTGAAAGATTCCTGTCTATCCCACAAAATATACTCTCCTGATCCCAACATACCCAACAGTCTCAAATCATTATAGCATCAGTTCAAATCTCAAAATCTGATCTAAATGTCATCAGACTAAAAGTCCCAAATCTCATCACCTAAGTCATCTAAATTAGGTATGAATAAGACTCTGCATATTATACATCTTGGGGCAAAATTTCTCTCCTTTTTTCAACCTATGAAACTGGAAAATAAATTATATGGCCCAAAATACAATGGGGGACAGGCCTACTATAACAGTTAGACACTTTCATATTACCAAAGAGATAATGGAAGACAGAAAGGAATTACCAGTTCCAACTAATTTCGAAATACAGAAGAACAAAATCCACTAGATTTCAAGTCCTGAGTATAATCCTCTATGACTTGAAGTTCTGCCCTGTGGTCTTATGGCTCACTTCTCTTGGTCTGCAGTCCATTCCTCTAGATCAGTGTTCTGTCCTTAGAGTCATTCTTACTTTTTCTTCAGTGGTAACACATATTTTCAAGTGAGTAGCTTTATCAGCTTCTTCCATGCCTAAAGACATTTAGGAGTCTAGCAAATAGTTTCCTGGACAGTTCCTTCCGCAGTTCATCCTTTTTTTCTTGTATTTTACTATAAGCAGCAATAACAAACCAGCCTGCACCTTAAATATTGCCTGAAAGTTAAATACTCAAGTCCTTCACTTACAAATTCTGTTTTCCGTACAAAGATAGAACACAATTTAGCTACGTTTTCTGCCTATACGGAAGGATCACCTTTCCCCCAGTTTCCAACAATATGTTCCTCATTCCTTCTGAGTTTCCACCAAAAGAAACTTTTCATTCATATTTTTTATCGACATTCTGTGTATGACCATATATGTATTCTCTAAGGTAGTAGGCTTGCGTCCTACACTCTTCATTTCCTTCTAAGTACTAACCTATTATGTAGTGCGAAGACACTTCCACATATTTAGGTATTTGCTTTATAGCAACAATTTGCTTCTGATACCAAAATCAGTTTCCCAAGGCCACCCTGAAAACTTATCACAACTGAATGATCTAGCATAACAACTTTTTTCCCTTATAGTTCTTAATGCCAGAAGTACAAAATCAAGGTGTCAACAGGACTACACCTGCTCCAGAGACTCTAAGGGAAATTCCATTCCTTATTTCTTCCAGGTGACTACAGATGTTCTTTGGCTTGCGGCCACATCACTGTAATATGTGTTTCCATGGTCACTTTGCCACTTCCTCCTCTATGTGTCTTCTCTTCTCTGTACCTATATCATAACTCCCTGCTCCCCTCCCTTATAAGGATGCGCTAAGAGATGCTACACCGATAATCCATGATAATCTCCTTCTCTAAAGATCCCTGGCCTTATCACATCTTTTGCTCATATAAGGTAATATTAATTTCAAAATATGAACTTTTTATTAAATGAATTAATTTATTAGAAACACCTTCCTGATTAATTGTCCTGTTTCAGAGATATATTTATGTTTTCACTAATTCTCTTGAACTGTCCTTTCAACCATAGAAACAACCAGGTTCTCAAAGGAAAAACAAACTTGGCAATGACTTTCTAAATTTTTATGTCGAAAATCCTGTTTCCATTTGGAAGAAAAAGAAAAATGAAAGAATATTTTAGGGACATTACATGTTCATTTCTCTTTTCCCAAGATTGTCTTTATCATCCCATGATGATCTTGTGTTCAACCCCGTATGTGTACTCTAAATCATGATGCTTTATAATTTTTTTTTTTTAGTGGGGCTGAGCAAAATTGCTTCTTCACAGCAAGGAATGAGCATACTTATTGTTTTTTATTGAAAGGATATTTGCCTTTTTTCTTCCTGGGAATATTTCAAAGCACAATTGAATATTACAGTCATTTTTAGCAGAAGAATACAATAGAATTTCCAGAGAGTATTGAAAAATAATTAAGTAGAATGTTGAAAGCAAGATGAGACAAGGATTGAAATGCCATACCAATTCTATATCTAAAAATAATTTTAACTAGTTTATTTGCAAGTTATAAATCCTTATAAATCTTATTTTATACTATATGCCAACATTACTTTTCTTAGGAAATTGCTAATATATAGGGAAATGATGCTATGAGACCAAAGATATCTGATTTTTGTTATGCTTCTTATCTATTTTTTCATGGAGCTTTACTAAGTAATCTGAAGAATTTTCCTCTTATTATCTGAAAGATTTAGGTATTTTAGTTAACACAGTCTTTTTTTTCCAGACTCACTTTAGTAACTTCATTTGCTTAGACACTGTCTAAAGTGACCCTGGACAATATAAAATGCCAAAAAGATATATTTTTTTTTTATGTAAAATGTAAAACATGTGGCAAAAAATTCAAAATCAGCTTAATATGTTTTCAGTGATCTTCAAAGTATGATTTGAATCAAGACCTTATATTTGTATGCTTGATAATAACCTGAAATCATACTCATTTCTGACACAGCAGGTTTTTGATAGCTCTGTAAAAAACAGAACATCATTACTTCAGGCAAGGTGACAAGGATAATCACTTTCTATAATTCATGGTTAATACCTGAATGCCAGGGAAGAATCATTATGTCCTTGGTCCAAAATTTTTAGCCATACTACATCATCTCCCTTCCAAAAAAATATTTGCGAGAATTACTACAGTGAATCCAGTTCAAAGAGACTGCGTTAGATTTTTGTCAGCTTTTGAAAATGCTGTAATTCAAAGTAATACTTGAACTGCTAACATGCAATACAAAGTTTATAGCTTCCTTACAGTAGTAACTCTCTTCGGAAGTCTAGAAGTCTGATGAAATCTTTTTATCTGTACCTTTTGTCAAATAAAGTGGCATCTCGTGAAAAAGAAGTGGGAAGCATTTAGAATATAAAATCAGCTGTGTTTTTGCTTAAAAACTAGATTTGAAAAATACATGTGTTTTTGTGTTTGTTTTCCTTAAAGTCCAAGCATTCCTTTTAAAACTGGTGATATTTTGTCTCAAATGAAATCATCTAAATCAATGTTCTTTATTAATAAATTAAAAAATGAGAAGGCTTTTGTGCATAATATGATTTATCTTGGGTTTGCTTATTTAAGGTGTAAGTACAATAGATGCTGACTACGTCTGGAGTTACCAATATAACTTGCTGCATGTGTAAATATGATCTCACCATGTACAGTCTTTTTCCTGCATTTATCAGATAAATGTGTTCAAGCATGTAGAATATATGTTTTATAAGTCACATTTCCATTCTTCTTTTCCTGGTATTTTCTTTTTTTTTTTTTTTAATATTTTATTTATTTATTTGACAGACAGAGATCACAAGTAGGCAGAGAGGTGGGGGAAGCAGGCTCCCTGCTGAACAGAAAGCCCGATGTGGGGCTTAATCCCAGGACCCTGGGATCAGGACCTGAGCCAAAGGCAGAGGCCTTAACCCACTGAGCCATCCAGGCACCCCTCCTGATATTTTCAAAGAAAGAAACACATTATCTTTTTGTGTATTTACTGAGAATTTCTTTTCATTTAAAACATTGCTGTAGTTTTAGTTGAACAATGATATTGCTGATAATGATTTTTAGAAATATCAGATTTCTTAAAAACTACATTATTTTTATTCTTTCCTCAGGTTATTATGCCTATCTCTAGGAATTTCTTCTAGTGTAGACTCTTTTAAACTTCTAGCATTTGAGTCTGATATATACCAAAAGTGACTCAGAAAAGAATGGCCCAAGGTCATCAGAATCTCTCCCTTCTCAAGGGGACATCTACTTGGTGTTGTCTCTTGTGCAAAGTGATTGAGGAACAAATCAAATGACTAGCAATCGTAGCTCCAAAGAGATTAAATTATCCATTAGATATCTCTAGGTGCTGGAATATATAGTCGATAGAGGTATAAGTCTCTGCCCCCTTGTAGCTTATATTCTTGTAGAAGGAGATAGATTCATAACAAATAAAGAATAAACCTGATAGAATTAGTAAACGCAGGGGAAAACAAAACAAAAACAGTAAAGCCAGACCCTTGGTGGAAAGAGGTTGTGTTAAAATTGGTATGTTCAGAATAAGCCTGACTTAGAAACTAAGAGGTGACATTTGATTCAAGACTATGGTGATGGAAAGATAAAACATGGAGACATCTGGGTAAACAGCATTCCATGTAGAGGAAAGAGCCAATTCAAAGCCTTGAAGCAGTAGTGGAGCCTGCTGTGTTAGAAGCCATTGGGAGGCCATTGTGATTGCCATAGAATGAGCAGAGAGAGGCCATAGAGAGGTCAGCAGCAGATAATGTCAAAGGAGAAACTGTGAGCCAGTTCATGTAGGGCCTTGTAGGATAATAAGAAGATAGATGATCATAGAGCTATGTTTCCCATAGGTTTTGAGATCTTTGATTCAAGGCAGCTCAGTAAAAACATACATTTACCCAGATTTCTTTTACACTAGAATAAAGCAAGGAACATATAAATTAGAACAATCCAGGGCACCTGAGTGGCTCAGAAAGTTGAGACCCCAATTCTTGTTTGGACTTAGATCATGATCTCAGGGTCATGAGGTCCAGCCCTGCATTCCACTCTGAGCTGAGTGGGGAGAGTGCTTGAGATTTTTTCTCTCTCCCTCTCCCTCTTCCCCTACCCCACTCCAGCATGCACATGCACATGCTCTCTCTCTCTCTAAAATAAATAAATATTTTTTCAAAATCCTAAAAAAGAACTAGAAAAAAATAAAAAGGACACTTTAAGCCATACAGAAATTTTGGAAGACGTACAGTAAATGAGATCAACTTGACTGTGAAAACCATGAGTAATAAGAAATTCATAAGCCCTTGTAGGCATAAGAGATCTCAGAAAAGACAAGGGTGTTTCTGTTGTTTTGCTTGTTTTAGCTAAAGGAGGGATGGAAGACTGGTTCTTGGAAGTTGCCAGCCATTTACAAGCAATCTCCATTGAATGCCTACTTTTTCAAGGAGAGCTGATAAGTGCATTTAACTCCACAGGAAAGCCAGAAGTCAGACTCACAGCAGCGAGGGATGCCTAGAGTATGTGGCTCAGACTACACTATCTAGGTGACCTGTATCCAGTTTAAATGCTCAAGAGGACAGAAGTTAATCAGAAGAATGATTATAGTGACTGAAAAACTTTGGGGAGTCTTATTTAAGGCTATTAAAACAAAATTAATAAATAATATCACATGAAACCTGTATAATGGCATACGATAGCAAAGGTCAATATGGCATTTTTGATATCATTGATGAAGTCCCAGAACCTAAGTCAGGTTCGGTGGGGTGAGGTTCGGAGCTGACGACTAAAGAAAGAATTCTTAAGACGTCTTTGGTGCAAAATGGTGGTTTATTAAAGCACGGGGAGCGGACCTGTGGGCAGGAAGAGCTGCTGCCCCGGGTTGTGAGGAGTGGCTGGTTATATACACAGGAGTTGGGTAGGTGAGGACAAAGGAGTGTTCAGAAGTGCTATTGGGGCAAAGAATACTATCAGGATATAGAAGG
The DNA here is from genome assembly GCF_009829155.1 of Mustela erminea. Lineage (NCBI taxonomy): Eukaryota > Metazoa > Chordata > Mammalia > Carnivora > Mustelidae > Mustela > Mustela erminea. The sequence continues at coordinate 108,137,043 of NC_045617.1, read as the reverse complement.
CCTGGTTACTATCAAGTAAAGACAATTGGGAGTCTTCTGGTGGAATGTTACATTCCTGCTATCAAACATCCTTGTTAATGAGATTTAGGTTTAGAAGAAATTTAACTTTATTTACTTTTCCTTCTACCTCCACCTCCTTCGGTTTTTTATGGAGGGGAGGGTGACATTAGGGCTTAAGGAACTGAGTTCTGTGTCTTTGGAAATTGGGCTATTGATAAGGTAACTTCTTTGTTGTAATCTCAAGGACATTTGCAAACCAAGGGAGACTCCTGTCTTGCAGGATTGTGATCTCAGCAAGTTAACTATTTATCGTTTTATGGCAGTCAGGGGTGCCTGAGGAATGCTACACATATGGAGGGGAGAGGGTGGAGGGGGGGTGCAAGGCGCCAGCTTTTGCTTTGTCCTCAGCCAGCCTCCTGCTCCCTCATCATCATAATGAATCCAGATGAATATATGTATATTTATTCACAATATAAGTTTGGCTAAAATAGATACATATGGACATTGATTGATAATTTTGTTATCAACACAAAGTATACATGCTCTTCAAGTAATTTTTAACAATTGTCTCCATAATAGAGTATAATGAAGAACTCAATTCAATACAAAAGATCTCTTGACCACAATAAAATAAATATATAACATATAAATATTGTATGTGCTCTTACACTTCATGAAAACATAATATGTAATTAAATAAATACTAAATGATACTCAGTCCAAAAAATCTTATCATGGGTATTTTAGAAATCCAACTCAGAAATAAGCAATGATAGTGTTATATTAGAAAAAAAACTATGGAAAAAACATATATATATAATATATATATTAAATATAAGTATATAATATATATATATTTTATCTTGTATGCCTTTTATATGTGTTTAAATGTCTCTTAGAAAAGGAGAAAAAAAGAAAAGAAGATGACTGGAGATTACTATAAACTGAAGCATAAATATTATATACTTTATATTTTAAGATCCAGAATAGATCCAACAGTGTATTCCTACTCAAGATTAAAAATATTGCCCCGAATTGCTGTGTATAATTTGTGAGTTTCTTGAAGTCCTAAAAGGAAAACCATTGTCATTAAAAAAAAAAACTATTTAGTAATAAAGAAAATTTAGTTTTAGATTGAAATTTACCACAACTTTTATATTTTTAGGGAATGCATAAATCACTTGATAGTGTATATGAAATAGATAATTAAGAAAGAGGTCACAATACTTAAAAGTAGAATAGATTACTGCAAATGTGAATTACACTATAAAGCTGCCAATAAGTTTATGAGATCTTGTATTTTCACTTTATATTTTTTAAGACAAACCTAACATATCCTTTTGAAGAGACTCAAACATACAGGTGCATTCTATATTACCATATTTGACATAAAATGCAAATTTACTATTTAAATAACTTTGTTCCTATTTATCTTAATTATGATAAAGATGATTTCTTTCTTCACGTGCATTCTGAAAAAATAAAATAAGCTAATATGAAACTTTTTATAGCTCCAGAAGTACTCATACACATTTTTATAATAAAACGTAATTTCTTAATATTAGCTTTATTTTTTCTGACTACCTATAACACAGAATGAAAAACATTGTCAGTAAAAAAGGCTAAAAAATTAAGAAAAAAAAGAAACCTTTTTACCAGATACTACCACTGCTAAATAATTATATATATGACATATATAAGTACACACTTTGTTTACACATACAGATCTTTTTATTGCTATAAAATAAAATAATAAAATATTTGTTCTTTTATAAGGTGTTATTTATTCAATATGTACATCTTTATGGCTTAACACATTTGCATCATTTTTTGATAAGTCACAAAGGATTTATATATAAATCATGTGCCATAACTTATTGGTGTTTTTATTTGTGTATTTTACCATTTACTGTCTCTCTTTAAGGACAAGAGCAAGTTAAAATTACAAACTGCTTTCAAATATATGCCAGTGTTTGAAGGAAAGAAATTTGGTAAAGATGCAACTAATGTGATTTTTAATCACCTTTTTTATAACTATTACTTACTGAATATTTTCTTTATGCTCACTTTCTTCTTAGAAAAACTTATCTGATTTGCTATTATTATTACCAATCCCATTTTAAAGATAAAGAAACTGACATGCAGAAAGTTTCAGTAACTTCCCCATTGTCAGTCAACTAGGATTCAAAGACAGGACTCCGACCTAAAAGCTTCAAACTACTATATAACTTATTACAGCATGTCTGGGTTATGTGTGATTACCCATTACTGCATTGAGTCTCATGCATAATAGTAAACTATTTTTCCAACATTAAAAATGATACTTTTTTTTTTTTACTATGCCCTCCCACACCCCAAATAGCAATATATTAGGAGAAATAATATGCAGCTTTCATCAAAACCCTATTTGGGGCTGGATTCAAACATGGCTATCCCTGTCTGATACTCTGGTGGGAAGTTCCTGAAACTAGTTGATTTGCACAAGACTTTTGTGGAAGACAGTTAAATGGCCATGTCCTCCAGAGAGTGAATTGAGAGCATTGGAATTTGTCTCTGTGATGGGTCCGTGATCCACCCCCAGACATAAGTGTCCAAGTCCTAGGGAGAAAGAGGTAGTTATAAAGATTAACTGAACACGGTTTGCACTAAAATATTGTATCCTTGGGAGTACAAACAGCATTGTTTTGAGGTCCAGACAACAAAGTAGAACCCAAGTGGGGCACAGAGGCCTGTTACCCATCCTTTTAACAGTACTACATTACTACATGAATACCATTCAGAATCCTAAAACTGTAAAGCCATTTTGAATTATCAAGAACTTCAACACGTGATTGATGGCACTTAAGGCCTGAAAGCAATGTATGTTAGAATGGAATAGGCTAGGTCGTGCCCTTTGGTAGAATGAGCTTGTTCAAAACCTGTATCCTGAGTCCCCAAGAACTTTAGAAAATGGTTGAGAGTAGAATATCACAAAAGTTTGAGGAACTCTTTTGTTGATCTGATCAACAAAACGTGTGTAATTAATATTAACATGAGTCAACATTAAGACATTAGCAAATGTGTATTTTCAAAACCTGAGGTGCTCTGGAATAATTAGCAGAATGTCCCTAAACAACCACTGGTAGAGTTGATTTTTGGTGGAAGGAATTAGTCCGTACAAGAAATCCACTGTCTTATAAAATCTCAGCAAAATTTTTCTCAATACAAATGACCTGACTACTTGGGATATAACTTGGTTTATGTCAGGAGAATAAGTTTCTAGTCCTGCTTTAACGTTTTTTAAGTTAAATGTTGCTATGCTAGTCCCCCTTATGTGGGGGATATGTTCTAAGACCCCCAGTAGATGCCTGAAACTGCAGGCAGTACTGGATCTTATACATACTATTGTTTCCTATACATACCTACTTATGATAAAGTTTAATTTATAAATTAGGCTTAGTAAGAGATAAATAATAATAACTAATAATAAAACAGAAAAATTAAGACAATATACTATAATAAAAGTTATGTGAATGTCGTGTTTCTCAGAATATCTCGTTTTACCATATTCACCTTTCTTCTAATGATGTAAAATGATAAAAGGCCTACATGATGAGGTGAATGATGTAGGAATCATGACACAGTGTTAGGCTACTACTAACCTTCTGATGATTCCTTAGAAAGAGGATCATCTGTTTCCAGATTGCAGTTGACCAGGGGTAACTGAAACAAGAAAGAGCAAAACTGCAGGTAAGCAATTTGGAGGACAGACTGTCCTTAAGTAAATAGCGATTTAGGAGCCTGAAAAAAAGTTCTCATAGAACTGAAGAAAAGTTCTCATAGAAAACCTGGTAAAAATTAAAACTGACTTTGCCATTCTATTAAGAACTACATATGTTTTATATCTAATGTACAGTGTGATGATAATCATATCCACCAAATTCATCTGTTGTGAAGATTAAACAATGCATGTAAATCACACTAACATTCATGGAGCACTGAAATAGGCAAGACACTTTCTTGAGCACTTTATGTATATAAATTCATTTAATCCTCACTAAAAATCTATAAGATGTGAAAAATAATTATACCTAGGGTAGTAAGGATTATAATAGCAGATCTGGTACAACACTTACATATAGTCCACTCTTCTAGGTAATCAGCTACACATGTATAGAGAAAACATGAAGAACATAGACGTGAAAAAGATTTCTGGATGTCTCCCTCCCAGGTGTTCATGGAAGAACCAGGCTACCCACCAGGGTGGTCAGATTCCCACTGCCCATTTAATCAGTATTCCATAGCACTTTAGGAACAGTGGTCCAAAAATGTTGATGATTATACATGTGTCAGAAACATTTCCCACACTACTGATAATCTTTTTATCCACACAAAAATGCCCTGATAGGTTATACATGTCTGTCCCACATAGCACAAAAGTGTCAGGGCTGATAACTATTTTACTAGCACCAAAGTCCATGTATTTCTCTACATGTGGAACCGTCTTCCCACTAAGGAAACACTGTTATAACAGGAGTCCATTATAGGATGGGTTGGATGGTGGAAAATGGAGAAAGATTGAAATGGTACAACAACTAATTCTTCTTCCAGCTTCAACCAGAACTCATTTATTTTATGTGTTTGATATATTCATTTATTGTTGTTCTTCCTAAGACTGCATTTGGAAAAAGAAAAGGATTAACAGCCTTTTTCTATTAGGGGGAGAACACATTCCTTCCCACCATATTTATGTCAACCATTTGATCATCTTACCTAATTTTCCTCATCAAAATATAATGCCTGTCCAAGTTTAACCTAGATCTTCATATTTAGCTCCAATTTCTATTCTGAGGGTTAAAATTTGCCCAGATCCATTTAGCAGGACTCTACTAACTGGTTCAGTTAATCTTCTTCTTTTGGGCTCATTGCATCGTTTAGAAATATTATGTTCCATGTTTCATACAAAGCCAAATATCAGATAGTTGATAGGTAGATAGACAGATAATAGATAGATGATTGATAGATAGATAATAGGTAGATGATACATAGTCAGATAATAGATGATTGATAGTTAGATAATAAGATAAAGTTGCTTCTCATACAACCAATTTTGGAAATTCACAATACATTAATACCTTACATAAGGGCATAATAATTACCTTACATTAATAACACTAATTGATTGATAAATATCAATTATCCTTCATACCAAGAATGACTCTCAATGCTTAACTCTGAAAAAAAAAAAAAAAGATAACATCTTTATATTTAAAAAAGCCAGCTAGAACTAAGTCTATTTGAAATGCTTCAGTGTTTCTATTAGCCACTGAATTGCCTAAAAATACTGTCTCTCAGAAAACTTTTCACCTGTTTCTGGTAAATCACCTCAAAGGAAAGCACAGAATGTGGCTTTACCAAGTAAGGCAACATTTCTATTTGCAAAACTTTGGTGGTTGCCTGGAATCTTCTCACTCATCTTCAATAGATGATTAACACTTTTATCTTCATTAATTTCCAAAGACTGAGCTTCTTCAAAGCTAGTTTGCTCCACAAGATAGTTTGAATTGAGAATTGGCTGCTCAAATACAGGTGGTTATTGGTCAGGAGAGGAAATATTTTTCAGTATGTAAGACACCTACCAGGTTTATGTAATATGTAGTTAATACTGGCGTTATGTTTATTTATTTCTGTTATGTTTCCTTTCACTTTCCTAACTCCCTTCACAGCCAATATATCAAGTTCTATTAAGATGATCATCCAACTACATAAAATTATATTCCTTTAATCAAATACTAGTGATCGACCTCCTCTACAAGGCCTTGGCATATTACTGTGTATATGTGTTAAGATTAGAAGACTCCTTGAATGTGATTTATGTAAATGGATTCAATATTAAGTTTCAGGTGTTTCTATGTTTGGATCACTTCTCAGAATATTCTGAATAACTTACAATGTAACATTCTGAGTCATAGATTTGGCACTCTTTCATTAGCTGGAGTTAGATTCCCCAGCAAACTGCTCACTACCTTTCCTATCACCCATCTATTAAATTAAAAGACATTATCCTTCAAAGACCTTTCTATAACCGTATTTCCACATTTATTATGCAGAACACCTCCCTAAAGCCCTTGATATTGTCAATAAGAAACTCTCAGAACTACTAGATAAAAGCTATTTGAAATATGTATCAACGTAGCCCTGTGTGTTACTCTAGAGACTCATATTTGAAGGAGAAGCATGAATGCAAGTCTTTTAGTGGTATTGTCCTTGTTAAATCAATGTAGTTGACAGGTCTCACATTTTGAGTCATTTGTCCTCAGGATCCCATATAAAAAATAAAAACAATAATCATTGTTTGTGATAGAATCATTGCTTTCTGATGTGACATAATTAACAGCTCTAGGCCATGTCTTCATACCTCTCAAAAATGCTATGTACTTATCATGTAACTAAAATTTCTTTACCTAGAAAATAGAGTTGCTTTTCCCATGGCTATCATTATTTTTATGTTTAAGGCTAATATTTATATTGTTAACTGGCATAGGAGCAAAATCATGAAATAAATGATCTGAACAAAAGAGTAGAATTATACTTTAGTATATTTTGCTTCTTAGTAACCAAAATTTTTAGGTTATAGTTCAAAAATATGTGTAAATTATTAATTTCTAATAATTGGAGTATGTGATTTTATTTAGCAGCAAATTTTAAATGATGGCCATATTGCCAGACATGACTATACCCTTCCAAATGTACTTACATATTACTGGAGATTAGAGACTTGTCACAGTGTTAGTGAGTTTACACCTTGGTATCTCTACTTAGTGTTAATCTATTTTGATTTATACAATTCCTATAACTATACACAATGCTTTAATAGCTAGGAATTTCTTCATGTTAAAAATATACAAAAGAAAACAAATAATATGTATATATAATATATTATATATGAAACATAAAAAACATATATAAAACATATATGGATATATATAATTCCATTCAAGAAAACTAAAACCTGATTTATCATCACATATACTCTACATGTGAAATTGTATAATCTAATCATATTTGTATCAATATTACATATCTATCTTTTTAACTACAAGTCTATCCATCTTATCTTACTCCATTTAATATAATAAAAATAAAGCAAAAGAGATTTAAAAAAATATAAACAGGTTTTCAGTGGTCAACCCAGATTTGAGCATCTTTCATGAAAATGTATAAATACTTAAAATTAATGTGCTGTGTGCTATTAAACACTTGCACAAAAAAATATTTCAAAGCAAGGGAGCAGTTCCCATGAAAGTGATTAAAATATCTCTCGGTAATCAAATATGGTAGATTTATTTTATCTAGTTGCAAGGCTTGGAAAAGAAGTACTTGGATTAGAAGTACTACCTCAGTTCAGCACCAGTTCTTTGGCTGATTCCAAAATTATACAACAGAACTAGATGTTGTCATGTTTATATATATATATATATATATATATATATATATATATATACAGACACACACATACATACTTTGTATTATGTTATATATAATTTATTATTATTATTTATATTTATTTTTCCCTTTTTTCCACAGGTGTTTGTTCTGGCTTACTACAAAAAAACTCCATTTAGCATCTCTAAGAGGGTCTTTGACTCAGGAGGATGGTTCCTACAATTTCTAATCTTGTTATTCTACCAGAAAATAGTAACAAACTCATTATTCCTACAACAAAGTATCAGACTGCAAGCGGGCTACAAAACACACAGTCCTTTTGTCTTTATTCTGTATAGACTTCACTAAGGCATCCATGTTCTTCATCTGATGCGAAGCCAGGGAAGCATTCCAAAGTCTTTTCTGATGGGTTATTATAATAATACAAGGTAGAAATCTACTACTTAAGATATTACTTTTATAGAATTAAATTAACTGATGAGAAAACATGAAAATCACAGCCCAGACATTTTGACTGAAGGTCATGTATTATGTTATATAAAATATATTCAGGTTATATATTAAGTTAATAACATTGATTACTTCACTTCTAAGTTCAAGTCTAGCTTTTAAAAATCAAATCCATTGTAAAAAAATATTCTATTTTATCAGTGAGACAACCAATGTCAAGTATATCCCTACAACACATTTTACAGAGAATACACACATATATTCTAATAAATATGTATTCATTTGATATTAATCATCATGGTGGTTATTTTAAAATAATCGCAGTATGCCAGTTGGTTATATGTATTTATCAGTTTTGCCACATTTTAAGATAAATAAATTTTGAAGTAATGCTCTTTTTTTTAAATACTTCTAATCATAAAGCTCTTGGCCTCGCACCATTCAATCTTACAAGTTCAAATGCATATAAGCATAAACCAAATCCATTATTTCTTCAAGTTTACATAGTAATACCTCCCTTACTCCTTATTAGATGATTATATTAAGAAACAAAAGAATTAACCATAATGTACATAAGTAGGGAATTGGTTTTTCAGAAATATAGCAAATTTGGAGTCTTCCAGTGGCTACCAACTGTTGTTTGTTAAATTGGATTTAATGGTTTGGGGACACTTCATATTTGTCTATTAGAAAGTGAAGTTTCAAGGGTGAAAATTGAGATATATCATATTTAGGCCTAAGTGGTTTATCAAATTCTTGGCCAGTGTTGATGATACTCAGTTTGGATCTCTGTTTGGCTTAACTTTTAAGTTCCAAACCATGAGCAAAAGCACATGTTAATTGTTTGGGGTGATTTTATAAAAATCCATGTGAATCATATGTATGTATATATGCATATGTATAAATGAGCAAATATACACACACAAGATGCAGTGTTCTGAAGAGATGTATTTTAATGAGGTAAAATGTCCAAAGGAGCATACCTAAAGGTAACAGCCTATGTTTGGAAGAAGAACCTTTGGTTTACAAATGAAAATGGAACATTATAAACTGATTTCAAGAAACTCCTTACTCTTACGCATTAATGAATCTTATCTAAAAATAGATGACTTGTGGTAAAAAAACAAAGTTCAGTCCTTCATATCACTACTACCAATTAAGTAGTATAAACATTAAAATGAGTTTCTAAAACCAACATTTTTCAACTGAATAATATAATGTTCAGTGAAGCATTCTTAACTTGATGCAATTCCCTAAAAATGCACGGTTATGTCTTTAAATTTTAGCTTATTTTGCATTTTTTTATTTATTTATTTTCAGCATAACAGTATCATTATTTTTTCACCACACCCAGTGCTCCATGCAATCCGTGCCCTCTATAATACCCACCACCTGGTACCCTGACCTCCCATTCCCCCACCACTTCAAATCCCTCAGATTGTTTTTCAGAGTCCATTTTGCATTTTTAAAAAACAAGTTGCTCTTTGATTAAAACTTAGAGACTTAGTTCAAAATCAAGGAAAGATATTAGCTTATTTTTCTCCAATAAATATACCAAATCCTTCCTTTAAAAAATGAGTCAGACAAAAATAGTAATACATGAGCTGCTTGCCAAAAGCACATACTCTTAGATGAATATTTTAGAAGAAAATACCTCATTTTGTCAGGCATTTTTATTTGACTTGTCATCTCTTGCTTATGGAGGGACTGGACATTTTAAGGATCCAGACCATGATGTACATGGTAACAGATAGAAATACATATATTCATACAGATATAGGTAATTTGGAAGATGATTTCATAGGAAAAGTGATAAGGTTCAGTCAAGTGCTTTTGCTTTGCCATGAAAAAAATAAAGTTTTCGATGAGAGTAAGGGAAAGAATGCCCTGGAAGACTTTAGAGCAACATATAAGTCAAGAAATAGAGTTAAAAAACAATTTATTGGGTGATAGTAAAAGGATTTCTAGCAATTTTATGTGCTCAGTTTTGTGGATGTTAAATGGCAAACTGTCAGGTTGGGTGGGTGGCTCAGGTGTCTAAGTGTCGATGGGGGATTTCAGCCCAGGTCATGATATCAGGGTTGTGAGATGGAGCCCCATGGTAGGCTCCATGCTGGGTGAGAAATCTGCTTGGGATTCTTTGTCTTCCTCTGCTTCTCCTCCCTCCCCCCCCTTCTTACTCTCTCTCTATCAAATAAATAAATAAATAAATGACAAACTGTCACTTTAGGGTTTTTTTCATTTTTTGTTTGTTTGTTTGTTTTTATTTCCTCTAGCAATTTCAGCTTGTGTAATTCAGATTGGGCAAAGGTGGACAGTTGAGTTCAAGTAGAAAGTAAGTATTTACTCAAGCCCATATAAAGGAGGGATGGAGAAAACAAGCAGTTAAGAGTATTTTCTAGAAAATGATAAATAATAATAGGTATTTGATTCTAACCCAAATAAGAATGGAATTGAAAACTGGAGAAAGGTTGATAGCTTAAAAAATGGTAAGGTCATTAGATTGAAATTCCTGAATTCTGGCTTAGCTCAAATGCCTGGCACACAGTGACTTAATTAATGATTTTGTATAAATCGCACTTCATAGTCATTGTTGACGTTGTCCCTTCCCTTCTCCACCATATAATCTGGGAAACTCATTAACTAAACAAAGGTAACATTAATGAGCAAGAAGAACATCAACTTGACTGAGTCTTACTAGTGTCTCTAAAGGAGATGGTTAGACAGGGGTTCTTAAAGAATTTTGGAAGTTGGTTTTAGTCCTGGTTTCATATAGATGTTAATATGTTTGCTATAGACAGGGTTTGGTCTGAAATTGGATATAAGAAATGTATCAGAGGAGTCAGTGTAAGAACATGTCTATGTCATGTCTATGAAAGACATGAATCTATGTGAAGGTTTAACACTGTAATCTTATCTCAGAAGACATGTATCTGAAAAAACTAGTGTTAAAATAGTTTAAGCTTAGACAATTCGTGTTATATACTCATAAGTATGTGGCAAATGATGAATCAATGCCTTGTATAAGTACTCACACAACTTTTTAAACTGTGTTTGCTTTCGTATTTCTATTATGCATAGTCTTCACTTGCTCTGTGCTGGTGTCAAATAGTTAAAGAAGATATTGTTTTGCTGGAAGATTGTGCAAGAGCTCAGGATCAGTTACAGAAATGAGAAATAATTAAATGAAGAGCAGAAAAACCTATTTTGTAGAAGTTAGCCATAATTGTGTGGTGACCTAGGTAGTTGTTTAAACTTCGTCGTAAGTACCATTTAATAACTTAAGAATAGTTATGGCAATTCAATGATAGTGAAAATAATTACATTGACCATGAAATTCTTTGCACATTTTATTTTTTTAGTGGGGCTTGTACTCAAGAGTCACATGCTTTTCCACCGTAGCCAGGCAGGCACCCCTCTTTTCATACTTTAAGTGGTTTAGATTGAATTTAAGCAACAGAGCCATATAATAGAATATGGTATCATTTTAAAGGATTTGTGTATAAATGGTTCTGTGTTCCAATATCATAGTTATGAAAAAACAATCAGACATACATAATGTCAAAAAATTTAAGTAGATCATTGAAGTGATATGGCAACTGAAATTTTAAAGTTAATTTTTCTGGCAATAAGTCAATGGGCACAACCAAGCTAGATAAATAGACTTGACCTATATTCTAATTCTGACAAGGCAGAATTTAGTTCATACTGTTCTTTGAAATCTAGACCAAATAATTTGCTTTAGAGACATATCACTAGAAGGTATCTTTTTTAAAAAGCATTCTCAAACCTAATGAGAGAACTATTAAATGGCTCAGTAGAGACATGCGAGCAAAGAAACAGACATGAAGAGAAAATAATAGAAAAGAATGGTGGAGAATAAAAAAGAGAGGAAAGGAAAGGAAAAATTTTCCATTTTAGCCCCTTGAAGGCTTTGTGTAGGTGAGTAAGCCTCAATGGTCCTGGAAATAATTATAATAAATATTCAGGAAATATTAGAGATTATTGAAGTGATGTATTTTATTCTGACATGAATAACATCAGTATTATTGACAACTGTATAAATATTTATAAAAACTTTTCAGAATTCTTTAAAAGCAAAGGAGAACCTGACTCATATAGCTACACTTGAAAGCTCAGACAAGAATCCAAAATTAAGGGCACCTGGGTGGCTCAGTTGTTAAGTGTCTGCCTTCAGCTCAGGTCATGATCCCAGGGTTCTGGGATTGAGGCCCACATCAGGCTCCCTTCCTCTCCCACTCCCCCTGCTTGTGCTCCCTCTCTTGTTGTGTATCTCCCTGTCCAATGAATAAATAAAATCTTAAAAAAAAAAAATCCAAAATTAAATAAATAATTAGCAAATGTAATGTAGATGACCTCAGTTGTACTTTACGTTACAATTGTAAGACTAGCAATTTCTCCTGGAGATATAAAAATCAGCTATTTTAAAATATGGGCAAAAATAATTTATATGTTAATCAACATTGTAACCTTTCATGTACTACTTAGAATATATGTGAACAAATATTATTAAAAATCTAGTACAATGACCTCAGTGCTTTTATTAGCAACAATAGATATCTATGTAGTTAGTGGTTTTCAACTTCTCTTTTGTGTGATTTTGGAAATTAAACTACATGAACTGTGAAGATAGACTGAGTTTTTCTTGCTCATATCTGTATTCTCAGTGCTGAGGGAAATACCTAGGATATAACCCAGATTTAATAAATAACTATTGAAGGAATGAATAAATAAATGAAGTAATCTGTCAGTCAGTGAGAAGACTTGCAAAGTTATGGTCTGGACACAATACCAATTTATAACCTCCACCTACTTTAACAACCTCATTTCCTACTAACCTGACATGCATCCAGTACAGTAGTCACACAACTTTATTTGCATTACTTAACATCCAACTCCTAGATAAATTGTGCCTCAGTGCTTACCTAGTATATAAGACAACCTGAGCAAATCATTTTTAACAACCCTTTCCTCTACATAAAAAAAACTTTAATAAAAATCATGTAGTAATTATGAACAATTTTACCCTTACTGTGTTTTCCTGTTTTAAAACAAGTAGAATTTGAAGAAAAAAAAAATCAATGTATAGATTTTGTTCAAATGCAGCAGAATATTTCTTGCATGAACTAAATTTTCTTTAAAAAATTTTAAAAATTACAAATTGCACTTTGCGTGCTTTGTCAGTATTCTAGTTTGTCAACGCATTTAAAATCTTCAAATGCTCACATAGAATGAAAGAATGGAATAAACTCGAATTCAGTGGCTTCATTTTCACATAAGGAACCATCATTATTTATTCTGAATCAGTTGTTTAATGAAGGTTTAGGTAGCACACAGAAATTGGCTAAAACAATCCTGGCATAATCTTTAAAATCTAAGTGTGCAAGTACAGATAAATGCATGTGTTGGAAGCCAACTGCCCACAACCATCTACTGAGCATTATCCAAATTAAATTCCATGTAAAATGAAAACATCAATGAAAGCACAATTTGAAGTTAATTTGAAGTTAATCTACATATTCAAAAAGTTAAAAAATAACTGAAACAATTGTTGGTAATTAAACTAATGAACTATTTTTTTTTCAGGAGGAGTTACTTACTTACTTACTTAGTTAAAGATTTTATTTATTTAGAGAGAGAGACAGCACAAGCAGGGGGAGAGGTAGACAGAGGGGGAAGCAGGTTCCCTGCTCAGCAGGGAGCCCAAATCAGGACTCAATCCCATGACCCTGGGATCATGACCTGAGCTGAAGGCAGCTAAAGGCAACCACTTAACCCACTGAGCCACACAGACTTCCCAGGGAAGGAGTATTTTATAATAGATATCATTTAGAATGGCCTGAACATGGTGTTAATTAAAATAAAGCTGACTTCTAATTGGTTCTTCATTGTTCTTTAAAGTTTCTACAAAAAATAAACTCCTGGGAAAAAAAAAAAATGAACTCCTGTACCAAGGATAAACCAGTGCTGTCTCCTTCTTGTGCACAGGTGATCTGCTATCTTTTAAAATTTACCTAAAAGCTAATTCCCTTATGAAGTCTTTCTTCACCATTACCAAACAAAAACTAAGTTCTGTTTTCTCATTGTTCCTATAGAATTAACGTTTGTACCATGAATTTTTGTTTCACTTTTGCACTACTCTCTCCTGCTACCACACCCTGGATGGCAACATTGTAAATGCTATGTAACCTTTGGAGTAAAGATAACCACAGCAGAATCATTCCAGGAACTATGTTCTAACCAATTGAAATGACTAGTTACTAATATAAGAATATTTATCATATGATAATAATATCTCGTAATTATTAAAGAAATTACACAAAATTATACATTCTATAGCTATTATAAAATATAAAATTACATGTCTCACATGGCCCCTTTGAATTTCTCTGTTATATGTTATTTCTACCACAGATCGCTCTTGGAAGAAGTAAATGCACAAAGAAGAAAAATTTCAAATATATCCTTTCATTCATTAATTCCACATTCTTAAAAAGGTATAAAAGAAGACAAGCAGGAATTTACTAGCAAAAGTGTACTAAGCTTCACTGACCTCGTGGGAAGCAATGGGGCTTTTCTAATCTTTGATTTTCGAGATTCTAAGAAATCATGTCCAATTTAATTGTGGGAAAGAGAGAAAGCCATTAAAGTTAGAAGTCGCGTGGAAGGGAAGGTTCATTAAAAAAAAAAAAAATCCAAATTAATGTCAAAATAATTCACCAGTTCAATTACCTGAGAAAATGAAGATGGGAGTTTCTAGTGTTATTGATGACAATAAAGGAAAGGAGAAAGGGGACAAAGAGTTTAATTGAGTGTATGTGAGGAGACAAAGCTAGCTTAAATGAAAGCAGAGGTCAGGCCAGGCCTTCTCCAGAGACACAGAGATTTTTGAAAGTATGTATTGAGAGAGAATTCAATCCAGAAGGATAAACTAACATCTTTTAAGAAAAAGGAACAACTATTAATCCAAGATTAAGCAACCCCTTAAAAACACTGCAATAGTCCAAAAGGCAGTACGTTTTAGTTGTGATTTGTGAGTTTATAAACTGTAACAAGCTTCTTTTCAGTAGATTTTGTTGTCATTTATAATGTTACTCTTTTACTCAGAGGACTGTCTATACTTAGTGACATCTACTGTTTCAGAGTAGGTTTACTCATGAAGTTAGAATTGCAGCAACAAATGTGAACAAAAAATTTCATGAGCATTTCTGTTAACAGGAAACAAACATTTATAGCTTATATTTCTAAAAGTCCACTCTATGAGAATATAGTAACCAGATTTGAAAATTATAATCAATTTTATTCAGAAGTACTATATGTTTATTTGGAAAAATCTTTAAATGTGCAGTTATATGTATTATATATATATTTTATATGATAATCACCCTTAATCCAACCACAGAGGGAAAATCATTACACATATTTAGTGCTTTTTTTCTGGTCTATAATCTAAGGATATATAAGTACTTAAAAGTGTTATCATGTGCTACATACTGTTTTATAACATATACTCTAATTTGTACATATACTATTATGACATACCATTTTATGACATATATTTTTCATTTGTATATGCCATAAATATATTCCATTATAATCAAATGTCATTAAGTTAATTTTGTAGCTTCATATAAGACTACTCTGATCAAAATTTATTAAAGCTGCCATCCATACAGATTCTGTTTTTTAAAATCATATATGCATATAGTGCAAAGTGATAAATATTTGAAAACATATATTTTGGTGCATAATTCAAAGTATTTCTTCATCATTAACTTCTGAAAGTGGACAAATTGTATTAAAATGTATAAACATTTTTATTATAAGCAAAATAATAAAATGTCCTCTAACACTTTTTAAAAATGATTTGCCAACTATAAACCAGTATTTCCTACAGAAGTTTCTAGAAAGATGAAAACATTCTGCATCTTCTCTGTCCAGTATGTGACCACATGTGGATACTGAATATTTGCAATGTGGTTAGTGTGACAAAGAAATCGAATTTTTTAATTTTATTTAACAATAATTAATTTTAATTTAAATAGTTACATGTGGCTAGTATTGACTGTATTAGCACGGATGTAGATTAAATAGGAATTTGTTTTGTAATTTGCATTTTTTTGAATACTGTGAAGCTTGATTTTCTAAAATAAATAAATTAATCAAATGTATTTTTGGTGTGAATTGCTTATTTTTATGACTTTAATCCAATCCTCCTGGAGTGCTCCAGATCAAAGTTTTTTTAAAAAAGGGAGGGGGGCAGGAAGGAAATAAGGAGGAATGAAGGACAAAGTAAGGAAGACATCTAAACTGCACAGTGTAGAAATATGCACACAATCAGGAGAAAGAAATGACATAAGTTAAACAGGAAAAGTGTAACATAAAGAATTATTAACTATAATAAAAGAGTAACCATAAGATATAAGGAAACTCTGAATTGTACCTTGGCCCTGAGGGAGAGTACCCAAGGAAGGACAAACTTGGAAGAGGTTCAGGACTTGTTAGAGAAGATCTGGTTTGACACACAAACAGGAGAAAAGTTGCTTGATTTGGTCAGGCTGGAGTTTTGGTGCTGGCAGCAAGCAGTAGGCCACACTCAACCTACAGGTTGGGGCTCAGGCCCTCAGCAACCAGTAATGTAGATGTAGGGAGAGTCCAGGTGCCAGTGGGGCAAGAGTCCTTCTGAGCATGCAGGTTGGGGGATTCTTGCTAAGGGAGCATAGGTGGGCAGCTGAGTGCAGGCTAAGCAATGCTCCGGTTCTCTAGAGGATGCAGGAAAGTTATCACCAGTCCAAGTCTGAAGGTGACAGAGGGACCTTTATGCACCCTTTGAATATTCTTGCTATGTTTGTAAAATTTCCATGCTTACAAATCCCTGTTCCCCAAAAGGGAAGCTACACAGTTCTGGAGATCTTTCTAGCTGCAGCTGCGGCTAATTTACAGTCATGTAAGCTCTGCAACTTCAATCATAATCACTTGGTCAGAGTCTTAAACTCAGAAGAATGCAACTTATGAAGGAAATTCCTTGTGGATTCCATTTTGTTGGTGTTTGTGGCAGAGGATGTCCAAAATTGAGGATAATAATGGATACAAAGTTGAGTTTTCGGCACAGAAGAGAAGTTTTTGTTAGTAGAAGCAGTAAATCCAAGTCCTCACAACAAATTGAAGTCCTAACAACAGGACAACTGTAGCATAAGGAGGCCAATTCTATAAAATTACATTTATAGACTTTTTTTTTTTTTCCTGACAACTTAGTCCTGAGCCTGGATCTCTAGCTCTAAACATACTTCTTATCTTTCTCACTATTATATATAACTTGCTTAATCAGCTAGGGTCTGTTCTTTTGCATATAACAAAAAATGCTAATCAAGACAGATTCTTTTTTTTTTTTTCTAGAATAGGCTGTCAATCAAAAAAACTTCACAGAAACTAAAAGATTCTAAAACTGGTTATGTGGCCTACTTAAGGATGAGGGTTATGAAATCTTAAATTAATAATAGATAGGACTCTTCCTAACTCATGACATATATGATAATGGAGATGGTTAAATTTTCTTGTGTGATCAAGAAAGTAGTGCCTAAGTCTTCAAGAAACAAAGGAGCCTTTTTTTTTTTTTTTAAGATTTTGTTTATGATAGAGATAACGAAAGAGAGCAGAAGCATGGGGGGTTGCTGCTAGACAGGGAGAAGCAGGCTGGATCCCAGGACACTGGGATCATGACTTGAGCTGAAGTCAGATGCTTAATGACTAAGCCACCCAGGAGCCCCCCCCCCACAAGGGACTTCTGACATAGAACAAAGTGAGTAACATGAAGTCATCAGGATTTGGAGGTAAGCTCATTGTTTCTGACTGCACTGGACAGTGACAAATAGAGCAAAACATATAAACCACTACAACAATAAATACCCTCAAAACCCTAAATTCTTATACAAAGGTAAAGAAAGTTAAAAAAATATATCTACAAACATGTTTAAAGAGCATTACATGCAGCGATGCCAACAGAAAAGAAGCACCAAACTAAAACTCCGGTTTTATTGGTTCTGGCACTTAAAATACAGTAGTGTCTTGACTGAGTCAATTTCCTTGCAAGGTACTGCCAGTTTTCACCTCCTCCCCACATAACTGAAAGTTTCCAGATATAAAACTAGAATATGTTTCCATTGCATCCTAGAATTCCATTCCCTACCACATGAATTTGAGGAGCCTGCATTTATAACAGATGTTAAACTAAGAAAGTAGAAACATATTTTAGATGGGCTGAATTTCTCAATGAAGTTCACTTACAAATACTGGATTGCCTGTGCTAGTTTGTTGTTGTTGTTCAGTGATATTTCCTAACAACCTAAAAGAGTAGTTAATACTTAATCTGCACTAAACAGATAGCTTTGGATAAGAGATAGATGTGGAAATAGATGTGGTTATTGACCATGTCAATTAAGTACAATGAATACTATGGTGTCTCACCCTCAATAAAGTTAGATGCACATGAAAGTCACTTGAAATGCTATTTAAAAATTACTGATGCCCAGTGTCCACATCCCAAAATTTTAAATTGTATGATGAGGCACCAATATTATAATTTTGAACAAACTTCTCAGGTGATATACAATAAGGAATCCTAAGAATTATGAAGTAAGTAATTTTGTAGCGGATGTATTATATGTACCATCTTATCCACCCCAAGAGCTGCCAGAATATATTCATTACTTCAAAATTTGGGAGTCATTCATAAGGGAAGTATAGACATCGTAGAAAGTGTGCTGGTTTCTAATAACTATAGGCCAGAGAGATTTAGAACAGCAGTTGCTGCAGTATGATTTTTTTTTCTTTTTCAATGTAAATGATAGAATCAAAAGGTAAGGTGAACCAAAGCTACCTTAATAGAAAAAGATCAGAGGGGTAATCAGAATGGGGCAACACGGAGGAAACCCTCATGGTGGCTAATTTATCTTGGGGTTGTTCAGCCGAATGAAATCATTAGCCTACCAAATTCATACTTGATTTATAAAACTGAAATATGCCCACGCCTGCTGAACAGAAGTCTAACTGAATCATGATAACAGACCTAGTACCATTCATAGATGGAGATCCAGAGCCCCTTGAATAAAGGTTTGGTATTGTCACAACTATGGAGCATCTCTGCTCTTTATTCTCACCTAGAACATGGGCCTTATACTTTGGTATAGTGTCTTGCATGGTGGTCTCATCACCACAAAAAAAAAAAAAAAAAAAAGGTCATGTGAGAAAGGTGACTTACTGCCCAAGGATGATAGTGACCTGCAGCCTTGATAACATTGTTAAAGTATAAATACACTGTAGCTGTTAAGAGCATATATTCTAGCGCAGGGATACCTAAGCTCAAATCCAAGCTCCAGTACTTAATAGTTATGTGACTTAAGCAAAGTACTAACATTCTCTTTATCTGTGTATTCCCATCAATAAAATGAAGATAATGATAGTATACATTTGTTTGGTGCTGAGGATTAGTATGCAAAGAACTTTGAATAATGCCTGGTACACAAAAGTGCTATGTAAATGGCTTGTTTTTTTGTCATAATAAATCTGGACTCTAAAACTCTGAATTTGTTATTGCATGAGATACATGATCAACTCTTTGTGCAAGTCATTGAGAAAGGTTTTCTATTATTAACAGATGAAATTCAATCCTAAGTAATAACATTAAAAAACAATACAGTGATCACCAAGGAAAAAGAGAGCTATACATCTACATAACATGTGCAGACATATATAGTCTTTAGATTATCTGAAACAGGCTTAATTTAAAAGAGTTAATTTAAAAATATTTTTATGAATATAACAATAAAAACTAGTTTTTTTGAAAATACACCTTTGAACTTTGTAAAATTTGGGGCAAATAACAAAAACATTTATAAATGAAATCAAATTGAAATTACATTTAAAGGAATTATGTGATTCTTCAAATTACAAAGAGAAAAGATTAAAATATACTTAATATTAAATATTTCACTCAGGGTAAAAACATAGAAGCAAATTTTTTAAAAAATTTGAAAATGACATGGGTAAATTTATAGAGCTACTTAAAATGAAGCATCTTGGATTTTGAATAAAAATAAGTAAGTCTTTGTCTAAAATGGAAATGAATCTAGTTTTCTTTTGAATAGTCAACATAAAGGATAAAGAATAAAACCTCACACAAAAAGCAAAAGATATAAATAATAATAATAATTGAACTGTTTAGTGTTAAAGTAAGGAAAACCTCCTGGAAAAAATGTGGATTGTAACTGCATCTTCCCTGAGGTGATCAATTAGATAAATTTCTTAATCTCATATATCTAATTGTAGAGAAAGGACAAACAACTATTACTATGTTTGAAAGGGCACAATTTTCCCCCAACAATCTTATTTAGTGTTTGAGGAACAAATTAAGTTGGATGGAAACAGTAATTTAGAACCTGCTTGGGGATGGTATGGCATAATTTAAATTACAGCCTCGGGGTGGACATATATCACTATCTCTATCATATCCATATCTATAGCATATAACACTATGGACAATTTGATAATAGATAACATATGTATAAAATACTGTTATGCTGGAAATAAAAAAAAAACATATTTGAAGAATTGAGTATAGTTAACCCACTTTTAGATCTTTCATATAAGTCAATACAGGTGAACTCAGCAAATGGTTATTTTACGCCTCGTACTTTGAATATCATATGATGATCATGTATTCTGTGTTGTAATATAATATGGCATTTGTCTTTCAGTTTTTAATTAGATTCTTTAAAGTTATTAAATAATATTTTCCTCTCTGGTGTGTCTTAATAGATAGCAAAACTAATTTAGCATAATGCTATGTTAAAAATAGCATTTTGATCAGGTAACTGGTCAAGTTTTATAACATAATTTAGAGGCCACCATGATATCTAAATCAATAAGGATCGTTATTATAAAATTCCAATCATGGTCAGTTTTTCTCAGGAATTTTATTTTTAATTTTTCTCATAAGGAAATTTAAAGAATCTATGTAGGTAAAGTGTTTATGTAGGTACCACATGTATTCATCTACTATTAGTAGGTTCCAATCTTGTTTCAGCAGTTACTTAAACACTATTCATGTAGGTCATATCAGACATGGAACTTGATTAATTTCTGCCTAATGTGTGATGAAGGATGAGTAAGAAATGATAGGGACACCTCACAGAATTGCTTGGATTTCAATTATTATGTAAACTGAATTATGATTTGAACACGACTCACTCAAGTGCTTCTATTTTTCTAAAATATAACATCAAATATACCTGCTTTCTCCATCATCTGTTTTTAAATAAATTATTAAAATTTTAGGCAAATTTTCAAAAAAAGATAAAATGTATAAAAACTATCCTGGTTATCCCACAATATACATACTATTTTTGAGGGTAGAGTTATTATTCTTCAAAAACTGAGAATTTTAACTAGTGGTAATATTACTTCAAAGTAAGGCTTAAGTACCACAAGGGAAAACCTGCCATTTTATACCCCTCATAATTTATTAGCATCTTTAAAAAGCTAATTCTTAGTGCCTCTTCTCTAAAATTACCTGCAAGTTATAACTTCAGAGTGGCATTATCATCTGAATTTATTATTCTCAGCAGTTCATATAAAGAAGAAATATGACAGAGAAATTAAGATTCTTTAAAGGAATTATAATTCACACTAAAATTCTAATAACCACTTAATTTATTAATTATTTCAGTATTTTCTTTATTTTGGTCTACTATGTGGATGCAAAGAATAACAACTATGTGTTCTCTTAAGAATGCCTAACTAAACATTTTTTCTTAACCAGAGATAATAGGAAGTATTTTTGCTGTATGTTACATTTAAATTTATATAAGGGACAAATTAGAACCTGAGTCATAGGAATGCCCCAGAAAGCACATAGAGAAGTCAAATACATGATGTTCATGTTGCTACTTTGTTTCCAGTTTCTAAGATAAGGCATAAATATGGCTAACATTCACCGGTAGAAATGGTCAACTTACTGTTTTTATTTTTTTTTTAGGATAAATATAATTTTTTAATCTGATAGACAAAAAATATGAAGAGAAAAACTACTTCATCAGCAGTGTTCAACATGAACAACTAAATCTACATAAATGTGTAGAACAGACCATCAAAATGCTGTGGACAATGAATAGTCCCACCTTAACTCCATGCTTTTCATTAGAGGCAGATCATCAACCTAGATGAGAATAGTATTAGAGGCTTGAGATAGAAAGTACACCCAGTAAGATGACTTCTGCATAAGTAACAGGATACCTGTGCATCAAAGCGTGTTCAGTCAAGACATTTATTTTTTTCCAAAAAAAAAAAAAAGAAGAAGAAGAAGAAAGAAAGAAAACATTAGTGTTTTTAAAACAAAATAGCATGGCCTTTCAGCAGTGTGTGTTGCAGAAGAGAAAGAAATCTATGAAGTATTAGATCTAGAAGAGTGTAAAAATCTCAATTACTCACTAGTAGCCATTAAAAAAACCTTTTCTGGAGTTTTCACTGTGATACTAAACCTAATGCATAATTTAATTAAGTATTTATTTTACCTGGGAATGTAGATAGAACACGCCTAGTTCAGAACAACAGGTAGTTAAGAACTAGTGGAAAAATTCCTCAAAAGAATCTGACCTTTCTCTCGCCAGAACATATACCTATCCATCATCCTACCATGTGCTACTCACATGATGTATCTTACATCAAGAATGTCTGGACATTTTCACCAACAGTCTACCCTTTTAGGGGTTGACAAAGCCCATTTTCTGGTTTGGGAAGGGAGAATTTCCATGCCAAGTAGTTCCAAAGCTGGAATCCCAGACTAAGGAAACACTTGCTACCATTCCCAATCAACCTACCTTTTGTCTGATCCATAATCCTGGATAGAGGCCAAACTTGATACCTGCATTCTGTAGCATTGTTCAATTACATGTGTTCCTTGAGAGAATCTTTAATATAATAATCAAAGTAGGAAGGGAAAAAATCTATCTAACTTTTGTGTTAGTCAACATTTATCATGATGTATATGCTTCTTATCAATGGTCTATCAGTACGGAATAGTGGTAATAGTAATACCTATACAGTAATATATTAACACATTAATATTATATAATAATATAATAATAATCACCTTTTTATTTATTGCTTTCATTCTCATGATTAGAACCTGCAAAACACTGAATTATTAACTTTACCTTTCACCCAGAATTATTTTTTTCCATAAATGTAGAATATACTTTCTTATTTTTTGACATTGTGTTCATCAGAGATCTACCTTGATCTAAGGAATGTGCACAGAAACTAAGACTGTACCAATTCTAAGCCTAGGACTTAGAAAAATGTGTATGTTTCCACTAGCTCTCTTATCCCCTGCCACTGTCATGAGAGGACTATGCCCCAGCAATCCACTGAGCAAATAAACACAAAGGCCTCAAGGTGTGGATTTGCACCCCAGCTAAATCTTGGAGCAAAGACCAGTTGATCTTCAGATCTGTGAGCAAGATGATTGCTATTTTAAACCAGGGAGTTTGGGAAGTAAATAGCCTTAGCTAACTTGTTCTCTCTCTTCTTTCTCAGTCAGTCTTTTATTCACAAATAAATCCCAAAATAAATTTATGTTATGTCAATTCTCCTAGCATTTAAGAGGTATGGATTCTGATAATCAAGTTCTACCAGCAAATGGCCGGAGGAGTTTAGACTTGTAGTTAAAAGAAAAATCTTTCCTTTTCTACAAATGATGTAATGAATTTCACAGATCTTTTAGCAATTTTACTACCTGATGTTGATGATTTCCAAAGAAAGTCCCTAGAGCTTCTTTTTATGATGAAGGGGAACATTTTAAGGCATATTAAAAGAAAATTCATTTTGCTATTTGTGTATTGAGAATATTACTAAATTTTGAATAGTTTCATCTCACTAATTTTTCAAACATTTTTCACTATGGAAAGAAAGCAAATCTTTAGATTTCCTAAAACTCAAATCATATTTAATATTTTACATGGTACTTTCATGAGACAGTGAAGCAGCTCTGGATAACAATGTTCTATTCTCATTGATCAAGAAAGGTAAGCATAAATATGTTATACACTTTTCCGCAAACAAAGGAGTCACCCAGGAATTATGATGCCTTCAAAATTTCAGTTTCAATTCAATCTCCACTATGTACAGCTTCTGGTGAAGTTGAATAGTAACACTCTCTGTGAGAATGTTCAAAAGATTTTGTAGTTCTTTATAAATCCTTTTACATCCTATGAGATTGGAAAATCAAAATGTTTTATAGATAGCACAGTGAATCATAGTGATTTATACTATATTTACAAAATGCTTACACATCAAAACCATCCCCACAAATTTCTATTAACCTTCGGCATTTGCAAAACAGCATTTCTAGCTAAAAAGATTTGAGTATTGTAGCAGGCAACATTCAAATTCAACTATTTATGTATAGATTTACTTCTCTTTTCTTATGAGATTGCTATAAATTTTATAAACTTAAACTACTATACATTTCTTTAGAACTTTATTGATAATTCTATAAATTTAGAATCAAGTCAATGTAACTTTTTGAATACCCAACATCTTTAAACACCAATGAAGGTTTTAAATGCTTTATAGATATAAAAATATTCATATTTAATCCCTCAAAGGAAAATTGATGTAACTTTAGGGTAAGCATCACACACAAAAAAAGAAAAAGTAAATATATTGAATAAAATCAGTTCAATTCACAATTCTTAATCATGAAAATGCCATAGCCTATTTCTAGTAGCTACTTCTCTTAACATATTGAAAAGTATTAAATTCTGGTCTTGTGAAGTATCTTCCTTCTCATAGTAGCCTGAATGTATTATTGTTTCTTTATCAAAAATAATAAAATGTTAAATTTTACAAATATTAAGGACAGTCATGACTAATGTGCAAAAAGGACATACTTGTAGATTTTAGTCTAGTTTTACTCCTTTAATATTATTCTATGACTGTTTATGATCTCACAATATATACTATTAGATCTTCTCCAGAGCAAAGGCAATAAATGCCAGAGATTTGAGGAAAGTGGCAGATCTCCAAATGTTCTACTGTGGAGAATGGGCAAAGAAGCAAATTCAGGTCACATAGGAAGTTTCTGAAGCACCTATAAAATGTTGAAGGGGATGAATTTACATTGGACCAAATCATGAATAAACAAGGGATTTTATACTTCCAGGTAAAAAACCTGGCTATAGTAGTGGATTAATCCAGGGTATGCCTTCACTTAATGGCTTACTGGAAAGCAAGAGGTTTGAAAGTTGTGTAAAGAGAGCTGACATGATGAATTATGAAATCTTGTTGGACAATAATAGTAGTATGGAGCTAACAGAGTTATGGAAAAGACAGTGTGGAAATATCTCTAAATCACTGAGGTCAAGAAACAGTGGTGAGAAAGGAGTAAAAGAGATAGAAAATCGGTTTTTACTTGGAAGATAGAAGGTAATATTTTGTAGTAGAGATATTTTATGAAGTTAAGTGAATGTTATTAAAGTTAATTGAGAAAATAGTATGAATATTCACACTAACAATCAAAAACCACACATTGACTTTTCTTTCTTTTTTTTTTTAAGATTTAAGATTTTTTAAAGATTTCTTTATTATTTGTTGAAATGTATGCTCTAAAAATGCAATTAAACAAGTTTTATTTTAAAATAGAAATGTTTTGTGACCTGAATATATCACTATGACTTGCCTTCTTTTCCTCCATTCCTGTTCCTTCTCTTCCCTTTTTCTTACAAATATTACTCATAGTTCTCTATCACCACCAACTTTCTCCAGGCTTTCCAACATTTGGAGAAGAACTGTTGGCATTCCAGGATCTTCTATGGTTAACAAAATACTACAGTGAAATCCAAACAGTGAGCATAATTTCCATATAAAGTTATATTGTGCCAAAAATTGTTAATGATTTTTATTAAGGTAGTATTATGTCTTTTGAAGGGGAGAGAGAGAATTAAAAAGTAGAAAAAAAATTGGCCATAAAGATGAGAATGGGAAATCAGATGTGTAATGGAGAAACAGTACAGGAAACAAAGCCATCCATTACTTCCAGCTACTATATCCAAAAAGTATTATATTAATTAGTTAATAAAACTTATATTTAGCACCTTTTCAAAGCCAAACACTGCCCTTATTTTGAGGAGTAAACAAGTAAGTAAGTTCTTGATCTTTTACTCAATATGGCCTAATCTTGTATGAAAAACTCACAAATGAACTAATACTAAGTATTAAAGTGTTAAAGGTTACAGTGGTATTTTAGTGTTTTGTGTGATTACTATGATGACACATTGGAAAACAAAACAAAACAAAAAAACATTAATAATGTTTGAGGTGCTAGAAAGGTAAACATAGAGAAATATTTGTTTAAGTGATCTCTGAAAGACTAAGAATCAATTTTTCCAGGTCAGGCAGAGAGAAAAAACCTAGAGTAAATGAATAGCAACCCCCTTACCCACATCAGAGAAAGCCAAATTTAAATATCAAATGGCTGGGTAAAGTGAATTCTGAAAATAATAGTATTATAGGGCATCTGGGTGGCTCAGTTGGTTAGGTGACTGCCTTCAGCTGTGGTTATGATCCCCAAGTCCTAGGATCAAATACCATTTCGGGTTCCCAGCTCCATGGGGACACTGCTTCTCCCTCTGGCCTTCTGCCCTCTCATGCTCTCTCTCACTCAGTCTCTCTCTCTCTCAAATAAATAGATAAAATCTTTGAAAAAAATAATATGTATTATGTCTGTTCAATTTGTGCTAAGCTATAAATGCATAGAATCTTTGTTAGATATTTTATATATTATATTATTTTAGAACAACTGATACTATACAGTATATCAACTGACATTACATATTACATTTACTATATTTATTTTATATAATATATTTAATTTTATATCAAAATACATGTATATACTTTAATATTTTGTTATGTATATTATGCTGATGTTTATTACATATTATATTACGTGGTCTATAGTAATTACATAAAATATATATAATATACATTTTATGTGCATTATTGTTTTCAGTGATAGTGCATCCTAAAATTATGTTTTATATTAGCATATATCATTGTATATTTAAAATACTGTGAAATACAAAAGTAGAAATTTCATAAAATTTAGCATATATGATTGCACATGATTATGTGTATGAATCACATATAAAACATATGATCAAAACAACACCAAAGAAACAATTCATGAAAGAAATAATGAATAATCAGGATGTCATTACAATTAAAAACTTCTCTGTGAAAGATAAAGTCAAGGGAATGAGAAGATAAGCCACAGACTGGAGAAAATATTTACAAAATACTTATCTGATAAAGGACTGTTATCCAAAGTATAAAAAGAAGGCTTAAAACTCAACAGTAAGAAAACAAACAACCTCATTAAATGGGCATAAAATTTGAACAGATATCTCACCAAAGATTTATACGTGGGAGATAAGCATATGGAACTATGCTCTACTTCCTATGCCATCAGGAAAAACAACAATGAGATATCACCCCACATCTATTAGAATAACCAAATCCTGGAATAGTTGTCAACACCAAAGGCTGGTGAGGATAAAGAACAATTAAGAACTCTCATACGTTTCCAACAGAATACAAAAATCACATAATCACTTTGAAAAAAAACAAAAAAACAAAAAAACTAAAATATAATCCTGCAATTCTGCTCCTCGGTATTTACCCAAAAGAGCTGAAACCTTAAGTCCACACAAAACTTTCACTCAGATGTTTACAGCAGCTTTATACATAATTGTCAAAACCTGAAAGGAACCAATATGTCCTTTAGTAGGTAAATGGGTAAATAAACAATGGTATATCCAGACAACAGAAGATTATTCAGTGCTTAAAAAAAACCAAAAAGCAAAGATCTTAAGCCAAGAAAAAACATGGAGGAAACTTAAATGCCTATTACTAAGTTAAAGAAGCCTACCTCAAAAGGTTATACACTGTGTGACTGAAAATAAGTGACAATCTGGAAAAGGCAAAATTATGGAGATAGTAAAAGAATCAATGTTTGTCAGAAGTTGTGGGGAAAGAAGAAATACAGAAGTAAAGCACAGAGGATTTTTAGAGTAGTGAATCTATTCTGTATAATACTATAATGGTAGATATATGTCATTATACATTTATCAAAATCCTCAGAATGGGCAACTCCAAGAGCGAAGACTAACATAAACTGGAGTTTGGTTAATAATGATGTATCAGTATAGGTTTATTGATTATAACAAATGTGCCACTCTGGTGCAGTGTTTTGACAGTGTATGAGGAGTGGGAAATTTCTGTACTGTCCCTTCAAGTTTGCTGTGAATTAAAACTGCTCTAAGAGATAAATTTTATTTAAAAATACAGTTTCAAATTAATCAAATTTCTCCTCTTGTATTAAACTATATTTTAATATTTTATCACCAAAATTTGATCTGGTACAATCATAAATTGAAATTTGTGCCACTTTTACTTCAAATATACATGAGACATATATTATATTTATGTCATTTACATATAATCTACTTGCAGGAGAAACTACTCTTTCCACTCTTAGAAAACTAATCAGATACTACAAAATTACAGGCTTTGTAATGTAATGTAATTTGTTTCTATTGAAGTCAAATGGTTAGTAAATATGAATCTTGTGTGATAATTTTTTCATTTTCTAATGTATTTTCTATTTTCTGCATTATTTCTGAATGTGATTTAAAAATATAAAAATGAAGCTACAGAATGAATATGAAGCTTTCCTAGATCTAGTTAATAGATTCAAAATCTAAATCTAAAGTGTCAGGTTTTATTGGTAGCATAAGAAAAAATGGCATTTGAACTTACATAAAAACAATAGTTGATTAAAGATCCATGTTATAGATAAAAACAAAACGACAACTTTTTTTTTTTTTTTTAATTTAAGTAGGCTCCATGCCCAGCATGAAGTCCAGTGTGGGGCTTCAACTCATGACCCTAAGATCAAGACTTGAGCTGAATCAATACTTGAATATTTAAGCTACTGAGTCACCCAGGAGCTTCCAAAATGGCAACTTTTATTCATCAGTCATTTAATTGTGGAACAACTTTCAGTGATGTAAAAGAAAAAAAAAGTGGATTTAAGTTTTAATTAAAAGAAGGTTACTGGCACTAGAAAGTTATTTCTTCAAAGCTACATCTCCTATCCTTATTTATATCTTCCACAATCTTAATAGTGTACTTGTTTATTTAAATTGCCCTAAGTAAACAATGGATCAAGTCAGATTATGGATGAAAGACTACCAGATAATCTTGTTCAGTCCTCAGATTTTCTCATTTCAGTTTTGTAATAATACCATACAGCTGTCCATTAATCATAACAATGTAATCATAGAATGACTATATTTTAATAAATTATTCCCAATATTTCTCTATTAACAGTTCAGTATAATTTTAAAGACAACTATTGAACACCCAACTTTGCCAGACACTGTGAGAAGCACTGGGGTACAAAAATGAACTAGAGAAATTGAACCTGGGGGAACCTGGGTAGTTAAATCAGTTAAGTGTCTGCCTTCAGCTCAGGTCATGATCTCAGGGTCCTGGGATAGAGCCCCAGGTCAGGATGTAGGCTGAGCAGGGATTCCGCTTCTCCCTCTGCCTCTCTCCACTGCTTGTGTGTTTGTTTTTATTGATTTGCTTTCTCAGACAGAATTTCTAATTCCAATTTTGCAAGACACTGATTGATAACACAGTTTTTTCCTTCAACATCAGATGTGCTGTTGCTGTTTTCATATTTTTATGAGGGTAACAGATGATCATGTTCTTCTAAACTTCCCCACAACCATCAGGCCAATGACATTTAAAGAAGAAACAATTTTCATTTGTATCCATTATCAACACCAATCATTTTGTAATAAATCAGACACTCTGTTCTTAATAAGGAGAGTATATTACTGTTAATGTTTTAAGGTATGGTATATATGGATTAAAAGAAAGTCAAGAAATAATTTCTCATCAAGACGGGTATAATTTTACTGAAAGACAGATCATTAATATAAATAAAGATCAAGATATGTTTCTTACAGCTGTTTTCATGCCATTTTAGAGTACTGTTGATGATGATAAAAATATAAAGATTATTAGAATTTTTAACTGAATTTTATTTTTAATGGCTAATATTTAATATTGATGCCATTGTCCTTTTAATATTATTATAATCGTGATGACAGGACTTGATGTGAGTTCAGGAAAGAATTCTTGAGACATCTTCAGTGTAAAAAAAGTGGTTTTATTAAAACACAGGGACAGGACCCTTGGATAGAAATTGCCGCACTGGGCCTGTGAGGCAGGATTGATTACATATTTTCAGTTGGAAGGGGTAGAGACAAAGGCAGTTTCCAACAGGATTTTCATGTTAAAGAAGACTTATAGGATCCTGAAGACCTGGCTACTGTCAAGCTAAGATTGTTTCTTTTTTCCTCTAGCAAACCATTAACATTAAGACAGTTGGGAGTTCCTGGAGAAATGTCATACTCTGCCTTCCTTAAGTATTTGTCAATGGGCTGCTAGTTGTAAGGAGTTTTAATTTTATCTACATTTCCTTTTGCCTTTGTTCTCCACATCATTTATAGTATACAAGGGTAAAGGAATGTCCTTTCTGCACTCAAAGGAGCTCATATAGATAAAGAAAATCTGTTTAAAGAATAGTGTAATAAATAACTCAAAGGAGTTATAATAAGAGCACCTACCTTGAACCTGTCCTTTTGATGTGGAAACAAAGGCAGAAGAAAAGTTATTAAATCTTTTTACTATACAGCCCATTGACAAATCCTTGAAACAGGCAGAGTGACATTCCTCTAGTGACTCAACTACCTCCATGTTAATACTTCACGAAGGACAAAAGGGGATCTTAGTCTGACCCCAAGGATCCTGTAAGTCAATTTTAACCTATAAAAAGTCCTTCAGAAATTTCCTTTTTCTCTAAAAACCCATGATATGTGTTGGCAATCATCCTCCAAGTATATTGCCCCCAATATACATCTGAAGGGTCTCATGATTAAGGTTTTAACAGATGGTAATAAATGACCTTTTCCCAACAATAGCTAGCTAGCTCCCTCAAGGTCCTGGAAACCTTGCTTCCAAATTCCCTAGAGATTTACTATCCCAAACCCTCTCCCAACTTGATAGTATATAATGGGCCACTCCTCACGACCCAGGTGCAGCTCTTTCTGCCCACCAGTCCTGTCCCCATACTTTAATAAAACCACCTTTTTGCACCAAAGATGTCTCAAGAATTCTTTCTTGGCTTTTGGTTTCGAATCCTAACATCTTTCCTACATCAGAAAGAACTTATAAAATGCAAAATAGAGGGGCGCCTGGGTGGCTCAGTGGGTTAAAGCCTCTGCCTTCCGCTCAGGTCATGGTCTCAGGGTCCTGGGATCGAGCCCTGCATCGGGCTCTCTGCTCAGCAGGGAGCCTGCTTCCCTTCCTCTCTCTCTGCCTGCCTCTCTGCCTACTTGTGATCTCTGTCTGTCAAATAAATAAATAAAATCTCCTCTCTGTATCCTCAGCCCCCTGTTCTTCTCTTTAGTTCATATAGGCTTCATCTTGTCTCCCTGTCTTTGGAATTTCATGTCTGTGTGGACCCCAGTACTTTGGCTATTAAATCTGATTTTTCTCTTATTAATCTGTCTTTCGTCAAATTTGATTCTAAGTCCAGCTAGAAAGACCATAGGGCAGAAGAAGTTCTTCCTCCTTGACAACTGATACTCACATTCAGCCATGATTGAATGAGTATTACTGCCATGAAAAATACTCATGTCCCTTATTGCCAACCAGAAAATTATAAGACATATTTTATATGTAAGTATAATTAAAAGAGGTATTAAGTATTTTGCAGTTAATGAGTTAGCTATAATCTAAGCTAAAATGTAAAAATAGTCCATCTCTAAGAAATTTACAAATATTCAAATAACAGTCAAATGAATATAGCTCAAATTTTCCTTAAGGTATTTGTACATCATCTTCTCCTTGATAGTATAATCTAGACTATACTAAATATATTTTTAAAAATAAATTATACATGATTCTGCTTATTGTAATATATGGAAACCAAGGGAAACAACAATGAAACATTAATAGAAGAAAGGTAATGAAACAAGCTGACCAGATACAAGATTCATAGATTGAGTTAAAAAAAAAATCAACTATACTTTGTCTACAATATACTTAAAGTAAAACAAATGGATAAAAAATTATGCACACAAAATAAAGGAAATGATAACCAATTATATATCAACCAAAAAGAAAAAAAAAAATGTCATGATGATGAGGGAGTAGAAGGCTAGCTAAGGACAAAGTAGAAGCTGACACCCTGCAACATCCCCAAACAACACACACACTCCTGGGTGGGATATTCCTGACATTATTCCATGAAGCTCCCAATGGTTCTAATGTTAATGACTTGCTAAAGGGAAAAACAATTTACACTTGACATTGGCAAGGCTTTGGTATCCTGTCTTTTTTAACACATGAAAATCTTTTTGAAACCTCCCTTTTCCTTACCTCCCCCAACTCCCAAGTATATAATCAGCCACCCCTGACAACCCCAGGGCAACAACCCTTTCTGTCCAGGATTCCTGTCCCCATGCTTTAATAAAACCACCAAAACCACCAATTTTCCCCAAAGACATCTCAAGAATTCTTTCTTGATCATTGCTCTAGACCTTTCCCTACCAAACCTCACCTGTATTCCAAAACTACATCAATGACATTATTATCAGGGAAAGGAGTAATAAAGATAGAAAGTGTAAAGTTTTTTCTAGCGAGATAAACACAACACCAGGCAAAGTGAGTTCAAGGCAAGATTTATTAAAAATGCTCTCCGGAGAAGTTTCAGGGCTCAGGAGGAGGGGAGCCAGGAAAGTTGCACACCGGGAGGAGGTGAGCACCCTCACGGGGAGGCGAGGTTCCGGGACTCTGGAAAGCAGAGTGGCGGAAGTCACGCCCAAGGCAGGGAGGAGGAGGCTTTTAAGGGGTCTCGAGGGGAGCTCAGGGGTCTTTTGGCAAGTTTCCCTTATTTGGATATTTTACCTGCTCCTAGGGGTCCCATTGGTCCACTGGAGCCCAGGGCGGGGGTCTCAGATTCCTGCTTGTCAGGGTCCCATTGGTCCATGGGAGTCCAGGGCGGGAGGGTCTCAGATTCCTGCTTGGGCCTTTGTTCTCCTGTCCGAGCTCAGGTCTTGTGGTGGGAACTTTCGCCATCTTAAGTAGCCCTTTCCGCCAGCCCAACAGAAAGATGAAACAAAACAGAAACCCCTCCCCCCCAAAAAAACCTTTTATTTCATATTGCTAAATACAGCCTTAAATGTCAATAAAACAATAAAAAAAAAACTAAGTGATAAAAATCTAGGATTATCTTTAAAAAAAAAGAAGGAGAGATATATTTGTTTTACCTTCAAAAAGAAAAAAAAAAACAACAGACAAATAAAGCAAGAAATAAAAGTATTATACTGTATCATATCAGGTTACAATAAACAGACAAATGTTTTGCTATAAACCTCTAAAATCTAGGTAAAAAAGAAATATGATATTAGCCCTAAGTGCAAACAAGTACCTATGGATAAAATTTACAAAAATAGAAGGAACCCATGAGAGAGAACTCTAAATATTTGCATGGTAATACTCCTTAAACTTACCCAAACATTAATTTTAATAATAACTTATGAGAGCATAAAAATCTGGAAAAAAATAATTGTGGAAATAATTGTTCAACTCCTTCCTCATCCCAAACTTCAATTAGTATTTCTGTGGATTAAATGATTAAATATAAAAAGAAACCAGAACTATACTTCAAAATGTAAATATTAATCTTCTTCTGGAGTGGAAAAAGTGTTTCCAAGAAAACAAGTGAAGATAATAGCCATACAGTAAAAAATTAGGGAAAATAATGCATAAAAAATTTTTAAAGTATATCATTTTTTTTTTTTAGATTTTATTTATTTATTTGACAGAGAGAGACCACAAGTAGGCAGAGAGGCAGGCAGAGAGAGAGAGAGAGGGAAGTAGGCTCCCTACCAAGCAGGGCCCGATGTGGGACTCGATCCCAGAACCCTGAGATCATGACCTGAGCTGAAGGCAGCAGCTTAACCCACTGAGCCACCCAGGCACCCCTTAAAGTATATCTTTAACTGTACACACACACACACACACACACTTAATTTTATCTACAAAAATGTATAGAATAAGTAGATGCCATTTTTATAAATTTTATAAATTCTGTGAAGGTATTTTTCTTTTTTTAAAAAATTTTATTTATTTATTTGACAGAGATATCACAAGTAGGCAGATGCAGGACTCGATCCCAGGACCCTGAGATCATGACCTGAGCTGAAGGCATAGGCTTAACCAACTGAGCCACCCAGGCACCCTGAAGATATTTTTCTATGTAAGCTCTATATCAAGCTTTTAGATGGGTAATTTTCTTTGCTATCTCTTAGAGGCATGGATTTATTTCTAGTTTACTTGTAAGAACTATAGTTCTTTGCAGTTCCACATTATTTGAAGGTATTCTTTGGAACTTCCACTAGAACAAGTCCTGAGCTTTGTCTCTGAATACCGTATTGAAAACCAAGCCCAAATCACCAGGTGTATAAATGTCTGCAAGGAATTTCTCTCTATTCAGATACCTATTTTCTCTGTTTTTGCCATCCAGTTAATTTATATTTAAATGTAAGCTCATCTCTACATTTTAAAAAAATTGAGCAGGTTTGATGAGCAGGGTATTTATTTATGTTGCCATACTTAAAGAGGAAACACACCGTATTTGTTCCTTTAAAAGCAAACTAGTAAAAATCATTATCAATAAATATTTAAAAAGACAAAAAATAAAATTAGAAGAAATCCTGTAAAAAGCCACAAGTTGAATTTTCTAGTATTGAGGAGATCTTTCAAGTTTCTAAAATATTTCCACTCATTGAACCAAATGTATGAAACATATGAAATTACTTATTTTCACAAATCATGATAATGTGTTAGCATCTTATTAGAATTTTAAATTCGGTATAAAACATATTTAGGGGTTAGAAGGTTATATTACTCTTTTTCCCCCTGAAGACTAAATGAAGTGATAAACACAGACTTATTTTGTAAGCTACTAAACTTATGTATTGTATCTGATAAATTTGTAATCAGCAATTTTAAATAATGTTGATAACTACAGATAACATGTTTTGTATTGTACCATACTCCTAATTTTAATTAGCTCACCATTTTATATAATTATTTTCAATTTTTTCTAAAATATTCCTCTAGCATGTGATTTAAATTTACTTTTAAATTTGCGTCATGTTGTTAGTTCACATTCATTCCAACCTGGAAAAGTAAAGCTTGACTACTTCTTGTTAGGTTTTAATACTTCAATAGATGGGCCACTGCTATGTAATTGGTTTTTATGTAGAACTCCAGCATTATTATGAGATTGTAGTTTATCTTGCATGACAGTGAGTGAAAGATTGCATAACTCCCATTTGCTTAAAGAAGAACTCTGGCTAGCTGACACAGCTGTTATGATAATAGTAATTTGGTGGTGAATAAGAAAGGAGCTATCCAGAGAGAAAATTTCCATAACTATGGCATCTAATATCAGATGTAAGAAGTAATTTTCTCCCATAAACTGCATCCAAAATATTTTGTGAGTTCAGGAGCAAGAATAATATGGCAATATGTATTTTTAAATCTATATACTCACCATTAGTTTCTATAATTCTTTTGTTCCTGTAGTACATTTTCTTGACATATTTTAGTTATAGTAAATTGTAGAAATTCATAGAAATGTAAACCTGACATGTCTAATCCCATCCAATATAAAGCAATTACACACACCACACACACACCACACACACACACACACACACACACACACACACACACTATTATAGATAATCCAAAAGTCCATTTAAGAATAGAATTAATTTTCCATAGATACAATTAATAAGCAGGTATGGAAGAATGCTTTAAGACTCTTTAAAGAATAGATTGTCATCTCCTTGCCAGTTTTCTTTGAAAGGTTATAAATATACTACACATAAATAATTATCATATAGTTATCATTTAAAAGAACATTTCAAAGGAGTTTAAATCAGGTATTGAATTGACTGTTGTGGAGAGTCTGTAAGTTCCTTAGAATCTGGGAGTATATGGGTATATTCTCTTATCTCTTTTTTTAATTAGTTATGCAGGAAATTAGATAAAAATAACAAAAATATAAGGCAATAAAGCTAAAGTATATATTTTGGGGCAATAAAACATGGAAATACAGCACAAAACTTTTGTATTTTTTGGTTTTAGCAGTAAAAATACTTTTTTTTTAATTTGTTCAGTATACCAGGATGTATTGAGTCTATTTCCCTCTAGCTAATACTCCATATGCAGCACTCTGCATATAGAACTCCATCACTGGTTTCCGACTGATCTCCCCACAAAGAACATCTATAAAGTTGGAAAAAATATAAAACAATGGTTTGAAAATATCAAATAGCCTTCAAATGCAATAAGCACTTAAGAAGCCAAGACCTTTGTGATAAGGGAAGTGCATTTATCCAAACCACACTTCTCTTCAGCATTTTATCCTCAGAGTATTTGCTAATTCACACCCAGGGTCATAGAGACCTAAGAAAAATAAATCTACATATTATTTTCTACAGTTTCAATAACTTTGGGGGAAAAAATGGAGTTTGAGTCTTTAAATACAGAAAAGATTCCAGAGACAAGAATTTCAGAGAAAAAATGGCCACTGAGAAGTGAACCTGATGTTCTGCAGTAGATTTCTCTTTGATGCATGTGGCAAATTATATGTTGCACATAAATAGTCAAATCTCTGAGAAATTGAACAAAACATATTTGTAGTGTCTCTCCTAAATGGATGGAGGCCCTAAATGTGGGGGAATCCAATTGGGTGGAAGCCAGTGGAATGGGCAGTGAAGGAATTCACCCAAGGCAAAACAAAGAAGACAGAGTTTACTGAATATACTCCAAGGAAGGGACAGGCAGGACAACAAAGAGAGTGCCTGTGATGAGGCAGTGGGACTACAGTTGTGGGGTGGAGTGAGTGAGTATGAGAACATATGGAATTTTCCTTTTTTGGTAATCTTAGGAATGTGCCTAGAAGTAATTGGTCAGTTAAGACTATGGTTATTTCGAAGTGGGTCACTTAATGAGCCTGTTTGGATTCAGCTGGGTGGTCGCTGTGGGCCCTTTTACCTTACTCTGGTTTCCACTGTTGCCTAAAAGTGACCTCTACAGTATTTACTAACCAAATACGACACCATGGATAGATTCTAGCATTAATACAGTACTAAGAGGATGACAAATCCTGGAAGTTCAAGACTGAAAGAAGGAAGGGCCCGAGGAACACTTCAGGCTTTTAGCTGAGATGTCTGGGATAATTGAAGATGCCATATAAGTAAAGGAAAAATTAGTAATAGCCTCAAGGTAACCTTACTTTTACACCCCTCTGGCAAAGGAATTAAATCTTCTCTGGAGGAAGATAATGTCATCCAAAATGTATACAATTTATCATACCAAAGTCTTATATTAAACAAATTACTAGATTTACCAGAATATTGAGCCAAGTGGTTAAAATCATAAAGAAAATATGATATAAACAGACATACAAATAAGTAATCCAACTTACTGGACAAAAATTAAAACTATGGCTAATATTTTAAGAAACTATTTTTTTATAAAATAATGAATTTTACTAGAGAATCAGAAGTTTAAAAACTTAATAGAATGCCAGAATTAAAAAAATACATATACAAAAATAAAAGTTAGAAGCAGAATGAATACTAGAACAAATATTAGTGAACTAGAAAAATATAAGAATAAATTATTCAGATTAAAGCAGAGAGCTGTAGATAAAAATGAATTAATAAATTGTAGACATGTGTGAAATGATGCAAAATTTGGATAGTCTCATAACTAGAGTTCCATATGTATCTGTCTGGCTCAGTTGGTGGAGTGTGCAACTCTTAGGAGTTCAAGCCCTATGTTGGACATGGAGCCTACTTAATCATAAATAAATAAATAAATGAATAAATAAAGTTCCAATATAAGAGGAGAAAAAGGCTGACATATTAATATTTGATAGCATACTAGCAAATTTTCCAAAACTGATTTTTCTTTTTTAATGGACCACATGAAGAAAACTATCATAGTAAGTGTGTAGGAATACAAATGTATATTATATGTATTACATTCATATCTCTCTAATATTCATTTCAAAGTCCTCACAATAAGCCTGTGAACTAACCTGTGACCAGAAAAATATAATAATAATAGTAACAGCATAGAGTAATCAGAGTACCTTGAAAGGTTGAAAGAAAATTACTGTCAATAAAGACTTCAATATCCAGTAAAAATAATCTCCAGTAAAAAAATAATGTATTTTTTTAAAGATTTTTTATTTATTTGACAGAGAGAGAGAAATCACAAGTAGGCAGAGAGGCAGGCAGAGAGAGAGAGGGGAGGAAGCAGGCTCCATGCGGAGCAGAGAGCCCAACTTGGGGCTCGATCCCAGGACCCTGGGATCATGACCTGAGCAGAAGGCAGAGGCTTTAACCCACTGAGCCACCCAGGCACCCCTAATGTATGTTTTTTCACAGTAATGAGAGAATTTAACATCAGTGTATATGCACTATAAGAAAATTATAAAAGGGTCTACTCAGGTAGAATGATAATTTTTCTGTATGAAAACATGTAGGTCAGAAAGAAATAAAAGCATTGTAGATTTGAAAAACATGACAAATATTTCACAGAAGTTAAGAGTAAAAAAGAGATGAAGTGGAAAACTTTTTTGCATTGCCTAGGAAGTGACAAAAATAATAAAGTAGGAAGGTATATTTTTCACTGGGTATACATAAAAAATTCTGGAGTAACCATCAAATAAATAATAAAAGCATGTATATTAATGAGCTAGTGAAAGGAAAAATAAATTTAAAAAAATAGGTTAATAAGAGAAGAATGAATGAAACAAGATGGGATTGGGAGGGGGACAAACCATAAGTGACTCTTAATCTCACAAAACAAACTGAGGGTTGCTGGAGGAAGGGGGGTTGGGAGAAGGGGGATGGGGTTATGGACATTGGGGAGAGTATGTGCTATGGTGAGTGCTGTGAAGTGTGTAAACCTGGCGATTCACAGACCTGTACCCCTGGGGATAAAAATACATTATATATTTATAAAAAGTAAAATTAAAAAAAAAAAAACTAAAAAAAAATAATAGATTAATAAGGGAAGCAAAAAGGTCAATGTAGAGATAAACAAAAACAAAAAAGTACATTGGTATTATTAAACCCACAGATATAAGTAACTGTATTCAATGTACATAATATTCTAATTATAATTAAGAGGATGTCAGAATTGACCTTTAAAAACTTGCTGCTCACAAGAAACACTGACTCTATGGACAAATGCATTGTTAGAAAAAGGATGGAAATAAAATTCTAGTCAAATTCTAACTAAAAGAAACATTGATGTCATAAAAAATCTATATTTAAGATAAGAAATACTAGTAGAGATGAGAAGGGGCAGTTTGTAACTATAAAACAACCAATTTCACAGAAAATAAACCATCCTAAAACTAACTGCCTAGTAATATGGTCTACATATTTCTGCAACAAAATGTTGAGGAAATTAACATAATATACAGAAAAAATTTCAACTATAGTTAGTGATTTTAAAGTAATTCGAAAATGTCTTTTTAAGAAAAAGTTACCTTTTAAGTATCTGCAGATACACAGGCACACACAAACTCAAATGCAAAATTAGTAAGTATGTAAACATTTTGAACAATACAATGAAAACTTAGTCACACTTCAACCTAAACTGCAATATATATATTCATTTCAAACAAACAGGAAAATTTTACCAAGATTCACCAAATACCTTTAAGCAGGAATCAGGCTGATAAATCTTCCCAGCTGTAAATATGAAACATAGTTTACAAAAAAGAAGCATGGATGGATGACTCAGATGGTGACCCAAGAGCACAGACGATAGACAACCTCAGGTTGCCAAACTGGATACCAGGAAGACCTATTCTGTATTCTTCGAGCTCTGGAGAAATCTGCCCAAATTTCAAAATTTCTGAGAAATCATGACTACTATGTGCTCTCATTCTTCTCTTTATTGATTGAAAATGGCTCTTGCTATTGTCTTGTCCCTGCCTCACCCTTGTGATTTTGGAGTGTAGCGGTATTTGTATCTTGTAAGTCTCTTAGTTACTGAGAAACTGTAAATTTTGAACAAAACTTAAGTTGCCTCATCCACTTTTGGAAGTGTTTTAGATAACAAGATACTGAACCCTAATCATGTTCTTGTGCAGTATTGTGATAAAACTTTTGGAGAAGACGGTGAGCACATTTATGCGTGGGATTAATATAGACTTTTTTAGACTGGAAATCATGGCCACAATATTTTGCAGGATCTCCTATCAAGAGGAACCTATTTTTCTACCTCTTAAATGTGACGGTATCTTGTGACCAGTTTTGTGTGTAAAAATAACCAAATACTAAGAATAAGATTAGCCAGAAGATAACAGAAGCCAGAGGATAATAAAATTAGATGTTTGAAAACTGAGAGGAAAACCACAACAGCCACCTATTAGTCTATTGCTAATAAAATACCCTTCAGTAATAAAGAAAATAAATGAATCATAAATTAAAGTCAGTGAATTTGTTACCAGTGGATTCATATTGGAAAAATAGCTTTGAAATTTTTCTTTAAGCTAAAAAATAATATGACATGTCAACTTTATCTAAGAAGGAATGAAGTACATTATAAATGATGAATATATGGAGAGGTATAGAAAACAAGTTATTTACATTTTTTCAACTTATTTAAGGAATAATTAGTATGCAAAGCAAAAAATAACAATATCTTATAAAACTGAGAACTCACACCGAGTGAAATAAACAACACTGCATAAAGAACAAAATGGTAAATGGGAGCATACTGTTGCAATGTTTTTTTTGTTTATTTGTTTGTTTAAGATTTTATTTAGAGAGAGAGAGAGAGAGTTAGGGGGCGGTGGCAGGGGGAAGAGGGAGAAGCAGATTCCCAGATTAGATGATTCCCTAATGTGAGACTCAATCCCAGGACATGGAGATCAGGGCCTGAGTCAAAGGCAGATGATTAACCATCTGACCCACCAAGCGTCCTGTTGCAATATTCGTATGTTATACATGAAATAGTATTAAGTCACAGGTATTTGTGATAATTTGAAAATGTATGTTATATTCCTATCACAACAGTTAAAAACTTAAACATAGATAAATAGTTAAAAATAAAAATATTCATGATGAGAAAATGAAATTTAAAAAAGGAAAAAATAACAAAGAAAGAACACTATAATACTAAAAAGGTAGAAAAAAGGGTGCCTGAGTGGCTCAGTGGGTTAAAGCCTCTGACTTCCGCTCAGGTCATGATCCCAGGACCCTGGGATCTAGCTCGGCATTGGGCTCTCTGGTCAGCAGGAAGCCTGCTTCCTCCTTTCTCTACCTGCCTCTCTGCCTACTTGTGATCTCTGTCAAATAAATAAAATCTTAAAAAAAAAAAAAAGGTAGAAAAAAGTAAAAGCAACAGATGCAACAATTATAAAACAAATATTGAGGATATTAATCAAATCCACTATTTTTAATAATTAATTACATATGAGTTGCTTAAATTTTCTAGGGAAAAAAGAAAGGAAGAGACTGTAGATTGGACTGAAAGATAGGACCCCCAAATTTGCTGTTTGAAACAACTACATGTTAAACTCATAGATATGGGGGTGCCTGGGGACTCAGTCAGTTGAGCATCCAACTCTTGGTTTTAGGTCAGGTCATGATCTTGTAGGGGTGAGATCCAGCCCCACATCATACTCACACAGCATAGATCCTGCTTCCGATTCTCTCTCTCCCTCTCCTTTGTGCTCTGTCTCATAAATAAATAAAACCTTTAGAAAGAAAAATGAACAAACTCATAGATATATTAAAAGTTAAGAAAAACAAAAAAGGAAAAGATATTTTTAAGAAAACACTAATACAAAGAAATATGAAGTAGTGTATTCAAATTTTTAAAAAGGAGACTTTAAGAAAAAAGACATTCTCTGAATACCAGAATACTAGAGACTTTTATTTTTTTAAAAAGTTTCAATTCTTCAAGAAGATGTAAATATATAATAGAAGTTTAAAATTGACAGAAATGGAGAAAGAAATAAGAAATCTGTAATTATATTTAGAAATTTTCATATTCCTCTGCCCATTATTGGTAAAGGAATTAGAAACTTGTAAGTGTTTGGAAAATTAAAGGAATACTTTCAATCCATTTAATTGACATTTATGAAATACCTTAACAAGAGTAGAATAATAATTTTTATAACTGAAATGAAACAAAAGACTTGGATCCTACACAGAAGAAATTGGGATAACTATGATCATATGAAAAAAAAGATCAAAATACATTTACATTTCAGAAAAATGCAAATTAAACACTACCATGTAACTACTACAATTGTTAATATTATAAGCAAATATTTGTGCAATTGTGGAGAAACTGGAATTCTCATGCCTTGCTGGCAAAAATGTATAATGTTACAGTTGGTTTGGATAATTGTTTGGCACTTTCTTTTTTTTTTTTTAAAGATTTTATTTATTTGACAGAGAGAGATCACAAGGAGGCAGAGAGGCAGGCAGAGAGAGGAGGAAGCAGGCTCCCTGCTGAGCAGAGATGTTTGGCACTTTCTTATAAAATTAAACATACACCTACTTATACTATAATGAACAATTCTACTCCTAGGTATTTACCAAGATAACAGCAATAACAAAAACACACTCATATCCACAAAATGCTAGTTCAAGATATTCATAGAAACTTTATTCATAATAACACCAAACTGGAAGCAACTCAAATGTCTATGAATTTCAACCCTATGTATTCCTTCCTGCCCTGCCTCTTCCCCCAGAAAATACTGTTAAGTCACAATAGCCCCATGTAAAAAAGCCAAAAACCATCAACAGGAGAATGGATAAACAAACTGTTTTACATTCATACGATGGAATACTACTCAGCAACAAAAAATGTACAAAATACTGGCACGTGAACTTATCAAGCTTTGATCCCACAGACATTATGTTAAAAGCAAAAAAAAGCTGCAAAGAGAATGTTCATCATAGTTCTACTTCTAAGAATAGGCATTAATAATCTATCTAGGATATTAAAATTTTTTAAAAAGTCCCTAATAATGGTGGAGGCAGGAAAGGTACTACATTGTCCAGAAAAAGACATGGGGAAAGTTTCTGGGTAATGGGGGTGTATATATCTTGATTTAAATGGTAATTTTATGGATATGTACCATAGTCAAAACTACTCATTGAAGTGGACACTTCAGATCTTGGAGATTAACATTATGCAAATTCTACCTCAAAATACTAATGTAAGAAAATACAATACCATCCACCTCCTTTACATTCTTCCCATTATTAGGACAGATTACTGAAATACATTATTAACACTAACAAGAAAAGATATCTGATATTCTACTTTATTGCTTACAAAAAATAAAAGAAAAATAAATACAATCTGCATAAATACAATAGACTCCAATCTCAATCTTCTCTCAGGAATGATTTCTAGGAAGTTATAATATCATGATAAATATATTATCTATTAGCTTTCTATAAAAAAAACAGTTTGGAAACCCATATCTGCACCCTTGGGCAGTAAAAAAAAAATCATGGACATTCACATTATTAAGGTCAAATTGGTCTATTTGAATGAATATTTCTTTAATAGGAAGCTAGTGATAATTTGTTTTTACACAAAAGTGATTTACAAAACTCATAAATATAGTCCATTAAATTTAATTGAATATTCTTCCAGCTCAACTTCTTTTAGCTGAATCACAAATATTTCCATGCATACTCCAATGAGAATTTGCAACTTTTTATCATTTCACAGGGATTGGGGTAGATTAGAATATAAATTGATCTAAGAATACACTGAGTACTTTTTTTGTGGTGATAAAGTAATGCATTCACAGATTGAAGCCCTAAACTCAGTCACAGTTGAAAAATGTTTTACATGGGCATTTATGTCATATATTCAGATGATTTCTCATCAATTACCCTGACATAGGAACAGTTAAAAAAGAAGATTGTTGTAGTAGAGGGATAGTGTGGTAGTCTGGTGCAATTTCACTACATGTAAGTATTAGCACAAATTTAGGGGAACTTTTCTTGCCTATGCAGTAACCAGAGATTGTCATTAAGACATATGTCAAGTTAATTAAATTAAAGTGGAAAATTATTGTGGAAATTTTTTAATTATTTCACTAGATACCTTAAGTATTTTTTTAGGTCTTCAAGGAAAAGAAACTTTTAAAAATCATCGTTAACCTTTTGCTGAAATGAAGCTAGTGTATGATAAATACAAATGCGTTTCTGCTTTTAATTTTTATATAGGGAACCATGGGTTACATAGAATTGATGGATGTGTACATATCATGCTTGGGAATCATGCATATTTTAATAAAATAATGTAACAACATATCAGAAAGTTAGGAAAGAAGAAGGAAGGGGGCGAGGAGGAGAGGG
Source organism: Mustela erminea (assembly GCF_009829155.1). Classification (NCBI taxonomy): domain Eukaryota; kingdom Metazoa; phylum Chordata; class Mammalia; order Carnivora; family Mustelidae; genus Mustela; species Mustela erminea. The sequence goes on along the minus strand of NC_045617.1, from coordinate 108,092,506 downwards.
AGGAAAGAAGGAAGAAAATAATCAATCTATAATTCTGTAAACTTTGTTAGTGAGCCCACTTTTTCAACTATAGTACGCAAGATCCAAACCAGAAACAGACCACTTAACTCTTGATATAACTAAAACCCATTGTACTTCTTTCTTAGCACACTTTCTTGTGGCATTGATGAGGGTGTCTTGCGATGAATGGAATATTGCAACTACCAGACCACAAAAACCCTCATAGCTGTGGAATGCCTAGAAGCCCACACTCCATACATACCTTTCATTGTCCATGATCACAGGCTGATCACATACCAGCACCCACCTGTGATGATGTGCTCTCTGCTTGCTCTGTTGCATGTACCGCCTAACCACCTCGCCCAGTGTCTCTTCATAAAACTCTAGGTGTCCATGTTATCAGTGGAGAGGTCGGTTGTTAAGTTTTATGTCTGCCACCTCCTCTGGGTGTCTGTATCCAAAATAAATGTATCCTTTTCTTTTTTTCCAGACACTTGTCTCTCAATGAATCTATCTGAGTTGTTCCACACAGCATTCTTAGATGCAGCTTTTGATTTGTCTGGACCCCTCAGGATTCCCTGGATAGAGAAGTTGGGAGCAGCAGTGTGCCAGGGTTTATCCATTCATTTCCCAAGTTAGCAGCTTGATGGATTGATCATAACACTTACACACAAATACTAACATGTGTTTGTGTATGCATGTGTGTATGTTCTCTTTCAGTTGTTTTCAATGAATACCAGGTGCTTATTCAAAATTAACAAATAATGGACATCCATATTTCCACTTAGCTTTATAATATTTTTTAATGCATTTAAAATATTCTATCATTTAATTGGAATCTTTACCTTTTGTTGACTAGTTATTGGGATCTTAATTGTCCATTGACTAGAAAGGGACACAAAGGAAGTTTCTGGATAAAGGATATGTTGTATGACTTGATTTATATAATGATTTTTTGCAGTTTAAGTATTTGATATAAAAATGCTTTGCAAATATGTTTCTCTATTGTCTTTTAAAATATTTCATATCATTTTAAATTTTTAATAATATAGTAATATTTTCCTTTGATACTTTTTCTTTCCAGCACAGCTTTGGTGTTTTGGTACTATATACACCCCTCCTAACCGACTCAGGGAAGCTGATCCACCATTCATTTCCTGGTTAGGTTCTTTACATACCTAGACTCATCCTTCCAGTCCCTTTACTCCAGGTGTTTACTGGCTTATATATGGACGCATGTTCATTTCAGATATCTGATAATATCAACTTCTATTTTCTTCTAAGTACAACTTTAATTCTTTAAAAATAATTAACTCTAGTCTGTCTAGATTTCGGCTGTTGTATATGAAGAAGAATGGCTCCAAACCAACTTTTTCTTAACTGCCTACCAAGATTCTAATCATATATTGTGAATAATTATTTCTCCATTGATGGTGCCTTTCTTTTGCTTTAAATCATATCTTTAGGTGCATCCGGGTGACCTCGTCATTCAGTCTCTGCCTTCCGGCTCCCTGCTCGGCAGGAAGCCTGCTTCTCCCTCTACCTCTCCCCCTTGTGCTCTCTGTCAAATAAATAAATAAAATCTTTTAAAAAATAAATAAATCTTATCTTTACTTTTGAAATCAACTGTAGAGACTAATTTTGATTTATTTAGCATATCAAATTTCTTCTATTTCAAGTTTGAGGTAATCATACTATGATTTGTCATTTCATAAATCATTATTTAATATCTGCTTTTGTTCTCCAGCATAATTCTACATTTCAAAAAAATTCAGTTTATTTGAAAGTTTATGTTTGCAAAGAACCTTTTACTTCCAGAGAAATCAGTGCTATTTAAGAAAATAAAAAATTGATTGCATTTTTAATGCACCATTGCATTAAAATCATTAAAATTAAAATCATAAAATGGCGCATTTTAATTGCATCATTCAAGTAAATATTATAAGCCCCAATGGAGCTGGCATAAACACTGTTATGGAGAAAAAAATATTTCCTTTAAAAAGAAACCTTGATTCCAGAGTATACCTAAAATTCAGCTGCTCACCAGTATTATTAATACCCCTGATTCTTTTTATCTTCCCAGTGTTCCCTCAGTGTGCTAATTTTGCCCTCAGGTCTCTCCCCAGAAAGCCGCCCTCTTCTAAGAATTCATGTGCAAATGTAAGGTTCACAAATATTAAAGAGGCATTGTCCAATGTGTATATCATTTTATAAGAAAAATCACAAGAAAACTGATAAAACAAACAAACAAAAATTCTAAAGCCTCTGAATAAACATGTAAACTTCTGTGACCTCCTTCCCCATGAGAAAATTATGTCAAAAAGCAATATCATTCACTGAAAAGAGAAATGGAATTAAAAGGACTTTAATAATTGGAATAGACTTACAGGGATTTAACCTTCAGATTGGGATCATGTCAATGTTTAGTGAATCCTGTGGTTAGGGTGAATACCCTATCCAAATTCAGAGATTAGCTGAAAGGAAAAAAAAATGAGGATTGACAGAAGAATAGGAATCCAAAAATGGCAGATAATGAGATTATCAAAACATTACATATTAGATTTCATTTTGGTCATGGAACTTTTAAAAAAATTTTTAAATTTAAACACATGTCCACATTGGACATGTTTATGGAATGTAGGCTCTTGATAGAAAAAGGATTCAGTATCACTTAGTCATCATGTCCCTCAGTTTCCTGGCATAGTGTTAGCATACAGAAGGTACTCAATAAGCGGTTGTTGAAAGCATAAAAGTGTCAAAGAAGAAATATAAAACAAAGTTAAAGAAACTGAATAGAAGACTTCAAGGAAACAAATATTCTTGCAAGGTCCTGCTCCTCTTAATCTTTACTAATAATGAACAATTTTCTTTTTTTTTTCTTTTTAAATTTAAATATTTGACAGAGAGAGAGATCACAAATAGGCAGAGAGGCAAGCAGAGAGAGGGGAAAGCAGGCTCCCTGCTGGGCAGATTTTCTCAATGCGGGGCTTGATCCCAGGACCCCAGGATCATGACCTGAGCTGAAGGCAGAGGCTTAACCCACTGAGCCACCCAGGCACCCAGTGAACAATTTTCTAATTGATGTAATAATTTATTTTTTTTTATTTTTTATTATTTTTTATTTTTTATTTTTTATAAACATATATTTTTATCCCCAGGGGTACAGGTCTGTGAATCGCCAGATTTACACACTTCACAGCATTCACCAAAGCACATACCCTCCCCAATGTCCATAACCCCACCCCCCTTCCCCCAAACCCCCACCCCCAGCAACCCTCAGTTTGTTTTGTGAGATTTAGAGTCAATTATGGTTTGTCTCCCTCCCAATCCCATCTTGTTTCATTTATTCTTCTCCTACCCACTTAAGCCCCCATGTTGCATCACCACTTCCTCATATCAGGGAGATCATATGATAGTTGTCTTTCTCTGCTTGACTTATTTCACTAAGCATGATACGCTCTAGTTCCATCCATGTTGTCGCAAATGGCAAGATTTCATTTCTTTTGATGGCTGCATAGTATTCCATTGTGTATATATACCACTTCTTCTTTATCCATTCATCTGTTGATGGACATCTAGGTTCTTTCCATAGTTTGGCTATTGTGGACATTGTTGCTATAAACATTCAGGTGCACGTGCCCCTTCAGATCACTACGTTTGTATCTTTAGGGTAAATACCCAGTAGTGCAATTGCTAGGTCATAGGGCAGTTCTATTTTCAACATTTTGAGGAACCTCCATGCTGTTTTCCAGAGTGATTGCACCAGCTTGAATTCCCACCAACAGTGTAGGAGAGTTCCCCTTTCTCCACATCCTCGCCAGCATCTGTCATTTCCTGACCTGTTGATTTTAGCCATTCTGACTGGTGTGAGGTGATATCTCATTGTGTTTTTTTTTTTTTTTTAAGATTTTATTTATTTATTTGACAGAGAGAGATCACAAGTAGGCAGAGAGAGAGAGGAGGAAGCAGGCTCCCTGCTGAGCAGAGAGCCCGATGCGGGACTCGATCCCAGGACCCTGAGATCATGACCTGAGCCGAAGGCAGCGGCTTAACCCACTGAGCCACCCAGGCGCCCTCATTGTGGTTTTGATTTGTATTTCCCTGATGCTGAGTGATATGGAGCACTTTTTCATGTGTCTGTTGGCCATCTGGATGTCTTCTTTGCAGAAATGTCTGTTCATGTCCTCTGCCCATTTCTTGATTGGATTATCTGTTCTTTGGGTGTTGAGTTTACTAAGTTCTTTATAGATTTTGTACACTAGTCCTTTATCTGGTATGTCGTTTGCAAATATCTTCTCCCATTCTGTCAGTTGTCTTTTGATTTTGTCAACTGTTTCCTTTGCTGTGCAAAAGCTTTTGATCTTGATGAAATCCCAATAGTTCATTTTTGCCCTTGCTTACCTTGCCTTTGGCGATGTTCCTAGGAAGATGTTGCTGACAATGAGGTTGAAGAGGTTGCCGCCTGTGTTCTCCTCAAGGATTTTGATGGATTCCTTTCTCACATTGAGGTCCTTCATCCATTTTGAGTCTATTTTTGTGTGTGGTGTAAGGAAATGGTCCAGTTTCATTTTTCAGCATGTGGCTGACAATTTTCCCAACACCATTTATTGAAGAGGCTGTCTTTTTTCCATTGGACATTCTTTCTTGCTTTGTCGAAGATTAGTTGACCATAGAGTTGAGGGTTGAGGGTCTATTTATGTGCTCTCTATTCTGTTCCATTGATCTATGTGTCTTTTTTTGTGCCAGTACCATGCTGTCTTGATGACAGCTTTGTAATAGAGCTTGAAGTCCGGAATTGTGATGCCACCAACTTTGGCTTTCTTTTTCAATATCCCTTTGGCTATTCGAGGTCTTTTCTAGTTCCATATAAATTTTAGAATTATTTGTTCCATTTCTTTGAAAAAGATGGATGGTACTTTGATAAGAATTGCATTAAATGTGTAGATTGCTTTAGGTAGCATAGACATTTTCACAATATTTATTCTTCCAATCCAGGAGAATGGAACATTTTTCCATTTCTTTGTGTCTTCCTCAATTTCTTTCATGAGTACTATAGTTTTCTGAGTATAGATTCTTAGCCTCTTTGGTAAGGTTTATTCCTAGGTATCTTATGGTTTGGGGTGCAATTGTAAATGGGATGGACTCCTTAATCTCTCTTTCTTCTATCTTGTTGTTGGTGTAGAGAAATGCAACTGATTTCTGTGCGTTGATTTTATATCCTGACACATTACTGAATTCCTATACAAGTTCTAGCAGTTTTGGAGTGGAGTCTTCTGGGTTTTCCACATATAGTATCATATCATCTGCAAAGAGTGATAGCTTGACTTCTTCTCTGCTGATTTGAATGCCTTTAATTTCCTTTTGTTGTCTGATTGCAGAGGCTAGGACTTCTAGTACTATGTTGAATAGCAGTGGTGATAATGGACATCCCTGCCGTGTTCCTGACCTTAGTGGAAAAGCTTTCAGTTTTTCTCCATTGAGAATGATATTTGCGGTGGGTTTTTCATAGATGGCTTTGATGATATTGAGGTATGTGCCCTCTATCCCTACACTTTGAAGAGTTTTCATCAGGAAGGGATGCTGTACTTTGTCAAAAGCTTTTTCAGCATCTATTGAGAGTATCATATGGTTATTGTTCTTTCTTTTATTGATGTGTTGTATCACATTGACTTGCAGCCTGGAATAAATCCCACTTGGTCGTGGTGAATAATCCTTTTAATGTACTGTTGAATCCTATTGCCTAGTATTTTGATGAGAATTTTTGCATCTGTGTTCATCAAGGATATTGGTCTATAGCTCTCTTTTTTGATGGGATCCTTGTCTGGTTTTGGGATCAAGGTGATGCTGGCCTCATAAAATGAGTTTGGAAGTTTTCCTTCCATGTCTATTTTTTGGAAAAGTTTCAGGAGAATAGGAATTAGTTCTTCTTTAAATGTTTGGTAGAATTCCCCCGGGAAGCCGTCTGGCCCTGGGCTTTTGTTTGTTTGGAGATTTTTAATGACTCTTTCAATCTCCTTACTGGTTATGGGTCTGTTCAGGCTTTCTATTTCTTCCTGGTTCAGTTGTGGTAGTTTATATGTTTCTAGGAATGCATCCATTTCTTCCAGATTGTCAAATTTGCTGGTGTAGAGTTGCTCATAGTATGTTCTTATAATAGTTTGTATTTCTTTGGTGTTAGTTGTGATCTCCCTTCATGATTTTATTTATTTGAGTCTTTTCTCTTTTCTTTTTGATAAGACTGGCCAGGGGTTTATCAATCTTATTAATTCTTTCAAAGAACCAGCTCCTAGTTTCGTTGATTTGTTCTATTGTTTTTTTGGTTTCTATTTCATTGATTTCTGCTCTTTATGATTTCTCTTCTCCTGCTGGGCTTAGGGTTTCTTTCTTGTTCTTTCTCCAGCTCCATTAGGTATAGGGTTAGGTTGTATACCTGAGACCTTTCTTGTTTCTTGAGAAAGGCTTGGACCACTGTATATTATCCTCTTAGGACTGCCTTTGTTGTGTCCCACAGATTTTGAACCGTTGTATTTTCATTATCATTTGTTTCCATGATTTTTTTCAATTCTTCTTTAATTTCCCGGATGACCCATTCATTCTTAAGAAGGATGCTGTTTAGTCTCCATGTATTTGGGTTCTTTCCAAACTTCCTCTTGTGGTTGAATTCTAGCTTCAGAGCACTGTGGTCTGAAAATATGCAGGGAATGATCCCAATCTTTTGATACCGGTTGAGTCCTGATTTAGGACCGAGGATGTGATCTATTCTGGAGAATGTTCCATGTGCACTAGAGAAGAATGTGTATTCTGTTGCTTTGGGTGAAATGTTCTGAATATATCTGTGATGTCCATCTGGTCCAGTGTGTCGTTTAAGGCCTTTATTTCCTTGTTGATCTTTTGCTTGGATGATCTGTCCATTTCAGTGAGGGGAGTGTTAAAGTCCCCTACTATTATTGTATTTTTGTTGATGTGTTTCTTTGATTTTGTCATTAATTGGTTTAAATAGTTGGCTGCTCCCACGTTGGGGGCATAGATATTTAAAATTGTTAGATCTTCTTGTTGGACAGTCCTTTTGAGTATGATATAGTGTCCTTCCTCATCTCTTATTATAGTCTTTGGCTTAAAATCTAATTGATCTGATATAAGGATTGCCACTCCTGCTTTCTTCTGATGTCCATTAGCATGGTAAATTCTTTTCCACCCCCTCACTTTAAATCTGGAGGTATCTTTGGGCTTAAAATGAGTTTCTTGGAGGCAACATATAGATGGGTTTTGTTTTTTTATCCATTCTGATACCCTGTGTCTTTTGATTGGGGCATTTAGCCCATTAACGTTCAGGTTAACTATTGAGAGATATGAATTTAGTGCCATTGTATTGCCTGTAAGGTGATTGTTACTGTATATCGTCTCTGTTCCTTACTGATCTACCACTTGTAGGTTCTCTCTTTGCTTAGAGGACCCCTTTCAATATTTCCTGTAGAGTTGGTTTGGTGTTTGCAAATTCTTTCAGTTTTTGTTTGTCCTGGAAGCTTTTAATCTCTCCTTCTATTTTCAATGATAGCCTAGCTGGATATAGTATTCTTGGCTGCATGTTTTTCTCATTTAGTGCTCTGAAAATATCATGCCAGCTCTTTCTGGCCTGCCAGGTCTCTGTGGATAAGTCAGCTGCCAATCTAATATTTTTACCATTGTATGTTACAGACTTCTTTTCCCGGGCTGCTTTCAGGATTTTCTCTTTGTCACTAAGACTTGTAAATTTTACTATTAGGTTGTAAACCTAATAGTTTACAACTATTAGGGGTGTGGGCCTTTTCTTATTGATTTTGAGGGGCGTTCTCTGAACCTCCTGAATTTTGATGTCTTTCCCTTTGCCATATTGGGGAAATTCTCCCCAATAATTCTCTCCAGTATACCTTCTGCTCCCCTCTCTCTTTCTTCTTCTTCTGGAATCCCAATTATTCTAATGTTGTTTCATCTTATGGTGTCACTTATCTCTTGAATTCTCCCCTCGTGGTCCAGTAACTGTTTGACCTCTTTTGCTCAGCTTCTTTATTCTCTGTCCATTGGTCTTCTATATCGCTAATTCTTTCTTCTGCCTCATTTATCCTATCAGTGAGAGCCTCCATTTTTTATTGCACCTCATTAATAGCTTTTTTGATTTCAATTTGGTTAGATTTTAGTTCTTTTATTTCTCCAGAAAGGGCTTTTATATCTCCCGAGAGGGTTTCTCTAATATCTTCCATGCCTTTTTCGAGCCTGGCTAGAACCTTGAGAATTGTCATTCTGAACTCTAGGTCTGACATATTACCAATGTCTGTATTGATTAGGTCCCTAGAATTCAGTACTACCTCTTGTTTTTTTTTTGTGGTGAATTTTTCCGCCTTGTCATTTTGTCCAGATAAGGGTATATGAAGGAGCAAGTAAAATACTAAAAGGGTGCCAATAACCCCAAGAAAATATGCTTTAAACAAATCAGAAGAGATCCCAAATCGTGAGCGGGGGAGAAAGGGGATAAAAAGTGTTTCAAAAAGAAAGAAAGGAAAAAAAAAAAAGAAAAAAAAAGAATTAAAAAAAAGAAAACGAATAAAGAAAAATATATAAAAAAATAAATATATTAGATAAACTAGTTAAAAAACGTTAAAAAAGAAAACGGTAAAAGTTAAAAAATTTTTAGCAGAAGAAGAGAAAAAAATGAAAAAGAAAAAAATTAAATTAACTGCAAGACTAAAAAAATCACAGGGAGGAAACCATGAGTTCTGTGCTTTGCTTTCTCCTCCTCTGGAATTTTTCTGCTCTCCTTGGTATTGAAACCGCACTCCTTGGTAGGTGAACTTGGTCTTGGCTGTATTTCTTGTTGATCTTCTGGGGGAGGGGCCTGGTGTAGTGATTCTTAAGTGTCTTTGCCCCAGGCGGAATTGCACCGCCCTTACCAGGGGCCGGGCTGAGTAATCCGCTCGGGTTTGCTTTCAGAAGCTTTTGTTCCCTGAGCGCTTTCAGTAGAGTTCTGGAGGACGGAAATACAAATGGCGGCCTCCTGGTCTCTGGCCCGGAGGAGCCGAGAGCCCAGGGCCCCACTCCTCAGTGCGCCCTCAGAGAACAGCGCCAGTTAACTCCTGTATGCCTGACCACCGGCCGCGCTCTGAGCTCACTGAGCCTGCGTTTGGTTCAAGGTAACCCTGAGCTGTGAGCTTACTGTCGGCTCTGTCTCTGTAGCCAGCTTTCCCGTTCCAATACCTGCAAGCTCTGCGACACTCAGACACCCCCGATCCTTCTGTGACCCTGCGGGACCTGAGGCCACACTGACTCCACATGGGCTTCCCCCCAGTTTAGCCTCTGGAGTGATGTCCCTCAGCGGAACAGACTTTTAAAAGTCCTGATTTTGTGCTCTGTTGCTCTCCCTCTTGCCGGGAGCCGGCCCCTCCCTCCGGGGTCTATCTTCCTGTTGCTTTGGGATTCACTTCTCCACCAGTCCCTCCTTTCAGAAAGTGGTTGTTTTTCTGTTTCCAGAATTGCTGTTCTTCTTCTCTTTGATCTGCCAATGGATTTGCAGGTGTTTGCAATCTTTAGATAAGCTATCTAGTTGATCTCCTGCTAGCTGAAGTAGTCTCAGCCTGCTACTTCTCCGCCATCTTGACTCCTCCCCCCTGTAATTGTTTATTTTGTTCACCATTCAGGTCGAACTGAGTTCTATGAAGATTTGGAAAATTTATCTTTTTGTTCATGAACTCACAAAGGATCTTAATGATAGGGGCATTTATAAAGAATTGTGGCACCTGGGTGGCTCAGTGGGTTGAGCTTCTGCCTTCAGCTCAGGTCATGATCTCACGGTCCTGGGATCAAGCCCCACATTGGGCTCTCTGCTCAGTGGGGAGCCTGCTTCTCCCTCTCTCTGCCTGACTCTCTGCCTACTTGTGATCTCTGTCAAATAAATAAATAAATTTGTTAAAAAAAAGAATTATTTATGTATTCAGGATACAAAACTTTAGTTGGTTTTTGCTCTGAATACCTTCATGCACACTGTGACTTGACTTTATACTTTCTTAATAGTGTCTTTGAGGGAAAAAGAGTACTCCAGAGTGTATCAGAGTACAATTTACTAACCATTTACTTTAAGCTAGCAATTTTTGGTCCTGTTGAACATTTTTCTTTTTTTCCCGATTTTTAAAATTTAAATTCAATTAATTAACATATAATTTATTATAGGTTTCAGAGGTAGAGGCCAGTGATTCATCAGTCTTATATACTCAATGCTCATTACATCATGTGGCCTACTTAATGTCTATCACCCAGTTGCCCCCTCCCCCCCACCTCTCCCCTCCAACAACTCTCAGTTTGTTTCCTATGATTAAGAGTCTCTTATGGTTTATCTCTCTCTCTCTGGTTTCATCTTGTTTTATTTTTCCTCATTTCCCCTATGATCCTCTGTTTTGTTTCTTACATTCCTCATATGAGTGAGATCATATGATAATTATCATTCTCTGATTGACTTATTTCCCTTACATAATACACTCTAGCTTCATCCACATCACTGCAAATGGCAAGATTTTTTTTTTTATGGCTGAGTAGTATTCCATCATACACACACACACACACACACACACACACACACACACATCTTCTTTATTCATTTATCTGTCAGTGGACATCTGAACTCTTTCCATAGTTTGGCTATTGTGGACATTGCTATTATAAATACTGGAGTGCAGGTGTCCCTTTGGGTTACTACATTTGTATCCTTGGGGTAAATACCTAGTAGTGCAATTGTTGGGTTGTAGGGTAACTATTTTCAACTTTGTGAGGAACCTCCATACTGTTTTCCAGAGTGACAGCAGCTGCTTGTATTCCCACCAACAGTGTGAGAGGTTCCCCTTTCTTTGCAGCCTTGCCAAAATCTGTCATTTCCTGACTTGTTAATTTTAGCCTTTCTGACTGGTGTGAGGTGGTATCTCACTGTGGTTTTGATTTGTATTTCCCTGATGCCGAGTGATGTTGAGCATTTTTTCATGTGCCTGTTGACCATTTGGATATCTCCTTCACAGAAAATCATGTTTTCTGCCCATTTATTGATTGGATTATTTGTTTTTTTGGTTGTTGAGTTTGAGAAGTTCTTTCTTTTTTCTTTTTAAGATTTTATTTATTTATTTGACAGACAGAGTTCAAAAGTAGACATAGAGGAGACAGAGAGAGGGAGGGAGAAGAAGGCTCCTCGATGAGCAGAGAGCCCTTGATCCCAGGGCTTGATCCCAGAACCCTGATATCATGACCTGAGCTGAAGGCAGAGGTTCAACCCACTGAGCCATCCAGGTGCTCCAAGTTTGAAAAGTTCCTTATAGATTTTGGATACTAGCCCTTTATTTGATCTGTCATGTGCAAATATCTTCTCCCATTCTGTTGGTTGTTCTTTGGTTTTGTTGATGGTTTCCTTTGCTGTGCAAAAGATTTTTAATCTTGATGAAGTCACAATAGCTCATTTTTGCCTTTGTTTGTCTTGTCTTTGGATACATGTTTAGCAAGAAGTTGCTGAGGTTGAGGTCACAGAGTGACTCTAGGATTTTGATGGATTTCTGTCTTACAATAAGGTCTTTCATCCATTTTGAATCTACTTTTCTGTATGGTGTAATGGTCCAGTTTCATTCTTCTGCATCCAACTTTCCCATTTGCTGAAATGACTGTATTTTTTCCATTGGATATTATTTCCTGCTTTGTTGTAGATTAGTTGACCATGGAGTTGAGGGTTTTTGTGCTAGTACCATACTGTCTCAACAATTACAGCTTTGTAATAGAGCTTGAAGTCTGGAATTGTGATGGCATCAGTTTTAGTTTTCTTTTTCAACATTACTTTGGCTATTCAGGGTCTTTTCTGTTTATGTTTATGTTTTAGGATTATTTGTTCCATCTCTGTGAAAAAAGGTAATGGCATTTTGATAAGGATTCCAATGAATGTGTAGATTACTCTAGACATTTTCACATTTGTTCTTCCAATCCATGAGCATGGAATGCTATTCCATTTCTTTGTGTTTTCCTCAATTTCTTTCATGAATGTTCTGTAGTTTTCTAAGTACAGATCCGTTGTCTCTTTTGTTAGATTTAGTCCTAGGTATCTTGTGATTTTGATTATAACTGTACATGGGATTGACTCCTTAATTTCTTCTGTCTCATTGTTAGTGCATAGAAATGAAACTGATTTTTATGCATTGATTTTATATCCTGCTACTTTGCTAAATTTCTATATGAGTTCTTAAAATTTGGGGGTAGAGTCTTTTTGGTTTACCACAAAGTGTATCATGTCACCTGCAAAGAGTGAGGGTTTGACTTCTTTGCTATTTGGATGCCTTTTATTTCTTTTTGTTGTCTGATTGCTCAGGCTAGCACTTCTAGTGCTATCTGTTGAACATTTTTCTAACAAAAATTTGTGAAAATATTCCCCTGTCTTGGGGCACCTGGGTGGCTCAGTGGGTTAAAGCCTCTGCCTTCGGCACAGGTCATGATCTCAGAGTTCTGGGATCGAGCCCCACATTGGCCTTTCTGCTCAGTGGGGAGCCTGCTTCCCTTCCTCTCTCTCTGCTTGCCTCTCTGCCTAATTGTAATCTCTGTCTGTCACATAAATAAATAAAATCTTAAAAAGAGAAAAGAAAGAAAATATTCCCCTGTCTTATTGCTATACTTCTCACATTTAGATCTGAAATTCCCTGAATCTGGCTCTTGTATTTGATGTGAACTATAAGTCAAGTTTCATTGTTTTTCATATAGACAACTGGTACATTATCACCTCTTACAAAGTAATAGTTTAAGGATTTTGGGGGTCTATATTTTAAAAAGATAGTTTTATTTATTTATTTAATTTAGTTTACTTATTTATTATCTTTTTATAATGTCTGTCTAGTTTCTGTGTCAGGATAAGCCTATTTTCAATGGATGAGTTAAGGGAAATTCCCTCATCTTCTATTTTTTTAGAAGAGTTTATGAAGGACTACTCTTAATTTTTCTTTAAATTTTTAGTAACATTTACCAGTGAAGCCATCTAATGGATTTTATTGGGGAAATTTATTATTATTATTATTATTTAAATCTCTTTACATCCTATGGGTCTATTTGGCTTTATTGTATGTTCCTGAATCTTGAGTCCTGGAAGCCTATGACTTTTTAGAAATCAAGAAATTTGTCAATTTTGTCTAGGTCATCTGATTTGTTAGTATATCATTGTTTATACCTTTTACCTATAATTTCAGAATTGATCGCTCCTATTTAATTCTTTATTTTCACAAGATGGGTGTTTTCTTGGTCTCAGCTTATTTATAGTGACAGTATTAGCTAAAAATGCTTGAGGCACTCCTTTGGGCCCCTAACACTTGTGGTGACTTCCCACAGACATTTCCCTCACCACAGCCAATATTGCAGTTGGACCAGCAGCCTGTGGTTCTTTATGATTGCAAGACACACTTCAGTAACAATGATCCCGGAACTTTGAAAGAAAAAAGTTTTATTACTCACAACTCCAGAGATCTCTGCAAAGAGAGGAAGTGAGTGCCATCCTGGATAAATGGTAGAAGGTGGGGTGCCCAGGGTTTCCTTGATACACTCTTAATGGTGAATTTAAAATTTAAAAGCAGGGGCGCCTGGGTGGCTCATTGGGTTAAGCCTCTGCTTTCGGCTCAGGTCATGATCCCAGGGTTCTGGGATCAAGCCCCACATCGCATCGGGCTCTCTGCTGAGCAGGGAGCCTGCTTCCCCCTCTCTCTCTGCCTACCTGTGATCTTTCTCTCTGTCACATAAATAAATAAAATCTTCAAAACAAAACAAAACAAAACAAAACAAAACAAAAAAACTTAAAAGCAGGAATTAAGGAGAGGAAGCAAAAAGCAAGGTTGCTCAAAGGGTCACTTACTAAGCCTATCCAGGGCACTCTAAAAGGGATGTTCATAGATGGAGGTAGCCTTGTTTCTTATCTGGTTGTTTTACTAGTAGCAGTGTCATACTGATGAAATTTTGGTATAGGTGAGGTTCAGTGGGGTGGACCCCGGAGCTGAAGACCAAGAAAGAATTCTTGAGATGTGTTTGGTGCAAAATAGTGGTTTATCAAACCACAGGTGGTTTATTAAAACCCATGGGCAGAAAGAGTTGCTGCCCTGGGGTCTTGAGGAGTGGCTGATTATATACAATGGAGTTGGGGAGGTGAGGACAAAGGGGTTGTCCAGAAGGACTGTCATATGCTAATAAAGACTTTTTGTTACTGGAGACCTAGTTATTTTCAGGCCAAGGCTGTTTTTCCCTCTACTCAGGCACTAACATGAAAACAGTTGGAGTTTCTTAGAGCAATGTCACACCCCTCCTATCACAAGTCCTTGTCAATGAGCTTTAGGTTTAGAATAAATTTAACTTCATTTACATTTCCTCTGCCTCAATTTTAAGGAGGGGAGGATGATATTAGGGCTCTGAGAACTGAGTTATGGGTCCCTGGAAATTAGGCTATTGATAAGAAATCTTCTTCCTTATAAATCACTAAGGACATTTGTAAACTGAGTGAGACTCCAGTCTTACAGGACTGTAATCTCTACCAGTTAACTATTTGTTTTTCCTTTAGGGCAGCCAGGAGTGCCTAAGCAATGTTACATATATCCCATTGAAAGGGCCTATTTAGCCAGAGCAATGCCATCCGGTTAAATAATGACTTCGTTGTTTATGCAGTAAAAATTTAACTGTCTCTGCCCCCCTTCCCCCAGGGGACTTACTTAAAACAAGTCCTGGAAACTAATCCCAGGTACCAAAGCCCAAATACAAGGGTGGGTCAGGCCAGGTGGAGGTATTCAATCAGTGGGGGCACATACTGTCTCCTAGTTAACAAGGAGTATGGGCCCCGCCCTTTGGGTGTCTTTTGGGCACCCATTCTGACCAAGGTGATAGGCTAGTTCAAATATCTACTATAGGGTAAATTGTAATCCAATTGGTCACTTACGTGTGACCTAGCAGGACCGTGCAGCTTTCTCTGTGTATTACAATCTCATTGGCCACCTGTGCATGGCCTTTGCCCTTAAAAGCTTGTCTGTAAGGCAGAGAGAGTTTGCCTCTTTGCAAGGGACGGCCCTGGCTGGTCAGTTTGATTCTTGATGCTTGGCATGAAATAAAGCTTTGCTTGACCTTCGCTTTGTATCAGTCTCACTCCTTTGACCATGGATCCAACACCATGACAGGGGTGTTTTCAGGGTGTCAGCTTCTGCTTTGCCCTCGGCTTGCCTTCTGTTTCCTCATCAGTACAGCTGGCAACAAGAGATGGGTGTCTTTGAAATGGATCCTTAACAATCAAAACTTACTGTCAGTCACTTACATTACAATGAGTCACTTCTTTTTTCTTGACAACTTTAGATAAAGATATGACTATTTTGTTTGTCTTTCAAAGAATCAACTTTTGGTTTGACTGATTTCTCCATTATTTCACTATTACCTATTTCATTTATTTCCACATCCGTTTCTAAAATGTCCTTTCTTCTGCTTTGGGTTTAGTTTGCTATCTTCTTTTTTCCTATTTTCTTCAGGTGTAAGGTAATATTATTGGTTTGACATCTATTTAACTTTTTAGTGTCAGCCTTTGAGGCTATAAACTCCCCTCAAGAACTGCTTTTGTAATATCCTTATATTTTGGTATGTTGTATCCTATTTTCAGTTATCTCAAAGTATTTTCTAATTTCTCTTGTGATTTCTTCACAAACACATTGGCTATTTAGCAGTGCATTGCTTAGTTACTGCATGCATTTTGGTGCTCTACTTTCTTTATTTCTGTCTCTAATATGCTAATATTAGAGATTAGATATTTGAAATATGACCCCTATTTATCTTTACCATTTTTTTCTCACTTCCTCAGAGGAAATAATTTTTATTTGTAAAAATCTCAATATTTATCTTATTTTATATATCTAAGTTCATTGATGCCTCTTAATTTTTAATTTTTTTTTCAGATTTTATTTATTTATTTGTCAGAGAGAGGAGAGAGAAAACACAAGCAGAGGGAGAAGTAGACAGAGGGAGAAGCAGGATCCCAGCTGAGCAAGGAGTCCCCATGAAGGACTAGATCCCAGAACCCTGGGATCATGACATGGGCCTAAGGCAGACACTAAACTAACTGAGCCACCCAGGCATCCCATAAATTTTTAAATTTTCTAATTTAGTTCTAATTTCAGTTTAAAGTCTAATTTAAGTTCTATTTCATCATTTCTATTTCTCTACTAAGAACAAATTTTTCTATTAATTCCATCTGTTACCTCACAGATAATAGTTGCAATAGGTATCTAAAAATCTTTGTCTGATAATTCTTTTATCTGTGTGATTTAAAGGTATGCATCTATTAGTTATTTTTTCTCTTTTGAATTGATCATAATTTTCTTATTCTTTGCATATTGAGTAATTTTTAATTGCATCATGGATATTTGAATATTACACTATGTAGATACTGAGTTATCTTTAAAATCCTCTGAAGAATTCTGTTTTTGTTTCAGCAGTCAAACAACATAGCCAGTTTGAAACCATAAATTCTAACTTGTTATTTTTTGCTGTTTCTTTTTGTTCCCTCCTCCCTATTTCCTTTCCTCCCTCTTTCCCTCCATTCCTTTCCTTCCTTCCTTTTTCCTTCCTCCCTCCCCTTCTCCCTTCCTCTCTCTCCTTCCTTCTTTCTTTTCTCTTTTCTTTTCTTTCTTTTTCTTTCTCTTTCTTTGTCCCTCTCTTTCTCTCTACCTTTCTTTTCTTTCCATGACTGCAGTCAAAGCAATCTTGAAAAAGATTGAATTGAAATTGAAATTCTGTTTTCCCTCTAAGTAAGGGACAGATGGGTCTAGGTAGGGAGAGATAGATAGGAGGCTCCTTGATCAGGCTCACAAAATTAAGAAATGCGGGAAATGAAAGGAAACCAAAGATAAGGGAGCAAACCAGAGGACCCTGTCCTAGGTGTCAGAAGTGGGGTATTGTTATAACAGCTACTTGTGACCAACAGAATTACTGGATCCTAAAAAGGAAATAAGCCGTTAAAAGTGTTATCACTAGTCCCTACTCAATGGTTATATCAATAGAGATGTTAAGAGGATTTAAGTTCCCTGGTTGGTTTTCTATAAAAGACCATTCCTTAAATGCCCCCAGGGGCAACCTGTCCAGACCTCTTTCACTCCTGAAAGCTTTTTCTGTATCCTTGGTTGTTAAACTTCTATTGCTTTACTCACTCTTCTTTGTCCTCGAGAATCATTCTTCCACACCATGAGACAAGAAACTAGCTCTTCTGCTTCACCTCCAAATCTGCCAACTTTAGTTGTCAAAAGAATCTTCATGTAGTTGCTTTTTGTATTTTTTTTAGAGTTGTAGTTGTAAGCTGGGAAGATGGGTTATACTGATCTTATTGTATCTTCACTGACATCAGAAGTCTGTGTTCATTTTAAATTGAATCTAGAATGGCTATTATCAATTTTTTCCAGGAAAGAATTTTCAATCTGTTCCCGCCCAGCAATTCAAAGATATAATTTTAAATAAGAAATGTTATGTTTAGCAGAATTTTTTTATTAAAAATTATGTGGTAGAATGTGAAATTTTCTAATAGTATCAAGTGTATGAGTACTCTATTACCCTTGGATTTAGACTTACTAGATTTTCTTGGTAGGGATCTTACAACCTATTATCCTTCTGAGATTTTAGAAACAGTGGTTTTAAGCAGACCAAAAGACAACTTATTTTAAGGTGTCACCTTAAGTCTTGGACCCGAGAACAATTCAGGGATATTTAAAAACAAAAACAAAAACAAAACAAAACAAAACAACAACAACAAAAAACTATACAGTGGGTATTTGGAATTGATCGTCACTTTTTTAAAATCAAAACTCCCAAAAGCATGGATAATATAAAATAGCATATAATATAAAATGTATGGATGTTACAACTCCCGTAGCTTATAATGAGGGAGCAAACCTCTTGTCCCATGCTTCCTTTAATCTGTTGAATTCCATATTTTCCCTTTTCCATGTTAGGACATCTTTCATACAGATTAAAAATGGCAGAAGCTAAGAAACTGTAGGCCAAAGTGAAAATAGTCATAATCAAAACCAAGGAACCCACCATAGCCGGGTCTGGGACATAGGAACAATGTTGTGGCCTGGGAAGTATCAACAATTAATGTAACTGAGAAATAGATTCATATTTTATAATATACTCAAATACTATAAGAAGAAAAAGGAATCCCAGACCAGGAGAAACTATTTGCAACAAATACATTTAACAATGTCATCATATCCAAAATGCAAACAAAAAACAAAAACTTCTTACAATCAATAACAAAAAGACAAACAGCTG
This sequence comes from Mustela erminea, assembly GCF_009829155.1. Lineage (NCBI taxonomy): Eukaryota > Metazoa > Chordata > Mammalia > Carnivora > Mustelidae > Mustela > Mustela erminea. The sequence goes on along the minus strand of NC_045617.1, from coordinate 108,074,194 downwards.
TATTTAATAAAGCATATGTAAAGGCTTCACAAGCACATGAAAATATCATCAACATATTTAGTTATTTGTGAAATGTGAAAAAAATACGTATTAAAGAATGTTTAGGGCAGTTTTATTCTTAATACCCCTAAATGAGAATAAGCCTATGTGTATATATATATACACATCCATAAAATATTGGGGGGGGATGTGAAATATTTATACAATACTATACTAAGTAGCAACCGAAAGAAGCAAGCTACTGATAAACACAAAAATAAGGATGAATATCGCCCCATATGTTCAAGAATTAAAGCAGAAATAAAAGAGAATTTGCTACTATAACTGGGGTCAGGGGTGCACGAGCACCTGGCTCTTGGGATCCAATCAGATCAGGTTTGGCTACTTGCCACTGACTAAAACTGAAAGCAGGGAGACAAGTGGTAGTGAAATCAGAAAGGAATTTATTTCAGCAAGGTCAACACCAGGAAGACGGTGGACTAATGTATCAAAGTCTATGCCCAAAGTTCTGGAAATACTTTTAGGTTTATATAAGGAAAACGTGGGACAAAGGTCAGCCAGCGCAAGGAGTTTGGGCAGTAAAGGCCATTTTGATCATTGTCTTTGGGTCATTCACATGGGTCTTGCTGGCTCAGGGCAATCTATTTTGCTTTAGGGAGGTAGTTTTGGTTCCTCTCAGGAAATGCTTTGACCACAGCCTCTTTTGTCTGACTTAAGAGATAAGCTGGAAAGAAGACCTTAATCAATTAGAAAGTACAGATTGAGGTAGAGATGGAGGTAGTTGAAGTCCTTATTCACTATATGATTCCACTTATATGATGTCTAATTACTAGGAAATTTAATCTAAAGAAAGAAATCAGGAAAAATATCAATTTAATTCATCATATTAACAGATTAAAAGGAAAAGAAATATCCTATGACCAGCTCAATAGAGGTAAACACATCATACCACTCACATAGTGTAACAACAAATTTTTTTTTAAATGAACATATTCACGACAAAAAAAATCAGCAATCAAGATACTAAAGGGAACTTCTTGAATCTCATAAAGACTAAAACTTCCTGTAACTAATATCATTCTGAATCATAAAATATTAAAATTTCCCTCACAGTTTAGCATCAAAGTGAGTTTCTGCTGTCATCATTTCCATTTACTATTTAGCTCTAGATCCTAAGCACAGCAATAAGTTAATGAAAATCAATAAAAGGCAACGAGATTTGAGAAAAACAGAAGCAAAACATTAATATATATAGGTGATATAATTATGCATGTAGAAACACTTTTAAAAATCTATACAAGTAATCTTCAAATGAGTAAATAAATCATGAAGTTTTGTGGGCTACAGATCATGGCCTGAACCACTCAGGCATGAGTGGTTCATGAAATATTTTTAAACTGTAACTGAATTTAGAGCTTCAATCTGTAAATTCATTACTCCAAAACTGGACCACTTTCTTCCTTTCTTTTTTTAAAGATTTATTTTATTTATTTGAGAGAGAGAGAGAGAGAGAGCATGCAGGAAGGAGAGGGATAAAGAATCTGAAGCAGACTCCCTGCTGAACACAGAGCCTGACTCAGGGCTTGATCCAGGACCCTGAGATTGTGACCTGAGATGAAACCAGGATTTTGAGGTTTAACCAACTGAGACACCGAGGGCCCCAGGACTATTTCTTTCACCATACACAAAAATAAACTCAAAATAGATTAAAGACCTATATGTAAGATCTGAAACTATAAAAATCCTCAAAAAGAGAATCGTCAGTAATCTCTGCAACATCTGTTTTAACATTTTTCAAAATATTTCTCCTGAAGGAAGACAAATAAGAGCAAAAGTAAGCTATTGGGACTGCATCAAAATAAATAGTTTCTGCACAGCAAAGGAAACAATCAGCAAAACTTAAAGGCAAACTATGAATGAGAGAAAATTTTTGAAAATGATATATCTGATAAAGGGTTAGTATCCTAAATATATGAAGAAGTGATACAACTCAACACCCAAACATAGATGATCCTGTTTAAGAAATAGGCAGAAGACATGAACAGACATTTCTCCAAAGAAGATATCCAGATGGTCAACAGACCCATGAACACATGATCAATATCACTCATTATCAGGGAAATGCAAATCAAAACTACAATGAGCTATCACCTTACACCTGTCAGATGGCGAAAATCAGCAACCCAAGAAAAAACAGGTGTTGGCAAAGTTGTGGAGAATAAGGAACTCTCATGCACTGTGGGTGGGAAGGGAAAATGATGCAGCCATTGTGGAAAACAGTATGGAGGTCCATCAAAAAATTAAAAAATATAACTACCCTATGATCCAGGAATCACACCATTGGGTACCTACCCAAAGAATATAAAAACACTGATTCACATGGATACATGCACCCTTTTATTTATTGTATTACTGTAGCATTATTTGGGAAGGTCAGACTATGGAAGCAGCCCAAGTGTCCATTGATAGATGCACATCGATAGATATATCCACTTATATATGTATATATCAGTGGAATATATACAGTGAAATATCATTTAGCTATGAAATTAATTATTTAGCTATTAAAAAGATTGAAATCTTGTCATTTGCAGTAAGAGGTAGAGCATATAATGCTAAACAAAATAAGTCAGTCAGAGAAAGACAAATACCATATGATCTCACTCATATATGGAATTTAAGAAAAAAAAAAAAAGTGAGCAAGAGGAGAAAAGAGAACGAGAGAAAGAAACCAAGAAACAGACTCAACTAAACTGATAGTTACTAGAAAGAAGGTGGTTGGGGGTTGAGGGAAATAGGGGATGGGAATTAAAAAGTACACTTATCATAAAGAAAAAAAAATAAAGATAAAGGCTTTGGTTGGTTAAATAAAAACTTAGCTTTTCACCAAGGTTTCAAGCCACCTGTCCTCAAAGAGCAAATATAGTAATAATATTGTTGGAGTTACTGATAATAATTGTGGTATCTAAATACATGGTAATTGATTGTATATGTGTATGTGCACATGTGTGAATGAAAAAAATCAATTTTATTATAAATCTAAAACTACTCTTAAAAAACTTTTTTCTAAATCTATTAATAAGATTAAGTGAGTAGAAGATGAGGAAGAAAAAATTCTAAATAGTATTTACTTATATAAAAAAATACTTGTTATGCTGGAAATAAAAAATAAATAAATAAAAAAAATACTTAAGAATTAATGCTTCATAAAATACAAAAGATCTGCTTACAATAATAGCATTTTAGACTTTTATTTGAAGAATTTTTTAATGAATATACTAATTTAATACACCATTTATAAATGATAAGGAATAATCATGAATGAGCTTAAATTGCCCTAGGTCAATGGGAGAGTCAGAACCTGAACCCAGGTCCATCAACATGCCTATCCTTTACACTGAAATGATGCAATTTTAATAAAAATTTGAGTTTTATTTTTTCCCCAAATTTCTGTGAGTTATTTAAGAAGGAACAAGGAGAATCACCAGAATCGCAGTAACTCTTAGCATCCTAGTTTGTCCATTGTTAATAACATAGAAACTGACTTTTAAAAAACAAAAAGATCATATTTGCAAGAGACTTGCAAAAATTTCTATTTTGAAACATTGTTTTATAATAAGCTAAACATTAAAAAAAAATCTTAGATGTAAATTTTATACTACTAAAATAGTTGAAGATTCACTCCTAAAATTGAATTTTGTATGAGTGAATTATATTTTATTTTTGAAAAATGGTATAATAACAAACATTTAAACATTCTTTCAAAGCAGTAACTACAATCTAAAATCAGAAATGTCCCTCCATTGATGTAAAATTTCTTTGACAGAAAATAGTGGTTTAAATAAATGAAAGTCACTGAACCAAAGATTTATAGTAATGAAATTTCAGATTTGACTGAAAAACAGCTGCAGAAAACCTAATCAAATGCTGAAGAAAAGCTAAAGCTAATTTTATTTACTAGCAACTACTGACTTGAATAAATTGCCAAGGTTATGAAGCTATAAACATTTCATATATTTTTTAGAAATAGCCACCAATTATTCCAGATCATTATATTTAAATAGGCATAGATAGAGAGCTACAACCACAAAATATGAATGCTTAGTGTAAAATTTTAATTTACCTTGGCAAATAATAATTTTATTTTTAAATTCCTTGATATGCTAAATCTTAGTCTTATAAAGTATGATTTTGTTTTAATTGTATGCATCACTATTTCAAAACCCTGACTGAGCTTTTCCTAGTGAGGAATGTAAGCAGAAACATAAAATGTTTAAGTAGAACCTAAAATTTTAATATGCTTGAGAAATAAGAGAATACCTTCATTTAATAATAGTCAATTATAGACAATAGCTCTTAGGTAAGCAAACATATGATTATTTTAAAGTGTAAAATGCAGAATACTCTTTGATTCTCTTACTTGACTTCAATGTTATGGACATTAGATCATAATTTAATATACACCGTGTATATATATTCTGTTTATGACCTACAATGTTAACCAAAGTATTCTAATGATTTCCTTGATATGCTAAATAATCATAAATGTATGTTGAAATAACCAGAAAAGTTTATCAGGTATATACTTGTTAAACATTTTTCTTTCCTGAGGAACTTAAATACATGAAATTATTGCTCAATTACCTGATAATGACATAACCTAAAATGTCTATATTGAATAGAGGGAGATGAAGCTATATACACATAATTGTAATGTTTCTCTTTTCCAAGTTTGGTGTGTTATTTTGGTGTGCTATCTTGAAGTTTAGACATCAATCTTCCCATACCATAATCATAAACTTGAGGAGTTCCCCTTGATAACTTTCACATATTTTCTGGATATAAGCTTCTAAACAACAACAACAAAATCCATGTGAAAAATCTCTCTAAATTCATAATGTTAACGTTCAATATACAAAACATACTATATGGTGTGCACAATCCATCCATGTGCTTTTTGCTTAAGTTCTATGGATTTAGTTCTTTTCATTTGTCTTATCCTCATCCTTTTTTTATCCCCGTCTAATGAGGGAAACTTTCATTTAAAATTTAAAAGCCGTTTTCTCCAGAGAGTGGCATAGTTTGGTAGAGGGGCAAAGCAATGTTCTAAGAGAAAAGTGATAGAGATCCAAACCACTCCCTATTTGAGGTTAACATGAACCATATGATGATCATGTGATGTTTCCTTTTTAAACTGTTGATGTGGTGGATTACATTAATTGATTTTTAAATGTTAAACCTGCCATCTCAACTCCATCAGGCTCTTCTAAAATCTATTTTATAAGGAAGACTGATATCCTTCAAACTTTTTAAAATAACTTTTAATACATAATGTCATTCACTGGTTTTCTGGGATACTGAAAAATACTTAAAACTTAGGTTTCAATATCTCTGAGATTTTTTATATTTCTAATATTATGACTACTTTCTTTTGCTAAACTTTATTCTAATCAAACTTAACTTCAATTCAGAGGTCCTGAATTACTCAGCAAGTAACGTAACCCAGGATTTGTACTTTAGTCATGCTGTAACAAGGTATACTCAGTATTTACACTACTACTTCCTAACAATGTAATCTTGGTCAAGATATTTAATAAAAATTCAACCTTATGAAGAAGTTAACTCTATATAATTAATTATATTCCTCATAGGGTTTTGTCAAGATTAAATATAATACTAATACCTAACACCTAATATAAACTATTCTTTCTTAAAAAAAATATTTATTTATTTGAGACAGAGATAGCATGAGCTGGGTGTTGGGCTCCCCGCCGAGGGGAGGAGGCGCCCAGGCCAGCTGGAGGCCTCTCCTTGGGGCTGAGCGGGATGGCGAGTGTCGCGAACCCGGAACGCACCCACAGAAGACACCGGGCTCGGGAGGTCTGTCGAAGCAGGATCTCACTTTATTGAGCAGGGTAGCGGCTTATATGGGGTGAGGGAAGGGAAGTGAGGTCAGCAAAGTGGGGGCCAATGGGGATGTGCCATGTCGGCGGGAGTTGGGAGAGACACGCCCTGCAGGGGGTGGAGACTCGCGGGAAACGAAACTGATGGGAAACCGAAACCGCCACTTTGGCGCCTTTGTGGTTGGCCATGTGGGTTCCCGATCCGGAAGAGAAGGCCACCCGGCGCCATCTTAGCCTCTTGGGGCCCAACAGCTGGGCTTGGGGTAGGGGAAGAAGGAGAGGGGAGAAGCAGACTCACCATAGAGCTAGAAGCCAGACACAGGCTTATTATTAAGAGTGGAGACACTGAGAGTGATTAGGTGGCTCAGTTCAGCTCAGGTCATGATCTTGGGGTCCTGAGATCTAATCCCAGATCAGGATTCAGTCCCAGGTCAGGATCCCTGCTCAGGGGGAGCCTGTTTCTCCCTCTGGCTCAATCACTGCCCCTGCTTGTGTTCTCTGTCTCACTCTCTCAAATAAATAAAAATCTTAAAAAACAAAACAAAACAAAACAAAACAGAGACAGTACTCAGATCTCTCAAAATCTGATTAAACTGTGGAAATTAAATTTGTAATTAGATTTTTCAGTTATATCTATTGACAAAATGCATACTATTTGGAATAGTTTGGAAGCTCATAGGGAAGCATCTTATGTTTTTAATTATATTAGGAATATTTTAGGATTATATTAATTTCACAGACTAATGGTTTTAGTTTTCCTGTAGAAAAATGTAATGTAATAAAAAAATCAGGATTTCAGATAAATAGCTAAGATCTGACAGAACATACAAATGAACAATTGCCAGATGATATGTAAAAAATAGAATATAACCTGTAGCAACCAGCCTAGGAACACAGCATCTCAGGAAGCCAACCTATTATCTATAGTAACCAATCCAAGAAGTCAGTGAATCCAAGAAGTTGGTGAAGAGGTGCCTGGTTGGCTAAGTCAGTTAAGTGTCCCACTCTTAATTTTGGCTCAGATCATGATCTTAGGGTCCTGAGATTGAGTCCCAAGTGGGCTCTGCACTAGGCATGGAATCTGTTTAAGATCATTGCTCTCCCTCTGCCCCTTCCCCAACACCCTCCCCACCCAAATAAATAAACAGATAGATAGATAGATAGATAGATCTATAATCTTCAGCTATCTATCTATGAATAGATAGATAGCTGAAGATTAAAGACTTAATGTTTAAAAAGGGGCGATCTGTACCATAATGTTCATAGCAGCAATGGCCACAGTCACCAAACTATGGAGAATCAAGATGCTCTTCAACAGATGAATGGATAAAGAAGAAATGGTCCATATATACAATGGAGTATTATGCTTCCATCAGAAGGGATGAATACCCAGCTTTTGTATCAACATAGACAGGACTGGAGAAGATTATGCTGAATGAAATAAGTCAAGCAGAGAAAGTCAATTATCATATGGTTTCACTTACTTGTGAAGTATAGGGAATAACACAGAGGACATTGGGAGGAGAGGATAAGTGAACTGGGGGAAATCAGAAGGGGAGACGAAACATGAGAGACTGTGGATTCTGAGAAACAAACTGAGGGGTTTGGAGGGGAGGGTGTGGGGATTGGGTGAATCTGGTGGTGGGTATTTAAGAGGGCATGTATTGCATGGAGCACTTAGTGTGGTATATAAACAATGGATCTTGGAACCCTGAAAAAAATAAATAAAAGCTTATTTAAAGTAGAATTAGAGTGAGCTTAGTTGAGATAGAACACTTGAATTTATCCCTCATTTTATTCTCTAAATCTTTGTGAATGACTGAATAGGCCTTAGTTTACTTGATGTTTTGCCTGTTAATCCTTTCTTCTTTGCACTCTTTCTACTAGCATTTAAAAAAAAAAAATCCCCTGTATTTTCTATATTTTTAAAATAGGACAAAACTTGTAAGTAAGAAAAAAGAAAAGGAATCATATATCAGTGATGGACTTCAGGGAACTTGCAGAAAATTAAAACAAAAACTTAGGCAAACTGTGCTATGTCTGTTGCTATATTAATAATAGGAACCATTTTTAACACCATGTCAACAATGTAACACTGGAACTTAAAAGATTTGGACACATGGTTGTACACAGAGTCATTTCCTTGCCATTGTCTATTTTCCACAGAGTAGATAACACCCTATATTTAACTAAATCTAAAGGTTTTGTTTTGTTTTCCATCTGAAATGTTTTGATTTGCTCAAGTTCCCAAGATACTGAGAGCCATGGATACTCCAGGGATAGGTCCTGGTAATTCAAGTAAAAAAGTAAATTATTGGTAATACATTTTTACCCCAAATCACCTAACTGCTCTTTATTTTTTATTTTTTAAAAGATTTTACTTATTTATTTGACAGACAGAGATCACAAGTAGACAGAGAGGCAGGCAGAGAGAGAGAGGAAGGGAAGCAGGCTCCCTGCGGAGCAGAGAGCCTGATGCGGGGCTCCATCCCAGGACCCTGAGATCATGACCTGAGCCAAAGGCAGAGGCTTTAACCCACTGAGCCACCCATGTGCCCCGAGTAACTGCTCTTTAAATCTTTTTAGGCTTCAGAACACTATGTTAAGTCTCTCTCTTCTCAGATTCTGGATTGTTGGTTTTTAACTAATCTATTTGTTACATTACTCTCTTTTTCCCCCCATACCCCTAATTCTACATCTTACCAAATTTACAACTCCATCTTAACAAATTAACAAATGCATAAATCAGGAATTTGATAGCTCATTATTGAGTAACTAATAATCAAAGAAGAAATTAGATATATGAATACATAATTAAGGGGAGTAAAATTGATGAATTGATTCAAGAATCAATTCAGAGCATGCTGAATTTTCATTTAACAGTTTTAATACTGTTTTTTACTATTGAGATGAAGAAAATATCATTTTAATCTCCTTTAGATTTTCATTTCTAGATTTCACCTTCTCTCTTTTTTTCCTTTTCTCTTTTACTCTTCACTTATGTCATTTTTTTTCTATCCCTCTTTCTTCAATTGATACACCAAAATATGTAAGATTCTTGGTTATTATGGTCATAATTTGTTAGGGTATATAGACATTGTATAGGGTTCTAATTTCCTTCATAAAGCAATAATTGATTATTTGGAACAAATGGAATACATTCTTTTATTGTGAATTCCACAAATTTTGTATTTCTGACCATGAATATGTGAAAAGGGAGCTAATAATCAGTCTAGAATCATTTCCATGCATCCAAATCAATGCTGTCATATTTTCATATTATTGCTCAGGCAGAAGTGAAGTCATACTCGGGCATATCAACAAAGAACCTAAAGCTGACTTGCAGTACACCTGTTACTGCACATTGATTCTGATGCAGGGGATAACAGAGGATATGGTATAACCTCACATTTCTCATAAGGTTCCTCATGCTGTTAAAATAACAGAAAATGTTTATTTCTAATTTATTAAAAGTATTGAATTTTTCTCATCTATGAAAAGAAAAAAAATATGCAACTCAGTGTAGTTTCCTGATAGTCCCACTGTTTGCTTTATGCTTCTGGTTATACTTTCTCAGTTGTTAGTGCTTTTAAATTGGTTGGTGTGGGCAGTGATGGTTTTCATTTTCAAAAATAATTGAATTTTTTTTTTCTCTGTGGAAACCTTCAGCTTGCAAGCTACCTTACTTATTTCAGGTAAGCAAAAACAAAAACAAAACAAAACAAAACAAAAAAAGGTGGTGACTGGAAAAAAAATAACAATACCTGAAAAAATGTGTAATTTCTCTCAAAATCCCCTGATTTTTTTGAAGATTTTATCTATTTAACAGACAGAGATCACAAGTAGGCAGAGAGGCAGGCAGAGAGAGAAGGGGAAGCAGGTTCCCCACTGAGCAGAGAGCCCAATGCGGGGCTCTGTCCCAGGACCCTAGGATCATGACCTGGGCCGAAGGCGGAGGCTTAACCCACTGAGCCACCCAGGCACCCCAAAATCTCCTGATTTAAAATCTAAAGCAGTTGCTATGGCTATGTTTTTCTTAATACATGTGTAACTGAACATAGAGAAAGCTGTGTTAATATTTGGTTCTAAGCACACTCAGTATGTTTGCAGGTAAATAATGGCAACATGTACGAAATCAAAGCATGCCTATAATGTCCAATAAAAATGATTAATGTCAGTAGTATTAGCACAATGGGTCAAAAAATAAAGAATGCAGTCTATGGTGATGGTGAATTATATACAACAAAAAATAATTCCACATGAGATCATTATTTAATATTATTTTAGAATCAGGGAATTATTGTGCCTTAAACTTTATGGATGATTATAACTTAGTCTTTTTTTTTTTTTTTCTAAAACACAGTAAATGAAGTAGAAATTCAGTTCAACAAACTGAGTTTCAGAAAATTTAACAGCCAAACACAATGTTTTTAAAATCAGAAACTGCCTTGCCTGTCCAGGTGCACAATTCAATATTTTGGGGTTTATAAAGAATCTACAATAAAATACTTCATCAGAAACATGCTAAAAGTTTCATTAGTCAGAAGTTTATATAAAAAATACGATTGAGGGATGCCTACATGGCTCAGTCATTTGAGTATCTGCCTTCTGCTCAGGTAATGATCTCAGGATCATGGGATCAAGTCCCAAATTGAGTTCCTTGCTCAGTGGTGAGCTTGTTTCTCCCTCTGCCTGTTGTTCCGCTGCTTATGCTCTCTCTCTCTCTCTGATGAATAAATAAATAAAATCATTAAAAATATGTTATTGAGGGGCACCTGGGTGGCTCAGTGGGTTAAGCCTCTGCCTTCAGCTCAGGTCATGATCCCGAGGTCCTGGGATCAAACCCCACATCGGGCTTTCTGCTCAGCGGGGAACCTGAGCAGAACTTGTGATCTCCATCTTTCAAATAAATAAAATAAATAAAATCTTTAAAAAAAATACGTAATTGAGTTTTACATTTATTACAGAATACACTCATGCATAAAAACAACATTAAGTAGCAATAAGCAGGGGGGCCTGGGTCGCTCAGTGGATTAAGCCTCTGCCTTCAGCTCTCGTCATGATCTCAGGGTCCTGGTATCAAGCCCCACATTGGGCTCCCTACTCAGCAGGGAGCCTGCTTCCCCCTCTCTCTCTGCCTGCCTCTTTGCTTGTGATCTCTGTCTGTCAAATAAATAAACAAAATCTTAAAAAAAAAAGTAGTGATAAGCAGTGATTAAGCTCATTTTTTTCAATTCTTACAAAACAATGACAAACTTAAAAGTGCCCATATACTTTACACTTTCACCTAATTTTCCATGTACTCTAAAGTATTTGAATATAATTTTATTAGTTTTAATTTTAATATTATAAAATAATTGCACTTTTCTTCCTCAGGAGTAATCAAGTCATAGGAATAATATATTTTTTAGACCCTGAGATACAGCTATAACCTGAGACAGGTTCCTTCTGAGGTACAGATTTTTAATAAAAATATTTGCTTCAGGTTCATAATCTACTGAATGATGGGTTATGTGCTTATAAGAAGAGATTAAATTGATGTCTTGTCAACATGTTATGCTTCATCTTATATTTGCTGAAGAAGTCAGACCTATTGGTCCTTGAAAAATCTGTGACACATTTACTGGGAGACATTCATATTGGCCAAAAATATAAATTCAGCTTTAAAACATGAGCTTTCTGACTATCATATGGTATATGAAGAGATTAGTAACTTGTCTCAGATTGGTTTCCATTATTTTGACTGATACAATGAACATAGCAATACCTTGTGTTTATATTTTACTCAGGTAAGAACCATATCAATTTTCCCAACTTTCAAAATTTAATTAAAATGATATGAATTATTCTGTGCATATGTAAAATATGAGTATACATGTTATTTACATATTGTAATATCTTTGTCCATCACTAAAACTTTTTTTTTTTTTTTTTTTTTAAGTAGGCTCCGTACCCAACATATAGCTTGAACTCATGGACCTGAGATTTAGAGTCACACCCTCAGTGGACTGACCAAACCAGGGACCTCTATCTCTAAATCTTATTGAGAATCTTTCTTTCTCTTTCTTAGTCCCCACCCATTGCAATTAGTCCCCACCCAAAATGCAATTACACAGAGATCTACTAATGTTCATATCAGTTTACTTCCTTCTAATCTCTTCTTCTGAATTCAGTTCTGAGTCACTTCTTATGTTCAAAACCTAGGGGAGAATTAATTTCTTTTAAACAAAAAGGTCATCTAGTCCATGCCCATCATGATGAATAGGCAGACAATCTGAGGGTTTATTTGGTTTGACTTTCAACTCATAGAATTAAGCAGTAAAATATAAAATCCTCAGAAATGGAAGTATAAAACACACAATAAATTTTGAAAAAAGTTGTTTTGTGTTGCCTCTAAATTTAATATATAAAATTAAGTAGTAAAATATAAAATGTCCATAAATACAAAGTCTGTGTATGTGAGGTATGGGGTTATCCTTTGTTTCAAAGACAAAATTTTATGGAAAGTATAAAATGAACTGCCTCGTCATTTCATTTAGAAGATGTATTCATTGTACAAGAAATGAGTGGCTTCAGTAGGACCTTCTGTTTTAGAGGTTTCACAATTTAAGAATCAAGAAAATTTGGCAGAAGCCCTGAGTCTTCTCCATGGGTCCTATTGTTACATTCTCAGTTTTCATGCAAAAAAAAAAAAAAAAAAAGAAAGAAAGAAAAAAAGCTCTGCCTTGCTTTTCACTTTTAATAACTGTGTACAAAATCTTGCATTTTACTGTAATACAGAATATTTAGTTGCACACCAATAATTCATTATCACAATATTGAAAACTATTGCTAATATATTTCAAAAGCCAGCTGAAAAGAATGTGGAATTGTTTTTTTGGGTTTTTTTTGTTTGTTTGCTTTAAAATATTCTAAAATACCTTTCTATAATTAAATCGGAGAAATATGTACATGGAAAATTGGTGCTTTACTGAACTGTGTCTTGGAAATTTGTTTCTTGGTATGGTAGAAGGGAGCACCTTTAACCTCCTTACCTTTAGACTATATAGATCTGGGACTAGAGCAGATTAGTATGCTATTATGCTATTATGCTATTACTATAGATTATTATGCTATCATGCTTTTACTATACTATTACTTTGTAATAGTATACAAATTATAGTACAAATTATACAAATAATACAAATTATAGTACTAGGAATCATTACTTCTGGCAGGAGGAAATTCTATTTCTATAATATATGATTTCACAATGGAAGTGCTATTGTCCCAAAAGGGGTGAAAATTTATTCTGGGGGAAGAGAGGCAAAAAACAAAAAAACAAAAAACAAAAAACCAACTTAATATTTTATATATAAAAGATATACACATAGTACCTAAAGAGATATACAACACATCTGTGTAATTAAAAATTTCAATGGGGGCAATAATGCAAACGGAAAGGGGAAAACAGTATTCTAATGAAAGCTTAATCCTAAGTAATCTAAACAACTAAACTCTTGAGGAGTATATGGAATCATAACTTGAGGAATTCACTTGATCTCAGGGCACCTAGGTGACTCAGTAGGGTATGCATCCACCTTTGGCTCAGGTCATGATCCCAGGGATCTTGGGATTGAGCCCTCCTGCACGGGGCTCCCTGCACAGTGGGGCATCTGCTTCTCTCTCCCTCTGACTCTCCCCCTACTTGTGCACAAGTGCACTGTCTCTATCTTAAAAACAAAAACAAAAACAAACCCCACTTGCTCTCATCACTGAGTATGGTTTTAATTATTAAACTGTTCACTCACCCTGATAAGATTTTGCTGGACAAACCATTTAATTTACAAGAAATAGCCTTATAAACCTCCGTGTTATTTTTACTGGATGGGTTATTTTGAGGGAAACCATTTGATACGTTACATAGTATTTTCATGTTTAGGACTTTTTTTTTTAGTAATTTTTACACTCAATGTGGAACTTGAACTCACAACCCTGAGATCAAGTGGCATTTCCTCTGACCGATGCAGTCATGCACTGCTCATGTTTAGGACCTTTGAATGAAACGTTGCCCTGGCCTCATTCCTGAGAATAATTATTCTCTTGATCATCTGTTTTTCTTGTGAATCTATAACTGACTTTATTTCTTGCTTCACACTGGCTAATGCAAACATAATCAAAATTTTGTTCCCAGAAATAGAAAGTATAAAAGGCCTGAAAACATGTATTTATATTAACCTAAGTTTGACAGGTTTATAATGCTTTCTGGCATATTTTTGTCTTATTTTTTAACCTATTTTTAAGTTTATCTGGTTTTAAATGAATCTTTTTGTGGTTTTATAATATCACTTTTATAATATGGAAGAGATACTTATAAAAGTAGTTTTCCCTTATTTTTTAAAAATTCAGTTTCCAAATTTACTGAGTACCCTCCAGAATTGAAATTCAAAGTGTGTAAACTCAGAGTTAAATTTGTCATTTCATAAGAATGCTTTTATTCAAATGTAAACATCATCTTTTATGATTTTGAGAACGCACTTTGTATTGTGTGTGTAATGAATGTGTTTGTGTGCATACTCTAAGCTAGAGTCTAATCAATTTTTAAGAGAAAGAAACTTAATGAAGAAGTTGTATATTCCTTGTATATTCCTCACCTCTTTTTTGTTACAGAACACTGACAACAACAAAAAAATTAAGAAATAGTCCCCATACAATGCACACTCACAATGTTAGAGAGACTGATTTCAATCATATTAGCAGAAACTCACTGAAGGACTGAGGGATATGACAGAGAGTATAAATACACATATCAAAAGAAAGACTTTGGTGTAAAGAGATTTCTATTTCTCAGATATTTAAAGTTAAAATGACCTAGATTTGAAATATCATCTTAAATTAAACCTTGGGGCTACAGCACACAGTTACTCTTGCTTGTGCAATAAAGTGCATATCTTTGGATCAAACAATACAATCTAAAGAATCATCACTGTCACAACACCCTAAACTCCTTAAATACATTGCCTTGAGAAATGGAGGGCTATGAGTGGCATGAAAAAGGGGACAGAAATTGTATAAGGATTGGAAGTATTAAATGGAAAATTAGGGTCCTCAATGTCCTTGTCACTAGAATAAAGGGAAACTTACATAAGATGCAAGGTGGTGCTATAGTGGCTAAGCTTCCACCCACCCCCAATCAAATTAATACCTGGCTTTATGTTTTTATGAGCTATAAATCCAGTTGATTCTATGTTACGATTTTATTTAGTTTGCTTGAGTGGTTGTTTCTTTATTTAAAAAAAATTCTTCTAAAATTCTTTAAAATTCTTTTTTAAGTTGTCTTACTTAACAAAAGTTCTCAAAAGAAACCAAAATTTCCCAGAATCAGGAGTTTCTAAATTATATAGCTATTTTGAAATTATAAACTAATCAACAATAGCATTTTTTGTAGTGATGAATAAAGTGCTCAAACTTAAGACATACGATTTTTACATTTCCAACAGGGGCTCTGAAAAGCCATGTTTCATAATTTGAATTAATATTAGGTGCTTAATCACAAGACTCATAAAAATCCTTTATTAAAGCAGAAAAAATAGCCATGTGTAAGGGAAAGGATATGCTATAGTTTAGCTGAAATTGCATAATATGTCTAATATATGTGTTTTTTTAAATCAATTTAAACATCAGAGTAACATTTTAGCTGTAGTTCTGTAATTCAATGTGGCAGTCATACTGATGTCACCTTTTAATATTCCCTAAGTTGATAGAATTAAAAAAAAAAATCTTTGCGATTCTTTTTTCCATTTAGTAATTGATAACTTTTACCTGTTTTTCTAGTAAAACATCATGCTTTCTTAAGCCTTGGAAATATCATTCTAAAAATTCTCCACTATTTTAATATTTGGAGAAAAATTGAAGTTTTATTCATGGAATAGAGCTTTTATGTCAAGAAAGTATATAAAATGTTTTGATAGTACCTGTTCTTCCTATTTTATAACTGAAATAAACTCTACTTTGTTATAAAACCATCTAAAATGTTACCTGGGTAAAAAGTTTACTTCTGGATATAACAACAATGAAAAAGCAGTGATTTTGCATTTAAAATTTTTAGTGTATAAAGAAGTAATTAAAATATTAGATGTCTCAGGATAATTTCTTTGAATGAAGGCATTTTTAGGCATTGCAGTTTGAAAAACTTATAAGTAGTGTTTGAAAAACTAGTTCATATAAAAGCAAATATGTTTTATGCTATATTTCTATAAATTTTCATATATACAATTTTTCTACAATTTTTGTGTTTACATATATAGACATATTTAGATAACTAGAATATGAATTTTATAAATATATAGTAGAATATTCTCAGCATTGTTTCATTCTAATTTCAATTTATGTAGAACAGCATATAACATAATTTAAAGTTTCAAGACAGATAGCTGAAGATCTAATCCTGTAGCCATTGTTAAGCCTCAGTATTCACCTATATCTTATTATAAAGCTGCTGCAAATATTAAATAAGGTAACTGTGTCTCTGACAATGTATGCTCATTAACTATGTTTTTCTTCCATTTTTGTATTAACATTCATTTACTCAAGAAGCATCTTTTAGAATTCTAGTCTGTAATTGGCACTCTAATAGAACTGATGCATAGCATTTTCCTTTAGTTCTGAAAATAAAAAATTCCTAATATCTCATTAAATTATTTTAACTATTTATTCTTCAACTGAAAATTTTATTCAGAACAAAAAAAAGAAAATTTTATTTAGAATAGAAAAATATGTATTTCTTTATGCTAGTGAAGTAATTCACAACAAAATTATTTTATTTGTTATATATTCCACCTAGTAATAATTTGAGGCAAAGAGAAGTTATTCATATTGATAAAATTTTTGAATACCTTTTGTTAGTTTGGGTACCCTCAGAACTAGACTTGAAATCAAGGATTCAGTTCAAGCAATTTATAGGAGATGCCAGAGTTCGTGAGTAACCAAAATGCAGGGAATGAAAGGCAGTGATAATGGTTGAGTACATACTAGAATATGGAGAACACTGCCACAAATACAAGCCTTAGTATTACTAACCAAGAAGTAAAGGAAGCTGGTGTATTTACATTCATTTACTGACTGCTCAGTAATTAAGGCTTCACCACATTGGGAATATTTCCAAAACACATTCAGCATTCTGAGGACAGATCAATGGAAAAGGTGTAGATGCTGGCTCTTGGAAGTCAGGCTGACATACATGGAAGTAGTTAGACACTACTGCTACAGCACTGATTGTATCTGCTATAAATATTTTTTAATCACCCAAGTATTTTAAAATATAAAATAGTCATTCAAGTTAATTTTATTTTTTTTTAAAGATTTTATTTATTTATTTGACAGAGAGAGATCACAAGCAGGCAGAGAGGCAGGCAGAGAGAGAGTGGAGGAAGCAGGCTCCCTGCCGAGCAGAGAGCCCGATGCGGGGCTCGATTCCAGGACTCTGAAATCATGACCTGAGCCGAAGGGAGCGGCTTGACCAACTGAGCCATCCAGGCGCCCCCATTCAAGTTAATTTTAATTTAATACTACATATTTCAAAAACTGAGTTTGATGAAAAGTTTCATTACTCAAAGAACTTAAGATCATATACATTTCATTTCTTTCTTTTTTTTAAGATTTTATTTATTTACTTGACAGAGGGAGAGATCACAAGTAGGCAGAGAGACAGGGAAGCAGTCTCCCTGCTGAGCAGAGAGCCTGATGCGGGTCTCAATCCCAGGACCCTGAGATCATGCCTGAGCCAAAGGCAGCTGCTTAATCCACTGAGCCACTCAGGTGCCCCTTTCTTTTTTCTTTTTTCTTTTTTTTAAGAGAGAGAGTGTGCATGTGTGGTGGGGAGAGGAAGAGGCATGGAGAGAGAGAGAGAGAGAATTTTAAGCAGGCTCCATGTCCAGCATAGAGCCCAACATTGGGCTCAGTCTCATGACCTTGAGATCATGACCTAAGCTAAAATTGAAAGTCAGATGCTTAACTAACTGAGCCACCTGGGCACCCCAAGGTCATATACATTTTATTAAAATAACAGAATAATAATTGTGCTTTTTTCACAAAGATTAGAAAGTAGAGATAAAGTCAGAAAAGTGTGTACATAATACTGTGAAGAGATAATCAGTGTTAATTTTTTGACTACATCAAGATTTTTTTCTAGTACATATCTACATTGCTAACTATAATAAGTTTTTTAAATTTTTTTTTATTCAAGTGTAATTAATATAGAGTTATATTAATTTCAGGTAAACTACATATATTATATATATATACATTATATTTAAATATATAAATATATAGAAAAATAAAAATATAAATATATAACTATATATATGTATACATAAATATATATGTATATATATATTGCATATAATATATAATCCATCCTCTTTACTTCATAGCATCAATATTCCAAAAACCAAGAGAGAAAGTCCCAGTTCATACAGACTTTTCAAGCTACAGCTTCTGTCGTAATTGCTAATGTTCTATAGAACAAAACAAATCATAAAGCCAGCCAAACATCAGTGTGAGATGGTGTGAATAAAGGGGATGAATAGCAAGAAGGGAATAAAATATTACAAAATACCATACTATATAGTTCCGTAAAATACCTTTCTCAAGAAGCTCACAGTTTAGTGGAAGGGAAAGAGAGATGAACAAAAATAACTTCCAAAAGTTAGGTCATAGTAAAATTATTGAAACTGATCAAGATGGCCATATCATTCTCCTTAGCTCAACTAAACTTTGGACAGGTTTCTTTCCAACTCTAGATTCCTGACCTCCCTTTCCTTAGAGCATTTACTTTAGAACACATGCGGTTGTAAATTCTTTCTCTGATCCTTTCAGGTATCAATCTTCTCTCAGTCTCTTGCCAATTTTACAACACAGGAATGTCTTTCTCAAGGACATCTCTTTGAAATGTAATCATTAAAAAAAAAAAAAGTAATGCTTCTATCTTCTGGTCTCTGTGGAAGGATAGGAGCCTAAATTCCATAAGCATCAATTAGATAACACAATTGACCTAAGGGCATTAACCAAGCTACCTTCCCCTTAACTTCCTCTGGTACTTTTTCACTGTTCTCCTCAGCACCCAAAACATTCCTATCCTTTGTTTCAGTAGCACTGAGTTTAATCTTTCTCTTTGATTGCAATTGCAATAGTCTTCCTTGCCTGTTTAACTTGTCCAGTGCAATTTTTCTTTGACAGAACCAAGAAGAGAGTCTTAATCTGTCATGGGCAGAGGAGTAGACTAGGAATCAGGAAAGATTTCTGGTGAAGGTAATGCCTGAATTTACTGCTTATACTCTGGATTACTTTGGAAACAAAATATGACCTTTCCCTTGGGGGAACCTATTGAATAAAGACTGAGTTTCTTGATTTTCCACAAAAAAGAAACAATGATCTAGAGTTTAAAGAAAATAATGTCTAATTCTATCCTAATACCCTCACTCAAACCTTGTGAACTATGTTGCATTTTCAGAGTTATCTTGATGCTAGTGATGGTGTATCTTCACCAGGGAACATGCATTTATTTTCCTCAATATTTATTATAAAATTAGAAATTGATACTCTAGCATTCTAATTATATTACAGTGAATTTTGATAGTAAAAGAGGTTAGAATGATGCTTCAACAATCCTAAGAAAGCAGATTTTCTAAGAGAGCTACAACATTTCTTGAAACTAAAAATCGTTCTTTAATATGAGGTTGAATTTTTTCCCATGGTATTAATTTTGATGTTGAGAAAATATTCCATTTTCAAGTTGTTAATAGGTGGCCCTGGTCTGTATTTTTGCATCCCTGGAAAAGTCATATGTTAGAATTCTGATGCCAAAGGTAATAGGATTAGGAAGTGATGGTTGAACCCTCATGAATGGGCCTAATACCCTTATAAAAGTGACTCTATAGAGCTTGCTAGTCCCTTCCACCCTGTAAGGACCTGGTGAAAAGGTGCCATCTTGGTCATGGGCCATACCAAACACTGAATCTTCTGGCACTATGATCTTGGACTTGCCATTTTCTAGAATTGTGGAGAAATAAATTTCTGGTGTTTATAAACAACCCAGAATATGGTATTTTGTTATGGCAGTTCAAAGGGATGAAAATAAAATATTTTAAAAATATTAATAGCCTTAAAGATACAGATATGTTTTTTCTTTTTTCTTTTTTTTTTTTTTTTAAAGATTTTATTTATTTATTTGACAGAGAGAAATCACAAGTAGATGGAGAGGCAGGCAGAGAGAGAGAGAGGGAAGCAGGCTCCCTGCCGAGCAGAGAGCCCGATGCGGGACTCAATCCCAGGACCCTGAGATCATGACCTGAGCCGAAGGCAGCGGCTTAACCCACTGAGCCACCCAGGCGCCCCAGATATGTTTTTTCTACTCTTTTTTTTGTTTGTTTGCTTGTGTTTGTTGTTTTTTCAGGTGTAGGATTTGATGATTCGTCACTTACATACATTTAGTGCTTGTCACAAGTGCCCTTCTTAATACCCGTCACCCATTTATCCCATTCCCCCAGCCACCTCCCCGTTATCAACCCTCAGGTTGTTCTCTATAGTTAAGAGTCTGCTTTATGGTTTGCCTCTCTCTTTTTTTTATTTTTCCATCTTATGTTCATCTGTTTTGTTTCTTAAATCCACATGTGAATACTACCTTTTAAAAACATACTGAATTGTTTATACTGATTTCTGCTTGATACATTCATGTCATTTCTTAGTCCAGTCATATTCCTGTATTCTTAAATTAAACCTTGCTTTTCTAAGATCTATTGCAACACAATACTTCTATAGTATATTTCCTACAGTTAGACTTAAGAAATTTTTATACTCATATTACTATGTCATTGGTTTATAAAATTCTTATATTAAATTTTTTAATCTTTGAGTTTCAGTGTTAGGCCAACAGTACAAAATGCTTGGAGAAAATTTTCCATCACTATCAGTGATGATTAATAATTTTCAGTAACAGTTCTTTTAGAATTTTAAAGAATCAAAAATTCATCTAAATATGGACACAATATATTAGCTTCTTAAAACATTTTCTCTAATTTCTCCCTAATTATTATCCTATTAGGTTTGTTTTCTTTAAAGTCATTAAATCAATTCTGATAATATATTTTTTGAGAAAATAGTATAGAATGATATAATGAATTCTTTTTTGTCTAAATCTCAGTTACTACACACATCCTACAAATATCACAAATATTATAAAGGAGAATAAATGAACCACCATTGCCCATTTTTACAAATTAAAGAGAAGACAGAAATAATTATTACCTTCAATTCAAGGTAATAAAACATTGGAAACAAGGCAGAGCCATTTAACGGGCATTACGAGAGCAGAAAGCTTTATGCAGTTTTCATAAAAAAGAGGAAAGACCAGTGGGATCAACAATGCAGAACACATACGAAAATAATCCCAAAATTTCCCTGACTGGATAATTGTTAAAAACAGGTCTGAGATATGGTGGTTAAAACACCAATGCTGAGGAATAGTAATTTAAAGAAAAGCACTATCTTCTGGACAGAAGGGAGATGACTGGGGAGGAGGAGATGACATCCTCTGCAGGCTTGCTGGTAAAGGATGAAAAGGAAGAAATTAGTGAAAATTAAGAATCTTAAAGTAATCAAAGAAAATCAGAAAATAAGAAAAGGCTAACCTCTCCCTCTCCAAAATACTAATTTATTAGTTGAAATGGTCATCATTATACTTGCCAATACCAACTACTGTTGATAAAGGAAAGTATATGACATTTCACAGTAAAGAGGACATATCAGGCAATGTTTATAAGAAGATACTAAATGAAAAAAAATTAAGATAAAAACATTTCAGCTGACAAAAATACTCATTAGAAAAGCAATCATTGGAGCACCTGGTGGCTCAGTTAGTTGAGCATCAGATTCTTGATTTTGGCTCAGGTCATGATCTCAGAATTTGAGGTCAAGACCCACATCAGGCTCCATGCTCAGCATGGAGTCTGCTTGAGATTCTCTCTCTCTCCCTCTCCTTCTGCCCACCCCCCTCTTTCTTTCTCTCTAAAATTATTAAATAAATCTTAAAAATAAAAGTAATCATTAAGAAGACCAATAGTGAAACAAAACACTTAATTTACAGAATAAAAAACAGAGACTCAATATCAAGGTAGGAATGGACAAGATATAGTACTATATGAAAACAGGAATTGACAAGATTCATAAAAGAAATTAGGGCATGGACGCAGAAGAAACTCATCCCAGAACTGAGATTAAATTCAAAATGCATAAGGGAGAAGTGTTCCCACTAAAAATGCAATAAAGAGTACTGATGAAACAAAATAGCCACAAACCAAAAAAGAAAATATCAGAAATATTAGAATTAGGAAGTATAAAAATTAGAGAGTTAGTGGTGGATTTAAATGATTGATGAAGAAATTCCAACATATGTACAGTTAACATCCCTGGAAAAGAAAAAAAAAAAAAAAAACAGAAATGGTATTTAAACTATCACATGATAAATTTTCAGAAATAAATATAACACTTGAATCTACCAATAAAACAGACTCATGTTGAAACTGAAAATCCTGATTGCAAATACCAATAGTAAGACATATTCTTACAAAATTTCTTGGATCTGGGCAAAAAGATCAAAAAATTGAAATAAAGAGAAAACCATAGTGCACCCAAACTCTCAAAAATAGCATATAAATGAGACAACAGGAGAACAATTTGAGATTTCAAAAATCTCAAGGAAATAAATTTTGAGCCAAGAGTTTTATACCAAGTAAAGCTATCCTCAGGTGCAAAAGCTATTATTGTACTAGAATTACAAAAACTTAAGAATTCAGGATATCATATACACAGATCTTCCAGAAAAATCTACTAGAAAACTTCACCCAAATAAAATACTCTGGTGAGACTTTTGCAGGTCTCATAATGAGCATCAGACATAAATCAAAAGTAAAAATAAGTGCAAGAATAGTATGTCAACATTTTTTGCTCTACCAAAGTAGAAATAAAACAATGAAA
This sequence comes from Mustela erminea, assembly GCF_009829155.1. NCBI lineage: Eukaryota > Metazoa > Chordata > Mammalia > Carnivora > Mustelidae > Mustela > Mustela erminea. Next base: position 108,051,281 of record NC_045617.1, on the reverse strand, counting down.
TAAATTGAAGAAGCGGGGATGAAGCAGAAGAAGCTTTTTGATAAAATGATAAGAAAATAAGAGGGACATGGAATAAATTATTAGCATTTAAAGCAAATAAAGAGAAACATAGGTAAGGAAATAAATTACTATAAAAATCATAAGAAGTATAATTATTAAGGAAATCACTAGAAAAGGGGAATGGAAAGTAATGAAAAAAGCAATATAAAAGTAATTTTAAAAATCAACAAACCAGAGTCATACTGATACTATAACCTACACAGTAAATATAATCTAAAATAATACCACAGAACTAAGCCCAAACATGATAATCACATCAATAAATATAAATAGATACAGTCACTTACTAAAGTAATTTTAAAACACCACAAGTCAAAACAACTCAAGGCTATATACAAGGTACGCAAACAAATCAAAACAAAGTTATTGAGAAAGGCTAAAAACAAAGGGATGGGGAAAAGTATACCAGCACATGCAAATTTTAAAAAGCAAGGTTGTCAAGAAATATGAAGAATTCAATTTTACTCTACTTGAAAGTTAACAAATTATCTTGCCTGTCTCATGCATGCTGGAAGAAGATGTGATATCCCTGGGTCACAGAGGACATTATTATTCACAAGTCAGCAGGCAGCACAAACTTAACTTTACACTGATTCTCCTGGGCCCTCAAGCCCCGCAGAGGTTTGGTGCCACATATGCGGCAGCTGTGTATGATAGCCAATGAACCCTGAATTCAGGAATCTGAGACTGTTAGCCTGAGCTGCAAGCAAATGGGTCTAACCTTTGCCTTGTAAAGAGACATATTCATTATACCAGACAGTAAACCCACCAGTCTTTTGTTCTAGAAACAGACACATTGCCATTCATTGCTGTTTAGTATACAAACATTGTACTAATCACCCCTTTGAGGAATGAGGGATTACTGATCCAGGGATATGGGGATGGCCAGACACATAATCTAATACTAAACAGATAAATCCAACAGCAGTTTATTATTCCCATTTACTCCCAGCCTATTAAGAACAAAGATGGCATTCAGGGCCCTATGAGATAATAGCCAGAACAGAGAGGACAAGCAGAGGCTCTGGAAGGCTGACTCTGACACCCCACCAAAAAAGATATATAGGTGGTAAATAAGCATATGAAAACATGCTCATATCTTATGTCATCAGAGAAATGCAAATTACAAGATACCTTTTGCACACCTATTAGAATGACAGATATCCAGAAGAGTGACAAACAAAAAACTGGCAAAGATGTGGAGTGACAGGGAATCTCATACATTGCTGGTGGGAATGCAAAATAGTACAGCCATTTTAGAAGACAGTTTGGTGGTTGCTTCTAACACTAAAAATACTATTACTATATGACCCAATAATTTTAATCCTTTGTATTTACCCAAAGAAGCTGAAAACTTATGTCTGCATAAAAACCTATGTGCATGGATGTTGTAACAACTTTATTCATGATTACCAGAGGTTGGAATCAACGCATGTCCTTCAATTCAGTAGGTGAATGGTTAAATAAATGCTAGACAAAGGAATATTATTCCTCATTACAGACAAAGGAATATTATTCCTCATTACAAAGAAATGAGCTACCAAGTCATGAAAAGGCATAAAGGATCCTTCAGTGAATATTACTAAATGAAAGAAGTCAATATGAAAATGTCATATGCTGTATGATTCCAAATATATGACATTTAGAAAAGCAAAACCTATGGAGACAATAAAAAAAAAATCAGTGGTTGCCATAGGTGTATTCAGGATGGTGGGTTGTAGGAAGAGAGATGAATAGGCAGAGCTCAAAGGAATTTTAGGGCAGTGAAAAATACTTTGTATGATACTATAATGATGGATATATGTCATTACACATTTGTCCAAACACAAAGAATATACAAAACCAAGAGTGAACTCTAACATAAACTATGGACTTTGGGTGATTATGATGTGTCAATGCAGGTCCATTCCTCATAAGAATTCTCATTCTGATAAGTGATACTGCTAATGGAGGAAGCAGGGGGAGTATCTGGGAAATCTTTGTATTTTTCTCTCAATTTTGCTGTAAACCTAAAACTGATTTTTTAAAAAGTATTTAAAAAATTATGTTTCAGAAGATGAAAATTCATAGGGGAAACATAACATTTATAGTACATTCTTGGTTATTACACAGCCACCATCTTCATATAGAGGCAAGGTAAAATAGAAGGAACACAGAAGCAATGAGATTAAACATAGTACTCTCTGGCCTAGAAAGATTAATTAAACAAAGACAAAATAAGGAGAGTGAATACCAAAACCAGTAACTTACACCTATTGTTGTATCAAATTTTAGAACTGTAATAATGGGCAACATACCTTAAAATATTTAAGAAATTGACCACATACAGGTCACATGCACACAAACACACACACACACACACATACATTTCACAAAAAAGAAATAGTACAAAGCTGTCCTGTAAGATAGCATTAATCAAACTCAACACACACAAAACAGATAATCACATCAAAAAATGGGCAGAAGACATGAACAGACACTTCTCAAAAGAAGACATACAAATGGCTAACAGACACATGAAAAAATGTTCATCATCATTAGCCATCAGGGAAATTTAAATCAAAACCACATTGAGATACTACCTTACACCAGTTAGAATGGCCAAAATTAATAAGATAGTAAACAACATGTGTTGGAGAGGATGTGGAGAAAGGGGAACCCTCTTACACTGTTGGTGGGAATGCAAGTTGGTGCAAACACTTTGGAAAAGAGTGTGGAGATTCCTTAAGAAATTAAAAATAGAGTTACCCTATAACCCTGCAATTGCACTACTGGATATTTACCCCAAAGATACAGATGTAGTGAAAAGAAGGGTCATATGTACCCCAATGTTCATAGGAACAATGGCCACAATTGCCAGACTGCGGAAAGAACCAAGATGCCCTTCAACAGACGAATGGATAAGGAAGATGTGGTCCATATATACAATGGAACATTATACCTCCGTCAGAAAGGAGGAATACCCAACTCTTGTATCAACACGTGACTGGAAGAGATTGTGCTGAGTGAAATAAGTCAAGGAAAGAGAGTCAGTTATCATATGGTTTAACTTACTTGTGGAGCATAAGGAATAACATGGAGGACATGGGGAGAAGGAGAGGAGAAGTGAGTTGGGGGAAATTGGAGAGGGAGACAAACGGTGAGAGACTGTGGACTCTGAGAAACAAACGGGGGGGGTGGAGGGAGGGCTGTGGGGGTTGGGTGAGCCTGTGGTCGTGTATGTTAAGGATGGTACGTATTGCATGGAGCACTGGGTGTGGTGCATGAATGCACAATGAATCTTGGAGCACTGAGAAAAAGTAAAATAAAATTACCAAAAAAAGTTGGGGGAAAAAAAAAAGAAAGCAGTAATACTAGAAACTGCTAACAAAAGAAAGCAAACATGGGGCACCTGGCTGGTTCACTGCATTTTTAGAAATGGGAATACCTTTCCTTTGATTTCACCAGCTTAATTTATTTCATTTCAAATCTACTTCTAAATTTAGTGGATTTGCATCTTTTTTCCTGATTTTAAGGACCTTTTACATTATAACTTTCATCTTGGCCACCCTCCTATTTTATCCAAATAAAAACTCATCTTCATCCTTAATTTTCTGGCATAAAAATTATCTTTTGTTTTCTTTACTAAATTATGCTTAGGAGTATGCTTGTGCTCATATTATGCTAAGTGAAAGAAGCTAGTCATAATAAGCCACATACAATGTGATTCAATTTGTATGGAATATCCTATGGAGAAAGTAGATTAGTGATTGCCATAGAATGAGGGAGGAACAGCGAAGAACAACAGCAACAACAACAACAAAAAACTGCTAAGGGGTATAGCGCTCCTTTTTGGGGTAATAAAAATGTTGGGAAATTAGATACTGGTGATGATCATCAACTTTGTGACTATACTAAAAAGGAAAAAAAACAGTGAATTTCATACATTAAAAGGGTGAATCCTTTTTTTTTTTTTAATTTATTTGACAGAGATCACAAGTAGGGGGAAAGGTAGGCAGAGAGGCGGGGGGGCTCATTGCTGAGCAGGGAGCCCGATGTGGGGCTCAATCCCAATCACGACTTGAGCTGCAGGCAGAGGCTATAACCCACTGAGCCACCCAGGCACCCCTCAATCTCTATGTTTAAAGAAGTTAAAAAATAATTAACTTTTATATGGGAAAAACTGTAGTACATTTTTACCCATCTTTGCTTCAGAAACATGACGACTGCTTTGTTTTCATACATAATATAATCCCAGGGGTCTTTGATCATGTTACTATTCCTTAGCCTTTTACACATTGGTCTTTTATTATTTATATAATGCTATTCAGTACTGAAGAATAGAAAATAGAGTAGTTTACTCTATATCTTCTGAAGTATGTACCTCTACAGCATTGAAGATAAACCTCAATGCCAAACAGCTGAAGATAAACCTCTTCAACACGCAGTCCTGCCACTTTTCCTGTCAGAAGTTACTTCTCTTAAAGATTACTTTCCCTGTCAAAAGTCCAGCAGTCCAGTGCACCAGAAAATACCATAATGGAGAATGTAGTTGATCCTGATTACCATGAAGAAATAGGGTTTCTGCAAAAGAATAGAAGAAAAGAGTAGCATATTTCTTAAACTCAGAGGATTCACTGGGGCATCTCTTACTTCATGGCCTGTGATAATCCTAAATGGATATCTGTAGCAACAACCGCAAACAACAGAGACAATGCAATGAAAGGCTCAGATCTTTCAGGGATGATGGTCTGGGTCTCCCCTCTGGTCAGCATGCAGATCAGCTGAAGTATTAGCGGAGGGAGAAGGGAAGTTGGTGAAGGTAGTCAAGGAATGAAACACATTGTGCCTGGCACTGTTTCAAAATTTCCTATAGAGTAGATTTAATTTGGGGCTCAAAAAAATCTGAGTGATAAATGGGATGAATTGTAGTTGAGGTTTCTGGCTACTCAGCATCTCTTCCTTTTGACTACAAGTAATTTTGGCCTTTAATATATTAGACAGGGGCACCTGAGTGGCTCAGTGGGTTAAAGCGGAAAGTTACTTTTTATTTGCTGTCCTAAATACTTGGAACTTAAGTGTGGCAGACCTCACTTTGTTGTGATTCCTCCCATCCTATGTGTTCGGGGAAGGAGACACCCTTAGTCTCAAGGGCTTTTGCTTTTGATGCTCTGTGGTATGTATTTTATAAAGTATATATAAAGATGATTATCAGGTACAGTTTTTTCCTGTTTTTTTTTTTTTTAAATTTCCAAATAATTTCAAACTTAAAGAAAAGTTGCAAGAATAAGAATAATACAAAGAGGGGTGCCTGGGTGGCTCAGTGGGTTAAAGTCTCTGCCTTCGGCTCAGGTCATGATCTCAGGGTCCTGGGATAGAGCTCCACTTTCGGCTTTCTGCTCAGCAGGAAGCCTGCTTTCCCCTGTCTCTCTGCCTGCCTCTCTGCCTATTTGTGATCTCTCTCTCTCTGTCAAACAAATAAATAAAATCTTTAAAAAATATATCAAACAGTTCCATGAGTGCATGAACTAAGATAGCGTTTTAGTTCAATTGTTCTTCACAGATTTCAGATTTCTGCCACAGGACTTTCTTTGCAGCAGTAGGGGGTCCACTAAGCTTGGAGACAAGAGCAATAGGTAACTTCAGGTAAATTGATTCCCCCAGGGATAATCTTCAGATAATGTGAATAAAGTCTGGTAAAAAAATAAGTGTCCCACTTCTGTCTTTTGAAAAGACATCCATAGGAATAATTTTTAAGTTTTTGTTGTTGGTGGTGTTTGTTTGTTTTGTTTTGTTTTACAGGAACAACCTCAATAGAGTATCCCCAGCATCCCCATATTGGCCTTTCTTCTTATCTCACACTTTGTTATCTTTGCCTGCTCCCTAAGAGCTTCCAAATGTACTATTTGAATCTAAGTATCATTTTAAGCTTTATCTTAAGCTTAATTAACACCAGAACTAAGACCTGGTAATATTGTATCATCATTCATTTTATTATATGTGTTTTATACTTTTATCTGATAGTTTTGTTTCATAATTTTAAAAAGTTTATCTTCATTGTACTACAATAGGAATTCCCTTCCAAACTTAATAAATGCAATGGTATGATTGATTTGTATTTTAAAATGAAATGTGTGGCTGCTATCTGAAAAATAATTGCTAAATTTTAGGGAATGTTTTGGATAGAATGTGGGTGTTTAGGTTCATTTCTAAAAGCCACCTATTTTACTTAATAGATGACATTTAATCCATCACTAAATATAAAAAGTTCTAACTCTGAAATGTATTGGAAATAATCTACTCTTCTTTGTACTAATGCTTATTAGGAGATGAAATTTTTCCAAAAAATAGAGATGAATCAATTCTGTAATAAAACTAGATAGACATTTTGCGGGGGGGTGGGGGTGGGGTGAGGATTGGGAATTGAGAGAAAAGAGATAAAAGAGAAGAAATGGTAAACTCACGACCTTTGTTTTTTTTAGAACAAGGGAAGAATGGTGTCCAGAAGCAAGATCTTATTTTTCCAAGCACAAAGAAAACCTCAGTCTAAAAAAAATAAAATAAAATAAAAAATAAAGAGTAAATGAATATAAGGGGAAAAACAAGTTTCTTAAGCATTAAAATCAAAAGAAGTCAAGTCTGGTAAAAATCCACATTTAAAAATTTCAACACATAAAAGAATACATTTTTTGGTTAAATTTAGAATATTGGATTAATTTAAGAAACTCTGCCTATCACTAATTTTAATTAATATATTGATTTCTTTATCCCAAAACACAGTAACTGAACAATAATTGAAACAAAATAGTAAGAAAGATATTCATAATGGAAGATAATTAACACTAATTGATTCTTACTATATGTTGTCTTCTCTCATAACTCAGTAAGTATTAAACTAATATTCCCCAAACTATCCTAATTAAATAGATATTATTAAGACTTTCATTTTATAGATTGTCGGAGGCAGGCCCCTGGCCAGGGCGGCCTCTGTCATTAAAAGATGGCACCTGGCGAGCTGCCAAGAAAAGTTGCCTCATGAGACTAAGCAGAATGCCCAAAGAGGAGGTAAACAGCATTGGTTGCTAGCGAAGTTGTTCATTTAGGTGCGCAGCCTGATTTGCTCCCTCCTGTACCCTGCTCACTGATTGGTCATGTAAATGTATATAAGTGTGTAGACTTGCGGAAATAAAGAGAGAGAAGATACATCTGAACTGGGGCTTCTTGTTGTCCTTGCGGGTCGAGGGCAATAATAGATGAGGAAACAAAGAGAGAGAAGGAATAAATATCTTCTGAGGGCTATAGAGGAAAAAAGTGGTAGAAGTAAGTAATAAGAAAAAAAGTATATCCTCAAAGTTCAAATTCTTAGAGTCAAAAAATAAAACTATGTCTTGCTGGTAATTCAAATTTTTAAAAACTATACCATAATTGTAGAAAATTATTTTATTTCTTGAAATCTTGCCATTAGCGACGACGTGGATGGAACTAGAGCGTATCATGCTTAGCGAAATAAGTCAAGCGGAGAAAGACAACTATCATATGATCTCCCTGATATGAGGAAGTGGTGATGCAACATGGGGGCTTAAGTGGGTAGGAGAAGAATAAATGAAACAAGATGGGATTGGGAGGGAGACAAACCATAAGTGACTCTTAATCTCACAAAACAAACTGAGGGTTGCTGGGGGGAGGGGGTTTGGGAGAAGGGGGTGGGATTATGGACACTGGGGAGGGTATGTGCTTTGGTGAGTGCTGTGAAGTGTGTAAACCTGGTGATTCACAGACCTGTACCCCTGGGGATAAAAACATATGTTTATAAAAAATAAAAAATTAAAAAAAAAAAGAAAATTATTTTATTTCTTCATATTGTCATTTGCTCACATTTTAGTATTTCTGAAATTGGACTATATATTAAAATGGATGTGTACATTTAAGGTAACTTATTTTCTTGAAGAGCTACAATTAAATTTATGGTATTTTTTATAGAAGGTGACATTTAAGGAAAAAAACATATGAAACTTTTATTTGCTTATTTTAATAAAAACAAATGGACTTTGTCATTACTATACTGAAAATAGTTTCCCAGATAATTTTAATACTAACTTTAAAACCAAAAATAAATTATTCCATATAAAAATTCATAAACTGAAAAATATTTTTATACAGACTTTCTTTTCATTCTTTCTTTCCTTTTTTGTTTTTGTTTTTGTTTTTGTTTTGGTGACTTGTTTGTGTAACCATTCCTGATATTGAGAGATATGACTTAAAATTGTGGTCACAATTGTAGATCCTTTTGTTAACAAATATCTCCATCTACTTTGTTTCATAAGAATGGCAAAAGATCCAGGCTGAGTTCAGTGAGTAAAGAACTATTAAAACCTGCCAGTAAAATAAAGCAACTCGTGCTTTACCAATCTATTTCAAACATTTTCTCAATCTGTATACCCTCTCAAAGAAGCTTTGCATTGATTATCTACTTCTGATTCAGTTCCTGGTTAAATGGCTTATAAAATTTACCTGGAGGGGCGCCTGGGTGGCTCAGAGGGTTAAGTCTCTGCCTTCAGCTCAGGTCATGGTCTCAGGGTCCTGGGATCGAGCCCCACATTAGGTTCTCTGCTCAGTGGGGAGCCTGCTTTCCCCTCATCCCACCCCCGCCTGTCTCTCTGCCTACCTGTGATCTCTCCCTCTGTCAAATAAATAAATAAAATCTTAAAAGAAAAAAAAATTACCTGGAATGCTAACATAATCAAAATTCTACTGATGTTCCTAACTTTAAGAAATACAAAAATAGTTGCATGGGATAGGTGAAAATCTTTTTTTAAAGACTAATCTAACCATAGATGATGAGCATACTGACAGCATAGAAGTCCCAAATGTCAATGCTAATGTGCTGGTTCTGCCTCTTGAATTTCATCTGAAAAATAAGAATGATAGTATCTCTTGTTTTCTTTATGTACTTGTGAGAACAAATATATATCATAAATGATTTTAATAAAACTAAGAAATCTGTGAATACTACATATAAATTTGGTGTATACTATGGAAATCTAAGGTAGTATTACTCCTAATCTCATCCTTTACCAGAATTATTTTTTTAAACTATATTTACTAAGTTTACTATAATTGACTAATTACTGATATGCTTTAACTGTGTGGATTTGATTTTAGGACTCATCTAAATTTAATATTTCTCTACCTGGAGAAAAGGGAAAAAAGGCAGAAAAGCAAGGACATTGCAAATTGCTTCTTTGATTACATATTCTCACCCTCATCATTATTTTAAGTTGTTGTATGCATTCAATATTTAGTTATTTTGTTATACTACTAGAATTATGCTTATCCTGATTATAAATTCTTATAAGATCACTCACTATTGGTTTTATACATTGTCTTATACCTATGCATTTCTCATTAGCAATATTATGTTATATACTTATCACTCCGTTATTTCTACTCCTGATTACACTGAACTCACTCATACTATATCACCTTTATTTTCCCTGACCCTTTATTGGGTCCCTCTTGGGAGCTAAAACTATATATAATATGTTCATTGCCTGCTAGGAGCCTCTGGAATTCCTGGTGTCTCTACCCAGGCTGTAATAATATAGGTTCCTTAGGGTCACAACTGTCAATCTATGATCTCTGCATAACCAGACCTCTTTGCATGATGAGGGATTAGGAAACTATGCATTTGAAACTTCACTAATGCACATGCATATTCCTAGTTTCCTGGAAAACTGCTACTGGAAAGATTATTCTCTCTTTCACCTTCCTTACCCAAGGAACACACACCAAATAAATGGTTACCTTTACTATATGTATTTTCCTCACTTTAAATTTCTTCTTGTCATAGCCAGAACTGAGAGAGATACGTTTATTTCCACCCAGGGAATCACACATAAGCTTTGACAAACTAAAAAGCAGAACCAGGGAAGGTTAGCACTGAGGGGAGAAGTTAACAAAACAAAACAGAACTGTAAATGAAAGAACATATCCAAGAATTTGAATAATTTGCCACGTGTGGACTTATGATGAAAAATATAGAAAAAAAACCCTCAAGGATTATGATTATTGCTTTTACAAAAAATGATCTATGGAACAGCACATTAAGTTTTCCATGGAATAGTGTGAGACTATTTTACCAGTGTTATATATATATATAATAACTTTTATCTCATGCTTCTGCCAAAATGAATTATTTTTAATATTCTTGCCTTACATTTACTGTCTTTTCTTATCTCTTCTTATTAAGGAAAATCCTCATAACTTCCTATGATCTCTGCATATTCAAATCCTATCTATTTCTCAAGGCGTCTTCAGTGTCTCGTCCTGCACAGAGCCTTTCCTGATCCTAGGGTTGGAAATGAGTTCTTTTTCTTCCCATTCCCCAAAGTACTTTATGTTTCAGTTTTGAGCTTATATTTTTGAATGGTGTTATGGGTAAACTTAGATAATAACTGGTCTTACATATTTAATCCTATTTGTCTTTGTTTCCAAGAGCATCTAGCCTAGTGTTTTACATAGAGCATTTGGGAAAAAAATGACTATTGACAGAATGGACATATAAAACAGTGATTCCATTTAAACCACTGTATAATGCCATATGTTCAACATTTATTAAATATGATTTGATGGCTATGGTCAAAATGTTTAAGGACAGCTACTCAAGTGAAATTTCCTTTTCTAACTATAAATGCAATTTCCTAATCTTAATAAGTTGGCTTCTCACAGCAAAAATAAATATCCTTTGCACCATATAGTGTAGCAAGACTTTTAAAAATTGCTATGGTTTTCAAAAACTGCTGTTCTTTTTGCCCATTAATTTTTTTTCAAAAACTATTAAAGAGTATCTATCCTACTATATATATATATCAGTCACATTAAAATTCTGTTGATTCCTCTGATGTACTATTTTAAAATTTATATATGTAATAAATGTACATACAATATGAAAAAGATTCATCTTATACGTATTGAACATGGGCATTCAAACGCAAATACAGAGCAAATTGGGATGCAGCAATACCTGGATAGGGAAGGAAACTGTGGTGTTGGGACTCAGGTTTTAGAAATGCTGAAATTTAGGTATGTGCATTAGAGGAAGGGGTAGCCAGTGGATTCAATGTTGACATTCAAATACAACTTTCATGTTCAATAGACAGGATATTTAAAAAGCACTTTCCAGACAATGGCAGGCCTTCGTTTCAGACAGATCACCATGTATTGTTTGTACAATGCTTATCCATGTAGAACAGGACTGAAATCAGTGAAGTGGGGATTGTAAAGATTTAGTCTGTGTATTAGCATTGTAATAAAAAGAGCTCTGATTTAGAACTAACTCAGCTATGATTCAGATCTGAAATTCAATTAGATTACTGAGGTGGAAGCCCAGTTGTATTAATCAGCCAAACACAACCAGTTTCAGAAAATAATACAATTTAGAAAACAGAAATATCTTGTCCTTTCTTAAGAAAATCAATTCTGAAAAAATATAATCAGACAAAATTAAAACCTATCCCACCCTGGGTATTTTCTCAATCTAAGATTAACTTAGACATAGGAACAAAAGCCATTAAAACTAATAGACAAATACAGTAAAGTGGTATGATACAAAAACACAAAAATCAGTCATATTTGTGTATACTAATAATGCCCTCTCTGAGAAGGAAATTAGGAAAAAACCCATTTACAATAGCATCACAAAGAATAAAATACTCAGCAATAAATTTAACCAAGGAAATGAAAGACTTGCATAATGACAACAACTAATCATTGGAAAAAGAAATTAATGACAAAATAAATGAAAAGACACTCCATATGTATGGACTGGAAGACTTAAGTTTGTTAAAATGTCTATATTACCCAAAAAAATCTACAGAGTCAATGTAATCCTTATCAAAATCCCAATAACATTTATTTTACAAAAATAGAAAAAAAATCCTAAAATTAATATGGAATCACAAAAGATCTCAAATAGCCAAGGCAATCTTAAGAAAGAATAACAAAGCTGGAGGCATCACATTTCTTGATTTCAAAATAGTCATTGTAATTAAAACAGTAAGGTACTGGTATTAAAAACAGACATATAGACCAACAGGGCAGACTAGAGAGCCTAAAAATAAACCCCCACACATATAGTCAATTGACTTTTGAAAAAGGAACTAAGAAGACAACAGGAAAAGTATAGTCCCTTCAACAAGTGGTGCTGGGAAAACTAGATACCCACAGGCAAAAGAATGAAATGAGAACCTTTTTATTACATCATACAAAAAGTCAACTTAAAAATGAATTAAATATTTCAATGCAAGATCTGGAACTGTGAAACTCTTACAGGAAAACAGGTGACAAGATTCATGACATTGGACTTGGCAATGATTTCTTGGATAGGACACCAAAATCAGGCAAAAAAAGAAAAATTAGACAAGTAGGACTCCTTTACACTAAAAGGTTTCTGCACAGCAAAGCAAATAATCATTGGAGTGAAAAAAATAACCTACAGAATGAGAAAAAAATATTTACAAACCATATATCTTGTAACGGATTTCTCACAAATTGAATATATCCCCCCCACAAAATTTGTATGTTGAAAACCAATCCCTGATATGATAGTACTAGGAGGGGGGGCCTTTAAGAGGTAATTAGGATTAGATGAGTTCATGAAGAGGGAGCCCTTATTAATGGATTTGATGCTTTTAAGAGTCCACAGAGAGCTTGCCTCTTTCTGCAGTCTACCATGGGAAGATATAATGAGAAGAGGGCATTATATAATCCATAGTTCACCAGAACCAGATCATCCTATCAATCTGATATTGGACTTCCTGCCTCCAGAACTGTGAGAAGTAAATTTCTGTTGTTTATAAACCACCCAATCTACTCTATTCTGTTATAGTAGCCCAAACTAAGACCAAATTAATATGCAAAACACACAAAGAACAGCTACAACCCAACAGCAAAGAAACACATAACCTAATTAAAAAAACAGGTAAAAATTTTGGAGAAAATTAGAACCCTGACACTGTTGGTGACAATATAAAATAGTATAAGCACAAGTATATAAGAATGTGTCTTCTTGCAAGATGGACATGGCATGCAAATAATGCCATTAGCTATCTTTTGTGTCTGAGCTCCTTTGATAAAATCTAAAGCCCTACCATGCTTTTACTTGAATTTTCCAGACTTCTCTAAAGATCTGGATTTTTGACTCATGTACATTATGGTCTTTTTCTTTTCTTTTTCTCCATTATGTTCTTGAAGTAGTTTCTCAAAAAACTTATATTACTACTTATTCAAAGATTTATTTATTTTAGAGAGAAAGAGAGCATGTGAAAGTGGGGGGATGGGCAGAGGAAAAGGGAGACAGAACCTCAAGCAGATTCCCGGCTGAACATGGAGCCTGCCAGGGGCTCCATCTTATGACCCTAAGATCATGAGCTGAGCTGAAATCAAGAGCAGTATCCTTAACTGACTGAGGCATCCAGACACCCTTAAATGTTCATATTACTTCTAATATTAAATAAATTTATAATTTTAGTCAACTTGCAAAATTTACCCAAATGGAATCAAACTGATCAAAACTTTAATGTTAGAATGACCAAAATTAGTAACATAAGAAACAACAGCTGTTTGTAAGCATGTGGAGAAAGGGGAACCCTCTTGCACTGTTGGTGAGAATGTAAACCCGTGCAGCCACTGTAGAAAACAGTGTGGAGTTTCCTCAAAAAGTTAAAAATAGAACCATCCTGCCATCCAGCAATTGCACTACTAGGTACTTAACCCAAAAATACAAAAACACTTATTTAAATGCATACATGCACCTCAGTGTTTATAGTGTTATCTGCAATACCCAAATTATGGAAACAATGCAGGTGCCCATTGATGGATAAATAGATAAAGAAGATGGAATATTACTATTCAGTTATCAAAAAGAATTAAATCTTGCCAGTTGCAATGACATGGATGGAGCTAGAGAGTATTATGCTAAGTGACATAAATCAGTCAGAGAAAGACAAATACCATATGATTTCACTTATCTGACACAATTTAAGAAACAAAATAAATGATCAAAGAAAAAAAAAAGGAGACAAAGGCAAACCCAGAAATAGACTCTTTTTTTTTTTTTTTTTAAATAGACTCTTAACTATAGAAAACAAACTAATGGTTACCAGAGAGGAAGTAGACTTGAAATGGGGTGGGGGTGGAGGATGTCTGGGTGGTTCAGTTGGTTAAGGGTCCAACTCTTGCTTTCAGCTTAGGTCATGATCTTGGGGTCATGAAATGGAGCCCAAATCAGGCTCTACACTCTGCATGGAGTCTGCCTGTCTTTCTCCCTCTGCTCCTCCCCCTGCTCACTCATTCTCTCTCTCTTTCTCTCTCTCAAATAAATAAATTCTTTTTTTAAAGCAAATGTGATTTTACTACTTTACAATGAAATAAAATAACTTCTGCAGTTAGAAAGCTCTTTCTCAGTATAAGCTCCTCATGACTGTTTTTTTTTTTTTTACTAAATGGATACTTTATAACCTGCATCATTGATCAACTGATCCTCCCTCCGCAGCTCTGCATTTGCTGAGAACTTGTGTTTTCTAAGAACACAACAAACATGCAACAAATCTCAATAAATAAAAAAAATCTTCAAAACAATAAATAGGTGAGGGGATTAAGGAGTGCAATTGTTAGGATGAACACTGGGTGTTGCATGGAAGTATTGAATCACTGTATTGTACACTAGAAACCAGTATTACCACTGTATGCTAACTAACTGGAATTTTGACACAAAATAAAAAAAAAACAAACAAACTTTAATGTATCGGATCTAAGCTCAGCTAAGGAATCTACATCCTCCAAGTTATCAATACATAACATAGATAATGTATAATAAATATTAGATAAAGATTAATTTATTAATAAATCATACATAATGACTTTATTAATATATACTATCACAAAATATAACATTCTGTCCTTCACTAGTCATTTTAATTTATAATTTTTTAAAATTTACAATTTCTATATATATATTTTATATGCATCATTTCACTCACTACTCACTTCATTAGTACAACCAAGAAGCAATCATAGTTGCATCCTCTGTAAGGCACCTAGTCAATAATGAATTTATATTGTTTTTGAATTTTAGGGATTTTTTTTTCATGCTTAAACATCAAAATGAGGTTGACATAGAGCATTAGCTAGATAAGGAGAAAGCTAAAATTCTTGAGAAGGTACAAGGGTAAAACTGAAGGCAAAGATATCCTCACAGTTCCTTCAATTTCATCCTAGCAATCCAGTCTCTCCAATGGGAAGCAAGAGAAGGAACCGTGGCTGCTATGAGTGGTACAGAGCAGATAGCATTTTAATAATGAGGAAACCAAAGCTTGGCAATATTAATTATTTGCCCAAGATTACACAACAACTAGAGAAGTAATGAAAGACTAAAAACTAGACCTTAAAGCTTTCCTTTTTTTTTGGAATATGTATTTATTTATTTGAGAGAGAGAGAGCAAGCAAGCAGGGTAGAGAAGGGGAGAGGGAGAGAGAGAATCTTAAGCAGGCTCCAAGCCCAAGGTGGGCTGGATCTCATAACTCTGAGATCTTGAAATAGAGAGTCAGACACTTAACCAACTGAGCCACCCAGGTGCCCCTGGACCTTAAAGTTTTTCTGTGGACAATTTAGTCAGATAAGATATGTGGTCAAAATTTTACAAAGTAAGCTGTGGCATAGGAAAGTCAAAAGGAATAAGGAGATAAGGAGACTGCTGAAGGCACTGACAGAGATAAAATCTCATAAAGAAACAAAAACCCTAAATTTAATTTTGACATGTTGCCTTTCTTTAGAACTCCAAGTAGTATTGCACCAATATCATTAACACATTTGAAAGGTGGTTGGAACAATTCATGACTTACCATACGCAAAGAACCTGTCTCTTTTCTAATTTCACAGAAAGAGCACAGTAAAATATTTGATAGTGACCATGATGATGAAGATGATGATAAAAGATCATGATAATAAAAGCAGTAATGACAATAATCAATAAAAAAATAGATAACATAATTTTAAGCATTTTAAATATCATTTAAAATGATAAAAGACTTATCTAAGTTCATGTGATTAGTTACTTTTTTAGGATTAAATGGAACTCCTTTCTAATTTTATATATCATTATACTTACTATATTATTAAAATGACCCTTTGTTTCTGATTCAGTCTTATTGATTATATTTGAAAAGAAAGGCTTCAGTTGGCTTAAATCAACCACCGTTCATAACCTGATGCTAACCGACATTTTAAAAATCCAATGTTCTTCTGTCTAAAGGGACAGTATATGTAGGTAAATGTGTAGGACAGCTAATTAAGGCTTTGTAGGGGAAAAATTACATCTTTGGATGTGGTACAGACAGCACCATCATAATTTCCTTTTTAATTAGATAGTGAAATTATGTAAAAAAAAGTTAGATTTAGGACGCAGAATTCATATTGTTATATACAAAATTATCACGTAACTTATTTATTCGAGTATTCTATTTTTGACATATGCCTGTTGACATACCAAAGATTACGCCTTAGTATAATAGATATGTACAGGTTATAGGATATTCTATAGAACAGAAATAACCATTTTTAAATTTACCATATGTATTTTTCTTTCTCCTTTCTTTTTTTTTTTTTTTTTTAAAGATTTTATTTATTTATTTGACAGACAGAGATCACAAGCAGGCAGAGAAGCAGGCAGAGGGAGAGAGAGGAGGAAGCAGGCTCCCTGCTGAGCAGAGAGCCCGATGTGGGACTCGATCCCGGGACGCGAGATCATGACCTGAGCCGAAGGCAGCGGCTTAACCCACTGAGCCACCCAGGCGCCCTTTCTTTCTCCTTTCTAAAGATCAGAATATAGCAGCATAGTCCTGGATAAGGATCTAAGAACAGAGTTCTGTCTTCAACCACATAGTTAAATTTCGCTGGTGCTTTTATATCCCTGAAGACATAATTAACACACACAAACACTGTAATGTGGATCCTGATTTACTAATAGTTTTCTAAAAATTCAAAAGTCTCTATATCACTATCCATAACAATCACAACAAACCCAACAAAAGCTGCTAAACCCCTCAATGATCAGTTGGTAAAACTTGCTCAAATGCTCACAGGCGACCATCACATTTACCTCAAAAGCTCATATGGTTACTGCTGTAGAGAACAAGCTCTCATTAACCTAAAATCACCTAAAAATAGACAGAAATCCATTCTAGTTAAAAGCAATATACTCCCATGTATTTCCCCAGGCAGCCAATTTGGCAACAGGAAATATCCATTACAATATAAAACCTTTGTTCTTTTTTATCTTTTCTTTTCTTCTCTTTATTCTTTTTTTTTTTTTTTTCCCCTCTCACAGTCACATGGAAGAAAGAGTTAGGGTCATTTGTTCAGACAACTCATGGGAAAAGTCTTTTAATTGTTCAAAGCTTTGGTTTAGTGGTTAAATGATTCCAACTAAACCAGGTATTACTTCACAAGGAAATTATTTTAAAGTTTCTTCGCTTTTATTTTTTTTTTAATTCAGACTGGAAAACTAAATAATTTAACTTATACAGTATATTTCTGTTAATCATCAATAGTTTTACTGTGATTTAGTTTAACTAATATTTTACATCAAAGTTTCATTTAGCTATAAGCTCTGATGATTTTCTTACCTTGGAGTTTACCAATTACATGAGAAAGGTAATTTTATACAAATTGCAGGTATTAGTTTTATTTCTTTTCTTTATTCTTTTTAAGAATTATTTATTTATTTATTTATTTATTTATTTATTTATTTATTTATTTTAGAGGGGATGCAGGGCAGAGGGAGAGGGAAAGGATCCCAAGCAGACTGATGCAGCCTGATGCAAGGCTATCCCAGGACCCTGAAATCATGAACTGAGCCAGAATCAAGAATGAGAGACTTAACCAGCCAAGCCACTCAGGTGCCCCAATTTTATTTCCATAAAGAATTAGGTAAGTGTTACTTTTGGAGGAAAGGGGACTACCGGTGTGAAAAAAAGAAAAACCCTTACTCCAATTTTTTGAGTAAAAACAAAAGGTGAATTTCTGTCGTGGACATGGTCTATCAGAATGTTTTGAGAATGTACTCCTTGGATAATAACATGCAACCATGTTCTGTCTCTTCTATTAGCTCTGTCTCTAACCTGTTTGGAGAGACATGCATCTCCTGCTTGCAGAAAAAGATACTGGCCAATTCATTAGCATGAAACTTGAAACCTTCAGAAGCTTAATTAGAGACTTAATATTAAATTGAAGTATTTTAACAAGTTTCCTTATCATCATTATACATACCTTCTTAAAGTATTTCTCTGATAAATTATTTATTTTAATTTTAGTATTGGTGGGATATGGTACTATGGTACAAAAAGTCCTGCCCTTAACCAGTACTTTAAGAGTTGGTAGTGCATCAGGGACCATGTAAGCAAAACACCAATTTTAAAATGAGAAAATACAGCTTCTAAAAGATTAAGCAAGGTGTGGTGACTATAGTACAAAAATCAATGAATATAATATTTGCCTATTCTTTTCAAGCACTTTATTTTTCCAAAAGCAGAAAAGAAAATGTACATTTTAAAAGAAATTTGAAAATAAAACAACAATAATTCCTTTTTCACTAGAAATAGTGCATTGGTGAATCTAGAGAAATGAGGAAGTAATTTATACATTTTTACACATTTTTAAATATAGAAAATTATTAAGATGTAATAAAATAATTCCATTAGTTAAGGTAAACCTTATAAAGGTATCAAGACCATAATGTGTTTTGCTCATTTTAAGACATCCAGTAATTCACACTATGATATATAAAGTGGTTTCCCATTTAAGTTCATTTTAAGAAAAATAAGAATATATGTAGGTATTTTAGAAGTTTATTTTATATGAATTCAGGACTGTTATGGAATGATTGATTGTTTCCCCCAAATTCATGTGTTGAAGCCCTAACTCCCAGTGAGTGGGACTGGCATTTGGAACAGGGAAGTAATTAAAGTTAAATGAAGGAGGGCCCTTATCCATTAGGACCAGTGTCTTTATAAGAAGAGACACCAGAATGCTCCCAACCCTCTCTGTCTCCCTCTCTTTTAATGCTTTTTATTTACATAGGAAAGGTCATGTGAGTACACAGGAAGAACGAAGCCATCTAAAGCCAGCAAGAGAACTTTCATCAGAAACTGAATTGGCTAGAAACTTGGTCATAGATGTCTATCCTCCATAACTGTGACAAGATTAATTTCTGTTGTGTAAACCTTGGTCTGTGGTATTTTGATAACCAGTTCAAGTAGACTAATACGAGAACGTTTTAGGTTTGTAAAAATCCAAGGCCATATGTATTGTTTCAATATAAAAAGTTATGTAAGAAATACAAATTTTAAGATGATTAAGATATATTTTACAAGTTTGCAAAAACAAAGAAGTTCATGGAGTGAAAACAATTAAGTCTGTGGTTAAAATAGCAGAACACATCAATTCAAATATTAAAAATTAAATTAAGACTTACTGGATAAGAAAACCCAGGATCTTCAGTCCTTACCACAGATTTATCTATTTAGTAAGAATCAAAATATGTAATAAATTATAGGAAAATAAATCTGTTTGAAATAAGAAATTCTAAAAATATGAAGAAAAGAGAGCTAAATGGGAGACAAGTTTTTTTTGTTTTGTTTTGTTTTGGGCTTTTTTTGCCTGTGCATAATGTAGACATGTTCCAGTTACCTTAAGTTAGATATGATAAAATTGTTGATTTCTAGCCGGAGAAGTGTGGCTAGAAAGAGTGAACTCCATTTCAACACTATCCCAGAAACATTCTCAAACACATTTCTCCATTTGTTTTTTCACTTCTTTCTGACTTAATGGATTAGATTACTCTTCCCTGAGTAATATTTGGAGATATGTGTCGAATATTGTAAACCCGAAATGGCAGCAATCTGTGTTCCCATATAGAAGATATAGGATGTTTATATTTTTAACAACTTGGAGGAGAACCATCCAACAAGGAATACCCACACCGGACTCTTGCCTGCACAATACATAAACCTTCTTTTTGAAATCTATTGAGATTAGAAAGTTTAGCATTTAGCATTATCTCTATTATTTCATATTGTAATAAAATCATGTTTCTTTTTAGGTAATCCGTACCTGGGACTGAGAACACCTCAAGTATTTTCTCCACAAACTATGCACCATCAGATAAAAGAGATGACAAATAGTTATTGATGCTATTTGATAGTTACTGATTTTATTTTTTAAAGATTTATTTATTTATTTGACAGATAGAGATCACAAGTAGGCAGAGAGGCAGGCAGTGAGAGAGGAGGAAGCAGGCTCCCTGCTGAGCAGAGAGCCAGATGCGGGGCTCGATCCCAGGACTCTGAGATCATGACCTGAGCCGAAGGCAGTGGCTTAACCAACTGAGCCACCCAGGCGCCCCCGCTACTGATTTTTTTAAAATCAAAATGGATTTCTATAAAACAATATTGAATTTGCTACTATAGGAAATAATCTGTATTTTTATATAAAGGGAACAAAGGAATGTTTTATTTAATTTGTATTTTTACTGCTATTAGACAATATTTCTAAGAAGCTATTGAAAACTCTTCTCTTACTGCAAGTTAAATTAAAACTATTAGTACACGTTACAGGTTTCTTATTTAAACTGAGTTTAAAGACCAAAAACTGAATCTATGTAATTTTTGATCTTTCCCTACTCAGGGAGACTGCATCAAAGGCCAGACCTTACCTACATGCCTTTCATTTGCTCTCCATGTTAATACTTTCAGTTTGTTTGCTCCTTAGAATGTATAAACCATTCTTTTCCCGGTTGTTAAATGCCAGCTGGTACTGTCAGCTACCATTGTTTCCCAGCTGTCTGCCCTGATATCCCATTGCTTCAGGCTGGCTAACACAGTGTCCTTGAAGCATTTTATTTGACCTCCTATTCTGTTTCCTTAATTAGTTTATCAAAGGTACTTAAGATATTTGGTTGTTGAAAACATCCCACTTTTTCACTGTATAGGAATTAACACACAACTTACATAAATTTGACTCCTAAAAAGACTTAGGTTACATATTAGTCCTGTAATCACCAAAGTTTTTGGTTACTTACCCCATCAATAAATTCATTTTCTAGCATGAATCCAAATATATGTTTATTTATATAATTCTATAATATATATATATACGTACACAAATATTATATACATTGTACAACATGCTTAAAAACTAAATGAAGAGAATATTATAAATAGTAAATGTACTTTCTTATTTTATAATTCAAGATTCCTGTCTTTGCGTATATTAGAAAATATTTGTAGTTGGAATAATCCAATTTGCTTATATTAGAAAATATCTGTAGTTGGAATAATAATTATAGTAAGAAAAATAATGTCTATTGAGTTGGTTTAAATACATGGTTTCAATAGATGTCATGGTTGAGAACAATATAAAGGCCATATGAAAGAAATGGCCTGTTTGCTATAAATGCTATAATAGACATTTACAATTATCTTTCAATAATATCTACCAATAATGGAAAAGTTATGATATAATTTAGTAGCAAATTTCCATCCACTTAAAAATCAATCATTTATTGTTGAAAAATAGAAGATATAGGATGTTTATATATTTTTTTTTTGTGTGTGTTAGTATTCTTTTTTTTTTTTTTTTTTTTTTTATTTTTATTTCCAGAGAAAGACAACTATCATATGATCTCCCTAATCTGAGGATGTTTATATTTTTAACAAATGGTTCAATTACAGACCAAAAAAATTATTAATCGGTATGTTAAGGAAAAACAGAGGTAGAAATTTCTGTCTCCAATTTTATTTTTATTTTATTTTTTCAGTGTTCTAAGATTCATTGCTTATGCACCATACCCAGTGCTCCATGCAATATGTGCCCTCCTTAATACCCACCACCAGACTCACCTATCTCCCTATTCCCCTCCCCTCCAAAACCGTTTGTTTCTGAGTCCACAGTCTCTCATACTTTGTCTCCCCCTCCAATTTACCTCAATTAACTTTTCCTTTCCTACTCCTAATATCCTCCATGTTATTTCTTATGCTCCACAAGTAAGTGAAACCATAAGATAATTGACTCTCTCTGCTTGACTTATTTCACTCAGCATAATCTCCTCCAGGCTTGTCCATGTTGATACAAAAGTTGGGTATTCATAGATAGCAAACAAAAAGTGTTGGACACGATGTGGAGAAAGGGGAACTCTCTTACGCTGTTAGTGGGAATGCAAGTTGGTGCAACCACTTTGGAAAATAGTGTGGAGATTCCTTAAGAAATTGAAAATAGAGTTACCCTTTGACCGTGCCATTACACTACTGGGTATTTACCCCAAAGATACAAATGTAGTGAAAAGAAGGGTCATATGTACCCCAATGTTCATAGCAACAGTGGCCACAATTGCCAAACTGGAAAGAACCAAGATGTCCTTCAACAGATGAATGGTTTAAGAAGATGTGGTCCATATATACAATAGACTATTACACCTCCATTTGAAAGGATGAATATCCAATGGTATTTTTTATATATGCAAAAATAAGTGTTTCTACAAAATCATCTAACAGTAGAGACATGGTCTAAATGCATCTTTTTTGTTTAAAGATTTTATTTATTTATTTGAGAAAGAGAGGAGAAGGAACAGAGAGAGAGGGACAAGCAGGCTCCACACTGAATACTGCAGAGCCTGACATGGGACTTGATCCCATGACCCTGAGATCATGACGTGAGCCAAAATGAAGAGTTGGAGGCCTAAGTGACCGAGTCACCCAGGCGCCCACAAGTATTTCTTCTTCTTCTTCTTTTTTTTTTTAAAGGTAAGAAACTTTTTATTGTTTTTTTAAAGACTTTATCCATTTATTTGTCAGAGAGAGAGAAAGAAAGAGAACAAGCACAAGCAGAGAGAGGGAGAAACAGGCTCCCTGCTGAGCAAGAAGCCCGACTCAGGACTCCATCCCAGGATCCTGGGATCATGACCCGAGCAGAAGGCAGACCCTTAACCAACCCAGCCACTCAGGCATCCCAAGTACTTCTCTTTAACAGTATTTTTTTTAAGCCAGAGTTTCCTTTGAACAATTATGACTTTTACATTTATTATTAAAATGTTCATTTTACCTTGGAAGAAATATTGAGGGTGATTTTTTTAAGGTTAATAACTGTGAATTCTAATATTCCTCAAAGAATAAATGAAATCAATGCAGTGATTTTTTTATTGTGCCAAATTATGTTTTCTCTTGTCTTTTTTTTCATTCATTCAGCCACTGACTCATTAAACCCATGTTACAAACTATATTTGACCCAATGTCTTCTGCTATGTTTTTTATCAAAGTATATATTAGTATACTCAGATAGTAATAATTCTTGTAAGGAACCATCTTATGAAAAGTTTTTTTTAGGTGACCATGAGTCATATTTGAATTAAACTAAGTACATTTACTTTTCCAAAATGGGATGTAAATATAAAATGTTGTTATTAAATCAATATTGTATATATTGAAAATATATAAAATTTCTCCATGTATATGGAACACATACACATGTATGTATAACACTATAAATACTATAAGCTATTTTCTTCCAGATTTTACTGGACAAAAGCAGATAACCTTGCCTAAGGAATTTTTAAGAGGGAATAGAGTGATTCTAAACTTATTCTTACCTCCTTATGTCTCCCTGATAATCCCCATATTCTTCCAAGTTTCAGGCAGGCTGCAATAGAAAGGACTCACTGGATTGCTTTTTGAATCTGTGATTTCATATCTATTGAAGAAATTTTTTAGTCTATGCAACTCTTATTCTCAATTTATGAATACAGAAATCTATCTAAATCTGAAGCATAATTATTGTCATTCCTTTATTGTTTTGGCAGATATGTTGGACATAAGTTTACTGTATCCATAATGATTTCTACTCTTTGGTGCTTTGCCCATGTGGCTCAGGGATTCCATCTTTCTGCCCGTGACGTGTGCTATTCTCTTGTGGAGAAGAGGTTTTGTGTGCCTCTTTGCCATTCCTTTAGAGAGAGAAGTATCCTACTGTTTAGCAGTCACTGAACTTTGTTTATGCTCTCTTTTGTGTTAGCAAATGCCACTCTTTGTCCCATTGGCTTCCAACATTCCAAAAACCAGAGCTTCCCTGACATTCTTAGTTTAGAGCAACCAGTTTTAGGACACATACAGCCATATATTAAATTCCACTGAGGATTACAAGGGAAGCTGGATATTCTCTAAATCTGACATTGTTGTTTAGCTTATCATTTAGTGAAGTTTAGAAAATTAATAATTAAAAACAGCTACCAAAACAGTAAATGCAGTAGGTAGTAAAAATGGCCCAGTGCAATAATTATGCATTTATTTTCCTCCATTCTTACTTAGAAAATAGATCTAAAATATTCCTTTGTCAGAAATCTTCTGTGGTTCTATATAGTGAATGCTAGATGGTTGATGATCATGTATCAATGCAAAGTTTCTTTTGCTTTGTTTTTAGGTACATGCTAATGCTGTTATATGTAAGGTGTGTTAGATCATTTAAAATATTAGTCAATTCATGGAAGTTTATCTTTCCATTAAGTCCTTTCAATCAAAGGATATAAAAATTAATGCATGTGGTTGGCAAAAGAAGACTCTGTGTTTTACAGGTTTCTGTATTCAAATGTAGTGAGAAGAAAGTCATGTTGTAGGTGGGGATTGGGAGGAGACTGAGCTTTCCTCCCAGAGCTCAATGGGAAGGAGAGCCAAACAGTCTTTCAAAAGGAAGGAAAGTTTTTGTTTTGCTGTTGTTGTTTCCCCACATTACTAAGGGGTGAAAAAAAAATGAGAGTGAAGAGTATAAGAAGAAAAAGAGAAATCAGCATTTTTGTTTGTTTGTTTCAACTAAAGAAATTTTTTAAAGTTCAGAAATATTCCTTAATCTAAGTTAGTGTATTTTAGTAAAGGATAATTTCAAATCTCTGAGGGAAAAAAAAAGGAAAAATAAAAAAAAAGAAGTAGAAAAGCATTTTACCACTACATTATATACTGATAGTCTGATAACAAAGAAAAATAGATGGATAAATGCCCAGACAAAAGGAAAAAAATGAAGCCATGACAGACACCATACATTTCTCTTTAATATTTGTATTTATTTCTTTTATAATTTTCAGAATATTTGTGTCCATACTCTATATAACCCATTTAACTCTTCAAGTGTTCAAATAGTATGTCAAATACTATTTTCCATACTAAATTGTAGATATCTTTTTTGAAAGGTACTATTTCTCATGACTGAAGTGCCAAAAGTCCCTTGCATGGTATCAAAATGTGTGTGTCTATTTCATTTCTCTTTCTAGTCCTCAGATCCTTAAAGTTGAGTTAAAAATCCTCCTTGGGATATAGCAAATTAACACTATCATTTCCTTTCCTTTATGTGATTTCATATCTATTGTCTTTCTTTCTTTCTTTCTTTCTTTCTTTCTTTCTTTCTTTCTTTCTCACTTCAGCAGCAATCCACTTTCATTCCTGTCCTTGTCCATTAGGGACTTCCCTTCCTTATCTATAAGATGCGTTAATGGGGCTTAGTAGATGAATCATATAGGTAATGGAGAAAGAGTAGAATAAATAGAAGGGATGGCAGTTTTCTCTATATACTATGGACGTTTTTGGAGTGGTTTCAAAACTATAGTATTTACATATTCTTTGCCTAATTTTGTGTATTAATTTGGAAATATTTTGGTTGATTTTGTATAACTTTAATGGCACAAAACTAACTAAATGGTTATATACCTCCATGCCTTTGAGAATTTAAGGTTTAACACAAAAATTTCCTATGACTAAATTTTAAAAATTGGACTATCACTAGCAAAAATTAAGAAAAAAAAAAACAAAACACCTACTTTGTTGAGGGCCTTTATCATGAATGGATGTTGTACTTTGTCAGATGGTTTTTTATTCTCTCTCTTATTGATGTGATATATCACATCGATTGATTTGAGAATACTGAACTATACCTGGATCTTAGGAATAAATCCCACTTGATTGTGGTGAATGATTTTTTAAATGTATTGTTGAATTCAGCTTGCAAGTCTTTTGTTGAGGATTTTTGCATCTATGTTCATTTGAAATATTGGGTTGTAGTTCTTTCTGTTTGTTTGTTTTGTGGTGACCTTACCTGGTTTCCCTGTCAAGGTGATACTTGCCTTGCAGAATGAATCCAGAAATTTTTCTCCCTCTTCTATTTTTTGTAAAAGTTTGAAAAGAATAGTTACTAGCTTCTTGAAATGTTTGGTACAATTATCCTGTGAAGCCATTTGGTTCTGGACTTTTGTTTGTTTGGAGTTTTTAATTCAATCACCTTGTTGGTAATTGGTCTTTTGAAATTTTCTATTATACCATACACAGAAAATAAACTCAAAATGGATTAAATACCTAAATGTGAGACCTAAAACCTTTAAAAATCCTAGAAGAGAGCACAGGCAGTAATGTCTCTGACATCAGCCATATGGCAAGGGAAATAACTTCAAAAATTAAGTATTGAAACTACATCAAAATAAAAAGCTTCTGCACAGCAAAGGGAACAATCAACAAAACTGAAAGGCAACATGTCAAATGGGAGAAGATATTTGCAAATGGTATATCTGATAAAGGCTTAGTATCCAAAATATATGAAGATCCGATGCAAGTCAACACCCAAAAAACAAATAATCCTATTTAAAAATGGGCAGAAGACATGAACAGATATTTCTGCAAAGACATACAGATGGCCAACAGACATATGAAAAGAATCTCAACATCATTCATCATCAGGGAAATGCAAATCAAAACCACAATGAGATATCACCTCACACCTGTCAGAATGGCTAAAATCAGCAACACAACAAAAAAAAGATGTTGGCAAGGATGTGAAGGAAAAGGAACTCTCATGCACTGTTGGTGAGAAGGGAAACTAGTGCAGCCACTGTGGGATACAGTATGAAGTTTCCTCAAGAAGTTAAAAATAGAACTACCTTACAAACCAGTAATCACACTATGGGGTATCTACCCCCAAAATACAAAAACACTAATTCAAAGGGATACATGTCCCTCAATGTTTATAGGAACATTATCTACAATAGCTAAATTATGGAAGTAGCCTAAGTGTCATATATAAAGGAAACACACACACACACACACACACACACACACACACACGAATATTATTCAGCCATAAAAAAGAATGAAATTTTGGCATTTGCAACAATATAGATGGAGCTGGAGAGTATAATGCTAAGTGAAATAAGTCAGAGAAAGACAAATACCATATGATTTCACTCATGTGGAATTCAAGAAACAAAACAATCAAGTACAAGGGAAAAGAAAGAGGGACAGAGGCAAACCAAGAATCAGACTCTTAACTTTAGAGAACAAACTGACAGTTACCAGAGGAGAGGTGGGTGAAGGGATGGGCGAAATCAGTGATGGAGATTGAGGAATGCACTTTTTTTTTTTAAGATTTTATTTATTTATTTGACAGAGAGATCACAAGTAGGCAGAGAGGCAGGCAGAGAGAGAGAGAGGAGGAAGCAGGCTCCCCGCTGAGTGGAGGACTGACACGGGACTCGATCCCAGGACCCTGAGATCATGACCTGAGCCGAAGGCAGCGGCTTAACCCACTGAGCCACCCAGGCACCCCAGGAATGCACTTGTTGAATGAGCACTGGGGGATGTATGGAACTGTTGGATCACCATCACTATTAACACCTGAAACTAATGTAACACCGTGTTTAACTATACTGGAATTAAAATTAAAAAAAAAAAAGTTTCAGCAAAAAATAAATAAATAATACATCTATGAAAATATAAAACTTGATACAAAACTAGAAGAATAAAAATCAGAACTAGAAAGGGAACACATTCAAATAGGTTAGAGCTCAAGGAGAGAAGTTTAGGAAACTTTAAAATCCTTGATAACCAATGTCTGTAATTAGTTTTCTAATACTGTACTTTTTAGTGCCTTGGTTTCTATATAATAGGTGTGTTCTGTAATATAATATGCACTGTGTTCTTAGAAGTTTGTTTATTTATTTTCTTTACAACAATTTGCTCATCAGTTGTGGAGGTTACAAATCATTTTAGCTACTTTAGCAAGTGAGATTTAGAAGCTTTAAGGAGTAGACTTTGGGCTGAGTTTTGGCTCCCAACATACCACACAATGAGGAAGCCAGGAAAACAGAAGTCTACCCTGAGCATTGATGACTTCAAGAAAAATCTAGGGTATAGAAATGTACTAAAACTACCACAATATCATCTTGATCTTCATAGAAGTGATGCCATAACATTAAAATATTCTTTCAGGGGAAAAAAGAAAGGGGCTATGGATGTCAGTAGGATTGGAAAAAGCCAAAGCAGTCTTTTGTCCCCCAAATCTCCTTAAAGTATAGCTAATTACCACAATTTAATTGTTCTCCAGTGCTCCAGGAGCAGAGGAATCTAAGAAATGTTTTAGTTTAGCTTAGTTTTTTTTTTGTTTTTTAGTAAATGTTTTAGTGTTAATAGTTTCATAGTATCTGATCTGATAGCGTATCTATTATGGTTTCTGATACTGTTCTACAGTATCTGAAGTGTTAAAAGGAGTATTTATGTATGTGATAGTGTCTGTGTATGTTTGCATATATGTGTATATGTATAATTTTTGTGAGTGAATAATAGTATAGAAAAAATGTAAAAAATAAATACCACAGTTGATGTGTGGTGATGAATATTTACTAGATTTATTGTGGTGTCATTCTGCAATATACACAAATATTGAATCATTATGTTGTAGAACTGAAGCATATTGTTATATGTTGTTATCCTTCCATAAAAATTTGATACCACCATTGGCTTTTATTTATACAAATATACAAAGTCAGAAAAGTACAGTAAACTATGGGAGTACATTGGATATATGTTTGATGGTTATCCTTAATTTAACTGAACTGTGGTGTCTTTTGTATCTTCTGTTTTGCTGACTTTTAAGGTAACTAGTATGGAAAACATTGAGACCAACTTTTATGGCACTGTGCAATGTTACATGATTGGATTTCAGGGATGTGTGGTTGTGACTGTCCAGGAAATAGTACTTCCTAGAAATCTATAAAGTACAGGGGCACCTGGCTTGCTCAGTTGGTGTATCATGTGACTCTTGATCTCAGGGTTGTGAATCCAAGCCCCACACTGGGTGGAGAGATTACTTAAAAATAATAATAAAAAAAGAATATTTAAGGTCTAGACATTCATATAAAAGGTAACAGGACAAATGCATGTTCCAAAGAGATGAATAGTATAACAAAGTCCTTCAATATATGTGTACCATACTTCTGAAATTTCAGATAAAGAGAAATTATAGTAGCCCCTAATAAAAAGAATATAGGGGGTATGTTATCTGTGAAATTAAACAGTTAAAATTCCTTACAATAGTAGTAGAAATATAGAGTATCTATATCTCTCTGTATATTTAGATCTATATATATATATAGTAATAGAGAAATAGAGAAACAAAGGAATTATAAAATATACTTACCAAAGGATATTTCTGTCCCTAGATCTTTAATGCATTCTCTTGTTAATTTTTTCTTACTGGAACTCTTTCTGAGATAATCTGGATTTAAGGAAACAAAAACTTTTTTTCCTCCAATTCCTCAAAAAAACAATTAGCAAAGAATTTAAATTTAGAGATAGTGGTTCAATAATAAATGTACATTATGGGCTGACTGTCTATATCTTCCTTCAAGGAAGGACTTGCTGCCCAACTTCAAGCAGTATAGTTAACAGTCTCTAGCAGTCAGCTCTTTTAGAGTTTTCCTTAGCAGCATAGATATGCCTTGTCCAAGGTCACATCATGCTTTCCTAGAGCAGCATGCATAATGTGTCAGCATGAGATGAGGATACACAAGCTCAACCTGTTTGCCATGATGTGGGACAACTCTGGCAGGCAATAATTGCTTCAAAATTTCCAATTGCATTGAGCAAGTTTTGATGTGCCTACATTGCAGATTACTTCTCCTTCCACCTAAACTTTCTCCCACTTTCTTTCAGAAGTGTTGCTTCCTAAAGAACAATTTGCATCTCAAACCCCATCTAAATATCTGCATCCCAAGAGCTATACCTGTCAGGGACATAAATAGGGATCATAACTGAAGTCACTGAAGTCTACTAAAATATAGCAAATCTGCATAAGTGAGTTCAAAATGGTATTTTTTAAAAAAATTAAAATCTAGGAATGCCTGGGTGGCTCAACCAGTTAAGCATCTGACTCTAGGTTTTAGTTTGGGGCATGACCTCATCATGGGTAGTGAGATGGAGTGCCACACTCAGGAAGGGAGTCTGCTGGAATATTCTCTCCCTCTGTCTCTTCCCCCATTCATACTCTCTCTCTCTCTCTCTCTCTCTCAAAATAAATAAATCTTTAAAGAATTAAAATCTATTTTAATAATTTTAAAATATGCTAGTGAACAAACTTTTTAAGAAAAAGTAAATAAAGGAAAACAATCAAACATATATCCTGTGTTTCCTATAAAATCTGTATAACCGGATATGCAAATATTTAATGAGAGGAAGTTTTTTCTGTATAGAATAATCTTAGCTAATAAATTAAGAAGCAATAATATAATTTGAATGCCACTATTTTGTAACCTGAAATGAATTAATGGATCCAGCCAATGAACATAAAGGACTGCTGACATCACAATAGAGATATCAAAATGATAATTTGCTTCCTGATGGAAGAAATCAACACCTATGAAGTAGTTTTACCTCTTTTTTCTCTAAGAAAGAATCTGATCTTAATTAGTTTTCTGCCTTCAACTGTTAGTTTACAAGAAATAAAATGAAAACAGAACAAGAGAACTGCACCATGGGGATACAATTTCCAAATCCAGACTTTGACAAATTCCATAGGAAAAAAAACAAAAAACCAAAAAACTAAGCTTCATCAATAAATAAATAACAAAGAGCCAAAAAAAAAAAGAGAGAGAGAGAGAAAAAAAGAGATGGAGACATAAATTTAGGGGAATTTGAAAATATTTAACAACCAATTGTAATATACAAATCTTATTTGGGTTATGATTAAAAAAATTCACCAATGTAACATTGACCAATATTTAGAATGTTTAATACAATTTAATAATAATAAATTATTTTTTTAATTTTTAAAAAGATTTTATTTATTTACGTGAGTGAGAGAGCATGAGAAAGGAGAGGGTCAGAGGTAGAGGCAGACTCCCTGCTGAGCAGGGAGCCTAATGTGGGACTCAATCCCAGGACTCCAGGATCATGACCCGAACCTAACACAGCTGCTTAACCAACTAAGCCACCCAGGCACCAAAGAAATTATTATTTTTTAAAAAATGATAATGGAATTATGGTTATGTTACAATAAATAAGTCATTTTCAGATAAAAGCTGAAATGTAATGAAATTATATTTAAGATTTGTTCGAAGATATACAGAGAAAAGAAGATGAAGTAAGATTCAAAAGATTGGTTTGAGTTGATAATCGTTGAAATGAATGATGAGTACATGGGTGTTAATTAATCTTTGCTATTGGGTTTTTAAGTTTTTGTAATAACTCTAGTAAACTTTAACTTTAGTAAAAACTCTAGTATTTCAAATAATTAAAATTTTGGGACATTATTAGAAGCTAACCTATGTTACACCAAATGGTAGTTATATTTTAACATGGGTTCCTTCAAACTGAAATGTAAACTTAATAAATACTAGCCTCCAACGAAAGAGATGATGCACATTAAAAAAAAAAAAAAGGTATAATTCCTTGCAATTGAATCAGAATTTTCTAAAAGGAAAACAAAATATCTGCATCCTCACTGAGTGTGTAGTTGGTCATAGGGCTCAAGCTCACAACCCTGAGATCAGGACCTAAGCCTAAACCAAAAGTTGGATACTTAAGTGAATGAGTCACCCACGTTCTCTTCCCAGTAGACTTCTTAGGGCCCTAATGATGTCTTTGTCTTCACAGTACAGAGTATATCTGACATATGGCAGAAATCCAATAACTGTTTTTGAAGTTAATGAATTAATGAATACATAAAGATTAAGCTTATTAACTTGATTTGTACTGTTATCTAACTTAGAAAAAAAAAGGTATAAATTTTCCTTAGATGTTTTATCAAAAAATCTTTTAACATCACTTAACAAGAGCTAAAGGCATTATATTTTACCATATGAACAAAAAAAAATTTGTGTTTTCACTACTTATAAAAATAATTAATAGCATATTTTGAACTTGAAATTTGCCAACCTGGATAGTATAAAGCTTTAGCATATTATATCACTTCAATAGACTCAAAGAAGTGGCATTCTTGAGTTAGAAAGAGGGACTGTAGTTTATTGGTTAATTTGTCCAAGATCATAAACTTAGAAACTAAAGGAGTCTGGATCTGAACCTATACGTACACACACAGACACAAATCCATTAGGGACTCTACTTTCCAACAAACACTTGAAAAATAATGAAACACAAACTCAAATGTAGAATTACAGGCATTTTACACTATCAGATAAATTTGTGTTAGAAAAACTAGATAAGGGGCGCCTGGATGGCTCAGTGGGTTAAAGCCTCTGCCTTCAGCTCAGGTCATGATCCCAGGGTGCTGGGATCGAGCCCTGCATCGGGCTCTCTGCTCAGCGGGGAGCCTGCTTCCTCCTCTCTCTCTGCCTGCCTCTCTGCCTACTTGTGATCTCTCTGTCCAATAAATAAATAAAATCTTAAAAAAAAAACTAGATAAATTGATGATCAATAATTTTTAATAAATTTGTTTATGTCCTTTAGTCAGCAGCAAGATTAGCAAGTACAAAAAATAATACTGTGATGTGCAATCTATAATGGATACAGATCATTAATGTGCACTCCACAAAATAGCAATTGGACAGGACGGTGAGAAAGAGATGAATGGGTTGAGTAGACTAATTAGTAAACTGAAGTGTAAGAGTAATTGACAGCGATAATATGGCAGGACAGAGGCTGCAATCAATGTAGTATAAATAATGATGACTGTAAAACTGTAATAAAAATAACAAGTATGTTGGGAGACAAATGCTGCTGTAATCTGATTCAAGTAAATGTTTTCGACTATTATAAGATTTACTTGTGATAGTATAAATCAATTAATAGAATGAAAATTAAAATTTGACTCATGAAATGCAAACCATCTATGACAAATAAGTTGTTGTGCTTCACTTGTATTAGTCTCACCAGTGATTTTCCTAATGTAAAAAAAAAAATAATAATAATAATTTAAATATCACCAGTAAGTGGAGTACCCAGGTGGCCCAGTCATTAAGCCTCTGCCTTCAGCTCTGATCATGATCCCAGGGTCTTGGTATCAAGCCCCACATCAGGATCCTTGCTCACTGGGGAGTCTGCTTCTCCCTCTCCCACTCCCCTTGCTTGTGTTCCCTCTCTCCCTGTCTCTCTCTATTAAATAAATAAATGAAATATTTAAAAATAAATAAATAAATACCACTAGTAAAAGATAATAATGTTATAATATTACATTAAAGACTAGATTTGGGGTACCTGGGTTGCTCAGTCATTAAGCATCTGCCTTCAGCTCCAGCCATGATCCCAGGCTCCAGGGATGGAGCCCCAGGTCGGGGTCCCTGCTTAGCACTCTCACTTAGCACTCCCACTCTCCCTGCTTGTGTTCTGACCTTCGGTGTGTGTCTCTCTCTCTGCCAAATAAATTTTTAAAAATCTTAAAAAAATAAAAGACCAGATTTAGGAAAACAGTTGTTTTTGAAAATTGGTAGTAAAAACAAGTAAGCAAGTAAATAATTTTTTATAATTTTAATATAAATTTGATTTTAGTATATATTCATATCTGTATATGAATATATATTTTGTATATATAGTTGTGTTATATTGAAACTGTTTCTAAGGAATTACTATGACTTATATAATGGGGTTCTATATCATTTAGATTCCAAAACATTTTTTCCTTCTTTCCCCAAGACATTTTTTTTTTGTCAAAGAGAAAGTGAAAGCACAAGCAGAAGGAGCAGCAGGCAGAGGGAGAAGAAGTCTTCCTGGTTCACAAGAAGCCCAAAGAAGGACTTGATCTCAGGACTCTGGGAACATGACCTGAGCTGAAGGCAGATACTTAACCTATGGAGCCACCCGATAGTCACTCTTCCAAGACATTTTAAATTAAATTAGTTAGTTCTCATATAAAAATAAAACAAAGATAGAAGGCTAGGGTAAAAAGATTATCAATACATAGTTTGTCATAATGTGATATGTTTATTAAACAAAGGAAAGTTGTGTGTTTGATGCTTAATAATAAATATTTGGAACTATAATTTTGGTGACATTTTAATGATTTGTCCAAGACTAGAAATATCACCTGAATGAGCCATAACACAAACACAGAAGAAAAACGGAGTTTAAAGTTAAGCAATATTTAAGTGGAACACAATAAAATAAAATCACTTCATAAAGGATGCATATTCATTGATACAAATTACTAAATCCTGTAAGTCCCAAAGAAGTTATTTATAAAGAGAATCACATGAAATACATGAATAAGTTTACCTCTTAGAAGTTTGCTCAGCTATAAAATGAGCAGCAGATTTCAATTTCCTCCCCTGTCATCCCATGAAAAATGAGGTTTATTATGGAAAGTGTTGTAAACCTTAGCTTACCATTTCAAAATGCGTGTTTATTTGGCATCCTAAAAATACAGTTTCCATACTTCAAAATATTCATTTTAAAAATATGTTAGTATAACCAGATCCATTCCTGAATTCAACAAATATTACCTGAATCTACAATTTTCCACTTCCCCTATTTCCCACTGTGCTAGTTTATGATAATAAAATTGAATTAGTTTCAAAGAATATTTCAAACCTTATGTCTATATGTCCATTTAAATATAGAATATTTAAAAACTAGTTATTAAAATGTACAATAGGACAATTTGATTGCAATTTTATCTTAACTCTTTGACTACTTTTGTAATGAAAAAATTATTTTATAGTAAGTTTATAAATGTATAAATTACATATGAACTATTTTATGTCCATAAATTATTTTCTGTTAATACCTGCAGATAGAGAGCTGTATAATCACTCGCATTTTAGTATTTTGTAATCGAAATAGGAAATATTCAGAATTTCATATTTTATTTACAAAGGAAAAAAGAGGTGTTTCGTGCTGAATATACTATTAATTTTATGTTAATAAAAAGTGTCCTTACATGTAGTAATAAACAGCTATGAATAGTACTGTTTTCATAGATCTTTAAAGGTACATTTATATAATTTCTATTATTCCATTATGTTTCTATAATATTATTATATATATGCTTGTTTATTTTATATTTTCTTAGAGCTGTTCTATATAGAGAGTATTTTAATGTTAGTCTTCTCATTTGACATTTAAAATAGCTCTATAATTTGGACAGTACTGATATAATTATCCTACCTTTCAACCAGTGAATATAAATTGGACAAGAGCATTTAACTACTAAACATCAAATAGTTCAAATTTCCAGTAGGCTATGGGACCACAACTAAGACCTACAGTTCTCTAATTTCTAGTGGAGCACTCTGCCAAACTAACATAATGCACTGAGAGCATACCATTGTATTGGAACAAACAAAATACAATCTCTATATTCTTTGAAAATGTTAAATAAGATAGTCTTCCTTTAAAAAAAAAGGGGGTATCTTAATAGTTTTATGGTTTTTTAGTTTTTTTTGTTCTATCAAGAATTTAGGACCTAAAACTTTTATTGAAAGAGCCACAGTTTTAATTGTCAAATTTCCCCAGTATCTGATCAATCCCATATAAAGAAATTGAAGTGCAATCAGGAGCAGTGCATGCTTGTACTCTATAACTTTTACAACATTGTTAAAGAGGTATGAAAGTTAGAAATCGGAATTTTTTTTACTAAAACATTTTTTTTTCCCCCAAACTGATTGTAGGTAGCAATGTATTAAAGGGTTCAATGGAGCCATGGTTTCCAAACTTTTTGGTCTTAAGAACCCCGAAATCCTTTGATCGTGTGGGTTTTTTCCAGTGATATGATAAATATTTAATAACAGACTTTCAGGCATGGGAAGTGGATGGTGTGAGCAAACCCTGATTTGTTGCATTTGTTGATTTCCATGGTGTTAATACTTCTATCTTGTTCAATTTCAAGCTACCAATGTGGTATCACTGAAAGACAATTGGAAAGAAATGTGCAAAATCAACTCTCACAAGCCTGTGCAAACCAGTTCTAGCACAGTCCTAGATCTACATCTAGGTAGATATGTATTTACCATACTAGAAGTGAAAATAGAATTTTTAAAAATATTCATAAATTCATTTTAGAAGAATAATCAATCCATTACCTGTTTACATAAATAACAGAATCTTTATGAAAAATAGTTCTATTTTCCAAGCAAATAAAAATATTACAGGGATAGTAGAATTGTTTTTACATTTTCTCATTGTTTTATTTTTCTCATAATTCTTTATCATGTGACTTAATAAAACTGGATTCTCATATCTGAAAGAGTATACAATCTGTTGCAACATCACACCCTACATAGTGAAAAATTGAAGCAAAAAGACAAATACAGTTGATCTTGGAATAACATATGTCTGAACTGTCTTTATCCACTTATACACAGATTTTTTTTTCAATGAAAAATACAGCATACTGCTGTAAATGTATTTTTCACCTTTATAATTTTTTTAAGACTTTATTTATTTATTAGAGAGACAGAGCACAAGAGAGAGCTTGGGGAGACAGGGAAAGGGAGAACCAGGCTCCTCGAAGAGAAGTTAGACAGAGAGTCTGATACAGAGCTCAGTCCAAGGACCCCAGGATCATGACCTGAACTGAAGGCAGATGCTTAACCAACTGAGCCACCCAGGATCCCCTCCTTTATGATTTCTTAATATTTTATTTTCTCTAGCTTGCTTTATTTTAAGAATACAATATACACTACATATAACATGCATAATATGTGTTAGTTGACTGCTTATGTTATCAAGAAGGCTTCTGGTCAAGAGTAGACTATTAGTAAAGCTTTTGGGGAGTCAAAAGTTATATACAGATTTTGAACAGCAAGGGGATCAGTGCCCCTAACCCTTTTGCTGTTCAAGAGTCACTATGAACACAGACGTAGTTTGCTCTTGGAGACCTATAGGAAGAGTTTTGAGGACTACTAGGATCTTTGAATTACATTTTGAACTACTGCTCTAGAGAAACAAATTCAACTAAAAGGAAAAACAGCAAAAAAGGCCTATGCAGAAATTACCTAAATAAGAGAAAAGCAGAACACCATGAGTATATTTTCTCTCTGGAAAATAGAATGATCCATGAGACATGCTATTAAAAGACTACAGATCATTCTCAATTTACAGTGGGGTTACATTCTGATAAACCTGTAAGTTGAAAATATATTATGAACCAAAAATTCATTTATTACACCTAACCCACCAAATATCATAGCTTAGCATAGTTTACCTTAAATATGTTAAAAACACATTAGCTTCCAATTGGGCAAAATCATCTAACACAAAGCCTATTTTATAATAAAATGTTGACTACATCATGTAATTTATTGAATAGCATATTGAAAGTGAAACATAGCATGACTGTATGGATACAGAATGGTTTTAAAGATATCAGTTGTTTACCCTTACCATATGGTTGGCTGGGAGATACAGTACAGTGACACTGCCCAGCATCACAAGAGAGTATCCTCCCACATATTGCTATCCCAGGAAAAATCAAAATTCAAAATCTGAAATACAGTTTCTATTGAATGTATATTGCTTATGCACCATGGTAGGATAAAAAAGATCAGAAGTCAAACCATCTTAAATTGGGGACTGTTTATAGTTTAAAGTTCATAAAATTAATGAAATCTGTGATCTTCTGAGCAAGGGCCAGACACAAGAAATGCTAAAACAAATGAAGAAATTTAAATTATACATAGGAATTTAATTGTAGGAACAGTATCCCATTCATCTATGCCTCCCAGAATTTTAGGAAACATACTGATATACATCAGGAAGTCATAAATTTTTTTAGTACAGGAAATTTTAATGAAATAATGATGACAAAAATTATCTTTAATATATATTCTTAGTGGGGCGCCTGGGTGGCTCAGTGGTTTAAGCTGCTGCCTTCGGCTCAGGTCATGATCTCAGGGTCCTGGGATCGGGTCCCGCACAGGGCTCTCTGCTCGGCAGAGAGCCTGCTTCCCTCTCTCTCTCTCTGCCTGCCTCTCCATCTACTTGTGATTTCTCTCTGTCAAATAAATAAATAAAATCTTTAAAAAATATATATATATATATATATAATATATATATTCTTAGTAAGTCTAAAATTTTCCAAGAAAAGAAAAAAAAAGGCTTTGGTCAAGGAATCAGGTAGTTCATCTGTTAGAGCATGTAAAATTTAAAAAAAAATGACACCAGGAAAGTTTATTATTTCCTCCAAAGCATTTAAACTAATCTATATAATGCATACAGCATAGAACCAACATCTGTGTTGATAATAGGTCTATATGATATTTAAACACATCATGATCCTGAGATTTTTTTTTTTAAGATTTTATTTATTTATTTGACAGAGAGAAATCACAAGTAGATGGAGAGGCAGGCAGAGAGAGAGAGGGAAGCAGGCTCCCTGCTGAGCAGAGAGCCCGATGCGGGACTCGATCCCAGGACCCTGAGATCATGACCTGAGCCGAAGGCAGCGGCTTAACCCACTGAGCCACCCAGGCGCCCTGATCCTGAGATTCTTAGATGCTATCCATGGTAACAGTCAGACTTGACTGAACATTAATCTTGTCAATCAAATCAATAATGACTGAAGCGACAATTATGAACATCAAAAAGCACATGAACAGAGTCTTTACTATTTCTGATTGATTTTGGAGGTACAAATCAAATTTTTATCAGGGAATTGGCTTGTTTCTTTATAATTTCTTATTATCTGACCCCGAATTCTACTGTGAAGACAAAAGATGCAATTTGAGGATAGAAATATTTTAAAATTAAATATAATTTTCTACTATATTTCATCAAAATAATAAAGCATTACTACATTAAATTTCAATTAATAACAATAATAATATATAGTATAAAAATAATCAATACACTTTAATTAGATTAACTACATCCTTAAGAAAGGAAACTGAACATATGATTTTGTTATAGAGGAAAAAGTCTTCAGAAGTCATTGCTATAGAAAAATATACTTTAATAGATTGCTGTTTGATTTTTAGAAAATTAAATTATATTAAAAAATCATAGGGCGCCTGGGTGGCTCAGTGGATTAAGCCGCTGCCTTCGGCTCAGGTCATGATCTCAGGGTCCTGGAATCGAGTCCCGCATCGGGCTCTCTACTCAGCAGGGAGCCTGCTTCCCTCTCTCTCTCTCTCTCTGCCTGCCTCTCCGACTACTTGTGATTTCTCTCTGTCAAATAAATAAATAAAATCTTTAAAAAAAAAAATCATGTAAGTGTTCTGAGCATTAAGACAACAAGACCCATAATGAGTTGAAAAAAATCAATATTAAATCTGAAGTGAATATATTTAAAATATTTTTAAAATATTACAACTGTTCCAAATGTTTGAAAAGCTAGAAGATTGAACCCGAGTAGACTGTAGAATATTGTAAATATAGAAAAAACTAAAATTGAACTTCTAAGAGATTAAAACTATAGCACATAAGATTAAAAAAATACACTGGATGTGATTAACAGAACATTAAACAAGGCAACAAGAAAGAGTAGTGATGAAAAATATGCACAATAAAACCAGAAAGAAAAAAGATGGTAGGAAAATGGAAAAAAGTATCAGTGATATAAGGAAACTTCAAAAAGTCTTATTTACATGCAAGTGGAGTTAACAAAACAGAAGAGGAATGAAGGGGTAGGAAAATACTTGAAGGAATGTCTGCAGTCTTAAAACCTTTATGAAAAGTAACAAATCCACAAATCCAAGAATCTCACTGAATTCCAAACACACACACAAAAAAATATGACAAAAATTACATCATGGCATGTAACTATCAGATTGCTTAAAATTGGTGATAAAAGAAAAACTTTTCAAAGCAGCCAGAATGGGCAAAATATAGTATATTCAGCAAAGCAAAGGCAAAATGACAGCTGATTTCTCATTAGAAACAATTCAAGTTAGAACATAATGAAACATTTAAAACTATGAAACTAGGAAGAAGAAAAAAAGATGAAAATAGAAATTAAGTAAGCAGAAGAAAGGATAACAAATAATTTGATTAAAAATGAGAAGACCTGAATAGACATTTTTGCAAAGACATATAGGTGGCCAAAAAGTATATGAAAAGATGCTCCATATCATTTATCATCAGAGAAATGTAAGTCAAAACTACAATAAGATATCATCTCACACCTGTCAAAATAATGTTATCCATGAAACAAGAACACAGTTTATAGAGAACAATAAAACTGACAAATGTCTAGATAGAGTGATCAAGAAAAGAAGAATACACAGATAACCAAGTTTAGGAATAAAAGAGGTGACTTCACTAAATATTCTAAGAGTATAGAATATTAAAAGAATATCATATACTGGTTTATACCAATAAACTCAACAATTTAGATAAAATAAACCAATCCCTCAAAAGATAAAAATTACTAAAGCTAACTAACAAAACTTCAGGGCCAGACAGTTTCATGGGTAAATACAATCAAATACATAAGGATAAAATAATACAAATTCTTCACAAGCAATTTCAGAAATCCAAAGAAAAGAAAATACTTCCCCACTCATTCTCTAAGACCAGAATTACCTATACTAATACCAAAATAAAACAATGGCATTACAAAAAAGCAAACTACAGGTCAATATCTGTTATGAACATAGATGTAAATTTTTCAACAAATTCTAACAAATTGAATCTAGCCACATATAAAAAGGATAATAAGTTGCAATGAAGTGGAGTTCATTTATAAAATGAAAAATTGGTTTAACATTTGACATGCAGGTCAAGGAAAAAAAGTAAAAATATCTAGGTTAGAAGGAAGAGTTAAAACTGTCTCTGTGGAGATAATATATACTAAAATATTTTACAAAATCTTCAAAAAAGATCATTAAAACTAATAAATTCACATTTAGCAAATTTAGCAAAATTATAGTCAACTAGGTCAATATAAAAATTCAATTATATTTCTATGTGCTAGCATTAGGTAATTAGAAATTAAAATATTTAGAAAGCATCAAAAATATGAAATACTATAGCACATATCTGACAAACCACAAACACTATCTGTGCATTGAAATATACAGACTAATGCTGAGACAAATTTTAAGAAGATTTAAATAAATGGAGAGAGAATGTATTCATTGGTTAGGAGTCAATATTGTCAAAACCTCATCTCTGAAAGTTGATCTATGATTCAACACAATTTCAATCAAAATGGAAGCAGGCTTTTATTTATTTATTTATTTATTTGACACAAATTGAAAGAGTGAAAGCAGGAACAGACAAAGTAACAGAGAGAGGGAGAGGGAGAAGGAGAAGCAGGGTCCCCAGTAAGCAAGGAGCTAGATGTGGGGCTCAATCCCAGGACTCTGGGATCATGACCTGAGCCAAAGGAAGCTGCTTAACTAACTGAGCCATCCAGGC
The DNA here is from genome assembly GCF_009829155.1 of Mustela erminea. NCBI lineage: Eukaryota > Metazoa > Chordata > Mammalia > Carnivora > Mustelidae > Mustela > Mustela erminea. The sequence goes on along the minus strand of NC_045617.1, from coordinate 108,009,581 downwards.
ACCCCAGAATCAGGCTTTTCTTGCAGAAAATAACAAGATGATTCAAATATCCATACAGAAATGCAAAATATTTAGAATACCAAAACAATTGTTTAAAAACAAAATAAAGAACAAAAAAAGAACAGAAAGCACACACACAGAACAAAATAAAAATAAAAAAGAACAAAGTTAGATACCTTACATTTTCTGATTTTAGGAAAAATTAACTTTAATAAGACTATTAAATAAGGCAGGGTGATATTTGTATAAAGATTAGGTTAATGTTCACCAGTGCAAAATAGAATTGCAGAATACACTCCTATATATATGACCAACTGCTTCCATGGGATACACAAGAATAGTATCCCTGATCTGGATTTTTTTAAACCTGATCATGATTAGCAAGCCAGACCACAAAACTCACACTGTTATGGCTGAAGTAATATATGATGAAAATAGGTCATAAAATGTCACTTGTCTTCTCCCTACTTCTTTCAGAACATTCTATTTTGAAATACCAAATCTCTGTGTAATATGACTGATAATCCTGAGATCTCCATGCTGAATAACCCATATGTAGGTGTTTCAGTAGACAGTTCCAGCTGAACTTATAGTTGAAAACCACTGTAAATGGCAAGAGTGAGAGTTATCTTGATTGCACAAACAGGTTGAGCTTTTATCACAGTTAACATCTGGCTTTAATTGCATGACAGACTCTAAGAGAGAACTTCCAGTCAGACCCTCCCTAAATCTATATCCCACAAAATGGTGAACTAACTGAAATGGTTACTGTGAACTTTAAAGCTTTAGGCTATTTTTTTAAAAATGTTTTAAAAGAAGGCTGGGATATAGTCTGTATTTAATAACTTGCTCTAGCATTATCCTAAGATTTAGTGATCATCCTTTTTCCATTTTTCTCCCTTTTAAAGTAAAAATTTTTATAGCTCTATCTATTGTCTTTCTATCATCTATCTTATCTCACATCTTTCTTTTTTGTTTCCTCCAAAGGATTTATATATGTATATACATACATACATATATATTTATTAATATATGTATCAATTCATATACCAGGTTGCTATGAGACAACCCTTAATCCTGAAGGCTCTTTTTTCTAGCTTAAAAGGTCTACAACTTACCCCTTTAAGTCTTTCTTTTTTATTTTTTTTAAATATTTTATTTATTTACTTGAGAGAGAGACAGTGAGAGAGAGCATGAAAAAGGAGAAGGTCAGAGAGAGAAGCAGACACCCCATGGAGCTGGGAGCCTGATGCGGGACTCGATCCCGGGACTCCAGGATCATGACCTGGGCCGAAGACAGTCGTCCAACCAACTGAGCCACCCAGGTGTCCCACCCCTTTAAGTCTTTCAAAGATAACTTGAAAAGGGACCTAGAGCCATTCTCTTGATTTGATCTTTATCTTACAATTCTTTTAGAATATTTTGTTTTCAAAAGAACAAAGATGTAAAAGGGTTTTACTCTCTGAGCAGGTAAATTCTGGATCCTCTATATATTCTCTAAAGGCAGCTTGCAAATGGTATTCATCTCTCTCTTCTTATACCTTATTATAAATGTCAAACAGAAGACAATTGAAAATTTTGATTTTATACCTAGAAATAGACATACCCAAATCCATAGGCCTATTAGATATGATTTTCCATCGTCCATATTATTAACAAAGATGATTTTCTAGTTGTTTCACTGTTATACAATCTGAGACATTACTTTTAGCCTGCTATAGAAGTTTCCTCATTAATTTTCCATCTATTGACAGATTTTGTACCATTTTCCAGGTTTTAATGTTTCTTCATTGCTTTTCAAGCTTTTGCCAATTACCTTTTCCAAACTTTTTAAGAAATTTTTTATTACATAACATCCCACTTCCAACTTCTGTATCAGTCAACATATACTACATTAAAAAAATACTCTAATACCAAGAAATTTAAAAGACAAACATTTATTATTCTCACCTGATCTGTAGGCTTTGGTGTTTCCTCAACCCAGATCCAAGTCCAAGGCTGAATAGTGAGGGTACCTCAATCATGTCTATAGGAGTTGGAGGCTGGGATATCTGAGAAGACTTAAGAGCCCTCTCTTCCTCCTAGCTCAGACTTGAGAAGAGATTCCATCATCAAGTTAAGGTTATACCAGTGCAAAACAACATTGCAGTCCTGGTATGTATCATATTTGCTATTTGCAGTTGGAAAAATCAAATTGAAAGCTAATTTCTATTCAAATGATAGAGAATCAGACTCTACCTTTTAATGAAAAGAGAGTCAACTTCATGTTGTAGAGGGATATAGATACAAAGAGGCAGGAACAAATTGGTAGTCATTCCTGAAATAATCTAAAACAGTTGCAATAGTCAGAACACGTTAAACTTGAGTCCTTTTTGAACTTCATACACACAAAAAGACATGTGTTTAATGTGAAGCTAATAAGTCAAATATACTGGATTTCTTTTAGAGAATTTCCATGGACTATGTACTTCTTTGTAAAAGAACACCTTTTGCAGGCCAGTACAGTCCACTCTTTGATTATCACAATTACCTGAAACAGTGCAGTGTATCCAAAACTTGAAGATGCTAACTTTTCTTTTCTCTCTCCCTCTTTCTCTCACAGGTTTATATTTGTTTCATGATTCTTTAGATTTTAGATTTAGATTTTTTTTTTCTTTTAGATTTTTTTTTCTTTTAGATTTTAGATTTTCCATATTCACTGGCTTTAATAAAACACTAATATGCTTTACAAGAAAAAAAGAAGCCCTTTCTATTACACATTTCTGATTACACACATCTAACTTCTGCATTACACACACACCTAACTATGCATGAATAGATAAGTGCACATATAAGTAGAATCAAATATGTCCTCTTGTTCAACAATCTGGGAGACACTGAAAGAAGAAGTAAAATCTAAGTTAGCTCAGTGTCAGGTGGATAAATAAAAGTTCACAAGTTCCATCTGCCTTACTTCTTGAATCCTTACTGATCAATATTTTCTAAGGTATTTGATATACTCCAGTATCCTTTCCATAAATTTGACCTCAATGCATGCATGCCTGTTTGCATGATGAGACTGGTTTGCAGTACCATTCAGAAGTTTACAATTGAAAATTTTGTTTAAGGAACTGACCTGAGTTAGGATTCACAGACCGGTATATCTAATTCCCAATGCTTGAGCTCTTCCCACAGAATCATGCTGCTTCAGCACACTAATCAGATAAAGGGCTATTAAACTTCTTCTACTCTCCTCTGCATTTCTCCTAGGCTTTGTTCCTGAGAAGGAGAGATGAAAACAGAATTATAGAAGACTGTTGGGGCGCCTGGGTGGCTCAGTGGGTTAAGCCGCTGCCTTCAGCTCAGGTCATGATCCCAGAGTTCTGGGATCGAGTCCCACATCGGGCTCTCTGCTCAGCAGGGAGCCTGCTTCCTCCTCTCTCTCTCTGCCTGCCTCTCTGCCTACATGTAATCTCTCTCTGTCAAATAAATAAATAAAATCTTAAAAAAAAAGAATTATAGAAGACTGTTGTAGCAGAGAAATTGATCATAATATAAAATAAGAAAATGGTCACTCAGAATTTATGATCTTGCTCTTACAAGATTTTTTACTAATTAATCTTTTTTTCTTCTCTTTTTCTTTCTTTCCTTCTTTTAAAGTTGCTACATTCTGTGAAAGTCTAAACAGAAAATGGTTGGGGAAGCTTACTAAGGGAATGATATATTAAATTCCATGATCATAGCATCTGGAAAGTTTACTGGATATACTTTGTAAGGGTATCTGACCAAGAACCTGTTTCCAAAGATAAAAAAAAAAAAAAAAAAAAAAAAAAGAAAAAAAGGCTTGATATCTTTAGAAAATATTAGTGTAGTTAACCCTGGATGGGGCACAATGCTAACATCAGAATTTTACTAGGTCATGAGTACTTCCAATAAAGTAAAAACCTTCCCAACCTATTGATAAAATATGCAAAAGTTCTTACGCAGTTCCTCATACAAAACAGGTCTTAACGTTTTCTTTCATTAAGAAGAAAATAAAGTCCCAAACATACTAAGGTAGTAAATAGTTCTGATAATGAAAAAGCTTAAGCTCATGACACGGTCCTGTTTTTTAATCTTTAGGGTCTTTGTCACACAGATAATTCTCTCTAGCATGCAGATATCATTGAATGAATAACCCTGCCATTGGATGATATGTCAGTTAAACCTCATTTTTGCAGCCGTAACAACAAATTTCAGCATTCAGATTTGTATTATTCATCAGAAATAACTTTTTAAAAATCTTACCTTAGATTTGCTACAATTAGCATAATTGAAAAGGTCATAAAACCAATAATAAACCTTAAACACATTTAAACCTTAATAATAAGGTTTTTCTCTGTCCAATAGTCACTAAATCAGTGGTTCTACAGCCAATATTGAATACATACTCCGTGTAGACAGAGAGCATCACTATCTATGGTAAAAAATTATTGTCCAAAAGTGGGGTATCAGGCAAAGCACACATGTTATCATCATGTTCTTCGACATCAGCTTCAGTATCAGCATCATGACCAACCTTAGCATGTTTCAAGTACTGGGAAATTAGTATCACTTTTCTTCTAATAAATTATCTTCTGTATATTTCCTACAAATTAAAATATTTCCTTTCCATAAACTTGATTCTTTACATTATATAGAAATTTGTTTTTATTATAAACAAGTCATATATATATATATATTTAATGTATCTAAATACCATAACTTAATCCATAAGGGATGTATAGTTCCTCAACATAGAAAAGTCTGAAAGAAATGATAGAGAACTTATTTTCACTTAAAAACATACAAATCAAGTCTTCAGAGAATATAGCTAATAATGAAGTTTATCATTTAATATTTGTAAAACCAAACATAATTATATATAGTTTTATGAATACTTCTAGAATCTATGAGTAATTTCTATATCTACTTCCTGAGATTCCCTGTGAGGCAAGAATGAGTCCATTGTTAAACAACTTCATTCACTCAAATTAATGAACCTGCATTTCTCAGGACAATTGGTACACTGTCATGTGGCTTATTAAAAATAATTGTAATAGTACTCAGTAGACTTAGAAATAATTAAAATGGCTGTATTATTTCCATGTTACAATATAGTGAATTGTTAGAAGTACCTAGAGGATTAGGGATCTATATTGAAAGACTTTGATTAGTTTTCCTGGAATTGAGAAAAAAAGATAGATGTGCAAAAGTTTATTATGCTTTTGAAATAGTAATGAATTTAATATGCAAATTTTTAAAATACAGAACATATTATGTATCTCCAATAAATTATTTGAGATTGTGAAAATCAAAGATCCTACTTTATTAAGGTACAAAGAAAAACTTTCTCAGGTTGCTTTGTAAATGAAGTAATGTATGGAAAATTAATTCAAGTCAAATAGTAATTGAATGAAGTCATTTTGATTTTGGTATAGTCCTTTCATACATTGGAACCAAATAAAACAGATTTGATATCAAGTAGAAGATGAAGTGTGATAAACTAATAAGAACTCTTTTTAAGTAGTTAAAAATGGATTTCATATATTAATATATATAAATTCATTATATATTAGGTGCTTTCAGGATACAGTAATTGCCCAAGATACTATATACCACTTTGAAGAAAACATAACAGATAATTATTATAAGCATTATGATGGCAGAAAGCAAATAGGATATAGGAACATAGAGCAAGGGTATCTTTCCAAGGTATGAAGTAAGGTAATGGTATCAGTGAAGCAATAGAGATCATGTCATATTTAATATAGCATTAATTCTGAATAGTACTTATTTTAAAATAATGTTGATCTTCTAGAAGACTAGCAAAGTTAGCACGGAGTTTCAAATATCCTTCATGGAGTTTCCCAAGTACTAAAATCTTACATAACCATGGTATAATAAGCAAAAATAAATAATTATTATGGGCACAATATTATCATCCAAACTACATAATTTATTAAGATTTTCCCATTTTCTAATAGACCACTTTATTGAGGTATGATTGACATGTAAAAAAATTATACATAATTATAATATATACAGTTTAATTAGTTTGGGTATAATATACACCCATAAAACCATCACTGTCATCAAAGTCATAGACATATCTACCATCTCCCAAAGTTACCTCCCATCCCCATTATTATTGTTATTTGTTATTGTTTTTAGGTATGTATGTATGTATGTATGTATTTCTTAAGTGTGTGGTAGAACATTTAACATAAAATCTCCCTTCTTAGCAAATTCTAAGCATATAATACAGTATTGTTAGCTATAGACACTTTGCTGTATACTAGATCAATAGAATCTATGTATTTTACACTACTTATTTCTTTTTGAGTATTCAATCTAGGATCCCACATTGCATTTAATCATCCTATCTCCTTAGTGTCCTTCTGTCTGTCAAAGTTACTCAGTCTTTTCTTGCATTTCACAACCAGGACACTTTTGAAGAATACTGATCAGGTATTTTTTAGAATGTCTCTCAACTTGGGCTTTTTTCTTTGATACTTTTCATGATTACACTGAAATTATAACATTGTGGAAAAATACCAGTAAGGTGATACACCTTTCTCATGACATTATATATGGGGATACATGATACTAATATGTGTCATTACAGGTGCTGTTTATTTTGATCACCTAATTATGATAATGTCCACCAAGCTACTGCAGTGGAAATTTAACTACTTTCCCCTTTCTGTACCCTATTTATTAGAACCAAGTTGCTACATCTAAACCACATTCAAGAAGAAGAGAATTCAGCTCAACCTCCTGGAGCAAGGAAAATGAAGGAATATTTGGATTCATGTTAAAACAACCATAGTAATTCATAAATATTTGGGGGGACACTAGGATATGCAAATATATCTTTACATTTTACCCACTAATTTTAATACTCATCAGTGGATCTTGCCTATAGTAATTATTATATTAGTTTTATAATATTGATCTATTTCTCTCCTTCCTTGAATAATTCTTTATTGGAAATTTTCTGTATTCACACAATTTATTTGTACAGTTAATCATTCCTAATGAGTATCAGTATGGATTCATGGATATTTATTTTATATGGGGGCTTATAATGACTAGTATTATTTGAATATGGCAATATTCAAAGTACATAACCTTTTTACATACTTTTTTATAATTTCATTTCTATTATTCATTTGTCAATAAGAATTGGTTATAATCCACTAGTATTTTTAAAGATACTTTCTTTTTTTTTTTTTTTTTAAAGATTTTATTTATTTATTTGACAGAGAGAGAGATCACAAGTAGGCAGAGATGCAGGCAGAGAGAGAGAGAGGAGGAAGCAGGCTCCCTGCTGAGCAGAGAGCCCGATGCAGGACTCGATCCCAGGACCCTGAGATCATGACCTGAGCCGAAGGCAGCGGCTTAACCCACTGAGCCACATACTTTATATCAGCTTATTTCTTCTATTATCTAATTAGTAATAGATACTGAAACAAAACTGTAATTAATTTTTGTTAAATACACCATGAATATATCATTTCCACTGTTTATTACATTAATTATGGTTAATACATAAAATAAAAATATTTACAAAACATCCTTAACTAAATAATCAAATATCAGCCATGTTATTTTGTCAAAAACATTCAAATACAGTTTCCTTCTTTCTTCAAAACTTCAGTTATGGAAATTTAAATTAAGTAATATCTCACAATGTAATATTCTTGATCACTTATTTATCTAATTAAATAGGAAATTCTTCTACCTAAAATAAATTTTGATATTTGTTTATTTACACTATAGTTGTATTTAACTTGCTGTTTTACCATAAAATATCAAATTAATACAATCCTGAGGCAACACGGATTGTTAAATGAATGCAAGTTGGCAAAAGGTACATAATCATCCAAAAATAAGGAGAATATGCATTGAAATGCAGGATGACATCCACTTTCAGAACATTCTCTCCTCCAGTTACTCCTAGAAATCTCTAGTGTCTATTCCCAGTATCACAGTGGAGACAGGCAAGCCAAAAGTGAACAAATGATTATTCTTCTTTTTCATAATTTTACAAAACCATATCTAACAATTAAAATATAAGATTTGGAACATATTACAAGGAGTAGAAGATGACTGCATTCAAAATAACCTTTTAAATATGTGTTTTCTTTATAAGCATGATGTCTTCATATTCATAGACTAAACAAACTTCTGACAGAGAAACTCACAGAAGATACCACTTTATTGATTTCATACTACCAAGTACAGTGTGTGCATTTTTTATATATAATTGTCGTGGCCTATAATGATTCTTTGAATTATTGTCAAAAATTACAAACAAAGAAAATGTATTTTGTCCCTACTTCTGACAGATCATCTATTGAAAAGCCTTTTTAAAACTTGGAATACTTGGGACCTACAGTGTGTGTGTGTGTGTGTGTGTGTGTGTGTCTGTGTGTCTGTGTGTGTATACACATAATACATATATATGTATATCTATATCTATCTATCTATCTATCTCTTTCTATATATGATTTATTTATTTATTTTGTCTTGGAGTTTTGGTCTGGTTGTCACTCTGTATGAAAGGTGAACACCTATTCTGAATCTGGTCTGCACAGAAAAGCCCTCTGTTCTCCAAAGTTGGAGAAGCCTAGCCCAGTAGGTGCTTAAAGTTTATCAGTTTTGCTGTCAATTAAGTTAAAGGGCAAATATATAAATGGCTTTCGTAAGATGTGCTTGATTTTAGAGTTATCTGTTCTCATGTAAGTATATATGTCTGTGTGTGTATATATATACACATACATATGAACTATTCTCCTTTGGCTGTAATTTGTCCCAAATGCTGACCATTATATTTTTTATAATATATATATTTTTCTATAAGCTTACATGAATAATCAAGTAACATGTCTATGAAACACAAAATTCAAAAAAATAAATGAAAAGTATAAAACAATTACTTTATGTGAAAGATCAACCAAATTTAAAAAGTTACCATTGGAAATTTAGCCATGGATCATATTTGCTTGATAAATATTTGTGTATTTTTTTTTATTATTTTTTATTAACATATAATGTATTATTAGCCCCAGGGGTACAGGTCTGTGAATCGCCAGGTTTACACACTTCACAGCACTCACCATAGCACATACCCCTCTCCAATGTCCATAACCCCACCATCCTGTCCCTGACCCCTCCCCCCAGCAACCCTCAGTTTGTTTTGTGAGACTAAGAGTCACTTATGGTTTGTCTCCCTCCCGATCCCATCTTGTTTCATTTATTCTTTTCCTACCCCCACACCCCCCATGTTGCATCTCTACTTCCTTATATCAGGGAGATCATATGATAGTTGTCTTTCTCCAATTGACTTATTTCTCTGAGCACAATACCCTCTAGTTCCATCCACATCACTGCAAATGACAAGATTTCATTTCTTTTGGTGGCTGCATAGTATTCCATTGTGTGTGTGTGTGTATATATATATATATATATATACATACTACTTCTTCTTTATCCATTCATCTTTTGATGGACATAGGTTCTTTCCATAGTTTGGTTATTGTGGACATTTCTGCTATAAACATTCGGGTGCACGTGCCCCTTCGGATCACTACATTTGTACCTTTAGTGTGAATACCCATTAGTGCAATTGCTGGCTCATAAGGTAGCTCTATTTTCAACTTTTTGAGGAACTTCCATGCAGTTTTCCAGAGTGGTTACACCAGCTTGCATTCCCACCAACAGTGTAGGAGGGCTCCCCTTTCTCCACATCCTCACCAGCATCTGTCATTTTCTGACTTGTTGATTTTAACCATTCTGACTGGTGTGAGGTGGTATATCATTGTGGTTTTGATTTGTATTTCCCTGATGCCAAGTGATGTGGAGCACTTTTTCATGTGTCTGTTGGCCATCTGGATGTCTTCTTTGCAGAAATGTCTGTTCATGTCCTCTGCCCATTTCTTGATTGGATTATTTGTTCTTTGGGTGTTGAGTTTGAGAAGCTCTTTATAGATTTTGGATACTAGCCCTTTATCTGATATGTCATTTGCAAATATCTTCTCCCATTCTGTCAATTGTCTTTTGGTTTTGTTAACTGTTTCCTTTGCTGTGCAAAAGATTTTGATTTTGATGAAGTCCCAATAGTTCATATCTGCCCTTGCTTCCCTTGCCTTTGGCAATAGTCCTAGGAAGAAGTTGCTGTGGCTGAGGTCGAAGAGGTTGCTGCCTGTGTTCTCCTCAAGGATTTTGATGGATTCCTTTCTCATATTGAGGTTCTTCATCCATTTTGAGTCTATTTTCATGTGTCGTGTAAGGAAATGGTCCAGTTTCATTCTTCTGCATGTGGCTGCCCAATTTTCCCAACACCATTTGTTGAAGAGACTATCTATTCCATTGGACATTCTTTCCTGCTTTGTTGAAGATTAGTTGACCATAGAGTTGAGGGTCTATTTCTGGGCTGTCTGTTCTGTTCCATTGATCTATGTGTCTGTTTTTGTGCCAGGACCCTACTGTCTTGATGATGACAGCTTTGTAATAGAGCTTGAAGTCTGGAATTGTGATGCCACCAACTTTGGCTTTCTTTTTCAATATTCCTCTGGTTATTCGAGGTCTTTTATGGTTCCATACAAATTTTAGGATTATTTGTTCCATTTCTTTGAAATAAAAATAGATGGGATTTTGATAGGGATAGCATTAAATATGTAGATTGATTTAGGTAGCATAATATTTGTGTATCTTAAGTAGAAATTTATATCTTGAGAATATTTGCATTGTTATGATGATAAGATAGAAAGAAAGAAAGAAAGAGAGAACGAAAGAAAAGAAACTTCTAAAAACTGGGAAAACATGAAAAGCCCACTTTTCCACCAAATTTTAGATGGGATAACTTGTATGCCAAATTGTAAATGATTTAAATACTTCTGAAATAATTTTAATCTGTAGCTTTTTAAACTGTCTTCTAATCATATACTCCTAGAAAACTAGTGAAAGATATGGGCTTCTTCCCCAAGAAAAAAATATGCTCTCACCCATGTATGCATGGACAAAAAATGTAAATAATTTTAGAGATTAGTGCACCCTTTGAAGTCCACACAAGGATTCACAGATTTTGTCTCCTACATTATGCCATTTTCTTTTAAAGGAAAAAAGGCAACAAATACACAAAGTTAAGGTATAGAACTAGAAAAAAATTAATGTTTGACATTGGTGTTTGTTATACCATATCAACAGAAAATATGAATTTGCTCAAGCTTTGAGACCAATAAAATCTTCCCTTTAATAAAGTTTATACTAAATATTATTCCCTGGAAAGAAAAAAAGAGCATGGAAAGACTGCAACAGCACACTATTTTAAGAAGAGTGTTACATTCCCTGGAAAATCTGAAGTCAAACTAAAGTCCTAAAATCATATGGGAACCACTTATGAAAGGAAATGATGCAGAGAAAGGGGAACCCTCCTACACTATGGGTGGGAATGCAAACCGGTTCAGCCACTCTGGAAAACACTATGGAAGTTTCTCAAAAAGTTAAAAATAGAACTATCCTACATTTAAATAATTACACTACTAGGTATTTACACAAAGGGCACAAAAATATGATTCAAAGGAATACATGCATCCTGACATTTATCACAGCATTAGCAACACACCCAAATTATGGAAAAGCCCAAATGTCCACACAATGATGATGTGGTATGTGTACGTATGTGTGTATGTATATATATATATGTATATATGTATATATATATATAATGGAATATTACCCAGCAATCAAAAAGAATGAAATCTTTCTATTTGCAACAGTGTGGATGGAGCTAGTGTGTATTATGCTAAGTGAAATAAATCAGTCTGAAAATGACTGTATGATTTCACCTGCGTATGAATTTTAAGAGACAAGAGAGATGAACATAGGGGGAAATCAAAAAGAGAGAGTCAAAGCACAAAACAGATTCTTAACAGTAGGAGAACAAACTAAGGGTTGCTGAAGGAAAGATGGGCATGGGGATAGGTTAAATGGGTGACAGTTATTAGGGAGGGCACTTGTGATGAACACTGGATGTTGTATATAAGTGATGAATCATTAAATTCTATGCCCTAAACTAATATTACATTGTATGTTAACTAAATGGAATTTAAATAAAAACTTGAAGGGGAAAAAAAAAAGGAAATGCTGAAGTTTACTGAAAAACTCTCACTAAAAACTAAAAGAAAATAGTAAACACTACAGTCACAAAAAGCAGGACAGCAGACAAAATCCTAATTAATCTCCAAATTGACTTATTATCAATGTTATTTGCCCCATATATCTTTTGATGATCTCAGTTTTTGTGTCAATAAAGCTATGTGATCAATGCACGTTATGTTTGATATTGTCTCATTAAAAAATAAATAAATGATATGGCAGTAAGACTTCCTAATTCATCATAAGCAAAACTGGAATTTGATCAATCCTGTATTAAGTTACATTGTTCAAAAATATAGAGGAATACTAATTAATATAGAAACAAAATTAAGTAAGGCTAAAAATAAAATCACAGTGTATCCAGAGAAATAAGGAAAAAATAGAAGCAGAATATCATCAACATTAAAATGGTGAATAATAAAAGTATTAAGAAAATTCTAATGTATAAGGATTCAACTTTAGATGTCTCCAATATTCATTTTAGTTTGTTTCTCAGAATAATAGTGATATATAAAGATAAGTATAAAAATAATTTACTGTTTTCTCATTCAGAAAAGTATACAAACAAAACCTTCAGCTCTATAATTTAAATAATTCTAGCTATATTATTAATATTTCTAGCTATATTATTAATATTTCTTATTTTAATCTTCCTACAAACTGAAAAATATATTTTTGCATGAAATTTTTCTTTAAGGGTTACTTAGACCATTTATTAATCTGTCTAGGCCCACTCCTAGCTACTCTATTCAACTTAAGCTGACTTTTAAAAAGTAATAGCTTTTCAAAAAACCTCTTTAATATATATTTCTTTTTATTCCCTCCTCAAACATGGTAGTAACCTTTACTTCGTATACTTTTTCTCCACAAACAGAAGCAACCTAACACTGTGTAGAGTCCACCAAAATGAAATCCTGACTAAACAAGATCTTGATTTTGTTCTAGTACTGTCCAATTAACAAAAATCACCAAAGGACCAATTTATTCAAAGCCATTGACTTACCAAATGAGCTTTCACCAAATTATTGGATTTTTTTTTTCTCCTCTCAGTTAAAATCACCATAGGTGGAGCTGCTCTGCAATAGCTTTTGCAAGGATTCCTAGTCCAGCTGGGTTCTCAGATTTGTGTTTTCCACATTGGAATGCTCCAAGTTGAAATGTAATTAGTGGGCTTCTCTCTCTCTCTCTTTATTTTTCATCTTTTTTCTTCCATATTTATTGATCTATAATGGATTGAAAGCATTGTATAAGATTAAGGTGTACAACATGATGATTAGATACGTTGATACAGATTATTATAATAGGATAGTTAACATATCATGTCACATGCTCACCATTTTGTTGTTATTATGGTGGAACATTTAAAATATATTTTTATAGCAACTTTAAAATATACAGTATGAGTTTTGTTAATTATAGTTACTGTGCTACACATTAGATCCCTGGAACTTACTCCTCATATAAAAGGATGTTTGTATTCTTTGACCACATCTCAGTTGCTTCATGCCCTTGCTGCTGGTGACCACTGTTCCATTCTGTGCTTCTATGGGTTCAGCTTCTTTAGATTTGACATATAAGTGAGATCATATAGTATTTCTCTTCTATACCTGACTGATTTCACTTAGTATGATGCCACAAGTTCCAACTTCATTGTCAAAAAAGGCAGATTTTCTTCCTCTTACTAGCTGGATGATGTGTGTGTATGTGTGCATGCACACACGCATGTGTAGAATATATAAACTATATCTGTATCTATATATCTATATCTTACCTATCATCTACCTGTATGTGTATATGCATATGTGTATGTATAATGTGAGATACATATATATATCACATTTTTTAATCTACTCAACTGTCAATAGACAGTTGGTCATTTCCATGTCTTACCTAATGTTAATAATGGTGTAGTGGCCATAGGAATGCAGATATCTCTTCTAGATCCTGATTTCCTTTCCTCTGGCTATATATCCCAGAAGTGGAATTACAAGATCATATTCATACAAGTTCATACAAGTTCATATTTTGAACTTTCTGAGGAATCTTTTCCCTAGGGGTTATATCAATTTACATTCCTATCAACGATGTGTATTTCTTTTTCTCTGCATCTTCACCAACACTTGTTATTTCTTGACTTTTTGATAACATCTATCCTTAAAGATGTGAGGTGTTATATTATGGTGGCTTTGACTTGCATTTTCCTGACAATTAGTGATGTTGAGCACTTTTTCATATACTAATTGGTCATTTATTCATCTCCCTTGGGAGAGGGGAATAATTCAGGTATTTAGTCCCATTTTTAACATGGTAGTGTATGTTATATATTTATGACATATATGTGTTTTAGTATATATGTTAAATATGTATAAATTTGCTATTGAGTTGTAGTTCTTTATATTTTTTGGAAATTAATGCTTTATCATATACATGGTTTTCAAATATTTTATTCCATTCCAGAGACTTTCACTTAACTGATTGTTTCCTTTGCTGTACAGAAGCTTTTTTTAGCTTGATGTAGTCCTGTTTATGATTTTTTGCCCTTTGTTGCTTATTCTTTTGGTATCATAACCAAAAAAATCCATGTCATGACCAATGTCAATGTAATTTTTCTGTTTACCTCTAGGAGTTTTACATTTTCTGGTCTTATATTTAAATGCTAGTCCACTTCAATTTTTTTTCCATGATGTAAATTAGTGATTTATAATAATTACATATTTTGGTCTTTGTTCATAGTTCCTAGCTCACAGCTCTCTAAACCCTTGGAATTTCTTAAATGATAAGAGAAATGAGAATATCTTTCATTAAAATATTTAGTCTCCTGTCCTCAGCTACTGAAATCATTTCAGAATTATAAGGTGAGATGGATATCTTGATATTTATAACAAGTGCCTTTCAACCACAAATGACTTTATACTAATGAGGTAGCTTTTGGAAATCCTTGAAAGGAGTGGGGTCTGGTTGCCAGTGGGAATCCATTTATAGAGAGTTGGAAATTTTAGTCCCATTCCTAATTTCTGGGTGAAAGATGCTGGAGTTTGAATCAATAACGAATGGCTAGTGATTTAATCAATCATGCTTATGTAATGAAGTCTCCAGAAAAACCCAAGAGGAGGGAATTTGGAGAGCTTCCTGGTCAATCAACCAATAGGTTTCCACATGCTACTGTGCAAGGTCCAGACTCAATGGGGACAGAAGCTCCTTTGTTTAGGACTTCATCCTATCTATATCTCTTAAACTGGCTATTGACTCATCCTTTAATATCCTTTGTAATAAACTGGTAATATGGTGAGTAAAATCATTTCCTGAGTTCTGTGAGGCACTCTAGCAAATTAATTAAACCCAAGGAGGATGGGGGTCACAGGAACTGCTGATTTATAGGTCATCAATCAGAAGCATAGATAACAACATGAACCTGAAATTGTTACCTAAAGTCAGGGCAGTCTTGTGGCACTGAGAACTTGTGCAATGTGATGCTATATCCAGTTAAATAAGGTCAGAATTGAGTTGAATTGCAGGATACCCACCTGGTGTGTGAAAATTGCTTGGTGGTTTGAGGAAAAAAAAAATATGCTGGTGATGAGAATTGAGTGCAGAATCATTAGTGGTTTAAGAATTTCATACTTTTGAATGTAAATATCTAGTTTTTGCAATACCACTTATGAATAGACTTTCCTTTCTCCATTAAGTATTCTTAGCTTCATTGTCACATATTAGTTGACAGTTTGGGGGGTTATTTATAGAGTGTCTATTCTGTCCTATTGGTCTATGTGTCTCTTTTTATGCTAATACCATACTGAACTGGTAACTATAGCTTTGCAAGTATAGTCTGAAATCAGGAAGTATGATGTCTCCTATACTTTGCTTTTTCTTAAGATTGCTTTGTCTATTTAGAGTTGTAGTTTCATACAAATATTAGCATTATTTATTTATTTTCCTATTTCTGTGAAAAATGTCATTGGAATTTTGATAGGGATTACATTGAATCTATAAGTAACTTTGGGTAGTATGGACGTTTTAACAATATTAACTCTTATGTTCCATGAACATTAGGTATCTATTTATTTGCATCTTCTTCAAATTTTTTTTTCTTATCAATGATATCTTGTAGCTTTCAGTGTGCAAAGTTTTCACTTACCTTAAGTTTATGATTAATTTATGTTTTAATTTTTTAAATTGATGTGCTTATAAATGCAATTGCTTTATTTCTTTTTCAGATAGTTTAGTGATAATGTGTAGAAACACAACTGATTTTTGCATATTAATTTTATATATTGCAACTTTACTGAATTCATTGACTAGTTCTAACAGTTTTTGGTGGTCTTTAGAGTTTTAGAAGGAAATCTTTCATTCTTTCACCATTGAGTATGTTAGCTATGGGCTTAGTATATATGCCCTTTGTTATGTTGAGGTATGTTCTTTCAATACTGACTTTGTTGAACATTTTTATCACCAAAGGATGTTGAGTCTTATAATTTTTTTTCTGTGTATAGTCATATGATTATATAATTTTATATTTTATTCTGCTACTATGGCATATCACATTTATTAATTGCTTATGTTAAACCATCCTCACATCCCAGGAATAAATACACTTGATTATGGTGTATAATTCATGCTAATGTGTTTCTAAATTTAACTTGCTAGCATTTTGGAAAGAATTTTTCATTTATAATCATTGGAGATATTGGCCTACAATTTTCTTTTCTTATAATGTCCTTATCTGGTTTTGGTAACAGCATAATGCCAGACTCATGAAATGAGTTAATTTTTTGGAAGAATTGAGAAATATTGGCATTAATTTTTATTTAAATGCTTGGTAGAACTCACTTCTGAAGCCACCTACTGCTAGGCTTTTCTTAGTTGGGAGGTTTTTGAATACTGCTTCAATCTCCTTGTTAATAACCTATTCATATTTTCTATTTATTCATGATTCAGCCTTAGTAAATTATATGTTTCTAGGAATACATTCACTCCTAGGTTGTCCAGTTTGTTTGCATATATTTATTTATAGTTATCTCATAATCCTTTATATTTTTGTGGTATCAGTTGTATAACATTGGACTTGAGCTATAGTTTAGCCCAAATGGGCCTAATGGATTTAACAGACATATGTAGAATATTCCATCAAACAGCAACAGAATACACATTCTTCTCAAATACACAGTAAATATTCTCCAGGATAGAACTTTTCCAGTTCACAAAACAAATATTAGAAACTTTGAAAATATTGAAACTATATCAAATATATTTTCTGACCCTAATAAATGATACTAGAAACCAGTAATTAGAGGAAAACTGGAAAATTCCCAAATGTGTGGAAATTAAACAAGAGCCAATGATTTAAAGAAAAAATCAAAGTGGACATCAAAAAATATCTTGAAACAAATGAAAATGGAAAAATAACATATGAAAACTTACAGGATGCAGCAATGAAATTCTAAAAAGAAAGATTATAGCACTAAATGGCTATGTTAAAAAAAAAAAAAGATCTTAAGTAAACAATCTAACTCTACATCTCAAGAAACTAGAGAAAAGATAAACAACTAAGCCCAAAGTTAGCAGAAAGAAGGCAATAACAAAGGCAAGGACACAAATAAATAGACAATAGAAAAACAATGAAACATAGACTTAATAAAAAAAAAAAAAAAAAAAAAAAAAAGAGTACACGGGGTGCCTGGATGGCTCAGTGGGTAAAAGCATCTCCCTTCTGCTCTGATCATGGTCCCAGCATTCTGGGATCGAGCCCCCGCATCAGGCTCTCTGCTCGGCAGGGGGCCTGCTTTCCTTCCTCTCTCTCTGTCTGCCTCTCTGCCTACTTGTGGTCTCTATCTGTCAAATAAATAAATAAAATCTTAAAAAAAAAAAAAAGAGTACACAAAACTATAAAAAAAAAAAGACATTACAGTCATTTCTGCTCTCCTGTCCTCTGCTCTTATGCCTGCTCTTGTGCAGATTCCTGTTTATTTTCCAGCATCTTCCCAGTCTCAACCTTTCTCCTCCTTCTTCATTCTGATCCTGCCCCCAAGCTTTAATGGAATGACCAAGTATTGGATTAGAGTAGAAGTTCTTAAGAAAGTGAGTAGCCTTTTAAAGTAGAAAATTTTTAAGTGGTATGAACCTTTCTTCAAGACTCTTTCATTTCTTTTCCTTATAGAATCAGAGGCTACATTAATATGACTTTAACTCCCTGAATGCAGGCATCAATAGCTATTAGAAAGAACTGTCCTCCTACATCTTGGGGAGGTCCATTGTTAAACTTTGGAAACAGTGAGGATATTAAGCCACTTAAATACTTAAAAAAACTTGCTAGGGCATGGCCTTAATAAAGGAATAGAATGAAACATCCAATTAATCCTGAGCACCAGCACAATCATACTGCCTGCTAGGTAGCCTTTCTAAGCCACCGGGCTGTTTTCTTTCTGCAGTAATTTCTTACTCAGCAAGGAGAGTATTCTTAGTTATGACTGTGTAGAAAAAAAATTTTAAATGTATAGGTCAACATAAGGATCATTGGAAATTTACTATTTAGCAAAACTTTAAGCATAGTAAGTATTTTCAAATACATGTTTTACTTCACAGGTGATCCATAAAATCCAGTTCTGAAGATTTATATATTTATACACACACACACACACACACACACACACACACACAAGCTTAGGATAAAGTGGGTAAAAATGTTAATCAAATACCTCTTCTATCAGAATCCAAATAAGTAAGTCTCAACCAAAATATGTTAGTGTTCTTTGACATCTGACAAAACAGGGCCAAGAAGAATTCAACATGGACAAAATATCAAATTTTTAATTAAAGACAGAATCCAGCCTCTGCTTGCTGACCCTGCCTCACTTGTATCAGCCTAATTCCATCCCTAAGTCAAACTAACTAAATCCATCACAAATAAAATATAGAGAATATCAGTTTGTTCACCACTAACCTGTTGTTTATCAAAGGCATAATCTATTAAAGTTCACTTGGAACCCAGAAAGTGTCAAAAACATTAGATATTGTTATTTTGTTTTTCTTTCAATAACTATCTCAATCCTGCCTATATTTACCTGTCCTCAATCTGACATACTTAGAATTCTTAAACTTTCTTCTAAGGATATCATCTATGAAAGTGTTACAGACTTTGAGTAGTTAAAATTGTATTAAGCACCAAACCCTGTACTTGTTAATATAAAAGTGTCTCAAGAAACAACCATTGAACAACTAAATGAGAATGTGAAATATATGTTGATGGGCATACCTAGTCTACCAATCCCTAGAAAAGATTAACTCCATAAGTATCTGTATACTCAATTACTGGCAGACAAATTTCTATGACCCTCTTGTGTTTTTTCTATGTGTCTTCCATGCAGAGGCATTTTGATATCTCTTGTTCCAAATTATATTTTCAAGGATGCTTGCATACTGTACATCCTTAGAAGACAGCTACAGTGTCTTTTTCCAAAGCAGAGGACAGATTTGCTCACAGCCATTTTAAAGGGTTAGGTTATTCTTAGCTTTAAGTAATGCAATTTCTCTGTTTCTGCAGCAACCCTTGAGTCATTCTGCATCAGTCTGTGGGGACTGGGATTAAGTAGAACCAAGGCAAACATGAGACACGTGCTGCTTGCTAGTGTGATTAATAAGTCATTTGTCTCTGACCCAGAAGTCTCATGTCTTCTGCCAGCATTTATGAAATGGTAGCAGCCTAAGTTGTTAGCTTTATCCTAGGGTAACATTTAAGATCCTTCAAGATTCTTGACATCAGTATGAACCATGTGTAGTAAATCATGAAGAATATGAATGAAAATGATGCTTTTTTGATCCATGGGAACAACGCAACATGAATATCCTCTTTTAAAGTTTATGACATTTGGATTTTTAGATGAAAATTTATATGTTCATTTATTCAGGAAATTCATATTTCTTTCACATATTATAAGTCAAGAATTTTTCTAGGATTTCAGGACACTATATTACTTAGGATAGGTAAAAATGAGTTATAGTAAACAAATTAACCCCAAATATCAGTGACTAGCAAAAAAAGTAATATATCCCTCAATCTACATGTTTACTTAGTAACCTAGATTAATAAATGTTCTGTTTTCGCAACACATCTCTCATGGTGGCTGTTTCAGAGAAAGTGGAGTGTATTTGCTGATCCAGCCCATAAGTGAAAATGTCACCTAGCTATCCTTGCCCAGAAATGTTTTCATGGTTGCATTTTACATGAGAGCTATAGTTTTTTGTGTGTCCAGGAAGAAAATATATAAAAAGATTTGGTATACCCATAGCATCATACTATATTTTGAATGGGAAGAAGATATATTTCTTGTCTTCTATATTATAATAGTCTTAATGAGGAAGGAAGAATCAAAAAATAAAACAGGCTATTATAATACAAAGTTCTGTAATAGCTGTACTTACTAAAAGGGTGTAACTTTTAGTGTATATGTGTGTTTAGGGATAGCTTCTTAAAATAAAAGATGTCTAAGGTAAGACACACAAGATTACCAGATATTAGCCAAGAGAAGCAGAAAGTAGATGATTAACCTACATTAATAATTCATTTCATTGTTCTAGTATCTCATGAATTTGGCCAGGAATATTTGGCCTTGATATCTACTATTTCCATCCTCTAATACAAAAGAATACATACATATTATACAATATGAATCTCATATTAAAAGTAGTTTTCATTTGTAATATCTCTCTCTCTCTCTCTCTCACACACACACACACACACACACACACATAACACACTTAGAAATACATGAAAATCACAGAATGATTTGAGTATTTTCAACTAACATAGTTTTGATCCACAACAGCTCATTTGTCATTATTCCTAAGAGATCCTTTTTTCAAGTCTGAAGAACAATTTCCTTTCAGAATTTAGGCCAATAATTATTAATAACAAGCTTAACTGTACAGATAAATCCAGCATTTATAAAAGCAGACCATCTTTCTATATAGATAGTGGTTAGTGTTCTAACCATAGCTACCTAGAATGGGTAAAAGGGATTGTCTCTGAACATAAAATTTCCAACAGAGTCCTGAGATAGCCCATTTCTGGAGGTCTGAGAAATGAAAACTAAAAATAAAGTTCTGCAGTTTAGCTCAGGACTTAGTGACACTGTAACTTCCCTTTTTCTTCTTTGAGTGGTTAACACAGAATATCTACGAATAAACTGCAGTAAGAAGTATGAGAATAAGTTAAAGTTTTTATCATTTAAAAAGTTAAACGTAAGTCAAAACTTGATCTGAGGCTAGAACCAATTTAAATATTAATGTTAAATCATTACCACAAATTTCTTATGTGACCTTATTAAAGTGTTAAAGTCATATGAAATGAAAATGTTATTTTTACAAAATAATTTGGAAAACAGTCAGCAGTCTTGTGTCAGTTTAAAGGAGAAATACATATATACTTTTATAAAAGAGAATTATGTTTAGAGGTAATTTTAAAATAATCTTCTTTTAGCCTGCCTATTCCAGTTTCCATGGTATCTACTGGGGCAAAGTGACATGCCAATTCAAAATTGACTTCTAAAGGGCTAAATAAAGAAATGTTCCAAATGAACAATGAAAATTGCTTAGTAAATTATAATTGCTAATGACATTGAACAAACAGGTTAATTGACATTGGGAATTTGAGACATTTTGTGTGTCATTTTCTGATAAAGGTGATAATATTCCTCATTTTTTCCTTAACAGTATTCACTACCCTGCCATATGGGAGGCAATTTTCCTAGTCTGAATCTCTCCTTCTGTGCACTGAGCTTATTTTCATATCAGATAATTCTAAATGAAAAGAGAGGTCCGTGCCAGACAGTAATGAAACCAAGATCTACTGCTCCTGCAGGAGAGAATAAAAAAGAGTAGGAACATTCTTTGCTGTTGGATTTGTTCCTAGTGTTAAGCACAGGCTGCATTTTGTACCAAAACACCCAAACTGATGACAACAGCTTCAAAAGTTAGTTATAATTTGAGTTCTCCCCTCCCCCAATCTGTTTCTCTTCTAGTCTTCCTTATTTCTAATATCAAGACTACTTCTTTGGGGTAGGCTTCCTTCAGGCAATTGGGTGATTGCCCAAGCCACAAGACAGTCACTGTCATAACCTCCTAACTCTATTTTATTTTAACACTGTCAATCATCACTAGATCCTACTGATTTTACTTAGAAATATATTTTGTTAGCTTTACTCTCTGCACTCTGATGTATCATGTCAATTATTTCCTTAATATATATTACACTGAGCTGGACTTCTCTTCTTATCACTTGGAAGCATAGTTTTAATGTGCTTCTGTCAAAATCAGTTGGCTTCCAAAACTCTTTTAGGAATTTCCTCTGCATTTAAGAAAACATAGATCATCTATAGCCTGATTTACAAGGTCCAGCATCACTCACTTTCAATCTGCATTTATAAGTTTGCCCTTTGATTGGTTATTGAACATTCTTTTCACCTTCTTTGTCTAGTTTTTATGAAACCAAATGTAATTTCATCAGATCTTCACTAGCTCTCTCCTGTTATTATAATTTTCTCTTGGAATCTCATTTTAATGTAGCATTAATAACTGATAATTATGAATTTGATTTTATGTTTTTTATTTCAATATGTCTTTTCCCACCAGTTTAATAGGATATGGGGTCAGAGACAATATTTAATTAATCTAATACCTTAAGTCTATAAGATATTCTAGAAAAAAACAAAAAATTTGACTAAATTAGCAACAATTTTCAGCGTTTTGTTTTTTATTTGCATTACATAACTGCTTAAGATAAAGAAGGCTGTTAGGCCAATCAATGACTTTTTACCTAAGTATTCTATTTAAGTTCAAACTCCCTATTATATTAAGGAACAGATTTTCACAGGCACTTCAAAGAATTCCCTCTGTCTATTTTATCGAAACTATTAATTTTTTATGTGTTTTTGAATAGGCAATACATTTACATGATTCCTAATGTTTTATTTGGTGCAATGAATAGCCCCTCACTCATGCCAAGTACCCAGACACTCAGTTTTCCTCTCCGGAGACAATTTTTCTTATTGGTTTCCTATAGTTGTATCACAGATATTCAATATATTTACATGCAAATATTTTTAAACTAGCCCTTCTTCTTCCTTTTTTGTTAATGTTAGCACATACATCTTTATTCTGTACCTTGGCAATTCATATAGGTGGTTCTAGCATATTTATGTATATTTAACTTTTTATTTTGCTTAAGTATGAACATTTACATAGTAGAAAGAAAGTATAATAGACTGCCAGGTAATAATTTCCCAGATCAAAATGTATTCACATTGCACCTTTTATTACCGCTGCTTTTTCTAACCACCTTCACTTACCGTTGTTGTGCTTTGCAGTTTTTTTTAAAGTAAATCCAGGCATCATAATTTTTACTTACCTTTATGTTTATAAATATTTTGGTTGGTATCTACAAAAATAGGGACATTTAGGGCAACTTTTTACTCTACTATAATGCCAAATTTTAGTATATGTGCTGCCGAAGCAAGCACATAATGCCAAATTTTAAAAGAAGTTTCATGAATAGTACAAAGCCTCTTTCACTCTTTAAAATAAAGAAACTAATGATAATTGCTTATAGTAAATGAACACTTGCTATTTTCCAGGCAGGGTGCTAAATGTCTTCCATTTATTATGTTGCTTAGCAATTAATGTAAATAATTCAGGAATCTGAATGTGAAAACTAGAGTTGTATTACTGACTCTTTCAATAGCTGTGCAATTGAATTTCTCTGCAACATAATGTCCTCATATGTAAAATGGGAATAAAGCCCTTATACACATACTTGTCAAACTCATGTTACCCTTCAGTGAGCAGCTCTGGGTAGGAAATGCAAAGGACACTTACATCATTAGCAATGATTCCTTAAAGCAACGTGATGACTGCTAAAACTCTCATGTCTAAGTTTAGATCATACTATCAGGATATGTCACGTCATGGGAGGGTTCTGAAGTCTAAATGAGGTAATACATAGGAATATATTTGTAATTTCAAAATGATAAACATTTAATTATGTCACTTTATGTCTATTCCTGTGCATGCTGATGACAAATCACTTTTGAGACTAAAAACATTCACGGAAGTGAATTATTTTATTTTGTGTAATTTTCCAAAGTTTGCACAGGGGATGTATAATACACTTACAATAAAAAAAAAAACTTCCTTTAAAAAAATGCAGCGTTTCAAAAATGATGAAAGAAAGTATTAAGAATAAATGGCAAAATAATCCAGAAGAATAAGAAAAAAAAAAAAAAAAGAACACTAAGCTGCTTGCTTATTCTTAGTTCTGCACCGAATATGCTCTGAGATCACATATTATTGATACTTAACCAGTTTGGGGATTCTAAACAAAAGAAATAGTTTCTAAACTGAGAACGGAAACCTATTTAGGAATAAATCAAGGGAATGGAGGGAGAAGAAAGATTTATAACAGCTGGGGGGAAGAGCATGTGTAAAGGACTGAAGGCAACTGAGAGTGCTAGAATTAGCAAGACCATAAGTTGGGGCCTTGGAAAAGTAAGGTGGTTGCTTTTGCATAGTGCATACTCAAAGGTGCCAAAGATGAGTGCCTTTGGCTACATTAAATACTCTGTTCTGCAATTTTAAAACAAGTCTTCTTACTGTATTATCAGTGCCTTGATAAATAATTTTAGTTCAGCCCCTGAGAAAAAAAAAATAAAATGAGAAATAAATGAGCTCCTATCTTTAGATAAAGATTCAAGATGGGTGAAGGTAGTTGTAGGTGAGAAAAGAGAAATAAAGATGATGAATGTTGGATGTATAAAATGATTTGATACAATCTGAATAGGACAAAGAAGATTAGGAAATTTTAAAGGGAAACTAACTGGAGGCTTCTACCAATGAGTCTATATGTGTTCATATCTATGTGTACATGTACTAAGAAGGTAGAGCACACTATATATAAAGTTATAAAGCATATAGGTTAAAATTCAGCTAATAGAGACATATTTTTAATTAAAAATGAATCTTAAAGTTTTTACTAGAAACCCAAACATATATTTCATTCCATGACACTCATTAAATTACCTAAATTATTTTTTATAAATACGTTTTTACTAATATATAAGTGACTAGTTTGGGGCAAAAATGTGTAACTTTAGACATTATTTTAACCTTGGAATAAGAACAGTTAGACAAAACTAGAATGTTTTCTGGTGCAGTGACTGAGCTGGTACAGTGATTTAACTTGATTGAACAAATTCGTCTCTTACAGATGGCAGAACTGAAACCGCTTGAAGTCATTTGGGCTGACAGTATTGAGATAGAAAAATCCTTGAATTTCTATTGTGGAAAATGTGCTATACACAGAAGTAGCTTTCAAAGCAGTTCAATGAAAAGAAGTTGCTCAGTCAAATTCAGGGAGAGTCCATTCTTTTCAAAGTGACTATACAAAATTAGGGTCATGATCTACAGAATCAGTCTACGTCCGAACTGATTTGAGCTAGCTAGACCTGCTCTAGATAAGTGTCTCGATTTGCTGATTTGAAAGACAGGAATGGGAGATGGCAGTTCAGGAATCTTTGTTTCCATTGGTGACTTTCATCCTAAGTAGAGGCTTCTTTCAAAGAAATCTGTAGTTGGAAGTGGCATAACATGGACCCTAATCAGTCTTCCAAAAGAAAGTGAATTCCCTTAGGTAGTTCTAGGTCACCTCCAAGCTGAAATAGCACTCTTAAGCCAAATTATCAAACTGCTAAAAGTTTAAAAGCTTCAGTCTTCAAATTTATAATCATGGTATGTTTCAAGTATAGTTGAAATTAATTTTTGTTATCTGCTTTTATGAGCTTTTAATTTGTATGTTTTTTCTACACAATAATATAGGTTTTGCTTACTCAGCAATACTAAAAAAGATAGTCACTTTGAACCAAACCAGAAGTATCAGGATTATTGAAATAATTCAAATTTAACTCAGAGAGTTTCCATAGCCTAACAGTGTTAGCTGCTGACATCCTACCACACAATCTCTCTCTTTTTTTTTTTTAAAGATTTTTATTTATTTATTTGAGAGAGAAACAATGAGAGACAGCATGAGTGAGGAGAAGGTCAGAGAGAGAAGCAGACTCCCGGTGGAGCTGGGAGCCTGATGCGGGACTCGATTCCAGGACTTTGGGTTCATGACCTGAGCCGAAGACAGTTGTCCAACCAACTGAGCCACCCAAGGCGTCCCCCTACCATACAATCTGAAAGGAGTTCTAATGCCATTCTTTATTCATTATATTCAGCAATTTATAACTAAAATTGATATGGGAAAGTACTATGCAAGTTATACGTTACTATACAACATTATTATTATTATTATTATACTAAGATATCTTATACTAAATCAGTACCCAGTTACCATTTAAATTCTCATAATCTTTAATTGATTACTTCCATTGTATCACATTCTGTAACCCCAGTCCTAAACATATGTACAAGTGCCTACTGGGCATCACAAGGTAATTCAACTGAATATATTCAATTCTGAAAAAATTCAATTTATGAAATTACTTCCTAAATCTGACCTTCCTCCTGTACTCCCTACCCATTTATTCAGTTGCCTAAGGAAGGATGATTCTCTTGACTTTTTACTTTCACTTACCACCAACATCCAAAATAAATGCTAATTCCTTTTTATTTTACCTTTGATTTAGCTTTCATATTTATCTGCTTGTCTCCTTCCAAAATCTCATTATTTTGTTTTAGTACATCTTCCTTTCTCATCTGAATTACTACAGCAGTTTTGTACTTGGTCTTCTCCATGCATCTCTTTCAAAACTTTTGCAAAATTAAGGGATAATTTTTATAAAATATCAAATTGTCATTCTATCCTAATGCAATATTTCAATATGTGTGTATATATATATATATATATATATATATATATATATATATTTGCTTTCTTTGGATTCTCCCAAAATAGAACCTGAAATAAGAATTTACATGCAAGTAACTTAATAGGCTGGTTTTACAAAAAAAAAAAAAAAATGTAGAGGATTGTAGAATTAAAGCAGGAAGGGAAGTAAACTGATAAGGATTATATTAATTTATCTGTTATATTTATTCATTTGCATATTTTTCATTGTCTCTATGAATTAATTCTCCTCCAGAAGCATGCATCTCCTTGAAATACACCCAAGTCTCTAAGATAATCTCAGTTTTATATTCTTCAAAATGTCCCTTCTGAAGTTCTGTCTTCCTGCTCCAATCTTTGCTATGTTCTCTACCAGCCTGCTATATGGATATTATTCTCAGACTTCTCTTTACTCTCAATCATCCTGAGAATTTTCTTTATCTGTTTTTTGCATTGAATCCCCTTTTTCATGGATCACAGATCTTCTTTATTAGATGTCTCCCTGAGTTTGGTGGAACACATTCCACAGGTGCCAGTCATGCAATGGAATGTTAGTTTCTCACAACCTGCATGCCTGAAAATGTCCTTCTGATCTCACCTATGAATAATAGTTTGTCTTGGTATAATTTTATGTAGAGACAGATTTTATTTTGAATTTTGAAGACATTTTTCATGATTTTTATCTGATTCTTGTTAAGAAAGCCTTTCTGAGTCAATGCTTTACTTTTGGTTATTATGACTGGCTCAATTTATTTTTTGCTGGTTTGTTTGCTTTAATCTTGTCGTAGACCCAAAGAGAAAGACATTAAATCCATCATAGAATGTATAGGTCCAGTTGGTAATGTTCTCAGAGTCAACTAGGGGAAAGAATTAATAGTTTCATCACTTTCTAAATAGACTAATTCAATCCACCTTTTCTTTAGTAGAGTACCCATACTTTCTTCAGCTAAGTCAAGTTTTCCTGAGTTTCAGTTCCATCTGGTTCTTGAGACTGGAGGAGGGGAAGTTTTCCAACTTTTCAGACTGGAGAGAGAATAAGAAAGTCTAACTGCTTTGTATAGAGACTTTTAGCCATGTCTCTTATTTTCCATTTTAACTGTACTACTACTTTTACAGACTCCTATTACTTCTGATTCCTGTCCCTCTGGACTTCTATTGTTCAAGTTAGACTGCTTGAGAATTTCTCCCAATTCCTGGCTTAATTTTTTGCTTTATCTGGTTTCCTTCATCTTTTACCCCTTTTCTAGCTTTACAGTTTTTCAATTTTTTTTCAGTGTATTTTCCCATCACATTGGCTATTTTAAACTTCATCTTAGTAAAGTGATATTTATATAATAATATAATATAATATAATATAATATAATATAATATGTATATATTAATCTTCCATGCTTAATTAAGGCTATGCTTAATTAAAGCCATGCTATTCATTCTTAAATTGTGTGGTAAGTTGTATAAACATGCTTCAGTAATAGTCTTCTTATGCCATGACTGAATTAGGTGTCATCCTACACAGTATCTTATCAGACTCTATTCACCATCTGGTTACTTCTCTGTTTCCCCAGCTGATTCCAAGTTCTTGGAGAATAAACATAGTGTCTTTCTTCTTGTTATATCCTCAAGTCTTGGCACAAAGTCTAGTATAACATAGGTACTCAATAACCATTTGTTAATTGTTGAATGATTACACTATGATGCAAACATTGACGCACAACCATCTTAATGTTCACTTCAGTCTATTTACTAGGACCAGAGTTACTCTCATCTGAAACATCTTAAAATGCAATCAAACCATTTCTTCTTTCATGCTGTTCCTTAATGAATTACTACCATTTTCTGTTAGCTACTGAATGTCAACAAACACATATTAATCAGTCACTGCTCATTCAGGGATTATCTTTTTAACTAACTACAGAAGGAACTGCCCTCTCAGAGTTAAATTTTAGTAAGGAAAATGGGGTAAGTACATCAATAGTGACAATGTCATTCATTCATGCTTCCAATTCTTCATTCATTTAACAGATAAATATTGAAGACATACTATGTCCAACATTATTTTAAGTTCTAGAGATAGATAGAATGGTAAAATTTAAAAAATACATACAAAATGCTTGCACTCATACAGTGTACAGCAGAAAAAAACAGAACTTAAATACATAACTCAAATGATGGCAAGTTCTAGAGAGAAAGGTATAGAAGGTCAAGGTCTCGAATGCACAAAGGTGATATCTTCGTATTTCATGTAGGCTGATCTGCAAAGGTCTTACTTATGGGGAACATTGATTAAGAGCTTAGAAAATAAAGGGAATGAGTTGTGTGGATTTGAGAAGGAAAAGCATTCTAGGTATTGAGAAAGCACCTGCAAAGATGACTGGAAACATATTAGGCTTGTTTAGTTTCTAGAAGATCTCTGGCTAGAGAACAGGGGCTTGGATGACTAATAGATGACTTCAGAAATGTAATGGGGCCTAACTGAATAAATAGACAGTAATAGACAATTTAAAAATTTGACTTTTTCACTGATTTTTTAAAAAGATTTATTTATTTATTTGAGAGAAAGGGACAGAGCATGTCCAAGTAAGGGGAGGGACACAGGAAGAGACTCTTCAAGCAGACCCCCCACTGAGCACAAAACCTGAGCCAAAACCAAGAGCCTGAGGCTCAACTGACTGAGCCACCCAGGCAGCCCAATCTTTTCACTGATATAAATGAAAAAACTGGATGATTCTGAGAAAAGTCACAATGAGACTTAATTTACGCTTTGAAAGGATAAGTCTTTCTTTAATGGTGCACTTGGAAAAGAGGTTGGCACAGCTATGGGGAAGACATAAAGCTCTAGTAACCCAAAGGGAAAATAACCTCAAGCCACTCAGGGCAAATAGTTTATGCTATCACTCTCAAGACACAGATAAAATTAGACTTAAAATATGAGCAAAGTAGTTAATGCAGGTTTACCCTCTCTAAAATCCCATGATTATTCCTCCATAGCACCCATTTGTCTAAAACTTTCAGCTTTCTTGAGTTAAGCATATTTTACTTATGGAATTTGTGAATAAAGTTTGCTGACTACCAAGATACAGAAAAGTTGAAATTTTGAGTATAGTGTCATAATACTTGTTATAAGATTAACTATTTTGCACATATATGGTATCTGAAGATTTCTACATTCTGGTTCCAGGTTAGAAAAAATATATATATCCAAAATGGTAGTTAATCTAATATCTCAAAATTCTCACAGTCCATAAAGTGTAGAAAATATGTGTGGAAAGTAATAGTTTCCATAGTTGAAATCTGTTATTTAATCCCCCTTTTTCCCCCTGGTGAAGAAGCAAAAATTCTCTGTACCCTTCTCCCTAAAAATTCTAACTCAAACTTTGAAACTTTTGATTATTTTTGCAATGTTTCTCTTTAGTCCATCTTATTACATATGCTGTAAAGTGCAGAACTTAATTCTAGAATTGTTTTAGCAGCATTTATAAATGTGGGAGAACAATCCAGTTAGTATTAAATTCTGGGACTTTGAAGACTTGAAGGTATGTGTGTGTGTGTGTGTGTGTGTGTGTAACTGTATTATATTAACTAACTTTTATCTTGCTGTATTTTATATTTTTTATTCTTATTTTTTTAAGGATTTTATTTATTTATTTGACAGATAGAGATCACAAGTAAGCAGAGAGGCAGGCAGAGAGAGAGAGAGAGGAGGAAGCAGGTTTCCCACTAAGCAGAGAGCCCAATGTAGGGCTAATCCCAGGACCCTGGGATCACAACCTGAGCTGAAGGCAGAGGCTTTAACCCACTGAGCCACCCAGGTGCCCCTCTTGCTGTATTTTAGACACCCATTAGTTTTCGCTTTTTTTTTTTTTTTTTTTTTTTTTTTTTTTAACAGTGAACTTAGACAGTGAGTATACCTAATAGTAGCAGGAACCAAACAATATTGTTCTGGTTCTTCTGATAGTTTTTTGAGAGAATGGGTATTTTTTTGACTTGTTCTCTTATATTCATCAGGCCACCTATTGTTACAAATAGGCACGTACAAAGTGAGTGGTTAATTCTCTTTCACTTAATATGTGTAATTTGTGTAATTAACTGTGGTTTAAACACATAATGATCATCTCATCATTTTCTTAGTGCTATTGTCTCTGTGTGCACCCACTGATCTTAACAAGCCACAAGAATCGCAGCATTATGCCCTCAATACAGATCTACATTACCCTTCCCATTATAGGCCTATTATCTTTGCAACATAAATAAATCTGTTCTTACACAGAAAAGGCCTCCCTAGAATACTAAGAATTCTACATAGAAATATCTGGGATAAAACAGTGACACAGAGTAGTATGCATGTGTTTACTTTGAGCTCAGGAATGGATGAGACTCTAGTTCCAAATCAATTCCCTTATTTTATGACTTGCCCACTGCAGCCAACTCTGTATCCAGGCTAATTTTCTCATCTGGTTTTAGCTTGGTTCAAATAAAGCAAATGGCATGTTTGATTTCCATATGGGCTACTTAGCTATGCCCAGAGAAAGCTTTCAATACCCATAAGTTATTATAACAGCAGTCAACCATCTTATAGATACATTCATATGGTCACAAGGAAATGGGCTAAAATAGGAGAATTACAACTAAAGCACAGCATTACTGCTATGTGCCAAGCTCTGTTCTGATTTACAGGTAAAAAAAAAAAAAAAGGAGCTCATAAAGTCCTTACAGTAGCTGTAGGAGGTAGGTAATATAATTATCCCTTTTAGATATACACAGAAATGGAGTGTGGGACACCTTGGCAGCTCAGTCTGTTGAGCATCCCACTCTTGATTTCAGCTCAGGTCATGATCTCATGGTTGTGGGACTAAGCCCTGTGACAGGCTCCACACTCAGTGGGGAGTCTGCTTGAGATTTTCTCTCTCCTATCCCTCTGCCCCTCCTCTCTCTCTCTCTCTCTCAAAATAAATAAATAAATAAATAAATAAATAAATAAATAAATAAATAAAACTTTTTTTAAAAAAATTGAGAAACAGAGAAGTTAAATAAACTGTCTTAGGTCATATGGCTAGTAAGTTGCACAATTGGGATTTTAACTCAGGCAGTTTTGCTAAGATAGTGCAAAACATGTATTTAGCATATGCTCTAATAATGATGCCCATGAAGCTTCTATATGAAGACCAGTATATAAATAACCTTGAAAAACGTATATAATGACTTTTACATCAATTTGACATTTTAAGTATTTATTAATACCTTAAAGTATGTAAAACAAATAAAAGAAAAATATCTCAATGTTTTTATTTGAAAAATACATGAGAAATGTAATTTATTAGAATTATACAATCAATTTCAACTTCATGTACCTAAAAGGAGTTGACTATAATGTGAACTTACTAGCTTTATAAGATTTGAGTCACTTAATATGTGATCAAAGCAGTTACTAAAGCTTACAATTCACAGTTACTAGTATTTTCCTAAAAAGCCTAATGTTAGGATTTATTATATAAAATATGAATCAGGGAAGTGTTAATACACTATTAACTATTAACATAATAATCCAATTGATACTTTTAAAATTATAGAAAGATGTTTAGTGATATACCATAGGAAATGAGGGAGTACCACAACTTTACACTAAAAAAGATCCTCAACACATCTGCTTAAGACACATATGTAAGTGTATATGCATATATATATTAGTCAAGGCTAATTCATTTGAAAGTGTAAGGCAGATTGCTTCAATGAGTTTGAGTAAAGGAGGAGACTTTATCCTTTCATACCTTAAAATCCTGTAAAGTCAGGTATGAATCTGTCCTTTCGTTTCTGCATGTCTTGCAAAGTGAAGTACTAGCTACTCTCTGTTTGGACAATCTTTTCAAGGGTATTTTCATAGTAAATAGACTTGGGAGACAGAAATCATGTCTTCCTCCATAACAAATGTCAAGCATGCTTCCTACCATCATAAAATCAGTGGTTTCCCTTCAGTCATGGTTCCATTCATATAACACAGCCTACTTGCATGCATATGTAATCTGGCCCATTTCTGTTGTCCTATAGAGACTGGAGTTTTAAGAAAGGGTGCAAAAATTATTCTCTGCCTATTGATAGTGCTAGGAATAACAAATTGTCCTTCATTCCTGACTTAGTAGTCCTGTATCTTGAACCAGTGTTCATAAAATCATGGGAGGCTACTGTATTAGCTTATGAATAGGGTAAAATCTCAGACCTATCACATTTCTTTTTTTTTTTAACTTTTTTTATTAAAGATTTTATTTACTTATTTGACAGAGATCACAAGTAGGCAGAGAGGCAGGCAGAGAGAGAGAGAGGAAGGGAAGCAGGCTTCCCGCTGAGCAGAGAGCCCGATACGGGGTTCGATCCCAGGACCCTGAGATCATGACCCGAGCCGAAGGCAGAGGCTTTAACCCACTGAGCCACCCAGGCGCCCCTCACATTTCTTGACATCGAATACTAAGGGAGAATGATATTCTTCACCCACATTCAAATATCCAAAAATCTCTTGCCCTTCTTCTTCTTCAAAGTTTTGCTCATACTTCACCTTCTCAATATGGCAGACAATCCCTTTAAATTTGTAACTTTCTATTCCTCTTCAAAATCCCTACCCCTATTTCCTAGTTAATTTTTTTCATAACACATATATAGTGTTATAGCATAGCAAAAACACTATAATATAGTTGAAATTAAAAAATATTTATTGAATAAACGAGTACCTTCTCTTATAAAATCCCAGGGTCACTGGACACATGTTATTCTTAGCCCAATATTCATGCCCAGAGAAGTAGGAAAATATTATTATCTCACATTAGGTTTTTTATCTTTCCCTATGATCAGGATGAAAGCAAGTGCTATTATTGAAAGTAAAGGTGAAGTAAGTGAAAGAGAAAAATTCATAAAAACAAGCAAGCAAGCAAGAAACAATGAACAAACAAACAAAATAACACAACCCCCCCCCCCAATTAGCGCTTTGGAATTGAATTTCAGAATAGAATTCTTATACATTTCCCAAAAAAATCCCAAAATCTCACATAAAATAACAGCCCCACATAAAAGTATATAAAGGTATACCCATGTCTACTAATATGTATAGCTGTGAGTAGATGAAGAGCCTTCTATTCAATAAGACTTAGATGTGTTAACTTGTTATATATCCAACGAATCTTGACATGGCTGCCTAATCTACTGGTAACAGTACAAACCTGACACCTACTAAAATCACAAGAAGAGTTACATAAACCTGGATTGATTACTTCATGTAAGCAGCAAAGCTGATTTTCTGGAAAAATCAATCAAGTAAGAGCCTATCCAATGCTCACCATTTGGTCTAGATATTATCAACCAATTAGAAAGATTCAGAAACTCTTTTCCTAAATATGAAACAGAGATTATTTTCTGCTTAAAAAACAAATACGTACTTTTCTATCCCTCACGCTTTGCTTATATAGCCTAACCTTGGTATTCTGCTTAATAGTAAAATTTTTTCTCAGCATTCTGTTTTTGGACCCACAGCCTTGGTTTTTTTAGACATGAAAAACTATTCAATAAATGGCAAAAATGTCCACCACACAACCAAATACAATCATAATCACAATAAAAATTCCGTATTTAAGATGGAGAAACAGGAAGCAGTGCAGAGTGGTCACCAGCGAGACACATACTTCATACACTGACAGTCAAAGATGTGACCAAGTGCATCAGTTTTTTCCAATTTTGTTCCTGGAGGTGGAGAAAACACCTACACTAATGATTCCAGTTTTGCTATTTTTGTTGGTTATGGTGTTCTTTTATGCACGGTCCAAAT
This sequence comes from Mustela erminea, assembly GCF_009829155.1. NCBI lineage: Eukaryota > Metazoa > Chordata > Mammalia > Carnivora > Mustelidae > Mustela > Mustela erminea. The sequence continues at coordinate 107,974,743 of NC_045617.1, read as the reverse complement.
GACAGTAAATAGAGCAGCAGATTTTTATTTTGAAGGTGGTTCCATTTAGATGCACATTTCCTATTGGAGTATTTATAAGCAGGTAGAGAATGCTTTAAATGTTGAGAAGTATCGGGCTCCTTTTTGCCAAAATTGGGGTTTCTCAATACCAGTCTCTTAACACTCTTACTGGCCATCTATCATTTTCAATTTGAAGAACTCTTATTGGTTTGCAACCTCTTCAGGAGCTTCTGTTTAACCTGAAAGCAGCTCCCTCTCCCCCCCTCCCCCTACCGTCCCGGCGGCAAACACATACACACAGCCCTTTCCCATATACTGAAGGTAGTGGCTTGTTTTGAGCAGCTACAAAATGAGTAGATTTCCATACCTGCCCAACAAATCTTAAAAGTTTATATAGAGGCCTTAACTGGGTTCAGCTACATATAACTGCCCAAACAGTCTTAACACCATCTTTCTATCTCAAAGTTGTATCCTTGGGGCACCTTGGAGCAGGGAAGAGAAGAGGAATGCACATTCCAAGGAAGGGGAGGGGGTGAGGTGCCTCTGATTGCTTGGGGCCAGCCAGAGGTCAACCAGCTGTCATGTCCTCTCTACCTCCTCCAACAACTTTACTGCCACATAGTCGGTATTAGACTTGTTACGACAGTAATATTTGAGTCTACATACTGAACTTGTCATTTCCTTCTTTCTAGTCAACTATCCAGCCCTCAGAACAAAGGCTTCTGCCTTGGTCTCTCTATCTTGGACAACATGGAAAAACATACTCCTTTGAACAGCAGTGCTAATTGGCTTTTTGATCCCCAAAGCCCATCAAAGTTGATTTTCTTAATTGGGAGAGAAATTCACAAGAGGAAGTTTTAAAAATAAGTCTGTAAGAATAGTTTCCTTCCACCCCTCTGGCTTTCTCAAATATCACCATTTCTGTCTGCCCACTTATCAGCTGTCTAGAAGCATTAAATAGAGGCATAAAGAATCTTTATTAAAAAAAAATCTCTTATTTTTGCTTTTTTTAAAAAGATTTATTTATTTATTTATTTATTTATTTGACAGACAGAGATCACAGGTAGGTAGAGTGAGAGAGGGGAAGCAGGCTCCCCACCGAGCAGAGAGCCCGATGCGGGGCTCGATCCTAGGACCTCTAGACCATGACTCGAGCTGAAGGCAGACGCTTAACCCACTGAGCAACCCAGGTGCCCCTTATGTTTGGTTTTAGATGGCCAATACGTTACTTTCTGCTTAAAAAACAAATATTTACTTTTCCATCCCTCACTCTTTAAGCAGAAAATAACAAGTTGAAGTCTGTTACATTCCTGTAGTACATTACTGCAGTTCACAAAGAATAGCAAACAAGATTCAACAACCAGACACTTTCCTACTAAATCTTCTAAACATATATTCTTTAAAAAAAGATGACATAAATAAATCTGCAAAGCTCTACCAAAGTAAATATAAGAGGAACTGATGAAATGGAGAGAAAAACCATATTTCTGGTTGCGAATATTTAATATTATAAGGTATCTATTTCCCCGTGTTAATTTACAAATCCAATCTAAAATGCATTTTAAATAAATTGTTACTGGCTCTAAAATTCAGCTGAAAGAAAAAATGTTAAGAATATTTAAGAAATCATGGATAAGAAGAATGGTGGTGGAATAGTCATACTGGCTATACATATATATATGTGAAATATGTAAACATATATATCAACTTAAAATATACAGTAATTACAACAACTGGTATCAGTTGAAGGGAAGGGAAAGAGATAAATCAATCATAATATTAAAAAGCCAGGGGTGCCTGGGTGGCTCAGTGGGTTAAAGCCTCTGCCTTCGGCTCAGGTCATGATCTCAAGGTCCTGGGATCGAGCCCCGCATCAGGCTCTCTGCTCTTAAAAAAAAAAAAAAATTAATTAATTAATTAAATAAAAAATAAAAAACCAAAAGATCCAAGTGTATGTGATATTTAATATATAACAAAGTTGACATTTCAAAGACACGACAGACTAACAAGTGATGCTAGGATAATTGTCTGTCTAGTGTTAAAAATAAAATTTTATCTTATGTCTGCAAGTACAATATGAATATAAATAAAACAAATATAATTCTAATTGCTCTTAAGAACTAGAAATAATATATTATTAAAATAGTGTAAAGGAAGGGGGCAAAGTTTAAGCCTGGGTAGTCCCTGCTTTAATCCCCTTAGGAAAAACAAAACAAAACCAAACCCCAAAAAACAGAACAGCTGCTAGTGCATAGCAAGGAGTCCATCTTCCCACCTCGGAATCTTGCCCCTCTCAGTGCCTCAACCCAACCAGTCTCACATTTTAAAGTCTGCCACTTGCAATATTACTCAAGATTTAACACCACTGGAATAAAAGTGGAGATGATGATATTAAGAACAACAGACTCCAGGGACTAAAGCACTGTTAATTCTCCCTTTTTTCCTGTCTCTAACGTTTGCTTATCTTTTTGTGTCAACATCATTTTCTTTTACTGTGGGTCTCTTTCTCTTTCTGCCAACAAACAAGAAAATGTGCAGTTTTGGAATTTATCCATACATGTGGCTATCCTAGATGATAAAGGTTTATGTTCCCATGTATTAGAATAGCAAATGCCTGGAAAAGACTCCAATTTACCTAGTTGGGGTCTATTGTTTACACGTTCATTCATCATTGAGACCTGGTATATAGAAGACATATATAATTTAACTGTAGCCTAAATAATGCTGCATAAAATAAAACAAAACCCCATAATATCTCAATAAACAATAACTCTTGTTTAGCTTGCAAGTCTGAAGGCCACTATCAGGTCTGGTCAGATCAACTCTGCTCCATGTCTCTCAGCCTAAATGTGTTTTTAATCATGGGGGCTGAAGAGCACAAGATGGCCTATTTGTATTGATCAAAGCAGTTCACATGGTCAATCCCCAGGTTAAGAAACAAATAAGTAAAAATCCTATAGTTCTTCAAGATCCCTTTGTAACACAGATCACAAGGCAAAAAATACAGACCAGAAAGAACTAAAAACATTGAAGACAGTAATGCCATCTATGGCAAGGAGCAATAAATGTCTTTCCTAAGATTCATGCTCATCCCTGCGGTCTTGAAGTAGAATATATTATCAGAAGATAGAAGCAAGAGGAGTGTGTGGAGTTAATACTAACAGGACCAAATGCCAGATCACAGATATAAACACACACACACAACCTCTCTGTTAGTTTTACAGACAGATTTAAAGATTTTAAAACATTCATATGAAATCTTTAAAGACAGGCACTTTCTCTTTTGATGTGTACAGCGGTTCACAGCTGCTTCATTCTCAAGTTACCTCCACTTTCTTCTAGACCTTAGTATACTCTGTGGTACTCGAAATGAATCAATAGCAAATTCACAATTCTCTGCAGGCAGAGAGAATATTGGAAAATATTACCCAGAAAGTACCACAAGGTTAATATATTTATCCAGCTAACAAGTGGAAATTACCTTTCTTACTAAAAAAGAAACAGTATAATCTTTCTACTATAGGGTTTTCAAAAAACACACATGAACAAAAAAGAATGGGTAGAAAGCTGCCTTCTCACAAAAATGGGGAAATAAAGTGTCATCCTTCAATCATTGTTAGTTTTAGCCTTTCTTATGGGAAAGAAACTCTGATAATATAGTAGAATGAATTTTAATCAACTGTGATCTCATCAGTTCTATGAATGACAAATAGTAGGTAGTCAATACATATTTTCTCAATAAAATGTATAAAAAATGTAGAAAGAATATTCTTAAAATATTAATGAAGGCCTAATACAAGGTACTTGGTGAATTACAAGAATTAAATGATAGTCAAAATTAATAACATCATTATTAACAATAATATGGAAATTTTGATTATGAGAATGTGAATAAAGGAAGAAAGAACAAAAGAAAGAAAATTCACTTACTTCCTGTAGAAATAGGGACTTATTCTCACAGACATATGCAATAAACTGGTTAGGCTTTTACTTATAATTTCCTACCACATATTTATGAATCTATATGTGCAGTGAAGAGTCAAACTGACATACTCTGGATTCTTTCTCTCTTTCAAGGATATCATATAATTTTAGCTAAGCAAGTAGCTTGATGTTTCATTAATTCAAAATTTTTTTAAATGGCAAAAAATGGCATCAATTCTTTATGTAATGCTTCTTTATTTAAAAATGAAATACAGCAAGTCTCACAGAATGTTTGATGCATTATCCTTCTTCCTTGAGTTTTATATAAGATATAGAATACTTAACACACACCGTGTATATATCCATGACTTCTATATATGATGAACTATCATCACAAGGCTATAAATGATTTGGCCCACTTACTTTTACAACATCTTCAAAAATCTGTTCCCTTCATTCAATGAACTGCATCCACATTAGGATTCTTTCTATCGTGCTCTACTATTTTGGATTTATTTATTCCATATATTTTTGCACTGCTCCTACTATATGGAATGTTCCTTCTGCGGATGTTTGCATGGTTTTCTCCTTCCTGAATTTACTATTCAAATTAAATTTATGTTCCTCAGAGGGGATATCTCTCTATTAGTTAGTATGCTGGATGTATTGTACTAGCATGTAGGAGATACAAGCAACATTCACTTAAAATCAGACTGGCCTAACTAATAAAAAAATGTATTTTACTTAAAAGCAAATCTTCAGATACAGATAGGTTTCAGAATTGGTTGATTTTGTGGCTTAATGATATCCGTAAAAATCTACACTCAGTCTTTCTCTCCACTCCACCATCAACCAACTAGCTTTATCTTGATTTGTTTCCTTTGTAGCTGCAGAATGGCTTTTTAAGGGAAATGTTTTCCTGTTCACATCACTACCTGTAAGACAAAGAATCTTTCAAACTTTCATTCATCCACGAAATAAAGTCCTTTATTTCCACTTGATTGCAGAAACTTAGGTTATGTAGCCACCACAGGATGTCTACAGTTAGCAAAGGTATGCATGCTCTGACTGACTATGGTTAAGACTCTTAAGATTCTGAATGGAATCATCTTAAGACCATTTTTTTGTATGATTTTAGGAGGTTGGATACATAATGACTGTGGTTATGGTGAAATGGAGTAAGAGAAGAATGGATGTTGCATAGACAACCAAAAATGCTATCATCCAATTTATGTTAGACACTCCAAACCTATCACTTTCTATTGAATTCCTTCACTTTAGGTTCTCCACACCACTTACTTTTATTCACTTACTTATTTTATCTATCATAAAATAAGTACCATAAGTCTCTTAACAAGAAGGAAAATATATGCAATGTTCCCTGCTATGTCCCTAGATGTTAGTATTGGCTCATCATACACAATCAGTTAATATTTGTTAAATCAATTTATCTACCATTCAATCAGCTAATGAGGAAGGACCTTGTTCAGAAAAAAGAACAGGATAAGTTAGAAGGCTGTTATATTATATTCTGATTATATCTGTTTGTCTATGTGTATGTGCATTTATACATTTTATGTGCCCATATAAAGGTCCACAATTTCCTTCTCAACATTGCTTTTGTAGCTGTTATGTAAACTGTTATGTAAACTTACTATGTCAGTAACTAATCATGATCTGCAAACATTAGTGTTGACTCAAAAATGATTCACTTCTCACAGAAAGTAATTTACACATTAAGAGGACTGCCTACATTAAGAGATCATTTCTAGGATTAATGCGAAATTGTCCCAGATCACACATGAATGAAGCCAATTTGCCTATATTGGTATGGGTATACTAATATATTATTGTCTTCAATGCATTGAATGAAAAGGAAAGAGTTAATGTAGCTCCAAAAATGCACTATATATTCTGGCCCAAGATGTTAAGAATGCTTTAGATTCCACCAGGGAAAAATAATAAAACATAAATAGAAATAAATTATGGCATTATTTAATTAACTGGGAAGTTCAATGTGCTCTAGAGACAATTTATTACAATAAATAGAGCATCTTATCCTTGCAGTACATTGTAATGAATATAAATCAAGGATTTTTTTTTTTTTCCGCAAAGAAAGCCATTCACCAATTCTTTATAAACTGTACCTAAGGGCCTCATTAGATTAATACTTTACTAGAATGCTTCATTATCTTGGCAGACTTTATGTTATGGGACATCTCTGCCACATTTGACATCATTGATCACTCACTATGTTTTGCAACACTCCTCCTTTTGGCTTGCAGGACATCTTCACTCTTCTTTTTTTCCTCAAAATTTTCTAAACTTTTCTTCTCAGTCTTCCTCCTGGCTCTTCCTTAACCACCTCTTTCAGGGCCCCCATAATTTTCCCTTCACTTTACTTCTCTCCAAGCACAGAGTATTCAGAAAATGTCATCATTTTTCCTAAAACTAAACTTCTTTTATTGACTGACCTCTCATTTGGTGTCAGGTCATTCAATCCGCTACTCAAACTAAAATACTTTCATTCGCCTTTAACTACATTTCTTCCTTTCTTGCCACATACATTGGATACAAAGCCTTCTCTCTTTGACTCCACAATATATTTCAGTTCTGTTCTCTCCACCCCAGTGCTACCACCAGTCTAATGAACACTCGCTTATCTTGCCTATCTCTTTGGAGATGCCTCCACAGTTTTCTGACCAGTATAACTTCATTCCCCATCCAACCAATGGACTGGGAATCTCATTTAAGATTCATATTTTATAAAAATAAAAGCTGGAAAGTAAAAAAATAATAATAATAAAATAAATTTTTTATAGCTGTTTAAAAATCTAGAAAAAGATGGAATAAAAATTACAAATTTAATTAATTAACCATGCCATATTTGTGCTGGGTTTTTGCCAATAGTTTAATATGCTTAGGCTTGAGTTTCGGGTTATGAAAATACCAATACTAAATGGTAGATGTTCAAAGATAAATAGCTTTGCCATGTCTCTAGAGAATAACAATCAATGAGATAGAATTCACAACAGTGTAAAACAGTATATGATGATTGTAACACTCAATTCTTCCCGTGTAACTGATTGTTTTCCAATGCTCCTAAAGAAGTATATTTCTTTATCTTGCCATTTACCTACTCAAATATTTTTAATTATTGTTTTTTACTTCTAATGTCATGTCTAAATGAGTTAATTATTCAAAACACTGGAATTCAGGTACCTGGGTGGCTCAGTCAGTTAAGCATCTGCCTTCAGCTCAGGTCATGATCCCATGGTCCTGGAATCCAGCTCTGCATCTGGCTCCGTTGCTCATAGGGGAGCCTGCTTCTCCTGCCTCTGCAGCGCCCCCTGCTTATGCGCTCGCTCTCTCTCTCTCTCTCTCAATCTGTCAAATAAATAGAATCTTTAAAAAAAACACACACTAGAATTTTGCCACAACTTATTTTTAAGCTATATCCTGTACTGCTCTCCCATGAAACATCTGACTTAACCAGCGTCTTTTTTTTTTTTTTTTTCCCGGAACACCCAAAATATTTCCCACATTTTTGATTTTGCACTTCTGCTCTTTTAGTCACTTTTGCAAATCAAGTTACCACCATTCCATTTCATACTTCAAATTCTATAGATCCTTTCAAGGCTTAATTCAAGTCCTGCCACTTTACATGAAGTCATCCCAAAACTGTTCAGTGACTTAAGTCATCTATATCCACTGAACTCAGGGAAGTAGTACTTTAAACTTTTATTTGTTAACTAATTGCATAATGGCTCAGATAGTCTTTTAACTTCTGTCCTATTCTACATATTTTTGACTATGTCAGTATGTAGCTGGCATTTGAATAAAGTGATGGGTTAGGTATGCCAAACTCAATGCAACTGAAAACCTGTGTATAACTTTTGACTCTCCCAAAACTTAACTATTATTTGCCTACTATTGACAGAAACCTTGGTGGTAGCATAAACAATGTCAAATATTTTTCACGTTCTATACATTCTATACTATATTCTTAAAATAAAGTAAGCTGGAAGAAAAAAATACTAAGAAAATCATAAGGTAAACATTACATTATTGCATTTATAAGCCGAGGCACATAGTTTAAACCTGTATTGTTCAAAAGTCAAAGTACTTCATTTCTGAGCGCAGATACTATCTCTCTTAATTTCTCTTAATTATAACATAACCTATTCATAGCCTCCCATACTCTTCGGCGACCTTAAATTTGATTTTGAAGATAAAGATTTTTTTTTTAAAGATTTTATTTATTTATTTGACAGAGAGAAATTACAAGTACACTGAGAGGCAGGCAGAGAGAGAGAGAGGGAAGCAGGCTCCCTGCTGAGCAGAGAGCCCGATGCGGGACTCGATCCCAGGACCCTGAGATCATGACCTGAGCCGAAGGCAGCGGCTTAACCCACTGAGCCACCCAGGCGCCCCGAAGATAAAGATTTAACTCAGTCATCACATTACTGAAACTCTTGTCTTCCCATGTTTTATTTATTTTCCATCAACACAAAAGACCGGTTCTCAACTATTTGTAAATTGTTTTCAGAGGCACATTTCACTAGAATTTATGGAGAAAGAGTTGTGCAGCATCTCTACATATTTATTTAAAATATACGCATAACTTTGTGTGGAAGTAAAGCGTGATAAAATTCGTATGATTTTGCATAACCAGAGTAAATTTTCATTTTATCTTAGTAAATAATTTGAAAATACTTACGAAATCCTATTAAAGTTATCTACCACCACTCTTGAAATAATGTAGTGTTCTTTTTTGAGACAATGCAGCAAAATCCATCAACTTGCTGCATTAAAAATACTTTAAAACTTTTATTCTAGAGGCGAGATCAACTGATCTGTATATGACAATATGGCCAGTAAGTGAAATATGACAATGGGTATATCACAAATTCATCTTCCAACTATGCCAAAATATCAGCTAAAATCAGCTAATTTTAGCTGATATTATAATTTAATGTAGCACTAGGCAAGATGCTCAATAAAATGCAAAATTTTAGAAATTTCTTTCACTGAAATTTCTTTCTTCATTTTTAGTAATCTCAGATGGTTGGAAAATTGCAGAATGAAAATGGTAGACAGCAGAATATTATTAGCCATTTTTATAGTCGTTAATGAGTTGAAATGTAAGCTTGTTGAGCTTATTAAATATCTCTGTACTTTACTGAACACTTTTATCTGCAATAGAATGCTTACATTTGAGCTATATATCTTTTGAAATTAGCAGAATACAAAACAGACCTGATTTTCAGGCTGTCCTATCAATGAATTCTATAAAGATTATTGTCTAAGTAAATTTAGGAACCTAACAAACAAGAGGCATTTGATGAAACATTTTAAGACACACACTCCTTTTTTACTAAAGAGACCCAGACATAGAACCGTATACTGTAATTCATAAATTTTTCAATTGTTAACTTATTTTTCTAAATTATTTTCAGAACTTTCAGACATTTTCGTTTCAAAACTATAAACATTAAAAATCAACAAGTACCAATTTTTCTTTGATTAGTGGGTCACTAAAAATTTTTAAACCTGTTTTGACCATTCGTAGAGTATTTTAAAATCATGAAAAATTTTGAAGCAACTATTTTATGAAACATATTTGAATGCATTTTCAAACAATAACTCATGCATTGTGATAGAAAATATCATGTATTACTGGAAGTTTCCATAATAAAAGAACATCAAAATTGATATAGGTAAGAAAACAAACAAAGAAACAATTTCCATCTACTTTCAGGGTTCTGTGACTGGCCTAACTGTTAAACAGAGATTAGGAAGAGAAAAGCATACAGAATTCGTTTACATATATGGGAGTCACCACAAGGAAATGAACACTGATATAGGTGGCTAAGCCGAAGTGCCTATAGACTAGGTTGAACAAGTAACAATTATGGAAAAGTAACAAAAATATATGAGGAGAGGAAAGAAAGATGAAAGTTATTGTAACAAAGTCGGTACAGATTTATGTTGCCCTTGACTCCCCATCTCCGTTGATAGAAATGATTCTTTCCTCCTGGAATAGAGAGGACACCCTTTACATGGGAGTTTCAATCTCCGCATTCATGAAGAAAAGGAGAGGTCAGTATGCTCTTCTTACACCTCCTGTCTTTCAAGTGTTTTTGCTCAAGATAATCAAAATGCCAAAGCGGTATATTTTTGGATAGCACGTCCTGAATTTCTTCACTGAGTAGGAACTAAAACCAGAGGTTACTTTCTTTTCTTTCTTTTTTTTTAAATTTTATTTATTTTTTGACAGACAGAGATCACAAGTAGGTAGAGAGGCAGGCAGAGAGAGAGGGAGGAAGCAGACTCCCCGCTGAGCAGAGAGCCTGATGCGGGGATGGATCCCAGGACCCTGAGATCATGACCTGAGCTGAAGGCAGAGGCTTAACGCACTGAGCCACCCTGGCGCCCCAGAGGTTTTTTTTTAATAAAAAAAATTTCTTTACAAAGAAATTCTCCAGTTGAGTTTTGGCTGCATAGAACTATCCCAATAAAAATTAAAAGTAGAATTTTATGATTATCTCTATATTCAGAAGGAATAATCTTTTAAACTGAAAAAAAAAAACCATCTCTACATAAAGTTACATATTTTCAGGATGCACTGGCAGTTTGGATGTAAATAATTTCTTTGTCAAAGCTGTCTAAAATTGCTAAATAGTTGTATAAAATATTCAATTAAGATAAAGCTGCCTATTTATTCCTTTTTTCCCCAAGGTCTTTTCTATGAATTCAATCCATAATCAGGTCTTAGCAGACCTATAAGGAAGGCATTCCCCTAGAAAAGTTATCTGCATATTTTCCACAAAAAACAAAGTTGAAAGATAATTTTATCTTTCACAAGACCAAAATATATCTGGCTTTAATATAAGATCAGCGAATATACTACTGACATAGGAGATAACCAAAGAGATATGGCTGCTAAAGAAAAAAGTAAGCAAGAAATTAATCAATAACATTTGTAGCACTGAAAGAGAGTTACTTGGAGTAGAAGGGCTGCTGCCATGATCTGAGACTTTAATTCATTTTCTGTATCAATTTTGCTATTTATACTTTTTCTATAAAAGGATTCACACATTTGATACTTTCATTAACCCACCATAGAAATTCTTAGGTTTAATCTGTTCTACTAGCTAAAGGGGTGGGGGGGGGGAGCATCTAATTTGTGAGAATCTTAAAACTTTTGGAAGTTACTTTTTTCTTTAAATTATAATTTTACAAATTGCTCCTCTCACATAGTTTTCTTTGCAACCTTTAACAAAGGAAAGAATTTCAACTCTAAGTCTACCACTAAAAAGAAAAAAGGAAAAGAAATAAAGAGAAACATATGTAATGCTTAGAATTTAAACTGCCAGCTGTTAAAAAAGATAAAAAAAAAATCAGTCAAATCATACTTTTCTTGTCATTTGCTCATGATGTTCAACAGATTCAGTGAGGATCTGATTGTATGTTTACTTAACCAGGACGACCCAGAAGTCAAAATAAATGTTTTTATTAGGTAGTTAGATTTTAACTTATTAAGTAGTTAGGTCCAAACAATTTAATACATATTAATGTTCTAACAAATTAATAGCTGTGAAAAAAACACAAAAATTGGAAAAAAAAGACTATTTAATTCTTAACCAAAATTACTTACTCTTCTGATGTGTGCCTGTTGATTACCATGCCCTTCTCAAGTCTTGTATTAAGATTGGACACTACCACATTCATTTTCTGTTCCATAGTGATTTTTCAGAAGGCAATTGATTTTTTTTAAGATTTATGAGGGTGGGAAGGGGCAGAGAGAGAGGGAGAAGGAGAGAAGCAGACTCCCCACTGAACATAGAACAGGATCCAGGGCTTCATCTCAGGACCCTGAGATCATGACCTGAGCTGAAATCAATGTTAGATACTTAACCACAACTGAGCCACCCAGGCATCCAAGAAGGCATTTGATTCTTAACACAATAGATGTACAAATCATTTTTTGTATACGTATGATATCACTGAAAGGAATGCAATGTATTCCAAAATTGAAACTGGTCTCTCTTAAGCCAGTAGTTCACAAGGTATCCAACAGATATAGAACATCCTGGTGATAATTTTTTTTCAAAATTATAAAATATAGCAAAGTATCCACCATGAGTTTCTTGACTCACAGTTTAGGAAACCAGGACTTCAAGGGTTGGTAAGATTAAATTACTTTATATGTGTATATAAAAGTAAAGAGCCTATAGGCTCTTTACTTGACATAACATATATAAACGTTATATATTATGAACTTAATAAAAGTGAGCTGTTGAAATACTATGATTCACATTATAGTGAACATTATAGAATACTATGATTCACAATACAATATATATTACATAATGTGCATTATGAGTATACATAATATACATTATGAGTAAGATACCAGAACCTTTATAAATGTCATGCTTTTTCCTTTCTTCCCCTATGCAAATTAATATTTTAAATATAATCTTTAAAAATTTTTAATCTTTTAAATCTTTTACATTTTTAAATATAAATTAATCTTTTAAAATAATTTGGGGACGCCTGGGTGGCTCCGTTGGTTAAACGGCTGCCTTTGGCTCAGGTCATGATCCCAGCGTCCTGGGATCGAGTCCCGCATCGGACTCCTTGTTCTGCAGGGAGCCTGTTTCTCCCTCTGCCACTCTGTCTGCCTGTGCTCACTCTCTCTCTCTCTCTGACAAATAAATAAATTACATCTTAAAAAAAAAAGAATTTAAAATAATTTGGATTTATTTTTGGTAAGACTAATATCTTAAACTACATTTCATGGGAAAGAGACCCTGAGATGCATACTGTTTTGTAGGACATGTGTTAGGGATGACTCTTAGGATCAACATTTATGAAGAAAATCTGGAAGAAGCAGAGGGTGAGCTGTGATACAGTGGCAACAAACAACTCAGCTAATCGCACTGAAATGCTAAGCATTGACTAGCCCTTTCGAGATGTTCTGTCTTTGATGCAAGGAAACCAAGTTTTTAGACTCTATTGAATATGGCCTGAACTTAAGGAAAGCTTGGGATTTTGGGTGTAGCATCTCTCTTTGGCTGAGAGCAATTCCCAAAAACAGGCTCAGATTTGAGCCATCAGCTTCCAATGATCTTAGCATGTGGAATGAGTGCCCTCAGTCATTATGAGGGGTCTAAGTGAATACTACAGCAGCCACTAAATACAAGATAAACTGGGACTTTGTATCCTAATCTGCAGCCCATCTTCATGGTAGCAGAACCCCAAGGAATCATGTGAATAAACCATTTATCCATCAAGTAAAGAACCTGCAGCAAGAGAGAGCCATTTTTAGCCATGTCAGGCTTGCCATGAGAAAGGTATTTGGGGGAGTTCTTTAATACCTAAGATACAATAGGATTATGATTCTCTCCAACTCTTACCAGGAATATTGAAGTGCAGAGATCTGGTACATTCTAACCCAGCCCCCACTCTTAGGTACATACAGCCTGATTTCAGATTCTATACTGACTTTCTGTTTGTCTGGACCTCTACCTTATGCTTCATATTATATACCTTTTAAGATGTGCCCCATTTTCACTTACAGTTATATATCTCTGAGGAAACTTTACAGTATCTGTTGCTGAGATCTGCCCTTTCATGGTGTGTGTCTAGTTTTTGTCCTCTAGCATATATCTTAGTCCATTACTTATTCAATTCTTTTTCTCATGTTAAAAGTAAGCTGGAGTCTAAGTATACAGTGCTGATGGTAATGTCATGGTAAATAAAATATCAATACTTTATATTATTATTTTAATTTGGCCTTTTTGTTGAAGAATGCATATTTACTTAGTGGTCATTAATTTCTTTATAAAATTCACAAACTACCTTTTAAAAAATCTATCCCACAATATATTTAGGGATCAGTTTCAGGTACATACTCTCTTTTTTTGTATTAATATTTCCTCATTTTAGTGATCAGTGTAATATTTTCTATATCTAGATTTATAGTACTGCATATAGTGAGTGTCCATTCTCTATAATTGAAAAGATTTCTAAGATTAAACTTTGTTAATAACTTTGGAAGTGGTTACTATATACTCCTCAAAATACATTATATTTTCATTTTCTGTGAATGATTTCTAGCTATGCAAAGTTAATAAAAATAATACTGACATATACAAAGTTAACCCATAAAATCTTCGTATAGATATTTCCCTATGTTTTGTCACCACTAGAATGACTGTCACTCCCTTCTTTTCAGTGAGTTAATTTAGAAAAAAGAGTTTTGAAGATGGAAGAATCTCTTCTTGAATTACGATGTGAAGGATAACCACTCAAAATATTTTCAATCATCCAGTGTCGGTTCATGAACAAATTAGTTTGAAAATATGATCACAGATAAAGTATTTACATATTTTCCATATTTTCAGTTAAGTCTTGGTGATTCATCCATCCTCTTATATCCCTATTCTTTCAATATTTTGTTCAAAACTTCATAACTTTCTGGTTTAATACAGAAAGCTTTCAAACTAATTTTCCAAACATGGGTTCTCCCATATAACCCACTCATCCATGCAGTCATTATGGACAACCCAGGGATCTTTTGCGGCCCAAATATTCTTTTCATTTGTTGAATAATATTATCTTTTTCAGTACTATTTAATAAGAATAATCAAATACTAAATAGTTACATTTATAAAAGAAAGAGATTATTAGGTAGAGATAGATATATAAGTGAATAGAATATTGACTTACAGTGACCCTTTCCTATAAGATCTATAAAATATACTTCTATATACTTAATATCTCTTCTATGATCTTTTTTGTGGTCTAATTCTATAAACACTTAGTTACAAACCTAGTTCCCATGTCAGATTTCCTGGGTACTTTTTTTAAAAGGATGGGGACAGGAATCTCTCATTGTAGATATAACACTATAGTGGATTAGAGATTCCTGACCTGTAGTGGATTTTATATTATAAAAGTTGTTTAGTGATTGAAGGCAATTACTCCACAAATCAAATGATCCACTAACTGGTATCAGAGGGAGCTGGATTCACCCAAAACAAAGTGAGAATAAACCCAACAGTCATTTTCATTCCATACTTTAGCAAAATCAAAAGTTAACTTAGTCAGGTATTATATTATTACCAAGAAATGACTATGGATACAAAGCACTAATGATAGGGATTTTATGGGTATTGTAGCTAAGAGATATCTGACCGCAGACTAGAAAATTAATCCAGCAAAGAGGAAATAAAATAGATGGAGAAATAAAGACATACAGATTAAAGTGTGACAGATTATTAATCTCTAAAGCATGGAAACAAAAATGGTGTTGTCTATGCTACTCCAAGGAATCTCCCTTTAGATAGACAAGAAAGAGAATTTCCACAAGGAGATTCTTTCTTTTGTGTTCTAAATGGAACAAATATCTTCGGATCAGAAGATCCATGAAAATGCTGGTGAATTTTCACTATTATGTCAGTTAGATACACATATGAATTAAAACATAAATAAAGTTGTATTTGGTCAGAGGTCCAATGGAAATGATAAGGCCTTAAAAGAACTTCATTGAGCTGGTAAAAATGGTGCTTATAAAACCAAATGTCTCTATAATCTGGTCAAAGACTACTACTGCCAATTGTAAAGAAAAAAATACCCGGTGTTAGATAGAAGCAACCAAATAAAGCAATTCCCAGCTATTCACAAAAATAAAGTGGGGCCAGCGGAACATTATTTGGTGATAATGGATCTAGACAAACAGAAAACAGACAAAGACAAGACAGGGAATTTCTTACAATGTTTTGAAAAGTTGACCATGAGAAAGTTTATCCTACAATACAGATATAATAAGACTTTCCGATATTTGCAGCCCTTGGATCCACCCTGAAAAAAGAATTCTTAGACCTATGCCCACTCTGTCTTATGAACTCTTTTTACAGATTCAATACAAAGATGAAAAGAACAGCTAGAGAGGTAACTCTAGCTGTATAATAATGCATGGTCATATATATACACTATATATATATATACCTATATACTATATATATAACTATATACTATATATATATATATATATAGCTGTATGTTATATAAATATACTATATATAACTATATACCATGTATATATAGTATATATGTATTATCAATTCATGAACACATAATTAAATGGCTTATAAAAAAGGAATCCCCATTCTCAGGAGATAAATTTAACATTTAGGATCTAGACAATAAATCAATAACCTTGTTCTTTAAAAAAGTAGATAGCAAATATTTTCAGTTATGGGAACTATATTGTTTCAGTCCCAGCTATACAACTCTGCTATTGCAGCAGGGAAGAAGTCACAGACAAATATAAACAAATATAGCCTGCAGGCCATATCTTAATAATCCCTGATCAAGACAAACAGAAATCAGAACTCAGACCAAATGTGGGGCTTAATTAACTACTGTGGTCATAGAGAGTCTTAGAAGGGCTATAAGACCTTAGAGGAAGGCACTGTTTTTAAGTAGAATATAGTGATATTATAGTAATATTATTCTAAGTAGAATATAGTAATATATGCCAGAAAGAAGAAAATGGGAAGCCCTTAGTGTGATCTTCAGAACTGACAATTATAATCTCCCTCAAAGACCAAAAACAAAACAAACAAAACAAAATAAAAAAACCTGTTGACTAAATCAATCTCAATTGATTAAATATGCTGTAGCAACCAAGAGCAGTACCTTGACACAGTCTTAGTAAAGTCTCAGAATAAGTTAGGATTATAAATCTTACTTCAAGTGCTTTTAAATTGGGTCTTTTGAGATGGGCAAACTTTTAGAATTAAAAGTTTTGTGTTTGTTCGTTAGCTTACATAATAGTAGAGGATCTGTAGATAAAGCAGGGTGAAGATTTTAAGGTAACTTTGGATGGAACTATTGTCATGATAAATAAGCTGTTTCTTCAGATATGAAAAATATTGTCTGACAGCTCTTTACTCAGATGAGCATACTGTTTCCTCAGATACTTTTGTTGCAACAATCTCCTGAAGCAAACAGTAAAGTTATTTATTGGTTTTCAGTCTTAACTTCCTGGGTGAGGATTTCTTGGAACAAATATTTAAGTTATATTAGCATAGGTGCTCCTATTTCTAAGGCACAAGGAACACTTTCAGAACAAAAGGTGTCAACCAAATGATATTACAGATGCTCACCCTACAGTAGTTATTGTCTGCTTACTTATCTAACCCCAAATTAGTCAGTAGATTCTGTGGAATCTACAAAAATGTAAATTTTTTTTACATTTACATACAAAATTTATATTTACATTTACATATAAAAAAACAAAAATGTAAATATTTTAATTTCCAGATCTGTAATAGTTATGGCTATCAATTTTAAGGTATTTCTATTCAACAGGGAAAAAAAAATAAGTAAAAGTAACCATGGTGATACTGTAATATAACACCCAAATCTCTATTCTGGAATAAAGATGTTATTGTCCCACCTACAGATAGTGTTGTCAACTGACAAGTCTTAATTGTAAGCCCCAGCTCAAGAAAATTATTTTTCCCAAGTTCATATTCCTTCTGTGAAAATCCTCCTCCAGTGACCTATCACACAAGAGTATAAAACCCCTTATCCCAGCTCAGGGCTCTTTCACATACCATCCTAATTCCAGATGTCCCTGTGGGGGTCAGGTAAAGTCTTTTTGGGGACCACATTGCCTACAATTCTGTTTGTCCAATCTTGTTTCCATTCCTTGTTTCCCAAAGATGTTGATTCTAAGAGCGTTCTGCCATAAATATCCTTCATTTTTAGCTGTGGGTTGAATTCTGTTTCTTATAGAACCAAATTTGAATGTGTGGGGGACAGAAATAGTCAAAAAAAAAAATTTAAGATGAAATTTTGGAGTTGTAATACATTTTGCCTTGCAAATAACAAGAATCCTACTGGAGGTGGATAAAGCATAGATATTACCTGATATTACCTAAAAGGTAAGTATGGTTTTATAAAGTTTTTTATAAAACTTTCATAGGTGGTTAAACCATACAATATATTATAAAATGAATACATTCACTGACACAAATTATGCAATGTTGAGAAGTATAATAAAGGAGAAATAATGGCTATTAAGACATAGAATTAGGTGGCTATTTCTATGCTTGTATTTTGTTTTTTAAGATTTTATGTATTTATTTGAGAGAGAGAGAGAGCACAGGCAGAGGGAGTGGGAGAGAAAGAAGCAGGCAGGGAGCCCAATGTGGGGTTAGATCCCTGGACCCCGGAATCAGGCCTTGAGCCAGAGGCAGATGCTTAACTGACTAAGCTACCCAGGTGCCCCCTATGCTTGTATTCTTAATACAATCTGGAAAAGTAATAAAAAGCTGAGAATAATTACTTATCAATTAAAAATTAAGTATACTTTTACATATGGATGTAAGTAATGAATAGAGCTTTTTTTTTTTTTTTTTTTTTTTTTAAACTCACTGCATAGCTGAGGTTGCAGGACAACAAACTGGGCAAATACAAGGATAGATGATTTCTGCTGAGAGAGAGTAGATGTGAGTGCTTGCTCATCTGGGTAGATATAAGTTGATCAGTAAAAACAGTTCCGATAGAATAGCTGACATATTAGTAAATGTTGTAAGTGACCTTTAAATATTTATAGGTATTATAATTCTGAGACCTGGGACTATAAAATTGAGGAAGCTATAGGTCATCAAGTTTTTGCACTCAAAATTTGGACTTATTTTAATTTTTATTATTTGTTGACTTATTTTAAATAATATATTATCTTTGTCAGGAATTTTTAAAAAACTGAGGAAATCTATATCCTCTTGAAGGTTATTTCTATACAAATGTCACTGAGCACTCACAGAAAAGATCAGAAAAAGCTCTAAGTATTCACTGAGGTACAGAACTGGGGTAGGAAAATAGCAGAAGGATCCATCAGGATCCTTCTTTCCTACTTCTACCATGATACAAAGCCTTTGTATATGGGTTTAAGGAGACAAAGTATTGCTGCCTTTGTCATCAGTGAAGACTCAGTGCATCTGGAGGAAGGAAGAATGTGGAAAGAAAACTTTTCCTAAGGAAAGGGCAAGAATACACATTTGCCCATAACAACAGTCATTAAAAAGTCAAAATATGCCCTCAAAAATAAGGGCACATTTTTGAGACCCAGCAATATAGTCCATCCCTACGGGTGAGGTTTAATTAGAACAACAGAGAATTAGCTCCTCCAATTATCCTTCTAACTGTTAAGCCAACTAACTGAATAATAAGCAATATCAGATTACTTCTGGATGAAGCACAGAAATGGAAAAAGATAACTCAAACAACTTTCCACAAGGCATAGCAAAAAGAAAAAAAATTTCACACTTCAGCACGGTTACTCTGAAAAATCAAAATACACCCTAAACACAAAATATATCTACAGGAATTTGAAACCAGTGGCTCCCTGAGAGTAGCCATAGCGACCAAAACAAAATAAAACAAAACACAAATCCATACATACTCAAATTAACTAACTTCATAGAAGGAAAGGAGTACACATTCCCAGGCATAAAACTATCTCAGTCTACACTGTCCCACACAGATGTCAGGCTTTTAATAACAACAACAAAAAGACATAATAAAAGGCAAGAAAACGGTCACTCAAAAGATACAAAGCAATCATCAAAACCACATACAGGCATTATGTGACACTGACATTAAACTGACAGAATTCAAATACCTATATTTAATATGTTAATGGTGCTAGTGGGAAGGGTATAAGATCAGATAGGAAATTTTAAAAAGGAGATGAAAACTAAATGGAAAGTTAAACAGATATGATATAAAAAAATTTTTTAAAGCCATGAAAAATGTCTTTAATAGGCACTTCAGTATATTCAACATATTCAAGAAAAGATTAATGAATTTACAGAGCAGTCATTAAAAATCATCCATACTGAAACACCATGAGGAAAAAGAAGTAAAACTAGAAAAAGATCACGAAGAACAATGAATCAACATCAAATATTGTAATATACATGCAACTGAATCCAAAAAGAGAAGGAAAAAATACATTAAGATATAATGGATGAAAATTTTCCAACATTAATAGCAAAAACCAAGAAACAGATCCAAGAATCTCAGAGAAAACTAGGCAGGATAAAGGCTTCTCCAGCAAAATCACCTAGATAGATAATATTCAAGTCCTTCCAGCAAAAGATAAAGAAAAATCTTGAAAGAAACCAGAGAAAAGGGACAGTATGCTTGGAAGGAAAAAATTAAGACATACAGAAAACTTCTAGTATAAAATTATGA
Organism: Mustela erminea; assembly: GCF_009829155.1. Taxonomy (NCBI): domain Eukaryota; kingdom Metazoa; phylum Chordata; class Mammalia; order Carnivora; family Mustelidae; genus Mustela; species Mustela erminea. The sequence continues at coordinate 107,954,535 of NC_045617.1, read as the reverse complement.
AAGTTAGAATACAATAGAATGGTATCAATAAACTGATGGAGAGAGGACTGTCAATCACTACTCGAAATTCTATCCCCAACCAGGACAACAATAGGCTGATAATGAAGATAAAATAAAATAAAATGCATAAGAATAAAGCATGAAAGATCTGGAAAGACTATTAAAATGAATTTTAAAACAAATTGTGCCACTAGAGATAAAGAAATATTTTATAATAATAAAAATGTTCATTATCATAAAGATTTTTTTTTAAATATTCACACATAAAAACAATACAGGAATATAAGAAGCAAACATTGAGAGAACTGAAGGGAGAAATGGGCAAATGAACAGTAACAGTTGGAAACTTTAATACCCCACTCTCAATGATATATAAATTTACTGGATGAAAAATTAGCAAAGAAGACATAGTAAATAAGAATAAATGGAAGAGTAAAGCAACCTCAGGCTAAGAAAGGCATGGCAACCAATGTTCTAGAACCCTCAGGGATTAGGTTTCAGAACATAAAATAAAGCCTCAGGTCAGGGGAATTAAGAATGTATACCATTGGATGGAGATGATGGCTGTCTTGTTATGGTCCTGACATTAGCTGCAGTTGCAATGGTTCATACTTACTCCACTAACCTTCACCTTCTAAGTATCTTAGCTAAACAGGTTCCTTTGGGATCCATGAGGAACTATTCCAAGAACTTATTCAAATGCGTGGACTGTAGTTTACATTATAATGCACTGCTCAGATCTCCTTTCAAGAATAAACTCCTCTGCACCCCAACCCTTCACTGACTCCATTGTGAGTGCTGCAAAAAGACATTTTCAGTTTTAAGTCCTATTTACAATTGCTATGTTGAAGAAAACATTAGTATTTCTCCCAGTGGCAGTCTCACTCAATGACTTATCAACATGGGAATAAAATGCCCTGGTTATCTTTTCCCAACTAGGAGCAGTTCTAATGGGTCATCACAGCACCAGAGCATCCCAAGGGTACCCTTTTTGTTGGGAGTGCAACTCTTCTCCTTTTGCTCAGTTCTTTATTTTGCTCCCTTCTACATGCGTTAATCTCAAGAGAACCACCCAATAAACATCTTTCAGGCTAATCTGTCTCAGAATCTGTTTCCTGATACCTGGGAGCCCAACCTACCTAGTAAGTTCAGCAATTCTTTATCTCACTTTCCGTGTAGATCTGTACACTACCTTCTCCCACCAGTAGGCGTAAGTACTTTTCATTTCATCTTTTGGCTCTTAGAAAGGGGAGCATGCATTTTTTGGCCTTCATCACTTCTCAAGTCTCAGTTTGTCTCAGGTTTACCTGACCAAAAATGTTCCACATTTTCATGTATATAAGCTTTTAACATAACCAGTACCTTGAGCAACTACTCATATTTCTTAGGTTTTTACTCCTTTCTTTCTCACTGATAGTGCCTCATACTGTTTTATCAGAATTTCCTTAACACATTTTCCATTCATTTTAAGCTATGGTCACACCTAAAGGCTGTTGGAATTGTATGCTATACTTTCCATGACCTTTTTGAAATCTACTTTCCTAATATCTTTTGTTCAAGTCTGACAATTCTTCACATTACTTTCTTTGTCTATTATGAACACTAAAATGAAGCAATCTCTTCTTTTTAGGTTCTTTCCACATCATAAATTCATTTTTCATTTCTGATCACATCAAAAGCAAAGTTGAAATATCTATTGTCAATTCTACTTTCAAAGAGATGAAAGCACCTTGATTTTTCTCTCTGCCAGTGGTTTATATCTATTAGATATAAAAACCAGAATACATATTTACAATATTAAAAAAGCCATATTATAAATCATCTGATAATTTAATACTTTATTTTTATTGTGGTCAATTTGCTACAATTATGTTTGCTGTAAATAATCTTACATACATCTTCATTTCTCTTTTAGTTTATATATGACTGTTATTTTTTAAGAGATATAAAACTGTCGGGGCACCTGGGTGGCTCAGTGGATTAAAGCTTCTGCCTTCGGCTCAGGTCAGGATCCCAGGGTCCTGGGATCGAGCCCCACATTGGGCTCTCTGCTTAGTGGGGACCTGCTTCCCCCTCTCTGTCTCTGCCTGACTCTCTGCCCACTAGTGGTCTCTATCAAATAAATAAATAAAATCTTAAAAAAAAAAAAGAAATACAAAACTGTCTTAAAGTATATTAAAGGATTATTGAATAAACAGCAAATTAACAGAAAAAGTGATCAACATATCATCACTTTATTCTTTATTTCTCCTTTATACATCAATATTTGTTAGTTGCCTACTATGTGCCAGCTGCTATTATAGCCATTGGGGATACCAAAGTGATAGAGAAAAAGAAGAAAAAAGAAAAAGAACAGAGAAAAATCTCTGCTTCTGTGGAATTTATAATCTTGTGAAGTAACATAGATAACAAACATAATGAATAAGCTAATTACTTAGGACCGGGGACAGATAGGCAAATTCTTTTTTTTTTTTCCTCTGTAAAGAGCCAAAGAGTAAACACTTTAGTTTTTGTTGTCAATACTGTCTTTCTCATAACTATACAAATCTGTTACTATAGGGACAAAGCAACCATAAACAATAAATAATTAGGCATAGTTGTAATATTAATAAAATCTTATTTAAAAAAAAATATTATGGAGGAGAAACTAAGTAGGATAAGGGTGATAGGGAGTGTGTGTGTGGTTTCAAATAAGGTAGTCAAGGGGTGCCTGGGTGGCTCAGTTGGTTAAGGGTCTGCCTTCAGCTCAGGTCATGATACTGGGGTCCTGGGATAGAGTCCCAGATCCGGCTCCTTCCTTAGCTGGGAGCCTGTTTCTTCCCTCTGCCTCTGCCCTTGTTTATGCTCTGTCTCTTTTTCCCTCTCACTCACTCAGGAAATAAATCTTTTTAAATAAATAAATAAATAAATAAGGTAATCAAATGATCTTCACTTTGAAGATAATATTTCAGCAAATTTTAAAAAGGTAAGAGAGTAAGCTACCTGGATATCCAAGAGTAGCCCAGAGGACAAAGAACATGCATAAATAAATCTGTTTATTGTTGAATACAATGTGACATACTAGGGCTGACAGTTTGTTTGTACAATATGGTTGTCTTTTTTTTAAAAGCTGTTAGTGTCTGTTCTGTACCTGTACCATACAAGTTATTAAATAGTCTGACACTATCAAAACATACTACCAAATGAAAAACATGGAACTGGGTCGCCTGGGTGGCTCAGTGGGTTAAAGCCTCTGCCTTCGGCTCCGGTCATGATCCCAGAGTCCTGGGATCCTGCCCAGCTTCGGTCTCTCTGCTCAGCAGGGAGCCTGCTTCCTCCTTTCTCTCTGCCTGCTCTCTCTCTGCCTGTGTCTCTGCCTACTTGTGATCTCTGTCTGTCAAATAAATAAGTAAAATCTTTAAAAAAACAAAAAAAGAAAGAAAATCATGGAACTGTATGCCATGAGTTTGTAAATCTGGAAATCATAAATTCAATAATAAATTCTATATTTTATACTTCTATTTACATATCACTGAATCCACAGACAAAATTGTAATTATTCATAGGTTTCATTTTTTAAAATACTTACCAAATATGGCAGTTTGAAAAGAAAATATATTCCTACTGATAATAGAATTTTCTCAGGAAGTAAACTAAGATGATTATAAAAGCAATTTCACTATCTTTAAAATGCAACAAAAAAAGCTTGAGAATTTCCTTTCCTGACATCATCTATATTTCATTACATTCATTAATAATTCATAATCATGAGATATATTTAACATCATGAAAAATAAATATTTTTTAGGATTTGTACCATTTCTTTTTACTGGGAAATAGTTTGTAATAATATAATACATGCTAGTATATTTTAATTTCCACTCTGCATGAGGGAGGGATTTTAAGTCATTTCTTGAGAGCTTATCAAATTTATTGATGACTCTAAGTTATGAAACTGTTTTTAAATAAAATTTCATTTATATGTGTGGTATATAAAAATATAGAAAAATGTATTACTTAAAATGTTAGCAGAATATTTGAAATTTAATATTATCTTTTCCCTCCCCATTTTTGTGCCATTAATCATTAGGGAAAGATTAAGAATATCTACAGCACTTAAAGAGTTTCTATTTAAAAGCATACTGATGCTTTACAGTTGATTAATATTTTCCATCTTTTTTCACTGACATACCCTCTCCTGTCACAGTGCTGCTAAGTATATGCAAAAAGCCCAATTCCATTATTGCCAAAAATAACAAGAGGAAAACAAATATAGTTGACCCTTGAACAACATGAATTTTTAACTATGTGGTTCCACTTACATGCAGATTTTTAAATAAATACATTATTATAGATGTATTTTCTCTTTTTTATGATTTTGTTTCTCTCACTTATTTTATTGTAATATTACAGTACATAATACATATAATATACAGAATATGTGTTAACCAACTGTTTATGTTAGTAAGGTTTCTAGTCAACAGTAAGCAGTTTTGGGAGAGTCAAAAGTTATATGGGGATTTTTTACTATACAGGGGTCAGTGCCTCTACCCCCCTGCACTGTTCAAGGTTAACTGTAAAACTTTTACAAATTATAGCCTCCACTATAGGCATTTTTAATTCAGATGTTTATTTTTGAAAAAAGTAAAAAATATGATTTTGAATAAGCAGCTACCAGGTGGCAAAACTGAATAACCAATTTTTAGAACTTAAAAGGCTTTTTAAGAATTCCAAATGGAAAGGTGCCTGGGTTGGCTCAGTCAGTTAAGCATCTGCCTTCAGCTGAGGTCATGATCCTGGAGCCCCAGGATGGAGCTCTGGGGTTCCAGTATCAGGCCCTGCAGCATGCTCCCTGCTCAGTGGGGTGTCTGCCTCTCCCTCTGCTCCTCACCTGGCTCTTATGCTCTCTCTCACTCTCTCTAAATAAATAAATAAAAGCTTAAAAAAAAAAAAAAGGAAAGAATTCAAAATAGGATGACTGTTTTATCAAAATAATTTTTATAAAAAATATATAAATTCTTTGTAAATGGTTAAGAATGTAAACTCCTTAGTCAGACTACCTGAATTACAGTCTGGGTCCCAATAATAATAACCATATGACTTTTCAAAAGTTCTTTAGACTTTCTGTGGCTTAGTGTGCCTACTCTTTAAAATAGAGTAGTTTTTAAGTTTTTAAGGTGGATTAAATGATATAATACTTGTAAAGAGAGTTTGGCACAAAGCATATGCTATATGAATATTTTTAAATATATATTACTTATATATATTTAAATATATTATATATATGATTTTTTTGGAAAATAGATATCATACCAAGCATACTTCAGTACTATCGGTATAAAGGACATGTGAGTTATTGGAAATGATTATAAATATTTGTGATTCTTCTATAATCACTATAAACAAATTTAAATACAAATAAGAGACAATGGCATAGTCCCAATTTTTTCTATATATAGTTGTATGTCTGATACAACTAATCTAAAACTGATAAATCTAATAATCTAACTATTCAAGCCTCAAAACATAAATTCATAAATGTATATTCATTTTAAATTTTCTACATTTCAAAAAAATATCACTATCCCAGTGTTTCATGTAAAATGATTATACATTATTCCAAACATTTTAAATAATACTTACAGGTAACTAAAATTGAAGATATTGTTAGCCATACTTTACTGATGAGTAAAAACTCTAAAAGGTTTGTAGCAAATTAGGAGTGGATCTAGTCTAAAATTCCCTATTGTTTCCATTATAGATCCCTATTTCATTAATATGTACTTCCTAAAATTATGTGATTACAGTCTTCCAACATTTTGCATAGGAATCAAGAGAGGAGGAAGTCATGGATGGACAAAATTTCATCAGAGAAAAATAAAGGTTACCTGACTTCAATATTTTAAAATAATGGAGAAAACGATTTAATTGTGGAATAAGTGAAGTAAATAAAGGAAAAAATGAAATAGGTTCTCAAGGCAAAACTGTTTCAGAATCCAGTTGATACAGTGGTTTTCAACAAGAGGGTTAAGGAAAGAAGAGCTGAGGGAAAGAGGGACAAAGAATTAATATTTTTTGACCCCTATATTGAATGGGGGTTGAATATTGTTCTACTGGGTGGAATCCAGAAATGTTAAGCTTTCTGAAATGATGACTCCTAACTACAAATTATTGCCTTACCCAAAGTTCCAATAAGAATTCCTCAAAACCCACAATTTTTTTTTTCCAACAGATTTTAAGGAATGTGAATGTTTTATGGATTAGGAATTTTATAGAAAGTATTTTACCATTCAGGCTTAATTATTATGCTCTTCAAAATCTTTATAGTTCTGAATTATTCACTAATAGTTTTTCACAAGCAAGTAGGAAATATTTAGCTTAGAATTTAATTTCCTCTAAACTTTTGAAAACTCAAAGAACTTGCAATCCCTTCTTTCCTAATAACTTCCCTGTACTTGAAAGAAATACATGTTTAAAAACCAGAGAGGTCCCATTGGAAAATTGCACCATTTTATGCAACCACCGTCAGAATCATTTTTATCTGAGTTACCGCTATTAGTGTTGTATAAATGTGTTAGTCTGTAACAGAAACTAGAAAACGATGCTTAAATTAAGAGAGTAACTCATTTCTCTCAAATAGTGAAATATACAGTTGGCCTTTTCAGGCCACCTCAATGATGTTACTGATTTCCTACTTGCTTCCGTATATGTGCTCTGCCATCCTTGGGCTTCCGTCCTCAAAAGTGACCTCATGCTTACAAGATAATCACTAGGATTCTCACCAACCCATTGGCTTTTCAGGCAGCAAGAAAGAAGATGAAATGACACATGCCAGTCGACTTAAACTCCCTCTGCTTTTTGAATCCCTGATTATCATGAACAAAAACTACTGTTAAAGCTCATCGATCAGGTCTCGGTTACAAGCTAGCTCTATTTGCACAGCCTGTTTGTACATTCTTTGCCAGGCACATTCCACTCCCAGCAAAATCGGCTTACTTTTGGTGAAAAAGGTGAGAACTGATAAAGAATAGGCAGGCAGCAGTCACAAGGATTAAGGATTAAGGAAAGTGATTAGATAATTCTGAGTAGATGAATTAAAAAAAAAAAAAAAGGAATCGGGTAAGGGAGATTGGGTCACTTGGCATGGAGCTCAGGTCTCTGAATGCCAGGAGGAATGCAGGCAGGCAATTGCCATGACTGAGCAGGTCTGCCAGTTTGTTGTTATGATCCAAGCAAACAAGACATCTTGGCAGCAAAAATATTGGCTCTAGAAAAGATCATGTCTGCAGTGCTAATTGGGTATAGTTCAATTTGGAATGATAAGAATCTGGTCATATAATCAAATTTCCTGTACAGCTAGGATCTTACCAGTCACAATTATATTTTTAACCTTCTTTTACATTTAAATCTTTCCTCCAGTGAAAATTACTTTAAAATTGAATTCTTTATCAGCTGCCAAATTAACAAATCTATTAATTTTTTCTGCATTATGAGAAGAAAATGAAATAAACACATTTCCTCAATTTTTTTTTTTTACCATCCGTCCATATTTAACAATCTTGCATGATTTCAGACACCTAACTAAACAGAGTCAGAATTCAAACCCATTTCTGTCTCAGACCAACTTACAAGTATTTAACCACTATGCTATACTGTAATTTCTCTAGGATTTTGCTGAACTGCTATTTTAATGGCTATAAAGTGCCTGGATGATGAACAGGAATCAAACTGCACTATTTATGCATCAAAGCACATGGGAAACTACATTTAAACCTGGGCAAAAATTGCTATGACTGTCATTAGCACATCGCTGGGCAACTCTGATGGAAAAGCGCCTTAAGCCACAAATATAGAGAAATACTAAAGAAAGTAGGTTTCTTGGAAAAGAGTATATAGGAGGACTACTTACAGAAAAAGTGATTAGAATTACTTGAGCTCATTTCAAAAGTCAGAATGAGGTCTTATTGCTGGAATCTACAGATAAACTGACTTGCCCATAAAATCATAGATACTCTAGGACATCAGGGATACTCCATGCCTGGGGCTGTATAAACAATCTGAACGAAATATATTGTATTTATTTGCTTGTTTGTTTGTTTATAGCAAGAATTCATGTGAAAGATTAGATATTTGGGCTAGCCTCACATTTTTACTAGTTCAGATTTTTTATTGTTTGGATGAACTATCTAGTTGAGTGGCATTTTGGGGGCTGTAGGGAGAACAGAAAGTCTGTTAAAGAGAGCACTGCTTTCAAAGTGTACATTTCATTCCAGTGTCATCAGACTTATGTGGAGGCTTGAAAGAAATGATTAAGGAACCCTATATCAAACCTACTAAATAGTAATCTCCAGAGTAAACACCTGAAGTTTTTTATGAGCTTCACAAGATGATTCTTTGTACACAAACAACTGAACAATGTTGGTATTGAGGACTGGCATTCTTGTATTTCTTGTTCATTACTTTTATATTATGGCAAATGGGTGGCATTGTAATCTCTTTCTCACTCTCCCATGCCAGTTGCCTTTATCACTAATTATTAACAAGGTACCCTAGACTGAACCCAGATTAAGTCTTTAGATCCTTCTCAACTCTATACTCAGCAAGACTTATGAACTGACATGCCATCTATCAACTTGATGCTAATTTTCAATAAATATTGATAGAATTTTGTTTAATAGGATTACTACTGTACTTACATACATTTGGTGAAAATTGCAAGTTTGAAACTCCTTTATGGTCTCCAAACTGAAGAAAATGGGTAAAGCTCTAATTTGTGTTTCCTTTCTTGATAATAAAAAAAACATTGACCCCTAGCCTACTGTTGAGCTTTAACTAACTGAAAGAGCCCTAGTCAATTATCAAATAAATTCTCCTTCCTCTTAAGTGAAATCGTGACTCTGAGTCTATGAATAGGCAGTGTTGGGACACTGAAGGTCCAGATTTATAGAAAATTAAGAACAGGATAAGGACTTTCAAAATCCAGGATCATGTGAAAAACAGTTATAGGCACCAGATACTAAGTATACTGTAAGCAGAAACAAGTCTCTATAGGGGAGTGGAAATACCCAAAACAAACCAAAAAAACCAAACAAACAAAAACAAAAACACAAAAAAAGGTGAGTTATAAGCCACCAGTTCTAGTCATTTCTATAGACGAGCTGATTTTACTTCATGTTATACTCCATTTCTTGTTTGTGGGTGCCATTTCTTGCATATGGGTATTTTATTCATTGTTAATCATTTTTCTATCAACTAATTTGAGTATGATTTCTTCTCCTTGTTACCAAACATGCTCTGAAAAAGACAAAATTTTGTATTTATTGAAATAAACTAAACCCATATAAAAGTAAAAGGTACTTCTGTTTCAATAGAGGTATGAAATTTCTTTGCCACTGAAATGTAAAATTATATATATTCAGTAGGATATATTAGCTTTTCACACTTGGGTAAGATGTGACTGAAAAAATAAATCATGTGATTTTAAAATCTAAATATCAGTTATATTACTTCAAAACACTTTAAGAGCATGGGATGGAATAATATAATTCTTCTTAACAGATTTTTAAGCATGAAAGCTTCACTTAACTTCCTTAAGCCAAGTCAAGGTCAACCACTCATGTGAATTACGTGCATTATACTTAGAGTAGAAAGAAAATGATATTGGTCAATTTCTCTGCATACTAACTATATACTGATTTAATACGTAAAATTTAGGAAACTTTTAAGACTCACATGTACATTAATAAAAATAAAATTTCAGTTTACAAGGTTTGTAAGTACCAATATCTACTTGCTTTAATATTGAATACATTAATTCTCTTGCGAAGTGAAACATAACTATTTGATTCCAAAATCAGTTGATATCCATCTATATTTGATTATTTGATGGTAGTTTATTTTTCCACCAAACCAGCATATTTTGGAACACTTTCTTTAGCTAATACATTATAACTACCATTGTTTTATGCTGTAAAGTCATACATATGCACTCTATGGAATATTTTAAAGTAGAGGATGGAAAAAATACATATCATAGCTACCTAGGAATAATCTTTTCTTCTTCCTTATCTCTTACCCATGTCAGAAATATTACCATCTATACACAATTACTTAAGGGGATATCAACATTGCTATATTGGAATAATACTGTATTTCAGAAATTAGAAGAAGGTTAAAGTTTCAAAAAAAAAAACCAGTTTGTCTCTAATATTCTACTGGAAAAACACTGTTACCTCTGTGCCACTAGCATACATTTCAAAAAATTTTTTCATTAAAAAAAATTATGGTAATGCTGACCTTCTCCTACCTCTTGTTCACTCTTGACTCTAACCTTCCCATCATGGCTAACAACAAAATAATTCTTGAAGGTTTAGCATGTCTTCGCTAAGATAGCAAACAAACCCTCTTTCCTATTTCTTTTCCTTCTACTTCTTCTCACAGTATTACTCAATACAACAATCTGTTAGTCTTATTTTTTTTTCCTTTTCCTCACTGTCCATATCCAGGTCACCATAACACTGTATTGGCAAAGTGTTTTCAAGCTATTTTTCTAGAGTTCCAATGCAAGCCCTCAGCCCAGGAACCATTATATATTATCTGAATTTTTAAAAGAAACAGTTCCTGAAAATCCACACCTTTCTATCCCAATTCTACTTTCACTTCCCTACTTAGAACAACTCAGTAACTTCCCATTTTTTTTCAAAAAATAATAATCCAAACACATTTTCATGGTCTTTCAGGTCCTGCATGTCTGAATACTTTCTGTCTCTCTACCGTCATCACATACTAAGTTCAAATCACTTAATTCATCCAGGACACCACAGCCATAGCTGTTAGAAGACTGCTATACATGCCTTTTTTTTTTTTTTTTTTTCCCCTTTCCTCTTGGATTTTTTCTCTCTTTTCTCTGCAGGGCCAGCTTTTCTTCATCATTCAGGACTTGCCCTACCTGACTTGCTCCCAGAACCATCCTCACAATACTTTCTGCGGTAGATCTGTCCATACCCATTAATTTCCATCTTGCCTACTTTTTGGTTGCTTTTATAGCATTTATTCTAGTTACTAAATACTTATTTTATATGAAAATTTTATCTATTCCCAAAATTGAATGTAAGTTCCCTGAAGGCAAAGATTGTTTCTATCTTGTTCACTCATGGTCTCTAGAGTCCGTCATAGTACCTACTGCATAATAGATTCTCACTAAATAGCTTTCGAACATATAGTTGAACAAATGACAATGGCTGATACTTTTGTGTGTTCATTCCAGCTTTTTCCTTGCTTATAAATAGTTTTGTGGTCATAAATACTATATCTTAAGACATTTCTATATCCTAAATGTCTTTTTGAGATATGGAAATGTAAATAAATTTAAAATATAGTATAAAATATTGGTTATACATCCAGATTTGAGCAACACATTTTTAGTTTATTTTCTTACACCATACTTCCTAAAAGTTATTTTCCTAAAAAATTATTTCCTAAAAAATTATTTTTTAATTTTTATTTTTAAGTAATTTTAGAATTACATATTTGTAAAAATAGTGTTCCCATACATCTCTACCTAGATTCTCCAAATGTTAAAATCTTACGTAACCATAGTGGAATTAACATTCATATAATATCACTGATTAAATTATAACTTTGTTCTAATTTCACCAGTTTTTCCACAATTGTCCTTTTTTCCCCATTTCTAGATCTATTAGGGATACATTGCATTTGATTGTTTGGTATCTTGGACTCCTCCAATATTTTTGACAGTCAGTCTTTATCTTTCAAGACTTTAATATTTTTGCAAAAATTTAGTCACATATTGAATTTATAGGATGTTCCGCAATTTGTGCTTATCTAATGTTTCCATAAAATTAGACTGAAGTTTGAAATTGGGGGCATAAATATCACAGAGATGATGTGACTGAATGGTGGTGCAAGTTATCAATGGGCTGTCTTCTTCTCTTTCTCCTTCCTCTTCTTGTGATGAGAACATGGAAAATTTTACTCTCTTGGAAATTTTCAAGTATGAACTACAATATCATTGTCTACCATTACCATATTATTGTCACCATGCTGTATATCACATTCCCATGACTTATCTATTTTATAGCTGGAATAGGATACTCTTGGCCTCCTTTACCCCTTTCACCCACCTTTAAGCCCTCTCTCTCCCTTTTGGCAACTGCCATAGTGTTCTCTGAGTTGTTTGTTCATTTCTTTTTGGGTTTTTCTTTGTTGTTGGTTTGTTTTTAGATTCCACATATAAGTAACATTATACAGGATTTTTGTGTTTCTTTGACTTATTTCACTTAGCACAATACCCATATGATCCATCCATGTTGTTGTAATGGCAAGATTTCTTTCTTCTTTATGTCTGAGTAGTATTCCTTTTTATATATACCACATCTTCTCCATGCATGCATCCATCAATGCAAACTTAGGTCATTTCCATATCTTGGCTGGTGTAAATAATGCCACAATGAACATAGGTATGTGTATGTGTTTCTTTCAATTAGGTTTTTTTTTTTTTTTTTTAATTTTCTTGGGATAAATACACAGCAGTAGAATTGGTGGATCATATGGTAGCTCTTATTTTTTTTTTTTAAATTTTTGAGAAGATTCTGATTTGTGACATTTTTCCTGACTGTGGATTATTCTGCCAGGGATGGGTTTTTTGGTGAAACCAGATTCCTGCCTCTTCTACCCATCTTGATGTGGCCTTTTTATCATTTGTTATAAAGAAGCTTTTCATTTAGTTTACAGGTCTTTTTCAGAAGGAATCATTCTAAATGTAGCTGTAGATTTGGTGTATTGTGGGAAGAGGTTTGTTCAGGATTTTCCTGTCACCATCTGCATCATCCTTTATCATGACTCTTATTGCTGAAGATCATAATCTTGATCACTTGCATAAGGTTATAATCCAATAAAAACTCATTATCATCATCATTCTTCCTTCTCTTCCCCTTCCTCCACAAATGATTAGACCAGTCCCTTTTTTCTGTTAAGAAACTTATCACTTTCTGGTATCACAGACATTCCAGAATTTATATGTTAAGGGATATATAGATCTCTCTCTCTCTCTGTGTGTGTATATATATATATATACCCACACACATATACTCACACACACACAGACATATACAGTTGTTGAGATGTACATTTTTTTTAAAGATTTTATTTGACAGAGAGAAACACAGTGAGGAAGGGAACACAAGGGAGGGAGAGGGAGAAGCAGGCCTCCCGCTGAGCAGGGAGCCCAATGCGGGGCTAAATCCCAGGACCCTGGGATCATGACCTGAGACGAAGGCAGAGGCTTAACCCACTGAGCCATCCAGGCGCCCATATGTTTTTTATAATAGGAAGAGTCATCAATATCCGACAAAAGAAAAAGAAAACAAGGATAAAACTTCATTTTCCTTATAGCACAATCAGCAGCCAAAGTAATATTGCAACACCAGCCTCTTCAAGAGCGACCCAAGGGCTGCTAGGTAGAAAACTATCCTATGCAAGTGGCAGTCTCACTCTGTAAAAGTAAAAGATAAAGAGGAATTCCCTCTACTTAAAAAGAAGAAAAAGATTATTCATTGTTCTTATTCACTCCTACCTCTCCTTTTCTGAGTTACCTTAGAAACAGATAGGAAATAATATTTGGGTTAACACTTTGGTCAAGCCATTTCACAATCTAAAGATGTCACCACTGTCCAGGATTTTTTTTTTTTTTTTTTTTAGAGAGAGAGAGAGAGGGTTGAACAGGGAGGGTAGGGGCAGAGGGAGAGAGAGAATGTTAAGCAGGCTCTACGTCCAGTGTAGAGCCCAGGGTGGAACTTGATTTCACAACCCTGAGATCATAACCTGAGCTTAATTGATTGAACCACCCAGATGCCCTGACTGGGAATATCTTTAATTTTTAAGATACATATTTAAAGTTAGTAGTTGCAAGATTATTTTGCTTCCCACATTTGTCCTCTGCAGCAGAAGTAAACATTAGAAAAGTGACAGGTTCTGTTTCTCATGCTAGAGGTCCACACAGGGTTTCTTTCAGTTTGGGAACCATCGTGGTTCTTACTTTCTAGAACACTTGGGTCTGTATCAACAATGAGTGTGTAGCAGCTTCCTCTGAATACAGGACAGAGATCCCCATATTCCAGAAAAAGAGTAGCCAATCTGAAGGACTTGTGCCATAAAAAATAAGTCAGCACCCTTAGCTCTGACTTCCCATCATCCAAAAGAAGTATAGGTGTCAGGTATGGGCAAACTTTCAGTAATAAAGTTATCAAGTCACTGGAGAAGGCAGTAAAGCAAACCTTGTTGTGAGGAACAAAATGCCTTAAGTATAAACTTCATATTTATGATTTAAAATGGCTGCCTTTGAAATGAGTTATCTAAACAAGTGAAAGACAGTTGTTCATTACATATTATCCTAGTCTGATTTTTCTACTTGAGTGTTCACACCAAATCATGCTTTAAAAATAAAACAAACTTAGGGCACCTGGGTGGCTCAGTGGTTAAAAACCTCTGCCTTCAGCTCATGTCATGATCCCAGGGTCCTGGGATCAAGCCCCGCATCAGGCTCTCTGCTCAGCAGGGAGCCTACCCAACCCCCCGCCCCGCCTGCCTCCTCTGCCTACTTATGATTTCTGTCTAATAAATAAAAAAATCTTAAAAAAAAAAACAAACTAGAGTGGGATGTGTAGATTTTAACATATTAGAAATTGCAGAATGTGTATGCCACTTATTGAAATAGCACTAGGCCCTAGGATTCCATTGGTATAAATATCTCCTTTGCATTTTAACAATAACAGAATGATTAGAACAAAGACATGATCACAGTCTCTAATACTGAATTATACTGTCTGTCTTTGTTACAAATCAGCTTACATAGATTCACTCTATTTTCTATGCATTTTGTCTTTTAAATCCCCTTTTACAAAATACGTATTTAAAAAAATCAGAAGACAAAATGTTTAGAGGAGCAAGTCTTGTGAATTATCTTTCCCTTGGTTACTATTAGCAAGTGGAGGGATAATCATGGACTTTGAGTGGCATGGCCAAGCGTTTCCATGGATCATTTTCCCCACAAGTTCAGGGATGAAAAAGATGGGAAACCCTCTTTTTCAAACATGTGGGCAGAGTGACACAATTCTTTAACTCTTCAAGATATCTTTCCAACATTTTTCACTCAGTTGCAATGATGATCCCATTAAAGAATGCAATGGCTAATAAAACTCTCAACTATGATTCCAGCCAAGGTTACTGTCACCAAGCCATCTTTCTCTATTGTTGTTTGTGTCCCACCAACATCTTTCTCCATGCAGTAACTAGTTGCCATATTCAGGGTTGCAGTATTCTTACTTTCCTCTTAAGCAAATGAATGTGCTTTCTGAAGCTGGCAGATTCTCTGTGTGAAGGTTATACTGTCTGTACTTGTTTGCACCAGAGCTATCAAGCCTCTAGCGTCTTGAGCTTTTCATATGCACCTGGGGTCACCATGCCATCTTCCATACCTGAAATCATAAATGTGATCTCCTGGCCAAACCATGCTAACTCTTTCTACTAGGATCCAGAGTTATGTGCTTTCTGAGTTGAACAGAAGTGTCACCATCCACATCTTGTTTATGGTTTACTTTTTTACTTTGGGGCTAAGCACCTAGCTAGCTTCTGTGCTAAGGAAGATTAAATAAATCACTAAATTGGCTTAAATTCATTAGCAACAGTTGAAAACTAATGCAGACATCCTATCACTGCCTCTTGACATCAGGACTGTGGTTTCATCTAAGAAAATCTCAGTTGCCTATGATTTCAAATCAAACAGATCAATTGTATAGTTGGGGAGGTAGTAAAGGTAAGGTGTCTTAGGAAAAAAAGAAACAGATTACCTGGTGTGAAATTGTGTGTGTGTGTGTGTGCGCGCGCGTGTGTGTGTGTGTGTATCTGCTCCTGATTCCTGATGCAGAGCTCCCAAAACCTCTTTAATGGAGGTGTTAGGAGGGGGCACCTGGGTGGCTCAATGGGTTAAGTCTCTGCCTTCAGCTCAGGTCATGGTCTCAGGGTCCTGGGATCAAGCCCCACATCGGACTCTGCTCAGCAAGGAGTGTGCTTCCCCTTCTCTCTGACTGTCTCTCTGCCTACTTGTGATCTCTCTCTCTGTCAAATAAATAAATAAAATCTTAAAAAAAAATAGAGGTGTTAGGAGAATCTTTTTCCTAACATTTCATCTTTGATCATAGTTGCTGACACAGAGCTCTTAAGTCCTTTGAAATTTCCTGAGTAATAGCAACATCCAACACTGGATTTCTAAATCCTTTGGAAGATCCTAAAGTGTCTTTGTTCTAATGAGCTGACTCTTGGTGGGTTCTTAAATGGGATCAGGAACTTTCTAGTCACAGAAAGACCAAACCATGACTAAAATCTTGAGACTTTCAGCCCTCTCACACCCCCTAGAGAGCTGAGGGACAGTAAATGGAGTTAATTATCAATCATGCCTGTGTGATGAAGCCTCCATTAAAAAAAAAAAATTCAATTAGAATGAGGTTCAGAGAGTTTATGGGTTGTTGAGCACATTGACATGCCAGAAGGGTGGCATACTCAACTCCATAGGGACAGAAGTTCCTATGTTTGGGACCTCACTTTATGTATCTTTTCACCTGGATGTTTATCTGTATCTTTTATCATTAGTTTTATTATATAATAAGCTGGTAAATGTAAAAAAAAAAGGGGGGGCCCCATCCCATGAATACAAAGTTCACTATCTCATCTGAAGATTAAAGACTTTGATATGTCTGCCTTCAGGTTTTTGTTTTGTTTTGTTTTGGGTTTTGTTTTGTTTTTAGGGCACTTATGTGCAGCTATAAATGCTTTGTCTGTAGACTTCATCTGGATTAAGGCATCTCCTTATGGGTAGCCCTGATGATTCTACACCATATGAACCCTGGAAGTTGAGTGTCTATAGAAAACTCCCCCAAGACAGTCCAGGAGATCTCAAAGATGTTTATAATCTTTAACATTTATAGCAGTACAAACTGCTAAGGCAAAATAATGGTTAGAAGAGAAATGAGAGAGACTGAGACTTGATTCATCACCTGCTGAACTTCAGCTGCTATGCTCTTGAAGAGTTCAATGGATCTTTCACCCAACAAGTCCTTATGCTTCCTCAATGTGTTCTGTGTATATTCCTCACAAAGAAGACAAAAAGCATTTCCTGTTGGGCTGCTGTCCAGGGAAGTAACAAAGAAGATTGCTTCCTTCCCCTCAGTGATGAAAGGCCACCACTTTACCAGTTGTGAGCACTCACATGCAGGTAAGAACTTGCTTTTCCTTGGAGAAGAACTGGGTTACTTCTTTGGATGTACCACCAGCAAGTTTAAGAAAACTGCTTTGTGAACTTCAGTGTACTGGGTCTCCATGTGATGTTTGAGCTGCTGCAGTACTAGGTCTTTGTGCTCCTCACTTACAAACCCAACTGTGGCCTCTCCATTCCTTCCACCTTGGGCATTCAGACAAAGTGCTATACTTCCCACAGCAATATCAGGTCATTTGAAGAATCCTGCAACATCTTGTTCTGGCCTGCCATAGTAAACCTTGAGTCTTGACTATAGTGTTATCATCAATAAGTTCCATCTTGCTGCAAGTACCGCTTTCAAATTTGGAACTTACTATCTCTGGATCTGCAAAACCTGTGATTATAGGGCTCTGAAATCATTCCTAAAATTATATTCCCCACATCTAACTTGAGAGAGGGTCCATACTGGGATACTGAGCTATTCTCAAAATTTAAACACTGTGTCATTGCTGCAATATCCAGTTTATCAGTATCAGATGAACCAGAGCAATACTTGAATTTTCTTCAAAGACAGGGGGAAAAAAAAAAGTAGTAGTACTCGGGCAATAATACATTCTTCCTGGAAGCCTTTAGATGTAGGATTTGCCTGACTTGAGGTTGCCTACCAATACAGACACAGAAGGAGGTTCCTACCCCAATGTTCTGTTCATCACTCACTGACTGGTTAAACTGGGTCTACCTGCTGCTGGGAAGATAGGTTTTTGGGATGGATCTTAGTTTCTTTACAATTTTACATCAGTTCCAACTGACCCAGTCTAACTAGTACTCTATACTAATTACTTTGTGTACTTGTTGTTGGCCAGATCCATAACTTTCCATAACAGCAGGATCGGCTCCTTTTCACTGGAGCCCAGCTTGATCCTTCAAGTGGCCCCAACGGTGACCCTAAAAAGCACTATCGAGTAATCCAGAGACTCATGAAAATAGGTGGGGAGAGAAGGGCTCTGAGGTAGAGAGGTGGGGTGGGAGTGAGGGGAAAATCTTCAATAAAACCTCTTCTATGAGAAAAACAAAATGGTCCCCACACCCCACTCCTTGCCACCGCTGCTGCAAAAAGTGGTGGCTAACCATCTAAGTCCACACCAGACTGATACTCCACCCCCTGGGCAAAAAACATGTAGCTGCCAGCCTCTCAGGGCCTGGGAGTAATCTTAAGACAAGTGGCAGAGTTGCTGGAGCCACCAGTCTCAGTGGGCTTTCTTAGACTCAGAGGGCCATGCTGCACTTCCCCTAAGGCCTTGGTGATGCCACCTTCTTCACCTTCAATGGCTTCACAGTGCTGCTCAATGGCAGCTCTAATCCCAATGAATTTCTAGAACTTGAAGAGGCACCTGGACCAGGTAGGAGCCATCCTGGTGATCCACCTGAGCCTTGACAGCCTCTGTAGCCTCAAAAGTCTCCTACAACAAAAGCTGGACTAGTATGGTGAGGTGGCCATAGGTGAGGGGTTTAGGGAAGGCAGGCTTTGCAGACTTATCTCACCCAACCTCCGTGCTCTACTCCTCAGTGCCAGTGTGCCTCACAGCTGGTGCCCTGTAAGTACTACTTGGAGCTCACCCATAGCCTCCTGGACTGGCTGAGCATCACGCCCCTATCCCTGAGCCAATGGCCGCTGCTAGCCAAGCCTGACAAATTCTTCTCGAAGGCAGTCATGGGCCAGCTGCACCTACCTCAGCCTACACCGACTGCATGCTGACCTCCATGTATGCCTAGCTGGTGTGGCACCCCATGGACCTACCGAGCAAGGTGCTGTTCCCCGGTTGCACTCCACCTGTGCTCCTCCTGGAAGTCCTGGTCCCCTTGCAGAACGTGGGATTCTTGCAGAGCACGTAGTGACCCTCCCTCCCCCAGGACCTAGCAGGACCTCAGCAGGCTGAGAGCAAGGAAAAAGTGGGCTCCCTGGGAATCTCCAGGAAGAGAAGCCAGGAGTGTCCCGGGATGCCCTGAATGACCCACTACAGCCAAGGCCCCTCACAGGGCTGAGAAAGCAGCCAGGTCCCCTAGGAGGTAAGCCCAGGAGCCCTCAGAATCATCCCCGGTACACAGGGCAGCCTCCCCTGTGCTTGGTGTCAGGAAGGTACATCCTCAGGTAGCCCTCAAACCCAGGAGAGCACCCAGCAAAGGACACAGCATATCCCGCCCCAGTGTCCCATCCATGGAGAAAGCGCCTACCCTGTTTCAGCTTGCAGTGTGGAAGGACCAGCCTGGCAACTTCCCTGGCCTGCTGAAATGGTGGCCACGCCCAGCCTGGAGAGCGGCCTGTAGCCGGCATGGAGACCCTGGGTTAGACATTAATAGTTTGGAGGAAAAAACTCTGGCGCTGCTTTAGGTCGCCAGCAGCTTCTGCCCTTGCACTTTTTCACCCTCGGGGGCTGACCAGGCTGAGACAGCAGGCGGCTATCATGCTAACACCGACGCCAGACCAGGGACCCACCCATGGTGACCACTCCCTTGCTTCGGAGAGAAACGCTCCCTCCCGGCCAAGCAGAGAGGGAATCCCTCTCGCTTCCTTTGAGCGCGTGGAGTATGCGCTGCGTTGACCCCTTCTCCCCTCGCATCTCCGACGGCAGGAGCGGAAGGGCGCGTCCCTAACCGCCATACCCTGGAAATGTAAACTCCGATGGGAACAGCTGCATGGTGGACCTCAATGTGCTTTTCACCCTCCCCACAGCAGACCTGGCTGTCAGCAATAGGAGGGCCTCAGTGATACGAGGAAGTCCCTGGCTCACCCCAACGCTGGTACTGCCATCATCAAAGCCACTCTGGTAGCTGTCAATACCAAGGGTTGGGGGGGCTGTTGAGGCCAGGCCAATCGGCAACTCAGAGCCCGGAGCAAAGTTAGTGACAAGGGCCCCTGTCGAAAGTCCTCAATCCCCACAGGGCAACTCGAAGCCCATCTGGGTCAGCCGGCAGCCGGCTCCCCCATCTTTTTCCCTGCCCTCGGTCTACCTCAACCTCTCTTACTACACATCTGGGGCAGCACTCACCTGGTAAATGAGGAGATTTTTCAAGGGTGCACAGGCCCTGCTACGTTATCAGCATCCAGGACCAGTACAAAGAAGAAGGTGAGGGGCCAGTCCTGGTCAGGCTACTGACCCGCAAGCAGAAGTGGGTCTATGACCTCCAGATGACCTGATACCCACCTTCAATTGCATGGCAACATACAAATAATACAAGGCGACGCACCCCTTGCACCAGGTCCTGGGCATCGTGGTTCTGTGAGCAACGGCACAGCAGCATGCATATGGGTCAATGCCTTCCACCCTGCAAGAAGGAATGCTAGCTCAGACCCTGACACCCACACCTTCATCCCAGAACCTGCCTCAGAAATAAACTAGGTACTCCCTTCAAACCATTCCCTCCCCCAAAAACTCAATGTCCACAGATCATTTGACTATATAACCATATATGGCAAGAGGAACTTTGGAGGTGTAATTAGGGTTAAGATCCTTGACATAGGGAGATCATCCTGTATTGTTAAATGGCTCAAAATCAAAATGGGAGAAACTCCAGATGTAGTCTGCCAGACAAAAATGTGGCACCACATAAAAAAGCCAGTTCCTGGCTTTCAAGGATTCTCCCTAGAACCTCCAGAAAGGAGTGCAGGCCTGCTAACACCTTGATTTCAGCTCAGTGAGACCCATGCCATACATTTGATGTATAGAACTGGAAGATTATAAATTTTAGTTGCTTAAAACCACTAAATTAAAAAAAAAAATAAAACCATTAAATTTGTGGTAATTTATTACCAAAGCAATAGATAAAATTTAGCTATCGTCTTGAAGGTCTAAAACACAATTGAATTTGACCTCTAATGCAATGGATGTATTTGAGAAACCCTGAACTGTAATTTATCTATGTTGGAAAGTGAAAGTGTATGACTAGCTTTGCACAGAAAAGGAAAAGACATAACATGGACATTTGTTTTTTCATTGTTGTTTTTGTTATTCTTCTTTTACAAGCAGCATCTGAATATTTCAAATAAATCCAGAAGAAGTTGGATATGGGGCCTGGCTTCAACCCTTATGGGGACAATACACCTCTTCTCAGAACCATAATTTTGGAATGAATAGGAGCCTAGAAAGCCATAGGTAAGCAATGCAATGGTGAGTGTTCTGGAATGTCTAGATCCTGTGGCATGGCAACAAATTTATTGGTGGAATCTTACTAAACAGATTCTTGGATTTATGGTATTTCTTTAAATTTTACATTTTAAATTTTAAATTTTACATTTTAGATTTAAATTTTAAATTTTACACCATTCCATTTCAACAGCAGTTAGCTAGGTAATATATACAATGGGCCCTATGATAGCTGTCTGATACTTTTTAGCAGAAATTAAAGAAGTCATTCTATATGGTTTGGTGTTCAGAATACCAACTAGTGTATTTTCTCTTCCCTCCTAACCAGAAGCTCAAAATTCTTAGTGATCATCCTGCTTCCAAATACAGAAGTGAGCCTTAACTGGGTTGTATCAAATACTACATCCCAGATGTACTGTAGTGGTTGGTTAGTATATGGTCGTGTGACCAATCTGGGCCATTGAGAAGTGGGCAGGTTTTTCAGAAGGCATCTGTTTTGTTCTGGGTATGACTGCCTTTACTACCTACTTCTATAATACTATGCAATGGTGAAATTTAGAAAAAAAAAATTATCCATCTTTCAAGATAAGGAATAACATATCTATAACTTTATTTTGGAGTCAGAAAATCCTAGATTCTATATACTGAGTAGTATAGATCAGTATATGGATTAAGACATAGGTATTATAACAAACTGAGCAAAACATTTGTGTGTATGTATGTGTGTGTATTCTAAACAGTGACAGATGCAATAGTATAACTTAGCTGGAAGTAGGTATAGTGAGTGAAAGGGAAATTTGCCTTTAAACAGAATGAGAACAGAATGGATTATGTCTTAGCAGGCCAAGAAATGAGAAAATAAAAGAATAAACTTCAAATTAATAAATGAATAAATAAATGTGTTTTTAAATATATCAGAGACCAATTGAAGCAACAAGGACCAGATGCACTAAAATTCCACAGGAAAAGTCTTTTGAAATGATGTAATGATGGCCAGCTATTTCATTCCCTTTGGAAATTTGCCAGATCTTTGCATAAGCTGTGTTTCTATTGGCCCTAAGAGACAAATTTTATAGGGGGATAAAGAAACAGCAAAATTTTTGACCACCTTATGGTACTAGCATCATAGCCTGCAAACTGGATGTTCCAGTTATACATTTCTCTGGAAAAAAAAAAAAAACACTTCAAAATTTAGTCTTAAACTTTGACTTAAAACAACAACAATCTTGTTTTCTCATAGTTTCTATGGGACAGGAATTTGGGAAAATACTAGCTGGGTGATTCTGGCCTAGAGTCTCTCAAGTGGTTGCATTCAGATGTGACTAGAGCTGAACAGTGGAACGATGAAATAGCTGAGGGCTACAGGGCTCTTTCTGTATCTGTTTCTCTTTTTCCATCCATGTGGTCCCAGAGCTTGTCCATGTAATCCCTATGGAATAGTTCAGGATTCTTCACAGTTCGGTGGCCTCAGGGCAGCTAAATTGTTAACAGTGCCTGTGAAGGCTATAAGAGTCAAAGAATCCAACAAGAAGGGCAGAAGTTGAGTTACATTATATGACTAGACCTCATGTTGTGTTCCTTCCGTCATACTTTTGAAATAAAATCCTGCCCAATTTGAAAGAGAGAAAACATAAATTCCACCCCTCAATGGAAAGAATCTCAAAGTCACATTGTATCAAGGACATGTAGCATGAAAGTTATTGCCGTGGCCATCTATGGCAAGTACAATCTGCCTCACTACATTATGCAATTTATTTCCAAATAATATAATAAATGCATAACAAATGCATGATAAATAAATAAACTATTTGTATAAACAGAGAACATGAACTATGAAGGTTTTATGACTCCCAAATCAAATATTGCTATTAAGGTGTAGATCAACTCAAACTCAATGATTAACAAAGAAGATAGGGCCCAGAAACCTAGCTAATCAAATGGAAAAGTTACATTCAAGAACACAGCTGTCTTGGCCCCAGCATCTCTTTAATTTCATATGAAAAAGGGGCAACTATCTCGTTAGGAAAAACTCCATTTTCTACTCCATTGACTGAAGCAAAACTACAGACTCAATGGGGTCCTCAGTTTATAGATCTTCCCTAAATATCTGGCCAGGTTCACTGATAATTTGGCCAAGGTGAAACCTGATGGCACCCACTGGGCTGTGGCAGCTGTTCCACAGCATCAGCTATGCAGAACTGAAAATGACATGGTCTCTCTGTTTAGTGAGAAGAACCCAAGGCTGTTGTCATTTATCTGGCCAATACTTCCCTTGATTAAACTTGTTATATTTTCACTGACTCTTGAGCTATTGTTCAAGAGGGTGGGTTCTTGCTTTGTCTCCTCTTGCAAAACCACAGACTGGTAGATTAAAGACACCACTCCCGAGGAGTGTTTGTAGTAGAAATAAATCACGGCTACTAATCAGAATCTAGGGATCATTCACATAAGATGTACACAGTAGGGGCCCTTCATCTGAAGAGACCAAACAAAGTCAAGCTCTGATTAAGATATTTCAACATCCATATTTTCAGTACTACTGTCTATATTCATAATGGTACCAGATAAGGCACTGAATGACTATTCTAGGCTAGGCACAAAGTAAATCCATGTTCTGATGCAGAGGCCAGAACTGTGTGCCAGATTTGTGATTCCTGACAAAAGTTGGTCCATTTGTTGCATAACGGGGTGGTGCAGATTATGGCCCCTGCTCACTCCTGACATACTGACTATACTAGAACTTTGACCACTGTCCAAAGTATTTGTTGGGACCACAAAAAGTTGGTGCTTTTTCACATTAGGATCAGCTGATTTTGGCCATATGATTATGGCTCTTGGAACTAATTTGTGTTATGTTTTCATCTTTCTGGAAAATTTTCCATGTGGTAATGATGCACCTTTTTTTTTTGGTCCACAAAAGCCTCTCAGTGATGGTTGGTAATTAATTTTTTGATAGACTTTCCACATACCCTAATATCCACAAGCAATTGGTATAATTTAGCATTGAAATATGCTCCTCAAAAATCCATTCAAATAATTTATAACTCTATCTCCTTTACCCTCCTCCAGTCCACACACCTTTGTAAGGCAGCTAATGATGGCAAACAATTTTGTTTCAGCAAACTGCATTCTCTGGATGGGTTGAAAGGATAATAGATCGTAAGGAAAATGAACACTTATTTATATGCAGTGATTGCCAAGTTCCCCCTACATTGGCCCACAACATAAGAGACAAATAGATATCTGTACATTTTGTAACAGTTCCACTTTTCATTATACACTCATGTTTTCAGATGAAAGAGCTGGTTTCCAGCAAGTGCTAATTGAAAATAGGTAAAACTGGCTACTGGAATGAGACATATAGATTTAGCAGGAGTAGAACAACAACAGTGCTGGTACCTGGCAAGAGAACACCTTGTGGAGATACAGAAGTGAGGAGGGATTAATGAATGATATTCGTCTTTTACAATCATCCCTGGAATCTTATCCATTAAGGAAAACACCCTATTGCAACTTTCCCAAACCAATGTTAAATCCTTAAATGTAACTGGCTGTTGGGTCTTCTATCTCCAAATAGATAAATTTGATACTAATTGATTACTGTTTCCTTTAATTATTGGAAACAGCAGGAGTGGACTTAGATCCTGTATATTCCATGTGAAATACTTGTCAACACCTTTAGCTGTATTCCTCACTCTTATTCCCATCATCATCCCTCCAACATTCTATAAAGAGGAAAAGTGCCACAATACAGGTTCTGGGGACAAACAGGACAGAGTGAAGTGAAAGCTTTCAGGTAGTCATTCCATAAACAAAGACTGGACTCAGTCATTTTGTCTGAAACAGGAGCTGTGAGGTTTACCAGCTGACTGGAGAGGCACATTGGAGACACTGTCAACTGCCTCAATTGATTCAACCTTCCTTGGGGGTCCCCAGAAATTGTCACTGTTTTCTTCCCAGTGGACTGATGTGCAATTTTGTTACTGTATTTTCTATGTGGCCCCAGTTATTAACTTACTTTCTTCCCCAAAATATAATGCACCTTAGGGCTGGTCATAAGAGACTTCCATGTGTTTAACAAAACACCATGCATTCTTCAGATGATTGTGGAAATCTCTGAAATGAAATGAAATGAAATGAAATGAAATAAATGAAGTGAAGTGAAGCTACCCTTGATTTCTCAGGGAAAAACCTGGAAGAATGTGTGTGTGTGTGTGTGTGTGTGTGTGTGTGTGTGTGTGCTTGTGTGTTTTTGTGTATGTGTGTTTCTGTCTGTCTGTATGTGTGTAAACATCAATCTCTCCTTTCCACCTCTTCCAAAATAAAATTCTTAAAAATAGTTAGTTGGAGTTCAAAATGCTTTTCTAATAGAGACAGTTTTATTAAAATTAGTAGCAAAATATAAGACATGTATCTTGATTTAACTGTGCCCATAACTAATAGCTGGCAACTCATCTTTCACATTCAGAGCTTGGGCATTAAATGTGAGAAGGTATGGAAAACTCAGGAGTCAAATATGTAATTTAATAATTTAATGTAATATTTTTATTTAAAAATACATCATATTGACAAATAATGTCAATGGTCTAGACACTGGTTTCATAAATAAAGTTTACAGGATATCCTCCCAACTATATGCTTGCATGCATGTCTCATCTCCAGACATCCAAACTGTCTAAATTTCAGCATCCTACTCCTACATTCCTACTGGGCACAAATATTTGGGTGAAGGTTGCCTGAGTAACGAACTTCTTTTGTTTTTGTTTGTTTGTTTGTTTGTTTAATTTATTTTTTATTTATTTTCGGCATAACAGTATTCATTATTTTTTCACCACACCCAGTGCTCCATGCAATCCGTGCCCTCTATAATACCCACCACCTGGTACCCCAACCTACCACCCACCCGCAATTCAAACCCCTCAGATTGTTTTTCAGAGTCCATAGTCTCTCATGGTTCACCTCCCCTTCCAATTTTCCCCAACTCCCTTCTCCTCTCTAACTCCCCATGTCCTCCATGCTATTTATTATACTCCACAAATAAGTGAAACCATATGATAATTGACTCTCTCTGCTTGACTGATTTCACTCACCATAATCTCTTCCAGTCCCATCCATGTTGCTACAAAAGTTGGGTATTCATCCTTTCTGATGGAGGCATAATACTCCATAGTGTATATGGACCACATCTTCCTTATCCATTCGTCCGCTGAAGGGCATCTTGTTCCTTCCACAGTTTGGTGACCGTGGCCATTGCTGCTATAAACATTGGGGTACAGATGGCCCTTCTTTTCACTACATCTGTATCTTTGGGGTAAATACCCAGGAGTGCAATTGCAGGGTCATAGGTGAGTTCTATTTTTAATTTCTTAAGGAATCTCCACACTGTTCTCCAAAGACGCTGTACCAACTTGCATTCCCACCAACAGTGGAAGAGGGTTCCCCTTTCTACACATCCCCTCCAATACATGTTGTTTTCTGTCTTGTTAATTTTGGCCATTCTAACTGGTGTAAGGTGATATCTCAATGTGGTTTTAATTTGAATCTCCCTGATGGCTAGTGATGATGAACATTTTTTCATGTGTCTGATAGCCATTTGTATGTCTTCATTGGATAAGTCTCTGTTCATATCTTCTGCCCATTTTTTGATATGTTTGTCTGTTTTGTGTGTGTTGAGTTTGAGGAGTTCATTATAGATCCTGGATATCAACCTTTTTGTCTGTACTGTCATTTGCAAATATCTTCTCCCATTCCGCAGGTTGCCTCTTTGTTTTTTTGACTGTTTCCTTTGCTGTGCAGAAGCTTTTGATTTTGATGAAGTCCCAAAAGATTATTTTCGCTTTTGTTTCCTTTGCCTTTGGAGACATATCTTGAAAGAAGTTGCTGTGACTAATATCGAAGAGATTACTGCCTTTGTTCTCCTCTAGGATTCTGATAGATTCCTGTCTCATGTTGAGGTCTTTTATCCATTTTGAGTTTACCTTTGTGTATGGTGTAAGAGAATGGTCGAGTTTCATTCTTCTACATATGGCTGCCCAGTTTTCCCAGCACCATTTATTGAAGAGACTGTCTTTTTTCCACTGTATATTTTTCCCTGCTTTGTCGAAGATTATTTGCCCATAGAGTTGAGAGTCCATATCTGGGCTCTCTACTCTGTTCCCCTGGTCTATGTGTCTGTTTTTATGACAGTACCATGCTGTCTTGGTGATCACAGCTTTGTAGTAAAGCTTGAAATCAGGCAGCATGATTCCCCCAGTTTTATTTTTGTTTTTCAACATTTCCTTAGCGATTTGGGGTCTCTTCTGGTTCCATACAAATTTTTGGATTAATTGCTCCAGCTCTTTGAAGAATACCGGTGGAATTTTGATCAGAATGGCATTAAAATGTATCTATCAATAATCGCTCTCAATGTGAATGGCCTAAATGCGCCCATAAAATGGCACAGGGTTGCAGATTGGATAAAATGACAGGACTCATCCATATGTTGTCTACAAGAGACCCATTTTGAACCTAAAGATACACCCAGACTGAAAGTGAAGGGATGGAGAAGCATCTTTCATGCCAGTGGGCCTCAAAAGAAGGCTGGGGTAGTGATTCTCATATCAGATAAATTAGATTTTAAACTAAAGACTGTAGTCAGAGATACAGAAGGGCACTACATCATTCTTAAAGGGACTATCCACCAAGATGATCTAACAATTGTAAATATCTATGCCCCCAATATGGGAGCAGCAAACTACATAAGAAAATTGTTAATCAAGATAAAGAATCATATTGATATGAATACATTAATAATAGAAGATCTTAACACACCTCTCTCAGAAATAGACAGATCATCAAAGCAGAAAATCAATAAAGAAACAACAGCATTGAATGACACATTGAACCACATGGACCTCATAGATATATACAGAACATTCTACCCTAAAACAACAGAATACTCATTCTTCTCAAGTGCACATGGAACCTTCTCAAGAATAGACCACATACAGCAGGACTCAACCGATACCAAAAGACTGAGATCATTCCCCACATATTCTCAGATCACAATGCTTTGAAACTGGAGCTCAATCACAAGGAAAAGTTCCGAAGGAACTCAAACACCTGGAAGCTAAAGAACACCTTGCTTATGAATGTTTGGATCAACCAGGAGATCAAAGAAGAACTGAAACAATTCTTGGAAACCAATGAGAATGAAGACACTTTGGTCCAAAACCTATGGGATACAGTAAAGGCTGTCCTAAGGGGGAAATACATAGCCATCCAAGCCTCCCTCAAAAAATTGAAAAATCCAGAACACAGCATCTCTACACTTTAAAGAACTGGAGAATCAACAACAAATCAAACCAACTCCACACATAAGAAGGAAATAATCAAGATTAGAGCTGAGATCAATGAGGTAGAGACCAGAGATACAGTAGAACAGATCAATGAAACTAGAAGCTGGTTTTTTGAAAGAATCAATAAGATCGATAAACCATTGGCCACACTAATCCAAAAGAAAAGAGAGAAAGCCCAAATTCATAAAATTACAAATGAAAATGGAGAGATCACAATGAACACCAAGGAAGTAGAAACAATCATCAGAAGTTATTATCAACAGTTATATGCCAATAAACTAAGCAACCTAGATGAAATGGATGCATTCCTGGAAAACTATAAACTCCCAAAATTGAACCAGGAAGAAATTGACAACCTGAATAGACCTATATCTAGTAACGAGATTGAAGCAGTGATCAAAAACCTCCCAAGAAACAAGAGCCCAGGACTTGACGGATTCCCTGGGGAATTCTACCAAACTTTCAAAGAAGAAATAACACCTATTCTCCTGAAGCTGTTTCAAAAAATTGAAGCAAAAGGAAAAGTTCCAGACTCTTTCTATGAAGCCAGCATTACCCTGATCCCTAAACCAGTCAAAGACCCTACCAAAAAGGAGAATTTTAGACCAATATCACTGATGAATATGGATGCTACGATTCTCAAAAAGATCCTAGCAAACAGGATCCAACAGCACAGTAACGCACTTTTTTGAAGATGTGTGCAGCCACCTTAATATCTTGTTTGGATTTGGCAATATATCAAAAGTACACATTTTAAGGCATTGCCCTAGGGAGATGGATGCCCATCAGGTACACACAGTTGGGTAGAAGTATTTGTATTTAAATACATAGGGAAGTCAGCCATACCTTTGACTCTGTATCTGGTTTAATATTCCAAATTAATTTTTCAGCTTTTTGACATATCCTGGCTGTTATTTTGGACTCAGATATTTTATAAAACCTGGAGTTCATGTGTGAGTCATTGCTGTGTTTTCACATTTATCATGACAAAGGTAGCAGCAACATCTCTGACATGAGGAGTGAGGAAGAGGGCATGTTATAAATCATGGCTGGAGAGGACTATTTGTAATTTAGGAGTTTATTTGGGTAAGGCATATATACAATACCTGTTCCTACCGTGATCCAGTGGAGCTAAAGGAGTGTGAATTATTGAGTGGAAATCCACATTGGTGTTACTTATGTAGACAATCTGGTGATTGCAGGTTTGCTATATAGCTTTACCATTATGAAACTAATGTTTCCTCCATGGATAATGGCACAGGCCGGAAATCTCATGAAATGCTGCTTGGTAAACAAAAATGAGAGGGCTAATATTTTTCTACTACTAAAGATTTGTTACCTTCAATACTAAAAGAGTTACTGCATTAATATTGGTGAAATAATATCCTTATGAGCCCTTGTTTCTAAAACTGTGAGATACCCACACATTCTTATACAGATTATTGCATTTATATTGGATTGTAAAATAACCATCCTGGAGACAAGTGGTAAAACAATTTTTAAAGTGCAGAGACTTATATTGCATGTCAAGTGATTATTTTCAGGGAGTAAAAATCAAATTCTCTTTGCTATGCAGCAGGATGGTATTTTATGATAATAGAAGATACTTGAAAACAAGTCTTAATGTAGTTTTAGAAATTAGTCCTCTACTTCTTATCACCTTTACAAATGATTCATCAGTGGCTGCTTCCCACATCCTTTTCCCCCACTTAGCTCATGTTGCCCTTCTCATTTTTTTTTTCTTTTTATTCTGGCAGTTTATGATGCTTATAAGAACTAGAGATGCTGCAACTTAGAAGCTGACATATTTAAAGCACCAACTAGACTATTTCACATGTTCAAATTGTGTCATTTTGCCTACCCTAATCCTGTGGACAAGAGAATAATTCTCCATCCATCTTTGTAGCCTAGAAACCATAGATTAAACAAAAAGTCCTTAATTCTAGAAAACACAGAGTGATTCATGAAGTGGGAGAGGAGCCTCAACTAAAGAAGTAGAAGTCCTACATGTTTCCAAAACTAGAAACTTGTACCAGGCAAAATAAGACATTATTAAATATTTATTAGAAAACACGAAAGAAGAGATTTACCATATATTGCATTGAAACAGTAAGATAAGATGAGGTACTGATTGAGAAATTTATACAAATCTACCTGAGCTACTGTGGGAATAGTTTACAGAAAAGTGCATGTGTGGCTAAAGAGAAGGAGTAAGTGAAAAAACATGAGGTATTCTTATGAAGAAAGATCAGACAGCCAGGTTGGAACCAGCCGTGTTAGCCTCATTTAAGGAGTTGAAGTTGATGTTGGTATGAATCAATCTATTACATCCCCAGCCCACTAAGAACGGTGTTTTCCCCTACTATCAAAATTCCCCTTAAACTTATACCAGAACTCTGGTGTGTGTGGGTGAGTGGGTATGTTTGTGGGAATAGATATGGACTCATAATTATTTGGGCAGGTAAGAAGACCAAGAATCTCTCCTAGCTCAGTTGGTTACAGTGAAGATGGATATCACAATGTAGTCTGTGCCAGTAAGAATTCTTTCCTGTCCTACAGAAGAAAAGTTAAGGCAAGATTAGTAAGACATGTGATTCTGTCCCCATGTAAGAAAATACTCAATAGAAAAAAAAAAAATCTCACTTATTCATTCAATCAGCAATTAATTATTGAGGATCTACTATGATCCAGGAATTTTTTTCTTAGGCCTTGGGGATTTTACAAAGAGCAACAAAAACAAACAAGCAAAGATTCATGCCTGGTGAGAGCTTACATTATCATGTTTTTTTGTTCAGTAAGTCCTCAGATTAAATATTAAGAACAAAATTGTTGTTGTTGTTATTCTCTCACTGAGAATAGACCTTTAGGAAAATTTTATCTAAATCTCAACCACTTTTCAATTTGTGAAAATTATATTCTCAAATACTAGGCGTTTCATATGTTTCAGCCTGTTTTTCCTCGTAAAAATGATAGAATTTTTAAAGTAGCTTGTTGACCAAATAACACAGATGTGAATCTAATCTTCTGATGGAGATATATACATATATATATATATATATATATATATATGTATATACCTCCATATATAGATATGGATATATGAAACAAGGCAAAGTTTTTGGTTTTGTACATAAGTTCATAGACCTTCAAAATAATTTAAACTGATTTTCTCACTTTGTAAGGAGTTTATTATTTTTTTTTTACTATTTTATTTTACTTTGCTTATTGTCCCTGTCATGAGACTTGAGTATATCTTTACTTTATTTTTTAAAGGAGTTTATTTATTTATTTGTGAGAGAAAGAGCAGGAGCAGAGGGAGGGGCAGAGAGGGAAGGCACTGGGGCTCCTGTGAGCTGGATCCCAGGATCCTGAGATCAGAACCTGAGCTGAAGATAGATGTATAACTGACTGAGCCACCCAGGTGTCCCTGTACCTTTATTTTAAGTGCAAATTATCAGACTCTATTCTCAGAAATGATTCTGAAGGGCTAGGACTGGGTCTATCAACAGCCCTTTTTTCCCCAAGAAATTATGATGTAGGTGGTTTAAGTAACATACTTCAAAGTATACTGAAATCAGAATGATTCACTTAAAGTCATAAGTATGTTGTAGTAAGCTTTCTACCAATTATGCAATAGTAGGTTACCAAACCACTGAAATTGATAATCTTTCTGAAGATACTATAAAATGACTATTATTAAGCAAACATTTTCTTATAAAAGTTTATAAATTAAAAATCACAAATAAGCAGATCTGCTGTGTTTTCATTTTTTTAGGATAAGTTTCTAAAAACAGTAACAAAATGAAGTCATTTTGCTAGCAGAGCTATAAATGTTCTTTGGTCCTCCTCCGTATGAAAATTTAAAATCAGAAAACCTCAGTAGAACTGAATCTATATCTTCTTTATTTTTATTTTTATTTTTATTGTGTTATGTTAGTTACCATACAATACATCATTAATTTTTTTTTAAAGATTTTATTTATTTATTTGACAGAGAGAGATCACATGTAGGCAGAGAGGTAGGCAGAGAGGCAGGCAGAGAGAGGGAGGAGGAAGCAGGCTCCCTGCTGAGCAGAGAGCCCGATGTGGGACTCGATCCCAGGACCCTGAGATCATGACCTGAACCGAAGGCAGCGGCTTAACCCACTGAACCACCCAGGCGCCCTACATCATTAATTTTTGATGTAGTGTTCCAACATTCATTGTTTATATATAACACCGAGTTCTCCAGGCAATACCTGCCCTCCTTAATACCCACAACCAGGCAAACCCATCCTCCAACCCCTCTCCCCTCTAAAACCCTCAATTTGTTTCTCGGAGTCTACAGTCTTTCATGGTTCCTCTCCCCCTCCAATCCCCCCCCTTTACTTTTCCTTTCCTTCTCCTAATGTCCTCCATGGCATTCCTTATCTTCTACAAGTAAGTGAAACCATATGATAATTGACATTCTCTGCTTGACTTATTTCACTCAGCATAATCTCCTCCAGTCCCATCCCCATTGATGCAAAAGTTGGGTATTCATCCTTTTTGATGACTGAGTAATATTCCATTGTATATATGGACCACACCTCCTTTATCCATTCGTCTGTTGAAGGGTATCTCAGCTCCTTCCACAGTTTGGCTTTTGTGGACATTGCTACTATGAACATTGGGGTATATATGGCCCTTCTTTTCACTACATTTTTATCTTTGGGGTAAATACCTAGTAGCACAATTGCTGGATCATACAGTAGCTCTATTTTTAATTTTTTTGAGGAATCTCCACACTATTTTCCAAAGTAGCTGCACCAGCTTGCATTCCCACCAACAGGGTAAAAGGTTCTCCACATTCTCTCCAACATTTATTGTTTCCTGCCTTATTAATCTTTGCCATTCTAACTGGTGTAAGATGGCATCTCAATATGGATCTGTAGCTTAAATTTAGAGCGAATGATATGATTGACTCTAAGTAGTGCAGGGCAAATAAACACATGTATAGTGAAGGAAGTGTCTGACATATAATGGTAGAAATCTCAAATTTAGTCGTATTCTTTTGGAAACTGCAATGTGGTTAAATTAGATCTATGTCAAAAACATCTAAATCTTCACATAAAGATGGTAAATTACATGGAGAACAAAGACACTATGCTGGTAGTCCTGGGATAAACCACCTTTTTTTTTTAATGGTTATTATCTGTGTCAGTAGTTCTGTAAATGATTTTAAAAGATTTCTTCTTCTGTTGCTATTTATGAGTGTTAGAAAGATCTCTCCAGCCCAAAATATAAACTCTACTTTCACTCTGGAGAAATGTCAAAGCTTTGGTTTTATAATCTCAGAGTTGAAAAGGTCATTAGAGGATATTTGATCTAAAGTTCCTTTAGATGTTTAAATCCTCTTTCAGTATCTTTGCAGAACTATTGCCTAGTCTCACAGATTCCAACCATGAGAGTTATTCTATTGATCAACAACACAAATTTACTGAAGGAAATT
The DNA here is from genome assembly GCF_009829155.1 of Mustela erminea. Lineage (NCBI taxonomy): Eukaryota > Metazoa > Chordata > Mammalia > Carnivora > Mustelidae > Mustela > Mustela erminea. The sequence goes on along the minus strand of NC_045617.1, from coordinate 107,920,338 downwards.
AGTTTGTCTTTAATATTGCTGAATTTTATTTGTTTGTTTAATTTTTATTGATTATGTGCCAAAATCTGTTTGTCTTCCAGTCTTTACCTTATCTCCAGCATTATCATTTGGAAAACATGGAAAATACCTTAACTCTCTTCTTCTTGAAATGAGATAAAAGATTTTTGAAGAGAGAAATGATTGTCTACCTCTCCTCTCCAATTTCTCAATTCAAGTCTTTTTTTCTTTAGTTTTTGTAATATTTTATACAATGGGTCAACTTCTCTGAATAATAACTTTTGAATTATCTATATTCTTCTTGAGATTCCACAATTTTAATTCTAGCATCTTCACTTGTAAAGTTACAGTCAACTATAAAAAATGGTATTGTATGTAAATTAGTCAATCATCTTTTCAAATATTACAATTACTGAAAGTGGATTTCAACACATAAAGGATTTTTAGAGAATTCACCACTGAACTGTGAGAAGGATCTTATGTAGATTCTGATTCTATGTTGCAGGGCCATCACATTGCGGAACACTAGAACACATTAATTTCATGGAATTGAGGGACAAGAGTGAGTGAGAGATTAAAAATTCCAATTATATGGGGCACCTGGGAAGCTCTGTTAAGTGTCTGATCCTTGATTTAGACTCAGGTCATGATCTCAGGGTCGTGAGATCAAGCCCTGTGTTGGGCTCCATGCTCATCTGGGGGTCTACTCCAGGTTCTCTCTCTCTCCCTCTATCTCTGCTCCCCTCCTGGTTGTACATGCACAGTCTCTCTTTCAAAATAAATTGATCTTTTTAAAAATTTTAAATTATGGGGACACCTGGGTGGCTCAGTGGGTTAAAGCCTCTGCCTTCGGCTTAGGTCATGATCCCAGGGTCCTGGGATCGAGCCCTGCATTGGGCTCTCTGCTCAGCAGGGTGCTTGCTTCTTTCTCTCTCTGCCTGCCTCTCTGTCTACTTGTGATCTCTGTCAAATAAATAAAATCTTAAAAAAAATTTTTTTAATGATGGAAAAAATAAGGGATAAATTTAGCCCAGAGTTGATATCAATGAGATGAATAGTGGCAAGAAAAGAGGGACATGCTTTTTTTCTGAGATGAGACAAAACAGGGAGAGATAGATTTTGGAATAAAAAGACTATGTCGGTATTCTGGGTCAAATGACTTGGGTTTTCACAAATGAAGTAGAAACTACTTTCTACAGATAAAGATGACAGCTGCAGTAGCCTGCTTATAGATTTGAGGAAAGAAAATAAATCTTAGATAACAGCTGTGGTAAATGCAACAAAGTCTATATCAGATGACTAAAAATGGCTGTCAAACAGCAGTGGGACATCAGAGAGGATACATTTATACTGGACATATTTGGTATTGTAGCAAGTTATCTTCTAGCAAATTATAGTATTTTAAATGAAGAAGAGAAAAGGAAAAAAATATTGAGATTTCCTGGATATATAATTTTACAGGAATTGTATGAAATATTTTTCTTATGATCAAAATTTTTCTACAGTGCATTTTTAGGAATTCTAGCTTAGACAGGGTATTGTAAACTTGTTTCTCTGTTTTTCTCTCCACTAAGTACACAAATAAAGGGTAAATATCAAAAGAAGCAAGCATAAATGAACCCTGAAAGATGATTATTTAGGGTTCTCTTAGGAAACAGAACCAGTAGGATACACAGAGAGCGGCAGAGAGATAGAAAGAGAAAGAGATCTGTTGGAAAGAGTTGGTTCACACACAATTATAGAGATAGAATTTTGAACTAACAAGATCTAATTGACATATACTGAACATTCTTCCTAACAAAAGCAGCATATTCATTTTTTTTATTTTTTTCTCCACATTTCTCCCCAGGTATCCATAGAATATTCACCAAGTAAACCAAATCTAGTTTCATAAAACAAACCTCAACAAATTTAAATATTTTAAGTTATACAGAGTATGTTCTCTACCCATAGTGTTAAGTAAATAGAAATCAGTAACAGAAAGACAACAGCCACATTTCCAAACATGTAGAAATTGAATAATACATTTAGATAATCCAGGTGTCAAAGAGTGAGTCTTAAAGGAAGTTTTTAAAAATCACAGAAAATAGAATAAAAATGAAAATCCAATGTATTGAAATATATGGGATACAGTGAAAGTATTGTTGGGAGATGAATGTGTAATACTAAATGCATATATGAGAAATGAGAAAAGGTTTCAAATAAAATAGTTACCTAAGAAACTAAAAAAAAAAAAAAAAGTAAAGCAAAATAAACCCAATGCAAGAAGTAGGAAGAGAATAATAAAGAGCAAAAATCATTGAAATTGAAAATAGGAAAACATCAGAGGAAGTGAGTAAAATGAAATTTAAAAAAATATTGGCAAAATTCATAAACCTATATCAAGACATAAAACTGTATACTTTTACATTTATAGGAGTAATGGGCTTCTAAAATACTTTGCATTGTATTAATCATATTTGAATCTAGAACTGCAATTGACTCAGAACTGATGCACATACACACTTTCTTGGGTTAGAGAAGTGCATTTGATGAGTCTTCTAAAACATCTCTAAGGCAGAGTCACCCAAAATATTTTCTGCGACTTAAATTATATGCTATCTACATTTAAAATTGAATATGGTAAAATCTGTAGAAATTTACACTTGTTTCTGGAAGACATGAATGCAATTTATGATCCAAAATGTCAAACTACAAAAAAAAAAAAAAAAATCAAAGGCATATGTGCTGAAACTTTCAAAAAATTCAGGACAAATCTTTCTTTTGGAAATGTTTATGCAGTTAGCTTATCTCATTTGTCTGCAATATCCCATATACTTCAGTCTTTTAGGAAGGAATTCTTACCATATGCATGTTCCATTTGAATCTTAAAATATTCAGATCCCTTTACTATGACAATTATTATATACAAATCATTTTGAAACAGTAAATTATTTGCCTTATGCCTTCCTTTAGTATTTAATTCAATAGAAAGGTGATTTTTATTTTATAATCTTTATTTACCTAATCAACTAAATTTCATATATCATTTCTTTAGTAGAGTGTGTGCGTGTATGAGTGTGTGTGTGTGTGTGTGTGTGTGTGTGTGTGTATATATATATATGAAATTTTCAAAATATATGTGTTGTACATAATCTAAAACAGGTTAGACAAAATATAAACTATAAGAAAAATGTTGGTTCAAAAGTTCAAATTTTGAAATATTTAGTGTTGAGAAAAAGTGGCATTTGATTCTTCTGGGTAAATAAAAGTAAGAGGCAACTACAAACCAAGTGTAATATAATCATACAAGGTAAAGAAGACTGTGATCTGAAATCTGAACAAGTTGCCCCCTGGCCACAAAACTTCACTTTTTTGAGCTGAACAGGAAGAATGGCTTTTCAAGTTCTACAATCAGGAGACTCCAGTTGAAATGCTACATGGTCACATACCCTGCAGCTCTATTTTTCTCCTTCAGTTAACACGCTATGAGAAAATAGTTGACAGATTTTTGAAGCCAGACCTGTAGTCTGTTATTTGTGCTTTCTCTTGTCTATGAATTGTATCATTTTCTGTTTCATTTTTTTCTTGTACATGTTCTGCTGGCTGATTTATAATTTATGTAAGCAACACCTATCTCCACTAGTGTACCATGCCATGCAGCAAAGTCTGTTTTCTATAAGAAATAATGCTCTAAGGTGTTTCTGCTATTCCTGCAATATTTTTAAAAGTCAGAGTTAGAGATGGATTTTCTTTACTCCACATTTAATTATAGCTTATTCTAATGAAAAATGACCATTTCTATACTTTTTTTTAAATTTGAAGTTGGAATATGACTTTTTATCGCTTTGTGTAATAGAAAATGAAAACCTATTAGTTTTACTTGAAGGTGAAAATCCAGACGCATCCTTAGTATGATCAGTGATTTCTGCATCACAGGTTAAAAATGTAGAGAAAATCATGAAAATGATTCTGCTATGATCTCCAAGTAGGTAATTATTTATCTGCTAATTATATCTATTTACTTTCCTGACTATTAGAGTCAATACAGAATATCTACTCATTATTAATATTAAGAGCCTAATAATAATAAGATATGTGTAATATTGGGCTTAGGACAAGGATCATGATTTTTGTTTTATAGTTCAAATATTCCCTCTCATTTTTTTTTTCTAAATTTAGTAAACAAAATAGTGGTGTGAAAAGAATTTAGCAACTTTCTATTACATTTTTTTGAATATCAGATCACCTAAGATACATGTTAGAAACATGATCTCAGTATAGGAAAAGGGAACTGGAGCCAGGGATATCATATACCAAATTTTCCTACATTTGCTCTCATTAACTAATTAATGTTTTCAATGCAATGCCGATTAGGTAAGAGTGCTCTGCTCCCACTTTAACAGTCTTGCCCAAGTGGTATATCCATTAATATCCCAACATGCATCTGAGACCAATCTGAACAAATTAACACCTTGTTGAATGCTCAGTAAATAAATGTCACATAAGTCTTAAAAGACTTAAATATTTAGCAAATTGTACAGAACTTTTTGTTTGTATCTAGGAAGTTCCTTTTTATTTTATGAGACCCTAGGATGTATATGAATTATTATAGGAAAGATTAGCCTTTCCCATAATAGAGTTGTTCTGGGAAGACACATTTCCAAGCTTAGCACATAGATGGGGCCATTTGACAAATGTTTGGCCAATAGTGATTGAGAAGAAAATATATGCACATGACCTCGTTTAGTCTTGGGCTCATAGATATCTCCCAAACTACCTTCTGTTGTCTCCCATCCAGTACCTCAGTCAGTCTATCCAAACTTCTTTTATCTAGTTAGACCTGCTGTCATTTGCAGGCCCTGTCCTTCCACAACCAATACCACCTTGTGTGATCAAGTCATTATAATATGATGAGAGGTTTGATGTCCATTTAATTTGCTCAGATCTCATTGAGTCCTTCTTGAAGATCAACATAAAACCAAGTGTATAGAAATAATATCAGACCTGTACCCCTGGGGATAAAAATATATGTTTATAAAAAAAAAAAATTAAAAAAAAAAGAAAAAAAAAAAGAAACAATATCAAGTTTCTGTGATAAAAAGTATATACTAAGAACCAAATCATGACTTTCCATTTTAATATGAAGATACAGTTAATTAAAACATCTTCTTTTTCAGTGTCCTTGTACTTGTGATTCTGAGTATGTATGATTGTGTTGTGTGCATATATTCACATGAACAGCTTTACCAGTATCTGTCTGCCTATCTCTTATATATATGTACACACACACACACACATATGTATATGTGTGTATATTAATGCATATATACACATACACATGTGTACATGTAGAAACCAACACTGATCATGTAGATGGGATTATTTGTATGAGGATTAATGGGAACGGTGACCATGTGCATGTGGTCTTCACATATCCACTCAGCTGTATGAGAATGGTCCTTGGGCTTAGAAGATTACCAGGAGTTAGGAAGCCCACACAGCCTATAGTGGGCTTATCATTTCATGTCAGAATGCCTTTACCTTTTCACACTTGATATGTACTCTTTTATTCTCTTTAACCATTTCCATAATATGATATGCGACCAACCCCACTACCACATTCAACTCCTAGAGGGGAGGAAATGAAGTTCTTTACCCAGAGCATAAGAGGAGTTTGTGCACAGCATTACCTGCATGGCTTGTGGGGAGACCTCCAGATCATGGCAGGCCAATGCCCACTATTGAAGCTGACCTTGCTCTGCCTCTTTCCTACATGAGTGAAGCGTTGTTCCATCTAATGACATGTATTTCTTGGTGTGATCCTGAACCGTGTAGTGGGTTGACTACTGTTTTTGGTAGAGTTAGACTCTTCCCCTCCAGGTAGAACAGTAATAACTTGCTTGGCAAATAGTCACTCCCTTGTTTTTAGGGATAGACATTTCCATTCTAAGTTACTTGTCAATATCATTAGAAATTTAACTATCCAAAAAAAGCCAGATATTCTCAATTATTTGGACAAAATGTGTTTTAATGTATTCCATTTGCAGTATCCAGTTTCTTCTGCTCTATTTTACTTATATTTAAATAACACGGTTAATAATATAATCATAATTTCTAGGCAAAAACACAAACAACACCCCAAAAACAATAAAGAGCAGCAATATTAACAATGAAATAAATAAGTTACCCCTCCCACACAGATACACAGACTTTTCTCTTAAGAGAAAATGCTCTGTCTAAATATAATTTCAAAAATGGTACCAGACAGCAAACAACAACAACAACAAAAACTGTTTAACTTCTTTGAGGCTAAATAATGCTCACCACAAAAAAGCAAACAAACAAACAAACAAAACAAGTGAAGCAAGTGATTCTTTGTGTCTTCAGTTTATATGTATGTTAGTTACTAAATGATACTTGCAAATGGTTTTCACAAAATAAGGGAAGGTTTTTTTTTTAGCAAAACATTAATTTAGTCCTCATATATTTTATTTATCAGAAAAAAAAGCTAGTCATATTGAAATTACAGGAACCAACAGTTGTTTTGATTTTACCATTCCCATGAAGGATTCAGAATTTCTATACATACTTCATTTTGGGTAGGAGGTTATATTTCTGTGAAATCGAACACCTTGATATATAATTCATCTTCCTCCAAACAATTTCTGCCATAATTAAGCATCTCCATATGAAGTCCAAGAAGTTGTGGAGGAGTGTTTATCCTTGAAGGTTTGAAGCCGATTTATTTCTTCTTTGCTTTCCTCTTTTGTAATATATTGGAAATGACCTAACCTTTACTTGTTTTGTTTTGATGTATGTTATGGACTAAATATTTGTGTTCCCCCAGAATTCATATGTTGTAACACTATCCCTTGATGTGATACTATTGGGACTAAGGTCTTTGGGAGGTAATTAGCATTAGGTGAGGTGATAAGGAAGAAACCCTCATGAATGGGATTGGTACTCTTATAAAAAGTCATAAGAGAGATTGCTTCCTCTCTCTCTTATCTACCATGTGAGGGTACAATTAGAAGTCTGCAACCTAAAAGAAGACTGTTACTGGGACTGAACCATGCTAGCACCCTGATCTTGGACTTCCAGCCTCCAATTTGAGGAATCAATTTCTGTTGTTTATAAGCCACCCAGGACAGAAACCCTGGACAGAAACTGTCCTGCCTAAACAGACTAGGACACAGTAAATGTTTTACAAAGTTGTGCTTAGCCCATTGTGAACAGATGCCTACCTGCCCTGGAGGTACATACCTGTCATTCCTCAAGACACATCCTGAAGTTATTTTGGATCAAATTTTATAGCTACCTCCTTGTGCAAATAGAGGCACTGCTTTCCTCCCATAGACTATTCCCCTTACCACAAAGCCTATTTGCTTTTCTTAGGTCATCTTACCTTCCTCTACTATAACAGAGTTTTCATGGAGTTTATTTAGAAAGCCAGACCCATACTTGAAAAATGTGTTTAGTGTGATTGTTTCCCCATTGAAGACCTGCTTCCTTGACTCTTTGGGAGAAACCTGATGTTTTTTAGTGGATTGTTATTGCACTAAACTCTCAGGGAGAATAAGCCCTTAGAAATAGGATTCTCTAGTTTTCCTCCTCAGGGTAACTCCCTACCAAATTGTGACTATCCAGCTACAGTTATATATAGTTTAATTTATTAAAATGGTAAACATTGTAGAAGGAAAAGTTGGATTATTATGAGTTTGTTATGGATTTATGTTTCTTGTTGCTGTTCTAACAAATTCCAAACTTAGTGCCTTAAAACTATGAAAATGTGTAATATTGCAGTTCTGGAGGCCCCATGTTCTAAAAATCAATGTTTCAGAAGGACTGCATTCTTCCTGCAGATTAGAAAAGAATCTTTTCTTTGCTTTTTCTAGCTTTTACAGGTTGCCTGCATTCATTGTTTCAGGCAGACCCTTCCAGCAATAGTATCATTCTGACCTCTGTTTCATCATACCTCCATCTCTGCTTTGTCCATCCAGTTCCCTCTCATAAAGAGCCTTGTGGGGGCGCCTGGGTGGCTCAGTGGGTTAAGCCGCTGCCTTCGGCTCAGGTCATGATCTCAGAGTCCTGGGATCGGGTCCCGCATCAGGCTCTCTGCTCAGCAGAGAGCCTGCTTCCCTCTCTTTCTCTCTCTCTCTGGCTGCCTCTCCGTCTACTTGTGATTTCTCTCTGTCAAAATTAATAAATAAAAATCTTTAAAAAAAAATAAATAAAGAGCCTTGTGATTACATTGGGTCCACCTAGATAATCCAGGATAATCTCTTCATATCAAGATTCTTTTTTTTTTTTTTTTTTTAAAGATTTTTATTTATTTATTTGACAGACAGAGATCACAAGTTGGCAGAGAGGCAGGCAGAGAGAGAGAGAGAGGAGGAAGCAGTCTTAATCACATCTGCAGAGCGCTTTTGTCACCTTTTGTGACATTTACAGGTTCTGTGGATTAGGATGTAAACATCCTTGGAAGCTGCTGTAGTCTGAATATTTGTATCTCTCCAAAATCCATACACTGAAATGCTAATGTGCACGATGATGGTATTAGGAGGTGGACATTTGGTAGGTACTTAGGTCATGAGGGTGGAGCCCTCACAAATGGGATTAGTGTCTTTATAAAAGAGGCCCCAGAGAGCTTCCTTGCCATTTGCACCGTGTGAAGACAGAGTGAGAGAAGTAGGCAGTCTGCAGTCTGGAAGAAAACCCAACATGGTGGCACACTGATCTTGGATATTCAGCCTCCAGAACTGAGAAAGAAGTTTTTGTTGTTTATAAGGTAACTTGTCTGTGGTATTTTGTTATAGCAGCCTCAATTGACAGAGAATGAGGACATTATTCTGTTTACATTACTAGGGAATATTGATTTCATAATATCTATTAGTCATCAAGGTAGACATGTTGAAAGGCAGTTAAAACAAACAAAAAAAAAAACTGGAGTTCATTAGCTAGAGATTGGAGTTGTTAATATGGAAAGTATAAGTACTTAAGCGATATTTAAAGTTAAGTGTTAAGATCTGATTACCTGGTAAATGCTGTATAGTGAACTGGTTAAGACTATTTTTACTTAACCAGATGGTCCTGGGGCTCAAATTGCAGCTCTGGCACTTATTACCTATGTAATTTTCTTAGGATTCATTTTTGGTATCTATAATAGGAAATTAATATTACCTACCTTACAGTGTACTAATTTGAATTAAAACAAAATACTAGTGCTAAGTTAGAGTTTTTATTATAAGGAGAAATTATAGCTAAATTTGGAATTTCTGAAATTTAGTCAGAAGAGAGTAAGGGCATGTAGAATCAGCAAAGAAGAAGGAAGTAAGAGGAAAATTAGAAAAGTGGTATCCTGACAGAATAGAGAGGGAAATATTTCAATACTAAAAGAGGGAAAAATGGTGTCAAATGTTGTTTTGAGAGTTTATCTTATTACTTTGCTACATGAATATCCCTTTATAGGAAAGGTTTCAATAGAAAGATAGAAGAAAAACTGATTGAAGTGGACTATAGGGAAAATAGGAGGAGCGGAAATGGAGGTAAAATATAGAACATTTTCATGAAGAGTTTTGCTTAAAGCAAAGAAATAGAGAAATAACTATAGGAGATAGAGATAAATAAAGTTTTTTGCTTTTTAATATGGGATACATTATAGAATGTGTGTCTCAGGAGGTAGTCTAGTAAAGAGAATAAATCGGTGATGCAGGAAGGAAAGTCCAAGAGAAAGGACAATGTTCATGAGAAAGCAAGTGTCCCAGTGTTCCAGTGGAAAGGTTGGCCACAGGAACACAGATATGTGGTTTTCATTGTCAACTGGAGGGAAGACAAAGTATGGGTGTCTGGATTCATATCATTTTGTATAAATAGTGGGGGTATGTAGAAACTCTTTGTGTTACAGCTTTTATTTCAAAGTTAAACAAGAGATGGAAAAGTATGAAACAGTTTTTTTAGAGAACTGGAAAGTAACTTGTCTATCGATATATAATCCAATAAAGAAGTATAGCTGAAAACTCAAGGTCATCATCATAAATGTAAAGCTAAGCTATTTAGCAATGTTGACTGTTTTTTAATTTAATTTAATTTAATTTAATTTTTAAAAATTTAATTATTTTAATTTAATTTTTATATTTTATGTGTGTCTGTGTGTGCCAAAATTCATTGTTTATGCATCTCACCCAGTGCTCCATGCAATACGTGCCCTCCTTAATACTCACCACCAGGCTCACCCATACCCTCACCCACTTCCCCTCCAAAACCCTCAGTTTGTTTCTCAGAGTCCACAGTCTCTCATGGTTCATCTCCCCCTCTGCATTCCCCCAATTCTTCTCCTCTCCATCTCCCAGTGTCCTCCATGTTATTCCTTATGCTCCACAAGTAAGTGAAACCATATGATAATTGACTCTCTCTGCCTGACTTATTTCACTTAGCATAATCTCCTCCAGTCCCGTCCATGTTGATTCATTCTTTCTGATGGAGGCATAATATTCCATTGTGTATATGGACCGTATGTTCTTTATCCATTCATCTGTTGAAGGGCATCTTGGTTCTTTCCACAGTTTGGTGACTGTGGCCATTGCTGCTATGAACATTGGGGTACAGATGGCCCTTCTTTTCACTACGTCTGTATCGTTGAGGTAAATACCCAGTAGTGCAATTGCAGATTTATAGGGTGACTCTATTTTTAATTTCTTTTTTTTTTTTTAGATTTTCTTTATTTATTTGACAGAGAGAAATCACAAGTAGATGGAGAGTCAGGCAGAGAGAGAGAGAGAGGGAAGCAGGCTCCCTGCTGAGCAGAGAGCCCGATGCGGGACTTGATCTCAGGACCCTGAGATCATGACCTGAGCCGAAGGCAGTGGCTTAACCCACTGAGCCACCCAGGCGCCCCTATTTTTAATTTCTTAAGGTATCTCCACCCTGTTTTCCAAAGTGGCTGCACCAGCAATGTTGACTGTTTTTGTCAGACAAATTCACTTTCACAGTTCAGGTATAGAGTAGGCAGAAAATGGAGGTTAGCCATGGTTGGAGTACTTACTGTAATAAAGATAAAAATGGAAAGAGAAGACAAATGCCTGCAAGAGAGCAATTACAATAATGTGTCCTAGACTGTGAGATGAATAAAGAGGGAAATGATATGAGTTGAACAATGTATGGAAAAAAAATGTGATAAGGTCAAGGGTTTATATATCTGATTTGTTTTGAAATTTTGTTGAATTGAAATTCTAGTCTTCAGTCTCCAAGAATATTAGTGGAACTGTCACTTGACTTAGGGCTCTTCTCCTAGCCTTCTGCTGGTCTTCTGATTACTGTGATACGAGGGACAATATCAGAGAGTCATTTTTAAGTGTGATTTTGTGTAAAACTTAAACATTGCAGCTTCTCTATATTTAGATCTTATGGTTATTTCATTGCTCCCCAAACTTCCTTGAACACTAAACAAAACCCCATTTAACAGATATATTGCTGATATGCACATGTGTGTTGATAAAATTCATTTCTATCAAAAATTCAAGTGAATTTTGCTTTCCTGTATTTTCAGGTGCTTTTTTTGCTACATTAAATTCTGATATTTTATTCTTTTTCTTAAGAGATTTAATTTATTTGAGAGAGAGCATGTTGGAAGAGGGACAGAAGGGGAGAGAGGGGAAGAGGAAGAGACAACCTGAAGCAGACTCCACTCTGAGCAGAGCCCCTACGTGGGACTTAGCTCAATCTCGTGACAGCAACATCATAATCTGAGTGGAAACCTAGAGTTGGACACTTAACCACCCAAGTGACCCAGGCACCCCTGATATTTTATTCTTGGTCACATCTCCCTATATGTTTGTTCTCTCTTCTCCTTGTTACCGTATCATCTGTTCTACCCTCCTTAATAAAACATCTTATTCTTTAGTTTTTCATTTTTCTTCCAACTTTCCACTACTCAACCTACAAATTTTACTATGTTATCTTTCTAATATCATAGAATAAGATGGCTTTCCTACTAATCAAGGGAAATTGTATTTTCTGTCTAAGAACTGCTTCCATTAGTCACCTCATCTCCTCTCTAATAGTAGCCTTCTCTCCATGAACTTTACTCTTCCATCAATAAACATGATCAAGTTTTTCTCATTTCCTTCTCTGTCAAGATCCCTTTACTCTTTCCTTCCCATTTTTAGCCAAGTTTCATGAAAGATACATATTTTTTATTATGACTTTACTCCCTTATCCCCATCTCTCCCTCTGCTTATAGACATCAACCCAGTATACATCTTCTACTTATGTCATCTACTAATGCTACTTCATCAATCCCGTGAGATTCACTCTAGTTATAAATCTAATGGGTAATTTTTAGTCTCTTAGGTTACTATAATCCTTGGATTTATCTCATAATGCTTATATCTACTTTAAACTAATTTCTTCCTTTTAGTCATTGATCCTCATTCACCAACTTCTTCTTTTACCTTTCTGGCCATCTATTCTCATCTTTTGAGGATATCTTTTTTTTTTTTTTTTTTTTTTTTAAAGCTTTGTAGTCCTTCGTGTTTGATCCTGATCCACTACCTTTTTCTCTTCATACTCATCTTGACAGTCCTTTGCTCTGAATTATTTTAAGTCCCAAAGATTTAAAATATATATCCAGTGCTTCTCCTTGATCTTGAGACATATGTACACAAATGTTTTCTACACAGATGAGTTTTAAGAGCTCAGAATCCATAATTTTCTTGCCTTGTCATAATATATAGCTCTGTTGGTACTATAATTATCTAGTAACATAAACCAGAAATGTTAAGGATACCCATGAGATTTTTGTATCCTTTTCCCAAGTATCTAACACCTAATATATTCTGACAGAAATGTTTTCTGAATATTTATTTGAATGCTTGATTTTTTCACTCTATTCCTGTTTTCACTGTTCTTGTTCATATCATATAAAATCCTTCCCAGAAAATCTAAATTATTAATTTACTACAGTATAAAAAGTTCAACAAAGTTGCTGTAAAGAGAGTAAAGCTAAGTTCTTTAAGAGGGAAATCAATGCTTCTATAACTTGGCCCCTCTTTTTCTCTGCACATTTCTTATAATTTCTGCTCCACTGATACTGAGTTATATGCAGTTCATTCACACACCATTTTCACCCCTATTTATCTTTAGTCATGTCTCCCAGTTCCTGGAAGGATCTCTCTAAATTCTTTTTCTTGGCTAACTTTCATTCTTCATTACTCAATTCAAGTAACACCCATCTTAGGAATTTTTGCCTACAAACCCAGATCATGATAAAGGCTCTACTAATTTCCCATAGAAATTTCTGTTTATGTATGTCCTTACCCTTCTAGTAGTGAACATACCCTTCTGGCAAAATCATATCATTTCTATTATCATTATCAATGTGCAGCACAGTACCTGACATATATGAAATAAAAATCACATTTTGTCAGGTAAATACGACTATTCTAGAATATTTCTAACAGTAGACCTGTACCCTACCAGTAGGCAATTATGTTTTTCTCTGGTTATGGTAATAGTTAATAGTTCTTGAATATCTACTATGCGTCAGACACAGAGTTCTGTTTCTCACTTGAATTATCCCTGAAAAGTGTTTGTTATTATTATCATCCTATTAACCCTATTCTGAAAGGATTAGGGCACAGAGAAGTTAAAGTATTAACCATGATCACAAAGTTAGTCAGTGGCAGGGATTGATTACAAAACCTGAGAATCACAACCTAATCGGTGTTTTGAATCTGTATCTTATTCTTGTATGGTGGATTTTCACCTTCGGTTTTCTGGAGAGAGATTAAAACAGTATGTATTATTTTTATTTACTTATATAGAGTTCAAAATCAGGTGAGCAATAGGTCTAGATATAGCCATACATATCTCTATGACTATAATGATATTGGAAAAAAAAAATCCATGTGTCTCCACATATGGATAGAATAATAGTAATCTTTAACCACCTGAATTTGAAATACACAGTACCAAATAATGGTGTCCAAAAACCAGTACTGTAGCTATAAATGGTTATTCACAAGCCATATCCCAGCAGAGTCAGTAATCCAATAATGCTTTTACATTTTATTGTTGTTAAATATAATGTGTTATCTAGCATAAGCTATTATAAGATCTGCATGAGGAAAAATCAGGACAATAGGATCCAAGAATGGAAGGTTCAGTGACAAAAAAAAGAGGTGGAAGGAACAGCCTGTCCAGGGGAATTTAAAAGGGGGTCTGAAAAAGCTGTTACATAGAAGGCCAGGCTTACATTATACATTGGTACATGTGGGAATGCTCATTGCAATACCACCAAATCCAGTATAATCTTTTCATTATGAAAGTTATTATGGTTTTAAATCAATTCTATATGGGGATTCCTTTTGAGCTTTTAGGAAATTTTGGCCATTCAAACTCCATTTCCTTTAGGGGAAAAAAATTACTTTCCCTTCTTTGAATAGACATCTTCTGCTACCTGATATACATACTTCAAATTCCTGGGGGCCAAATAACAAGATATAGAGGTCAAATAATTCACATTCAGTTTAGAGTTTAAAAAATTTTTTAAAGGTCAGATTCTAATATGTGTCAAGGAAACCTTGTATTCATTCAAAGAGCATTTTATTACAGTTGCAGAGCCTAACACTGTCCATGAATCCTTTTCCCTAAGCATAAGCCTGCAAAATTACTTGCTGACAGAGTCATAGAGCTCTAAAAACAGGGAGCCTGGGCATGCTTTGGAGGGAGTTGAAAGGCCATTATCACTTCATGTGTCAGCCTTCAAGTTAAAAATCCCTAGTGTAGTAGACTTGGGGAATTGATATTGGCATTATAACACAAAGTGCCACAGCCCATTCCATTCAGCTTCTGAGGCTGTCTCTTCCATCTCCCCTACACTGTATAATGAAGATCAAAGAATAAAAAAGTCCTTCCCAGTGATTTTTAGAGCTTGGAGTGTCAGGAAAGTCTCCTTTAGTTTATTCAGTTTGTCTCTGGGAAATCTAAAGCCCATGAAGTCTGATTATTTATTTACTTCATTTAAAAATGTATACAGATTCTTAAATTGTTCCTTAATTCAAAGTTTTTCTTATAAAAATACTGCATACAGTAAGACTATATACATATATATATATATATATATATATATATATATATAATATCTATATTTGACTTCTTAGGGCAGTGCTTACACTTTTTAATTGGTGAGCATGGGAACAACAAAAACCAACAATGACCATGTTCAGCCATATTCAGATCCTGGTCCATCACTCTTCTATGGCAAGGGATAGGATAGAAAGTAATTATGAATCTCTGTTTAATTCCATTGCTGTGTTGCTTAGAACAATATCCTTTGCATGTTTTTTAATATTATATATCACATGATGGACATGTTCTTAACAAACTTCCCCTAAGTAGTCTACATGCTACAACTTTTATTTATTTACTCATTAAATGCTGATTAAATACCTTCTGTGTAATACACTATACTACTATCAATCTGAGGCATATATAATAAGATTACTAATATAAGCATACTGAACCTCAACAGGGTTTAAGTATCTTGCCAAAATCACAAAGTCAGTTAGCCACAGAGTTAAAATCCAAACTCAAGCTGTTTTACTCCAAAGCTGAATCCTTAACTTCTATGAAACTACATTTGTAAATTCAGACTCCTTTCATGTCCTGTAAATTCATCTGTTTCACTTGATCCTATTATGTTTATCTCACTTTTCTACCAACCCCACTCTAGTGACATAAATATAATATGCGCTCATTTTTGAATCACAAAATCTGTCATTTTCCATGCTTCTTTTTGTTTTTCCCTCTTAAATCTTATCGCTTCCAAGAAGCTTTAATTTTTTGAACTCTGATTATTCTCCAATTCCCAAACACTTAGATTATGATTATATAGCAAAAGATTTAAAGAAAGGGGGAAAATCCTTTAAATTTGCCAATCAAACTTAGCGGTAAGGAGCCTATCAGGAGAAAGGAATAAGAAAATGGGCTTCCAGCAGGGAGTATACTAACCCTTGCCAGATCCTCCTTTCAGAGTTTACTCAGCTTTATTCCACTGGGAAACAAAGGCAGGAGGATGGATTTGCTCTCTGTCAATTCCCTAGGCTAAAAGAAGAAGGAGAACAAAAGGATCTATTAAAAAACAAAACAAAACAAAACAAAAAAAACAACCCTGTTGGGCTGTAGTAAGGTATTGTTTGGTTTCAACTATTTAACTTGTCAAGAAGGTTTTGGTTGAGAAGTTTTTCTATAGGGTCTAGGGTACAAAAGGGATGAAAATAACTGTAGTTTCACTGTCAAAGGAGAGGGAAGGGGAGGAATATTAAAGAAACAAACTGAATATTAGGCACACAACTACATTCAACTAATCTTAGACAAAGCCCTGGAGAAACATTTGCTTGGCAGTCGTGTTTCAGAACTCGGTAATGACAACAGCAGAAGTAGAAGGCCTCCAGCTACTTTGAAGTTGCTGTAATCCACTTAAACACACTAGAAACTAGGAGACTAGGTTGTGAAGGATACAGAATTTACTTCATTCACTCCTTTTTTGGTGGTAGAATTTGAACTAGACTAGGTCTAACTAATACCGTAGTAGAGTAAAAAAAATATTGCTATTTGCAACCTCAGCTTTACGTTCAGCTTGTTGTAGCCTGACAGAAAACAAAACAAAACTCATCATTGCTGTTCTTTGTGTTTATATGCATTTTTTATTTTTGTATTTAGTTACATATGTTTTATAAATTTTATTGAACTCATAACTGTATTTCATTTATTTATGCATTTATTGAAGTCATATGTTAAAAACCAGATACACATTGGTGATATGTTCCTTGTCTTTATTGAGCTTAAAGTCTAGAGAAGAATCAGAATAAATACACAAAGAAGCAAATATTAATTAAAAGCTGTGATAAGAAAGGATGTAGGGAATAAATTCAAGAAGATGGAGCAGTAGAGATGAGAGGAAGGTAAGGAAATATTTGGATAAGTATTAGGGAAGCAATCTTTAGGCTGAGGTCTGAAGGATAAGGGTTCAGTTCGCATACAGTGTTAGGGGAGAGAAAGATGCTTGCAGGCATAAGGGTTAGATTAAATTAAGGGTCTAAGGCAGGAAGGGACTTAGTGTGTTTGAGAACAGTAAGGCATCTGGTGGTGCTAAATCATAATAGACAGGGAGGAGAACCAAAAGATGATGAAAATGTAGGCAGGGTCTAGATCATGAAGAACCTTGTAGGCCAAGATGAAGTTAGATACACTTGGGGTGGTAGTTAAGATCACAGACTGAAACCAGGCTTTGTTCATAGAATCTAGCTCTTAACACTTAGTAGCTGTGTGGCTTAGGAGAAGTTACTTAACTTTTCTGTACTTCAGATTTTATACCTGTAAATATGGGGACAGTAATAAGACTACTTCATAGGGTTATTTTGAGGAATATTAGAGTTAGTAAATATGTAGTAGTATGAGAGAAAGAGAGAGGTACTTTTAATCAGAGGAGTGGTATGATCAGAGTTGTTATTTTAAACAACATGACTATTGATGGAGGATAGGTAAGAAAATGAAGAATTAAAATGGAGAGGATAAAAAATATAAGTATAGGGTCTTAATAAACTATTTTGACATTAAATGTTATTCACTGATTCTGCAACATATTCTACTTTGTAGTCTTTTTCCTGTTACTCTTCTCTCTTTGAATACAAAACTTGTTTGAATATTTAGTATGAAGGTCATATGTCATAATAATAATGTAGTGGCAAAAATTATTTTGAATAGCTATGTTATCTCTTGAAGAATTGTAAAGACTAGTATCAGCTGACATTTATTGAACATTAATCATATGTCAGACATCTTCTGGTTGTTTAGAATGTAGAACAAAAGCCTGCTTTGTGAAATTTACATTGTTTTTGTTAAGGCAAAGTGGTAATCTGACATAGTTGAAAATTCTATGCCTAAGAGACAGGTGCTCAAAAGAATAAAATAAATATTAATAAATATTAAATATTCTAGTTAGTGTATTAACATTTCCCTCAGCTTGACTAAACTTTAGATGGGTTTCTTTCTGACTCTAGGACCTGACCTCTCTTTTCTTAGAACATTTTCTTTAGAAAACTTGTCATTTTAAATTCTTTCTCTGCCCCTTTTAGATGTAAATCTTCATAAATCCTCTTGTGGGATTTTTGACTCAGGAATGTGTTTCTCAAGGACCTAAACGCCATTCCTTTGAAATGTAGTTATCAAGAAAGATTGTGTCCCCACATCCCAGTCAGAATGGGAGGGGAGTAGTCTAGTTTCTGATGGGCACCAACTAGCAAACACAGACGGCTTCATCAGAGAAAACATTTGCAGACTTAGTAATAACTCAATGTGTACCACATACTCCATTGACTAACCTCCTCCATAACATTCTCCAGTACTTTAACCCTAGCTACGAGCCCTTAAAACATCCTTGCTTTTTGTTTCAGCAAAGTTGAGTTTAGATGGTGTTCTGGTCTCTCAAAAGAGATATAAATATATAAATATATATTAGTTTATATTATAAACTTATATAACATATGCAATTTATATTATAAACATATATAATATATGCAATTTATGTTATAAATATATAAATATAAAGAGATATAAATATAAAAATATTCCTGCAGTCTTAGAGTTTTCCTAACCAGTTGAAATTTGTCTGGTGCAATTTTTTTCTTTGATACAACACATAAAGCTTTAGCACAATTTATAATGATTAAGGAAATGTAATTTTGTTGAGGACTTTAATGTAATTACCTAAAGAAGAGGGAAAAGTGAACCTATGAGTGTGTTTGGGTATGTAAGTATGTAAAACATGTTGAAAGAAGTATCAATAGGAACAATATCTGAAATTAGTCAAGATCTGAAATTTATGGAAAAAAAGTAAGAGTTCAAGAGTCTTCATTGTCTAAAATAAGATGAGAAAATTTCTAAGAATGATTACAAACTAAATAATGTCTGACAAAAAATGAAACCCCCCAAAAAAAAGTTGATCTAAAAAGAGAAGGATCTTGACAGTTGACTACATATATGCAGTTTATGCGGGAAAATTAAAAAAAAAAAAAAACCCTCTCTAGATGTCAATGTACACCAAAGAATACTGGAAGTATGCTGTGTAAATTATGCTAGGCTGGGAATAAAGTATCTGTAAGTGATGGGAATAAATTTAAATCAATGCATTTGTCCAACAAGTATCCAATTGGGAAATTTAATTTTGAAATTCATGCTTATTATCATCACGTAAAATGAATTCTATCAACTAGTATGAGCCAAATTACCATATATATTAGACCCTACTCACACAATAGACAAAAAGTACATTAATTTGTGCTTTGAGAGAGACTTTAATCCCAGAGAAGGAAAAAACTGCACATCCATAACTCATAGCCTGAGTGATAATGGGTAAGCAAATTTCAGCATTTTACAAAAAAGAATACAAGCCTTGGAATAGTATCCATCATCTTTGCATACCCAGGCAGTCGAGATTCAGTTGTCATTAGCTAAAGAAACAAAAATACAGAGTCAAAAGCCAAAGTTTTCTCCTTTTGAGTTAAATGAGATGACTTGGCAGCTGACATCAGTGGTTTACTTTAGTATCTAACAGGTATTTCTGTAGTTCTAATGATTTATCTCATATATCACTGAAGAATGGAAATATAAATATACATTTTATCTGCACGGCAGTGATAATCATAGTTCAAGTTTTGCATCTATGACAAGAGTAGAAAGACCTGATAAAAACTAAAATTAGGCATTTATAAAGGCTAATAGCCTGTAAATGTATGTTTAACTGGCTCTTTTCTGAGGACTTCCTTGAATTAAATTGTAATGGAAAACTTTGTTCAAATGTTTATAACTTACGTAGCTTGTGTTGTGGTACTTAAACAAAATTTAAACATATATCAAAATCAGGTTGGATATCTATTAAAGGGAAGAAAGTATTCAGAATATACTAAAGAAATCATCAAAATAAGTTAAAAATAAATTTTAACAGATCTTTTCTTGGTCAGATAAAAACTAAATACAATATAAATGGGAATAGTAAAAGAACTTAGTGTTCTTCTGTTGCCCCTGTTAAATCTCTCAAAATTGTTATCTTGCTAGATTTTGGCAATTTGTTGCATATTTAATTTAAATTAAAATGTGCTAAGAAGGCCAATTATAAAGATCCCCTTTGTACCTTGTGTACAGTACTTTTTAATAAACTTTCAAAAATCCTCCTTGAAATATTAAACTATGATCACAAAATTGGCTCTATATTACATTATTTTAAAATAATTGATTTTCTAGATTGAATTAGTTGTATGCATTGATAGATAATCTAACTCTTATCTTATAAATTTTAATGCAGAAAGGAAAGGACAGATTTAGAGTATGGAGAATTTCTGTGAATACATGTAGCTCAGTAAGGAACTGGATATTAAGGAATGACCTAAAAGGTAGGGTGACACTAGAATTGCCTTGGGAAGATTGAAATCACTCACAAAAGGAAATGAAAGCAGGGTTCACAGATAAACTTGAGGAACTAAAAAAGCTTAATCATTTTCCTGGATTATTATCTGGCTGATCGTTTTTAACTGTTTTGTTTTGTTTATGTTAGTGTATTCTTCTTGGGAAAGAATATGTATGAAGTTATGTTATGTTATGAAGCAGATTAAGAACAATGGGCTGAAGGTACGTAGGTGCCTCAGTCCCTTAAGCTTCTGCCTTCAGTTCAGGCATGATCTCAAGGTCCTGGAATTGAGCCCTGCAACTAACTCTCTGCTTGGCAGGGAGTCCTCCTTCTCCCTCTCGTTCTCCTTCTGTGCTCTCGCTCCCAAATAAATAAGTAAATAAATAAAATCTTAAAAAAAAAAGAAAGAACAATGAGCTATGTAAGGTATGCCTTCTTGACACAATGGGAAAATATAAGTTCCATAATTATTAACACAAGAAATAGAAGTTGCTTCTGTTTTTGATAGAAGGAAGTATTGAGAGAAGAAGGTTCTCCCGAGGAGCTTTTAATATTGCGATTGGTATTTACATGGCTGAGAAATCCCAGATTTATGCATTCTACATAGATTTCAAATAGGGATAAAATTATATATTATAACCAGTTCTCATTTAAAATATATAAACTGTCAAATGAAAATATTAGACAAGTAATCCTAATTATTTTCCTTACAGAGCATTTATAAGTAAAAATACAACTGGAGAAATACCATTTATTTATTTATATTTTCAAAGGTGTGCAACATGATGATTTAATATATATATCCATTGTGAAATGACTGAAATCAAGTTAATTAACACACCCATCACCTCACATGTATGCATCCTCTTTTTTTAATGTATGTTAAGAACAGTTAAGATCTACTTTCAGCAAATTTCAAGTATACAGTACATTAACTATATTTACTATGCTGTACATTAGATCCAACAAACTCATTCATCTTAAAAGTGAAAGTGTTTACACTTTGACCAATATCTTCCCGTTTACTCTGGCCCCACACTACCCTCATTTCCTGGAAGTGACTGCTCTATTCTCTGTTACTATGAGTTCAAACTTTTTTATATTCCATATATAAGTAAGATCATGCAGTAATTATCTCTCTCTGTCTAGTTTATTTCAGTTAGCATAATGTCCAGATTTTTATCCATGTTGTTGCAAACAGCAGGATTTCCTTTTATAGCTGAATAATATTCTATTATAGATGACATTTTCTTTATCCATTATCCTTGCATGGGCATCTAAATTGTTTCCATATCTTGGCTATGATAAATAATTCTGCAGTGAGTATGGGAGTGCAGATAACTCTTTAAGATAGTGATTTCATTTCCTTTGGTTATATACCCAGAAGTAAGAATGCTGAATCATATTGTAGTTCTAGTTTTTAAAATATTTTACTTATTTGAGAGAGAGAGAGAGAGAGAGAGAGAGAGAAAGAGTGGTAGGGAGGGGCAGAGGGTGAAGGACAGAGACAATGTCAAGCAGACTCCTCAATGAACATGGAACCCAGCATGGGGCTCAATCTTACAACCTGCAAGATCATGACCTGAGTGAAATCAAGAGTCAAATGCGTAAGGGACTTAGCCACCCAGGTGCCCTTATGGTAGTTCTATTTCTAATTGTTTTAAGGAAACTGCATAATGTTTTCAGTAGTGACTATACCAATTTACATTCCCAGTGACTATACAAAATGGTTGCCTTTTTCAACAGCATCTGTTATTTCTTATAGCCACCTATGGGAGTGAAGCGCTATCTCATTGTGGTTTTGACTTGAATTTCTATGATTATTAGTGCTGTTGAACACATTTACATGTTTTGTTTTGTGTTTGCTTTTTTTACATACTTATCTGTTTTGTTTTGTTTACATATATATCTGTTCCTTTTGTTTTTGTTAAACAAGAAACAAAAACAAAAACAAAATGTCTATTTAGGTCCTTATCCATTTTTTTTAATTGAGTTGTTTTGTTTGTTCACTTTTAAGTTATATGAGTTCTTTATATATATTGTGTATTAATCCCTTATCAGATACATGGTTTGCAAATATTTTCTCCCATTCCATAAATTGCCTTTTTGTTGGTTGCTTTCTTTGATGTACAGAAGCTTTCTAGGGGCATCTGGGTGGCTCAGTGGTCAAGTGTCTGCCTTCAGCTGGAGTGTCATGATCCTAGGATCCTGGGATCAAGCCCTGTGTCTGGCTCACTGCTCAATGGGAAGCTGCTTCTCCCTCTTCCTCTGACTGCTGCTCCCCATGCATGTGCTGTCTCTGTCAAATAAATAAATAAAATCTTAAAAAAAAAAAAAAAGAAGCTTTCTGGTTTGATGTAGTGTCAGTTTTCTGTTTTTGTTTTTGTTTTTGTTTTTGTTGCCTATGCTTTTAATGTCCTATTCAAAAAACTCAATGAATTTTTTCTCAGTTTTTGTCTAGAAATTTAATGATTGCAGGTCTTACACTTAAGTCTTTAATCAATTTTGAGTTGATTTTTGTATATGATTTATGATAATGGTCCAGTTTCACTCTTTTGCATATGAATATTCAGTTTATCCAGTACCATTTATTGAAGAGACTATCCTTTTCCCATTGTGTATTCTTGGCACATTTTTTAAAGATTAGTTGACTGTATATGTGAGAGTTTATTTCTGGTCTGTATATATATCCCTTTCTGCCAATATAGTACTGTTTTGTTTACCCAATTTCTATAATGTAGTTTGAAATTAGGAAGTGTGATGTCTCCAGCTTTGTTCTTTTACAGAATTGTTTTATTAGTTCTAATAACTTTTTGGTGGAGTCTTGAGAATTTTCTGTATGTACGATCATATTGTCTGCAGAGACAATTTAATCTCTTCCTTTTTGATTTGGATACCATTTATTTTTCTTACCTAATTCCTCTGGTTACAATTTCCAGTACAATGTTGAATAGAATAGAAATGATGAGAATGGGCATCTTTTTTTTTTTAAAGGGTGGAATTTAATCTTTATTTACAGGACACTGCAAGAGAGGAGAGTCCACATAGAAATAAGAAACCCACTGGGAGAAGGAGCTTCATACAGTTTTTACAGTTTGGAACTGGTCAAGTAGAGTTTTGTTGTAAAAAGTGCTACAATAACAAAACACATTTAAAAAGAGTACTTAGTAGAGAAACAGTAAGACAAATTTCTACCAAACAAAGCACACCACAAACAACTTTCTGCATTGGTTGTACAAGCTAAAAGTTAAAGGTTCCAGCAGTGCCATCCTGAACCTGGAACTATAGGCTTCAGAGGTAGTTTCTGGCACAACATTCTGATTTCCTCTTCTTCTACAGAGAAATACTTCTTAATCAAATTTAATGAAGCTTTGTAAACAGACTCATTTTCATGGTTTTGTAGAGCCTTGATTTTGTGCAAACCTCCACATTCTTCAATCATTATATTAAGTTTCTCAGTTTCACCTAGTTTCTCAGCAGCATGAAAGATGTTGGAAATGGCATCCAGAATGACCAGAATAATTTTGGTATCCTTCGCAGTTAAGAGGTTCATCAATGGTTCTATTATGCCACAATGGACGAGGTATACAATCTGTTCAACTGTGCCCCCACTTATATAGTTGGTCACAGCTCAGACAGCTTCCTTTTGTGTCTTAAAGTCTGCCTTAGAGAGAACACCAATGAGGAATGGGACTAATCCGTGATTCACAACTTGCTGTATCTGGTCCTGGCGGCCAGCTGTGATGTTTGACATTGTCCATGTGCCTTCCTTCTGAATATTAGTTTCGGGGTTCATTAGTAGGCTGGGAAAGACAGCAAGCGCTCCTGCGTCTATTACAACCTGAGTCTGTTCATCTGTCCCAGTGACAATATTCCCTATGGCTCTTAGCGCAGGAGTCACAATGGGCAATTCAGTAGCTCCTAGAAGCTTCACAAGCTGGGGCACAACTCCTGTTTTCACGATCATTTCAATCCGTTCGTTTGGACCATCCGTCAGGTAGGAGATGGCCCAGCAGGCATCTGCCAAGACCTCTGGATCTGGCAGATTCAGGAAGAATCTGACCGACGGCATCTAGAGGGGCTGCGGGGTTCTTGTTGCGACAAAGGTTTGAAAGTGTCCAAGTAAGGTTACGTAAGTAGCCACATGCTAACGATGACATATCAGGAACCGCGAGGAGAACCAGAAGCAGATCAACTGCACCGTACTTGATAACCAAGTCTCGAAAAACGGAACCGTCCCCTGCAATGTTTCCTAGAGCCCACACAGCCTGTTCGCTGATGTGGGCGTGGGAAGATGCCAACAGGGAAATGAACCCTGGGATCGCGCCTCCATCGACCACAGCCTTGGTCTGTTCTGATGTCCCGGAAGCAATGTTGGTGAGAGCCCAAGCGGATTCAAACTGAATGGGACTACAATCAGTTCTGCCCAAGAAGGACACAAATTTTGGAATCAAATCAGCCGGGATTATGTTGTCTATGGGGGGCTGCTTTTCCCGAGAAAGCAGTTTCCTAGCAGCTTGAGTAGCCTGGAGCTGGCTTTCCAAATTGTTGCTATTTATGCCCTTGACAATGTCATCAACCAACCTATTTACAGTGCCCTGGTTGTTGCGGTTTTCCTGCAGTGGAGGGGTAGCATCATCGGGAAACGAGCCTACGTTTCTCCTTTTCAGCATCTGGTCATCCTTCTTCGCTTTCCTCAGCTCCACGTTAGCTTCTATTCGATGCCGCCTCATTTCTGTACTGTCTTTCCCCTTGTTCTTGAATCTGTTAAGGCGGGCAGCTGGTGAATTAGCATTCTCGTTGGTGGACATGGTTATGAGACAAAGGGAGAAAGCTACACGGCCAGCTCAGGCTTCCATGGGAGGTGGTCTGGGACGCACAGGCTGCAGGTCAGCTGCCCTCAAAACGTCCACCACGAATCACCCCAAAGACGGTGTGGTCGAGAATGGGCATCTTTATCTTGCTTTTGAGCTTAGTGGGAAAGATGTCAGCTTTTCACTATTGAATATGATATTAGCTGTGGGCTTGTCATACATATACAGTCCTTTTTATGTTGGTATTCATTTTTTCTATACCGCATTTGTTGACATTTTTTATCATAAACAGTTGTTGGATTGTTGTTTTTTTCTGAATTTATTGAGATGGTCATATGGTTTTTATCCTTGATTCTGTTATTATGGTATATCCTGTTTATTTAATGTATACGTTAAAACATTTTTGCATCACAAGAATAAATTCCATTCAGTGGTGCTGTATATCTTCTCAGTGTGCTTTTGAATTCTGTTTGCTAATATTCAGTTCAACTTTTGCATTTATGTTCATCAGTGACATTGGCTTACAGTTTTCTTATCTTGTAATGTCTTTATCTTTGGTGCCACGGTAATGCTGGCCTCATAAAATAAGTTTCAAAATACTCCTTCTTCTTTACTTTTTTGGAAGAGCATTAAATTTTCTTTAAATGTTTGGTAGATTCTCCTGTGAAGCCATATATGAACTGTTAATTGTTGATGATTGTGAATAACGTGATGTCTGTGATTATAATTTATAGCATAATGTGACCCAATAAAACTTCATGCTATTCAACTATTTTTTTAAAAAACATAAGATCTTTTTTTTTCTTTTATGGAAGGATACAGTGTTCAATTTACTTGTTTTTACCATTTTTGTAGGAATTCACGATTTCTTATTTGAATACAGAGTATGTTAGTTATTTTGTGTATCTAATCTTAGTATAGTCTATAGAATGCCATATAGTGTATTTTAAATTATCATTTCAATCAAGTTCATTTTATTAACTTTCCTCTTATTCTCCATTATCTGAATGAGAAAGCGTATGATATATTTAGTTAAGCAATCACTGAACTTTCAAGAATCTGCATTAAATAAGATCAAATATTACTTTGAATGCAAACTTCAAAACACATACTGAGATAGATGACTTCACTCATAGTGAAGTATATTTAATAAAGCTCACAAAGATTTTATCATATAAATATATGATGAGAGCACCTGGGTGGCTTAGTGGGTTAAAGCCTCTGCCTCCGGCTCAGGTCATGATCCCAGGGTCCTGAGATTGAGCCCTGCATCGGGCTCTCTGCCCCGCGGGTAGCCTGCATCCTCCTCGCTCTCTCTGCCTACTTCTGATCTCTGTCTGTCAAATAAATAAATAAATAATCTTAAAAAAAAAAGAATTAAAGATATTACAAAAAAATTTTTTAAAACTATATGATGAAATATACTATTTAAGAAAAATACAACTCACTTATATTATCTAGGAAAGTGTCATAATTATGCTGTGGAGTAAATGATTTTTTTAAATGAATAAAAGGCCTATTTTTCCATGAATTTAGAATATACCAACGAACTTAAGCTAGATAAGAAATAAAGTAAAAGATAATTATTTTTCAGAGTAATAAAAGAAAAAATTGGCATATATGGGCAACTGGGAAAAGGTGGTGGAAGAACAGAGCAAGAAATATGGACAGTTATGTCAGATCTGGACTGTAGAGGAAGGTGTCAGCAAGAAATATGCCAAGGTGAAAAATGGTCAGTACAATGTAGTTTAAGAATGGCTAATATTCAGCTTTCAGTTGCTCCTTCTATAGAACTATGCTATTAGTTTTCACCATTTTCTCAAATCTTCAGTAATGTGTTAGTCCATAGCTTTGTTTTAATGGTATTTTGAAAAGTCAGGAATTTAAGTAACATCTACTGGTAACCAATGTAGTCTGAAAAATGTAACCTGAACAGGAATCAAAGACAAAGATGGAAAATTTAGTAGAGGTAAAAAACTGGAGCTGGGAATCACAAGGGAAAGCCATAAGGAAACACACATACTTCCACTCCCAACAATCCCAGACAAAGTTATGGAATGTGATTGTTTTTCCAGGACATGAAGGTTTAAGCAGTTCTAACAGAAATGAGTTGAAGAAATTTGGTACCTACAGGCAGCTGACATCTTCATTCCAACTATATGTATATATATAATCTGCTACACTTGGAAAAATGAGTGACTAACTGCTCATTATTCAGTTTCAAGAATAATAAAATTTTTGTTTATTGAAATTTAATCATTAACTTATGGCTACTAACTGTAACACTTATGAATAAGTAGATAGAGAGCTATAGAAAACAAATATCCTTACAGAAAGAAATGATTTTCCTGGGGCTCCTGGGTGGCTCAGTGGGTTAAAGCCTCTACCTTTGGCTCAGGTCATGATCTCAGGATCCTGGGGTCGAGCTCTGCTCAGCAATGAGCCTTTTCCCCCCCACCCCACCACCTCTCTGCCTACTTCTTTGCTTACTTGCGATCTCTGTCTGTCAAATAAATCAATAAAATCTTTAAAGAAAAAAAAAAGAAATGATTTTCCAAATTAAAAAATCTTTCTAGGGGCACCTGGGTTGCTCAGTGGGTTAAAGCCTCTGTCTTTGGCTCAGGTCATGATCCCAGAGTCCTGGGATCCAGCCCCACATCAGGCTCTCTGCTCAGCGGGGAGCCTGCTTCCTCCCTCTCACTCTCCCTGCCTCTCTGCCTACTTGTGATCTCTATCTGTCAAAAAAATAAATAAATAAATATTTTAAAAAATCTTTCTAAAGTTATCTTAACTAAAAAATATCAAAAGAATTAAACTTGAAATTGTTTCATGTATTTCTCCTAGTCAAATTTCAAAAGGATGTCTCAAATATCAATTATTAGAAAAAAAATTTTTATCAAACTACGTTACTTGAAATGTTCATTTGTCCACAGTACTCTTATGCTAGTATCTGTATTAAATGCTGTGAGGAAATTTTCTGAACCTCTTTCTACTCTTCCATAAGGAAGCAATTGATTTATATTTTCAAATGAAAAATGCAGAAACCTGAGCACCTGGGTGGCTCAGTTGATTAAGTGACTGCCTTCAGCTCAGGTCATGATCCTGGAGTCCAAAGATCAAGTCCCACATTGGACTCCCTACTCAGCACAGAGTCTGCTTCTCCCTCTGAGCTTCTTTCCTCTCATGTTCTCTCTCTCATTCTCTCTCTCACATAAATAAATAAAATCTTTAAAGAAAGAATGCAAAAACCTTAATTTTGGTATTTGATTTTGAAATAAAAAGTACTTCAAAAGCTTAATCCAAATTTGCATATTTTAAGAACAGATGAATCCAAATTTATAGAAATGTGTGCTTATGATTTTTATCACTTGTATATTCAGATTATTAATACAGATTATTAAGAATAATGCAGATTGTTAAAAACTTATTTTTGGTATTCCAAATGCATAATACTTATTTATTATGTATAATGCAATAAATTAATGCAATAATATTTAAATTAATAATATTTTCAGTGAGTATTATTTCAGTGTGTCTTAAGAGACACTTTAAACATCGGACATCATCTGTTTTCAAAAGTACAGACAACAACTATATACTTTGCCTAACCATAGGAAAAATATATTCTTAACATTTTGTAAGAAATGAATATAATCAACCATCAACTTCTTTAGAAATATAATGTTGTGATTTGGGTGTGGAATTTTGCAATGAGATACGGTGTAATATAAAATTAGTGTGACAATTTGGATTATTAATTCTTTATCAACTAATTCAATTAGAATATGTTTGCTAATCCTTCAGCTCTGGCTCAATTCCAGTGTAAATAATTGCTCTCTCTCTCTCTATGTAATATGTACATATAAATACATATATGTAATATATACTCACAAATACATATATATGTAATATGTATATAGTGTGTATATTACTTTACAATTTCTTTCTAATGAATTGATCATTAATTTCAGCCTTAAATCACAAGTGCTATTTTCCTATTAGTATTCTATAGCTCTCTTTGAAATAAAACAGGTGCTTTACTCAGTACCATGGAAGCTATAAGTTATATGTTTGTCATATACTTTTTCCTGGCATTCACTTTCCATGGAGGGACACTCTGGTTATCAAAGCATCATAATCTTTCTACTGAAAATGCAAAAAAAGAAAAAAAATACATAATTACTACTACAGATTCCAGTTTCTCATGTTAAATTAATTTTTAAAAAACTGCATTCTCTAAAGATTACACACTTATTTCATAGACAGTTAATTTCTGGCTGAATTATATTTACCTCTAAACCACAAGGTAGAGGCTTGTGTGTTATTGGTATTAGTAATAACTCCTAAAAACAACTTGAATAGTATATAAATGAATTCGACAAATGTAGGTCATAATAACCAGTGATTTTTAGTAAATACCCTAAAGATACAAACATAGTGATCCAAAGGGGCACATGCACCCGAATGTTTATAGCAGCAATGTCCACAATAGCCAACCTATGGAAAGAACCTAGATGTCCATCAACAGATGAATGGATCAAGAAGATGTGGTATATATGTGTTAAAATGTGGGAAATAATATCTGAGTGAATCTTAAATGTAACTTTAAACCTTTCCCAAGTAACACTGCTACTGATAACAAGAGAATTCGACATGACCAATGTTACAAAGATGGGCTATGATCATCTATCAGTACTTATATTTTGAACTATGGCCAGTTATTCAGAGTCTATATACCTGATCATGTAAATTTTATTTTTAATACTATGTAATTTTGTTATGAGGATAAAGAGATTTATCTTGGGAAAATACTAACTTCAAACATGACTGAAATCATACATGCAAAATTATTTTATTTGTCTTCTCTCTCTTTTCCCTGATCATTTAGTTATTTAAAAAATTTAAAAATACACCAAATTTTTCAAACTTTTTCTATTAATGAGTATGTCCTTCAAGAAATCATGATTTTTATTAGACTATTCCTCACAAATGCCACAATTATTAATATACAGATAAGTAATTTATTTTATTTTCACATGTTAAAGTTAGCAATTCTGAAACTAAATCTTAAAAATTTAGAATTTCACTCAGTACTAAGGAAGGTGGCTTTCCAGGTAATGAAAATTAAGAATGAGAGAGTAGAAACATGTCCCAATAAGCCAGGTAACTACAGGAGAAATAAAGATATCAGATGGACTGAAATAAATGTAGCTAGTTTCAGTATGATAAAAAGCTAAGTCTGACAAGTGCAGTTGCACTAATATTAAGGGCTAAGATGTTTAATATTAAGGGTTATAAA
The DNA here is from genome assembly GCF_009829155.1 of Mustela erminea. NCBI lineage: Eukaryota > Metazoa > Chordata > Mammalia > Carnivora > Mustelidae > Mustela > Mustela erminea. The sequence goes on along the minus strand of NC_045617.1, from coordinate 107,889,785 downwards.
TATGAATGGTTATGGTATTTTATGTATCAACTTGATTGTGCCACAAGTCCCAGATACTTAGACATTATTCTGAATGTTTTGGATGAGGTTAACATTTAAACTGGTAGACTAAGTAAAGCAGATTGTCCTCCTTAATGTGGGTGGGGCTAATCCAACTAGTTTGTGACCTGAATAGAACAAAAAGGTTCACCCTCCCCTGAGCAAGAGAGAATTCCTCCTGCCTGACTTTCTTTAAACTAGGACATTGGCTTTAGACTCAGACTGAAATTTCTGGATCTCTAGCCTGCCAGTCTTCTGACCGCACCCTACACCATTAATTCTCCTAATTTTCAGGCCTTTGGATTCAGATGGAAGCATAACCTCAGCTCCCTGGGTTTCCAGTGTGCTAATTGACCCTGCAGAAAATGTACGTGTGTGTGTGTGTGTGTGCGCACACACGCATGTGCACGTGCGTGCATACATATGCGCACACACATACATACATGCATGCATGCATGCATAGACACACACAAATGTATATGAACTATATATCTTTAACAGACAATATATACATATAAAAACATATGTTGGTGGGCCTACATGCACTCTCCCACATGCACACACTCTGTTTCTCTCTTTTTCAATTACTGAGTTTGTTTCTTTGGAGGACCCTGACTAATGAAATGTTGTTTTAAGCAGTTTTTTTTTTTTTAATTGCTATTTATCAAGGTATAATTTACATGCAGTAAAACTCATCCTTTTTAGTGTACTGTTTCAAAACTTACTATCATGGTCTAGATATGGAATATTTCTAACACTGCAGAAGTTTTCCCATGCTCATTTGTTTTCAACCTCTATTTTGTGTTCTTGTTTTTCTTTCCCAGAATGTCATATACATAGAGCAGTTTTACTCAAGAGGAAGTGGAGATGCAATGTGGGGAGGTTGGGGGGTAGAAAAAGAAAAAAATGAAAGAAGGTGGGATTGGGAGGGAGACAAACCATAAAAGACTCAATCTCAAATAACAGACTGAGGGTTGCTGGGGGGGAGGGGGGAGGGGAGAGGGTGGTGGGAATATGGACATTGGAGAGGGTATGTGCTATGATGAGTGCTGGAAATGTGTAAACCTGGCGATTCACAGACCTGTACCCCTGGGGATAAAAATACATTATATGTTTATTTAAAAAATAAATTAATTTAATTTAAAAAAAGAGTAGTATAGTATTTGAGGACAGGTAGACAATAAAATTGAAACAAGACTCAAGAATAAATGCAAGGTAACACCATTTTAGGGGCCCTGGAAGTAGATCCCCATCTTAGTTTAAAAGTGATAAATAGGGTAGGTCGAGCAGGTTTTGAAACTTTCCAAAGTATGAATCAAATGTCTTGTGGTTTTACAGAGTCTGTTTACTCTTACTGACATTCATTTCAGAAATGGAGGGAAAAATACCAACTTCATTAGAATTTTTTGATCTATAAACATGATATCATCTATATATTATTTACCAGAATAAAAGGTATTAAGCAGGTGATTAAGTAATACCACACTAGTATTAGGTTGAACAAGCCAGTGAGAGTTTTTGAAGTGAAAAGTGACCTATTAAAGCTATTCTCATAAAGTGAAATTGATTCATTATTAGGGTATTAGGAAAATAATCAGTTTTTTTTTTTAAAACTGCAATATTTTGATTTGCTCAAATAATGACCTACTTGGTCATGTTTATGCCTGGAATCATGCCAAGAAAGGGGCTCAAAGAGTCTTGATGAAGTCTTTGTGCAAATAGCAAAAGGAAGAATTGAAACTAAAAAACTGGATTTTCATTGTCATGTAATAGCAGGAGGGATATGGGGAAGAACTGACGGTTAAGTCATATAATTCCATTAAATATTAATCTACTTCAGAACCAGGAAAACAGGGCTGCAGCAGTGGAAGAAGAAGAGGGAACAGAAGCATGTGGTGTCATAGAAGTCAAGGAAACAGATTCTCAAGAAGTAGGGTCAAGGTCTAAAGATTTAAAAGGAGGAGGGAAGATAGAATGGAAAAGGCCAGATAGGGAAATCACATTTATTGGCATTTTATTGTAGAAGGTGTTTTCAGATATGTTTTAGAATGTTCTCTTGATAACAGATCTGAGTAGTAAAAATCTGAGATTCACAAGATTTTAATAAGTTGACCACAGTCATATAAGTAGTGAAATGTAGAACTGAAATTTAATCCTAAATTCTAAAGAAAGAATCATGAAGACTTTTGAAATGATCATAAGGCAGTTACTGGTCATTATAAAGAAAGTTGTAGCATTGTGGAAATACAGGAAAATTGAAAGAGATTAAAAAGTTAGAAGGCAGTAAGAAAATGGGTCACTAATCTTTCAAGTTTTAAGAAAGAGGGGACAAAGTTAAGTAACTCAAGGGATAACTTGAGTCAAAGGGGGATGTCTCCAGGTATGGAACAAATTAAAATCGCTAGGAGGAAGGTTTCAGTGAATAGTTTCAAGAGCAATCAAACATAACTCTTTGCAGAGCTGTTCTGTAGCTGAGAATTGAACTATATATGATTTAAATGTTTTCAAGAACTTTAAATGGGGGGGGCATTATTGTTTTAGTTCCTAACATTGTTTTTTACAGTTATTTTTATTTCTTTTGGGGACATGAATTATTTTTGAGACCAAAAGTATCCTTTATTTTAAAGAAAATTGCTTGAATGTTTAGGAAGTGGTACATCTTGGAATGATGAGTTTTGGATCAACTAAGTTTGAGATCCCTAAGTGAGATCTCTAATGTTGTAAAAGGTTAACTTTGTTGTGGGTGGAGTCACATTTCTGAATTTTCCCTGTGTATCTGTTTATAAATATTTGTCCATGTTGTATGTGTGTGTATGTGCACAAGTGCACACATGCATGCACATGCATGTGTACAGGCCTATGCTTTTGCTTTTGTTTAAGAAATAACTGCAGAAATACAGAAGCAAAGAGTAGATGAAGAAGAAAAATAAAACAGAGGTATATCTTAATTTTATACTGTCAAGGAACCATAAAAACACCTGACTTGGTTATATACAAGCTCTAGACATGAATGTAGAACAATACTAAGTAAAATATATTGAATAACTAGTCATATGTTAAATGAGTTTGTTTTGTTTGTGTGTGTTCATGGGTGGGTGGGTATGTGGGTGTATTACATGTATTAAGCCATTTAATTCTCTTAACATTCCTCCAAATAGGTATAATTTTGATATTAATTTTATAGAAATGAAAATCTCTAATTTGCTTAAGGTATTACAAAACTGGTAATTGGTAGAGCTAGGTTTTACTCTAGGTTGTACAACCCCAGAGTCCAGGTTCTTAACTATTCTCCTCCATAGGCCTTTATAAAATATGCCCTGGGAAGGAAACTGATGATCTGATTATTATTTACTGGGGCATCCATAGGATAACACAATTCCCTATGAATAAGATAGTTTCCAGGTGTGTGAGTGGCTACACTGAATGGTCAAGAAGGAGGGTAATATTGGGATGAAAAATTAGATTTTGGGTTTGCCTTCCATATGACCGATTGTGGACCACATGACTGTGGCAGTATAGTCTAATTTTCCCAGATAATTATATTAACAAAATTTAATACTTTAACTTTTTCTTTTCCTAATCTTTCTAACAAAATATAGAGGAGAGCAATCACAAGGGAAGTTAAGTATTACATGGCACTTTTTCCCTCTTTTTTTCTCTTTTTTTTCTTCTCTCTCTTTTTGTTTTGTTTTGTTTAATTAGTTTTCTGTTTTGTTTTGTTTTGTTTTTTTGTTTTTGGTTTTTGAATTCAAAGACTCAGTCTGTAAATAGGGCAGTATTTGGAGACGCATAGTTGAGGAAGAATATCTTCCCTTTCCACTTGCTTTCAGGCTGAGAGGTAGGGAAGGAAATAGCTTCCATTCTAAGTTTAGGGGATGGGGAGTAGAAAAGGCCTGTGGTCTTACTTTCATCAAGAATTTTGAGAGATGTCTTCTTTATCACATAGGCATGGGGGCATGAAGTAGATAGCCACACTTGATGCCAGAAACAGAGAAGCCCTGAGCTCACCCACTGGATTGTGTTTCCTTGGACTATTGTGGCAGGATGTGATTGTCTTCCATTTCCTTAGCTGTGTATGAAAGTTAGAATAATTGAGGGGGCCTGTAGTCCAGGGTCCTTAGTACCTGTCTGCAGAATATGTAACAGATTCTTACTTCCTCTTAAAATGTTTCTTCACCTGCCTTCTGGATGTCACTCTCTTGTTTTTACTCCTGTTTTAGTTATGGTACCTTTGCTTTTTAATTTGCTGATTCCTCTCCATTTCCAACATCTCAAAATTGTTGGTGACCTATAAATGAAAATCTTATCTAGTTCCATAGTTTTATGTGCCATCTGCTTGGTAATGACTGTAGCTTGGGTCTCTTCTCTGACCTCCAAACATAGATATTTAACTGTTCCTATGGCTTCTTCATTTGCATGTTTAATAGTCCTCCCAAAGTTAATATGCCAGGAATTAATGTTTGATCCCCTTCCCTATCTCACCACAAACAGCTTTTTTTTTTCCAGATTCTTGCCTCACCAATAAAAAAACTCCATTTTGCCATTATTTCATGTCATAAAATTTGAAGTTATAGTTCTTTCATTTACTTACTCAGTAGTAATTGACTGAGCACTATCTGCAACCCATTGTGCTATGGAATTGTACGATAGTGAAGAATAAAAACATTCCTATTCTCTTAATGATTACAATATAGAAGGCAACAGAATAGCATAGAATAGAAGACAATCAACAATAAACCATATGCATACTAATAAGCAGATAATATAGTATCATGAAATGTGACAAGTACTGGGGGGAAAAAAAAAGAAAAATGGAACAGGGTGAGGCAGACTGGCAAGAGGAGATTGAGTTGTAATACTAAATGGGGAGGTTTAGACCTAACTGGGAAGATGAGTGTTAACTCAAATAACTGGTGGTAAGAAAATTCACATGAGGAAATTAATATAACTGCAAAAAAAAGTGATGTGAGAAAGGGTCAGCATGAAAAGGGACTTAAGGAGATAATATGCTTGACATCTTTGAGAAATAACAAGGAAACCAGTGTGTCTGAAAATGAATCAGCAAGTAAAGAAAACCAAAGGCGTAAAAGAAGAACAGATTCTGAAAGCCCTTTTAGGACCATTGTAGCAACCATGGTCTTTTACTCTAGGCCATGAGATGGGAAACAATGCGGGATTCAATTAAATGTTTGACATTTTATGTTTTAAGTTGCAAAAGAATCACTCTGGATACTCTGCTGAAAATATAGATGGGGCAGGAGTGATAGGCAAGAGGAGAAACATAGGTAAGAGGCATTTCACATTAAAACTTGTGATCAATGGTGATGGTTTTGACCAGGGTGATAGCATTAGAAATGACACAAAGTGGTTAGATTTGGGATGTATTTCTCTTGTGGCCCATAATAAATCCATCAGCACTTCTGTCAATTCTGTATTAAGCTTACATCCAGAATCTGATTTTTTCTTTCTTTTTCATCTGCTATCATCTTGATCAGATAGCTGTGCCTAAATTAATAGAATAACCTCCTATCTGACTTCACTTCTTCCCACCCCCACCCTCACTGCAGTCACCCTATAATAATTAGAATGATTCCTTAACATGTAAGTCAAGTCTTTCTTCTCTTCAGATTTCTCAAGTCATGTCTTTCTTCTCTTCAAAATTTCCTGAAGGTTTCCATCACATGCAGAGTAAAAGCTAAAGTCCATAAAATGACCAATGGAGACATACATGATCTGACTCATCATTTGCCTCATTAACCTCTCTTGGTTCTCTTCCAATTTTCTACTCTACTCTTCTGTAGTCCACTCTAGGGAATTTATACTTACTGTTCCTTCTACCTTCTACCTATCCTCCACAAATGTCTGTGAAGTTGATTTACTCTCATATTTCCCTTTACCTTTAACCAAATATCACAGTATCAGAGAATTCCCTAATCACTTAAAAGGAAGGGAGGAAGAAATAAAGGTAAGAAGAAAGGAAGGAGAGAAAGAAAATGGAAGATGGAAAATAAATGAGCCTAAGACTTACCTCTTTATCAAAAGACTTTGAAGTAATTTTCTACCAGTCTTATGTAAAGCAAGATGTAACAGGTAAATTTTTACCCAGATATCAATGGATATGTGTCCTGTAATCTTTGTAATGTCATATCTGTAAATGTCTCCATGTTTAGGGAGACCTCCATATAGTTATGAGTAACTGGTTTCTTTGAGTCAACACCAAACATTTCCTCTTTTTGTATTGCAAAATTTTAATAGCATTTTAATTTATTAAAATATGAAAATAGTATATAAGCTATATATAATAAAGAATACAAATTATATAAAACTAATACATATACTTTTAATTATTGCTGCAAATAAAAATGAATAATTTGTCTGTAGTGTAGTTTTACTATTTTAAAATGGTCTTAGTTTGTTTCATTAGAAGATTATTGAAATATATTTTTCACATATACTACTGGATCAAATATAATACAATGATTTATATTTAATTCAGTAATTTTAAAATATAAAGATAAAAGTAAGGCAAATATTCCCATGGAACTGCAGGATCTGGATATACTAATAAATCTGACAGAAATCTAGAGTATCCAATAATTCCTGTTCTCTCTAAAAACTCACAGATGGAGGTGAGATTTCATTTATTCTGCCTTTCAATGATATAAATTCCTTGAGGCCTTCTTTATTATAGTTCCATAATTCTTCTTTAGAAAAAGACAGAGTCTGCATTACTTCTTTTATAAAGCTCATCGTAGAATCAATAAGTAACATTTTAAATTCATTCTTCGCATCAGCAGGCTCTCTTTCTGTTCTTTTATCCTGACAGCCTTTGCTGTACTATACCATCTGAGGTTGTCACTAAACCTTCAGCATCAGGTTTCCCTAGCAACGTAAGACGTTTTTCTTTCTTCCACTGTCTGTATCTGAATTTAAAAAAAAAAAAAATCAATTTGTAATAATCCCTGAAAACACAAGAAAACATTCAGTCTGAGACATATGAAGTTAGCAATGAAAATGGTGAGTTAAAAATGAAATTGGAAATAATTAAATTATAGAGAAGTATTTTGCTTATGGATTTATACAAAGCTCCAGATGGCTCTCTGTATTCATATCCAGATTAGCTAAATAAAGGCCAAGCCTTATGTCAGCCTGTACATGGCTTTAATGAGTTTACCTTTATAGTACAACAGGTTAGGGCTTTTAGCGCCTTGTTTCAGAAGCCACATATAAAAGAAGCTTTATTTGATTAGGGTTCTGAGAAACAAGGTGAAACACACTAGGCATGTGCAGACATTAACTGTAATCACAAGCCTTCCAGAGTTGCAAGCTTCCTTGGCTAATGGTTGAAAATCAGGGGTAAGTTGTACTTGATTCCACCTAGGAATTATTTTTATTGCAAGATTGCAAAACTGCCTAGCTGAATTGAATACAACCACAAAGGTCTCTATTTAGTCCTCATAAGCATTCCTTTAACCAAGTATTTTTACCTGTTCTCTACAAAATGTTTTTGCAAAATCTTCTTTGTCATATGCTTAAGAATATTCATTCTGTTTGAATCAAGAAAAATAAATGCTTTGTATTCTTTTGATCTGAAAACAAAGAATATGTTTGTCTCCTCTGAGCAGTAGGATCTAGGGTAACACCAGTATTTAATCATAAGATACTTATGATTACTTGAGATTTTTAAAGTTTTTCCTACTGTCCACTAGCATATATTGGGCTATGAAATGTCAATTGCAAGATAAAATGTGTAATTTTCACACTTAGTTTTATAAAAGATGTTAACCATAAGTCTGGAAATACTTAACCAAGTTTTTTAGATGTGCCTTTTATTTTCATGTTCATACTCACCAAAATGTTCCTTCTCAGTGACACTCTAAAGGCAACATTTCTTTTTAACATTGTTAATTAAACTTTATATCTTATCAGATATGATGATTTATTTTTAAAAAGAAAATTTAAGATGCTTTGAGTGTCAAATAGCCTTACCTTATTAACATCTTATCAGTCTTACCTTACTATTTAGATGATTTATGCTTTAATAGGATTCATCAGTACTTTTAAAATATTAAGATTTTTATTATCTAAAAATGTTTGGTTAATTATTAATATTCAGAAATTATGTGTTTTGAACCACTTATATTTACTCTGTGTATGATTTGAAATGACAGACTATTTCTTAAACTAAGGGTTAACTTTATTTTAAAAAGATTAATCGAATAGTATTGTGAGATATTGTCCTAGGTACTAATACATCTTTCCATCCTAAAAATTTCTGTCTAAAAATAGCTAAATATTTAATTTCATAAAATACATATTATCATATGTGTGCATATAAATTTTGTAATATAGTTTTATGCCACATTGATATTACTATCTGTAATGGGTTTTTTTAAATTTGAAAGTTAATATTCAGGTAATAAGGATGTCAATTTATATTATTAAGAGGATTCAGAAAATAAAGTATTACTAGTAGATTGTGTCTATATTCTGAACCAAAATCACAGTTGTTAATAATTCATATTTTAAAGAAATTATTAAGAAATTCTTTTAGTCTTTATATTTCTGGACTATTAAGTCACAATTACAATTTTAATTGCCTTAAAATTGCTTTTAAAGGGCACCTGTTTGGCATAGTTTGTTGAAGGTCCAACTCTTGGTTTCTGCTTGGGTTGTGATCTTGGGGTCCTGAGATCTAGCCTCATGTTGGGTTCTGTGCTCAGTTTGGAGTCTGCTTGGAACCCTCTACCCCTCTCCCTCTGCCCCTCCTGTTCATGCTCTTCCTCTAAAATAAATGGATAAATATTTTTAAAAAGAATGCTTTTAAAAATGAAAAAGATACTTAGACTAATTTATATAGTAATGAAAAAGACATGATCTTGATTTTATCTTGATTAAAGAAGTATATTTTATTTAGTTTTAAAGACTGTATTTATTTAAGAGAGAGAGAGAGAGAGAGAGAGAGCATGAGTGGGGTGTGGAGGGAAGATCAGAGGGAGAGGGAGAGGGAGAAGCAGCCTTCCACTGAGCAGGGAGCCCAGCGTTGCTCAATCCCAGAACACTGGGATCATGATCTGAGCTGAAAGCAGATCTACCAACTGAGCCATCCTGGTGTCCCTAAAACAGTTTTAAAATTATTAATTATAAATTTTACTCAGTATTCAAGAACTCAAATACCTTAATGTGAAGGAACATCTATGTTGTAGCAGACAGAAAGCACAAACACACACATATACATACACACACACAATGAAGGAACAGATTTCAAAGATTTTCTGCCTTACAATTAGAGAATAGGTTTTGTGAGAACAAGGTGCAGCCATAATTTCTCTTTCCAACTAAATCCTCAAACTCAACACTGAAACTGTCATTTGGGGGCATTCAACAAATACTGAGTAAATTAAAACAAAACCAAAAATAAACACCTGCATTGCACAACTTGTCGCACTTTGAATTTCTACAGTTGCCTCAAAGCAATAGTCAGTTGCTTAGAAAAAGAGAAAGGAAATAAAGGAAGTAAAACCTTTCTGGTGGAGAATTGCCAACGAGCTCTTATTAGGAATTCCAGCACCAATTATCATCTAATATGACCCAGGTTCTTTGACATCTGCTAGGTACTTGCTCTAAAAGGCAATATCTAAAGTATTCAGTGGTTCCCCATGTGTACCTCAAGTTGTCAGGAGGCTAATCATTTAATAATCTTAAAAATTGTATATGTTTGTTGAGCCTCACAAAAACTTTGGTGGTGTATGCACATCTTTGGAAGAGTTAGTCTGAGCAAATTTAAATCTTTTTGCTACTTCGAATCCCAACTGACATAAAAAAAAAATGCTTTATTTCACTTCTGTCTCTGTAGTGAGATCCAAAAAGTTAAAGTATATCACCTCACAAAAACTGTGTGTTTTCCTGGATATTCTATTTTAAAATATAATAAAGCTAATATTTCTGAAGTTCTTTCCTGAAAATAATGCCAAAGAAACAATCTTCATCTTTGAATAAACTAGAAGAAATGCAAATTATTAAATTACATCTCAGGCCATTTATTGGGTTTTACTTAAAGAGAACTTGAAGTGTATCATAGTCTTTGAACATTTAACAGCTCCTGATGTTCTCAGAAAACTGATTTGAGAGCATTGCATGGTGTTTCCTACTTTCCAGGTCATACTCACTTTAACCAAGTGAATTTTCTAATGTGGATGATCAAAACAGTAGCTACTATATTTATGGGGCTAACAATCTTGAAAAAATATAAAGTGTTTACCCTTTGGTTTTACACTCTATATTTTGAAAAGCTATTCAGAAATAAAATATAGTTGAAGCTTAAATTATAAATGTATTCCAGTTTGTTATTTTATAGCAAGAAATAAAACAGCATCAGAATCCGGAGAGATACTTTCTTCATCAAACACGTTTCTTCCTTCAAAACAAAATCTGTAAACCTGAACTATAATTCTAACTGTACTTGTTGAATTTAGGATCTGAATGGGGAAATATTAGATTAGCATGGTAGTTGAATATGGTCTCTGAAGTCAGACACATGTGAAAGGCTGAAAACTCTTTGTCACTCATTAGCTTTGCAAATTTGAACAAATTAATTTTGCTCATTCATGAAATTGATGTAAAAGTACATATCTGGTTGAGTTGAGTATTAAATATAATATTACATGTAATATGCTCAGTGCAGTATCTATGAATTAAAAATTCAACTCATGTTAGGGATTATGCATTATTAATGATTTGCATGCTTTATAACACACAGAAAAAAGTCCAAAGCTCCATGTGCACAATGGAGATATATTTAACACGGGTATTACCGGTGGAGTTTTTATGTGATAATTTGCTTCACCTTAGAACTGGATTGCCTCTATGGTTTCTTTTCAGCTTCCTTCTCAAGGACCCTCACTTCTAATTCACTCAGTCATTCTCCAGACATACTAATAGTGCTGTTATGAGATTACAGCCAGATCTGACAGCCTTAGAAGACATCTTCAAAGTGACTTTGTAGCTCCATGGCAATCTATTACATGATAGATTTACACTTAATGCTCAGAAAGCAATTTATTTTTCTCTTCTCAAACCTTGGGAAGAACCTTATTAGACTTTCCAAATATGAGTAGCACACTTTACTCATCATAATGTCAGCATCTCACAATTTTAGATAAACATATTTATCAGAACTCAGTCTTCTTCCAAAGTAATAATTTGGCATCATAGAATTATAAGTTAAATATAAATATGGATAATAAATGGACAATTTTGATATTTTAAAATAGGAATTAAAACTCAATTTTTATTTGGAGAAAGTAAATATATATGAAACCAATACATTTTGCTTATTCAAATTTTTGAATAGAATCCATTCATAATAAGATTTTAATATTATATCTATTTATAGTTAATTTACAGTTCTTAAAGGTATCATTCACACTTTAGGATATAGATTTGAAAGTCATCAACTAACATAATTAAATTTATAAAAATATTCCCTTAAATAAGAAAAATAATTTCTTATGTAAATCTGTAAGGCAGTCCGGCAGGCTGGAGATGCATGGGATAGTTAATGTGGCAGCTCTGTGTCTTAAGGCAGGCAGAATTCCTTCTTCCTTGGATAATCTCAGTCTTTTCTCTTAAGACCCCTAAATTGGTTGAAGCCCACCCACATTATGGATGGTAAACTGCTATAGTCAAAATCTGCTGATTTAAATGTACAGGTGTATGTAAGAGTTATCCCAGGTTTAGTTCCAGGCCACTGCAATAAAGAGAATATCACAATAAAGCAAGTTAAATGAATTTTTTGGTTTCCCAGTGCAGAGAAAAGTTATACTTATACTCTACTATAGTCCATTAAGTGAGCAATAGCATTATATCTAACAACAACAACAAAACAGTGTCTATATCTTATTTTAAAAATACTTTATTTTGAGTGCTTGGGTGCCTCAGCTTAGTTAGTTAAGCTTCTGTCTCTTGATTTCGGCTCAGGTCGTGGACTCTGGGTGGTGAGATTGTGCCCCACTTCAAACTCTGCGCTCAGTAGAGAGTCTGCTTGAGCTTCTCTCTCTCCCTCTCCCTTTGCCCCTCTCCACCTCCATGTGTTCTCTCTCTCTCAAATAAATGAATAAATCTTAATAAATAAATAAATAAATACATACATACATTATTGGTATTTCTTAAACATGCTATCTATCATCTGAGCTTTCATCAAGTCACAGTCTTTGGGCTGGTGGAGGGTCTTGCCTCCATGCTGATGACTGCTGGTTGACCAAAGTGGTGGTTGCTGAAAGTTGGGGTGGCTGTGATGATTTCTTAAAATAAGACAAAGGGGAAGTTTGCTAAATCAACTGATTCTTCTCTTCATGAATGATATTTTTATAGCATGCCATGCTATGCTATTTGATAACATTTTATCCATAGTAGAACATCTTTCAAAATTGGAGTCAATCTTCTCAAACTCTGATGCTGCTTTATCAACTTAATTTATGTAAAATTCTAAATTCTTTGTTGTCATTTCAACAGTCTTCACAACATCTTCACCAGGAGTAGATTCCATCTCAAGAAATCACTTAATTTGCTTATATATAAGAACCAACTCCTCATCTGTTAAAGTTTTATCATGAGATTTCAACAGTTCAGTCACACCTTTAGGCCCCCACTTCTAATTTTACTTCTCTTACTATTTTCATATCTGTAGTTACTTCCTCCACTGAAGTCTTAAACTCCTCAAAGTAATCCTTGAGGAATGGAATCAACTCCTGTTAATGTTGATATTTTAAACTTTTTCTAAGAATTATGAATGTTTTTAATGGTATCTAGAATGATGCACCCTTTCCAGAAGGTTTTCAATTTACTTTGCCTAGATCTGTCATAAGAATCATCATAAAAAAAAAAAAAATCATCAATGGCAGCGCCAGCCTTAAAAAAATGTAATTCCTTAACAATAAGACGTGAAAGTCTAAATTGCTCCTTGATCTATGGGCTTCAGAATGGATGTTTTGCTAGAAAGTTTGAAAATAGCATTCATCTCAATATACATCACCATCAGAACTCTTGGTTGTTGAAGTGCATTGTCAATGTGCAGTAATATTTTGAAAGAAAACTTTTCAGAGAAGTTCTCAATGGTGGACTTAAAATATTCAACAACCATACTGTTAACAGATATGCTGTCATCCAATCTTTATTACTTCATTTATAGAGTACAGACAAAGGTATCAGTTGGTCTCAGTCTTTAGGGTCCTAGGTTTCACAGAACAGTAAACGAGTATTGGCTTCAGCTGAAAGTCACCAGATGCATTAGCCCCTAACAAAAGTCAGTGTGTCTTTTGATTCTTCGAAGTCAGGTAATGACTTCTCTTAAGCTATGAAATTCCTAGATGACATCTTCATCCAATGGAAAGCTCTTTCATCTACATTGAAAATCTGTTATTTAGTGTAGTTCCTTCATTAATTATCTTGGCTAGATCTAGATAACTTGCTACAGTTTCCACATTAACACTTGCTGCTTCACTTGGTGTTTTGATGTTACGGAGAAAACTTCTCTCCTTAAACCTCATGAACTAACCTCTGCTGGTTTCAAACTTTTCTTCTATAGCTCCTTCACCTTTCTCAGCATTCAGTGAATTGAAGAGAGTTAGGGCCTTGCTCTAGATTTAGTTTTAAGGAATGTTGTGGCTTATGAGATCTTCTGTCCTGATCACTAGAACTTTCTCCATACCAGCAATAAGGCTGTATTGGTTTCTTATCATTTGTGTGTTCACTGGAGTAGTACTTTAATTTCCTTCAAGAGCATTTCCTTTGCATTCACAACTTGGCTAACTGGCATGAAAGGCTTAGGTTTTAGCCTATCTTTAAACATGCCTTCCTCGCTAAGCTTAATCATTTCTGGCTTTTGATTTAAAGTAAGAGATAGGTGATTTTTCTTTCATTTGAACACCGAGAGGCCATTGTGGAGTACTTACTTGGCCTAATTTCAATATTGCTGTGTCTCAGGGAAAAGGGAGGCCCAAGGAGAAGGAAAGAGATGGAGGAAAGGACAGTCAGTGAAGCAGTCATAATATGTACAACATTTATTGATTGACTGCTGTCTTCAATATGCATGGTCTGTGATGCCCCCAAACAAAAGCAATAATAATATCAAAGATCACTGTTTATAGGTCACTGTAACAAATATAGTTATGATGGGAAAGTTTCAAATAGTGCAGGAACTACCAAAATGTGATGCAGAGACATGAAGTGAGGGAGTGCTGTTAGAAAAATGGTACCAATTAGAATTGTTTGAGACAAGGTTGCCATACAACTTCAATTTGTAAAAAAATGGAATATCTGCAAAGCACAATAAAACAAAGAACAATAAAATGAGATTTACTTGTAATCTCATTTTAAAAAATACTGCTTACTGCTATTGGTGTTTGCCCCAAAATTGGGTACTATGGTTTAATCTATTTAACATATAAAATTAATATATAAGCAATTATACACACACATGTACATATATGTATATATACATTGCCTTATATATTTGATGAGCTTATCTGTTTCTTTTGTTCTTATGATAGTAAAGTCAATCATGTCAAATCAGCATAAGTACTCTCTCAGTAAGCTCAAATTAATGAAATTTTTTAAATAAATTACACTGTATTTTGAAACTGGTTAAAATTTAATATAAAAGTAATTAGCTCCAGTAAAGAGAAATAAATGCAATGGGAGAAAATAAGATCATTTGCCTTTTGGAGGAAAAAAAGTCAAAGACAAGATAGGGAAGTAGTCCCTGCAAAACACAGAGTGAACAACTGAAAGCCAATGTGCATGGTGGGGGAGAAAACTGTTTCTAATCTTCTCACAAACCTGTGGAGATGTTGATTTCTTAAACACATGTCAGTCATTAGCCTATAGGGCACGACATGTTGAGATTAGCTTGTTAAATCTGATTTTGGTCTCAGCTTGGTATCTGGATGTTCAATATTGCCTTTGTGCAGCCAGAAAAACATTTAAGTATCAAAAGAATGCAACCAATACATTACAAAAATTCCTAAGCTCTGATGAAATTACAAAACATTCTGTTATAAAAAATTCCAGATATGTATGTATCCTTTGACTCATTTATTTACTTAGCAATAATTCTATGTATCTGTTATGTTCCTCGCACTATTCTAGATTTTGAGAAAATAGCAGTTAATTTGACAGCAAAATTTCCTGATCTCATTCAACTTTTATTTCCAAGGAAGAGCAGAAAAATCAATATACAAATAAGAAAGAAAATAATCAATAATAAAATCCAAGTAGAGAATTCAGATTGAGTGAAGAGCCTTTTCTTGGGTAGGCACTTTAGACTGGATAGTCAGAAAGGTCCTCAAAAGTTGACATTTAAACTGACATCTTAATAACAGGGAGGAATATCACCTACCCAAATAGCAGAAAGAAGAGCACTCCAGGCAAATGGCATGAACAGTGCAAATACCCTGAAGCAGGCATAATCAAAAGGAAATGCTGTGTGACTATAGCACAGTATGAAAAAAAACAAAAACAAAAACCAAACAAACAAACAAAAAAAAACCCAAGCAGTACAGGATGCATTTGAAGAGAAAACTAGAGTCTGAGCCCATGCTAAACTGCTGTGGGAAATGTGCAATGTATTATATATGGCAAAGGGAATTTTAGAATTTTTTTTAAACTGAGGGTGTGTATTATTACTCAGTCTCTTAAAAATCATTCTGGCAATTGTGAGGTAAATTGATTGCAGAGAGAGGGACAAGAATGAAGGAAGATGGCAGGGGAGCTAAAAGGTAGGCAGTTCTTTTTTGATTTTTTGATTTCTATGTCTTCTCCTGGCACTACTATGACTTTTTTTCTCCTTAATGTTTGAATCTTTATCCATGTGGAATTTATGTTTATATAAGCAGCAAAACAAAAACTCATTTATTTATTTATTTATTTTGCACATAGGTAGCCTGTTACCTCAATGTCATTTGTTGAATAATGGAAGGATAATTTTAAATATTTGTATATCCATAATTAAAGAAATTATTCAGAGCTCTGTGGAAAAAAATAATTTAAGAACTATGGGAAGAGATTTGGGTAAATCTTGCAAAGATCTGAACAAGGATGATATATATGGCAACAGGGAGTTGGAAGCAACCTGTGTATCCATCTCTAGAGTTATGGATAAATAAAAGTCACACTATGAAATGAGATGTAACAATAAGAAGCAATAAACCAGATATGTGGCATGGATTGGTCCCTAAACAGGGCTGAATAAGAAAACTAGGACAGAGGTGGGATTTACAAAACCCTTAATGGAATTGAAGCACACAAAAAAACACAACATATTTTACAAGAATTCATATATGCTTAAGAACATATATCAAGCACATTATAAATGGTTTCTTTTGAGAGTAAGGCAATGGGATAGGAACTAAGAAAGAACAGATAAAGTAAAACATGAAATGGCCTTGTGCTCAGTGGTGATGGTGATATGTTAACTATAAAGAGAAATATAAGATGTACTCCAATATCAGGCATGACAAATGTGGAAAAGTGTGCCCTGGATTTGATTAAATATGGTAAATATTACAGCTCAACATCAATACCACCATAAAAATTAAATGTATGGTTTAAAAGTTAAGATAATTAATTCTGTGACAGGGAATATGTATCATATTTAACCATGTTCTTCCTATTTAACCCTAGGATATAATTGCTTTAACCTGGGCCTTGTCTTCCAGTTGTAAGTTTTGCAGACTCTGTCTCCTAATATAGATCACTAAAATGTCTTCCCTCCTTTATCTGTGTATCTGGCACAGCCTTAATACAAATCCTTACTGTCTCTTCTTTGGATCATTGTCATGGTTTTCCTAATTGGTCTCATAGGGTCTGATCTTGTTGGCACCTATATTGCTCTGTGATCTTTCCAAAAACGCAAATGTGATTATAACTCCCTTTCTTAAATTCTTTTGGTGTTTATACATTGCCTCAAGAGTAAAATCCAGACTCAGGTTGGTTAGAACAAGATCTTCATTATCTGGACTTTGATTACCATGCTTTCTGGTACCTAACCATGTCTCTCTCAGGCTCCCTTTCTCCAGCCATTCCAGCTATCTTACAGGTTTTATCATTTTATTAAAGAATGCCAATATTTATTCTTCTAACCCTTCACTATCACCTAATCAAGTTAAAAATCTCAATGCATGAGTAGATATCCTGATCAGTTTGTTTAGAGCTATTCTACACATTCATGGCTATTATATCTATTAAATTGTGTATCTTAGTACTTCTCACATCTGTTCGCTCATTTGTTTCTCTAACTCTTTGAGAACCTCTTCAGATCAGAGTCTGCATCTAATTTTTTTTTGCAATCACCAGTGTCGAATATGATATAAAGATATAAGTAGAATTCAATAAATATTTATTCAGTAAAGGAAATTCATAATTATTTTCAGTTAAAAGGAAATGTTCAAAATGTAAAAGAGAATGGCTTGTAAAATACCTTGTACAACTTCAGAAAATTTTGAAAATACATAAATTACTAGAGGAATAAAATTGCGAGGGTTCAGCTTCATAATAGATATAAATAAGCATCCATAAAACCATACCAACCCACCTTTAAGAAGTAATAACAACAAAAATCCAAACATGATGTCAAAGGAATCAGCATGCAAGTGAAATATAATCAAATTATTTTTACCTGACTTGAATCAAGTGCCATTGTTAATATTAAAGAAAGCTAAGAAAAATTAGAAGAAAAATTTAATTAAGAAGTAAATTTAATCCACAAATAAAATGTAAGACCCAGGATTGATCAAGGATGAGAGCTCTAGATGATTTTGTTTTATCTATTTGACTGGTTTAAAAAGCTGCTTGTTATGTTGTTGTCTCAGTGTAGGAAATTAGTTATAAGAAATTATCTGTTTCGAACACTATCAAGAAGACGGATTCCTTAGTGCTCCCTATAATAAAACAATCCATATTTATTGCTTTATGTGGGGGATTCAAAAAAAGAGATAGAGAGAGGCAAACAATAAACAGATTCTTAATTAAAGAGAACAAACAGGGTTGCTGGAGGGGTTGGACAGGGAGATAGGTGAAATGGCTGATACATGTTAAGTTAAGGAGGGCACTTGTGATAAGCAATGGGTATTGTATGTAAGTGATGAAATCTAAATTCTACTCTTGAAACCAATATTATACTGTATGTTAACTAACTGGAATTTAAATAAAAACTTGAAACTACAAAGTAAAGCGAAATAAATTAAAACAAAAATTCTTTTGAAAAAAATAGAAAAAAATCAAATTCTGGAATGGACTAGTAAAAACTGTGCTGTTGGAAAGGTCATAGAATTTTACTAAGGAAATGTGTATGAGTGAATCAAAGAATAACACATAGACATCTGCAGCTTGGTAAATGTGTTAGCACTCCATGTGAAAAGGAACCAGTAGGTGCAATGAAATTCACAAAGCAATAGTGCACACAACAGCAATTGTGAGAGTACCCTCAGAGGAGGATATGAGACCAATATCATGTGATTTAATGTTGGTTAGAGGGAATACAAATGATGGGTCTTTTTAAAATTATTTTTGGAATATTAAAAATAATTATGGTTAGTTTTCATTAATTTATATCTCCTTTGTTTTATAATCAGAGAAAAAGTTGTCTATTATGATAAAACAGAATTTTATTTATTTATTTATTTTAAAGATTTTATTTATTTATTTAACAGACAGAGATCACAAGTAGGCAGAGAGGCGGGCAAAGAGAGAGGAGGAAGCATGCTCCCTGCTGAGCAGAGAGCCCGATTCGGGACCCTGATATCATGACCTGAAGGCAGAGGCTTTAACTCACTGAACCACCCAGACACCCCCAAAATTTTACTTTTGGTTTTATTTATTTTTTAAAGCAAGTATTAATTATATAAGCCCACAGATATTTTTGAGTAAACTACAAATTCGTCCATTAGAAGATGTTGGAGCTATTTACTCCATTATGACAAATATTTCCTTAAATGCAAATGCTCATTTTTTATATTCAGAGATTCAAACCTTTTTATTGAAGCAATAAAGAACTTAGAAATTAGAATGCAAACCTCTAACTGCATGTAAAAGATGAATATTTCTTTGCCTCACTGCTTAAGAAGACAGCCATTTTATTAAAACCTTTTTGTTTTTTTAAAGATTTTATTTATTTGACAGAAAGATCACAAGCGGGCAGAGACGCAGGCAGAGAGAGGGGGAAGCAGGCTCTCTGCTAAGCAGAGAGGCCGATTCGGGACCTTGAGAACATGACCTGAGCGGAAGGCAGAGGCTTAACCCACTGAGCCACCCAGGCACCTCAAAAGGCAGCCATTTTTTAATGTGTAACTGAAGATGCTTTTGTATCTTTGTCGCACAAATGTGTATTGTCTAGATACACTATTTGTAATACTTGAGTTCTTCCTCACATAATGGCTTACCCACCTCTTCTTTTCCGACACACATAAATATTACGTTGCTGTGTTTGTACAAGAAGCTTATGTAATAAGCAAGTGTTTAAGTAGCCTTTTGTAAAATATAAGTCATATGTGTATCTTGTGCATCAGTGGTGGTAGTGCAGTTTCTTTGAAATGTCACATACTGGCTTGATTTATAGATTCTGAAAATGTGTTATTTTGGCTTATAAACTGTGGTAGGGATATGATTTATTAGGCATCTGGTATACTGACAGGTTGTAAAATAGGTAAAATGACATGGTGATTTCAGGACCTCATTGATAACATGCTTGTTACTGGCTACATTGTCTAATTATATTACTTCACAAGCTGGGCTTTTCCACCATTTGGATTAGTTGTTTTTAAATACAAATACCTAACACCTAATCATCTGGTAAGAACTCAAAAAGAGAAAAAAATACTGTTGTTCTTTACTTCTGTTTTTTAAACTTTTAACAGAATGATTATGTCAAACAAACAAAATGCATAGCTGTAGTGTTTTCTCTGTGGGCTTGCAAACATTTACTTATTTTGTTTACAATGAGTCTCATAAGATTAGCAAATCAAATTGACAGATGATCAATGTCAGGTCTATTGAGAAAATGCCTGTGCAAACAGAATACCAGATCAGACCCCAGTGGGTCACTCAAGCCCTGATGATCATACATACATTGTAAAGCATGCCTGTGGAAAAAACTTACTGTAAAAGTCATCTTGCTGTGAAAATGCACATAACAGCTAATTTCACATTTGCTTATGAAAGAGTTTTTAAAAAAATGTCTGACGTACATCATGAAGTAACTATTCATAATGGCAAATATACTTAGAAGATTTAATGTTTTATGTATCATTTTAATTATTAGCAATTGGTAATCATAGTAATTTTAAAAACTAAGATGTTAAAGATAGGGGCACCTAGGTGGCTCAGTGGGTTAAGCCTCTACCTTCGGCTCAGGTCATGATCTCAGGGTCCTGGAATCGAGCCCCACATCAAGCTCTCTGCTTAGCCTGCTTCCCTGTCTCTCTCTGCCTGCCTCTCTGCCTACTTGTGATCTCTGTCAAATAAATAAATAAAATTTTTTAAAAATTAAAAAAAAAAAAAGATGTTAAGGATATATTTTTATCCAAACTGAATTCACCAATGTAGTTGTATATACATTCTGGCTACTATTAGCATTTTTTAGCTATCCAGTAAGTTAATACTTTTGTGATCCTGATACAAACCATGGCAAGCTTAGCAAATTCAATTTGGTCTATTTTAAAAGTGAAGACACGTGGCGTGCCTGGGTGGCTCAGGTTATGATCACAGGGTCCTGGGATCGAGCCCTGCATTGGGCTCTATGTTCTGCCTGCTTCTCTGCCTACTTGTGATCTCTCTCTGTGTCAAATATATATATATATATATATATATTTAATTTTTAAAAAAGTGAGAATATGCATACACTCTTTATTAGATGTTAATTTTATAATAGGAAAATATAAAATAAGTATGAATTCTGTATTTTAAGTATTTTAAGCATTCTAAGAAATTCTGTATTTTTTTTCTTGTTTTTGTCATACATTTTAAATTCTCAAATCATTTTTATTATAAGCAATAATATTAAAATAAATTATAAATTTTATTCGTAATGTCTTTAAAATGATCCTATAATTATTTTTATTATGAAAATTTCCCTACTTTTATGATATTCAAGATCCATGTACCACTTTACCCTATAAAATTCAACATATAGATGAGCCTTGTTTTTTTTATTTTTTATTATTATTATTTTTTTAATCCATTCAGACACCCCGTGTCTTTTGACTGGGGTGTTTAGCCAATTTATATTCAAAGTAATTATTTATAGAAAGATTATTTATTACTATTTTATTACTTGTTTTGTCATTTCTGGAGATTTTCTCTGATCTTTTCTTCTCTTTGTCATGTTTGTCCTTTGTACTCCATGAGTCAGCCCCCTTTACTATTTCTTGTAGGGTTCATTTAGTCACAAACTTCTTTAGCTTTATTTCTTTGAGATAGGGTAAAACCAAGCCAGAGAGAGAGATAGGGATGTGTACACAAGTGGAGGGGATGGGAAGACCAAGAGAGAGGAGCAGACTCTCTGCTGAGCAAGGAGCCTGATGCCAGAGTCAATCCCAGGACTCTGGGTTCGTGACCTGAGCTGAAGGCAGATGTTTAAATGACTGAGCCACTCAGGTGCACCTGCTTGGAAAACTCTTTATCTCTCTCTCTATTCTGAATGACAGTCTTGCTAGATAGGATATTCTTGGGTGCAGACCTTTTTTTTTTTTTTTTTTAAGATTTTATTTATTTATTTGGCACAGAGAGAGATCACAAGTAGGCAGAGAGGCAGGCAGAGAGAGAGAAGAAGAAGGCTCCCAGCTGAGGAGCAAGCCTGATACGGGACTGGATCCCAGGACACTGAGATAATAACCTGAGTTGAAGGCAGAAGCTTAACCCACTGAGCCACCCAGGCACCGCTGGCTGCAGACTTTTTCCATTGACTATATCATGCTACTTCCTTCTGTCTTGCAAAGTTTCTATTGAGAAATCTCCAACTAGCCTTAATGTTTTCCCTTGTAAGTTAAGGACTTCTTTTGTCTTGCTTTTAAGATTTTTCCTTTCTCACTATAGTTTACAAATTTAATTACAGTATAGCTTGGTGTTGGCATGCTTTTGTCGATTTTGATGGGAGTTCTCTGGGCCTCTTGGAACTGGATGTCTGTTTCTTTCCCTATATTAGGGAAGTGTTCTGCTTTTATTTCTTACAATAAATTTTCTCTCTCTTTTTCTTCCTGGAATTCCTGTAATATGAATGTTATTACATTTGATAGAGTCAATGTGTTCCCTGAGTCTACTCTCATGTTCTTTTTCTCTTCTGTTCAGTTTTATATTTTCCTGCTACTATGTCTTCTAGGGCACTAAATCATTCCTCTGCTTCTTCCAGCCTGCTGCTTATAGCATCAAGCTTGTTTCCAATCTTTTTATTGCATTCTTCATCTCTGATTATTTTTTAACTCTTTTGTCTATGTGGTAAGAGTTTCCCTTATGTATTCTGTTCTTTTTTCAAACCTAGTGATTATCCTTCTGGTTGTTGCTTTAAATTCTCCATCAGACATATTATTTATTTACGTATTGCTTAGCTCTCCACGTGTAGCCTTATCTTGTTCTTCTGTTGAGGATAAATTCCTCTGTCTCGGCATTTTGTCTAGGTTTTTGCCTTCTTCTCTGTGTTAGAAAAGCCAGTAATGTCCTCTGAAAGTAATGGCCTTATGAAGAAGAGGTCATGCAGTGCCCAGGACCTTATGATTCAGGTAGTATCTCCAGTATGTGCTGCATGCACTTTGCTGCTTTGTCTTGGCTGCTCTATCTCTCAGGTAGGTCAGTCATCTGCAGAGACTGTCCTTACCTGCTGTGGGCAGTATTTAGTTCCTGGCCTGAATGTGACAAGTTTTAACGAGGTGGCTGTGGCCTGCTTGTGAAATGAGACTTTACACCAGCTCCACCAGAACTGAGTTCCTACAAAACTCATTTTAGACCTCAAGACACCTGCAATTGAATGATTGCCACTAATTATGTTTTAAATGTTTTGGTAGGAATTACCAATGAAACCATATGGTCTTGTTCTTTTCTATGCTGGGAGATTTTTGATTCCTACTTTGATTTTCATTGTCATTATTGGTCTAAGAAATTTTCTAGATTTCAGGATTCATGATTCAATAATAGTAACTGTGCAATTTAAGAACTATCTTTTCTAAGTCATCTGATTTGTTAGTATATACTTATTTGTAGTAATCTGTTATCAGACTATGTATATCTATAGTTATCTGTTGTATTGTTTTCTCTTCCAATTCTTATTTTGGTTTTTGAGTCTTCTCTCCCTCTCTTTTCTTAGTTAATGAAGTTAAACCATTGCCTATTTTATTTTATATTTTTAAATTGGCCATTACTTTCAGTGTTATATTATTGTTTACACTGGACTCCATTTTCTTTATTTCTGTTTAATTGTTATTATTTCCTTCCTCCACTAAATTTTAGCTTTCTTATTTTTCTAGTTCCTCGTGATTTAAGGTTAAGTTGCTTATTTGAAATATTTTTCTTAATGCAAACATTTATAGCATAGATTTCTTTCTTTTATAGCATAAATTTCACTCTAACATATGCCTTTGCTGCATTTCATAGATTTTGGAGTATCAGGTTTTCTTTTGTTTTGAGACATATTTCGATTTGCTGTTTGATTTCTTATTTGGTCTATTGGTTGTGCAGTAATAAGTTGTATAATCTTTACATATTAAATATAATCCTTAAATATTAAATACTTAATATTTACACTATAGATTTTCCAGCTTTCTTTCAGAACCATGCACTCTATGTTTCAAGTAAAAAAACATATTCTTGTTAAAAACAATAATAATAACTTTAACGGAAAATACTTTAATTAAAATAAAGTATATCAGAGGGCAGGTGGTGTTATGAGTGAAATAGGTGAAAGGAATCTGGAGCACACTTTTGATGAGCATTGAGTAATGCTGTATTGATTTGTTGAATCACTACATTGTACACTTGAAATTAATATAACAATGCATGCTAACTGTATTGGAATTAAAATTAAAAAGTTAATAAAAAGTAAAATAAAATAAAATGCATTGTGCAAAATGCATAAATGTACAACTAGATTACTTTCACAATAAGTGATAGAAGTCATATCTAAGTTACCAACTTTAATTCAAAATTTTCTAACAATCATATAGCATTTATATAGTATTTAGAAAATAATAAATTATACTTTAGTACCACTTTGCATTCTAAACCAAATATGGTAATAACCTAAAGTTATTCAGATAAATAATATAGTTTTTTTTTTTTTCCTTTTACCAGTGACTTGGCAAATTTTAATACATCTCTGAGAATATGACTGAGAGTTTAATGAGATCAGGGATGTTGGCCAGGTGACCAAGGTCAGAAGTTTTGAATAATACAGTAGACTCTGTAACTTTCATCTCAATATTCACTAGCGCAGGGAGAATTATCCTTTGTTTTATAGGTTCTGAGTTGGAAAGAGATCTATTAGGTCATCTTTTTAAAAATTTCCTGTCCACATAGGGTTGATAATTCCCTTCCAGTATAATCACCATGCATTATTAAATAGACCTTTTATGTGATTAATCCCAATAGAAATCTAGAATTTTATGCAGTTTTAGAATAAATATTTTAGACATAATATAAGAACAAAATGTCAAAATTGTGGTTAACTGGCCAGTTCTAAAGATTGCTCTGTATGTGTGTGTATATGTGTGTTTGAATATGCACAGAGCATAGACTATCTGCAGTAATGCTTTATAATTATATAATTATGTTTATATA
Source organism: Mustela erminea (assembly GCF_009829155.1). Classification (NCBI taxonomy): domain Eukaryota; kingdom Metazoa; phylum Chordata; class Mammalia; order Carnivora; family Mustelidae; genus Mustela; species Mustela erminea. The sequence goes on along the minus strand of NC_045617.1, from coordinate 107,864,930 downwards.
GCTCCATATCTGACTACGGAATAAAAGCAGTTTTCCATAATAATCAATAGAAAATTGATTTTCTTAAAAAAGAAAAAAAAGAAAATCGATTTTCTGATAGAGCCTTATTGACCTGTGTAGAAGTACCCTTATAAAACAGAAACTGTCCCACTTAAACATAACATGCTAAGATAGAAGGCAAGGCATGAAAAATAGTAATTATCAAATCCTTCATTTTTCAATAGGTACAAATTTGATTATGTCTATCACCTAACTTCCTCTTCCTTTCTCCTTTGCTGACTTCTATTGACTTCCTGTTTTCCTACTGAAAAGTCTATTATCACATGATATCATATCACATGATATGTGAAACTATCATGAAGGAAGAAAAAATATTACATTGGATCTGAGGTATATGGATTCTAAATCAGAATCCAGCAAATGAAGAAGAATTTCTTAGGGTCTCTGAATTGAGGCTAACTATATGGAACAATAACGACCATTAGGTCTTTTAAACAGGGAATGTAAAAACACAGAATTGTGTTCTAACTCCTTCATTCCTTGCAAGCCATATACCTTTTGAATTTTTTCATTAATTAATATTACTCTAAGATTATTTGTCATTTTCTCACCATAAAAAATGATAATATCAAGAGTTATCTCTTTTCTTCTGATTTTGTATTTAATGTCACCATGAGGGTATTTTTAAAATATACACCTAATTCCCTTATTGAAATTTCGATTTAATGGAACCCAATAATTTAAGGTCCAAAATATACACTTGTTCCTAAGTGCCTGGCCAACTTCTTTGCCCTTGCATATAATATTCCAGTACTACTGAAAAATATATAGCTTCCATGTAAAATCTAGATTTTGTGAAAGTTATTTCCTCTTCTATCTCAATTCCTAAGTTTTCAGATATTACATCTAATTCTCCCTTATTTTGAAATCTTTTCCAACTTTACTAGAAAGATTTCATCATTATACCCAAATGTTAGTCATGACAGCAAATTTTGTACTTTATTATAATTTTTCCCATGCAACTCTTTTACTTCCTGAGATTATACACACATTCAGGGTAAGGAATATACATTATCTCCTTTGTATTCTCAACATGAAATAATAGGAAAAAATACTGATAAGTAATGAATGTCTAAGGGCTATACAAAGTGTATTTTTAGAAAAATTTCACGAAAACCCAATTATCTAGTTGATGCTTAAAATCCTTCTGTACAAGTTCATAATTTACAAAAGGCCCATAACCAGTCTGTATTAGAACTGGGATTCCAAGTCAGACCGGCTGACTCCAGAATATGAACTCTTAATGGCATTTAGAGTTATGATTACCTGAACTGTACTGCCTCATTATTGCTGATTACCCACGGACTGTCTCTGCCTAGAAACTAAGACCAGGAAAGGATATATATTTGTTTGTCTAAGTATAAATATTTATCTATCTCTCTTTTTAAAACTAATTTATTGAGGTATAACTAACATATAGAAAGCTGTGCACAGCTAATGTATGCAACTTGATGAGTCTCTAGATCTGTAAACAGGTGAAATTGTCTCCACCATCAGTGCCATAAACGTATCGATCACCTCCAAGCTTCTTCTTCCTTTTTAGCAATTTTTTAAGTATACTATGCAGTATTGCTGACTATAGGCACTATGGTATACAGTAGATCTCTAGGACTTAATCATCTTGCACGATTGAAGCTTTGTACCTTTTAATCAATATCTCCTTTTTGCTTCCCCTCACCACCACCACCAGCAGCCTCTGGCAACCACCATTTTGGTCCCCACTTCTTTCAAAACATTTCTCTTTTTAAAAATAACTGAAGAGGTCTCCTTTAATAATAACTGAAGAGACTAAATTTATATCATACATTCAAAAGACCAAATAAATTGTGAAGAATCAAATAGCAATGTAATTAAACTCCATAAAGATTTACTACATTTTAAAATATATAAGTATATGGGGGCGCCTGGGTGGCTCAGTGGGTTAAGCCTCTGCCTTCGGCTCAGGTCATGATCTCAGGGTCCTGGGATTGAGCCCCGCATCGGGCTCTCTGCTCAGCAGGGAGCCTGCTTCCCCCTCTCTCTCTACCTGCCTCTCCACCTACTTGTGATCTCTCTCTATCAAATAAATAAATAAAAATATTAAAAAATATATATATATATAACTATCATTGTATGCAATGTGCATATGTTTTATTATACATGCTTTTTACATAGTCCTTCTTAGCTGTAAAACAAAAGCTTCAATCCTTGTATCTGCCTTAGATTTTGTCTTCCTTCTTCAGCTTCCCTAAAGGGTTCCCTCTTGATTGGTAACCATAACATCCAAATCAGGACATTCTTGAAAGTTCTAAACACTAAAGCAGTTAATGACAAATCTATAGAACAACTAACATAAACCAGGACTGGACTGGGCAAGCTGGGAGGAGTCGTCATTTTGTGCATTGACCATTTTCTTAGTGTCCTATAAGCCATTATTCCACAAGAAACATAAAATCTGCTAGATTTCTACATTTCTCAGTCCCTCTTTCTTAAGTGTAAATGGGGTTTTCAACCTCATGCATAAAAGCAAATCCTTATGGCCCCTATTAGTCTTTCCTAATTTTATCTCTCCACACCTTTGAACTTAAAATTCTACATTTTTCCAAATTCTGTTATTTTTCTAATAGTAAAATTCTAAAGCTCAGGACCTAAGAGAAAAGAAGAAGAAGGAAGAGGAGGAAGAAGAAATATAAAGAAGGAAAGGAAAGGATGGGGAAAAAGAAAGAAAGAAAACAGAAGAGTACTTACTTTTGAAGGCTGTGCCTCAACCAATGTTCTCAATTCCACCATATGTTCCTTGTTTTCATAAGGTTACAGGGTTATATAAAAACTCAAAATTATGCAAACAACATATTCATTGTAAAACATATAAAGAACAAAAAGGAAGGAAGATTTGAAGCAAGGAGGGAGGGAAAAAGAAGGAATGGAAGAAAGGAGGTGTAGGAAAGAAGACAGGAGAAAAGCAAAGCAAAGGGAAGGAGGGAAGGAAAGGGAAGAGAAGGGAAAAAGGAAGTGTATTGGTTGAACTGGGGTTGATCCTGACCCCCGAGGCCTCAACTGAGTCTGTCCCCAGGATATCACTAGAGGCTAGGTCTCCTCACAAGTGACAGAATTCAAGGACAGACAGAACACAGCAGACAAGTGACACAGTGGGAAAGTTTATTAAAGTATAAAGTACACTCCAGATATGAAAGTCAGAGAGCTCAAGAGAGAGAGAAAGAACTGCAGGCCCTGGGGTTTGAGTGTCTTATCTTTTATTGACAGTTGTTAATGAGGGGGTGGCATATTCATTACTTGGGGTGGGAATTTCTTAGAAGCACTGTTTCTTGCCTTTTCTTTCTTATTTGTTCAGGGGCTTCCTGTGTGGCACCTGCTATCTTAGGCCCATCTGGTTTGATACAGCTTCTCCTGGCTTTGTTTTGGAATGATGCCTCTGACTTTCCAGAGAGCTGGCCTTGACTTCCTCTTTGTAGGCCTCCAAGGCATCTTGTTAGAACCTAACTAACTGCCTCTAACAGAAGGAAGTGTTAATAAATAAAATTCAACCAAGTGAAATTTAAAGGCTTTAATAGTTTTATTGAACTATTCATGAATCAGTCAGCATCCCTCCATGCAAATAGAGCTCCAAGGAGCTATAGAAAATGAAAGACATTTATAGGCAGAAAGTGGGGAGAATCAAGGAAGTCAGAAACAAAAGAAAGGATTATTTCAGGCAAGGTCAATTTCCTTTAGGGGTCTGTCAGGTGTATTTCCTCACCAGTGCTGGCCAGAAATTCTAGACTATTTGATTGAGATCACATTCCTAGCAAAGGCTGAAACTGCGCTTAGTTTAGATATTAAGTCTTTGTTCTCTGACTTGGAACTTTTCACAGATAACTTTTTTTTTTTTTTTTAACAACTCTTTAACAGAAAAAAGGGGCAGAGGGAGTGGGGGTGGGGGAGGAAAGAATTTGACTTCTTATTGTTATTTGGCTTTTTGATACCAACTTGACCTCTTGTTATTATTGGAAAGAAAGGAAAAGTACTTTATATTCTCTCTTCCATGGTGCTGTTTATAGAGGATCATTTGACAAGCTATATATTCTGCTTATATTTACAATCTCACTTGGTGTCTATTATACCTGTTTAGTAGATGTCTAAGAATCTACCATGAAAGCAGGGGAGGGGGGGAACTTATACTGTAACAACAGGATTATTATATCTAAAATTAAAAATGTAGAACATAAAGCTTCCCTATAATTTGAATTTAGCTTTGATTATATTTCTTTCAAACTCTCATCCCTATGCAAAGCATTGAAAATAGTCCTTCTGCTTATTTTTTTAAAGTTGGTAGCAGTTTGTAGACACATTTTAAAGCATGGCTTTACATATCCCCAGAACTGGATTCTTCTATATGATTATAAATATTATAGGTTTTGTAAGCACTGAATAATCACATTCAGTTACTTTGTATATGGAAAAAAAAACTTATGCATAATTCATTGGAAATTCATACTTTTTTTTGCATATTTATCATTATATTGACATCTCACACTATAATATGACAAAGAATATCCACTTTCAGTTGATACTAGGTCACAAGTTTGATAGGATCTTCTTTTAACAAATTATCTCTAATTTATATTTAATATTTTACATGCTTTTTCTATTTTTGCATATTTGATTTTTAAAAAATCAATTTTATAAAGATCATTAACAGCTCATATGAAATTTGAAATAAGATGAAATAATAAAATATTAATGTGATTGCCAAAGATTTATATACACATATATGTGTATGTATATGTATGTATGTATATATATGTGTGTATATATGTTGTGTGTATATATATATGTATATATATCATAGCAAGCCAAAGTAAAATAGGGTAAGTTTTCCTCTTTTTAAATTCAACTTTATTTTTATTTTTATTTATTTATTTTTTAAAGATTTTATTTATTTGACAGAGATAGCGAGAGAGGGAACACAAATAGGGGGAGTGGATGAGGGAGAAGCTGGCTACCCACTGAGCAGATAGCCAGATGGAGCCAGTTCCCAGGACTCTGAGACCATGACCTGAGCCCAAGGCAGAAGATTAACGACTAAACCACCCAGGCGCCCCTCAACTCTCTGTTTTTAAAAATAATCCTTATGTTTATTTTTCCCAGAGAGGTTTATTTAGTGCTGGGAAAATAAGTTGGTGATTTATTTCAAAAAGTTAAAAAGTTGTGGGGTCTTGACCTTGATAAACCTGTTACTCACATTTTTCCACTGTGATTCATTTCAGCATATATCATATTTAAAGTTATAAATTTTCAACTGGACTGTTATGTTTATAGATACTGGAATATCATCTGGAGTTTGTTTTTTACTTTGTATACATAACCTTGCGATTTTTGTAGTAAGTTATTTTTTTCAAATTGTGCTGTATTCTTTTTAAGTAATCTCAATGCTACTGCTTATAAATTATTCAGTTGCAATTTTTATGCTTTAAAGATGTGTAAATTTAAGTCTGAATATTCCTTAGTTTCAACAGCTCAAGAACAATAATAATATACTTAATGCATCATTTATCACTGGTCTGTGGAATCAGCCTAGGTATAAATGTGTGACTAAAGAATAAATTAGCCCTTTTTCTCTACAGAATAAATATATTTCTAATATTTTAAGTTAAAAATAATGTATCATTGGGCTCTACTAACCTGTATTTAAATAGTTTACACCATTAATTAAGGAAGCTCTCTTTCAATTTTACAATATTGTCAACCAGGTCCCAGCAATTCTAGCTTCAAAATCGTTCAGAGAGTCCCTTGTAACATTTGCCAGTGTCAACATCCTACTTCAGATATTCATCGTTTCTTACCTCAGCTTCTATAATAATCTCTAAATTGCTCCTCTTGATGCATACACCACACTGCTACAGTACTTTCCTACTAAAAAAATCAGATGTCATACTTTCCAGCTTTAAAAATACCCTATTACCTAACAGGTAAGTCAAAATTCCTTAGAATGACATTTTAAAAGTTTATAATATGGATCCAACCTTTATTTTCTTAAGGTTCTCCTTAAATTTCCTTAACAAACACATGAATTCTACTACCCTTTCTATATGTGTGTGTACAAGCACACACACATACACACCTAAACAATCACATAATCACACTGAATTTACTACATAGACTTTCTTAGTGAGTGACCAGGGGGCCACTAGAAACCCACAGAGATGATAAAAATTATTCAGTAAATGGTGTTGTATTAATTGTTACTTATTACAGGGAGGAGGATCCAATTTAAGTAAGTTGGATTCAAGAGGCAGAGGTAGATATTAGTATTAATCAAGGGCCCTTGCGATCTCTTCCCATGGAAGGTCAGGGAAAAAAATAGAATTGGATAACCAGATAAGATGGGCTCTGATATCACTAAATATTGACCTCTAAAGATGTCCTAATCCTTAGATTGTTTCAAATAAAAGAGAAGGGGTCAAGTTTTTCCCAACTGTGCATCCACCTATCATTCAATGCAGGCTGTTGACACAAAGGTCAACACCTTTTGCCAAGGCAGTACTCTACAACAGAAATAATTGCTGGAGTTGCATAATAGTTAAAGACTATTTGTTGAATCACTTCAGGGTGCTGGCGATAAGTTCTTTAATCCTGAGTGAGTGGGAGGAACACATCACAGGGTCCAGTACACTTATCTCAGGGACCAAAAATATTCAATATGAATTGAAAGATTAAAGTATTAAACATTAAAATATAAGGAAAATGTACTGTAAACATTGTTGTACCTTCTACAATGTGGCTGACTCAGGATATAAAAGAGATTACAAAGGAAGTATAAAAATGTGAACATATTTGCCACCTCACACAGGGATATGGACAAACATATTCTTCTGATATAACCAAAATAAAGAGATTAGAAAAAGGGCAAGAAGAAAATATTGAAGCAAATACGTAAAACAATTATTACTCTTGCAACCGGATTATTGAAATGGAAAAGAAGGTTGAACTTCATGGGCTATGAATAGGAAACTGCCTTTACTTTTTTACAGACTCTGCCTTCAATCATACTTTATTAAATTCTCTTTGCTTAAGTCTAAGTATATCCAATAGCTTTCCAATCAATTTCAGTTGTAAGAAAAATTTTATTAAAGCAACTCTGACATTTAGTTATTAAGATGTTTAGTTCAACTAAACAGAACTTCAATTTAATATAATATTCACAACTTCTCTCTCCCCAAGCACAGGCTTGACCCTTGTTTCTGGCTTATGGACCTATAGAGAAGAGGAACAAAAGGATTAGAGTAGGCATATTTGAGAGTTTATAGAACGGATGCTATTGAAATGTAGCCATTGATGTCTCTATGTGGTCACCACCAAAGGGAGACTTTCCTTCATGGATGATGCTTGCTGTTTTTTGGAAGTGTTCGAGGGACGTTGACTTTACACTGTTGCTTGATACAGGTTGTGTCTTCATGTAGTGACTTGTGCAAAAGTTCACCTCCATCTTTCATTATCCCCACCCTAGCCCTCTCATGAAGGGGACTACATGAAAGAACACTAGCCAAGCTGTCATTTGCACTGTCCCCATGGTCCTTGGAAATCTTATACATACTTATACTGCCCAATAATGGAGATAAATTTACTTAATTGCTGTCACCTCTCTCCTCACCTTGCCATGGAAAGCTTCTCAAGATTCCTGCCTTTTGACTTCTCTAGCAGAGAACAGTCTCAAGGTTCATATACATTTTTAAACTTCTTAGACTATATACCAACCTTTGTCAGGAACTTTCTCATCATTTTACATTCTCATGAAGTATTAAGCCTATCAGTTTCTGCAGTTATGCAAGCATTTGGATGAGGAAGAAAGTGCCCTACTTGCAGGCACCTTCATTCTCTACAAGTGTTTCTTCTTTGACGAGGAAGTGAAGGCCTCTCCTATCTCCCAGGGGAAAAAAATAAAAAAGAAAGAAAAAAAAAAAAGAAAATGCCACAGCTTTCTCTAAACCTATAAATTCCCTTCAGATAACCTCTCCTAAAATTCCAGTATTATATAGTTAGGGAGATAAGGGTTACTCAAGAGAACTTGTTATTTTTAAATAAATTCTTCATGGAAGTGTCTTGTACTATACCTTAAACTGGAAGGATGCTTGTTTCCATCAGCATCCTGTTACATATCCACCAAACAAATTCCTTGCGTAAAATTTGATTTGCCATTGTAATGACTTTAATAAATTCAAAGGCAATGGATTGTAATAGATAAATCACAGTGAAGAATAAATACAACTCAAAAACTAAACAACCCTTTCCTCTTTTCTTTAATACTGATGATACCCTTTGCCAAAAACTATGTACTAAAATTGGCATTACTGGGGGCACGTGGGTGGCTCAGTCCTTAAATGCCTGCCTTTGGCTCAGGTCATGATCCCAGGGTCCTGGGATCCAGCCCCACATTGGGCTCCTTGCTCAGCAGGGAGCCTGCTTCTCCGGCACTCCCCCTGCTTGTGTTCCCTCTCTTACTGTATCTCTCTGTCAAATAAATAAATAAATTCAAAAATAAATAAATAAATGAAATTAGCATTATTGCAAAGAAAAGGAATTGAAAACTTTTTATAGTTGATTTTCACTATTCTCATTTAACTTAACTGGTTTCAAATACATGTGGTTGAGAGTGAGAGTGGACCAATTTAAATAGTACTGGGGATATTATTTACCTACCATTCTAATGATAAATGTCCCAAATCCCAGGGTGTTAGGGTTTGTGATCAAAGGAGAGAGACTGATACAAAGCAAAGGTCAAGCAAAGTTTTATTTCTCCCCAAGCATCGAGAATCAAACCAACTGGTCGGGGCCACTTCTTACAGAGAGGGCGACCCCTCCTGGCCTCATAGACTAACTTTTAAATGGCAGTGGCCATGTGGTTGAGCCTGGCCACACACAGGTGGCCAGTGAGATTGTAACACACAGAGAAAGTTTCATAGTCATGCTAGGTCACACATGGGTGGCCAATTGAATTACAGTTTACCCTATAGTAGATATTTGAACTAGCCTATAACCTTGGTCAGAATTGGCACCCAAAAGGCACCCAAAAGGCGGGGCCCACATTTTTTAGGGAGATAGTGATGGGTTGTCTCCACCTGGCCTGACCCGCCCTTGTATTTGGGCTCTGTTATGTGGAACTGGTTGACCATATTTTACTAGCTTCCCAGACTTGCTTTTAAGTAAGTCCCCTCGGGGTGGGGGACAGGGTCAGGTTAAGTTTTACTGCATAAACAACAAAATGGCTGTTCAACCGAGATGGAGCCGCTCTGGCTAAATAGGCCCTTACACGGGGATTATGGAAGAAAATATGAATCTTGTTCCTTCAACCGTTGTCAATTCCTGTTCATGTCCCTCATAGTGTGAGCTTTACTCTGCACTGAATGTGCTGCTAGCTTTTAAGAGCACATTATTTATTTTAATAAAATATAGACCCTAATACAAACCACTACTTCATCTGCTATTTTACTGAGGAATAGTAATCTATTTCAAGATGAAGGAAAAAAGAGAAAACAAGTTGTGTACATTTTGAAAGATAGCATAGATCTTCAAAATGATACTTTTTCAGAATCTGAGGAGCGATTTGGAGGTTAGGTTATTTTTCATGAAATGTGTTGATCTTAAACGCTGATTAAGATGTGCTGCTCTACAATTTTGGGGGGGAACAATTTGGCACTATATATCAAGAGTCATAAAAATACACCAAACCTATTTTTAGAATGAATGTACTATGAGTTTAGGGAAGTTTGAAAGTTTATATCCCATAGTTTTTTCAAGATTAAAATGTTTTAATTTATATTTTTTTTATAATATTGCCTCTCTGTAATCCAGTTAATTCCACAGTCAAATGACATTTCTGAAATCCACATCTTGATTATGGTACTCTCCAACTTGATGAAGTTCTAGAATTTCAGTGAGGTTCAGTGGGGAGAGGTCCAGAGCTGATGGCTAAGAAAACATTCTTAAGATGTTTCTGGTGCAAAAGGTGATTTATTAAAGCATGGGGACAAGACTCATGGTCAGGAAGAGATGCTGCCCCAGGGTTGTGAGGGGTGGCAGGTTATGTACCAGGGTTGGGGGGAAGGTAAGGGAAAGGGAGTTTCAATAGAACTAGAGGATCTACAAGGTACCAGAAACTGGAGGGTATCAAGGTTGTTTTTCCCTTTTAGCAAGCCATTAACATTAAGATAGTTGGGAGATTCTTAAAGAATGTCACATATGTCCCATCCAGGAGTGGGGGTGGGGGAAGATTGCAAGGTGTCAGCTTTTTGCTTTGTCTTCAGCCAGATTTCTGTTCCCTCATCAAGCTCAAAATGCTTAAATGGTACCCCATCATCTACAAATAGATGAATCTACAGATTTTTTATGATAGCCCATAATTTCTTTCCTGGATAGGATCTCTTTTACTTTTCTAGGTAACTCTAGCCTCTGCCAGACAGTACTTGGTGTTTTCCCGAATACTTCACACCAAAGTCATTCTACCTTTTTTTGTTTGTTTGTTTCCCTTTATTCTGCCCAATAGATATGCCCTTCCTCTCTTTGCCTGCCAAACTTAACCTCATTCTTTGAAATTCTGGGTCTATCTTTGCCATTCTGTCTCTGACTTCTTTGAATGTGGTAGATAATTAGCAAGTTAACTTGTTACTATATAGGAGTTCCTGGAGAACATGAATTTACTGTACTTTAAACTTGTAACTCTTTTTCAGTGTATGTAGTAGATTTTAGGGAATCAAAAAAAGTTCATTGAATTCATGGCTAAATAAACTAATAAGGGATTGAATAATAAATTTAAAAAATGGACTTTTCATTATAAAATTGTGCAACTTAATACTTTCAGATGATTATACACCAAATGAATTAACTGTTTGTTATGTACATTGTATTATTGCTTAGATATAAAGTCATTTTTTGGATATGTGTTGGGATAGCAAAAGCCTTGGAAGATAGAAATAGCATCTCCCTGTTCAGTAGAGAGATTTGTCCCTTGACCAGGATAATAAAGATGTTTCCCTCTCACTTTGGAGAGCAAATTAGACATATTTGCTAGCAGTGCCTTTATGAGATTAAGATTTCCTAAATTTCTGTTTCCTCAAAAATGGCATAATGCCACTATTAGTCAAGTATCCACCTGGGCCTTTCATTGCTTCCAAAGAACATAGAAGGTATGGAAAAAAAAAATTAAAAATGCATTGGGTAGAATTAAGCAGGCAAGGAAGACTATTCAGGACAACTGTGGTGGGGTCAGGACTGTTGTAATCAGGGGGAATAAGATTGAACTCAACCTAACTGAAATAAAAGGCAAGAGAGTTCTTTTTATTATTATTATCTTTTTATTATTTATTTGACACAGAGAGAGAGAGAGATTACAAGCAGGCAGAAGGAAGTGTAAACAGGCTCCCCGCTGAGCAGAGAGCCCCATGATAGGCTCATTCCTAGGACCCTGACACCATGACCTGAGCTGAAGGCAGAGGCTTAACTCACTGAGCACCCCAAAAGCAAGAGAGTTCTTAAGCATTGGTGTTAGTTAGTGGAAAAGTGCTGGAGAAATTTAGAGTTGGGGAGGTTGGTCAATGGGATTAGGTCATCTTTGTTAATTCATGTTTATGTAAATTAGGCTTTTGCTTCCTTCCAAGAGACTGAGAGATAAGAGCACTATCTTTCATGGTGATTACATTTCAAAGGGATGGCTTGCAGGTCATTGATAACACATTCCTGGATTGTAAAACTGGTTAAGAAGCTGGGAGATTTACATTCAAATTTACATCTGAAAGGGCAGGGAAATAATTTGTAATTGTGAGTTTTCTAAAGTAAATGCTCTAAGAAAGGGGAGGTCAGGACCTCTAGTCATGAAGAAACCTGTCTAAAGTTTAGTCAAGCTAAGGGTAATGCTAAGGTCATCTTGATCAGAGGACAAGGAGAATTGATGTTCTTGTGGCTTGTTATGCTAGGAAAAATAACTCTTTGTCTCTGAACCTGAAAGCTCTTGGCTTCTGTCAGTACACTGTTCATGTCTGGTTTGGATAAAGGCTTGAAATCTTCCATTGAAATTCAGCTATGCTATAGCATGACAATCATAGCATAAAGAAAAAAAAATGTTTCTCTTATTAAATTCCTTTCCTCATTCAACTTCTGCTGGAAGTCTTAATGTTGATTTAATTCAAGTAAACTTTTCTTCAAAGACTATTCTCTTATGTAAATAGTAAATTAATATATTTGGCATTGGAATAATATATTGTTAGATTAAACTAATGAAGTTATTGTCCTATTTCATATTGTCAGTAAAATTAAACTTCGTACAACAAAACTTATACTAAAAGGAATAAAATATGGATTAGTATTTACAATTTGACTAGTATTTATTATTAGGTCATATATAGTAGAAGACTGAAATTGAGCTTATCTAATGAACTTGAGTCTACCATAGAGCTATCCTAAAAAATTATATTTTCTTAGCATATAGTAACTAAACCATATTTACTCCTTTTAAGTTAATAATAAAGGGACCTCAAACTATTAGTTTAACCATGCAAATAATCCATTTATCTTACATATTAGAAAACAAAATGAGCCAGTTTATTATACTGCTGTTAGTAGACTTTTGAGCTTTTAGATTCTTTTCAGTACTATAGATGAATAAAATGATGATTATGTCTTTAATAGTGTTCAAAACCAAAATGTTTTGCTTTTTAAATTGATGTTTCTTCTGAGATATAAAAGAAACAGGGTATGATCATCAGGATCATACTTAATGTTGGATCTACTTTATAATGTGGCTGCCCTATAAGTAACTGTACTTCATTGCCTAGAACTGAATGCAGTATTATCAAGTATGATTAGTAAGATTAGAAGAGTTCAGTGAAGATGCATGACTCACCTTTTTAAATCAAAGTCCAAATCTAAAATATGGTGTTAACTTTAATATATGTAGCTTTAACTAACAACATTTGCCTTTTTTTTTGAATGAGAATTGGTAAGCTGAAACAATAACTATAAATACAAGTTTTCATATAAAGCAATGACTTGACTTTTCAAATTTCTGTGTGACTTTTACCGCTGGAGACCATTTAATATATAGATTCCTAGGAACCATTCACCAGGACTGTGGTTTAGTAGATCTGGAAATATTCTTAGAAATGAGAACTTTTATTCTGATAGAATAGTATAGGGCATACTTTGAGAGAAACTGGTAGAAGAGGCAAACCACTACAGTAAGATTTGGAATTAAATACAAGATTTCAGCATGTTCACAAATAATTCATGTATATTTCAGGATCCAGCTTCTCTGCCACACTTGGTTCTTTTCAAATTGGAAGGTGACATGGATCAGAATCTACTAAAGAGATTTTTCAAACCAAGAATGTCTTTATCCCTACCCTTCTTTTTCTGCCCCCAAATCAGTCCAGAGATTGTTCTATAAACTGGGAGTGGATTGGACTAGGAAAAGTATATATACTTTGAAAACAAACAAACAAACAAACAAACAAAAACTATGCATGGGCTGCTTCTAGTGACCTCTCATCTTTACCCTCTACCACATAAAAATCTGGTGCGGCCACTAGGCCAGTTTTGGAAAATGTTTAATGATATGACTTCAAAACAATTACATTATAATAAAAACGTAATTTAGAGTGAGCACAAAATGGTTGTTATGAGGTAGTTGTGTTTTTTCCTTATCAGTAACCCCAGGTAGTTACAATGAAGTTAATCTTATATCACCCTCTCTCCTGTCAACAGTGAAATTTCAAATGTTGTTGTGGCTGATAGAGAGTCATGTAGGTAGTGGGAGGTTTCAGATTTTGCTTTTGCTTTTTTTTTTAAGATTTCATTTATTTATTTGACGGACAGAGATCACAAGTAGGCAGAGAGACAGGCAGAGAGAGAGGAGAAAGCAGGCTCCCTGCTGAGCAGAGAGCCCAATGCGGGACTCAATGCCAAGATTTTGGGATCATGACCTGAGCCGAAGGCAGAGGCTTTAACCCACTGAGCCACCCAGGTGCCTTGGATGGCTTCAGTTTTAACCCTTGGTAGGAGCTGGCTTTCTGTTGATGCCATGGTACAAAACAAACAATAAGTGACTTACTTAAGACATCTAGTGACATAGGTAAGAAAAGAATCCTCTTTCTTTTTTTTTTTTTTTAAAAAAAGAAACTTTGTGTTTTCGTTATTCTTTAAATTCTGCTGCCTACTTGAAAATCATTGCTCAAATACTATTGTTCATTTGTATAATTTTCTTTTGTGTTAGTATATTGTATTTTGTAATATAATATTTCATTATTAGGAGAGTGCTATGAAATAGAACAGTTTATCCCCATGTGATAGATCAAAATACTGAAACCTAATGACTCCCAGGCTGCTGAAACTGGAATTAGAATTTAGGTCTCTTAATGCTCACTCTCATGTTTTTATTTTATTTTAGATTTTGATTTATATTAAACTTTATTTTAATTCAAATATGTGTATAATGAGGTATATCAAGTTGATAGTGATTGGGTGCCTAACATTTTATTGAACAGTTAACACAATAATAATGATAGTTAAATAATAAAATAATAATAAAAATGATAGTAATCACAGATTGAAAATTTCCTTGCTTCTAATTTAGTCACAAGGAACAATATTTATTTTTATTGTGGTAAAATTTTTAAGTGTATAATATAGTATTGTTAACTATATATGCTACAAAACAATTGTAGAACAGATCTCTAGAGCATTTTCTTCATGCATGACTGAAACTCCAAACTCATTGCACAACTTTGCATAGCCCCCTCCCTCAACCCCTGGCAACCATGATTTCAGTTTCTGCTTCTTGTGTTTGACCACTGTCAACATGACATATAAGTGAAGTCATGCAGTATTTTGTACTTCCGTTATTGGCTGATTATGGTTAGTGTGATGTCCTCAAATTTTATCCACAATGTAGCATATGACAGGCTTTCGTTTTTTAAGGCTGAGTAGTTTTCCATTGTCTGCCTATTCATTTTTGTTATTCATTCATCCACTGATGGAGATTTAAGTTATTTTCACCTCCTCAGTACTGTGGGTAATGCTGCAGTCAACATGAAAGTACAAATATCTGTTTGAGATCTTGTTTTCAATCCTATTGGATAAATGCCCAGATGTAGCATTGCTGAATCATATGGTAGTTTCATTTACAATTTTTTGGTGAGACTTCATAACATTTTACATTCTCATTAATGGTGTATAGGATTCTAATTTTTCCAAATCCTCATCATCACTTGTTATTTTCTGGGTTTCTTTTCTGTTGTTATTGTTATTATTGTTTCTTTTTTTATATTATATTATCTTTTTTTTTTATATTATATCTTTCTTTTTTTGTGCATCAGTGCAATGTATCCTCTTTCATTTCTGGTTTTGAGACTTTTTTCCCCCTAATTAATTTAACTAAGGATATGTATTTGTTTTTATCTTTTAAAATAACCAACTTTTTTTTCCATATTATTATTTTATTTTCTGTTTCATTTACTTCTGCCCTAATCTTTTGTTTCCTTCCTTCTCCTAACTTGCAGCTTAGTCTGTTTTTCTTTTGTTTTATTTTGTTTTTTTATTTTTCAGATCCTTGAGATAAAAAGGTTGTTTATTTGAGAGATCTCTTCTTTTTAAATTCAAGCACTTACCATTATAGACTCATTTACTACTCTTTTCATTCATTTCATTAGTTTTGGTGTTGTATTTACATTCATTCATTCATTCATTCATTCATACATTCATTTGTCTCAAGATATTTTCTCAAGAAATTAGAAAAAAAAACTTTTTTTCTTTTTGATTTCTTTTTTGACCCTTTCCTTGTTCAAAATATATTGTTTAATATTCCCATGTAAATTTTTCAGTTTTTCTTCTAGTATTAATTCCTATTTTCATCCCATGTGGTCAGAAAATATATTTGACATGATTTTTAACCCTCATAATTGAAGACTTGTTTTGTGACTGAGTATGCAATATATCAGGGAAAATTTGTGTGCTAGAGAAGATGTTTTCTGCTGCTGTTGGGTAGAATTAGGTCTGCTAAGTCTATAATGTTCACGTGCTTTGTTTTCTTATTGATCCTCTGGTGCTTCTGTCAACAGTTGAAAGTAACATACTGAAATCTCTTATTGTTTTGTTGCTATTTCTTCATTTAGTTCTATCAGTGTTTGCTTTATATGTTTGGGTGCTCTGGTAATGGCTGCATATCTACTTATGGCTGTTTTATCTTCCTGGTGAACTGACCTTTTTTATCATTATATAATGTCCATCTTTGGGTCTTGTGAGAATTTTTGACTTAAGTCTCTTTTGTCTGATATAAGTACAGTGAATCCTGTTCTCTTTTGGTTACTATTTCAGTGAAATATCTTTTTCTATCCTTTCTCTTTTAGCCTTTGTGTATTCTTGTATATCTATAAAAGGCAGAGTCTTTTATAGGTAACATATAGTTGTTTTCTCATCCATTCAGCCACTCTGTCTTTTGACTGAGGAGTTTAATACATTATATTTAAGTAATCAGCCATTGGGAAGGATTTACTATTGCTATCTTGTTTCTGTATACAGGGATTTTGTTTCCTTCTGTTTTTTTTTGTTTTGTTTTGTTTTGCTTTTTTGTCCTTGCTTTCCTTTCTTACTATCTTCTTTTGTGTTTCATTGATTTTTTTTTTTTTTAAATAGTTACATACTTTGATTCCTTTTTCATTTTCTTTTGTATATATTTCTTAGGCATTTTTTGTGGTTACTGTGAGACTTGCATTAGATATAATAATGTAATTTTAAACATGTACAAAAAGCTCTGCTCTTCTATTTCTTCTCCTCACATCCTTTTTTGTTATTGATGTAAAAAATCACATGCATACCCATTTTAACATATTTTATAGTTCAGTTATATTTGTCTTTTAAATTCTATACCACAAAAATAATTTGTACATTAATATAGTAATCTATATTTGTATATATATTTACCCTTATCAGTGAACTTCATATTTTCATATGGTTTTATGTTGCTGTCTAGTGAACTTTCACTTCAATTTGAAGAACTCCTTTTTAGCATTTCTTGTAAAGCAGATGTAGTGGTGATAAACTCCCTCAGCATTATCTGGGGACATCTTTATTTTTATTTCTTTTTCAAGAATAATTTTTCGGGTATAATGTTCTTGGTTGGTAGAGATTTTGTTTTGCTTTGCTTTGCTTTCAGCATTTGCAGTATGTCATCCCACTCCCTTCTGGGCTACAAGGTTTCTTGTCTTGTCGTCTTGTCTTGTCTTATCTTTTTTCCCCCCTAAAGATTTATCTATTTATTCTAGAGAAAGAGAGAGAGCATGAGCAGGGTTGGAGGAGAGAGGGAGAGGCAGACTTCACACTGAGGAGGGAACCTGATGTGGGGCTCCTTCCTAGGACTTGGGATCATGACCTGAGCTGAAGGCAGATGCTTAACAGACTGAGCCACCCAGGCATCCTTGGTTTGTAAGGTTTGGTCTGATTTTGTTGATAAGCTTATGGTAGCTCCTTTTATGTGATGATTTTTTTTTTTTTTCTTGGTGCTTTCAAAATTATCTCTTTGTCTTTGACTTTCAACAATTTTATTATAATGTGTCTCAATGGTTGATTGATTGATTTTAGTTTAATTTATCCTAATTGGGTCTGTTGAGTTTCTTGAACCTGAATGCTCATTTCCTTGCAAAGTTTGGGAGGTTTTCAGCAATTATTCTTCAAATAACCTTTCTGTCCCATCTTTTCTCAATTTTTTTTTTTTTTTTTGTACATTGTTGCTTTGTGGTAGGATCCACATATTTGATCAAGGAGACCCCATTTCCCAGTCCTTATGAACTGGCTTCATAAAAAGATCTCTACCAGTTAGCCCCTCTAGAGATTCTGGAGGCCTCTGAAACCTTTTCTGTAGACCAGCCTTCTCTGTACTTGTATGTGTGTGTGTGATTTCCCAATTAGAGGGATTTTCTCAGTTTCCTTTTTCCAAGAGTTTCTAACACCTTGTTCCATGTGACATTTATCTGAAGCGCTGCAGGTTCTTTGGACTTCCATAAGCAACCCAGTTCTTTTTTGTTCTCAGTGGCTTCCAGGTATCTATGCTATGCTTGGTTTCAGCACTTCAAGATGGTGAGATAGAAACTAATCCCTTAAGCAACAAACCAAAAAGATGGAACATTGGACATATGTTCCACTCTTTTTCCATGCCCACACCCCTGGAAGAAGCACCAAACTATTGGCCTGTGCTTTCTGTACTACAGTCCATTGGAGCTCACTTTTTGTATGTTCATCAGCCCCCAAGGGATCTAGAGTATGATGGTTTCCATCAGTGCTCTGAATTGGGCAAGACTCTATGCTAGGCCAGGGGGAAGGTCAATGGCAAGTGAGTTTCATGTTAATTCAAACCATTGCTTTTGTTCTCAGTGCTCTCTAAAGAGATACTCTTTTCTCTAGTACTTAGTTGAAATAAAACAGAAACCAGTGCATTGATTTGCCCTTCAAAAAGTCTGAATATTCAATGCCTGTTCCAGTCTTCTCTTTCTCTCCTGAAGGAGAATCTAATAGTTTCTCATTTCCTTCTGATTGTACCTTGCTGAGCCTGACAGAGGGACTCTAGCAAGTGGATACTATAAATTGTCTTACTAGTTTTGATGTGCCTGCTTTTGTGTTCAGTTGGGGTATAGGAGCCTCTTTACTGATTTCTGGATATCTTATAATAGGAATTGGTCCATATATTATTGAATGGGTATCTTGGTGGGTGAAGAAGGGCTTGGGGTTTCCTATTCCACTCTCTTGTTGGTGTCACCTTTCAGTGAGGAATGATTTTTTTGCTGAAATTTTTATGCTTACTTGCATATCAACAAATGCTATCAAAACTGTTTTTTCAATAAGCTATATAGAATAAAATACTTTATATTACTTTCTCTGTTCAGAGGATAGATTATTATTTAGCATCTTTTTGTTATATTAATCTGCAAAAGAAGAGGTTTAGCCAATCAAACCTAAGAACCATAAATGTGACTTTAGTTGAGAAAAGAAAATACTATGGTCTACAGATATAATTTGTTTTTAAATAGTCCAACTCTTTGTTCTCATGTAGATAGAAATAATAACCAGAATAGAAACATTTACAAATTTGATCTTTCTGTTTCATGATTGAAAAAGGAATTGGCTTAAATTTAATGATCATATTGCCATCTGGCATTTGCAATTTTGTAATCTCCACAAATGCCATAGGATGTGGGAGGCAGGAACAAGAAAAACCGAAAGTAGATGCATAGAATTTAAATATAACATAGCATAGAATTTTAAGTGTATAATTACTATAATAAGAACTATCCCACAATATAATTATCAGACAAATTGATTTTTAGCATTTGAAAAGGTGTGTTTCATAAGGTTCTATGCTTCCTTTGTGCTTCAAAAGATGAGTAGTTAAATGTGTCTTAGTGAAAAGAAATACAGGTGCCTCTTACATGTAATGTGCCTTTTCCTCTGTGGGACAGCTGCAATTGTGGCCAAGGAAACAAGGATAGTGATTCATTTGCTTCTTTTTTTAAATATGTAATGATGAAGAGTAAATATTCTAGCATTGAGGGTAAAGTGAGGATTGGAAATGGTATTTATTTTGGAAAAGAAGAGAAATTAGTTCCTGAGATAAAAAGCAAGTTTTTTTTTTTCCCATGAAAGACATAAATACATGAAATATAGGTCATTTACTTCCTATTAGTCTTCAGTCACTATTCATTGCAGATTATTCAATATTCTTAGTAACTTGCATGTACTAAGCCACCAATAGAGTCTGAATGATCAAAACATCTTGAAACTGTTAGCCTAGTACTCCTGCTGACTCCATGAAGCTCACAGGTATTGGTGTCACTTGTGACATTGGCACAAAGCAGAAGAACACACAAAGGGTTTAAATATGACATTTCAATGAAGGAACTATTTATAGAAGTGTTATCAAGGTAAAGGAATTTATACAGATTGTGAAGCACCCAGTGATTAATAATAGTGAAAATCCCAAAAAGGCAAGGGGAACCAAAAGCTGAGTTTATGCAAAAGGAATCATAAGACAGAAGTTTTGTAGTTTCACAATTTATTTTTTGATGAAAAATGTTTATATCTTTCAGGACAGATCCAGAAAGAGCAAATAGTTTAACAATGAATAGCATCCTGTAGAAAGATATAGAGACTAGGGGATTGAAAGAGATAGGCTTTAGATAGGAAGAAACATGATAAAAGGGGAGACAGTGATGTATAGGGGCACTCTTATTGAATTGGATCTACTTTCTCAATGGAAGAGAAGCAAATGAGTTAGATGCTTGAAAATGAGGAGGAGAAGGAGGGTGATGGACAGCATGTTGACAATAATGTGTTTCATTAGGGCTAACTATATACCAGATGCCATTAATGCTATTACAAGTGTATGGTATAGGTTTATTATTATCACCATTTTTCAGAAAAGAAAGCTGAGAGGTAAAGAGTTTAACTCCTTTCCTTCAGATCACCTATGTTTCAAAGCCATAGTTGGCTCATGTGTGTCCAACCTGTGCAGGTTGGACAACTCTGTTTTGCTGAATAGTTTTCAAGTAACTATAGCTCTGAGGGAAAGAACAATCTGACTAGAAAATAAAGCAAGATTGTTTTGCCATATTAAGGATCATTTGATAACAATGACCATGAATTTAATGTGGTGCTGACATGCCTAGCTCTGAAATTTGTGTTCTATGAATCATAACTGCCTGTGTGTAGGCAGAGAAAATTCAAGGAAGTTTAAAGAAGAGATCAGAATGACCAGTGAAGAATGGCTATTGACATGATGAAGGACAAAACAATCTCTGGCAATTGGTATTATTTTTCTCTGATCCTAAGACATAACTAATATTTTTGAAGAGCTAAAGAGTTTAGAAACTCTATTACAGAAGGAAAAAAAATTCCATCTTTTGTAATTCCAACCATAAAGAAAGCTTGAAGCCTTTAAATTAAATTAAAAAACAAAATAAAACATTTTTTATGGATAAGTTATATGTTTCTAGAAAAGGATCTTAGTTCCAAATAAAATTCATTTTGACTATATCAGCCACTTTATTTATATATGGGGAATCACCAGTGAATTTACAGTTTTCATTTTCTGTGGATATTGTTTGGAAACAGGGATCTCAAGATCCCCCTCGAAGGGATCTTTGCCTGGTGTGGGTTGTCAAAATAACCTTTCTTTTCCAAATGAGACCTCTTCCAATGACCATGAATGAATGCCAAAAAAATTAATAATGGAAGTTTAGAAAAGCATCAAAACCTTGTACTTTTATATAAACATCAGGATCTTAAACTTTCTTATAATCTGCAGTTTTTATTGTATATACACTGTGTCAAGAGGCTGTGTGTTAACAGCTGTGTGCAACAAATTAAAGATCTTTGTTTCTAGGTACAAAGTTATTTAGCAATGGCAGTAATCTCCCACCCCTTCAGAGAAACTAATCATTTCTTTGGAAGCTTAAAGTAGCATAATCTACTGATTTATACTGCGTTTTATTGGCTTTCTGCTAAACAAGGTAACTTGTCAATAAACAGTTTTATTAAGAAGCTAGTCAAAATGAAGTAATGTCTGTTCGCCAATGTCACCAATGTTTAAAGGCTAATAAGGGCTCTTAAGAGGTAATCTTTACATTGCATGGGAGAAGAAAGAGAGGTATATATTATAAAGCTGCTGCAACAACATGATTTGAATAACGTATGGCTTCTTATCACTACAAACCAATGGTATAAAGCAGGAACAAGGAAACTTTTTCTGTAAAGGGACACATGATGCATATTGTGACTTTGTAGGACATATAGTTCCTCTGTAACTATTCTATCCTTGTAGCATTAAAGCAACCATAGATGATGTATAAATAAATGGGTGTGGATGTGATTCAATAAGATATTATTTGGAAGAACAGATGGCTGGCTGGATTGGTCCATAGCCTTAGTTTGCCTAGCCCCGTTATCAAACAGATTATTGTTAAGTTTTGCCTATTAAGGTGATGACACAGTACTTTTTTAAAGACATTGTAAAAAACAAAGTGAGGTTTTCACTTTATTTTTTACAGCACTGTTTAATATGTATGTGTGAATAAGCAAGTTTGATTACAACAGAATGATTTTCCACTGATGCTGGATTCCAACAAGAATAAAATTCATATTTTAAAGACATTATCTAATTAAAAGACAGGGTGGGATGATGAGAACCTAAAATAAGGCATGTCAAAGGGGATCCAGAGGAAGGGCCAAAAGGAAGAATTAGACTATACACAATTTAGTGATGAATGAATTGTTTTGGTGGTGTACCAATTACACTACTTCAGTGGTGTGTTTATTAATACTTCTGTCCATACCTACTGTTTTTAAATTGCTGTTGTTGTACAATATATTTTAGGTCGTGAAGGGTGAGACACACTCTGCCTTGCTTATTGCCATTGAATATTTTTCCTTCAATTTTTTTTCAAATTTACTGACGAAATTCTCTAAACTTCTAATTCATATTTTTTTTTAAACCAGGTCCTTAAACTAATATGTGTTATGTTACTGCCATTTAGGAAATAATGTTCAGCATGCTTAGAAATACAACAGTGGAAAAGGCAACAAACTTGGTTTCAGGGAGCTTGTAGTCAACATGTAGGGCAGTGAATGAATAGGAATTTCAGAAAGGAATAGATGTTAAGACAATGCAAGAGTGATATTGTGAATAGTGAATTGCGGACAGGGAAGGGGTTTAACTATATTTGATCTGGTGGTTTCGGAATGCCTCTCAAAAGAGACATCATTGAGTTAAGATCTGAATTATAAAAATATCACAGTAGTGCTGAAATCCAGAACCAGAGCTTTCCAGGAAGAGGAAATGGCAAGTACAAAGTATCTTTTCTGGGAATGAACATAAATGTATTCCAAGAATAGAAAGTAAAGGGTGAAGTCTAAGGAGCTAGGAAGAGAATGGGTTGCATTCACGTGAGAGTGTTAGTCATGGAATAGATCATGTAGGTTTTGTAAACCAAGATGAAGAATTTAGGTTGTATTTTAAATGTAATGCAAGCACCTGAGGATTTTTAACAGAACAATCACATAATTTATTTCATATTTTACAAAAAGCACTCTGGCTACTAGGGAGAGAGTGGAATATAGAAGGGCAAAAACCAAGGTAGGCAATGGATTAGAGGTGGTGGCAATAACCCAAACTAGATATTGATTATATGTATTAGCCTTTTTATAATCACTTTACCTTACTTGCAGTCTTAACTTTTTTTTTCTATTAATTCTGTCTTATTTTCAAGAGTATTTCTCCTAAATCTTTCTCCGTTTAATGCAATGAACTAAAAAACAATATACAAAGAGGCCCCTTTATCTAGGATACCAGAGGAAAATGGTTATTGAATGCTGAGATTGCTTTAAGTTCAGCATGGTTCCTGCTTTAGTATGAATGCACCAACATTTTAATACATCAGTGAGAACCAAAGTTTTAAATATTCCAAATCTTCAATTTAATCAATATCTACAGAAGGCAATGAAGAACCTATTAAAAAAAATACTATTAACAACCTCAATCTAGGGGCGGCTGGGTGTCTCGGTGGGTTAAAGCTTCTGCCTTCCGCTCAGGTCATGATCCCAGGGTCCTGGGATGGATTCCTGCATCAGGCTCTCTGTTCAGCAAGGAGCCTGCTTCCTCCTCTCTCTGCCTGCCTCTTTGCCTGCTTGTAATCTCTGTCTGTCAAATAAATAAATAAAACTTAAAAAATACAAAAAACAAAAAACAAAAACAAAAACAACCTCAATTTATGGGACTTTTGCTATGTGGCAGGAATCTTGTTAGAAACTTAAATTAAACTAACTCATTTAATTACTATACTAACTACATAACATGTACATAACTATGTAAAGAATATATAACTATGTAAAGTATATATAATTAACACCATTTTAAAACTGAGAAAACCAGGACTGAAAGAAATAATGAGTCTTGCTGAGACCACAACAAATAAGAATTGGAGATGGGAACTAGCTAATGTGTTTATAGATGTAATGAGAACGATGTTTGGTGGTCTGTTACATTGCTTCCACTGCTTATTTCTCATTTTTTTTCTTAATGCATGCATGTCATTTATATTTCTTCTTTTTTTTTTGCTTTAGAATAATGGAATATTAATTATATGGAAATGACATTGAAGACTTAGTTTTAGAGAAATATGAATATGCCCCACTGTCCACTGTAAAATGTGTCCACTTTTTTACACTTTTTTTCTCTGTCCACTGCTCAGAGAAGTAAAATTCTATAGACTGACAAATTAGAATTCACTTTGGAAACTGAAAAAATATTACCATGTTTTAAATTGGGAAACATCAGGTATAAGAGAGAACACTAACACTAGCAACTGAGAGTATATATGATTGATGAAGAAATGGCCCACATTATAGTCTGAGTGTTATTTGTATCTTGGGAATAGAAAGTCTTGAGTTTATCCATACTTATTTATTTGGAAATTTGTTTACGATGGTTATATAGTTTTATAACTGGGATTATAGTAGTTAATTTAAAGAGCAGAGGCCCCAGAGTTTTGTTTCATTTTCTGAATCCTTATACATATAATGGAGAGAAGAATGAAATACAACATAAAATATCTAAGAATTCCTCACTGGAAGGTATTATACATTTTTAAAACTATTTATTAGGAAACAGCATAAATACCCACAATTTGTGATATAATATTAATGATAGCCAAGTAGCATATATTGAATATTCAGTATATCAGGCAATATGCTAAATATTCAACATTTCTGTTTCTTATATTCATGAAAATATTGTACTATTTTTAAGGAAATAACCTCATTTTATTGTTGAGGTGATTGCAATTTACCAAAGATTATTCACTGTTTCTTGGGGAGTCGTAGGTATTATGAACAAATACTGAATTTGGAACTAGGCTATTATCCCCAGGGTTTCCCAAGCAAGTTTTTAAAAAGTAAGCAAAGAAGGGAAGTACACTTGCTGTGCCAAGGGATTTAAAGACCCGAAGGATTTAAGGACATCCTGTAGCACAAACAGGATTTCTTATTTGTCCTCTAGTTCTCATACCTTATCCTTGAATTTAAGACATTATGACTCTGTGCCCCGTTATAATTAAAGGATAACCATAGAAATATCAGATCAAGTTATTTTATATTGTTAACCCCTCTTTGAAAATAAATAAATGATTGATGGCTGAGGTCACAAGCATGAAGGGGGAAATTAGATAGGTTTGATTACAGAAAAGTTTAGCCTAGAGTATTAGGAGCTCATTGTTTGGTGGGTAGAATACAGAGAGTACAGTAATGGTGGGACTTATTATATAGACTTTGAACTATCTTTTGGGATAAAAACAACACTGAAAACACTGAAGAGAGAAAACAGCAAACACAAATCTTCTTAACTTCAATATTTCGCTGACTGAATAGGGTGACTAGATGCCTTAGTTTGTCTAAGTTAGGTACCTGTGGTTATATCATAATTATTAATAGGTTCCCTGTTTACTCTTTCTGAAACGTATCATCTGAACAACAAGTTATTCTTTTACCTATTTACTCATGAATAAATGAGGGACACATAACTTGCCTATGGTCAAATAACTTATAAATTGTGATGCTTTATATTAAACCAAGAAAGTCTGTCTGTGTCCCAGAGAGTGGGTTGCTCAGCTGGTTAAGCCTCCACTCTGATCTTTTGATTTCAACTCAGGTCACTCACTGTCATTTTCTTTCTCTTAACAAAAAACAAAACAAAACAAAACAAACAACAACAAAAAAACAAACAAACAAACAAAAACGGAGAAAGAGAGAGAAATATATCCATTATCCTCTCTAGCATGTTTGTGGTACATGTTACATGTTTATTCATGCTGTTATCTTCTTTTTTTTTTTCTGTCAAAGTATTTTTTTCCCTTCAAAACTCCTCTTAGATGTTCTTCAGAAATTCTTCTCATGTTACATTCCATAATATGTGTTTCACTCAGCTAGCATACTAAAATATTCACAGCTTGAAAAGTGCATTGTCTGAAATTGTCCTTGATGTTTTAGACCCAGGACTGATTTTCTTCTTTCTTTCTAAGACCTTCATTTCCATAGCTCTCAATAAATCCTTAGAAACTAGTTATATCTCAGCTCTCCCTTTCTTCTTGTAGACAAAGTATGCCATAGCCATAACATTTGGGGCTGAACCTTTGGTGAAAGTGACCATTCTCTGATTCTTTCATTGTTTTTGCTTTATATACACTCTTTAGTTGAAATGTATAAAGAACATGGCTTTACTCATCATGTATCTACTCATCACATATCTATGTGGGTTCTACTTGCTTTTGGACCAGGATATAAATCATGGCAGATTTTTTGTCCACTTTGACCAATCAGCTAGAATGATTTTCCTGGTATGTCCCATAGGTGTGAGTCTGACATTCAAGATGGTGGGATTTGCTATTATCTCTCTCCTTTTTTTTATCTTCTGCTCCTACTCCTTGATTACTCTTTTTTTTTTTTTCTCACAAGTCTCACTAGTTTTTTTCTCTCTAGTTTCATCTTGCTTCATTTTTCCTTCCCTTCCCCTATTATCCTCTGTCTTATTTCTCAAATTCATCATATCAGAGAGATCATGTAATAATTGTCCTTCTCTGATGGACTTATTTCACTTAGTGTAATACCCTCTAGTAATATCCATGTTGTTGCAAATGGCAGGATTTTTTTTTTTTTTGATGGCTGCATTCCTTTATCCTCTTAATTTTGCTAATACTCTTCCTATTTACTAAATAGAGGTAAAACTGATGACATTCTGTTATTTTACTATGGTATCTTCTAAGAGATTATGCAATCTCATGGTTTCAGCAGTCACTTCTAAGAGGATGACTACTGTGTCTTATACTTTCAGAATTGTTTTTTTCTCCTGAGCATCATCTCCAAATTTCTAGTTGTCCTTTTAGATACCAGAACATAGACATACTCTTAAAAAAAACAGCATGAAACTTATAAATACTCTAAAAGTTAAAAATAATATGTCCTTCCCAGCATGTAATTTTTTTTTTAAGATTTTATTTATTTATTTGACAGAGAGAGATCACAAGAGAGAGAGAGGCAGGCAGAGAGAGAGGAAGGGAAGCAGGCTCCCTGCCGAGCAGAGAGCCCGACGCAGGGCTTGATCCCAGGACCCTGAGATCATGACCTGAGCCGAAGGCAGTGGCCCAACCCACTGAGCCACCCAGGCGCCCTCAGCATGTAATTTGTAAACAATACTATATTGTAGAGTACATTTAAAGGAATAAAACAAAAAAAAAAACTGTGATTGTCCCCATATAGTGACTAATTTGCTGATTTAATAAGCTATCAAAAATGCTTCCAAATATTATTTATTTATTTTTAAAAATATTTTTGTGGCCCTCTCTCACTAAACCCTAATCGTACACCCAGACCGTGCATCATTATCTTTCAGAGCGAATTTATTGTCTTCCTATACACCCCATTTTTGGCATTGTATTTTCATGATCCTCATTATCTAGAAGTAAAATCTTGGTTTTATCTTCTCAATTTTATTAAAACCACCTTGACCAACTGCCTATGTTTCTCCCATCTTTCTTCTTTTTTCCTTTCTATAATACTGTTGAATATCAAGATAATGCTAACAGTTATTAAAGGTACACCCCCAAAATCTTAGTGCTTAAAATAATAAAAAAATTATTCATTAATGAAAATTCTAAAATTAATTCTGCCAATTGGTGACAGGAATTAGAACATGTAGTTATTAATACACTCAGATTTTAGTCATATTGCCATTTTTGATATAAGGCTTCCAAGATCACTCTGGGTATGGATTATAGAGCAGGAAGGTAGAATAAGTGACAAAGGATCCATTTCTAAGAAGAAATTTTATTTATAAACCATCCTATAAATGATGAAAATAAAATAAGTATTTAACTCAACTTTATAAATATCTAACAATGAAAAATATATTTCCATAATTATTTTTTGTTTCTAATCCAACATCTTATGTTCCCTTTGTTTTGGGGAGAAAATATTATTTCACAAGGCTGATGTGTTTTTTGAGAGAAAAAATGTTAAAATCATCTTAATGTGTTCTGGAGTCACAATTTAGCTGGTACGAGGTCAAACATTGCCTTGGAGATGAGGCATTTCATAAAGCTACCGTGGATTTCCCTCTTTACCAAATCTGAACGGAAGGTAAATCTTTTCCATAAATTCATTGGTGAATTTGGTAAAGTGTTTAGAATTTTATATATATATATATATATAATTATATATATATAATTATATATATATGATTATATATATAATTATATATATATATATGTTTGTCTGCATAATAAATTGCACAGTTATGTATGTGTCCCAACAATTTTTTTGTCTCATTTTCTGAATTGTAATTTTAAAAGAGTTTCATCAATATGATCCAACTTTGTGACCAGGAGAAAAGTGAAATAGGCTTGGTGAACATAGCCAAGTCTCTTCACTCCTGCTTTATTTCTGGTACTTGTTAACTTTTGCCTTTTAAGTAATGTCTTTTTTGCCTATCCTACTTCTATTTCTCTATTTACCATTTCTACAGAGAGATCCCATGCACATAACTAGAAATTAAAGGCCTTTATAATTTTGCCTAATACACATAATTTACATTTTCCAGGTTCAGTTCCCACTTTTGTTTTGCATTCAAGTCTTTAAACAAAGTATACTCCATTATTTCTTGTGCATACACAAACTTTACCACCCTTCTTCCTTTTCTTGTATAATACTAATATTGCTTGAAAGAAAAGGCACAAATGGCATTTCTCTTATGAAATGATCCTGGTTTGCCTTACCCTCCTCTATTCTCTCATAACAACTTATTTACATGTCAGTTATAGAAATACAGTACATACCATAATTTCTTTCTTTTCCACTGAAGTGTAAGCTTCATGATGGCAAGGAGAATACCTTACCAAAAATTGTTACTATTAGAGTATAAGAGTGACTGCCGAGAGGTATTTATTATAGCAAACTAAATAGGAAAACACATTGTAAATTATAAAGTGTCACAAAAATATTTTAACATCTTGTGTAAATTTACTTTTTTAAAGTTTGCCTAACTTCCTTAAGCCTCAGTTCCTTCATTGTAAGTATAATTATGACCATTATCTCCTAGGGTGTGGTAGAAAATAAAGCAAAAACAAAATACTAAACAAAACAAAACAGACTTTTAAATATTTATTTATTTGAGGGGTGTGGGAGGGGGAGAGGGAGAGAGAGAATCTCCTGCAGACTCCATGCTGAGCACAGAGCCAGATGCAGGGCTCTATCTCAGGACCTTGAGATCATGACCTGAGCTGAAACCAAGAGAAGGACCCTTAACTGACTGAGCCACCAAGGCACCCCTGCCCTTCCCTCCAACACACACACACACTCTCTCTCTCTCTCTCTCTCACAAATTAAAGTGCTTTTGATAGAACCTGAAAAAATTCTCAAAAGATGTCAATTGGTTTAATCATTTAGTATTTTATACTCTATATATGGTGGTTATATATACCTAAATAAGTGTGGCTCTTGGGAGTAGAGATACATTTCCTAGGTCTGGAACAGGATCTAATAATTGCTTTGATAAGGCAGACAATCTTTCCATTATAAGCCCTTTCAGAATATATTTTGAAAGGTATTTAGGAGCTTCAACCAAACATTAAATAAAAGACTACCCACTTAGAGAATGTGAGTGCTTTTGAGTTTTTAACATTTATGCTCCATGGACTATACTTATTGTCAGCTTGTTTCAAGGTACAATTTTGTGTTATTAAATATCTCTTCCACCCTCATCATTATCATTATAATTATCATCACACCAGTACTTGATAGTAGAGAATTAAGGCAATTAAACCAGAGAAGTGTGTTACATACAAACCAATAAATAGGGGCACTGTGAGTCCTGATGTTCTTTGTAGTTGACTCTTGAGTTCCAAAACTCAATTAAAAGTTTACAAAACTTCACATGCAAAAAGAATTAATTATCAAGAAATCAAGGGAACTGCATTATCAGAAAATCAATATGTTGATTTTCTATAAACATTATTTACTTTTGTTTTTCCTTACAGTCCACCATAATAGGAAATTGAAAGTACATAATTATATATATATATACACATAATTTTATATATATATATATATATATATGGCCTAGAAATTAAAGGCCTTTATAAATTTGCCTAATACACATAATTTTTATGTGTGTATATATATACATACTATATATATTATATAATAATTTGATTAATAATAACCTATGTACATTATTGAATTAACTAAAAAAACAAAGAAAAATGTTTTTGTTGCGCATATATATATATATACACACACACACACACACACACACACCCCTCAACATTAAAAGAAAACATCCTTTTTCCAGATTTGAAATTCAACACTTATATACACAGAAACACACATAATCTGCCTGTAGATGTTCCAATTGTTTGAAATCTTTCTATGTATAAATTTCATAAAGGTACAGAGAGTTAGGTAGATTACAAATTAAAGTGGGGAAAAAAAGCCATGGAGGACTTTTCTATTCCTTAGTTATAACTATGTGCTACCACTCTGAACTACCCTCTCTCCACATTTCATTCACTTAAGGCTTTGGAGAAACAATAACAACAACAACAACATGCAGTGGAGTTCAAAAGAAAGAATAATAGATGAGATAATAAACAACAACAAAAGGAAATAGTTTGTTTACAGATGAATATATAAAACAAAAGATCAGAAAATTACCAAATGAACAGGAATATTATTTCATAATTCTCACTGTCCACACGTAAGTCCAGCTCCATGGGCCTGTGACTGTGTAATTTTATAGGA
This sequence comes from Mustela erminea, assembly GCF_009829155.1. NCBI lineage: Eukaryota > Metazoa > Chordata > Mammalia > Carnivora > Mustelidae > Mustela > Mustela erminea. The sequence continues at coordinate 107,834,018 of NC_045617.1, read as the reverse complement.
CTTCTAACTTAGAAAGTTCCCACTCTTGGTTTCAAGCTTTGCTGGTACCATCTTAAAAGTCTGAAAATATTTTTAACAAGAGGCTTTACATTTTCATTTTGTAGCAGGCCCTGCAAATTATGTACACAGTCCTATCCACAATTATAAGAGACACCTATTTGTGCAGTTGGCCAATTCACAGAAATTCCTCAGAATTCAAACAGCTTTCATAATCTGGGATGGGCTCCTGAAAAACCTTATATCCTACAAAATCCAAATTGTTTGGCTATAGTAATTTGATTAATAATAACCTATGTGCATTATTTAATTAACTAAAAAAACAAAGAAAAAATATATGTTTTTGTTGCATAATAATGGACCAGAGCACACAAAATAGTGAACTGGCAAAAAATGTTTAAAAGAAAAATCCTATAGACAGTACAATAGTAATAAAAAAAAAATAGTAGCTGAGAAGATGATGAAATATTTTCCATGGTATATAAATTCAAGGTAGTGAGTATTTCTAGTTCTCATCATAAATTTTATCTCCAGCAGCTCAGATATTTCTAAAATTTTCAGGAACACTATAGTTTGGTGTAACAAAATTTTGGTATAATAAAATTCTTCAAAACCTTAGTAAATTTTTTGTTTTGTTTGTTTTGTTCTTAATTTTAATGGAAGTTCAAGTTCACAACCTCAATCATGGAGATCACCACAGGCAAGGATTTAAAGTGAAATACCTAGTCTTAAATTTCGACGCTTCCCTTTCTGATATTTTAGTTTTCACTTCATAGCTTGCTGAATGTCTGAATCTTACCCAGTTTGATTTCAGAAAGCTGTGTTTACCATATAGCACTTTGCACAATAGACGCTGACTGTTGAAAACAATGTTTGCTTTACTTTTTTAATACTCAAAAAAAACCACAAAACATAGAAAACTAAATCTGTGTTGGATGTGACAGGGGAAAAACATAGTTCTCTGCACGATTTTACTTTCTTATTTAAAACACAGATCTAAAAGAATATTTTCAAGTTTCTCAGCAGATTGATGAATGTGAAGCTGTAAATTAGGGAAGTGAAGATATTTAAAATAGCTCCAAAAACATTAGGGTCTTGATGGACAAAGAGTGAAAGGAATTCCAGCCAGATGGCCTGGGGCGGGGGGGTTGGGGAAGAGAGAGAAAGACAGACAGAGGAAAATCTCTCCTGGGAGGGGAAATGCTTGGTCCCTGATCAATTTGGACATATGTGTATGTGTGGAAGTTTTCTTGACTTAAAATTCCTTTTCAAACCAAATAGCCATCCTGCTATACTGTACATTCAGTGAATTGGTTCTTGGGGATTATTTTGTGTCTCTCAGTGCTGTGATCCTGAATCATTCCCTTTGGTGATCTACCTTTGTCAGGAGCAGCTTTAATTTTTTTTTTCCTTTTATTGAACATTTCTTGACTCAGTTTAATGAACAACACTTGCAAGAACAGAACTGAGTGGCCTTTCTAATGGACTCTTACTTGGTGCAGAGATGTTGCTATAACTTTTTGACATCCTTAACACTTTTGATAGATTTTCTGACATCTATCAGTTTGGACGAAAACGGAATTCAACCCTACACTGGAAAACTAGGAAGTCTAACACTAGGAAGTTATTACCTGAAATTCAGGAAAATAAGTTTTCCCCAAGGGTAAATAAAATCATAATCTGTTAATCATTAGAGAAAACTTTGGGTTTTCAAAAGATAATACCCCCAAAAAAAACCTCAAAACCAAAACAAACAAACAAACAAAAAAAAACAAAAAACAAAAACAAAAACAAAGCAAAATAAGAAAGCAATATCCAAACCCAAGAACTATACTTTCCTCTCATAGAGGATGTCATAAATAAAATCATATTTATTCTGTTATAAAATAAGCCAATCACTGAAACCCAGATCTATGTGTAACAGTGACAGAAGATAAAGAAGAAATAAAACAAATTCACACATATACCATCAATTCATAGCCTATTTCCAGCTGAAATTTTCATGCTACATTTGTTATAGAAACTTCCACATTATAAAGAAAATATTTTGAAAACTAATAAGTAATGATAAGTAATAAGGGTGAGAAAATCAAATGGCTGTCCCGTCAGTTTATTACTAACTGTGTTTTAGTGGAATGTTAACAACAAAAATAGATATAAATATATCTAATCATCTTGTGACTTACCACCAGTGAAACTTACTTTTCTTGGGTGTGAGGAACTGTCAGATATGCATGATGAAAAATAAAGGTGAGAAGTCTTTGATTATAGTGACTTTATTGACCTCAAAGGTGAAAGAGGAAGGTACAGTCCTGTCTTTACTACTGGAAGTTATCGTCCTAATCCTTACAGAAAAGATGAAGGAGGTGGAAGTGGATTTTTTTCTTAGTTTTACCAAAGAACTTAAGATACTAGTAATTGGTTATTCCCTAGCAAGATGTTTAGAATAAGGGATAAGACGTCTTAAATTCACCAGTCTTCAGCTACTTCAAAAATATGACTCTGTTCACCTGTCTCTGATACATAAGGCTGAGCATAAAGAGATCCTAGAATGGGAAGAAAATTCAACAATGAAGTTCAATACTGGGTTGCTTTACATCTAGAAGATTCATACAATCAATTTAAATATTAAAATTATACTTCTCCAGAATCAGTGAAAGATTATGAATATAGCAATGCAATGGGATCTGAGCTGAAGTGGATATATACAGAGCATTAAATGGCTTTCCAAATGTAATTTCCTTAACAGCAGTGGCATCCTAAGTGAGCTCTGAAATCAATGTAGATCACAGCTATTGCTGGGAAAAATTGTTTGATGGCAATTCTTTCTTCATTGCTAATTCATACTTCTAGATTAACTTTTTTCTAGAAGTTATTTAGCAACACTATCCTCCTTAAATATAAATTGTGGCCAAGTCAGATGTGTTTTCCCCTACTCTGCTCTATGTAACAGGAATGCTAATTCTGTATTTCCCAGGCAACACAATCATCTGGTTCTGGTGATTTGGAACAATGGAAGGCATAGATAGGAAAGAATGAAAGAAAATATAGGATACTCACCCTCATACCTTCCTAGGCGTTTAGCAGTGTCTAGCATCTTCAGCTTTCAGAGATTGGAGATATATGTAGATAAATGTTAACACCGACCTATGGCTTGAGTTAAACCTCCTCTTCATTTTATCCCTCCTAACTGATAGTGGCTTTCTTTTGTTTAATTTTCAGTTTCTCTATCATCTTTGTAAACAAATTAAAATTCCTCTTGTTGGAAATACTTGAAGTGGTCTCTACTATCAGTCTGGAATGATTTAAAATGTAGGGATTTATCATCAGTACAGTCTTATAATTTACCTAACTAGGCTCATGTTAATATACCTAACTGATATCTGAGTCCTTCCTGCTCTTAAGATCTAGATATCATTAGCTCAAAGTTCTATTGCACTGTTAAGGGAAGGTCCAATATTCTTCCTAGGATGTCTTTAAATTTCTGGGGTAAACTCTGCGCAGTGAACTCTAGCTCAGAGCTCTACCTCTTACTGAATTATTTAAGCCTATTAATTGTCTTTCAGTTGAATAGGTGCTATCTGTATTTGGATTAACTACTCAGAATTGGAATCAGTCCATTCTGTGAATTGTATACACATTACAAAAAAAAAAAAAAAAAAAGGAAAGAAAGAAAGAAAAACTTCAAAATATTGGGAAAATGATATGAACAAACCATCCAATATCACTCCCATTATATTTTTGTAGGAAATTATCTCTTTCTCTTTTTCCTGGATCCCATTTTCTATCCTCTCTAGCTTCAGTACATTTCCTCCCAAATAGCCTCATTTGTATATCACTATTTTCCCTCTCTTTTCCAAAACAATATAACTTCCAAAGTTGACTATAAAACTACCTTGACATCCACAATTTAATATTGTTATTCAGCGATAGATATATTTAGTTTAAGTCACAATTTCTTTTCAGTTATTTTTATTAACATACAATGTATTATTTGGTCCAGGGATACAGGTCTGTGAATCACCAGGCTTATACATTTCACAGCACTCACCATAGCATATACCCTCCCAATGTCCATAACACAACCACTCTATCCCTATCCCCCTACACCCCAGCAAACCTTAGTTTGTTTGTGAGATTAAAGGTCTCTTAGGTTTGCCTCCCTCCTGATCCCATCTTGTTTCATTTTTTCCTTCCCTACACCCACAATCTCCTGCCCTGCCTCTCAAATTCCTCATATCAGAGAGATTGTATGATAATTGTCTTTCTATGATTGGCTTATTTCACTCAGCATAATACTATCTAGTTCCATCCATGTCATTGCAAATGGCAAGATTTCATACCTTTTGATGGCTACATAGTATTCCTGCGTGTGTGTGTGTGTGTGTGTGTGTGTGTGTGTGGGTGTGTACACCATATCTTTATACATTCATCTGTTGACAGAAATCTAGATTCTTTCCATATTTTGGCTATGGTGGACATTACTGTTATAAACATTCAGATGCATGTGCCTCTTTGGATCACTACATTTGTATCTTTAGGGTAAATACCCAGTAGTGGGCTTGCTGGGATGTAGGGTAGCTCTATTTTCAACTTTTTTTTTTTTTTTAAGATTTTTTTTTTTTTTTTTTTTTTTTTTATTGACAGAGAGAAATCACAAGTAGATGGAGAGGCAGGCAGAGAGAGAGAGAGAGAGAGGGAAGCAGGCTCCCTGCTGAGCAGAGAGCCCGATGCGGGACTCGATCCCAGGACCCCAAGATCATGACCCGAGCCGAAGGCAGCGGCTTAACCCACTGAGCCACCCAGGAGCCCTATTTTCAACTTTTTAAGGAACTTCCATGCTGTTTTCCAGAGTGGCTGCACCAGCTTGCATTCCCACCAAGAGTGTAGGAGGGTTCCCCTTTCTCCACATCCTCGCCAGCATCTGTCATTTCCTGACTTGTTAATTTTAGCCATTTTGACTGATGTGAGGTGATATCTCATTGTGGTTTCAATTGTATTTCCTTGATGCCAGATGGTATGGCATCATGTGTCTATTTTCATGTGTCTATTGGTCACCTGGATGTCTTCTTTGCAGAAATGTCTGTTCTGGAGGGCGCGTATTACATGAAACACTGGGTATGGTGCATAAACAATGAATTTTGGAACACTAAAAAAATTCAAACTAAATAAAATAATAATAAAAAAAAGAAATGTCTGTTCATGTCATCTGCCCATTTCTTGATTGGATTATTTGTTCTTTGGGTGTTGAGTTTGATAAGTTCTTTAAAGATTTTGGATACTAGCTCTTTATCTGATATGCCCTTTGCAAATATCTTCTCCCATTCTGTCAGTTGTCTTTTGGTTTTGTTGATGGTTTCCTTTGCTGTGCAAAAGGTTTTGATCTTGATGAAGCCTCAATGGTTCATTTTTGCCCTTACTTCCCTTGGCTTTGGCAATGTTTCTAGGAAGAAGTTGCTGCAGCTGAGGTCAAAGAGGTTTCTGCCCATGTTCTCCTCAAGGATTTCAATGGATTCCTATCTCACATTGAGGTCTTTCATCCATTTTGAGTCTATTTTTGTGTGTGGTGTAAGGAAATGGTCCAATTTCATTTTTCTGCATATGGCTGTCCAGTTTTCCCAACACCATTTTTTAAAGAGACTGTCTTTTTTCCAATGGACATTCTTTCCAGCATTGTTGAAGATTAGTTGACCATAGAGTTAAGGGTCCATTTCTGAGATTTCTGTTCTGTTCCATTGACCTATGTGTCTTTTTTGTGCCAGTACCATACTGTCTTGATAATTACAGCTTTGTAATAGAGCTTAAAATCTAGAATTGTGATGCAGCCAACATTGATTTTCTTTTTCAACATTCCTCTGGCTATTTGGGGTCTTTTCTGGTTCCATGTGAATTTTAGGATTATTTGTTCCATTTCTTTGAAAAAGTTGATTGTATTTTAATAGGAATTGCATTAAATATATAGATTGCTTTAGGTAGTCTAGACATTTTCACAATAGTTGTTCTTCTAGTCCATGAGCGTGGAAGCTTTTTATTTTTTATTTCTTTGTGTCTTCTTCAAATTCTTTCATGAGTATATAAAGTTTTCTTTATACAGATTGTTTGCCTCCTTGCTTAGGTTTATTCCTAAGTATCTTAAGGTTTTGGGTGCAACTATAAATGGGATTGACTCCTTAATTTCTCTTTCTTCTGTCTTGCTATTGGTGTATAGAAATACAATTGACTTCTGTGCATTGATTTTGTATCCTGATATTTCACTGAATTCCAGTATCAGTTCTAGCAGTTTTGGAGTGTAGTCTTTAGGGTTTTCCACATAAAGTGTCATACCATCTGCAGAGAGTGAGAGTTTTGAATCCTTTTTTGCTGATTCAGATGCCTTTTGTTTCTTTTTGCTGTCTCATTGCCGAGGCTAGGACTTCTAGTACTATGTTGAATAACAGTGGTGATAGTGGACATCCCTGCTGTGTTTTCCTGACCTTAGGGGGAAAGCTCTCAATTTTTCTCCACTGAGAATGATATTTGCTGTGGGTTTTTCATACATGGCTTTGATGATATTGAGGTATGTACCCTCTAAACCTACACTTCGTAGAGTTTTGATCAAGAAAGGATGCTGCACTTTGTCAAATACTTTTTCAGCATCCATTGAGAGTATCATATGATTCTTATTCTTTCTTTTATTAATGTGTTGTATCATATTGATTGATTTGTGGATGTTGAACCAACGTTACAGCCCAGAGATAAATCCCACGTGATCGTGGTGAATAACCTTTTTAATGTACTGTTGGATCCTATTAGCTAGTATTTTGGTGAGAATTTTTGCATCTGTGTTCATTAAGGATATTAGTCTATAATTCTCCTTTTTAATGGGATCTTTTTCTGGTTTTGGGATCAAGGTCATGTGGCCTCATAAAATGAGTTTGGAAGTTTTCCTTTCATTTCTATTTTTTGAAACAGTTTTAAGAGAATAAGTATTAATTCTTCCTTAAATGTTTGGTAGAATTCCCCTGGGAAACTGTCTGGCTTTGGGCTCTTGTTTGTTAGGAGATATTTAATGACTGCTTTCATCTCCTTACTGGTATGGTTCTGTTCAGGTTTTCTATTTTTTCCTGGTTCAGTTTTGGTAGTTCATATCTCTAGGAATGCATCTATTTCTTCCAGATTGTCAAATTTGCTGGTGTATAGTCGCTCAGAATATGTTTTTATAATTGTTTGTATTTCTTTGGTGTTGGTTGTGACCTCTCCTCTTTCATTCATGATTTTATTTATTTGGAATTTATTCATTATTCTCTCTTCTTTTTGCTTAATCTGGGCAGAGATCGATCAATCTTATTAATTCTTTCAAAGAATAAGTTCTTAGTTTTGTTGATCTGTTCTGTGGTTCTTTTGGTTTCTATTTCATTGGTTTCTGTTCTGATCTTTATTATTTCTCTTCTCCTGCTAATTTTAGGCTTTCTTTGCTGTTCTTTCTCTTGCTCCTTTAGGTGTAGGGTTAGGTTGCATATTTGAGACCTTTCTTATTTCTTGAGAAAGGCTTGTGTATTGCTATATACTTTCCTCTCAGGACTGTCTTTGCTGGGTCCCAAAGATTTTGAAGAGTTGTGTTTTCATTTTTATTTTTTTCCATGATTTTTTAAAATTTTTCTTTAATTTTTTGGTTGAGCCATTGAGTCTTTAATAGGATGCTCTTTAGCCTCCATGTATTTGAGTTCTTTCCAATTTTCTTCTTGGGGTTAAGTTCTAGTTTCAAAGCATTGTGGTCTGCCAATATGAAGGGAATAATCCCAATATTTTGGTATTGCTTGACACCTGTTTTGTGACCCAGGATGTGATCTATTCTGGAGAATGTTCCATGTGCACTAGAGAAGACTGTGTATTCTGTTGCTTTGGGATGGAATGTTCTGAATATATCTGTGATGTCCATCTGGTCCAGTGTGTCATTTAAAGCCTTTATTTCCTTGTTGATCTTTTGCTTAGATGATCTGTCCATTTCAATGATGGGGGTTTTAATGTCTCCTACTATTATTGTATTATTGTCCATGTGTTTCTTTGATTTTCTTATTAATTGGTTTATATAATTGGCTGCTCCCATGTTAGGGGCATAGATATTTAAAATTTTTAGATCTTCTTGTTGGACAGACCCTTTAAGTATGGTATAGTGTTTTTCCCCATCGCTTATTATAGTCTTTGGCTTAAAATCTAATTGATCTGATACAAGGATTGCCACCCCAGCTTTCTTTTGATGTCCATTAGCATGGTAAATTGTTTTCTACCCCCTCACTTTAAATATGGTGGTGTCTTTAGGTCTAAAATGAGTTTCTTATAGACAGCATATTGATGGGTCTTGCTTTTTTATCCACTCTGACACCTCATGTCTTTTGATTGGAACATTTATCCCATTTACATTCAGAGTAACTATTGAAAGATATGAATATAGTACCACTGTATGACCTGTAAGATGACTGTTACTAATATTGTCTCTGTTCCTTTCTGGTCTATTACTTTTAGGCTCTCTCTTTGCTTAGAAGACCCCTTTCAATATTTCCTTTCAGGCTGGTTTGGTGTTTGCAAATTCTTTTAGTTTTGCTAAAACCAAATTTTTTATCTCTCCTTTTTATTTCTCCATTTTATCCCTTTGTATCTCTCCTTCTATTTTTAATGACAGCCTAGCTGGATATAGTATTGTTGACTACATATTTTTCTCATTTAGTGCTCTCAATATATCATGCCAGTCCTTTCTGGCCTGCCAGGTCTCTGTGGATAAGTCTGCTGTCAGTCTAATACTTCTACCACTGTATGTTACCGACCTATTGTCCCAAGCTGCTTTCAGTATTTTCTCTTTGTCACCAAGACTTGTAAATTTACTATTAGATGACAGGGTGTGGATCTATTTTTATTGATTTTAAGGGGGGGTTCTCTGTGCCTCCTGGATTTTGATGCTTGTTTCCTTTAATATTAGGGAAATCCCCTATTATAATTTGCTCCAATATACCTTCTGCTCCCCTCTCTCTTTCTTTTTCTTCTGGGATCCCAGTAATTCTAATATTTTTTCATCTTATGGGATCACTTAATCTGTCAAATTCTCCCCTTGTGGTTCAGTAGTTGTTTGTTTCTCTTTTGCTCAGCTTCTTTATTCTCTGTCATTGGTCTTCTATATCACTAATTCTCTCTTCTCCCTTATTTATCCTAACAGTAGGAGGCTCCATTTTTTTATTGCAACACATTAATAGCTTTTTTTTTTTTTTTAATTTCAGCTTGTTTGGATTTTAGTTCTTTTATTTCTCCAGAAAGGGATTCTCTGATTTCTTCCATGCCTTTTTTGAGCCCAGCTAACACCTTGATAATCATCATTCTGAACTCTATTTCTGACATATTACCATTGTCCATATTGATTGGTCCCTAGCTGTTGGTAATGACTCTTATTCTTTTTTTTTGTGGTGAGTTTTTCCACCTTGTTTTTTTATCCAGATAAGACTATATGAATGAAAGAGTAAAATAATAAAGGGTGGCAAAGACCCCAGAAAAATATATGCTAACCAAATCAGAAGAGACCTGAAAGTGGGGGAGGTGAAAGGGGGGGAAATTTTTAAAAATGAAATATATATTTTGTGTATATATATATATATATATATGTGTGTGTGTGTGTGTGTGTGTGTGTGTGTGTGTATATATATATATATATATATATATATATATATATTAGACCGGTGAATAGAACAGATCCATCCACTTGATTTTGGAGATATTTTGGTCTCTTAGAAAAAACTACCTTCCAAAATTTTAAAGAAAAACTTGTAAATATATACCAAAAATGAGGGTAAACATGATGAAGGGATAGAATATGACTGTAAGGATGTAAATTTAAAAAGATTCCAAAAAAAGGAATTGATAAGATAAGTTGGTTGGAAAAAGGAAAAAAAAAAGAGAGAGAGAGAGAGAGAGAGAGAAAATGTGATCAGTCTTGAGCTGTATTTAGGGTATATTTTGATCTATTAGAAGAAATTATACCCCCAAATTTTAAAGAAAATAAAAACCTGTATGTATAAGAAAAATAAGGTTATCTACAATGAACAGATAAAATATGACTATAACAATGAAAAAAAATTAAGATTTTATTTTATCTTTTGACAGAGATCACAAGTAGGCAGAGAGGCAGGCAGAGAGAAGGAGGGGAAGCATGCTCCCTGCTGAGCAGAGAGCCCGAAGCCGGGCTCAATTCCAGGACCCTGCGATCATGACCTGAGCTAACGGCAGAGGCTTTAATACACTGAGCCACCCAGGCACCCCAACAATGAAAATTTAAACATATTTTTAAATTATATTGATAAGATAAAATAGTTACCAAACATTAAAAGAGGAAAAGTTAAAGAAATACACTAAGGAAAAATAAAAGTTAAAACATTTAACTTCGGAAGACTAAAGGAACATGAAAAAAAAAAAAAAAAAGCCATGAATTCTATGTGTTGCTTTCCTCTAGCTCTGGAGTTTCACTCTTCTCATTGTTTGGGTATCTTTATCTTTGCTGGATGTTCTTGCTGATCTTCTGTGGTAGGGGTCTGTTGCAGTGATTCTGAAATGTCTTTGCCTGAGATGGAATTGCACCACCATTGCTGTGGGCCAGTAACCCACTCGGGTTCATTTGGTATCTTTCATTCCCTGAATGCTTTCTGTAGAGCTTTGGAGGTTGGGGATGAAAATGGCAGCCTCCCAGTCTCAGACCTGTAGGAGCCACGATCTCGGGGCATAGTCCTCAGTGTGGCCTCAGAGAAAAGCAGTCAATTCCTCCTGTCTCCCTGGTCTCCGACCACGCTCCCTGCTCACCCGAGCATTTCTATTCTGGTGCATGACCCCGTTTGAAGTCTCCAAACCCAGAAGATTCCTGCCACATATGCTCTTGTGCCACTCCTCCTGGAGGAGGAAAGAGTTGGTCTCCTTGGATCTGCCACTTGTCAGGTCCCTGCTTGAAGAGCAGTGGCCCAACTGTTCCTTGGATCACAGTTTAAGGTAACCCTTCCCCACTTCGAAACCTGGCAGCTCTGCCACACTCAGACACCCCTGGTCTTTCTCTGACCCCATGGGTCCTGAGACCACACTATCTCTGTGAGGGCTCCCCAACTTAGTCTCTGGAGTGATGTCCCTCAGTGGAACAGAATTCTGAATGTTCTGATTTTGTGTTCCACTGGTTGCTGGGAGCTGGCTCCTCTCATTGTGGTCTATCTTCCTGTATTTCGCCTTGGATTCATTTCTCTGCACATCCTACCTTCCTGAAAGTGGCCAATTTTTTGTTCCTACCATTGTTTCTCTTCTTCTTTTCTATCTCCTGCTGAGTTTGTAGGTGTTCAGAATGGTTTGAACTCCTGGAACCTAATGCCATTTCAGTCTCCTACTCCTCCACCACTTGGTTCCTTGCTCAAGTCACAATCATGTAATTGCTGTTTTAATTATAGGTTTTATTTTTGCTTTTTTGAATTCTATACATAGCAAGAGCACAATTTGTCTGTTTTGCCTCATTTCATCCAAATGAAATGGGTATTTAAGATCTAGTGTAAAGAAAGATCTTTTCTCATATAGGAGTTTTCAATGTGTATTAGTTGTTTATTGCTACATGACAAATTATCCCAAACCACAGTGATTTTAACAATAGGATTTATTATTTAATAACATTTTAGGTCAGGAATCAAGGTCTGACTTTGCTGTATATCCCATCTAAAGGTGTTTTAGAAAATTGCAATCATGTCAAGGCCCAACTGGAGAAGGTTCTGCTTCAACTTTATTCATGTTCTGGGTTGCAGGATTCAGTTCCTTACAGACTTTTTTATTAAGCCTTAGCTTTTCACTGATTGATGGCCAGAGGCTGCACTTACTCAATTCCTTCTTATGTTGGTTTCTACAGAAGGCATTTGTAGAGTAAGCAAGTGAAAGTGCCAGAGAAAGTGTACTAGCAAGACAGAAGTCTTTCTACTTTAATCTCTTTCTACCTTAATCTCTTAATCTCTACCTTAATCTCTAAAGTGACTCGTCATCATTTTTACTGTACTCTGTGCATTAGAGTCAAGTCACTAGGAAAAACCCACATTGAAAGAGAACATAACGAGTGAATGCCAGGAAGCTGGGATCATCAGGAGCCATTTTAGAAGTTGGCTACCACAGGGGCACCTGGGTGGCTCAGTGGGTTAAGCCTCTGCCTTCGGCTCAGGTCATGGTCCCAGAGTCCTGGGATCAAGCCCCGCATCGGGCTCTCTGCTCGGCGGGGAGCCTGCTTCCTCCTCTCTCCCTCTGCCTGCCTCTCTGCCTACTTGTGATATCTCTGTCAAATAAATAAAATCTTTAAAAAAAAAAAAAAAGAAGTTGGCTACTACAGACAATTAGAAATAAACAGGAAATTATAAAACAATGGGATAATAGTACGTAATATTTATTTATGGAGAAAATCTGAGAGGAGTGACTAAAGGGAGGCTTCCAGTTTACATCTGATATATTTTTGTGGTTCACATTAACTCATATTTCAACTTTTAAAAAAAATTATGTTGAGTACAGAGAATGTTTAGGTGATGATATAATGAACTGTTTTTTCCTTATATAGAACTCTTATTGAAGTAAAAATGATACCTTATTGTCCCAAAGCTACTTTTTATATAAAACATGGAGAATGGACCTTGGAGAACTATGAGTGTATTTAAAGAGATTGGTTAAAGGGCTACACCTGCATTCCCAACTGGGTATCAGTAGAGCCTGAACTTCAGTAATTTTTACAGGAAAGGACAAAGGTGGATAGATTCAAGATCATATTAGAGAGGAAGACCTGATAAGAAAAGGAAAGAAAGAAAGACTTCCAAGTTTCTGACTTTTATCCTTTTGTGGTTGTCATAGGTTTCATTTATATCTGAAACAAATGAGTAGGTTTGGGACTGGAGGGTGGAAATGATGAATTCTATTTTTGAAAGTTAAAGTGTGAGATATCTATAGGACACACAAATGGAGATGGAATGAGATTAAATATAGATTTGGGACTCAGGAAATATGATATGGAGAGATAACAGAAGTTATTGTCATATATGTATGCACAGAAACACTAGTTTATAATCACTGTCAAAGAAAATTAAGTTCCTTTCCTCTATAGAAATAATCCGTTCTTACAAGTCTGCATTTTCTGGCAGTAGCACTAAAAAAAAAAAAAAAAAAAAAAAGTAGCGAATATATTTTAGTCCAATTTTAGTTTTTTTGTTTGTTTGTTTGTTTTTTAATTACACTGATAGAATAACTTGAAACAGTTCCTTTAGGTAAAAGCATGGAAGGACTTCCCTTGGAAAATGACTGGCTTCTTCAGTTTCCTTTCTGTCCAAAGTGGCTCTCTCCAATACAATTTATAATTGCTAGGTTTAAAATATTGCTGAATTCTCAATAATTTTTATCATTATATATTTTAGTAGTCACTTAAACATATTAAATAGAAAAAAGTTTGTTTCAATTTGTTGAGAATTCTGTTACAGTGTTACCCAGACTTCTCATTTTCAAAACATATCTGAACTGAGTCCCATTTCCTCTGGTTTAGCTCTCTGAAGCAAACTAATGTGATAAAATTTTCCCTGCTAAGGTGTTAATGAATGATAATGAAGTCAGTGACTCCCCCATTTAGGCATTTTATTTGCATTTTTAAAGCACTATTTTAGAGATATAAGATCTTAAAAAAACTAAATGAAACAATAAGTAAGAATGACAGGCAAATATGAGAGGACCTGTGGAGCTCTCAGCATGCAGAACTGTCTTTGCTCTTATACCTAGCCTCAGCCTGGACTATAGTAAACTTGGTTTGCCTAGAAGAAAGACTCTTCTCAAACTCGTATAAATTTGGACTCCAATAAAAGTTGTCTAAAAATGCAAGAACAGAGGAACAATGATTTTTCACTCATATTTGCCTGTCAGTGTCAACGCTGAAACAGGGGATTATGTTCACCTTTAACATAATAACACTAAAGCCACACGAAGTACTCTGCAATAATCCCTACAGTATTTCTAACTCACTGAGGATCTGTAATACATTTCAGGTCTAAGATCAAAGTGAAATAAATATGTGATTGTTCTGCTATAAACTAGACCAGCATGCTAAATAGTGTTGATCTCTTTACGCCTAGATTTTAGTTTAGTTGTGAGGGTGAGCCTTTGTTATGAATATAGACTTACATCCTTCAAGCATCATATACATCATTTGTGCGCTGAGTGGAAGAAACTGTATCTGGGCCCATATTCATCGTATAAATTTACAACAAAAGACTATGTTTTCTGTGCATGTTATTATGATGTCATATATATGTGTATGCATATGACACACAGTGAATGAACCTTTCCTCCACCTTTTGACTTTTATCACACAGAGGAAGTTATGCAGGCCATGAGAGTACTCAGATAATACTGAAAATAATCAGATAAAATATTGCCTTCGCTTCATTCAGAGAAACTTATGTAGGTCATAAAAATATTCAGATAAAACACTGAAAACACAAACATGCTATTTCTGGCAAATGGACCCACTTCTATATAATTAATCCTAGTTGTAAATAATTCTTCAGTTAATGCTATACATTTAACTGGTACTTTATACAATTACTTTTCATTTTAGAATTAGTCATTTTTTTCATATTTTCATCCCTTTGACTTTCTTCATATTCCTATGTAAACTGATATGTATTATCTTCCACCTGCTGTAATCTAGAGGTGTATTGATTCATTTCTTTTGTCTTATTACTACTCATGATAGAAATTATTTGGGGATCAACTGCAACATTGCATGAAAGCTATTAGCAACTAGAGTAAGAACAACCATTCGTTCATCCCGAATTCTTATGCTCTCACAAAAATAAACTAAGTAGCTCCAATTAGGAGAAAGAACTGAACTCATCAATAGTATAAATTAAAAGAATAGTTACTTTGAGGGAATCCCAAATGGAGTTGTTTGCATGTATCAATCTTTATGAGTCAAATAAATATTTACCAAAGACTAGCAAATGATCTTTATGTCTCCTGGCATCAGATTTAACTTATAAAATCCTTTCTTTTTTATTTATCACTTAAGTAAATATATGATGATAATTGTATGTTTGGTGAAAAGTAAAGAAGGTTCATAATTGCTAGCAATCAGCTTCTTTTAGCTTTATTATATATGAGTCTGTGTGTATATGTGTGTGTGTGTATGTGTATACATATATATGTGTGCATGTTTTAAGATTGGACACATTTACAGGACATAACTAATGCTATGATCTTCAAAAAACCTCTTTCTAGAATAATGGGAAATCTGTAGAATATGTTGAGTCTTGCAAGTGATACCAATTTTTATCATTTAAGTTTTTCTTGAAGATATCTTTGTAGACTCAGTTTTCCCATAATGGCAGGTCAGGTTAAAAGGACCAACCTTTCCTCTGAAAATTTCTAAACTTATGGACAAAGTATATGCTGAAAAAATTTTCTTGAAAACACTGATGATCTAATGAGGAAAGAAACAATTACTAATCTAAAATTGAAGGAAAAACTGGAACCAAGAGAGGTACTTGTAAATTGCAGAAAATGTGAACATTTATTTTCACAGATCTATGGGTATGGAATATAAAACAAAGCCCAGACTACATGAAAGGAAGGCATCTAACAGGAGAATGTCCCATAATAAGCTACACTAAAGAATATACATTCTGGGAAAAGGTACATAAAAAAAGAACTGGCCTGCTTGCTGAGTTAAGGTCTAGTTTCAAAAGCCTGAATCCTTTAGGTAACCTGAGGCATTCAACAGTGTTTAATGTGGGTGAGGACAGGTAATGTCTCTATGATGGACTGAAGCAATCACAAATTCTCTTTAGAGAAAGATCCTCTTTCATCATAGTCCTCAAGTTGTCCCTACACATAATTTTTAAAGTGCAATACTTAGCACATCAGAACTAGCCAGGTCACAAACTAAAAACACACTAAGAACATGAATCAACAGAAATGGAAGCAAAAAAAGAAATAGACCCAGAAATATGTCCTCTTGGAATTATCAGATCCAGATGACAAAATAACTCTATGCTTTCTGGATCATTTATTTGTTGAACAAATACGTATTGAGCAACTACTAGATGTTCAGAACTCTTCTAGGCACTACAAGTTCAGTGGTAGATGAAATAAACAATCCTATTTCCTTTAAGGAGTTTACATTTTAGTGGGATAAGACAGACAAGAACTTACTCTTTAGAAAATGTTCTGGGGCGCCTGGGTGGCTCAGTGGGTTAAAGCCTCTGGCCTTCGGCTCAAGTCATGATCCCAGGGTCCTGGGATTAAGCCCCGCATCGGGCTCTCTGCTCAGCAGGGAGCCTGCTTTCTCCTCTCTCTGCCTGCCTCTCTGCCTATTTGTGATCTCTCTCACTGTGTCAAATAAATAAATAAAATCTTAAAAAAAAAAAAAAGAAAGAAAATGTTCTAAGATCTCAGGTGGACAACACTGGGCAGAGCTTGAATTCTAGTCCAGTTGTATCATGCTATAGAGTTTGTGTTCTTTTCATGATGCTACTCCATGTCTAGAAGCTTATACAGGACCCAACCAAGGCCAGAGTGGCCATTAGAATCTAAGAGGTCAGAGCAACAATTAAATGTCTTTGGTTAAAGATTTAAATCAGAGAAAAAGATTGAGTATAAGAACAGGAAGATATTTAAAAAATGACATTGATGATGTGAAAAAGAATGTAAAGAACATAAAGATTTCAAAAACTTAATAAATAAAATGGAAAAAATAGTGGACCATATAGTAAATTACATACAGCAGAAGGGGACGTTAACAAAGTTACAGAGAATGAAGAAAAATAGTGCCCGGACAGTGAGGGTCCAGTTAGGGAAGCAGAAGCACTATGAGTACTAGAGAACAGGATATTTGCTATCATAGTAAAACTACACAAGTGTGGAACACACTGGGTAAGTAAGGTCAGAATGAGTAAGGCAGAGGATTAAGAAAAACAACACCAATGACAGAAACAGAACAGCCTCCTCTCTGAAACACTGGCACAGGTAGATACATCGGAATTTGCCCTGGCTGACTGCCAGAATTAGTCAGTGAAGGAGCCCTGTGAAGTCTGTAGAAGGGTTTTGTTTATATATCTGGGGGGGCCTGAGGTCACTGTTGGTCAACAGGGCCAAAAAGTCAATGGAAGACAATTGTGAATATAGTGTGGGGTAAAGTGTGGCCAGTGTTGACTTAATCTCTTTCTCCAAGAGTTGCTGCTTTTGTTTTTCACAGCTTATAGCCACACCAACCAACAGAGATGATGGCTATTGCTTCCTTTCTGTCTTCCAAATCTTGTACAAATTTGTCTTTCAGTTGGATACAACTTGAAAGTATACAGGGAGACATGTGTAGGAAGCATATTTCTAGTAAACTAAGTTTTCAGTGAAAAACCACCATAAACATGGCAGAGAAAAAGATGGAAAATACAAAAAAAAAAAAAAAAAGGATAAAAATATAGAGGACAGAGTGAAAAAATATAGCATGATGTAAATTGAAGTCCCAGAAGGAGAGAAGAGAAAGAATGGGTCAGAGATATTTGAAAAGATTATTGCCAGTATTTTACAGAAATGGTCAGTGGCACATCTACAGAACCAAGGTTGATAAGTAATTTTAAGAAAAAGTAATTCAAATAAATCTACAAGTTGGGGCATCAAAATGAAATTGTAGTTCTTCATATGCACAATGAAAAATCTTATTATCTTTTTAATAGCACAAAGGAAAATGTTAAACTGAGAGGTGACTTGTCAATAGCACCAATAAAAACCAGGAAATAAAGAAATCATATTCTGAACATGCTGAAAGGAAAAAAAAATGGAAAAACAACAACAAAACTCTCTATTGATTTGCATATGTCTTGAAAATATCCCTTGGGAATGACAATGCAGTAAAATACTTTCAGACAGACACAAATGTAGCTCATCCTATTTTTAATGGCTATTGAATCCATAGACCTAGTTCACAAATACCCTGTGCTATTAAAATCTTTCTTAAAAACCCTAATTCTTATGCAGGAATTCTTGAAATTCATTTAGGGATACTCTTATGAAAACTATCACTATGAAAATACAAATATAACTGAATATAATTTTAGGGGATTCTTGAGTGTTGAAGCTTTTTCATTACTTCTTCAACTGCTGAGATTTCATTAATATTTCTTTCCAATATGACATATAGGTCCATATATTTAAAATATAATGGAATGGGGAAAAGTATTATTTTATAAGTAGCAATATACTATTTTATTATTTGATCTATTCATTTGTAGAATGTTTACATGTCAATCACTATTAGGATTTTCGTTTTGTTTTCTTTTTTATGGGAGGCTTTGAAGGAGTTCCTTGAAGTTATGCTGCCAGTTTGTAGCTTCATTGCTGATCCACTTGTTATTTCTCATTTATTACACAGACAAAAATATCAAAGTACAGGTAAGGGAAAGAATACTTGCTAGTTTAGAGACAGGAGATCAGATTCTTCCACAAGATGTATTAATATGGGCAGATGATGAGTGATAAGAACAAACTGAGTAAGACAAACCAAATTTTCATTAACCACCCCCTTGGTTTTAGCCTTTTGTCTCATTCTCAGCTATACTTGAGTACTCATGTCTGAAAACTCTGCTTCATATCTGTTTAGCCAATAAAACATTGATCTCAAAAAGTAACTGGATCTACACACTTGTGATAAGGATAAGGGTCCTGAGGAACTAAACAGATTCTGTGTTTTCAGAATCCTGCTTCATCCCCTGCTTCCCAATGTAACTTTTGCTTCCTGCCTCAGAGCCTTTCACGGTCCATTAGTATTGCATTCTAAAGAATCCCAGCTCACAATTTTTGGCTCTGCTAAATGGTTACCACCTCCTACAATCACTTTCGATCTTCTGAAAATGTGTTGAAATGTCTCAATTACTGTTGTCACAGTTCTTTGAGTTTTCATGTTACTGTTATTTTGTCAGACTTTAACTGGGGCCTTGAGAAAAAAGAGAGGTCCATTTAGCTAATCCATACTCACTATATGGAAGACTTGAATGAATGTTTTTTGAGTGAACAAACAAACATACACATGTTGTTCTGTCCTTTAGAAATAGCTCTTTCATGAGACAAACCAAAAAAACAGACTCTTATTATAGAGAAAAAACTGATAATTACCAGAAGGGAGGGGAATAGAGGGAGAGGTTAAACAGATGATGGGGATTAAGAGTACACTTGTTGTGCTGAGCACTGAGTAGTGTAGAGAATTGTTGAATTACAATATTGTACAATTAAAATTAATACAACACTGTATGCTAACTGGAATTAGAATAGAAAGAGAGAAAGAAAGAGATAGAGAGAGGCAGGAAGAAAGGAAAAAGGAAAGGAGGAAGGATGGAAGGAAGGAAGGAGAAAAGCAGGGAGGAAAAGAAAGGGGAAAGGATGACCTTTTTGTACTTCCTTGAACAACTTTTCTTATTTTTCCAAACCCGGAAATTCTAGCTGCAACTTCTCTTAATATGGTTCTTCTTTTCCTCCTTCTCCTTCTACTGACAAGTAATTTTAAATGTAGTATTTTTTCTATCATCTTATTTTATTAACTGTAAGGTTTTTTTTAAATTTTTTGTTCTCTATAGTCTGTCATGAGATTATTTATTTTCCTCTTGGATTTAACAACTATGAGAACATTGCTCTAAAATAGTTTGCTATCTACTCGCTTCATTATCCTACTAATCTCCATTTCAATTTTGGTACATTGTCTGTTGCTTGAAATGTACTCTTTGTTGTCTGAATTACATTCACAGCTAGGAGGACAGTAGAACGTTATTATTAAGAGACTCTCTTGTTAATTCACGATTCCTGAATTGAAATCTCGGCAGAACTGCTCACTAGCTATGTGATCTACAGCAAGTTATTTAAATGTAACAAGATTTAGTTTATTATTATTTTTTTTTTCTTAGTGAGGATAATAATATTTAATTTGCCAGTACCTGAGAATTGAGTGAGAAAATGTACAGTAAATTCTTTGCCAGAAACTGTTCAAAGGTCAGGAGATTCTCCTGATTTTAAAATAACAAAAATCTCCCTTCATGAAGCTTATATTCAAGTCCTAGAGATCGAAAAATAATAACAGTAATAATAATAATAATGATGATGACGATGAATTATATGGTATTATAGAAGAAATAAGTACTAGGAAGGAAAATAAAAATGAAGCAAATACTTAAATGTAGTATTGTTATAATATATAAATTATATACCGCTTAAATTTAAAAAGCACGTGATAGGGGCACCTGAGTGGCTCAGTGGGTTAAGACCTCTGCCTTTGGCTCGGGTCATGATCCCAGGGTCCTGGGATCAAGCCCTGCATCGGGTTCTCTGCTCAGAAGGGAGCCTGCTTCCTCCTCTCTCTCTGCCTGCCTCTCTGCCTACTTGTGATCTCTCTGTCAAATAAATAAATAAAAATCTTAAAAAAAAAAAGCATGTGATAGAAAAAAAAGAAAGCATAGAAGGGGAGTAAAGAATGTAGGCAGTTCTAATGGTGGAAGATGTGGTTAATGGTTTACAATTTTATACAAGATGATTAAGCGAGATTTCGCTGAGATTGCATTTGACTAGAAATTCAAAAGAAACAGGGAGACGTCCATGTGACTATTTGAATGAAGAGCAGTATGAACAGAAAGAAGAGCCAGTACAAAGACTCAGAGGCAGGAAAGCAAATGACATATTCTGCAAGAGCAGCAAGCAAGCCAGTGTAGTAAGGGAGAGTATAATACAAGGTCAGAGAGGTAACAGGGTAGAGAAGGGGACAGGAGATGGGGTTGATTACAAAGTGCTTTGTAGGTCTTTGTCAAGACTGTGACTGTTACTTAGGAAAAGTAGCAAATCAGTGGAATATTTTGAGCAGAAAAGTGACATCATCTATTTTTTTCATTCGTTTTTTACTGGCTGTAATATGGGGAATAGACTGAATGAGACAAGCATAGAAGCAGAATTAGGAGGTTATTGTAATAATCCAGGCAAGACATGGTGGCTTGGACACGGATGCTCGTTTTGAGGAAAACTTAAATTCTGAATATATTTTAGGTGTCAAATATATTCTTTAACATACTGAATGTGGGGTGAAAATGAAATGAAATTAGAAAATGAGATGAATGAAAGTAGATGAATGGCTTAAGCAACTGTAAATATAAAATTATTACTACTTGGAATGGGAGAATCCTCAAGAGGGCAGGTGTTGACCTGTTGAGTTTAATGTATTGTTGAACATCCACATAATGTTACTGAGTAGCAAGTTGGATATATGATTTGGGTTATGACAGATTTAAGATTAATCACATAATAGGGTCAATACATGTGAATTCATGAGACTAGATAATATTACCAGTGGTATGGGCATGCACAGAGGGATAAAGATGCTGAACTCCAGAGTGATTCAGTATTACATGGTCTTAATATAGCAACTAACACAATATTATGATTCCAGCACATTCCATTAGAAATGTTTTTCTTGCTGGGAACAAAACAACTCTACTAACCATGTCTTAAAGACATAGGGAATTCTTTGTATATCCAGGAAGTTTAAGGCGGCTGCTAAGATTGCTGCATGATGCTGTTAGTTACCCATTTTTCTTCCTTCTGTCCAGCCATCATCTGTCCTTATGCTTGTCACTTCCTGTATAAACATAGTTAACTACAACTCCCAGCGCAATACAGGTAGGGATAGAAAGTAGAGGATAGGAAAGAAAGAGTCATGCCAGTCAAGTCTAACCCTTTTAAAATCATTTACTGGAAGCCCTATCCAGAGAATTCTGCAGCTTTTTATGGAATTAGCTGCAAGAGAGTCTGGAATGAATTTTAGCTTTTCATGTTTTTCAGCAGGCATCACCAAACTTTTAATGTAGGGGTCCAGATCGTAAATATGATAGGTCATGTGGTCTCTGTCTCAGCTACTCAATTCTGCCATTGTAATGGAAAAACAGCCTCTGTGTGTGTGTGTGTTTATTTTTATATGCATATATATGTATTTTTTAGCAATTGTATATCCTGTTGTATATACTGTCTGTAATATAAATGTATATATAATATATTTGTCTTGTGGGTCGTTGTATAGAAGTTTAAGGAATGGAAAAAGGGTTTGGGTGTGACTTTGTGTGGGAGTTGGTGTAGTTATCTATTATACAGTATATGTTCCAAGTAGCTACTATATATTAAGTATGATGATCTCAATAAGCTCCGGAGGGCGCTTCACATTCACTCCACCACTTAATGTGGACCTTGGACAAGTCACTTAACCTTATAATGCTAAGTTCTCACATCAATGAAACAAAGATAATAAAATTTATCTTGCTTACCTCTACATATTGGTGGGAAAATTAAGTGAAGTTATATAGTGCAATGAAAATGGTGTTGAAAACTGCCTGGTATTCAAAAGTATATGAAAGCTGGGCATAAAATGCATTGTTAAGTATATTTAGCCTTTTCTTTTTTTGTTCCTTTCAAAAGTATCTTTTTCATACAATCACATAATGAAATATAACACACTGCAGGAGGTAAAATGTTATGTTTGTACCCTAACCATGATGAGACAAATAAGGAAAGGAGAGTGAACTCAGATGTGAATTATTGGAAGATCTCAGTGATAAAGGAATGGAAATGCAATAATAAGAAAAATAAAGGTTACCATGGATAGTTCAGAAAAAAGACATAACTATAACAATGTAATGGTTGTGTTAAAGTTTAGAAGAAAACTACATTTTATGGTGTCTTTAAGCTAGCAGATCTTTTTATCTCTCATTTGCTATTATGCTTTTAATACATTTCTGTACTTAGACTTCTGTGTAATATTGATGTTTTCATTTTATAATTATACAGCCATACAGAACATGGACTTAGGGACCCTCAATTATGATTCTAAACTTATCCCTATTTCTTAGTCTGCTGTAAAACCCCAAGAAAATTATTTAACTTATTTGGGATTCAATTTATTCACTTACAGAATGTGCAAGTTGAAGTATATCTCAAGATATTTTTATTTCCTCAGTTCTATATTTCCTTAGTTCTATGTTTCTACTTCAGAAAAAAAGTAATTTACCAGGTGACATATATTATATCCTTATAGTCACTGGACAACATAACAAGTAATTAATAATTTCATGCATATCTAACACTTTGCTCATAATTCATATTCCTTCCTCAAAAAATGACATGAATAGCAACACTAAGTTTTTAGTGGAATCTGAAAATGGCGCTTGATATGCCAACTTGCAGCATAAAATAAAATCCGGAATATGATTGAATATAAACCATAATATACAGGCCTGTACCAAGGAAGCCCTTCATACAACTGAAAAAAAATTAGGAGACAATGATTTTTAATTTTATTATACTATTTATACTTCCAGAATGCACTAATTTGCAAAGTGGAAGCTGAGAACATCCATCTGCCCATTGGTGAATGAGCAAAGAAAACTTTGTATCTATAAAGCCAGAGCGGTAAGTACAAACTACATATGTGTTTTATATTCAGCATCGTGGCAGCCACTTTCATAGGCTCTCTTTACCTTTGACTTACAGGTCATTGTGCCCCTTTTATATTTTTGCTGCTTATGGAATTCTCAGGGTGTTTGTTGTTTGTTCATTTCTTTAATGGAGATAGGAGGCATTAGGTGTTGAGGCTTTAAAATAACTTTGAGTCCCATCCTTTCTACCCATCATATAATGGCTGTGTGACCAAGAACATGTTGCTTGCCATAATCTTTTTTTATGACTACATTTCTTCATATATAAAGTATGGATAGTCCCTACGTTGTGAGAATTGAACAGTATCTACCCCATTGTGAGTATTTACTTAATCATGACTTCTGTTTTCATCCATTGTTCTATTTTATGCCTGGGAATCCCCAATATCCACATGATGGACTTTACAGACCTTGGCTTCCTTGTTCCTTGAACACTTTACTAGTAAATTTTACCTTCTCCAATGGGCACAACCACATATTAGAACCTCTTTCATCAGTAAAATTTCACTCTCTATGAAGAGAGGCTTTTTGGGGGTAGAGAACAAGAATAAAAGAGAAATCAGTTACAAGTCCATTATAGGAAATCATACCAGAGATGATAATGTTTGTACTTATCCACTCATAATGAAGATAGAAATGAATGGTAAAGTTCAGAATATTTTGAAATATTTGAAATATATTTTTAAAGTAAAGCTTATCTCCCCATTACCCAAAAACTGGAAGGACAGGTCTGAGGCCACCACTAGCCTGTTCAGACTGGGTTATGCTGCAGAAATAAGCAGTCTGAAAATCTCAAATGTGTAAAATAAGAAAGGATCATTTCTCTATTACAGTTCATCTGGGGCCACTATTCCAGGTTTTTTGTTGTACCCATCCAGGACCAAGCTAAAAAAGCAGCCTTATCTACTACGACATTATAGTCATGGTGTCAGAGGGAAAGAGGACACTAGAGTATATCACTAGAGGAATTAAGTGTTTTGTCCAAAAATGATGTACATTTCTCCACTCACTAACTGGAACTTACCACATACCCCACCCTCCACAGGGAATCAGGAAAAGCAGTCATACCTGGTGCCCAGAATGGGGATGGAGAAAGAGGATATTTGTCAACAATATTAATGATGTCCACATCTCTCTTTAATGTCACCAAATATTTGGTTCACTCTCCTTTTTATAGGATCTCCAAATCATCACAGTGATTTGTTGCTCTAAATGAGAGGTCACACATGAAAGCACCAACAGTCTATTCCTTAATAAATGTGCAAATTACAATGAATCATACATCAGTCAAATATTTAAAACAAATACACTTTTTCAAAAATGCAGTTACGTATAATTAACTATAGTGATAGTATGCACATTGTTCAAAACTTTGTTTCCTAACTACCAAACAGTTTCTGTGATAAACAATTGTGTTTTATTCAATAACGTTTTTCCCTCATTGGTCTAGTGTTTCTCAATAGCTTTGCAAACTTCTGCAGTATTTTCTTCATTTTGGGGAGGGGGTTGTTTTAGTCTACTAGATAAATACTATAGTTATTATGAAAAATAAGAACATAATTAAAAAAAAGAAAAATGTGCAAAGATGTGCAACACAAGCACACAATCACAGAGGATATTTCAACTGGTATGACACTCTGATGCATTTCATCTCAGAATGGCATCTCCTTTGTTATTAATGTTACATGTTATCAGAATATATGCATATAATTAAGAAGTTCCATGACCTGAATTCATTGTGCAACTTCAGACTCTTCCCATATAATTTTTTTGTTAATATTATGCTGTATTATTGCATTTTTGAAATTTTTTCCAGATACATAATAGTCAAAAACTATGCTGAGAAATATATAAACCTTAGCATTTTGGATATGAAAAGCAGAGAGATAGTCTGCCAAGAAAATGTTAATGGGGAAGATGTTCTACAAAGTATAACTGTATATTTTCCCTGCCTTTCCAGAAAGAGAGTGCAAAGTTCCAACAGTCTTACTACCTAACCAAAGTTCAGGAACTCTAGTTAGTGACTCTCATCTCTATATGAAGCCCGAATGTGATTTCCCTTGATTGGTGGGTCAAATACACAAGGGTGTAATTACACAAGCCAAATACTGAGTGGTGAAGGAGAATCAGGACAACTACAGTGAACATTTAGCTCTGAGAAGAAAAGGAGATGCAAGGCCCTTAGTCAGTGGCAATTCTGAAATCCAGCTGTGAGAAAGTTATAAAGGGCCCTTAAACTGGAGCTGATTTGGGTCCCTTAACTAGACCTTGATTCTACTTCTGGGTATCATCTAATACCTTGTTCTCTGTGCTCCTTGGGTTTGGCCTCTTGCAGTTCGCTAGTTTTCCAGTTGTTTTTTGTTTGTTTGGTTGGTTGGTTGGGTGGTTGGTTTTTGATGACATCAAAAGTAGTAATTTGGGTTTTTGCTTTCTGTGAAGGTTGTATAGTTTGTTTTTAAAACTTATTTCATGTCCTCAGAAAACTGGGATCATTATAAATCTCTAACAGTCACAATCTCCTTTAAACTCCTGAAAGATTTAAGCTTTTTTAAAGTTCTGCTTATCACACCTACTCTTCTTTCAATAATATGACTTACCTTTCGATTCTGTTTTCGGTACCTTGAACCCTCCAGGCTTCTGGAGAACAGCCTCACCACCATTCTCTTTTCACAAAGCCATTTGTTCAACTAACCTACTCAGTAGTTTTAACAGTGAGTGTGACAGACACCCCCTTGATTTCATCTTTATTGTGAATCTGAATTTTAAATAACTTTATTTGGTCAAAAAATTTCTCAATTTTTATCTTCTACTGTTTGCACTTTGTCTGACATCACAGACCCCTAAAATTCTAAACTATCCATGATATTCCTTTTTAAAAAACAGTCAATTCCTTTCTTTCTCATCTCTTTCCTGTAACACCATTACAAACATAAACCATTATAAACTTCCCTTCCTAACTTGCTATAAATTTGCCCAACTTCATGGCCTGACAATACAAGCTCACTGGGATGTTTTCTGCTTTCCTAAATACCAAAGTGGTATTTTTCCAAATACCACAAATGAAGCAAGTGTTTCACTGAAACATAATACAAGTCACCATCTTTACAGCCTCCAATGAGTTCTCTTGTTTGCTCATTGTTCAGCTCTCAAGTGTGTTACTATTCATTTTATTGTTGTTATTACAACACTAATGTCTTATAATATTTATTATTAGGAAAAACTGAGGAGAAAGAGAGAGGAAGAAAGGAAGAGAGGGAAGAAAAGAAAAAGGAAAGAAAAAGAAAAACAACCTGGAAATCTTTGTGAAAAATCACAAAGATTTCCAGCTTGTTTTTCTTTTCCTTTCCTTCTTTCTTTTTTTTTTTTTTTTTTCATTATATTTTCATTGCCAGCCTGCTGGGGGCTTTGCTTTCTTGAATCAATAAAGCAGATAGAACAATACTGAGCACATACATGGTCAATATGTACCTATTAGTAGTGTTATTATTATTACCACCATTATTGTTAACTTCACTTTTTGCTGGGGTATTTGTCATTGTTTCTTTATATTTATTATTTTCTAAATTAGTCATTCCTCACTTTTACTGAACTTGTATCTTCATCAATCCATACCTGTTTTGTAGCTTTCATGTGCTCCTCATTCAGAACTATGTGTTCCTCTAGCCCATGGTGGCTTTATCCAAACACTTTACGTCTATTCTTAGAAGGGAAATAGATTTAGAAAAAAATAATTTTTTTTTATTTTTAGGAATACATAATTTATTAATTTTATTTTTAAACATATTTATTTACTTTGTTATCGAAGTATAATTAACAGTGTTACATTATTTCAAATATACAGTAGGATAAGAAAGTTGTTATATCTATATATATTTATATATATTTTATATATATATTTATATAGATATGTTATATCTATAATATATTTATAAATATAAATATATTATTTATATATAAATAAATATATGTGTTTATATATATACTTATATATATTTAAATAAATATATAAATATATTTATATATATATTTTTCATACAGGGAGATATTACTGAACTGTAAAAAAGAATGAACTCTTGCCATTTGCAACAATATAGATGGACCTAGAGGGTGTAATGGTAAGTGAAATAAGTCAGGCAGAGAAAGACAAATACCATATGCTTTCACTCATAGGTGGAGATTAAGAAAGAAAGCAAATGAACAAAGAAAAAAGACAAATAAAAACATACTCTTCAATGTAGAGAACAAACTAGTGGTTGCCAGAGGGGAGGTGGGTGGGTGTGTATGAAATAGGTAAAGGGGATTAGGAGTAGCCTTATCTTGAGCACTGAAATATGTATAGAATTGTGGAAACAGGAGTTCTTTTAAACACTGACTCAAGTATATAGAGAATAGATTGGAGTTAAGTTTATTCAATTTCTTCTATATACAATCTTACTCTTGTTGAAGGGATCCATGTGAATTCTTTATAGTATGTTGTCTAAGTTTCTGTATCTTCTAGACTTTCAGGTGATGAGACAAAAAAGTAGGAGATAAAAAAAATAAAAACAAGAAAAGCAAAGAGTTTGATCTTGGCTGTAGGGTGTAGTCAAACAGCAACACTGGTTTAATTCCTAAAGGATGACAAGGTCTGTCTGAGCCAAAGATAGATGTTCCAAAAGGATTTGAATAATTGTGTGACTTGCTGAGCAACATATAATAGGACAAGAGAATCACTGTGAAATATCTTAGAACTAAAGGTTCTTAGAACTTAAGGAACTTAAAGAATTGAACAAGTTGGGGCACCTGGGTGGCTCGGTGGGTTAAAGCCTCTTCCTTTGGCTCAGATCATGATCCTGGGGTCCTGGGATTGAGCCCCGCATTGGGCTCTCTGCTCAGTGGGGAGACTGCTTCCTCCTCTCTCTGCCTGCCTCTCTGCCTACTTGTGATCTCTGTCAAATAAATAAAATCTTAAAAAAAAAAAAAAATTGAACAAGTTGACTCTAAGTACTTTGCCGATAGCTTTAGGAGGTACAAAATGCACACATGAGATGATACATATGAAACTCTCTTGGCACTAGCACATATTGTGTAGTCTCAGTGATTTTGATCATGATTGCTAATAGGATACCCAGCTACTACCTGAGAGCTGCATTTGAGAAATCTGCATTAAAGGTTACTGAAAGTAATTTCAGAACATACCAAAGAAAGTTCAATAAATGTAAAATAGTTTTGGCAATTGACAAATAGTATTACATTTGCAAATGATTACTGCACAGTAGAATTCTAAGTGTAGTTTTAAATTGACAATTGTCACATTTAACTTTCAGGATTTACGTTAAGAACTTTTTTTTGAGAAGGTTGTCTTGTTTGATAGTTTCAGAGTTAAATGGAAATCATTGTCAGCATAGATTCAAATCCAAAACAAAATAGTGGCATTCAAATAATGATGCAAATTCTTAATTTGCATATAAGCAGTTGCATTTAATTCTCAGAAACTTACTCTAACTCTTTAAATTTTATTTATGAGGTAAACATGAAAATGTGAAATAGGTATGTTATAATTATATGAGAATATTTTAAAACTTCTTCTTGCTTAAAATGTGGTATTAAATTTACATATTTACACCAGAATTTTCTTTTTGTTGACTTAGAAAAGGTACAGAGTTATTAATGTATTTCTGTTTTCATATTGGAAGGATCTGAAAGAAAGCAAATAAAAAGGATAGAAATGTGTAATTGTCTGAATTCTCCATTAGACCTGTATTAGTTTTCTGTTGGTGCCATAGCAAATTACCACAAATTTAGTGACCAAAAAACCCCACAAATTTATTATCTCACTGTTTTAATAAGTCAGAAGTTAGGTTGGCTCAGCTAGCTACTATGCTCTGAGTCTCACCAGGGAAGTCAAGATACTGGCTGGGGTATCTAAGAGAGGATCTGTTTCTTTCTGTTTTCCTGTTATTTCAGATTGTTAGCAGACATTAGTCTGTTGTGTCTAAAGCTGAGGTCTCAATGTTCTTGTTGCTGTAGGCTTAGGGTCATTCTTAGCCATTGGGACTGTAGGCATTCCTTGTCTCACGGCCATGTCAAATGACAAACCAGGCACTCTAAAATATAGTTTGGGTTTAAATTAAACATTATGTTACAATTATTGGTAAAAACTCTCAAAGGAACTTTCATTGCTCTTGTACGAGTTTGAGATGTGTGTATTGCCACCTGTCTTTCTTCTATGCTTAATATTATGCTTTTATAAATGAAGATTTTCTCAAATCTTAAACTGTACTATGTGGTATTTAATTAGACAGACAGACACACACACACACACACACACACACATATGTATTTATATATATATATTTTTTTACTTCAATTGCTATCTGTATTAGAGTATCTGCCTATAGAATATCTATGTATCTATTCTATCCCTGGTTTTTCTGTGGTTAATATCATAAAGATAGTAAGCATTAATTCTTGAATGAAGAACATACTTCCAAGTTATTACTCCCTTGCTTCCCAGTTAGCAATAGCTCATGTTCAAGAAAGGTGAGTTACGTAGTTTATACAAGAAGTGCACAAAGAAGGATAGATCTCCTCTATCCCATTCTACTCCAAAAGTAAACAGAATGTATATTCATTGTGTATTTAATTATCTACTCTATGCTACATGTATTCTAAGAGATTTATATACATTAATTTTTAACATTACTTTTATTTTTATTTTTATTTTTAAAGATTTTATTTATTTGACAGACAGAGATCACAAGTAGGCAGAGAGGCAGGCAGAAGGAGAGAGGGAGAAAGCAGGCTCCCTGCTGAGTAGAGAGCCCGATGTGGGGCTCGATCCCAGAACCCTGGGCTCACGACCTGAGCCGAAGGCAGAGGCTTTAACCCACTGAGCCACCCAGGCACCCCAACATTACTTTTAATTAAAATAAATAATTACACATTTGGTCAAAAATGAATTGAATGAGTGGACTCAAGATCCTAAATTGATTGAGTGGCAAAGCCAAGATTAAATTAGGTATATTTGGTACCAAAGCCCATTTTCTCTCCAACTCTTCTTTCAAAAGTTACTTCTTACTGAATACCTATTATGTTTCAGACTCTCTCCTAGGCACAGCAGTGTTGTACTAAGAATCTGTAAGTGTCAATTCATAGAAGTTATGCCTATGAGTTAGGCTGCCAAGACAAATGAATTTATTTTAAATAATTCTTCAAAAGTTATCTGAATTATTTTGAGCTATGGAGACACCAGGAAGATCTGCATTAAATTTTAAGGTGACTAGTTTCAGGGGTTGAACATTAATTTATATATGGAGAATATAAACATTATCATGATTGATTATTTAATAATAATACTACAAACTATTGGTCATATTATTTCCTCCTTAATAATGACTCAGCTGACTCTTGCTTCCTACTAAGTTACTATGAAAAGAAAAGAGAGAGAATAATATAGCTAAATTTTAGGATGTTATCCAAAAGGAAGACTGTAGGTCAGCTACACCAGCTTATATGCCCAGAACTCAAACTTTTTCTTTCCTCTCAGTTCTAGAATCAGAAGTAAGCCCCACTACTTGCCAGGCTATCATCTCACAGTTAAGCTATTAGAACAGAATAGTGATTCCTACTAGTAAGAGACACTCATTAAAATATATATTCAGTTCCTGATTTACTCAAGATACCAATAAATCTGAGACATTCTTACAGTAGACATCTATTGAGTAATGTATTTTTCTCTAATACAGAGATTCAAACCAGGCATTTTAAATATTTATAATTACTATTCCAAAGAAAAGTAATTCTAATATCCCCATCTCATAAAACTGTTGTACTTAACATAAATGAAAAAAAATTACTACAATGAAATCATGTATATAAGGTATTTTAGTAAATTTATAAGGAATGCAGCTATTACTACTATCGTCATAATGTAATAATAGAAAGTTTTCTATTTTTTAAAAGACTTAATTATATATTAGACAGAGAGAGAGAGAGTAGGGAGAGGCAGAAACAGAGAACCTCAGGTAGACTCTCAATGAACATGGAGCCCAACAAGGGGCTGGATCTCAGGACTCCGAGCTCATGACCTGAGCAGAAACCAAGAGCTAGATGCTTAACTGACTGAGCCACCAAGGTGCCCCAATAATAGAAGATATTCTTAAGGAAACTTCAGTATAATAGCACAAGTAATTTTGAAATCCCTAAATCAGGAAAGTAATGAAAAGCTCATGTATTTCAAGATATTTTAAGTTAGAAACTTCATTTATAGATAACTTAATACAAGGCAACTTTATTCAGTCTTGCCTATAATAATGAAGAAGGAAAAGAAAAGCCAAAATAAACTACATATTTCTCGTTTCCAAAGGCATTCCCTTGGTTTCCAACCCTTAAGAAGAAAACAATAGACTAACCATCTGGCAAAAGAGAGAGAAAGAGGCCCTGAGAATTACTAAGGACAAACAATTCTCCTTCATTCTTACCTCAAATTAGACATCTCTTTATTGCTGATTATCAACCTTAAAAATTGCTCAGTTAAATGTATAGGCCTCTTTCTCTTTTGTGCTTAGAGACTTAGGAACTACTTGCTTTTTTTACATTCCTTCTATAACTTGCAGCAGTAGTTGCCACAAGGGGAGATAAGTGGCAGTCTAACACCACAGCTTTATAAATACCCAGTGACTAACTCAGTGAGCTTCTCTTCATAGAATGCTATAATTATCTGTATTTTGGTGATTCATAATATTTGAACTCAATAAAGGAAACACATTGAGGAAACATTTAAAAATGAAAATCCTGAAAAACAGCCTATAATCTTGTTATATAGGATATGCATTACTAATTTTACATTATTTTAATTCAGATATCATTAAACATATAAACAATATTCCTATTTTTCCTATTTCTTGAAATAATAACAAATCATTGTATATCATTCTATTTCATTCTGCATTCTGGATGTCATTAGCAAACTAAAAATTTTAAGCCCCTTATAATGAAATTAATATGTTTATTTTTAAGTCCTTGAGTTATAGTATCAGCCTGATGGATTGATGTCAAGGCTAGATCAGTAATAAAACAAGTTCTTTTTCTCCAAGTCAACATTTCTGAGTCACAGAGAGTTTTCTGATACTATTGATGTTCTATGAATATCTGTACAATCAAGCTCATTAAATTTACTAAAAATCACCTAAACTGGAGGCCAGAGTATAAAAATGTCTCTATTCATTAAAAAAGCCCACATTCTAATATTAGAAGTCATTTTTAAAATTAACATATATTGTATTATTTGATTGAGAGGTATGGGTCTGTGATTCATCAGTCTTACACATTTCACAGCACTCACCATAGCACATACCATCTCAAGTGTCCATCACCCAACCGCCCACATCCCTCCCACCCCCCACCACTCCAGGAACCCTCAATTTATTTCCTGAGATAGAGAGTTTCTTAGAGTTTATCTCACTCTCTGGTCTCATCTTGTTTCATTTTCCCCTCCCTTTCCCTATGATTCTCTGTCTTGCTTCTCAAATTCCTCATATCAGTGAGATCATAGGATAATTGTCTTTCTCTGACTTGTTTCGAGAAGTCATTTCTTATAACTGTATATTAGATTTGTCTGTTTTAATGTCCATATGCATGTTCAATATTGAATTATTATAAATAGAACAATGAAATAATAGCATTTTTAGAAGCCTATATGTATAACTGAGTCATTGTGGTCAGGCACCATTTAAATTTAAAATATGAACAAAGGTAAAAATATAGTTTCTTTTAGTAAAGGAAAATATAATTTCTTTTCCCTTATTAAAAAATGAAGCACTGTTTGTTGAGACACTAGAGGCAAATAATGTTATATTAAAACTTCTGAATCTTAGTAAAATCAGTCTTAAAATTGTTCTAACTTGTAGCTTCATTACTTGAAGGAAACAAAGTTGATTAACACATCAGTTCCCTTAAATACTGGTCAGTTATTTGTAAGAGTAATGGATTTCTAGAGTAAAAACTGAGTGAAGTAAAACAAAATAAAAAATGACTAAAACGTAAGAATGAATTGACAAACTCAGAATATAAACATTTTTTTTAAGATTGTATTTTTATTTACTTGAGAGAGAGAACGAATAGGAGATGGGGCAGAGGGAGAGAAAGAAGCAAACGCACTCCATAGCAGGGAGCAGGGAGTCAAAAGTGGCATCTGAAGGTAGATGCTTAACTGACTGAACAACCCAGGTGCCCCGAGAGTACAAACACTTTATGTGATCATTACCCACTAAAAAAAATGCCATTGCATTATATTAGAAAAGTGAGGAAAACATACAGAGTAAAATCTGACTTTCTAGATTGGATATTAACCTTCCATGATACCATGATACAATTTCATAAAATTGGCTACTTACAAATGCAATGACTATAAAAGTTAATCTTATTTCTTTCAAATTTTTATTGAAATACTAGTTGGTTAACATATAGTATAATACTGGTTTGAGGCGTAGAATTTAGTAATTCATCTCTTATATATAACACACAGTGCTCGACACAAGTGCCCTCCTTAATACCCATCACCCATTTACACCCATTTAGCTCATCTCCTACCCATCTCCCCTCAGCAATCCTGTTTGTGCTCTATAGTTGAGTATTTTATTGTTTGCTTATATCTCTCTTTTTTCCCTTCCCCTATGTTCATCTGTTTTTAATTTAATTTAATTTAATTTCATCTGCTTTTTAAAAATTAACATATAATATATTATTTGTTTCAGGGGTACAGGTCTGTGATTCATCAGTTTTACACAATTCACTGGGCTCATGGTAACATGTACCCTTGCCTATGTCCATCACCCAGCCACTACATCCCTCTTACCCCACTTCCCCTCCAGCAACTCTTAGTTTGTTTCCTGAGATTAAGAGTCTTATGGTTTGTCTCCCTGCCTGGTACCATCTTGTTTCATTTTTCTCTCCCTTCCCCCCATGAGCCCCTGCCCTGCCTCTCAAATTCCTTCTATCAGAGAGATCATATGATAATTGTCTTTCTCTGATTAACTTATTTCTCTGATTAACTTATTTCACTGAGCATAATACCCTCTAGTACCATCCATGTCATTTCAAATGGGAAGAGTTTGGTTTTTGATGGCTGTATAATATATATATATATATCCATATAGTATATAGATATATATCTACCTAGAGATATATTTATATAGATATCTATCTATCTATATGCTATATGGATATGGTATATATATATATATATATATATAGTATATCTAGTATATACTAGATATATCTATACACACACATACACATACCACTTCTTTATCCATTCATCTGTTGATGGATATTTAGGCTCTTTCCATAGTTTGTTTCTTAAATTCCACATGAGTGAAATCATATGGTATTTGTCTTTCTCTGGCTGATTCATTCCCCTTATCATAATACAGTCTAGCTCCATCCATGTTACCGCAAATGGCAAGATTTCATTATTTTTGATTGCTGAGTAGTATTCCATCTCTCATGTGTCTGTATTTGTGTGTGTGTGTGTGTGTGTGTGTGTGTGTGTGTTTGTGTGTATACCACATCTTCTTTATCTATTTATTGGTCAGTGGACATTTGGGTTCTTTCCATAATTTGACTATTATTGATAATGCTGCTATAAATGTCATGGTGCATGTGCCCATGGGTAAATACCTCGTAGTGCAATTGATGGGGCATGGAGTAGTTCTATTTTTAACTTTTTTAGGCGCCTCGATATTTTTTGTAGTGACTACACCAGATTGCATTCCCGCTAACAGTGCAAGAGGGTTCCCCTCCCCTTTCTCTACATCCTCGCCAATATCTCTTGTTTTCTGTGTTACCAATTTTAGCCATTCTGACAGGTGTGAGGTGGTATCTCATAGTGGTTTCAATTTGTATTTCCCTGATGATGAGTGATGTTGAGCATCTTTTCATGTGTCTGTTAGTCACATCTGATTGTCTTCTTAGGAAAAATGCTTATTCATGTCTTCTGCCCATTTCTTAACTGCCATATTTTTGGGGTGTTGAGTTTGATAAGTTCTTTATAGATTTTGGATACTAAACATTTATCAGATATGTCATTTGCAAATATCTTCTCCCATCCCATAGGATGCCTTTTAGTTTCATTGTTTCCTTCACTGTGCAGAAGATTTTTATCTTGATGAAGTCCCATTTATTCATTTTTGCTTTTGTTTCCCTTACCTCTGGATATGTATCTAATAAGAAGTTGCTACAGCCTAAGTCTGACAAGTTGTTGCCTATGTCCTCCTCTAGGATTTTGATGGTTTCCAGTCTCACATTTAGGTTTTTCATCCATTTTGAATTTATTTTTGTGTATGGTATAATTGGCCTAGTTTCATTCTTTTGTACATTGATGTCAGGTTTTTCTAACACAATTTGTTGAAGAGACTATAATTTTTCCATTGGATATTCTTTCTTGCTTTGTTGAAGATTAGTTGACCATATAGATTTGTGTCCATTTCTGGGTTTTCTATTCTGTTCCATTGATCAATATATCTGTTTTTGTACCAGTTGTACCAGTACCATACTGTTTTGATGACTACAGTATTGTAATATAGCTTGACCTCTGGAAAAAAGTTAATCTTTAATAGCTGATGCTACTATATTAACATTTTCCTTTTGTTTTTTTAACTCAAAACAATTCTATGTTGAGGAATTACTGTGAAACTAATTTCTGTTCATACTGTTTGGAACATTTTTTTTTCTAAATGATATTTATAGAGACACCTTAGAGGAAAATTAGATTAAAAAAAAAACTGAATATATCTATCTATAGGACACATTTTAAAAATTATTATTATTTAAAAGACAATAAAAAATATGGCAGTGAAAACCACTGTTTAACTTGTGTTTATGCACAGAATATGTATATTGAGAATATATATTCTCTAGAATTTTATCACAAACTCAGTTTTGAATATTAACTAGAAAACATTATTTTGTTCAGTAAGAGTATTCATTTAAATTAGTTAATATTCATTGAACAGTTACTACATGCTAGTCCTGCTCAAGAAATGAAAACTAGGTAGTAATCTATACCTTGTCTCAAGCAAGCTATTGATAAAGAAAGTAGAGATAAAATGAAAATAAATAGTGTAGAGATAAAATGACAGTATTTTCCAGCATTTCTTTTAAAATTATTAGTCGAATTCAGTAAAGTATCTATTTACAGTCTAGTTACTAAGGAACACTTTTCAGATTTTTTATATAATTAGTAAAATGAATGAATTTCACCTTTAGTATATTCTAGAGAGTTTTGTTTATGATTTCACACAGTACAGAGCTGATCCAGTGGCCTTGAATAATAATGTGCAATGAGAAACATTGTGCCAAATTCTCTTCTCTCTTTCAAGGACTGGTATGAGTGTGTGTATGAGCATGTATATTTATATAAAACCTTTCTGGATGATCTTTAAAGATTACTACACAATACTTGATTACTGAATGTATTTGGCATATTAATGTGTGCTATAACTATTTCATTAACCATTTTGCCACTGGAAGACTTCAGTTAATGCCAAATTTAAAAAAAAAACACAAAATCTGTCATATTTGTTACATTTGATATGGTCACTCTCTCTATCTCAACATATAAATGCTTTTCTTCCTAGGTAGCGGAAAACCCATTTGAATCAATTTTAAGTTCACTCAGTTCATTTTTACACATTTTATCCCAGATACACATTTGCACTAAGACAGTGATGATCTGTGATTTAATACAGCTTCTTGTGAGTCTTGATAGTCATTAGACTTCAATAGTTCTATATGATTTGTAAGTACAAGTTATTCTGGATCATTTCACAGGTATAGATATTGCCAGGTGGCAATTTCTTCTAGAAATACTTTTAGACATTTTCATTTTCACCAACTGCTTAGCAATTAAGTAAATGCAAGCTTTTATACCAGACAATAAGATTCATTAATTAGACTGAAATTTTTAGGTGTGTGTTTTAGTAAAGTAGGGTATAGCAAGAACAAGTTTTTATACTATAGTCTAATTTTTTAGTATCTTACCATCTGTTTTTTGGGTCCAGATCTCCCAAAACAGTTCATAATGCACATTTAGTTGAGTTTTCAGATAATGGTGAAAATATAGGTAATGTCTATGAAATAAATCTAAAGACAATGGAAATTGAAACAAGTGGGGTTTTTTAATTTGTTTTTTGGGTTTTTTGTTTTGTTTTGTTTTGTTTTTTTAAGTTTATCTCAGTGTATATCCTAGTGGGTTGGCACTTCTAACAATTGGATCTTCACTAATCATGGACACCAAGTGACACCATTTTTAGTGACTAAATTGTTTCTTAAAATTTTCCATATCGGAAAGGTTCACAAAAGTTACTGACTTCACTAATTTAGGTTAATAGGAAATAATTTTGCTTAATAACCATACCCAACAGAATTGCCAAGATCCTTACAATCCATTGTGCATATACAATTTACAGTCAAAGACAGGTTATACAATATTTTGTAGTGCCTGTAAAATATTTTCCTAAATCTTGTGATCCTATTTACATTTAATGGATTTAAATAAATTCTATTGTCTAACAATCAGATCAATCATTTGAATTCCTGCTGATACTCATTTACAGAATCTCCTTGGGTTCCTTTTTTTTCTCATTCTCCCACTTGAAAATGATCTCATCCAAGCACACCTGACTTAAAATGATGTTTCAAATGCAAATTTTCAAAATCATGAGTATCTTCTCCATATTAAATATTTATACCCACTATAGTGAACAGTCAGTCACAAACCAGATTGCTTGGAAAATATTCAATTAAGTCCCCCAACACCATCCATTGAGATGTTACCACAATATTAAGTAATGAAATTAACTCATTCAATAAATACACTATTATTTTAATATCTATTATATGCCAGAGGCTACTCATTTATTATATTTATTCTTCACAAACACAAGTAATATCTCATATGTACTATTATATTGATAATAAAGGTAATAGATTGGAAGTGATGAGAGAGAAGTTAATGACTGACAGCCTAATGTCCTCAAAGCCAAATCTGTTCATAAACTGAACTGCCCACATATATATATATATACACATATATATATATTATTTATTTATTTATAAAAGATTGTATTTATGTTTGAGAGAAAGAGAAAGCGAGCATAGATGAGGGGGGTGTTTCCGGGAGAATTAAACTCTCTGCTGAGCTGAGAGCCTGATGTGTGACTTGATCCCAGGACCCTGGGATCATGACCTGAGCCAAAGGCAGACACTTAAGCAACTGAGCCAGCCACCCAGACACCCCTATATATTTCATTTAAGAAACTTTTGGGATATTTAGAAATAACTTCAGATTTTGAGATTGCTGTTTTCTTTACCTATTGAGCTTGTTCACATCATAAAACTCAAGGAGAATTCTCATCTGAGTATTTCTAATGTTTCTGTTAATAACTGATGACCTTTTTTTCTAACAAGAAAATGTCAAGTGAATGAAAAAAATTTAAAAGGAAAAGAAATACAATGAACATTTTTTTTCCTACAAAAATAACAAACTATTTTAATTTATGTGAGATCATTTAAATCTTAAATTCTAATGAATAATACACAAGAATAAAGATTAATTACCTCCTGTAATATATATGAAAGCAAACATTTATGATTAATACTATAAAGATGATAGATTATGTAATATAATTATCCACAATACATGTTAACTAAAGAATATTAACACATTGTGGAATGTGTAGTTATTTCTTAGTTACTACGTCAATTCAATCATTTAAATTAAAGTGTTCCTTTTGTAAGGGGTCAGATTTTGAGTGAAATATTTTCTTTCCACTACACAGTTATTAAATAAAATTTATGGGATCAATTCAGTCAGTGCATAATAAATTGCAGATTTCTCTGTTTTTCCTTTGAGCAGTTATCAGCTAGATGGACCATACAATTTGAATCAGTATCAAACTCTAAACTGTTTTTTATTCAAATTGTAGTGATCTAAGATTTATATATGACTATATTTCACATATATGTCAACTATACTTAGAAAATGTTTAAAGTAGGGGCCCCTGGATGGGTGAGATGGTTAAGCATCTGCCTTCAGCTCAAGTCATGATCCTAGAGTCCTGGGATTGAGGCCCATGTCAGCTCCATCTTATCGGGGAGTATGCTTCTCCCTACCTATCTGCCTTTCCCCCTGATTGTGTTCTTTCTGTCTCTCTCAAATGAATAAATATTTAAAAAAATGAAAAATAAATAAATGAGGCAGCAAAAACATAAGCAAATATATATATACATGTGCACAGAGTTTAAGCAACATTCAAAGAAGCAGACCAATCCAGACACAAGTGACATTCTATTATTTTATCATTCTATTAGCTGTTTATAATAGTGGGAAGATACACTTAAATAATTCAATATATTTTATGAGTATTCCTTTTTTACTTCATTAGTGAAATTATTAAGATAATTAGCTTTGCTAAGGCCTTTATCAAGTGTTTCTATATATGATTATTAGATTTTCTGCATCAATACAATGCATTATGATAAATGTGTTAAGTTTAAAAGAAATGCCTAGTTTTCATTTGTTTAGACTATAGTCCTCTCTTCATATACCTCCTGAGATGTTTCCTACTTGCGGTTCCTGGCTACACATTAGAACCATTTAGGGAATCTCTGAGAATTCTGATGAATAGGCAACACCTTAAGCAAATCAGAATTATTGGATATGAGGGTCCATGCATTAATATTTTCTAAAGATCTGTGGGTAATTTCTGTGTGCAGCTGATGTGGAGAAATACAGAGGATAGAGATAGAGATCTTATGATCCATGCTGTCATGATCTTCTTTGTCTTAACAGGGAATTTGAAGGGTTTTTTGTTCACTCTTTATTGTATTGAAAATACAGTATTTAACTCTTTCTAATCAACGTCATTTTTATAAAAAAAAAGTTTTTTTTGGATTCTGAATTTTTTAAAAGAGTATTTCTCTGTTTACTCTAACTTAGGACTTTCAGGAGTTTCCTGATATAAAGAAAAATTAACATAAAATAAGAAAATATTTAATGAGAAAATTAGCAAGTTTTATTAATGTATACATGTTATATTCAACATTTAGAGGTTGAAAATTGATATGACTTTTCAAATAATCTGTTTAATATTTTATATTAGAAAGAGTTTCATCAAAACTGGTTGGAAATTTGTTACTTAAAGTGTTAAATTGCAATTATAGGGAAAATGGGCTTATATAGAGTGAATCACCTCAATTCTTGATATAATAAATGAAGGATATCTTATCTTTCTATCAAGAGAGATAGCCAAGAAGAAAGGAAGCTTTTAATTTTTTTTTCAAAATTCTTATTATACCCACACATTTGATTCAAGGGAAAACTTTGCAATAAAAATGTGTGCATTATTTCCTGGGCATTATGTATTAAATTATCAAACTAGAGACTAATAGTGCCCTTTGGGTCAATAGGCCACTTAAGCATTTAGTTAAATTTATATGAGTACATTGCTTGAAAGATAATTATAATGATATAAAATGATTCAGTTCAATGATTCCAGTGTGGCTTAAAGATAATGAATCTTTTGTATCATTCATCTAGGGAATATTAACATTATTGAGTCCCATGACTGCTAATGAGCTTTTTGCTAGAAAAAAAAAAAAAAAAAGAATAAATTACACAGGGAGATACTTTGGTTATTATAAGCATTATATTTAAAAAAGTAATTAGTATGCTTGTGAGTAAATAGGATTAAAGTTGACTTTGATCATGAAGAAGCTGAATATTGTAGCCATCAAAATAATTTTTGTGAAAATTAATCCCTTAATAAAACTAGAAGAGTTACAGAGGTTTTAAATAAATACAGTTAGGAAGATTTTAAGATATTGTCCATAACAGGGGAGATGGAAGAATTTCCTTTATATATACAGTACTCTTTTATATTTAATAACATATAGGTTAGGAAACTTACAATGGAAAAGGACCACTTGATAGAAGGTAGGAGGTCTGAGGATTTATAGTTCTAGAAACTTTAAATATTCATAACAGGAAAACATAAACATGAAATATTGAACACAGTTTGTGTCCATCTCTGTGTCCTCCTCACTTTGGATTGCATTGGAATCAGTACTAATGAAGGTAGATAATCCCTGTACACACATGTGTTTGGAAAAATGAAGTCATTCCTGCAAAGCTGAGTATAGATTCTGA
The DNA here is from genome assembly GCF_009829155.1 of Mustela erminea. NCBI lineage: Eukaryota > Metazoa > Chordata > Mammalia > Carnivora > Mustelidae > Mustela > Mustela erminea. Next base: position 107,792,327 of record NC_045617.1, on the reverse strand, counting down.
TGTATGAAGAAAAATAGACTCTGGGTTTCTTGGAAACTGGAATGGTGCCTGTTTAATTCATGCTGTACCTTAGGATTTAGCATAGTCTCTGACACAGGCTAGACACCTAGTAAATAAATATGAAATTAATTGAAGAAGCTAAATATTAAGAACTGAATTTGATTTTAGTTAGAAGTGACAAATAACTATGTATCAATTTTTTATGCGACTGTTTATCCACTTATTTATAGCCCAGGTGAAATTTACTTAAGTCAAATTGTAAGACTAATTTTATTCATATAGATAAATAAGGAGAAAATAACAGCATGCCATAGCTGTACAAAATAGGGTGAAAAAAATTGGAAGCTTAAATGATGTCTGGGAGATTGTTTTAATATTTGGAAAATAGATCTTTCTCTGGATTTCTGTGGGTCAACTATAAGACATAAAATACATCTAGAAAATGAGGAAGATAAAGCAGATAACTTCTGGCCTTCTGTGTATTTTTTACTTTGGTAGATAGGTTTGTGTGAGTTAGACTTTCTTTGGCTTTTCCTCCTTCGCTGTCTCACTTAACCTGCTCTCTGTGATAACTCTCAATAAGCTACTGTAGCCTAGTCTTTTTTTTTTTAATATTTTGTTTATTTATTTGACAGACAGAGATCTCATGTAAGCAGAGAGGCAGGCAGTAAGAGAGGGGGGGAACCAGACTCTGAGCAGAAAGCCCAATGCAGGACTCCGTCCCAGGACTCTGAGATCATAACCTGAGCCAAAGGCAGAGGCCCAACACTCCGAGCCCTACTGTAGCCTAGTCTTATCACATCTTATGCTTTGTGGAGTGGGGAGGGACAAAATTCAAATAGGCAATTTTGGCTATGAATGGCTTCTTCGACAGACCTGGGTTGGGACCCTGATTCCATTTTGAAAAAATCATTTATTCTTTCAGAAGCTCGTTATGGAGCATTTATTATCTTTTATGCTATGGGACACTGTAGTGAATAAGAGTAAGGAAGCAAACTACATACCAACCAAGGTGTTTTGTAGGAAAATATAAAGTCCCTGAGATAATGTTTTTGGTGTATATGAGGAAAAGGTGTACTTGTAACTGGAGCATGAAACTGGTATTCATAAGAAGTGAGCTCTAACTACTGACCTGTATTCTTTAATCTTTTGGCTACTTTGTCTCTCCTTACTGCATTTTAGATCCTTATATTGGCAAAGCTTCCTCCTCTCTGTTTTAAAATATTCTTTGCTGTATTTCAACTCTTCCTTAAACAAAACAAAACAAAAACCACCCACCAGATATCATGATGGTACTATTTTCCATAGCCTAGAAAATATTTTCTGTAAAAATATCTATTTTTAAGAATCCAGTATACATATTTTTGAGTTAAAAATTTCATTCTTTTACCTCCATTCTTTTTAAAACATAAAGCATACAGTTCAAAATCACTATCTTTACCTACATCCCTACTACTACCAAATATTTAATGATTTGGGGGAAAATATAATTTAATCATAAGAAAATTTATACTGGAGAATGTTTGTAAGAATTTACTGTGGTAATGTTAGCAATAACATTTTGAAATTCGTTAAAAGCCAAACAATTACAGAAATTAACATTATTGCCGATTTTGTGGTGATGTATATATTTAATAAAACAGAAATGTTGAGGTGCTATATGTTGGTAATTGAATTTAAATTAAAAAGAGTGAAAAAGAGGTGTTACCAGTTTTGTATTTTTGAAGACATGAATCTATTTTTATGTGTAATTGTGTGAACTTGTATCTCAAAATTTGAAATGCAATTCATCAAAAAAGTTGAATTTATATACATGATATGAGGCTTATATTTTTACTGGCATAACAGTTTAAATAACTTATTTATGAACATTTAGCATATTTTTATTATGCATTTGATTCAGAAAAGTGAGATGTAGTTAGAATCTCCTCAGAGAAACTGATTTTTTAAAGAAGTTTTTGACTCCAATCTTTTGTATATGTGCTGCCAAAGCGAGCACTTGACTCCAGTCTTTCGGCTGCAAAGAAATATGAACTTGAATCGCCCTATTAGATATCTGATAAAGAGTGATCTTAAAATATGAAATTATAACACTCTGCCAGGTGGCAATTCAGATCTTTCCAAGTGTGTGAGATAATGGAACAGATTAAATGAAAGGTGATATTCAGTATAAATGAAATGATGTTGTAATAAATGAGAACCTCTTGTTAGAATGAAAGGAGATTGGGGTATTTTTTCCATGTGAAAAAAAGGAACTCTACTAGGACATTCAGAAGAATGTAGCAATATTCTTTATTTAAAGGATTCATATATTTTAAAATTGAATTTTATACAATTCTTACAATTTTGATATTAGTTTTTTTAGCTAACTTGAATATATCTATCTGAAATATTACAAAATATGTTTCTCCCACAAAAGCAAGATTTTTTAAAGAATAGTATGATAAATTAATATTTAAGGAGGTAAATAATAGAATATAAAATATAGACATGAAAATAAGTTTTCCTTTTGCTGCTTTCTTCCATTTCAGGGAATACTACTTTGGTTTTCTATGTAATTTTCCTTTGAGAGATTGACCCATAAAATGAAATATAATTTTCCAACTACATTTTCCAACTAACTTGAAAAAATGACATTTATTCCTATGCATGCAAAGTCTGTGAGGTTAAGAAAAAACTTTATGTGATGTATTTGTGTTTTTAAATATCATTAATTTTTATCTTTATTCTTTAACCTGAGCATATAAACATTAAAAGGATAACATTTTTATATTATACTGCAAATAGATTATCTCAGAGAAAAATGCATGTTTTAGAGTATAAAAAATAAAATAAACCTAAGATGAGTTTTGCTTCAGCTGACCTCTAAAATATCAAAATTTTAAGTTTCAATAGGTGATGAAAAGGAATGCCATAATATCCTGGGTGATCCTATTATTGTAGAAATCCCTGCGTAAATAATCAGACAGAAAACGTAGGGAGGAGTGAGGAAAGTTGCAGAGGAATCTTAATAGTTGTATCTGTTACAGTGAAATTTGCAGAAGAGTTGTCAAGAGCCCAAAGGGTGAAAAAGTTGAGAAGGAAGAAGTTTAGAAAGAAGTTACTATGGTTTCTGTCAGGTGTGACAGTGTTTTAAAAATGAATAGAAAAGAGAAGTAATGGAAAGCAGCTCTTTCACCTTAACAATTTTGTGCAAAGACTGCCAATTTTCATGAGAAACTTAAAAATCTGATACAAGGTGAAATCTCATAAATGAGATTCTGGGGGCAAGTTTGAACAGCTTTGATGCCTGATAACTAATTAAATTGCAAGTGGTTGAGAGAGGTTTTAAATTTCCTGAAAACATTAATTCAAAAGTTCCACCAGGAATTAAACCATGATATACTAAACAAATGAAAATCTAAAATAATTGCCTTTGTTGAGATCATTTTTATCAGCTCTTCAGTCACCATAATGAATCTATCACACTTCACTCCGATTTTCAGAATATTATAAATTTCTGTTATTTCTGTTTAACATTATATCCCATTATTATTTCTTCAAACATTTAAAATAACCAGTAGCTTCAAAATGGCTAAAAAAAAAATATACTTTAGAGGCTCTTGATTCAACTCAGATATTAGAAACTAATGAGCAGGTAAGCTTGTCTATTTTATCCATGCATTTCTATGGTTAGATTTCTAGCTTTTGTATCATTTTAACTCACACTGTTTAGGTATAGGCGGGCAGCCTTAAGCTGATTAAAATTATGAGTCAATACTATCTTAAAATTCACTCAAAACATATTTAAATGCATTAAATCGTTCAGAAATTGCATAGCCCCGGAGGGTGTTTATCTTATAGATTTTTTTTTTTGTACTTTGAGTGGTATGGCATACTGAATGTTAAGCATAATTAATTCTACTGCCCAGTTTCCAAAATTGATCTAATTGCCATAGAATGGCACTGCATTCAGAGATTCAGTTTCTTCTTCAAACAAATAGATATTATTTAAATACTATTTGTTATCTTTTTCACAACAATATTAAACAAACTCATCTCAGAATTTGACTTTGGGAAAGTAGTATTCTATTCACATAAACTTGAGCATTTCCTTTAGATTATTATAACTTTTTTTTTTTAAGATTTTATTTGTTTATTTGACAGAAATCATAAGTAGGCAGAGAGGCAGGCAGGCAGGGAGAGGGGGAAGCAGGCTCTCTGCTAAATAGAGAGCCCAATGTGGGGCTAGATCTAGGTCATGAAATCGTGACAGGAGTTGAAGGTAGAGGCTTAACCCACTGAGCCACCCAGGTGCCCTTATTATAACTGTTTGTTTGTTTGTTTTTTTAAGATTTTTTATTTATTCATTTGACAGAGATCACAAGTAGGCAGAGAAGCAGGCAGAGAGAGAGGAGGAAGCAGGCTCCCTGCTGAGCAGGGAGCCCGATGTGGGGCTCGATCCCAGGACCCTGAGATCATGACCCAAGCTGAAGGCACTGGCTTAACCCACTGAGCCACCCAGGTGCCCCAATAACTGTTTTAAGCAATTTCAAATATACTTTGGATTAATAATATAAATATACATCAATAAATAATTTCAATTCACTATGATCATTTTCATACTTATGACTATAGGTAATTAATGCATCTTCTAGAGTGGTTCAGAATATTTTTAAAGATTTTATTTATTTATTGAGACAGAGAGTGAGAGAGAGAGCACAAGAGCTGTGGAGTCAGCGGAAGGTGAGGCAGAGGGAGAGGGAGAAACAGACTCCCTGCTGAGCGAAGAGCTAGAGGCAGGGTTTGATCTCAAGACCCTGAGATGATGACTTGAGCTGAAGGCAGACACTTAACTGACTGAACCACCCAGGTGCCTCTAGAGTGGTTCAGAATTTTTTAAAAAAATGTTTTTGAATCCAAGTTCGAAGCACTCACAAGATAAGAACTGCATATTTCTTGTTCTTTGTTTCTTCCAGAACCTACGATTTTGTCATCTAAATAAACGTTTTTAGGAAGTTAATTGATGCTAACAGTTTTTTCCTTGAATTATAAGGACTCAGTATATATTTAGAATATTATCATAGTTTATGTGAAACATCTCTTTTGTGTCCAGTGTATAATGTTTATTTTTCAAAATACTAAATACATAAAAAGAGATATTAAAAAAAAAGTAAACATTGCCAATCCTATAGCATTCCAGAGAGAGCAAATTTTATTTTACTCTAAATTTTTAGACATTACTTTGTGTGTGTATATATATACATATATGTATTAATATACACACTCATATATATATACACTTGTATATATATTCAGTATAATTTTTCTTAATTTGCTTTATTTACACAAAAATAAACATGGATATATTTTTAGGTCAATGATTAGAAATAAATATCAATGCTTAAAAAATATCAATGCTGTTAATAGGATTATAAACTTCAATTTTATTTATGCACAAAATTTGTTTATGTATTTATGTATTTACTTAAGAAGGGGCAAGAGAGAAAGAGAAGGGAGGAGGGGCTAAGTGAGAGGGACAGAGAGAGAATCTTAGACAGGCTTCACATCCAGTGTGGAGCCTGACAGGGAGCTGGATCTCACAACTCTGAGACCATGACCTGAGCCAAAATTAAGAGTCAGATGCTTACCTGATTGAGCCACCCAGGTGCACCCCAAATTTGTTCAATCAAATTCTTTTTGTTGAATATTTAGGATTTATATTTTCAGTTTGATAATCACAGATGCATGGATGCATATGTTTGTGTCCAATTGTTTTATTAAAGTGCATTTCTAAATTTTGGATTGCTGAATCATATGTAATCTCATTAAATTTATATGATGCATCAAAAAGGAGAATTGCTAAAAGGTTATATCAAAATCACATGTACACAAGCATTAGGTATAATTCTGATCACCCCTACATTCACAAACACGGTGTATTATACTTTACTTAAAAAATTTTATTAGGATAACAGAATAATATTTTTAATAAGTTTTTAATTTGTATTTTGGATTAATAATAAAGTTGTATATTTTTTCATGTATTTATTCTCCATTGTGTGTGTGTGTGTGTGTGTTTGTTTTCCATACTGGTGGTACCCTTCACCAATTTTTAAATTATGAATCAGTTATAATATTTCTTAAAGATCATTATTTGGAATTTTTTCAACTTTTATTATGAAAATCTCAAATCCGGTAAAGCTAAGGTTCTTTTACAATGAACAGTGTTGATCTATCACCTAGATTTTACCACTAATATTTTTCTAAATGTGCTGTAGTACAAATGAGTACATATAGTCTTTACCCTTGCCATATGTTAATTTATATTACAATGTTAAGGAATGCCTGGGTGGCTCAGTCAGTTAAGCATTTGCATTGGCTCAGGTCATGATCTTGGAGTCCTGGATTTGAGCTGCACTCTGGCTCAGCGGGGAGTCTGCTTCTGCCTCTCCTGCCCCTGCCCCCATTGCTTGTGTTCTCTCTCTCTCACTTGCTCTCTCTCTCTCAAATAAATAAATAAAATCTTAAAAGTAATTAATTAATTTATTTTACAGTGCTAAAATGTATAAAGAAATGTACAAACCCAAGTATGTATTCTGAGTTTTGACAAATACATGCAAATCTATAACCAGAACCTAAGCAAGATTATAGTAAGAACTTTAACCCTTTATATTTCATGTCTTTAACTTTTTCTTTTCTCTTTTTAAATTCTTAATATTTTGCTATATGAATTTTTAAAATGTAATTAGTTGAATGGATTTTTCCCTTGTATGTTTTCTGCCTTTTAAGTTTGCCCTTAAATGATCTGTGCACTAAGACTATAAAACTACTTGTCTTCTGGTAACTGTAATTCTAGTGTGATCATCTGTTTAACAAGATTCTTCTTTTTTATTGCTAAGGTGAAGGAAATAATAAGTGCCATCAGTAACATCCCCCAATATCCAGAGAAAGTCCAAAGGAAAAACATTTTTTTTTTTATATAACTATTAACTAAAAGCAGAACCAGTCCCAATCAACAATTGGTATTTGTTGGAGAGGAAACAGTGCATTGGTAGTCAAAGTTTTCCCTATTTGTTGCTTAGAAAGCACAGTGTAAAAAGACTTCACACATAATTACCTCAACTTATAATTACTATAATTACCATGAACTTTATATTCATTTGGTTTTTAGATTTGTCCTGATCTTAAGTGTAAATTTTGCCAAGAACAAGTCTAAAAACTGAACAAATATAAAGTTTGTGGGTAACATGATGTATGAAGCTTTTCAACCTGTTGTCTTTAAGAAAATAAACAGATTTTTTTTAAGTGAAAAGCAAAAATGTACTTCAAAACAAACACAATTTGCTAATGTAATTGTATTTAACAAGTTGTGTTCACAAACTTCTTTGAAAACACTGAGACAAAGAAAGAAAAATACAATCTAAGATGTATACATCCTATTTGGAAGATTTTTAGTAATGATCATAGAGAAACCTCTGGGGTTTATCAGAAACAGATAATAAAGCCCAGGTTAATTTTAAATTAACAGAACATTATTTATATAGAATACTCTTCAGTGTGGTACATACTAAAATATTTCCAGGTTAATAACACAGACCCCACATTATTTTATTCAGAATAGATTACTTTCTTAGGTAAAATGAGGTTCAAAGAAATGTTAATAGGTGATATTGCAAAAATATTTGTCTACTGGAAAATATTATATAGGTGATTTATGAAAGGAAGTTATATTTTTTATTCACCAATGTTAAGTACCCCTAAGCCTACAGAGATATCATCCCTGTTCCCAAATGACCATCACTTACTTCTAAATGCAAGCTCTAGTGTCACGTTGTGATCTTCTTGTTATCCTCCATAGCTAGAACTGACCTTTCCTTCTTTCATGGTCCACTTTCCCAATGGCAATTACACTAAGATTCCTGTAAGCCTAATTGGCATGTGTGCTTTATACCTCTGCCCCTTTCTAATGGGCTGTAACCCTTGAAGCAGGAAGTGCTGGATCATTCTATTTTTAGAATTTCAAATGTTAATTAGTAATTTTAAATGGATAAATGGCTTGAACATTTAGATCAAAAGGAAAGTTCTTCACTGTATTTTTATTGTATATATCTACATTCCTTGACCATATCTGCTATCACCTTAGACCCAATGAAAATGATCCCTTGCCTACCTATTTTAATGCTTCCAAATGATCTCCTACTTCTCCCACAGCCATTTTTATTATTTGTTGAGTGGGACAAAGGCTACTCAAATACAATGTCAATACACCAAATATAAAATGTAACTTTTCCAGGAAAACTGAACAGTGTGTCACACCACAAAGTTTTTACTTCAAAGAGGATTTCCTCTCTCTTCTCTGCTATGGAACTACACCTGTTACTTTGTGTCGTATTCCTCTTTTCATTCAGATTATCCCAGACTGTGCTGACCCTGTTTACTGTGTGTTGCATAGTTTATTGTCTCCTTCCCCATGGATTGTAAATTTCACAACAATTGCCTTTCTTGTTCAGTGTATTCTACCACAGGAACATAAGTATCACAAGATCCAAAACCTCAGACCATTACAGTGTCTCGCACATTGTAGAAACTCATCAAATATTTGTTGAAAGAATGGATGAATGTTTTTGCATAGCATACATATGGTGGATATGCAGAAAACATTTGTTGTGTTATGAATTATTTAATTAATGATTTAGGGGATCAAATATAGTAACATCTTAAAATGCATTTCATGAGCAAAATGTGTGTTTCTATTATAACTTAATTTAATGATGGATGTTTTCCAAACTATATTAGTACACTTTTACTTTATACTAGTGGAAATAATTTTGTCCAAGTCTTTTTGAATCAGTAACTCACCACTTAAGTTTTAGGAGAAATGGAAAAATAAAACAGTGACAAAATTATAAAAATTGTTGAACATCCTCATGAAAGATGTAATTATATACTTTAAGAATATACATTTAATTATGTATATTATGCACCAAAATTATGCACCCACACTAAAGACAGACTAATGAAAAGATTTGACATTTAGATGCTCTTGCCATGTGATGTTTCATAGACTGTAAGAACAGAGCTACTTCTATTTTCTTCATATTAGCATTATACAGCCCACAGTGAAAGCAGAATACAACAAATAAATAGGTATTTGAGTTTAATTAACCAGTTTTTTTTAAATAATGATATGTTTTGATATTTCTAAATTAGAAAGTTTAAAATCTGTCACTATTTCCCACATTATTGTTCTCAATGTTGACATGTTATTACTCCTAATTGGTCAAGAAAGCAAGACTCACACTTGACATTTAGCCACATGTTCACTTCTCAAAACCAGCTTCAGTTTTATAAATCTGTATTTCAAGGAAGATTAACAACTAGTTCTATATTTATTTCATGGAAAAATTCATTTCAAGCTATTATTCCATCTTAGATCTCATGAATTTGATAGACTAACAGTGAAGAAAGGTTAATAATGTTTCTTGGATGGAATTACCATCTATCAAATGCTTTGATGGAGCCTATTTCTTATTATTTTGAGTTATTAGTAAAAATCACAGCAAAGGGCAAAACAAACTATAATATTATTGGTACTACTAGTGTCTCTGTGGGGAAAAAAATGCATACTTGACTGTACCCATGGGGATTTAGCAATTGTACAGAGACTGAAAACAGTTTACTACATTGTTTTATATTATTGATATCATATAGTTTCTTGTAGAGATTATTAGTTCTTTTGTTGTTTCTACCATTATAATTTTGCCAAGCTAAAAATGGATGGTTCAAGTATGCAGCCATGAAATTAAAACTAATCATGAGTTGATTTTAAGTTATTGAATTTTAGTGGAGCACCTAGGTGCCTTAAGCATCTGCCTTTAACTCAGGTCATGGTCCCAGGGTCCTGGGATCAAGCTCTGTATCAGGCTCCCTGCTTAGTGGGAAGTCTGCTTTTCCCTCTCTCACTCCCCCTGCTTGGTTCTTGCTCTCACTGTCTGTCTGTTCAAAAAAAAAATAAAATCTTTAAAAAAAAAGTTACTGCTTCTTAGAGTATTTAGACTATGCTTTAGAGGTAAGGAGTCATATATTTGTTTCTGTGAAACCATATAAATTATATTAGTTTTCCATTTTTAAATTGGAATGTGAATTTATAACTTCTGAATTATGTAACTTTATTATTCATGATAAGTGGCTTCTGTTTACACAAGTTTTTATTACTATTACTTTATCTAAATGATAATGTTTTTGAAGAAATCACTAATTTATATACATAGATAGAAATGGAAACTAAGTGACATAAATTACATTAAAATCCCAGTATCATTGTTTTCTTTGTAAAACAAAAATTCTGATGGCTTATGCAAAAGGAGAAATTCCATAGAATAGTCTGTGAGGGTGGATAGTGATATGGGTAGAATTTCCACTATTGTTTTATTTCATATACTTTCTATATAATTTGTCTAAGCTTTACTTCAGGAACATACATAATGCAACTAATGTAATTATATAAATACCAATAAATTTTATTCTTTTTTTAAAATTTTTAAGTTAGAGGACAAGTTCATGTACAGCATTTTAAAATGCTAGAGTACAAGTACTCACCTGTTTTCTGGGATAAAGATTTGTTTAAGATGCTAGATTTTAAAATTCCCAGGAACTTGGGCCTTCATATATATGGTGGGTATTATGTGCTTTTATCATTTACATTTATAAGTACTTGCCCTGTGCTATTGCAACACATCTGTTTGGGAATAGAGTTGGCATGGCATACCAAGTTACAAAGAGAATACAAAGATGATGATGGAGATAATACTTAATGTTTAACATTAAGTTCAAGACTAAATAAGAAGATAAGAGTCATTTGTATCCATGGGTTATGTTAGAGACATTGAAGGATTAACACTGAGCAGAAAACTTGCCTAGAGTCCTTAGAGTCTGGGATAAAGATCCCCTTGCAAGTTTACCTGAACCACTGGTGATGCGGGTGGGGGCCCTCCGTATTTACCTGGCAGGGCAACAGGGTAGGCAGAAAAGGCATTAAGTGAATGTTTTTCTGAACTGCTCTTGGTTCCAGAGTGAGTTAGGACACAGAGTTCATCAAGAGGCTTATGGGGGCCTTGTAGGAGGTCAGAGTTTCTTACACAAAAGATTATGAAATAATCAACCACCCACTGAAGTCAGAGGAAAAGATTATAGCCAGATGTCATAAGTGGCAGTAGTAGAAGTAGTAGAAGCTGAGGTGAAGCTAAATAAGTCCATGATCACTTTTACACCTTTTCTAAGCTGAGATTTATACTTAATACAGAATTAACAGTCATTAGTTAGCAGATATCAGCAAGACGTAACTGGCCTTGACATATAGTTTGGGAAATGTAGGAGGCTGGGGACATAGCAAGGTCTCAAGGACCTCCTGCCCCCACCCCACCCCCGCTTTTTTTTTTTTTTTTTTAACTCTCCACCACCATGAGATCTCATAAGACAGGTTCTCCCCCATCCCGCAGCCAAGAGGTACTATTTTAGAGAGACAAACAGAAGAGAAGGATGTTTGAGAGACTGAACATTTTTACCAAGAAGACACTAAACACCTACCTAGAAAGGTTAAAAAATTCATTCAAGGTAACAGAGTCAGTAAATGGCAGAGGTGAAATTTTAACCTAAGAAGTTCTGTTCCAGATACCATGTTGTAACTACCATACTATTTCTTTTGCTCCAGATCTTGGTACACTTGAGAATGTACTGTGAAGCCTATAAGCTCACACACTGAACAGAAATTAAGAAGCAATTTGGAAAGGAAACTCTGTGAAGCAGATAATATAAAATTCAAAATTTCTCTAGAATGAGGTATGCTGGCTAAGAGTAAACAAGGTGTGTATTATGTTTTAGCAAGTTAGGTAGATGGGTCTATTGCATTAAGCAGGACATCAATGTAGATGTTATGTGACTACCTGGTTTATATTATCTTATTGGCCCATACCCAGGGGATACTAGCTAGAATAAAAATTGGTTAGAAATCCTTGAATTGTAGGGACATCTGGGTGGCTCAGTCAGTTAAGCATCTGCCTTCAGCTCAGGTCATGATCCCAGGGTCCTGGGATTGAGTCCCACTTTGGGCTCCTTGCTTAGGAGGGTGCCTGCTTCTCCCTGTCTGTGCTTGCTCTCTTGATCTCTGTCTCTCTCTAACAAATGAATAAATAAAATCCTTAAAGAAAAACAAATTAAAAATCATTGAGTCATATTCTTCAGAAGTGTCTAGTGTTATTTTATCTCCTTGTCCTTTGAAATATCCTGAACATATTGAAAGTACTATACCAGTTTTCCTGGAAGAGGGGAAAAGAAGAGATTCCTAAATACCAGGAGAGAACAGAGATTTCTGTGGTCTCCTGAATATCAGGAATCTGTGACGACTACCCTGTGATAAAACTAGTGGAGGTAGTAAGAAATTTCATGTTTGGCTGCTGGGCCTTAGAGACTGCATGTGCTGTGAAAGTATCAAATTGTTGATTTTTTGACCATTTAGGGTTTTATTTAAATTATAATTTTTAGTTGGATAAAACATTTCAGGATTTAATAAAGCAGTAAGGATCCTAGTATGCATTTTGGGAAGGTCCGTCTGGCATCTGGGAAAACTATCTGAGAATGGCCGTAGAATTAGGATGACCAGTTTAAAGACTACTGAAGTACCCAGAGAAAGAAATTATACACAAATTTAGCAGGGGAGGAAGCAGAAAAAGTGAATAGATTTGAGAGATAGTGAAGAAGGAAAAACTGAACAGGATTAGGTAACGAAATTAGCTAAGGAGAGTGAGGAGGTGTCAGACATCCAGATTTGTGTCTTGTGAAATCCTGGACATGGCAGAGTTGATTTCCAGTTTAGACATGCTGACTTTGAAATAGATACCAACAGGCAATCGGATGACTGAGTCTGGTATTCCAGAGACCAGTAGTTCAAGTGGCGAGATATTATGAAGGGAAAAGGATGGAACAAGAATGCCTGGAATTCTTCTCAGCAACCTAGATTGTTATGTGCCCAGTTTATATTGTTGGGATATTTATCTATCCGTCTGTTCACTCAGTAATTTGCTAGGTACTATGCTAGTGCGGGGGAAAAAATGGAAGTGAGTTAGGGTGATTCCTACTGTCTTATAGCATACCATGAATTTCTTAAAATATACAACAGCATTCCTAATGTACTGTTCTATAAAATATTGTTCTGTGCAAGGCTAATTGTTTACATATTACATTAATTCCCAATGCCTAAATGAAGGGCAGGAGTGCTGTTTTTTGGATCCTTCTTGGAGATGAATTGTATGTAATAATAATTGAAAGCACTGGGGAGCCCTACTCTTAACAAATGTGTCTAACCAGAATTTTTTAGCATAAACCAGTTTTTTTTTTTTGAGCATAAACCAGTTTTTTAAAGATATCATACCTGTTTATATCTTTTTAGGTATAATACTAGTTTTGGATACAATGATTTCTAGTATGGTGTTCATATATGTTATTTCATTTTGAACTTCAGGTCCTTTGTGAATCTGTATCAAATTTAAATTGCTTCAATTCTCTGGCTTCTCTTTTTGCTGAAAGCAGAAGCTCATCATTCTAATGATGTTCTTAAAGGACTATTATTTCCCTAATTAATGACTGTGTCCTATTAGAACTACTGAAACAAAAATCTTATCATCTCACTAAATAGTTAGAATAAGATCTTAACAATATTCTTTCATCTGTATCAATTTTAAAATATGAAATAATTTGAATGAATATTTCTAGTTTTCTGAATAAAAAGGAAGAAAGTGAGGTACTCTTCTGAATTCTTGACTGAAAACTAGCTAACCTACATGGTATTCTCAGGAAAGTTATCAGACATCATAATAAAAATATTCCTGTTGCTATTCTACCTTGTCCTGATTTATGCTTGAGAGAATTGCCCTTGTCAGGGTAGCATCACTGCACATCAAAGCCTGTCATGTGTAGTGCCTGTACTTATCTTTAATTTGGAAGTTTAGGTGGGTCACCATATTTGTCTGTTTAAACATATGAAATATTGATACCAAAAGCAAGTCTTTTTCAATATTCAGTAACATAGGCCCTCGTTCTGCTTTGACTTTAGCAGTATAAGTCCCTATTTGAAGTTTATGCTAAGCTTCCAAAAATTAATTTTACATATATTATATAGCCAGAATATAAGTAAATAGTTATCTGTTGCTGTCCCTATACTGAGTGCCTTAACAAAACAGACAAAGACCGTTTATTATTGCACAGTTTGTAGGTATAGTTCAGTTGGGTTCCTCTAGCTCAAGGTCTCTCATGAGGTTGGAGTGAATGTATTAGTCACAGTCATTTCAGTTTATCTGGGAATAACCCACTCCCAAGCTCCCTAACAACACTTCCAGTAGGCCTCAGAAGATTCTCTTTCAAACTTACTTGACTGCAGGCAAGCCTTAGGTCTTCACTGGCTATAGGTGACGGTTATCACTTGCTTTTAACATGGGCCTCCTCACATGGCTGCTCTCAGCACAACTGCTTGCTTCTACTGAGGGAAGGGTTCCAGAGAGCGTTAGCGAGACTGAGCAGCCAAGACTGAAACCAAAATCCTTTTATAACCTATTCTTAGAAGTAACAGCCTATCACTTCTGCTATATTCATTAAAAACAAGTCTCTGAAATTGTTGAATCACTATACTGTATATCTGAAAGTAATATAACACTGTATGTTAACTATATTGAAACAAAAATAAATAAATAAAAACTAGTCTCTAAATCTGCACAGATTCAAGATGACTGAGTTCTACAACAGTGAGAATATCAGGAGACAGAAATCATTGGAGACCATCCTAGAAACTGCCTACCACACATATATTCCTTCTTTATCTTGTGAAGACAGTTATGTTTCAATGCTAAATTGTTAACAAGAGGGAACAAGTTTTCTCTCCTACATTTTTCATGAATGATTACTACCTGAGATTTGTTTTGATAACTTCAAGCTGAGATGTTAAATCAAATTCAAAACAAATTCAAAAGGAAAGAAATGGAAAATAAATGTGACTTTAAGTTCTATAAAGTGACATAATTAAATTTGAAACAGATACCCAAGTTCAATTCAATTCAGAACTTGTTTGAGAAATAGTACATTAAATCTTGAACAAGATACAAAATGAATAAGAAACAACCCTTGATCCTAAATATGAGTTTGACCTTAGGCTCATGTGCCTACTGGTTAGGTGACTAAAATAAGTTGTTTAGGATAACAAGTGTTCCCATCTCAGAGGACTGCTGTGAGAATATAACTTTGTGATGATAAAATGAAATAAACCATATACAACTACACAGCTATTAAAATTCTTAGAACAGTACTTAGCACACTTGTAATCACATAATAAATATTAATAGTTATGATGACCATCATGATGACAATAACTAACAACAATCTAACACTTTCACTATTCTTGAAGCTATTCTAAGGGTTATAAACTATTATTTATATTTTCTTATTATTAGTCAAGGAGCTTAGTATTCTGAGGTTAGACATCCAGGGTCTGCTACTTGGGCCAAATTATTTGACCTTCACAATGTTGGAAATTCTTTATAAAATGACAATACTGATAGTGCTTTAAAGAGCCAATACTTGTAAAACTGCTTAGGACACTATCTGGTATATTCTAAATGTTTAATATTTAATGCAAATTATCATTTCACCATAATTATAAAAGTAAAATAGCTATAACACCTGACAAAAACATTCCCCAAAGTGAAGGACAAAATATTAGGAGGTTTCAAATGGCCTTTCTAATGTCTTCAGGGAGAATCAGGAAATGGTCTCTTAGAGAACACAGGGAAATTTCTTGTATAGGAATATGTAGATAAATGGGATTTTGATATGCAGAGATAGGAAGTGTATTTTATTCAGAGAGGATGGCAAAATTAAAATCTTCAAGATAGGAAATGCTGGCATGCTCAAAACAGAAGCATAAAGCTCTGGAGCGTAACTGTGTTGTTGTGCTTGGTGAGAGGAAATAGAGTAAGATTTGCCAGATGGAATTTTAGTGGATATTAGTCTTGCTTGTCTGCCATCCATTTTCTCTTTCTTTTAAAACAACACTTAAATTTCCATCTAAGAGAAAGTTCACTTTCAGACCATATTCGTAAGGTAGGACTGACTCACGCATCTCTCCCTGAATTAGCATCAGTCTATCTAAACACAGTATTATATCTCATAGAACAGGGGTTTTCCAAGTGTGGTCTAGGGACTGACAGCAACAGCATCACCTTTGAATTTACCAATATACAAATTCTGAGGCCCCTGTACCAACCTACTGAACCAGAAATATGGGCGGGGTCCATGGGTGTTTTAACACTTCTTCTCAGTGAAATGACTGACCTAGAATTTATATGTTATAGGGAATCCTAAGAAGTTGGTGATTACCTCTTAGGAGTACTTTTAATCAGAGTATGCATATTAGAAGCACATGACAAACTTTCCAAACTAAACACATCCTGGCCCATTCAATTATGACTTAAATGTTCTGAAGTGGACTTCAGCCTTTCTATATTTGCTCATTCCCAGATTACTCTAATATTTAGTAGTGTTGAAAACCAGTGCCCTAAGATGTTGCTTCCCAACTCTTACCTTGTATGATTCAACTGGAGTGTCAGCAAGGAGAAAATTATTAGCTAGAGAAGTAGTAAAAGAATATAGAGAAGAAACAAGTCTCGAATTGGTCTTTTAAGATGGTCTTTGAAGATGTTGAAGGGGGTCATCAGGAGGTAATGACCACTGGTTGATCTTCGAGCTGGATCCAGACAATTACAGGCTCCTTACTCTGTCCTTGGCCTTGGAATGTGTGCATCATGTCTACATTTGGAGTCATTTGAAGGCTGTGGCCTTGAAAGAATAATGTGTTGTGAGGACATCTAGGTACATGATTGCCCCCTGTTGAGGTCTTTGTATAATCTTTTACAATTCTGGAAACTGAGTGTGGAGGTTTACTGGCCCTATGGCCACACAAGACAAGCCTCATATACAAGTTCCTTGTTTTTTAAACCTGCCACCTATTGACTTGGGGTGATCTACCTACCTCTTTCTCCCATCTCTCTCTGTCCTTCATGCATGGGGACCAGCCTTGAATTTCACTCTGAGATTGCAAACAAACAGAAGAGTATGGACGTATTTTTCTTCATTTATGTCTAACAAATAGCTTAGACTACTCAAATATTTGAAAATAGTTCATACAAATTTGTTTTTTGAAACAAGTTTTTAAAAGGGTTTTTCTCTCTAGAAACTTTACATTTAGACTTCTTAATAAGGTACAAGTTTAATTGTTGTGCATCAGAAATCAAAAATAGAAATAGGATTTCCTGGACTGTGTGTTAAATTAACTCCTGTTCTTTCTTATTATACTTAGGGATTAATTTAAATGCATTCATTTGAGATTTATTTGCATGATATCTCCAAAATTGACTCCTATCTTTGGAATCACTGGAAATTGGGCAGTATTAAGACACAGTCTTGGGGCACCTGGTTTGCTCAGTTGGTTGGGTGTCTGCCTTTGGTTCAGATCCTGATTCCATGGTCCTGGAATCAAACCCCTCATCTGGCCTCTGCTCAGCCAGACCCTGATCCTCCCTCTCCCAGCTGCTCCCCTTGCTTGTGCCCTCTCTCTCTCACTGTCAAATAAATAAGTAAAGTCACTAAGAAAAAAAAAAAAAGACTCTGTTTTCCTGTTATTGTGCTATAAGGTGCTGTTTGGAAGAGAGGGTGGTAAAGCACATGCTAGGCTTCACTGATTTCACCTATGAACACGTCATTGTCAATAAATTTAAGAAAAGGGTTTTAATAAAAGCAAACAATCATTATTATTAGTTTTATTACCCCAGCTCTATAGGTAAATTTCAAAGATATATGTATTTTAATTTGGGTTTAATTCAGTGTGGAAATGGTGCATCATGAAAAGACCTCAGGCATTTGAGTTTGGCCCCTTATTGAGTACTCAGTGTCTAATTAGAACTATAGTTTTCTCAAATCCAAATGACCATGGTAGGATTTACTAACTGGGTTGTTGTAAGGGTTAAATGAGATAATGAATGTCAAATGACTGTACCATGCCTGCCAATAAGAAAAGTTCACTGTGCTTTGTGTTGCTGTTGTTATCTTCACCCGAAGGTAACTATTTCAGGTAAATGATGCACATTAAAACAAGAAAATTAGGAAGGTGGTACTAAAATGTCTAGCTTCCTAAAAATTACCACATCTAAAATATTAGCTTGCACTCCTAAATTTTAGAAAATTTACACGTTTCACATACACATCCGAGTGATAATTAATAAGTAACAATAAATATAAAAGATTCAACCATAGATTCAGCCATAGACTATGTTATGATTTGTCAGTCAACTTAAGTAAATCCAAAATTAATCAATTACATTGCATCCCTTTTGACCCAAGTCTTTGAATACTATTAGAATAATTGATAAGGACTTCCCCCAACCATATTGAAATATAATTGACAAATCTTTTATTCATTTAATGTGTATGACTTGATATTTTGATATAAGATATATTTATACTTATTCATTGTGAAATAATTGTCACAGGATAACCCTCATATTTACTATTTTCTGTGTGTGTGATGAAAATACTTAAGAAGATCTATTGTCCTAACGAATTTCAAGTGTACAATACAGTATTATTAACTGTAGTCATATTGCTGTACATCTTCAGAACTTATTCATCTTGCATAACTGAAATTTTGTATTCTTTGACCAAAACCTATTATTCACTCCTCCCAATCTGTGGTAACCACCCTGCTCTTCTCATTTAATGGGTTTGACTGTTTAAGATTTCATGTACAAGTATGATTATACAGTATTTTTGTGTGTGTGTCTGGTTTATTTCACTTAGGATAATGTCCTCCAGGTTCATTCATGTTATTTCATGTGGCATAATTTCTCCTTATAAATTTATCCTTGTATACAACACCATATTTTATTTATTCATTCATTCAGTGGGCATATAAGTTGTTTTCATATCTTGGCTGTTGTGAATAAGGTTGCAACGAACACAGGCGTATGGATATCTCTGTGAAATATTGATTTTATTTCCTTTCTATATATACCCAGAACTGTAATCACTGAATCCTAAGGCATAATTTTTTGAGTAACCTCCATAATGTTTTACACAATGGTTGTGCCAATTTATATTCTCACCAACATTTCTACATCCTTGTCAACCCTTGTTACCTGTATCTTTTTTATAATAGTCATTCTAACAGATTTGAGGTGATATTTCATTATGGTTTTGATTTGCATTTTCCATATGTTTAGTGATTAGCATCACTGTTTATATCTGTTGGTCTTTTTAATGTTTTCTTTGGGGAAATAACTTCAGGTCCTTTGTCCATTTTTAAATCATATTACTTATTTTATGTATCAAGCTATATGAGATCTTTACATATTTTGGATATTAACTCCTTATCATTTATATGGTTTGCAAATATTTTCTCATATTTTATGTGTTGCTTTTTACTTTATTGATTTTCTATGCTGTTCAGAAATTTACTAGTTTGATGCAATCCCCCTTGTCTGTTTTTTTCTTTTGTTGCCTGTGGTGTTGTATCTAAAAAAACTGTTGGCCAGACCAATGGCAAGAAACTTGTTCCCTGTTTTTTATTCTAATAGTTATACAGTTTCAGGTATTACATTTAACTCTTTGATTCATTTTGAGTGGGTTTCTGTATAGAATATGAGATAAGGGTCCAGTTTCATTCTTCTGAAAATGGATATTCAATTTTCTGAGCATCATTTGCTGAAGAAACAATCCTTTCCCCACCGTGTGTTAGTGTTGTCCTTGTCAAAAATCAGTTGACTGTAGATGTGTGAATTTATTTCTGGTTTTCCATTTTGTTTCATTGGTCTGTATTTTTATACCAATAGCATTACTTTTTCATTACTGTGTCTCTGTACTGTGTTTTGAAATAAGGAGGAG
The DNA here is from genome assembly GCF_009829155.1 of Mustela erminea. Lineage (NCBI taxonomy): Eukaryota > Metazoa > Chordata > Mammalia > Carnivora > Mustelidae > Mustela > Mustela erminea. Next base: position 107,772,368 of record NC_045617.1, on the reverse strand, counting down.
CGATGCCTCCATCTTTGTTCTTTCTCAAGATTGTTTTGGCTATTGGAAGTCTTTTGTTTTTTAATTTTAATTTTAGAATATTTTTCATCTATTTCTATAAAGAATGTCATTGGGATTTTGATGGGTATTTATTGAATTATAGATCGTTTTGGACATTTTGATGATATTGATTCTTCTAATCCATGACCATGGGATGTCCTTCCATTTATTTAGATTTTCCTTACAGTTCCTTCAACAGTGTCTTCAGTGTATGTTTTAGTCATCCATGTATAATTTTCAGTGTTTAAGTCTTTCACATCTTTGATTAAGCTTATTCCTAGATATTCCTTTCACTGTTATTATAGATGGGATTGTCTTCTTATGTTTTTAGTAGTTTGTGTATAGAAATACCACTAATTTCTATATGTTGATTTTGTATCCTACAACTTACCGAATTTTCTTACTGGTTTTAACAGCTTGTTGTTGTGGTTGTTGTTATTGTCGAATCTTTGTTTTTTTCTACGTTATAATTATGTTATCTCTAAACAGATGTAATTTTATTTCTTTAAGTTATGAAAAGACGTTTCTTTTAGAAATTTTAAGGGGTCCCTGGCTGGCTCAGTCTCTGGAGCATGTAACTCATAATCTCAAGGTTATGAGTCTGGGCCCCATGTTGAAGGTAGTGATTACATAAAAAAAAAATCATAAAAAAATTAAAATAAAAAAATAAAATTAACCCTAAAAATTGAAAGTTATAGAATAGAGTTTGTATTTTTGAAAAACAATAAGCAAAATTAATAGGTAGTATGACTATACAAATTGGCATAGTTGTGCTGGATGTTATTATAATTAACATATAATTTACAAAATTTTGAGTTTGAAGTAATATAATAATATATATGTTTAGATGCACTTAATATATATGCTCATCATAGCATCGTGCTTGCAAGTGACTGGAGATATGTTAGTGACCATGAGACATGACATTTATTTTTATGTAACTTACAACTTAATGGTAGATACCAGAACTCCTTATAAAATACACAAAGAATTATATTTTCAATTGTGTTAAGTGTTAAGAAGGCAAAATATGAATATATGACTGCTAGATCAAACATAGATGGGATACAGGGAATTTTTCCACTGCAAAAGGATATTTCAGCTTAGATCTAAAGAATGAGTAGTACATAGCCAGACAAAAAACAAGGGGAAAAAATGTTTCAGACAGAAGGAGTTGTATATGCATCTAATGTGTGGGACTATATAATTAAAGAGATTAAACTAGTTAATGCAAGAGAAAACTTTGCATTATTCAGAGTTTCAGAAAAGCTGGTCAGAGCTTTAGAATAAAGAAGAAAAATAAGTAAACAAATAAAATGAGAGAGATGGAGATAGAGAGGAAAGAGGGAAACTTGAAATATGGCACCGTTTGCATTCTTTCAACAAGAAGAATGAGAGTAGCCAAGAGTGAATCAATCAATCAATCAACCAATCACTCTGATTTGTGGGTAAAGACCTTGGCAAGATGTATTATACTCATTCTAATTTTAGCGACCCTTCCAATATGATCCCACACCTTATGGAAAGGCATTATGATGAGGAAAACACACATATGTGTACACACACAGCTGGAGTAAATAGTCATTAGGAACAGAACCATATAGGTCTAATAGTTCCACCTTGTGGGAAAAACTGGGGTGGGGGGAGGTGGGGGTTGATGCATGGGAAGGATGTGACATGGCAGAGAATGATGTCTGGAAAGGAAGAATTATGTCATACACACCCTATCTTATAAAAGGGTGATCTCAAAAATAAAATAAAATAAAATAAATAAAAAAGGATGATTGTGATACTTGTCCTTACACTTACTCTGTTCACATCAATGAAAGGAATAAGTTATATAGTTACCAAACCATTCTGTTTATAGTTTTACCCTTTGAAAAGAAAGGTGATTATTTCCAAAAATCTTGGATGCTCATTCTTTGTTGCATTATATGCAGTTCAGTGCAAATTAGGAGCTCAGAGGGCTGGTCACTGAGAGGGAATAATTGATTAAGAGACGATAATAGATTCAAGATAGATTTAGAAGGTGCACTTCACAAGACTGAGGGAAGAAAAAAAAAAACTGTGATATATCATTGTGTAGATCAAAATAGTCTTCAGTTTACTTGGATAAAAACACACTAAAAGATTCTTTGCTAACATGCTTGTCTTTTGTGAGCAGTATGTAGATTCTGCCTCAGGTTGATGGAGGTTCTACCATATACAGACATTGCTTCCTTGGTTTCTGTGGCAAAAGAATAGATGCCTAGAATGTTTCAGTCTTCTTTTCCTTTGCTTTTGGCTGAGTATGACACTTGTCTTGTCTGCCTGTAGCTCTTTAGCAGAACCATTTTCATGAACCCACTTAACAGCACAGTGGAAATATAAGGGGAAAAATAGAACTCAGCCTCTACTACGGTGACATAATTTTTGCTTTGTTATATACTTACAAATTCCCAGCACACTTTTAGTTCACTTTGCCATATGTTTTGTTCTCAGCCATATGCTTTTCAAATTTTCTAATGAGGTATATTTAAAATAACTGACTCCCGAAGTGACATAATTAAAAAAAAGAAACCTCAAACCAAAGTTTAAAGATGGGCCATGATGATCAAAGAAAAATTTAACATGATTCTCTGATACATTAGCCCTATTAATGTTATGTACTTTCAAAGATTTCATTTAAAAATTATTAATAGTATACAGTCTAGTTTCTTAAGCATTCTAGAACAGTAATAAATTCCTAAAAATAATAATGTGGGCTTTTAATATGATGATAAATCTACTTGTAATTTGTAATTGGCTTTGGGGGAAAAAATCTTGACTTCTTTTTTCAGAAGCCAAGCAAACCCTTGATTTGTAAGTTTATATTAAGACCTACCCACAATAGAATAGAAATAGATGCCTAGACAAGAAAGGGGGGAAAAAGCTTAAACAGTGAAATAACTTGTTGATTTAATATTTCAATTTTATTATTGTTAGTAATTATATCAAAGGACACTGAAAGTGACATATACTGAATATTTTCTCAAAAGTATCATAAATGTTAATTTAAAATATTGCAAAAGATGATTAAAATTACTCCTAATGATATTTAAACACATGAGCACATGGCAGCACAGTAAAACTACAGCTTGGTTTGTTTGCTTACAAAGTTTTAGGAGTTTTTCCATATCTTAGATACATATCAACGTCAGATGCAAGAAAGTTTGTTAGCTCTGGTAGCTTGCTCAAGCAATATGTGACAGTTGGGGAGGAAGAAAAGTCAGAGGCAGCAATAACAAGAGGTAGTCATGGGACTGGAACTCATATTCAAATTCTACATGATACATAAGTGCTGCCTGAGTAACCAAGACAGAGCAGGAAATTACCACGCAAGAAAATCCCTCAGTGCTTGCAGACGTGGGGTAATTCATAATGTGACTCAGAATGTATTATGCTGTATGCTTTTGCTTATTGGGTGAATGCATTTTCATTCCCCAGCCAGGAACTAGAACTTTTTTCCCCCATGTCTACAGCTCAAATACCGTTTTTAAAAAGTACATCAATGATTGAGACAAACACCCAGGCAGTTGCCTAGAAAATACAGAGAGATAATACTGTTTGGGCCACATAAATAGAAAAGCTATTCCCTAGTAATAAGCCAATTCCAATCATGTAAATTTTCATGGCAATTTGGAGGGAAATGAAGTCCCATAAACAATACCATTACCAAAATTCTTTATATAATCTGACCTTTGAGAAATTTCAGGAATATCTTAAAACTTTACAATTAAAAAGGCTTATGACTCAAAAATTAGTATCCCGTGGTAGTCATGTTTGGGATGTTCTGACTGATCAGGAAATTATCAATAGAACTAAATTCAGATCTAAGAAAAATTAAATAGAGAGAGGGAAAGAGAAAGACAGGGACCAAGGTAGGAGTTCAGGGTGGTGGGGCAGGGGGAGAAAGAGACAGGAGCAGGGTGGAGGTAGGGAAGGATGCTATTCAGATATAATGACCGAATAAATAAATTTAGACAACCTTTGCTAAAGGTTTCACCTGCCCTTCCTTGTTTGGACAGAAAATGTAGTGGCTATTGTTGGTAAAATTGAACAAGCAGAATATCTTACATGTCATTAACTTAAATAGCTCATTTCTTTGAAATGATTTTATATGCGGTATCTTTTTGCATATTTAAGAAATCATTTTTTAAAAGAACAGGTATTAAGAAGTTGATATGTACTTTCTATAAAGACAACTAAAACCGAGGTGTCTGAGGTGCTCAGTCAGTTAAGGGTCTGCTTTCAGCTCAGGGTCCTGGCTTGAGCCAAGTGCAGGCCTCCTTGTTCAGCAAGGAATATGTGTAATATGTGTAACAAATACATTGCATACACAATATGTAACATATATTATACACACGTGCATATGCATAAACAAATAAATAAATACATATAGACTTTATAAGCACACAGATTTCTAAATGAGAATAGAAGCAGAACTCAAGACAAGAATCAACTATTTTTGCCCAAAGATGTAGAGTGTGCGTACATATGTGTGGATAGATGTAACTGTGTGTGCCCACCCTCTCTCCTTTCTTCTTTCTTTTCTTTTTTTTCTTTTATCTTTTCTTTTCTTATCTTTTCATGATGAAAGCTGAGTAATTTCAAATCATTAGAACTTTATCCACATCTCTTACTTTGTAAAATTGCAAATGTAATGGGTTAGTTATACCTGACACAAATTTATAGTGCATTTTAAAGATGTAATTGTTTGTACAATTTAAAATATGCTCAGTTTTACCTTTGATTGAAGGTTTGCAGTTAGCCTTCCTGTGTCTTCATTTTAATTCTTAGTTCCATATAGTGTTGTCCCAATAGAAAGGATTATTTTGGGCCTTTAAAACCATCACATTAAAATTCATGTTAGAACCTTTTGGGACACTCCCATAAATCATGAAATTAGCCCAATAGTATACCACAGAGCCAGCCACACATACTGCCCTGCAATGTAAATAAGTGGCATGCTTAGTCTTACCAAATGTTGCTCTCAGAATCATCCTCTCTACAGTAATCTATAATGTAGAATATTATCTATAAACTTCGATCTGTTTGAATTTAAACACTCTAATTCTAGTAATCATTTCCTGTAGACTTTGAAAATAACAGAAAAGCGTGTGTTTAGAATCAAGTAATTCAGAACTTGAATTTTAAATGATACTTATTATATAAAGAAAAAAAAATGTACTAAATTGCCGAGGTGTTTTATTAGAAAATAAAAAGGATCTTTGCTAAAGAAAAACCTGTCTATCTTAGAAAGTGTAATGCCTTGATGTAGGCTTTCCTAAATATTTTTCCTAGAGTTTGACAGATGTACACAGAGTACTCAATAGGCCGTTGACCTATCTTTTACATTATTTTCTTACATTATTTTACATTAAGTTCTTTATTCCCCTTAGGAAGACATATTTTCTATCAAAATTATATTTCCTTAACTTTTTAAATGCAGTTCTGGTATAGTAGAAGGAATAGCTGTGCTTTCCTACACGTTTTCTTCAGTTGTTTTAACTTACCACTTGTAAAGTGTACACTCTGTTCAGATCTTAGAGTTCTTTTAAATCACTTTTACCTCCGATAAAAACCACAAGTTGAAAAAATACAGTTATATTTTCCATTGAAAAATACTCCTTTTATTGTTCATTGGCTGTGTTGCTTAAAACATAATACCCTTAACTCTAGTATTTCACAAGTTGCTTCTTGTGGTTATGAAATTATAAACTTTAATGACAAATTTTATTTTTAATGCTTATTTTGTATGACTTTGCCAAGAGATCAGTGTAAGAGCAGAACATATCATCATATTAAATTCTGTACAGTTTTTTGTTGTTTTATAAATATATTTAGTCAAAGTCTTCTTCACAGTTTCAGGATGTATACAGTTATAAGAAGAATTGTTTGGATTAAAGCAGGATGGGGATGCGGCATCCAACCAAACTCTTCTAATTCTTTCTAGTGCAGAGGCTCCTGAAGAGTCACCAAGGAACTCTATCTAGATCTTTCCAAAATAGAGCCTGAAAAAAAACAAAAATAAAAAAACAAAAACAAAAAAACCCAAATAATGGATTGGCAGCATAGCTCTGAATTGTTAATTAAATATATATTCTCCTTCTAAAAGAATATTTTATTAAGAGCCTAATTCATATTGAGTAGTTGTTAAATATTTTAACATTTTCCCCTATAAGTGAAGTACAAAATAAAAATAAGTTTTTATTTTAGCTATTGGAACAAAAACTGTATTAAGATTCTCATATAGTTTAGTGTTATTAAAATCTCCCTCTATAAAAAAGTATTTTTTCTAAGTAACATACATTCATCATTGAAATAATATACAGTCATGTGACTATAGTCTCGTATGCAAGATAACTTTAATGTTCTGAAGAGATTTTTAAATTGTCCTCTCATTATAAGAAAGGATATGGTAATATTTCTACTTCAAAAAGTACATTAAAAACTGTAATTGAAATAATACTCAATTTCATTGCATTATGTACTTATGTAATTAACATTATTTTTATTAACTTTGAATTCTTTATATGAAGAATAATTCTGCTTATTTTATAAATATCCTAATGTAAATTGTTTATTATTATCATTATCAATCTGGTTTTATACAACCTACATTCATGAACTGAGGATTTTTGAAGCAAGTCCTCAGTTCCTTCAGTCATCCATGAAAATGAGCCAGTCTGTGTTATTTCCTTTGTTCATTCATTTAAATAAATAATTGTGCTTGGTCAGAGATGAATAAATTAGTAATAATCATTCAAAAGAGCTATAACCCCGTATATACTGAAAATGATCAAATGCAATGACTTATGTAAGTGTTTATACATTTATTTCCCACTGTGAGCCATTTCATGTACTTACATTTTGGCACTCTTGAATTATGAAAGTAATGTTTTATTCTAAACATTTGCTAAGAAATTAAAGGCATTTTCCCCCCATTTCCTGATGGTCTTTAAACTATTTCAAATTTAGAATTTCAGTAAAGAAAATAGCAACAGGCAACATTTCCATTTTGTAAAATATTCTGTAAGAGCTGTGAACAGAAACAAAAGATACAAATATAATCTGAATAAAATTATATTTTATTGAGTATTATAAATCGACATTTTGGGGACAGAAATAAAGGAGTGAAATCCAATATTGTGTGTATATGTGCGTGTACATGTGTTTAAAATCTCCACAAAGGGATATTGATAGGTCAGTATATTTTAACAAATAAAGTTTAATATTTTACATATGTATACAGAGATATGCATATGTATATCTTTCTACAGTGCTTAATTCTTAATATATATTTATAAGTCAGTGGTATTTGTGTGTATGTGTATGTGGGAGATAGAAATATTATTCACACTTTAGAGATAATTTGAAGCAGATTATAAAAATGCATATAATACATGTTATCCATAACGTTCATATTATAGTTTTATGGTAATATGAGATACATTTTTTGCAAAACTGAACAAATAAATATCATAAAACTTAAACTAGAATACAAACTTCCACATTGGAAAGTGGAAGATTAGCCTTAAGATAGTACTTTCAAAGAATAATTAACTTGAAGCTATTTTATAGAGATTCTGGCAGGAAAGTTGATCTTAAAATCATGGTTTAATTGGGGGGCACGTGATGTGATGAACACAGGGTTTTATACGCAACTGATAAATCATTGAACTCTACATCTGAAACTAATGATATACTATATGTTGGCTAATTTAAATTAAAATTAAGTTAAAAAAAGAAAACCTTTGGTTTGACAAAACAACACCAATAAAAACACAGCTAATTGGTAAAGAGTCATGCAAGCCCTTTGCTGTTGCTCTGATGCAGAATTTAAGGAATCCAGCCTAAAATCAATGATATAGAGATCACAAATACCATCTAACCCAGAGTATCTCAATCTCAGAACAACAGACTGGATAATTATTTTTTTGTGTGAGGCTATCCTGAGTAGTGTGGAACCTTTAGCAGCATCTCTAGCCTTCACCTATTAGATGTGAGTAGTTCCCACCCCACCCCACATGGGCCCTTCTGTGATACCAAAAGGATGTCTTGCCGGAAGTCCAATGGGGGGAAATTGTTCTAGTAAAGAACCAAAGATCTAAAATCATCACCTTATATTCCAGGTGGTAGGGCTGTAATGCAGAGATATTATGTGAGTTATTTAAATCCACATCAGCTAATTAGAGACAGAGCAGTCAACAGAAGTGGCTGGTATTCCTCTATTATTCTCTTCTCTATTTGACACACCTGGCTGAAATACACCTCCTACTTTTAGTATGTAATCAAAGTCCAGAAGTTGTATGTCCCATTTCTACCTTCTGCAGTCTGAAATTATACTTTTCTTCTAAGTAACATACTCACAAGATTTTAATAATCCATCACAATTATCTTTTGTGTAAAACATAAAACCAAATATAATATTGTTAACTTATGTCATTGGCTATGAATAGAAATCTACTTGTATCTTAACAGTAACTTCTTCAGTTAAAGACAAGAATAGTAAAACCCCTTCGGGTGCCTAGGTGGCTCAGTACGTTAAAGCCTCTGTCTTCGGCTCAGGTCATGGTCCCAGGGTCCTGGAATCGAGCCCCGTATTGGGCTTTCTGCACAGCGGGGAGCCTGCTTCCCCCAATCTCTCTGCCTGCCTCTCTGCCTACTTGTGATCTCTGTCAAATAACTAAATAAAATCTTAAAAAAAAAAGAATAGTAAAACCCAATTGCATTAATTATTAAAACAGAGTGACTGATTAAGGCCATTACAGCAGTGGGTTCATGTTATTAATATATTGGTCGTTGATTTTTCGGCAGTTGAAGGTCCACATTTTTTGTGTGTGGCTATTAATCTTAAATTGTGGAGAGGTTAATGTAAATAGGACTCCGAAGTTATTCAAGTGAGACAGCAGTACAGGAACTAATGAGGCTTTATAGGTGAACACTACACCAGAATTGCCTTTTATCTTTTGAGTTTTGAATCCCTTAGCTGACAGTGACACAGCAGGCAAGCACTGACCATTAGTAGAATATAATCTATACTGAAGGAGAAGCATAGTGGTTGCTTTACTGCAATTATAACATAATATATCACAAATGTAAACTATCCCTTAAACTTTTATATTTAATATTCCTTTATAGAATTGCTTTTATGGCAGATTAGTATAAGAGAAAATAATTTTGAAATAAATAGATTTGAGCCTCCACTTTACATCTAGAGTACTTTAACCTAGATTTTCCTCTAGAAAGGGAAGCAAACAAGAATGAAATGAAAAGGATTGTAGATACTATGCCATACCAATTAAACAATCACCTTTGAGTTAGAGACCTTAGATAATTTTTTTTTTTTTTTTTTTTTTTTGGTCACTTAAAAGCTATGTAAACAGGGATCCTGGGTGGTTCAGTTGGTTAAGCATCTGACTGTGGCTCAGGTCATCTCAGGGTCCTACCCTTTTTCCAACCCCCGCCCCTTCTGTTCTCTCTCAAATAGATAGATAGATAGATTGATTTTTTTTAAAGCTATGTAAACTCAGTATTCTTTCATTTTTGTAACTCTAACATAGGAATCAATAATACAGTCCTTTAGCCACTATTATGTTTAAATGAAGTAGTACACTATTGTCATATTAGCTGTTGTTATTATAATTGAAGTATCCAAGTTGAATAGCAGGAGTACACATTTTTACATAATTGTATTTTCAAAAAGCAAAAAAAAAAAAAGAGAGAGAGAGAGAGAGAGAGAGCGAGAGAGAGAGAGAGAGAGAAAGAAATTGTCCATCAGATAAGTGTAAAATTTCTGAGATGTCTTTTTCCTCCATCTATCACAGATGTAATCTGCTCTGCTTGCACAGGACTCTTCCAAATTACTTGGCTGTGATATTCCAAGTATGACAAATCACTTTGTTGGAATAGCCTAAATGGAGTCCTTCTTTCTACAATAATCATGCTCGTATGTTGATGGTGCTGGAAGACTGTATTTGCATTTGTTGAGGGTGGAGAAAGATCATTTTTAGTATTCTTTTTTTTCATATCTTTTTTTAAATAACATACACTGTATTATTTGCTTCAGGGGTACAGGTCTGTGAATCATCATTCTTGCACACTTCACAGCACTCACCATACCCTCCCCAATGTCCATAACCCAGCCAACCTATCCCTATCCCCCCACATTTTTAGTATTCTTTTCAATGATAAGGAACTATCATTAGCTCTCTAGGTTTAAAGTGAGATGAGTTTTGCACATTTCCATGGCACAAATTGGCATGCAAAAATCAATACAGTTAACATGAGATTTGTTTTTTATTCTTTGAAATCTAAGCTGCCAAGCTCTATAAATTGCTGAAGGAGAATGTAAAAATTTATTGGAGAATTTTAATACTGAGGTGCTGTTTATTAAGTTCCCTGATAAGCATTATTAACAATGTGCTAATATGTCATTCCACAAGTCTGTGAGATAACAAAGTATTAGTACAAGTAAAGTAATTTCATAGCTACTTTCCATTGAAATACTGGTAAAAGATCAAGTATCATCAAACTTTTAGATTTTGAAAGCCTTATGAAAAAATCACCAAAAGGAAGCAAATAGTGCATTAAAATACCATATACATAATGATAGCGATAGGACCAGAATGTCTGGCTAATAAAAGATCTTTAATATATTTTGTCTTATTTTTAATATTTTAACACTTACTAACTTTGCTAATAAGAGCATAATATGTATAAGTCTTTCATCTAAGTGAAAATATTTGTTATTTACTTGTATAAATAAAAAGTAAAAATTTTGGTGAATAGGGGCATCCCTAAAGAACCAAGTTCATAGAATGTATGCAAAGTAATTAACAATAACATTAAAGATTCCAAGAAAGCTTTGTGAAACAACACCAATATTTCCTTCATTGACTGGCATATCTAACATTGCACATTGGTAATTATTATCTTTCCTTGGCAGATCTGTACTCTGACATTTCTGACACTTACTAAGATTAATTCTGGCCAATGCAGTTTAAAGATCTTTATTTATTATTTTTTGATTGCATAGAAACAGGACTAATATGGCCTTGATTTTTGTTTGAATTGATTGAGTTGCAAGTAGGCCATAGTAAAATAATTGCTGTAGAGTAAACTCAGAGATTCTCCTTTAATGTCTTTCTGTCTATAGCGCCTTTTCAATCTCATGTCCCTAAAACTCTTCCTGAGTCAGTCCTAATTCACATGAGCTATTCTATACATACATACATATATATGTATAGAATAAAATGAAATAAAATGAATAAAATGAAATATGTTGCAGTATGTTTGCTTTTTTAATGACAAACGTATATATATGTGTATAGGATGGGGTGGGAGAAGGCAGTGGCTAAATGAAATATTGTTGATTAAGTCCACAGTAAACTTGCAAAGAAGTCCCATATCAATTTACTATCCTTTTGATTAAGCTATTAATAACATATATATATATATATATATTTTTAACCCACTGAGCCACCCAGGCACCCCAATAACATATATTAATTTCTAATTATGTTGACAGATAATTCCTTAAGTAATCTATCATGAAAACTTCACTTTTTAAAAATTTGGAATAAAGTACCAAAATTATCCATTGCAATTGAAAAGATTAAAGTATGTCCAATTATATTTAACCACAAAATTCATTAGATGACATTTTAATGCTTACAGGTTGAAATATTGGGATGTTAATATATTATCCGTAGTTCAGGCTTACTTCAGGATAAAAATGGTCTCTAATATCTCTATTGGGGAGAGACATGACACTTAAAATCTTAGACTGAAGTATTTAACACTACAAATTTCTGGTTAGTGTATTAGCTGTATTAATTTGAAATAGTAGCTGTATATAATGTAATGGAATCAAGGTTAAATTTGTATTTGATCATTTGTTACACATTTTTGTAGGGACTGTCACATTTAGCTTTAGTTTTATACAAAACTATAACATTCAAACAGCAGAATAATATCAGATTTTATTTTACTGCTTTAGAGAATACAATGAAGACTTTAGAAACACTATTTGTCTAAAAATTTTCCTACCACTATAAGGTTTCTTTTTAAAAATTTTATAGAATTAGGCTTTCAAAGAAAAGAGGATTTCTTAAATTCATCATCTTAAATCTTATGTCTTTTAATGACTTTTATATTTTTTCCATAAACTCCATTGGCCGCAGACTAGTACAGTTAATAGACACAACAAGTTTTGTTTGATTACTAAATCTTTAATAAGTGTATCCTCAGCCATATTTTAAGCAACTGCATTGATTGTGTATTTAATATTTATGGTTTTCTTTGGGATATAGTTCATTTTTATTCCATACTAATATTTTTTCCCAAATAGATTATTTGAAGTCTTACTATATATATTCCACATCTGCTAAATTAATATTGTGATTTACTTGTTGGCTTTTGAATAACCTTCTATTAGGCTGTTTTTTCCTGAGAATACAGATTTTGTAGTGTGCTTGATTCTCCAGGACCTATGAAAGTTAGATACATGTGTTTTATGTCTGTGAGATGAGGTTATTGAATTAAACATATTCTGTCTTACTTGTAAAATGTCATAGTCTAGCTATGTGTAACATTTACATGGTTGTGTCTATACAAAAAAAAATCCTTTTAATTTTATGTAGCTTTACCTTTTTGAGTGCACTCTACATTCACACGAAAAAGAAATAAAAGTTAGAGAAAAATAGAGAGCGAGAAGTTCTCACTTCTTAGTCTCTTGACTATGACTCTCCCTAGAGAGAGGACCGGTTTTTGGATATCTTTCCAGGGACATATTAGGAATATATATTTTAATTTTCTGTGCAAATATCAACACACTGTTTTCCATTCCCTGCTTTTTCCCACTAAAATTGTACTTTGGGAAGTTTTTTTAATGCATATACGGATGTATTATTTTTATTTCAAGTTACTAGGATGACTGTAAGTTATATCTTTCTGTAGATGCGTATAACTGACCTATTCCTTTTTTAAAAAATTAAGTACTCGTGAGACACCTGGGTGGCCCAGTCTGTTAAGTGTCTGTCTTCAGATCAAGTCATGATCCCGGAGTCCTGGGATTGAGCCCCACATGGGGCACTTTAGAGTAGCGAGTCTGCTTCTCTCTCTCCCTTGCCTCTCTCCCCACTCCTGTTCTCTCTCTCAAATAAATACATAAAATCTTTAAAAAGAAGAAAAAAGAAAAAAACAATCACGTAGTCACTATATTTTTCTGCTTGGGCTATCATAACAAAATATCATAGGTTGTATATCTGAAATAATAAGATATTTTTCACAAATCTAGATTCGGTGAAGTTCAAGATCAAGGTGTCAGCTAATTCTGTGCCTAGTGAGGACTCTTCCTAGTTTCTAGATGGCCTCCTTTTCACTGTGTCCTCACATGACAGCGAGAGCTCTGGTGTTTCTTCCCCTTATCACAAGGGCACCAGCCCTATTGGATTAGAGGCCTCAACCTTACGACCTTATTTAGCTTTTATCATCTTCTCACAGGCGCTATCTCCAATTTCACACACTTTGGGGACTGGAACTTCAACATGAGTCTTGGACATAAACATTTAGTATATATACTTCTTGTGTTTAAGGAAGTGAAAGCAGGCACAACATGAAACAACATATATAATCAAAAGAGTAATGACCCCCAAGTTCTGATTAGTCAGGACTGAGTTTGTCATGATTGGATGACAGCCATATTGGATGAAGATGTGATCCAACTAGTCAGTATAAGAGAAACTGAAGGTACAATTTACTGTACTAGACTTATTTACAATGCCTTAGAAAACCATTTGAGAGACATAGAAATACACAGGTCAATCTGTCAGCTGAATGCTGTATGACAAAAGGAAAATGAAATATGTTGCAGTATGTTTGCTTTTTTTAATGACAAGCATGAACAATATGCAAGAAAATCCCATAGAAGATTAAATGTTTATACTCTTAAATTTATAATGAGCTTCTGTTGTTAGAAAAGCCAAATTAAATGTGTATGATTTGAATCTAATTTCTTGATCTCTAATGCCTATGTTAAAATAGCCATAAGACCTAAGTTGTATGTGTGCCAGGAACACACATATCAGATCTTCAAGGGTCACACAAACTTGTCTCCTCAGCTTATTGAATTAATTGTCCATTGCGTTACTAACACCTACCAAAATAGTAATTATGAGTTCCCTGGAGAAAAATGCAAATTTTAATTTTTTATGGACCATACATGGACACTGTGTTTGAAATGTCTATTCATGTACTTTTCCAATTTTCCATAATTTTGTGTATTAAACTTAAAACTAATAGGGGATAGATGATGATAGTTAGATAGATAGATAGGTAGATTTATTTATAAATTTCCTTATTTCCCACTTATATGACTAAATAAATTAAAATAAATATAATTTGTCTTCTCCCACTCCCATTGGTCATATGGGAGTAAAAAAGTATCTTCTACCAATTTGACAACTGCCATTTAATTTTCTCTAGCTGTGCCTTGATTTTTATGCATCTCAATGTAACAATTTTTTTTAATTCTTTTTGTGTATTGGATATTTTAAAGAAATATTAAGCTATCTAGAACCAAGACCTATACTTTAAAAGATTTTTAACTTACTGTATTTAACATGTACATATTTAACTTATCAAGAATGTTTTTTGAGGGGCGCCTGGGTGGCTCAGTGGGTTAGGCCGCTGCCTTCGGCTCAGGTCATGATCTCAGGGTCCTGGGATCGAGTCCCGCATCGGGCTCTCTGCTCAGCAGGGAGCCTGCTTCCCTCTCTCTCTCTCTACCTGCCTCTCCGACTACTCGTGATTTCTCTCTGTCAAATAAATAAATAAAACCTTTAAAAAAAAAAAAAGAATGTTTTTTGAATCTGAAAGAGTTCTATATCATTTTATATCTGTGTGGATACACAGTCACCTGAGCATGACTTATTAAATACTCTATAATTTTCCTACTAATTTGCCCTTCATATTCATTCAGTAATTAGAGCTATGTTTTGTTCCTAGTTCTTTAAAAGGAACTCCTTAAGTAATATCACAGTATCTTATATACATAGCTTTTTTTTTAATGTTTGGATATTTGCTGGGGCAGATTTTCCTTGTTCATCTCAGGTAATGTATTTATTTTTTTAATCATTCATTTTTTCTCATCTTGAGTGTTTGCCTTTTCATATATATTTCATTACATGCTTCTCAAATTCTAAAAAATACCTGTTGAAAATTTTGTTGGAATTTTTTAGAATCGATATATCAGCTTAAAGATCAGTTTTTATCTTTAATACAATGAGTCTTCCAATCTTTTAGTGTGCACACATTTCTATTAATGTAGGTCTTCTTTACTGTTTCCCTTAGTTTTTATTTTTCCATAAAAGTCTTATACACATTTGTATTTATACATTCTTCTCAAGAATGTGAAAATTTCTACTATCCAGCTATTCTTGATGTATAGAAAAGCAATTGGTCTTAGCATATTGAATTGTACCAAGAATGCTAGATAAACTTCTTTAGCTATAAGCTATAATACTATATATGTATATACACACTATAATACTATATATACATATATGTTTATATATGTTTATATGCATATAAATATTTGATATTTGACTATCAATATTTGATAGTCCTCAAAACTTTCTTCTCTCATTCTCTATATAACTGGATTGGTCATGAAATAAAATTTTGAAGTGATGGTAGCAGTTTCTGTTATATTATTCCTAATTTAATGTTACCTTTTGAAATACTCACATGTAAAGTGATAATTGCTGTGGAATTCTTGCAGATAAACTTTATCCAGTTAAGAGATTTCCCTTTTATTCCTAGATTACCCAGATTTACACATATAACATATAGAATTATATATTATTTAATAGATGGTAAGCTCTAAAAATAAATGCCTTGCCTTTATAGTAATACTGATATTATTTTGTACCAAAAACAAGACTTTTTCTTCAATTATGCCTCAATACAAATGGAAAGAAAAAAATGACAGGGAAGAAAACAGGCCTGCTAAAAAGTCCTATTAGTAAGAGCAACTTCCTAAAGTTGGAAGGATATAGGATTGATGTTTTTAACCATGAATCTTTAATTTCTTGGAAGTTTGCAAATAAAAGATGTAATAAGAGAAAAAAAAATAATGTTCCAGTGTTAAACCAGGTCAGTATTGTTGACCTAAACCTATTGCATGATCGTCTATTTTGCTTTATTCTCTTGGGTTTATATTATTTTTAGACTTTTTGCATCAGTGTAGTTTAGTTTTTAAATTTTCTTGTAACTGTCCTCATTACTTTTAGAATCAAGTATATGCAAGCTTTATAAAAATGAGTTAGAGCATGTCCCTGACAGTTGGAAAACTTAGGTAAAAATGATATTTATGACTATGATATTATTTTATAAGACAAAAATATGAAATTACTGGTTCAATTTATTTTGAAAATGATAATTTGGGTTTTTGTTGCTGGTTTTAAATTTCTTATTGAGCAAATTCTGTAGTTTTTTTTTTTATTTTTACATAAAATCTATGTATATGATTTTCTCTTTCCTTCTCTGAATATATAATCAGTTCCCCTTTAAGTTTGTAATATCTTTATGCTTTTTAAATCAAACTTGCAAATCATCTTAATCCTGTTCTGCTATCAAAATTTTCCATTGCCATTTTGATTTTTCAGTTTTCTGGATGGTTGTTTATTTTGTTTTATATATTGAAGGCTACTTTATGATATTTGGAGATGGTAAACTGCAAATACCTGCAATTCGAGCAAGTAGAGCTTTTCAGGAGGCAATTAGTTACAGTGATCAGGAATTTAGAAATAAAATTTGTGTTGGAGAATTAAAATTCATAGTTACAAAAGTATATGGATAATAACTGAAGTCATGGTAGTAAGCAGGATCACCCAAAGTAAATTTGTCAAATGAGAACAGCAGTGGGATAGGATCTAAATCTAGGAAAACTCAATATTTTAAAAAGATCTAGACAAAGTGAAGCCTAGAAATGCTAAGTGAGAAGTAGCAGGCAGATTAGTAGGAGAAAATTCAGGAGAATGTGTCTTGGTAGATAACAGATCATTCACAACAAAGTGCATGAACAATGGAGAGAATGTTGTAGAAAGATCAGTTAATGATAAAGAAATAAGGTTTGAATTAGAGCAGGAAGGTAAAAATGGCATTGGCATGAAAAGTGCCAAATTGTTGGAGCAGCTGTGAAGAGAAGCAGATGGTAAATCATTAGACTCTTTCAAGATATTTAATCATGAAGTAAAGAGAACTATCATGAAATATGAGGTCAAAACAGGAAATGCAAAGATATAAGAGAGATATGAGCATGTTTAAATGTTGAGGATGGGAAAAGAGCAAGAATTTTTGGAAAAGTGACATTACTGAGGCAGAATGAGAACTTGGGATTCAGAGGATAGTTCTTCAACTATAATAAAGATGCAAGAGAAGATGAGGGACTATTGGTCTTTGGTGGCAGAAAATCGATGGTATATCATATGCTTGGTTTCTATCTTCTCTGTGACGTAGAAGAGGAGACCATCTACTGGGGATTTGGGGAAAATATGAAACACATTTTTTGAAAGTATGGAAAAGACATGGACACAATTAAACTTCCTGGCATCAAGCATTGGATATTGGGAATTTTAGGCTCCATATCCAAGTGAGAATTGCCTTTTCTTACCAGAGGTCATGTGAGAAGTCATTCCTATGCCACAGACAGGATAGAAACTACAGAAAAATATCAACAAAGGACACACTGAAAATTGATACATTATATAGCAAACTTATTAAGTGGCAAGATCATCAGTTCTAATATTTCAAAATTTACTTTAAGGGAATACATTCTTCTATATGAATCAATCTTCAGGATGTATTAGTTAAGTCAACTCTTCCATATAGTTCTAAGAACAATCAAAATAATAGTTAAATCTACTTCATAATTACACATTAAGAGCAAACTTTCAGATAAGAGTTGCCTAATATATCAGGGTGATAAATGGGTACAATGAAATCTTAGAAGGTACTCTATCATTATGGAGAAAAAAAACTACTTCATGTGATCATCTGTCATGTTCTTTAAGCAATAGTTAATTAGCTTACCCAAATCCCCATTTTTAGGATGAAATGTTGACTAATCTGAATGTGAAAATCCTTTAAAATATGAACAATAAAGGCTCACATGAATCTTTAACCTGAAAAGAAGTTCTTTCTCTGTTAAAGCTATTATCAGTGCCACTGTTAGAGATGGTAGATCATGAAAAAATATTGCTAGTATCTGAATATTAATATAAATAAACCACAATGCAAACCAGGAATAAATAACATGTAAAATATTTATATTTTCTTTAATATATAATTTATTTTTAGTTAATATAGATATATTTAAGTGTTTAAAATAATTTTATATATAACCTATTTTTCCAAACTTGTTTTCTCTATAAGGTCTTATAGATGTTTAAGTTTTTATATGTATAAGTTATATACATACATAAGTTATATTGTGAAAAGATCTTATTTTGTAATCTTGGGACATCATAGTATAAGCATAATCTAGGCATCTGTTATCCTTCCTATGTTTAAAGAATTTATAGCATTATTTAAGATATTGTATTCAAAGACCACATTGACATACATATTATTATTAAATAAGCAGTACTTTAAGATAATATTCAAAATAATAATATTTTAAATAAAAGCTGTTATTATGAAATTTCATAATCTATTTTGAGAAGAATATTGTTTGACATGTCAATTCCCTGGTTAGCTGCATCTCTGATAACTCAAGCCTTTTTACATAATGAGATTTGATTTAAAATACTTATGACCCTTTAAAGATTTTTACTGAGAATATTATTATCCTTGGATTAGTTTTTTATTTGTCAGAGTTTTTACATTAGGAATAATGATTACTCCATTGTGAGGAAATTTTGCTCACTTAAGGAAAAGCATAAAAACAGAACAATCATTGTAAGTTTGACACGATGTAACTGACTTAGAAGAAAATACTTACTACCTGTGATTTCTTGCTGAAATTGAAAAAAAAAGCTTATATTTTAAAACTTGACTTAAATTTTATATACACATAACTTATGTACACTATATACTGTGTATTAGCTTCAGTTTTGAAACAAAGTAATAACAAAGCTTTCACATGTAACATTTGATTATGATGTTTATCATGATGCTAATTCTGAATAGATGCCATTGAACTTGTCTAAATAAAACAATGCAGCAGAAACTATATAATATTTTGGTCTATTTGAAGTCCCAAAGACATCTGTTTGAATAACTGAGACAGGAGTAGTCACTCACAGCAAAGAAGGCAGTGCCTCAAATGCAAATTTTATTTTCCACTCTAAAATACAGAAATAGTTAAAAAATTCTAATAATAAGTACTTAAAATAGTATTATTTCCTGTTTTCATTTATAAAGCCTATATTTGACTGAATAATTTCAATTTCTTTTTCAAAAAGTGATATGACTATGCTCTACTAAAATTCATTTGACTGTCTCCCCTTATAAAATATCATTCAGTTTCATAATTTTTTAGACACTTAGATATTAAGATGGTCTTTTTTTCTGTTTTCAGATACAGTCCCATTTATTTTAAAACATCAGTATCATATGTTATTAAAAGCTCTACTTGTATACCCCTCCACTACCCCCTTTAAGAGAGTAGCAGTGCCTCTTGCTGTTTGGATTGTGTTCTACGCATGTACTTCATTGCTCCTCTTCCCAAAGATATTCCATGTCTTCTCATGCCAGTGTTGTTTCGCTTTTCATAGTGGATTCAACTAATCATCTATAGACATGGAATGGCTGAGTTCTGCCTCCAGCAGGCCTCATAGGTCTGACCCCTCCAAGCATCCCATCTAGGGAATGGTGCTGTGTCATATACTTCTTTTGGACCCTAATGTGTGGTAGTCTCCAGCAAGCCACCCTCTAACACTCTTGCTTACCAGCTACAACTACAACTCTGAGGTGTGGAAAATTAGGTGAGATTTAACTTGTGTACCTCTTAAGAATCAGGAACTCAGTATGAAGGTTTTTGTTCTTTCTGACTGATCATATTGCCTCTACCCAGTGCCCTTTCTGGCAGTGCAAGAGAAAGTCAGAGAACCTTGTGACTAACGTGTTTGCCCAGAATGTTTTCTACCATTCTTTTTCTAACAGATACCCCAAAACGTTTGAGTAAAGAAGGAAAAGACGTTTATAACATTGGGTATGGTATTGATTTAAGAAAAGTGACCACAGAAGGCTCTACCTCAGCCTTTGCACAATTATTGTCATAACTTTTATTTCTACTTTGGTTAAAAACCCTGACATACAGAGTTCTTATTTGGGAGTAAAACAGTCAATAGCAAAGGAGGCACTCACTCTCAGGCACATGGATTTGTGGGGATTGCTCTGCACGAACCCCAGAGTTAGTGAAGGTCTAAAGAATAAGTAAGGTACCAAGAGTGCAAAGCTTAAAGGAGAATTTACTTTCAAGGGCTGATCCTGCTCTTGCCTGAGTCTGAAAAGGAGTGCCTCCTTAAATTTTATTCTCTGAAAACTTATTGAATTTTACTATAGTCTTTTTATCATCCAGTCTTTCCTTTGGACTTCTGAATATAGGAAATACAGCTATAAACTCTTACTGTCCTTAGCTATTAATTTTTTTGTGTGTCTGTGTGGATCATTTCTTGATTGTTATCAATAATGATTTTGAGCTTTATTTTCCTATTTCTTTGTATGATTGGTAATTTAGATTGAATGATAGGCACTGTGAATTTATTTTTATGAGTAACCATTTTTTAGTGACTCCTATATATTTTTATTATTTTTTTTATTAACATGTAATGTATTATTTGTTTCAGGGGTACAGGTCTGTGAATTGTCAGGCTTACACAATTCACAGCACTCACCATAGCACATACCCTCCCCATTGTCCATAAACCAGCCACCCTATCCATTCTCCCGCATGCCCCAGCAACACTTAGTTTCCTGAGATTAAGAGTCCCTTATGGTTTCTTTCCTTCCCAAGCCCATCCTGTTTCATTTTTTCCCTCCTTACCACCCCCATGACCCCCTTCCCTGCCTCCGAATTCCTCATATCAGAGAGATCATATGATACTTGTCTTTCTCTGATTCACTTATTTCGCTTAGCATAATACCATCTAGTTACATCCATTGTCATTGCAAATGCCAAGATTTCACACTGATACATGTAGAAATACTTTAATGACTTAAGTGTTGAGTTTACATTTAATGTTACTGTAAATAGATACCCCAATTTTATTTTCTAATTGTTCACTACTAGTATATAGTAGTGATGTCCATTTGTTGATGGACATCTAGGTTCTTTCCATAGTTGGGCTATTGTGGACATTGCTGCTATAAACACTCAGGTGCATGTGCCCCTTTGGATCACTACATTTGTATCTTTAGGGTAAATACCCAGTAGTGCGATTGCTGAATTGTACTCCTATACATATTATTGAGACTTGTTCTGAGGCACAGTTGAATTATTAGGAATAATTGTAATTTTTCAGATATTGCTCTAAGATTATTTATTTGGAACTAGATTAGGGGTTGGACTAGTAGAACCAAACTTTAATATCACATTCAATGATGAATTAGTGAATGTTTTCCAGCTAAGACTGAGAGTAAAGCAAGAATATCTATTGGCACTATTATTCAGCATTGCACTAGATGTTTTATCTACTACAAGAAAGACAAATATTTTAAAAAGGCACATTTTAGGAAACAGTGAAGTAAAATTGCCTTTATTTGAACCTGCTGATTGTTTACTAAAAATAACATGAGTAATCTAGAAAACAACTTAGATATGGTAAGTAAAATTAAGATAATGAGATACAAAATCAATATATAAAAATTGTTTTTATTTCTATATACTAGTAGTGAACCATTAGAAAATAAAATTGGAGTATCTATTTACAGTAACATTAAACGTAAACTCAACACTTAAGTCATTAAAGTATTTCTACATGTATCAGTGTGATAGTGTTTGACCACCAATTAACTGCCTTTTTTCCTAGTTACTGTAACAAATATTTGATGATAGGCTTATTAATTTGTTTATCCAAACATTAATTGTATTTGTTTTTGTTTTATTTGTGGAGTCAAATAAGATTTGAGTAGCATGCAAAAATATCTATTTACATCAGTATTAAACAAAATACATAAGAATAAATACCAGAAAGGCCAAGCTCTTCACTGAAAACTATGTAATATTGCTTAGAGAAATTAAGAAAGACCTAAATTATTTGTCCACCATGTATATGGATTGAAATACTCAAATTCTTCAGATGTTAATTCTCCCCGCATTGATCTACACGGAACCCCAGTCTAAATGTCAAGGTATTTTTAAAGACATTTCTAGATTTATATGGTTAAAAAAAAACCTGGAATAGACATAACAACTTTAAAATATAATGTTGAAGTGGTCTTATAGAGGTTTTTTTAGTCACAGGCCCTGAAGCATGTGCAAAGTAGACCTTGAATGGCCCCATAAGGAGGTCAAGTCATGGTACAGGTAGAGAGAATGTTGCAGGACCTAAAGTACACTTTTATTAGGGTCCGTAGGTGGAGTGCTTTGGGATTCCCAGGCTAAGGCTATATTTGTCAATTGAAATGAAAACAAAACAAAAAAGGGTTTTGGCAAGCTTTGGGGCATACAAGGGGAAGACAATGGAAGGTGGGGAAGACTGATTATCACAAGGACCTTTGAGAGGGTCATATAGGAACTTGTATTTGCTTGTGAATCTGTGAGCTGTTTTCTAGGGCATGTGATCTTGGAAGGAGCTAGGATCAGTTCAAGGCCCTTGCAGGTATCTTGACTGCACAAAAAGGATGCTGAGGCAGCAGTGTTATGGAGTAGTTTTGTTAAAGTCTCAGCATGAGGACAGGACACACATACACTCTGTCACTCAAACACACACACACACACACACACACAAAGTCATCTTCAATACTGTCTTTTCTTCCAATAATGTGCAGAGTTATGCTATACCTGGAACCTCTTCCCATATACAATAAAATTTTTTGCTTGCTTTTATTCCTTCTTCCAGCTCTTCTTTCTCTACCACAACCTCTCTTTTTATAATTTTCTGGAATTTTACTTTGTAATTTTTATACTTTGATAATTTTGGCAAATGTTTTAAAAATATGATCCCAAGGTTATAAACTTATAAAAATATGACTTTTTAGAAAATAAAAACAAAACTTTTGCCCTTCAGAAGATTGTTACATAAAATGTTTTGGAGTTGATGGACCAACGGCAAAACTAAAAAATTCCCATAATTTCTCTTTTATGTATTTTGATATTGTGTATCTTGATATCAATTTGTCTGAAATATATATTTGAGTTATTGACACTGTTTTAAAGGTAGAAATTACCTAAAGTTCCATTCAGATCCAGGCAACAAAATGCTCTAATGTGCAGCTGAACATAAAACTAGTCACAATCCTAAATCTAAGGGACTAATATAAAAACTTATTAATGAAAACCAGTTTTGCTGATAGAGTATCTCTAGTGTATTAGTGTGCTTTGAACTCTACTTAACCTCACACATACAAAAAAAAATAATAATAATGCTATTTATCATGTTAATTAACAAACTGATGTTTAACAGAACTAAATATAGCCACAACACTTGTAATAAACATGTTTGGATTATGGGGTTTAATTTGAGTTTTTAAAATGCTATCCAAGCAACCCTGGATTTTGTATTCTCAGTTACAGCACTGCTGTGTGATGTAGAGTAGAATTCTCTGGCTCTCTCTCATACTGCCCACCCCCCCAACTGCTGTCTATGTTGCAGAATTTTAAATTGAATTACAGTCTAGCCATACTGTGATAGGTATGTGACACAGTTGTCCAGAGTTTCATATGGCAACTTCCTTGACCTTGGGTAATTCACATTCTAGGAAGACCAATAATACTATTTCAGAGTTGCTGCTATTAGTGTGTGTACATATATATATATTTTTTCTAGGCCATCTAGACAGACTATATTTAATCCTCATTATTTGCAGATTCCTCATTTGCAAATTCATCTACTTGCTAAAGTTTATTTGTAACCCCAAATCAATACTTGTTGTGTTTTCATGGTAATCTGCAGAGATGCGTAGAGCAGTGAGAAAATGAGTAGTCTACATGCATGTTCTCAGCCGAAGCTGAACAACTGATCAAGGTTCCACTATGCCTTCTTGTTTCAGTTCTCGTACAGAGATGACCAGAGGAGGGAGATATAGTGGGCAGCAGCTCTGTGTGGTACAAGGAGCTCTGGTTTGGACCACTGGATAGGGTGTGAATCCCAATCTTGGTACCTCTCAGTGGGGCAACCTCAGGCAAGTTTAATACTTCTGAAACTCATTTTCTCTTGTAAAATAAAGAAATTAGAATCTAATAGGATGAGCTGTTCTTAGGATTTATAATATAAAATCTACTATAATCTAGGATTTTTTTAAACTTTATAACCTATATACATAAACTCCCCACCAAGAACAGTTTTCCATATTTATTAAAGCAGTGTTTGTGGCAGTTTTATAGAACATAACTGCTGTGGATGAGAATTAACTGTATGTGTGTAATTGGTTCCTTAAAATATGTTGTCTCCAAAGCAAATTTCTTTAAGAAAGAAGCAAAGAAACAAGTAAAAAGTATATCCTGAACATCTTCAATTACCTTCTAGAAGTCTATTGAAGACATTCATATTAAAAGGTAGTGATCACCGGACTCCTGAGGCTTAAGTTTCCAGGGGCAATCTCAACAATAATATCAAAGGAATGGAAACAAAACAAACAGAACTCTGCTCTGTCACAATTGAGACCTTATTTTTCAGCTTCCATTTCTGGATATATTAAAGGAGAGAGTCCATCTCTGTTTATCGTCAAAGTTAACGGCTATTACTTGTTGACAGTTTTAACAGATCCACTTAGAAGAACCTGACTAGATTGCTCTGTGACAGTATCAGCAGGAGTTCTCACCCCCAGCTCAAGCAATCTATAAACCCAGCATGAGAGACCATGATAAAATCAGTTGTAAAGCTCATACAATGGGTGAAATAGGTAGTAAGTCTGCATTTTTCATGAATTTTGAGGGGAGAAATGGCACAGCAGTTAATCACAGCATGATAACTTTAAAATGACTTGCTGATGAGTTCCCAAAAAAAGGCCCTAGTAAATCATTGAAGGGTATGGAAAAACTATTTGCTAAGCATAATTTAGCATGCTTTCTGCATAGGTCATTTAGAAAGCATCATGCCAATTCATTGCCACTTTTAAGAAAGGCCTAGATGCTGCTCATTTGTTCCACATTTCACTTAGCTGGTAGGGAATTTGTTCAATAATCTCAACTATATATGCAGAATTGGAGAAGAAAACCCACCCTCTTAAATCCTTTTTAGTTTCTTTACTTAAGGAAAACACCTTCTTTTTTTTCCCAGTGATTAAAATATACCATGCATTGAGGTTGGAATAATATTTGACCCTTAGTATATCTGTATCTGTGTTCCATTTCCTGGCTTCTCTTGCCTCTCCCAAATGTCTTTGTTCTCCCACATACAAAGCCAATTCATTATATTCAGATGTTTGTCTGCAATTCTTCAACTCAGTATTTTTTTTTACCATTTAGAATCTTCATTTATACTTATTAAAATCAATTTTAAAGAAATTTAGACATAGTTTTATCACAATCACACTTATGTATATTAAAGGGAAATAAAAGCAAAATAAATTGTCACCCATGACTTTGAGTCAAATTCCTCTAAGTCACATTTCTGTCCACATTTTTCCAACTCAGTATTTTTGAGATGAATCATCAACTAACTTTTGTCAAGCTTAAGAAATATGATAAAAAATGAGAAAAGATTGTCTGCAATATACACTATTTCTCAACCTCTTCCTTAGAAAACAAAAAACAGATGAACCATATGTAAAATAAAAGCAACTTAGAAGATATGATCATATAGAAATTATCCTACCCAATTTTTCCATTAAAGGATCATGCTCAACTTTGTTGCTGCTGTTGTTGTCATCTATATTTTTCCAAAGTAAAAATATTCAAAAATTTAAAACATTAACTTATCAAAGAGTTCATTAATTAATGAGGGAACCAGCTAGGTAGTTCTGAGATCACTTTACAGACCAGAAATTTATGGATAATATTCAATAAGAATATTAGAATAAGATGGCTAGGTTAGATGTTAAAGCCCTGTAGAACATTATGCCCCCTCTGGGGTGTCTTTTTTACTGAATAGGATTCGATTTAATTTGTTCTAAATCTAGAAGTTAACAACTTCACTGAGTCTGAGGCTTCATTAAATAGAAAATATCAAAATAAAACAAAAATATGCTCCCAGAACTTGAATAAATGGTCTTTTTATTTTTTATTTTATTTATTTATATTAAAAGATTTTATTTATTTATTAGAGAGAGAGAGGGAGAGCAAGAGTGCATAAGCAGGGAGAGTGGCAGGCAGAGGGAGAGGGGGAAGCAGGCTCCCCACTGAGTAAGGAGCCAAATGGGATGCTGGGTTCTGCTAGATATCAGGGTCCTGAGAGCATGACCTGAGCTGAAAGCTAGTACTCAACTGACTGAGCCTAGTGCCCCTAAATGCTCCTTTTAATCGGCAATGTTTCAGTAGAATATAGGAAAACATGCTGCTATCCTTTAGCCTTATTTTAAATGGTGTATAATTTAATAGCAGTTATTACTTATCTTTTTTCCATCCTAATTATAAAGTTTAAATGGGATATTGGCTAATCCATACACATATATTTAAAAAATATCTATTTAAAGTTTAAAGTGTTTATACTTTATTGTATTCTACTTACTATTTATTCTACTTACTAAATTCTTCAGTCAAAAGACATAGAGTGGCTAAGTGAATAAAAAATAAGATGTGTCACTAAGCTGACAACAAGGGACTCACTTTAGATACAAAGACACACAGAGACTGAAAGTGAAGGGATGTAAAAAGATGTTCCATGCAAATGGAAACAAACAAACAAAAGTGGACTGGAATAGCTATACTTTACATCAGGCAAAATGGACTTTAAAACGAAGAGTGTAATAAAAGACAAAGTTGGGTGCTGCATGCTGTTAGAAGAATCAATCCAACAGGAGGATATAACATTGGTAAATATTTATGCACCCAACCTAGGATCACATACATATATGATACAAATATTAATAGACTTAAAGGGGAAAACAGGCAGAAATAGTAAACAATAATAGAAACAAAAAAAATAATAGAACAAAATAGAATAGAACAAATACAATAATATTTATTGTATAATAATATAATACAATAGAACAAAAACAATAATAGAAACAAAAACAATAATAGTAAGGGAATTTAGTACCCCTCTCACATCAATGGATAGATCATTCAGACAGAAGATCAATAAGAAAACATAGGTCTTAAAGGACACATTAGACCAGGTGGAATTAACAGAACATTCCATTACAAGATATAGGGAATTCAATCAAAAATCAGTAGAATATACATTCTGCTCAAGTGGACAACAAATATTTTCCAGGATAGATTATGCATTAAGCCACAAAGCAGGTCTTAATAAAATTTAATAGAATTGGGGCGCCTGGGTGGCTCAGTGGGTTAAAGCCTCTGCCTTCAGCTCAGGTCATGATCCTAGGGTCCTGGGATTAAGCCCCGCATCAGGCTCTCTGCTCAGCGGGAAGCCTGCTTCCTCCTCTCTCTCTGCCTGCCTATCTGGCTACTTGTGATCTCTGTCTATCAAATAAATAAATAAAATCTTTAAAATAAAATTTAAGAGAGTTGAAGTCATATCAAACATCTCTTTGAACTATAGTGGTACAGCAATTGCAATTTTAAGAGGGAAGTTCATAGTGATAAATGCTTACCTTGAGAAACAAATCACAGATAAACAATCCAAATTTACATCTAAAGGGGCTAGAAAAAGGAGAACAGATGTGAGGATGTGGAGAAAAGGTACCCCTGTGAATTGTTGGTGAGAATGAGAGTTGGTCATAGAACTACCATGTGATCCAGCAATTCGACTTCTTGATACTTATCTGAAGAAAATGAAAACACTAACTTGAAATGATATACACACCCTCATTTTCATTCCTGCATTATTTACAAAGGCCAAGAAATAGAAACCACCTAAGTGTCATCGATAGATGAATGGGTAGAGAAATTGTGGTACATATATTCAGTGGACTATTAGTCAACTGTAAAAAGTAAGGACATTTTGCCATTTAGGACAACACAGATGGACCTTGAGTATAAGTGAAATAAATCAGAGAAAAACAAATGCCATATAACCTCTCATAAATACGAAATCATGAAAAATAAAAAAGAAAACCAGTGGAAAGAACAAAAACAAAGAAACCTAGCTCATGGATACTGAGAACGAATTGGTGGTTGGTGGTTGCCAGGGGCAGGAGTGGGTTGTGGGAGAAATGGATGAAAGGAGTAAAAACAAAAACAGACAAATAAGAAGAACAAAAAAATCAACTTTATTTTGTTTTGTTTACTGTTTTAAAAATATATGCTAAATCATTATTTACTCCATGTGTCCATCTTAAACTAACTTTGTAAAAGTTAGTTTATCCACTCATTTCTAAAGTAAATGTTCATTTACTTTATATGAGATTGCTAAAGTGAATCTGTGGGTTGTTCATTTCTAAAGTAAATCTGTGGATATGCTCTTTTAATGTATTAAATCATATAAGTTTAGGTAAGAAGAAAATTCTGGAATCATTATGTGCCATTCTTTCTTTTGGGGGAATGATGAAATTTAAACCCCCAAATTTTAAGTGGTTTAAGATTATAGTGCTAGTGATAATCTAAAACCTGGAGGTCATTTAAAAATAGTCTATTCTTTCTAATTTGCCAAGCTTGAATCTGATTCACAATTTTAGCTGGTGTGTATTAACTTAATTTCCATATGCCTCATATACATTGTTATCATGGACATCTATTTAAAAATAGTATTTTCTTTAGAGGAAATTAACTTTTTGAGATAATCTTCATTTTGTTGTATATTTCAAAAAGAGATACTTTGTGCTTTATGAAGTATTCCTAAAATCAAATGATCTATAAGAAATAAATTTTGAGTTATATGTGAAAAGGTAGATGACATTTTAATCATTACATTTATCAAAAAAATGAAATACTCATAATTTGCAAATAACCTTTCTCCTACAAATACTCTATAATTTATACATTTAGTGAATGAATGAATAAATACTTATTGGATATTCTATTGAGTTTCTGAGATATAAAGCATTTTCCAAATAAGATTACTACAGTACTATTTTATAGATTCAATTCTGTCTGGTGATAATGTTAGTAATGAATTACCTGTATTTTTTCCCACTGAATCTTAGGCACTATTTTGTAATGAAAGGAGTATGGATTAAACCAGGAAGCTAGAGACATAAATTCAATTCCCTCTCACAAGATAGGGCCTCTTATAGTAATGCTTGAACAAATTATTCAAATTCTCCAGGCCACAGTTTCTTTATCAATAAAATAAAGGAGGTGGATTAAAGGATATTTAAGTCCTTCCAGAACTAACATAGTAAGACTTTCATAAGTGTTGCCAAAATAGTGATACTACATGGTTCCTTTGCTTAGAATTCATTCAGAGAAACAACAATAACAACAAACAAACAAACAAAAACCAGTGTTATTTTATTAAGCTTGATGAAGCGTCACTGATCAGCATAAGCTTCAAACCACCCACAGATATTATAATTGCCTTGGCAATCTTAGCCAATTAATATCACATTTTTACAAAGTTAAGTATTTAAACTCTACTTCATGCAGAGGACTGTTAAAAATCACTACACATTTTATTTTTAACAGTTACCAAAGGAAAATTTTATAACTGACTACAGAAATAAGAGTAACTTAATTAACATGGTATTTATTCCATCTCATTTCATTCAAATTGTGCTTTAAGTCATACTGCTGAGAGTTCTTACTCCCTTGAACTTTAAAATAAAATAGGCCCGAACTTCAACTGTATATATATTGAGAGATTGAACACCCCAATCAAATATTTCCAGATAGTCTTTTGGTAGGGATGTGAGGAAGTAGAGTGTGCTTAATTCAGGATTCCCATTATCTACTGAATTTTGGATATTTCTAGTACATCAGTACTTCCACTTCGCCTTCACATTCAGTAAAAATTTTAGACAACAGTATGGAACGTACTGCAATAAGTTACAGGCAATAATTAAAATATATTAACTCTTCCTCTTTGAAGTCTTTGGCTATGACCCCCCAATGGGTCATATTTTATTCTACTTATGGGATGGACTGTCACACTGCCTTATTCTGATTCAACATTTTCTCTTCTCTTGCTAGCTCACTTTTACAGTTCTTGTTCATTTCTGATGTTCATTGAGAACGTGTTACAAGAATGTCAAAGAAAATATCTATGGAATGAACATAGCTTCTTCTGGGGTACCTGGGTTGTTCAGTCATTAAGTGTCTGCTTTTAGTTTAGGTCATAATCTTAGGATCCTGGTTCCCAGGATCCAGCCACGTGTAGGGCTTCCAGCTTGTGGGGAATTCTGCTTTTCTTTCTCTCTGTCTCAATCTTTACCTTTGCCCCTCCACACTGCTCATTTTCTCTCTCACAAATAAATAAATAAAATATTGAAAAAATAAAAAATAAATTAAAAAAGTAAACATGCATGCCGATGTATATAATTATTTTTGTATATTTTCTGGAAGGGTTTAATATGCCTTAGAAAAGCATAGAATTGGCTTATGTACATTGGGGACGGTATGTGATATGGTGAGTGCTGTGAAGTATGTAAGCCTGACGATTCACAGACCTGTACCCCTAGGGCAAATAATACATTATATGTTAATAAATAATACTATTAAAAGTTAAAAATAGGAAAAAGAAAAGAAAAACATAGAAAAATATGAGGAGAAATTTTGGTTAGAAAACCAGGGTAAGGGGTGCCTAGGTGGCTCAGTGGGTTAATGCCTTTGGCTCAGATCATGATCCCGGGGTCCTGGGATTGAGCCCTGCTTTGGGCTCTCTGCTAGGCAGGAGCCTGCCTCTCCTCTCTCTGTGCCTGCCTCTCTGACTACTTATGATTTCTGTCTGTCAAATATATAAATAAAATCTTAAAAAAAAAAAAGAACGAAAGAAAACCAGGGTAATTTGAAGTATTTATGTAAAAACCTCCATTTTGCATGGTTATTTTCATAAATAAGTTGAGAAATTATTTTCTATGAAAATGGTACCAATATATTTATAAAATTCTGCTTACTAATGCTTGGTAAAGCAAGGTACTTTGAGGAGAAAATTAAGATGTTTCTGTTTCTATTTTAATAGTATCAATCTGAAATAATAGAATGATTTTTTGGTGATAAAAATGATCTGGAATTAAGGCTGATGGTTGCTCAATGTTGTGATATATTTAAGACCACTGAATTGTATACTTCAAAAGGGTAAATTTCATGTGTGTGTCAATACAACTGTTAAAATAAGATGAAAATAGTAAGTAATATTTATTGTATGAATTAGCACTTCGAAGATTACAAAACCTTTTATTTTTAGTAGACTTAAGATTGAATTAGAGATTTTTTTTTTTTAAAGATTTTATTTATCTATTTGACAGAGAGAAACCACAAGTAGACGGAGAGGCAGGCAGAGAGAGAGAGAGGGAAGCAGGCTCCCCGCTGAGCAGAAAGCCCGATGCGGGACTCGATCCCAGGACCCTGAGATCATGACCTGAGCCGAAGGCAGTGGCTTAACCCACTGAGCCACCCAGGCGCCCTGAATTAGAGATCTTTAATTGTTTTTGCATTTCTAACCTCCAAAAATATTTTGAAAGTTTATGCATAATCCCACAGAGTTTCAAGATGCCATCAAAGTTTCTTACTAGATTAAATATTTGAAAGGTAAATATTTTCCAAATTTGAACAGCAGTGTTCAAAATGACTTTAAAACTTATATTATTTTTGAACATATCTAAAACATAATCATGTAATTCACACCAGTATACATTTAGAAATACAGGACGATTTGCATGAACTTGATGCAACTGGGAGGTAACATCTGGATCAAGAAGTATATAAGAAATAATGAGGATATGAACTCAGTGACAAAATAAGGAAAGGGGAATATGCTAGAGATACTTGAAGAATAAACTGATAAAGGAAACTGTGAACGAGAATAAAATAGTGAATCCAGAAAAGTCTTCAGTTAGTTATGAACATTAAAGATTTATTGGTGAATGGGAATAGTTTGCCTATGCAAACTTTGAATTATAGACTCTGCAGTGTTAATAATACAACATACATTAAAATGTCCAATATACACTTATAAGTAATCTTTACCTGCGGGTAGGAATTTAAGCTCCCTCTTGGCTCAAACTTGCCTGTGGAAAAATCCATGCTTAAGGTGGCAGAAGGTGATCAGTGACCCTAACAGCAAAGAATATTGATGCTGTAGGTAGGTTCTCAAACCTTTTTGATTAATATTGTCTACAAGACTAACAGTGAATCCCAGAGTAAAAACAACTTCTAATCTGAGAATGTTATAAATTTTCTAAGTTTATCAACCATCCAACTGAGAGACAGTTTAATAATAATAATAATAATAATACCCACAAGGGCTAATAAATTTTTAAAAAAGAATCTTCAGGCTTGAATGCCATGCTAGACCTGTGCTTCTCAAACTTGGCTGCATTTAGACTCACTTGGAAAATACGAACCATAAGTGACTCTTAATCTTACAAAACAAACTGAGGGTTGCTGGGGGGAGGGGGGTTAGTAGAAGGAGGGTGGGGTTATGGACATTGGGAAGGGTATGTGCTTTGGTGAGTGCTGATTCACAGACCTGTACCCCTGGGGATAAAAATACATGTTTATAAAAAATAAAAAAATTTAAAAAAAAATAAAAGAGTGTTCTAAGGCAAAAAAAAAAAAGAAAAGAAAAGAAAAATACAATATCAAGAATGCATACCCCAAATCAGAAAGAACTAGATAGAGGACCCAAAGTTTTATATAAAATGTGTGTGTGTGTGTACACACACATTTTGCCCTTTTTTAAAAGAGTTTATTTATTTATTTGACAGACAAGATCACAAGTAGGCAGAGAGGCAGATAGAGAGAGAGGAGGAAGCAGGCTCCCTGCTAAGCAGAGAGCCCAATGAGGGGCTCCATCTCAGGGTCCTGGGATCATTACCTGAGCCTAAGGCAGAGACTTTAACCCACTGAGCCACCCAGGCACCCCTATGCCCTTTTTAAAATATATATATCCACATATAGATTCATTTTATGCCCTTTTGCCATAATGTAGGTTTTCATATTCTTGAAATTCAGAAATGTGACAGAGATAAAGAATTACAACTTTCAGAGCATGCTGAACAGTATCCTCTATATAATGGGTAAAATGCTTTGTTTAAATACACACACCCCTAAAGTAAAAATTATAAAACCATGGTCACAAAGAAGAGTCTAACATCTTTTTCGGTTCCTACAAACATATGCATGTTATAATTTCCTGTGATTATTGAAAGTGTTATGTAGTGATTAATAATATCTTTGGAAGTATTATACTGAATACAGATTATAGTTTATCTTTCAAAGTTTAATGTTTCACCAAATTATTTATAATGATATAACATAGGATATTATCATTATAAATAATTTGGTAAAACATTAAATCAAAAAGAATTCTTTGATATAATTTAATAAAATTCCATCACACTGTTTGAAATGTTTTAGAGAAGGTAGAAAGGATTTTTAAAATTTAAAGATTTCAAAGAGTTACTTGGTTTAAAACAATGTAGGTCAAAAGGTGCAAGCTAAAATTACACTTAAAGTTAGATAAATTAATTTGGGGTATCATAAATTTAAAAATTAGAAACAATTATTAAAAAAACATAAAACTACTTTGTCTATCAAAGTATGTGGAGATAAATTTCACAAAGTAATTACACATGGTGTTTAAATTGCTCAAATGTATACTTTATTTGATTGCATAAAACATACTAAGACTAGAGTACCTGGGTGGTGCAGTCTGTTAAGCAACCAACTCTTGATTTTGGCTCAGGTTGTTGTCTTGGTGTCCTGGGATTGAGCCCTGAGTTGGGCTCCTCCTTTAGTGAGGAGTCTGCTCTCCAGCTCTCCCTCTCTCTCTGCCCTTCCTGCTTGTGCTCTCTCTCTCTCTCTTTCTCTCTCTTTCAAATAAATAAATAAATCATAAAAACATACTAAAACCGTAACACTGATTTGTTTGGTCAATAGTAAAATGTGATTGAGCTATTCTTCTGTTTGGGAATTAGATATTAAGGTGCAGAGGTGAAAAACTATGTACACAAAATGCCTTACAGCCTAGTCCTGGAGTGAAAACATGGCCTTCATTTTCATATCCATAGAAAATGTGACCCAGTACTTCAGTGGAAAATCTTTGGAGTGGCTGGAAAAGGAAAAGATTGTTTTTATAATCCTTTTTTATTTTTTTTAAATTTTTTATTTTTAGGTTTTTTTATTTATTACTCCTTTCCCCTTTACTCTATTTCAGGTATTCTGGACTTTGTTTAGTATTAGCTTTTGATGTTCCTTAACAGATTTTGAAGAATTATAACATTTGTAGAATTGGAAGATCCTTAACTCTACAGAAGAAGAATTTGGTATAGGGAAATTGTGACTTTTCCAAAATTATGGAGCAAAACATAGTAATAGTCTAACCTAGATTTGACATTTCTAGAATTATCTTCCATCTGTCCTTCAAACATAGGCCAGCATGATGCATTTTCAAAAAAAGAGTGACTGGCCAGTGCATCTTGTGGTCAAATAGAAAGATAATCTCTTTCAGTCCCATTCTTTGTGCTAAATCTGGATATTTTTAATCTTGTTATAAATTACTTTGGGACCTTACCACCATTCATCATAATGAGACCGGTTCTTTTTTTTTTTTTTTTCCCCCAGTGTTCCAAGATTCATTGTTTATGCAATACATGCCCTCCTTAATACACACCAACAGGATCACCCAACCCCCCACCCCCTCCCTTCCAAAACCCTCAGTTTGTTTCTCAGAGACCATAGTTTTATCTGTATACTTTTAGCAACTAAGCTCTTAGGATTGATTCCAAAACAGGTCTTGGTATATAGAAGACAGATATATGGCCTTTATTGATACCACATACTGGTAATATATAGTACTAAAAATACTGTTTCTATTTTGCTTTCATTATCCAAATCATCTTCCCAATTTCTTAATTAAATATATGTAATATTAGACACAAATTTAAAATACTCTAAAGATTTACATTTATTAAGTTATACAGAATTCATATAAAAATAGAGCAAGAATATAAAAGATGAAAAAAAAAAAAGAATATAAAAGATGAAAATATCAGTAGCCTCAAGTGATTTTTGCCAAAATAGGTTAAGAAATACCTGATAAAACAAAAGAGATAATGGGGCGCCTGGGTGGCTCAGTCATTAAGTGTCTGCGGCTCGGGTCATGATCCTGGGGTCCTGGGATCAAGCCCCGCATCCAGCCCCACTTCCAGCCCCACAGCCAGCCCCACAGCCAGCCCTGCATGGAGCTGGGCAAGGAGACCTGCATCTGGCTCCCTCCTCTGCAGGAAGCCTGCTTCTCCCTCTCCCACTCCCCCTATTTGTGTTCCCTCTCTCGCTGTGTTTCTCTCTGTCAAATAAATAAAATCTTTAAAAAAAATTATATAGTAAAAGGAAATTTTGATAGTATTGAACTGTGTAATGCCATAGGGATTAATATTACTAAGAATTTTTTCAGAAACTCTTTATTTTATGATAGTTATTTTTATTTTATTATAGCTATTTTATTATAATATTGTAATATATTTTCTCAATTAAAAATATTTTACACAAACTAATTACAAAAATATGAAATAGTTATTAATTTAATAAAAGTTGGCAAGACAACAATATCATATTAATATTTTGAGATCAAATGGGAACTAGTTGAACAGCTTCCATAGATGTTCACAAGTTCAAAGGTTAACTACTTTAAATTACAATGTAGGTCCTTTTAATAAAAATAGCATATGTAATTTTAACTAAAGTGAAAATTAAATATATAAGCATCATTTGTTTTTTAGTTAATTATGAGAATGGGAAATACATTGTTAGTTGATATAAATTAATATATTATTAAAGACTTTTACAAAATAAACAGGCAACAAAACATTTAAGCAATAATGACCTGGCAAGATAAGAGAAGAAATAAAACCTTAGGTGGGAAATTTATTTCTGAATACATTTTCAGGAATGTTATTTAGCAATTTATAAATCTATTAAAGTGGAATTGCTAGTGATGGTGTGTGAAATAAATTCAGTTTATTCCATAAAGTAAAATGAATTAGTTTATTTCATGGTCATTTTAGGTGTACCATAAAGATAATGAAAACATAAATTTTACTATTCAGTCAGAAATTACTTTTATTACTTTTGATTGATAGTGACTATAACCATCAAATTCTATTGTCTGATGACTATCTTGGGCTAGTGCTCTGAAATTTGCTTTGTACCTGTCTTTGGAATATAATTACACTAGATGCAATTTGAACTTAATCTTTTTTTGTTTTGTTTCATTTTGCTTTTTGCAAAGTTAGAAATGAAAATCAATATTTTTATAACCAAGCAGAAATGGAAAACAACATATTAATGCGTAAGTGTGCAAATTAGAGAGGTTTAATATGACATATTTGCCAAGATCAGACTGACACTTGACAAAACTGGAATATTTCCAAGTTTGACTAAAGTGCTTCCTGAGTTGTCTTTAAAGTCTTCTGTTTCTTTCCAGCTTATATTGCTTTCTGTATTTTAGCCTTTATACCATTTTATAAATTAGATAACAGTCAACTCTTACCCATTTCATAATCTCTTAGGTAGAAGATTACTATTTTAACTAGGAATTTCATACATTTGTTCAACAGCTAATTGAGAAATACCAATAGGCCAGGTCAGGTACTGAGTTAAGTCCCAGAGAATATGGTGAAGAGGTCAGAGAAGATGAAAAGAACACAGTAATTACTAAGAAAGACCAATGGACAAATAGGAATACGTGACACCATGTGGCAAAGCTGTGGAATTGTAATGGAGTGTGGAGGAAAGGCATTCACCCAAACAAGATAGTTACAGAAGGATCACCAAAGGAAAGGGCTCATATCTTGACTGATTTTAGGTAGGCTGAGTAATAAATGGAGTTAAGAGGATGTAAGTTTGGGAAAGGGATTGTTGAATTGCACATTCAAAAATACAATGGTAAAGATACAGTAAAATAATTCCTAGTTCGAGGACAAAGATTTTATTGAATACCCTTTGGAAGAAAAGGGTAGGTACCTTTCCATCAACATATATTTTTCAAAGGTTTATGTATTTTGATTATTTTATGTGGTTTTTTTATATAAACTAAGTATAAAAATCAGTTTGAGATTTAGACATTATCAGTTTTTCAAAGGCAAAGAATATCACCTGAGCTAATCCATTGACAGAAGTCAACTATACATAATTCATCATTATTAACTCATAAATACTGATTACATGGCATTTGAGACATTTTTGTTTTGTTTAATTTGCTTTTAAAAGCAAGATTTCTAGGGGCGCCTGGGTGGCTCAGTGGGTTAAGGCCTCTGCCTTCCGCTCGGGTCATGATCTCAGGTCCTGGGATCAAGCCCCGCATTGGGCTCCCTGCTCAGCTCTCAGCTCAGCTCTCAGCTCCCTCTCTCTCTGCCTGCCTCTCTACCTACTGTGATCTCTGTATGTCAAATAAATAAAATCTTAAAAAAATAAAATTAAAATAAAATTCTAAAAAAAAAGAGCAAGATTTCTAATGTATAATCTAATTAATGAAGAAATAGGTGCATTTTTATCAATCAAATGCTACAAAAACTTATAGGTAAACCATGTTTCCATTAATGTGATTTTTCACAACAGTTTAGTATCATTTCAAGATATAAAATATTGAAATCTCTGGCTTTATTTTAAACAAAAATACTGACATGAGTCTAGTCCAAATTCTTGTTTTGGATACGCTTCCATTCATCACTTAGCTTTCATGATTCTGTACTATTTTAAAGTTTCTCTTCATAGAGCAAAACATTATGATCTATCTATCTAGTATCCCATGAAAAGCACCTCAAATAAATATATTTCTCTTGTTTTTTATTGCCTACAGTGACATTTCTAAACTGTTTCTGATTACTGAATCCCTTTCATACTACGTATATATTGTTTCAGATGAATTCATTTAGTAAAAAATACCTATCAAGTAATCATTTGGGGAAGGTAGGAGTATAGGAATGATTTTATATTTTTCTAGTGATTCCTGTCAGAATGTCTTCAGTAGAGCTGTGGGCATAGAACCTTAAAAACAGTGAATTTATCTGTCCTCACTTGCATTATACAAATTCAGAGAAGATTCTAATTCTCTTACTACATTTCTCAAGCCAAAGGGCTGGTTTGAGTTAATTCTTTATTTAAAACAAACAAAAAAAAATGTGGAAATGTTTTTATTAGTGCAGCTTCTTCAATATCTGGCTTCATTTCCTTAAATAAACACCTTACAATTGAGAGGCCTTTGTATTAAATTTGTAGCTCAGACATCCTGGCTATTCTGTGTCTTATGAATATACATGCTCAGCAATTTTGGTTACTGCTTTTATTTTCAATGTTAGGTAAGATACAAGAGATAATTATATTAGTTATTGTAGTTTGGGAATAATTTAAATTAGAAAAAAAATGTTTGAACCCCTTATAAGAAAGGACCCCTAAGTTCCAATTTATATGACATTGAACAATCTCCTAGATTCTATCCAGCACTTCTAGAGTGTTAAATAAATTAAGTTGTAGAATGCATCTGCATGTGGTTAATGAATTTCAAATTTCAGACTATTTCTTCAAAATCATCTGTGTGTATGGTTTTATTTTGGATATATGAGAAAGTCTGCAGACCTTTAAATATTACCTACTACATTGATACATTAAAATAAAGTTTAAAAAGAAAATTGCAATTAAAATTATTTATGGTAATATGAATCATCAAGCCAATTTTTCTTTTATATGAAGTATAATTATTAGATGATTTGAAAAGAAATCAGTTGTCAAAAAGTTTTAATGACTGAAGAGAACGATGTAAATTCTTAAATTTATTTAATAGAATTTTTCTTCTCACAGTGTTAGGGCCCTTTTACTTAGGGCCAGCCACTGAAAAAGTTCCCCAAAATGTAAGAGCAATCTTCTGAAAGACAACAGAAAGTAGCAAAGTAGGATAAGTTTGAGATGCTGTGGAAGATAAGTGGATAGAGGTTAGGTCTGGAATCTAAATCCACTTTTTTCTGAGGTTATCCCTGATCAGGAAGAGGTCATTGAGAGTCAGATCTGTATTTTTGACAGTCTAGGAGAAAAACAGGTCCAGCTACATAATTTGTAGGGCTTAGTGAAAAAATGAAAATACTGGGCCTCTGCTAGAGGTAAGGAAATGATTTTCCCAACCTAGAGACCCTCCACTCCTACTGATGTAAAAGTGTGATCCCCTGAGACTTCAAACCCAAGGCTGTAAGTTCTCTCTACCTGCATGGGATGGGTTAAAAGCCCCTGCCTAGTCACCTACCAAATGCATTGTAGCACTGCCAGCCTAGGCTGTAAGGTCACCACCTTGCCCTTCTCAGAGACACCAACAGACTCCACAAAACAAAGACAAATTTTTCAAGAATTTCAAGACTGTGATTACAGAGAATCAAAACTTCAAATGCAGGCCTTTCTGTGAGTGGACCCTGAGTGGCCAACTGCTGTGGTCACATGCTCTTGAAAATGGCCCTGGGAATAAGGTAGATAAGGTGTCTATAAGAACAACTCAATAAAAATAAACAAAATAATAATAATAAAAAAAGAACAACTCAACTATGCCTTTGTCACAAAAGCAGCCACAGACTATAGTAAATAAGTAAAGCAAGTATGTACTCTGATAAAACTTTATTTGCCAAAACATATAGGGGAGCCAGATTGGATCGCAGGTTACTGTTGTTATATAGAGAGCACAACAAAGTAAAAATATTTTAAAATATTTTGTAATGGAAATTCTCAGGATCTCTAGCTCTCTCCATAGCATTTTGTGATGTGGCTTTACTTCTCTAAACTAGATTCAGTTAATACCTCCCCTCTTATAACATCATTAGGCCTAGATTATTATTTTAAGGTCTATTAGTCCAAGAATATCTGCTACAGAACATCAAGAGCATGTCCTTCCTCAGGCATTAAATTGTTTATGTCTGAGCAGGATTTAAGAGGATCAGCTGTGTATTTATGTCCGAGCAAGATTCTGAAGCAGAGCTGCATAAGGTTGGTTTAATATTCAAGAAATCCTGTACTATATAGCAGCTACAGAAAATTAAAGTGAGATTCATGTGGAAAAGCACAGATTTGAATCATGTCCAAATTGGCACGAGTGGAATCATGGACAAGAGGTAGAGCCAAGTATCTGGAATCAGATACTACATTTTTTGGGAAGTGGATTGGGGACAGAGGTACAGATTGTAGAGCTATGGGACTTCCACTGAAGAGTTCCCTGTCACCATAAGAACATAAATGTAAAAATCCACATTATCAAGAGGTACTGTGCCGAGTTTATGGTTATTATAAAGTGACTTAACTCCATTAAAAGTTTTGACTATTTCTAGTTTTTCATATCCCCATAGTGTTAATAATTGTAGAAAATATCATAATTGATAACAATTCAATAAAACAAGTTTATAGAATTTAGCTTCAGATTAGCTACATAGAACCTATGGTAGAGAGCCACAAATGATGAAAGGAATTCATTTCTTTCTATAAGTAGCTTTTATCAGTAAATGCTGAATTTGGTGTGATCATATTACATTAGTTATTTGTAGAATATTTTTTCAAATATTATTTTTGTAGCTTAATAGAGGGTAACACAGTATTTTTATAATTTAAAATAAGAAAACTATATAATAGAGAATATGAGATTCTTTAAGATGGAATCAATGATTAGGTAGTAAGTATGATATTATTTGCTTATCTAGACTAATCATTAAGTCCATTTATTTTATCTTCACACTTGAAAGTATAGACTTTACATTTTCTCATCCTATTTGGAATATAACAGACAAAAGTTAATAATTAGTAACTTTTGCACTTTCTAAATATTCTTGTACATTATTTACCTGATGGTGTTACATATATATATATATATATATATGTATATATATATATAGTAATAAAATGTATAATAAAATATTTGTATTTATATTTTTATTTTTTAAAATAAGTTTTTTTAAAATTAATGATTTTAATAAAATCACATAAATATAAATATAAGCAAAATAATTCAGAACTACAAAACAATTAAACTTTTTATTGTTCAGTAAATTCTTTGTTAAAGAATTAGTCATTGGCCACTCAGTCCTTTACTTTATCTATGCTCTTTGAAATGAGCAGGAGTGTTAAATAACACACATTCAGCCCAGTAAATGTTAAAGATCTAATTGGCTTTATTAACTAATTCATGAATAAGGCAGCATCTCATCTAGCAAGTAGAGGGGAACTCTAGAGTTGTACAAAATGAAAGGATTTTATAGGCATAAACAGGGCAGGATAATTAGTAAACAAAGTAAAAGGTTATTTCAGGCAAGATTATCTTCCTTTGGGGAAGAGCAGGGAGTTTTAGGGGTAATTTATTAGGTAAACTACCTCATCTTCCTTTTTTTTGTTTGTTTTTTAAGAGTTGGGCAAAAAATCTTAATCAATCTCCATGCTTAGCCCAGAGCCCCACACTGGGCTTGATAATCACCACCCTGAGATCATGACCTGAGCTGAAATCAAGAGTTGGAGGCTTAGCCAACTAAACACCCATGCACCTCTACCTCATCTTCCTGCGGAGACTGGAGAGAGCCCCTATGGAAGGTTACTTCATTGCTGTTGACCAGAAAATTCCTGACTGACCTATCAGGACTCATTTCTGGGGGGGATTGAAATGGCAGTTTGTTTTGATAGTAATCCCTGGTTTGGTAATTTGGCTAAATAGCATCATTGACTTCATTTTGGGACTGTGGTTTTCTTTTTTAACAGGAATAAAATATACCTCCCCTCAAAATATACCTCTTTGGTATAAGGATTATTTTGAGCTAATTATTTAAAACAAAACAAAACAAAACAAATGGGGGTATTCTGTAAACTAAGAAGTTACCCTTTTGTAAGAGACATATATATATATTTATTAGGGAAATCTCCATTTGTAATGGTATCTCCCTAGCTGTACCAGTGATGAAGTTCTAGAACATAGATGAGGTTCGGTGGGGTGAGGTCCGGAGCCGATGGCCAAGAAAGAATTCTTGAGACATCTTTGGTACAATATAGTGGTTTATTAAAGCACGGGGACAGGACCTGTGGGCAGGAAGAGCTACTGCCCCAGGTTGTGAGGGATGGCAGGTTATGTACCCTGCGGTTGGGGGAAGGTAAGGGAAAGGGAGGTTTCAACGGAGCTTTCATATGCTAAAGAGGGCCTACAAGGTGCCCGGATACTAGAAGCCTTGGGCTTGATCAGTGTTGTCTTTTGGAAAGCCATTAACATCAAGATAGTTGGGAGAGTCCTGTCCTGCAGGATTGTGATCTCTGCAAGTTAACTATTTGTTTCTCCTTTATGGCAGTCAGGGGTCACACATATTACTGAGGGGAGTGGGTGGAGAGGGGGTGCAAGGTGTCAGCTTTTGCTTTGTCCTCAGTCAACCTCCTATTCCCTCATCACCAGGACTAGGAAGATAACTAAATCTCTAGAAATTTATAGTGTTTTCCTTGGTAACCTCCCATAACTGGCCTCTGTTCCAGGGCATCTTTTGTCTTTAGCTGAGATAGTATTTAAGATGTAGTGGCTTGGGCTATTGCGAGGAGTTACTAAGTGTAAGGACCTATTTAGAAACTGTCCCTGCTCCCCTTCCCCCAGGGGATTTACTTAGAGACAAGTCCAGGGAAACCAGCTTCAGGTAATAAAGCCCAGATACAAAGGTGGGTCAGGCCAGGTGGAGACATACAATCAGTGGGGGGATGCATACTG
Source organism: Mustela erminea (assembly GCF_009829155.1). Lineage (NCBI taxonomy): Eukaryota > Metazoa > Chordata > Mammalia > Carnivora > Mustelidae > Mustela > Mustela erminea. The sequence continues at coordinate 107,729,223 of NC_045617.1, read as the reverse complement.
TCTCCCTGGTTACCAAGGAGTATGGGCCCCACTCTTTGGGAGCCTTTTGGGCGCCAATCCCAATCAAGGTGTAATAGGCTGGTTCAAATGTCCACTATGGTAAATTGTAACTCAATTGGTCACCTAGCATCACTGTGGAGTTTCCTGTGTGTGTTACAATCTCATTGGCCACCTGTTCATGGCCTTTGCCCTTAAAAGCTAGTCTGTGAAGCAGAGAAGGGTCGCCCTCTTTCGTAAGAGGTGTGTCCCCGAATGATCAGTTAGATTCTTGATGCTTGGTGTGAAATAAAGCTTTGCTTGACCTTCGCTTTATATCAGTCTCACTCTTTTAATCACGGACCCATTATTGGGGCATAACACTAAGTTTTCCTGGGTATTTCCCATGCATATAGAAGGTATACATGCCAATAAACTTCTGTTTTTATCTCGTTAATCTGTCTTTTATTACAAAGAGATCTCACCTAGGAACAGAAAATGATAAAGTGCTTTCCTTCCCCTGCAATTACTTGTCTAGTAGTAACTTTCCCTGAGTAATATTTTGTTTCTCCTATTAGATTTTAATTTCCTTATATTTCTATTTACTACTAACACCTCCCCACCCCTCTTACCCCAGCCAATCACTGCCAGGAGGCCCTGCATTTCTTCAATTTATTTTCTCCTTTCCCAGTATAAATCTGTGATTTCTACATAGGCTCTAATGAGTAAAAGGAGATTATACTTTCCTTCTGTGCTTCTCTCCCTAATTCTGCCCCACAAACAGAATTATTTGTCTGAATCAGACTTCACTGAGATGCTTCATAAACATAGTTTCTACTTAAGAAAGAAAAACAATTAACAGTTACCCATTTCTGTGCATAGGTCCTTTGTTCATTACTGGAAAGTTCTATCCACCTTTGCTTTCAAATGTATTTTTGAAGCCTCTGCTTCAAATTCTAATTTCCTGCTGCATTCTTTCCTTTCTCTCCAAAACCCCAATTCCTAAAAATATCTGGTAGAGTTCTTACCTATACTTTGTTAGCTTGATATCCATATTTCTGCCCAGAAGAGCTCCTTCCACACCAGACTGAGCTATTTTTTAAACAATAGCAGTTTTACTGAAGTAAAGGAGAAAACAGAAATAGGATAATGTCTAAGTACTAGAAAAGAGGATTCCATTATATTCACATAATATAATAGCCTACACAGAAAAATACCCAAAAGCAAAGCCAAAACAAAATACCGAAAAGGATATTCAAAAATTACTTGTAATAAATATTGTTAAGTAAACAAATCTCCCTTTGGTAAGGGGGTATTTTATTCAGAAAGAGTATTGCAGTAAGGACAGGCAGGGCTATTTCAGTTGGAGGAGTGGGACACTTGCAGTAGAGAGAATTCTCTAACCATAGGATCAGTACATTTCTCAAAGGCAGAGAGAAAATGGCAAATGACTCTCTTTTATAGGACTAGTAAATAGCATAGAATGACTGTGTGTGGGTAGATGGGATGAGTGGGTGACAAGATAGGACAGCTGATGGTTGATAAGAGGATACTTTTGACTGAACCTAACTCTAATGTTAATTCATTTATATAATTACCTAATATTCATTCATATATTTATGTATAACCTTGGGATACCTTTTAAAAAATATTAACTTTTATTACAATTTATGAAAATTATCTTTCTGTTCACTCTCGTGTATTTACTTAGATTTCTTTATGGATTAAAAATTATCTAAAACTTTAATATTCTTAAAATTATTCAATCTGGAGATACTTCCTGTATGATTTCATCTATCAAATCAAATTCTGTAAAATGATTTTTTAAGAAATAAACATAAAAAAATTGGTTAATATCTAAATACTAATTTGAAATATATACTAGCATGCCCAATTCCTGTTAGCAGCCAGCCATATATTCCAACTAAACAACACTTTAATACTTAGAGACAACTTTATTCTTCCCAATATCTTCAACTTTCTTAAAACCAATGCATATAAGAGTACTGAGAAGTCCCTATCCTAATTTTTTTCCAATAAAATATTTTTTCCTATAATTTCTCAGGTAAAATTAGGTTCAGTATCTAAGCAGCCTCCTTAATACCTTTTAAATAAAACAATAGTTTTTCTTATACAACTTGCAAAAATTAATAGATAATTTGCCTATAATCATCTGTTTTAAATTATCTTATAAAGAAGGTTTCTGAAAACACATACTTCAGTTAGAAAAATGTATAGTTGACTCTTGAACAAAACAATTTTGAACTGCATGGTTCTGCTTATATGCAGATTTTTTCTGTAAATACTGTACAGTACTATTAATGTATTTTATCTTTTTTTATGATTGTCTTAATAACATTTTCTTTTCTTTAGCTTTTGTTATTGTAAGAACACAGTATATATTACATATAATATATAAAATATGTCTTAATCAATTGATTATATTATTGGTAAGGCTTCCAGGCAAAAGTAGGCTATTAGTTAAAATTTTGGAGAGTCTAAAGTTAAACGTGAATTTTCCACTATGCGGAGGGGAGTCAGTATTCTTAACTACTTGTTGTTCAAAGGTCAACCACATTATGTAAAAATTACATTTTGTTAAGGTAATCATATATTAGCTGGTTTTTTTGGGGGGGTTCTCAATGAGGCACCAAGACAGAAATTTCTTTTTTTTTTTTTTTAAGGATTTTATTTATTTATTTGACAGATCACAAGTAGGCAAAGAGGCAGACAGAGAGGGGGGAGGAAACAGGCTCCCCGCTGAGAAGAGAGCCTGATGTGGGGCTCAATTCCAGGGCCCTGGGATCATGACCTGAGCCAAAGGCAGAGGCTTTAACCCACTGAGCCACCCAGGAGCCCCAAGACTAAATTTCTTAAACTAATTAGATCCTTTGCATGTGAACTTTCTTAAACTAATTGGATCATTTCACATTTAAAAATTTTGATTGTTTTCCTATTTTGTAGTACATGACATCTTTACTCAGAATATACAAGGTCTTTTACTCTGAAAATAATTTGAGCCAAAATTACCTACCAAGTGTAATTCTTAAATTGGAAAATATGCATTATAAACTGACATTCTGCAAATGTAAGTTAAATGATTTTTAAAAAAATAATTTATGTAAGAACTCATATGTCCTCATGAATAAATCACTTGCATAAGCTACTGCCATAAAATATAATGTTCAATATCAAAGCACATCCAATTTCCAAACAAAGGCCACTCATGTAGCCAGGAAAGAGTTAAATGGAAAACAGTAACAACTCCCAGCCCCTCCTTCAGGAGTGGGAAAATTTGATTTAGTACTCACACTGACATTTTTCACTCCCTACCTGAAGCTAAGGCAGTCTCTGTTATGGCCTCATATCCCTCACTCCAGTGGTGGCAGAGAAAAGTAGACCATTTACTACTTAGTTGCAGCAGACAACTTTTATAGGGCCAGGGTTGTTCTCAATGTCATTTGGTATTTTTGTCTAGAAAGTAGCAAATTGAGGATCACAGTGTTAAAGCTAAAGAAAGAAGTACATACAGTTATGACTCTGCATAAATCTGAATGAAGCAGATTCCAGTGGGGTCAGTGCTGACTATGCTCTTGCATGAAGATTGAGAAGATTAATGAGTAACACAGAATAAAATGATTGAAAAAAAAAAAACAAATTCTTGTAAAGATCTGGATGGAGGATTCCCTTTGCTAGAAACAAATATTTTGTCAATTCCCAGTGAGGCAAAAAATACCTACTATTAGAAGAATAATATTATTACACATACACAACCCCGGATGAAACACACTAAACTAGATATATATCATATACAACTAAGAAACTAAACTGAGGTGCAAAACATAACGAAATAAGAAAATATCAATGTAAAACAATATAAGATATTGGCAAATGGTGATCAGATTCTAATTATATAAATGACTTCCCAATCTACCTTTAAGTGTTAATAAGTGTGATTAGTTCAGAAAAGGGAGAGGTCAGTGTGCATGTTGACACCTGTGTTATATTTCCAAAATAACACTATAGGAGATCAGTCTCTTGTGTACAACATATTTGAGTGCTAAAATATTCTTTTACGTGCTTTTACAAAAATGAATGCCACTAATAGACTTACTCAAATTGTTTACCACCATCATTTTTAATGTTATCTGTATCAAGGTTTATTAAGTAGCAGGCATTTAGGTCACTGCAGTGGAGCTGGAGATACAAACTGTGTTAAGATTTTGCATCTTCCCTTAGGTAATTCAAAAGTTAATCAAGTTGTAGTCTTCTTAAGATATAATAATGAAAAACAAACTATAGAATACTACCAGGGGTATTGTCAAAACCAATTATTCTTCATTTTCAAAACCAATTATACTTCATTTCTTCATGTAACAAACATGTACAGTGTTGAAAGTCATACTGAGTGTTTCAAACATGCACACATGTACACACATACACACTCAATTGCTATCCTTAACTGTGTTTGGGTTAACCGTTTGTGTTACTATACTTTGTAAGAATCCTCAATATGAATTACTATTTGGAAAATAATATTAAGTATTTTAAAATTGGATAGAGCCCAACAGTCTTAAGAACTTTACTCAAGTACGAAAGCAATGATATATTTTAAAATAATTTGTAATCTGTTAAGTCTGAGTCAAATGGTAGTTATCGCGGGCAGACATATCTTTTCTATATCTAGTTGGTTTTATGAAATAATTGTTGCAATTTATTTAAAAACAACTGGGAACAAAGAAGTATCTGGGTATAATCAGATGCTTGGAAGTGATTTTAGGATTTATAAACTCAAAACAACTAAAGAAAGCCAAATCTGTCTATTTTAGAATAAAATTAAATACATATGAAGTGTGTGATATAGATTCTAACACATAAATGTATTTATATCAAGGAAATTCATGTCAAATGGAAATATTGTTCATTCAATTTGTATTAATTCTGTTCAAGTCTTCTGGCCATTTTGATCTTTCAGACTTTATGGTCTACCAGCCTTCTAGCTCATTAGAAAATCAAGCACCTTTATTTCTAGATTCCAGGGAAATTATATTCCATTATCCACAATATTGGTCACTTGGCCTATATGAAATCTTGTAGGTTTTTGGAGGTAATCATCAAAGGGATCTTCTGGGGATTCAATTTGATTTTGAGAAAGGAGATAATTTATATATTTCCTTGAAACAGTATTGTTGGGCCACAACCAAACTCTGACTACAATTTCTAATAAATGCACTACTGTCCTTGCAGGCAAGGCCAGGATCATTTATAAGACAGCTTAAATCAACTCTTGGGGAAAATTTAAAATGTGATGAATTTGATATTTAAATCTTGGGAATGCTGATAAGGTTTTTTGATGGGAAAGTCAATATTTAAAGTTCGAAGTAAGTGTGCAATTAAGTTGAAAGATGTATTAAAATACAGTATGGAATATAGCAAAATAATAGGTACCTTTGTTGTGATTTTAAAATGCAAAGATTCAAGATCAGTTATCTCACCCCAAAATTCAGCTCAATTATCTTGTAAAGAATACAAATTGTGCCACGGCATAATACTTATTCATCAACAACTGTCAATAACTTTCAGTAATCTTTGAGAATCAAACCTGTTTACTCAAAAAAGGGTTTTACCTCAGGTTGCACACTTATTAGTGGCAGTTTTATGTTAATTGAGAATTTCTGACTATATATACATTCACACATACATAATATGCATAAACACATACAAATATATATATTAAATGAATGAAACATAATTTTGTACCATTCAATGTGTGTATGATCACTCAAATTTAAAGGATATATTCCTGGAAAATTTGCAGAAAAGAAACATGAGGCCACAGAAAAGAACAGAAAATGGCAGGGAGACTGAGGCTGTGAATAAATTTGTGTAAGCTTTGTAAGTAATTATATTTATTAACATAATAAATATACTAAATAAAAATATTGAATGAAATGAAACATCTTTTGTAGTACTAGGGATTTTTAATTATTGTGTTCATTTTAAATATAATATTGCTGCCTGCTAGATAAAAATATTGCTCATTTATTAATTTAGCTTTGTTACTGGTGATATGCATGCTTAGAAGAATTTTACCTATATTTGGCACCAGTTTAAAAAATTAATATCCTTCTAATACTATCTTATTCAGGTCATTGGGCTTTATGAATCTCAATTCTAGAAGCACAAATTGGCTTAATATTTGATGTTTTAGTTGACTTTTATTTAAAATATAGCATACCTTAAGAAGGTATTAAAACATCAGCTCCAAAGTTTAAACCTTCCCCTTCCTATCCCTTTCCTTAGTTCATTCTCCTTATTACCCACAGAGAATTTATATGACTGGAACTAAACATTGGGGCTACTTAGAGTTTATTCTATTACTTTAATACACAGTCAATTTGGTATTATTATTGGAACAATGGCTTAATGGAGAAAATTATGAGTTGGGAGCCAGAAAACTTCATTTACACCCAGTTCTGTTCTTGAGTTCCTTCTGGGTCTGAGATGTAAGACTGTTTTAAAAACCACATAGGACTCCCCTCATTACAAAGGTAAACGTTTGGTACATGTAAAGACATGGGAACATATCAATCTGAACTTTCTTTCCTATGCAAAAATAAATACCCACTGAAGCAATAATATTAAAATGAGACTTCACAGATGGCTGCATTCTATAGTGGCAGCAAAGCTTTAATCAGGGTTCTCCCTTTGGTTTTCATGCATTTGAAACTTACACATCTGGTTGGATCGAATGCATGACAGAAGGTGTTTGAAGAACTATACTTCAGAGAGAATTAAATCAATAGATAGTTCATGAATATTGTTAATACTTTCAAGAATTAAATTTTAACTCAATTTTACCTCAAAGAACACAGTTTTCATCTTAATTGTTTTACAGTAAACTTGTATTTTTCTTGACAATGAAGTTTCATCAGACAATGAAGCGGCATCAGACAATAATTATATTTTCAAACAATAGTTTTATGTTGTTCTTAATAACTAGAGATCTTTACATGTGATAACACACATTGGTACATATAAGTACCATTGTAAGATGTATACCTGTCTATATAAGTCAACATGGTAATTTGAAATGTTATTATAATATACTATTTGCAAACATTATTCATTATAAACTATTTCACTTGTTACTATTTTGTTAGATTACAATCATCATTCTCTCTAATTCATTTTATTGTATTTGTGTTGCATATTATATTTTTCAAGGTATTTTTACATGCATCATCTTATTTAGTCCTTTTACTTTGCAAAAACCCCATGTGGTTGGAATAAGATATGTTATTATTATACTGATGAAGAATCAGTTTAGAGTAGTCAAAACACCCAGTTAAGGACACCCAGTTAGCAATTGGCTGACCAGATCTCCAGGACAAAAAATTGAACTTTCTAACAAAATTCTCAAAATGTAAACACCCTACATTTATATAGTGTTTCACTATGCTTTCTTGTGGGTTCTCATTCTGATTTTAAAAGGTACAACTCTAAAATTAGAAGTGTATTTGTTTTTGTGTGTCTGGTCAAAAATATAGATTAAATACATGGAAATTAGAGAGACCGTTGAAAGAAAGAATTGGCAAGGGCTTGAGACACATGGCATATATTCCTGGACAGAACACAAGAAATAGAGACCTTCCATTTGGCCAAATGCTTCAGTTCTCTAAGCCTCAGTTTCCTTTTTCATAACATGAGATGTTTGGACAATGTGAGTGCTAATGCATCTTCCAATTCTAGGTGTCTCTATGTCTGACTCTATGTATGTTAAGGATGGATAAATGACCATGAGCAGATGAACAAAATTCATTTTTGTCTTCCCTAACCTAAATTGTAGTACATCATTTCATGAAAACACTTATTAATAAAGAGGAAGCCAAAATTTTATAGCATAGTTAACTTAATGCCAGAATTCTCTTTGCTGTTTTATGTGTGTGTGCACTGACCTTTCTGGATTTGATTATTATAGTACCTAAATGATTCACCTTTTAATAAGTATTGTTTGACACTTAAACCTCAGTGGGCCATTTTTATTTTTTTCCTGTTGCAGACATCTAGTCTTAGTAGATTAGAAGTTTCAAAATTATTACCCAACTAAATTTCATTGATTGGTCAGTTTCTCCCATTCTGGTAACATTTTGTTTTCATTTTATTTTATTCATTTTCAATGTTCCAAAATTTATTGTTTATGCACCACACCCAGTGCTCCATGCAATACGTGCCCTCCATAATACCCACCACCAGGCTCACCCAACCCCCCACCCCTCTCCCCTCCAAAACCCTGTTTGTTTCTCAGAGTCCAATTATGATTTTTAATCATAAATCACTATATTTATTCAAGATTTTTCATAAAGTATTATCTGAGTAACCACACATCTATATGTTTGTTGGTTTGTTTAAGAAATTTTACAGAACAATGGAGCTATGTTCTTAGTTTATGTAGTGCCATAGTTCCAAAGCAGAGTAAGAAACAGAGAGGGAGAAGTACTCCTCCTTCAGCATTTCCCAAAATGTTTTCTGGAAAACGTTATTGCCATAAGCTGTGCTCTGAAGCCACATAATTTTGGAAAATGTTGAACTTCCTCAGTGATGTACCTACCACCATTTTTTATGCTCTGGCTATAAGAATCAAAAAGCAGAAGTAACAGACTTCCTATTTAGACATTATCTAATCTGCAGAGTATATATTTTGCAGTGTAATAGAATACTGAAAGAAATTTTAAAGATGATGGAGAACAATGTAACTGAAAGAGCATTACTTTAATAACTTTCTTTCTGTTAATTTCCATTTAGTTCGCTTATTGTTTAAACTACATTATCCATTTTGCCAAAATTATAAAAGAAGCTATATTTTATGCCCCTGATGATGGAAAATATCCTTGTAATATTCAAAGTGTAGCAAGATTCTTGAATGACTGGAGTACAGTGAGAAAGAGCTATGAGATCAGAGACCTAGCACGATGCTGGATCATGTGGGCCCTTTAAAGCTTTATTAAGGTATGAGATTTTGAACAACAGAAGAGGTCATATGAGAGTTTGGAACAACAACAAGAAAGTGATACAATCTCTTCATACTTTGTGAAGATTGTCATTGACAGCTGTGTCATGAATAGATCATGGCTGTGTTTTAATGTTAGAATAGATGATGAAGAGTCCACTGCTTAAGAAGATACTTTTGGGGGGGTATTGCAAATATTATCATACTGGATAGAGGTAAAGCTAGATTTATTTGCTTTTTATATAATATAATTTATTTTGAGAATTAAATGAGGTAATGCTTGTGAAACATTTAACAGTGCCTGGTACAAAAGGAATGCTAAATATAAACACGCATTAGATATTTGTAAATCATTTTTTTCATATATGTTAGTATAGAGATATAATACCCAGAGAGTTTACTAGAAATCCGCAATTGCCAATTTTTAGTGCACTCTTGTAATTGTCCAACAATCAAATTATTTTCTCTATTTTTCTTATCTCTTTTGTTCTTCAACTGCTTTTCTTGCTTCCTTAATTGTCCTAAAATGTTTATTTTTTTAATCATCTAATAACCTCCCCAAATATTTCTTGAGGGGGGAAGGATTGCAATAATTTCTAAGCCATATTAAAAACTTAGTGTGCCAGGAACTGTTCAAAGGACATTTCATTAGTCTTCTTAAAAACCTTCTAAATTAGATTCTATTTTTATTGCTACTTAACAAATGAGGAAATTGACACACAAAGAGGTGTAAGTAACATTCCCAGGGTCACACAGCTAGTAAGAGGCAAAGGAGGAAATTCAGACTAGGCCAGTCTGACCCCAAAGCCCTGCTCTGTTAATCATTCTCTTCTCAGTACAAATTTGAAAATCTATCAGCATCAGCACTCTCTGCAGGGTTCCTGCTCCCAGCAAAGTCCAATCCCTCCCCACATTTCCTGGATCCATTATTCATCTTCTGTTTCTTCATCTCTCCCTCTCCAGTGACTCATTCCCATCAATATTTAAGCATGTCCTAGTATTTTACATATCTGCAAATCTTTCCAGTTAAGCAGACTTTTTCTCCCCTTCCTACCTTCCTCCACCCCTCTCTCCCTCCCTCCCTTCCTTTTTTCCTTCCTCCCACCCTTTCTTCCAGGGGCAGGGGCAATCTTCCTACCGTATCTGTTAGCCTATAATCTCTGCTTCTTCAGTTTCAATGTCTGTTGTTCATTTTTGAATGAACTTCCAATTTCCCAATTAAATAATGAATATACCCTTGTTATAAGATATTACAGATAACACGCCAAGCCCACTAAGTTCTGAGAGAAAGCACTCTTAAGTTTGCTAATTTTGCTATTTATCCTCCCTGATTTTCCTCTGCAATCTTTCTTCATTTATATGTGTATAATATATATCCCATATACTTCCATTAAGAAACATTTAGGGTTTCACAGGTGTGGTTCATCTTAATTATAACACACGTATATTTATTTGAATATTTTACATAGGATATATTTTGATACATGCTAATGTAAATCCATAGCCATCTGTCTAGTTTCAAAATTTGTTTAGCAATTCTTATTCATTTGCTTTGCCATATGAATCTAAGAATGAGATTCTCAGATCCCATAAAAATACAGTTGTTATTTTGATTTTGAATGTAATAGATTGAAATTTATAGATTAGTTCAAGGACATTTAACAACCTGACGATATTGAGTCTACCCACAAATATGTTAAATCTCCCTAAGGAGTCATGTCTATTTTATGTCTTTTATAAAGACTTAGTACTTTTATCTGTTAAGTTTTAACACAATTCTTGTTTTATTTCTGGTCTCTATGACTTTGTTATACACTACCTCATACAATCATTTTAAAATATCACATTTTTCCTAGCATTTTTAGGCAGTATCCACATATCTGGTCTGCCATAGGATGAAAACCCTAAGTTTGCAGGCACTTCAAATCACATCAAGTTGGCTTTTGCTTGAAGCACTTTCAAGAAACTGCTTCTGATAAAGCCGGTGATGATGACCATAATGTAAAGCATAGATGATTATGTTCATTCATCAATTAATTAGTCCTCCCAGTTCTATGTGATACAGGTGACCATCTAGGTTTTGTAAATATTTCCTCCATCTCTCTTTCATGATACTTTAGTCTCTGACTTTCTTCAAAAAGATAAATTTCTGCCATTCCCTCTCAGCTACATTTTTCCTCCATATGGTCTTCCTATCCACCCTGTAAGCATTAGAATTTCTCAGAACTTAGTCCTCAATGCTATTGTTTTCTTTAACTGTAGTGCTTAACAAGACAGTTCTCTTCTCTCCATGCTTTAATTGTCATCTCTAATCCAATGACTCTCAAATTTATATCTTACTACCATTTTTGCTTCTTTGATTCATAAGTCATGAACTGCTTCTTTGCCATGTTCACTTGAATATATGACTATATCTCAACCTTCATCTTTCTTAGATTGAATCATCATCACATCATCACATCACCACATTCAATTCTTTCCACAGTTTCCTCTTCTACCTAATCTTAGACAATGCTACTTTGTGCTACATATTGTCTAACGATACTTAGAATTGTTTCCACTCTTTCTTGTATAGCAGGGGCTAGAAACCTGCATATCATTGTGATGGTTAATTGTGTGTTAACTTGACTGAACCACAAGGTGCCCAGATATTTGGTTTAATGTTATTCTGGGTACTTATGTGAGGGTGTTTTGGTGAGATTAACATTTAATTCTATAAACTAAGTAGAACTGATAACCTTCCTAATATGGGTGGACCATATCCAATCAGTTGAAGGACTGAATAGAACAAAAAAATTGACCCTGTCCTAAGTAAGGGAGAATACCTCTTGCCTGACAGGCTTCCAGCTGGGAAACTGGCCTTTTTTCCTGCCTTTTCACTAAACGTGAAACATGCGATTCTGAATTCTTAAGCCTGCTGATCTTCAGAGTGGAACTACACCCTCAGCTCTCCTGGCTCTAAGACCATCAGACTACAACTCGAACAAAACCATTTGCTGTCCTGGGTGTCAAGATTGCCATTTTGATTCACCATGCGCATTGTGGGCTTTTCAGCCCCTGCAATCACATGAACCACTTCATTTTAATAAATCATATGTATTCAGTATCATATAAATATTAAATACATATGACTTATTAAAATATATATACATATATTATATAAATACACAGACACACATGCATTTATATACATATAGATATACACACACATATATGCATGTTCTCTTGGTTCTATTTCTCTGGAGAATTCTTGCTGATATAACTACATTTCTCAGACTCTCATCATCATTTTTCACTTTATCAATGAGAAACATTTGAAGGGAAATTTGAAAGGTAGATACACAGACATCATGTTATCTAGCAGCAGCTAAATCAGACATAAGTATGGAAATGAAATCCACCAAAATAAGAACAAGCAAAGTTATTCAGAGTTTGTTATAGCAAGGAAGTCAAAAACATCACTTGCTTTTGGCAGACTGAAAGGCAGGCAGAGCAGTGGGGAAGCTTTGTAGTGGAGGAAAGGAAAAGTTTCAGATATGCCCTGATTAGAGGCTGCTGGCGTGAGGAAACTAGGTATGCTAAGAAGAAGTAGGGCATATAATGTGAGTGGGAACATATTTGCCTTCTCTATTTGGTCCTAAATTGGAAGTGGGGACAAAAATTAGGGAAGCTTTTAGCTATTAATAAGGTCATGGTCATTTTTTGCTTTAGAGATTGTTTGGCTTCCTGGACTGGTGGGTTATATTTTCATATGTGATCTAGCCATTGTCTGATTTTATATTTGATATCTTAGCCACTTCTTTTGATCATTCACTTGTGAGAGGTTGACCAACTCAAAGAAAGCTGGAGATCCACATCTTCTCCACTTGGAGATTGTTCAGTTATCTTTAAAGATAGTATATTCCAAGATTTTCTTGACCCTTTTTGTTTTGGTATCATCATGGTGATTACTTAATTAAAGAAAAACTCCTTAGAAGCAGTTAAATCTCTTAATGCATAATGGATAGATAATGATCAGCATAATGATTACTATGACAAAAACAGCTACTCTATAATCTTTGTAATGTGCTTTGGAAATAGGAACCCTAGTTTCCTAACACAGGCCAAGAGAACTAATCCCATAGGCCAAGAGGACCAAGCTTTGAGAACCAAATTGGTTTGTTTGTTTGTTTGTTTGTTTGTTTCCTTAAGTTGATGTACAACCAGTTCTGTCTTGCCTGGTTCATTGATCAAAGTACAATAGGATGTGTTGGCAATGACAAAGATGACACTAAGAGTAGCCAACAAGAAATCTAGACTAATATTACTGTCCATCACTATTTATTCCAGTAAGCTGAGACTGATCTATATGTATTCTATCTAGGGAAGATGTGGTATCATTAATAACTTCCACCAGAGTAAGTAGTATATTTGAATAATTAGGAGTGGCCTTATTTTGGAGTTCATGTCTGAGCTGGACTTCCCTAGGTTATGTATTAGGATATCTATTACTCTCTTCTAGGCAGTAGTGTTTGGTTAATTGCTCTATTAATTGCTCTATGAAGTTTGTTGAATTCAAATTTAGAATTATCTAGGTTCTTTTATTTATTGTCATTATGTTATGTTAGCCATCATACAGTACATCATTAGCTTTTGATATAGTGTTCCATGATTCATTGTTTGCATATAACACCCAGTGCTCCATGCAATATGTGCCCTCCTTAGTACCCATCATTATTCTCACTCACCCCCCCACCAAAATCCTCAGTTTGATTCCTGGAATCCATAGTCTCTCATGGTTTATCTCCCCTTCTAACTTCCCCTTCTTCATTTTCCCCTTCCCCTTCCCTAGGTTCTGGTCAGTGTAACAAAGTACCACAGACCCGACGGCTTAAACAACAAAAGTTTATTTTCTCATGATTCTGGAGGCTAGAAGACCCAAAACTGAGTTTGACATTGTTGGGTTTTGTTGTTGTTGTTGTTGTTGTTGTTTGTTTGTTTGTTTGTTTTGAGGGCCTCTTTCCTTCGCTTGTAGATGGCCTTCTTTGTTTTGTGTCTTCACATGGTCTTTCTTCTGTATGTGTCCATATCCTAATATCCTCTTATAAGAACACAAGTCATATTGGATTAAGACCCACATTAATGCCTCATTCAATAATAATAACTTCTTTAAAGATTCTGTCTCCAGATGTAGTGTATATAAAACATTCTGTATAGTGTATATAAAACATTCTGATATACTGGGGGATAAGACTTCAATGTATGAACTTGAGGGTTCACAGTCCAGTCTATACCATTTAAAAAACAAGAAAACGTTATTTATCCAGAACATGCTATTCAAGGGAGTCAGGAACCATTGCTTGTGTTTGCCAAAGACTTGAAGTCAGGCAGAAGAGTGGGGAACATTTCTAGATGGGGGAAAAAAAAAGGCTTCAGGTTTGCTCTGATTAGAGGCTATTAGTATGGGAAAGCTACTGTGTTAATTGGAACCCTCAAATTTAATATTTTAAATAAATAATTCCTTATTGTCACAAACCTTATTTTTTGTTTAGTTATGGCAATTAATTACAAAAAATAGAGCTCTGCCATTTTTATAAAGTAGCTAGTAATATTAACTTGTACATATCTTTTTAATAAAAAATTATAGCACTTTTCCTTTTTTTGTTTTCAGTATAAACAATCTATAAAATTGGCACCCATGAATATTGAATTGGGGGAGTAAGTACAATTAATAAATTTTGATATTTTTTAAAAAAATCCAAAAACACATTCTACCAAAAAGAAAGATATATGGAAACCTTAGGAAATAGAAGAAAGGGATATGCCCTTTACTTTATTTTAGAAAAAGCTATTCATACAGTTTTCCTGTTGGTAATGTTTACTTTAAAGCTTTTTAGAACATATCCATCTAGGGACTGCGGAAAGAGGATTTGTTATCATCATTCTAATCTTTCCTGTTTGTTAAACCTGTACTTCAGAAATGAGGAAATGATCCTGATTGTCCCATTGTGAAATCTGGGCTGCTTAGCTAAAATTATCACTTTCCATATTATACTGCAAGGTGCTTTTGATACATAGCTTGATAAAACAAGTGACAAATGTGGTATTCCATTGTTTCTTAAACCAATGCATCAGGGACTGTAGCTGTAATACTTCATGTTTTGATCTAATCTTGAAGTAAGGATAAATCAGAACAATAAGAATTAGATACAATTAATTCACTAGACATGGCAGAAAAAAGCAAGTACTCTAACATCATGCACCCTAATAGGGATATAAAACAATTTAGGATCACAGAAAAATATTATGGCTTTAGATTATTCTGATTTAACAAGAATGTGAAAGCCTTATAAATAAATATATACCAGAATAAATATGAACTCGTATCTTGAGTTATGACTGACTATAATCTCGGGATTTTTATTTTAAAATATTTTCTGGGTGCCTGGGTGGCTCAGTTGGTTAAGTGACTGCCTTTGGCTCAGGTCATGATCCCAGGGTCCTGGCATTGAGCCCCACAATGGGCTCCCTGCTCAGTGGGGAACCTGCTTCTCCCTCTCCCTCTGCTGCTCTGCCTGCTTCTGCTTGCTTGCTCTCTGTCAAATAAATAAATAAAATCTTTAAAAAATAAAAAAATATTTTCTGAATCTCTTCATTTCTTCTTAAGTACATAATTTTGTGTAACTTAGTAGGTAGATGAGTCACTTAAATTGATTTTTATTTTTTCCATAAAAATTTTTGAAAGTCTTTAAAATTTTAACTTTTTAAAATCTTTAAAAACTCTAATTTCATTTCTTATGAGTTTTGCCTAAAATAGCAAAAGAAATAAAGATAACAATAACAGTAATTTATATAGAGAGTGCTTAATAAGTGCCTAGTAGAGTTCTAATCATTTTACATGCATTAAATCACTTAATACATCACAGAAGAACTTACATAAAGTTAACAAATTACATTCTTGGTTCTGAGAAATTACATCACCAGAGCAGATCTTATTAATTAGGTTAATTAAAGGTATAAAAAATCAAGATGTTCTAAATCTTATTGATGAAGCAAAAGGTTAATATATCATTTGGTTCTGAGAGTGGCTCTTAATTAGATAGCTCTAATCTATTGGAGCTCTCCTTCTTGTCTTTCAATCAGCAGCTGGAAGCACCTGTTGATTCCTGCCCCTGGCTCTAGGGCACCTGGCCCACAAATGCATACTAACCTATTTACCAACACTGAGCAGCATGTTTAAAATCAAGTAAATAGATCCTGTCCTGACTTTAGTATTTATGTTAGTTTTTAGTATTTATGCTGATTTTCCTTTCCATTTGAAAGGGATATACTGCTCCTATCTACATTCTAGAACTTGAATGTTTCCTTTCATGTAATCTGAATTTTGAGATTTAGGCCATTAGTTAGCTCTGTCTTTCTGGTTCTGTTCGTATCTTTCTTTTTCCATAATGTTCCAGCTGATCACAGAAGCCTGAATACTAAACTCAACACTGTCCTTTGTTTTTCACTAAATGTTATTGATAAACGTTTGTGAAGCCTCCTCTATATAATTCACACCTTGGTAAGTGTGGCAGATGCCATAGTGATAGGACAGGTCATTATCCCATATCTCTTGGAGCCATTTCCTGTCATAGATAAACTAATTTTCCCTTGTTTGGAGAATTTTTATTTCTATCAGATTTCCTATCCTTGATTTTGTTGGCATTCTTTATCTGTTTATTGATCAAGGATCAATAAAACATCATGGGCCTAAGAATTTTCCAAAGTACTGAGTAGTAAAATTGGGAGTAATTTTATCTACACGTTTCACTGCAGCATAAGAAGCATAGATTGTTCAAGGTGCCTGGATGACTCATTCGGTTAAGCATCTGACTTGTGATTTTGGCTCACGTCATTATCTCAGGCTCATGGAATTGAGCCCCATGCTGGGCTTCAGGTTCAGTGGGGAATCTGCTTGAGATTCTCTCCCTCTTCTCCTTCTGCCCCTCTACCCCATGTTGAGAGAGCATGTGTGCTCTCTCTCTCTAAAATAAATAAATAAATCTTAAAGAAACACAGATTGTTCATATATATTTCTATTGCAGAAGAAATCTAAAAAATCAGAATTTTGTCATTAGCATATTGGAAACTGGAGGCAATCTTATTCCTTTATTTCTCTAGAAAAACATATATTTTGTAATATTTAAAGAGAGATATATGAAGCAAATATTTTTTCAAGAGTCAATAATGTGCAAGCACAGAAACCAAAAAAGACAAAGACCAAGAAGACTTAAATTTTGTGGCCTTGCCTAAGCCCTTTATATACATAATGTTTAGAATTCAGTAGAAATGCATACTCTCGAAGCTTTCCTTTTCATATGTGAAAAAAAGACAAAAACCAAAGGCAAAAAGCAATTAAGAGGTGTGACTGAGGTTAACTAGTAGTCCATCAAGATGGTAGATATATTGATTTACCAGGAAAAAAAAAATGAGGCATGAAAAAGAAAGCACATGAATCTAATTTAATTCTTGGAGTGATACAAAAATTCTATTTTTTATGTGCTTCTTTAAAAATAATCCATTTTGCAGTTTCTGTGTGCTGTAGTCAGTTAAGCTTTAGACGACACTTGGTTTTGGCTCAGGTCGTGATCTCAGGGCTGTAAGATTGAGCCCCACCTCAAGTTCTGCACTCAGCAGAGTCTGCTTAAGACTCTCTCTCCCTGTCCCTGTGCCCCTCCCCATTGTGTGCAAGCAAGCTTTCTCTAAAATAAATAAATAAATCTTAAAAAAAAAATCCATTTTTACTTATTCCTTAAACCAAGGATCTACTCACTTTCTGTTAAGTTTAGATAATAAGTGTGTTAAGCTCTGTGAGCCATGTGGTTTATGTCACACCTACCCAGCTCTCGTGCTGTTGCTCAAAAACAGCCAAGGATAATAACTAAACTAATGGGAATGTTGTGTTCTAAAAAACTTACAGAAATAACTGGTAGGCTGGATTTCACCCATGGCCACAGTTTGCTTACCTCTGCTTTGGAGCTGGAACAAATGTTATGTGAATTTAAAATTTGAAAGATATCAAGAAATTCCTCCCTGAAAGGATTGCATCAACTGGCCGACCAAATCAAATGATTTGCAGCATCTTCTCATATTAAATGTAACTGACAGTGGCAAAACAATGGCCAATAACATGACTTTATTTATCTTAGATCCTTTGTGAAAGCAGAACCCTCAGTTAAAACTTAGGTTTTAATGACTTTTTTTTGAAAGATACAATCCCAAGGCAGTGAGACTGAAGGAAAACATAAATAAGACAGGAAAAAGTAAGAAGCAAACATGAGAAGATATGTTACCAAGCTGGCTTCTCCTTCTTAAAGAAAATGTATTTCAGACTCGGAAGAAAACTCTGAGGAAGGTATACAGAAGACATTGCTTCAGCAAAATAAGCCAAGCAGAAAGAGTCAACTATCATATGGTTTCACTTACTTGTGGAGCATAAGGAATAACACGGAGGACATTGGGAGATGGAGAGGAGAAGTGAGTTGGGGGAAATCAGAGGGGGAGACAAACCATGAGAGACTATGGACTCTGAGAAACAAACTGCTGAGGGTTTTGAGGGGGGTTGGGTGAGCCTGGTGGTGGGTATTAAGGAGGGCATATATTGCATGGAGCACTGGGTATGGTGCATAAACAATTAATCTTGGAACACTGAAAAAAATAAGATAAAATTACAAAAAAAAAAAAAAGAGAGAGAGAGAGGCACATTAAAAAAAAAAAAAAAGTGGTTTTTCAGAGGAAGTAATAGAAAAGGAATTAGTCTATCCCCCTCTGCATTATATCCCATTGGTTAAATTGTGTTCCATATGCTTTTAGTTTACTTGAATTTCTGAATTGTATCCGCCAGTAGTTTGTAAAGCTTCTGAGGAAACCAGATCCTACCTCATGTTGCCTTACATTTCATCGGAGCCTAGAGGCTCCAGATATTAACAGTGAATATAATCATACAGATCTTAAAATGGGGGTCATAGAGATAACACAAAATTAAGAAGAACTAAGTGTCCAAAAGCCAGAGCATCAGATGGGTTGAGAAAATTTTAAGTGTAACATAAAATATGTCTGATATAGTTTGCACCTTCCATCATTCAGGCATAATTATTTATAATGATCACCCATTATACCTAGCTCTTATACTACATTTTTTTTCTTTTTAAGAATTGTAAGCCTCCAAAAGGCTATCTAAAAGTCTAACCAAACATAGTATCCCCTTCAAGATGGTGGCTAATTTTGATTTTCTAAAGAACTTTAAAAGGCAAATGAAACAGTCTATAATCCATATTTCTGTAGCTACTGCCTGAGGTATTAACTGATATTAATCATCTTCCTCCTGGATTACCTCTCTGGACTTCCCAAACTCTTGCAGAAGTCCTTTAATTTGTCTAAGAAGCTTTCCAAGAAAAGAAACCTAGAACTTCCATCTTTTAGATGCCTGAAACTTTAGTGGTCATACTCTTGGATTATTCTTGCTGAAATATAGACTTTTCAGGAGGCATGGAAGCAATGATGCTGAGTTAATCTTCCATATCCTGGGTGTAGATCTTCCCAGTTGCTTGGCTAGTATCAAACATCCCACATCTGCCTGCACAGTAAGTACATTTTGCTGATTCAGTAGTAGCAGGAGAAGGTCAAGTGTCATCTTACAGTTCCAGCTTCAATTTCAGTGAGATGTTTTTTGTGTAATCCTAGCAGTGTGTTGTCTGTAAGAACCAGAAACAGAACCCAAGATTATGAGGACAGAATTCCATAAGTAGATCATTTGGTGAGGTATATCACTTCATCTTTATAAGTTCCATGAAGTCACAGTCTCAAATGTTGTCCATAATTTCAACATATGTACTGCAACTATGCTGCATATATATTCAGTAATCTATTTAACAGTTTTCTGAGCCAAAGCGTAGGTCATTGCACATAGTACTACCCGTGAATTCCATAGTCAATAAGCATATTGCACTCACTCTTTTGCCATAAAATTGGCCTGTCGGTCTAAGAAAATGTTGCATGAATTATGATGTTTGTAAGGAAGACACTGTGAAACCTCAATTGCAAGTGATTATGAAGGTACTATATATAGAAAATCAAACCCAGATTCTTACTATTTATCCATTTTGGTATGTATTAATGATTTTCTAACTAAGGTAGACCCAATGAATTTGGATTGTCATAAGTATCTTACTGGCCTATCTGAGGAACAGAGTCATATCAGGGATCATAATATAATTATGCTACAGGCACATAACAGTGAAATTAACTATATTGTCCTCTTAAGATAGAGTCTGTATTGTTAGGCCCATGCATAGCCTCCATTCCTGCCACCATGAAATTTGTGACCTTTCTGTCCCAATACCAGGATGATCTGAAAAGAAGCTAGTAATGTAAAAGATGTGTCATCTATTCTCTTGGTAGTTACAATCAAATGTTCATTGTGCTCAAGGTTCTGTCCACTGAGAAGATTTCTGTTCACCATCGTCCTGTAAGGGTCATCCTATGTATAGCAAAAAGGAAGTCCATTCCTGGCTAGTGCTATCACAAGCCAAACCATATATAAGTCATACCTAAGTATTTTCCTTACCATAAAATAGGTCATATGGAAAATCGTATTGTGGCTATAATATGAGTTAAGGAAGAGGCTTCAGTGAAGTGAAAGAGGGGATACAGGAGTCTGTAATTATAAGGCCTTCTGAACTTCCCTGAGTCTGACCAGATTGTACTAGTGCTATTGTGGGATAGATTACTGTTCAGACTGCCTAATCTTAGGACATTATATACCTGAAAGCACTTAACCTTATTTAAAGCCACTCAATACCATAGCCTGGCAGTTAGTTCTCACTATGGTCTAATAGCAGACATGCAACTTTTTTAAAGTTTGAGACACAGAAAAATGCCATGACCTTTCTCCAGAAACTTTGGAATATTACCTATTTTGGTTTATCAAATACTCCCCATACTCCAATTTCATGTAGCTTCATAAAATATGGTAAATCATTTGGCTTGAGTGTCAGGAAAACTTGAATAGCCATCTGGATTTTACACAGTGCCATTTCTTCATTGGGATTTTACTCAATTGCAAAATGGGCAGCTTCTTAAACCAACTGAAAAGTAGGTTGAATCAGCATTTCAAAATCTTTGCTACTTAAAAATCCAGAGACCCATCAAATGCTATGGATTATAAATAGTGGTGAGAGATGAGAGGATTAGTGGCATATTTTACCAGAAGAGAGATATTCCAGGATGCCTCAGACCAATGGACTTTCAAAAATACCAGTAACAGTTGGCCTATGATTCTTCATGCTTTTTCTCCTACTCTCTGTATACATGTATTTATTAAAGCATTTAGGAATTTGTCATTTATCAGCAGTGTAGTTGACAGGATATAATCTACAAATGGACCTGAGTGCCATTTTTATGGAATCAAAATAATCAAGATTTATGAAGACTTAGTGAGCTAAAGTAGGGCAATTAACATCCCTGATGAAAGACTGTAAAGTTACGTGTCCATGTCATGAGAAGATGAACTGTTTTTGATTCTTCTAGCATATAAATATGGAAAAGAAAAAATTCACTAGTTAGTTTCAGATCAAATGCTAGAATCTATGTTGCTCTTTTCCAGTAAAGACATCTCTGTGAGTCCAAGTTCTTCAAGAAGCAAACAAGAAAATAGGATTGGGCGTGCAACAATTTTATTAGATAAATCTCTCTGGGAAGAATTGGGGAGAGGCAGAAAGGCTGGGAATGCTATAAGATCATGATGTAAGTTGATCCTTCCATGTCTGGATGGGTGGTTAGGGCCTTGGAAAGAACTACATTGGAAAATTGGTGACAAGGAAATCTGAAGAATAGGTAGGAAAAGACCATTCAAAATAGGGGAAAAAAAAAAAAAAGTGAAGCTATCTGTATCCGCTTTGGATGTTCACCAAAGGGTGACCTCAGCAAAAGATTACAATAATCAAGTGCATGTAATGACCCATTCTGTGGGTCACAGTCAGCCTCTTTTCCCAGCCACTCTAGTCACTGTTTTATGAGTTTATGAAAACAGTAACCATGGTATCAGGAGTGTAAGCTATGAATAGGCTCAGCAATCTGGACTTATACTCACTAAGTCTGACCTTGTTACAGACACTTCTGAATGTCCAGTCGGCCAACAGCAGAGATCAACACTAAGTCCTCTATAGGCATCACTCACTGAGGCAATCAGTCAGCATTCTGATGGAAGATTAACTACAATGGACCAGTTTCATCATGGAAATGGCATTGTTTTGTTCTTACTGGAATAGACATTTATTTTTAATATGGATTTGCCTTCCCTGCATACAGTGCTTCTGGCTAAACTACCATTCATGGACTTATAGCTTGTCTTATTCAGTGTCATGGTATTCCATGCAACATTGCTTTCTGATCAAGGAAATCACTTCAGAGAAAAAGGAGTATAACAATGGCTCCAGACTCATGGAATCACTGGTTTTACCATGTTTTAGATAATCCTGAAGCAGCTGGCTTGATAAAATGGTGGAATGACCTTTTTAAAGATTCAGTTATCATGCTAGGTAAATGGTCATACCATGAAAGGCTGGGGAAAGGAGGTTAGGAGTCTGGATATGTTCTGAATTAATGTCTAATATATGGTACTATTTCTCCCATTGCTAAGATTCATGGGTCCAAAAATCAAGGAGTAGAAAAAATGGAATGGGACCACTTATTATTACCTCTAGTAACCCACCAGCAAACTTTTGCTTCCTATCTCCGCGATCCTGTGCTCTGCTGGCCTAGAGGGCTTAGTTCCAAAAGGAGGAGTGCTTCCACCAGTAGACCCAATTGAACCAGAAGTTAAAATGGCCACCCAACCACTCTGATTCCTTATACCTCTGAATAAACAGTTAAAAAACAGAGTAACAGTGCTGGCTGGGGTGATTAATCTTGACTATCAAGGGAAAATTAGACTACTGCTTCACAATGAAAGTAAAGAAGAGTATCTCTGGAATACCAGAGATCCCTTAGGGTGTCTCTTAATAATACTATGCTTTCTGATAAAAGTTAATGGAGAACTACAACAGCCAGTTCAGGTAAGATGACTAATAACACAGACACTTTAGTATTGAAGGTTTGAGTCAGCATATCAGCTAAAGAAGTACTTGCATGCAGAAGTACTTAATGAGAGCAAAGGAATGGGTAGAATGGGAAGTGGAAGATAGTTAAAATATTACTTATGCAAAGGTGACATTATGACTGCTGAGCAGTTGTAGAAATGATGTGTGTAATTGATATGATTACTTCTTCTGTAATTTGTTGTGAGTGTTTGTATATTGTATCAGTCAGGATTCCCCCAAGAAACAGAACCAGAAATAGAGTAGGAGATATACATTGTGGGGGCTGACAAGTCTGAAATCTATTTGAAGGGCAGGCCTATAGGCTGGAAACTCAGTTTCCAGTTATAGTCTTGTCTTTCTTCTCCTGGAAACTTCAATTTTATTTTATTTTAATTTATTTTATTTTTATTATTTATTTATTTTGCCATTAAAACCTTGAACTGATTGAATAACACCCACTTATAATACTAAGAGTAAATCTTCTTCACTTAAAGTTAACTTACTATAAATGTAGACCATAGCTATAAAATACACATATGATAAATATCTTTAACTCCCTTTCTTATCCCCTTATCTAACATAAGATAGATTAATAATAGCTAAGTTAACAGTAAAGTATTTGCATTGTAGGACATCAAGGAGAAAAGTGAACATCACCCAAGGACTTTCATCTTCCTGTGAGGAAAGGACTGGTGTGGTTTTGTGGTACACAGGGCAGCTGTATCATGTTAAGTTGAAGTATGACTTTCATGTCTTTATTTGGACATGGAGAGAGAGAGAGAGAGAGAGAGAGAGAGAGAGAGTGTGTGTGTGTGTGTGTGTGTGTGTGTGTTTAGTTTCTATGCCCAATGTGGGGTTTGAACTTAAGATCCCATGATCAAGAGTCATATACTCTACTGACTGAGTCAGCCAGGAATCCTTTGAGTGTGGTTTAGAAGATGAATATGGGTACCAAGTTGACAAGTAGTTGACTGTGTTGGTTGGTTTTACACATCAAATTAGCTAGGCCATAGTACCAAGTTAGTCAGTCAAGCACTAATCTGGTGCCACTATCTACATCTGTATCTTATCTCTATGGATCTATAGGTATAGCTCTATCTACAGATATGTCTGTATATTTATATCTATAGATATCTGTAGTTATCTCTGTAGATGGAGATAAGGATTGAGATAGCAATGTATAAAGGTATGGATATATTTTCTATGGTTCTGTTTCTCTGGAGAACGTTGACTGGTTATAGATTTTGATAAAGACTGAAGATTATGCAGAAGCATCCTAGACCACTTTGCAATCAAAGCAAAATGCAGCAAGTTCATCTGGGAGTCCTCATCAAGTCAAAGGTGGCCATCAGAAGAATGCTGTATCTAGGCACCTGTGTGGCTCAGTCAGTTAAGCATCTGCCTTTGGCTTAGGTCATGATCGCCAGGTCCTGGGATCAAGTACCACTTCGGGCTCCCTACTCTACCCCTCCCCCTGCTTGTGATCTCTCTCTTTCTGTTAAATAATTTTTTTAAAAAATTAAAAAATAAATAAATAAAAAGAAGAATGCTGTATCTCTCAGGAATGAGCTTGCTTTAGCATTTTTGTAATGTTGGTGACTGGCTGAGAGCACCCCATAGGAAGCCTGGGCCTCAGTGAAAATGCAGTGATATATTTCAGAGTTCAGAAGCCAGGACCCTTGCTCAACTAAACTTTCAATTTTGGAAGTCCGTGAGGTACATTCTCACAGCTGCCACCATACTGCATGTGGCATAGAAGCTATGACTTTGAGTTACCACCTAGTTTTATCAAAGGAGACCATAATTACTTCCCATGATTTAGCTGGTTTATGCAAGGCCCAGGCAGGTGACTGGTTTGTAGATTTTATATGAACAACCAACAGTATTTTCCAATTCTTCTGATTTCCCATCTTGATGTGTAGTATGGATGATAAAATGGTTTTTATTTAGAACTTCCTTCCAATATGCATAAGTCACAATTCACAGAGGCTCTCATAAAATGTTTTGTCAAGTTATTAGTATATCTGTCCCAAGTTTATGCTTGGTAATGGTAGAGATAACCACAGATTTGGGTCTACAGATGCACTGGACTCTCCCAGTTTCTAATACTCTGAAATTTCATAATCTTCCTTTATCTGAGAAAGCAAAATTCCATGGCAACCTCCCCAACCTTGAATACAGATGTTGCCTAAGAAAATAGCCACTACTGATCTGCTCAAAGTTTTGTGTCTCTCTCAATGGGGCATTCTTTATTGCCTGAGTAAAGGTTATAATATTTCTTTCAGTAAATAGTATATTTTCTGGACCTCTCTGGAACAAAACCATGTGGTCAGTTCTTACCTATCACTTGCATATTAGATTCATTCTAATATTCCTTCTTTCATGAAACTTTAATAATATGCTAGGAAGTTCTGTCATTTCCATTTAATTTCCTCTGGATCCTTGTAGATTCTAGATTTCAAGATGTTATCTTATTAGGACTGGCCACAACAGGCCTGCTAAATTAATGGAAGTGCTTTCATGTTATTGAATCTCAAATATCTTTCTTTATATTCTAACCCTCCACAATCTTCTACTTTAAGATCCACTGTCATTTTTTTTTTTTTTTGATTCCTACAGATACATAGTAGTGGATCCTGAAATTTGCTTGGTTTATCGGCCATTACTTTTTGAAGTAGGGCTTCAACTTCCCTATTGGTGCAAATCTGTTATCTGACAGAGATTATCAGTGAAGATGGATATACTGAAGAGAACAAGCATCATTCTGAAAGATGAGATGAATATAGAATCAATAAGCAAAAGGCGACTTCTTTTTTTTTCTGGTCAGGAGTGAGGGACTATTTCTTCTGTTTAGGAGACATCAGAGATATTTAAAGATGGCATCCATCCCCAGGATTGTCAATTCTTCAATCTCAGCTCCCAGTAATTCACTTTTTTTTTTCCCTGTCAAGGCCATTACTTTATCATGGGACATCTGTTAAGATTATACTTTTAGTCTGCTTTGCACTTTGCCACTCTTACCTTCTGAGCCAATTTTTAGTTCTCTGAATCTCTTTTAAAGTACCATAGGGCCATTCTGTCTTTCAGATCATGCCTCAAACTAACAAGTTGCTACACTATATTTATGATTTTCCCTTTTCCAGAGCCTTTTGCATCACCAAGAAAATCCATCCTACTATAAAATCCTCAAAATGATCATTTTCCCCATACAGATTAAGTACCATAGCTATATGATTAACCCAAAGTGTTTCCTCTTAATTGCATCTCATTCCATTCCACTTACCTCAGGTGAAAATTTAACTTACTAGATGTCACTACATAACATAGGGGTTATTTCCACCAGAATTTTCATTAACAATATGATCTCTATTGATTTCAGGCAAGGAGAAAAAATTAATTCTAAATCCCAAACTAGGGGTCTACTTACTAGGACAATTTGTGTACTAGGTTCTTAAAAAGGAGTTTGATGTAAGGGACATGTACTATAGTTTATTGGAAATTGAACTCTCAAAAGGAATATAAAAACAAGATTACTTTCTTACTTAGGACATCACAGGACAAACCTCGCAGCAAAACCTTGCTAAATGGTTCATTGAAGGCAAATTAAGAGGAAATTTATCTCTCAGTTACATAAGGTATTTCGATTCCTTTGGTCAAAGTTTCCCCTTGATACCTCAATGCCACCAAATGCTCAGGTTGCACTCCCTTACCTATTTTGAAGTCACTTGAAAAGCCTGGTTCTGTGCCTTGTAGCATGGTGGTTGATCTGAGACTGAAAGGATAGGAAGAGCCAGATTTCCTGGACATTATCCTCATGTGACAGAGCTACACAAAATGGGACATCATCATAGTGGTTCATTTGAAGTAAGTAGCTGAATTTTAGAGAGACAGGCATAGCCAAGAGAATTTTGGTTGTTAAATATGATGCACCAATGTAATTACTTCAATTTTTAAACTCATCAATCGAGTAGGTGTTTCTATTATTAAAATGAAATTATAATAATCTTAAGGGCTAAGGGGTCAGTGCCTAGCTTATAAATAAACAGCTAAATTCTGGTCAGCAAGAGTTTGTCTAGACAAATATATACTGTTTCCCAAGATAGAATTCATGAATAAAGTATTTGCAAGAAAATTGGTGCATCATGCCTCACTTCATTTATTCACTCAATAATAACCATTAATAGGCAAGATACAATAATTAGTTTGTGGATTAAGAATAGATTACAGAAAAGCAGATCCTGCCCACAAAATGTTTGCTGCCTTATAATTTCATTATGTATTTTTGAAATGCTTTAGTTTCTAAATATGCTCACATTTTAAAATTTATTTTTTAAACATCTTTGTGCATTAGATATTGGCTGTTATTGTCATATAGAAAAGGGACTACTAAGGAAATTTAGTCATTAACTTCAGAGATCATTTCCATCCACGAGACAAGGAGATGACAAATGCCTCACTGTGTACACAGAAAGGTTTCTGATGGGGTTTAGAAAACCAAAAGCTCACATCATGAGAAAACTGGGTGAATTATAGACAAAGATCATAGATCAAAATTTATATTTTACTAGAGTTAGAAGATCCTTAGAAGACACCAAATTGAACTTAACAGTCAGTGTTTTAGTTTCGTTTATAACTTCTTGAGAAATAATTACTCTGCCTCTTTTAGCAAACTTCCCATAATGGAAAACTTACTCTCTATTAATATAGACTACCCCTAATTTATCTAATTGCAACCCATCTGTCACCTACCAACATAAACATTCTTTTTTTTTTTAACATAATTATGTTTTCTTTTTTTTTTTTTTTTAAGATTTTATTTATTTATTTGACAGATCACAAGTAGGCAGAAAAACAGACGGTGGGGGGGTCGGGACTGGGGTGGGGGGGAACAGGCTCCCCACTGAGCAGAGAGCCCGATGTGGGACTCATCCCAGGACTTTGGGATCATGACCTGATCCCAGGTCATGTGCCCTTAATATATAAATTCTCAGGGGCCCTTAACATATAAATTCTATTTAAAAAAAAAATCTTGGGGCACCTGGGTGGCTCAGTCGGTTACAGCCTCTGCCTTCTGCTTGGGTCATGAATCTGGGGTCCTGGGATCAAGCCCCGCATCAGACTCTCTGCTCAGCAGAGAGCCTGCTTCTTCCCCCCTCTCTCTCTCTGCCTGCCTCTCTGCCTACTTGTGATCTCTGTCTGTCGAATAAATAAATAAAATCTTTAAAGAAAAAAATCTTATAAGACAGGCTTATTCTTGGAATTTGATACATCATATGACATCAAAAGTATAATTTTTTTCATGATGTTTTAAGGGTGCCATTTGCATTTAGTTGTACACATAATTCCTAAGACATAATCAGCAAACTAAATATTGAAATGATTTTGAATGTCAAAATGTTATATCCTATGTTTAACTTTGATTTTCAAGTTTTCTTGTTTTCAGAAACATTATACTTAAATGTTACACTAAATTTTTAGTACCTAGAGAGGACCAAGTGGAAGGTAAAAAACAGAATTACTGATAGAATTGTAAAAAGTTCAGTTATCCAAATTTCAGAATTCATTAGGTTTTATAGCACACCTGCACAAAAGTTGTTAAAAATATGTGAGAATACAAGGAAAGATAAAATTAAATGAAATACATATTCAGTAGTCTTACAGAGAAGATTGGATTATTTATATGGCATATGCAAATAGAATAATAAAAATTAACATATATTTAGATGCAAAAATGTATAGAAATATTGACATATATATGTTTGCTTGTGTTTTGAGAACTATATATGCATGTGTATTTCAAAACTTAAGAGCAGTCCCCACAAAATGTTTCAGTATATAATGGAAGGCACTATTTGCAAACTATATATCTGATAAGGGTTTTATGTACAAACTATATAAAGATCTTACACAACTCAGTAGCAAAAAAATAAAATAAAATAAAAAACCACAATAACATATTTTAAGAATTTGCTAATGACTAAATAAGTATTTCTCCAAAGAAGTCATGTATGTGGCCAATAGGCATATTGAAAAAAAAAATGCTCCATGTCACTCATTGTTATGGAAATGAAAGTCAGAACCACAATGAGATAGACCTTCACACTTGTAAGGATGGCTTTTATATAAAAAAAGAAAAAGTCAGGTCTTGGTGAGGATGTAGAAAAATTGAACCCTGACACAGAGTTGATAGGAATGCAAAATATTGTAGCTGCTATGAAAAGAGTATGGAGGCTTCTCAAAAAATTCTAAAATAGAACTGTAATGTAGTCCAGCAATCCATTTCTGGGGGGTTATTCAATGGAATTGAAATTAGGATCTTGAGAAGAGATTTATACTCTCATGTTCATTGCAGAACTATTCACAGTAGCCAAGATGTGGAAAAGCCCTGAATCTATAAGATGAATGGATAAAAGAAACACTATTAGTTTTAAAAAAGAAGGAAATTCTTTAATAAACAACAATATGTGTGAACCTTTGGACATTATGGCCGAGTGAAATAAGCTAGTCACACAGAGATGAATACTGCATGATTTTACTTATCGGAGGTAACTAAGAAGTCAAATTCATAAATTCAAAGGCTGGAATAATTTTTGCCAGTGGATGGGGTGGAGGGAAGGAGGAAATGTGGAATTTCTAATTAATAGGCATAAGGTTCCAGTTAAGCAAGATGAATAAGCTCTAGAGCTCTACTGTACAACATTACACCCATAGTAAATATATGTATTGTACTCTTGTGTTAAGTGTTCTTACCACATTATAACAAAATTAAAAGGAAAAACAGGGGCACCTGGGTGGTTCAGTGGATTAAAGCCTCTGCCTTCAGCTCAGGTCATGATACCAGGGTCCTGGGATGAGCTGCTTGGGCTCTCTGCTCAGCAGGGAGCCTACTTCCCCTTCTCTCTGCCTGCCTACTTGTGATCCCTGTCTGTCAAATAAATAAATAAAGTCTTTAAAAAAGAAAAAAAAGGAAAAGCACATACATTTAAGATACCGTATACATCTGAAAGTTAATCCAATATGCACAATAATATTCTTAAATTAACCCGTTAAGAGTAAAAATCCAAATGTAGTTAGAAGAGTATTGATTTATTATAGAGTTATTACATTTTTTGCAAGTGTTCTGAGTCACATGGCCAAGTATAACTAGGAATTCAGGCAGGTAAGGACTGAAGAGTAACTGTGTTGTTTTAGAAAACATATTCTATTTATTCTTTCATTGATGATTTATTAAGTCATTCACTAGCAAATATATATTAAGCATCTATATTTGTCATGCATTGCTTTAGGTATTAAAAGATATTTTTGAAGGTAAAATCATAACTCAAATATAAAATGAATACCCATTAAAGATGTTATTTAAAATCACCATTTAATGAGGAAACCAAGAAGATACTAAAACTAACTCAAAGGAGAATGTAAGGCACAAACACACACATGACACTGGGAACATGAAATGAATTTCTTACCAAATACACAACTGATAAATATTCCACAATGTGGTAATCAGTTGTATTGCCAAGGGTCACAAATTACATTTCAATAGAGGATCATTTGCACTCCTATCAGTATCCTATAGTTTACAGAGCTGTGAAATAACTCAAAACAATGAAAGAGGAAGATACCTCGGGAAGTGCTAGATAGGACACACAACAATCATTTTTTCCTCATTCCAAAGTCTTCCAATTTTTTTTTTTTTTTCCTGAAGTGGGCTTTGTGTATATGTCATTGAACAAAAAGATAAAAACCCTCAACCTCAGGGGTTCAGATATTGCAATTAAGATGTTTTCACAACTTTTTTCACAGCCCAAACAAACAAAAAGAAACAAAATAAACCCTACATTCCGCATTAGATAGGATATTCACTGAGTTTGGAGCAAATAGATTTTGAAACATCTATTTCCTTATTTAATGTGCATGGGACACTGATGTTTCAACAAAGATATTGTTAAATGTTTACCGCGTGTTTGCCAATTTACTTGTTGGCAAAATACAAACAAAAATGTTCCTCTCCTTTTAGGGAAGAGTTAAAGGTGGAAAATTGGAGGCAAAAAATATAATTTTCATAGTGTATGTTTAATTCTGCATGTTTTTCACATGTTTCTTAATTTTGTTGATGTACACTTGTTTTTTCAAGTTAGTTCACTGATTTAAATGTTTAAGTGACTGAAAGCACAAGCAATGAAAAAAGAAGACTTGGAATTAGATTCAGACTCTTCCAAATACTAGTTGTGATACATGGGGCATATTTTTTTTCTGGGACTCAGTTTCTTCATCTATCAAA
The DNA here is from genome assembly GCF_009829155.1 of Mustela erminea. Classification (NCBI taxonomy): domain Eukaryota; kingdom Metazoa; phylum Chordata; class Mammalia; order Carnivora; family Mustelidae; genus Mustela; species Mustela erminea. Next base: position 107,697,860 of record NC_045617.1, on the reverse strand, counting down.
TGGAGATAACAGTTCTTTATTTTAGAGATGCTATGAGGCTTAATTTATATATGTTAAGCACTTTAAAGAAAGATTGTCTATTATGAGCTAATAATTATTAACTTTTATTATTATCTCTCTCTCTCTCTCTTTTTTTTTTCCTGCTACCTATCTAAATAGTAAGGTGGTTGAGTATAGCAACCATTATCTGGAAACTTTTAATATCGAATGTATTTTAAGTTGAATTTTAACCATCTTACTTCAAACTTTTACCATATTGTCTTGTATATTCTTGGAGAGACAGAAGAGAGATGATATACAATTATATAATAATATATATTATACATAATACATATATAATAACATACATATTATTCCCTTCTGTGATCAACTTCTATAATTTACAACAATGGTGGTAAACTGTCATTGGCCTTTATGGGTGTTATAATTATCTTTACTTGGTTGAAATAATTAAACTTTAACTTCATGCCACTATATTTTGTTAATTTGCAAATATAAATTTATTTAAGACCTTTCATTTTAACTTGTTAGTTTTCTTTACCTTGAATGAACTCCTAGAAATCCTAAAATGGCCTACGTGTTGGTGAGGAAGTAGAAGCATCATTTATAGTTTCTTTACCCACTTATGTGTTTACCTACATACTGTTTCAAATGTAACTTCATTAGTATACATGTAAATCTAAATTAATTCATTGGTAAAGATCTTTAAGTGATAAATTTTATAGAGTAAAAAATATTGATTTTAGTGCTTTAAAAAAACAAGATTAAGGGGGTTTTTTGAGGGGGAAAAAACAGGTTTAGAAAATTTTTTATTGGCACCACTAGGTGGCTCAGTTGGTTAAGTATCTGCCTTCATCTGGGGTCATAATCCTGGGGTCTAGGAGGCCCACATTGACCTCCCTGCTCAGAGGGGAATCTGCTTCTCCCTCTCCTTCTACCATTTCCCGTTTGTGCTCTCTGTCAAATAAATACATAAAATCTTCAAAAAAAATTTTTTTGTTATTGACTGCTATTATGATTGACCATGTCCCATGGAATGCAGACAAGCTATTAAAAATATGAGGTATAAATTCTTAACTATTTAAAAATGGAAGAGAAAATAATAGAATATGTTACATAAATAGCACTTCAACATATCATTTTCCTTTGGTTCATAAACCAATTTGTATGTTCCAAGAATAAAAATTCTGTAATAGTGGCACGTTACAATAAGCAAACTAAAGTTCAGAATACTTTTAAATGAATAAAGAAATCAATTCATATAATAGGTAGAGACAACACTAAATATGAAGTTGTTTTCCACATAAGCCAAATATTATCAGGAATAATAGTTTATTAGGGTTTTTCAGAGAAACGAAACCAATAGGTGATGGAAATAATTTATCTATCATCTATCTATCTATCTATATCTTCTATTTACTCATTTTTTTTACTACCTACTCATCTATTTATTTATTTATAAAAATAAGATGAGATTTACCATGAGGAATTGGTTCACATGATTATGGGGTCTTATGATTTGATGTCTACAAACTGGAGGAAACCTGGTAGTATTGTTCAGTCTCAGTCCGAAGGCCTGGGATTGTATGGTATAATTACAAGCCCAAGAGTAGAACCAGTATTCCAATTCATGAAGTTATTCAGAGAGAGAGAATTTAACCTTAGTCTGCCTTTTTGTTCTATTCAGGCCCCCAGGAGAGTGGGTGACACCCACCATCATTGAGAAGTGCTATCTCCTTTACACAGTGTACTATTTCAAATTCTAATCTTTTCTAGAAACACCCTCACAGTCCACGGAAATAATGTTTAACCAGATATCTGGGTATCCCATGGTCCAGTGAAGTTGGTAAATAAAATTAACAATTATAAATAGTATATTTTATTATGTTAAAGAGAACCAAACAACAGTGTTAGAATCAAAAGATATATGAAAAATTGTTAAATCTAAACTTTTTTTTCCCCCCAATGGAAAATAAGTTCTCTAACTAGTATTAGTTGCACTGTTTCTTCATAAACTCTTTTTTCTTTTATACTATATTGCCTTCAAGGAAAATATTTTTAATGGGGAGAATTTTAAGAGAATTTATGGTGAGATAGGATTTTGTGACAATATGCATCTTTGTACTTCCCGTGCCCTCAGATATAAAATGGAGGTAAAAACTTGTGCTAATTTCAAAGGTAGAAGACTAAAACAATAAAACATATAAAACATTCAGCATAGAGTCTTATGGATGTTAAGCCCTCAATAAAATGTTAACTCTTATTCTGACATCTTGAAGAAATTGTTTTATTCTACCACGTAATTTCTCTTTTCATATTTCTCTACATTTTCTCTGGAAACAAATTACCATTCATATTTCCAGTATACTTTTATTTTATCAATCCTAACCCTAAAGGAGACTTCTGAGAGTTGCTTACATGCCATAATTCCTCTTTTCATTGTTAAGGTCACATTCCTAAGGACTTTAAGCCCACCATACTTAAAAGTGCTTTAATATCTCTTGAGATTTGCAATAATCTTATCTAACTGCAGGACTGATTGTTTAGAAGTAGATACATTTACATGAAAAACATGTATTTTCACATATAGAATATGCAGGCCTACAAGAAGATTTCTTCGTATTTGTAGCCAGGGCACACAATCTTAGAAAATCTATGTCTTACAAAATTTGAGAATACAGGATACGCCAAAATTTTGCTTGGGGTTTTCATATATATCATCTATTTTTTTAGAAGATTTTTATTTATTTTTTTGAGAAAAAGAAAACAAGTGGTAGGTAGGAGCAAAGGGAGAGAGAGAAAGCAGAAAAGCAGACTCCCTACTGAGCAGGAGGCCTGATGCAGGATTCAAGCACAGGACCTAGAGATCATGACCTGAGCAGAAGGCAGACACATAACCAATGGAGCCACAGAGACACCCCAATATATCACCTTATTTAATGGCTCTAGCATCCTTATGCCTTAAACTTTCTTCTTTAATTCCCCTTTCTCCTTCCTCCACATTTCTTTCCTTCCTTCCTTTCTTCTTTTCTTTATTCTTCCTTTTTTTCCTGTAGTCATCATTCTGGAAATAACGTTTCAGTCTTAATATGTGTTAAGGAATATAGTATAGGTGTATGTCTTCGAAAAGAGTTTTAGAATATTGAATAAAGATTTCTGCAATTAAAATTACTTTGCAATATAATTATTTCCTCATATTGTATCTGTAAGGCATAATGGAAAACTGTAGGTAGTAATGTCTAAATGTACCAGGAAATATTAGGACAAGTTTCACAGAAATAGTGGTAAGCAGTGAATGAGAGTGGTTTTGGATCCTCAGTTTATTATCTACAAACTATATGATCTTAGAAGAGTTATTTGATCTTTCTGAGACCATTTTTGCTCTTAGATTGGAAAGAAATAATATTTACCTTGGAAGGTAATTTGGCTAATAATTTGGCAAATCAAGTTTAGGGCATAGAGTTTCCTCAGTGCATAGCAAAATATGACATTTGGTTAGGAGATTGTATGATAAAGCACATGGAGAAGGTTGGGTTGTTAATTCTAGGTCATAGAATGATAAAGACATAAGTCTTATTTTCTGTATTCTAAGAGTAATATTCTTTTCATCCCACCAGAGTACCCTTATTTGTAAGAAACAATGGTCAGTTTTATCTTATTTACTTATTAAAGTATCCTTATATATAGAACAATTGCAACTATCACACACACACACAAAATAAGCATGTATTAAGACGTTAATAATTTTAATTAATTATTTTCTCTGGTTTAAAATAGAACAATCTACATAGTAGTTAGAGGAAAATGTTTATCTAGTAGATAAAAATATCATATACCATTAGTAGGAAAACGAACAGGTATTTTATTTTCTTACAAATCTTTCAAGTAATGTCATGCATAATGTATTTTTATTGCAAAAAAATAAAAAATAAAAACAATAGCAGCATAGTCTTGTTACTGTTTGTCAATTTCCATGCATGACTGCCAAAATGCTATTGTAATCTTTAGGTAAGAAGTTAAAAATATATCCTCAAGAAATTGCTAAGAAACTCTCTCACAAATAAAAACATTAGCTTTAAGTTATTTTAAGTATAAAGAATATTCTGAAGTTCAGCCTCAGAAAGAACAACTAAAAAATGGAGCATATCATGGGTATCATCAAATATTATTTGCAACATACTTCTCAGTGGAATAAAGAAACCACTACGTAAAATAATTGCCTTGAGGAATGCTATTTTACAATTAAAGGACATAAGTTTCTAAGTTAACAACATTAACAATGCACACACACTCACACACACATACCTTATTTTGGTACACCTAAATGAATGAAACATGACATTCAAGTCTTAATCATGAAAATTTTTGGATATCAGAGATAAAGGCTTATGAGAAAAAACAAGGAAAATGTCATATCCAAAGGATGAAAAATAAGAATTTTTATTGTACCTTTCATTTAAAAAAGAACAAAATGAAGTAATGCCTTTCCTTAAGGAAAATTATCCTCAATCCAGCGCTCTATACTGAGTCAAAAACAAACAAATAAATAAGCAACAATAACAACAAAACAGAAGAAGCAAAAAATATGTGAATCTAATAGATCAGATGCTCTTATACTTAGATATCTTTAAGTGTGGTTCCAATTATATTTTCTCATATTTGAGTTTTTAAATGTGTCTTCCATTCACTCTTGCTGAAAGGCCTACTGAAAAATGTTCTCCACAAAAAGGAGGGCTCTTATAGAGAACTACTAGGTGTAATCCAGGAAACAAGGATCCAACTAAGAAGTGAGGCAAGAGGAATAGGCATAAGTATGAGTAGGAAGTTCACCTGGAAAGAATTCAGTCCAGATTGCAGAGACTGAAGATCAAAGTTTACAGGAGGAAGCAAACAAGCAAAACAAAAACAAAACCAAAATGATTTCTTATTGTATTTCACCATATTGATAGGGGTTTTATATTTAGTTCAAGAGCTCTGAGAAAAATTGATAATTTGGGCATCAGCAAATTAAGATCTGCTTTATAAAAGACAATCTTGAGAGAATGAAAATTTAAGCTACAGACTGAGAGAAAATACTTACACATCATACATCTGGCAGATGATCTGTATGTCAGTGTAAAGCATTCTCAAAATTCAATTATAAGAAAACAAACAGCTCTATTAAGAGCAGGCAAAAAATTTAAACAAATACTTAATATATGCAAAAATATGCAAAAAGGTAATATATGCAGATGACAAATAAGCATTGAAAATATGCTCAAGATCATTAGTAATTACATTAAACCACAATGAGATATGTGTTAGAACTCCTAAAATTAAAGACTTCTCATACCAAATATTGGAGATGATTTGGAGTAACGGGAACCTCCAAAACTGCTGATGCAAATGTGTGATGGTAAAACAATTTGGGAAAACATTTGGCAGTTTCTTAAAAAGTTTTAACATGGTCCAACTATATGAATCATCCATTTCACTCCTAGGTATTCAGATATGACCATTAAAAATGTATGTCCACACAAAGACCTTTACTTGAATGTTTAATGCAGATTTTGTAATAGGCAGTACCTGGAAACAATACCAATGCTCATCAACAACTGAATGGATAACTAAATTGTGCTATATCCATATAATGGAATATTATGCAGTAGAGCTACTTATGTTGGAAGTATACAAAATCCTTTCGTTAGATGGTAGATAATCACTAGCATATCTGAAAATTCGGTTTTAAAAAAATCAATAAAATTCAAAGTAGACTTTGGGCTATAACCCTGACATATAAAGAACTTAGAAATTGCTATTCCCATCCTTACGTCAAGATAAAGCTGAGCAAAATGAAAACCAATGACTTTTCTTGGACCTACCAGTAAACTGAGGTTACAGTGGAAATTGCCACCCTGAAATCTAAAGAAGTGGTTAGGTAAGGAGAGTCATAGCAGAAACTTCTTACTTAGAGCTCAAGCCACTGAGGACATGCACTGATAGGAACTCTAAATAGCAATTTTAATGAATTGCTAAAGGCTGAGTGTGGACTAGTATGAGAAGAAGAAACTCCTGGATACCACAGCCTTAGGTAGGCCCCCACACTTTCATGGGTTTTACCTTTAACTTATCTACCAAGTTCTTACTATAAATATCTGAGAATGACCCTTTGAGACCCAGGTAATGGGAGAGAAAGAGTAATCCTTTTGAAATAAGCCCAGTCCTTCTTTATGGACAAAGCCTAATTTCCAGGGGGAAAGTTATACCAAAGCCTTTTTCTTTTCACAGCTATGGGAAAAGATATCCCTCATATTCCAGCCCTTTCTAGCTTTCCTTTCTCACTTAAAAGGGGCAGTTTATATAAGGAGAATCATTGGTCAATGCTAAAGATGAAGTCAGAGACTCAATAAAATATTGAAATTTAAGTTGACGATTATAGACTGCTTGCCCTCCCTTACACAGTAACACCAAACCAGCAGACCTTCAATATAAATAGTCGATTACATCTGAAATAGCTGCGAGGATCAGATGTTCTCTCTAAGGAGTACTTAGAAAAGTTCAAAGTCAAGAGAGGAAACAGAAAGACACAAAAGGAATTTGAAGCTGTTGGCACCTATATGTTTAGCAAACACTAAATAAAGCCCATGTCCTAGTCAGATATATAGATTGCACACTGAAGGCCCATTTACTTCAGTTCTTATTATCCAATAACAACATGTTTGGGTTTCAACAAAAATTGCAAGACTTTACAAAATGCAAGAAAAAAATAGTCTGAAGAGACAAAGCAAACATCAGATCCGAACTCTGATATGACACAGACATGATAATTATACCGATAATTTAAAAGAGTTATGGGGGCGCCTGGGTGGCTCAGTGGGTTAAGCCACTGCCTTCGGCTCAGGTCATGATCTCAAGGTCCTGGGATCGAGGCCCGCATCGGGCTCTCTGCTCAGCAGGGAGCCTGCTTCCTCCTCTCTATCTCTCTGCCTGCCTCTCTGCCTGCTTGTGATCTCTCTCTGTCAAATAAATAAATAAATAAATCTTTAAAAAAAAATAAATAAAAGAGTTATGAATAATATGTTAAAAGTTTTATTGGAAAAGAAAGAAATAATGCAAGAACATGTGGGTAATGTGAACAGAGAGATGGAAACTTTAAGAAAGAATAAAAAATTGCTAGGAATTACAAAACAAAACAACACAAAATAAACAGAAATAAAGAAATAAAGAATACTTCGATGGGTTCTTTAGTAAACTGGACAGCTGAAAAACTGAAGAAATATTAGTGAGCTTGAAAATACAGCAATAGAAACTTTCCATATTAAAATTGAAAGGGGAAAGAGATGAGAAAAGCAACATATCAAGGAACTGTAGGATCATTTTAAATGTGTAACATGTTTTAGACGATCAGAAGGTGAAGAAAGAGAGATTAGGACTGAAGAAATATTTGAGGAAATAATGGCTGATAACTTTCCATAATTAATAACAGATAACAAAACAGATATTCAGGGATCTCAGAGAACACTAAGCAAAATAAATCAGAAAAACAGGCAAACAAAACCTCTTGCCATTGTCATATTCAAAATGCAGAAAATGACACGGAGAATCTTGAATAAAATAAAGAGGGAAAAAATCACCTCACAAGGTGAACAAAGATAAAAATTAGTTTCTCAACAGAAACTATACAAAGAAGAGAGGCAGTAATGTATTTAAAATTAAAAGAAAAAAATCCTGCAATAGTTAAGATAGTGTAGTAGTAGACAGACCCTATGCTTGCCTCATCCCTCGAACACAACTAGATAAATATCAAATCTTTCTGAACACCCAGGAAATCTGAAGGAGTGAGGGAATAAGCTTCAAAACAAGGAAAAAAGAGGCCACATCATGGAAGGAAGATGGTAAGGAGATATGATTTGGGGTAGAAAGGAAGTGCAGATGCTGCAGAGGGGAGGGAGCTCTGATCACAAAAAGAGGAGAGAAAGAGAGACCAAATAGCATGCAAAGGATTGTGCAAGAAAAAAACACTTCCCCAAAACCACTGATTGGAAAAATGACAGGGGCTGATTACTGAAAGATTTTACAAGCATTGTAGCTCAAAGACTGAAGGTTTAGAAGTCCACGCCATCACCTGGAGGATCCTGACAGGTATAACAGTACTCCTATGAAGAAGGAGGGCAGAGGCCGGGAGAGGACAGTGTGGTCTGAGGATCCCGTGGATAGGGCCAAGACAGATAGTTCCCCTTCTTGCAGTGCATTTGGAAGAGGTTTCACTGCCTCTCCAGAGACAAAAGGCCTGTTGGTGCCATTTTGCTATCCCATCTATTAACATGGGAGCAGCTGCTGAGGGCAGCTAATCTGGACGTGGGCTTTTTGTTGTGCTTTACCATGAGATGCAAGCCCCTGTGTCTTCCTGAAACTGCCCTTCTGGGACAAACCTCCTCCAGCAACAGTGTGGCAAGACCTTGCCCCAGAGGATTAGCATGGGTCCATACTGCACTGGGTCCCTATAATTTGGAGTTTTGAAAACCAGCCAGCATGTCTGAGTTAAAACTCAAGAGCACTTTGCCACCAGGTGGGCAGATGGCTCAGAAACAGACAGGGTAAAGGCAGGGATTTGATTGTTGCCTGGGACACACGAGGGATTGCTCTTCTGTGAGGGCTTCTTGAACAGTGGTAGGCACAAACTCCACTTTTGAGGGAGGAGAGAACTAGCTGGCACTATTTTTACCTCCACACATAAGTACAAATGGACTTCTGTGAGTAGCACAGTGCCTACAGTGGATGCCTGAGTTTATGACACCATGCCCTACTCCTCTCTGTTCAGCATGTGTTTCTTTACTAGGGAAAGTGTGCCTGAGATTCAGAGCAGCAGCAGGGCCCTTCCCCAGAAGACACTCAAACCCCTTGCACATATGTATGCTGATCAAATAGGGCTGTAAAGTTTCAGCTCTATTAGAAACAGGATCTAGCTTCTTTTAACAAGCCAACCAAGACACACCTAGTTAAAACTCACCACACAGTGGACAAGGTCCAAACACTCCCCACCACAAGCAAGGAGAAACTCTGCAGAAGGGGAAAAATACCTAAAATACAACAGGAGAGTGCACACAGTGTACACCAAAAACACTTCCTGAAGTGCTAGGCACTGAACAGTATATGACCTCTTCTTAATATAGCAGTTACTCTCAGAAGTAAGAAACACAACAGGTTTTCCTAACACATGGAAGGCAGAGACCTAGATAAAATTTTTATCCCAAAAGAAAAAATAAGAAAATGTCATGGCCAGAGATCTAATTGAAACAGATATAAGTAATATGCCTGAACAAGAATTTAAAACAACTATCATAGGGGTTCTAGCTGGGCTTGAGAAAAGGATAGAAGACACCAGGGAATCCTTTACTGTAGAAACAAAAGACCTAAAAACTCATCAGTTTGAAATAAAGTGTTACAAAGGAGATGTGAAACGGACTGGATGTAATGACCATAGGATGGAAGAATCAGATGAACAAATAAACCATACAGAATATTAAATTATGGGAACAAATTAAGCTGAAAAAAGAGGGAAGGAAAAATACTGGATCACTAAAGAAGAGTTAGAGAACTCAGCAACTTAATAATATATAAAGGATAGTAACATTCACATCATAGGAGTCACAGAAGAAGAGAGGGAAAAATGGTTAGTAGGTTTATTTGAGGAAATTATTGCTGAAAATTTCCCTAATCTGGGGAAGAAAACAGACATCTAAATTCAAGAGGTACAGAGAACTTCCACCAAAATCAACAACAGCAGGGAAACACCAACACATATTGTAGTAAAACTGGCAAAATACATAGACTAGGAAAAAATCCTAAACACAGCAAGGGAGAAGAAATCCCTAACTTATAAGGGAAGACCAATAAGGTTAGCAGCAGGCTTATCCACATAAACTTGACAAGCCAGATGAAGTGGTGTAATATATCCAATGTGCTGATGGGGAGAATATGCAACCAATAACACTTTATCCAGGTGGGCCGTCATTCAAAATAGAAGGAGAAATAAAAACTTTCCTAGACAAACAAAAAATTAAGTAGATTGTAATGACAAGAAATATAGGGACTGTTTTATTGGGACAGGAAAATGAAAAGCAACAAAGACTAGAAAGGAACAGAAGATATCTATAGAAACAACAACTTTACAGCTAATACAATGGCACTACATTCTTACCTATCAATAATGACTGTGAATGTAAATGAACTGAAAGCTCCAGTCAAAAGTCATAGGGTAATAGAATGGATTTAAAAAAAAAAAAAAGGCCCATCTATATGCTGCCTACAAGAGGCTCACTTTACATCTAAAGACACCCACAGACTAAAAGTGAGAGGGTGGGGAATTATTTATTATGATAATGGACATCAAAAGAAAGCTGGAGTAGCCATTATTGTATCAGACAAACTAGATTTTACACCAAAGACTATAACAAGAGAAGGAGAAGGGCTCTGTATCATAATAAAGGGTCTATCCAACAAGAAGATCTAACAACTGTAAGTATTTATGCCCCAAAGTGGGAACACCCAAATATATAAAACAATAACAAACACAAATAAACTCATTGATAATAATGCAATAATAGTAGGGAACTTCAACACCCTACTCATAGCAATGGGAAGATCATCTAAGCAGAAGATCCAAAAGGAAACAATGGCTTTGAATGACACATTGAACCAGGTAGACTTAGTAGACCTATTCAGAACATTTCATCCTAAAGCAACAGAGTACACATTCTTTTGAAGTGCACATGGGATATTCTTCAGCATAGATCACATAGTGGGTCACAAATCTGCTCTCAACAAGTACAAAAAGATCGATATCATACCATGCATATTTTCAGACCATAAGGCTATGAAATTTGAAGTCAACCAGAAGAAAAAAATTGGAAAGACCACAAATACATCAGGTTAAAAAACATTCTACTTAACAATGCGTGGGTTAGGGCGCCTGGGTGGCTCAGTGGGTTAAGCTGCTGCTTTCGGCTCAGGTCATGATCTCAGGGTCCTGGGATCGAGTCCCGCATTGGGCTCTCTGCTCAGCAGGGAGCCTGCTTCCTCCTCTCTCTCTCTCTGCCTGCCTCTCTGCCTACTTGTGATCTCTCTCTGTCAAATAAATAAATAAAATCTTTTAAAAAAAATGAAATGTCTCAAAACATTAAAAAAAATGCATGGGTTAACCAGGAAATTAAGGATGAAATAAAAACACACACACACACACACATTGAAATAAATAAAAATGAAATCATGGCAGGGGGATGGGAGGTCGGGGTACCAGGTGGTAGGTATTATAGAGGGCACAGATTGCATGAAGCACTGGGTGTGGTGAAAAAATAATGAATACTGTTATGTTGAAAATAAATAAAAAATAAAGAAAAAAAAATGAAAACATGACAGTCCAAAACATTTAGGATCCAGCAAAAGTGGTCCTAGGAGGGGAATATAAACCAATACAAGCCTCCCTTACAAAGCAGGAAATCCTGAATACACAACCTAACCTTACATCCAAAGGCACTAGAAAAAGAACAGCAAATAAAGCCTAAAGCCTTCAGAAGAAGGGAGTAATAAAGATTAGAGCAGAAGTATGTGATACAAAAACAAAAACAACAAAAACAATAGTAGAACAGATCGATGAAACCAGGAGCTGGTTCTTTGGGGAAAAAAAAAATTTTTTTTCAATTAACCCCTAGTCAGACTTACCAAAATAAGTGTTAGGGCCCTAATAAAATCACCAATGAAAGAAGAGGGATCACAATAAAAACTATAGAAATACAATTATAATAGAATATGATGAAAAACTATAAACTATATGCCAATAAGTTGGGGAATCTGGAAGAAATGGATAAATACCTAGAAACATGTAAACTACCAAAATTGAAACAAGAAGAAATAGAAAATTTGAACAGATCCATAAGCAGCAAAGAAATTGAATCAATAATCCAAAAATACCCCAACGAACAAAAATCCAGGGCCAGATAACTTCCCAAGAGAATTCTACCAGATCTTTTAAGAGTTAGTAACTATTTTTCTCAAACTGTTACAAAAAATAGAAATGGAAGCAAAGCTACCAATCTCATTCTATGAAGCCAGCATTACATAGATCCTAAAACCAGACAAAGACCCACTAAAAAGGAGAATTGAAGGTTAATATTTCTGATGAACCCGGATGCAAAAATTCTCAACAAGATACAAGCAAATCAAATTCAATAGTACATTAAAAGCATTATTCACCATGATCAAGTGGGATTTATTCCTGGGCTGCAAGGGTGGTTAAATATTCACAAATTACTCAGTGTGATACACCACATTAATTAAAAAAAAAAAAGGATAAAAACTGTATGATCCTCTCAACAGATGCAAAACAAACATTTGACAAAGTACTGCATCCGTTCATGAATCATCAACAAAGTAGGGATAGAAGGAACATACTTCAACATCATAAAGGCCATATATGAAATACCCACAGCTAGTATCATCCTCAATAGGGAAAAGCTGAGAGCTTTTCTTCTATGGTAAGGAACAAGAGAGGGATATGCACTCTTACTGCTGTTATTTAACAAAGCACTGAAAGTTTTAGCCTCAGCAATCAGACAACAACAAAACAAAATAAATAAAAGCCATCCAAATCAGCAAGGAAGAAGTAAAACTTTCACTATTTGCAGATGACATGATCTATGTTTCACCCCAAAACTTATAGAACTGATACAAAGATTCAGTAGTTATAGACTACAAGATTGATGAACAGAAATCCAGGACATTTTTATATACTAATAATGAAGCAACAGAAAGAGAAATTAAGAAAACAATCCCATTTATAATTAAACCAAAAATAAGAAGTACCTAGGAATAAACCTTAACAAAAGAGGTTAAAGATCTCTAAAATGATAGAACACTTATGAAAGAGATTGAAGATGACACAAAGAAATGGAAAAACATTTCCTGCTCAAGAATTGGAAGAACAAATATTGTTAAAATGTCTAAAGTAGCCAAAGCAATCTATACCTTAATCCAATCCCTATCAAAATGCCACCAGCATTTTTTATGAAGCTGGAGCAAACAATCTTAAAATTTGGAACCACAAATTTTGTGGAACCCCCCAAAAAAGGGGGGGCAAAACAATCTTGAAAAAGAGCAAAGCTCTCTTTGAAGTCCAATTCTGGACTCAAGCTATATTGCAAAGCTGTAGTCATCAAAACAGTACGGTACTGGCACAAAAACAGATACATAGATTGATAGAGTAGAAAACCTAGAAATGGACCCACAACTATATGGTTAACTAATCTCCAACAAAACAAAAAAGAATATCCAATGGAAAAGAACAGCTACTTCAACAAATGGTGTTGGGAAAATTGGACAGCGACATACAAAGGTTGAAACAGGACAGCTTCCTTAAACCATACACAAAAATAAATTCAAAATGGATGGAAGACCTAAATGTGAGACAGGAAACCATCAAAATCCTAGAGGAGAACACAGGCTGCAACCTTTTTGACATTAGTCACAGCAGCTTCTTACTAGACCTGTCACTGGAGACAAGACAAATAAAATCAAAATTGAACTATTGGGACTAAATTAAGATAAATGTTTCTGCACTGTGAAGGAAATAATCAACAAAACTGAAAGGTATCCTACAGAATGGCAGAAGATATTTGCAAATGACATATCTGATAAAGGGTTAGTATCCAAAATCTATAAAGAGCTAATCAAACTCAACACCCAAAAAAACAAATAAACCAGTTAAGAAATGGACAGAAGACATGAATAAGAATTTTTCCCAAGAAGTCATCCAGATGACTAACAGACATATGAAAGAATGCTCAGCATCACTCATTATCATGAAAATAGGAGTCAAAACCGCTATGAGATACCACCTTACAACTGTCAGAATGTCTAATAATGACAACAGAAAAAACAACAGATGTTGGCAAGAATGTGGAGAAAGGAGGAGGTCTCTTACACTGTTGATGGGAATGCAAATGAAAAATAGTACGTAGTTTCTTCAAAAAGTTAAAATTAGAACTATCCTATGATTCAGCAATTGCAATACTAAATATTTACCCAAAGAACACAAACATTGATTCAAAGGGGCACATGCACCCTGATGTTTATAGCAGCATTATCAACAAGAGCCAAATTATGAAAAAAAGCCCAAAAGTCCATTGATGAGTGGAAAAAGAAGATACAGTGTATGTGTATATGATAGAATGTTACCATTTGCACTGATATGGATGGAGATAGATTGTATTATGCTAAGCAAAATAAGGTAGTCAGAGAAAGACAAATACCAGATGTTTTCACTCATGTGGAATTTAAGAAATGAAACAGATGAATGTAGGGGATGGAAAAAAAGAGAGAGAGAGAGAGAGGTAGAGTATAAGAAGAAGCTCTTTAACTATAGAGAATAAACTGAGGGGTGCTGGAGGGGTAGTATGTGGGAGGATTGGCTAAATGGGTGATGGGTATTAAGGAGGGCACTTGTGATAAGCACTGAGTGGTGTATGCTTTGACGAATCACTAAATCTTACCCCTGAAAGAAATATTGTACTGTATGTTAACTAACTAGAATAAAATAAAATAGAAATAAAAACTTTCTTGACTGGGACATTACCTTTCCTTTAATTTCCTTAAACCATTTGGAAATATGAACCATCTTGTTTTGTATCTATGTTTTTTTTTTCCAAGTAAATTGTATTATAAATAGAAACACTTTGATAGTTTAAGAATAAATATACTAAATTCTGTAGTTCTGGTTTGTCTTTCAAGACCTATAATTCACAAGTTTTGTTTAACTTACAAGATGGGAATATTACAAGCAAGATTTTCTTGATTTTACATTTTCCAGTCTAGATCTGAAATAACGAAAGTTAGGGACATGTCCAGGTCAGTGATATTCCACTATAGCTACTGTTTCCTTGTTTTGACATTTAGATCCTCAAAGAATGTTGGCCTCTAGCAGGTATCAGAATACATAAAAATCATTCATCCAAGACCTCAGCAAGGGATAATTAGAACTCTAGCAGATATTAAAAGATATAGGAAAGTCTACCACTTTTATGGTATTTAACATTTTCAAGGAATAAATTTTAGAAAGCTAGGATTGGTACCCAAAAGGGGAAAAATAGTTTCAGCTCTCAAAACATTTTTGGCTATGAGCTACATAGAGCCTCTGGGATTTAATATATTTTAATCATATAACTTTCAATTAAAAGGTATTTTAACAACAAAGAGCATTTATTTAAAAATTTTTATGGAAGCTTAAATGTATAGACAATGGAAAGGAAATTTCACCTAATTTGAAAAAGAAAAAGAGATTGAAAATCTAAAAAAATAATATTATAAATTAAATAAGGTGAAAATGGAAGTCTAAAATGAGGCATGATCTGGGTTGCCTGAGATGCTGTTTGTTGTGCATGTCCCTTTGGCTTAGGTCATGATCCTAGGATCTTGGGATCCAGCCCCACATCCAGCTCTGCTCAGTGGGGAGCCTGCTTCTTCCTGCAGCTCTGCCTGTTTGTGCTCTCTCTTTCAGATAAATAAGTAAAATATTTAAAAAAATAATAAGGCATGATTTATCCAAATTTTGATTTCATAAAACCATTTCTATTTCCTAAAAACAATCACATTGGTGAAGGTATGATGTTATTATTATCACCATTTTCTGCTTAACATTAATATTTTCAATTTCTAGATAATGGTAATCTTGCAGAGAATTTTTTTTAATTGGAGTAATACTAAATAACTTATGATTGATTAGAGTGTATTCTGATGTGTCAACAATAATTTCTACCTTTCACAATATGATATATGAAATGAAATATTTTGATAAAATTTAACTACAAGATATAGCGAAGTTAATACAGAATTCATAATATTAAGTGAAATGGTCATTTTTAAAGTGATAACTCCTTTATATTGTATATTAAGACAGTTACCAAACATCATTCATTCTTCACTTGAGTTACAACACATTGATTTTTCTTCCTATTTCCATTACCACTTTAGATACGGATCTTATAGACTAAGTAGATTATGAAAAATATAATTTAGATAGTCCCCTGAAATGTATTTTTTCTTCATTGAACTAGAAAGCATTCTAGAAAAATATATGAT
Organism: Mustela erminea; assembly: GCF_009829155.1. Taxonomy (NCBI): domain Eukaryota; kingdom Metazoa; phylum Chordata; class Mammalia; order Carnivora; family Mustelidae; genus Mustela; species Mustela erminea. The sequence continues at coordinate 107,681,750 of NC_045617.1, read as the reverse complement.
CTCAGACATGAGATAGGATTTATGATCTTGAATGACGTAAATAATGAACCTTGATGTAATCATTTAAACTTTTGTTTTAATCATCTATAAAATGGTAATAAAATAGTGATACTATTATGTTCTTTTTAACTGGGTTGTACTGAAGGTTACACTCACACAGGTACACACACAGATATGGTGAGGCCATTGCAAAATATTTTCTAGTCTATGTTACTTAGAGAAAACCTATTTTAATTCACAGAAGAAAAACTCTATGTTATAAATACTCTTCAATAATAACCACTTACAAATGCTGAAACCTATTCTTTGAGCATGTGAAATAAAAAAATAAAACAGGTTTAAAATAATGACAGACAATTTAATTCCTGGCCATTTCAGCATGATAAAATAGTTTTATAAAATTATACATTTATACCTAAATGAAAATGAGCAGGACTAAAGTTCTGACCTTACTTCATTCCCAAGCCTAATCCTTTGTCATTCTTCATTCCTAAATTCATCCTTGAGATGTACTTATTGCTCATTCCACTTTCAAAAATCACTGACTGTACACATTCCTGATATTTACTCCATTCTTCACTTTCTTTAGTTTAAAATAATATAAAGGTGAAGGATAGAAGTGAAGTGACTTTTAGGGAATAGAATGAAAATGAGTTTTTGCACACAATTTCCTGTGAATATGTACTTGAAGACATATCACGATGTGAAGACACATATGGAGAGGTACCCAGCCTGGAGTTTTGAGGCCAAACAAAGGTTTTTACAGGAACTGAGGTCTAAAATGAGATTTTTAACTCCACTTTGGTGATTTATTTATTCACTCTCCTTTCTCTCATACACTTTTTTCCCCCAAGGAGTTTTCTCCTTTGGAATTCTCTCTTAATTCCTATAAACCCACCATCTCATCCTAATCCTCCTGTTTCTATCACATCAGTTAAACTGCAATGTAATGATCAAATTTAGTAAAATCACTTCCTAATTTAAGTAAGTACTAACTCCAGAAATTCTTGAAACCTTTCTCTCCTTTGCTTTCCTTAGTAAAATGTGGTTATTTTGAACTTCACTGTTCTTCAGGATCTGTCATTTTTCACCTCAATCCCTCTGCTCAATCTCATGTCCTCTTGGAGATCATGTTCTGAATATTCTTCTTCCTAAATTGGTTACTTCATCTCCATCGCTTTCTCATCAGCTTTAATTTTAAAATTTACCATTTTCCCCTTTCTGGACTCCCTGATAGAACTTTTGTCTTACATAATCTAATAGTTATATTGACTTTTCTAATATTTTGCCCTCGTCCCACAATTTCAGCCTAATCTGTGGTATCCAAAATGTACTGTGTCACTCTCTAGAGATCAGGAATAAAACATTAGAATGTTTACATCTGTTCTTTCTATCTCCTATATTCCTAATTTTCACTTTTACATATGTTTTATCAGAAAAAATATTTGACTTATAAAAATAAAGCTATTTATTGTGGAAACCATATGCATAATGGGGTAAAAATGATAAAGATCACTTCTGTAGAATCAACTACAAATTCATTAAAAGTTTACACAGTTCATGATGTTATGTATTGAGCACAATGCAAATGAGTTATGTACACTACTTCTAATCCTCACTCACCTGTCTTCTATCGGATGCCTATTATAATCCAAATACCAAAATAGGCACATTATATTCAGATCGTTCTTTGTTTAAATAAAATGGATTTGTTTTGATCTATTTCCTTATTTTTTGGAGGGGGTCATTTAAGATAAATTCTAAATGTGAATGGAAGATTATCTATATGTTATCTATATGTTTTATTAACTATTGAATATGAGTTGTATATGAATTGTATTGCTTTTGTAACTTTAAAATTACAAAAGCAATACAGCTTGTAGGATCTGAAATTACTCAGTAGATTTTCCTGTGAAATATTATCCTGGCAAAATTGCTGCCAATTAATATTATGGTCGCAATTATGCACAATGCTATGAATGGCTCCGTCATATCCTGTAGACTCCTTGAATAACAAATTTAAAGATTTTATTTATTTATTTGACAGACAGAGATCACAAGTAGACAGAGAGGCAGGCAGAGAGAGAGAGGAGGAAGCAGGCTCCCTGTGGAGCAGAGAGCCTGATGCGGGGCTTGATCCCAGGACCCTGACATCATGACCTGAGCTGAAGGCAGAGGCTTTAACCCACTGAGCCACCCAGGTGCCCCTTGAATAACAAATTTAAAAGATGACAATATCACCTGGAATGATCATGATTCCTGATTTCAACTCTTACAAACATATTTGAAAATATGTGTATGCATACATGTGTGTATGTGTGTTTGGAAGTGAAAAGGATGTCTTTTGACTTGTATTGAACAGAATTTTAACAGTGTCTTTATATGTAAAAACTGAGTTACATACCATTACCTTTTGAATCCAAAATATAGTTCCTTATTTAAGTTTATCCATATATGATATTTATATTAATCACTCTCCTAATAAAATCCACAGTATTTTGTATTCAACATATATAGAAGAAAATTGACTTCATAGATATTTTTTTAGCTTCTATTTTTATTTATTTAAATTTTCTGGAGACTGAAATGCGACTATCAAGTGATTTTCTCTTACAAAATATAAATGCACAATAATTAGGGACCCAGAGAATTCTGAGAAGCACGGGATTAGCCATGCAGTAATGCGAGCTCACATCTGCAGCTAGTCTAAAAATGTCACACAGACCTAATTCGGCTTCAATGCAAATGAAATTTGCTTCTGAGCATTTCAGCATGGAAATAAATTGGTTGAGTGTGTTTGTTTAAACCCATTTACTACTTAATTTTTTATTGTATATTTTTCAACTAGGCTACTGGGAAAATAATGCACCTTTAAAGGTTCATACTACTATAAATTTGTGATTTATAACTACAAAAGTATTTCAATATTGCCTAGTGATCCTTCTGTTTTTTCCTAATGAACATTTTCTCACATTTTCCTTACTGTTCACTTCAAGTCTTGTCCATTCTTCTCTTTCTTTCAAACTCACCATTTCCCTAATTGTCTCTTATTTTACAAAGAAAATAGACAATCCCACCAGATAAAATTTTCAACTTTTTTTCACCAAAGTCGCAACTTTAATAATCTACAATAAACTTCTTTCTTTTCTCCTACTTGCACTGTAATCATTGACATATATTTTCTTCCATACTGTTTTATTATCTCCCTACGTATACTTTCCTCATGACTTAAAATCAAGTCTTTGTCATTTTAAAACAACATTCCAACAACTTTACATACATACTGAAATATTTAAAAAATGTGATTAATATAATCAGATTTAGCACTCCAGCCCATTTTTCTCCTATGCTTTTATCTGTATATACCAGAAATCTGGATACTTCTACAAGGAAATCACTCTAGTACAAATTTGGTATATGTTTAAGTGATTATGACATACCCTTACCCCTTACCATCTTATTTCTGTACCTGGTCCTCCTGGATTTCTTTCTATATTCTTATTTAGGTCAGCAGCCTTAAAAACATTGTAATTCTACTATTTCAGTATTCTGGACTCCACCACTGTTGCATTTCTTCTGCATCTGTTTTAATCACACCATCACTATTGTTTCACTATATTAGTACTATTGACTCCCCCACAAATGTCTCACTCAGGTCTCCCAGTTGTGTCTACCAAGCCATTCCCCACAATTCAAATAAACTGTTATTAAAATAAAATTTGCTGTTATTAATCTCCTACATAAAATCTTTAAGAGGTTCTCCATTGCCCTCAGATAAAATGTGAGCCCTTGTTGATAATGCCTACCATTTTTTATATAAACTCTCTCTAAATCAAGAGCTTATATTTTATCATGATTTATTTTTCCTCTAGACTTAGAAGCTCAACTTCTCTTACTTATTCAGAAGTATCCAACGTCACACTCATCTCAAATATTTAGATAGTATTCTCTTGGGAATATGCTTCCCTTGACAGTTTTCCCAGGTGATTCCATTTTACTGTTCAAGCTTACCCTTGAGTCCTATTAACGTCCCTGCTACATATTTTCATAGTTCTCTAGACTATTATTTTGATAATGTTGTTGCTTGCTTAATAATTCTGTTTCCTTCATTAAGTTATTAGTTTTTCATATTGATATCTCATTTCACTTGATCACTGATGAGTTCTTCATACCTAGGATATTTCTTTGTACATAGACTGGGACACATTATTTAAATTATTCTTAAATCTTAGCAAGATTATTCCTTTACATTCAGAAGTTATGACTAACATATTTGAAATGAACATGATCATTCATAACTTTTAATTCTAGGAAAGTTATAATTTTACCTCTTCCAAATGTATTTTAGGGTAACATATTACTTGTATGAATTTATATTTTATCAATTTATAATACTGACAACTGAATTTTAAAAGAGGAAATTTATAACTCAAATTTAATTTCTTTTTAAGATTTTATTTATCCATTTGATAGAGAGAGAGAGAGAGAGAGAGCACAAGCAGGGGGAGCAGCAGAGGAAGAAGCAGACTCTCCGCTGTTCAGAGAACCCAATATGGGGCTCAATCCCAGGACCCTGGGATCATGATCTGAGCTGAAACCAAGAGTCAAACCCTTAAACAACTGTGCCACCCAGGTGCCCCCAAATTTAATTTCTACATTATCTAGAATGGTCATTAAGAAATTGGACTTGGGACACCTAGGTGGTGCAGTTGGTTAAGGGTCTGACTCTTGGTTTTGGCTCAGGTTGGGATCTCAGTGTCCTGAGATCACGCTCCTCCTCCACTTTGTGCTCAGCGTGGTCTCCTTAAGTTTCTCTCTCCCTCTCCTTCTACCCCTCCCTACTGTGCTCTCTCTCTCTCTCTAAGATAAATAAATCTTAGGGAAAAAAAGGGGATTGGACTTAACATAAATATTTGATATGAATCAACAAGTTAATTGCACCATATAAAGACACAATCGTTTAACAACATTTAATTGACAGTCAAGGTAAATTTTAAAAAGGTGGGATTTTGATTTTTTTTTTAAAGATTTTATTTATTTATTTGACAGACAGAGATCACAAGTAGGCAGAGAGGCAGGCAGAGAGAGAGAGAGAGAGAGGAGGAAGCAGGCTCCCTGCTGAGCAGAGAGCCCGATGTGGGACTCGATCCCGGGACCCCGAGATCATGACCTGAGCCGAAGGCAGCGGCTTAACCCACTGAGCCAAAAAGGTGGGATTTTGAATCTGACAAACCTGGATTTTAATCCAAGCCATGCCACTTACTTACTGAGTGAACTTGGACAATAACAAAACATAAAGCTATCATTTATTGAATGGCTTGTATGTTCTTACATAGTCAACTCAATCTTCAATACTACTATGTTAATTTAAAGCTTCTCTATTAATTTCTTTAAATGAATATATATTTTTTAAAGATTTTTGTTTATTTATTTGACAGAGAGAGATCACAAGTAGGCAGAGAAGCAGGCAGAGAGAGAGAGAGGAATAAGCAGGCTCCCTGCTGAGCAGAGAGCCCGATGCGGGACTCGATCCCAGGACCCTGAGATCATGACCTGAGCCGAAAGCAGCGGCTTAACCCACTGAGCCACCCAGGTGCCCCTAAATGAATATATTTAATAAAATATATTCTTCTCTATATAAGAGTGAAGGGAATTAAAACCTATGTGGCCTTAAAATGTAGAATGAATAAATAACATAACTGAGATCAAATGAGCATGTTTTTTTGTTATACCATTTATCTTCTTTATAGAATTCAATTTTTGTTGTGATGATTACAGGGTTTTTAAAGATTTTATTTACTTATTTTGAGAGAGAGAGTGACACCTGAGTAGGAAGGTTGGGAGAGGTGTAGAGGCAGAAGGAGAGAGAAAATCTCAAGCAAATTCTGTGCTGAGAGGGATTCAGGTCTTGATCTCAGGACTTTGAGATCATGACCTGAGCTAAAAATCAAGAGTTAAAGGCTTAACCAACTGAGCTACCCAGGCAGCCCTGTAGTTTTATTACTATTCAATTACTGGAGTGATTTAAGCAGAGAAATCCCTCAATGAGTTGTAGTTAGTTGTAACTACTATCTTTTTTTTTTTTTAATTGGGTCAATATTATAGTTTTGTTTTGCTGTTTTTTGCTTTGTCTTGTTTTGTGTGTGTGTGTGTGTGTGTGTGTGTGTGCGTGTGTGTGTGTGTGTTTTGTTTTGTTTTGTTTTGCCTCAGGAAGTAATGATGCCTTCCAGACAGAATTAATGCCATTTGCCCCGACCCCCTTTATACCAGTGGTGAATGATGAAATAGAAGTCAGTTACCATACAACTTTTACTTATCATCCTTTCATTATTCCATTTTACATTTCCTTTTCCTTCTTTACCTTCTATACTCCCACATTTCTGCAGAAGTTGGGTGAAGTGTCATTCTGAGTTTAATTGTTTACATGACAGTTTTTCTAGAATATCTTGTATATCTGGGAGTTCCCATCTCCTGGATTAGAGAAACATGATTTGTCACCAACAGGTGCATTATAGGTTATATTTATATGAAAATATATAAACATTATATTTAAATCATTTTTGTTCTTATTTTATGGATGATGTTTTTTAAATGTTTTTGTAAGTCAAATCAAGAGGAATACTTATGTCTGAAGAAAATCAAAACCATCCATAAAAGTAAGGTCTTGATTATTGCTACATTTTAGTTTTGTTGAAGCTTGGTGTAAAGAAAACATACAAAAGACTACAGTAAATTGCTGATTTCATTATGTAACAAAACCAAAGCATTTCAGAAGCACATAATTCTATATTCCAGGTTGAAATGCAGCATATCTTCACTTTTTTTTTTCTGGCTTTGTTTCACAAAGAAAGTGCCTCGATGGTGGCAGCACAGTCCTTCCAAAAACCATCTTAAAGTTGTCTGTATAATTAAGTAACTTAGGAAAAACTTCACTAACAATGTATGTTTTTATGTTTAAAGGGATATTTAAACCAGTTGAACTCTACTGTTGATCGAAATCCACTGTCACAAATCCATTGGCATTTTGGGATTTGAAGAAAAACCAGCTCCCAGGATCTTTGAACAAAATCTCTGCTTGGAAATTTTCAGCAACACTCAAATCCATTTTGCACCAGTTCTTTATGACACTTTCATGACAAACTACAAAATACAATTGCCCCAAATGATTAACAAATCAATTATGCTTCTGAGCCTAGTGGTTCTTCATAGCACATTTATAAATGGAAAAACAACATGTAAATGGCAATTTGTGGAAGAATGGCATATACAGCCATTATCATATGTGGTGAATTGGACACTAACAGAAAACATCTGCATGGACTTCTATAGAGATTGCTGGTTTGGGATTGTAAATACCAAAATGAATACTTCAGGCAATCAAGTTGTTCCCCAGATTTGCCCTTTGCAAATTCAATTGGGGGACATCCTTGTAATTTCTTCTGAACTATCTCTTCAGTCTCCAGAAATAAATTTGATGAATGTTTCTGAAGCATCATTCATTGACTGTCTGCAAAACACCACAACTGAAGATCAGTTACTTTTTCGTTGCAAACTAAAAGGAATGCATACTGTTAATTCTCAGTGGCTGAGTGTTGGGACACATTATTTTATCACAGTAATAGCAAGTGGTCCATCGCTTTGTCACCAGAGGCTACGACTAAATGTGACAGTGAAAGAACAGTTCTGCCAGGAATCTCTGAGTTCAAAATTTTGCTCTGGGCATGGCAAATGTCTTACTGAAGTTTGGAGCAAGACATACAGCTGCCATTGCCAGCCTTCATTTTCTGGAAAATATTGCCAAGAACTTGAAGCATGTTCTTATAAGCCATGTGAAAATAATGGCATTTGCATTAATAAAAGAGGAAAATGGAATACACAAGTATATGAATGTATCTGTCACCAGCCATTTACAGGTAAGATTATTTAAAAAGATGTTATTATTTAAATAACACAATTCGGGATGTCTGGGTGGCTCATTTGGTTCAGTGTGTTCCTTTGGCTAGGTCATGATCCCAGGACACTGGGATTGAGTCCCACATCTGTCTCCTTGCTCAGCAATGAGGCTGCTTCTCCCTCTGCTTGATGTTCTCCCTGCTTGTGCTCTCTCTCTCTGAAAAATAAATAAATAAGGTCTTAACAAAAAATAACATAATCCAATTAAAATAGGAAAATAAACTGAGTTCATAAACTGTTACTTCCAAAAAACAAACTACGTTTCCAAAAATTTTGTAGATCTTTTAGAATGAGCTAAATTTGGAATCTGGACCTAACAAAATTCCTATCAGGCATTCTCTAAAATAATTTTTTATTGCTTATTTAAATAAGAAGGTTTTTTAAAAAACATGTTTTACCCTGAAATACCTATTTTCACATCTTTCTCAAAATTCACTCTTGCTGTTTCATATATTTAATATAAAATTGTCATAATAGTATTAGTCATAGAATAAAATTACCAAGCTTATGGTATTTAGTTTAAATAGTTCTGGGTGATAATATAGAAATTAAGTGTGGACCTGAGTGGAGGAAGATAAAGAGGTATGTGATTGTGGGGAAGGCATGAAGTTGCTTGAGACCCAAGAGTAATGTTCTTTTGCATGAGGTGTGGGGGGAGGGCCAGAGGGAGAGCAGAGAATCTTAAGCAGGTTCCACACCTAGTGCAGAGCCCAATGCAGGGCTCAGTCTCATGATACTGAGGTCGTGACCTGACCTGAGCTGAAATCAAGAGTAGGTTGCTTAACTGACTGAGCTACCAGGTGACCAAGAGCAGTGTTCTTTTTTTTTTTTTGGCATTTCATAAATGTTTATTACACTGAGATAGAGACGTGGGCAAGACCTGCTTAGGCAGAGAGAGAGGAAGGGAAGCAGACTCCCTGCTGATCAGAGAGCCAGATGTGGGGCTCGATCCCAGGACTCTGGGATCATGACCTGAGCTGAAGGCAGAGGCTTTAACCCACTGAGCCACCCAGGTGCCCCCAAGAGCAGTGTTCTTAATGGAAGTTGATGTGGCCCTATGAAGTGATTAATAGATAATAGTGGAAAGGAAGGAAAGAGCATGATATAATTAATAAACCTGTTTGTAATAAACTTAAAAAAGAGGCTATGATGAGGAAAGGTTGTAAAAAGACATTTGGTGAGTAGATGAAGCTGTTAATTTAAAAACAATGTAAACTATACTATATGAGACTGAGTGAAGATTTAAGGGAAAATCAACTATCACTACTTGAAAATTTACTAGGGAATTGGGTCATCAGAGGTCAATGAGGAGAAATGTTGAGAAGTGTAGGGAAAATTTTAATCTATAGGAACTTATGAAAGGGAGACCTGACATAGAAAGTTACAAAGATAATGGGTAAGACAAGGATGATCTAACAAAAGGAATTGCTTGATGCAGTTTGTAATGGTAGTATAGGAAAACAACAAATTGGTGCTACCTTTTGGTCAAGAGAGAGGAAAGAGGGTGAGCAGTAGATATGATAAAACAGATGAGGCTCAGAGAAACAACTGTAAATTTTTTCAGGCAGACTTTAGGCGACTTCAATAAGGTTTTTCTTCAGTGTGCCCTGGGGAAACTATACTGGACCTAAGACTGTATAATAAAATATCTCAATAAAGCCTTGTGGACTCTAAAATTCCTTTCAGAGTAATTTTAGACTCTTTGATAGGGAAGTACTAAGACCATTTCAGAAGTTAATTCCATCAGTATTCACTGAACATCCTCTGCCTATAATTGAGATCAAATTCTCATTTTACTCTCCCTGGCATTGGTGCACAAAAATATAAGTAACCACAACTCTTCCTGGAGTTTATCAGATAAATAAAATTAAGACAGGTCAAGGGGTCTCTGGGATGCTGTCGGTTAAGTGTCTGCTTTCTGCTCAGATCATGATCCCAGGATCCTGGTATCTAGCCCCATGGCAGGCTCCCTGGTTGGCGGGGAGTCTGCTTCTCCCCCTGCCCCTCCCCCTGCTCATGCTTTCTCTCTCTCACACACACACACTCTTGCTCAAATAAATAAATGAATAAAATCTTTAAAAAATAAATTTAAAACAGGTCATCAAAAAAGTGAAAACTTCCAAATTGCTGATTCGGGGTGAATGAGAAAGTAATTTAATTGAGAGACCTTAAAGCATACATTTTAGTTTGTCTGAAGTATTTTAAACAATATTTGACCAGAAAATTTCTACCATCTGTCAGAATATTAATTGGCATATATGTAATCATATGTCATAGAATGTTATTTCAACAATTTTATCTTAGTTGCATATAGGTGTTTATTTCTACCCAATGTTTATTTGTTTATTTATTAGAAACACAATCTTAGATCACTTAAATCATTAATGTTAAATACCATAATACTGAGCATACAACATAATGCCACTTTATTAGAATTGCTTCAATTTTAAATCTAAGATGATGCAGAAATATGCAGAATTACCAAATAAACTGAGAATATTAACTGTATTGGTTTGTTAGTGATGCTATAACAAAGTACCATAGTTTGAGTGGCTTCAAGATCAAAAATTTATTTTCTCACATTCTAGAGGCTAAATGTTAGAGATCAAAGTATCATATAAGCAGGATTGGTTTCTTCTGAGGCCTCACTCCTTGGTCTGTAGATACCCATGTTCTCCCTGTGTTTTCCCTCTGTACATGTCTGTATGTCCAAAATTTTTCTTCTTATGAGGACATCAGTCACATTAGACTAGGACCCATCTTACTGACCTCATTTAATCTGTATTACCTCTCTAAAAAAGATCCTGTTTCCAAATACAGTCATATTATGAGCTCCTGGAAGTTAGGATATGAATTTCAAATATTAATTTTCAAATATGAATTTCAAATACAAATTTTGAGGGCTCACAATTTAGCCCATTACACTAAGATTGAAATAGGATATGACCTATTGAACATTCTGTTATAAAATTTAGCTTTTGTACATGGAAATATTTGGCATGTAATTATATTTACTTAAATTTTTATTGTGTTGGGGTTGTTTGGAGATAAATAAGAAGCGTTCTGTAGTATTGGGGCAGGGCTGTCAGTCTATAAAAGAATTTGAAAGGTTTCAATGATAATGGTAAAAATTGTTTATGAGTCAAATTAATAATTCAACTAAAGGGGTGCCTGCGTGGCTCAGTGGGTTAAAGCCTCTGCCTTCGGCTCAGGTCATGGTCTCAGGGTCCTGGGATGGAGCCCCACATCGGGCTCTCTGCACAGCGGAGAACCTGCTTCCTCCTCTCTCTGCCTGCCTCTCTACTTGTAATCTCTGTCAAATAAATAAATAAAATCTTTAAAATAAAATAAAATAAAATAAATAAAAGTGTGGCTGGCCTATTGCTGAATGATGGGCAGCTGTTTTATAGTAACGTGTCCATTTGCCATGCCCTAGAATTTTCTAGGCACATTCCTCTACAAAGGATATTATGAGCTGATTAACTGCACAAAAAGTATGCTATGAAAGGTTATGGTATGTGGTATTGTAGGACCACAATAGTTTGTAATAGTGAGATTTGGAAACTTGACACAATAGATAGGGCAAGAAAATGTACAGTTTAGAAGTTGGTGCATAACTTCTGAGAATCCAGAATTTTTCTCCTTCTCCCCCCCCCCCATAATTTCAGATTTTATTTTATTATTTTATTTTATTTTACTGTGGAAAGAACACTTAATATGACATCTACCTTCTTGTTAAATTTTTAAGTATATGACATAAAATTGTTGACAGTAAACACAATACTGTATAGCAGATCTCTAGAGTTTATTCAGCTTGCTTGACTAAACCTTTATGTCCTAGTTTCTCTTCAGATGTCAAGTTTTCACATTTTCCCCTTTTGAATTATCACTTTGGCCAGGTGATAGGACTAAGACACAATGTACTTTTGAATATGTCACTTTGTAAATTATTACTGCAGGGCCACCACTGTGTGTTGAAGAACTGATATATACGTATATTAATATTATCCACTTTCAAAACATGATTAACAAATTCAAATTATCATGAAAATCAACTAAAGCTCAAATATCAACAATCAGAAAAATATTAGAATACTATAGTGTGGGTCAGAAGATGGAAAAACTTATTGAGGATGTCAAGTTTATTGAAATTAATTTTGTTTCAATTTAAATACATCATCATTGAGATTTTTTTCCCTTAAGATTTTACTATTTATTGGGGTGCCTGGGTGGCTCAGTGGGTTAAAGCCTCTGCCTTCAGCTCAGGTCATGATCCCAGGGTTCTGGGATCGAGCCCCACATCAGATTCTCTGCTCAGCAGAGAGCCTACTTCCTCCTCTCTCTCTGCCTGCCTCTCTGCCCACTTGTGATCTCTGCCTGTCAAATAAATAAATAAAATCTTTAAAAAAAAAAAAAGATTTTACTATTTATTTATTTATTTGGAGCGCTGGAGCAGAAGGAATGGCAAAGGGATGGGAGGGTATTTCAAGCAGATTCTGTGTTGATCACAAGCCTAATACAAAGCTCAATTTCATGACCCTGAGATCATGACCTGAGCCAAAATCAAGAGTGGGTCACTTAACAGACTGAGCAACCAGATGCTCCTTATTTCTTAGAGTTATATTTTAACAAAATTTTGACCATCATTATTAAAGAATTTAGTAAAAATTAATGACCATAGTTAAGTATATACAATGTAATTGTTTTTAATCTAATTGAAAAATTAATTTTCTTTCATTTAAATAGGCATAAATTGTTCAGAAATTATTGATCAAGATCAACCACATATCTGTTTCCATGGGAATTGCAGCAATATTACTATAAATAATTTCATCTGTGAATGTGATGAACCATTTTCAGGTAAAAAATATACATATGTATGTATATGTTTCTATATATACACATACAAATCATATTAATTTTTGTCTTACTTCAAATTAAATTTGAAATGTTTCATTAATACTAAAAAATGTAATTTTAGAGGTTCTATACTTTGAATATGTTTTAGGGATATGTTTATTCAGTTTGGTTAGCAATTAAATGATCCTGCTAAATATTCCATAATATAAGATGAGTTTTGGACACCAGTTGACAAGTTTTTCACCATGATAAAATATATTTTGTTCTTAAGTTCTAAAATATTTTTAGCTATGGTGCACATAATTTACATAATTTTGCACATTTTGCACATACTTTGCATAATTATATCTAACTTATTTCCTTATGTAACATGCCATTACAGACAAATCCCCTTTTCTGAAGAGGAAAAATTTTTTATTTCTTCTCAAATGAACTTAAAAATGGGGAATGAAATCACTATTTAAGGCAATACTTTCTTAACTATTGATTTAATGTTTAAATAATGAAAATACGTTTAAACCATTTCAGTTGCAGCTTTAAACTCTTACAGTTTCCCATTTCCTGGGAAATATAACTCATTATCAGTATAACTGTCCCTCTTCAGAAGGTCTTTAAGCAATGCTTTAAGCAATGCTTGAGCCACAATTAGAAGACACCTACAGACTCCTTTTGTGGGAGTAAAACAAAAATATGCATGTCTTCCAAATTACAGAGAATGGTAATACCTCCTAGTGTTTCTCTTGCATGTCCTTCTACCTAACTCCACAGAGGGAGATTTGAAATTTTGATAGAATACATGAACCACTGTCCCATAGTAAGAAGGGTTGTGGCAATGCAGACAAAAAGGAGTCTAATAACTGTCTTCAAAAAAACTTTTTACAGGTCTTTCATCCCTCAAGTCTTCTCTTCCCATGAGAGAGGTTATGAATTGAAAGATTTATACAGTATTTTACTGTATGCTGCATATGTATGAAAAACATATAATTTATCTTCCAAACCATGACATTTTTGAGCAAAAGAGGTAGCTAAAAAGTTATCTAATATTTGAAATATTCATTTATCGACCAGCAAATTGGCTTAATTAAATAGGCAGACACATAAAATAGTCCTATTCAAAAATTACTTTTAATAAAATTATTTTCAAAGAAGAGAATTATAACTTGATCTTCAATCTCTACAAATCAAAGGAAATAAAAAAAATAAAACATACTTTTTATTGATTATCTGAACATTACAAAACAATATAAGCAGAAACTGTGTTTAGCCATATTTATGCTGCTAATATTTTTATATATTTTATATATGTTGCTAATAATATATGTTGCTAATATTTTTCTGAAGAATGAATATTTTTTAATGTGGTCTTATTATTTTAATTTTTTATAAAGTTATACCCTCTTCAAAATTGCATTTATGATTTTTTTTAAAGACTTTATTTATTTGAGAGATTGAGAGAATGAAAGTGGGTAGGGTCAGAGGGAGAAGCAGAATCCCTGCTGAGCAGGGAGCCTGATGTGGGACTTGATCCCAGGACTCCAGAACCATGACCTGTGCTGAAGGCATTCTCAACCAACTGAGCCACCCAGGTGCTCCAAAGTTACATGTATGATTAATAAATTTGAAATTGTTAATGCCTTCAGTTGACTCCTAACTATCCTATCTTAATTGAGGACATTTTCACTGAACTGTTGAGACTCCTGTTAATCTCAAAAGAAATCTGCTAAATGGAATGTAGTTTCAATTCAATTTTTTGTATAAAATACATTAGTTATTTTTTTCCATAGGACACACATTTATATTATGTTCAGTCTTATTGTCATTGACAAACATTTTCTAAGAAAATCCTCATGAAATAAGTGATCTTCACATATGATTCTTTTGAGTATTTGGCTAATCTTAGGTGCTGCAAAGTTGTAGGGCTTCTCAATTTATTTCCATTATGTTCTGGTACATAAATTTATCCATAAAATATAGGATCCTCCTCAAATATTGTTTCCCACAAGTCCAGTCATTCCAGAGCACATAGTATTTATAATACTAAACACTTTTGAACTTATTGAATATGTTCAGTGTCTCTGCTGTGTTATGTAGAGATACATTTTAATATCTTTTTAAAAATGACTACTGACTAAAACTCTCAGAAAGTGATTTTTTTGTGCACTTAATTCATTAAGTTGTTTGATTAAATTATTGATACTGGTTTTGAACAAAACAGACCAAAATTTAGAAGATTCTTTCATTACAATGTCATTGAGACATTGAATTTAGTTTCAAGAGTCCTGTGACTCTTTAAAGTTATTTGTAAAATTTGCAACTATATATTCCATTTCAATTATGTGAATATCACTAGTTTGGATTGAAATATGAATTATGTGTGCACTACACTAAATTCCAAGTATATATCTTTTCCCTTCTTTTCTCAACTTAATTCCATCCTTTTCTCAACTTAATCAAAATAATGTGTATATCATGATATACTTAACAAAAATTTTGTTTATAATTTCAACACAAGAACAAATAACTTCATCTTTAGGACACTTAACTGAATTTTCCAAAAGCATTCCTAATATCATCAGATATCTTGCATTCAGCAGAATAAACTTGCAAAACCTTATTTTAAATTCAATTAATTGGTTGGACAAATAAGACCATTATTGAAATTAAATGGTGATTTATTTAAAGCTTCTAATATTACTAATATCAAGCAGCTGGCATCTTTGAGTGTGAATTTATTGTGTTAATTCATCTGACACATTTATATAACTATATTTTACTTGTATATGTACAGAGAAACTTGTAATAGAAAATGAAGGAAATCATTTTGGGATAGTCACTTGATGTAAATAAAAAGACATACTTCCCAGAGTAGTCTATAAGAATACCTTCTGCATCTGCACTTAATTCTTCTTTGACAGGCAGTCTTCTAAGATAATTACTAACGTTTAAAATAGATGCTGATGGTTCTTCAACTAATGTGTATCTTCTGGTTTTCGTATAGTCAATAATATCAGTAATATTCTGTGGTGGATCAATAACAGTGACATAGTATAGGGGCAAACTGCATATTCGTTATCAGCTTTCTGGGTAAACACAAATTTGAAACTTTTAAATTAAAAAACTTAAATTGCCTTTTATCTTTTTGTACTTTAATTATTTATTACAAAATAAGAAATGAACATCAGCTCAAAACAAAATGTGTAAATAATAGTATATTTATGCCAGGGACTTATAAACTTCTTTTCTGTGAAGGATCAGATAGTAAATATTTTAGATTTTCTGAGCCATGTGTTTGCCATTTCAATAACTCAATTCTGCTATTGTAGTGTGAAAGGAACCATAGAAAATATGTAAATGAGTGAATTTGGTTTGTTTCAATTAAACTTTATTTAGAAAAATAGGTAGAAGGTTGTATTTGGCTTACAGTTATAGTTTATCAACCCCCAATTTATACCATACCTGTAACCAATGGTATGACCAAACTTCTATACCAAGAACTTACAGATGACTCTCTATACACCTATCACATAACTGCTTGGCCTGTTTGTTTCGTATAAAAACACAGACATTAACTCATAATTTCCTGTGGTTCCCACTGACCCAGCTTACTTGCAATTAGGAAGTTTGTACTCATAGGCCAGCATTATCATATCCTTTTCCTCCTATCTACTGAAATAAGGAATCTTATTTGTGGCTTCTTGGGTCTTCAAAATCCTGCAAGCTGTCCTTAAGTGAGAGATCTAATATTCTTTGCATCTGGAAAGGACTGGGAAAAGAGAAGTAGGTTATCATTGGTTAACATGCTAATTTATCCTCATGTTCCATAATGTATTGCCTATGTATTTCTACCACTCTGAGAAAGGACTGTGGCAGAATTTGAAGTACAAAGTGGAGACTTATCAAACACAACCCTTTATACTTTAATGAAAGTATGAATAACGGTACTTAGAAATCCAGGACAGATGGCAGTTTGGCAATTGGGGAAAACGGGTATCTTAGCAATATTCTGTCTTACACTCCATGAACATAAACTGCTACTATCAAGGGCAAACGAGGATGATAACTCTATTAGAAGATCTAGTAACTGGGGTGCCTAGATGGTTCAGTCATTAAGCATCTGCCTTTGGCTCAGGCCATGATCCCAAAGTCCTGGAATGGAGCCTCACATTGAGCCCCACATCGAGCCCCACATCAGGCCCCACATCAAACCCCACATCAAGTTCCCTGCTCAGCGGGAAGCCTGCTTCTCCCTCTCCCATACCCCCTGCTTGTGTTCTTTCTCTCACTGTGTCTTTCTCTGTCAAATAAATAAAATCTTTTAAAAAAATCTAGTAACTATTATAGATTGGGTAATTTTCTGGTACCTATTTATTGCATTATTCTTTGACCTAAAACCATAGCCAAAAATGTGTAGGAAACATCACATTTTTAAAGTTTATGAAGTACATATGTATGTGTGTATGTATATATGTATGTATGTACTATCAATCTTCAATCAATTTAAATCAAGACTGCAAAGAAATAGGTGCAGAGTACACCAATCTTATTTTAATATTAATAATCCTTTAGAAAAATGCATACTCCCAAATTTTAAGACACCTCAAATATTATGAAAATATGATAAGAATAGTTAACTGTGAGGTCAGACTGCAATATCAGACATTATAAAAGTAGAATTAATAAAAGTCCAATAAAAAACCATGAAATTATATTATTTATTATACTTCTAAACTTGAAATATTATAAAATATTAACATATCTATTATAAGTGATTTGCTCTAATTTTATAACTTTTTAAGGCTTATTGAAAAAAATTACTATATCTTTTTGAGCAATTCAGAGAACCATTTAAACTCTAATTCTATAGATGGTCAGTTTCTGACTTACTTTCATACTGTCAAAATATGAGTTTGATATAAAAACAAATGATTGTCAGAATATAAACTTTTTGGTCTTAGTTTAGAACTAATTTATAGCTAGAAAAAAATAATTTTAGTTTCAAGATTCAAAAAGTATATTTACAAGGCAAGCTGGGATCTCTGTACCCAAGATGAATGATTTAAAGAAACCATGGCATAGTATTGGAGGAATCATCTCTTTTTTAAAATGTGATAACCTCAGATAACAGGATATCTGATCTGTGTAGTGACAGATACTCTTAAGACATTTTGTTAGTAGTTTAAATCAGAAGGTGGGCAAATATTTCCCAATACAAAATAGGTTTCTCCATTTTCAAACTCCCTATCAAGAGGTAGAATTTATGGAAAATTGAATTTTGTTCATGGAAAGGAAAGCTAACAGGAGGTAAATCAGATACAACTTTTTTTTTCATTTTTAATAATCGAATGTTAATCCTATTTGAAATTCAGTTCTGATAAAGGTTAGAAAATTAATCTGTCAGTTTGACCTTCGTTCTAACCCCCTGCCATGTAGAGAATTGAGCCAGTCCTTATTCTCATAAGCATAATTTGTTAAATTTTATGAATAGTCGTATTACATGAGCTGATTGGCACTCTACCTGTACACTCAACTCTGAGGCTTAAGATTCATAAAATTTGGAGTTAAAAATTATAGCAAATACTTACACAAATTAATGTAACATATTTAATAATATACATAATTTTTTAGGTGTTGACTAGGAAAGAGTTCATGTACTATACTCTAGATAATTATTATTTTTACAATGTCAAACTTCATTCTGTGGTATTTCCTTGATTCTCTAGTCACTGTGATCATTGTCAGCATTGATGGTGACCTGTAGTTCTAAACACAGCATAATCCATGGTAACATAACATAAAAAGCGAAGGTTCTGTATCTGATAACTAACGTGAATCTTCCTTTGCTACTTACCCTACTGTCGTGATAAAGAACTGAAGCTCACATTGCATTGCTTAATAGCCTTCCTTCTATTGTGATAATCCTCCTTTCATTGAAAAAACAATGAATCTAAGTGTTCTCCATCACACTGTAAATTATCTGGAGATGACTTATGTGTCCACTCAACATCTAGTATGTATTATTCACTTTATAAATAGTGATTATTGATAATTATAGGATCTCAGGATGATCATGAAATTTTCATGTCTTATATTAATAAATAAGAGCATAAATTGATTACAAATGAAAGGACTTGAATGCTCAATAAAGTATATAATGTGGTTAAAGTTATAAAACATATGTGTTGTGACATTTCAAAGACCTCTTCATTACTATTGAATAAATAGAACAGTTAATTACTATTTATCAAAGGACTTTCTTTTTACCAGAAAATAAGTCCATAAAATAATTAATCTCATCTCTATTTAACCTTTTGAGAAAATGGTGGAAATAAAATTATAACTTGCGTGGTCTTACTCCAATGACATTATTGTCTTATGCCAGTATGTAATGTTTCTTCTCTCATCTGTTCAGTGAAAACTTAATTAAATATTTAACAGTGAGGCAATGTCAGTGTATATTGTATAGACCCATAGGATCCTACAGCTCTTGAGAACCAGTAAGACTTACTTGCTTTGCCATTTTTAAGTTGTCTTTCTTGAGTGATTTGAATTTAATTTATTCATTTTTTTCTTTTAATATAGAGACAATTTATTGACTCAATAATACCGTCTTCTGGCCTTCATTATTTCTCATATGAATTCAGTTATCATTTTCATTATTGTTCTCTATGGATATATCACTTTTTTCTCTGACTTAGTAATTTTGTGTTTTGGTCATTGACTGTACCCTGCATAGCAGTGATTTTCTTTGTATTGGTCCTACCTAAATATTACCAAACTTCTCAGATTTGAAAGCTAATTTTTTTTACTATGTTTGAAAAGTTTTAGACCAATATTTTAAATTACTTTTTACTGCCAAAATTTCTCCTTTTCTTCTACAATTACACATATGGTAGACACCTTATTTTCTTACTGGTCACTCTGACACTATTCATTTTAGTTCAATCCTTTTTCTCCCTGTATTTTTTCTTCAAATTAATTTCTGTTGATTTTGTTTGTTTTGTTTACCTGTGCTTTCTAATTCTGTCTGGTTTTGTTTACTCTTCAAGGATTTGGTATAGTTTGTGTGTGTTTAATATTTTTAAAATCAAGATATAATTGACATACATTATATTAGTTTCAGATGTACAACATAATGATTTGATATTTGTATATATTGTTAAAGATCACCACAATAAGTCTAGTTAACTTCCATCACCATACACAGGTACATTTTTTTTCTTGTGAAGAGAATTTGTGTGATTTAATACAGTTTTATAGTTTTCTGTGAGAAAGTTCATCTGAGAAAAGCTATTCACATTAGTGAAAAGTAACACAATCACCATTGTCAATATTTCTCTTGTGCACTTTTTTGTTTGGTTGGTTGGTTTTGGTTTTTTTTTTTTTTTTTTTTTTTTTTTTGGTCTTGTTTTATGTTTTTTTTTTTTTTAATTAATTTCTAGAACTGTCCTCTGTTTACATTTAAACAGGTAACTTTGCGGGGACCCTAAGCAGGGACCTCCAGGTAGATATGTGTCATTTTGATCATCAAGTATATATAACCAGGGGCACCTGGGTGACTCAGTGGGTTAAGCCTCTGCCTTCAGCTCACGTCTTGATCTCACAGTCCTGGAATCTAGCCCTGCATCAGGCTCTCTGCTCAGCAGGGAGCCTGCTTCCCCCTCTCTCTGCCTGCCTCTCTGCCTCCTTGTGATCTCTCTCTCTCTGTCAAATAAATAAATATAATCTTTAAAAAAAGTACATATAATTAGGCATAAGGATCAATTTTTGACAAAATAATACTGACTTCCCTTGATGTATGGTGGTTAAATTTTTTAAAGGTTTTATTTATTTATTAGAGAGAGAGAGCATGTAAGCACAAGCAAGGGGAAGGGCAGAGGGAGAAGCAGACTCACTGCTGAGCAGGGAGCCCAACGAGGGACTGGATCCCAGACCTGAGCCAACCTACTGAGCCACCCAAGCACCTGATGATAAATATTTTTAGATTAAATTCACAACTATATATGAGGGAGCTTTGGTAAAGGGAGTGCTGTTGAGAAGGTGAACTTCTAAAGAAAGACAATTGAGTAGCTATAAATATAATATAATAAATATATTATGTTTGCCCAAATACTTTTACCTGGTACAATCAACTTAATTTTCTAAATATATCTTTTTAAATTATATACACACACACACACACACACACACACACACACACATATATATATTTAAAGATTTTATTTATTTATTTGATAGAGATCACTAGTAGACAGAGAGGCAGGCGGGGGGGCGGGGAACTGGATCCCTTCCTAGCAGAAAGCCCGATGCAGGGCTCTATCCCAGGACACAGTAGATCATGACCTGAGCTAAAGGCAGAGGCTTAATCCACTGAGCCACCCAGGTCCCCATAAATGATATATCTTTATATGTTTTTTTCTCAAAAGATTATAATCACTTCCCCTTTGCATATATTACATGGTAGAAAGATGGAATTGAGAGTTAGATAAGTTTGGTTATTAGATTCTGTAACAATGATATATAGATTTTAGTCATGTAATTTTTATTACGTCATCTATGAGATGAAGGAAATGTAATATTCCTTCTGCACTCACTGTGTAGAATAAAAGAGATAAGAAACACAGCATAGATGTGGTTAATATGGATTTCCATTGGAGTTAGGCAGACTTGTGTTTCAAGACCATCTCTACAATTTCCTAGCTTTCTGATCTTTAGAATATTATTTAAGCATTCTAAATTTTAAATTTCTGATCTATAAAATTATGAGAATTGAAATACCAATCTCTTGTTTTTTTCTGAGGACTAATGAAACAGTTCATGTAAAGTACTTGGTAAAATGACAGATACATAGTAAGTATTCAATTAATTTTAGCTGTTGCTACTTTTGCTATTATTTGACATAACTCATCATTCAATGCTTATTTCTTCTGTTTTACTAATACAGTCGAACCCGGTCTCTCTTTTTCTTCCCCAGCATTTGAGTATTTATACAACTGTCTTCTGTCTACTTTTATTAATCTACTTCTAAACCAATCATCTTCTGCAATCAAATAGTTCTAGTGATTGTCCTATAAATAAATCATAAACATTCACATTTTCCCTGCTATTGTTCATATAATTTTTACCTTCTCTAGAATGAAGTTCCCTTTCTTTCCCTATGCTTCCCCAAAATTCACTCCTTTACTCCTTCTACTGATTTACAAAGTCCTTGACAGCAAGGTCTGCAATCCAGTCAAATTTACAGCCTCATATTGCAGCACATATAAGGTATTGAATAAATGTTTTGTAATCAAGAAAGTAAGAAACAGGAGGCTATTCTTAATCTTAAAGGAATTCAGAGTATTATTATTCTCTTCTGACAGATATACTTTAGAATAGATATGGAGCAAACTTTTTTCAATCTGGAGTCACAAGTTTATATTTGAATATTATACATTCTTGTTGTCATAGATGGAAAGGAAAGGATCCCAGTTTTTGCTATGTGTTTTATTAGGACACTGGAAAGAATATTAAAACAAATATACCATCTCTTAAAAATGAAAAGTATAGTCTTGCTGTGCATCACCATGTGGATAATGTGACTATCTGCCTATCTTTGACTCATAATGTGTTCAGTTTTTATACAAACTATGAAAATTGTGGGATTGCATTGTTGTAAAAGTGAAAAAAGTATAAAAGCCACTTTTTAACCTTGTAATATTGAATGTACTAGTGCCTCCCTTTGTAGAATGTTGAATTGACTCTCATTAGTGACAGATGTTCTATACATTGCAATAATACTGCTTATATAATTGTCAATATTTTTCACTTCTGATTTGTCAGTTCCAGTGATTTAAAAATCACTTGATGACTGCTTGAAAATGACTGATGCCTTTTTCTATATTAAGTATTTTCTTCTGGTGTAGTGTAAGTCTTTTAATGAGTTCTTGAATTCTGTTGAAGTCTGCATGTTTTAATTCTTTGTTCAAGTAAACAGGTGTGACAATTTATAGAATTCCATGCAGAAACTCTCTAATTACTCCATCTTGGGACTTAGAAATGTGTTTTATGGGGAAAAGCCATAAACTTATTTTTTAGATACAGGAACATTTTTTAACATATGGCTTCAACTTTTATTTAGTGAAAAAACTTGAAAATGACAATCTACAAAGTTGAACTTACAGAATGTTTTATCCTATAGGTAATTTTGTTATTCTGTTTTGTCTGTTAATACTCAGTGATATTTCATTTTTACATGCTAGCTATGAAATTGCAATACAAGAATTACTAACATATCATTATAAAAATCCCGTTCAATATATATGACATGCTTGGTTTCTTTAATCTGTTGATTTTATTATATTAATCAAAAACTCCAATATTTTATAACCTTCATCATTATGATCAAGTGTTTCTTAACATCTTTATTAACTGCATATATATTCAGGAGCACTTTTACAAATGGCCCCCAAAATGAGCATTTCCTGATTTAAGACAAATATTTGCAAGTGATTAATACATATTGATACCAAATTGTGCTCCAATTCAGTGGGATTCTTGTTAAGCTGAAGAGTAACTTTAAGAATAATATAAAATAAGAAATTAAATTAAGATGTACATTTTAATGAGATGTCAATTGAGTAAGTTTGGAAAGAAAATATTTTTCTGTCACTGATGCATTAGATTTGATTCCATTGGTATCAGTGTCTACCTACTAAGACAGATTCATTTTGATGACTATACCTGATATGATGGCTTTGGGCAGAAAATTTTTGTCTACCTTTCAAAATTCTTCTAACTGATTTAATAATTAATTTGACATGAGAAAGATCAACAGGAGAAAGAGAGAAAATTGAAGTATGTGGAGGAGGCCCAATAATGAAACTGAGATTTGAGGAAATGATCAAGGCAGGCAGTTTTTATACTTTTGAGATAAAGAGACAATAAATCTGTGAGAAATTGCAGAACAAAGAAAACTTATGTTTGGGAGCTTCAGTTAATAAGGAATTCTAAACAGAATTTGGGCTGAGGTGGTAAATTAGCAAGAGTAGTTTAACAAAGCTAGTTTATCCGGCCTTTTTGGCTCTGAATTTCCTATCTCTGATGGTAAGATTTTCTCATTATGTCCTGGTATAGGGAAGGTACATTTCACGTGGGAGATTTATTTCCTCCGTATTGGAGATAAAGGGAGATCAGAGTGCTTTTCTTTCCCTAGCTGTTTCTTAAGTAATTTTTTAATTCAAAATGCTCGATATGCCAAGCAGCACATTTTGAGGAGGTCTGTCCTTGTCCCTACACTGAATATACCTGAACTTAGATCTGTTAAGGAACTCTTTTTATAGAGTTTATTCTGTTTTCTAACAGAATCTAAATAGTATGTATCATGGCAGAGGAGCCCACTAATTGGTATTTAAGGACTGAGGTTTCACTTCAGCTGCAGTGTTATAAGGAACTAGAGTTTCTTTCTTTTTTTTTTTTTTAATTTTTTTCAATTTATTTATTTTCAGAAAAACAGTATTCATTATTTTTTCACCACACCCAGTGCTCCATGCAATCTGTGCCCTCTATAATACCCACTACCTTGTAACCCAACCTCCCAACCCCTGCCACTTCAAACCCCTCAGTTGTTTTTCAGAGTCCATAGTCTCTTATGATTCACCTCCCCTTCCATTTTACCCCAACTCCCTTCTAGAGTTTCTTTAATGCCTTTAAGACTGCTTTTATGAACCAAATCCTCTTACAAGATAACAATTATAATATTTTCCCCCTGAAAATTGTTCCAGAATCATTATTACTCATGTAATAGTCATTATATTTGTATAATGAAGAATTTCATTTGATGTGGTAAGAACTACAGAGCAAACAATTTTAGTTTACTGAATTCATATAATAATTTCTATGATAATTCTTTTATTATTGTCTTCTGAGTCTAGGTCACAATATTTGAATAAATTATAGTACTATATGAAAAGATGAAAACTGGGAGGTGTGTGTGTGGCAGGAGAACTGAAATTTATGAATGAGTCTAAACTTTAGGTAAGGTAAAACATACATCATGTAACTTTACTTTCAAACACCAGTAAAATTCAGATTAAATCTGAGATGTTACTTTCAAAATAGTGCATTATTCTTTTCAGCATTTGCTTATAGAAAATTCAATGATTTGCTATATATTACTAATTGAATGTAAAATTATTTTCAAGTCAACATTTTTTACCTCTCAAAGCATTTTGACACAATATATATGAATTTAACCTCCTATAATCTTGAGTTTTCAAGGGTTTATTTTAGAACTCTGAAACATCTTTAATGAGTAAACTCATTACTCCAATGCGTAAATATGAAGAACAATGGTAGAAAGATTGAATATGACTATTATTAACTAGTTGGTAGTTTCTTTTCGTGACAAAAACCCAAGAACATCTAACTATATTTGTATTTTGAAGTTTGTACTATATTTCCCTATGCAGATGACATTCAGTGGTGGTATCTACCCTATAAGGAAAGAAATACAATGATAATTAAATACTTGATATATATCACACTGTTAGTAGACAGAGGAGGTTACTTCTTCCAAGACAGATATTGTTACTTCTCAGCAACATTTGTTCTGAATGTTGTATGAGCACTTCAATATGGAAACAAACAAACAAACAGACAGACAAACAAAAAACTGACTTTTATCAACAGCTTTAACTTCCTGGTTTTCTAGTCTGTAATCACACATGTATTTACTTCGCTATGCCTTTGATCTTTATTCTCATCCTCAGCCAAAAAAACATGTCTCTTTCTCCGTGCTTTGTTTTGTTTTGTTTTAAAGATTTTATTTATTTATTTGACAGAGAGAGACACAGTGAGAGATGGAACATAAGCAGGGAGAGTTAGTGGGAGAGGGAGAAGCAGGCTTCCCGCCAAGCAGAGAGCCCAATGCAGGGCTCTATCCTGGGAACCCCAGATCATAATGAGAGCAGAAGGCAGACACCCAATGACTGAACCACCCATGAGCCCCATCCTTGTTTTGTTTTGTTTTTGTTTTGTTTCAGATTCTCAGGAACCCTTTCTTTATTTTTCCTTTGTCACTACTAGCTTTCAAACTCTTTCAACACTTTTAATTCTTATGATCTTACATCTTCAGCTACCTCACATACCTTTTACTGGTTATTTATTATTTTGTAACAAACTAACCCTAAACTTAGCGGCTTAAACTGATAACAACTTTTTTTTCTGCTCATGAATCAGCAATTTGCTTTTTTTTTTTTTTTTTTTTTTTATTTCCAGCATAACAGTATTCATTATTTTTGCACCACACCCCGTGCTCCATGCAATCCGTGCCCTCTATAATACCCACCACCTGGTACCCCAACCTCCCACCCCCCGTCCCTTCAAAACCCTCAGATTGTTAGCAATTTGCTTTTTATCTTTGCTTTGATAATTGCTGTTAGGAGTGGCTCAAAGGCTGGATACTAGAATCATCTGAAAATTGTTTATAATATTCACCTATAACTTCACAGTTCTGGCAGGTGATTGGATATTGACAGAAATGTTAGCTGGTGCTCTGGGATGGAATATTTACATGTCCCCTCTGTGCATGACATTAGCTTTCATAACATGGTACCGGAATTCCATAACCAGTATCTGGAGAGAAGAATGAGCTGTTATCACCTTTTATGACCTCATCTCGAAGTGACATAAAATAATTCTTTCTACACTCTTTGTTGAATATGTTATAAAGTCCTCTTAGGTTGAAGGGTAGAGAAAAGCTTCTGCAGACCATATTTAGTTGGAAATATTGCTGCAGCCATATGTGATAGTCTAACATAGAACACTTCCTTTTTTCTCTTTCATATTGTGAAATCCAAGTGATTCTCCACCTTCCTCAGCTTCTGTAGCTTATTATAGCAGAAGTTACTCTTTCTGGCATGTAACTCACATATGTCATGTGGCCATTATTGCTTCCTCTTAGCTGACAATTGCACTTACCAAACTATTGTTTTAATCATATCTTTCAAAATCTTCTTTGAGCTTCAAGCCACCTCATATCAGATTTGCTACTCCTTTCAGCATTGTCATTTACTATCTTCTTGGTTCCTCTTCTGATGGAC
The DNA here is from genome assembly GCF_009829155.1 of Mustela erminea. Classification (NCBI taxonomy): domain Eukaryota; kingdom Metazoa; phylum Chordata; class Mammalia; order Carnivora; family Mustelidae; genus Mustela; species Mustela erminea. The sequence goes on along the minus strand of NC_045617.1, from coordinate 107,654,859 downwards.
CCCACACATGGCTTATAATCCTTTTTTTCCATTGCAAAATTATCATCACTAGTTTAAAATCTCACTTCAAATTATCTGTCTCAGCTCCTCTGAATATCACAGTCATTTTACTGTAGGAACTCACACCCACAAAGTAGCCAAGAACCTCATCATTATCTTGAAATACTGAGTTTTCCTTCTAATTCTCTCACTTTCCAAATCAATCAACATTTCATTTTTGGAGCCCAAATCAATTTTTTTTTTTCTTCTGAGGAGACAATTTGTTTTGATAGGAAAATGGGTTTTTTGAGTTCAAGGACTTCAGTATGATCCCATATCTGCTGTTTATTGATATTTACCAAGACTCTTAATTAACTTTTCTGAAGCTAAGTTTTTTCATGTGCAGTAGTTGAGGGGGAAAAAAAGCATTATTTTGAAGTGTGACTTAGATCTTGTATGTAAGGTAAATACTATTTTACACTGTGTAAGATGCACTAGATTATTATTAGTTTCTTCTTGCAAAAAGCTTTTAACCTTCTATAATTAATCAAAACTTACTTGTTACACTTCCATCATACACTATGATGCATATAGTTATGTTTGGATTTTTCATATCTTGCATATTCTGTTCTTTTTACAGTTACTGACCACAGGTGGTGGAAATACCTACATGTTTTATGGCTTTACAGATATATCTGTAGTCTTCACGCTCGGGAGTACCCTCAACTTTGATCTGTCATCTGTTTAAGGTGCTTAAATAGGAGCTTCCCTGATTGTCTACTACTACTTTTCCAAAATCTCAAAGTTTTATTGTTGTTGTTCAACCACTTTTCTCTAGAGCTTTGCCTCATCTTATCTCCATGCAGCAGATATTTCTTATCTGCTACACAGAAAGGACATATTAAGTATGATATCCATCAACTTTTATCTATTATTTATCAATTTATTTTAGCCATATAAATCCCTCACTTCCTTTCCTCTAGTTTCATTTACTTTGATGAGAATAACACTCTGACCTGAATCTGCCCTTGCCCACAATCTAATATATTCACTTAGCCTACTTGGGCTTATTATTTGATATATATTTTATTTCTAAGGAAACTGCACTTAATTCAATTATCTTACTTGATGGGATAGACTACTCATGAGAAGGTATTGTTTTATTTGACCTCCTTGCTATTGCTTATCAGAATATAGCCTAAGGCCCTTAGGAGTTTGGATACAGGAAATTTATTTTAATTTTTAGGCACACAGGAGAAGAAATACCAGATAAAAACACATTAGTGAGAGAGTATAAAGCATAGGAGAGATTCTATTATGAAAGATAGTGTTTAAAAACACTGATTTGGGAATTAAGTAGAAAAAATATTAAATTTTGAGTGAAAAATGACTAAATGAATCAATCACTTAATGAGATGGAGTGCTTGCTCACAAGGGCACTAAAATAAAGTCCTTAGGGTTTGACTTATTCTCTGTCAATTTTGTCTATAACTGAAATCATATTTTTATACAAATAATATTATGTATATTTCTGTTAATGTGCCCCATGATTAGGTTAAGTGCTCTAAAGAATTTTAAATAATTTGTGAATGATCATGATCGGTGAAGAATTCTTCATAAAAATTAAAGCATATTATTCAAAAACATTAAAATATGTAAGAACTTTTACTAAAACCTTTTTACATCAGATATATTTCACAAAGTTTCCTGTAAGAATATATTTCTGAAATTCTGATGATAGCACTTATTCTTCTTAGATATAGAATACATAATTTCTAAAATATTTATAAAATCTATCCCTTTTGTGATCACTGTAACACACCATCTTTTAAGAGAAAATGTGGATTTTCCAAACATATTTAGATTCTTCCAGGGAAGTTGTGTTTACTAGATCTTGATTATATTCAGACTTAGAAAAATCACATTTCATCTCCATATTAGTATACCACTTCCTTTTAAGGATCTTTCAACTCTGAGAGCTTATTTTTGAAGAATAATTAAGCAAATATATATTCTAGTGTATCTTTTTAAAAAAAGATTTTATTTATTTGTGGCAGAAAGAGAGAGAGTGCATAAGCCACAGGATGGGCTGAGGGAGAGAGAGAAGCAGACTCCTCTCTGAGCAGGGAGCCTGATGTGGGGCTCAATCCTAGGACCCTGGGATCATGTCCTGAGCTGAAGGCAGATGCTTAACCAACTGAGCCACCTGTGAGCCCCTAGTCTAGTGTATCTTATGATTGCCTTCAAAGTGCATGAAAATTGACAATATCATGTTAGGTTGTATGCAAAGAAAGTACTGTTTATTTAGTACTTGAACAATGTGAATTAAGACAAGATATATGGTGGATGTAATCATCTACATTTAAAATATATGTAAAAGAAGTTAGCGGAATAAAACATAGAATAATCCAACCGAACCTCTCCTTTCCCATTTGAGTTATATATTTGCTTCCTGTTTCATTTGAAAATAGAATGATAAGGAAAGTTTCAGGAAGCATAGAGTTTAAAGCAGATATTCTAAGATACTTAAGGGACATGACTCTACCACTCCAGTTTTCATTAAAAATACCTTAAGACATTTTATTAGAAATAGAATAGAAATTTACATAATCACATGATTCTATTAAGAGCAAAATACAAAACAAAACAAACGAACCAAAACCAAAAAACAAAAAACCTGCAAACCAAAGTAGAGAAAAAAAATCCATCAATCAACTTCTATTTTCCAAAACATTTTATTTAATGGTCAGGAATAATTTTCTTTCTAATTGCTCTCTAATTTCAATGATTATAAGACCGTATCTGGAATTTTAAAAATTTGGAGTAAATGTTCTTTCTGAATCGTAGTAGATTTCAAAATAAATTACAATGATATCAAAGCAGGAGTCAGGGAAGTGCTGGTTGTGATGTGCTAAATTCAGATCTGAAAACCCTAATTTTCCCCCTTCTCTCAATTCAATTTACAACCCTGTTTCTAGCATTCGTCTACATTCATCTTCATTTTATTTTTAGCTCCTGCAAACTTTCTATGTCGTAATTTTTATATCTCCACCTTTACTTTCAGTACTGCACACTATATCCACATCCATCTTTCTACATGAAGGTAGCATCGAGGTAACAATTTTCCTTCTTGACAGCACACTTAATAACTTTTACTTTCATGTGGATGACACTTCAAACACTAGAGTTTTATGATTCACTCTCTATGATTATGCTAAATATAACTTCAGTCTATATCAGCTCAGTTGCTTACCAATCCCAGATTATCTTTGGGGCTCCAAACTAGCTAACACAATGTTAACCATGTCATCTAATACTTAAATGACTATTTTTTTTAGTGCAAAGAAATATTGGAATGCATATTAAGATTGAACAGGTCGTATTGAGGACATCAAGCTCCATCCCTTTTAAAACTAATCTATTAAACTCATGTGGATTAAATAATAATAAAAATGTCAGCTATCATTTATTATTTACTATATGTTGGGCATTGTGGCAAATGTATTTTATGCATTATTAACACGTAATCTTAAAAACAATACTATATAATAACTGTCATTATGCTTCTCTTTACACTTATTAGAGAAGAGGAAGCTCAGAAAGCTTTCATGTTTAACATTTTTCAGAATCACAGCTAGTTTGTAGTAAAAAGGTTTTTATGAGATTAATGATATTAGCAAATTTTTCTCCTTATTAATACTAGTTGAAGATAGCATTTAAGTCATTGTAGACACTTCTGTAGCTTGTTACTAGTCATTTAAAACATGTACCTTTAAAAAATGATCGTTTTACCACAAAGTCTTCTAGAAACACCCATTTCCTGAGAAAGTGTTATTTTATATCCAGTATCTAATATATGCAATTTTAAAAATCCATAAGTAAATTTTTAAATGCCACATGGAAGGAGCTTGTGCATTTTTCTTTGATATGATTTTAAGTCACAGTGCAATCTGGCAATTTCTAAACTTAGGCTAAAGCTAGGGATTTAAAATCTTTGGAAATTTACTTACATCATTTCCTCAACAGATGCTTGGCAGAAGAGATGGCTATGTATAGCTGAGGAAGAAAGTTCTTTGAGGATAGTGAGAGATTTGTTGAGGTTTAAATTCCTCAGGCTTATTTCAATTATATTTTTCCTTCTTATGTTGACTGGTAATTTACAAGTGTTAATGGAAAAGTGCCCCCTCCACATTGAGAAATAGAAAGCCAATATTTTAAAGAAACAAAACAGAAAAAAAGAGTAATAATTTTAAAAGCAAAACAACAAATCTAATTTCCCAGGAAGTTTATGTGACTGATAAATTTGGAAAAAGTATACATTTTTCATACTTTTTTTTTTCTAATAACAAGATACACAGAGATGTAATGTCCTTGAACAGTTCAATGGAATATAAATCTATATCTATATACATTTACCAGATTGGAAATTTTAATATTTTATAAAGGATTAAAATAAGTAACTGAAAGGATTTCACTGAAACAAAAATGCTTTCTTAGACTTTCTATGTCAAAACTTTCTACAATATTAATACAATTTTTATGCAATTTACTTGGGAGATATAAAAATTGGTGGTACTCTGTTTTTTTCAATATAATGTTTAATGTAGTTCTTGGACTTTTAGAATTTGAAGTATAATATTTGGGTTCCCAGATTAAGCAAATAAAAATACAAAAAGTTTGATTAAATTTGAATTTCAGATGAACAGTGGATTTCCATATATTGAATGGGACATAGACTTCTCCCTTAGTGTACAGAATTACCCTTAATCTGTCAGCTAGCCCAACTTGGTGGTAACTATGGGGAAATACATAGGGTAAGTAATAAAAAATATCTCCGTTTCATGCCCAAGAAGATTTGGAAAAGAGAGAGAAAAGAAAAAAAGCAGTCAGTTGTGTGTCAATTTCCATCTTCCTAGTGTTATATCTATGAGGGAAGGGTGTATTTCATTAAAAAAGAAAGACAGCACCAGGAGAAGAGGTCTCTTGCCAAGACTACCTGTTGTGTTCCTAGACACACAAACTGGTTGCTCTTACATGGGTAAAATGTCACAGGAAAATTCATTGGTTTAACTTTCCCAATCTATCCTTAGTTCCTCTCTGATAAAAATCCAGAAGAGAAGTCACCGAGATTCTGACTGAACACAAGGAGGAGAAGAGTGGACAAGGCACTGGGGTTCCCACAGTATTAGTAATGTGACTTTTTTTTTATTTTCAAGAGTGACATTTGCATCGTGGTTTTTAATTCCTTCTAACTTGCAGATATTGTAAATATATCTCTTGATATATTAACTTTGCCTATGGTGCCTTGCATTGAAAAATAATTTGTAATCAAATCCATCACGTTTTATTAATGTAGTTTTTGTATTGTTTTATTTCTGCTTGGATAATTATTCCTATACATTATTATTCTTTTCTAATGGTAACTTACTCATTTGTGGCTCTTTATACTTCTCTATGTATGTTAGAGTACTTCTGTCATTTCACAAAATATGCAATTTCGTATCATGTAAATAAGTGGGATAATTTGAAGAGAACAGACATCTTTATGTTAATTTATGGCATATGATAACGTAAAATATTTTTTTATTTTTCATATTTCTTAATTTTTTATAGATTTCTTCATAAGTCCTTATATGTATATGTTCCTCTACATGCATGTGTGTGTGTCTATGCCCATTAATAGGTACTTAAACGAGTCATGTGTAACATAATTTCGGTTACTGTGGTAAATATCTTATTTCTGATTATATTTTGTAATTATTATTTTTCTAAGAAAATTACACTGAATGTTGTGTATTATTTTTTTTTAATTTATTTTTTATTTATTTTCAGCATAACAGTATTCATCATTTTTGCACCACACCCAGTGCTCCATGCAATCCGTGCCCTCTATAATACCCACCACCTGGTACCCCAACCTCCCACCCCCCGCCCTTTCAAAACCCTCAGATTATTGTGTATTAATTTTGCATCTTGGTGAAACCTTGTGGAACTCATAATAGTTTAGTATTTTATCTTTTCATTTTATGCATTTTTCTCAGTAGATAACTTAATTTCTCTATAAACATTTATAATAATAACATTGCCCTTATAATTCTTGTATCTTGTTTTATAAATAAGGCAAAGATGGCCCTGGGTATTGGCTCTAGTTTGTTTATTTCTTTATTACAGACTGAGACCTGTTATCTCAAAAGCCTGCTGTTGCTAAAGTAAAATTTTTACATATCCAGTTATTTTTAAAATAGCCCAAACAAGCAGAGATTTAGCCATTTAGATCCTGCTTGTTCTGCATAACCTATGAACCTATACCTAGCATCTGCTGGCCATTGATATGATAGAGCCATATGGTGATAAAACTCTAAGGCATAACTGCCTTATAGAGGTCTCCAACTCAGAGACTCCAATGGTACTGTTGAGTGAAATCACTTAGAAAAAGCAAGCCCATTCTCTCATTCCTTTCCTGGAGTTCCTTGCCTTCCTTTTCTTCTGGATGGTGACTCTTTCTGTAAGTCTCTGGATGGTATCATTCTTCCGCTCTCAGGCAACCCTGTCCAAGCACCATTCAGTGAAGTTTATTGTATGCTACTGCCTCTTGTAGTAAAATCATTTTCTGTATTTGGTCCCTGGACTTCTCAAACCCCTACGTGTTTCTTATTTCTTTTTAATATTTGTTCTTATTGAATTGACCAAGACTTCCAGGACTGTAATAAATAGTTGTGATGGTGGAAATTTTAACCATGTTCCTGATATTAAAGGGGAAATCTAAAATTTTCCATTCTTTATAATATTTGCATTGGCCACCGTATTTTCCCCTGTTTTTATGTGCAACTATTCTGAATGAGTTTTTCCACACAATGGTGTATATTATGTTTTGTTTTATGGGGTTTTTATTATGTTTTGTTTTATGGGGTTTTTCTCTCAACCCATTTACATTATTGGCATAGGTTATATTCTTGGTCACAATTCTTTCTCCTTTTTTCTATTTATGCCTGCTTTCTTTGTTTTTTCTTTGTCTTTATTTCCTACCACATTTTGGAAAATAATTCATCGATACTTAATCCTACCACTAATTTCTTTTTTTTTTTAAATACATTCTTTAAGCTATATATATGTCTGTCAACAAATGAAGGATCATTCTCGTTGCTGTGGTGAGAGTGGAATACAGCATATTTCACTATAGCATATAACAAATATACAAGGGTTGATGGTAGAAGCAGAGAAACCAGTTAAAACTTTCCTACAATAATCTAGATGAGGAAGAAAAAAGTCTTCATGAAGGAGTATCATTTTTCAATATTTGTAAATCAAGAGAAAACAGTTTAATTACTGAATCATAGAATGGAAACTTGGAGCAAAACTAACTGTAACTATGAGATTGGAAACTGTGCATATGCTAAAAATTTGACATACTGATGACACATGAAAATCAAAAAAGTAAACCTGTTTTAAAAGGTTATCTATGTAACACAATTTAAAAAATATCTTTAGTGGGATAAGAGTTTTAAATTCAGTGAAAAATTCTATTAAATTATAAACATAGGGCGCCTGGGTGGCTCAGCGGGTTAAAGCCTCTGCCTTCGGCCCAGGTCATGACCCTAGGGTCCTGGGATGGAGCCCCGCATTGGGCTCTCTGCTCAGTGCAGAGCCTGCTTCTCTTTCTCTCTGCCTGCCTCTCGGTCTACTTGTGTTCTCTGTCAAATAAATAAATAAAATCTTTAAAAAGAAATTATAAACATAAAAGCTATTGCAAAATTTAAGGTCGGTGTGAAATCAAAATATAGTGATGTAATAATGGGATATTTCAACAGTTGACTTATGCAAATTTGTTTCTATGCACTAATGGACACACAATTGAAGGAGAAAAGATATATATAATTTTAATAATGCTACTTTCCATCCTATTTATCCAAATAATTTTTAGTTTTTATTCTTAATGTAGCTTAGAGTAAAATTGATTTTGTATGCATTTTGAAGTTCTATAAATTTTAACAAGTGTATACATTCATATAATTACCATTTCAGTTAGTACACAGAACATTGATTTCCTTCACCTCAAAGCGTTCTTCAGTCACATTTGTAGTGACATTTTCCCCATCCCAAACACAGACAACCACTAATCTATTCTTTGTCATTATAGTTTGTGTTTTCAAGAATGTCATATAAAAGATTCATACATGACACAAGATTTTGAGACTGAATTTTTATCAGCATATCTTCAAATTTCATTAAAGTATTGCATGTTGTCATAGTTCACTCCTTTTTATTGTTGAATAGTATCCAATTATGTACATGTACCAGACTTTGCTTATGTATTCACTCATTTAAGGACATTTGACTTATTTCCATTTTTTATGATTATGAATAAAACTTCTATTTGCATTCATGTAGAGGATTTATGTTTCATTCTCTAGGGTAATAAAATTTCATTTTATATAGCAAATACCCAAGAATAATATTGCTAAGTCATGTGGTTACTACTGTTTAATTTTATAAGAAAGTGCCAAACTGTTTACCAGAGTGTTGTACCCATGGTCCTGCTTTTTATCGGTAATGTATGAGTATCTGCTTCTTGGCATTTTCACTAACACTGGTGTTGTAGGATTTCTTTTTTTTTTCTTTTAGCCATCATAATAAACATACAGTAACAGCTTATTGTGTACAAGTTTGAAAAATCACATTTAAATTTTACTGAATAGGGTTGAAATTTGAGTGGGTCTAGGGAGTTCAAGGATTTCAGGACTGATGAAGGAAATAACAATGATCATTAGGTGACAGTAAACCACAGAGGGCTTTATTTGGGTTTGCATTTGTATTACAAGTAAGATGTTCACTTTAGGAGACTTTCAGAAACAGGAGCTCAGAGTCACCAGGCAGAAGGCAAAGAGGGCAAAAGAACTCCAAGGAAAAACAGGAAGCAAGGAGAGGTTTCACATGTTTAGGTGATGTTGCTCAGCCTTATGTCTAGGAGTTGCCAGGTCAGAGACTTTTGAATGGCAGCTGCTTGGGTTTTTTGTAGTTCCAAGGTATGTCTTATTTATAGCTAGTGAATGTCAGTTGCAGTTTTGCTATATATGTAGTGTGGGTAGGCTCTAATTTGCTAAAAACAATGCTTATTGGGGCTATATATAAAACAAATGGGTGTGTATAAATCCAAGTTTGTCACTGATGGGCTTTTGAGTTCAATGGACCGAGCTTTCCGTAAAGTAGTAAACAACTTAGGGACCAATACACAGGGACTGTCTTTGGCTGACTCATAACAGAAGGAAGTAGATCTATAGAATCCTATAGCTGATTTTACTCAATCAATCATATGAATTATGTAATACACTTTCTGTAGAATATCATAATATTTTACTAATATTTGGAGAAACTAAACTTGGAAAATATTTTTAAAAATGAAAATGCATTTTTGGTAACTTACCTCCTAATATTTGGTATAGAAATGGAATATGACCTTCATATGTGAAAACAGTATTATTGACCCTTTAGTAAAAGGTTTTATTTAGAAGTAGAAATGAGAGTTTGCTAAGAATTCCATGTATTTCAAGTCTTTAGAAGGAATGCATCATGTTAATGGAACAGTTTGTCTCTTTAATAGGATAGCTTAAGGCTGTGAAAATCTATGTGTATGTACAGTTAATTGATACATACAACAAATTAATTTGATACCTCTTGTGTCATTTGTAGTAATCCTTTGATCTACTCAGGCCAAAATACCACTAAATAACACCATAACAAATTTTGTATATTTCATTGAGGAAATAGCCAATGGAATATCTAGGTTACACGGGAACCAGCTTCTTGTCTGGGTCAGTATGAATCTGAAAAAACAAATATTTATTTAATCTCTTTCTCCCTATTATTAATACTATAATTATATCCAGCTGCCCTCGTGGTAGTGTACAAAATTCCAGGTCTAATGAGACAGGATAAACTGTCAAAATTGCAGCGAGTTTTTGTTTTTTTCTTTCATTACCATATAGAACCCATAAAGAGAAAAATATAACAATCAAGATGGAAGACCAGGAAGACTTTATTATCCCCGCAGGTATGACGATATAAGTCACATTTTATCCTGCATTTAAAAAAAAATGTACATATTTGTTTTAGGACAAGTATAAATTTATATTTTGTGTAGAAGAGGGACTTTGTCTTTTTATTTCTTTACTTTTTGGATTTGTTGAGTTAGATGTAAATATAAAAAGAAGTGATTATCTCTAGGGAGATTTTATTTGTTTGAGAGAGAGAGAGAGTAGGGAAAGAATGGGAGAGAGAAGCAGACTCTCCACTGAGCAGAGAGCCTGACATTGTGCTTGATCCCAGGACCCCGAGATCATGACCTGAGCTGAATGCAGATCCCTTAACAGACTGAGCCACCTGGGTGCCCCCTCTTTTTTTTCTTTCTTTCTTTTAAGATTTATTTATTTAGAGTTGGAATCTCAACCAACTGCGCCACCCAGGTACCTCTGTAAAGACATTTTCAACTATTTTAGTTTCTTTGAATGTTTGCTATGTCTTTTTGTTTGCTTTTTATTAAGCTCTATGTGTACAGATGTTTAAAATCTCTACAAGAGTATAATATGAACATCTTTTATTCACTCATTTATTTAACAAATGTTTATTAAGCACCTATCTTGTATCAGGCATGCCTTGCCTTATTACTTTTGGGAAAAAAAAACTGTTTAAGAATATTCATTTATTCCTCCTTTTCATTAAGTGGGAAGATTTAAATATCTCATTATCTTAAATATTATATACATCCTTATCTAATTATTTGTATATCTTTAATATTGATGCTGAAAGCTACTGTGGTTGATTGCTTAGTCATTTTATTTCACATTTAAATTATTTAAGTCTCGAATTCAACCTGCTTACTTATGCAAAATAATGTGCAGAAAGAAAACAATTATTTCCAATTAATATCATTGGCATTTAAAACATTGCTATGAATATCAACTGTTTGATCTTTTCTAATAAGTGAAAATATTCATTAAATATCCCCAGTTTCTGTGAGATATATTTTTAGCACATCTCTGTCTCCCTGTGATATACTATTACATATGGCTTTTCAAACCAGTAGGTGTGTCTTGTTCAATTAATTTAGGCAAAGTTCATACAGCAGGAGTTATCTTATCAGCTCTTGACAACTGTGTGTATAATTCAATCACAGAAGTTTTTCTCTCTGATTTTCTTAAATCAAAGAAAATATGACGTCAATATTTAAGAATAAATTCTCTCAAACATTAACCCTATTAAAATTCTACATTTCCTTTATTTAAAATTTTTTTGATCAGGTCATTTTGCAAGTACATTTTACTCATTACAAAGATATGACTTAGCAAATTCTATTATTGCTATTTGAATTTGCATACATATTTAAACAAATATGAGTAAGTGTAACTTTTTAGATGCTATTTAAGCTTAAAATAGCCCTGATAACGGTTTTTAACTTGAAACTGCAATTTCTCCTCAGTGCCTTGCAAATTACATTATTTCTAGTGGGTAATAAAAAAAATAATATCCTTTGTTTCATTTTCAAGAATCAAATAAGATAAGCACATGTATGCTTTGTGGACAAATACAAAATATTGCTTATACTAGGTATATCCTAATTTCCAAACGTTTCATGCTTTGCCTATGGTGGATTAGATAATGTAAATCATGAATTTAACAATAGAAATGTCATTTTTGAGCAGTTCTATTAACAAAAATGTGGGACTTATCTTAAGCTTTGAAGTGATAAATGACAATTGGAAAATTAATCAAAAAGTTCTGAAACTATTATTGAGGATGCTTTATTCAGATTTCTATTAATAATACCATCTCTAGGGGTTTTTACCTTTCACCTTCATCAGCCAGTCAAGATTCCCACAGAATATTCCTTGAAATTAGGCTGGGAACCAAGTAGGAGAGAAGCGTGGGAGGTGGAGATGGTAAGTTGATAACTGAGTCTGAAAAGATGAATCCACCGTCTCCCCCTGAGCAAATTACAGGTTGGTAGAAAGAAAAGACAGAAGATGTGTACAACGAGAAATTCCAGTGGAACATGTGAAGAGCAGTAGTAGAAAAGTTCATGGGTGCTATTACAAGTATCCATTAAAGTAGTTTATGCATGATCATATTTGAATTTTAGCATAGTACCTTAATTAACAAGGATAGAGGATAATTTGGAGTTTGGGATGTTGCAGTAAATCTTATTATTATAATCCAAAGATTCAGGCCTGTACTAAGTGTCACCAATGATACAAATGCATGTTAAGGGTCAATATGATTTGCTGTGTAACTGATTATGTGTGGTGAAGGGAATAAGAAGGTTAAGAAATACAATTGCTTCCAGGTTCCCCCCTGAGAAGATTTTATGTTCAATGGATAACACAGGCTTTGAGGGTAGAGTGAAATGGAAAGCTAACCTTGTATTTAACGAGCTTGAGATACTGTAGACCTTCATGCAAAGAAATTGACAGATATTTGAGGATTTTCCTCAAACTTATACAGCCCTCATTAGGTTTAGAAATACGTAAGTATGATAAAGTATGATTCGTAGGTAAAAATGTTAATATTTTAGAATGACTTTGAATTTGGCTCACTGGCATCATAAAATACTGGAGTAAACTTGAATTTGTTTTTATTTATCTGAATATGATGCTATGACCAAACAAACAATGATAGCTGTGACATAGAACAAGAAGGATTTATTTCTCACTAATACAAGCACAACTGCAAGGTTAGCTGACATTCCAAGGGAACTATCTAGCAAAGGATATTCAGTCTTCTACTTCCACATCAATCATGATTGCTGTTGCAATGAAAGACAGTCCTGGAAAAGCTTTTACCAGCAAAATTGCTTCCATCCTTAAGTAACATATGCCCCATCTGCACAAATTTCTCTGCCTAATTCAATCACAAGCCATACCTAAACTGAAGAGGAAGAGAGGTTCTCTATCTATCCTCACATGTTCAGGAGGAGAACCAGAAATATTGGCAAACAGCACTTACATCTTCAACAGTTTTAAATTCAGAAAAACTTTGGTTTCAAAACCAGTTTTGCCAATGTTTCTTCATTTGTAAAATGAAAAAAAATATATGAATGAATAAGTCAATCCCAGTTTATGTATCTGTAAAGATTTCTCTGGGTTTTGAAGGTGAACTAGTTTTTAAAGACATTGTGGATCTTGTTTGTGATTTAATGTCCAACAAATTCTTTAAAAGAAGGTGCCATTTTGGATTGACCATTATTAGACTGGTTGCTTATTAGAATTTGTTGTTTTTAATGGATGGTTGCTCATATTTGGACCCCATATAATTAGATTGTCTCTAATTACTGATAGGAGGTCAAGTATATGATACATGCAAGTATAATGATTTAATACATGACCTTGTGTAAGACCAGTTTCTTAGGCCTGAATTATATTTGTCAACACGTAATTCTCTTAGGTTGGAATAATGCACATAAGACTATCTCTCTGCAATACTCTGTCTTAGAGTTTACATAAAAACAATGTTCATTGACTCCATTAGTAAAAATAGTCTGCAAGTCTTCCAAATGACATTTGACTGTAAACACATGTCAGTTTCAGTTATATAATTTTTGTTAAATAAAGGACACATATTGGAAAATGCCCAGTGAATTCAACTAATTACATATTATTATCATGAGTGAGGTAATACATTACAAGCTATAACACAATTAATCTTTCCTTAATGGCTCTATAAATATGTCTGATATACACTAAGAAACTTAATTATTTCAAGCAGATAAATCTGACTCAATATTAGAACATCTCATTTAATTTAGGGAAGTTTAATTTAGTAAAAATTCATCTTTTTACATTCTTATTTTTGTTATTTAAAATTCTGTTTATTACAATCAGAGTAGTATTTTTTATCAGAATGATGCAAATATTCCTTAAATTTTAGAACTTGACAGTTTTACTATTGGAAAGATTTATCATACTCTGTTTAGCTGCTTGTTTACTTTAGGCTATAGTAAGAGTTAACATTCATTTTATACTTACTAGAAGCCAGGCATTGTTATAAATGGGACATATGTTACCTCATTTAATTAAATTATTATTACTAAGTTTCATAAAAGATTACCTATGATATATTAAAAAATCAGCATCCTTAATTTCCTGTGAATAATTTTCAAATGAAGAGAAAAGACTTAGTTTTCTTTAAACATTAAACAGGACAAAATATGTAAAATTATTTATTTTAAATATATTGAGATATGTAAGTTGTTCATTGATAATATACTTTTACATTGTTTTAAAATAATATGAAATAATTAATTTGGAGTCACTAATTTTTATAAAGACAAAATGTTAAAATACACATTTAAATTAAAAGCACAAAAAGGTAGAGATCAGTACTGCTTTAAGAAGCAGTACTACAAGATGAGAACTTTCTCACTATAGAGGCAGCACTTGAAAAACACAGAGCAAGGTTAGCATTCAAATGACTACATGTTTGCTAACGTTAGTGTTTATTGTATATGAACAAACTTTAAGCGAATGACAAAACTAAGATTTCTGGGGTTAAAAATATGACAAAACTGTATATCCCAGTAATTCCAAAGACTGATAAATTATCATTTAAATATTTATTTATTGAGCATGTACAATGTAAAAGACATTATTAGGTATTAGTGAAGAGGTATCCGAGTTATTACGTGTCAATTAATCCATTTAGGTTAAAGTAGTGAGTACATAAATTCCTTAAAATGTAATTAAAACATAGTCAAACTGTGCTTGTGTGTGTGTGCATGTGTGTGTGTTGTACATAAACAAATTAAAGGATTTACCCTCGAATGTTTAAATAGTTCTACTAGTAAACACCATAAACATGAGTCTATATTATCTTCCTCTAATTTGTTCCAGATTTTTTTTTAATTTTTTATTTTTTATAAACATATATTTTTATCCCCAGGGGTGAAGTGTGTAATTTGTTCCAGATTTAAAGGCACTCTTATTGCTTAGAGTTGACTATATCCATTTATCTGGAGGCTTCCTTTTTTGAAACTAATGTAGAAGATGTCCAAGAGCAGTAAAGAATGAATAATAGCAACAATTTTGTTAGTAGTTATATTTATAAGTACTCCCAAAGGGCCTTTCTTAAAGGGAAAAAATAAATAAAAATAGAAGAA
The DNA here is from genome assembly GCF_009829155.1 of Mustela erminea. NCBI lineage: Eukaryota > Metazoa > Chordata > Mammalia > Carnivora > Mustelidae > Mustela > Mustela erminea. Next base: position 107,639,735 of record NC_045617.1, on the reverse strand, counting down.
ATCTGTCAAAAGCTGACAGATCCTACCTACATTTAAAAGTTAAAGTGAAGCGGTTGAGTATTTGAATAAAATGAGTAATATCCAAGAAGTGAGTTTTAAGTATATCAAAAATTCCTATAACAAAGATAAGTTAGTAAGATGTCATGTTTGCAACATATTTCATCAGCAAAAATCCAAAGATGTTAACATTTCTTAGGTGTCTGGATGTGGAGATGTGTCATCCACATCCATTAAGGAGACTTACTGTCCCAGCTGCTGGGAGTGCTGATGGCAGGAAGTCTTCAGTGGGCAGTCACCTCAGAGATTTCCTCAGCAGAAGACTTGCATCTTCCAAGGTCAAACTCTTCTCAGAGTAGTGCACATCCAATACTGTCAGATGAAGAAATGCAAAGTATAAAGGCCCAACCATTTCCCACTTTAATTAGGCATTTTTAGTTCCACACTAGTCCTGGGCACCAGCAGCTCTGGTTACTGTAGGGCTCTTCACTTTACCTCTCTCCAGGATACTCCTATCCTCCTCCACATTAAACTTTGTCTCAGCATCTGATTTTCAGAAAATCCAACGTCCAACATCTTATAAATACGATTTAACTTTTAAAAATGACATTGAAATTGGACTCCCTAAGATCTCTTTTTCCCTTATACCTGGGATTGTTGCTCTATTTATTCATATTTGATTTTCTGTGAGAAAGTATGAAACATAGACATAGAAAATCTGGAATGAATATTGTAAAATCTGTGATATCTATGGTGCCTTTGAAAGAGCTAATAGGCCAGGATTTTGATGGCAATAATCACATAAGCCAGAAACCAATAAAAGCCTGGTTTGTTTTCAAACTGTGTAAGAATGGCAGAATTAGACATGCACTGTGAAAATAAGTGTAAAGTTTAGACACATATTCTGTTTTTCACACTGTCTTTAAAAGACAGCAGAGGCCTTAGCATCTTCTATTTTACACATGAAACTATTTTGAAATCTGCCTATGATCACAGAATTTTGTGATGTGCTAAAGTGTTTATAATACTCGGCTTTTAAAATTTCAATTAGCAAGTGCTAATTAGCATCTAAAATGAGGGAGAGGTCCCAGAAAGGTTGTAAGAACAAGAAAGATAAAAAGGTGAGAAGCCTAAGTAAAGAAAGAAAAGTACTTCAAAGCAGGAAACAGATGAATGAATGGACAGAAGGACCAAAGAAAGAAACTATTCTGAGGAAAGTAAAGGAAGGAAATGCACAAAATTCTTTGTTTGAAAGGCTTATTTTTCGTGCCTGTGCTTTCAAACAGGATTCTGTAAATGTTTTCTGTTTATCTGATTGAATTTTATTTTTTTATTTTACCTCACAGTTGAATCTGAACAGAGTGAAATCCAAATCAGCTATGAATGGTTTTCTATTTTCAGTAGTTAATAATTATAGACAGTACCATATACCAACTTTACTCTCAGTTTTGTTCTTTTGTTTTGTTTTGTTTTAAACTGTACACAATCTGATACAAAAGTACAATGTGAGAAAGTTAACAACTCAGTGTTTTTATGATTATAAAAATTTCAGAAAAATCCCATAAGAATTTATTTCTTTTATGAGTTGACAACTCAAAGATTTTAATTAAAAATATCTTTCACATCTCCCATATGCACCCAAGAAGTCTAAAGTTGTATAATTGGCTATCTAAGCTGTAGGCAGCTAGAGACAGTTCTCAAATTTCTTATAGGAAGAAAGCCAAAATAAACAGCAGGAAAATAATATGTCATTGAGAACATCACCCAAGTCATGCTTTAGTAAAGGATAACAACAGAAGTCTCGTAAGGCAAAGCAGAGCAGATGGTTCCAAGAATCTTTTGGACTAGGTTATTTTTGTTCTTAGGCCAGAGCTTATGATGGAAAGCAAATACGCCCAGAACAAATTAACTCGTGCATACGGATGTGGGCGTTAGCTCCCTAAGGTGAGAATCAAATTCACAAACCTAACATTTAATCAGAACTGTTGTTTCTAACTAGCATGTCATGCTCTATTGCTTCCAGATAATACACCATATGATTTCCAGTCAAATGCTAATGATGAATAGAGATGACAGCAATGAGTTGAACCTGCTTTTCTCCAAATAGTTGGGGGTGTGGGATGGGGAACTACAAGCCTTCACACAAGGGTATTGAAGAAAACCAGAGCGCCTGCCTGTCTTCTAACTTGATCACATAATACATTCATAGATCCATCACTGATAATACACCTTAAAAATCATACACAACTTCACGCGTCACAGTGTGAAATATATAAACATGATGAACATTGAGCAAATTGGGTAATAATATTGAAGAGAATCATATGTTACAGACACAGCTTTACTGAATGAAGTAATTTGGCTGAAACTTTGGGTTTATTTTGACCATTATTTTCATCAGGGCTTAAGTTGTTACTTGTTTTCATAATGTAGTTACTAAAAACATTGCATTTACAATTGCCAAATTGTTAAGAAAATTGACTAAAAAATCACTTCAAAGAAATTAAAATTTTTCAAAACTATATTTGTGAGAGCTTTATAAAGCAGTGTATGTCTCCATGAGTATGTGAGTGCACATGTAAATATGTATGTAGATGAATAAAATATCTTGTCATGTTTATCTTTGAAGACCATAAAGAGCTGTTAAAAAAAAACAAGCAAACAGATATGACCTGATGCAGTTCCATGCCAGTGAAGCAGTAACAAGTGTTGAGCTGTCATACCGTAAGATTTAATACTTTTTATAATTGGATTCTCAAAAGAATTTTAAAACTTTTCACACTTTAAGGATGACTCTTGCCATTCTCTTATAATTTGAATAGCTTATTACATAAATGATTTATGCCTTCAATTTTAAAATTATGATACAATCAGGTAGTATGATGTCAGAGTATGATATCACATGTGATCATGTTAGTCATCTAATATATTTTTGTCCTTATTTTCCACTGAATATTGTCCAAATTGCTCAATACTCAACAGTGCCCTTCAGTGCCACGGGACGAGTATATATGTGGCATTACAGCTGTCAGAGGGAGCATCTGAGAAAGAAATGGGAAGGATGGACAAAGGGATGGGTTTGACCTTGTCACAAGGACTAGTGAGTGGTACTGAAATTTGGTAGATGGGGGACAATGATGTTAAACATCCCCCAAAGAATTGTTATAAAGAACAAAGAATTGTCCAATATACCAGTAGTGCCTCTGCTAAAGAATGCCTAATCAAAATCTGACATGAGCATACCTCCTAAACTTAGATTTGGCCATTCTAATTCACATAATCTGCTTAAATGGTCTTGGTATACCATTTCCCCTTCCTGAAATGCTATTCACTTTTTCCACTCCTTGTCATCATGAAGCTAGACAACTAACTCATTTTTCCAAATTCAGCCCACATGTTGCTTCCTTAGCAAAGTGTTCCCTAACCCCATGTTTCATTACTTATTTCTTTCTCTGCATCCACAAAACCCAGAAAGTCCTACAAACAGTACATGTGCACCTGCTTGTCTGATTTTATGTTTGCATACTGCTTCATTTAGGCAGGTATCATTTCATATTCATCTGTGCATATGGGCCCTCCGATATATTGAAATGCATGTATTCATTACATGCTCAATGAATATTGAATGAAAAACAATAGAAAATAAAAAGAGCAAATGAATGCGTGAATAAATACATGTGAAAAATAAGCACATGGAATTTTCTGAAAGACATGTTACAATGTTATTTGGGAAAGTGCTCTTGTTTAAAAGAAATAACACATCTGTGCCTGAGAACCATTCAGAAGAATGTAAGATGTTTACAATATGGCATACTGAATGTCCTATTTTTAAATGTGTAGATAATTCTTTGTCCTTCAAATGAAAGTGTGAAAATTTTAAGGGTAGAGTTATAAAATACATTTTGCTTGACAAAATATAGAACCCAAGTAGATTACAAATATTGTTAGGTGACAATATTTTTAATTTTCCCCAAGTTATTTGGGTTGACTTAGGTTGTTATTGAGTCATTTGGACTGAAATGCTTTTTGTAGTTTTAGAAAAGTAATATAAAAATAACTTGTCATTATTTAAAAGAAATGAGAAAAAAGAAATGAGCGAAACATGGATTTCAAGTAAGTTTATTAAATGCCTATTTAATTTTTATATGAGTTAGGTTCTTTGCACATTTTATGGATATTTAATAGTAAAAAATATAGTTATGGTATCTACTTCACAAATATTAACCTATAAGGGAGGATGTATGATTTAAGCAAGTGAATAAGACAAAGTTTAATTACTGATTTCTAACTGTGAGGAAATTCTTTTGTACAACCTTAAAAAATAATTTTCTGAATTCCAGGTTTTAAAATTTATAAAATTTATAAAATGTTCACAGAAGTAAAACGAACATTTACCTAGTGAGTATGCTGTGAGGCTAAAGATAGCTTGTATAATGTCCTTAGACAATTTCAGGGACATGGACAGTGCTTCATAACTGGTAACTAACGTTATATGAGAGATATCTATGTACATTATTATCATGTCTTTACTTTGGTCTTTTCTCCTAAAATTTTGACTTTAAAAACCTTTAAATTTTGTAAGAATTAGTAGTTCTTATAATTTTCTGTACTCAAAAACAGAAAACTCGTTTACTATGGTTTCATCTATTTCTTAATTTTTACTATATTGATGTATTAGTTTCTTGTTATATTTCATAGGCAAGTTTGGATCTATACTACATAAACACTACTTTTAAAATGTCTTTTGACTATTTAGCATGTACTCAGGAATATATCAAAATACCATCAGGAACAATGTCTTGCTTTTTCATTGCCTTTTGTTAGTGTGACTTATTATTTCCCTCTGGCTTTTTTAGCTTTCTCCCAAGTTAATAGTTTCTCAACTCTTAGATGCCTGATATCTTGTCTTGCCATTAATCACTGTGAAGTTAACAGCTAGCACACCTCTCAGTATTATCTTGAGTTTAACTCTGTCTACACGACAATGAATCAAAGTCATGAAAACAGAGGATTGTACCTTTTTGAATCAAAGCATTTAAGAATATTACATCATTCACACTTTCAGATTTAGAAAATCCCTTTGTTTCTGAAAATGTTCTCTTCGAAGTTTATATACCTTAAACATACTACCTGGTGAAATTTTACTTGATAAAAAAGTATTAATTAAGCATAATTTTTGAAAAATATTTTGCTAAAGAAAAATTCATTTCTTGACCAAAAGTTTATTTGATTATTGTTTCTCTAAAATGTTGCTGTGTTTATCTGTCAATATTGATACCATATCTCTTATATCTTAACACAATTTTAATGAAAGAATAACTATAAATTTCATAAATCAGGTATAGAATCAGGTCAGTTAACTGAAATCATAAGCAAAGTGACTTTGGAGCAACAAGAAACAGAGTCATAATGGATTCAAAATCTTTGGAGATTAAACCTATATTTTGTTTTGTTTTAAGATTGTATTTATTTATTTGTTGGAGAGAGAGAGAGAGAGAGAGCACAAGCAGGGTGCTGGGAAGAGGCAGAGGGAGAAGCAGGCTCCTCCACTAAGCAGGGAGCCCTATGTGGCATCTTGATCCCAGGACCCTGGGAATGTGACCTGAGGTGAAGGCAGATGCTTAACCATCTAAGCCACCCAGGCACCCTAAACCTATGTTCTTTACAGTATTTAAAAATTTTCAAACATTACAGCTTTGGACCCACATTTTTATTTTCCCTGAATTATACATCTTATTGATCATATAAAACTAATTGGGAGATTTTTTTATGTGGAAAATTTTGTTCTATTATATCAAAAAATTATGTTAATCAATAGTTTAGGTCTTTAAACAATCATAGATAACTTACTAAAAAATATCTTTTAAAAATAAATTTCACAGGGGTGCCTTGGTGGCTCAGTGGGTTAAGCTTCTGCCTTCGCCTCAGGTCATGATCTCAAGGTCCTGGGATCGAGCCCCACATCGGCCTCTCTGCTCAGCAGGAACCCTGTTTCTCCCTCTCTCTCTCTCTGCCTGCCTCTCTGCCTACTTGTGATCTCTGTCTGTCAAGTAAATAAATAAAGTCTTTAAAAAATAATAAATTTCACAGAATATGGATAGAATACAGCTAAATTTAAGGATTCCAGAGATGAAGAAATATGAAACAATGACATGGCATTTCTATATGGAGGCAAAAATTATATAAGAATACTCTTTTTAGTTTACTGCTATCCTTAAGACTAAGTATTAGTACAACTTGTATTAGTACAACTTGTAAATTATTAACCCATAATTTCCCAGTTTTGCAATCTGTTTGATGTATGTCTTTGCTATGAAGTAAATTTTTTCCTAATCAAAAACAAATTTAAGTAAATCTAACCTCATATCAGCAAGGAAGCCATTAGATGAAAAAACAAAGTCTTAGCAAGTTAAAAAATAAAATTAGCAGACACATTGAATTTTATGCTACTATAAAAAATTGAGTTGTAGGCAAGTAAATTTAAAATGTTTTCTCTCTTTATATAATTATGAGGAACTTTAGAGTTTAAATGTGATAAATGAATATTACTGTACATCTTTAGTATGTTTACGTAAAGTATGGGTTAGTGAAATCCAGCTTTAAATATTTTTTCATGTGATTAACACATAGAAATAGTAAAAGTGATCATTTTCCACTGAGTCCAAAGGGTTATGAGAAATACTCAAGCACAGTGGATAACTAAAAATAAAGTCTTGAATTCTTAAAATAGGGAGACCTAAATAAACCTATGTCCAAATGATTATCAAAATATTAACAAGAAATCTGCCCCCCAAATTTGAAAAGCATTTTTCAGTTACTGACTTGGCAACAATTAAATTTATTTTCTGTTGTTAAACAGAATTCATTCTTGAGGTCCTTTGTCAGATTAATGAAAAGATAAATGATATGCACAACATATTTTGATGTTAACAGTAAAACAAGGTAAGGCCTTAGATGTAGGCAAGCAAGGAGCCAGAAAAGATGGATAAATGGAGAGATAATTGAATACAACATTGAAAAAAAAAGAAGACTGGTGAGGGGAGGAAGGAGTCCTGGCTCTGGTAACTCAGTATGAATGTAATCAAGTAGTTTATATTCTTTGATATTTTATATATATTGTTAGTTTGCTTTGAAATAAAGGGATTAGGAAAGATGGTTTAATAGCTTAATAGCTGGACATTTTACAAGTGCAATGGTAATTATACTAAAATATCAATCATGGCTGGTAGATATTCCTAACATAGAAAACCTAAGGTAGACTGCCTAAAAGAATGATTTCCCAAATATGCAGGGGGAGCATAGAAGCTAATTTGTGAGATTTTCTTTGTAGCATTAAAAATGTTGATGTTAAAACAGAAGAGATCAGATGTTTTATGCATTTACATTACCTTCTCCAACCCTTGCTATGATATTATTAAGTGATTTTTTTCTCTTCTTTTATAGACAATTTTTTAAGAGTCAGAAATACTTAGTAACTTGTTCAAAGTCAGGTAGGTTGTGGGTGCCACAGAGGGTCCCCAAACTGACCTTTCCACTAAACAGACAGCACTGTGTTCTCTTCATGTGAGAAGGACTTGTGACAAAATAAATATCAGTTGTGTTTGTTGTTTTTTATTATATCCTTTCTTGTGAAGGGGAAGGAATGGAATAAATCAATTAAATCTTTAAACTAGATGACTTGGTTCTGAAATCTATTCCATACATGCTTAAAATCAAATAGGGTTCTACATTTTAAATCTATAAAACCAAACTTTATTATAGAAATATTTATCCAAGATAAATTTTAAAAGCAAGATCTGAAACTAATAACAACTGATATATAGAGAACATATTAAAGAATAGTATGTATGTCTAAAGAACAGAGCTTGCCAGCAGTTTTTTAGTAATTGCATACTATTAGTGAGCTTTCTAATAAAGCTACTACATTCTTAAATTTCAGACCCAGACATAGGAACCCTTACTTTAACTATGGAACAATCCTGATGAATATCATTAAAATCTGTTATTATGTTTTTTTTTGTTTTTTGTTTTTTGTTTTGTTATTACTGTTTTTATTGTTATTTATTTATTCTGTATAGCTTACATTGATCATTAAAATTGTCTTCTGATCCCATGAATATAAGGAAAAAGTTCAAGGAAGTCATTTGAGGATTAACGTCAGACTTCATCATTAAAACATAGACTTGTATTTGATTAATATTCTTAATAGTAAGGAAACATAAGTATTATTATACTCATTTTCAGAATTAGTGAAAAATAGTAATTTATATCAGCATGGAGTCAAAAATAGCTCTACCATAGGTGAATTTAAAAACCCAGATTCTTGCCTGGGTGGCTCAGTGGGTTAAGCCTCTGCCTTCGGCTCAGGTCATGATCCCAGGATCCTGGGATCGAGCCCTGCATCGGGCTCTCTGTTCAGCTGGAAGCCTGCTTCCCCCTCTCTCTGTCTGCCTCTCTGCCTACTTGTGATCTTTCTCTCTGTCAAATAAATAAATAAAATCTTTAAAAAAAAACAGATTCTTAAACTTTTAATTGCGTAAGAGTTTATTTTTCAAATGTAGAAATTAGTCCATATAACTCAAACCTGCTAATGTAAATTAATAGATCTGAAGTGGGACTGAATGATCTATCTATAGTAAGACCTGGTTAGATGTACATAGTTAGATGTAGGATAGAGCATCAGGTATTTTATGAGTCACTCTGAGAAATCCTGAGCTAAGAGGTTCTATAAACAAGGTATTCTAATAATTGAACAAATTATAGTCTTGTATCCCCTGGGGCTAATAATACATTATATGTTTATTAAAAAAAAGAATTATATAAAAATTATAGTCTGGTATGATTAATAAGGAAAAATAATGCTATCAGTGGTTTTAAGATAAAAAAGCTTTTTCCTGTTTTAATTATATTTTAATTATAAACATTAATAAATATGAAATTAGCATGAGTATATAGATATTCTCATCCATCCATTCATTCATTTAATTAATATTTATTGAGCCCCTATCATGTTTGTTCCAGACACGTGTAACAGTGGTATACTGGAGAACAAGGAGAGGGTATTTGGGTTGATAGAGCTGTGAGTCTCAGAAGAAAGGTGGCTGTCTCCCTGTCAGAAAGCAAGCAAAAGTGAAATAAATTAGAAAGTCTTACTGAGTTTATAAAGAAGAGAAACCAGATATTCAGTTACAAAGGAATAAGTAGCATTTGAGAGTAAATCATGTCACATAATAGAAAATGGCCTCAGTGAGGGCCTCTCTGAGGAAATTATAGTTAGTTCTCCACGCAAGCCAATTTAACAGCTTCATATGTGACTTTTGTCTTGACGTGGCTCTGCCATTCCTGGCTGTGTCTCAGCAAGATTCAGGAAAAAGGATTTCTGAACGTTCTGGCAAAGGTCAATTCCTTTCCCTGGGTCTCAGTGCCCTTCTACAAAAACGGTAATTTGGGCTAGACATGTATTCAGTTTCTTCCAGTTTTATGGTTCTATTTTTTTATGTTGATTTTGCTTACTTTACCTTATTTCATAGACACCACATGTAAATGGAGTTAAGGAAAGGAAACGGTGTCCCTCAGGATATTATGCATTATAATTATAGCAGTGAAATCTTCCAAAATATGTAAAGCATACCAGAATTTATATAGTTTTAATCTGCAGTTGTCTGCCAGTACATAGAACAGTTGAAGGACTAAATTACTTTAGTTCATTTTTCTAAAGCCTGGAAAGGTTTTGTAATTCCATCTCATGGTATTCATGATTTCTAAAATAGGGTTCTTTCATTGTATATTTTCAAATAAGAATTTTAGAAACTTGGAAAAATCTGTTCATGGATTCTTAAATAGAAAAGATCTGTAACAAATACAGTTAACATCAAGGTATAGTATGGAAATGTAAAAAGTTCCTTACAAAAGTATAAATGTTTAAGGTGATTTTCCATATGAACATATAAATGCTAAAGAAAAATAATGGGCAATTAGTAAATCTAAAAAAGGTATTATGCTAAGTGAACATAAAACATTAATAGTAATAAAAACAAATAATAATAGTATATGCCAAAAAATATGATCAGCCAAGGATGTATTTCTCCTCGTTGGCTCAGAAAACATAAGAAATTAAGTTGTGAGTGAGTTAATTATCATTCCTTCAAAAACATGTATTATGTTCCTATGATATGCTAAACACTTTGTTGTATAATTGGGGCTACTTAGATGAACACAAAATGTTCCTTAGACAATTGTGTGTCTTCTTGGTGATGCAAAGAAATAGAAAATGATGCCATTAGTCCTACAGAAAAAAATTTTCAAAGATATCTTATGAATATTTTTGATGTGAGTGCAAGCAGTTTTTAGTATTATGTATAAGCCTGACTAGGATGTTTTTGGAAATGTGGAAAGGGCTCATCAGAGGGAAGTACATGTGAGCCATCAAGTAAAAGACATCGTAAGAGTGCACATACTAAAAATCGTATTTCCCAAACTCTATTCCCTGGAAATTTTTCTTGATATAATAATATTCTAGATGGGGATTTTTTTTTTCCCTAAAAAGTTTAGAAACTGTGTTAAACAAAAGACTGGTTTCTTTTACTGAAGGACTTCTAGGTTGTTAACATACTAGCATGTATAGTATACTATACTAGTAAAACTCTCCAAGATGGATCAAAGTAGGGATGTGTTGATTCTAGCAAACATATCACAGTGCTATTTTAACTTAGAAACCTATATTGAGAAAATAACTTGTTTCACTGAGGATTCTTTAGGAGCCACCAGTACAGATTAAAATGCAGATTTGAACCATTGCTTAAAAGACCCCTGGAACTTTAGTCTCAGCCTTACTTAAGCTTACATATAATCATTCGTTCTTTCCATTGATTTACAGGCAGTTCTGTGCTTTAGTCACATTAACCCACTTACTGTTACTCTAAAAGTTCTATAGCTATTTAACCTCATGATGCTGTTCCTTCTGCCTGAAGCACCCCCTCCTCCTGTCCACATGATGAGCTCTATTCACGTACAATATTAAATTTTCTCCATGGATTTCGCTGCTCTATAAACTAACAGTTCACTTACTTGTGTTTTCTTAGCACTTTAAAGGGAGATCCACCATAGGATTTCTAATCTCATATTATAGTTCTAAGTTTACGAATGTTTGTTGAATTTAACTTAATTGAAATGTGGGGATGACACCTGGACAAGATTGGGGTTGAAGTTATAAGTATATATACAGGAGTCAGAAAAAGTGAGAACTACCCTGAAGTACAATATTTAAATTAGAAAGCAAACTTGAAATTGACAGAAGCATAGTGCCAGAGACTGTCTTATCAAATGTTCACATAAAAGAGACACTAAAGAAATTAAGCTATAAAATTAAGAACAAGGTGAAGTCCTCCCCACCTGTACACTGTTGATGGGAATATAAAACTGTATAGCCACTATGGAAAACAGTATAGATAATCTTCAGAAAATTAAAAATACTACCATATGATTCAGCAATCTCACTCCTCAGTGTATATCTAAAAGATTTGAGATCAAGATCATAAAAAGGATATTTTTACCTTCATGTTCACTGCAGTAAATGTTATACACTATTCTGTGGGTAAATTTTACAGCTAAATATATGATAACCAATTTAAGTTAGTTTCTCTTATTCTCAATTTTGCATTATATTTTTGGTGATGAAAATCAAAGAAATTGATTTCCATGTAAAAAGTACATACTGAAGAAATTATAATTCCTCTAACATCCTTCAACTATCATCTAAACATTAATGTTCATGCATGCATTTGGAAATGTCCTAACACAAAAATATATCAAAGTCCGTATCACCACTGTAGTACACTAATGTGTGCTTTTTAACCCTCTGATTAATTTTTGACACTCAAAACATTCATAACTGCAATTGTCAGGCCATCAATTATTTTGAAACAAATTTTCTGTTAGAGATTATTTTATTAAAATAGTAGGATTTTATATTGGGGCACCTGGGAGTCTCAGTTGGTTAAGCACCTTCCTTCTGTTCAGGTCATTATCTCAGGGTCCTGGGATCAAATACTGGAGTGGAGTCGGTATCCCTCTCCCTCTGCCCTTCTCCACCCCACCAGCCTTGCTTGTATGGGTGTGCACATGCACACTCTATGTTTCTCTCAAATAAATAAAGTTTTGAAAAAATAGTAGGATGTTAAAAATGAGTAAAATCATCTCAAAAATTTTAATGCAATGTAGGTGAAGAAGGGAGAAAAAGTACTAAATTGTTTTCACTTTATAAATGAACTTTCTATTCCAACACTGATTCTTAAACAACCTTATACAAAAATACCATACTTTTAAAAAAATATATTTTATTTATTTATTTGAGAGAGAGAGATCACAAGTAAGCAGAACGACAGGTACAGAGAGAGGGGGAAGCAGCCTCCATGCTGAGCAGAGAGTGCAATGGGGGGCTCGATCCCAGGACCCTGAGATCATGACTTGAACCAAAGGCAGCAGCCTAACCCACCAAGCTGCCCAGGTGCCCCGACTTTCTTATTTAATGTAGATTTATAAGGTTTATAACTTTAATAATATGATAAGATCTATCTTTCTTCTTTCTTAATACAACGTTGTCTTGGCTATTCTTTACTCTACCTTTGAGTATTAATTGATAGGCTTTTGATTAGAACCTCATTGAATTTGTAGATTAATTTGGGGAGAATGGTTTCTATAAAATATTACATTATTTAAATAATTTTATTTGCAAAAAATATATGTAATTGTCTCTATATATGTCTTGAACCAATCTTTTTCTTGTTTATTTAAAGTATGTGAGAAATTTATCTGTTTTGTATATTGGTATTTTGTGCAGCAAACTTGATGAACATTTTCTTCCAGAAGATTTTCTTTCACTATATGGGTTTACTATATAGAACAGGGTTCCCAACCATTTGCCGTGAAACACTGCTGTGTCACAATGGGTTACAATTGTGGCAAGATATTGATCTGACTCTTTTAGCAATTTCTGTGTATCCACTGAGACGAAAAAAGCTGGATAATACTGAATAGACAATCATAACATCATTTGTTCTTTTCTTTTTTATTCTCATCACATTTTTCTAGCTGAGTCCTTTAGTAAAGCACTGAATAGGTGCAATGATTGCAGTCTTCCTGCCCTCTGCTCCTGATTTTTAAAGAAAATATTTATAATGTTTCACCATTAAAAATGATGTGTGTTTTTCATTGTTAGTAAATAACCATTATCAGGTTTAGGAATTTCCCTTTCATTCTTTTTATTTTTTTAAGGTTACATACTGTTTAATTCCATTCATATGACACTCTTTTAACATCTTAATTGTATTTTATTTTATTCAGTATTCCAAGATTCATTATTTATGTGCCACACCCAGTGAGTGCTCCATGCAATACGTGCCCTCCTTAATACCCACCAACAGGTTCACCCATCCCCCCACCAACCTCCCCTCCAAAACCCTCAGTTTGTTTCTCAGAGTCCAGTATTTCATGCTTCGTCTCCCCCCCAATTTACCCCAATTCACTTTTCCTTTCCTTCTGCTAATGTCCTCCATCTTATTCCTTATGCTTTACAAGTAAATGAAACCATATGATAATTGACTTTCCATACTTGACTTATTTCACTCAGCATAATTTTCTCCAGTCTCAACCATGTTGATACAAATGTTGGGTATTCATCCTTTCTGGTGGCTGCGTAATATTCCATTGTATGTGTGGACCATATTTTCTTTATCTATTCATCTGTTGAATGGCATCTTGGCTCTTTCCACAGTTTGGTGATTGTGGCCATTGCTGCTATGAACATTGGGGTACAGATGACCCTTCTTTTCACTACATCTGTATCTTTGGGGTAAATACCCAGTGGTGTAATGCAGGGTTATAGGGTAGCTCTATTTTTAACTTTTTAAGGAACCTCCACACTATTTTCCAAAGTGGCTGCACCAACTTGCATTCCCACCAACAGTGTGGGGTTCCCCTTTTTCCACATCCTCTCCAACACTTGTTGTTTACTGTCCTTTGACTTTGGCCATTCTAGCTGGTGTAAGGTGGTATCTCAATGTGGTTTTGATTTGAGTCTCCCTGATGGCTAGAGATGATGAACATTTTTTCATGGGTCTGTTATTTCTATGTCGTATTTGAAAAAGTGTCTGTTCATGTCTTCTGTCCATTTTCTTGACATGATTATCTGTTTTGTGTGTGTTGAGTTTGAGGGGTTCTTTATAGATCTTGGATATCAGCCCTTTGTCTGTAGTGTCATTTGCAAATATCTTCTCCCATTCCGTGGGTTGCCTCTTTGTTTTGTTGATTGTTTCCTTTGCTGTGCAGAAGCTTTTGATCTTGATGAAGTTCCAAAAGGTCATTTTCGCTTTTGTTTCCTTTGCCTTTGGAGACACGTCTTGAAAGAAGATGCTGTGGCCGTTGTCGAAGAGGTTACTGCTTATGTTCTCCTCTAGGATTTTGATAGATTCCTGCCTCACGTTGAGGTCTTTGATCCATTTTGAGTTTATTTTTGTGTATGGTGTGAGAGAATGGTCAAGTTTCATTCTTCTACACATAGCTGTCCAGTTTTCCCAGCACCGTTTATTAAAGAGACTCTTTTTTCCACTGGATATTTTTTCCTGTTTTGTCAAAGATTATTTGACCATAGAGTTGAAGGTCTATATCTGAACTCTCTAATCTGTTCCATTGGTCTATGTGTCTGTTTTTGTGCCAGTACTATGCTGTCTTGGTGATCTCAGCTTTGCAGTAAAGCTTTCCCTTTCGTTCTTAATGTTCTGGCATTTTTTTATTCAGAGTATGTGGAAGTTTATTTAACATTTTTTCTTACTTTGAATGGGATGATCTTATGATTTTGTTTCATTTATCTTCTAATATAGCCAATTACAGTAATAGCTTTCATTGCTGCTGGACTCTTGTATTCTTATTCACAATCAATTTTTTTTAAGATTTTATTTATTTATTTGACAGAGATCACAAGTAGGCAGAGAGGCAGGCAGAGAGAGGGGGAAGCAGGCTCCCCGCTGAGCAGAGACCCCAATGTGGGGCTCGATCCCAGGACCCTGGGATCATGACCTGAACCAAAGGCTGCGGCTTAAACCACTGAGCCACCCAGGCACAACCACAATCAATTTTTAAATAAAATTTTATGTCAGTGTGAAAATATTTAATAATATTTTTTATTTAGAAATAATTATAGATTTGCATGTAGTTGTAAGAAATACCATATACATATTCCATGCACCCTTTATACAGTTTTCCATTTGAGTCAATATTCAATCTGTCCCTTCCTATTTCTTAGCCATTCTATCAGTGACTATAATTATGTAATTATTTACTTTGAATTTTTACTGAAAATTTTTATAATTTATAAAGAGGGATGTCTCCTGTTAAATGTTCTATATTTTGTGTTCAGATATGTAAAGCAAAACTCAAGTAAGAAAGCAGCAAAAATAGAACTCAGAATAAATGAACAGTAGACTGTGAAGCATTTCAATCTTTAACTTAGATATAGTTAAGTCTAAATAATTAAAATTCCAAAATAATTAAAATTATACTGCATTTCACCTACTATAGCACAAGGACAACATTTTATGACAGAGGTATCATTTCAAAAATGTTGATTGGGAGCCTGGAAGCCTCAGTCAGTTAAGTGTGTGCCTTGGGTTCAGGTCATAATCTGTAGGTCCTGGGATCGAGTCTTACATCATGCTCCCTGCTCGGCAAGGAGCCTGCCTCTCTCTCTACTTGCTGCTCCTCCCGCTTGTGCCCACCCCCGCCCTGACAAATAAATAAAATCTTTTTTAAAAGTTGATAATTTTTTTGTTTTATAACTCTATGACCTAACCAGTTAATGAAGCACACTCAAATAAGAATTTGTCTTTCAATGTTTCCCTTAAAATGCTGAGAAAATCTGTTAAACATAAAATTTAGTAACTGTAGGTTCATATGTGATGTTAATTTATTCTTTCATTTATTATTCAAGGGACTGATCCAGCAACAACGTAAAATACCAATCTTGTGAAGCATTAGCCCTTCACCCCCCAAGATCAGACATATAATAAATGTTAAGTATGCCACTAATGGTAGAGATAACTAAGTTAAAGAAGTACAGAAGAGAAAGATTTTGATTGGAATAAGATAAGTAGGTTTTCACAGGGAAGTAAGGATATAAATAAAGTCTTAAAATATTGGTTTAGTTTTCATACTAAGGGGATGTAAGGAGTAGCATATGTCAGTGTTTCTACTAGTATGTGCATCGTCCAGCAAAGGGAAGGGAATGGGGAGAGATTCATAGCTCTACATAATCTCTCAAAAGTGATATATTTTTAAGAGTATTTCTTTAATTTTATGCAAATTTTGGAAAATTTCATGTATATATTTTGTTTGTTTATTTTTTAATACTGCTTTTTCCATCTTCAAATTATAATGTGACAGTCTTGGTGCTTCCCACAATCTCTAGATAATAGTTTACCTCCTCAAAAAGGCCCACAATGTTTAACAAAGTTTGGATCCCAGGGGCTCTGACCACTTAACATTTTACATTGACCCCTAGCCACTTGGTCCTTTTTTATTTTCACTGAAGTTCTATGCATGCAGAATGGCCAGGTTTATAATGAAAGATGGTGGGATCAACTACGTTTATGTTAAAATTCCAATTTTCAAGAGGACATGTGACTAAGACAATAGGGAACAGAGGTCTGTGTTATCATTGTCTAAAGTACTGAAGTGATTTGAAGAGGAAGTGTAATTCATATTACAGGTCTCATTGTCAAAACAAAACATGGCATTTCAACTCATTATTTTTTCCTATGTGTCAAAACAAGGATTAAAAGTAAATGAAATAAATTAAAGAGACAAATCCAGATCTATTTAAGTAGAGAGTAAGTATATATTAAAATGTTAAAAGTCATTATGAAGTTCCCTCTGGTACTAGTTTCCATTAGAAAATATCCTTATAAATTCATCATCTCATTAACAACCCCTGAAATATATTTTTTTCTTTTTGCCTTTAGAAAATGTAATAAAACTGTCTCTCAGAGACTGTAGGCTGACCCAAATTTTTAGATGTTTCATAGTCTCTGAACCCGACTGATGTTATTACTTTAATGTCTAACATGATGAGTTTGGGAAAGATTTAATTATTTCCAGGATTTTTCCAACCTCAAACATTCTCTAAGTCACAATTTTATAGCACTAAAAAGAATTTCCTGTGAAAATGTAATCTTATTAAATCATTCTATTTCTTTTGAATCTTACATCTTTATGATTCCCATAAAATATTAGGGCTTGGAATTACTTTAGAGTCCATTGGAATCATGTTCCAATCCCTGGTGTCACAGATGAAAGAACACACTCCAGAATGGCTGGTTACCGTTAAAACATTGATTCTTCTCTGTTTTTTGAAGCACCATCTTCACTTGGACTGCAGGGCACTACACTCTGGCTCCTCCAATATTGTGTCCTTTGTTAGTTTTTTCTATCCCATTAAATTCTTGACACTGGGGAGGGAGGTGGCAAAACACATCTTTTGTAATTTTTCTCTTCTCTGTTCTCATTCCCTTGATCTTCTTATCCAGGATAATCCCTTTTTAAAAATTCATAACCTAAAAAGGCCCCAATATTAACCTCCAGACTGCTTTTCCCATACACTCTGAAATTTTATATTAAATTGCCTACCTGGTATGTTTTCTTGAATGCCTGTTACCATGTTAAATTCAACATGTCCCCAAATGCTTTTTCTTTAAAGAGTTTATTTATTCATTTGACAGAGAGAGAGCATGCCCAAGTAAGGGGAGTAACAGGAAGAGGGAGAGGGAAAAGCAGGCTCCTTTCTGAGCTAGGAGCCCAATGCAGGGCTGGATCCCAAGACTTTAGGATCATGATGTGAGCCAAAGGTAGATGCTTAACTGACTGAGTCACCCAGGTGTTCCTATCCCAAAATACTTGATTTCTTCCCCCATCCCTACCTTCATTATTATCAGTCTATTGTTCCAGTTTGTCAAGGTGAAAGCAAGCAAACAAACAAACAAACAAACAAAAACCCTTGGATTTATCTTTGACTTCCCTTTCTTTTATATCTAAACTGAATCCCTCAAAAATCTTATTGCTCCTACCTACAAAATATAATTAAAGTCTCACCACTTTTTATTACTTCTGTTGTTACCATCTTAGTACATCATCTTTAGCCTGGTTTACTAATATATTGTTCTAATTATCGTTCTACCTTTCTGCCTCCAACATCAACAAGAAATATTCTGTTAAAATGTGACAGAAGATCATAGTGGAAGAGAGGCAAATATAAAGCAAGACAAAACCAGAGAGGGAGACAAAACATTAGAGACTTGTAATCATAGGAAACAAACTAAAGTTTGTTGGAGAGATGGGAGGATAATAAAGGGAGTTTATCACTGGGTGATAAATATTAAGGAGGGCATGTGATGTCATCAGCACTGGGTGTTATAGAAGACTGAGAATCATTGAACTCTACTTCTGTAACCAATAATACATTATATGTTATATAATACATATACATATACATTATATGTTAATTAATTTAATTTAAATGTTTAAAATGGAAAAAAATAAATTTGAATTGGATCATACCACTCTGTCAAACCATTCTCCTTAGTAGCTGTCTGTATCACTAAAAACAGGAGCTCTAAAAATGTCTGACAAGGACCTACAAGGTCTGACTCATTCTATCTCTGACCGCATCTCCTATCTATCTATTCCTTCTCTTATTCTTTTACAGTCACAGATTGTTCTGTACATTCAGGCATTTCCTGACCACATTAAAAATGAACCTTATGTCTACACCTAAGCACTCTCCATTCTCCCGTTTGCTTTGTCTTTGTCATAACACTTGACAAGTCTAACTTACGGTATATTGTAATAATAATGAAATAATAGGTATTGGTATTACTTATGTTATTATAATTAATATAATTAATAACATGATCATAATACTATTATGTTATTATTTATATTATGTTATTATTATTGTTTGTTTTCTGTGTATTTCCACCAGAACGAAAGTTGAAGGAAGGGTTAAATTTTTATCTCTTTATTTATTGTTCTATCTCCAGTACTTAGAAAGGCACATGAGGTGTAATAACTTTGTCTTTATCATACCAATAATTAATGTAGGAAAGCAACTTACTGATGAAATAACTAGTTCAATGCCATCTTATGACAAACTTAATACTTTGAAAATACTGCAGTATTTTTTTTTTTTTTAAGCCTACAGCACCCGGTATTCCCAGGTGGTCTCACATCCAAGTACTAACCAGGCCCGACCCTGCTTAGCTTCTGAGATCAGATAAGTTTATTAGACAATATTGCAGTATTTTTAATGTAACCTTTGCGGATCTGGAGTGTGCCATTATTATTGGATTTTTTTTTTTCCACCTGGAATCTGGTGAAGAATTTGTATTCTTTGCATTCTAATTTTTTAAAAAAATACAAAAAAGGGGAAAAAAAAACACTCACTAAGAGATATTGTGTCAATACTGTCAAGTGTAAACCTTGTGAAAGCTTTATATTTGAACTTCAAAAATATAGACAAGTTCATAAAATGATGAAATACATTTAGTTTTGTAGTCACTTCCTTGTGAATTTAAGTTTAAAATAAGCATTACTACTGAAATAACTAAATCAATTTTTGAAAGCTTACTTCGACTTTATACTTCATTTTGATTATAACATTAATGGACATTTGGAGATAATTTGATCCAGATATTATCTAATAAAATTTATTTCTCAATATGCATGTGATCAGGAACACAATCTAAACAAAATTTGTTTCAAAGTATGAGAATATTTCCATAATTAATGTTACTCTCATATTTAATAAACAAATATTTAAGAAGATTGAAATAGTACCAAATATGTTTTCTGACCACCATGAAATGAAATTTGAAATCATTAGCAGAAGGAATTAGAAAATTCACAGATTTGTGGAAATTAAGCAGCATACTCCTGATCAATGAATAGACCAAAGAAAAAATAGAGGGGAAATAGGAAAATATCTTGACATAAATTAAAATTAAAACACAATATATCAAAATGCATGGGATATATCAGAAACAGTACTAAGTGGAGAAGATTATATTGGTAAACACCATTATAGAAAATGAAGAAAGATCTCAAACTACCTAACTTTAAACCTCATTGACCTAGATAAAGAACCAATTAAGTAAGGCAAAAGTTAGCAAGAAAAAAAATGGACATAACAAATATTAGTGCATAAATAAGCAGAATATAGAGTGGAAAAATAATCGAAAAACTCTAAATTCAGTGTTGGTTATTTTAAAAGATAACAAAATTGACACGCTTTTAGTTCAACTAAAACAATAACAAAAAAAGCATGAGTCAAATAAAATCAGAAATGAAAGAAGTGGCATGACCACTGATAATACAGAAATAAAAAGGATCTAGAAAACTACTATAAACAATCATATGCCAACAGATTGGAAAACCTTGAAGGAATGAATAAATTTCACACACACACACACAGTCTACAAGTAGTGAACTGTGAAAACCATGAAAAAACAGAAAATCTACACAGACTAGTTACTAGTGGGTAGATTTAATCAGCAATTAAAAACCTCCAAATAAAGAAAATCTTAGGGCCACATGATTTTACTGGTGAATTCTACCAAACGTTTAAGGAAAAATTAATATAATGTTTCTTAAACTCTCCCAAAAATATTGAAGAGGAAGGAACATTTCCAAACTCATTGTATAATGCCAGAATTATCGACATATCAAAGCCCAGGTAAAGGCACTACAAGAAAAGTACAGTTTAATATACCCAATCAATATAGATGCAAAACTTCTCAACAAAATACTAGCCAAATTCAACAGGATCATACACCATTATCAAATGGGATTTATCCCTTGGGAGTAAGCATGATTCAACAAACACAAATCAACTAATGTGATACACTGCATAAGTAGAATGAAGGATACAAATCACATGATTATCTTATTGGATGCAGAAAAAAAGCATTTGACAAAATTCAAATTCTTTCATGATAAGAATTTTCAATAAATAAGATACAGAAAGAATGATGTACCTTAATATAATAAAGGACATAAGTAAGAGGCCCAATATCAGCATCATACTCAATGAAGAAAATCAAAAACTTTTCTTCAAAGATCAAGAGCAAGACAAAAATGCCTCTTCTCACCATTTATATGCAACACAACACTGGAATACTTGTCAAAGCAATTAGGAAAGAAAAATAAATAGGCATCCAAATTGGAAAAGAAGTAAATATGTTCCTATTTACAGACAACATAATATCTTATATAAAAAAAACCTAAGGCCCCATTTAGAGGCTCCTGGCTGGCTCAGTTGGAAAAGCATGCAACTCTTTATCTCGGAATTGTAAGTTCAAGCCCCATATGGTGTATAGAGACAACTTAAATAAATTAAAAAAAAAAAATTAAAGAAAATAGAAAACCCTAAGACGCCATTTGAAAAAAAAATATGTTAGAACTAATAAACAAACTCAGTAAAGTTGCAAGATACAAAATAAATATGCAATAATCAGTTGCTCTACACTAACAATGAACTATCTGAAAAGGAAATTAGAGAAACAAGTCTGTTCACAATAATGTCAGAAAGAATAAAATACTTAGGAACAAGTTTAACCAAGGTGATGAAAGATTTGTATCCTGAAAACTACAACACATCGATGAAAGAAATTAAGACATACACAAATGAAAGAACATTCCAAAGCCATGTATTGGAAGATATGGTATTGTTAATATGTCTCTATTACCCAAAGTGGTTTACAAATTCAACGTTATATCCATAAAAATCACAATAGTTTTTAGAGCTATAGAAAACAGCCTAAATGCATATTTGCACAAAAGATCATGAATAGCCAAAGAAATCTTAGTAAGGAACAAAGCTGGAGGTATCACCCTTCCTGATTTCATAATATATTACAGAACTCCAGTAATCAGAACTGTAGTACTAGTTTAAAGGCAGACAAATAGACGTGTGGAAAAGAATAGGGAAACCAGAAATAAACCCACCATATATAGTCAATTGATCTTCAACAGATCAAGAATATGCAATGGAGAAAGCATAGTTTCTTTAACAAAGGATGGTGAGAAAGCTGGGTTTTCACATTCAAAACAATGAAATTGGACCCTTATGTTATGCCATACACAAAAATCAATTTAGAATGGATTAAATATTTAAACATAAACTGGAAAATATAAATTCCTAGGGAAAAATAAAATGGAAAACCTTCTTGAGATTTGTCTTGGGAAATATTCCCTGGATACGACACCAAAAAACACAGGCAACAAAACCAACAATAGTCAAGTAGAAATATATCAAACTAAAAACTTCTGCATCAAAAAATATCCTTGAAAGGGCACCTGGGTGGCTCAGTGGGTTCAGCATCTGACTCTTGATTTCGACTCAGTTCATGATCTCAGGGTTGTGAGATCCAACAGTGCATTGGGTTCTCTGCTGGGCCTAGAGCTTATTAAAGATTCTCTCTCCATCTGCCTTCCCCATCTCTCACACACAATCTATCCCTCTCTATTTCTCACAAAAAAAAAAAAAAAAAGAAATAAAAAGATGACCACCTACAAAATGAGAGAATATGTTTGCAAGCCCCATAATGATAAGGTGTTTATATCCAAAAATATATATAGCGACTCTTATAACTCAAAAACTGATAAAATAATAACAATAAACCCTATTTAAAAGTAAGCAAAAGTTTTTTTTTTTTTTTATTAATTTTTTAAAAAGTTTTGAATGGATATTTTTCCAAAGAAGACCCACATATGGCCAAGTATATGAAAATGTGTTTGACATCTCTAATCATCGGAGAAACACATATCAAAAAAATGAGATATCATGTCATACTTGTTAGAATGGCTCTTACCAAAAGAACAGAAAATAAATATTGGAGAGGATTTGAAGACTTTGGAACACTTGGACATTGTTGATGAAAATGTAAAATGGTGCAGTTGTTATGGGCCTATTGAGGGTCCTCAAAAAATTAAAACCAAAACTATCATATGATTCAGTAATCCCACCTCTCAGTATATACATCCAAAAGAATTGAGATCCCAAGAGGATATTTCCTCTCCATTGTTCATTGTATTATTATTCACAATAGCTAAGATATGGAAACTACATACATGAATTGAGGAATAAATGGATAAGGAAAATATGATAAATACATCTAATGGAATATTACTCAGCCTTTAAAAAAAAGGAAATCCTGCCATTTACAACAATATGAATAAACCTTTATACTAAGTAAAATAACCCAGTCACAGAATGACAAATGCTGCATGAATTGAATTCACTTATATGATATATCTATAATAGTCAAACTCCTACAAACAGAGTGTAGAATGGTGATTTTCAAATGTGGGGGAGAGAGGGAAATGGAGAGGTTTATTTTTCCCCCCAAAGGCTATAAAATTTCAGCTATGCAAGATGAATAAGTCCTATTTACCTACTGTAAATCACAGTGCCTATAGTTAATAACACTGAACTGTACAATTAAAATTGTGTTAAGATAGCACACTTAAAGTTAAGTGTTTTAAATTACATCTCATGTTAAGTGTTCACAATTTTTTTTTTTTTTTAAAGTAGGGAACAGGGGTGCCTGGGTGGCTCAGTGGGTTAAAGCCTCTGCTTTCGGCTCAGGTCATGATCCCAGGGTCCTGGGATCGAGCCCCGCAAGGGGCTCTCTGCTCAGCAGGGAGCCTGCTTTCCTCCCTCTCTCACTGCCTGCCTCTCTACCTACTTGTGATCTCTGTCTGTGAAATAAATTTGAAAAAAAAAAAAAAAAAAAAAGACGGTGGAGCCTTCTGCCTTTAAAGTAGGGAACAGTCCATACTTTAATCAGTACTCTACTGGCAGATCAACTAACAAAAGCACTGAAAAGTGTTCATTCAATTCTGCAGTATGGTGATTATTAGTGATCTTGTCCACCACTTGGAATGTTTGGGGTGGGGGGAAGCCAGATTTGTGGCTGTGGATGTAGAAAATTCTTTCAAGAACTTTTAACAGTACAAGTTAAAACAGTAATTTGAGGGAAGTACCAGAAATTGGTAGTATGACCTCTGGTTAAATTCAGGAGATACACATGGACCCCTGGCTCTGACACAAGGTTTAATCATTATAGATGTGTCAATTTAAACAAATTAATCAACATTCCTATGCTTCCTTTTCCTCATCTATAGTGGGAATAATAATACTACCCAACAGAGGGGTAGTTTAAGGCAGCTATTCATGTAAAGCTAGCAGGTCTTTGCCTAGCTAACACAAAGTGTTACTATAAATTACAAACTAATGTTGTCAATACAATCATTAAAAAATGTCCTTTTCTACCTGTCAAATATTATTTTCTTCATTTATTTTCCAGGATATTTTTGTTAGCTTCAAATGATTTTTATTTTCCGGGAATCCGTTCTAAGTAAGAAAGAAAAATTTTTCCCTGGTAATTTATCCATAGGCAATGCAGATTTTTCTCTTTGCTTTACCTTATTGTGTATTCCAGTTCTTGTGATACCTTCTCAGGTTGCAAATTGGAGTATTCCTGATACCAAGTAAATTAGCAGATTGAGAAGTGAGTCTGGGACCAGAGAAGTAAGCATTCTAGAAGGCTATTTTGTTACTTGCTTTTTCTCTTCATGGATAGTGGAGCCACATGTTAGGGGTCAGGTTTCAGTATTTAGCTTTCTCTTGACTATTCACAACTTCATTTCTGTGACCACTGAAAAACATATTGAGTAACCCTGCTTCACTGGGTTTCTTTGTTTTTTTTGTTTCTTTGTTTGTTTGTTTAACTTTGTATATCTTGTGGAAGAATAGTGGAGGCTGGTAGTATAAGATACTTTCCAATGCTGTTGAACTCCAGTGGCTTTTAAAAGAGGATTCCAAGGGCTCCTAGGTGGCTCAGTCCTTAAGCACCTGCCTTTAGCTCAGGTCATGATCCATGGGGTCTAGGATTGAGCCCCAGCGTCAGACTCACCGCTTGGCACTTGGCGGGAAGCCTGCTTCTCCCTCTCCCACTGCCCCTGCTTCCATTTCCTCTCTCTGCCATATAAAAAAATAAATTCTTAAAAATAAATACATTAATCAATCAATCAATCAATTAATTTTAAAAAAGGGGATTCCGAGTAATATGTTCTGGTTGCACACTGTGTTCTTGCCCCAAGTAATTTCTCTTTTAGTTAGTTGTTGCCAGAAGTCTTGTGCCAGAACTTTTTTTTATAGCCCACAATTACATCTTGCAGCCTCAGGACGAGGATTTATTAGCAATGATGCAAGATGTCCCTTTTACCCATTTGATAGGTTTTGATATCTTTAGAGCAAGTTGATCCAACTTGCATTATATTTAAAAATATTATTCAGTGATTCTGGGTTCTCAATAATAATGCAGGATTTTTTACATTGTATATAATTTTCTTCATTTTATTGCAGACCTGGAAGCATAGGTGGATCTCTGAGGTAGTCATTGCACTATCTTAGCTCTTAACAGTTGTAAAGGGAGGATAGTGAGAGAGTAGCAAGATTTGGTGAGTTTAATGACAGTGACCATTTTATAGAAAAGATATGAGATTTATGAATTAATGTATGTAAAAATGCATGGCAATGGCTGTTATACTATGCAAACGTTTAATGTAGTTATTAAATTTAATAGCTAAGGGGCGCCTGGGTGGCTCAGTGCGTTAAAGCCTCTGTCTTCAGCTCAGGTCATGATCCCAGGGTCCTGGGATCGGGCCCCGCGTCAGGCTCTCTGCTCAGTGGGGAGCCTGCTTCCCCACTCTCTCTCCGCCTACCTCTGCCTACTTGTAATCTCTGTCACATAAATAAATAAATTTAATGGCTACTTAGTGTTCTATCATGTCAACATATATATGTAGCCATGCTACTATTTGCAAGTTTACTTTTAAAATTTTGCTGTTACATGACAATATAATATAAATATACATCTTAAGGTATATCACTGATTATTTTTTTAAATATTTTCTTTATTTATTTGACATTCAGAGATCACAAGTACGCAGAGAGGCAGGCAAAGAGAGAGAGGGGGAATCAGGGCTGAGCAGAGAGCCAGATGTGGGGCTCCATCCCAGGACCCCGGGATCATGACCTGAGCCGAAGGCAGAGGCTTTAAACCACTGAGCCATCCAGGTGCCCCTCACTGATTTTTTCTGAAGTAAAATTTAGATATATTCTTAGACATGAAATTATTGCATCAAAAGTATAAACATTTTGAAGATTCTTGAAATGTGCACACTAAGAAATTTCCTTCAAGACTTGGTGAGCAAGTTTATAACTCTGTTGATATATAAAAGAAATCATTATACACCATCTTCATCAGCAGTGGATAATATCATTACAAAAATTAAAATAAATTTGCTAACTAGATGAGTATAATTTCTCATCTGATATACATAATATCGTATTCTCTTAATTGGTGATTTTATTACCAATAAAATGAAAAATCACTATTTTTATTTTCTGATCATTAAATGTATTATTCATATTTTGTGTTAATTATGAATCCTGTTCTCTATACAGTCTATGTAAATGGAAATATATCTACATAGAAATCTATAATTTGTAATCTCCTGTTTTCATTCAGTATAGTTTTATAAATAACATCCTGAATATAATAAACCATATATTATAGTTCCATGCTATTAAAAATGTTTCAAATATGTATGAATTTCCTCTATAATAGAAATTATGAGTTAATCATGAGTGGTTTACATCCAATATTGAACAGGATACTTCTATTCAATTATGTGGTCTCTTTTATTATCACACGTTTCTAATTGTTGATTGTTATTTTATGCTGACTCAAATGTGCTGCTTATCCTAATGAGTAATTCTAGTTAATTAATTAAATAGAACAATTATATTTCTCATGTGCATATCTATTTTTACACCTAATACACGGTTACAAAATGCCCCCTTAGTCTCTTACTTTCAGTGTTAAAAATTTTTAGTTTTTTAAATTTTCTTTTCTTTTTTTTTTTGATGTTAGAGAACATCTTTATTTCTTTTTATTTCGTTCTTTCTTTCTTTCTGTCTTTCTTTCTTTCTTTCTTTCGAGGTGTAGGTAATTTTATTTTATTATTATGTTCAGTTAGCCACTGTATAGTACATCAATATTATATAATTTTCTAAAATTTTAGAATTCTGAGTATACTATATTTATATGCTTAATCTTTGTATGATTAGTAAAAGATCTCTTAGTCACCACTCATTGTTCAAAATTCTTATGGAAGAAAGAAATCACATGAGGAGAAATCAAAACAAATAAAATTTGGTTTAGACTTTTAAAAATTTTTTTCTACCTCTGAAACATAGGTTAATAGTGAAGCTAATATGTTAAGGCAGAAAAATTATCCTCAACAGTTACAGAAAAACAAAAACAATTAAACAACTTACTCAGTCTCTTTGCTTTCATGCTTCTGTTGATTCTTGGCATCTTTTAATAATGAGTGAACTACCACTATCATTTTAATGTGCTCCCAAAAGATAAAACAAATGTCTATAAAGGATACAATATTGAATTAAAAACCATCTTTTAGAAATTTTGTTTTTACCTATGTACATTTACTAAGTTTATTTAAAATTTACTATGTATGCTGTCCTCTCTGATTTCAGGGAATGTATATAAACCTTGTAATCCACGGTTTTTAAAATGTAACTTTTCACGTTATTATTCATATAAACAATAAATGTTTTCCTACCCTTTTGAAAGAACAATCGCAGTATTCAACATTACCTTTGTAATCAAATATCTATTAATATACAACTAAAAGCTGTGCAGCTAAGACAGTTGGTCAAAGGAGAGCTTTGAAACTGAATTACACATTTAATCACATTATCCATTCAATTTTTATTGGTTATAAATGTCTGGAATAATATTGTCAAACACAGAGACATCGAAGAACAACTTCTAATGTTATTTATGGTTTACCTTCTTGGCATGATTTTCATTTGGGCAGAAAATATAGAGTAATAGTTTATATCCATTTGAAGTTGGAAAGGCGGAGAAGGTTTTCTTGTCCCTTATTAATAATGACTTCTCTGTATGATGGTAGTTAAAGATATAATTTTTTTGCGATTTTCAGACAGAGGAGAGAGATCCATGGCCCATATATACCCAAATTAACACATCATCTGAGTACTAGAGTGTTTGAATATTTTTGTGAAACAAAAAATACCAAAGCATTTATAAACTTAAGATGGTTGTCCCTATAACTTCTCCTCTAAAAAATATACTTGTGTCTTGATTAATAAAAAGAGATGGATTTGATGAAATGTAAAACAGACTTTTATTAAATATAGAATACCTAACATTTTTGAAGCACAAGAAGCTGACAGCACTTACTTAACATTATATATTAAAAATATTTTTTGGTGGCCCAAAGAGAATGAAAAGAACATGGTAAGAAATGTATTAGCTCTGAAAGTAGAGGGTGAAGAACATTGGAGAAATATTTATTTTCTGTGAAAGTATTTTTTGTGAAAAGTAAAACTAGGATAAAGAAAATAATGAGATAAATCACAGACCACCAGAAAAGTCTTAAGAGCAAGGTTATACCAGGAAAAAAGAGAAGGAAAATAGAAATAAAATTGCTGAGGAAGCAGAATGAAAGGAGGGCAAATGGATTTTTAATTTTCCAGCCACTTAATGAAGGGAGTGATACACTCCACCAGGTAAGAGGCAAGTCAAAATTTCACAGACCTGTACCCCTGGGGATAAAAATATATGTTTATAAAAAATAAAAAAATTTAAAAAAAATAAATAAAAATAAATAAATAATAATAAAAAAAATTCACATATAGAAAAGCCTTTGCGTCTTTGACTGAGTTTGCAGGAAGGACAGCTACCAGGATGTAAATTTCATTCTAAATTCATTACACATTAGGAATATAGAAGGAAGGGGGCGTGCTAATAAATCTGGGGTTAAATTTGTCTTTGAAATCGGGAGAACTAAACACAAGAAGGATATGAACATAAAGGAAAATGTTAAAATCATGCAGAAAATTGAGAAATTGATGGGATTTGTTAATTTATGCAATAGACATAATACAAAAATTTTAGGGGATAAAATAAACCCTAAGGAATGTCACAGGGTGGAGATATTACAAACCTAGACAAGAGAAGAACATATAGAGATAAATTTCTAAGGAAAGTATTATGGAGAATAACCTTTAAATGTAGTCATTGTTTTTGAGGGATAGGAATACTTTCCTTGGCAGCTGAGGCTGGGATGAATGGAGCAGGGAGTCGTCAGGTGACTATAGGATGGAGGAAATTGCATTTTGAAGAGAATAGCAAAAGTCAGTGGTGTATAACATGGTGCTGCATGGACAGCATTAGTATCACCTGGGAACTTACTGGAGATGAAAATTCTTAGGTTTTGGTACCAAATGCAGACCCGCTGAATCTCAAGCTTTGGAAACAAGGTCCAGTAATCTGTTTTAACAAGCCCTCCAGTGATTCTGAGTTTGGCGAACATTTGATTACCGATGACACAAACACACATCTGGAAACAAGGAAGGACATGTCCCTGTCCCATATAATACTAGTTATTTTTTAACCTTTTGATTTTGTGCATGGCTTTAACTATCTTTAAATGCAACTATTATGTTTTAACTGTATTTTAAAATCGCGTTTAAGTTTTTGAATACAAGTTTCTCACAAAATATAATTCCACATAACTATGACATAAAGAAATAAAACATTGTCTGCATCCCAGGAGGTCTCTTCATATGACTTCCAAGTAACCATCTCCTACCCTCAACTCCAAAGATAAAGATTCTCCTGAACTTTTACAGTTTACTTTTGTTTTTCTTCACTTGATTTTTAGATGAATAGAATTTTATGGTATGTTCTCTATTATGTCTAGCCTTTTTTATTCATGTTATATTTGTGAGAGTTTAGCTAAATACATGGCTGTGTGTTTTTTGATTGTATGAATATATCAAAATTATATATCTGTTCTAATAATGGACACCATTTTGGCAATTTTCAGTTTGAGGCTATTATGAATGATATTACTACTATAAGCTTTCTTGACCTTGTCTTTTGTTTGCTTTTTGTGAGGATGCACATACACACGTGCGTAGAATATACATACATGCATACATACATGCATCATATGCATATATGTATACATACATGTGAAATATGTATACTTTCTGGTTATGGTTTCTGGTGGACTTTCTGATCATGGTTTATGTATGTGTCTGTTAAATGTTAATAAATAAAAACTCATTGTTTCTAAAGGGGCGGTGCTAACTTACAGTCCTATCAGCAGTATATGAAACTTCTCTTTGCTCTACATGCACACATCATTTTGTGTGTCATCAATTTTTATTACTCTCTGACAAGTATGTAGCAGCATTTATTTGGTTTAATTTGTATTTCTACAT
Organism: Mustela erminea; assembly: GCF_009829155.1. Taxonomy (NCBI): domain Eukaryota; kingdom Metazoa; phylum Chordata; class Mammalia; order Carnivora; family Mustelidae; genus Mustela; species Mustela erminea. The sequence continues at coordinate 107,609,287 of NC_045617.1, read as the reverse complement.
TCACTAATGATATTGAATACTTTTCATTTTTTTTGTTGAAATACTTGAACACATTTTATTCACATTTCTAAATAATTAATTATCTTAATTGCAAAAAGTCAGACATGTAACATTACCTAATTTCTTTTTTTTTTATTTTTAATGGATATTTGATATCTTTTTTTGTGAAAGTTCTATTTAAGTCTTTTATCTTTTTTTATTCCTATTGACAGGCTTTATACATATACATACACACACACATATATATACTTGTACTCATGCATATGTATATATACATACACATAGGCATGTATACACACATGTATTAAAGGTGCACATATGCATACATATACATATATAAATACATATACACACATATATATGTGCATATTAATATAGATATCCATACATATGTATAAATAGTATTTATGCAAAATATGTACATTTACATTATATATTGTTGACGTATTTTTTATTGATTTGTTAGGAGCTCCTACTATGCTGTATCTTTGCTAGTTACAGGTATTAAAACATTTGCCAACTTCTTACTTGGTTTTCACTCTTTAAATGTAGTCTTTGAATAAACAGATGTCCTTATTTTTCATGAAATTTTGATGATTTCCTTCATGTCTCAGAGATCATACTTTTCTAGAATTTTTATTGTCTTACCGGTCACATTTAAATATACAACCTAACTGGATTGATGACTATTTTCATAAGATGAGAGTTAGGAGTCTTTTGTTGATTTGGTATGGATAGATAGTTAATGCAGCAAAATGTATTGAAATGGCCATTCTTAGAACTATTTACTTTCATTATTCTTCAGATTTATAGGCTACTTCTATTGATGTGAAATTATATTCATAGATTTTCTAATAATTTCTGGTCTGAGAATGGATGTAACTTGATGTGTTTATTACTACTTTTCAATATCAGTGAAATTTAATCATTCATATCTCATTTAAGATTCTTCCATTCTTGTTATGTTTAGTAAGATATTTGCTATCAATCTTAGAATAGTCTTTTTGAGAAAGACTGAAAGATTTACTTTTTTCCCTTTGCTCTAGAAATGTACTATTCAATACAGAGCTATTAGCCACTTATGGCTTTGAGCATTTGGAATTTGGCTTTCAAATTGGGAAGTGATGTAAGTGAAAAATACTTTCCCACTCAAAAATTTAGTATGAAAAAAGTAAAATACAACATAATAATGTTTTATATTGATGTTAAAAAAATTTTATTTGAGATCTATTGGGGTAAATTAAAAGTATATTTAAATTTAATTCTACTTGCTTCCTTTATTTTTTAAGGTAATTACTAGAAAAATCTCAAAATTCTTGTGACATTTTATTTCTGTTGAATAGGACTGTTCTAGATCATACTTCATGAGATTTTTTAGGTTTCACAGATTTTGAAGATTCAGAAAATCCAGGCTCCGTGTCCTTTTGGAGGATGGTTCTCTGATTATTTTCTTTACAAGTTATATTTTATATTATTGGTATATTAATGATCCCATACATATTTATGTTAATTTTGGTATATGTTTTTCATATTTCAGTTTTTATTAACATAGAATTATTAACTATTTTATTATATTTTAATCTCCTTGATAATAATTTCAGAAGATTGACATTATTTTTTTAAAACACATCTAATCTTTTATTAATCCATGAATTGTACATTTCTACCGTATTTTCCTTCTAGCAGTATCTCTGCTCCAGAGAAGGGTGTGTTCCCTATTTTGCAACTCTTCCTTTGAAATACTGACTCTATTCTTTTTTTTTTTCTTTTTAAGATTTTTATTTATTTATTTGACAGACAGAGATCACAAGCAGGCAGAGAGGCAGGAAGAGAGAAGGAGGGGAAGCAGGCTCCCCGCTGAGCAGAGAGCCCAATCCAGGGCTTGATCCCAGGACCCTGGGTTCATGACCGAGCTGAAGGCAGAGGCTTTAACCCACTGAGCCATCCAGGTGCCCCGAAGTGCTGACTCTTTTCATGCGTGTCTTATGAATTGTTTTTTTTCAATTTCACTAAGAAACATCTGTTTGTCTGACATTACATTAGAAGTACTTTCAGCCAGAAATTAGGCAGATCCTTGTTCAAATCTTTAAAGCTTTGATTAAACATGAAAATGAAATTAAATTTATAGAGGCTTTATTCGTCTATCTAATTGGGGATATAGTCATTGTAACCTCAAGACAGATACTTTTAGTATTGATAGCAGATCATCTTTCCATTTCTTTGTTAATGTAAATTGTTACTGTTGCTCAAAAGAACTTTTCTAATTGGAAATGCAGTTTCTCTATTAGAAAAACTTTCATTTATTAAATGGAAATTTTGGAAGGCGAATAGTACTTACTTTCATATATCCCAACCTAAAATTGCACAGTGGGATATGTGATCTATGACTCTTTTTTCAATGCATGCTTAGAGTCTAAATTGGATTTCACAATTCCAGTCCCATAGTCTAGCTCAGTGTTCTAGAAACCTTCTTGATTTCAGCCTTCTGTGGCTCAGAGTTCAAGGGTGTGAATGGATTTATTTTAGGAGCAACACCTTTTGGCTTCCATGTGTGTTGTGTGTTTAATTGTTCTATGCAAAGATTTATATTTATTTATAATCATGCAAGATTTATATGTCTTTAGGTACTTCTCTAAATATAGTCTTACATTTTGTGTTTCTTTCATTCTTCAAAGTTTCTTATTAGTAATTTAAGGATAATATATGCCTTGAACTCTATCTTTCATGTGCCTAATCATCTCACCCACAATGGACATCTTAGTCAACTTGGGCTGCTATCACAATAACCATAGATTGGGTGGCTACACAACAGAAATTCATTTCTCATAGTTCTGGAGGCTGAAAGTCCAAGATCAGGGTGTTACCATGGTCAGGTTCCAGTGAAGGCCATCTTCCAGGATGCAGACTGCCAATTTCTCGTTGTACCCTCACATGACTGAGAGTAGAGAAGAAAAGCAGCTCCTGACTTTTATAAAAGGACCTTAATCCCATTCATGAGGGTTTTAGCCTTATAACTTCATCTAATCCTAAATTTTAATTACTTTCCAAAGTCCCTACTTCCTAATACAATCACATCTGGGAAAAGGTTTCAACATAAGAATTTAGGGGAGACACAAACATTTGTTTTGTAACCATGGGTTAATGGCAATGTCTATCTCACAAAATTGCTTAGGTTAATACTAATAAAGTGCTTAAAAAAATAAAAGTAAAATAGTCATTCTCATGCATCGTCTACAGCTGCTTTCATGATACAATAGCAGAGTTTGAGACCCTAAGGCCCACAAGGTCTAAAATAATTATTCTCTGACTCCTTAGAAAAAATAAATACACAGATCTTTGCTGTCAAGGAAAATACTAGTTCATCTCTGTAATAGGGTTTAGGCTCAATCCTATTAATTTGAGTGGAAGAGCAGAGGAGTGAGAGCTACACATTAGGAACTTAACAAAGTTGATATTTTTAACTGTTAAAAAAATCTCACACCATGCATGATTATTGAAACAAATAACATGAGAATAAGAATACTTAAATGGTTTTTGTTAAAGTGTGCATAAAATAAATAATTTAAAAGTCCTTATTTATTTACCAAAATATCTAAATATAAATCCTTTACACAATTACTTCTGGGATAAATGAATATTAAGTATTTACATTGAATATTCCTTTTTTGAATCAATTATTCATCTTGACAAGTCTTAAAACTATAATCAAACATGGGTCAACAAGTTAGCTATTTTTCTCTAATTTTCTTGTGTTTGCTACTTACTTCACTTTTCTAGTCCTTGCAAAATGCTCCTAGCAACCATTTCTTCCTTTTCCCATAGGAATGAAAGGCAAATTACTTTTCCATGGGTGATGCCTTTGTGTGGCCTATCCTTCAAGTACAATAGCTTCATTCTTACATGAAAGTAGGCTGAAATGAATTTACATGAATAAAATGTCCAACTAACTGCACTGCATTATTTTACACAGAATTGCTTCGGAAATTTTTGACACTTCATTAGAGGATTGACCAAAAGAACTTATTGAAATAACAATAAAATGAGATGATCTTCCACTCATTGTGATTTTTTTTAATGGATACATGCACGTCCTTTGGATAGCAGAGCTAGTTTGCTTTATAAAAGCCCCATTATGATTTTCATTAAAATGAAAGTTACTTAGCTGATTTAGTAGAATTTTTGCTTAAATATTTTAGTTTAAAGTATTTGGGTTATGTGTGTATGGTTTTGTGTTACTTTTATTTATTTTTTTATATAAATATGACAATTATTGTGGCACCTGGGTGCCTCAGTCATTAAGTATCTGCCTTTGGCTCCAGTCATGATCCCAGGATCCTGGGATCGAGTGACATACTGGGCTCTCTGCTCCGCAGGAAGTCCGCTTCTCCCTCTCCCATTCCCACTGCTTGTGTTCCCTCTCTTGCTGTCTCTCTCTATCAAATAAATAATTTTTAAAAAATAAAATAAAAATAATTATTGATATCTATAATTTTTGTTTAATATTGCATTCTCTCAATATTCTTGACAACCTATCATACCTACCTTTTCTCCTCAAACCTCCACCTCTTTAATTATACTCCATTGAGGTCTTCGTTTCACATTTCAACAAAACTTAGAAGCAATCAGAAAAAGACTTTCAGGGTCCGCCTACACACTCCATCAACTTAATTTTTTACCCGTCTAACTCAGTCTCTCTTCGTACAATGGTGCCTTCCACCTGCAGCTAATCCTTCTACCTGTGGATAGGATCCCATGTGTCTCTCTACCCTACTCGAATACATTAATCCAGAAACCATCCTCTTTCCTGTGTTGATTGTTAATCTTCCCTCCCTAAACAGTTCAACCCCCCATCTTTTCACAAACTTGCTTTGAAAGATTCCAAATATCTCTTTGGTTCCTACCTCATATCACTGTTCTTCATAAAATAAAACTTAAAAGAGGTTTTTAGAATAGTGCTCCATAAATTACTTTAAATATTACTTTAAATATTAAAGTACTTAATTATTAATTAAAGTACTTTATTAAATTACTTTAGATATTAATCATTTGGGACTTTAGGTAAAATCAGGTATTCCTTCAGTGGAGTCTGGTATTCTGCGTTTATAAAGAGACTTCAGGTGAAATTTTGATGCTACCATGTCAGAGATTACTAAACTTTGAATAACCAGGGGTTTTATACATCCTTCTCATTCTCTCTCGAACCCACACAAGTAAGTGTTTTTTGTTTTTTTTTTTAAGATTTTATTTATTTATTTGACAGAGAGAGATCACAGATAGGTAGAGAGGCTGGCAGAGAGAGAGAGAGAGAGAGAGAGGGAAGCAGGCTCCCCGCCTAGCAGAGAGCCCGATGTAGGACTCGATCCCAGGACCCTGAGATCATGACCTGAGCTGAAGGCAGCGGCTTAACCCACTGAGCCACCCAGGCGCTCCCAAGCAAGTGTTTTTGCTCACTACTCCACAGAAACATCATACTAATGGCTGTTTAAAACTCCATTGCTAAACATAATTTCTAATTAGTTCAGTTTAATTATTTATCTTATTTTAGCTATTAGCAGCATTTGATATACTTTGTATTTTTGATATATTTCTTCACTCAACTTCTTGTGTGCCACACTCTTTTATCACCTACTTCCTTACTCCTTGGTTATTTCTTCTCCATCCTTTTTCAGATACTTCTTTATGTCTACAATTCCTACTGTATATTGACATGCACCAAGAATTAAACTTCAAAACTCTCTTCTCTATCCACATTTATTTCCTCAGAAATCCATTCCAGTCTTTTGGATTTAAATACTATTTATATGCTGGAGAATCTCAACTTAAATATCCAGTTCAGGCTTTACTCCTAAACTCCAGATCACTATGATTAACTGTCTATAAGATATCTTCACTCATATGTGTAATATAGATCTCAAAATTAACATGTTTAAAACTAAATTCTACTTTCTTCTCCCAAATCCCATTTTCTTATCTCAGGGACGGGGGCTGGGGGAACAATCAACCAACCAACCAATAACCAACCTACCTCACCTTCTGGTTGGTCACAATAAAAAAAAAAAATGAGTATACCTATCTTTTCTTCTCTTTTAAATCTATCAGCAAATCTAGCAGTATTTATCTCCAACATATATTTAGAGTGTGATCTTTCTCACTGTCCTCTTCATTAGTATCTTAATCCAACTTCCATAATGTCATGTCTGGAATATTACAGTAATCTAAAACCCAGTCTCTCTGTTTTCCTTCTTGACCATATATAATCTACTTTTAAGGTAATCTTTTAAAAATGTGAGATTATGCCAAACCTCAGCCCCAAATGCTCCATTGTGTTTCCATAAAATTTAAAATAAAAGGCATTTTATTTTGCATCCTCTTATTGACTCAGTCTTCTAGCTTTCTTTCTGCTTTTGAAAACCATAAGGATATCCTCAACTCAGTTTTTACACTTGCTGTTGTGTCTGCTGAAGTGTACTTTGTCCATTTATTCACTCACGCATTCATTCAACAAGTACTTATGGAAAATTTGTTGTGGGGCAACAGCATTGCATTTGCTTATGAAATCTCAGTTAACAAAACAGACAAAATTACCTATGTGATTGGAGATTATATTTGAATTAAGGCATTAAATAACAAATATAACAAATCTTTATGGTATATATTATTTTAGAAGGTGATACATATTAATTTAGAAGGTGATATGTACTTTAAAAAATAAAAAAAAATGTATCAAGGTGAGGGGAGTTGTGTTCAAATTACTCTTTTGCAAAATAGCCATAAGCCTCTCTCTACGGGTATGTTATTCCCCTCATCATTGAGGCTTTCCTTGACCACTTTATACAAAATGACCATACCCTCCAGAACTCCTTATTTCAAACACACTGCCTCTTTTTTCTCCATAATATTTATCACCATTAAACATACTATGTATTCATTTACTTGTCTTTTACATCTATTCTATTTCTATGTAAATTCATGATTTCATGAGGTCAAAATCTGTTTTGTATATTACTAGATTATTGATACAATATGAGTATTGGTAAATACAGCATTAATCTAAATTACTGAATCAGAGTATTGTTTTACTTATTTCATATTTGTGGGGAAGAGCATGTTTAAGTAAGAAAAGTCTGATTAATTTAGGAGTGTAGTATTTATATATTTATCTTTCCATTAAGCATTTGCTTAAAATGAACAACGATGGCATTGCTGGGGAGTAAAATGGAGACTATTATCAGACTCTTTTTTTTCAGGAATCCTGGGAAAATTGAGAGGTGATTGCATCAGATAGATTAGAAAGCCAAGACAGGAAAAAACATGGGTTAAAACATTTCACTATAACATACTTTGGCAGCGGAAAGAGTAGCTCTGCCTATTTTGAAATCTTGGAGATATTCCAAGATCAGAGTCAAACTTGTAAGACTGGGTCACTAGACAATCTTTAAGAAAATTAATTTAAAAACACCAGTAGGAACAATTGGGATAACTATTTCAGAAAAAAATCTTAGTGTAGACAAGAAATCTATAAGGAAAATCAGAGAAAATACAGGCATAGGCTAATTCTATGCAAGGAGGACTTAGAGGAGAAAAAGAAAGATTTTAAACAAAAATAGCTCTCAGAAGTGAGCATTTGGACAAAAGAAAATCCTAAAGTAAGCACAGTCAATGGTAATGCTAGTCAGAGTTTTGTGGAATTAAAGCCGCCAGAAGACAGGAGGTGATCTCATCCTGGGAAAATCAGGTGTCAGTATATCCACCTAGCTATCCCCCATGACCCTCCTTTATGATCAGAAATATTAACTCCTATACAAGAGTCTGCATTTACTAACACTTAGAGGAGAAATTCTAAAGTGAACAAAAATAAGCACTATTTTATTTGCTTGTGAAGTCAGTTAACAGACAAAATTACCCACCTGAATGGAGTTTATATTTGAATTAAATTCAGATTGCTAAGTTGCTCCTACTAAGTAGGCTATTTTTTTTTAGATACATATCATACTTCCTTAAAGTTTCTGCATTATTTGTGCTTTATGTGGCTGCTTGTATAAAACATAACAAAAGCAAAATGTCACATTCTATTCAAATTCATCATCAGCTTACAATGAACATGTGCCTCAGAGTATTAATAAGTCTAAGATGGAAAGATGTGTTGCCTACATTTGCATTTATACTCCAGTAATTGTTTTTACATTGAACATTTTTTTAAATGCCCCATATTTTGATATAAAATGGTTTATTTTCACATGGTGACTTACACAAACACTTTAATAGATTGAAGAAATAGAAATAGAACCTATATATTCTAGGCCACACTAATCCATACCTATAAATGGTCATTCTTAATTTTCATTCCCAATATTGGACCCTAATATTCCCAGTACACCAATTCTCATATTTGTGTTCGCAAATAGTCCCTAGTACATCTACTTTTGTATTTTTCTTGCCATAACCAGTAAATAACAACGAAAACATTCTACTAAGTTTGCTTTTTTTTTCAACCTCTTCTGCTCTACTTATTAAATTAGCATGCATTCAAGTTTCTCTCACGTTACATCAGGTGATACTTTATAATGTGGATTATTATCTTTTCACCCTTTCACATTTCCTCGCTGCTCACCACTCATTAAACTTATGCCATAAATTTTAAGTTCTTGCTATAGCAGAACCCAATTTGGTAAAATATTTAAAATATTTTGTAATGATCATATTAGGCTGGGTCATGTTGAATTAAGTAATACTCCTTAAACCAGGTTTTTTTTTTTTTTTAATTATTCACACGGAGGTTATTGAATACCTGGTACCTCTGCAGGGTAAACCTTTTCCAAGTAGCAACTCAGTAATCCAGTCTAATGAAATGTTTTAGATATACCAACTAGAACATGTGACCTCCAGGTTGCCAGTGCATGAAGGTGAGTGATGGAAGGAAGTATATTAGTGCTTAAAGGCTTTGGCTTGGGCTAGATGCCCAGAATTTCTAAAAAGATTACATTGTCTAGAACATATATGGGTGGGTAAGAAGTTCAGATATCCTTTGGAAGAATTGATAAGCTTTACTCTCTCTACCAGTGTTACATAAATCAATCAGATTGTCATTAGTGAGGTATCAGCTACCAGGCTGCTGAGTCTTTCTCCACTATTTGGTTGATTGGTTGATGATTTCTGGCCACTGTGATTCTTTGCTACTATCCCATGCTACTTTTCACCAAGTATGTGCAAAAATTTCTTTTTAATTATCCATAGCAATGCTAAATCCACACCATCACATACATAATATGGCATTATTGAAAGGATAATAAAGAGAAGTTAAGTCAGGAAATGTATGCTTAGACACTAGATGAGTTGGACAACATTTAGACTGGCTCATACAAATTCCCAGTTGGCCATGAGGTCAGGACCTGCTCTTAGGGGAACACTTAAATCTCTGCTCAACAAGAGAGCCTAAATATATCTCCTTTATTAGAATCCAGACCTCAAGTTCCTGAGGCCAAGGGAAGAGCCTCTTTTCATCCTTGTGAATCTCGACTTTTTTTTACAGTACTAATCTATGATGAATGACATTTCCAAAATCCATTCTTTTCTGAGAAATCATCTCCCTTTCATGATCTATTTTGCACAAAACATCCATGAAGGGCAATATATCAGATCACAAGAAAGAGTACATTTCCCTGAATCTTGCCGTTCTCTTTTGAATAATAGCATATGTGAAGCTTCTTAAGTACAGTTTGATTAGTGTTTAGGAAATCACAGTTTGGTCTGCAACTTTAATGTCTTAGAAGCAACCACTTTCTATTTAAAGAACACCACCAACAACACAATCACATGTAATTAATATTCTTTATATTTCTTAATTACCCATGCAGTATATCTTCTTATATTCTTAACTTGCTACTTTTCATACGCTATGTCATATACTATGACATTATTAACAAAAATAAGCCTAGTTGTTTTGACAACTGTTTTATAGCAGAAAACATTCAGAACATAGTGACTGAAGGAGAATTCTTAGACATGATGCCAAAACACAATCCATGAAAAAATAATAAATGCATAAATAAATAAAGTCAAAGTCATCAAAAAATTTTATCTAGAAATTCCCCATTAAGAGGATGAAAAGATAAACAACAGACTTGCAAACTGCATACATGACAAAGGATTCGTGTTTAGACTATATAATTTTGTTTGTAGAAGAAGACAAGTAAATAATTATTTTTGTATCTTTTTTAATATTCCACATATAATGTTGGACAACACAATATTGTACAGTAGAGTTGTAATATTGGACTAATGTTAAAATAAATCTATATTTGAGTCTTTTACCTTTTTTTTTTTACAGAACTAATCTAGTGTGGTGAAAGAACATGGAGTTATAATGGGATTAGGTGGAATGCACAAAATTTTATTACTAATTTGTCATTATTTAAGCAATTATGTGACATGTAGCAAGTTGCTTAATCTCTAGAAAAATTTGTTTAACTTAGAAGAAAATGCAAATACAAACTGGATGATTATGGCTCTTTGTAAATCCCAGCTTTGTCTTAAGGAATTTATAAAAAAAAATATGGATGCTTATTCTATATGAAATGCTAAGATTACATACATATAAGACAATATCATGCACAAAATTTCCTACCATGATGCTAATATTTATGTCTTAAATATAATTGTCATTTCCTATATTTAATTACTGAATAGGAGAATATGATGTTAATATAGAATGTTGAGAAATAAATATTCATTTCTTTGTGTGAGCAAAATAATTATTTATGTACTGATTTCCTGAAATTAAAAGTTGCTTTATTTTAATATAATAATGTCAATGGTGTGGTCACTCAACATTTCATACTATCTTTATGCTGTTATATTTTAGAATTTAATTCACAACCCAAACTTCAAATGAATTAGCAACATGTCATTTAAGTGGGATTTTTTTTGTCTTTCATACTGTTGCTAAGTAACTTAATTTTTCATAACTAAATGTTTCTTGATGTTCCTATTCACATAATAATGAATGGGTTTGATATAAATATTTTTTTTTCTAATGAACATGTTACATGCTTGTTAGCTTTGGAGTATATAGTGAATTGGTTGATAAGGTTTATGAACCTGGAAAACAAACACTTTTAAAAATTTTCTGTGGAGGGTTGCCTGGGTGGCTCAGTAGGTTAAGCCTCTGCCTTTGGCTCAGGTCATGATCTCAGGGTCCTGGGATCAAGCCTGCATCAGGCTCTCTGCTCAGCAGGGAGCCTGCTTCCCCTACCCCCTGCACCTGCCTGCTTCTCTGCCTATTTGTGATCTCTCTCTAGGTCAAATAAAAAAAAAAATCTTGAAAAAAAATTTTATGGATAATTTCTGGGGGCCACCTGTGCAATTTTTAACAGAAAGTCAGATACTTCTCCATTCAGCTCTAACATATGTGAATAACCCAAAGCCCTGTTCAGGCTCACAAGAATAAAAAAGTAATTTTTTTTTTTAATCTAGGAATTAACAGATATAGCAAAAACTGTTAAGCCACTACTGTAGTTACTTTTTATTGCCACTATAATGTGCCTTATGACAACAGATTGAATCCAATCTTACAAAATTTTCTCAACTCTGCAGTGAAACACCTAATGATCCAGGTCTGATAAAAGCTGCAGTGCAACTTCTAGGCCTTAATAACATCCATTACTTTATTAATTCTATTCACATGATTTTATCAGTGTGGGGACAAGAAGGAGATAAGTGACTATTCCAGGGCATAGACTTTACGGAGACACTCATTCTAATGTTGCGGCAAGTACCAAACATGAACTTGCTTAACTTTGCTATTGGTAGCCAATATATAAACAAATGAACATAGCCATAAAATAAGTTTCAATAAATCTGAAAGACTTAAAATTCAGGCCAGAAAAGGCAAATCCATAGAAACAAAAATGAGATTAGTGGGTGCAAAGACATTGAGGAAAGGGCAGCTGAAAATTATCAATAATCATGGGGTTTCTTGTTGAGGTGATTGAAATATTTTGGAATTATGTAGTGGGGATGGTTGCACAACATTGTAAAAATATATTTTTAAAATTAAACCTCTGATTTGTATTCATTAAAACAACTAAACAGAAGAAAAAATAAAATAAAATTCAGACAATATGTGTTTACAAACCTTAAAGAGAATTAAATTAGAAATCAACAGCAGAAACTTCAGGGAAATCTCAAAATATTTGGAAATTAAATTTTTAAAATAAACTGTTCAAAGAAGAAATCACACACACATATATACACATATCAAAACTTATTAAATGTAGCTAAAACAATGATTATAAGGAAATACATAGTTCTAAATTCCTACTTTGAAAAAGAAAAAATCTTGAGGGATGTCTGGGTGTCTCAGTGTTTAAGCATCTGTCTTTGACTCAGGTCATGATCTCAGGGTCCTGGGATTAAGCCCCACATTGGGCTCCCTGCTCAGTGGGGAGGTCGCTTCTTCCTCTCCCTCTGCCTCTCCATGGCTTGTTCTCTCTCTCTCTCCATCTCCCTCTCTCAAATAAATAAATAAAATCTTTAAAAGTGAAAAAAAAAATGGTCTCAAATCAATATTCTCAGCTTCTACCTTAACTAACTAGAAAAAGAACATAAATTGGACCACAAACAGACAAAAGAAAGGAAATGATTAATGGAAAAATCACTAAAACTTGTGAGAATAATCAATGAAACCAAACTTTGATATTTTAGAAAAATAAAATGAATATATCCTCAGTTGGAGTAACTGAGAAAAAATAAGGGGAGGCACACATTGATAAAACCAGTGCTTAAAGTGGGCACATTATTAGTGATCATTCAAAATGAATGGATTGTAAGGAAATACTGTGAACACCATTATACAAACATATTAGACTACTAAACTAAATAGACAATTTTAGAAAGACACAAATTACTAAAAATGTCTCAAGAAGAAATAGAAAACCTGTATAGACCTAGCAAATAAGGAAGGTATTAGTACAAGTCCTTACAAACCATTCACAGAGAAAAGGAAGAAAAGAAGTAAAATGAATACTTTTTAATTCATTTTATGATGCTGGTGTTATTCTCATACTAAAACCAGGAAAAGACAGCACAAGACAAGAAAACTAAAAACGAGTATCATTTATGAATATAAATTGAATATCCTCAATAAAATAAGAGTACATCCAATCCAGTAACATATAAAACTATTTTTTGTGCTCTGACAAAATGCAGTTTTTCCCCAGAAGGCAAAATTAGTTTAACATCTGAGAGATGAATAAATTTGATACTATGTTACTAAAAAAAAAAAAAAAGGAACAAACCATACCGTACTCTCAATAGATAGAAAAAACATTTGAAAAAATGTAACACACATTTATTATAAAAACTTAAACAAATTAAAAAAAATCTCTCTCAACCCGATAAAAAATATTTATGACAATTGTCCAGTTAATATCATACTGATAATGTCAAGCTGACAAATTTTCCTTTTAGAATGAAAACAAAAGGGATGTCCTCTTTCATCATTTGTAGTTAACATTGTACAGGATGTTCCAGACTGTTTGATGGGGAGACAAAAGAACATACAGGTTGAAAAGAAAGAAGTAAAACTATCTTGATTAACATGTGACAATATCTCATATGTAGAAAATCCTAAGGAATCAAAAAAAAAAAAAAAAAAAAGACTACCGGACTAATTAATCAAGTTTGCAGAATACAAGATAACATACTAAAGTTAATTGCATTTCTATATACTAGCAACAAAATCTATAAAATCAAAATAAGATATTTCCTTTACAATAATATCAAAAGAATAAATGCTTTGGTACAAATTTAGTTAATTAAACGCAAGACTTTAACTGAAAACTCCACAACTTTGCTGAGAAAGATGAAAGAAAACCTAAACTAATGAAGAGATACTTCATATTCATCGATTGGAACTTCATATTGTTAATATGACAATTATTCCCAATTTTATCCATTGACTCATTAAAATATTTATCACTTTTCCACCAGGCTTTTGTGTAGAAATTGACAAATTCATACAAAATTTTATGTGAAAGTGCAAAAACAAAAACCAACTACAACAAAAAAAGAAAAAAAATTGGATGACCGCCTAATTTTAAAACTTGCTATCAAATTCCATTTATGTAGATAGTGTATTTTACTGCATATAGATAAGTATATATGCCAGTGGGACAGAAGTGAGAATCAGAAGAAAACTGTTATGTTTATGGCCAGTTGATTTTCAAAGTAGTAAAAAAGGCAATTAAATGGACAAAGGGCAATCACTAAAAAAATTACTGGAGCAATTATATTTCAACATTAATTAATTTAAAATAAAAATATATATGAAATAACTCATTGTCTCACACCATATTAGAACAAAACACAAAAAATTAAAAAAAAACTCAAACTGATCAGAGTTTTAAATCTAAGAACCAAAATCATAAACGTCTGAAAAAAAATAAGAGAAAATTTTTATTACCTTTATGGCAAAAAGTTCTTATGTGACACTAAAAGCATAATCTATTAAAGAAAACATTACAAGTTGTATTTAATGAAACTAAAAAATATGTGTAATTAGGTCTTAAAACTTTCCTGTCAAAAAGTCACTAAGGGGCGCCTGGGTGGCTCAGTGGGTTAAAGCCTCTGCCTTCAGCTCAGGTCATGATCCCAGGGTCCTGGGATCGAGCGAGCCCCACTTCGGGCTCTCTGCTCAGCAGGGAGCCTGCTTCCTCCTCTCTCTCTCTGCCTGCCTCTCTGCCTACTTGTGATCTATCTGTCAAATAAATAAATAAAATCTTTAAAAAAAAAAAAAGTCACTAACTAAGAACATGAAAAGTCCCAGCAAGAAAAGGACAAAGTATTTGTGGTCATGTTTTTCATGATAAAATTGTATTCAGAATATACAAAAATCACTTGTTGCTCAATATTAAGAAAATAAATAATACAATGTTTACAGTCTACATGTAGCAAAACAAATGGCATTAGAGAAGATATACAAATGTTTATACAAATAAATAAGGAGGAGGTACTCAAAATTGTTACTCATAGAAATGCAAATTGAAACCACAGATGATATGATTTCACACCCCTAAAACAGCTATAATAAAGAAGATAGACAATATCAAATGTTGGCAAGAATGGGTAGAGGCAGGATATCTTGTACACTGCTAATGTGAATGTAAAATGGCATAGCCGCTTTGTAAAACAGTTTGGCAGTTTCTTAAAAAGTTACTCAGCTATTTACCATACACTTCACAAAGAAATTTTTGTAAGAGATATGAAAATACATATCCACCCAAATACTTGTGCATGAATTCATTTCATAAAAGTTAGTTTCCAAGAGAGTAGATCTGAAAAGTTCTCATCACAAGAAAAAAATTGTAACTATGTGTGGTTATGAATGTTAACTAGACTTATAGTGGTGATCGTCATACACACACACACACACATACACACATATATAATTATGTTGTGCACTTAAAACTAATGTGATGTTGGGGATGCCTGGGTGGCTCAGTTGGTTAAGCCGCTGGCTTTGGCTCAGGTCATGATCCCAGCGTCCTGGAATCAAGTCCCACATTGGGCTCTTTGCTCGGTGGGGAGCCTGCTTCTCCCTCTGCCTCTGCTGCTACTCTGTCTGCCTGTGCTGTACTCTCTTGCTCTCTCTCTCTCTCTTTCTCTCTCTCTGACAAATAAATAAATAAAATCTTTAAAAAACAAAAAACTAAAAACTAATGTAATGTTGGCTTCAGAGGGGAATTCTACCAAATTAAAAAAACGTACTATAATGTTATACGTCACTTATGGCTCAGTAAAAAAATGTTAAAAAGTGGAAACAACCCAAATGTTTACTAAATGATAAAGGAATAGACAAAATGTATACATAGTGAATTACATGTAACATACTGATACAAGATACAACATGACAAATTCTTAAGAACTTTATCTCAAGCGAAAGAAACCAAACACAAGAGACAACATATTGTACCATTCCATTTATATGAAATGCACAAAGAAAGCAAATATATAGAGACAGAAAAATTAATGGTGCCTGTGGCTGGACACAAAGAGTGACAATTAAAAGAGCTCTTCTTTGGGTAATGGAAATATGCTAAAATTGAATAGTGCTGATGGTCAGATCTCTCTACACATTTGCAAAGGTTACAGAATTATAGACTTGTAATGGGTAAATTTTATGATACATAAATTATGCCATGCTAAATCTTTTTTTTTTTTTAAATAAATTCTGAAGACCTCTGTAATGAGTTTTGCTATTCTATGTTCATATGTTCTTTGTGTGTGTGATCCTTTAAGGTGCATCCTGTGAGGAGTCAATGGAATGTTATATTTGTCAGTCTTGTTGGAAAGGGAGTATTTGCCAAAATAAAAGCTCTGCTTACATTTGTGAATGCCCAGAAGGATTTTTTGATGGAAACTGTGAAATTGATGTGTACAAATGTTCATCAAAGCTATGTCAGAATGATGCAGACAACACTCATATTCCAAATGTAAGTCTGAATCTAAGAAAGTGATTTATATATATTTACTATTGCCATACTATCTGAAAAGTACAAATATAATTCAAGTTTTCATTAACATATTAAAAATTTCAAAATCAGAAATATCAGAAAAGATACTTCATTTGTTGATTTTCATGTTTTCCTATTTTAAATACAAACCCCAATTACAAACAAACTTCAGTTTCATTTTTTGTTCTTCCGCTGAAATTCTTCCTTATGAACAATGTAATTTTGTAAAAATTTTATTTTTAATTATTTTTAATTTTCTTAGTTATTTGACACTTTTAAATTTTGACATTTGAATTTAACATTTACATAAATAAGATTAGGAAATAATGTAAAAGTTTCCACAACTTACTATCTTTTTATTTTAGTAAGATTCATTTTTCATTTGTATTAAAAATTTATATTAATATCTTAAAGTCTTCCTAATTCACATGTCTTATGGTTGATACTGGCTATCAGCTGGGCCATCAACTGGAATTATCAACCCAGAACGCTAAATATAACTTCTCTTTAAGGCCTACGCTTCCTCACATCATTGTGGCTGGGTTCTGAAAGCAGGCATCCCAAGATAATTAGGCAGACATTATATGGCCTTTTAAACAGGGCTTCAAAAATCACAGAGCATTCCTTTCTCCATAGTCACAGCCTGCTTTTTACATTCAAGGTGGTGGGAAGGATAGTTCCTAATTCTCAGAGGAGTACTGAATTCAGGTGGTAGGAAAAGTGTGTGAGATGGGGACATTGTGATAATTTGGAAAACAGATTCTTTCACAGTGTTGTACAGGGAATTTCTACATGCTTATAAAAATAGCTTCCATACCTCTACAAGTAAGAATCTTTTTATTACTTTTGACGTATCCAAAAACTTTTGTAAAAAATACTTTCTGATCTTTCTTAGGGTACTTCGTACATCTGTTCAGCAATATTTACATTCAAGCTTTGTAAGAGACAACTTCAAATACCACGTGAATCATTTCCTTGCAAGAATAATACTGCATATACGAAATATGAGAAGGAGTATCATTGCAGGTATAATTAATTACTTTCCTATTTTTAAACAAATAATACATGAGTTTTAAAGCCATGTGGACAAAAATAAAAGGATGTTCTGTTTTAAGCTTAAATTTTATTCAACGGCATCTAATATTCTACTTCAAATTGAAGTAGAAACATTTAATGTGTTTGAGTTTTTTTAAAAAAAAAAAAAACTAAGAAATCCTCAGGCATAATTTGGACAAAGAGTTGTAAAACGTATTTTGTTTCATAATGGAGATATTTAGGATAACAATAATAATTAAAGGTTTATAAAGAAGAGATAAATGTAAGTATGTCTACTATACACAGAAAATGTTATTATTATCTTTTGTCTCTTGCTTTAATTTGCAGACCTCGGCTGACAGTTTTTTTAGAGTCTTTAGGCAGGATTTTAGGAAATATTGCTATATTTAAATAAGGATTTGCTAAAAGTTACCCATTTGTAAATGACAGAAGTGACCTAGTTATCTAGGTCTATAATTTTAGTCCATTTCAAATAGCTTTATAGATAGTTACTCACACCATTAGGAAGTACAATTTGTACTCTTCACACTTGCTTGACTTTTATCTGGCTGCTTAAAGTAAGTTCTGTTGGGCATTACTGAAGGGCAATAAACAACCTCAAAATGTTAGAATATTCATAAAAGCCAAAAATTATTAGCTGTGGTACAGGAAAGCCTTGAATATACTGAAAAGAAACAGAATATGCCTACATATCACAGATGTACCAAGGACAGTATTTTTATCAGTTTCAAAAGGAAATTAATTTCTAAGTTTAAAAACACACCAAGCTGGGCGCCTGGGTGGCTCAGTGGGTTAAGCCGCTGCCTTCGGCTCAGGTCATGATCTCAGGTCCTGGGATCAAGTCCCGCATCGGGCTCTCTGCTCGGCAGGGAGCCTGCTTCCCTCTCTCTCTTACTGCCTGCCTCTCCATCTACTTGTGATTTCTGTCTGTCAAAAAAATAAATAAAATCTTAAAAAAAAAATAAAAAAATAAAAAAAATAAATAAATAAAAACACACTAAGCTTTTAAAATGTGACATTTTCAAAAGAAAATGAGGAGAAGCTTCTTCATTACAACAATATTTTGGAAGTTCTAACCAGTCCAGGCAAATCTGTATATGCATTCAATCTTATATTAATTTATCAATAAATTAAATTGCTATCCCTTTAAAAATACTGACTTTTTAATTTATAACTTCTAGTTCTGAGCCTTATAGTGCAAATATATTTGTAAATATACATAGAAAAATGATCAACATTTAAAAATATAGATAGCATTGTGTAAATATATAAATATATATTCACATACCTATTTATTTTATTTTTATTAAGTATGATGATTTTATTGACCCTTATTTTTAGCGTTATTCTGATGGTGTGGAAGGCTTTGTTTTAAATTTCATTATCAACAGGAAAACTATATAACCAGAGGCATTACTGCCAACTCCCTGTTGATTGTTATGTTATTAATTAATAGATTTAATTTTAAAATGATGACGTTCAATCTTAACAAAGCATAAAAATGCTTTGTTAAGCTTGTGCTAGATTGGATGGATGTTGTAAAAATTCCAGTTAGGTTTCTCTAGGATGGATGGAATATGTCACATAGGTAAGCTAGTGTGACAAGTTTGAATTAAACTTACAAAATAAACGTGAACCCCACTACATGTGTTCTAATTGTTGAAATGACCACATTGTTCAAGAATTTGGCAAACATTGTGCTCATCTCCAATCTACTGAACTAAAAACATGGTACCCTCCTCTGGTTAAATTAGACTGCTGATTAACAGAAGGTAAAATAAAAGGAAAGTGAAAAGAGAGTAAACACAGAACTGCCTCAACAAGGCAGAAATAACAAAGTCCAATTTGAATGATGAGTGAAAACCTAAGCCTCAGAAATCAATGATATCATACAGATGTGGAACACAGAAGCAGAATTTCCAGTACCCAGATTCCCACCCACTAAACTCATCCCTGACAGTAAAAATCATTTCCACCTCTGACTCACATGAAATCATAGAGACATAATCAATATAAATTAACAAAGCATGAAGTTGAAAAGGTAACCGAAAAACAAACAAAAAAAAAAAATTAGTCTTGGAGTCTCTTTTTCTTGTCCCAAAGGAAATTAAGGGAATGACTGAAAATAAAGAGAAAAATGAAAGCCCTTCAATTTAAATACCCTTTTAAAAAGTTTTTAAAACATCTGTGTTTTGCTGTCTTAGAAAGTGTGTTTTTTTCTAGATCGATGATTCTCACACTTTGGCTGCAATGGACTTTAGTTGTTTTAGAATCTCCTGAAGAGGTGTTTAAAACACAAACAGCTATTTCCCACCCCTATAGTTCTAATTCAATCAGTCTGGGGTAGGGATTCCACTAATGTGCATTTCTAACAAATTCTCAAGTGATACTGATGTTGCTGATCTGGAGCCCATACTTAAGAATTACTGGTTAAGATGAGCTGAGCTCAAATAGCATTGATGCAGAAATCTTCCTACATTTCTTTCCCTCCTACATCCATACACTTCAACCCAAGCTTTTGCTCTTATATTCTGAATTTGGGGAAAAATAAAAAAGTGGGGTTGAGAAGAGGTAAAATTAAGTGAAGAGAATAGAATACTGATGATGGTATCAATTTCTCTATTTAAATATGTGGACTGGATCTAAACTCCTATGATGAAATGGGAGAGGAACTGAAACAAAATTACTTCCTTGAGAAATAGTGTAAATCATTAGTTATGAGAATTTAATTTGGTACCTAAGTGACCACAGCAACAGTGTCAGAAACGAGTTAATTTTTACCACTGTTTATAAACTAGCATTTCCCTTAACACCTAGACTATTGAAACCTTTAGGTGTCTATGAACTTAGCATAAAAATATGTTATTTTTAAGAGCAATAAGTAATGGTAGTGAGCCATCATAAATGGTATTACTGGGAGCAAGCTGAATGCTCGTAGAATTTTTTGGAAAAAGAAAATAGATAATTGATGTCTTGGTGTCATCAGATAGGTAGAACTTAATTTTGGTAATTTTCTGAAATTACTGAGGAATTTTTGATTGAGGTATTAATACTTCGGCTAAAATTTTTATAATTTATTTATTTTGGGGGGCTAAAGTTTTTTTTTTTAAGATTTTATTTTTTTGTTTGAGAAAAAAAGCGAGATGAAGGGGCAAAGGGAGAGGGAGAATCAGATTCCCTACTGAGGAAGGACACTGACGTTGGGTGATCTCAGGACCCTGGGATCATAACCTGAACTGAGGACAGACACTTAAATGACTGAGTCACCCTGGTGCCCCTTGGCTAAAATTTTTAAAATAAAGTATAGATTGTGGGATACAGTGATGGCAGAAAATGAAAGAAATTATTTAGAAGAATGCTTGAGGAGTTTCTCTGAATACTTGAAATCAGCTATGGCTTTGCCCAAAAAGGAATGTTTCACTCAGAGTAATCTAGAAATACTGAATGAAAAAACTAAAGGATTTGAGAAGGACTAAGGGAAACCAACAATGTTTGATTAATCATCCTAAGTTTAGAAACAATGGGGAGCTATTTCCTTTCCATACTATTGAGAGGGAAAGCTAAGATTGCAGTTAGTAGAAGTGAGAGGGAAATGTAGGACAGAACATTCTGACATGAATTATGAACTTATGTCAATAAACAGTTACTACCAACCTACAACCTAGTGGTGACGAAGTAGGGGAAATAAATATCTGAGCTTATTCTTTTCTCACCTCTGACTTGCTGATTGTGCAGCACAGTAGTAGGACCCAGATAGAAGTCAAGGAAAAGTGAAGGTAGGGGTAGAAATCAGAGGGGGAGACAACCCATTAGAGACTGTGGACTCCAAGAAACAAACAGGTTTTTAGAGGGAAGGGGCTGGGAGGATGGGTAGGCGTAGTGATGGGTATTAAGAAAGGCACATATTGCATGGAGCGCTGGGTATTACATGTAAACCATGAATCTTGGAACACTACATCAAAACTAATGATGTATTGTATGGTGACTAACATAACAAAATAATGAATTGCAAATTATAAAACAATAGAGAGGATTATGCTTAGGGAAACAGGAGACAGAAGTGTGTTTGGAGGGGGCAAAAGGGGATGAGATCTCAGAGATTAAGACAGATTGGATGTCTACCTATCTGTGGGCTCCTGAGAGGCAGATCCTTATCTACCCTTTAGGAGGCAGCAGTGACTCTTAATATAATTACATTGTGATAACAAGAGAAAGCTGCATGCACATGAGTTTTGAATTTCTTGACTTTAAACTATACAAAGACTCAGAAGCTCCTCTGGTATAGGATCAGAAGAGTGGCATAACCTTTAGAGTCAGCACTGTCTGGACAAGAAGTTCATTCGGAGTGAATATTATGGTATGGAAACCGCCAGGACTTGACACGGAAATGGAAGAACAGAAGCCAGAGAATTGTCTCCCATTCTTCTCTATTATCATGGCCCTCTGTCTACAAATTGAAAAAAAGAGAGGTTTTTTTAAAACCCTTTTTTGTTAGCCACAGGGAATGAATTGTTTTAAAATAAGTTTGACATGTTTTTTGCCCTTTGATAATTTAAATAACCATTTGCCAAAAAGTCTGCACTTGGGTGAAACTAAACCTCCTCCTGGAGATTTTAAAGGAATGTGAAACAGTCAATCTCTATAGTGACACTGACATTATTTTCTTGAAGCATGTAGCTGAGGTATAGGAGGCCATCTTGCCACCGTAAGAAAATCTAGCAAAGGGATACAGCCAAAAAAATACCAACAAGTGCAGGACTGAAAAGATTTTAAAAAACCAAAATCCAAAAACCAAATTCCATTCAATCACAGATTTTAAATAGTTAACTTTTTGTACTATTCATAGTTTATTTTTTAATTATTTCCTACTAAAAAAATATTCTTATAATACAGTTGACTATTTCATCGACTATAATTTTGAATTACTGCGAAAAGTCTATTCTTGGGTGCCAGGGGGGCTCAGTCAGTTAAGTGTCTGCCTTGGGCTCAGGTCATGATCTCAGGGTTCGGGGATGGAGCCCCAAGTTGGTCTCACTGCCCAGCAGGGAACCTGCTTCTCCCTCTGCTTCCTGCTCTTCTCTGTCTCTATGTCTCTCTCAGATAGATAAATAAATAAATAAGATCAAAAAAAAAAAAAGAAAAAAAAAAGAAAGAAAAGAAAAGTCCATTCTTCTATACCATATTCAAGAGAATATCTGTGTTTTAATCATTTCTGTATCTGGAACCCTTTCTAATGTAACACATAGAACATTTCCTTAAAAAACTATTTAAGTCATTATTTAATTTGCTTATAATAAATACTTTGGATTCCACTGAGATGGAAGGTCTTTCCTTTGGATGTGAAATGAAATGACTCATTCATTCACTAATTTAATAACTATTTATTGAGTGCCTGCTGTTCCGTAAGCTTTCCTACTAAAAGAAACTCTTCTACTGCAGTAGGAAGAAGAAAAGAAAAACAGGCAAAATAGCCTCCTCTTAATAAACGTATATTTTAGTAGATAAATACTGTTTTAAAGAAGCACTGACTCACTTTTGTAGACTAGACTACTGACTGTGTGATCCCAAGGAAAGTAGTGAGAACAGCAAGAAGCTACTACTATAAAACAGCCTAGAGATAGTGATGACCGACACCACCACTAAGGTGACAAGTGATGATGGTAATTAAGGATCGCAATTTGGAATATAGCACTAAAGAAGGTTCAGTATTTTTCTGAAGGGCTGGATAAAAAGAGGTCAGGCATAATCTTAAGGTTATTTATTCCATCAAAAGGTTAGGAATAGAATTTTCTAAACTAGAGAAGTCTACAAGAAGGAAAGCATGATTGAGAGGGGTAAAAATCAAGAAATCAGTGTTCCATGTATTAGCTGAGATGTATCATATAGCCACGTGAAGATGTTAAGGTAAGCTTTCTGGTATGTTAGTTTTTACTTTACAGGAGAGGTCTAGGCTACATATATGCATTTGAAAGCTAGCCGCAAAGAGATGGTATTTAAACCCAGGAAACTGAATGAGATTAGTTTACAGTGAGCCTTGACAGGGAAGTGGGAAGTTTGCAGACAGAGACTGTGGACCCAAGAGTTAAAGGAATGGAATATGAAGCTAAAATGCAGGAGTCAGTGAGTTGAGGTGAAAAAATACAAAAGGTATTACAGAAACTATAAAATATTTTAAGAATATTTTAAGAATATTAAGACAAAATATTCTTAAAATATTTTTTCAAAATATTTTACTTTTATATATTTATATATACTTTTATATTTATATATATACTTTTTTATATTTATATATATACTTTTATAATACTTTTCAAAGTATGTGGTTAGATCTAGTTAGAGGTAAATGAAAATTGATCTGTGGAATTGGCAAGAGGAGACAATCAATCTTCTGTTGCTGCTTTGTAGTTGTTTGTTTGTTTTTAGTTTTTTAAGGAACATTTTGACAGAATAATGAGAAAAATTCATTCTCTACATGGGATACCAAAACAAAACAAAACAAAAAAAGGAGGAGAAAAAGAAGGGGGGAAATATTGATTAGACTCAGTTTAGAAGTGAATAGAATGAAAGAATTGGGTTTTCCCGGTAAAGAGTATCAGCAATATAAGTAATAGAGTGGCAGCTGAAGAACGTTCAAGTAGGTAATTTTAAAATATTAGGCAAGACAGGATGGGATATATAGTACACAAGCAAAGGGGTGGGCTTTGATAGGATGGCGTATGTTACATCAATTGTAATAGCCGGCAAAGCAGAATATTTGTACTTACAGTGGTGCTTTGAATATGTGGTGTGTCATCATTTGGAAACTGTCCTCTGATTGATTCCTCAAGTGAGGTAGGAAGCAAGGTGAGATAAGAAGGTGTGAAATGGTTATATGGATGAGTAGGAGGGAAATATAATACATTACTGATACATATCAATATAGATCCTAATTGAAATGAAGAATCAGTGAAGATGAATTTATAGTCAGGTGTAACATCCTCAAACCACATGTTGTTATTCCTAGACCCACATAAAATAGCCTGAGTGTTGAATTAAACAAGGATTGAATTTTGACCAGGTAACAATAAAGGAGGGAAATGGGGCAAATGATTTGAGGATATGCAAGAAGTGAGTATGGAAATGGACCGTGTAATAATGTAACTTAGGTAATTATTAAAGTGATGACCTGATAGGGGATGAGAGACATTGAAATGTTGGTAGAGTCAGTGGATTATGAGGAATGGAGAATTGTTGGGTAAAAAAAGGACTAGAGGGAGTTAACTGGAAAGAGAAATTAGGCTCTGAGCAGAATATGAAATACTTGAAATTAATATTGGGCGCCTGGGTGGCTCGGTGGGTTAAGCCACTGTCTTCGGCTCAGGTCATGATCTCAGGGTCCTGGGATCGAGTCCCGCATCGGGCTCTCTGCTCAGTGGGGAGCCTGCTTCCTCCCCTCTCTCTCTGCCTGCCTCTTTGCCTACTTGCGATCTCTCTCTGTCAAATGGATAAATAAAATCTTTAAAAAAAAAGAAATTAATATTAAGGAATGTAAGATTAAGAAGGGAAAGAATTATGCATGATGGTAGTATGTGGAAGACAACAGTGGGAATAGGTTGTAAAGTTAGGATGACTATTGAGATCTTCCTCAGTATCCTCCTCCAAAAAGCAAGGATTTTAAGTGGGTGAACTCAGCAGATATTGAAATAACCAAGTAAGACTGGAATTATGTTATAAAAAGATATAATAAACCAGGTGTTACACATTAAAGAATTAGAGGGAATGCCCAGGAGGGTCAACTATGAAAGCAATCAGAAGAGATATGAGTAGCATGGTTTAATGGCATCATCCTCAAATAACATATTTCCTTTCAACATATAATAAGGATGTAACAGTGATCCTTTGAAGACACAATGAGGAAAAAGAACACCTACCTGATCCAACCCTTGAAATATGAGGGATAATGGAGAAAAAGTAGCCGCCACTGAAAAGATTACAGTCAAAATGAAAAATGTGTATAGAAAATATTGGGGGAAAAGATTAAAATGGTGAGGAAGGCCCTGAGAGGTTCTGGGTTCTTGCAGTATCTGGGGTAAATGGTGACAAGTGGTTAACCATTATGGCCTCAAACATAGATCATAGTAGGGCTACTGTGAGCTTTAAGGTGGAGGTGCAAGGTCTTATCAGAGCTCACAGAACTCAGGGGACAGCCATTGCAAGCTCCTCCGAAGGCAGTGCTAAAGTGGCAGGTCTCTGTGAACCCCATTCCATTTATGAGTGGAAATGTCCAAGATACTTCAGACCACAGTTCCAGTGAGGCTTTCTAGGATCCCTGATGGAGGTAATCATCATCCTATCTGATGGAAGTGTAGAGGTAGTGAGGGAAGGGCATTGTGACCTGACACCCAGGATTCTGAATCCTCCCCTATATACTAGTGTGGGAAGCATTTTTAACATAATACCACATAAAGGCTTTGAAGACTATCATGAACCACACTCCTAATATTGCCATCATACATACACACACACGCATACACACACATACACTCACAAGTATGAAGACACACTTATCTATTTGGATATTTGCTGAATGCAATGACACTAATATTTTCTATAGGTAAAGACAATCACATTCTGAACAACCAGAATAAAGTGAGGAAACCTTAATCAGGAAATAAATGTTAATAAAACCAGATGGAGTATTTCTCTTACATCAATTTTTTCTACTCTGAAATCAATTGTTTAACAAATATTTATTGAGAGTCATCTTTGTAAAAGACCATAAACTAGATATTGGAAAATATATACATAAATACTATATCTTTAAAACAATCAGAAATTTTATGATATGAATGTGTTTGCTTTCTAAATTTTATTTTTCCACTGAAATTCTAAGATATTTCATGGGCTAATGGTGCTCTGTTTTATTCTTATAGCTTATTTCTTTTTTAATTTCCCTTTTTCCTCCTCACTGAGTTACAATTAGAGCCTGCTTGCCCTGCTTAAGTGTCAATTCAATGTATTAACATACTTTTTTTTTAAAGTCAGTTTCAGCATTCCATTAGTCTGCGTGATGTCTCACCATGTCAGCTGTGGGTAAAATTGGGGTTTTCAGTTTGTGTCACAGGCAAACCTAATTAAGCATGCAATGTGACTTTGAAATAGAACATTGTATACACAGAAATGCATAGGTCAACATATTTCCTTTCAACATATAATAAAGTTACATTTTCACATTAAGTCTGAAAGGTATGTTTTAAAATAGCAATCACACATTTGAATCAGAATTTGTTAATTAATGGAGAGCCTCCACTTGGTCACTCAGTAACTCTCCACTAATAGGAAACCTTAATATCTTAGAGTTAATTATATCAAAAGATGACTGCTGAGTTTTTCTTTGCTTGAAATCAATAGTCATATTTATAAGGCTAAATTCTTCTTTTGAATAAATCATTCTGAAATTTAGTGTAGAAAAAATTCCATTATAATTTATAGTTTTATCATTTAAGATACTCGTTTTAAACTATATTACAATGGAAAATATCTAGGATATTATTGACATTTCCTCATCAATAGTAGCCTGCTACTGTTAATATAATTTTATATTTTCAAGTCAATTATAATTGAAAGAAGTCATCTTGAAATTTAATCCCCTAACTGCTTCATTTTGGGAACATATGTTCACATCAGTATGGCCTTCATTTCATTAGTCCTGGACTTATTAATTTCCCTGTAAATAATAAGTAATGGAACATTATGACAGAAGTTAGTGCAGACCTCTGTGCATAAAGATTGACTTAATATTGTATAACCTCTAAGTTTTCCATTTTATACTTGAACTTAATTCTCTGCACAACATCCAACACTTCTTAATATCCAGTACTCTTTTGCTATGCCTTCTGGATCTCCTGTTGTTAGCAGCAAATTCTCCAATACCACACAGTCTCTTTTGTGTACTTCTTTTTCTAACTGAAATCTGAGGATCTTTAGGTGGCTACTGTTCTTCCTCCACAACCTGTGTATCACTGGTAAGGAAATATATGGAAAGCTTTGCCCTTCTTTATCATATCCAGATCATTTTTTTTTCTCCTCCTGAAGATCCTATCTATTTTTAGCATAGGACATTATCTATACTATTTTCTAACTCTTTGTTCCTTCCTCCCTAGGCTACTCTTCAAGTATCTTTTCTTCTCTCAGGTCCCACCCATCTCCTACTAAAGAATTTAGCATCTGGCTTGCTGTCCTTTTCTCTACTACTGCTGTCATTTTCCCTGATGTCTTTGATAACCACCTTGTAAATCCACCCACTGTGGTTACTTAAATTCTTTGACAATTATTCTGCAATGATTTATCCTCTTCCTCCTGATCTTGGCAAATTTTCCATGGTCATATGTTCTAATTTGTCCTGACCTGTAATTGCACACCCTACAACATCTTGATTTAAGTTTCTGCTCTCTGATCACCAATTCATGTATTTCAAGTTAACTCATTTGTGTATTTTAACACCAAAATTATGTAATTCTTTTCATACAACCAGTAGGCACCTCTAATCATTTGACTGCATTCTCTTTCCTCTGCCCATCACCCTTGGCCTTGGTCTTCATTTAGCTTTTACAGAGTATAGCTATATATCCATTCTTAAACTCCTTTCTTCTCTTTTTCTATGTTCTATTGATCTGAAAACACAAAACCTGTTTAACTCTCCATCCCATCAGGTAAACTTGGGTCTGCTTTCTTTTACATATGTCTAATGTGGCATCTCACACTTAATATATTCCAAATTAATGGGTTGATTTTCAATCCCTGGATAAACCTGCTTTTCTGTTAATGTTCTTTAGACTGATCTTTGATTTCTCTGTCTCTATCTCAGCCCACTTATTGTCTATCATTAGCAGACCCTTTAAGTTCTCTCATAAATACATTTCATGGATACAAACATTTTTATCATTATGAAGTCAACACCCTTGTTCAAGCCAGCAAAGACTCTCATCTGGAACAGTTTGATAGCCTTCCACTTGACCTTCCTGTTTTGACCTCATTTAAGTATATGTAGGACATAGAACGAAAGCCTTACTAAGTAAAGTGATTTGAGTGAGGTGATGGAACATGCAACTCTCAGGAGGAAAAATGTCCATGACAGTGCATGAGGGAGGAAGTACATGATGCACAATCCCTGGCCTACTGAGATCACTCTAATGAGACCAGTGTAATTGGTCTGGAGAAAGCAGGGGAAAGTAGTGAAAATAGAGAGGAAACCAGAGATAGGAACAGTTGCAGACCGTGCGTGCCAGTCCAAGTCTTAGAATTTTACTCAAAGTAAAATAGGAACTGTTACAGTGTTGCTGGCAAATGAAGAGCATTGTCTTCCCTATCTTGTAAAATGGTATAATGCTATAACTTATAAATTAGTATATCATGCTAAATTTCATTAGACAATACAACTATTTTTCTAATAACATTGTTTTAAAGCTTAAGGAACTGTGAAATATGAATCATATGTTTTGAAATCCAGATGATGACTCAATTACTCAGTTTAAGCAAAAATAAATAAATAAATTGATAAAATGAGTGTATAAATTAGACTTTTGTCTATGCTCTAACAAGTCACAGTAAGCAAGCATATAGTGGTATTGCAAAGCTTCTGTTCTAAGAATAAGTCTATCTCACTCAAATGTTTTTTTCCAAGAAGTGGAAGTGGTACATGACAGTGTTGAAATTGATACAAGTAACTCTGCATCAGAATTTCCATCTATACATTACGAAACCAAAAAGACAAAAGTGAACCATAATGCTTTCTTTGTGACAAAAATTACAACTCACATGTAATCCAATGGTACAGACCCAGAAAAAAATATGTAGCAAAACCTCCTCCAAGTCTTCAAACAAGTGATAGGAGTATTTCAAGATAAAAGGGTCAGAGAAAATTATTTCGAGTTACTTTATAACTATCTCCTTCCATTTCCTAGAATAGTCTAGAGTTTGAAAAAGCCATTTCAGCAGCTAGAAAACTTTAATCAAGAAGATGCTCCCAATCCAGGAGTGACACTGTTAACATACTATTTTGGAAGCTAGCTCTTTAAAAAAAAAATCAGATAATATTTGATTTTCAATTTTCATTGTTGTGGTGGTTACTTCATTGTTGTAATACATTTCTTTAATAACTTCCTTACCAATTATTTATAATAGCACTGCACATTTTATTTTTAATTTTATTAAGTTTAAGTTTTCCTTGATATTGGAAATGTCAAGGAAATTTTGAAAAATATATTTTAAAAACTTGCTAATTGTGTAGGTTCATTAATTTTCATTTTATTTTGTGAATTTTGTACACTTTAAAAATAAATATATGTAGTAATATATTTCTTCTTTCATTCAGTATTTCTTCATTATGTGAATTGTTGGTCAAGATGCTGGTGATGAAATTTGCTGTTATTACTCTGTTTTATTCAAGGCTTTGTCCCCCAAAGAGCCTAGCACTTATTAAAACAGTAGAATGTATTCCATAGGTCATTCAACAAAGTTTGGGATACTCTGTCTAAGAAACAGAGTACAGCTAATTGTCTAATAAATATTGACTTAATTGACAAAATGCAGCCCAATAATGGAGAGACATTTCAGGCAGTTATAGGAAATCACTTTGGGAGGAAAAAGAAAAGGAGAAGATAAAAGTGTGTTTTATTTTCTCCAAGTTTTTCCACTAACATATTTTATTTCCATTATCTTCCTTTTCTTTTCCTTACATGTATCTAATTCAGGTCCTCTGTTCTATATATTAACTCCTTTTTACCACTAAAAATAACACCTTAAACATTGTCATCACAATTATTTACAACCCTCTTACCCTCCATCTTTATAAAAAATATTTACTGTTTCCTACTACCTTAATAATTACTATAAAACAATAGTTTTATACAAAAATATAATCATACATTGGATATTCCAGGAACATGGTGATCTGAACAGCATTTTTTCCCCTCTCCCCATACTTAAAACAGCTGACTTCTTTGACCAAAATGATTACTAGACACCTTGAGCAGCTAAAATGAGTTAGGTCTTAGTTTCCCTGACTATCTCAACAGAAGGGATTTATGCAGATTCTCTTTCTTTGTGAGCTAGGAAGCATTTATCAATTAGCAGAGAGACAACAGAACAATAACCAGACTATAGCAGCTACTTCATCAGTAAAAACACTTTGACTAGGTCAAAATCAACCTACTTAAATGTTCTTGTTATCCTTGCCATATAGTCAACTAAGTTCTGAGTTTAAGGACCCAAGGCTGTCAGTGAGAGTTTGCTCAATGATACTACGAAGGACAGAGACCAGATCTGTGACACTAAGGAGAAGAATAATGCTCTAGATGCGTCAACTTTCTTGGCCCAATTTTTCCTTCCATTCACTGAAGGATACTGCACTTAAGACACTGAGTTAGCAAAGAAAAATACTGGATGCAAGAAAGGCCAGAGACTTAGGAGAGGAACATGAGTTAAAATGAAACAATCACAACTTGAGGGTATTAGAATCTCTGGAGGAGAAAAAGTTCATGAAAATTAGATTACTATAGTCAAATAAGTGAAAAGATTCTAGAGGAGAGCACATAGATATATATACATATCAAGACTAAAAGTAAAAAAGATACTATTAAATTAACAACATGGGTGGAAAATTGGAAGGGAAGTGCTAATCCAAATTATAGAAATCTACAATGCTTTATAGAAAAAGTATTTTAAAGTAAAGAGTAACTACATAGGCATCTGCTTTTATCTTCATCTACATACTTGACCCCACCTTAAATTTATCCTGGTCTTCTGAAATAGTAATTGCCCATGAAGTGGTCCCTGATGCAAACTTTGGGAAAACAGCAACCACCTGTGCTTGCCATCCACTGTAACCTGCATTTCTCTTGAAATATTCTATATTTAGTCTTTATTTCCTGTCCTCTATCACTAAAAGATGAACCCCAGTAGGAAAAAGCAAACAAACAAATGAACGAACAAAAACTTATTCACTGAATATGCACTGTGGCTAGAAAAATAACTACCTACAGTAGGAGCTCAAGGATTATTATCTGAAGAGCTTAATGGATGAATTAGTTAATGAATCATGATGAAAAAAGTTGAGTATCTTGAAGAATAGATCAAGGAGATCTAACGTGTGAATGATAGCAGCTCTAGAAGGAGTAAAAAGAACATATGGAGGAGAAGTAATAATTAATCAAGTTGTGGAATATTTCTGTGAGCTGGAGCAAGGGCTGAGTCTGAGCATTAAAAACACTCTATCCAAGCTAGATTGATGATAAAAGCAAATAGTGAAATATCTATCAAGCTTTAAGGCAGGGAAAAACAATTTACCTACAAAGGAAAAGTAATCAGCATGGCATCACATTGTTTATTTTCAACACCAGTCGCTTCAGGACAGTGGTATAACATTTATAGCTTTAGAAAGCATCTACAGACTACCAAGAGAAAATATTGCCTCCTCCAAATCTTACACATGACTACTATATATTGGGTGGTGAGAGAAATATTTATATTTATACAATCAGAAAACCTATTATCCAGGCAATCTATCTTAAGAAGATAACAGGAAATATTCTTTCTAAATATAAAATGGACTAGAATAAAAATTTCAAAAAGGGAATATGGATTAAAAATGAAGATTAAAATGTGCATGTATGTGTGTACATGTTCATGTGTGCACATACATGTTCATATAATCACATAGATGACTATAAATAGATAATGAAGGAATATCAAGGTACATATATAATATAAAATAGGTGCTAAAATAGGGCTCCTGAACCAGATGGGACATCCATGGAGGAAACTGTATTTAAGGTCAAGAATAAAAGAGGGGCGCCTGGGTGGCTCAGTGGGTTGAAGCCTCTGCCTTCAGCTTGGATCATGGTCTCAGGGTCCTGGAATCGAGCCCCGCATCGGACTCTCTGCTCAGCGGGAGCCTGCTTCCTCCTCTCTCTGCCTGCCTCTCTGCCTACTTGTGATCTCTGCCTGTCAAATAAATAAATAAAATCTTAAAATTTTTAAAAAAATAGAACTAAAAGAAATAAATTATGTGAACAAGACCTCAGGAATTGTTAGTGGAAAGGAAGGTAGACATCATGAGGAAGAAATATGAGGTTCCACAGGGAAAATTAAGTATCCAGATTGGTGAAACAATTAATCTTGGTTGCCCCCCCCCAAAAAACCTAGTAAAGATTATGTGATTGGCTATACATCAAAGAAATAGAAGGTTACCATGAACAGAATGTAAATGTTTTGGAGCCTTTCATTTCTTTTCTTTTCTTTCTATCCTTTTTTTTTTTTTTTTTCTTTTTCCAGTTGGGGGAGAGATTTTCTGAACTATGAAGAGCAGAAGAGGGAAAGGAAGGAAGCACGGAGGGGAGGGTGGGAGGAAGAGCGAAAGGGAAAAAGGGAAGGGGAAAAAAGTAGAAGAGGAGGAAAGGATCTGTAAAACCCTGAAAGACTGTTTCTCTCCAAAAAGGAGTATTTATCCCAAGGGTAGAGATGAATACCAGTGCCTGGATTCATCCATGGATCTCCTGATTTTAAAAAGCTATATGTAAACCAAAAGGACCCAAGTATGCAGACATCTGCTATTAGAATCTTCTAAATACATGGATCTCCAAGGAGGTAGAACTAGTTCCCTAGCTACTTTATAGGAAAAGTTTGAGTAATAGAGGTTATCAGCAAACTCAGCAAAGCCATGGGCAGTGGAAAGCTGAGAAACAGCCTGCGTTCGCAGTGGTATTGGCATGCACAGTAGAAAGTTTGGCATGGTTAGGGTAGAATAGAAGTGAAGGTATGGGCAGTAAAGTTGACACACGGTTCTGGGAAGAGTGGCAGCTGTTGAAGTAGAGCCAGCATGAAAGAAAGGCTAGTGCTGCAGTTTTTGAATTTATGAAATGATCACAGGGTAAGGATAAGTAGTAGCATGAGCAGTACCATGTATTTACATGATCCAACATATACCAATGGATGGCAGATAATAGGAGGGAACAAGCATTTTTGAAGATAAGCAAATAAGGCTTCACCTTAATTTCACATCTAAATGTTTATGTGACAATTCTTTGACCCTCTAAAGCACCTCAATCTCACTTTTTTTTTTTTGAACTTCAGTTAATTTAAGTTAATCATAGTCTTCAGATTCATATAAGGACTGATTATATATAAGGACTGATTCATATAAGGACTTTTTCATCTTTTATACTTGGTTGGTTGTTTATTTTCTTTCATTCCCATTCATTCCTTCTGAATATTGCTAACTCCTAACAAATTCCTTCATTATCTCTTTCTCCTCTCATCTCTTGCTACTCTCATTATTTACACTGAGCTCTAGTCATGGAAAACCACTTGCAGTTGCCTGAGAAGAGCATGTTTCTTCTCTGTTCAAGAGTAATAGGATAACACAAAGTCTACACTTTATATATGGAAAAAAAAAAAAACACCTAAATTGGTGCTAAATTAGTTAAATAAAATATATTTTTAAATATACAATAAAAATCAGATTCTTTAACAGGAAACTTTTGATGACCAAGGTTTCTGAAGAAAAAAGGACAATATGGACAGGAATTGGCTTGTTTATAATGTCCTTGGATTATTGGTTGTCTGGAAACAATGGTGATAGACTAAGGCGGTGGACTAGAATGACATATTACATTAGCAGTTGTATCCTTTCTGTAGGCACTTGGTTTGGAACATCATGGGGGAAATAGGGATATAAATGAATATTTACTACATCTGATTATTTCTTCAGGATAAATTCCTAGAAATAGAATTTGGTATCAATGATACAACATATTTATTTTCATTTTCAAATATGAGTTTGGTGATAACAATTTTTATTGTACATTTTGAGGCTTTTGCATCCAAATTCTGATAACCAGCATACATTTCCTAAGATTTAAGACTTACGTATCATGGGGATCATCTCTTTCATAGGAACTGAAATTCTTCATCCATGTAAATAAATAAACCCAGCATCTTTTAGTTTGTTTCGCCAAATATTTTGTTCTATTCAGCTATTCTTATTTTCATTCAATTTTGGCAATCTATATTTCAACATAGACATTTTGGCATATTTGCATTGGGGAATATGTAGTGTTGTTAGATTCCATTTGTCCTCATATTCCCTTTTACATTTTTTATTTTTGCATATTTGTGTTCTTTCTCTTGATTTCTTAATTACACATTCCAGAAAAATATCTTTCTCATGATCTTTTTAAATAAATGACTCTGGCCTTATTAATTGTAGTACTTTTCTCTTGATGTGAAATGTAGTCAGTGTCATTTTGTACTAAGTCTTCATTTAAAATAAAATTATTGGGTACTGTACATGTCCTAAAAAAAACTTCAAAAAAATCAGTTTTGCTTAATATTGTAATGTCATAGGGAATGTATAAGTAGGCCAATATAGTTTATTTTATGAAGGTAGAACAATACCTTGGTAATAGTAATAGAAAGGGTAAAAAAACCTAAATATAATAAAATGTATAGAATTATTTAAACTGCTAAATATTAGCTATCATGTTCTGATATTCACACAGGCTACTTCACAAAATAGTGTGTTTGTCCTTATCAAACTGTTAAAAAATTCTCATTCACATTGTTTTAAGTGTTCATTTTTTAAATTTTTTTTCACTTTTTGTTATAGATTCTCAAATATGAATTATACACTACTTTTGACATTTTTGGGGGAGTGAGGTGACAATTCAGACTTTATTGTTTATGTTGAACGTATTTTATTTCGCATTTCTTTCTTCACTCATTTGGCTCTATTTTAATTTTTGTTAACCACTAAGTCACCTCCCTATTTATAAACTATCTCACCATATTATCTTCTATATTGCATTCATAAACTGCTTAACTTAAGTGAAACTCAATTGAGGCTATTTGAAATTTCTCTCTTCTTTTATGTATTTTCCCCTTATCTTTAGCATCTTTCATCTTTACTTGCACTTTTTTTTTTCTTTTAAGATTGATTTTTATATCTTAGACCTTTTATAGATGATTTTCTGCAAGTTGTTAATTCAGAAAACGGAGCCCAGAACAGTTTTCTCTTCATGAGTCTGAGTCTGATGACCACCGTGGTGGAGAATGGCTCTGCCTTCCTCCGTGGCTTTTCCAGTTTAAGCGGAGGGTGTCTGCACTTTTATAATAGAATTTCTCAAACTGTCCATATTATTCTAGGGTTTGCTTTTATTTATTTTTCTTTGTTTTTATTTACTCTGGTTTAAGTTCTTAAGTAGCAAGAATACTATTCAAGCCTTTTCATTCCTGGCTGCAGGTGGAGTTGTTAGGATATCATTAGGATATGGGATTCAAAAGCTCCTCTTAGATTTCAAACTATGAGTAAGAGTTTAGGCATGGAGGGTTGATAGCCTGTAACTTAACAGGAAAATTTCCTCATTATGGGTTTCCTGTGCCTTTGGGTTAAACCTCCCTGGGTTAAGTATTATAGATGGTCTTTTGGGGCTTCCTTCTTAGTATATTTGTGAGAGTGCTTACACTTGGGCACAATTTTCATAATTAATACGTTCTGCTTTGTTTCTTTCTCAGAATTGCTGCTCCCTATCTTCTTCATTCAGCAAACTGTTGATATGATTTCATGAAGGACTGAATATTAGTCCTTCATTTAGTTTATAGCTCTGATCCTTCTCTTTGAAAACCATACTCCAGAATAATATAAGGCCAAATACCACACATGTCCTTAACTGGTCTTGGACAATTTGATTCATTCCCTCTCAAAGGGGAATTGAGACTTGATAAGTACAACTCGCCAAAATCTGAGAATATTCTGGTGCTTCCTTATTCCTGCTACTCCTTGTCCCCAGTAGGAAATGGTAAAAAATGATATTTTTCACAACAAAGTGATACTTGAAGTAATTTCTTGGTTTCTAGGTAGAACCTCAGAATGAGGGAAGTAAAGTAAACATGTCCTAACAGGTTTAATTAATGGAGTAGCAGATACAGTACATTTAAAGTTAATGCCATACTTAATTTTAATAACAGCTCTAAAATTAATGATAGGACCAAAATAAATCTCTTAACTTCTCTGAGTTTGTTCCTTCATTTAATATAGTGATAATAATATGTATCACACAGGGTTTATAAGGATTGAATGAGAAAATAAGAAAATAGTGTTAAAACAATTAGCCTAGTGGCTGGCACATAGCAGGTGCTAAAAAAAAAACCGGATGGTATTCCTGACATAAATGAAGGAATGGTTTAATTCTACAAGGTGAAAGTGCCAGGCTGTGTTTTGAACAGTGGCAAAAGAGAATTACTAAAGTATTTTACAAATGTTATCTCAGTTAAACTGTGTCAACGACCTTTGATTCCTTCTTTTATGAAATTACCGTGTTCTTATATTTTAAATAATTAATATATGATATAATTCACTTTGTTATTAAATCAGCTTGTAACAACTTAGTCTTAAGTATTTTGAGGGCTCCTGGGTGGCTCAGTTTGTTAAGTGCCTGACTCTGGATTTTGGCTCAGATCATGGTCCCAGGGTCATGAGATTGAGCACCGTGCTTGCTCTCTGCTGGGTGTGGAGCCTACTTAAGATTCTCTCTCTCTCTCTCTGCCTGCCCCCACACACATTCTCTCTCACTCTCTCTCTCTCAAAAAAGAAGAAAAATAAAGTACTATTTCATCTTAAAATCTCTAGTATCTACTTTAGAGAGACACAGTGTCCTTTAATTTGGTGCTCCATTCATTTTTTTAAGAGATTTTATTTATTTATTTCAGAGAAATACAGAGACAGAGATGGAGAGAGAGAGCACAAGCAGGGGAAGAGACAGAGGGAAAGGGAGAAGCAGACTCCCCACTGAGCTGGGAGCCAGACATGGGGCCCGATCCAGGACCTGAAGATCATGACCTGAGCCAGCCAGATGCTTAACCATCTAAGCCACTCAGGCGCCCCTCCATTCACTTTTAATAGAAAGTTTACTAAATGTGATTTAAAGTACAGGAATATTTCTCACAGATTAATGAGAGTGAGGGCAAAGGAAGACAGTACACCAAGTATTCTTAGCATCTTGTTGTTTGCAGCTAGTGAATTGCAGTAAACTGGAATCCAGATTTGTTTTTGTGTGTGTCTCAACCTATGTATAGAGATATACCAGCTAAGAATGCCTGGGGCACTCACAAGGGCTGATAATACTCGTGGCAGCCTCCATGTATGTTTCCCCCACAGGAGCCAATGTTGTGGCCTCTGTGGTTCTCATGCTTGCAAGATGTACCTAGCATCAACCATCAGGGATCCTTGAAAAACAAGGTTTATTACTCAAGTCCTGGAGGTGGGTAAAGGGCATACTCACAGGCCAGCAGCCAAGTTGCTAGCAGAGTAAGAGAAAGAGAAACTATGTGGACCTGGGGTTCTGCTTTAATTGGGGTCAAGAGTGGGGCACCTAAGGTTTCCCAGATTCACTCTTTATTGTTGAATTTAGAATGAAAGAGTGGGAATTAGGGAGCAGGAAAGGTAGTGGTCAGTTATTTAGTTACACAGGGATTTGTAGAAAGGGAACTCATGGTGGAGGGTGGGGTGGGGGGCAGGCCTGTCTTCTTATCTCTCTGTGTAGTTAGTAACTGTGTCATACAGCCAACAATATATTTATTGAAGGTGGATGTCTGACATGATTGCCTTGGCAATCAAAATCTTAATATCAGGCATTGCCATTACAATCAAAAAAGCTTATTCCTAGACACTTATACTACAAGATTGCTTTATTTAGGGGAAAAAAAAAAGTAAAGATGACAGTAAATAAAACCCTATAAGTAGCCTAACTATGACCATGTCATTACTGTTGACTATAACACTTTTTACTATGTCTCAAATTTATGTGTATCATTAAATCCTTTTAGCACATCATCAGTATATAATGGCTTTACTAAGCATTAGAAATATCACTTGTCACCCTTTTGTCACATTTTAACAATTGTCATATTTATTCCTAAACCTGTATTTTATTGTTAAATATTCGGTTAGGCCGAAGTTGATTTTGCTGTTAAATTCACAAAAGATAATATTAAATCTATTAAATGAATATAGTTTTCTCTGATTCTCACTAAATAGATCATTTTCTTCTCCTTTGCTAAGAACACAAGCATGCATAGACAAAATTAATGATTGAAAGTATCAGGTAATAATATATGTTGTATGTAATTTAAACAAAGCATTATTATTTTTGTCAGACTGTTAATAGGCTTTTGTGAAAATATTTAAATTGTAACTTTTCTTATTTACATGGATGTGTTTACAGTTGTTTGCCAGGATTTACTGGAAAAAACTGTGAGAAAGTAATTGACCACTGTAGACTGCTCAGCATCAACTGTCTGAATGAAGGATGGTGTTTCTATATAAGTGGAAGATTCAGAGTAAGTAATTTAATACATGGCAGAGTAATTTAACACTTTAAAATACAATAGCTTCAGGCAGTCTGTATTTCAAATGCTTTTATTAATCTAAACCAGAGAATTATATCTTTATATGTATATTTAAACATGACTTATATAAAGTTTAGTAATAGATATTTTTAACTTATAAGAATTATGTTGAGAACACGTTAACAAGAGTTCTAGGCAGTGTGTTTATTTTAAAATAAGTATATAGCCAATTGAGTCCTGGAAATATATCTCTGTGTACATAAAACCACAGTTACTAATGCCCTAAGCTCTTAAACTAGATAGAGAATAAAATTAGTATGGTAGTTAGGGTATACATTATGCTTTTTGTTGATGGATAGCTTTTGAAATGACTTTACAAGTACACAGTGGGTGTGCAACACACAGTAAGGCATATCCTACAACTCATTGTT
The DNA here is from genome assembly GCF_009829155.1 of Mustela erminea. Lineage (NCBI taxonomy): Eukaryota > Metazoa > Chordata > Mammalia > Carnivora > Mustelidae > Mustela > Mustela erminea. The sequence goes on along the minus strand of NC_045617.1, from coordinate 107,569,908 downwards.
TCCACTTTCAGGTATGCCTATTGGAAGAATTATAAGGTATATACAAGAATTTATGCATATTCAAGAATTTTCACAACAAATCTGAAACAAACTAAAGCCTATGGACAGGAGAGTGGATAAATTCACCAAGTCACACCAAGCAATTATAATGAGTGGTTAAAATGAGTGAACAATAGCTACATTTAGTAATACTTTTAAATATCAAAACATAATGTTGAATTTTAAAATCTTATTGAAGACTAACATAGGCAGATAGTCTGATAATGATTAATTTTTTAAACACAAGAAAGTCCATATTTTCTATGGCTGACATATAGCTAAAGTATAAATGCATATATCAGAAATATACACACTGGCTTTACTAGAAGGGCTCTCTATAAAGAGACAGCTGGGGAAAAGATCAGTGAGAGTACAGAAGGAAATTCTAATCAATTTATGATGCTGTATTTCTTAAAACTGTTTTGGCAAATACTGACAGTAGAATTATGGAATTCATTTTATTGTTTTCTCTAATATAAAATATTTTAATAAAATATTGTTAAAGTAATGAAAAGTCAATTTATGGAATGAATAATGGACAAATTTCTGTGTATATTTCTGGAAACGTATGCTAAAATATAATATGTTAAAATATAATATGTTACTATGGAAGATCATATAGGATAAGATTTAGGATAAGAACACAACGTTTCTTTCACAGCTGTAAAATGTTGATATTATAACATGTCATATATGGTCTTCATTTCCTCTTCACATAAATACCATTCCATTTTATAGAAAATTAAAATGTCTATTGAGTCTTTAATATTTTCGTAAATTCATACATATTGGTAAGGATAGATGAAGCTAGATTTAAATGTACTCCAAGCAACTCTAGAACTCAATACTTCTAAGTACTATACATATCAACTTTCAGTATAAAGAATGTACTAGCATCTCTTTTTCCTTTAAGATATATTTACCCTTTCCTTAAGAGGAGATGGTCTAATTGAAATGTCTTTCCTGCTTTGGTTCAAATTTCTCTTACAATAGACTATTCAGTTTTGAGTTTTGGTTTCTGTGTTGTCTTGGGATAGTCTCTGAGAATTTATCTCTGACTTTTGTTTTTAAATTTCTCTTCCTCCACCATGATTTCTCCCTGGAAAATCTCACCTGTTCTAGTGTCTTAACAATTATCTATGTTACTGACTCTAAATTCAGTTTTAATTTCTTTTTAAGGAACTTGACTGGGGTTACCATTAACTTGCCAAATCTGCTTTTTCTGTAATTCTACTTTAAGTTTAATGACTTCTACTAGATAAAATGTTAGCAAGAAGGAAATGCTATTGGCTTTCTCACTGGGATAAAATTTAGGTGATGATGAGATAATGTGCATTACTAATATTTTTAACACTATAATATTTTTTCAAAAATATGCTTTTCCCTACTGATTAATAATCCTAGTTATGGCTGTACTGAAGTTCTGAAATAGTTTATATTTCAGTTGATTTAATTTAAGCTTTAATATATATACAAATATATTGTTCAGATTGTGTAATGGTTATGGATAGTGGGAATTAACATTACTTTTTAACTTTTTATGATACTTAAGTTCAATGTGACATGTTAAAGAAAATAAAATATATATTATATATTTAAATTATTCTTAGCATATAAATATAAAATGCATTTTTGGAATTTTTAACTGATATTTGTTTTTCTACTCTGATGTTTGCATTATTAACTTTTGAGTATATCAACCAATTTCAAAGAGACGATATGATGAACTATAATATTTTAGGAAGAGATTTGAACTATCTCTTCTCTTATGTGGAGAAAACAAATATATTTATATTCAGAGGGAAGATGAACAGAGCAGGCATAAGGCAAGCAAAATGATATACTTAAATTCAACTATACCCAGAGTCACAATAAATGTAAATTGATTAACACTTCAGTTAATACACCGAGATTATTAATGGTACATGAAACAAAACTCAAATGTTTAAAAGATATTCATTTTATTTAAAAAGATAGAGACATATTGAAAGTAAAATAATGAGAGAGATATATAAAAAATAGACAAAATAATTACTGGTGTAGTTTTATTAATAAGGCAGATTTCAATATCAGGAACGATCAGAGATGAAGGAGTTGGTCAACTAATCATACAGAATTATGCATGTAATAAAAGAGATTCAAAATATATGAACCAGAAACTGACATAATCCAAAAGAAGAATAAGTAAAAGTACAATTATAGTGGAGATATGAATACTTCCCTTTCAGTAATTGGTAGAATAAGTTGACAGAGAATCAGTAAGGATATACAAAATGTGAATGGTACTGTCAATCCACTTACCTGAATGACTACAAAATGTCACACAAAACAGTTGCAGATTATTTATTCTTCTCAACAACACATGTACCTTATTCAGAGGCCTTTTTCATTATGGGGGAGCAGAGGGCCATAGCTGGGCCATTTCCCATGTGCCTCCATGGAGATGTCTTTATAGAAGGGGCCTTGACTGAGCCACATTTCTCTACATTGACTTAAAACTTCTCCTCTCCTAGCCCTCTTTCTCTACCTCCCCACCAAATCCATATAAAGAGTCAAGAGCTTTTTTTTAAGCCTCCTTAGCAATGAGAGGGTTCCCCCATCTGTGTTTCATTCACTGGCTCTTGCCTCATGTTGTTCCTTAGGGGGAAAAATGCCTGGTCTCTCTTTGTTCCTGTTGGTGGCACTGTGGCAGTAAGTGAATAAAGGCTTGAATAGTACTATTTTCACTTCAGCTCTATGTCCTAACTGAGCACCTTGACCCTTGATTGCTTGCCACAAAAATATATTTTTTTTAAGATTTATTTATTTATTTGACAGACAGAAATCACAAGGAGGCAGAGAGGCAGGCAGAGAGAGAGCAGGAAGCTGGCTCTCTGCAGATGCAGGGCTTGATCCCAAGACCCTGGGATCATGACCTGAGTCAAAGGCAGAGGCTTTAATGCACTGAGCCACCCAGGCATCCCAACTTGCTTGCCACAAAATTAAAAACACCCTGTCGTAGTGGGGCGTATTTGTTATCTCATGCAATATTATATGTATATCAGTCATTTTTTTAAAGAAAAAAGAAAAAAGTTTCAACAGTAGATTTTTATAAATAATATTTAGATAAAAAATACAAATGGAAAATAATCACAATTTTAACATGTTCAAATCAGTGAAATATCATTTAAGTCAATATGGACATACCATTTTATATTTCTGCACTAAAACACAAAACTATACATATTTAATGCAACAGTATTTTCACATGTATTCAGGGAAAATATGACCACCAGTTGGCATTTTAGAGTATATACCTAGAGTTTTTTCATCTGTAATAATTCAATATCTAGAAATACCTGAAGTAAGAAAACAAAATTATATTAAACATGTGTAGAAAATATTCACTATATTATTGTTTATTTTAGAATAGAAGCAATCAAATTAATCAAGAATAGCTTAAATATTATGTGTCCCTATAATAGAATTTGCATACAATTTGGACTATGTTTTTCAGGTGCATTGTGATATTTAGAAAATACTCAGATCAAAATATCTGATGAAAAATGGCTATATTACTCTAACTGTAATTTGAGTTTTGATGTATATATATAAGGTATTTATCTACTTGTAACAAAATAAAATATGCATTTCCTGTGTTATGGGAATGGTCAACAGGCATGGCAGCACTACTCCCACAGAGATTATCCATTGGGTTCCACCTCCCAGGGTGTTCAGACATCATGAAAGGTTTTGTATCAAAGGCCCAGGTTTTTCCAGACAGTAAGAAGTACAGGGGATAGGCGGAACCAGTTAGATGGCACAAAGCTAATGTAGTTTCTGATTTGCCCGTACCCATAATCACTCAGGGCTTTGCCATTTTTTAATAAATGTAAATGTTCCCTATGTATTTGAATTGGCCTAATGGAAAGAGTGAAGTATCTGAGGCCTGTGATCTATGTAGTCTAGGGACAAGTTAATACACACAGGGACAGGGAAGCAAGGAGACACAGAGAATCATGGGGCAGAATGGCTTAAGGAATCACAGAGAGGCTCTGAGGTGAAATCCAGATGTAACTTAACACCAAGGTTAACCAGAGTTGTGTTGGCCAGTGGAGCCTGGATGATATTTGTATTGTACAGGTAGGCATAGTATCGGCTAAAAGGAATAAACCAACAAACCAACAAAATAGAGACAGTGGCTTACTCCTGTTAAGGGGATTAGACCAAAATTATTATCAGAAAAAAAGAAGATTTATTTCTTTTGAATATACATTTAATTGAAGTATTATAAAGGATAAAACATATTCCATAATCACTTTAAGATTAGGAAGTTTAAATTAAATGCAACATGATGGACAATATTAGGGGTAAAAAAAGTGTAGGTCAGAACCTTATTAATTCTGAGCCATGCTCTTCATCATGAGTTAAATTTGCCTTTTTTCAATTCATTTTCGCTATAATTAAAGTGGCAGAAGGATGCTGAACTTTCTCATTGAAATTGTGATGAGGAATTTCTAATCAAGCACTTTCACAATGTCAATATTAATCTCAATATTAATAATATAAATAGCCCCCATGATAAAACAATTGTTACTTTCCAAATGAGAGTCAGATTTCTAAGAATTGCCAAAAATAAATCACTGAAAAAAATTAAGAGCTCAAACTCATAGTGAAAAAAGGGAAAGCACTGTTCTTATTGTCATTTTTATGTTTATAAAAATGAATAAATTATAGTTACTAAATTTAAAAATATGATTGATATTATGCACACAAAAAACTAAAAATATAGACACTGCAATTAAATGCTATTTACATTGTCTCATAGCAATGATTCAGGATTTATTTTCCTTAGAATTTCAATGATTTACTAATAAATTTAATTTCATTTTAATAAATATTATACATAGGACCACAATTTCTGGCCTGTGCCAGAAATCCAAATATTTTATAACTTCCTGATGTTATGACAGAATTGTTGACTGATGCTTTTTATATAATCAAAGAAAATACCATGAGAGCTTTCTATACAACTCCTTTGGTTCTCTTCTTTTATAACTGGTTCAGGGATGCAGATATAAGAAAGCAGTTTATGTTTTATCTCATCTTTTTAAGTTTCCTATAAGATTTCACTGGGGAACCAACAAAAAACCAAAATTTTAAAACTCATCTAGTTTAACTTTACCATCTGTTTCATTCCTCTTTTCTATTTCCATCCTCTAGTTAAATCTTTTTTTTTTTTACAATAATTTTCAGCAAGCGTGACTTATGCAAACTCACACTGAACACTGAAAGAAGTAAAGCTCAAATTAGAATTCCATATGAATACAATTTGCATTTGGGGTAGGAGTTAGAGTTTTAAAATTTTAGTTGCAACAACAGAAAATCTAAACAGAATATCTCTCTCTCTTTCAATCTTTCTCTCTCTCAAGCTCGCGCATGCATGCACATGTGTGCAAGTATACACTTACACACACACACACAGTAATTTGAAGGCTCACATACTTAGACTTTTCAAGGGCTAGATCAGGTAAGCATTTACCCAGAGGCTCAATGTGAAACATATTCCTTCTAGCTCACAGTAAAATAGCAACAGTGCCCTCAAAGTTTCTAGAAGAAACCAGGGCCTTTATCTTGAAGATTTTGATCCAAATTCTGGTTTGTGGGGTTCTCCTTTCTGTTTAGGTATTTTCTCAAATGTTTACCCTTTCAGTGAGTTCTTTCATAGGCACCCAACTGAAAATGTTAAATCCTCATTTCTGGCTCACACATGTCATCTCCTTTTTTTAGTTCCTTCTTAACAATCATTTTTATCTAGTTTCCCAGATAACAGTATAATTCTTCACATTATCTTTTCCATTGTCTATACATGTATATTAGGCTGAATTTAAGTTTTATGTAGGTAGATGTCTTTGTTTCTTTATACAAAACTACCCTTCTTCCAGAAAAGGCAGTAAAATTTCATCAGAGACAAGTCATGGCAAGTGTAGCAGATACGAAACTCTTTGGAAGGATGCTTCAATGTAGGAAGAGCACAGACTCCATAAACTGAGCAACAGGAAACCTCTCCCTTAGTAGTGGGTAGTCAGTGCTTCCTTGACATGGAATTTGGGGAGAGGTATATCTGGTGAAGATGGAAAGAATTACATGATACATAAAAGACCCCTCAGTGTTGCTTTTTTTTTAATGTAAAAAATTGTAAAGTTCAACTTATCAAAGAAAGGGACATTGGAAGCTAAATATGTTTTGGACACTCAAAGTATTAGTTTGTACACATATACAAAATAAAAAAAAAACTAATGTTTACACTATGATCTGCTGCAGAAGCCTAAGTTGAGCAGAAAAGTTGAAACTATTTCATACTGACCCATAAGTATTCTAAGCTATTAAAAGTTCCTTGTAATTGTAGCCTCAATGAGAAAAATATGGTAATTTGTTCATTCTTTAACAATCCTGAGACTTTTCTTGAGATTTGGAGAATGGATGGATAGTGCCATAGTGGTGAGATCTAAGAGACATCTCTGGAAAAGAATAGGTAAGGTCAGGTACAACAGATCCCTGGAGCAACCAAGTGTAATTTTTGCCCCCCCCCCCCTGGGGGGTACTTGTCGGTGTCTAGAGACATTTGTGGTTGTCACAAATAGAGATTGAATCTGCTAATAACAGCCGCTAAGCATCCTGCAATGCACATGACAGCCCCCTACAACAAAGAAATATCAGGTCCAAATGTCTGTACTGCTGTGGTTGAGAAAACTGACATAGGAAAGTTAGGCCGTATAAGTTGGAGAATAGTAAAACCTGTGCCCAGAAAGAAAAACAGTCTTCATGAAAGTTAAAGAACCCCAGACTTAAAGAAGAGAAACTTTTATCTCGAACTAGCAGATCCCTAGCATAAGATAGCATTATAAACTGAGACTTTTTTCTAGTTTATGTGGACCCTGCAACTGAGTTAGGTACGTAGAGTTAGTTAAGTCAAATTGCTTTCTTATTCTTTTTCTTCCTTTGTTGGGAATAGATTAATTACTTTAAGTTCAGAAAGAGGTATACATGCTGGTTGGTCACAAACTCTGCTTCTCAATCCTTCCCTCTGAAATACTTACTGACTTAGATTAAATTTGTTTGAATTTTTAAAAATATTTTATTTATTTATTTGAGAGAGAAAGAGAGAGAGAGAGAGCGTATGACCTGGGGGAAAGGCAGAAGGAGACAGAGAGGCAGACTCCCTGCTAAGCAAGAGGCTTGATGAGGGATTAGATCCCAGGACCCTGAGATCATGAGCTGAGCCAAAGGCAGATACTTAACTGAGTAAGCCACCGAGGTGCCCCAAATTTGTTTGAATTTTTCTTATTATTTATGTTATTGAACATTTAGTTGAAAAAATTTGGAGGTTAAGTAGCTCGAAATATGTGATGAGAATGAGTTCTCTCTACTTTGTTTTTAAGGAGGGGGGAAACAGGAGCAGGATTCCAGATTTATTAAACATAAAATGGCTAAATGAAAGAGTCATTGAAATGCTTGAAGGAGCTTTAGGAAGGTTGTATAATCAGGGTCGACTTCAATAATCTTCTGATCCATGTCTTATACCTCAGAAATTGTTATTCGTTTTCTCTTCTCTCTTTTTCATAGACAAATTTCTCAATGGCTTTCTCTGTCTACTTCATTAAGTGGATAATTTATCCTGCTTCTGTTCAGACTTTTGGTAGGGAAGTTGACTGTTGCCTAAAATAATGCTTGAAAGAGAATAATGTCCTCACAGTAGCTTTAAACTTTTAAATCTTTTTCCTGTGCATATGTTACTTCTTTATTTTAGTTCTTCAATATATTTTAATCATTTGAATCACAAGCACATTTTAAATAAGCAAGCACAAACAACATGTTTTGACTTGGAATAAATTTTTTCAAAGAACTCAAGAAAAAAAATTTCCTAGGGTTAATGTTCAACCAGTTGTTAAATGATTTTATTGTCCTACATTGTTAGTCACAAAAAGAGGTAGAACTTTTGGTTCTACCAAAAGTTGGGCTCACATATTATTTATTATCTGAGTCCTCTGACACTGCCTCCCTAGTAAGTAATAATAAAGCAACAGGTATTCCTATCTTTGAAGAATTAATAGAAATTAAAGTTACCACACAGATTCTATTATATGTCAAGAACTTTGTGTATAGAAAATATACTGGTGTCTTAATAGTAGTTCTGGGACAAAAATAGAAGAACTCAGAGATTAGACTTTACATCAATGTCACTTCTAGATCCAAAGTAGATATGTAGGTTAACTGATTTATAATAAGTAATAATTTTGTAATTTCACATTTTTATATGTGATTATAATAATTATCAGTAGCTATGCAATAGCTAATGAATAAACTTAAATGATGAATATATTCAAAAACTTCTCTCATATTCAAAAAATTGATTTTATTTGATTTTATACTATTATCAATTTATAAAAGCAAGAATAGAGGGAGTTTTAAGCATATATTTTATTGTTTCTTTTGCCCACTTTTAGCAGAGTTTTTATATCAAGTGATAAAGTAAATGAAAACAGTTTAAGTATAAGAAGTCACAACTTAATCTAAACTAGTGCAATCCTGTGAATAGTTGAAATGTTCATATTTAAAGGAAACAAATATGGACAGTTTATATAGCTTAGAAAATCTATAGGTGTCAATAGGTCTTCATTGATAATGAAATAGAAAAATGAATAGAAAAAAAAATTCATGAAGTTTTTACAATTTGAAAATTTGCCTCCTGTAATTAAGGAAAAACCCCCATTGGTGAATTTAATTCTTAAAAGTGTGTTTATTTGGGGTGCCTGGGTGGCTCAGTAATTAAGTGTCTGCCTTCCACTCAGGTCATGATCCCAGCATCCTGGGATCGAGCCCCACATAAGACTTCCTGCTTGGTGGCAAGCCTGCTTCTCCCTCTCCCACCCCCCCTGCTTCTGTTCCCTCTTTTGCTGTGTCTCTCTCTCTCTCTCTGTCAAATAAATAAATAAATAAATAAAACCTTAAAAAAAAAGTGTGGTTATTTATGTGAATCTCATTCATATTACATTTAGAATCACTAAGAAGGAACTTTCTTCCCAAAATGCTTGTTGGCAGGAGTTAGAACCATAACATCTGTAGATATGCTAAGGTTAGATACCTAAAAGAGGTATCAAAAGTAGATGTGAAATAAACTGAAGAAATAGCTTTCATGAACATTTTCTGGGGAAACCAGAGTATGGTTGAGGGAATAAAGGTACCCCATATATGCCATGTTCTACTCCCAAGAGCCTCTCAATATTCTCTTACATGGAGAAAGAGACTCTGAAGATGTGATCAAGACAAGGATTTGATATAATTTTATCATGGATCACAAAGATTCTTATCAGAGGGCTGTAGAAAGAGTCTGAAACCAAGAAAGTGATGTGATGATGGGAACAGAGACTGAAATGTTTCTCTTTGAAAGTATAGGAATTGCCCATGAACTGAGGAATATAGGCAACCACCAGAAGGTGAAAAACGCTAGGAAATTGATTCTCCCCTCAGAGCCTGCAGAAGCTGCTAGCCCTCTTAAAACTTTGACTCCATCCAAGTAGGACTGATTTTGGACTTGCAACCTTCAGAAATATAAGAGACAAATGTTTTAGACTGCTAGGGTCATAGTAATTTATTATACCAGCAATGGGAAAGAAAACATAGAGATTTCAACGAAACATTTTTAACACCAAAATTTGCTAGCTGAAAATGAGTAGAGAAGCTCCTTAACAGAATATGTAAGTTTGAAAATATAAGGATGATAATAGGTCTTCTCAAAAAGATATACATGAAACACAAAAATAAGTCACCCTAGATTTATTTTTAGAGGCCATTTCTAGTTTTAGGACTGTCTGTAACTAATTGACATAGATGAATCAGTGCAGGTCAGGAAAAAAAAAAAAAAAAGAACAAGATAACTGGTTGGCTCTGTATATTGGAAAAGTGGACTCATCATTCATTGGTTAAAATTCTGTGTTTACTTTGAAATGGTGGGCATGCCTGTGGGTCCATGTGTCACCTACTTAGGGAAACAGCAGGCATGCTCATAAAGTGAGATCTTGTCTTTTAACATTTTGCTCTCCCATTACTCACTCAGACAAGAATAGCCCCTGCTAATGTATCCTGCATGTTTACGTGATTTACTAATTTATCATCCACACCAGGATACATTGGAGAATTAAATGGGGTTCTATCAATTACTTGTCTAGTATAACAGGCATTGAACCAAGGCTGGTTTATACGTGGAACACTGTTTAACTTGTATTCTTCCCCAATATGGACAGCTAATTTTTATAAATTGTAATCTATATGATCCTGATATTATCATTAACAATTTGTGAAGTAATGTTTCACCTAGCACTCTAAGAAACCAATGAAAGTGTTAATTAAAAATGAGGTGATTAGCACTACATAGCATCATATATAATGTACTATTCAGCCAACATTTTGATAATAGATGTAATGACAGGTAATCACAGAGGCCCATGGGTTAACTAACTTTTATTCTTCCACAATAAGTTTTGGTGAAAGCCTTAGTCAGGGGTTTCTATGGAAAATGTCTCTACCCTTCTTTTTCATCTCAGGTTTTGTAGCCTTCTTATTTGTGCCATGTCACTAGTTGTTCTCAATGAAATAATATGTATTGAAAAACTACTTTGTAGAAACTCTCTACCTAAGCATATACTGCTGAACAAGACAGTTCATGGTCCTATCTCATGCTTTAGAGTAGTCATTCAAAGTTTAGGATTGATGATTGTATCCACCTATTGTAAGGAAGGATTAGGGGTCCCTGGGTGGCTCAGATGGTCAAGCATCTGCCTTAGGCTCAGGTCATAATCTCCAGGTCCTGGAATCAAACTCCATGTCCAGCTCCCAGCTCAGTGGGGAGTCTGCTTCTCCCTCTGCCTCTTCCTCTGCTTATGCTCTCTCTGTCTCTCAAATGAATAAATAATACCTCCTAAAAATATAAGGAAGGATTAAAAAGGAATAAAATATTGCCGTTTGCAAAGATGTGGATGAATCTAGAAAGCATTATGCTAAGTGAAATAAGTTAGTCAGAGACAAATACCATATGATTTCACTCATATGTGAAAAGTTAAGAAATAAAACAAATGAACATAGGGGGCAAAAAAAAGAGGCAAATGAAGAAACAGACCTTAACTACGGAAGAAAAAAAACTGAGGGTTACTGGCGGGGAAGTGGGCATGAGAATGGGTTAAATAGGTGATGGGGTATTAAGGAAGACATTTGTTCTGAGCACTGGGTGTTGTATGTAAGCGATGAATCACTAATTTCTCCACCTGAAACCAGTATAATGCTGTATGTTAACTAACTTGAATTTAAAGAAAAATTTGGAGAAAGAAAAAAAGGAAGGATTATTTCCTCAAACTGACAGCAAGAGATACAAACAGGCCCTAAGCATACTTAAGTATACTTAAATATATACTTAATGTTAAATATATTTCCTACCTCCTTCACTAGCTCTTCATAATCTTTCCTTACCTGAATCTAAAATTGGACAGAAAAATTCAGGGAATGAGAACTGCATGCAGATGAATGGTCACAAGAGGAATCTTTTAGGTCCTAAGAGAATAAAAGTGGCAGTATTTTTCTTGGTTGTTGCCATTGTATTTTGAATAGGTTTACTGTTAGCAAATCTGGGTCAATCCCTAATCATTATTACATCTGTTATGAGAATACAGAAAGGCATTTGCTTCACCAGTTCTTTGTCACTTACCAATTTTTCTCAGCCTGGTAATCACCTTAAGTCCTAATTCTTTATCTTTCTAGACACCCTTCACAAAGCATGTTTTTGCAAGCAATCTTTCTTAATTTACAAAAATTCCTTCTGACAAGATGCTGATGACTAGAACTCTTTACAATGAGGTGCAAAGTTTAATTACATAATTGTAACAAAAAGGCTTAATATGGACTGTCACCTAGTTAAATTTTTTTGCAAAGAAAATTAAAATTACTCTTCTCATTTAAACAGTGAATATAAAAATCAGGATACATAAGTTAAATTTCAGTTTTAAAAACTAGGTGCCTCTCTTACACTTACTCTGCAAAGTTCTAATTAGACAACCACTTCTTTTTAATTCTATTCTATCTCTTTAGTAATGATTTTGAGAACTCAGTGGTGTTATCCAAGGTGATTGAGCTGAACTTTTAAAATGAACCAAATTGACCCAAAGAAGCATATTATCCCTGATTTTCTCATTAAAACTACTGGTTAAAAAGGTAACTATAAGGAAGACCTGAAGGAATTATAAAATTATCTAGAATCACCCCCAAAAGAAGATGTCACAGTGAATTTTAATATTTTTAATATGGTCCAGTTTTATTTCTTTTATGAGGACCAAGGGTTAAAGCCTTCTACCCATATCTACCCATTTGTGAAAATATACTCAGTGGCTCAATTGGGAAAACATTTAAGATTTAAGTTGCTAGATATAAAAAGTAAAATCAGTGATGTAAGAATTGATTATAAAGATAATACAAGACACAAAAAGATTGAAGAGCATTCCACGCTCATGGATCAGAAGAATAAACATTGTTAAAATGTCTATACTGCCTAGAACCATCTATACTTTCAGTGCCATCCCAATCAAGATTCCACTGGCATTTTTTAAAAAGCTGGAACAAACAACCCTAAAATTTGTATGGAACCAGAAGAGACCCCGAATTGCTAAGGAAATATTGAAAAAGAAAAGCAAAACTCGGGGCATCATATTGCCTGATTTCAAGATTTACTACAAAGCTGTGATCACCAAGGCAGCATGGTACTGGCACAAAAACAGACAGATAAACCTGTGGAACAGAGTAGAGAGTCCAGATATGGACCCTTAACTCTATGGTCAAATAATCTTTGACAAAGTGGGAAAAAATATACAGTGGAAAAAACAGTCTCTTCAATAAATGATGCTGGGAAAATTGTACAGCTATGTATAGAAAAATGAAACTTGATTATTCTCTTACACCATACACAAAGATAAATTCAAAATGGATCAAAGACCTCAACGTGAGGCAGGAATCTATCAAAATCCTAGAGGAGAACATAGGCAGTAACCTCTTTGACATTGGCCACAGCAACTTCTTTCAAGACACGTCTCCAAAGGCAAGGGAAACAAAAGTGAAAATGACCTTTTGGAACTTCAGCAAGATCAAAAGCTTCTGCACAGCAAAGAAAACAGTCAACAAAACAAAGAGGCAAACCACGGAATAGGAGAAAATATTCACAAATGACACTACAGACAAAGGACTGATATTCAAGATCTATAAAGAACCCTTCAAACTCAAAATAAACAAAACAGATAATCACATCAAAAAATGGGCAGAAGACATGAACAGACACTTCCCCAAAGAAGACATACAAATGGCTAACAGACACATGAAAAAATGTTCATCATCGTTAGCCATCAGGGAGATTCAAATCAAAACCACATTGAGATACTACCTTACACCATTTAGAATGGCCAATATTAACAAGACCATAAACAACATGAGTTGAAGAGGATGTGGAGTAGGGGGAGCCCTCTTACACTGTTGGTGGGAATGCAAATTGGTGCAGCCACTTTGGAAAACAGTGAGGAGATTCCTTAAGAAATTAAATACAGAGCTACCCTATGATCCTGCAATTGCACTACTGGATATTTACCCCAAAGATACAGATGTAGTGAAAAGAAGGACCATCTGTACCCCAATGTTCATAGCAGCAATGGCCACAGTCACCAAACTGTGTGGAAAGAACCAAGATGCCCTTCAACAGATGAATGGATAAAGAAGATGTGGAGTATTATGCCTCCATCAGAAAGGATGAATATCCAACTTTTGTATCAACGTGCATGGGACTGAAAGAGTTTATGTTGATTGAAATAAGCCAAGCAGAGAGAGTCATTATCATATGGTTTCACTTATTTGTGGATCATAAAGAATAATACGGAGGACATGGGGAAATGGAGAAGTGAGTTGGGGGAAATTGGAGAGGGAGACAAACCATAAGAGACTGTGGACTCCGAGAGAGAAACTGAGGGTTTTGGGGAGGTGGCAGTGGGAGATTGAGTGACCCTGGTGGTGGGTATTATGGAGGGCAAGTATTGCATGGAACACTGGGTGTGGTGCATAAACAATGAACTCTGGAACACTGAAAAGAAATATTAAAAAAATTTAAAAAAATTTTTTTAAAGATTTTATTCATTTACTTGACAGAGACAGAGAGATCACAAGTAGGCAGAGAGGCAGGCAGAGAGAGGGGGAAGCAGGCTCACTGCTGAGCAGAGAGCCAGATGTGGGGCTCGATCCTAGGACCCTGAGACCATGACCTGAGCCAAAGACAGAGGCTTAACCCACTGAGCCACCCAGGCGCCCCCAAAATTAAAAAATTTTAAAAAAAGATATGATCCATACATACAATGTGGTATTATGCCTCCATCAGAAAGGATGAATACCCAACTTTTATATTAACATGGTTGGGACTGGAAGAGATTATGCTGAGTGAAATAAGTCAAGCAGAGAGAGTCAATTATCACATGATTTCACTTAGTGGGGCATAAAGAATAAACACAATACACTGGGAGATGGAGAGGAGAAGTGAGTGGGGGGAAATCAGAGGGGGAGATGAACCATGAGAGACTGTGGACTCTGAGAAACAAACTGAGGGTTTTGGAGGGGAGGTGGGTTGGGGTTTGGGTAAGCATGGTGGTGGGTATTAAGGAGGGCATATATTGCATGGAGCACTGGGTGTGGTGCAAAAACAACGAATTTTGGAACACTGAAAAAAAATAAAATTAAATTAAAAAAAATAATACAGGAAAAACTAAGGTACACACACACATATTTACAGATGGAGAAGATATTTACACAGATATTTAATTTAAATATTTAGTTAAATAGCAAAATGTTAACTAAAATTGAGTTCAAGTAATGTAACAAAATGTTATAAAACTTGACTTGTATTAAAACAAATAAATGAGTACATATTAAATTATTTCTTCCATTACTTCGCAAGTTAAAAAAAAATTAGCCACTCAGTCTGTTAAGAATGTATTCTTCCTGGTATGGCAACCTTATCAAATATGTCTGATTACACCCCAAAAAACAGCATCAGCTGGAAAATTAAAAATCTGTGGAAACAAAATTTATACATTTTTAAAGGAGTTGAGAGTTTTTTCTTTCTCCAGAAAAGGTGAAATTTAACTATAGCCAAAAAACTCTAGAATGAATATGTTAATTGAAAAATAAAACTGAAGCTGTTTAATTAATTAAAACAATTGTTTTATTTAATGTTATACTGCTATTATAAGAAATTTCACTGGGATTTAGCTGGGATGAAAATTTTAATAGGGAGTTTGATTTTCCAGTCATTTGTTTGATAACAGGCTAAGACAAATGAATGTTACCTAGTCTGTGAAAGAAAGATGAAGATAACAAATTAAAAAAAAGAATTTTAACATTATTGTAAATGATAAAGATAACCATTTCTTCTCTCTCTCTCAGACTGTCAAATACATTCCTGAAATTGCATATAATTTGGCGTTCAAGGCCAAAAAATATGCAAGAGACTATCACTATGGTTTAGTGTCTTAGTTAAATTCTTTTTAGCCCAATAGCCAGAAGTTGATTTAGGAGCAAAGATAATCAGATTATTTTCATAGTTCTTTGGAACTGATTGAACATAAAAGAATTACTTCACTCTTTGAAGATTGTCCATGCACTTTCTAATTTTCTTCACTTAGTTTAAAGCAATGATAGGAGTTTAATAATAGACGGTGTATTTGAGAGATCTAAAAACGAAAGTCCTTAAGAGGGAATAAATATGTTAGGAAACAGGATAGCCTTGGAGAATATTACAGTTTATCCATACTGACATAGAAGACTGATGTAAAATAATTTTACAAAATCTATATGTTTAAGAATGGGAAGAGAGGGAGAAGTTGGAAGATAGTGAAATAAAAGAACCCCAGGCTCACCCCATCCCATGAATGCAACTCAATAACTATCAAACCATCCTGAATACCTCAGGAATTGCCCTGAAACCTGACAGAGCAAACTCCCCAAATAAGTTAGAAAAGAGGTTACATCAATGAGGGCTGGAAGTCCGGAGACAGGGTTAGGGAGAAAAACTAATCTTGACCCTTTCAGTGGGAAGGGAGCCAGGGTCATGGAGAAGGGCGAGAGACAGACTAATTCACATGGGAGCTCATGAGGAAAAGGAATCCTCATAGCAGTTGGCTTGGAAATCAAAAGGGGCCAAATTTTGTGACTTCTGGCAATCAGCAGGACTTAAAGCCTAGAGTTGTAAAGGTCAGGGGCTTAACTGGGATAGATCCTGAAAGGCATTGTGCTGCACTTGAAGAAAAGATAGGGAAAACAGCAGGAACATACAGTGTGGAAATAGTGATCTGAAGAGTGCCCCTAGGCATGCCTCACACCATGGGGAGGTTATTTGCTCACCCTCAAGCACATCCCAGAGAGGCATAGTTCACAAAGAGATCTCTCTAGGAACAAAGGAACTGGCCTATAACATTTAATTCCCCTGCCCCTCAGCATAAGCAAAGGGTCAGGTGTTTGAACAGCACCGTGCCTACACTCTACCTTACTTGGTTACACCCAACCCTCCCCACTCCTACTCCCCATGCGCTCCCACCGCCACCTCCACCCAGTGATCTGGTGGACTGTCCTTCCCAGTCTTGCTTTACTTGGTCCCAGCACCACAGTACTCCTCTCCCAGAAGACTGATCCAAATCCTTACTCACATCTTGAGTGTCTCTTGACATGGAAGTTGTGTGTAGCTGTGGTTCCAGCTGCAATGGTGACTGGTCTCATTTCACAGACCAGAGCACACCTAGGTAAAATGCACCACATTCAGGTCAGGGACTAAATGCTTCCCACAACAGACAGAAAGAGAGCTCTCCAGATGACTGTTCTGAAGGATAAAGTGGCCAAGAGCAACAACAAAGCACATGCAGCACACATTGGAGACACTCCCAGAAGCACTAGGTTCTCTGAAATGGGGGACATTACACAGCATGCTGCTACAGGACCTCTTCTTCCTAAGGCATCACCCTCAAGAACAGGCAATGTACTGACTTTTCTAACACAACAAAAGAGGTATAGAGACTTAGAAAAAATGATAGGACAGAGAAATTTATCATAAAGGAAAAAGCAAAAAACAAGGCCAGGGTCAGAGATATAAGTGAAACAGATATAAATAACATACCTGATAGAAAATTTAAACTAATGATTACAAAGATGCTCACTGGGGGCACTTGGGTGGCTCAGTTGGTTGGACATCTGACTCTTAATTTCTGCTCAGGTCATGATCTCAGGGTTGTGAGTTTGAGCTCCAAATCAGGCTTCATGTTCAACAGGAAGTCTGCTTGAGATTCTCTTTCTCTCCTTCTGCCCCTCCCCCTCCTCTCTCTCTCTCTCTCTCTCCCTCTCTCCCTCTCTCTCTCTTTCTTTCTCACAAGATAAATAAATTAATCTTTTAAAAATATGAAGATACTCACTGGAATTGAGAGAAGATTGGAGGACATCAGTGAGACCCTTGACACAGATAAAGAATGATAGCAGAGACAAAGGGCTCAAAACTGAAATCACA
Organism: Mustela erminea; assembly: GCF_009829155.1. NCBI lineage: Eukaryota > Metazoa > Chordata > Mammalia > Carnivora > Mustelidae > Mustela > Mustela erminea. Next base: position 107,552,267 of record NC_045617.1, on the reverse strand, counting down.
AACACACTTCATGGAATGAATGGAAGTCTGGAAGAAGCAAGCATAGGAATTAAATGATGACCTAGAAGACAGAGTAATAGAAAGTAATCACGCTGAACAAAAGAGAGAAAAAATTATGCAAAAAAATAAAATTAAGGAACTCAGCAATTCCATCAAACATAGTAATATACATATATATATATATATATATATATATATATATATATATAAAATATCTTTCCACTTATTGTGTCGTCTTCAATTTCTTTCATCTATATCATAGTTTTTAGCATACAGATCTTTCATCTTCTTGGTTAAATTTATTACTGAGTATCTTACTGCTTTTGGCACTATTGTAAATGCTTTATTTCTTAAGATAATTCCTTTTTAGTGTATAGAAACACAACTGATTTTCATATGTTGATTTTGTATCCTACAACTTTAATTCATTTGATTATTATTCCTAAGTTTTTAGAATTTTTTAATATATATAAGATCATGTCATCTGTGAACAGACATATAAATTTACTTTTTTTTTCCAATTTGAATGCTTCTTAATTCTTTTTATTATCTAAATGCTCTAGCTAAGATTTCTAGTAATTTCTTTTTTTTTTTTAAAGATTTTATTTATTTATTTGTCAGAGAGAGCGTGAGAGCGAGCGAGCACAGGCAGACAGAGTGGAAGGCAGAGTCAGAGGGAGAAGCAGGCTCCCTGCAGAGCAAGGAGCCCGATGTGGGACTTGATCCCAGGACGCTGGGATCATGACCTGAGCCGAAGGCAGCTGCTTAACCAACTGAGCCACCCAGGCGTCCCAGATTTCTAGTAATTTCTTAAATGAGAGTGGTGAGGATAGGCAACCTTGTCTTTTTTCCTGATCTTAGCAGAAGAGCTTTCAAACTTTTACCAGGGAATATGACATTAGCTATGTGCTTGTCATGTATGGTTTTTACTATGTTGAGATACATTTCTTCTATATCCACTTTGTTGAGAGTTTTTAACATAAATAGATGTTGAATTTTATTAAATACCTCCCATGCATCTATTGTGATCACTGTATGATTTTTATCATGCATTTTATTCATGTTGTATATAACATTTATTGATTTGCATATATTGAACCATCCTTGTACCCCAAACATGAATTCTACCTGATCAGTGGTGTATTATCTTTTAATGTGCTGTTGAACTTGCTAATACTGTGTTTAGATATTTTGTATCAATACTCATTAAGATATTGGCCTGTAGTTTTCTTTAATGATAGTGTCTTAGTCTGGTTTTGGTATGAGGGTAATGCTGGCCTCATAAAATGAATTTGAGAATGTTTCCTTCTCTTTTATTTTTTGGAAGACATTTGGATGAATTGGTATTAGTTCTTTAGAAGTTTTTTAAAAATTCATGATTGATTCCATCTGGTCCTGGTAAATTCTTTTTTGGGAGGTTTTGATTACTGACTCAATCTCCTTTCTCTCTCTCTTTCTGTTCAAATTTTTAGTTTCTTTATGATTCAGTCTTGGTCAGTTATATGTTTCTATGAATTTATCCATTTATTTTACATTTTTCAATTTTTCATATAATTATTCTAGTAGTCTATTATGATATTTCTATTTGTATGGTGTAAGTTGTAATATCTCCTCATTCATAATTTAATATATTTGGGCTTATTTGGTCTAGCTAAACATTTATTAATTTTAGTTATTTTTTCATGGAATCAGATCTTAGTTTTTTTTAAATTTTTTTATGGTTTTTCTATTTCATCTATTACTGCTATAATCTGTTATTTCTTTTCTTCTGCTAACTTTTGTCTTAGTTCATTCTTCATTTTCTAGTCCTTGATATATAAAGTTAGGTTATTTATTTGAGATTTTTTTTTCTTGATCTGTGTGTTTATTACTACACACTTATCCTTTAGAACTGATTTTGTTGCATCTATATTTTAGCATTTTTTTCCATTTTAATTTATCTCAAGTTTTTTTTTTTTTTTAATTTCCCTTTGATGTGTTTTTGGATCTATTGTTGTGTTGTTTAACCTCCATATAATTCTAGCTTTTCTCCTATTACAGATATAGCTTCACTCTATTGTGGTCAGTAAAGACACTTGATATAACTTATTCTTCTCTTCTTTGACTTGTTTTGTGTCCTAACATATGATTGATGCCTATTCTGCTGCTGTTGAGTGGAATATTCTGCTGGATCCATTTGGTCTATAGTTCAGTTCAAATCTGCTCTTTTTTATATATTCTCTGAATGGATCTATTAATTGTTTATAATGGGGTATTAATGTCCCTAAGTATTATTGTATTGCTATTTATTTCTCCCTTTAGTTCTTCTAGCATTTGCTTTATATATTTGGGTGCTATAATATTAGGTGCATAAATATTTACAACTGCTATATCTTCTTGATGGATTGACCCATTTATCATTAAATAACCATCTTTGGCTCTTTTGACCATTTCTTGGTTAAAGTCAATTTTGTCCGCTGTAACTGTCCCCACTATAATTTGGTTACCAATTGATTGAAATATATTTTTCCATCCTTCACTCTGTCTACATGTGTTCTTAAAGCTATGTTAAGTCTCTTGTAGGAAGTATTTCATTAGATATTTTCTTTTTTTTTTTTTATTTTTTAATGGTTATTTTATTTTATTTTATTTGAAACTCTTATTTTTTTTTATTTTTTATTTTATTTTATTTTATTTTTTTATTTCCAGCATAACAGTATTCATTATTTTTGCACCACACCCCGTGCTCCATGCAATCCGTGCCCTCTATAATACCCACCACCTGGTACCCCAACCTCCCACCCCCCGTCCCTTCAAAACCCTCAGATTGTTTTTCAGAGTCCATAGTCTCTCATGGTTCACCTCCCCTTCCAATTTCCCCCAACTCCCTTCTCCACTCTAAGTCCCCATGTCCTCCATGCTATTTGTTATGCTCCACAAATAAGTGAAACCATATGATAATTGACTCTCTCTGCTTGACTTATTTCACTCAGCATAATCTCTTCCAGTCCCGTCCATGTTGCTATAAAAGTTGGCATGAATCATTAGATATTTTCTAATTTTTTTCCTTGTGAATTCATCACTGCTCTTTCAAAAGTCATTAAATTTCTTTAAACCAGGTAGAGTAAGATTTAATATAAATAAATAAAATGCTAATGATTTATTAGTGGTAGCTAAAGAAGGATGAGTGAAAAAGAAATATCGATGGAAGGTGAAGGTCACAAAAATAGGAAAACTTCAGATTTAGAAGATCCTGTACCTCAAAATTTTGTGGTAACATTTCTGTTGTGTCAGTCAGTTAACAATTGTACCAATTGTTCTATTAATGTGTAAATTAAAGAACAAAAATAAAGTAGAAGATAATGGGGTTGGAAACCCAACTATGTAGGTTTATGTCCTAGTCTTATGAAAATTGAGGTGCGTAAACTTAAAACAAAAAGACAAAACCTCTTAGTTGTTGTCTTTTTTTTTTTTTAAGATTTTATTTATTTATCAGAGAGAGAGAGGGAGCGAGCACAGGCAGACAGAATGGCAGGCAGAGGCAGAGGGAGAAGCAGGCTCCCTGCTGAGCAAGGAGCCCGATGTGGGACTCGATCCCAGGACGCTGGGATCATGACCTGAGCCGAAGGCAGCTGCCCAACCAACTGAGCCACCCAGGCATCCCTTAGTTGTTGTCTTTTTATCTTAAGTATAAAACAGAATATAAGACTTACTTTCAAGACTGTTGAGTATTCAAACAAAATGAATTAAATAAAATAATGTTTTTGAACACATTTGAAGAATGGTAAAGGTTATATGTATGGTAAAATTGTATCTCTCATACAACACAAAGAGTGAGAAAGAGAGAGATGGGGTACCCTTTATCCCTTTTATTAATATCTTTATTATATAAAAGGAAAAACATGTCTATGTTTTCTTACACAGTTTATAAAAACTGATAAGCGCTTAAAATAAATATAAATAGAATCACCAGGGAACATAGTGCAGTTGTAGGTATAAGGCATGATTTAGGGATATAGTTTCTTTGAAAGAGACAAGTTTAAGATACTTAATATAGCAAGAGAAGCAGGATATCTAAAAGAAATCATTATCTAGCCTAAGAAATGTGGCTGCTAAAATAATAAATCAACATATAGAGTTGTTTTTAAAGCTTCTTCATACTATCAATCAAGATCAGTCTCCCTTTATAAAAAAAGGAAAAGCCTTAAGGAAAGCATCTTCAAATACATTTGGCATAAGTATGTTAAATCAGTTGGTTAGGATTACAAAAATTTTATGAATATGTATTTTGTGTCAATCAAATAAAAGTCACAAAACTTTGGTACTGCAGAATTTGCTTCTTTCTGATGTAACATATACTGACATGTGATGCAAAAAAAGAAAAATGATTGCTTTCTTTTTTATGGACCATTCTCTTGATTTTCTTCTTTCTTTTTACTGCCATTGTGAAACTACTTGTCTTAATTTCACTCTTTGCTTACCAAAATTATGCTCTCACAAGCTTATTGAAGTTCAAAGTCAGTTCAAGTTTAGGTTTCTAATATGTGCCAGTTAATTAGTTCACTGTCAACAACAAGATAAATGTTCACTTCCAAATGCATGTTTGTATATCCCCACCCCCTGGCACCCCACTCACTTTCAAAAGAAGTAGTATAAACACTGGATCGCTTGCCATTTTCAATTTTTATATATAAACTTGGCAGTTAAGTTCAGGATAAATTGACACTACTATTTTCTGTGTATATTTTATTAGCAATTTATAAACACCTACTGTTTACCACAATAAATGTAATATTAATTAAACAATGAATCAGAGAACATTGCATCAAAAAACTAATGATGTACTTTATGCTGACTAACATAACAATAAAAAAAGAAAAAATTTTCTTACAGAAATATGAGCTATATATTTTGTAAGATAAGGACAAATTTAATACAATTGATACATATTTCAAATTTGAAACAATCCTCAAAAACTGAGTTTAGTCTGACCTCTAGATGGAAGAAACTTTTGAAAAGAGTGTTAGGTAAGTTATGCTATGGTGGTTAACCCCCTACAAACACACAGGTGCAGGCACACATATTTCAGAAGCCTAAAACAAAAGGTAATTTCTGTCATCACGTGCAAGCTGCAGCTCTACTCCTCATTCTCATTCAACTCAGGAATAATACTTTGAATATATGATCTATTAGGGGCAAGTTCGCAGTTTGCAGAGTACTTAGTATCTTCACTGGACACAGGAATTTCAATACTAACAAAGTCAAGTCCCAGGCAAATAGTTGAGTTGGTCACCCTAAATGTACTCCATCACATTTTATATAAAAAGAGTAATATTTCTATTTATAGACAAAGGTTGAAACTTATGATCACTGAAATGTATTTCCAGACTTCCACAGATTTTCTAACAAACATTTGTTACCTAATACATGAATTCTATGAAGAGTATTAAAACTAAGGATTATTTTTAAAGCATTTAGTCCAAGTGTTAATTTGGTGAGATTAAAAAATAAAATAGATCAATAAGCATTTCTATGTGAATGTTTTAAATCCTCATGGGAATAAACAAAATTGATGGAGAAAAATTAGTATTAACATGTTATCTAAGGTCACTGTAGAACTTTAGATAACAGGAGAGAGGACTATTCATCCTACTGAAAATAAATTAACTTCAATGTAAAAAAGAGGCGACTTTAGAGTAACTGAATTTTGCAAAGACATCGATTTGGTCAGACAAATTATGTTGAATCATCAAGTCTTTCTATTTAAGTTTATGAGAATTAAGAAAATAGTGTTTTAATAGGCAGTGAATATTATATTAGTCACCATGTCCACATGAATTCAGAATGACTATTTTTCCTTAATTAATTAATTAATCTTTCAGATTATCTCTCATCTTTAGTGTTGATTCCTGTTATATTGCCATTTATTAATTAATATAGAGACTTCTACTTCAAGATTCATATTTTGTCTAGCTACTAGGAAATTGTGTTGTGAATCCAGGTAAAACGTAATTATGACTTGAAACAACGAGTACAAAGATCACTTATTGTAGTAATTGCAATAAAGGAAATTTCAGATGTTTGTGATTCTTTGTGTCCCATGACTCAGCTCTTCTAAGATTAGCTAACTTAGGGGAATTTTCTCACTGAAAGCTTGGAGAATCAGAAATAAATGTAGGGTATCCAAAAATAGAATATGTGATAGTAGTCTGTCCCCAGGGTTTAAACTTACCTTATTGGTTTATGGCATTCTAAAACTTCAGTAAAGTAGCATGTATTAAAACTTATTGATGGCTTGAGTGTGACTTGAAATTGTTTAAATTTTATTAATTCCATTGTGGATATAACCAGATATGAATTCTATCTTTGAAGATACTAGGAATCACCATAGACAAATCATATTAGAAAATATGCCCTAATTATATTAAAACATTTTCAAATGATACACAAATTTTTAAAAACTAAACAACTTCTAACAGTACCTTGGCATTTCATTGTTTTAATACTATTGGTTCACCTGTGCTTCAAATAGTGTACCTCTTAATACTATAGTTATTTTTAATTTATAGTATACCTATACAGAAATTGTGACTTCTTAAGAGGGAAAGCCCAATTAACTTAGGTCTGGGTAGAAGTTGAACACATAGGTCTCAGAAATTGGATAATCATTATGCTATTTTTTAAAATATTTATTTATTTGTTTGACAGAGATCACAAGTAGGCAGAAAGGCAGGCAGAGAGAGACAAGGAAGCAGGATCCCCACTGAGCAGAGAACCCGATGCGGGGCTTGATTCCAGGACCCTGGGATCATGACCTGAACCTAAAGCAGAGGCTTTAACCCACTGAGCCACCCAGGCACCCCTCATTATGCTATTTATGCTGATTATTTTTCTTCTAGAGAAGGTATAAATGCTAAGTGGAGCATCTCTTGGCACTGCAATGTGCCTTCAGTTAGGGGAGCAGCCCTGGGCTTCTCTGGAGGCACTGACTGGCCTGGTGCTCTGCGCCTCATGGCTCTGTCAGAACAGTTGTTGGAAGGGCAGCTCTGGGCTGGGGCCCATGCTGGGTCATGTATGAAACTCTGGTATCAGAACAGTTGGCAGAGTTGTTTTAAATCTGTCTGATCCCTGGCATTTGATCAGAGTACCTCATGGTGCGCTACAAGTCATAGACTCCTTCTGGCTACAGTCATCCCTAGATGGTCATGGTGTCTGCCCCGCCCTCAGACCATGTGCTTAACAGGACAAAAACCCAGGCTAATACACACTCGGAAACATACCTTGTGATATATATCCCAGAAAACAGAGTGTAAGGGACTGTTGTGGATTGAGCAATGAGTCAATCTAGCCAAAAGAATATCACATAAGCGTTTTGAACATGAACATGATGAAAGATGGTACAGAAAGAGAAGTGGAAAGAATGAAAGAAATAAGCAAAAGTTACATAAAAAGTATGTCTTATAAACTTTAATTGATACTTCTAGAAATCAACTGTATATTTATAAGCAAAATACTCATAAACATATTTTAATAAGATGCATATCATTTTGCATTGCTTCCTTTTCTAGTATGTAGGTACTTTAGAGTGCACAAGATACTCCTGTTGGTTTGTGAAGAATGTTTGCTTAATTCATCTGTACCCCTGCTACTCTGGAACCAAAAGCCATGACATTTGCCAAGCTAAAGTCCATCCTCCTCCTCAATTTAAATATTTGCAGCAACTGGTATTCAAAGGTAATCCAATCATTTTTTTTTTCTTTTTTGTATGTCTGAATCACTTCAAAATCTATTGGGTAGGTCTGTTTCCAATTACACAAAATATTTTATATCTCAAAACACGAAACAAAGTAAGAATGTATTTAATACTGTGTTCTCTGATTTGTTCCTTTAATAGACATACACTTAACACTCACTACATCCCAGGAATTCTGCTGGGTGCAAGGCATATAATAATGAAGAAAACTAGAGCTATTCCCTACTCTTGTAGATCTGTTTTTTGGAGAGGAATTATTGAGCACATACAGTATGATACAATATGAAATAAAATGTTCCTACAGAAATAAATAGCCTCTCATGACATCTTATAACCAAAGAGGAAAAAAAGAAAAAAGAAAAAAAATTGGACAATTGGAAGAGTAAATGGGGAGGTCAGATAAAGTTTCCATTATAAAATGACCCTTGAACAGAGATACAAAGAATAAAGCGAAGGTAGAGAAGTTAGAGAAGAGTGCATTTTAGTTTGAAGGAATTACATTTTTAAAAACACTGTGTTTCAAAGTATACAAAGTTTCAGTTATGCAAGATAAAGCAGTTTTGAAATCTACTGTACAACATAGGGCCTATGATTAATGGTAACATACTGTATATTTAAAATTTTGCTAAGAAGGTAGATCTTATATTTGATGTTCTTATCATGGAAAAAACAAAATAAACAACAACAAAAAAAACAAAGTGGGTGGGAAGAAAGTTTTACAGGTGATGGATAAATTTATGACATTGATTTTGATTATGGTTCACAGATGTATACATAACTCCAGACACATCAACTTGTATACATTAAATATCTACAACTTTTGTTTTTTAAAGACTTTATTTACTTATTTGAGAGAGAGAGACAGTGAGAGAGGGAACACAGCAGGGACAATGGGAGAGGGAGAAGCAGGCTCCCCGCTGAGCAGGGAGCCCTATGCGGGCCTCAATCTCAGGACCCTGGGATCATGACCTGAGCCAAAGGCAGACACTCAACAACTGAGCCACCTAAGCATCCCAAATATCCACAACTTTTTATATATCCATCATACCGCCAAAAAAATGGATTTAAAAAAACCTCCACTAAATTAGAAGGGATGAATCCATTGAAGACCTGTTGCATCTCTGAGAACAAGAATAGAAATATGATTTGGGGAGAGGGCCATGCCAGCACTAAAGTGCTGGGTTAAATATTTCTAATTTTTATTCTAAAAGGAATAGGAAATCACTATAGAGTTTGGCACATTTAAAAAATAGCTAAAAAAGAAAAATAGATTGGAGAATGGAAAATCAATAGTTGAATATTAGTCATCTTGTTGGGGGATAGAAGCTTGAAATACATGGAAGTTCTTATTTTGAAGTGAATACAGAGAGCAACTGACAGAGATGTCAAAGGGAATCCTAGGTTTCTGGCTTTAACTCTTGAAAAAATTGTAACACATTTTTTAAAATATGTTTTTATTGTTTTATACAATGGCAGTTCTTATTTCAAAATCTATTTTGATGAACATAATTTTCTGTTCTATGATTACACTTTGTATACTGGTTAACTTAGCTCATGCAAATTGGCACACATTCTTAAAACTGTATGGTACTTCAGTTAAATCTTTTAAAGACTATTTCCTCTGTCAATGATATTTTGGCATTATGGTTTATCAACAATCAGCAAACGAGTAGGTCTGATATGTCTGTTCTCAACTAAGGGTTTATTTTATTCAACTGACAACAGCTGCACTTACAGCACTACTATTATATTAAAACAGTGTTGAAGTAAACTAACAATTAGCTTTTTAGACAGTAGACATGATAATTTATTTCATTATGCTCTAAAATGATATTCTGGAGAATTAACAACCCCTAATGACAGAAATAGTTACCAGTTCATTAAGCAAATCACACTCAACACCAAAAGTGATAGAAGAGAGCAATGACTTGTTGATTATTTTATGCTAGTGCTAAAAGGAACTTAGGAGATTGTATTATGAATATTTACTATTTTTTTAAGGATTTTATTTTATTTTATTTTATTTATTTTTTAAAGATTTTATTTATTTATTTGACAGAGAGAAATCACAAGTAGGCAGAGAGGCAGGCAGAGAGAGAGAGAGAGAGAGAGGGAAGCAGGCCCCCCTCCGAGCAGAGAGCCCGATGCGGGACTCGATCCCAGAACCCTGAGATCATAACCTGAGCTGAAGGCAATGACTTAACGCACTGAGCTACCCAGGCGCCCCATGAATATTTACTATTTTAAGAATGACACAAAACAAGCAAATGAGAACAACTGAAGTTAGAGAAGTTACCTAATGTATTTGGTCTCAGGACTATTTAGGGATTGTGTTAGTTTAGTTGTTTTAAACCTTAGCCACATATTCTAATCACCTGAGGAACTTTTAAAACCTACTGCTTGACTCCCATTACAGAACAATCAAAGTGGAATCGTACTGAGGTGGATGTAGAGACCTTGAAAGGCTGCCCAAATTCTTTACATGTGCAATATGAGACATAATCTACTGTACCCAGCCAAATCAGTTCATGGACTTCAGGGCCTGCATCATTGTTATACTTGATTTTCCTTTGTCTCAAAGTAGAAATAATGCATGTATACATTCACTAAATCATAAACATTAAAATTCTCTGAGAACTAAAAGTGCATTCAGGGAACATATTCACAAAAATAAAATAGCAAATATATTTTTTAGGAAAAATAGGAGGAGGAATAGGAAACCAATCAGCTTGTAGATCAATGGTCTCTGACTAAGCATAGTTTAATGAATGATAGAGTAAGCTTATTTTAAAGTAAAACAAATTCTTTAGGATATGGGGGTAATATGAAGTCAAAATTGTTAATGCATAAATCATCTTTGAGCAGTTAGCATCAAAGTAATGTAAGTGTATTTAGTCATTATCCTTTCATGACTCTCGTTCAAAACTTAATGAACATAAGCTAATGATTACAAAAATAAGAATTATGTGACCTCCACATCTGAGAATCTAAATGACTTGAGCCGTCCAAGCTAAAGGGGGCAGTGGGATGAAGCTTAATAGTCAGTAAATAGTTAAGTAGAGCTACCCAAATTCCTTTTTAATGTCAGTATAAAGATTCAATAAAGCAATTCTCTCAGTAAAGTTTTCAAAACAAAAAAGAAGTTAGGATAAATTTTAAAAGTATGTAGATAGAATTACAGGTTTTAGGTAATCTTTATTTTTTTCTGGTTGATGCTGTTAAAATCTCATTTCCTTTCTTTCCTCATAAAATATAATTGAAGAGAAACATTAAAATCAAGCTGGCAAATTTGCATGGGGTGCATTAATTTTACCAGTAGTAAAATTATTTTTAATTAAGATATTTTTCTACCAACTAAATGAAGTGTCTTACACGCCCAATCAATTCTTGCCAATATGATTGCTCTACAAAGAAGGGATGATAATTAATTAGAAGAAGACCCTTCAAGGACAATTGGTCTACAGTGCACAACTTGAGAAAGAGCTGACATGCACTGTTTCTTTTCAATGTCATCATCTATGTTCATTATATGTATTATTAGGTTTGAGAAAAGGAGATACTGACAGAGTAGATAATGAGTTGTGAAGTGAAATAAGATGATATGAATCATAGTTAAGAAAAGATGAAATCATAGCAAAAATAAAGAGATACGTTCTCTGAATACCTTTCTTTTTTAAAGCTTGTGATCATTACAACTTAGTTAACTGAATTTGAAGCACAAATTTGTAACATTTAATATGTGATAGTGAAGTATTTTTTTCTAAATGAATGAGTTCTGTGCTTCTGAATTGATATTGCAAACCAATATATATTTTAAATTCTCCTTCTTTTTTCTTTATGAAGTAGAAGATCTTATTTGTGGTAGAAGATATTTTAATATATTAATTATATTCTATTCAAAATGACTTTTGTAATTTTATGATGATTATTTGGAGATTGTATCTCCCAAGCAATCTTGATTAAGAGTACCTTTTCTTATTATACTGCTCCTCTTTCAAATCTTTTGTTAAATACCTGCTGTTATTTCTATATCCATTTAAGATTTTCAGGCCTTGGGGCACCTGGGTGCCTCAGTAGATTAAGCATCTGCCTCTGGCTTAGGTCATGATCTTAGAGTCCTCTCTAAGAGAGGTTGTGCTCTCTGCTGGGCGGGGAGTCTGCTTCTCCCTCTTGCTCTTCCTCTGTTCTCTCTCTCTCTCTCAAATAAAGAAATAAAATCTTGGAAAAACAAAAAAAGATTTTCAGGCCTTACTTCAAGATTTAAAAAACAAATCTGAGATTTAAAAACCAAATATATTTTATTGCTTTTCATTTACATTACTTTAAAAAAATTTTTACAGTAACAAGATTATGTTAATTATTAAATAAAAATAAGTGGCTTTCATATAGAGATAAGAGCCAATTAATGAATTTAATTAAAAAAACTGAAAATATTAAAATACCCAGGATTAAAATTAACAGTTATTTGAGTTCTACATTGAGAAAATTTCAAATACTGCCACAGTATAGTTACAAACACACAAAATCTGGGGAAAAAAATTGTACAGATATACCATGCTATTGGCAAGGCAACCTAGTGTAGTAAAGATTTCAAATCTCCATTTCTTTCACATACTTGTGAAGATTTCCGTAAAACAATAACAATTTTTTATGTTTGTTTTATTTCTTAAAGTCCACCTGGAAATCTAACAAAATAAATAAAGCCAACTATACTCTGTAAAAGTGCATTATGTGAATCGTGGGGTAGAGATTTAGTTCTGTTAAATAATAAAGCGTACTGGGGCACCTGGGTAGCTCAGTGGGTTAAAGCCTCTGCCTTTGGCTCAGGTCATGATCTCGGGGTGCAGGGATTGAGCCCCGCATTGGGCTCTCTGCCTGGTGGGGAACCTGCTTTCCCCCCACTCTCTCTGCCTGCCTCTCTGCCTACTTGTGATCTCTGTTTCTGTGTGTCAAATAAATAAATAAGTAAATAAAATCTTTAAGAAAAAAAAATAATAAAGCATATTGTATAGCTTCAATAATGAAAAGCATGTTACTGTTATATTGACAGTCAAAACTGTGCAAAACAAAGCCAAAAATAAATTCAAGTCATACAGAATATTTAACATCTAATAGAATTTCCATTTCAGTCATTAGGATAAATAACGACTGGTATTTATACTGGGCCACCAGTATAAATAACTGGGCCACCCAGGTGCCCCAGTACGCTTTATTATTTAACAGAACTAAATCTCTACCCCACGATTCACATAATGCACTTTTACAGAGTATAGTTGGCTTTATTTATTTTGTTAGATTTCCAGGTGGACTTTAAGAAATAAAAAAAACATAAAAAATTGTTATTGTTTTACGGAAATCTTCACAAGTATGTGAAAAAATATGGAGATTTGAAATCTTTACTACACTAGGTTGCCTTGCCAATAGCATGGTATATCTGTACAATTTTTTTTAATTGAGGTTGAACAACTGGATCGTCATCTGGAAAAAAAAAGTCTAATTTGTATCTTAACAGAATACTCTGAGTTAAATTCATATCAATAAGTTTTAAAAATAAAAATTTAAGTGATAAAAATATCAGGAAAATGATGGGGAATTACTTTATAAAATTTGGATGGGGAAGACCTTTTATAGCTATCAAAAATTTAGTTGCCAGAAATAAAAGGCAAGTCTTTTGACTACATGACAAGAAAAAAGTGTCTGTGAAAGACATCATCAAAGCAGACAAACAGCAAAACAAACAAAAACGGTTCAGAAGGCGTAATAAGTATTCCTAAATATACAAGAAAGTGTCCAGCTTATAACTCTTAATGAGAACAGAGCAAATTTTAAAAACATCATAAATACATACTTTTTCTCTCATAAATATGGCAAAAATCTGAGATATTTTATACATTGCTCATGAAATGTAAAATCACCATAAAATCTAACAAAGCCATTCACTATATCCATTAGATATATTGTAAATGTGTATACTGTTTGACTTAGCTTTCCCATCACACATGCTTCCATCTACATGTTAAGTAATATTTATACAAGATTATAATTGGCCTCATTGTTTATTGGAGCAAAAGAATGAACACAAATGTAAAAACGATTATGCAATACTCCTTGTATTGATATGGCAATCCCTGAGATACAGGGAAAAGAAAGGAAAGCATGCTGTAATATGTAATTGTGTATAAAATAAGCCACCTTTTTATTTTTTATATTCAACTTGCGGTTATCTCCCTGGAAGACTTTTTCTATGTTCTTTGCTCCAGTGTCCTGAAATTCCACTATCTTGGGACTTATATTACAGATTATAATTTTTTTAATTAAGATAATAATTGCCATATAACATTATATTAGTTTCAAATGTATAACATAAGGATTCTATATTCATATGTATTGCAAAACAGTCACCATAATAAGTCTAGTTAATATCCATACTACACCATAATAAGTCTAGTTAATATCCATACCACAGGAGCGCCTGGGTTTCTCAGTGGGTTAAGCCTCTGCCTTTGGCTCAGGTCATGGTCTCAGGATCCTGGGATCGAACCCCACATGCTTCCCCCCTCTCTCTGCCTGCCTCTCTGCCTACTTGTGATCTCTTTGTCAATTAAAAAAATAAAATTTTATAAAAAATCCATACCACACATAGTTACATTTCTTTTCTTGTGATAAGAACTTTTAAGACTTACTCTCTCAGCAACTTTCAAATATATAATACAACATTCTTAAGTATAATCACAAGGCTGTACATCGACCCCATCCCCAGGACTTATTTATTTTTTAACTGGAAGTTTGTACCTTTTGATCACCACCATGTGTTCTACCTATCCATCACTCCACTTCTGGCAACCACAAATCTGTTTTCTGTATCTATGAGTTTTTGTTTTTTTCTTCCCTTTTAGATTCTACATACAAGTAAAATTATACTGTATATATCTTTCTCTCTCTGACTTATTTCACTTAGCATAATGCCCTTAAGTCCCATCTATGTTGTTGCAAATGGCAAAATTTTCATCCTTTTTAGGACCAAATAATGTGTGTGTGTGTGTGTGTGTGGTGTGCACATGTGTGCTATTCATCCACCGATGGAAAATTAGATTGCTCATGACTTAGCTATTGTAAATAATTCTGCAATGAACATGGGGATGCATATATCTCTTTAAATTTGTATTTTTGTTAATTTTAAATAAATACTCAGAAGTGGAGTTGTGGGACCATATGAGAGTTCTATTTTTAATTTTTTGAGGAACCACCATACTGATTTTCATAGTGGCTGCACGAATTTACTTTTTCATGATTTTTATTCTTGCTCATGTGTAAGCACTTGATAAACCCTTTTATGTGGAAGCATGTGCCTTTCAATTTTGGGGTAGTCTCTATATTATTTCAACAATAATCTATCATTTCTGTTTCTTATTTCTGTGCCTGTAAGTCCAAAAATTTGATATTGCATCTCCTAAATTGATCTCATTTTCTCAAAATTCTTATCTTTTCCACTTCTTTTTATTTTGCCCTATTTTCTACTCTATTACTCCAATTAAAAATATGAAAACTAGTGTTGAATTTTTTATTATTTTTGTACTTTTCCAGACATTTTTACTCTTGTCTAAATTGCACATTTTTGTGACACTCTGTTCTTTTATATAGATAAAACAAATTTTCTTGTAACTCTAAGAATATTATAGTTTTGATTTGTTTTAAATTTTTGTCTTCTATTCAGTGCCTAGGTTTCTGTAAATTTTTTACTTATTTATTTGACATAGAGAGAGATCACAAGTAGGCTGAGTGGCAGGCAGGGAGAGATGGGGAACCAGGCTCCCTGCTGAGCAGAGAGCCCAATGTGGGGCTTGATCCCAGCACCCTGAAATCATGACCTGAACCGAAGGCTTAACCCATTGAGGCACCCAGGTGCCCCTCTGTAAATATTTTTAATGATGGTTTTTTCTTTCTTATTTGAAATCTTTCTGCCAAATGTTGGATAATCATATTTAATGGCGATGACATGGGTTTTGATAACTGCCAGCTCTATTGGAGGGTTCTACATTGACGGCTGACCATTCAATAGCAGAATCCCAATGAGCCTGGTATCCCTGAAGCAGGAGCCTCTAAGATCCTCTTTCTCATGAGAATAAATCTTGAAAATTATTTGTTTGTGGGCCACCAGGGAGATGAGTGGTGGGTCAGAATAATTATCTGGATTTGTGAGTTGAGAGAAGAGCTATGTCAAGTATTCTCTCTGTTGCCAGAACCCAATATTACATTCTCAGGCATGTTTAAGTCTTGATAATCTTAGAATATCTGCTAAGCACATAAATTTTTTTTTAAATAAGTATGCCCTCTAATTATACTTTTGCCTTTTTGACTATTGCCATTCTGATAATTTTGTCATGTTTCCACCATCTTTTTAGCTTCTTGAAATATATTGAAAATATTTGCTCAAAAAATATTTGCTCACTGTTGCCTCATTCTCATTACCTTTGTGAATTAACATTTTGTTTCTTTATTACCTCCTTTTTGAGGATTTGGGAGGAAGAAAGAATGATAACTCAGGTACAAATATTTAATCACTTACATCATTATAGAGAACTCTGTGCCTGTAAATTAGACAACTTAAATGAAATGGGTAAATTCACAGAAAAATACTAGTTGATGAATTGACTCAATAATATATATAAAATTAGAATAGTTCTATAAGCTCTAAAATAATTGAATAGCTTTAAAATATATTTCCACAAAGATAAAGATAATATATTGCCTTTATCAAAGTTCTCGCAAATATTCAATAAAGATTTAAACTCCTTCACAAAACAGAAAGGAGCATTTATTGATTATATAGGCTAGGATAGCCATATTTGAGTTATTTTTATCTCAGCACACTGAAGATATGATTCTTACTGGCATCATTAAATTTACTGATATTTTCTTCTCTCATGGCTGATCTGCTGATAATCTCAGCCGCTGATTATTTTATTAGTAATCTAATAATAATTTTTATAATTTTAAAATTACTAACAGTTTAATTATACTTGTAAGGTTGAAAGGTTTGGAACATTTTGCAAGGCTTCCTACCTTCTTTTCTTTTTTCCAGAATTACATATAAGATATCTAAATATGTTTGCACACAGCGGGGAGATTTCAGCTTGTGAACCATCTCTACTTCATAATTAAGTTGTGAATTGTATAGCTTACATAATATTTTCTGTGAAATCATGTCTCACAAACACTAGATTTTAGGTTTGTTAACCTAAAATTCTAAAACAGGACTATTTGCTAGGATTCTGTGGATAAATATTATCTACATAAAAAATTTTATTGGTCACTTTACCAGAGGGTTTTGGTATGTTTAAAAGAGACTGTATCCAGTCTCCTATGTTGTCCCACTACCTGAGAATATTACATCATTAATAAAAAAAAAATCACAGGTTCTCAGTTCAGCATAATTAGTTTCTTTCCACAATTCTGGGATATCTTTGCTTGTTTGTTTGTTTACATTTCATCATTTCATTTCCAAAATTTTCATTTCCTACTTCCCTGTTTTCCAATTATATTAATTTCCTATAGATACTTCAACATATTTATTATAGGTATTTTACAGTCTATATAATTCTAAGTCATCTGTTTTTACTCTTTCCTCTTGAATATAGGTCACATTCTTTTGCTTTCTTGCAACTTCATTTTTTATTGTATTATAGATATTATGTCTGAAAGAGTGCAAAATAGCTGAATTATATAGGTATATGTATATGTATCCATATCTATATTTTACTGACACCCTCCCACCCCACATAAACACATTCCTTTTACCAGAGGACTAGGACAAGTTGTTAGTTGTTTGCCTATTATAAATGTTTTAAGGATATTTTCCAAATATCTTTTGAAATAATTACATATGCAGATATAGTATATAAAGAATAAAAATTCTTTTAATGCAAAATATATCTTCTCTATTAAATCATCTTTATAATCATTAATAAGAAATTTATTTGAAGTTTTGATGCTCTATTTCTCAGTTCATTTTCAAAATGAGAAGATTTAGCCTTATTCTACTTTGCTTTTTCAAATTTAGTATTCTATACATGTAGAAGCTTATTTTGTGATAGACATTTTCAAATTGATCTTACCAAGTAATTTGATGACTGTCTTTAATAATTTATGTAAATTTAAGTTTGTGAAAGATTATTTAATTTTCCATCTCTTTGAAAGGATCTGAGGATGGAAATTGTGAAGTGTCCGTTGATGCCTACTTTTTTCTCTCTGCAAACTATACTGAAGGAGCAGTCTATGTAAACCCATCTGAAGATCTTGATTATGTATGTTGGCTCCTATGTGAAGGAACGATAGAGGTAAGGTACATTTATGTAGTTGTTCCTGATTTGTCTATTTTTTTTTTAAGATTTTATTTACTTAATTACGTGAGAGAGAGAGCCAAACAGGGGGAGTGGTAGGCAGAGAGAGAAGCAGGATCCCTGCCAAGTAAGGAGTCTGATGTGGAACTCAATTTTAAGACCCTGGGGTGATGATCTGAGCCAAAGGCAGACGCTTAACCAACTGAGCCACCCAGGTGTCCCCTGATTTGTCTCTTTAACTCATAATTTTCTGGTTTAAAAAGAAAACTAAATTTGTTAAAGTTGTACATCCAGGTTCAAGATATGTGTAGTTTAAATATAACCTCAGAAACAAATTCTCAACAATCTACTTGGAAATCTTTCATCTTTTACTTTTTGTATTTATAATATAGACAGTAATAAAAAGTTATTTCATTTTATCTCTAGTCTCTTTGTATTCTATTCATGTTACAATTTGCTTACCAACTAAAGCCTCTTGAACACAGATGTGATTATGTCACCCTTTTGTTTAAAGATCATAAAACATTTCCATTGCCTTTTGGAATATACATAAATTTCTAGGTGATATCTAACCTCTGGGCAGTTGTAGCACAATTACAATTACGGGGCCTACAGCAAGAAGACAAAGAACAGTTCTTATTTTCCCCATCTCACCTCTGTCTTATACAAATTAGGTAATATTACCAAACAAATAACAGTAAGAAACAAAAATTTTAGAATCTTAATTTTAAATAAGTAAGGAACTTTTTGACAAAGAGATTGAGGAGTTTTTCAAAAAGTTTAGAGAATTAACAGAATATGTGTAACCTCTCTTATCTGGACACAACCTTAATTTGGTTATTTTATAGAAATAAAAACCACATTCTAACTTTGTTTGGTATATATTTCATATAAAATTTTCAGTAAAGCCTTTTTATTATGAATAAATCCAGTAACACTGAGCTAACAATATAAAATATGAGTCACTGTTTACTTCAAAAAGTACCAGCTGGAGCGGCATTACAAATACAGGCAAATAGACTACAAAATTCTCAGAACTTTTATTTTCACTTACGCCCTCAACTATATACATATTTTTGAAATTTTTCAAATTTATTCATTTTTTAAAAATTCATCGGTATTAAGCTTAATATACTTTTACATGTATACCCTTAGCCATTCATAGATACAGAACTATATACATAGATGACTAAAGTTTTCATCTTTAAGATATATTTAATTTTATCAGCCTATAAAAGAGCATTACATATTATATTAAATTTACTTATGAAGTAAATGAATACCTTCTTTTAGGAAAAAAAAAGAAGCAAATCATAGTCATCTTGTATACATATTTCTATTTCTCTGTATTCTTTTAAAATAATTACCAATTATTTTTTTTTTTTAAGATTTTATTTATTTGAGAGAGAGAGGGATTGAGTGGAGGAGGAGCAGAGGAAGAAGCAGACTCCCTGCCTAGCAGGGAGCCAACCACCCTAGATCCCAGGACCCTATGGGATCATGATCTGAGCTTAAGGCAGACAATAATCAACCGACACACCGGGTGCCCTTAATTACCAACTTTGATAAAATAACTAATATTTGCTTTTTTAGCCTCAAGAGAAAACACAAAGACAGCGATCCAATAACTGTTAGTTATTTTATCTTTTCATGATCACACATTTTATATCACTTTGACAACTTTTATGTTAGGCAAAATAAACATAAATATACACATATAAACATAAATATACATCACTTAACATTTGCATGTCCTTGTTTTCATTCTGTAAGGAAAAAGGATAACTTTAAATTATATTTGTGCAGGTATCCAATATAATTTGTTAATTCAATTTAATGTCAGTGTAAGGTCTTGATGTTAACCAAAGATTTGGAAATTGCAATTTACGCTATCATGTTAAGACCTTTTGATTTGTAGTATCATCAATAAACATTCCAGTACATAAATGTAGTAGAATCAATAAGAATTGACAAGATTAAAACCTTCTTAAGTGATATCCATTATTAAAATTTCAATTATTTCTATTTGGTATTTTTGTAATCATAAACAATTTAAGGAAACAATGATAGAATAGTTCTTTAGAAGTTATATTAAATCATTCTAAATTTGTCTAAAGATTCATTTATTAATTGGGAAATTACATAACCTCTTTTTAATGTAAATAAACCTCAGCATTCATGTATTTTAAAAAGCAAGACTTTTGACTTTATACCAGAATTCTAAGGGCATAATTTTCTTTTCATCTAAAAGACTAATTATATTACAAACACAGGTACATATTTTCTGATTTGTTAAATTTTTGGCAAAGGGAAAGTGTATAAATAAAGCACAGTCAGTCATTATCCTTTTCCTTTCATTTTTGACTGTTTATCTGAAAAATAGTCCTAAATGTACATATATTGATAAAAAATTTATTATGATAAATTAATTTTTAAAATTTCCCAACCAGAAAAGAAAGGAAGAAATAGCAAAAATGAAAAAACAACAGGGACCTAGCTTCAGGCAAACACATGACTCTTAAAGGTTAATTTTCTTCTATCTTCAAAGAGCAGGAGAGATTTAAATGCAGAAAAGTTCATTTTCACACACATTCATATACAGGTACACACCACTTATTATTACAGAGAGTTTAAACACTCTTGAAAGTGTACTATACTTAACCTACTCAGTAAACTCTATCTTCTCTTTCTGGTCTCAGGTATCCAAGACTTTGGTGCATCTGGGACAATAAACTAGTGACCTGGTAACAGTTTAAACAATAGCTCACATCCTTGATAATTCCATAGAGCCATATAATTAAAAATCTAGTGCTATTAATCCCAGAAGCATGAAAATGATGAGGGATTCTTGTGCATTAAACAGAGTAATCTCTCTATTAGACACATGAGATGGAGAGTCTTCCCATGAGAATCTTTCTTTTTTTTGTTCTAATGTATCTGTCAAATGAACAGTCTTGTTCATGTCAAAATTTCTCCAGAGTGGCCCCTGCAATTTCAGATTGTCCTTTGAGAAATTATAGCAATTAGAGAGATGTGTACCTGATTTAACAACAAGAAGGGAGGAATGTGTGGTGCTGAAGCCTATGAGACTGAGAAGACCCCATGAAGACTTAGTAGGTGCCTGTGCAATGTCATGTCACCAAAACCTACCAAAGAGCAGTCAGTCCACACTGAGAGCTGGACAAAAGTGTTTACAGGATTTTGAAAAGGTGACGCAAAGAAAATTCTATTCAAGGAATGTAGATTACTGGGACTTTCTCAATTCATTTTTTATTTAGGTCATCTGAATGATGAAATTGTGAAAGCTATGCTTTTCCTCTTCCTGTGGAATACTCTTTTAGATTCTATAGAGTAGTGAGGAAATTTCTTTTTTCTTTGGATCAAATTGGATCACATAATCGAAGAATCCTAAAATATTTTCTTTTTCTTAAAAGAAGAAAAAAATAGCATTTGGGAATTTGATGAAAATAAGATGGAGTTCAGATCTGATACGATACCTATGTCACTGTCACAGCTGGGGAGAGAAATGTCCCATGGTCCCAGAGTAAAGCAATGTTTGCTGTCTAGGGTCATGAATTTTCATAGTGAGGGATTTTTAATTGTATTTTGCAGAATCTTGTGTTTGTTCATGACTGATCCTCCCAAAACAATTCTGTTGATCACGAGAAACTAATTCTTTTAGGTTTACCACAATAATAGGAAGCAACACCTAATACAGTCAGTCTTACTAGTGTCTCAGAGGGAGAATTTATGGAAAGATGTTTGTATGCTTTAGAGCCTTAGTTGTAGGAGGTGGGTCCTTGTAAGGACTGCTTAGAGTTCATGAATAAAGCTTTGTGCTGGTGGACAGAATGTGATGAGAATCTTAAAGTGAAGTTTATGAACAAGCTGTTATGCTTAGTAAATAATTTATTTCAGTTGGTTCACAGTCTTACTTTCCAAGAAAAAGTATTTCATGGAGCAAAGAGTAAGTTATTTTTTATATATTTTTTTCAGTATTTTTAAATATAGGACAGGAAATTTGGTTCATTTCAGTTCTCATCATCAAAGACTAAAATTCCAAAAGTATTCTTTCCTTTCTTTGTGTTAAAAAAGGCCCTCTCTTCAGGTCTTTTTAAATGCAAACACTTTTGGAAGGAAAGCACATAAATATAAGTGAGTTCATTTTTTTTTTACATTCTTGCTACAAAAAGGTTATGAGATTATATATTATTATAAGTTATGAGTTTATTATATTTATTATATTATTATGAGTTACTGGGGACAGGGGATGCTTTTAAAACAACATAGAGGAGACAGTGGAACATTAAAAGTTGGAATAAGAAAGATCTTTAGCAAATTTAATTATTTCTGTATTTTTTACTAGGTCCAGGCCAGTTTAAATTTGGATTTTAATTCAACCAAATATATTTTTATTTAGCTAAAAATATGACCTAGGCATTTTTAATGTTCCCCTCACCTTAACTGAATTTTAGATAGGCTTCTTATTGACAAAAAAACCCTGGCCTCCTTTTTTTAGAGCATTTACTTCAGAAAATTTGCAATTATAAATTCTTTTTCTATCTCTCTGAAATGTATGCAAATCGACTTTCTGTCTCTTGCCAGTTTTAGGACATAGGAACTGTCTTTCTCAAGGACCTGGGAACTATTTCTTTGAGATATAAACCTTGACAGAGAGATGTAAATGTAAACATCCTGTGAAAGAGTAGGAGCCTAACTTCAGTGGGCACCACTTAGCAAACACAGAAGGCCTACTAACAAAGCAAAACCTTTACAAACTCAAGAATAACTCAATGTGCTTTACACATTTCATTGAAAAGTCTCTCACCTAATTTCATCTGGTATTTTTCCTCTAGCTAACACCAGCACTTAAAATTGCTCTTGTCTTGTTTCAGTGAAGTTGAGTTCCATTTCTCTCACCCACTGAAATGGTCTTAAATAGTCTTTCTTCCTTGTTGAATTTTGTCTAATGCATTTTTTAAAATTAATATATAATGTATTAATTTTTTCAGGGGTACAGGTCTGTCATTCTTCAGTCTACACAATTCACAGCACTCACCATAGCACATACCTTCCCCAGTGACCATCACCAGCCACCCCGTCCTTCCCAGCCTCCTCCCTTCCAGCAACCCTCAGTTTGTTTCCTAAGATTGAGTCTCTTATGGTTTGTCTCCCTATTTGATTTCATCTTTTCATTTTTCCTCCCTTCCGTATGATCTTCTGTCTTGTTTCTTAAATTCCTTATATCAGTAAGATCATATGATAATTGCCTTCCTCTGACTGACTGACTTATTTCACTTAGCATAAATTCTGGTGCATTTTCTACTTTGATGAATACTTTTCTAAGAATCCAGGATTCTACATATTTTATAAAGAAGTCACTCACTCCTATTGGGTGAAATCTCTTTACAGATCTATTTAATTGACATGGGCCCTAAAATGGTAAATACGTCATGTATTTATTAGGTCTTAAAGGTTCTCCCCTTTCCTATCTCTTTACTAAGTGATTTTACTAATATAATATCAAATGGCAAAATAATTTATACAATATGATTTTCCTTGAAATTATGGCATTATTTAGTCATTTGCTTATATGTACAAAAGATTTTTCTAAAGTATGCTGTAGATATTCTTGTAGCTTAATTTCTATTCACCCAAAGTTATTTTTGTGTGTCGTATTATGTTACACACCTACATCAATAATAATGAATAATATTATATCAAGTTAATTTCCTAATTTGATAATTTTACAGAAGTAATGAAAAGAAAATATCCTTAGTTTTTTATAAAAACTGCACACTAATGTGATTGGGTTGGTAAAGTGCATTATAATCACAAACTTCAGAAAAAGCCAATAATATGTGCATATATACATATATTGTTATGTAAAACATATGAAGAGAGAATATATGTGATAAAATGCTAATAATTATTTCCTCTTTTATAAGTGCTAATTTAACTTTGGAAGCAAATTTTAACATGACATCTTCAATTTAAGATACTTTACAATAAATACCCCTTGCATGTAGAAAAATATTACACTTTCAAACAATAAGGGATAAATATTTTTTTATGAAGTACAAACACTTAGACATACAAACACATGCAGAGAAAACTGAGAGATTGAATTTATAGTACTTTAGCTGTAGTTTAAGGGTAAATAGCATTTGAAAAAAACAAAAACGTATCTGTCAGGGCACCTGGGTGGCTCAGTGGGTTAAGACTCTGCCTTCGGCTCAGGTCATGATCTCAGGGTCCTGGGATCGAGCCCCTGCATTGGGCTCTCTGCTCAGCGGGGAGCCTGCTTCCTCCTCTCTCTCTGTCTGCCTCTCTGCCTACTTGTGATCTCTGTCAAATAAATAAAATTGAAAACAAAACAAAAACAAAAGCAAAAAAAGTATCTGCCCATGCAAAGAGATGTTTTCCTTCCCAGTAGACTAAAAATTCTAAATTGACTAGAACTCCAAGTAGAAAAATGGAGAAAGAAGTTCTCAGTTGACTCTTACCCAGCAGAGGCTAGATCTCTATAAATCATTAATCTATCACCAATGATTAGACCACGAAACTAAACTTCTAATTATTGTAGCCATTGGTGGGAAATAATTTATTGGCTATAAACCAACACCATAAAGGAAACATAAAATTATTGAGAGGAAAATGAAAAAAAAATAAATAAAGGACTATCAAAATTCTGTTGTGGTTCTGAATTCACTTCTGAGAGCTAGGAAAAGATATGCCTAGTTTTAAGCTGTCCATAAGAGATGCACTTCTTTGGCAACAAAATCTACTTAATCTTTTAAGGTAAACATACTGGACATATTTGTGAAAGACCTCTAAAATTATTAAAATGATATATGTTTTTCTAAACAGGTAAAATTATGATTTCCATGCAAATATGAGCTAAAGATGTGTTAATGATTTTATGTAATTCATTTTTAACAAAGGATGCAATAAGGTGCTGCAGTCAGTTCAAACATGAGTCCAAATAACTCAATGAAGGAGAAAAAACAAGTGATACAAGAAATAGTTTTTCCATGGATCTGGTTATCAGTAGGATGTTACTTCTATCCTATCAGCTAACATACAAGCAATGTCTATAAAATTTTGATTCAAATTACATTAAAGATGTTTGAAAACAACTGAATAATGGATATTGATTTATTTAGCTTTTTACAATGTATATATTTCCATTATAAACTGAATATGATTATTTAAAATAATTTTAAAATAAATCAAAACTGAGTTTATTTTACCTTTGCTAAGGGAATACATGAATTTAATATATAAAGGAAAGCATGAACTTCAAACTTTGAAAAGAATGTAATTTTGTAATGTGATGAACATTTACAAAATTCTTTTTTTTAATTTTTTTACAGATGTGTGAAAATGAATGCAGTTGTTTGACTAAAGAAGACAGTAAGAGATGCTGGTGCCTGTGTATTCCAAGATGGCCTTGCAAAATGTCTTTGGAAAATATAACTGATTATGAAGAAAGTGGATGTCAACATGAAGCTTTTTATAAAGATGAAATTAATAAATCCAGGTATCTATGCATCATTTGAAATAAGAATATTACCTATTTATCAAAAAGTTATAATTGTACTGACAAGCAAAAATTGATATTTTTAATAACTCAAGAACTCTATACATTTTTCAGTGTTCATCAAAAAAATGTACTTTTGGGGCATCTGGGTGGCTCTGTTGGGTAAGTGTCTGCCTTTGGCTCAGGTCATGACCTTGAGGTCCTGAAATTGAGCCCTGCACCCAACTCGCTGCTCAGAATGGAGTCTGCTTCTCCCTCTTCTTTCTGCCCCTCCCTTTTGCACTCTCTCTCTTGATTTCTCTCTCTCAAAGCAGATGTACTCTTAATTTCTTTTATGGATTTAAACTATCTCTCACCCACCTCCCCTCTGGCAACCACCAATTTGTTCTCTGTATTTAAGAGTTTGGGGGTTTTTTGTTGTTTTTTGTTGCTTTCTAATTTTGTTTTATTTGTTTTTTAAATTCCACATGTGAAATCATATAGTAATTGTCTTTATCTGACTGACTTATTCCTCTTGGCATTGTACACTCTAGGTCTTTCCATGTTTATGCAAATGGCAAGATTTATCCTTTTTTATGGTTGAGTAATATTCTGGTGTGTGTGTGTGTGTATTTTATAACCTCCATACTGTTTTCCATGGTGGCTTTACCAAACAGTACATGAGGGTTCTTTTTTCTTCACATCCTTGCCAATTTTAGCCTCTTTTCTTTTAGCCTCCTGAACTGTTTTATAGTAATTAATACAAATATTTTCTTTAAAATGATTGGCATTTATATCTCAAACATATGCATATATAGTTATATATTATTTATATAATGTATATTTTATTATGTATAACAACATTAGCACAAAAATAGGGAATAGAGAAAGACCTACAGTAATACTTTTTACATATCACACTAGAATTAAATTAGTATCTGTGATAGATTAAATCTGTGGTAGATCTGATATATGTTAAGTTGTGTATGGTAACCTTCAGAGCAACAATTAAGAAAATAACTCAGCTAATGTAGTAAAAACAGCATTACAAATACTAAAAATTTGCCCTACAAAAATATTTACTTAAGAGTTAAGTAGTATCCAGCATCTGGGTGGCTCAGTGGGTTAAGCCGCTGCCTTTGGCTCAGGTCATGATCCCAGGGTCCTGGGACTGAGCCCCGCATCAGGCTCTCTGCTCAGCAGGGAGCTTGCTTCCTCCTCTCTCTCTGCCTGCCTCTCTGTCTACTTGTGATCTCTCTCTGTCAAATAAATAAATAAAATCTTAAAAAAAAAGAGAGAGATAAGTATCATCAGAAGAAAAGAGATAAAAAACATAATAAAAATGGAATAACATAAAAATGAGGCTAACATAAATGAGAATGATAAGCATAAATCCAACTATGTTAAAAATAACATTAAAATAAAATGGGTTAAAAACCCAATCCAAGGCAAAGATTTTCAAGTTAGATAATTTCTGAATATAGACAATATATACCATCTATAGAACACACACTATGCACTTAAATGTACAAATAGGTTGAAAGTAAAAGGTTAGAAAAAGACATACCATTCAATCAGCAAGCATAGAAAGCTAGAGTATCTCTACTAATGTCAGACAAAATGGACTTTCTTGGTTTTGTTTTTAAATTTTTTTAAATTTTCTTATGTTATGTTAGTCATATCATCAAAAAACCATTGGTTAAGAATAAACCTAACCAAAGAGGTAAAGGATCTATACTCTAAGAACTACAAAACACTCATGAAAGAAATTGAAGAAGACACAAAAGGGTGGAAAAACATTTCATGTTCATGGATCAGAAGAATAAACATTGTTAAAATGTCTATGCTGCCCAGAGCAATCTGTGCTTTCAACGTCATCCCAAATCAAAATGCCAATGGTATTTCTCAAAGTGCTAGAACAAAATAGACTTTAAAAGAAAAAATGGTTAATTGAAAAAAAAAAAAGAAACAACATTTTAAAATGACAAAGGAATCATGAGAAGATAAAGCAATTATAAACATATATGCACTTAACAACAGAGACTCAAAATATATGAAAAACTGAGAGAATTAAAGAAAAAAATGGCCAATTCAACAATACCAGTTTGAAACTCCAACACTCCACTTTCTGTAGTGGACATAACGTTTGGTAGATGAACAAAAATATAAAATAATTTGAAGAACACTATAAATCTGGTAAAACTGGCAGATATCTATAGAACGTTCACTCAACGGTAGCAGACTGGCATTCTTCTCTAATGCATATTGAACATTTTCGAAGATAGGTCATATGTTAATATAAGCTACAATATATTTAAGAGGATTACAGTAATAGAAAAGATATATTTTCTAACCACAATTGATTGAAATTAGGAATCAAAACCAACAAGCAAAAAAAAAAAAAAAACCAACAAGCAATTCAGTAATTTACAAATATATGAAAACTAAATAACACACTCCACACAAATCAGTGAATCAAAAAGAAAGTACAGGGGACATTAAAAAAATAATTTGAGATTAATTAAAATAAAGATATGGCATACCAAAAGTCATGGGATATAGGCAATTCAGCATTTAGAATTAAAATTATAGCTGTAAATGCCTATGTTAAAAATAAAGAAGATCTTAATCAATATCCTAAACTTCTACCCTAACATAATGGAAAAGGAAAAAAGTTAAATCTAAAGCAAGCCAAAGGAGAAAAATCGTAAACTGTAGAGTGAAATTAATTAAATAGGGTATAAGCAAATATAGAATATCAACAAACCAAAAGTCTATTTTTTAAATGATTAACAAAATGAATAGGACTTACCTATGCTAAGAAAAACAGAGAGAACACTCAAATTACTAAAAGCAAGAGAGATAAAACATAAATTACAAAAGAAAAAAGGTTATAAGAAAAAACTAGGAACAGCAGTATATCTCAAAATGTAGGTAGCTGTGATGAAATGGAGACATTCCCAGAGAAATACAAACTACTAGAATTGACTCAAGAAATAGAAAATCTGAATATATTTATTATAAACAAAAAGATTAAGTTAGTGATTCAACAAACAAATAAAAAAAAATCACACTAAGAAATATTCAGGCCTAAATCGTTTCACTGGGGAATGCTAGCAAACAATGAAGCAGAATTAATTGAAATTATTCACAAACTCATCCAAAACTAAATGAGGACACATTTTTAAACTTATTCTATTAGACCAATGTTACAATGATAACAAAACCAAAGACATCACAAGAAAAGAGAACTAAAGACCAATATGTCTTATTAATCTGAACTCAAAATCCCTCAATATAGTCACAGCACAACAAATGCAGTAACATATAAAAAAATTATGCATCATGGCCATGGGGAATTTATCATAGGAATACAAGGTTTTCATGTTTTAACATGGAATTTTATTTTTATTTTTATTTTTTTTTAAAGATTTTATTTATTCATTTGACACAGAGAGATCACAAGTAGTCAGAGAGGCAGGCAGAGAGAGAGAGAGGAGTAAGCAGGCTCCCCGCGGAGCAGAGAACCCGATGCGGGACTCGATCCCAGGACCCTGAGATCATGACCTGAGCTGAAGGCAGCGGCTTAACCCACTGAGCCACCCAGGTGCCCTAACATGGAATTTTAACAAGGATGTTTTAACATCCTTAAATTAATTAATGTAAATATATTATGTCAATAGAATAACAGGAAAAAAGGAAAACACATAATTCCAATAGTTGAAGTGTTGGGGGATACATTTTACAGAATCTAATAAACTTTCATGATAAAAACAATAAAAAAATGAAGAATAAAGTGGAGGTTCTTCAACCTGATAAAGAATTCTGGAGAAGAAGGAGGAGAAGAAAAGAGAGAGGAAGAATCAGAAACAGCAGGAGCAACATAATTACATTATGTTTAATGATGAAAGAAGACTGGAAATGTAAATGAAAAAACATAACAGTTTACATCTGCTATTGTCAATATGATTAAAAAGAAAGATTAATAAAAAGTACTGGTGTTGGTGAGAATTTGGAGAAATTGGAGCCCTCATATACTGCTGGAGGAATGTACATACAGGTGCTTTGAAAAAGTTTATCAAGTGATAAATAAAATGTGTTATATTTATACATGGAATATTATTCGGCAATAAGAAAGTATGGATTACTAATACCTGGTTACATATGGATTCACCTTGAAAACCTTATGCTACGGGAAAGAAGTCAGTCACAAATGACACATGCAGTAGAACTAAATAAATATTTATGTAATGAAAAAATAATTTTCAGGAGTTTTTTATTAAAAACATTTTTGTTCTGTGATATAACTTTATTTTTTCTGTGTTTCTTTGTTTATGCTTAACTTTCGTGATATTCAGACAATTTTGTAATTATAAAAATGATCAGTATTGTTATGGCTTTTGACATTGTCTCAGTACTAAAATAGAGCTTAGCAGAGTTTACAACTCAAGTTCTTTATATAAAATTAACCGTGTCTATACCAGTCACAAAATATAGACATTTTTATGTAATATATCACCTACTATAATAGCAAGATATGCAAAATCTTAGAAGTAACTTGCAAAAGATGCTCATATTCTCTGTAAAACAAAGTTTATTGCACAATTATTTAATTAAAAAGAGAAAATAATAGATGTTCTGAACACATTAAAATGTAACCATGGATTTAGATAGTATACCTTAATCTGGCCAAGATACCAATTTATCAAGTTAATTAACACATTGAATGTTATACCAATAATATTGCTTATTATTTTAGAAACTAATCAAGTTCCAAGAACTATACAAAATAATAATATGTTATAAACAGCTGACTCTTCTTTGAAAAGGAAGTTATCGGGTGTAACTTCATGTAACACCTGCTATGATAACTATAAAATCTGTATAGTGTCACTGTAAAAACAATCAGTGGACCAACAGAGGGCTCTGAAAACAATACACGTACAAATAGGATCTTGATATACAAGGAAACTTGCCCATAATTTAATGGGAATATACTGACCAGATTCTTTAGTAGAAGGGATTGGGGAAATGGTTCACTGTGAGATGGTAAATAAAACTGACTGCAGCCTTACACTTTATGTAGAAGCAAACTCTGAATATGTTCAGAAACAAATTAAAAAGCAAAATTGCCATGCAACTGAAAGAAATGTAGGAAGATATTTTTGCAGTTTTGGGATGGAAGACTTTTAAAATGAAACTCACAAGATACAACTTTTATTTATTTTCTATTTTTTTAAAGATTTTATTTATTTATTTCCAAGACAGAGATCACAAGTAGTCAGAGAGAGGAGGGGAAGCAGGCCCCCTGCTGAAAGAGGGGAGCCCGATGCAGGGCTTGATCCCAGCGCTCTGGAATCATGACCGGAGGTGAAGGCAGAGGCTTTTACCGACTGAGCCACCCAGGCGCCCAAGATACAACTTTTAAAGTAAAACAATGATAGCACTGTAGCAATGATAGTACTGTAATAATATTAAATTAAAGAACTACTTTATGATGAAAGACCCTAACAGTAACAACAGTGATAGTAATGTTAACTGATAGTTGTTAATCATAAATATTTTTCTATTGAATGCAGCTTATGGGGCATAATGGAAATGAAGTATTTTACACAGGTTTGAGTGTCACCACATTTTTGACCTAAAATGTACAAAAACATTTTTGGGGGGAATTTGGAAAACCTTTAAGGGGAGGAAAAAAAATTCACTAGTCATTTTGCCTCTGGACTTGGTATAGTTTTTGTAATTATGGGGTATTAACTTTGCAAAACCAGGCCCAGACTGTGAAGTGTTCACAGCTTCAAACCATTTATGAAGCTTAAGTTTATGACCAAGTCACCAATCCGTACTAATCAGAAATATCATATCAAAATGAAATCTGTTTATTCATATATTTATTAAACATTTGAGTATTCCCTAATTGGAAAACATTGAGCAAAATGTGAAAATGATATCTGATACCTGACCCCAGGTATCCATAAATAAATTAATGGTCTCCTCAGAACACATTTCGTGGTTACTCTATATCATGTAGAAAGCAAATATCTTTTTATATTACTAAAATAATTATTATTTCCACTTTCTAAACATACAAGTAGTTTGTGTTATAGGAATGAATTTTCTGGCTTTCTTTCTGGGAACTTTAAAATAAACCTGTTTCTTTTATGAGCTATTTTTAAAAAATTCATATTTTCCATACGATGCTAAATATAACCAAGACTCTATTTTTCAGTTATAAGCAAAAGTTCTATTTTAAAGTGTAAAATCTCGAAGTCCATGATAAAATCAAGTATAGCTACAAAACCTATTTCTGTAGAGCCAGGAGGCTTATATAATATATACAGCTTTATGTGAATTTGTCACAGAAATATATTTTGATTATGGCTTTCTTAAATTACCTATTAATCAGGAAGTCTGATAATTATTAATTTCTAAGACTATTTTATTTTTGCCATGATATTGATGACTTTTTAATTAAGAAATTGTATGCACACACACATGCATGCACACGTGAGAGGGGGGAGGAGCAGAAGGAGACACTCTTCAAGAGGCCTCCCCCTGAACCTGGAGCCTATACGGGGCTAGGTCTTAGGAACCATGAGGCCATGACCTGTGCAAAACCCATGAGTCAGATGCTGAGCTGACCCAGGTGCCCTAGTTTTAATTTTGGGTGTGTTATGCAAACTTTCCTGAGTCCCATGCAAAATTTTTGTTACATTTTACTTTTGGTGGGGGTAGAGGGGGAGAGAAACAAAAAAGGAACGTGAACTACTATCAGTATGGTTTCTTGTATGTCCCCATGTATGTGTAGTTAGTCTTGCTGCTACTAAACAACATTTCTTTAGTGTTTTGGTTAGTCTTGCTGCTACTAAACAACATTTCTTTAGTGACTGGATTCTTTTGTGTATTGCACTTACATGCATATATATGTATATATATATTTTTTCCTTTTTTCTTTTTTTTTCCTTTTTTATTTTTCCCTTTTTTTTTTTTAAGATTTTATTTAATTATTTGACAGACAAGTAGGCAGAGAGGCAGGCAGAGACAGAGAGAGGAGGAAGCAGGCTCCCTGCTGAGCAGAGAGCCCGATGCGGGGCTCAATTCCAGGACCCTGGGACCACGACCTAAGCTGAAGGCAGAGGCTTTAACCCACTGAGCCAGCCAGCCGCCCCTTTCTTTCCCTTTTTATTGTCCCCTGGAAAATGAGATAACCTTGTTTCTTTAAGCTTTATAGTAAAATGATATAGAGGTCATTAATTTGTTTAAGCAGTTCTAAAGTAGATAGCATTGTAATTTCCATTTCCATGCCAAAAGTTAATTATAATAAATTCATTAAAAGAAGTACTTTTGTATAATTAGTTTCAATTATAGTTTGGGTTGAAACTTAGCTAATATGCACATAATTATCTCCCATATATATATATTTTTTTCTTTCGGGTGCAAAACAATGCATATGTTATGGTATAAAGTCAAAGTTTGACTATATTATAGCTTCAGGCTCTATGACTTCTCATGCTTTACTTTTATATGTCAAACAATAAAAAATGTATACATGTTATATGACTTTGTGCTATCTGGACCAGATTTTTTATTTTACTTCATTATATCTAAATAGCTTTTTATAAGTCTAACCTTTTGGTATTACTTTTCAAATTATCTCCTAAGACTTAGAATTTCATGAAGCTGTTTATTCAGAACTTTTAAGATGACCTTTCTCTTGAACATTATTCAATTTTAAAATACATGTGATGATTATATAATCAAACAATATTAATGGAGCATCCACTGTATATCAGCCATATGGATCATAATCCTAGGATTTAGGGTAAACACATAGAGTGATATCCTTAATTTCATCTCTACCTAGAATATTTTTCCATTAAAACACTAAATGATGAAAAAATTTAAATCACAATATTTATATATGAGATAATGTTTTCAACTGACATGTTTTGCTTTATTCTTTCAATCTTGTCTCAAACTTAAGTACAATTCAAACTGACTAGTAATAAAGCTGACTTATTTAGTAATAAAGTTAGTAATATATTCATGAAGTCTTTTAGTCCAATTTATTTTCTCAAAGTAAAAGTTCTATGAAATTATAAGAACATTTTAATATTATAAATAATATATGTGGACACCTATACTTTTCTTGACTTTCTTTTCTAACAAAATTGATGTATTTGTCACTGAAAAGCTTTCAATTTAATAGCAATTTATCTTAGAACTAGGTATCCATATATGCATGTATACCAGGTAAGTGATGGACAATGAATGTTATAAATCTTTCAATGCACAGAATGATTCCATGAACAACAAAAAGTGTTCCACAGTTTGCACAATTTCCAAAAGTCCCAGCATACATTAATATGGATATAAAACATTTTTATAACTATCTGAGCCAATATCTTAACTTCATTTTACACAGTGACACAAAATATTTTTATAAAATTTTAATGATTGTTGAATTTTCCAGGAATGAAACTTTCATGTTGATCAAGGACATACTATGTTTTATTCAAAAGTGTATTAGAATTTTTTAGCCATATTGGAAAATCATATCATCCTACTTGAATTTCTAAAAAGAAACTACTATAA
Source organism: Mustela erminea (assembly GCF_009829155.1). Lineage (NCBI taxonomy): Eukaryota > Metazoa > Chordata > Mammalia > Carnivora > Mustelidae > Mustela > Mustela erminea. Next base: position 107,518,075 of record NC_045617.1, on the reverse strand, counting down.
TCATTCTCCATTTATCGCTGCCATGCCTGTGTTCAATAACTTTATTTCAAGTTAAAATATACACATATGATATGGTTGGTATCAGCCTTACGTGCTGAGTAATGAACACACTTAATCCTCTTCTATGGAATAGATGTAGTACTGATAATTTTACAGATGAGAAAACTAAGGCACAAAAACTTCTAAATAAGTTAAAGAATTAGAACCAAGGTTCCCATTCCAAGGCCAGTGCTTTGAATATATCAAAGCATCAACTATCCTGACTGCCATTAACAATCTCAGTGATCCTTGGCAAATTGCATTAAATGGCTAAGTTTCTCACAACTACAAGAAGAAAGGTTTGAACTAATTGACCCTTAACATTCTTGCTGGCTCCAAACACCTACCATCATATAAATTTATGAGTGTAATGACTTAGGTTCAGTAGGTTAATTTTCACTAATAATAACAAGCAAAGTAATTTGACATTGCTCTTCTCCACTCATTGACATGTTTATATGATTATCTTAAGTGTCCTTTGAATAGTTGGCGAAGGATACTTCAAAATTACAGCACTATACTTTAGACCAAAGATTATCTTTGATTTAGGTTTCTTTCTTACCTCACATGTTCTTTTTCTGATGCTTTATGTGCATGTATATACAATATTCAAAGGAATAATGTGTGCATATTATATAGTGTATAATTGTTATAAGATAGCATCTCATAATCCACTTTACCAAAGGTGGTGCCTAATCTATAAAGAAGACCCAAGAATGTTTGTTCGGTATGTTTAGGTCAATGCCAGTCATATAGAAAACACAAAGATCTGTATCTAAGGAATGAATATAGAAATGAATGAATGGATACTTTCAATGGAAACTGTTATTAATTAAAACCCCATTTCTCTTAGGCATGAGGTTAAATATTTCAAATTTGTTTTGTGCTTCTCTCAGGCTGTCCATAGTAATGCTACTGATAAGGAATGCCTGGGGCGCTTGTCACTCACTTGTCAGCTGCCAATGCCTGGGACACTCACCTACCTGCGGGGAATTCTAGGGCACTCGCTAGGGTCGGTGCTAACTTCTGGAGACCCTACACAGGCATTTCCTCAAGCCAGTGTTGCCGGACTGTCTCCTGTGTTTGTTTTGTTTTCTTTCTCAGGATTGCAAGGTGCACCTCAGTGAAAGAGCAAGGGCTTTTCTTTTGTTTGTTTTTTGTTTGTTTGTTTTTGGCTTTTAATCTCGGGTTCCGGCTAACAGGGCAGGCCACACAGGTTAAATATCAGGTAAAAAGAGAGCAGACCTAGAGTTGTGGCTTTATTGAGATGGAGGGGTGGTGCCTAGGGTTTCTCGGATTCATTCTGTTGGTGAATTTAAACCACGCCAGCTGGGGCGCCTGGGTGGCTCAGTGGGTTAAGGCCACTGCCTTCAGCTGAGGTCATGATCCCAGGATGCTGAAACCATGTCCTGCATCAGACTCTCTGCTCAGCGGGGAGCCTGCTCACCCCTCCCTCTCTCTGCCTGCCTCTCTGCCTACCTGTGATCTCTGTCTGTCAAATAAATAAATACACTCTTAAAACACGCCAGCCAACGGAAGTTAAAGAGCAGGAAGGGAAAAGAAAGGTCACACATAAGGTTGGTTATCTAGGTCAACCAAGGTTTTGTAAAAAGGGGAACTTCAGGTGGGTCAGGCTGGCTCTTCATCTATTTATGTAGCTGGCAGTGTGTTTATTCAGGATAAATATCTTTGAAATGAATGCCGGACACTCAGAAGTTTATGTTGAGCATTCACCTTGCAATCAGAAAGCTAATTGTCAGGCTCTCACACTGCAGATTTTCACAGAAATTCTGACAAACGTTAACCTTGTCATTTAGCCTCAGGAGGGTTAATGACGCTATCCTAGGTTACATAGAAATTAGTGGCAGAACCTGTGTTTGAGTCTAGGTCTGTCTTTTGCTAAAGTTCTTTTTACTCACTCTGTACAATAAGCAATATTAAGTTTTGCTAAGAACCAACATTTTCTCTAAGAATATTTTAAAAGTGTGCCCACAACCATATTTAATGTATTGTTATCCTATGTATTTAAATGAATATATATTTAAATTTTACAACTAATTGGATTTTTTGTTTTTGCATGTTGCAGATGCAGCTGTTCTCCTGTTTACATGGACGGATTCTATAACCTCAGTGTTGAAGATTGCTTAGGAAACCAGAGTACATCAGTGCATGGCTTCTGCTTGGTCCATTTGCACAACTGCAACTGTAGCTGTCCGCAAAGATCTGAAAGAAACATCTGTGAAATAGAAACTGAAGATTGTAAATCTGTGCCCTGCAAAAATGAAGCAACCGGTATACATTTAAGTGGCTATTTCTACTGCAAATGTATCCCAGGATTTACAGGCAAGTATTTCTGAGAAATCAAATTCTCTAGGGGCTAATGTTAATACATGTTGTTAATGTTTTTCAAATGTATCTAATGATTGGTATTGTAGCCTGCTTTCTCATTTAGCAAAGAAGAAATATCTTCACTTGGACTAATAGGATTGGTTCTTTGGGCAGTTACTTTGCTGACTATACAGCCTTGGCTCATGCAAATGAGGCTAAAAAGGCCAGGCTGAACTGTAGAGACTGTGATATATATGTCAAAGTTCTGAGGAGAAGAACAGGCAGCCTTAACCTCTCAATAATTTCACCTAAACAGCTATGATATTGCCCTTCAACCTCCTCTTTGGCTGCCAGGCACACTGAGTGCTTAGATCAAAACTAAAATTTAATTCTGTATTTTCCAGGTCAGTTTAATGTTCCATTAGTAAGATTAAAAAAATTCCATAAAACTACAAACATACTATATCCTCTGTAAAGTCACAGAAGATGATACTCACAGTTGCTGTGTAGTAAAAGGCATCCTTTGATTTAAAAATATCACAAATTAAGCACTCACATTTATGTTGTTTGAGATTATATGCTTGTTCTTACACTGAAATGATTATTAATAATAATTTCAGGACTATTTTAATTGCTTTATAAAAAGCAGTATGGAGGCCACACAGAATAAAATAATATTGTCACTTTTAAATCACACCTAACTTTATGTAAAATAATAAAAAAAAGTTATGTGCAACTTGATATCCCCTTTTATTAAGCAGACCCAACTCTAAACATTATTTGCATTTCCATCTTAAAATGAAAAATATTTTTATCTATTTAATATTTAAAGTAATATCCTGAAGGTTTTAGAAGCAATTGAAAAGGGTAAGTTTCAAGAATAGAATGGCAATATTATTGGAATAAATGTATGGCTATCTAGATTAGTTCTTTTTTTGTTCTTTTTGTTTTTTAAATGAAAATATATTTGAGTGTACGAATTTTGGTAAGCTTGTTAAAAAGGTTGTCCCATTACTTCAAATTTCACATTTCAATCATGTTCTTAGTAAAAATAAAATAGCATAAAAGGTGCTAGTGTTGTTGAAACATAGGTATCTGCCTTAGGGAAAACCAAATACATACATACACCTGTTTTATAAACAGGATATCGTCCAAAATTTAGTGAAAATATATTAAGCATTAAGTGTACATAAAATGGAATAAAGAATAGAATTTAACTCCTCTTAATACCATTACTAAGAGAAAATGTCCTTTGATATATTTATAGTCTGTGTGCATATGTACATATGTATATGTGCACAAATAATCAGCGAGCACCCTGTCATTTTATATATCAAGATGTATATTGGCTATAAATTATATGATCATTAAATTTGTATTTATGTGTATATATACACACACATACACACACTATATAGTTAAACCACATGTAGCACTCACTGACATATTGTAGAAAATAGGTATGACTCACTCTTCAGTTGGGGATAAAAAATTAAACCCAATTTAAGATTTACAAGCCTGTATTATTAAGCAGGCCTATATCTCCTATGAAGTCTCTCTGTTTCTACTGAATTGCAAAGAACTCTGTGGGTTTCCTCATATCTGAATATTCAGTCTACCTTTAAAGTCTTCATGCAGTGAAATGTGAAGAAACTGATGAGTCTCAACTTTCCCAAAGTTGCACAGTTAATCCCACTGAAAGCAGAATATTTGGGCAGCACTTTAAAATCAGTGCCCCTTTTCTCTTCCACCTCTTTCTCTCCCTCTGTCTGGCTTCTCCACATGTCCATTCTCTCTCCCTTTATCTGGAGTTTTCCTCTATCCAGTCTCTCCTCTTCTACCTAGTTTCTTTCCCTTTATTTTTTTTCCCTTTATTTTTTTATTTCTCCTTTCCTTTTCTCCTCTTCCATCTGGTTTCTACCCCCTCTCTTTTATCCCCTTAATCTAGCTTCACAACCTCCATCTATGAACTCATGTGTTTCCTATAGAAATGTATAAGGTACTATTACCATACCTTTCATAAGTATAATCACTTCTTTCTTTATCCCATCACCTTTTGGGGGAGTTTTCAGCCTTATATGCAAACTTCTAGGTTAAATGTTGTCCCTGTATATTTGGCCCAGGAGATCATAAACTTGAATGCTCATGAGACTCGCCTGGATGTTAAACCTCAGAGTGTCAGCCCTATCTCAGATATTTCTCATTCAGCAATTCGGGGGCTCAGTAGGTCTGGGTGATGCTGATGCTGCTGGATCATGAACCACACTCAGAGAACGGCTCTTCTAGCCTATTATATTCGTGAAGAAGGTTGGTATGGATACGAAAATTTAAAATTCAGCTTCAAGTGAGAGCTGTCACTCAGCACAGTGTGAGGAACCCATCTAGTCTATTCTCCTGGTGAGCATTAACTCCTTGAGCAAGATGATGTCATCATATGGGAAGACCATATACTTGGGTGGATCTTACATGATTTAAACTTAATTCGAGTGTAATTATCTGAAGTTGTCTAGAGATTTTAAAATCTGGGAGTAATTCCAGTGGGTTTTTTTCAGGCAATAGCATTTTTCAAATTATCTTGTTATTCATATCTATGATATTTTAGTAATGGAATAAAAATTTTATTTATTTTTAGTTAATTTTTTTCCTTGTCAGTTTGACACTTTCAACATTGCTGGTTTCTAAAATGGCTTATAGTCAAAATAAGAGCTGTGAGCTAGTTGGATAAATTCTTGAGTTATCTTTGTCTTTATTTAAAATATTTTGGGTTTCTCCTGCCTTTGACTTAAGTAACCAAATTCTCCTTTTCCTCCTCTTATGGTTGTTTTGGTACAGGGAGAGGCTAGGAAGCTCTTTGGTTAGCAGGAGGATCCAAGTAGTTCTTGACAATTAGGCCCAGCTTTCCCATATTTAAAATGGGCCTTTAAAAAATAAATAAATAAAATAAAAAATAAATAAAGTGGGCCTGAGCTAAGCCTCCTTAACAGTCTGCTTTCTTCTCAAATGATTATATAGTAAGGGCCTCTATCTTAAAAGCAAACTTCTTCTCTGCTATAGTCTTATAAATTTGACTTGCACAGCTCTGTGGTTCTCTACCCTCCCCATGACAACTTTCTTTTCTTTTTAAAGTCTCAGCTTGATATTGAATAGATAATAAATAAGGTGGAATCTTTCATTTCTAATTTAAAAATCTTAATAGGAGGTGAAGTAATAATATTGCATAATAGCCATTTAGTACAATAACATTTACTTTTATTTTTATAATTTTTTAATTTAAATTTAAATAAATTTTGAATATATACATGCATTCACAAATTGGTCTTTTATATGTATTTTTAGCAGTTTTGTTTTCAGTCTTACACATTTATGCTTACTTTATACAAAGCAGGAAAGACATTCCTTTTTACTCTGCACCCTGAAATATTTAAAATAAAATTGAAAGTTATAAAAATTCCTTATTTTTATTGCAAATAACTAATAATTTAAATATTAGTCTTAGGAAGATTATTTCTTTTTAAAAATTTATCATCACTTTCCAGGGTTTTATTGAGTTATTTTACTAAGTTATGTGACTTGATTTAGTTATTAATATTAATGGCTTTGAATTTTAATTGTCATATAATAATAATTTTATCTGACTTAATGTTAATTTTTCAATTTTATCTTGATTTTTACATATGTATGTGTGTTTTCTGATTAGCTGTAGTTTAATACAGTTGTTATTTTCGAGGACCTTACTATTCATAAACTTAAAATTCTCAAGTTTTCTGCTTTATATTTAGTATTTTATATATTTAACAATAGAATTCCTTTCTTTAGCTTTAGGAAACATCACAAGGTCTTGCTCTTTTTATTCTTTAATTTTTGTTTCTTTGTAATCTTTAGTTAATTTGTTATTTAATGGCGAACTTTTAGAGCTATAGATTTTACTTGGGGTATTATTTTGCCTGTATTTTAGAAATTCGATATACAGGTTTTTATTATTTATTTTTTTTAGTTTTACTGCTTTCTAAGTAGACTTATTTCATGCTTGATTTCCAGCTTTGTCTGTGAGTCAATATGGTGTTTGAAGATAAGATTTCTAAGTTACTTGGAAATTTTGTTTATTCTTTGGTTCTTAATTTCCAATGTTACTGCATCATTTTTTTTTAAATATTTTATTTATTTATTTGACAGACAGAGATCGCAAGTAGGCAGAAAGGCAGGCAGAGAGAGAGCTGGAGAAACAGGCTCCTCCCTGCTGAGCAGAGAGCCGGATGTGGTGCTTGATCCCAGAACCCTGGGATCATGACCTGAGCTGAAGGCAGAGGCTTTAACCCACTGAGCCACCCAGGTGCCCCTTACTGCATCATTAATACAAAATAGGGTCATCAATAATTGCTTTTGGTATATTTTTCCTTTTTATTTTGAAAACATACAGAGAAATGAAATTATTTTTATAGTTTACCTAACTGTAGAGGATTACTGGTAGCTACTGGTAGGCTCAAGGGAAAGTTCCTGAGAAAAATCCCTACTGTGAAGTCTTTTATAATTTGTAATAATTTCTTGTAATTTGTTAGCAGTGTGTGCCTTGAGGGCAAAAGTAATGAATGTTGGGTTCATAGTGGCTTAGCATATGATAATTCTTTTAGAATAGTAGTTGGATATTTAGAAATAATAAAATTTGTATATATTCTTTAAAATTTCTTTCCTATGATTTTCATATCAGGTTGGAGAAAAATAATCTCAAGAGATTTTTGAGGAAGAGAGATTTTTAGTGCCACCTCAAGTGTAGCATATTCAAGTGTTTGAAAGTAGTGTTGAAGAACAAAAATCTTTCACTCTGTACACCAGACTCCCATATGGTTTTGATGTGTAGCAAAATGTTGGATTCACTTCCCTGTATGCTTTCATAGGTATAAACATACATATACATATATATGAAATGGACACATATATATACATGGAATAAAAATAAGTTAGAGGTCCTTGTGTCATTTTTTTTTTTTTTTCTAATAATTTCCAAGTAGTTCTAAAATTTTGCTTTTTTAATTGGGGCTGTCTTGTGTAGCTCAAAGTATGTTATGCTATGCCACTTGTGTAGCTCAAAGTATGTTATGCTGTGCCATGTTTTATATTCCCAAACTTCAGTTTATCTTATAAATCACATTTTTATAAAATAAATATATTTTCCTTTTTAATACCTATTTCTGGGATACTCCTTTGTCTAGTATTACTTTTGTTTTTGTCTTTTATATGGAGATTTTAGTTCATTTATGTTTCACATAATTATTTTATTTTGTACTTGGATTGAAATATGTCCTTACATTATTTGTTTTCCATTTGTTTTGTATGTTCTCTAATACATTTTTTTCTCCCTTCCTATATTCTTTTGGTTAATTACGTATTTTCTTATTCTATTTATTCCTCTTAAATATACTTTTGCTCTTCTTAGATGCTTACCCTACAGATTACAACATTTTAATTAGTTTAACGTATTTTAATATAAATTAGTGTTTGTACCATGTTTCAGGAAATGCGTAGGCCTTACACACTTTTGCCACATTTAACCCTCCAGATAAGTGCTTAGTTTTGAATATGTTGTTTTGCATATACTTAAAACTGTGCATGACACTATTGTTATCATTTTATATAGACAATATTTATTTTGATTTACCTTCATTTTGGTCTTTTATTGTTGTTATTTCCTTCGTATACTTCCAGGCTTCCAATGGCCTTCTCTTACCATATGTATGATAATAACTATTTAGCATATTATTGTAAGCATTTCTGCTGTGATGAATTCTCCATTTTTTGTTTGTCTAAATATACATTTATTTCATGTTTGTACCTAAAAGATATAATAAGAGATCAGTAGATGAGTTAAATGAATGAAGTGACTATGACTACAAATTAAATGTCTTGGGTAGTGATGTACTTAAAGATGTATGTCTTTGCTGATTTTACATATATATATAAAATACACACACATGCATATACATATATGTGCATGTGTGTATCTGTCATCTACATGTTTATCATGTGATATTGCTTGTCTTATAGTATATTTTACTCCTATTTATTGGTTCATGTATTTTATTTTATAAAGCACATCATGGCACAGAAAATTTAGCAAAAGGCTCAGACAACTGATACCAAATGTGTCACATGAGTCATGCCACGATTTGAGCCAGGTGTTTACTTATAATATTCTCTTATATGCAAGCTTGAGGCTTATGTATACTGATTATATTCTAAAGAATAGAAAATGAGTGTGAGATCAAAATGTTTGACAAAATAAGAAATTCAAATATTTTTAGGTAATTCTGTCACAAAATTGCCTTTAATTAAACAATTAATATATATTTAGCATGTTACTAATATTCTGCTCTATTCATGTGATTGAAATACTACTGAAATCAAGGGAATTATGATGGGAATTATACTTCTGTCTACATTGATCCTTAGGCTTTGCGCTTACTGAAGGCTCTTTTAACCAAATAGAAGACAGGAGCCATAGACACATATTTGAGAGATAATATTAAAAAGCTGTGGGAAAGAGGACAGTTCCTCTTCACTCTGGAAGATTCTTATTCTGTCCTTCATGGGTTTATATTTAAACTTCCTCAAAAACTGAAAAAAAAAAAAACCCAGAAAATATGGAAATTTAAAATGGTAAAAGAATTACAGCCTCGCTGAAAGTAGTATGTGTCCTGAGGATTAGATGGCAGCTTTTTTAGCTTTAGTACACCTTTTCTTTCAGATTCTGATTTCATTCTAAATTGTGGTTTCCCCTAAACTCATTAAAATGCAAACGCTATGCAAAACAATGTTTGCATAATTATAAAATAATTTACTAAATGTTGCATTTCAGAAAGAAAAAGGTTATGTGCAGGAATTTAATTAGTGATCTGGCAACACAAAATATTCAACATTGGTTCTAATTGTAAGCGCATCGGGGATTTTCTCCAAAAGAACTGGATTTCTAAAGGTCAAGCATTTATATTAAAGTGTTATAAAATAGCCATCTTGTAATAAGGAAGATGAGCAGCTTTTCATCAGAAGTAGTACAAATTAACTTCCCAAGGGAAATGACCCAGTATATTCATCTTAACATGAGATATTTGTATTGAGATATTTATTATTTATGCTGAGCTCATTTTTATACTGTGGAGTATTCCAAAGCACATGGCAGGAAAAGTATAAGCATGAAGTTCACCCATTCTGGACCAAAGTAGCTAAAGGAGAAATGGCTTTTGGTCTTGTTTCAGATAGGGACAGTAATCTCTATAAAGCACCTTACTTCTTTTTCAGTTTCCCTATTATATAGGTTGACAGTCCATCTTCCCTTTGTCTACTTACCCCAAATGTTAGAACTACTGAATGGATCTTGAGTTTCCTGAAAGAAATCCAGTGTATTAATGGGAGGTGATAATATTACTAGAGCGTAAGAGTCCTTTAGCTGGTCCAAACTTAATCTCTTTTTTTTTCTTTTTTTTTTTTACATTTTCCCATTGAAGTTAAAAAAAAATCAATAAACCAGCTAACAAACTGGCAGCCATCCAAACAATAATAACAACAAAAAACAAAACAACAAAACCCCATTAGCTATTTTAAATTGCATCAAATATGAAGAAGCCCATGACCACAAAGAATTTAAATTTCACTGTGAAGCTGCACACCATAAATAAATGTCAGCATGTTACTGACAACTTATTTTGATATTTTTCTTTTTCTTTTCACTCAAAGCATTTTTAGTTCTTTTAAAGAATTATTTTTACTTATTAGGGATAATGTATTTTTATTGGTATTAAAGACATCATATGTTAAGTGTTGAAGATATTTATATATTTCCATGGGTTTCTAGGTCCTAATTTTTAATTCAAAAGATGTAGAAATTCTATTTTTAATTCAACCAAGATTCTGACTTGATGTCAATAAATAGTCAATAATTTTGCCTGGGTGCTTAGAAAATATAATACTTGAAGGACTAATGGAATGAAACTGAGTTTTTTAAAAGCTTATTGAAATAACAGGTACCCAAAACAAGAAATAACAAATGACAGCAGGACATGTCTACATTTGGCAGAGATTGAGATAATATATAAGGACTAGATTGTTAATTTGGAAGTATGATACATACATACTGTATAGTAATTTTAATTATTAAGCAATTGAGCAATAGCAGAATGAGAATATATAAAAACAAAGATTGAAATAAACATATTTTATTATATAGAGGTAGAGGTATGTAAATAACATTGTTCCAAGTAGAATTAATTTACTGGCTGTAAAATCTAACTTAATATTTTCTTTATTTATGATATCCAATAGACATAATAAAGAAATGGTTGGGGAGAATATTTGGGGTAGGTCAGAAATTTCTTTTGGTTCCCGGGTTGCCTGTCTATCCCAGGAAGCATTCTTTGCTAGTCCCGGCAAACTCATCGTGGGTAGAGGCCAAAGTAGTCCATGACATCATCGCCCAGAATATTGTTACAAGATGTGTTAAGTTCCAGCAGTAGCTGGGGAATTTTTCTTCCCGACTTTTCTGTATACTGTCATAAGTTAAACTATGTAGTTCCCAAATTTCATTCTCTTTGCCTTAGGAACTAGATTACTTCTGGACTCACAATTCAAATTGCTATGCCACTCATATTTGTATGTTTACAAAATTTCCTATTAATAATTTTTCTGTGGGTAGCCATTTCATAATTCTTTATATTTTTGTACTTTTCTAATTTATCTGAAAATTTCATCCTGCTGCTACATTATTTAAACAAGCTCCCAAGCGCTATTGAAAGGAAAGTGCCTCTCCAGAATGATCATTTTTATGCATAGAAGATAACATGGATTTTCTTGCTGTCAGGGTATTTCTAACGAGATTTCTAATCTGTATAAGCTTCAAAAATGCTGACTAACTCTAAAAAGTATTACAAGATAGCAGCCAAAAATGCAACAGAGGAAAAAATGCACTTTTTTGTATCCCTCAGAAAGTGGGATCTTCTCTATCTTCTGTTATTTTAGTTACAACTTAAAGGTAATCTTGGGCTGGCCTCACAAATGTGAAAATTGTGATTTTTTATTTCTGTGAGAAATAAAAATGGACAAACTAGTCAAAGTACAAATAGCAATAAAATGATCACAAAGTTATATTTCAGAGACTTAAGCCAGAAAATGTATCAGAAAATGACATAGACATTTTAAATCCAATTTTCCAATTATCCATTTCTTATTTTAAAATTTAATATTTATGTTGTTATTTTTAGAAAAGATCTATACTACCTTTCAAATTACTGTTATATTTGGGGTGCCTGGGTGGCTCGGTGAGTTAAGCCGCTGCCTTCGGCTCAGGTCACGATTTCAGGGTCCTGGGATCGAGTCCCGTATCGGGCTCTCTGCTCAGCAGGGAGCCTGATTCCTCCTTTCTCTCTGCCTGCCTCTCTGCCTGCTTGTCATCTCTCTCTGTCAAAGAAATAAATAAAATCTTTAAAAAAAAATTACTGTTATATTTAGTGGTTATATAGGAATGTTGAGGTTTAGAATTTGTTTCTGAAACATTTTCTTTCAAGGAAGTGCATTAATGTTAATGAGACCTTAAAACAGGGGAAAAAAAAGATTGACAATAGTAATCTATGTCATATCAGAAGATATGAAAGAGAACACTTATTCCAGTTCACTCAGACCTAAAAGATAGCCAGAAAATATCAAATACCCATGAGTATATAAAAAAGAGAGAGAGAAGGTTAGCCTATTTTTCAGAATATTTTACTTTATTTCATTTAATTAGGAATAGAATTCCTTTATGAGTACTTAATAAATTAATAGCTTACTCTATGAGTGCTACATAATATGAATTAATAAAATATGTTTTGATAAGCTATAGAGTAATCCAAGTTTATTGCTTCATAAAATCTGTCAGTGTTAGGCATTTAAAAATATAGCTTAACAAAGTAATGCATTATATATTTTTCTGTCAATTTATTCATCTAATTATCTACAACCTATCTGTGCTTTCATACATGTATTTATTTAGCTTGTTACAAGGTATCAAATAAAGTAATAGAGATTAATTATATATGTAAAACCATTTAGTAAATTTGTATTTTTATATGTATACATTAAATATGAATGATGAATGGAATTATACTAGCAAAATTTAAGCTGGATATATGTATAAGTTGAGATATTTTCCAAGAAGTATAGTTGGATTTTCATTATATCATTGAATTATAATAGACACTAACTTTATCAACTTTAATAGAGTCATAAGCACACATAAAATTTTAGTTTTATTTGTAGAAGTTATATTAATAAATTTGTCTTGATCCAACTTAATATCCCTTCCATCATTATTGCACACCTTTAATATCTAAATCTACATGTTCTCTGAATTTCTATCTGTATAAGTTAGAAAACTCAAGTACTTCTTTTGGAGAGTCCTGGGTCACGCATTCTACCTCACCTTTAGGGGCCTTCTGTGATTAAGTCTAGTTATAGTTCTAGAAGCAAGGTGAGTTTTTAAGGGTGGGGTCCTAAGAAGAATTGGCATTGTCATGGATGGCATTTCCTCAAGGGAGTCCATTGCTCTTTCCTCAGGCAATGCAGGGTTAATTTCCTAAGGAAGTAGAGAGGCCCATTTGGGGTGACGGTCTCTTCCACTGGGAAAGATCAGTCATTAAATTTAGAGATTTGGTGTTCCCAGCTCTATCAGGTTCTTCCCATACATCTATATTCTTTTTCAGGATCCAGTTCCTTCCCAGTTAATGCCCTCACTTTAACAATAGACATGCTGTGAGCCTGGGAGTTTAACTTGTATTGTGATTCAGCTAGTCAAAGGATGAGGTTCTTTCTTTGATTTTCAGCAGTCTTAGTTAGCTCTGTGGTTAGAGCACATGAGGATTTCCTTCAAAGCACACATAGAGATGTTCAGGTGATTTATGTAACATTTTATTCGAGAATTCAAATCCTGGAATTCATCCTTTCTTTACTCACTTTGTCCAGTGATGTTAAGAGCAGCCAGCCAGTGTCATAATATAAATTTATTAGTTTAAGCAAATTGTTTGAAAGTACAGTATACATTGTCACCCAGATCCTCGCTTCTTATAAGTGCTTGATTTGGAGGATTCAGTGGTAACATTTTGTATGTCTCTATTGCCAGATCACATCATGGACTATCTTTACTCTTTACTATTGGAAATAAAGTCATTGGCAACTCCAAATCTAATATGATTAGAAAACCAATTTCACATATCCTAGTACAAGTTAAGAAAACTCATTCTTCCAATTTCGTTTCGCTAGAACCACTTTTAGTACCAAAATCTGTATTGGTCAAAATCCTCCAGAGAAACAGAACCTGTGTAGGTATATCTTCATATCCATATATATGCATATATATCCATCTGTGTGTGTGTGTGTATTATATATATTTGTGTTTGTTGATTGATTAAGGAATTAGTTCACACGATTATGGTGGCTGACAGGTCCCACAATCTGTGGTCAGTAGGAATTTGTACAGATAATACATTACTATGTCATACGTTAATGAACTAAATGCATTAATGTCATAGTGAATAAACCTGAAATTGACCCTCAGACATAAAAAGTAGTCAGGATCCAAAATCTCTTGAATGGAAAATTACAGCTGTGTAAGAAAAACTCGTTTTATGGACAAATGTAGCACATTTACCTGAGTTATCTGAATCTCCAACATGTACTTAGATTAGACTGGGTTTATATGACCTATCATAAGCATGTATACATAAGGTATGTAAGGGGGGTGTGATTTAGCATAGCATACATATCAAGACTGGTAATATTTGTACTGTAATCTGGTAAGACTGTATGTCCATCAAGAAGCTTAGATATAGGTGGGGCGCCTGGGTGGCTCAGTGGTTTGGGCTGCTGCCTTCGGCTCGGGTCATGATCTCAGGGTCCTGGGATCGAGCCCTGCATCGGGCTCTCTGCTCCGCAGGAAGCCTGCTTCCCTCTTTCTCTCTCTCTCTCTCTGCCTGCCTCTCTACCTACTTGTGATCTCTGTCTGTCAAATAAATAAATAAAATCTTTAAAAAAAAAAAAAAGAAGCTTAGATATAGGAAAGGAGAATCTACTCTGGGAGGTTTAAGTAGAGAAAGATTTATTAAATAATATTAATATAGCAATAGTCTCTTAAAAGCTAGAAGTCAGAGTCTATACCTCTACAGACAAGAATCATGTCCAACCACACCATAGTGGCTCCAATAGGACAAACTCAAAAACCAAGCATGAAAAGAGCAGAAACAAAAAGCCAATATTATAAAACTCAAGACTGGATGCTACACATTCTGTCAGTGTTTGTTGAAAATTATAAAAACAAATATGTCTGTCTGGCTGCCTGACGCTTGTATGAACATTGCATCCCTGTTATGTACAGTTGCCTCCTCTGGTTGCTCACTTCGGAATTCAAGTCTCCCTTGGACAGCTGATTGGTAGAACCTGAGTCAAATGCATAAACCCAATGCAGGGCACTCTAAACATATGTATTTTTTTTTAATTTTTTTTAAGATTTTGTTTATTTATTTGACAGGCAGAGATTACAAGTAGGCAGAGAGGCAGGCAGAGAGAGGGGTAAGCAGGCTCCCTGCTCAGCAGAGAGCCCGACACGGGGCTTGATCCCAGGACTCTGAGATCATGAACCTGAGCCCAAGGCAGAGGCTTTAACCCACTGAGCCACCCAGGCGCACCTAAACATATGTATTTTTGTTTATTTGTTTTTAACTTCTACTTTAGGAAGCAGGACACCTAACATGGGTGATTATAAAATGTAAGGTGTGTGTTCAAAGCTGTAGATTGACTAGAGACTATCAGAATTATTGAATAGGGTTTTGTTGCCATGTTTTAGAGCTAATACTGGCCCACAGAGCTTATGAGCTTATGGAGTCAGGACAGAATGAACAGGGTGATGAAAAGGCTGAATAATGATTAATAGACTTTAGTTGTAGATGATATTTGCCTTCATATGTATTTTTTAAAATTTTAAAAATATTTGTAATATAAATAGTTAAGTGACTGATTATAAATCCTGAAGCCAGAATGATAATAAAGCTTATTGAGCTGATTTAGTTTTTTGATGTTTTATAATAAAGCTGACCATTAATAGAATATTATAAATATAAGATAAATTTATATGAAGAGATTTTGACATCTTTTTAAAACTTGATATTGAAGATGCCACATGCTATATTATAGAAAAAGTTCTGTTTGAGTTTAGTTCCATCAATTTCTCTATTCAGATAAACTAATGTTCTGCCTCTTCTTAAAGAATGAAAATAAATAATCCTCCCACATTTCCTAGTTTGATATAGTTGCCCGAAAATTAAATGAGATGTTTGTTTCCATTCTCAATAACTGTCTTAACTTGGGCTTGTATACTTTCATAAACATTTCCATTCTCTTCCCTATGTTCAGAGCATTGCTTTTGTGACTATCTCCTATCTTTTATCAATGACCTTATTTTATATTATTCTTTTATTAAGCTCTCTCATATTTTGGAGGAATAGAGGAAATTGGAGGATGTAAATTATATATAAGTACCATAAATATTAGATTTTTTCTACCCTAAGTAGAATATTTAAATACATAATATTCATGGTCTTTTCCAAATCTATGAATAATCCATCATTTTTATTATGCAATCTATATCCAAAACCATCATTTACCTAGTAAAATTTATCTTTTTAATAATTTGGTAGGACTCAAATATATTAAATGGGCAGAATCAACTTTAGTTACTTATTTCCAATCTATTTCACATGTTTATTTGCAAAGATTCTCTCATACTTATTTCTAACACCAGTAGGTGCTTCCATAAGTATTTGTTTCAAAAAATTGTAATTTATTAATCATTCTTTGAACCTTTATAGGATAAACTTATGAAATATGCAAGATATAATTCCTGAATATAAGAACTTATTATAGTAGTTATCCTGTGCATAATAAGGTATAATTGTCAATTCTGTATCTATGTAAGTGTGTGTATGTACATCTGTGTGACAGAGAGGCTTTTTAAGTTAGATTAATTTCAGTTTCTTGGCTTTCTTTGAAAGGGTTAAGTGTTTGATAGGAAACCCGTTGCTGCTTTGTTGAAGGGTATGCATAAAACAATTAAAAATATCCCATACTTTGTAGAAAGTGGGTTTTGTTTGTTTGTTTTGGTTTTAGGGTTTAGGTATTCAGATTCTCCAATATTTAACCTGAATTAGGATTCACCTGGCTTATTCACCTGGCTGAATGATAGGCACCAAAGGGAATTGTTAAAAATGTATGTTCTTGTGCTCCATCCAGATAAATTATGATTTCTTACAGCTGGGATGATTCCCTGGTGGTAAACACTAGTTAGACTGCTGCATAACTCTCCTGCAGACATTGTGTTATGGCTATGGCTAATTATTTTGCCAAGTCTGATCCTCTCAACTTGAGGCAGACTCTGGTTAATACCACTGGCTAGTGATGCTTAGATAGTATTCTTTCTTTTTTATGTGATTAGACATTTTTCCCCAACTCTAGATAATTATCTAGAGTTGGGGAAAAATTATAATATTTTTATATATATTATATATTTATTATATATATTATAATTATCTTCCAGTGGAAAATTACTATAATGTAGAAAACTGAGAATGAATATTATAGGACTATTTATGATAAATATTTTTCTAGCAATAATAAAAAATTGGAGCTTTATAGTCTTGCATAAAGCACAATAGGCATGCTTCTAAACCTGCACTTCTTGATCATAAGTGCTTCTGAAAAGACAAGGTCAAAGTGTTGGCTGCTGAGACATGTATAGAAAATTTCTAGAAGAAGCAAGACCTTAAAAAAATGGGGCTTTGTTTCCCATTTCTACATTTATGATCTGTATATTTATTAATAGATCAAGGTAAATATATATAATTATAATTTTTTATGTTTAAGTTCATTTAATTAACATATAGTATATTATTAGCTTCAGAGGTAGAGTTCAGTGATTTTTCAGTCTTATACCCAGTGCTCATTTAATCACATGCCTTCCTTAATTCCCATCACCCAGTTACCCCAGCCCCCTACTTCTTCCCCTCCAGCAACCCTCAGTTTGTTTCCTATGATTAAGAGTCTCTTATAGTTTGTCTTCCTCTCTGATTTCTTCTTGTTTTTACGTTCCCTCACTTCCCCCGTGATCCTGTTTTGTTTCTTAAGTTCCACATATGAGTGAGATCATATGGTAATTGTCTTTCTCAGTCTGACTTATTTAACTTAGCGTAATACTCTGTAGTTCCAGCCTCATCATTGCAGATGGTGAGATTTCACTCATTTTGATGGCCGAGTAGTATCCCATTTTGTGTGTGTGTGTGTGTGTGTGTGTGTGTGTGTGTGTGTGTGTGTACCACATTGTCTTCATTCATTTGTCAGGGGCTCTTTCCATAGCTTGGCCATTATGAACATTGTTGCCGTAAACATGGGGTGCAGGTGCCACTTCAGATCACCACATTTGTATCTTTGGAATAAATACCCAGTTGGGTTGTAGGGTAGCTCTATCTTCAACTTTCTGAGGAAACTCCATACTGTTTTCCAGAGTGGCTGCACAAGCTTGCATTCCCACCAACAGTGTAAGAGGGTTCCTCTTTCTCCTCATCCTTGCCAACATCTGTTGTTTCCCTGACTTACTTATCTTAGCCATTCTGGCTGGTGTGAGGTGTAATCTCACTGTGGTTTTGATTTGTATTTCGCTGATGCCTAGTGATGTTGAGCACTTTTTCATGTGTTTATTGGCCACTTGGATGTCTTCTTTGAGAAGCATCTGTTTATGTCTTCTGCCCATTTCTTGACTGGATCATTTGTTCTTTGGGTGTTGAGTTTGATACATTCTTTATAGATTTGGGGTACTAGCCCTTTATCTGATAAGACTTTTGCAAATATCTTTTCCCATTCTATTGGTTAACTTTTACTTTGATGACAGTTTCCTTTGCTGTGCAAAAGCTTTTTATTTTGATGAAGTACTAAAAGCTCATTTTTGCCTTTGTTTCCCTTGCTTTTGGAGACAAACTTTCAGTGTTAATAATATAAATAAAGGAAATCTATAAAGTGTACTGATAATAATTGATAATAAACTATAGCTTATGAGCTAATTATGGACTAGATATTTCTAAAACTTAGATCACTATTGAATATCTGGTATATTCTCATTAATTTCACTACAAAAGTGATATATTCTTCAAAATAAAAGGATCAAAAGCACTGATATATGCAATTTTAAAATATTTAAGGAGACGATGGAGTACATATATTTTGAGGTCCATTTATTTTCCAAACTATCAAGATTATTTACTTTTTTTTCTTAAATATTTTATTTATTTATTTGATAGAGAGAGGCAGTGAGAGAGTGAACGCAAGCAGGGGGAGTGGGAGAGGGTGAAGCAGGCTTCCCACCGAGCAAGGAGCCCGATGTGCGGCTCAATCCCAGAGCCCTGGGATCATGACCTGAGCTGAAGGCAGACACTTAACTACTGAGCCACATAGGCGCCCCAAGATTATCTACTCTTAAGTGAATGCCCATGTGCATCAAATTCTAGCTGTCTAAAAAAACAAAATAAACAATCTTACCCTTGTTTAAAGGTAGTGAAAGCAATCTGTATTCAGGTATAGCTGTGGGTTTGGAGATAAATGATAAATTCAGTGTTTCATAGGTGAAGTATTAATTAACCCTTATTAATATACTTGGCTTAAAAAGGAGAAGACTAATGGTAGAGTTTTCACTAATTTTCCACAATATGCTCTGGTAAATAAGTAGATTCAAAAATTTCATGCGATATATAACAAAATCTGGGAAGACCTAGGTCTATTTTAATCTGCATTCTTGAGATTTGAGTGTAGATGATCCAGTGGAGATAGCCAAAGAATAGAAGACTGCAGATTGAAATGCAAGTAACCCAAATCCCCTCTGGTTAGTTTAAGCACAGGAAAGTTGCCGGAAGATAAAATAAGCTCTCAGAATTAACAGAAAGGCTTGGAAAAGACACCTGGGCACTGTTAAGAGCTAAATCAAATACAGAGATTTAAGGACTGGATACAGGATGGGTTTTCTGACATGAGTAGTCTTCTCTTTATACATCATAAGACTCAGTATTGGGAGGAAACATCTGACTTTATAGCTTAAACCACTAACCATGGGAGGGCATGTCCCTGATGTAGGCTTAACTTATCACGTTCAACAGAAGAGACAGTTCCTCAAAATAATATTGGAGTGTTTTCCAGAAGGTTGCTGTGAAGAGCTTCACAGCTGGAAAACAGCAAACATTTTGTACACTGGTAAAGCATCTGATTAATGCACAAGTTGATGTCCACTATTTAGAAGAGCTAAAGGAATAGATATTAAAATTTTCCAAGTGAAAAATTTTGACATCCCACTTATGATTATAGAAAGAATGCAGTATAAATTAGAATTAAAAAAACCTTAGACTCAAATCATGACTTTAAAACTTGTAACAGTTTGATATTGGGCAAATAATTTAACTTCTTCACACTTCTTTTTATTAACATATAATGTGATCCTTGTCTTACACAATTCACAGCACTCACCATAGCACATACCCTCCCTAATATCCATCACCCAGCCACCCTATTCCTCCCCCAACCCAGCAACCCTCAATTTGTTTCCTGAGATTGAGCCTCTTATGGTTTGTCTCCCTCCCTGGTCCCATCTTATTTCATTTTTCCCTCCCTTCCCCCCATGGCCCCCTGCCCTGCCTCTCGAATTCCTCATATCACAGAGATCATATGATAATTGTCTTTCTCTAATAGACTTATAACCTCTTCAAATTTCTTCAAAGACAAATATTGTATATTAATGTGTCTTATCTATCTTAAATGAGTATTAAATTTAACAGTATGTGGGAAAAATATTTTGTTAATCACTATGCAAACCATAATTGAGTCTATTATTTATTTAGAGGTTATGTATTGGCCTTTTATTATACACATAAAGAAGTCCTTTTAGGATGCTCTGGATGTTTGCTACCTAAACATTCACTTTCGGAGGCATGGTGAACACAGTGACATCATACAGCTATGGTCTCTGTTTTGTTA
Source organism: Mustela erminea (assembly GCF_009829155.1). Classification (NCBI taxonomy): domain Eukaryota; kingdom Metazoa; phylum Chordata; class Mammalia; order Carnivora; family Mustelidae; genus Mustela; species Mustela erminea. The sequence continues at coordinate 107,497,633 of NC_045617.1, read as the reverse complement.
TTTTTGTGCTCACCTAGTAAATATTTAGATGACATACATATATGTCTTTTCAAAATGCAGAAATTTAAAAAAATTTCTTATCAAAATATAGAAACTTAAAAAATAACCATTAACTAAACTTTAATTCTTTCATTCCACACTATAGTAATAGGTAATGTGCAATATAAGGTAACAGAACCTGAATTACATAAGTATCATTTTCTGCTCTTAAAATGATCCTAATGCATTTTGAAATGTTGTTGTTCTCTATTCTTTAAAGATCAGTGAAGTGCAAAGTTCTTCAAGTAAATTCACTCCAAAGAGTTGATTATAGTACTTGGTAACTCTGAGACCTAGATTCAGTAAAAGCTTTCAGGTTTTAGATAGTAGAAAGTAAATAGAAATATAATATTTGGGAAAATGGATTAATAGAGTAAAAGAACAAATAATTTGATTTGATAGAATAAAAGTAGTGACCCTTTTCTAAAAAGTCCTTATAGGAAAATAATTCTATAGAAGTTCTAGTTTAGCTTTTTCTTTCCTTACTTTTGTCCTTGGGTCCTTTTGTGCTTTTTTTATCCATTGTTATTAAAAGTATTTTTAGAGAATATATAACAAAATATTTTTCCTTTACTGTGAGTATCATGTGGTATACAAATAATCTTAAGAATGTATTGTGTACTTTAGAAAAATTTGTAGTATATTATTATATAGGCAAAATATGAAAATTAATCAACAAAAATAATAAATATCACAAGAAGCAGTGATTATGTGCTAGTGGAGTTTAAACAAAGATGATTTTTAATGAAAAAGGAGTGAACACATTATGGAGGAGTCCCCATTTTGGTGGGGATTTGAAATATTTTTAATACTCAGAAACAATGAAATAGGAAGAAAACGAACTCAGGAAAATGAAACAATAGACATAAGGGCCATTGTGTGGTAATGGTAAAATAGGGCAAATATTTGGGGATCTGCAGGTAGATCTTTGGAATTGAGCCATTAGTAGGTAGCTGTCCCACCTCCCTTAACTTTACATGTGAGCAGTAGTCACAGAGATTGTGTGAGCTGTCCAAGGTCAGTCTCTACAGATGGCAGAGCTGGAAAGCCACCTGTGTATCTAAATTCTAAATTAGCATTAATTTTTCTACACCCTGGATCAAATTTTAAAGCACAGAAAGATTGGTGGGAAAGCATTCCCATTAATAGTAGTAAAAAACAGAAGTTATGTTGAGTGTTAAATTCCATGCAAAGATTTATCATTTTTACTGATCAGTCACACAGAGCCAATAGAGTATGTGAATAATCAACCACTTTGGCTTTGTGTGACATTTTTCTAAACATTAAAAATGATTTTTTTCATTTTTTATTACTATTTGATGTTCCTATTCCTATGTGACCATTTTACTTTCTAAATTTACATATACATACAAAAACACATGAACCATTTTTTAATTATTTATTGAATCTATCTCTCAGGATAGGATATTTTTTGCTATGCTGCTCAAAGACAAAATCTCCTAAGAGTAGCACCACAGACTTTTTTTTTTTTTTTTTTAAATTCTCACTCACAGAAAATATGCTGCAAAACAGTGGGAAGCTCTGAGGCAGCTTTCCCCCCACTTAGTGGATCAGTAGTCCCAGCTGCTTCTATGTATTGTACATCCATTTCTAACTACCAGTGAGGAAGAGGAAAGCAGTGGTCAAGCAAGAACACTTTTTTTTAAATTTTATTTATTTATTTGACAGACAGAGATCACAAGTAGGCAGAGAGGCAGGCGGGGGGGGGGGGGCGGGAAGCAGGCTCCCTGCTGAGCAGAAAGTCCGATGTGGGGCTCGATCCCAGGACCCTGAGATCATGACCTTAGCCAAAGGCAGAGGCTGTAACCCACTGAGCCACCCAGGTGCCCCCAAGCAAGGACTCTTAAATGCTTCTATCCTGATCTGGAGCACAATATCACCCCTCACTTTTCCTTGGTCAGAGAAAATCTCCAATGGCTTCACCTTACTTCAAGGGGTAAATGTATAGAAGGATAGGAAACAAGTAAGCCATCAAGATCTGTCACCTATATTTTGCTTTAAAATTTTATGGACAGATAATTTAAATCATCCTGCTGACTTTTAATCATCTTGCATTGATGTATGATATTAGTTATCAGGTACCCAGAACATCATAAAAATTTTTTATTTTCCTCTCCAGTTTGTATTTCTCTAGACAGGATTTTTCTACTTCTGTTCATTTCTGTTTTTTCTTAATTTTTTTGAAAAAGGTTTTTGTTGTTGTTGTTGTTTGTTTGTTTGTTTGTTTTTAAGATTTTATTTATTTATTTGAGAGAGAGCAAGCAAGCATGAGTTGGGGAGGGGTAGAGGGAGAGAGAGAATCCCAAGCAGATGCTACACGCTGAGCATGGAGCCTGATTCCGGTGGGGAAGAGTTCATCTCAGGACCCCAGGATTATGACCTGAACCAAAATCAGGGGTTGGATGCCCAACTGATTGAGCCACCTGGGCATTCCCACTTTTTTTCTTTTTGAAAAAAAAAGTTTCTTTTTTTTTTTTTTTAATTTCTTTTCAGCATAACAATATTCATTGTTTTTGCACTACACCCAGTGCTCCATGCAGTCCGTGCCCTCTCTAGTACCCACCACCTGGTTCCCCCAACCTCCCACCCCCTGCCCCTTCAAAACCCTCAGATTGTTTTTCAGAGTCCACAGTCTCTCATGGTTCACCTCCTCTTCCAATTTCCCTCGACTCCCTTCTCCTCTCCATCTCCCCTTGTCCTCCATGCTATTTGTTATGCTCCACAAATAAGTGAAACCATATAATTGACTCTCTCTGCTTGACTTATTTCACTCAGCATAATCTCTTCCAGTCCTGTCCCTGTTGCTACAAAAGTTGGGTATTCATTTTTTCTGATGGAGGCATAATACTCCATAGTGTATTTGGACTTTAGAGAGATTTTTACAATTATATCATTGTGCAAAAGTTTACTAATTTCAGTTAATTTCAGGTGGTAAAAAATACAGAGAAATTATTCCTTTAAATTTTAGCCATAAGTATATGGGAGATTCAGGTTTCGAGAAATTCTCTGTAGAGATTTTATTATATCTCCTACATGGGCACAGTTTTATTAATAGTCATTTATCACATTTTGCCACAAAACTTCTCTGTAGTTACCAGGAAACCAAGACCATGTTACTTTTATAGTATCTGATAGGAGTTTTATTAGTTTTTGACCTATGCAAGAAAGACATTTTTCACAGTCTTTGAAATTAGTTGTTGGTCAGAATACATATCTCCTTCCCCACCATCAATACATTGTGACACATGCTGTATTTAACATGGAACAGTTTTTCTCCTTTGAGATTAAAGCTAACTACTACACAATGGAAAACGCAAATAAATGTTCATCGTACCCAACTTTCCTAGAAACTTTAATTCCCACAAAAAACAATTCAGATTTTCAGAAGAGGTTCACCTATAACCCAGGAAAACTGAAAATTGTGGAAATTCAGAATTAAATTACTTTGAATTAAAAGTGGTGTTTTTTTCTCTATTGCATCAACTCTTCTTCCTTGCTTTCAGTCCATTCTAATCTTTTTCCCCTGTTAAATTCCAACTATATATTTTTTTCCTATAACTTATTTCAAAGTGTTATCCATATAAACGATGATTTTTCACTTTTAACTTAAAAGTTATTTTCACCAAAGCGGTTCAAGTAATGTATTTGCTCACTAAATTTTGAAAATTATGGGCATAGATTATTTAAAAATGTGTAAATTAGTATGCTTTGCTTTTCAAAAATGAAAATGAAATGAAAGCTATGGTAATATCTTTACCAAAATGTCACTTCATGCTGGAAAAATTTGTGATTTCTCTTTTGTACTATTTCAAATGACCAGTGTTTTTGATTTCAGAAGGAAACAGTATTAAAAGAAATAGGTTATTCTTCATGACATTAAATACCCATTTAGATTACTAGCTGTGCATAACTTTCAACTATTTTTAACTGTATGAACTAATTTGTACCTTCCATTACAGTCTTGAAGGATGTTACAGAATAACTAATTCTTAACACAATAACTTAGAAATCTAACACTTGTAGTTCCACTTCCATCAATTTCTCATTGTACTAAACTTTAGAAAAGATTTCTCTACCAGATATTTAAAAGACAGGAATTTTTCTTCTTAAAATTAACATTTCATTCCATTCTACCAGCAGTGTTTCTGTGGGAACAGATGTCAGATGTCATTTGGAACTTACTCCACTCCATCCTGCATAAATTAAATTCCTTGCTTCTTCTTGTACATTAACTGGGAATTTATCAAGAAGAGATAGAGGTGAAATGTTTATGACCAGATTAAATGTGTTTAATTACATCTGTTTTATCCCCTCAAATATCTTATCTTTTAATATATAGGCCAACCAGGCATTTCTGTGTGCCTTACACATTTTTGCATATATGTGTGCACATCTGTATGTCTGTGTGTGTTGTGAGGGACTGATTAGGAATCAACTGACCAAGTGATTTGAAAATGTTCTAAGAGATTAAAGTAAATCTGTCTATCAAAAGAAATGCTACCTCTGTATATTTTAAAGGTTTTTTCCGCAGTACTTTTTAGAACTTTTGACTTATATGACTTCATAGATATAAGGAACTTTTAAGCTTCCAACCTTAAGATTTCTTTTAAATCCTAATCTTTTCAGTGAGATTAGGTTTTCTGAGAATTGAGTCTGTGATAGTAGCATTTTTATTGTAGTGGGGGAGATGCCTAGAAAATCAGAGAAAAAAAATGGGACGTTAGAAAATTTAATAATAACTCACAAAAGAAATGTTTCTATTTATAATTTTATGCCTAAAGTTGTATATCATGTGTACCTCTCCAGAGTACTGTTATATTAACCAGAATTTTCTTTTGCTTATACTTCCATGAATCTATTTCATAAATATAACTATGGCCCAAAATGACTTATGTGTTGAAGACTCTCCTGTCTATCTCCTGTACTATCCTGTTTTTAGTGAAAAAAAAGAAAAAAAGAAAAAGAAAGAAAAGAAAAAAGAATGCCCAGATAAGTGGACTGCACAGTTCAAACCCAATGGTCCACTGTTTATCTCAAGCTGTATTATCATCTAGGTCATTAGTTTTCAGTGGTTTCCTTTCAATATGTCTGGTTTATTTTGTTTTATTTTGTTTATTTTTTTATGTTTGGACTTCATTGCATTTCTTTAATTTGTATGATATTGTCTTTCAGAATAATGGGGACTTTTTCACCCATTATTTTTTTCAATTTTTTGTTTTTGGACTGTATTCTTTGTCTTCTTTTTCTGGGATGTTTATGGTACAAATGCTAATACTTTTGTTATTATCCCACAAGTCTCTGAGGCTCCATACTTTTTTTTTTTTCATTGTTTTTTTCCTCTTTATTCCAAAGGATACTTTCTGCTGATCTGTCTTTTCTCTGTCATCCTCATTCTGAATTGTTTACCCAGTGAAAATTTTTATTTCAGTCATTTCATTTTTTTGGTTGTAAAATTTCCATTTAGTTCATCTCTTTTATTTCCTTGCAGAGACCATTTTTCCATGCATTTCAATAGAGTTAGTTCTCTATTACTGGAGCATTTTTTAATGTCTACTTTAAAGTCGTTGTCAGATAAATTCAACCTACCAACATTGTCTTCTGTTGATTGGATTTTCCCATGTGCGTTGAGGTTTTTGTTTTGTTTTGTTTTGTTTTGATTCTTCCTGTGTTGAATAATTGTAGACAGAGTGATGGCCATTTAAAATATCATTGGGATAGTGATCTTTGTTAAATCCTGTTGAGAATATTGTTCTGTTGTTGTTTTAGCAAGAAGTTGATCTGGTTAGGTCTACCCATCTGGCCTTTTGTAAGTTATTCAAAGGTTCTGTTGTACTACTAAGATGTGTCTTGAGTGTGTACCAGCAGTAGACAATCTGGGATATGAGTGGTGTTCTGTTTGTTAGTCAAATTCTTATATTTGGTATGCGGAAAAGGATCAGACCCATATTGTGCAGCTTAGAAGTAAGTCCAGGTGTTTATCAAAAATTTGATGATGTCATTTTACTGGCCTCCCTCTCTGTCACCTCTCTTGTGTGTTCTCGTTTCCTGGAATCTCCTTTTTCATTCCTTTTGTCTAAAATCTGGGATGTAGTTACAGTATTCTGTATTTTAGTGATTGAATATCTGGGATCAAGCTGCAAAAAGGGCAGAGAAGGGGAAAGAAGAGGGGCAGTAAGTAGATGGTCCACCCTGTTGGAATCACAGCTTTAGCAAATAGAAAGTTCTGCTTTCTCAGAGATCTAACTAGCACAGGTTAGCGTTACCATCAGCCGCTACCACCCCATAGAATTGCTTAGGGACTAATGCACAGATTAAGGAAAAAAAAAAGAAAAAAAGTGAAAAAAGTGGGGACAAGGGTTTCAGTATTTTATCTGATCATTAGGTATCTTCTTTCCTACTCTGAGTCAGGTATCTTCTGTAGCTCTCACCGTCTTCACCCCAGTGGTCCAACACTTGAACATCTCCCATGTGGACTTCCTCGTGATTCTCCTAAGGGGTCTCTCCTCTAACAATACAAATAATTAAATCACTATATCATGAATGATGCCATTCAGTTATCAACTCTTCTGCAATAGTAGCCAGTTCAGTTTGCTTATTATTCGTATAATAAATGCTTTTTTAAAATTTTTTTAAATTTAACATTTTTTTTTAATAAATACTTTTAATGTGGGCTCTGAGTGGTCTAACCCTTTATTTCCAATACAGTCAAAGCAATCACACAATAAGTTTTTTGTTTCTTTGTTTCTCTGTTTTTTGCTGCTCTGGGTATTTATCGCCCTAATTTCTGGTGTTCTTATAGATGGCTGGGAGATATGATTTACAGGGGAGTATGATTTCTGTTTTTTTTTTTCCCCACATTGTTTTCCTCTCTTTTATCCTAGATGAAATATCTCCTATAGGATTCTACTGCTGTTTTAATGAACCGAGTATTACTGTGTTACATAGGGTAACCTGAAACACAACCAGAGGCTCCAGTCATGTCAGGCTTGTACACATTGCTGATATTCAGCATCCCCATGTGTTCTGTCATCTCACTGTGGGATGGTATGACACATGTCATTTCTCCTGCATTGAAATGTCTCTCAACAAGCTCAATTCTGTGCACCCCCCACCTCCCCTCCCTGACAGTCTGCTAGAATGTTTGATGATTTATTATCGTTATTACTACATTTATCGTGCATCAATAAGCAAGTTGTAGGAAAGAGATATAGATTAATTCACTAAAAAATACATTGATACATTCTCAGTGAAATTGCCTATTATTCAAATGTTAATGCAGTATTTATGGCAATCACAACAAAGTAAAATATCTCTGGCTTAAAAATAGTAGACCATTAAACTGCATAAATGTCTGAGATCTCTCTGGGGAGTGTTCAAATTGAGCTGCCAAATCCAGCTGGAGGGGAAAAAACAATCTGAGTGTCTTTCTTTCTTCCTTTCTTTCTTTCTTCTTCTTTTTCTTCTTCCTCTTCTTCTTCCTCTTCTTCTTTTTACAGAGTACATCATTACGGAAATTGTAAGCGATCAAGAATCACAAATGTATGTTTTTTAAATATTTTATATAGATTTTATAATACATGTAAACTTTTTCTTTTCTTTTTACAAAATAAGCATGATCAATAAGATCTCTCAAACTAATATTGTTATAAAACATAAAAATAACATCGGTAACATGTTATGCTGGTATTATTTTAGAATTCTTTTTAATGTAGAAAATATTAGTAACTGGGTAGCTCTAAAGAAAAATAGGTATAGACATGGTAGAAAAGAAAAATAATTTTAGACAAAATTAGAGATTAAGAAGAGGAAATGTATTCTTTTTTTTTTTATTTCCAGCATAACAGTATTCATTATTTTTGCACCACACCCCGTGCTCCATGCAATCCGTGCCCTCTATAATACCCACCACCTGGTACCCCAACCTCCCACCCCCCGTCCCTTCAAAACCCTCAGATTGTTTTTCAGAGTCCATAGTCTCTCATGGTTCACCTCCCCTTCCAATTTCCCCCTACTCTCTTCTCCACTCTAAGTCCCCATGTCCTCCATGCTATTTGTTACGCTCCACAAATAAGTGAAACCATATGATAATTGACTCTCTCTGCTTGACTTATTTCACTCAGCATAATCTCTTCCAGTCCCGTCCATGTTGCTACAAAAGTTGGGTATTCATCCTTTCTGATGGAGGCATAATACTCTAATCTCCATTTCTTCTAAGGGTTACATAGGTGCTATTGTGTCTGATAATTAGATTAAAACACATAATGAGATTATTGAATGGGAATGTATTTTCTCACATAGTTCATCCTTTAAAGAATTTTTAAGTGTTCATCATTTACTATATAATATTCTCTGCACTGGAAATGCAATAGGAGATGATAATACAGTTATAGTTCTGCTAGAGGTCATACTCTACTAGAGGAGACAAACAGTAATCAAAACAACAAATAGATCACCAATTAGGGATCAAAAGGTGATGCTGAGAAAATAAAGCAAGAAAGGGGGATTGAGTATGGGTGTCCTATATGAAGGCATCTTGGATAAGTTGACACTAAGAAGAAATCTGAAGGAAGTGAGAAAATAGGTATCTGAAGAAAGAGACAGACACAGAAAACACAGGTTCTAAAGCAGGTAAGCATTTGGCATATTCAAGACCAAGCAAAGAAGATTATATACCGGGACATAAGTGATCAGGAGAGAGAAGGTGGTAGGAAAGCAGGTTAGAGAGGTTGGGGGAACTTTGTGGTCTAACAGAGTACTAAGTACTTTAGCCTTTACAATGAAGTGAGAAGCAATTTTGAGATGCTCTGATTTCTATTTTAAAAGACCATGTATCTCCAGTTAAATGAATAAATGACCACAGGTAGGCCACAGCACAAACTAAGACATGTACATTCCAAGTTTCCTGAGGCTGGAGCAAAGGAAACTGGACACTATTCTTTAAATGTAGTAGGGGGTCACCTGGGTGGCTCAATCAGTTAAGTGTCCAATCTTGATTTCAGCTCAGGTTGTGATCTCAGGGTCACGTGCTGGAGCATGGAGCTTGCTTAAGATTCTCTCTTCCTCGTCCTCTGCTCCTCCTCCTCCTCTCTTTAAAAAAAAAAAAAAAGTAAATGTAATAGACTTTGAGGTATTCTCTGATGATTATTAAATTAGAATTAAGGAATATGGGAAATGTCCCTTTTTACTTCCAACTCACCATCACAGAAGATAAGGTTATGTGCATGGGAGGAGATAAAATATTCTGAGTTTCTGTAATTGCTTAGTTTTGACATTAACTAGGTGGGGGTGAGGAGAAGGACAATAGTTTGACCTCCTTGTTTAAATTTTCTCATCTGTAAAGTGGGAGTAGTATTACTGTCTGATGCTAATATATGCTAGTAATGCTCTGTGATTTATTGTTGTTATTGTTACTATTTATCTTGCTGATGAAATCAGATTTTTAAGCTCATATTCTAAGAGCTAGATGCCAAATTATGATATACAAGATAACATAATGAATTGCCCGTATGGAACCTTTTAGAAATAATATATTGTTCTTTACTCTTGTGACCATATACTTCCATATTGCAAAGCTTATTTTCAAGTGTGCTCTCAATTATTTGATTAAAATCATTAAAGCCACCTTTATCACACACCGAGGAGATGTGATGTTGGAAATTTATATTAGAATTTGGGAACATAGTAATTATTTAAATATGAGACAATATCAAAAACATTAATATGGTTAGATCACTTTTAATAATAACAATAGAAATTAGGCACTGTGAGTCAAAAACTTGAGAACTAGTTTAAATAAACAGATGCTGCTGCTGCTATTAGATGCTGATGAAGGTATAAGTCTCATCATTCACACAATACTCTAGGCACTATAGTATGGAGGCATGAAAAGCCAAAACCTGAATAATAGCATGTATATCAATTGTTTTTCTGTCATATAGAAAATATTTTTCATTGATCCTATGAAATGACCTATAATCTAATGATCCAGGATCATTAACAGGTTCTAGTCATAGAAACTAGATTTCATATCTTAAATTAACAATCAAAATAAACTTATTTAGTAAACTTTTCTACACTGTTTGTTAATATGTGGTCCAATAAATAGCCATTTGGAGTTTGGTAATTAAATCTAGTGAGAGTTTTCAGATGCTTAGGATAAAAATAAAATTGATGTTCAAGGATTTATGCTGGAGCACCTATATGGCTCAGTTGGTTAAATGTTTACCTTCTGTTCAGGTTATGATTCTGGGGTCTTGGGATCAAGCCCCACTTAGGCTCCCTGCAGAGGGGAGTCCGCTTCTCCCTCTCCCACTGCCACTCCTGCTACTAATGCTCTCTCTCTTGTTCACTCTCTCTCTCTCAAATAAATGAAATCTTAAAAAAAAAGAATTGATGCTATCTAAGCTGCTTTTGTCTTTTTAAAAATACTTTTTAAAAAATGACATAACATGGATAGATTCCAAAATAGGGAAAAAAAGTCATTCGAATCCAAGTTACAACATTTTAGGTTTTTGGTTTTTTGGGGTTTTTTTTTAATGGTTACCAGAAGCACTAGTAAACATATGGATTGAATATTCCATTTGAATTTAAAATGTTACAACTTCTAAATATTACAAGGAACATCATTAGTAAGTACTCATCATTTAAGGACTTGGTTCTGAGGCTTTAAGAAAGGCAGACAGCAGTCATTCCCAATGCATTTTTAGTAAAGAACATTTTCCTTTTTAAAATCTGGAGAGCCTATGACACAACTTATTTATTTGCCTCATCTGCAGCTTAGTCACAGGCTTCAGTTGTAAGAATAACGAATCAGCTATGGAATACTTATTTTAAAGTACAAAATTACCCTGTGAACTATTTGCCTGTTTTCACATTATCACATTACATTTTCTCCAGTGAGACCTGGGATTGAGAGAATAATTCCTGAAATAGTAGAGATTTTTAGTTCTCTTCTTTTCACAATTTATTCTAGGCTTTTGATTTAGCTGTATGGTTATAACATTAGAAATGTATTTGAGGGCGCCTGGGTGGCTCAGTGGGTTAAGCCGCTGCCTTCGTCTCAGGTCATGAACTCAGGGTCCTGGGATCGAGTCCCGCATCGGGTTCTCTGCTCCGCGGGGAGCCTGCTTCCTCCTCTCTCTCTCTCTGCCTGCCTCTCTGCCTACTTGTGATCTCTCTGTGTCAAATGAATAAATAAAATCTTAAAAAAAAAAAGAAATGTATTTGAAAATATGCTTGTCACAGGATATGAAATAATCTTTTTTTTTTTTTTTTGAAGATGGCCTGGAAGCACATTATATACCTCGCCATTGTTCTTTGATATTTTGAAAGGTGTTGTTGTTGTTGTTTTAGTTTTTGTTTGTTTTGAGAGGGGGTGGCTCAGGAAAGGACAGAGGGAGAGGGAGACAGAGGATCCTAAGCAGGCTCCAGGCTTTAGCTGGAGCTGACACAAGGCTCAGTCTCAGGACCCTGAGATGGTGACCTGAGCTGAAATCAATAGTTGGTGCTTAACCACCTGAGCCACGACGCTCCCCAGTATTTTAAATGTTTTGATTGAGAAATGTGTGTTTGTGCACATGGTGGGAGGTGGAGAGGCATCTCCAATATGAATGCCAGGAGATCCTAGTAACACATACTATGTTTTAGCTGCATTCAGAAAAGACAATATGAAGGAATGAGAGGATGTTGAGGGTAGGCAAAAGAGAGAAAAAGAAAAAAATATATATATATATTGGTAGGGACTGTTTCCCAGTGACTACGAAGCTTCTGTTAGGCAGATTGACTCACTGTGGATATAACTATAATAATTGATAGAAACCTACATTGAAGCCTACATCCAAATAAAATGCTTTCGTTTGCTTTGATTTTGTTCTCTAGCATATCATAAGACATCAATAATAGAGTAACGCCACAAAATGACAGTCTTTTCTTTATTCAATAAACACTTATTGATGACCCAGTTTTCTTGATGTCTTGCATATCTCTCCCTACACATTTTCATATTCATCATATAGACTTGGAAGATCATTTATACCATCTGCACCTTGGTTTTATTACCACCAAAGTGAGAATAAACATAATAATTATAACATAACACTAACATGAGGAATCAATGGAATAATCTATTCATAGTGCTTAGTACACACATAGGCACATAGTTAATATGATAGCTGTCATAAGTACGGGTTAATACCATTTCATGAACTGAAGAAAATGAGGTTAAATAAAATAAAAATAAGTTTATATATCTCACACATGCTACTCATGCATTTGAAAGCCCTTCATTCTCAGTGGATTGGGAGGAATAAAAGATATGGGAAGTAAAAATGAAAAGAGAAGTGTTTTGGTAGGGCATAGTTTCAGTTATGTCAAGGTAAGTATTACCCCAAGTATATTTTTCAGAACTCAAAAAATAAAATAAATTCTGTTGTTAAATAAATTCTGCATTATTTTGCTCTCCCGAAAATTTGCAACAAAAAAAGAGTCCATTAATGGCCCTGAGATTATGAGATAAAAATGAACACCAGAAGCAAAAACAACAACAAAATGTTTAACACAAGATTTGCAGATTTAACAAACCATAAATATCCATTCACCCTACTACCCTAAATCCCCTTTTTGGAGGGGAGGATGGCATTCAATCTACCGATTTCTAACTTTAGGAAAATGCTGAATGCTGGTAATATGTAATTTGGAAGACAAAAAAGGAAGAAGAGGAAAAACAATTTTCTCATCCTTAAAACGTAGTTCAGGAGAGCAGTAGAGAAAAACTATGAGAAAGTACATATATGCAAAGGGCTATAGAGATGTGGAGACAAGAATAACAAGCTGAGGTAGCAGCCTCTTCTGAAACCAGCAGTTGTATGTGACTTGTGATTGTGAATGAAATATAAATTCATTTTGGTTAATACCTGGGTTAATAATTATCCATATTACTGTTACCTTCAACTCATGGGTAAATTAAAGTTGGCTACATATTACAAATATAGGTAAATTCAGATAGATATTGAACTTGGATTATATCTTCCACTGCATATTTTTTTTTAAAAAATAAACAAGATCAGAATATTCTGATAAGTTTTATTTTCTTTTTTATATGTTAGGTTTTTTTGGTTTTTTTTTTTTTTTGGTATGTTTTGATCTGTTGTAGTAGCAAGTTCATGTACGCCTTTTAGCAGTACCATCTATAATGTACTGACATGATTCTAATATATGATAAACTTAGATTCTCATCACTGTTCAACAGGAGATCAAGGGAATATTTTAATAGGTAGAACATTTAATAAAAGTGTGGCAGCAGTGTAGTGTTCAACATTTTTATGACATTATTTCTAAATATTTATATTATTTTTATGCTAAAGTAATGGAAATTTAATAAGCCAAATCATTTTGATCAGACTCCAGTATGTCTAAAGACCATACATATAGGAATAATGAAACACATATATCTGGGTGATGAATATTTCAATATGACCATAGCAAAAGATAGATATTACAGAGGAAATAAGTTTTTATAATTAATGTGGAAATCAAGCTATGAGTATATTTATTATGGAACAGTATGAACTTTTTGAATAAAAGTAATATGAACAAATAAATTATTTAAGGAGATATTTCTAGTAGGTTTTTAAAGAATGATTTATGTGCTCATTTGCAGGTAGGGTAAATTTTAAGCTCTCTCTAGCAAACTCACTTGGTCAAATTCTATTAACAACAGAACTCTATTAGAGAAAAGAAGATGTACTAATCTGTGTAAAGAGACAAAAATAAATGTTGCAACAGTGATCTCTCCTAATAAATATCACTGTTCACATGACAGTTTCACAATATGGTCATCTGTCTTAAGAAGACAGAAATATATATGTAATGGTAATGATCCCTCATTGACCCTCTTTTTTAGTTGCTTTGCTGTAACTCATGGCTAAAGTTAATTGGGAAGTAGCCAGCCTTCCTAGGGATGAGCTTCATCTGTCTTACATGACAACCTGTACCTATTGCTGTTCATCAGAGCAAGGCTTAAATAGGCTCCTCTCAGCACAGGTCAAGGTGTGGAGGCAGAAGAACTGTAACAATGATAGGGAGTGAACTTACACTTATTGACTCAAAAATTATTTTTAAAATAAAATTTTTCAGCTCATTTAAACTAAAAAAAAAATCCCCAAAATGAAAAAAAAAAATTTACTATTTCTCTAACCTCCCACCCCCTGCCTCTTACCACCCATCTGTTCTCTGGGGCTTGTTTTGTTGTTGTTGTTGTTGTTTTTGATTTCACATACAAGTGCTCGCTTCGGCAGCACATATACTAAAATTGGAACGATACAGAGAAGATTAGCATGGCCCCTGCGCAAGGATGATTTCACATACAAGTTCATTACATGTTATCATCCTCTATCTGACTTATTTTGCTTACCATAATGCCCTCAGGGTCCATCCATGTTGTTGCAAATGAAGATTTCCTTCATTTTTATGGCCAAATGATATTTTGTTATATATATACATACACGCATGCATGCGCACGTACACACACACACAAACACACACACACACACACACACACTTATCCATTCATAAATCAGTGGACACTTAGGTTGCTTCTGTGCCTTGGCTGTTGTTAGTAATGTTGCAGTGATCATGGGGTACATATATATATATTTTTCAAATTAGTAGTTTCATTTTCCTCAGATAAATAGTTAAGAATAGAATTGTTGGATCATATGGTGGTACTATTTTCAATTATTTGAGGAGCCTCCATACTGTTTCCATAGAGGCACCAATTTACATTCTGAACAATGCAGAAGATTCCCTTTTCTCTATATCCTTGTTATTATCTTTTTATAGCACCAATAATACTTGTTATTATCTTTTTGGTAATAGCCATTCTGACAGGTAGGCTACTAAAATATAAACTATATTATTTGGGAATAAAAACTAGCAAAATAAGAAGAAATCCCACAACCATTGGTCTAGGAGAAACTTCCATAATGGCATTGTGAGTTCTTTATTAAACAAACAACTCTCTCAAAATTGTCTTCAAGGCATATAGCAAAGGGAGAAACTTCTTTCAACTCTTAGTAAGAAGGGGCAGAGTCTTGGCATTTGAGCATGTTTGCTCCCTTACCTTCTCTTTCCTTTCAACCCAGTTAAGTGTGATAGAAAGTCATCAGAATAAAAGCTCCTTCTTCCTATAATTCCCATTCTAAAGTTACAGTTTCATCCTGGCATGGGCAGGCCACCAATTTCTCTGGTCCCTGCAGCTATGTTGCAAGAATTTTATTCCAACAGATACTCTATTCTTTGCAGGGAGCTCTCCTGACCCCCTCAACCTCCATTCGTAAGGTGGAGGCTCTTCCCCAGGTGAAGCAGGCTGAGAATACTGGGTCTCCACCTCTGAAACCACAGTTTACTCATAGAGTTTGATCATTTCATTCCAAATGGAAGAAAGCTAGTAGCTACTAAGGCACTCAATGCCTTGCATGTAGAACAGGGATCTTAAGAATCCAAGAGAAACAGGTCTCTGTCTCCTTCCTCATCTTCAATGCAGAAGGACAGAGGTTCTAACTAGGTGGAAAAGTAGTCCATAACAAGAGAACCATCAACGGTTTTCTTAGAAGGGTGTGACTTTTGGGGAGAGGTGGAATTCATACATAAAGATGTGTGGAAAACATTGGAGATTTTGGTTGAGTGTAACTGAGAGGGGATAAAATACAAGACCAGGTAGAAGTTGAATAGAGAGAAAAGTAAAAGTTACAGCTAAGAGGAGCCCTTCTGAGGTTGGAGAAAACCTCAAGCCTGGTAACACTTAGCCTCTGAAAGGAACACAACTTTAGTTGGATCATAATGTGGAACAGTTTATATCCCCAGAATGTTGTTGAAACACCAGATAATCAGCTAGCACTTAGTAGAGAACAACTCATTGATGTGATTCCAGTAGTGGCAAATCATTCAAAAACTAAATTGAGAGATTAGAAAAAAAGATTCAGAGTGCAGTTAAAATTTTAGTCATAGTTAGTGAAACTATGTCAGGAAGACTGTGAAAGTCCAAGTTTATAACCCCTGAGGAGAAACATCAAAGGCTTCACACTGTAAGGGAAATAGACTTCATTAAAATAGCTCATCCAAGTCATTAAAGAAGTAGGCAAAGAAATAATAAAGACAAAAATGCCTGAGTTGGGAGGAGTGTGAATCATTTAGAGTTGCTACAATATTATCTAAAATGTCCAGTTAACAACAAAAATTTAAGACATGAATAGAAGCAGGAAAACATTACCTAAACATACAGGGAAAAACAGAGAATAGAAACTGACACCAAGAAGGCCCATATTTTGAAAAAAAAAAAATGTACACACACACACACACACATTAAGAAAAAGAGAGTCTCAAAGACCATTTATTATTTGTTACCATCCATATGATGTATCCAAAAGAGGAAAATCTATAATTATAAAAACCTAGGTGCATGGTTGCCTAAATATGAATTATATGGAGACTAAAGACTCATAAGTTCTTTTTATGTTGACAAAAATATTCTAAGTTTAGATTTGTGATAATAATTGGATAGATTTCTGAATATGCTGAAAAACCCCAAATTGAATAGGTAAAGTGGTATATGCATTAGATTTCTCAATAAGACTGCTAAAAATGATATTTAGTAATTTTACACATAAAGTTATTTTTAATAACGGAGTAGACCCAGAGGTGCCCTGGTGGTACGGTCAGTTAGGCATCTGCCTTCCGCTTAGGTCATAATCTCGGGGACCTAGGATCCAGTCATTAGGGAGTTTGCTTCTCCCTTTCTGTCTCTCTCTGACCCTTACCCTGCTTGTGTTTACTCTCTCTCTCTCTTTTCTCTCAAATAAAGTCTTTTAAAAAAATAATGGAGTAGAGCCATTGTGCAGGTAATCCACTTAAATGTTTATTTTAAACTCTCCATAGGATTTTTGCTGATTGGTAAAATATTTAATTTTTTTAAAAAAATTAACCTAAAGTACACTTTATATTTGATCCTATAACTTTTTTATTGCATGTGGTTCTTTTTAACAAAGGGTATTAGAGAAGCAGGAGTCCATACTCTGTAAAAGCAATCCCTAAAATACAAGCTGACACCTGATTTACTCATCCTTTATCCAAGCAAGATTAGATAATCACAGACAGACCTTTGAGAAATACCTTCCATCTATGTTGAAAGAATCAATCAAGTGTAGAACCATAAATATGGCACATAAGAACAGAAGAGTGATTCTAGGATTTCCTTAGTTGATAAGTAGAAATACAATATATTGTGGATGGGAACCCCCGAAATAGTTCTGTCAGAAGGAGCAGAAACTACAGATGAGAAACTTTATGAAGAACTGTAAAATGTAGTTATGTTAAAAATTAGACCAAAGGAAAAGAGAAAATGAAGTGATTCTTGGTAAAAAGCAGTAAGATCTGGGTCAGATTATGAGTTCTGAAATACACCCAACTCTGTAATATCTATAAACTTCCCATTTGTTACTGACTTTCTAGTGCAGAATAGAGAAAGAATAAAAGTATATACTAAGAATTAGGACATTAGGACATGATGTGAAATGTTGCTAATGTAAAATAATAATTATGTGTGTAACATGCATGAAGAAGATTAACAATAAAGGCACAAATAAATGGCCACTTTAATTCAAATAAATACCCTAAATTTATCTAATTCATAATTCATATTTAATGTCTTCTTTTGATGGTGCCATTAAGGAGGAATTCATTAAACAAAATGAATCAATAGTGATGTGCAAATTTTAAAGTTTTCTTGTAAATAAAATTGCATTTCAAAATCTTTAAACTCAATAAAAACAATTATTACGTACCATTTTAACATGAATCTGATACTTTCTTCAGATTTAAAGGTGAATAATTATTAAGAGAATATGTCTTTGTATATTTATTTTTAAATGTTTTAGGAAACCACTATCAGGAATTTAAAGTAGATATTTTAGAGGGAAAATGTGTTACTGCAGTTTTGGAAAAGTACAATTTTAGTAAGCCTATGATGTTCTCAGTTCTTTTTTGATCCATTATAAGAAGAACATGGCAGCAGTTTGCAGTTCAGTAATTCTTCCAAGAATATTTTGTCAAGAATATTAATAAAATCCTTGTACTTTTATTTCCATTAAACCATGTAACTGACCTCCCATAGTAGTCTCATAATAGCAACATTTCTGTATATCTGTCCATCTCACTTTTGCTATTATAACTTGGATATTTCCTATTCTTGTGTATTATTAATCACATCGAATGAAATTGTGTAGGAAATGAATTGTGTAGCCAATATGTAGTTATCTTTACCATTGTCAAAACCATTAATACTGGGAATTCTTGATCTGTGGTTTAATTTTCTTTTTGGAGGAGTTCAAGATAATGAGCATGAATATGGTTATCATATTAATAATAATAGCAAAATTATTTTGGGTTATTAATTTTTAAGTGCTTTCATGCATGTTATTACACTTAAATACTCTTGTCCTTTCTCTGTGGCTCTCTCAATCTCACACACACACACACACACACACTGAGGAGGCATTAGCTTTTGTTTTACAAATGGGAAATCATGATTAAAGAAGTCTAGTAATTTGAATAAGATCACAGAATAAGTATGCATCAGACCTGGAGTTCAAAGCCAGGAATTCAATATTCAATATTCAATATTCAATATTCAATATTCAATAGATACCAAAATCCGATGTTTTCAGAAAAAGCATGATGATGTTGTTAAGGATGATTTCTTCTGGCAAGGGATACAATGAAATATTAACACAAAATGGGTGAAAATTATTTCTAGTGTTATTGATTAGTATATTGATGTGCCCATCCTAAATACTATACTATGCTATATTATAATAATATTGGATTTAATATTAAATTGTAATATTTTAAAAGGATCATATGGCTTTTTTCTTAATCATCTGTATATGATACTATTTGAATGTAGAAAATATAACAAAGGAATTAGAAAAATATGAACAAAAATAGCTACCTGCCTTTTATAAAAGAGAATATTCACATTGTTAGTCTTGAAAGTTCTGTGATTCTGAACTATGAATGACCTACATAAATAGAACTTTGATATAAAATAATTGTTTCCTAACATATAGAAATATAACTAAAGCTATTATATTATGAACTGATCTTGATAATTGAAAGAGAAATGTAGCTCCAGGGTTTTACAAGACTCTTTTTGTGATCATTAGAAATATTTTAGTAATTTTTACTGTCTTAGTTTTTACTATGTTGTGACTCTTCCTAAAATAGCAACTACGGGGTGCCTGGGTGGCTCAGTGGGTTAAAGCCTCTGCCTTTGGCTCAGGTCATGATCCCAGGGTCCTGGGATTGAGCCCCGCATGGGGCTCTTTGCTCAGCAGGGAGCCTGCTTCTCCTCTCTCTCTCTTTCTCTGCCTACTTGTGATCTCTGTCTGTCAAATAAATAAATAATTTTAAATGGCAACTAACCAGTTAGATGTGATAGTTCATTCATCAAACAGTGCATATCATACACCTTTCTTTCATACCTATAAATCACTTCATGTATGATTACTAATTCAGAAAATGAAGAATTTATATGATAGTATCCCAGTATTAATAATAGGACCTAAACAGAAGAATTTATTAATTTTAAACATTTTACAAACATTGCCATATTAAACTTTATGGGTAATCTTAGATGAACATACCATTGCATGGACATACCATTATTATCACGGCTATACAGGTGAGGACACGTTTACAAGGGGATACAAGTCAACCAAGTTAACCAAGATCACACAAGCCAACACAAATGTAGTATATAGCACTACCATATTTCTCTTTAAAATTTTTTCCTACTGAAGTTTCTCAATTCCCCTCTTTGTTTATTGTCACAAAAGCCACTCCTTTTATTTGCCTGAGACCAACATGAAATGTCTACTAGAAAGCTGCATTCAATTATAATTATATAAACCTGTACTGTTTTGTCTCCAAAGGGACATTCTAAAATTTAGTGATACTTTTTCACAGTGCTTACACATTGGAGTTTCAACTAGTCCTGAAAGCGTCCGTGATGAGAGACTTTATTAGAGACCAGAGTTTTATATACTTTAGTTATTTTTGAGTAGCTGTAAGTAGAGATGCAGTAAGCAAAGTATAAAACTAGTTATTACAAAAGTACAGTTCTCTTTTCTTAAAAAGGAATCTGCAGACTCTTGGGAACCTATATATTTCAGGGTTAACTAGTTCTATATTACCTTCTTTATACTTTAGGTTTTTATTTTATATCTAATGTAAATATGAAAACATGTTTTTGTTTAGGAGAGAAAGATAAATTAGGAGAGGAAAGAGAGAATAAACACAACTGAATCTTCAGAGCATCCCATCTTACACCCAGTTTACTCAGTTTCAGTGTATTCATTAGAATTTGTTTCTGATTATTTGCTTTAGCAGAAAAACTATGTTAATTGTATTGACTATGAGAAAACAGGAAGGGAGATTTAATCTGAGGTGCCTGGGTGATTTAATCAGTTGAGGTGTCTTCAGCTCTGGTCATGGTCCTGGGGTCCTGGGACCAAGCCCCATTCAGGTCATGATCCCAGGCTCCTAGGATTGAGCCCTGCATGGGGCTCCTTGCTTGGCAGGAGTCTGCTTCTCCCCCTCCCTTTCTTCCCTTCTCCCCTTAGAGCTCATTCTCTCTCTTGCTCTCTCTCTCAAATTAAAAAAAAAAAAAAATCTATAAATGTTTAGTTTATGTCACAGGAAGAGCAAAAGTGTCCCTGCTTGTTCTATTGAAGAAAGGTTTCATAATTTGCTTTGAGAAAAGTAGTGAAAGCATTGAGACGTATTTATACTATGTAAGATTTCAACCTGTTAAAAATTTAAAGAACCCGTACCATTGGTGAATACCTACATGGGTCTTGTAAGCATATATTTGGTAACCACAAACTGTCATCTGTTAAAGTAATACTATTACTGTAATTTTCATTTTATTAGATTTCTATTTAGTTTGTAATTTTATTTTAGTTTATAGTTGAATTAAGTATGTAAGCCCGAGAAATGTATGCCTAATTTTATTTTTGTACATTTTAAATGACATAATAGAAATTTTGGTAACATTCTGAATATTTAAATCAATAGTTGGGGTCTTTAAGAATTTGTCTCTTTAAGAAGTTATTAATCATATTAAAGATATGTTAATACATAAACTAACATGTTAATAATGATAATAGGTAATTATTATAAAATACTGTTATATATCTTGCTTTATTCATCTAAGAAGTGGACATATATTTCAAATATCAACAAGTAGAATTTTGCTAAATTAATAATGCAAACTACTTAGAATCATACATTTTTTAAATGTATGATTCAAAAAATTTTTATAATATTAATGCTAAACTCAAGATATTAGGGACTTGTCTGAAGTGACAACATTGTTTTGAAAGAGCTGTTATTGGAACCCACATCTCCTAACTCATAGTTCAATTTCTTATTATGTCTGTCAGCTTGTACCCCTTAGCATTATTAATTATGCAAAGAGAAATGTAATATATGAACTAATTATACTAGAGAAATTGTCAGATCTTTATACTAACTACTTTTCTTATGACTTCTTCCCTTATGATGTCTTATTATGCAGTTTAACCACATATTTTCATTGCACATTTATGCATTCCACTCTTCAGAGTGTCATATATATTCCATTTATTTCAATTTACTTCCAGCAGATTAAATGTGGCTCAGTCACAGTACGGCTGTAGATGACAACCTCTCTGAATATTTAAGAGAAACTTGAACAATGTAAATCAGTTATACTATTTTCCATGTTCAAGAATGAAATCTTGACATCCTCTGTAATAACCATGACAAAATTCTCCACCAGTACTTTAAGGCAGAAGGTCTGGCTCAAACTCAGATTCTGTATATTTCTTTGCAATGCTAGCTGATATATCTTGGTTTCCATGACAGTTTGAGTGCTAAAAAGATGGGGTTTTAAGCACCTTAAAATATCTTTCACCCACCCTTAGTGTTTGCTCTAGCCTTCCTGAACTACTTTTAGTTATTTTAATATACCACGCTGCTGATTCCTCTGTGACTCTATTCTTTCCTGTTAGTTGCATGAATTTCTACATATTCCACTTTCAATTTTCTACCTACATAGGTTTTAAAACATAGCAGATGTCAACAGCTATCATATGTCTTTCATATCTCATTGGAGTCCAAATTACGGGCTGCTGCTTCTTTGATGCCAAAATACTGGATGCAGTCATCTCCAAATTATGTCAACATTTTGTGTATACCTACTCCTACTGACCGAATAAATTGTGGTTTATTAATTTCATAAATTAATCTGACTTAAATTGGAAAAATCTGTTTTAATGCTGTGAAAATGGTGGCACTTTTGAACGTGGAGCTCCAAAGGTTATATCCCTTCTCATATATAGAAACTAACGATACCAAAAAACAGTGTTTTTAAATGATTTTATAAATGGTGGTAGAAAAAGGCAACAAATTATTTTTATTTGATGTTTCCTTGTTTCTTAAAAATCTTAATTTTAAAAATTACAAAAGAAATAGCAATGTTCAGCTGAAATAGATATGCTAGGTGAAATTCATCAGTATGAATAAAAGTTTATCATAACTCAAAATGTCCTAAGATTTGAAGAGATATCTAAAGTTAATTCAATAAATGCACCAATGCTCTGATATACTGCAGTAAACAGGATCCAAAAAATAGTTCTCTAAGTGCGGGATCATGTAATTGTGAAATTAATGGACAGACTTGAGGTACACCTTAACAACTATGTCATCCAGGTGCCCCAAGAGGTAAACCTATTTAGCAAATCAGTGAGAGACTCTGAGAAGACCACTTACGACCTGGGCAGTCTCAACTATAATTTAACGCCACCTAAAGACTATCATCCAGCCTTAAATACCAGTAGAGACGATTCCAGTTCTCAAAATGATTTAAGCTTTTAGGTCAGTGGTACTAATTCTGATAATCTCCTGAAATTGTCCACATATTCAGGAAGTTTACGCTAGAGAATAGAGACCTACTTTCCACCTCTATTCCAGGGGAGGGATTCTCTGTTATATGCCCATAGAGACATGACTTTTATGGTAAGATCTTTCAGTTCAATTCTTTTATTTTTATTTTTATTTATTTTTTAAAAAGATTTTATTTATTTATTTGAGAGAGGGAGAGAGCACAAGCATGGGGTGCAGCAGAGGGAGAGGAAGAGGTAGGCTCCCCACTGAGCAACAAGCCCCATGTGGGGCTCTATCCCAGGATCCTGGGATCATGACCTGAGCCAAAGACAGATGTTTAACTGACTGAGTCACCCGGGTGCCCCATCATTTCAATTCTTTTAATCACAATACTTGGACAGAGAATGGGAGACAATTGTTGATCTCATTATATTTAATTGTATTTTTGTTAAGGTGACTCACATAAATTCAGGTATCCATGTATTTATTATGTATGTACTAGATTCTAGGGAAGAAGGAAGAAAAAAATGGTTCTTACCTTAAAGGTGCTGTCAGTCTTCCCAGAGGACAGAAATAAATATACTAACACAAATAAAGAATTAAGCCTGCCATTAAAAAAAAAAAGTTGCAAATGTGAAGCACAGTCTATAAGGGTAGTGATTTACCAAGCCCACACTGGAAAATGTTGTTTAAGTAGAGATCTGAAGGATGAGGATACAAGTGAAAAAGGTGAAGCTCAGAGAGTGGACGGAGATCATTCCAGTCAGGGGTAGAGCACATAGAAAACCAAGAAGAAAGAAGAAGCTGAAAATAAGAAGTTTATAAAAATAGAAAGTCTGGTGTGTCTGGAACAAATATAGCAACAGGGAAGATAATGGAAAATGAAGCTGGGGACAGGAATGAATGATTGATATTTGAAATTAAAAGCAAAAAACAAAACAGCTGGGACTCTGCAGTGGCAGAGTAGGTCGCTGAGTCGAGTCTCTTCGCCCCAGCAAACTTTTCAAGTTATCTATTAAGTAAGATAGTAACTTACCTATTAACTGTGAAGTGTATATTTTCTGCAGTAATTTCTCTCCTTATATTATTTCTTTTCCTTGTTTTTATCTTTCAACCTAGCTGTTCAGAGATAATGCCCTTGGAGTAGGGAGTGGTGGTGAGGTAGGAGCCATTTACTTGTGAAAGGTTCTGCTTAAATCCCCTTAGCCAGTTTGATTTTTAACCTTTTACTGCTGGCCTGTGCTTGTAGCTTGGAGGCTGCAAACATTGTTCAAAAGAGATTTTGTACTTTTGATTCACATTCAACTGGAGACCATTAGCTCAGAGATTACCTCTTTGATTGCTCCTCAGAGGGTGCTGACTTGGGTTTTCCGGTTTACTCTCAGAGGAAACATTTCTATTCTTTTTATGCGCAGTGCTTTGGAAATGTTCATACTACCACTTTCATTTTCTGACTTCTCTTGAGAATGTCCTTTACCTTTAAGTCAAATGGCTAGAGACAGATTCCTTGGTAGCTAAGGATTTTAAGGAATCATAAATATATTATTACTGTAGTCGTTCAAAGGAGGTAGTCTCTTTTCACTAAGAAGGTATTAACTAATATTTTATTGTTAAATCTAATTATGAAGCAACACTTAAGAAAAACGAGCCTGTATATAGAATTTTCTCATAGCTTAAGAGCAAATTCATTCTTTGCCACTCATCCTTTTTGTATGGATATTGATGGTCAAAGTAGAAAAAAGAATTGGAATCTATGATACTCATAGATGTCATTGGTTTTGAGCCTACATGATAATTTTCTCTGTCAATATATGAAAATATTATAGCAAACTGGTAAGGAGTCACCCTATGATTCTCTCTTTGAATAGGACAGAGAGCGGACTTACATAGGGCAATTTTAGAACTTAATTCTTTTAACCATTAGACTTCATTAAATAAGCTGTTTTTCTTTGTTTCTTGATTTTGCCATGTTTAGTTTTAGGAGTCACTTCCTCATTATCTTCCGAATATTTAAAACATTTGACATCTTTTCATATAGGTATGGGTGTATATGTATTAAATAATATGTATTAAATATATATTTATATGTTTATATATAAATATATTATGTAAAATAAACTTATGTATAATACATATATATTATGTATAAATATGTATTTACAAATAATATGTTTATAATATATAATTATATATATATACACATACACAATTTGAAGTAGAATTTTTCCACTTGTGATCTGTATAATAATAATATAGTAATAATAAAATATATTTTTCAGATTCAATGATAGCTTAGATACATACAGCACTATTGGAAAATTTTAAATTTCCTCTTCTATAAATGATAGGTAGTCAAATTACATCCCTCTAAAAAATATGACTCAAAAGAACATAATTACCTGTCAGCATGGTGCCACTGGAGTGTGTAAAAGGTCCTCCACATGTGAAGTATCCTCTTTGTTCAGATGTAGGGGGCTCCAATAAATAGACACATGAAAATAAATTTTGCATTGTTGGTAGTTATATTTAACCAAAATAGTTCATATTGTTATCTTAAAATGTTTTTAAGAGATGAGGATTAGTAACTAATATTAAATTTAAAAAGAAGTATTAAAACCAAGGATACTTTATTGAAATAATTTTTGGGAGGAAAACATAACTAATTGCATTAATGCATTTATCTTATTACATGGTTGCTAAATCCATGGAGATGACTCAGTGCTCGATTATTCACCAATTATTTGTATTTTTTCCTATTTTGTATTTAAAATCTGTCCAGTTATGAGAAAAATAAAGGAACACAATGTAATTAATCTAGGAGAAAATTACATGAGAGTAAAGCAAAGGCAAGAACTGTGACTCATTCTGTTAAGAACTTGATCACTTAATTTATCTTTAGATTGCTTCTATTGTGTTATGAGAAGAGCAGATGTTTAAAGTGCAAGTAGCCTGTGATGCATTCTACCCTTTATTACTCAAGTGGCTATTGTACAAATATTCTCTTTTCATAGTTCATTTGCCTCTGTACTCCCTACCAATCCATCAACCTTCCCTTTATTCTCATTTCTCTTATGCCTTAGATTATATGGTTGATCATTTTAAGAATATTCCTTTAAGACTCCTTGACAATTTATGTATGTGTCACAGATCTCTCTCAAAATCCTGTCCACTTTTTCTGCACCTTCAGTTGGGCAGTACATAAAACTCTTTAATTTCAGAATAAAGTAAATTATCTTGCAATAAACCCAAGAGTCCAAATCTAAAATGTATCCAAGAAGCTACCATATATCACACTAGCTTCTTAGTTTAATTCTTGTCACTTAGTTTATTTTATAAACTTTTATTTTATATATTTATATTATATTATATATAATTTATATTATAAATGTGTAATATAGATATATGTACATAAATATAAATAAACATATAGATATAATATATCCATATATAATATATTATATTCATATATATTATATATGTGAATTCATAATATACAATATAATATATTCATATATTATATTTATATATTAAAGTTTTATTTATATATATAATTATATATATTTCATACATATATATTTTTAAACTTTTCTTCACCCTCTAAATTCTGCTGCTTCCCACCTAAGCCCAATCTTAGAAAGAAAAGAAAATCATTATCCATCAATTTCTTCCTTTTTTTTCAGCCAAACCATAGAATGCCTTCATCTACTCTTACCTGCACTCTCTTCCTTCTGTTAGAATTAGAGGGCCTTCTTTCTTATCATCTGACTAAGCTTCCCAAAGAGTGAGATCCTATTTCTCTTTCTCTGCAACTCTCCTTTAAAATTTATTGATAATACATTTTCTCTTTTATGTAATTGACCTTTCATTAACAGTTTGGTCCTTTCTAACAGCTCCTAATCATGCTCAAATTACCACCATTATATAATACGAGCAAACAAAAAGCAACACACTTTGCCTATCTCCATATACACATAGTATCTCCCTATAAATCTTCTCTTTCTCATAGAAAAACATATTTAAATGACTGTCTAAATCTTTATCTTCTTTCTTTGCCTATCTCTTACTCATTAAACCACTTATTTAGGACTTCCTCCTCCATCACTGCACTCAAGAGGGTCTGTAGCTTACCAAATAAAATGGATATTTTTTAACCTTCATATTACAAGATATATGATCTAATAAAGCACCTTTTTTTCATTATTCTGTGTTAAATCAGCAAGATATAGGAGTTTTGGAAATTGAATATACAGTTTGGTAACTATAATTAACAATACTCTATTGATTTGTATACTTGAAATTTTCTAAAAGAGCAGGTCTTAAGTGTCTTTATTACAAAATAAAAGGAAAAGAAAATAAGATGCTAACTAAATGAGATAATGGATATGCTAACTAATTTAATTATGGTGATCATTTAACAATGTATACATAAATTAAAACATTAAGTGTTGTACACTTTAAATATACACAATTGTATTTGTCAATTACAAATCAGTGAAGCTGAAAAATAAACAAAAAACACTGTTTTCTTCTTGAAACATTTTACATAACTTATTTCCTTCTTGAATAATACTCTTCTTCAATGCTCTCTCTTTGGGTCAATGAACTAGTGTTGTTATAAGTTGTGAGAGATCTTGACTTTTTTAATATTTTCTAAATAATCAGTCCTTATCAAATGTATGACTTACAATTTTTTATCCCATTCTGCAAGTTACTTTTTCATTCTCTTCATGGAGTTCTTTCATACATCCATTTTTAGTGCTCTACAATCTGCTGTTCTCTCACTTCCCACATTGATTTTCAAACATTTGTTATTCTTCTTGGGAATATACCAAAGTATTTACAGTAGTATCTAAACTTTTCTTGGATGATTACTATGTGTTGACATTTGTTTAAGGTGCCTTTGCCTGAATTAACTCTATTCTTATAATAAGTATCTGAGGTAAGTACTAAATTACTTTCATTTTATAGATGAGGCAAATAGGAACATAATTATTTGTCTAAGATCACACAGCTAAGTAATGGCAAAGCCAAGATTTGAACACAGAAATTGGAGTTTCTGAATCTACACTGGTGTGTGTGTGTGTGTGTGTGTGTGTGTGTGTGTGTGTGTTGTGGTAAAATATACTCACCATTTAAAAAAATTGAATTGTATAATTCTTTGCATTTAGTAAAATCATAATGCTGTGTAACCATCACCACTATCTATATCCAGATAATTTCATTATCCAAATGAAGTTAACCATTAAACTGTTTTCTATATACAAATTTGCCTATTTTGGTCATGTCCTAGACTCCAGAACATTTTCTATAAAGTTTAGTGTTTTGTGTCTTGCTTCTTTTATTGAGCATAAAGTTGTCAGGATTCATCTAACTGTAGCATGTGTCAGTATTTCCTTTATTTTATGGCTGAATAATATCCATTGTTTGATATACCACCAATGGTACCAGTTTTGTTTATCCATTTAAGAACTGATGAACATTTGGACTACTCTGTCTCTATCTTTTGACTACTGTGAATAGTTTTGCTGAAATTTGTATGGAAGATTTCACTTTGTTTTGTTTGTTTTTTGAATACTGTTCAATTGATAACACTGTTATTAATTCTAATGGGTATTTACATAGGAGTGGAATTTCTGGGTCATATTGTATTTCCTAACACTAAACATCCATCTTTGTAATACTTGCACAGTTATACTTTAAATTTGGTTCTTATTTTACCTTGATCAATTGATGCCAAGTATTGTGCTTATTTACGTTCACAATTTTATCCCTGCTACCTAGCAAAGGCCTTGTACATTGCTAGGTATGTGATAAAAATGTGTTGAGTAAATGAAGAATTAATGTTTTGTCACTAGTTCTATTCCTGGATTAGTGGGATACTTTTTAAATAAATGCACTGTCATTCTGTAATGCACGGGGAATCTCATGGAAGATTTTTGGATATCTAGTAAAAGCTAGATTTCTTCGTTTAAAAAAAATGCATTTCTCTAAACTCAGTAGAAGAAAGTAAAGTCATTAATTTTCTTTCAGCTGTTAATACCCCAACACTCTGCCAAGCAGACTTGCAAATCCTCTACTGTATTCTGCTCACAAATATAGCTTAAGCTGTGGAATATTCTTCATGACTTCACCAATCAACAATCTTTATCCCATTTTCTTTTGGACTTTAAGTCTGCTGGATTCTCATGAAATCGTATTTCCTATAGTAATGTATTCTTACTAAATGTATGTGTGTGTGTGTGTGTGTCTGTATGCACACACATATATATCCGTGAAGCTTTATTTTTTCTCGATTTAAATGTCATACAAATCTACTTGAAGATTGTGAGCCCCTTAGTATATTTTTATATGCTTCAAATTGTGCAAATTTGGAAGATCTATCTCCTATGTAAATTAGGATTCACTGAGATCATAATTAAGGGATAAACACTTCTCTGTCCTCATCTCTCTCTACTGCTCATTGGCATTCTGCACAATGGTTCTATTTTACTTTTTTGAAAGGAGTTATCTTCATTTCTATCAATAGTGCCTTACTTTATCTTACTTTTACATACCTGATGTTTCTAATAAATTTTCTGCTAGTTCCTTCTCTTTTACCAGGCCTCAGAAAGGGTTGCCCTAGACTTAATTCTCCTTCTCTTTTTCTTCTATATTCTAACCCAGGTAATCTTATTTTGAATTATTGTTTTATATGCCTTTCAGTGATATTTCTGGTAAGATATTTCTGTACAACAACAACCCTTTGAAGCTCTACAGCTTAGAAATATAACCATGTATTTGTCTTGCTCTTAGATCTCCAGAGTGCCTGGGACAATTATGCATCAGCCTGAGGATTGTTCAGAATTATCCCATGTGTCTCTGATTTCAGAACCAACAGATACCCAGGGCATGCTCTTTTCATGACAGATGGTAGAAACATAAAAAGGATAAATGAAAATACTTGATACCTCTTAAGACCTTAAACTTGGAGATGGTACATTGCCATTTCCACCAATGCTCTGTTTGGCTAAAGCAAGTCACATGCCCAAACTCCAAATGATACATTTCAAAATTGTACACTTACCTCCATGAAATATCACCAAATCAGGGAAGGGGAAGGGAATTGTGACCATTATATATGTCTTACATTATCTATATGTCAGTAATTAAAAATTAAGTTTTCTGTCATTGATTTCTTTAAGGGTCAGTCTCATCCATCTCTTTTGATAATTCTATCAGCATATATTTAACAGACGAATTAAACACAATCTTCAAAAAATGAAGCACTTGATGTTCCACAACTATCTTTCATGGGTTTTTTTTGTTTTGTTTTGTTTTGTTTTGTTTTGAGCTCACCTTCCTTAGTAAGTTTATATTGATTTACCCAAAAACTAAAGGGAAAAAAAAAAAAAAAAGTAAAAAAGGCTTGGGGCGCCTGGGTGGCTCAGTGGGTTAAGCCTCTACCTTTGGCTCAGGTCGTGATCTCAGGTGCTGGGATCAAGCCCCTCTTCGGGCTCTCTGCTCTGTGGGGAGCCAGCTTCCCCCTCTCTCTCTGCCTGCCTCACTGCCTACTTGCGATCTCTCTCTGTCGAATAAATAAATAAAATGTTAAAAAAAAAGGCTTGATGCCATCTTTGTACTGATCCTACATATAATATCACAACAAACCCAGTTGATTCTGTTTTAAAATTTATAGTCCTATTCATTTGTTCTCTAGTTTAGCTGTCACCTCCTCTGTCAAGGTTATCAATATCTCTCAGCTGAGAAAATGAAAAATATCTCATAGTTGATCTCCATACTTCTACTCTTTCCCCTACTCTTCAATCTTCACATTACAGTTAGAGTATACTTAGTATATATTGAAATGGTGGGACCTTGGTATTCTTAGCATACTATCTAGACTTCCTCCCAAGGCCCAGGAAACTCTATATGTTTTGTTCTTGGCTTACCTTTCCAGCTCAAGTTTATTTATCTGCCTGCCCTTCATACCCTTGGTCTTGAAGATTGTTTGTATTCTTTTCTTTCTAGCCTGCAAGGTTTTTCAAATGACTCTTTCCATGGCTTTTCTTGCTCACTCATCAACTGAACTGTTACCTCCTCAGAAATGCCTTCAGTGACTATCCTAATTGAAGGACCTTTCTTCCTCTGATACTGCTACCACTGATTACATCACTTGGCTTCAGGTCTGGTTTGAACACCACAAAAAATGAAGCAAGTGGAAGAGGATGTGGTAAATACTTACTGATATTTTAAAAACTATCTCCTTAATAATATAATAGTTTATAATTTTAAATATATGAAATTATATATTCTCATACTAGATAATTTTTATAAAATGTAGAAGATTTTCATATTTAAATGTTTGATATATTATTATAAGTGATGATACAGATTCCCAGCATTTTAGAATTCATCACTTTTTTACAAAACAGACATTGCCATCTGTGGTACCACTATATTTATTGAATGAAATGACCATAGGTATTAGATTTAGATGATTGTTTAAAATCGATAGTTTTAAATTTATATATGTAAAAACAAGAACTTTTGTGATCTGCTGAAAATGATACATTTAATTCAAATTCTAGGTGACAATCCCATAAGATTAATTTACTTCCCACTAAAGATAGACCCCCAGATCATTTGCTATTCTTTTGTTTCTCCTAATCAGATACCAGAGTAAAATATTTTGATTGCCTTGCTCACCTGGTCCTGTTTAATGGACCATAAGTATAAAGCAGCATTTATGAGGGCCATTTGTTAATACCTTCTAGATTGATTGGTTGATTATGTAATTAATATGATTCAGCAATTCACATTTTATTGTAGCTTTTATTCAAATAAAGATTTTGCTAACTTTGTGATATATGTGTTGTATGTTAGATGAATTAGAAAATAATTGTGATCTTTACTTGATCTTTACTTAGGCTATAGACATAAGTCACTGAAAATCCATTTTTAAAAACATTTTGGTATCTATAATTAATGTTCATAAGGATCATAGAATATTTTAGAGCCAAATAGTTTAAGAAAATATGTTTTTATAGAACTACCCTACGACTCAGCAATTGCACTACTGGGTATTTACCCTAAAGATACAAACGTAGTGATCCGAAGGGCACGTGCACCCGAATGTTTATAGCAGTAATGTCTACAATAGCCAAACTATGGAAAGAACCTAAATGTCCATCAACAGATGAAAGGATAAAGAAGAAGTGGTATATATACACAATGGACTACTATGCAGCCATCAAAAGAAATGAAATCTTGCCATTTGCCATGATGTGGATAGAACTAGAGGGTATCATGCTTAGCGAAATAAGTCAGTCGGAGAAAGACAACTATCATATGATTTCCCTGATATGAGGAAGTGGAGATGCAACATGCATGGGGGTTTAAGGGGGTAGGAGAAGAATGAATGAAACAAAATGGAATTGGGAGGGAGACAAACCATAAGTGACTGTTAATCTCACAAAACAAACTGAGGGTTGCTGGGGGGAGGGGGTTTGGGGTTATGGACATTGGGGAGGCTATGTGCTATGGTGAGTGCTGTGAAGTGTGTAAACCTGGCAATTCACAGACCTGTACCCCTGGGGATAAAAATACATTATATGTTTATAAAAAATAAAAAATAATACGTTTTTGTGTTATACCAGGTACTGTTGAATACTGACCATGTAACAATTTTAAAGTTCTTCGTTATAGGGTATTTATATAGAATTTTATTAAGCTTATCCAGACCATGTACAACACTTTAGACATTCTGTATTATTATTTTCATTCATATTATTTCATTCATATTATTTCAATAGGAAAAAATACCTTTACCACTATAACAAAGTAAAACTAATATTACAGTGTTTCATATTTTACACAAATGTTATTTATATTTTGACCTTTTTTGGTCTCTGTAGTATATTTGTTTATATTAATTTTATATTGTGGTAATAGAATTTATAAAATTCTTTTTGCAACATTCTGTACATTTATGCAAATTAATATTTTGTGATACATTGTTTATTGTGGTACTAAGAAATTGTATGCATATGATATGGATGTTCATATATTATGAACTTTTGGCATATCGACATGTGTAGAGATACACACATTCTATAAACTTATTTTACTCATTTTAGGTAAACCTCACAGATAAATTACTATATAATCGGGAACATAAATATATAAAAAACTAAAAAGGAATATAAATATTTCATCTTTGCCTTTTATTCCTAATGTAAGAACTCATTTTGTTACATATTTTCCAAATGTATATGAAAAATTACAATATTTTACATGTAAAACTGTCTTAGGTTATTGCACTGGCAAAGGAAAACTAGTTGTAGAGAACTGATTTCAAATTGTTTTATAAGCAAGAGAATGTTTTTCTCAAAATTCCAATGCAAATACTTACAAATAATGAGCTATAAGCCTTCTGTAGAGGGGCACTTGTGCATATGGGGAGACCGTCCACTGTTCCATAGACAATACACTCTCCCTTTCAAAATGCTGTTTTAAATAATTTCACAATTTCTATTCACTTAATTTGCATTATATACATATTTATGCCCATCTTGTTTTAAAGGAATTTATTTCTAACTATTAAATAACATGATTGATTATAAATAACACTTTTTATCAGGAGAAATAAGAACATTTTTTTAAAGAAAAGAAATACTGGACAACCACTTAAAGATAACTAACATTGATACTGTATGTTAATACAATTTCAAAATACATGTAAGCCCATCTTTGCCTTCCCAAATTAGGAGCATGCCAAACATTTAATTATATATATATTTTTCACATATTATTGTGGGAATGTTTTTTAATATAATTGAATTTCCTTCCAAATAATGGCTTTAAATGGCTCATAATTTTATGGTTATAATTCATTTAAACTGTATAATGTTGGGGCACCTGGGTGGCTCAGTGGGTGAAAGCCTCTGCCTCCACTCAGGTCATGATCCCGGGGTTTTAGGATGTAGCCCCACATCGGGCTCTCTGCCTCTCTGCCTGGCGGGGAGCCTGCTTCTCTCTCTCTCTGCCTGCCTCTCTGCCTACTTGTGATCTGTAAAATAAATAAATAAAATCTTAAAAAACAAAACAAAACTGTATAATGTTACTGGATTTTTAAAAAATTTCCTCTTTGTATATTACTAAGATAACATTCCTTTTGCTTAAATCATTCAGAACACCTCTTCTTATTCCTTAGAGTGATTTTCTAGAACAGCACTGACCAACAGAATTTTCTGCAGTGATCAAGTGCTCTATGTCTGCATGGTACAATTCAGTATCTCCTACCCATATGTAGTTATTAATTACCTCAAATATACCTAGATTGAGAAAGTAGATTTTTAACTTTATTATAGTTAATTAGAATTTAAATTTAAGTAGCTATCAAATGAGACTATCATATGAGAAAGTTCATAGAATATAAAACAGTAAGCCAAAGGGTTTTCATATTTCTTTATCTGTAATTAAAATTTTGGGTTGGGTCATATAGATCTTTGATTCCCTCTGTTTTCTTTAAAAAAAAATGTTATCAATTATTTCTTCCCTTTCAGCTCTTATTTCTACATGGAAAACACCTGTTTTCCTTATCTTGGATTACCGTATTCTTCCGTGCCCCCCAGTTATTATTTTATCACACATCATTTAATCTGAATTCTTGTGTACTAATAATTATCCATTTACCTGATGCAGTTTCCATCTACATTTTAATGATATCACAATGTAACTTTGTCTCCAGCCTTTCTCTCTTTATATCTTTTTGTTTAATCCCAAATATTTGGTGATTTTAAAATTCTTCATCTGGTATATATAGTTTTCTGTGGGTCTTCCATAACTAGGTTACCTGTTCTTTGCTTTGTAATAAGCACAGCGGTGTTTTCCATGAACACAATGGTGTTGCACTTACAGCTCACTTATAATTAGCAATCAAGATCCATTGTGCCCTAACCTGGTGAAAAGACTACACATACGGATGACATTTTTTTTTTAATTTATTTATTTATTTTTTTTTAATTTCCAGCATAACAGTATTCATTATTTTTGCACCACACCCCGTGCTCCATGCAATCCGTGCCCTCTATAATACCCACCACCTGGTACCCCAACCTCCCACCCCCCGTCCCTTCAAAACCCTCAGATTGTTTTTCAGAGTCCATAGTCTCTCATGGTTCACCTCCCCTTCCAATTTCCCCCAACTCCCTTCTCCACTCTAAGTCCCCACGTCCTCCATGCTATTTGTTATGCTCCACAAATAAGTGAAACCATATGATAATTGACTCTCTCTGCTTGACTTATTTTAACCTACTCTGAATTGCCAGTGAGTGATAAATGAACCTGTTTTCACGCAGACTAGAGAATGAACTAACATTCAGTGTTCTGTGTGAAGTTTGCTGGAAAGCTAAGAACTAGTGTAGTTCTGCTATCCTAAGTAGGATATGTCTCCTTCTAGAGTCTGTGGTTTTGTGCCTTGGAATACGCAGAAGACACCACAGCCCTGAGTTTAAGTTGCTATTGCGCCTAGTCTTCTCTCTTCTTTTCCTGTAGACACTCATGCCTATCTGTGTTCATCAGGATGCAATTCTAATAGCAAGCCATATTCTGTTTTCCTGTCCCTCTGATTCCTAGAGAGACTATTGTCTCTCTACCTAATATACGGTTAAATGCAGGAATGTTTTGGTGAAGTAAGAGTTATAAAATCAGTGCCTTGGTTGCCTGTCAATGTCTTATAATTCAAAGCAATGGGACAAATAGGACTTAAACAGTGTTTGGTTGTTTTTATTTTTGAAGTGAAACCTAAGGTTCCTACCAATCTTGTTTCATTAAAAATTTCTCTAGAGGGGCACCCGGGTGGCTTAATCAGTTGAGCTACAAGTGATTTTCCATTTCTGCAACTGTCAGAGTTACATTTAAATTTTTATCCACTATTATCTTTTTATTCATGTTACCCTTAATGTGTTTTTCTTCTGTCCCACACTGATACTTATTTTCTCTTTACCTTGGGCTCAGGTCATGATCTCAGGCTCCTCAGATTGAGCCCCGCACCGCATCGCGGGGGAGCCTGCTATTCCTTTCCCTCCACTCTTCCCCCTTGCTCGTGCGGGCTGGCTTTCTCTCTTCTCTTCAATAAATAAATATTTTTTAAAAAATTGCTCTTAGATTATGCTAATAGGTTGTTTGTCAGATTTTGCCTGTTACTTCTCAGATATAAAGCCAGTTTCCTTTACTCTGTGATGATAGTCTTGGGGCTCTTCAAATTGCATTTTTCAG
Organism: Mustela erminea; assembly: GCF_009829155.1. Lineage (NCBI taxonomy): Eukaryota > Metazoa > Chordata > Mammalia > Carnivora > Mustelidae > Mustela > Mustela erminea. The sequence goes on along the minus strand of NC_045617.1, from coordinate 107,461,336 downwards.
ATTCCTTTACCCAAACACTTCTTATTAGAATCCTAAGATAGGACAGGTCCTCACAGGTATAGCCAGCAGCAGATCTCCTAGGAGAGCTGACGTTTCACTCTGTGAGACCTCTCTATGCTGTGGGGTTCTGGTGAACCTCACGTTTTCCTTGAGTTCCCCTGGCCTTAGGAGGAGTAGCTACACTTGAAGTTATTATTTTTGGTTACCTCATGGTTCTGTTTTTGTTCTTTGATCCCTCTGATAACTGTGACAATAATTTCCCTGTTTTAATTTCACTTATAATTACTTAGTGTAGTTTCTGTATTTCTAACCAAACACTGACTGGTGTTTTCAGTGATCCTTTGTGCTTTGTCGTGTGTGTGTGTGTGTGTGTGTGTGTGTGTGTGTGTGTGTTTGCTTTTATAGGTAAATGAGAAGATGAGAAGAGACAACATCAACATCTTAAGGAGATCCTATTGTTACCCAGAAGTGCAAAATATTTATTTTAAAAGTTTACACCTATACCTAAAACTTACCGTGATAAATTCAAAATCTGTTGAAATATGCTAGAAAGTCATCTTACAAAATCTTTATACTCATCATGCTACAAGTGATTTTCCATTTCTGCAACTGTCAGAGTTACATTTAAATTTTTATCCACTATTACCTTTTTATTCATGTTACCTTTAATGTGTTTTTCTTCTGTCCCACACTGATACTTATTTTCTCTTTGCCGTACACTTGCTGAGCTGCCTTGTCTTTCCAATGTTCCCACGTTTGAGATCACGTCAATTGATTTCATAATGGGAGACTATATTCCCCAGTGTGCTTAGTAGCTGCAACCTCTCTTTATTTTATCATATTTGAAAATTATCCTCTAGATTTTATTTATTTTTTTTTAATATTTAATTTATTTTTTATTTTTTTTTTATTTCCAGCATAACAGTATTCATTATTTTTGCACCATGAGAGACTATGGACTCTAGATTTTATTTTTTAAGTGAAATTATTAAATGGGATCATTAAACAGAATCAGTTATACCAGATACTGTGTCTACATCCATACATGGGGAGATACTTTAACCACTATGCAGTCTTTCCCCTGTGCTCTCATTATTTAAAACCCCTAAAGGAGAAGAGACAAATAGAATTCCAACAGGAACATTCCCATGTAATCACACCAAACGAATAGTCTGTTCCACAAGGATCCAGACTAAAACATTATGTCTGTGAAGCTATCATGAGACACAGCAGGAGATTAAGCATGCAAATGTGATTTGTCAGTTCTAAAGGACTTAAACAACTTAAGAATCAATCTGATGCCTGTATTTATGTTTTCTCTCATGTTTTAGACATTTATTTTTTGATAGCACATTTAACTATGTTTGCCTTTTCAGCTGTCATTTCTTTCATGCCTCTCTCCATTCATTTAGTATTTCCTCCTGTCATATATCCCAATCCAAGTCCACATTAAGGTCTGCAATGTCTAAATACTTTGAGCTCTTTTCAGTGCTCTTATTCCTTCTCTCCTACAATTCCTCTTAGCTGCTTGTGCTTGAAAAATACAAACTTTTTTTGCTTTTCCTTAAATCAAACAATCTCTGTCCTGTCTGAGGTGTTTTGTATATGCTGTTTCCTCTGTCTGGACACACTTTCCCTACATCTTTTCATGGCTACTTTCTTCAGCTTTATTCAGATCTCTATTCACATACTACCTCCCCAGAGAGGTGAGCCTTGACCACACTATTTGTGAGGCTCCTTCTAGTCACCCTCCATTATCATAGTTGGTTTTCTTTTACCTCCTTGCATTTATCTCTGCCTAAAAGTATATGTTTGTGTTTTTGTTGTTGTTGTTTTCTTTTGTATGGTTGTTTGGTTTGGTTTGATTCTGTGTCATCCTCACAAGCATACACACTTCATTAGGCAGGGTAGAAACTTCCTGTGCAATCACCATTGTATCCCAAATGCCAACAGTTGTGTCAGACATGCAAAGGAAATTAAGTAAATAAACATTTTTAGATGAATGCATACAATATTTAATTGGTCCAGGATTTCAGACTGATAGCTGAGGGATATAAAACTAAATGAGGCTTCTGCTATCCTCTCTATACTTCTCGTGCACTGGAAAAGCAATAGTCATTGGTGGTGGTACTGGGGTGGGGGAGGTGGAGCAAGGGTCATGAGGGGGAGAAGGATGGTGTGAGCAAAACCTAAGTGATAGAGCAAGTATAATTGTCTTTTCATTTCACATACTCTATCTTTTAAAATAGAGTGAAACGTTTGGGATATTTTGAGAATTATGGTTAGCTCAGTTTACTCAAAATCAGGTAATAAACACAACTAAAGGAAAAAAAATTCCCTATGCATGCTTTGTGTTGTGCCATTTATGAAACCCTTCATATTACTATCTGATTTATTTCTCATGAACAGCTTGTGAAAATATCAATACTATTTCCATTTTACAGATTAAAAAGCAATCTTTGTTACAGAAAGTGCCCAAAGAAATAGGCCAAGATGCAATTTCAGAAGTCCTAATGTCCTGTAGCAAGGTGTTGAAATGACAAAATTTAATTCCAGATCACTATCTTATTTGTAAATATTTCCCACTATTTTGGGGCTTATGTTTTATTTTTAAGTCTGACTTTTCAGGAATGTTATAAATACCTTATCTGACACTATATGAAGGTACAGAAATTCACAATTACAGAATCTTTTTTTTTTTTTTTGTCTGTTACTACTGAATGATTTATTAATTACTCAGTGGCCCCAGGATCAGCATGAATCAATTATTGTAAAAGTTACAGATCTAACCAGCACAATCACTTTATTTCACTCACTTACTTTATTCAACATACTAACATAATAATGTGATGCCTTTAAAATTAAATGTTACATAAAATGTGTTTTCTTGTAGCCCAGAGCAATCTTTTTTTTTTTTTTTAAAGAAAACTAAAGATCTTTATCTGTACCCCTCATGGTAATAGATCATTTTTGCCAATGATGTGATTCCCTCCTAACTGAGAATTTCTTCTAGGCTTAGGTCATATATTCAATATTACAATTAACAATACATGACTGATAAACACTTGAAAATGACTAAGCTAACCCACAATAATGTTTCTCTTACATGTAGAGCCCCCAGAGAAAATTAGAAAGTGTCATTTGGACATAAAAAATTATGAAGAAACAGCCTTTGTGATATATATTCATTTTCAATCCCAGAAAAAAAAATGAATTATAGGAGTTTTTATTATATATATTTTTTTTTTATTTCCAGCATAACAGTATTCATTATTTTTGCACCACACCCCGTGCTCCATGCAATCCGTGCCCTCTATAATACCCACCACCTGGTACCCCAACCTCCCACCCCCCATCCCTTCAAAACCCTCAGATTGTTTTTCAGAGTCCATAGTCTCTCATGGTTCACCTCCCCTTCGAATTTCCCCCAACTCCCTTCTCCACTCTAAGTCCCCATGTCCTCCATGCTATTTGTTATGCTCCACAAATAAGTGAAACCATATGATAATTGACTCTCTCTGCTTGACTTATTTCACTCAGCATAATCTCTTAAGCCCGAGTTTTTATTATATTTTGAGTCTTATTTTTTCCTTTATGCATTTTCATTGATTTTATAACTAATTTTCTCTTAAATGCACATAAGAATAGAAAATAAGGAGATAATTTTTTCACGATTTTGAGAAAGACACATGGAATTATAGCAATAGAGAGGATCGATGAAAACTCTCAGATAAAAATGTTTAAAATGAGAAAAGAAAAATCTAGTAAACGCAAATTTACACATAATAACTTTAGTTTGTAGTCAGTTTTAACTGACTCCACTCCCTATCCCCTCTAGCACTCTTGCCCCTAGCTACTTTATTTTATTTTTCCCATGATGTCTCTGAGGGGTCCTTCTCTTTGATTTACTCTGGCTTCCTCTGCCTCTTCCATGAAAGTCCACGCCATGCTCCCCAGAGTTTTAAGTTTGAGTCTCTTCTTATTTTAATATACTCCTGACTTTTTTGGGTTTAGCAATTGCCACTTTCTTGAATTTGCTAATGACTCTCAGTTCTCTGACATTAGCTTTGATTTCTCTCTTGATCAACCAGTTGTATTTCCATTTGCTTACTGGTCATCTCCTCTGAATTTGCAAATATTGAACTCTTCCTGTCACACCCCTCATGAAATTGAGTTTCTTTTCTTCATTAAGAGATACCGCTATTCACTTAAGCACACACCTCAGCATCATGTTGGGCACTTAACTTTCCAGCTTCTTCCTCATAGTGACTAGGAGGTGGTTAATTGTAGGTTTGTGGACTTCTAACAGTTCTCCCTTGTTTTCTTCAGTCTCACTGTCTTAGTTGGTTCAGGCTCCTATAACAAAATGCCATAGGCTGTGTGGCTTATAAACAGCAGGTATTTATTTTTCATAGTTTTGGAAGCCAGAATTCCTAAGATTGTGGCAGATTTGGTGTCTATAAAAGCCTGCTTTTTGGTTCCTGGCCAACACATTTTCCCTTTATCCTCACATGGTAGAAGGGACGGGGCTAGGGATCTTTCTGAAGTCTCTTTTATAATGGAACTAATCCCGCTTATGAGTCCTCTGCCAACATGACTTCCAGACGCCCCACTCCCTAGTACCATTATCTTGGGTGTTAGGATTTCAACATAAGAATTTTTGGGGGGACACAAATATCCAGAGGATAGCACATACTGTTACTGATTGAGACATTTCATTTACCTCTTCTTGAAATCTTGTCCTTTCCTCTATTTCACTGCATTGTAATTGTAATTTTTTTCTAAAACCCAATATGATTATGTTACTCTAATATAATTTATATTATTTACTATCCAAACTATTTGTATGAAACCCCAACATCATTCACAGTCTAGCCTACCTAATATTCCAGTTTTATCTACAGTCACTCATTCAGGCATCCTATATGCTTTTCAAATAATAACTAGCTATAATTTTTTTAAAAAAGTTTATTTTCATTTTCATTAGCTCTTTCTCATACTTTGTTTCTGCTACTCAGCTTACCATTTCTCTTCTTCTGCCTTCTTAGAAATTCCTATGGTAACTTCCAGATATATCTCAGATGCTTTGTCTTTTAGTCTTTTATTGTCTGAACAGAATGAAGAATGAATATGCTTCCATATTTGCTTCTATTTACATAACAAATATTATTTATTATTGTAGATACTGCTTGGCATTTAGTGGCTTCCATCACAAATTCTAGGCTGTTTTTAAGGTTAAATTTTTTTTTCAATTTTTAATACATTGGGTACTTTTTAAAAATTTATTTATTTATTTAAGAATTTTATTTATTTATTTGACAGACAGAGATCACAAGGAGGCAGAGAAGCAGGCAGAGAGAGAGAGAGGAGGAAGCAGGCTCCCTGCTCAGCAGAGCCCGATGCGGGGCTCAATCCCAGGACCCTGGGATCATGACCTGAGGAGAAGGCAGAGGCTTTAACTCATTGAGCCACCCAGGCACCCCCACTGGGTACTTTTTTACTTAGGAAGAAATATGAGTTAAATATTCAAAGCTTCGAAAAATATGTCCTACATAACTGAGAGGGTAAACTTTGCTTTCTTCTTAGTAACAAATTTCTTAAAACTTCTGGTAGAGGGGCTTCTGGATGACTCAGTGGGTTAAACCTCTGCCTTCAGCTCAGGTCATGGTCTCAGGGTCCTGGGATCGAGTCCCGCATCAGGCTCTCTTCTCAGCGGGGAGCCTGCTTCCCTCTCTCTCTCTGCCTGCCTCTCTGCCTACTTGTGATCGATCTCTCTCTCTCTGTCAAATAAATAAATAAAATCTTAAAAAACAAAATAATGCAAAACAAACAAACAAACAAAACAGAACACTTCTGGCAGAGGGAGGTCACTGGGAAGTGCCTTCTTTTGGGCCAAGCCAATGTCTTGAAGTTTTAACTAGGGATTTGAATATTATAGTAGAACCCATTTTGGTCAAACAAGCCACATTGATACCTAAATTGTTAAGTCAATAATCAATCCCTTAGTCTTCAGTCCTGATCTCAGGTGTCACTATTGAAATATTTTAGAAGGGCACCTGGGTGGCTCAGTGGGTTAAAGCCTCTGCCTTCGGCTCAGGTTGTGATCCCAGGGTCCTGGGATCGAGCCCCTCATCGGGCTCTCTGCTTGGCAGGGAGCCTGCTTCCTCCTCTCTCTCTGCCTGCTTGTGATCTGTCACAATAAAAAAAAAAATAGATCCTATTATGAAAGTAGGAAAGTTGATAGAAACTAGAGATTATGATAAAGCCAATCTAGGATTTTTTTTTTTTTATTGGCAGTAAAATGAAAGTATTTCACTAAAGTGGACCTCAGGTATTCCTTTAGATTAAATAAGATGAGGGGAACTGCCTACTTGACTACTTGATATAATTAGTTGGATGTCTAGTTTATATTTCTAATTTGCCATACCCAAAGGAGAAATAATGCTTCCTTAATACTTTTCCCACAATTATTAAAGCTGTGTCTTCCACATCTTAATTAGTAGCTTTCCCTGTCTACACATTTACTAAAACCCAATATCTAGGAGACATTCTTGATGCCTCTAACCTCATCACCCCCCAATTATAGCTATAATCAGTATAGTCCAGTCATCTGTACTGCCAGAATATCTCTCAAATTCATTCATGTATTTTTATCTTCTCACCTAACATGTAATCTAAACCATAAAATGTTCCTTCTAAATTAATGAAATAACTTTCTAAAATGGTATTTTTGCCTCCCTTCTTCATAGTACTTTCCACCAAAGTTGATTTTCCAAAGAATAACCCATCCTCCAACTATATAAAGTCAGACTGTGTTAACTTCCTTAGCATTAAAGTATACCATTGCTTCCCAGCTTCCTTAGAGTTAAATCTAAACTTTTCATGGCATATGCTTTATAAGATCTCACATCATCTTGCCTCTTTTGTCCCAGTTCACTTAATATTGATTTCCCTCTGCTTTCCCCTACTCTAAAAATACTGACCTTTCTTCTGTTCTTACATAAGTGCAATTTTACATGCTGTTTGTCTTTCCAGAACTCTCTTCCTTATGGTGTGTCCTTGACTGTCTTCTGGTCATTCTTGTCTCAGGTTAAATGTAATTCTGTATTAGATCTTTGATTTTGCACAGAAGAATTTGTGCCCTCTACCTTCAGTCTTACCATACCAACCTGTTTTATTTTTATATGAAAATTATCACTATTTAATATCCTTTTTATGTATTTATTTTCACTTTCTTGTATTACGCTCCTCTCCCCCAGTAGGATGTAAACTTCCTGAGAGGAGAGTCATTGTCTATCAAGTTCAATACTGTATTCACTTTCCCTTGCACTTCAAGTAGTGCCTACAACTGCATTTACTATAATTACTCTCCACAAAATTATCTGAATGATCTAATGAAATGCGTATGTTTAAAATTCAATTTATGTGGAATTAAATTCAAAATTCTATAAAAACAAGTTCTACAGAGCATGATATATCCTACTTTGACTAACTCACTGCCCTTACCCTGCTATAGCCACCTGGTTGACTCCAATTTGGTGAAATTACTGGACTCTCTCTATTCCTCTGGCATACCTGCCTATGCAATTACTTGCTCTCTAAACAGAACACACTTGTATTGATTACTCCTTTGCTTTGTTTGGGTGCTAACTTCAGTATAACCCTAACAGAGAAGTTGTGATGAATCTGTTTGACAAATAATAATAATACCACTATCACCACAAAGTCCTTCACTCATTATCTCCTCACCACTTCCTAAAGTAGTTCTCACCACTTAAGTGTATTTATTTAAATACATTTTACATTTATTTATTTAAATACATTTAATAAATATAAATTTAAAACTAGAATTTAAGGAACGTGAGGGCAAGGAATTTGTTTACTGTTTTATCTCCAGCACCTAGAATAGTGTTCCCTACAAGGTAGTTGCTTGAGTATGTTGATTGAATAAACAAAGATAAAGAGCGTAATGACTGTTTATTGAGTAAAGAACTGAGTTAAACAGCCCCACCATATATATATATATATGTATATATTATATATACATATATATAACGAGATATATAATTTCTCTATATATAAATATTTGTTTGTTTTTTTAAATTTGATACTGCAAGTAATAGATGGTGACTGGAAGAATAAGTGAGAAGCAGTGGAAATAGTAAAGCTTATTTGATGGTGACTGGAAGAATAAGTGAGAAGCAGTGGAAATAGTAAAGCTATAGTAAATCTTATATGAAATTGTAATATATTTCTTAAGTGTGGTGCATCTTCTTTATAAGTGATGTTCAGCCAGTTGTGATTCGGATAATTTGACTTGTTGAGAAAACAACTCAAGGTCCAATGGCAGTCTTGGTAAATAATAGCGTTGTCAGTGAACAAAATTATAACAAACTGACAAAGAAAATCGCAAACGTATGTTAGTGGAAAAACATGTTTAGTTTTATTGACTTGCATATAGTCTGTTTAGGAAATTGTGTATCCAATTATCTTCTGAAATAAATTGCATCAAAGCATTTGATACCCACTGTAGGTTGAAATAATGTCCTTTCCAGTGCATGCGAGGTGGATGACTGGCTAGTTGATGTTCCTTGGCACTAGATTGGCAATTTTTATTCTAGAAATTTGTTTTTGTTTGGAGATACTCACATTGCATGATTTATTCTTTTATAATCATTTTAGACATAGAGACAGAATTTTGTTCTGTATGAAGTGGCATTTTCCCACTAATATTAAAAAAAATGATATCTATGCTTGCATGGGCATGAATAACACAGAGGCTTTTGCACAGTCCTTTTGTAATACATGGATGTGATATGCTCACACTGTGCTCACAAGTAATATGAAAAACTGCTTGGCTGCTCAGCCAAGTGCTAGGGAAGATAGTGATATACTTGCTCAGCTCTCTTCAATGTATCTTGTAAAGATGGCATTCCAATGTTTGAGAACCCAAGATTTCTCAATCTAATTTCATTTTAAGACTTTCAAACAGACACAGCTAAAGCCCCATCAATAAGTCCACTCAAGGGGAAAATAAGGCATGAAATTTGCCAGTGAACAGCGTGATCGTTTGGTTACCATTTTTTTTTCATTTTATTTTATTTCATTTCTTTTCAGTGTTCCAGCATTCATTGTTTATGCACCACACCCAGTGCTCCATGCAATATGTGCCCTCCATAATACCCACCACCGGGGTCACCCAACCTCCCACCTCCCTTCCCTCCAAAACCCTCAGAGTCCGCAGGCTCTCATGGTTTGTCTCCCCCTCCAATTTCCCCCAACTCACTTCTCCACTGCATCTCCCATTGTTACTAGTTTTTAATTTGAAAAATATATCTAAATTATCAAGAAATTTTCACATTTGGCTCTAAGAAGAAAACCAATGTTAATGCAAATAAAAATATATGCTAATGTAGAGAATAGAACAATTAATAATAATAATAATAGAAGTAAATGATTCTTACATTAAATATTTTAAGAAATAATATCCAGCAGAATAACTTGCAGGTTGATGATGGAGTTGTAAAATAATTCTTTAATTAATGCATCATGCTAATAGGTCAGATGAAGGAAGTATGCATATAATGATTTCAAGGATATGTAAAAGTTGATAAAACTCAAAATTTACTCAAAATATTTTTATTATTATTTATATTTTAACTTTTAATTTCATTACAGTTAACAAACAGTGTTATATTAGTTTCAGTGTACAATATAGTGATTGGACAATTCCATATATTAGTGCTCACCAGGGTAAGTGTACTCTATATTGCATTCACTTAGTTCACCCAGCCCCCTACTCAACTTCCCTCTGGTAACCATCTGTTTTATAGTTAAGAGTCCGTTTTTTTTGGTTCCCCTCTTTCTCTCTTTTGTTCCTTTGCTTTGTCCCTTGAATTCCATATATGAGTGAAATCATATGGTATTTGTCTTTCTCTCACTTGTTTCACTTAGCATTATACTCTCTAGCTCTATGTTGTTGCAAATGGCAAAGTTTCATTCTTTTTTATGGTGAGTAGTATACCATTGCATATATATATATACCACATCTTCTTCATCCATTCATCTATCAGCAGACAGTTGGACTGCTTCCATAATGTGGTTATTATAAATAATGCTACAATAAAATCTTGGGTTCTTTTTCATGTTTTATATCTTTTTTCTTAAGCATCTCACTGAGATCCTTCCTTCAGTCTTTTCTCAAGCTCAGTGAGTGTCTTTATAATCATCTCTTGAAATTCTCTATCAGGCATATTACTTATCTCCATTACATTTAGATCTCTTGTGGTAATTTGGTCCTTCTTTCATATGGGGCTCTGTCTCCTCATTTTGTCTCATTCTCTGTGTCTGTGTCTACACGTTAGGAAAGTCATCTTTGTCTCCTGCTTTTGGAAGTAGTGGCATTAAGAAGTAGAGTTCCTGTAATGCCTTATGGTGTAAAGTCCCCTGTTCACCAGAACGTGATACTTCAGGGGTGCCTCTGTATGTGTTGCATGAGCCCTACTGCTGTCACTGAGCCACAGTTACCTTCAATCTAGTCATCTGCAGTGGCTCTCTTTACTTGTCATGATAGGGTATGATCTCTGTGTTGTTAGGGGCCTAGTCTAGGACCAGGCATTTGCCAGAGATGGCAGTAGAACCAGACTGCAGGAGAAGACGGGAGTGGGGTGCACAGTGCCAGCAAGGTCCAAGCTGGTAGGAGGGGGACTGTAGCTCCCAGGGACCAGGGTGGCCGGGCTGGAGGAGGCAGATCTGCAGAAGTGTGTGGAGGCAGGGCACATGGTGTTGGAAAGGTTTGCTTGGGTCTCCTGTGGAAGGGGCCTGGAGGTAAGGACTGGTTGCAGGGTATGTGTCTTCAGGAGAATTCAGGGTTCGGGTGCACTGTTAGCAAGCCAGGTAGCAAGTGTTGGTGCTGTGTTGGCTCCCACAGGTGTCCATGTGTTTATGCTGGGAGGAATGGGGAGAGAAATAGCACCTGCCAGCTCAGTTGTTACTGGAGAAATCTCCCAAAGATCTCTGCCCCTCCAGCACAGTCTCTGAATTAGCAAGAAAAGTCTCCCTCCCATGTACCATAGGTATTTGTGAAACTGCTGCTTCTATGCTGTATCTCCATGGGCTGTTAGTTTCTGTCTCTTGAAGAGTGACGACTTCGTTTTCCCTTGTTCTTCCAGCTCTCCCAGGACCGTGCTGTTTTTTAAAGTTGATTGTAAGAACTCGCAAAATTTGGCCCCTGTGTTTTGCAAAACCAAATGTTATGGGGATTTGTATTCCTCATGTGGGTTCCCTGGTGTGAAAGTCTGTTTCTCTCCCCTCTCTGAACATTCGGTGGTCTCTCTCCGTTGGACAGTCCCATGGGTTCCGTTAGCCCCCGACCCATCTCCATCCTTCCTATCCTATCCAGTGTGGCCTCTTCTCTACATTTAGCTGTGGAGAGTTTGTTCTGCCAATCTTTGTGTCATTTTTGGGTTATTTATACTGACATGGTTATTATCTGATGTGATTATTATCTAGTTAAATCTGTGGGACAAGGTGAGCTTAACGTCCTCCTACTATGCCATCTTCCCTGGAAGTACATTTCAAATATTTTTAAAAACAAAAGTATAAATTACATCTTTAATATAACAAAGTATGTTCAAATCAAACTTAAAACCCATATAAAGTCAAATGTCCAGCTAATATCACATCAAAATGAGTGATTAGAGATTAGCCTTGTATAATTAGAACTATGAAAAATTTTTCACAATCACTAATATCAATTAACTAATTAAAATCACTATATTAAAATGTAGTAGTAGAAGGAAACCCTGGAAACCTGGGGCAGTCAAGAGAATATGAGCTAAAGTCAGTTTAATATTGTCCAGAATTCCATGAACAATCCAAGTCTAAAAGAAATATTTGGCAGACTTGAGACCCTTATTGATTTTTTTAGATTATACCAAATCCATAGTTCACTTTGAGGACATGGGTCATTCCTATTCCTCAATTCTGTAGATTTTTTTTTTTTCTGGTATCAATCTTTTCTACTTATTTTACTGTTCTCTGAAGAGTCCTCCTTCTTACCCTGTAGTATGTGGGACCATTAGTGGACAAAAGCTTTATCAGAAGATGTGATATTTGTTTAAATAAAGATTTCAATTTTTAGGCCTTGCCACCTCTTCCCTGTTTTGCAGATGAACGCAGAGCCTGCTTTTAGCACAAATTGAGGAAGCAGTGGGGGGGGGGGCATGGAGAACAGAAAAAACATAAATTAATATCCAAAATTATCGTGTCATATTTCATAAGTATAAGTAAAATATTCTGTTTATGATTGCAATCATTAATATTTTGAGCTTTAAAACTTAAAATTGACATGGAATAAATGTGACTGTGAATACTTTGAGGATTTTGTTGTTTTTTAAGCTATGTGTTTATAAATTGCTTTCACAGATTATTTTGCTGATTGGGACCACCAGAAATGTTAGTTAGAATTTAGCAATAGGATAAAATAAAAAAAGAAAAATAAAATTTTAAGAAATGTTTTGAAAGATTTTATTTATTTGTTTGAGAGAGAGAGCAAAGAAGGAGGAAAAGAAGAAGGTTGAGCAGAGAGCCTGATGCAGGGCTCGATCCCAGGACCCTGGGATCATGACCTGAACCAAATACAGACAATGAACTGACTGAGCCACCCAGATGCCCTGAAAATAACTGTTTTAATTGTTTGTTGGGTTGATTCTTTTTAAAATATTCCCTTAAACTCAAAAGTTAAAACAAACTGTGTTTCAGAAACGGTCAACTTAAAGAACGCACTTCAGCACGTTCTGAACTCTCCACCAACAGGGTTTTATTTTGGTTTAGGTACTAACCTTAACCAGTCTTCAGAATTTGGGGAGAAGAGTCTTATCCCATTAGGTGAGAAATTTTAATTTGAATTAAGTCAATCTGAATTGCTCATAGAGAAGAAGCAACAACACTTTTCTATAACAGTCTTTGATTACAGAACTTCTTTTCCCAGGGAGTTCAAAATATGGTATCGTCGCATGCATTTCCATCTGGTCTCCCCACTGGTATACTGACACATTGATCCCACTGGCCCTGAGGGGTTTGTGTTGTGTGTGCCTGTGCACCCAGGTCATGAGGAGGTCCAGCCTCTACCTCAGTGTACCAGCTGTTACTGCTTTCTTCACTCTTAACAAGCCCTTTATATACTCAGTTTGTTACTTTACTCTTTCCTCTACTAATACATAAACTCCATAAGGGCACAGATTTTCATCTGGTTCTTTGATATGTCCCAGGTTTCTAGAACAGTGCCTGGCATATTTTAGACACTCATAAAATATTTGTTGAAAATGAATTAATGGATGAAAATGTTGGGAAGCACTTACCTAGCTTATATAGAACGTAGTTTTATTTCCAGTACAACTTTAAACTTCCAGTAGTAAAAATCTAGCGTCCTCACTTACACCCCATGATTTAATCAGTCTTTCTTTGGCCTTGTGCTTTCATTTCACTTCATGTTTCTAAAAAGACACAATGATGCATTAATAGTTGGCCTTTTTATAAGTATGTATGTGTAAGGATTAATCGAGATTTCTCATAATGGGTTTTAGGATCATAAAAGAAGAGATATTATAGGGAATTGGTGAAAGAGACTAATACTGGACTGTATAGGTTCAGATATTGAGTACATTAATTACTAACTATTCAAAACGTAGAGATTGCTTAAAACCTATGCCCTTTAGCTTCCTCATCTATAAAATAAAATAAAAATAGCTCTACCTTATTGCTGAGGAGTTTTAACTATAAAAGAATTAGGTATTAAGGACACTAAAAAAAGAATAAGAGCATTTCTAAAATCATATTTGCATTAAATTGGATATTTATAAATATATATGTATCTCATAAAGCGTTACCTACTTTTCACTGTAAAAGAATTTTTTTTTAAGATTTTATTTATTTGACAGACAGAGATCACAGGTAGGCAGAGAGGCAGGCAGAGAGAGAGGAGGAATCAGGCTCCCTGCTGAGCAGAAAGGCCAATGTGGGCCTCGATCCCAGGACCCTGGGATCAGGACCTGAGCCGAAGGCAGAGGTTTTAACCCACTGAGCCACCCAGGCACCCCAACTGTAAAAATTTTAAGTGAACCTTTCTTAACAATTTTTAATCTCTGTTTTGCTGAGGTTTACTTTTTTCTTAAGTGGTACTTGATATATAATTATTCTTGATATGAAATTGTACAGAAAAACAATTATACACACATATGGCACTCATACAGCACAGAGAACAGAAAAAAACTGTAGAGAAACAGTTATTAAAGTGTTTAATCCTAGAATACATGATTATAGATACATTTTCCTTTAATTGACTTATTCATACTTTCTGCCATAACAATTAATGAATAAAGAGTCATTTTAATGTGAAAAGCAAAAGTCTAATCATAAAAAAACACTTAAAATACACTGTACTTCTAACACTGAAGGATCTGAATTAAATGTTAACACGACCATTAAAAATATTTCTTTTATTTTCTTTCTTTTGAATTAGTCATTTCATTTTAAACCTGAATGGTCACTTGACTAGATTTCAAAATCAGTAGGTATTTTGGAAATCTTTTCAATTTGGGGAAAAAATTTGCAAATGAATACAATTTCTGTTACTCTTAAATCAACTGCTGAAAATAGGCCAAATTATTTCTAGTTAGCAGTTGAGAAATGGGGTAAAGCAACATCCAGGTAACCTACTTCCGTAGGGTCAGGGCCATTCTTTGTAGCACTGCAGCCAGGACACGTACATGCCCTACTGCAGCCTGACTTAGCACATCAATCTACAGTGTCATTTGCCTAGAGATAGTTCTTTGTTGTTTGGGACACCAGTGCCAGTCAGCCAGAGTTATGTACAAACTGATTTTCTTTTGGCAAGTCACAGCTTTATCCCTCTCCCAATGCTGTGATGCATGTGTAATTTTTATTGTGGTTTAGTTGATTGCCTTGAAATTGCTTTCCATCTCATGTAAATTTGCAAATGTCTATGTGTGATTGGTGTTCACAGTTGAAAGAACATAAATTGTTCCTATTTTACACAGGTGATATGTGAGCATATTTCCCTAAGTTCCCTGAAAGAAGGGCAGTATGTTGAAAATCAAATAATAGTGATTTTTCTGTTTAAAGAAGCAGCTGTTACTTGGGTCTAAAATACTCATCCCATTTTGTTTGCTCTTGACACAACAAAACCAATATTCATTGGCTTGGAGGATATTTCACATATACGTTTGATATTTTTATCACATTTTCCAGTTTTCTCGGGAGACAAATGTTACTTTGTCAAACCTAAACATACATATTTAACAGAATCTTACGTATTCACTCTAATTCAGAAAAAAAGGCTGAAACTGTTAAGAAATCATAGTTATAGATAGTTTTAAATATATATTTTTAGTTTAGAGAAAAATGCTAAGCATACTGCTTTGTCTCAGAATGAATGCTAGAATCCAGGAATTTCTAGCTTACCTAACTTACCTGTAACATATTGCACTCATGAAAAATTTTACTAAGCCAGAGATTGAATCAGTTGAGTCTTCCCAAGCCATTTCTATCACTGCAGATTTTTCAAATCAGCATATGAACTGTCGTTTCCCATTCTTTGGCTTCTTATTCATACCCTACAGAGTGATTTGGGAAAGCTTTGGGAGTTTTTCTGTGAGTAATATCCTGCACTTATATGTTGTCATGCATGTCTTGCCTTAACTTAATATAGTTATTTCCCAGTGTTCACTTGTTTGGTTGATGGGAACATAAAAATTGTGGAATATTTTCACATACAAAACCCAAAGTACCCACAGCTGTCGCATTGACCAATATGTCCTTTTGGCTCAAAGAACCATGGCCTCTCTAGGCAGGTAATAGCATGTCTGTTCCTTGTGTTCAAGCACAAGAGGATCTGCTATTTCTGGACTGAATTGAGGGAGCACAAGTTTTGTTTCTTTCTAAATTGGTCTGCAACTTCCTTTGAACTAGTTTTTTGTTGTTGTTGTTGTTGTTTTTACTTTTTTGTTTGCTTTGTTTTGTTTTCTTTAATGGTAAATATTCACTTTCCTCTATACAGGCATGGAAAATGATAACATATGGTTTTCATCATTAGATTTGTTCAGGCAGATGATCCTACTCAGCACCCAGGGAGTGAGCTTGACTTCAGAGCACTTTACAAACATTAAATAATGATAACTAACCAACTGTGATCCAGGAAGGAGCATCACCAGGGATAAGTAGGTACTCCATCATTTCTAGTATATGCACCCATCATGTTTAAACTTCTTTAATATAAAAGAAAAGGTTCAATAGCTAAGACATAATTAATGAATTTTATTTGTGCTGATTTTGCTCTATTTTATTCTCTTCTGTGCTTTAATGAGGCAATATTTTTGCTGGCATTAAACTGCTGCTGCAAGGAAGCAGTCAGTAGCATTGATCCTGAGAACTTTATTAATATGTTCCATAGAGCGATGCATGTGCTGTGACTGCTCTTATTTCTTTGATATAGTAGAGGAGCAAATGACACAGAAGTATGAAATCTTAGCCTGGAAAATCGTGATTTTTTTTTTTTTTTTCAAAATAGTTAACATTGGGCTATACGATTTACAAAGGTCAAGTCAATCAGGAATTTTTTTTGTTTTGTTTTGGCAGTTATTTATACAAGTATATTACAACTCCAATTCTAAATATATAATAAATTATTGCAGTTACTATTATTATAAATATATTAAGTTGTATTTTTTTTTTTCTTAGAAAAGAGGGCTGGCATGTTAAGTTACTCACTCTTTTTACATTGCCTTTTTTGCCTTTTTCTTAAGCACATGCTGTCTATATTGCTAACAACATGTTAGGGGGCATGTGTTAAAAATAAAATTTTGACAGTTCACAAAATTAAGATAGATGCAGATGTAGAAACTATATTTTTTTATGGTTGCTATTATAAATTGCTACAAACTTGATGGCTTAAGAAAACAGAAATTTATTATCTTTTTCCTCTGTCACTCAGAAATATGAAATGTGCCTCACTGGGCTAATCAAGATGTTGGCAAGATTGCATTCCTTCTGAAGGATTTAAGGGATAATCTTTTTCTTGTACTTTCCAGTGTCAAGGTTGCCCAAGGGTTGCCCAAATTTCTTGGCTTATGGCTCTCTTTATCTTAAAAGCCAACCAGCCACAGTAGATTGAGTTCTTACCTCAACCTCCTTTCTGCCTCCTTTTTCCACTTATGGAGATATTTGTGGTTACATTGATATTTCCAGATAATCCTGGATAGTATCCCTTTTTATGGTCATCTGATTAGAACCTTTTTTTTTTTTAAGATTTTATTTATTTTTTTTGTCAGAGAGAGAGAACTAGAGAGCACAAGCAGGGGGAGTGGCACACAGAGGGAGAAGCAGGCTCCACCTCAAGCAAGGAGCCCAATGTGGGACCCCATCCCAGGACTCTAGGATCATGACCTGAGTGGAAGGCAGTTGCTTAACTGACTGAGCCACCAAGGCGTCCCATGATTAGAACCTTAATTTCATACAAACCCTAACTAATGTTTATCATATATATTCATGTATATTCACAGGTTCCAGGGATTAGGGTGTAAATATCTTTGGAATCCATTATTCTGACTTTTACAGAGATGCATTTTGAAGTGTTTTCCCTGAACAAATTAATGATCATGGGACAATTAAGCACTTTTTTTTTTTTGGATGATCCTTTTCTATTTTGTTTATAACAGAATATGTTTTTAAGGAAATAGAAGAGAGAGAAATAAAGTCACATTTTTTGGCTTTTTAAACCTAGTATTACAAATATTGTATCCCTAAAAGTCTATCAATTATGATTTTTTGCTTCCATTAAATTTTATAGTCTATATGTTGATAGCCTTATTTTTAGCATTGTTCTTAGTCCATATCACTGTCTTCTAGTGGAACTGAGAAAAGAATGAAATTCTAGAGCTAAGTTCATGGGAATTGAGGAAACGGTAAAATATTTGATATGTCTTCTGTACTATTCCTAACAAGATTGGTAGGGATATATATATTTTATTTACTCTTTACTAGAATTCATTTTGAGAGTTATGAAAACAATTACTTTAAAAGAGTATAAAAATAAACTTTGATATGATTTCAAATGAAAGCATTTAATGTAAAAATATAGGCATAAATTAAGTAGAAAATACTCTAATATTTTAAAAATGAATTTGTACAGTGTAAATATTCAAATTGTGATATTAAAATTAATCCTGAAAATAAATGTGAAAAGCCATTGTTAGATATAGGACAGTTAAATGTGAAGTAAGTAGTTTTAATTAATTTCAAATGACTTTAACTTCAAGTAAATGTCAGAGGCAAAAATGAATTTGTAAAGAATAAAATTTGCAGTGTTTTTACATAAATAAACTTATTCACAATAAAATTTCAAAGTAAATGGTAGCCATCATTATCAAATTGTTTCTCAAGTTTGGAAAAGCTCTTCCTCAGTAGACTCGTCTCTTGACTGGTTAAGGAGACTTTTTTTCTTTGAAACTGATTTTTTTTTTTTATTCTTATTACTCAGCCTTCAGAATATGGAGAATTGCATCTATTTAACCTACTTAACTGACAACTTTATATACAATACATAGCAAACATGAAACAGCAACTGAAGAAGCCCTTCTACCCCAGTATAACTGAAAGCTTCATGAAAAATGGAATTATTTATACTCTGGCAAGAAATGCCTGTCACTCTGGCTATACTATTATTTTCTTGACTATGCTATGTCTTTAAAATGGCATACTGACTTGAGTTTTCCTTAGTAGTAGCAATTGAGGTTAGAATATATTGGAAAATTCTGCATGCTGTTTTACTATTTCACATTAAAACTAAACTGTGAGGGGCGCCTGGGTGGCTCAGTGGGTTAAAGCCTCTGCCTTCAGCTCAGGTCATGATCTCAGCGTCCTGGGATCGAGCCCCGCATCGGGCTGTCTGCTCAGTGGGGAGCCTGCTTCCCTCTCCCTCTGCCTGCCTCTCTGCCTACTTGTGATCTCTCTGTCAAATAAATAAATAAAATCTTTAAAAAAAATAAAAAATAAAAAAATAAAACTAAACTGTGAGTAGAAATCCAGAAATTGGGGCGCCTGGGTGGCTCAGTGGGTTAAGCCGCTGCCTTCGGCTCAGGTCATGATCTCAGGGTCCTGGGATGGAGGCCCGCATCGGGCTCTCTGCTCAGCAGGGAGCCTGCTTCCTCCTCTCTCTCTGCCTGCCTCTCTGCCTGCTTGTGATCGCTCTCTGTCAAATAAATAAATAAAATCTTTAAAAAAAAAAAAAAGAAATCCAGAAATTGTTACATTATCTCTATTCTTTGATCCTGCCCCCCATCTTACATCCATTCCTGGTGGGTTAATTCCTTATTTGAAGGTATTAAACTTTACTTAGACTATAAAACCAACAAATTATGCCAGATATTCACATGAATTCCATTTGTAAGTTGAGTATTAAATAGAATGGCATATGTGCCTAGGATGAATGTTAGGCGATTCTAATGTATGAAGAATACACTTAAGCAGCACTTTAAAAGAATTTGAAAGTTTAATTTGGCCAGACTTGTGCTGTCTAAACTTATTTTATATATAGTTTTTATCTTTATATGTGTATTTTATTTTATTGTAAACTTTAGTATACAGTCCCAAATTATATTTCTTTTTATGGCCTATTTGAATCTGCCAAACCATGGAGGTGATAGTGATGAATGCTGTCACCAAAGATACAAAGGCAGTTTCTCAGATATGGGAATATTAAAAAGGAGGGCTACTTGCCTCAATACATTTTCAATATAAATAAAACTCATGTTTTGGGGACAAATATTTATTGTGGATCTAGTATCATTAAGTTCAAGGGTATGTCAAAATTTAGGGTTTCATGGGACCAACTAACACTCAGGAACTGTGGTGTGATGTTATGTTTTTATGGTTATCAACCTAAGAGGTGGCCTGATCTGAAGAACAACCTTTTAGAAGATGCAAATAATTTCCATGAAAAGTCATATTTTTGAGTAGATAGTTATGTGTGCGAATTTGAAATGACTTTTAATTTTCTGAGAATTCTAACTTCCAGAGTACCTTTTCCTACACCATTTCAGCTATACTGTCATTTTATTCTGTATCCTTCTCTCCTGTTTGGTATCACTCACTGTGCAAAAGTCAGTCCCAAAATGACACACAGAGTCTCCTTAGTTACAACTCTGGAGCTACCAGCAACCCAAATACAGTGTAAAACCCAGTCTACTAAGACACACTACATTCTCCCACCTAGGACCATAACACATCTTGCTCTAGATTGCCACATGCTTGACATGTAATTTAATTTTTTCCCAAAATTCCACATTAGGGGAAGTTATAAAGCTTTATATGAACTGTGTTGTTTCCAATATTTTAGTCTCAAAAATTGGCAGGAGCACAATATGTTTCTCTAAAGCATATCAAAATATTTTCCCATGATTTATATTGAGATACAGTTCTCTCAAAACAAGGAAGTCGATAGATCTTAAGTTACCTAATACATCTCTAATAACCAATTAACATATAAGGTGTGGCAGAAGGTGTATTTATTTATCTACCTATAATAACAGAAAGCAAGTTAATATTACACCTGTGTTTCTGTTACAGGAATTGTAACTAGGCTAGGGAACTAACACAAGAATGGAGGTAATTTGTGAGGTGCTGTCCAATTAACTAACTTAATTCTGAGAAAAGCCTCAGATACAGAGATTAAACTCCATTTTAGAATATTGAAGTTCAGAGTGGATATTGAGGTCATGGGAAAACTGGTACTCCTACTTCAAAAGTATTTTGTATGTAACTTTCTGATAA
The DNA here is from genome assembly GCF_009829155.1 of Mustela erminea. Lineage (NCBI taxonomy): Eukaryota > Metazoa > Chordata > Mammalia > Carnivora > Mustelidae > Mustela > Mustela erminea. The sequence goes on along the minus strand of NC_045617.1, from coordinate 107,440,489 downwards.
GATTTTACATTAAAACTGGGCACATGCCATGAATAATAGTAAATGAGTTATATTGAACTAGCCTTCAATAAAGTTGCCTTGTTTGGGGTAACTATTTTTTCTTGATTAACTGTACCCAAATACAGTGTTATTCTCCCAAGAAAATACAAAAACAGACAAAATAGAGCCTAGCAATATGACAGAGCCTAACCCTCATGTGACAGCATCCATGGCTTCTCTGAAGTTGAAGTTGGATAGGGTGTTTGCTAGAAAAAGCCAAGAAAGAACTAAGTACTTTATTTTTAGTGCTAACTCTATCAATAATTAGAATATTTTGCACCAGAACCAGCAGTTAAAATCCATTGACCATATTTTCAAACTTTTGGAACAAATGTGACAGAATAGAGGTTTCTTAATGTCTCTCAGCTCAGAATACTAGAATTTGATACTGCTGTGAAAGTAGGATTCTCAGAGTGGGAATCATGGCCACCCTAGAAACTCCTGAATATGTGAGGTTGATCACACTGAGTGAAATCTACATGCAGTTGTATGGCGTGTTCTCTCCTGTCTCATTTTCTTTTTATCTCTCTCTCTCGCTCTCTCTCTCTTTTTTTTTTTTTTTTTTAAAGAGAGAAAGGAGTGTGCAAGATTTGGAGGGAAGGGGGCAGAGGAAAGAGGAGAGAGAGAATCTTAGGTGGGCAACCCAGTATAGTCAGTTAGGAGCTGACTTGGGGCTCAGTCTCAGGATCCTGAGATTATGACCTGAGCTGAAATCAAGGTGATGCTTAACTGACTTAACAACCTGATGCTTAACTGACTGAGCCACCCAAGCACCTCTGTGTTATTTTCAACACAACTGCTTACTCACCTGATACAACATTTAGTACCATTTCTAATAGCTGAATCTTTAAGAAACTTGTTGTTCTAAAGAAAAGAATAAAAAGTTAAGTCTAAGCATAAGTTTTTCATTATGGTAACAGTTTTTTTGAAGTCAAGACCAATTACTATAGTCAGGTCATTATTGATAACTGCAAACTGATGAGAGTACTAGTGGGCATTAAATGGGTAATAGTTTCTACATTATGAGGTTTTGATATATTGGAGTTCTTAGGCACATGTTTTTTCAGACTACTTTGAGTTACCAAAGTAATAGAAGATAAATAGTTAGGTGGCTTATAAATCAGGATTATTGTTATGTTAAATATAAATGCTTTAGTTGAGTTATGGAGGTTCCTATGATTTCAATTATTTAAAGTAACAACATTGATATGTGATAATTTCAGAAAAATTGAATATAAAATGAATGTATAAAAATGATTTATAAATTTCCCACAGTCTAAAAATCTAGAGATTATTAATATTTTGGTGGATAGATGTGTCTCTTTTAATTCACATACAAAATGAGCTGTTGCATTAATATAAAACAATTATAAATAGTTGAGATGATCCACATATATATATAGTTTGTCTTTCGTTTTTCAATATAATAATGTCTATGAGAATTTTCTATTTTTAATACCAGTATAAATATTTCATTATAGATATGCATCTAGCAGAAATAAATATCCCCCAATTTTAGACATTTAACTTTTCTTTGTTTTCTTTTCTAGTTTAATAACATTGTGACTTATATCAGTGTACCCCTGTCTTTGTAAAAACTTTTTATCTTATAGTGATAATGGATTTCCCAGGACTGGGAGAATTTTATTCATGGTAAAAGTACACACTTGTTTGAGGTTTTTAAGTTGTAAAGCCAAATTGCATTCTAGAAATTTTCTACAAATACTCATTTCTAGGGACTGAACAACCAATTCTGATCAGCATTAAGTATTATTCTCCTTAATTGTTTTTTAATTTGGTTTAAATACACATTATTATTTTAAGTTGGCTTAATTTCTATTTATAATGAGAATGGCTTTCTTTTATGACATATTAGTCTTTTGCTGATTTTTAAAAATTAAATCAAAGATTTATATTTTTTCCTCAGGTTTGTTGTTGTTATTGTTTTTTTGTTTGAACCATAATGTTTTATATGGCCTTATTTTATCAATTTAGTTGAAGTCTTTTATAACATGCTGTACTGAAAGCATTTCCACTTAAATCTGAAGGACAATCCAGTGCAGCAAATGATTAGTCAAAATCAGTCAAATTCATATCCCAAATATATTGGGATATGAATCAACTGAAGTATTATCATTGCTTGAACACCAATAAAGAATGCATTGTTTTTCACCTGAAAAATATTTGTAGCAGGAGGAAGTACAGTCATTGCTTGAGAAAATTTTATTTTAGTGTTTTAGAGCAGAAAATACTAGCTATAGTTTTTCCAAATCTTTTTTTTTCTTTTTAGTGTTTTCATTCCTATGGTAACTATGTCTCAAGAGTGTCAAAACAAAAAACAAACAAACAAAAAAACCAAATACCAAAAATATAAAATAATTTAAAAATATAAGTGCCAACCAGGTAGAAAATAAAAAGAAGCACATTTATAATAGTTTCCAAAATATGTGAAATAAAAGGAAAAAATTATAAACAAGAAATGTCACATACTAGATTAAACAAAATGTTAAAGCTAGTAATATAAAAGTATATGAATGGAGAAAAATACCATATTTTCAAATAATTATTTTTTTATTACAAGGGGTATACCTTTAAACATTTTTTTTTAAGATTTTATTTATTTATTTGACAGAGAGTGATCAAAAGCAGGCAGAGAGGCAGGCAGAGAGAGAGGAGGAAGCAGGCTTCCCACTGAGCAGAGAGCCTGACGTGGGGCTCGATCCCAGGACTCTGAGATCATGACCTGAGCCTAAGGCAGTGGCCTAACCCACTGAGCCACCCAGGTGCCCTACCTTTAAACATTTTTATAAAATGTTGAAATTCTAAATAAATCCTAAGAAAATACATTGTAAATTGAAATCCAAATCAGATTTGGGATTATGAACAGATATAAACAGTAAAGAAAATTTTGGAGAAAAAAGAGTAACATACCATGTAATATTTTCATGAGACTTTTTGAAACATACCAAATATACAAGAAGAAACAAAACACAGAAATGTTTTAACAAATTTGAGAGCTCAGAATAAGTAAGCTGGTATTATAGTTAAGAAATAAAGACATATGCATTCCATTCATATTCATAAAACAACGAACTATATGGAAAATAATTTTCCCAACATTAAAAAATCAAATTTCAGCAAACTTAAATTTAAAATGTAAATACCAAAGAGTAAAGAGTGGAATATACTACTTATGGACAGTTACGTGATCTAAGATGTATCAACAAAAGTTACTTATGGAATATAAAAAGCAGAGAAGATGCTTGAAAAGACAGATACAATTCACAATATATATCCACCATCAGAAAAGGACAATATGCAAAATAGAGACTAATAGGTACTAGGAGATGGCATTTAAAATATAAATGAATGTATGTTTTCATAATGTATAGGAAAAAGTATCATAAACATATCATGAAAATATAAAAACCTAAAAGGAATAGTGTTAAATTCAATCATACAAAGATATAAAACATCTATATGGAAACAAAAGCCAATCTAAAATTTGAAAAACAAAATTACTTGCATGATTATATAATCACTGACAAAAAATATTTGTGGAAAATTTACATAGGATAAAAAAATTCTAAAAACTTTACAGTTATCCTGTAAAATTATAAAGAAGTGAAACCCCACTTTTAACTGGTTGTGCTTAAATTAAGAAAGGTTTTTCTTTTTTATTCTCTAATAAGAATTAGAACAATGGGAAGAAACTGACAAGTTGAAATCTAATACTGAGAAGAATGTGTAGAAAACACAAAATTCTTTTTTTTTAAGTATTTTTTCTTAAGACTTTATTTATTTATTTGACAGAGAGAAATCAGAAGTAGGCAGAGAGGCAGGCGGAGAGAAAGGAGGAAGCAGGCTTCCGTTGAGTGGAGAGCCCAATGTGGGGCTTGATCCCAAGACCCTGAGATAATGATCTGAGCTGAAGACAAAGGCTTAAACCACTGAACCACCCAGGTGCCCCCAAAATTCTTATACTTTGTTTGTGGGTGTATAAATTATTAAAACCTCTGCAGAAGACATTTCAATAATGAGTAGCAACATGTAAAATAGTCACTTTTTAAAATCCACTTTAATTAACCTTCAAGGTAGTGACTCAAAAATAATTATGGAGAAGTGAGTTGGGGGAAATTGGAGGGGCAGACAAAATTAAGAGACCATGGACTCTGAGAAACAAACTGAGGGTTTTGGAGGGGAGGGAGGTGGGGGGTTGGGTGAGCTTGGTGGTGGGTATTAAAGAGGGCATGTATTGCATAGAGCACTGGGTGTGGTGCATAAACAGTGATTTTTGGAACACTGAAAAGAAATAAAATTAAATTAAATGAAAAGAATAATTATGTAATTAATAAATAATATGACATTGCTCTATACAGACTTCTGTATAAAATGGGGATTTATGAAAAACCTAGTGTCAATTTAGAGGGTGATTAAAGTCATCTCTGAATGTAATTTTGACTTAAAAGAATGATATATATACCCACTTATTTAGTTGGAAAGCTATCACAAACTTATACAAAATTAAGTAAGAAAAAGCCAGATACAAAATATGATAGAATATGGTAGAATTCTATAGAACTAAGCATACACACACTACTATTTGTAGTGTAGCAAAAGATCAATCAACCAATCAAATTTTTATGATAACTACTTAATTTGTAACTTAAACAATAACAAAACAGAATTTTCCTTCTAACACATTGGACTATTTACATAATACCCATGTTATTCTAGAAAGTGATGGTGTGAGCAAGTGTTCACATTGCTAATAGAAAATAGTAACCAAATTATTTGTAGTGATTAGTTTGGTCATGAGATAAAAATTGAAATGTGATTTTTTTGACATGGTAAAATTATTTATTTATATTTCTTCTAATGAAATCTTGATGCACAAATTCATTGTCAGTAAAAATTTATTAATAAACCTTGTTCATAGAAAATGATGGAAGCAGCCTAAGTTATTAAGTTAGAAATTATAAGGTCCCTAAGTTATAGTTAATTCTATAGCTATAGCTGTATAGTTATAATTAGCATCAGTGTATGAGTGGTTTAAAACTTAAGTCCCAGGATTTTATGTGGACAGAAACTGGGAAAAAATATTAAAAAATTAAGACTTTTGATTTAAGTGATAAGTATATAAGAAGTTATTTCAACATATTTGAAAAATATTTTTTAAAAGGTTTTATTGTGAATTACGTGCTTTTTTTGGACATTTCTATGTCTATCTCTTATTTTCACTGGAGAGTCAACATAAATTGCCTATTCCATCTAATGCCAGACTCAGAAGAAAGCAGACCCAGAGAACAGAGTCCCTTCCCTGGTGGCACATTGCTGTACAAACTTTGGTTTCATAGATGAAACATAATAACAAGGACAACCGGCATAAAACTCTTTCATAACAAGCACAAGTAACTAAGCATGCATGTGTGAAGGTTATGTGGATTGTGTCTGTTTACTGATTGACTTAGTTTAATCTGTGTATTTTATTAAATAAGGGTGTTTTATCACATAGAACTTTTGCCTCCATTTTTATCCTTCATTATTTTTAATTATATGAATTATATTAATTTATTTTTAAAGGAAATGAAAAAAATATTTTATTTTGGTTTCAATTTTTTTAAAAATTCCAGTTAGTTAATATACAGTGTGATATTAGTTTCAGAATTAGGATTTAGTGATTAATCCCGTTCATGTAACACCCAGTGTTCAGCCCCGCAGCACGTACCCTTTTTCATACCCAACACCCATTTAGCTCATCCCCCACCCACCTCCCTCTAACAACTCCTGGTTGGTTCTTTATAGCTAAGAGTCCCTTTTATGGTTTGCCTTTCTCTTCATTTTCCCCCACATACATTGGTTTTGTTTCTTAAAATGCCACATGAGTGAAATCATTTGGTATTTGTCTTTCTCAGACTTACACTCTAGCTCCATCCATATCTTTGCAAATGGCAAGATTTCATTCTTTTTTTTGGCTGAGTAGTATTTCATTGTATATATACTACATCTTCTTTATCCATTCCTCAGTCAATGGACACTTGGGCTCTTTCTGCAATTTGGCTGTTGTTGGTAATGCTACTGTAAACCTTAGGGTGCATGTGTACCTTTGAATCAGTATTATTTTGTCTTTTGGGTAAATACCTAGTAATGCAACTGTTGGATCGTATGGTAGTTCTGTTTTTAATATCTCGAGGAACCTCAGTGTTTTCCAGAATGACTGTATGAGTTGCATTCCCACCAACAGTGTAAAAGCGTTCTTCCTTCTCTGCATCCTTGCCAACATTTCTTTCCTGTGTTGTTAATTTTAGCCATTCTGAGAAGTGTGAAGTGCTATCTCATTGTAGTTTTGATTTAAAATTTCCCTATGATGAATGATGTTGAACATTTTTCGTGTGTCTGTTAGCCGTCTGGATGTTTTCTTTGGAAAAATGTTTATTCGGGTCTTCTGCCCATTTCTTGACTGGATTACTTGTTCTCTGGGTGTTCAATTCGATAAGTTCTTTATAGATTTTGGATACTAACCCTTTATCAGATATGTCATTTTCAGATAACTTTTCCCATACTAAAGGTTGCCTTTGGGTTTTATTTATTGTTTCTTTCACTGTACAGAAGCTTTATTATCTTGATGAGGTCCTGATAGTTCATTTTTCCTTTTGTTCCCTTGCCTCTGATGAAGTATCTGGTAAGAGAAGTTGCTATGGCTGATGTCAAAGAGAATGCTGCCCATGTGCTCCTCTAAGATTTTGATGGTTTCCTGTCTCACATTTAGGTCTTTAATCCATTTTGAATTTATTTCTGTGTATGGTGTAAGAAAGTGGTCTATTCCATTCTTTTGCATCTTGCTGTCCAGATTTCCCAACACCATTTGTTGAAGACTGTCTTTTTTCCATTAGGTATTATTTCTTTCTTTGTCATAGATTAGTTGACCATATAGTTGTGGGTCTATTTCTGGGTTCTCTATTCTATTCCATTGATCTGTGTTTCTGTTTCTGTGCCAGGACCATACTGTCTTGATGACTACGGCTTTGTCATATATGGAGTCTGGAATTTTGTGATACCTCTAGCTTTGCTTTGCTTTTGTAGTTTGTATTTTTAGTATTTTGGTGGGGATTACATTAAATGTGTAGATTGCTTTGGGTACTATAGACTTTTTTTTAAAAGATTTATTTATTTATTTGACAAAGAGAGAGAGCACAAGTAGGCAGAGGAGCAGGCAGAGAGAGAGGGGGAAGCAGGCTTCCTGCTGGGCAGAAAGCCCAATGCAGGGGCTGGATCCCAGGACCCTGAGATCATGCCCTGAGCCGAAGGCAGAGGCTTAACCCATGGAGCCACCCAGGTGCCCCGGTACTATAGACATTTTGACAATTCTTTTTTTCCCAATCCATGAGCATGGAATGTTTATCCATTTCTTCATGTCCTTTTCAATTTCTTTCATAAGTTTTCTATGGTTTTCAGAGTATAGATCTTTTACCCTTTTGTTAGATTTATTCATAGGTATCTTACAGTTTTCGGTACAATTATAAATGGGATTGATTCCTTGGTTTCTCTTTCTGCTGCTTCATTATTGATGTATAGAAATGCCACAGGTTTCTGTATCTTGATTTTGTATCCTGCAGTCTTGCTGAATTTATGTATCAGTCTAGCAGGTTTTTTGGTGGAATCTTTCAGGATTTCCACATAGACTATCATGTCATCTTTGAATAGTGAAAGTTTGACTTCTTCCTTGCTGATTTGGATGCCTTCTATTTCTTTTTGTTGTTTAATTGCTGAGGCTAGGACATAGGCAGTACTATGTTAAGTAAGAGGGGTGAGAGTGGATGTCCTTGTCTTGTTCCTTACTGTAGAGGAAAAGCTTCTTAGTTTTCCCCTTTGAGGATATTAGCTGGTCTTTCATATATGGCCTTTATGATATTGAGTTATATTCCCTCTATCCCTGCTTTGTTGAGGGTTTTTATGATGAATGGATGCTATACTTTGCTTCTTTTAAATCTGTTGAGAGGATCATATGGTTCTTTCCTTCTATTTTTCCTTATCCTTTCTTTTACTAATGTGGTATATCATGTTGATTGATTTGCAAATATTAAGATACCTTAGCAACCCAGGAGTAAATCTCACTTGATCATGGTGAATGATTCTTTTAATGTGTTCTTGGATTCAGCTTGCTAGTATTTTGGTGAGAATTTTCACATCCATGCTTGTCAGGGCCATTGTCCTATAATTCTCTTTTTTTAGTGGGTTCTTTTTCTGATTTTGGAATCATGGTAATGCTTGCCTTATAGAATGAGTTCCTACGTTTTTTGTAGTTGTTGGTTTTTTTGTTTGTTCTTTTTTTTATTTGTTTGTTTGTTTGTGTTTGTTTTTGTTTTTAACAGTTTGACAAGAAGAGGTATTAATTCCTCTTTAAATGTTTGGTAGAATTCCCCTGGGGAGCTATCTTTGTTTGTTGAGAAAGTTTTGATTACTGCTTCAATGTATTTCTGGTTATTGGTCTCATGTTTTCTATTTCTTCCTGTCTCAGTTTTGGTAGTTTATATGTTTCTAGGAATTTATCCATTTTTTCCAGATTTCTCAATTTGTTGGCATATAATTTTTTATAATATTCATTATAATTGTTTGTATTTCTGTGGTATTGGTTGTGATCTCTCCTCTCATTCATGGTTTTATTTATTTGTGTCCTCTTTCTTTTCTTTTTGATTTTTTTAAAAGATTTTATTCATTTATTTGACAGAGAGAGATCACAAGTAGGCAGAGAGGTAGGCATCTTTTCTTTTTGGTAAGTCTTGGTTAGGGGTTTATCAATTTTATTAATTTATTGAACCAGCTCCCGGTTTAATTGGTCTCTTCTACTGGGTTTTTTATTACTATTTTCATGTCATTTATTTCTGATGTAATCTTTATTATTTCCCTTTTTCTACTAGGTTTAGGCTTCATTTGTTGTTCTTTTTCTAGCTTCTTCAGGTGTAAAGTTAGGTTGCGTATTTGAAAATTTTCTTGCTTCTTAAAATAGGCCTGTATTACTATATATGTCCCCCCTAGGCCCGCTTTTGTTGCATCCCAAAGGTCGTGGACCCTTGTGTTTTCATTTTCATTTGTTCCCATGTACTTTTCTGTTTATTCTTTAATTTCGTGGATAACCCATTCATTCTTTAGTAGGATGTTTTTAAACCTCCATGTGATTGTTGTGTTTCCAAATTTTTTCCTGTGATTGACTTCCAAGTTACATAGTGTTGTGTCCTGAAAATATGCATGGTATGATTTCAATCTTTTTGCACTTACTGAGGCCTGATTGTAACCTAGTATGTGATCTGTTTTAGAGAATGACCCATGCACCCTTGAAAAGAATGTGTATTCTGCTGCATTAGGATGAAATGCTCTGAATAAATCTGCTAAGTCATTGCATCCAGTCAGTCTCAAATCTCGACTTGCATTTTTCATATTAGCCTGACTTGTTTTTAGGTCTTTTATCCCTGTGGTAAGGGATTCCCTGGTGTTTTCTGTGGTCTGTGCTTTTCTCAAGCCCATCTAGTATCCTTATGAATGTTGCCTTAAATTCTATATCAGGCTTATTACTTATATCTGTTTTGATTAGATCCATGTATGTCACCTTTTCTTGTTCTTTCTTTTGGGATGAGTTTCTCCATCTCCGCATTTTGTCTAGATCTTTGTCTTCTATGTGTTAGGAAAGCCTGTTGTGTTTCTAAGGGTAATGGCTTTATGAAGAAGAGATCATAACTGTCCAGGGTCTGGTGCTTCAGGAAATGTTTCTGCTGTATGTTGCGTGTGCTCTGCTTCTCTGTATTGGCTGTTCTTTCCCTCAGGCCATTCCTCTGCAGTCTCTCCTGACCGTCCATGGGCAGTGTTTGCACCTGGGCCAGGGTGTGGAGAACTTTAACCAGGTGTGTCCTGGTTTGCTTTTAAAAAAGAGGACTGATAGTCTTTAGACTAGAGCTGAAGCTTTGCAGAACTCTGTGGTCAGTAGACGGTGCATGTTGGGGGTGGGAGTTGTGTGGGTCTTCTGGGGAAGAGGCCCACTGCTCTGGTTCTCACCACACATGCTCGGGAAAAGCAGCACCTGCACAGTGCAGTGAGGAGGGGCTTGGTGTGAGTAGTTTAGGCTGCAACAGTTGGCACTGTCCTGCTTACTCAGATTTATGCTAACGGGCAAGGGAGAGAAATGATGCCAGCCCCCTCCTCCGTCCCCAGAGAAGGGAGTTTGCACCTGCTGCTATATGGGAAGTCCTCCCAGAAGAGCAAACAATTTCCCATTGTGTGTCTCAGGTGTCCCTCAGATCCCTGCCTTCACCATCTGTGTCTGGGCCATCTGCCTGCCTGGCAGCACAGTGCACCTGTGTTCTAGCCCAGGCAGGTTGGCTGAGTTTTAAAACTCTAAGCTTTAGAGAGCTGGCATGTCACGGACCATGCTGGTCCTCTGGGGGAGGCTCTCGCATACTGGGATTGATGCAGGTTTGTCCTAGAAGGGCAGTCACACCAACATGCAGGGGCATGGAGCCTGGAGTAAAGCACAGCAAAAAGGCAGTGTCCAGGTTAGCCATCTCAGTAGGTATCTCTGCCCCTATGCTGAAGGGAACAGGAGGGTAATGGCACCTGCTGGCTCTTTTTTCCCAGAAGGGCAAGACCATCTCTCCCAGATGTGCTCCAAGAAGGGGCAATCTCATTCAGTGCCTCCCACAGGATCCTCAGATCATGCAGTCTAGTGCCTGGCTCTGCCCTCCCTCTCCAAAGGGGCACTGAAGTGCCCTCAGGGCTCCCCACTGACCATGTGGCAGATCTCTAAAACTCCAGTCTTTGAACCCTGCTGACTGTAAAACTCATGAAAATCAGACCCTCTCATTTTTACATCAGTGGGTTTGGACAAGGGTTTTCCTTGTGCAATGCTCAGCACATTGCTTTCTCTCTCTCCCTCTCACCTCTCTCCTGACCAGAGCTCCTTCCCCTCTGCAGCACCTGTGATCTCTTTCTCCTCCAAATCAGATTTCTGCGCCTCCTACCATCCACAGTGTGACATCTTCTCTTCCTCTAGTTGTGCAGATTGTTCCTTCAGTACTTAGATTGATTTCTTGCGTATTCAGAATGATTTGATATTTTTCTAGCTGTGTTCTAGGGATGAGGCAAGTGTAGAGTCCTCCCACTACTCCTCCATCTTAGCTCCTTGACCTTTCTTCATTATTGATACTGTTTCATTACATATAGATTATACTCAGGTCTCCTTATCAAAATCTTTACCTTCATGTATAATCTCACATTCTGGATCTGATACCTGTTCTCCATATTTACCCTTTATTTTGTCATACCAGTAAGAAAACCTTTACCAACAATTTACTGCCTAGTCATTACAACCTCATAGTGTTCTCCTCATTCTTCATTTTTCTTCATTCTTCTTTTTCTTTTTTGGAGCCCTCCATTGATTACAAGGTTTTCAGCCTCTGTGTTCTTCCTCATACCATCTACTTGTATACTCCATTAAGTCTGTCTTTGCTCTTCTTCTCTTTCTCCTTTTTTTTTTTTTGTTTTTTTCAATCTGATGTATCTGGTCTGATTTTATAACTTGAGTTATAACCTTTATGATATGTAGTAGTTGGTGCTATAAACTGAGCCTATCTCCTATGCTTGCTGTTTTATATTTCCAAACATTCATAGCCTCTTACTTCAATATCTACCACTGCTTCAAATTCAGTATACCTAAATTCAGTCAGTGATGAATAACTTACCTTAAATCAGCTCCTCCTCTTTCTGACTGTAACATTTTTTGGTGGTGGGTGGGAAGTAAAACTAATTTTCTCATTCTCTTTAATACCCTTTTCAGATGTGTCAGTGTTATTGTTTTAAAAATAAAAGTGACTTCTTTCATTAAAAGCTTTTTTAAAATTTAGTTGTGTGACACCTTCAGGCTGGCTTTTGTGAAACTAATGAAACTGTCCATAAGGATAAACTTCAGAAAGTTGTTTATTTGAAATTCTATTTCATGGACAAAAAAACAAACTAGTTTAAGAAAAAAAAAAGTATTCATATTGTTGACATTAACAAATGTTTGAACTTTCATGTTTGAGTTCAGACAGCTGTGAATGTTCAGTTGCTATGTAAGATTAAAATATGCTATTTAGTGAACATGCCATGTTATTATAATACATACATTGTAGGGTTTTTTTTTAAGATTTTATTTATTTATTTGACAGACAGAGATCACAAGTAGGCAGAGAGGCAGGCAGAGAGAGAGGAAGAGAAGCAGGCTCCCTGCTGAGCAGAGAGCCCGATGCAGGGCTTGATGCCAGGACACTGAGATCATGACCTGATCATGAAGGCAGAGGCTTTAACCCACTGAGCCACCCAGGCACCCCCATTGTAGGGTTTTTTTTTTGAGAACTTTTAGTCCTCATCTTTCTGTGTTTAGTGATCCACTTAGATGATCTATAACAATTATATGTATCAGTCAAGCCTACAGAGAGGAACAACAAAAAAGGTTTGTTATAAAGAAAACCATTCTCCCCTGCCTTTTAAATTCATTAGATAAAACTTATTAGATCAAAATTTTTCCCAGAAGGGCAAGACCATCTCTCCCAGATGTGCTCCAAGAAGGGGCAATCTCATTCAGTGCCTCCCACAGGATCCTCAGATCATGCAGTCTAGTGCCCGGCTCTGCCCTCCCTCTCCAAAGAGGCACATAATTAGATCAAATTACTTTTTTTTTTTTTGAAGTTTTTTTTTTTAATTCTATTATTTAACATATAGTGTTACACTAGTATTAGGTGTGCGGGATTATAACACTTCCATATATCATTCTGTGCTCATCAGAATACCCCTCCTTGCACCCACTTGGTAACCTTTAATTTGTTCTCTGTAGTTAAGAGTCTGTTTCTTGACTTCTCTCTTCTCTCATTTTTCCTCTTTGTTCGTGTTGTTTCTTTAATTCCACCTCTGAGTGAAATGAGACAGTGTGGTTTATTTTGCTTATTAGCATTACACTCATTACACTCTTTAGCTCCATCCATGTCACTGCAAATGGCAAGATTTCATTATTTTTTACGGATGAATAATATTCCACTGTATATATACAGCACATTTTCTTATGCATGCATCGATCACTGGGCACTCAGGATGCTTTCATGTTGGCTATTGTAAATTATACTGCACTGCTAATAAGTACAGCAGTGTATGCATCCTTTTGAATTAGTGTTCTTGTATTCATTGGGTAAGTACCCAGAAGTGTGATTTTGCTGGATCACGAGGTGTTGGCAAGGATGTGATATAAATGGAGACTCATTCACTGTTGGTGAGAATGAAACTGGTGCAGCCACTGTGGGAAACTGTATGGAGGTTCCTCAAAAAGTGAAAAATAGAACTATTTTATAAAAGATTAAATTATAAAATTTTTAACACCTTTTAAGAGAATTCATCATTTGTATGATCAACAATCCTTTTCAAATTATGTTGACTTATCAGTTAACTTTAAATTGCCACAAATTGGGGCACCTGGGTGGCTCAGTGGGTTAAGCCACTGCCTTCGGCTCAGGTCATGATCTCAGGGTCCTGGGATCGAGTCCTGCATCGGGCTCTCTGCTCAGCAGGGAGCCTGCTTCCTCCTCTCTCTCTGCCTGCCTCTCTGCCTACTTGTGATCTCTCTCTGTCAAATAAATAAATAAAATCTAAAAAAATAAAAAAATTATTAAAATTGCCACAAATTATCAGTGCCTTGGTTCGGTAAATGTATGGGACTATCTGGTCACAGAGATTTCTGAAATTCATAAAATATGAAACCAAACCTGGTGGCAATTTCATTTTCAAAGGATGGAGAAATGACAGTTGTTTTAGAAATTTTATTTCTAGAACCATTTACAAACCATCTTGTGCTTAGTATAATGGGAAAAATAGATATCTATAGACAGTGATAGACAATGGGAGGTCTCCTAAGACATGTTTATAATATGTATAAATCTATAAATCTAATGTGATTATTATATAAAATTATGTTCCCTTTCACAGTCTTTTTTCTTCATGAAAAAGCAGTCATTATAACCTTTGTAAAAAGATGTAGATTTACCATCTGTCTGTTTTTAGGTGGGTTTTAACATTTAAAAATCACCCAAACTGTGTTCCTTTTATAGCGTTTTCTGTTTTGCAGCTTTTATTATTTTGTATCATGTGTGTGGGTGTGTCCTATTTCCTATATTATTATCCAGTCTGTCTGAAGTCTGAGTCCATATGCTATCTTTAAGAAAAGTACTTTGTATATATTATAATTGCTTAGGGTTTAGTTAAGGGAATAGATGAAATTTTAGTTGAAATATTTTAATCTGTCAATGTAATTATATCATTGCTTTATGTATGGGCCTTATTATGCAACTGAATTTCAAGCAAATCTTAACTGTTACTTTAATACCAAGGTAATTAATTCAAGATATAATGCAAGAGTTATCTTCACACATATAATTTTTTTAAAAGATTTTATTTATTTATTTGACAGAGATCACAAGTAGGCAGAGGCAGGCAGAGAGAGAGGGAGAAGCAGGCTCCCCGCCCAGCAGAGAGCCCAGGACCTGGGATCACGACCTGAGCCGAAGGCAGAGGTTTTAACCCACTGAACCACCCAGGTGCCCCCATATAATTTTGTCAATAGAATACTTAGGTCTATTTCATGTGATTTGCCAATCTTAAACCTGCAGGCAACATTTATTAATATCTTTAAAAAACTTGACAAAATGATAACTTGAGTTATTTATATTTGCATGTGAAAATGAAAAATTTATTGTATAACCCATCATTGCATTATTTTGATAATAATTGCTTATAGTAGATTTTCATATAAAAATATTTCAAAGGATATGGTATTTTTCATAAGTATAAGACCAATATTAGATGTCAAGGAAAAATTATTGGTGTCTGATAATATTTTTTCTAACAGTTGATGAGTCTTCTATTCTATTTTCATTTATATTCTATTTGATTTATATTTTGGAGAGGTTAGTAGATTTACAGTGAAGTAACAAGAAATTCTCCCTGTCTTATTCACTCCTGCTAAATATTTTACAGTTCTACAAAACATGATCTATAAACCATCATCTTTTCTGACAGCATGTTCCTAAAGAACAAACATATAAAAAAAAAAACAGTGAAGTTTAATATTTTCTATAACATAACAAGCAGTAAGCCTATCACAGCATCACAGTATTTTAAGATAGGATGAGCTTATCCATGCTAACTTAGGCCAACATGATGTAATCCTCTGCAAGTATCCTGTAAAGCTAAATTCCCTTCTTCATTATTCTCATCAAAAAGCTGTAAATTATATGTGGGCAGTTTCAGTTAAAATTAATATCCCTTGCACAAAACTATAAAGTTTTCTTTTAATTTCCAGGATTTAAGACTTATATTGCTCTCTTAACTAATACAACACAAAGATTTCATTCTTTGACTACATTGTGTTTTTATGTTCTGATACCTTGTAAGTCTGTGTCTTCTAAGGTTTCATGGCAGTACTTTATTCTTTTCTCATACAAGTTCAGTTTTAAAATATCTTCAGTGAGTATTATTTGGCATAGTTTTAAGATGAGCTGCTAAAGATCATTATCACCTCATCTAAATGTTTTGTTTTGTTTTTTCCTAAATAAATTCTTAAGGACGGAAATTGAAACAGTGTTTCAGACGTGGTCTAATCTGCATGATTTACAACAGAAAATTAGTCTTCTTCCTAATAAAAGGGTGGTCAGTGACAAACCTCAGGGATCCAACATATTAGCTATGTTTTTCTTACAATGCCTTCTTTCAATCATTTATATTGCTCAGTTAAAGAAATTAAAGTGTATTGCTTTTGTCCTTAAGAACTGTTCAACTGGGGGCGCCTGGGTGGCTCAGTGGGTTAAGCCGCTGCCTTCGGCTGGGGTCGTGATCTCGGGGTCCTGGGATCGAGTCCCGCATCGGGCTCTCTGCTTGGCAGGGAGCCTGCTTCCCTCTCTCTCTTTCTCTCTGCCTGCCTCTCCATCTACTTGTGATCTCTCTCTGTCAAATAAATAAATAAAATCTTTAAAAAATAAAAAAATAAATAAAAAAAAAAGAACTGTTCAACTGTATCTTCTTCCCTGCTCTCTATTTGATGAGCTGATTGGTATATTAGGGATATAAAATAATGCATATTTTAACAGATATGTTTTAAAGTTTAAGAAAACCATGAATTTTATATACATATGTCATTTCAACAACTCAAAGATAACTTTTTAAAAATGTAGATGTATCCTTCTGTTTTAGTTTCTACTTTTCAGGTAGTTGAAAGGCCGATAGTATGGGTTTTGGGAATCTCCAAATGGCAATTTCTTAGCTAACATTCTTACTAACATATGTCTCTTCCTCTGTGTAAATCCAGGACTCAAACAAAGTTACAATGGAGCAAGAAGTCTATATAGTGTTAATGAGTGCAGATGCCCCATATCAGCCAACTTTCAGGCAGGATTTACAAAGTAGTAACATTGTTATTTTTAAAAGGCTGAGACTGGACAAAAATTTTCTGTAACTCACTTTACCTTCTATGAATAAACAAATTTACTTTGGGATTATTTTAATCAGAATCACAAAATTCCATAAAATTAAATTAACTCAATTGTGGTATTAAGGAAAAATTCCATGAATATTAGAAGTTTCTGTGAGAGCAAGATACTACATTAAAAGTCTGTTTGCCATTTGTTCTGCCTATAAGATGTATGTAAAAAAGGTAAATTTAACTTTGGGATTTGGAAAAATTTTTACCATATCTTTCTAATGCTATATTATTATTCTCTAAATTGATACAATTCTGTTTGTTAACTGTCAGTATGTATTTTGTAAGCCTAAGTAATGAGTAAACTTTTTCTAATAGAATAATATTTTTAAAATAATTGAATAATTTCTCAATATTCAAAAAAATACTTTGTAGTCATGTATAAAATTAGAGTCTCAAGAAACATTTTATTTTTATTTTTTTTTAAAGATTTTATTTATTTATTCAACAGAGATCACAGGTAGGCAGAGAGAGAGGGGGAAGCAGGCTCCCTTCCGAGCAGAGAGCCCACAGTGGGGCTTGATCCCAGGACCCTGAGATCATGACCTGAGACTTAACCCACTGAACCACCCAGGTGCCCCCTCAAGAAACATTTTAAAGGAAATTAGCTTAATTGGATTTAGTAGAATTTTTCAGCTTTAAACTTTCCGGAAAGACGCATATAAGAATGAGGTCAAATGATCTTTTTCAGTCCTGCCCTGGTGGGGTTAGTAACAGGGTTTTTTTGTTTGTTTGTTTGTTTGTTTGTTTTTTGAACTGTTTCCATGCATGTGACAACCATTTCCTTTTTAGCACCAGAAATTGTTTCCTGCAAATCTAAGGTAGTATACTTTAGTACTGAGCTTTTACCAGGTATATATAAGTATATACCTGGCGTTGTGGAGTCTTTTATTTGAAATACTTTGTGTTTCTGCTTAGCTCCATTATCAAGGATAGCATACTAGACTTTGTGATATAAAACTTGAAATAAAAGCATTGAAAATTAAAAAGTTAAATTTTAGTTCCTGAAGAAGAACAGTATAAGAATTGTTATTATATTGTATAGATATCATGAAGATTATTTAATGGCTTAACTATGAATAATCCATTATTATAGCTTATATGCTTTTCTGGAAAGATGGGAGATCTAAATGTTAAAGGCAATTAAAAGGTTGCATAAGACTCAATAACTATGAAATCAGTAATATCTCAATAGTATTTTTGAGAAACTGGTTTGGTCCAGATTGCTTGTTGTACACATACTTTCCTCAAGCTGTCCAGTACTGTTTCACACCACAAATTGAAACTGAGGGTTTTGGAAGGGGGTCGGGGATGGGGTGAGCCTGGTGGTGGGTATTAAGGAGGGCGCATATTGCATGGAGCACTGGATGTGGTGCATAAACAATGAATTTTGGAACACTGAAAAATATTAAATTAAATTTAAAAATTAAGTAAAAAAATTTTTAAAAAGAAATAACAAATAATGAGTGACATTGCCTTATAAGTCTCACAAGCTGTGGGGCTCCTACTCAGCTTTTAATTAAAATTATGACTTAGTTATTTGTTGTTTGTGGGAGTTACCCTGAGGAGAGTAAATAGTTGAAAGTTTCATAAGACAAGAGAAAGATTTGCTACTTTAAATATTGGAAGTAATGGAAAAAATATGGTGGGAGCTTTTATCATTTGGTGGATCTCATTGTATCTTAAAATTCATTTCTCTTTTTGTTGCAATGTGAGCCATTCCACGGTTATTATCTAACTTTAAAATAAGTGATAATAGAAAATCTATGCATATTTTGACCCCAATTTCTTTCCCTTTTTTTGGTTAAAAGTCTTGTAGATTTCTGTAGCTTTGCTACTTTGTGGTAATTCTTTTATTCTGTTGCCTTAATATTGTTCTCATGTGTTAAAATCTATCTCAGGACCACCTCAGATTACCAGTGTTTTATAGTGCTTAAATGTGAGGGAATAGCCTCTTTTAGTATTTGAGCTATTGAAACTATTTTTGGCTTAGACATTTTGGTAACCTTGTAGCAATAGTTCTAGTAGTTATTGTCTGACCTTTTAAAATGGTAAGTTCTAGTTCATTAAATTGACTTATATAAGGACATTTTTAGAACTTTCAATCACCACCTAAAATCATAGAATTTTAGCATTGCTGGAGTATCTGGAAGTGCTTTCACTGTAACGTATACCTGAATGGTAAGTCTCTTTTTGGTCCAAGGAAATGGTTAATACAATATATACCCCATGAAAATATCAGTTTGTTTTAAAATTGGGTGTTTTTTCCACATGATAATAAGTCTGATGTAAATTTCGTTATAGGGATAAAATTCTTTTCTATTATACACAGTCTGTGTGTGTGTGTGTGTGTGTGTGTGTGTGTTCTAAAGTTTATAAAAATCTAACCCTTTCACAGTGAGGTTCTTTGGTAATTGACTCACTTAGCTGTTCTCCAAAATGAGTCACTCATATTAGGAAAATGTCCCTATAATTACTTTATTGCACCATCATAGTCTTCTTACAAAAATAGTTCCTGTAGGTGAAAGGAAGTTTCCCATTTTTAGAAGATTGCACTAGAATGATGTTTGCTTTTTCTTTTCCATTTTATTGCATATGATTCAAGGCAACACACACTGTATCTGTACTTTATTTCCCCCTAGAGCTAGAGCCTCGTATATTCTGTTTAATTTTTCCCCAATATGGACAGTACCAAAACAGGTTCCAGCTTTTCAGTGTGAGGGTTTTTGTTTTTTGTTTCGTTTTGTTTTGAAAAAAGGGACAAGGGGGTAGGTGGAGGGTCAAAGGAGAGGATCATAAGCAGCTTCATACCCAGCATGGAGACAGCTCAGGGCTCAATCTCGTGACCCTAAGACCATGACCAAGAGTTGGATGCTTAACTGATGGAGACACCCAGGTGCCCTTCAGTAAGGTGTTCTTAAACATGTAACAATAATGAAGAAGATAGGAGTAAGTGTACTCTAAATTTGAGAAACTTTGTAGAGTGTAAAACACTTTGTTTGGCATAACTTTGGATATGATAGCTGGAAGTTAGTACAAATAGATTTTTTTTCTCTTTCCAAAGTCATATTTGGCTTAAAATAATCTATGAATACTTCACATTTCAGGTTTGTTAACTCAAAGTATTTTTTTTTAATATAGTAGAAGGTAACCATAATCAAAAGACACAAACATTTTATGGTAGCTGAATTACTATAACTCCAGAAAAGCAAATACTTAAGAGAGAGAAATTTATGCTATATTTTCTGATTTTTGTCATATATTTAAATTTAAACTTTTAAAAAATAGAATATGATAAACCATACTTTTATATTTATACTTTTACACATTTTACGAGTAGTAGTTAAATATTCACACAAAGTGTTTACCATTGGTATTAGCTAAACAATCACCAAATTTGCTAATGCATCATATACAATGTATATCTTAGGTATGCTTCATGTAAGCATTGAGTTCTCTCTGTAGTGTTGATAAGGAATACTTGGTTCTTGACTTCCTCTAATTTGATTTTATGAAGAATAAAGTAATTGACTAGTCAAAAATAATAGAATGCATGTTTTCTTTGTATAAAGGCAGATTCATTATAGAAAATAATAAAAAAATTATATATGAATTGTCCAAAAGTATACTAGTATGTTAGTCCACTAATATATGTTCATTGATTTCAAGAATAAATGTGAAGACTAAAAGAAGATACTAAAGTATCTACCAAGAAGGATATGGTTGAATAAGCAGTGAGATTTTCACATCATAGGGTGATATGATATTTCTGCAGACACTTAAAAAGTAAAGGTTTGGGTTATTATCTATCAACTAAGAGAAATAGGGTGTTATACAATAAAGGCAAGCTAAAGTACATATCATGGTCCTATTCTTGTGAAACTAAAATTGTATTAGTTTCTATCCCATAAGAGAAATTCATTTTTCAGGAACAAGGGGCTACTTGTAGATCAACTTTCTTGCTTACAACAACTCACACGGCTTAAAATTTGTAAAATATGTTTTAAAATACAGGAGAGATAAAATGGTAGTAGTTTTCACCAATCCAAAGTGTTGAAGAAGACATATATTTAAGTGATATGCCATAGCATTCACTTTGAGCATTTGTCAGCTTTGAAAAAGTTGTCTCTGAGTTTAAGAGACTGAGCAGTGCTTAAGACAGCATTAAAGGACTGGGACAAAAAGGTGCTGTCTGGTACTGAATAAAGGAACTGTATAGTAAAACTTCTTTTAAATGGGCTGAAGCCTCAGAGGGACTAGAATTTAAGAGGAAGAGTGGCTTGGAAACAGATAAGCCCTCGCACGGATTACAGGTCCACTTCAAAACACCTCAGTTCTTGAAATTAGATAATGGGGATACTAGACTGCTGTTAAATTTACTGCCCTTCTGGAAGCAAATGTATGAAATTTGAGGAACGATAACTCATCTCTTGCCTCACATACTTTCCACAAACAATTTTGATAATATGATGTCAGTAACATATTCATAAATAATCAGACATGAGAAGAAAAGACAACTTGGTTTTGAATGACAACAAAATAGAGGATAATGATGGTCTCCAGTGGCTCCAAATGTTGGAGTGAGACTTTTAAATAAACATGCTTTCTCTGTTCACAGAAATAATGACAAGATTGAGAAGTTATAAGAAAATCAAGTGAGAATTCTAAAACTGAAAAAAAAGTAACAATCAAATATAGGAGTATAATATCAAATGAAACACAGCTAAAGATATAGGTATGATGATTTATAATAAATAACACAATGAAACTCAAATAGTTGAATAGTTTTGAAATGTATAAGATAGTGTGATATGTATATATATAGTATTATATATATATCTATATATATACTATAGCATACTAGTATGATATATAGTATATACTAGTATGACAGAGTACGATATGTGTGTGTGTGTGTATATATATATATATATATATATATATATATATATACTGTAGATAGATACATAATAAAAGAAGGTATAACATATAGGTATTTAGGACCCCAAAAGGACAGGTGGTTAAAAAAAAATGGTGCATAAGCAATATTTGGTGAGATAATGAACAGAAATTGCCGAAACAGAAAAACAACCCCAAGTCAGTTTCAAGAAATCCTATAAACCAGAAACAAGGTTGAAAATATCTATCTTTATCTCTCTCCTTCTATGTATTTATTTATCTCTGTATCTCTGTTTCTATGTATTTACTCTGGGTATCTATATTACCTATTTTTAGCTTCTTGAATACTTAACAGTTAAACTCTTGAAAAGTAGTGAAATCTTTTAAAAAATATTTTTCTTGGGGTGCCTGGGTGGCTCAGTGGGTTAAAGCCTCTGCTTTCGGCTCAGGTCATGATCCCAGGGTTCTGGGATCGAGCCCCACATCGGGCTCTCTGCTCAGCGGGGAGCCTGCTTCCTCTTCTCTCTCTGCCTGCCTCTCTGCCCTCTTGTGATCTCTCTCTGTCGAATAAATAAATAAAATCTTTAAAAAAAAATAAAATAAAAAAAAATAAAAAATATTTTTCTTATAATTCACATAGTATAAAGTTCACTCTTTTTAAGTATACAGTAGTTGTTCATAGTAAATTCACAAACTTACACAAAAGTCACTACTATTTAATTCCAGAACATTTTCTTAACTCCCAGTTTTTCTTCCCCTAAACCTCTGGCAACCATTGATCTACTTTCTTTTCCTACAGATTTGCTTATTCTGGATATTTCATACAGAAACTGTAAAATATGCTTTTTTATGTCTGGCATTTTTCACATAATATTTTCAAGGTTCACTCATATTGTAGCATATAGCAACCTTTTTTCCAGTTCTTGAAGAGTATTTCATTGTATGGATATACCATTTTAGTTTAGCCATTTATCAATTGTTTGCATTTGAGTTATAGGACATTCATGTACAAGATTTTTTTTTTTAACATCTTAGTTTTATTTTTTTCAGTGTTCCAAGATTCATTGTTTATGTACCACACCGAGTGCTCCCGCAATATGTGACCTCCTTAATACCCACCACCAGGCTCACCCATTCCCCCTCAGTTTGTGTCTCATAGTCCACAATCTCTCATGCTTCATCTTCCCCACTTATTTACCTCATTTCATTTTTCCTTTCCTTCTACTAATGTCCTCCATGTTATTCCTTATGTTCCATAAGTAAGTGAAACCATATGATAATTGACTCTCTCTGCTTGACTTACTTCACTCAGCATAATCTCGTCCAGTCCTGTCCATGTTGATACAAAAGTTGGATATTCATCCTTTCTGATGGCTGTGTAATATTCCATTGTATATAGGGACCATATCTTCTTTATTCATTCGTCTGTTGAAGGGCATCTTGGCTCTTTCCAGAGTTTGATGAATGTGGCCACTGCTGCTATGAACATTGGGGTACATATGGCCATGCGCAAGTTTTTGTGTAAACACAGTTTTATTTTTCTTGGATATATTCCTAGGAATAAAATTGCTATGATAATGACATTTTATGCAATTTTTATGTATTAGAAATTATATTCTATTTTTTTTTACCTTCAAATATTTGAAAATGTAAAATAATTCTGAGCTCATGGGAAGTGCTGAAATAGGCAACAAGCAAACTTTCACCCATGTGTCATGATTTGTCAATCCTTGCTGTTCCTAATTGAGGAGAATAACTAAACTACACTGGCAATTCCTGTAAGGCAGTGAAGACAGGCCTTCTCCACTCTCTTTACCACACTGTACACCAACCCAGGACTTCTTTCTTTATGAGTGGCAGAGATATTTCCAATTTTAGAATTATAAAATAAGAAGATTGAATTTTATGTTTTGCACATGGGAAACATATGGGTAATTTTAATTCTGTGTTTAATTTCATCCTAGCATCTTTAACTTTATAAAAAAAAAGTGCAATTCAGCTTTTCTTTAGCTCCTTTTTATAGTTAAAATACATTATGTTGAATGGAAATGTTTTTAAACTCTAGAAAATATTTATATGTATTCAAAAGAAAAGAGGTTCTTATCTGTTATAAAAGTGAATTTTAAAATACATATAGGAAAATAAAAACTGATAAAAGCAATTTAAATCTACTAAAAAGAAACACAGAAAAACCTGTGCTACAAGAAATGGAGTACTCAAGAATTAAGCATTCAAATAGTAGAGGGCCAACAGTGGTACGAAATGAGATTTGGGAAACCAGAGTTTAAAAATGGCAATGAAAAGTTTGAAAGCAGAAATAATTGTGGTTGTGACACAGACTCCTGACCATTAAATTTCAGCAATTTCGTTCAGAAAGAAAAAGATTTCTGATGACATAAATATGTTTTAGAAAAAATAGAGAGTATAGAGAATATGTGTATGCATGTAGTGTGTGTGCGTGAGTGTGTGTGTGTTTGTTCCACTGGGGAAATAAGTCATCACAGAAGATCACATTTCACTGAAGAGAGAAGAAATTTGAGAGTCTTAGTGAGTAGGGCAAGGATGAAAAAGGTGGTCTTCACAATAAAATATTTCCAGATGCTGGGTTGCCTTCAGGAAGAAGTATTTCATTTCAAATTCAAATTCTTATTTGAATTTTTAGACTTGGGGAACAAGATAGACTCAGTGCCTATATAAACAATCTAAGAAAAATTATCATCACCACAACTTCTTGATGGTAGGACTATTTAAAGAAAGAAAATTTGAAGTAGTCCTAGAGTAGTCATAAACCAGTATTAAGAATACATTAGCTAAGAAAAAGAAAGTTGAAGCAACACATCTTTTTTTAATGTAGGCGGTGTATCTCTGTGTGTCTGCCAGCGTTGAAATATGAATTCAAGACATAGATATAGTCAGGTCACAGACATAGAGCTGACGACTAAAGCCAAATAGAAATTACCTTTCTACTGGAAAATCAGAGCTTGAACTGTTCATTGCCAGAAGATTACCAGGGGTTGTCCTCTATATTCTTCATACCCCAGTTTGTTTTCTTGCCTTTGAAACTCAAGAAGACAAAACCTTACCCTTCATCCATATTGAGCTCCATTGTTTTATTTTTTTTTAAAGATTTTATTTATTTATTTGACAGAGAGAGAGGACAAGCAGGCAGAGAGGCAGGCACAGAGAGAGGAGGAAGCAGGCTCCATGCTGAGCAGAGAGCCCGATGCGGGGCTCGATCCCAGGACCCTGCGATCATGACCTGAGCTGAAGGCAGCGGCTCAACCCACTGAGCCACTCAGGCGCCCCAGCTCCATTGTTTTAAATAAAAACTGTCACATAGATTGTTTCCTTTGCCCATACAATCCTAAGAAATGGACAGGACTGGTATTATCAACTCCATTTTTACATGAAGACCCTCAGGCTTAAAGAACAAGTTTAGCTTGCTGGATTGAAATCCCATATACTAACCATTAAATATGCTACTTTCTTCTGTGAATTTATATTCCCTGCAGTATTAGCACAGTGATTTGCTCGTATGAGATGTTTAATAGTTAACCATGAATAATTATATTTGTAGAGTGTTTTGCTGTTTAACAAAACTTTTACATATAAATTGGGAATAAATGTTCCAGTTTATTCAGAAAGCTTATTATTCAGAAAGTTTATTATTTTCAGAAAGTTTATTATTTTATTTTAGAAAGTTCCATGATTCCTGTGGAAAGCATACCCAGGCATTGATAGAGGATCTTAAGATTTTATCTCTATCTAGTTTCAGCTGTGTCAAGCTTGCGTGTCAACCACTGCATGCAACCTAGTATGTGTTCTTTAATCTTTTTTATTATTTTATTAAATCTGAATTCTTGAGTGTATTTTTAAGAGTAATTAACATGGAGCGTTATATTAGTTTCAGGTGTAAAATATAGTGATTCAACAATCCCATATATTACTCAGTGCTTATCAAGATAAATGTACTCTTAATCCCCTTCACTGACTTCAACCATTCCCTCACCCACCACCCCTCTGGTAGCCATCAGTTTTTTCCTCTGTAAGTAAGAGTCAGATTTTTAGTTTGCCCCTCTTTTTTTCCTTTGTTTTATTCCTTCAATTGTCAGATTGAAGTGAATTCATATGGTACAAGTGAAATCATACGGTATTGATCTTTCTCTGACTGACTTATTTTGCTTAACTTTATACTTTCTAGACCAACACTCCCTCTTATTGCAAATGGCAAGATTTCGTTCTTTTTATGGTTGAATAATATTCCATTGTATATGTATACCACATCTGTACCTATTCATTTACCAGTGTATAGTTGGGCTGCTTCCATAATTTGGCTATTGTAGATAATGCTGCTATAAACATAAACATAGGGGTGCATGTATCCCCCTGAATCACTGTTTTTATATTCTTTGGATAAATATCCAGTAGTGTGATTACCAGATCATTTGGTATTTCTATTTTTAATTTTTTGAGGAAACCCCATACTGTTTTCCACAGTATCTGTACCAGTTTGCCTTCCCACCAGCAGTGCACAGGGTTCGTTTTTCTCCACATCCTTGCCGACATGTATTTCTTGTATTTCTTGTGTTCTTCATTTTAGCCATTCTGACATGTATGAGGTATTATCTCATTGTAATCTTGATTTGCATTTCCCAGGCGATGAGTGATGTTGAGCATCTTTTCATGTGTTGTTGACAATGTGTATGTCTTCTTTGGAGAAATACCTGCCATTTTTGAGATATTGTTGTATAAGATCATTATATATTTTGGATGCTAACCCTTTATTGAATAGATCATTTGCAAATATCTTCTCCTATGCAGTAGGTTGTCTTTCAGTTTTGTGGATTGTTTCCTTTGCTATGCAGAACCTTTTTATTTTGATGTAGTCCCAATTGTTTATTTCTGCTTTTGTTTCCCTTGTCTTAGGAGACATTTTTAGAAAAATGTCACTACAGCCAATATCAGACAAATTACTGCCTGTTTCTCTTCTAGGGTTTTATGATTTCAGGTCTGACATTTAGGTCTTTAATCCATTTTGAATTTTTGTATATTGTGAAAGAAAGTTGTCCAATTTTACTCTTTTGCATGTGGCTGTCCAGTTTTCCCAGCATCATTTATTGAAGAGACTGTTTTTTTCCCATTGTATATTCTTGATACTTTGTTGAAGATTAATTGACTGTATAATTATGAGTTTATTTCTGGGCTTTCTGTTCTAATCTGCTGATCTATGTGTCTATTTTTGTGCCATTTTCAGACTATTCGATTACTATAGCTTTGTAATATAATTTGAAATCTGGAATTGTGATACCTCTAGCTTTTTTTTTCTCTTTTCAAGATTTCTTTGGCTATACAGGATCTTTTGTGATTTCATAAAAAATTTAGGATTGTTTATTCTAGTTCTGTGAAAAATGCTTTGGTATTTTGATAGGGATTTCATTAAATTTGAAGTTTGCTTTGGGTAGTGTGAACATTTTAACAATATTTGTTCTCTCAACCCATGAACATGAAATATCTTTCCATTTATTTTTGTCTTCTTCAATCTTTCATAAGTATTTTATAGTTTTCAGAGTACAAATCTTTCATCTTCTTGGTTAAATTTATTCCTAGGCATTTTATTATTTTTGGTGCAATTGTAAGAGGGATTGTTTCTTTGATTTCTCTTTCTGCTGCTTCATTATTAATGTTTAGAAATACACTAATTGATTTCTGCCTATTGATTTTTTATCTTACAACCTTACTCATTTATCAATTCAAGTATATATTAATGTTTTATAAATATGTATGGCTCTGTATTTGTAAAATGCTTTAACTTGGCATTGTATCACTGTCATAACATCTCTTTGAGAAAGGTGAGGCAGCATTAAAAAGGAGAATCAATTTGTGATTTTGTAAGATTTTATGATTCAAATTCTTGATTTTTCCCTTTTCCTCTCATCCCTTCGAAAATTTCTTACTGAATATTTTACTGCATGATAAGAAAAATTTTGTGAATACAAAAAATAAGTCTGTAAATAAAAATTGAAGGTTACAACAAACAGAAGAAATGGGGGGGTAAACAAACAAAACAAAACCATCATCTTACAATACAGTGAGGTTCATGCTACGAGAGAAAGGTCCGCACTGTGCTATGAAACTTCAAAAAAACTTCACAAAAGTTGAGAGGATTCATGGGAAATCCTGAGGTGGATGACATTTGAACTGAAGTTTAAAAGTTGATAGAAGAAAATCTTATATGTGACACAGAGAAATGAAAGTTCAGAATATATTTTGGAACTAACATAATGTCTTGAGGTTCGTATTAACAATTGTGTTGGGGTTAAAATAGGAGGCAATCAGAAAGTTAAGCAAAAGAAAATGCAAGGTTTATTTGCTAATCTGAATAGTATAAAATATTCACTAAAATTTATGCCAAGGTCTTAAAGGATTTCAAATAGGTTATAGCATGATAAAATTTACAGTTTAGAAGAATCACTCAGGGTAGAAGTTTGAATAGAAGAGATAGGAGGCAGGAAAGCAAAATAATACATAATTGTAGTAATTAAGCCAAGAAATTTGTGATATATCACATGTTAGCAGTTAGAAAATTAGGAACCAGAAAGGGAAGTAAGTTTTTTTGGTGGGGGATATGATAATATAATATGATAAATGTAGAGGCATTTGGATCAGAATTTCTAGGAATATTCACAGAGATATGGAATTTGAATATAAAATCTTGGGCATGGGGCACCTGGGTGGTTCAGTCAGTTAAGTATCTGCCTTGGGCTTAAGTCATAATCTTAAGGTCCTGGGATCCAGCCTGGCAACAGGCTCCCTGCTTGGTAGAGAGTCTGTTTTCTCCTTCTCCCTCTGCCCCTCTCCTGCTGCTCTCTTTCAATAAATAAAATCTTTCACATAAAATCTTTCTTTCAAATAAATAAAATCTTCTAAAATTTTTTTAAATTTTGGGCATATCAGAATTCTAGGGTAGAATTTTTAAGTTGGAACTTACAGGTATACATAAGAGTTGAAGCAAAGGAGAATAAGTAATTCATACAAATATCATATTTAACATAAGAACAGAAGACTGAATAAAAAGCCTTGAAAATATTAACCTGTAAGGGTAAACATCAGAGACATCTATATAGGATATTGAGAAAAAATGATGAGTAAGTAGTGTAACAGAATCCAACATGGTGATGGTCAGTATTGCCAGCTGGTCAAACAAAAGAAAAAAGAGTAGTATTCCTGAGCTGGAGGCTTCGAAGGGTATTGATCCAGTCATTTGCAGTCATATAACCTTACCACCTGGGCAAGCTCCATCTCAGATTCTTATGTGAAAAGCAAGGAGAAATATCAGCAATAAAATAATGTTTAAAAAAAAAGAGTTAATTAAAAAAACTGTAAAGTATCTGGAACAGTCAAACTTTGGAACTAGAACTGAGATGAGAAGAGTGATAAACTGAAGGTGTACGACTAGATAGTAACAGATTTGACACTTGAACCTAACTCTACAAATTTTGTATTCACTAAACCACATTGATTTTTTTATACATTTTGAAAAGTAACTCTACTGGATTTTAATGAATGTGTATAGAAGCAAATATTACAAAAGTTTTGGCACAACATAAAAAACGCAGTTTTGACAGAAATACTGAAGGTGGTGAGAGGCGTTCTGGACTTCTCACTGAATTCATTTCCTGTGTCTGCTCATTCACCTGCAAGTTAAATCTTGTGGCTGTCCTTTCCTCTCATTTATTTTTTTTTTAAAGATTTTATTTATTTATTTGACAGAGAGAGATCACAAGTAGGCAGAGAGGAAGGCAGATAGAGAGAGGAGGAAGCAGGCTCCCCGCTGAGCAGAGAGCCTGATGCGGGGCTCGATCCCAGGACCCTGAGATCATGACCTGAGCTGAAGGCAGCGGCTTAACCCACTGAGCCACCCAGGCGCCCCTACGCTCATTCCTAACTGTTCATTTCAAGATAATGAAGTGAAGACACTTCTCTTTCTTCTTTGTTCCCAACAAAGATAAAGATAAAAAATAAAATAAGATAAAAAGTAAGGACTAGAAATGCAGTTTTATTTCTGGAATATTAGGACATTTGCAATATTAAATCATAAATATGTGTGACTCAATAGCAGATGGAGAGCTGTGACTTAGCAGAACTGAGAGAGGTCAGAATTAAGGGCCTATAGAAGAAGATGCCAATGAGAAGCAATTGGATTTCCCTGGGAAAAAAAAAACTCAGGAAAGGCATAGATAGATAGAGCTTATGGGTATGGAAACAAATCCTGTTTTAAGAATGTGTTTAAACATTTTTTATATTCCGTAGGCCAGCTGACTTCATTCAGTCAGAAGGTCCGCCACACATAAAGGAGATACAGGAATTAAGCCAAAATGTGAGTGGCCTTTAAAGAAAATAATGCAATATATCCTTTTTCTAGTTTTATTGAGATAAAATTGATATATGTAAATTTCACAAATTTAATATATGTTGAGACATATGCATATACACATGGTACTATCATCAAACCAAAGTAATAAACATCTATTAACAACAAATTTTTCTTCTAATTCTTTTTTCTTTTTAATTCTTTTTTTTTTTTTTCTTTTCTGGTAAAAACCCTTAACATGAGAGCCATCCTCTTATGTACTTTAAAGTATACAATACTATCTTGTTAACTGTAAATACTACATTGTACATGAGATTTCTAGAATGTATTTATCTTGCATAACTGAAACTTTATACCCCTTGAGAAATGTCAAACGTTTATATTTGTTATTAATTATTAGTTAATTTTTGACATAAATATTTTGGCACATTCCTCTAATGTTCAATGGACGTAGAAAGGCATAGTAAGACCAAAAGCTTCCGACTGACCCATGGAAACATGGGTATGTATCCCATATAATGTTTCTTCTTCCAAACTTAAGTTTACTTGTACTTTATGCAGTTATCAAACCAGGATTGTACAAATTTATCAGTGGGAACTTACAACAAAAATTCAACTGAAAAAATATTCAGCCATTATGATACAGTTAGATTTGTTAACTGTGGAATGAAGTTTTAAGAAAGCAATGTAAAAAAGTTTGAAAGTGAAGCCGGTGGTTGGAGGCCTGGGAAGAGGAAGTCCAATAAATATGGGTTCAAGGATATATGACAGAATATATGCCTTAGTTGTATATTTGAAGTAAAGACTTAGTATTACAATAAAATGAGATATAATTAAATGATACAAAAATTGGACAACTGAGCCAGTCCTAGTAATGGCAAGTAGGAGTTGAGTGAGAAGGACTGTGATCTTTCAGTATTTAATTATCTTAGAATATAGTGTAGTCCCAAAGGAATGTAAGTCTCTGGAAAGGTCTTATTATTGTTGTTTACTTACTTACTTATTTACATTGATTGATTGATTTATACATACATACATACCCTTTCTCCTCTGTGCAATCAAATCTAAATATGCAACAAATTCTGCCAATTACATCTCTCAACAGCCTCTAATATCCCTTCTTTCTCCCGTCATCATTTTCTCCGTGATTGTTGTAGTTTGGAAAGAAGATAAGATAATTAAAATTCTGTGTACTGAAGCTCAGTGGATTTTCCTAAAATGCAAATCTTTCACATTACTGTCTTGCCAAAAATGTTTAAATATTTTCTTACTGTCTATGAAATGCCTAGACATTGCATTCAAGGATCATCATTATCTTGAAACTTTTAAGTGTTATTTCTTACCATAGTCCATATTCATCCAAAGCTTTGACACAATCAGACTGTTCGAGGTATCACAATACAATGTAGTCCTCCAGTCTTAATGCTTCAGAGTATACCTTTGCTCATATGTCTTTTCTACTCCATAGCCTTCCTAGTGATATTTAAGACTTGGTTTCTCACCTTTCGTGAAACTGCTAGGGGGAGTTAGGTTCAACCTTTATTTAAGATGCATCACATTTTATTTTACCTATTTGTTTACTTTTTTAATCTCTCCTACTTCCTAAGTTCCTAGACAGGATTTTGTCTTGCCTAATTTTTGTCTATAATGCAATGCCTGTCACATAGTGGACTAATGACTCTGTTGAATTAATAACTGAATAAATGGCCTTCGTTGAATCTTGTCACTAAAATATCTGAGGAATAATTCTTGTAATTTTTTTAAATGAGGAAAGAAAAACAATTAACTTCCAAATACTCTTTTATAGATGTAATGACACATAAGATAGTGCCTACAAAACAAGCCAAAAAATTAATCCATGAATTTCACTAAATGTTTCTAAGACCCATTTAATCTCCAAACTCCCCAGTTTGGAGAAATTCAGGAGAAAATTCTGCTAATCTATTTGGCATGCTCAGTAATAGCAATTGCTTCAGGGTTGTATCTAGTGAAACCTCCTGTTCAGTGTCAAATTTGAAAGCTTTAGAGGAAATAATTGTACGTGTTTGGGTAGCAAAACTATTGGTGTGGGCCCGACAGCCCTTTCTTTGTCTTCTTTTCAGCAGTTCCATTAGAATCAGTCACCTACATGTTAGCGAAGTAGCTTTGATGAAAGAGTTATGTTAAGACTTAATCTAGATAAAGTGCAGGTAATACTGAACTGTCAGTAGAAACACTGATAGAATGTACCCTGAAATAAAATCACTTTTTCTCTACAAAGTCGTGGTAAGTTTCTACAGTTCTGAAGATGCGAAATTATTTTAAACCCCTCAGTCCATTTGCCTATGTAGAAACATGTACTTTTGAAATCCAGCATGTTAGTGCTGCACTATTTCCAGATGAGCATTTGTACTTATTTTGATTTATAATCCCTGTGTCAATTATTTGTGTCACCTTCATCTTTCCTTTCTTAAAATTATATAACGAAATAATAACTGTACTTTTTGGCTAGTGTGGCCTGATTAATTCCTTATGAACTATTAGTTTTGGTTGAGTGGTTTGTCTTATTTTAAATAAAGGAAGAAATCACCTTGAAAATTGCTATTTTGCTAATCAGTAGAATTATATGCCACAATGAAAATCTCAGACTCTGTGTCCATTTTTTAACATTTCAGTTGGATAAACTAATCTGCTCTAGTTATCAGGCAGTGGGATATAATTAAATAGTGTTTAGTCAGGGACTATTCAAGGATTATCCCGAGTGTTAAAATCTTCCTACTTCTCTTTTTTTTAATATAACTATTATAATTTAGAAAAGATTTATTAGTAATTACCCAATAACAGAGACTAAAGCATGATCTTTAAAATTATTAAACACATCATCATAAAATTGTTCTCTGTATAATATCATTGTAGCTATCCAGTTTAAAAAAAAAAACCACTGGTGATCTACTAGAGGATTAGCT
The DNA here is from genome assembly GCF_009829155.1 of Mustela erminea. Lineage (NCBI taxonomy): Eukaryota > Metazoa > Chordata > Mammalia > Carnivora > Mustelidae > Mustela > Mustela erminea. Next base: position 107,407,692 of record NC_045617.1, on the reverse strand, counting down.
ATAATAAACCAATCGTTTTATTCCAGAAGATAAAAGTATTAAGACATGTTTTCTTTTTTTTCCCCTTATATCATTCCTTTTTTTTTCTCTCTTTCCCTTCCTCTTTCCTTTATTCCTTTCTTCCTCTTTTCCTTTGCACATTTCTTTTTTTTTTAATTCCCTTCATTTATCATTTTAAAACTTGTTTTTCTTTACAAGGTTATTCTGTTTTCTTTTTTAAAATAAAAGTGTCCTAGGGTTCCTGAATAGAAGTAATTATTAAATGATTAACTATGTGATCATATAAGGAAAGTATTTATGTAGATGTGGCATCCAGGAGTTGGCACTCTGAGGCTTAAAAGAAATACATAGACGTAAACCCTATTCCCATGATCTTGTATACTTTAGAGAAGTTAAGACATACAAATGAGTAGATGAGAAGACATAAAAAAAAGTAGAAGTTAAGACATACAAATTAAAGTAATTTATGATGGATGCCAGCTGAGTGACACAAAATGCAGTTAATATTAAGAGGTCTTTTTAGCCAATCACTCTGATTGGCTAATTGCAAAATAAATAGAAGTACTCTAAATGCTATCAGATGATAATAATTTATTTTTAAATGACATAAAAGTCATTTGAGAGGTGAAGAGAAGCCCATAATAGTCCCTCCTATTTAACAGTGATATTTAAAAGCCAGAGAGTGCAACAGGTCATGTCATTAACAAACTAAAGAGTTTTTTTGTATGAATATGTTGTCATCCAGAGATACGCTTCTCAACTTGTTTATTGAATTTTACACAGAAATGTCATTGATGATAACCTTTGTCATTTTTCAGTGTGTTTAACAGGTGAATAGATAAGAAAATGGCAGCATTGAGTGTAGCTTTTATTTTATTTTTTAAAGATTTTATTTATTTATTTGACAGACAGAGATTACAAGTAGGCAGAGAGGCAGGCAGAGAGAGGAGGAAGCAGACTCCCTGCTAAGCAGAGAGCCCGATGTGGGGCTCAATCCCAGGACCCTGGGATCATGACCTGAGCCGAAGGCAGAGACTTTAACCCACTGAGCCACCCAGGCGCCCCTGAGCCTAGCTTTTAAAATAAAAGATTTCTCCGAACGCCTGGGTGGCTCAGTTGGTTGAGCAGCTGCCTTCAGCTCAGGTCATGATCCCAGCGTCCTGGGATCGAGTCCCACATCAGGCTTCTTGCTCAGCAGGGAGCCTGCTTCTTCCTCTGCCTCTAGCCTGCCACTCTATCTGCCTGTGCTTGTGCTCTGTCTCTCTCTAACAAATAAATAAAATAAAAAAAAAAAAAAGGATTTCTCTGCCTCTCTGCTTATCAGGAAGTCTGCTTGAGATTCTCTCTCTCCCTCCCTCTTTCTCTGCCCTTCCCCTGGCTTATGTGATTCATCTCTCTCTCTAAAATAAATGAATAGATTTTTTAAAAGATAAATAAAGTATAGTAAAAAGACTTCTATCTAGAATAAAGTAAGATAGAAACTTAATCATATTTTTGGATACCAGCGCAGATAAATTAAAGATAAGTACACAGATAAAATATTTAGCAAAAAGTCTCATGTAATATTTGAAGATAGGCTTGTATTTGTTATCTATTGGTAATAGCAATATTTCGACACATTTAGTGGTTTAAAAAAACGCACTCAACTGAGTCCTGTGTTAAGGGTCTCCCTAGGATCAAGGTGTTTCATCAGGTCACTGGAAGCTCATTTCAAGAAGGATCTCCTTCTAAGCTACTTTCGATTGTTAGCAGGATTCAGTTCCTTGCAGGCTGATGAACAGAAGAAATCAGTTCTTTGCAGGCTATTGGCGGAAGGCCACCTTTAGCTTCTTGTTCATGACTTTCTCCATTTTGAGTCTTACAACGTGGCAGCTTGCTTCTTCAAAGCCAGCAGACAAGAGAATCATTTAACGAGATGAACATTACAAACTTATGTAGCATATTAATATACACATAATCACATATATCTTTTCATCATTGCCATATTCTGTTGATTAGAAGCCAGTGATAGGTCCTGTTCTCAGTCAAGATGAAATGATATAAGGGCATGAACACCAGGAGGCAGGGGTCATAAAAACCACCTAAGTGTGTGCCCACCACAGATACTATAAATCAGTTATTTAAAAAAGCAAAACAAAACACACATTTGAGTTTAAGTTTCACTTAGTAAGGATATGTAAATTGGTTAGAAAGTGTAACAGCTGGTTTGAATATAGTTTTTAAAAATATTCCACTTTTAGGGGCACTTGGGTGGCTCAGTTAGTTAAGTGTCTGCCTTTGGTTCAGATCATGACCGCAGCGTGCTGGGAAGGAGGCCTGCATCAGACTCCTTGTTTAGCGGGAAGCCTGCTTCTCCCTCTCCCTGCCACTTCCCCTGCTTGAGCTTTCTCTCTCTCTGTCAAATAAATAAAAGAAAATAAATAAAATCTTTTAAAAAATTAAAATACTGCACTTTTACATTTATTAAGTTATTTTGAACATTACTTTTTCAGTGAAGTAACACTGCTAATTATTTGTAGCTCTTCTTTTTTTTTTTTTGTACTGTATTATACTTGGCAATAGAAGAGAATTAAATACAGAAAAAGAAAAAATAATATCCTCCCTTCTCCAAGCTCATTTCTCTTTCTCAAATAAATAAATAAAATCCTTTAGAAAAAAGAAAAGAAAAACAAGCATATGGGCATCGCATCAAAGATATAAGATGATCAGAAGGGATCTTAACAATAATAACTATAGTTTTTGTTTTGTTTGCATTATATTTAGACTAATATTTACTGTTAACAAGTGATACTAATGAAAAAGCAAAATAAGTTTTACTTGACTAATATATTGTGAATTTTTTCTTTAGATCAGTGGAGTTATTTTCACTAAGGAATTTCAACTTTTTTTAGGAAAGTTTGGAGAATTATATGAACATATAATTTTTTTTAAAGATTTTATTTATTTATTTGACAAAGAGACATCACAAGCAGGCAGAGAGAGAGAGAAGGAAGCAGGATCCCCGCCGAGCAGAGAGCCGGATGCGGGACTCGATCCCATGACCCTGACATCATGACCTGAGCCAAAGGCAGCGGCTTAACCCACTGAGCCACCCAGGCACCCCTGAACATATAATTTAAAGAAAATGTATAGTGGTACTCCTCCCCTTAAGGAATCATTTTTTTGTGATATCCTGAAGAAATGGCTATTCAGGATTTTCATAAACATTATGTGTATGTGTGGGTGTGTGTGATTTGGAACTCACGATTTTTCCTGATAGATTGTCTACTTGAGAAAATACTAATGATTAATAAGGATTCCTTTACATCTTCTCATTTTCATGTATTATTTCCTTAGAGTTCTTATTGTCATGTAACATTATTTCTAGACTCCTATTTAATTTGACTACTATCCCCTGAATTCTATCTACTTTCATAATACCATGTAAACATGTAAGTAAATACCATATTCATTCTGCATTAAATTTGGATAACAAAAGTCAGTTGAAACTATCACTTTTGTTTTATTAATGTAGCCTCATTTTATATATGCTTTAAGCAGTGATGCTGTATTCCATTTTATACTGTATTTTCTGTCAGTCGAAAAGGTCCCTTTTATTTTTTTCACATAAAGTTGGACCAACCCAGATACTTCTATGTAATCAGTATATTAATGCTTCAGAGTCAAATTATTATTTATCTTTGCTAGATCTCAGTCTACTTGTTCACTATTCTGTCTTGCTTAAATTACTTCCACACTGGTGTTGTCTGGTACTTTAGCTTCCGCAAGGAGAGAAGACACTAGTAACTGTGTTTTTCTTTATTGCCAAGTGTATCAAAGAAACCTACTAAATATCTACTGACAGGATGAAAAAGGAAACACATGACACTGAAGATTTGTTTCTGGTCAGTGACATATGAGAGGAAATTTGCAGAATAGAGAGATAAGCAGAAAATTAATCCCAGTGACATTGTTGTGCTACTGGATCCTTAAATCCTGAGCTAACTTGCCTTTGTACTTTGATTTTTGTAAGGTAATTATTTATTATTTAGGTCAGTTAACAATGAGTTTTGTGTATTTCCAGCTAAAAGTTTCCCTACATTATAGTAGTGGGATATGTCCAGTCTAACCAATAATACTATTTATAGATTATTTTTAGGCTTTCATGAAGAAAGAAAAAAAATTAAAAATTGTTGTAAGTGATTAAGCAAACCAACACCTTACATTTTGAATTGTATACAATATACCATGGAAGCTATATTAGTTTTCTTTTTTTTTTCCCCTAAGATTCTATTTAATTAAGATAAAGAGAGAGAGCATGAGCAGAGGGAGGGTAAAGAGAGAGGGAGAAGTAGGCTTCCCACTGATCAGAGAGCCTGACCTGGGACTTGATCCAAAGGGCTTTATCCTGGGACCCTGAGATCATGACCTGAGCCAAAGGGAGATGCTTAACTGACTGAGCCACCCAGGCACCCCAAGTTATATTAGTTTTCTATTCCTGTGTAACAAACTACAATAATGTTAACAGCTTAAAACAGCACAAACTTACTTCCTCAAGAACAAAAGAAAAATCTCTCTTAAGGGCTCATTTGATATTGACAAGCCATTCAGGACACTGTCTATTTAACTCAAAGTCAAATGATTAGAAACCTTAATTATATCTTCAAAATTATGTCCACTTTGCCATATATAAGCTAATAATATGGTATCCTGTCATATTAATAGGTTCTATGGGCTCTTGTTGGAAGGAGATCATACAAGGCATGTACATTTGGAGGTGGAAATCTCGAGAGCCAAATGAAACTTCCACCTGCTACAGGAGTTATTTTGAGTATACTTTTATTCCTTGGTAATAGATTCATGGTAAAGTATTCAGTTGGCTATCAAAAGAATACTTCCCTTTATTCAGTTGTGAAGCAATATGAAATACCCTGAGTATGCTGTGTTGCATTAGTCACATTCTGCCAACTGTATCCTTATGGCATGTGTTATATTTCGTGTATTTGGCTAAGTAGAGAAATTTCCCAATATGGCCTAATCCGAAGGTGTCTCCATTGGGCAAAATGATAGACATGGTGAAATTTGTTACAAGGAGTAGTATTTCCTACTTATCGAAGTTCAGATATTAGCTATTAACTATGTATTATCAACACTGAATAGGCTGTACTAGTAGTTTGCTTTCATTGTCTTTTGGTTTTTTCCCTTGAATGTTATCTCCATAGATTTAGGCAGATAGAAAGTAGCTTATATAACACATATCTAGGTAGTACAGACATTTGCTTATCACATTTCTTTGCTTGATAAAGACTAGGTGAAAAGTTAAAAAGCTATATGAAAACTTTCTAACAGGTAGCTAAAATAATACCATAACTGGATATTAGTGAAGTCCTGAAAAGACATTAAATAAAGATCCCTGTTTTGAGCAAATTCATTTATTAAAAATTAGTTTATAAAAGGTTAGATTTCAGGGCGCCTGGGTGGCTCAGTGGGTTATGCCTCTGCCTTCGGCTCAGGTCATGATCTCAGAGTCCTGGGATGGATCCCTACATCGAGCTCTCTGCTCAGCAGGGAGCCTGCTTCCCCCTCTCTCTCTGTCTGCCTCTCTGCCTACTTGTGATCTCTCTGTCAAATAAATAAGTAAAATCTTTTAAAAAAATAAAATAAAAGGTTAGATTTCAATGTGTATCAAAAAGAGACTGCAGTAAACACAAAGTAGAAATATAGTTTTATAGTTTTTCATGTTATGAGATTTGACAAAAATATTCTGAGTCACTAAATTAAAATATGTAATCCAGTAACTTTTAAAGTTCTTCATTATTTAAGGGCTTTTCATATCTTTGTTAGCTTCCTATTTTATAATCTAAAGCACTATATCAATGGTAAAACTATTTAAAAGTAATAAATTACTGATACAAACACAATCACCTAAAATCTTGCTATATTTATTACTTGAAGTGTGGCAATATTTTCAAAATGTTTATACAAGTTTGTAGATGTCCCTCAGAATGTTTATAAAATTTGCTCTATACAAATTTTAAAAGGGGAAGTTTACTTTTTCCTAAATTATAATGAGATCCGTTCCTCAAGCTTACTTTCAAAGAAATCTGTGACCACTGACATGATGACATGTCTTTATGTCTTTATAGTCTTGTAAAGTAACACTTTATAGTCATATGAAGTAATTGTTGGCTAATAAATGCCAAGGCAGCAACAATGTGTCTGTTACATGAAGTCTAAAATCACTGTAAAACATTTATTAATATTTTAATGGATAGCCTTAGTATTTTCATAAAGATAATGTGTTTATTCCTTAATATTATGTTTTAACTACTATTAAATATTTAGATGTTTTATTTTCTGGTGGAATCTTGAAAGCAAAGGTAAAAATATTCAAAAGGACCTAAATAAGTATACTACTCATTTTACTAGGTATATTATTTGGGCTGCCATAACAAAGTACCCCAGACTAGGTAGCTTAACAACAGAGATTTATGTTTTCACAGTTCTGGAAGCTAGAAATCCAAGATCAAAGCACCAGTAGGGTTGGTTTCCTCTGAGGCCTCCCTCCTTGGCTTAGAGGTGGCCCTCTCTTGCTGCCTTTTCAAGTGGTGTTCCTTCTATATGTTGAGCCTCTGTGTCTCCATCTGTGTGTTCTAACATCCACTTCTTTTTTTTTTTTAAGATTTTATGTATTTATTTGACAGAGAGAGAGAGAAAGATCACAAGCAGGCAGAGAGGCAGGTGGGGGGGGGGAAGCAGGCTCCCTGCTGAGCAGAGAGCCCCATGTGGGGCTCGATCCCAGGAACCTGAGATCATGACCCATGCCAAAGGCAGAGTCTTAGCCCACAGAGCCACCCAGGTGCCCCCTAATGTCCACTTCTTATAAGAACTTCAGTCAGATTAGATTAGAGTCTGCCTTTATGGCCTTATTTACAGTCACATGTTAGCACAACTGGCAGTTAGGGTTTCAACATATGGATTTTGAAGGGACACAGTTCAGCCTGCAATAGTAGATATGAAAAGTGTGGAGACAAATGATAAACATAATTTTTATTACGGAAACATTTACCAAAAATGTATTGAGAGATACATGCCTATGTTGTCATGGAAATTTTAACTACAGTTTGGAACACTAAGAAACCCATTGCTAAGTAAACTTCAGAAATAACAAGAAATCATTAAGAAAATTACAAATATCAAGGAAACAACAGAGGATAGAATACTTCATACTAACACTTATGCAATACAACAAAGGTGGTTCTCACATGAATTGTGTAGATTTACATGATGTCACCACTGTAGAACACAAAGAAAACACATCTCTATACTTCTGAAATATTAAAATATAAAAAATTATATCCGTGAATTAATAAAAATAAAATTTGAATTGATAAGTAGAAGCCCTCAAGGAGAAAAGATAAATATTTTCATAACTTTTTTCCTTTAAAAGATCTATTATATAGAAAAACCTCTTGGGAATCTGATTAAGGAAAAAAATATATATATATATGAAATTTGACCAGCATAAGAATATAAAAATAGACTAGCACCTACAAACAGAATAAGAATACTGCCTGCAGCAAATTTGATAACCTAAAAAAAAAAGTGATCTCCTAGCAAAATATCAGAAATGATATACAAATTAGGAAGATGATTAAAGCTTTTACTGTCTGATGGTTTCATAGCAAGTATTAATTGAGAATATGTATAAAAAGCATTTAGCATTGTACCTGGTACATAAAAAGCAGTCAATTACCATTGATTATTATTGTTGCAAAGAATAGGTAACAAATGACCAGCATATGGCTGTGATTTATTCATATCATGTTCTCACATATTTCTCATTTTGCCCTTTGCAATATTATAAAAACTGCCCTAAATGTAAGAGAATTAATTTTTCAATGGACATTTATTATTTTTTTTTCTTGTGTCACTGGCTTTCTTTCCAGTAAGAGGACTTTGCACTTTTGACTTGGAAATGTTTTGTTCCTATTAATAATTCAAACATTGCTTAAAGAACTCTGTCTTTCAAATAAAGTTCAAAGTATATCTTTTGCAAATTATTTCTTGTGTTATGTACTGAGCTTGATAAACTAGAGGTTTAACTCCTTTTTAAAATTTTGTAAAATAAGTAAACCAGTATAACCTAAGTAGGCAAAACTTTCTCCCTATCAACATTTGGGGTTTTATTACATTGGGAAGTCAGAGGAAAGTTTAATTGGAATTCAAAATTGTTAAATTTTCTGTGATAATCCTAGGGCACAACGAGAAATAAATACGGAAAATAAGTGTGAATCAAATTCTACTTAATGGAAAAGCGTAGCCAAAAAGAAATAAGAAACATGTAAACCTTGTAATGTGTGAATTCACTTATATCTTCCTTTATGGAATACATGTGTTCCAGTTATTTTGGTTATAAATAGCTTATTTTCTTCTAACATTAATTATGTAATCAGAGATGCTTTTCTGCAGAGAATAACTCCCACTAGACAAATTTGGAAAATTAGTCTGGAAAGACCAAACAATAATGAATACCTCGAGAGTAAGCTGTGTGTTGTGGAATGGCAGTGGTGCAGAGTTTCCTGGGATTTGTAGCTTACTTCATTGTTAAATCTTCATTTCTAGAAGTTGAATACTTCGTCTTGATATATAGGTTATGAAACTTCCCTTTAGGCATCATCCAGTCCCTGAATTGTCACTTACACTAATTAGGCTATCTTACTAAATGCAAAAAATATGTATCTTCTATCATAGTTGTTTCTTTTAAAAAAATTATTTATTTATTTGACAGAGAGAGAGAGAGAGAGAAGCAGACTCCTTACTGAGCTGGGAGCCAGATGGGGGTTTGATCCTAGAACCCTGAGATCATGACCTGAGCCAAAGGCAGACCTTAACCAACTGAGCCACCTAGATGCCCCTCCCATTGTTTTTCTTTTTCTTTCTTTTTTTTTTTTTTAAAGATTTTATTCATTCATTTGACAGAGAGAGACACAGTGAGAGAGGGAACACAAGCAGGGGGAATGGAAGAGGAGGAAGCAGGCTTCCCGCTGAGCAGGGAGCTCAATGTGGAGCTCAATCCCAGGACCCCAAGATCATGACCTGAGCTGACGGCAGACGCTCAACAACTGAGCCACCCAGGCACCCCCCATAGTTGTTTCTAACTACTATTTTCTTGGTAACAAAAAATTCCATAGCAGTGATCACAAGTTGGTTTCTCTCAGATCAGAATCTAGAGAAGTGTTGTAATATGTATGCCTTAGATATGTAGCCAAAATGTAAAGTTGGAGCTCAAATTAGGAAAAAGCTGAGCATTTTTCTTCTATTGATACTCTGAAATAACCAGTTTATATCCCTACATCATAAAAATTTAGCAGGCATGGACGAGCATATGCTTCCTTTTAAATAGGACACAAGCTTTCCAATTTATTACATATTCAAAAATTATTTGGCTTATCCCATTTCACCCACTTATATTAACTGAAAATGATGGACATTTAAACTTGTGACCCCTCCTTTAAGCCCGTGTTAAAAAACACTATTTTACATTAATTAAAAAGGGATGGAAATAATTTTCTACTTAATTCTTGGTAATTGTGTATTGCTTCTCTGATCATTTACTGACTGCTTGTTATGTGCCATTTCTGTGCCAGCTCTAGCAATAAGGATAAAGATAAATTATATAAATCTTCTGGCCTAAAGGAGTGTGTAATGTAGTAATAGAGATAAATATATTAAGAGGAAATACTCTGGTAGATGCACCCTCCGGAAGCAGTTGGAACACAAAGGAAAAGTATCTAATGCAGTTGGCAGGGCAGACAGTCTGGAGAAAATGTGTCTTGATAAGAAAAACACACTTGAGAAAAGAGAGAAATCCTTAAAATATATCTCAGTCTCTAAAGTTTTCATCACTTGATCTAGTTTTAATTCCCTGGTATTAAAAATTTTTGTATACAAATTCCAACACTACTTTTTAATTCCATCAGAACTACTATTTTATCATGTATATTAAGTCATTTCAGTTTGTTTCTTTATCATGATAAATGTATACACCTGTATAACACAAAACCCTATAAATATATGCATTACAGATTTCCCAGGAAGTTACTCTGGCCTTTTCACATTTGAACCTCTCTATATATCTCCCAAAGATGACTACTCTTTTAAAGTTCTTAATAAATAAATAAAATTATTTTCTCCCACATATTAGATTTGTTTATTCTAAAATTTCATATAAGTAGAATGCACTATTCCCTATTATATAAGAGATCTGTTGCTCAGTACAGCTTTCTGTTTCTGAAAAACAGCCCTGCTGTTTTATTTATGAATAGGCCATTCATTTTTCCTGCCACATAGTATTCCAGTGAATAAATTTATCACAGTATAAATCTATTCTTAATAGACTCTTAGACTTTTTATCTATTGTGAAAAAGTTACCATGAACATTTATGTACATGTCTTTTTGTGAAAACATTTTTCCTAACTTGGATATATATACAGGAGTGGAATTTCTAGATAGGTTTATGTTTATTTTTATAATAAAGTGACATATATTTTTCAAAATGATTACTGACAAAGGAGTTTTTTTTTTTTTTCTTTTATCTGAAAATGTCCTTATTTGCTTTACGACGTAAGTAAATGACTATTTTGGCCATATTCAGAACTCAGAATTGACAGGTATTTGTCTTGTTTTTTACATGTTTGACATTTTAGAAACTATCCACTATCTTCTAGCCACCATAGTTTTGGGTAAGAAGTTAGGAAAAGTATCATAAAGCTTAACCACATTCTAACATATTCAACATGTTTCAGGTGTGGCTTCCAATATGAAGGCAATATATCTAGGTCTAAACACTCTAACTAATACCCTTTTAAAACCTTTTTATTTTGCAGTAACCTTAGTGTGAGAGGAGGTTGTGAATGTATTACAGAGAGATCACAGTATTCATCACCCAGTTTTTCCCACTGATTATCCAATGATAGTATGATATCAAAATCAAGAAATTGATATTGGAAAAATGTATGTGTATAATTCCCTTTACTTATCATATGTGTAGATTCCTACACATTTGTCATGTGTAGGAATCTATGTGTAGATCATTATGATAAATGTGAAGGAATCTACACATATGATAAATACACATATGATAAATCTACCACTGGTAGAATCAAGTATGAACTGTTCTGTCACTCCAAAGATACACTATTGTATTTTACCAATTTGAGTAAAGTGTGAAACTTACCTTTCTTTAAATCCCTTTCTCTCTTCTGTTTATAATTGCCTTAAAATTTATGTAGCATACAATGAGACCCACATAGGACAATGATGTACCTTTTGCTTCAGACATAATTTAGGAATATGAACAGAGAGGAAGTCTATTGAATTACCCATATATTTGTCCTTTCCATTGTACAATCTTTCTTGATGTTTCAAAATTCTTTTATAATTTCCTTTTTGTTTCAAAAACTTCTTAAGCTTTTTTAAAAGTAGATCTGCTGGTAACATATTCTTTTAGTTTTTCTGCAGTTGATGATATTTTTATTTCTTCTTAATTCTTTGAAGATAGTTTTGTAAGACATATGATTTGAGGTTAACAGTTGGTTTATTTCAGCACTTAAAAATTGTATACCACTTTCATTCTGTCTTCATGACTTCTGAGGAGAAACTTACTGTTGAGTAGATGTTTCTGGCTCTTTGCCAAGATGTTTTAATCATCGCTTTCAAGAGGTTTCTTTGTCTTTCATATTATGAACTATGGTTCATAACTGTGGTTATGGTTACATAACTATGTAACTAACTATGTAACTATGGTTAGGCTGTATCTTGGCATGGATTTATTTGAAATTATTCTGTTTAGTGTTCATTCAGTTTCATGAATCAACTTAAATATTTTACCAAATTTGGGAAATGTTCTGTCATTTTTTCTTCAAGTATTTTCTAACCTTATTGTCTTTCTCCTCTTTTCTGAGACTCTGATGACATAAAAGTTATGTCTTTGTAGTCCCACAGGTCCTGGAAATTCAGTTTGTTTGTTTGTTTTTAGTCTACTTTCTGTTATTCAGTTTGGGAAATCTCTATTTTTCTGTCTTCAAGTTCACTGATTATGTTCTCTGTCCTTTCCATTCTCCTGTTGAGCCCATTCAGTGAGCTTTTTTAAAATTTCACTTATTTTTCCATTCTAAAATCTGTTTTTTAATATTTGCTATTTCTTTGCTGAGACTATTTTTCTTTTGTTTCAAGCATATTTATTATTGTTCATGGCATAATTTTTTTAAATTTATTTGACAGACAGAGATCACAAGTAGGCAGAGAGGCAGAGAGAGAGAGAGGAAGGAAAACAGGCTCCCTGCTGAGCAGAGAACCCTATGTGGGGCTCCATCCCAGATCATGACCTGAGCCGAAAACAGAGGCTTTAACCCACTGAGCCACCCAGGCGCCCCTCACTGCATAATTTTTATATGGTAGTTTTAAACTCCTTTTCAGATTGTTCCAACTTTTGTGTCATCTTGGCGTTAACATTGTCAATTACATTTCCATGATTTTTAAATGTATCCTGGAGATTTGGTGTAGTGTATTATGAGACTCTGGTTATTAAAAAATACACACACACACACACACACACACACACACACACACCCGTGTGTGTGTGTGTACATATATATATACAGGTGTGTGTGTGTGTGTGTGTGTACATATATATGTATATACATGTAGATAGATAGATATATAGTTATAGCTGGCCTCCTCTAACCACTGTGCTAGTGGGGAAAGGGACTCTGTGTCAGTACTGTCAAGGAGGGGTATATTTCCAGCTTCCCCACACAGCTTCTAACAGTTGTAGAGAAGTGGAATTACGGACTCTCTATTAGGCCTCTTCTGACATCTTTTTGGCTAAGAATGAGAGAAGTGCATCATTCCCACTGGGCAAGGTTCTCAGTCTAGTTTCCCATTCAACTTTTGCTGACCAGATTAGGGGTGAATCTGCTTTTATTTTTTTTCCTATAGTCTTTGGACTAGATTATTTACTTTGTAAAAATTTCATGTCTTGCTATAGTACCACTCTCCTGATCTTCAGCTAGAAAGCAGATTTTCCTTACGGCTATTTCTGTCTGCTCCTGTTGGCATTTCAAGGTGGATGGCTTCTCAAGCTAGGATATACAAGGTCAAAGAAAATCCAAAGAACTCAACATGCTGTTACTTGGGTCCTAAGGTACCTAGTTTTTCTGTCTTCTCTATAGCTTTCAATTTTTGAGTCTTTGTTTTATAACTAATGCCCAGGTTTTATAGCTGTCCTTGGCAGGATTAACAGGGTGAATTGGATCTACTCTATCTTTATCCAGAACCAGGTACAGATGACCCTTGAACAATATGGATTTGAACTGGGTATTTGAGTACGTGATCTCTTTAGGACATTGCAGGTTCACTTTGTCGGAGACAGTTCTTCACTGGTCCACTTACTTTGGGTTTCGGGATGTATCTTCTGAAAATGTTCTTGGGAAGATGGGACAAAGCAACTGTTTGAGCTCTGAGGTCATGTGTTAGGGGATGGCACTGGCTAAGAATAGCTAGATAGGACTGCTGGCTTAGTTACATGCCCAAGTGAAGCTGTAAGACAGACTTCCTAGTTGCCTGGATTCTCTGGTTAGGATTTCTAGATGTTTGGGACTGGTATTTTACTAAGTAGTAGGTGTTGCTATGAATTAGCTTCCCTGGCAGGGCAGCAGGAGAGGACCCAGGGCCTGCTCAGATTGTTGGTAGGGGACCTTAATCAGGCAAGAGAGTACATTGAATATTATGGTCAGATGAGGACACCAGTTTTGACCTGCAAACAGGGGAAGCCATGGCTGTGTTGTTTTCTCAAATACTACTGTAAGCATGGCTATATAGCTTCCCATGTGCTCTGGTAAGATTCCCTGTTTGGTGGGCCAAAGGCCATATTCAGCAATAATAATGGGCTATGAATTAGTTTCTCTGACTGGGAAGGTAATGGAAGAAACAACTCCAAGGCAACCATAGTGCTCTTTGTGGTCTTGACTCAAGCCATTCCATGTCCCATATCCCTAGCTGGAACTTGGTCACTGTTTTTGCTCTGGGGACAATCAGCTCTGCCTGCCTGCCTCTTGGCTCTAGAGTTCTTAGGTTACACATCTTCCATGTGTTCTTACCGGCTTTTCCTGTCAGACGGGGTTGGGGACTGTGCTTTGTGGCATGTAGGGTCATATCTCCGACTTTTGGCTGGGCAGAGGTTACTTCAAGCTACTCCCAAATTTTCCCAAACACCGTTTTCTGGTTGGGAAGGGTTGAGAGCCGCTATCCACAGTAGGTGGGGCTATGACTTAACTCTTCCTTTGGGCATGAACAGACCAGGCTTTCAGGCCAGCAGAACTCCTAATTTAGGAATCAAATTTGGCAGACCTGCACCTTTTTGAATTCTCTGGTCAGACTGTGCATCTGACAGTAAGATAAATCACTGCAAGTAGTTAACAAGATGGGAGAACTGGTTCTTAGAAACTCCTCCCCACTTCTCTGACTCCATTATATTCACAGCAGTTGAGCACTGTAGGGAGAAAGCAGAGTAGGGGCTCCTACAAAGTGACCCACAAGGCTGCAGGGTCTAAGTGTCACCACTGGGCTTTCCTTTTTCACTGGAGGTACTGTGGCCTCAGGGCAGACAACTTGGCATTGTGTTGCACTGGCCTTGGGAGGGCAATGCAGTCTATATGTAGCCATCACTCACCCTTCTAATGCAATCTGTCTTGGTCTTTTGGTGCAAGAGCCTGCTTTAGCCTCACTCCCAAGTTCTAAGCGTCTCTCAATGATGTCTTCTCCATGATTAGTTGTTAGTTATTCTTCTTGTGAGGGGGAGTGAAGTCAGGAATGACAGATGTTACTATCTGAATAAAGTCACCCTTCTAGATCCTCTTAAAATATCCCGTCTCTTCCTCTTTTTCAACCCCCAAATCCAATCTTATCCATGACTGATTCTATTTTGCCTCTTAAATATTTCTTGATTCTGTTTACCTTTCTCCCCTTCTTTCCATCTCCTCGTGTCAAGCTGTCATTGTTACTCATTTGAGCTAATTTAGAGCTTCCTGTTTTCTCTAATGCTCCCTTCTCCTCAGATGTTACATTTTATATACTGAAAACAGAATTTTCCAAAACACAAATCTGATCTCACTGATTCTGCATTCAGTCTCTGGCGCAACATATTCCAGTGTCTTCCTATTAACATAATATAAAGTGGTCAGTCTTTAAGTGGTCCCCAGTCTGGTTGTGATATCAGCTCTCTATATCACCTCAAACTGCTAATCACTCTCTCTCACTTCCTTCAATATACCATATACCTGAGGGTCATTTAATATTCTATTATTTCTCATTAGAATTGTCTCCCCACACTACCCATTCTGTAATAATATTTATGTGAGAAATATTGATACAGGTTGAAATATTGTATCTCAAAAGTATTTTCAGAGCAGAAACCAGTTTTCCTAAAGTACCTCAAGTATATCTATGATTAGACATAATTCTAGGGGTGCCCGGGTAGCTCACTCGGTTGAGCATCATGACTTGTCATCATGATCTCATGGGTCATGGATAAAGTCCCACATTGGGCTCTGTGCTGGGCAGGCAGTCTGAAGATTTTCTCCCTCAGTTCCTTCCCCCACTCACGTTAATCCTTTCTCTCTCTCTCTCAATCTTTAAAAAAATAAAAATTATATGGGTATTATAAAAGATAGTGCTTGCAACATCCAGTAATATGTTTCAATAAATTAAATATTTGACATAAAGATGTTTTTAAAGCACTTGAAACTTTTTTTAAGGGGAAAAAGATTGTAGTTTTCAATCTGATTTGCACTAAGATAATAATCTACTTTAATTAGAAATGTGAAATACAACCTACTTATCGCTGCTTGGAAATGTATAATTTTTAAGAAAGTTCATTTTGATTGAATTATATTCTATTATTAATTTATATTATCTAATAATTTTCTGTGTATTTCATTTCCTTACCACCCCCAGAGCTAACTTATTTTATTCATGAAGAATCCTTTAGCAATCAAAATCTTTTAGTAACACAGGTAAAAATGTTCAAAGGACAGCACATATTTAATTTATGATTTAGGGAGAGAGCCAAATTGAAGGAAACAATTTGTTTTTATTTTCAAACTCTAATATTATTGAATGGATCATTTAAAATGCATATCTATATATTTATTTCTGACATAAAAATTAATACTTATATTAATTTTACATGTAAAAGATTCACAATATATTTGCTATAGACCATGTGTTGTGGAAGTGTTAAACAAGTTTGTGGAAGCTATGTTGCTGGTCCACAGTTTCAAAATAGTTAAAGACAATTTTGGAGTAACTAAGAAATATAGGACAATTTGCATTTACAAAGCTGTTTTCTGGCAAGCATCCCAGAGTGCTGTGTATAATCAAATAAAATCACAATTAATGGTTAGTATTAAAATTCCAGTTCAAACATATCAAACAAAATCACAAATAACAGTTAGTGCCAAAATGCCAAATTAAACAGATGGACTCTGATTCTAAATTTCTAAATTTCTTTAAAAAGGAGTGGGATTTGCTGCTTTAACGTTAACCAACATGCTCTTTAAGTCTTGGAATCATTTTTCAGAAAACTTTTATTCTAAACTATGCATAGGTAAATTTGTTTTTAAAGTCTGAGGATTTGTCTCTGCCTAATCCACTGAAACAGTCCTATCTTCATAATCATGTGTCTGGAAT
Organism: Mustela erminea; assembly: GCF_009829155.1. Classification (NCBI taxonomy): domain Eukaryota; kingdom Metazoa; phylum Chordata; class Mammalia; order Carnivora; family Mustelidae; genus Mustela; species Mustela erminea. The sequence continues at coordinate 107,390,960 of NC_045617.1, read as the reverse complement.
GATAGAGCATTTTAAATTACAGGTCTTCTATTTTAATTACAAACAAGATTTAGTCAAATAATTTTAAATAAGAGACAGGAGGGAAAAAGCTAACTCAGTATATTCATACTGAAAAATATTAACACAATTTTATAAGATGAACTTGCCACTTGAAAAGTTATCTTTTTAGTTGAGGATAGCAAAGGTAAAATATCTTACTAAATAAGAACAAAAATGAAGCTACATTGTTATTTTATTCTACCAGCAATTGCAGGTAAGATAACCTTAAAGCATTCCACCTAGAGGAAATATCAGATTTTCTCTGTCATTTCCATAGGAAATAAAATTTGTTTTCTAAAGTAAGAGAAGAGTGGACATACATTGGTCCAAATCACTGAAGCATAACATTACTCAATATTCAACTTCCATAACCACTGTAAAAGTTCCAATTCAGATCATCTTTCACTTGGAAAAAAAGCATAGATCTGTCTCCAGACTCACAAATCTCTCATCTATCACTGATATGGTCACAAATTTTCTCAACAGCTTACCTTTTTTTCTTCAAGTCTGTACAACTGTTTGGGCATCCCAAGATCTGGTCCCTTATTCTTCTGTGACTCTTATCTCAAGATCTTCTGATATGTACATTGTTCTGTTCCTTAGCACTATAATAAAATTTGCCATTCTTAAAACTTACCTGAATCTTGGGGCCCCTGGGCGGCTCAGTCAGTCAAGCATCTGACTTTTGGTTTTGGCTCAGGTCCTGATCTCAGGGTCCTCCATCAAGCCCTGCAGTGGGATCTGTTCTCTGCATGGAGTCAGCTTGGGGTTCTTTCTTTCTACCTCTGCCCCTCCCCCTGCTCATGAGTGCTTGGGCTCTCTCTCTCCTCTCCCTCAAAACTTATCTCAATTTTAACATTAAGTTCATTGCCTCCCCCTTTTCTCATTTTAGATTTTTATTTACTTATCTAGGCTCCAGTAAAATACTACTTTATTTCCAAATAAAATTAGTTTCTCCTTTTTGTGTGTGTCTCAAATAAAGAATTTATTATTCTTGTTTTACTCCTTTTTTAGTCAGAGTTAATTAATTACATTGTTACCATTTACAATAGGCCATTTTTATGAGCACATTTAAAAAGTTTTCATTGTTTTTTACCAACTTTAATTTTATATTGCATTCAATTACTTTCTAATTTCAAAAACACTGTTTTCCAATTGTTTTAAAACTATTTTACAATGAAAGAGCGATATATGTATTCATAATCTTAATTCTCAAATGTAACTTTTGCTCACACAATCTTTTTTTTTACTCTCTCCCTTCTTCTTGACTTTTTATTTTAGATTATTCCATGAACATAATTCTGAATATTATCTTTCACTGCCCTACTTTTATTGGCTAAAGTAAAGGTTAAGCTGCTATAAAAGTTAGGCCCTAAAATGAGGTATTAATAAAATAAAAGTTTATTTCTCTCTTAATAAATAGCCTGAGATGGGGGATTTAGACTGGTAGGATAGATCTATTCTTAAAAAATCATTCAAAAACAAAAACAGTTTAATGAATGATTAAAAAATCATTGAATGATTAAATTAAAAAATCATTCAAAAACAGTTGCTTCCATTTTGGGATCTGCCATCACTTAAGTGTCTGTTGTTACTTATTTGGTTAAAACTTGGTATCTGCCATGTCTATGATTTTGCTTATGGGAAGGGGAGATAAAGGAATTTTGAGCTAGCAACTTATTTTTAAACAGGTGAGAGGAAAGTTGCACATACATCTGTTCTGCATGTATTCAACATGTGAATTACATGTTAGTCCATGAAACTCTCTGGCTGGGAAATAATAGACTTCATTTGCAAGATCATATGCTTGGGAAAAAGAGGAAACAGATATTGAGGGGACAGTTGGCATTCTGTCACACACCGCATTAAAACTGTTTAAAAAAAAGCATTCAATGCCTAACTAATATTTAACATTATGTATTTACCCATGATGTAATTCAAACTTATTGTAAGACACATACATTTCCTGTTTGAGGCTGAAAAACAAGGCTTCAGTAATTTTTTTGATCATTAATATTTTCTGTACTTTTTAACTTTTTTCTCAGCATAGTGTCCTCAAAGCATAATCATTCTATTAAGGTGTCCAAATACTTTTGGGTTTTCCATAATATTGTCACTGTATAATCTAAGAAAGTCAGCTATTGATTGCACTAGTAGGTATTTATCCAAAGGATACAAAAATACTAATTCAGAGGAATACATGCACAATGATGTTCATAGCAACATTATCTACAATAGCCACATTATGAAAACAGCCCATTGATTGATGAATGGATAAAGAAGATATGGCATGTATAGATGTATAATGGAACATTACTCAGCCATAAAAAATAATGAAATCTTGCCATTTACAATGACATGGTTGAAGCTGGAAAGTATTATGCTAAGCTGAATAGTTCAGTCAGAGAAAGACAAATACCATATGACTTTCTCACAAGTAGAATTTAAATAACAAATAAGTAAAGAGGGGAAAGTGGGGGGAACCAAGAAACAGAGTTTTAACTATAGGAATAAACTAATGGTTATCAGAGAGGAGGTGGGTGAGGGCATGAGTTAAATAGGTAACGGGATTAAGGAGGGCACTTGTCATGATGAGCACTAGGTGTTGTATGGAAGTATTATTACTAATAATATTACACTGTATGTTAACTGACTGGAATTTAAATAAAAACTTAAAAAAAAAAGACAGTCATGTTGGTTTTATCTTATTTGTGTCAGTAGTTCTACAGAAAAAGTGCTTAGCACTGTATTCATGTTATTAGTTAAAACATATGTACTTTTAGTATTTGTTGGGAGATGATACTCCATTGATTTCTCAGATTTCTAGCCTTATGAACAGAAACCCTGGTTGACTTTTTTTAGACCATGTTTTCAAGGATGTTTGCACAGTAAACATTCTTAGAAAATAAAAATGGTCTATTTCAGGGACAGAGTGCAGGCTTGTTTGCAACTTAGAATATAGGGATAGTATCTTTTGCCAGAGCAAAGGCAGACATGTTTACTGCCAGGTAAAGATGGTATTGCTCTCTAGAGCAAAGGTTCAGGCAGGCTTAGTGCCAATTATAAAAGATTCAGGTTCTCTATGTGGAGTTCCTCTTTTGTGATGCATGTTCTAATTATTCTTTTTTATGAGAAATTTACATAGTTTTATTTTTTAAATTTTTCTTTCTTTTTTTTAGCATTTATTCTCTAAGTTGCTTGTTCTTGCCCTTCCTTTTGATGGAATTTCTGTGGACAGATAAAATACATTATTTCATTATGTGATACAATTGTATGATATTATATATATATAGATTCATATGTATAAAACATGTATATTGGAGTTCTGAACGGAGAGTATATTTTCATTTGTTTTTCTGAGACATTAATTGGTTGGACTAGATAAACTTTGTTTATGTGTATTCTATGGGCCTTTCTTAATGAAAGTAAAGTGAACTTTATATGTTGATAAAAGTTTTACGTCACTAATTATTAGAGGTTTAAAAACATGGTACCTAATTTATAAATAATTATACAAGACATGCCATTAATCATGCTGTTAAATAATTAGCACCACCAGTGAATATTTTCAGATGGAAAATGCTAAAATCATTTAGTGTTCTTCAATTTATAATTACAGTTAGATTAAAAACATTAGAAATGTTTACTGTATTGATTATCTGCTGTCTTATGTAGTTTGCTGATTGTAATTTTTGGGCTACATTTAAAATTTAATACTTGCATTGGAAGTTAATGTGGTGTTGTTGTTTTTCTGAAAGTGCACAAAAGGAAGACATTTTTATGTTCATTAAAGGGGAATACTTTGTGAAGTCTTAATTTTGTTTGTATTATAGAGGTAAACATATACATTATTTCTAGGAATTCAAATATTCTATACTCAATGTGCTATCTAAATATGTTTATAGAGCCAACATTGTTTTGTTAAAAAAAACCCTGTTAGATTACTGAATATTTTTTTCCCACTGAATGACTTAAGTAGAACTGTCTTGAGTGGCATTATCACATTCCCACATACAACAGAATTTACTTAAATTTTGATGATTATGGAATTAGAAATGATAGTATAAGGAAGAATTTGGGGAAATTTTATATTGTGTCAAGTTTCCCTGGGCACAGGGTTTCTTCTTCTATCAACTGCCAAGACCAGGTATATAACTAATAGCCTAAAATTAGGATTCTCCAGAGTGATGGGTCACAATTCATACTCTTACTACAATCCAAAAGAGCCTCAGGACAACAACTTTCAGTGGAGTGCCATCTGTTAGCTGAAAGGTTAAGCTGAGAGAACCCAATCCAGCTCCCAGCAGGGGCTCCCTGAGCATCACCCCCCTGCTTTTCTGTGGAGGGACAGGCCAGCCTCCTAAGCTGGTCCAAAAATGACTTGAGAGAATGAGGAAAGAGGACTAGACTGCCTTGGAGTTTTTCTTGCTGTTAACAGATGCAGCAGGATGAAGGTCTGTACCTGAGAAGGGGCTTGCTTGCATGGTTTGAACTTCCCACCTGTGTCAAAGGAGGGAGCACCCAGGTTTTTTTTGTTGTTGTTGTTCTTTGTTTTTTTTTTTTTTGTTGTTGTTGTTGTTTGTTTGTTTGTTTTTAAGATTTTATTTATTTATTTGATAGGAAGAGCATGAGTGGGGAAGGAGGGGTAAAGGAATAGGCAGAGTCCCTGCTGAGCAGAGAGCCCACAGCAGGGGTGGGGGTAGGGGTTGGAGGGGTGTGGGGCTGGGCGTGTCTTTGATCTCAGGACCTGAGATCATGACCTGACCTGAAGGCAGAGGAGGCTTAACCAACTGAGGACTGAGCCTTCCAGGCACCCCACCCAGGCTTTTTTATGAGCTGTCTCAGATGTGGAACAGAAGGGGAGTAGGGAGGAGAGGGGCTTGCCTGTGCGCTCGCGCTCTCTCTCTGTGACAAATAAAATTTAAAAATCTAAAAAAAAAAAAAAAAAGCTGTCAGCAAACATCAAAAACTTGAGTCAGAATCTTTATTACAAAAGTGTTAGTCTATACTATTAAACAATTCAGAATATAAATAGTAGACCTGTATTCTTGGATTACATTAGTAAAATTAAAATAGAACTGAATAAGACATGTATTATTCTATTTGAAATACATAAAATGTGAAAAGGTTGAATTAAGCCCCAAATAAAGTGTGTTTAACAGAACATTTAGAACACTTTCCATTATTTTAAAGTCAAGATTAATGTGTTGCAAGGAGTACTATGACCCTTAGGTTTTGCCACAACTTAGACAAATGGCCCTCTGCATTTGTCCAGCTTGTTAAAGCTTTTCTTCTACTAGTGGAAGAAGAGGGTGGATTCTCTGAGATTGTACAGATTGACAGCATCTTATCTGAGGCATTCACACATGCTTCATGAAAGTGGAGAAGTCAGTTTACCCTCTACTGTGACTATTTATTTGCTTTTTAATTGGCTTGGGCTAGTTTTGTACAAGAAACCTTTAAATCATTCTTGAATTCAAAGGAGATATATGATGGGTGAGAGCATCCATCTTGGTAATTTCTAAGTAAATAAATTACACCTATTCAGACACTTCACAGAGCGTTTATAGGAACAATTAAGTTCTTGGTCAGTGCTGTTTTCTGAAGTTGTACAAGGTGTGTGTAGTTATAGTAATAAAGCATTGTTCCTTCGAGCAAGATACCCTTTACCCTTAGCTATTGATGTAAATGTCACTATGATTTAATGCAGATTGATATAATCAAGAGAAGTAATACATATATTATTCATTAAACTGTGGGCATTTAAATAAAGACAAAAAGTTTCAACACCTCAATATAAGTGCAAGTTCCATTTTTCTTTTATAACTGGGTTGGATAGATATTAAATATACATAATCATCCTGTGTGACAAATTTCTAAAAACTATGGAGTCCAAATCCCATTGTCTCTTTCTAGTATGCCATGGAGTTTTAATAAATCAAACCTTCCATTTGGAAATGATTTGTAACTTTTCTGAATATAACACATAAAAGCCACATCTAACTCAGTCATAAATGCCTTATATGTCTTCATGACATATAAGGTCCCTGGGACCATGAGGTCCCCTTTGATTCCACTATTATGTAAAATGTTATGGACATGATTCTGATAAAGTGAATATTTCACCTGTTCAGAATTTAGGGAAAATCTTAGCTAAAGACCATGAAAAACTCTTTTCTCCTTGCCAAATTGAATTGTGTGTGTGTCTGTGTGTGTGTGTGTACGTGTACGTGTGTGTATGTGTACGTGTGTTTTCAGTCAGTTAGTGAAAGTTTAAGAAAACCAGAAGGCAGACAGCAATTCAACTTTTTCATCAAAGCTGCTTCTACTTTTTATAAGACATAACATTAACTAATGATCATACTCTAACTACCCTATTTTGTTAATTCCTTACTTTTGTGTTCCCCACTACCTGGTTATTCCTAGGTTTGAACAGACAATCCATTATCACAACCTATCTTAGAAGTGGAAAGGACTCTTGAGTTCCTTGCTTTCTTTGTGAAAAGTGAACTCCTTTTATAGATCTATATGACCAACTTAATTCAATTAATTACATTTATTTACAACTTTTCTCACTTACTGTATTGCAGTGTGACTTCCTGGAGATAAGATTAAGAAAAACTGAATTTAAGACAACAAAATGAAAATTGTTTTATAAAATATGGTACTACTCTTCCATCTTTATAATTTATTTTTTAAAATATCCTTAGGAAAACAATAGCTCAAGCTTTGCATGAGAACAGAACATTAGAAAGCACAATTGAATAAGGTTCTCTTGATTTATGTAACTTTTTATGTAAATTAACTAAACATGGCATAGTTGTAATCACTCATAAAATAAGCATTTTTATCAACATTTAATACTTTCTAAGGAATCAGTGAACCGATAATTGTGTATTCTGTTGTGTGTCCAATAATTCCTATAATTTAGTACATTTTAAAATTTTATTGAATGGATGGGTGAATGGGTGGATACTCCCATTCTGTATTCAATGTGAGTACTCAAAGTGGACTCAGTACTTTACTGCATTATTATTCACTTAATCTTTGTTAAAAATGCAAGCAAAGTAGTGTCACTATAATTTTACTCCTGCAAAGTTAAAGATTTTATTGCTTAAATATGTTCAATGATTTATTTGAGGTTAAATAGTAAGAAATGAGGATAAAGAAGTTTCGATTTTTAAGCCAAACTCAAAAATAATTTTATTTATATTTCCCCTCAGTAGTTGCAAAGTCCAATAAATGTTAATTAAGTTAGTACACATTTTATAATTTCAAATTATGGGAGAAGAAATGCCTCAGTAGTCTATGAGAACTGAAATGAATATAATGTCCTTTATTAAACAATGTTGGGACCAGATATACTTTCTTTCTCTGTGATAAACAGTACTGATTTAAAGTAAATATAAGGTAGTTACTTGTTTCTATAAAATAAGATTGCAAAGCAACTAATATAGATTACTTATTAAGACTTATTATTCATCAGATTGTCTCATCAATACTTGCTTCAAGACTCTAACCTGATTTTGTCTACTGATCCAAAGCCATTAAGTCATAAATGTTGCCCAAGCCCAGTTAGGTCTCTGTCTTCGTTTCCACCCAAGACCATCCAGCAAAGGACCTACAATACTAAATATATCCTCCTCTGCCTTTTCCCATCTGAGAGACTGCTAACATTTTGCCAAAGCAGTGGTCATCCTCAGTGCAATAGTTTTAATCAAGTTGGCTTTGTTTTGACCAGCAATTTCTTTTCTGGGGCTTCTTGGAAAGATTTGATAACCAATATGTAGCCTAATGACATTAATTAGCAGGAATCTGTTCAAAGAAAAAGTGTATGGTATCGAAGAATAATTTTTTTTTTTTACTTTTTTTACTTTTTTTTTATTTTTTATAAACATATAATGTATTTTTATCCCCAGGAGTACAGGTCTGCGAATTGCCAGGTTTACACACTTCACAGCACTCACCATAGCACATACCCTCCCCAATGTCCATAACCCCACCCCCCTCTCCCAAGACCCCTCCCCCCAGCAACCCTCAGTTTGTTTTGTGAGATTAAGAGTCACTTATGGTTTGTCTCCCTCCCAATCCCATCTTGGTTCATTCATTTCGAAGAATAATTATTAATAGAAAAATAAAATAAGAGTGGATATTTTAAGAATATATTAAAAGTTAAACAGTGTATGCTCTAATTAGATCTAGACATGATAGTTATTTCAAAGAAGCATTTAGATACAAATTTTTATCTCCTTCCACTCCTTTATTCTCTTATGCTTGTAGATGGTAGTTTCAGGGAAATAAGTGTATATTAATAGCAGGATAGCCTTTTGTTCTTCAAATAAACTGTATGTGAGGGATGCCTGAGTGGCTCAGTTGGTGCGTCTGCGTTCAGCTCACGTCTTGATCTCAGGGTCCTAGGCTCATGATCTCAGGGTCCTGTGATCCAGCCCTGCATCAGGCTCCCTGCTTAACAGGGAGTCTGCTTCTTTCTCTACCACTCCCTTCCCCTTGCTCATTCTCTCTCTCTCTCATTCTCAAATAAATAAATAAATCTTCTAAGAAGTGTATATGAGGGTGCCTGGATGGCTCTGTGTGTTAAACCTCTGTTTTCAGCTCAGGTCATGATCACAGGGTCCTGAAATCAAGCCCTGCATCAGGCTCTCTGCTCAGCAGGGAAGCTGCTTCCCTCCCTCTCTCTGCCTGCCTCTCTGCCTACTTGTGATCTCCATTTCTCTCTCTCTCTCTCTCTCTCTCTCTGTCAAATAAATAAATAAAATCTTTTAAAATATGTATATGAAAAATAGAAAATCATTAAAGAGATTTTGGAAGGAAACGATTTACCTTAATATAATATTATGCCCCTCTTCTGTCAAGTGGTGATAATAGTAATGAATGTATATGGTTATTTTAAGGATTATATGATACTTTAAAGTGTGATGTATGTATGTATGTGATGTATGTATGATAAAGATACAGGTACTTTACATAAATTCATTATATCTGGCACAAAGGAGATGATCATGGAATACAATACTTCTATTAGTTGTTCAAAATTGAAACAATTTCAAAATCCAAATTGAGTAAAACTGGTAAATGAATTTTTGGTGGATATTACCTCCCATGAACTTAGGCACAAATCTATTCAAAGTAATGCAGTTTTGTAAACCATAGACTCAAACCTTCCAAAGAAATTCTGTGAAAATAAAATTTTATTTTGCTAAAATGGTTATATTTGGACATTATTTTTATTTCAAAATTAAATTATTGTCCTGTTCCTTTTTATCACACTTAGGAGAAGTAAAAACCATATTTTATCTCACTTCTATTTACTGGCCATCAGTATCCATAAATGTGTTTTTTTGTGGAATAACATCACACCAACTATACTTCCTTCCTCTTGTGTCAAAAATTACTCAGAAGAAAGGTAGCTGTGTCTTGACAGGTTTAACAAGATATCATATAGCTAGTGGAAAAATTATTTATGTATTTCTCCTTTTCTTTAAGGAAATAAATACTGTGCAATACTTATCTCAAAAAATCTAAGTGTTAAGTTCTTACAATCATTTTTAAAGAATGTCTTATCAGTGTTTTCAAAATGAATCAATGCCAATCATATCTTCAGTACAATGTTGTGTAAAACCACAGGCCCAAATACACACCTAGAAAAACATAAAATAGGTTCTGATTTAGAAAGATCTGGAGTTTATCAACAATCAATGTGTGTTCACTTTTTTAAGTAATGTTTTTTAACCTCTTATGAGAAAGGCTGAGTTAATTGTACATCTAAATACTTGGAAGTGTTTTCACTGGCTTATTTAATCCTCTCCCAATTGTTTATTTTCATCCCAATCTTTGATTACCAAAAATTTTGACATCATATGTCAATATGTTTCTTTCCATATTCTAATAGGTTTAAGGCTTTCTATGCTTATTTTTTGCTTTATTTTACATTGAGGTTGCTGTCTTACTTATAAATGTACATTTCATATTAATATATTGTTAATTCAGAAGTGGAATGTTCTGTAACAATCTGTCTTCTGTCTGCAGTGACCTTTGTTGGTGAAGAGATTCTTAATGCTCACATAATCAGATACACATGATTTTAGAAATTATTCTCTGTTCTAGGTGAAGTAAGGATATTCTTAATTCTTAATTGACTTTATAATTTTATATTTATTAAAATTTATAGATTTAACATAATTTTATATTTAGATTTTTAGTTTATTTTTATAATATCTGATTGTGAACTGTTGGGTAGGGATTTAATTTCCCTCCATATAGTGAGCCAATGAGCTTAGCAGCATCTACTATAAAATGTAAGCTTTCTCTAGTCTTTGTGGGACTACCTTTATCATATATTAAGTTCCTACTCATGTATAATTCTGTTTTTAAGCTATTTTGTTCTGTATTGTTTCATTATTCTTGCAACAATCCCACACTTCTGTTTTATTATAATACATTTTAAGTGTAATATTTAGTATTTTAAATTTTTTCTCATGGGGTTTTCATATATTCAAAGTTAATTCCACAGTAATTTATAGTTGCCATTGCTATTGTATAAGGTATATGTATGGGTATAGAACTTCATTCTACTGCGTCTGGCTAGGCAACATATCAGCCCTAGCTAGAAAGACCATTGTTGTATAAGAGATCTTAAAACTGTGTCAAAGAATGCATCGTGGAGAACAACAGTAAGAAACTGCATGCTAAGTATAAGGAGAGAATTTCAAATCCAGAAATTATAGCAAGCAGTGATGGAGCTAGGAGAATGAATTAATTAAGTGGTGCATGTAGCTCTAATAAAACCAAACATACAAACAAAGTAAATAAGACAGAGCACAGGAATGAATCAAGGACTGGAAACACAGTGACCCAAAAAAACAAAACAAAACAAAACAAAAAACGATGTATGAATGGGTTCTTCAAGCATGGGATGTCCCTGATTATGTTACATAAGCCAAGTTACCCTGGACTAAGTTTGAATTACCTGTTTTTCTTTTCTTTTTTTTTTTTAAGATTTTATTTATTTATTTGATAGAGATAACAAGTAGGTATAGAAGCAGGCAGAGAGAGAGGAGGAAGTGGGCTCCCCGCAAAAAAGCTAAAAAGAGATCCTGATGAGGGGCTCGATGCCAAGTCCCTGGGACCATGACCTGAGCCAAAGGCAGAGGCTTTAACTGACTAAGCCACCCAGGCACCCCAGAATTACCTGTTTTTCTACTGGATATGTTCTCATACATGTATTATTCTGTGCTTTACTTACCTAAGGTTTTATTTGTTAACATGTTTTTCTTTTTGCTTTACTAACATTTTAATATCTTTCCCAGTTTAACTTTAAATATGAGATGGCTTTAAAGCACCTTTTATCCTCCTTTGAAAGTTTATCTTTCAAGTTCTTTAATGCTAAAATGCAGGTGGATATTTTTCTCCTAGGAATATTAGTAGTGGGGGAAATTGTTTTAAGTGTATTAGGCATAAGGCATTGTGTAAGAAATTTTATTATCATTATTATTATTATTATTATTATTATTATTCAAATTTGGCTTTACTGTTTTTAGTGGGTTTTTTTGAGGTTACAAGCAAAAATAAAATGGCTAAATAGAAAAACCAGGAAGACTAAAAAATAGAAATGAGTAAAAGTGAGACTAAGCAGAAAATGAAAATAACCTAAGTAAATTGTGTCCTGCTTTTAATTTTAGCTTGGGGCTTTGAGATACATTAACCACAACTTGAATTGCTTTTAATGTTCCAAATCACCACAGCAATTTATTATACATTTTAAGGGCAGAGTTCTAGAACATAGTGAGAGAAAAAAAAATGTACTAAGAAACATGCAAGTCATTGTGGATTAGATTCTGTGAAATCAGTGTGCTCACTTTTGTTGTACACTGAAATGTGCACTAATCACTCATTCTCTAAAAGTATCCTAAATTATTTTTTAACTTCTACCTTAAAATCATGTTTTGCTATCTAGATGTACCTCTCTCTTCAATTTTTAATAAAACACTCATGAAAATACAGCAAGTGGTGAAAGTTCACAGTACATACAATATTGGTAATAGGTAGCCTCGTAGTACCAGAATTAGGATTGTATGGGTGAAGGTTGGAAATTTAAGTAATAGACTACTTAATTCCATCATAATGAAAATAGACTGTACATCATTCCCTATTCTTTCTCTACATTGGTTTCTTATTTCAGAAATATCAGCCCCTTCCCATCTCCAAACAGAGAAAATTGTTCTCTTACTGGGCCTATATAATTCTGGAGTTAAGATCATTATGCACAGGTGTCCTGGCCACTGAAAAGAGGCACAGAAAATATACTCAGTGGTTAGTGGGCTGACTGATTACTGTAGATACTAGATGTAACAAATAGTATTGTCTTCTGCCCCTGCTCTCCACCAGGATTGACAGTGTGGGAAATGAAGCTATCATGGATGCTTCTAAGAAAACAGTGGCATTCAGTGCTCAAGGTCTTGATGAATGCAAGGAATTATGGCAGTGAACATTTAAAATCAGGATATATGTAATGAGATACAGGATGATGCAGCAGAAGGACAAAAGTTGTGGGACAGATCTTTAAAATGGAGATACCAGGACACCTGGTTGCTTTAGTCCGTTGAGCGTCTGTCTCTCTGGATCATGAGATGGAGCCTGGAGTCAGGCCTCATGCTCAGCATGGAGTCTTCCTAAGATACTCTCCTTTTCCCTCTGCTCCTTCCACCACTTGTGCTTTCTCTATCTCAAATAAATAAATATCTTAAAAAAATAAAATTGATTGCTTTCTCACGGTGAGGTCATTCATCCATTTAGAGTTTATCTTTGTGTATGGTGTAAAAGAATGGTCCAGTTTCATTCTTCTGTAGGTGACACTATCATTGAGGAGACTGTCTTTCTTACATTAGATATTTTTTTCCTGCTTTGTCAAAGATTAGTTGGCCATAGAGTTGAGAGTCCGTATCTGGGCTCTCTGTCTTGTTCCATTGGTCTATGTGTCTGTTTTTGTGCCAGTACCATGCTGTCTTGGTGATCACAGCTTTGTAATATAGCTTGAAATCGGGCAATTATGTTGCTCCCAACTTTATTTTTCTTTTTCAACATTTCCTTGGCTCTTCGGGGTCTTTTATGGTTCCATACAAGTTTTAGGATTATTTGTGCCAGCGTTTTGAAAAATGTCATTAATATTTTGATCAGGATGGTGTTAAAAATATAGATTGCTCAGGGCAGTATAGTCATTTTAATGATGTTTATTCTTTAAATCCATGATCCTGGAATGTTTTTCCATCTTTTTGTGTCTTCTTTGATTTCTTCCATGAGTGTTCTGTGGTTACCGCTTTGGTTAAGTTTATTCCAAGATATCTTATGGTTTTGGGTGTTATAGTAAATGTAATCGATTCTCTAATTTCTCTTTCTACAGTTTCATTGTTGGTGTGTAAGAAAGCAACTGATTTCTGTGCATTGATTTTGTATCCTGCCACATTACTGAATTGCTGTATGAGTTCTAGTAATTTGAGGGTGGAGTCTTTTGAGTTTTCCACATAAAGTATCATGTCACCTGCAAAGAGAGAGAGTTTGACTTCTTCTTTGCCAATTTGAATACTTTTTATTTCTTTTTGTTGTCTTATTGATGTTGCTAGGACTTCTTGTACTATGTTGAACAAGAGTGGTGAGGGTAGGCATCCTTGATCAGGCAGTAACCTCCTTGACATTGACCATAGCAACTTCTTTCAAGACATGTCTCCAAAAGGCAAGGGAAACAAAAGTGAAAATGAACTTTTGGGACTTCATAAAGATAAAAAGCTTCTTCACAGCAAAGGAAAGAGTCAACAAAACAAGAAGCAACCCACAGAATGGGAGAAGATATTTGCAAATGACACTATAGACAAAAGGCTGGTATCCAAGATCTATAAAGAACTTCTCAAACTCAAAACCCCAAAAGCAAATAATTATGTCAAAAAATGGGCAGAAGACATGAGCAGGCACTTCTCCAATGAAGGCATATAAATGGCTAACAGACATATGAAAAAACATTAATCATCATTAGCCATCAGGGAAATTCAAATCAAAACTGCACCAAGATACCACCTTACACCAGTTAGAATGGCAAAAATCAACAAGGCAAGAAACAACAAATGTTGGAGAGGGTGTGAAGAAAGGGGAACCCTCTTACACTGTTGGTAGGAATGCAAATTGGTGCAGCCACTTTGGAAAATGTTGTGGATGTTCCTCAAAAAACTAAAAATAGAGCTACCCTATGACCCAGGAATTACTCTATTGGATATTTACCCCAAAGATACAGATGTAGTGAAAAGAAGGGCCATCTGCACCCCAGTGTTTATAACATCAATGTCCACAATAGCCAAATGTGAAAAGAGCCAAGATGCTCTTCAACAGACAAATGGATAAAGAAGATATGGTCCATATACACAATGTAATATTTACTCAGCCATTAGAAAGGGTGAATACCCAACTTTTGCATCAACTTGGATGGGACTTGAGGCAGTTATGCAAAGTGAAATAAGTCAAACAGAGAAAGTCAATTATCATATGGTTTCACTTATTTGTGAAACATAAGGAATAGTGTGGAGGACATTAGAAGGAAGGGAAAAATGAAGGGGGAGAAATTGGAGTAGGGATGAACCATGAGAGATTAAGGACTCTGGAAAACAAATGGAGAGTTTTAGAAGGAAGGGGGTTAGGGGAATGGAGAGCCTGGTGATGGGTTTTAAGGAAGGCATGGATTGCCTGGACCACTAGGTGTTATACGCAAACAATGAATCATGGGACACTACATCAAAAACAAATGATGTACTGTATGGTGACTAACATAACACAATAAAAAAAATTATAAAAATTAAAATGGAAATATAATGAGTAGTTTTATTTATTGTGGATAAAGTACTGAGGTGAATAGGAGAAAAAGATCATTTGATGTAAGATGATGGAGACATAAAGAATCCAGGTTGAGATTATTTCATCTCTGTAGATATTAATATCATTGGGACTGATTAAATGAAATGGGAAGAAAGAAAGTCTGTGATCCAGAAGCTAAAATTTCCTAAGGAAAAAAAATGGGAGTATGAGAAGGCAAGTCTGAGTAAGAGTAGATGATGGTACTCTCTGCTTAACAGGTGTGTTCCATGAACCAGTAGCACTGTGGTCCCTGAGAATTTTTAGAAATGCAAAATCTCAGTTCCTATTCCAGGCTTACTGAATCAGAGTCTGCACTGCATTTTAACAAGAATTCCATATGATTCATATTAAAGTTTGAGACATACTGGGACAATATGCACCTCAAAAAAAATTTTTTTTCTTTCAAAAGAGGGAGAAGGAGTAATGTCTGAAAGCATTGATAATGAGCCACAAGAACAGTGACTCAGCCTCCTGCCTCTGACATACTTGATATGTAAAGAAAAGAGCCTCAACTTAAAGCTATAGAGGAAACTTGTTCTCTGAAGAAAATTAGTTTTTTTTTTTTTTAAAGCTATGTTTTCCTGGAAGCACATTCTATTTACTTGAGGAGCTTTAAAACAAAACAAAACAAACAAACAAAAAAATTTCAGTTCCCATTCCTGAAGTTTCTAACTTAAACTGTAGGTAGGAATGCAAATTGGTGCAGCCACTTTGGAAAATGTTGTGTATGCAGAACAGTGATTTTTGTTTATGTTTGCTTCGTCTTTTGTTGTTGTTCTTTTATTTTGTTTTCAATAACTAAGACTGATAGCTATGTGCAACCAAAGTTGAGAACAACTGATACAAGGTACAGAGAGAGAGTAAAAAACTAATAAACTGAGAAAATGGAATTTTTCTTAACAGGTAAGCAATCTCAGGAGAGCACCCTGGACGTGTTTGGACATGCTATGTTGACATGTTGAGTTTGAGGATTGTACGATGTGTGTCTGGGTGATCTGTGATCAATGCTTGGAGAGTGGGTAGTGACCCAGTTTTAATTAGATGATCCATGCTCATGGATTGGAAGAACAAATATTGTGAAAATGTCTATGCTACCTAGAGCAATCTACACGTTTAATGCAATACCTATCAAAATACCATCAATTTTTTTTCAAAGAAATGGAACAAATAATCCTAAAACTTATATGGAACCAGACAAGATCCCAAATACCAGAGGAATATTGAAAAAGAAAGGTAAAGTTGGTGACATCACAATTCCAGACTTTAAGCTCTATTACAAAGCTGTCTTCATCAAGACAGTATGGTACTGGCACAAAAACAGACACATAGATCAATGGAACAGAATAGAGAGCCCAGAAATAGACCCTCAACTCTATGGTCAACTAATCTTCGACAAAGCAGGAAAGAATGTCCAATGGAAAAAGAGTGTCTCTTCAACAAATGCTGTTGGGAAAATTGGACAGCCACATGCAGAAAAATGAAACTGGACCATTTCCTTATACCACATACAAAAATAGACTTCAAATGGATGAAAGACCTCAATGTGAGAAAGGAATCCATCAAAATCCTTGAGGAGAACACAGGCAGCAACCTCTTTGACCTCAACTGCAGCAACTTCTTCCTAAAAACGTCACCAAAGTCAAGGGAAGCAAGGGCAAAAATGAACTATTAGGAAGTCATCAAGATCCAAAGCTTTTGCACAGCAAAGGAAATAGTAAGCAAAACCAAAAGACAACTGACAGAATGGGAGAAGATATTTGTAAACGACATATCAGATAAAGGGCTAGCATCCAAAATCTATAAAGAACTTACCAAATTCAACATCCAAAGAACAAATAATCCAATCAAGAAATGGGCAGAGGACATGAACAGACGTTTCTGCAAAGAAGACATCCAGATGGTCAACAGATACATGAAAAAGTGCTCCACATCACTCAGCATCAGGGAAATACAAGTCAAAACCACAATGAGATACCACTTCACACCAGTCAGAATGGCTAAAATTAACAAGTCAGGAAATGACAGATGCTGGCGAGCATGCGGAGAAAGGGGAGCCCTCCTACACTGTTGGTGGGAATACAAGCTGATGCAACCACTCTGGAAAACAGCATGGCAGTTCCTCAAAAAGTTGAAAATAGAGCTACCCTACAACCCAGCAATCACACTACTGGGTATTTACCCTAAAGATACAAATGTAGTGATCTGAAGGGGCACGTGCACCCTAATGTTTATAGCAGGAATGTCCACAATAGCCAAACTGTGGAAAGAACCTAGATGTCCATCAACAGATGAATGGATAAAGAAGTGGTATGTATATACAATGAAATACTATGCAGCCTTCAAAAGAAATGAAATCTTGCTATTTGCAATGATGTGGATGGAACTAAAGGGTATTATGCTGAGTGAAATAAGTCAATCAGAGAATGACAATAACCATATGATCTCCCTGATATGAAGAATTTAAGAGGCAATGTGGGGGTTTTGTGGGGTAGGGAAGGAAAAAATGAAGCAAGGTGGGCTCGGGAGGAAGACAAGCCATAAGAGACTCTTAATCTCACAAAACAAAGAGTTGCTAGTGGGAGTGGGGTAGGTAGAGGGTAATTGGGTTATGTACATTGGGGAGGGTATGTGCTATGGTGAGTGCTGTGAAGTGTATAAGCCTGATGATTCACAGACCTGTACCCCCAGAGCTAATAATACAGTATATATTAATAAAAAATAAAAATTAAATTAAAAATGATTTGAGCAATAAATGGGATTGATTTTGTTAGTTTCTAAGAAGGTGCAAGTCCCAGGTCCATTGCTATCTCTCTTTGTGATGAAATTTAGGTGGTATCTCAATGTGGTTTTGATTTGAATTTCCCTGATGGCTAATGATGTTGAACATTTTTCATCTGTCTGTTAGCCATTCATATGTCTTCTTTGAAGAAGTGTCTATTCATGTCTTCTGCCCATTTTTTTGACTTGATTATTTTTAGGGGTGTTGAGTTTGAGAAGTTTTTTTTATAAATCTTGGTTATCAGCCCTTTGTCAGTACTGTCATTTGCAAATATCTTCTTCCATACTGTAGGTTGCCTCTTTGTTTTGTTGACTCTTTCCTTTGCTGTGCAGAAGCTTTTTATCTTGATGAAGTCCCAAAAGTTCATTTTCACTTTTATTTTCCTTGCCTTTGGAGATGTGTCTTGAAAGAAGGGGCTGTGGCCAATGTCAGAGATGGAATTTAAAGTTGGTAGCTCCTTGTGTCTTGGTGTAGGATGGTGACTTTTACCAGCAGTTACTCACAAATGTTTAGCTTGAACTTCCCCAGTTTTCTTGCAGATAATAGTATTCCCAAGTAAGCCTCCACTTCTTTAAGTATTACACTAGAGTTCACTGGTGCTGGCCCTGTAGTAGTTTCTTAACTAGGGGATTTACATTCATATAAAGAATATATAAACTAGTTTTTCTACAAATGTAATTGAAAATATGAAGTGTTATCTACTTATATTTAACTGATTTGTTTGATATTTTTTCTTCACTTATTTTATGCCCATGATTCCTGGTTTTATTTTAATTTAAAGTCTTATTACTACAGTAGGTTTTTTATTTAAGACTTTTGAAATTCCATTTAACTTAAGCATTTTAGCACATCTTCTGATATCTTTACCTCAGTGACAACTTAGTTGGGCATGGAATCATCATTTCCTATTTTCTTTAAATGTTTTCGAAACTTGATTATTTGTAGTTCTTACAACAGCCTCCAAACTAGTAACCCTAATACAACTTTAACTTCAGTGAACCTTCTTATCACAAAGTAACCAGAGTAGTCCCATTAAAATATAGATTCATTTGTTACTCTTTAGCCTAAAACTCTCTTGGGACTCTCCATCTGTCAGAATAAATATAAATTACTAAA
Organism: Mustela erminea; assembly: GCF_009829155.1. Taxonomy (NCBI): domain Eukaryota; kingdom Metazoa; phylum Chordata; class Mammalia; order Carnivora; family Mustelidae; genus Mustela; species Mustela erminea. Next base: position 107,372,113 of record NC_045617.1, on the reverse strand, counting down.
TTTAGCCTTCCCTGTTTATAGATGGATGGTTACTAAATAGCATTCATCTGACATAATTAATAAATGTCATAGGTACACAATATGAAGCTATGGGATATGGAAAAGAAGGATATCCAGTTAGTTTGAAGAACTGGAAGTGCATGTGATAGCAAATAGACTCCTTCCACAGGTCCATAGAATTGGTTTAATACCTGGGTGGCTCAGTGGGTTGGGCCGCTGCCTTCGGCTCAGGTCATGATCTCAGGGTCCTGGGATCGAGCCCCGCATCGGGCTCTCTGCTCAGTGGGGAGTCTGCTTCCCTCTCTCTCTCTCTCTCTCTGCCTGCCTCTCCATCTACTTGTGATTTCTCTCTGTAAAATAAATGAATAAAATCTTTAAAAAAAAAAATACTACAGTACTTACAGAGAGCCAAACACAGTGTTTCTTTTTTGTTAACACAATTAATAAGATCTGTATTTAACTTTAAAAAATACACCTGATTATTTTACATTTATTTGGATCAGTTCATAATTGAGTTATGTTTATTAAGTGAAACCTTCCTAGACTTATCATTTGTCTACCAACATTCGTACAACAAACCTCCAGTCCACTTCTCCCATTCATCTCTTACAGTTCTTTTTGGGTTCAGAACACTTCAATTACACTGAAATATTTCTTTTATCTCAAATGAAACCAACCTGATCTCACTACAGAGAGCAGAACTTCAAAAGACTGATTTCTTTGTCATCATTCAAATCTCAGTTAACTTCTTTCTCTTCAAAGAAATCTTCCCAAACTACTCAGTCTAAATCACTACCAAATCCAGCCCTTCCCCATTTTTTCTCATATTACTGGTTTTATTTCTTCTTTATAGTTTCTATTGTTTGTATTTATCTGGTTCATGTTTTTTTTGTTGTTTGTTTGTTTGTTTTACCTTTTCATTTCATTGTTGTACTTCTTACCACCTTTGTAATGAAACAATTTCCTATCTTTACTGCCCGTCAAAAATATTTCACAATGTAAGAGAAGGAGATCTGATGTTGCTCTATGTCCAGTACATATTTCAGTGACTAGAATACTATAAAACACTTAAAAACATTGTATTTTTTAATGTCAGACTCCTCTTTGGAAATCTTCATTGACTCATCTTGTTTTGATTAGTTTTTTCAATTTATTTAATGAAATTATGAATACACCTATTCCCTATAAACATATAAATAGAACCTATTTTTTGTTTTTGTAGTTGACTCTCTCATATAACAAACAGAGAGTATTTTGTTGCTTGAATTCAATCCCAGTAATGCTATTTATTTCCTTTGTTCCTGTTTACTGAGGAGAGACTCATTCTTGGAAAACCTTGTTCATTTGACTAAGCACATGGGCAGATATTTTGGGCAAAATGAAGCAGTTGGTAAATTACTCCCTTTACATAGTGGACAACACTTAACATTTACTGATCAAATTTCCTTCAGTACTTCATTTTTCTTCCATGACTTAAAGTTCACCATAACAGACACCATCACTTACCCACTTTTTACTTCTACCTACTTTAATTCTGGAAATGGCAGTGGCCAAACAGTTTCAGACAGCACAGGGTCTAATTAAAATGGTGTTGGAAAGAACTCCAGCTATCAAGAAAGCAGCATTCACAAAAGTGTTTTTATTCCTGGATCAGTTGGGTTAAGCTAAATAATAATGAAAAATACAGTAATAGCCTACAGCCTAGAGAGCTTAAAGCAATGAAGATCTATTCCTCCCATGAAATTCATTGTGGGTTTATATAACTCTTGGGAACATATTATTTGCATGAAGTCTTAGCACTGTTGCTCTAGTACAACCCTTATTCCCACTATAGTGACTGGGTTGGTGAAGAAAACACAGAAGAATGTCAGCCTGGCAATGAAATGTTTCTGCATATAAATGATTCACATCACTCTCCTCACACTGGACTGGGCAAAGTAAGTCTAATGTCCACACCTAACTTTACAAAAGTAAGGAAGCGCCGTTCTTCCATGTGCCTGGGAGGATAGCGTTCTGGATATTTGTGAAGGGTTAAAATGCTCATAGCAGTCCCTAAAATACTAATGTAGGGAGGACCCATAAAGAGTGGCAGAAAATATCTTCCGTGTGATAGATCCAAACTTCATAAGTACAAACTTAGATTTGCAAAAGTGTAGTTTCATTTTTATACAACAGCTCAAATCAAGACCTGATTCTGTGATCTGAAAATACACCTGAAAAAATCTGTTAATTTTTTTTTTTTTTATGTGGGGGGGATTGAGGGAGAGAGAATCTTAAGTAGGCTCCATACCCAGCACAGAGCCCAACAAGGGGCTTGATCTCACATCCCTGAGATCATGACCTGAGCCAAAATCAAGAGTGGGACACTTAACCAACCAAGCTGCCCCAAGTCTGTTAATTCTTAATAGTGTCTGACGCAGGTAAATTTGGTCACCTTTTGTTTACTATTCATAGAATTGGTATCTAAAACTGAATTTAGTGACCTTCCCATGACTCAAAATTTTTTCTCTCCTTTTTCCTGAAGAACTTTGTTACACAAAGACCCTTGGTGGGATAAGAGCAGCCGTATTTAGACCATGTTTAGCTTCAATATATTCATCTTGGTCCCGATGTCAGTCATTGTCCTTTTGCTAGACTGTACCTCACTGTATGCAGGCTACCTCCATATGCAATCCCTTAATTGCAGTTTTATCCCTTTCTCCCATTATTCTGTCACAAGAGACCTTACAGGCCTAAAATTACTCATCTTCCATAAATCATGTGTCCATGCCTCACTTTCCAGGATACTATGAGGGGGAAATATGTTGTTTAGATCTCAAGAATATTGATGTGATTATTGGGGTTGGGCTGAAAATGGAAGGTCCTTAGTGATAAGATCATGCTGATTTTATGAATGTGTATTATAGACTATTGGTTTTAGTTTTTACTGCAATTTAAAGAATGTACTTTTGGAGGATTTAAATTTGAATGTGGGGGCAGGGGGCAATATAAAATCATTATGATTTTGTATTGTTTAATATTGTCTGGTATTCATTTTTGCATGTGTCCAGCCTGTATTTAAACAGTTACCGGAAAAGTCATGAATAAATCATAAATCATACATAAAGACAAACAGAATTGGGAATGTGCAAGCTACTGGGTTCATAGACATAGTTATTCCATTGAGAGACAATATAACTGTGTTATGAAGTAAAAGTCTTGCAAGTGGTGAGATTGATGTACTGCTTAATAGACTAAGGATGCAGAAAAGTCTTCCAGATTAGAGACACTTGGGTTTAAATCCTGGGTCCAGGGGTGTCTGGGTGGCTCAGTGGGTTAAGCCTCTGCCTTCAGCTCAGGTCATGATCTCAGGGTTCTGGGATCAAGCCCCACATCGGGCTCTCTGCTCAGCAGGGAGTCTGCTTCCCCCTCTCTCTCTGCCTGCCTCTCTGCCTACTTGTGATCTCTCTCTCTCTCTGTCAAATAAATAAATAAATAAAATCTTAAAAAAAAAATCCTAGGTCCATCACTTAGTGGTGTGATGTCTTACAAATGACCAAAATGCTATAAATCTCAGTTTTACCCTCTGAGGAAACATTATGGACAGAGATGTTTTTTATTAAAGAACAATGTTAAGGATGGCTTTTAGTGGATAACGAGGTATATGTATGACTGTCATAATCTGTTTAGAGATTAATTTTTATAATACCGATAAATTGCTGACCACATACATGCATATATATACACATACATTTATGATATATTCAATAACTTTTTTCTAATTAGTACTAATATTATGCTGTGACTTGAGTATGAATACAACCTAACAAAAATAAAAGGTATGATACATAGATATCAATATCTGTCTCTCTCCCTTCTCTTCGACATAGTATCAGGAATCTTTCTGAAGGCATATGATAAAACTGTTAGCTAGTCTAATCTGAATTACAGAAGATAAGTAGAAACTAATCAAGTGAAGCAGGAATAAGAAATAATTTCAGAAAGATAGAACGTAAATGAAGGCACAAACTGCATATTGCTAAAGGTAAAACTCCAAAACAATAACTTTTGCAAATCTACCTTGGCAGATAGAATGAGTGACAAATGAACATGGACAGTCGAAGTGGGTCATTGAAAACCTTAATTTTCATGGGAAAATACATGAAATTTTGGTCTTGGATTTGATGGAAATTCAATTTAAAAGTTTTAGAATGAGAGTTATATGGTCAGATTTCATATTTATTCAGTCTAGCAGCTAGGAAACATACATATTTATGGAAGATTGCAGGCAAAGATGCTAGGAGGTAGGCACCCAAATAAAACATTTTGGGTAGTGGATAATGAAAGCTCAAGTTGGAATGTTACACAGAGAAATAAAAAGAGCTCAAGGATTATTTATTACGTAAAATTGACTACTTATTGACTGAAAACATATGTGACCTGAGAAAATAGTAAATGTGTACACCAAAATAGTAAAATAGTAAAAAGTATACACCAAAGAAAGGTGTGTAGAATAATGGAATCATCAGGGGGAGTGATCACCATTATCGAGAAAGATGATGAATAAGGTAAGCAAAATAGAATACGCATTTGATAAAATCTAAAGTACAAAGGAGCAGTTCAGCCTAGAGTTCCGAGTTTGGGAGCCATCAACACTTGGCTGATAATGGAAAACTTTGGATGAGATCACTTGGAGAAGTGAATACAGAGTGCAATTTAGCGGAATCAAAGAATGAGAGTAAACTTGAAGGTGAAGAAAGAGCCCACCATCAAGAAGATACCCTTCCAGTTATGAAATAAATAAGTCACTTGGATAAAAAGTACAGCATAGGGTGACTTTGGTGACAATAACTACACTTGTGAGTGTTTCATAATGTACATAGTTTTAAATCACCTTTTTTGTACACCTGAAACTAATATACTATGTCAACTATACTTCAACTAAAACTTTTAAAAAGGACAATTTCCAAGAGAGATAGTATTGCCTTCTTTATTAATATTAGTATATAGAGAGAGAAATAGAGTAGATTAACTTCCCATTTGATAATGCTTTATGTACTGCTTAGGGTTATAGACTATTTTGTGTAATTCCCACAGCCAGCCTGAAATATCATTTTATATATGAAAAAGTGACTTAGGAAGATTAACTAAATTTCCAGAATGAGGATGCCTAATTTCAGTCCAAGACTTTCTGCAATGAAAGACTATCCTTCCTTTAATTTGGGCATGACATTTGAGAATAAGGAATAAGAAGATTTTTGGTGATAGTGATGCTCTATAGAAATGAAAACCAAAGAAATATAGTTTGTTTTGTTTTGTTTAATAAGGGTCATATACATTTGATATTTCTCTGTATTTTCATTTAATATGCCAAGTGAATTTTTTTTTTAATGTAAGAGGGGACAGTTAAATATACTGAGAATCTTCTGGATAATAGTAAAACTACTATTTACTGACTATATCTAGGTTTTGATGATTTACATAGATATTATAAATTTATTATCCTCATTTATTTCATATATGTATTATATCCATTTTGTGAATGAGATATTACAAATGCAGATTCTTTAAATGGCAGAGCACAATTTTTCGTGTTAATTCTTCTCCTCTATCCCTACACCTACTCCATGCCCATGAGTTTTCCTCTACAGCCGTCTCTGGTGGTAGCCCCATCCTTTCATCTGAAAGCAGTACACCTAGCAGAATTGCCTTTGACAATGCCTCTTTCATCATAAGTAGAAGGAGAGTCCAACTTTTAGAACTGAAGGTAGTATCATGTCTTCTGTCTTGACAGTTGTGTAATGTGGGTCCACTGACCTCCTACTTGCAGGAATGAACTAGTCATAGGAAATAAAACCAGTAAATTGTTTTGTCTCTCTTAGAATTCTCAGTAGGGCAAACAGCTTAAAGATGCTATGTTTGTGTCTTTCATTTAGTAAAGATTTTAAGATGTATTAATATAGGACATAGTTTGAGAAGCTAAATAAAAATGACTCCAGTAAATAATTTATTGTCCCCAATAAAAATGCCACTTTCAAGACATTTAGGAAAGATACAGCCCTTTATAAATTCATGGTTTATATATTTACAGATAATCTCAAGGACCCATGTCATTTGGTTCTATATTTTGCTTAATAGGTCAGCTAGAGCATCTCATGGGCAAAACCAGTAAATATAAACTTTGGGCAAATGATTATAGGTTTTCTCTCTAAAAAGCTCATAAAATTCAAAAGATGAATTTGAATGCTCCTTTGGTCAAAGAATTACTCTATGACTCAATTCTGTAAGTATTTTCCTGATGAAAATCTCTATGATTTTCTTTTCTTTTCTGTATTTTATAACTCAATACACCATATAAAACTGAAAGGGGAATGGATAGCTCTATAGACCAGATAGATTTTCAACTTCTCGTTTTACTATTCATAGGAAGAATCTTGTCCTCTTCTTAAGTTTCAGTAGCTCTAAAGCAACAGAGTTAGATTTAACTGAAATTAATATTTTGTTCTTTGAATCTACAAATATTGTTTTGCCAAGCAGTATTATCATTCTGATCCCTTGAGAAGACTATTTTCAAAAGAGGTAGAACACTTAGTACCTCGTCTTTCTGCTTATGTGCACAACTAAGAGGTTTGCAATAGCAAAACCGAAGTTTCTAAACCCTCTAAATGAAAGTTGTATTATGTGAGCAATTTTTGTGGCTTTTCATATTAATACTGCATGCTATCACAATTCATTTTCACCAATTTAGATGGTGTAGAAACATGCTGAACATGTCAGTGAAATGGTATAATAATGATATTTGTATATCATAAGAGTGGAAGCAAATACTAAAAATATACAGTGCAAGTACTTAATGAAGGACAACTTTAATCTAATACAAATGACTACTTAATAGAAAGTATTTTATTATCTGCAACTGGTAGAGAAATAGCTGCTTCACTGAACTTATGTTTGCTTCTTACTGCAAAATTCATAAAGTAATATCCACTGAAGTTAGTAGAGGTTTGAGTAAATGACCATAAATACTATCATATCTTTTACCCAGAAACTGCAATGTTACATTATTAAGGGAATCTCTTCTTTTAAATTGTATTAATTTAATTGAATTACTGGACATTAACTTGATGTAAGGATACAGGAATTCACAATGTAATATATGCTATTCATTGAATCATTTATAATATTACTTAACTCTGTGAGCCATTTCAGCATTTTTGGAAGAGGTTCTTTTTTTTTCTTTCCTTTTTTTTTTTTTTAAACTTTTTAGCTTTTTTTAGACTCAGTCATTCCAGGTATTAGAGAGACTGAATATTTAGGATCATATAGGCCATTTTTCTACTCAGCATACTTCCCATAACACCCTCTCCCCCCCAAAAAAGAAGAACCTGGAATGTGTTTTACTTTGTTTTTATTTTTAACATTTTCATATTCTTATAATATGAGTTGATGAGGCATGATCACAGATTGAAAATTATAAGATAAAAATTCTAGCTCCTCTTCTATACTTTCCTTTTCAGGCGTGAGATTTGAGAAATTATTAGGGTAGATCATTAGGACAGTAAATCAGGTGATATTTCTCATTTGTAGGTAACTTTGAAAATCTATCATAAAAGTGGTTTAAAAATTACATTTAACTTACTTCATTTAAAGAGATGACTATGACATGAGTATGAACTCATAATAATTAGATTGTCATTTTGCATAACTGGGGGGGTGGTTTGTGGTTTTTAGTGTCATCCTTCAAAAAAATATATAAAACTACAAGCAGAATCAAATCTTTGACCTGAGAATAGGCATAATGAAATGGAAAGCATGTTAATGTGTTTGTCAGAAAGGCCTGTCTTTGACAAGCTGCTGAAATGCTGTATTCCAGTTACTTCATATATGAAATGGAGGTTAAAAGATCTCATATTGATATGGCAATAAATAAGCTTCAGTTTGAAAGTGAGTATGGTCAGGGGCACCTGGGTGGTTCAGTGGGTTAAAGCCTCTGCTTTCGGCTCAGGTCATGGTCCCAGGGTCTTGGGATCGAGCCCCATATCGGGGGTCTCTGCTCAGCAGGGAGCCTGCTTCCTCCTCTCTCTCTCTCTCTGCCTCTCTGCCTACTTGTGATCTCTGTCTGTCAGATAAATAAATAAAATCTTAAAAAAAAAATAAAAGAAAGTGAGTATGGTCTCTGGGAGACGAAAATATGTTGAACACTGGGGCTATAGTATAAAGATTTTAAGCAACCAGAGTAGATGTGAAACCATTTTAGCAGTCAGTTCAAAATTAAGGTTTGAGATAAAAGTGTGTGAGAAAATAATCGGTAAACCAAAAAAAAAAAAAATAAATAAACAACTGAGTGTTGTCTCTACATGTTTGGAAATTATCTTAACAATTATGGGAGAAAAACAAAACAAAACAGGAGTTCTGAAGCACTGACTTAAGGTAGAGATCAGAAATTAATAATAATAATAATGAAATTGCCAAAAAATTTTAAAAAAATACAAAAGTAGTATCATAAGTAGGCATCATTTTGTTCTGTACTTAGTGTTCCTAATTATTGTAAGAAGTCATAATTTACATCATAAATTGCATATGCATAATAACAGAGACCAAATGAAACTTATTTCTCCATTCTAAAGATTTCTTGCTTCTTTAGATTAAATTACCACAAAAAACTGAATCTTAGAGTCCTATTTGAGTAATATTTCCTTCACACCCCTCATTTCACTTACAATTAGCTGTTAAGTCCCATCAATTCCATCTGCTATATTTTCCCAATGAAAACTCAAGTTTTGATACCCACTACCACTGATGTGGTTCAGATCCTTATAATCACTTTTCTAGAGCATTAGAAGACCTTTTTGATTTCACTTTTCTAACTAAAATGTATTCTTAATGATGTGACAGGAGTTGTCATTGCCATCTATCTAATAAATTTCCTATCAAACACACTGTCAAATAGTGTTTATTTTATTATTTTTAATAATTTTGAGTGATAAATTTAATGAATTTAAAAGTCATTAAAATTATTGTTAATTTAATATGACAAGTGATAGGTTATAATGTGTGACTATATCCTAATATGTCAGGTTTTTTGTTTCTTCCAAAGTATTATTTAAATTCTAGTTAATTAATATATAGTGTAATATTTGTTTCAGGAGTAGAATTTAGTGATTCATCACTTACATACAACACCCAGTGCTCATCACAAGTGCCCTCCTTAACGCCCATCACGCATTTAGCCCAACCCCACCCACCTCCCTCCAGCAACCCTTAGTTTATTCTCTGTAGTTCTCTGTATAAGTTTCTTATGTTTTGCTTCCCTCCCTCTTTTTTTTCTCTCCCTTTATTTATTTATTTCTTTATGTCAAAGAATGTTTAAGTAGTGAAAAATCATGAATTATTCTTAAAAAAGGAAGCATAAGTAGATTTTCATGAAGACAAAAATAGTGTATGAGAATACTCCATATAATTATATCATAACCACTGTATTATAATTATACTTTCTGTTTTATATAACTGGAAATTCCATTTAATATAATTATTGCTCAAAAATAATTTTTGAAGTTTTCCTAAATAATTGAAATACATCATTATGAGAATGTGATCAATAGAGAAAGTGAACAAACTGTGTTTCAGTAAAGGCAAAGCTGATTTCTGGCAAATAAACTGTTTTTTTTTTTTAAGTGATCCTTGAACAGACAATAGAAATAATTGTCTTCCATAAAATTCATGCAAATCTATCTATACACACATATTTTCTTGCTAATTCTTCAAATACATTTTCTTCAGAACAATTATTAAAAAGAAACATATTGCATCTAAGTGTGTTATATAGATGCTCTAACCAAAGTGTACTGTGTATGTTGAATTTTGTATGCCTGTACACATTTTGTCATAATTTTTGTCCTTATTCTTGTTTTTAGAACATTTAAGTCTTCCAAAGAATTAATATCTATTTTTTAAACATATCATTTGTGTTTGCAGAAGAAATATTATTCTAATCCACATACTTGTAAAGGGAAAAATGTATAATTTTGAAATTCTTTATTTTTTAATTTTTTAAAAAAGATATTTATTTATTTATTTGATAGAGATTACAAGTAGGCAGAGAGGCACACAGAAAGACAGAGAGGAAGGGAAATAGGCTCCCTGCTGAGCAGAGAGCTCCATGCGGGGCTTGATCCCAAGACCCTGGGATCATGACCTGAGCCGAAGGCAGAGGCTTTAACCCACTGAGCCACCTGGGCACCCCTCATTTTGAAATTCTTTAAAAGAAAATTAAAAATGACCTTTATAGGCTGGATGATTTGTGATTTCAGACTGATATATAAACACAAGTTTTTCATAAAATATTTAGTCAATCCAGACCTATAAAGAGAAGTCAGAATATTAAACAAGGTTAAGGTTGTGACATACATTGGAGGAGAGGAAGAAAGTAAAAGAACATGAAGTGAGTTAGTGAGAAACTGATAATAGGCATTAAAGAAACTTGCATATGAAACAAAGATATTAGTTTATTATAGCTGGTCTTTTATTTGGTTAATTTCATTATGGGAGAGAATTATTACTTTTTTTTTTTTTGAGAAAAGGTGAGAGAGGGAGTGTGAGTAGGGTTGGGGAGGGGCAGAGGAAGAGGAAGAAAGAGAATCCTACACAGGTACACACCCAGCATAACCCCATGTGCGGCTCCATCCCACAACCCTGAGATCATGACCTGAACTGAAATCAAGAGTCGGATGTTTAGCCAATTGAACCACCCAGACACCTCAAGAATTATTACTTTTTTAAAATTATTCTACACTTGCATTTAGGATGAGTGAGGGAAACTAGAGGCAGAGAAAAGTGTTCACACTGAATTAAATTGTGGGCATAACTCTATGAGGCTTACAATAAGAGATACCTGAGAGATATTTCATGAAAAAGTATCAATAATTAGTGTTGCATTGCAAATAGGAAAGAAGGAGGAAGAAACAATGTAGATTCTACAATTTGGAGGACATGGGGCACCTGGGTGGCTCAGTTGGTAAAGCATCTGCCTTTGACTAAGTCATGATCTCAGGGTCCTAGGATCGAGCCCTGCATCAGGCTGCCCCCTCCATGGGGAGGGAGTCTGCTTCTCCTTCTCCCTCTGCCTCTCCCCACCATTCATGCTCTCGCTCTGTCTCAATAAATAAATAAAATCTTAAAAAAAAAATAAAATTTGGAGGACATATTAAAGACATTTTGCAAAATAATCAATTATTCTAATCAAGCATAATCTTATTTATGTGCAAATCTTTAAAAAAAATTTGCTTTTTTTTTTGCTTTAGAAAAATGGGATGATTACAGTGTTATCAGTTATTAACTCAGGGTTAAATATTGTAAACATAAAATTATTCAAAAATTATCTACTTCCTACATAAGCCATTTTATTCATAATTGTGTAGAAGATAAATGCATCCCTTAATTCTTAGATATTACAACTCTTTTAGAAATACTGAGCTTAGGGACGCCTGGGTGGCTCAGTTGGTTAAGCAGCTGCCTTCGGCTCAGGTCATGATCCCAGCGTCCTGGGATCGAGTCCCACATCGGGCTCCTGGCTCAGCAGGAAGCCTGCTTCTCCCTCTGCCTCTGTCTGCCACTCCGTCTGCCTGTGCTCACTCTCTCCCCACCTCTCTCTCTGATAAATAAATAAAATCTTAAAAAAAAAAAAAAAGAAATACTGAGCTTAGAGTAATGACTAACAAAATGACTAAAAGATACCTGCTCCTTAAAATGTCTGGACACTCAAACTTTTTAAATGTCTATCAACTCCCTGGTGTGACTGAGAGTTTGTTAGATAGTAATAGTTCCTTAGATAGTTATATAGATTAGTTAGATAGTGATAAAATACCGTTACTAAAGCATTACTAAACTTGCCTGTACCTATGTCACTTTTAAATTTCTGTAACCTCATTATAAATTAATAGTTTTATTTGTGGAGGTAAAGATTAACCCCATAGTGTATTAGCATAATAGGAGCTAGCTAAATTCATAAATAAGCAGCAAATTCAGTGTACTTATGATGCATCTCCACTGTGATTAACTCCACCAAAATATTTATTAGGAAACTGATATTGTGGGGTAAAAAAGGTAGAGGAGGAATGAATTTTGCAGGTCACTTTTACATTTGCTAAGAATTACTAATAAGATGCTATCTGTGTACAGGTAATAGTCTATTTAAATTGGCATAGCAATCACAATTCAAAAATAAGTCAGTGGTATGTTTTCCTTCAGGAGGACAGGCAAAAATGGAAAGATTGGCATTAGATTTAAAGTTTGTTGATCTGACAGAAATTTTTTAATCAAAAGGTCAGTGAAAGAAACGGCATGCCTTCAGTTCCACAGAAGCAAAAAAGGAATGAAGTAAGCTCTCTTGAATGTTAGATGAGAAATAGTTCTCAGGGTGCCTGGGTGGCTCAGTGGGTTAAAGCCTTTGTCTTCGGCTCAGACCATGATCCCAGCGTCGTGGGATCGAGCCCCGCATCGGGCTCTCTGCTTGGCGGGGAGCCTGCTTCCTCCTCTCTGTGCCTGCCTCTCTGCCTACTTGTAATCTCTGCCTGTCAAATAAATAAATAAAATCTTAAAAAAAAAATAGTTCTCAACCCTGACTACACATTAAAATTGAGGTGCTTTAACAAATACTGGTCTTCTCACTAGATATTTCATTTTAATTGTTATAGGATGATACTTCTACATCTCTTTATCTTAACTCATCTGATAATTCTAATGTCTCACCACAGTTGAGAATATACAGATTATTCTATCTTTAGCATGCTCATAATTACTCAGTGGACTTGTTAGAACACCCATTTTTTTACTTCACCCTGAGAGTTACTGATTCAGTAGGTTTGAGATGGAGTAAAAGATTTTACTTTTCTAAAGTTTCCAGATGACTGTGATGCTGCTGGTCTTAAAGACCACACTTCAAGAACAGCAGTTTATGTTAAAACAACAGAAATTCATTGTCACCAACAAAATGGTGCCTAATCATTTGGGTATTCAGTGTTTAAATGACATATTTTTAGATATTTCTGTCATATCTATAATTGCTTATGTTTAAAGGAATATAATTTATTTATTAAGTTCTGTTAGAAGAATATCCTAATAAGACAACTTAGACCCATATAAATAACGTTTTTTTTAGACATAAGTTATATTTGGCAATCTGGACAGTTATCAAATTTTTTTTTAAGTTTTTTAAAAAGTTACCATAATTTTCCAGAAATCATAATTTTTAATACAGTATTATAATTTTTAGCAGTTATGTACAGTATCATAATTTTTTAGCTTCAGCATGCTAACTTAATTTTCCATTCACCTATATGAAATTAATCAAACTTGAGCTGAAATTTGTTCTGGTTAAACTTTCCTCAAAAGTTTAGTTACAAAGTTTCAAAAACACTGTATATATTTATCTTTGTATTTTATAAATATAAATTAGGACCTTGAAGTGAAGTTAATTAAAGGAAATAAAATATTCATATAAATTCTTGGGTATTGTTAATAGCCACATTAAAAAGTAGAAAAGACAATGATGTCCTTAAGCTTCTTTGGTTTAGAAAAACGTGAAAGTAGTATTTTGTTTTGACTATTCTTTCACTACATTTAAATTACTAATTGAATACAGAGTATGAGCTGTCATTTTTTTTTAAATCACCATTAAGTAAATGTGATGATAATGCATAATACTGTATTGAAAATGAAAAATATGCTTCAGAAGATACAAATTAATATTAATAAAGTCACTTTGCTTTTATGTTGTTCAAATGCAAACTACATGTATTTTCTCAAAGTCATTAAAGATACAGAAAAGAAATTGAATATCTACAATAATCTTCCAGAGAGATTTACATAATTCAAATAGGACTGCAATGTTTAAAGATAGGTTTTTTGGGCACCTAGGTGGCTCAGTTGGTTAAGCAACTGCCTTCAGCTCAGGTCATGATCCCAGAGTACTGGGATCGAGTCCCGCATTGGGCTACCAGCTCCATGGGGAGTCTGCTTCTCCCTCTGACCTTCCCTCTCATGCTCTCTCTCACTGTCTCTCTCTCAAATAAATAAATAAAAATATTAAAAATAGATAGCTTTTTTAATGCATCACATTGTCACATACTTTTGTAAACACAATAAAATATAATCGACTTTTCACTTTTGAAAGTAAACATCTTATTTTAATGAGAAAAAGTATGTATTCAAATAATGATTTGAAATATAATTTCAGATAAAACAATTACTTCTCTAGTAAATTGCTTCAGATTTATAAGAATTTCACAGCACAATGTGTCTGAGAGGCCTAGAGGATTTATGTTAGACCATGATTTTAGAGAAAGGACACTAAGGCTAATGAGTAATGTACAGTATTCTCTAGGGAATATTTCAGCACCAGGCTGTAAATGGAAAGCTGACCATAAATGCCAAGTGGATAACTAGGGATTGCAGTATAGTAACAAATAAGGTCATTACCAATCTGATACTTAAACAAATAGCAAGGTCAAGATGAACTGTGACTCCAAATGTGAAGGCAGACAGGGTGCTCTGCAATTTGGTACAGGACAGTTTTTAGAGATCAGTCATCAATTCACAAACCAAGAAGTCAGTAAGTACAGAAAGGTCAAACAGAATACCATTAAATACATACCATTTATTAGCTAAGGTAGTTTACTGTTTAAGACTTAATTTTTACTGTCTTTTATAATAATGTACGTAAACCAAGCTCTCTGTAGAACTTGAGATTTTAGAATGTACGTAAACCAAGCTCTCTGTAGAACTTGAGTAATTAAAATGAAAATCAAATAAATGGTTGGGAAATTCAGAATGGGGAGAACTGAGTAATTTGGAAGGACCACTCTGTTCCTCAGCCTTTTTTCTAGAAGCTAGATTTGTTGTATCCTCTGTCTATTTAGTACTCACTTCCTAAGTACATACCGTAGTATCAGTACACAGTGGTTTGTAAGCTCCTTAATTAAAGGAAATAAAAATGTTTTTAAATATATTACTTCATCCTTCAACCTTTAATATAAAGACTTATTTCAATGGTTTCCCACATCTTAGAGAATTTAGCAATTAAATGATCGGACCAATCGATGTTTGCCACTTCCAAATATCTGTCATTTTGAGCTTGCAATTTTAATGAGAGGCTTGTAACAAATAAAGTTTCATTCCATCTAACCATCCAACGATTCTTGAATTGCAGCTCCAGTATTTCAGACTTATGTTTATCCCCTTTAAATATGAACATTTCCACTGATGAATAATTCAATACTTCCCAAAGGTGCCTTCATTTCATCTTTGAGTAATCATTTTGAAAATTCACTTATATTTGGAATGAATATCTGTGTCCTCCTAATTTCATTTTTGATTCCACCTCTCTAATTACATTACTTAAGTGATTAAAAACGATCAATTAACACCCCTTCTCAAGTCAACCTTCAGATATTTTAAGATTCCTATGATATGCCCTAAGGCTCTTTTTAATCCTCCCCCATCTCCGGGGAATCTTTAGAGGCATTTTTAATTTGGTGGAACAAACAAGGTCAGCAATGAATTTGCAGCTCTTTCCCTGGACAACTGTGTTACTCTGGCAAGTCATTCAACTAGTTTCCTAGCCTCTCAAAACAAAACAACAAAAAGACTCTCCAGTATGGAACACTAGGATACTTCTTAAAAATCTCTTTGACAGCAACATAATTTTGTTCACCTTTTTGTTAAGCTCTGAGGTTTTTGCAAACCTCTTTGTATTTGATGTCTTAACTATGCAATCATTTAAATCATACTGTTTGGTGCAAAACACAGCAATAGGTAGCACTGATTCTATAATTTCCTTTCTCATCTTTTGAATATGTCCTTTTAATTCTGCATTTATTCTAGAGTACCCTTGAAATAATTTACTTTTATTCTTAATTAGAATAACTTCTAAGTAGTTGTCAGAATTTGGGGGATTTTTTTAGACTTTAGAAAATGCTTACATCATTGTTCTTTAATTCATTCATTAAAAACAAAGCAGTGGGGACACAAAACTGACTCATGGCTTCATAGATCTGTAATTTTGTTCAATCTGATTTTAATCTCTATTTTTCAGAACTTTTATAATGTCATTTGAGTTGTATCTGGCTATAGTAAATGGTTCCCACTTGAGATGATAGGGCTGCCTTCTCCTTTGGTGCCCCCATGTCTGATTCACTGTAAATAATCCCTACTTAGTTACAATTAAATCTAAAGTATCTGCTCTTTGTGGAAAGGGAGAGGGGAAATTAAGAATTACTAAACGTGGGGTGCCTGGGTAGCTCAGTGGATTAAGCCTCTGCCTTCCGCTAGGTCATGATCTCAGGGTCCTGGGATCGAGCCCTGCATCGGTCTCTCTGGTCAGAAGGGAGCCGCTTCCCCCCTCTCTCTCTGCCTGCCTCTCTGCCTACTTGTGATCTCTCTCTGTCAGATAAATAAATAAAATCTTAAAAAAAAAAAGAATTACTAAACCTTGTTTTTAAGTAAATGGTAATTCCAGCAGATAATTAGGTAACCACAT
Source organism: Mustela erminea (assembly GCF_009829155.1). Classification (NCBI taxonomy): domain Eukaryota; kingdom Metazoa; phylum Chordata; class Mammalia; order Carnivora; family Mustelidae; genus Mustela; species Mustela erminea. Next base: position 107,355,600 of record NC_045617.1, on the reverse strand, counting down.
GTTTTGGCAACTGTATTTTGCTTTGCCTGTCTTTCCCCTTTATAATGAAATAATGTTCATTGTTTCAGTTTTGTTCCCTAAACCTATGTCTTCTCTTTAAAAATATCTGATAAAATAATTTGTTGAGAATTATCTAACTCTCAGAGTGACAGAAGTTTAGAGATACTTTGGTATGCAACAATATCCTGTCTTCGGTAGTAAAGACCCATTTCCTTAGAATACATTATCTGTTCATTCAATCCATTTAATGGAAGGTCTGTTATATTCCATGTCTATCCAATATATTTAACTAAACTTGAAAATTCTTATAATCTCACATTTTATCTCCTATCAATTGATCCTATCAATTTCCTCTTAGTTATGTCTGCTGAATACATCATCATAAGCCAAAATTCTTTATTGGTCAGTGCCATTTTTTTAAACCCTTGACTATACCTTTTAGATATTTCATACACCCTTGCAGTCTTTCTTATAGTCTGAACCTTACCATGCTATCTTTTTCTCTTTTTAAATTATCCTTCTCTTACTTGAAACAGTTACACAAATATTTTCCAAATGTTATAGAATATAGTTTTTTTCCTCCTTGCTACTTATCAAAATACAAAATGAACCTTATTATATGATATTACTGGCAATTTCTATTTTATCCAGAAAGTAAATGATAAAATACTTATTACCACTAGAACAGATCTTTTTTTTTTTCAAAGATTTTATTTATTTATTTGACAGATAGAGACCACAAGCAGGCAGAGAGGCAGGCAGAGAGAGAGGAGGAAGCAGGCTCCCCGCAGAGCAGAGAGCCCGATGCGGGGCTTGATCCCAAGACCCTGGGATCATGACCTGAGCTGAAAGCAGAGGCTTTAACCCACTGAGCCACCCAGGCGCCCCTAGAACAGATCTTTTGAGAAAACCACTCTCTTTCTTATTTGGTATTGAATCAGTTTAAGATATTTATTGTATGTGCATAATTTCCTGAGACTTGCATCATACACAGTTCATAATTACAGGTTCCTTAAAGTTGTTTGGATTTGTTGAATGCAATTTTTGTCTCACATCTAACTATAAGTAAATATGTATTTAACAATGTTTTATTTGAACTAAATAATTCCGATTTCCTATTGGGTCTATACAATATTTAGATTAAATTAGACATTGTAATTGATTTAGTTGATGGTACTTAATAATAATAGCTTCTGCTATTAATAGAATATATGAATAAATTGATATTTTAAACTTCATTATGATTTGACTTCAGATTGCAATTTTAATTTCCTTTTGTATGTGGTATTTTGCCTTTAGCTTTTCCTTCACTTAAAAAGTTAGAAGATAGAACTGGACAGGGGAGGTATGAATAATGTTTCACTATTCTTCAGCTTAAGGGGTGAAATAGATTTTACAAAATTCAGTAATGTAAACACCATTTAGTCTAATTACTACATATGTAGGGCTGTTTTGAACAGTAAAATCCACATGACTTCTTATGAATTATGTTTATTTTATGAGTTGATGCAACTTGCTTTTAACTTCCATATACAGTATCCCTTATACATATTGTCATTTATCCTCTACCCCCATAAAACATTCTGGCAGTGAGAGCTTTACTAGGTGAGATGGGAGTTTAGTTTCAAGCTTGACTAGTTCAAAGCTGACTCCAGTACTTTAAATCTTCATTTATAAGTCATCCTTTCTCATTTTAAGGGAAATAGAATCTCAGCCAGCTCATCTTGAAGCGCAGAAATTCCTTCTAAAACCCTGAGGCTAAAGCAGTGACATCTCTAAAGTTACAAATGTCTGTGTGATAACCCTTTTACTCAAAGAAAATGCATTTACTGACTTCAATATATTCCTTTTATTCCTCTAAACAGAAGCAATTCTATCCAGTTATGTATTCCTTTCTAGTACATTGGAAAAGGAAAACATTCTCATATTGTCCCTTTTCTTTAGAATCTTTTTTCATCTCCTTTTATTTGCATTTTACAAAGGAATGAAGCCTCAAAAGCCAATCTGTAGGACATTTTGAGATGTAACAATATTGGCTGGGATTGGTGAGAATCCTATTTCAAAGTAGGGATTAAAAACAAGCAAAATCATATGCTTATGTTTATATCACATCCAGACAGCATGACATCTTATAAGGAAAACTTTATTTGAAAAAAAATGCATAATTATATGAAGGTAAAGTAGGCCATAATCTACAGTGTACTGACAGAGAAAGAAGAGCTACAGAGACAAAAAGGATGGATAAACTTTTCCCTTGCAAGGCTTCACTGAAAAGATTCTATGTGAAATGATACTGGAAGGATGTATAGGAATTTTTACACAAGGAGATGTGGGTGAAAAATAGATGGTAGGGAGAGGAAGGGATGATGAAGTGGAATGGATGTTCCTTAGTGAAGGGAATATTCGTATATGCCCAAGCTAGAAAAATAATTTAACAAGTCTGGGAAACTATAATCAATGTGGTGAGGCAGAGATGTAGGGAATTCAAAGGTAGATAGAACAAAATTGGGAAATTATTTATATGGCAAAGCAAGCAGTGTTAACTTTTACCAGTTAGTCATTAGAGAGCCAAACTACGTTTTCGAAGAAGAGAATGTTTATCTTTCATTCATGAGAAATGAGAATGGATTAACAAGATTTAGTGCAGGTATACCTTTCAGGAAGCCAGCAAAATAGCAGAAGGAGAGTTGTTAAGGGTTAGGATTAAGGAAGCAGTAATACAGAAAGAGGCAATGCGTTGAAGGTGAGAAGTACCTTAAGTAATATCAACCAAATATTGTAACCAGTCTGGATGGATGGGGGAGATAAATTAATGATGTTAATCCTTCAAATATAATGTCTGGTAATTATGATGTATTTAACTGAGCTGTATTTAAATCAAGCTATTAGGAGGGAATAGGATTCCCATTTGGGCATTTTAAGTTTGAGATGCCTGTGAAACAGGTATTTTCCACAGGCAATTAAAATTTTAATACTTTTGGCTTAAACTCAGAAGTGTGAATTAGCATATACAACACATGAATTTGCTAGAAATAAACAAGGCTTTCCTTGACAATATGTCTGTTTAACTATAGGCACAGAAGAGAATGAATGAAGGAGACAGAGAAAGGGCAGTCACAGATGTAGAGAAGAGTCCAAGTTGGGGAGCGTGCTGCACAAGGAGTTGAGGAGCAGTGTGAGAGAGTGGAGGCCAATTAATAGAACACAAAGTATTGTACAACACATAATCCATCAATTGAAGGTAGTGTTCTCATTATAAAGAAACATATTTATTAGGTAACAAAGGATCAGTGATCAATGTAATGAAAAACAAGATTTAGATAGTTGGTGTGATGGGCTGAATTACATACCCACAAAATGCATACGGTGAACTCCTAAGGCCCATTACCTCTGAACATGACTTTATTTTCAGATAGGGTCCTTACAGAGGCAGTGAAGTTAAAATGAGGTCATTGGGGTGGGCCCTAATCCAGTATTACTGGTGTCCACATTAAGAAGAGAAACTCTAGACACAGAAGCATGAATAAAGAGAAGACATGTGACAGGACACAGGAAGAAGATAGCCTTCCAAAAGTCAAGGGAGGGAAATGCCTTTCCCTTACATCGGATAAGAAATCAATTTTCCCTGTGTTGCCTCTAGCCTCCAGAACTGTGACTCAATAATTTTCCATATTTAAAGGCACCCAGGTTATGGTACTTTAATATGGCAGCCTAGGAAATGAATACACTTGTTCATAAATGATTCAGGTTAACACTAAATTAATATTGGGTCATTTGTACTTTGAAACAATCTAATTAACCTCTTTTATTTATGTAATTAGCAGGAAATGCTATATATTTATTTAAATATAAAAATATTTTGCTTTTCTGTTAACATGACTATTTCATTGAAATATAACAAGATACTATAATAATTTTGAGTAGTATAAGTAACAATCACTGAGCATAATATTTATATAGTCTATTGCTCACAATGACATAATGGATTAAATATTAATATTTAATCAATTTAAAAATGAGAAAATTGAGACATGGAGAATTTGAATAATCTGCCCATTCTTAAATTGTTAGAATTGTCAGACCAAGGCAGTTCAACTTATTTGAGAAGCAAGTTCTTATCCACTTCATTGTCAGTTATTCATACAAAATTAGGCATGTATTTTCAAATACCTAGATTTCTATTATAATAATAGAGGAGTTAATTTCATGTTTCACCTATGTAATTAGTGGTCAGTTCAGTCAGGAAAATCATCACGTATGTACTTGGCTGTAAAAAGCAAATTATGCAGTCTGAAGATGACTATATGACACCATGACAACTGTGTCGTATCTGTCTATTTCATGTCTGAAATACAGTCAGAATTATGTCTGGCTGTATTTCAAAAGTTTAATTATTCCATATCTGATTAAAGAGACTAACAAAAATGGGATTCAAAAAAATAAGTGAAGGAAAAAATTGGAAGTAAAAAATTGTGATGTTATAAAAATAGTGTATTGATTTTTTTTTGTTTTTTTTTTTGCACTGCATAGTTATATGCACTGATGATAACATATTATAAAATACTTAATTTTTAGGTAATGATAAATATATAAGCAGTTAAAACTTCATGGTACATCAAATCATAATGTTAGAATAGTCTAAGAAACCAAGCAATACCATTCTGGCTTTATGGGAATTTCATTATTAGATTTCTTTTGCAACTTGTATCTGTTGACAGTACAAACCTTTGCAACTTTGTTCTACACTACAAAATTTACATTAATTTAAGACAGACTGGATTGAATATAATTGCATTAACATTTTCTAGCATTCATATAGTATATTTTTAAAAATTATTTTTATTAACATATAATGTATTATTTGCCCCAGGGGTACAGGTCTATAAATCATCAGGCTTAACACATTCCACAGCACTCACCATAGCTTACCCTCCCCAATGTCCATAACCCAACCACCCTATCCCTACCCTCCCACTCCCCAGCAACCTTCAGTTTGTTTTGTGAGATTAAGAGTCTCTTATGGTTTGTTTCCCTCCTGATTCCATTTTTTCCTTCCATACTCCCCACAACCCCACACCTTGCCTCTCAAATTCCCAATATCAGAGAGAGCATATGATAATTGTCTTTCTCTATTTGAATTATTTTGCTTAGCATAATACCACATCCACATTTTTGCAAATGGCAAAATTTCATTTCTTTTGATGGCTGCATAGTATTTCATCGTGTGTGTGTGTGTGTGTGTGTGTGTGTGTGTGTATGGTGTATATATATATATATGTACTATATATATATATATAGTACATATATATACCACTTCTTCTTTATCCATTCTTCTGTTGATGGACATCTAGGTTCTCTCCATAATTTGGCTATTGTGGACACTGCTACTATAAACATTCGGGTGCATGTGCCCCTTCGGAACACTACATTTTTACCCTTAGGGTAAATACCCGGTAGTGTGATTGCTGGGTCATAGGGTAACTCTATTTTCAACTTTTTGAGGAACCTCCATGCTGTTTTCCAGAGTGGCTGCACCATCTTGCATTCCCACCAGTGGTGTAGGAGGGTTCCCCTTTCTCTGCATCCTCGCAAACACCTGTCATTTCCTGAGTTGTTAATTTAGCCGTTCTGACTGGTGTGAAGTGGTATCTCATTGTGGTTTTGATTTGTATTTCCCTGATGCCAAATGATGTGGAGCACTTTTTCATGTGTCTGTTGACCATCTAAATGTCTTCATCGCAGAAATGTCTGTTCATGTCTTCCGCCCATTTCTATATTATATTATTTGTTCTTTGGATATTGAGGTTGATAAGTTCTTTATACATTTTGGATACTACCCCTTAATCTGATATCTCATATGTGAATATCTTCTCCCATTCTGTCAGTTGTCTTTTGGTTTTGTTGACTGTTTCCTTTGCTGTGCAAAAGCTTTTGATCTTGAAGTCCCAATAGTTCATTTTTACCCTTGCTTCCCTTGGCTTTGGCGATGTTTCTAGAAAGAAGTTGCTGTGGTTGAGGTGAAAGAGGTGGCTTACCGTGTTTTCCTCAAAGATTTTGATGGATTCCCATCTTACACTGAGGTCTTTCATAAACTTGGAGTCTATTGTTGTGTGTGGTATAAGGAAATGGTCCATTTTCTTTTTCTGCATGTGGCTGTTCAATTTTCCCAGCACCATTTGTTAAAAAGGCTGTCTTTTTTCCACTGGACATTCATTCCTGCTTTGTCAAAGATTAGTTGACCATAGAGTTGAGGGTCTATTTTTGGGCTCTCTATTCTGTTCCATTGATCTATGTCTCTGTTTTCATGCCAGTACCATATTGTCTTAATGATGACAGCTTTGTAATAGAGCTTGAAGTCTGGAATTGTGATGCCACCAACTTTGGCTTTCTTTTTCAACATTCCTCTGGCTATTCAAAGGAACCATTTATATGGTTCCATATAAATTTTAGGAATATTTGCTCCATTTCATTAAAAAAATTGATGGTATTTTGATAGGGATTGCATTAAACGTGTAGATTGCTTTAGGTAGCATAGACATTTTCACAATAGTTCTTCCAATCCATGAGCATGGAACGTTTTTCCATTTCTTTCTGTCTTCCTCCATTTCTTTCCTGAGTATTTTGTAGTTTTCTGAATACGGATTCTTTTCCTCTTTGGTTAGGTTAATTCCTAGGTATCTTATGGTTCTGGGTACAATTGTAAATGGGATTGACTCCTTAATTTCTTTCTTCTGTCTTCTTGTTGGTGTATAGAAATGCAACTGTTTTCTGAACATTGATTTCATATACTGACACTTTACTTAATTCCTGTATGTGTTCTAGCAGTTTTGGAGTAGAGTCTTTTGGATTTCCATGTAAAGTATCATGTCATCTCCAAAGAGTGAGAGTGTGACTTCATCTCTTCCAATTCTTATGCCTTTTATTTCTTTTTGTTGTCTGATTGTTGAGGCTAAAACGTCTAGTACTGTGTTGAATAGCAGTGGTGATGGTGGACATCCCTGCTGTGTTCCTGACCTTAGGGGCAAGCTCTTAGTTTTTCCCCATTGGGAATGATATTTGATGTGGGTTTTCATAAATGGCTTTGATGGTATTGAGGTGTGTACTCTCTATCCCTACATGTTGAAGAATTTTGATCAAGAAAGGATGCTGTTCTTTTCAAATGCTTTTCAGCATCTATTGAGTGTATCATATGGTTCTTCTTTCTTTATTAATGTATTGTATCACATTGATTGGTTTGCAGATGTTGAACCATCCTTGCAGCCCAGGAATAATTCCCACTTGGTCATGGTCAATAATCCTTTTAATGTCCTTTTGGATCCTATTGGTGAGAATTTATGCATTCATGTTCACCAAGGATATTGGTCTGTAATTCTTATTGATGGGGTCTTTGTCTGGTTTTGGGATCAAAGTAATCCTGGCCTCATAAAATTACTTTGGAAGTTTTCCTTCTATTTCTATTTTTTGGGACAGTATCAGGAGAATACCTATTAATTCTTTCCTAAATGTTTGGTAGAATTCCCTCTGGGAAGCCATCTCGCTCCAGGCTCTTGTTTATTGGAGGATTTTTGATGATTGCTTCAATCTCCCTATGGGTTATGTGTCTGTTCAGGTTTTCTGTTTCTTCCTGGTTCAGTTTTGAAAGTTTGTATGTCTCTAGGAATGCATCCATTTCTTCCAAATTGACAAATTTGCTGGCATATAGTCGCTCATAAGATGTTGTTATGATTGTTAGTATTTCTTTGGTGTTGGTTGTGATCTCTCCTTTCATTCATGATTTCATTAATTTGGGTCCTTTCTCTTTCTTATCGGTAAGTCTGCCCATGGGTTGATTAATCTTATTAATTGTTTCAAAGTACCAGCTCCTAGTTTCATTGATTTGTTCTATTGTTCTTTTGGTTTCTCTTTCATTGCTTTCTGCTGTGATCTTGATTATTTCTGTTCTCCTGCTGAGTTTAGGATTTCTTTGTTGTTCTTTCTCCAGCTCCTTTAGGTGTAGGGATAGGTTGTGTATTTGCAACCTTTCTCGTTTCTTGAGAAAGTCTTGTATCACTATATACTTTCCTATCAGGCCCGCCTTTGCTGTGTCCCAAAGATTTTGAACTGTTGTGTTTTCATTTTTATTTGCTTCCATGAATCTTTTTTTCAATTCTTCTTCAATTTCCTGGTTGACACATTCATTCTTTAATAGGATGCTTTTTAGCCTCCATTTATTTGAGTTCTTTCCAACTTTTATCTTATGATTGAGTTCTAGCTTCAGAGCATTGTGGTCTGAAAATATGCAGGGAATGATCCCAATCTTTTGGAACTGGTTGAGACCTGATTTGTGACACAGGATGCGATCTATTCTAGAGAAAGTTCCATGTGCACTAGAGAAGAATGTGTATTCTGTTGCTTTGGGATGGCATGTTCTGAATATATCTGTGATGTCCATCTGGTCCAGTGTGTCATTTCATTTCATTTCATTTCATTTCATTTCATTTCATTTCATGAAAGCCTTCATTTCCTTGTTAATATTTTGCTTAAATGATCTGTCCATTTCAGTGATGGGGGTGTTAAAATCCCCTACTATTGTTGTCTTATTGTTAATGTGTTTCTTTGATTTTGTTATTTATTGGTTTGTATAATTGGCTGCTCCTGAGTTAGGGGCATAGGTATTTAAAATTGTTAGATCTTTGTTGAACAGACCCTTTAAGTATGATATAGTGTCCTTCCTCATCTCTTATTATACTCTTTTCCTTAAAATCTATTTTATCTGATATAAGGATTGCCACCCTAGCTTTCTTTTTTTTTTTCTTTTTATTTATTTATTTATTTATTTATTTATTTATTTTATTTCCAGCATAACAGTATTCATTATTTTTGCACCACACCCCGTGCTCCATGCAATCCGTGCCCTCTATAATACCCACCACCTGGTACCCCAACCTCCCACCCCCCGTCCCTTCAAAACCCTCAGATTGTTTTTCAGAGTCCATAGTCTCTCATGGTTCACCTCCCCTTCCAATTTCCCCCAACTCCCTTCTCCACTCTAAGTCCCCATGTCCTCCATGCTATTTGTTATGCTCCACAAATAAGTGAAACCTAGCTTTCTTTTGATGTCCATTAGCATGATAAATTGTTTTCCACCCCCTCACTTTAAATATGGAGGTGTCTTTGGGTGTAAAATGAGTTTCTTGCAGACAGCATATTGATAGGTCTTTTTTTTTTTTTTTAATCCATTCTGATACCCTATGTCTTTTGAGTGGGGCATTTAGCCAGTTTACATTCAGGGTCACTATTGAAGAATATAAATTTAGTGCCATTGTATGGCCTGTAAGTTGAGTGTGTATATTTTCTCCGTTCCTTTCTGGTCTACTTCTTTTAGGTACTCTCTTTGCTTAGATTACCCCTTTCAATATTTCCTGTAGGGCTGGTTTGGTTTTTGCAAATTCCTTTAGTTTTTGTTTGTCCTGTAAGCTTTTTATCTCTCCTATTTTTAATGGCAGCCTAGCTGGATATAGTATTCTTGGCTGCATATTTTTCTCATTTAGTGCTCTGAATATATCATGGCAGTCCTTTCTGGCCTGCCTGGTCTCCGTGGATAAGTCTGCTGTCAATCTAATATTTCTACCAAGGTATGTTACAGAGCTCTTGTCCTGAGCTGCTTTCAGGATTTTCTTTTTCACTAAGATTTGTCTTACTATGAGATAAGGAGGTGTGTACCTCCTGGGATTTTGATGCTTGTTCCCTTTACCATATTAGAGAATATCTCTGTTATAATTTGCTCCACTATACCTTCTGCCCCTATCTCTCATTCTTCTTGTTCTGGGATCTCAATTATTCTAATATTGTTTCATCTTATGCTTTCACTTATCTCTTGAGTTTTCCCCTTGTTATCCAGTAGTTGTTTGTCTCTCTTTTGCTCAGCTTTTTTTTTTAAGGTTTTATTTATTTATTTGAGAGAGAGAGAGAGATAACAAGTAGGCATAAAGGCAGGCAGAGAAAGAGGGGGAGGCAGGCTCCCCGCTGAGCAGAGAGCCTGATGTGGGTCTCGATCCCAGGACCCTGGGATCATGACCTGAGTCAAAGGCAGAGGCTTCTACCCACTGACCCACCCAGGTGCCCTCAGCTTTTTTATTCCCCATCATTTGGTCTTCCATATCACTAATTCTCTCTTCTGCCTCATTTATTAAAGCAGTAAGAGCCTCCATTTTTTTTTATTTTAAGATTATTTATTTATTTGACAGAGAAAGAGAGATATCACAAGTAGGCAGAGAGTCAGGCAGAAGGAAAGGGGGAAGCAGGCTCCCTGCTGAGCAGAGAACCTGATGTAGGACTCAATTCCAGGACCCTGAGATCATGACCTGAGCCAAAGGCAGAGGCTTAACCCACTGAGCCACCCAGGGTACCCAAGAGTCTCCGTTTTTTATTGCACCTCATTAGTAACTTTTTAAAATTTTTTCAAGTTGATTAGATTTTAGTTCTTTTATTTCTCTGATAAAAGGATTCTCTGATATCTTCCATGCCTTCTTCGAGTCCAGATAGCACCTTGATTATTGTCATTCTGAACTCTAGTTCTGACATATTACCAATATCTGTACTGATTAGGTCCCTAGATGTTAGTACTGCTTCTTCTTTTTTGTTAATGGTAAGTCTTTCTGCCTTGTCATTTTTTTTCTATATTAGAATATATGAATGAGAGAGTAAAATACTAAAAAGGGTGGCAAAGACCAGAGAAAAATATACACTAACTGAATCAGAAGAGACCTGATACCTGAGGGAAAAGACGGGGAATCAATTTTTTTAAAAGTGTGTGTTTGTGTGAGTGTGTGTGTGTGTATATATATATATATATATATATATATATATATATATATATATTAGACTGGTGAATAGAAGAGAACCATCCACTTGATTTTGGGTATATCCTAGTCTCTTAGAAGAAACTATCTCCCAAAATTTTAAAGAAAGAAAAACCTGTATCTATCTATCTATAAGAAGAATAAACAGAATGAAGGGTTGGGATATGACTGTAAAGATGGAAATTTAAAACTCTAAAAAAGGATTTGATAAGTTGGTTGGAAAAAGAAGAAAAGAAAAGAAAATAGGAGAGAACGTGATCAGACTGGAGCTAGATTTAAGGTATATTTTGTTCTCTTTGAAGAAATTATATCCCAAAATTTTAAAGAAGAAAAACCTATAGGTATACAAAATATAAGGATAAATACAACGAAAGGATAAAATATAACTATAACAATGAAAATTTAATAAGATTTTTTTTAATAACTGATAAGATAAAATAGTTAAAAAATGTTTAAAGAGGAAAAATGAAAAGTTTAAAAAATGGAATAAGAAATAACAAAATTAAAAAAAAATTAACTTTGCAAGACTATTAGATCATGGGGAAAATCCATGAATTGTATGTGTTGCTTTCCCCTAGCTCTGGAGTTCCACAGTTCTCATTGATTGGTGAACTTGGTCTTGTCTGGATGTTCTTGCTGATCTTTTGGAGTGTGGCCTGTTGCAGTGATTCTCAAATGTCTTTGCCTAAGGTGGAATTGCACCACCCTTGCCAGGGGCCAGACTAAGTAATCTGCTCATGTTAGCTCTTGGTAGCTTGTGTTCCCTGAACCGTTTATGTAGAGCTCTGGAGGATGAGAATGAAAATGGCGGCTTCCCAATATCCAGCCTGGAGGAGCTGAGAACTTGGGGCCCCACTCCTCAGTGGGCCCTCAGAGAAAAGCAGTCAATCCCTCCTGTCTCCCTGGTCCCTGGCCATGCTCTGTGCTTACCTTGCCTGTGACTGAGCATTTCTATCTCTGGCACATGGCCCCGTTTGAGTCTCCAAACCCAGCAGATTCCTACCATGATACTCCCTTGCTGCTCCTTCTGGAGGAAGTAGGAGAGTGTCTCTCTAGATCTGCCACTTGTAGTGTCCCTGCTCAAAGAGCAATGACCCAACTGGGCCTGGCATCATGGTTTAAGGTAACCCTGAGCTGAGAGCTCACTCCTCGGCCTTGTCTCTCTAGCCAGTTTCCCTGCTCTGACAACTGGCAGCTCTACCACACTGAGACACTCCATCTTTCTGTGTGTCTGGGTCCTGAGAGCACACTGTTTCTGTGAGGGTTCCACCCCCACTTAGCCTCTGAAGTGATATCCATCAGTGGAACAGACTTCTAAAAGTTCTTATTCTTTTCTTGCAGCTCCATCACTTGCCAAGCGTGAGCCCCTCCCCCTGCAGTCTTTCTTCCTATTACTTCAGATTCACCTCTCTGCATGTCCTACCTTCCCGAAAATGGTCTATTTTCTGTTCCTAGAATTGATGCTCTTTTTCTCTTCCATCCCTTGTTGAGTTTATAGATGTTCAGAATTGTTTGATAACTATAAAGGTGAACTCCTGTGACCTAGTGCTATTTCAGTTTCCTACTCCTCTGCCATCTTGCTTCCCCTCCCATATAATATATTTAAGAGCAAAATATCATATTTTTCCCTCTAGTAATTGTAAATTTGTGTTCTATTATGTATACTCTTACATAGATTAGATAAAATAATGCACAACACATATACAGGGACTAGTAATCATAATACAGTCTTCTGTATTAAAAATGTACATTAACCTAACCAAAAAGACAAAACCACATAAATAAAGTAAAAAACGTTCAAACTTGAAAAGGAACCTTGGTCTTTTACATAAATACTATACTTACTAAATGCAGTTTAAATGCCCTTATGTTTTTTTATTTTTTTAAGATTTTTTATTTCTTCATGTAACAGAGAGAGATCGCAAGTAGGCAGAGAGGCAGGCAGAGAGAGAGGGAGAAGCAGGCTCCCTGCTGAGCAGAGAGCCCAATGTGGGACTCAATCCCAGGACCCCGAGATCATGACCTGAGCCGAAAGCAGAGGATTAACCCACTGAGCCACCCAGGCGCCCCTAAATGCCCTCATTTTTTAATCAAACAAAATATATGTGTGGGTTGTATAACACTTTTTGCTATTAAGTACTTTTATTTGATTCATAATGCAAATCAAGAATTAAAAGAAAAATACAGTATTTCTGCTAATCCAGAATAGGACAAATGAAAACTATTTAAATACTTTTCCCAGTTTTTTTGAAAAATAATTGTCATTCAACACTGTGTAAGTTTAAACTATATTTCATGGTGGTTAGATTTACATATGTTATAAAATTATTACTACAGTTTCAGCTAACATGCATCTTCACATATAGATACAATCAAAAGAAGAGAGAAAAGAAAGAATAAAGAAAAATAAATTCTTCTTGTGATGAAAACTCTTATGCTTTATTCTCTTAACAATTCTTGTTGTATATTACATCCCTAGTATTTACTTGTGTAGTAACTGGTGATTTGTAACTTTTTTTTTCTTGATTTTTTAAAATTTATTTTCAGCATAACAGTATTCATTATTTTTGCACCACACCCAGTGCTCCATGCAATCCATGCCCTCTCTAATACCCACCACCTGGTTCCCCCAACCTCCCACCCCCTGCCCCTTCAAAACCCTCAGATTGTTTTTCAGAGTCCATAGTCTCTCACGGTTCACCTCCCCTTCCAATTTCCCTCAACTCCCTTCTCCTCTCCATCTCCCCTTGTCGTCCATGCTATTTGTTATGCTCCACAAATAAGTGAAACCATATGATAATTGACTCTCTCTGCTTGACTTATTTCACTCAGCATAATCTCTTCCAGTCCCATCCATGTTGCTACAAAAGTTCGGTATTCATCCTTTCTGATGGAGGCATAATACTCCATAGTGTATATGGACCACAACTTCCTTATCCATTTGTCCATTGAAGGGCATCTTGGTTCTTTCCACAATTTGGCGACTGTGACCATTGCTGCTATAAACATTGGGGTACAGATGGCCCTTCATTTCACTACATCTGTATCTTTGGGGTAAATATCCAAGAGTGCAATTGCAGGGTAATAGGGAAGCTCTATTTTTAATTTCTTGAGGAATCTCCACACTGTTCTCCAAAGAGGCTGCACCAACTTGCATTCCCACCAACAGTGTAAGAGGGCTCCCCTTTCTCCACATCCCCTCCAACACATGTTGTTTCCTGTCTTGCTAATTTTGGCCATTCTAAGTGGTGTAAGGTGATATCTCAATGTGATTTTATTTTTTTTATTTTTTTTAAAGATTTTATTTATTTATTTGACAGACAGAGATCACAAGTAGGCAGAGAGGCAGACAGAGAGAGAGAGAGAGAGGAAGAAGCAGGCTCCCTGCCGAGCAGAGAGCCCGATGTGGGGCTCAATCCCAGGACCCTGGGATCATGACCTGAGCCGAAGGCAGAGGCTTTAACCCACTGAGCGCCCCTCAATGTGAATTTAATTGGAATCTCCCTGATGGCTAGTGATGATGAACATTTTTTCATGTGCCTGATAGCCATTTGTATGTCTTCATTGGAGAAGTGTCTGTTCATATCTTCTGCCCATTTTTTGATATGATTATCTGTTTTATGTGTGTTAAGTTTGAGGAGTTCTTTATAGATCCTGGATATCAACCTTTTTTCTGTACTGTCATTTGCAAATATCTTCTCCAATTCCGTGGGTTGCTTGTTTTCTTGACTATTTCCTTTGCTGTGCAGAAGCTTTTGATTTTGATAAAGTCCCAAAAGTTTATTTTCACTTTTGTTTCCTTTGCCTTTGGAGATATATCTTGAAATAAGTTGTTGTGGCTGATAATGAAGAGATTAATGCCTATGTTCTCCTCTAGGATTCTGATGGATTCCTGTCTCACATTAAGGTTTTTTATCCATTTTGAGTTTATCTTTGTGTATGGTGTAAGAGAATGGTCAAGTTTCATTCTTCTACATATAGCTGTCCAGTTTTCCCAGCACCACCTATTGAAGAGACTGTCTTTTTTCCACTGTATATTTTTACCTGTTCTGTCAAATATTATTTGCACATAGAGTTGAAGATCTATATCTGGGCTCTCTACTCTGTTCCACTGGTCTGTGTCTGTTTTTATGCCAGTATCATACTGTCTTGGTGATCACAGCTTTGTAGTAAAGCTTGAAATCAGGTAACATGATGCCCCCCGTTTTATTTTTATTTTTCAACATTTCCTTAGTGATCTGGGGTATCTTCTGATTCCATACAAATTTTAGGATTATTTTCTCCAGCTCTTTGAAGAATACCGGTGGAATTTTGATCGGAATGGCATTAAAAGTATAGATTGCTCTAGGCAGTATAGACATTTTAACAATGCTTATTCTTCCGATCCAAGAGCATGGAATGGTCTTCCATCTTTTGGTGTCTTCTTCAATTTCTTTCATAAGTGCTCTGTAGTTCCTCAAGTGCAGATCCTTTACCTCTTTGGTTAGGTTTATTCCCAGGTATCTTATGGTTCTTGGTGCTATAGTAAATGGAACTGATTCTCTAATTTCCCTTTCTGTATTTTCATTGTTAGTGTATAAGAAAGCCACTGATTTCTGTACATTGACTTTGTATCCTGCCATGTTACTGAATTGCTGTATGAGTTCTAGTAGTTTTGGGGTGGAATCTTTTGGGTTTTCCATGTAAGGAATCATGTCATCTGTGAAGAGAAAGAGTTTGACTTCTTCATTGCCAATTTGGAGACCTTTTATTTCTCTTTGTTGTCTGATTGCTGTTGCTAGGACTTCTAATACTATGTTGAACAAGAGTGGTGAGAGTGGGCATCATTGTCATGTTCCTGATCTCAACAGGAAGGCTGCAAGTTTTTTCCCATTGAGGATGATATTTTCTGTGGGCCTTTCATAGATAGATTTTATGAAGTTCAGGAATGTTCCCTCTATCCCTATACTTTGAAGCGTTTTAATCAGGAAGAGATCTGGATTTTGTCAAGTGCTTTTTCTGCATCAATTGAGAGGACCATGTGGTTCTTCTCTCTTCTAATATTAATTTGTTCTATCACATTGATTGATTTGCAAATGTTGAACCATCCATGTAGCCCAGGGATAAATCCCACCTGGTCATGGTGGATAATCTTTTTAATGTGCTCTTGGATCCTGTTGGCTAGGATCTTGTTGAGAATCTTAGCATCCATATTCATTAGTGATATTGGTCTGAAATTCTCCTTTTTGGTAGGGTCTTTGCCTGGTTTGGGGATCAGGGTAATGCTGGCTTCATAGAAAGGGTCTGGAAGTTTTCCTTCTGCTTCAATTTATTGAAACAGCTTCAGGAGAATAGGTGTTATTTCTTCTTTGGAAAGTTTGGTAGAATTCCCCAGGGAATCTCTCAAGTCCTGGGATCTTGTTTTTTGGGAGGTTTTTGATCACTGCTTCAATCTCGTTACTAGATATCGGTCTATTCTGGTTGTCAATTTCTTCCTGGTTCAATTTTGGGAGTTTATAGTTTTCCAGGAATGCATCCATTTCATCTAGGTTGCTTAGCTTATTGGCATATAACTGTTGATAATAACTTCTGATGATTATTTCTACTTCCTTGGTGTTACTTGTGATCTCTCCCTTTTCATTCATAATTTTATTAATTTGGGCTTTCTTTCTTTTCTTTTGGATTAGTGTGGCCAGTGGTTTATTGATCTTATTGATTCTTTCAAAAAACCAGCTTCTAGTTTCATTGATACGTTCTACTGTATCTCTCATTTCTACCTCATTGATCTCAGTTCTAATCTTGATTATTATCCCTTCTTATGTGAGGAGTTGGTTTGATTTGTTGTTGATTCTCCAGTTCTTTAAGGTGTAGAGACAGCTGGTGTGTTCTGGGTTTTTCAATTTTTTTTTTTTTTTTTGAGGGAGGCTTGGATGGCTATGTATTTCCCCCTGAGGACCGACTTTACTGTATCCCATAGGTTTTGGACTGAAGTGTCTTCATTCTCATTGGTTTCCATGAATTGTTTCAGTTCTTCTTTGATCTTCTGGTTGATGCAAGCATTCTTAATCAAGGTGGTCTTTAGCTTCCAGGTGTTTGAGTTTCTTCTGAACTTTTCCTTGTGATTGAGCTCCAGTTTCAAAGCATTGTGATCTGAGAATATGCAGGGGATAATCTCAGTCTTTTGGTATTGGTTGAGTCCTGATTTGTGACCCAGGATGTGGTCTATTCTTGAGAAGGTTCCATGTGCACTTGAGAATGAGTATTCTGTTGTTTTAGGGTGGAATGTTCTGTATATATCTATGAGGTCCATCTGGTCCAATGTGCCGTTCAATGCTCTTGTTTTTTATTGATTTTCTGCTTCAATGATCTGTCTATTTCTGAGAGAGGTGTGTTAAGATCTCCTACTATTAATGTATTCATATCAATATGACTCTTTATCTTGATTAACAGTTTTCTTATGTAATTGGCTGCTCCCATATTGGGGGCATAGATATTTACAATTGTTAGATCATCTTGGTGGATAGTCCCTTTAAGAATGATGTAGTGTCCTTTTGTATCTCTGACTACAGTCTTTAGTTTAAAATCTAATTTATCTGATATGAGAATCACTACACTGGCCTTCTTTTGAGGCCCATTGGTATGAAAGATGCTTCTCCATCCCTTCACTTTCAGTATGGGTGTATCTTTAGGTTCAGAATGGGTCTCTTGTAGACAACATATGGATGGGTCCTGTCGTTTTATCCAATCTGCAACCCTGTGCCATTTTATGGGCTCATTTAGGCCATTCACATTGAGAGTGATTATTGATAGATACGTTTTTATTGACATAGTGTTACCTTTGTAGTCTTTCTTTCTGTAGATTGTCTATATATTTCTGTTCAATGCTATTCTTAGGATTTTCCCTCTTTTATAGAACACCCCTTAATATTTCCTGCAGTGTCAGCTTGGTGGTTGCATAGTCTTTTAAGCCTTGCCGGTCTTGGAAACTCTTTATCTCTCCATCCATTTTGAATGTCAGTCTTGCTGGATAAAGTATTCTTGGCTGCATGTTCTTCTCATTTAGTGCCCTGAATATATCTTGCTAGCCCTTTCTGGCTTTCAAGGTCTCTGTGGACAGGTCTGACGTTATTCTGATGGGCTTTCCTCTGTAAGTAAGGAGCCTCTTTGTCCTAGTGGCTTTCAAGAGATCATACCTACAATTATGATTCTTCAATTTGACTGTCAGGTGCCTTGATTTTTTTTGGAATCTATAATCTTGGGTGGAGACCGTTTGGCCTCTAGTACATGAACGCTTGTTCCATTCATGAGATTGGGATAATTTTCATGAAGAACTTGTTCCACTATATCTTCTAGACTTCTTTCTTTCTCCTCCCCTTCAGGGATTCCAATAATTCTGACATTTGAACGTTTCATGGTATCATTTTTTTCCCTGATTTTGTTTTCGTGGTTGTTCCAGGCTTCCTCCTGATCCTTTCTCTCTGTTTATCCTCCAGATCACTAATTCTATCTTCTGTCTCAGTTACTTTAGCTTTAAGAGAGTTTAGATTAGATTGGAACTTATTGAGAACATTGTGAACCTCCTCCCTGGTAGCTTTAAGCTCCGCCCTAACATTGTGAACATCCTGTCTGGTCGCTTTCAGTTCGGCCCTAATCAATTCTGTTTGGTCACCCATGGCTTTCTCCAACCTAGCTATTGCCTGGATAATTGTTAGCCTGAATTATCTTTCCAACATATTATCTATGTTGATAGCCATTAGCTCTGTTGCAAAAGGTCCATCCTCTGTATTTTTCTTCTGTTGGGCATTCCTCCTCCTAGTCATTTTGGTGGGAGATGACTGAACAGATGTAGCTGGATGTATTGACCGTGGTGCAGTCAAGGTGCACCCTGAAACACTTCTGATCAATCAGGATTCCCCACCCAAACAAGATAAAAAAGAAAAGAAAAAGAAAAATAAAGAAAGAGAGAGACAGGAAAGAAAGGGAAGATAAAAGAGAAGGTTCAGCCCAAATGGGCCCCAAGGTAAGATTTATGAAGTATACAAACAAAAACAGACAAACAAAAAGACTGATAAAAGTATATGACAAGAGAAAAAAAAATATATATATATATGTATATATATATACATATATATATGCAAATAAAGGAAGAACCTCGTCAAAAAGAACCCCAAGTGTAAGATTTATATACTATCAGGACAAACACAAAAACACAGAAACACTGGTGGAAGAAAAAGATGGGAGAGTGGTTATAAATTCTCAGTGTGGGCGAGGAAGGTTGTTTTCATTCTTCCTGGATGTATCTTGATATCTTTGTTAAAGGACTCAACTTTCCTAAGATACAGGGGGATTAAAAATTGGTTTACCTATAGGGATACTATTGATTGGAGAAAGAGGATTACTTTGAAGTTTAACTCTATATGAATATTAGAAGATAAAAATAAAAAAGGAATAAACTAGACTAAACTAAACTAAAATTTAAAAAAAAAAAAAAAAAAAAAAAGAAGGGTGCCTGGGTGGATCAGTGGGTTAAAGTCTCTGCCTTCAGCTCAGGGCATGATCCCAGGGTCCTCTGCTCAGCAGAGAGCCTGCTTCCTTCTCTCTCTCTGCCTGCCTTTCTGCCTACTTGTGATCTCTGTCAAATAAATAAATAAAATCTTTAAAAATAAATAAAATAAAATTTTAAAAAAGAAATTTAAAAAATAGAAATGCAAAAGAAAAACACAGCTGTATGTATCAAAAAGTTCAGGTTAGAAGGTTATTATGGAATTTGATGTACTGGACAGCTCACTGTGATGGTAAATAGATTAAAAAATTATCTATATAAAATAAATGAGCCAGAATAGTGGGAACAAATTAAAAATAAAAGTTGTCCTATGAAGTAATGGTGGTGGTTCTCTTGTAGTTTGTTTTTTTCTTTCCTGGTTGGTTTTCTGGAGGAGGGGCCTGCCATGTGGGTTTTCAGTCAATGATGTTCCCTGAGTTAAGTCCTCCTGTCCCCCTCAAGGGACAGAGGAAACCAGTTATTTCAGGCTTTTGTTCTCTGGAGGTTTTTATGTTCACTTTTTTTTTTTTCCTCTTGCCTTGACCACTTGTGATGGTTTTTGTAGGTTTAGAGGAAAGCAAACTGCACCCTGACCTCCCTCTCAGTCTGTTCTTCTGTGGGTGTTGCAGAGCCCATATAAATTTCCCCTTGGCTGCTGGCAGAACAGGTTCTGAGTCGCAGTACCTGGGGACACAGGATCTTCTGCTCCTACCCAAAACCATGGCAGTGGTGGCTGTCTGGGAAGCTCCAGACCGCCAGAGAGGTTCCAAGCAGTGATCACACACTGATATTTTCTCACTGGCCCGGGCTGGGAGTGCCTGGTCTTTCTGGGTCTAAGAGCGCCCGGCTTGCGTGCACCTCTCTCGGTAGGCTGCGGGTCGCGTGCACATCATAGGCTCTGAGAGCGGGGCGCAGGTCCGAAAGCACCAGGCTGGGCTTTGGCACACCTCTCTCGGGGGAGAGTGTAGGGCGCGTGTCTTAGGCTCTGAAACAATGGCGCAGGTCTAAGAGCGCTGGGTGGGCCTTTGTGCACCTCTCTCAGGGGAGGATGAGGGGCACGTGCATTTCAGGCTCTGTAGCAGGGCTTGCGTGTTCTGCCCTCCAGCGTGGCTCCCATTCCCTCACAGGAGCCAGACCCCACACAATCTCGGGCACGCTGGTGGCTCAGGGACCAAGACCTGGTTTCTCCACCGCACTCTCTCTGGCTCAGCACCAGGGGAGGCTGTCCTGGGACTGGGTACTTAAGCCCCTGTCCCTAGCCACCCCAATTCCCACAATTTCCCCACCGCGATCCTTTGCTCTTTTGGAGTGCTTTCAACCAGTCTCCAAGTTAATGCTGGTCCCCAGATGCAGGGCACTCTTGCTCGTATTAGGGATATTATTTTCCAACCGGTTGCCTCTGGTGGCTCCCTCCCCTTTCTGTTTATCTTCCGATATCAGTCTGTTGTTCCACTCCGCTTTACCTGCCCACTGGCATCTTCTGCCCCTGCAGAGATCCAGACGTGTATAATTCTGATCTCAGGCTGATTTCATGGGTGATCGAAGTTCTTTGGTAGGTAATCAGCTCACTTTAGGGTACAGGTTGAAAAGGTGCCTCCTCCTACTTCCCCACCATCTTGTCCCTCCTGATTTGTAGCTTTTGATCATCTTCTTTTAATTCCCTCTTCACCTCTGGTTACCACAGGTCTAAACTCTTTTTCTGAGTTATTATTATTATTTTTTTATTTTTAGATTCCACATATAAGAAAGATCATGCAATGTTTGTCTTTGTCTGACTAATTTCACTCATCATAACGCCTTCACAGCCCATCCATGTCATTGCAAATAATAGTATTTCCTCACTTTTTGATGGTTTTGTAATACATGTATTTGTGTGTGTGTGTGTGTGTGTGTGTGTGTGTGTGTGTGTATCACAATTGATTTACCCATTCATCCATTTATGGTTCATTTAGGTGGTTTTCACATTCTTGGCTATTATAAATAATACTGCTATAAACATGGAGGTGTAGGTATCTTTTTTTCATTCTCTTTGGATATATTCCTAGAAGTGGAATTACTGAATCATATGGTAGTTCTATTTTTAATTTTTTGAGGGTCCTCCATACTGTTTTACATAGGGGCTATACCAGTTTACAATTCCAACAACAGTGCACAGTGATTCCCTTTTCTTCACATCTATACCACCATTTGTTATCTTTATCCTTTTTGATGATGGTTATTCTAACAAACATGAATAATACCTCATTGTAATTTTAATTTGCATTTACCTAATAACTAGTTATGTTGAGTGTATTTTCATGTACCTTTTGGTCTTTTGTATATCTTTGGAGAAATATGTATTTATTCAGGTCCTTTGCCCATTTTTAATTAGGTTATTTGACTTTTGCTATTGAGCTGTATGTGTTATTTATATATTTTGGATATTAATCTCTATCCAATATATAATTTGAATTTTTTTTAAAAATTTAATAGGTTTTGTTTTCATTGTGTTCATAATTTCCTTTGCTGTGAAGATTTTTAGTTTGGTGCAGTCCCACTTGTTTCCCTATTTTTTTTTTTTCTCTTCTCTTCTTTTGTTGCTTGTGCTTTATGTGTCGTATTCAGATAATCATTACCAAGATCATGCCAAGGAGCATTATTATTCTATTTCCTTCTCGGAGTCTCATGGTTTCAGCTATATATGTAAGTCTTTAATTCTTTTTAAGTTAATTTTTAGGAGTGATTTAAGTATAGGTTTTCATTCTTACATGTGAATATCAATTAACTCAGTATCATTTTTGAAAAGACTGTCTTGAAATATTATCAAAGGGGTGC
The DNA here is from genome assembly GCF_009829155.1 of Mustela erminea. Lineage (NCBI taxonomy): Eukaryota > Metazoa > Chordata > Mammalia > Carnivora > Mustelidae > Mustela > Mustela erminea. The sequence goes on along the minus strand of NC_045617.1, from coordinate 107,333,424 downwards.
CTGGGTGGCTCAGTCCTTAAGCATCTGCCTTCAGCTCAGGTCATGATCCCAGGGTCCTGGGATCAAAACCCTCATCGGGCTCCCTGCTTGGCAGGAAGCTTTCTTCTCCCTCTCCCACTCCCCCTTCTTGTGTTTCCTCTCTTGCTGTGTCTCTCTCTGCTAAATAAATAAAATCTTTAAAAAGAAAGAAATATTATTAAATTCACACAAAACAGACAATCATATCAAAAAATGGGCAGAAGATATGGACAACACTTCTCCAATAAAGACATACAAATGGCTATCAGACACATGAAAAAATGTTCATCATCACTAGCCATCAGGGAGATTCAAATTAAAACTACATTGAGATATCACCTTACACCAGTTAGAATGGCCAAAATTAGCAAGACAGGAAACAACATGTGTTGGAGAGGATGTGGAGAAAGGGGAACCCTCTTACACTGTTGGTGGGAATGCAAGTTGGTACAGCCTCTTTGGAGAACAGTGTGGAGATTCCTCAAGAAATTAAAAATAGAGCTTCTCTATGACCCTGCAATTGCACTCCTGGGTATTTACCTCAAAGATACAGATGTAGTGAAAAGAAGGGCCATCTGTACCCCAATGTTTATAGCAGCAATGGCCATGGTCACCAAACTGTGGCAAGAACCAAGATGCCCTTCAACGGATGAATGGATAAGGAAGATGTGGTCCATATACACTATGGAGTATTATGCCTCCATCAGAAAGGACGAATACCCAACTTTTGTAGCAACATGGATGGGACTAGAAGAGATTATGCTGAGTGAAATAAGTCAAGCAGAGAGAGTCACTTATCATATGGTTTTACTTATTTGTGGAGCATAACAAAAAGCATGGAGGACATGGGGAGTTAGAGAGAAGGGGGTTGGAGTAAATTGGAAAGGGAGGTGAATCATGAGAGACTATGGACTCTGAAAAACAATCTGAGGGTTTTGAAGTGGCGGGGGAGTAGGAGGTCGGGATACCAGGTGGTGGGTATCATAGAGGGCACGGATTGCATGGAGCACTGGGTGTGGTGAAAAAATAATGATACTGTGATGCTGAAAATAAGTAAATAAAAAAAACTAAACTATATTTGTGTTTAGTTATTTAAACACTATATTAGTGTTTATTTCTTACATCCTAAAAATACATGTTTAATCATGTGCAAATTATTTTTAAAGACAAGAAATAAGCCTAAAATAGTATCTATATGTTAGTGACTCCACAAATTTTGTGTTAATAATACATAAATGAATCAATGCCTTTGAATACTTACTGTATACTAGGTCTTTTGCAATACTTTTTTTTTAATCTTTTAGAGCATATTATTCTTATAATTTATAAGGGGTTAATATTATTATCCCCAATTCACCAACCAAAAAACAGCAGCACAGAGATTAATATTAGTCTAATTTCCCAAGATTTAAGAGTAAGTAGAAAATGGGGTACCTGGGTGGTACAGTCAGTTAAGCAACTGACTCTTGGTTTCAGCTCAAGTTGTAATGTCAAATCATGAGCTCAGGTACTGATCTCAGGATTGGGAGGTCAAGCCCTGTGTTGCACTCTGCACTCAGCACAGAATTGGCTTGAGACTCTTTTTCCCTCTTCCAATGCCCTACCCTCCTGCTCTTTCTCTCTCTCTCTCTCTCTAAAAATAAATAAATAGCCTGGTGGTGGGTATTATGGAGGGCATGTATTGCATGGAGCACTGGGTGTGGTACTTAAACAATGAATTTTGGAACACTGAAAAGAAATAAAATGAAAAATAATAAATAAGTAATTTTTTTTTAAAAAAAAGTGTAAGTAGAACAAAAGTATGTTGGGGATAACAGCTTCATGTTCTGGTTCTATAATGGGTATAATGCTCTAATGTCTTTCAAATGATTTGGAGATATGACATAACATCATAAAGCTCATCAGCCATTCCCATGACTTGCCTTTTTACTTCTCTATGTAGTATGTTTTTATTTATTGTAGTATATTTTTAATTAATATTTTCTATTTGAAAAGCTCTCTACATTGCAATGTAGAGAACATAAAATCAAACCTAATACATTTCTGATTCACAAAGACCTTACTGTATCTTTGGTGAGCTATATATTGATGGCATATTACAATATAAAGGAGAATATGGTCAGAAAACTAAGTTGGAAACTCATGTATATATCCAGTACATATATATCCATGCATATACATGTATACATATACATGCACATATCCCTTTTAATGCTTGACAACACACTTCCTGGGTGCTAGGGACTTAGTGTGTCCTCTGGCCCATGGCTCATTCTCCACTTTAGGACTGAACCACTCGTTCATCTAACTACTTGAGAGTGTTGACATGTGATAACACTCATACGAGTCTACAAATTGCCATTATACTCACACACACACAGAATAAAATCTATATATACAGAATTATAGTGGAGTATACTGGATGAAACAAAATTATATATATATGTATATATGCAGAATAATACATATTTACAGAATTATATATATGTATCTGTTTCTCTATTCGTGTGTGAGTATACGTGTATATGTGCATGTGTACATGTGGTGGAAGTTTATAAAACAATAGATTTTGAGCAAGATTTCATAACTCAGACAAAACTCTCATTTGCAGTTCAGCACTTTGAACTAAATTTCACTGTCATGGGTTGTTTTCCAGTAGGCTCACACAGTCTTATTGCTCTTTCAGTATCAATGCTGTGTTCACTGATCTCAAAATAATTCAGCCCTTGTAGTGTCTGTCCAAATAGCTGATTTTTTAAGCTTTTGAGAAAAATATCTGCTGTCATTCTCTTTTTATTCCCACATGCATTTCCTGTCTTTTTATTTCCATATGTGATCTATGATCTGCAAAAAAGGGAAAAAAGAAAACAACTGAAATTTATGCCTCATGTATATAACAGTAGTACAACTAGAAAGAACAAAGGAAGTTGTATGTGCCTAAGGTACAAATGGAAGGTTTAATCCTTTTCTTGTTAATACCTGATTAATTTCATATAAGAATCTTAAAAATTGTGAAGGAAATGAGATAATGGAGAAGGAGAAAATGACAAAAAGAAAAAAAAAATAGGAGAAGGAAAGACACATGGAGTCAGGTGCACCATAACCTATAGGAGGGGTTAGATCCAGAGGTGAAAGAAAGGAGAAATTTCTTTTATTAAGGGGAGAGAGAAGAAAGAGAGGCATAAAAATGTTACTTTATTGGAAGTCTATATTGAATTGGTCCTTGAAGGAGAAGGCAGATATGCTTGTTTAGAGTTGTGGAAAGAAGCAGGAAGAAAGGCAGACATAGCAAAAGAAGAATGAATGTAATAATTCAGTGTGACTACATCAAATTACACAAAGTGGGACAGTGCGAAGTGAATATGGATAGGCTGTTGAAGAAGACATTATGAAAGGACTTGAGTTCCTTGTTGAGATATTTGATTTGTGTTCTGGAAATATGAAAACAGCGTTGAACAATTTTGATCAAAGGAGAGAATTAGATGGAACTATACCATCACCTTAAAGTTACTGGGCATATTTCAGTTACCCTGTTAGATTCTCTTCCTTTAAGAAATTGGGATTGTCTTACTCCATTTTAAGCAACCTGTTCAAAATCACACGGAAAGTCATGTATCCTTGTTCTGGCTAGCTAAAAACACAGTGATCATTCATTTGTATCTTCCTTTCAGTTGGCAAAATTTGGTGGGACTATGGATGTTTCTTCCATTGAAAAAGAATCCAAAGGTTAAGTAATGGTAAAATTATACATAAAGAAAGTTAGATGAATAAGAAATAGATGTTGATCCTTATATGAGATCACTCACAGATGCTCTGAGTTGCTAATATCCCCTTATTAAATGTTGTAGTGACAACAAGAAAACTCTGGCTGAGTTGGAATTCAGTATCAGTAATAGTCATGTCAGAGTTTGGGGTGCCTGTTACCCCCGTGATTTTCTGGGACTTGTTGGTTTCCTTTTAGTCTTTCATAGCTTCCTGCTTCACTGGCAGTTGTAATGTTTATTTATTTACCACTGTCTTCTGTTTTGAAAGATCAAATGACATTTCCTAAACTAATTCATTTCTTTAATATTTGGTTATAATACTTTTACCATCCTGACAATTCAGTAAGTGTAGAATCCCTGCATGCCTTGCTCCAGGAAGATACTGCCTGCAATTTTTGTGTACCATGACCAGGACTTTCCCTGCTGTCAGCAATCCATACTCCTTAATTTCCAGAATTCTTACTTTCTTGATTCACCTTCCTTCTACTTTTAAGAATGCTGTGTGCTGTAGGTTTTCCTCCTAAAAGACTAATTTTATTTTGAGAATTATTCTTAAACTTCAACAACACTCATTAAGATAGAGACATTTACCTATATTTAATATGATGAAAATGCTGACAAATTTAAAAGCTAGAAATTTGTATTTAAATTATAGATGAAGGGAAGTAAAACTTCTATATATTTTTAGAGCTTTGAAGAATTTCATACAAATTATGATTTCCCCATCCATGACACTTAATTAGGGAGAGCATTAGTGTAGATAGGAAAAGGACCTAGTATACTAGGTTTTTGTTTTGTTTTGTTATGTTGAATTCAATAGCCAACATATAGTACATTAGTTTTTTTTTGAATTCTTTTATTTTTTATTTTAATTTTTTATAAACATATATTTTTATCCCCAGGGGTACAGGTCTGTGAATCACCAGGTTTACACACTTCACAACACTCACCAAAGCACATACCCTCCCCAATGTCCATAATCCCACCCCCTTCTCTCAAACCCCCTCCCCCCAGCAACCCTCAGTTTGTTTTGTGAGATTAAGAGTCACTTATGGTTTGTCTCCCTCCCAATCCCATCTTGTTTCATTGATTCTTCTCCTACCCACTTAAGCCCCCATGTTGCATCACCACTTCCTCATATCAGGGAGATCATATGATAGTTGTCTTTCTCTGCTTGACTTATTTCGCTAAGCATGATACGCTCTAGTTCCATCCATGTTGTTGCAAATGGCAAGATTTCATTTCTTTTGATGGCTGCATAGTATTCCATTGTGTATATATACCACATCTTCTTGATCCATTCATCTGTTGATGGACATCTAGGTTCTTTCCATAGTTTGGCGATTGTGGACATTGCTGCTATAAACATTCGGGTGCACGTGCCCCTTTGGATCACTACGTTTGTATCTTTAGGGTAAATACCCAATAGTGCAATTGCTGGGTCATAGGGCAGTTCTATTTTCAACATTTTGAGGAACCTCCATGCTGTTTTCCAGAGTGGCTGCACCAGCTTGCATTCCCACCATCAGTGTAGGAGGGTTCCCCTTTCTCCACATCCTCGCCAGCATCTGTCATTTCCTGACTTGTTGATTTTAGCCATTCTGACTGGTGTGAGGTGATATCTCATTGTGGTTTTGATTTGTATTTCCCTGATGCTGAGTGATATGGAGCACTTTTTCATGTGTCTGTTGGCCATCTGGATGTCTTCTTTGCAGAAATGTCTGTTCATGTCCTCTGCCCATTTCTTGATTGGATTATTTGTTCTTTGGGTGTTGAGTTTGCTAAGTTCTTTATAGATTCTGGACACTAGTCCTTTATCTGATATGTCGTTTGCAAATATCTTCTCCCATTCTGTCAGTTGTCTTTTGATTTTGTTAACTGTTTCCTTTGCTGTGCAAAAGCTTTTGATCTTGATGAAATCCCAATAGTTCATTTTTGCCCTTGCTTCCCTTGCCTTTGGCGTTGTTCCTAGGAAGATGTTGCTGCGGCTGAGGTCGAAGAGGTTGCGGCCTGTGTTCTCCTCAAGGATTTTGATGGATTCCTTTTGCACATTGAGGTCCTTCATCCATTTTGAGTCTATTTTTGTGTGTGGTGTAAGGAAATGGTCCAATTTCATTTTTCTGCATGTGGTTGTCCATTTTTCCCAGCACCATTTATTGAAGAGGCTGTCTTTTTTCCATTGGACATTCTTTCCTGCTTTGTCAAAGATTAGTTGACTGTAGAGTTGAGGGTCTATTTCTGGGCTCTCTATTCTGTTCCATTGATCTATGTGTCTCTTTTTGTGACAGTACCATGCTGTCTGGATGATGACAGCTTTGTAATAGAGCTTGAAGTCCGGAATTGTGATGCCACCAACGTTGGCTTTCTTTTTCAATATCCCTTTGGCTATTCGAGGTTTTTTCTGGTTCCATATAAATTTTAGAATTATTTGTTCCATTTCTTTGAAAAAGATGGATGGTACTTTGATAGGAATTGCATTAAATATGTAGATTGCTTTAGGTAGCATAGACATTTTCACAATATTTATTCTTCCAATCCAGGAGCATGGAACATTTTTCCATTTCTTTGTGTCTTCCTCAATTTCTTTCATGAGTACTTTATAGTTTTCTGAGTATAGATTCTGTGCCTCTTTGGTTAGGTTTATTCCTAGGTATCTTATGGTTTTGGGTGCAATTGTAAATGGGATTGACTCCTTAATTTCTCTTTCTTCTGTCTTGTTGTTGGTGTAGAGAAATGCAACTGATTTCTGTGCATTGATTTTATATCCTGACACTTTACGGAATTCCTGTATAAGTTCTAGCAGTTTGGGAGTGGAGTCTTTTGGGTTTTCCACATATAGTATCATATCATCTGCAAAGAGTGATAATTTGACTTCTTCTTTGCCGATTTGGATGCCTTTAATTTCCTTTTGTTGTCTGATTACTGAGGCTAGGACCTCTAGTACTATGTTGAATAGCAGTGGCGATAATGGACATCCCTGCCGTGTTCCTGACCTTAGCGGAAAAGCTTTCAGTTTTTCTCCATTGAGAATGATATTTGCGATGGGTTTTTCATAGATGGCACATCATTAGTTTTTGATGTAGTGGTCAAAGATTCCTTAGTCGCATATAATACCCAGGACTATTATATACTAGTTTTAAGCCAGTTAAGAAGTATTAGGCTTAAAGCTGCGTATCAAACAATAGAACACACTAGAGTAAAGGGGATATTTTGACAAAATAGTTTCTAACACAGGTCTTGTTTATATCTAAAAAAAAGTGACATTAATGAATTACCACTTCTGGTTCTACATTCCTAGTCTGGGGTTACTGTTGTGGGAGCAAGTCCTCATTTATGTGGGTGATCTGAGTGAAAGTTATTTCACATTCTAAAGGAGATGAGGTGGATTGATTTTAAGGGCAGCTTTTACCTAATAATTGCAACCAGTTTGTCTCTAATACTTGAGCACAGCTCACTTGTGTTTATTCTTGTGTTTTAAATTCATCGTAAACAAAGGGCAATTGTCATAACAAATGGAATTTCTTTGCAGTGACAAAGAACCTGTTTTCAGAGGTTGGCTGTAACTAATTGTGCAAGATTCTAGAATCTTTTCAGGGCTTCTAAGAGAGAAGACCAGAATAGAATAGTATCATCCTCTCCCCACCACCCACATCCCCCTCACCCCCCGCAGCTAGGATAGTTTGTATGTCATTTGGATTCAACCCTGGATTAGCCATGAGATATTAACTGATTTTTAACAGTGATTAACTGAGGTTTAGAAATAGAAATGTTTTCCTTGTCAGCACTTTTTTTTTTTTAATTTAACAAAGATATTTCTAATAGTAGGTAGTCTTTTATAAAAGACTTGGCATATATGGGTCATTTATATTTAGGGAATATATTATATATCAGCATATGGCCTCAAAAATATATAAGTTTAATAAATTAGTTATAAAGTAGCATCTTTACATGAAATGGTAGAAATGTCAATTCTACTAGCATATATTATACAAATGTATGAAAGTGTTATATTATGAAAGAGGTTTTAAATGAAATCCATAAAAGAAAGCATAATTAGATACCAGGCTCAACAAATGCCAACAGTTCTTTGATTAAATATTATATGCGTTCTGCACTCAATTGCAATGTTTGTGGGGGTTTTCTCTGCACACCACCAGTTTTTGGCATTTGATGGGTATCGTGGAGTTCAACTTAATTCTGACATTATCTGCCTAGAAATATTCTGCAGGTTAAGGACTCACTGCTATGTGTGCTTCTGACCAATTGGCTACAGATTGGAGGTTCCACCAACTCCCTTCAACTCAAGATGCCAATCACAAGTCCATGTTGTAACCTGTACTTCTGGCCAGCTGGCTATAAATCAGAAGTTCCTACAGGCCCCTCTTTGGTTTTGATTAATTTGCTAGAACAGCTCTTAGAACTCAGGAAACTCGTTTACTCACTAGATTACTGATTTATTACGAAGGACATTAAAGGATACAAATCAACAACCAAATGAAGAGATACATATGGTGAGGTCCCCAAAAAAGGAACTTCTGCCTATATGGAATTTGGAGCCTAGAATGTGATATGGGGAGGCATTCTGGTTCCCCACCCATCCTAGTAGCTTTCTGGATCCTCTCTCTCTCTCTCTCTTTTATTATTATTATTTTTTAAATGGAGGCTTCATTGCATAGCACTGGCTATTGGTGATTGATTCAACTTCCGGGCCCTGACCCCTCCTTGGAAATCAGGGGTTGGAATTGAAAGTTCTTTTCCTCTGGGATGCCTGGGTGGCTCAGTTGGTTAAGCAGCTGCCTTCGGCTCAGGTCATGATTCCCGAGTCCTGGGATCGAGTCCCACGTTGGACTCCTTGCTCGGCAGGGAGCCTGCTTCTTCCTCTGCCTCTTCCTGCCATTCTGTCTGCCTGTGCTCGCTCTCTCTCCCTCTCTCTCTCTGATAAATAAAATCTTAAAAAAAAAAAAAAAAGACCTCCCTCGAAAGTTCTTTCCCTCTGTTCATGGTTGGTCTCCCTGGCAACTAGCTTCCATCCTCAGGTGGATTTGAGAGTCAACTCACATATTAGGAGACATGTTTATCCCTTTGATCATAGGGGATTCCAAGAGTTTAGGAGTTTAGGTTTCTGTGACTGAAACATGATGAGGACCAAATGTAGATTTCTTCTTTTTTTCTTTTTTTTAATTAGGTTCAGTTAGCCACTGTATATTACATAATTAGTCCTTGATGCAGTATTCAGGGATTCATTTGTTAAGTTTAACACCCAGTGCTCATCATAGCATGTGCCCGCCTCAGGATTTGGTAATCCCTGTCACCCTATATTTCTTACTCTAAATCAAAATATCACAGTTATATACAGCTCCTTGAAGAATTTACAGTGAACAGAGGAAAAGAAAATAGATGATTAAATAAAGTAACTTTAATTGAAGGAGATTATGTAAATGATGAGGGCAAGAGGGTTAAATAAATAGTAGTCATTATTATAAAATAATATTTGTGTGTCAGATATTTATTGTATATACCCTAATACTATTAAAACATTGAATAGAAGTCAAGTTAATGCATCTTAGAAAATAATTATGTAGAAGATTTTACTAATATGATCCTAAATGTACCACAACTTTGACAGTCATATGTAGTCATAGCACTAAATACTTCCTTTGGATTTCTATCAGTATTATCAATTTGCCTTTAAGAAATGTGAAATTTAAATTGTTTATCTAAGATAAAAGTAAGTCAGTTGAAAGAAAAATACATTTACTTTTTAAGTTTTTGGTTAATCCATACTGATATATTTATCTGATGAAGTAAAATTGTACAATACTGATTCTTTGTTCTAATTATCTATATTAAAAAGTTTTCTTCCTCTTTTAAAGGTTTGTGAGTCTAATACTGTGGAAATTGAATAAATGAATGCAATTCTGCTCTCTGCTTCAATGGAACTGTCAGAATTGTGTCAACAAATTTGTCTGTTTATACCCAGAAGGGAAGCTACTCTAAACAATGTGTTTTTATTAAGACAGACGGTATATAAAAATTGGCATAAGTTATTAAAATTCTTCACTAGAAGTCTTGAAAGATAGTCTAATATTTCCCAATCAATATGTTTTTTCTGAAATCTCATCTGCATTTGTTTATCTTATATCTATTTATCTGTTTACCTCTATCAATCTTTCCAAAACAAATAAGTTATAATTTTGCATATATTTTCTTAAATTGATAAATGTTTATATAATTAGTTATTTAATGTGTTACTTTTCTAGAAAACTAAGAATTTATATATTTATAGTGGAGAAATGATAGATCTTTTTCAAGTTATGGCATAATCAAAATATATCAAGAATGGATAGGAAGTATAGCAATGAGTAGATAGCAGTAAGAACTCAGAATCTGTTTATTATATATATCCTTTATTATTAAAATACCAAATGCCTTTATTCACAGAATGTGGACAAAGTGCAGTGTAGATACAAGATTATGTTTTTGTTTTCCAATGCAGTTACTTTTTAAGAATGTCTTCATACATAATTCCCTATTTGGAAGTATTCTGAGATTCTGTACTTAAAGTAAAAATTTGTCATTATGATTTTAGCAAAGATAGCAGCCTGAGATGTCTACAACTAAAATTAGTGTTTTCACGTATTTTTCCCTTCTTAATATTTATCCCGTTTGCATGAAATAAATTGAACCATTTGGTTTTGTGCATATTTCAAACAAGTAATAAGCAATATTATATGTATTCATGGTTTTGTGTTTTTTTAATATAAACATGAACATGATTCATATAAGTTGGTCTATTTATGTGGACCATATCCATAACCTCCACCATTAGAGAGGTTGAGATACAAGGCCAAAATGGGTATGACAATCAGGTGAATGGTAATCTCAGAAAGAGTGATTTTATTATTAACTATGCTTGACTAGGTTAGATCATTTATGTTAGGAAAATAAATCTTGACATTTATATGGATAATTTTGTGGCTTACTTGTCAACCTTCCTGTGAGACATGGGTCTGATTAAACTCTGATTGAGAATGAGAACTGTAATACATTATTAATGAACTCAGGGTAATTGTAAAGTTTTATGACTTAGGGATCAGTGGAAATTGGTTCCATGGTCAGTTTGAGAAATTATGAGAATACACCTTGCACCGACAGTGCTGATAGCTTAACATTAGTCATGGTCTTCCCACAGCCATGGCCTGTGACAGCACTAATGATAGTCATTTTGTAGCATGACTATGCATTAGAATACATTTAGAGGAGCATAAAATGTCAAATATTGGAGTAAAGATTTTTTGGTGGTTCTTGGCACAAGAAGCCTTCTATTCTCAGAAATTCATGTTTCCTGCAATTATGACCTATGTGTAGTAATCTCAAGATTAATAGAAAAATATTGATTAAAAGTCAATCCACTAATTTTTTAAAACAAGTATCATTTTGGACTTTTAAAACCATATTGATAATCAAAGCCAAAGAAAACAACATGAAAGTTGTTTTTTTAAGTGACAGTTACGTCAGTAAATTATTTTTCTCATTTTTTAACTGAACACAGGATAGGATAAAAGCAAACATAGATCTAACATTTTTTGAGTGATTTCTTCAGGTAACCAAGTAATATTAAGAATCTTTAGTTTCAAATAATAATATTTTGGGGGTACCTGGGTGGCTTAGTCATGAAGTGTCTGCTTTCAACTCAGGTCATAATCCCAGGGTCCTCAGATTGAGCCCCGCATCAGGCTCCCTGCTCAGGGGGAAGCCTCTTTCTCCCTATCCCACTCCCCTCGTATGTGTTCCCTCTTTCACTGTGTCTGTCTCTGTCAAATAAATAAAAATAATAATAATATTTTGTATGATAAAATAAAATATTATAAATTTACAATAAAAATATCAAATGGTGGATATTAAAAGAGCCAGAATAACATAATGGGTAGGCCATAGGCTTGGAAACAGAGGCTTGGAAGAATCCAGGTTCCGGTATATCTCAGTTGTCCTAGATTATTTATTTATCCTCACTAAACTTGCTTTTGTTATCTTTGAAGTGGAAATGATAGTGATTTTACTAAAAGGATTTTTCTAAAGAATCACTGAGTTGTAGACAGTGGTCATTTCAGTACCTAATACATAGTGATCACGTAAGGTATTTCCATTATTATAACTTCAACTCAGTAATGTTACTTAGTAAAAATGTATTGACCATCTAAAGTAGTACTTCATGACGAAGCTAGTATCAAAATGACTGTATCATACTTTTCTGTTAAAATGAAAGGATGTAGGAGTCATAACTGTGAGATCTACTTTGAAAAACAGATATGGTAGGGGCGCACGGGTGGCTCAGTTGTTAAACGTCTGCCTTCGGCTCAGGTCATGATCCCAGGGTCCTTGTATCCAAGTCTCTCACTGGGCTCCTTGCTCTGCAGGCAGCCCAATTCTCACTCTCTCTCTGCCTGCCTCTTGCCCTGCTTGTGCTCTCTAAGTCTCTCTCTCTAGCTCCATCTCTCCCTCTGTCAAGTAAATCAGTAAAATCTTTAAAAAAAAAAAGAGAGAGAGAGAGACAGCTCTGGTTTCAGGAACAGCATTTCTCTCTGTATAGATTTCAATGCAGACTTTTTGTTTGCCGTTAAGGCTCCACTATTAGATGGATTTGTAAATGTAGATGAAAAGCCTAGGTTTATAAAATTGAAATAAAATCAGAGAAGCAAAGGTGTAAATGGAAAAAAGATGCTAAATGATGCAAAATTTGGTATTTTGAACTGTTAGGACATATTATCATTTGGAGATAACATATTCCATTTTCAGTCAGTTGACTAAAAGTTGAGGGACTTACCATTTTTCTTTCCTTATGTTTTTAAATCAATGAACAGCTTAGAAAAAAAAAAAAATTTCACCATTGCCTATTTTTTTATGACTTGCAGTCCCAAGCATATCAGTTCTTAACTCTCTCAAAATTATATCTAATGGATTTTTTGAACTGTCCGTAATAGGTCCTAGTATTTGGGGACAATACCATATGATATCATTTGTTAGTACTGAAAGTACTAGAACCCATTCTTTCAGTTATAGAAGAAAGTTGCCAAAGTTGTGTACTTTGAGGTGATTTGTAGACTGTCCTCCCAGTTGGTCACTTCTTCCTAGTAGCACTAGTACTACTCTGATAACATGTTTTAACTCTGGACTTGGCCTGACTAAATGTTGGTCTGTGAAGGGGTCTTTCCCTGATCCTTCTCTGAAAGATCATGGCAGTACCTGCTCTCACAACTTCCTTGGAGGAAACATGGACCATTGAAGTGGCCATTCCCCCTTTTCTTTGAATCTGTATTGGTCTCACTTATTTTTTTTTTCTCTTTACCATTTCTTCTTAATCATTAATAGGAATAAAAATGGAATAATATACTGTGACAAAAGAAAAGTCTAAAACATTTCTACCTCCCTGCTTTCTTTCTCAATTATGCCTTTGTATCTCCATCAAAACAACACTGTAGGTTACATTATCAGAACTTCTGGTTGTGGGAACAGTGTGGGGAAGGATGTGACTATGGAAAGAGAGGAAAATGTAAGTGCATTTAAAATAGATTAACCTAAAATATATTCTTAACAATATATGTAAGTTTAATACTCTATAGATTTCTGTTCTCTCTCTCAGTACTATCCAACAGAAGTGTAATGTGAGACACATACATAATTCTAATTTTTTCAGTAACTACACTAAAAATAAAAATATTATATAAAATATTGGGTTAAATAAAAATTTAAGTATTGTATATATATATAATAAATATGAAAAAATTACTAAAATCTATATTTTTTTAGTTAGTCTTTGAAATCTGATAAGTATTTTACATTCACAGAGCATCTTAATTTGGATGCTGATTTTTCATTGGAATTACTTGATCTGTATTTATACTTTATAAAATTTAAGTTTGATAATGTAAATTTATACATGTCAAGTTGCCCAAACAGATTTAAAGTTCTTCAAGTAACTAAAATGGATGAGCTTTTAAATTTAAGTCAACTTAAATCAATTAAAAAAATGCACATCCTCTTGCGCTAGCCACATTTTCAGTGCTCAGCAGCTGCCTGAAGCTAGGAGCTACCATATTGGACATTTTATCCATGTATGTTCCTATTGAACAAAGTATATTTCTTTTTTTTAATTTTTTTAAAATATTTCATTTATTTATTTGACAGACAGAAATTACAAGTAGGCAGAGAGGCAGGCAGAGAGAGAGAAGGGAAAGTAGGCTCCCTGCTGAGCAGAGAGCCCAATGTGGGGCTCCATCCCAGGACCCTGGGATCATGACCTGATCTGAAGGCAGACGCTTAACTCACTGAGCCACCCAGGTACCCAGAACAAAGTGCATTTGTTATAACAAACCAATGTCCTTGACATCGGATCAATTGAGTACACCACCTTCTGACCACATTAGATATCAAATTCACTAATTTTATTTGCAGTTTGTTTTTACTGACAACAGCAACACATACCTAAATTTGCCTTTCAGTTATTTGTAATCTATGCAAATTACCCTGCTTTACATGCATTATACAACCAACAGGATTATTGCTTTGGTTTTTTTAGCTAGGCCATGCTTGGAACTTCATTCATATACATATGATTATCCTCAGTGGCTTAGGTTGATTTAAATATCAGATCTTAGTCCATTCCCTTGACTTCCAATTTGTTTTCAAGGCATCATTAAAAAAAAAAAAAATTTTCTTTGTTGACACTCTTGCTTTTTTTTGTATCTTCTATTTTGCTATTTTTTTTATAACTTTATCAATAATTGAGGTGTAGAAAAAATATCTTGGATTAAGAAAGATGGCTTAAAAACATGTATTTAATTTATACTGTAATAGTTCTGATCGAAATTGCTGTTGTTTGTTTTGGGAACTTGTTTACCATAAATGATAAAATAATGGTTTGAGATGAGATTCCAGATCTAACTGCAAACATCAAGTACATGCTGCCAAATTAAATATGTGGACTGCTAGAATACAATAAGACTATTTAGACTCCAAAAATTAAATTAAGGAACCATCTTACAGTGACATACCACACAAAACAATCACTAGGCTACACAAAATAGAAAAGAGAAATCAATCCTGGTTCAGTAGTACCACTTTCTCAATCAATTAGAAATAAAAAGTGCCTTGTTTACAGGAAGTCTGATGACATAATATCTGACAGTTCTTCATCTGTGAATATTAAGCATTGCTTGTTTAATTATGGTCGAAAGAATAATTGAAATTATCTGAGGGAGAAACATTCACTTTTTTTCCCCAGAAACATTAGAACACCTCAAAGCATTTAAAAAAATTATTTTGAAGTTGTTCTCTTGTAAATATAGAATGATAAATTTTAAACATTTCATGGACACCTTAAGTTTAAGGCAAATCAAAGAAATAAAAGTAATTGTTATGATTGTTTTGACTTTTGAGAAAATGCATTTATAAGAAACTGTAATCTGTGTGATGTTAATCTAGAAAATAATAGTCTCATCCATGAGAAGGCTTTTGTCTATGTTCAATAGGCCTCTTCTATAATAGAACCTCAGGTATTTTTGTTTTAGGTTAATTTTGATTTTGAGAAGAAATTAATGTAAAAAGTTGTAATTCTGTTGCTATTTTTAAAATATTCCTATTATATAACTAATTTAATTATCAACTTCATGGGTTTGCGTTAGTTGCTCTTACATTTTTCTGTTTATACCATGTAATTTTATTTTAAACCTACAGCATTTTCTTCTGTGCATTATTAGCTTAGCATGTTAAATCAGAGTCCTAATGCAACCAATAGCATATGTTTAAATATTTTATTTCCTATTTGTCTTTCTTTAATAGTGACAGAATAAGACTTTAATTCAAGGAGCTATCTTATAAGTATATTCCTTGACTAAAAATGTGAAAAGTCATTCTGCAGAAGCCATAACCACTCAGAGTTGATTGTTAAAATTATCAGTCCCCTCTGGGTTTGCTCACACTCAGTCCCAGAGCTAGTAGATGCTGGTTTATTAGTAGTACAGGAGCAGCTCCAGAGGAGCTGTGTGTAAGACTCTGCTGCTTCTATGCTTGGTGCGGTCTGTGTTTATAGATGAGCATAGGTAACCCATATACTCACTGATTATTGTGATTTCAGCTCTGTGTCTACCTCAGTTTAGTGTGGACAATACTATTGTTCTTCCCTTCTAAGGCTTATATCCCTTATTCCCAGTGCAGTTTACTGCCTGGTTTGTTCCTGGCCCCAGTGAGGTGTACCTGGAAGGTGTGTCTTGAATGGGGAAACCTATTGCTGATCGTTAGTGTCAGTGAATACCTGTTCATTTAGATGTGGCCAAAAGCTATCTCCCTTCTACATATCTACTACTTCCCACGTTCCCAATACCCAAAGTACTCAGCAGACCTTAGCTGGACTAACATGAGAGGGACAATACAGAGAGATTAGTAGCTCACTCTGTGTAAAGGATAGATATGATAAACTTTGGACTCAGACAAAACTAAAATTGAATCATAATTTTATTACTTTCTAAATATGTAACCTTGAGTGAGTAACGTAGTTCTCTGAGTTGGATTTTCTTTCCATCTTTATGATGGTGATAGCGATTCAAACACATGTTGAAGTACAGAGAAAAGAAATATATGAAGCAATTAGAATGATACATCCCACATTATAAATTTTCAATTAATGGTAAATAATACTGTTATTATCATCTGTAAAAAGAAATCATTTACTATGGAAAAAAAGCGGTCTAACCTGTGCTCTTCTCAAGTACAATGTAATTTGTGTATAAGAAGTTCTGTATGTTTGTATGTAAGATCAGAACTCTTTTATTCAATTTTAACTGTTGTGTATATTTTCTTTTATTTAGAGTGATTCAGAAATCACAAAGGAAATATCTTTTTTTAGTGTGAGACTTAGAGAAATTTTACTAATAAATTAACCATTTATATTAGAGATATACTATCCATACCTATTATTATCTAAGAACACATGTATGTCATTTAGGAATATATCATATAGGAGTATATACACAAATGCATTGTAGGAAAAAACTAATTATAGTGACATAAGTAATTTTGACTGTGTTCACTTTTCATTATTATTCAGTCTATCTTTATGAAAAAAGCAAAATAGTACCTTATACTTTGGTACTTTCAAAAGATAACAGAAATATAACACAAACATATTTTAGTTTATTTTTTCCTAATTTTTTTAAGTAGCAATACAAACAAGTTTCTTAAGATACCATAATAAAAATGTCACAAAATTTATTTTTAAAATTATCTCCAATTTTTGGAGATCTTTTTCTTTGGAGAATTTAATTTCTATAGATGACAGTTATGTTCTGTCATGCTTAACTTTAAAACTGTCCAGCAAAAAATAAGATGTGGTGGTACCAACATCTTATGGTTACATTATGTAGTTGTCATTTGGACTGTGAAGTAACTTTCTGCCCTCAAATCCCACTTGATTTACTGTTTTAATGTTTGATTATCTTTTCTGTCAGATAAAAACTAGAGTAGACGTTGATGAACGAGCTTCCAAGCCCTGTAAAAATTGAAGTATAGGATTTTACCATAGCTGACTGCCAGATAAATAACCAGATATTTATAAATTTTAGTGAATTTTCATTTCCAATGAAATTTTTCAATTCGCTACAAGTTAGAACTGATGAGTTAACAGTTCTCCAAGAGTTGATACGATTGTCCTTAGAAATATAAGACTCTGGGGCGCATGCATGGCTCAGTCATTTAAGCATCTGCCTTCAGCTTAGGTCATGATCTCAGGGTCCTGGGATCAAGACCCATATGGCTAAGGGTGGGGGGGATATCCCTGCTCAGCGGGGAATCTCCTTTTCCCTTTCCCTTTGCTGCTTCCCCTGCATGTGCTCTTTCTCTCTCTGTAAGAGAAGTAGATAAAATCTTTAAAAAGCATAAAATAAAAAAAGAAAGAAAGAAAGAAAGAAAGAAAGAAAGAAAGAAAGAAAGAAAGAAAGAAAGAAATTTTAGACTCTGAAAACCTCAGATTCTACCTTACCAATGTAAACTGGTGCAGCCATTCTGGAAAACAGTATGGAGGGCCCTCAAAAAGTTAAGAATAGAAGTACCCTATGATCCAACAACTTCACTAGTAGGTATTTACCCAAAGAATACAAAAATACCACTTCAAAGGGATACTTGCACACTGATGTTTATAGCCGTGTTTTATATAATGAAGAAGATATCACACACACACACACACACACACACACACACACACACCTGGAATATACTCCATCATAAGCAAGAATAAAATCTTGCCACTTGCACAGATATGGATGGAGCTAGAGAGTATTATTTAATCAGAGAAAGACAAATATCATATGATTTCACCCATATGTGGAATTTAAGAAACAAAACAAATGAGCAAAGGGGAAATGAGAGAGAGTGAGAGACAAACCAAGAAACAAACTCTTAACTATAGAGAGCAAACTATGATTACCAGAGGGGAGGGGGGATGGATTAAATCAGTGAGGGGGATTAAGGAGGAGTGTACTTATGATGAACACTGGATGTTGTATGGAATTTTTGAATTGCTATACTGTATACCTGAAACTAATATTACACCATGTGTTAACTAACTGGAATTTAAATAATAACTAAAAAGTATACATCATAGATCCAGGAACTGAAGTTCTATATAAGGTGGTATTCTAAGAAGTTTTTGAATTAAAAAAAAAAAAATACACTAAATTGAAGAAAATGCACTATGTACCCCTAATAATGTAATTTTCTGAATACTAATTAACATGAATTTCCTCAGAGATTATTAATAAAATGTCTCTATTTCTCATTAAAAGCTTTTAGGAAAGAAAAATACGTAAATTGTTAACTAATATGTATTGTGTTAAATTGTTTAAAAGATAGGTAAAGGGCAACTGGGTAGCTCAGTCAATTAAGCATCTGCCTTTGACTGAGGTCATGATCACAGGGTCTGGGGATCAAGCCCTACACTGGGCCTCCTGCTAAGTGGGGAGCCTGCTTCTCCCTCTCCTACTACCTGCCACTCTGCCTGCTTGTGATCTCTCCCTCTGTGCCAAATAAATAAATAAAATTTTTAAAATAAAAAAAGGTAGTTAAAATATATATGCAAAAACTTGAATGTTTATGTAGTGTTCCCATCCTCTAAACAATATTTATGTCTTTCAAAATGTGAAGAACTTTTTAAGCTTTTGGTGATACTAAAACCTTCTAATATTGTGAGTATATGTAGGCAGTGTTTTTGCTAAATCATGAAATCAGGGAATTGTAGAAGTGGTAGATTATTAAGCCTTTGGTGTTCGACGTTTGTACCCAAAGTCCTGATGGGATACAAACATAGTGTTAAAGGGACAAGAATATTCAAAACAGTGACTAAGAACCCATGTTCACAACTCCCAAGTCCTCCTACAAACATACTGATGATAACAAGAAGATTGGATGAGAATCCACAACATGAAATGAAAATTACATACATTTTATTAGGCAGTAATTTTAGTATAATTATACCCAATGACTACTTGCATCATATCATGTGATTTTAATGCCATTTCAACATGTTCTTCCAGAAGTTACTGAAACTACTAGCCAGTAATATGTCTTATTTATAAGAGTTATCTTGTCTGAATATTTCCTTTGCTTTTCTATGCTTTAGTGAAGCACACATCAGTTTACCTGGTCATTTTTGCTTGTTTGTTTTCGTCTTGAAACAAAGGCATGTCTTCAGCTGACTTGACAGTGAATTATGTTCCTAAAAATTTTCTCATTTAAAACCTTTTCCATCTTGGAAGACAGAAAAAATAAAATTAAATTACAAAAATAAAAAATAAAAAACAAAACCTTCTCCAATAGATAGTCATTCCCACAAATCAGCTTCTCTTTTGGTTCTATTAACTACTCTGATCTGACACTCTAGTTTGCTTTTAGTATACTGCTCCTCTACCATTTTGTGCTCACTTCCTCCCTACTGCAAAGGGAAAGTGTAAACTCCTGGTTGAAATGTATCCTGAGAATGGATTTCACAGTACAACCTTTGTAAAACTACTAAACATTCCCTCTGTAGCAGTCACTAAGAGATATTTGTATTTGGTAACACTTTGCCACATAGTCTCTCCAAGTTCTTGCCAAAGCCTTGGGTGGGAGTGGCCATGATTAGGCGCCATGAGGGCAGCACTGTATGAAATTCACTCAGGAAGGTAATTTTTGGATGCAGTACAATTAGAGGGGAAAAAAAAAAAAAAAAAAAACTTAGTACTTCAGCTGCTATGATCCTGAGATTCCTATATTGACTGAAAAATAGGAGCTGAAGAAATGAATAATTGCATAGTTTGGGGCCAGGTCTTGCCATGGATCAACATATTGTAGTCACAAAGAGAATTCTAGATCTCTCATTTTTGTCTTTCAAAGTTTAAAAACAATTTAACCCTTTATTTTCAGTTTTTATTATTAAAATATATTAAATCACACAAAATAAGTACATATATTAAGTTATTTTAAGGTGAACTAGGTAACACACCCTTATAATCATGTAGAAAAAAAAAAAAAAGACTTTACTAGATATCCTTGAAGACCCTCTAGTGTCAGTGTGAACTCCTCCCTCCAAAAGCAGCCATTCTTCTGATTTTTATATAATTACTTTTGTGCTTTATTTCCTATTTGTTTCATTCAGTTGTGCATGTCTAAATACCACTGTTTAGTTGTTCCCATTTTTAAAATGTGTTCTTAAGTGTGTGGCAGAATTCGACTTCTTCATTCTTTCTGCAATGACCAATTCAAATTCAGCATTATAGAATCTTATAATAATATCTCCTGTGTAACATCTGTATATTGTGTCTTCAAATTTAAAATCTTAGCCTCGGGCGCCTGGGTGGCTCAGTGGGTTAAGCCGCTGCCTTCGGCTCAGGTCATGATCTCAGGGTCCTGGGATCGAGTCCCGCATCGGGCTCTCTGCTCAGCAGGGAGCCTGCTTCCTCCTCTCTCTCTGCCTGCCTCTCTGCCTACTTGTGTTCTCTGTCAAATAAATAAATAAAATCTTTAAAAATAATAATAATAATAATAATAAAAATAAAATCCTAGTCTCAACAATACAAGGGATAATAAAATAACACTATCCCATTATTGTTCATTTATTTTATTTTGCAATATAAACATAAAAGAATAAAAATACCAATAAAATCAACATAATTATGGATAAGATTTTAATTTTTGTTCATGAGCTTTTTTCCACTTTTCTCCATTTTTTATGCTATATCTCTTTAGTCTGAACCTATTAGCTATATATACAGTGCACTTTCCTTTTTATCCTTCCTTTAGTTTATTCCTGAAAGTAAATATATGTATACTCTTTAACACCCTATTCTTGTGTTGGTGTCTCTCATTATTTTGGTTGCCTAACACTTAAACTCTAGAGGGCTCATGGGAATAATAACCTTTGAATTCTTGTGTATTGATAATCATGGATCTGTGCTTTTTATACATGAGAGTGCATATGTGTGGTATAAAATCCTTGTTTCCATTTTCTCTTTCTTTCTTAAAAATTGTAAATTTTAAGTACTTAAATATTTTATTTTCTTTTGGCATATGTTGCTACTGAAAAGTTTGATGTTAGTCTAATTATTTTTCATTATAAGTCACTTGCTCCTTTTTTCCTTTATGGCCAAAAGTTGCATTTTTCCCTTAAAGTGAAGTAATTTTACTAAAATGAAGTGTTCTTGAATGATAATTTTTTATGTTATTTTTTGTTTCCATAATTTTATTTTTTAGGGAACCCTTTATTCATACATTGAATCTTTGTTGCCTAGTTTCAATATTTGTTTGTTTTTCTCCCATCCTTTATATTTCTTTCTTAATTTCATTTACTTTCCATCTTCTAATTATCCTAAGTAATTATCATTGTGCTTATATTTTGTTATGTTCTTTTTGGAAATGTTTTCTTTTGCAGATTCTTTTTTTTTTTTTTAAGATTTTATTTATTTATTTGACAGAGATCACAAGTAGGCAAAGAGGCAGGCAGAGAGAGAGAGCAGGAAGCAGGCTCCCTGCAGAGCAGAAAGCCTGATGTGAGGCTCGATCCCAGGACCCTGGGATCATGACCTGAGCCGAAGGCAGAGGCTTTAACCCACTGAGCCACCCAGGTGCCCCTCTTTTGCGGATTCTTTTCTGAGTTCTGTGACCTCATTACTGAGTTTTTCTAATTTGTTTGCATATTTTTCACTTATAGCTTAGGCTATTTTCTTTTTCTTTTTTTTTTTTTAAGATTGTATTTATTTATTTGACAGACAGAGATCACAAGTAGGCAGAGCAGCAGGCAGAGAGAGAGGGGGAAGCAGGCTCCCTTCTGAGCAGAGAGCCTGATGTGGGGCTCGATCCCAGGACCCTGGGATCATGACCTGAGCCAAAGGCAGAGGCTTAATCCATTGAGCCACCCAGGCGCCCCACTTACGCTATTTTCTTAATGTCTTTTAGCTCATTTTGAAATAATACCTTGTAAATTGATCTGATTTTTTGACATCTCTGTCATTTTATTTCATTATTTCAGAAACTTTCATTGTCCATAATGATGTTATTTTATTTCTTATTCTTTTCCTTTTAATAAATTTATATTGGAGTTAACCTTGATACTGTGTTGCTTTTTTTATGTTACTAGTCTTTTTGGACATTAAGAAAGACAAATAAATTGGACTAGCTTTCCTTACCTTATAGAGCCCTCTTTGTTGTTTTTGTTGTTGTTTATTTATTGTTCTAGTATATAGTGGCTAGCCTGCCCTGATGTCCTAGGTTTGTCCCTTTCCCCCAAGAGTGTCTGATCTCCCTCCTTCACTTCTTTTGCCATTGTCCTGTTCACTTCTTTTGCCATTGTCCTGTTCACTTTCTAGTCCATTATGAATAGTTTCTCCCCAGTGTGAGGCCCTGTTCAGGAAGAGAGCTGTGGCAGTTTTGTGAATTTATTGCTTTTACTTTTTTATTTTTATTATTATTTTTTTATTTTTTAAAGATTTTCTTTATTTATTTGACAGAGAGAGAGAGAGAGAGTAAAACCAGGGGGAGAGGCAGGGAGAGAGAGAATCAGTCTCCCACTGAGCAAAGAGCCTGATGTGAGACTGGATCTCAGGACCCTGGGATCATGACCTGAGCCAAAGGCAGACGTTTAACCAACTGAGCCACCGCAGCTCCCCAGTTTTGTGAAGTTATCCAGCTACACTTCTCTGAATGCATTTTGGTTGTTCTTCCTTTGTACTCACCCATTAGAAGAGTAGACATGTAGTTCTAAGCCTCACTGTTATTTTCAAGTTGACTTTCTATGCTTTCCAGTGAATACATGATAACTATTTTGGGATTCTCTTATCTTCAGGTCTGTAAGATGTCCTGTTATTTCTCATGGCTATCACTTGAACAGATGCATGTGGCACATAGTTCTTAGTTATTGTGAATATATTTAATAGCTGTTGTTTGTTATGTGTGTGCATGTTTGTGGGGATACTATGTCACCAAATTGTGTTTTAAATACAACACATGGGTTTTTGGTTATATTATCTAATGCTGTCTGATTTTAGGTGGATATCCAAAGAACTTTAAAAACTATCCCAATACTTTCATCTTTTCTCCAAAATCCTATTTCTAAAGCAGAATATTCCTATTCTGATTATTTAAGTATTTTCCTATATTTTTAACTTTATATGCATTTTCCAAACAAATTTTCTGATATTGAATAGGCTAAAATGAATATTCCTATTTAATAGTTTATATATTAATATTTTTGATCTCAATAATGACTTTGCAGTTTCTTGTATTCTTTTAAATAAATATTTTTCTTTCTAAATTGTATTGTTGTATATATATATTTTTAGCCTGTGATAAATACTTTTTGTATTTTGCCATTATCCATTACAAATACATTCCTTTTATGTGGCTTTGAAAAAGTCTTTGTTATAGTGAAAATGAAAAGATGTATCCAAGAGAGAAAAATGAATGCCTGGTTTGGTTTTGTACATCCTAAGGAAGAGAGATAAGATAGTAAATGTCATTTTAAACATAAATTGTGAAATAAAAAATGATAACTATTTGAATAATTTCTCACTAATGTGGAACAGCATTCATTTTAATATTATTTTCTATTTTTATCCTTATTTTATAATTAAAATTATGCATTTAATATTCATTGTATCAAATTGATGATAGGCATAGAGAATTAAATAGTGAACAATAGAGAAAAGTGTTCCACTTACAGTTGAACAGAAGATACAGAAGGGTAAACAGAAACCTATAGAACAATATTCTATTGTGTGTATGTATATATATAGATAGATGATAGTTAGAGATATAGATAGGTCAAGATATATCATGATATATATCTATATCTATATCTATATTTATATCTATATAACTTATGAATAGCCTCATTGCCCCCTCCACCTAGCTCTTGACACCCTGGCAGTCATCACATTTATATTCTCTATAATCTGTTACTATGAGTTTGCTTTTTTTTTTTTTTTAAGATTGCACATACAAGTGGTATTATTATATGTTATGTACTTTTCTCTGTTTGGCTTATTTCACTTAACAAAATGCCCTCCAGTTTCATCTATGTTATCACAAATGGCAGGTTTTCCTTCTTTTTTCATGACTTAATAATATTCCATTATGGCATCATTCATAATAGCTAACATATGGAGACAACCTAAGCTGTCTATGTGAGATATATATATCTATGTATCTCATATATCTAAGAAACGTGAAGCTACACGTTACCTGGTGGTAGAGTTGGTTGAGCTTATGACTCTTGGTTTCAGCTCAGTTGCGATCTCAGAATTGTAAAATTGAGCCCTGCCTTGAGCTCTGGGTGGGGCTCCACACTTAGCAGGGAATCTTCTCAAGATTCTCTTTCCCTCTCCCTCTGCCCCTCTTACTTGTTCACTCTGTCTCTCAAATAAATAAATGAACCTTAAAAAAGAAAAGAAAAGAAAAGAAATATGAATCGAAAATAAATAAATAAATAAGTAAGTAAACTTTAAAAAAGCATGCTCATAGAATCAGAGTAGATTGGTTATTGTCAGGGACTGTATGGTGGAGGAAATGGGGTATACACAGGTCGAAGTGTACAGACTTTCATTTTTAAGATGATAAGCTCTAAGGATCTAATGTACAGCATGGTAAGTATAGTTAGTAGCATTGTACACTTGAAATTTGCTTAGAGAATAGATCTTAAGCATTTTCACACACAAAAAGTAAACATGTGAAGTGATTGGTATGTTAATTAACTGGCTTGTGATAGTAATTTTATAATGTGTACATAGATCAAACCATCTGATTATACACTTTAAGTACAATTGTATTTGTTAATTACACCTCACTAGAGCTAGGAAAACAAAAAGAAACCTGCAGAACAGAGTGTTGTCATCAGATGCAAAGAAAGTACAGAATGAACAGAAAAAAGAAAGACCAAACCCAGACTGACTTCCATAGAAGGAGATTTCTCAAAGCAAGTCTCATCTAAACTAAGACATAGAAATGTGTAGAAATTGTCCAGGATGTTAGTAACCTATTTATGATTGAGGAAATAGTATGAGTAAAACCCTAGAAATAAGAGTGACAATAATATTTTGGATATTTAAGGAGGGTTGGTATAAATAGAATCCAAAGGTGAGTGTATGTAGGTGTATATGTGGGTAACTGCTGGGTATGGATTAAGAGGGATTTAAAGCCATCAACTGGAGATCTTACCAAGGTGACACTTATCCAAAGCCTGACAAACCATGTTAACAAGTTTATATTTGTACTTAAAGAGCAAATGGGACCCATGTAAGTTTTATCCTGACAAAGGCTATGCTGATATTAGCTTTGAGGGATAGGTATGTCTGGCTTCAGGATGCAGAACAGATCGGCAGATGCATGTGGCATAAAGCAAGGAGGACACTTAGCTGTTTCTGTAATTCAAGAGATATTTGATGTCATTCAGAACTAGGTAGTTGCAGTGGTGAAGAAAAAGTAGATGGAACAGAAAGTTATTTAGGAATTGTTCTGACCTTATATCTGTATGAATATATAAAGGGAGGTGAAATTACTGAATGTGTTATTTACACATTGGTTAATGAAATTGAGGTGCTGGGGGAGAAATGTCTGGTTTTTGGCTACAGAATCTCTATAAATCTGGTGCCATTCATGAGAGATAGATAAAATATGAAGTTGAAAATATGTGGAATTTAAGATACTCATGAGACATCCAAGTTACTATTCAATAGCTGTTTAGATATTCCATTTTAAGTGGGGTTTTTGGAGGTCCTTGGTGACTCCGTCAGTTATATCTCCAACTCTTGACTTCAACTCAGGTTATGATCTCTAAATCCTGAGATCAAGCCCAGAGTTTGGCTCCACACTCAGCAGGAAGTTGGCTTGAGGATTCTCTCCCTCTGCCCTCCCCCATGCATGCTTTCTCTCTCTATAATAAGTAAATAAATCTTTAAGTGGGGATTTTGAACTGCAGAAAGCAAAATTAGGCTGAGGATGTATACTTGGGAGTCATTTGCCTATAAAAATCTTTATTGTAAATAATATAAATAAAATATTTTTACTTAAATTGAATAAAAGTATTTTATTCAAATAGTATGTGAGTTTGCTCAGGCAATGTGTGCAGATTAAGAAGAGAAAGAGTGCCCATGACAGAAGCTGAGGCATAGCAATATTGACCTGGGAGTAGAAAAAGAGGTACTACATCAGGGAGACACACTTGGTAAAGGGAACAGTAAGAACTGTAGCCAGAAGAGAGGTTCACCTAAAACAGGAGATTCAAATCTATACTAACAGATACCACTTCAAGATTGTCTAAGACGGGGACTCAAACGTAACAAACTTGGATTTATCTTTAATGGTCTTGTGACATTGGCAAAAAGCAATTTCTGTAGAGAGAAGGGACAGAAGTTACTTGTACTTGTCCCAGTACTGAAAATGAGTACATAGAAGAGAATGGGTGTAGATTAATTTTTTAAGAAGGTTGTCAGGAAAGATAGGGAAAGAGAAAAAAAAGGAAGATGAAAAAGGAAAATGATGAACTCTAGAAGTTTTCTCCTTTGTTTTTCTTTGAGCAGAACATTTTTAAGTGCAGATAAGAGTAAACAATGAAAGGGAAATTTTAAAGATTCAAGAGATAAGAGAAGAAATGATAGAGGAAGAGCCCCCAGAACTGTGGGAAAGGCTAACAACCACATGTTTAATAGTAATACTACCCCTCAGTGGGGGGGCGGGGGGAAGAAAAAAAGAAAAGAGTGAGTTTGTTGTAGGGGGCAGTAGGGGAAGGAGCAAATCTGGTAAAATGTTAAAATTTTATGAGTTTTATGGAGTTCTGTGATTGCTGTTCTCTCTGAGGAGTACAAAGTTAGGTCATCTCTTGAAAGGGTGTTATGTTAGCAAGATTAAAGGTTAAAGGAGTATAGAGAAATTCAAAAGTATACTGTGGTGTCTAAGAAGGTTCATGAACATCATCAGTGTTCATCTGAACATTAAACTGTTCAATGAACAGCATCAGATTTTACAGATATTAGAGAATATGGTCTACTAGCAGATTTAGCAGAAGCAAATTAGATTATTGCATTGATTAAAAACAATATTTACCAACTTTTTTTTTACAGATGAGTGCATGTAAAAATCTGTAACATCTTATGACACATGATATACACTGCTAAGCCTTCTTGAAGCTAGATATTGCCTGCTTACACTATGTGGCTAATCTGGAAATTGCCACCTGCCCATTGGACACAGGGTTCATTATCTAGGCCAACCTGAAACCCTTATATGGGCACGCTGACACCACTAGGGAAGCTCTGACCAAGCTTAGCTTTACCTGGTGAATATTACTAAAGAAAACCACAAAGGAATTGAAATATTTGCAAGTGAGTGGTTTTATGGAGCGATAGAAGGTACAAAGATCTAGAAATCAAAGTAAAAGTGTAGTGGGAAAAATTGAGAATGAGCAATAAGGATACGTGATGGAGATCACAAATTATTAATTGAAAAACAGCAAATCTGCAGAATGTCTGGATTGCGATAGTGAGGACAATAGCCACAACTAGAGTAGCTGATGTGAACTGGATGTAAAGGTCATTGGACAATAGAATGTTGAGGAAATAAGCATGCACTGAAGTAATGGGTGGTCCAGATAAATGTTGGCATCACCCAAGTTAACAGAATTAGGACTGAATAAGGAAGACTCTCGGGCATTAAGCACTTCAGTACTGCAGGAAAGGTTCTAAGAGGATCAGAAAAGTTAGCAGTGAGAGTGTACATAGTGTCACTAATTACCATTAAGCTTAAAAATACAATGATTTCTACATGAATATAGATTAATGGACAGGAAACAGCAATACAGTTGGGGATTTTTAACACTACCTTCACTCTGTTAACTTCCTACCATGTGGTAGAATTAACAGTCGTATCTTTAAGCTGCTTTACTGAAATGATGATTAAATTATTAGTTGGCTCTGTACTAATCCCATAACATGTAATACCAGATATTAAAAGTATCAAAACCAAGTAGCAACATATTTTTTTTCAAATGTTAATTTTGGGAGAGGAGAGTCTTCTCTCTGCCCTGGTACTCTTGCATTACTCTGGCCACCTGGCTGGGTATGCTTCACATCATAGTGGATATTACAGAAATAGGATTGCTCTAATGCTAATATTCTTTAGAAATCCCTTTACTCATCTTAGTAAGTAATCATTTTCACTAGTTGACAATTTCTTACATTAAATTTTTCCTTTTTAAATTGCTAAAGTGTTTTCTGTCTCCTCTCTGTTACCTGATTGATACAACTGAATAGCAATCATTCATTTTTGACTGCAACGGTATTTCATGCAATCTAAAGCACATTTTTGCATTTCTTCACATACTGTCATTTCTAATGCAGAGAATACTCAATGGCTGATGGTATGTTTATCAATTTCTGGTGCATTTAGTAATCTCTGACATCTTAGATTTCAATAAAGATGATATTTTCTGGGACACCTGGGTGGCTCAGTTGGTTAAGCAGCTGCCTTCAGCTCAGCCCAGCGTCCTGGGATCAAGTCCCACATCGGGCTCCTTGCTTGGCAGGGAGCCTGCTTCTCCCTCTGCCTCTATCTGCCACTCTGTCTGCCTGTGCTCACTCTCGCTCCTCTCTCTCTGACAAATAAATAAATGAAATCTTTAAAAAAAAAAAAGGTGGTATTATCCTGCTTTAGTCTCTGTCCTAGGTACCAATTGTTCAGGGACCATAAACATACAACCATTTATGTATGTCCAGAGAGTCAGAGGAATATCCTCTTTTTGGTTTAGACATATAAATTTTAATCCTGATTTTAAAAATTATGTGCTGGGATCTTTGAGTTAGTCTAGAAGTTGAAATTTCCATCTGAATTCTTTATATGTATTTCTTTCTTCCTTTTTTTATATACACAATTTTCTCTCTGCTTTCTTCCCTCGTTCACTCTAATCCAGCAGACACAGATCATTAGGATAAGTGGTGATGGAAGTAGATAACTTAATTCTTGAGAAATAAGTTGCCATTTTCTTTCTCACAAGGCCATTTTAATGAAGTATTTAAAGAAGAATTAGGAAATAGACCACTAACTTTCTGTGCTATGTCCTATCAAGAATAAGAATTCCATGTGCTATATACGACTTACCATATTTGAATGACCCATCCCATTTGCTATTCCCCCAGGATTAAGCTGATATGACATAGTCTATCTCTCAACTTTTGCATGCACAGTATCTCATTAGTATCCTCATAGTGCTATGTGTAACTATTTCAGAATGAATAAATACTTTGACTGGAGTGAGATTAGTATATGATTAGCAAGTGTCTACTAAGAAAGGAACTGATTTGAAAGCATACAATCTAACCAATTTAGATAGCTTCCCTGATGAATTCAAGCTTGAATCAATTTATACTCAGACTTTTGAATGTGTTGTAATTTTGACTAAAAACTGAAACAAGATTATTTCTGTAAATCTAATATCTCCTTTCTGAAGTGCTCTCAGATATAAAGTCTACTGTACCATGAAATAGGTCTGTTGTACTTTTCCTTTCAACTCTGATGACATGCCTAATAAACTCCTGCTTCATTATACAGAAAAAAAATATTCATTTCTGAGACTAAGCATTATAGGAAAATGGGTTCCCATATTGTTATTCCACCTGATAGACTATTAAGAAATCTGCAAGTGTATAATTACCAAGAGTAATCTTGTTATTACCAATTGTTCATGACCTGAAAATAGGTTTGAAATTGCTAAAGGTACAATCAGAGATAATTTCTAACATTTATGTGTCTCACAACTTTAATACATTTACATAATTTCACCAACTTCATCTGAGTTCTAGTAACAGTATTTCTGTTTAGATAGTGAAAAGTATTAATATTTATTAAGAAATAGATTATTAGCCATCCATTAATTATGAGAATCCTCTGAGAGATCAAGGATAAAAAGACTTGGCATTAACCCAAGATAAGATTCCATGGTTTTGAAAATGCCCTGTCACCAATAAAAAACAGTGCTCTTAGCCACTTTTTTTTTTTTTTTGGTTGTTATTGAGTTAATTCAACTGAGGCACTGTAACAAAAACTAAACGTAGCCAAAAAGTTTGTTTTGCACTAATACCATTAAATGGTATATATCTTTAAATATCCCAAAAAGCAAGTGCATTGATATTTATGTTACTTTTCCTTATAGCAATGACCCTGGGGGGAAATCTAGGAAAAGCTGGGATTGAAAAATAAACTATGTGATTTATATTCTTCTGTATATTGTCAAAAGCATGAGTTTATTAGGCCAAGTACTAGTTCTAAAATGCTGCCAAAACTGTAAAAAAGAATCACAATAAATCTGATTTTGCATCTTTAAATTTAAGTTTTTGCTTTCTTGGGTAAATAATTTTTTTTAAGATTTTAATTATTTATTAGAGGGAGTACAAGCTGGGGGAATGGCAGGCAGAGAGAGGCGGGGGGAGGGTGGAAGCAGGCCCCCCATGAGCAGGGATCCCGACGCAGGGCCTGATCCCAGGACCCCAAGACCACGACCCAAGCCAAAGGCAGAGGCCCAACCCACTGAACCACCCAGGCACTCCTTGGGTAAATAATTTTTAATAAGTATATCCTATGGTTTAATTTTCAAGAGTAAAATAAAAGGTTTAATCAGTACAAACCAATCAGCAGTTTATAATCTATAAAGGAAATATTTTTAAGTCAATAAAACATATCACTGTTGTGAGATATTTTCAATTCATAAGAGAGTCCCTGTGACGAACTCATTCCAAATTTTTCATGCAGGCCCATTTGTTTCTACCTGTTGTATACATTACTGCCCATCAGTTATTAGACACCTCCAGGCTCAGTATGTGGAGACTTTTAGTTAGGGAGAACGAGGACTAGGACTTTTGGGGATTTATTCACATAAGGAATTAAGTCTCAAGTCAGCCTGCTGCTTCCGTGTCTGGTGACTGGACTTTGTGGCCACATCTGTATGTGAACATCAAAATTAAGCAGCAACCTTTGTCTAATCTCACCTTGTTCCAGGATCTAGGTACTCAGCTTTCCGTTCAAGACTCTAATATACAATTTTTCCAGACTCCTAATAGAATCTATAACTGTCCTAAACTATAATGCTGTAAAAGGAATAGAGGGAAAGTGAATTCCTGGTGTTATAGATAAACATACCAGCCTTAATCCTATTGGCTCTGTGAGTGTTTGAACCAATAAATAGCATTTTTCTTTCATGTCTGAGTTTTAACTAATAGATAATAAAAACACATCCATCCAACAAGAATCAAAGTATTAAATTTAGCAGTGGTAAGATATATCTTTGTATAGAATCCAAATGGGTATATCCAGACTGCAGAGCCAGTGCAGTATGTATGTATGTATGTAGTATGTAGGTTGCTGCCTCCTATCAGTACTGTCAGACACAGTGATCAATTCTCCTGCAAACTGGACCTTTGGAAGATTAGCTCCACTTACTCTAAAATCTTTGAATGGAGACTGTTTTCCACCCCCTAGTAACTCATCACACATTTGTGAGGAGGTGTAGTACAAAGGTCAAAAAGGCCAAGAGTTTTAAGGCAAGGTTCCTCTAAGTGGAAATGAGGAGTGGAAGAGAAAATATATTTACTTTAACTGTAGGTCTCTACCTCATTGAAATCCATCACTGGTGGAAGTATTGATTTTCTCGTAGGCCCTTAGATCACATTTGTTGGCCATCGACTCCCACCTGGGCCGTAAATGAAAGAGCTATGGTCTGGACTTGATTTGAAGTTAAAGGACCCTTTCCCCTACATTCCTGGCCAGACTGTATACTCCAGTATCACCAGAAGTACAGAAGCAGTACTCAGTGCCTTAATTCCCACTTTTCTACTTAAGAAGAAACATAACATACCATGCTATACAGTGAGATCTTTATTTATAATAAATGTAGAGGTTTTTTTTTTAAATTATCATATACAAAGCCAAATACACATAAAAAGGAATTTTACACCAATCAAAAATATTCAGTAGAATAAACAGAAATTTCAGTCTCTAGAGTAATAATTAATGAGTAGATTAATAATTTTACCATTAATAAGTTTTTCTGAGGATTAAAAGTAATTTATGTATAATTTCAGAAAAATTATATTCTAAAATAAATGTTCTTATTCTAAAATTTTTCTTGATATATATATGATATATTCTATATCTATATCTATATTCTATATATATCATATATGATATATATTTGTGTGTGTGTGTGTATATATATATATATAAAATCACACAGTTGTATTTCTATATATTTCTGGATACTAATAATGGACCGACTTCCTGAATTCATTAATTCACTTAAAATAGTTTATGTAGTCCAACTTTGTAGGAAACATTGTTTTGTTGATGGGGAAACACCTAACAGCAGGACAGACAAGATCCTTGCTCTTATGTAGCTAACTATCCACTGGGAGAAAAAAAACAAATTAACAAAAACAAGAAACACATACACACATATTATGTGTATTTGTGTGTGTATACAATAATAATTTCTACAAGGAAAAATAAAGTAGGGTGATGTGAGAGAGTGACTATATAGCCAGGGTAAACATCTTCAAGGAGTTTCCATTTATACCAAAATCTGAATGAGAAAGAATTTACCCCACGAGAAGAACGTTCTAGGTTTAGAAGGCTGCTAGTACAAGACCCTCAGGAAAAAAAAAAAAAAAAATGAGTTAGGTGTGTTAGGAACCTGAACAAGTACAACTAAGTGAACAAGAAAGAAGTAGTATGAGTTGTGGGCTGAAAAGTTGTTAGGGACCACATCACAGAAGGCAATGAAGTTGTATTTTATTTGCAGGGCTGCCAGAAGCTGTCAGACTGGATTTATATATCATAACTATACTCTATTTGAAAAAAAAAAATCACTCTGGATGTGAATGCAGACCATATCAAAGTGAGGGTGAATATTTACTATTACAGTTAAAATAATTAGTATTCTTACCAGGAGAGAGATAATTATGATAGACTTGGACGTCTGCAATTGCAATAGAGATAAATAGACAGATTTGAGTTATTTTTAGAAGTAAAGTTGCCAGGACTTGCTGTTAAATTCAGTGAAAGTAAAGAGGAATAAATAACACTTAGGTTTTGCAGTTTATCATAGTTAATAAGGAAGAATGAAGTTAGAGCTGCTGAGAGTATTGTTTTGCCCACTTTGAATTTGAGGTGATTAATAGATATTCAGATGGTGGTGTCAACTGATAACTAATCTTAGTTCAATCTTAGAGTTCCAGTTAGGACTGGAGATTTTGCTCGGGACTCTGTTAATGTGGAAGTTGTGGAATGGTTGATGTTTTCTATAAATCAAATGATAGTTTTACTTAAGTGAACTGGCAGTGGTAGGTGGAAGAATGTATATTTAAATGTAAGAATGAATGAATAAAAAGTGATAGCAACAATCACTAGACAGGAGAAGATGGGAAAAACTGAGCACCTACGCAAATCACAAAAGATAAGGGTAATGAAGAAATTGAAGAGACAGAGTAAAGAAAGTATAGAATATTGGAGATACTATGTATGACACAGGAATCTGGTTTTTAGGATTGTTTTTTGGTCACTGGATCATTCCTACTTTATGGTTTCTGTGAAGAGAAACCTATCACAGTCTGCTTAGCCCATGTGGAAGAAACAAATGAATAAACTGGGTTGAAGAAAATATCAAGAAAACAGATAAAGAGCTAGTGAAACATAGAAAAGGAAAACTAATTCGAATCTGTGTGTGTTTTAGTCAGAATTAAAATACAGACCTGGAAATATAAAAGAAAATAAAATTAAGATTATATAGAAATTAACATCTAAAACTTATTTTAAAATAAGATACAGAATTCTTGGGGCACCTGGGTGGTTCAGTGGGTTAAAGCCTCTGCCTTCGGCTCAGGTCATGACCCCAGGGTCCTGGGATCAAGCCCCGCATCGGGCTCTCTGCTCTACGGGGAGCCTGCTTCCCTTCCTCTCTCTCTGCCTGCCTCTCTGCCTATCAAATAAATAAATAAAATCTTCTAAAAAAAAGATATAGAATTCTTGATTATTCAATTTGTATATCCCAAACTCACAAACTAGAAGAATGCATAGATACTATTTTATTGAACGTATTCAAACTGGTTATGCTTAATAATTTATTTGCTTGAACAAGTGGAGACTTTATCACTGCTCACTGAATCAAATTAGAAATCTCATTTAAATTCTATCTACATTTTGGCAATAAAACTCTAAAGTCATATACATGCACACCTTAAATGCAGCTTATTGTTGTCAAATCATGTGGAACGTAATCAGAAATTGGAAAGAGTCAATCATAAATTTTATTTCTGACAAACTTTATGATATTCATTATATTACTTAGAATTTTAGTGTTTTGTTAATGAATTGTCCTAAACAGGATTTGAAATGATTATCTGCCCTTTAGAAATACCCTACCATTGCCATTATGTACATTCAACTTTTCATTCATTTAACTAATATTTTGTGAGCACCAATATGTGTCAGTAGCTATTTCAAGTGCCAGAAATGCCAGGATGGAGATATATGCCTTTTATAAACCTACATTTTTAAGGATGGGACAGATACATAAGCAACTTCCTACAGAGGAAGGTGTGAATAATACAGAATGTGGAAATGGCCTGTACCTGGAAAAAATAGGCAGAGGCTCCCTGAGATGACTTTTCATCAAAATTTTAAAAAGGAACCAGGCAAAATCACAGACGTTTTAAAAGTTGTTGGTATTGCTTGGAGAAGAGGTTATATGAGAAAAAGGGCAGGATAAAAGTGGTACTACCTAGAAGGTAGGCTAGGTGCAGGTTTTGATGTTTCTGTAGAGACGAAGATGTGGTATATATACACAATGGAATACTATGCAGCCATCAAAAGAAGTGAAATGTTACACTGGGAGCTTTTTACTTTATTCTTTAAGTCTATACTTCTCAGGCTAGAGCACTAGACCCTAGGGGATGTATGTAAGGCTTTGTGAAAGTCTCAAGAGTAACGGCAGTATCATCTTGTCAAGTTTCCATACAAATTTATATGTACTATGCTATAGAGTAATCTATATCTTAACAAGGATTAAATATGATTGTAAAATTCAAGATCTGCATGAATTTTAAAACTAAAGTGTCAAATTTGAGAAGGAGGAGGAGGAGGAAGGGCAGGGGGAGGAGCAGGAGGAGGAGGAGAAGCAGCTGCCTTACTTCTAGGTATCCTGTCAAACACTTGGGATGTTCTGAGATGATAAATGCCCTTTCTTCATGAGTTAGGACTGCATTAATGACGAGCTTCAAAATATGCAGGAGGGGTGGGGATCAGTTGGAGGCTGAAATTCCATCGAATTGGTCTCTCAGTAATATAGATTGGTAGCAGTATAGCATTCAGTTTGATTAGAGATAACTGGGACCAAACAGCTCAGAGACATATTTAGGAATCATAACCTGAGGGAGAATGTGGTGTTCTAGTTCACTAAGTGTGGAAATGAGACAGACTCATGTTTCTCAGACTTCACCAGAATGTGAGAATGCCAGGTTAAGAATATAAATTACTATTTTATTATTTCCTTCTACTCTTTGGGTACTCAGGGTTGTAGGAATTCTCCTACAGTGTCTTATCAGTCCCAAGACTTAAGTGTCTGAAGTCTCATACAGTTTCTTATTAGTCCCAAGACTAATAAGACCAAGACAGCCTTCAGGTTTCCTGTAGTTTGACTGAAGTGTAGACAGTCTTCTTCCTGCCTTCTTGCCTTTATTCTCACTCCATTCCTCTACAGGACCCAAGTGGCTTCACCATAGAGGTCCCTCTTCTACCTTTACTTCGTGCACTTCACCCAAATTGCTTTCTGTCCTGAAGACTGAGAAAGTTTTCTTTTGTTAAAGGCCAATGAGCAAGCACATGTAGGTAATGATCATAGGCGATAGTTCTTAAAAACACTCTCATCCTCTGTGACTGTGTCGCCACGTTCAGACTGAGTTCAGACCTCTTTTCTCAATTACAGTAGCCTCGAATCAAGTTTTCCTTGCTTGTTTAACTTTGGTGAAACTTCTTCTTCAACAATAGGCTTTTCAGTTACCACAAAATTATATCACTCTGTTCTGAATACCTTTGTAAACTTAGTTATTTGCTGAAGCATGATGTTTTGTTTTGTTTTGTTTTTTAAGATTTTTATTTATTATTGGACAGAGAGGTAGAGAGCACAAGTAGGGAGAGCAGCAGGCAGAGGGAGAGGGGGAGGGAGAAGCAGACTCCCCACTGAGCAGAGAGCCCAATCGGGACTCAATCCCAGGACACTGGGATCATGACCTGAGCTGAAGGCCGCTGCCCAACCAACTGAGCCACCCAGGTGCCCCACATGGAGTTTTGATTTTATAATGAAAGCAAGATACCAGCTCCCCCAGTATATATTAATATAATCTAAAACTTATTTGTAGTCAACATTTATCAAAAATTGGACTGGAGGAAAAAACACCTTTTAGGGAAGATCTAAATTTACCTGTGCCTTAGTATCCCTTAATCCATTTCTAAATATAATTAAGAAGAAACAGGTACTGGGCGCCTGGGTGGCTCAGTGGGTTAAGCCGCTGCCTTCGGCTCAGGTCATGATTTCAGGGTCCTGGGATCGAGTCCCGCATCGGGTTCTCTGCTCCGCGGGGAGCCTGCTTCCTCGTCTCTCTCTCTCTGCCTGCCTCTCTGCCTACTTGTGATCTCTCTGTGTCAAATGAATAAATAAAATCTTTAAAAAAAAAAAAAAGAAGAAGAAACAGGTACTAAATTCCTATGGAATAATGTTTACTTGTTTGAACTTTAGTATGCATAAAAACAAGATTATGTTGATGGAAACTTTAAGAAACAGCTATATGAAACTCATCTTGTGTCACCTGTAAGGATGTCTTAGAAAAGTTACCTACATCCTCTTTAGGAGGACACTCTCAGGACATTTCTTTCTGGCCTTGGATCAAGAGCAATTCTTCTTCTTTTTTTTTTTTTAAAGATTTTAT
Organism: Mustela erminea; assembly: GCF_009829155.1. Taxonomy (NCBI): domain Eukaryota; kingdom Metazoa; phylum Chordata; class Mammalia; order Carnivora; family Mustelidae; genus Mustela; species Mustela erminea. Next base: position 107,296,106 of record NC_045617.1, on the reverse strand, counting down.
TTATTTATTTGACAGACAGAGATCACAAGTAGGCAGAGAGGCAGGCAGAGAGGAGGAAGCAGGCTCCCCACTGAGCAGAGAGCCTGATGCGGGGCTTGATCCCAGGACCCTGTGATCATGACCTGAGCCAAAGGCAGAGGCATTAACCCACTGAGCCACCCAGGCACCCCAAGAGCAATTATTCTTGAATCAACAATGCACTGTTATGTAATGAGCATTGCTAATGATGTAACTGGCCAGGTTTTCTTCTGTACTGTGTGCTAGAAACACGAGGACCACCTAAAATCCTTAAGACATGGATTTTTAGCCATATACTTGAATTCATTTTATAAATCCACAACATTAAGCTTCTGTGTTCGACTCCACCTGCTGTCACACACAAGTGAGTATAGGGAACCTGGGCTGATTTGCTTTAGAACTCCTGCCTCAGCTTTTGAATGAACTTTGAAAAGGCTCCTTCACATTTTAGGGACTCAAAACCCTTGACAGGAGACATTACAATAGGCAACATTTTGATAAAGATATCCAGAACAGGAGATGAGGGGAAAGCCACGTGTCTTTTGGTAATCAAATGAATTAGTCTATTGGCACAAATAACCAGAAATATATGGGGTGATTCTACAGAGTGAGAAATTCCATTAAAATGAATCAAGTATAAAGAATAAGAAGTCTGACAGCAGATTGCTTGGATTTGAATTGCAGCTGTCATGAACCAGATGAGAGACATAAGCAAGTTTATATTACCTCTATTTATCTAAATCCCACACCTTTAAAAGAGAGATAATAACAGTACATGCCTACTAAGGTTGTTACAGGATTACAGAAGTAAGTAGATGTAAAGATAGTAAACACTGTGTAATTGTGACCAACTGATTTGATCTGGAGATACATAAAGCATACCTAAAATAGGTAATTTTAGAGAACATTACTTCAAGTTCTTCTCTAAAAAATCCCTTGTTTCTAAAATCATAGCAAGAGAAAGATGCACAGAAATTCAATAAAACATTTTTTCACAGTTAAAGGAAGTAGTCTTTCTTTTTTTTTTTTTCCATAAAATGGAAATCATGCTTTGTTTTGGCACATAAGCTATTGGATCTATATAACTGTGTTGACTAGAAGTGCCACCTTCAGATTCTCAAACAGTTAGGTATTACAGATATATAAAATTTGCAAGAGATTGATAAGGATATTTCACAATTCATCAGCTTTTAACTTTTCATAAAGGAATTTATTTTTCTCTTGTTAAATCCATATTTCTGCTGCTATATGGTTCTTTGTTTTTGTAGAAAACCACTATTATCTTATTAAAATATATTATTCAAGTAGAGGTACTGATTATAAATTTTCAAAATATGGTAAAACGTTTTTGGGGTTTTTTTGGAATTAGCTGCAAAATCTCTTTTGCATAATTGAATAATTCACAGATTGGTGTTATATGAAGCATGGCTGAAGACAACACTGAAAACTTTATATATAGCACAAGAGAAAATTAAGGTTTAACTTCTGTGTTGTATTGATTATAAAAATGAGAACCATGTATCTGAGCTTACTTAATGATAGTCACAGAACTAGTCATTTTATAAACTTCACACTAACCTTTCATATATGTATCCATTTAAATTCAATTATTTCATGAGAGAGGAGATATTTTCACAAAATGTTATTGAAATGGTTACAATTTTTAAAAACAAGCAAAAAAGTTTGAGCACTAAACATGGTAAATAAAAATCAACTTCTAATAATAAACAACAGATTCTCTACTTTCAAGTCGGCTAAACAGAGACAAAAATGTTTAAATAGTTTCTTATTTTATTCTGTTATGCCTTATTTGCTCATTCAAAAAATTTATTTGCTCTTTTGAGTTTTGTGAATTCATTATGTAGGTTAATTAATTGGTTCTCCATTATGAAAGATGAATCTTCTCATTAATTCTCTGAACCACCTTAGTTCTTGTGTTCACACTTTCATTTCTAATCAAATTCAGGTGTCCCATCTTGACTTCTTTTAAGGTTAACAATATTGGTGCTCTTACTCTTCTCTTTCCCATTTAACCCTTTCCACTTACCAAATTCCTTCACTTTTTTTGTGTGTTTACATTATCATTGTTTGAATACATTATAACTTTGAGCTGTGCTTTGTTTAAACGTTGAGTTTAAAGGTTGAAAACAAATCACATTCATATTATTATGCATATATAAATATTCTTCATTGATGAAGTGGTGTTAGAATTATATCTGTTTTCTGAAGTTTCCTATGTTGCAATCGAAGTCCATTTGAAGGACAGTATTTCTAGCCTTGAGATCTAATAGTTTATTTTACACTAAATCAGTTTAGCTCAGATCAAATTTAATTGATTTAGACAATTGCATTCTCTGTACACTTTTATATTTCTGTTCAAATTTCTCATTGACTTCTTTATTTGTATTTAAAGAATTAGTTTCTTCTTATTTAAGTTTTACATGTAGTATACAGCTTTATGTCCACTTTATATGTAGAATGGATCCACAAAACTACACTTGAAAAAAGAGTTTCTTCAACATTCATTAGTTTAGACAGTGATTCTTCCCAGCCTTTATCATAGGATAACTTAACACTGTATACCTGAATTAAATGATAATGTTCGTACACCATTTCGCTTTTTTCCCTAGAAGGTGTTTTTTGTTTGTTTGTTTGTTTTTTGTTTTTTGGGGTTTTTTCAGCATTTATTTATTTGAGAGAGAGAAGGGGAGAGGAGAGAGAGAAAGCATGTGGAGGGACACAGACATGTGGGGAGAAGCAGACTCCCCACTGAGTGCAGAGCCCAACACAGCTGGATCCCATCACCCTGAGATCATGCATGACCTGAGTGAAATCAAGAGGGGATTGCTTAACTGGCTAAGCCCCAGGTGCCCCATTCCTAGAAGCACATCCTAAAGTAATTTCTTGAGAATATATGAGAAAGAGGATCATTTTATTATTTTGTTACTCCAAGTAATTTTTTTTCCAGAAACGCTTCAAGTTTTCCTTTTATCCTTGATGTTCTGAGATTTTGAAGTAATGAAACAAGATGTAGATCTTTTATTCATACATATATTAGGCTCCTAAATAATAACTTATGTCTTATTTGTCTTTAAATAAGACTTACACTCCTGTTACTTTGCTAAACTATTTTAAATTATCAGTATCACTCCTGCTAAAGGGTATAATGCAGAACATGACAATAACATGCAAAACAATTGCAGTAAATAGATTGGCACATAAAGAAGTTTTCTGTGCAAATAAAATTTACTAGTATGTGTTGTATTTACCTATATACCTCCATTTCCTAATTAGCAGACATAGAATAATTAATCCAAAAGGAATCCTAAAGAGAATTCAGTAAACTACTCAGTAAACTATTGCTGAAGATATGAATTATTTTATCACTGATAACATTTTAATTGGAGAAGGATTTAGTGTTTTGAGGTTTTTAATTTGAGATAACGATATGGCCAGAGTTAGGTTTGAAACATGTACTAGGAATTGACTCAAAAGTGAGAATCAGGATGTAGGGAACATGTTTATAGGAGTATATGAAAAGACTTAAAATCAAAGGGCGCAGAAAGGAAAAACAGGAGAAATAGTCAATCCTTGGGAAAATCCAATAGGATAGGTGGGGAAAGATTAAGAACAATATATGTCAATGGGGATAGAAGTGCGGACCTAGAAATATGATTAAAACCCAACTTCATGTTCTGCAACAAAGGCCAATGGTTTGGTAACAAAGTTAACTGTTATGGGATTACTTAGTGTTTCAGTTGGTCCTAGTGAATTGGCTAGTATTTGTAATTTCTATTGATCTGTCTTAGAATTCTGAGACTTTCTTTAGTTATCTAATATCTGCAATTAAACAAGAAAACTTGTTTCAGTTATTTGCATTTTCCTGTATGGAATTTATTTTTAATTATTTATTTTATAGTTCTTCTCTATTGGAATTTCATACTTCCTGTGTACTTTTCATCAAATTTTAATTTAATTTTTAAATACAGTTTTCTTTAATTCTTTAAACATATTTATAACACCTGCTTTGAAGATTTTGTCTGCTAAACTAAGATTGGAGCCCACTCTAATCACAAGAATGTCAAACTGGATTTTTAAAAAAAGCAACATTAGATTATGTGCTCATATTCAAAGACACAAATAGGCTAAAACTTAAATGTTGTTTAAAAGATATCATATGAAGAGTAAACATAAGTGAGCTAGAGGAGCTTTCTTAATATTATACAAAATACACTTTAAGACAAGAAATATTACAAGAGACAAATAGCAAAATTTCATCATGGCAGAGGATCAATACAGCAGAAAGATATAACAACCATAAATATATACATATCTATCAACAGAATGCCAGTATGCACTAACCAAAAATGAAACATTCAAAAGGTAAAAACATTAATTAATAAGTATAGTTGGAGATTTCAGTAACTTCATCACAATAATAGAACAACTAGATGAAAAATCAGCTTATATATTGACGAGTTAACATCAACCAGCAGGTCTAACTGGCATTTGTAGAAAACTCCACCTAGCTATAGCAGAATGGCTGACAATGTATTCTTTTTAAACACATAGAACATTCTCCAACGGACAATATATTAGGTTTTAAAAGACCACAATAGAATTAATCAAAACTCAACCCCAGAAAGATATTTAGGAAATTAACCTACATATAAGTAACACAAAGAAATATGATAGGAGATATTTGAAAATTTTTTTGAATGGAATGGCAATGAATACAGAAAATCAAAATGTATGTTAAAGAAGTGCTTAGATATAAGCTTATGGGTTTCAATGCTTATATTACAAAAAAGTACCTAAAGTAAGTAATCGAAACTTGTACCTCAAAAGCTTGAAAAAGAAAAGCAATTAAATCCAAAATAAGCTAAAGAGGAAAACAACAAAGATTGAATTAGAAATCAATAAAATAGAAAACAGAAAATAGGAGGAATCAACCACACAAAAATCTGTTTTTTTTTAAAGATTACAAATTGATAAATCTTTAGTTTGACTAAGAAAACAGAGAGACACACACGCACACTTTGTCAATACCAGGAATAGAAGAGGGGGGCATCATTACAACACTACAGAAATTTTAAAAGGTCATAGGAATTATTAAGAACAACTGCATGCCAACAAACTAGAAAGCATAGAGGGACTGTAAAAATTCCTAGAAAGGCACAAAAACACAAAACTTAATTAGAAATTTTAAAAAATGAACAAATAGCAAGTAACAAAATTGAGTTATAATTGAATAATTTACCCTGAAGAAAAACATTGGCCGGATGGTTGCACCAGTGAATTCTGTCAAATATTTAAGCAATTAATAATGTCAACTATACACAACTTTCTTTTTTTAATATTTATTATTGAACTATAGTTGACATAGAGTGCTATATTAGTTTCAGGTGCACAACAGGGATTTGACAGTTCTATATGTTGTACAGTGCTAACTGTGAAAAGTATAGTTACCATCTCTAACCAAAATTATCACAATATTATTGACTATGTTCCCTATACTATACTTTTCATTTTGGTGACTTCTTTATTTTATAACCAGAAGTTTGTACCTTTTAATCCCCTTTACCTATTTTATTCACTGTCTCCCTGCCCTCTGGCAACCACCACTTTGTCTCTGTATTTATGAGTCTGTTTCTGGTTATTTGTTTGTTTGTTCATTTGTTTGTTTGTTTTAATTCCACATATAAATGATGCTTTGGAAAAAAAATACTATTTTTTGTCTGACTTACTTCCCTTAGCATAATACACTCTAGGTCCATTCATGTAGTTCCAAATGACAATATCTCATCATATTTTATGGCTGTGTAATATTTCATGATAGATCTATAGATGATAGATGATAGATAGATAGATAGATAGATAGATAGATACTACATCTGTATTCACTCGTCTATCAGTGGACATTTGGTTGCATCCTTATCTTGATTATTATAAATAATGCTCCAGTAAACATAAGGGTACATATATCTTTTGGAATTAACATTCTCTCCTTTTTTTGGTAAATGCTTAGTAGTAGAATTCCTGAACAATATGTTTTGGTTTCTTTTTTAATTTTTGAGGAAACTCCATACTGTTTCCTGCAATGTCACACCAATTTACAGTCCCACCAACAGTACACAAGAATTCTTTTCTCTATGCCCTCTGTACAGTTCTTTCTATAAGGAGAAGAATATTGAAAACTTTCTGAGAAATTCAGTGAGGTCACTATTATCCAGAATGCAAAACCAGGCAAAGACAGCAAAAGAAAGTATAAACAAATATCCTTAACTTCAAAGGCTGGTGGTTATGACCTTCTTTGCCCCTGAAAATAGAAGACATGAAATATAGATTAGCATTAATGATTTATTAACATTAGTGATATTTGCTACAGATAACTGAAAACTCTTCTTAGTTTTTTCCCCAATTGCTTTATATGTAAAATTGAAATATAAATATTTAATAATAATGTCAAAAACAAATTGTGCATGCCAGTAATGGAGTTATTCACTGTGGGTATTAGAAATATACTCAGTGTGGTTTAACAAGAAAATTATTTAATTTAGAGTTTATTAAAGAACATAACAAGTACGACCTATAGGAGCTTCTAGAACCAGATGTTGAAGATTGGCATAGAAGATGGAGTCTAGACAGTAGATAAGGAAACATCATATATTATCACAACATCAGTAGGGATGGATGGCAGTGACACTAGGCAACACTGAAGCAGTGTTGTTAGTAGGGCCATGGAAAACTGTAATGGTTGTCCCGATGTTACCAGCTGCAAAACCATCCCTGTTTCTTGTCATCACCAGCTTGCTTTCAAATCCTGTGGTGGGTCCATGATATATGAGCCAGCTTTTGGTTGCATATCCACATTTTGGGGTACCCACAACTGAGAAAGATATAACTTGGATTTTCACCTATTATGAGAGATGGTCTTTAACTTTTATTAAAGAATTATTAAGCAGTTAATTATCCATATGGCAAAAGGGAGTTCGGAGGATGAATAGTGCAAGAAAATAAGAGACACATTCCACTATGTATTCTTTCCTTAAATAATTTTGCAAAAAGCCTACCTTTTTCTACTTAGAAATTATTTAAAGTAATTTGGTAATATGGAAATAAATTCAGTTTATAGTAATTGTTGAAGGAGATCATTGAGAGAATGTGGCTGCTTGTTGAACCTCATGTTATATGGGGGCACTTGGAGGCTCCTTACCACTGCCTCTGTCCATAGAATACATATATAAATACATGTTGCCCACTACTGTCACACTGGGAGCTGTTTTAAGGATATAAACTTGAAAGAGGAAGATGTTGTTAAGATTATCTGGATTAAATACATGGCTGAACCAAGTTATAGACTATAAATAAAGTTAAGATTCTGGCAGGTAAATGTAGAAATCTCCTGGTTTTTTGGCAGCCCAAGACAGGCCTTGTAGAAAAGTTCCCTTATTATTAAACTTACCACCTACCAATCTGGAGTGCTCGACCTCTTTCTTCTGTCTTTCCTTGCCCTCCATGTACAAGGGTCAATTTGCAATCCAACAGTAACTTAAAGAAACAAGGAGCTGAGAAGGTCTTATTTACGGTTTTTGTTTTGTTTTTAAAGAACTGCAGAAAGGATTCAAATATATTTAATGGACTGTTTTTCAAGGAGAGCATCAAAGAAAGTCAGTTTGGTTAACATTGTATAATTATATATAAAATAGTCATGTATGTATTCAATTTTAAGGAAGTAATGTAAATTTTGAATTCTAGGTGCATGGAGATGAGAATAAAGCCGTAGTTGTAGTCACATCAGAACAAAAACAGAAAGAGTAATTGATGGCATTAGGCAATGTGTCGAAGTTTTGCAGACATGTTGAAAATCTCATATACACTGAACATAATCTTAGACTTAGTTGCAAGTTGTATCAGTGACACATTTATAATGAAGTGAATCCTTTGCTTGTTTCTAAATAATAACTGTGAGATTGAGGTAGATGAGTGCCTTAGTGAAGCCTGTGGAAAAGGTTATTTGTGTTGATCTTTACGGCACCTTTAGCTGCCTGTGTCAGAATGGATTTCAAGGTAGGCACACATGCTAACCAAAACTAATACCTGAAGGTTAATTTGAGGTAGAAGTAACTCCTTATTTTTAGAAGATACAATTCATCTAGTAAACGTGCATATTAATTCTTTTCCCAGGAGAACATTTGAATATATATATATATATCTGCTTGAATTATTTTACTACATCTTCACATAATCATAGAAACAGATATATTTAGTGTTGAATGAATATTTTGCTTTTGTAAATAAAATTTTTTTTAGATTTATCAACTATAAGTTCATTACACTTATATTTATTATTTTTTAAGATTATTTATTTGAGGGAAAGAGCATGCACATGTGAGTGGGGGAGTGGCAGAAGGAGAGGGAGAGAGAATCTTAGGCAGATTCCATGCTGAGCACAGAGGTGGCCACTGTGGGGCTGGATTTCACAACCCTAAGATCACAACCTGAGCCTAAACCAAGAGTCTGGAGCTTAACTGATGGTGCCTCCCAGAGGCCCCCCATCACACTCATATTTAAAACTTCTAATATTTCTTTTTATTCCATATTTCATTCTGTTACTCTGGTAACTCCTACAATAGCCCTTGTCAATATATATCCGTTATTTTGATAAAGAGCTGTTTATGTTTTTAAATATTATGTTTTTTTACATTAGGAGGACACTCTAATAATAGAACTTTGTTTTCCAAGATTGGAAAAAGTATTGAGACTCTCAGTACTTTATATGCAAGTAAATACTATCAAACTGTCATCATTATAAGCCAAAATGTTGTCCAAAATCTATCTTCCCAAAAGTGTTCCTAATTCTACTTCTATGTGAATGATTGTTTCAAAAATAAAGCACTGCATAACCTTTAAGCAATGAGAAAGTCTTACTTGTTTTGAAAACCACAATGAAACAACTTTTTTTTTCCCTATTATATCTGAGAAACTGTTTTTTTGTGGTTAACTTTAAGAATGACCATCTTCAGATCTGTGTGGTCACTTATTAAAACTTAATGTACTGTTTATCGTAAACAAAAACTCAAGGTTATTTCTTAAAATTGTATGACACAGAGAAAAAACAAGGTCTTTTGAAGAAGTGAACTTTGGCAGATCCCTAACTATAAGGAATAAACTAAGGTTTTTATTCTTTTTCTTTTTATTTTTTGTAAAGATTTTATTTATTTATTCAACAGAGAAAGAGATCACAAATAAGCAGAGAAACAGGCAGAGAGAGAGGGAAGCAGGCTCCCTGCTGTGCAGCGAGCCTGATGCGGGGGTCGATCCCAGGACCCTGAGATCATACCTGAGCCGAAGGCAGAGGCTTAACCCACTGAGCCACTCAGGTGCCCCTACACTAAGGTTTTTAAATGTGCCATTTTTCTTTTCACAAAGTTGATTCATAAGGAAAATTACCAAAAAATAATTTTAAGGTTTAAGCAAAGTATTTATTCACTCATTATTTTTAATTTTCATTTTTTCCTGGGTTATTTTTTCCTGGGTTAACTTGATATTCTAATGTCACATTTTCACTTAATAGTTTGTTAGTGATCATGATAATACAAATAGTTTTTCTATTTAGTTAGGTTTGCTCTTTCCTATTTAGTTATCTATTACCTTAATTTTCCTCCAGCCCAGATTCATTTCACCATTTTAGAGAAAAACATTTAAGACTAGAAAGATTTCCATTCTTCTAACTTGTTAATACCCATGTGTTATGTGTCAAAGCCAATTTTTCTGTTCTTATTCAAAATTAGCAAAAAAAAAAATTAGCTATCAAAAAAGTTAAAAATCAATTCAGAATCAGCTTAGGCTATGTTTTCAATGCTTTGCAAATTAACAAACAATCCAAGTGACAGAAAATGAAAGTCAGCTTTAGAAACACAGCTCTAAGTGGAACATTCATGGGAAATCTGCACTGCAGAACCAGTTAAAAGAAAATGTTAAGGGGTCCCTGGCTGGCTTATTCCATAGAACATATAACTTTTGATCTTGGGGTTGTGAGTTTGAGTCCCACCTTAGGCATAGAGATTACTTAAAAGAAAAAAACAAGAAAAAAAAAAGGAAATGTTAAAACTATATAGTAAATGAATACTTCTGATTTATTTTCTTTCCATATAGACCCGCTTTGTGAAATTAATAAAAAGAAATGTGACTCATCACCCTGCCTCCATAACACTACATCTACAGAGTTCATGGATAAATTCAAATACTTGTTCCCCCCTGGCTTTATTGGTAAGTAACATTTGACAACTGTGCCTTTTAAAAACATTTAGCCCTGGAGAACATACATCAGGATGCTATTGATTCACTAGTACTTCCTTTTTAGTCCTTTTTATTTTCCTAAATTAACATTTGATTTGTATCCCAGTAACTTGAAACATCTATTCTGTCTCTAGAATCCAAAGCAGAAGATAAATTATTTCACATCTAAGCAGACTTTGAATGCCTACCAATTCAGAGGAGATTAGTCTGCATTTAGTAATTCCAAGAGAAGTTGTTGCAGTTTGTAGTAAGGTGAAATGAATGGGTTCTAACAGTAATATGTGTGGCATTTTTTATCTGGATAGTTTAGTCTCAGATATCACCCGAAATGGATTAAAAGATTTGGAAAAATTTAAGAGTTATAACCTGACACCTGGTTGCCTTATTTTTTAATTATTTTTTAAAAGGTTCAAGATATAAAATAAATACAGACTTATGTTCTTCACATCCATGCAAGAATGGTGCAACCTGCATTGACCAACCTGGTAATTACTTCTGCCGTTGTGTGGCTCCATTTAAAGGTAATGAACACCAAGAGAAAAGTAATGCAAACATAATTAACTTTAAAAAGCATTTCTGTCTCTTATCTGAACTCATTTCAGTCTTCCAACAACATTATTAGTCCTTCATTTTCTTAAAGTCCACTTCTAAAGTGACCAACCAATTATCCCTTAGGCAGAAGCTAGAGTGAAATGAGCTTTGTTTATACATTCACTGAAATAGATGAGTTTCTTACTTTTCTATTGGAAAGGCCACGGATGCAACCAAATGATAAAATGAAAAGTAATGAATTTATTGCCAATCTATCATATTATATTTTAAATATTTTTTCCTGTTCTTTCAGTTTCTCAAGAAATTGTCAGGTTTTTTCTTTCTTTCTTTCCATTTAACAAACTAAATATTATTTGTAAATTATTGTGTTGACTAATATATGAAAAGTAAATCTGGATGCTTCCTTGGATTTAGTATATTTTCCTAAGCTATGAATTTGAAAACTAAATTAGCTAGTGTTCACCAAAGAAACAGAACCAATGGGAGATATATCTATGTATCTATACCTATCTGTGTATTATGGCAATTCATTATGTGGAATTGGCTCAGACAGTTATGGAGGTTGAGAAGTTTCATGATCTGTCTGCAAGCCAGAGACCTAGGAGAGCCAGCGGTATAATTTTAGTCTTGAATTCAAAGGCATTAGAACCAGGGGAGAGGATGGTATAAATCCCAGTCCAAAAAGAAATAAAAAACAGCATCTCAACTCAGCAGGTAAGCAGAAAAGGAGCAAGTCCTCCCTTTCTTTAGTTTTTGTGCTACTCAAGCCCTCAACAGATTGGCTGATGCCTGCCCAGTTTGGGAAGGGCAGTCTACTTTATTGAGTCTACTGATCCAAATGCTTGTATCATCAGGAAACACCCTCATAGACACTCCTAGAAATACTGGTTAATCTGGGCACTCTGTGGCGCAGTCAGGTTGCCACATAAAAGTAACCATCACAATGTTCAACTAAATACAATCAATTTAGATATTTTCAAATGTTGCACCTAATTTTCTTAGATTTTCTTATTAATGAAAAAATATAACTGCTGACAAATTTCAAGTATTTTCTATCTATATAAACTTATGAAATTATAGTTCTCTTATCTGTTAACTAGATATAAGAATATACTTATCTCATGGATCTGAATATAGATTAAGTGAAGTAAGTCATAGGAATACTATATCACCTGCCAGAAATTAATCATCATCAAGTATTTAATTATAATTTTAAATAATTTTCTGACATATATATGTAAAAACCATTAAATGTGCACATATGCACTGTTTTCTAATGTTTGGTTAGGTAAGACTTAGTATATATTTATTTAATTATACATCTTTAAAGGTACATAGAGAATTATCTAAGCAATACTAGTAGTGTAAAAAAAATTAGATTTCATTTTAAAAATAATAAGTTTGACTAGCACCTAGATCTTAGTTTCTCATACCATTCTCCAACAAAAGGATCTCTTTAGAGATCTAGCTGATTCTAGAACTAAAATGCAGAATGTAAAAGTGAGTGTGGAGAGTCTTGTAATGCCAGAAAGCAATGAGTACTCAGAAAAAAGAAAACCATGAGACTATGTAAAAGGGACACATGAGCCAACTGCCAAAGCTAGAATAATTTGAGCAAGAAAATAGTTTACCCAAAATATGAAATAAATAGCCATGAGTCCATACTGAGAAAAATAAATGATGGATAAATACATGAGTCAGAATAATAGACACATCTTTTATACAGAATAATTCCAAATAATTTATGAGATACTTTACACTCAAGGAGATTGAACATAACTTCTTACCTCTTGAGTTTGGGCTGCACCTAGTGACTATATTCCGAAGTGCACAGGATGGAAATGGGGGTTGGGGGAAAGTAACATTACCATGGAGAAATCTGACAAACACTACCTAAGTCAAATGACCAATGTTCACATCAACAGTACTTAATTATGTTAATAGCATAGACATATGATATGAAGTAATGAGAATGACACTTTATCATAAGGATTTTTTTCTTAAAAACACATTATCCCAGTCTAATCATGATAAAATCATCAAACAAATCCCAATTCTAAAAATACCTGACCAGTACTTCTTAAAACTATCAAGGTCATCAAAAACAAGGAAAGTCTGTGCAAAAGATTTTTAGTTTAATTCAGTCATAATTATTTATTTTTGCTATTGTCATCCTTGCCAGAGGAGATAGGTCCAAAAAACTATTCCTAAGGCTGATGTTTAAGAATTTACTATATCTTTTTTAAGAACTTTACAGTTCCAGGTTTTATGTTTAGGTCTTTAATTCATTTTTAATTTACTTTTGAATATCGTTTAAGAAAGTGGCCCAGTTTAATGATTTTGCTTGTAACTGGTCAGTTTTCCTGAAGGAACTCATCAATAAATTGAATAAATTCTCCCTATGAGTTGGGAGAAGATATTTGCAAATGATATATCTGATAAGGAGTTAATATCCAAAATATTTAAAGAACTCATACAACTCAACACCAAAAAAACAAAAAGTACAGTTAAAAAATGGGCAGAGGACCTGAATAGCTAGACACTTTTCCAAGGAAGACATAGAAATTGGTCAACAGACCCATGAAAAGATGCTTAATATCACTAATCATCAGGGAGAAACAAATCAAAACCACAATGAAATGAATGAATGAAATGAAATGAAACCACTCCTATCTGTCAGATTAGCTAGTATCAAACAGTTAAGAAATAACAATGTTGGCAAGGAGGAGGTGAAAACTGATCCCTCATGCACTGTTGGTGGGAATATAAACCAGTACATCCTCTATGGAAAATAGTATGAAAACTCCTCAAAAAGTTAAAAATAAAACTACCATATGATCCATCAATTCTACTTCTGGTTATTTGTCCAAAGAAAACGAAAACACCTAGCAAAGAGATATATACACCACTATGTTCATTGCAGTATTACTTAATTATAGCTAAGATATGGAAGCATCGTAAGTATCCATCAATAAATGAATGGATAAAGATGTGGTATACAGCAGAGAGCATATAATACTATAGTAACTCTGGTGACAGATAGTCACTATATTATTGAGGTGAGTATTTCATAATGTATATGAATGTTGAATCACTATGTTGTATGCCTGAAACTAATATAATATCATATGTCAACTATACTTCCACCAAAAAACAAAACACAAGAAAGTCTGAGAAATTTTCCAAACCAGAGGAAACTAAAGAAACATGAGTACTAATATTACATTTGTGGTATCCTGGATTAGATCCTGGGGAAGGAAAAGACATTAGTTTAAGACTAAGAAAATCCTGGGGCACCTGACTCACTCCTTTGGTCAAGTATCCACCTCTTGATTTTGGCTCAGGTCATGAGATAGGGCCCCATGTCAGGCTCCATGCTCAGTTTAGTGAGGAGTCAGTTTGAGATTTTGTCCCTCTTCCTTCTGTTCTCTCTCTCTCAAAATAAATTAATAAACTAAAAAAAAAAAAAAAAGACAAAAAAAATGAAAGAATCCAAATAAAATATGCACTTTGGTTAATAATAGTGTATCAATATTGGCTAATCTGCTATGACAAATGTACTAAAGTTAGATATTTATAATAGTGGAAACTGGTTGAAGAGTATATAATAACCTCTGAACTATCTTTGTAACTGTTCAGTAAATTTAAAACTATTCTAAAATTTTAAAAAGTTTAATTAAAAATAAATTATTGCAAATAAATAATTTCTGATTCAAAATAATTTATACTTAAAACATAGTCATTTTTGGTAATCATAAATGTTTTTACCTTTTCATATACTAAATATTGTAGTATATTTACATATTTACAATATGTACATATTGTAAATTATATGTACATATAAATATTTACATATTTACAAATATACTACATATTGTAGTATATTTACATATTTATAATGTAGTTCCACTCATTATAATGAAGTAAAGAATTCTTCAGTTAATTGCAGTGCCTTAGATTTGTAAAACAAATTAAAATGTTCAATGGATTTTCAAACAAAGACATAAATAAAACATAAAAGGAAAAACAAAGTTGATCAGTTATAAAATGAATGTTCTTAATAGTGAATGTAATATTCTTTTTTGGTAATAATGACATGTAATGAAACTTACAGTACTAAGAATACACTATACTATCAAAAACACATTCTTGACAATTTTTAATTCACTTTTATTATTATACATCAGTCTGCTAGAGAATCTGTCCTGTGTAACAGAACCTAGCTGCTTGTTCCTCTGTTTCCTTGGCTTCTGGCATAAGCTTAAGTATCTTCTATTATTTGGGACCATGAGTTCACAGTGGTAGTTTTAATCTTACACTCTGATCCATAAGAAATGTCCTGTAAGTCTTTTGTTCCCTTTTTTCTTCTCCATTCTTGTTGAGAGTGAGATGTCTAAAAAACTAGAGGAAAGAAGAACCAGAAGATAGAAAAACATTGGTCCCTAAATCATGTAGAAAGATGTCCATGGGTCAGAAGTATCTCCATTGTACTGAGTGAACAAAAAAACATAAAAGTTTGTATTGTGGGGGCACGTGGGTGGCTCAGTGGGTTAAAGCCTCTGCCTTCAGCTCAGGTCATGATCCCAGGGTCCTGAGATGGAGCCC
This sequence comes from Mustela erminea, assembly GCF_009829155.1. NCBI lineage: Eukaryota > Metazoa > Chordata > Mammalia > Carnivora > Mustelidae > Mustela > Mustela erminea. The sequence goes on along the minus strand of NC_045617.1, from coordinate 107,280,629 downwards.
TGCATTGGGCTCTCTGCTCAGCAGGGAGCCTGCTTCTTCCTCTCTCTTCCTGCTTCTCTGCCTACTTGTGATCTCTGTCTGTCAAATAAATTTAAAAAAAAAAAGTTTTTATTGTGGTAAGCCACCAAAATTAGAAATTTTTCTTTGCAGCAACTAACATTATTTATCCTGAAAGTTACCCCTTTAATGCTCATAAACACTTCCTTGAAAATTTCATTGGAATTGATCTTTACAATGCCATGAATAATTATATTTTTGGAAAACATATCTGTGTAATACAGTTATGAATCATTTTTATAGGAAACTTACACATAATTTCTTCTTTTAAATTTGTAATTCTTGGGGAACTTGGGTGGCTCAGTCATTTAAGCACCTTCTTTCAGCTCAGGTCCTGATCTCAGGGTCCTGAGATCGAGCCCCATGTAGGGCTCTCTGTTCAATAGGGAGTCTGCTTCTCCCTCTCACTTTCTCTCTCTCTCTCAAATAAATAAATTTAATTTTTAAAAAAATGCAATTCTTTATTCTCTGATTAAGTTTAAGATTGTTAGCAAGTTTACAATGTTTCCAGAAGAAATAAAAATAATATATAGAAATGCTGAAACTTCAGCAAAGCAATCATAAGATTAAGTTTAAAAATATTTAGTTGAAATGAAACAAGATGCGATAGGGAGGGAGATAAACCATAAGTGACTCTTAATCTCACAAAACAAACTGAGGGTTGCTGAGGGGGGTCAAGAGGAGGGGTGGGGTTATGGAGATTGGGGAGGGTATGTGCTATGGTGAGTGCTTGAAGTGTGTAAACCTGGCGATTCACAGACCTGTACCCCGGGGATAAAAATACATTATATGTTTATTAAAATAATAATAATAATAAAATATTTAGTTGAATCATTAATTCAGTGAGGTCAGTTATTTTGTCTTGAGTAGACAGTTTAGCAAACTATATCCCAGGTAGGAAAATCCAGGCTCCTTCCTATTTTGTGTCTCTCATAAGCACCACCATACTCATTCAGTTGCGTACTATTGATGGCTATTTCAGCCACTACTTCAAGAGTATATGTGCTCTTTGCCTGCGAAACCTGGATTATTTATTTTCTGGCCCTTTCAGAAAACATTTGCTGACGTTTGGTGTAGAAACTTTTATAAGCTCCTTGTGGCTTTCTATTGGTATAGTCCAAGTTTTATTTATTGGTTCTTTTTCTGCATTAATATATATTTTGTTAAAGTTATATACAAAATCTGCTTTTTATAGGAAATGTGTAATTCTGCTCTACTATATTAGGTTAATATAATGGTTTTTCATTTTCAGTAAAACTGATGCTAGAAAAATAATTCATGTTTGGGAATTTATAAATTTGTAAGCCCCCACTTCTTAAATTTAAAGAATATGTACAGTTACTGTTTACCAAATATGTGAATTTGTAATATATGGTGCTTTGAGTGTTTAGGAATATATCATAGTTCAAACATTTTGCCACTTGTAGAAGTTATATTTCATTGCTAGTTATAACTTATTAAAGCATACACTGGAGAAAGGAATTTACCCAAAAAGTAGATTGTGATTATATAGCCTACTTATGGGAACAATAGAAATAATTAGAAAAATCTTTGTATAATTACTTCTGGAGAGCTGAATAATGAAGTGTTTTTATGCATGTTAGTTTCTAGCATTATAATTACAGATGCTCCACAAATAGCATAGGTTTCACACATGTTATTAATGCTATATATCTCTTTTGAAATCTGTAGAATCATTTTCTTCTTTTTAAAAAGAAAAAATAAATATGGATAATAAATTCCTTAACACAACAATTGTTTTCCATGAGGTGTTCATCCATTGGAGTTAGCTACTGGTTAGTTTTGATTTAATCTAGGCTCCCTTCCAAGTTCTAGTTTTAGGAACTGAATTTAGCAAATTAACATCAAAAATGCATTTCCTTCATATAGAAAGGATATTCTTACTTTGTCTTCTGTTTACTCTGAACTGAATTTTTCTTCAGCATGAATAGAATATTTTAACAAATACAGATTGCTTTTCACCTTCCCTAATAGAGGTAATAACTGATTTAAATCAAGAAAACCTAATGCCTTTCATGTAAGAAAGCAAGATTTGGACTAGATACATGTTCTACATGTTTGGACACCACTATTTTGTATTTAAAATAAAACCAAGATGATACAAATCAGTCATTCACAGTGAGCACTGTGGTCATTAACCAGTCTTTTGTCACAGCCAGTCACTGCTTAATGGAGCACCCTCCACTAAAGCCCTCAATGGGCAACACTCTCAAAAAGAATTTAGTAATAATAATTTATTTTGCTGTCCATAATGTACCAAGTATTGGTTTATTATGTTTCTATGTGTGGAATAAATGGTAATAAATAATGCCTCAAAGTGCAAATTTTCTATAAGTGAAACAAAAAGAAAATTATTTGTCATGCACATACATACCCCCCCACACATATCTAGAATTAAATACACTTACTCATCTTCCCTCCAGAATTACATGCAATTGTGTAGGAGTCCCTACTTTAAAAATTCTAGTTATTACTCTTTATTTAAAAATATAATCATATATATTAACTAACTAGAACTTAAATAAAAGCTTGAAATTTTAAAAAATCTCAAAAAATAAAAAGTACAGGGAGTGGAAAAATATATTTAGTCAGTGCCAACTAATCAACGCTTATTCAATCAGCAATTTTAAATTATATCCACAAAATAGAACTGGAGTAAAGAGAAGATGATGATGACCACCTATAACAAAAATTGCTACTGTCAGACTCAGCCAGAACTCTCCTTGCCAGTAAAGTGCTTAAAGAGGTAGTCCCTCACAGAATTTAGAGTGTTTTCCTAGTAGCTGAAGAAGACCACAACTCTCAAAGTGCCTATTACACATTAGTGATACTCTGAGCTGTATTAACGTAATGCAATTCTCTATAGAACAGTATGATTGATAAATCTAAAATCTTAAGTGTATATTTACTAGTAATGAACAAAACTGTTGATGATTGTATAATTCATAAAATGAACCATTTGCATTTTGATTTTCATTAAATGAAGGAATTCTGAGAGAAAATAGTTTTGCATATATCATTGTTAAAGCAATAGTCTGTATTTCTATCATGTTTTGGTGGGAAAAATTACGTTGTTACCCTTTTGTTCTGAAATATAAAAGTTTCCAATATCTAATACAAAGAAGACAGGGCTTTGATGTAAATTACTGTTTGTTTCTCAGGAAAATAAGTGCTTAAACTAATAAGAATGTTATTTTAATAAGGTACATATGTGCAAGTAGAATAGAAATATTGTTCGAGCAAATGTCTTATCTGCTGAAGCTTTAATGACACATGTCCCTAAATGTGTAGCAATTAAGATAAAAGAGCAAAAATGGTAATTAGCCATTAAACATGTTTTCAAAAGAAAGTAAACATAGAAGAAAGAAAACTCAGCAAAATAAAAATGCTTAACTTTGTTGAATGCTAGAATAAAAATGCTGTTTTCTGGATAGGACACTCTATTATGGGAACTTGTAATTAGAAAGCAGATTTAAGTACATATTTTTTAAGTGCTTGTGGAGTGAAAAAGACTAGAATACAGATAATGGAGCAATTAGTTTTTTAGCCTTCACAGCCCCTATCTCAGTCATTCTTGGTTTGAGCTACAATGGGGAGCTACGGATGCTGTAATTAAATGCTCCAGTCTAGTCAATCTATAGCAATACTAAACATTCTTGGAGACCAGAATATTTTGGCTGGAAGATTTCTTCAACTCAACTACAGATCAGTTGAGTATATTAACAAGAAGTCAATTTAATTAAATGCATTTAATGAAAGTAATATGAGTTTTTTTTTTCTTTTTTTCTTTTTTGAAAGTAATATGAGTATTATTTTGGAGAGGTTGGGCTAACTTAAAGGACAGAGTTCATAATAACAATACAATAGAAAAAAAAATTCTTTTAACTGTCTCCTATTTGTTCTCCATAGCAATTTAAACTAGAAGTTTGAAGTACATGTTGGTTTGAAAATGAGTATTATGTTCAACTTCTTGGCGATTACATCATTACCTTTAGTCTGATAGAAATACTTACATGCTGTGGCCATTTAGGCAGTAAGAATAAAGGGAACCTGAGTAGTTGGTAGGTATATTTCTTTGTACTATTTATAAAATCAATTAATTCTACATGCTTCTTTTATTAATTTCTCATGCTGTTTTTAAAGTTCCTCAGTATTTAATATCTTGGGCCAATATTTAATTGTACAATTTCAGTTGTATTCCTTATTAATGAATCAGAGAAGTTGTTTATCAGTTTCATATTCCCTACTTTTTTTCTTTATAACCTATAGAATACATTTGGATAGGTGATTATATTTGGTGATATTTTCTATAAAAATAGCATATCAAAGAAAAAATACTGTTACATACTATAAGTATGAACATATTATATTGAACATGTTACTGAGTTTAATCAACAAGATGTTATAGAGATACTTCTATCTTGGTAATCCAGTATGTGCAATGACACGATGACAGGTCTGGCAGATTCAGAGAAACCCTTAACTATAACCTACATTTTATACTAATCAGTTTTGATTTACATTATCAACAGGGAGTAATGTACCCTTGACATTCAACAGTTAGGGAAGATTATAATTAAGTTGAAATTTACAGAGAAGGATTAGTTTACAATGTATTAATAATAATTTGAACTCTGTAAAATTGGAAAATGATTACACTTTTTTTTTTTTTAAATTCTTACCTTCCTTGGTTTCTAGGATATTACTCACCTTTAATTTCTGGTATTATTCAGCATTATGTATTCAACTCTTTTACCTTTTCACTATATATACTTTTAAGTGATCAAATTTATCCACATATACCAATGACCTCTTTCCTAGCATGTGGAGAAAAATAAACTTTTCCCTTCAAGTTGAAAGAACTATATGTTAATAATTTCTAAACTGCTATGCATATCTTAGTACCATAAATGTTCCAGGAAGAAATTTAAGATAAAATAAAATGGAGTGAGCTGAAGCGAAAGAAAGCATGGGAATTTGAAGTGCTCAAAGATATTCAGTGTTACCAAAATTTATCCTAAGGGCAATGAGGTTGGAAGCACAGTCCAAGTCAGAAGTGTCATCTAAGGAGTACTAGGGCCAATAACCTGGCATTAATCTGGTGAAAAACATAATCAAATATACATTTTGAGAGTTATTCTAAACTCTAAAGTAGAACTTCTTTTTCTTCTATACAAGGGTTACATACTAAAAGACGAAAAAAAATTAGATGTTTGCAATAATTGTTATTGTCTAAAGTATAGATATGGAAACAAAGTTGGAGATGACTGGATAATTTCAGAAGATATTTAGGTGACAAACCAAACAGGATAGTCTTTTATGATGTTCCGATGTATAAAGTGGGGAAAAGAAAAGAATTATGCTCTGATTCTCAGGGTAGATAAAATGAATTATTGCTCTGGAGCCACAGAGGTAGAAGCAGCATGTTAATGAAGAGAGAAATCAGCAGAGCTTCAAACATACTGAGTTTGTCAGACTATAAATTATTAAGGTAGAGGTTTCCCTTAAATACTCCTAATTTCTGTGTCTAAAGCACGGGGGAGAGTAGAAAGGCTATAGTTTACTAAGGCATGAGTTAGGAAGAAATATATAAAATGACAAGGGAAGAATGCTTGGGATAGGCACCGAGGAAGCCTAAAAAGTAAAGAATGGATATAGCAGAGAATACACAATGTGAAGCAATAGGAAAAGCGAGAAAAGAGTGTTTCTATTAAGAAGAAATGCTAAGAAAGTGTCAAATATTGTTGGACAGTCCAGTAAAACTTGCAGTCAATATGGTTCAGAAAAAATAATTTTTAGAGAAACTTTGAAGACCTTCATAAGAAATGTTTCATAAGCATAGCTATTGATGTTGGTGTTGAATGAGGGATGAGGATATGTAGATGAAATGAGAATGTGGAGATAGCAAGACTAGATTACTCCTTGAGAATATTTGATAGGGAAGGGTAAAGGAGATATAAGTCTAAAGGGGAGGAATGAGAGACAAAGTATTTTTTTATCTATATAAAATTTTGAGTGGTTCATGAGGTACATGGATATCTTCCATTTGTGCTTCCAGATCTACTCTGTATAGGAAGCTAAATCATACTACAAGTATATCTTCTGCCTTCTTTTGGGTTTGCCCAGTGTAGGTGAAAAGAAAGGAGGAAGACACAAGATGATTATTCCCTCATTTACCGTTATGAATTACCATTGGCTAGCTATATTCTTTTAGTGATCATCACATCTTCTCTAAGATAGTGTTCTCCACATAGTCTTTTTGTCTCAGGTTCCAATACCAGCTCACTCAACCCCTTCACACTGAATGTCACGAAGACTGCACTCTGTCGGCACTTGGGTGGCTCAGTCGTTAAGACTGCACTCTATCCCTTGTGGTTTTAGTACGCTTGACACACACTTGTAAATAGTTTCTCATTAAAATCTCTTCAACTTTCATTTTGAAAGCACCATCTCATTCCTGCCAGGATCCAGTCACACATGTTAATTTTTGTGTACTTATGGGATAATGTTATCACAACAGTAGAGATTAAACCTACAGGAAATAGAATAGTTAACAGAGAGAGGGCAGTAGAATGTGGTGAGACAAAGATCTAGAATTATGGTGACAACATTAGCTATAGACAGGAGGAGGGACAGATCTGTCATTATTTTAAAATAAATTAACCACTGGAAAAGATGGATGGTAATATTGATTACACTAGACATTTTGGTAGGAATTTTGGAGAGTTATTATCTGATGATATCTGTTTTTGCTAGAACTTGAAAGTGTGGTTACTTTCTATGAGTGATGGGAATGGTAGCATGACTGAGAATTCAGGGACAGTATAAACTTTTTCACATTTAGTCAACTATCCATTTTCCTGGATTATGATGTTGCATTGACCTTTGAAAGTGACCCTTCTAACCATGTCGTTCTATAGGAGCTGCTACTTTGTTACCCTAAGCCAGAGTCAGAAACCATTCTTGGGATTTAGATTGAGAAATTTGAGAAAATGTTGCTCACACTGTTTGACATTCAAAATGTGGAATGTGGGACCACAAATATTGGCAGAAAATTACTTACCTTAGGGACAACAATTTGAAGAAGCATAGAAAGAAGCAGAAAGGTAATATGGAGAGCTAAAAAGTAGCAGAGAAACATGGTAGAGTTCCAGTGACTAAAATACCCATTCCTATGTTTTGCTGCTTGAGCCAATAAATTTCCCACTGTACCAGTGCTGATACTGCTAACGTTCTGTCTCTCTTCTCCAAAAAAAGTATTAGTTGTAAAAATTTAGATGGGATTGAAATTTGATTGGAGGTAGAGATCATAAATTTATGTTGGCATCAGTCTTCAGATTTGTGTGATCTTTCTCCATTAGTGTTCAATAGCTGAAGAGGAGGCACAGAAAAAAAAGAGTTGGATTAACTGGGAATTGAAGAAATACAATGAAAATTATATGTTTTCATATGCCATGAAATTACAATTTCATGAGAAATAAGGGTAATTCAGTCCTAATTCTAACCCTGAAGTTTCACTGGTATGGAAAAACAGCTGTCCTTCAGAGGGCTAAAAGCAATGTGATGTAACTACATTGCAGAAGGTTTTAATGGATCAAGAAGGTATAAGATATGTTCAATAAATAATAATTATTGTGAAAGGTGTATAATATGACAAGATTGGGAAGACAATAGGGAGGTTGATTCATGGGAGAAGCATAGAGCTGTGAATGCACAGTGAATATTTTATTTTGGCAGTTACCACAGTTTTCAGAGATCTTGGATAAACTGGACTTAGGAGAATTTGCACAAAAAAAGATAAATATTAATCCTAGGTAGTTCTAGTAAGAGTGGAACAGCATATAGACAAGCTATTCCTCAGATGACAATTGTAAACTTTGAATGAATTATAAAATCAACTCTTTGAAGGTCTCAGTGGGTGACCAGGAGCAGTAGAAATTAGAGAAGAGTCAGTCCACAAAAGAAACAAACTTGATTGGACAAAATTTCCATTTTTACCCTAGGGCACCTTCAGTCTACACTGTATGGAGAGTGGAAACAATAGCAGAAAGCTGCAAGTGTGAAAGTAAAAACATACTTTGAAACTCCCAGAATAGTAGAAGTGATCCAATAAGGAAGGAAACAAAATATGGAGGAAAAACAAGATCTCATATAAACTGCACAAATCCATGGGTAATGCTTGAATGGCACCTATGGAGAGGAATCCCAAGGTTTCCAGTGAAAGCAACCACTGAAACTATAAGGAACTTGGTAGTTTCCCCTGCTTCCAAACCAGTGGGAGTCTTAGTTTAACTATATCAATGTCCTGCTATAATTAATAACATCATTACTTAGAGGAAGAAAACACAATCCAAGGACAAATATCAAAATAAGGACAAAATTTCATCATAGTTCAAGAATAACATTAAATATTAATAGAGAGACTTCATTCTCAGAATATCCTCATTGTAAGATATCTTGAAGGAAGCACTTCAGGCTGAAGGAAATAATACCAAATGAAAGCTCAGATTTATAAGAAGACATGAGGCCTTAAAAATGAGAAATAGGCAAATATAGAAATATATAATTTTTCTTTTCTTTATTTTTTTAAAACATATAAAACTGTTTAAAGCAAATTTTGTAAGACTGAATTGTGTGGTTTATAGCACAAATGAATATAATATCAATGACAACAGCAATAGAAAATGGGGTAAATGGAACTAAAGTAGTGTAGTATTCTTATATTTTATCTGAAATAGTACAAATTAATTGTAAGTAGACTACACAGATGTCAATCCAAAGAGCAAGAATTTAAGAAATAATGTAAAGAGTCATTATTGTTATAATCACCAGACTAATAAAATATTTTACCAAAAAGAAAACAGTAAAATATATATACACAAAAACTAAACCAAACAAAACCAAAAACAAACAAACAAAAAAGAGATGGATTGAAAACAAAGTTAAATGTGGACATAAATCCAACCAAAGTATAATTAAATTGAATGAAAATGAATTGAAAAAATTCAACTGAATTTCAACTTGTCCAATGGTATAAAAACCAAGACCCAACTTTATTTAGTCTCAGGAAATGCACATAAAGACAAAGATAGGTTTAAAAAATTATAAATGTAGGGGTGCCTGGGTGGCTTAGTGGGTTAAGCCTCTGCCTTCAGCTCAGGTCATGATCTCAGGGTCCTGAGATCGAGCCCCACATTGGGCTAAGAACCTGCTTACCCCCTCTCTCTGCTTGCCTCTCTGCCTACTTGTGATCTCTCTGTCAATTAAATAAATTTAAAAAAATTATAAATGTATACTATTCTATAAAACCATAAAAATTTGATGAAGCTATATTTATATCAGAAAAAAATATATTTAGGTCCAGAAGTAGAAAGTGAAGATCATAGTAATAAAAGATCAATTCATCAGTTACTTCAGCTAACATGTAAGACAACAGGATCACCCCATCAAACACGTCCTGCGATCAAGAGAAATAGTAATAGGTTTTTGTTGTAAGTCTCTATGTCAGTTGTTTGTTACATAAAGATAATTAAAACAAAAATTGGAATGTAGAAGTGACGTGGTCTCATAGCTGAAACCTAACATATGTAGCACTGGAATGATTTTGGGAAGAGGATGCAAGGAGAGTGAGGCAATTTTAATGATGTCTAGAACAGGGAGGAAATTGTTATTAGAGGCTGGAGAAATTAGAATCATGTAGGTATTGACCAAATACTGGCAAGACTTCTGCCTGTGTTAAGGTGGAAGATAGAAAATATACACAGTGGTCTCATAGACCTGGCAAAGAAGATTCCAGAGTAAAATGTTGAAATTACCAAATAGCTTCATTTAGTGGCCCATGATAAAATAGGAGAGGAAGTAGATGAGCTAATGATGAGACTGTTTTCAACCAGATTTTAGAAAACATATTTTTAACTCAGGACTGCTGTGTTGGAAAATAAATATGATTGTTATTTCTAGACTATCCAGCTGGCAACAGATTTTCAAAATGGACTCAGGGCAATGATCAAATACAAGATATTACCAGTGAAATTACCTTCAGGGGAGAGACCAAAGGTGCATGGATTTAAAACCCTATGTTAAGACATTAGAGTAAGTTAAAGCAAAGGCACATAGACCCCCCTCAGTTAGATGAAAATACTTCTAAAAGCCTTCAGGAGATAACATAAATTTCACCCCAAGGTAGATTATGAGGAAATACTTCAAAGAAATGTTTGGGTCTGGCAGGAAGCAAGCTGAGAAAGTTACTCAGGTGCAAACATGAGCCATTACTTATGGCCAGCAGAGTAGACATCAAGGAAGTACTATGGACCAGGGGCACCCAGGTGGCTCAGTGGGTTCAGCCTCTGCCTTTAGCTCAGGTCATGATCCCAGTGTCCTGCGATCAAGCCCCACATTGGGCTCTCTGCTCACCAGGGAGCCCGCTTTTCCCCCACTCTCTCTGCCTGCCTCTCTACCTACTTGTGATCTCTCTCTGTCAAATAAATAACTTTTTTTAAAAAAGTACTATGGACCAGTCTTTACTATGTTTCTACCTTTCCTCCCCCTTTTGAATGTGTGTCCTTTGCACTATTCTTGTCTCTGCCTCTGTTTTGTATATTGGCAATATGGGTGAGCACAAAATTTGTCTTTTTAATTGTAGGTCTCTGAATAAAGAAAAGTTATACTCAAATGCTGAAACAAAGGAATTGTAATCAAGTAGCCTCTTCTATAACTGAACTTAATTTAAATAATGACAGCCCAGATTTTAAGCCAATTCCAATTGGACAAGACATTTGTGAATGAAAATAACATTTTTCACATGGGTGATATGATTTATACTCACCAGAGATTGGACTATAGTTCATCTTTATTGTTCTCATTTTTTTAATTTTTTAATTATTTTTTTAATTTTTATTTTTTATTAACATGTAATTTATTATTAGCCTCAGGGGTAGAGGTCTGAGTCACCAGGTTGACACACTTCACAGCACTCACTAATTGTAGTAGTAGACTACTCTCTTTGCTTAGAGGACCCCTTTCAATAATTCCTGTAGAGCTGATTTGGTGTTCACAAATTCTTTTAGTTTTTGTTTGTCTTGGAAGCTTTTTATCTCCCCTTCTATTTTCAAGGATAGCCTAGGTGGATATAGTATTCTTGGCTGCATGTTTTTCTCATTTAGTGAGAAATATGTCAAGCCAATTCTTTCTTGCCTGCCAGGTCTCTTTGGATAAGTCTGCTGCCAATCTAATATTTTTACCATTGTATGTTACAGACTTCTTGTCCTGGGCTGCTTTCAGGATTTTCTCTTTGTCACTAAGACTTGTAACTTTTACTATTAGATGACAGGGTGTGGACCTATTCTGATTGATTTTGAGGGGGGTTCTCTGGGTCTCCTGGATTTTAAATGTTTGCTCCATTTGCCATATTTTGGAAATTCTCAAAAATAATTCACTCCAGTATATCTTCTGACCCCCCCTCTCTCTTCTTCTTCTGGAATCCCAATTATTCTAATAATGTTTTGTGTTATGGTATCACTTATCTCTTGAATTCTCCCCTCATGTTCCAGTAGTTGTTTTTCTCTCTTTTTCTCAGTGTCTTTTTTCTGTGTCATTTAGTCTTCTATGTCACTAATTCTCCCTTCTGCCTCTTTTATCGTAGCAGTAAGAGCCTCCATTTTTTATTGCACTTCATTAATAGCTTTTTTAATTTCAGCTTTGTTATATATATATATATTTTTTGTTTCTCCAGAAAGGGCTTGTATTCATCCAGACAGGGTTTTTCTAATATCTTCCATGCCTTTTTTGAGCCTAGCTAGCACCTTGAGAATCATCATTCTGAACTCTAGATCTGACATATTACCAAGGTCTGTACTGATTAGGTTCCTAACCTTCAGTACTGACTCTTGTTCTTTTTTTTTTTTCTTTCTTTCTTTCTTTATCTTTTTTTTTTTTTTTTTTTGGTGAGTTTTTCTGCCTTGCCATTTTATCCAGGTAAGAATATATGAACGAGAGAATAAAATACTAAAAGAGTGGCAAAGGTCCTAGAAAAAATGTGTGTTAGACAAATCAGAGGAGACCCCAAATTGTGGGGAGAAGAAAGGGGGTCAAAATTTTTTTTTAATTAAAAAATTTTATATATATCATATATATATATATGAGACTGGTGAATAGAATAGAGCCAGCCACTTGATTTGGGGGTGTATTTTGGTCTCTTAGAAGAAACTACCACCCAAAATTTTAAAGAAAGAAGAAAAAAAAACTATATATATATATATATATATATATATATATATATATATATATATTTATATATATACACACAAAAATAAGGGTGAGCATAGTGAAGGGTTGGAATATGTCTATAAAGATGAAAATTTTAAAAAAATCTAAAAAGGGAGTTAATAAGTTGGTTGGGAAGAGAAATAATAAAAAAGTGGAGACACTTTGCTGAGGGTGGAGACTAAAACAAAGCCCTGTGCTAGGTTTAGTGTATATTTTGATCTATTAGAAGTAGTTGTATTCCAAAATTTTTTAGAAGAAAAATCCCTATATGTAAACAAAAGATAAAATTAGGTACAATGAAAGATAAAATATGACTATAATAATGAATGTTCAAAAAGTTTTTTTTTTAAGAAAGGTATTGTTAAGATAAACTAGTTTAAAAATTTTAAAAGAGGAAAGAGTAAATATTTAAAATATTAAAGTAAGAAAAAAATAAAATTTAAATAATTTAATTAACTTTGCAAGACTAAAGAATCATGGGGAGAAAACCATGAATTCCATGCTTTGCTTTCCTTTCCTCTGGAATTCCTCTGTTCTCCTTGATCCATGAGCTTGGTCTTGGCTGAATGTTCTTGTTGATCTTCTGGGGGAGGAGCTTCTTGTAGTGATTCTCAAATGTCTTTGCCTGAGGCAGAATTGCACCACACTTGGCAGGGGCCGGTCTAAGTAATCTGCTTGAGTTTGCTCTGGGGAGCTTTTATTCCCTGAATGCTTTCTGTAGAGCTCTGGATCATGGGAATGAAAATGACACCCTCCCAATTTTAGGCCTGGGGGAGCTGAGCACTCAGGGCCCCACTCCTCAGTGTGCCCTCGGAGAAAATCATTCAGTCACTCCTGTCTCCCTGGTCTCTGACTGCACCCTGAGCTCACCTGGCCTGTGACCAAGCATTTCTGTCTCTGGCACACATCCCTGTTTGGAGTGTCCAAACCCAGCAGATTCCTGCCTCCGGGGAAGGAAGGTGAGTCTCTCTGGATCTGCTACTTGTGGGGTCCCTGCTCAAAGAGCACTGGTATAACTGTGCCACGGATCACAGTTTAAGGTAACCCTGAGCTGAGCGCTCACTCCTTGGCTCTGTCCCTGTAGCCAGCTTCCCTGCTCTAATACCTGTGAACTCTGCTACACTCAGACACCCTTGGTCATTCTGTGACCCCACAGGACCTGAGACTATGCTGTACCCACGAGGGCTCCATGCCCACTTAGCCTCTGTAGCAATGTCCCTCAGTGAAACAGACTTATAAAAGTTCAAATTTTGTGCTCTATGGCTTGCCAAGAGCCAGCCCCTCCCCCTGTGATCTATCTTCCTGTCTCTTCGGATTCACTTCTCCACATGTCCTACCTTTCAGAAAGTGGTCTATTTTCAGTTTATAGAATTGCTGCTCTTCTTCTCTTCGATCTCCTGTTGGATTTATAGGTGTTTGGAATGGTTTGATAACTATCTAACTGAACTTCTGTTACCTAATATCATCTCAGCCAGCTACTCCTCCGCCATCTTTGTCTCATCTAGTTCATAATATCTCAAAATGGCCATTAATTATCACCTTTTATCTGTTGGAGGTGACTGACCCCTCTTGTCCATGTGTCTCCAAATGCCTACCTTAGGCTTCCTCATAACATGGCAGTACAAGAGTAGTCAGATTTTTTAAAAGTCAGATTTTTTAGAGCAGCAGTTCTTAAATAAATATGTTTTTGCCCCTCTCGGTGACATTTGGCCTAGATTCTAGAGTTATTTTGGAGGGATAAGAGAGGAATCTAGTGGTTATATTAAGAGTTGAACTGTGCCCTTCCAAAATTGTATGTTGAAGTCCTAATCTCCAATACCTTCAAGTGTGATCTTATTTGGCTGTAGGGTTATTTCAAGTATAAATAGTTAAGATGCAGTCATATTTATGTAAGATGAGTCCCTAACCCAATATGACCGGTGACCTTATTTAAAAGGGAAAAATCTAGCCACAGACACATACTGTTGCAGATCACTGTGTGAAGATGAAGGCAGAGATTTGGTGACTCTGTGTGTGTGTGTGTGTGTGTGTGTGTGTGTGTGTGTGTGTATGTGTGTTATGTTAGTTACCATACAGTACATGATTAGTTTTTGATGTAGTGTTCTGTGATTCATTGTTTGCTTATAATCCCTAGTGCTTCATGCAATATGTGACATTCAGGAAAAGGCAGACCTATAAGGAAAGCAGATCAGAAAGCTTATGGATGGATTATTTTGAGTGGGGGTATTCCAGAGAATCTTTAGGTTTATGTAATTGTTATGTGTGGTATTCAGATGATAGACACATGAATCTATGCATTTGTCGAATTGATAGAAATTAACAGTATAGAGTAAACTTTTTTTAAACTTTACTTAATTATTTGATGGGGGGGAGAAAGAGAGCTCACACAAGCAGGGGGAGCTGGAAAGGGAGAAGCAGGCTCCCCACTGAGCAGGGGACCCAGTGTGGGGCTGGGATCATGACTTGAGTGGAAGGCAGACACTTAACCAACTGAGCTACCCAGGTGCCTCCAGTGTATACTTTACTGTATACAAATTAAAAAGAAAATCAACCAGGGTGTGGTAGGGTCCAATCACAGGACATAAAGTGTCACAGATAAATCCATTTTCATTACATGTGTACTCAATGAAGAACAGACAAGTGGAGCTAACCTAAACAATTTTGAAAAACAGAGTTTTGACTGGGTACAATAAGGTAAATGCCCCCCCCATAAATATAAATAGTGTATTTTTGGGTAAATTTGTTTCTCACAGAGGTAAATGTTAGCAAGGCTGAATCTACTTTATTTGTATGCTAGGGTTGAACAGATAAGTAAATAAATTATAAATAATGGGAAACAAGCTGCTCACTGTCAGAGAAAAACATAAATAAACAAGTGAGAAACACCAGAACAGTACATGTGGTGATGGATAGTCAGAGATATCTGAATGAGCACTTGCTTCCTGACAGTATTTACCAAAGTGCTTGGTAGACTTCTGGACTGTACTCTCTCTAAATTGAACTTCAGATAACAAAACTTCATGAATGAAATAAGTGACTAGAGAAGTCTTTTTCAATCTCTCCAAACAAGGACATTGAAGAATTGCTGAATGGCCATAGAAGGGTAAGGACTGAAGAAGAATTAGACAGTGATATAAGATTACCAATAAAAACACATGGCAATTTAGCATACTTTAGATCATTTAACTATCAGGAATTTTGTGTTTATGGACCGATTTTCAAAACATATTTTGTATAGGAACGACTACTACTAATTTTGAGATACTTATGTTGAACAGTCACTGTCCTGGGTGGTCTTCACTATTGGCCCTTCTTTTTGTCCCATTGTACCCTTTATGAATTTCCATTAAAACGAATATTATACTCATAGACACACATCAACCATTATTGAAAATTCAAAGTCCATGAGGCCTGGAATTTTGTTTTTCTTTTTATCTGCTTGAATGCTTGACTCCTCCAGACTACCAATCTTTCCCCATGTGTGTTCTCACTATATATTTGCTAGATGAAAGAATTTTTGCTTTTTGTTTTTGAATAAGTTATAGTCTCTAAACAGTCAAATAGATGAGAAGATTAGAATCAAATATTATGCATATCTCAGTAGAGAAATTATTTGGATTTATAAATCCATTAAAACCCACTTGTTTAAAATCAATTCATTTTCTTTATTGCAGAGATTTTAGTAAGGATGATGTGTGTTCTTTACCCTTGTTGTCTTAAATAGATAATATGCAATTTCTTCATCTTTGACATTTGATGGTTTATTTGATGGTTTATGTGCTTAATGGATTTAAGGGAGCTCAGAACTCTTAAAATTTGCTATGGCTAAATATGTTTTATCAAGTGTATATTTTTTGATAATGCATATTGATTTTCAATGTTATGATGGCACAAATTTACTCTGTAAAGTCTATTGAATAATTTAATCTCTAATATATTCATAAGAACATTTTTTTCCTTGGGAATTTAAATGTGACTTTATATTCCTCAGAATATAATAATGTTTTTCATATACAAGGAGAGTTTTATTACCTATGGATAAGATATTGGAATTTTTCTGCTTCTGTTTAGTTCAATTTTATACTTTACCCTAAATTCACTAGCTTTAATCAATCTAGTTGAGGATTGATGCCATAAAATTGCTGAAACCAATCACTGACAGATAATACTCAATGAATGTCTAGAGGAACATCCAACTAACATTTTTCGAGGTTACTTAAAAAGTCATTTTGGAGAACTTTCAAACGAGGGTGAATGTTAGTTCCTAGGACTTAATATTTGGAGCCTTTTTTAAAAGCTGTGTATATTTTCTGCTTGCATAGAATCACTAGAACTAGGGTAATAATTTTCATCAAAACCTATGATTTTCAACTGGTAGGCAGCTCAGATTAAATACAAAACAAAATGGATTTTTCATTTAAGATTATTTACATGAAATTACTTGGTACTTCTTACTTTAAAAATCAAACCAACCAACAAACATAATTTTGAAAAACTGAAATGCATAAGGAGCAGCAATGCACTGTGATTGAATTCATAGATTCTGGGGCCAGATGTCTGAGACAAAGCATCTCTCCTCTACTGACATAATCAATCTGTGCCACAATTTGCTCACCTAAAAAAAGGGGATAATAGGGGAGAGGAGTCAAGATGGTGGAGAAGTAGCAGGCCAAGATGACATCAGGTAGCAGGAGATCAGCTAGATAGCTTATCTAACCATTGCGAACACCTACAAATCCAACAGAAAATCAAACAGAAGAAGAGCAACAATTCTAGAAACAGAAAATAGATCACCTTCTGAAAGGTAGGACCTGTGGAGAAGTGAATCCAAAGTGAAGATAGACCACGGGGGGAGGGGCTGGCTCCTGGCAAACAGTGGAGCTATGGAGCACAAAATCAGGGTTTTTAAAAGTCTCCTCCACGGAGGGATATTGCTCCAGAGGCTAAACTGGGGGGAAGCCCAGACAGGGTCAGTGTAACCCCAGGTCCTGCAGGGTCACAGAAAAACTGGGGGTGTCTCAGTGTCACAGAGCTTGCAGGTCTTAGAGCGGGGAAGCCAGGAACAGTGACAAAGCCGAGGAGTGAGCTCTCAGCTCAGGGTTACCTTGAACTGGTCACAGGCTGGATGAGCTCAGAGCATGGCCAGAGGCCAAGGAGATGGAAGCGACTGGGCGCTTTTCTCCAAGTGCGACCAATTGAGCCCTTTCCTCCAAGCGCTACCAGAGGCCAGGGAGATGGGGGCGGTTGGGCGCTTTTCTCTGAGGGTGCCCTGAGGAGCAGGATGCCGAGCTCTTGGCTTCTCTGGGCCGGAGATTGGGAGGCCGCCATCTTAATACCCATCCTCCAGAACTCTATGGAAAGCGCTCAGGGAACAAAAGCTCCCGAAAGCCAACCCCAGCAGATTACTTAGCCTGGCCCCTGCTAAGGGTGGTCCAATTCTGCCTGAGGTAAAGACACTTGAGAATCACTACAACAGGCCCCTCCCCCAGAAGATCAACAAGAAACCCAGCCAAGACCAACTTCACTCACTAAGGAGAACAGTGGAATTCCAGAGGAGGAGAAAGCAAATTTTATCTGGACAAAATGACAAGGCGGACAAACTCACCACAAAGAAAAAGAGCAAGAGGCAGTACCTAAGGCTGGGGGCTTAATCAATACAGACATTGGTAATATGACAGATCAAGAGTTCAGAATGACGATTCTCAAGGTTCTAGACAGGCTCGAAAAAGGCATAGAAGATATTAGAGAAACCCTCTCTGGAGAGATAAAAGCCCTTTCTGGAGAAATAAAAGAACTAAAATCTAACCAAGTTGAAATAAAAAAAAGCTATTAATAAGGTGCAGTCAAAAATGGAAGCTCTTACTGCTAGGATAAATGAGGCAGAAGAAAGAATTAGTGACATAGAAGACCAAATAACAGAGAATAAAGAAGCTGAGCAGAATAGAGACAAACAAATACTGGACAACGAGGAGAGAATTCAAGAGATAAGGGACGCCATAAGACGACACATTAGAATAATTGGGATTCAGAAGAAGAAGAAAGAGAGAGGGAAGCAGAAGGCATATTGGAGAGAATTATTGTAGAGAATTTCCCTAATATATGGCAAAGGGAACAAACATCAAAATCCAGGAGATGCTAAGAACGCCCCTCAACATCAGTAAAAATAGGTCCACACCTCGTTACCTGATAGTAAAATTTACAAGACTTAGTGACAAAGAGAAAATCCTGAAATCAGCCTGGGAAAAGAAGTCTGTAACATATAAGGGTAAAAACATTAGATTGGCAGTGAACCTATCCACAGACACCTGGCAGGCCAGAAAGAAGTGGCATGATATATTCAGAGCACTAAACGAGAAAAACATGCAGCCAAGAATACTATATCCAGCTAGACTATCATTGAAAATAGATGGAGAGATAAAAAGCTGCCAGGACAAACAAAAACTGAAAGAATTTGCAAACACCAAACCAGCTCTACAGGAAATATTGAAAGGGGTCCTCTAAGCAAAGAGAGACCCTAAAAGTACTAGATCAGAAAGAAACATAGACAATATACAGTAACAGTCACCTTACAGGCAATACAATGGCACTAAATTCATATCTCTCAATAGTTACCCTGAATGTTAATGGGCTAAATGCCCAAATCAAAAGACACAGGGTATCAGAATGGATAAAAAAAAAAAAATCAATATTCTGCCTACAAGAAACTCATTTTAGACCCGAAGACACCTCCAGATTTAAAGTGAGGGGGTAGAAAACAATGTACCATGCTAATGGACATCAGAAGAAAGCTGGGGTGGCAATCCTTATATCAAATTAACTAGATATTAAGCCAAAGACTATAATAAAAGATGAGGAAGGACACTATATCATATTCAAAGGGTATGTCCAACAAGAAGACCTAACAATTTTAAATATCTATGCCCCTAACATAGGAGCAGTCAACTATATAAACCAATTAATAACAAAATCAAAGAGATGCATCAACAATAATACAATAATAGTAGGGGACTTTAACACTCCCCTCACTGAAATGGACAGATCATCCAAGCAAAAGATCAACAAGGAAATAAAGGCCTTAAATGACACACTGGACCAGATGGATATCACAGATATATTCAGAACATTTCATCCCAAAGCAACAGAATACACATTCTTCTCTAGTGCACATGGAACATTCTCCAGATTAGATCACATCCTGGGTCATAAATCAGGTCTCAACCAGTATCAAAAGATTGGGATGATTCCCTGCATATTTTCAGACCACAATGCTCTGAAGTTAGAACTCAATCACAGGAAGAAATTTGGAAAGAACCCAAATACATGGAGACTAAATAGTATCCTTCTAAAGAATGAATGGGTCAACCGGGAAATTAAAGAAGAATTGAAAAAATTCATGGAAACAAATGATAATGAAAACACAAAGGTTCAAAATCTGTGGGACACAGCAAAGGCAGCCCCGCGAGGAAAATATACAGCGGTACAAGCCTTTCTCAAGAAACAAGAAAGGTCTCAAATACACAACATAACCCTACACCTAAAGGAGCTGGAGAAAGAACAAGAAAGAAACCCTAAACCCAGCAGGAGAAGAGAAATCATAAAGATCAGAGCAGCAATCAATGAAATAGAAGCTAAAATAACAATAGAACAAACCAACAAAACTAGGAGCTGGTTCTTTGAAAGAATTAGTAAGATTGGCAAACCCCTGGCCAGACTTATCAGAAAGAAAAGAGAAAGGAACCAAATAAATAAAATTATGAATGAAAGAGGAGAGATCACAACCAACACCAAAGAAATACAAACCATTATAAGAACATACTATGAGCAACTCTACGCCAACAAATTCGACAATCTGGAAGAAATGGATACATTTCTAGAGCTATATAAACTACCACAACTGAACCAGGAAGAAATAGAAAACCTGAAGAGACCCATAACCAGTAAGGAGATTGAAACAGTCATCAAAAATCTCCAAACAAAAGTCCAGGGCCAGATGGCTTCCCAGGGGAATTCTACCAAATATTTAAAGAATAACTAATTCCTATTCTCCTGAAACTGTTCCAAAAAATAGAAATGGAAGGAAAACTTCCAAACTCATTTTATGAGGCCAGCATCACCTTTATCCCAAAACCAGATAAGGATCCCATCAAAAAAGAGAATTACAGACCAATATCCTTGATGAACACAGATGGGAAAATTCTCATCAAAATGCTGGCTAATAGGATCCAACAGTACATTAAAAGGATTATTCACCACGACCAAGTGGGATTTATTCCAGGGCTGCAAGGTTGGTTCAACATCCACAAATCAATGTGATACAATACATTAATAAAAAAAGAACAAGAACCATATGATACTCTCAATAGATGCTGAAAAAGCATTTGACAAAGTGCAGCATCCCTTCCTGATTAAAACTCTTCAAAGTGTAGGGATAGAGGGCACATACCTCAATATTATCAAAGCCATCTATGAAAAACCCACTGCAAATATCATTCTCAGTGGAGAAAAACTGAAAGCTTTTCCTCTAAGGTTAGGAACATGGCAAGGATGTCTGTTATCACCACTGCTGTTCAACATAGTACTAGAAGTCCTAGCCTCAGCAATCAGACAACAAAAGGAAATAAAGGCATCTAAATCAGCAAAGAAGAAGTCCAACTCTCACTCTTTGCAGATGATATGATACTATATGTGGAAAACCCAAAAGGTTCCACTCCAAAACTGTTAGAACTTTTACAGGAATTCAGTAAAGTGTCAGGATATAAAGTCAATGCACAGAAATTAGTTGCATTTCTCTACACTAACCACAAGACAGAAGAAAGAGAAATTAAGGAGTCAGTCCCATTTACAATTGCACCCCAAACCATAAGATACCTAGGAATAAACCTAACCAAAGAGTCAAAGAATCTATACTCAGAAAACTATAAAGTACTCATGAAAGAAATTGAGGAAGACACAAAGAAATGGAAAAATGTTCCATGATCCTGGACTGGAAGAATAAATATTGTGAAGATGTCTATTCGACTTAAAGCAATCTACATTATATACAATCCTTATCAAAATCCCATCCATTTTTTTCAAAGAAATAGAAAAAACAATCTTAAAATTTATATGGAACCAGAAAAGACCTCGAATAGCCAAAGGGATATATTGAAAAAGAAAGCCAAAGTTGGTGGCATCACAATTCCAGACTTCAAACTCTATTACAAAGATGTCTTCATCAAGACAGTATGGTACTGGCACAAAAACAGACACATAGATCAATGGAACAGAATAGAGGGCCAGAAATGGACCCACAACTCTATGGTCAACTAATCTTTGACAAAGCAGGAAGGAATGTCCAGTGGAAAAAAGACAGTCTCTTCAACAAATGGTGCTGGGAAAATTGGACAGCCACATGCAGAAAAATGAAATTGGACTGTTTCCTTACACCACACGCAAAAATAGACTCAAAATGGATGAAGGACCTCAATGTGAGAAAGGAATCCATCAGAATCCTTCAGGAATACACAGGCAGCAACCTCTTTGACCTCAACCACAGCAACTTCTTCCTAGGAACATTGCCAAAGGCAAGGGAAGCAAGGGCAAAAACGAACTATTGGGATTTCATCAAGATCAAAAGCTTTTGCACAGCAAAGGAAGCAGTTAACAAAACCAAAAGACAACTGACAGAATGGGAGAAGATATTTGCAAACGACATATCAGATAATGGGCTAGTATCCAAAATCTCTAAAGAGCTTAGCAAACTCAACACTCAAAGAACAAATAATCCAATCAAGAAATGGGCAGAGGACATAAACAGATATTTCTGCAAAGAAGACATCCAGATGGCCAACAGACACATGAAAAAATGCTCCACATCAATTGGAATCAGGGAAATACAAATCAAAACCACAATGAGATACAACCTCACACCAGTCAGAATGGCTAAAATCAACAAGTCAGGAAATGACAGATGCTGGCAAGGATGCGGAGAGAGGGGAACCCTCCTACACTGTTTTTGGGAATGCAAGCTGGTGCAACCACTCTGGAAAACAGTGTGGAGGGTCCTCAAAAAACTGAAAATAGAGCTACCCTATGTCCCAGCGATTGCACTACTGGGTATATATCCTAAAGATACAAACATGGTGCTCTGAAGGGGTATGTGCACCCGAATGTTTATAGCAGCAATGTCCACAATAGCCAAACTATGGAAAGAACCTTGATATCCATCAACAGATGAATGGATAAAGAAGATGTGGTGTATATACACAATGGAATACTGTGCAGCCACAAAAGAAATGAAATCTTGCCATTTGTGACGACATGGATGGAACTAGAGGGTATTATGCTTAGCGAAATAAGTCAATTGGAGAAAGACAACTATCATATGATCTCCCTGATATGAGAAAGTGGAGATGCAATGTTGGGGGGGGGGGGTTGGGGGGTAGGTAAAGAAAAAATGAAAGAAGGTGGGATTAGGAGGGAGACAAACCATAAAAGACTCAATCTCAAAAAACAGACTGAGGGTTGCTGGGGGGAGGGGGGACCGCAGAGGGTGGTGGGAATATGGACATTGGGGAGGGTATGTGCTATAATGAGCGCTGGAAATGTGTAAACCTGGTGATTCACAGACCTGTACCCCTGGGGATAAAAATGCATTATATGTTTATTTTTAAAAATAAATTAAAAAAGGGGGGGGATAATAGCAATAAGCACTCATAGGTTCTTTATAAGGTTAAAATGAGTTAGCACATATAAACCACATAAGATAGTACCTAGTGTGTTTTAAGTTCTAAGTAACAGTTACTATTTTCTTCGAGATTTTCCTTATTTATGGGGTGGGTAGGTAGGCACGAGCTGGGGGAGAAGCAGAGAGAGAGATAGAAATAGGCTCCTTGCTGAGCAGGGAGAGATGTGGGGCTCCATCCCAGGACCCTGGGGTCATGGCTTGAGCAACAGGCAGAGGCTTAACCCATTTGGCCACCCAGGCACCCCTAAGTGATTGCTATTATTATGAATATTACCTAAATCATGCCTCATATCTTACCTTACATTGACTTTATATGCCTCATCAGTGAATCAAAACTCCCTAAACATACAAATGCTAGAAATATTTTCATTAAACTGTTACCTTTATCCTTTATTTACTCAGAGTAGAAACTACAGATATGCATCTATTACTATTTTCCAAAGTAAAAATAATTTCGTAAAATGTGATGACAAATTAAGACCACCTGCGAGACTAAAGTTGTTTGTATTAAAGCTATAGTCATGTGACCTAGAAGCCTCTGAGTCTTGACTAGTTTTGTGCTTTCTTCAAACTTTTGACTTCATCAACTATTTTTTACTTGAGATTGATTAATTTATTGGGCCACTATGTACCATATTTTAATTTAAAATTTGAATTAAATGTCTTGTGATAGGAGAAATATTCTTGAAAATCGTAATCCTGTCAGTGGCATTAAGATAAGGGATTGGGAAAAGGACTAGGCAAGGATCTAGACTGAACTCTTAGACTGTATTCCCTGATAAATACTTGGTATTTTACTTAAAAGCAAAATATTTATATTATTCTTGAGTGACATCCCCAGTATTGTGCAATGTATCACAGCATTGGGATGTTTGGGGTTTTTGTGTCCCAAGCTTGCCTGCTCTTCATTAAACTGAAAGTCAGCATCTTGGAGTTTGTGTACAGGATCAAAATATACAGTACTAAAAATGTAAACTTGCAGACAAGCAACTTCCTTTTATATTTAATCTCAGCATATCTTTGAAGGTACTATTGCTGCTGAGGACATAAAATAAGCTTGACTAAAAGCTTATTTTAAAAGTATTGTCATTGTTGATATGAGGTAGTTTACTATTCCCAGATTAAATGCCAACTTCTTCTGTGTTAAATAATCTGTGTTTTGTGGGATTTCTCCTTTTGGGATCCCCTCCCCACTCACTTCAGTGTGGCATCTGGGGTTAGAGTTGGTTTATGTAATATCATGGCTTGGATAAAAATGTTTCATTTGTTTGTTGTACCTGAGTTTCTCTGGCTTCTATTGAAGTTTCTCATAGTGCTTCATCCATTTGCCCTTTTCTGCCACTGTACCGTACACTCTCTGCTGAGAGACCAAAATTGATGTAAATTGTGGTCTGTTCTTTTTCCTTGTTCATTGTAAGATCATTCTCTCATTTTCTCAAGTTCACCTCACCACCCTGCACTTTGGGGATTCCCTTTAGCTTTCAGTGCTGCTAAATTTACTATGGCTATCAAGATTGGGGGTTTAGTCCTTCAGACCCTTGCTAAAAAAAAAATCACTTCACCCAAGCCTGCAGAAAACACATACAAGGATCTAAGAGACTACTATGAGCAATTACATGCCAACAGATAGGAAAAATTAGAAGAAATGGATAAATTTCTACAAACACACAATCTACCAAGACTGAATCATAAAGAAATAGAACAATTGAATAAACCAATAATGAGTAAAGTGAGTGAATCAATAATCAAAAACCTCCCACCAAAGAAAGGCCTAGGACTAGACCCTTTCATGGTGAATTCTACTGAACATTTGAAGAAGAATCCTTCTCAAACACTTCCAAAAAAAAAAAAAAAAGAAAGAAAAGGAGGAAACATTCCCAAACCCATTTTAAAAGTTGAGCATTATCCTGATACCAAAGTCAGATAAGGACATTTTAAGAAAATAAAATTATAGGCCAATGACCCTGATCAATTGAATTCTTAATTGTATATGGTGTCTATTCTTCCCTTAATCAATCAGTAGATTGACCTAATGGAGACTAACCAGGATTTAACAGGAATATCAGTTAATATTATTTAAAAAAGATAATATTACCCTATTTTCTTTTAATAGCTTTGTTGATATAATTTGTATATCATAAAATTCACATATTTATACAATTTGGCAGATTTTAGCATAATCACAAATTTGAACAACCATCATTGCCACATTATTTAAGAACATTCCACACCCCTAAAAGAAACTCCGTACCCATTAGCAGTCACTCTTCATCTCCTCCCTCCTCCAACTCTAGGCAGCCACACTCTACTGTCTTCCTCCATAGATTTGCCTATTCTAGACATTTAATATAAATATAATGAGATGTGAATTTTTATAACTGGCTTCTTTCTCTTAGCATGATTATTGATAATGTAGGACTTATGCCAGTAGTTTTGCTGTTTTTTTCTATATGTCTTATCTTTTTTTGTTCCACTCTTCTCACTTACTCTCTTCTTTTTATATAAAATAGGTATTTTCTAGCGTATGATTGTGATTCCTGTGTTCACAGTCTTTTTTTAACTTTTTTGTTTTTAAAATTTAATTTTTTAAATTTTTTAAAAATTTTTAAAGATTTTATTTATTTGACAGACAGAGATCACAAGTAGGCAGAGAGGCCAGCAAAGAGAGAAAGGGCTGGCTCCCTGCTGAGCAGAGAGCCCAATGTGGGGCTTGATCCCAGGACCTGAGATCATGACCTGAGCCGAAGGCAGAGGCTTTAACCCACTGAGCCATCCAGGTGACCCTTTAAGATTTTATTTATTTGACACAGAGAGAGAGAGGACATGCAAGGGGCAGGGTGGCAGGCAGAGCGAGAGGAAGAAGCAGGCTCCCCACAGAACAGGGGGCCCTACATGGACTAGATCCCAGAACTCTTGGATCGTGACCTGAGCAGAAGGTGGGTACTTAACTGATTGAGCCAACCAGGTGTCCCTGTGTTCACAGTTTTAACCACACACTCCATTACGTGGATGACTGAATTTTTTTGTAAAATGGGTGGGACAAAAAATAACAGGACAAAGGTTCTGAAAGTGGCGATGAGACTGGTTTAAGACATGATGTTTGTTTATATTTCTTTAGAAGCATAGGTGAAGAAGGGAAAGGGAGAGTAAAGAATAATTAGATCATTAGTTTCTGTGGGGTTATGTAGCTCCATAAAAATTTTATGATAAAGGACTAAAAATATTCCTATTAGACAGACCTTATTATCAATGGACTTATCTTAATCTAAAATTTATAATGTTTTAAAATAAATATTAATGAAGAAATTATTGGATTAAAAGAACTATGTCACCCCTTTCTTGCTTTGGTCTCAATTATCTTTCATCTCTGACACTTTCTCAGTTTGAATGCACTGAAATTATCTAATAGAATTTCTATTTTATTTCCAAAATTCAAAATGATATCATACAGAAAGACAAATTTCCATTTTGTATCTGTAATATTTAAAATAAAACTTAAGCTAACATTGCAAAATAGTACAACAAAAATTATCAATACTATATATATGTATGTGTATATATACATACATATACTTTTTTGTGCTCAATCACACACACAAAAAAATTGTAATTATGTGAGCATATATGTTAGTAAACTTGACTACAGTAATCATTTCACTATGTGTACATGTATCAAGTCATCATGTTGTATACCTTAAATATACAGTTCTTCCTCAATTTCCAATTAACTTATGTGCTGCTAAACCTGTCATAAGTTGAATTTAACAGAAGTAGAAAATGCATGTAAAATACCTAACCTACCGAGCATGATAGCTTAGCCAAATCTACTTTAAATGTGCTCAGAACACTTACTTTAACTATAATTGGGCAAAGTCATCTAAAACAAGATTATTTTATAATAAAGAGTTGACTATCTTGTGTAATTTACTAAACACTGTACTGAAAGTGAAGAACAGAATGGTTGTTTGGGTACAGAATGGTTCTAAGTATATTGATTGTTTAATCTCACAGTCATGTGGCCCAGCATCACAAGAGTATCATACTACATATTGCTACCTCAGGAAAAGATCATAATTGAAAATCTAAAGTGCAGTTCTACTGAATGCATATATCACTTTTGCACCATTGTAAAGTTGAAAAATCATAAACCAAAGTAAATCAGAGGCCATTTGTAATTTTTATTTGAATATTTTAAATTGCAAATTCTAATATATGGCCAATATTTATAAAATACATCCAACTTATGTGCCACTAATAAATGAGGATTATGGGAAAATAAATGAGGAAATATCTAAGGATTATGAGGGAAAAAATGTGTTTTTTTCCATTGTTCTCTGTCTCACTGACCACTAACTTTGACAAAAAATTAAATCTTCAAAATTGATTGGGAGCTGTGCATTTCAGCATTTGGGAGACAGAGAGATGGGTGGTAGAGATGACGGAATTAGAAATGGAAACAGAGATGGAGGTGTAGTAGAATGAGACCGATAATATCTCCCCATAAAAATCATCACTCAAGGGCACCTGAGTGTTGAGTGGCTGAGTTGGTTAAGCAACTGCCTTCAGCTCAGGTCATGATCCTGGAGTCCCTGGATCAAGTCCTACATTGGGCTCCCTCCTCAACAGGAAGTCTGCTTCTCACTCTGACCCTCTCCCTTCTCATGCTCTCCCTCTCTCTCAATCTCTCTCTCAGATAAATAAATCTTTTAAAAAAAAAATCACTCAGGCTTCATTAGTCTACATGAAACTTCCGATGGTAGATAACTGTAGACCTCTCTGGTCATTTACAATGCACAAAAATATTTATTTTTATTTATATTTATATACTTATATTATTATTATATTATTATATTATATTTATATATATATATTTATATTTATATAAATATTCATTAAAGACACACAATGTCATCTAGCTCTTCTGTTTAGTAAAAAGCATTGTCTTTTACAGTTTGGATAATAGATTCAAAATGGGTTTTAAGAGGATATAAAGAGTGCATCTTCGATATTTTGACGCATGCTTCATAAAGAACTACTCTGTTTACCCAGAATGTATACCTCTAACTCTCTGCAATGAAAGACTTTACACTGTCCAGGCTGATCCTTTGAAGTTTTTGTTGCAGACTGTGAAAGCTGGAGGACTTGATTTCCATTTCATGTATCTCTGTAGTGGATGTCATTGTGCCCTTATTACTCTCATTTACATCTCCTATATGACACTTCCTAACAGAAATGTAGCACCTAACCTATTATGTACTAATTTATAATATTGCTACTTTTTTTTATAAATTTCTGAATTTTGCTATCACTTCAGAGTCTTTAAAAAGCATTTTTCTTTATCTGAGTCATCATAAAGAAAAAATTCAAACCACTAAACTAATAATGGATTCATGTTTAACATTTTCACATTTTCATAAACATCAATATCCATTTAAAGCTTTCAAAACCAGTATTTTTTTAAGTTTAATAATATCATAAAGAACTTGATACTAAAAGTGATTCATACACTTGAAAATAGCATACTAATTTGATTGATGCAAATTTCAATTAAAGGAAAAATAGTTCAGTTAAATGCACATTTCTACTACCAGTACAACTTCAGTTGAAACCTAAGCATTTGGGATTTTGCATATTGATGACATAGTTGTAAAAGGAAAATAATGAAAATA
The DNA here is from genome assembly GCF_009829155.1 of Mustela erminea. NCBI lineage: Eukaryota > Metazoa > Chordata > Mammalia > Carnivora > Mustelidae > Mustela > Mustela erminea. The sequence continues at coordinate 107,251,892 of NC_045617.1, read as the reverse complement.
GGTTTTTAATTTTTCCTACCAACTATGTATGCAAATAAAATGTATATTACTATGGTTATCGAGTTTAAATTGCATCAACAAGATATAGTTTTCGGCAAAATAAAACCTCAGGGGAAAAAAAATAAAAGTTATATATGTTTTTAAATACAACTTAGAAATGCAATGTAATTCTCAGTGTGAACAGGCTTAGTATAGCTCATTACAACTTTTAAGAAAGGATTTTAACATCTTCTCAGTGCACACAGGTCCAAGTCCTATGAACCACAAAGCATTATTTGATCTTGTCCCAGTGTACAGAGATATTATTTCAAATTTGTGAATTTCACTTAACTCTTCCTTCCTTTTATAACATATTAACATAACAGCTTTTTTTTTTTTTAATGCCAGTATATCTAACACATGGTGTTATATCAGTTTCAATTGTGCAATATAGTGATTCAACAATTCTATATATTATTCGGTGTTCATCATGATAAGTGTCCTCTTAATCCCCATCACCTATATCACCCATCCTCCCACCCACCGCCCCTGTAGTAAACATCAGTCGGCTCTCTATAGTTCAGAGTTGTTTGTTTGTTTTTAGTTTATCTCTTTTTTTTTAAAGATTTAATTTATTTATTTGACAGAGATCACAAGTAGGCAGAGAGAGACGGAGAAGCAGGCTCTCTCCTCTGTAGGGCTCAATCCCAGGACCCTGGGATCATGACCCGAGTCAAAGGCAGGGGCTTTAAACCACTGAGCCACCCAGGCCCCCCTAGTTTATCTCTTTTTGTCTTAGTTCATTTGTTTTGTTTCTTAAATTCCACGTATAACTGAAATCATATAGTATTTGTCTTTCTCTGACTGACCTGTTTCACTTAGCATTATACTTTCTAGATCCATTCGTGTTGTTGCTAATAGCAAGATTTCATCTTTTGGGTAGGTGAGTAATATTCCACTATATATATATATATATATATATATATATATATATATGAAGACATTATACATATATATAATGTCTTCTTTATCCATTCCTCTGTTGATGGACACTTGGGCTGCTTCCATAATTTGACTACTGTAAATAATACTGCAATAAACGTAAGGGTGCACATATCTATTTGAATTAGTGGTTTTTTTTTTTTTTTTTTTGTATTCTTTAACTACCCAGTAGTGAAATTATTAGATCATATGGTAATTCTATTTTGAATTTTTTGGGGAACCTCCCTTCTGTTTTGCATAGTGGCTGTACCAGGTTTCATTCTGACCAGCAATGCACAGGATTTTCTTTTTCTCTACATCCTTGCAAACACTTGTTTCTTGTGTTTCTGGTTTTAGTCATTCTGACAGGAGTGAGATGATATCTCATTGTGATTTGCATTTCCCTGATGATGAGTGATACTGAGCATCTTTTCATGTGTCTGTTGGCTATCTGTATGTCTTCTTTGGAGAAATGTCTGTTCATGTCTTCTGTCCATTTTTAAATTGGACTGTTTGTTTTTGGGTGTTGAGTTGTGTAAGTTCATTATATATTTTGAATACTAACCCTTTATCAGATATCATCTGCAAATATCTTCTTGCATTCTACAGTTTTTCTTTTAGCTTTGATGACTGTTTCCTTTACTGTGCAGAACTTTTATTTTGATATAGTCTGAATAGATTGTTTATTTTTGCTTTTGTTTCCCTTGCCTCAGGAGACGCATCTAGAAAAATGTTGCTACAGCTGATGTCAGAGAAATTACTGACAAAAAACTGCCTGAGCTTTCTTCTAGGACTTTTATGGTTCCAGGTCTCACATTTAGGATTTAATCCCTTTTGGGTTTGTTTGTTTGTTTATTTATTTATTTATTTATTTATTTATTTATTTTATTTATTTTTTTTGGTGTAAGAAAGTGAGCCGGTTTCATTCTTCTGCATGTAGCTGTCCAGTTTTCCCAGCACTATTTGTTGAAGAGACTCTTTTTCCCATTGGATATATTTTTTTAAGTTTTTTATTTATCTATTTGACAGAGATAGACATAGCAAGAGAGGGAACACAGCAAGGGGAGTGGGAGAGGGAGAAGCAGGCTTCCTGCTGGGCAGAAAGTCCAATGTGGGGCTCGATCCCAGGATTGTGGGATCATGACCTGAGCCAAAAGCACACGTCCAGTGACTGAGCCACCCAGGCACGCCTCCTCCCCCCGCCATTTGGATGTTCTTACTTCTTTGTCAGAGGTTAATTGACCACATAATTGTGGATTTATCTCTGGGTTTTCTGTTCTCTTTCATAGATCTAGATGTTTATGTTTGTGCCAGGACCATATTCATTTGATTACTACAGCTTTGGAGTATATCTTGAAATCTGGAATTGTGAAACCTCCAGTTTTGTTCTTTTTTAAGTCTACTTCAGCTACTCAGGGTCTTTTGTGGTTCCATACAAATTTTAGGACCATTTTTTTCTAGTCCTATGAAAAATACTATTGGTATTTTGATAGGAATCACATTAAATGTGTAGATTTCTTTGGATATTATGACATTTTAACAATATTTATTCTCCCAATTCATAAGCATTTTATATCTTTCTATTTCTTTGGGTCATCTTCAACTTCTTTCATCAGTGTTTTACAGTTTTCAGAATACATGTCTTTCACCTCCTTGGTTAAATTTATTCATATTTATTTTATTATTTTTGCTGCATTTACAAATAGGATTGTTTTCCTAATTTCTGTTCCTTCCAGGTGATCAGAATGCCTATGAGTTCTTTTATTCCTCCCAGCGGATCAGAATGCCTTTGCATTCTTTTAAAGTCACACTTCATTAAGGCAGACCTTCCCAAGAAAATCTCTCTTTCAGTTGATTCAAAGTCATCTGATCCAGTGACTTTAATATTTCTACATATCCTTTTTGAAATATAATATAACTTAATCATCAGAGTGGTAGTTCATCACATTCACAAATCTTACCCCTACTCAAGGGAGAGGATTCTATAGGCTATGTCCTCAGGGTGTGGGGACCATAGAGGCCATATTAGAATTCTTCCTGCTACAGTGATTCCTTAGCATGAGAGCATGAGAACATCCCTTAGCATGACCACATTTACCCTATATCACACTGTAGTGATTTATTTGCTTATGTGAACCCTCATTGTTTATAACCCCAGCTTCTACCTCATTGCTTTACACCTAGTAGGGGCTCATTAAATTATTTATATGGTGAATAAGTATAAAAATCAACTGGTAAAAAATAATACCATGAGTGTCTTTTCAAATATAAGTAATAATTATTGCTCAGCAATCTAATGCATTATATGCATGCAACAATTTATGAAAGAGACAAGCTAAATTAACTTCTCACTAGCAAAGCAAAATACCTATTCTTACAATTAAATATTTAGAAGTAGGTAATTAGAAAGAAGGGCATGCATGAGAACTTTTTGTTAAGTATAATTCATTGTTTTATGTATTTCTGGTGGATGTTGTTCAGTGCCATTTCTCTTATTTTGCAAAGAAGATACTTTCTTTATGATAAAAATAGTATCTAGGAAGGCACCATTTGCAATATACTTCAGCCTCATAATGTTTTTAGGCAAAGGAAGAGGCCTTGTATATTATTTGAATTCTCCACCCTATTTACCATAGTTCTTGAAAAGCCACTTAATAGATTTTTTAATTGAAGGAAATAATTTGTTTTTATGCTCTTTGGAAGTAGTTTTTATTTTTATTTCTTTTACTGAACTTGGAAACCTGAGATACTGGGTATCTATTCAACTTGGTACAGTTTCTTTCTTTCTTTCTTTCTTTAGATTTTATCTATTTATTTGGGAGGGAAAGAGTGAGAGAGAGCACGAGCAGGGGGAGGGCACACCAGGAGGGAGAAGCAGACTCCCTGACTAGCAGGGAGCCCAACACTAGGCTCAAACCCAGGTCCTAGAGATCATGACCTGAGCCAAAGGCAGACACTTAACCCACTGAAATATCCCAGTGTCCCTCAGCTTGGTACAGTTTCTGTTGGTCTTATTTTATGACCCTTACTGTATTACTTTGGATCTTTCATTGTATACACTGTTGATGTCTTCAGCACTTTCTAGGATTGTCTTACTTTTTTTTCCTTGACAACAAGAAGGGGATGATCATAGGGATCCAGAGGTTTTAGAATTTTTCCACCTACTGCTATACTTCTATTTTTTTTATTATGTTATGTTAGTCACCATAGGGTTCATTATTAGTTTTTGATATAGTATTCCATGACTCATTGTTTGCGTATAATATTCTAAACTTTTAAAACTTTATCTCTTAACCCAGTTTTTTATTATCCCTTCATCTCTACAGCTGAGAAGTTACTAAGAAAATCTGAGTAAAGGACTTAATGATTATTTGTTATTTTCTTCTCTGAGATATTCAGCCAGGCACTGTTTGTATGTATAAGCTACATATTTTGATGAATGGATGCTATTATTTAAGTACTTGCCAAATACCTAATATACAAATATTTTTACTATGTCTGGAAAACTGATACCTGAATAATGATTTTGCTTTGTTGAACAATTTAATGCTGTTTATGCTTCACTTTTTGTTCGGTATGTATTCCCTTGGGTCAAGCATCTTATTTCTTATCTCTAAATACTTGTGTATATTTTATGCAGTGACAGTCGCTTTATCTAGTTACAGTCCCTGAGTAAAATTTAAAACTTAGTTTCTGGACTGAGGTGTTACTCTTAAGATTAAAACCTTATTAAAATGTTCCTTTTTCACTGTGTACTTGTTTTGAGAATAGCAACAAATCCATCAAGCAAAGCTTATAGTGATAGCAACCTCCAGGGTACCAGAAAAACAGAAACAAAGACAAAAAACCCAGGGAGAATCAATCATCAATAATGTACTTTTTTAATTGCAATGTCTTCAGAGAACATTGTTGAACAAGAGGTATAAAGTATGAAAAAACAAAATGGTATTTTTAAATATGCTGTCACTTAACATTGCTGCCTGCTGGTGCTTTGTTAGATGAAGCATAGAAATCATAAATAACATTTCTTTCTTAAATTGTAATATATAGAGAGAGAATCACAATGGTAATATTGACGAAAATTATGAGTCATTGCTTAGAGACTAAGTTGAATGCATTTATGCAGACATATGCCATAAGTGACAGCAGTTGGGATTTGTTCATTAAATAAACATGGACACTCTGATTCTTCCCTTTTAGATTCTTACCATGATTTGGGGCCTTGTGAGTCTACTGATCCTTGTGAGAATGGTGCTGTGTTTGGAAAGAAAATGGATCTGGAAATATCTCCTCTTGGGTACCAGTGCCAATGTGCAAAAGGCTTTGCAGGTCCACACTGTGAGATCAATGTCGATGAGTGCAGTTCCAGCCCTTGCTTGCATGGATATTGCTATGACAGTGAGTTCACTCAGTCACAGCAATTCTTGTAGAGTAGTCTAATGTAGATTCTGACACAATAATGGAATGAGTCAATATACAACCTTGATTATTTACTGATTTTATCCTGCTATGAGTGTCAAAGCCAATCCCTATTATTTTCACAAAAGACCCCCACATATGATGAATTCATATATATTTTTGTAAGTATAATGTTGGCAAATGAGAAAATCTAATGAGATTTGACTTCTAAGTTCTGATGTTAGAATTAGCTATTTTTTTCTTTATTTTTAATGATAGATTTTAAAAATACTTATAGGTACTTAGAGGTAGGAGAAACACTGCTTACAGTGATTCAAAATAAATCATTATTTTATCAAATCTATTACACAGATGCACATACACATACACACACACGCATTTCCTCCTATCAAATGTGTATTCCTGGAGAAATTTAAATTTATAGAGGAAAAATAAGACAGTCAGAAGAAAAGGAAAGATCAGAGGAAGGAAAGGGAGAAAGAACATAAAGGAGAAATATTGAATATTAGAACATGGTTTTTGATATGGAAGAACAAGTCTAAAATGGATAATTCTTGTTGAGACACAGGAGAAATAAGTCATGAAATAGCCCTGTGAACTGGATATCACTATGGGGCAAAGAGGAAAAAAAGAATGAGCTAGAAGGATGTTGACCAAAAAAAACTGTCCATCTTGTTTTATTTTATCACTTTTAAAATATATTTTTGATCCTCCACTAAATGAATAAATGGTTAATATTATCTGTGAGGAAGAACATTTTGAAGAAAAGTCATTTTATTTTGAAATAGTATGATTCAGCTGAAATTTTGAGTTATTTTCTTTAAACCAGTGCTTTGTAAATGCATATCATTAAAGAGCATAACCGATTTTTTCCAAATTGTGTGAAGCAGCCCAAATTTAAAACAACAGGTAGAAGTGGGGCCCTCACAAACTGGAATATCTTGTAGATGTTAATATAGAATTAACTTTTCTAACACTATGGAAGCTAAGCAAAATATTTTTTGGAGTTATGGGCCACCTGCTTTCTACTCCTGATTTCAACCGACATTATGATCATTTTTCTCTTTTCTTCTTTTTTTTCAGATTTTACTTTAAAATTGTGTTTTTAAATTTGTGAAATTCTCAAATTACCTTGAAATAAGTCATTAATATCCTTTTTCTAATCTCAAGCCCATTGGTATTTGGAAATGCTGGGAATGACTCTTCAGTTTCTGATGTTCACCATAAAATAAGGAAGGGTCTTAACAGTATGCCTCAGAGAATAGTTAGCAACACTTTTAGATCTAGGTAACCCTAGAATAATGATTACATATGGCTATGGATGGGACAGATCTGATATATTCTAAGTGATATAATATGCATGTGATTATAATATGCGTATGATTTTTATAAGTTGTGATGAGTACCAGGTGAGGTATGGAAGTGCTGAATCACTATATTGTACACCTGAAACTAATATTACACTGTATGTTAGCTAACTGGAATTTAAATAAAAACTTTAAAAGAATAAATAGTAGAAAAAAGAAAAAATATAAGAAAATACTTTAAGTCATAATTCCTTATACAGTAAGAAAGTACAATTTTCAAATATGCTACTTGTAATACAACATTACCTATTAAAACTTTGGAGGTCATACATAATATATTATGGAAGATGTAAACTTTGAGTACCTGATATATTAACCTATTTCATAATAGAATTAACCATAATATATTTTTAACCTCCCACCCAAGAGATTTTTACTACCAGAAACCCAAAACATTTATTAAAAATTAGATCAGACATGTAAACTGATATCAGCATAAGTCTAAGATATTGTATTCTAAATACTTTCTCAAATATAAGATAGTTTGGGAAGCCAAACTTCCTGAATTCAAGGTAACATTATTTATTACATGACTATATATTAGAAACAATTATTAATATGTAAATATGAAATTGTAATTCTCAAGCATATGTTTATTTACCACATTGGCAATACATTATTAAAATACATCTATATTTTCACTATGAAGTTTTATCACATCAGCTTTGTTTCAGGACAACTAATAAGTGATGTTCATTATGAATTTAAGTGTAAAATTAATAGTACATCCAAATTCAGGCAGGGCATATCTGATGAAAATTTCAGTTCAGATCAGGAGTATGAAATATTTATAAACAAAAACTAATTAAAACAGTAACTTTATTTTCTGGTAAAATAAAAAAACAGCAAAACAAGACAATATGCTTAAAAATAGTATTTCCTGATAAAATGGTGATAATTTTTAACATAGTCCGTAGTTAACAAATTAGATGTGGGGGATTAAAAAGACCCTTTTTTTTGTTTGTTTCTTTGTTTTAAATTTTAAACAGATTATGTTTTTTCATTTATTTATTTTACCTATGGTATCCAGTTTAATTCCCCAGGTACTCACCTGGCTTCATTCTTAGCTTCTTAGCCCAGAATAAACAACATTCAAAAAGCATATTTCTTGATAATAAATGCAAGCTTTATTTGCTAACACCAATCTCTGTCTTTCAGACCCTTTGCTAATTTAAAGTTATCTATTGTCATTTTTCTTTTAGAAGAATTCATCAATTTGCAGAGAATATCTCTATCTGCATAGAAAGTTAATTTGACTGTAGTTTTTGTTACTTGCCAATTTGCATCAGTATCCAAACTTGAATTTATAATTATGAACATTTTTAAAACTATCATGATTGATGATACTCTACAATGTCTTAATTACATGTTTTCTAACATTTGATTTTAATTTGTTAACATACACAATGCCATATATATCATGTAAGGAAACACAGCTGATCCCATATTATCTCATTATATTATTTGCAACTATACTTGTATATTAGTTATTTTGATTCACGGGGATGTTAAAAACTAGGGTTCCACATGAAAAAAGTAAAACATAATAGTAAAATCCTGCCTAAGGAGCTGCCATTCTTGTGTCTCCCTTGTTTCTTCTTGGCAGCTGTGAGCTGGTTTTCTTTCTTTCTTTTTTTTTTTTTTTTTAAGGATTTTATTTATTTATTTGTCAGAGAGAGAGAGAGAGCACAAGCACAGGCAGACAGAGTGGCAGGTAGAGGCAGAGGGAGAAGTAGGCTCCTTGCTTGGCAGGGAGCCTGATGTGGGCCTTGATCCCAGGACGCTGGATCATGACCTGAGCCAAAGGTAGCTGCTTAACCAACTGAGCCACCCAGGCATCCCTGAGCTGGTTTTCTTTCTAAAAGCCCAAGTGAATGTGCTGTCCAAAAGCATGGCTACAGAAACCTAGAAGCCATCTAAATACCACACAGTGTATTAAAAATTCTGTTGCTACCCAGGACCTCAACATTTAGTGAGAGCAATAGCAGGTACATGTGCAGAGGCAGAGTGACAATGTAGATTATGTGGTAAATCTCAGGGATAATGAAGAACCCAGGGACTGACTAGAAGTAGCCATAAATCTGTTCCTGTCCCAACTACAATTCATGCAGTCACCACTTCCTTGAGATGCTTCAGAAACCTTTTTTTTTAAAATCATTAATGATAAAATAGAGGACAGATTCTTATTATTAGTTTTAAAAGATCATGATGAAATGTGAAAGCTCTTTTTAACTAAGGCTTAAGTAGCTCAATGTCAACTTTCAGATTACTGCCCACTTTAGTCTGCCTTGTCACACAAAATCTTAACAATGAGTTAACTTCTAAAGTTAATTGATATAAAAGTAACCTGTTTATCATAGGTATTGTTTACTGACAAATGAAAGAGAGAAGAAAAAAAATTGGGTATAGTCATGTTGTTTTGCAAACCACTACCAAATGTTTATTGTAATTGTTTTTATTTCAAATTAAAGTTTTAAAGTTAAATAGAACTGAGCAAAACAGTTATTTAGATAATACTGTAGAGAGCTGTGAATTCACATTTACTTTGGTTAAAAATGAAATGCATTTACTTGAATGCAACATTCTTGAGAATAATTAGCAATACTCAAATCATTATTAAAGATATATTATTTTCTCTTCTCTCTCATTCTTAGTGGTTAATGGCTTCTCCTGCTTATGTAATCCGGGTTTTGCTGGCTTGAGGTGTGAACAGGACATTGATGATTGTATCCTGAATGCCTGTGAGCACAATTCTACCTGCAAAGATCTTCATCTCGTTAGTATCCATGAATATTATTAACTTATCTTACTGTGGGATAGCATAAATTAATCCCTACAAATACAGTTAACATTTGTGTGTATGTCAAGTTTATATATATATATATATATATATATATATATATATATATATATGGAGAAAGATTAGAAACTCAAGAAATATTATTTTAACTTATATATTTACTTATTTATATATATATTTACTTATATGTTTAACTTATATTATTTTAACTTAATAATAAAAAAGTGTTCCATTCATAACTATATATAAGTTGATATAAATATTATAAAACAGAATCTTTTTTAGATTTACAATTTAGATTCACAATTCTTGGTAATATTGAATTTGTGTAAAATATCAGAAAATTATTCCAAAAAATGACGCGTCTTTTCTTTTTTTTTAAGACTTAATTATTTGACAGAGAGAGACACAGTGAGAGAGGGAACACAAGCAGGGGGAGGGGCAGGGGCAGAGAGAGAAGCAGGCTCCCCACTGACCAGGGAGCTGGATGTAGGACTCTGTCCCAGGTCCCTGGGATTATGACCTAAGCCGAAGGCAGACACTTAACAACTGAGCCACCCAGGCACCCCAAAATGACATTAGTTTTATATGCACCTTTATATAATTCAGGATAGTATATACACACATAATGTGTTTCATTGATATTTATAATCTTAAATTTTATCTTGCTTTCTATCTGGTGTTGTGTGCTTCCATAATTTCCTTCATTCATCTGTGTAGGTGCTGTCCCTTCAGTACATATCCATTTGTCATCACCTTTGTCACAAGCATGTGCCATTCTGCCTTAAACGGACTGTGACACAGTTGGCAAATCAATGGGATCCCTTCAGGCTTCTCATTTTTCAGAAAGCCTGACATAAGAAATATCTACTGAAGGTGGATTCACTGACTGACTTCAGAAAATAAATGACATACAACACAGGTTAATGCTGCACTACTAGTATAGGCTTACAGTTTATCCTTTAGCAACAAAGCTGATTTTCACAAAAAGACCACAGTAGTTCAAGTTAGAAGAAACTGCTTTGAAAAACAGACTCATTTCCACTGACGTATTTTGACTATCAGTGTACTAGCATTGTTTTTACAGTGAAAGGCTGATTTGTGGCATATTGTTTCTTTCCCACAAGAGAGGCAGGCATCTAAATGGAGAATTACAATTAACATTTAGATGGGAAAGACCAGAAATGGAGGGTGCATCAGTTACCTAACTACAATTTAGGTATGCACAGTGGCCCTGTTGCTTTGTCTTTATTTGTACCAGATGCTTTGTCTTAGTCATTCTAACTCCATTCCACTTTTGGGAACTCCTGAAGGAGTGGGCATATGACTTCATGCTGGCTTCTGAGATGAGTGTTCTTTCTGGGGGAAGCCTTCCTCACTGGTGTATCCTCTTCTAGATCTTCCAACAGCTAGATTTTATACATGTATTTACAGTTGCCATTTTTAAAGCTCAAGGAAGAGGTGAGGTGCCACCTAATGATAAATGACCCTGAAGACAGCAGAGCTGAGAGTCAGAAGAAACCCGGTTCTTGGCAGAGAGTTGAACTCCTTACTGAAACCCCCTAAATCTAATTATGTGAGATCGGTCATGGCTTATTTTTTAGTATGGCTTGAGGAAGCATTCCTTTTACTTGCAGGTAAATCATTTAGTTTCCATAGTGCAGACAAGCTTTATTTTAATCCATGATTTCACCAATAACTTCAGCAATAATAGGAGTTTATTACACTAGAAAGAGCTTCATACCCAAAACCATAAGATTCCCCTTCTAGACGTGAACTTGCCATAGCTTATCTGTATGATACTAAGACAGTTGTTTAAGAAGTTAGAGACTGCAGCTTTAGAAAGTGTATCATATCAAATCATAGAACTTCCAAGGATAGTATTCTCTCATTTATTCATTTTATAAATTGCCAGTTAGAAGCTATTCAGATTAACTTTAGGCTAGTATTAGCCTAAATCTTGACTCCTGTGCCCAGAAACTATGATAATAAGAGTAAAGAAAAATAAGAATTTTAAAAAGTGGGACTCACAGAAACAGAGTAAAATGGTGGTTAATAGCAGCTGGAGGGTAGGGGAAATAGGGAGATGCTAGTCAAAGGGCACAAGCAAAGATCTAATGTACTTAGTGGTAACCAGAGTTAATACTACTACATCATGTAATTGAAATCCACTAAGAGAGTAGATACACACACACACACACACACACACACATACGGTGACTATGTGATGGGATGGATGTGTTAATTAACCTTATTGTAGTAAGTGTTTCACAATGTATACATATATTATGTCATCAGGTATCAAAGACACTGTTTTTAGACAGGATATTCCAATACTCAGAGGTTACCTTCCAGGTCCCAGTTAAAAGGTCCTTCCTTTGGAATGTGTAGGGGTTGAGCACACAGGCCTTTGAAGTTAACCATTATACCAATATCATATTAAATATTACATTTTTGTATAGGAATAAGTAGTATGTAATTTTAAAAGTAATACATTACATAATAATAAATAGAAAAAGAAGACAGAGCTAAAACTCATAATTTTGAAATAGAGCCTGGCTAAAATAAGCAATAAAGCAAGGTCCAGTTTGAGTTTCGTATCTGCTGTGTTTTACAACATATTGGAAAAAGAAAAACCATGAAATGCTAAAGGCTTTGAAGTATAAAAGAAAAGGAAAGACATGGAAGGTGATGCTTCTACAAAATAGTTAATTTTGATAAACAGAAAGATGACTTTATTCAATCTATAGGGCACTCACATTTGCCTGTAAGAGTCATCAGTCTTTTTTTTTTTTTTAAAGATTTTATTTGTTTATTTGACAGGGGATCACAAGTAGGCAGAAAGGTAGGCAGAGAGAGAGGAGGAAGCAGAGAGCCCAATGCAGGTCTCGATCCCAGGACCCTGGGATCATGACCTGAGCCCAAGGCAGAGTCTTTAACCCGCTGAGCCACCAAGATGCCCCTCAGTCTGGTTTTTGTTTGTTTGTTTGTTTTCCTGAGCATAACTTTTCAAACAAACCCAGGCAATGCCACTTATATTAGGCTTGCATGTTCTTTGAACTTGGTGTGGGTGTAGCTTTCAATTAACATTTTTACACTTGCAGCATTTCTTTATGATACATGTAGCATCATGAATGTGAGTTTAGAGAAAAAGCAGAAAGTCAGAAGACTTTAAAACCAGGATGAGAAGTATTTTGTAACAGTGAGCCAGTTTTCTTCTTTCCCTCCTTTATGGTTCAGTAAACCTAAGAAAACAATGAGAGAAAAAATAGAAAAATATGAATGCTTAGCACATAACAAGACACAAATGTTAAGAATGGGTAGAATAAGACTTATTTTCTCATGTAAATTTCTGAGGTATATTTGAGAATATTTCTTTGTGGTTATTTAAAAATATATGATCAAATTATTCAAGTGTTTTCCCTTCTCATTTTACTTTCATTTTCTTCTATCTTACATATATAATGAATGCTTAATTTTGATAATAGCAGAAGAAACAAAACTAGTGCAGCAGAACTAATGTGTGGAAAAGACAAAGTTTTCATTCATATACAACTATGTTAAAATGTATACATATTATGTATTCTGGTATACTACAAACAAAAATTTTCTGCCAAATATTCTGGTGCAAAAAACAAATTGAATTTATGTGTTTTCTAGTAAAAATAAAACTTCCTTTACCTTCACCACCATATGGTTGAAAAACCTGTGTTAGTCATTTGAGAGTTGCCCATTTCCTCCCTTTGGGATTGGAGAATAAATGCTGGGAGTGGCTCAAGCCAGGATTATGAAAGAATACCCTCTTCTCCTTAGTTCATCTTGGCTGTTACTGAAATGCCCATTTTGTCATATCCACGCTACTTTCAAATATGGGCTAGTCTGCCAAATGATTCCAATCCTTTCATACCAAATTTGGCTCCCAGAATCTTCTCTGCATCCCTCAAGTGCATGGTGTTTAGCTAATTAGTAGTGAGGTCCCAGTTGTCCCTTCAGCATATCCAGTTGGAACCATTAAAACCTTGGGTTCTGCTCTCTCTCTAGGATTACAAATTCTCCATCAGTGTGGAATTAATCCAACTGTTCTCTGTCCAAATACAGAAGCCTTCACTTCTTTCATGCCCTTCCTCTCCATAAAGATTTGCTTAATCTCACTTGATAGAAATTAACAGAATCTCTGATTTAGGGGCAGAGTTTGGGAGCTCTAAAATTCTTCAAACACACAGACTGCCTAATACTCCTTGATGGAGAAAAGAAAAGAAAAAAAAAACATTTTGTAGCAAAAAATGATAGTAACAAATTTTATTTCCAGTGATTTCTATTACATAAGAATATGACAAAATTTGTCAAATCTGATATGTCTTAGCTCTTATATATAATCTCTATTCTGTGTCATATAATAATATTGTTTTTAAGTCATGGGTTCTATAGAATATCATCTGAAATGTTAAACCTCAAAAAAAAAAAGAATTTTTCATACTAATTTTAAAAACTTTATTAGGTTAAACATCTTAAAAGCTTTGAGTAACTTACAATAGTAGGGGGTTCCTGGTTGGTTCAGTTGGTTAACATCTGCCTTCAGCTGAGGTCACGTTCCCAAGGTCCTAGCCTAGCTGAGGTCATGATCCTGGGGTCCTAGGATTAATGCCCCCTTTGGGCTCTTCACTCAGCGGGGAGCCTACGTCCCTCTACCCCTCTCCCTGCTTGTGCATGCTTTTTCTCTCTCTCTGTCAAATAAATAAGATCTTAAAATTATTTAAAAAAAAAGGATAGCAAGAACTTTTGGAGATTGTCTGACTTTGACATGGATTTGTTCAATGATTTATTGCAAGTCACAACTTAGTAGAAGCATAAAATGAAGAACTGTTAGAATAGTCACTCGTATCTACTTTCTATGGTACTATATTATTAATTTAAGAAAAATTTAGCTTTCCATTTTATTTAAATACCAGAATATACATAAACAAGTACCTGCTATTGCACTTTTTAGTTGAACTATCAGCTTCTACTCTAGAATCAAAGACTTGGGGGCCCCTGAGTGGCTCAGTGGGTTAAGCCGCTGCCTTCGGCTCAGGTCATGATCTCAGGGTCCTGGGATCGAGTCCCACATGGGGCTCTCTGCTTGGCAGGGAGCCTGCTTCCTCCTCTCTCTCTCTCTGCCTGCCTCTCCAACTACTTGTGATTTCTCTCTGTCAAATAAATAAATAAAATCTTTAAAAAAACAACAACAACAACAAAAAAACAAAAAACAAAGACTTGTACCAATCATTCTTTACCAGAGAGTTGACTTTAAAAATACACATGCTTAAAATTCTGATTCAGTACATGGATCTGTCTGGTACCTAGATAACATAATTCCTTGTGATTTTTGATGTATATTTCTCTTTGAAAATCACTGGACTGATTATCTAGATGGCACTTTCTAGCTGTAAACATCTGTGATATTGGAGGTGGAGCACAGAGGTGTTCATTCCATGTGTACTGACAACTCACAATTTAACACCTTAAAAGAGAAGGGTGGTCTGAAAAATCTAGAGTTTTATCCTCCTGAGTTTTTAGGAGGGTATTTCATTGTATCTTCTCTATTGAGTTCTTCCATCTTGTTTTGGTGCTTTTATTTTTATTTTTTTTTATTTTTATTTTTTAAAAGATTTTATTTATTTATTTGACAGAGAGAGAGATCACAAGTAGGCAGAGGCAGGTGGGGGGGGGAGCAGGCTCCCCGCTGAACAGAGAACCTGATGTGGGGCTTAATCCCAGGACCCTGAAATCATGACCTGAGCCGAAGGCAGTGGCTTAACCCACTGAGCCACCCAGGCGCTCCTTGGTGCTTTTATTTTTAAGACAAAAGGAATAAATCTAAATTTTTCATCCCAATCCTTTTGTGAGGGAGATAATAATATATTGTTTTCTTCTCACTTGTAATAACTTAGTGAAGTGCTACTTTCTTTATGTTGACATTTATTAATCAGGAAATCTTTGCATAAATTATAGTTTTTCATACAGGTTGTGTGTAATGGTTCAAATCTAAAATGAGTATTAAAAATAATCAATGACTGATTAAATACGATATCCCAGAGGTTCAGTTAAGTCTTTTGATTAACTTGATTAGTTTCAACATCTTCAGTGGTGAGCACTCACCAAAGCCAAAGGTTTAAGCTACATCTTGGGACATTAGCTAACAACCAAACACATTGTTTAAAAAAAGGCATTGCATTGATTAGATAACAAAATGAAAACCTTTGGCCATGTCTATTCTAAATAGCCTACCTTTGTTTATGTAGAATAAAATCTGCCTGGTTTTTTGTTGTTGTTGTTGTTGTTGTTGTTGCCCAAATCTCTACCTTTCATTGTATAGATCCTTACTTTAAAAATTTATTGAGAATAATTTAACATTACATTTATGATAGTGGTTCATTATGATGGGTGTCAGTTTTATATTGTTTCTATAATGGAGTAGGTAATAGAATTGTTTCTCTTGTATAATCCAAGACTTATATAAAATTTTAGTTCATTCATTTGATGGCTTGTATAATTCAACGTATTCTTCTCAATGGTAAATTTTGGTCACAGTTAATGTGTATCTGAAGTACTCCACTTCTTCCCCTCTCATCCGTTGTTTTGAATCTGTCATGGCTTTTAAATAGATAATCAAACCTGTTAGGATGGTATGCAAAATAAAAGTAAAAAGAACCTAAGAAAATATTTGTTGATCCACCTGAGTAAAGACATACATGGGCTTAATAACTTTGGACTTGTAAAGTCTATTTTGGAAGCTCAGACATATTTTCCCTTCTTTTTTATTCCAAGACTCATTACAGAGAAGTGAAATTTACAGATGGTTGAATTTTGAGCTTTAAGAAATCTATCAAGCAAAACTGAATTTCATAAATATTGTGTGAGAACATAACTGATCAGAGAGAGGAATTTTCCAT
The DNA here is from genome assembly GCF_009829155.1 of Mustela erminea. Lineage (NCBI taxonomy): Eukaryota > Metazoa > Chordata > Mammalia > Carnivora > Mustelidae > Mustela > Mustela erminea. Next base: position 107,235,414 of record NC_045617.1, on the reverse strand, counting down.
TTTCAGACACCCTAATAAAAATGGACAGTTCGCAGAAAGAGTCCATCTTAAAAAATGATTTAGAGCTGATTGAATACCATTTGCATTGCCAATATTAGTCAAAATGCATCAATAAGTGGATTTATTTTCAAAAGCTTCTGAGATAGATTAAGCTTCAACTTACTTCAATAAAACATTATCTTGTGCTTTTATACTATTATTTGCTATCTTTCTATAACTGTAAGACTTCACTCTGGGCTTCACTGTTTATATCTGAGAATTTAGTGGGTAGTCACAATCCAAAATAACTTCAGTTTTCTCCTAGAAACCATCTTTCCTGCCATTTGGATAGGTGTCATTTTTAATTGGCTATATCTATATAAGAATGTTTTTAAAAGCTATTGTGTTGTGTTTATATATTCTTTCTAAGAAGATAATAAAAGAAACACACACACCTGCACACACAAGAAAAGTTGACTTCAACAATTGATTATTAACTGAACAATGGTTAAAGGATAGTAAATCTTTCATTGCCATTAGAAAAGAACGCTATATGTTCTATATGTCATATAACTCCTCATTTGTCTGTGAGGAATTTATCAGTAGTGGAAATTCCAAGACATTTTGAATTAGAAAGTGGATATATATTTGTGGAAGTCAGCATGTGTGCAAATATATATACACACATGTGCATAATCACAGAAAAGAGAATATATCATTGTTCTTTACTCTTTTGCCAACCATCCTAGTTTAAACAGAAATCAAGAGCTTTCCAAAATCAAGCTCTGGAGCCCAGGTCAATTGATATTTGAACCTATATTGGTTCTAATATGTACATATTAATTAGAGCTCACAGATAAGTGGCCTCTTTATGTAAATTGATAAAAACCTTTGGTTTGAAATACTAGAGTGGCCTGTGGTATCTTCTTGATTATAGGGGGGGTTAAATTTTGCAGCCTATCCTTCCAAACCAAAAGGGTGCATGTACCAAAGAGGATGGGGTTTTGAGATTAATAGCTTTGCCTTCACTAGCTGTGTAAACAAGTTACTTAAACTTTCTAAGCCTCAGTCAGTTCATTTGAATAATGGACATGTTAATTGCAACTTCGTTATGGACATATTAATAGCAGGGTTCTTATGAAAATTAGATGAGATGCTGCCTGAAAAATGTTTAACATAGTGCCTGCCACATACCAAGTAATTAACAAATATATGTTATGTGCATGCTGCTGCTGCTGCTGACGATGATTTAATTGTTGAGAGAGAGACAGAGAGGTGGGAAGAAGAGAGAGGGAGGGAGGGAAGGAGGAAGAAAGAAAAAGGAGAAAGAAAATAAAGGATAATTCTATTTTCTCCTAGAGTAAGAAATCCATGGAGTTTGTACACATGCCAAGGTCCCAGAGATTCAGGGCAGCTGATAACTTTTGATTTACATGATCTCAGGCCATTGGGACTCTTGAGCCACCCGTTAGGGTTTGCTGTGAGATTGCTGCATTTCTGGTGAAACACTGGCATCTGATAGACACAAAGCAAAACACCTTGGCCTGTTCCCTTCAGGCCTTTAATCTAACTAACATCACTTAAGTCTTACTAGTCCCACAGCCTTCCACGTCAGTTCCCCTGATTTAAAACTGCTGTGCTTAAGAGAGGGAGACAAAAAAATTTATCCTCTGTACTTGAAAAAATTTGAAACAAAAACTTGAAAGAGTCCAGTGTGGTTGGTATGAGTAAAAATGTGAATAAGTATTTGAACTTATAGACATAGATACAGGCCTAAAGTGTTATTACTGAGCCCATGACTTTATAAAATATACAATCAAGAGCTAATGGCTTATCAGAAAATGTAGATACCACTTTTTTTTTTTTCTGTAGTTTGCCTTTCTAGGACTTTTTTTTTTTTAAATAATTCAGTGCTATATCATAGAAGATACATTTTACAAAGAAAAAAAAACATAAGGTTTGTCAAAATGAAACCATTTTCTCTTGGTTCCCCCGTAACAGAACAGTTAGGGCAGGTTTGCAGATCACATGCTTCTCTTAAGACTCTCTTTCTACCCTAGACCATGCTGAACCTCTGAAAGCAGCTGAGCTTGAGTGCAGTTGTCCACTGGACTCATGAAACTAGGGGGGATGAGAATCCCAAAACCAAGTCAGTATTTCAGATACTCCACAATACATCACAATCACCTGCTTCTAAAAAAAATACATGTGAAATACATTTTAAGTCCAGAAGAGAAAGTCAATTGTATGGTTCAACTTACTTGTGGAACATAAGGAATAACATGGAGAACATTAAGAGAGGAAAAGGAAAAGTGAATTGGGGGGAATCCAATGGGGAGATGAGCCATGAGAGACTGTGGACTCCGAGAAACAAACTGAGGATTTTAGATGGGAGGCAGGTGGGGGGATGGGTGAGCATGCTGGGGGTATTAATGAGGGCATGTATTGCATGGAGCACTGAGTGTTATATGTAAACAGTGAATCTTGGAACACTACATCAAAAACTAATGATGTATTGTATGGTGACTTAACACAATAGAATTTTTAAAAAGAATGTGAAATTTTAAAAAAAAACATGCTTATTTTGGATTCACCTGAGGATTTTGATGTAGTATATTGCCAGTGAGGTCTGAGCTTCTGCATTTTTAAAATACTACTCAAAAGATTCCCATACAGACCCATAGTGCATAAAAATTCGGCTATCCACATTCATTGGACCGCATGGAGAAGAGAACAGGCATGGCGATAATTTGTTGGTAAGCCTCTTTTTGGAGAGCTGAGCACCCGGCCTATGCTAATCTGCACTTGAAGCTTGTACTGAGAGATGTTTTAAGAGATGTTGGGAGCAGATTCATTCAGGATATGGTCCTGTCATAGGTGATAGGGACTGAATTTTAAGTGTCAGTTTCTCTTTTTTTTTTTTTTAAGATTTTATTTATTTGACAGAGAGAGAGATCACAAGTAGGCAGAGAGGCAGGCAGAGAGAGGGGGAAGCAGGCTCACTGCTGAGCAGAGAGCCAGATGCGGGGCTCGATCCCAGGACGCTGAGATCATGACCTGAGCTGAAGGCAGAGGCTTAACCCACTGAGCCACCCAGGCGCCCCTAAGTGTCAGTTTCTTATGTGCAGAATACCTGGGTCTGAGGAGAATTTGCAGCTAGAATTCTATAAAGTAAATTTAGGATTAAGATACATAGTTAGTATGCTAAACATTTCTTTCTCTCTTAAAGGGGAACTTTCATGGAAAAAGTGCTATCCTTGGCTAGTTCTGATGATCTATTTTAGAAGTCCTAGTCATCAAGGAAATGGCTATTAAAGGACATTGGTGTGGAAAGAGCAGGCAAACCCATTAAGGGACATTGTTGAGGACTTTCGTGAAAGGCTATTGAACAGAATGAGGTCTTAGAGATTTTTTTCAGAATATACAATTTTCATGTACATAATGTTTTTTAGGATACTTGAAGATTGAAAGTATGGTGCCTACCTATTGCTACCCAGTGAGATTTCCCCTCAAGATTTGGGGGGAGTTTCAGGTACAAATTCTATACAAGATACACTGGACCCTTAATAGTATAAGCAACCCAGCATAGGCTGAGAACAGCTGTTCAATGGTCTTGCTTAAGCATGGCAAATAAGCAGAGCTGTAGAGGGAATATTAGTTAAGAAATGTGAAGTCATTTCATTAGTAGAAATGCAGTAAGAGAAACTTAAGCATCTAGATACAATTGCACAAAACTTAAGAAAAGCAGTGAAAGACAGGAATACCAGTCTAGGCTTAGAAGCAGGTTACTAGAGCATAACTTACTTCTGAACTAAAAATATAGTACTGGAAAACAATTTACAGTTTAAAAAATCTCAGCAGCTTTCCTCTTTGGTAGGATATTCAGCCTAGCAAACTCATTCAGTGAGAAGCTAATGGCTACAGTAACCGAAACAAGCTTAGCTGAAGAGCTGGGAACTCAAAGTACTTGAAAACTTGCATCAGTTTATCCAACTGCTTAATACTGACTGTGGGATAGAGAGGGCTTTGATTGTTCCCTGTGTAATTGTGGTTCAGTGCATTTTAGAACATGGTGTGATATTTATATTTGGTCAGTGAGAGATTGGCAGAATCAGAAACAGGTTATGAGCATAAAAAGCACTCCTGGAATGGGATGGGAAATTAAGGAGACTCTAGCAATACACATTAAGGGAAAGTTGAGAGCTGGTGGAAGTATCATGAGGTAATAGGAGTCGAAGAGGAAATACTCAGAAATAAATTGCAGATTGATAATTGCTGCTCCACAATACTCAGAGCTGGTATTTATTGCCTTGCAACAGATTGTAGAAGTCCAATTTCCATCCATCAGATGATTAGGAGTGAATGACCTCAATTCAGAAATTACCTAAGGTGACAGCATAAAATTTATCTATACAAATTAAAGTTTAAATACTGGAACAACTTAGTGAAGACAGGTTTCTTCAGCAAATAATTTTAACTTTAATTTTAAAGAATAACATTTCTCAGAATTTGGCATTTGAGATCTTATTAAATGCATGTAAGAACAAATTACTTTTTATAATAAGAAAAGGGTCCTTAGATATTGTGTTTTAATCCAGTTATAAGTATATTTTAATAAGTAAAAATTTATCCAAAATCTCTATTTTAATTAAAGAAAAGCTCAATTTGACAAGGAAAAAAAAATCATAAAAGTGTCCCCTCCCTTCTTGTGCATTATTATGAGCTATTATACTGATAATCAAACATCAAAAAAATCCAAAGCTTTTGAAATCTTTTTCTAAGGATATGAACCACTGATCATTTTTCCCAAGTGGTACCAGTTGCTGCACTTAAGCCATAGGTCAGGGTGGGGAACCATCAGGGAGTTTGCTCTTGCTATGTCCTAGTAGACAAAGAAAGCAGACCAATCTTTCCTTAAAATTTACCAATCCATTTAGCTTTATCAATGTATTTCTGTCATTTGCCCACCCAAATTTTCTTTGATTTTGTGTGATGAATTGGAGTAAATATATCCACAATACACTAAAATTTCACTCTGAGTTTGTAGTATATTTTGGCATTCTGAAACAAACTAAACATGCTTTTAAAATGAATTTTAACTAAACCTAAAACAAAATTTAAAATTGATACTACACAATTCCAGAGGGATATAATGTGCAAACGTTTCCAGTTTATTATGCATTGCCCAAGTATAATTTGGCCCTTATTATTATTTCTAAGAAGAGACCATTGGATGAGTAAATACCATAACTCATACAAATTAAAATTCAAAACCAAACTATAGTTAATGTTACTATGATTTATTTGTTTTTATATGTGCCTGTAAAGCATTGCGAAGTATTAGTAAATTAAAAGTATGTTTGTTTGTTTGTTTGTTTATATATTGCCTTTACAACACACATTTTCTAAAGGGTCTTTCTATAATTAAAGGCAGAGTCATTAAGACTTTTGAATAAAGTGGATTTATTTTGTACTGCTTTTCCATTCTCCTTTCTGTGAGTGATGAATAAATGTATATAAAATAAATTGATGTGATGTAGAAAATGTTATATGTTATATGCAAATGTGTAATTTTTTATTACATAATATGGAGAGTTTTAGAAGAAAATTAGATGAAGTATAGGGACTGGAATGAGATGATCTTAAATAAGAGCCTAGAACCTACTTATAATGTCTTTTTCTTGTTTCTTTCTATTTTGTTTTAATGTTATTTATCACAATAGAAATTAAAATATACCTTAATGCTGTTTTAGTTGGGAATATAGGTGGGCAAGACTATTTCCTTACCTAAATCTTAGGAAATATAATAGATTAGAAAAAGTTATCTGATATAGAGAGAGTCTCTCATGAAATAAAGACAAATCAAAACTTTGCCTTAGTAAAAATAGAGATGATATGAATATGAAGAGCTGTGACATAAAACATAGATAGATTCTGGAAAATGTGATATGCAGTAAAAACTGAAAAGAGGCTGCTGGACAATTGGGACAGGATGGGAGTATGTATAGCAAGTTAGGACAGGCTTCCACAGTTTTTATCTAAATTCTCTCAATCTATTTTAAAAAATACTTGTTCTCCACTTAACCTGGAATACAAATTCAGTCTAAGACTGCCAGACCAGCAAATAAAAATACATATGTCTGAATATTGCATGGTACGTGCTTACAAAAAAAGAATAATAAAATTTTTTAATAAAGATTTTTATTTATTTGACAGAGAGAGATCACAAGTAGAGAGAGAGAGAGAGAGAGGAAGAAGCGGAAGATGCGGGACTCGATCCCAGGACCCTGAGATCACGACCTGAGCTGAAGGCAAAGGCCTACCCACTGAGCCACCCAGGCAGCCCAAGAATAATGAATTTTTACCTGAAATTCAAATTAATTGGGCACCCAATAGTTTATCCAACACAGCTAGTACAATCAGACCTTATTATGTAGAAATTAATGTATCAATCATCACATATGCCCACTGTGATGTTCTTGTCTTTAAAAAAAAAATAAAGTTTACTTTTCCACATGTCATTTAGATAAGGAGAATGACTTAATTTAGGTAAAAGAAGATAAAATTCTTCTAGAACCACTTAGATTGTGGAAGAGAGTAGAGAATAATAATGGACAAGAATACATAAAGGAAGGCATCTCTCCCATCCTGTATACTAGCAATTTAACCAAACACACACAACAGTCCCTGAGGTGCTTACTGATTAGCTTAATTAGTCAGATCCCAAAATAATTTTTTACTTCTTGTTGTTCATGCAATTAATAAATCAAGGAGGAGAAATTCTCGTCCTAAGCAAAGTCGTGACATTCACATAGGTTAAGATAGGTTAAGACCTTTTCATAGGCTTTTGGTGATTTTTTTTTTTTTTTTTTTTTTTGGCAAATGTTGTCTTTAAGGGCCATCTGCTTTTGTTCTCAGAGATGAACTATGACTACATCAGTGCAATTGCCACCTATTGGACCAACTTATATAGGGCCTGTCCTACATCTGCCCATCCATAAAAGGAGAACTAATTCTCACCATGTATATGTAAAAGACTACAGTAGGAAATTAATAAATGCAATGTCAAGGGAGAACCCCTTGTATTCATTTCCTGATCTTGAGCAAGAACTATAGATCCCATTAATTTTAAAATAGTTTATTGTATCTTTGTTAAAGACAAACATAATATATATATATATGCATGCCATATATATATAAAACCATATATATATGGCATATATATATTAAAACAAAACTTCCAGACGCCAGGAAAGAAACTTTTATTTCTGCTAGCAGAAACGTCTTCTGCTATAATAGAAGAAGTGAACAGTGAGGAGGATAAATGAGAATAAAACCTGGATTGCGTCAGAAGTCCACCAGGAAAATAGACATCGGGCTGCACTATAAGATACAGAGGTAGTTTGGATTTCGTTCCTATGTAGAACATCTTATAAATCCACTGTAAATAAGTTTGAGTGAATATTTGCTTCAAAATTAAAATCATACCTCCTCTGGCAATCTATAACTAGCTAATTGTTTTTGTTTGTTTGTTTTTCAAATAATTCCATTGTCTAGTTTTTCTTGTATACTAATTGATTATTACACAGAATGCTAAACTACTTTTTTTAAAGTTCTGTGAATAACTCTTTAATAATATTTTAAAATCTTTTTTTTTTTAAATCTGATTACAAAATTATTGTGTGTTCTTTTGTAGACAGTTTAGAAAGAGGAGGAAGGAGTTATTTTTAAAAGTCATTTCAAAACTTATTACAAAAAGCGTCATAACCAGCACAACCTGTCTCAGGAAGTTGTGGAAATTATTGTCACGTACCTTTTAGTTTTCAACGTTCAATAACCTTTCTCCTCCTTTAGAAGATAAGTCATCCAGTGGGATAATCAATTCAGAATGGTGTCGTTGTTCCTTTTTCAAGATTGGAAGAGGAAGAACAAGAGTGATTTATCTGGAGGCCCAGGGACTGAATCTGGTCTTGCAGGTATTTAGTTTGGCAACCATCAATTCATCTGTAATGGTTTATGCTTGAATTATCTTCTAAAATTAAATATCAGAAAAATTTCTTATAAAAATCAGAATGTTCATCTTCTTTTGAAGAATCAGGATAGTTGGTAAGTCCAGGGCAGACTGTAAAATAGAAGGAATTCCTGGAGTTGGTAGTCTCCACATGGTTTAGACAGTGCTCTACTTTGCTGCTTGTTCAATTTACTACCTAGTGAGGCTCTCTACCAGGTATGCAATATGCTAGTATCTGAACACTACAAAATAATGAAAACTTGCCCCAAAGACTGGTCTTCCTCAGTTTTATTGTTTCACCAGCTCTCCATTTAAAGACGGGGCTATAGACTACTCTATAGACTGAAGGGCCCAAACAGTGAGAAATTACCCCAGAATTAGGTCAAAATTTAGAAAAAAATAATGCAGAAATTGTCCTTTACCTTCCAGAAAACCAGCATATCCATTTCACAGTAACCTCATTAACATGCAGGGGGCACCTAGGTGGCACAGTTGGTTAATGGTCCAACTCTTCGTTTTGGCTCAGGTCATGATCTCAGGGTTCTGAGATCAAACCCCACATGGGGCTCTGTGCTGAGCACAGAGCCTGCTTCATAATCTCCCTCCCTCTGTCTCTGCCCTCCTGCTGCTAATGGGCACATGCTCTCTCTATCTCATTCTCAAATAAATAAATTAATTAATCTTAAAAATAAAAACATGTACCGAAGAAGGAAAAGGGAAGGGATCTTTAAATGGGCTTCATGACAACATCAGAATATGTTTTAAGTAATGATTTAAAACTTTGTGGACAGCATTTTTTTTCATCTTATCATTTGGCATTGGGAGGGTCATCTTTTGTGAATAAAAACATCTAAGTACAATGTTTTTGTTCTTTTTTTTTTTGGTGGCAGTGTGGATTGTAAGAGCTAGTGTGTATATATTTATTATCTGTTTATCTTGACACAAATAGCTCATATACTTCCTCATGTCTTATATTCACACAGAAATATGGGTAGATTAATTGACATAATGTAGTTATGAATCTTTTTTATGTCTTCACTAGAGAAAAAGTGCACTCTGCTGAGACAGATTCAGTTAATTAAGTCACTCTTACTTCATATTGTACATTATTCTGTTTAGGCAGCATAACAATCCTGTTGACATTTTGCCGATGGGTGACCTCTTTCAAAGCTAATTCCTATTCGGTTTTACTCTGTAAGTGAGTCAAAGAATAAAGTATAATATGAACAATTTATCTATTTAAGGATCTGGAATATCAATGTGAAGGAAAAATAAAACTGACATGAAGTTCATAATGTTATAGAATAAGAACTATTTAATTCATGATACCTATTTTCTTAATAGATTTATTCTTGACATCTATTTCTCTGGCACAAGCAAGCATTTTAAGGATTTTTTAAGATTTCCCCAATAAATTTAGGTCTTTTTAGTGAGAGCTGAAAAATAAAGATTCCATGTAAATTACATACTAAAAGATAATTATTACTAATAATTTCATTGGGGGATTTACTGAAATTTTGTTAATTTATTAAGTATAAATGCAACCCAATAAAATAATTAGATATTTTTGCATAAATTATAGAGTAGATCTTTAGTATTTTCTAAGACATCTGCCATCAACTCTAATGAAATATCTATTTTAAATTTTTATTAATAGTTAATAAAATTAAGTGATTTTAAACCCTTTAAAATCATTTTTAAATTACATACATCCATAGGGTTTGAATCTGTCAGTCATTATATCAATATAATATGCAAATCACCATTAGAACTCGATAGCAATGAATATCCCTATCCCTATTGAGTAAACATTCGCCCGCAGTCTCCAGACTTCTTTGATTTTGATTTCCTATCAATAAAAAATTTTTATCATATATTTCCAAAATATGTGTTATTTATAAATTATATACACTCCACTAGTAAAATTATTAAAACATGCACACAAAATATAACTTGAGTACAGTAAATAAACACAAATTTTTTAATGTGATTGGTAATCTAAAAATTGTGCTTATTTTAAAAGTTATTATAATTGATGAGTACAATGTAATAAAATGTATTATCTTCCCATTTTTTTGCCATAGTAATTTGAGTCTGCTTCTATTCAGTTTGTTAAAATACTTGATTTTAAGGATGGACCAAGATGAAAAAGATACTGTACATACTTAAAAATGAACATTGGTTTTGCTTACTAAATCATTACATTTACATTTCAACCACACCCACTAAGTATGTAAATCCTGTGGAAAGAAAGAGGAGGTAAGGCTGCTGACCTGGTCCTCTGCTGTTTCCCTTGTTTAACTGCAGATATTACTGTAGCCTGATGGACTAAAATCTGCAGTTGTTTTGTTAAAAGGTAACTCTCCTACAGTGAGGTGCTTAATTTATTTATTTTTAAGCCTTTGGAGATACTGCCACTGGTAACATCTGAAGATAGCTCTGGCAAGGCAAACTCTCTTCTCCGTCTGTCACAATGCATTCCTTGATGCATCATGCATTCTATCATTCTTTTCTAGCCCAGAGCCAAAGAGGAAAACCCCTTGCTCAACTTCTGTATTTTAACTGTGGCTCAATCCCCTATAGTAGCTTTGGGCTAATTGTGGCGTCTTTCTATGCTTCATCTTCCTGAGCAATATGAGGACTATGTGGACATAGTTATGGAAAGAATTGTTATTTTTGTGAGGTAATCAGGAAAAGTTAGAAGGAAAGATCTGGAAAAAAGGGAGTATGGCATAAGGACATTTGGGGGAGACTGGTCAAGGTGAAGGGAACAGCATGTGTCAGTTTCTCGAAGGAACAGTACTTTGTTTCTGGTAAGAAACAGAAATGCAGAAGAGTATGGCTAGATGGGAAAAGATGCTCCAGAATAGATGAGTTCAGAGAGAGTATGGAAGCAGACAACAACAGAGTATGTACTGCTTTTAACTCTGAAGGAGGAGGGGGACAATTTAAGGACTTTGAGTAGAAGTGTGACAAAATCTGACTAGTTTTATCTTTTCCTGGGGTTTAGTTCTTCCTATGCTCTTCAGTACTGTATTCGGATTCAATGAGTTTACCTGTCCTTTTTCCTCATGTAAGCTTCTGGGGAATCCATTAATTATTTATCTTTGAATCTACAGATCTTAGAACACTGCCCAGATTAAAAGAGATGTTCAATAATTATTTGCTGAAGGAGTGTATTACAAGAAAGAGAGAAATTCAGCTTTGAAGAGTCAGCTGAGAGCAGTGGAGAAATTCAGTAGATTTGATTTTTTTTTTTTTTTTCAGAAACACTGGCTTTGTGACCTTAGGGCAATTCTATAATTATCAATTCACTCATTGAATCTTTTTTATTTATTTCTATGAACAAAAGTTTGGATCTCTTAAATTTTCTGGGTCTCGGTGTTCTTGTTTTTACAATGAGACCTATACCTACCCGTAAAGTCCTATTCTCTCAAGATACCCAGTTCTAAATTAAGGGTATTGTGAGCCTCAAGGAATGTTTGTCTTAACTCACTCAAATGGACCATTTCCCAGGTATGTTTTAATGAAATTGAAGACTAGAAGATGTCTCACAACTATTAAAGCCTTAGGCCTATTGAGAAATCATTAGTTTTGTAAAACTTTAAAATGCTTTCTCCCATTCGGTTTGACATTGCTAATGATCTTGAATCTGCTCTTTCCCTTGATATTCTTATATTGTCTAATTCATAAAAGTTAACAAAGCATATACTACGCATAAACCTACATTACTCTCCAATATAAAAATGATAGGGACTCATTAAAATATACACATTAATACAGCTGCATAAGAGCAACTATGTTAGTTACCATTAGACATGCTGTAATATGAATTCAGCCACTAATTATTGAAATATGCATTTAATAATTCATGTTTTATTAATAATGTAAAACAAAAATATGACACATAAAGGAATATATGATATATTTATTGTGGCATTCTGGAAAATTATCTTGAGACTACAGTCTAATTTAAAATATGATTGTTCTTATCACACTTTCTAGGCTATTTCATGAAAACAGCCATATATTCTATTCATGACCTAGCTTTAACGTGGCTACTCTGAAATGTTCCTGCACTATTTTTAATGCCTTGAGGGAATAGGGTAGGATTTAAACTAAGATCATTTCTCTATAATCATTACACATTATTGTAGCATGTTGAAATAATAATAAAATTTAGCATCAATAATATTTTATGTGGAAGGAAAGAATTAGCTTGCAGCTTATTTTCTGTTATTGCCCATTCTGAGCTGGAAAGTCTTCTATATATATTTTTTTAATTTTAGCAATAGAAGACTAAACAAAGTGTCATTTAGTTTACTTGAAGGACTTTCTACTATATGCTATCACTTGGAATGACAGGGTTTGGTACTATGCCTTAGGACCTATGGCTCTTATTATGGTGACATCTCAAAGTAATGCCCAGAGTGTTGTTGATTTCATATACTGAAAAAAATTTTTTGTGGCCCAAGATATTGCAGGCTTACAGATTTTTCAAAGTTGTAATCCATGTTTATTAATTAATCTAATAGTATACTTTTGAAAATAATTATTTATTCAGGTGACTCTAGTGTTTGAATGTATTTGTATTTCATAACAGAAGGAGTCCTTTATTTTGATTATATATATTAAGAGTAACTATTTTGTGTGACTTTTCGAACTTGGTCCTCATGGGTTGTTTATTTTTCCTGATGCCTCATAACAAATCTCAGTCCATTACTGGTGTAATGGAATCCCAAGGACTTACCTGTCAACAACTGATCTTTGCTTTTTCTCCTCATAATTACCTATAGTCAGATGCTTCCAAGATATATATTCTGATCTGGCTGCTCTTAGAAACTTTGAAAAAACTGCTAGCTGAAGCCAATGTCTATCTTTAAGATCCTTCCCAAATAGTTTTTTTCTGTTTCCTTTGCCTCACCCTACAACACTTGATGGGTTTTTGTTGTGTTGTGTTTTGTCGCTTTTATTTGTTTGTGTTTTGGGAGGGTGTCTGTATCAATTATGTAAGATATACTGCTTATACTTTTATTTTTATTCTTTTTTTAATGTTAAGATTCCATAAGACAAAATGTGGCTCCTGAACCAGCTCCATAAGCATCACTTGGTAACTTTTTAGAAATGCACATTTTCAGGTCCCATCTCAGACCTATTGAATCAGAAACTCTGGAGTGGGACCCAAAAACTTCAACAAGTCTTCCATGCAATTCTCATCACACTAAATTCGAGAATCACAGTCCTAAGGCTTTTGTGTCATCTAGAAATTTGGATTTCTTCTTCCATCCACAATGGGTTTAGCCTTGATTTCTCCCTTTGCATATGCTCTGATTTGAATTTGCTTTTCTGATTCTGAGTTATTTTCTCACTCAGTGGGTTAATTGATCCATACCAAATACAGACCACAGTGAACTCTCTTTACTATTTGGTACTGCCAGTCAAGGTGCCCTTTAAAATAGATGCTCTCTGAGGATCTTAGATTAACTCTAGTGGGAAACCTTCATCTCGAGACCCAGAGAGGCATCTCTTTCTTATGAACTCTTCTTTTAAAGTCTTAGCCACCTGAATGAAACAAGCATTTGTGTCCTATAGAAGAGAGGACACCCCCACCCTCCCCAAGATCAAGGTGGGCAGACTGACTCCCAGGCATGGAGTTTCATAGTGAAGCTTGTGAATCCTAAAGGCAGGGAAAACATCTTAAGGGCAGCTAGGAGGAAGAGATTCCTTATGTACAGAGGGGGAATATCAGAATCACGTCAGACTTGCCCACAGTAACCTGTGGGTTAGCCCCAGAAGGGGCTGGCAAGGCATATTCAGGGTACTAAATGAGAAGAACATGCAGCCAAGAATACTATATCCAGCAAGGTTGTTACTTACAATGGATGGAGAGATAAAGAGCGTCTAAGACCAGCAAAACCTGGAAGATATGTGACCACTAAGCCAGACCTATAAGAAAAACTAAAAGGTTTCTCTAAAAGAAGAAAGACCCCAAGAGTGATATAGAACAGAAATTTACAGAAAAAAAATTTACAGAAACAAGGACCTCACAAGCAACATGATGACAATAAAAACATATCTTTCAATAATCACTCTCAACATGAACGAACTAAATGCTCCCATAAAGCAACACAGGGTTGCAGATTGGATAAAAAGACAGGGCCCATTCATATGTTGTCTACAAAAGACTCATTCTTAACCTAAAGATACATCCAGACTGAAAGTGAAGGGATGGAGAACTATCTTTCTTGCCAACAGACAGCAGAAGGCTAGACTAACAATCCTCATATATGACAGATTACATTTTAAGCTAAAGACCATAGTCAGAGATATAGAAGGACACTATACCATTCTTAAAGGGATTATCCAACAAGAAGATCTAACAGTTGTAAATATATATGCCCCCAACATGGGAGTAGCCAACTACATAAACCAACTGTTAATCAAAATAAAGAGACATATTGATAATAATATGTTAATTGTAGGGGATTTTAACACTCCTCTCAGCAACAGACAGATCATCTAAGCAGAAAATCAACAAAGAAATAAGAGCTTTGAATGACACACTGTACTAGATGGACCTCATAGATATATACAGAACATTCCACCCTAAAACAACAGAATAATCATTTTTCTTGAGAGTGCATGAAACTTTCTCCAGAATAGTCCACATACTCATTCACAAATCAGGTCTCAACTGATACCAAAAGATTGATATTATTCCCTGCATATTCTCAGACCATATGCTTTGAAATGGAAATTCAATCACAAGAAAAAAAATCTGAAAGAAATTCAAATACTTGGAAGTAAAGACCATCTTGCTCAACAATATTTGGGTCAACCAGGAAATCAAAGAACTTACACAATTCATGAATACCAATGAGAATGAAGACCCATTTGTTCAAAACCTATGGGATATGACAAAGGCAGTCCTAAGGGGGAAATATATAGCCATCCAAGCCTCACTAATAAAACAAAACAAAACAAAAAATCCCAAATAAACAAACTCTCTTTACATCTTAAAGAACTGGAAAATCAACAACACATTAAGCCTACCCTATACATGAGAAGGTAAATGATTAATATTAGAGCAGAGATCAATAAATTAGAAAGCAGAGATACAGTAGAACACATCAATGAATCTGGAAGCTTATTCTTTGAAAGAATTAATAAGGTAGATAAACCACTGACTAGACTAATTCAAAAGAAAAGAGAAAAAACCCAAATTAATAAAATTATGAATGAAAGGGGAGAGATCACAACTAACATCAAGGAAATAGAAACGATCATCAGAAATTATTATCAACAGCTATATGCCAATAGTTAAGAAGCCTAGAAGAAATGGATGCATACCTAGAAACCTATAGACTTCTAAGACTAAAACAGGAAGAACTGACAACCTGAATAGACCAATAACTAGTAACAAGATTGAAGCAGTGATCAAAAACTTCCCAAAAAACGAGAGTCCAGGACCTGATGGATTCCCTGGGGAATTCTCCCAAACATTCAAAGAAGAAATAATACCTATTCTCCTGAAGCTATTTCAAAAAATAGCAAGAAAACTTCCAGACTATTTCTATGAGGCCAGCATTACCTTGATCCCCTCCAGCCAAAGACCCCATCAAAAAGGAGAATTTCAGACCAATATCCTTGATGAATATGGATGCCAAGATTGTCAACAAGATCCTAGCTAATAAGATCCAACATTACATTAAAAAGATTACCCATCATGACCGGGTGGGATTTATCCCTAGGATGCAAGGGTGGTTCAGCATTCGCAAATCAATCAATGTGATAAAACAAATCAATAAGTGTCGAGAGAAGATCCACATGGTACTCTCAGTTGATGCAGAAAAGCATTTAAGAAAAAGCATCTGAGGGGCACCTGGGTGGCTCAGTGGGTTGAGCCGCTGCCTTCGGCTCAGGTCATGATCTCAGGGTCCTAAAATCGAGTCCTGCATCAGGCTCTTTGCTCGGCGGGGAGCCTGCTTCCCTCTCTCTCTCTGCCTGCCTCTCTGCCTACTTGTGATCTTTCTCTGTCAAATAAATAAATGAAATCTTTAAAAAAAGAAACAAGAAAAAGCATTTGAATGCATCCTTTCCTGATTGAAAGTCTTCAGAGTATAGGGATAGAGGGAACATTCCTCAACTTAATAAAATCCATCTATGAAAAACATACAGTGAATATCATTCTTAATGGGGAAAATCTAAGAGCCTCTAACTTAATAGCAGGGACAAGGATGCCCACTCTGACCACTATTGTTCATCATAGTACTAAAAGTCCTAGCAACAGCAGTTAGGCAACAAAGCAAAATAAAATGTACTGAGATTGGCAAAGAAGAAGTCAAACTCTCTCTCTTCACAGGTGACATGATACTTTATGTGGAAAACCCAAAAGACTCCACCCCAAAATTACTAGAACTCATACAGCAATTCAGTAATGTGGCAGGATACAAAATCAATGCACAGAAATCAATTGCTTCCTTATACACTAACAATGAAACTACAGAAAGAGAAATTAGAGAATTGATTCCATTTATAATAGCACCAAAAACCATAAGATACCTTGGAATAAACCTAACCAAAGAGGTAGAGGACCTATACTCTAGGAACTACGGAATATTCATGAAAGAAATTGAAGAAGACATGAAAAGATGGAAAAATATCCCATGCTCATGGATTGGAAGAATAAACATTATTAAAATGTCTATGCTGCCCAGAGAAATCTATACTTTCAACGCCATCCTGATCAAAACACCATTGGCATTTTTCAAAGTACTGAAACAATCCTAAAATTTGTACAGAACCAGGAAAGACCCTGAAATACCAAGGAAATGTTGAAAAAGAAAAGCAAAGTTGAAGGCATCACATTGCTTGATTTCAAAGCTGTGATCATCAAGACAGTGTGGTACTGGCACAAAAACAGACACATACACCAATGGATCAGAGAAGAGAGCCCAGATATGGACCCCCAATTCTGTGGTCAAATAATCTTCAACAAACAGGTAAAAATATCCAGTGGTAAAAAGGCAGTCTCTTCAAAAAGTGGTGCTAGAAAAATTGGACAGCTATATATAGAAGAATAAAACTCGACCATTTTCTTACACCATACACAAATGGTGTAAATGGATGAAATACCTCAGTGTGAGACAGAAATCCATCAAAATCCCAGAGGAGAACATAAGCAGTAACTTCTTAGACATCAGCCACAGCAACATCTTTCAAGACATGTCACCAAAAACAAAGGAAACAAAAGTGAAAATGAACTTTTGGGACTTCATCAAGATAAAAAGCTTCTGCACAGTAAAGAAAACAGTTAATAAAACAAAGAGGCAAACCACAGAATGGGAGAAGATATTTAAAGATTTATAAAGAACTTCTCAAACTCAACACCCAAAAAATGGGTAATCAAGTAAAAAAAAAAAAATGGGCAGAAGACATGAACAGACACTTCTCCAAAGAAGACATACAAATGACTAACAGACTCATGAAAAATTGTTCATCATCTTTAGCCATCACAGAAATTCAAATCAAAACCACAATGAGATATTACCTTACACCAGTTAGAATGGCAAAAGTTAACAAGGCAATGGGGCACCTGGGTGGCTTAGTGGGTTAAAGCCTCTGCCTTCAGCTCAGATCATGATTCCAGGGTCTTGGGATCAAGCCCTGCATCGGGCTCTCTGCTCAGCAGGGAGCCTGCTTCCTCCTCTCTCTCTGCCTGCCTCTCTGACTGCTTGTAATCTCTGTCAAATAAATAAATACAATCTTTAAAAAAAATTAACAAGGCAAGAAATAATAAATGATGGAGAGGTTGTGTAAATGTTGGAGAGGTGTGGAGAAAGGGGAACACTCTTACACTGTTGGTGCAAATGCAAATTGGTGGGGCCACTTTGAAAAACAGTTTGGAGGTTCCTAAAAAATTAAAAATAGAGCTACCCTATGATCCTACAATTTCATTACTGGGTATTTGCCCCAGATACAGATGTAGTGAAAAGAAAGGCCATATGTACATCAAAATTCAAAGCAGCAATGTCCACAATAGCCAAAGTGTGGAAAGAGCCAAGATGCCCTTTGACAAATGAATGGAGAAAGAAGATGTGGTCCATATACACAATAGAATAATAGTCAGCCATGAGAGAGGATGAATACCCAACTTTTGCATCAACAGCATGGGACTGGAAGAGATTATGCTGAAATAAGTCAAGCAGAGAAAGTCATTTATAATATGGTTTCACTTATTTTATGCAACATAAGGAATAGCATGGACAACATTAGGAGAAGGAAGGAAAAATGAAAAGGGGGAAATCAGAGGGAGAGATGAACCATGAGAGACTGTGGATTCTGAGAAACAAACAGGGTTTTAGACGGAGGAGGGGTCAGGGGATGGGTTGGTCTGGTGACGGGTATTAAGGACGGCATATATTGCATGGAGCACTGGGTGTTATATATAAACAATGAATCTTGGAATACTACATCAAAAACCAGTGATGTACTGTATGGTCACTAACACAACACAGTAAAAAATATTAAAAAAGAAAAAAATAATAAAGTGTTAGCCCCCCAAAAAACCCAAGGAAAAATAGTACAAAGTGTAATAGATCTTCCAATCAGATTTACTGTATCCAGTGCCATTAGGAAAGTCATTGTGATTCTTCTTTTTCAAAGGAAGCTCTACTTAGCTCTACTTAGCTCTACTACATCAGTTCTGCCAAGTTTTCCATAATTTGGTGATTTATGCTGTTCATTAATATACTAATATGGTTTTATTTATATATGGGAAAATTTATTTGCATCTTGTTTTAATTTCACATTGGCTAATTTCACTGAAACACATTAGTGACAGAATCATAGCTCTCTTTTGTCTCCACATGAATGGAAATGGATTTCATAATATGTAATAAATACTAGTTGATAAAGATGACTATGCTAAAATTAGGGCTTTGCCTTATAAAATAGGCCAATACTGTAAAATCATAAACCATGCCATTTGGACATACCTCTGTATTCATCACATACTGATTTTTAAGCCGCTGCCAAGAAACATCCCAGAAAAGCAGCCAATCAATAGAACTGAACATGTCCAACTTGCAGACAGCTTTCTTTCACTGTCACTGCTTTTCAGTAATAATTATTTGTAGTCTTAGTTTTTTTTTTCCTTTACCTTTAAATATCCATGTGTATCACTCTACTGAATTCATTTAATAAATATAATGACAGCCAACTATTATTTTCACTTTAAGTAGTTTATTTTAAAATGTCACCTGAACTTAATGCAGTTGTTTTATCTATAGAGGTTACTTAAAATATAATTTTAAATGTTTTATCAAATCCGTCTTTAAAAAAAGTCTTGATAGCATATACCCCCCAAATCTTAGTACAGTATTTAGTACCAATAAAGTAGGTAGTTGTTTGACATGAAATTTGTTTTCAAGATAAGTATTACTAAATGATTATGTTTTGCTTAGAAAATTGAAATAAAATTTATGAATTAGGAAAATTAAAAGGAGGGATTTTTAGGAGCTTATCCAGCAAAATATATTTACAAAAATTTATTACAAGTTCTCTGTAATTCTGTTAGCCCTTCATTTATATGCAACATGGAAACATACAGCCAAACCATGTTTGCAGTAAATGACTATTTGTTTTAAGGACCACCTATTCATATGGTTATGATATATGTGGAAATCTAAAATGTAATAGGAAAGAAACTACATTTGAAAGTGAAAAAGAGTATCCCAACAGATATCTCCATCTCACATGTTATAGACACACGAAGTTTCCAAATAACCAGAGGGCTTTCCTCTTGGGAAATGTTTCTTAAATTATTTCATAGTGAGTACAAATAGTTGCTTTGAGTCCTGAATTATACATTATTTATAGTCATGTACTATAAAGAACTGATTTATAAGGGAATTTGGAAATAAGGAAAACTGATATTTGCACACAAACTAATACCGATGGGTATTGTCAGAAACAAAATTATCATTGTTATGTCTTATTCAATAAGTGATACATTTTTTTAATCAGCCTTAGAAATTCTCAGATAGATATCAGGCTGAGGAGCTAAATGGTAATAATCAATTTCAAATGTCATTTTCAGAGAAATAAAAAAGATTTTGAGACTTGGCATATTTTACTAAAATATATGAGAGACAAAATTACTGCTTCTGCCTTTCATTCATTGTGAAACTGTACTTTCCAGTAAGTTTAAGTATTAGCCTGCTATATATTTTTTTCTCTTACACAAAATTGACTAATAACTTTTAGAATTTATTTTAGCAATGTTAAAGCCACACACACACCAAAATGTCCACTCAACATAGTATTCTTACCCCAAAATTATCAGCCTCATATGTTAAATCAATTTCATCCAATTCAATTTATATTCTTAAAAGACTTATACATTAGGGGTGCGTCGGTTGCATAGTCGTTTGAGTATCTGACTCTTGGTTTTGGTTCAGGTCATGATCTCAGGATCCTGAGGTTGAGCCCTGTGTCAGACTCCATACTCAGCACAGACTCTGCTTAGGTTTCTCTCTATATCTCCCTCTGCCCCTCGTACCCTGTACTCCCTCTCTCTCTCTCTGTCTCTCTCTCTCTCAAATAAATAAACAAGTCTGTAAAGGACTTACATATTAAAAGTCCTTGTTCTTTGTTCTATGAGTTATACAAAGACTAAAAAGATGATTATGCTAGCTTCAATAAGCTTGCAAATTCTGAAAAAAGTAAGAGTGATGTTCACACAAATAATAGAAGTTTAAAGTAGAATGTAATATCTATCATATAAGAAAAAAGAGTTCAGAGATTGTTCTCCCAGTTCAGAGAAGAAAGCACAGTTTTGTTTTCCAGAAATTTTTTACTTTAATAGAAAATAATTGCATTTGGAATATTGGGGTAGAGTCACTCTAGAGTCACTCAGGCAAATATTAGAGGGCATGAGTCTCCTTCATGATAGTGTTCAAGAGCAAATATAGATGAGACTGAAACAGACAGGGTTGCTGGAGGAAGAGGGTTAGGTGGGATGGGGTGGCTGGATGATGGACATTGGGAAGGGTATGTGCTATCAAAAGGATCAGGTAATACTGCAAAATAATAATTTTTCATCATTTAGTTTCTGCAGTATACAGTTTGTATCTTGAAGACCTAGAACAGATTTTAGCAATGTTTTTAGTCAACAAATGTTTCATGAAATACTGATGTTATGTGCTGTCAGTTTGGTTTGCAAAATTAGTGCATACAGTCATTCAAATATAATCAAGGCTCAAAATGTTGTGCTCTTAATTAAAGACAAAATGGTAAGCTATACACAATCCTTTCCCTCAGGACTCTTAAGACAGAGAGAAATAAATGTTTTTCCACAAAGTGTGATAAAAAATATCACATGACCCACCAAGCTAAATTATTTCTTTTTGTTAAATATGTGCTGTGACACTCTCAATGCCAGGTGTTACTTCTCTTCATAGCATAGGCTCTGGTTATTTTATAAACACACATTGTGTGTGTGCATGTGTGTGTATGTGTGTTTTGTGTTTTCTCCCTTCTCTGTCTTCCTAACAGACTGTGAGCTTCAGGGTACTGTGACCTCAGAGTAGTGATCTTATGTCTTTTATTGATCATTGTATGCCTAGGGCTTAAAACATACACACACATACACACACACATACACACACACACACTATATGTATGTGTGTGTATACAGCAGTATATATTATATATATTTATTATATATAATATATATTATATATACCACTAAATGTATATATATTATATATCTATATACATATATTTGTATTATATGCACTTATCTATGTGTACATATGTATTTATATATAAGAGTGATATAAATTAATAAAGTCTGGTCCATATTTATTATAGATTATCATTTTTAAAATATCAAATACTTGATATATGGAAGATATTTAATAATTAAAATGCCTGCAGATTTTTTAACCAGCAATTTTTCTCAATAACTCATTCATTTGATTTTGATGCATGTAGATTAGAGGTGAACTGGGAAAGTGGGCTTTGGCTATAAAAGCATGACATAGAAGTAAGATCTATAATGCCTAGTGTTAATATTTATAGCCAATAGATATTGTGTTCTTACTATACAGAGAGCTGCCTTAAAGAAGTCATAGATACATAATCACTGAAACATTCTGTAGCAGTTTTATGTACTAGGAGGCTTGGAGGCTTTAGGTGACATGGAGGGTCACATACTGTGGGTACCAAAGTGAGACTGGTGCCAAGGTGAGATTCTACCAGTCCTTTGAGACTCCACTGCTGGTACAATTGTTTATACCTTTTACTGTCCCTATAAGTGTGGAGAAGGAAGGAAGTGTGTGAAGAAAGATATGGTCTCGAAGTCTTGTCATATAATCTTCACATCTATAGCTAAGTAGGCTAGAATCCTAGTGGAGAGCAGTTACATGTTATTTTGCAAGACATTGATCTCTGTGTCATCTTCAAATAAAGGGAGTGGGCAAATTCTTCAGTCCTAGTAAGTGCTGGGGAATTCAGGCACTCCCACCCTTATAAATAAGTCCTGGACCCTTTGAGGACCCAAAGAGGTCTCCTCACTCTTTTTTGTTTTTTGTTTTTTTTTGGTAATTTTCTAAAGATTATTTATTTATTTATTTGACACACAGAGATCACAAGTAGGCAGAGAGACAGGCAGATGGGGCAGGGTGGTGGGGGAAGCAGACTCCCTGCTGAGCAAAGAGCCCAATGTGGGGCTTGATCCCAGGACCCTGAGATCATCACCTGAGCCAAAGGCAGAAGCTTAACCCACTGGGCCCCCAGGTGCCCCTCCTCACTCTTACTTTTTAAAAAAGTATTATTTTTCACCCTAATCTGTCTTTGTCTTTTTCATTGTATCAATGACACTTAGCAAGAGCCATTTGCTTCCACTATTCTGATGATTTCTATTTCTACTAAACCTCTGAAGGACCTTAATACTACATTTGCTATGACATTCCTTTCTGCCAGTATTCCCACACTGTTCCCAGCTAGTATAATGCTTTAATACTTGCATTACTATACCATGTTGTGCTACATCGACAACCACTGACAGAGTTCTCTTTGCCAGCTGACTTACACACCACTCGGCTCCAAAAGGCCATGTTACAGTTCGTGTGCTAAACCTCTCCCAGCTCCCAACTCTTTTAGTTGTGATTCCCCAGGACACTTTTTTAGAGATGAGATTTTTGTTTTGTTTTATTTTGTTTTGTTTTAGAGGGAGAGATTTGGTTGTGAAATACTCAGGGAACAATATCTGTAATGGAGTGAATGAAAGAGAAATGGACATAGACCATGTTAGCTATGATGTGTTTATAACAGATTTTAGACAGTCCCACAGGATGTCTGTCTATTAGACAGATATTCAAGCACCTATTATATAGGAATATACAGGTACAATATAATGACTCAACAATTCTATAAATTTATCTCAATCAATTATACTCTTAAAACTAAAATAACACTTTATGTTAATATATTTCAATAAAAAAGAGATTGATTAAGGTCATATTTAAATATATATAAGAAGTTTTAAACTCAGAGATACCTGCAAACATACTCCTTTATTTAATAGGTGAATAAAGAAACTCATATAAATATATTTTGAATAATGTTATAGCAGCATAATTATTTATATAAGAACAGTTTTTGAAAATATAAAATCACTATGATTTGCAGGCAGTGGACAATTTGTATAACAACTCTATTACCGGGTAGTTTTAAAATTCCAGTGGAAAAAGAGAAAAAATTCCAGTCACGAAAAACTTGACCTAAAACTTTCTGAAAAATATATATTATACATCATTATACAATATTTATATGTTTGTATGTCTTTATTTTACTTTACCTGAGTAAAAAGTAAGAACAGTTCAAGCAATTATTACTTCTGAGGAGAGATTTAGTTTAATATATGGTAGTATCTTGAGGAGAGAAGTGTTCATCAGTTATGTTGTTATTACAGGCACTAGTTTTCTCATTTGCCTCTGATGTCCTCACTCATTCAAGTAATTACATTTGTAGATTGTCTTCTTCCTGCCAAGCTCATTTCTGGGGATTCCAAGGTGATCTGGGCACAGCATTTCCCAGATGCTCAAATTTACATCGAGGAGATAGAGTGATGATTTTTTTTTTAAAGATTATTTATTCATTTGACAGACAGAGATCCCAAGTAAGCAGAGAGGCAGGCAGAGAGAGAGAGGATCTGCTCCTGCTGAGCAGAGAGCCTGATGCAGGGCTTGATCCCAGGACCTTGAGATCATGACCTGAGCTGAAGTCGGAGGCTTAACCCACTGAGCCACCCAGGTGCCCCTAGAGTGATAATTAAACATAATAATAATAATAATACCACGCAAATGGCATAAAAGAAATATGAATGAATGTGGAGACCCAAAGATAGAGTAGATGGAGTAGCCATTATTTCTACATTACAGAAGGAAAAAAAATCTTAATGATGTTTAGTCTGTCGTCTTGAGGAATAAATAGCAACTTGCCAATAATCAAAGTATTGAAGTTTATTCTATAGTACATGTTTATAAATGTTGACAATTTTTGTACTTGGAGTGCTTGGTATACTTGTGGAAAGATATGAAATGGTTAAAAAAGAGACGAGTTTTGTTCTCAGAGTAGGGAGGACAGTTTAATTTCAAATCGTAGATTTAGATTTTGTTCTGTGAATGGTAGTAGTAAATAGGGTATTTTTGTTGTTGTTGTTTTGTTTTTTTCAAGAGCTGAGCAACATGGTTGGGTTTAATTTTTTAAAAAGGTTATTTCTGGGTATTATAAGTAGGGATGAATATGGTCAGAGACATGTGGATTATTTAGAAAACAGATGCTATAGCTGATGACAAATAAAATAGCCCAGTAATAAGGTAGTGGTAGGTCACTAGAAAGAACTATCAAACTTCTATTTTTTAAAAATTATTTTTAATTTGAGACAGTGAGAGAGAATGAGCTAAGAGGGAGAGGGGCAGAAGAGAAGGAGAAAGAGAATCTCCAGGAGACTTGCTGCTGAGCACGGATCCCAACAGGGTGCTTGATCTCACCATCATAAGATCATGAACCTGAGATCATGACCTGACAAAAATCAGGAGTCAGATGCTTAACTGACTAAGTCACTCAGGCACCCCTAGAAAGAACTATCAAAAAAAAATATATTAATAGACTTAATAGAATGAAACTTAAGAATGTGAAAGAATTTAATTTGAGAACTGTGTTTTTCATGGTGTTTTGCTTATTTTTTTTCATGTGTTAACTATAGAGTTAGCTTCATGAGTAGAGTATCAGAGGGTAGACAGATGGACAATGAGTATACTGAATAATGGCCACTTAAGATATCTAGGATCTAATCCCTGAAACTGAGAACACTACTTTATATGGTAATGGGGACTTTGTAAATATGATTAAATTAAATATCTTTTTTTTTTAAGATTTTATTTGACAGACAGAGATCACAAGTAGACGGAGAGGCAGGCAGAGAGAGAGAGAGAGAGAGAGAAGCAGGCTCCCTGCTGAGCAGAGAGGCTGATGCGGGACTCGATCCCAGGACCCTGAGATCATGACCTGAGCCGAAGGCAGCGGCTTAACCCACTGAGCCACCCAGGCGCCCCTAAATTAAATATCTTGAGATGAGATAGTTGTCCTGGATTATCTGGGTAGGCCCTACATGTATCATAAGCATCTAAGGAGACAAAAAGAGAGATTTGAAGACAAAAGAAGGCAGTGTAAGGATTAAAGCACTATGCCACAGTGTTGACTTTAAAGATAAAGGAAGGGAGCCCTAAGTCTAGGAATATGAGGAAGCACCTCTATAAATGGAAAAGGCAAAAAATATATTCTCCCCTAGAGTCTCCAAGGGAACCCACATTACATGATATAACACACATACCATCTTACACAAAAAAGCCTATAGACAATAGGTATTTTAATGTTCCTTTGTGGTCAGTACTATATGTATATGTCCCTATAAGAACATCCTAATAATTTTCAGGCAAATATTCAAGCAGGAATATTTTGTCTGTTCTGTTCACTGAAGTATCACAAACACCTAGCATGCCATCCATATCATACACTTACAATAAATATTGTGGAATTAAGAAAAACATTATATGAATTTTTTTTTAAGATTTTATTTATTTACTTGACAGAGATCACAAGTAGGTAGAGAGGCAGGCAGAGAGAGAGGAGGAAGCAGGCTCCCTGCCGAACAGAGAGCCCGATGCGGGGCTTGATCCCAGGACCCCGGGATCATGACCTGAGTCAAAGGCAGAGGCTTTAACCCACTGTGCCACCCAGGTGCCCCAGTATGAATTTTTTTTATTTATCTTGTATTTTTCTTTATAAATATTATGATGATATTAGTTAACAGTATTTGTTACTCTCGAGCATAAGGATAAAGTTTTATGTAGAATTCATTTATGTGAGTTCAACTGTTATTAGTATTACTAATATAAGCTTTCCATGCTCTTGCTTCTTAGAGAAAAGGTCTAATTTTATATTTCTTTGCATCTGCTCCAGAGCAAAGGATAATACTCATGTTTTGGAGAACGTTTTGCTACTGCTTATCACTGTGATAAGAAATTTCCCATTCTCCTTGCCAAATCTAAAATGTTTAATCAACAAATGTTGAATAAAAATGATCACATTCAAATAATCTCAGTGGAAGGGAAATAAGTCAATATGTTTATTATGATTTAACATAAGATTTGATATTAATATATTGTTTTAATAACAACACAAAGCTGTAAAATATACAACAGTTCAATGAAATCAATTGAAAAAGCTGAGAGATATTTTCTTTAATGAATAAAAAACGCTTCACAGACATTTAATTATAAATAAACATAATTTCTTTAAAAGAAAAGAAGAGGGATGTTAGAGATAATAACTATTTCCAAATTAAATGGTTGAACTAAAAACTTATTTATAATTCTTATGAATGCATACTATTTTGAGAACCTTATTAAAAAACCCACTAAGGAAAAAAAATAATATTTTATTTATTTATTTGACAGAGACACAGCAAGAGAGGGAACACATGCAGAGTAGGAGAGGGAGAAGCAGTCTCCCTGCCAAGAAGGGAGCCCAATGCAAAGCTCAATTCTAGGACTCTGGGATCACAACTTGAGCTGAAGGCAAACCTTTAATGACTGAGCCACCCAGGCACCAAGAAAAAATTTTTTAATTGTAAACTCCAGACAAGATCAGGCATAATCAGTGTGGTATGGCTGTAGACATCAAATGATACATACTTAATTTTCAAACTTTTTGAAGTTTCTATATTAAGAGTCTGTATTGATAATGATAATTATAAAATATAAGATTTAGAGAGGAGTTGTAGATGTCATATTTGCAAAAATCATTTAATAGCCATACTTCTTAAGCTTATTAACAGAAGGTAATAATAACCTCTTTTTCTTAAAAGTTCATTCATGCATATTTCAACTAACATAAAACGAGTATAACTAGGGGTGCCTGGGTGACTCAGTGGGTTAAGCCTCTGCCTTCAGCTCGGGTTGTGATCACAGGGTTCTGGGACAGAGCCCCGCATTGGGCTCTCCGCTCAGCGGGGAGCCTGCTTCCCCCTTTCTCTCTGCCTGCTTCTCTGCTACTTGTGATCTATCTCTCTCTCTGTGTCAAATAAATAAATAAATAAATAAAATCTTTTTTTTTAAAAAAGGAGTATAACTAAAATAAAATATATGATATATGTTACTCATATATTACATACATACATTACATATTACATCATATGTTACAATTTAAAATTTGTAGTTTGTTTTCTAAAGGAATATTTTACTGTTAGTCACTGACGTTTTTTGTGTTTGTTGCAAATAATGAATTATTAATGAATTTGTGGTATAAAAGAAAGAAATCCTATTGCAATCATCTGACAAGAGTGAATAATAATAGAACTTAAAAGATTTGAAAAGTGAACCTAAAATCTGTTTGAAAATACCAATTATGATTTTCTTCTTCATAGGTCCCCATAGCTACAGTTAGAAATAGATGTGAGTTACTTCCTCTACTTCTTCACTACTGGGTTATAATCAAATCAGGCCAGGCTGAATTATGTTATCATTCTGACATTTCTTACATTAATTATGTCCCCACTTTGTATCTTTTGCTGGGTTCAGAAATTACATGCATTAGATTTTCCCTTGGGCAATTGTGACAGTATTTCCAGCCATTGGGTTCATTTGCACTATCTTTCAGAGTCATGTGAATGGAAAACCTCTGAACAAGAAAAGGAGCACGGGATAATTTAGTTAACCAGGATTATCATTTCTGTGACTTCAGGTTACAGGGCTCCCTACACTTGGTCATGAAGGAGCATGGAATGTCTCTGAAATATTTTAGAGATGCCTGTAAAATATTTAATCAGTTCCTGTATCTTCAATAATAATTTCATTAATGGATTCCTATTTTTAACTTAACTAACTTAAAAAGCATCTGGTGTTGGTCAGAGATAAAGTTAAATGAAGTACTCGCAGAAACCATCTTTGGAATGTAGGCTTTCTAATCAGAGTACTAGGTTTCCAAACTGAAAGTTTTTGCCAAAGAAAAAATATTGTACGGTGGCACTCAGAATTACACACACACACACACACACACACACACACATATCATATCACAGAAAAGCTATTCAAACAGACCTGAGGACAGTAACAGAGCACCAAGGAGACATGTATAATAGGAGGGCCAAGTGGAAATAATTTTCAGCTTCAGTCAGCTAATTAAAATTAGAGAAATTTGTTATTTTGCCACAAATTTATATACCACTTACATCAACTCAATTGTTTTCCTTGTTGTCTTCTCAAGGAATGTATTCAGAACTTGATGCACTTTACTATCCTAAAATAATTTGGATTCATGATAAAGAAATAAAAATATTATAATTAAAATAAACCTATAATTCTTTTTTTAAAGATTTTATTTATTTATTTGACAGACAGAGATCACAAGTAGACAGGCAGGCAGAGAGAGAGAGGAGGAAGCAGGCTCCCTGATGAGCAGAGAGCCCGATGCGGGGCTCGATCCCAGGACCCTAGGATCATGACCTGAGCCGAAGGCAGAGGCTTTAACCCACTGAGCCACCCAGGCACCCCTAAACCTATAATTCTTATATACCAATTGGTATAAGTATCCCATTTTAGGAAACGCTGTATGATAATTTTTAGTTTGGGAAATGAGAAAAGAAAACTAATGATTTAGTCAAATATACTTGGAGAACAGGAGTACTAAATGAGCAGTACTGATAAAAGTAGAAGAGCAAATAAAATAGAAATGAAGGGTTAGAAGAGATGAGAGCATAAGAGATGGTGCCAAAGGTTGTAATATCATGATTTGAGGTATCAGAGGTTCAAAATGCCTAAGAGAAAATGAGAGCTAAGTTGTGGTTCTGATTTTGTTTATGATTATGCTTCAGCGGAGGTAAAGACTAAGAACTCTAGGTTGATGGTTTCACAGTACTCAGTGATTGATGGGACAGTAATTATAATGATAGCTAAATTATAATGAATTTTTAATATATGAGTACACAGGAAAGTCCTTTAAAAATATATCCCCCAGGGCGCCTGGGTGGCTCAGTGGGTTAAGCCGCTGCCTTCGGCTCAGGTCATGATCTCAGGGTCCTGGGATCGAGGCCCGCATCGGGCTCTCTGCTCAGCAGGGAGCCTGCTTCCCTCTCTCTCTCTCTGCCTGCCTCTCCATCTACTTGTGATTTCTCTCTGTCAAATAAATAAATAAAATCTTTTAAAAAAAAAAATATATATATCCCCCAAATAATCCTATTCTAAGCCCAGTTTTATAAATGATAAGGTAGGTTTAAGTAAATTGTGCAATTGCATATGGATGGAAAACAGAAGTTGGGTTGCCACTCAAGTCCAATGAGCACTGAAAAATCTATTATTAGATTGAAAATGGGGAGAAGCTAAATAGTACAATAAAATGAATAGAATATGTAAAAATTTCTTATAAGTTCACTTTGGACTTCTGTTACTCTAACAAAGAGACATGAATCTTTAGTATCATTGTTAGCTTATAGATGACTCCGGGGTGACTATTATAGCTCCCATGGACCTGTTGAGTATTTTACACAAGAATTTTTAGGGACTTTTGGGTGGCTCAAACAGTTAAGTGCCTGACTTCAGCTCAGATTATGCTCTCCAACTCCTGGGAGTCCTGGGATTGAGCTGTGTCAGACTCCCTGCTCATTGGGGAGTCTGCTTGTCTCTCTCCCGCTGCCCCTACCCCTGCTTGTGCTGTCTCTCAAATAAATAAGTAAAATCTTAAAAAAAAAGGACAAGATTCTTATATGTATGTATTTATATCTTTTATAAATATGAAGTAGCTGTATGGGAGAGGGTAATTGATCCTCATGCACTTTTCTTGTTCACTCAAGTCAGATGACCACAATAGGACTTCTCTTATTTATGCCAAAATATCTTTGAATAATTAATAATTTACAACAAACACATACAACACCATTGACCAAGAGCAAAATATTTCTTTGGGGATGTGGACTTTAAAGTGCTACATCCTGAATCAATAGTTGAGAAATGTCAAATGTGAGAGGTGATGGATATATCTTGTGATACCAAAGTTTCTGGGGACAGATTTAGATTTGTGATATATGTTCAGTCATAACTAGTAGGAAAAAAGCAAGCATTTATATATGTGGAAACTATGTTGAAAAAGAGAAAGAACCTGAGATCTACATCAGTGAAGAAATCATCAGTGACGAAATCATCAATAGTAATTTCAGAAGGTACTATGAAAAATTCTTCCAAATTATTTTTGTTTTAAAATTTTGAGATGATTGGGGTGCCTGGGTGGCTCAGTGGGTTAAAGCCTCTGCCTTCAGCTTGAGTCATGATCCCAGAGTCCTGGGATTGAGCCCTGCATTGGGCTGTCTGCTCAGCGGGGAGCCTACTTCCTCCTTTCTCTCTCTCTCTCTGCCTTTCTGCCTACTTGTGATCTCTGTCTGTCAAATGAATAAATAAAATCTTTTTAAAAAAATTTTGAGATGATTGCTTAAAATTTACATTATTTTACAAATATATAAATTATTTTATCTTAAAATTTTGAGACAATTGCTTAAAATTTTACATTATTTTTCATATATTATGTAATACATGATTATAAACATAAGTGATCATAAGACCACTTATGATCAAGTTAGGTGTGTGGCTCAATAGCTTATATGTAGCAGCATTCTAGACAAGAATCAAATCCCCCTTCCTCCTCCTGGGTCTTTCACTCATTCATGTTAAGTTAATAATACAAGTGGTTTAATGTATGTAGAAAGTATTTAGTTGTGGATAGAATGAAAACATAAGCCTTCACTTCCTGACTCCAGAGGAAGGAATAAGGAAGGAAAAGAGAGAGGAAGGAAGGAAGGGAGGGAGGGATGATGAAGGAAGAAAGAAAGAGAGGAAGGGAGGAAAGAGGGAGGGACGACAAAGGAAGAAAAGAATCCGTTGATTATCCTGAGGAGAAAGAGAAGTAGTGATCAAATCAATAATGTTAAATTGTAAAATGCTTGCTTTCATCATTTATTAAATTTGAGTAACACATTTGCTTTTTGGAGTAATTACTGGATTGGAGGGATATTTGAAATTGTAGTCCACTCTTTTTTTTTTTTAATTAATTTTTTATTTTTTATAAATATATATTTTTATCCCCAGGGGTACAGGTCTGTGAATCACCAGGTTTACACACTTCACAGCACTTACCAAAGCACATACCCTCCCCAATGTCCATAATCCCACCCCCTTGTCCCAAACCCCCTCCCCCCAGCAACCCTCAGTTTGTTTTGTGAGATTAAGAGTCACTTATAGTTTGTCTCCCTCCCAATCCCATCTTGTTTCATTTATTCTTCTCCTACCCACTTAAGCCCCCATGTTGTATCACCACTTCCTCATATCAGGGCGATCATGTGATAGTTGTCTTTCTCTGCTTGACTTATTTCGCTAAGCATGATACACTCTAGTTCCGTCCATGTTGTCGCAAATGGCAAGATTTCATTTCTTTTGATGGCTGCATAGTATTCCATTGTGTATATATACCACATCTTCTTGATCCATTCATCTGTTGATGGACATCTAGGTTCTTTCCATAGTTTGGCTATTGTGGACATTGCTGCTATAAACATTCGGGTGCACGTGCCCCTTTGGATCACTACGTTTGTATCTTTAGGGTAAATACCCAATAGTGCAATTGCTGGGTCATAGGGCAGTTCTATTTTCAACATTTTGAGGAACCTCCATGCTGTTTTCCAGAGTGGCTGCACCAGCTTGCATTCCCACCAACAGTGTAGGAGGGTTCCCCTTTCTCCACATCCTCGCCAGCATCTGTCATTTCCTGATTTGTTGATTTTAGCCATTCTGACTGGTGTGAGGTGATATCTCATTGTGGTTTTGATTTGTATTTCCCTGATGCCGAGTGATATGGAGCACTTTTTCATGTGTCTGTTGGCCATCTGGATGTCTTCTTTGCAGAAATGTCTGTTCATGTCCTCTGCCCATTTCTTGATTGGATTATTTGTTCTTTGGGTGTTGAGTTTGCTAAGTTCTTTATAGATTCTGGATGTCCATTATCACCACTGCTATTCAACATAGTACTAGAGGTCCTAGCCTCAGCAATCAGACAACAAAAGGAAATTAAAGGCATCCAAATCGGCAAAGAAGAAGTCAAATTATCACTCTTCGCAGATGATATGATACTATATGTGGAAAACCCAAAAGACTCCACTCCAAAACTGCTAGAACTTATACAGGAATTCAGTAAAGTGTCAGGATATAAAATCAATGCACAGAAATTAGTTGCATTTCTCTATACCAACAGCAAGACAGAAGAAAGAGAAATTAAGGAGTCCATCCCATTTACAATTGCACCCAAAACCATAAGATACCTAGGAATAAACATAATCAAAGAGGCACAGAAT
This sequence comes from Mustela erminea, assembly GCF_009829155.1. Taxonomy (NCBI): domain Eukaryota; kingdom Metazoa; phylum Chordata; class Mammalia; order Carnivora; family Mustelidae; genus Mustela; species Mustela erminea. The sequence goes on along the minus strand of NC_045617.1, from coordinate 107,202,463 downwards.
CTATACTCAGAAAACTATAAAGTACTCATGAAAGAAATTGAGGAAGACACAAAGAAATGGAAAAATGTTCCATGCTCCTGGATTGGAAGAATAAATATTGTGAAAATGTCTATGCTACCTAAAGCAATCTACATATTTAATGCAATTCCTATCAAAGTACCATCCATCTTTTTCAAAGAAATGGAACAAATAATTCTAAAATTTATATGGAACCAGAAAAGACCTCGAATAGCCAAAGGGATATTGAAAAAGAAAGCCAACGTTGGTGGCATCATCATTCCGGACTTCAAGCTCTATTACAAAGCTGTCATCATCAAGACAGCATGGTACTGGCACAAAAACAGACACATAGATCAATGGAACAGAATAGAGAGCCCAGAAATAGACCCTCAACTCTACAGCCAACTAATCTTTGACAAAGCAGGAAAGAATGTCCAATGGAAAAAAGACAGCCTCTTCAATAAATGGTGCTGGGAAAACTGGACAGCCACATGCAGAAAAATGAAATTGGACCATTTCCTTACACCACACACAAAAATAGACTCAAAATGGATGAAGGACCTCAATGTGCGAAAGGAATCCATCAAAATCCTTGAGGAGAACACAGGCAGCAACCTCTTTGACCTCAGCCGCAGCAACATCTTCCTAGGAACAACGCCAAAGGCAAGGGAAGCAAGGGCAAAAATGAACTATTGGGATTTCATCAAGATCAAAAGCTTTTGCACAGCAAGGGAAACAGTTAACAAAATCAAAAGACAACTGACAGAATGGGAGAAGATATTTGCAAACAACATATCAGATAAAGGACTAGTCCCCTCTTTTCTCACCACTGTTAGAGGGTCCTAGACCTTCCTGCCCTCTGCTTCCTGTTACAGCACCTGTGGCTGAGTTCTTCTTTCACCCTTCTTACTACTTATTTCTCCTGCAAACATAGCTTTTCAGCCTGTGATAAAACCATGATAGTAAATTATAACCTACCTATACAAAGCATTCAAGTCGTTGAGGTTATGGGAAACAAAGCCAGTTTATACTGTGACTTTCTAATCAGTGCTCTTCTAACTGTGATATGCTAGAATTCCTCTTGGCAATTGCTAGGAAATAATTATGTTTTAAAAAGGAAAAAGAAATACAGAAACACTAAATGTTTGGTATATGCTGAAAGTTGTTCCTTGAACTCTATGTTCAAATGGCATTAAATACAATTAAATGCATATAATGTAGAATTTATGGTATATATGCATCTATCATATATGCTAGATATGTCTATAATAATATGTAATATATTGTGTTATACATAATATAGTGTTGCATATAAATGCTTTCTGTTTAAATGTAAAAAAACTCTACCTAATCTTACAGAACTTAAAATGAAAATCCTGATAAATAAAAATTAACAAGAGACAAAGTTTTATAATACATAAAACAAATCAGCAAGTTAAAAACATATTCAAAATACCTTTATATTATCTCATGTTCATTATTTTATTTCACTTCACAAAGTGGTAACATGATCTATTGTAAAGGAGTGTTAGAAATTATATAAAACAACATGCCAATATTGCATTATTTGTTTGGTACTTGTTTCTATAGCTACTGTGAAAAAACCTTGCTTACTTTTCTTATTTTTTAGATTGGTCATTTTCCTTGGGGTTGTTGTACTGGAACTGAGTTCCATACTTGTTGTTTGAAAACTTTCAGACACACTGATTTACATATATCCTGAAACTGCAAATATCCCATGACTGCATCCTTCAATTGAAGCAGTGATTTTTTACTCGCTCTCCTCTCTATCATTATCAAGTTCAGTGAGGATGAACATTGCTATATCTAACCTGAAAATAACCCATAGAATCAGGGTGGTTTTCTTTAGTTCATATGTTTACAGTTCAAGCTGTGTGTTTACAACATTGGTTATAAACCAATTAATATCAGTTATGTTAATAGCATGGCTTTCTCCGTTGCCATCTCTATTATGAGAGTAGGGGTCATGATTATTGGTTACTGCTGTTTGCATGTTGGTATAAATTAGATCATTTGGCAACTTTCTGATACACAGAGAAAAAAAGAATATGGAAATTCATGTAAGAGGATTATTCAATGTACATGATTTGAAGATTGCCTTAAAATTCTCAAGTTGTCTTCAAGGTACATTTCAAAAAATATATTTCTGAATTTACTAATTTACCAGATGTTTTGAATTGATTTTTTAAAGCTACATTTAGAAATACTGGGGAGGGAATAAAGAGACATGAGTTCTAATTCCAGTTTTGCCATCAGCTAGTTATAGTAGCTTGAACAATTAATTTAACCTCCCTGAGTTCAGTTTCTTGATTAAAAAATGAAGTAGGTTGGTTGGTTCAGTGTTCTTCAGTCTGTGGGTTTGGACACTCATTGGGGCTTCATAATATCCTCAGTGGCAGATGGGGAAGGGAGAGAGTGGTGAAGACTCTAAATGGGTAAGACTTCTTTCCTTGCTTCACTCAAAGAAGATCTGCTTTATGCTGCTTTAATTCCTTTCATTCCCTCCCATACAAAAATTTCATGTTTGTATGAGGGCTTCTACTAAAAGTTAGTAAAAAATTTTAAAACCATTGGACCAAATAATCTAATGTTTTAAGACAGCCTTGAGTAATAAAAGATGTTAAAATTTTGTGGGCTTTCTAATGTACCAGAAAACCATATGAGAAAAGGAACTGTATATTATCTTTCTGTAAAATATTTTTTAAGATTCTATTTATTTGAGAGAGAGAGAGAGAGAGATGTGAACAGTGGGAGGACCACAGGGAGAGGGAGTGGGGATAGAATCCCAAGCAGACTCCCCACCCAGTGTGGGGCCAATCTGGGGCTGGATCTCAAGATCCTTAGATCATGACCTGAGACAAAACCAGGAGTCTCAGTGACTAAGCCACCCAGCTCCCTTTCTGTGAAATATTTTAGAAAAAGCCTGATGCGGGAAAATAACTGATGTTTAGTTTATAATGCACATTATCATTGTCATTTGGCTTTTAGACCAAGAAGTAATTGTCCCAAATATCTACACTATCTAAAGCAGAATTGCACTCGTATTTTCATATCTTTATGTTTGTGATCTCTTTCAGAAGATTACAGTTTTTGTATTCTTACATATTATATATGTCCTGGGGATAAAGCTTTGGGTAATAGACTATATCTCCAATTGTCAAATTGAATCAATATGGAAATCAGTATTCAGGATGCTAGAAACGTGTTTGAAGACAGATTAGTTGTTTTCCCATGGTAGCTGTATTATTGGTAAAGAATAAAGTTCTGGTACTGGTAGCCTAAGCCCATTTAGTCTAGTTTTAAACACATTCTTAAAAAGAGGAGAGAAGAAAGGCAGGAAAGGTGGGAAGGAAGGAGAGAAGCAGAGAAGGAAAGAGAGAAAAGAAAGAAAAAGAATGAATGAAAGAAAGAAAAGAAAAAAAAAGAAGAGGAAAGAAAGAGAGAGAGAAGGAGGAAGAAAAAGGAAAGAAAAAAAAAATATTAAGGGTGGGACACATCAGTGGCTAGTTAAGTACCTGCCTTCAGCTCAGGTTATGATGCCTGGATCCTAGGATCAAGCCCCAAGTTGGGATTCCTGCTCAACAGGGAGTCTGCTTCTCCCTGTGCTCCTCCCACTGCTCCTGCTCTCTGCCACTCCTGACTGCTTTTTTCTCTTTCATATAAATAAATAAAATCTTTAAAAAAAAAATGGGAAGAAGAAAATGTTACAGGTAAGAAAAACTTTTGGAAAGGATTACAAATTGTTTACTAAGGTAGTACATTCAACAAGAGAATGAAATTATAATGAATCAATTATAATGAAAAAGAACTAATTGTAAGGAAAGTGGAACTTTGTACTTAAAGACATTTCCTCATTTAGAATAGGCACTAATACTAATCTGCTTTTCTTATTACTAATCAAAAACCTTTATATGAAAACAATGAATGAGTTTATTACAGGTTTATACTTCCTTTAGAAAGTGTTTTTAAAAGGTCAATATAGTTTGATTTATGCCCTATCAACATTCATATCTAACATGTAGCTTTTCATTCTCTTTATCTATTACATTTCCCCAAGTTAAAGAAACTGCGTTTTTCTAAAAGAGTTCGGCCTTGAAAGTACCACTCAATTTAACATGTATTTTCATTGCATTATTTCAAAATATGTTCAATCAAATTCAGCATTTATAACTTTTTGCAGAAATTGTTTTTAAATATCCCATTAACTTTCTGTCAGAATAGTACATATTACTTCACTTTAGACTTAAAGCACCAAGATAAATCACTTTCTATAGTTCAAAGAAATCATATTAACATAGATCTGGTTGTTTTTAAGAATAAATATTACTATATTATATCTAATCCTGAGTATCATTATATATAGTATTTTGCAGTCTTTGTGTATATAGCCAATCTTATAAGTTTTTGTAGATTAAAATGAATTCTAAAGATAACATTAAAAGGAAATAGACTATGAGTCAATAAGCAGAGCTCATTTTCTTTTTTGAGAGCATTTTTTTTTATTAACATATAATGTATTATTTGCTTCAGAGGTACAGGTCTCTGAATCATCAGTCTTACACAATTCACAACACACCATAGCCCATACCCTCCCCAATGTCCATAACCCAGCCACCGCAACCCTACCCCCAACACCCCCCAGTAACCCTCAGATTGTTTCCTGAGATTAAGAGTCTCTTATAGTTTATCTCCTTCCCCAGTTGCATCTTGTTTCATTTTTTCCCTAGTACACCCCACGACACCCCACCCTGCCTCTCAAATTCCTCATATCAGAGAGATCATATGATAATTGTCTTTCTCTAATTGACTTATTTTGCTTAGCATAATGCCCTCTAGTTCCATCCATGTCATTGCAAATGGCAAGAATTCATTTTTGATGGCTGCATAGTATTCCTGTGTGTGTGTGTGTGAGCGCGCGCGCGCGCATGCACACTTACATCTTCTTTATCCATTACTCTGTTGATGGACATCTAGGTTCTTTCCATACTTTGGCTATTGTGGACATTGCTACTATAAACATTTGGGTGCAAGTGCCCCTTTGGATTACTACATTTGTATCTTCAGGGTAAATACCCAGTAGTGCAATTGCTGGGTCATAGGATAGCAGTATTTTTAACTTTCTGAGGAAACTCCATGCTGTTTTCCAGAGTAGTTACATCAGTTTGCATTCCAACCAACAGTGTGGGAGAGGGTTCTCCTTTCTTTGCATCCTTGCCAATATCTATCATTTCCAGACTTGTTGATTTTAGCCCTTCTGACAGATGTGAGGTGGTATCTCACTGTGGTTTTGATTTGTATTTCCCTAATGCCAGGTGATCTGGAGCACTTTTTAATGTACCTATTGTCCATTTGGATGTCTTCCTTGCAGAAACGTCTGTTCATGTCTTCTGCCCATTTCTTGATTTGATTATTTTTTCTTTGGGTGTTGAGTTTGATTAAGTTCTTTATAGATGTTGGATACTAGCCCTTTATCTAATATCTCATTTCCAAATATCTTCTTCCATTCTGTCAGTTGTCTTTTGGTTTTGTTGACTGTTTCCTTTGCTATGTAAAAGCTTTTGATCTTAATGAAGTCTAGTTGTTCATTTTTATCCTTGCATCCCTTGACTTTGGCTATGTTTCTAAGAAGTTGCTGTGGCTGAGGCTAAAGAGGTTGCTGTCTGTTCTCCTCTTGGATTTTGATGGATTCGTGTCTCACATTGAGGTCTCTCATCCATTTGGAGTCTATTTTTGTGTGCGGTGTAAGGAAATGGTCCAGTTTCATTCTTCTGCATGTGGCTATCCAGTTTTCCCAACACCATTTGTTGAAGAGACAATCTTTTTCTCATTGGACATTGTTTCCTGCTTTGTCGAAGATTAGTTGACCATAGAGATGAGCGTCTATTTCTGGGCTTTTTATTCTGTTCCATTGATCTATGTGTCTGTTTTTGTGCCACTACCATACTGTCTTGATGATTACTGCTTTGTAATGAGCCTAAATTCTGGAACTGTGATGCTGCCAGTTTTGGTTTTCTTTTTCCTCTGACTATTCAGGGTCTTTTTTGGTTCCATTTTAGGATTATTCCATTTATTTAAAAAAAATTGATAGTATTTTGATAGGGATTGTGTTAAATGTGTAGATTGCTTTAGGTAGCATAGACATTTTCACAATATTTGTTCTTCCTATCCATGAACATGGAACATTTTTCTATTTCTTTGTGCCTCCCTCAATTTCTTTCATGAGTACTTTATAGTTTTCTAAGTATAGATTCTTTGCCTCTTTGGTTAGGTTTATTCCTAGGTATTGTATGGTTTAGAGTGCAATTGTAAATGGGATTGACTCCTTAGTTTTTCTTTTTTCTGTCTTGCTTTTGGTGTATAGAAATGCAACTGATTTCCGTGCATTGATTTCATATCCTGACACTTTACTGAATTCCTATATGAGTTCTAGCAGTTTTGGAGTAGAATCTTTTTGGTTTTCCACATAAAGTATCATATCAACAGCAAAGAGTAATAGTTTAACTTTTTCTTTGCTGATTTGGATGCTTTTAATTTCTTTTCATTGTCTGATTCCTGAGGCTAGGACTTCTAGTAGTACTATGTCGAATAGCAGTGTTGATAGTGCACATCCCTGCCATGTTTTCCTGACCTTAGGGGAATGCTCTCAGTTTTTCCCATCGAGAATGATATTCACTGTGGGTTTATCATAGATGGCTTTGATGATATCAAGGTATGTACCCTCTATGCCTACACTGGGAAGAGTTTTAACTAAGAAAGTATGCTGTTCTTTGTCAAATGCTTTTTCAGCATCTACTGAGAGTACCATATGGGTTTGTTCTTTCTTTTATTAATGTATTGTATCACATTTATTAATATGTGGATGTTGAACCATCCTTGCAGCCCAGGAATAAATCCCACGTGGTCATGGTGGATAATTGTTTTAATATACTCTTGGATACTTTTGGCTAGTATTTTGGTGAGAATTTTCACATCCATGTTCATCAAGGATATTACTCTGTAATTCTCCTTAATGGGGTCTTTGTCTGGTTTTGGGATCAAGGTCATGCTGGCCTCATAAAATGAGTTTGGAACTTTCCCTTCCATTTCTATTTTTTAGAACAGTTTCAGGAGAATAGGAATTAATTCTTCTTTAAATGTTTTTCAGAATTCCCCTGGGAAGCCGTGTGGCCCTGGGGTCTTCTTTGTTGGGATTTTTTTAATGACTGCTTCAATCTCCTTACCAGTTATGGGTCTGTTCGTGGTTTCTATTTCTTCCTGGTTCGGTTTTGATAGTTTACAGGTCTCTAGAAATGCATCCATTTCTTCCAAATTGTCAAATTTTCTGGTTTATAGTTGCTCATAATATGTTCTTTTAATTGTTTGTATTTCTTTGGTGTTGGTTGTGATCTCTCCTCTTTCATTCATGATTTTATTGATTTGGGTCCTTTCTCTCTTCTTTTGTTAAGTCTGGCCAGGGGTTTATCAATCTTATTAATTCTTTCAATGAACCAGCTGCTTGTTTCATCGATCTGTTTTGTTTATTTTGGTTTCTATTTCATTGATTTCTGCTCTGATCTTTATGATTTCTCTTCTTGTGTTGGGTTTAGGCTTTCTTTCCTGTTCTTTCTCTAGCTCCTTGTGGTGTAGGGTTAGGTTGCGTATTTGAGACTACCTTGTTTCTTAAGAAAGGCTTTTATCACTATATACTTTCTTCTCAGGACTGCCTTTGCTGGGTCCCAAATATTTTGAATACTTGTGTTTTCATTTTCATTTGTTTCCATGATTTTTTAAAAAAAAAATCCCTTAATTTCCTGGTTGATTCATTCATTCTTTAGTAGGATGCTCCTTAGCCTCCACGTATTTGAGTTCTTTCCAACTTTCTTTTTGTGGTTAATTCTAGTTTCAAAGCATTCTGAAAATATGCAGGGAATGATCACAGTCTTTTGGTACTGGTTGAGACCTGATTTGTGACCCAGGATGTGATCTGTTCTGAAGAATGTTCCACGTGCAGTAGAGAAGAATGTGTATTCTGTTGCTTTGGGATGAAATGTTCTGAATATATTGTGGTGTCCATCTGGTCCAGCATTTCATATAAAGCCTTTATTTCTTTGTTGATCTTTGCTTGTCCATTTCAGTGGTGGTGGGTTTTAAAGTCCTCTACTATTATTGTATTATTGTTGATGTGTTTCTTTGATTTTGTTATTAATTGGTTTATATAATTAGCTGCTGACATGTTAGGGGCATAGATATTTAAAATTGTTAGATCTTCTTGTTGGACAGACCCTTTAAGTATGATGTAGTGTCCTTCCTCATCTCTTATGGTCTTTGGCTTAACATCTAATCTGTCTGATATAAAGATTGCCACCCCAGCATTCTTTTGTTGTCCGTTAGCATAGTAAATTGTTTTTCTCCTGTCATTTTGAATATAGAGGTGTCTTTGGGTCTAACATGAGTTTTCTGTAGACAGCATATTAATGGATCTTGTTTTTTGTTTTTTGTTTTTTTATCCATTCTGATACCCCGTGTCTTTTGATTGGGCATTTAGCCCATTTACATTCAGGGTAACTATTGAAAGATATGAATTTAGTGCCATTGTTTGGCCTGTAAGTTGAGTGTTACTGTATATTGTTGCTGTTTCTTTCTGGTCTACTACTTTTAGGGTCTCTCTTTGCTTAGAGGACCCCTTTCAATATTTCCTGTAGGGCTAGTTTGGTGTTTACGAATTCTTTTAGTTTTTGTTTGTCCTGGAAGCTTTTTATCTCTCCTTCTATTTTCAATGATAGCCTAGCTGGATGTAGTATAATTGGCTGCATATTTTTCTCATTTAATGCTCCTAATATACCATGCCAGTCCTTTCAGGCCTGCCAGGTATCTGTGCATAGGTCTGCTGCCAATTTAATATTTCTACCAAGATATGTTACAGACCTCTTGTCCCGAACTGCTTTCAGGATTTTCTCTTTGTCACTGATACTTGTAAGTTTTACCATTAGATGACAGGTTGTGGACCTATTTTAATTAATTTTGAAGGGGGTTCTCAGTGCCTCCTGGATTTTGGTGCTTTTTCCCTTTGCTATATTAGGGAAATTCTCTACTATAATGTGCTCCATTATACCTTCTGCCCCATCTCTCTTTCTTCTTCTTCTTCTGGTATCCCAATTATTCTAATACTGTTTCATCTTTTAGTATCATTTATCTCTCGATTTCTCCCCTGGTGGTCCAGTAGTTGTTTGTTTCTCTTTTTCTCAGCTTATTTATTTTCTGTCATTTGGTCTTCTATATCATTAATTCTCTCTTCTGCCTCATTTATCCTAACAGTAAGAGCCTCTATTTTTTTATTTCACCTTATTAATAGCTTTTTTTTATTTCAACTTGATTAGATTTTAGTTTTTCTATCTCTCCAGAAAGTGATTTTATTTTTCCAGAAAGGAATTCTCTAGTATTCCAATGCTTTTCTTTGAGCCCAACTAGCCCCTTGATAATCATCATTCTGAACTCCAGATCAGACATCTTACTAATGTCCATATTGATTAGGTCCCTAGCCATTGGTACTGTCTCTTGTTCTTTTTTTTTTTTTTTTTTTTTTGAGGTAAGTGCTTCCACCTTGTCATTTTATCCACATAAAAATAGTTGAATGAGAGAACAGAACACTGAAAGTGTAAGAATGACCTCAGAAAAATATACACTAGCCAATTCAGAAGAGACCCAGAATCAGGAGTAGGGGGAGAATAGAACAGAGGCACATACTTGATTTTGGATGAATTTTGGTCAGTTAGAAGAAACTGCCTCCAAAAATTTTTAAAGAAAGCAAAATATATATATATATATATATATATATATATATATATATACACACATACACAAAAATAAGGGTAAACATGATGAAGGGATGGAATATGACTGTAAAGATGAATGTTTAAAAAGATTCTAAAAAAGGAATTGATAAGAAGTTGGTTGAAAAAAGGGAAAAAAAAAGGAAAGATGTGATCAGGCTGGAGACTAGAGCTAAGCCATGCACTAGATTTAGGTTATATTTAGTGTTATTTTGATCTGTTAGAAGAAATTGTATCCCAAGCTTGGTCATGGCCAGATGTTCTTGTTTCTCTTCTGGGGGAGGGGCCTGTTGCAATGATTCTTGAAGGTCTTTGCCTGAGGCAGAATTACACCACCCTTGCCAGGGGCCAGGCTAAGTAATCTACTTGGTTTTGCTCTCAGTAGCTTTTGTTCCCTGAACACTTTCTATATAGCTTTGGGGGAGGAGAAAGAAAATGGCAGCCTCCCAATCTCCAGCCTGGACAAACTGAGAGCTTGTGGCCCCAATGTCCCCTCAAAGAAAGCAATCAATCACTCCCATCTTCCTGGTCTCCGCCTGCATTTGTGCTCATCCAGTCTGTGGTGAAGCATTTCTGTCTTTAGTGCATGGCCCTGTTTGGAGTCTCCAAACCCAGCAGATTCCTGCACTGCACTTCTGCACGGCTCCTCCTGGAGGAAGAAGGAGGGAATCTCCCCAGATGTCCCACTTGTGGCATCCCTCCTTGAAGAGTAGTGGTCCATCTGTGTCTTGGTTCACAGTTTAAGATAATCCTGAGCTGAAAGCCCACTCCTAGGATCCATCTGTGCACCTGGCTTCCCCACTCCAACACCTGGGAGTTCTGCCACACTTAGACACCACTGGTCTTTTTGTGACCCCACAGGTCCTGAGACCACACTATTTCCTCAAGGGCTCCACCCCCTGCTTAGCCTCTGGGGATGTCCCTTAGTGGAGCAGACTTCTAAAAGTCATGATTTTGTGCTCCACTGCTCTAAGGCCTGCCATGAGCCAGCTCCTCCCCCTGAGGACTATCTTCCTGTATATCACCTTGGATTCACTTTTCTGCACATTTTGCCTTCCAGAAAGTGGTTGCTTTTCTGTTCCTAGAATTACTGTTCTGCTTCTCTTTGATCTCCTATTGAGTTTGTAGGTGTTCAGAATGGTTTGATAACTATCTGTAGGTCAGATATCATATGAAGTTCTATATTAGGTACTCATTTAATCCTCATACCCTTATCAACCAGGTACCATTATTTATGATGTTCCTTGAGATTAAACAACATGCTTATAATTACATAGTAAATAATTCTCAGAGCATAGTTGAAATACTGGCTGGTTGTCACCAGATACCCACAATCTTAAACATTACAGTAAATTCTCAGCTGTCGGTTCTCTAAAAATGTGTTTATTCTCCTTTCCCCAAAAGGGTATTTTCTACTGGCCATAGATTTTTAGGTTGATAGTTATTTTCTTTCACTCCATTAGAATATTTGTTACTAGGTTCTTGCTTCTACTATTGGGAAATAAGATGTTAGTCTTTGGCTGCTTGAAGGTAATGTGTCTTTATTCCTCAGTTGCTTTTAAAATTTACTCTTCATCTTTCATTCTTCCTCAATGTGTTTTCTTTGTACTTATCCAACATTGGTCTGGAGAGGTTCCTAAATCTGTGGTTACTCTCTTGATGTTATTTTTGTACAATATGGTTTTGGTAATATGGTTTAAAAAATAGTATTTTACCTTTAACTGTTATTTTAAATTACTGGAATTAATTAACTTTTCAATGTTGAATGGCAAAGTACCTTGTACAAAGAGTGTCTAAATTCAGAAAAATGCTTCTGAATTAAGTTAGCAACGGGTGAATAGAAATACTTGAACTCTGGGTTATTTCTAGTTCATATTCATTTCTGCTTTCTTCAAAATTTATATTTGTAATGTTTAATTATTTAAAACCCATATTTTCCTCATTTTTTAATATTTCCTTTTTGTACAGATTTTATCATATCTAGAGATCACTGCTGTTGTACCTTACACTTTAATGATAATTATACCATTAAATTGATGATAATTTTCTACTAATTATTAAGTCATCAAGAATACCAATAATTATTAGCTTTTAAGGAATGTATGGCTTTAATGGAAAAGATATTTGATTGGCTTTTGACTCACTTGTCACGTTAATTTCAAATTATTACTGAGATGTCAAAATAAAAATCAATATTAGACTTGTGTTTTTGTCTTCACAAAGATGTTTCATACATTGTAGAAAGTGAACAGGGCACCTCATTGTCCCACAGACTTATGCATGTTTCATCACTGAATTGTGTAGTTTTCTGCATTTACCTACAGCAGACACTTACTTGCCTTGCTTACTATAGAATTGCTTCCATTTCAAATAAATATAATCATTATACCAAATTTCTTGTAAGTCTTTTATCAATACTTACAAAAAAGGGAAGGAAAAATAATAAGCCAAATACAATAAGTGAAAACTTTCCAAATGTAACCGAACTCATTGAGAACATTAACAATGTAGGGGCCACAATGCATAAAAAAATTACTGCAAACATCCAGTAAACCATGAATCATTTGATAGTAACACATATGTCAAGAATAAAACCCAGAGTTGACAATGTGGTGGCTCTCATCCCTCTCTGCTTTTCAGCTTCTCACAAGCCTTAGCAAACCAATTGACCCTATTAAACCAAAGCAGAATATTCAGTGGCACTGCTCATACATTTGAATTATTGTAACCTAAATGAAAATACAGGGAGCATGAATTTATTTGTTTCTCTGATTAAGATGTTGTTTGACTGTAATGCTCAAAACAAATTTGCTATTCACTTCTAGCAAACATAGAATCCTTTTGAAATCCATCCTGGTTACTTCGGCTTTTTCTTTTACTATCATATTTATTCTTTTTCATGTGTTCATCCAACATGTATTAAACATCTGTTAGGTGCCAGACCTCTCAAGAAGCTAGAATGTATTAAAGTACAAGAGGTTCCTTAATCTCAGAGAGCTCCTGCTCTTCATACATGTGCATCTAACTAGATAGACTTCTTAACTATATTTGCAAGTAGAGAAACTGGGTTGCCATCAACTAGCACAGCTCTGTCTCAGAGAAAAGTAATGAGACCTGTGTGTGTGTGTGTGTGTGTTTTAAATTTTCTAACAGCCACAATAGAAAAAGTTAAAAGAAGTTAATTTTAATATGTTTTGTTTAACTCTTTATATTCAAATCATTACCATTATAACATGCAAGTAATAAAATTATTAGTAAAGTGCTTTATATCCTTTTTTCACACTAAATCTTCAAATTCAGTTACATCTCATTTGATAGTAATCACATGTCAATGCTCTATAACCACATGTGGCTAGTGGCTACTATATGAAAGAGTGAAGATTAAGAAAACAGCTAACATTGATTTTAGTATTTTTCATTATTCTAAATCTAGAATATTTAAATGTAAAAGCCCAAATTCTATTTTTTACAAGAGTCCTGTTCTTTGAAAGTATTTCTAATATATAAATTATTGCCTCACAGTACTTTAAGATGTTTTTGTTTTCCCAATCCTGGAAAAGTACTTTAATATTTTGAGTTTTAGTATTTTGAATATTGTTATTGGCCTACTCTATCTCTTAGAAAAATGCTATTCAAAGTTTAGCAGCTTCAGTTGACTAACAATACTGTATTGACATAGATTATTTGTAAATAATGCCACAAAACAGTCAGAAGGTTTATTTGTTGTAGTTATATATTTTTTTAACTCGTGAGCTAGTTGCTGAGTTATGTATTTAGTTATTTAGTTTTACACCATCACTAACCTCATATTACTAATACACTGTTTTTATATTAAGATATTTAACAAAACCAAGAGTTTTATGTCCAGAACATAATACATATTTATTTATATTGAATTAAATACTTAAGAAACTGTTCACATAGTTTTTAATCTGTAGTAAAAGTAATTTTGGGGAAGTATTAACATTCTGTAAGAATTAAAATAGACATAAATTGACAGGGATCAAAAATAACTGTATTATAGGCTTAATAGCAAGAAATAACCTAAAGGTTGTATAATTTTCATATTCCTTTAGAGCTACCAATGTGTCTGCTTACCTGGTTGGGAAGGAAGTTTTTGTGAACAAGAATCCAATGACTGCAAAATGAATACTTGTAAGAACAATTCCACCTGTACTGACATCTACAATAGCAATCAGTGAGTAATGTATTTATTGTTTCCTTCATAAAATTACTTGGAGTATTCAGTGCCCTAGGGTAAGGCCAGCATTATTTTCACTTTTTATCTATTATTAAAATAATAATCTCAAGATGAAGAGACATTTCCTGACAAGATAGTGTCAACATTTATTTGAAATGTGTGTCCAAAAGTTATAAACAAGATTGAACTTGGAAGTGCAATGTCCAGATCTGACACATGTTACAAATGCATTTACTTCTTCAAAACATGCCTTTGTCATCTCAGTGTTTTGGATCATTCATGTAAAATGAGTACCACCATATGACTCCTTCATGTGTATGTTGAATTAAAACTTTCAGTTTATTACCTGGAGATTATTATGAGTTTAGATTACTTTCACTGAATTATTGATCAGTTTTACATTAATTAGTCCACATTTTCCCTAATCCAACTGTATTAGTTTCTAGGTGAGAAATAAGCTCTAAATAGAAATTCTGAATAACTATTGCTAATATTCCAAAAGTTTAATAACCAAATACATATTGATAAAATAGCTTTCATTTTTAACTTGTCTGGTAAACTCCAGGTATCGCAAGTAGATGCAAAACCAGGTGTACTGTGACTAGAATGATTTTCTTCTTGTCACAGGAGCAGATTAATTGAATGCAAATTTACTTAGATGATTATTTTTTCAGGGATAAATCAAAATGACTTCAGAGTGTCCTCTAAAATAACTCATACACTATCGTGTCTTGTGATTACAGTTGATGATTTCAGATCATCTCAAGCATGTAAGGGTTTTGACAAATATTTTGTCAAAGATATTCTTATTTTGGGTAACTAAAGCAGGATATAAGATCCAGATTGATTAACAGTAGACAGGTTATTTCATTTAAAGACAATTCTGAAATATCTGGCAATAGTTTAAGAGAAAAAAATGAATAATTTTTAATATAGAAAAACTCACAATGCCAGTAGTTGACATTATTTTAAAATATATAAAAATGTAAAAAGCTATTTTTTGTGAATTATCCATTATTTAAAATTGACATATCACAAATTTGTATTAACTGCCTTTCCATCTATATTGTAGGAGAAATGATCAACTTCTGTTGAGCTAGGAAAGAAAAACTTCCTGTAGTTGTCTATGCTTATTTTATTTCTCTTAAATGACTATTAATTATAACCTACAATGTGTAATATATAATATATATATATCGAGATTCTGTTACATACTCTTTAGAATTTGGCTTTTTCTGTATTTCCTAAGATAATTTATGCCTTTCTATACTCACACTGTTAATCACCTCCAAACAAACACCAGCAGAAACATGCCTGTGGTAAAACAAATTGGGTTAATAACTTATTACTATAACGGAGAACACACACTATGTAAATTCATGTGGCATCTCAGTAGAAGGGGGCTGGAAAGGATTTAGAGGTTTGAGTTTTTGACATATAATTTTGGGGGGGTTAAGAAAGTGGACTTGGATAAAGAGACCTTCAGGAAGTGGAAAGAATTATCTATATTCATAACAAATCTCTTACCCAGGAGAAAGGAAGACTGGACAGAGGTAAAATCCAAATTTCTAAAGAGGCAGCAACCATTTATATCAATCATGTTAATATGATAGACATACAACTGTGATAGAATGTTTGGCTAGTCTTGTGGTTTAGATAATGTTCAAGTTTTTGTCTGTATTTAGAAATGTTTTGGGGGCAGGCTTGTCTTTATAACAATTAATCAGGGTCATAGAGTAGCTTTGTCTCATTTTGTTGTTCTGTGAAATTGTCTGTTGAAATGTTCAACAGGAGAACACCAAGAGCTAGCTACAAACCTAGCTTATAGTGCCTGAGCACTATATGTTTTCTACTTTTATTATGGTAAAAAACTTGTTTTGTATGAGTTAAATCTTTTAAAATTTATTGAGGCATCTATTACAACTTAATGTATGTTCTTTGCATATTTGACAAGAGTACATATTCCACTGTTATGTGGAATGTTCTATAGAGGTCTTTTAGGTCTAGTTGGTTTATATGTCAATCGAGGATTTTATACCCTGCATTTTCTTCCCATTTGTTCTAGCCATTATAGAGTTAAAGTTTGCAATTGTTATTGTAAAATTATTTACAAATCCTTTTAGTCTGCCACATTTTGCTTCATTTACTTAAGTTAGATCTTAAGGCTCTAAGATCTAATTGTTAGATGTTACTGACAGATTTAAATATTTATAAAATGTCCTTTTTTGTTGTGAGTAACATTTTTTGCTTAAAGTGTATTTTGCCTGATATTAGCATAGCTGTCTCAGCTCTTTTTTGATGATTAATGGCATAGTATTTATTTTTCTAACTTTTTATTTTTAACCTGTTTGTGCCTTTGAATGTGAAGCTTGTCTCTTATAGATAGGATATAAATTTACTGTTTTTAAAAATTCATTCTGTCTATTCTACCTTTATTGAAATGTCTACTTAATTTACATTTAACATTAATAATTAAATAGAGTCCTATTGAAGTTGTTTTCTTTTATTTTAAATATGTTATATCTTTTAGGGTTTTTTATTCCTTTATTTCTCCATTAATGCCTTCTTTTGTGTTAGATTTTTCCTGGTATTACACTTTAGTTTCCTTTTTATTTTTACTATATATTTTTACTTTGTTTCTTAGTGGTTATCCCATAGATTACAGTTAACTTCTTGCCTTAAAGCAATTTATATAGTGTTAATACTGACTTAATTTCAACAGTATACAAAAATTTTGCTCCACCATTGCTTCATTCCCTTCCATCTCCTTCAGGCTATTATTAATTATAAGCACATCAACACAATTTTATAGGATTGTTTTATGCACTTTCTTTTAAATCAAATAGGAATTGAAAAGAGAAATAAGCAAAAACGTCTTTATACTGTCTTTTATATTTACCCATATGATTACCATTACCAATGCACTTTATTTTTGTGTGTGAATTCAGATTATTGTCTAGTATCTTTTCATCTTAATCTGAAGGATTTTCTTTATTAATTCTTATAAGGCAGATCTACTGCTGATGAATTCTCTCAGTTCTATCTGGAAATGACTTAATTTCTCCTTTAATTTAAAGGATAACTTTAAGAAATAAAGAATTTGTGGTTGACAGTCTTTTACTTCCAGCACTAAAGATATCTGGACTACATGTTTTCTGATAAATCAATTGTTAATTGTACTGAGGATTCCTTGTGCATAACGAATTATTTTCTCTTGTTGCTACCAAAATTCTTTGTCTTTTGACAGGTTGATTATCATGTGATTGATTATCTTTTTATGTTTTTGAGTTTATTTTATCTGAAAATCATTGAGCTTCTTGGAGGTGTAGATTAATGTTTTTTATCAAATTTTAGAAAATTTTGGCATTTATTTCTTCAAATATTTTGTCTTTTCTCTCTCTCTCTCTCTCTCTCTCTCTTCTGATTCTACAATTCTCACATGTGTACGTTAATGTTCTTATGGTGTCCCACAGGTCTCTGAGGCTCTGCTCATTTTTCTTTCTGATCCTCAGGATCGATAATCTTAATTGATTTTATCTTCAAATGCATAGCTTCCTTCTTCTACCAACTTAAATCTAGTGGTGTACCCCTCTAGTAATTTTTAATTTTTATTTTTTTATACATTTAATTCCAGAATTTCTATTGTGTCCTTGTTTATAATTGATGTTTCTCTATATTCTCAAATTGGCAAAACATCAATCTCACATTTATTTATCTATTCCTTTTTTTGAGAGAGAGAGAGAGTGCACGAGTGAGAGTGTGCATGCAAATTGGAGGAAGGGGCAAAGGAAGAGTGTGTGAGAGAATCTTAAGCAGGCTCCATATCCAGAGCAGAATGTGAGGAGAGGCTCAATATCAGGACCCTAAAGGCTTGCAAAAGTCTGAGGAGTGTTTATTCAAGAAAAATGGTTGACTCTCATAAGCATAGTCACCTCTGTAGTGGTTTTTTGCAGTATTCCCATCCCTTTTCTCCAGCTCTGGAACAGACTTGAAAACCAATTGCATTGCAGTTATGGCAACTGTAACCTGAGTAGAAGTAAAGTGTCAGAAGCTAAACTGACTACACCATCCAGGTGCCCTACTTTCTTTAATTATTTAGATATGGCTTCTGATTTTCTTTGAACACATTTCTTTTAGCTGTTTTAATACCTGTGTCAAGTAAGTCCAATTATCAAGACTTCCTCAGGGATACTTTCTCCTGGTTGCTTCATTTCTATATATGTGTCATACTTGTCTGTCTGTGTATGACTTATAATTTTTTATGAACACTTGACCTTTCAAATAGTATAATGTGGCAAATCTGGAAATCAGATCCTGCTTCTTCTCGGTTGTTACTGTATTTTTTTTTAATTCTTTGTTTCTGCTGTTATTTGTTTAAAGATTTTTCTGAAATAGTTCTATAAATCATTTTCCTTTTCACTTGTGACTATTCAAGTCTCAACTTGGCTAATCTAATGGTCAACTAAAGATTTAACAGAGATTTTCTATAATTTCCTCAAACTACTATGTCTACTAATAAGCCTTACTATTTATATATGGTGAGGCATGCATTCAGTACTCAGCCAGGCATTTTACAACTCTGCCTTATTCTCCGGTATCTGCTTGCACAGAGGCTCAAGGTCAGTCAGAGAAAAGAGATTAACGTCTTTTCCTACCTTTCTTAGACTTATGTAGACTTTCATGTTGTCTTGTCTTCTAATTACCCAAGAATATGTCTAGCTTTTCAAAGACCTCTACGAACATCTCACTCAGCACTTTTTATTTAAAGTATATTGGTGAGCCTCTTCTTAGCCTTGTCTGTAATCATCACTTCAAGCAGCAACAATATTAGGCAATTACTACTCAGTGTTATTAATAAATACTCTTTATATTAGGCTTTCTGAAAAGAGTAAGCTTTGAGTCAGGTCTATTCCTGAAAATGTCTATTCCTAAAGTCTATTCATGAAAAGGAACTTTTCATACAGTCACCAGACCAATGAAATAATGACATTCCTGGGAAAGCCCTTTTGGGTGAGTTCCAAACTTGTCCTGCTCTTCAGTGGATGTTAGGCTGTTGGTTTCACAGTTGCCATAACTGCAGTGCCATTGGTTTTCAAGTCTGTTCCAGAGCTGGAGAAAAGGGATGGAAATACTGCAAACAACCACTACAGAGGTGACTATGCTTATGAGAGTCAACCATTTTTCTTGAATAAACACTCCTCAGACTTTTGCAAGCCTTTAGTTTATTTAGGGTTCTGGGAAAGTTGATTTGACCCTGTTGCCAGTGTTCTTTTTCTTTTAAGGAGGAGTGGATTTTCAAAGTCTTTCTTCTGCCATTATTGAAGTGATTATACCAAATTATGTTTTATATTATTTATATGGAAGAGAGAGAAGATAGAGATAGGGAAAGAGAAAGCATGAATTCTAGGGTCAGAGTATCTGGATATAGAGTATCAAGTTTGGTTCTGTCCTTAAAGATTAGTATGAATTGGGTTAAGGAATTTTATTTGTATCCTTAAGCTTTCAGGGTTTTGTTTTGTTTTGGTTTGTTTTTTTAATCCAGAAAGTATGAATAATAATAGCTATACCTCACAGAATTATGATGATAATTAAATAAAATTCTGTACACAAAGTATTTTGCTTATTTCTTGATGTGTATTAAACTCTAAGTATCACTAGTTTTTATTATTCCCAACATTTATCATATTTTCAAAAATATATGTATGAATAAGACTAGAGCAGCATTTTACTAATGATGAATCTGTGGGATCATATTGATATTAACTCATTTCCTTTAATATATTTGTGTATATAGTAAATGGAGACCACTAAAAAAAATTACATTGTTCTTTGTAATTAAGAAAGAGTTTAGTTAAAGTTTAGAGTTCTTGAAGGTTTCTCACAGATTTTTCATAATCAAAAATTTCAGGACCCACAATAAAAAATACAAAGAATCTCTTACTTCATTTTGTGAAGAGTCAGTCCCAAGGATACATCAGAAATTTCAGTGAAGATTCTTAAATTTCATGCTTTTGAAGAAATTCACATTGCACACCATAAAGAGTGCTTAACATAGCATACATTTTAATAGATCAAATGAAAATTGTATTTTATTGACTATATGCTTGTATTCCCTGAGAAGAAAAAGAGTTAGGAAAATGAATATTTGCAGAAATTTCAAATCTCTTTAAGTAATCTGTGTGTTCTGAGTTACTGAACTTACCTGTATGTGATAATCTCTAAACAACTGGAGTTAACGTAGTTTAGTGTTTACACAGTTTCAAGACATTAAAAAGCAAAATGGGCTAGGGATGTAATTTGAATGCTGACTGCAACCTGCCTTCTGCTATTCCTGGCATGGTTTAGAATTTAACTGCCTTCTTTATTTCTGATTTTTCTTCCCCCAAAGCAGAGTCAACAGCTTTAGCTACAGATGGGGCTCTGTATGGCAGTTATTAGACCCAGATGCCACACTCTGGAGCATGTTTTGCCAACAGCATCTGGCTTCTTTGCTGTCTGTGTAATTGGCATCCGTGTTGATGCTTTGGCCTGCTTTTCTTATGGACACTACAAACTAGACTTTCAGACAACATGAAGGTTCGTTCCCAGTTGCCCATATGATATTTTTTCCATCCTCTCAGTTGATAATTTATGTAAATGCATCCTAGATGTCTTAAATTATGAAACACTATATATTAGAACTTTTATGCTTCTTATAAGGAAATTTTTAAAATTTTTTATAGATGTAACTGAAAAAAAGTTTGCCATTCAATAAGTAGAAGTAAAAATCTATGTTGATCAACATGTTTTTAGCATATTGAGTGAAAATATAAAATTATGTTTTTTTACTTGAGATTTTCTTTTCAAAAATTGTTTCTGTTTTGCCTAGTTTATGTATAGGAATCCAAACTGCTAAAATAAAAGTAAAATAACTACTAATATAAAAGTTAAGATCATAACAGAGTTTTAATCCAGGCAATGGCAATCCAATATCCATCTTTAGCAGATGGAAGATTTTTCCTTTATGAAAACCAGAATTTTGAACAAAATACATGTTGGTATGTAGACCTTTCACCATCTTTTTATATAGTTAAACCATAATTTATTTTATGAATATAACATAGTGACCACTTAGACAATTTTTAATCTTTTTCAGTATAAACTATTATTTAGGGAAATTAGTTATGGGTCGTTCTTTGCATGTATATATTATTTGTATATTTGGACAATAAATTCCTAGGATTGAAAATGCCAAATCAAAGTGCTTCAACCTTCAAGATTTAGATAGATTTTATCAAATTATTTTTGTGGACAGAAGTAGTATTACATACACACAAGCTATTGATGAGACTATATGTACAGGCACTTCTCGTTTGTATCATTTTGTACTAGAATAAAATCTCTCTGAGGCTTTGTAGATGCCCATTTTACATAGGAGAGAACCAAGACTTGGATACTTTCAGTAACTTAAGCAAAATCACAGTGTTACAAAGTGGCAAACCTAAATATCAGACTGAGGTGTGTGTGACTCCAATTTCATGGTTACAGATGACTCTGAACTGGTCTTTGACCTTTAATATGAAATCATACGTATATTGTCACTGTCTACCCCTCAATACCCAAGGGATAACAGCCATCATAGTGGTTCCAGTGAATTTATGAAAGACTAAATAGTTATCCTTCTCTCAAGGGAAAAGTCTGAACCTGATATAGTTCCAATTTCATCCAAAAAAAAAAAAAAAACTCTCAAGGAGTAAGTATACTTTCTTTGACAGGTGAATACATCCTATGACCAATTATAACTTTACAAATAGGCTTTAGAGTTCACTGATTAAATAAAATTGCTTTTTGATAACAATGGTACAAAGGATGGATTGGAAAAATCACTGTACTTTTAGTAAGGCTCTTATGTTACATAAGGCATGGTATTATGTTATTTGAAGATAGTGATAAAGTAAAATCATATTCAAAGCCATTTTTTGAATGAATAAAGGAACTCTCTTACTTCATTGAAAGCCAGGTTGAAAAGTAGAAGGAAAGACAGTTTTATCTGGCACTGTGTTGTTTTCCAGAATAGATCAACTTCCTGGTCGTTTCCTAGCTTCAAGTTCCCCCTACACACTTTGTATTAATTTGCTTGCCAATATTGACTGTTCCTTAGCTTCTGTTCTATCATTGCATTCTCTGCCTTTATCTCATGGCATTCTTCCTATGTGCATGTCTCTATTCATTTCCCCTTTTTGATAAAACATCATTTATACTGGATTAAGGCCCACCCTAAAGAGCTCACTTTAATCTGATTACCTTTACAAAGACCTAATTTACAAAGGAGGTAACACTTTGAGGTACTAGGGGTTAGTACTTCAAGATCTTTAGGGGGACACAATTCAAATCATAATGCCCTAATGTATTCCAGGTACAGATATTAAAACATTTTATATAAATGTAGCAGTACAGAATTCTATAATTTAGCATAGTTATACATAAAATCTCTTGAATTTTATTCACAGAGCTGTGTAAGAACATATTTAAAGATTATTGTTATTATTTAAAACAATAATTAGAAAAAATACTTGCATGAGATTATCTCATTATTTCTATAAAACCCTTATAAAAGTCTAGATGAAAAGTGTTATTGTCTTAGAATGGGTTTGTTTGCTTGTCTATAACATTTGTTGTTATTTTTTTTAATGTTGACTTGTTTTATGCAAAGCCCTAGAAATTTGAAAATTGAAGAAAAATAAAGAATAAAAACAAAATAATCAAAATACACAGAAATAGTTCATTGGAAATGAATTAAAACTACCAGTCATTGTCTCAGATGTGATATTACATGTGAGAGCAATGATTATGGCAGGCACAAAATATAAAATCCCAAGTTAAGGGCTTTGCTAATGAAATTATTTTTTATTGAACTGCAGAAAAAAGGGAAAGAATGTAAATATTAATCTTTTTTATTGCAAATTCTGTATTTTCTTTTTTCTAAAAAGGTCATTAATCAGAATTCAAGTTGTGTCCTTAAAAATAATAATAATACAGCATAATCAAGTATACAAGTTCCCTACATTTTTCTCATTTTTCTAAGTAGCTTATCTTCTCTTACTGTTTCCTTTTTTTCTAGGGAATAGACAGGGCAATCTTTTAAGAGAAACAGCCTCCAGACACCTGGGTGGCTCAGAGGTTAATCAACAGACTTCAGCTCAGTTCATGAACTTAGGGTCCTGGGATCAAACCCTATGTTGGGCTCCCCACTCAGTGGGGAGTCTGCTTGTCCCTCTCCCTCTGCTCCTCCCCCAAATTGTGATCTCTCTGTCACTCTGAAATTAATAAATAAATAAAATCTTAAAAAGGGAGAGAAACAACCTCTACATAAGGTACTCAATTGTTTTAAATTTTTAATTTTTTTTAGATTGATTTATTTATTTGACAGAGAGAGAGAGAGCAGGGGGAGGGTCAGAGGGAGAAGAAGAAAGAGATTCCCAAGCAGACTCTCTGCTGAGCATGGACCCTGTCCAGGCTCAATCTTGGGACCCCGAGATCATGACCTGAGCCAAAATCAAGAGTTTGATGCTTAACCGATTGAGCTACCCAAGTGCCTCCTTAAAAAAAAAAAAAAAAAAAAAAAAAAAATAGAGTATAGTTTACGTATAATAAAATATAAAGATCTTGGGGTGCCTCGGTGTCTCAATCATTAAGTGTCTGCCTTTGGCTCAGGTTATGATCCCAGAGTCCCAGGATCGAGCCACACATCCGGCTCCCTGCTCGTTGGAAAGCCTGCTTCTCCCTCCCCACTCTCCCTGCTTGTGTTCCCTCTCTCACTGTCTCTCTGTCAAGTAAATAAACAAATCTTTAAAAAATATATAAAGATCTTATATACACAATTAAGAGTTTTGGCAATTGTATTTACCCATGTAAATACCACCAAAATCAAGATATAGAGCATATCCATTAATTTAGAAAATTTCCTGTGTCTCTTCATAGATCATTTCCACCCTCTTTCCTCCCTCTATTTATTGGACTTTCAAAAGTTGTGCTTTTGTAATAATCTCTGAGAAAATTATTCCAAAAAACAAAATACATTTCTTTCCAGCACAAAAAATAAACTTATATCCATATATTGTTTTTTTAACAAAGATTTTGTATAACTGGTTCTAATTTACTTTTACTATAACTGTGGCCAGGTGACGTACTGATATCATTCCTGTTTCATTCATGAGAAAACCAAATTATATAGATCAATTGATTTTCCCAATGAAATATTATTAACAGAAGTGGTATAGAATGTAAGACTTCTTTCTCCAGAACTCAACACTTTCCATTATTTCTGATAGTCACCTGCTGTTCTTTTCCCTCTGAGTGATAAAATAGTTGTTCAATGTTATGCTTTTTGTGATACTGAGGAGTTTCAATATAAGTTTAATTTTGAAAATTTATATAATCTACATTTATTATACAAAATTGTTTTATTCTGTATGAATTGGTCAAGCAGATAAATTGACAGATTTTTTGGTATATTGGAAATCTGTGTCGTTAGTTCCCTTTATGCTTGTTTCTTTTCTTGTAGAGGGTCATTTACTCCCAAATTAGCATAAATGCAGATGTGACTTTGATTAAAAGTAATTCTCACCTCTCCAAAACAGTATTGTTTGTCATTAAAAATATAGAGAAGGAAATTTTTAAGATGATATGCACATTCCCTAAATGCACCTTATAATAGTAAATATGCAGATATTTTACTCTAGGTATGTTTTCGTTATCCAGGTTAGGTTAGCTGCAAAAGATTATATCTTCAGAATGAAATATCTACTAGTAAATATTTACTAGATGCCTATGACAACATTAAAATATTTAACATATCTTAAGTATGTTTTGTCAAATTAATTAATTTTTCACATATTTTTGGCTAAAAAACTTGCTAATATTTCCAATACACGCTGGGATTCAGCAGTTTCCAAAATAATAAGACAACTCATAATGTAACAAAGGCTTAAACAAGAGTTAGAAATCCGTTCTATGATTTTTCTCCAGATCTTTGTCTAGAGCATATTATGTGAGGTTGTCAAAAAACTTTTTTTCCACAAAGTTACCATGTTACTTTATGCTCTCAATTTTAATGCAGAATCAGTTTAAGATATGTTCATTTAAACATTTCTTTTCTCTTGCAAATACTTGAAGACAAGCCTCATTATGTTTCCCAATGTCCCATATTAAAAAACTGAAGCATACCTTTTTTTTCCTTCAGTATGAAAAAAAACTCTTTTCAGAAGAAAACATGTTTTCTTTTATGAGAACTTAAGATTGGTATAGCCTAAAAATTCTTCATTTTTAGTCTTGATTTTTAAAGTAAACCACAATGCATACCCTATTATAACAATTCTTTGCTAATACTGATCATTTAGAGATCTACCTGTCTCCTTTTTCAGAAGTTTAAAATATTATGTTTGCACTTTAATTTTTCCTAAAAGAGATTGTGTTTATGGCTTGAAGTCACTTGAAATATTTTGAGAAGTTAAAAGTCTTATGAAATGTGTTTTTTGAGTTTTTTTTTTTACATAAAATCTACTAGGATTCTAAACATTTCTCTATATTCCTTTATAATACCTGGAGGTTAGGACTTACGTGGTATTTTTTTTTTTTGAAGATTTTTTTTTTTTATTTATTTGTCAGAGAGAGAGAGAGAGAGAGCACAAGCAGGCAAAGTGGCAGGCAGAGGGGTCCCAAGACTTCTGTAGTATTGTGACATGTCAAAAATCCTTGACTTACACTGTAATGAGAACATAGCTATTATTTTAGCATGTATCATAAACTTAGAAGAAAATAATAAATATAAATGGCTCTCAAAATATTTTTTAATTAAAAACAATTAAAGGGAGAAAACATCTGTGTGTACATACACACACACACACAAATACTCATATATATATAATTCTAATTTCTAGCACCAAACCTTGTACTAGTATTCTTTCACTGTTTCAAACACACTGAAGGTTTTCGTTTTGTTTTGTTTTTGTTTTTGTTTTGTTATTCCTTCTGTCTCATATACTACAATTTTTTCTCTTTCTCATCCTTTTTCCTGAGGTCCTTAAGAGTTGGATATCAACTTAAAATGGTCTATAAACCTCTCTTATTCCCAATCTAATATCCCGTACTCTTTTCTTACCAGACTTACCATGATTTGCAATTTTAGGTTATTTAAATCCATTTCTTTATTTTATGTCCCTTTCCCTTGCTAGAATTAGGCAAATGTGTTTTATTTCATTAGAATGCTGTTGTACACCAAGTATCCTGCAGGCTTCAAGAAACTAATGAAGGCTTGTGAATAAATAAATTAATGACTGTTCATTCAGTTAATGTATAATGAATAAATGTGCATATACCTAGCCCTTTTTTTAAAAAAAAAAATTCTGGTTTGAAATGTATTTTTTTTAAATAACTACTAAATATTCTTGTCCTGATTGCCACATATTTGCTTATGGTTTAGAATGCTATTGGACCTTTGTCTTATTATTTTCAGTCAGTGCATCCATCCTCTAGTACCAAGTTTTAGAGAGACATGTATTGATATTCATTTCATTTAAATTATGTACTTGATTCAAGTTATTTTCTTTTAAAGAAACAGATCTCTTGAAAAGGAGAACTTTGGGGACGCCTGGGTGGCTCAGTGGGTTAAAGCCTCTGCCTTCAGCTTGTCAAGATCTCCGGGTCCTGGGATCAAGCCCCACATCTGGCTCTCTGCTCAGCAGGGAGCCTGCTTCCTCCTCTGTCTCTGCCTGCCTCTCTGCCTACTTGTGATCTTTGTCTGTCAAAATAAATAAATTAAAAAAAAAAGAAAAGAAAAGGAGAATTTTTCCTTGTCTAGCTCTGCTTAATTATTGAAACCACTTCATCCGTGTTTCTGACTGTTCTCAGAATCCCACATTCTTTTCGTTAATTTGCATCTTATGTTTGGGCTTCACACTTTCTTATTTTAATGTATCCTTAGTGGATTGATTATTTCTTCTCTGTTCACATGCAGTTTCAGGTTGTGTCTTCTCAATGATCAGGTATTGATCTGGTTCAAATTCTAGCCCTGCCATTTTTTTCTGAATACTTTTTTATATAGGCTTTATTATTTTTATTAGAGCAGTTTTAGGGTTACAGAAAAATTGTACATAAAACACATTGTTTCCATATAACTTCTTGCCCCTTCACATACACAGTTTCTCCTATTATTAAAAATTTGCATTAATATGGTATCTCCTATTATTAACTCTTAGATTAGTTTGCTACATTTATTATAACTGGTTAACTGATATTAACACATTATTGCTAGCCACAGTTCATGGTTTACATTAGGCTTCATTTTTTGTGTTGTATAGTTATAAAGGTTTTGATAAATGCATTTACCATTATAGTTTCACACAGAATAGTTTTACTGCCATAAAAAAATCTCTGTATTCTACCTATTCATCCTCCCCTTCCTTGATCCTCTAGCAATACTTATCTTTTTATTGTTTTTATGGTTTTGCCCTTTCAAGAATGTCATATAGATAGAATGATAGTGTGTAGTTTTTTGAGACTTTTTTTTTTACTTAGTAATATGCATTTCAATTTCTTCTATGTCACTTAGCAGTATGCATTTAAATTTCCTCTACGTCTTTTTTTATAGCTTGATAGCTCACTTCTTTTTATAGCTGAATAATATTCCATTATATAGATATACTATAGGTGTTTTGTTTGGTTTTTATCTATTTACCTATTGAAGGATGACTTCATTGATTCCAATTTTTGGTAATTACTAATAGGCTACTATAAACGTGGGTGCACGTTTTATGTGCATACAAAGATTTCCAACTTATTTAGATAAATATCTAAGTCTAGGAGTCTGCTGAGTTTTGTGGTAACCTTATTTATGTTTCTTTACCTTTGTTAGAAACTGCCTGCAATCTTCCAAAGTAGCTGTACCAATTTGCATTCTCACCAGCAAGGAATGAGAGTTCCTGTTGTCTCTAGTCCCTACCAGCATTAGATACTATCCATGTTTTGGATTTTAGTCATTCAATTAGGTAGGCTGTGACTTCTCATTGTTGTCTTATTTGGAATTGCCAGCAATATGTGGTGTTGGGCATCATTTCCTGGGTGTATTTCTCATTTTATATCCCCTTTGATGAAGTATCTGTTAACATATTTTCTCAATTTTTAAACTGAATTTTTTGTTGAGTTCTAAGAGTTCTTAGTATATTTTAGAAGCAGGTCCTTTTTCAGATATGTATTTTATAATGATTTTCTCTTAGTATGTTCTTTATCTTTTTATACGCTTAACAGTGTCTTTTTCAGAGTAGATTTTTTAGTTTTAATGAAGTCGTAGGGGCCAAGTACGGGCTACTCCAAGATGGGCCACTTTGGTGTGAGCATTATTCTGAGCTGAAGGCAATTGAGACCCTAGGGGCTCAAGAGAAACTTTTGTCCCTTCCTTAAATACAAGGGAAGAATTTTAATTGGGGGTCTTTCCTAGAATAAGACTTATTAGCAGAGATAAATTTTATCTGAGTGACTCATCTGTATGGTAGGGCAAGCATCTAATTACCAAACACCTACTCTTCCTGTTGCCCTGTGAAGTGCATTCCTTTCCGCTGAAGATCCAAATTCCTACGTTCTTGTCTTTAGCTCAGAATGACATGTATACCTCACTCTGCCTGTCTTTGGAATTTCCATGTCTGTGTGGATTCCCTAATGGTATACTATTAAGTTTACTTTTCTCTTGTTAACCTGTTTTATATCAATTTGACTCTTAGTTTAGCTAGAAGGACCCTTGAAGTGGAGAGGAATTCTTGCTCCCTGGCAGCATCCAACTTATCATTTTTTCTTTTATAAATTATGTTTGTGGTGTTGTGTCTAAAAAGTCATCACCAAACCCAAGATTATGATTTTCTCCTATGTTATCTAATAGAAGTTATATGGTTTTGCATTTTATATTTAAGTCTGTGATACACTTTGAACCTTGCCATTTTTAACCCAGTGTTCTTCAGCAACTTGGAGTCTTCATAAGAATGGTGCTTATTTTTCAGTCTTATTGATAGAACATGTATACGGTCCCAGAGTTTTGCACATAGGAGGAATTCACAAATATTAATTTCCTCTGTTCTATTTTCTCGTCTCGAATTTTACTTCCCAGCATTTCCAAAATCTCTATATTTCTTAGAACTTTTCAGCCAGATTTAGGGAAGTAAATAAATAAATAAATAATTTGCCTAGATTATTGTTACATATGTTAGAATTAAAGTTCAATCTCACTTGCTATTACTAGTATATTAACACATCAAAATGTCACATTTTATCAAGATTTGTTCTGGCAGACATTGAAAATGAGTGTATTTTCTTAACGATACCAAAGAAATAATGTCTATGATTTTATATATCTTGAGATATATATCAAAAAGCAAATTCAGAAGAACGCAAGTGGATATGAGAAAAAGTTGTTATATAGCATACATAATAACATTTAAAATTTTAAAAATTCCACAAAACTAAAGAAAACTGTTTTTTAAAAATATATACATTGATAAAATTATAAAGAAGTATCTGGAAATGATAAACCAAATTTAAGGCAGTTGTTCTTTTTGAAGGAATAATGGAAAAAACATGATTGGGCTTTGATTCCTAAAGAGCTTCAGATGACTTAGGAATGACTTTCTTTTTAATAATAGTGGGCTATAACTGGCTCAATAAATTATTTAAAGTCAGAAAAAATGAGACTTATTTAATCAAAATTACACTTTATAGCACCTGAACTATAGAACAGGATAACTAAATAAAACTTAGGATTGTATATTTGTGTTCATATTTCAGACATTGCCATGTCAACAAAGGGACCAGCTGTAAATAACTCAATTATGGATCTGTAAATATTTTTGTCTATACAGTGCATTGATTTCAGACTTAAAGCCCTACTTTCATTCCCTCAGGCAAAGTAACTGCCTTTTTTTTTTTCTTTCCCTAAGATTTCATATTTATTTATTTGAGAGAGAGAGAAAGCACAGCAGGGAAGAGGGAGAAGCATACTCCTGGCTGACCAGGGAGCCTGACACCAGCCTTGATCCCAGGACCCTGAGATCAGACCTGAGCTGAAGGCAGAGGCTTAATGGAGACTCCCAGATGCCCTCAAAACAACCCCTTTTTGTATTTCAATCAGTGATCTTTAAAAAACTGAAGATTTTGAACTAGTTGCTGAAAGTTTTTGCTATACCAGTTGAACTATCAAAATAGTTTTAATGAGTTTTCCTTATTGATTAAGCACATGCAAAAAAAATGCAACATATTAAAGTGTTTGTAAATAATATTTTTATTTCCCAGAAATATATAATTCTTAGACACATATTAGAGTGTAAGGGCCTGTTTAGCCAGAGCGGCACCATGTTGGTTGAACGGCCATTTTGTTGTTTATGCAGTAAAACTTAAATTGACCCTGCAGCCCCCCAGGGGAACTTACTAAAAAACAAGTCCGGGAAACCAGTCCTAGATAACAAAGCCCAAATACAAGGGTGGATCAGGTCAGGTGGAGATAACAGCCCAAATGCAGGGATGAGTGGGGTCAGGTGGAGACATCCAATCAGTAGAGCATACGTACTGTCTCCCTAGCTACCAAGGAGTGTGGGCCCTGCCTTTTGGGCGCCAGTTCTGACCAAGGTGATGGGCTGGTTTAAATGTCTACTATAGGGTAAATTGTAGTTCAATTGGCCACCCGTGTGTGATCTAGCAAGACTGTGCAGCTTTCTCTGTGTGTTACAATCTTATTGGCCACCTGTGTGGCCAGGCCCAACCACACGATCTTTGCTCTATAAAAGTTAGTCTGGGAGGCAGGGAGGGGTCGCCTCTTTGCAAGAGACAGTCCCTGGCCGGTCAGTTTGATTTTAGATGCTTGGCACGAAATAAAGCTTTCCTTGACCTTTGCTTTGTATCAGTCTCGCTCCTTTGACCATGGGGACCCAACAAGAGGGTTTCAACTGTAAATATCAGAAAATATGATTCAGACTGGCTTAACTGATAACAAAATTACCAGCTCATTTAATTGAAAGTCCAGAGATAAGGTGAGCCACGGGAGGGGGAAATAACCCCGTTCCTCAGACTCTCATTTGGCTGCCCCATATTATGTATACTGAATGTTTTGTTAGGGAGGAAGAACTTACTCTGATGTTCAAGGTCCTACCTAGACTAAGAATCAAACTGAGATGAGACAGAGTCACTGGTTCCTCCATAGGGGGATTCCACACAGACATGGAAATTCCAAGATAGTCAGGCAACAGGAGGTTTATATGAGCTAAGGAGAGGGATAGGGTCTGGAGACACAAAAGGCAGAAGGATCATTAGCAGGAAGGTAGGAGATGTTTGTAAAACAAAGGTTCCCCCTATTATGCAGGTCAGTTTCTTAGGTAAAGAGGAATTTCTGTTAAGTTCTGTTAATTCCCTCAGGCAGACAGTTGAGAGGGCAGTAAAGAGCTTTTCCTGAATCTGCTGGGTTTTGATTGCTTTTAATACAAAATAATGTTCATGCCAAAGTGGCCCATCTTTGGGCAGCCTACCCTAGCCCCTACAGTGTCAGTAAAATACTCCTTCATAGTGGCAAAATTATATTAGCCTTCCTACTTTCACATAAATACCTAATGGCATCAAATGAAAGAGAGAGAGCATCATTTCTGGAGGCTTCCTCATTAGAGGTGTTGCAGGGGACATACTTCTCACAAGACATCAGTAAATGCCCATCTTATGCATTGTGTCAAATGCCCAGGCTAAATCAATGCTACTTAGTTTAGTCCTAATTCCTAAACAAGATACTTCAGGAGTTGAGTAAACTTAGCTGCACACTGGAACCACTTAAAAAAATACTAAGATCTGCATCCTATCCTGAGAGACTTAGATTTAATTGGATTCGGATGCAATCTGAGCTTTAGGATTTTGAAAAACTAGTGTATGATTCTAATGTGTAGTCAAAGTTGAAATTCACTGTCTTAGAGCGGTCACACCCTTGACATAGAGTTTCAGTATAGGATCAACTTCCCATTTAATATGTGAAATACAGAGGAAGAAGTAGATACCTGAAAAAAAAAAAATCAGTTATCTGACGGAATAGGCAAGGGAGAATAGGTATCGTATATGTAACTGATAATGTCCACACCACTTTTCCAGTTCTATATTACACTATCTATAATCTGATATTAAAAATAAAAAGACTTTGGCATGTGAAAGCCAGGTTATATATTTAGAGTTTAGGAGAATACAGATGAACATAAATTACATTAAATCCTACTCTAAAATGTATAGATTTATGTATAAAAATAGGAAAACAAGTGAACATTCAAAAATTCCAATATATTTGTGTTCTCTCTCAATCAAAGCTTTATAGATATAATAAAAGTGTAAAAACAATAAACAGTAAATTCAGGTGTTAGTGGATCTATTTATTCAATTAAAATGAACATAATGCCTGATATTGGAACAGCTATTATCCTTCAAAACATTAAAATATTGTCTGGTTTTAATAGCAGATGTGGCAAACAAACACTTTTTAATAGAGACATTGAAGGCTTTTATCGAAGTGAAAATGTGTGGAAAAAGGATAAACATTTCATCCATTGCTAAAAATAGCATATTTAGTCAGGTGTTAAATAAATTACTAGGAAATGAGAGGCAGACAGGTAAGATTTGATGGAGAGAGAGCAGGAAAACTCTTAAAACAAAACAGAATGGGACCTTAATCTGGATGGTCAGTTAGACAACAGCATAAATGCCATGAATAACTGGTAAATGGATCAGCAAGAGTCAGCTGGTGGAGCCCCATACTCAGAATTTTACATATTTCATGATTGCACCTTCTAGTGGCACTGGGATTAATATATTACCCAATATTCTGAAGTGTAACACTGGATGTAATACAGATATAAATAAAGTAGTCTTTATATAATTAGAATTATTGAATTTCAAACACTCACTTTAGAAAATCTGGATAAAATATTAAACCCAATAATATACTCTCAAATTAGAAAATATTTTCATGTTTGAAGCAAAATAAGTTGAAGTATATTGATTGATAGTTTATACACGTCTGCACTCAAAGCAAAACACTAAAAGATCATTTGTTTTTATTTACGCACAATCAAGCTCTGGAAAGCAATATGCTCTTTCAGCAACTTGATATGTTCAATTTCCCAGGCTTCAGTACCACATATGTCAAAGTTTGGGCTATTATTTCCACCATACAACATTTCTACTCTGAGTAGTCAACTTGACTTGGCATTTACTCACTGCTAAAGGCATCCCAAAAGGAAATGAAATCATTAGTGTCACTCTACAAAATATTTACAGAAGAGAACCTCTGCATCACCTTATAAGAAATCGGATATCTTGTTGTTGAGCATATGTGAAGAAATAATAAACTTTCTTCAATAAATACCTCCAATTCTTCATATAACCAAGTTTATTTCTATGGTATCATTAATGACATGGTAGTCTGAAAATTCTTACTAAGATGTCAAATTCATTATAACTGTCTAAGTTAACTTTTCTTATATCAACAAAGAAGGAAGATAGTATTAGTCTTTGCAACAAGCGAGTAACATCATTCATTTCCTAGAAATATTATGGATTTAAACAAAATATAGCATGAGTATCAGAGTGGAAAATGAGCAGATAAACAAAATTACAGAACTGTGTCCTAAAAATCTCTTCAGCATAATGGTGGAGAATCTAGAGAAGTGCTAATCGTGTCTTCTATTTTAGAAATGTGTGGACTAGAGGCAAGAATTCAGAAGTTGCTGTTCTGAGGAGCTTCAGGACTCATAGAAAGCCTATTCTAGCAGAAACCCAACAGGGAAAGGGGACTTCTCTCTGGTGCAACAGCACACTTCTTGCCAAGGAGAAAGAAAGCAAACGCAAGGAAAATGGACACATCCACATCATCACTTTGGTAATGATGCCAAGCTAAGCAGAGGGTTAGACTGATGCATGATGACTCCTGGTGCTGTCACCCAATAACAGAGCTGTCCTGCAAATAAAACGGGAAATATGTATTAATCAGATTTCCAAAAAATGTTGTTAAAAGGACTGAGGAGCCACCAGAACCACAGGGAGGGGATCCAAAAAGAATGCATTCACCTTCTTTATGGGCGAGTACCACACACAGATCTCTATATGTGGAAGGCAAAATAGAACAAATAAAAGAAAAAACGAAAACTGTGGGCTGCTAACCCAAGCTATGGAATGAAAGTAGGCTTCAAAATTAGAAAGAAAATCAAGTCACTAAAAAAAGAAGTTGTTCTAGTCTAAGAATATTACATTATCTAAGTGAAAAAGTTATTGGTACAGAATTACATTAACAAAAAAAAAAAAAAACTCTCCATCTCTCACCCAACACATTGCTCAGTATATTTAATAATAATAGCCTTAAAGTGTCCACTATATCTCAGGTACTTCTCTAAATATTTCATGGATAGTAGCTATCATTGTCCCTAATATAGTCCCTACCTGAGAATGATATTTTATCGTACCCATTTTTAGAGAATGGAGGCTCTGAGATAGAACATATGCAAGTTTACACAGCTACTATAAGACATTTGACTCCAGAACACCTGACCCTCTGATACATATTTTAACTCCATATGCCTTATTGCCTCTTGTAAACTTCTAAAATTTTTCTGTAATTATAGAAGTATATATATACAAATATGGCACAATTGGAATTAAATTTATAAGTTATAGGCTTTTTAATTTTTTTATATGTTGTACTTTCTGTGGTATATGATAGCATTTTAAAATGATGTCTAACTCATTACATACAAAAGCATATCATTTATTTTAATTATACCAGATAGTATAACCAGTGCCCTCTTAATGTCATTTGTATTATTTTTTATTTTTAGCCATTATAAACAATAAAATGGAAAAGAACATGAAACATGTCCCCGTGCCAATGCATATGTATATTTCTAGAAGTAGAATAAAAGCATTTGGCACTCACTCATAATGAATTCATCACAGATTTAATTCCCCAGGAATCAACTCTGAGATGGAAATTTGCATGCTAGAAGTTTATTGTAGGGTACCCTTGATGTAAGTGCAGTGCTTTTATATGCAATTTTTATTAGAATAAAATTTTTAAAAAAATAAAATATATGTGGGTCTAAAAAAAATTCATAATCAGACAGAAGCAGAAGGTGAATTGCGATGTAAAGACAGTGGAGACTCCTCAGTCCTACTGGGAACTCTAGAGCAGGGATGACCCAGTAGAGCTGTCCCACATTGAGGCATGGGGGCTTAGGCTTTATATTCCTGCATCTACCAGTCTTTGGGTATGAGCAGTCCTGAAAAAGAGAGTGACTTTGAGTGAAGTGTCTTTCCAGCTTTTATAGCCCTCAGCCACCAATGTTCTCAGGAAAAGGGAAAATGAGGAGTTTGGTACTAGGTTGCATAACATCCACTAGCACGTATAGTTAATAATATAGTATTGTACACTTTGAAATATGTTAAGAGGATAGATCTCATGGTAAATGTTCTTACACAAAATACACACACACACAAAAGAATACAAGAACGTTTTGGAAGAGATATGTATGTTTATTACCTTGATAATGATGATGGTATCACAGTTGTGTGCATATGTCCAAACTCATCAAGATATACTCACTAAAGGTGTGCAATTTTTGTGAGTATCAACTATACCACTATACCTGTCTATAAAGGTAAATGAATACATGAAAAAAGAAGGAAAGAAGGGAGGGAGGGAGAGGGAAAGAAGGAGAGCAGGAAGGAAGAGAGGAAGGGAAAATTTACCTGAATATGCTCAGATATATTTGCTTCTTATAAGTTCTATAAAATGCTACTTAGGATTGTGATTAGCTTCTTTTCTGGGGATAAATTATAAAAGGATGACTAGTAAGTTCTAACACCTACCTCTGCAACTGGTCCACAGTCCGTAACTAATATACTTCATTTCTCTCTTCCCAATTCACTTTATATTCTCTTTACCAGCCACTGGAAGAGTTCTGGTCTTGCTCTAACCCTAGAGGTCTATGTAATAATTCATCTCCTGGGGTTTACCATCACTAGTACCACTAATAAACCAAATACTACAAGACTTGTTGAGTTTCATAGTGCAAAAGGCATATCTGCTTGTACTTTGGCCTGAACCTGTTACCAAGTCTTCTGCTCTGGGATTCATTAAAAGTGGCAGGCATTTATATCCCTAGGTCAGTGGGTTAAAGCAATATTTCTGCCATTATAACACAAGAATCCTTCCAAGTGTTGCACTTCCCTTTTAGTGATGTATGGTATAAGATGCGCTAATTTGTCTTTAGTTTGTGAAGTATAACATGAAATGATTTGTCCTTAATTTGGAAGAGCTATCCCAGCATGCTCTAGAACATTGGATCTCTAAAACCTTCATTTGGAACAGGACCTTAAGTCTTCATAAAGTTTATCTGTCACCACCTGGAACATGTATATCTTCACAAGCTTTTCATCCTATTTGCCATTTATTGCTCATCCAGTTTGAGTAACATAATAATAAATAATGTCATAAATATTATGGATTAGTGTGACAGTTCTGCAGAATGTCCAGACAGTCCAGTTATGTTCAAATTATATTATGATACAGTGGGAGAGATAATGTAATCTTATGATATTACATGTATATTATATTCTGTTCCAAATGAATGTACTCTATTTCTGACCCTCCTGTCTAATAAGAAAAGAAACGAAAAGCATTCTACATACTTGGCCACATACTGTGTATCTGAGGCAGTGTTATTCTGCTTGATCAAATAAGGTATCTAGAACAATGGCAGCAGTTGAACTATTGCTTGGTGAAGCTTGAGTTGTCCATTGTCATTGTCATCTTCAAAGTGATGACAAATTATAATTTATCCCCATTTTCAAAGGAAAATGGGCCCATAATAATTTTATATCTCTATTTTTGTAGGGACCAGTCTGGTGAATGGAGTGGAGAAATGATAGGGAACCTAACTTTTTCCTCAAAGGTGGCACATTTCTGCTTTTCCCCTAGGATGCTAGGTTATTTTTAATTTATGTTCCTGGCTGGGGAGTGGGAGTTTAGGGAAGAGAGAGGTTTAGTGGCTCCAATTAACATTCTTTTAAAAAAAAATTATTTATTTATTTGACAGAGAGAGAGAGAGAAGGAGAGAGAGACAGTGAGAGAGGGAATACAAGCGGGGGAGAGGGAGAAACAACCTTCCCGCCAAACAGGGAGCCAGATGCAAGGTTGGATCCCAGTACCCTGAGATCATGACCTGAGCCAAAGGCAGCCTCTTAAAGACTGAGCCACCCAGGTGCTCCCCAATTAATATTCTTTATAATTCTAATCCCCAAGCCAAAAAAAAAAAAAAAATGGAGTGAAAGTTCTACCAATGAAAAATTACGTCTGTTTCAAGTATATCTTTATGGCCTGGGTAATGTCAGTTGGAACTAGTGGACCCACTGTGGGCTATGCCTGGGTCAGGTACATTTATTCCCTTGCCTCCATATGCCTCCATTCTCATACTAGGACAATGAAACTTATGAAACTTAGATTTCAGTGTTACATTGAAAGTCCAACATCCTTGAAATGTTTGTCATTCTTCCTCCTAAATGTAGTTACAAAAGTAATATGACTATAGATCCTGTTGGTGGAATCATTGCTATATCTTGTGGTGTTACAGTGTGTTTTCTCCTGGGCACCTGGCCTCTCTTTCAACTAGTGGGTTTGAGGTCTGAAATCTGGGCAAAGGATCATCATATTTAGCTGGGGAGGCTGCCCTCATCCTCCTCATTATCCAGTCTTGATTTATTTTGATTATGTAAATTGAAGAATATCCTTGTCTACTAATCTATCCTGCTTCTAGAGGCAATGTGTTTTATGACATATAACCATGGCTCTCTGAGGATCAGAACCCCGCTTTCTACCTCTCTAAAGTTAGTGATCATTATAATTTTACCCTATTTGCTCTAAAGATTATGTGCCATTACCTAGTCCTTTGAAATTCCCCCAATCCTGTTAACTCCACAAGAAGCCAATTTTGGTAACAGTATCTCCTATAATCAGTCTTTGTGTGTGAAGGACAACTAAGATTCTCAATGAAGTTCATGCTCCTCTGAAAAGCATATATATTACCACTTTGATAAAAAGAGTCGTCTCCACATCCTTTTACAGAACAAGACCAGTCTTGTGCCCTTACATAAAATACATAGTTTAGCATGCTTATTTTGCTGAGCTTTTGATTTTTTTCCCCACTCTTTACTATAATAATTCTGGTATTTCTTCCTTAGTTATTATGGAGCATCAATTTATACAAGCTTCCAAGGATTGACTGACCAAATGCCACTTCTTTAAAGTAGGATCATACATACAGATAACTTCCACATAGCTCATATAAGACAGGGGAACTGAAGTGACATTTTTTATAAGAGATTTCTCCACTTCTCCTTCCTTCTCCCTTTTTCTCTTTTCTCATCTCTATTCCTCTAATTTATTCCTACAATCTCATACCTCCTTTAAGAAGAAACAAAAGGCAGTGTGAATATTATCTAAAGTATTTTAAAGGAGATATTTTAAGTTTTTTTTTTTAAGATTTTATTTATTTGACAAGAAAGAAATCACATGTAGGTAGAGAGGCAGGCAGAGAGAGAGAAGGGAGGAAGCAGGCTCCCTGCCGAGCAGAGAGCCCAACGTGGGGCTCGATCCCAGCACCCTGGGATCATGACCTGAGCCGAAGGCAGAGGCTTTAACCCACTGAGCCACCCAGGTGTCCCGGAGATATTTTAAATTTTAATGGAAAATGGGCCCATAATAATTTTTATATCTGTAAATACTTATTAGCTTTCCTCTTAAGTATTTTTATTTCACATATTTTTTGGATTGGCTAACCAAAATTGTGCTACAGTCCATAATTAATTATGTTGTATGCATACAACCTTAGAACTAAGAATGCATGATTAGTAATTAGGTTATAAATTGCTGATACATATACACATCAAATACAAACACACATTTTATAACAGATACAGCTTTTATTATACTGCTAGTCCCAACAACAAACTAAAGATTTATTTCATTTCTTATTTGCTTATAATACATTTTCAAAATGTATGAAAGTACTTAGGCTTTTGCTTGCTCAGTTGATTTTCTTTTGAAACTTAAAGTCTGACATTTATTAAATTTAGAGTTTAAAATGTTTCTCCCTGTAAAACTTCTGACATAATGCACATTTATGAATTATTTTTCAAAATGTTCATAAATTTAAGTTCCATATCTC
Source organism: Mustela erminea (assembly GCF_009829155.1). Classification (NCBI taxonomy): domain Eukaryota; kingdom Metazoa; phylum Chordata; class Mammalia; order Carnivora; family Mustelidae; genus Mustela; species Mustela erminea. Next base: position 107,163,176 of record NC_045617.1, on the reverse strand, counting down.
AGTACTTTCATTTCTTTAAATAACACTCTGCTTCTTATTTTGTATTCTAAATGTCTGTCTCCTAGTCAAACTGTACTTGAAAGAAAAAGAATATATGTAGAAATTTTATGATTTTATATGTTCTCCAACTGTATTTAAAATGTTATAGGGGTGCCTGGGTGGCTCAGTGAGTTAAACCTCTGCCTTCGGCTGGGATCATGATCTCAGGGTCCTGGGATCGAGCCCAGCATTGGACTCCCTGCTTGGTGGGGAGCCTGCTTCCCCCTCTCTCTCTGCCTGCCTTTCTGCCTACTTGTGATCTGTCTTTCAAATAAATAAATAAAATCTTAAAAAAAATAAAATAAAACAAAATAAAATGTTATATACATTATATATATTTGTTTGTTACATTATATTTTTATATTTATTTTTATGTATTTTTAAATATGCTATATATATTTTTTAAATGCAGATTGAATAGTGTTTGAACACAGTGTATATGCTTTATATTATACATTCTCATTCACATGCATATGTATATTTAGATAAAAATTTAAAGAGTAAAAAGGTACAACTATGAATTTATCTGTATATTTAGAAAATTATACTTAAAAGCAAACTTACATTGATTCGTCCAAAGGATCCATTTTGGGAAAAACCAAGAGCCAGAAGTAATAGGAAAACATCATCAATTTATTTTGTTTATACACACATGCTGTCAAAACACAAAAATAAAATACAAAAATAAGAATTTAAAGATATCAAATTTATACATTTTAAATATAAACTGAGGTTATGATTAAAGGCGCATGCAGTTATTCATGTTATTCATGCTTGTAGTATTAGCCATATTCCTTATCAATAGGTAAACCCAGAGAATGGTGGCGTCAACTATCTTGTATCCAGCCTTTTTATGCAACTATTTTATTCTACCTTATTTAGATTGTTATTAAAAAAGTCACTTTCTTTTTTTTTAAATTCACTTTTAAGATTATTTTATGTTTGTTCTAGCTTTAAAAAAAAAAAAAACCTGCTAAAATCTGACCATCTGTCTCAGTGATCAAATGTCCCATTCTTACATTTCTGTATTATGATTATTATGGCAAAAATGTGCATCTGCTTTTGCTGTCCAACATTGAGTTGGCTTTAAGTGTATGAATTTTGGCTTTTCTCGCAAATACAACATGCATTTCACCAGATCTTCTTCAGGCTTTAAATGTGAATGTACTAGAGGTTTGACCCAAGCATTTTGTATTTCAACTTCTTCCTATGAAATGAGAATCCCTTGAATCTTGAAAAACCCTAGAATTATTTTTGGAAATTCTGATCAACAACTTGAATTCAACAACTCTGAAAAAGTTTATTGATCAACTGTTTTTTCACACAGCATAGAGATTAAATCATGTAGAATACTTGAATGCATAGATAATTTAAATAGAATTTTCCAAGGAAATATCCAAATAGTTCATTTACATCAAAATGTACATTGCTTTAAAAAATACAGAAAATAGTTCCTTCAGTATAGATAAATGATTTATAAGTTATCTATAGATAAATGAATAGTGTGTGTCCCAAATCATGAAGTGTATATCTTGATATATGTTTGTATAATATATATATTACCAGTTTAAGTGAGCTAAATGGTTTTCCACATTTTTTTCCCAAAAGGATCTCAGTGATCAAGAGTATACTAGTGATCGTTGTACAATTCATTATTATTTTTTTAAAGATTCTATTTATTTATTTGAGAGGGAGAGTGAGAAAGAGAGAGAGGGCACTAGTGTGAGTTGGGGCGAGGGGATAGTAGAGAGGGAGAAGCAGACTCCCTGCTGAGAAAGGAGCCTGATGCAGGGCTGATCCCAGGACCCTGAGATCATGATCTAAGCCATACTGTGCCACCCAGTGGCACATACTATTACTCATACTATTACCCCTAACACATGATTGATACAGTTTTTTTAGTGGTATACCTGATGAGATAACTGAATGAATGAACAAATAGGTGAATGGATAAAACAATAAAATAAGGAATGAATGATTTAGCTGCTTAGCCTGTATTTTTTATTTCTTTTTTATGTGCCCTTAACTTTTTAAGACATTAAAAATATAATAATACTATTTTATATTTTGTTCTTATCATTTCTTTTTTGCCTTCCAATTTCAATTGGGATTTTATTTTGCATACAAGTAATGGTGAATATTAATATTGAGTAAGTTAATTAGTAAAAGAAGAGAGTTTTTTCAGTTCTGTATACTGTGATATTTGTATTTATAAGTTTATAGCCAAAAAAGCTGATATACTTATACAAAAAAAGGTATATAAATATTGTCAAATCATATTTAGTCATTGCATATCAATATTTAAGGTGAGGTAAACATATAGAATGGTTAATATTTAGAAATGTGAATCAATTAAGATTTTGAAGCTAATTTTTTTTGAATACTCCTTTGTCCTATTTTATAACAATGAAATCTACTTTATTTTCTATTGTTAGTTTTGGTTCTTTCAGTAAACATGTAAGAATTGAAGTGTTGTTCTTAGAAGGAATTCAATGTATTTTATGCCAGTGAATTTTTGATTATCTCACTAGGAAGACAGCAAACTAGAATATACTAGTCTACCTTTAAGTACATTAAATTCATTTTCAAGTATTTACTACTGGAAATTGTACATTCAAAAAGTCATAGAGTACGTGTTTTGGTTTGTTTCATATTTCAGTCCATAAAAATTCTGCTTCTAGCTGTGAGTTTGGAAAATCCTGCCAGTTCATACTAAATCCTGAAATTATTTCATGATACAAACTAAAAACCAGATTGGAGCTCTCACATAAAACGTGTTTTTCTCCATCCATCAGAGACTAGTTTCTCTGACATATCTAAAAGCAGATTCAAATATGTAAATGTATAGGTCTGATTGTTAGTAATAAATAGTGACTTTGTTTTTTAGAACTTTATTTTCTACAAATATTCATTCATCTCCAAAAGCCTCACCTTGGCATCATCAGTCCTATTGACATATGGCCAGATGCTTTCCTGAGGATTTGATCCTTGTAAGGACACCACATGAAATCTTGGGCCACCTGTTATTTGAGAAGATAAAACAAACAGTCAGCACATATGTTAAATACTCAAGTATTATTAGTTACTCACAGGGAACTCTTTTAAAGTAGTCAAGTTGGAATTATGTACTCATGAAAGAATACAAGAAAAAGAAAAACAAATATTTATGCAATGCCACTTAGAAGTAAAGCTACTTTAAGTAAAGTAAATGCACTGAAGCTATTTTACTGGGATTTGATATATTTAATTTTAACATTGTTTCTCAAGATATTGGATAGTCTTATAACTGAAACCTTCAAGAAAGAGAAAATTAAAAGAAAGAAAATAAGAAACTTGAAGGAAGAGTTCTAGGCTTCAGATCCTAAGTTTACCAACTGGTGACTTTGGATGAGTCATTTTTCTCCTTTGCACTTCTGGCTATCTCATCTATAAAGTGAGAATTAAAAATGAAAAAACAAAACAAACAAATAAAAAAACACATGTTTTGCTTATTTCAAAGCATTATTGGAGGTATCAAATTGAATAATGCATTTGACCATTTTAAAATAAGATGTGATTGACAAATAAATGAAAAGTACCACTAGAAACTAAAGCAATCCTTATTGTTGAGATGCATATTTTATTTAAAATTCTTTATAAAATTTAAAATTTCAATTTAAAATTGCTTTTTTTAAAAAAAAAGATTTTATTTATTTATTTGACAGAGAGAAATCACAAGTAGACGGAGAGGCAGGCAGAGAGAGAGAGAGAGGGAAGCAGGCTTCCTGCTGAGCATTGAGCCCGATGCGGGACTCCATCCGGGGACCCTGAGATCATGACCCGAGCTGAAGGCAGCGGCTTAACCCACTGAGCCACGCAGGCGCCCCGCCTTTTTTTTTTTTTTTTTAAATTTTCAGAAAAAACAGTATTCATTATTTTTTCACCACACCCAGTGCTCCATGCAATCCGTGCCCTCTATAATACCCACCACCTGGTACCCCAACCTCCCACCCACCCCCGTCACTTCAAACCCCTCAGATTGTTTTTCAGACCCGCTTTTTAAAATTCTGTGACAGCACCTAGCTACCACCATGGGTAGGTAGAGATTGTTGCTATCAGGCACTATATATACTTTTTATTCATTATATCATTTAATCTTTATAATAATTCTCTGAGATTACCAATTTCATTAAGCTCTTTGATCTTCAATTTTCCAAATGAAAGAATTCAGGTAAGCCTATATGATTCCAACTGAAGCTCATACATCAATTAATATTTATAATATGTTCAGCATATACTATATACATGAGAATATGGAGATTCAGATTCACACTTGGGAGCCAGAAGTTTAATTAGTGGAGGCTAATCATGGAAATGTTTATAATTTTTATTTATAAATCTGCTAAAGGGTAGGACAAGCAAATTTTAGGGGAAGATGAAATTACGTGCAGGATTAGTAAATAACTGATAGTATAGTGCTCCTTGAACTCAATAATTTCTGAGAGAATGACAGATGCTAGATGGTTGACTGTTAGACTGAGCTAGAGTCTGTGAGGTACAGACAAGATCCAAATGCTTTACTTTTCATTTATTTGATTTCTCTTCAGTTTTCCGACATTATTCAAATATTAGAGAAAAGATGTTTTTAAAAGCAGGCAAAAACTGGAATGAAATCCAGATGCTTAGCATAAAGGAACACCTTGTTATAAATACTCTGGTGATTATAAGCATAACATGTTGCTAAAGATATTGAATTAAATATCATCTCAGTCTTTTAAACAGTGAAAATTATTTTACATAAAAGAAATAATTGAAGAAGTTTTCTCAATTGGTAATTAAACTCAATAGTTGTGAAATTGAAATTGGTAGCATAGTTGTTCTCTTATCTGTTTCAGTGGCCTACTATGTTAGGAATTTACCAAATGCTTCTTTTTTTTATTAAATTGATTTATTTATTTTCAGAAAAACAGTATTCATTATTTTCTCACCACACCCAGTGCTCCATGCAAACCAAATGCTTCTTAAATCTTATTTTAGCCATTGCAGTGAGTCTTGCAACAATATACATTGAATTGTCTCAGGAAATTAGGCAAATAATGTTTTTAAAGTATGTATAATTTCTTAATCTTGTTATAAATAAAAATGCCACATATTAGTTTAGTGTAATAATTCATTAAAATATAAAGAATAAGTTTGAAACAGTACTGTTCATACTTCTTAAATTTTTTTTTCAGCTGTGAGTGTACATCTGGATGGACTGGACAAAACTGTAGTGAAGAAATAAATGAATGTGACTCTGACCCCTGCATGAATGGAGCTCTTTGTCATGAGTCTACCATTCCTGGGCAATTTGTATGCCTGTGTCCACCCTTTTATACTGGAAAATTTTGCCATCAACACTATAACCCTTGTGATCCACTCAGTGACCCTTGCAGAAACAACTCAACATGTTTGACTTTGGTAGATGGAACTCATTACTGTGTGTGTAGAGAAGGTAAGAGCTTTTATTTGTTTTAATTTTTTTTTCACTTTTTGTTTGTTTGGTTTTGTTTTTATGAGATATGGCTCCTTAAAAATGGGTGAGAGAAAACTTACATATATTGGAGAATTAAGGATTATTTGACTCCAAATATAGGTATTATAAACAGACTAGAGAAATAATCTAAAAAGTTAGCCTAACTAGTATGGTGAGGAGGGACGATGGGGGGCAGGGAGAGGGACAAAATTTTGTAGTTTTTGGTCTTTTTTGTTTGTTTTAAAGAAATTTCCCATTGTTTATTAACAGCTTCTTTTTCCTGAATAATCTTGTTTACGTAGTGTTCCTAACAATAGCTGTTAGTTAGAAATAAGTATAGATAGAATCTAGGGTAGTCAAATGCTTCACTGTAACTTTTTTCATGAACTTATCTATGAACACCACTTATTTCCACTTTGGTGGCTAAGCCAGTGTCACGTGCCTCTGGTGGCTACTTTGTACCATAAAATAGAGTCTATGAAGGGGATAGAGAACAGGCAGATTAAAGAGCATTATTGGCACTCCTGAATCCAGCTGTTCCTGAAGCAAATTACTTCTGGTTTTCTGGGTCATATCAGCCAATAATAACTTACACAGTTTGAAAGATGCTTGATTGGGATCTCTTCAGATGTAACTGAAAGAGGTCTGATTAGTGCACAGGTGACCTATATAAATGTTTACTGCTCATGTACTGCTTGCTTCTGAAGAACTATTACCATCTTCAACAGGAATGCCTCTGCCATTAAACTAGCACATTGTAGGTTTTCAGTGTAACAGGAGTGTGTCATAAGCACAATAGAAAAATCACACTGTGTGTAAGAGTCTACAACTAATATTTATTTCCTAATACCAACTCATGGCTTCATGTCTCTTTCCTTGTTACTTATCCTACTAGAAAAGAGGCTTATTAAAGATAAGGACAATACTTGTTTACTCTTCTGTCCTAAAAGGTCAGCTTAGACTATATCAGTTAATTGGTATCTTAGTCAAATCTGTTCCTGTTTGTTTTTATGAGCCTCTAGGACTTCCTGAGGTATAGGATAATTACAAGCCTCTGCAGTCAAGTCCTTGAATGTATGTACATGACAAAAACTTCTGGACCTTCTGAGGGATTGGAACTATAAACTGGAGAGCCATTAGTAATTGTTTTTACAAAAGTGACATGGGCTTTATAAAGCAAATAATGTGGACATACAAGGCATATGGACAGACACATGTTTGCAGGAATGTGTCAGGAAAAGCAAGATAGGAAAAAATGTTAAAGGGACATTTGATACCCTGCAAACCTCAGTAATTATAAAGTACATAAATTAGGTGGATAATTACCTTTTAACAAACATTCAGAGTGAAACTTTTTGAAATGGTATTCAGTAGCAGGGGAGGAGCTCATTTATTCAGCAGAATTATCTATAATGCTTAACTTAGCAAACTAATAGTCTCAGAATATAAGTAATATTTAATGAGAGGTAGCAGCATATTTTCAATTAAAATAAAACTTCCTCTGTTTTCACCAAAGAGAGTTTTCTACAAGGTGAGCATGTTTTTTTATGTAAAAATTTGGATAATTTATGTGCAATTAATAAATGCATTTAATGAATTTATATAATCTAGTAAGATTCCTTTCCTGTTGTGGGGTGAGGGAAAAGAAGTTCAGAGATATCATAAAACCTTATCAACGACTATCAAATTAGTAATAAGATTTTCCAGCTTCACGAGCATCACAAAATATCCTGAGGACAATTTAGATTTCACCATTGTATATTAGTAAAATCTTGTTTGTCTTCTTGGAACTTCATCATTATACTTAAGTCTTTCAGAGAAATATGACCATTTCAATTAATGCTTTGGATACAGTAGCAGGTGGGCACAATGAATCATGTGTTTGTCACTTTCTAATTATGATTCAGCACAAAGAGATATGTGAAGAGTACATTGTTTCTAAATTGTTTTGCAAGTGTGTGTGTGTATATATGTATATGTAAATATATACACACACAATTCAAATATATAATAATATGCAATAATAATTAAGAATAATAATTAATAATTAATAATGATATAACAATATACACAATTTCAAATATATATGTGCGTATATATACATATGTGTATATGTACATACATATATGTATGTACATACATATATATGTATATACATATGTGTATATGTACATATATATATGCATGTACATATACACACACATATATATATTTGAAATTGAAAAATATTCCTAAACCTAAGAAATTATGGACTAAGTTTCTGTAAATCAGATATAACTACTATATAAAATTTTTAATAAGATTTTATTTATCAGAGAGAGAGAGCAAGAGCGAGCACAGGCAGACAGAGTGGCAGGCAGAGTCAGAGGGAGAAGCAGGCTCCCTGCGGAGCAAGGAGCCCGATGTGGGACTCGATCCCAGGGCACTAGGATCATGACCTGAGCCAAAGGCAGCTGCCCAACCAACTGAGCCACCCAGGCGTCCCCAAAATTTTTACTTACTGTTGCTTTTGGTTGTTCAACCTCTGTAGCAGGTCAATAACTAAAGCCTGTGACATTACTTTAAAAAGCTACCTCAGAATATTATAAAGAGGTTGACTGTGGAATATTTTAGATACTATGCCCTGAGTTATTTTAATACCTTTTGTTTGAAATAGGATCTACACCAAAGCCATTATATTATTTTTTAAGGAAAATATTCTAATCAAATTTCATTTTAAAAGTAGTGAAATTTTAAACCACAAAGAATTCCAAGACTTAACCTCTTATACAGATACAGGATTTGGAAGCTCCACTGGAATTCTTTGCAAGCTGTTTGTGTTTGCCAAGTGACTAGAATATAGGGCATCACAAGAAAAGAGACTTAAGGCTTAAGGCCTTGGAGTTCAGCATATGCATTTTTGAAATTCTGTTCATTGTTATTAGCCAGCCTACAGGGTCTGTCACAATTTAAATATGAATATAAATAAAATCCCAAAGCCACAGTGGTAATGTGACTATATACTAATCAACTAAATTATAAATGGCATTAAAATGCACTCTGAAGAACCAGCAACTAGAATAACTGATACTTTGATTTATGCCAAACTGAATGCTCACCAAGTAAACTGTTTTGCTTAGTGTGATTGAAACTTATAGTCAAAACAATCTAATCTGTTCGGGTACAATGTGAGCTACTTAAAAATTATAGCTGTAGTAAAACACTAGAACTATGGTGAACATGTTTTGCAGGAGAAAGTAAGGGCTGTGCTTCTGTCTTCTGTTTAGAATGAAGGTGAGTTAATTTGTCCCTATGAACATTGAACATTTTCTAGTGGGAAATAGGTAGACAGAAAAGCATTTAGCAGTAATAATTTAATACAAGTTTGTTTTATATAAAATCCTATTTGTTTAAACAATTTCTGTGGTTAAAAAATCTCTGCTTTACTAAGTATAAAAATAGCACATAGAAAGACAAATATAATTTCATAAGATTCCTAGAAGTAAATGGGATTTACACTAGTACCTTATAGTGTTAGTTTTTGGCAATTTAATATGCAATCAATTTACACACCTCAGCATTTATTTTATACTACACATTTTTTTTTTTTTTTGCCTCTCTGCACTATGCTCTATATATAACACATGCCAGTCTTGTAACTGCATGTTGGTAGTGTTCTAGAGATTTAAAAAATGTATTCTTTATTAACTGATTCAGCAACCATTATTGATTTCTTACCATGTGTCAAGTCTTGAGGTAGGTTTGGGGGAAATTAAACATGGCAGAGACAAACCCTCATTGAATTTAAAGTTCAAAGAGAGACACATAAATTAACTAACTATTCAAGTACAACATAGTAAGAGCTCTCTCTTACTTTGCGGATGCATACCCCACCCTTTTTATGTAGTGTGACAACTCTTGAGTTATGTTCCACATGATTTCTAAGAGGATACCCAGCAGCCTTGGAGACTTCACTGCCCACAGTAAACTAACCAGCTCATTAAGCCCCTCTCTCTCCTATTTTATTTCTCCATTCTCTTGCAATAATTTCCAAGATCACCTTTTAAATAAGCTACTTGTATGCATATTATTACCTCATATTCTTGTTTTGGGAAACTCAAACTAAGAGAGAAAATCCCATCTCTCTGGCAATTATGATTGATCCATGTCAGATAGGACTGGAATGTTGGCATTCAGAGCCTTTCCTTGGAATTGATGATAAGAGAAAAAAGCTTTCACTTGTTGCTAGTTTTACAATTGGTGCAGCCAACACCATGTTCCCTTCACATGGAGATCTGAAAGCAGTAAGAGAGAAATGTTTGTGAAAGAACTGGTCCTGGCAGTTACTATGGTTCTTTCTTAAACTCTGAAAACTGCTAGGTATCCTTCCCAGCTAGGCTACCAGTAAATGACATTCCTTTTATAAGCTAGTATTTCTGTTTATAGTGTATGTGATCAAAAGAGGACTATCTAATGTGTATAGTAAAGGGAAAGAGAATTAAGAACAAGAGTTGAATAAACTGAGTTCAACTTGCAGGCTGGTATAAATGGATTATAAGAATGATATGAGGGACCTGGGTGGCTCAGTCGGTCGAGTCTCGCTTCGGCTCAGGTCATGATCCCAAAGTCCTGGGGTCAAGCCCTGCACTGGGCTCCCTGCTTGGTAGGGAGCCTGTTTCTTCCTTCCCCACTCCCCCTGTTTGTGTTACCTCTCTCGCTGTCTCTCTCTCTCTCTCTATCGAATAAATAAATAAGATCTATAAAAAAAAGAATGATATGAGGTTTACAGAGATAGAGAGGACTTTAGATAACATGCATGTCGATGCGTGTATAGCATGCCATCAGTCTCCGTTATTAGCATGTGTGTGTTTATAGTGAGAGATCTAAAATCGTCTTATGCTTAAAAAATATTTATTTTCTACTATTTTCGTTAGGAAAGCTGCTTTGTCTTTCTACTCTGAATTATGTCTCAGTTTATAGGCAAGAACATCACACTATCCAATACTTTCGATTTAATTTAAAGGGCTTAGTTTCCAAATGTAGCCATTTCATCCATATGTCTCCAATGTGAAAGAAACAAAAGTTTTCTGTTTTTTTTTTTTAAATGACACTTCACAAAGGATTAAAATGTGGCATAGAGTGCTTGTAAAATGTCTTAGTAGAAGGAAAAATCAGATCATTTACATGTGCTATTGATTTATAATCAGGATTCTAAGCTCAATGGATTTGTAGTACCAGAGGAGGCAAGCAGTTGCACTTAAACACGTTTATTACTCTGGTACATATATTATTATTATGGTAATGCCACATTACTTAAGGCGTATAATTCTAAATACCAAATAAATATGTCACTTGACAATATAGTTTATCTAAATTAAAAATTACACTTTTTGACAATTAAAAATATGTGCTTGTGTGGTAGCATGTGTCTATTAGGTTTAAATGGCTGTAGATATTTATACTAGGAAAATTCTTCAAAGAAAACATATATTGCCGTAAAATAACTTTAAATCATGTTAATTATTAGTTATATTTTAAAATACGAGCTTTTAGGACACCTGGTGGCTCAGTTGTTAAGCGTCTGCCTTCGGCTTAGGTCATGATCCCAGAGTCCTGGGATTGAGGCCCACATCGGACTTCCTGCTCTGGGGGAAGGCTGCTTCTCCCTCTCTCACTCCCCCTGCTTATGTTCCTTCTCTTTCTGTTTCTCTCTGTCAAATAAATAAACAAATAATCTTTAAAATAAAATAAAATAAAATATGAGCTTTTATACTCATTTTTAAATTTTTTTCTTAAAATTAGTGTTTAAAAAACTTTATTAGTCCTATTAGAAATATTAGTTCTATCCTGTCATATTTCATAATGTTTGGATTTAATCTGCAACTGTTTTATAAAAGTTGGTTAATTTTTCAAGAACGCTAACATTTGTATCTCGTGTTTTCAAATAAAAATAAAACAATATTTATTCTTTTTAAATAAAACAGTATTTTAAAAAATTCTGACTTGCCGAGAGAAATCTTTATTTTTTTTCTTGTTTTCATAAAGCTTTAAAATCCAGGTATATTATTTTTTTAATTAAGAAAAAAACAAAAATAATGGCTTTCTAGTGCTTTTGAAAAAGGTCATTTTTTAATATTTTTAGTTTTTATTTTAAAATGTATGATTTTGACACTAACTTATTGAATACATGAAAGATATATCTAGTTTTTCCCTACTTACTTTCATTCCTAATTATTCCAAATGGTATTACTTCCAATGTTGTCAAGGTCTAGACCGAATGACAAAATGTTTCCTCATAAAGTTTCATGAAAATCTAACTATTGTTAATGTACTTTGTTCTATGCCATCCCCTCTAGAGAATGAAATAAAAAATGAATTTTTTTAGAAATAGAAAATATTAAGTGATTTTAAAAATTATACATATAATCTACATTGATTTGGCTCCTAAACATGAATTTAGTAACTTATGAAATATTTTGGGGGATGGGAAGATGTAAAAATATTGATCAGTCACAGGCATTCTCTATGACAAGGTATAGCTAAGCCATTATAAGAAAAGATAAGAGAATCCAAGACATTTGAGAATGTCCCATTATTTTTGTGTAAAGAACTCTATTGCAGTTAATAGGGTCAGCTGAATTCTGGATAGGGATAAAAAACAGGAGAGTAGCATAGAACAAATTCAATATACTTAAAGCTTTGACAGACTTTTAGCTGTCACTGCATATATTCAAAACAAATACCCTTCACACAAACAAATACTTCTAACACCAAGGACTATGGAAAGTGTAATATATATATATATATATATATATATATATATACATTTCTTTCTCCTTTAAATCCCCCAAACACAAGCTTTCTCAGCAAAACTCTGGTTTATTTTAAATGCAGTCCATGTCTACTTTATTTTTTTTCTCCTGATGTCTACTGCATTTTAGCAATCTAATTTCCTCAGCCCATTGACATATGTTGCTGGCTGGTAACAAAGCTCCATGCCAGAAATGTCAAACTAAATGAATAAGGCAAAATCACAGAAAACAAGGTTATTCTGTGAGTTTCCCGAGTTTGTAGGTTCTGAGTGTTCTTCCGATTTATCAGCCCAGCTGAACTCAGGAGGGCACACTGGTACTACTTCTCCGGCTAGTCAAGGCCCCTGAGTCCCAGTGCCTCAAAGAACATTTCTAAGAAACATATCAGTGTCAAAACACCCTGCCTCCCAGAGAAAGCTAAAAATAGGAATGGTGTAATGCATCCAACTTTCTGAATCTTTAACTTGTAAAAAAAAAAAAAAAAAAAGAAAGAAAGAAACAAAAACAAAAAACCCACAAACATTTAAAGAAATTATGTTATTTATAATTGTACTTAACATTTATAATTTAAATATGATAGCAGTGGTGATTGATGAATGGTGAAATGTGTTGGAATTATAACTCGCTTACTTAAAATTAAGAGAACCATATTAACTTGGAAATAACTCTTTAATTTTGTTTTTAATGGTGAGGATACAATACTGACTGCATGGGTGAAATTACAAGCATGCAACTTCAGAGTTAAACTTGAAAGCTTTGATAACTAAGAAAAAAAATACAACAAATTAATAATGATACTTGACCTAAAGACTGCCTTATCTGCTAGACACATAGGCACTATAGATTTCTTTTAAGTGTTTCTTGGTGCATTTTCCTACTTTTAACTCATCATCTCTATATTTAAAGCAAATTCCCTTTAGAATCCATGTAGTTGGTTCTGCTATTTTATTTAGCCTGGCTGACTCTGCCTTTTATTGAAAAAAAAATTTTAAACCACATTTGATGTAATTATTGATGTATATGGCTTTAAATGGATCATCTTGCTATTTGATTTCTACTTTCTGTAGTACTTGTATCTCTACTTTGTTCCTTTTTACTCTTGCCTTCTTTTGTGGTAAGTAGTTTTTAGGTTTCCATATTATCTCCTACTAAAGAGGCAGCCAGATTTTATAAGAGGTGATGCCCCCTTCCCAAACTCCAGGTAGAGAGGCAGGTTTGCCCCTTGACTTGGTGGTAGGCACCACAGAGAATGGCAATGGCTTATAGCATGGTGTGAATGGATAAAGTAAGACTATCCCATGTTCTCCCGCGGAACTCTTGAGGAAGTACAGAGGATTTTCCACCCTGCAGTAGATGCCAAGCTAAAAGATCATGATATAGAAATAGAGATCAAGGAAGCTATGCTATATCATCTGCATGCCAATATTCCAAGTGACTTGAAGCTTTCAACATGAAGAGGTATTTTAAGATTGAAAGGAGAGACGTCATGAGGTGGTGTTAGGGAAGGAAGATGGCCATTTCTGTGTAACTCGCTCTTTCAGAACCTAGCCTATGTGTATGCAATAATAAATGCAGGTTTTGTAGAACAATTTGAATGACCTTCTGTTCTTCGGACTAAAAAATCTGAGTAGATATTGTCATTTATAATATCACTGCAATTATTTGGTACTTAGTTATAGCACTGAAAAAGTAAGAGAAAGGAAAATCCTCTTTTTTCACATATTTTCTAACCAGTCTTGAAAAAAATATTAGCAAGAAAATATTAGTATAACAAAATATATTTTGTTTTATATAGTTATATATAATCAGGGAAGTAACTGATTAAATTATAAACAAAATATTTACTGTATTTTATTTATTTTACTGTATTTTATCTATTTATTTGTCAGAGAGAGACAGAGGCAGGCAGAGGGAGAAGCAGGCTCTCTACTGAGCAAAGAGCCTGATGTGGGACTCGATCCCAGGACCCAAGGATAATGACCTGAGACAAAGGCAGATGCTTAACTGACCAAGCCATGCAGGCATCACTTTAATGTATTTAAAAAGTGATATGCTGATTTTTTCTGACACAAATGTGTTTAAATAATTACAACTGCCTCTTACAAGTCTGTATAATTTTTTTATGTTCTTTGTTATTTTTTAAAAAAAATATAACTGGCATGTTTTTAAATGGACGAGTGATTATGTAGCTCTGAATCAAAATAATTTGTTTTCTTTGAATCACTTGGATATGGAAAGTAATTAAATGATTTGCCTCATCTGCTAACTGTCTTGAATAAATTTGATTGCTGAAGCTCAATTTTACTTTAAGATTGGCCATCACATTAATTCATTTGCTTTCCAGATTGTTTCATATCTTCTTGTTCAAACATTTAAGTACCTTAAAATAATAGCAACATTTGCAACACCCTATTTTCCTAAAGGATTCAGTAAAGTATTCCTCCCTTAATTCTTTCCTTTGAACTTGTTTATTAGAAACTAGCATAACTTTATTTATGTTATGTGAATTAAAGATGAGAAGCCAGAGATGAGGTATTTTCTTTCTTTATGTAATATCTATTTTTTTCTAAGCTTCCACTAAGAGCATTTTCTGCAGACTCTTTAGCACTGACTGATTTTCACACTCTAAAGTGCAGATTGCTCATCTATATCCATTTCATCTCTCCTTGCAGGATTTGAGGGTGAACATTGTGAAATTAATGTGGATGAGTGCTTCTCCCTTCCCTGTCAGAATTATGGTGACTGTGAAGATGGGGTCAACAATTTCAGGTAGAGAAAACCAAAAAAATAATGAGATACAAGTTTTTGCATCTAGATGTATCTAAACACATCCATGTTTATAATTTCAGTTGACAAATTGAGCAACATTTCTGGTTATTAAAAATTTGCCATGCTACAATTATTTGAAGCTTTGACTTTATGTGTTTATACTAATGGAGGTATTAAATTTCTTGTTTAAAAGATGTGTTTGCAGACCTGGGTTTTCTGGACCTCTATGTGAACTTGAAACAAATGAGTGTTCTTCTAGACCTTGCAAAAATAATGGGACCTGTGTGGATCTGGCAAACAGGTGAGAAGCTATATTTTACTTAATCAATTATTTTGTATATGATATTTAAAAAATAAAATGAACATATATTTGCCTGTCATTCAACTGGAACAGAACCTTCCCAGTATCCTTGTGCTTATCCCCAAGTACTCCTCTACTTTTTCCCCCAACCATATTGAATATCCTGAATTTTTTTGTTGTTGAACAAAGATTTTATGTTTAAGTTTTTATTTAAATTTCAGTTAGTGCAGTGTAATATTAGTTTCAGGCATATAATATACTGATACAACCCTTCCATACAACACCTGGTACTCCTCACAAGTGCCCTCCTTCATCCCCATCACCTATTTGACCCATCTGTTGCCTTTAATATATAGTATTAACTATTTGTATGCCCACCTCAACAAAACACTTAGTTAGCATTTAATATACCTGAAATAATATTCTTCAGAAATAATTCATTATGTTGAATATGACATTTCTGCATCTGTTACTCATTTATAACTGTTGTACAATATTCCATTTAAATATGTGTCAACATTTCTTTATCAGTCTTCTGGCCATAGATATCTGGGTTATTTGACTCTTCTTTCTTAGTGATAATAATACTCTTAAGGTTTTCAAATATCTCCCCAAGTACACAAGTGCTAGTGTTACTTTAGATTTCATACCTAGAAATGGAATAGTTGGATCATTGGGTAGATGTTTTCACATGTATTATATCATTTTTATCCATTTTACTTTGAAAATGGAATATTCACACTCTTAATGAAAATGGGTAAGTGTCCCTATTTATATTCTTAGATATTCCATTTGGGCTTATCTGCTGTGTGTAAAATTATATATCTTTGTTTTTTTTTTTCCTGAGTTCCCATCATAACTTATGAGTTTAAGCATTCCTTCATCCATTTTAAGAAGTTTAATTTTTCCTTTCTAGAAATGCCTATTTATGGCATCTTCCCATTTATGTTTTCTTCTTATTGATTTGTAAGAATCTTTATATATTTTGGTTATTACTACTTTTATTAGTTGTATTTACTGAAAATATTTCTATTGATTGTAGATTGACATTTTACCTCCTCTATGATAAGTTTTGAGTGCTAAGCTTTAATTTTAATGTAATCAAATTAATCAGTTTGCTTATGGTTTGCCTTTTTATCTCATTTAAAAATGTTTACTCTACTTAAAGAAGAACCAATTAGCTATTCTTGTCAAACTTTTCCAAAAAATAGAAGAGGAAAGAAAACTTCCAAATGCATTCTATGAAGCCAGCATTACCCTGATAACGAAAACAGATAAAGACAACACACAGAAAAGAAAACTAAAGGTCAATGTCTCCAATGAACATAGTTACAAAAATCCTCAACAGCAACTCAATCCAATAATACATTAAAATTAGCAACTCAATCCAGTAATACTTTAAAAAGAATCATTCACCATAATCAAGTAGGATTTATTCCAGGGATTCAAGAGTGGTTCAATATTTTTTAAAAAGTTTATTCTAGGACAAAAGAATCTTGCTTATATTTCCTTTTGAAATATTTAAAGTTTCACCCTTTCTAATTAAATTAATTTATCTGGAAATTTTGCATGCATGTGTGCGTGTGTGTGTGTGTCTATGTAGGATTTTTAAGTTCATTTTTGCATATGATTAACTAATTGTGCCTGCTATATGTATTGAATAACTTCATCTGTTACTTACTGCTTGGCCTGATCTGCATTGCTTTCTTGGTTGCAGAACAAGTCCCCATATACAAATATGTCTATTTCTTTGCCTCTATTCTGTTTCCTTAGTTCAATTAGCTGTTCGTGTGTCAGTACCATAAATCTTAATTACTTACCTTTGAAATATCTCAATACTGGTAAGGCAAGAAATCTCATATTTTTATCTCCTTTAGAAAGCTTTAGTTATTTTTGACAGTTTTGTTCTGTTACAATCAACATGTATTGTATAAATCCTTACATCTAAACAAAGAAAGAAAGATTGGTAGAATTTTTATTGGAATATTATTGAATTTGTAGATCAATTTGAAGATAATTGATATATCTTCATTAGATCTTTTAAAATATCTTTCAAAAAATAACAGTTGGACAAATTCAACTGGATACACATTGATTAGGATGAATAAGACTCATTTGCCGGGTCACCGTTTCTCTCCAGACACCAAGGGATATATTTGATTATCTTAATAGAGATCTAACATCTAGAATTCCTCTCACAATTTATATCACAACCTGCTTAGGTTTCTGATAATCTTCTATTATTTCTATTATTTTCTGTGGCCACCTGGCTTTTGTACTGTCCAATCTAGTGAAGTAAATGGAGACATGCTTTGAATAACCTCCCCTGGAACTCCAAAGCCTTTGAAGGGGACACTAATCACTAGAAGTCCTATATGGATACAGAATTGCTTTCAATTTAAAATCTTGATAAATCTAAAGGGACATTTCAAGATCTCCCAGTTGGTATTCTGCATAATAGCTCTTATTCCCATGTGGAGATTCTGTTACTAAGTATAATGACTACACTATATATTCAGGGACTGTGAAGGAAAACAAAACAAAAAACAATAAAAGATAGATTTATGATCCATCTACCAGACCTAAATAATTGTTCACTCCTACTGATGGAAAGTGGTATTTCAAAGATAAGCATAAGTTCAGGGCCATTATCTAAAGACTCCTAAAAGGCCTGAATATCATTAATCAGTGAACAATCATAGTGGTAAATGGTCTCAGAACCCTCTGAAAAAGCTTCAGGAAAATACATGGAAAGCCTGTGACTATATGTCAAGATCCTTCTTCAAAAGGACCTACTATTCTTCAGTTGAAGCACTGAGTCCATGACAAAGCATAGGTCTGAAATTTTGTAAGAGGCTAGGAATCCCTACAAAGCAAATTAAATAGTGTACTTAATTCTATATATTTACATATATAGAATTATACTATCCTTCAGACCTGCATATTTAATTCTGTACATGTGAATAGTACCATAGCAGATTGCCCATAGATTTTATTTTGTAGAATCCTGTCACTGTCATTGCCATTGTCATTGTCAAGGATGTCTGAATCAATCCACCAATGACCATCTGTTTCTCTGATTTATGGGGATATTTGCTCATTTTTTAATCTGACAGTCATACATAATCAACAGTTTTTATCCATTCTTGGATCCCATTATTCTAATTTATATCAGGGAACCCAATTTTACTGTACCATCTCGCATTATCCCCAGCCTATAAAGGATAATCACCCTAGAGTTCATCAAGACACTAATGCCCCCCTCATGAACCTGTTCTTGATTTTGGTGAATGGAATTCCTCCTGGGTGAATGTAATTTCTTCCTAGGAGATAGAAATACCCTCCTGTACTCTCTTGAGATAAAAATTGGAAGGCTAACTGAACAGCTTACTCATGATAGATCCATTCAAACATTTCCATAACAATAAGCCTATGAGCAGCTCCTTATAATATATACCAAGAACACTCTGGCACTTCTGCCTCACCAATCTAAGCTAAAAGTAAGTCCTGTGTTTGATTAGCCAATTTAACACCATACCCAGATGCTAATAGTAGCACATTGAAACTTCTCTCTCATCCATGTCAATAAGTTTAACTCATTTAAGTTTTATATTTATTCTCCTTTGGTCTGACTACCTTAGGGTCAGTCCCACACATGCTCCCCAACTTTGTGACATACAGATTTTTGGAGTTATGCAGCTCTTCTAGGTTATAGGCTAGATGTTCCCAGTTAAGTGTTTCCATCTCTCGTCAGCAACATTGGAATCTAACCCCTTTTGTCCACTGGAACCAAAGAGAAATGCTGAGAAGTGGGCCAGGGAAAATGAAATATTTTATAAATGAATTCCTTCACCAGCATTTAGAGGAAGGCTTGTGTGACGTTTTGCCTCTATCACTAATGGAGATTAAACAGGAGACGTTTAGCCTCTATCACTAATGGAGATTAAAATGAATTCAGAGATTTAAGTTCTTTTGCTATATCTATCCTTTGTCTATGGGGGTATGAACTCCTTCAGAGTTACTATATGGGCTATACTGGTTTGCTGTTATTGTTCAACAGAAACTGAAAACTTGGTGCTTAAAAATAATTATTACTTATTAATATTTTCACATCTGTGGTTTATTGGTATTTGGCTCTAATATAGATGGGGTTCATCTAAGTTTCTCAGGGACATAGCTGAGGAAAAAGAAGTCAGCTGAAATGGCTGTGCTCCAAGTGTCTTTCATTTTTATTGGATTAGCATGTTTTCACAGAGTTGCAGAAGTTCAAGAAGACAAGCAAAAAAAACAGGCAAACTCTGTTAAGCCCTAGACTCTGAGATAGTGCCTCTCATCCTTACCTATAGATCACATGCAGAAAAATAACTGTAGCCATGCCTGAAAATGTGGGGCAAACACTCTTCCCATGATGAAGCTGTGGCTAGGAAGAAGAGTGGTAAAGAATTAAGATAAAAAATGCTATCAACTAACAGAAGATAGGATTAGTGACTTGAAAATAAGCTTACAAAGAACATGTAGACTGAAGCATGGGGCATTAACTGCCTGGCATTCCTAATTTGCCCTGCATGAGACTTAGGAGCTAGCTAAGTCAGAGACGACAATAAAATGAATAGTAGAATTAAAAGGATTTTACAAATATAAATGAAGGTTTTTCACATCACTTAATCATATGGCTTCTAAAGACCAGTTTTCTAAGTTCCAGTATGAGATCTCAAAGAGTTAAAGGAGGAAGTCAGCCAAAAATGCCCTCTTCTTAAAAGATAACTCTTATGGTCAAAGAACTATGAGTTTATTTAGAGAAAACTGAATTGATTATAAAGTTGATTTTGACTCTTCAATCTAGCTGATGACATCAAACTCTTTCTCAAACTGAGAATATCCTAAAAAAAAAGCTTGATGGAAAATAACCAAATACTAATGGTGAACAATCTGGCAACCAACATGCAGATTGCTGAAGAGTTTTTGTCAATATTAATCCTCAAGCTTGGCTCATGTATAGGAAAACAATACAATATACTTACTGAACCATAACTGAACCAGCCTCTTCCTGATAAGAAACAGATGATGGAGGCTTCTGGATATGACTTTTAACTACCAGATTAGTGTTGAATCCACCTGATGCCATCATCTTTTTTCGGAGGCCTTCCTGAAAAATTTGAAATGTAAGAAAGGAAATGGAGGTGACTATTCAGAGACATCATTTGAAGATGATTATATAATAAGCAGGAAATATTTGGACCCCTAAGGTGATTTCCCTGTGGATAATAAAGAAATGGAAGCTACTTAGGAATTTGGCAGATTTTTGCAAAATTTACAATATAATCCACAAATCACACTACTTGGTATTTATCCAAATGAGTTAAAACTTATGTCCACTCAAAAAACCAATACCCAGATGTTTATAGCAGCCTTATTCGTAATTGCCAACACTTGGAAGCAACCAGGATGGCCATCAGTAAATGAATGAATAAATAAGTTGTTGTATGTTCAGACAATGGAATATTATTCAGCACTTTAAAAAAAAAAAAAAAGAAGAGCTATCAGGCCATGAAGACACATGGAGGAAACTTAAATGCATATTACCTAGTGAAAGAAGTTTATCTATAAAAGCTTACATACAATATGATTCCAACTACATAACAATTTAGAAAAGGCAGAACATTTAAGAGATCATGGTTTCCAGGAATTAGAGAATACGGAGGATAAATAGGTGGATCTCAAGGATATTTAGGGCAGTGAAGCTATTATGTATAATATTATGATAATGAATACATGCCATTATACATTGTCAAAACTCATAGAAGTTACACTAAGAATGAACCCTAGTCTAAACTATAGACTTTGAATGATATTTCATATGTCACTGTATGTTCATCAATTGTAAAACAGTGTACTGCTGGTGGGGAATGTTGATAGTGGGGGAAGTCTGCTTCTCCTTCTGCCTCTCCCAATGGCTTGTGCTCTCTCTTGCTCACTCTTTCTCTCAAATAAATATTTTTAAAAGGGGTGGGGGGCGACTGGGTGGCTCAGTGTGTTGACCCCTCTGCCTTTGGCTCGGGTCATGATCTTGGGGTCCTGGGATCGAGCCCGCATGGGGCTCTCTGCTCAGCAGGAAGCCTGCTTTCCCACTCTCTCTCTGCCTGCCTCTCTGCCTATTTGTGATCTCTCTCTCTCTCTCTCTGTCAAATAAATAAATAAAATATTAAAAAAAAAAAAAACAGCTTCTGTTGCTTCACATTCTTATGAGCATTTTGTGCTGTCAGTGTTCTGGATTTGGGCCATTCTAAAAGGTGTGTAGTGGTATCTCATTGTTTTGATTTGCATTTACCTCATGACATATTATGTGGAACATCTTTTTGTATGCTTATTTAACATCAATAGGACTTCTTCGGTGAGGTATCATTAAGATCATGGGCCCATTTTTGCTTGGGTGGCTCAGTCAGTTAACCAACTGCCATCAGCTCAGATCATGATCCCAGAACCCTGGGATCAAGCCCCACATCGGGCTCCTTGCTCAGCAGGGGTCCTGCTTCTCCCTCTCCCTCTGCCACTTCCCTTGCCTGTGCTCTCTCTCTCTCTCTGTCAAATAATAAATAAAATCATTTTACAATAAGAAGATCATGAGCCTATTTTTAAAACTGGATTGTTTATTTTCTTATTGTTGAATTTTTAGTATTTGTCTATTTTGGATAATAATCCTTTGTTTGATGTGTCTTTTGCAAATATCTTCTTCCAGCCTGTGACTTTTCTTGGCATTCACGGAACAGAATTTTGAATTAAGCCCATCTTATCAATTCTTTCTTTCATGGATCATATCCTGGTGTCATCTCTAAAAAGACACCAGACCCAACATCATCAAGATTTTCTCCTTTCTTAAGGGAGTTCTTATAATTTTACATTTTTTATTGAGTATTTTATCCATTTTGAGGTAATTTAACAAAGAGTTTAAGGTGTGTATCTAGATTTTTTTAAAAATTTTCAATGTGGATGTCCAGTTGTTCCAATACCATATGTTGAAAAACATTTTTCCACTGAATTGCCTTTGTGTATTTATCAAAGATCAATTGACAGTATTTATGTGGGTATATTTCTGACCTCCATGTTCTGTTCCATTGATCTATTTGTTTATTCATTTGACAAAACCACACTATCTTGATTACTATAGATTTATAATAAGTATTAAAGTCAGGTAGTGTCAATCCTTCAGATTTGTTCTCCAACATTGAATTCTGAGTCTTTTGATTTGCCCTATAATCTTTAGAATTGTTTTATTAATATGCACAGAATAACTTGCTAGGATTTTGATTGGGATTTCATTGAATCTAGAGATTACATTGGGCAGAACTAACATCTTGACAATTTAGTTTTCCTATCCATGAACATGAAGTATCTATTTAATTTTTCTTTGGTTTCATTCATCAGAGTTGTATAGTTTTCCTCATATGAATCATGTACATATATTATTAGATTTATACACAATTATTTCATTTTGGAGACACTAATATATATTTAATGAAATTATAACACATATTTGGAAGAATGCACATCAATCTAAGAATGGTGATTTCCTCTCACTGTAAAGGAATGAAAAATGAATCTTGATGTATGCAAAGGGTTTTCAAATATGTTTTACACATTTTCCTTAAAACTATTCAGCAAAATAGAAAAACATTGAGATGTGTTAAATATGGATGATGGGTATATGGGTGTTGATTATTCTGTTCTCAGAAAATTACTTGTTTAAAATGTTATAATTAAAAACCATTTCAGTGCATTAAAATCTTCCAAAGACAAAAAAAAAATCAATAGCTAAAAAATAAGTAATCACATTTTCATATCCCATCTGTTTTCCAAGAATATGTTTTTTGATATAAAGCATTTTCAGTGTGTTTTTAGCATATTGATATTAACTTATAATTAAAAATTTTGAAGTAATCTAACAACTTATTTAAAACCAATTGTATGTTTAGTACAAATTATAGACACACAAGAAAATATTAAAAATTGTAATTATTATTTAATGTACTTATTATTACATCTATATTTTTAATCTGTTCTATTCTCTCCTTTGGTTATTGAAAATGAGGCCTGAAATAATCAATACTAAATCCTAATTATAGTATTTAAAGATGAATTATTGAGATGTGAGAGCCCCAGTTGAACTACAAACTATTGTGAAACTGGACACTACAATTGACATTTTCTGACATTTGATAGCATATGTTATCAATAGAACTAATGTCTTTATAAAGCCACAGTCATCAGTTTACTTAGATCACTGACAATAATATTGAACTATGAAAATTTTACAGCTAAGGAAAGAATTCACCAGAACAATTAGCAGTGTCTTATTCATTCAAAGAATATAGAAAAAGAAAAATTTCCAAATGACTGATGTGATTATCACACACAGATCATAATCAACAAGAATATTAGGACCAATTGGTATGTGATGTTCATGAATTTAGCAGCTCTTTACTGTTAAAAGTTGAAAATGAGTGGCTAAAGTATATTTAATGAAGAGACAAAAATCTGTACATTCTTCTGTAAATTGTTTGCCTAGAAACCATTTATTAGTCCAAATGACTTATATTCTACTGAACACTTTTACATACCCCACTGTTTCAACAGCCATGTGTAGTAAAATTATAATAATGACATATAAAGACTATGTTAAAGATAATCACTCTTCTATGAAGCAAGTATTTTGGGTAGAAAAAAGTTGGTTTACTTTTTCTTCTTCTTTTGCTTGAGATACACAGAATATATAGTACTTTAAACCATCTTAAAGTTGCTAAGTTAAAACAAAGAATAAATGAACTATACATACCATCGCATGTTCAATATTCTCTTAGATTGGGGCACCTGCGTGGCTCAGTGGGTTAAGCCTCTGCCTTTGGCTCAGGTCATGATCTCAGGGTCCTGGGATCAAGCCCCGCATCAGGCTCTCTGCTCAGCAGGGAGCCTGCTTCCTCCTCTCTCTCTACCTGCTTCTCTGCCTCCTTGTGATCTCTGTGTCAACTAAATAAATAAAATCTTTAAAAAAAATATTCTCTTAGATTAATATTAAATTTGGTGGGTTTTCCAGACGCAAATTTTACAAATGTATTTACTTTACCTTATGTATGTTTGTATACATAATTATGCCTTTATCCATTAAAAAATTATAAAAGAACAGATGGTTAGTTTTACATACCTTACAACTGATTGAAATTTCTAAATATTATCTAAAGGGTTTATTGAACTTTAAGTTTTTCACAAAATTTTAGTGTGAGAATCCTTATCCATGTTACAAATATAAATCCATGTTCATTTTTAGATTAAGAAATGACATTATTTTAAAGAACTGTGGTTCAGGAATGCAGTATAGAATCACAAGAAAGAGATAGAAATTATTTTAAAATGCATTATAAGTTTTCTCAAAATTTGAATAGCTGTAACATAGGCTAACATGTTCTAATCATGAAGTTTCTCCTGCAACAGTTTGTAGTTTTTGTGTTTTATATTCTACTTTTATAAAATGATCTTTTGGAAGAAATATATATGAAACCTTTTTTAAAAAATTTATTTATTTATTTATTTTCTTTTTTATTAATTATTTTATTAACATATAATGTATTATTTGCCCAGGGGTACAGGTCTGTGAATCGTCAGGCTTACACATTTCACAGCACTCACCATATCTCATACCCTCATACCCAACGTCCATAACCCGACCACCCTCTCCCTACCTCCTCTCCCCCCAGCAACCCTCTTGTGAGAATAAGAGTCTCTTATGGTTTGTCTCCTTCCCGAGCCCATATTGTTTCATTTTTTTCATTCCCTACCCCCTTAACCCCCCACCATGCCTCTCAAATTCCTCATATCAGGAAGATCATATGATAATTGTCTTTCTCTAATTGACCTATTTTGCTCAGCATAATACCCTCTAGTTCCATCCATGTCATTGCAAATGGCAAGATTTCATTTCCTTTGATGGCTGCATAGTATTCCATTGTATATATATTTACCACTTCTTCTTTATCTATTCATCTGTTGATGGACATCTAGGTTCTTTTCATAGTTTGGCTATTGTGGACATTGCTGCTATAAATATTTGGGTGCACATACCCCTTTGGATTACTACATTAGTATCTTGAGGGTAAATACCCAGTGGTGCGATTACCAGCTCATAGGGTAGCTCTGTTGTCAACTTTTTGAGAAACCTCCATGCTGTTTTCCAGAATGGTTGCACCAGCTTGCATTCCCACCATGTGGAGGAGGGTTCCCCTTTCTCCACATCCTCACTAGCATCTGTCATTTCATGACTTGTTAATTTTAGCCATTCTGACTGGTGTGAAGTGGTATCTCATTGTGGT
This sequence comes from Mustela erminea, assembly GCF_009829155.1. Lineage (NCBI taxonomy): Eukaryota > Metazoa > Chordata > Mammalia > Carnivora > Mustelidae > Mustela > Mustela erminea. The sequence goes on along the minus strand of NC_045617.1, from coordinate 107,137,424 downwards.
TTTGATTTGTATTTCTCTGATTCCAAGTGATGTGGAACACGTTTTGATGTGTCTGTTGACCATCTGTATGTCTTATTTGCAGAAGAGTCTGTTCATGTCCTCTGCCCATGACTTGGTTGGATTATTTATTCTTTGGGTGTTGAGTTTGCTAAGATCTTTATAGATTTTGGATACTAGCCCTTTATCTGATACATCATTTGCAAATATCTTCTCCCATTCTGTCAGGTGTCTTTTGGTTTTGTTGACTATTTCATTTGATGTGTAAAAGCTTTTGATCTTGATGAAGTCTAATAGTTCATTTTTGCTTTGCTTTCCTTGCCATTGGTGATGCTTCTAGGAAGAAGTTGCTGTGGCTGAAGTTGAAGAGGTTGCTCTCTGTGTTGTCCTCAAGAATTTTGATGGATTCCTGTCTCACACTGAGGTCTTTCATCTATTTGGAGTCTATTTTTGTGTGTGGTGTAAGGAAGTGGTCCAGTTTCATTCTTCTACATGTGGTTGTCCAATTTTCCCAACACCATTTGTTGAAAAGGCTGTCTTTTTTTCCACTGAACATTCTTTCCTGCTTTGTCAAAGCAGGAGCATAGTATAGAGTTGAGGGTCTATTTCTGGGCTCTCTATTCTGTTCCATTGATTTATGTGTCTGTTTTTGTGTCAGTACCATACTGTCTTGATGATGACAACTTTGTCTGGAATTGATTGGTGATGCCACCAACTTTGGCTTTCTTTTTCAAGATTCCTTTGGTTATTTGGGGGTCTTTTCTGGTTCCATATAAATTTTAGGATAATTTGTTTCATTTCTTTGAAAAAAAAATTGATGGGGATTTTGATAGGGATTGTGTTAAATGTGTAGATTGCTTTAGGTAGCATAGACATTTTCATAATATTTGTTCTTCCAATCCATGAGCAAGGAATGTTTTTCCATTTCTTTGTGTATTCATCAATTTCTTTCATGAGTACTTTATAGTTTTCTGAGTATACAGTCTTTGCCTCTTTGATTAGGTTTATTCCTAGGTATCTTATGGTTTGGGGTACAACTATAAATGGGATCAACTTCTTTTTTTGCGGGGAGGGGATTGACTTCTTAATTTCATTATTTTCTGTCTTGCTGTTGTTGTATAGAAATGCAACTGACTTCGGTGCATTGATTTCATATCCTGACACTTTACTGAATTCCTGTATAAGTTCTAGCAGCTTTGTAGTGGAGTCTTTTGGTTTTTCCACATAAAGCATCATATCATCTGCAAAGAGTGAGAGTTTGATTCTTCTTTGCCAATTTGGTTGCCTTTTATTTCTTTTTGTTGTCATTGCTGAAGCTAGGATTTCTAGTACTATGTTGAATAGCAGTGGTGATAGTGCACATCCCTGCCATGTTTTCCTGACCTTAGGGGGAAAGATCTTAGATTTTTCCAATGAGAATGATAGTAGCTGTGGGTTTGTGATAGATGGCTTTGATGATATTGAGGTATGTATCCTCAATGCCTACACATGAAGAGTTTTGATCAAGAAACAATGCTGTACTTTGTCAAATGCTTTTTCAGCATCTATTGAGAATATCATATGGTTCTTCTTTCTTTTATTAATGTATTATATTACATAGATTGATGTGTGGATGTTGAACCAACCTTGCAGCCCAGGAATAAATCCCACTTGGTCGTGGTCAGTAATCCTTTTAATATACTGTTGGATCCTATTGGCTAGTATTTGGTGAGAATTTTCGCATCTGTATTCATCAAGGATGTTGGTCTGTAATTCTCCTTTTTGACAGGGTCTGTGTCTGGTTTTGGGATCAAGGTAATGTGGGCCTCATAAAATGAGCTTGGAAGATTTCCTTCCATTTCTATTTTTTGGAATAGTTTAAGGAGAATAGGTATTAATTCTTCTTTAAATATTTGGTAGAATTCCCTTTGGAAGCCATCTGGCCCTGGGCTCTTTTGTTGGGAGATTTTTGATGACTGCTTCAATCTCCTTACTGGTTATGGGTCTGTTCAGGTTTTCTATTTCCTCCTTGTTCAGTTGTGGTAGTTTTTATGTCTCTAGGAATGAATCCATTTCTTCCAGATTGCCAAATTTGCTGGTGTAGAGTTGCTCATAATATGTTCTTGTAATTGTTTATACTTCTTTGGTGTTGCTTCTGATCTCTCCTCTTTCAATCATGATCTTATTTATTTGAGTCCTTTCTCTTTTCTTTTTGATACATCTGGCCAGGAGTTTAGCAATCTTCTTAATTCTTTATAAGAACCAGCTTCTAGTTTCATTGATTTGTTCTACTGTTCTTTTGGTTTCTATTTTATTGATTTCTGCTCTGATCTTTCTGATTTCTCTTCTCCTGCTGGGTATAGGCTTTCTTTGCTGTTATTTCTCCAACCCCTTTAGTATAGGGTTAGGTTGTGTACTTTACACCTTTCTTGTTTGTTGAGAAAGGTTTGTATCGCTATATACTTTCCTCTCAGGCCTGCCTTTTTTGTCCCAAAGATTTTGAAAAGTTGTGTTTTCATTTTCATTTGTTTCTATGAATTTTTTTTTCAGTTCTTCTTTAATTTCTTGGTATACCCACTTATTCTTTAGTAGGATCCACTTTAGCTTCCATGTATTTGAGTTCTTTCCAACATTCCTCTTGTGATTGAGTTCTAGCTTCAGAGCATTGTGGTCTGAGAATATGCAGGAAATTATCCCAGTCTTTTGCTACTGGTTGAGACCTGATTTGTGACCCAGGATGTGGTCTATTCTGGAGAATGTTCCATGTGCACTAGAGAAGAATATGCATTCTGTTGCTTTGGGATGGAATGTTCTGAATATATCTGTGATGGCCATCTGGTCCAATGTGTCATTTTAAGCCTTTATTTCCTTGTTGATCTTTTGCTTGGATGATCTGTGCATTTCAGTCAGAGGGATGTTAAAATCTCCTACTATGATTGTCTTATTGTTGATGTGTTTCTTTGATTTTGTTGTTAATTGGTTTATATAATTAGCTGCTCCTGTGTTAGGGGCATGGATATTTATGATTATTAAATCCTCTTGTTGAACAGACACTTTAAGTATGATTTAGTGTCCTTCCTCATCTCTTATAGTCTTTGGCTTAAAATCTAATCTGTCTGATATAAAGATTGCCACCCCAACTTTCTTTTGATATCCATTAGCATGGTAAATTGTTTTTCACCCCCTCACTTTGAATATGGAGGTGTCTTTGGGTATAAAATGAGTTTCTTATAGACCGCATATCGATGGTTTTTGTTTTGTTTTGTTTTGTTTTTCCATTCTGCTACCCTGTGTCTTTTGATTGGGACATTTAGCCCATTTACATTCAGGGTAACTATGGAAAGATAAGAGTTTAGTGCCATTGTATTGCCTGTAAGTTAACTGTTACTGTATATTGTCTCTGATCCTTTCTGGTCTACTACTTTTAGGATCTCTCTTTGCTTAGAGCACCCCTTTCAATATTTCCTGTAGGGCTGGTTTGGTGTTTGCAAATTCTTTTAGTTTTTGTTTGTCCTGGAAGCATTTTATCTCCCCTTCTATTTTCAATGGCGGCCTAGCTGCTTATAGTATTCTTGGCTGCATATTTTTCTTGGCTGCATATTTTTCTCATTTAGTGCTCTGAATATATCATGCCAGTCCTTTCTGGCCTGTCAGGTCTCTGTGGATAGGTCTGCTGCCAATCTTGTCCTGAGCTGCTTTCAGGATTTTCTCTTTGTCACTAAGACTTGTAAGTTTTACTATTAGATGATGGGGTATGGACCCATTTTTATTGATTTGAGGGAGGTTTTCTGTGCCTCCTGGATTTTGATGCTTGTTCCCTTTGCCAAAATAGGAAATATATCTTTTATAATTTGCTCCAGTATACCTTTTGCTCCTCTCTCTCTTTCTTCTTCTTCTGGAATCCCAATTATTCTAATATTGTTTTGTCCTATGGTTTCACTTATCTCTCAAAATCTCCCTTTGTGGTCCAGTAGTTGTTTGTCTCTCTTTTGCTCAGCTTCTTTATTCTCCATCATTTGGTCTTCTATGTCACTAATTCTCTTTTCTGCCTCTTTTATCCTAGCTTCAAGAGACTCCATTTTTATTGTACCTCATTAATACCTTTTTTTATTTCAACTTGATTAGATTTTAGTTCTTTTTTTCTCCAGGAAGAGTATCTCTAATATTTTCCATGCCTTTTTTGAGCCCAACTAGCACCTTGAGAATCATCATTCTGAACTCTATTCTTGACATATTACTAATATCCATATTGATTAGGTCCCTAGCCATTGGTACTGCCTCTTGTTCTTTTTTCCTGTGGTGAGGTTTCCACCTTGTCATTTTATCCAGATAAGAATATATGGACAAGAGAATAAAATATTAAAAAGGTGGCAAAGACCCCAGTGAAATGTACTGTAACCAAATCAGAAGAGATCAAAACTGGGGGGAACAGAAGGGGGGAAAATATATATATATATCTTTTTTCTTATATACAGTATATAAGATATACATATATCTAATTTTACATATATATATGTATATATACATATATATATTCACCAATCTAATATATATATATATTAGATTGGTGAATAGAACAGATCCACCCACTTGACCCACTTGATTTTGGGTGTATTCTGGTCTTTTAGAAGAAACTACCTCCTAAAATTTTAAAGAATAGCCTAAGCACGATCAAGGGATGTAATATGACTGTAAAGATGAAAATTAAAAAAAAATATCTAAAAAAGGATTGGTAAGTTAATTGGAAAAGAGAAAAGAAAAACAGAAGAGACAATCTGATCAGACTGGAGACTAGAACAAAGCCATGTGCTAGATTTAGGGTATATTTTGATCTGTTAGAAGAAATTGTATCCCAAAATTTTAAAGAAAAAAAAAACCCTATATGTATACACAAAAACAGGTTTAATACAACGAAAGGATGAAATATGACTATAACAATGAAGATTTTAAAAGATTTTTTTTAAAAGTTATTGTTAAGATAAACTAGTTAAAAAACATTAAAAGAGGAAAGAGGTAACGTTTTAAAAAATGGAATAAGAAAAAAATAAAATAAAAAAAAATTGACCTTTTCATAAATAAAGGAGCTTGGCAGAAAAGCCATGAATACTTTCTGTTGCTTTCCCCTTCCTGCGGAGTTCTACTGTTCTCCTTGATTGGTGAGTTTGGTCTTGGTTGGATGTTCTTGCAGATCTTCTGGGGGAGGAGTCTGTTGCCATGAGTCTCAAGGTTTGCTCTTGATAGCTTTTGTTCCCTGAATGCTTTACATAGAGGTTTGGAGAATGAGAATGAAAATGGCGGCCTCTCAATCTCTGACCCAGAGGAGCTGAGACCTTGGAGCCCTACTCCTCAGTGTGCCCTTAGAGAAAAACAGTCAAACCCTCCCATCTCCCTGGTCTCCAGCTGCACTCTGAGCTCACCTGGTCTGTGACTGAGTGTGTATATCTCTGGTGCACAGCCCCATTTGGAGTCTCCAATCCCACCAGATTCCTGCCACGCACTCCCACACTGCTTCTCCCAGAGGAGGAAGGAGGGAGTCTCTCCAAATCTGCCACTTGTGGGATCCCTGCTTGAAGAACAGTGGTCTGACTGTGCCTTGGATCACAGTTTAAGGTACCCTTAAACCTTTAAGGTCCCCTTAGTGGAGAGCTCACTCCTCAGCTCCATCTCCATAGTCGGGTTCCCTGCTCTGATACCTGACAGCTCTGCCACACTCAGAGCCACCCCCCCCCCAGTCTTTCTGTGAGTCTGGGTCCTGAGAGCACACTGTCTCCATGAGGGCTCCACCTCCTCTTAGCCTCTAGAGTGATGTTTCTCAGTGCAGCAGACTTCTAAAAGTTCTGATTTTGTGTTCTGCTGCTCCACCACTTGCCAGGAGTCAGCCGCTCCCTCCACGATCTGTCTTCCTGTTTTTTCGAATTTATTTCTACACACATCCTATCTTCCCAAAAGTGGTCGTTTTTCAGTTCCTAGAATTGCTGCTTTTCTTCTCTTCTATCTCTTGTTGAGTTTATAGGTATTCAGAATGGTTTGATAACTCTCTAGCTGAACTCCTGAGACCTGATGTCATTTCAGTTGGCTATTCCTCCACCATCTTGCTGAATATGTTTTATATATGAAATCTTAATGCTATAAGTGCATTTTAAAATTAAAATTCTCAAAAAAGATTAAATTAAAACTCCCATTAAAATTTAGATATTGAATCTTATAGTGTAAGTTAATCAATATAATGGTATATTTTAAAATAACAGCTTTCTAGAAGCAAAAAAAAAAAAGCTTCTCTACTAATTAACTTCTTTCTCATCTGAAATAAGATAAAAACATGATAAAAGAATAGTGTTAAGAATAATGTAAAGCAGGGCCTCATTTTAGAGCTACAAGTTCCTGTGATTACCTTGCATTTTTCCTTCCCCTTTCATTATGGCAATATCACTTTATGTAAAATAAAGTTACTCTTCTTTACCTCTACTGTTTTTCAATGTACTGAATTTTCTTTAGAAGTCACCTGCTTAAACTCATTTTAGTTTTGGAAAAGTATCTTGAATACCTATCTGGAAAATTTTAGGTCACTATCAAAGTAAAGGAAATTTGAACAAAATTGTTTAATACCTTAACCTATTTAAGTTTAATTACACTAAAACTTTTGCAATAAGTCCTTGAATTTAAATAAAAAATTTCCATTTTATCAAAATATATTAAAATTTCATGGTCTTAATTGTTGCTTCGAGACAATATATTTAAAATATATGCATATTTGTGTTTTAAAAGTTGTTAAAATAGGGTTTCTTCAAAAGAAGAAAAAAATCTATTTCAAAAGCATTACAAGAAAACCTGGTAAGGCAGTTTTATTCAGAAGGAGAAAGAAAACAAAAACTACTTAGAACCTGTTTTTCTAGGTGCATTTTCTCTCAATTTAATTTTATCTATGGAAATTACTTTTATGTTTTAATTAGTATTTTTCTATGAATACAGAAAAAAGATTATTGTTTTCTCTTCTTAGCATTATTTATTGGCTTGTCATTATTTGGCAGTTGTTTTACTGATGTTATTTTACATATGTATAATTAACACTAGTCACAATTCCATCTCAGGGGAATTAGTCTTCTGTCTTCTGGAAAATAGATACAGAATGACTAGATATTGAGATTAAAAACATGTTCAGCACAATATCCAGGAATAGACTAAAAATAAATTCAGGGTGATTATGCCACATATAGTTATATAGATTGTTGCTACAGCATAGACTATAAAGGAAAGAATCAAAAGCCCTTTGAGACAGGATCTGAATCAATAAAAAGAAATCCACATAGGAGCAAGAAACATTTACAAGCTAAAGTCCGGAGGACATATCTGAACTTGGTAACTCAGATTCATCAGAGACTGATGCTTAAGATAAAGAGGGGAGAGTTGGTTAGTGAAAGGAATTTCATTTGAAATTTCTGGAATCCATTCTCAAAGGCAAGGCTCTTAGGAGTCACTGCTTCTATTAAGTACATGATACTTTGAACCTGATGTCTAATCATTGAATTACATCTAATTTCTCCAACATCTGTCAATATAATTAAGCAATAATGAGATTGTTTCTGCTAAAATGATCTTTTTAATTTAACCAGAAAGGATTCCATATCAGAAACATCATTCAATCAATGGACAGGGTAATCTTCAATTTTTAACATAGGATATAGTTAAATATTTATATTTATATAATAATAAAATATATAGTACAGAATTAAGCTTGATAGTACTTATCAAAGTATTATCAAAGTAATTATTTGTATTATCAAAGTAATTATCAAAGTAATTATTTACCCAAATACAAATTCTCACATAAAGAACATTCAATGGAAAAAATATCTAGAAGGTCATTAAATAAGTCATTGAGAGGACATGACCTTGTGTTGACCTGCAAACTGGATCCTGGCAGTTAGAAGGCACCTCATTCTCTACCTTGTCCATGGAATGTATGCTCTGTCCACTATTCCCATTTAGGAACCACTTCAGTGGCAAAGTCTTGAAAGAGTAATATGTTATTGACACCCTCTGGACTGTACATATGACAACCTCATTAATGACTTTATATAAACATTTAAGATTTGGGGAGTGAATGCAAAAATCTATTTCTTGAGGGTACCCAAAACAAGCCTCGAATGCAAGTCACTTTTCTTATTAAAACTGTCACCCACCAATTTGGAGTGGCTTACCTCTTTCTTCTGGGTCTCCTTGCCTTGCATGGGGATCAGTTTCAAATTTCACTTGGGTAACTTTCCAGGTTGTGAACCAACAAGATGAATTAAATTTTCTCCAAGGAAAAGAAATGAAAAGAAAATATTATTTAAATTAAGTTAAATGGCTAAAATTTAATATATACATATAAATTATGTATATAATGAAATGCTTTTTGTTAACATATGATTTCTCATTTTCTGACTTTAATCTAGATCTGTGTGTAATTGTGAGCCAAGGTACCATGGACCTTTGTGTGAATTGGATATGAGCAAATGCAAAATCTCACTTTGTCTGGATAGAGAAGATTGTGTCAGCAGAACTGGTGGATATAGCTGCCTCTGTGCTCCTGGTTATACAGGTAAACCTCTACCTGCCCTGCCTTTATTAACATATTGGATCTGTGAATAAATGGCAACCTTATATTTACTCTCCAGAACCCAAAATAACCTGGCATATGCAAGCAGGACAGGAAGTGCAAGAGACTGTTTCATAAAAGAAATTAATAAAAACAAAAGTTATGCTTTTTAATCTATCATGCTAACAGCTAAGAAGTATATGTATTATATTACAAGGTATTTTACACTTTCATGCATTTTGAATTGATCTGAATTATGTTTATATTATAATACAGAGAAGTGTCAGTGTATCAATAATCTAAGAGAAATAATACTGTCATCATTTATGCAAAAATTAATATAATAAGATTAGCTCTTTTAAATGTACATACATGCCAGAAATCAGAGCCATTGTGAATTTAAAGTTCTACCAGAAAAGTATAATTTGGAATTAGCTTTCATAATATCTGTTATTCCACAACACAAATGCTACCTAAACTTAAAGGCAAAAACCATCAAGCAGTAATGGAAAGGAAAATGCATTAGCCCTCTAAACTTCTGCTGAGAAACCGCATTTATGAAATACAAAAAGTTTTATTATTTTTGTATACCAGTATTAATTATGTGAGTCCAGCAAAAAGTGTTTTGAAATCTCAAGTTCAATTTATTAATGTCTGAATTTTACACCACTGGGTTCTCTCAGTTTCCTTTCCTGAGGGAAACTAGTTAAGTGTGTCTAATATTACATTCTATGTTTACAGGAATAAAAAAATACTAGAAAAATAGAAATAAGATTGGAAAGCAAAACTGATAAAGAAAAAATTAGAAGCATTTCCATGAGTAAATGATCATAAGGCAAGGAAAAGTCAAGTGACCTGAACAAAAAATATGCAAGTGTCTTTCTTGAGGAATTCTGATGGCATCAGAGAAGGTTACCTTGGTAACAATGGTTACATGCACAAAAGTCTCGGCTTAAATTTAAAAAATAAATAAATAAACTCTTATCTACAGATATTTTTGAAGATTTTATTTATTTATTTATTTCATAGAGATCACAAGTAGGCAGAAAGGCAGACAGAGAGAGAGAGGGAAGCAGGCTCCCTGCTGAGCAGAAAGCCTGATGCAGGGCTCGATCCTAGAACCCTGGAACTTGATCCCAGGACGCTGGGATCATGACCTGAGCTGAAGGCAGAGGCTTTAACCCACTGATCCACCCAGGTGCCCCTACAGATATTATTACATAAGTAAGAGGCAATAAATTTTAGCAATAGAATAGTATTCTTTCTGAATGTCATGTTGCCCATCATATTCCAAATTCTTGGAATATGTTTGTTTGGGACCATAGATACAAACTCACGATGCCATTCACCATGCTGTTGTTTTCTGCTCCTTGCTTGCTAACACTGTTAAAATAAGAAATGAGACACTGAGCTTAATATGAATGAGAAACACATTTTATAAAATTATTTGATGTAACACATTGTTCTGTTATTTTAAATTCATTGTAAAGTTTGAAGGATTAACATGTTCTTTTTATATTTATTTTCACAACTTCTCTATTTTTATTGAAAGCTAATATATTCAGTGTTGTTTCAAAATTTAAGGTCAATTTGCCAATTAGACAGCCCTATGGAAAAGTTTAGTACACAGTTGGCTGTGTGACATAGTCTGGAACGGAAATGTAAATTTTGGGAGTCATCAGATGTACAATTATAATACTGGATAGAATCAAAAAGGAAGTGAATGTAGATAGAACAGAGAAAAGGACCAAGGACTGAGCCCATGGGCATTGCAATATTTAGGGGTCCATGAGGGAAAGAAGAACCGATAAAGGAAATTGAAAAGAGTAGATAGTGATACAGGAAGAAAAAAAAGGACAAATGGAATGCAGAAAGACATATAAATTCTTTCAAGTAGAGAGAATGAACAACAGTGTCAAATGTTATTTTTAGGTCAAATAAAATAAAGACTAAGTTCTGACCATTGGAGAAGCAATGCAAATGTCATTAATGACATTGTCAAGGAAGCAGTTTGGCTGGAGTGGAGAGTGAAGAATTCTGTTTGAAGTGGATTTAGGAGAGAATGTAAGAAAATTATATTGCTGAGAATGAATATGCACAATTTATTAAAGGAAGATTTTTATTTGTTTAAGAAGGAAGCAAGAAATGGGCAGTAACTTGAGGAAGGAGAGAGGCTTCTCATATTAAAGAATGGGCTTTCTTCTTAATTTCAAGATTTATTGGAAAGTTACAAATACCCACCTCACTTGCCATTGTAAAAGTGGGTTTTCATACCTGGTTAGATGGTTTAGTATGATCATTCAGGTGAATTTACTAGGCACTAGTTGGGATAGCCAAGGTGTCTGGGTAGACACAGTCAATTCTGAAATGATTTAGCTGTCATTTTAGGCCAGGTATGTCAGAGACTGGCAACTCCCTTGAAGGGTTGGAGGATTGAATTCTCATACTTCTACTAGAAAGCTATAACCATAAAAATAATTGATTCATATTAACTCTCTCCCTAATATAGATAGATCTGGGAGAATTATAGCATGATACATGGAAAATGATATTAATTGCCATGAGAAAAGTTGTGTATGAAAATAATTATAGGGGGCTGGAGTAATGTGAGGAGTTATAGAGGGAAATTTAAACAGAGCAGTCAGGGAAGGCCATGGGAAAACTGATTTGGTTTAAGATTGATGTGCCATTTAGTACACACATACATATGTGTATAAATAAAATGGTAGATTGAGAGAGACAGATGAAGAATCAAAATTAAAACTTAATAACCTATAAAGATGAGAATATTTCCCTGATAACAGATTTTTATATTTTTATATAACTGGACTATTAAAGGAAGAGGTTAAACCACTGAAGAAGCTTTGATACTTCAGGAGGATATTAGAATCTTTATAATGTGTATATAAAAATATATTGAAAATATCATCACATCACAAATCAAGCAGAGAAACATCTAAGAATTTTAGTTGTAGTTGGCAGTCTAGTCTGCTAACTAGGAAAAAAATAGACATTGTGCACAAAGACTAATACAAGTTCAAGGTTTTGAGGATTTGCATATTCCTCAAAATGCTTTCACTTCCAACCTATGTGTAATGTAGACCCTGTACTTAGCCATGATTACACTTAAAGTGGGTGAGGAGTCGGGGGATAATATTTTAGGGCAAATACAGAAAATATAACAAACTTGCTCCCAGAAGCAACTGCTTTCAGTATTATTAAATATTTCTCTGTTTTTTACTGTCACATATATATTTTTAATTATTTATTTATTTATTTTAGAGAGAAAGCATGAGCAGGATGTAGCAGCAGAGAGAGAGGTAGAGAGAGAAATCTCAAGCACATTCTGTGCTGAGCATGGAACCCAACTTAGGGCTTGATCTTATGACCCACAATTGTGACCTGAGCCAAAAATGAGTTAGATGTTTAATCAGCTAACCCACCCAGGAGCCACTTGCTTTCATATTTCTACATAGCATGCTTATACTGCTATTTATTTATTTTTTTTCAATTTTTCACATTATCTGAATAATTTTATCAATAGAAAATATTTAGCTATGTTACCAGTTTTTCCATTCACCAATTTATACATGTTTTTTCCCACTACTTCCTCTCAAAATGGTTATATCAAACAATTTTTCGTCAGAATGTCACCATTAATATAATTATAACCATATCAGTTTTCCTTTTTTAGTTTTATTTTATTTTTCCTCATTTTGATAGACTTGTTTTTTCTAATATCTTTATAATATTGTTAAAGAACTTTTACTTTCATTTTTAACTACCAAAAGCTTGCTCTTGTCTAATATGTTTGGGCATAAATTTTATTGATAAGAAGTTTTCTTTTTTCCTTTTTCTCTATAGCAATAGTTACAAGATTTTCAGTTATTTTAGCATTTGCATTATCTTAGTTTCCAAATTTGATTTTTTCCTCAGTGTATGTTTTCTCTTTTTTTCTTGTATCTCTGTATAGGAGAGAATGTTTGTGTGTATGTGTGTGTGTGTGTGTGTGTGTGTGTGTTTTAATATGAAATACTCCCAGTCTACCAGTTAATATCTAAAAGAGAACCAGTAAAATGCTAATCAAAAACTCTGAGTGAATGAAAAGTCCTCAAATGTGAGTGAGCAGAAATGCCATCTATTTTATTGGAGAAATCTGATATGTCATTACTGATGGGCCTTTTCCCTTTCACTGGCTTTCCTGGAAAGAAATGGAGATGGAGATAAGGATCAGCAGCAGGGAAAGATGCTTGACAAGATTTTGATAAACCAGAAACTTAGGGCCAGTTAGTTCTGTTTGTTAGAAATAGCCAACACATTTTAGGAGAGCAATATATAAAATTCAACCTTTTTTTTTTTTTTCTAATTGCTTCAAGATTTTCTTTATTTATTTTTGAGAGAGAGAGAGAGAGAGAGAGAGAGAGAGAAATAGCAAGAAAGAGTAGAGCAGGAGGAAGGATCAGAGAGAGAAACATACTCCCTGCTGAGCAGGGATCCCAATGCTGGGCTCCATCCCAGGACCCTGGGATCATGACCTGAGCTGAAGGCAGACACTTAACCAAGTGAGCCACACTGGTGCCCCTCCAATTGCTTTAAATTATTACCTCAAACCTCTAGTGAAAGTGTACTATAAAGTGATTGTGTGTTAGTGGAACTTTGGGGAAATAAACAGAGGGATATCATCTCTAGCAAGTACACAGTCTTTCAAGAAGTATTATTCATTAATACCATTTGTGTGTAATTCAAATTCTTCCCTCCAGGGGCACCTGGGTAGCTCAGTGGGTTAAGCCTCTGCCTTCGGCTTAGGTCATGATCTCAAGGTCCTGGGATTGAGCCCCACATCGGGCTTTCTGCTCAGCAGGGAGCCTGCTTCTCCCTCTCCCTCTCTGCCTACTTATGATATCTCTCTGTCAAATAAATAAATAAAATCTTTAAAATAAAAAATAAATAAATAAATAAATAAATAAATAAATTCTTCCCTCCATACTATGTCACTACTACCAGCATGTAAATACTAATATTTACTTCTTTCTCACCTAATTTTTAATTTTTCTCCTTCATACTTCTGTTAAACTAGTTCTATTTTCTCTCTCTTTAAACAGTATTATCAAAATCCATTGCCTATATTGAGTGCCCATTTCCTCACTTCTTTTTCTTTTTCAAACCCATTTCTAAATCATGCTTTTAATCCTAAGACTAAAATTAAACATTTCTTGTTGGAGGTCACCAGTTAGCCCCACACTGCCAAATTCTAATGCAAATTATTTCTCCTCATGCTAGGTATATTATCAGTAGCATTTTACTCATGCCTTCTACTTAAACACTTTCTAATCTTGGACTCCATATTTCCAGTTACTAGTATCTTGTTTCCTTTAAATGTTCAGAACTTCATTTGTGCTCTCCTTTCTCTAGATATGTCCATTGATACGTGGTTTCATCCATGTTTTTAAGTACCATACATATATGGAATACCTAATTTGTTACATGAGTTCTAGCTTCTCCCTGAACTCCCATATACTCAAACATTTCCATTTAGATGTCCATATGACATCTGATTCCCCAGTTCTAAGGATTTACGTTAACCCTGCTTTACCACCAATGTTTTCTACTTAAGTGAATGGCATCATTGTTCACCAGTTTCTTGGACCAAAATCATGGAGTTATTTTTGACTATTTATTTATACTTCACCCTAAAGTCCATCAACAGGTCCCACTGGCTATACTCTCCTCCCAGATATATATATATTTTTTTCTTATTTTAGATATTATTTGTTCATTTGACAGAGAGACAGTGAGAGAGGGAACACAAGCAGGGGGAGTGGGAAAGGGAGAATCAGCCATCCATTGAGCAGGGAGCCCAATGTGGGGTTCTATCCCAGAACCCTGAGATCATGACCTGAGCCGAAGGCAGCTACTTAAGGACTGAGCCACCTAGGTGCCCCAATCAAAATGTATTTTAATTAACCATTTCTTACAATCTGCGTTATAAACACTTTCATCCAAGCTACCATCATCTCTTGCCTTGACTATAATATCTTAACTACTTTTTGTATTTCATTCTTGTTGCATTAAAGTATATTAAAATATATCCCTCCCCAGCACCAAGAGTGATCATTTAAAAATATAAAAAAGATCACTCTTAACTTCAGAATACTCCAGTGCTTCCCATGATGCTTTGGATGTAACATATACTCCTTACTTTGCCCTACCAGATCCTGTATCAGCCTGGTGCCTGGCTACCTCTCCAATTTCATTTCCTACTACATTCGTCCTAAATCCCCCAGTTGACTGACTGTTCTTTCTAGGTATGAAACGTGTTCCTTGGATATGAGCATAGTTTTCTCCTTTATTTCATCAGATCTCAAACATGAGTTTCTCTTAGAGACCTATCTACATTACATAAAAATAATATTGTTTTTCTCTAGCTCCTTCCTTTATTCCTGCATAGCAATTTTCACTGTCTAATCATTGTACCACTTAATTATTAATTTGTCTCTTCCTGCTAGAGTTCAACTCTTCAATAGCAGAATTTTTTCTGTCTTTTGTTCACTATGGTATCTCAGTGACTAGGATGTTAAAAGGACTCAAATATCTATCTATCTATCTATTAGATATATATTGATATGTGATATATTTCATATAATATGAAAGAACATTATACACTATAGAGTTTTAAGTGTTTTCTCTTTTCATTTACTTTCCATAATACCATTAAAATAAACTTTTTTTAATAGGAGATAACATCCTCACTTTTATAATGTTGATTTATTAATACTGTGGCAAACCATTCAGAAAAGTTTTTACTGCTTGCATGCTGAAAAAGAAAACTCTGCATATCCAGCTTATTCTGAGTTAAAAGCATATATATGTGAATCCATTACAGCATAACACCAATTCTAAATTCAAGGGCAATATAATTTGATTTAATATTATAAAGTAAAATAGTTATATGCAATAAATCCAAAAGTGACCTAAAATGTAAAATTTAGACCTTTTCTATTACTCATTAAATCACAATAAATCTTTTTAAAAGGAAACCAATGGCAAATTAAACCAAGTGACCTTATCATTGGCAATTCTTTATATAATATATAACAATCTTGAGGCAGTTAATATTTTATATTCTACAAAATAAGATGCTAAAAATAACGGTTACAATGATATACTGCCTAATAAAAGTATATTAATTATCAGATATTTATAGGTCATTATCCACTTATATTTAGTTTTGTAGGGCAACACTGTATGTCATAAATGTGTCTATTTGATATTTTACAAAGCAGTTGGGCCTAGAGAAATTCTATACATATCTTATTAAAATATATTTTATATACTATCATTAAAATATACTTATCATGCAAGCAAATGATTAATCCTGATGAAGTTCAAGGCCATTGAGTACCCAAAATAATAATTATAGAACAACTCACTGTGTTAGGTACCTGTGGTTTTGTTTCTTAATGTTTTCCTTCTTCCCAGTTTCTAACAGGTATGAGTACCCAAAGATAAGATTAGATCAGATTATGAGATTTATTTATGAAGGCTCAGTAACTTCCAAAATTCAGGGTTTCCTGGTAAAGCCATTTTGAAGAATATACTGTAAGCTGTGTCCCAATGTGAGAATATTATAATACTAACAATCTTCCATCATAAACATAGATTTTAGTACAAACTGAGGGAATATAGGTATGAAAATACCTATAGGTACGAATAGAATGAATAGGTATGAAAAGCAGATTCCAAGTACAATTTACACATCTGTCTTCTTACAGGATTGATGTCAACTGAATGGTAAAGACCAAATGCATCTAGAGTGTACCAGGTCTCCAGGAGTTATTTCTAGAAAATAGGTCTTGATATACTTCCTGAGGTAAACTTAGCAAACACTTTTGGTTCCCAGGTCATGCCCTTTTGACCAGCTTCTGATTTCAGCTGCATATGAAGTGAATAGTTTTTTTGTTTGTTTGTTTTGTTTTAAGAGAGAGAGAGAGAGTGCGTGGGAGTGTATGAGCAAAGGGAAGTGGGGGAGGCTCAGAGAGAGAGGGAAAGAGAGATTCCTCAAGCAGGCACCACCCTCAGCCGGTTGCCTGAGGCCGGGCTATACATCAGGATCCCAAGATTATGACCTAAGCTGAAGTCAACAGTGGGACGCACAACCCACTGAACCATTGAGGCGCCCCTGAGATGAGTAGTTCTAAGTGCTCTCAGCTCATGTCATCATGACAGTTCCCCAAGTCAAGTGCTCACTGAACATCTGCTCCATCTCTAGTCATTTCCTACACAGTCGAGCCAGCTTAGCCTCCAGGCATGCACAGCTCAAAGTACTGGAAGTCAGTGCCTTCAAGGTATGCTTCAAACAATGGGAGATACAAAACTGTTTATAAATAACCCAACCACCTTCCTTTCATGTAGTTAATCCTAGTTATATACTATTCACTTCTTTTTTTTTTTTTAAGATTTTATTTATTTGTTTGAGAGAGAGTGTGACAGAGAGAGAGAGAGATCACATGCAGGGAAAGGAGCAGAGAGAGAGAGGGAGAAGCATACTCCCCATGGAGCAGGGAGCCCCACATGGAGCTCCACCCCAGGACCACGAGATCATGACCTGAGCCAAAGGCAGAGGCTTAATTGATTAAACCACCAAAGTGCCCCACATTATTCACTTCTTAAAGTCACTGTGCAGTCATGTCCCCATTGCCTACAAAAATATCTTTAATAAAACTTCTTTTCTGACTTTTAATCTTTCTCTGGTCTCATTCTCCCTCCTCTGTCTTTCTTACTTCCTGAGATCATCTACCAAATAAACGAGTCATGGTCTCGGGTTCTGATTTTAGCAGAATCCAAACTAAAGTGGTGGGTTTATGACATGGGAGCAGGAATCCAGAGAAGCTGCCCAAAACCCAGGCATGGAGCATATTTTCTAATTTTGGAAGCATGGAAATGCTTGCGATCAGTATGTGAGATATTGCCATTTGAAGAACAGATTTTCCTTAATTGGCTAGAAAGGGCAGGAAAGAGAAACTGAAGCACTTAAACCATTTCTGTCTCTTTTGACAAGTGGATCTGAACCTACTTCAACTATTGAAACTAGAAAACAAGATAACCCTACAACTACCTAAATGAAATGTACTGCCTATAAGAGAGAAAATATCTTTACTTTTGAGACTGAAGTAGCCTCTTAGCATTTAAATGACTGTCAGTGGCATCTCCAGAAAGTCAATGTTTTCCATCTGTAATACAGTTTCTTCCCACGCTGTCTTTATTTAAATGAAATGTTCTGTGATTATGTATAATGTAGCCAGATTTAAAGAAAAATTAAAGGCTTTTTAAAATCAAGATATATTATAGAAGCACTACCAGGCCCATTAATACTGGTTTTTAATCTGATAAATAAATAGAAATATAATCCATTAGAAAATAAAGATCTTTGGAGACATTTGTGATTTGAAATCTTGACCCCAGTATCTCTAATCATAGAGAAGAAAAATGTGTGGCCTGTGTTTTGAAAGGATCCTTCCCTCTGGTGCTTTAATGAGTAATTAATCTTACTGCTCTACTTTAGTTCCTTATCTTCTCTCTCTGAGACATTCTTTTACCTGGTTTTCTTGTCTGGAGTATCTTTTTCTCTAAGTCTTTTTTGTAGTAGTTACAGCATTATCTGACTAAAACCACGGACCTCCTCATGTGGAGCATCTTTATGAAAGCACACTTCGTCAAGTGTGACTGTGCATGCTCCTGTGAACAGTTGACTGCACTCCCTCAGGTCTTTTCACCAAGCTCGTACATTGTGTCAGCTTGTCTAACTGCTGGGAAAGCAAAAGGAGCAGATTTAGACTCCTTGACGCTGTGCAGCTTACATTCTCTTGGGATCCTGGCAGAACCCAAGCTTTCCTACACTTACTCTCACAGTCATTTCAATGGATACAACAGCAGGTGAGGATTAAAGAAAGGTAAGATATTATTTCTTCATCTTGAAGCATGGGGAGCCAAATACTTTTCCCTGGAGTCAGAGGACCCCTAAGAGGAGGACTAATGCCTCACCCCTGCCACTTCCTCCTTAAGTTATAGTCAGACTTTGTATTGAACTCTCTGTCCTGAAGAAGACATCCCCAGTCAACCCATTCTCCTTCTATCTTCAAGACAAGGATTTTGACTTCTTAAACTGCTTTCCACCATTCAGTAATGCACCTTGTAAATGTGATCCACAGACTGAATCTATTTCTATTTGATTGCGTAGTAGGATAACGAAATTTTAAAACAAAAACAAGTCACGGTCCTGTTAATTTTTCCTTTTTATGAAAATTTAGAAGACCTGGAAACACTGGGCATTTTTTTTTTTTCCATTTTGGAAACAAAGGGCTGGCTCTGTGGATTGGCTGCTTCCTTGCAATGGGGCACATATTCTCCATTTTACTTGAGCTGTCGGCTGCACTTATTTATGCTGCTTACTTGACCACTGCATGCATTTGAATTTGCCACCACCAGAATTTCAGAGGACAATAAAGACAAGATTCCCCCCTCACAATACCTCCACTCTCTTCATTTGCTGCCCTTGTCCAGAATTCTCTGTCTATTCCTGGATGATACTTACATTCACCTTCCAGCAGATTCCAGTCATTTCATTGGCAAATAAATCATCCCTTGTTTCTCAATCTCTTTGTCATCACTTGACTTGTTTGACTTGCTTACCCTTTAGAAATATAATGGAAAGACACTTTGTGTCTTTAAATATTTAGACTGAAATTTCTTAAAGTAAATTTCGATTCTGGAGAATGTTTATGCTCACAAGAACTCACCTACCCCAAAGAAGAGTAAAACAAAGCCAAAATGTATTTGTTTGTAACATTTGTGCAGTTTTTGAAATGGTGATTAGCTTTTTGACCTTGGATTGATGTTTGCTTTATTTAATTAATTTTTTAAATTTTTTTATAAACATATAATGTATTTTTATCCCCAGGGGTACAGGTCTGTGAATCGCCAGGTTTACACACTTCACAGCATTCACCATAGCACATACCCTCCCCAATGTCCATAACCCTACACCCCCCTCTCTCGGCCTCCCTCCCCCCAGCAACCCTCAGTTTGTTTTGTTAGATTAAGAGTCACTTATGGTTTGTCTCCCTCTCAATCCCATCTTGTTTCATTTTTTTCCTACCCCCAACCCCCCCTACGTTGCATCTCTACTTCCTCATATCAGGGAGTTCATATGATAGTTGTCTTTCTCCAATTGACTTATTTTGCTAAGCATAATACCCTCTAGTTCCATCCACATCATTGCAAATGACAAGATTTCATTTCTTTTGATAGCTGCATAGTATTCCATTGTGTATATATACCACTTCTTCTTTATCCATTCATCTGTTGATGGACATCTAGGTTCTTTCCATAATTTGGCTATTGTGGATGTTGCTGCTATAAACATTGAGGTGCACGTGCCCCTTCAGATCACTCCATTTGTATCTTTAGGGTAAATACCCAGTAGTGCAATTGCTGGGTCATAGGGTAACTCTACTTTCAACTTTTTGAGGAACCTCCATGCTATTTTCCAGAGTGGTTCCACCAGTTTGCATTCCCACCAACAGTGTAGGAGGGCTCCCCTTTCTCCACATCCTCGCCAGCATCTGTCATTTCCTGACTTGTTAATTTTAGCCATTCTGACTGGTGTGAGGTGGTATCTCATTGTGGTTTTCATTTGTATTTCTCTGATGCCGAGTGATGTGGAGCACTTTTTCGTGTGTCTGTTGGCCATCTGGATGTCTTCTTTGCAAAAATGTCTGTTCATGTCCTCTGCCCATTTCTTGATTGGATTATTTGTTCTTTGGGTATTGAGTTTGCTAAGCTCTTTATAGATTTTGGATACTAGCCCATTATCTGATATGTCATTTGCAAATATCTTCTCCCATTCTGTCAGCTGTCATTTGGTTTGTTAACTGTTTCCTTTGCTGTACAAAAGCTTTTGATCTTGATGAAATCCTAATAGCTCATTTTTGCCCTTGCTTCCCTTGCCTTTGACGATGTTCCCAGGAAGAAGTTGCTGTGGCTGAGCTCAAAGAGGTTGCTGCCTGTGTTCTCCTCAAGGATTTTGATGGATTCTTTTCTCACATTGAGGTCCTTCATCCATGTTGAGTCTATTTTCATGTGTGGTGTAAGGAAATGGTCCAATTTCATTTTTCTACAAGTGGCTGTCCAATTTTCCCAACATCATTTCTTGAACAGACTGTCTTTTTTTCACTGGACATTGATCTATGTGGCTGTTTTTGTGCCAGTACCATACTGTCTTGATGATGACAGCTTTATAATAGAGCTTGAAGTCTGGAATTGTGATGCCACCAATTTTGTTTTGTTTTGTTTTGTTTTGTTTTCAATATACCTTTGGCTATTTGAGGTATTTTCTGGTTCCATATGAATTTTGGGATTATTTGTTCCATTTCTTTGGAAAAAAATGGATGGGATTTTGATAGGGATTGCATTTAATGTGTAGATTGCTTTAGGTAGCATAGACATTTTCACAATATTTATTCTTCCAATCCAGGAGCATGGATTCATATCCTTGTGTCTTCCTCAATTTCTTTCATGTGTACCTTATAGTTTTCTGAGTATAGATTCTTTGCCTCTTTGGTTAGGTTTATTCCTAGGTATCTTATGGTTTTGGGTGCAATTATAGGTGGGACTGACTCCTTAATTTCTCTTTCTTCTGTCTTGTTCTTGGTGTAGAGAAATGCAACTGATTTCTGTGCATTGATTTTATATTCTGACACTTTACTGAATTCCTGTACAAGTTCTAGCAGTTTTGGAGTGGAACTTTTTGGGTTTTCCACATATAGTATCATATCATCTGCAAAAAGTGATAGTTTGACTTCTTTGCTGATTTGGGTGCCTTTAATTTTTTTTTGCTGTCTGATTGCTGAGGCTAGGACTTCTAGTACTATGTTGAATAGCAGTGGTGATAATGGACATCCCTGCCGTGTTCCTGACCTTAGTGGAAAAGCTTTCAGTTTTTCTCCATTGAGAATGATATTTGCGGTGGGTTTTTCATTGATGGCTTTGATGATATTGAGGTATGTGCCCTCTATCCTTACACTTTGAAGAGTTTTGATCAGGAAGGGATGTTGTACTTTGTCAAATGCTTTTTCAGCATCTATTGAGAGTATCATATGGTTCTTATTCTTTCTTTTATTAATGTATTGTATCACATTGATTGATTTGCAGATGTTGAACAAAACTTGCAGCCCTGGAATAAATCCCACTTGGTCGTGGTGAATAATCTTTTTAATGTACTGTTGGATCCAATTGGCTAGTATTTTGGTGAGAATTTTTGCATCTGTGTTCATCAAGGATATTGGTCTGTAATTCTGTTTTTTGATGGGATCCATGTCTGGTTTTGGGATCAAGGTGATACTGGCCTCATAAAATGAGTTTGGAAGTTTTCCTTCCATTTCTATTTTCTGGAAGAGTTTCAGGAGAATAGGTATTAATTCTTCTTTAAATGTTTGGTAGAATTCCCCTGAGAAGCCGTCTGGCCCTGGGCTTTTGTTCAATTGGAGATTTTTGATGACTGTTTCAATCTCCTTACTAGTTATATGTCTGTTTAGGCTTTCTATTTCTTCCAGGTTCAGTTGTGGTAGTTTATATGTCTCCAGGAATGCATCCATTTGTTCCAGATTGTCAAATTTGTTGTCATAGAGTTGTTCATATTATGTCCTAATAGTTGCTTGTATTTCATTGGTGTAGGTTGTGATCTCTCCTCTTTCATTCATGATTTTATTTATTTGGGTCCTTTCTCTTTTCTTTTCCGTAAGTCTGGCCAGGGGTTTATCAATATTTATTCTTTCAAAGAACCAGCTCCTAGTTTCATTGATTTGTTCTTCTTTTTTTTTTTTTTTTTTTTTTTTTGGTTTCTACTTCATTGATTTCTCCTCTGATCTTTATGATTTCTCTTCTCCTGCTGGGTTTAGGTTTTTTTTGTTGTTCTTTCTCCAGCTCCTTCAGGTATAGGGTTAGGGGTTGTATTTGAGACCTTTCTTGTTTCTTGAGAAAGGCTTGTACCACTATATATTTTCCTCGCAGGACTGCCTTTGCTGTGTCCCACAGATTTTGAACCATTGTGTTTTCATTATCATTTGTTTCCATGAATTTTTTAAATTCTTCCTTAATTTCTTGTTTGACCCATTCATTCTTTAGAAGGATGCTATTTAGTCTCCATGTATTTGGGTTCTTTCCAAACTTCTTCTTGTGGTTGAGTTCTAGCTTCAGAGCATTGTAGTCTGGAAATATGCAGGGAATGATCCTAATCTTTTGATACTGGTTGAGACCTGATTTAGAACCGAGGATGTGGTCTATTCTGGAGAATGTTCCATGTGCACTAGAGAAGAATGTGTATTCTGTTGCTTTGGGATGAAATGTTCTGAATATATCCGTGATGTCCATCTGGTCCAGTGTGTTATTTAAGGCCTTTATTTCCTTTTTGATCTTTGGCTTGGATGATCTGTCCATTTCAGTGAGGGGAGTGTTAATGCCCCCTACTATTATTGTGTTATTTTGATGTATTTATTTGATTTTGTTATTAATTGGTTTATATAGTTGGCTGCTCCCATGTTGGGGGCATAGATATTTAAAATTGTTAGATCTTCTTGTTGGACAGACCCTTTGAGTATGATATAGTGTCCTTCCTCATCTCTTGTTATAATCTTTGGCTTATGGTCTAATTGATCTAATATAAGGATTGCCACCCCAGCCCTCTTCTGATGTCCATTAGCATGGTAAATTGTTTTGCACCCCCTCACTCTGGAGGTGTCTTCAAGTCTAAAATGAGTATATTGTAGGCAGCATATTGATGGGTTTTGTTTATTTATCTATTCTGATACCCTGTGTCTTTTGATTGAGGCATTTAGCCCATTAACATTCAAGGTAACTATTGAGAGATATGAGTTTAGTGCCATTGTATTTCCTATAAGGTGACTGTTACTGTATATTGTCTGTTCCTTTCTGATCTACTACTTTTAGGGTCTCTTTTTGCTCAGAGGACCCCTTTCAATATTTCTTGTAGAGCTGGTTTGGTGTTTGCAAATTCTTTCAGTTTTTGCTTGTCCTGGAAGCTTTTTATCTCTCCTCTATTTTCAATGATAGCCTAGCTGAATATAGTATTCTTGGCTGCATGTTTTTCTCATTTAGTGCTCTAAATATATCATGCCAGTTCTTTATGGCTTGCCAGGTCTCTGTGGATAAGTCTGCTGCCAATCTAATATTTTTACCATTGTATGTTACAGACTTCTTTTCCCAGGCTGCGTTCAGGATTTTCTCTTTGTTGCTTAGACTTGTAAATTTTACTATTAGGTGACACGGTGTGTACCTATTCTTATTGATTTTGAGGGGGGTTCTCTGCACTTCCTGGATTTTGATGTTCCCTTTGCCATATTAGGAAATTCTCTACAATTATTCTTTCCAATATACCTTCTGTTCCTCTCTCTCTTTTTTCTTCTTCTGGAATCCCAATTATTCTAATGTTGTTTCATCTTATGGTGTCACTTATCTCTCGAATTCTTCCCTCATGGTCCAGTATTTGTTTGTCTCTCTTTTGCTCAGCTTCTTTATTCTCTGTCATTTGGTCTTCTATATCACTAATTCTTTCTTCTGCCTCATTTATCCTAGCAGTAAGAGCCTCCATTTTTTATTGCACCTCATTAATAGCTTTTTTATTTCAACTTGGTTAGATTTTAGTTCTTTTATTTCTCCAGAAAGGGCTTTTATCTCTCCAGAGAGGATTTCTCTAATATCTTCCATGCCTTTTTCGAGCCCAGCTAGAACCTTGAGAATCATCCTTCTGAACTCTAGATCTGACATATTACCAATGTCCATATTGATTAGGTCCCTAGCCTTTGGTATTGCCTCTAGTTCTTTTTTTTTTTTTTTTTTGTGGTGAGTTTTTTCGCCTTTTCATTTTGTCCAGATAAGAATATATGAAGGAGCAAATAAAATATTAAAAAGGTGGCAAAGACCCTGGAAAATGCACTTTAGCCAAATCAGAAGAGCCCCCAAATCATGGGGGTGGGGGGGAGAAAGCGGATTAAAAAAAGTTCAGAGAAAAGAAAATTTAAAAAAAAAAGAAAGAAAAAAAAGAAAACAAATTTTAAAAATATATAAAAAAGAAAAAAATATATATATACTACACTGGTAACTAGAACATGGTCAACTACTTAATTTTAGGAGTATTTTGGTCTCTTAGAATAAACTACCTCCCAAAATTTTAAAGAATGAAAAACATATATAAAGGTAAACACAATGAAGGGATGGAATATGCCTATAAAGATGAGAAAATTTTTTTTTAATTTCTAAAAAAGGAGTTGATAAAGTAAGTTGGTTGGGAGAATAAAGAAAAAGAAAGTGGAGAGATTTTTCTCAGGCTGAATCCTAGACCAAGCCCAGAGCGAGATTTAGGGTATATTTTGATCTATTAGAAGAAGTTGTACCCCAAATTTTTAAAAGAAAAATCCCTATATGTATACAAAAGATAAAGTTAGATACAATGAAGGATAAAATATGACTATAATAATGAAGGTTCAAAAAAGATTATTATTTTTTTTAGGAAAGGTATTGTTAAGATAAAGTAGTTAAAAAACGCTAAAAAAGGAAAGGGTAAAAGTTAAAAAAAATTAGAAGAAGAAAAAAAAATATTAAAAAAAATTAAATTAACTGCAAGACTAAGGAATCATGGGGAGGAAGCCATGAATTCCATGCTTTGCTTTCTCCTTCTCTGGGTTTCTGTTGTTCTCCTTGGTACATGAACTTTGTCTTGGCTGGATTTCTTGTTGCTCTTCTGGGGGAGGAGCCTGTTGTAGTGATTCTCAAGTGTCTTTGCTCCAGGCCAAATTGCACCTTCCTTACCAGGGGTCGGGCTAAGTAATCTGCTCAGGTTTGCTTTCAGGAGCTTTTGTTCCCTGTACCCTTTCCGTAGAGTTCTGGAGGACGGGAATGAAAATGGTGGCCTTCAAATCTCTGGCCCAGAGGAGCCAAGGGCTCAGGACCCCTCTCTTCAGTGCACCCTCAGAGACAAGCACTCAATCACTCCCGTGTCCCTGGCCTCTGGATGCGCTCCGAGCTCACCCAGCCTGCTACCGGTTCAAGGTGACCCCGAGCTGAGAGCTCTCTCCTCAGCTCCGTCTCTGTAGCTGGCTTCCTCACTCTAACACCTGTGAGCTCTGCGACACTCAGACACCCTCGATCTTTCTGTGACCCCGCGGGACCTGGGGCCACACTGACCCTGCGTTGGCTTCAACCCAGTTTAGCCTCTGGAGCGATGTCCCTCAGTGGAGCAGACTTTTAAAAGTCCTGGTTTTGTGCTCTGTTGCTCTGCCGCTTGCCAGGAGCTGGCCTCTCCCGCCGCGGTCTATCTTCCTGTGGCTTTGGATTCACTTCTCCGCCGGTCCTACCTTTCAGAAAGTGGTCAATTTTCTGTTTCTAGAATTGTTGCTGTTCTTCTCTTCAGTCTCTTGTTGGATTTGTAGATGTCTGCAATGGATTGATAAGCTATCTAGCTGATCTCCTGCTACCTGATGTCATCTCAGCCTGCTAGTTCTCCACCATCTTGACTCCTCCCTCTGATGTTTGCTTTGAAGGTGAATCTTGACTCTGAGAATATGAAGGTAGTTATACCTTTATTTAGTCAACTCACAAAAGTTCTTTTACCTTTTTGCCCTTCCTAAGGAGGAAGACTGGAGGAAAGATAGTGTTTTTCTCCCCAAGATATTCTTTTAAGTTTTATCAGGAGTTATAAGAATTTAATATTAACCTTAGGTCTAAAAAAAAAAAAAAGATTCTGATCATTTAGAAACCTTTAACTTCAGTTCCATGATGCCCACCTAATCTTTACAAAGTATAAATTAAGTAGACATGTAGATGTTCTCCACCCCATGATCAAAAGGGGGATTTTCTTTTGCATGTATGTAACATTCTTGGAAGAGCTCAGGGGGGGAAAAAAATCTCATCAAACCAGTGTGTTCCTCAAAATATGCATTAGATTCTCTGTACAAACATGTTTAGAATTAAGAATATCACATTTATTTGTTCAATTAAAACAAAAATAACTTCTCAATTGCATTTCCCTTGATCCACTAAACCTATTCAACCCACTAAACCTGTTCAACCCTCCTTACCCAACATACATTAGTTTGAATATGGTACTGAGCTAATGGTGACATAGATTCCAGAATAAGCAGAATAGTTTGTGTCAAAAAGCACCTGAATCTTCTTTGACCAAAAAGCCATTGATCAGTCAGGATGGATTTTTTGAGACAAAATCTTGCTGTGCTTCTTTATTGTTCTTCAGTAATTTGAGATACATGAAACATGAGTCCCCACTATCCAAAGAGCCACCCTATAACTTTTCTAATAGTCATTTTGAAAGACAGTATGCTGGAATATAAAAAAAATTCACTCATATCAATTCCTCTTCCTCATCATTTTTATTTTCTGCTTAAATAGATATAAGATAGGGGCACCTGGGTTGCTCAGTGGGTTGGGCCTCACCTTTGGCTCAGGTCATGATCTCAGAGTCCTGGGATCAAGCCCCGCATTGGGCTTTCTCTGCTCAGTGGGGACCCTCTCTCTCTCTGCCTACCTCTCTGCCTACTGATGATCTCTCTGTCAAATAAATAAATAAAATCTTTAAAAATTAGATATAGGATAAAGGCATGAGTTTCTGGTTTTACACTGTTTTCTTGCATTACACTTATATAAATATATTTATACTTGTAATTATAACATGTTATATTAATATTTTATATTTATTTACTTTTAAGGTATATAATTGTTTTGTCAAACCTGCACCTTTTAGATATAGGATGTTTCTGTAATGGAGAGGAGTTTCACAGTTCCCTATAATTCCCCACAATTCCCCTCAATTACCCTCAGTTCTCCTCTCCTGGACAACTGAATCTCTCTTAGACTACTGAAGTGATGTTCTCAGTCAATTTCCTTGCTTCGATCCTTGGCCTTTTGCAATAAATTTTTTATAGAATGGCCCTACATAAAAATAAGATTTTATAACACTCTGTGTAAAATAGTTCAGTGAACTTTTTTTCTTTTTTCTTTCTTTCTTTCTTTCCTCCCCTTTTTTTTTTTTTTTGATAAGATCAAACCTTCTTAACCTAGCTCTCAAGTCCTTATGCAATCTGTTTTGTGTCTCAATTTTATATCAAACCATTATTGACCTTTTCATTAACATATTTTCTGATGTACTGTCAGATCAATAGTAGCCTAATGCCACAATCACCATGTTACTCACCTCACTTCTTCTTGTCATGCAGACATTTTGTCACCTCACATCATTGCAGCAAGGGTAAGTACAGTACAATAAAATATTCTCAGGGAGAGAGGGAATGAGGCCACATTCACATAACTTATAATATACTGAATTTTTATAATTGTCCAATATATTATTAGCTAAATGTCTCACTTTAAACTTTATCATAGATAATATGTATGTATAAGAGAAAACACATATAGAGAGTTCAGTACTATCTGTGGTTTCAGGCCTCTACTGGGGGTTTTGGAACATACCCACCAAGAATAAGGAGAGACTACTATAGTAACAACAAAAAAACCTAGTAATTTTTAAAAATTTATTTATTTATTTGTTTATTTAGAGAGAGCATAAGTGGGGGAAGGGGCAAAGGGAGAATGGGAAAGAGAATCTCAAGCAGACTCCCCTCTGAGCGCAGAACCTCAACACAGGCTGGATCCGTGACCCTGAGATCATGACCTGAGCTGAAATTAAGAGTAGGATGCTGACCTGACTTGAGCCACCTAGGAGCACCTTACAGTGCTTTTTTGTTTTTGTTTTGTTTTGTTTAACATAAAAATGTGATTCAACTAAGACAAAA
This sequence comes from Mustela erminea, assembly GCF_009829155.1. Taxonomy (NCBI): domain Eukaryota; kingdom Metazoa; phylum Chordata; class Mammalia; order Carnivora; family Mustelidae; genus Mustela; species Mustela erminea. Next base: position 107,108,993 of record NC_045617.1, on the reverse strand, counting down.
ATGATAGTGTTTACACATTTTAAAATAGGCAATCTTTCAAAGTTTTTGAAATATTCTATTTTTTCTTTATATATAATATCAGTGTTAGAATAGTACATGGCATTAGAGCTTCTTCTGAAATGTACACAAGGATTTTAATTAACCACAGGGTTTTATTAAATAAATCAAAATTAATGATGCTTTCAGTGAAGCTTGTCTAATGATAGCAATTGTCTAATGAAAGTTCATTGTGTGACAAATGTTAATTGGAGATAAAAGACCAGGAAATATACACAAATAATTACAAACCACTTAGTCTGAATGCATATTTTCAAACGTGAGATCTCATTTTATCTGCTTTCTTAATGGGAAACTTCTGGGAACTCAGAGGAAGTTTAAGTGTCACTTTTACAAAAAATTCAGAGATGAAACCGACTCACTTCAGTTAGTGAATGTTGTTGGACTACATACTATAATAATGCAAATGACATCAAAGAAATCACTCCTGCCTTCAAAGATAACAAAACCGAGCCAAGAAAACAAGCCTCTATAGAGAACTCTACAGAACATAGATAAAAGAAGGGAGGGAAAGCCTCCAGACTTTGTTGACAAATGCATCTGTTTTTCTGAAGGCTGAGCAGATTTTGGTCCACATGTCCTGAGCTAGTCTGAGTGCAAGGTTGAGAAAAGCAAGAGGAAAGGGACTGAGAGTTTTTGAGTTCCTACTGTAGGTCAAAACCCTTTTCATATGCTCTTTCAGTAATCTGTGTTAGGCATTATTTTAGCTTATAGTTGAGAAGACAGACCTAATTTAGGTAAGCTGTCTGAGGTCTAAAGGCTCACAGAAGATTTGGGAATGTTATCCAGATGTGGCATTTTCTATACCATATAGGGAAAAAACAAAGCAAAAAAAAAAAAAAAAAAAGAAAGAAAGAAAGAAAAGAAAAAGTCTGTAAAATAAATTGTAAAATAAATTATAAGTTCCTAGAAAATCAGCCATCTAAAGCTAAAAATAAATTATGACATATGGTCCTTTTGATATTTCTGTGCCTCCAATTAAATATCTGGATTTGATTGACATTTATTGAATGATAGCTATATTCTAAATTGATTTGTTCACAGTGAATACTCTTTTTCCAAACTTTATCTCCTTTTGTAAAGCTCATCTGAATCCTCTACCAAGAAAGTAAACTCAACTATGTGTTCTGTCATTTATGAACTTCTGGAACTTAAAGATGATAGGCTAATTATTTAGATATTAATTAACGATTTTCAAATCATTTATCTTTTCTGTTTTATAGCTTTTAATGTTACCCATCTGTTGATTTTTATTGCAATAGGAAAATTTACATTCTTACTACAGTAGAGCCACTTTAAAATATTTATTTTATAATAGAATTTGACATTGAAAAAAATCACAATTTTAATCTTTAAAGAAGTACTTTATACAAGCATAATATCTTATTATAAAGTAAAATTATAAATATGATGTAATAGCATGACTCAAGAGACATCTAATATCAGAAAATATAAGTAAAAATGAGGAACACAGCTTGAGAAGCATGGGACTTATACCTAACCATAAACCTTTTGAGCATATTTAACATTCCTTCAGTTGAGGAAAGAAAATTCTATTGCTTTAAATATTTTAAAAGTTACTGAATAAATAATAAACCATGGAGAAACATGGCCTATATTCGTATGTTAAAAGGAAATAAAAAACTGATGAGCTATTCACTTTCATATCTCTACTTTATAAAATGATTCTCAAACAATTCTGTGGGTGAAACAGATCCCAAGGTCTAAGAGAGACAATCGCAATTTCTTGATGCCCTTAGGATGCAGTTAATTAACAAGAAAATGATTGTGGTAAACTGTCTCCTAAAAGAGAAGGAGCCAAGTTTCCTTAAGGTGACTTCTTGTAAGTAAATTCTAAATATGCCTGACAAAGATTTGATTAAATGTTATGGTTTTGCCACAGTAAAGTCATGTATTTTCATGAACATCCTAAGACTGAATTACAAGAACTAGACAGTTTACTAAATGTGAGATGATAATATAAGTAGGATTAAAATAAATAATTTAGTGGAGGAACAAAACCAAATTATTTTCCAGTGATACATCATAACCTCATACTTAATATCTTAAACTGACTACTTAATGAGAATCTCAAAGCGTCTGTTATATATCTATTTTGTTTGTTTGTTATTCTGCATCATTTCTATCCCACCTCAGTAAAAGCCTTCATCACAAACTCCAGCCGCAAAACTGGGTGCCACACATGATACAAATATTTCTCTCATACTCACATCCATTCCATTATAAAGTCTTATTAGTTTACACATCAAAATATTTCTCACTTAGTTCACTTATTTCCTGTATTACAACCACATAAGTCTAAGCTACCAATGTATTTAATTGAGCCTTCAAATCTAGAATCCTAACTGGTATCTGTGTCTTTATATCCTCACCCTCCTTTTTCATGATAGCAAAATGAACATCATTTTAAAATATATATGATAATAAATAACTTTACTCCTGCACTTGAAACCCTTAATAATTTTTTATTATGATTATAATAAAAGATAATTTCATAAGATAGTCTAAAGACCTATATGATTTGGACACTAATTAGTTTTTAAATATATGAATTTCTGGGGCACCTGGATGGCTCAAAAGATTAAGTATCTAACTCGTGATTTTGGCTCAGGTCATGATCTCAGGGTCATGAGATCAAGCCCCGTGTTTGGCTTTGGGCTCAGCAGGAAATCTGCTTGGCTCAGGTCATGATCTCAGGGTCATGAGATAAAGCCCTGTGTTTGGCTTTGGGCTCAGCAGATAATCTGCTTGAGATTCCCTCCCTCTCCCTTTGTCACTCCCCATGCTCATATGCATGCCATCTTTCTCGCTTTCAAATAAATAAATAAATAAGTCTTTGAAAAAAAAAATCTGCATTTCCTATTTCCATCTACATTAAACCTTGTTTATGTTTTGCTTATTTGTGTCCTGAAACACATCTCAAAATCATTCTTTATACAGAAATCACTTTTTTTTTCTTGTTTGCCTGGAATGCTTTTCCATTTGCTTTCACATGATTGACTTCTTTAGATAACAGATCAAATATCACCATCTCTGAAGGTCCTTTCCATAGAATTAACCTAACTGTAAATGAACTTAGTATCTATTATATAATATTTTTATTTCCTTCACAGTGCTTACCATAATCTGAATATTCTTAGCCTATATATTTTGGTATTTTCTATCTCTAAACCTTGTAATTTAAGCTCCTTGAGAACAGAAAAATGGTTTGTTCTGTTTAGTTTAGTTTTTAAGATTTTATTTATTTATTTATTTGACACACAGAGAGAGAGCATAAGCAGGGGGAGTGGCAGGCAGAGGAAGAGGGAGAACCAGGATCCCCTTGGAGCAGAGAACCCCATTCAGGGCTTGCTTCTGGGACCCTGGGATCATGACCTGAGCCCAAGACAGACACTTAACCAACTGATCCACCCAGGCACCCCCAGAGAGATGTTTTTGTTCACAACATAGCAACATCCCTGACACACAGTAGAAATATCAATAACTGGTTTTAAACATGTTACTAAATTCTGATAAAGTCACCAACATTCTAAGATTGAAAATATGAGGTCTTCAGAATATTTTCATATCTTTGTATCACTTTATTAACCTAAGTCAACTCAAACAAATTTCTCACTCTCAGAAGAGTTCATTAGAAGTTACAGCATTTTTACACTTGAAAAATATTTTTGTTTGCCTTTTCAATAGCAGTAGTGCCAGTTTACCTCCAAATTTGCCATTTGAATGGATAAATCCAGTATAAATCTAAAAAGAGAATTTGACCATTGGATAGTGGGTAAGGTTATGAGAACTTGTCCTCCAATCTGGCAAAATCTCATTTTGATAGATTTATATTTGGCCCATAATCAATAGTAAGAACTGTTGCTTCCAATGGAGAAACAGGTACTGGACGTACCCTTCTGCTGTAAACACATATAAAGTTTGTGAAATATGTAAAGCATCTCTTTTCATTTGAACTACAGATTGTTCAGGGCTATGATGCATGGCATATAGGAAACACAGAAGATGATCTTCATATTCAAGCCAACTTTCTACTGAGACATAGTTTCTAAACTAAAGCACAAGAAGTTAGGTGTCTTATGGAGAGCAGTGGTCTTGTAGAACAGAGGAAATAAATATCAGCATTTGAGGTTGATTTGGGAGATAAGATTTATAGGTCAGGATATTAGAAAGAAGGTGTCTGTCCCTTTGCTTTCAAAAATACTACTACAATAATCCAATACCCAGGATGGATTCAAGACATACAAATGCCAGGATTCATGCTCCATTATTTACATCAGAATCTCTAAGGTTGTAATGTAGGTATCAGTATTAAAAATTTCCCATGTGATTTTAATGGCTTGTGGGTTGACTGATACTAGCAAAGAAACACAATTTAATAACCTTCCAAACATGCACACACACACACACACCAGATAGGTTCACTGGTGAATTCTAAATATTTAAGGAAGAAATTGTATCGATTCCCTATAAAATCTTCTGGAAAGTACAAGCAAAGGAAACACTTTCTAACTTATTCTATGAGGTTAGCATTACCCTAACACCAGAACCATAAAAAGGCATGGGAAAACTAAAGGCCAGTATCACTCATAAATGCAGATTTTAAAAAATCCTCAAAAAATATTAGCAAAATCAATCTAACAAAGTGGAAATTACTCCACGTGTTCAAGGCTAGCTAAATATTTAAAAATCAATTAGCGGAATTAATCACATCAACAAGTTAAAGAAAAAAAACAATATGATCCAGTTAATAGATGCAGAAAAAACCAATTTCAGACAAATCAAAACCACAATGAGCTATCACCTCACACCAGAATGGCTAAAATTAGCAAGTCAGGAAATGACAGATGCTGGTGAGGATGTGGAGAAAGGGGAACCCTCCTACACCGTTGGTGGGAATGCAAGCTGGTGCAACCACTCTGGAAAACAGCATGGAGGTTCCTCAAAATGTTGAAAATAGATCTGCCCTATGACCCAGCAATTGCACTACTGGGTATTTACCCTAAAGATACAAACGTAGTGATCCGAAGGGGCACGTGCACCTGAATGTTTATAGCAGCAATGTCCACAATCGCCAAACTATGGAAAGAACCTAAATGTCCATCAACAGATGAATGGATCAAGAAGATGTGGTATATATACACAATGGAATACTATGCAGCCATAAAAGAAATGAAATCTTAACATTTGCAACAACGTGGATGGAACTAGAGCGTATCATGCTTGGCGAAATAAGTCAAGCGGAGAAAGACAACTATCATATGATCTCCCTGATATGAGGAAGTGGTGATGCAACATGGGGGCTTAAGTGGGTAGGAAAAGAATAAATGAAACAAGATGGGATTGGGAGGGAGACAAACCATAAGTGACTCTTAATCTCACAAAACAAACTGAAGGTTGCTGGGGGGAGGGGGGTTGGGAGAAGGGGGGAGGGGTTATGGACATTGGAGAGGGTATGTGCTTTGGTGAGTGCTGTGAAGTGTGTAAACCTGGCAATTCACAGACCTGTACCCCTGGGGATAAAAATATATTATATATTTATAAAAAATTTTTTAAAAATTTCAATACACATTCATTAAAAACAAAAATAACAACCAAAAACAAAACACCTCAGTCAGTAGGAATAAAGGAATAAAGGGGGACCTTCATTTTTATAACAAACCTATAGCTAATGCCATATCTAATAGAAAATAACTGAATGTTTTTCCACATCAGACTGGATATCCTGTCTAATGCAATAAGCAAGTAAAGGAAAGATGTAGAAGGATTGGAAGGAAAGGAATAAAAGAATCTTTGAGGGCACGTGGGTGGTTCAATTGGTCTGCCGTTGGCTCAGGTTGTGATCTTAGGGTCCTGGGATTGAACCCTGCCCAGTGAGGAGTCTGCTTCTTCCTCTTCTTTCTGCCTCTCCACCCCACTCATGCTCTCTCTCTCTCTTTCAAATGGATTAATTAAATCTTTAAAAAAAGGTGGTGGGTATTAAGTAGGGCATGTATTGCATGGAGCACTGGGTGTAGTGCAAAAACAATGAATTCTGTTATGCTGAAAAGAAATTTAAAAAAAAGAGTCAACTATAGTTCAAAATAAAAAAAAACTTATAAAAAAATGTATCTTTGTCCTCAGATGTATGATTTTCTATGTAGAAAATCCCAAAGAATCAATAAAACAACAAAAGATCCTGGAACTGAGAACTCTCAGAGCAAGATTATAGGCAACAAGTTAAAGATAAAAATCCTATTGCCATTTTTTTATATACTATCAATGAAAAATTGAACTTTTTGTTAAAAACACAGTATTATTTATATTAACAGCCTCAAATGAAATACTTCTGTATAAATTTAACAAAATATGCAGAAAATTTGTATGAATAAAACTATGAAACTCTGATAAGATTAAAAAAAAAGATCTAAATAGAGAAAAACTTTATTCATAGACAGGAATGTCAGAAGTGTCAGTTATTCCCAACTTGATCTATAGTTTAAATGCAATCTGAGTCAACATCCTGGCAAGTTGTTTTGTGAATATCAACAAACTGAATCTCAAGTTTTTGCGATGACAAAAGACAGAATAGCTAACACAGTATTAAAGAAAAATGAAATCAAAGCACTTATACCACTCGACTTTAAGATTTACTCTAAAGCTATAGCAATGATGACAGCATGGTATTTGTGGAAATATACACAAACAGATAAATGGGGCAAATAGAGACCTCAGAAATAGACCACATAAATATAGTTAGCTGATCTTTGACAAAGAGCAAAGACAGTACAATAAAGGAAGGATACTCTTTTCAGCAAATGATTCTAGAACATGTGGACATCCACATGCAAAAGAGAGAGAGGTGGGGAGAGAAAGAAAGAATCTAGACGCAAACCTTACACATTTCGTAAATCTTAACTCAAAAAGGATTATACACCAAAATGTAAAATGCAAAACTATAATACTTCTAGAAAAAATATAGAAGAAATTCTAAGTGACTTTGGGCTTGGAAATTAATTTTTAAAAACAATACCAAAATCCAGTTCCTCGGGTATTCCCAGACTGGTTGGATCATTGAACACTTTTCCAGCTCTTTCCTTCCCCAGGGAGAAAATAAGACTTGGGACTTTTTCCACTTGTTTGTTTACAAAAAATGAGAAAGAGGGATTATGATGACTGGTTTCATGCTAGGTCAGACTACTGTCTTTGTTCTTACTGACACAAAGGTGACTTTAGTGTACCAATTCCCATCACCATTCTAAGACAGGGAACAGAAGCTAGTCCTTTACACAGCCCTCAAAAATCTTAGGGCATTGGATGTATAGTCCAACTGCTTCTCTCCTAGGGAAAAGCCAAGACAAGGGACCTCTTGTATACTTGCTCTGCACTGGGCTGGGGCAGGGGGAGGTGTAGCAAGTGCCTAAACACTAGTTCAAGTTATGGATTTTTGTTGTTTTTGTTGTTTGTTGTTTGTTGTTTGTTTTTTGTCCTGTAGCCCACAGAAGACTAGTGTATGACAGACCCATCAGCAGTCCAAGACAGGAGATACAGATCAGCATCCCTTGTGTAAAAGACAGAAAAGTCAGGGCACTAGATGTGTGGTCCAACACTTTCACTCTTCAGAAAGAAACTGGGAGGTGGGGGTTTCCCTCCTGATTGTATGTGGCACTTGCTGGGAGTGGATATTATCGTAAGAGAATGTCTTATCTTTTCCTACCAGTTTTGATGTGACTGGATTTTCACTCGCCCAGAGTACAGGAGCCTTTCAATCAGTTGGATTCCTCACAGAACTGATCCATGTGTTGATGTTAAATCAGTGTGTGCATGGGAGGATGGAGAGTCTGGGGTCTCATATTCTGCCATCCATTCCACATATTCTTTGTAGTGTCTTTCTTACTGATATTTGTTCAAATATTTTCTTATCGCTAGTACTCAGCAGTTCCATTCTGCTCTTCCTTGGTGTGATATTTCTTTTATTTATTCTTTGATTAGTGTTTGATGAGCTCATAGAATCATTTTTGCATTACTTTAATCAAATTTGGAAAAATTTATTGGTATTATTTATTCAACAGCTTGTTTCTGTTTTCTGTTTTATTCTAGCACTCCTAATTTGAGGGCACATGATGGACACTTGATATCTTCCCATGGGTTCCCTAATCTCTGTTCTCTTTTTTATCTCTTTCCCCTTCTATACTCATAGCTTTTCTCCACTCAGCATAGTTGCATAGTTCTTATTGCTATATTTTCAAGCTTAATGTCTACCTTTGTAGATGTTATACACTCACTTGGAGGGAATGCACATTTTAATGTTGTTGAATATAATGCGATATATAATTTCAGTTGGAATGATCTTGTTGATAGATCATTCAAATCTCCTCTATTCTTACTGATTTTATCTTCTGTTTTTCTTATGGTTTGAAAGAGGGTCTTTAAAATCTCCAGCTGTGAATATATATGCCTTTTAAAAATGTTGGTTTTATCAACTTTTGATTAACGTATTTTAAATGAAAGACCCCAAACTGGAAAGACTGATAATGTTCAGGGAAAAACAAGTAAAATTTGAAAGACTCTTAGAGTGCCTGGCTGACTCACTTAGAAGTGTTTATAACTCTTGATCTGGAGGTTGTGAGTTTGAGTCCAATGTCAAGTGCAGAGATTAGTTAAATAAATAAATAAACTTTCATTTTTTTTTTTTTAAATCGAAAGACTTTCTAGATAAGAAAACAGACTAGGGTAACTCAACTTAACATGAATAAATGAACAATCCTGCACTTAGATCTAAACCTAACTAAATATAGATACTCCATAAATAAATAAATATTTATTTTAAATATCACATATTTATATTTATACATATATAAAATATGTATTATTTGTCATATTACCTATATTTTATACATTCTATATTACAATATATTGCATATAGATATAAGATATGTAAGGATCTCTGGTATATCTATATCTTATATTAGCAGCTCACATGAAATAGAATTAGTAGTGGAAGTTGGACTGTATATTCATGCCATAATGGAATGATATGGTCTGCATTGTTTCTATAAATCTCATAATTACATTTAGATGGGGTGATCAGAGCCCCACCCTTATGAGGAACTTGGACCCTTGTAAGAGATACCAGAAAGCTTAATCTCTCTTTCTGGCATGTGAGAACACAGCAAGAGGTGATCATCTGCAAGCCTGGAAGAGAGTTTTCACCAGAACTCTACCTTGCTGGCATCTTGAATTCACACTTAAAAACCTCCAAAAATGTAGGAAAATAAATTTCTATTGTTTAAGCCACCGAATATATGGTATTTTGTTATGACAGCCTGAACAGATAAACCTAGACATAAAATGATATGGCTTCTTTATAAAGGCTTTATTAATAAAGGATAATGTTTCAAGGGGAAGAATATTGTTTGTCAAAGAGAGAGGCTCAGTGACTTCACTCAGAGAGTGAAATGCATTTAGAGTTTTAAAGTCAAGATAATGTGAGTACTTGAAAATATTATATGAGAGGTTCTTTAGATTTAGAAGGAATATAATATAATCAGCTGAACTCTAAGCACCAGTATAAAATACCTTTGTGTCTCTCTTATTTCAAATAATGTAAGTAAGCAAGACAAAAATCTTCTCATTTATCTCTCCAGGTCTACTCTATCTTAAAATCTTTTGTGTCAATGTCCTAGGGCTGCTATAACAGTCCCACAAAGTGGGTGATTTGAAACAACAGAAATTTGTTCTATTATAGTTCTTGTAGCTAGAAATCTGAAAATAGGATTTCAGAAGGGTCATGCTTTCTGAAAATTATAGGGAAGAATCTGTTCCATGACTCTCTCTTCATTTCTGGTGATTACCAACAATCTTTGGCTTCTACCACCATTTCTCTCATTAAACAGTTTTCCCGAATTTTACCAATTACCTTCTTCTGAAAAAGTTCTGAGGGTGTTCATCTTATATGATCATATGACCATTCCCTCTTTCTGGATTTTTTTTTCCTTTGGTTTTGTTTTGTTTACCTCATTTTTTAAAAAGATTTTATTTGTTTATTTGACAGAGATAACAAGTAGGCAGAGAGACAGGCAGAGAGAGAGGGGGAAGCAGGGCCCCTGCTGAGCAGAGAGCCCGACTCGGGGCTTGATTCCAGGACCCTGGGATCATGACCTGAGCCAAAGGCTAAGTAAACCCTGTTTACCTCGTTCTTATCTCCATTCCACTCTGCCACTTTTTGGATCTGTCTGCTCCTCCGTGGGCTCAGTCACCTCTTCCCTGTTATTAACTCTTATAAAGTTCCTTAAGGCATAACCCTACACTCATTTCTCTGTTCATTCTATATCCATCTACAGTTTCCATCTATGTGCAGTTATTTACATGTTGTTGTGTCAAGTCCTTGCCTCTTTTGCAATGTCAGACCCTGGTAAACAGCCTAACTGGTCTCTCCTTTTGGATGTCACCAGGACACCTCAGTATCAGCAAGTTAAGAATTTAAGAAAAAATTTTGAGCTCAGAACAGTGAAAGACATAGAAATTATCTATTTTACTAAACAGGAATCTTAAAAACCATAATACCCTCTTCAACCCCTCTACCATATCCAATTCACAACAAAGTTATGTTGGCTGATAACCTAGATAACTGAAAACTATATGTCTCGCTATCTCTACGATCACCACCGAATCTGGTATTCTATTATATAGATTTGGTCTTTTTAATTACTTTGGAGCTTATTTATCTTTATCTGCCCAGTAACAAGAGCAGTTTTATTTTCATAGCTAATGTCTATTATTTTATCTCTATACTCAAAAAACAACAGCTTTCAATTATTCTATAACAAGTTCTTCAATGATTCTGAATACTTTTGCAATCTAATCTTCTGCATCTTTCCTCTGATTTCATGTCCTCCAGCTATTTTGATCATATTATTTATGTCTGTTATAGACCTATGCTTATTTCTGAAAAGCCCATTTATCTCCTGTTCATCCTTCTACCAGGTGTCATTTTAAGTTACTTCTTCAGGGAATTCCCTCTCCTGACATCTAAGAATTACTCTAATAGAAGCTTTCATAGCATTAATTAATCTTCCCTTCATGATATTTTTTCATTATTTTAATTTTACATATATTTGTGTAATTCATTAATTAATGTATCTTCTAGAATGTAATCTTAAAGAAGGCAGGGAGATACTGTTTTGTTTTTTTGTTGTTGTTGTTCTTGTTTTTCACTAAATGGAATGTCTGGCATGGAATCAGATTGCTGTTATTGCTGATTCAGTGCCACACAATGAATGGATATGAGTGGAAATTTTCACATAATCTCTTTGACTTCAAAAGTAGGAAGAAATTATAGGCAACAATTTTAGGTTATATAGAAAGAATGTTCAAACATATATTCCTCTTTATAAATTAAATATGCTTCCTTGAGAGTTAAATATTTCCTAAAATTGTAATTTCATTACTTATGTTGTATCAGGATTATAAATATTAGCTCTTTTACTACTGCCAACAACCATGTATGGTAGACATAAATTCAGTTTTTGTAGATAAAAAAATAGGCTCTTGAGATGGGCATAATTTCAGGAATGAATCCCTAAAAATTCCCGAGTATACTATCTTCCACTTTGAATGTGAGTGAAACCTATGATTTTTTATGAGATATCAGTTCCATGATTGTGTTAAATTATATGGAGAAAGGGAGATTATCTGGATGGACCTAATTTATTATATGAACACTTTGAGAACAGGAAGTTTTCTCCAGCTGGTGAATGAAATGGAAAGTCAAAGAGATTCAAAGCATGAAAAACGCTTTTAACCTGTCCTTACTGGCATTGATGATGGAAGGGACTACTTTAGAAGGCATATAGTTTACCTTAAAGAATGGACATGGCTGACACACAGTAAGGAAAAGGAGATGTTGGACCTACAGTGTAAGGAACTGATTTCTATCAACAACCTGAATGAGTGTAGAAACCAATTTCTCCCGAGGGCCTCTAGATAAGGGTTCATTCTAGTCAGTACCTGATTCCAGTCTTTTCAGACCCTAAGGAGAAAAACCAGTTGAGCCTGTCCAGACTTCTGTCCTAATAGAACAGTGAACTAATAAATGGGTATTGCCTTAAGCTGTGAAATTTGAGGTTATTTGATATGTAGCAATAGCAAACTAATATATCTACTGAAGGAAAAATGATACCACACATATCTTATATCTAAAATGTGGCAAAGTCATACTAAAGCCCAGAACATGTCTGTTGTGTGATGACATCAGGAAAATTTCTTAGGATGAGATTGAATTGTGAAAATTGTACTTAAATTATATTCCATACCTTAGTTAATGGTGCACTGCCACTGTTTGCATAATAAGGAAGATTATGGTGGAAAACACTCTTTAAATGAAAGAGCCACTTGTTTTATATCTTTAGTTTTTAACTTGGCTTTTCTTTCTCACTGGTTCATCTTCCTGGCACACAGCCTCCCTGTATTGCTCTTTATCATTCCTTCTTGATGTTCTCAAGAGCAGGGTCTGAGTCAGTAGCAGCGTAATACTTGATAAATATGTTCTATTTTTTCACTCCATTTCCTCTGATGATAACTGATAAAATCTACTTTTATCTCTTTGAGGAGTGTATAATACAACAATTGAATTTTTTAAGAATTTCAGAGGTTTAAAAAATTATAGCAATTTAAAAATTTATAAATACAGAAATAGAAGTTAAGAGTAAATTTGAACATTCTGAAGCAGGCTGGTGTTTTATTGGCTGTATGAATGCTAATACATGACTGTTTAACATGCGTTTAAATGTATTGTGACCCCAGCTATTGCCAAAATCATATTCAGCTTCTGTCTATGTCCCATTTGAAGTGGATAACTATATCTTAATGGTAAATGATATCATTAAAACAAATAGTGTACCAGGCTTATTTTAAAAGCCTATGTCCATCAGTACCATTTGCAGATCTGCTAGCAAAAATTATTGTTTAAGTGTATTGAAACTGCATGATTCAAGATGTTCAATGGTTACATATGGGACTGATAAAGAAATTTCTCACCTGATAAATAACATTGAATAAGTCGTCTAGGCACAGTCTGTGATCTTTCATCTCCTTTTGGAACATTAAATATTGGTTATTGCCATAGGAAGAATTTTACACTGGATGGACTCATACCATGATCCACAGTGGCAATCTCTAAATTTATCATCCTCTCCTTCACTTGTTCTGTGTACTATTACCCAGGTCATGCTATTTACACCAGCTGTATTCTCTTGTTCAGTGTGACTAAGACATTTATCCTCCAGCTCATACACCTGATCTCCTATACTCCCTCCCCCCATTCCCACTGGAAACAAGCTATTTGTCATAATTTTGTCTCCTGTGCCTGTTGATTGTTTGAAAACATCAACCCATCATTATAAATCTCTCTCTTCAATCTCCTAGCAATGCAGTTAACTGAAAAGACTTCCCCAGAAGGGCTTCTTGCTTTTACAAGCTTTATTATAAAAGCGGTTTTAACTCCTCATATGCATTTTTCGAACCTCTGGGCCAATGCTGTTTACTTATTCTACAACTCAAGAGCAACTACGAAAATGTGTGTAAATATCTGCTTTTTGAATGAGGCATAACCATGGTCACTAAACATTATTTTTAAATATTGACATGATCATTTTTAAAATCTATGAAAAAATTAAAAATTCTGGGGCGCCTGGGTGGCTCAGTGGGTTGAGCCTCTGCCTTCTGCTTGGATCATGATCCCAGGGTCCTGGGATCGAGCCCCCTGTCGGGCTCTCTGCTGGGTGGGGAGCCTGCTTCCCCCTCTCTCTCTGCCTGCCTTTCTGCCTACTTCTGATTTCTGTCTGTTAAATAAATATATATTTTAAAAAATTAAAATTTCTGAGAAATCCCCCAGTTATCTAATGAAAATTATCATTATAAAAATAATTTTCTCCATATACACTAGGGGGAAAGTGACAGGTATTTGTATCAGGTACTTGAATTGCAGAAATGAAGTTTTAATGAGCTCAGAGTCTTGCACATAAATAATTAGCCTCAATGTGGCAACTATGTAGACATATATAGAGATAAAGGAAGAAACTATACACTGTAATATATCAAAAAATTATCCAAAGATAACATGGCATATGAATTTCGATTCCAAGGAAAATAGGTCTCACGACTGGAGAAGGTAGGAAAAGGGAATCTAAATTATTGCAGGTGAGGCATCTCCAATGAGTGTGGAGGTTTTTGATTAGAATTCCATTCTATAAGTGGTTCACAGTGGGGCTAAGAAGGTCATGAGATCTAACAGTATTATATTTTGATAAGATTTTTTTTCATAGAGAAAAGGGGAAATTATTGAAAGTCATCAAGGAGAAAACAGATAAAATATTCTTTGTGTTTTAGAAAATAAATTGATGTTGTGGAGGTTAGTGTAAATCCAAAAAAGATGTTGAAATAATGTCCATTTTTTTAAATAAAATAATGTCTTTTGAAAAATGCACTTAAGATCTAGTGAAACCAAACCAAGGCAGTTGCCAGGGAAATAGAGAGGAAAACAGACCTAGGAGGTATTATTATAGAAAAGTGGGATATGGGATGGAGGAATTCATGGATGAGTCATACTTCTCTAATTTGTGCTTCTGAATAGAAAAATGAAGATGAATATGAGATATAAGAGAATCTATAGTAATCAAGGTAAATGCTTTCTTACTATTAATAGTTTTTTTAAATATAGTGATCATATTTGTTAGAATCTGTATAAATAAATAAACATTTTTTCTGAGCTGGAGATTTTTCCCCAGTTTTAGTAAGATATAATCATATGGCACTGTATAAATTCAAAGGGTACAGTATAATGACTCATTTACCTTGTTAAACAGTAACCAAAATAAATTTACTTAAATTTATCATGTCATCTGGTTGGAAAGAGAAAGAAAGAGGAAGAAAGAAGTAAATAAAGAAAGAGAAAGCATGAGGCAAGGAAGGAGAGAGAGAGAGAGAGAGAGAAAGGAAAGAAAGAAAGAAGGAAGGGGGGAAGGAAGGAAGGAAGGTATTTTCCCTGTGATGAGAACTCTTAGAATTCACTCCTTTAACAATTTTCTTTTTTTAAAAAAAATATTTAATTTATTTATTTGACAGAAAGATCACAAGTAGGCAGAGAGGCAGCCAGAGAGAGAGAGGAGGAAGCAGACTCCCTACAGAGCAGAGAGCCCGATGTGGGGCTCGATGCGAGGACCCTGGGATCATGACCTGAGCCGAAGGCAGAGGCTTTAACCCACCGAGCCACCCAGGCGCCCCCACTCCTTTGACTATTTTCAAACATACTATACAGCAGTGTTAATTATAGTCATAATGTTATACATCACATCCTTAGTACTTACTTATCTTATAACTGAAAGTTTGTGCACTTTAACCACTGTCATCCAATTCCTCCACCCCTTATTTCCATCCCCCTCCCTTGCCCTGTAACCAGAACTCTGATTTCTTCTTCTGTGAATTTTTGTTTGTTTGATTGGTTGGATGGTTGGTTGGTTGGTTGATTTTTTAGATACCACATGTAAGTGACAGATCATACTGTATTTCTCTTTGTCTGACTACTTCACTTAGAATAATACTCTTCAGGTTCATCCATGTTGTCATGGATGGCAAGATTTCCTACCTTTTTATGGCTGAATAATATCCCATTTTATATAGATACATGTATTATCTAAATATTATATAAATATAACTCTATAATTATGAATATATAGTTTATATCTATCCCAAAACTGCTTTATCCATTCATTCATTGATGGACACTTAGGTTATTGCCATGTCTTGGCCTTTATAGATAATGCTTCTATGAACATGGGAATGTAGATATCTCTCCAATGTAGTATTTTTGTTTCTTTTGGATATATACCCAGAAGTAGAATTGCTGGATCACATGATAATTCTATTTTTAATCTTTTGAGGAAACCCCATACTGTTTCCCATAATAAATTAATTTTGATTGGTATTAATATTTGATTGTATTATACTTTTTAAATAAAGTAATAGAAAGCATACTAATTCACATTAGTTGCATATAGAAAAATTGAATACTTCCCTCAAATGTGCTGCATTACCACATTGTTAATATAACCAATATAATATTAAAATCAACAGTGACATCTCAATGTAGATTTCAAAAGTTCTTACCGCTGAAATATTAACTATTGCTTTGATAAATAGGTAGCTGGTAGTGAAACTAAGAAATGTTTCTGTATTTCTATTGAGGATAATATTTATATCATCTTTTACATACCAGCTAGAAATTCAAACTGTGAAAGTCCTACAAGACTTTTTTTTTTTTTTTTTTTATTTCTAGCATAACAGTATTCATTATTTTTGCATCACACCCCGTGCTCCATGCAATCCGTGCCCTCTATAATACCCACCACCTGGTACCCCAACCTCCCACCCCCCGTCCCTTCAAAACCCTCAGATTGTTTTTCAGAGTCCATAGTCTCTCATGGTTCACCTCCCCTTCCAATTTCCCCCAACTCCCTTCTCCAACCTGGCTCCAAATTGTTCTTCCCATCTCTGTTGCTCAACTTTAATTGTCTAACCAACATCTACTAAACTATAACCTGGAATCACTGCCTCTGCATCCTATTCTGTAACATCCTCATTCTCCCTACCTTCTGAGAATGGGAACAGTGCTAAATTCTAGGAACAACTTGAACTTTGAATAATTTTCATCAATCTTTAATCTTCCTGCAAGACACACATCTTAGAACTGTTCTTTCACATGGCAATGTTTTAATAAAAGAGAGATAATGCCCCCTTTTTTTCCTCTTCTTCCAGAAAGCTCATTGTTGGGCGAGTTTTGATTTGATTCTTCAGTGCTAGTCAAAAATAAGAAATGTGAAACCTGTACCTTAACTCTTGGTAACAGGTAGCCATTGAAAGTCTCACAGCAAAAGAATAGCAAGTCAGGAATTTCCTTTTAAGATGATCAATTTAAAAATTCTGTGACGCATAGATTAAGTTGCAGAGAAACAAATAATCCCTTATATGATTAAATATAAATATAAATGATTTAGACCTGTGGCAATGGAAATGGGAAGGATAGGCTAACTACCTAGTGGACCAGACTTATAAAAGGATTAGAAATGAAATTACCTGTACAGTTTTGAGCAAAAAAAAACCCTACAAATTTCAGTTATTTACAGTAAATAATATTGAGCAAATTTCAGATAACTTGCACAAAGAAGGAAATTTAGAGAAATGGAGGGCTTTTTGCTTTTTAGGGGTTGGAGGAAAGTGAGATGTTGATAAGGAAGAAGTGATGGAGGCAAGTTTTGTTTTAAATTTGAAAGTAATAAAATCATGTGGGGATTTTAGGTAAGTCATAAGAATGAGGTTGTGAGGCTTAGAAGAAGAAAAGATGAGAGACAAATATTTGTGACTTACATGTATAAAAAGAATGTGGAGGGGTGCCTGGGTTAAGCCTCTGCATTCAGCTCAGGTCATGGTCTCAGGGACCTGGGATCAAGCCCCGCATCGGGCTCTCTGCTCAGCGGGGAGCCTGCTTCCCACTCTCTCTCTCTGCCCGCCTCTGTGCCTACTTGTGATCTCTCTCTCTGTCAAATAAATGAATAAAATCTTTAAAAAAAAAAAAAAGAATGTGGAGTCAATCTATTCTTGAAGGCATTGGAAGGGAAGAGAAAGGAGTGAGAAAAGAAAGGATTAAGAGTGGGCAGAAATGAGAGATTGGATCTTATTGTTAGCATCAATAAGGCCAACTATGTTTCATCAGATTTAAGGTGCTATCAGTGATATGACTCACCATGATTTTATACACCATTAAATGAGAAAAAGATTCTAAGACCAATATGTATATCTTAGAATTGGAGAAATGCGATGTATTTAGAATATAAAAGGAGATGAAACAAGACACAAGAATGTTTTTAATTATAAAGAAATGATTAACTGTTTTGGGTTGCCTAGATGGCTGAGTCAGTTGTTTCCAACTCTTAGTTTCGGCTCAGATCATGGCTCCTGAGAATAAATAAAAATCTTTTTTTTTTTTTTTTTTTTTAAAAACAACGTTTAGGTGTCTTATAGAGAACAACTTACAATGCTGAGTCCCATAAGGTGTACATCTGTGTAGAACTGGTAATACATAGCTGTAAAAGGAGAAATTGAAAAATTATTTGAACTCAAAGAGGCGGAAACTGCTGTAAAAGTCATTCCAAATACTGGATGTTGAAAGAACCATGGGAGAAAGTGTTAATCTGCATGCATTAATTTCTAAAGGAAAATAATATTAAATGATCATATTAGAATAAAGGTCTTAAAGCTTAGGACAGGCGCTCTACTAGCCATTTTCTACCATGTATTTGAGTCTGTCTGAAAGAAAGAATAGTTCACCTCTGGAGAGAGTTCCAAAAAACTTGGTGTAATCAAGAGAAAGCCAAGCAAACTTAAGAGGTTTCAGTTAGAATGAGTAAGATAAAGAAGAGTCCACAGAAAAGCTTAAATATGGAGGAAAGATGGTTCTCATGAATAGGAAACAGATTTACTTGCTCAGAAATGGCTTAAAATCTGGTATCACCACAAAGCTTTTTCTGGGAATTATCTCTCCTAGTTGATGTCATTTGGAAAATATTTTGAAAAATGATTCATTATTGGGTATCAAGCACTGAACCTATGATGTCATTTAACAGCAACAACAAAAATGTTAAAACTTTAAAGTACATTGTTTACATGGTACATTTACCCTTAATCGATTCTCATAGTGCTGGATTACTAAGATACTATTTTGGAAAAAAAGTTAGAAATAATCCTCACAATATATGCAAAACCACTATACCCTTATCTATGGTGTTCTCTTGATATGTGGAGACCAAGAGGAACCAGAATAATCAGCAATGACTGGTTCTTCAGATTAGTTAAAAAAAAAAAAAAAGAAGAAGAAGAAGAAAGAAAGAAAAGAAAAGAATGACATGCCCGATCAACCTCTTGTGTTTATTTTCCTTGACATTTAGTAAAATGTCCCAGAACAGGAAAATTTGTACCAGCACTTAAATAAATAATGTGCTCCTCACAAATTTGTTTATTTTCATGAAGGTTAGCTCAGTGTTAATTGTAAAACAAACACTATTAGCATTAATGCACTGTATGTTTGTTCTACTGATAAAGAGTAATAGTTGCAAATTTTAATGATGCTTGGTACAAAATATTGTTAAACACTGACTTACTGAAAGTTGGCTTGTCCATTCCCAGGGTTTATGGAGAAAGTGTGGATTTGTTTGCCATTTTAACTAGGCCCTTAATTTCTAGAGGTTTAACTGAGAGCTTTGGAATTATTATAATTGGATTTAGGAGGTTAATCTTGGTCATTTTAAGAAAGTGTTTGACAGTGATATGTTGGCAGATGTTCAACACCTAGCTCTCTGAGGGAAAAATTAAACTCCCAATTCATAATTTTTTTATTTTTTATGTTTTTTTTTTTTCTGACTTCCAAGATGTACATATGACCACCATGGCTGATTTCAAGCTACCAACAATGTAACGTCAACTGGTTCACTAAAATGAAAAATTTTACAATTGGCTCATGTAAGCTGGGTGTCAGCTGAAACTAGCATATCATTTCATGCTGATGTATTAAAACATTATTTAGTATAAAGAATGAAAGATCTAGGTATTGGTCTTGTCTTTACCTTCCACCAGTTTTTTTGATCTGATGAGCAGGAACTGTATTATTTCCTTCCGCTTCTCAATATCTACCACACTTTCTGCTTGCTGAAAGATACACACAGGAAGTATAGTAGGAAGACAGATAGCAAAATGGCTATTACTATTATTTTACATTTACCGCAAAAAGAAATTTAAAAAATTTTCATGTAAGTAACTTGACTTGACTTAACAGAACAGTAGAATAATGGAGATTATCTTTAAAGTTTATTTCACCTCAACATATTCATTTTAATTATAATTGTTTGCTTGTTCAGGAGAATAAAATTAAATGTGGTTCATAAAATTTGTAAATGTGAATGAAACATAAAATTCTTTTCTGCCCTTAATGACATTAGCCTGTGGATGAATTTTTTTCTCTCTTTCCATAAGTCATCATCATGCATTTTTAGTGAAGATGGAGGATCTTTCTCCTTTATGTGTAAGGCATAGTTATATAAAACGTATATCTCTGGCATTAAAATTTCACAGTGTGGGTGATTGGGGGTGGGGGAAAGAACCTCTCCAAGGATTTTTTTTTTTTTAAGTTGAAAAATACTGATTTATATCAGTGCTGTCCAATAGAACATTCTGTGATTATGGGGATGGTCTATTCTGTGTTGTCCATGACAGTAGTCACTAGGGATGTAAAGCTACTGAGCTGTTGAAATGTGCTTCATGTGACTGAAGAATTGACTTTTAAATCTAATATACCCTTAATCAAATTTAAATAGCAACATGTATCTATTGCAGTATTAGACAGCACATTTCTATATTCTGCTGAAAAACCTGATTTAAAGACACATGTGAATATTAGTTATGAAAACCAAATCATTTAAGCAAATATCTCACAGTTGCTACCAACTAGATTTTTTCCTTACATGAAAATATTTAATATCAGCTGTTTTATGATTCTATATCCTATGGAGTTGCTGTCAGTGCTCAAAAGACAATAAGATCCTCTCTAATCACAACAAATGAAGCACAAATTTGAGGGTTATACATTAGTTGGGAAGTTTCTTGCATTTTCCCTTGGAAATTAAAAATATTCTGGATATGAAGGAATCCAAAATGACTTCTTCCCATCAAGTAGTCCTCCCTTATGAACCAACTTGCTAATTCAAATTTAGAGAAGGGGAAATTCCCAAAGCACATCTTTTATTATTTATTTTCATAATATCCTCTGAAATCAAAGACTGCAAATTCCGTTTTTATTATTTGAGTTTGTGAAGGGTTATTCTATTGAACATGTTCTAAGATGGGAAACCAATGATCTTCTATTACCCAATTCGTACATAATATTTGCTAGTATCTTACAATAACAACAATAAGCATGACCATTATTTAGTACATTGCTAATTAATCTTATAGCAACAGTATGTAGGTAAATATTATGATAGGTTTACAGATAAGATCTGACAAAGTTATGGTTATATATGCTAGTGAGGAGCAGAGCAGGATTCTGAGTCAAGTCGACCTGATATCATATTTATGTTCATAATCACAACTCTGTAATGTTACCCATCATACAAGTAAAAGTAAAATACACTATTTAGAATGGTCTTGATATGTGAGCATATGTCTGTATGTATATGTGAGTACAAAAAAAAAAACTAGTCAAATAGTCTAAAATCCTAAAATATGGTACATAAATCCTCAAAAAGAAAAATTAGTGCCTCAGGATACCTCGGGTGGCTCACTCGGTGAAGTGTCTGCCTTTGGCTCAGATCATGATCTCAGGGTCCTGGGATGGAGCCCCACATCTGGCTCCCTGCTTAGTGGGGAATCTGCTTCTCCCTCTCCCTTTACCCCTCCCCTTACTCATGCCTCTCTCTCTCTCTCAAATAATTTTTTTTAAAAATCCTCTAAAACAAGAAAAAAATAAAATTTAGTGTCTTAATGCTAATAATTTTTAAATGAGAAGTTTATCTTTACTGTAAATTTTTACTATAAATGTACATTGCTTTAAATGGTATAATGTACTATAGTCACAGTGCACAAAATTTAAAAAGACCAAGTAAGTTGGTATTTTTTGTCATACTGAAATTAAAATTAGATAATAATTATATAACTGATTGGGTCTACAAAAGAAATATATGTGGGGTTGCTAATTATTTAATGAATAATGAAATTTATGTATCCAATCTAACTTTTCAAAATGAAATAATGGGTTTTCATTGTATTTATAGTGAACTACTCAAGCAAAAATTAATTCAATATGATTGCATTGGATCAATGCGGCAGAAATAAGGGCAGATCTAGAAAGCATAGCAAAATGTTTTTAATTACAAGATGTTAATCATCAAGAATAATGACAGAATTTTGTTATGAATAGAATATATAATTGGTAAGATCTAGAGAAGGTAAAATTAATGCTGGTACCTTAAATTATATATGTGTCACAGATTTTTCTAAACTCTTCTAATATTTAAGTTCTTCAAGTACAGATTACAATTTACCATGGAGCTGTAGCTCCTCCTAGTTGCCTAGGTTTTACGTGTAAATGCAAAGCAATGTATTATACATACAGAATCAAGATTAACCCATTCATACATTAAAGAAAAAATTATAAGTTGGAAAACAATGAGTGAAATGTCACTTCTCTTACCCTATACATATCCATAGGAAATCAAGGGGAATGTGAATGTACCAATTCTGATAGCATGTACTTAATGAGTTAAAGTGGCTTAATGTGGGGGTCATTTGACCCACATATCAAGTAACAGTTTTATATGTACACACACACACAGAAAGACTCACTACATAATCGCCCTTATCGTTATGTATCATTGTGAACAAAACACTCAAATTCATTTTCCAAAGGAAGATAATGTCTAATGGCAGAAATTTCTGCTGTATCTGCAAAGCCTGATGATAATGTATGTAATGTTTTATCTGCATTTAGCCAGCACCTTAAGCAAAGTGTTTATAGAACTAACCACCCTTGAAAAGCTGCCTTTAGGAGCTTCTGGAATTAGGTCTTCAGACACAAGAAATTAATGTGAAAGGTTTTGCACATCAGCATCATCTGGTAAAAATATATCCTGTTCTAAGTCGGTTCTCACTCTTTGTTTCCATCAATTTGTGGCTTATTTTGATGAGAAACTGGATGAGGAATGGGAACATATTCTTATATATATCATCAGCTTGCCCAGAATTTCTTTTGACTAGGACAATTTCAGAAGAGATAAATTCATCATGGCTTTATGTTTTCTCCTCCTCTTCAATAACAGATAGAAGATAGTGATGTGGGAGTCACATGGGATCCAAATCTGCTATTTCCCTGAGAAGACCACACAAAGGCATTTTCAGATTTATGTTCTCAAAGAACATGTTAGCTAAGTGTCATATTTCCCTGCAAAATAAAACTTACGGTTTACTAGAAACATACTGAAAACCACTACCAAGGAAAATAAGACTTCTTAAATTTGAAAGTTGTAGTGAAAAAGAACTCCTAGAGATAAAATCTAGTAGAGTTATTGATAGAAGTCAATATATCACGAATCAAAAAAAAAAAAAAGATTGTATGGAGAAATTTAACAATTTCCTTATTTTAAAAAGGTATAAGACAAAGTAATAGATGGTTTCACTTATTTGTGGAGCATAACAAAAGGCATGGAGGACATGGGGACTTAGAGTGGAGAAGGGAGTTTGGGGAAATTGGAAGGGGAGGTGAACCATGAGAGACTATGGACTCTGAAAAACAATCTGAGGGTTTTGAAGGGACGGGGGGTGGGAGGTTGGGGTACCAGGTGGTGGGTATTATAGAGGGCACGGATTGCATGGAGCACGGGGTGTGGTGCAAAAATAATGAATACTGTTATGCTGGAAATAAAAAATAAATAAATAAATAAATAAATAAATAAAAAAGAAAATGAAGTAGAGTTTTAGATCAAAACTTTAGTCATCTATTATGGAGAAATAAAAGAACAATCGTCAAGAAAAAGATCTCCATTTGATTTCTATATCTCTTAAATTATAATTAAAATTGTATCTATATTCACTTAGTTTAATGTGAATGTGAAAAAAAATTAAGAAAATTTCAGTTGTGTGACAGAATTGTCAATTCTGTGTTTGGATTCTTAGATCATTCATTTATTCAGAAGTTACAAAGTGTTCTGCATTTGTGTTTGGTACAGAAGTATAAAGTTAAAACATGCAGATTCGTGAAAGCAGATTCTGGACAGCAAACTATAGAGGGGTTGGGGAAGGGAGTAAAAAAATTAAGTCTATCAGGTGCAGGACCAGATATAATAAATCCTAAAAAAAATGAGTATCTTTAAATTGCCCTCTTATAAGACAGAGTCTGCCAGAGAAGTTGCAAAACAAAATTCACAATGATGCTTCATTTACAAAACACATATAAAACTAAGTGGCACAAGAATACTAAAAGTAAGACTAAGTAACAATACATCAATGAATTTAAACTAAGGCAAGCACAAGTGGCAAAATTGCTATCAGGAATCAGTGTGGTCCTTTGAAAACAAATTGATTAACTATAAAGGACGTGAAAATACTTGTTCTGTTTCTTTAATTAAACAGTCTAATCCATCAATATATAATTTTTCTCATTAAAAAGTAATACATGTACAAGGTAGAAATAGGAAAATTACAGAAACTCAAAAGCAAAGATTGCAGAATACCTTATCACCAGAAGTAAACAGTAATAGTTGTACGGTGCTGTAGCATTATTTGGATAACATATTGGAGGTAGTTTTATAATTGGTTTTATGCATAGAACATAGTATTTGGTCACCTGAAGTTTTAACTAGCAATAACATGTTCTTAAAATCCCCATAATATTTATGGATTTTCCACTAAAAGCATGGCTCTTAGTAGCTGCCTAAAATTTCATCATGAGGATATAGTATAATTAATCTCAAATTTAGGTATCAATATATATTCCAATTTGCTCTTTTATCAAAAAATACTGAAATAATCATCTTTCTAGGTATATTTTGAAGCAATTCTGCACACGTCCTTTGCCCTTTGCACAAATTTCCAAGGTAGAATGTCATAGAAAATGCATTTGGGTATGTCTGTCTTTTGCCACAAATGAAGGAACTGTTTAGAACACTTGGCTAAATTACTTTTGTTTTCCTGTATTTTGATAGATTTTTACAATTTGAAGACCAACCAAAAATGTAAGAGGGTGTTTGTTTAACTGCATCTTCACCGCTACTGGTTATTGCTATTTTTAAAAAAATAGCCACACTTCTTGGTGAAAATTAAGCCTCACTGAATATCTGCTAGTGAGGCAGACCCAAGTGAGGTTAAATATTCATTTTAAGTAATAATTTCTCATGGAAAAAATATTTCTCTATGTAAATTTTCAAGAGAAACAATAACTCAAAAGGAATATATAGGTGTAACTATGCATAAAGATTTTCATTAGTTATTTGTATTAGTAAAATGTTGAAACCAAATGACCTTTATTATGAAAGTCGTTAAATAGATTATGATGTGTATTCTTCATGGAAGATTTTGCAGTCACTAATATAGTATGATTGAAGACAACATAGCATAACGAAAAAAAACCACGTTATGATTATGTGGAAAAATTTTTTGCAGTGTGACAGTGCAAATATATAAACATTTGGACAAAATTACAATATAAAAAGGAAATATACAAAAATATTAAGATTATGAGATTACAGAACTTATTTTTGCTTAGTTTCCATGATTTTTAAAAATTTTATGTTTTCATGAAAAAAAGGAGGAAAAGGAATTTGATGATGAGCTGAAATGAAATGAAATGGAGATGCCTTTTTTGTTTCACATGTTTATTGTCATTATCATCATCATAGTTCAGATCTTACTGATTAACAACTGCTACTCTACTACGCCCCTTGTCTCTAGCCGAGACACATAATTTTCAATTGTTATTCTTGCTTTTACAGAATAAAGTTGAAATCTTCCTAATATCTAATACATCATTTACAAAGTTATTTGAATGTTTAGTAAAGACTATTTGACTTCCTGTGTCGGAATCCCAGGTCTATCAGTTAATTCCAGAGGTTACATGTCATCCTCGTGGCTAATTTTACCCATAAAATGAGCATACAAATGGTTCCTAAACTTGTTGCCCTGCTATTACCACAGTGCTTGGCTAGTACATATGACTCAGTGAGTTTTCTAATAAAATGATTTCTATGCCCTTGATAGTCATAGTACTGCAAATCCTCCTCCAAGTTATCTTTTAATTTTCAGCCCCATTTTGCTGATTAATGACAATACTATCCTGTAGTGTGTTGAGGAACCCTTTTTGCCACACATGCATTACCCAAGTTTTCTCATTTCAGTGCCATATCCCAGCTTCCACAACCAACTACCTGGATTGCCTTACCCATCCATTATGCACACGTTTCCACTTCTCTAATGTCTTATCAACTTCAAAATAGTAGTTAGGAATGTAACTTTCCAATAGTGTGATAGAAAGAGCTCACACTGGCTTATGAATGTTGATTATTAAATTTTTATGAATTTTTGAGCTGGTTGACATAATTTTGCTACATTGAAATTCAAAAACATGGGATGATTTGCACAGGGGAAATTAGATAGTGTTATAAATAAGACCTTTCCCCCTCATAGTGTTTTCTTCCAAGAGAAAATTGTTAAACATTTACCAGAACACGATTATATCTTTACACCTTTAAATGCCTTGATTCCTACATAACATACATTGAACCACTCATTTTAATTCAGAAGACATCACTTAGAAGCTTGCTTTTAAGACTGTTTCATACAGGACAAAGTCACTGAGCAGTACAGCTCTCAGCGTGCCCCATCTATTTCCTGTGGATAACATCAACTTGACAGCTTGGGTAAGGAATAAATCAAATGAACACATGAAATTTATTTATAAATCATAAACTTCCACAAAGAAATAAAGTGCTACAATTATCACCTAACATTTCACTTTAACTAAATTTTAAAGTTAAATATTTTAGAGATACATTATAGTTTTTTTAAAATGCCAGTCCAGAAACAGTACTGTTTTATCAAACTATGAATTGATGTGCAGTTCATAAGCCATTGCTTATCCCTTTTGTGCAAGTAAAATGTTATGCTGCTGCTTTAAGGATTAAAACAAGCACTTCAGTCAAAGTTCTTTTAGTTTTGGAAAATCGAATCTGAAAACAGTGAGTTCACTGGATATTTCTGATCATGGATTTTTAGTTTTATGATGAAATTGACTTAGTTTTAAAGTGTACTTCCTAGCTAAATAAATTGTGGAATTAGACAGATAGAGAACAGTAAAAATAATATTAATTAGAAGATTTTTCAATTTTTTCCATGCAACTTTGTATGAAGAATAATAGCAACTAGAGATGAATTAACTAGGAAGCTACTTGATTTAAACTTTAGAGACTTTTACTTAGAAGTTGTTCTAAGGCTTTGTGCCTGATTTCATATTTGAGATTTTGCATTTTTTTTAAATTTATTTATTTATTTGACATACAGAGAGAGAAAGATCATAAGTAGGCAGAGAGGCAGGCAGAGAGAGGGGGAAGCAGGCTGCCTGCTGAGCAGAGAGCCTGATGTGGAGCTCGATCCCAGGACCCTGAGATCATGACCTGGGACGAAGGCAGAGGCTTAACCCACTGAACCACTAGGCACCGCTTGCATCTTTATTATTAAAGAAGGGTCCCCAAATTTTATAAGCCACGGGAAGTTTTTTGGTTCTAATCAGGAACATTTAATTTCCACTCCATCTTGCTTCACAGCTTGGGCTGAGGGAACTGGTCGGTCTGCCTTGTTCTCCCAAAGGGTTTCTCTTTGATGTGTTTGATTGACTCACAAAACCTAAATCAGTCTTGATGTCAAAAGTCTCTGTGCATAACCTGAAGGGTAAGGGGTAAACAAAATCTTTAAATTTCATCAAGACCCTGAATTTCGGGCCCATTCAAATGAAGAATAAAAACTATGAGCTTTTCATTGATCTCTTTACTGGAGTTCAGTTGTCAGAAATGAGAGAGACAGGCATCTCACAATGTCACACATTTTGTTCAAAGACCCAGGACTCTGTAAATGCTTCCATTTGTCAGCTGCCAGTTGTGTAATTGTAGGTCTTTTAATCTTACTTTTTTTTTAATTATTAAAGACAGATTTCAAGTGCTCAAGATGTCTTTCCCATATATAGAAGTATAATTTGACCTACTAAAGGCCATTAAAGACTGGTTCTCTTCTGACCATTACCAAATACAAAAGATTACAATCTACCAAGATTCAACAAAATTTAACTAAATGTCATTTCATTTATATGAGGTGCTGCTTTTTAAAATGCATTTACACTTATGATGTTTATCTTCAGAGGTCATGATAAAATTATGTAATGATCAGTTTGATATAAGCACACCCTAAAGTTTACACGCTGCAAGTCATCCCTTACTTATTAAAGGTAAAGTCTGGATAGTCACAGTAGAGAGGCTGGGGCAGTCAAGAAAAATGAGCCACACTGGGTGGCTAGTTACATGGACACTTCAATATTTTGACACTGGCCATGTCAGCGTGTCCTACTGAGTATCAGTCATGTTTATCTAAAATGAAATTGTCCTATATTCAAATTTTAAGCATATCAAAATATTCTATTTATTTTTATTAAATATAAACACAAGTAACCTAAAATATAATTATTTTTACAAAAATCACTTTCTTCTCCAAACTTCTTTTTTTGGCTATTTATAATATTCGGTCTTGTCCACTGAGGTACTTTCTTTGTTATGTAAAGTTTTCAATATACATATAAGATAAAGTAAGATTATGATGTTGAAGATGACTGAATAACATATGCATAATCAGAAACAAAGAGCTGTATGTATTTATCTTTATTTGTAAAGACTTATGAGTTGGGAGGTGGAGTGCAATAGCCTAACTGCTGAAATTCAACAACACACACTAACTGCATATAGGGTATTCTGGCACTCATTCAGATTAGTCTAGAAAAATCATTCCTAAATTGTGTCCTCCAAGGTATTTCCAAAGCAGTAACTTTGTGTAGGCACGTTTAATCCTCACCATAGTCCTAAATGGTATGAAGTAGAAATTATTACTTTATGTATTGCTAATCAAAGTTTAACTGTACGAGAACCTGTTAACTAAGCAATACTTTTTAAAGAACGAGTGATTTTCTGCATGACCTTAGCAAGGGACCAAATAATTTCTTTGAAATAAAACCCTCAAATTTATTAGTATTAGTGTGAGTCAATAAATTATAACACACCTGCAGTTTGATATATGTGTGACTCTCACAAGTTCTGGCAATATTTTAACATGCTATTTTCAGTCAACACCTGAGATAAGTGATGATCTATGCATTAAAACAAGACTCTGACTCATCTCTTTCACTCTGTTATGAATATCAGCACTTCCTCTTATCTAGTATCTTCCACCTTTTAATCCATCCTCATATGCCTATTTGCACTTACATATACACTGTACACCTTCACCTTGAACAACTTCTCACTCTTCCAGAGCTCTTGACATAGTTGCCTAATTAAACATATGCCTCATTTCACATGCCTTTCTTGACTTCTTCATTTGGTATGATCTAAAAACAGTAAAGGAGCAACATATATGAATTGGAATATTGTTTTTGCTTGTCTTAGCAATTCTGTGAAGGGTACTTTGAATCTCCTCTTCAAAAGTTCCTTCTAATGGCATAGTAATTGTTTTTATGACTTTTCCAATGAACTATGAAGTACTCTAATGTCAAGCCACATTCCTGTGGTAATGAAGTCTAAGAGAGAGAAGCCTTCATTTAATCCTGGCCTGATATTGAAGAGTTGCCCTGTTCTTTTCATAAAAGAGGTATGAAAAGATGAGGGGAGATAAAATTCAAATAGCCATCACCATCATCATCATTATCATCATTTTTATCATCAATTATTTATTGGTACTTGTCCTTTGCCCAGAGCTCTAAGGACTACTATAATTAATTTTAAAAGCCCCTGTCCAATCTTGGCATATTTATAGGTAAAAGAATAAAATATTAGGAGAAGTTTTGGGGAGAACTTTTGAAAATAAACATGGGTTATATAATATCCCCACAAAAATATTTCTAAACAATAAGAACATTAGGAAAATGATTGTTAACTAAATGCTTAATCCACACATGTTTAATCCAATACCTAATATATTTAGCACATGTATTTATTTATTTATTTGTCAGAGAGAAAGAGAGAGAGAGAGAGAGAGAGGGAGAACACAAGCAGGCAGAGCGGCAGGCAGAGGCAGAGAGAGAAGCAGGCTCCCCACTGAGCAAGGAGCCCGATGCAGGACTCTATCCTAGGACCCTGGGATCATGACCTGAGCCAAAGGCAGCGGCTTAACCAACTGAGCCACCCAGGCGTCCCATATTCAGCACTTTTATACAGCAGTTCAACATATGGTTTTTAGGGCATCTCTTGAGATCAATGTATATAATCCAGTTATACTTATTTTATGGTGTTTATTTTTGTATTAGTGATATCCACTTTGCTAATAACTATAATTTATTTACCTTCAATATTTCTAATTGTTTCTAACGGAATACTGAAAAGGACTCCTAGGAAAATGTTTATTTCCTGAAAAATCTTCCATAGGTCAAGCTTCCTAAAAGAGAAACTGAGATTTACATACAGGGAACTTCTTGGGGATGCTTTCAACAGGATTGCCTGTAAGGGAAAAAATAGAAGTAGGACTGGAAAGGAATATGCTGAGTCAAGATGTGGTTCTGACAGAAGCCTCAGTTAATCACTCAGGGCATGTGGAAGCGTCCTGCAGAGCTGAGCCACACTGAGTCACTCACATACACCATACAGCAACCAATGAGGGATCCAAAACTTGAGCAAGGCAGTTTCCTTTAGCCAAGGAAAGCTCAATTCATGGGAAAGAATTCACCTCCAAAAAGTTGACAGAAAACACCTCCAGCAGTAGGAGAAATGAGTTCCTTTACTCTGAACAGGGATCTGAGATACTCATTACTTTGTATGCCCATCAGCCCCAACTTCTTTCAAAAATAAGTACACTTCATCTAAAAACACTCCCCCTAAATTCCAATTTGTCTCTTGTTCTGAGTAAAAACAAGAGGCTCTTACTGGGGAGAACTATAACTTATGTCATTGATGCAGTTCTTGATACTATAGCTGATACTCATCTTCCTGTTTTCCTATGCAATTTCTCTTACATGCATTCTTATTTGCTAAAATATGCTAGTAGAATACCTAGTGAAGTAAATGAGAGTGTTATGCCGAAGAGTTCTGATCTCTTAGTATGGTTGTGGCTGCTGTGTTTTGTCTATTTCCTGATGATATTGGGCAAAGAATTACCAACATGTGTCCCAGTAGGTCATCTTGATGCCTTGTTTTCATCCTTGCTCTATTTTATAACAGCACCCTATACATTCTGATGATCTCCATCAATAACTCCTGTAAGGATAATGACTTCTTTCCTTGCCTGATTATCTCTTGGCACAAAGAGACCAAAGTGACTGAGTGGAAGCCATAGCATTAAAAAAAAAGGAACTCTTGTAGTATCCTCTGGTATTCTCTCCCCTAGGAATCAGGACCTGTAGATGATGGAGCCTGTATTGTCAGAAATGCAAAGCACAATCTCTCAGTGGTTCACAGAGTGATGGTGCACATCCTTGTAGGCTCTCATCTCCAAGCTAACACCTAGTAGTTTTGTGATGGTGCCATGTATTATAAGAGTCATTGGATCTCGTGGTTATATGATCACAAATGGGCTTTTAGATAAAGTAGATTCCTTGGTCCATTGAGATGTTAGGAGAAATTTAATATTGGTGGATCACCAGTAAATAAACCCTAGAGTAGTAATGCTGGTTAAATGTCTGTTGGTGAAGAGATAAAGAAAATATACCCATATCTGAAATATTTGTCATGGCTAGTCAAAATGAATCACATAAGTCCAGAAAAATCTGCTGACTACCAAGTGGCTAATAGCTTTGATCTCTATTCCTAGTACATTGGGTATTTAAGGAAAGTAATAACTACACCAGTCTTGGACCTTGAACATTCTTTCATGGGGCCCATGCATAGAGTCTGTATCTATGCTCTACTCTGTTGATGGCTCTTATAGTCTCTGAAGACAAAATAGGACTGATGTTAACTGACCAAATTCTTTCTGTGTGGTTATTTAGTGCATCTTCTGTTGTAGATATCCTGTGGTCGGTGTTAAGATGCATTGCTAAGACCTTCACACTTTATGCCAATTCCCATTAATCCATATACATGCCCCCTTCCAAATTTTTTGACTCAAATTGTCTTACTCTTTTCCTTCTAGTCCAGTAATAAACCAACCAGGTTATTTACCACCACTTTATGAGTCCAAGTATATTCTTACCTTGGCCTACCTCTATTTCTATCCAAAAACAATCCTTTGACTGAAAATCTGCCTATTGGAAGGATTTTCCTTTAACTCTATATTTATAGAGAACCTCTCAGTGAAGCTATAGGAAAGTTGCCATCCATTTCCAGTTCATATCTATAAACCAAGTGAACCCATCCATGAACCATGCTCACACTTGTTCTTTGTCCTTCAGATGCTAATAAGGGAGGGCTTCTTTCTAATACGGCCATAGTGTAGATTGAGGGAGAGCTGATATTGCAATAGTAGTGCATAACATAGGAGTGCAAATTACACATGATCTCTGGTCTACTCACATTCGATCCCTGAGGTACCATCTACAATATATTCCTGCTGCTCATTCCCAGTGCATAAGATTTGTTCATGATAGGAAATGTTTTAGTTCATGATAGGAAACTCTGGCTGTGTGGATATTTGATGTCCCATAGTCACAAGTTTTATCTCTGCCAGGTTCCAGAAGTATGCCAGGGACTTTTTTTCAAGTTCAGAATAATTCTCTGCTATATATGCTTAGCCTGGGTCTGTGATTATCTTCCCCACATTGTATATTTTTCATTGCACGCATCTCTAATAGCATAGAAATTACTGGGATATATGACCCAAGGAACAAAACAGCATGTGCTACAGTTCAGTTAATTCAGTGAAATCATTGTATGTTACTCTATTCAAATATATCTTTTGCCATATTTCTTTTTCCTTATCCTTTCTTTTTTACTTTTAAAGTGCCAATTTACAAGTAAATGACAGTCAGTATCAATCCATATCTTTTAGATGTTCTGTTCTGTTTTCTTACTCTTTTCTATCTCTGGTTGTTTTAACTTGAATAATTTCTACTGACTTGTTTTCAGGTTCAGTGGTTGTTTCCTCAGCTCAGCCTACCACTGATAAGCTCACTGAAGGATTTTTTCAACTATAAGTATTTTCTTTTAGCATTTCCATTTGAATACTTTTAATAATTTCTTTCTTTTGATATTCTTCATTGCTTAATTCATTTTTTATTTCATTCCATTGATAGTTGGTGGGTTTTGGGTTTTCTGGTTTTTTTTTTTTCTTTTCTTGACTTTCTCATAATTTTTTAATTTAATTCCTTTTAAACAATAAAATTGCATGTTTTCTTAGATTATTCCTAGAAGAATGACATTTGCTGGACTGCCTAACTGGAAACATTTTATGATAGTTGACCCATTTTTAAAAATTTAAATACTGTTGATAATAAAATATCTTGTTATAAAATTCTTATTTTGGTCTTAAAAAGCTCTTATTCCGTTATTGTATGTTGTAATTCAAAATGGCTACATGGGTCCATCTGAATTTTCAGTCATTGATTCCTAAGTCCATTATTTATGTGATTATTGTGTGCCTGCATTAACTTACTAGGTCACTCATATGTATCATCTTATATAGTAAGTTGTAATCATTTTCAAAATTTTATCATAATTTGGATGTTTTCAACATTAGAGAAGCAGACTATTTGATCTTTGACCACCTGAGAAATTTTGTATTTGGCATTTTGTATGAAGTGAAAATAGATATGATCTCTGTCCTTTATCATCAAGTAGGGAAGATAAGACAGTAATTCAAATAAATATACTTTAAGGGTAATCTGATAAAAGTTGTTAGATAATTTTTATTGGGAAATATTAAGGGGAATTTTTAAAAAATGAGTTAGAATTTTAGTAGGACCTGGGTAAAATCAGGCTCCAATTAAGCAGAGATAGGGAAATAACATTCCAGATAGAACTATCAGGAGTAAATGTAGATACAAGAAAATATAATATTAATTCTATTTTAGTTTGATGAAAGCAGTAATTCTCACACCTATCTATGCTTTGGAAATAGCTGGAGAGATGTCTTTTTAAAAATATAGCTTGTAGGGACACCTGGGTAGCTCAGTGGGTTAAGCCAATGCCTTCGGCTCAGGTCATGATCTCAGGGTCCTGGGATTGAGTCCCATATTGAGCTCCTTGCTCAGCGGAGAGCCTGCTTCTTTCTCTGCCTCTGCCTGCCACTCTACCTGCTTTTGCGCTCACTCTCTCTCTGACAAATAAATAAATAAAATCTTAAAAAATATATATATATACATATATATATATGGCTTGTCAAGCTTACTCACCAGAGATTCAAATTTGGGAAAATATATATAATTTTTTTTAATTCCACAGGCAGTTCTATTAGGCTTCCAAACTTAGGGACTAAGTAGTTGATAATATCAGAGGAATGATAAGAAAGGCAAGACTGACCTAGAGGATTTAGTTCTAGGCTAAGAAAACTATATTGATTTCAGGAGACAGTAAAGTGACCATAAAGTATTTGTTAGGATAACACATATGAAATGAAGAATATTAGGAATCAGAAAAGTCATTTTGGAAAACTTGGCCAACATGTGTAAGACTGACCAGTGTGAGAAAATTGGGTGAAGAGGGCTTGAAGAGAAAGTAAAAGAAGGAACATAGACCAGAGAAAAGCTTGTTAGAAAAATGATAGATGAAGATGATAGATAGATGATACATTGATGATATATAAATAAATAGAACTGTGTTTATTTGCACATATTTGTTATAACATTGTTGATGCACGTAAATATTTTATTGATCACACTTCTCAGTTCATATATATTAGTGACTTATTTCTTAAAAGAATTCATTAATTTCTACTTTGAAAATGTTAGATGCAGAGACACATGATGAAGAAGCCTGGTAAATAAGGTTTCCAGGTGGAGGCCTGGAAAGTGCCCCAAATTCCCCAAGTAATCATCTACTCTGCTTAGAAAAAGGAGTTGCCTATGCTATTAATGAAATAAGGACTTATAACGTTAGAAATACAAACTGAAAATATTCCAGATGTAAACTTGTATGTTGTGGATATGTTTGCCAAAATAAAACATGTCTTTCTGATCTATATATAGATCAATAGTGATCTATATATATAATGTGAGTTATATGTCAAAAGCACTTAAACGTCACTGGGCAGATTTGTGATGTGAGTTTTTATAAATGATTTTAAATAAGATCTAGTGTGTTCACAAATAAGCAAATCTTCAGCTAGAACTGCACAGGGAACCCATCACATCTGAAAGTTTATTCTTTTCAAAAAATATTTTTCAGGAAATAAAATGATTTTAAAGCTGAAGACTCTTCAGCCCCAGAATAGGGCAGTTTTTGTTTTTGTTTTGTTTTAGGTGCTCCCAACTTTGTGCTGCCCACCATCAATATTAGTAAATTATGTTGTTTGATTTTCTTATTTTTGTATGTATACCATTTACTGCTAGTTTATGTACCTGTATTATATTTATTGTATTTTTTAAAAGATTTTTATTTATCTATTTGAGAGAGCATGAATGAGAAAAGATAAGCAGGGGAAGCAGCAGGGGGAGAGGGAGAAGCAGACTCCCCACTGAGCAGGGAGCCAGGTGCAGGACTCCATCTCAAGACTCTGAGATCATGGGGCACCTGGGTGGCTCAGTAGGTTAAGCGGCTGCCTTCAGCTCAGGTCATGATCCCAGTGTCCTGGGATTGAGCCCGCTTCGGGCTCCCTGCTGCTCTCTGCAGCTCTCTCCTCTCTGCTCTCTCTGCTGCTCTGCCTACTTGTACTCTCTATCTCTCTGTCAAATAAATAAATAAAATCTTAAAGAAAAAAAAAAAAAACCTCTGAGATCATGACCTGACCCAAAGGCATCTGCTTACCTGACTGTGCCACCCAGTTGCCCCTATTTATAACTTTTTATAACCATAGAATCAGTTCTGTGCCTTTTAGCTTTTAAAAAGAGATAAAACAGTCTAAAAATTAACTGAAAAGAATAGATTAAGAATCAAATTGTGATCCCAAGAAAAAGAAATAAAATCCAATAAAAGTCTTATTTTTATTAATACCTTCTTTTTAATCATAAAAAGTCTTATTTAACCATTTTATTAAATGTAATCTTTTGGTCTCTTTAGCGATTGATATATTGATATTTAGTAACTATGGAATTATTATTCCAAACAATTTTGTGGTTTTATAAGCCCCAAATCAAGCAGCAAGATAGCAGAAAAGAAAATAAGTTAGACATAGCAAAAAGGAAAAATAAATAAATAATTAAAAATTGTCATTTTTTTTCTCTTGTCAAATGAAACCCACAATGTTCATCATTAAATTATTTGGAAAATATTTGTCACACAATTATGGAGGTATGTTGTGTAGATATGGACCAGGCCAATGAGAACTAACTATGGAAGGAGTCTAGAACTATGACTGACACAAAATAGATGCTCAATGAATATGTATTGGATACATTGATGAGTAGTAAGAAATATCTGGGATATAAAGCAAGATAGGAAAAGAACTAAGACTGAGATTTTGAGCAAGCCGTGGTAATGTCTAACAAATACTAAACATTATTTCTTTTTTATTTACTTGAATTCCTGGAGACAGTGTCAAAGCATTCAGATTTGAATCCTATAAGTAAGACAAATGAACAGGTTTTTATAATAATAAATTATCATAAATATCCCTTTTCTTCTTCTCCATGCTGCTAAAAATGCATACTCTCTGTAAGTCTCTCAATTATGCTACAACATACATATCTTGATCCAGAATTTACAGATGAGTAATTTAAAGTTTGCATGGGTTGGTAATTACGGTTTTGTTGCATTTTTTTGTTATTTTTTTTTAATTTCTAGAACATGATAATGGTTTTCCATTTATGGTGGAATATATAATTTCTATTTTTTCAGATTTATTATGGTATAATTGACAAATTTATAAGATATTTAATTTGCACAACATGATAATTTGGTGCATGTATACATTATAACAGGATTCCTCCCATCTAGTTAATTAACACCTCAGAATTTTTATCTTTTAAGAGAATATTTAAGTTCTACCTCTTAACATATTTCAAATTATGTAACATAGTGTTATCCACCACAGTCACCAGGTTATTATACATTAGATCCTGAGAACTTAATCATCTTATAGCTGAACTTTTGTGCACTTTCAACAACCTCTCCTTATTTCCTCCAATCCAGCCTCTCTCTGGCAACCACTTTTCTTCTCTGTCTGGGTTTGACTTTTTTTTTTTTTTTAATTTTTTAAGATTTCACGTATAAGTGGTACCATGCAGTATTTGTCTTTCTCTCTCTAACTTATCTGAGCTTAATGCCCTCAAAGTTCATGTTGTCACAAACAATCGTATTTCCTTCTTTCTCGGGGCTGGTAATTATGTATGGGAGATCATTTTGAACCAAAGTTTAACAGTCTGCACACCTTTATTACTTTTTAACTAATCATGAAAGCTCCTCTGTTTGGAGGTGGGGGAAAAAATCGATATTCCATTAAATAATTCCCCTTGACTCCACAGATTAGACAAGGCTTTTAGGCATACACCTCAGAGGGATCACTTCATTCCAGATTCTATTCTCACCATTGCAAGGACAAACAGCTTCCCCAGATTCTCAAGAACTGTTTTGTTCTTGCTTGGGAAGAGGCAGAGACTTCTGAAGAAAAACAAAACAAAGATGATGTATAAAGCAACATACAAACATGCACATAAACACACACCACAATGATCTGAAGGAATGAAGTATTGAACTAGACAAACAAAATTCATGCCCAAAGGAAAAAAAAAAAAGATACAGGAGCAAATTTTTACTTGCTGTGGGGGAAAAACATTAAAATTAGGATAATGGTGATTGTGATTGAAGAAGAGGATGCAGTTTTAAAAAGTGTAGTTAAATAGGCCTCATTGAGAAAATGGTATTTTCTCAATGACATAAACACCTAAAGAATGACACCTAAAGAAACTGAGGAATGAATTGTGTGAAGTCTAGGAAAAGAGTGCTAGGAAGAGGAACAGTTTTTGAGGAAAAATAACTTCAGTGTAACTACATCAGAGTAGTCAAGGATAAGGATAGAATAAGATAAAGGTAAAAATGCAAAAAGAGGGCATGGCTCATATGGTGCTGAAGCATTATGGTGTTAAAAATGAAAAAAAAAAAAAAAAGGTTTACAGGGACCAGAATATTCAGTTCAGTTGATCATTACATTTTTAGTCTCTCTAGAGGTTTACTTAGGCAGTCAAATTATGACTACAGTTTACTTAATGGATAGAACAGTAGGGGAATAAAAAGCTCCTAAAGTAGAGTGCCTGGGTGGCTCAGCTGGTTAAGTGACTACCTTAAGCTCAAGTCATGATCCCAGGGTCCTAGGATCAAGTCCCATATCAGGTTCTCCCTATTCTGTGGGAAGCCTGCTTCACCCTCTGCCTGCTACTACCCCTGTCTGTGCTCTCTTTCTCTGAGTCAAATAAATAAATAAACAAATAAAGTCTTTAAAGAAAAGGCTCCTAAGGTAATGTTGATGATGTTGCTCTAGTAAAATTGAGACATTCTTGCCTTCTCTACAGAGGATACCATCTTCTGTCAAGTCTCCTGTCTCTAAAGGTACTAGATACATCCTGTCCAATTCCCTTTTATCGTTTTACTCCTTGTCCCACACTTTTCTGGTAAATTGACCGTCTCTTTTTAACTGAAATTTTCATCACTGATTCTGCCAGCATTCTACATAGTCCTACAGACACTTTTACTCATCTTATTAATTAGAATAATAATGCCTCTGGAAACAGCCAAATCAGTCACTTGATACAATATAGTTGTGATTTTTGTCAAGAAAAGATAGTAATTATGTGTTCACCTTGGTCATGGAGTATGAATGAGAAATATATCTGTATAACATGAGCCACAGAGCCAGAGATTAGGAAAGGGGGTCCTTTTTTGTTTTTATTCTTAATAGTCTGATGTGCACTAATGATTGCTCAATCCATATTCTGAACCTAAATTCTGATGGCCCTTTTAAAACAGCTGTGGATTTGAGCAATTTATACATATTATTTTTATAGCATTATTAATATCCAAAGTTCTATTTGGATAATAATATTTATGGAAATAAAATAAATAAATAAGTTACCATTACATAATAGGATTTTGACTTGAAAACTGACAGTCTACAAAGAGAATTTCCAAAAATATTCTTTGCATTTGAAGCCTCATTTGCAATAAATCACAGACTCCCAGTGTGATTGCTCTAAATAACATCCATTTGAATAGATAGTTCTACAAAATTAGTTAAGTTACGATATCACTTTGTAAAATGGCTGCCTATCTGCCAATAGCCTTGTCCTCCCCAGCTTTTTTGCTGGTATGCAGACAAATGCTGAGATACCTAATTCTTTCAAACTATTTATCTGAATTTTCTTGGGTTCCTTTTCACCATGACCATCGAAGCTTTCCTCATCCTCTTTCTCAGATATAGGCTCAATTACTTCTATTTCTTAAATGCCTGAAGCACTCATTTTGGTCCATCATTAGGACAGATGCCATACTGTTACATATTAGGATGTGGTATGATGGTATCACATAGTAGCTAACAGCATGTGCTCTGCCATTTACTAGCCATGAGATCTCGTGCTTTATTTTCTTATTCTATAAAATGGGAAGAGCAATTTCCATGTCAGAAAACTACTGTAAAGCTTAAATGAGTTAATCTATATATGTTCTCAACAGTACCGGGCACATAGTAAGGTCTTCAAGTATCAGTTATTATTATTATCATTATTATTATTTTCTTCATCGTAATAAACTTGTTTATAATCTTCTCTTTATTTCCAACTAGCTTATTTATAACTATCTGTTTTAAGCATTGTAATAGCTTAATGTTTAATAAGCTTATTCTTATTCTCAACTAAACATTATGTTAAAAGATACACTGAAGCATATTAAAAATTTCAAGAGTTTACCTGCACAAAAATTGAGTCAAATGAGGCAGCGTCCAATCTAATATATAGACTGGAGCTCCAAGGAGCTGTGCAAAATGACTTTTATAGCCTGAAGGGAGCAGGGACAAGGAAGATACACTAGACAAAAAAAGCAGATTGGGGGGGGCCTGGGTGGCTCAGTTGGTTGAGCAACTGCCTTCGGCTCAGGTCATGATCCCGGACTTCCAGGATCGAGTCCCGCATCGGGCTCCCAGCTCCTTGGGGAGTCTGCTTCTCCCTCTGACCTTCTTCTCTCTCATGCTCTCTCTCACTCATTCTCCCTCAAATAAATAAATAAAATCTTTTAAAAAAAAAAAAAAAAAGCAGATTGGTTATTGCAATCATTTGGGGCTGGCAGTGGTCTATCAGGCAGACTACCTAACTGGTGCTGATCAGGAGTTTCTTGACTGACTGGTTTAAGATTCCATTTCTAGGAGAGCTGCAACTGTAATTAAGTCTTGGTTTGGTGACGTGGGGCTTGCATAAGAGACTATTTTGGGTCTGTTTTCTTGTTTTTAACAGTATCTATTGTATTACTCAGCATAGTAATTTATGCACATATCATAGCAGCTGTGGAATAGTCCACATGATTCGAATCCCAATCTACTTTTATGGTCTGTGTGATTTGAAAACATTATTTAAACTCTCCAAATCTTTGTTTATTTACCAGTGAGTTAGACTTAGTATTACCTACCTCCAGGATAGATGTCCATTAACTAAGATAATATATGTAAAGTCTTCAGCACAAGGCGTGGTGTGCCAGTAAGTGCTCAGTTGATGGTAGCTAGAAGCTCAGTACAGATGGATGCAGTAACAGAGGAATTATTCTAACCACTTTTACCATGTCTCTCTACTTCTTCCTAATATTTCTCACATGTAAAACCTGAAATACAATCTAGCTTCCCATTAAGCTTTGTTTATGTGGTTCTCCAGATGTTTTCTATCTATAAATATTACCTCTGACATCACATTTCTGGATTAACAGGGTCACTGTCTTTTCTTGCTTTGTTTTGTTTTTCCCATTTCTGT
This sequence comes from Mustela erminea, assembly GCF_009829155.1. Taxonomy (NCBI): domain Eukaryota; kingdom Metazoa; phylum Chordata; class Mammalia; order Carnivora; family Mustelidae; genus Mustela; species Mustela erminea. The sequence continues at coordinate 107,068,066 of NC_045617.1, read as the reverse complement.
TTGGTACCCCTAGTTGAGCACAGAGGTACATGGTCGGTGCTTAATAAGTATTTAAAACAGCCTTTGAAGACACCAGGTATTTTGCCAAAATTAGGTTGCATTTACAAGTGTCAGTCAGCGCATTAATAGACTCACCAATACCAAAGTTAGAAAAATTCAAATTCTTTCTTAACCCCTATAAGTGAGAAATATTTGACTGTCAAAAATCATTATTTTTTTAAAAAAACTGAAAAATATCTTGAATTAGTGTTTACAGTGCCAACTTGATATAATTGATTACTTCACTAACATTCTCAATTAACAATTGCTCGCACTAAAGACAAATTTCTAAAGTAGATTAAGGTTGTGCTTTGTTTTTCTCATTTACATTAAATTAGTAGTATGAGAGTTTATAGACCTCTAAACATGTTTAACCTTGAAAAAGTGTTTTCTTTTGCTACAATGTGTCAAGTTACCTTTATGGGGAAGGAGCCTTGATTTTTTGGTGTTTACCATAATGAATAAACTTTGGAGTTTTACATTTAAATGGTCTCGTGTTTTGTCTTGTCTCTTCTATTGTAGGCATTGATTGTGAAGTAAATATAGATGAATGTCTATCAGATCCCTGTCTCCATGATGGAACTTGTATTGATGGCATCAATCATTATGCCTGTGACTGCAAGAGTGGATTTTTTGGAAAACGCTGTGAAAAAAATGCAAATGATTGCCTCTCAAATCCTTGTCTATATGGAAGGTAACTATTTTTGTTTTTCTATTATTAAATCAGAAAGTAAATTTAACTCACAATATTTAAGACTTAATGTCAAGGGAAAGTTGATAAAGATAATTTTAATTATGCTCTTTCATAAAACGAGAGCTAAGTACAGTTAAGATGACAGATGCTGCCTGTTCCACTTAATGCCATGTACTGATACATTATCTCTGCCCTTCTTTTATTTCTGCTCATTAGCATAAAGTAATTTTCAATAAATGTGGATTAATTGGACTTTAATATACTTAAAGGTAACTGCTCACAGTAATAGAAGTAGCTGGTAAGATGATGAGACATTCTATTATTTGCTCTGTGAAGAGATAATACCACACACTTAGAATTTAAAATGTTCCTAAGTAGACTGGCTCTCTCATCCCCATGTACATGTAAGGTATTTTTTGACTCTATTTATGGAATTATATAATAACTCTCCTGCTCATGGATAGAATATTAGTTCATGCAAATTTAGACCCTGGATATTTCTAGGAGATGCAGGTGGCAAAGAAGAATGGTTCATAGATGCACCAGCCTTTTTCTGCAACATTATTTTTCTTTTCTAGTCCTGCCACTGACTTTGTAAGCAGGGGAGAGAGGATGAGGATGGTAGCTCATGGCAGTGCAATTTGGCTATAGCTGACTTCAGTTCCCAACATAAACTCCAGATGTACTTTTTATCTTTAGAACTTTTCTTTCTTTACACTGCCATGGGGAAGATGGAAAAAATTAAAATTGATCTGTTCTTTCAGTTCAGTCACCTTGAAGGATAAGAAGCAGGAACAGACTCTGCCTTCTATTGCTCATGGGAATGTATGTTTTTTCCCTTAACTGGAAAAGAAAAACTTTAAATAGTGAAACTCCTTTGAAATTATGCTTTACTGTCTTACTTATTTAAAAATGTAATTCTGTGTTTCAGATGTATAGATCTCGTTAGCAAGTATCAATGTTCATTTGTTGCAGAATGGACTAGCTCAAGATGTGAGGTCAAGATTAATGTAAGTTTCATAATTTTTATTAAATTTGAAGTAATTCAAAAGAAAAACCAAAGTACTCGTTATAGGTTTCAGAGTCATTTCTTCAGCAGTTATGGATGATTTAACTGCTCTCTTACCTTTCTTCTTTGGAATTTCTCAGCTACTCCAAACAGAACTAAAATCATAGCTTCTTTTCATTTTTCCTCCTCTGTGTCTTGTTATCAACAATTTCAACAATTTCTGCAACCTGGATCCCTCATTAATTAAGTCCTGGAAGCAGTTATTGTCAAAAGAAGGCTCAAAAGGCTTACACTTTGCCATCTGCCTCCCCCTTTCTGGTCTTAGGACACACAGGTGTCTGTGGATGTTTAGGGATGAGAGGACATTAAATTGATTCAGATATCACAAGAACACAAATACTGACTATACGTGCCAAGAGGTGGGTACATGTAAAGAACACCAACACCTGAAATACTTTCGTGATCTTTTTTGAGTCTTCAGGAGTCTGCAATGTGATTGACACATGGCATTTTATGTGGGATGCCTAATTAGTTGAGAAATGTCAGTTACCTGAAGTTTGAGACCATATTTGGGAGATGAGAATCTTGTGAGCCTTCCTGAATAACAGGACATTCTTCCAAATCATTCCTCTCACATGGTAAAGGAAGAAATTATTGTGACTAAAAAGAGCCTCTAATATTGTGATACTATGGATATTTTATTTAAATCCTTTGTCTCTCCCTTGACCATAAAATAAAACTACAATAATTTCTACATCACACAGTCATTGGTGTGATAATGCACATATGACATGGTAGGTATTCAGTAAATGGTCCTTTCAGAAGGAGTGCTGGGGTGGTTAAATGCATTAAGGAGAAACAGGATTGAACCACTGTCTTGCTACTTACTTTCTATGTGTTCTTGGATAAATTATTTGTATTCTGAAATCATATTTTAGCTATTCAATGAGGGCAGTCATCATAACACCCCACTCTTGGGTTGTTGGTTGTTGTGAGGATTAAATTAGATAACGCATGTAAAACAATTAACACATTTTCTGACACATTATTTTTTAAACTTAATTATTTATTGCTGTTACATTGATTTGGTTCTAGAGAGTGAGGCCATATTTGATGTGGAAAAGGAAGTGTCATAATTAATAAATTCCCTGGTAAGAATGGACAAGGCATCTATCTTGTTTGCACTGTTATACATATTGCCTGTGGCAGTCTCTAAAACCCTATCTCCTGGTAGTATAAATATCGCATTCTTCTTCAGAATTAAACATATAGGTAAATAAATATTTTCTTTTATATAGAAAGTTGTATATATTCATACACACATACATGCAATATTGTGAGAACAATTATTAAAATTCTATCTATGTACTTCTAGATTTCTTCCTTAAATCTTTTATTTTTTATCTTTTTTACACCCAGTGCTCCATGTAATACATGCCCTATTTAATACCCACCTCTAGGCTCACCCAACCCCCCACCTTCCTAACCTCCAAAACCCTTAGTTTGTTTCTCAGAGTCCACAGTCTGTTGTGGTTTATCTCCCCCTCCAATTTCCCCCAACTCACTTCTCCTCTCCTTCTCTCAATGTCCTCCATGTTATTCCTTATGCTCCACAAGTAAGTGAAACCATATGATAATTGACTCTCTCTGCTTGATGTATTTCACTCAGCAGAATCTCCTCCAGTTCCATCCGTGTTGTTGCAAAAATGGGTATTTATCCTTTTTGATGGAGGCATAATATCCCATTGTATATATGGACCATATCTTCTTTATCCATTCATCTTTTGAAAAGCATTTTGGCTCTTTCTAGAGTTTGGCAACTGTGGCCATTGCTGCTATGAACATTGGGGTACAGATGGTCCTTATTTTCACTACATTCATATCTTTGTATCTGTGTTTGTACATCTGTATCTTTGGGGTAATTACCCAATAGTGCAATTGCATAGGGTCATAGAGTTGCTCTATTTTTAATTTCTTAAGGAATCTCCATACTGTTTTCCAAAGTGGCTGCAACAACTTGCATTCCCACAAACAGTGTAAGAGGGTTTCCCTTTCTCCACATTCTCTCCAACACTTTTTGTTTACTGTATTGTTGATTTTGACCATTCTAACTGGTGGAAGGTGGTATCTCAAAGTGGTTTTGATTTTAATTTCCCTGATGGCTAATGATGATGAATATTTTTGCATATGTCTGTTAGACACTTGTAAGTCTTCTTTGGAGAAGAAGTCTGTTCATGTCCTCTGCCCATTTTTTGACATGATTATCTGTTTTGTGTGTGTTGAGTTTGAGGAGTTCTTTATAGATCTTGGATATCATCCCTTTGTCTGTAGTGTCATTTTCGAATATCTTCTCGCACTCCATGGGCTGCCTCTTTGTTTTGTTGACTGTTTCCTTTGCTGTGCAGAAGCTTTTGATCTTGATGAAGTCCCAAAAGGTCATTTTTGCTTTTGTTTCCCTTGCCTTTGGAGATGTGTCTTGAAGGAAGTTGCTGTGGCCAATGTCGAAGAGGTTACTGCCTGTTGGGCTCCCCGACGAGGGCAGGAGGCGCCCGGGCCAGCCGGAGGCCTCTCCTTGGGGCTGAGCGGGATGGCGAGTGTCGCGAACCGGGAACGCACCCACAGAAGACACCGGGCTCGGGAGGTCTGTGGAAGCAGGATCTCGCTTTATTGAGCAGGGCAGCGGCTTATATGGGGTGAGGGAAGGGAAGTGAGGTCAGCAAAGTGGGGGCCAATGGGGATGTGCCATGTGGGCGGGAGTTGGGAGAGACACGCCCTGCAGGGGGTGGAGGCTCCCGGGAAACAGAACTGATGGGAAACCGAAACCGCCACTTTGGCGCCTTTGTGGTCAGCCATGTGGGTTCCCGATCTGGAAGAGAAGGCCACCCGGCACCATCTTAGCCTCTTGGGGCCCAACAACTGCCTATGTTCTTCTCTAGGATTTTGATAGATTCCTACCTCATGATGAGGTCTTCTATCCATTTCAAGTTTATCTTTGTGTATGGTTTAAGGGAATAGTCAGACGAGATCGGGCGCGTTCAGGGTGGTATGGAATAGTCAAGCTTCATTTTTCTATACATAGCTGTCCAATTTTCCCAGCACCATTTATTGAAGAGACTATCTTCACTGTACATTTTTTTCTGCTTTGTCAAAGATTATTTGACCATAGAGTTGAGGGTTCATATCTGGGCTCTCTACTCTGTTCCACTGGTCTATGTGTCTGTTTTTGTACTAGTGCCATGCTGTCTTGGTAATCACAGCTTTGTAATAAAGTTTGAAATCAGGCAATGTGTTGCTCCCAGTTTTGTTTTTCTTTTTCAGCATTTCCTTAGCAATTCGGGGTCTCTTCTGGTTCCATACAAATTTTAGGATTGTTTGTTCCAGCACTTTGAAAAATGCCAGTGGAATTTTGATTGATATGACATTGAAAATATAGATGACTCTAGGCAGTATAGACATCTTAACAATGTTTATTCTTCCAATCCATGAGCATGGAATGTTTTTCCATCTTTTTATTTCTTCTACAAGTTCTTTCTTGAGTGTTTTGTAGTTCCTCGAGTACAGTTCCTTTACCTCTTTGGTTAGGTTTATTCCCAGGTATCTTGTGGTTCTTAGTGCTGTAATTACTAGAATCGATTCTCTTATTTCCCTTTCTATATTCTCATTGTTAGTGTATAAGAAAACAACTGATTTCTGTACATTGATTTTTGTATCCTGCCACATTACTATTTTTACTTTATTTTATTTTATTAATTAATTTATTAATTTTTAAATTTTTATTTTATTTTAACATAAAACTGGACTCATTACCCTCCTTATTAAATGACTATTTGTTTCACTTAGTGTATCTTAGGAACCATTGCATTGTAATACAAAGAGTCTTGACTCATTCCTTTTACTTATTTATGTGCATTAGGGCATTTTATTTCATGTATGTATTACATACCTATAAAAAGAATTGGATTTTCCCTCCTGTATTTTCATTTTTCTTCTTCATGGTCTTTGATACCAGCTGTTGTTGAGTACAGTGAAACCAAACTGATGGGACAGAAGCAGATTATTTTTCCATGTTTTTAGATCTTTGAGTTGTACCTCAAATCTGAGGTGGATCATTCCACACTTGTTTAACCTTTCCATGAGGTTCACAACAATTTCCAAGCTCTTTGATTATCAGTGATTTCAAATTCACTAAAGTAATCATGCTTCATCATTTTAGTTAGAAACCAGACGATGACTTTGGAGTATGGCCTGTTAAGAACCTAGAGTTTGTCTCTCTTTTCAGATCATTAATGCTCTTGAGAGCATCTGCCAGGACATTCATGTGCACCATTACGATGGCACAAAAAAACTGTAGAAAGAACCTAATGCATTCCTTTTAATACTACATTTTCCAGATAAGTATTGAAGAACCTCACTTAGGGGCACCTGAGTGGCTAAGTCAGTTAAGAATCTGACTCTTTATTTTAGCTCAGGTCTTTATAAGACTTGTAAATTGTGAGATTTTTGTATTTTTTGTATTTTTTTATTAAGTTCAATTAGGCAACATATAATACATCATTAGTTTTTGATGTAGCATTCAATGATTCATTAGTTGTGTATAACACCCAATGCTGATTGGATCACATGCTCTCCTTAATGCCCATCACCAGGGGAGTGTTAAAAAGAAAACCAAACCTGCGCCGTCACAGTGCCTGACTTCAAGCTATATTATAAAGCTGTGATCACCAAGACAGCATAGTACTGGCATAAAAACAGACACATAGACCAATGAACAGAATGAAGAGCCCAGAAATGGATGCTCAACTCTATGGTCAACTAATCTTCAACAAAGCAGGAAAGACTATCCGATGGAAAATAAAACAGTCTCTTAAATGAATAGTGCTGGGAAAATTGGACAGCCACATGCAGAAGAATGAAACTGGACTGTTCTCTTACACCATATTTTTTGTATTTTTCTTTACTTTTTTCTTTCTGACACTGGCCTTTCCATCTCGCCTTAAAAAGTCTTTTCATGCAGCAATATTTAAATTATTTTCTTATATTCTCATCTATAATTTTAAGATTAATAACACTTTTAGAACTTTAATCCAGTGAATATATTATTATGATTGATATAAAGTAGGGGAAATTAATTTTCTAAGAATTTTTGTCAAAGGGTCTGTCATTTATTGATTCTGGTTGCCTTATTTTTCATGCACTAAGTTCCTGTATATGGGTCAGTTTAGGATTATCTGTTCTGTTCTTCTGCTTTTTAAAATTCCATGCTGTCATCTATATTAATTACAGTTCAACAGAGTTTTTGGGTTTTTTTTTAACTGTTCTTTTCACTAGTACATTAAGTACACTCTAAATGTAATTTTGGTCATTCATTTTGCAAATACTGAATATTTTTTATCTATGAGAAACAGAAATAAAATAGTTTTCAGAAATACCTCCTGCTTACCAGTTCTAATGGAGATATCAATATAGATGTAAATGTGTTTGTTACTTAGCTGACCGATTTATCGTAACTTCCTCTGTTTTGTAATGCCCTAATAATAGTCTCTGAAGGGCATTCATAGATCAATGTCTTTTTTTTTCCCTAAGATTTTATTTATTTATTTATTTGAGAGTGAGAGAGTATGAGCTGGGGGTGGGAGAGGGCAGAGGGAGACGCAGACTCCACACTGAGCAGGGAGGCTGACATGTGTCTCTGTCCCCAGGACCCCAAGATCATGACCTGAACCGAAAGCAGATGCTTAACTGACTGAGCCAACCAGGCGCCCTGAGTCTGTCTTTCTAGGTTAAAGAGCAGTGGAGAACCATGTGCAGTACTGAGGGAAAAGAACACTCAAGTCAGTATGAGGCAGAGTGATAAATCTGATGTTCTTGGCAAGTAAGAGAGCAAAGTTCATGTTAGGATTTGAGGGGAGAAACCACAAGCAAACTTGTTTTCTTTCTCTTGCTTGTTTTTTAAAGGTTTATTTATTTATTTACTTAAGAGAGAGAGAGAGAGAGAGCAGGGGGAGGATCAGGAGAGAAGCAGACTCCCCGCTAAGCACAAAGCCCAAATGGGGTTCCATTGCAGGACCTGAGATCCTGACCTGAGCAGAAATCAAGAGAGATGCTTAACCAAATGAGGCATCAGGCATTCATTTCATGAATTCAGCACAGTGTTTAATTTCAACTCTGATGTACTTTTCCGTCTTACTTTGATTCATTTGTGCATTTCAGGCTATTTCTAAGACAGTGGTTTTGTTTTCTGGTATTTCAGTAGCTTTCTTTCCTGGAAGTATGTCAGACACATTTTTAATAGAGAAAAAATAATATTTACTACAGAAATCCCAACTTGGGCATTTCATAATCTTGTTTGATTTGTTGAAATAGCAAATTAAACAAGTGCATTTTCTCTATATCAAAACATCATAAAGCAGATTAAATTGAGTATCAAATAAAATCTTCTTCCTAGTAACTATTTTAGTCCATGTTTAACCATGTAATAAAGAAAGAAAACAGAAAATTAAAATATTGGAAGTAAAATTGAGATATTTAGGCTTTACCATATACATTATCTTATTCCACAGCCAAGAGACTCCTTTGAAAGAGAAATCAAGACGTGGTGGTAAATGAGCCCCAATTCAGGGCATTTTGTGTCTATGTGGTTTTATTCTGGTATCATCTTGCTATAAGATATTGGTGAAGTCAGTAACATCCTTGGGCTTGGTTTTTGTTTTTGTTTTTGTTTTTTTGTTTTATTTTGTTTTGTTTTAGTAAAATAACATTGTTGGACTAGATTTTTGCTACTCAGTGTTTGGTATGTGGACTATCAGCATCAGGATCACCTGAGGGTTTGTTAGAAATAGATAAACTCAGGCCTCACATCAAACCTTTTGAATTTAAATCTGCAGTTTAACAAGGTGCCCAGAGTATCCATAGGCAATTCAAGGCTTAGGAACAATAAACCACATTAGTAGTTTTTATTCAGAGCTACACAAAATTGGAGAAATTCTGTGAAGTTTAATAAGTCTTTGCATTGGGTAAGGTAAGGCTGTAATGTGTACCATGTTCTGTTTCCACCTTCAAATAGAACAGTTTCATGATTATCTGTTTAACATATTCTGTTTCTCCAAGATCTTATTTGAAGAAAGTACCCCAGTACTTTAGAAAACAGTGGTATGAGAAAGAAAACACATGATTCCATGACAGAAATGCTATGATAAGGAGGATCTCAAGTAATAATTTTCTATTCTTCTGGGAAGTTCAGAGATCATAGAGCAACTTCTGCATCGAAACTACACAACTCAGATGGAGCACAACTATCAGAGATAATTGACACATTGACTAGCCAATCTGTCATTTTGCTCTAACTAAACAGTGAACAATGAATACATCCCTGCTGTGTTACTTTTACTCTTCTATAGATTTCCTGGCATGGCATTTTTAATGCAAGATGAATGGACATAGAACTGGGGTATATGTTAATTGTCTAGATTCCCTTGGTCTGCAACAATACTCCTAGCTTCTTTCTCTTTCTCTAAACACCCAGCCTTTTATTCTCATTTTCTGAAGTTAAATGAGTAAATTCTACTTGGAAATCACTTTATTATATTTAAATAGGGTATAGCAAAGTAATATAAATGATGAACAGAAGGAAAGGTATCAGCCTTATGTTTTGCACCAGGAAAGACCAAGAATTTTAAATGAATATTTGATTTTTTTCTAAAAAGAAATTGCTTTTGTATTTTCCATTTAGCCTGCTAATTAATTTAGTAAAAGATTCTTGTAAACCCTAGAGACAGAACTTTTGGCAGTCTAAAAATGATCCCTTTCTTCCTATGGGAGATATAATTCAATTAGTTTATGTAATGCTTTCTAATAAATCATTCTATGTATACCCAGCTGTAGGCCTAAGAGGAAAACATGTTGTTTCCATGTGATTCCCTATGGAATTCTGCATTTACATTCCACGAAAATAACTGCAGTACCTGCACTAAGTCTACTCAGTGCCCTTGGTTATTCTTAAGGAGTTTACAATTTCAGCAAAGGTAGAACAAATATCCAAATGGCATTCATTTATAAAAACATACGTTTAACTGTATCACTTGGGTGAGTGTAAAAGATCACCATCTGGGTTTGAAGCATAGCATGACTTGAGTTTTATAGTCAAGGGTACAATCCATTTCTTATTGAAAAGGATACTAATTAAACTCTCTGGTGATTTTGACAAATCCTTAATTTTTCCTGTGATAAATGATATGAATGCAGTGGCTTCACATTAGCCTTTTCAGTGTGAGTTTTTATTGTTATGTTAAAATTTCTTAAAAGTCACTGTTTATAAGCATAAATGTCAATCATCCATAGCTTTAAAAATATTACTTTATAGATTAAAATGTAAAAATAAATCTCATGTTTATATATGTAATTATCTTTGAAGATTTAGTAACTTAGAATCCAGAGTGCAAATGATTCATATTTTTGTATATCCATTAACAAATATTGTGTAGACAACATGTTAAGAGTATACAAAAATGGTTTACTAGTGATGTCATAAAATTCCATAAATTATTTCTCATAATTATATGTTGCAAACCTTTTCAGAGTTAACATTACCTTGAAAAATGATGTCATACCTTGTTTAAAGCACCATGCTTTGTGTTTTCCAGAATATAAGCACATATGTAATATCTAAAATAAAAATTTGGGGTACCTGGGTGGCTCAGTGGGTTAAAGCCTCTGCCTTCAGCTCGGGTAATGATCCCAGAGTCCTTGGGGTGTCTGGGTGGCTCAGTGGGTTAAAGCCTCTGCCTTTAGCTCAGGTCATGATCCCGGTGTCTAGGGATCGAGCCCCACATCAGGCTCTCTGCTCGCCAGGGAGCCTGCTTCCTCCTCTCTCTCTGCCTGACTCTCTACCTACTTCTGATCTCTGTCTGCCAAATAAATAAATAAAATCTTAAAAAAAAAAAAATGATCCCAGAGTCCTGGGATTGAGCCCTGCATTGGGCTCTCTGCTCAGCAGGGAGTCTGCTCCCCCACACCCCCGCCTGTCTCTCTACCTACTTGTAATCTCTGTCTGTCAAATAAATACAAATCTTTAAAAAATAAAATATGAACTTAAGAACATATGGCATGATATGGTAGACACTAAATATACTAAAAAACTCATTTTCTGTTCTAGTTGAATGGCTGAGATAGAGGCTGGCAAGGCCCTTGACCATCATAGTATAAAGGGAAATAAGATAACATTTACTGAGCAGCTGTTAGGTCCCAGGAACAGGGCTAATTACTTTATATTTATTATTTTATTTAATTCTCATGGGAACCTGTGTGAAGTGGATGAAATTATTGCCATTTTACACATAAATGCACCAACAATAAATAAAATACCAAAATACCATTTATTTAATAAGTGGGTAAAAGTAGTAGACAAGTATAAAAATACTCAAATGCTTCAAAAGTAATACAGATATTATCTAAGTTCCTTTGACTCCACAAATTCCCTGTATTTCTGGGACTATAGGATGAAGAAATACTAGACACAAATTTGGATAGTTGGGAAAAGTGGCTAATTAAAAGATTCTGATCAGACACACAATAAAACTGTGGACCAAAATGGTAACATATGAGGCACCTTACTTTCCCTCCTGCTGTGGATGTGCTGAATGTGCAAAAAAATGCATGCAGCAGTTTCCCTTGGGAGAAATCCAGAAACTACTACACATTGGGCAACTGAGAAAATACTCACAATGGAATGGGTCAGAAAGTTTGAGACAGACTCTCACCATAAATCCCACTCTTGCACAGTGCTATACATTCAGGAAGAAATCCCTAACTTCTAGCTTCTCCCTGAGAAATGGTGGGTTTGGACCCCACACCTAGCATCCCAAATTTTAAGAATATATAAATCTAGAGCTTTTATATATATATTCAAAGTTAAGTTGTTAGCAGGGACATGCTAGTACAAAAAAACAGCTGCATTTCTATACACCAACAATGAACTAATAGAGAAATTAAGAAAAAAATCCCATTTATAATAACACCAAAAAGAATAAAATATTTAGGAATAACCTTGACCAAGTAGGAGGTGAAAGATCTGTATACTTAACACTATAAAATATTGATAAAAGATGATTAAAGAAGTTACCAAAAAAATGGAAAGAAAGAAACAAAAGATATTTCCTATTCTTGGATGGAAGAATTAATATTATTTAAATGTCCATACTTCCTAAAGGGATTTATATCCAATTTATATTTATATATATAATACATAATTAAATATAAATGTATATATGACTATATTTATATAAATTTATATACAATTTATATCCAATTAGATTTAATACCACCCTTATCAAAATTCCAAAGGTATTTTCCATAGAACTAAAAAAAAAATCTTAATATTTATATGTAATCACAAAGGACTCCAAACAGCCAAAGCAATCTTGAGAAAGGAAAATGGAACTGGAGGTATTACACTTTCTGATTTTAATCTATATTCAAAGCTGTAGTAATCAAAGAGTTTGGTTTGGCATAAAAACAGAAATATGGAAAAAAAAACAGAAATATGGAATAATGGAACATAATAAAGAGCCCATAAATCTATGCAAATAGGGTATTAATTTATGACAAAGGATTGAGGAAAGGACAGTATCTTCAATAAATGATGTTGGAAAAACTGATAGCCACATGCAAAATAATGACTCTGGACTTCTTTCTTACATCATCATGAAACCAGCTCAAAATGGATTAGAGACTTGAATGTAAGACCTGAAACCTTAAAACTAGAAGAAGACATAGCTGGTACGCTCCTTGGTATTTAATCTTAGCAATCATTTTTTGGGTTTGACACCAAAGGCAAAAGCAAAGAAAGCAAAAAATAAAAAGACCTACATAAAACTTAAAAGGCTTCTGCATAGCAAAGGAAACCATTAGCAAAATGAAAAGCTACCTAGGGAATGGGAGAAAATATTCACAAATCACATATCTAATAAGATATTAATATCCAAAATATATAAGGAACTCATGCAACTTAATAGCAAAACAAACAAAAACCCCAAACTCAATTTAAAAAATGGGCAGAAGGCTTGAATAGACATTTTTACAGTGAAGCTATACAAATGACCAATAAATATCCGGTGATGAACATAACTAATCATCAGGAAAATGTAAATCAAAGCCACAGCGAGATATTTGTCCCATGCCTGTTAGGATGTCTGTTAGCAGAAGCACAAGAGAATAACAGATGTTGGCAAGGATGTGGAAAAAAGGAAACCCAAATGTACAGTCATGGGGGCAATATAAATTGGTAATCACTATGGAAAACACTATGGAGCTTCCTCAAAAAATTAAAATAACTACCAAACAATCCAGTAATCACACTTCTAATTAAATAGTCAAAGGAAATTAAACCATTACCTTGAAGCCATATCTGTAGTTCCATGTTTACTGCAACATTATTAACAATAGCCAAGGTACAGAAACAATCTCTGTTCATCACCCAATGGTTGGGTAAAGAAACTGTGGCAGAAGAGTAGGGGACCCTATTTCAAGCGCTCCCCTGAATTGAGCCAGATATCTACCAGAGAACTCTGAACACCCATGAAATCAGACTGAGATACAAGATTCTACACTTCTGGATTTCTTTGGGTGCAGAGGATGATCAGTGCAGAGGTACAACGGAGTTGGGAGTGTATGGACAGATATCAGAGGATAAACAGAAGGGGGAGGGAGCCACCAGAAGCAAGCCATTGGAAAGTAATGCCCCAGTACAAAAGTGCACTGTGTTTGGGGACCAGCAATAGCTTGGAGACCGGTGACTGCGAGATGGAAGAGTCTGATAAAAGCACTCAAACAGAACAAAGGGACTTAATGGACAATAGCTGGGACCGGGTGCTACAGGTGTGGACCTAAGCCCATGGTCCCATGCAGCTACCACCTAACTGCACCTGAAAGGACCTGGCATGGGCTCGAGTCAGCAGTCCCTGGGGCTGGGCTGCCACAGCCAACACAGCCACCTCCACTACCTCCACTGCTGCGGGGGGCTAAGGGCACCCAGGGTGGGCTCAAATCAGCAGTTCCTGGGGCTGGTAGCAGCAGCTGCTACCACAGCTGCCGCTGCCTCCAACAGGACTGAGAGGACCTGGCATGGACTTCAGTCAGTGATCCTGGAATGGCAGCTGCAACTGGGACCAGGCTCGCCCAGACCAGTATCCCTCATGGTTTTTGTGGCACAGGGGTACAGAGACAAGCGGGGGCCTCAGACAACCACTGAGAGAGTGGCTGGGGGGTGCCGTGAATGCCCTGTGGGAGGTTCCAGTGTTCAACGGAGTTTGCAGAGGAGGGCATCTCTGTGTTCTGGACCATTCAGAGAAGAGCAGAGTGCAGCTTCTCTCTGAGGTGGAGGTCTGGACGTGACAGTTTACTTTGGTCTGACCCTCCAAAAAGGCATGAAAGTTGCCAGAGAACAAAAACCTCCAGAGAACAAAAACCTAAAAAACTGGTTTCCACGAATCCCAGCCCCCTTGATAGCCCACCGGGCAACTCCACCCAAGCAGGACTGACTGAAAAACAATGCAGCAAGCCTCTCCCCCAGAAGACAATCCAAAAGAACAAGAGGAAAACAACCATAAGGACCCCATAAAACTGTAAAACCGTTGGGGTTTTACAGGAACCAGGGGTTCCTGGTGTTGACCAGGAGAAAACAGTATATTAAGCTCCCAGTATTGCCTCATAGCCTTTATATTTCTTAGATACTTTTTTCTTTCCCTCTTTTTTTAAAATTCTTTCTCATGATTCTTTTTTTTTTTTTACCTACTTACCATTTCAACTAGAAGTTTAATACAATATATTCCATAGTAACTTTTCAACTTGAACTTTTTCATACATATAGCCTTTTCTCTTTTACTTTTGTTTACAAATATATAGATATAAGCTTCAATGTAGTTCTTTTTCCCTATTCAATACTACCTTTATATATAGACCAGTTTTAATTTCCCCGTATCTCTGGAAAGTTGAGCCCTCTAATAAAAACAACAATATATACACCCAGGAAGAACTGAAATACCTTTCCTCACTCACATCAAGGGATTATAACCACCTTCCCGTCACCCCCCCCTTTTTTATTTTGTGGTTTTATGTTTTTTGTTTTTTTTTTTTCCTTTTCCTTCTGTCTGTCTTTCCGTTTGTTTTTGGTTTTATACTTTATAAGTCTTATTCTGTGTGCTCATTTTGACTTTTTTTTCTCTTTTCTTGGTGTTTTTGTTTGTTTTTGTTTTGTACTTTATAAATCTTACTTTCAGGGCTCATTTTGGCTGTTTTTGTTTGTTTTTTTCTTCTTTCTTTTTGATGGTGACTTCCATTTGTGCCCACACTTCCCAGGATGCACCTTGCCTGGATAGTGGTTGATATTTTCACCTATACATCCCCTCTCAACCACAGCTCAACAAAGTGATAAGAAGGAGGGATTCCCAACAAAGAAAAGACCAGAGACAACGACCTCTTCAGCAGATCTACTGCATAGGGATCTAAGCAAGATATCAGAAATAGACTTCAGGGTAGTAGTTATGAAGACAATAGTCATGTTGGAGAAAACTATCAATGGCAACATAGATTCTCTAAGGGCAAAAGTGAGAGAAAATCTGGTAAAACTTAAAAATGTTATCAATAAGATCCAATCTAATTCAGATATTCTGACAGGTAAATGAGGCAGGAGATTGAATTAGCAATCTAGAAAACAAAATGATAGAAGAGAAGGATTAGGAGGAGGTCTGGAACAAACAGCTTAGAATCCATGAAAACAGAATTAGAGAAATAAATGATGCCATGAAATGTTCCGATGTCAGAATTATTGGGATCCCTGAGGGGGTTCAGATAGAGAGAGGACTAGAAGATATATTTGACAAAATCCTAATTGAAAATTTCCCTAAGCTCCCAGTATGAAATGGAAAATGAAACAAGCAATCATATCCTAGAGGCAGAGAGGACACTCCCCAAGATCAATGAGGATAGACCAAACCCCCAGCATGTGGTAGTGAAACTCGTGAATCATAGAACCAAGAAAACCATTTTTAGGGCAAGAAGGGGAAGAGATTCCTTATGTACAGAGGGAAGAATATCAGAATAATGTCAGACCTGTCCACAGAGACCTGAAAAGCCAGATTTGGCTGACAAGACATATTCAGAGCACTAATAAGAAGAACATGGAGCCAAGAATTCCTTATCTGGCAAGGCTGCCATTCAGAATAGATGGAGAGATAAGAAGCTTCCAGGACCAGCAGAAACTGAAAGAATATGTGACCATTAAGCTGACCTTGCAAGAAATATTGGGGGGAGTATTTCTATAAAAGGAGAAATACCACAAGAGTGATACAAAACAAAGATATATGGAGACAATCCATAGAAACAAGGACTTCACAGGCAACATGATGACAATAAAATCTTATCTGTCAATAATCACTCTCAATGTGAACAGCATAAATAAAATGGCACAGGGTTGCAGATTGGATAAAAAGACAGGACCCATCCATATGCATCTACAAGAGATGCATTTTGAACCTTAAGATCCATCCAGACTGACATGAAGGGATGGAGAACCATCTTTCAAGCCAACTGACCACAAAAGAAAGCTGAGGTAGAAATTCTCATATCAGACAATTTAGATTTTAAGCTAAAGACTGTAGTTAAAGATACAGAAAGACACTATAACATTCTTAAAGGGTCTATCCAACAAAAAGATCTAACAATTGTAAATATATATGCCCCCAACATGAGAACAGCCAACTACATAAGCCAACTATTAACCAAAATTAGGAGACATATTGATAATAATACATTCATTGTAGGGGATCTTAACACTACACTCTCAGCAACAGACAGATAAACTAAGCAGAGTATCAATGAAGAAACAAGAACCTTGAATGGCAGAACGGACTAGATGGACCTCATAGATATACACAGAACATTCCACCTTAAAAAAACAAACAAACAAACAAAAAACAGAACAACCATTCTTCTTGAGCACACATGGAACTTTCTCCAGAATAGACCACATACTTGGTCACAAGTCAAGTCTAAACTGATACCAAAAGATTGACATTATTCCCTGCATATTCTCAGACCACATGCTTTGAAATAGGAATTCCATCACAAGAAAAAGATTGGAAGAAATTCAAACACTTGGAAGTAAAGACCATCTTTCTCAACAAAGTTTGGGTCACTCAGGAAATCAAAGAACTTAAACAATTCATGGAAACCAATAAGAATGAAGACCCATTGATTCAAAACCTATGGGATATGGCAAAGGCAATCCTAAGGGGGAATATATAGCCATTCAAGCCTTACTACTCAAAAACAAAAATAAAAACAATACAAAACAAAACAAAAAACCAATAAACAAACTCTCTTTACACCTTAAAGAACTGGAGAATCAACAACACATTAAGCCTACCCCATGCATGATAAGGGAAATGATTAAGATTAGAGCAGAGATCAATGATTTAGAAAGCAGAGATACAGTAGAACACATCAATGAATCTGGAATCTTGTTCTTTGAAAGAATTAATAAGATAGATAAACCACTGACCAGACTAATCCAAAAGAAAAGAGAAAGGACCCAAATTAATAAAATGATGAATGAGAGGGGAGAGATCACAGCTAACACCAAGGAAATAGAAACAATTATCAGAAATTATTTTCAACAGCTATATGCCAATAAGTTAAGCAACCTAGAAGAAAAGGATGCATTCCTGGAAACCTATGAACTTCCAAGACTGAAACAGGAAGAAATTGACCGCATGAATAGACCAATAACTAGTAATGAGATTGAAGCAGTGATCAAAAATATCCCAAAAAACAAGAGTCCAGGACCTGGTGGATTCCCTGGGAAATTCTCCCAAACATTCAAAGAAGAAATAATACCTATTCTCCTGACACTGTTTCAAAAAATAGAAACAGAAGGAAAACTTCCAGACTCTTTCTATGAGGCCAGCATTATCTTGATCCCCAAACCAGCCAAAGACTCCATCAAAAAGGAGAATTTCAAACCAATATCCCTGAAAAATATGGATGCCAAGATTCTCAACAAGATCCTAGCTAATAAGATCCAACAGTACATTAAAAAGTTATCCACCATAACAAGGTGGGATTTATCCCTGGGAGGCAAGGGTGATTAAACATTCACATATCAATCAGTGTGACAGAACAAATTAATAATAGAAGAGAGGAGAACCACATGGTCCTTTCAATTGATGCAGAAAAAGCATCTGACAAAATATAGCACCCTTTCCTGATTGAAACTCTTCAGAGTATAAGGATAAAGAGACCATTCCTCAATTTCATAAAATCCATCTCTGAAAAACCTACAGCAAATATCATTCTCAATGGGGAAAAGCTGAGAGACTTTCCTTTAAGATCAGGAACATGACAAAGATGCCCACTCTTGCCACTATTGTTCATCATAGTACTAGAAGTCCTAGCAACAACAATCAGACAACAACAACAAAAATAAATAAAAAATAAAAGGTATTCAAGTTGGCAAAGAAGAAGTCAAACTCTTTCTCTTCACAGATGACAGGATAATTTGTGTGGAAAACCCAAGGCTCCACCCCAAAATTACTAGAACTCAGACAGCAATTCAGTAATGTGGCAGGATACAAAATTAATACAGAGAAAACAGTTGCTTTCTTATATACTAACAATGAAACTATAGAAAGAGAAATTACAGAATGAATTCCATTTACAGTGGCACCAAAAACCATAAAATACCTTGGAATAAACCTAACTAAAATGGTAGAAGATCTATACTCCAGGAACTACAGAACACTCATCAAAGAAATTGAAGACACAAAAAGATGGGAAAACATTCCATGCTCATGGATCAGAAGAACAAACATTGTCAAAATGTCTTTGCTTCCCAGGGCAATCTATACTTTCAATGCTATCCTGATCAAAATACCATCAGCATTTTCCAAAGTGCTGCAACAAAGATCCTAAAATTTGTATGGAACCAGAAGAGACCCCAAATCGCCAAGTAAATGTTGAAAAAGAAAAACAAAGCAGGAGGCATCATGTTGCCTGATTGCAAGCTTTATTACAAAGCTGTGATCACCAGGACAGCATGAAACTGGCACAAAAACAGACATAGACCAATGGAACATAGTAGAGAACCCATATATGGACCCCCAACTCTATTGCCAAAGAATCTTCAACAAAGCAGGAAAAAATACACAGTGGAAAGAGAGTCTCTTCAATAAATGGTGTTGGGAAAATTGGACAGCTGTGTACAGAAAAATGAAACTCAACCATTCTCTTACACCATACACAAAGATAAACCCTAAATGGACGAAAGACCTCTGTGTGAGACAGGAATCCATCAGAATCCTAGAGGAGAACATAAGCAGTAACCTCTTCAACATTGGCCATGGCAACTTCAAGACACATCTCTAAAGGAAAAGGAAACAAAAAAATGAAAATGAACTTTTGGGACTTTGTCAGGATCAAAAGCTTCTGCACAGCAAAGGAAACAGTCAACAAAACAAAGAGGAATGGGAGAAGATATTTGCAAATGACACTACAGACAAAGGGCTGATATTTAAGATCTATGAAGAACTCCTCAAACTCAACACACACAAAACAGATAATCATGTCAAAAAATTGGGCAGAAGACATGAACCGACTTCTCCAAAGAAGACATACAAATGGCTAACAGACACGTGAAAAAATCTTCATCATCATTAGCCATCAGAGAGATTCAAATCAAAACCACCCTGAGATACAACCTTACACCAAGTAGAATGGCCAAAATTAACATGGCCAGGAGCAACAAATGTTGAAGAGGATATGGCGAAAGGGGGAACTCTCTTACAGTATTGGTGGGAATGCAAGTTGGTGCAACCACTTTCGAAAACAGTGTGGAGATTCCTTAAGAAATTAAAAATAGAGCTATCCTATGGCCATGCAATTACACTACTGGGTATTTACCCTAAAGATATAGATGTAGTGAAAAGAAGGGCCATCTGTACCCCAATGTTCATAGCGGCAATGGCCACAATAGCCAAACTGGAAAGAGCCAAGATGCCCTTCAACAGACAAATGGATAAAGAAGATGTGGTCTACATATATATAATGAAATATCACTCAGCCATCAGAAATGATGAATACCCAACTTTTGCATCAACATGGATGGGACTGGAGGAGATTATGCTGAGTGAAATATGTCAAGTAGAGAAAGTCGATTATCATAAGGTTTCATTTACTTGTGGAACATAAGGAATAGCATGGAGGACATTAGAAGGAAGGGGAAAATGAAGGGAGAGAAATCAGTGGGGGAGACGAACCATGAGAAACTGGACTCCAGGAAACAAACTGAGGGTTTTAGAGCGGAGGGGGCAGGGCGATGGGTTAGCTTGATGATGGGCATTAAGGAGGGCATGTATTGCATGGGAGCCCTGGGTGTTATATGTAAACAATGAATCTTGGAACACTACATCAAAAACTAATGACATACAGTACGGTGACTAACATAACATTAAAAATAAAAAAAAAAGAAAGGAAGAAAATGTGGCATCTATACATACAATGTATTTTATATGTATACTTAAGGGTCAGTGAATTCCTGATATTATACACATAGGATTTACATCAGCACCATTATTAGGGTGTTTAGGGGGGTAGGTGTTCACTGCCATTATACATGTTTTAGTAAAGTTTAAAAAAGTTTTTTTTAAAAAAGGGTTTTTTTTTCTGAAAAATCAACATAAGACACTG
The DNA here is from genome assembly GCF_009829155.1 of Mustela erminea. Lineage (NCBI taxonomy): Eukaryota > Metazoa > Chordata > Mammalia > Carnivora > Mustelidae > Mustela > Mustela erminea. The sequence goes on along the minus strand of NC_045617.1, from coordinate 107,047,589 downwards.
GACAAAGTATTTCTGGTAATAAGAAATAAAAATCATTTAAGACTAGAAACATTTCAGTTACTAGGGAAGGGAATATAAAATAAACTTGCATATAGATTTCTCAGAAAATTTTAAATAAAGTATAATTTTAATAAAATTTTTAGTCATACCACTAGTAATCAAATTTGATTCTCTCTTTCTTAATTTAGAACTGCACATCAATTGCTTGCATAAAAGAAGACTCCTGTGAGAAATCAGTCCATGACTTTACTTGGATTTGCCCAAGTGGATACACTGGTGCATATTGTGAAATAAATATTGACAGTCATGCTGAGTCTGAACTGAATTTGGTCCTCTGGCTTAATGGATGGATTTGTGTTGATGGATCTGGACACAGGTTTTACTGCAGGTCAGTATTTATTTACCCATGATTAACCAAATATATATTTAGGAAAGCATATAAAAATCTGAGTAGTGATGCAGTCTGAAAAGTAGATACTAAGTTTTTAAGTAAATTTTCATATTAAAGAAAGTTAAATCACAAATTTTAACCCAACAATTCTAAGAAAGCATTATTTTTATGTTTTTTCCAAATGCCATATATTCATATAAATCCCATGTTGGACTTCCAAATTTAATCATCTCTCATTTTATAATTGCTTCATATCACCTATCTGTCCCAAAATTGAATTCCTATTCCTTTTCTTAAATATTACAACACATGAATGATACATAGATCATTCATATTTATAATATACTTCTTATAGAGATTCATTAGTCTTCCTGCTCTCCTTATAATTCTAAGATCTTAACAACTGAAAAGTTTTCATTTACTAAGATTTATAAAAATAAATTTATGCATCACTGTATTTTTGAACCAACTACTATTTAAGGTATCTTTTAAAAATTCTTAGGAGATGAATCTTCATTACCTTTATTCTTTATATAATATATAATTGGCTGGTCATTTGAAAACATAGCCATTACCTGTTCAACTGTTCAATCTGTAAAATATCAATTAAAACCACATATTTAAAAAGATAGCTTACCTCTACTATTTCAGTCTGATTTTTGAGAGCCTAATATCGAGTTAAAAATCTGTGAACAACTGTATTTCTTCTAAATATCTTAAATTATTGAAAGGTTGAAATACTTTGTGTGTTTTGGCACATAATTATTTAGTGGTAGAGTGTTTCTATTATTTCTATATTTTGTCAATTATTTCCTTTTTAAATTATTAATATATTCTGCATTACATTTAATATTTCCACCACCATATTTTCTTTGTTCAATACCTACAGTGTGTTTTTGTCCTCTTGTCTATTTTGCTTCCTTTATCACATTATTTAGGCATATCTCTGGTAATGCACACATAGATGATAATTTCACATAATCCCAACATTATTATTGCTTCATTTAACATATGCAATGTTAACTTATTATTATGACACAGTTATTCTCTATTACATATTGCTTAACATGCCATTTTTATTTGTAGTGTGTGCGTGTGTTTTATTGTCTCTGCTGTATTTTGTATTTTTAAGCTTGAATTTTGCTTGTTTTACTCTGGTGGTTTGATTAAATATAGAAAGTAAATATGTTTCTACTATCAACTGTAATTACATAAAATATCATAAATATGACTGCTTGACCACTGCAAGGACCCTCTGGGTTATGACCTAATCAGTGCCTGGATAAGTCAACAACGGTAAGTTGAACATTTATTTCCAATGAATATGATGTTATAAATCAAGGTTCCATTCATGGAAACTCATTCAGTTCAATAAAAAAAGAAAGAAAGAAGTGAAACTAAAACTAAAATATGTGTTTTTACAACCTTGTTAATTCAAGAACTATAAAAGCTACTCTATAAATCTTCCTTTTAAGGGATGTTAATCATGGGCTAGCTAAGCTGACCTTTCTTAAAGCATGAAGTCAAAGGAATTTAGACTGAAGAGGCTTGCTTCTTTTCCTGGCTTATCTCCCAGGAACAAGTATAGGCCACCATTAAAGCTACCAGGTTATTCAGACTTCATTTAAATAAGAGTTGTCTGTTTTCAAAATTTTCACTGTTGATTCAATATGCCTGAAAGCTCCTGAAAGTCTGGGAATAGTAAATTTAAATGCTTTAGGAGTTTCAGTTTCTAAGGGACTCGTACAGCGACTGTGAGTAGTCATTGGTGTTGGTGCCAGGTTAGCATTATTCTCAAGATGTTTATTAACAAAAGAAAACTCATGGGATGGAATATTTTGCAAGTTAAATCATATATTTGTGTGTGGATTAAGGATTAACCTCTGATATATTTATTTAAACCAAAATAAAATAATCATTTTTCTTTCTTTAAAAAAAATTATATTGAAACCTGGGGCACCTACGTGGTACAGTCAGATAAGCATTCAACTCTTGGTTTCTGCTCAGGTCCTGATTTCAGGGACTTGGGAAAGAGCCTTTGTCAGGCTCCACACTCAGCAAGGAGTCTGCTTGAGATTCTCTCTCCCTCTCCCTCTGTCCCTCTTGCTTGTGCTATCTCTCTCTCTCTTTCTCTGTCTCTAAAATAAATAAAATATTTTTTTTAATTGTATGAATCCTGAAGCCAGATGATGTTTCAGATTTATTTGTGATATTTTATTTTTATTTTTTTTTTATTATTATTATTTTTTATTTATTTTTATTTCCAGCATAACAGTATTCATTATTTTTGCACCACACCCCGTGCTCCATGCAATCCGTGCCCTCTATAATACCCACCACCTGGTACCCCAACCTCCCACCCCCCGTCCCTTCAAAACCCTCAGATTGTTTTTCAGAGTCCATAGTCTCTCCTGGTTCACCTCCCCTTCCAATTTCCCCCAACTCCCTTCTCCACTCTAAGTCCCCATGTCCTCCATGCTATTTGTTATGCTCCACAAATAAGTGAAACCATATGATAGTTGACTCTCTCTGCTTGGGATTTCATCAAGATCAAAAGCTTTTGCACAGCAAAGGAAACAGTTAACAAAATCAAAAGACAACTGACAGAATGGGAGAAGATATTTGCAAATGACATATCAGATAAAGGACTAGTGTCCAGAATCTATAAAGAACTTAGCAAACTCAACACCCAAAGAACAAATAATCCAATCAAGAAATGGGCAGAGGACATGAACAGACATTTCTGCAAAGAAGACATCCAGATGGCCAACAGACACATGAAAAAGTGCTCCATATCACTCGGCATCAGGGAAATACAAATCAAAACCACAATGAGATATCACCTCACACCAGTCAGAATGGCTAAAATATTTGTGATATTTTAAAGATGAAATAAAAGCTATACTGATTTAAAAAAAAACAACAACAACTATACAAATCTTACTTACTTCTCACCCTTTTTTATCTGGTTTATAAATTTTTTCCTTGGGAGAATCTTATATATTTTCTCTTACTTTTCAATGCATATGGACTTTTTAAGTATCTAGGATTTTTTCCCATTGTAAATTTAATGCCCACTTAGCAAACCATGTTATTTTCTGTTTACAAAGTAATTTATTTTAAGAATTCATTTTTCTTCAAGTGCCAATAACTTGGCTTACTTTTTGTTACATAATTTTTTAAGTTCACTCAGAGTCTCAGTTACTAACATTTTTATGCCTGTTTTATTGATCTGTATTGCTGTTTACACAGATGTCTCATATGACCACTTTTATATTCCAACTCTATTAACCAGATTCTTCTTTATTGAATTATTTTTGTGTCTACAAGACTGTTTTAAATAATAACCCTGCCCAGTTAAAGCAGTGGAGTAAAAGCATGTATTAATGCAGTGGCATACCTGAGAAAGTACTTTAACTATATGTGGTAAGGTGACTTAGATCCAGGGAGAAATTGATAAGCATATGTGGACCCATTTAAATATCTCCATTTTATTCCCCAGACATTGAGTATTGGGCTTCACTAGGTCGGAGGTGTGTCAGATTGATACTTTGGTGATCTCTGATTTTTTTCATGAATACATCTGATTCATTTAAATTACTTTATAAGTAGAAAAATGATACATTCTAAGAATAGCTAGGTATTAGGATACCTGGCTCACTCAGTCAGTAGAGGATGCAACCCTTGATCTTGGGGTTGTTAATTCAAACCTTGTGTTAGATGTAAAGATTACTTAAAAATAAAATCTTAAAAAAGAAAGAGTAGCTAGTATTTATTTTTTAAGCTTCTTGATTGTAGCTAAATTTTGAAAGGAATAGATAGTCCTTAAATAGAAAAAAAAAGAGAAAAGGAAAAAAAAAGGATGTACTGAAGTCTGACCTTTTAGAATATGATACTTGAAAATGGTAAAATGAATAAGCCAATGATATATAGCTAGTGTCTTCATGACTGTATATTTGTCTGTAAAATGAATTATGTTCCTAATATTGCTTTGAATACTGACATAAATCAGTTAACCATTTTAAGCAAAATAAACTAGGATTAGTTTTAATTAGGAAAAATAACTGGTCTATTAGGTGCCAAGGAACATAATGTTTAAGTAATTCAACCATATTTTAAAGACAATTTTATAATCATACCTTAGATCCTTTCTTGAGACATGACAGGACATTTCAAATACCTAAATTTATTTTTAACAATATGTGTTCAGCAACTCAAACTCATGAGTGAGTTCATTTATATTGCCCACTGAAACATATTAAATTAATAATATGAATGTTGAAAATAAAAATATGGTCAATATTTGATAAATTTTAAAAATCTTTTCCATTATTTGTTATTTAAAATAAATGAAAATAACCTTTTGTTCAGCAAATTTAATAATTATGATTGTATTTCTAGTCCTAAACTCAAATGGTTATTTCTTACTAGCACACTGAGTTTTAGGGTGACTAACACATTGAATTTTTGGACTGCACAAGGTTATAGAGATTGCCTATGATAATCTGGTTAGTACATAGATGAAGGACCAAAAGCATAGGAGTTTTGTAATGTCAGTTGGCTTTAAAGTCATGATCAGTAAGAAGGTCAATTCCAGAATACAGTGAGGTTTGTTTTCTTTTATTTTTTTAATTTTTGTTAGAGTACTCATACAAAAAAACATACATATAGTAAAAAAGAAAAATATATATACAGTCAGATGCCATGACTATTCTGTAGATATGGTTAACATCTCTTTTGTAGTTTATATCTTGGTACAAAGTTTAGAGACATTAATGACTTTGTTCAGTTTAATAATGGCTGCTTTCAGAAGTCCGTAAGTATTATTAACCATGTGTAACAGTTTAATAGCATTTTAATGTGTGCAAGCTTTATTAAACCATAAAAACTATGTTCAAATTACACTAAAATCCAAATTAGAATCACATGGCAGAGGGTTATAGTAATAAGTAAAAACATTATACATAACTTTTTTCTATGGCACCATGTAGATTATAAAGAATATAGCACATAATTTATAAAACAAAGCACTGAGACACAAAGATACTTGTTTCCGTTTTTAATGTGTGAAATCCTATTCCAGACAGTTTCTTCCCTTGGTGTTCTTTACTTTTGGGTTTTCCGAGTCCCTTTCTTTCTTTCTTTTTTTTTTTTTTAAGAATTTATTTATTTATTTGACAGAGAGAGATCAAAAGTAGACGGAGAGAGAGGCAGTCAGAGAGAGAGAGAGAGGGAAGCAGGCTCCCTGCTGAACAGAGAGCCCGATGCGGGACTTAATCCCAGGACCCTGAGATCATGACCTGAGCCGAAGGCAGTGGCTTAACCCACTGAGCCACCCAGGCGCCCTCCGAGTCCCTTTCTATCTGCCACAACTCTCCCACCATCCTGTTGGAAATGTCCCCTCACTTTGATATTTCCTCCAAGTTCATTTCATCTTCATCATTGCCTCCATAGTCTTGCAGTGCTTTATATTGTTGCCCTTCTCATTCACCTAAGCTTCATTACACTTTCTGCCATGAACTGAGTGTAATTCGTTTGTACTACTATATGTATTATATTAAAAGAGGTAAAAATATTTGATTACTCACATTGGTATTTTTCCTTTTAAAAAATATTCAAGAAAGTCAGGAAAAACTAATAAATGTTTAATTATAAGATCTAAGCAACTGTAACATATTGTTAAATCAAATATCTGAGATATGGAAGCTTTCCTGAATCCTGTCATGAATCCCGTCATCCCAGGAAAGATAGATGCTATTTCTTTCTGTGCTTGGATAGAAAAATCAGAGGTGGTACATAACTTACGAAGTATGCAGGGTAAGGGTATTGATCTATAGTAACTTATTTTCAACAATCATCAATCACTTTTGCTACAAGTAAATTCGTTTTATAACTTGGAATAAAACATCTGTATTTTAACAGCCATATTTGGGTGGTTTTCCATTACATAGAGTTTATGTTTTTGGAAATATCAGATGGACTATGTAATCCTCTAACAACTTCTGATTTTGTTTACTCTCCAAAAAATAAAACTTTGACTAAGAATCAAAAATCAAATTTACAAATAATGCCATGATGAACATGATGAACACAGGGTTGCATATATCTTATTGAATTAATGTTTGTGGTTTCCTTAGGTAGATAGATACCCAGTAGTAGAATTACTGGATCATGTAGTATTTCTGTTTTTTTATTTTCTGAGGAACCTCCATATTGTCTTCCACAGTGGCTGCACCAATTTGCATTCCCACCAACAGTGCACAAGGATTCCTTTTTCTCTACATCCTTACCAACACTTGTTATTTCTTGTCAGTTTCATTCTAGCCATTCTGACAGGTGTGAGATGATATCTCATTTGTGGTTTTGATTGGCATTTCCCTCATTAGTGATGTTGAGCATCTTTTCATGTATCTGCTGTCCATTTGTGCTTCTTTGGAAAAATGTCTACTTGTGTCCTCTGCACATTTTTAATTGGATTATTTGTGGGGTTCTTTGGTCTTTTGCTGTAAAAGTTCTTTATATATTTTGGATATTAACCCTTTATTGGATATATCATTTGCAAATGTCTTCTCTCATTTGATAGGCTGACTTGTCATTTGTTGATGGTTTCCTTTGCTATGAAAAAGCTTTTTATTTTGGTGTAGTCTCAATAGTTTAATATGCTTTTGTTTCCCTTGCCTGAGGAGAGCTATCTAGAAAAATGTTTTAATGTCAAAGAAATTATTGCCATTGTTTTCTTCCGGGAGCTTTAAGTTTTCAGGACTCATATTTAGGTATTTAATCCATTTTGAGTTTATTTATGTGTATAGTATAAGAAATGGTTCCATTTCCTTATTTTGCATGTAGCTGCCAGTTTTCCCAGTATGATTTGTTGAAGAAACTGTCTTTTCCTCATTGTATATTCTTGTCTCCTTTGTTGTAGATTAATTAATTAACTATATAAGTGTGGTTTATTTCTGGGCCGTCTATTTTGTCCCATTATCTATGTGTCTATTTTTTGTGCCAGTGCTATACCGTTCTGATTGCTATAGCAGTATAGTATATCTTAAAATTTGGCGTTGTAATTGTCTCCGGCTTTGTTCTTATTTTTCAAGGTTGCTTTGGCTATTTAAGGTCCTTTATGGTTCCATAGAAATTTTAGTGTTAATTTGTTCTAGTTCTATGGAAAATGTTATTTGTATTTTCATGTGGATTGCATTAAATCTGTAGATTGACAGAGAATGGATTGACCCTGCTTGCTTGCCTTTTACAGGAGCATATAGATTGGAGTTATTTCAAAGCACAGAAAGATGGGAATAAACAAACACAAATGCTAATATAGTTAGTAAACATTCTTGGATACTCTCTAGAGCTCATGATTTTTCATGTTACCTCTCTTTACTGACCTAAGAGTTGCCTGCAGAATTGTATAACACAGGCCAGGGCCAAGAGAGTGGGGATGAGGACACATCTCATTTTCATTACTAAGATAAAACTGTTGGATCTTTATTCTGTATTTTCCTCAAGTAACTGCACAATATTTGGTTTAGAGATTTATTTCCATTCCTCTTTCAAGAATTCAGTAACTGATAACTGTTTCTTCCAAAATATATTGATAATATTTCATCCAATGCATGAGCAGGGAATATTTTTCTATTTACTTTAACCACTGTGTTTTTAACATGAATTACAGATCTTCAAACTATAAGTATATTCAATCACTTTAAAATATAATTTCACTAAATCAACATCGTACTACTAAGATAGAATTACATTAATATTAGCATATTTTCAACCTTTTCGTAACCTTTGAAATTGAGTTTGAATATAATGCATGTACTTTCTTCTCTGTTTAGTGCTATTGTGATATACATGTTCTTTGTCATTCCATGTGTAAGTAAGTACAACTATATGATCAATGGTTAGCATTTATATTGTAGTTTGCCTTTCAAAATATCTGACAGTAATTCATAACCAAATCACTATTTTTAAAAGATAAATTTGTATTATTTTAGACCCAAAACAACGTCAAACACACCAAATATGACAGTAAACCGCCCCCCAAAAGTTCATGTGTTAAAAAGAAAATTTAGGGCAGTGTGTTAAGACTCTGCCTTCGACTCAGGTCATGCTCTCAGGGTCCTGGGATCCAGCTCCGCAATGAGCTCTCTGCTCAGCAGGGAGCCTGCTTCCCCATTTCTCTCTCTCTGCCTCTCTGCCTACTTGTGATCTCTCTCTCTGTCAAATAAATAAATAGTTCTTTTAAAAAATTTATATTAGTGACAAACTCTCTTTATTCAATATGATGAATTTGACTCTATAAAACACACATAAGGTTTGCTATATTTCACAAAATTAAGTTTTATGTAGATTTTTATTCCTCTAGGGAACATAGTGAAGGTCATTTTAGTTTATTACCACATATAGAAAATAAAATAACATTAATCTACTCATAAAATTATACAGAAAGTTGGTGATTGCTATATCTTTCAGGCAAATATTCATTTAATTTCAAAAGATTAGAATTGAGAAAGACATGAATTTCATGTAATGCTAATTATTAGGCAATTTAATTCAGTAAGTAATTCTTGAAAAACTACTGTACAAAACAATATCCTTGAGGTTGGAATCTCAAAGCTTCATATGATTTCACTCATATGTGGAATTTAAGAAACAAAACAAACAAACAAAAGAAGATATGAGCAAAAAACAGACTCTTAAATATGGACAACAAACTGGCAGTGCCCAAAGGAAGTGGGTGGGGGATAGGTGAAATAGGTAAAGGAGTTTAAGAGTACACTTACCTTGATGAGCACTGAGAAATGTATAGCATTGTTGACTAATTACATTATATACCTGAAACTAGTATTATACTGTATATTAATTATACTTCAATAGAAAATAAAATATTAAAAAGAATACATTTTTTCAGTGTATACATCATTTACTAATTCCTCTTAGAATGATGTGATTTTTAATTTCTGTTTATCAGCAGATAAAATAACAGCTTAATACTATTTTTTTTCAAATGTACATTTGTTTATTTTAAGATTCAGTGCTTGTCCTGTATTGGAAACTAATTGTATGAAAATTTGCCAAATGCAAATTTTAAGCAAATATATGGTTATTCAAAAAATCACTTACTATTTTATTTTTCTGTTGTTAATGCAATGAATTTATAGGATTACCAAATATGTAAGAGTGTTTATGCAAAAGCTTGACCAGGAATCTTTGGGATTAATAAGGTTAAACTTTGAAATAAAAATAAAACGCTTGCTCAAGAAAGAAAGAAAGAAAGAAAGAAACAAAGAACGAACAAATTTCTGATTATACTCTACACTATACTTACACAGATATTTTAAACAATGAAGAAAAAATTAAAGCTGAAAATGTTTTCTCTTGGCGATTATAATATTTTTGGTTTGCTGCGATGGTTTAAAAGAGTTTTCAGAAAGTTCTCTCTTCCACAATAAAAAACAGTGTCAGAATTTGATCTCTGCCTACCTGATTGGACAGAATTAAGCTTTAATGCCATATTCTGCAGTCTAGTTTGACAGTACTTTTTCATCAAAGATATTGGGCAATAAGGAAAGAAAAAAAAATTACTCATACTTTTTATTGTCAGTGGAATTACTGTATCTCTACAGGTCAGGGCATCAGTGCGTTTACAGCATACTTTAGTTCCTTAGCAATACCTTTTGTAGACCAATTTATATGGCTGAAAAGTCTTCTTGCCTTCCAAATTTAATAGCATGATTTTCCTCACCCATAAAAGTTTTCCAAGCGTCTCTCAAATATTTTAAATCTGGGAGAACTATAAACCTAATAATGAGATTTTTGAAGATTATCTTACAAGTAGTTTAAATCGAATTATCAGTGCAACTATTTGTGTGGGAGGAAGAGACAGAAACAAAGTGTGTGTATATGTATGTGTTTGTGAGTGTGTATGTGAGAGAGAGTGTACAAAATTAGAGAGAACTATTAATATCCTCCAGTACTTTAGACATAGAAAGGAATTCACTTTGTTTTTATATATATTGATCACATATTTTCAGAATAGCATTATATTGTGTTATATATAACCTACTCACTCTACATAAATATCTTTTTTAAAATTAACTAGCTCATCTGTTTAGATAACAAACATTTATTAAGTATTTCTGACCTGGCATATAGGTTTAGAGATAAATATGTATCTTAAATGAATAAGTTTGCAGTTTATTAAGGAAATCTGTAAAAATAAATATAACAGAGTGTGTAAGAGCAACATACTACAAATACATAATAAATCTTCAGTGGGAAAATGCAGTAAAAAGTTATCTACTCAGGGGCGCCTGGGTGGCTCAACGGGTTAAGCCACTGCCTTCGGCTCAGGTCATGATCTCAGGGTCCTGGGATCGAGTCCCGCATCGGGCTCTCTGCTCGGCAGGGAGCCCGCTTCCCTCTCTCTCTCTCTGCCTGCCTTCTCCATCTACTTGTGATTTCTCTCTGTCAAATAAATAAATAAAATCTTAAAAAAAAAAAAAAAGTTACCTACTCAGTTTTGATGGACTCTTTAAGGCTTTCAAAGGAGGTATCCTTTGACTTCCACCTTAAAGGAGGAGCACATCACACTGATATATTTCATAACAAAAGTAGAAGAAAAAAATCATGAAGCAAGGAAAGGTGAAATAGCCTGAAGATGTGGCTGGATTATAAAGATTTCATTGTCATTTAAATTAAAAATATGGATTGTAGGACTTTGGACTTAATCTGTAAATAACAAGAGAAAGTCCTTTAAAGGCTTGTAAGGCAAGAGTTAAATGGTCAAATTTTAGAGAAGTAACTTTGGGAACTATTTATTTGGCTAAGGAAATAAAGTACCAAGTACTTAAGTGACCTAGATAAGGGTGATGTGAGTCCACAAAAAGACCATGAAAAGGGAGAAAATGGGTAGGGTTGAAAGAGATTTGGGAGGTAAAAATCAAAGATTTTAATATTGGTCGAATGTGGGAATAGAAGGTTCAGGAAGGCTCTACATTTTTTAGGCATTGTTGTTTATATGAATTCAAATGTAAAAATATCATGACCATTTATGTGATAATCATTATCTTTAGTCCAAGGGGGAACAGATCTTAGATTCTCCTGCCTCTGTGGTAGTTCTGTGGCTTTTTCAGAATGAATTGTTAGCCCAAAGCCTTTTAACTTAAATAATATAAAAGAGCTAGACAGAGTGAATCTTCTGTTGACCTAGAGACATAATAAGTTTTAGAATTAGGACCTATAGAACTGTATAGATAGTACAGCTTCTCTCACGTATACTTTCTTCCTCTTCTGTTATTTAATTAAAATAATCTAATAATTTTTCAGGAAATTAAATAAAAGTACTTAAAACATATGGAAAGAACTGTTGATCTGTAAATACTTTGTTTTTAAATTTATTCTTTAGTATCTCAAAACCTCATATCCTGATGTATTAAAACTGAGTATCATGCTATTAACTACATTTCAATATATCTGTACATAAGAAAATGGAGACCCTTAAAATCTGTAGGGATGTGTGAGTTCATAAAGTCAGAATTTATAAAATAATGGAGAAAAAAATAAAATTGATGCATTACAGGCTTTTGTAATAGTACAAATTAATTACTTACTGTATACGACAATGCTGACATACGTACATGTGGCAAGATTTCTCTTTGATCCTTTAAGGAAATTAACCTAAAATAAGTGATCTACTTTTTAGTTTGGGTACTCTAATATTTATTATATATTATTTAATATCACTAAAATTATATTGAATGAAAGAATAATTTTAATAATATGCATATATATCATTGGTTTATTCATAAGTTATATAATGTATAAGGTATTAAATCCCATCCTTAGTATCTCTTTTGAGTATCTAATAAATAAAGTGGGCAGGTGTTACATGGGTATTGGAAAAGCTCTTTTTTTTTGAAAGTTTGAATGCCATCTGGCTTCTTGGCAACATGAATAGACAGTCTACATTTGTGGGTTTAGAGATCTCATGTCTATCACTTATTTAAGATTTATATGGAAAATTAGAAAATGCAAGCACTTATATGCAGGTACTGAACTTTAAGCACATTTTAAATGTCTTTTCAAAATTGTATTTAGAATATAAAAGCATATTCTTATAATTTGTATTTTATGATTTATAAGATTTATGCTAGTTCTCTAAATACAAACTTACGTTCAGAGAAAAAAATATAGATAAGCTTTATCTCCTACAATTGGTCAACCATGCGAGATGTTACTATATGAAATGTTAAATATACCATTTTTATCACTCTTTAGAAGCACAATATAAGCATGCCTTGGGAGAACAGCAATGCCCATAGATGTCACTGATCATCATATTTTTCTATTCCTTTGCCAGATTGTATTTCTTGAAAAAATCATTCATTTAATTCCAAACTCACAAGTTCATGAAAATGTATTTAGATAAATTTGGGGGCTGCAATGTGGCTTTGAATATAAATTTAAGATCTTTAAACTGGGAATCATTTATGAAGATTAATAGATGTTTTTGCCAATTCTGGCTATTACTTCAATGTCCCATCCCTTAATAAAATTAATCTTACTAACCTGTACTCTTGAAGAATAAGGCTGTTCTTATTGCCAGGTTCACTTTGTTTTCTTTTCTTGCATCTGATCCTAGTACTTCTTTCTTTTGGCCAATTGCTTGCTTCCCTACACAGCATGTATCACAACATTTGGTATTTGGAAGGTGGAACTGGCTGATGTTGACCAACCTAATTAGGATTTGCTAGGCACTAGGAACTAAACTCCCGTCAGATTTTTCTCCTTGTTTGAAATCCTGCAGTGCTTTGGAGAAGCAGTTACGTTTGTGACTAACATGGAGAGTATTGACAATGAAAGTGTAAGTGGCATGAATCATCCCTCACCACATCCCAGTGTAAGAAATACTAATTACTTGGAACACCTGACTGGCTCAGTCAGAAAAGCATGCAGCTCTCTATCTTGAGATTGTGAGTTCAAGCTCCATGTGGGGTGTAGAGATTACTAAAATAAATAAAACTTTAAAAAAAAAAGAATTGCTTAATTTTTCTAAATTAAAATATAAGTGCACACCAAGCCTCAAATCCTAGGATGATATAATATGAATTTCATTAATGTGTCTTGGCATTTCTCACATAACCTGGAGTCACATGAAAATATCTTAGGCTTAAAAGGAATGTAGGATAGGCAGGTAAAGTACTCTTCTTTTAGTAAATATATTCAAAGTCAAGTCTACATCATTAATTTGAGAAGAAACAATCCTACTCTTTGCAGCTTAACTTGGCTTTGCAACACTTGGCCAGAATTGGCAGTTTGGACACCTCAGAAGGTACCATCTGTGTGTATCAGGCTGCTATCTGCTTCCATAGTTGTGCCATTTCTCCATGGAACTTGGAGGGAATAGGGTGGGTCCCTAGTATTTTCAGAACCTGAAATTCAATTTTGTATCAGATAACTTGGGGTCACATTAAATCTCTCCTTTTAAAGGGTTGATTGCCCTGCCAAATCTCTAACTTCTGTCTCCTAACCCTGCTGGCATGTCTCACGTTATGTCTTTAATGAGCTTTTAAAAATGCACTGCTAGTCTCTCCTTCCTGGGAGTAATGGGAAAACAACTCACTGGGAAAACGACCAGTCAGATACCTCTTTCCTCACTATTTATTCTATGATTCCTTTCATTGGAAGCCTGTGTGTCTTTTAATGAATGTCCCATGCCAGTAGCCCTATATAAATTTGAGTCTTTGAATGGATTCCTAGGATAATTGCTTCTACATAAAAAGCACAGTTTTCCATTATGGGACAAAATATCAATAACTTATTATGTGACTTGGATACAGAATGGATTTTCAGAAGCATTTCATAGTCTCCTTTATTTCACTCAGTACCATCCAGATGTATGCTTGTTTTCTCTTTATTCTATTTTCTTTATCACAGAAGCATTTTTAAATCAGCTTTGGTTTAGGTATAGACTAGTGGTATATTCTAAATCAGTAGTTACTTCTCAGAGTCCAGACTCCTCCCTGTTTGCCATACTGTGACTGGGTCAACACTCTTGTCTGAAAACCATCTTGCTTCGTTTCTATAGATTGCTACCATTAGACTATGCATATGCCCAGACTGCAATCTCTTAGCAATCCTGGATGAATTACTTATACATAGCAGATGTAAGTGTGTATATGTTTGTAAGAAGTGGCATATTCTTTATTTTTTTCTGAATCAAATCCACTCTACTCTACAACCCCAGCATAGAAGGACAACATGCCCTGCTAGAGAATACTATAGATATACCCCCCCATCAAGAATTGTGTTTCTTTTTTATATTTGAGATATTTACTCCTCTATCGTCAACACTGCCCTTCATCTTGCTCTTTTTCTTTGCCTGGTTTACATTTCTCCCAGGAAACCCAAATATCATACTCTGTATTCTTTAAAAATAAAAGCCAACTTCTACTTCTGTCCCTGTAGTATAAAAGTTCTAAGTGCAGAAGAGAATGAATGTTTGGTGTGTGTGTGTGTAGAACAAAATAATGCAAGTCTATATCCCAATTATTTATCCTGTAATATGCTTTCAAAATATCATAGCTATGGGGATTATGTAAGTTGCCTATTGCATGAAATAAAAAGAGTTGGAATTAATATAATAAAACAGGTGAGGAAGGGAAAATTTATTCTAGTGACTGGACACAACTATGAGTAAAAACATTCACTAGAATATTTACTCATGAAATTAAAGCCATTGAACTTGAGACCATAAATAAAATGAAAAGTAGCTATCAAAGTTAATGTATTTTTTATCATGTCTAGAACAGGATCTAGTTAACATCTGCAACAGTTAATTTATAACACTCTATTAAAACCGCACTTAAATAAAATTGTTAAATATACATTTGAGCATTTTTTTTCAGCTACTAAACAGACCCAGTTCTTGTACATTATTCACTGATCACTTATGATCCTCCATATCAGGGCGTCCCCTCAATTGTATCAATTGTTATATCAATCGGTTTTTTGCTTTTTTAATTTGCAAGTATTTTATATACTTTACCCCTCAAAGTTGTAAAATGTACCTAAAAAAATAGAATTAACTGCTTTACACAGTAAACTCAAGGCCTAAGATATTTACATAATTATTGTCTAGTAAAGAACCATTTCCTTTTCGGACTCTCCATTTACCGCTTATCCTTATAACTAGTACTAAGAGGTGGCATTCTTTTTAAGATCATGTAATGATAAGCAGCGGGGCAAATGTTGAAAAACCAGTCAAACATATTTATTATCTAAGTGACTTCCATATATCGTTTTTGAGTTATTCATGAATAAATTTTTGCTTCAGGATAATTACAGATTTACATGTCTCTGCATATCCTGGATATTTAGATAATTGCTAAACATTTATATATATATAAATATATATATGCCCCCTTTGGGAACTCCTTGTTCTAACATTCTAAATTTAATAGCACACTATATGAAATAAATTTTTGGTTCAAAGGTACACACCAGTTTTGCTGAATCGAAAACATTAACTCCTTAAAATATTTAAATTTCCCCGTGCTTTAGCACTTCAGGTATAATTCTATATCTGTTATCTTTTGTTAATTTTTCAGAGGCAAATGATCTCACTCTAATCATAGAAATTAGTATAAGGCATAAAAATTAACTACCTTTTCACATTTTGCTATTGTGTAACTTTGTAGGATCTAACCCTTAGGGTGTCTCTTTGGTAGTGTTTTCCAGACTAGGGACCATAGACATATACTTCATGTCTAAAAACTCTCCATAGTATTGATCTTAATTTTATATTTTAATACTTATCAATACCTCAAAACACAAATTATTTCCTAGTTATTTGGATTGTGAATGTGTGTAATTAGGTACTGGCACAGAATTTATGGCTTACATACACCTTTCTGTTTCTCATTACATGGTAGCCTAGTAGTATTACTTTCATTATCAGAGATTAATAGAAAATAATTTGGGCAGGGTTATTTTGTATATTTGGAATTGGAGCCAAGTGATAGCCACCTGACATCATATTATAGCAGGATGAGCGAAGATTTTATAGTAATTTGAACACAAAAGTGTGAAAGAATTGAGTCATTATAGAGCAAAGAGGAGTGTAGATGGGCTGAGCAACATTGAATATGCATGACAATGGTGAGTATCATAGTCATGTTACATCCAGTGGGAACGATTCAGCAAACAATGTTGTCAATCATATAAAATTACTGTTAATTTAAACTTTACTAGCTTTGTAATTCTGTGAGTCCTCTTTTAAAACTTCTCTCTGGTCATATAGTTCAATGAAAACTATAAATATATAGAGTTTTTAACATGTTTTATGTTTAGTTATTCAAATGATATTGAACATAAATCAGTACAACATGTTAGAATATGAGAATAGCCTTTCCTTTAAATAGGTCTTAAGCTTGGAGCACATTGAAGTTAGTATTTGAAGAAATTAACTATAATTATTAGTTTATATTTTTATGCAGGTTTAAGACAATTTTAAACACAAAATAAGACAAAAAATATCCGTAGTTACTGCTACCAATTAAATCATCACTAATTCAAAGTTACAGATTGTCTAAGTTTTCTCTTTGGTTACACATTTCTATCTAGCTAAATGCTTAAGATGTAAGTATAATCTTAAATAACTCATGAAAATATTGCATTGTGTAATCTATTCCTATGCTGTCATGAAGTTTCCTCCTAAAAATTTTAAATTTACTTTTCTCAATTAGCAAGAACTGGAAAATCTTTATGGTACATAGTTCTCAATGTCCTTTCTGTAGGAATGCTGTTGTGCATAAACATAAATTTTAGGTTCTAAGGAATGAACACCTAATTTCTTAAAATTATTATTTCAATGACATTTACGTACCAACTTAAAACTCACCTTAGCCATTTTAATATTATTACTTCAATAACATTTATTTACCAACTTAAAAAGCAATATAAAAAACAGTATTTTTTTTTTCTTGCAGAGTTATCTTGGAAGTGTTTTATAAGACTTGTAAGGTTTATGTATTTCTCCTGGCCTTATACTAAAAGAGACTGGTATGTTATATAGCTTTCTCCTACATTATGCAAAACAATGAACTATGATGAAAGGAGAATGGGAGAAACTGTAATCCATGAAAACTCTCTTAGGCTTATATTTATAGGAAAAAGAGAAAGCATAAACAGAGTTAAGTTAAATCTGATGTTTCTAGCATGTGAAAAAACTGCATATAAAACATCGGTCATCAATTTACAAATAAAATCTAAAAATCTAATACAGGATGTTTTTAAACTGTGGAGTCATATTTTCCCCTTCCATTTTCTTTCTTCTTTTATTAAGAAAAAGGCAGAAATAAATAAATAAAAAGGGAGAATAATAAAGAAAAAAATGCCTCTTGAGAATGTGTCATTTTGCTCTTGCTTTGACTTTCAGTGAGATACCAGCAATTGGATCTTTGAAATGATAAACCTTTTACAAGTTAAGCCTTGCATAGCAGTAAGAAACAGTTGAAAATAAAATGTGATCTCATTCGTGGTTCCTTTCTCCACATTTGCCTTAGTGATACTGCAGTAGGGTGATTTTACTCTGATATTTAAAGTCTTCACTGAAGGATCTATTTCAACTTGTCTTGCTTTCAGAGCCACAGATTAATTGTAAAATCCCTTTAACTGTATTGCTTTCCCGTACACTTGTTTAACTTGTAGAATAGTCATATATTTATTATCTTCTTTCTTGCAGCTTATCAGGAGATTGCTAATTGATAATGAGGTGCAGCCATATTTTTCTTCTTCATCTCTTATGATTAAACTAACTTTGAATTTGTAATTCTCATTTAATCTATATCACCACTTAAGTGCTATAAATAATTATACCCTTTCATGCCCTAAAGTCAAAAATCTCTTTAAAGGCTTTATTCTACTGTTTCTGCCATATTTTTGCATTTGTTTTGGTGACTAAACACAAACTTTGTTCTTTCCCTCTTACTTGTTTTTACATATAAAACCCATAAAGCAAAGTGAAAAGGTCTCCTTTAGTGTCTTCTAGAAGATAAACTTTTTGTTAAAAAAAAAAGAGAGAGGGAGAGAGAGAATCTAAAGAGAAAATCAATGTGATGATAAATGACTCATTATTTGTTTTGTGTCAGGAGTTTTTAGTTATAGCTTCTTCATAAAAAACAAAGAATGAATCAATGACAAGTTGTTTCTCCCCACAAACTAATCATAACAAAGATTATTCACATTCCCCTAGTTTTGGCACTTATAGTTGTTTTTGGATTTTTTTTTCCAAGTACTTATTGAGTATAGGCTATGTGTTAGCTAGTGTGTCAGGAATTAAAATTGAATATAGGAAATATATAAGCATCTTAAAGAGCTTAATCTTGGCAGTAAAGCACAGCAAACAGTCTAGAGAGAGAAGAAAATAATGCAATGGAGTAAATGACACTTTGGGCTAAAAAGAGAGTACCATGAAGGGAAATCCTTTAATTCAGAGTCAGGAAAAATGTCTTGGTATGAGTTACCGCTAAACTACAATATGGAGACTATGAAGGAAAATATAATTTTGATAGAGGAATCAGGGTAGGTAGAAGAAAATTGTGAATATTTATAGCACTGAAAATAGCTTAATATTCATGGAGCATATGAGCATATATGTATGTGTGTGTATATGTGTGTGTGTGTTGGCACCATGTTCATATTCATCTGGTTGAGAAAGGCAAAGGGATGGTTTCTGAGTGGAATCAAGTGCAGGAGTGGCTGAGAGTTAGATTATTAAGCACTTTGTGTGTACCATTAAGAATTTTAGACACTATTCTTACGATTTAGAGGAATTGTTAAAAGTTTTTGAGAAAGAAGATGCCATAGTCATGTTTATATTTTAGAAAGATAAATGTATTTGTTGCAATTGAGGAATGGAATTTGTTAGGACAAGATGAGAAATGTAACTCGGGTCAAATATTATAGTGTCTTGAAATTATATAATGGCATATTAGCACATGGAATGGAGGAGATTAACAGGCTGACTGGAAATATATTTCTGTGTTTAAATTGAAGTAGAACAGCTAGGACACCTGGTTGGCTCAGTTGGTGAAGTCTCTGCCTTCTGCTCAGGTCATAATCTCAGGGTTCTGGGATTAGACCCCTCATCAGCCCTGAATCTTTCCCCTCAGGCTTCCTACTCAGTGGGGAGTCTCCTTCTCCCTCTGCCCCTCCCCCTGCTTATGCATGTGCAGGTGCCTGTTCCCTCTTTCTCTCTCAAATAAATAAATAAATAAATATCTTTAGGAAAAAAAATAAAATAAAGTAGAATAACTGAATATGATAGCTGAACAAGAGACTCACCAATGCGGTCACTTTTCAAGGCAAGTTATGGACTTTTGGTTATACATAGCGGCTTGAGCAAACATATCTTCATCACTGCAAATTGCACAAACACTACTAAAATAACCATATAAGGGATTTTTTTTTAAAGACGTAATTCCATAGAGCAAAGACACAACACAAGACATCACAAGAAAAAAAGATGTTAATTGAATGATGAAAGCTGCTAATTTGCTGTTTATTTTGCAAACAAAAGAAAGTGACTATAGGAGGAGAAATTAAGAAACAAATGCCACTAAAATATGCTTAAAAGGATGAAGAATTGGAAGCATTTGCTACCTGTGAAGGCAAGGTTAAATGGAATTGACAAAAGAAAGTTCTTGAATGTCACTGTTAGAAGGCTTTATATATTTACTTATAAAGCCTTACTTACTTGTTTGAGAGACAAAGAGGGTGCTCATGACTGGTGGGAGGGGCAGAGGGAGAGAGTCCTCAGGCAGACCTCCTACTGAGTGCTTGACCCATGAGATCAAGACCAGTGAGATCACAACCTGAGCCAAAACAAAGTTGATGCTCACCTGACTGAGATACCCAGGTACCCCAACTATTAGAGGCATTTAAAACCCTGTACATACTCCCCTTTCCAAGTACCTGGTTATTCCCTGTAACCCTGCTCCACACAACATGTGCACAACTAGACAGAATGAAAATCTACTCTCTAGAAAGGTTAAAACAGAAGGAATTTGGAATTGTGAGCGGTAAGCTCTACTCAAGTGGAAACTATCTTGCTGAAACTAGAGAATAATGAATATCTATACATTAAATGGTGAGGGTCCAAACCCCTGTTTCTACTCAGCGGCCAGATCACAGACACTCAGACTCATAATTTCCAGACTACAGATAACACCAATCCTCCCTCCCTGGGAAGGACATATTAACTGTTAGAGATCCTGGTGAAATAGTCATATCCTCCTTAGTCACCTTCATCTATACCTGACCCTTAAAATTTGCAAATACATAGCAAGCTTCCAACCTGATATTTAGTGCCTCACTCCTAAATAGGATCAGACAGATAAGGATCACTAGACATCTAGAGAAATTTAACATAAAAGGGATCAAACAAAGAAACATTAAAGAGGAACTCAGAGGAATTGAAGGCATGCAGGAGCAGAAAAAAAAAAAAAAAAAAAGCTTCAAAACTATAACTGATAATCTCAGAGAAGCAACCAACATATACATCCACTCAAAAGAACAACCAAAAAACAACAAACTATGAAAACTAAAAACAAAGAACATAAAAAGAGCTTGAGGAAACTTTAAAAAAAATCATAGAAGAAATTAAAAATTAAAGGGAAAGTTTGAATGGTAAAATTAAGTTTCCCAAAAAGGAGACACTCTCTCCTCCCAGAAAAATACAATGATGTGAAATGAAAGGAACAGATGAGTAAATTAGTAAAAGTTTCAGGTAATCCAACATTTGATTTTCAATACTCATGGAAATAACTGAGAGGAGAAAATTAATAATGGAACATTTCAATACCATTTCTGAGAACTGAAGTCCATGCATCCATTTGTAGATTGGGAAGGGCTCAACCAGGACCTAGAAAAATTAATTAAAACATAAGACCATTTAGAAATTTTCAGAAAATCAGAGATTAAAAAAAAGATTGATAAGATGATCCTATTTTAAGACAAAATATATATATATTTTATTACACACACACACACACATATATATATATACACACCCCCAGGATATATATATATATATACACACACACCCAGAACTTTTAAAAATGGCATAAAAAAGGATCAGTAAAATTCTAATGCCTAATATTGAAAATCATAAGTTAAGGGAAAAATGGTTACCAAATCTTAGAAAAGAATGGTATTCAAATTTTAGTCCACCCAAGCTATCAATCATGTGTGATAATGAAGTAAATGACCCAAACTATGATAGGTTGTGTCGGGATGAGAAACCAAGTGATAAAATGTTTTTTGAACTAGATCACCCACTGTCTAGCTGGCAGTGAGTACCCCACCACTGGCAAGATGGACCACAGATAGCCCGGCATAAGAAAGTGGCCAAATCATTTAAATTTCACTGGTAATAAATTGGGATGGTATATCAGAGAAAGATGAATCTAATAACCGGTCCAATGTTGAAAATCATGAGGGAAATAATACTACCAAAGGCAACTGGTTGTATGCTATTGCCAAACTCTATTGACATCTAGACAAAGGATTAAAAAGAAAAGGCTGAGTGTGATTAACAAGCAGTTGAAAGCCAAGCATGAAGTCAGCAAACCTTCTTGACAGCATATAAAAGGATCTCATTTCCTCAGAAGGAGTGTAGAGAAACTTGAGAACCAGTTCCAGGATTTATCATTAAAGAAGCTGAGTTCCAAAGAAGGTTGAACTTCCAACTAAGGGCCTTTGAGGAAAGGAAAGTAAAAACAACCAACCACACAAAAACAAAACAAAAATATGTTTAAGAAAAGTATGCGTTTTGAGGGAGAATTCTAAATTTATAGGCAAGACATGGGCCAGATTCTCTTAAGCCTAGAATGTCTGAGGACAAATATTAGTAAATGGAGGTCAGTTAAGATGATTTAGCAGGGGCACCAGTATTTTTTTTTTTTTTTTGAGGTTGGGGCACCAGTATTGAAGACTACTGGGGGGAGATTGAACGCATGCTCAAAAGTTGAACCAATAAAAAAATATCCAACTCCCAAGGCAAAACCAGTTTAGCCAGTGTAGAAATAGTAAGATGTGCTCATTGTAAAATCCCAATCATATTCTGCTAGAATTTTTAAAATAATATTTTTCTCAGCCTGTGCTGCCCACACCTATAGTTATTTACTTAGTGGTGTGCCGGTCTCAGTGCCTTTCTTTTGTCCCTACTTGACTATAAGAGCTATGCGGAACTCTTTATTTTCTTGGTCACTGTAGCCCTGGAATATAGAAGGAACTCTTGAAATAGTTACTGACATTTTGAAGAACTGAATTGTGTCTGGGTTAGCCCGGCTTTGCCCTTTTTGATTGTCCCCCCTTTGAAAATAAGGTCCGTGACAGTAAGGACTTTGTCTATTTTATTTAGCTCTATATCTTCAGCACGAGCAAGTACATAATGACGAAGAATGTTTGACAAATAGTATAAGTACAACAAATATTTATGGAATTATGTGCTGTTAAAAAACTTCAGCTTTGGCCACACTGGCAGTTATCACGCTATGATGCAATGTTAGTTGTCAAGACTAACAAAAGCTGAAACATGTTCAGTTTGGGACTATAAGAACAATCTTAGATTAGGATAAATATAGTTTTTTCATGATAATAAGGAAGAATGTGTTTGAGAGGAGAAGCTGGTACCTGGTGGTGTTCAATCTATGGGTCTAACAGTAAGTGCTGTAGGAATTCTGAAATAAGAGAGTTATGGTAGCTTTTAGAGGATAACCCTTTAATTTGTGTACATTTTCCTTAAGGAAACAGAACAGTTCTTAGGTCAGCAACCTGAGTACATTCGATTTAAATCAAGACTTATCTAAAGAAAGCTTGTGAGCTTTCAACAAGAAATACTAGCACAACCACATATACATGCTAGATAAAACATAATAAAGGAAATTTTAAAATGTAGCCAAACTCAAAAGAAAGAAGTAGAAACTGCCAGGGGCTAGAAATGGAAAAGGCAATTAAAGATAAGCTGTGAAGTCCAGCTAAAATATTGACAACTTAAGTATTTATATGTTAACAAATATTTATGTGTATGTTCTCTAGAAATTGCAGTCTAAGATTTTACTAATTCATAGGCATAGAAGACAGTTAGGGTCTTCCCAAGTCAGAAAGAAAAAGGACCATGATGCAAATGATTCCCTAGGGTCTGCACCATCTGTGAAAGGAAACCTAGAAACACTTTACGCCACAAACTGAGTAATATTAATAATAAAAGAACTTCGTGTCCATGAAAAGAATATAGATGAGGGGAAAAACAGTGATAAATCGAAGATTCCAGCCTGTGCAAAAAGTATATGGTGGCTCAATTTACACCATCATTGATTATAGAATCCATGTGAAGAAATTAATAATATAAAAACTAGTTCATTAGTTCAAGTCAGCTAAAACCTCTAGAACCAAATAAGTAATTACTGAGATTTATTATGTTCCAGGTTCTCTTTTGACTGAGAGGATAAAACAATGAACAAAGCAGACAAAAAGTCCTACTATCAAGGAGCTTATGTTTTAGTGAAAGAAAGATAATAAGTAAGATAAGTAGTCACAGTGCGGTAATATTAATCATGACTAAAAGAAGGGAGTTAAAAATACTTCTCACAGTTTGACAAAATAAAAATAAAAATTAATATTATATATAGATGTTTGGGTACATGTAAAACAATATTATAGAAAGTGAAATTTATATTCTTTACAGCACATGTTAGAAAACATGAAGTATATATAACCAGCAAAACAAGTATTTAACTCAATAATTAGAAAAAATAGTAACTTTAAGGAAATTAGAGAAAAAGTAAAAAAATTGGTTATATAGAAAGAACAGAAAGATAATGCAATAAAATAAAGGCAAAACTCAGAAATTTGATTAAGAAGATATCACAAATAATATTAAGAATGTTAAAAGCAGTTTTATATTTATATAATCAATATTAAATACAAATATAAAAATGACCCCCAAACCATAAATTTTATGGTAAATATCATAATATTTTTTATATAAAACTGAACTTTGTAAGATAATGTACCTATAATCTTTTCATCATGCAGACAACATTTTCAAGTGATATTTTGTTTAAATTTGTTTCTTCAAAGAATTTGCCTTTCAAATGATTGCCAGTTTGGGAAATATTGGCTGAACATGGCTTCCAAAAGCAGAACGGAGGTACACAAAGTTCAAACCTACTTTGGGGACATTTTAGAGTTTGGATGTTAAACACTTTGGATTATTAAAGGTTTTTAAATTTGCTGACCGTTTTTGATGACTCTAATGAAGGACAAAAGTTTATTCTAATGAAGAACAGAAGTCTTGGTTAGGTAAAAAATTACAGTAATTGTTTTTTCTGCTGTAGTCATTGACCAGATGTGTATGTTTTTAGTTGGCATAATCATTGGAAGAATGTTGAATTCTGATTTTATCTACATAGGACAGATTTTGTAATTGGTCTCTGTGTATCAGCATAATGTGTATAGTAATTTTAGATCAATAAGAAGAACACACACAAATTTAGGAAACACCTATACTAAAACTATCATCACTTACTTAAAAATCTATTTTAACTGAGCATCGTGTTTGTTTTTTGTTTTTTGGGGGGTTTTTTGTGCTATAAATCTAGCAACTCTACCTTGGAGTCACTCCTGTCCTCTCCTTGTGATAACTTGTCATTCCATAAGAAGCATTCCAACATCTTGAGACATAAGGACCATTTACACTCAGAATCAATAGATTTGATTAATAAAAATCATATGGATTTTACAAATCAACTATGGCAGAAGAAAAGCAAACTTCAAAATATTTTATTCCCTTGGTTTCCTTTTTTGATTTCACAACTTAGACTGTTACTTGAGAAGTAAATTTATGTTCATTTATTTTCTCATGAATTCATCCTTAGAAAATAACTTTAAAACATTGGTGAAAGGAAATCAAAAGACTAATTCTCTGTATAAATTTTCAAAAGAAAATTTTTGCAAGACAATATTTTAAAATTTTATAGTTGTTACATATTTGATAGAATTCCAGATAACCCTTGATTTGTCTTTTACTGTGAAGAGTACACACTGAATTTAGCTTCAGTTTCATGCTAGCTTTACAAAAAGAATTTAAGAGTTTTACATATCATGTAATAGACCTGTTAAAATTTATTTTAACTTCGTTAATTTCTTTCAGCTAACTTCATGAATGTTTGAGATTTCCCAAATTTCAGTGAGGAGTATATTTTATTCGTGTGTGTGTGTGTGTGTGTGTGTGTGTGTGTTTCTTCCTCTCTCTCTCCCTCTCTCTCTCTTTTTCTGGTCTTTTCAAAAATTTTAATTTTGGTATAGTTAACACAGTTTCAAGTATACAATATACATAGTTTCAAGTGTACAATATAGTGATTCAACAGTTCCATCTATTACTCTCTGCTCATCAAGATAAGTGTACTCTTAATCCCCTTCTATTTCACACCCCCCCAAACACACACACACCTCTGGTAACCATTTGTTTGTTCATAGTTCGTAGTTAGAGTCTCTTTTTTGGTTGGTCTCTTTTTTTCTTTGCTTTGTTTCCTAAATTCCACATATGAATGAAATATCCTGACTGACTTATTTTGCTTAGGACTATGCTCTTCAGCTCCAACCCTGTTGTTGCAAATGGCAACATTTCATTCGGTTTTATGACTGAATAGTATTCCATTTTTTATATATGCCACATCTTTATCTATTCATCAATTGATGGACAAGTGGGCTGTATCTATAATTTGGCTATTTTAAATAATGCTGCAATAATTCAAAGTAGTGTTTCATATTATTTGAGTCAATACCCAGTAGTGGAATTACTGGATCATACGGTAGTTCTATTTTTAATTTTTTGAGGAATCTCCATACCTTTTTCTAAAGTGAATTCCCCAGTTTGCATTCCTACCTACAGTGCACAAAGGTTGCTTTTTCATCGCATCCTTGACAACAACTTGTTTCTTATGTTTTTGATTCTAGCCATTCTAACAGGTGTGAAGGGGTATCTCATTGTAGTTTTAATTTGCATTTCCCTCATGATTAATTATTTTGAAAATCTTTTTATGTGTCTGCTGGCCGTCTATCTGTCTTCTTTGGAGAAATTTCTGTTCATGTCTTCTGCCCATTTTTAATTGGATTACTTGAATTTGTTTTTGGGTTTTTGGTGTTGAATTGTATAAGTTCTTTATGTTTTGAACATTAACTCCTTCTCAAATATGCTATTTGCAAATTTTTTCTCCAATTCAGTAGGCTGTCTTTTAGTTTTGTTGATTGTTTCCTTTGCTGTAAAGAAGGAAAATTTTGCTGTAGTCCCAATCGTTCATTTTTTATTTTGTTTCTCTTGCCTAGGGAGACATACCTTAAAAAAATAAATATGTGTCAATGACTCATGTCAAAGAAATGACTGCTTATGTTTTCATCTGGGACTTTTATGATTTCAAGTCTCACATTTAGGTATTTAATCTATTTTGAGTTTATTTGTGTGTATAGTGTAAGAAGATGGTTCCATTTCATTATTTTTCATGTAGCTGTCCAGTTTTCCAGTTGTCCATTATTTTTCACATAGCTGTCATGTAGCTTGCCATTTGTTAGAGACTGTCTTGTCCCCATTGTATATTCTTGCCCTGTTTATTGTAGATTAAGTAATCATATAAGCATGGGTTTCTGATTCTCTATTCTGTTCCATTATCTATGTGTCTGTTTTTGTGCAGTACCTACTATTTTGATTGCTGTAGCTTTGTAGTATATCCTGAAATCTGGGATTGTGATACTTAGTTTTATTCTTGTTTTTCAAGATCACTTTAGCTATTCGAGATCTTTTCTAGTTCCATACAAATTTCAGTATTATTTGTTCTAGTTCTGTGGAAAATGTTCTTGATATTTTCATATGCATTGCATTAAATCTGTAGATTGCTTTGGGTGGTATGGACATTTTAACAAAATTCTTCTTCCAATCTATGAGCACAGAATTGTGTTTCATTTATTTGTATTGTCTGCAGTTTCTTTCATCAGTGTTTCATGATTTTTAGAGTACAGGTCTTTCAGCTCCAGAGTTAAGTTTATTTCTAGCTATGTTAATATTTTTGGTCACTTGCAAATGTGATTGTTTTCTTAATTTCTCTTTCTGCTGCTTCATTAGTAGTGTACAGAAATGCAAAGTATTTTAGTATATTGATTTTATATCCTGTGACCTTACTGAGTTCACTTACTGTTCTAATAGTTTTTTGGTGGAGTTTTTCAGGTTTTCTATAGATAGTATCATTGATCAGCGAATAGTGAGAGTTTCACTTCCTTACCAATCTGGATGCCTTTTCTTTCTTTTTCTTATCTGATTGCTGTGGCTAGGACTTCCAGTACTATCTTGAATAAAAATGGTGACAGCGGACATCCCTCTCTTGTTCCTGATTTTAGGAGGAAAGCTGTCAGGTTTTCACCATTAGGTATGGTGTTAGCTATGGGTTTTTCATATATGGCCTTTACTGTGATAAAGTACATCCCTTCTAAATCTATTTGTTGAGGGTTTATATCATGAATGAATATTGTACTTTGTCAAATGCTTTTTCTGCATCTATTTAAATGATCACGTTGGTTTTTTTTAATCTTTTCTCTTACTGATGTGATGGGTCGTACCAGGAGTATTTCTGAGCTGCTGTCTGACCAAACTACAGGGCACCTTTCCTGTATTGTCCCCTGAGGAGCTTCATTGGTGGGCAGGGTCTGCAGTCAAACCAGATGTTTATTCCCAGCCTACTGCTGGGGCCTAGTGGGACTGGTATGTGTGTGGTTATCTTTCCCTCTCCCCAGGGTAGGAATCATTTCAGAGTGGTGCTGGCTCCTGTGAGGGCTGCTTGCACATGACCAGGCTTGTGCACCACTTTAGATACGGTCCTGCCAAGGGCATATTGAAGGGGGCAGTTCCAAAGGAGAATAAGAGGACAGGGCAAACAATGTTAGCAAGATTTGCATGAGTCTGCCGTGGGAGGTGACATGAAGTAGAAGTTTGGCTGGAGGGGTCTTTTCTTGGGGGGAAGCATACTATGAGCAAGTAAAGTAGTGAGTGTTGGCACAGAGCTGGTTCCCACAGGCATCCATGTATCCAGGCTGGAGGGTATTGGGGTAGGGGTATGGAGCCAGACAGTTCTTTTGTCTTGGAAAAGTCTCCCAATGATCCCTGCCTCTCCAGCGGGCACTCTGAATTAGTAAACAAATCTCCATCATCTATACTACAGATATTTTTCAAACTGCTTCTATGCTATATTTCTGTGAGCCTCTTTATCTTATTGTCCCATTAAGGTTGGCGACTCAGTTTCCTATCACTCTGTTGGCTCTTCCAGGGTAGAACTGGCTGATTTTTAAAGTTCCTGGTTTTAAGTTCCACTGATTGCAAAAACTCACAAAAACTCACTGATTGCCCCTGTGATTTTCAAAACCAAATGTTTTGGGGATTTGTCTTCCCCATGCAGGTTCCCTGTGCTTGGGGTGATTGCTGTGAGAGTCTGTTTCTTTCCTTTCCCCAAATTCATGTCATCACACCTTCCTGTGGACAGTCCCCTAGGTCTGTTGAGCTCCAGACTGCATTTCTGCCCTTCCTATACCTGCTTTGATATGGCCTCTTCTTTACATGAACTGTGGAGGTCTGTTTTGCCAGTCTTCAGCACTTTTACTTCCCAGGGCATATTTGGTGATGTGTGGAGACCGTTTTGGTATCAAAACTCATAGACATGGTTGCTACTAGCATCTATTAGGTAGAGGACAAGATTTCTGCCAAGCATCCTATAATTCATGGAACAACCCCCAAGACAGACAATTACCTGGCTCCAAATGTAATTAGTGATGATATTGAGAAGCTACAACATAAAGAAAGAGGTTAGAAAAGAGAAAAGAATATACTCCTGTAAGATTCTTCATTAGGATTATCAAGATATAATTAAAATAATTAATGTTATTATTATATAGAAGATTTTAAGCTCTCTACAACCAAATTGCAAACAGCAAGCAAGAATATGAATTTCTCCAAACTGAAGACATCCTGTACCTAAAATTGATACGTATAATGCCTTTACCCATCAGTAGGTCAAAACATCTTTAAAAAGTTATTTTAAAAAAAAAGTTATACAACATTTAGAATACATGGAAGTATACCAAACATCCCCCAAAGGATATCTGCATGAGGTCTTCACTAATGCCTCAGAAAATATCTTTATAATGTAAACTAAATAATGACAAATTTCTATAAATATTACTCAACTATCAGGAATAAAACTCTTCAGAAAAAGTAAAAGATTTTGAAATGATAACTCTGCATTGGAAATCTGGGGTAAAAAATCTGGGGTAAAAAAAAATAAAAATATGTATTCTGCTGAAAATTTTACTGAATAAAAGTTGATTATACCTGTATTGGTTGATTTTTGCTGATAATTATAGTTACATTTTTCAAATGAAATCCCACACATGTGTCCATCTGTTCATTTAAAGGACATATTGATCCTGGGTATAAAAGCTGGTTTTCTTTATGCTTCTTAAGTTCTGACAATACCTGATTCAAAGAGTGATAGAGGTTACAAGATTTCTTCTCATCAATTTTTATTTTGTTTGTTTTTTAAGATGTTATTTATTTGAGAGTCAGAGAGAGAACATGAATGGGGGAGGGCCAGAAGGAAGAAGCAGATTTCCTGCTGAGCAAGGAGCCCCACGTGAACCTCCATTCCAGCTTCAAGCTCATGACTTGAGCTGAAGGCAGATGCTTAACCGCCTCAACCACCTAAGAACCCCTAACACTTTGTGTTACCCATATACAAAATTACATAGATTAATCAAATTTCAATTTCATTTATTAGAATTATATAATTCTTAATTTATCCTCTAATCTCTAGGTTTTTTTCTAAAATAATTTAATATAAAATGATAATCCACATTCATGTTAGTATATGTTTAGAATACAGTATTACCATTGGATGACTATAATTTCTAAGTAATTGAAGTGATGAGAAAAAATAATCTAAAAGTTTGCACTTCTGTACTGGTCCAGAAGTTCACATATGTGCCCATGAAAACATTCCACTCATTTCTTTTTCTGTAACTGTATTATGTGTGACTTAGATTTTGTTAACTTAAAATATCATTGCATGTTAAAATAATCTCTGAGATATCTGCTGGAAAGGAAATATTTGTTTATTGAAAATTGGCTTCTAGCCTAGGTAATACAGAAGAGAGTTGGAACCTATGCAAGGGAAGGGACATTGTGTGACAATCAGGAGACAGGGCAAAAGTTTTAGTCTTTTGCACAAATGACATAAATTGCTAAACCATAATTTTATTGTTGGTTTGAGCAGGTAAAGACTAAAGATTGCACTGTGTGTTGCTTTTATATTGGTAAGAATACAACTTACCTTAAAATTGCACTTTAAATTGTTTGAATCGTGAGCTACAAATTTATCCTGCATTTATGATCCTAAACTAGACTACTGAGAATCAGTTAGAATGAGCCTGAGCCATAAACTAACTGTACCTTAAATTGAACCAAATTAATTTTTGGAAGGGTACTTGATTAATTAGTACTATTTCCCCATTGCTGTCTTCCAGTAATTTCCCTTATGTTGAGATGCAGGTTACTCAATATAGATAGACAGATAGAGATAAGATTAAAATCAGATTTGCCTTTCATTTTGGGGAATAAGTTGAAAATTATCTAGT
The DNA here is from genome assembly GCF_009829155.1 of Mustela erminea. Taxonomy (NCBI): domain Eukaryota; kingdom Metazoa; phylum Chordata; class Mammalia; order Carnivora; family Mustelidae; genus Mustela; species Mustela erminea. Next base: position 107,016,460 of record NC_045617.1, on the reverse strand, counting down.
ATACAGATCATGACACCCTTTCTGCAAGATTTCTGAAAAATGTGACTCTGTAAAGATATTATTTCTAACCTATATCATTTTGTTGGTATAAATGCTGGATATTCTCACTAGGGCTACTGACTAAGAAGCTCTTAAATTAGCATGCTCCCCTACCAAGCATTATATTACATTGAAGGTACAATTTAATATAACAAGTTCTATAAAATAGGAGCTAGCAGGGCATAGCAATGGGAAAGCAGAGGAAAATAATAAAATTCACTGGAAAGGTCAAACATGTAATCCATTTTAATTTGTTTATAGTTTATAATTTAGAATACTAGGGAAAAATTATGAAATATTCAAGGCTACAGAGTACAATGTTGTGATTTTGTTTAAAAATAAAAAGAGGAGATTAATTAAGTGTTAAAAGAATCTCTTTTATTTTTGCTAATAGAATCTGTCAACTGAACGGTGGGAAAGGGTGAAAAGGTCTTTAGGAGGATCTAAAAGTTCTCCCCATATCATATTACTATTGTGCCCATACAATTATTTAATGTTATTGAAGAAAGATCCTTATGTTTTGGGGGGGTTTTGGTTTTCTTTTGTTCTCTTTTGTTTTTTTTCTGGAAAGAATAGCTTACTAACTTAATCCATACATTAGGCTATGAATCTAAGAAACTACTCTTTATTTTAAAATAGATTTTGAATCTACAAGGTACTATATGAATCATTTAATTATTACATGAATCATAAACAAGGCTTATTATTCACTGTCTTTGTAAGGAGCATGTTTGAACAATAAGAAAGGTAGGAAAAATTTAGTTTCTTCTAAATTCTGTAAGTTAAATCTTTTTCCTACTAGTCTATTTCTAATTTCTTATGCATAGTTGCTTATTTCATTATTATTTATATAGTACTATATATTAATATAGTGTTTTACAGTAGCACTATGTAATAGTACTGTATATACTGAAAAACATAGTACTATTGTAGCATTAAACAATGAGGTGTTATGATATTATATAATCTTGACATTTAAAAAAGTTCTTCATGTGTCATGATATTATATAATCTTGACATTTAAAAAAGTTCTTCAGTAGCAATGCAGTCATATGTTTTTTAGATGAAGACCTTACCTATATAGCACTTAAATAACTATACCATAGCACTTAAATAAATTATTCAAACCTATAGCACTTAAATAACTTATATAAGTTCACAAAAATAGCAACAGAACATGAAAAACATTGATGTTTATTCATATTTCATGATGTCAGCCATGTTGATGATTGTGTGTCTGTATTCATAATGGGAGTAGAGAACAATGTAGACAGAACCAGGACACTCCTCAGATCAAACTTCCAAATCATTCATTTTTTTCCTTCAGCTATAATACTCACATTTAAAAATCCCATCTAGCACGTTCTTTTCTTCCACTATTGCATTTTTCATATATCAGAAATCCACTTTTAAATGAGATCTTATTTCTGCCTCTTATTACTTATAGTCTTCCCTATGTATTTAAGCCTGTATAACATGATTATTTTTAATCCTGCTGATTTAAAAGTTGGCCTCATTTGGCATATGCCACCTTTCTTTTATAATGGTTATCTCTCGAGTGTTTACTTATTTGATCTGTGGTGATCTAGGGATATCAGACCCTGGCATTTATGTTCAGAAGGCTCTGAATACTAAGACCTGGATTGTATTTGCTCTTAGGTTTAAGGAGATAAGGGTGTAGCTGCTAAATGCCTTTGTGCAGGTAAAGCACTGCCTAAGTCTACAGAGTGTTATTCACATAAACAATGTTAAGTGGTGGGCCTTGGAGAACTGATTCCCAGGGGAGGGATCACGTAATTACTGAACTCATTCTAGTCACTCCCTTCTGGAGTCAATCCATCAAGAAACACTTTTTAAATTATTGTGTTTTGCTTTGTTTTGTTTTGTTTTGTTTTTAACTAATAGACTCTTTAAGGCAGTTTGAAGTTTACAAAAATATTGAATGGAAAGTCCAAGAAGTTCCCAGGTAGCCCACTACTCCCACCCCAATTTCCTTTTTTTATTAACATCTTGGCATTTGTTATGGTTGATGAACTTAACATTGATACATTATTATTAACCAATGTCCATAGTTTAATATGAATTACTATTCTGTGGATTTCAGAAACATATAATGGCATTATCTTGTGGTAAAATTACCATACAGAATAGCTTAACTGCCCTAAAAATATTGTCACTCTACCTAGTCGTTCATCCCCCATCCTCAACCCCTGGCAACTACTGACCATTTTACTGTCTCCATAGTCTCACCTTTCCAGAATGTCATATAGTTTGAATCATATAGTATATATAGCCTTTTTAAAATTCAATTTTTTAAAGACTTCATTAATTTTAGTTGAGAGAGAGAGAGCAGGGTGAAGAGCAGAGAGGGAGGGCAAGGAAGGGAGAAAGAACAGACTCTGTGCTAAGCATGGAGCCCAATGCGAGGCTTGATTTCGGGACCCTAAGATCATGACCTGAGAAGGAAGCAAGAGTGAGGTGCCTAACTGACTGAACCACCCAGGCACTCACACTATAGCCTTTTAGAATCAGCTTCCTTCACTTAACAATATACACTTAAAATTATTCTTTTAGTGGCTTGATTGTTTATTTTGTCACTGAAAAATATCACATTGTTTGGATGTTCCACAACTTATGTATTCATTCACCTATTGAAGTACTTTTTGGTTACTTCCAAGGTTTGACAACTTTGAATAAACTTGCTATAAATATTTGCCCCCAGGTATGTTTGTTTTGTTGGCATATGTTTTCAAATCATTGTGGTATATTCAAAGGAATGTGACTATTTGATTATATGGAAATTATGCTTGCTTTGGTAAAACAAAACAAAACTTCCAAAATATCTTCTATTATGGCTGTAACATTTTGTGTTCCCACCAGCAATGAATCAAATTTCCTTTTACTTCACATCCTTGTCACCGTTTAGTTTTGTCAGTGTTTGGGATTTTACCATTCTAATAGGTGTGTAGTAATATTTTGTTTTAATTTGCATTTTCCTAGTGATGGATTATGTTGAGCATCCTTTGATATATTTGCCATCCATATATCTTCTTTGGTAAGGTGTCTGTTGAAATATTTTGCCCATCTTTTAATTCTGTTGTTTTCTTGTTGTTGAATTTTGTGAGCACTGTTTGTATTTTAGATACCAGCTCTTTTTTTCATATGTGTTTTGGAAATATTGTCTTTACCCAGTGGCTTGTCTTATTCTTGATACATCCCAAGCCCAAGTGACTGTTTTGTTTTGGTATTTTTTTGAAGGCTTCATGCTTAAATTCTTAGAGAGAGCAGCATGGGAGCAGGATGTTCTCTGGATTGTAATCCATCTGGGCTGGTGGATCTGACTGGCAAAGGAAGAGAGCAGGATGCGTAAGAGTAGATGGGTTCTTTTTGTTTGCATAATCCTCACACATATTCAGAGTTCTTAAATTTTACTCTGCCAACACTTGGAGCATAACTTTCTGCAGATTTTTTGAACATGGAGCAAGCAATCTCTTACCTTACATGAGGTATGAGGTATTATAAATTTCAAATGTCTTACCTTATATGAGGTATGAGGTATTATAAATTTCGAATGTGGCTCCTTTCTTATTTATGATCATTAGCACTCTCAGCTTCAAGGCAAGACAAATTCTTCCCTAGCCATAATGGCATCAGCCTCCATCCAAGTTCTTCTGGTATCTGATACATGTGTGTGATCATATACTGTATTCTCAGTAGCAGCCAGATTTTGGGTCACTCCTTATTACGAGACTAAACCCCAGTATCTTTCTAAAAGGAACAAACTAAGTCAACTAGTTAATTTAGAAGGTAAACATATAATCAGCCTTTTAATTAGGTGGGAATCTTATAGAAACTTATAGAATGTTATCCTTAAATATTCACATTCATATTTCTCTATAGTTTAATATTGTTTACTGGCATTGGATAAATATAGGGTTTATTTTTTAATTAATTCTCCTATGGTCTTGAGATTATGTTCTAATTCATTGTGGTCTTGAGATTATCATCTAATTCATTATGGTTTTGAGATTATCTTCTAATTCATGGCAATTCCTTCAGATTAAGATAGAAGTTGTTAGAATTTAAGGTTTTTAAAAGGAGGATGAAGAAAGTTAGAGCATGAAGTTCATTAGTTTCTCCCAGGATACCTTATATATTCCAAAAGAAGAATATTTTCAATTTAAAAACAAAGAAGAAATTGCAAGCATTTTATTAGAGTTTATAGTGTTCACTACTTGCAACCTGTGGCAAAGCTTTTATATAGAAGTAACAACTTTGCGGTGATCTCATTAGGAAAACAAATCAATATTTTAAAAACAAAGCAAGCACAAAACACATTTAAGGAAAGCTCAAGACCTATTCATTACTTCTCAGTCAGAGTGTGATATTTAAAGCACTATAAACAAATCAAAAGAAGTGCATTGCCTTACATACTTTCTGTTTCTTCATCCTTTTAGCTGCCATTTATTTCTTTACTGAACTCGACATTCCAATAACATGTTCACTACCAAATTAAGACTGTTGGTTGTCAAGTGCTTTGAGACTCTAAAGTATAAAGAATAATAACCAAAATCATATTGTTATCTGGAAGCCAGAGTTCCACTTAATACAGCAGTCTCCCTTGCCTATTTTATATCACAATCTGTTATATAATTAGATAACATCTGAAATCTAGTAGGGATCCTGATGACAGGAATGTTCCTGTCTGACTTCTTAGTCTAGCTAATGAAGCATGGGAAGAAATTTTCAGCAGGTGTCAACCAATCTGTAGTAGTTGTGATACCAATCTGACAGTGTAGCAAGTGGTATTCATTTGCTAAGCACCAAATGAAAATGTTAATACATATATTTATGTTTTTATTTGGAAATAAAGAAAGGCTAATTGTGATATATATGGTGATAACTTAGAACAGTTCCACTTTCGATATAGACAGACTTAGTGTTTCTGATAATTTTATATAATTACACAGAAACAGCAGTAGTCAGCAAAGAACTGAATAAAATTTCTCCTTTAGAAAATAACCTACTAGAGATCTAAAAATATATATTTAAATAAAAATAAAAAGAGTTATTTTTTTTTCCCATATATGTTCAAGAAATGGCTCCTTCTACATCTTGCAACACAATGAAAAATCTTTGTGTAGTCTTACAGATAGTCATAAACCCTCTGGTTCAGTGGATGTATCTTTTATGATGTAAATAGGATCCCCTATAGCTATTCTTAGAGTAATTTAAAACTCATCCTATGAACCCTCATAAGCTAGTGAAATAGGAAAAGCATATCTGGCCAGAAAAACAGGTTTGCTAGATCTGCTCAGGCAATGAATTTTTAAAGGGTTTGCTTAAAACAACAGAGTATGTCAATTGGCAATATCAGTCCACATATGAGCTTTCAAATGCTCTCTTTCTAAGCCCAGGCAGCTGGGTGATTTGTACGATATTTGATTTTTGGTTTTTCAGCAGCCCATTTTGATTTAGTGCCATTTGCATTTTTATAGACAACAGCAATTCTGCAGCAGGCTCTGTTTTGTTGATAAATTTTGCAAGTTGATAAAGGTAAAGGGTATGTAGAACTTGAACCTGATAGAGATGTGTTGTTTTCAAATATCAGCACCACTGAGAGATGAGTCTCAGAGGAAACAAAACACAAATAACTAGAAATTATATTTTATAATTTTCTTTTTTCCCAAATTTAGACACACTGCCTTTCTGCTTACCTTTTTTTTTCTATATACTTGATATGTTTTAGACTTTTAATAAGAATTCATGAAGAAGTTTCCATATAAAAACACTAATATAGTTATTGGGAATTTTTACTGTGGATAATAATATTGCCCTACAACAAATGCTCTGGTCCTGAAGTTCAACTGCTAAAAGCAGGTTTGTTCTTAAGAGGGTTTTGTGGCCGAAATAAAAAATATCCGGAATGTGGAATGTATGAGGGTAAGGAGAGGATTAACATGAAAATTTTTATTTTTTTGTTCTAGAATCTCTTTCTTAGTTTACCTTTAGTTTTCTCACAATCATTTGCTATGTAAATAATTATGCCCATTTTATAAAAGAGACAATCTCAGAGAAATTAATTGTTTATGTCACATGATTCAGCTCATAAATGGAAGATTTGGGATTTGAACTAAAGTCTTAGATTCTGTTGCCTCAGGTAAATTTTTTTTTTTTAAAGATCTTATTTATTCATTAGAGAGAAAAAGAGAGTACAAGCAGGGGGAGGGGCAAAGGGAAAGGAAGAAGCAGGGTTCCCGCTAAGCAGGACCCAGTGTATAGGTCAGAGGATGGAGTGTCATGTTCAGTCAAGGAATCAGATAAAATGTAGTAAGTTTAACAAAGGAAGTAGTTACAAGGATAGATGAGATAAAAATCTAGTCTGAGAGGTCTAGATTTTTTAATGGAAAGTTTCAGATGAAGTTGAGAAATTTTGAGACTACCTAATCTTGAATAGCCCAGATAAGGATTAACAGAGATTTAAGAAACAGGTACTTGTTGGAGCATCTGGGTGGCTCAGTTGGTTGAGCATCCCACTCTTCATTTTGGTTCAGGTCATGATCTCAGGGTCCAAACAAACAAACAAAGAGGTACATGCTATTCAGATATTCAGCTTTGGGAACTATATTTTAAACATGAGAGACCTGAGGTTCAAGGACAGAAAATAGACCCCTAGTAGTGGCATAAATCAAGGATCAGAGGGACCTTAGTTTCTAGGAAAATGGTGTACAGAGGTAAATGAAAAGCTAATGTTAAAATTAACATGTCAAATGTAACTAAAATGCTAGAATTAACTCCATGCTAAGCAGATTCATAAGTGAATTGAGGTGCTTTTGCTTTTCCTTCTCTACATGGGTCTAGGAGTGATCTCAGATTGAGTAAAGATAAACCTGCAAATTAACATTAAACAACCCCAATTACAAGCCTTTGCAGTTACAACGATGGGTTTTTGTTAACCATTTTCTGTTGTTCTCCCTTCCCTTTTAACATGAAAGAAAGAGGAATTAGGGACACCTGGGTGGCTCAGTTGGTCAAACATCTGCCTCAGCTCAGGTCATGGTCCCAGAGTCCAGGGATGGAGCTCTGGGTCTGACTTCCTGCTCAGTGGGGAGCCTGCTTCTCCCTCTGCCTGCTGTTCCCCCTGCTTGTGCCCCACCCCCACAAATAAATAAATAAAATCTTAAAAAGAAAAAAAAAAAAGCAGAATTATAAAGAAAGGTTAGAAACAGCGTGACAAATGAGCTTCATTTTTCTGAATCTTTCTCCCACAATCAACCCTGAACAAACCCTGAACAAACAGGATTCTGAGTGATTAACATGAAATTTGTGAGTTCTCCTAAAAAGAACAAAGGCCCTTTTAACGACCGATTTGGGGGTGATGAGGTAGAGGCTACATGGAGATCTATAGCTGGGATGTAAATTGAACAAACATGAGTTCCTTCCTCACTGAGTTAGAGCTAGAGACTTCACCTGTTGGAGTTGTCACAGGAAGGACAATTTATTTGTGGCAATTAAGGAAATCACGGGTAGGAACTTTCAAAGCCATTACTCCCAAGCAAGGGTGCATGGGTTCCTTTTATTTAGGGTTAGGATGAAAGAAAGGGGAGTTTTGTCATCTTATGTAGAGGTAGCCATAAGGTCATGCATGCATTCATTCTATGTTATGTTAATGAGGTTTGTGCTTTGCCTTGGGCAGAGATTTTAGCATTATAACTATGTCAAGGTAACTGTCAACCACTCCATTGTCCTTCTATACAGGTTTGAGTCTGTAGTTGAACTCAAACTTGTCTGGGTGGTCTTGGCTAGCCAGAGCTCTACCATCAGTATAGTCATTACTACCTAAAGGGATAGTTTTGGTTCCCATCTTGGGATGCTTTGCACAACAGATCTTTTGTCCAAATTAAAAGATAAGCTGGAAAGAAGAACTTAAGGAAAATATAGAACAATGGTCAGTGGGTACATGCAGGTGGCCAGTAGAGATCATGTCTTGGAGTAATCATGTGGGGTCTTGCTGGTGACAGGGGAAGAGCAAAGGCTGGTAGAGACAGGGCTCTTGTGTTCTGCTTCTCTAAGTTCTCAACTTTGCTTGGAGCTTTTGTCATTACTTAGTGTAAATTTCTAAAAGACCAGCTATGGTTGCATAGGTTGCCCCCAGTTTACATCAGACATAATAAAATTTTTGCCCTTGGAAGTGCTCATGCTCATGCTCATTGTCATGCTCAGATCATACTGAAAACACTGATTTTGCTTTGGGCAATATTATCCATATCCTTATCTAAGAGCTGCATTACTACAATCATAAAAAGTTATTCCAGTTTTTTATTACTCACTAAGATCTGGTTTCATGATCAAGGATTAATCACTTCCTATAACAAAGAATTAAGGAGAAGTTATTTTTGTTTGTGTGTTTCCTCACATTATTGTGATACAAATCCACTAGTGGTTAAACTTCTTTAATCACAGAATGCTGTGAGGATAGTTCCTTTAATGTCTTCTATAATGTAAATATTTAAATATACACAATTCAGTATGTATATATATATTTGACTTCATGCTACATTTTTATATACTATAAATGGATCATTTTTTTCTTAAGAGTTTATTTTTTTAGAAGTTTTAACTTCACAGCAAAATGGGGAAGATTTAGAGATTTCTTATATACCCTCTGCCACACATGCATAGTCCCCCCCCCATTATCAACATGTCCCACCTGAATATTATATTTGTTACAATTAATGAACCTACACTGACTTATCCCAGTTATCCGAAGTCCACAGTTTACTTTATGTCCATGGGTTTGGGCAAATGTGTATTGACATATATCTATCATTTTGGTATCATGCAGAGTATTTTCACTGCCCTAAAAATCCTTGGTGCTCCACCAAATTCATTCCTCCCACCTTCCCACCTGGAAAGCACTGATCTTTTTACTTCCTCAATAGTTTTGGCTTTTCCAGAACATCGCATAATTGGGATCACATACAGTGTAACTTTTTCAGATTGGTATTTTTCACTTTGGTCTTCCAAAATGGCTGCACATTTTGTACTCCCACTAGCAATGAATGAAAATTACTATTTCTCCACATTCTTCCCAGGATTTGGTGCTGTAGGTGTTTTGGATCTTAGTCCTTATAATAGGTAAATAGGGTATCTCACTGACACTTCAATTTGCATTTCCATGATGACTATGTTGGGAAGCATCCTTGCTTAGTTGTCATCTGTATATCTTCTTTGGTTAGATACCTGTTAGTCTTTGGCCCATTTTAAAATTCAGTTGTTTATTTTCTTATTGTTGAGTTTTAAGAGGTTTTTCTCTGTATTTTATGTAACAGTTCTTTATCAAGTATGTCTTTTGCAAATATTTTCTCCCAGTCTGTTTTGTTTCCTCATTCCCTGTCAGCAAAGCCTAATTTTTTAATTTTAAAATTACAGTATCCAAAAAAATAAGGTTACAGTACAACTCATTAGTTCTTTCTTTCATGAATTGTGCTTTGGTGTTATATTTAAAATTCATTGACAATCCAAAATCATATAGATTTTCCCTTATGTTGTCTTACAGGAGTTTTGTAGGTTTGTGATTTACATTTAGATCTGTGATCAATTCTGAGTTAATTTTTGGAAAGGGTATAAGGTCTGTGTCAAGAATCATTTTTTGAAAATATGTGGATGTTCAGTATTTCCAACATCATCTGTAAAAAGACCATCCTTTCTCCATTGACTTACCTTTCTCTTTTGTCAAAGTTCAATAGAATATATTTGTGTGGATCTATTTTTGGGATCTCTAGTTGTGCCATTGATCTATATGTCTACTCACTCTCTGTGTCTGTTCACACTCTGAATTACTGTAGCTCAATAGTAACTCTTGAGGTTGGCTAGTGTCACTCTCCAACTTTGTTCTTCTTCAGTGTTGTGTTCCTATTCCAGGTCTTTTGCCTCTACACATAAATTTTAGAATCAGTTTGTCAATGTCCATACAATAACTTGCTGGTATTTTTCATTGGCATTTTATTGAATCAATAGATAAGTTGGGAAGAAATGACACTTTCACAATATTGTGTCTTTCTATCTGTGAACATGGAGTAGTCTCTCAATTTATTTCTCCCTTGTTTATTTAACCAGAGTTGTAGAATTTATCTCCTGTAAATCTTATCTACATCATATTAGATTTATACCTGTGTATTTCATTTTTTGTTGCTAATGTAAATGCTATTTGTTTTATTGTCAGTTCTTTGGCATTTTCTACATAGAAAATCATATCTATGCACAAAGCTTTATTTCCTTTTCTTGCTTTATTGCTTTTTTCAAGACTCCCATATGATGTTGAAAAGGAGCAGTGAGAGGAGACCATATTGCTAAATGTACATATGTATACATGTGTTTTTATACATACATATACATATATTCAGGACTGAATAGATATATAAAAGTCACTTCATTTTGTTAAACTTCATAAATATTAGCTGACTTTATCAGTATTTTTCTATTATTGTTTCTATTTTAATACTTACTAGGCTTGAAAATATTTTGTCCTTTGACATGAGATAGAAATCTAACATTTTTCCCTACTTTTGCTTTCCCAGATTTGACAAAATGTTCCAACACAATTTATTAAGTAAGCCATTAATTTCCATTGATTAAATATCCTACTTCAGCTGAAAGAAACTGTTTCTGAACTTTCTATCCTATTCCACTAATAATGTTCTTTCTAAAAATTTTTTTAAATGGGAATTTAAGTGCCTTTGTTGGGGGCTGTAGCTAGGTGATATTTAACTATGAATGTGTAGTTTTCAATTTCTAATAACTTTATACATATTTGCAATGATAACTATAGTAAGTAGATCCCAAAAAGAGAGAGATGATGCAAACACATAAACAAAGACATAGGACATTTATTATATATTAAAGGTGGTATAAAAAATAAATTTAGAAAAATACAACACTTAGTAAAATATGTCAGGATGAAAGTCTATACATTTGGGAAATATGATTAGGTCTGTACCACATGCTTGCAATAAAATTAATTCCTAATGGATTAAAAGATTATTATATGAAAATTAAAGCCATAAGAATATTAGAAGAAAATATAGGTTAAAATGGGAAATGTCTTTAGCAATATGACCTAAGGGGAAATAGAAAATATTGACAATTTGATTACATAAAATGTTAAATATTCTGTACATCAAGACACAATAAAAACTAATAACAAAAGAAAAATTTAAAACAATGTGACAAATATTGTTGCACACTATACATTAGTAAAGAAATTTTAAAGATGTGTTTATTTATTTTAGAGAGAGAGATTGAGAAAGCATGCACAGGGTGAGAGGCAAAGGGAGAGGAAGGAAAAAACTCAAGCAGACTGCGCACTACACTGAGCCTGACAAGGAGCTTGATCTCACAACCCTGAAATCATGACCTGAGTCAAAACAAAGAGTCGGGCACTCAACAGAATGCACCACCCAGACACTCCTAAGGAATTTTAAAAATCAATAAGAAAACAATAGCAAACCATGAATAATAATAAAATGAACAAAAATTTGAATATTTAAATGTTGGAAAAAATAGGGAATGTTAACAAGTCTATTATAGTTTTCAAAGCATCTTTTAATTAAAAGGACAGTTCTCTAAAAAAATAAAAATGTCATTTAATCTTCTCAAATTAACCAAAATATTAAAAAAATACTATAACATATACTTTTGGTAAATGTAGGGGTCCATTAGGCAATGTCTATCAAAAGACTTTGATCCAACACCACTTCTTATGATTCAATAAATTAGTTAGAATGTGGGGGAAGTTTCATGTGATTATATATGTGTATCAGTGTACAACAGAGATGTATTTCATAATAGAATCATTGAAAATATACCCAACAATAAGTGATTGAATACATATATGTATAAATGTGTATATGATTAAACATGTGTTTATATCTGTTATACATTTAAGTGTATAGTCAGGTAATAAAGAATTATTAATTAATCTTTTCTTCATTTGTAATTTTCCTCCCTAAGAGTATCCATTTCTGGAGTATTTCTTCTGTATTTTCATACAAATAATTGTATTCCAGAAATAAATATGATATTATAGATAAATATTATTACATCATATGCATATGACCTCATATAGGTACACAGAAAAACACACACTCACACAAACACACAAGCAAAATTTTAAATATACTTATCTCTTTTGGATAAAATTTTTGATGCTCTGTATTTTTATAAAACAGAATATGAAAGTATTTATAATGAGATTATATTAGAAAATGTTTGATTGGAAGATGAATTAGAATGATAATTCTGCATATACATTTACATCCCCTTCCAATTAAATTCTTTGGAAAAGCAAAAACCTGTTGCTGTGTTTTGTTGTTGTCACTGTTTTGAGTAAAGTTTAATAGTGCCCGCAATTTAAGAAAGAATATTTTTGGTGGCTAAGGTATTTTTTTTTCTAAATACTGTTAACTTCTATATATATTTGCCAATATGATTTTTTTTTAAGATTTTTTATTTATTTATTTGACAGACAGAGATCACAAGTAGGCAGAGAGGCAGGCAGAGAGGGAGGGGGAGGCAGGCTCCCCGCTGAGCAGAGAGCCCGATGTGGGGCTCAATCCCAGGACCCTGGGATCATGACCTGAGCTGAAGGCAGAGGCCTAACCCACTGAGCCACCCAGGTGCCCCGGCTAAGGCATTTTTGACAAATTCCTGGAAAACAAACTCATGATTATCAAAGAAGCAAAAGTGAAATAAACCATAGCAGAAAAAAGAAAAAAAAAAAAAACACACACATACAAAGGTGAAAAAAACTGGTGCAGAGGCAATTGCAATTTCAGTAATAATCAAAGCTCAGAGCCCATATAAAGAGTGCAAGAGGAAGACCCAAGCCCAGGGGAATCTAGGCAATTAAGAGATAACACTGTGAACTTCAGGCCATTCTACCTCACCTTGTTCTTTTTCTGAGTTAAGCAGTAGCAGTTCTGGTCTCAGGCAAAAACCTAGAACTGCTCTGAAGAAATGGAATGATCAGCATAGGAAACCTATTAACATGGGTGATGGGGCCTGAGATTAAATCACAGGTTAGGAAAACTCTGGGTCTCTGAAGTATAGATAGGGAAAATGAAAGAAAAGGCAAGAAGAGAAATAAATAGAAGTGTTCCAGTCTTACAGTAGAAACCTCATAATTTAAAAATTGTGATAGGATATTTCACCCTGCCTCCTCTTTTTGTATCCACAAAACCTAAAGGAACTGTGCCACATTCATTCAGAAGGAGTTTGAGAGCGGCGCCTGGGTGGTTCAGTGGGTTGAAGCCTCTGCCTTCAGCTCAGGTCATGATCCCAGAGTCCTGGGATCGAGCCCCCGCATTGGGCTCTCTGCTCAGTGGGGAGCCTGATTCCCCCTCCCTCTCTGCCTGCCTCTCTGCCTACTTGTGATCTCTGTCTGTCAAATAAATAAATAAAATATCTTAAAAAAAAAAAAAGGAGTTTGAGAGAGCCTTTTTTTTTTTAAAGATTTTATTTATTTATTTGACACAGAGAGAGAGAGTGAGAGAGATCACAAGTAGGCAGAGAGGCAGGCAGAGAGAGAGGGGGGGGAACCAGGCTCCCTGCTGAGCAGAGAGCCTGATGCGGGGCTCGATCCCAGAACCCCGAGACCATGACCTGAGCTGAAGGCAGAGGCTCTAACCCACTGAGCCACCCAGGCACCCCTGAAAGAGCCTTCTTATCCAGGGCATAAGACCCCTGGAAGACTACAACCCATTGAGCAAACCATTACAGCTATCTAAACTAATCAACAGGTCTTTATACTCAAAACTAAATGACAGCCATGTTCACAAAACTTTGAAAAACCACCAGCATGGAAAAGAAGACCATGATAAACAGAAGAACTGATATAGGAGAGAACATGTAAAAGCTTAAATCAAAATTAATTTTGTAAAGTAAAAAATATATTTTAATTATATAGGCATATGTTAGACTGCTATGTAAAAAAAAAATTTGATCATTTTATTCTCAGTAAATATAACTAAAGAAACCACTGGTATAAAATTCATTGTTAGTCCAAAGGAAAATCTAAGAAAGAGAAATTCCAACACTATTGAATAAAACGGGATTTTCTTATTATACTTGTTTTGAGAAACAATAAAACAGTGTGTGTGTGTATGAAATAAGATTTATATATATATAAAAAATAAGATTTTGTTAAAAATGCTTAGTCCGGTAGGAACCTCTCTTTTTTTTCCATTTTATTTTATTTTATTTTTTTTTCAGTGTTCCAGAATTCATTATTTATGCACCACATCCAGTGCTCCATGCAGTACGTGCTCTCCATAATAATCAACACCAGGCTCACCCATCCCCTACCCCCTTCCCTCCAAAACCCTCAGTTTGTTTCTCAGAGTCCACAGTCTCTCATGGTTTGTCTCCCCCTCCAATTTCCCCCATCTCACTTCTCCTCTCCATCTCTGTATATCCTCCATGTTATTCCTTATGCTCCACAAGTAAGTGAAACCATATGATACTTGACTTTCTCTGCTTGACTGATTTCACTCAGCATAATCTCTGCCAGTCCCGCCCATGCTGATATAAAAGTTGGCTATTCATCCTTTCTGATGGAGGCATAATACTCCATTGTATATACGGACCATATCTTCTTTATCCATTCATCCATTGAAGGGATCTTGGTTCTTTCCACAGTGTGGCAACTGTGGCCATTGCTGCTATGAATAGTCGGGTGCAGGTGGCCCTTCTTTTCATTATATCTGTATCATTGGGGTAAATACCCAGTAGTGCAATTGCAGGGTCATAGGGTAGCTCTATTTTTAATTTCTTAAGGAATCTCCACACTGCTTTCCAAAGTGGCTACACCAACTTGCATTCCCACCAACAATTTAAGAGGCTTCCCTTTCTCCACATCCTCTCCAACACTTGTTGTTTACTGTCTTGTTAATTTTGGTCATTTTAACTGGTGTAAGATGGTATCTCAGTGTGGTTTTGATTTGAATCTCCCTGATAGCTAATGATGATGAACATTTTTTCATGTGTCTGTTAGCCATTTGTATGTCTTCTTTGGAGAAGTGTCTGTTCATATCTTCTGCCCATTTATTGACGTGATTATCTGTTTCATGTGTGTTGAGTTTGAGGAATTCTTTATAGATCTTGGAAATCGGCCCTTTGTCTGTACTGTCATTTGTGAATATCTTCTCCCATTCCGTGGGTTGCCTCTTTGTTTTATTTACTGTTTCCTTTGCTGTGCAGAAGCTTTTGATCTTGAAGTCCCAAAAGTTCATTTTCGCTTTTGTTTCCTTTGCTTTTGTAGACATGTCTTGAAGGAATTTGCTGTGGCCGATGTCAAAAAGGTTACTGCTTAAGTTCTCCTCTGGGATTTTGATAGATTCCTGCCTCATGTTGAGGTCTTTTATCCATTTCGAGTTTATATTTGTGTATGGTGTAAGAGGATGGTTGAGTTTCATTCTTCTACTCCCAGCACCATTTATTGAAGAGACTGTCTCTTTTCCAAGGTATACTTTTCCCTGCTTTGTCAAAGATTATTTAACCATAGAGTTGAGGGTCCATATCTTGGCTCTCTACTCTGAGGAACCTCTCTTAACAATATAAAAGATGAATTAGATTAAAAGAAGGAATAATGCAATGAGATAACTCATTACTACATTTAGAAAATTGCACACAGCAGATAGAAAATGAGACTTCTTTTAAGACATTCATGAAATAGAGAAAAATGACTGTGTACCAAAAGTAATCAATCTTAAATTTTAAGGCAGATTTTCTTTGAACCTTATTTACTAGCCACAATAAAATAAAAGTGAAATTAACAATAAAAATGGGAAGAGTTAACAAATTCCTAGAATAAGAATACAATCAAAACTGAAATTATAAGCTATTTAGAAAATAATAGCAAAAAAGACACTACATACTAAAAACTGTGACATAGACAAGGAGGCACAAAGGAAAATGTGTATCCTTAAACACATGAAGAAGAATTTAGTAATAATTAGAAATTAATGTGTAAGTAAGCTAAAGTTAAAAAAAAAAAAAGGAACAACATAATATTCCAGAAGTAAATGAGGGAAGCCTTAATTAGAATAGTAATCAAAATCAATATTTTAGAATACAGCAGCAGTAACAAGTAAAGTAACAACAAAAGTACAAATTTGCCACTGGGTGTGGTGGAAAAAATAATGAATACTGTTATGCTGAAAATAAATTAAAAATTTTTTTAAAAGTACAAATTTGCTTAACAAAAACACACTAGGTTTTTTGAAGTTTCATAAAATAGGCAAATGATTGTCAGTGCAGAGAGAGAAGAATCACAAATAAATATTAGGAATAAGAAAGTAAACCTAACTATAGATGGTAGAAACTTTAAAGTAAAAATAAATACAATATGCAGTTATATATCAAAAACGTGAAAAATCTAGACTAAAAGATGGTTTTCATATAGGTATGCAAGAGATAGAAGGAAAGAATAAATGGAGAAGTTTGAAATGCTGTCAGAGAAAAATGAGACTATGGAATGAGGAGATCCTGGAGTCAAAGGAGCAGAACCTTACAGAAGGAAGTGCTTATCTGCATTAAATATCAGGGAAATACAAATAGGTGAGGGTTCAGTGAAACAATCAGATTTGGTTGTTTGGAGTTATTTGAATCGTGACATATCACACTCCTCTGTGCAGTGCAGCGTTGTCAATAATTATGGGCTTCTGGGGATGTAAGTAAACCTTTGCTGTGTTTTAGAAGGAATTACCCTACAGAGTATGGGATGGTACTGTTGAACTCTAATGTCACTGACTTCGATTTTTTAAAATACTTTATGCAACCAAAAAAGTTCTATGTATAAGAGCAAAAGCTCATTTGAGGGTTCTTTTATGAATACTAAAACTACTACTAATAATTCGTTTGGAGATATGTGCTTTACATAACATTTGATTCAGCATGGTGCTGCATACCTTAAAAGTCTTCTAGTCACCCATTATAAGCAAAATCTATTTTTGAAGATTGAATTTAAAAGAAATTTACTGTGGACTTTAGAATCACTGGATACTGTTATGTATCAATACACGTACAATTTCCACTCAACTGCAGTGGTAAAATAATCTGTTTTTCTATAGGATGGATCCTTCTGGGATTTTTTTTTTTCCTTTCCAAAAACTAAAATGTTATAAGAACAAATAGTGATAAGACAATTATTCTGAGACTAGATGGACTTTTCTGACTGTGACTGCTTGAAAAGAATAAATGTAGCTATATAGCTTTCAATGTATGTTCTTTTTTTATCAGTAGACAAAATAGAGTGTTTATGATATTTTAAAAATATTTTTAATTTCGGGGTGCCTGGGTGACTCAGTTGGTTAAGCAACTGCTTTTGGCTCAGGTCATGATCCCGTAGTTCCAGGATTGAGTCCCACATCAGGCTCCCAGCTCAGCAGGGAGTCTGTTTCTCCCTCTGGTTCTCGCCCCTCTTGTGCACTCTCTCACTCTTATTGTCTCTCTCTCTCTCTCTCTCAAATAAATAAATAAAACCTTTTAAAATTTTTAAAAAATTTCTTTATGGACTGTTTCTATTCCCGTTTATATTTTTGTCTCCTTTACATGTGAAATATGTCTGCGTAATTATTTTAAGAGGTATTCAAAAGAAAATTTCCATGGGACCAGATCCTAAACAATCTCTCAAGCTTCCACAGTATGCTTCCCTAATCCTAGCTGCTGAGTAATTATATATAGACTCTAGTAGGCAGTAGTATCACAAAGATCAAGTTACGAGCAATGTCTCTTGTCACTGAAGTTATTATCAAACTTCATGTAAAGGAATGTGAGGATAAAAGTAAAGAAAATTATTTTCTCAAATAGAAAAAGAAATATATTTATCAACATACATGAAAACAATATATACAGACATGACAAAATTTGTTCAACTTTAATATTCTTAGTTCTGTACACTTGCTTTACTCTCTTCAGTCTCTACCTATGCTGTCTTGGCTTCACACACCTTACTCCCATCTTCAGCTAGATAGCTTCTATTTTTGTTTTCTGCCTCAGCTTTCTATCTCCAAAAGGAAATTTTCCTAAATCTTTAAAAACAGACTGAATATATTTTCTAAGTGATCCAATCATATTTGGTCCTTTTAATTCTTAGCAGTCATCAACTATATTTATTTATTTATTTTTTTTTTTAAATCATGTGGTCAGTCATATGATAGCACTCTATCTTCACTAAATTGGCTACAACATAGGTGGGCAAACTATGAAGGCCAAATCCATCCACGTATCTGTTTTTGTACTTCCATCAGCTAAGAATAGTTGTTACATAATGAAAAGCTTAAAAACAAATCAGTAAGAGTCATATTTCATGTTTCAAGAATCAATTTTCATGCATGTGAAAATTAAAATTTCAGTGTTCATAAATAACATTTTATTGGAATGCCACCATGACCATTTATTAATATATTATTCCTGGCTACTTCTCTGCAAGAATGGCAGAGTTGAGGAACCACAAACTGTACCAAGCCAAAAATATTTACTATCTTGTCCATTGCAGAAAATGTTTGCCTACACCTTTCTACAGTATCAACCTACAATGATGTCAAAAAATACAATAGCTTCAAGTCTTCAATTACTTTTCATTGAATAATCCCAAGATATTGAAATAATGTCTTTATTTCTTTTCCTGCTTACTGTTGTGGGAGTTCAGATCTCATTACCTCTGTCTCTAATACTGAATGATCCAGAAACTGGCCATCTTCTAAATGACCATTGTTGTGGCCAGTACCATTGACACCTGGAGCAGGTGGAGCAGGGCAACACCATAAGTATGCTGTAGCCTTGACTATTCCTCAGAAAGAGCCTGGAAAGCATTAAAAAAAAAAAAAAGTATTCAGGCCTGCAATAATATAATGGATCACACCTTGTTAAACCACTATCCCATTTATGGATGCAGCTTTGATCTTGAATATAAGGGAAATATAAACTCTTATTTTCCTATTCAAGAATGAGGTCTATTTTGCTGTAACATCAAAGTGACTCCCTGGCAATGGCTTGAGGTGCAGTAAACAAGCAACACTCATTTCCTGAAGTCACATCAATGTAAGATGTATAGGCTCTTCCTTATCATTGTGCCTAAGGAAATCTCTCATGATCTCCTTCTGTATTACTGAAACTCATAGAAACAGAGAATAGAATGGTGGATGCCAGGAACTGGGATGAGGGGGGAAAGTGGAGTTACTGGGGAAAATGTATAATGTTTCAATTACCTAGTTATATAAGATAAATAAGTTCTAGAGAGCTATAGTACAACAGTGCATCTATAGCTAAAAGTATTGTATTATGCACTTAAAATTTTGTTAAAAGGATAGAACTCAAGTTAGGTGTTTACAATTAAAAAAATTTTAAATGTTATTTTAATCATATTTTATAACATGAATAATGGCAAGGGAGAAGATAAGATCATAAACAGTATTTTCTTTGTTGTTAAGGGATGGTCCAGCACTCAAAATTTCACTCATTAAGGCGGTTCATGGCAATTTGATTTTTCAAACTTCAGACCATCTCGGAGAAAAAGTTTTACTCCTGAACTTAATCACTAAAGGGCATATTTTATGGTTGCATATTCATTTAAAGACATCCTTATCAATTTATCAGAGAACTGCCCTGAAGTTATAATAAAACTTTCTGATATGACCAAGGACACACTTAAGGGAAATGGTTCACACTGGTGATCCCTGTATAAAGAATTCCTTGCCAACAATTTTCTACAAAGATCAAACAGGTAAATGACCTTTCAAAAGGACTAAACCATATCATCAGGCTCCATTTCAACCATTCTAAATTCCTTATAAAATATAATTCAGTTTTCCCACCTCTGCCCATTGCATGTGGGTATCCCTTTTGCTAAATATATACATGAAGGCATTATTAAAAATCATTATCACCACCATCATCTTTTTTATATATTCTATTTTTGAAATTGCCTTTATGTTTAAGAAACATTTTTTTAGGGGTGCCTGGGTGGCTCACTTGGTTGATCAACTGCCTTCAGCTCAGGTCATGATCCTGGAGTCCCTGGACTAAGTCCAGCATCATGAGGCTCCCTGCTCAGCAGGGGGTCTGCTTCTCCTTCTGCCCCTCCCCCTGTTCATGCTCTCTCATTTTCCCTCTCTGTCAAATAAATAAATAAAATCTTTTAAAAAACTTTTTTTAGAATTTTAATGTAAACTGATAGCAAAGTATTTTAAAATAATATTCTACTCTATGTTCTGAGGTATTCATATTGAAAAAATATATTTTTGAGATTATATAAAAATATAATAAGCTTAAGAGTTTAGTACATTGCTATTCTACTATTTCTTCTTTTTTCTATGTTTTTTGTTTTTTTTTAAAGATTTTATTTATTTATTTGACAGACAGAGATCACAAGTAGGCAGAGAGGCAGGCAGAGAGAGAGAGAGAGAGAAAGAGGGAAGCAGGCTTCCTGCGGAGCAGAGAGCCCAATGCGGGGCTCGATCCCAGGACCCTGAGATCATGACCTGAGCCGAAGGCAGCGGCTTAACCCACTGAGCCACCCAAGCGCCCCTTCTTTTTTCTATGTTAATCTTTATTTCATATTAATAATGGAGATACTCACAACATTCAATTGATACTTTATCCATAGAATAATACATTTTACCTCATGTGATTTAAGTTTAAGAATTATTTGCAGCTTATATGAACATATAGTGTATCTCTGATATATGCACACATATATATACCTATATATATAGTTACATATATATACCTATATACATATATATAGTTAACTATTATATATATAGCTATATCTATCCATATATAATTTTAAAATTTTCTTCCATTTCTATTCATACCTTTGAGGGATCTGTAGATTTAAAATAAATATTTGACTTCTTTTTAGCTTCACTTACCTAGCTGAACACATAATCTCTTTTCGCTGGGAATCAATTCTTCCTTTGCCTGACTCAGCCATTTTCTTAAAGTGAGAATAATCTAAATTACTTTCTATTTCAAAATAATAAAATACTCAAATTCCATTCAAAGGATTATGTAGTAAGAACTTATTAGAGCAGAAAATAATAAATATATTTGATTTTATCTGTGAAATGTTCTCAAATGTGTTTTTCAGTAGAAGGGCAAGTGTGAAAGTACTGATAGGAAAAGCCCAATGAATATTTTTAAGATATTTTTTCAATGAAAAGGAAGGAAGGGAGGGAGAGACAAAGGGAAATATGGAGGAGGGAAAAAGAGAGGGAAGAAAATATAAGCAAAATCTCATGGTACCCTAAGGTTCTAAGATTGAAGAGCCGGTAATAGAAGCTTTTACCTCTTACCTTCTACTATTACATAATGTTTGATTTGGTACTAGATTATATTACTTAAAAGGTAAAATAGACTTATAGAATCATGGAATAGAATAGAAAACCCAGAAATGAACCCATGGTTCATATATGATTATGGTCAATTAATCTTCAACAAAGCAGGAAAGAATATCCAATGAAAAAAAAAGACAGACTCCTCAACAAATAGTGTTGGGAAAACTGGACAGCCACATGCAAAAGAATGAAACTGGACCACTTTAATATACTGTACACAAAAATAAATTAAAAATGCATCAGAGACCTAATGTGAGACCTGAAACAACAAAAATCCTACACAGAAAGTCACCTTTTTGTCATTGGCCATAGCAACTTTATAGATATGCCTCCTGAAGCAAGGGAAACAAAAGCAAAAAATAAACTATTGCGACTTCATCAAAATAAAAAGTTTCTGCACAGCAAAGGGAACAACCAAAACTAAAATGCAGCCTACAGAATGGGAGTAGAAACTTGCAAATGTCATATTAGATAAATACTTAGTATCCAAAATCTGTAAAGTGTTATCAAACTCCACCCCTTCCAAAAAAAAAAAAACCAAATAATCCAGTTAAGAAATGGGTAGAAGACATGAATAAATATTTTTTCCAAAGAAGACATACAGGTGGCTAACAGACACATGAAAAGATGCTCAACATTACTCATCATCACAGAGATAGAAGTCAAACTACAATGATATACCACCTCACACCTGTCAGAATGGCTAAAATCAATGACACAAGAAACAAAAGATGTTGGCGAGGATGTGGAGAAAGGGGAGCCCTCTTGCACTGTTGGTGGGATTGCAAACTGCTGGAATCAGTCTGGAAAACAGTATGGAGATTCTTTGAAAATAATAATAATAATAGATCTACCCTGATATACCCTATGACCCAGTAATTGTACTACCAAGTATTTACCCAAAGAATACAAAAATACTGCTTTGAAGGAATACATGAACTCAATTTTTATAGCGACATTATCTGCAATAGTCAAATTATGGAAACAGGCAAAGTGTCCATTGAAGGATAAATGGATGAGGAAGATATGGTGTATAGTTAAAATGGAATATTACTCATTCATTAAAAAGAATGAAATCTTGCCATTTGCAATGATATAAATGGAGCTAGAGACTATTAACTAAGTGAAATAAGTCAGTAAAAGAATGGCAAATATCATATGATTTCACTCATATGTGGAACTTAAGAAAACAAAGGCGCAAAGGGTAAAAAGAGAGAGAGAGAGGTAAACCAAGAAACTTGGCTTCTTGGTTATAGACTCGTAACTGTAGAGAACAAACTGAGGTTTCCCATAGCGGAGATGGTGGGGGAGGGTTGGGTAAATAGATAGGGATTAAGAAGTGCACTTGTTGGAATGAGCACTGGATGATATTGTACACACACAATATTGTACACCTGAAACTAATAGTACACAGCATGTTAACTAACTGAACCTGATTGGAAACTTTTTTTAAAAAGGTGATTAAAAAATTTTTATAAGAAATTAATATTTCAAAACTTTTTCCATAGCCTAGCTATTTTTTTCTGGGTCTTAATTATTTGAAAATAGAACCAACAGCTCAATAAAGGACAAATGAAGTTTTGGTGCTAAATATTCTCAGAATTTATTAACTGTGAGTGTACTTACAAAGATATTTCCTTAAGGTCCAGCTTCATTTCTTTAAAATAAAATGGTAATTTCCAACATTAGATCAGATATATTTTTAAGTATAAAAGAAACACAGATGATTTGTTTTAAGAATAACAGTGGCGATTTCTTGGGGGGAGGAGACAAGAAGGCGGAGAAGTAGCAGGCTGAGACTACTTCAGCTAGCAAACACCTGAAAATCCATCGGCAGATCGAAGAGAAGAAGAACAGCAATTCTGGAAACAGAAAAACAACCACTTTCTGAAAGGTAGGACCCGCGGAGAAGTGAATCCAAAGCGACGGGAAGATAGACCCTGGGGGGAGGGGCCAGCTCCCGGCAAGCGGCGGACCAACGGTGCACAAAATCGGGACTTTTAAAGGCTGTTCCGCTGAGGGACATCGCTCCAGAGGCTAAACCGGGGCGAAGCCCACGCGGGTTCAGCGTGGCCTCAGGTCCCGCAGGGTCACAGAAGGATCGGGGGTGTCTGAGTGTCACAGACCTTGCGGGTATTGGAACGGGAAAGCCAGCTACAGAGACAGAGCCGACAGTAAGTTCACAGCTCGGTGTTACCTTGAACTGGTCGCAGGCTCGGTGAGCTCGGAGCGCGGCCGGAGGTCAGGCAGGCGGGAGTAACTGGGCGCTGTTCTCTGAGGGCACACTGAGGAGTGGGGCCCCGGGCTCTCAGCTCCTCCGGGCCGGAGACCAGGAGGCCGCCATTTGTATTCCCGTCCTCCGGAACTCTACAGAAAGCGCTCAGGGAACTAAAGCTCCTGAAAGCAAACCCGAGCAGATTACTCACCCCGGCCCCTGGTAAGGGAGGTGCAATTCCGCCTGGGGCAAAGACACTTGAGAATCACAACACCAGGCCCCTCCCCCAGAAGATCAACAAGAAATCCAGCCAAGACCAAGTTCACCTACCAAGGAGTGCGGTTTCAATACCAAGGAGAGCAGCAGAATTCCAGAGGAGGAGAAAGCAAAGCACGGAACTCATGGCTTTTTCCCTGTGATTTTTTTTAGTCTTGCAGTTAATTTAATTTTTTTCTTTTTCATTTTTTGTTTTTTTTCTCACCTTCTGGTAAAATTATTTTTTTAACTTTTACCTTTTTCTTTTTTAACATTTTTTAACTAGTTTAATATATATATTTTTTCTTTTTCATATTTTTCTTTATTTGTTTTCTTTTTTTAAATTCTTTTCTTTTCTTTTTTCTTTTTTTTTTTTTTCTTTCTTCCTTTTTTGAGCCTCTTTTTATCCCCTTTCTCCCCCCTCACGATTTGGGATCTCTTCTAATTTGGTTAAAGCATATTTGCCTGGGGTTTTTGCCACCCTTTTAGTATTTTACTTGCTCCTTCATATACTCTTATCTGGACAAAATGACAAGACGGAAAAATTCAACACAAAAAAAAGAACAAGAGGCAGTACCGAAGGCTAGGGACCTAATCAATACAGACATTGGTAATATGTCAGATCTAGAGTTCAGAATGACAATTCTCAAGGTTCTAGCCGGGGTCGAAAAAGGCATGGAAGATATTAGAGAAACCCTCTTGGGATATATAAAAGCCCTTTCTGGAGAAATAAAAGAACTAAAATCTAACCAAGTTGAAATCAAAAAAGCTATTAATGAGGTGCAATCAAAAATGGAGGCTCTCACTGCTAGGATAAATGAGGCAGAAGAAAGAATTAGTCATATAGAAGACCAAATGACAGAGAATAAAGAAGCTGAGCAAAAGAGGGACAAACAGCTACTGGACCACGAGGGGAGAATTCGAGAGATAAGTGACAGCATAAGATGAAACAACATTAGAATAATTGGGATTCCAGAAGAAGAAGAAAGAGAGAGGGGAGCAGAAGGTATACTGGAGAGAATTATTGGGGAGAATTTCCCCAATATAGCAAAGGGAATGAGCAGCAAAATTCAGGAGGTTCAGAGAACGCCCCTCAAAATCAATAAGAATAGGCCCACAACCCCTCACCTAATAGTAAAATTTACAAGTCTCAGTGACAAAGAGAAAATCCTGAAAGCAGCCCGGGAAAAAAAGTCTGTAACATACAATGGTAAAAATATTAGATTGGCAGCTGACTTATCCACAGAGACCTGGCAGGCCAGAAAGAGCTGGCATGATATTTTCAGAGCACTAAACGAGAAAAACATGCAGCCAAGAATACTATATCCAGCTAGGCTATCACTGAAAATAGAAGGAGAGATTAAAAGCTTCCAGGACAAACAAAAACTGAAAGAATTTGCAAACACCAAACCAGCTCTATAGGAAATACTGAAAGGGGTCCTCTAAGCAAAGAGAGAGCCTACAAGTGGTAGATCAGAAAGGAACAGAGACCATATACAGTAACAGTCACCTTACAGGCAATACAATGGCACTAAATTCATATCTCTCAATAGTTACCCTGAATGTTAATGGGCTTAATGCCCCTGTCAAAAGACACAGGGTATCAGAATGGATAAAAAAACAAAACCCATCTATATGTTGCCTCCAAGAAACTCATTTTAAGCCCGAAGACACCTCTAGATTTAAAGTGAGGGGTGGAAAAGAATTTACCATGCTAATGGACATAAGAAGAAAGCAGGAGTGGCAATCCTTATATCAGATCAATTAGATTTTAAGCCAAAGACTATAATAAGAGATGCGGAAGGACACTATATCATACTCAAAGGGTCTGTCCAACAAGAAGATTTAACAATTTTAAATATCTATGCCCCCAACGTGGGAGCAGCCAACTATATAAACCAATTAATAACAAAATCAAAGAAACACATAAACAATAATATAATAATAGTAGGGGACTTTAACACTCCCCTCACTGAAATGGACAGATCATCCAAGCAAAAGATCAGCTAGGAAATAAAGGCCTTAAACGACACACTGGACCAGATGGACATCACAGATATATTCAGAACATTTCATCCCAAAGCAACAGAATACATATTCTTCTCTAGTGCACATGGAACATTCTCCAGAATAGATCACATCCTCGGTCCTAAATCAGGACTCAACCGGTATCAAAAGATTGGGATCATTCCCTGCATATTTTCAGACCACAATGCTCTAAAGCTAGAACTCAAGCACGAAAGGAAGTTTGAAAAGAACCCAAATACATGGAGACTAAACAGCATCCTTCTAAAGAATGAATGGGTCAACCGGGAAATTAAAGAAGAATTGAAAAAAAATCATGGAAACAAATGATAATGAAAATACATCGGTTCAAAATCTGTGGGACACAACAAAGGCAGTCCTGAGAGGAAAATATATAGCGGTACAAGCCTTTCTCAAGAAACAAGGAAGGTCTCAGGTACACAACCTAACCCTACACCTAAAGGAGCTGGAGAAAGAACAAGAAAGAAACCCTAAACCCAGCAGGAGAAGAGAAATCATAAAGATCAGAGCAGAAATCTATGAAATAGAAACCAAAAAAACAATAGAACAAATCAACGAAACTAGGAGCTGGTTCTTTGAAAGAATTAATAAAATTGATAAACCCCTGGCCCGACTTATCAAAAAGAAAAGAGAAAGGACCCAAATAAATAAAATCATGAATGAAAGAGGAGAGATCACAACTAACACCAAAGAAATACAAACTATTATAAGAACATACTATGAGCAACTCTACGCCAATAAATTTGACAATCTGGAAGAAATGGATGCATTCCTAGAAACATATAAACTACCACAACTGAACCAGGAAGAAATAGAAAGCCTGAACAGACCCATAACCAGTAAGGAGATTGAAACAGTCATTAAAAATCTCCAAACAAACAAAAGCCCAGGGCCAGACGGCTTCCCGGGGGAATTCTACCAAACATTTAAAGAAGAACTAATTCCTATTCTCCTGAAACTGTTCCAAAAAATAGAAATGGAAGGAAAACTTCCAAACTCATTTTATGAGGCCAGCATCACCTTGATCCCAAAACCAGACAAGGATCCCATCAAAAAAGAGAGCTATAGACCAATATCCTTGATGAACACAGATGCGAAAATACTCAACAAAATACTAGCCAATAGGATTCAACAGTACATTAAAAGGATTATTCACCACGACCAAATGGGATTTATTCCAGGGCTGCAAGGTTGGTTCAACATCCGCAAATCAGTCAATGTGATACAACACATCAATGAAAGAAAGAACAAGAACCATATGATACTCTCAATAGATGCTGAAAAAGCATTTGACAAAGTACAGCATCCCTTCCTGATCAAAACTCTTCAAAGTGTAGGGATAGAGGGCACATACCTCAATATCATCAAAGCCATCTATGAAAAACCCACTGCAAATATCATTCTCAATGGAGAAAAACTGAAAGCTTTTCTGCTAAGGTCAGGAACACGGCAGGGATGTCCATTATCACCACTGCTATTCAACATAGTACTAGAGGTCCTAGCCTCAGCAATCAGACAACAAAAGGAAATTAAAGGCATCCAAATCGGCAAAGAAGAAGTCAAATTATCACTCTTCGCAGATGATATGATACTATATGTGGAAAACCCAAAAGACTCCACTCCAAAACTGCTAGAACTTGTACAGGAATTCAGTAAAGTGTCAGGATATAAAATCAATGCACAGAAATCAGTTGCATTTCTCTACACCAACAGCAAGACAGAAGAAAGAGAAATTAAGGAGTCAATCCCATTTACAATTGCAGCCAAAACCATAAGATACCTAGGAATAAACCTAACCAAAGAGGCACAGAATCTATACTCAGAAAACTATAAAGTACTCATGAAAGAAATTGAGGAAGACACAAAGAAATGGAAAAATGTTCCATGCTCCTGGATTGGAAGAATAAATATTGTGAAAATGTCTATGCTACCTAAAGCAATCTACACATTTAATGCAATTCCTATCAAAGTACCATCCATCTTTTTCAAAGAAATGGAACAAATAATTCTAAAATTTATATGGAACCAGAAAAGACCTCGAATAGCCAAAGGGTTATTGAAAAAGAAAGCCAACATTGGTGGCATCACAATTCCGGACTTCAAGCTCTATTACAAAGCTGTCATCATCAAGACAGCATGGTACTGGCACAAAAACAGACACATAGATCAATGGAACAGAATAGAGAGCCCAGAAATAGACCTTCAACTCTATGGTCAACTCATCTTCGACAAAGCAGGAAAGAATGTCCAATGGAAAAAAGACAGCCTCTTCAATAAATGGTGCTGGGAAAACTGGACAGCCACATGCAGAAAAATGAACTTGGACCATTTCCTTACACCACACACAAAAATAGACTCAGAATGGATGAAGGACCTCAATGTGCGAAAGGAATCCATCAAAATCCTTGAGGAGAACACATGCAGCAACCTCTTCGACCTCAGCCGCAACAACATCTTCCGAGGAACAACGCCAAAGGCAAGGGAAGCAAGGGAAAAAATGAACTATTGGGATTTCATCAAGATTAAAAGCTTTTGCACAGCAAAGGAAACAGTTAACAAAATCAAAAGACAACTGACAGACTGGGAGAAGATATTTGCAAACGACATATCAGATAAAGGACTAGTGTCCAGAATCTATAAAGAACAAACAAACAAACAAACAAAAAAAGGTTTTGCTGAAAAAAAAAAAAGAAGAACTGTGGCAAGTGATCTCTTTTCTGTTTCATACTGTGTTTGTAATCCCTTTTGAAGTTGGATTTTATAGTAAGTTATTTTTAGTAATCTTATCAATATTATTCTATAGGAATTTATTTTAATGGTGATACTCTAGTGATAATTTTGTGAAATAAATTCATTCCAAAACTAGAACAATCAAATCTAAAGTAGACCATAGATATACTTACTGAAATCAATACACTATAAATGCCTGTTTTCTTTCAAGATAGTAAAGCAGTGGTGTATAAGGTGCAGTCACTCTTGAAAATTAGAGGACTCAAAGTGCCAAATAAATTTTAAACAATTTTATATCTAAGGAAAGTGGTGTGTATGTATGTGTGTGTGTATACACGTCTCAAATATATGAAAATACATGCATATTTACCTTAGGAGCCACAGAAAAAAAAATAATGCATCTTTTGGAGAAATTAGTCATGTCTTAGTCTCAACAGAGACAGCAGAAACAGACCCAATTCATAACATAACCTTCCCATGTTGCCCTTTAGAGAAACTTTACAAGCTGCTGATGTTAGTGCCAACTAATGGGTTTTCAGGAGCCCAATGATTTCATCTCAGACTCTTGTAGATGAATGTGTGGGTAATCAGTGAACAGGGTCCCTAATGTGTGTATGTTGCAAAAACAAGTTAGCCTTTACCTTCTGAAACTTGCTGAATGAGGGAATTCATTAGTTTCTTAATTTTTTTCATCAATCATCCTAACAAATATTATTTTACATTTTCATATTAATGCTACTTAACAAATTATATCATAAATGGGAGAAATTGAAATATCAGGTATATATAGGATGCTTTATCTGTGTTTACTTTTCCTATTTGCTTTTAAACTCTTAAAGAAATTAAAGTAATACTAATAATAACATCAATAGCTATTTTTTGTTGTTTGAGCACTTACTATATACCACAAACATATATTGTTTCTGATAATCCTCAAAAAAATACCTGTGAGGATATAGGTATTATTATCATTGTTGTTGTTTTGTTGTTATTCCTGTTTAAATATGGAGAAACAAATGTAGAGAAACTAAGTCTGTTTCCTAGGACAAACAGAGTTATAAATAAATTCTCAGTGATAATCAGAATTTGTGGCTGACCTTCAGACGGGTTGATTCTCTATATTTCATTGAGAAAGGAAGCGTCTCTATCCCTCTCTGCTCCATAGGAATCTCTTCTGAGCCTTGAGCTTCCAACTTCCTAGACAAGATTGTAATGGCTTTATATTTGATGGTCTCAACTCACTTATGCAGAACACTCTAAATTCGAGTAGAGTTAAGAAATCTCCAAATTCACTGATGGCAGGAAAATGGGACATGAAAATGTTTAGTCCTTTATTTTCCACTTAAAACAGTCTTTTTAGGCAAAATGTTTTCAAAAAGCATTCTTATTTTCCTCCCTCCCAGTTACTTCTCCCAGCAAGTCACATCAAAGAGTTGGAGAGGATGGCTGATTCTGAGGTGCCCACTATTCCTCATTGGTACCATCAGCCCCTTTTGACATGTTTTGTCTCACTGGTTGTCTTGAATTTCAGCCTCTGACTTCACAGAGTTCCTACTGAAGCATCCATTCTTTGGGTCCTCTTGGCCCTGTAAATGCACTATGCCCTTGACCTGCTCATCACCTCCAATTGATAAGCCCCAATTAAAGGCAATGTTGATCCATTGAGATTCAAGACTGTTTTCACACAATAGCTTCTTTCTTCTGGGCCCCTTTGATGAGTCCATAGCCTATGGCAGGAGACACCAGAACAAAGTTGTAAGCTTTCTTTGCTATAGCCATAGGAAATATTTTGGTTCATTTCATACCTCACACCCACCTGAAGAGAACAAGAGTGTATAAATTGCTTCCATTGAACTCTCTCTCCCTTTCTGCCTTCATCTGCCCTGATGCCATTACTGCTTTCAAATAACCTTAAGCAGGAAGCTATCTTATTGAGAGCTTGCAAGTAGGGTGAGCAGCCATCCTGGTTTGCTCAGTACTGAGGGAGCTCTGGGAGAGAATTTTCAGTGCTAAAGCTGGGAACATCTAGGCTAACCAGGATGGTTGGCCACCCTACATACAAAGATAGTATCTCAAAATCCTCACCAGCCTGGGACATCAAGGAGGCCAGTGTGTGTGTCATGTTGAAATTGAAAAGAAAAGTAGAAGAGTACAGGTGCTAATGTGGAAAGATAGAAAGCCTATAACCATTTAGGGTGAGAGGACTGGAAGAACTGTGCTCAGTACCAAATTATCCTTGCTCAGAGAGTCTGGACTCAGTATTCTGAGAGTGTAGAATATTTTTACGCATCATCTCCTTGGTACTTTCATCAAGGACACACAAATGCAGGATTAGTATAGCAAAGTTCAATGTACATTTCTGTGCTGAAGATATTTTTGGCTTCAATATTATACAAGGTTTAAATGTTTTAGGGAAGTGTTTTCATTTGCCCTGACTTACTTTAGCGCTATTACCCATGGACATTATCCATGGTAGTAACCTCTAGTACCTTACAGAGGCTATCCTACACATTTTATGAAGTGTTCCATTAGTTTATTTTCAAAAATTTTACTCTTAAAGGCTTACTCTTTTCTAATTGTCAATATTTTTCATCCTTATTGCTATTATTAAAAATAACTCAGGAGAAGTGAGTTCTCCATCTCAATCATTTGTAGACTATTATATAATCACAACCTCCCTTATTTTTATTTTAAATATAGTTCTCTCTTTACCTGTGAAATATATTTAGAAGCTCTAGTTCCTTTTTAATCTCTCAATTACTAATTTATTCTGCCCTGGCAATGTAACTGATTATATTTTGAAGTGAGATAGTAGAAATGGAATTAAATTATCAGTGTTATATTATTTCTTTCCAAAAATAGGATGACTCCTCTTATACATTTCAATTCATTTTATACAAGCATACTATTTTCACCTTAACAGTAGGTGAAATGACAAGAGAATTGCCTTTAGGTAAAATTATATAGATAAAATTAGATTTATAAATGCATAAAAATAACTTATTAATTGGGCAACATAAAAGTAGACTAAAGAAAGTGGTGATAAGTAGTTCATTGTGGCACTGAATCTGTGAAATGATCTCTGTACAGTGATCAATGATGGGTCAAAAAAATTGGAACAAAGATTATCTAGCCAAATATCTTCTATCTCTTAATAGCTACCTGTCTCCTTACACAAATAAAAACTAATTTTCTACTGTGATAAGTAGATGTAAGAGTGTTATCTTTTTTTCCCTTCAAATTGATTACCTTTGTCCCCAAAACAAGACCATTTACTAAAACAAAAGTAGACCTAGCTCTATCTCCTGTTTTTCTCCTAGTGCAATGTAGAAGAAGGAAAAGAAATCTGGGCCAAGAAAGGTGTATTGTGACACAGCTTTAGTCCATTCTAGTAAGAGTATTGTGCACCTTGCATTGCAAGGAATAGAAAAACTGGGTCTGTGTCCTCAAGTCAGAGAAAAAGAAAACTCCCTCAGGGGTTTATTGCCAGCACAATAATAATAGGATGAACTGGGTGCAAATTCTGTTTCATGGGGTTATTACTCAAGGAAGAGGGTCATAGATTCTTTCTTTTGTCATTGTTCTAAGCAAAAGACACCAAACATTCAGGTGTCAAGCTGTCCAATCACTGGTAACACAACAATTTTTTTAGTTTACTATAAATATCTAACCATACTCATATTTTGATATTAGCATTTGCCTTGCATTATAATCGAGTTGTGTAAGTCTGCTCTTACTCTAAAATGCCAAGGTTTCAACTTATTTAGGGAAGAGTGTAGTGGCCACTGAGGCAAATACAGATGTCCAGCCTTCCCAAAGAGGACTTTCCCCAGGTACCCTATCAATGGACCACTGAGACAAAAAATAACATATAGGATTGACTCCCACTAAAAAACTGTATGATAATGAGATATATTTATAATTAACCTTTTAATAAATTACTCTACTGTAGAAGTAGTTGCAAAATAGGAAAAAGAACAGAACACTTGGAGTCCAAAGACACAAAACCCATTTAGTTACTGATTCGATAAGGCATCATAATGTTCTCTCTCTCTCTCTCTCTCATTTAGCAGATTGGAATAAAATTGTCTGTGAAAGGCCTTTATACATTCTAAAATAATACAAGATGTTATAATATGGTTATGACACCAAAATGTCCAATATTCCAAAATTCCAATATTCAGGCTTTTGGGAAAGAAAGATGAAAAAAGATCATTAAAAGGCAGTGCAATAAGTGTTACAATGGAAGTCTGAACAGGATGTCAGGGAGCAGAGGAGAGAATTATTACCTTGTTGTCCTAAGAGGAGCAGTTGACAGGGATGATTTTTCAAGGCACAGTAGGACTTGTCTACAGAGAGATCGTATGGGAGCACATTCCTAACCAACAAAGAGCATCAGGCATGTCTTCTTGTCTTCTTGGAAAATGGAATTTTTGTCCTCAGTTAAAAATGTGAATAGTAGGATATAAGGATGGAGAGTAGGTTGAGAACAGGTTATATAGGGGTTTCCATGTTATTGTAAGAATTTTGTATTTTATAAATCAGATAATAACCTAGTGTGTATATATTTGTTAGTAAGGCTCCATCTACCAAGTCTTAAAGAAAAGGTATAAATTACCCAAATATCGAAGTGACTACAGTAAACTTTCTCTTGTTCCTGAATAACTGCATAAAGAAATGCCATGTCTGTACAAAAGACACTATAGATTTATAATTTTTAAATTCAGAAAACATACAAACTTTGATTTTTATAGTTATTTTCAATTACCTGTTTCTTGAGTCGTTTTTTAGGATGCGTCTCCCCCACCCCTACAACAACCTATGATGCATGATAAGATAAAAGTTCCTATCTGTTACTGTGAACTCTATCCAGGAAAATTTATTCTGTGCTGAGTAGAAAGGCGCTGCTTGTGGTGGTTTCACAAGTAAGACATGAACCACACAACACTACAATAATGCTCCAATTTTAAAATAGCTCTGTTTTCAACTAAAAATAAAGACAAGTTGATGAAGTACAAGTGTCCTTTTCTCTACAAGCATGAATGGTTTTTAAAAACTTACATGTATTATTTTAACAATTTTGTAAATGTTTTTGCTAAATTAATACATCTTAAATTTGTGGAAATATTCTTAGATCTAAGGTATTTGTAAACAGGCTATGAAACATTTCAGCTTGAATTCTGCTATGGTCCTATTCCCCATTCATATTTTATATGCATCTAATGACTAAAAAGCAAAGTCTTTGTTCAAATTAAAGTCTCAGATTGAAAAACAGTAGATGCCTACAAGCATATCATTAAATGGAAAGGAAAGTTTTGGCGCTGCTGAGGATTTTAAATGCTGTCATAAATCAAATCTAAAAGTCAATTGAATTTGGAACAACTAGATAGAATTTAATTCTGAAACAAACTTTGGAACCAAATTTTCAACTAAAGTGACAAATACTAAATGTTCAATACCCAAAGAATATGGGAATCAGTTTATGACTCTATTATGGTACACTAAATTATTTTTTTTAAGATTTTATTTATTTATTTATTTGACAGACAGAGATCACAAGTAGGCAGAGAGGCCAGCAGAGAGAGGAGGAAGCAGGCTCCCTGCTAAGCAGAGAGCCTGATCCGGGGCTTGATCCCAGGACTCTGGGATCATGACCTGAGCCGAAGGCAGAGGTTTTAACCCACTGAGCCACCCAGGCGCCCCTATGGTACACTAAATTCTATACTATATATTTGTTTTGGGTGGAAAATAATTTTTGTTTACTTGTTTGCTAGAGAAGAATTTCAAATGGAAAAAGTTTCAGGGAAAATATTATCTTGAATTGTTTGAATGTACTATTGTAACACTTACAAATGTTTTAAATATGAAATGCAATTATATTTTATGTAGACATGTGAAATAACCTTAAATTCCTTTTATGACATGCTTTATTCTAAATTGCCATTTATAAATAAGTGAATATATCCACCTTAATGCAGATAACTTCCAAGTGAATAACCCTGGCTCTTCTATTTTATTTTCTGTCTAATGTAGCTTTCTTTGGATGACACGCATTATGGTGAGAAAAATATTATTTTCCATTTAGCTATTTCTACTGCTACTACTTCTACCACTACTTCTACTACCATTTAGCTGTTAGCTACTACTTTCACTAGTCTCTAAACTCAAAGTCATAGTTTTATCTTTATTTATGCCTTATTTACTCTTTGGTTCAGTATTTGTATTACTTCTTGGATCTAGAGCCACTAGATGAATCTCAAAATTTATCTATGAAATCTAAGAAACAAGCTGACATAACAGTTTTAGTACCTTTTTTTGCTGCCTGTTTAATTATATAATTAGCTTTCAGCAAAATTTTTGTAAAATATAACTTTGAACATGATAGCCAGGTAAGAAGATGTTAAGTCCTTTTGATGACTTTTTAGAATAAATATTATGTTCATACAGAAAGTGGAGTTTTCCAAAGTAAACCAAAAACCAACTTTTTCCACAATCAAAGTAATCCCAAATAACATAATAGAATCCAATTATATAACATCTTTAGAAAATATAAATGACTCAGTTGACTCAGTCATTCTATTATTAGCAATATTAAAATATTTTTATGCTGCATTTAGTACTCCTACTAAACTCCATCACTTACTCAAAATGTGTGTGAAAGAAGGAAAAAAATGTACAAAAGCACAGTGACTAGAGTCATGCACTACAAAGCAGACAAACTGGGTTCCTGGCTCTGCTAATTAGTCATATGAGCTTGCACAAGTCATTTAATTTCTTCTAGCCTCAATTACCTCATTTATAAACTACATTTGTTTTAATATTATTCTTTATAGACAGTAAAGTCAAACAGTGTAAATAGAAAGTGATTGTGTATAAAGTATGAGGTAGTTTACAGAATTTTCAGGAAGGCTTAAAAAACAAGCTTCAAGCAACATATAAAGGAAGGAGACAGCCTGAAGGTTTGACTATAACCTGACTATCCTCATAGGATCTTCCTGTAACACACTAACTATTTGGGGCACCAAAGACCAGATGGTACTTCAGATCTGCTTTCCAGTTTTTGATGGTATATTTGCTTAACAGAATCTAGAGTCTGATTTTGAAACTTTTTCATTTATTCTTTTTATTCAGGTAGACTTGTTGAAATATTTTTAGAATGACTATTGAGGTACCCCATCCATAGTAGTAGTGAAACTATTTCTTACGATCTTATAAGTACTAAGGGTGCAAGTATGTGACCTATGTTATATAGTGTTGACCTGTAGTAAGCTTTCAAATGTTAGCTCTAGTTATTTTTCACTTAACTATGGCTTGAACACAGGGGTCCTAATTAGACTCTTAAAAAAAGAGAATAAAAAAATAAACTATCTCCAAACTCCATATTCTTTACTCTTAGAAGACAATGAGGCTTCTAATGAATTTTTAAAATAGAGAAAGGGAAATTAGAGAATCGATTCCATTTACTATAGCACCAAGAACCATAAGATACCTGGGAATAAACCTAACCAAAGAAGTAAAGGATCTGTACTCAAAGAACTACAGAGCATTCATGAAAGAAATTGAAGAAGACACAAAAAGATGGAAGAGCATTCCATGCTCATGGATCAAAAGAATAACCATTGTTGAAATGTCTGTACTGCCCAGAGCAATCTATACTTTCAGTGTCATCCCGATCAGAATTCCACTGGCATTTTTCAGAGAGCTGGAACAAACAATCCTAAAATTTATGTGGAATCAGAAGAGACCCTGAATTGCTAAGGAAATGTTGAAAAATAAGTTGGATATTGGAAATACTCACAGGTAGAGAACAAAAGGTGAGCAGTCTACATTCATAGTCTATTACATTTAAAAAAATATGTCTGTAGTTGTAGATTTCATCTTGATAAGAAAATTGAAATAATCTGTTAAGGTTAAAGATATATGCTAATAAAATCTCTGGCATATAGGATTTTTTTTTAATTATGGAAGTTATAATTTTCTAAATTCCTAACTTGAACCTCTAGAGAATAAAGATGTTGCATGATACATGCTAGTATTCCCATACCTACTTGGGTAATTAAAACATCTGGAAGCTTCAGATTCCATGGTGTTTCCTTAACCTCTATCTTCTCTGGCCCCACAGGATTCACATATACCCTTCTTTTTGTGGAGCACCATGATAAATGAGTTTTTTGGGATAAATGAGTTTTAGGTATCTGGGGTATAGGTAATATTTAACTACAATGGCCAATTTGTAGACTGTGAATATTCAGAAAGAGGAATAGGAATTGGTAAGTGTTTTTATTAAGAAAGAATTGGCAGAACAACATGACCCACCAGATACAGCAGTTCATGGGCAAGGGCTAATCTACTAGACTCTAGATGATTCAAAAAGAAAGAAAGGAATGTTTAGAGATTTAAAACTAATACAACAATGGTAAACAATGAACAGACATTGTCTATTTACCACAATTTTCCATTCCTGTTTTCCCCTCCACCCACAAAATAGACACAGATAAGCACTATAACCAAGGCAACTGACAGATACCTGACACTTTTCAGTATTTCTGAGTACTCAAATTTTCCAACTTGAAGTAGCTGGAATGCCAACATCTCTGAAATGTATTATGTGTATTTATGTTTAGTGTATATCCCTAGTGAATTACATGCCTTTAAATATAATATGTGGCTCAAGAACAAAAGCTACCATGAAAATGTTTCTTTGCTTTGTACGTATCTCACAATACAATTTAGCTGCTCAATAAAAAAAAAACAAAAAACAAAAAACTAAGCTAAATGAGTGTTACTTTAACTAAAGCTTTACCTGGAGGATAGTTAAGATTGGTGGCCTGCAGACAGTTGCAGAGAGAGAAAAATTATGCTTCCCAAGCTGTTGCTTTGAGGAAGACAGCTCCAGGCAAGAAAGCTCTTAGCAGCCAGTAATCTGCTGAGTTCTCCTGTTTCCAAGAGCAGATATAGACCATGGCAGAATTAATCAGCCACAGCAAATTGAAATGATCAAATTTTCCAACCTATTACAATTTGTAAAAGTGCAGGTGAATCATACTACAATGCCAAAGGGCATCAGACAGCCCTGCAGGAAGATATAAAGAATTGGGGTGACTGATGAGGGATGAGCTGACAAACTTAATTTATGCATATAGGGAGCACATTAGTTTATATACAGTCTGGACAGAAGATTGCTAAGAATGGATCTTGGAGTAGAACTGACTCAAAATACTTAAGAAGGAGCTATGGAAACAGCAACACGGATACTGGAAACCTAATAGTGCCAATTTATTTAAGCATATTCTGCCAACAGTTGTTTGTTTAAAAACCATATAGATGGCAGTGCCTGGGTGGCACAGTGAGTTAAGCCTCTTACTCTTGGTGCTAGCTCAGGTCTTGATCTCCCAGTCATGAGATCAAGCCCACATGGAGCCCTGGGTCTGCTTAGAGTTTCTCTCTCCTTCTCCCTCTGCCTCTCCCCCTCACTCTCTGTCTCTCTCTCCCTCTCAAATAAATAGCTGTAAAAACAAAACAAAACAAAACAAAACATATACTATTGTACTATTTTATCATAAACATTTGAAAACATACTCCAAATAAAAATTTAAAAGTATGAGAATTCTAATGTTTTTGTCTTGCACACCAGTGGCTCCTACTCTATATATCCTATGGGGTCCACTGCAACCTAGTGAGGCTACCCGTTAAAGGCTGTGTAAGGATGTGTGTGACACTTGTAATGAAATGGAATGAAATGATCAGATGGATACTTCTGTACTTTGAGTTAAAGAAATTAAATTAGATTCTACCCCACTTTGAGCTGTTTTTGAATTGTATCCCATATAAAGCAAAGTGTTCATAATATGTATTTACACTAAAATTGAAAGCTCTGTGAGTAGAAGAATCTGTCCATGTAGAATCCTCATGTTTCAAGAACCATATGAAATTTCCCTCTCCTGATTTTTTTTTAAGGTAGTGATCCAAATCTTCTGTATACCAGGAGCTAATAAATTTTAAAATATTGTTGCTAAAGTATCTGCCTAATGGATACAGGATATTCTTTGGGGGTGATGACAATATTTTGGAACTTGGTAGAGGTGGTCTTTGTACCACATTATGAATGTGTTAACTATTAACTGAATGTGTTAACTGAATAAAGTAACTAAATGTTACTTCAATGGACACTTCAAAATGGTTGATTTTATGTTATATGAATTTTATCTTAACTAAACAACCATTATTGCTTGACAAAGTGAAAATCTCTATTCCCCCATTAAGCTTATAAATAGTTGATGTGTGTATGTTGATATATATTTACCTACTTTTTAAATCCCTACTTCCCCATGAGTTTACTAATAGTTTGCCTTTTTATCACATGTCTCTCAGAACAGCCATTGTGATGCTTAGAGAAATTTTCCTGAATTTTTTTGAAAACTAAAATTAACTGGAGAAATTTCAAAAGAAGGAATAAAACAATTTTCTTTTTTAAAAACTATGTGAATCTGTTTTCAAATATGAGAATATTTTGTTTTCCCATAAAGACAAAAAAGAAAGGAGAATGTGCAGCACTTTGTTTTCCCTTATATTGTATATGAGAATTTGATTTTACAGGAATAAGAAAGCTGTGATAGAAATTTGACCATATCTCTTCTGAGTTTTAAAATTAAAACATATCTATTCCTAGCAATTTGATAGTCTCTGCAGAAGTCTTTCCACTATACCCAGAAATATTGTTTAAAGGCTTTCTAGTATACAACTTGTAGTCAAATGGGTTTTTTTTTTAATTTGGATGATTAAAATAATTGCCCATTCTTTTTTCCCTTTTTCATTTAAAAAATACTTTGAGATAAAGATATCTTAATCGTATTTCATTTCTTCTTGCAACAACCAGAACTATTCAAGTTATGTGTATTCTAAAAATAGCATTACTTTTACTCTGAATATATTATATGTATGAATTTTTATAGACATTCATTCACCAGTTACTGCCTTCTTTTTAGTTTAAGCTTTAATAAATTATTTATTATAATACCTAATTATATTAATGTACCTGGAAGATTATTTAACTTTTAATCTACGTCTGTACAGTCAGTGAAACTCTTCTCCAGATACTATATTGGCTATGAACATTAGAGAGCTATCCTAGCAATATCTAAAATAACCCAATATTGAGCAGATGATGAGATGCCTTGATTGTGTCACTTGAATGTGGCCATTGGAGATCTGGTATCTGATAAGAAGCCCAATACAAATAGCATCTGTTTCTCTAAGTCTTATCCAATTGGGGATTTAAATCTCTTTTAACTGGAAATTTTAAATTATAGATTAGTAGTTTGTGGCCCTAGTGGTTTTCAGCTCATTTCCTGATTTCTTTGCCAACTGGAAAAATGATTTAATGATGCTACCAGATGATATACTTGAGATTTTCCTGTTTCCAAAACTCACTGAATGGTAAAATATCTGTTTCAGTTTTCTAAATGTTAGAAAATAGGATTCTTCATCATAGTTCAATTTCATCAAAGACTACCAGTTAAGCAACACTTCCCATCCACATTTTCAGTCTATAAAGACATAAACATATGTCAAAACTTAACAAAGTCATCTATGCATTGTAAAAGTGTCTTATGGTAGAAA
The DNA here is from genome assembly GCF_009829155.1 of Mustela erminea. Classification (NCBI taxonomy): domain Eukaryota; kingdom Metazoa; phylum Chordata; class Mammalia; order Carnivora; family Mustelidae; genus Mustela; species Mustela erminea. The sequence continues at coordinate 106,976,158 of NC_045617.1, read as the reverse complement.
TAGAAAATGATTTGATAGTATTTTCTATTTGTTAGAGCAATGTAACTAATTAAAATATGATGAGACATATTTCAGCTAAAGAGAAGTAATATTTTGGTATCTTTTGCCTTTCTTTTCAGTTTAAAATATGCTTTGTTTTATTTTGTTTTGTTTTGTTTTAGTGAAAATGACTCTTCAATTATTTTCAGTCTCTGTTAGGGTTCCATGTACTTTAGCCCTTATTTCCAGATAGGTAGAAATATTATCTCCAGATAAAATACCCAGATAAAAGAATCGAGTAATCTAAAATGCTTTTGCTATTTGAAACCATGAATAGATAACACTCATGTTTTCTACAAATAGCTACATGAGTTCGATCTCCTGATATGAAAATCCCTTTATTATAAAGTAACCATAATTTCTTTTAAAAGCATTGGAACAAGAAGAATAGATCATTTGGTGTTATCTGGTGATGAGAGCTTCCTAAAATATCCATAGTTAAGAATGACATATATATACTATGTTTTAAATTGAAGATTAAATATATTAAATATCTAGATGTAAATATATTAAAACTCTAAAAAACAAAAGCTCACAGAACCAAGAATGCACAGAACCAAGAAAACTTATATTGAAATTTGTCAAAGATTTTTGCTTGTATAATTATCCAACTGTATGGTTTGGTCAGCTATAATACAATCAAATGCATTTTAGGTTGGTCCTGATTGATTTTATGTCTTGTCACTTACATATGTCATATTTAAAAAATTACCCTATCATTTTATAGGCTCTACTGAGGTACCAAATAAATTACAGATTTATATGTGTAAAGAATGCAAATGATTGAAACAAACTTTCAGGACACATAATAGTCTTACAAAATAAATTCATGTATATCATATTTCTTTATTAAGCTTCAGCCTAAACTTCCCTTAACTTCTGTCTTACTTGGCTGGAGGGAAATTCAACCAGGGTCATTTCTGAATCTCCTTTCTCTCATTCCAGAGCAACAAATAAATCTTAGAAGGCAGCCCAATATTGGAGGAAAGGGAATAAATCCTCAAATCATCAGAGTTTCACATCTACTACTGAATTATCTTATTGCCCTGCCTACAAAATTCCTTTATCACTAGTGGTTTGCAGATTTCATACTGAGCTTAGGATGTGGGAAGCTTTCACAAGACTGGAAAATGGAATGTGTACGAACAGCCTCACTGTGTGCAGAACCCCCTTTGAGGTCCTATAACTCTCTAGGGGATATTTCAAAGGAAAGGTAACCAGCTCATAATTACTCATAAAACTCCCCTGATGTTTTTTTCCTCTTCTTGAAGAATTACTCTCCTCTCATACCCTCAAAATACCTTTTTTTTCTCCTCCTCATCTGTATCCCTAATACAATCTCCTCAAATAAATGTATACATTAACAAAAGAGAGGAGAAGGTGATTGCATTTAATAGATCCCAGCATAGGCCCTGAGCTGGAAATCACAAATTATCACGATGCCATGTGTAATGGATGGCCTCAGGCTAGATCCAAGTAACTGAATAAAATATAGGGCTTTCTCCATTTGCAATCTGTGTGACCAAGAAAATTAAGCATTTTGAAAATTCAGTATTATAAAATTGAATACCATTCATTGATGTGCAGTTTTCAAATAAGAAAAATAATGGAGTTTATCAGTCCTCCTGCTTACTAGAATTTATACTAGAATTAGCTATTTCCCACAAACAGAATATGGGCTTGCTTGCGAGTCAGTAACAACAGTTAAAAAAAAAAAAGTAGATGTGATGGCAGATGTTCTTTCTAGATGGATTGAAGATATACGACTTTTAGGTAAATAACCAAAGTTACTGTGCAGTTACAGTCAGAGAGAACCTCCACCCTACAGACATGTGAGATATAACAACCAGAGTGGAACCATTACCATTCTGTAGCATAAATGCTCTATGGTCTCATTCTGCTTAATTATGCTAGAATGTAGATCCTAAATAAATTAGGTTCCAGAATAAAACTAAAATAAAAGATAGCATTAAAAGCAACAAATACAAAAAGTGTTTTGCTCTGCTTCCATAGATCACCTGTTCTCCAAGGAGAGCAGAAGTTTCAAGTTTTTATTGAATGTTAGAAATACAGGCAAGCTGGGGCACCTGGGTGGCTCAGTGGGTTAGGCCTCTGCCTTTGGCTCAGGTCATGATTTCAGGGACCTGGGATCAAGCCCAGCATCAGGCTCTCTGCTCAGCGGGGAGCCTGCTTCCCTCCCTCTCTGCCTGCCTCTCTGCCTATTTGTGGTCTCTCTCTGTCAAATAAATAAATAAAACCTTAAAAAAAAAAAAAAGAGTTGCAGAAATACAGGCAAGCTAATGATCTTTTCTTTTTTTTTTTTCTTTTTTTTTTTTTTTTTTAAGGTTTTATTTGAGAGAGAGAGTGAGAGAGCCTGAGCAGGGGAGGGAGGTAAATGGATAGGGGAGCAAATGGAGAAGGACAAGCAGACTCCCTGCTGAGTGGGGAACACAGCAGGGAGCCTGACAATAGTGGGCTGGATTCCAGAACCCTGAGATGATTACCTGAGCTGAAGTTAGACACTTAACAGGTGCCTGCAAACTAACAATCCTTCAACTGTTTTATAGATTCCATGGTCTTAGACTGAAGTACAAAGTCTGAAAGACTTAGATAAGTCATTCTCATATATTTTTAAGTTTTTATGAGTTGAAAATATAGTCTAACATTTAGTGTAAATTTGTAGGGGCAATACAATAATGCAAGACTTAGAAAATTCATTGGAATTGCTTGTAAATGTATTTTCACATAGATTTATTTTAATGTCAGTAGCTTTGTGTATTTTATTGTACTTATGTTTTCATGGTTTCATAGTTTTCACTGCTCAATATAAAATGGTAACTGCTCAGTAAAGAAGTAAGTAGTGACACCTTTCTGCAAGTGTTAACATGAAATAAGATTAAAAACATTTCATTTTCAATTATTTTTTTTCCTAAGATAAACATTTTTTCTATTTCCCCAACCCCAAAATGGATGATGAAGCCTTAATGGAGTTAGTCTAAAACACTAAAAATTATGGTAAACTGTAGTTTGGAATTCCTGAGAACTTGGAGGAATTATGGTATTGTTTTAAGGTCCTTAGAGAATATTTTTGAGAAATAGTAAATTTTTAAATGTTATTCAGGGTGGCAATCAAGGATTTGTATTAGAGAACAAATTGTGTATTCTTCTGGGTGTAGAAAAGTAATGGTTCTGGATGGAACCATCTGGTAAAGAACAATAGGTTCAACTAGGACATGAAAAAAATAATATTGAATAGTTTAGTAGATGTATAATCCATCAGATACTGTCAGCAATTAAGATGCCTAGTCACAACTCTCTGACAATACTACAGTATTTATTATCACCATAGAATTTTATTTTTATATTTGGTCATAATAATCATGTTCATCTTTCATCTTTTTTGGAAAATCTATATTTCAACCCATAAGATTGTGATCTATCTTCTTTGGTGAAATATATACCATTGCCCTTACTTTTTTGTTTGTTTGTTATAAGATTTATTTATTTATTTAACACAGAGAGAGAGAGAGAGAGAGAGAGATCACAAGTAGGCAGAGAGGCAGGCAGAGAGAGAGGAGGAAGCAGGCTCCCCACTGAGCAGAGAGCCCGATGTGGGGCTCAATCCAAAAACCCTGAAATCATGACCTGAGCCAAAGGCAGAAGCTTAAGCCACTGAGCCACCCAGGTGCCCCAACATTGCCCTTACTTTTGACCTTGTTTCTTGTTTAGATTTTAAATATCTACATTAAGAGATTCTCTAAGAAATGGTATCACAGCATGTTTTCAATTTCTTAATTTGAGTAAATAGATTTAGTTTTCAAAAGCCAAATTGTAATTATTATAAAGTTACTGAGATATCTCAGAAATGACTGCTGCATGACTAACCCTTTCTACTCAAAGGGTGGAAAAGACTATTTGATTATTTGTGGCTATGGTGGGTCAACTAAATAACTTGTGGGGTCCATTGCAAAATGAAAATGTAGGCTGCTTATTCAAACAATGAAAAAATGTGGTGTTAAAATTTCTAAAATATAAATCTTTTTTCTTCCTTCCATGGTCTCTCTAGGCTTGTTTTATTTGCTATTATCATTGTTCTAAATAAAGTGAAGCCTGATTAGGTTATTCTAGTAAAGAAATTTATTTTGCTTGTATGACATTTTTAAAGATACAACTCCAGAAACTTGTCATGTCACAGTAGATTATTACAGTAATTCATCCACAGTAATGATCTTAGTCTGCATTCATGTTAGTAAACTATCAGTCACATATTCTATGTGCCATTAGATGGAAAGTAATGAATAAAAACTAGTATATTACATTGTTCTTTCCTAAGTTCTGGTGGCATAAAACTCAGGAGGCAAAGTATATTCATCTAAAATGAGAATTACCAGACAACGAAACATCATAAAATAATATGAAATTCTAAGTCGTATCACCCTGTCTCCCAGACAAGGACAAGTCCTTCAGATTATCGTGATATTTCCCTTTGTAGGATGTATCATAAATTGTCAGTTTACATTCCTTTGTGTTATTTCTTTAGTCTCTCTCTTTTCTGATAGGAAGTTCCCCTTGACTGATTTTCACTTCACTTTTGTATCTCTCATCCTTGGCTCAGTGATGAGGTTCTGAATATATACTTAATAAACACGACCAGTTAGAAAATATAGAAATGCCTAATAAAGGGATCATTTCACAATAGAAATGTAATATTAAAAGCATTTAGAAAGGAAAATATTGGGCTTACCAAGAAAGACTCCCCAGAAAAGATGAAATAGTAACAGTTATGTACTGGGCCAAAGAGTAGAAAGAGTTTGGAAAAGATTTGGTAATAAATACTTCTTAATGATTCTGAGAAGAATACTTCAAAGTAGTTTTATTGTTACTGAGTCAGAGTTAGTGCAATAACACTGGAAGAATGAAGATGACTTTAGGAAATTAACATTTCTGTTTTTCCTTTAACCATTCTTTACAGGTTTTTATATTGAATTTATGTAAAATATTCTGGGAAGTTAGTCATCTCTTTGTTGTTTATTCAGCGCTCTTAAAAGATAATTTTATTTTTAACAACACAATCCTTATTTATTTTTCATTTATTGAAGTATCTCATTTTTATAAAAGGTAATATTCATACAGGTTTCTTCAAACAAATAAGGGAAAAAGAATAGGAATAATAAATTGAAAAGCTATTGTGGAATGTTTCAAAAACTGTTAAAGTTTAACACATTTTCAAAGACATTTCTTACGAATTTTCATTAATCAGTAGTATAAGCTGTCAGAAGAAAAACTTTGAGATAGGTTTGAAAACCTGAGTCACTAATTGTTTAGCATAAAGCCAATTATGAATGCTAAATTTAATTCATTTTTATAGAACCGCCAGGACCAAGCTAGCATCTCCATCATAACAGAAATATAAAACTCTAAAAGAACCTTAAGTTAATCTAACAATAATATAAGATTCTGTTTTAAGATTTCGCATGTGTCACCATTCTTCTGCATTTTTCTTTATTTCCATTTTTTTTTAAAGATTTTATTTATTTATTTGACAGACAGAAGTCACAAGTAGGTAGAGAGGCAGGCAGAGAGAGAAGAAGGGAAGCAGGCTCCCTGCTGAGCAGAGAGCCTGATGTGGGGCTGGATCCCAGGATCCTGTGATCAGGACCTGAGCGGAAGGCAGAGGCTTTAACACATGTGCCATCCAGGTGCACCTATTTCCATTCTAATATGGAATAGGATATGTAGTCTATCAATGTTGAGTTATGTTATATATATAACTAAAATACATGTATGTATATTACATACTTTATGATAGTAAAACTCATGATAGTCAAAAAGAAATATAATTTCTCAGATCCTATACATGAAGTTTAACAATAATAAATATTTTAATTTTATATTTTCCTATTATTAAGTTTTCAGTAATATATAGGATCATTCAAATGTGTTCAATTGGGGCGCCTGGGTGGCTCAGTGGGTTAAAGCCTCTGCCTTCAGCTCAGGTCATGATCCAGGGTCCTGGGATCGAGCCCCACATCGGGCTCTCTGCTCTGCAGGGAGCCTGCTTCCTCCTCTCTCTCTCCCTCTCTGTCTGCCTCTCTGCCTACTTGTGATCTCTGTCTGTCAAATAAATAAATAAAATCTTTTAAAAAAAATGTGTTCAATCATATTCCTTTTGGTTTAAGAAAGAGAAACCCAACTCAGTACATAATTTAATTCCTATAAAATAGAAGTAGTTCAATAAGGGACACCTACGTGACTAAGTTGATTAAGTCTCAGAAGACCTAAGCCTTCAGCTCAGGTCATGATCCCAGCATCCTGGGATTGAGTCCCACATCTGGCTCCTTGCTTGGTGGGGAGACTGCTTCTCCCTCTGCCTCCGCCTACCACTCTGTCTGCCTGTGCTCGCGCTCTCTCTCTCTAACAAATAAATAAATAAAATCTTAAAAAATAAACAAAGAGATAGTTCAATAAGATAAAGTATTATTTATACAGTATAATTATTATTTTTATTTTTAAAAACTGTATCAATTTAGTTTTCCTGTATGAATAGATTAGTATTTAGAAAAGGTATAGCCATACAATTTTAAGACTATTTCTATCATTATCCAAATGTGAATATAAGTAGAAGGGAGAAAATGTCATTAAACTTACACTGTAGTATGAATTGAATGATTTAGATGTGACATTCTAATGATAAAATATAACATATCCTATAAAATTAATGACTTAATTACCCCCTTAAAATACTTAGGTTCATTTAGATATACTTCTATGCAATCTTAGGCATGCATTAGAGGAAAATAGAGGAACAATAGAGGAACAATAAAGAAATCATCAATACAGATTTTGACCACATTTTCCCCCTTAGATCATAATTAATGAGAATAAAGATATATTAAAGATATATTAAAATTAAGATATATTAAAGATATATTAAAATTAAGAAAAAATATATACAGTGGTCTTGTTTTTGCCCCATATGTCTGAAACAGTCCTACTTATACCCGTTTCTATCTGTGTGCACCTTATCTCAAACCTCCCTTCTCCTGTACACACAGACAAACCCACACACATATGTTTCCTAGAATAATTAATTTTAGGTAAAAAATAAGTCTTTGTATTGAAAGAGGACTTAAATGGACCAGAATGGCCTCAAGCTTTACAAAAATTTATAGGGAACAACAAAAATTCTTTGAGAAAAAGTTCATATAGAAAACTTATGACAGCTTGTATACACAAAACTTCAAATTTTTGTTAAGGACATCAATCTTATTCTGATCTCTTTGCTCTTATAGCAATATTTCCAAAACAAAAATTCAGCAAAACAAATACAAAGTAAAAATTATGCTGATTGATTAATATACCAGACATTTACTTTTCCTCTATAAAGAGATTTGCTAAGGAATACTTCAAGCAAAACTCTAAAGTGTCATATCCTTTTCTTTCACAAATAAAATTTGTGTTTTGGGGAGTGAAAGTCGAAGTATTTATCATTTCTGTCCTCAACAAGTTCTTCTTGAATTATATTACTTTAATGAAAATGGAATTTGTTTATATCCCCAACATATCTTCCCTTCCCCCAGAGTATCTGCAATGTGAATAAAAGCTCAAAGATTGGGTAGGCTCTAAAATATAATAGAAATTATAGATCTCATCTCTGGATTTTGTTTGCTTTATTATTGTGTTAAATGCAATTACCCTGACATCATATATTCTGTTATTTTAAAATATTTTGTCATTTTCTTTCAAAATAAATTAGTATAATTCATATGATTTATATTCTTTCACCTTTGTGCCTTATTTTTCAAAATAAAGTAAAAGTTATCTTGTTTATGTGTAGAAGATGATACTATTTGATCAAATTTCTTTGGTTATCTCTCTGCTAAGGTGAATTTTTAGTTATTCTACACTGAACACAAGAAAGCAGAAATAAAGTGTCATCAGACATTTAATTGTCTGTTCCAGAAGGATCTTTAGTTTTAAGTTAAGGTTAGACTTTAGAATAAATTTATTAAGAGGGAGAGGTTGTGATATTTAATAATGTGAAAAATGTCAATTTTTTTGAATGTGTGACTTGTTCATTATTCTCTTTGTTATTGATACAAATATATATTAATATTCACAAAAGTATAGGGTAGACTTTTAAACACAGGGAATAAAAGTTTCAACCTACTCTCTCCCTAAGAGCTAGCAATTCTACTTGAGAAGAGAAGAAGGTTAGGTGGATAGATTCATGGAGAGAAAAACTAAAAAATTACATTATATCAAGGACATGACGAAAGAGAATAAGAGTTGAACAATTCTATATAACACATAAAGTAATCAAAGAAAGTCTCTTGGGAAAAGTTAGAATAGTCATGAATATTCAAGGTAATGAAAGGAGAAGGGTGTTGAGATATGTGGAATGATGTTGTAAAAGCTTAGACAGAAAATACCTCGTTGTATAATAGAATAGGGAAGTATATTGTTCCTATTCTTTAGGGAGTGTGTATGTAAATACTTTCTGAATCATAATCTACTGTATCACATCAAAGAAAGTGAACTTTGCCACAGGACTACTGGAGTGCCATTAAAAAGCTTTGGTCAGAAAGTTCCTCGTTATCACAGTAGGTAGCATGTCAGTCTCATAAAAAGCTTTGGTCAGAAGAGTTATGGGGTCTGTGAATAAGATGTTAAGATAGAGGGGAAATAGCGAAACTAGATCTGAAACTAGACCATCGGACCAAAATAACTCCCTCAGCTCACTTTATCCATTCTTGGTCTTTGAACCATTGTTTCAACCTAGTTGACACTGTAAGAATATTTACTGTAGATTTGGCTTTTTTTATTTGTCAACAATTATCTTAAACATACATTTTAAACAGACAGTAAAATTTCCCACAAAAGTTGTTTGCAGTCTTCTCCTCTTATTCAATGATACCATCCCCTTATCCAATGATGGCAAATAAAAGCCATCCAACACAAGTGCCGTCTTTGCTCTTCACATTTCAACAGCTCTGTGTAGGCACACCTTCCTCACATCTTTAGAACTTATTTGCAACATTACTATTCTTCTCTTGCCCCATCTCAGAGCAAAAATTTGTTTCCTGTCTTTCACTGTGTGCTGAACGTCATTTTCAGCCAACTGAGCTGTGGCTTTGTTTACAATCAGTCAATAACTTCCTTTCTTGCATTTTAATCCTCCTGCTTCATTGGTATTCCTCTTATAATTGTAAATATATTTTGATCCTTTCTTTCTTTAAGGAAAAAAAGTAAACAACAAAATCAGAAAACCTTCTCTCTTCCTTAATGCCCTGCCTAGCATCAGTCTTATTTCTTCCCTTTCTTTCATCAATAAAGAATTTAAGACTTATGTATATTTGCTATATTTTCTTCTTTATTTTTTCACAAGGCACTTACCTTTAAAAATATTCAGCTATTATCTTTACATGCATAGCAAATCTAAAATCTCACTTTTCCAAATGTTTCACCCAGTTAAACCAATATAGTCTCAAAAAATACTTTAAAAATCTTGATTCTCTTTGTGTTCTGATGAATTCATTTTCTTCCCTAGTATATCAGTCAGTTATAGCCATAATAACATTGAGTAGCACTTAGCACCTGTTTCACAGTCACTCATTTGTAGGTTAGCTGGAATTCAGGTAATTTAGATTTGGCTCATTTAGATTTGTTTTCTACCTGTGAACAGAGTTTACCTGTTTCTCATTTTCATACACCTTCAGCTACCTGAGGCATAATCTTCTTATGGGAAAAGATACAAGTGTAAGGGGCCAAGTCAAGTCAGAAAGGCAAACCTTGAGTTCTGCTCATATCATTTCCACTGTCATCCCACTAAATGAAGCAAGTGATAGCTATGCCCAACATCAATTGGTCAGGGAAATATACTCCTTTCATGGAAGGAAATAACACATGAATATTTGCTAAGTAATAATTCAACTTACCTCACTTGGGTCTTATGATACTATACAGCTTTGGTAGTGATTTCAGTTCCATTTTCAAATACAGTTAGAAGTGATGATGCATTTGACATACATTGTACTATGCAGTTGAATATGTGTCATTGGACAGTGCACAGACTAGGTCATTTCATAAATTAAAAATTACTTATTCTTTTGAGTGATTTTATAACATCTATGTCCTCACATTTGGTGCAACGGACATGAGTGTAGCCTATGCCATGCTCCAGGATTAGGTCACTGTTCAAGTGTGATGTGATGAGACTATAGACTAAAATATGGTTGAGATAAAATCATGGAATATTTATAAACATCAAAACAGGCCTCAACTTTACTTTCTTTTCCCCGTTTTTTTTATTTTGTAAAAAACACATAGCATAAAAATTTACTGAACCATTTTTAAGTATACAGTTTAGCAGTATTAAGTCTATTCTTTTTTGTTGTACAACCATCACCACCATCCATCTCCAGAATTTTTTCTTCAACTTGTAAAGTTTCAGTTTTTCAGTCACTACTGTTAGAATCTTCATTAAATGTTTCTTAATAATTCACTTTTGAAGCCATTAGGGCCAGGGCTTTTCTTCACTGGGAGAGTTTTGATTTCTCTTTTTACTCTATTTTTTTTATATACTTTTATGCTATACATGCTTGTATTAAGAAAAAAAATGTTCAAATAATTAACTTAACATTACACTGTAAGAAATGAGAAAAAGAAGAAACTTAGCTGAAATTTAGTAGAGGAATGAAATAACAAAGAAAAACCATAAAGAAATAAAATAAAATAGAGACCAGAATAAACAATAACATAACATTGAAAGTTATGACCAGCTTGTTTGGTTTGGTTTAGTTTTGAAGATTTATTCAGGGGTGCCTGGGTGGCTCAGTGGTTTCTACTCAGGTCATGATCTCTTGGGTTATGAGATCAAGCCCCATATCAGGTTCTGTGCTCAACAGGGAGGCTGTTTGAAGATTCTCTCTGTATGCCCTTCTACCCACCCCCCTCTATGTCTCTAAAATAAATAAATAAATCTTTAAAAAAAAAAAAAAACATTAACAAAGATTTATTTATTTTAGAGGGGGAGAGAGGAGACATGCATGTGTAAGTGAGGGAGGGGCAGAGGGCGAGAGAAACCTTAAGCAAACTCCCCACTAAGTGTGAGCCAGGAGGCTCAATCCCAGGACACTGTGATCATGACCTGAGCCAAAATCAAGAGTTGGCCACTTACATGACAGAGCCAAGTGTCTCTGAAAGTTATGACAAGTTTTTCTAAAAAAAAAGAAACAAAAATTGGCAATGCTCTAACTACATTAAGAAAAAAATAGAGAGAGAGAAATCTCAAAAACAAAAATGAGAAATGGGAGAGAGAATAGTACAACAGATACTACAAAAATACATAGTTTGATAACAGATTACTCTCAATAATTATATGCTAACAAAGCAGATAACTTAGGGAAAAACCAGATAATTCCTAAAAATGCACAAGTTACCAAGTTGGAATCTTGTATCTTTAATCCAATAAATAAGGAATCATCTTAGACCAATAAGAATAAAAGTTGAATTAGGAATCAAGAATCTTCCAGCACAGTAATGTCCAAGACAATATAGTTTCATTGGTGAATTTTACCAAACATTAAAAAAATAATTAATGACAGTCTTTATCAAAACCTTACAAAAAATGGAATATAGAGAACACATTCAAGATCATTCTATGAGGCTAATATTACCCTGATACCAAAGCAGGAAAAAAAAAATGTAAGGACAAAAAAACTTAATTTATCTGATATATGTATTGCTACTCCTGCTTTCTTTTGACATTCATTTAGGTGATCAATGTTTCTCTACCCTATCACTATCAATCTGCAGTTGTCTGTAGGTCTAAAATGAGTCTCTTATAAATAAAATAAATATAAAATAAAATTCGTCTCTTGTAGACAACATATAGATGAGTCTTTTATTATTCTTATACCCTATGTCTTTTGATGAGCAATAATTACATTCAAAGTAATTATTGATAGGTAAGTATTTATTGTCACTTAATTGTTGGTTTCATCATTGTTTCTGGAGATTTTCTCTGATCCGTTCTTGTCTTTGTCACTTTTGGTCTCTCCTTTGCACTGAAAGAGTCCCTCTTTTATATTTCTTGCAGGGCTGGTTTAGGGGTCATGAACTCCTTTAGTTTTTGCCTGTCTGGGAAATTCTTCATCTCTGCTTATATTCTGAGTGATATCTTTGATGGATAAAGTATTCGTGGCTGCAGATTTTTCCCATTCAGTGCTTTGAATATATGAAGCCACTCCCTTCTGGCTTGCCAAGTTTCTGTTGAGAAATTCCCAGGTAGCACTATCAGTTTTCCCATGTAAGTTAAGAACTTCTTTTGTCTTGCTGTTTTTAAGATTTTTTATTCCTTTTTCACTATATTTTGCAAATTTAATTATAGTATATCTTGGTGTTGGTCTGCTTTTGTTGATTTTGATGGGAATTCCCTGTGCCTCCTGGATACGAGTGTCTGTTTCCTTCCTCAGATTAGGGAAGTTTTCTGCTATTATTTCTTGAAATAAATTTTCTGCCATCTTTACTTTTCTTCTTCTGGGACTCCTATAATATGAATGTTCCTACATTTGATGAAGTCACTGAGTTCCCTAAGTCTGTTCAAATCACCCATAATTCTTTCTCTCTTTTGTTTGACTTCATTATTTTCCATTATTTTGTCATCGATTTCAGATTCATTCTTCAGCTTTTTCCAGCCTGCTGTTCAGTGCATCTTGTTTTCAATCTCATTTATTGCATCCTTTAGCTCTGATTGATTTTTTTTTTAACTCTTCTATCCTTGTGGTAAGGGTCTCATTGATGTGGTCTATTCTCCTCTCAAGCCTAGTGAGTATCCTTGTGATTGTGGCTTTAAATTCTCCATCAGGCATGTTACTTATATCTGTTTCACTTAGATCTCTGGCTATGGCCTTATCTTATTCTTTCATTTGTGATAAATTTCCCCACCTTAGGATTTTGTCTAAGTCTCTGCCTTCCTCTCTGTGTTAGAAGAGACAATTATGTCTTCTGCTCCTGAAATAAATGGCCTTATGAAGAAGAGGTCATGTGGTACCCAGGGCCTGGCACTTCAGGAATGTCCAATGTGTGCTGCATGCCCTCTGCTATTGTGATTTGCTGCTTTTTCCTTCAGGCCAGTAGTCTTCAGAGGCCCTGCTTGCCTGATATAGGCTGTGTTTTATCCCTGACCTGAAAGTGGCAAGTTTTAACTAACTGTGCTTGTGAAATGAGACCTAACATCAATTCTACGAGAACTGAGGCCTTGAAGAACTCTCAAGTCAGGAGATGTGTTGTGGGCAGGGGTTTGTGCTGGTCTTCTGGAGGTGGCCCACCATGCTGGGATTGAGGCAAGTTTATCTGAGAACAGTGGTCCTGCCAGAACACAAGGGGGTAGGGCTTGGTGTTAGCAAGTTAGGCAGCTACTATTTGTGCTGAGCTACTCCTTGCAGGTGACTCTGTGTGGATGCTGAGGGGCAGGAGAGGGAAATGGTGCCAATCAGCTCCTTTGTTCCCAGAGAGGTGTCTCTGTGAATGCTGTCTCCTAGAATAGTGCTCCTAGAATAGTGAATAATTTCCCCCACTGTATGCCCCAGCTATTTTTCAGATCACTATGTCTATGTCCACACTGTCTGCCCCCCAGGTGTATGCCAGTCTTCTCTCCAGAAGCAGTACAGTACCCTCCTGGCTCTTTCCCAGCCAAACCTCCTAACCATTAAAACTCTAGGCTTTAAGCCCCACTGGTAGCAAGAACTCATGAAATTCAGCTCTTCTCATACTCCAAGCCAGTGGATTTGGGGAAGAGTTCTCCATGTGCACTCCCCTGTATGCTCTTCTCTCTCTCACCCTTCTCCATGACCACAGCTCCCTCCCCTCCATAGCACCTGTGATTCTTTTCTTCCCTAAGCTACATATCCACACTTCCTACCTTCTTCAGTGTGGCCTCTTATCTCCTTTAGTTGTGGAATTTGTCCCATCAGTCTTCATGTCAATTTCTGGAGAATTTAGAATGATTTGATAGTTATCTTGTTGTGTACATGGGACAAGAAGAGCCTAGGCTCCTCCTACTCTGCTGCCATCTTGTAAATCTTGAGAGTTTTGATTTCTGATCCAATCTTCTTACTAATTTGAACTCTATTCAGATTTTCTTTTTCTTCACAGTTTAGTCATTAATGAATTTTTGAGTCATTAAACAATAATTCCCCATTCATCTTTCCTCCAGCCCCTGGCAAACATCATTTTACTTTCTATCTCTTATGAATTTGATTACTCCAGGTACCTCAAAAAAGTGGAATCACACAATATTTGTCTTTTTGTGGCTGTCTTGTTTTATTTTGCATAATGTTCTCAAACTTCATCCATCTTATAGCATATGTCAAAATTCTCTTACTATTTTAAGGTTGAATAGTATTGTATTAAATGCATATATTACATTTTGTTTCTTCATTCATCAGTCAGAGGACACTTGGGTTGTTTCCATAGCTGCTAGTGGGCATCGGTGTACAAATATCTCTTCAATACCCTGCTTTCCATTATTTTGAGTATATTGCCACAACGGAACTGCTAAATCATATGATCATTCTGTTTTTAATTTTTGAGGAATTATATTTTTTCCAGCAGCTGAGCCATTTTACATTCCAATGAATATCTTTCCATTTATTTATTTATTTTTAATTTATTTCAGAAATGGTTCATATTTTCCATTGTACAAAACTTTTACCCTATTGGCCACATTAATTTCCAAGTGGTTTTATTATTTTTGATCTTATTATAAGGGAAATTTTTTTCTTAATTTCCTTTTAGGATTGTTCATTGTTAGTGTATATAGATATGCAGCTGATTTTTGTGTGTTGAGTTTGTGTCCTACTACTTTGCTGAGTAGTAGGACAGTTTTTCAGTTATTAATTCTAATAGCTTTTTGTGGAATCTTTAGGGTTACTACATATAAAATCATTATTATCTGTGAACAGAGATTATTTCCTTCTTCCTTTCCAATTAATATGCCTTTTATTTCTTGTACTTGAATAAGCAGTCTGTCAAGAACTTCCAGTAACACGTTGATTAGAAATGGTGAAGCAGACATCTTTGCCTTGCTCCTGATTTAAATGAAAAGCTTTCAGATCTTCACCATTGAGTATGATGTCTATGGTGGATTTTTCAACTATGGCTTTATTATGTTGACATAATTTTAATCTATTCTTAGTTTGTTGAGTGTTTATATCATGAAATAGTGTTGACTTTCAAATGATTTTTCTACACCAATTGAAATTATTTTATGGAATTTTTTCCTTTCATTTTTTAATGTTTTGTATTGCAAGAATCAATTTTCATATGTTAAACTATTTTTGCATTGCAAGAATAAATTCCACTTGGTCATGGTATAAAATCACTTTTATATGCCACTGTTTTGTGGAGGATTTTTGCATCAGTGATCTTAATAGATATTAGTATGTAGTTTGTTTTTTTTTATACTGTCTTTGTCTTGTTTTGATATCAAGGTAATGCTAGATTTATAGAATGAGTTAAACAATGTTCTCCCCTCTTCATTTTTTTTTTAATGTTTGAGATGGATTGGTGTCAATATCTTTTTTGAATGTTTATTAGAATTTACCACTGAAACCATTAAGTACAGGGCTTTTCTTCATTGAGAGATATATTATTACTGATTCAATCTCCTAATTAGTTATAGGTATATTCAGATTTTTTATATTTATTAATGGCTTAGAAGTCTAGAAATTTGTCCATTTTGTGTAGATTTTCCAATTTGTGATGTATGGTTGTCCATAATAATCTCTTAAAATCCTTTTTATTTCTATAGAATTATTAGTAAAGCCCCCATTTTCATTTTTGATTTTAGAAATTTGAGTCTTCTTATTTTTCTTAGTCCAGCTAGTTACAGTTTGATAATCCTTCCAGGTTTGGGTTTAGTTTGTTTTCTTTCTCTAGGTCAAACTGTAAAGTTAGAGTTGAGATCTTCCTTATTTTTTAAATGTAAGCATTTATAGCTATAAATTTACCCTTTCGTTCTACTTTCACTCTGTCCTATATATTTTGGTATGTTGCACTTTTGTTTTATTTGTCTCTAAGCATTTCACAAATTCCCTTGAGATCTCTTCTTTGAACCATCAACTGCTTAAAAGTGTGTTACTTTCCACAAATTATGAATTTTTCAATTTTCCATGTTTTTGACTTCTAACTTCATCTAACTGTGGTTAGAGTAGATCTTTGTATATTACCTACTATCTTTTAAAATCTATTTGCATTTAATTTGTAGATTACTACATTCTCTGTACTGGAAAATGACCCATGTGCACTTGGGAAAGATGTGTATTCTGTCATTGTGTAGACTGTTCTGTACATGTCTGTTAGATTCAGTCAGGTTTCCCCCCCCCCCTTGGATTTTATTTATTTATTTAACAGAGCACACAAGCAGGCAGAGCAGCAGACAGAGGGCATTGGAGAAGCAGGCTTCCCACTAAGTGGGAGTCCAATGTGGAGCTTGATTCCATGACCCAGGGATCATGACCTGAACTGAAGGCAGATGCTTAACCAACTGAGCCACCCAGGCAGCCCAATCCAGTCAGTTTGTTATGTTGTTCAAACTCACCTTTACTTTTTGCTATGTTGTCATGCTAGTATCTTCATCTTCATTCACAAGACCTCCGAGGGTTTTTTTACCCTTCAGTTTAAGAAGATAATTATGAGGTTGACTACGTAATACATTTAGAAAGAGTGTAAGAAGTACCGGTAACCTCTGATCCCTGACAACCTAATATGTAATAAGACTGCTGTTTAATGATAGGTTGATGTAAGAGAGTTGATTCATGAGAAAATGTATAAACTGCTGGATGACTTATGGATTGTATGTATATAAATAAAGAAAAAATTCAATATCTAATAAATTTAAGCCCCAGAATTTCATGCTTTGAGGGAAGTGGGAAAGTTGGCACAAACAGAATCTATAATAATACATAGAATTATACAGTGAGAAATGATTGTCTACTAGAATGATACAGTGTTTAATATGTTTAATTATTCAGTTTTGAGTGACCTATCTTTTAAGCTGCATATCTATACCTTGATAAAAAAAAAGCTTCAAATTATTTGTTTAGATTTATTGCTAGTTAAGAATTAAAAATACAAAATTCATCACAATTATTTTCTTATCTCCTTAATTCTCAGAGAGAATTTTAGTAACATCAGTATGCATCCCGTCACTTTGTCTCTGCTTGCCATTTGGTGACAGGATTCATTGCTTTTGCTAGAAAATAAGATTACTGTAGTGCAAATTATGCATGCTCAGTTGCAATTTTCCTCTGTGTGAGGTTCTTTAAGTGCACGTTATTCATTGTTTATGAAATGTTTCATTTGTAAATCTGTTCTGAAAGCCTGAAATGGAACATTATGCTTCTATGGAGCCCTCTCTTATAGATTTTGTTTTCATTCTAGAGGAATTATATTTTAAATATTATATCTACTTTCTACTGTGTTATCTTCCACACCCTTCTTTAAATCTCAATACATCACCATCACTCATGTGAAACAATCATTAACTTCATTGAATAGAGTCACAGGATTAAATTCTATAAAAGGACTTTGCTGTGGTTGAATTAGTCAGGGCTGTATTCTTATATTCACCATAGAAGAAAAGTGTCCTTTCCAAGGACATTTCCAACCTGAATCTCCTCCTTTCCTATTTTGGCATTTTGGTAAAAATATAGTGTGACCATCCTTACACAAAATAGTTACATAATATCGACCTATAATTAGCTACTAAGTCATAAGCCACTTTACTTAAATAAAGTGCACAGATCATGTTTGCATATTTAAAAGATTAGAGAATTTTACTTGACTCAATAAATATTTATGAAGGCAAGTGCTAGGCAATGTGTGAAATACTAGGAATTCAAGGATGGAGACATTCTCTGCCTTCCAGGGCCCATTTACAACCAGGAAGGTAAATTAATAGATACTCACCACACATAAATAATAACCAAATAATTTTTCTTTAGCAAAGGAAACCATTAAGTTTGCCTTGTGATGTAAAGGAGTAAGTGTTTTAGGACAAGACTCACAAAAGAGGGATGAGATTTGAATTAGACCCTGGAGGATCAGTTGGATTTTGTTTGGCAGAGGAAAAGATGAAAGGCAACTTACTAAGAAGGAACAGAGGGAAAAAATTCTTGTAAATTGTTAAATCATAAAGTAGTGGGAAAGGTAGGAGGCTCTTTGAACCTGTAACATAAAGTGTTGATAAAAAATTGAAGTTGTTGAGGCACCTGGGTGGCTCAGTTGGGTAAGTATGGGACTCTTGATTTTAACTCTGGTTATGATTTCAGGGTCATGAGATCAGGCCCCACGTTAGATTCTAAGCTGAGAATAGAGCCTGTTTAAGATGCTTTCTCTGCTCCTCCCCGCTACTTGTGTTCTCTCTCTCTCTCTCTCTTCCTCTCTTTCAAAAACAAACAAACAAACAAAATGAAGCTATTAAAATACTTTGGTTTATATTGCATCATGATAAAGAGTTTGGATTAAATTTTGTAGGCATTGGAGAACCACCCAATAGGTATCATCAAGCTAGTGACATAATTGATTTCATGGTTGATGAGGATAGCTCCCTAGAAATTACAGAGCATAATAACAGAGGAAAAGGAAAGGAGATTGATTAAAGCAGTTTTGTGGGTAGAAACAATAAGATTTATATTTAAATTGGATGTGGAGGTTGATGTGGATTCAGTGATGTCTTCAACTTCTGGGCTGGACGTTTTGGTGGATGGTGATGTTGTTTTGTTGTGAAGTAAGTCTCAGAGGAACAAGTCAAAGAAGATATGGTTTCCATTTTTAATATGTTGGCATGTGCATCTGATATTCACTAGAGATACCAAGAAAAAATTTTAAAATACTTAGAATTATTTCTAATTTAGCAATCTAGACATATACAGTATTAGAAATAGCTAAAAAATGAAACAAGATGAAACCAGAGAGGGAGACAAACCATAAGAGACTCTTAATCTCAGGAAACAAACTGAAGGTTGCTGGAAGGGAGGGGTTAGGGAGGGATAGGGTGGCTGGATGATGGACGTTGGGGAGAGTATGTGCTATGGTAAGAAAATAAATAATTAAAAAAGAGTAAGAAAGAAAAGGAAATAGGTGATAATTAGATTCCAAAATAACAGATACATTTATTCATGGGGGAAAAAATTATAAATAAATTCCTAGTGAGGATTAACAATGACAGACCAGAAGAGGAAACAGGAAAGGAATAAGAGTACAACTCAATACATGCAAAGAGATAGCATTGAGAATCCAACATTGTTCAAATGTGATTGAGGTAAGACTTTAAAAACAACATTTGTATTTGAAAATTAAAAAGTCCTTGTGGTGAGGTCACATCTAAAGTACTGCTAAGATATCAAGCTGCATATCCATCATGTAGCTGAAAATTACATTTGCAGTTTGGGGAGTGGGTCATAAATAGAAATTCAGCCTTGAAAGTTATCTGCATAGAGTTGGTAGATAATTACTTGAAAATGAATGACATTTCAGATAGGAAAAATATAATGGAAGAAGAGATATAAAAAGAAAATCTTGGCAAATACAGACATACAGTGTCTGCAGAAATGAAAAAGGAGTAATCAGGAGGGATGGAAAGAACTAAGAGAATGTTTTGTGGTAAAAGGTAACGGGAGCAAAGCCTTAAGAAGTGAAGACGTGTTAATGGGTTTTGAACTTGGAAAAGATTTAAGAGAGAAAATCTTACTAAGTTTGTAATTAGAAGTGTATTGATAATGAAAAGCAACTTTGGTGGACTGGTGAGGACAAAGTTCAGATTGCATAGAAATGAGACATAAAAACATATGTGTATATGTATTTGGGGCCTGGAAGTGATGGTGGATAAAGTGGAAAAGGTAAGGGAAAACTGCTTCTTCTAGATGTCTAAGTAAGCATTGTGGAAAGTGGCAAAGTTGAACAGCTAGTGTTAAAAGCACAACAGACTATTACTCAGCCACCAGAAAAAATGAAATCTTGTCATTTGCAATGACATGGATGGAACTAGAGAGTATTTTGCTAAGTGAAATAAGTTGGTCAGAGAAAGACAGAATACCATATGATTTTACTTACGTGTAGAATTTAAGAAACAAAACAGGTGAACATAGGGGAAGGAAAGGAAAAATAAAATAAGATGAAAATAGAGAGGGAGGCAAACCATAAGACAGGCTGAACTTTAGGAAACAAACTGAGGGCTGCTGGAGGAGAGGGAGAGGGGAAGGGATAATTGGGTGATACGCACTTGTTATAATGAGCGCTGAGTGTTGTATATAACTGATGACTCACTGAATTCTGAAAAATAGTATATTGTACTGAATATTAGTATATTATAGTATATGTTAATTTAATTGAATTTAAATAAAAATTTTTTTTTAAAAAAGACTGAAAAGTCAAGGGAGAACTCCTGGATAGGAGTAGAGAGGACATGTAAATTTCTTCTTAAATTCATTTTGCAAAACCTAGGAATTACAAATCTAGTAAGAGTAATATAATACCTGAAAGGAAAACTGATGTTCTATAAACGATAACGTACATATAATTTTTTTATTATTCTGACAACTTGAGAAATTTCTCACATAATATTACTGTTACTTTTTTTCAGATTGGGAAAAGAGACATAAAAAATAATGACTTACAGTTACTTGTAGAAATGCATTTGTCTGCATGATGAGTCATATTCAATACTGTACTGATAATAAGGACAAGGGTCTAGGAATGTTTTGATTCTGATTTTAGGTGAACTTTTTCTCTTATGAAGATAAATCAACTGAACCAATAAAGATTTAAATTATTGTTTCTCTGAGTGAGTTTGAGAAGTAAATAAGTCAGTGAGATACAGACCTTTGGGGAATTGGACCCTTATTCTAATGGATAGGAAGGAGCAGATTAGGGGGCAGAACACAGTAGAAAAATACCATAATGCCTCATAGCCTCTCCTCATTGAGGGGGATGAATGTACTGCACTAGTAGTTTAGTCCAATAATAGTTGTTTACCCATTTCTACCACAGTGACTTTCCATTTGGATATAATCATCTGCATGTGAGACTTTACTATCAGTAAAATCATGGTCCGAAAGGGGACTGATAGTATCTCATTTATTATAAGCTGTATCTGTTTAGGACAGGAGAAAAAGGATTTTGAATGAAAGATTCTCCCCCGAAAGAAAGATTTTCCCATATGGAACCAGAAATGGGAGATTAGAGAGAAGGGGTTTTAGTGCTATGATCCTTTTCTACATTCTTCTTTATTTATTATACCAGTAAATACATAGTTTGCTTTTCTTGTATTTTTATTTGGTTTGATTTGATTAAATGCCTAATGTTAAGATTCTTAATTTCATCAGTTTATTTGAATGTACTACAAAGGACTTCATAGTAACTTGCTTCCTCAATAATTTATCTAGCAAAATTTGAAGCCAGCTCTTAAAATTGAGAATATTAAAAATTAAGCAAATACCACATTTGCTTAAATGTGGTATATTTGTGTTAGTCATATTATTTGTTCCCTTTTTGAAATTTTTATTAATTTGTAAATGAGTTTAACTTAACCTTGCAAAATAGTTTCATATTTTAAATGTCAGATGATATGTGCAATTATATATATAGCTATATATATAATTTATTATGAAGGTATTCTGACATATTGCTGAAGATTCTATATTTTCCCCATTCATTATTAATGCTTTGTGCTAGCACATGAAGTTTCAAAAGAAACCTGATTTTAAGATATGAATTGCTTTACTGAGAAACAGAATTGCATGTTTTATGATTTTTGAGCAGCACATGGACTTTGTTGGTTTAGAGTGATATCAAATCCAACATATTTTAGACTGAATCTGTGAAATATGAAGGCAGACATATTTCCATTTGCACTGGCCTTTCCTCTTAAAATTAAAAATCTGCACTCATGATAGAAAGTTGAAAGTAACCTGAGTTCTTTCTCAGCAATGTACTGTCACCTGCCTGTGCCAGTAGGAAAGGCAACAGAAACTATGTCAAAACTGCATGTTCTCTGAGATGCTGGCAGGCAAAAGAAATATGATACAAAATTGCTGATAGCATTCCCTGTAGGACTCACAACGTGTAAGGGTTTGGAGAACTGGCATATGTCTAACTTCACCTCTAAGCTCTTAAATCAGCAACTCAAGTTCACTGTCAAATCAGCATTAACTACATTCTGTAGCACAGCCCTTTGCATTAAACATTTAAAACAAAATAACAAAAGCAACAATACTGAGAGTATTATGAGTGCTGAATAAATCCTCAGTGATCGATTTTTTTTTTTTTTTTAAGCAGATGGAGCCTGATAGAAGGGGGAACCACCATGAGGTTATGGTGAAGGAGAATGTCAAGTAGCAGAACAGAGTTATAGTGATGATAAGCACAGATAAAAGGCTGCTGACCGTTGGACACAGTGCAGTGATTAGAGTGAAACTGCTGAGTCTGCCAGCCAGGGCCATAGACCTAACAGGGCAAGGCTGCGACAAAACCTATGAAAGGTCCCCAAAATACCTACACGTGTCCTCAAAGTGCTGGTGGGATGGCAAGCTGTGCCACACATTCAGTCTTTTGGCCATGCTTGAAGTAGCATCCGGCAACTTATTCTGCAGGGCTATCTTCAAGGAGGAAGGATATTGATTTATAGAAAATGATATTAAACATAATGGATAACGATACATAGATCACAGATGCTGCATCAACATATGGAATAGTTCTTGCATCAGCAAATAAAGGGCCAATAATGTGAAGAGAGGGAGCCTAAGATTTATTAGGAGGCTTTATTGCTCTGTGATTTATGAATCGCCACAGATGGCAGTGATGTAGTATAATATTCACAAATATGATGCAATAAAGATTATTAAAGCATCTAGCAGTGCCATTTTTAGTTTTGGCTATAAACAGAAAATATCTCTGGGCACTCTAGTTTACATAGAAGATATACAGACCCTCTTGATTTTTAAAGATGACCGCATTGGACTCTTTCTACTGTTGGCTTTCCTCTCAACGAGTTTTGATATGTGTCTCATTTTTCTACTGTAAATATGTAAGTGACTGACAAGGGTAATGAGTGGGTGAGGATTTGCAGGTCTGGGTCAGAATGGCAAGGGTATTAAGGACACGGACTGTGGATGCAGAACGCTATCCCCTCTGCCAAGGCCTGATCAGATTTTCTTGAGTCAGTTCCTTGATTTCTTAGGAGGAGAGATTTCGCC
This sequence comes from Mustela erminea, assembly GCF_009829155.1. Taxonomy (NCBI): domain Eukaryota; kingdom Metazoa; phylum Chordata; class Mammalia; order Carnivora; family Mustelidae; genus Mustela; species Mustela erminea. Next base: position 106,952,861 of record NC_045617.1, on the reverse strand, counting down.
TCTGAAATCTCCAACTATGGAGCCGATTCATTACATTTTACCATTTCCAAATTTTAATATAAAGAGTAGCCACTACAGAGACACTAACTCAAAGTATTCACAATTTGAAAGATGTTATTTTCAACCTAATATTGAGATTTTTGTCTCTGTGATAGCAATTCAGAAATCCTATATGGCACTAGAAGAATAATGCTGTCACTTACTGAAGGGAAATGGGGAATCTGTTGCTCCATTTTTTTCATTTTCTAAAAAAAATAAAATAAAATAAAAAACACATAGCTTTTTAAATTTGCTTAAAATAGAATCAGACCTTAAAATAATAGTAGTTACTATTGACATAAAAGGCCAGAGAAAAACTGACTCTAATACTTGGGTCAAAAAGAAGAGCTAATGCTTTTGAAACAACTTTATTTTCTAGAATTATTTTGGGAAAAACTGTTTCCCTTCCTACCTATGAGAAAATTTAGTTTTCTGTTAAGAGACACTGTATATTTAGATAAAGCATAACAGTATTTAAATCTAGCTCTGTATTGTTCAAAATGATAGTTTTGAATACATGCAGAATTATAAGTTTCAGTTTGGCTTTCCAAACTGAAAATAATATTTTATATGTAATAAAATGTTGCCTTTTTTCTCTTTTTATTCCCTTTATCCTCCTCTACCTCTTTCTTTTCTCAAACCTGCTAGCACTCCTGTTCATTTCTCATACTCTGTTGCCTTGGGCTATGAAAAATTAACTAAGCATCAGCTTAGCAAACATTCTATTATACTTTCTTATCTGTGCTGCCTAGGATTCTGATTTGTGAAATTGTCGGATTTACCCCCTTTCTCATCAGAATATCTTTTGACTTTATTATATACAGTCCAATCATTGTCACACTGATAATCCTAATAGATGCTATTTCTTTTAGACCATCTCCATTGTTAAAATTGAACACAGTGCTCTGTTTTCTTTCCTACCTAAAGCAGATCGCTTTTCCCCCTCCATCACAAACTGAAATCTTCAACTGTGGAACTGTTTCTATTCCACTATACTGTTTATTATGTTGAAACATTTACAGCCCAGTTGACAACGTTTTAGCTTCTCCCCTAAAATCCATGATTTATTTGTGCAACATACGTTACTGTGGAAACTGTGTAACGTTTGAATAAACTTACTGCATTTACTGGGTGTTAAACTCTAGGAAATCATCTTCATAAAATCAGTTTTGTTCTGAATGTCATCTGGTTCCAACTGAGGAGCCCTACACATGTAAGGCCTAGCTACAATGGAACCAAAATTCAAACTAACAATAAGAAAACTGAAACCAGATTTTCACATGATCATTGTGCCAGCCAAACATATTACGATAAGAATCATTTTTAGTACTCTGTATTTGTAAGCAACAAAATCTGTAAAGTACTCAGTTGAAGTAAGCAAGTTATTCTTGTTTCATAAATTGGGTAATTTTATCAGGAGGGTGTAAAATTTTCCCTCGTTTTCATAAAGACGATGGGTAGAGTAGAATGAATTAATTTGAAAGGAAGTAGCATTGTCCCTTGGAATTTAAACTCCCTGAAGAAAAAGAAATCTTTTTGTTCACTGATATATTCCCACTGTCTATTACACTGACTCATTTGAGGCCATCAGTCAATATTGATTGAAAGATAGAATAAGAGTAAGTCTGAAAGAATAAGTCTCACTGCCTGTCCTGTGACTTTCCACTTCCTTCTTCTAGAGCTCTTTTATCCAGAGATTTAGATCAGGATTTGATCCCTCACTTCCTCTTTCTTTGCTCAGATGTTACCTTCTCAGCAACTCCTTCCATAACTATCCTACTTAAAATTGAAGTTTTTCCTGGACCCCACCTGTTCCCAATTCTCCATCCCTGCCTTTCCCCTCTCTCCATTAGCACATGTAGTTGTCTGATACATTTTACTTATTTAAGATTCATTCATTCATTCATCCATTCATTCTCTTGTTACCTACTGGAATGTAAGCACTGTGAGGATAGATGTTTGTGTCTGGTTTTCCTTATTGCTCTTGTTATTGTCTGTGGTACTACTGAATCAGGAATGCCTAGAATACCGCCTGCCACTTTGTAGACTACAAGTAATTGTAGAATGAATGTATAAATTGGAATATTTGGCTTAGAGAATATAAGGATAGTTTTTTATATTTGTGTTAGTTTATGGAATGCTACCTGGTTTTAGATCTCTAAAATGTGCTTAACAATATGAAATAAGCTCACCATACTTTATTTAGGCTGTTGTAAAAAAATAAAAAAATAAACAAATCTTTATACATTTAGACACTTGAGTAGGATGCCAAGAGAAACACCAAAAATTATTTTGAAAATTAGTTATGTAAATAGATTGATAAATTGATGGAAATAAAGATAAAGGTGTGTGTGTATATGTGTGTGTGTGTAGTTTGTGGTACAACCAACATTATATTGCAGGAACCCAGAAATATATTGTGTTCTGTTTTTTCCCCCTTCAACAATATGGTCTTCTTCTGGAAGCTATTTTTCTCTTCCAGCCTATTTGCCTTACAAGAAAAGTTCTATCATTTATGCATTAAGTAAAAAAGAACTCCAGGAAATAAGAGTCTGTAAGGAAACATGATTTAAGAAGAGAAACGGGGTTGTAACTGTTTAGTAATTTGCAAACTATTTGTTATTATCATTATGTTAGAGATCCGTGTATAAGAAATATATTTGTTTCAGGCTGTGGTAAGCAGAATAGTGGCTTTTAGAAAATGTCCATATCCTAATTCCAGAGTTTCTGAATATGCTACCTTATAGGGCAAAAGGGACATAGCTAATATAATTAAGGATTGTGAGGTAGAAAGAGTCTCCTGGATTTTCCAGATGGGCCAGGTGTAATCACAAAGATCCTTACAAGAAGGAAGCAGGAAGGGGTAGAGTAGGAATAGGGTGTGATGATAGAAGCAAAGGTCAGAGAGAGATTTGAAAATGTAGTACTGCTAGTTCTGAAGATGGAGGAAGGAGCTAGGAGCAAGGAACACTGGTGGCCTCTGGAATCTAGAAAAGGTGAAGATACAGATTCTCCCCTGGAGCCTCCAGAAGGAACCCTGTGCTCTGCTGACACACTGACTTAACCCCAATGTGACCTATTCCAAACTTCAGACTTCTAGAACTGTAACAGAGTAAATGTCTGTTGTTTTAAGATACTAATTGTGTAGTAATTTGTTACAACAACAAAGGGCACTATTATATAGGCTTACTCTTTTTTGTTGTTCTTCCGACTACAAGATTCAGGATTTACTTACACATGTGAAAACTCTAGTGAAGCATAAAGAAATACTGGCCTGGGAGCACCTTGGTGGGTCAGTCGGGTAAGGGTCTGACTCTTGATTTCAGCTTGGGACCTGATCTCAGGGTCTTGGGATCCAGCCCCTCAGGCTCCGCACTCAGCGGGGAGTCTGTTTCTCTCCCTCTTCCCCTCCCCCTGCTTGCACTCATGCATGTTCTCTCTCTCTCTCTTTCTCATAAATAAATCCTTAGAAAGAAACAAAGAGGAAGGAAGGAAAGAAAGGAGGGAGGGAGAGAGACTGGCCTAAAACTAATTCTGGGAGCAAATGAAGTTTGCCTGTGTTGCCTTTCCCTTCTTTCCAAGGCTTATTTCTCTAGAGATTTTCTTCTATTCCTTTCATGCTTCTCCTCAAGGTAATAACTGATGATTGAATTGTTAAATTTAAAAACTTGAAATATGACTACATTTAGGTTTGAATGCAGGTTTAAAGGAACCTCTTATATAGGGAAAAATTTTTATGTCCAGAAACATTATTTTTTTGATTAAATATTTTAACATGATTGTTTTTATAAGAAATCTAGTTCATATGCCTCATCCATAAGCAAAGTTTAAAACGGCTGAGCCCAGAAAAGTTTCCACTTCGTAAATATAGTTTGGCTTAAAGTAGTATTCTTTCTCACCTGATACAATTTCTCCTGTAATGAAAGGTATAAATGATATCTGCACAACTTTTCTATTGTTGCCATAATAATTACCACAAATTTAGTACTTACAACAGCTCAAATTATTATCCTGCAGCTGTGTAGGTTAGATGGGTGGTGGTGTTTGGTTTTCTGCTCCAGGTTTCACAAGACCAAAATCAAGGGTCAGCTGGCTGGGAAGAATCTGCTTCTAACCTCATTCAGGTTATCAGCAGAATCCAATTACTTGTGGTTACACAGCTGAGCTTTCCTTTTCCTCTCTGGCTGCTCGTCTGGAGCCTCTCTTCAAAGCCTCCTGCTTTCCCACTTCTCATTCCTCCCTCCACTTCCAAATCACCGAAGAGGTGCCAAGTCCTTCTCTTGAATCTCTTCAAATCCCATTGCCCCTCCTTGACTCCAACTAAGGAAGCTCTCTACTTCTACAGACTCCTGTGGTTACATGGGGCCCACCTGAATAATGCAGGATCATATCCCAGTTTAAAGTTTAAGATCTTAATAACCTTTGCACAGTCCATTTTCCCACCTATTTGCAAATTCCAGACATTGGGGGCTGCTATTCTGCCTGCCACGATACGTAACATGCATGAAGTACTATGAAACCCCATGGTGTGCGCTAAAAATGCTCAGTGCACATTATTTTCTTCAGTTCTTCAACAGCCCTGTGAGATTGATGCCACTATTTTCCCCTCTTTACAGAAATAAAAACAGTATTGCAGACGTTCATGTTACGTGGTAAAGTTCATGGACAGAGTCAGTTCTGCTTTGTGGCGTATGCATTCCTAAAAAAATGTACCACACGAAGTAAAATCATGCAGTAAAACCCACAAACCTTATGTGAAAGATGTGTAAAGGGCACAATATTCAACAACAATTAGGAACACGTTTTATTTTATTTTTTAGGAACACATTTTAAAAAGACAGGAAACTAATAAAGTAGCCGTAATATACATGTAAATAATTAATAAATATTTTTAAATTACATTAAATACGACTTTACCTTGAAAAAAGCCTTAAGTTTTCTTTTGGAAGCAGACATTGGAAGGGTTCAGCTTGTGAATTATTGTGAACTGGTGGAAGGAGGGTTATTAGAAATCAGATGGAAGGTTGTAACTACAGATATGCTCAGAAGTGGCTCCTAACACACATGATGAACTGAGGGAGATGTTTGAGGTCTGTGTTTACGTTTGCATTGTGGATTCCTTACATGCCTTTGTTCAGCTGAGTGCAGTTTTTTGCATTCACCTTGTGCTCTCAGAGATGAATTCGTGCATGGCAAACATGAAATTCACGTTATGCTCAAATTGTTCCCTAATATGTCAATTACACTGGAATAAATTCGTGTTTACAAAACAAATGTTATAACAGGACTGACTAGTAAGAGGCAAAATAGCTCAGAGCAGTGTCATTTCATATGAGTGCCTAAGCTCATCATATATATATATATATATATATATATGTCTATATATATAGGAAGAGCTACACACACATATTCCGCTTACATCAAAAAAAAAAACATGAAAGATAAATAAAAAATAATTTTGAGGAATTTCCCCATTGGGATGAAGTTAAATATATATTATAATCCTTTCTCCAGATCTTTTGAGATGCTGACTCTCCTAGTACGACCCAATAAATCAGCATTCGACTGCAATTTCTGGCCTCACTCAACTTCAAACCTAAGTGTAAACACCCATAGCAATCACATGATGGAATTTTGAGAAAAGCCTCATAGCAGAGTTGAAAGGGCATGCACTTCGATTTGATATACTCTTTTTGAAGTAAACAGAAAGAGCTCTGTATTTCTCAAGTTACAGTTTGTTTTGGTCATCCGTACCTTGGCATAGCTACAGGGTAAGGGGAGGGGAAGGGATATTAGAAGAACATATTCAAGTGCTAAAAAGGTTGAAGCACTTTATCTATAATTTAATTTTATTTCCCCAACAACTGGGGTAAACTTTTTTAACCTATTTTATAGATTATGAAAACAAATCTCAAATGCGTCAAATGACTTTCCCCAAAACATGCATCAGTCAACTGCAGGATAAGGATTTTAAAGCTTCTCTGTTTGTGGACAATGAAGTCCATGACATCCTGGTCTCTACACTAAAGGCCTGACTTGGTCAAAAAGTAATTCATCCTGGTTCTTCCTTTGTTTGTTTGTTTGTTTGTTTGTTTGTTTGTTTTGGGTTGGGGGGCAGGGAAGCCAAGGATTACTAATCTCGACAGCCCACGATAGGCTCAAACTCATGACCCTGAGATGAGACCTCACATGCTCTTCTGACTGAGCCAGCCAAGTACCCCCAGCCCAGTTATTCCTGATCTGAGTTTGTAACCTCGATTTTGTAAATATGACAATAAACCTGATCTATCCCCCCAAACTAGCTTTTATCTTTTTTCTTGTCAGTATGATCAATTAGTTATTCAAGCTTAAAATTTAGAGATTATCTTTTCCTACCCCCACCGCATGCAATAATCGATCTTTTCTTATTGATTATTAAAGCATTTCTAAAGTCTAAGTATTTCTATTTTTTTTAACCACCCTTCTAATGCAGACCCTATCACCTCAGAAGTATTGCCAAAATAATACCAACTTGTCCTCTTAGAGAGACAAGCATCTCTGGGATCTACTTTTTCAAATTAATCTTTTAAAATACCAACAGACTTAGCTTGCTATTAAGAAATCCACAATAAATGAACACAATTAGGTCTCTGGAAATATATGGCTTTGTGAGTCCTTGAAAAATAAAGAAAACAGAGAACCTTATGTATTAGAGTATAATGTCTGAAGTAATGTATTTTTTTATTCAAGCAGTAATGCATTTTTATGCACATTTTCCCAAGGTTATTAGTTTCATGGAGTCTTGCCAAAGTGGGATAGTCCTCTTCCAGGAATTCTGCAATAAGAAGTACAGGAAAGCCATTCATAGCATAAGAAGAAGTTTCACAGAAGACATTATTTAACACAAATATTAAGTAGCTAGTGCATAGGTCCCAGAATCATAGAGCAATTTCATGGGGCTCCTGTTTTGCAGACTTGTTCATTCCACCTACAACCATGAGCAAGTCTCATCCTTCAGTAAACATGTACACAAGAATTACAGGTTCCTATTTCTTTTTTCTAAGTTCCCTGTACTCCCCAAGGTTCCTGCTGCCAAGCTGCTGGACTGGATGGCTTTAGGAATCTGTGTTATTGAATAATTAACACCTATACTTTTACAGACATATAAAGGGAATTTTCTCCTTTTGAACAATGAATAGTAATTCTTTCATTCAAAACTCTGCTCAAAAATAAAGCCATTAAAAGATCAAGCTTGGGACACGATTGTGAGTTTTCATGCTGACAGCATCATGAAAAGAATTTTGAAAGCCGTCACATTCCACACAGAGACTACAGGTGACCATTGTTCCCGTCCAGACGAGTTTAAGTTGGACTTGGAGCAGGAGGAAGTTCAAAGCCAGTTATTTTATTTTTTTTTCTGGGCTACAATTTTGAAAAGCTTATTCTGAAACCCAAAAGGGAATGCTGTTCAATGTTTTAGTATGTTTGCAAGAATATTTACTGCTTTGATTTTATATTTATTGCCCATAATCCTGGCATTTTAGGTCATAAAGTTACTTTACAAAGTCATATTAGGTGCACTTATTTAAAGAATGCATTTTCCTTGGCTGTTTTACACTTCAAAAGATGGATAGGGACATGTGGGTGCTTGAACCTTGTGCGGTTGGGTTTATGAATATTTTGAGCATGTCAGTGGTGTTGGGGATGCTTTCAGAATGCCTTGTTCTTACAGTTGTTTTTGATGTGTGGCTTTATGAATTTGATCCTTTGAAACAAGCTGTGCTACACTCCATCACCTTGGAGAATTCCACTCTGTTGTTACATGGTTACCTTCTGTTTCATTTTACAGCCTTTCCACTGCTCTTCCAGGGCATTGGTATCAAAATACCTAAGCATTTCCATTCTTTGAAACAAACTGCAAGAGAGATGCATCACTTGCTTGTTCACAAAATTAGTGTAATGACTCTAATGGCCCTAGTAATGAAAGAGATGCTGTGTTTGAATTTTGGTATAAGAATTCTTAGGTGGGGGCACCTGGGTGGCTCAGTGGGTTAAAGCCTCTGCCTTCAGCTCAGGTCGTGATCCCAGGGTCCCGGGATGGAGCCCCATATCGGGCTCTCTGCTCAGTGGGGAGCCTGCTTCCTCCTCTCTCTCTCTCTCTCTCTCTCTGCCTGCCTCTCCACCTACTTGTGATCTCTCTCTCTCTCTGTCAGATAAATAAATAAAATCTTAAAAAAAAAAAAAAAAAGATTCTGCCTTTGGCTCAGGTCATGATCTCAGGGTCCTGGGATGGAGCCCTGTTTTGAGCTCTCTGCTCAGCAAGGAGCCGGCTACTCCCACCTCCCACTCTCCCTGCCTGCCTCACTGCCCAACTGTGATCTCTGTCTGTCAAATAAATAAAATATTAAAAAAAAAAACAAAAACAAAACTTGCTTTACATAAGGGATGCCTGGTTGGCTCCGTTGATTGACTCTGGCTCTTGACTTAGGCACAGGTCATGATACCAAGGTCCTAGGATTGAGCCCCACATTTTGGGGAGCTGTGCATAGTGGAGGGTCTGCTTGAAGATTTCTCCCCATCTTTCTCGCCCCACCCCCTAAAAAAATAAACCTTTTTCAAATTTTGTTTTACTTAAAAAAAAAAAAGAACTTGTTTTACTTATCTGTTTTTCACAGGGACTATTAAGTACCTATCATGACTTAGGAACTGTATTCCAAACTGAGAGTATAAAACATAATTTCCTTAAGCAACTGCATAAGACTCCTATGATAATTCCCTCCCTGACCTGACCCATAACCTCAGAGACACAAAAGTCCAGTTTCTCTTCTCCTAAATCATTTGCTATTTTTATACTGTTTTGTATATTAAACCTTGCAGGTGTGCCTGAATATCTCCCTTGATACATTTTATACTTTGGATGAATTTTTTTTTTTTTTAATTTATCCTGTGAGCTGATGTTCTTTATATTTTCGGAAACTCTTAGGTCTATTCCAACAAAATGTTTCTCTCTCTTTCTCTCTCTTTATCTTTTTTTTTTTTTTTTAATTAACATATAATGTATTATTTGATCCAGGGATACAGGCCTATGAATCATCAGGCTTACACATTTCACAGCACTCACCATAGCACATACCCTCCCCAATGTCCATAACACAGCCAACCTATCCCAAACCCCCTAACCCCCAGCAACCCTCAGTTTGTTTTTGAGATTAAGAGTCTCTTATGGTTAGTCTCCCTCCTGATCCCATCTTGTTTCATTTCCCGCCCCCATCCTCCATGAACCTCTGCCCTGCCTCTCAAATTCCTCATATCAGAGGGATAATATGATAATTGACTTTCTCTGATTGACTTATTTCGCTTAGCATAATACCCTCTAGTTCCATCCATATCATTGTAAATAGCAAGATTTCAGGTTTTTTGGTGGCTTCATAGTATTCTATTGTAAATACATACCACTTCTTCTTTATCCATTCATCTGTGATGGACATCATGCTATCTTCATAGTTTGGCTATTGTGTACATTGCTGCTATAAACATTTGGCTGCATGTGCCTCTACGGAGGCACATTTGTGTCCTTAGGGTAAATACCCAGTAGTGCGATTACAGGGTCATAGAGTATCTCTATTTTCAGCTTTTTGAGGAACCTCCATACTATTTTCCAGAGTGGCTATACCAGCTTGCATTCCCACCAACAGTGTAGGAGGGCTCCCCTTTCTCTGCATCCTCGCCAGCATCTGTCATTTCCTGACTGGTTAATATTAGCCATTCTGACTGGTGTGAGATGCTATCTCATTGTGGTTTTGATTTGTATTTCCCTGATGCCGAGTGATGTGGAGCACTTTTTCATGTGTCTGTTGGCCATCTGGATGTCTTCTTTGCAGAAATGTCTGTTCATGTCCTCTGCCCATTTCTTGATTGGATTATTCGTTCTTTGGGTGTTGAGTTTGATAGGGTCCTTATAGATTTTGGATACTAGCCCTTTATCTGATATGTCATTTACAAACATCTTCTCCCATTCAGTCGGTTGTCTTTTGGTTTTGTTTACTGTTTCCTTTGCTGTGCAAAAGCTTTTGATCTTGATGAAATCTGAATAGTTAATTTTTGCTCTCACTTTCCTTGCCTTTGGTGATGTTTCTAGGAAGAAGTTGCTGCGGTTGAGGTCAAAGAGGTTGCTGCCTGTGTTCTCCTCAAGGATTTTGATGGATTCCTGTCTCGTATTGAGGTCTTTAATCCATTTAGAATCTATTTTTGAGTGTGGTGTATGGAAATGGCCCAGTTTCATTCTTCTGCATGTGGCTGTCCAATTTCCCAAACACCATTTGTTGAAGAGACTATCCTTTTTCCATCCGACATTCATTCCCTGCTTTGTGGGAGATTAGTTGACCATAGAGTTGAGGGTCAATTTCTGGGCTCTCTATTCTGTCCCATTGATCTATGTGTCCATTTTTGTGCCACTACCATACTGTCTTGACAATTATAGCTTTGTAATAGACCTTGAAGTCTGGAATCGTGATGCTGCCAAATTTGGTTTTCTTTTTTTTTTTTTTTTTTTTTTTTTTTTTTTTTTTTAATTTTTTTTTTTATTTCCAGCATAACAGTATTCATTATTTTTGCACCACACCCCGTGCTCCATGCAATCCGTGCCCTCTATAATACCCACCACCTGGTACCCCAACCTCCCACCCCCCGTCCCTTCAAAACCCTCAGATTGTTTTTCAGAGTCCATAGTCTCTCATGGTTCACCTCCCCTTCCAATTTCCCCCAACTCCCTTCTCCACTCTAAGTCCCCATGTCCTCCATGCTATTTGTTATGCTCCACAAATAAGTGAAACCATATGATAATTGACTCTCTCTGCTTGACTTATTTCACTCAGCATAATCTCTTCCAGTCCCGTCCATGTTGCTACAAATTGAAAATAGAACTGCCCTATGACCCAGCAATTGCACTATTGGGTATTTACCCTAAGGATACAAACGTAGTGATCCGAAGGGGCACATGCACCCGAATGTTTATAGCAGCAATGTCCACAATAGCCAAACTATGGAAAGAACCTAGATGTCCATCAACAGATGAATGGATCAAGAAGATGTGGTATATATACACAATGGAATACTATGCAGCCATCAAAAGAAATGAAATCTTGCCATTTGCGACAACATGGATGGAACTAGAGCGTATCATGCTTAGCGAAATAAGTCAAGCAGAGAAAGACAACTATCACATGATCTCCCTGGTTTTCTTTTTCAACATTCCTCTGGCTATTCACTGTCTTTTCTGGTTCCATATAAATTTAAGATTACTTGTTCCATTTATTTGAAAAAAAAAATGATAGTATTTTGATAAGGATTGCATTAAATGTGTATATTGCTTTAGGTAGCACAGACATTTTCACAAAATTTGTTCTTCCAGTCCATGAGTATGGAACATTTTTCCATTTCTTTGTGTCTTTCTCAATTTCTTTCATGAGTACTTTATAGTTTTCTGAGTAAAGATTCATTACCTCTTTGGTTAGGTTTATTCCTAGGTTTCTTATGGTTTTCAGTGCAGTTGTAAATGGGATCAACTTCCTATCTCCTATCTTGCTGTTGCTGTACAGAAATGCCACTGATTTCTGTGCATTGATTTTATATCCTGATACTTGACTGAATTCCCATATGAGTTCTTGCAGTTTTGGAGTGGAGTCTTGTGGGTTTTCCATATAAAGTGTCATATCATCTGCAAGAAGAAAGGGTTTGACTTCTTTGATGTTTCGGATGCCTTTTACTTCCTTTTGATTTCTGATTGCTGAGGCTCTGACTTCTGGTACTAGTTAAGTAGCAGTGGTGATGGTGGACATCACTGCCTGTTCTTCACCTTAGGGTAAAAGCTCTCAGTTTTTCTACATTGAGTATGATAGTCTCTGTGGGTTTTTCATAGATAGCTTTGATGATATTTAGGTATGCCTCTATGCCTACACTGTGAAGAGTTTTGATCAAAAAAGGATGCTGTACTTTGTCATATGCTTTCTCAGCATCTATTGATAATATCATATGGTTCTTCTTCTTTCTTTTATTAATGTATTGTATCACATTGGTTGATGTATGGATGTTGAATCAACCTTACAGCCCAGGAATAAATCAACCTTGCTGCCCAGGAATAAATCCTTGGTCATGGTTAATAATCCTTTTAATGTACTGTTGGTTCCTATTGGCTAGTATTTTGGTGAGAATTTTTGCATCTGTGTTCATTAAGGATATTCTCCTTTTTGATGTAATTCTCCTTTTTGATGGGGTCTTTGTCTGGTTTGGGGATTAAGGTCATGCTGGCCTCATAAAATGAGTTTGGAAATTTTCCTTCCATTTCTATTTTTTGGAACAGTTTATGAAAAATAGGTATTAATTTTTCTTTAAATGTGTGGTAGAATTCCCCCGGGAAGCTGTCTGGTCCTGGGCTCTTGTTTGTTGGGAGATTTTTGATGACTGCTTCATTCTCCTTCACTAGTTATGGGTCTGTTCAGGTTTTCTATTTTTTCCTGGCTCAGTTTTGGTAGTTTGCTGCTGCCCCTCAGAACAATTTGTTACTTAAACTGTAACCCCTGGAGGATTTTACTAGTTGCCAAGCACATTTAGATATGGCCTTAAGAAATACATATACTGGCAACAGGTCTTTGGGGAGAAGGACGATGTACGACCGTGAAGCTGGGCAGCTGGGGATGCCTGGCTCGCTCAGGGCGGAATGCCACCCCTTCACAGAAGCCGGGCAGCTGGGAACGCCAGGCCCGCCCAGGGCAGAACACCGCCTGCTTCAGGGAAGTCGAGCACCCAGGAACGCCCAGTCAGCTCAGGGTGGAACGAAAACCGCCTGCTTCCCTTTTTCGTGATCGCTCCTTTCTCGTCCCAGAAGTGCTCGTTGTTAGTTAGATGAGTCCTTTGAATGTGCTTGGTTAACTATAAACTTTATCCTCCTTCTTGCTTGTCAGCAAGACGGGATTAACGTGTGACCTTCATCAGTCCTTCTGTTGGCTATTGTTTTCTATCTAATAAAAGTGCGACTGTGGAGTTGCTCGTGGCAGCAGTCCTTTTCGACTGTTGTCCCCTGCTCCCAGTCTCTTGCAGCTGACTTGTTTTTGCCTAATTCTTCTCTCGTCGCCGACTGGAAGCGGCAGTAGTTTATAGTTCTCTAGGAATGCATCCATTTCTTCTAGATTGTCAAATTTGCTGGCATATAGTTGCATGTAATATGTTCTTATAATTGTTTGAATTTCTTTGGTGTTGGTTGTGATCTCGTCTCTTTCATTCATGATTTTATTAATTTGGATCCTTTCTCTTTTCTTTTTGATAAGTTTGGCCAAGGGTTTATTAATCTTATTAATTATTTCAAAGAACCAGCTCCTAGATTTGTGGATATGTTCTTTGTTTCTTTTGGTTTCTATTTCATTGATTTTGCTCTGATCTTTATTATTTCTCTTCTCCTGCTGAGTTTAGGCTTTCTTTGTTGTTCTTTCTCCAGCTCCTTTAGGTGTAGGGTTAGGTTGTATACTTGAGACCTTTCTTGTTCCTTGAGAAAGGCTTGTATCGCTATATATACTTTCAGGACCACCTTTGCTGTGTCCCAAAGATTCTGAACAGTTGTGTTTTGATTTTCATTTGTTTCAATGATTTTTTTCAATTCTCCTTTAATTTTCTGGTTGACCATTCATTCTTTAGTAGGATGCTCTTTAGCCTCCATATATTTGAGTTCTTTCCAACTTTCCTTTTGTGAGTTCGATTTTCAAAGCATTGTGGTCCGAAAGTATGCAGGGAACTGGTTGAGACCTGATTTGTGAGCCAGGATATAATCTATTCTGGGAATGTTACATGTGCACTAGAGAAGAATGTGTATTCTGTTGCTTTGGGATGAAATGCTCTGAATATATCTGGGATGTCCATCTAGTCCATTGTGTCATTTAAGGCCTTTATTTCCTTGTTGATCTTTTGCTTAGCTGATTTGTCCATTTCAGTGAGGGGGGTGTTAAAGTCCCCTACTATTACTGTATTATTGTCGACGTGTTTCTTTGATTTTTGTTTTTAATTGGTTTATATAATTGGCTGCTCCCATGTTAAGGGCATAGAAATTTTAAATTGATAGCTCTTCTTGTTGGACAGACCCTTTAAGTAACATATAATGTCCTTCCTCATCTCTTATTATAGTCTTTGGCTTAAAATCTAATTCATCTGTTATAAAGATTGCCACCCCAGCTTTCTTTTGATGTCCATTAGTATGGAAAATTGTTTTACACCCTCTCACTTTAAATCTGGAGTTGTCTTTGGGTCTAAAATTAGTTTCTTGTAGACAGCATATTGATGGGTTTTGTTTTTTTATCCATTCTGATACCCTGTGTCTTTTGGTGCATTTAGCCCATTTACATTCAGGGTAACTATTGAGATATGAAACTAGTGCCATTGTATTGCCTGGAGGTGACTATTATGTATATTGTCTCTGTTCCTTTCTGATCTGTTACTTTTATGCTCTCTCTTTGCTTAGAGGACCCATTTCAATATTTTCTGTAAGGCCGGTTTGGTGTTTGCAAATTTTTTTAGTTTTTGTTTGTCCTGGAAGGTTTTTATCCCTCTTTCCATTTTCAATGACATCCTAGCTGGATATAGTATAATTGGCTGCATGAGTTTCACGTTTAGTGCTCTCTACATATCATGCTTGTTCTTTCTGGCCTGCCAGGTCTCTGTGGAAAGGTCTGCTGCCAATCTAATATTTCTACCATTGTATGTTTCAGACCACTTGTCCTGCTTTTAGGATTTTCTCTTTGTCCCTAAGACTTGTAACTTTTAGTCTTAGATGATGGCGTGTGGAATTGGCGTGCGGAATTTAGTCTTAGATGATGGCGTTTTAATTGATGTTGAGGGAGGTTGTCTGTGCCTCCTGGATTTTGATGCTTGTTCCCTTCACCAAATTAGGGAAATTCTCTGCTATAATTTGCTCCAATATGCTTTCTGCTCCTCTCTTTCTTCTTCTGGAATCCCAATTATTCTAATGTTGTTTCGTCTTATGGTATCATTTATCTCTTGAATTCTCCCTTTGTGGTCCACTAGTTGTCTCTCTTTTGCTCAGCTTATTTATTCTCCATCATTTGGTCTTCTATAACACCAATTCTCTCTTCTGCCTCATTTATCCTAGCAGTATGAGCATCCATTTTTTATTGCATGTAATTAATAGCTTTTTTGATTTCCGTTTGTTTAGATTTTAGTTCTTTTATTTCTCCAGAAAGGGATTTTATTTCTCCATAAAGGGATTCTGTAGTATCTTCCATGCTTTTTTCATGCCCAGCTAGCAGCTTGATTATCATCATTCTGAACTCTAGTTCTGACATCTTACTAATGTCTGTATTGATTGGGTCCCTAGCCAATCAATTGGTACTGCCTCTTGTTCCTTTTTTTCTGTATTGATTGGGTCCCTAGCCAATCAATTGGTACTGCCTCTTGTTCCTTTTTTTCTGAGGTGAGTTTTTCCCCCTTGTCATTTTATCCAGATAAGAATAGATGAATGAAAGAACAAAATACTAAAAGAGTAGCAGCAACCCCAGAAAAATATACACTAACCAAATCAGAAGAGACCCGAAACACCAGGGTGAATTAAGGAGAAAAAAAAAAAACAAAATAAATGTGTATGTGTGTTTGTGTGTGTGTGTGTGTGTGTGTGAACATATATATTCACCAGTCTAATATATATTAGGTATATATTAGACTGGTGAGGAGAACAGAGCCACACACTTGATTTTGGGTGTATTTTGGTCTTTAGAAGAAACTGCCTCCCAGAAAGTTAGAGAAATAAAAGCTTATATCTATACAAAAATTAAGGTGAGCATGATAAAGGGATGGAATATGACTGTAAAAATGAAAATTTAAAAATATTCTAGAAAAAGAATTGGTAAGATAAGAAGTTGTTTGAAAAGAAAGAGGAAATAATGTGATCAGGCTGGAGACTAGAAGAAAGCCATGTGCTAGATTTAGTGTGTATTTTGATCTACTAAAAGAAACTGTATCCCAAAATTTTAGAGAATAAAAAAACCTATATGTATACAAAAAATAAGGTTAAATACAATGAAAAGATAAATTCTGACTATACCGATGAAAATTAAAAAAAGATTTTTAAAAGGTATTGATAAGATAAAATAGTTTAAAAATGTTTAAATAGGAAAGAGGAACAATCTAAAAAAATTAAAAAAGAAAAAATAAAATTAAAAAATTTTAACTTTGTAAGACTAAAGAATTATTGGGGAAAAAGCCATGAATTCTGTACGTTGCTTTCTCCTCACTCTGGAGTTCCACAGTTCTCATTGATTGGTCAACATGCTCTTGGCTGGATGTTCTTGCTGATTTCTGGGGAAGGGGCCTGTTGCAGTGATTCTCAAATGTCTTTGCCTGAGGTGGAATTGTACTGCCCTTGCCACGGTCCACACTAAGCAATCAGCTGCTTTTGTTCCCTGAACCCTTTCCATAAAGCTTTGGAGGATGGGAATGAAAATGGCAACCCCCAGTCTCTGGACAGTAGGAGTCAAGAACTCAGGGCTCCACTCCTCAATGTGCACTCAAAGAAAAGCTCTCAATCCCTCCTATCTCCCTGGTCTCTGCCCACACTCCGAACTCACCTAGTCTGAGACCGAGCATTTCTATCTCTGGCACATGGCCCTGTTTGGAGTTTCCAAACCCAGCAGATTCCTGCAGCATGCTCCCACACCACTCTTCCCAGAGGAAGGTGAGTCTCCCTGGACTTGCTGCTTGTTGGGTTCCTGCACAAAGAGCAGTAGCCTGAGTGTTCCTTGGATCATGGTTTAAAGTAACACTGAGCTGAGGGCCCTCTCCTCAACTCTGTCTCTGCAGGTGGCTTTGCTGCTCCAATGTGGGAGCTCTGCCACACTCAGACATCCCTGGTCTTTTTGTGACCTCACAGGTCCTGAGACCACAGTGTCCTTGCAAGGGCTCCACCTTTCCACTTAGCCTCTAGAGCTATGTCCCTCAGTGAAGCAGACTTCTAAAAGTTCCAATTTTGTACTCTGCTGTTGTATCACTTGCCAGATGCTGACCCCTCCCCCCAAGGTCTATCTTCCCAAATGTTGCCTCGGATTCACTTCTCCGCATATCTACCTTCTGGAAAATGGTGGATTTTCTGTTCCTAGAATTGCTGCTCTCTACTCTCTCCTGTTGAGTTTGTAGCTGTTCAGAATGGTTTGATAACTATCTAACTGAACTCCTGGGATCTGATGATATTTAAGTTTCCTACTCCTCTGCCATCTTGCTCCCCACCAAACACAATTTTTCTTGGTCAGTGGTCATTGTCATAATAGTCATTTGGCTAAATTTAATAGATTTTCATCTTGCCATGTATCTAATATATATACCCATAAATTGGAATTCTTAGGGTTTTTTTTTCTCATTAAGAAAACACAATGTTAAATTCAACCCTGCACAAATGATTGTGTGCACATATATGTGTCATAACATATAAAACTGGGTTTAAAACAAAATGGTTTTTAAAAAGCATTAACCATCTTTGCAATATAAAGATTATATTCTTTGTCCTGAAAATAGTTTTTTTTTGTTTTGTTTTGTTTTTTGGTTTTTAATATTTTATTTATTTGTTTGACAAAGATCACAAGTAGGCAGAGAGGCAGAGAGAGAGAGCAGGAAGCAGACTCTCCACCAAGTAGAGAGCCCGACGCAGGGCTCGATTCCAGGACCCTGAGATCACAACCAGAGCCAAAGGCAGAGGCTTTAACCCACCGAGCCACCCAGGTACCCCCTGAAAATAATTTTTGAGTTCAACTATTAAAACCCAATGTTGGGGCACCTGGGTGGCTCACTGGGTTAAGACTCTGCCTTTGGCTCAGGTCATGATCTCAGGGTCCTGGGATCGAGCCCCACATCGGGCTCTCTGCTCATCAGGGAGCCTGCCTCCCCCTCTCTCTCGCCTGCCTCTCTGCCTACTTGTGATCTCTGTCTGTCAAATAAATAAATAAAATCTTAAAAAAAAAAAAAAAAACAATCCAATGTTGTTTTCAGCTTGGAGGAGCTGTTTTAAAGCCCTTATCTATTTTCATGTAAATCAATTACTGGTGCAATCAGTTGTGATGTAAACAATATCTTTTTAATCATTAGTAATGGAGTGTCTAAGTACAGAATTAACACCTGATTCTTGTCCTGCTGAGATGAGATGACCTTGTCAGAAAATCATATTTTCTACAGAAATCCCTGTATCTTATATAGTACAGCATTTTTCAGGGTGATCCGTTTTCCCTGTCCTTGGACATCAGGTCCACAAAATCCCTGTGTAACTTTCAGGTTTATTAGGGGTGGCAGCAACTATATTATTTCATAAAGTGAAAACCAGGCTGCTGCTTTTGAGCTATAAAATAAGTTGTTCTGACCATAACTCAAGCTATCCCCAAGACCTTTCATAGGTACCTGCATAAATGTTCCACAGAAAAATACGCAACCTGAAGTAAGCGATAATCTCCCCAACTATATCCTGAAAAGAACTGTGTGAGGAAGTGGGATTCTCTTCATGACATGTAGTATCTTTTCACATAACTTCCAATTCCCCATATTTTTGATACAAGCCTACTGCTAGGTGACAGCCTATTAGTTTTAAATTCAGAACTCTCTTACATCTCATTAGTTGATAGCTTGGGTGTTGCTTGATTCTCTTTAAATCATCATTATTGTGCCTCAGTAAAGTTGAGCTCCCTTGTGACCAATCACAACATGTGTTATCTGCTAAAGAAATATAAATATAATTTATGAGCAGCGTGAAGAATCATATAAATCTTTATTATTGACTTTCTGAAAGTGGCAGAATAGGGGGAATCATAACTCTGAAACTCAGTTTTAATAATTTGTTTTTTCTCCAAAGTCTGGTATTGCATGAAAATTGTTCAGATTAACTGACCTCTTTCTGCTCAGACTTCTCAAAGACTTCTACTTGCCTGTTTATAAGCCTTCCAGCATTCTTCCTCCAAGTCTTTATTGATTTTGATTTTTAGAACTTCTTTGAAGAATTAAGCACCCATACTCATTATCCACATTAACACAACAGAATATACTAAATCAATCTTATGTAATTTTTATTAAAGAGGATGGGCAGAAAATTGGAAGCCATGAATACTTAAAAGTTTTATCTGATTTTGTTTAATTTTGTCTAAATTTTACCTAAAGCTTAAAATACTTTATGGAATAATAACATTATTCAGGTGGTGGTTAACTAAAGGAATAAATCCAGCTAGGTGTGGAGTGTATATTTCTCAGAAACATTTTGCAAACAAAAAGGTCTTGTTGTAGAAAACGAAAAACAAACAAAAACAAAAATAGTATCAAGTATGTGTCTCTATGTGCATGTGCCCATGTGCACACATTGTGTTTAATTAAATGCAAAGGGAAGATATTTAGGATTAGATATCATGTAGCCTGATGTTTAAAAGTGTGGGCCACAGAGCAAGAATACGGGGGTTGAAATTTCTTCCTGTAGTCAATATCAGTTTGATTTTGAGCCAACTACTTAATCATTTTGTCACTTAGTCTTCCACTTAAAGGGTAGAAATAGCCATAATATATGTTGTGTAGGCTTGTACTGAGAATTAAATGAGATAATCTTCAGAAAGTATATAGAACAGGTTGTGTATGACAATTACTAAGTTCTAGGTATTCGTTGCTAGTAACAGTGAAATGCTTTTGTTTATAAGAATGAGAAATGGTGGGGGCAGGGGACGCGACTGAGTGGCTCAGTTGTTAAGTATCTGTCTTTAGCTCAGGTCATGATCCCAGAGTCCTGGGATCGAGCCCGGCATCGGGCTCCCTGCTCCATGGGAAACCTGATTCTCCTTCTCCCATTCCCTCTACTTCTGTTCCCTCTCTCACTCTCTCTCTCTCTCTCTGTGTCAAATAAATAAATAAAATCTTTTAAAAAATGAGAAATGGGCTAACTACAATTTCCATCTCTTAGCTTCATTTTTCTCTTGTTAAAACTGTACCATATTTGTAGAATACCAGATTCACTTTTGATTATACATAGTTAACTTCTGCATGAATTTCATTATCCAGAATGTCCATACACATTAATTCTGTAGTTATAATCTCTTATAAATAAATTAACATGTAACTTAAATGATTTTTTATTTTATTTTTTGAAGATTTTATTTATTTATTTGACAGAGAGAGAAAGCACAAGTAGAGGGAGCAGCAGGCAGAGGGAGAGGGAGAAGCAGGCTCCCTGCTCAACAGGGAGCCCAATGTGGGACTCAATCCCAGGACCCTGGGATCATGACCTGAGCCAAAGGCACATGCTTAACTGACTGAGCCATACAGGTGCCCTTAGATTATCTTTTGAAATAATTCAGTGTTTCAAAAATTGATTCCTTTTTCCCTCAGGAATATTTGAAATACTTAATTTCATTGTATTTTCTGAATAAGATAAATTCTGGGTTAAGAGGATAAGAAACAAGTCAAAATCCAGCCATCTGTGGCTATACGATTAAGTTTGTTTACTTTAAATAATAATGAGTAATTAGCAATATATGATCTGATATTTTCCATTAAGTTTTTCGTATGGATTTACATCATGGAACAAGTATTAAGCCTTCAAGCAATCATGTTGTTTGAAATACACATATTTCTATGTGTATTGTATGTATATGTATTTACAAGAGTAGAATTATACAGGAAAAGCTAGTTTCTAAATTCATTTTACTTTACATCCAGTAAACATGTCATATTTCATTTTAGTCCAAAATTGAGCCCAATAAGGGTATATACTTTCTGTAATGAATGTTCTTTTATGTGTATGAACAAATGCATATTTACAAAGTGAAAATATTTGCCTAGTAGATAAGGTGTTTTAAGAGCAGACACAAGGGGGACACCTGGGTGGCTCAGTGGGTTAAAGCCTCTGCTTTCGGCTTGAGCCATGATCCCAGGGTGCTGGGATCAAGCCCCGCATCAGGCTCTCTGCTCAATGGGGAGCCTGTTTCCTCCTCCTCTCTCTCTCTGCCTGCATCTCTACCTACTTATGATCTCTGTCCGTCAAATAAATAAATAAATAAATAAATAAATAAGAGCAGACACAAGGTTACTGTGAATATGGCAATACATGCTGTGAAATATATCTGCATGTGAAAAATATCTACATAAAGAGAATAATGGAATTGTGGAGGTATTTTTGTAGCTTTGTTGAGATCTAATTAAGATGCAAAATTGTAAGATATTTAAAGTGCACAGCATGATGATTTAACATATGTATATATTGTGATAAAACTCCCACCATCAAGTTATTTAGTGTATCTATCACCTCTCACATATAGATATATGTGGTGGGAGCAAAACTGGGAGGCAGTTTTGCTGTTTTAGCAAATTTCAGTTCTATAATGGAGTGTTATCAATGATAGTCACCATGTTATACATTAGATCTTCAGAACCTACTCATCTTGTAACTGACAGTTTGTTCCCTTTACCAATCTCCCCATTTAATTGGGTTACTTGTTTTAAAGAAAACAAATTTTTTCTTTATTTATTTTATAGAAATAAATTTTATAATATAATATAATTTTGTAATATTATTATAAAAGTTCTATTTTTATAGAAAATAATTTTTTCTTTATTATCTATTACTATTAACATATGAATTCTTTGTGTATTTTATATATTAACCCCTTATCAGATATGTGGTTTACAAATATTTTCTCCTATTTTATAGACAGTCTTCATTTTGTTAGTAGGTTCCTTTGCTGAGCAGATGCTTTTTAGCTTGATGTAGTCCCACTTGTTTTTGCTCATGTTGCCTTTGTTTTTAGTGTCAAATCCAAAAAATACTTGCCAAGACCAATGTCAAGAAGCTTACCCCTTATGTTTTTTTCTAGGAGTTTTATGTTTTCCCTTCTTAATTCAAGTCTTTAATCCATTTTGATTTTGCTTTTGTGTGTGTTGTAGGTAAATTAATTTGATTTTTGACCCAGTTAATTCTTAACTATTCCACCTTGGGGAAATTACCTAATTTTTTGTATCTAAGAATTCATATTTGTACAATGAGGATTTAATCACTAAATAAAGAAAATATTCATGTCCCTTTTTATAACATTTTTATCAGTATATCCTTCCCCCTACTTTTCAAAAGGAAATATTTACTTTTGGAAGTCTCTTATAACATGTCTTTATTTTTATATTCTTCATATTTTAGAAAACTAATGTCCTAATTCTGGATGTATTGAATATGAAAAAAAAATATGATAAACCAAAAAGTGGATTCCTAGTTTTTAGCTGTAAGGCACACACACACACACACACACACACACACACAAAAACTAGGATATAAGCATTTTGAAAATAAGCCTAAATAAAGTGCCACCAGCACAATCACCAGTTGCTCATGACATTAATTTTCATGCTGCAAAGTTAAAATAAATGGTCTATACTCTTAATGAGTAGCTCACATTTTAATAAGAACAGTGTGTTACTGCATCCTGCCCCTGTAGGACAAATTTTCATGCTTGGCTGCTGGCTTATTCATACAGTCTAACTCCTCATTTTGGATTTTAGTGGTCTGCACAATTTATATCCAGTACTGGCATTAGGATCTTTACTGCCCCAGGAACATCTAAAAGTGGTTTATGGCAGATGATGTTCTGATTTTCCTAATAGAGGTATACTATGAATAAAGATATAGTTTAAAATAATTAGGTAGCTTATTGAATATAAATTGTTTATATAAATGTTTTTAATGTGGGTAAATTTATAGATATATAAGATAGAAAAAAAGAAACAAGGAGACAATAGTTATACGAAGAGGGTGGTAATGTCATCTAATGGTACATATAAAAAATGCTCATAATTCCATCAAATGTTATTTTTAAGTCATATTTTTTAAGTCAAAAATAACATTTGTATTCCATCTAATGTTATTTTTAAGCTTGGGATAGTGACTAATATTTAAGAGGCTATAGGTTATTCCTAAGATGTATTTACATATTTATCAAAGAAAAGCCTTTTTAAAGTTTAAAGTTTCTGAAGAACACCGTGACCATTAGTATCACTTTCATAATGAACAATGGTCATGTGATTTCATGTTCTCAAATGGAACAGCGTTATAAATGGATACATGCTCATTAAAAAAGATAAAGCATAAAGGGGGAGAGCCCAATAAAGGCAATTCCTAATGCTCAATGATAGTCATGGGTCATGTTTTTATCACTTTTCCAGATACATGTTTTTTGTATTAAGTCTATATATTTCTCCAGTTGTACATAGAAAGATTATTTGGTGCATTGCTTGTGTAGATGTATAGTCTTTGCCCCCTGCATGAATGAACCAAGGCAGTGTTCCAAGTAAACAGGAGATGTCAAGAACTATGAAGAGCCTGAGATTTCAGCCTATTTGTAAGCTTACAAGGTAGACTGTCACAGTTTCAAAAATGCTGGTAGAATACAAGATACACTTAAGCCAAAGATGAAGGACTTGATTATCTATAGTATAGTAGACATCATGAGCTTCATGTTTGCTTTGGTTCTTTTAGTCACTCAGTCCCACACAGTAATACATAATGGCTCAGGTATATGCTGCACGTGTAGTAGGTTTGTGTCACCCCTGGGAAAATCCAAGTTCAGGAAATCTTTTATAAGGGAGCTGCTAACCATCATGCCCAACTGTGCCCCTGGAGGGAGACATTATTTTTCCCGCTCCCACTCTGGGCAACAACAAATTCTGCCTTTTACCCTAAAAAGAGACAAACATTTTTGTAAAGAAAACAAAAGTTGTCAAGGGCTCCATGTACATTACATGCAGAGACACAAGAGACCTATGGAAGATTATTTCCTAGCACAGAGGTGTAGCTTAACAAAGCTGGGCGGATCAGACTCCCTTCCCCAGAAATTCTGAAATGGGAATAAGAGGATTAAGTTACTGTGATCTGCTCTTTTCAATAAAAGACATAAATAAAATTGGGAAATCTAATCTGTCTACATTTATTTTTACGTATTAAACTAAGCCAAATATCAGAATATCAGGAAGAACTTTCTAAACAGAAGAGAAAAACTGTAGAATTTTGCTCAAGAAAAGCAACTCAAATGTTGTTTTGAGTACAGATTGTCTTGTGTGTTTCACTGTTGTATACAATGCTGCCAAATGCAGATACATTTTTGTGATCATGTCTATTTGTTATTATAAAACAAAATTTATAGGATGGCTAGGTCTACATGATATGAGAGTACTCATTTCTCCAGGCCTGGATTCTACATTAATTCATAGTATCCTACCTACTGTATTTTTTTAAAGATTTTATTTATTTATTTCACAGATGGAGATCACAAGTAGGCAGAGAAGCAGGTAGAGAGAGAGGAAGCAGGCTCCCTGCTGAGCAGAGAGCCCGATGCAGGCTCGATCCCAGGACCCTGGGATCATGACCTGAGCCAAAGGCAGAGGCTTTAACCCACTGAGCCACCCAGGCGCCCCCCTACTGTATTTTAATAGGCAATGTAACTTCACTTTCAATTGTTTTTGTTAGAGAAAATGCAAGCTGCTTTAGCAAAGAGATCTCAAAATAATTTGGTTTACATGAAGTAGATGTTTAATTCTCTCTTTTTTAACCATCCATTTGTTATAAGACCCACCCAGATTTGTGGGGTAACTCTGCTTCATGAGGTCATTCACTCACTGTCCTCCCATATCCCTCAGGCTTTTTAAAAGAAATCATTATTTTTTCCATAGGACATTGCTCCAAAATCCATGACTCACAGTGAATATTTTACCCACTAGCCTTAGAAGTAAAATCCTATTCCATTGGATTACATCATTACCTGCCCAAATTTATTTGCAATGAAGTCTGGGAAATATAATCTAGATGACTAGTCATATACCCAGCTACAATTCTGAAAAATGTAGCCAGTTTTAAAAGTGTAGCCAGTGTTATATTTATATTAGAATGTTCCTATTGAAATGAAACAAGTTACAGGTATAAATAGAATAATAATCATACATTTTCAACTTTTTCCCCACCATACTTTGTATGGTTATTTTCCCCCCATTAGTAGATACACATCTAACTCAGTTGTCCAAATGCTTTCACAGCATTTCATACAGATTAGTCCAGAATTTTCCTATTACAAAGAATGTTTCCGTGAACAATTTAGTTTATATCTCTGGATTCATGCAATTATAGTCATAGGATTTATTCCTGAAGGTAGAATTATTTAGTCTATTAAATAAATTTGGGGGCATACTGAACAACACTGAAAACTTTTTCTCCAAAAAAAAAATATGTCAATGTGCACTACTTTCTTGTATTCTGCTCTGGGAATGATGAAAGGATGTCCTCTTGTTTCCTCCCACCTCTACCTTCTTGCTATCAACTCATTATTTTGTTTTATTTTTCACTCAATTGATATCCATATATACATATTTAAAATATAACATTTTAATTGCTACTTTTATAATTGCATGTGTTCCTGGAATAATGATTACCAAAAGTTGAAGTTATATATTTAAATGTGTCAGTACTTACTGCAAGAACATTGACACGGAATTCTTTGTTCTTGAATGTGTTCTCTATATTCATCTTTTGTGTAGTTGAATTATATATTCAATTATAATTTTATGGAGTGGTAGAAGTATTATAGTTCCAAATCTGTGCGTATGTGAGATGCCCTCCTCTTCTTTCAACATAAAGATAGGCAATGTTCAGTGAAATTTCTTTACCCTTAAAAACAGGAAGACACTTTTTCTTTGTCTTCTGAATTAGAGGTAGAACCTGGAGTTCATATTTCTTGTGTGTGTGTGTGTGTGTATATATATATATATATTGATTTCTTTATAGTGTGCATAATTTTTTCCTCTGGGTAATGTATAGGGTCCTTTCTTCAGTGTTAAAAACTGATACAACCATTCTGTATATGTTAATATAGATCAATATCTAGTATTTTTACTAGTTCTTGCAATTATGAATGTTTAATGCCTTCATTTATTTATAGAAGTTTACTTCTATAATTTCTTTGAATGTATTTTGTTTTCCATATGTTCTTCAGGGTATTGCTTATCCATATGTTGTATCATTTTTTTCCGCTCTCATAATCTACTTGTTTTTCTCATATAAATTTCATCTCTGTCTCTTTTCATTGCATTTTCTATATGGTCTCCTTTCTCTAATCTGGTGTCCATTTTGCTGTTTTTGTCTTCTGCTTTTTAATTTGTTTTCAAGGTCTACTGTGTCACATTTCTTATGAAGTTAAAAACCCCCATTTTAATTTTTGTTGTTTCTCTTTTTCATAAAAAATTTCCACATATTCTTTAATTCACTTCTTGAGGAAGGAAAAGCAGTAAAATATTTTTATCTCCCTTTATCTCACCAAAATCATACTCTTCATGCATATTGGAAGTAATGTCCTTTAACAAATTATTACTGTTAATCATCTTTGCATTTGGTACTTTTCCCTTTTGCTATTTCTACAAAAATACATGTTACTAGAATATTCTAGAATTCCCTCACACTTTAACAGGGAAGAACTTGGACTAAACAGTTTTCTTTGGAAGGAGAGATATAAGTGAAATATCATAAGGGTGCCTGGATGGCTCAGTGGGTTAAACCTCTGCCTTCGGCATAGGTCATGATCTCAGGGTCTTGGGATCAAGCCCCACATCAGGCTCTCTGCTCAGCAGGGAGCCTGCTTCTCCCTCCCTCTCTGCCTGCCTCCTCTCTGCCTCCTTGTGATTTCTCTCACTGTCAAATAAAAGCTGGGGGGAGGGGGTTTGGGAGAAGGGGGTGGGATTATGGACATTGGGGAGGGTATGTGCTTTGGTGAGTGCTGTGAAGTGTGTAAACCTGGTGATTCACAGACCTGTACCCCTGGGGATAAAAATATATGTTTATAAAAAATAAAAAATTAATTTAAATAAAAAAAAAAAGAAATAACATTGAAAAAAAAAAGAAAAAAATAAAATAAAATAAAATAAAATAAAATCTTTTTTAAAAAATGAAATATCTAACTAAAACCCCACAAATTATTCAGGAAAAATTTTAGGTGATTGAAGGTAAATATTCAAGTCTGAGATGTGTATCTTATCATATTTCTGTTTTGTTTTCTGTTAGTTTTTAAACCTCTACAGTAGAAGGCTCCTCTATTGAACTGGAGCAAAGCAGCCCTCTGAGAATGTGCATCCTTGAGAGTTTCTTTCATTCCCTGTGCTAAGGTGAAACTTGTCACTCTCTTGAAATATATATATAAAATTAACAAATTTTAATTTGAAATGTCAGTATTATTTTTCTTCTCATATGTGTTTTTCATCTGTAAATAAACAGCGGACTTCTCTTAATATCTTTCCCATTCTTGTAGGAATACTGGTTTAAAGGTGGGGAAATAGCACTGGAAGCCTTAGCACTGGTCCCCTCTCACTGCCATCATTAATCTCTAGAGGAGGCATGGGTTGCAGTCAGATTTTCCACCCTTATGCAGTCTAACATTGCTCTATTCTTGCCTTTCCAAAAAAAGACATTTTTTGGACCCTTCAGGATCTTCTTCACATGTTTGTAACAACACTGTACTGTGTTTCTAAGTGGGAAAGCTGTGAAAGTGTTCTTTCAAATTGATTCATATTAAATTAAATTAAATATTAAATTTTATATAGTAGATATTTTTCAAAAATTGTAGTATGGCCATAAATTAAATTAAATATTAAATTTTATATAGTAGATATTTTTCAAAGATTGTAGTATGGCCATTTTTAGCATTTATGAACTTTTCTGCTTTATTTTTATTATTTTTGCTCATTTTGTTAAATTTTAAGATTAATATGCACTCACACTGATGTCTTTCTGAAGGTTGGTGCATAAAATAAATTCAGAAGTTTTTATTATTATTACAAGGCTGAAATGAGCTTTATCTAATTGATAATGAGACCGATAAACATAGCTAAATGTTACTTTAAAAATACCTTTATTGTATTGAAATACAGTACTAGAATAATTATTTTCTGAAGTTTTCATGTGCTAGATAGAGGTTTATTAAAATATCTTATTTCTCATATACAAATCTTATTCCACAGGAAAAAATGAAAAACAAATGATGACAATGAATTAACTCTGTCAAAATTAAAACTTTGATTACCACAAATTACAATGAAATTATTTTAAAATACTCACTTTTAAAATTGGGTGTTTAATATTTTTATCCCAACATGTTTATTGGGAGACATCTCCTCATTGATTTCTCAGATATTTTGTACATCTTTCAAACAGACACTAACTGCCTTTGTCTTTTCTAGTAGATTTATATAACAGACAGCATGGAAGGTAGATACAGTGTCTTAATCAGGAATAGTGAACAAATTTGTTTACTGTCCAGTATAAATAAAATACCACTCCTGGGGGCAGTGATAAGGCAGGTTTGCAATTCATTATAAAAGATTTGAGTTTCCAAGGTCAGGGTTCCAGGTGGCACAAACCCATTTCATGAGCTCCATCCGCCTGAGTCATTCTTACATTGTTGCCCTGTGGGGCTTGAGCAGCAAAGAGAACAAAAAAATATAAACCTCTTACCTGCAGAGCCATGAGTAATCAGGCTCTTTTTCTTTTACCTTGTCTCTTTCTTCTGCCATCCTAACTAATACTGAGCTTGTTAACATCCCAGCTTGTGAAAGTGGCAAAATTTCAAAACTTTCATAGCTCTTAGAAGTGTAAAAAAATAGTTTTATCACAGTATTATTTAATCACATAATTCATATTAACAGATAATTTTTTTAGTATCTTCCCCATTTTGTATACCAGTAAAATATTTTTCCTTCAAGACTTGTTTAAAACATTGCTTTAGCCACTAAGACTTTTCCTACACCTAAAACCATGTATTCCCCATAGAACCTGCTAGTTACCCTGTAAATATTTCTATACTGGAATGTTTGAATTCATCTTTTAAAATATTTATGTCAATATCCACACTGCACAGCACAGAGTACAGTATTAAATATTCAGTAAAAGTTTACTAAATAAATAAATGAATAATGAATGCCCTTTCTGATTTTGTGTTCTTTGTAGGGGCTTGGTAGTATGAACTAGAGAGAAAGAGTTCAACGACAACAACAACAAAAACTTTGAACACAGTTGTTATGTGGAAGAACTTAGAGCTAAGTTCCTTGAGGTGGTGCATTTTTCCAGATCTGTTTAAATACCTCACCTAAAAATGCTAACTCTGATTTTGATGACATGCTGAACTGATTGCATAAATTGATCAATTTATGTAAATACATATATTTTCATAATCATTTGTTTTCTTTTTTAAGTCTATTGTAAAGTTTTTAACATTGTGTGTGTGTCTGTATGTCTGTGTGTCTGTGTATGTATATGAGTTTGTCCTCATTGTCTTGGTCCCACACTGAATGTATTGATTAAATAACTTTCTTGTCCTTTAATGTAGAGAAGCATGAGGTGTAATCATGAAGGACTGATACTGGTAGGCTCTATGATGTATTTTACCTACGTAGAAAGAATATATAAAATTTACACTTTTTTCTTCTACTTACACAAATATCTATTCCAAAGAACTTTTCTATCTTTTAGAGATTTTTGTTTTAAAATGTGTAAAAGGGGGTCTGGGTGGCTCAGTGGGTTAAGCCTCTGTCTTCCGCTCTGGTCCTGATCTCAGGGTGCTGAGATCGAGCACCACATTGAGCTCTCTACTCAGCAGGGAGCCTGCGTCTGCCTCTCTCTCTGCCTACCTCTCTGTCTACTTGTGATCTCTGTCTGTCAAATAAATAAAATTAAAAAAAATAAAAATAAAAATAAAATGTGTATAAATTATCCAGGCATGTTTGAAGCCCAATTACCTTAGAAGATAATGGCTAACTCATTCTTATTTAGGTGAAGTTAAACCACATAAAATGCCTGGATTAGCAGTTAAGAAGGAAAAAAAAATCAGTTTTTGACTGATAGCACAAGGATAAAAGCTTTACTGCATTTTACTTTAGTTAAAGTAAAGCTTACTTTAGTTAGCTGATGTGTACGCCTTTCTCAAAATAATTGTTAGATATATTAAATCAAATTCAGCAAAATTGGGTATCATATTTTTGAAAAATACATCTACTATTTACATGTATTTTTTAATTTTAATTTTCACCTATTACCTTTTTTAATTTTAATTTTCACCTATTACCATTTTACTTTCCAACTTAGGTAAAATATTTTCTGTAGAAAAAACCATCAAAACACAGTGATTTCAAGCTTTGCTTTCATTGATATAAATTTTGAATAATTATGAAGTTTGTATTGAAATTCTCTTCCCGTTTTTTTTTTTTTTTTCAGAATGTAGTAATTCAATAATTCCATACATTGTTTCAGTGCTCATCATGATAAGTGCCGTCCTTAATCCCCATCACCAATTTCACCCATCTTCTAACCCTTCTCCCTCTGGGTAACCATCAGTTCATTCTCCGTAGTAGTATAGTCTCTTTCTTGGTTTATCTCTCTTTTTCCTTTATGATATGCTTTGTTTCTAAATTGCACATATGAATGAAATCGTATGGTATTTGTCTTTCTCTGACTGTCTTATTTCACTAAGCATTATAGTCTCTAGATCCATCCACGTTGTTGCAAATGATAAGATTCCATTCTTTTTATGGCTGAGTAATATTCCATTATATATATATCTCTCTTACATCTTCTTTATCCATTCATTTATCTTCCCATTTAAAAAAAAAATAAAAAGCTTTAGTGGCTCCTTGTAAATTTAGAATTTGTATTAAGTTAAAAGCATTATCTAATTTCCCTTGCGATTTTTGTATTTGACTCTTGGGTGATTTAGAAGTCCATTGCTTGATTTTCACATATGTGTTATTTCTTTTGATGTATTCTTTTAATTATTTGATACATTATTTTAATTATTTTCTTTTGAGTTCATTGTGTTCTGAGAACATATCTGTAAGACTTTAGTCTTACATACTTTACTGAGATGTGTTCTACAGCCCAGCATGTTGTCTCCTTTGGTTAATGTTACACATGTACTTGAAAAGATTGTATATTAAGTTATTGAGTGTATATTTTTATAAGTAAATTAGATCAAGGTGGTTGAAATTTAATTCACATCTTTTATGTCATTATTGTATTTTCAATCTTGTGTATCAAATACCTAAAAAGAAACTAAAATTTCTAAATATTATTTATTTTAATATTTATGTGTTAATATATAAGTATATATAAATATATACTATTTTAATATTAATATATATTTTAATACATGACTATTTTAATATTTATATAAATATTCCAAATATTATTTATTTCTCTATTTTTAGGTACATTTGTATATAGGATCATTATCTTCCTCATATTTTGCTTATTTCATTACTATGAAATTCCTTTATATCTGATAGTATTCATTATTTTGAACTCTTTTCTCTGAAATTAATATATTAATTCTCGATTTCTTATGCTTCTTGTTTACATGCTGTGTTTTTCCATCCTTTCATTTTTAACTTATCTGTGTCTTTATATTTAAATTACGTATCATTATAAAGCTGTATACTTGAGCTCTGTTTTTATCCATTTCGAGAATTCCTACCTTTATGGCTGGATTTGGGTCTACCATGTAGTTGTTCATTTTCTGTGCATCTCACCTGGTTTTGATCTCCCTTTAATCTTCTTCTGTCCTTTTTTTTTTTTTTTTGATTGAAGACTTTTAATATTTAATTTCTTTTACTGAGTGTATCTTTTTTGCATTCATTTCTTATTGTTTAATAATTGAATCCAGTTTCTTTTACCTTATCAATTCCAATATGAAGCATACTTAATAAATTTTTCATTTCAGGTAATATAACTTTTAGCTCTGAAATTTATAGTTGATATTTTATTATAATTCCTATTTCCCTGCTGATATTTCCCTCCTTCATCACGGTTGTATTTTCCTTTAACTCTTTGGTTTTATTAATACTGGCTGAAATTTTGACTTCACCACCAAGCAGACAGCTTGGTAGGATTAAAGTCCTAAATTCTGCCTTCCTTCAGTGGACAACAGCTAAAGTCCCTGCTGGGTAACTTGAGCTTTGCAGCTATTGCCGGCCCTTTGGCTCCTTGGAATCTCCCCATGTGTGAACTCTTTATTGGTTAGTCAAGGACTTGGGTGAAGATTTCAAACAAATTCAGATTTTTTTTTTTTTTTTACAAATTCAGATTTTTGAACTCCGCGTTGTGGTACCTGTTTTTTACTAGTATTTGCCTCCTCACTTGCCAGTTATTCTTTCACCTGTTGTCACTCTAGCCTCTGATTTATCAAGCCAATAAGATTGCAGCTTTACCCTTGCTCTCCAGCTTCCCTTAGAAAGCATGGGGCACTAGGTTTTGTCCTCAGGCAGTAGAAATTCAATAATAAATCTCATTCCTTTTAAGTTTCAATCTTCTCCAGTTTCTCGGTGGTGTTTGTCACTCTCCAGTGCTCTCAGTTACATTTTTATATTTTTCAGATTGTAAAAATGCACCTGCAAAAGAATTATTCTGATACAAGCCATTGTGCCATACCTAAAGTAGCTATTTTTGAATCCAGTGTTTGAAGTTTACTCTGAATACTGCCCCTAACCCCACCACTTACTCCCCATCCCCCCCTACTCAGTGCTCTTGTTAGAGCCTCTTTTTTAATTTTCTCTAGCTAGCTAGCTGGCCTAAGGTTTAGTGTATTGCACTCATAAATATAGCAACCTTCTCTCAAGTGCTTACCCCTAAAATCTCCACTGTTTTCAAAATTGATTTTAGGCTTGAACATTTCTACATTTTGTTTCAAATGAAATAAGTTCCTTAGAGAAAATGTAGCAACTCTCTGTTTTATGCACTGCCTCCCCTCTTGGGCAAAATCTCTAAGCAACTTCTTCAGGCCCTGGGTGGATGTCATAACCTCTGGTTTGTCTCTGATGCAAAACCTCTACCCTATAGGAAAGCATGGGCTAGGAATCACTGGTTCCCAGTATTCTTGGACTGCTACAATGTGGGTAGAACTTCTACCCTCTGAGTGAGAGTGGGACAGAGGAATGTAGACTTTGATCTTACAGCCATGCTCCCAGAATTAGCCTCTGCAGCTCAAGGATGAAGGTGGAAAGAAATGCTGGTGGTCCTCCCTCACCATAAGCTACTACGTCTCTTGAGCCAAGGGCAGAGGGAGTTTCACTCCTTTTCCACACCCACCCAAAGTGGAGATTCCCCCACACACTGAGCTGGGAATGTTGTTAGTAGGTTATGGGTCAAGTAGCACACGCCCTCACTGTTCCTAAAAGATTTAGTAAATTTTCTTGAAAAATATTTGTTCATTTGCTGTATGCCGGCCAATGGGGCAGAAAATGATTGTTTTTGTTACAATTTTTGTCAGTTCTGGTTGCTTCACTGGGGACTGCATCCACAGGGCAGCTCATGCTGGCATTCTGGAAGTAGATTCCTGTCTGCTTCATTTATAGGGCTATCCTTCTGTTCTCATTGCTTTTTTAGGCTTCTCCTTTTTCTTTCAGTTACTTTCACTCTGCACTCACAAATACTCTTTCCCAAACTCTCTTTATTTTATTTTTACCTGTTTTGCTTATTGAACAGAGTTTTATTTCCCGTCATGTAGGTTAAAACACATAATTCCCTCATTTTAGTGCCCACAAAAAAGAATTCTTGTTTTCAGTTGTATGGAATCTCATTTATTTTTTTCTGTGGAATAATTTGGCCTTCAAAGGAGGATAGCTATTGTGAAAGAGATAAGAATAAAGTTAGAAATTATACACAGGGAGAAAATAGGCAAGGAACTAATCTCCATAACATTTAAAGAACTCTTACCAAATAAGAAAATGATAAAAACCCTGGGGAAAAAAGTGGCCCAAACACATGCATGCAGACTTTCAGAAAAAGAAAGGCAAATAGCCTCTAACCACATGAAAAAAAATATTTATCTCATTCATATTAAAGGAAATATAATTAAAAGGGTACTAAAATACCATATTTTTTACTGACAGGTTTAGTAAATAACCAAAATAATAACAACATCTTTAGTTGTCAAAGCTGTGAAGGCCCTTTTACACACTGCATTAAGGAGTAAAAATGATTTAACCATATCGTGGGAAATTTGACAACGTCTTACCTAATTGTATCACATAGGCATTTAACCATTGCCCCTCAATCCTACCTCTAGGACTCTGTCCTAAAATATAGCCCTACAAATAGAAAAAATATATGCATTTGAATATTTCCTGGAATGTTATATACAACATCAAGATTGGAAACAATCCATATGTCCACCAATAGGTGAACTAATGGGAAAACAATAATAGAGATCTACATAAAGGTGTATTAAGCACACACTTAAAAAAGCATGGGAAGATTCTAGTTTACCTGGACAAATTCCAAGTATGTAAGTTATCTAGAAAGGTAAAGTGCCAAAGAAAAGTTATGCAGCCTTTTTGTACAAGGAAAAAGGAAACACACACATAACTAGCAAGATAAACCAGAAACTAATAAAGAGGGAAATCTCTAAGGAAGGGTAGCTAGGGGACGAGGTTGAAGAGGAGAGGAGAGGACTGAAAGTGTAACTTTTTACATAGATTGTAAATATATAGCTATTGTATCATGTTAAATGTACAACATAGTGATGACAGGAAAGAAATATTTATAAAAATATGAAATTAAAAATAGGCTAAACAAATTAACTTGCATCCAAATCATAAGAATACTACATAGAAAAAAGAATTATTTCAAGTGAGGTTTTTTTTTTTTTAAACATTTTATTTATTTATTTGAGAGAAAGACCCATAGTGAGAGAGGGAACACAAACAGGGGGAGTGGGAGAGGGAGAAGCAGGCTTCCGGCCAAGCAGGGAGCCCGATGAAGCACTCTATCCCAGGACCCTGGGATTGTGACCTGAGCTGAAGACAGCCACTTAAGGACTGAGCCACCCAGGAGCCCCTCAAGTGAGTTTTCACACAGTATCCCTATTGCATGTATTTAGTGAGATATGTTCTAGTACATGCAAATCAAATCTCCTCTTTCTGGTATTCAAAAGCTAATACAGGTGTGTCGACAGGATATAAGTCCCAGCCTAAGTAAGACCAATTGTCAAATATGGCATGTGAGCAACAAAAAAGAATGACTAAGTGATCATCAAATAATAAAGAGAAAAATCTACAACTTCTTATTGTTACTTAAAAAAAAACTGAAAACAATTTCATTTACTATTATTGGAAATGATGATTCAACTCCTTATTCTTAATATTCGCAACTGAAAGGAAAGAATCATCTACCTTGGCTTTTTAGGAGAGGTTCTAATTCTTCCCTAGTTGGTGAAGGAAAAAAATAATTTTCTTTTGTATTAAAATGACACAGTTGGAAAATTATCGATCTAACTTTTAAATTTTTGGTGAGGGAGGAGCAGAGGGAGAGTCATGGGGAAAGGGAAAGAGAGAATTCTGGGCCTGGAGCCCAATGTGGGGCTTGATCTCATGATACTGAGATTATGACCTGATCCAAAATCAAGGGTTGGATTTTTAATTGACTGAGCCACTCAGACATTCCTCCAACTTCTAATTTTGAAGGTCCCCTAATTTTGAAGGCATGTTAAAACCTTTAGGAGAGGGGCCCCTGGAAAGCTCAGTCCATTAAGTGTCTGCCTTGGGTTCAGGTCATGATCTCAAGGTCCTGAGATTAAGCCCCAGATGGGTTCCCTGCTCATTGGGGAGTCTGTTTCTTCTTTTCCTTCTGCCTTAGGTTCAGGTCATGATCCCAGGGTCCTGGGATTGAGCCCAAGAGGGTTCCCTGCTCACGGGGGAGTCTGCTTCTCCTTTTCCTTCTGCCTGCCACTCCCCCTGCTAGTGCTCTGTCAAATAAATAAATAAAATCTTAAAAACAAACAAACCCTTTACAAAAAAATGTTTTTCTGTCACTGTAAAACTATCATTGACTGCATATTTGCTAATAACAGAGTTAACAAACACTATACAAGAAATTATCATTTAAAATAATCAGTCAAATTTAACGTTATTTGTAGACAACCTGACATATGCTTCTTGGTATGTTACTATATAACGTACTCATGAATGTTTCTAACTAAAAATGGCTAACATGATTTATTTGGCCTTTTGATTTAATTTCCAATTTAGCAGAATACAGAGTTTAGTGGAGCCTGGGTGGCTCAATCAGTTGGGTCTGCCTTTGGCACAGGTGAGGATCCCAGGATCCCGGGATCAAGCCCCACTTTGGGTTCCCTGCTCACTGGGGAGCCTGCCTCTCACTCTCCCTCTGCTGCTACCCCTGCTTGAAAGCGCTCTTTCTCTCTCTCTCTCTCTGTCACATATATAAATAAAATCTTTTTAAAAATTAATTAAAAAATTTAAGCGGGGTGCCTGGGTGGCTCAGTGGGTTAAGCCTCTGCCTTCAGCTCAGATCATGTTCTCAGGGTCCTGAGATGGAGCCCCACATCGGACTCTCTGCTCAGTGGGGAGCCTGCTTCCCCCCTCTTTACCTACTTGCGATCTCTCTCTCTCTCTGTCAAATAAATAAATAAAATCATTTAAAAAAAATTTAAAAATTTTAAAAAAGAAATGCAGGGTTTAGAAAAAAACTCTGTTAACAATTAGCAAATGCAAAGGTGCCTGGCTGGCTCAGCTAGTTAAGCATCTCAGGTCATGATCTTAAGATCCTGGGATTGAGTCCCACATCCTTAGGCTCCCTGCTCAGTGGGGAGTCTGCTTGCCCTTCTCCCTTTGCCTCTTCCCCTTCTCATGCATGCTCTCTCTCTCTCTGGAATAAATAAATAAAACCTTTAAGAAACAATTAGTAAATGCATAATATTAGAAATTTCATGAAGCAACTGGTAAACTTTCTTTAAAAATTTTTCTTTTAGATTAAAGGAGAGAAACATTTCTAATAACCAAATGCAATGCAAGAAAATTTATTGTATCTTGGTTAAAAATTTAAACTGAAAGCAAGAACAGTTGTGAAATAAATTAAAGGAATAATTGGGAAGATTTGAATAAGACCAATATGTTAGCTTCCAGATTTATGATTAATTTTCTTAGGTATGCTAATGTTCTATATGATATGCAGAATATCCTGACTTTTAGGAGATGTTTGCTGAAATAATTAAAAATACAGTGTCATAATCTCTTGAACTTATTTTGAAAAAGTTCAAAAAGCAAGTATTCACACATACACATATATACACAAAAGACATCTAACAAAATATTAATATCCAGCCTTGCAGTGAGTTTGCTGGTATGTATTCTATTTTTTTTTCAATTTTCCTTTATGTTGAAAATTACTCATGAAAATTATTAAAAATTCAATCACTTTTAAAAAGTGAAGTCAGAAATGTAGATGAAAATAAACCATAATTTATTAAGTATTTATAATGTGTGTGCATATAAAAAATCCTCCTGAGTAAAAGTTCTTTATAAAATCTTAGTAAATTGAGGAGGCTGAGGAATTCATAATTAATTCCACAAGTAATGGGACACTCTAGAAAAGATTCTGCACATGGGAATATGATCTGAATCTCAGTTTAGGAATATCTATTTTGCCATAGACTTTAATAAGAATTGAAGACAAGGCAGATAGCAGTGAAATACTTTGATAATATCTCAGTTACATGTCCAGATACCATATAATTAGAGATACCTAGAGTGAGAATGTAAAGATGGGAATAGAAACCCAGGACATTTTGTACACTTTATATCAGTTAGGATATGGCTGAAATTTAAAACTGAAAGAAAATGAGTCAAAAAGTATTTCAAGTTTAAATCAAGTTTAAATTATTAAAAATGGTGCTGTCATTAATTAAAACTCATAAAGTTCTGGGATTTTCTTGAGGAAGAAAATTATTTTTGGACATATTGATTTTGACATGTAAAGATGATAAGGAGGTTATTGAGAATTTGAGCATCATGTCAGATCAGAGCTAAAGTGTCATCAACAGAGAAAGCAATGGAGACTCTAAAAATGAATAAATCTCCTTAGTAAAGCAAGCATATGTGGAAATGGCCTTTGGGGAAAGGCTTAAGTACTAAAACTTAGAAATTTTCTTTTTTCAAAATAATCATTGTGTGTTTATGTATCTATATGTACACACATACACACATTGTATATATGTATACATGTGTGTTTATGCCAGAAAAGTTAGAAATGTAACAGATAAAAACAATTCTAAGAGGCTTCTGTGAAGGCAAGAAAGAACAGGACTTACTGAGAAATTTCTATTCCTTAGGCAACTAGCCATGTTTCTGTACATTAAAGATTACAGTAAATATGAAACCAGGAATTTGGGTTAAAGACTATTTTCCATTTATTCTGGATTTTGAACCTCCTTCTGCTTTAAAAATTCCTTGAATTGATTTAGTGTTGTTCCTAAGCATAGAGGACTTTCATTTTACTGACAGTAATCGTGCTTGCTCTCTATAAGCAGAGAGCTTGAACTTATTAAAGTCCTTAAATTTCTTCCCATCACATGAGGGGAAAAAAATGGACACACTTTGCCAAATTGAAATATTAGTGACTAAAGTCTCAAAGAAATAGAGACATTTTGTCTTCTACCAGCACCTACAGAACAATTCTATGTGATGTATCCGTTGCCCTCTGCTAAAATGGTCAAGCATCACAAGGATATTTGTACTGCTGCTCCTCTCTGCCAATAAAAGAGATGGATCAATTCTTGATATCACTAAGAAGAGATTTTAAATATTTATTGAAGTTCATAGGCCTCTACGCAACTTTTATAGGACGTTCTTCTGTAGTGCTAATCAAAAATGTCATCAGTATATTTTTTATAAACTTTTTGGTCTGAAGTGTTAAGGCTGCTTTATTGTTTTTCTATTAGTTATAACTCAACATATTTAAGTCCTTAAATTATAGCAAGATTTAGAACATGTATTATAGCTTTAAAAATATAACAAAATAAGTTTTAAGAGAAAGGGGTGCCTGGGTGGCTCAGATGGTTAAACGTCTGCCTTCTGCTCACGTCATGATCTCCAGGTCCTGGGATCAAGCCCCACATTAGGCTCCCAGCTCAACAGGGAGCCTGCTTCTCCCTCTCCCTATACCTTTCCCCCTGCTTCTGCTTTCTCTCTCTCTCTCTCCATCTCTCTGTCTCTCTCAAATGAATATATAAAATCTTCAAAAAAATAGAACATATATTCAATTATATGTCAGTCTCCTTAAAAACAAAAGAATTCATCTACTAGGATAAAGTCAAGGTCTCTGTTTAGCTGTTAACTTTAAACTAATACTGATTTTTGTTTTGTAGAATTATATGAATGTGCTTTTAGGCATTGAAATCAAGATATACCCTACTAGGTATCATTAAAACAAGCACTGATATTACATTGGCATAAAAATAATCACTTCTGGGGGTGCCTGGATGGCTCAGTTAGTTAAGCATCCAAATCTTGATTTCAGCTCAGGTCATGATCTCAGGGTTGTAAAATCGAGCCCTGTGTTGTGTTCCATGCTGGGCAGGGAGCCTGATTAAAATTCTCTGTCTTCAGGGTGCATGGGTGGCTGAGTTGGTTAAGCATCTGACTCTTGGTTTTGACTAATGTTCTGACCTCAGGGTCAGGAGATTGAGCCCCAATTTGGGCTCTGCACTCAGCGCAGAGACTGCTTGAGATTCTCTCTCTCTCTCCCTCTCTCTCTCTGCCCCTCCCCCTGCTCTCTCTCTAAAATAAAATAAAATCTTGAAAAGATTCTCTCCCTCTGCCTCTCCCCCTGCACACACTCTCTCTCTCTAAAAAAAAAAATAAAATATATATCAGCTCTAATTATTTCTGAAGTTATCAGCAAATATCACATCAAGGAGATCTATATTTATTTTTAAAGATCCTGCAGAAACAGCCTTATCATGAACAGTGAGAATAGTTATAAGATTAACTCACTCTTTAATTATCAGTAAAAGTTTTTTTTGTTGTTGTTGTTGGAGGCAAAAGAATTAAACAGTGACTTTTAAAACTTTTGTAGCTCCTGGCAGCAGTACTTCAAAGTTTCAAGTCATTTTGAAATTGTAGCACTAGGGTATTTTATTAGGGACAGAGAATAAGATAATGGATTCAAATAGTAATTGAACATGTTGCTTCTTAGCATCTATTCACATGATGAAGGAGTTAGTATTATCATAACTCAATTATACTGTGCTCTTCCTATGGTCAACATGAGTAAGCGATATCTTCCATCTTCTATATGTTTCATCAAAATTATTGTTTTAAGGACTTCTCTGTTCTGGGATCCCTGTGCCATATTTACCTGTGTGGTAGTCAACAATGACCTACAGGGATCTATTAGGATAGTAATGTGTAAAATTATATCTTGAATCTGAAATCCTGCAGTTTACGTTTGGTTTTGCAGAAATTTTTGAAAAACATATTCCATGCGTTTGAATTACAAAAAGGAGGATGACATTGATTCTAAGGTTAAAATACTTCCCCAAAAACAGCTTTAAGAGGAGCAAGACTAAATTTAGGGAAAATAAGAAGCCTTGCAGAAGTTGAAATGGATATTCCTAAAATTTAATGCTATGTATCTGTAACTTTTCTAAATATAAAAGCTGTTCTTTCAACTAAGCTTTAGGATACTTGCAATATTTCATTCTCTGTGAGGGTTACAGGGCAGAAGGAGTAAAATAAATAGCTTGAGTCACTTTTCTACTTTTCAGGCCTTGGTTCAAGTTTAACCAGAGAAGTTAAATTAATGTTTTTTCTTGTTGTCAGGAAGAGTCACAAAGCGAAATTTATTACTTATAGCTTCTATCTAGTGTGCAGTTACTGAATTCAAAAGACCAGGGCACATCAGCTTCAGAAAAGCTATTTAGTTCAGTTGTGTAAGGTCTCAGGAATCCAAATTGATTGTAGAAAGGGAACAATGAGAGGATAAAAGGGTGGAAATTATATATTTTAGAGGAATTTACATTAGTATGTGTGCAATACAATATCCTCATCATACAGAGTAATAAAAAGTGAATGTCTCTCTGCTATTTCTTTTATGCCTCCCTTGAATATTTTAAAAGGCTTGAGGGAGGTTCAAATCCCATTATACCTAAATTAGAATCATAGTCTGGGGAAAGAGGAAGAAAGTTTAGTTTTCAAAGTCATTGAGCCATACAGAGTGCATGACAGGAAAAAACCAGAGAACTCAGACCATGTGTACTTATTCCTTAAAATTTTTTTTAATTAAAAAATAAAAATAAAGGTGATAGGCTAATTCCATCTGTATATACTGTTGCATTCTGCTGAGTAAAATAATTTATAAAAGGGATGTAGGCCAGGGAATGGGCAAACAGGGACTAGAGCATCAGTTATAGGGAGAAGATTGTTCAAAAGCAGAATCTAACAACACTAAATAGATAATTGAAAAACCTCCAGAAGATAAGGCTACAATATGGCTTTTTTTCCAAGGTATCTAGCTGTAATCTAAATACAGAGTAGTTCAGTAATAAAGTACCATATTCATTTACTTTCTTTTAAGAATTCAATAAAATGTCCTTAATTTACAGATGCATAATTTTTCCTTGGTGGATACCTATATGGTAATTTAAGTGCATGATAATAATAAGGTGATCCTAAAGTGTTTTTATTATTATATTAGTAGCCATATTCTAATGTGGGAAATGGCCTACCCTTCTAAAACTACTTTTTGTTACCTTCCAATTATGATCGTGATATGTATCTGAGAAGTCTTAAGGTAATGTTTGCCTTGTAAGTGTCAAGTGTATATTTACTCTTGTTATCATTCCTAAAATATGTAATCTGATTGTGGAATGAATTAAAGACAAAGGATTAACCAATTTGAAACTCTTTACCCACATTTGGGGGAAAAAAATAAATGACCGGAATCCTGTTTCAAGAAGATAGTCTGGCCTCTATCTTTCTTAGCCCTTCTTCAGGGAAAGAAAAAGATTCCTTTAGAGTTTTAGAACTGAAAAGAAGAATAAATTGAGGAGGTGTGTGAAGCCCTGGAAAAGGAGAGACAGAGGAAAGATTTTGTTGTTGTTGTTTAATTTTTGTTTTGTTGTTGTTTTTTTTAAATAGGGGAAAAGGAAATAGTAGTAGTCCTGTGGTAAATTTTGAGCTTTGCCCAGTACTGTTGGAAAAATGGATCCTAGTTGTAGAGTTCAGCTTCTCCTCTTACTGATCATTTGGTACGGGGATAGAGGGAGGCTGCTGGTGAAGGTGAGGAACTACTACAGAAGCAGCCATTGGTATACCTGAGGCTACAACTTCTTAGGGAAGAAAAATCACACAGACCTAAGCTCTGGGCACAAAAGTATAGCATCCCCTCTGAAATGCGTTTCTGCCCTTGGCCAGTTTTCTGACATCATCAAGACCAAGATTCTTGGATGAGTTCAACGAAGTGTGTGAGGAGTAGTTCCTAGAACAAGCAATATTGGATTTCTTGCCGGATGCTGAGCTGTTGGCTCAGAAGATACTAAATTTGGTGTAGAAAAATAAAGGAATATGAAATTTTCCATACCTTATA
Organism: Mustela erminea; assembly: GCF_009829155.1. Taxonomy (NCBI): domain Eukaryota; kingdom Metazoa; phylum Chordata; class Mammalia; order Carnivora; family Mustelidae; genus Mustela; species Mustela erminea. The sequence continues at coordinate 106,910,389 of NC_045617.1, read as the reverse complement.
TTTTGAAGCATAAACAAAGAAAATTGTGGAATGCAATAATAGCAAAAAATGTCAAACATAACATAGTTCTGTCTGTAATTTTCATTCCTATTATTAGCCTTTCATTTTTAAAAATTTTTGGCCACCTTAGATTGTCACAGCAAAAGTTGCGGTGGACAAAGTTAAACAAAGAAGACTTTATTCAAGGCTCTTGCAATAGGGGGAGGAGAACAAAATTCAATCTGAACTCAGTTCCACTGAAATTAAGAACAGGAAATGTTTTAGCAGCTGGGGTGGTTGGAATCTTAGGCCCATCTGTATTTGTTAATTGGCATTACCCAAAGAAAATATAAATTTTCTTTGTGACAGAACAGTTTTATAAGTTGGAGCAAATTATTCACAAATTACCCAGAAGTTAGGCTCTTATGCTTCCACAGAGACTTGGAGATAGGATATCATCTTTCTAGATAATTACATTTCAAAGGGTTCCGAAATCCTTGAGAAAGACAACCCTGGATCAAAGTGACATGAGACTTTTTAAAAAATTTACATGTTCAAGGAGCAAGAATGTATAATTACAGGTTTTCTATAGTCTATGCTCTAAGAAAAGGGAGGCAAGGGTCCTAGAAAGGAAGAAACCTGCATAAGTTTTTAACCAAACTCAGTAAAATAATTAAGGCTGTGTGTGTTGGTCTATATGCAAAATTAAATACAAGATTAAGTAATATTTTATGAATCTATCTTGTAGAAGTATCATTTTTCCCTACAAATGTGCAATCCTGATTTTGAAAATATTTCTCTCTCAATCCCGACATTCTGAAAAGGAGTGAAACCTAGATAAATGACATTTTTAAAACAAATAAAACACATGTAACCTTTAGAAATCCCAAGGCCCAAATGACCAAGACTCTGAAGAGATTTTCATTTATTAAAGCATGGACCAGTGCTCGTACATAATTAAAAAGGAATTGCAACCCTTAATTGTGTCTCTTAAAGAACATTAGAGGAGATTCATTTCATTACCCACACAATCACTTTTCAAAACCTCTTTCTCCTCCTACCAGTTCTCCCACTCACAATACTGGTCCAGAACCCTGCAGTCAATGAATTCCATAAAACTCTTAAGTATACTCAACCCCAAGGATTTTCTTTCCTTACTTTTACTTTCTTTGAAATAAATCCCTCCACCCTCTCAGACTTTCAATCTTTATCTCCCTCTCCCTTTACAACCAAAGAAGCACAAGTTTTTTCAGACACAGTTAATAGTCTGTATAGATCATACCCACCCCAGGCTTCCATAAGGCCCTTTGCATTTTAGACTAATCTGTAAAATAAGATCCGATGGCTGCATAGGTGTTACCTAAATTTCCATTATAACTGCTACTAGTTTTAATCGTATTTGGGAAGTTTCACTTTCATAGGCTGCTACTTAAGTGAGCCAATTCATTTCACTTTATTTTCTAAGAAATGAAATAAAGTAAGTAAATCCATGAAGGCTGTGTTAAAATATGGGAGTACACGTTTTAAACACTAGGAGATATTGTAAAGGTTCTCCTCTAATTAACTTGAGGGCTGAGGACTTATTATTTTTGATATCCTCAGTATATGACATGATGCATATAACATGGTAAAGATAGCCATGGAATATAACTAAATGTTGGATTATAATATCATTGTCTTAGTTCATTTATTCATTCACTTAGTCATCTACTTAATGTTATAAGAAGATTGGGATACCTGCTACCTTCAGCCCAGGTCATGATCCCAGGGTCCTGGGATCAAGTCCTGCATCAGGCTCCTTGCTCAGCAGGGAGGCTGCTTCTCTCTCTGCCTCTGCCTGGTCACTCTGCCTGCTTGTGCTCTCTCACTCTCTCTCTCTCTGACAAAAAAATAAATAATAAATAAATAAAATCTTTTAAAAAATGTTGGAAGAAGATAATGTGTAAAATAATTAACTATGTTCTATAAAGAATATAGACATAAAATAATCCTCACTCACAGAGAAATTATAATCCAGTGCATGGTTTAGGGGAGGAAATATAATTTTCCCCCATCCTTCTAGGTTCTTGGTGGAGACCCCCACACACACCTATAATAAAAGATTAATAGGAGAAAAACAAATAGATGTGTAATAGCACATGTACCTCCTGTATACATAAGAGATAACTGGGAAAGCCTAGAAGCTCTCTGAAATGTGCCAAGCTATCACTTTTTAAAAAAATAAATTTATTTATTTATTTATTTATTTATTTGAGAGACAGACTGAGACAGAGTACAAGCTTGAGTGGGAGAAGGGACAGAGTGAGATAATATTCAAGCAGAGTCTCTGCTAAGTGTGGAGAACCACAAGGGCTCCAAATCATGCCCCACACTGAAAACCAAGAGTCAGACACTCAACAGACAGAGCCACCCAGGTGACCCCAAGCTATGACTTTAAATACCATCTTCAGCTAATGACAAAAGAATGTTGGGGATGATAGGAGTTGGGGGAGTTTATAAAATGTTATCAGGAAAAGGATTGTGGCAAGGGTAAAGTACTTATGCAGTTATAAGTCACTGCCTTCTCCCTTAACAAGAGTTTCTAGAGATTTAGAATCTACCTTCTTTTCCTGGTATAGAGAGTTACACACCCTTCCAAAGAGAGATTGTATTTGTAACTGTAGAAGTGTCTTACAAAAGGGTAACTTATGCCCAGTTTTCAGAGCTTTCTCTGTGGCTGCTACTTCTCAAAAATAATTAGCCCGAAATGATTCTTATGCCAAAGAGGTATATTTTGGGGTGGCAAGTTCTGTTCCCCCTTAGTGTGGAGAGGGGCATAGAAAAGCACAGACAAGGATAATAGGAAAGAGACAAGCTTATATATTTTGTCAATTACAATAGACAAAATAACTGATTTCTTCCAGCTGAAATGGGGAAAACATGAAGGCCAGAATCAAGATAATAATTTTGGCTCTAGCTGGAAGACTGGGTGGGGTGGTGCCATAAACAGGGATAGAAAACACTGAAAGAGGAGTGGGTTTTATCACATAAAAGTAGTTGAAAGGAACAGATATGATAAGAATTTAGAGTATGTATTTATTTTAATCCTTTCCTACCTCTACACTCTAGAGGGCTTTTTTAGGAAGTATATTTTGAAGATAATTAGCACTTTTCTATACATTTTAGACAAACAGAATATTCTTATTATGACAGATTTTGCTTGTCTGTAATTTCCATAAGATTTGTTTTATTTTGACCTTTAAACACCTATTACTCGTTTTTGGTCTTGTTAGAACGATGCCATTCAAATAATTGACTTCTGTACGTTTACTAATGTTGCTGTATTCATGAACTATGTTTGCTGAATCCAGATTGCTTTTTTAAAAAAATATTTGTAGACATTCTATAGAAAATTTTACTTAAAGAAGTAGTTCTCAAAATGTGGTCCATAGAACAGCATCAGCCTTACTTGAGAACCTGTTACAAATACAAATTTTTGTGCCCAAACCTAGACCTATTTGGTGAAGAGTTTTGAGGTGAGAAACAACAAAGCTGTATTTTAATAGAGCACGCCAGATGTTGTGATTATGCTAAAATTTGAGATACACTGACTTAAAGTATTTACCTACAAAAAAGAAAATCTATTTAGCTGAATATATTGAGTCCCTCATCTACTCAGCCTCCTTGTCAAGTATTTTTCATTTCCACATCTTTGTGTATGCATTTACCCATTCATGTATAAAATGACCATAAAGTTTTTTTCTAGCAATAGTAAAACTTAAAATAATACTTAAATTACTTTCTATTTTGAGTGTTTTTACAAAATATAATATTTTGAGGATGCTGAATCTACTAATATATTCCCAGTATATGAAAATGTAATTTCCAAGAAATGCAAGAAAGCTTATTATTCCTCAGGGAAATTTAAGACAATATTAAAATTTAGCCATAAAATATGACAAAAAAATAGCAAAGAAAAAAAAATGTTATGAGTTCCTAAGCAACCTTTTAAAATAACAGCTTAACAATGTTCTTCATTACTGTCCATCTAAGACTTGAGAGACAGTAGTGTCATGTACATGTTGTCTCCAAATTTGGAAGGAGATGCTAGCGGCACCTACTGTCCCATGATGTGACTAGATGGAATTCTGGCATCATGACATCATGGGAAGGGCCCATGTGTCTGATGTCATCTAGTAATTGGGTGTGCTAATAAAGAAACTGTTTTTTTCATTTCATTTATTTTTAAAGATTTATTTATTTACTTGAGAAAGAGGGAGAGAGAGCATGTGTGAGTGGGAGAAGGACAGAGGGAGAGAATCTTCAAGCAGAGTCCCTGTTGAATGCAGAACCCCACATAGGCCATGCATATAAATATAAATCAGTAAATCGACTTATGAGCAATTTTCATATAAATCCATTTATAAGCACTTTTCCTTTATAGAACGTATTCACAAAAATACATTAAGTATGCCATCACTGCGAATATTAGACCATTTGCTTGCCAAAAAAAGAAGTGACTGGCAAAGTCTGATTAGTATACCATCTTGAGAAATATATTATGGCAGGTTAGTATAATCAATCAGTAATCAATAGTATAGTATAATTAGTATAATCAATGAGTAAGTGAGAAATGAGGAAGGTAGGATAAAATATGTAGATTCAAAAGCAAACAAATGCAGAACTGAAGATTCTATTTTTGCTCCTCATTATCAAAGCAAGTATGTTAAAAGTAACCTTTTAAGAGTTTTTGCCATTGTTGTTCCTGTTTGTGTTGTAAAATGTGCATATGCATCTTGGTAAAGACCTATAAATTGCAAAAAGAAAGGATTAAACTTAAATAAAAACACATTATCAACAAATCACTAATTTTAATATATTGGTGTATTTCTCTCTAGGATTTTTTTTTCTCCATATGTACTTACATTTTTTAGAAAAATTGTAATCAGATGAAATGCAGTTTGAGACCTACATTTTCTCACTAATATTACCTTAAATATATTTTTTAAAATATTTCAAGTGACCATATTATAGTCTAAGAATGTTCTATAACATGTTCTCAATTTAAAGATTTTATTTTATCACTTCTAATAACACTAGGATGATTTTCCTTATACATATACCTTTGCTTATAAATCTTATCATTTATTTAGACTATATGTCCAGAAGAGGAATAGTTCACTTAAATAATGTAAACTTTTGGGCACCTGGGTGGCTTAGTTGGTTAAGCACTGCCTTTGGCTTGGGTCATGATCCCAGGGTCCTGATCAAGTCCTGCTTCGGGCTCCAAGCTCTGCAGGGAGTAGCTTCTCCCTCTGATTTTCACCCCTCTAATGCTCTCTCTCACATAAATAAATAAAATCTTTCAAAAAATAATGTAAACTTTCAAAAGAATTATTATTTTAAAGATTTTTGTCAAATAACCATCTTGAATGCTCACACTTGTTAATGTTTCATCAGAACAGTGGCGGCTATACTTACGATTATCTGCCCATGTAAGTACTGTTCACATATTAGTTTACATAATCTTCACCAAATGATGAATAATCTGAGACCTGAAGAGCTCACAGCCAGCATGTATGGAATATAAATCCAGAGCTGTCAGATGAAGAACTCTATCCTTTCTTTTATTGTGGTACATTTTTGTATAAAGCATTGACAATTTAATAATCAGAAAGAAGAGAAGGGTAAAATACATAGATTCAAAAGCAAACAAATGCAGAACTGAAGATTTTATTTTTATAGAATAAAATGTAAGTAAAATATACCTTCATTTAATAGAATAAAATATCCACCTCACTACCCAGTCCAAAAGATCTCATCACTATTTAAAAATATGCAATTTTGAATCTATATTGTATATCTACTTACTGCGTTGTTTCTCCTATGAGTTTTCTAGAACCTTAGTCATCCAGTTCCTTTTTGGAAGGTTTTATTTGTTTTTTAATCTCACACATTTGTCACATTTATTGCATACTTTTATACAGTTTACTATGTCTTTTGATTTTTTTTAACACTACCTAATCTACCCCACTACCCACTTCTGTGTAAAGCAAGAAGCTATGAGAGAAGTATAAGCAACAAGTAGCTAAAGCTAGCTCACATTGTCTATCAGGAGACTGTTCCTTCCTGTTTGTCAGTCCCAGGTGATGTCAGGTGGGACAGTGTGGATTTAAAGCCACTTAATTTTGTTGTTACTTGGTTGTTACAAATGAAAAGGAGAAACAAAAGAAGTAACTCTAGCTCCATGAGCTCATATGGAAAGGCTTGTTTAACCCTTTTAATATAATCAGTTTATTTTCCTTCTGTCTTTATCTTGGTCCAAAGCCTTAGTCCCATTCCAAATCCTGCCCAGGCTTTTCACTGAGATGAATTTAACTAAAGCACATGTTTTGGTTTTTAAAATCCACCTCTAATAATAGTTTAAATTACCTATTTTTGCATGGTTCATGGATGATCTTGTTGCAGCGTCATCAGAAGGTGAAGTCATGTTGTCAGGGCCACATGGATTATGCCTGAGTGTTTACACTTTACTGAAAAGATAAAGTCAATTAGCTGAATACTCTGACCTCAAACTAGCTTTGTGGTTTCAAGTATGTAAGCATTCTGTGGTTCTGTGTTTGTCTTTCCACAGAATGTTTTGATCTGCATATATATAGATTTTTTATTTTACCCAAATATACCAACACAGTACTTTAGAATTATCTTAATTAAGCCCGGTATCTTTTTCTTTTGCTGCAAATGAGCATCTATCAAAACCATCTATTTGACTTATTTTGTTTTATTACTTATATGCATTTTTAAGAAATGATTAGTCTACTAGCCATTTCTTTGTGACATCTTCTATTGCTTTTTATAACTAAAAGTTCTTTCACATTAAAAAAGCAGGACAATGTCTCCAGATCTGTTTAATTCTGTTTTGTTCCTTTTAGTTTAGGCTTGAGTTTAACTCTTTGGTTTTAATTTTGGTATATGGTATAATATAAACCTGTAATATAACTTTTATAAAGAATGTACTAAGAATATTGTCAGTTAATAACTTTCCTGTTGGTTTGTGATGGATTTTTACTCCTATTTTTAGGAAATACAACAATCAAGCCCTATTTATGAACTTCTCTCTTCCTTCTTTTGTTCCATCTTTGCTTTTTTATTCCTTCCTTTTCTTTTTTTTTTTTTAAGATTTTATTTATTTATTTGACAGAGATCACAAATAGGCAGAGAGGCAGGCAGAGAGAGTGAGAGGGAAGCAGGCTCCCTGCCGAGCAGAGAGCCCATGTGGGACTCGATCCCAGGACCCTAAGATCATGACCTGAACCGAAGGCAGCAGCTTAAACCACTGAGCCACCCAGGTGCCCCGATTCCTTCCTTTTCTACAGCTTCTCTTTCCTATGTTTACCACACCACATGGTTTGTAGCTTTTTTAGCATTTTAATATCTTAACCTTTCTGATAAAGCATGTTTTATTTTGTATTCTTTCCAAGATCACTAAAATGAGTCTAGTCAAGATTCTAGAGTTAAGAACATTTACTATTTCCATATTATCATTTCCACATCTCCATCATCAGCTCGCAGTTCTACACAATGTTAAACTACTTGGTTGGCCTACCAGTGCATTTATTATTATTATTATTATTATTTTTTTTTTTTTTTTTTTTTTTTTTTTTTAAGGATCTCAGAGGCTAGATGGACTGGTTTCTGATCTTGTGATTTTTTTTCTTGGCTTTCCTCCATTTGCATCCAGAAAAGAAAGAATGCGTGGGGTACTGATTTCTTTTTAAATCTTTGACATCAAAGAATATCCTTACCATCACACTTGATGGAATGTTTCCAATTTTGAAAATATTTCCCTCATAATATTGACGGAATTGCTACATTGGCAAATCAAATGTTATTCTTAGTTTTAATTATTTAACGTGTTTGGTTTTTTCACATTGTTTAGGATTTTCTTCTCTACAAAGATATTGGCACTTTCATAATGGCATATTTTAGTGTACATCTTTTTTTCATGTATTGTAATTCATGATTAGTGAATCCTTTTAGTCTGTAATATTAGAATAAAAAGAGCCTAGTTTCCTGAAAATCTTTGAAGATGTTCAATACTCGGGAAAAATATAAATAAAATTGTCTGAAGGGGAAAAAATAACATGAGTAGAATATAAAAATGAAAGACAATGAGAAAGTTTAAAACATTATCTCCAACAAAAGAGCATAAGCCAAGAGATTTTTTTCATGACTGATTTCAAACTTCTTACAACTAACTTGATTTAGAGCATATATGATCAAAAGAGCATAAGCCAAGAGAATTTTATATGAGTGATTTCACACTTAGTAACAGCTAACTTATCTAGAGCATATATGATGTAGAAGTTTATGTTCTAAAGCTATCTACTTTAGGAACCAAACTATGAAGGTGGTCAAAAAAACCCCACAATTATAGATGTCAACTTTAATTGCACTTTAAAATATCATGAAGAAAAGCAATTCAACTATAGAATAGTGGCTTAATATTTTTAAATATAGTAATAAAATCAGAAGAGACAATGACACTAGCATTATGTTAATTAACATTTAATGCCTTATATGTCAGTTATTATTCTATAGAATGACTCATTTAATTCTAAAGCAAATTTTGAGGTAGAGACTATTATCAAATTTTATAAATTAATAATGATGGTAAGAATCCACAGTAAAAAATCATTTGGGGGCACCTGGGTGGCTCAGTCAGTTGAACATCTGCCTTCACCTCAGTTCCTGATCTCAGGATCTGGCTCCCTGCTCAGTGGGGAGTCTACTTCTCCCTCTCCTTCTGCCTCTGCAACCCACCCCAGTCATTATCTCACTCTCTGTCTCTCTTAAATAAATAAAAAAATCTTTAAAAAAATCATTTGGGCATGCTAATGAGGAAGATAAGGATGCTGCCTCAGATTAATAACGTTGCTCTATATTAACACATATATGTGAAGTTTAGCAAAGAAAACATTAAAGACATTCCAATTTGAATCATGAAGAATTTTCCATTACCATTATTGATATATGATAGTATCCTACAATCTTAACCTAATGTAATACAAATACAAAATAAGCATTAGAAGTTATAACTGTTGAAAGTTAGAAGTGATACTTTCATTTACAAAAATACATTTTTGTTTATCAAGAAAATGTGTTTTCCAGATAGACATCATTTATTTCAAATAACATCTAATCCCACTCCCACCACAAGCCCATTCATTTATTACTATTCTGTTCTTTTATTTTCTAATTGAATTTATCAGATTCTTTACATATTTTTGTGGGTTTTGTCCCAGTCACTATGAGTAAGAACACTTACATATTTTAAAAAGTGAATCTTTTTAATCCCTTCTATCTATTAGTGGCTATGTTTATCCTTGTTTAGTTTTCTGGTCTCTGACAGAATTTTCTTTGATTTTGCTTGAAGTTATTCTTTTTTTATTATATAAATTACACCTGATTATAAACTTACAATTCCTTAGGTTTTTGTATTTCCTGTCCTCATTTTAATTGTGTTCAAGGGATCTGTGATTATATTTAAATTTCATTTTTTTATTCATCTGTCAATCACAAGTTTATTTTTAATTGAAATTTGTTATTGGCTTTAAAACTTATTATTTTCAACATCATTGCAGTGAATACTATTAATGTATTAAAATGTGTTATCTTCTTTAATACTCATAAGTGCATAAAAAGGATATTAACTGTCTATTTTAGGTTAAAATTGGGTGAATTGTCTGTGATCCCAGAGTTTAGGGTTTCCCAACCGCAGGACTACTGATATTTAATTCTTTATTGTGGAGAGAAGTCCTGTGCATTATAAGATTTCTTTCCAGCATGTCTGGCTTCTATTTCCTCGACAGATGTAACCTAAAATGATTTCAGACATTGCCAGATATTCCCTGGGGGGACAGAGTCACTTCTACTTGAATGTCACTGATATAGCTAGTGCCTTTTTCCTAAGAATGTTCTTTCCGCTATATTGTACTTCTTGATTATTTCAAATATTTCTTTTTGCTTTTATAGAATTAGGTTTGCTTCTCAACCCAGGAAAAGAAAATAAAAAACATTACCTATATACACACAGCTACATTATCTACTAAAACTTTTAGTAATATCAACCAGTACAGACATAAATAGGGAGAAACACAAACAAATAAGAGAGGATCAGGTCCAGGGTTTACTTTTCACAATAAAAGAACCTGGTCTTTCAATACTCTTAGATCATTCCTGGCCTTCATACTAAACTATGTCTCCATTCTTTTCTATTCTTCCTTCAAACTATTCTATAATTTTTTTCTTGTTTGACTCTTTTCTTGGTATCTACTTCTGGGCTCTTTCTCATGCTGCAGAATAATATTTAGCACTGATTCCTTATATGTTACATTTGTATTTTTCCTTAGCTATGATTTATCTTTATGTCTTTCTTCCTATCTACTAGCTTCTCTAATGAATATCTCACTAGTTACAGTTCAGCCGCTCTATCTATCTCATCTGTGTCCCATCTCATCAATGCTACCACTTAGAATCTAGACAAGAGCAAGGAATAATTTTCTAATTTGTAGAAAACACAAGTTTGAGGTAAGCAGTACATGAATAAGATTAAGTGACCAAGATCCAGGTCTCTCTCTCCAGACTGAGCAATAGATATTCTCTGTCTTGACTTGAAGAAATTCCTACTATAGAAAAGACAAGAGGATGGGAAGGATAGAGAAGGGGGTGAGAATTGTGGCTAGGAATGAGTCAGTAGCAGTATAAGACATAATGCATATTATGACACTGAACAACTCATGATAAAATTAGCTTAAATATATACAGTTCATCTTACAAAGTGAGATTGTATGGGTTTAGAAGTCAGGGGATCTACGTTCCAGCCATGATCCTTCCATGGATTATGATTTATCTAATCTAGCATATGCAGTATACAGTTTAGAGTCCTAGGAGTAATGTAATACTGATTTCTCATGAAAGGGGAGATATCAGAAACTTTTTTTTTACCAAAAAGAGAGGGAGTAATATAATACAATCTAAGATTTAGGAAAATAAAATGTAAATGATGAAAATTAGAATGGAGAAACAGAAAGCTGGGGGAAAATTTAAAAAGTTTAATGTGCTCTAAGGAATAGTAAGTATGGCAGAGTTGTAAAGACTTGAGAAATATTTCAGATACCCTCAAAGGACTTGATGAATCAAGGAGAAATAAAGGGGGAAAAAAGTCATTTTATATAGCCTATTGAACATCTGAAATTCAGTTGGACAGAAGATAGGATAAATAGCTTGGTTTTATCTAAGTTCATTTTGAGGGATCTGTACACCATGCATGGGGGAGAACTAAGTGGCAATGGACCATGCAGGTGTAATTCTGTGAAGGCAGTAGGAACTGGAAACAGACGTTTGGGAACATCGTTATGCTGGGTGCAAATGATATTTATTTGGAAATGGTATCACTTAGCAATAACTTGTAGAAAGAAAGAGAAGACAACAGACCTTAGAGGGCAATGAAACAAGATTTAAGAATTGGGTGATTGAACTGGGAAAGAATGAGGGGGAGGATAAGTAATAAAAGACTGTAACGGCTCATCATGGAAGCTAGTGGGAGGACTGAATTTCAAGAAGAAATTGATCTGTTGCATCAAATCTCCAAAAGAAGTTGGGATTTAGAGAGAGTCTTGGCTTTTGTAATCATTAGATTTGGTAATTAGAGTAATTTCAACTAAGCATTACAGGTAAAAGTTATTATGGATTGAGGAGTAAGTGGAAAATTTTAAATGAGATCAATGAATACAGATTATTTGTACAAATTATGGTGAAGGGAAACAGTATATAGGATCCTTGGTAGGAGAATCAGGGTATTTTCTTTAGAAAGGGAAGACTTCGATATATGAAATATTAGCAAATGTGTCAAGACTTATGGCCTAACTTCAACAAACAGTAAGGCATAGCTTCCTGTGAGCAATAGGGACTGAGATAAAATGTAAAGGACTCTTGGGAGTGAAATAAAGGTGATGATAATTAGGTAAATTAAGGCATGAAGATATAAAGTGGGATTCTTATGTCAGTAAAATGATGATTTCCAAATTTGTTTTAAATTCCTGCATACAATTAGTTAGCAGACGTTAATTTGACATTTAATGATAATATAAATGTGCTTTTGAAATAATAATTTTGAAGCATCCAAAGAGCAGAGAATGACAATATTGATAGTGACTGGAGCTATTGCTCTCAGTCTAAATTTATATAAAATCTGGAACCTGAAATTCAGTCTAAAAGGGGGAAAAAAAAACTTCTTTGAGCCAAGCAAAGCTAAATTTGATTTGGACTATAATAGCTTGAAATCCAATTTTGGATAAATCCCTTACACAAAGCACTTACTATAATTTAATCATGTTTTGCTTTTGCCATCTCTTCCTTACCCTTTCATTTTTTTTCTCAGTTTATTCCTCCTTCATCCACAAAAGACTATTTCACTATTTAAAAAACATATTTATGATTTTATTAATTAATTATTTTAAAACCCCAAGTGCAGTACTTTATAAGTGCCAGAACATTAGTAAATGGACAAAGTTTCAGGGAAAAGATAGTGTATCATTCATGAAAACTTCAAAAATTTATATTTTACCACAGCTATATCCTGTCTGTGCATTCTCAGCTACATATCTATACAGAGTTAAAATTTTTCTTGTGTATTTTTTTCACAGATTTACAGAGAAATAGACACAGTAATATATATAGGTTATAGAAATAAATATAGGTAGAGGGGTCTATTTCATTTTATATTGTGGTGCTCTTTAGTTCTTTTTGCCAACTATTCCAGTTTTCCTCTTTTTCAGACACATGGTATTACTGTACTTCTGTTTGGGTGGAGCAGAATCAGTATCTTTGGCTAAGGAATGTGACTGAAAATGATGTGTCTCTTTGGGGGAAGAGAGAATAAATGCTGCTATGAAACTGAAACTCTCACTTCTTTTGCTGAAATGGTCATTGGTAATGCTCCAGATGATGTCTGCTCCATCGGACTGAGTCCAGAGTGAGGACAATGATGAAGGGTTACAGCCTTGGTAACCCTTTGACAGACCTTCTCATTAGTAAGAAATAAGTGTTATTTTAAGCATCCTGAGATTTGGAAATTATTTGATCAAGCAGCATAATTGAGTCCACAATGACCAATTCACTTACTAACCTTTGAAAAATTTAACTGATCAATTAATGGTATTGCCACATGATGTGTATCCAATTAGAGACTTCCTCACTTGGACTATTATGTGACTTAATGAGAAGAAAAACTGAAAAATTCCTCCATATTAATGATGGTTACATTTTATCTGGATATGTTTTCTTTTGTTTTACAAGTATGTAAGTACTACTAAATTTTTTGTGAATTTTGAATTTTCAGCAAGATTAGTAACTTTAGGGAACCCAGTTCTGTCTCCTTGGGGAAATCATCATATTTTCATACTCTAATTTACTCTTTTAAAAATTTAAAAAAAAAAATCTGACTCTCTTAAGTAAAGGGCTATCCTTCTGGCCCATATGTGTGTGCAGTTGCCTTGTAGTTGCACTTTTAATTGGAAGAAATCTCTGCTCCTATCAGAAAGTGTCTAGAGTACTTTTTCTCAAAATGTGAAGGGAGTACAGCAAAAGGCTTTCAAGTCGGATTTCCCTGGGTCTTAATCCAAATCTGTTATTTACCAGCTGTGTGATTTAGGCAAATTATTTAATCTTACTAACATGCCATTATTCTCATTTATAAAATAAGAATAATACCTATTTCCGTGTATTATCCTGAGAATTAAATTTGATAACACACATAGAGTACTTAATGTGTGTCACAGACTAATTAAATTATATTTTTAGGAAGTATAAGTTTGTCAAGTAAATATGATATGGACAAGTTTAAAATACTTTATTCAACTTATTAATTAATGAACAAACCTGGTTTATACAGCATTTAAAGAATGATACATTTATGAGCAGTTTAATAAAGGCATTTGAGAATAACATGATGGACTAGATACAAATCTGGTCACTGTCTTACGGAACAATAAATGATAAGGTTTAAAGTTATTTGTTTCCACTGAATAGAAACTATTTGCATCTCTACTGGGTAGAAGTCTCCAAACCAATGAAGCCTGTGACTTTTAATTCATAGTCTTAAATGCAAATAATTTTAGCTCATTCTACCAGATGCCATCAGTATCCCACGGACACAGCTATGATCTTACCATTTTAACTTGCCCCAGCCATCTTCTAGCTGCCTATTATCTGTGTCTAGGAGCCTGAGGGCTTGCAGAAACTTTCTTCCTGCGAAAGAGAATAGAAATTCTGGGAAATTAATGCTCTTCCTCTCCTCAGCATCATCCCATTCCAGAGTGCATTGCATAACAATAGCTAACAGGAACTGGAGTGTTAGTGTCTTAACCTCCTCATCACCAGAGTTTCCCCAGGAGAATAAACTAATTACTGGCTTCAATAAATGACTCAATTATACAAACTTCTTTTCCTCATTCTTTTCCCCCCACCAGCTTACTCAATTTAAAGTGTTTTCTACATCTCCCAAAAAACACTTCCACTGAAACTTCTCAGGATCTGTTTCTGGAGCAGCCCAACTGAGACATCCAAATTCTGCCAAGATTCCCAAAACATAGCCTATCTTTCATCAACCAGTCAAACCTGTAGGGGTAGTTGACTAAATACTATGGTATGCCTCATGGTAAGCCTTTTCTTCTGGGTTAATTGTTCCTCTATTAATTCTCAAAAGGACAGGTATAGGGAAATCTCTCCCCACCACTCAACCACTTAACAAACTTGGTCTTATCTCCCATTAGACACCTTCATAGAATATGGTGACATTTATAGTTTTTTGGGACTCTTGTTTTTCTCCTCCTATTTTATTGTAATCTCTGCAACTATCTTGCCTACGTTATTTATTCATTGTATAGAACCTACTATAGGCTCTCATACTGATAGGCAATAGACAGATATTACTTGAATATTGTTCAATAAATAAAGGGGGGGAAGAGAAGCACACATAAAAGCAATGTTTTCAACTAATCAAAGAGCTAAAGACATTACATACATTTTCCGACAAAATAAAAAGTGAAAATATTGTAAACTTATACTTTTAAGTGTCAGCATTCTTAGAACAGTTAAGAAACCAATGTGCCAGTTTTATATTCCATCATCACCTTTCATTTCCACATATAAATTTATTATGCTAATTATAACTGACTTTTATATTTAAAAATAAAATGGGAGCCAACTGATAGATACCTATAGCAAGCCTATTAATTTAACCATTAGTCTTTTTCTACTTTTAAGTTTAAGTTGTAAAAAACAAAACCACTCTTGTAGGGTACTATAGAATGATAAAGTTATATTCCTAGAATCTCTGTGCAGCTATCTTCTTTATTTCAGTTGCAGAATCTAGGTATTTCCAGACTATTGAGTCCCTGATTATTCCTCCCTATAGCATTTTAAATTTTATGGGGAGACTATTTGTGTGTTGCCTTCTTAGTATGAAATTACCCACGAAGCAAAGTAAAGCCTATGTCTAAATACATCTATGCCCTGATAATTTGGAAATAGAGGTACAAGGTAATTATTTCTAATAATTGCTCACCTACAGCTTGCTGCCCTGTACACATAGTAAAATTACAAAAGACATGAGGCATATATGTTTTCCTGCAAGTTATGTAATGCATTTTTATTAACCCAGGTTATATTTGTTTTTTTTTTTTTTAAAGATTGTACTAAGTTATTTATTTGAGAGAGAGAGAGAGAGAAGCTGAGGAAGAAGGAGAGAGGGAGGGAGAGGAAGCAGACTCAGAGCTGAGCCCAGGGCCCCAACATGGTGGGACTCCATCTAAGGACTCTGAAGTCATGACCTGAGCCAAAACCAAGAGTCTGATGCTAAAATGACTGAGCCATCCAGCCTCCCCAACCCAAGTTATATTTGATAGAATTTTACTAGTAACTATGATTTCTATATTGATCTGTTTTACATTTTTTTCTGATTATTAATTTTAAAAATTATGTTTTATTTATATTGCTGTCATGACTGGTCCATAATAAGCTAAAATAATAGAGCTCATTAAAACTTCAATACAAAATATCACGTACTAAATATTTAAAATAAAATATTGCTAATAAATTTTAAACTTGGATCTTTTGTGGCCACCATAGATTGTTGGCCTGAGGATATTATTAGATCATGAGCAGAAAAAGACTCAAATGCTTATTTTTTTAAAGTGTAAAAACTTATGTTATCAAAATAAAAAAAAACCACAGTAAAATCAATCACCTATCTTAATGCAGTTCAACAAGGTCATTTCTTGTAGGTATTACTATAACAGAAATGTAGTTAGCCCAGAAAACTTCTGGCAGCTCTAAGGATGCTGGAATTTTATAGCTGCCCTTGCTCATTTCTTTTTGGGGAAGAGTGGAGGAAGGAGAAAGCTGCAGGTGAACGCTGATTAAATGAACGATAAGGTCTTTGATGGATCGATTTTTTTTCACATTTTTTAATTTAAAAAGTAAAACTTCTGATCACAGTTTAAACTGAAAATTATGGCCAAGATAATAGAGGTCTGATTCCAGTGCAAGTTAAGGGAAAAAAGTTGCTGCTCAAATGTCAAGACATCTTGTAGTCCAAGAAGATTAAAACTAAACTGTTTGCTATATGAATCCCAAGGTGCAGCTATATCTCAGCTTTGATGACATTTAGCCAGTGACTTTTCATAGCTTGTTAATAATGTATAGCTGTCCTATATAAATTTGCAGTGACAGAAGTGGCCGTTTGGAGTGGAGCAGTTAATGAGATTTATTCCTGACAGAAAATGCAGATTTGAAAAGTATTTCTAAAAAATCAAGATTGATGTCAAAAGAAATCATGTATTTAACAGACAATGGCATCATAACCATTTTTCGGGTGTTTAACCAAGATCACAGAACTTTGTCCGGTGATATATGTTCTATTTTTAATCAACATTCTATATAGCCCAACCCCCAGCCTTCTCTGCTGCTCATTTCTACTTATCCTGCGTAAATCAGAAGATTTCACCTTACAAATCACTTTCTCAGGAGAGATTTTCTCACCTTTGACTCGGTTAGTTCCACATAATTCATGTAAGTTTTCTGTTGTAATGCGGACCACATATTTTTATAATAGTCTGATGTCTGTCTTTCCCACTGGATACAACTAGCATGTTTCTTAGCAAATTTTTAACTTTTACTGAATCATTGAATCAACATTAACTTGTACAGGTATGAATATTCTTTGCACAAGGAGAGCTTTCGTTAATTTATTAGACAATGAATTGAAGTATATCTATAAGAAAATTTCAGTGTACATTCTGCCTATTCAATATTAATCTCCCATTAATTATTTTTCCCCAGTAGAAACAGAAGACTGTTATTTTTAGTCATGTCTGTATCTAATATTTCTACTTAAAACCTAGCATATATACAAATAAGGCATAAACTATGAAATGTCACAAGGTAGTTATGAGACTGAGTATAGAAGAGGGGATATAAGAAAGGAAATGACTTTGCAAGTTAGTTATTAATCTTTATTTAATATCTATAAGAATATAAGTAACCCTCAACTTCTGCTGATTTGCAGAGAGTTATCAGTTTATTGAAATTATTATTGAATGTATTTAGCTGTAAAAGTAATAGATATTTATTATGAATATCTCAAAAATTGAGTATAAAAAATATAAAAGATTACAAAGCTGAAGGAAATGAAATTGCCACGTTAATAGGTCAAACATGATCAAATACAATTTCATTTTCAGAACCTAACTAAATAAATCTTCAAAAACTAAAATATCACTTGTTAAATTTTGTTGCATCTCCATTAACATGAGCATATAAGGATGCATATTAATTTTTTGGCTGCCATAACAAAGTACAACAGACGGGGTGACAAATTTATTGTCTCAGTTTGGGGGGCTAGAAATCCAAAAGCAAGATGTTGGCAGGATTAGTTCTTGCTGAGAACTGTCAAGGAAACCCATAATTCTCCACAACTTCTGGTAGCCTCAGGCATTCTTTGGCTTAGAGACGGTAGTTTTCATGGCTTCCCATGATCTTCTTTCAGTTTGTGTCTGTCTCTGAGTCTAAATTTCTCCTTTTTTATAAGGACACCAGTCATATGGGTTTAGAGCCCCCTCTAATGACTTTGTCTTAACTTGACTATATCTGCCAAAGATGCTATTTCCAAATAAGTCTACATTCTGGGATATGAGGGGTTAGGCCTTCAAATATCTATTTTGAGAGGAACAATTCAACCCATAACAATACACAATATAAAAACAATGTAAACAAAATGAACAAAACAAAATGAACGCATGTTTAAAAATATTCATGGCGGGGGCGCCTGGGTGGCTCAGTGGTTTAAGCCTCTGCCTTCAGCTCAGGTCATGATCTCAGGGTCCTGGGATCGAGCCCCACATTGGGCTCTCTGCTCAGCGGGGAGCCTGCTTCCTCCTCTCTCTCTGCCTGCCTCTCTGCCTACTTGTGATCTCTCTCTATCAATTAAATAAATAAAAATCTTTAAAAAATAAATTCATGGCACACATGCAGAATTTTATAACCACCTCTCACATAGGCTGTATATAGATTTTGTGACCATGTACCATATAATTACTGTATACCATGTTATACTTTGCTTATAAAGCTGGTCTTTATAGCTGATCATATAGATGGTTTCCAGTTATTTGTTATCAAAAATAATACTGGGGATGCATTTCTTACCTGGGGCTTGGGGATCTTTTCCATGTTCACTGGTTGTTGGCAGAATCCATCTCCTTGTCATTGTAGTACTGAGGTCCCATTTTCCTATCAGCCAGAGAACATTTTTAGCTTCTAGATGTCACCCTTAGGTTCTTCCAACATAGTCTCCATGTTCCTGTATTTTGCTTTCCTCTAGGTCAAAAAGTGTGAGTATCACCAGTGAGGAAACACACATACACACACTTACACGCGCACACACACACACACACACACACACACAAATCTCTGCTTTCAAAGAGCTCACTTGGTTAGGTTAGGCTCATTCCAGATAATCTCCTCATTGCCACACAATTTAATATAATCACACAATGATATTTCACCATAGTTACAGGTTTCACCCACACTCAGGGGGAGGAGAGTACACCTGATTGTGGGTCAACTTAGAATTCAGCCTACAACAAATGTTCTCATTAGTTCATATTTGCCTTTTTGATGATAACTTTCCTAGAATAAACTCTTGGGAGGGAAATTGGTAACTCACAATAAATGCAAATTTATGTAAGCTTTTAAACATATTGCTAAAGTCTAGTTTTCCCTCCCACTAGTATACTTAGAGTACCTGACTATCTGTGCATTCCCAGGAACAGTTTATCTCAACATGAAAAACAACACACACTTACTTACGTGCATATACAGACATGTTTTCTTCTGAACCATGAGAGAAAATTTGTAGGCATGTAGTGTTTTGCCCCTTAATACCTCTAGATTTCCAGACACTGAGAATACTGATTATATAATTGCAATAAATTATTAATTTAGATGTTAAACTGCATATAATATTTTTTCAAATACATGGAATTTAGTTACATTTTATCAATTATTGCAATAAAGATTTTTTAAAGTATTTTTATTAACATACAATGTATTATTGCCCCAGGGGTACAGCTCTGTGAATCATCAGGCTTACACATTTCACAGCACTCACCATAGCACATACCATCCCCATGCCCATAGCCCAACCACCCTATCCCTACCCCAAACCCCCCGTAACCCTCAGACTGTTTTGTGAGATTAAGAGTCTCTTACGGCTTGTCTCCCTCCCAATGTCATCTTGTTTCATTTCTCCCATCCCAACCCCTCACAACCCCCCACCATGCCTCTCCAATTCCTCCTATCAGAGAGATCATAGGATAATTGTCTTTCCCTGATTGACTTATTTCACTCAGAATAATACCTTCTAATTCCGTCCATGTCATTTCAAATGGCAAGATTTCATTTCTTTGGTGGCTGCATAGTATTCCATTGTATATACATACCACATCTTTTTTTTTTTAAGATTTTATTTATTTATTTGACAGAGAGAGATCACAAGTAGGCAGAGAGGCAGGCAGAGAGAGAGAGGAGGAAGCAGGCTCCCCGCCGAGCAGAGAGCCCGATGCGGGACTCGATCCCAGGACCCTGAGATCATGACCTGAGCCGAAGGCAGCGGCCCAACCCACTGAGCCACCCAGGTGCCCCCACATCTTCTTTATCCACTCATCTGTTGATGAACATTTATGTTCTTATGTTTGAATATTGTGGACATTGCTGCTATAAACATTTGGGTGCATGTGCCCCTTGGGATCACTATATTTGTATCTTTAAGGTAAGTTCCCAGAAATGCAATTGCTGGGTCACAGGGTAGCTCTATTTTCAAATTTTGAGTAACCTCCATGCTGTTTTTCAGAATGACTGCACCAGCTTACATTCCCACCAACAGTGTAGGAGCGTTCCCCTTTCTCTGCATTCTCGCCAACATCTATCAGTTCCTGACTGGTTAATTTTAGCCATTCTGACAGTGTGAGATGCTATCTCATTGTGGTTTTGATTTGTGTTTCCCTGATGCTGAGTGATGTGGAACACTTTTTCATGTGTTTGTTGGCCATCTGGATGTCTTCTTGACAGAAATGTCTGTTTATGTCTTCTGACCATTTCTTGATTGGATTATTTGTCCTTTGGGTGTTGAGTTTGATAAGTTCTTTATAGATTTTGGATACTAGCCTCTTATCTGATATGTCATTTGCAAATATCTTCTCCCATTCTGTCAGTTGTCTTTTGGTTTTGTTGACTGTTTCCTTTGCTGTGCAAAAGCTTTTGATCTTGATGAAATCCCAATAATTC
Source organism: Mustela erminea (assembly GCF_009829155.1). NCBI lineage: Eukaryota > Metazoa > Chordata > Mammalia > Carnivora > Mustelidae > Mustela > Mustela erminea. The sequence continues at coordinate 106,889,527 of NC_045617.1, read as the reverse complement.
ATTTTTTTTCTTGCTTCCCTTACCTTTTTAGGAAGAAGTTGCTGTGGTGAGGTCAAAGATGCTGCTGCCTGTGTTCTCAAGGATTTTGATGGATTTTTGTCTCACATTGAAGTCTTTGTTGGGAGATTTTTGATGATTGCTTCAATCTCCTTACTGGTTATGGGTCTGTTCAGGTTTTCTAGTTCTTCCTGGTTCAGTTTTGGTAGTTTATAGGTCTCTAGGAATGCATCCATTTCTTCCAGATTGTCAGATTTGCTGGCGTATAGTTGCTTATAATATGTTCTTATAATTGTTTGTATTTCTTTGGTGTTGGTTGCGATCTCTTCTCTTTCATTCATGATTTATTAATTTGGGCTCTTTCTCTTTTCTTTTTGATAATTCTGGCCAGGGATTTATCAATTTTATTAATTCTTTCAAAGAACCAGCTCCTAGTTTTGTGAACTATTCTACGGTTCTTTTGGTTTCTATTTTATTCATTTCTGCTCTGATCTTTATTATTTCTCTTCTCCTGCTGGGTTTAGGCTTTCTTTGTTGTTCTTTCTCCAGCTCCTTTAGGTGTAGGGGTAGGTTGTATACTTGAGAACTTTCTTGATTCTTGAGAAAGGCTTATATCACTATATACTTTCTTCTCAGGACTGCCCTTTGCGTCCCAAAGATTTTGAACAGTTGTGTTTTGATTTGCATTTGTTTTCATGAATTTTTTCAATTCTTCTTTAATTTCCTGGTTGACCCACCATTCATTGTTTAGTAGGGTGCTCTTTAGCCTCCATGTATTTGAGTTCTTTCCAACTTTCCTCTGTGAGTTCTAGCTTCAGAGCATTGTGGTTTGAAAATACGCAGGGAATGATACCAATCTTTTGGTATCAGTTGAGACTTGATTTGTGACCCAGGATGTGATCTATTCTGGGGAATGTTCCATGTGCACTAGAGAAGAATGTGTATTCTATTGCTTTCGGATGGAATGTTCTGAATATATTTGTGATGTCCATCTGGTCCTTAAAGCCTTTATTTCCTTGTTAATCTTTTATTTAGATGATCTGTCTATTTCAGTGTGGAGGGCATTAAGGTCCCCTACTGTAACTGTATTATTCAATGCATTTCTTTGATTTTGTTATGAATTGGTTTATATAACTGGTTGCTCCCATATTAGGGGCATAGATATTTAAAATTTTAAGTTTTCTTGTTGGATAGACGCTTTAAGTATGATATAGTGTCCTTCCTCATCTCATATTATACTCTTTGCCTTAAAATCTAATTCATCTGATATAAAGATTGCCAGCCCAGCTTTCTTTTGATGTCCATTAGCATGGTAAATTGTTTTCCACCCTCTCACTTTGAATCTCTAGGTGTCTTTGGGTATAAAATGAATTTCTTGCAGATAGCATATTGATGGGTCTTGGTTTTTTATCCATTCTGATACCCTGTGTCTTTTGATTGGGGCCTATATCCCATTTACTTTAAGGGTAACTATTGAGAGATATGAATTTAGTGCCATTGTATTGCCTGTAAGGTGACTATTACTGTTTATTGTCTCTTCTCCTTTCTCTTTCTCCTCTCTCTTTTCTTAGAGGACCCCTTTCAATATTTTCTGTAGGGCTAGTTTGGTGTTTGCAAGTACTTTTAGCTTTTGTTTGTCCTGGAAGCTTTTTATTTCTCCTTCTATTTTCAATGACAGAGTAGCTAGATATAGTATTCTTGGCTGCATATTTTTCTTGTTTATTGCTCTGAATATATCATGTCAGTCCTTTCTGGCCTGCCATGTCTCTATGGGAAGGTCTGCTGCCAATATACTATATCTACCATTGTATGTTACAGACTTCTTGTCCTGAGCAGCTTTCAGGATTTTCTCTTTGTCACTGAGACTTATAAATTTTACTATTAGATGATGGGGTGTAAACCTAGTTTTATTGATTTTGAGGGGGATTCATGGTGCCTCCTGGATTTTGATGCTTGTTCCCTTCACCAAATGAAGAAAATTTTCTGCTATAATTTGCTCCAATATACCTTCTGCCCTTCTCTTTCTTCTTCTGGGATCCCAATTATTCTCATATTGTTTCATCTTATGGTATCACTTATCTCTTGAATTCTCCCCTTATGATCCAGTAGTTGTTTCTTTCTCTCTTTCTCAGCTACTATATTCTCCAACATTTGGTCTTCTGTATTACTAATTCTCTCTTCTGCCTCATTTATCCTACCAGTAAGAGCCTCCATTTTTGTTGCACATCATTAATAGTTTTTTTTTTTTAATTTCAAGTTGGTTAGATTTTAGTTCTTTTATTTCTCCAGAAAGGGATTCTCTAATATCTTCCATGCCTTTTTTTGAGTTCAGCTAGCACCTTGATAATCGTCATTCTCTGTCATATTACCAAGGTCTTTATTGATAGGTCCCTAGCTATCGATACTGCCTCTTGTTCTTTTTCTTTTTCTTTTTCTTTTTTTTGTGGTGTGTTTTTCTGCCTTATCATTTTATCCAGATAAGAATATATGAATGAGAACATAAAATACTAAAATGGTGGCAAAGACCCCAGAAAATTATACGCTAACCAAATCAGAAGAGACCTGAAACTTGGGGAAGAAGAAAGTGGGGGGAAATTTAAAAATTAAAAAAAAATACATATATATATATACACATACATATATATATATGTATGTGTATATATATATATACTGGTGAATAGAACAGAGCCACCCACTTGGTTTTAGGTGTATTCTGGTAATTTAGAAGAAACTACCTCCCAAAATTTTAAAGAAAGAAAAACACATATATATATACACATGTATATATACATATATATATGTATATATACACACACACACACACACACACACACACACACACACAATAATGGTAAACATGATGAAGGGATGCATTATTACTGTAAAGATGAAAATTCAAAAAGATTCTAAAAAAGGAATTGATAAGATAGGAATTGATAAGAAAAAAAGGAGGAGAGGAGAGAATGTGATCAGCCTAGAGACTAGAACAAATCCATGTGCTAGATTTAAGGTATATTTTGATTTGTTAGAAGAAATTGTATCCCAAAATGTTAAAGAAAAAAACCCTGTTAAGTATACAAGAAATAAGGTTCAATACAATGAAGAGATAAAATATGACTGTAACAATGAAAATCAAAAATACCTTTTAAAAAGGTATTGATAAGATAAAATGGTTAAAAAAAATTAAAAGAGGAAAGAGAAAAGGTAAAAAAATAGAATAAGAAAAAAATAAAACTAGAAAAATTTATCTTTGAAGATTAAAAGATCATAGGGAAAAGCCATGAATTCTATGTGTTGCTTTCTCTTCCCTCTGGAGTTCTGCAGTTCTCATTGATCAGTGAACTTGGTCTTGGCTAGATGTTCTTGCCAATCTTCTAGAGGAGGGGCCTGTTGCAGTGGTTCTCAAATGTCTTTGCCTGAGGCAGAATTGCACTGCCCTTGCCAGGGGCCAGGATAAGTAGTCTGCTCAGGTTTTCTCTCTGTAGCTTTTGTATCCTGAATGCTTTCTGTACAGCTTTGGAAGATGGGAATGAAAATGGCAGCCTCCCATTCTCCAGCATAGAGGAGCCAAGGGCTCCAGGCCCCACTCCTAAGTGGACCCTCAGAGAAAAGCAGTCATCACTCCATCCCTCCATCTTCCTGGTCTCCAGTCACACTCCATGCTTACCTGGCCTGTCACCAAGTGTTTCTATCTCTAGCACATGGCCCCATTTGGAGTCTCCAAACCCAGCAGATTCCTGCCATGCACTCCCATGCCACTCCTCCTGGAAGAAGAAAGAGGGGATCTCCCTGGATCTGCCACTTGTAGGTTCCCTGCTTGAAGAGCAGTGACCCATCTATGCCTTGGATCATGGTTTAAGGTAACCCTGAGCTGAGCGCTCACTCTTTGGCATCGTCTCTGTAGCTGATATCCCTGCTCTGATACCTGGAGCTCTGCCACACTCAGACGCCCCCGGTCTTTCTGTGTCCCTACGGGTCCTGAGACCACACTGTCCCTGTGAGGGCTCCACCCCCGTTCAGCCTCTGGAGTGTCATCTTCAGAGGAGCAGACTTCTAAAAGTTCTGATATTCTACTCCACTGTTCCATCACTTGCCGGGAGCCAGCCCCTCCCCCCATGGTCTATCTTCCCATCACTTCGGATTCAGTTATCTGCAATTACTACCTTTCAGAAAGTGATTGTTTTTCTGTTCTTAGAATTGCTGCTCCTCTCCTCTTCTATCTCATGTTGAGTTTTTAGGTGTTCAGAATGGTATAACTATCTAGCTGAACTCCCTGGACCTAATTATATCTCAGTGTCCTACTCCTTTGCCATCTTCCTTCCTCCTCTCAGTAAAGTCCTTTTTAGCAATTTATTCATCCCCTGTCTTCCTCTCCAGGATCTATTTCTAGAAGTCCTTTTGTTATTTCTTCTGGAATTATTCACCAGTCTTTCTTTGTCTTTCATGAGTTTTATTCTTTGTATGAGGACAAGCCACTTACTCTGTGTAATCTATCTCAGTTTTGATCTATCTGACACACACATGCACACACATACAATTTGATTCAGATTATACACTCTCAGCAGAAATACTACATTAGTTATACTATGTCCTTCTCAAAGTATCCCATTAGGAGGTACATGTTATTGGTTTATCCCATTGTTTACATAAACTTTGATCACTTTCCATGAGACTTCTCCATTGAAAGGTATTAGAGACTAGTTAAATGAGAGATACTTTGAAATTATATACATATCCCATTTCTCATCAAATTTTTACTCATTAGTTTTAGCATATTGAAGAATGCCCTGCATCCCTGCCAATCCAAAGTAAATTCTGTCTGGGTATACACATATACATGTATATACCCATACACACACAATTATAAATCTGTTTATAATTTTTAAATGCTCTATACTTAAAAGGTTCTTAGACTATCTAGTTATCCCTATTTCTGAAAACAAGTTTCTTTTTAATATTTTTAAATAACATGGTATATGATATTACCAAAATATTTTCTTGAAGCTATGCAATACATTTTCACTTTTAAAAATATAAAATTGGTGGGTACCTGGGTGGCTCAGTGGGTTAAGCCTCTGCCTTTGGCTCAGGTCATGATCTCAGGGTCCTGGGATTGAGACCCACACTGGGCTCTCTGCTCAGCAGGAAGCCTGCTTCCCCTCTCTGTCTCTGCCTGCCTCTCTGCTTGCTTGTGACCTTCCTGTCAAATAAATAGATAAAATCTTTTTTTAAAAAAATAAATAAAAATTAAAAATTGGCACTTACTCATGGTACTTTATAATCAGTAAGTCATAATTATCCCCACTTTTTTCATCCCCAAGTCATCATTACTTCATAAGCTAATATTTTCAATATTAACTATAGCAATCAGATATTATAATACTGCCTTTATTTTGGCAGAATCCTTAAAATAATTTTTTTAAATAAAGAATAGCAAGCAGTTTCTTTTAGAGAATTTAAGAACTTGGAGAAAATAAATTAACTTATCCATCTCAACACATGCCTCTTTTCACTTCATGGTATAAATAATGATAATCACAACAAAAAAGGGAGCACTAGGGGGTGCCTGGGTGGCTCAGTCAGTTAAACCTATGCCTTAAGTTCAGGTCATGACCCCAGGGTCCTGGGATGGAGTCCAACATCCAACTCCCTGCTAAGTGTGGAGTCTGCTTCTCTCTGTACTCCTGCTTGTGATCTCTCTCTCTCTCACACACACACATACACACACACACTATCAAACAAATAAAATCTTTGAAAATAAATAAATAAAAAGATAACACTAAAAAAAAAACACTAACCCTTGAAAGTGCCCTAATTGTTATAACATTGAAGTAAGTACATCTTTACTTTTTTTTTTCATTTCCCCATTTAATATTTAAATTTATCCTCAAAATAGAACTGTGATTTTAGTTCTAATATAATTTTGAAATTATAAATAAAAAAATAACTTATGGATATTTTTAAATGTAAATCTTGATATTTATCAGAGTCACACAACCTCCAATTGCTAGAGATATTACTTATCTCTGTTATTTCTGTGTCAAAGATTCCAAAATCTTTGCTCTTACTATTATACACCCTTAATACTATATACTACTCTCTATTTCTGTTAATAAAAAATTGTATTCTGAAGGAACTCCTCAAGGAGTCAATTTCAGATCCATAACTACATGCCAGACTTATGTTCCCCACAAGAATCCAATTTTTTAATTTGTCTAAAATAGTTCTACTTTGAGTTGTTTAGACACATCCTTTAAATCTTAACTCCTGTTTTGTTGATTCAAACACACGACTGCTCTGGTGTCTGGTTTTCAGTGTTTCATTGCTCAGATAATGATGTGTTCATTAAAATCTGCTAATCGCTTAGTGTTCATTGTGGGCTTTAGCACTGAGATAGACCTAAAACTTTCTATTAGTTGCATAGCAAAGAGAAATGGTAAACAGTATTTATTCCCCAAAGAAATTCAGCAATCTCATAAAGGCTTAGTTGATGTAAAATAATAATGTTCTGATGAATGGAGTTCTAAATGATTATTTCTAGTTATTTGCTCACTAAATGTGATTAGGGATTAAAAAAAAAAAAGCTTTACATAGCAAAGAATTACTGATAAAGAAGTTCAGGCCACTGACATGCTGATGCTGTGTTCTGCAGGCTCATAGAGAGATTTCTCCCATCCAGTAAATATTCTTTTGATTCAGAACAATTTAGCATGGATAAATGATTGTTCTAAGACTGAGAATATTACATGACTATAGTTAGCAATTGCAAAGAAGGAGAGCACAGATCACCACATTAACCACATTAAAATTTATATTTAGATCAATTCAGATAGGCTGAATTCAGGAATTGGTTTGCAAAACATATTTCCATAGATCTTTCCCTGCTCATCATGTTTTCATAATGTCATATTACAGTGTTCTACTTCTTTTGATGTTAGGGCATTTAAAATGGTTAATGGTAAGTATAAACCTCAAGAATGTATTAGCTTTATAATAATTCTTATGGATATAGTTTCTGTCTCTAGATAGCATGCATTCCTAAAAGCCATTTTGAAAATTACAAAATAGAAATTTACACATTTTCATATGATTCTACCTCACAAGAGGCATAAAAACTTTCAGTATTATTTCTCTTACGCTTTTTATTCTCACTCATTCCTTTATATCTCAATTCTTTTACATCATGAAATGACAAAACTACCATATTAAGACCTGGCTGACTTCAATTTTTTAAAAAAATGAAACCTATTCAATTAAAAACATATCTAGTGGTTTTATGGTTTATAAAATCTGGAAGTTCACTTATGAATCTAATTTTAGGCATAGTTGGATCCAGGGATAATGCAGTCTAGAAATTATTTCTCTATCTTCTGACTCTACTTCCCTGTATCTATTGGCTGTATTCAAAAGTGAGCTCTCTATATACATAATAGGAAAACTACTATTGATAACTTTGACCCTCCATCTTCTCAGGCTACAGTTCAAAAGAAAACTGAAATCCACTCATAGGAAAATGAATCAGCACTGCTTGAGTCAAATGCTCACCTACAAATCAAGCAAAATTCCACATTTATCTGATTTTCTTCTTGAAATTTACAATCTCTATCATGTCAAGTGAAAAAACAGTATAATTTTTTAAGCATTTCTATTGTAATACAGCTTTGGAATTTAAAAAGTACATATCTGCCTGCTCTACCTGGTTAGGCATATTTTTATTTCAACTCAACATTTTTCATAAAGTAAATGTCACATAGTTAATTGGAGGAGATGCCAAAGATCCTAAGCTTCTTGAATAGGGCTCCTAACCTTAGATTCTGAGCTGAGTTCCCCCATAGTCATTTATCTGAAATGAGATACTAAATGCTTAGTGATTACAAAAAACAGGAGTGAAGATTCAAATGGGTTTTTGTCTTCAACATGAAGTATATTAATGCTTATTTTTCTACAATTTGCATGAATTTTCAAATTTTCAGTGTAGGGATTTCCCATATAATCTCTTTTCACAAAAATCATGCAGAAGGCTTTTAGATTTATGGTATATTAATTTTATAGCATAAACTTCTATTCCACCTTTGGTGCTTTATATGGTGAAAAAATAGGGAAAAAATTTATAATGCTAATAGTTAACCATACATTTAAAAAGCCACAATGTTGACCAAGAAGGAGATTTGTATTTATATATAATACTGGTGTCCAAAAAGGGACAAAAAGTCCAAAAAGGAAACTTCTGTGAAGGTTCTGAAAATGGCTTTTGGTCTCTAAGACCTGCCTTAAAGTTTTTTCATATTTTAATGTTTAGCTTTACTTCAAAATTCACGTCTATGCTTTTCCTTAGTGTGAGTGTATTCCTAGCATTTTTCTGATTATTATCCAGACATAGACTTCTTTTGGTTTACAGTTAAGAGAGGGGTATTATGAATTGTGTCTTCCAAATTTCATATGTTGCTGATTTGGAGATAGGGTGTTTAAAAAAATAATTATGATAAAATGAGGTCATATGAGGGGGACCTAATCCAATATGACTTATATCCCTATAAGAAGAGATAAGGACACAGACTGAGGGAAAAATCACATTAAGACACCAGAAGAAGACAAACTATCTATTAGTCAATGAGCGAAACCCCCAGAAGAAACCAATACTGCCAACCCCTTGATCTTGGACATCAAATGCCAGAATTGTAAGAAAAGAAGTTTGGATTTAAGCTAACCAGTCTGTGTTACTTTGTATGTCAGCCCTAGCAAACTAGTAGAGTGGACAAGGAAATGCGTGAGAAAGAAAATTCCTAGAGCCCCTCAATGCAGTTGGTTAAGCAACCAACTCTTGGTTTGGGCTCAGTTCGTGATCTCAGGGTCCTGACAACAGACTCCATGTGGAGCTCTGCACTCAGCATACAGTCTGCTTAAGACTCTCGCTCCCTCTCCCTCTGACCCTCACTCTGCATTCTCTGTCTCTCTCAAATAAATAAGGAAATTTTAAACAAAAAAAGAGGAAGAAGAAGAAGAAAATACATAAAGTAACCATAGCACTGTTAAAAATGTAAAATTGTTAAAGACAAAAGTTAATGGATTAAAGATCTTGGTTAATAAAGTGGCATTAAAAAGGTATTTGGTAGGAAACTAGGAACACCTGTGTCATGTTCTTAACACCCTTAAAAATCCCAGCATGAAAGATAATAGGGAAAATTGCTTGAAAATGAGCAAACTTAATTACTTTGAGACTATGGCTTTACCCTTCCTACCCAATACAAGCTATTTGATAATAGATGACATAAGGGAGGATTCTTTTGGCCCAAGATGAAAGTAGTCTAAAAATATATACAGGCTGGATGACTTACTCCTTCTAGAAATTTCCTGAAACACAAAAATAATATAAATGCTAAAAATTAAAAGAGCATAAAAAATGGATAGATTTTGCTTGATCCCAGATAGGAGCTTTTTCTTGCAAAGGTAATGTAACTACTTGCATAAGCTTTAACACATCTTAATAATTATAATTTTAAAGGTATACATTTATTGATTTTAATAAACATCTAATAAATGATAAACATTAATTTGTGTATTTAATTTAAAACATAATTGACATTCTCACTATTTATAATAGCAAATCTGGTAATAGTTTCTTTAAGGAAGCAACATATAGCTGCCTATAACTAAACATTTCAAGTAGAAGCAGAGTCTATTAAAAGTTTATTTTTGTATGTATACATATATTAAAATTTGAGAAGCACTTCCATAGATCATGTTCTCTCACTCTAATGTACCTATTTTAGAAGTCAAAAATGAAAATATTTTATAAGATAGTTGTTTCACAGCTATGAGTTCTATAGAATTCATGACGTATTTTCATTGTGCATCTTGTGGATAAATGTGACTGTTATGTAAATCAATTTCTATAATTGGAGCTTGAATTTTTTTTTCTTTACTCAGTTTTCTAATGATAAAATTATAAATTAGAAAGAACAGTCCTCAGGAAATATACAGTTTGGTAAATAAGTAGAGGTCAGCATAGTTAATCAGCATTTTAATAAGCCTAATCAAAGCCATAGATGCTCTTGAGAGAAATAAATTATCTGCATATAAACAATCCCATAGGCATTTCTTAAAGTTCAGTTTATGCAGTGATTTATTAATTATGATCTGATTTAGACTGAAGAGTGGTCAGTATTTAATTCACTTTTATTATTTCCCAGAAAATTATAAAAGGCATATGTGTTTTATGTTAGAGACATCATCACAATTTTAGCTATATTAGCAATTAACAAAGAATTAAAAAGAATTTTAGATATTTTGGATTCCATGCTGAATTAGCATATACATTCAAACTTTAGCTTAAAATTAAATTCTAAAAAGAGCAATTATCTAGAAAGACACACATTTTATACATTCCCATTTCTTTGCTATACCTTGGGGCAAGATGGAAAATAGGTAATGTCGTGATGCAGACTTTTTTGATACATCATATATCTAAAAAGAAGGAAACTACAGAAGTATATTGTTTTAAATACATTATACTGTTAGTTAAGTACAAGCGATATTTCTTTCCCTATTTATTTAGTGCTAATTTTCCAAATCATGCTGCTATAGAATTGCGTAGAAAATAAGAAATTTTCACTTTTAATGTTGCTCCTAACTCAAGCCTCTTTAGTAAATACTACCTACCTATTGAGGAATCATGAATCTGCCCCATGGCATAAAACGCATTGTAAATACAAAGGAAATCAGCTTAAAAGTAGACTTTAAAATCTTACTAAAGATATAGGATCTTATAAAATTGCCAAAAGTTCTGTTGAGAATTGCTTAGTCATACACTGTGCCCGTGGACATCAGGCTAGAGCTAGGCTAGTTAAAACTGAAGAAGAGAAAATGAGAGTAATTACATGAAAGGCCATTAAAGAAATAATGATTTATATATTAAAGCTGGAGAGAGATATTTTGGATGTCTGAGAAAGACTTAAGTTCATTAAAATACCATTAATCAAAAGAGAAGTAAAGACTGCAATAAGAAAATATGGTGTATATTGAGGTTGGGGACATGTCAGAAACCATAAAACTTATAATTTTTATGTACTTTTGTAAAACCTCAGAAAAACTTTACAAATGTATCTACTTAAATGTTTTTAAGACTTAAAAACCAATCTTTCTCACAATTTAATATGAAATTCTGATCCCCTTTTAATTAATTTATTTATTCATTTTAAAGATTTTATTTTTTGAGAGAGAGAGAACAAGCACAAGCTGGGTGGGGAGAGGCAGGGAAAGAAGCAGACTCCCCACTGAGCAGGGAACCTGACACTGGGCTGGATCCCAGAACCCTGGCATCATGACCTAAGCCAAGGGCAGCCTCTTTACCAACTGAGCCACCCAGGTGTCCCTGTTCCCCCTTTTAAGTCTTTTTTATACCTTATAACTCTGTGATAGCTTCCATCATATATAAATATATAAATACATAAATGCAAACATACATATATAAATGGTTTATGTATACATAGTTATTGAAATATAATACATTTGAAATATAAAAATGTGGAATGTTAAACAGCTCAAACAAACTGCCTCCAACATTACACAGACAATTACTGCTTGTTCACAGAAAAAAAAAAAAGTAGTACAAAACTTTATTCTCTATGAGATAACCTTAACTTCTCTAGCAACATATATGTATCTACATACATAGACAAATGCCCACAAAGTATAAGACATCTGTTAAATGTGATATTGGAGTGGAGGGTAGGAGGAAAAATCTGGTTGTTGGAACAAACTGTTCTTCCAAGGATGTATAGTTATGACAGAGATCTAGAAACTGTGCTTTGTAAGAATAGGTTGGGAAAGTTGTCAAGTTTCCCATGGAAATGGGACAATTTTATGACAAAATGAAAAGTTTTTTCAAATGCTTAGGTAATGGATCAGAAAGTCTGTGGATTTCTGCTGTTGAAAGAATGTCATCCAGTGGTTGGGAAAATAAGAAAAAGATAACTTATCATTACTATAATAATATTTTGGCAAAAGACTTGACACTTTTCAAGTATTAAAAAAAATAATGGTAGTTCTAGATAATTTTCCTTTTCTACTAGAACTACTGAAAAATCAAATGAGTTGCCTTTTAGAGTCATGTGTTCTTTAATATTGGAAGTATCCAACTATTTCTTGAATATGTTAGTTAGGCAATTCCAGCAATAGAAATTGTGGCCTTTTAACAAAAACCCAGAAACCCTTCCATACCTGGGTTTCTGAGTGGATCAGGACTTGGACTAACTCTTGCCATGGGGAACATTGTTTCCAGTGAAATCTCCTAAAATTGTGCCTGCAAAGTGGATTCTTTTTTTTAAATTGAATTTAATTGAAATATATTTAACATACAGTATTGTGCTAGTTTCAGGTGTACAGTATGACTCAACAATTCTGTACATTTCTCAGTGCTCATCAAGATAAGTGTACTTTTAATTTCTTTTATACATTTCACCTATCCCCCTACCCACCTCCTCTTTGGCAACCACCAACTTGTTCTCTGCATTTATCATGTTTTGTTTGTTTTTTTTCTCTGTTTCTTCATTTATTTTATTTCTTAAATTCCACATATAAGTGAAATCATATGGTATTTGTCCTTGACTTACTTCACTTAGCATTATACCCTCTAGGTCCATTCATGTTGTTGTAAATGGCAAGCTGTCATTATTTCTTATGGCTAAGTTTTATTCCTGTGTGTGTGGTGTGTGTGTGTGTTCGCATGTGCACGTGTGCATGCATGCACACACACATACATACCACATCTTTTTTATCCATTCATCTATGGGTGGGAATTTGTATTGTTTCCATAGCTTGGCCATTATAAGTAGTACTGTAATAAACATAGGGGTGCATGTATCTTTTCAAATGAGTATTTTCATTTTCTTTGGGTAAATATCCAGTAGTGGATTTTTTTTTTTTTTAACTTAAATTCAGGCCAGATAGAGGGCTCTCATCACTGGCAGCCTAAAAAGAATATCTATCTTGTATTGTGTTTTGGGGACTGACAAATGTACATAAATGACCTAGCAAGTGCCTTGTACGTAGATAGAAAATTTAGTTACAATTAACTACATAATCATAGTTTGCTAACTGGGATATAGCTGTTTACTATAAAAATGCAAATTTTATTCATAATAATTGAACATTTGCCTTGAGAAAATCATTCTGATTATAAGAAGGTAATGCAGACGTAGTCATAAAAGTTATAATAGATCAAGATAAGTTTCATTGCCCAGGTTGATCCTGCTTGTTTGCATATCATCTCTTAAAAATAATTCCCAGGGTAAAAGTCTACTTTCTTTTATAGTTAAATGAATGATTTCTAAAAGTGGAATGTAGAGGAAAAAAATTTCTCTGCATAACATCTCAGTGTAATTTAAGTGTATTGAATTATCCTCTCCATTTTCTTTTTTTTTCCTCTTTTTGGGGGAGAAGTTATTTAACATACAAAGTAGGTTGGGCTCCATATGTGGCATTTGTAACAGATGCTTTTGTTGCTTTTACCCCATCCCATCTGTGCTGGGCAGTTCCTAAACACATTTCTCACCTCAACAACTTCCACTTATATGTCTAACTTTTTTTTTTTTTTTTGGAAGCTGAGGCATCTTACTGATTGCATACACCCATTACCAACTCATAAATCAGTCCAGACTTGAATGTTAATGCCTTGGCAACAACACTTGACTAAAGGGGGATAAGAGTCAGTGGACAATTTCTGTTTCTCAGTCATTCCAGGTAAACTTCTGATGTGCTTTCTGCTGAATAACAAATTACCCCCAAAATCTAGTGGCTTAGAACAGCAAGCATTTATTATCTCACAGTTTCTCACAGATTTGGGAATTTAAAAGTGGCTTATCTGGGTGATTCTGGCTCAGGATCTTTCATTAGGTTGCAGTCAAGATGTTGGCTGGGTTAGTCATATGAAGACTTGCCTGGGCGCAAGATGTCCTCTTCCAAGTTCTCTCATGGGTTCTTAACCAGAGAATTTAGTCCTTCTTCACATGGCCTTCTTCATAGTTTTACTTCAGTATCTTCATGACATAGCAGCTGGCTTGCTTGAGAAAACCAGAGAAGAATGAGGAAGCCACATTTTGACCAGATGCTACACATTAGCAATGAATTATGAAGTATAGTCCACACTCAATGAGAGAAGCTTTAGGCTCTATGTCTTGAAAAGTGTGAAGAATTTTAAAACCACCACGATGGGACTGAGCACCATTACACACAGTGACAAAGAGCTAACTAGTGCCTTTTCTTCCGTGTCTCATTTTCCCTACTCCTTCATTTTTACTTATTTGCATCACCTGCCAATTAAGCAGCCTGTGTTTAAGTCCTTGTCTCAGTTTGTGCATATGCAACATTCTAAATCAAAACAACTTAGTACTCTGAAACTTAAATACTTTAAGATTAAAATTCATAGCTATGTTTTATTGAAAACAGATATGAAGTAATATCATCTATAAAAAGAAATTCATTTTAGGGAACCTGGGTGGCTCAGTCAGTTAAGCCTGCAATTCTTGGTTGTGATCTCAAGGTCCTGAGATCAAGTTCAGAGTCCAGTCCCGCTTAGTAGGGAGTCTGCTTGAGATTGTCTCCCTCGCATACTCATGTGCACTTACTGATCTCTCTCTCTCTCTAAAATAAGTCTTTTTTAAAAAAGAAATTCATTTTAAGTTTGTGCAGTAATAATCACTGGGAGAGTTGTAGTTAGTATCAGTTCCTTTTTGTCTAAATTATTTTACTTCTCTGTTGTAGTTTCAACAGCTATTTAGACAATATTCTGATTTGTAAAGAGGCCTTAAGAAACTTAGATTTATGTTACAATAATTGCCTTCTGGGAATATTCCCTTAATTTATATGCATAATTAATAGTAATGATAATAGAATTACTCAGGATAAAAGTAAAAATGTTAAATTAAAAATGGCCTTTAAGATTCATAATTTAAGCAATACTAATAAAAGTACTTATTTTACATATTAATTAGGATTGTACTTTATGCAATTAACTTAAGGCTATAATAAAATTAAATTGCACATTTGAAAATACATATAATAATTTATATTTCAGTCTATCACCATTTCTTCAAATCCATCACATGAGTTTAAAATACCTGTGTTTTTAAAAACTTAGAAGGTAAAATGTGATGTACAGAATGAATAGTACATAAAATGAATAGTACAGAAAATAGAAGTAACATAGCCTAATATCTTTTGAACAAATAATCAATGTCATTGTGGTCAGGTCATTGGTTTTGCCTACTTACTAGGCTATCCCCAAATTTTGAACCTGGTGTTCCTGTGGGGTTTCCCAGGCATCTGATAGTTCACAATATCAAATTATCTATAAAAACAAAAGGAGAGAAAAAAATCAATATGTGAATCTATCGTCATTCACATGAATATATGAAGCAAAAATATTTGGATTCTGTGATCTAGATCAGATATATGACCATTTCAGTTCCAGTTTGATGATTTAGTGTATCATCCAGGACAAAGAAGACATCAGAATACAATGATAAGAGAGACGTAAGGCAATTTTATTTTGTCTTATCTTGCCTATGGCTCTTCTCCAGAAGTATGCTTACTTACATGAAAATAAGCCAAAAATTCCAGAACGTGATTTTTTTTGCTAAGATATAAGCAAATAAAGAACATTAGACAGATGTTCAGAGTATGTAAATTCCTAAAACTAACCTATAAAGGGAGTATCTAATACTCAGATGGATAAATACTTCACACTGTGACATACTCTGAAGCAAATGGATTTATGTGAAATTGTCACTAATTATTAAAAGGAAAAAAGGTAGATGACAGAAATGAACTGTGAAGATTCTGAAATTGTATGGTGACTTATTTGCATATTTGAAACTTTTTAGCTATTTTAACTTGAGAATTATTGGCCTCAGCGAAGTTCCTAATAATGAATAAACACTTCAACTTCCATGCACTTTAAGTTGATATTTTTAATGTTGATGTTTTGCAATTGAAAAAGAATCTCATAATGTGGCTGCTTCCTTAACAATTACTAAACTACATCCTACATAACTATGCTATCAAAGTCTGGCAAATGGAATTTTAGAGATTGCAACCATACTACTTTCTAAATTGGAAAGTAAATATTTTAAAGCAAAATAAGAGTTTAGTAAATGTGTGTAAGTGTATAAGTTAAATTAAGTCTCATTAAATTTCAACAGTAACGCATCTCAATTAAAAAGAAAAAGGATTCTGAATAAAACTGATCATGTGAAAGGGAAAAACTATTTATTTTTTCTCACCCCATTAGATGATACCAGGCATTGTTTTGTTTAATATGTTTGCAGAATTCCTTGTCAAGTGCCTCATAGTTTAACTTGATAAATGCCCCCAAATGGCTCTTTTGGTGTGGTGGAATTCATAGAGCTCCCCACAAACAAGAACAATAAGAGACATGGGTTATGTTTTATTGCCCTTAAGAAAGAGGAACAAATATAATAGAATAGAAATACCACAATGTTGATTTTCATAAATGTGAAATAAAAATAGCTATATCAAAAGAATAGTATCTCTAACAACAGTGGGGATCTGTTGTTAGATTTGGAGTATTTGCAGGAGTATTTGCAGGAGCTAGTGGAAGATGTAGTGACCAGGAGAGTGGTTACAGAAAAATGTCTAGGCAAGGTAGTTGACAAAATTGCTACAAACCATACTTAATGATTCCATTTGCAACTCGTCTCCAACAGGTGATGAGGCAGTATTTTCCACATTGAATAATCATTTGAGGATAGCTCCTACCACTGGCTAATAGAAGTTCAAACTGACTTTTTTGTACCAAGTAATTCATTTGTGTTTTATGTCCTCTCCCCCAGTATTGTAGGTCAAGTCTTGTGTTAAAAGCCCAATGTGACAGTTTCATGATTTAGAAGTTTCTTACTAGTTTTTTTTAAAGACTTTTAAAAACAGTTTTAGGTTCACAATAAAATTCAGAGGAAGATACAGAGATTTACCATATTTCCCATACCTCCTACCCCCACACATGCATAACTTTCTCTATTATTAGCATCATTCACCAGAATCATGTGTTTGTAATCATGTATTGACACATTATAATCACCCAAAGACCTATAGTTTACCTTAGGGCTCATTCTCCGTGTTGTATATGGTTTGGCAAATGTATCATGAAATATATATCTATTGTAATAGCATACAGAATATTTGCACTGCCCTAAAAATCCTCTGTACTCTCCCTATTGTCCCTTCTCTCCCTCCCCACCACTGACAACCACTGGTCCTTTTATTCTACCATAGTTTTTGCCTTTTCCAGAATGTCATATAGTTGAAATAACGCAGCATGTAGCCCTTTCAGATTGGCATCTTTCACTTAGTAGTATGCATTTAAATTTTCTCCATGTCTTTTTATAGGTCGATAGCCCTTTTCTCTAGTACTGAATAATATTTGCTTGTTGTAAATAGACCTTTAATAATGTGATGACGAAAGTGGGTAGAGGGGGAAGCATTCTATTGTCCTGTGATTAGGTTTCAGTCTTTTAGTGAGCCTGTCTCTGGACTGTGAAATCCACAAGTGTTTCTCAGACCTCTAGGTGGGACAGAATGGCTATTGTGGGCTAGAGTTGGGTATTTCCTGTCTTCCACATGGAAGGCTGGAACTGATTGGTGTTGGGTATTTCCCTTCCCTATGGCCGTTAGGTTCTGAAAA
This sequence comes from Mustela erminea, assembly GCF_009829155.1. Lineage (NCBI taxonomy): Eukaryota > Metazoa > Chordata > Mammalia > Carnivora > Mustelidae > Mustela > Mustela erminea. Next base: position 106,871,832 of record NC_045617.1, on the reverse strand, counting down.
TACCTCTGCACCTTAGGCTCTGACTAGCTAGTTCTTCCTCAGGGCAGCCGTTGTTAACAACAACGGAGTGTTCTGCTGTATTTCAAAATATTTCCTCCCTCGACCCCAACCCTCAGAAGCAGGAGGAAATTTTTCTCTGATATTTACTGTAGGGACCTAGTTAAGCATCTGGAGGTAAATCTCAAAATACTATGAGAGCCCCGTAAGCCTTAGTCCCTATACAATTTTTAACTCTCTTTAACTTATTCCACACCAAGCTTCCAACAATGCATCAATTACATTTCAGGTTTTCTTACCCTGGCTGTGGTACCCCATGTCAATTTCCTCGTCTAAGACTCTGTGACAGTAAGCCAGGACTCCCTGTGTTTCCCTGTCTCTTTGCTCTTGGAGTCAGTGGTTTGCCCTTGCTCTCCCGTTCTATGGACCAAGAGCAGTTGAATTTTTCAGTCTGTCCAGCTTTTTACTTTGGGGACAGAAGTGTTTTATTAGTTCCTTAATACATTTTTTTGCATAAACAAATCAGGTACATTATTTCAATCTGTCAGAAATTCTATTAAAATATTTATAAAATGAATAGATATATATGAGATTATATTGCTTATAATATCAATAGAAATGGCTCAATTATTCCATGTATTAAACATTATTACTAGTCACAGTATAAATATTTTTATAGAATATAGGGCTAAAAGTTGTTAAGCATTTCTGTATTTTAAAGGTTTATAGACTCTTTTCATCATTCAAGATAGGACTATAACCATCACATAACCTTACAAGAACAAATAATATAAGTTTAACATTAAAAGTTTACAATAAAAATCATAAGCCCTTTGCAGATAACAAGAAGATGACTGTATTCAAATCTGAAATCAACAGGTGGGGTTTACTTCAGGAGAGCAAGGGCTAGTTTAACATTCATAAATCAATCTTATAATTAATTGTACAAATAATTAAAAAATAATCACATCAGTCATATTATCATATTATGTGTCATTTGACCATATGATCATATTAACAGATAAGAAAAACCATCAATTATATTAATATATGCACAAAAATCATTTGAGAAAAGTCAAACCTCATTAACAATGAAGATTGTCAAAAACACTAAGAATTAGTGGGAACTTCCTTAACCCAATAAAATATCTACAGATTGGACAAGAAGAAATTGAATTGTCTTTATTCACAGATTTCATAATTGTCTTTATAGAGAACCCCAAGGAATCTATTGATTTTTTTTTCAATGAACATTAGAATATTGGAAAGAAAGGAATAAAAACAAATACCACTTAAAAACAACCATCCAAACACAGGTATAAATCTAACAAAATGCTTATAATATCAATACCACAATAATATAATGTGTGTGGAAAACTACAAAATACGGATGAAATAAATTAAACATGATCTAATTAAATTGAGAGATCTTCTTATTTGAAAACTAAATAGAAAAATATTTCTTATTCATTAATTAGAACACAACATTTTTAAGATGTCATTTCTTCCCAACTTTTTTCCTCCCCAACTTGATCTATAAATTCAAATCAATACCACTCAAAATCCCAGAAAAGTTTATATATATATATATAATAAAGATCATAATGGATATATTTCAAATTATGTTGTAGATATTTGCCCCTTAAGGAGATAGAGCATAACTCTTTACCCCTTTAGTGTAGGATTTGTATAGCCACTTCCTTCCAAAGGGTGCACTTGATATGACTTGATGAAATGAGTTTTTGCTGTAATCTGTATCCCCAAAACCTGTATTGCCAGTATAATCACAAGAATACCATCAAACAAGCCCAAGTTGAAGGGCAGTGTATAAAAGACTTAATCAATACTCCTCAAAACTCTAGAGATAATCAAAAACTGCGATGAGAAAATATCGCAGTCCATAGGAGCAAAGGAGATATGCCAACTAGATGTAATGTGGTATACTGGATAAGATCCTAGAACAGAAAAAAAAAAAAAAATAGACATCGGGTAAAAACTAAGAAAATCCTCAAAATATATGCACTTTAGGTAATAATAATGTACCAACATTGTATCATTAATTATGACAAATATACTAATGTAAGGTATTAACAATAAAGGAAGCTGGTTATAGAGTATATGGAAGCTTTCTTAACTGCACCTGCAAAATTTCTATAAATTTTCCATAAATCTAAAATTATTCTGGGGCGCCCAGGTGGCTCAGTTGGTTAAGCATCTGTCTTTGGCTTAGGTCATGATCTCAGGGTCTTGGGATCCAGCCCCCATGTTGGGCTCTCTGCTCAGAGGGGAGTCTGCTTCTCCTTCTCCCTCTACCCTTCCCGCTGCTTGTACTCTCACTCGCACATGTGTTTTTTCTCTTTCTCAAATAAATAAGATATTTTTAAAAAATTATTCTAAGAAAAGGGTCTATTAAATAATTTTTAAAACTATCTCATTAAAAAAAATACCTATAAGGCATGTAGTTTTTTTTTTCTTTGCAGTGGAAATTAAAAACAATATTAATATTGATGATGGATTAGAATGTGGACAAATAAACATTTCTTACCATGCTGGCAAGTATCTAAATTGGAAAAAAAATACCTAAACTGATAGAGCATTTTTGAAAAAAATTTATGACATTAAAGGAAAGACAATGAAAACTTCAGTGATGAACAAAATGAGCCCTAAGTTTGCTTATGTTGCATAGGAATTGAGAATTTCCTCTAAAAGGAATTAGGTTTCTAGTTGCTACAAAGAGAAGGAGGTTTATGGTCTCAGTAGTAACTCATTATTGAGGATTTTACCTCATAGTGAAAAATGAATTCATAAATCCATACATAGTTAAAATAGGTCTTGTTTGTTGGTCAAGACACAGTCTTCAATTAGGTCCAGTGAGGATCTAGCATAATAAGTTTCCTGGAACATTTGTGATTGTTTAACATGTAGTTAATTATTAGCTTTGGCTGGGTGGGGCTATGTGCTAGAAATAGAGAGCCATATTTAGCTAATGGGTATATGCTGTGTGCAAGCAGTCTCATTTTCTGGTTTTAAATTCTACCTATTAATTTGTTCATGTTATGACCTTAGAAAAGTTACTTGCCAACAACTTTTCAGTAAATATTAGCTATTTTAGGGGTGCCTGGGTGGCTCAGTCATTAAGTGTCTGCCTTTGGCTGGGGTCATGATCCCAGGGTTCTGGGATCAAGTCTAACATTGGGCTCGCTGCTCAGCAGAGAGCCTGCTTCTCCCTCCCCTACTCCCCCTGCTTGTGTTTCCTCTCTTGCTGTCTCTCTCTGTATCAAATAAATAAATAAAATCTTTAAAAAATAAAAATAAATAAATATTAGCTGTTATGAAAATTGTAATCCAAAATTATAGAAAAAGCTCTTATCCCCATTTATTAATCTATCCTTTTTTCTCAGTATCACCCCCAGACTTGCCTTCACACATTATATCTCAGACATTTAAAATTACTTATAATTTCTGGATTAAGCTATAATCTTCTTATCTTCATCTTTTTCTATGCTCTCCTAATGCTAAGAATGCACCTGTCCATATGTCTTATTTTATACTTGATTTCTTATAGTAATTACATTATTAAGTTTGTTACATCTCTATTGTTCCAACAAGGCTGGTTGTTTTTTGGAGGCAGACACAAAGTTTTACTTCTCTTTATATGCCTTTAGCATTCAGAAAAGTTCTGTTATGTTGCAGGCACCTGGTAAATATGTAACTCTCTCTCTCCTGAACATTGCACTTTAATCAGTGTTTGTAGACCCTACATCAGTTCTCAGACCATGGTTTAACAACTGACATCTAAATGGTTTGTATAAGTAGCCCTAAAAGAACATATGGAGAGGAAACACATCAGATGCATTCAATGTCATTCCCTCTATTTGTTTCCTGGGGATGGCATAACAAATAACTATAAACCTGGTGGCCCAAAACAACAGAATTTATTTGCTCACAGTTGTGGAGAACAGAAATCTAATATCAAGGAAAGCCACACTAATGTGTGGAAATCTAATGTCAGGAAAGCCACACTCTCTATAGGTTCTAGGGGAAAATCCTACCTTTTCCCTTTTAGCTTCTAGAAGCTCCAGGTATTCCTTGATTTGGGGCAGCATGACACTAACCTTTGCCACTTTCTCCCCGATGTGTCTCCTCTTTTTATAACGAGACTTGTCTTTGAATTTAGGACCCAACCAGCTAATTTAAGGTGCTCTCTACAAGATCCTTTACTTAGTTACATCTGCAAAGAACTTTTTGTTTCCCCAATAAGGTCACAGTCACAGGTTCCAAGTATTAGAACTTGGACATAGTGTTTTGGGGACCACAGTTCAATATCACCTCAAGGCAAGATCCAGCTGCATTTTGCTGGATCACTGAAAACACATTTTATTGAGGGAATTTCAAGGTGAAAGGTAATATTACCATCAAACCAAAAATAAGCAAGACCAATACTTTAAATGTTATACTGCCTTCTATATTGGTTTCAGTTATATGCTAAATTTAAAATTAACTTATTTTATAAATTTAAATGTGCTCAGGTTTTAGAGTGAGAGGGGTCACTAAGGAATCATCTTAATTAAATATTGTATGGATATATCCCATTGTGTGTGTGTGTGTGTGTGTGTGTGTGTATCCACACTGTGTGTGTGTGTGTGTGTGTGTGTGTGTGTGTGTGTACATAATGGAATATTACTCAACCATAAAAAAATGGACTCTTGGGACGCCTGGGTGGTTCAGTGGGTTAAGCCTCTGCCTTTGGCTCAGGTCATGATCTCAGGGTCCTGGGATTGAGCCCCATATCAGGCTCTCTGCTTAGTGGGGAGCCTGCTTCCCCGTTTATCTCTGCCTGCCTCTCTGCCTACTTGTGATCTCTCTCTCTCTCTGTGTGTCAAATAAATAAATAAAATCTTTTTTAAAAATGTTAAAAAAATGAAATCTTGCCATTTGCAACAACAGGGATGGAGCTAGAGAGGATTGCACTAAGTGAAATAAGTCAATTAGAGAAAGACAAATACCAGATGATTTCATTCATATGTGGAATTTAGGACACAAAACAATGATCAGAGAGGGAAAAAGAGAGGGGCAAACCCAGAAACGGTCTCCTAACTGTAGAGAACAGACTGATGATTAGCAGAGGGGAGGTGGGTGGGGGGTGGTTTAAATAAATGATGAGGATTAAAGAGGGCACTTGTGATGAGCATTAGGTGTTGTATGGAATGATGAGTCACTAGATTCTACACCTGAAACTAGTATTATACAGTATATTGACTCACTGGAATTTAGGTAAAAACTTAAATATTTGTGATACATTTTATAAAACTATCAAGGTTTTCACAATTTTAAAAGTTTACTATCATATAATCAACTTTAGTCAGTGTTCTCTATTATATAGGCCCAGATACTTTAATAATACATATGTATCAAGCTACGTATACTTGAAATAAAGAAAGAATAAAATTGAAAATGACTGAGCTCTATGATCCTGAACCTTATTTTGTTTTCCCTCTTTGTTTGTGGTTGTGGTTGTTTTTTGTCAGTACACCTTAATTTCATTGAAAATACTGGTGAATATCAACTAAATTAGCTCTCATAAATCAATCTTAATGAACAACTATTTCATGTGCTTAATTTTATTCAAATTTAACAAAAACAAACTCCATAATATAGACTCATGCATATTATATATACTTTTTTTTTTAACTTTTCTTTCTTAGATGTCTTCCTGGATTTTCTGGGCAATTTTGTAAAATTAACATAAATGAATGTTCTTCATCACTATGTCTAAAGGGTGCAAAGTGTGAAGATCACATCACTGGATGTATTTGCAAATGTCAACAAGGTAATTATCCAAAAATTATAATCATGCATACTTTATACATTTACAAAATATATGTTTATGTATGTGTAAATGTGACAATACACTCCACCAATAATGTTGTTGGTTTTCAACTAAGTTTTAAGCAATGTGCACACTTAAAAAATATGAAATGGATGTTTTGTGATACTAGTAAGATACCATATCACTTAGGGTATCAGCAAGAAATCCTAGTGCTCAGAGTATATCTCATTACAGGTATTTTCTACATTTATGTAAACTTCATAATCCTGATCATTACATCCATTGTGCCTGGTGCACAGCAAGTCCTTTGCAAATTTTAGCTCTTATTAATATTGACATTATTATTACCTCCAATAATGGTCAATATAGAGATGGACAACCTGAATGAACTGGTTTTATTCAGGGAACAATTTTTTCATTAATAATTGATGTTTTGGCCATTTCTGCCTTTGGTCATACTCTCCTTAATTATACATAGATATACTGGGGCATCTGGGTGGCTAAGTCAGTTAAAAGTCCGCCTTTGGCTCAGATCATGATCCTAGGATCCTAGGATTTAGCAGGCTCTCTGCTTCTCCCTCTCCCTCTGCCTCCCAATCCCCCTGCTTATGCTTTCTCACTGTCAAATAAATAAATAAATAAATCTATCTTTTAAAAAGTATACATTGATATAAACAATTTCTGTCTGTGTATCTTTTCCCCTCTCTTTCTTCTAGCTTTCAAATTTTGCAGATTTATTGCTTTCTTCCTGTGTCTCCTATCATTCATTTTATCTTCAACATTCACATACATCTACCCAAAAGAAATAGTGAATTTCCTGGAGAAGTAATAATATCTCAGGAATATATGTGGGGTATATTTTTGGTCACCAGAAAAGAATTCTTTCTATCTACACACTCCACAGAGGACTTGAGACAGCTTGAAAATACCCCAGGGTTTGAGGTTTCTGGTTGTTTGGGTCCCTTGAGGGAATGACAGCCAGGCAGCCTTGTGGGTATTAGGGCTTCTATCGTATATGTGAAGTTATACAAACTGGTGTGAATACTTATTAACTGAGTATTATTGACATGTTGTTGACAGGTTCAACAGTCACTCAGTGGACTCCTCTGTTTTGGAATACCACATACTGATACTAGGTTTTTTTTTTTTTTGGTCAGATAGAACATATGAAAACATTTCTACCTGAATGTTGAAATAGCCACCTCAAAAAAAAAAAAAAAAAAGAAAAAGAAATAGCCACCTCTACCTAAAACTGTAACTCTTGCAGATAAAAGAAGTAGAATAGATATTGCAATTCTCTGATATAAAAATAAAAATGAATACCATTTTAGAAGCTTTGCTTCTCTTAAGCAAAAATATCTTTATTGAAGGCTGAACATTTAAAATGCTATAATAGCTACCATAGGCAATGAATGTAACCCTACGAAGATAGTTTAGAAGCAAAGCGCCTATGTAAATCATTTTTACCATATCAATATATATCTTATAATTGCTAGGTTTATTTTTTTCTGTTTAAAAGAACATTGCTAGATATATTGCTAGATATATAGATATATAAGATATATCTATATCTCTTACCATTGCTAGATTAGTTTTGATGCTCCAGGTTAAGATTTAACTTACTTTAGATTCATTTGGAAGCATGGAGCCATTCTGAAGCAGGTGCAGCATTCAAATGAAGCCCTATTCTAAATGCTGCTCATTACATTAGTCCATGGTGGAAAGTGGGAGACCTCAAAAATGATGTATCCATGCTTGTTGTTAGGTGTTAATCAGAACTTGCTGGTACTTTTGACTTAAACCCAAGATTCCTCATAGTCTAGTCACAAAATCAAAATCCAAGTAAGCAACAAACCAAGTAAATGCTTAGAAAATGCTGTGAACACCCTGCCAGACCCTTGTCCCTGCTCCCCAGGGCTCTTTCCAGCCAAGGCTCTTAATCATACCAGCCCATCCTCCCCCAGAGTTATTTAAGGAATAATGGTGCTCTTGAAGTTTACCCTTCATCCTTCCTCATTTTCCCTACTAGCATAGTTAGCTGGAGTTTTTTTTTATTTGTACAGTTAAATTTACTCTCTGGAATGCAGTTCTTTAGTTACAACAAATTCATGAAGTTGCATAACTGCCACCACAGCCAGTAATGTAACCACCATCCCCCAAAATGTGCTGATGCTACCCTTTTCCTCACCCTCAACATAAATTGATTTTTACATAATTCTAATTTTTTTCTTTACCATTTTGGTCCTTGATAATCTACCCATTGCTGAGTTCTTCTTTGTATTCTGAATTTTAGATTCTAAAAGCCAAATGTGGGGAGACTTCAACCTATACGTGTTTATGAAATTATAATTACAGTAACAATAATAGCACCTGCACGCCATGCTCTTTTATGTGTACTGACTCATTTAGCCTTTATAACAACCAGAATGTCCTATTTTTAATTCCTTTTACTAATGAGGAAATGGAGTCCAGATTCTTTGGGTAATCTCCCATGGTACATTAGGGGCAAAGCTGAGATTCAGAGCCAGGAAGCCTAGCCTGGTGTTACTCATTTCTTGTGCTCTCCGAAGAAGGGCATTCACTGAATAGCAACTTCCTAAAAAGTTTCAGTTCTGTTATATGGATAAGTTCTGGAGATCTAGTGTACAACACTGCGTATGATCAGTAGTACTGTATCATAGACCTAACATTTTGCTCTAAGGATAGATATCATCTTAAATGTTCTAACTAGAATAAAAAAAATAAATAAAATTGACAACCATTTTTTTTTTTTTTTAAAAAGGACCATCACCAGTAAGATCCATCAGTGTTTTGCACCTTAGATGTTAGCAATTCTAACCACTATGAGATTTCTTCAGGGAGGTTGCTGCTCACCCACATCTATCTGATTATCTCCTAAAAAGTTTGGTAAGCAGAAACTGAGAACTTACCACTTTTCTGGGTAATTCATATCAACTTGAATTCTCCCAAATGTCATAGAAAGACACAAAGCCTGGCTCATTTGGTTTCTACAGGTCTACTCCTCTCTTATCCATGGAGGAAGCCAACCTTCAATAATGCTGATAATTCCTAGGCTGTAGTTTAAATCATGCCAGCATCCTTACCTCTCCCAGTACCTGATAGAAACCTACCTTGACTGTTTACTTCTGTCTTTAAATTAGTTAAGCACTATAAATGATTGCCATATTCTATTTTCATCAGTTGAATATCTTAAGTTCACAATGTGTTGCCAATTATCAGAATCCTCATGTCCTTGTGTAACAGCAATTCTTCCTCTATCATGGTAATCTTGGCTGCCTCTTTCACTGTACCTGGAGGTTTGATTTATCCTTTTTCCCCCATCTTCACTACTTGTTAGTCCAAATAGAGACATAAGGCACGTGCAATATTCCAAACAGAACAGTTTCAAAAATTAAATGCCAGTTTGCTCACTAGATTTATCTGTAAAACACAACTGAAATTTAAATTTGATGTAAGGAGGCTAGAAGACACTCTAAGTGTGATTTAGTTTCGTGTCACCAAATGCCATCTGAGAGGTGGTGTTCTAATGGATCCTCACGGAGCCTTCAGCACATATTGAACAATACAATCCATTTATAATGCTGGCCATTGTTGTGGAATCACAGACAGGACCACAGGTAGCACAAGCCCCTCCCCTCTCTGTAAGCAGACAAATTAGATTGTTAAACCATGTCCTCCAAGCTAATTAGGTGCAGTGCTGTTCACGGTTGATCTCAGAACTCACTCATCCTCTCTGCAAGAGATCATTGTGCAGGTTACAAGCTCAACAGCATTCAGGACAGTCCTGATCACAGAGCTCATCCTCTGCCTATGTAGTGAATTCAATGGCTAGTGAACTCATTTCCATGGAAGTATTAATACAAGCATTCAGATTATTTTATGAGGTAAAACATGCTTCCTTTTTTTTTTTTTAGCCTCAATAGTCACATTTATAGTGTTATATAAAAATGTTTAACACTCAGTAAGTGAAACCACAGTTATCCCATTAAAAGCAAATTGAAAGTGAAGAGAACAACCTCTGTAGTGGAAATGTGAATGCTTCCCCCAGAGTTCTTCTCAGTCCCTGGGGCAGTCTCTGTGCCCACACACTTTTTATACTCAGGAGGGATGTAATAGTGTTTATACAGGTGATGATATAAACTTTGGATACACATTTTGCTCTTAAAATAACATTATTCATTTTGAAACAGAAATGCTGCTTCCTCCTTAGGGCAAGGAAACACAGAAACAAACATAGATAATGTTGGCCGTGAATACTCACAATTATTTTAAGTCACGGGTATGACTTTTGTATTCAGAACAGAGGCAATACGTAATGATCTTTCTTTTTAATCAAGACCCAAGCAAAGTGAAATAATCACTAATATGAAATAAAGAATGTATGCTATTGTATTTTCATAAAGATTTAGATGTAAAAAATAAATTCTACATATTCTAGAGTTAGACTAAGAAAAAATAATTTTAATTTATGTCATTCAATTACCAGATAATACATTAACTAGTAAGACAGAATCATTATAGGCTTAGGCTTAATTTTACTTTATTTCCCTAGATTAGATGCAAATCACTTGGTGCTGAGAGGGAAAAGGATATGAAAGTAAAATATATAAATCTTTCAAATAGTGACTTTTATTTTCATCAATAAACTCACACTATTATAACTGATATGTTATGGCAGAGAATGGTAGTATTAAAACTGGTCAATGTTTCTAACTGTATAAGTATTAAAAAACATTTTGCTATCAACTTAAAATTAGTCTAATTTGTTCTTATTTTTATTATAATTTGACATTTAAATTCTTTTTTTTATTTTATACCCTCATCATTAGATATGATTTATTCTGTAAGCATTTATTTAATTTCTATTATGTATGAAATATGAGGTTAGTACTGTGATTTTAAAATTTAATTACTTTTCTGGAGAGCTAATGAAAACTTCTGGTTTCTTGATTTTGAGCCACTAGCCAGTATGTTCTGAATATTTGGTTACATTATTACAAGTGGATATCAAACCTACATGGGATTCAAAGGATGTTTTCTTTTTCTTTGCTTCTAAATCTTAAAAAAAAAGTCTTACCCACTGACTTTTCATTTCTGTTTTATATTCCCTTATCCTCCTCCCCTTTCTTATTATCAGTTGCCCATACCAACTACAAGAACATAATCTTATTTACTTATTTTATTATTATATTTTTATAAAAGAAAACTAATAAAAAAGCATTGTTTACATACATAAACCCTCTCTTCAAATAGCACAGTGCCATGTGTTACTCAGAGAAGCAAGATGATGAGCAAAGAACATCTAGAAACTGAGAAGAGTAAGATTCAAAGTCCAGCTTTGTGACCTGGTAATTTGGGGATCTTTAACACTATTATAAAAACCCTCTGATTCTCAGTTTCCTGATAATATCGTGTAGAAAAAAATCACCTAAAATGTGTAAAGCACTAAGTGCAGAATTATAGTTAAGATATATTATTTTGGTCTGAGGCAGCTGGAGCCCAATAACCCATGTAAATTTTACTTAACTTTCAAACTATCTCTTTCTTCATTCACAAAATTGAAAAATAGCTTCATTCACAGGGTTTGCTCAACAAGGCATCAGGAACAAATAATAGTCTCCAACATTCCTAAAAAAAACTTACTATATTCTATGTTTAGCAATTTGCACAGATTCTTTCATTCAAATCTCACCACAAGTTCTATAAACTTTGAAGTATGTTTATTGTTATTTCCATTTTGCAAGGGCTTTGAAGATCTCAGGACTTGCCTCAGCTTCCACAGCAAGGAGCCAGATTCTGGCACCTGTGAATATATCACCTCCACCAAAAATGTAAAAAATAAAAGTTAATTTTGTTCATTATTTATTATGTTATTAGTTTCTACCTCCCTTCATTACCCCCACTTTTTTTCCCCTAATACATATTAAGAAGCTATAAGAGTTTTGAATTCAAAGACTGGCTCCCTAGAAGGAAGTCCAAATCTAATCTAATTATATGTATGTATGTGTGTGTTTGTGTGTGTGTGTGTGTGTGTGTGTGTATACACACATATATATATAAAATTGCATATATATAATATATGTTAAATATGAATTCATCATATATATAAAATATATATTAAACATATTTTCTAGAAGCAAGGTAAGTGGTTATTAATAGTTTTCTACTGACCTTTAGTAACCCAAAGCACAGAGTTTTGAAATAAAAGACTCAAATTATGATCAATCTTTGTGTTAAAACATTTTTTGTTATGTAAGTTTCAGATATACAGCTTTATATTTCAATATCTATATACTACAAAATGATCACTACCACAAGTCTAGTTACCACCCGTCACCATGCAGTTGACCCCCTTCACCTACTCTGCCCGCCTCCAGCCCCTTCCCCCTCTTTACCAGAAGTCTTTTCTCTATGAGTTTTTGTTTTATTTTCCTTCTTCATTTGTTTTGTGTGTAATTCCACATGAGTGGAAATCATACAGTATTTATCTTTCTCCATTTGACTTATTTTACTTAGCTTAACAGGTCTACTACCAAACCCAAGTTCAGCTACCTGTCCCTTGAAAGGCCATTCCTCGAGACAAGTTTTTTATTGGAAAGGAATTGGGGCTCTATTCAGGAGGTTAGCAACCTGGGGAGAAGGCAGACTCTTGTCCAAAAGCCAACTCTGAGGTTTCTGCCTGGCCCAAGGGCTTTTAAAGATGTTTAGGGAAGTTAATCAGCAAAGGGAGTACAGTGGCCTACAACATTTCTTGATTTCATGAAGACTCTCAATGGGGCCAGCTACAAACATTATCTCAGTGCTCCAGAACTGAGTGAGGAGGGTCCAATTTGTATTTCATGATTTGCAAGAAGACTGTTCATTCTACAAAGGAGGGCAAGTTCTGCAGATACACAAAGGGGTGGGGGTGGGGGAATAAAATCTTCTGGGTTACCTAGAAAAAGAAAAGCATTTTGCTAGAAAATAGGCTAATCAGAAAGTTGAACTGCCTTTGAATAGACCTGCTGGGTTCTGTGGCCTGAGAAGGTTCTGGTCCTTCATTCCTCAAGGCCAGTAGTATGCAAATCTCAAAGAAAATAAATTAGTTCCACTACAGATCCAGGGATTTAGGTCAGCAAGAAAGGTGTGTTAACTTGTATTAAGTTAACTCTTCAGACTGGTTGGAGTGCTGTTACAGGTTCATCCTTGTTACCAATGGCAAGATTTCATTCTTCTTTATGGCTGAGTTGTATCCCCTTGTATAAATATACCTCATATTCTTTAACCATTCATCCTTCTAGTTTAATGGCTGGTTGGCACCCAGCATCCACTCCTGTCTGCTATGGTTTCTGTATTACAAAGACAAGAAAACAACAATATCTAGATGTCCCTTGAAGCTGATGTTGTGCATATACATTGAGTTCCCACTATAATAAACATACCTGAAATTTCAAGGATGTAGTGGAAGTCATTTCTAGGTATCTTAGCAATTTCAGCTGGTAGGTAAGTTTATGGACACGTGAGATTTTCTGAGTCTCTGACTTTATGTGTATTAAAATGCAGAGCCGTCAGAAATGGCACTGAGATTCTGCAATCCAATGTCTAATCACTAACTTCAGACTAGGAAGAGACAGCAAGAGAGACTGTGCCAGCAGATTCCTGGTAATCCAGCTTCCCTCTATTAGTGTAGAGAGTTCTTTAAATTGAATAATTCTAATGGTGGCTTTTATATTTCTCAATTTCCTCATTATGGGGGAAGTGGCATATCCCAGAGAGTCCTGAGTGTGGTTTTTGGAGTTACTCCTACAGCCCTTCCTTCTAATAATTTTATAAATGTTTTGTTCTATTTTTAAGACTCTTCCCTTAAATACCTAGAGTGGTTCCTGTTTCCTGTTCTAAATCTTAACTAACTTATTTTCTATCCCAGTTTGTTGTTTTTGACCAAGATATTTTTATTGTTCCCCTCAGCTTAACTATACTGCAGACAGGCTTCATGACTTCAAGTCCCTGACTTCCATTTCTTTAGAGCATCTACTTTAGAAAACTTGTAACTTTTTTCTATGCCTCTTTGAGATGTGAACATTCTTTCAGCCTTCTGTCAATTTTACAACCCGGAAATGTTTTTCTAGAGCACCTGGGAGTCATCCCTCTGAAATGTAATTACAGAAGGAGATAGGGTCCCCCTCTGACTCCCCACCAGGCTCTGTGAGAAGCTAGGAGCCTACTGCCCATAGGTGAGAGAGCTACCAAGCAAAAGATGTCCTCAGCACATTGACCAGCTTCCCCCCAGCCCAATATCTTCCAGTATTTTCGCATTAGCTCACTCCAGCTTTTGAAAATTCTCCCATCTGTCTTTGGTTCCGTGCAGTTAAATGCGGTCTCCTGTTTCAATAATCTCTCTCCTTTTCACTGGAATACTCTTGAATAAAGCCTTCCATGTCTTTTTAACTAAGAATGATGATTTTTTTTTCTTTCACAGTTCCCATCTTTCCGCTTAAAGTTTTACAATGCCCTTCATAGTATTAGAAGCAAGAAGAAAATTACATCATCAATTTTAATTGTTTAGGCTATATTGTGAATTGTTTTATTCACTCAAAAGAATATACAATGAAGGAATATTTGTTTTATAAAAATAATATAGTAAACATTTGTGTACCTCCCATTTGCTTTAAGGAACAAAATATTAGCAGTAATTCCAGCCTCTTCTATAGTCCTCACTGAACACATCAATATTATCGTACCATATTCTGAATTTTATATTCAACATTCTCTTAGTGTTCCTTAGAACTTTATTTTATATATATATATATGTGTGTGTGTGTGTGTATGTCTAAGCAATGTTACTAAGCTTGCATGTATTTGATTTTTATAATAGTTATCAGAATGTAAGTATTTTTATAGAATATGCTTTTATGCTTCACAATATGTTGTGAGATTCAACCATGGGAGTGACTGGTCATGGTGGCTTTTTATAAGCTCTGCAAAAATGTTTTTTTCTGTGTCACCTTTTATAGCCTCCGTAGTAGAGATGCCTACAGAATCAACCTAGCATATGAAAGCATTACAAAGTGAAAAGAGTCTTGGATGTGATTTTGGTAAAATTAGTCTTTTGGCAGCTCCTTCTAAGTTTGATCTGGACTTTGCCAAATCTTTTAAACTTGTGCTGTGTTTTTCATCTTACAATGTTAGATTGCCCTAAATCATTTCTAAGCACCCCAGAATACTTATGTAATTTTTCTCTTACAATTTATCGGGGAAGAACAGTAAGAATAGGTTGCTAAGTAGGAACAAGAATAAAAACTCATTTCCAATAGCCAGAGTTCAGATAAAGTCCTGTTGGATAATACATAGAAAAACAAAGTTTATTTTAAGATTTTATCATTGAGAGAGAGAGAGACAGAGACAGAGATTGCATGAGTGGAACTGGGTGGTCGGTGCAGAAGGAGAGGGAGAAGCAGACTTCCCGCCAAGCAAGGAGTCTGACATGACCAAAGACTCATCCCAGAACCCTGGGATCATAACTCTGAGCCAAAGGCAGACACTTAACCCACATTAACCAACTGAGTCACCCAGACACCCCAGAAAAATAAAGTTTTAAAAGCTAGTAACAGCTGCCTCTAAAAACATTTGTCCCTATGTAAAATAGTGTATTTAAGTTAACATATTCTTAAACATAATAAGAATCATTATAAATAGATCCTTCATAGAAAAGAATCAATGATTTCTAAAAAATGTTCTTAATGGGTACCTGGTAAACCATAGTTTGGATATTATCTTTAGATAGTTTAGCAAAGTTGGTTGCTAGGTTGGTGATAAAATAATGGCAAAAAACAAAAAAAAAAAGAAAAAAAAAAGACAAACACACAGTGTGTTAGTATAGAAAACTAGATCATTATGTTTAAAGAGAATTCTTATAGCTTATAGTCAGCTGAACACAGACATATTATTTATATTCTGTGGAATCACAGCTTAAGAAATACTAACTATAAAATGTTACAAAAATTATAAGAAAGCATTTTATATCTGGAAAAGTAGAGCAGTTGCTTTCCTCTAGATTTAAGATTCATACTAAATGGAAGTAAGCGGGCGCCTGGGTGACTCAGTCCATTAAGCTTCTGCCTATGGTTCAGGTCATGCTCCCAGGGTCCTGGGATCGGGTCCCACATCAGGCTCCCTGCTCAACAGAGAGCCTACTTCTCCCTCTCCCTCTGCTGCTCCTTTGTTTGTGCTTGCTCTCTCTCTCTCTCTCTCTCTCTCTCTGTCAAATAAACAAAGTCTTTAAAAATTAATAAATTAATGGAAGTATAGAGTATGCTTATACCATTGCCTTCTATATATTTATTCCATGGTAAAATAAATAAAGATACTTGGATATGTAATGTAAAATAACTCAATAGATACAAGCCAAAACTTTATTTTATAGACACTTGCTTTCATTTTTACATAACTATGTAATTTTAGGGGAAGTTATTTATCTTCTCTAAGTTTAATTTTCTCATCTACTGAATAGAGATTGTAATAATAGTTACCTGATAGAATGATTATGAAGATAAACTGTGATAATTTATATAGAATACCAAGTCCAATTATAATGAATAGGAAGAGTATCTATAAACTATATATATATATGCTATTATTATTATTATTATTAAAAATTGAATATATGCTTTGTGATTGTGTTACAGGACAGTCAGGACATCACTCTGAGGTTGGACTTGAAGAGTGCATTTCCAAATTATGTGTTCATGGAATATGCACAGAAAATGAACCTGGCCTTGGCTCAACATGTTTATGCATATCTGGATCTGTGGTAAAGATTATTGATGGTTTTGTTGTGATACTTCTTTCCTTGTCTTTAAAATTCAGTAAGTAATAGAAAATTATCTGGTGGAAATTAGGTTGGAGAAGTCAGTATTAGCGTTTTTCTCTTTCTCTGACTGTGCATACTCCTCAGCATTCCCCTTTCCCTTCTTGTCCATTTATCACATGTACCCTCAGCCTTTCCTTTCAGGAGAAAAGCATTCTGACAAATTGATTCTCACTAAGGTGCAAGTCACTTAATGCATTGTCCTTTAATGTTTTAATGCATTTGGAAGGAGGATGCCAGTAGAGGAATTACTTAATATTGTCAGAGTCTTGGCAGAACTTCTGTTTTGCCCAAGGACATAGCACCGCTTCCAGAGTAGGGCTCAGAGTATTGTATGTCCAAGGAGGATGAATCTGCTTTCTTTGCAAGTCTGGACTGATCTGAACTCCATTAACACTAGAATGGACTTACCTTGGTAGAAGTGTCTCTATTAAAAGATAGCTTCTGACCACAATCTTTATTAAAACTGACCACAGTACATGAATATAGTAAGGGAACAGCAAGCAGTTGGCAAGACTGTGATGTCACGAATTTTAAATGTATATTTATACATTCATTAAAAGACAGACCAGTCTAATATGATATAAAGGCTAAGTAGTTAGAGAAGACAGTCAGGTGACCCAGTGCAAGATTAAGGAATCAGACTTAAAGGGAAGGTGAGACCTGCCTATTGGCTAAAATAATGCATAAGTATGAATAGAATCAGATGCTCAGAGCGGGAAGATGAGAAAGGAATGATCAGAAGCAGGAGTCTCCATAAGTAGTTAAGGAATTACATAGAAAAATGGTCAATAACTGTCATTGGAACAAAATAATATGAGAAAATCTGGGCTTATGTCAGATACTTTTCCCTTTCAAAGGGTATTCCCAAGGTGCATTTGTCTGAGAGAGCTTATCTGAGAAATAAACTAAATAGAACTGTCACCTTCCTTTTTCTTCCAGTCCTCCCCTCCTGGCTTTGCCCTGGGAAAGGTTTTTTCCTAGTGATCACAGAAAGATGATCTTTGAGGAAGAATTTTAACACCCTGACACCTGGATATGGGAGGGACTTGGGTACAAGAAACTGATTTTATGATGCCTCAGATTATAACAATAATGGCTTCCTTAAAGCATCAGTAGAAAGGAAAAGATTGAAATAAATCCTTTATTTGAATTCTCCTGCCAGTACAGACTGATATATGGAAATCAAATAATTAAAAAATTCAATGCTCATTTTATAATTTTTTTAATTGCACACAAAGAATTTATTGCCAAGTATCCTTAAAATTCCTTTCAGGGACACCTGGGTGGCTCAGTCAGTTAAGTATCTGCCTTTGGCACAGGTCATGATCCCAGGGTTCTGGAATCGAGTCCCTCAGCGGGCTCCCTGCCCAGCTGGGAGTCTGCTTCTCCCTCTGCCTCCTGCTCCTCCTGCTTGTACACACTCTCTCTGGCAAATAAATAAGTAAAATCTTAAAAAGAAATTCCTTTCAGTAGTTAATCCCCAGGCTATATGCTTTCACACTGGAATATGAATCAACTAAAACGTATGCTATCTCAGGGCACCTGGTTGGTTCAGTCAGTTAAGCATCCAACTCTTGACTTCCGCTCAGGTCATGATCTCAGGGTCCTGGAACTGAGACCCACATTAGGCTTTGCTCTCCATGAGGAGTCTGCCTGAGATTCTCTCTCTTCCTCTGCCTCTACCCCTCACCCCACTTGTACTCTCTCTCTCAAAATAAATAAATAAAATCTTTTAAAAAAACCTTGTCCTATCTCTTTTAATAAAAAACTTCAAATCTGAAGGATAAATACATTAGCATATATTGAAAATACAAAAATCTTAAAAAATATGTAGTTTTATAAAACCCCAAGTCTACTAAATGGAAGGAAGTAGTATAGATATAATAATCTATATTTTAGTAAGGCACTTAGTAAATTAATTTGAAATTGATATTTTTAGTTACTCTCTCAAATATCTGCAAGGTAAAAAACTTACAATCATAAGAGATGCTGTCTGTATAAAAAGCTATAAAGAGATAAGGGAGATTCTACTTAGTGTATTAGTTATGTTCTAAAATGCTTAGAAAAGATAGAAAAAATTTGATTTATTGAAAAAGAATTTAACATTTAAATGTTATGCATATCACAGATATTTAAAATTAGATATACTTAAAGATATACCCTTGTAAATAGTACATTAATTATTAATTGGAACAAAGATCAAAATATTTTGAAGAACTACAGGAGAATCAAGGAAAATCTTTAAAGTCTTTGTTGGAATGAGAGAAATATTAGTACCAAGTTAGAATCATAAATATTGAAATAAAAGAATAGGATGAAAAAACTATTCTGAAAACAGATACGGCAATTGCATAAGATTACTGGAAAAATCACCTTTCAGATTTCCTTTCTCCCTTTTCCAACTAATCCTGAGAGTAAATGGAATTAAAAAAAAAATCATAATCATGGTGAAATGTTAAACTTCGTGGTTTCTTATATTTTTTAAAAAAAGAATGTCATTCACAGAAAGATATAATATTTGAGAGAACCTCAAGAAACAAAGCAGTTAGATGGATTAAAAGACAAGTAAATTGCTTTGTTTTAGGATTAAGTATTATGTGTGCATGTTTAGTGAACATGAGAACAGTGATCCTAGGGAATATGGACAATTCACAGGATGTCGGTCATGGCATTCTACCAGCAGAATAGATGGAAAGAAACTAAATAAAATATTTAGAATAAATATTGAGAATAAAATGCCCACTCTGATAGGCAATGAGCTCAAGTAGGTATAATTTTAGTATCCTTAAGAGCATAGAATATAATGTTTTTATTTTTGTCATCATTGCTGGGGTTGTTTTATCAGTATCTTAACATATTAATCATAGTTGTTTTAAATTTCTAGTCTGATAATTGCAATATCTCTTGCATATCTGAGTCTGGTTTTGGTACTTTCTCTTCAAATTGTACTTTTCATCTTGTGGTATGCCTTATAATTTTATAGTTATAGGCAGACATGATGTGCGGGATATAAGTAACTAATGTAAGTAGATCTTTGGTATAAGACTGTTTTTATCTGGCTAGGAGTCAAGCCATGTTTACTATTTGCTGTTGCTACAGATATCAGAGGCTATATTTTCTCTTTATATCCTCGTTTTGGTCTCCCCTGTAACCATTGAGTTTTCTTAGGACTTTCTCGGTAGACCTGAGATGTCCGTCTCTTTCAGTTATAACCCTTTGTTATTATAAAGGCGTCCTACTGATGCTGTTAAGGTGTGGAGGGAGGGGAAGCTTTCAACAGTTCCATGACTAGGTCTCAGTCTCTCAGTGACTGTGCCTTACCTCTGGGCTGTGACCTTCACATGTTCTGCTCAGTCGGCCTTGCCCTTAGATGTGACAAGAAAGCTGCATGGAGCTAGAATTGAGCATTTCCTTTCTCCCAGATTGATTAGGCTCTGGTAAGATCATTCTTCGCCAGGTCAGGACTTGTTAAGAACAACATAATGTTCTGGGAGTACTTCAAAGCAGCTCTTCTCTCCCTTTACTGGAAGTATAGAGGGACTTTTCTCCCATCTTTATTGGGAGAACCTGGCAGAATTCCTGGAGGTAAAACTAATGGAAGTATGGAGGATCCCCTATGACTGGACACCTCTGGAGTTCTTAGCTCTCAAGAATGTCCACACTGGACCTCCAGCATTCTGACAATTACATACTGGTACCAGCTCCAGCTGTGGTTTCTGCTCCTGAGTTTCTGCTCTGCTGAGCTGTGATTCTCTGTATCTGCCCCACTGTCCCACCCATCTGGCAGAGAGCAGTTTGCTCTGTGACCTCAGTTCTCTGACAGATCTAAGAGGAGTTCTTGATTGTTACTTTATACAACTTCTTGTGTTTCTGAAGAAGGGAGGCATGATTTACAAGCTTCTCACAAGCTGGACCAAAACTCAAAAATCTTATGATTGTTTTTAAGAATGAAAGGACTTATTAATATATTTAATAAGGAAAATAGATGAATTTTCCTTCATTCATGAAATTCAATGTGTCTTTTAAGAAAACTGATTTCCTTATTCTAATTACATTTCCCAGGTAACAATCAAATGATTGTTCTATTTTCAGAGTTGCTAGAGATTTTCATGGAATGCTTAAAAGATGTCAATTTAGCTGGCAATCAGATTCGCTACTAGCATAGAGAAAATAAATTATCTTGCACAAATATGTATTCCACTTGATACAGTATCACATGCGATCTCTGTTAAAATGCATTACAATATATCAAATTACTGGGAATATCTGAGCATTGTATTTCTGATTATAATGATACAGCAAAACTTATAAGCCTTTTATTGAAATAACTTGTAGGAATTCTCTTTACATTAAGTCTGTTTATTTTAACCTAAACTTCTCTCTGATGTCCTTCTTCAAATAGATCTTCAGAAAGATGCCACATTCTATGTTCCTTCTATTTAAGCTATTTTAAAAACCCTCACTAATTACATAGTCATATAAAAATGTTAACTCAGTTGTATGTCTGTGAGATTAGAGAAAATTATATTACTACAATTATTATTTGTTTGATAATGAAGAATAATGTGTGAAGTGAATAGCCACTACTTGAAAGGGGGATGGTAATCTATTTTTTTTTCTTTATTTCAGAGAATTAATTTTTGGGAGATAACATTAAAGACTTGAACTCTCAGGTTTTTATAATGTTTAGAGCTGTGATAATCTCCGACAAACTGATCATTGGTGTAGATTGTTCTTTCTCGCAGATCCAATTGTAAAAATGAATCGAAACATTAAAGTACTTACATTATTCTAAAATTTAACTGCTCTGTAAAAGAATTTAAGTGACAGAACATAATTTATTGGATGTCCTAGATTTGTTAAGAAAATTCAAGACAAATGATCTTCCTCACTTTTTAGTTTAATCAGCATTGTTCATTTCTTCCTCAGTAAATGAATTTCTACCAAACAATATTGATCCATACATTAACTGATGACTGTCAATGGGTCATACTATTGCATTTTGCAAATGATAGTCAATAAAAGTGTTAATAGCATTCTTTAAATTAAAATGGATTTTTATGTTGTCTAGAAACTATATTTGTATGCAACAAAATGGGGGGGAGGAAAAATCTATTTTCTGAATGAGAAAAAAATGCTTGAGCTCTACAGCAGTACAGTCTATTTGCAATATCTGATTTTTAAATGTCATCTTCAAAACAGACCTAAAAAACAATACACAGTATAGCAAGACATATTGTTTGATTTGATGTTTATCCCTGGTTCTGGTGTTTATTTTTAATGATATAAAGTCACTGATACTGTTAATGAATATTTACAAGCATTTACTGTGTTCAAGATCCCAAGATTCATCCTATTAAATAATTAAAATGTATGTGTTTCCATATAGGAAGTAAGCAAATTGCAGTGCTTAAATTCATAATTCCTTTTTTTAAAAGAGGTGTTTTATTGCTTTGACATTTATTCATATTTGAGCTCAAGTTATTGATATATTTGATTAGTCAAAATACATCTAAAAAAATAAAAACCCAACACATCCTTTGGACAATCACCATAGCAAAATACTTGAAAGGCATATATACACAAACACACACTATTCTTACATTCTAATTATGGAAAAGAGGACAGACCCTTGTAGACCCTTGAATGCACAAACAAACAAAAACAATGCTCCTTTAAAGGAAATTTGATGCTTTGCCTTAACATATTATGAGCATATATTGTTTGCAGAGCACTATACGAGATCCTCAAATAAAAATTCATTAGTTTGAATTTCTTACCAAAAGAAAGTTTTTATCTGAGTGGAGACAGATGTGTAAGGGATAATACAGCAGTCATCAGTGGGTTCAAAATGCAGGAAACTGTATGCTGAAAGAAATGAGGACAGTAACTAAGTTACAGTTTATATAGTACTAAGGTTAAAAATAAGACAACTGACAAACCCTGAGTAAAGGAGTCATTAGAAGAGCCTTCTTGAATAAATGAAACAAGATGGGATTGGGAGGGAGACAAACCATAAGTGACTTTTAATCTCACAAAACAAACTGAGGGTTGCTGGGGGGAGGGGGTTTGGGAGAAGGGGGTGGGATTATGGACATTGGGGAGGGTATGTGCTTTGGTGAGTGCTGTGAAGTGTGTAAACCTGGTGATTCACAGACCTGTACCCCTGGGGATAGAGTATTATGCCTCCATCAGAAAGGATGAATACCCAACTTTTGTAGCAACATGGACGGGACTGGAAGAGATTATGCTGAGTGAAATAAGTCAAGCAGAGAGAGTCAATTATCATATGGTTTCACTTATTTGTGGAGCATAACAAATAGCATGGAGGACATGGGGACTTAGAGTGGAGAAGGGAGTTGGGGGAAATTGGAAGGGGAGGTGAACCATGAGAGACTATGGACTCTGAAAAACAATCTGAGGGTTTTGAAGGGACGGGGGGTGGGAGGTTGGGGTACCAGGTGGTGGGTATTATAGAGGGCACGGATTGCATGGAGCACGGGGTGTGGTGCAAAAATAATGAATACTGTTATGCTGGAAATAAAAAAAAAAAAAAAAAAAAGAGCCTTCTTAAGGACAAAGATTATGACTTCCTCTGAAGATTAGAAAGGTTAAGTCTTAACCAAAAATGTTAAGTCTTCATCTGTACCTCATATTGGAAGCCTACACTGAGGGATTGCTCAGTATTGCTAATGAGAATGCTAAACATACAATAACCAGTTTTTAAAATCTGCTTATCGGGACTAGTTTCACTGTAAACAGACATGTGTGCCCTAAGCATTCTAAGCAATACAGTAACTTAGTATTCTATAACCCAAGGTGTATAATGGTTTTGGAGGAGGGAAGGTGCAAATCTGAGTAAAAACATGTATTTTAACAATGCAAAGGGGCACCTGGGTGGCTCAGTGGGTTAAAGCCTCGCCTTCAGCTCAGGTCATGATCTCAGGGTCCTGGGATCGAGCCCCACATCAGGCTCTCTGCTCAGCATGGAGCCTGCTTCCCTTCTTCTCTCTCTGTCTGCCTCTCTGTCTACTTGTGACCTCTGTCTGTCAAATAAATAAATAAAATATTTTTTAAAATTGCAAAGAGGATACCCTCTGTATTAAATAAATATAGTTTGTTATGAGAAATGCAGTTTAAATATTTTCAGAAATATAATATTGAAAATAGCAACTTGGCCTACAATTTATATAATAGACATGTAGCACAGCTATTATGCACAATCTAAATCTCTCAGAACAGCCATTAATATTGATAAATGAAATACAGTAGAATTATGATTATCCTCTTGAGCTATTTAGAAAATATGGGTAATGGTTGTCCACCCCTTATCTTTATGTGTCTGTGTCTTATTTAAACATGGCTAGCAGAGTAATGTTTATATTTTCATAGAAACAGAATATATTTCTGCTACAGAAGAGAATAGGCTTGATATTTTAGACCCCAGTTAGATGGAAATTTCTTTGAGCCTCAGTTTCCAAATCTATAGCATGAGGCTGCAAAATCACCAAAGATAACATTGTTAGTCCATTGGAGAGTTGGCAACAGAATTTTTTTTTTAGATGTATTTATTTATTTTAGAGAAGGAGAGATTGAGAGAGCATAAAAGCAGGAGGAGCAGAGGGAGAAGGAGAGAGAATCTCAAGCTGACTTTGTGCTGAGTGTGGAGTCTGAAGTGGAGCTCAATTACACTATCCTGCAATCACAACCTGAGCCAAAACCAAGAGTCAGACACTGTGCCATCCAGGTGCCCTGGGAACAGATTTTTTAATGCCCACACTTACAGACTGGTATTCTTTCCTCTACACCATACCTTTTATTTGCTTATTATTGAGATAAATACCTCCATGTTATATTGATGGGGGTGTGGGTAGAAGATATTATTGAACTACTTTTCAAAATAAAAGTGTAGGCTGAATCCATTCCATAGCTTCCCCCACTACCAACATCCCCCCACCGGAACTGTTATAATTGAAGAACAACATTATTATCCAAAGTCTGTAGTTCACATTAGGGTTAATTCTTGGTGTTGTACATTCTGTGGGTTTTGATAAATGAATAATGATATGTATCCACCATTATAGTACCATACGAAGTGTTTTCACTGCCCCCAAATCCTGCGATTTACTTATTCATCCCTCTCACCCCTCTAATTCTCAGTGATCACTGATCTTTTTTATTGTCTCCTTGGCTTCTCTTTTTCCAGGATGTCATATAGTTAGAATAATAAAATAGCCATTTTAGATTCGTTTTTTTCATTTCATAATATGCATTTACACTTTCTTCCATGCCTTTTAATACCTTAACAGCTCATTTCTTTTTAATTCTGAATAATATTCTATTAACTGGATGTACCATAATTTGTCTATTCTCCTGCAAAAGGACATCTTGGTTGCTTCCATGTTTTGGCAATTACAAATAAAGCTGACATATACATCTGTGTGCAGGTTTTAGTGCATTCATAAGTTTTTTAATTCATTTTAGTAAACACTGGGGAATGGGCAATTGCTGAATTGTATGAAAAAGTGTGGCTACTTACGTCAGAAACTGCCACTGTCTTCTAAAATGCTGTACCATTTCCAATTTTCATAAGCAACTAGGTAGCATTTTATAATTTGTTTTCATAGCGATTGCCAAGACTGTAATTCATCAACTGTTTGGTGTCTCTATATTTAATGTGTGAACAGACTCTCCCCTCCACCCTCCTTTCCCTGTCCCTCCTCTTGTCTCCACCCTGTTCTGTTCTCTCCTCTCCAATAAAAAGCTCTATGAGAACAGTAACTATGCACATCTTATTGCCTCTTTTTTCCCCATGGATACTGCATAGAGTCATTCTAAATAAATATTTATCAAATGAACAAGAACATGGATAAGACTATAAATATTTTGGTGTTTAACATTGAATAAATTTGAAGTACAGATTAGATGCAGTGCCATCCACCATTCAAGATATAAGTCTTTTCGATTCTAATAAAATGATGTAAAATACCATTTGGGCCATAAGATACCATCAAAGTTAGTTATCATTGGTGAAGCAGTAACTAGTTGCCAGACTAAGTATTTTGGATGCATTGCCTCATTTAATGTCTAAAAAATGTTGTGACATAAGAATCATTGTTATCTCTATTTTACAGATACGGAAATAAAGAGGTTAAAACATTTATGTATAGCTAGTAGATCAGAAAAGGTTCTGTTCTGCATTCCACTCTAGTTCTAGCTGTTCTTACCATGAGCTGTTGCTCAAATTTCTCTTGGCAAACACAGCCATACTAAAAAGAATTTAACTCCTATAGTTTCTTCAAAAATTCTTTTATATTTTTATACCAAAACTTCTTATTTCACATGGTTTTTACATTATAACAAATGGGACTGTGCATTTTACATCTGCCAGTTTAATCTATAAATAATTAAATGCAGGCTAGGCAGCAGGAGGAAATATGATAACACACATCTACTGCATTTGTGTGTGTGTGTGATAAACACCAATCTTCTGTTTCCCTGCTTTTTTCTGGTACTGCCACTGAAAACAGTAGGATTTTACAGCTTCCCATGTGGCCTAGAAGTCTTCTTTAATTCATAATCAATGCACCTGGTTTAGCTTTTTTTTCCCCTTTAATTAAAAATAAATGAAACTAAGAAAAGAGTCAATCTATAGGGAAGAATAAGACCTGTTGCTTTCCCTCTCCACGCAGCTCAGGGACACAAATGCTCAACACAGCGTATTTTTGCTTGCTGCATTTGATTTATTTTAGTTGTTGTTGGTATCCTTGTAACCATAGTGCTTGATTTTTTTTTTTTTTTTTTTTTTGTCTTTGGTAACTGTTTGGTAACTGTTTTCATATCATTTGCACTTGCATTTTCCGAGTAAGGGGACGATTGTATGCATCCTCAGAATGTGAAAACAAACTTCAAAGCATGCTAACTGTAAGCCTAACCCACTTCAGTCTGAAGGGAGAGAGAACATGCATTGTCCCAGTGTGTTATAGAAAATAGATGGCCTTAGTAGTGTCCAGAAACCATCCTGTTTAATGCCTTAAAATGAAGATTGCACCTTTGTGTTTTAAAGGATACGCACGAAGAAAAGTATAAAATCACCAATATTGTGATGACTCATGTGTCATGCTCACAACTGTCGCTATCCGGTTGGCATAGAATAGCAGCCCAAAGAGAGATGGACAAATGATATTTATTAACAAATGTGTTTTGATAAAGACATGTACAAGATGCTATAGATGTCAAAGGTAGAGAGTCCCACTTGATTAAATTGGTTCAGAAAAGAGTTCCAACAGGAGAGCAAGCCTGAACAACAAGTGTGACAAGTATGATTTGGTGTAGATTGAAGCTGCCACACAGACGATAGGAAAGGAAGGTTGCCAGTTTTTTACAAGGAGTGCAAGAGGAAGGATATGAAGGTGAAGTATTTTAAAAGACTATGTTATTTCACATATTCTTTTAGCACTTAGTATTCGTATATTATTGGACTTAGATTAACAGAACTATTTGAAATGTGATTTAAGGAGTTGAACAAGAGGAGATAAAACATGAATAGAAACAACTATAACATAGATTAGAAAGAGATTAATGGCGTAGGTGTAAACAAATAAGAAATATGGATTCAGAAGATGAAGACATTATTTCCATTGCAGGCATTAGGAAATGAACCATGAAATAAATGTCTTTCCTCATGAACAGGAGTGGAACATTCTGTGACTGGGGAAAGATGCCCTAAACAGTACATGTATTTAGGGTCAGAAACAAAGTTTTAACTTTCTGGTTGCCAGCTTTCAAATGACAACTAGGGAATCCTGGATGTTTACCTTGGTAAACCTATACTTATCTATTAGTTTCATCAGTTCTTCCTGAAATAGTAAATTAGCCCAGCATATTTGACTTCTGAGATGTCTTGATGGCCCTTTTCCTAGTACTTGTACCTATAGGACTCTGAGTCAGGGATCAGATTCTAGGAATGGTGATTCATAGGCAGTGGTCTCAGAGTCCGAGAATTTGGAAACAACGAGGATGCTTTTGGCAGTTAGAATCTCAGAGATACAGTTGTATCAGTCACCATTTTCACTTGTAATGAATATGATAGTTATTAAGTGATTCTGATACGAATAGATTCTCAATGTTGTTGTGTCGAACTCAACTAAATGCAATCACACATTATTTTTATTTAAATTAGTGGCATTTCCAACATGAACTGTACCACAGTCAAGCCTATAATTTAAAATTCAAACTATCTCTGCATTCAAAACTCAGTATCTATATGTATTGTTAAAAACTCACTAGTACCTCTTTGATTAGAATCAAAATAATGACATGTAATTGAATTTATTCATTATAGAAAGTTGATAAAACTCCATCCACTTAGAATTTGGAGGTACTCTATCCACCTATGCCTTCTATCAAAATATGTTTATTGCAATATAAATTATTTTATTCCTAAAAATTAAATTGGACTTCTAGTTTTCTCATTTTTAAAAATGTAAAAACATTATAAAAGTATTAAGAGCAAATTTATTACAAAGAGAATTTTAATCCAATCCATCTATACTTCCCCCCCACAATGTAATTTATGTTTTTTTATGTACAGGTACATTTACCAGTATAGAAAAAGGGGAAAAAAGTTTAAATATCTTTATTACAAATATATTAGAAACATGATTTAGGTATATTGGTCTGAGTAATTTTTACATATAATTCATATTCAAATATAGCTTACTTATCAAATTGTACCTTTAATTTAGTAATTAAAATTTACAGATTCTCAAATTACAAATTACAAACCCATTAAAGGCCACAGGCTTTTTTTGTCACCTGTGAATTTCAGTGGAAACTGAGTAATGTGAACATCTTGTCCCAAGACTCCAATTCAACATTTCTAATCAATTTGACTAAATCCAAGTTTTTGGGGTCTCTAACTTATGAGAACTACTACTCACATCTTTTAACCCAACATGAAATAGACTTACATAGATTGATACCACAAGCTCTACAAAAATTTCCTTTCCTAGCCTGTGATCTCTAACGCTAAGCTAGACACTTAAGGACTGTTTTTTGCTCTTAAAAAGTTATAGTCTACTGGGAGTGAAGAATATGTCAAACAACAATATGACAGATAATAGCCACAGTTAGGGTCTACACAATATTTCATGAAAGCATAGATGATGTATTTAAAGGAACATAGAATTTCCAAGAGAATGTTGAGTTGAGTCAAAAAATTTGGGTTATCTATTTTCCCTGGTTCAGGATGGGAATATGTGGCAGTGGAATTCAGGAAGGAGAACAATATATGTGAACTAGTAATTATAGTATATAATTGAAAAAAAGTTAAAGAAAAATGAAAAAAAGTGAAAAAATGAAAAAAGTGACATGAAATAAAAATATGTTTTTAGAAATGGCCAGTGGGTGTGTGTGCTGGGCTAAATCATTTTTATTTTTCCTAGGAAAGTAGTAATCCACTGTCAGTTTTTTAAGCTAAGCATATTCTAGTAAGACTTTAATTTTAAAAGATAACTCTCGGGACGCCTGGGTGGTAAAGTGTCTGCCTTTGGCTGAGTTCATGATCTCAGGGTCCTGGGAAGGAGCCCTGTGTGGGACTCCCAGCTCAGAGGGGAGTCTGCTTCTCTCTTCCCCTCTCCCTCTTCCCTTCCCTCCCCCTGCTCATGCTCTCTCTCTTTCAAATAGATAAATAAAATTTTAAAAAACAATAATAATAAATAAAAGATAACCCTGGCACATATTATGTAATTAGTAAATATATTTTTGAGGGCTTGCCTCTAAAACAGTGTTCCTCAATCTCTTGCCCCATTATCCTCCTGAACATTTGTTTCTAGTATTAATCTTGGCTTTTCCCCTGAGCTGTGCTTTCTCCTTGTCTTTCTTAAATATTCTGATTACCAGATCAGAAAACATGTCTGATTCAGTCGAGTCCACAGGTCATTATTTCTCTTCATTCATTAGTTCATAGAAATTGTCCCTGAAGATTGACTTGTATAGAAAAGCAGTGAACCTGTATTTTCAGAGAAAATTCCACTGATGCAAATACCTTGAAGATATGGTAGCCAAATTCAATGAGAGAAAATAGAGTTATCTTCCAGGCAAGAAGAGACTTCACTCCAAGAAAATAGAGGCCTCATTATCAGGCATTGCAGAAGTGCTTCTTATCTTACACCATAAATCTTAAATAGGTCTACTGTGTTTCTACTTAAATGAAAATTCCATATTAGTGTTCTTCAGACTTTATGAGGCCTCATGGAGCTATGGACCCATAGCTTTCATTCATTGTTTAGGATTCTGTTTTTAATCACGAACCTTATTTGAGAGAAAGAAAAGGAAATGATTTGAACAACTGGCCAACACATTCAAAAAGATTTTGAACAGTTTTCAGCCACACACTGTAATTATTCCCAGACAGAAATCCTCATTATAATCTTCCTATAGAAATGAACATTTAAAATTTTCACAGAATGATATTGTGGATAAACTAGAATTTAATATAAAAAGGACCATATTCCAGAGTTCCAGGAAGGGTACTCAGAAGTCATTCTGGATGTATTAGTTTAAACTTGATAGAGAGAGGTGATAATGATGATGAGACACAGAGAGAGAAAGAAATAGAAAAACATGATGCACCAAGTTCAAGGAATAGGTAGCCTATCCAGCCACATCTTTCACCCAAATGAAGGAAGAAGAGAAAGAAGTGCACAGTGAAGGAATGGGAATTACTATTGTTTTGTCAAGTCATCATGCAGGAAGAAAAGCATTCTAGCACTGTATGTTTCTTGAGAGCTTGCCACATAGGACCCTGGGATCATGACCTGAGTCAAAGGCAGAGGCTTTAACCCACTGAGCCACCCAGGCACCCCTTGCCACATTTTCTATAGATGTTTGAGATACAGAATAAATGCAAGTATCCATTTAGCATTAGTGCCACACTTAGCCTAGGCAGAGGGATGATTCATGTCATCTTTAGAACTACCTATGTGCATCCATTACGATGAGCTCTGTACGGAGGACATGCGTAGATCAGACTTAATTTCTTCATGTCTAACTACTAACCCATCTTCCACAGAGCAGTTTAGATGATCATCACTGGAGGGACCCTATCACATTTAGAATACTACATGAGGAGATTTTACTTTTGGAAGTTGAATGCTTAGGTTACATCCTTCTTAGATCACAAAGTTCTCATGAGTCTGTAAAGTTTTGGTCGCATAAACCAACACTAGTCTTCAGGGTATGGAAATCCAAAGGATATTTCACCAGACTACTATTCCAAAATTTTGATTTCTTATCTGATGAGAGTTTTTCAAGAAGGATGGACTTGTTGTTGTTGTTTTTAATTTTTAATTGCAGTAAAAATATACATAACATGCAATTTGCCATCTTTATCATTTTAAGTGTACAGACATGTTAAGTACATTCACATTGTTGTGCAACCAGTCTCCAGAACTCTTTTCATCTTGCAAAACTAAAACTCTATACCTATTAAACCACAGCTTCACATTCTCCCCTTCTCCCAGCCTCTAACAACCACCATCCACATTACTTTCTGTTCTGAATTTGACTACTCCAGGTACGTCATGTAAGTGGCATCATACAATATTTATATTTTTGTGGTTTATTTTACTCAGCATAAAGTCTTTGATGGAGTTTCAAGTTCATAGGAAAAGGAAAATGGGGAAGTATCTAGATAAAATGCATTTTCAAAGGCATATTATTTTTTATTTTTTATTTTTTTCCAACAAGTGTTTACTGACCACCAACCATGTAACTATGTCCCAGACATCATACTAGCCCTAGAGGTTCAGGGAAGAGTGGTCAAAGACATTTTTACTATGCTGGTAAAGACATATAAGTCAAGTTGGTATACAGTCATATAATAAACAATTCTAATTATTGGTATGGACACTACAAATTAATATTATATAAGACATTCTAGAAAAACTAGAAATAAAAGTTATCTAATCCAATTGAATAGCATAAAAATATCTCAATATCACATATTTTATGTCAAAGTAATTTTAACATTTTATCTCTGATCATTAATATAGATTATTTTATTATTTTGTGGGTGAATTATTCTATTTTGAAGTTTATTCTCACCTTCAGGTTGACACCTTTTTTACCTTCCATCTCTCAGTCCGGTTAGATAACCATGTACAGAGATTTGCCAAGTATCCTTTACAGGAGAGCAACACCGAATCCACAACTTGGAACTTTTTGTTTCCCTTTATCTATTCCACAAGTTATGAGAGAAATATACTAACTAGACATAAATTATTGGTTACTGGTTTTGTAGCCTAGACATTGATTTGTAACATAAGACCTGAGAATTTTATGTAGTAGAATTTATATAATAAAAATTTTATAGAATTGAAAATGGTGTAAATAATCCAAAAGTTTGCTAGAAAGGAGAAATTCTTTGAAAAGAACTTCAGTTTACTGAAACTTTCCAAATGAAACATGACAGTTCTAATTAGCATAAATCGAAATTGTCACTTTCTTAGAACTGTAATTGATGAGGTAAGCCTATACCACATAAGAAATGTATATAACAATGTATATATGTTTCCTTTATAATTCTATAAGGAACACCATGTCATGAATATAGCGTAACAGTCATCTGAAATGTTTCTTCCAATTATCAAAAAGTTATTTCAATTTAAGAAGGTAAATACAATCCTGAGCAAATTCTCAAAGAGCCTCAAGCTACAAGTAGATAAATCCACTATTATATAGTTTGATAAAATTAGTATTTATAAGCCAGCAAACATCATGGGTATGTGACTTGGGAGTTGCACAAGACCCTGTCATTAGAAGATACCCACCCATATACACACATACATACTCTAATGACCTACTGCTGTTGACTTAATAATTAACTATTTTCAATAAGAGGCTCTATATTTCATTTGCACTCCACAAATTATGTAGACAGTGTGCTATTTAAACAATGAAATATATTAATAATGTGTATTTTGATAGTGGGAAAAATTCAAGTTGTCAATTATTTTAGGAAACTTTAAAGAGTAAATTTGGCCTTCCAGTTCTAAGGAAAGTAGATCAAACCACAGAATTAGACTGATATGATGAAAGTGATTATTACCACTGAGATTTTTTTTTCTATGCTGCATTACATACTGATCACTTCAAATAGAATATAAGGATGAAGTCCATTATATCTTCAAATGTTACTGTCTATAGAAAGATAAATAATAATCCATTGGGTTATAAGTTCATTTCAAGAATAAACATTGTTTTGCCTAGATCCTAACACATTGTTAACAATCATTAAATTTAATTGATAGTGATGTTTACTAGGCTAGTAAAGCAGAAGAATGTCTTAATTTTATTATCTAAAACAATCAACTCTACAGTTGATTGTTTATTATCAATTAAACTGTATTGTTTATTACAGTTTATTATCTAAAACAATCAACTATACAGAACTGTTCATAGCAAATGTTGAAGATGTAAGTAAAGGCAAAAAACATAGCATAGTGATTATTGAATATGGACTTTGTAGCCTCAGTGCCTACATATGAATCTAGCCTCTGCCAATTTTTGGCATTACAACTGGAGAATTACAGAGAATGACTTGGAGATAATACTAGTTTCCTTTGAATCATAATTTCCTACTTAATTGAAATGATTTCAGGGTAATTCTGCCT
This sequence comes from Mustela erminea, assembly GCF_009829155.1. Taxonomy (NCBI): domain Eukaryota; kingdom Metazoa; phylum Chordata; class Mammalia; order Carnivora; family Mustelidae; genus Mustela; species Mustela erminea. Next base: position 106,838,459 of record NC_045617.1, on the reverse strand, counting down.
CAGGAGATACTCATATCTACAATTTCCTACTCTATATCCATGTCTGGATCAAGGTTTAAAGTACATTTTAAAAAATCTTGATCTGCCTCTGATTCCTAACTGGTCTTCACCAGTGTTCTTCAAATTAATAAGTGGCACCACTATTCACCCCAAAGATAGAAACAAAAACTTAACAATCATTGATTACATTTTTCCCCACTCCAAACATTTAGTCTATCAGCATATATCATAGGCTCTGCTTTCCAAACATATCCTGAAAATAACCTGTAGTTACAATATCTGCCATTTGTACTCTAGGCCAATATATATTATTTCTTGCCTAGACTGCTGCTGGTTTCCAACTGATACTGCAGCTTCCATTCTTCCCTCTTCTCCAAACTCCCTTAAGAGTCTACTATTTATATAACATTAACTTAATCCTTTCATAATATAAGTCAAACCATATCATTTTTTACTCTAAATATCAAATATTCAATGGCTTCCCATCGCTCAAAGAATTAATTCCAAATCCAACAACAAACAAATTAACTTACATGATCTCATTCCTGCCTATGCCTGTGACCTCACTTCTATTCACTGATGGCCTTCTATTAATATCTTTATTCACACAGCCTACCTTGCTGTTTTTCAAACATATGAGGCATGTTCTTGTCTCAGTGCCTTGTACCACTGTTCTTTGTGCATTGCATGCTCTTTCCTCAGATATTCACATTAATTCACACCCCTAATCAGAGAAGACTTCCCTGGCCACGCCCTCTAAAAGAGTCTCCTCTATTTTACCTTATTATTTATCTCACAAAATTTTGTCTTTAAGCCACTTATTACTAATTGGTATTAATTAATTCATGCTGATTCTTTTACTTAAAATACAAGCTATCTAATAGGAGAAACTTTGCTTATTTTCTTGATTATTTTGTTCCCAGCAATTGCATCACAGACACCTAGTAACTGATCAATAAATATTTTTCAAGTAAAGACATGGGAGCCTACACAGTGTCCATGGAAAATGGATGGCCTATTCTCATAAAGATCTGATTTAAAAGATCTTATTTGCATTTTTTCCTCAAATATAGATTCAGAAAAAAATGTGTTTTTAAAGTCATGAAGTTTTGTAAAAGTGACTATCTTCATCTTAGCCCATATTACATTTCAATAAACATCAGTGGGCAAGTCATTATGCTATCATAGTAGGTATTCAATACATATTGACAGGTGAATGGTGAGTGAATGAGAGATGTATTGGCGAAATAAGTCAGTTAGGGTAACTGTGAAGTTAGGAAAGAGATATACAAAATTCAGGTTTATTGAAATAAAACTAAATATTTGGAATGTGTATATCCTTCACTGTTATCAAGTAGTATTGGAAAAAGAAAAGAAATATTTAACTATTTATGAGGTATTTTGCTTGGTTTAATTTTCTTATAACAAACAAAAAATATTGTCAGAATTACCATGTAAAGGAAAAATTGATATACTTAGGGAAATGCTGGTTGGTAAACAATAATCTCTAACATTATTCTAGATAAAATTTCTTTTCCATTCATATGAAGTCCAAGTGAATGTTTCTGATTTCAAATATTTCCTTGAGCGAGATCTCTGGATCTGGGCTATTTCCTGTTTGTGGTTCCTCTATCATTATCATGTCTTTTCAGAAGTCACCACATAGAAGAAGCTGGAGGTTCATACATAACAGACATTTGTGGACTTTTTTTAAAACATATAATGTATAATGTATTATTTGCTTCAGGGGTACAGATCTATGAATCATCAGTCTTACATAATTTACAGCACTCACCATAGCACATACCCTTGCCAATGTCCATAACCCAGCCACCTTATTATTAACCCCCATACCCCAGCAACCCTCAGTTTCTTTCCTGAGAGTCTCTTATGGTTTGTCTCCAGCCCCAGTCCCATCTTGTTTCATTATTTTCTTTCCTAAGCCCCCACAACACCCACCCTGTCTCTCAAATTCCTCATATCAGAGAGATCATACTATAATTTCTTTCTCTGATTGACTTGCTTCACTCAGCATAATACCCTCTAGTTCCATACACATCATTGCAAAAGGCAAGATTTTCTTTTTTGATGGTTGCACAGTATTTCACTGTGTGCGCGTGTGTGTGTGTGTGTGTGTGTGTAGGCTCATGGGTAGCCTATGTAGGAGAGCCTATATATAAGGCTCGAGGTCATAGGGTAGCTCTATTTTCGACTTTTTGAGCAACCTCCATGCTGTTTTCCAGAGTGGCTGCACCAGCTTGCATTCCCACAACAATGTAGGAGTGTTCCCCTTTCTCTGCATCCTCACCAACACCTGTTGTTTCCTGACTGGTTAATTTTAGCCATTCTGACTGGTGTGAGGTTATTCTACTATTGTATGTTACAGACCTCTTGTCCTGAGCTGCTTTAAGGATTTTCTCTTTGTCAGTAAGACTTGTAAGTTTTACTATTAGATGTACCTATTTTTATTGGTTTTGAGGGAGGTTCTCTGTGCCTCCTGGATTTTGATGCTTTTTCCCTTCATCAAATTAGAGAAATTCTCTGCTATAATTAGCTGCAATATAACTTTGCCCCCTCTCTCTTTCTTCTTCTTCTTCTGGAATACCAATTATTCTAATATTGTTTTGTCTTATGGTGTCACTTACCTCTTGAATTCACCCTTCATGATTCAGTAGTTGTATATCTCTCTTTTTCTTAGCTTCTTTATTGTCCATCATTTGGTCCTCTGTATTGCTAATTCTCTCTTTTGCCTCATTTATCCTAGCAGTAAGAGCCTCCATTCTTTATTGCACCTCATTAGCAACTTTTTTTTTAATTTCAACTAGGTTAGATTTTAGTTCTTTTATTTGTCCAGAAAAGTATTCTCCAGTGTCTTCCATGCTTTCTTCATGCTAAGTGAGCACCTTGATAATTGTCATTCTGAACTCTAGTTCTGACATCTTACTAAGGCCCATATTGATTAGATCCCTAGCCACCAGTACTGCCTCTTATTCTTTATATTTTGAGTTTAGTTTTTCCACCTCATCATTTTATCCAGATAAAAATAGATGAATGAGAGAACAAAGTACTAAAAGAATAGCAATGACCCCAGGAAAATATACACTAACCAAATCAAAAGAGACCTGAATTGGGGGGGAGAAGAAAAGGAAAAAAAAGAAAAATATATATATTTTTTCTTTTTTTCCATATATATATATATATATGTATATATGCATATATTCATATACATACACACACACACACTGGTGAATAGAACAGAGCGACACACTTGATTTGGTTTATTAGAAGAAACTGCCTCCCAAAATTTTAAAGAAAGAAAAACTTTATATATGAAAAACTTTATATATATAAAGTTTTTCTTATCCATATATCCATATATATACATGTATATATATGGATAAGCATTATGAAGGGATGGAATATGACTGTAAAGATGAAAATTTATAAAGATTCTTAAAAAGGAACTGATAAGAGGTTGTTTGGAAAATAAAAAGAGGAAAGGATGTGATCAGGCTGAAGACTAGAACAAAGCCATGTGCTAGATTTAGGGTATATTTTGATCTATTTGAAGTAACTGTAGCTTAGAATTTTAAAGAAAGAAAACCTATATGTACACAAAATATAAGGTTAAATATAATGAAGGGATAGAATATAACAATAAAAATTTAAAAAGATTTTTAAAAAGGTACTGATAAGATAAAATAGTTTTAAAACGTTAGAATAAGAAAGAGGAAAATTTTTAAAAATAGAATAAGAAAAAAATAAAATTTTAAAAATTTAACTTTGAAAAACTAAAGAATTAGGGTGTGGAGAGCCATAAATTCTACGTGCTGTATTCCTGTAGCTCTAAAGTTTTGCAGTTTTTATTAATTGGTGAACTTGGTCTTGGCTGGATGTTCTTGTTGATCTTCTTCAGTAGGGCCTGTTTCATGATTTTCAAGTGTTTTTTCCTGTGCCAGAATTGCACTGCCTTTGCCAGGGGCCAGATTAAGTAGTCTGCTTGGTTTCGCTCTCAGTAGCTTTTGTTCCCTGAACACTTTCTGTACAGCTTTGGAGGAGGAGAATGAATATGGTGGCCTCCCAATCTCCTGCCCCAGAGGAGAAGAGAGCTCAGGGCCCCACTCCTCAGTGTGCCCTCAGAGAAAAGAAATCAATCCCTTCCATCTATCTGTCTCTGGCTGAACTCTGTGCTCACCTGGCCTGTGATTGAGCATTTCTGTCTCTCGCACACAGCCCCATTTGGTTTCCAAACCCAGCAGATTCCTACAGTGCACTCCCATGCCACTCCTCCCAGAGGAGGAAGAAGGGGGTCTCCTGATCTGCCACTTGTGGGGTCCCTGATCAAAGAGGATTCTCCCAACTGTGCCTTGCATCATAGTTTAAGGTAACCTGACCTGAAAGCCCACTCCTCAGCTCCACCTCTGCAGCCGGCTTCCTGCCTCCTATACTTGGGAGCTCTGCCACACTCAGACACCCCTGGTCTTTTTGTAAGCCCTCATCAAGGGCTCCACACCCTGCTTAGCCTTTGGAGCAACATCCCTCAGTGGAGCAGACTTCTAAAAGTTCCATTTCATTCCATACCATTCCATTGAGCTTGCTGGGAGCTGGCCATACTCCCCCCACTCCCCCCACAGTCTCTCTTCCCATATATCACCTTGGATTCACTTCTTTGCAGGTCCTACCTTCCAGAAAGTGATCTCTTTTCTGTTCCTAGAATTGCTGCTCTTCTTCTCTTTGATCTCCTGTTGAGTTTGTAGTTGTTCAGAATGGTTTGATATCTAGCTGAACTCCCGGGACCCAATGATATTTAGGTCTCCTCCTTCTCTGCCATCTTGCTCCTCCCCTTGACTCCTGTGGATTAATCTGAAATTGGCACACTTTGTGACCATTCTCATCTCATTGGTTAGAAGTAAATCACATAGTCACACATAGAGTGGCTAAGGAACGTAGTCCAAGAGGAAGAAGAGGAAGAGGAAGAAGAAATAGGTTTAGTGAACATGCAATAAGCTTTACCATGCAGTTTGGGATTTAACTAAGGAAAATGTGGAAGTTTCTCTAGGATAAATTGACAATATTAGAGAATGTATTAGAATCATAGAGACAAATGTTAGCAGTGCCAATGTAAAGTTGTCTAAAAATAGTTTAGTCAATGCATATCAAGTATTCCAGATCACTCTTATGGAGTTTCTTCGCTTTACATCCTTAAGCATTTAAATCACTATTTTACATGTCCTGATCTACTGCACATTAAGGAAATCTGTGATTCTTGTGTAGCTCTGCTGACAAGAAAAAAAACTTGCTGATCGTAAGGAATTTGAGGATCCTTAACCCTGTGGTGGTGATTTCTCAAAGTAGTTAATAATGGCTTCTAGTAGGAAAATGTTGACCATGCAAATATTTGTGAGATGTATAACAGCTATGTTTTCACCATAAACTCTACATTGGTGTTCTGATAACTATTCTAGTTTTGTGTGCATTTTCACCAACCTGTGAATTCTTTCCAAGGCTTGCTCCTTACCCTTGTATGGAGAAAAGGACAAATCTCTTTGTCCTTAATATGTGACATAATAAAATATATCTTTTCTTGCTGTTTCTTTTATTGCATTTGCTTTACTTTTTACTCATTTCTATATGTTAGGTTTTTAAAGTGGTTATATAACATCAAGAATCCTCTGACCTTACAAATAATTTCAGGTGTGAGTTAAAAGTGAATATATAATTTATAACTAAATATCCAAAGCAAAATTTACATTTTGTGCAAATTAGATACAATCTTAGACAAATACTAACACAGTGAAGTAAGACGCTATGTCCTTAGTGTTAGGAAACAGGCATGCATAATCATTTTTAAATAATACCTGAATTGTATTTTCTTTAAGTTCAAAATCTACAAATAGTATAACTAAGTTTTAATTCTACATTTAAAGGAGACTCCCCGATACATTTGCACTTACTTATGTATGTATCAGAATTCCCTAGGAGCTAAAAACAATTTCTTCATGTAGACATTATCTTATAAGTATAGGGCAGAAATAGGCTATCCACATAAAACAAATCATACAAGGATCATTGCTCTGTAAGCCAATACAAATTAAAATGATTCAAACATCACAAAAAAAGTTTTCAAATTATATATTGAATACACTGTATCTTATATTAGCTTCCAACTAAATATGACAATTACAGCAGAAAAGTTTATGATTTGTAATGAAGCTTTTAGATCCATATTGACTACCGTACATACAAATTTTTCACTGGAAAAAAAAATCCTAGAAGGAAATATGAAGTAGTATATTGGCTTAAAATTTAAAGAATTAAGAATAAATTTATACATTCCATTGAGCATATCTGATTTGAATGATTAAATTAATTTTTAAATACAGATAAAATTTACTGTAGAGATTTTATTTTCAAGCAAAATGATATGAGCTATCTAATATAACTATGAAAATACTTTAAAACTGGGGTGCCTGTGTAGTTCAGTCAGTTAAGCATCTGCATTTGGCTCAGGTCATGATCCCAGGGTCCTGGGATCAAGCCCCACATCAAGCCCCATATTGAGCCCCAGATCTGTCTCTCTGCTCAGCAAGGATCCTGCTTCTCCTTCTCCCTCTGCCACTCCCCCACTTGTGCTCTCTGTCAATCTCTCTCTCTTTCTGTCAAATAAATAAAATCTTCAAAAAAGAAATACCTCAAAACTATCTTAAAAAGTTCTCTCTCAGGGACCCAAAAACTGTGAGTTTAATTTTGGTAATTATCATTTGCAGAACTGCTCCACTGGGCTCTGTTGTGGTGATGGAATAGGGAGGAGCATTACCTGTGTACCTCCCGTCTCTCAAAGAACCGACGTCATTTCTACACAGACATATACAGTACCTGCTTCTGACACTTCAGCCAGTGGCTTTCCATCCGCAAGGGCGAAAGGACTAGGCATCATAATGGCTACTGACCCAGTTGACCCAGGTAAGCAGATGAAAGTAAATATGGAGAAGTTTGAATTTGATATAGTTGTGTATAGAAACATATTTTCTGACTCTTTCAAATCACTCTTTTTCTGTGATACATGACTTTTCAGGGGTATAAAATTGTTTTAGGATTCTGGTTGGTTATGTTTCATATTTTCAGTTTTGGTGTAATAATATTGATGTTCCTTACTAATAAATGCTCTCCCTGAAACAGTGCAAGTGTTCATTAATATCTTTATTATGATATGTGAATCTTGGTAGATAACTGACCCTTAGTCCCAGCTTATTTTAACTATCAGTAAAATTTATTTTTAAAGACTTTGACTACTTACTTTATTGTATCTTTTTAACATTGTGTGAATTTTTACATGTAAATTCATATCCCTATCAATTTATTAGAAAAAATTTTTTAATCTAGGTTTCTTTCCTATTTTGAAGTATTTTGACATGTTGAATATGTTTCAATATGTCTTATTTAATTTACTAAATCAAATGATGACATATTGCAAATAGTACACTGCATGCTAAATTCCTAATTTACTCTTTATATAGTCAGTGTCACTAAGGAAAATAAGAATGAGAATTATAGCCATTAACAAGGTATTCTTGTTAAAAATATTTGTGAGGGCCATTGGATATCATAAGCAGAAAGGTAGTCTGCCCTACTCTTTGTCTTCATAATTTCTGTTCTTTTAAAGACTTAAGTTTCATATACTATTATCAAATATAAAAAATATTGTCACTATTTAGAAAGTAAAATGATACTTCTAATATTTCTAAACCAATATGTTATGTATTCATTGATTCTATCAATGGCAGAGTTACAATTTTTCGTGCTTTATTATTCAAAGGAGTCATTTGGTTTGGAATACATTAGTTCTTTTTATCTCCCTGTGAATGTTCACTCCTTGTATGTGCAGGTATAAAATATAAATATGTAAATATAAAATAGAGTATATATATATATTGCTTTTCTTTATAATTGGAGTATAGTTGATACACAAATTATATTATTTTCAGGTGCATATCATTGTGATTTGATATTTTTATACATTATGAAGCAATCCCATGACAAATCTAGTTATCATCTGTCATCATACAAAGTTGCTATAATATTATTGACTACATTGCCTTATATCCCCATGACTTCTTTATTTTATAACTGGAAGTTTGTACTTCTTAATTCCCTTTATCAATTTTGCCCTCTGCACTCAGCCCTCTTCCTCTGGTAACCAAGTTTATTCCCTGTATCTATGAGTATGTTTCTGTTTTGTATGTTCATTTGTTTTTGGATTTCATATGTAAATAAAATCATACATTTGTATGATTTGTACATCATACATTTGTATGGTGTAAATAAAATCATACATTTGTCTTTGTCTGACTTATTTCACTGAATATAATACCCTCTAAGTTCATCTATGTTTTCACAAATTGCAAGATTTCATTCTTTTTATGGCTGAGTAATATACCTTTGTATATTATATTACATCTTCTTTATCCATGCATTCATAATTTGGCTATTGCATATAATGCTTCAGTGTAATAGAAGTGTATATATCTCTTTGAACTGGGATTTTCACTTTTTCCTGATAAATATCTGGAAGTGGAATTGCTGAACTGTATGATATTTTATTTTTAATTTTTAAAGAAATTCTATATTGTTTTCCATAATGTCTGTACCAATTACATTCTTACCAACAGTGTACAAAATTTCCTTTTTCTACACACCTTCACTGACACTTATTATTTGTTGCCTTTTTGATAACAATCTGACAGATGTAAGGTGATATCTCATTATAGTTTTGATTTGCATTTCTGTGGTGATTAGTGATATTAAGTATTTTTTCATGTACCTTTTGGCCATCTGTATGTCTTCTTTGGGAAAATGTCAGTTCAAGTCCTCTGTCCATTTTTTTTTTTTTTTTAAATAAGCCAGATCAGGACTTGAGCTCACAACCCTGAGATTAAGATCTGAGCTGGGATCAAGAGTCAGATGCTTAACCAACTGATCCACCCAGGCACACTACCCTATGCCTATCTTTAATCAGTTTGCTCTATTGATAGTAAGTTCTGGAAAATCTCCATGTATTTTGGATATGAACCTCGTATCACATGTGTGATTTGCAAATATATTCTCCCATTCAGTAGGTTGCCTTTTTTGTTTTGCTGATGGTTTCCTTCATTGTGCAAAAGCTTTTTATAGTGTGATGCAGAACGATTTGTTTTAGTTTTCACTGCCCTTGCCTAGGGAGTCTGGCCCCCCCAAAAATATTGTTAAGACTGATGTCAAACAGTTCCCTGCCTGTTTTCCTTTAGTTTAACAGTTTGGGGTCTTAAATTTAAATCTTTAGTCCATTTGAATGTATTACATGGTGTAAGGTAGTGGTCTGGTTTCATTTTTTGCATGTAGCTGTCCACTTTTCCCAGCACCACTTTTTGAAAAGACCATTTTTTCCCATTTGTATATTCTTGCTTTCTTTGTCATAGATTAATTGACTATATAGAAGAGGGCTTATTTCTGGGCTCCTTACTGTATTCCATTGATCTATGTGCCTGTTTTCATTCCAGTGCCATGCTATTTTGATTACTAACAGCTCTGTAGTATAGTTTGATATTAGGGCACAAGATACCTCCAGTTTTGTTCTTCTCTCTTAAGATTATATAACAAAATTTGTTTGACTTTAGCCCTCCATGGAGTATGAATAATAGGAGTCTTTGCATTTATACAATTTGTGAAGTCACCAAACTTATTCATACACTTTCATATTAGAAATATGATTTCTAATATCATTAGAAATTCACATTAGAAATGTGATTTACAGCACCATTTGTTTGCATGTACCGGGTATGAGGTGGCAGAGCAATTTGCAGAAGATTCAGCCCACAGCCAAAGTTGTTCATTTTTAATTCTCTTTTCTGATTTTCTTTCCTTTTTCCTCTCTGAAGGTCCCAAACAGACAGATATTATCAAGGATGGTGTTCTCCCAACCACTGGTTTGGCAGCATTAAGTATTGGCATATCTTTTGAAAGCTATATACTCAAAGAACTGATTTCCACTAGAGAGCTCTCAGCCAAATACAGTCTTCTTTCTTCCACAGATGTTTCCTCTTCTCAGTTTCTGAATTTTGGTGTTCATGACCCAGCACAAATTGTCTGGGGCAAAACATCCATATCATATATGCCTATCCAAACTTCAGTAGCCATACCAGGATTCCTTTTCCCCAGTAGGGGAGAGAGGACCTCATTTATCATCTCTTCTTTCATGACAGATTCTATTTTTCCTACAGAATCTTTATTATTTGAGAACAATCAGACTATTGCCTTATCTACTACCACAATGAGTTCAGTAATTACTGGCATTCCAGGGGCTGATATTAAGTTAAACAGGCACTCATTACTCTCCCATGGATTCCTGCTCACAACTGCTTCTACAAGTGCACCTCCAGTTGTCTCTAGGGGGGCTCAAGAGGATATTGAAAGATATTCAGCTGTTTCCTTAATTTCAAGAAGAGAGTACTGGAGATTGCTAAGTTCCTCAATGTCTCCCATTTCTCCTGCTAAGATAATTATATCTAAACAGGTAGCCATCTTAAACTCATCAACTCTGCACCAATTCACTACACAGGCTTCCTTTCCCAGTGAATACCAGGTTATTATGGAAGCATCTAGCAACCAGAGACTCACAAACATCAAATCACAGGCTGCTGATTCTTTAAGTGAATTAAGCCAAACATGTGCAACATGTTCTATGACTGAAATAAAATCCTCTCATGAATTCTCAGATCGAGTTTTGCATAGCAAACAGTCCCACTTTTATGAGACATTCTGGATGAACTCAGTGATATTAGCCAGCTGGTATGCACTAATGGGAATTCAAACTATCACTTCTGGGCATTCATTTTCCTCTGCTACTGAAATAACGCCATCAGCAGTGTTCACAAAGCTGTCATCTTTATTCCCTTCTAAAAAGAGTACAGAAAAAAGGATTTTATCCTCATCCTTGGAAGAATCTATTACCCTATCAAGTAATTTGGATGTTAATTTATGTTTGGGTAAGACTTATTTATCCATTGTCCCATCACAAACTGCCTCTTCATACCTGATGAATACTGATTTGACTTCAAAACTGGCTACTGATGATCCTTCTCTGTCAGAAAATGTTTTAAAACTATTGACAATAGGACACTATGGTGTAACCGTGGGCCCCACTGAGACACTGAATCAAGATAATTTATTGGATGTGAAAGAGATTAAAGGATCTTATCAACAGTCCAAACTTCTCACACATGATAGCTCTCTAGATTTTTAATTAAATTTAGAAAATCATCCAGAAACTGTACATTCAAGTGACCTCAAAAACAACCTGCTTCCTTACATGAACTCAGTGTCTGATTTTTCAGAAGTAACCTCTAATGTTCAATTTTATGCAGTTTCAGCAACTCAGTCACTTCCAATACAGACCTCTTTCCCTATGTCTGTACTTACGCCAGACTGGACATATTATACAGATTATCTGACCTTCACATCTGATTTAAACGAAGGGCTCAGAACTTCTTCAGAGTGGTCCAAATGGGAACTTCAGCCTAGTGTACATGGCTGGGAACTTCTTGATGCAAGCCAGAGGCTTCCTGTCACTAGATCTCTTACTTTGTCTTCCCCGGAGTTCATTCCTCTTCAACTGATGATTTCTGGGGAGTTTCTCAGTTTCAGTTCAGTAAACTTTTAGAAATGAGTTTCTTTTCTGTGAAGGAGAAAGAGCTTGTCTTGGTCACCAGGTGCTCTAACCATCCTCTTTGTAATCAGGGTAGCAGACAGTTCAGTGGGGATGGCACCTGCTGTTGCACCTGACACAGATGGTTATTCTTTATGCAGGGCCACAAAGGCTACCAGATCAATACAGGAGTATGCTGGAGACAGTTACACTGCTGGCAAGCAATCAGAAACTGAACTAGTTCAATTCATTACAATAGATCTTTCAAAGTTTAGGAATAACTTTTATTATTCTCATTTCTTGAAATAGATTCTTTGTCTGGTAGAACACAAAATAATGTACACTTTCTAACATTTTTTTTTCAGTGTAGTATTTTTTTTTAATGGGAAGATGAGGAGATCAAAGGAACTTTATTTAGTATTGCCATCCTACACAGCATGGCTTATCATTGCTCTATGCTAAGCTGTGATTCTTTCATTATATATAACTCAGAACATAAATTAAATTAGTGATCTTTGTTTGACAAAAAATATATAAAAATTGAAACAAAATGGCATCCCATGTGTAAGTTTGAATTCATTCTTGAAATAATTAGTGAAAAGCCACATTTCCTACATAACTATTCTTCCTTTAAAGTGTATTATAAATTATTAGTCTCCTCTACCCTTGTAATAACTGTCAAATTGGGAAATATGCAAAACAAAAAACTCAAAAATTGTATTTAGCAAAAAGAGAGGGTATTTTTTGTTATGTAAATATGTTCTATGTTGTGGAATTTCAACTATAATTGTGGGAGTGAAGTTAATATTCCTTCAATGAGAAGTGTATAGGTTTTGTGTATTACATAGCATATTTATAGTTTGTGTGTTTGTTTAGGTGCATAATCTGTGGTTGGCAACTCAGTAATACAAAAACCAAATCTACCTTTGGTATGTCATGTGATATGATTTTCTTTACAAAGTTTCTAAAAATAAGATAAATTCTAATTTCAAATTTAAATGTAGTATTTTCCTTGTGCTTTTACAAGCTTTTATAAGCTTTTTGTATAACAGTTAAGACTATCAATAACACCTATACATCACTTCTCACATATAAATGCATCAGAGTTACATATCCTCTCATACAATCAGTCTAATATCCATCCCTTGGAAATAATCAGGACACAAATACTCCATTTCCAGGAAATCAAATCCTAAGTTTGCCTTTATGAACAAAGTCTTGTCACATTCCATTTTTCCCATCTCATTCCAACTGCAAACACTGTTTGGTGATTTTGACTTTGATTCTGCTACTATTCTTCCAGTTTCTCTTGCCTCCCTAATTATTTTAGATATGCTAATCAATAATTTACAAGGCACTTGCTGGGCAGTATGTTCACCCACTGTGTTGGCCAGGATCAAATCAGGGAATTGATAGCACACGCCAGTTGGTTACCTGGAAAGAGTTTAATTTTAAGAAAAATTATTTACAAAGATATAGGTAGAATTTAGGGAAAACAAAGAGGGACTGTATGGTTCTGAAGGGACTAGTAAGAGCAAACGTCATTACTACCTTGAGTCCTGAAAGGATCAAAGGAAAAGGCAGTTATCAGGACCCATAAAGAGGAAAGCTACCAGTCTACATATGCTGCAGCGTTTAGGGAGAGAACACAAGCAAACCAAAGTAAACCGATCAGGAGTAGATGAGGAGAGAATATGCCAAACTTCATTCTCCTCTTGTCATCTAGACTCCTGCAGGAGCTCCCCATTGGTCAAACCCATTCCGTAGCTGAAAATTATCTTTAAAAACATATCTACACATTTATCTAATATCTTCATGTAGAGAAAAGGGAGGGTGGGCCATCGTAGAATGCCCTGCAGTGCTAGGTTCCAGGTTCCATGACAGTGCCAAAACATAGAATAAGCATGTAAGTCATAAAGTGAGAATGCTTGTATGTTTCTAAAATGAATCAGTGAGTACTACTACTTCTTCTCAACATGCAACTTCCATTCCGGAAAGCACAGGAGGTAGAAAGCTCATAATTCTGGACTCCCTTGTTCTGATGGATTTCGTGGCTAAGAGAAAAATGATGCTCCATGTCATCTCTTGTGATGAGCAAAGTGAGGCCTCATGGAACCATGGCTATCAATATGCTTCTTAGAGTTTTGTGTAACTTTTGAAGTGTATGATTGCTGGTTTTATAATATAATGACATCTATTAAATTGAATTGAAGTTGTCTTTGTCAGCCATCTTCTAAATCAAACCAGGCTTCATGGTTTTGTTTACTAATCAAGTGAAGTTTAAAAGGAAAATAAAAAGGGGGGTCACCTGGCTGACTCAGTCAGTAGAGCATGCAGTGAGTTCAAGCCCCATATTGGTCTTAGAAATTATGTAAGGAAATTTTTTAAATTATTTTTAAAAAAAGAGAAAAAAAATACAGTCTTTAGCAGTTTGGTATGATTTTCCTCTAGCAATATAATTGTCTATTTTTTCTACCAATTGTTTGAAAGGATTTGAGAGAGAACAGCCAGAGCGTCTGATCCAAAGATTTTCCAATAGCAATGGATATCAAAAATAGTACTGAAATGAAAACCTTATATTTATATTTATTTTTATTTATTTATAATTATATATGTGTATAAATATAATTATATATTTATATTTATATTATATTCCATTCATAGTTGCAAAATTCTAAATTAAAAATATTCAACTGAATATACATAACATTATAATAAATGGCAAAGGGATATTTCATCTGGAAATAAAAGGGTGAGTCAAAGAAAGATATTTAATATTATAATTTACCAAATCATTAGGTAAAAAGATTTTGAAAATTTATAATTTACTGAGTATTTATTTTTCTCTCTTTCTTTTTATTTCCATCTTAAGGGATATACATTTACATTATCTTCAGTTCTTTTTGGCATCTATAATTATTTCCAAACATAACATATATTTTGTTATATTTATATATTATATATATAATAAGTTATATTTATTAGAGTACAACAATACTCAATGTCATTCTTCAAATTGTAACATAAGACATAATTCCATTAAATTCATAAGTCAAAATGCCTGATATACACATGTACACATATTTATAACATACCATTTAGAAAATCAAATAGAAAATACATGAAATACCCAGAATACTATAAGTAAATTAAATGGAGATATGACGTTCTTATTTGAGCTCTTGCAAATGTGAGCCCTTAATACTAAAGAAACACTACATTTGAAAAGCATAAAGCAATTTCAAACAAATCCAAATGGAATAATATTTGGAACTTGATCAAGTCCTTTTGAGTCAAAGGGAATAGGGAAATGTTTAATAGAAATGGTACTAAGCATTGTATGATTATGAAATATATTAAAATCAATTCTAATAAAATATGTGTATTATTACAGGAGTACAGGTAAAAGGAAATAGAATTTAAAGTCCAGACACATATGTTAGATTGCATAAAATTACATAAAAAAAGATTTGATAAATATTTTCATATTTATGAAATATGCATTGATTGATGCATTTTGTTATTTTGAAAACTCTTCCTCTATATCCTTATACCAGAATAAATACTGTGATAAACTTTATCTAACTAGACAAAATTATAAAATAAAACCTTAGATAATCCAAATCAAATATAAGTTAATATTTATTTCATCTCTAACTGAAACTTTTTTTTAATTATTTTTATTAACATATCATGTATTATTTGCCCCAGTCTGTGAATCATCAGGCTTACACATTTCACAGCACCTCAACAGCACATACACTTCCCAATGTCCCTAACCCAACTACCCTATCTCTACTCCCCCAACCCCCAACAACCTTCAGTTTGTTTTGTGAGATTAGGAGTCTCTTATGGTTTGTTTCCCTCCCCATCCCATCTTGTTTCATTTATCCCTTCCCTACCCTCCTTAACCCCCCACTCTCAAATTCCTCATAATTGTCTTTCTTTGATTGACTTACTTCACTCACCCTCCACATTCCCTCCACGTTGTTTCAAATGGCAATATTTCATTTATTTTGATGGCTGCATAGTATTCCACTGTATATATGTATACCACTTCTTCTTTATCCATTCATCTGTTGATGGACATTTAGGTTCTTTCCATAGTTTGGTTGTTGTTGACATTGCTGCTATCAACATTCAGGTGCACATACCCCTTCAGATCACTCCATTTGTATCTTTAGGGTAAATACCCAGTAGAGTGATTGCTAAGTCATAAGGTAGGTCTATTTTCAACTTTTTGAGGAACCTCCATGCTGTTCTCCAGAGTAGCTGCACCAGCTTGCATTTCCACCAACAGTGTAGGAGGGTTCCCCTTTCTCCTCATCCTCGCCAGCATCTGTCATTTTCTGACTTAATTTTAGCCATTCTGACTGGCTTGAGGTGGTATCTCATTGTGGTCTTGATTTGTATTTCCCTGATGCTGAGTGATATGGAGCATTTTTTCATGTGTCTGTTGGCCATCTGGATGTCTTCTTTGCAGAAATGTCTGTTCATGTCTTCTGCCCATTTCTTAATTGGATAATATATTTGTTCTTTGGGTGTTGAGATTAGTAAGTTCTTTATAGATTTTGGATACTGGCCCTTTATCTGATATGTTGTTTGCAAATATCTTCTCCCATTCTGTCAGTTGTCTTTTGGTTTTGCTCACTGTCTCATTTGCTGTGCAAAAGCTTTTGATCTTGAAGAAGTCCCAATAGTTCATTTTTCTCTTGTTTCCCTCGGCTTTGCCATGTTTCTAGGAAGAAGTTGCTGTGGCTGAGGTTGAAGAGGTTGCTGCCTGTGTTCTCCTCAAGGAATTTGATGGATTCCTGTCTCATATTGAGGTCTTTCATCCATTTTGAGTCTATTTTTGTGTGTGGTGGAAGGAAATGGTCCAGTTTTATTTTCTGCATGTGGCTGTCCAATTTTCCCCAACACCATTTCTTGAAGAGACTGTCTTTTTTCCATAAGACATTCTTTTGTGCTTTGTGTAAGATTAGTTGACCATAGACTTGAGAGTCCATTTCTGGGCTCTCTATTCTGTTCCACTGATCCATGTGTCTGTTTTTGTGCCAGTACCATACTGTCTTGATGATTACAGCTTTGTAATAGAGTTTGAAGTCTGTAATTGTGTTGCCACCAACTTTGGCTTTCTTTTCAACATTCCTCTGGCTATTCAGGGTCTTTTCTGGTTCCATATAAATTTTAGGATTATTTGTTTCATTTCTTAAAAAACTTAATGGTATTTTGATAAGGATTGCATCAAATGTGTAGATTGCTTTAGGTAGCATGGACATTTTTACAATATTTGTTCTTCCAATCCATGAGCATAGAACATTTTTCCATTTCTTTGGTGTCTTCCTCAATTTCTTTCATGAGTACTTTATAGTTTTCTAAGTACAGGTTCTTTGTCTCTTTGGTTAGGTTTATTTTTAGGTATCTTATGGTTTGGGGTGCAATTGTAAATGGGATCAACTCCTTAATTTCTCTTTCTTCTGTCTTGCTGTTGATGTATAGAAATGCAACTGGTTTCTGTACATTGATTTCATATCCTGACACTGTTCTAGCAGTTTTGGAGTGGAGTCTTTTGGGTTTTCCACATAAAGTATCATATCATCTGCAAATGAATTCTTTGCTGATTCAGATGCCTTTTATTTCTTTTTGTTGTCTGATTGCTGAGGCGAGGACTTCTAGTACTATGTTGAATAGCAGTGGTGATAGTGGACATCCCTGTCATGTTCCTAATCTTAGAGGAAAAGCTCTCAGTTTTTCCCCATTGAGAATGATATTTGCTGTGGGTTTTTCATAGATGGTTTAACTGGAACTTTTTAAGCTTAAAAGCAAAAATAGAAAATTATACATAGGTGTTGATAGTGAGTATATTTTGTAGTAGAATAACTAAAATTAATACCCTTCTATTCCAAAAATTGTCATAAGCATAGTTAAAGCAAATATATACAAAACTGTGTTCCACATAGGATAGACATGGTTGTAAATACCCTTTCAAGTCAAAGAAGAAAAGCTGACCACTCAAATAGCAATATGCTTTGCTGTACATAGTCAGTAAAACATAATTAAAAATCATCAGAAGCAACCAAAGATGTCAAATTTAAAATGAGACAAATTTTACCCATTTGCCAGTGTTTTATTATTTTTTTTTCAACTGTAATACTTGAATTTGTGAAGATATACCACTTTATTGGTGAGGAAATAAGTTGACACCATCTTTTTGAAGAATTACTTGCCACCAGAAATTTTAGAAGTTTTAATATAACATAATCTGAGTTTTAGGAAATTATCTTTGATATACCCAACGTACCATGACATAAATATAATAATAACATAAAACATAATAATAATAACATTAAAACATATAATAATAACATAAAAAATAAAAATAACATAAACATAATTAAAATAATAAATATTTAGAAACAAATGTGCCCTAATAGTGGTTGTATTAAGTAAATATTGGTACTTAATAATACTATTAAGCAGAAGTTATAAAATCATATATACAACATACTTGCAAATACATGAGTATATGCACACCACACATATGCATACAAAGGATTCTTCCTAAACAATATTGCTTTCAATACTGATTATTATTTTCTAAAAGTTTCATACTGATTATATATTTTATGATTAATAAAAATGTGTTTATAAATATTTGTATATAGTGAGAAATGAACATTTCAGAAAATATATTCACTTATTTTATTTATATTAGATCAAAATAATCAAGTTTTTATGAGATCTACAATGATTCATGTAGAAAAGATAGAAAAATCATTGCTAATTAGCATTATTATAGTGAAATAAAAATCAATTAAAATTATTTTAAATAATATAAAATATTTTTATGAAATAACACAGAAATCTTATCAACATTGCCATACATATTTTTTAAAATTAAGTTACTATGAAGAGATTGAGATCATTAGTTATATTTCTGCAGAATTCTTTACTTTTTAGTAAAATTTTAAAAAATGGGATGGAATTAATCACATCATATTACTCGATATCCAGATTTTTTTTTACTTAACTACTTTAAGACAGGCACCAGAATGGCTATAATTTTTTGTTCATTTGCTTATCTGATATCTGATACACTCAGATATGAATTAAGCCTTTTTAAAAGAATCATAACTCTTTCTCATTTCTATCTATTGACAAATTTGGAATCATTCTTTATATTCTGAAGTTTTCAAATGTCTCATTCTTATATGTCCATTCTACAAACCAGCAAATGTAGAGGAAGTTTTCCTTTTGGTGAAAACCAGTAAGCAAGCACCAAATGAGACGTCCCCCTTCAGCTGAAACATGAGACCTCCTCCTACAGTTTCCCAAGTTACTTTACTGCAGAGGGGCAGCTCCACACCCTGTCCTTTGTGGTCAAGAAGTATGTGCATAGAAGACAAAAGCTTCTGTCACAATCAACAGTCACTTTTGTTCTAATTTACTTGCAGTGTATAAAACAATCCCATTTAGAACTGAACCCCTAATAAACACAACTACTTCTGCAGGGCAAACTATATCCACTGAAACCTAGCACACAGATCTGAAGTAAAATCCTGACATTTGGTTTCCTATACCTCCTCCAGCAATTTTCACAGAAGAATGCCCTGTGCTTTTTGTGTTTTGCTAGTTTGCAGGATTCAAGAATATTCATTATTTGCATTTTATTCTCACTTATTGCTACAATAAATAGTGATAACACTGTATACAAAATATAGTACTATATGCAAAATAATAGTAAAATGAATATAGTTAATAATCCAATTTTTTTTCATGCATGTTACAATTCTTTGGTTTCAAAACACTTTCATCTCCATTATTGAGTCTTGGGAATTTGACCTTGGGAAAACAACAGCATAGACCAGAGATTGGCAAGTTATTACCTGCAGGTCATATCTGACCCACCACTTGTTTTTGTAAAGAGTTTTACTGGAACACAGGTATACAAATTGGTTGCATACTGTCTATGGCTGATTTCATACTATGACAGCAAAGTTGAGTAGTTGTAATGGATGCCATATGGTCTACAAAGGTAGAATGCTTACTAACATCTTCTTTCTAGAAGTTTGCCAGTTCTTAGAGTAGCAATATGTGTAAGGTGTTTATAAGTCTCAGATTAGTATATTTTACCTTTGTGACCAAGGTGTAAGTACCGGCCTTATATGGACTCAGATAAGTCCATATAAGACTTATATAAGACATAAGTCCATATTTATAAGACATATAAGTCCATATAAGACTTATATTGTATTTCAGACCCACTTAACTCTATCATGTTATCCCAGGTCACAACATTCCTGTCTTCTGTACCATTCTGACAGAGTGCTAGGATAAAGTCACAGACTATGGTAATCTCTTTGTGAAGCTCTCGAATCTATATGCAGGACTGCTTTCAAGGGTGTGTAAACTGTCACAAAAGCCCTACACTCAGAAGGACCCCCACTTGGTAGAGCCATAGTATGTAGAATGTTAGTGAGGCTCAAAGGAATTATAAACTAAGGGTATTATGGAAGTCATCTGGTTCCAAGGTAGTGTTAGAATATGCAGGTAGCAAGAAGTGGAATAAAAGCAATTAAGTTTGTATCAATGTTCAGTTATTTTTTGCTAAGAACAAATGTACTGGCTCTGAAACATGATTTACATAATTTTGATGGTGCCACTGAAGAGTTAAATTCGCTTATATTCCATTTAAAACAGGCATTGCACAGTATAAACATGAGTGGTAAAATATATGCTAAAGTTGAAAATCTTAAATTTTCTTCTTTGAATTTTTTTATTTAAATTCAATTAGCCAACATATAGTACATCATTAGCTTTTGATATAATGTTCGGTGATTCATCCAGAATGACATTAAATAGCAAGTAAAATATATCATGAAGAGATGAAAAGGAGACCAGAAAAGAAAGAAAAAGCTTTTATTTTAGGACCTTTAATGAAAATTTTTCCTACCTCTTTTTTTTGAACAAAAGACCCCACATTTTCATTTTGCACTGGGTTCGACAAATTATGTACCTGGCTGGCATCCTTTGTGCTACTGCTGTTCTGCAATTCTCTCCCCACCTCAGCCAGGCCAATTTAAAACACAGCTTCATGCTGTCCACTTAACTATTAGAATCCCTTAGGTTTCGTTCTTAAACTTCCCCTTCCTCTCTTTCCACACTCTTCACTCTTCTTTTTTTCTATTCTTTTTTCTTTATTCCACAATTTGTTGTTGATGTAGCACCTACTTTCATGACTTCAAATATATGCAAAGATATAAACTTGTTTCCATTTTGAGACTAACACTTTTTGCCTTTCAGTCCCTCAAAAACATAAAATTTTTATCTCTTCAATATCACAACCTCCATGTCTTTCCCTACCCATACTTTTTTTCTCCATTGAATCATTTCTCAAAAATGAAATTTATAACCAGCTAGATTTCTGAGATTCAGCATAAACTTTATTTTATCAAAAGTACTAAAATTTTATCTACAAAGTTCTCTCACCGAGCGTCTTAGCTCACTACTACTACTCCAGCTTAAACTCTTACCATCTCTTTTGAATCCCTCTTCCACACTACTTTCAGAGTTGTTTTTCTATGTGCTTTTCATTCCTCTGCTTAGAAAGTTACAATGAATCTTCGTTTCCTAACAGAAGAGGTTTAAAATCCTAAAGATTCCAACTATAGTATTTAGTCTCAATTGTATCATCTGAAGCGATTCTCTACCACCTATCCTGGCCCTATTTTATAACTAACTACACTCTTCAATACTGGTACACAGTTGTCCAACTCTGCATTTTGTCATTCACAGTCCTTCTTCCTAAATGCCCTCTACTGCCCACTTTGTCAAATTCCTTTCCTGAGGATCATATCAAATGTTACCTCTTATTGTAAGACTTTGTAACACACTTAAAAATTTATTTTTCCCCTTTATTTTTGCTCTGGTATATCATTATACTTAGTGTCACCATGATTTTGGTCATGTGTGTATTTATACTCTTTCAGTGCAAGAGCCATGTGTTAATAGATATAATGCCTTGTCCAAACTTTTTCCATAATTGTAGAGATCTTAGGAAAGACTATCTTAAAGTTGGTCACAAAGATTGTTAACAAGTTTATTTATAAGTGAGGGGAGGCTTAGCTGTGAAGACTGCTATGACTAAAGCAGCATAAACTGTGGATTTGTGGAAGCTGGAGAGTGGGAGAAAATACCCTTGCACTGAAAAACTAAACATGGCTGAAGTGTCTGGCCCCTCAGGAAGAAGCTGGATCACTCAATACGTGGAATCTCAAGAACTACCAATTGAATCATGGTTCAGGATGACATTGTGTATGCAAGTGACTTGATACTAGGAGAGGTGAGGTAGCTAGTGAGACACGTAGACTTGATTCAAGATGTCCAAGAAGTAGGATTCATTTTGGGAACCACTCACAGTTCTTGAGGAAGAATCTGGCACTGCTGACATTCAAGGCAGTGTATCACTTCTGCAATGAGAAGATGAGTGAGGATGGGCATTTGATGCTCTACGCAGAGGATGTATTCAGTCTAAATGATCCAGTCCTGTAATCCAGCCAGTGTTATAATATGGCTTAAAGAGGATAGTCACAGGAAGGAAATGATTTGGGCAAGAAACAGCACAGATATTCAGGGGGCATATCTGGATACTAGGAAAATGAAGGCAAAGACAAAATTCTCTGCTTCAAGGATAACTATAATAATAGTAGCTGCCATTTATTCAATACCACTTATTAACTAACAATGTCCTGGGGTTAAAGGTCTAGTCCAGGAAGAGACTGTCTTGGCGCAAATCTGTCAGCTAATAAGTGCTTCAGTTGGGACTGAAGTTTGAGTTTGCAAGATTTAGATATGATGATTTTTAAGGACAACTTACTGTTCAATGAAGGGAATGAGGCTCCGCTTGTTCATCATGCCCTTTTGTCTTCACTGGCTCCACGTTCCACGTTCAGACAGCTCTCAGCTGAGCCTTCTGATGAATGGCGTCCCTTACTCCAGAGGGGCCAGGGAAGAACTGAGGAAAGCAAGCAAAGTGAGATTTTAAAACTGTGGCCTGTAGTCCTTCACCCATTCGTTTGGCCAGTGTATCAAATTCTGCCAAGGAGGAGAATTACTTCCCTCTCCACAGACATAGTTTTTCTCAGTTCTATTTACTATTGTCAGTCACTTATGCATGGGAACTTAGAAAAAGATATTTCTGTTGCCTCCCAAATCTATTTATACTTGAAACATGTGGTGCAGTATGACAAGTTGTCACTTGTATGAACATCAATCAACAATATTTTGAGATGCTATTTTATGTCAATAATTAAGATATTATTCAAACCCCTTGACAGTGTTATTATCTAAGTTAACAGTGATTAGCATAACATATGTCCTCCCTTAATAGCCATATTTCACTGAGCAACATATTTTATTGAGGATGCACCACATCCAGGACTCTATTTATGGCGTGGATAATGCACTACTAAAAATAACAAATGTTTCCTGCCCTCCTAGAGCTTAAATTCTAGTGATGACAGACAGTGAACATTAAGCATAATAAACCTGTATTTTGTATGACATGTTGTATATAATAAAATGTACATAGTACAGTTCTAATCTAGAGAGAGAATATGTTTAGATGTGTGTATAGACTATATGCTTAAAAGAAGCAGAGCAGATCTGAGGGGGAGGGTATCTCAGGTTCTGAGTTGGTGGGTGGGAGACAACAGTATGGTCCCATATGATCTTGCTGAGGAAGCCAACTTGAAGAAGATGAAAGCTGAATAGGTAAAAGGAGGAAAAATATCCCACAACAAGTAAATGGCCAGGGCTGTGTTAAGGTAGGTGTGTGTTTGACATTTTCTAAGAGCATCAGGGAAGCCAGTGTGGTGGAGCAGGTAAGCAAGAGGGAAACCTGTAGAGGATGAAACCAGATAGAGGATAGGACAGAAAGCACAAAATCAGGTTCTAAGAATTTGGGGCCATTTTAAAGGCTTGTCTTGTTATTATGAATGAAACAGAAGTTTATTCCAGATGTTTGCACGGAGAAGTGACATGATCTCAGTGATCGCTGTGCTGCACAGTGGAGAATTGCTTAGTGGGTGGCGATAAGGCAGGCATAGAGAGAGGGAGACCAGTTAGAAAGCTAAGGCCCTAAACCAGGTGAGAAATGAACATGGCTCAGTCCAAGTGTCAGCAGTGAAGGCTTGGGAAATGCTCAGACTCTGGATATATTTTGAAGGTCAGGCCAACAGGCTTTGCTAAAACATTGGATTAATTTTATTTATTTTTATAATCAATTTTATTAAGCAGAGAAAAGTATCTTAAGCACCCTCTGAAGACAAATAAGGGGAAATTATGCAAACCAATTTTTCCAGACATGCTACAAATAGGTTTATCTGAAATTTTATCAACTATAAAGCTGTGTCTAACAGCAGTTCTATTACAATGCAAAAGTCTGATAAGTTTATAATGACTTTGCTGATTATCACCCTGAGGCACAGAAAGACCATATGATTTCTGCATCTGCCATGAACTAACAAATTACGTTCAGCATGAAATATATGTTTAGTGTTTTGTGTTTACACTTATTCTTGAAAATTTATTTGTGACTCCATGTTGAATGAAGGAACTCTCTACTAACTGTAATATTTAATAATTCAAGTTATTTGTACCCTGACCACATGATGATATCACACATGTATGTATTTTTGTGCATGTGTTCATACGTGTGTAGACCTGGATATATGCTTGTGTGTTTGTATATAGCAGGAAGTAAGTATAGAAGGGAAAGAGCTAATGATACAATATGAATTACTGAGAGAGCAACGATAGAATTAGAAAATAATGAAGGAGAAGAAGACAGATGCCAAAGACATGAGATTTAATAACATTGACTCTGAAATTTCATAATTGTGACACAAATGCTGGGAATACAAATATATTTTGATGAACAGTATGTTAGTTTTCTAGGGCTGCAATAACACTGGAACAAAAACTGGGTGCTTAAAACACCAGAAATGTATCCTGTCACAGTCCTGAAACCTAGAAATCTAAACAAAATGTTGGCAGGGTCATGCTCTCTCTGAAACCTACGGAGGTAAATTCTTCCTAGTTTCTTCCTAGCTTCTAGCAGTGGCTGTCAATCCTTAGGGTTCCTTGCCTTGCAATTACATCATTCCAGTTTCTGCCTTTATTGTACACGGCATTCCCTTGTTGGTCTCACCATTTTCCCATAAGGACACCCTACCACACAAAAGCCAAATGTTGGTCCCGAGTCCTTATACATTTTCCAGACTCTTTACCCAGATCTTTAAAATCTTGAGTTACACCGTTTCATTGTCTGGTAATATGGAAGAAGAATGGAAGACGCACAAAACCTAGAATTCCAATTCTGTGACTTACTAGCTCTTTGGGCTTTTGAGAAGTTATCTGCTTTAGCCTCTGTTGTGCATCTGTAAAATAGGACTAGTACTAATTTTGTGGAGTAATTTTTGAGGGTTATATAAATAAGTATATATAAACTCCTGTCGCAGTGCCACATAAATGTTAGTTTCTCCCTAAATGTTTGTTTGTTTGCTTAATCCAACTTCGCACACTCCGTAGTTTCTACTACTTCCCCAAACACAGTTAATATCTGTCTGGTCTTTAAACTTTGAATATGTTAAATGTGAACTTGGTTCTTGTCCTGAATTTTATTGTTATATACTCTACTTTTGACTTGTTCACTTACTGTTGGCAAATTTATCCTACTCTGACATTTGCTTTCTGAATGTAGCCACACTCTTGCATCTCTCTTGGTTCTCAATCCCGAGCTTGAGTTCAGCCAGGGATTTCTAACCCTTTCCTAGAACTTTTTAATTCCCATGTATACTATTTATATGTATCAGTTACAGAAGACTCAATAGCTAATGCTCTGAGACAGTCTTTACCAGCTTCCCTGGAGTCCTTAAATTTCATATGACAATTTCTCCTCCTTCCTGAGATCCTGACTCATTGTCCTGCATTCACAACTTGACACAAATCCTAACCTCTATACTATCAGCTTTGAATTACAACCTCACTGAAGTGTATAAACCACATTAATTCTCATGTTCCTATTGTATCTATCTGCGCTTTCTTTTCCCTTTCCTCTGAATTCTCCATGATATTTTGCTTCCTAAGGGCAATTTAAAGCTGAAAAACAAGATATGATTCAATCCATGTTTGCAAAAGGATAAAATTCTATATATAATTTGGGAACTTCAGATAGTAAAGTATAACTCTTTTGATTTAAGATTATAATGTGCTATAATTTTCTCTTTGATTTTCAGCCTATGATTTTATTTTGAGTCAAGTTGGTCTAAGTAGCTTACCATTTTGCTTAGACTTTGGATATGTTTTTATTTCCTCTAGTTTGTTCGGTTGGGGTTTTGTGGGCTTTTTAAAAATTTTTTGTTTGTTTGTTTGTTTCTTGTCTCTTCTTTTGATACCAGTGCTTCTGTCACTCGTACAGCAATCCAGTGAGCATTCTATAATAGAAGGAAGTAAAATAAAGTTGTATTTTATCATTTTGATAGCTGAAATCAATATGCGTGAAATTTTGTTCTTTTAGACCATTTAATATTTATTCCTGAAGGTATATAACTATCATGGTTTATACTTGAAAAGACATCTTTTTAAAAAGGCAATAAGATGGGGCATCTGGGTGGCTCAGTGGGTTAAGCCTTGGCCTTTGGCTCAGGTCATGATCTCAGGGTCCTGGGATGGAGCCCTGCATAGGGCTCTCTGCTCAGCAGGGGACCTTCTCCCCCCTCCCAACCATCTGCCTCTCTGCCTACTTGTGATCTCTCTCTCTCTCTCCGTCAAATAAATAAATAAAATCTTAAAAAAAAAAAAGGCAATAGGGCCTATAAATAAAATTATATATTTTTTTACAAACTGACTGGAGAAAATATTTTATTAACACAACAGGCATTACCCATAATTTTAAACTCATTTAATTTTTAAAAGCACAAGAGATATATAATGTCGGTTTTGATTCCACAAAATCAAAGTAGAAAGTAAAACATGCATGTCAAGCATTTGCACTTTTTATTAATGCCCCATAGAAATTAGAATATTGCTTTCTGTAGTGTCCTTACCACAGCATGGGGGTTCCAAATTTAGGCTCTATCGTCAAACTATCCAACTTCAAATCTACTTAGCAATGGTGTGATCTTGGAAATACTTAACCACTCCCTGACTCACCTTACTCCCTTTAAAATGGGAGTAAGAGCCATAACCACTGCACACCACTCTTGTGAGAATTAAACTAGACCATGCTGTGCTTAATAAAGGATCTGGAGATCGTGAACATAGATAAACCATATCAGTCATTGTTTTAGCAATAAAATCAATAAAAGTGTAAAAAAAATTATCCGTGAAAATATTTGTTCAAATTAAGAGCCCCCCCCCACCCCCCGCCACCCCGCAAAATGCATAGTGAAAAATCTGTCCACAGTTGGCCTGGAAAAGAAAAAGAATCTCTGTGTATATCCTGATATCCCCTAGGGCTGCTGGGCTTCTCAACCCTGCTGGTGTCATATGGTAATAGGAAGGAAGACTAGGTTTCTAATACAAACACTGAAGACTGGAGTGTTTCCGAGTCAGAGACTGTGGTAGGCATTACTAATAATTAAAACAAACAAAACTAAGCAAATAATAGTTTTGACAAAGTATGGACTCAAAGATGTAATTCTCATAAAAATAACATGTACATTTTGAGCATCCAAAAGTACTTTCCAAGTGAAAAGCATCTAAGCAAAGTAAGTTTCTGGCATAAAGTAGAAAAGACATTATTAGAAGTACCACCCATTAAATGAGGAAGCAATTACAACCTTTATGGTGACAATTAATTAATCAGCTAGACTTATCCCCTATGAGAAGACAGAAATAAGGGAACAAATTATTTCTAAATGATCCCCATTTCTTATTTGTCACCAAAATATTTGTTGCAGACTTTTAAATATGTATAT
The DNA here is from genome assembly GCF_009829155.1 of Mustela erminea. Taxonomy (NCBI): domain Eukaryota; kingdom Metazoa; phylum Chordata; class Mammalia; order Carnivora; family Mustelidae; genus Mustela; species Mustela erminea. Next base: position 106,810,799 of record NC_045617.1, on the reverse strand, counting down.
AAATTCAATACTGTTAAAAATAGGGATTTTTCTATAAATTATAATTTCTCTAAGAATCTTAAATAACTATAATTCTATTTTATTAATTTGGTTGTAATTGTCTTTATTTCCTAGTGAGAGAAATCAATGTTAATCCATTTTTTTCTGTTTAGTGCATTTTAAAAAGACATTTATGGAGATATGTCATATTAACAGAAGCCAAAAATTAATCACTAAATCACAAGCAAAATAAATAAATTCATATTAGTATTATTTTATTTTACCATAGAGGCAGTATCAGGACTCCAGCTTTTAAATTATAAATATTTGTGTGCCTCTTGGAGCACCTGGATGGCTTAGTTGGTTAAGTGTTAAGCTCAGGTCAGGATCCCAGAGTCCGGGGATCAAGTCCCACATCAGGCCCCTTACTCAACGGGGAGTCTGCTTCTCCCTCTGTCCCTCAGCCTGTTCATGCTCTCTCTCGCTCTCTCTCTCTTTCCTTCTCTCTCACAAATAAATAAATAAAATCTTTTGTATTTATTTATTTGTGTGCCTTGATTTGAAATGAATCACTAACAGTGAAGATAAAAGTAAAACCCAAGATTATACCTTACTCTATGTAACTCTTCTAGGATAGAACTAATGTTTAAACATAATACAAATTTTAGAGGAATGGTTGGGTTTGGGTTTTGTTTTGTTTGTTTTGTTTTTTGTTTTGTTTTATGTTATATGTAACTGGGGATCTGGGTGAGAGTAAACTTCTCAATGTGCTCTATGTGTCCAGCTTTTAATAAGAATAATTTGCTTTTAATAAATGTGTAAGTAAAACCACATTTATTGGTTCTTGAAATTGTTGAGAGATTATTCTTCATGTTTTCTTTATCTGAATCTTTCTCATAAAAAGAGAGCTATTTGACTGCTTTATCCCTTTATATGTGATTTTTTTTAAGCTTTCTACTTAGTACTATCAATTTTTTTCAAAAAATGCTTAACTGCTAATAATACATCAACAAGGTAATGATTCGTTGAAATATTTTGTTTGCACCAAAGTGTCTATTACCTTTCAAAGCTAACTTTCAGTTTTTCTTAGGGGAATTTATAGCTTAGCACTTACAGATTTTCTAGAAAGGCAGATCTAGATTTAAATGGTAAACTTGTCTCTAGTCTCCTCACTTTCAAACTTGCACTCATCCTACATAATTAATTTCAATTCAACTCAAAGCAAATTTTCTCAAAGATATTTTGATGTTTTTTTAAAATTTTGACATTTGAAACAGAGTTAAGCTCCTCAGCATTTTTAATATCTACTTACCTTGGTAAGAAACAAATTTAGGTAAGGAGATTGAAGAAACATGAGAGTCCTAGGGGAAAAAAATTATTGGTTCCCATAAGAGAGATAAATATTCCAGAATACCTACTTCACCTTCTGAAATGTCATTTTAAGCCAACTTTTTTGTTTTTATGTCATCTGTTCTATTTGCTATTAAAATATTGTTATATTTTCAAGGAAGAACTTATATGTTTTTGAAATATTGTTACTTCACATACTTTTTGTTCAGAATAATGTAATTCTAAAAATAAGAAAAGAATAGGAAACATCTGAAAGTATTCTATTTAGGTACTACTAAACTTTACAAGTATCATACCTGCTTTCACAATTAATTTGAAGCAACTACAGGGAAATTGGCATAAATTATAAATTCAGCTCAAATTTGAGAATCAGGGGCATGTGGGTGGCTCCATAGGTTAAGTGTCTGATTCTTGGTTTTGGCTCAGGTCATGATTTCTCAGGTCAGGAGATCCAGCCTCAGTGTTCAGCTGGTAGTCTGCTTGAAATTCTCTTCCTCTACCCCTCCCCCAACTTGCACTGTCACATGTGCACTCTCTCTTACAAATAGATAAATATTTAAAATCTTTGAGAATTGGGGTGCCTGGCTGGCTCAGTCAGTTAAACATCTGCCTTCAGCTCAGGTCATGATCTCGGGTCCTGGGATCAAGCCCCATATTGTAGGGCTTCCTGCTCAGCAGGAAGTCTGCCTCTGCCTCTCATTCTCCCTTGGTGTTCTCTCTCTCTCTCTCTCAAATAAATAAATAAAATCTTTTTTAAAAATTTGAGAATAAAAAATATATTTACTAGCATTAACTTTATTGATCCCGACAATGTGATCTGGAGAACAAATTAAGTCCAGGACCAGACCATGTAACAACCTCTATAAATGTTAGAAATATCACTTCTCATTTTCTTAAACCTTACTCTTTTTTTATGAGTAGAGAATTCTGTATGTGTGTTTTCTTCATTAAAAAAAAATAAACCCTGCTCTATGTCAACTTTAAATTCTAAAACCTGTCTTGGTGGCTGGCTGAAGCATGACAGGCCAAGGGAATTGGCATAAATGAAAGAAATCTCAGCTGAGGGATTAGGTTCTGAATTGTCAGATGCTAGGGGAAAGGGCTTTCAAGAAAGCACGATGCCTTATTGGGTTTTGTTTTATTGCTGTGTAACAAGTTACCACAATCTTAATGGCTTAAAACAACACAAATGTAACATCTTACTGATTCTATAGGCCGGAAGCCCAAGCACAGTGGGAATAGATTTTTTGCTAGGGCTGTGGTTCCCATCTGGGCTTAGGGACCTCTTTCAACTCACTTCTTGTTGGAAGAATTTATTTCCCGGCTGTTGTAGGACGGAGGTGCCTATCTTCACTGGCTATCATCCCGGTTTAGCTGTCAGCCCCCAGAGGCCATTCTCAAGGTCATGCCCCATGACCTGCTGCATCTCATCAAAGGAGAACCTCCCTGACATCCAATCTCTCTCACCCTTTGAGTCTTTCTGACTACTTCTTCTTCCACCAGTGGGAGAAACCTCTCTGCTTTTAAGGGTTTATTTGATTATATCAGGTTCACCTTTTTCATAAGGTTATTCAAGAATGAGGGTCATTCAAAGGGTCATCTCCCCACCCCCCGTAGGGTCATCTTAATATTATGTCTACAACACAGGAAAATCCAGAAAATTTTGATGTCACAGTAGAAAGGGATAGAGAGAAACCTGGAAGACACAGGCCACGGGTAGATTTTCAGCTGATAAACCATGGTTAGTGTTCAATTTTCCTGGATCTCATCTCAGAAAATAAATATAAACAGAAGTGTATTCTCAGGGTTCCGACTGGGATCAACATTTAAGTATTTATAAGTGAAAAAAGGAGTAAGAAATGAAAAAAAAGAGGCCAGCAGCAGTGTTCGTGATTCTGACTCAAGATAGCAGTTCCCAGAATAGGGCAAAATGTGCCTAATGGTTAGGTTATATGTTATTTAAAAACACTTAGCCTTTTTCCTGCAAAACTAATAGCTAAATATATTAAGGATTTTCTAAGTGGTAGGAGTAAGCTAAACACCATGATTTCAACTTCTCAGTTTATCTTCACAGCAATTCCTCAAGGTTCTGTGCTAACCTTCAACAAGCAAATGTAAAGTTGCTCTGTGATGATGAGACCCTTTGTACAGTATCTTTACAATGACCCTTCGTCTGTTACAGCTGTATGCTTATAATTATGTGTAATTAGCTGTTTGCCTTCAGTACACACAAGAAAATGAGCTGTTTACAGGCAAGACTTTTATCTCATTTTTGTGTCCTTAGTTTTGAGCACAGAAGTATATATTCAGTAAAAATTTGATTCATTTTTTTGGACCTGAAAAACATATTTTTATGGTAAACTTGTGCTGCAAGAAATTGGATTTAGGCTTGGGAACTTCAATTCTATTCCAGTTCCCCTTAAATTACTCTGAGATTATGTGCAACTAAGTTGAGCTTCTTCTTGTAACAAAGTGAACTGAAAAAGATTTTCTTTGATTATAAACTCTATGAGCACTGGGTGTTGTACTTAAGTGATGAATAGCTAAATTCTACACCCGGAACTAATATTACACTGTATGTTAACTACTTGGAATTTAAATGAAAAAATGAAATAAACTTCCATGAGCCATTTTCTTCATTATAAAATTGTTATATTTCAACCTATTTTAAATTGGAGTCTTAAGTTTTAGAAATGTGACAAATAAAAATCAAGTGCATTTTTTCAGTGCATCCACATGTGTGGTTAGCTATTCATTGTTAGCCCAATTAGATGAAATGTGACATTAAAAAATAATTTAGTCTATTTATACAAGTAACTTCCAGCATCAAACTGGTAGTATTTTTTCCTTAGTTCATTTATCTTAAAGTGTAATTGATAAGTACCTATGTTAAAAAGAAGTACTACTATTTGTTTACTATTCATTTCTTTCAGGCACACAGCCAGCACCAGCAATACCCATTCTTCTTTCTTCCGTTTCCTTAGAAATGGTTACTATAGCAACCAACTATATTGAGCTGGTTACCCAAGGAATGCCACATAAGACTGTGTGCTTTTGTACTGAAAAACAGTCTTTACATGATCTTTTATTTTTTAGCTTAAAAATAATTAATATCAAGTCAGTTGGAACTCTTGTAGGAAATAATAAGTATATAAAACATTACATTGAACAATGAAGTAAAATTTTGATTTATTTCTTTAATCTCAATTAAGTAAATCTCAAAATAGTCACATCATTTTTAATCCATAAATGTTCCCACAGTTCCATCTTTTATATTAATTTCAGGAATAGTGCTAAATTATTTCACGAAAGTTATTACTTTCAATACAAACCCTCATGTAATTAACAATATAAGACCCAAATATAAAGTCTCTTATTCAAGTGCATAATGCATTTTTAGACAAATAATCTTTTAAATAATTAAAAATATCCATGGTATAAATGAATAAACATTGTGTGACATTCTATTTAAATTATCTTTCTGGAGCTAGTATGATGCATGGCACTTTGAAATCATTTGTTTTTCCTATGATAAAATATGCACAACTAGGTGAGATTTTATAGAAATGGAATGTAACTTAAAGCAATATATAAGTAATTTAATTTAGGCGATAAAAAGGAACTCCATTTTATATATGATACAGTGTCTATTTGTGGTCCATGCTGTGCTTTTTTTGTTTTTGTTTGTTTTGTTTTGTTTTTGTTCAGTCATCTCTCAGCACTGATCTCTTTATCTGTTTCTGTTCTGGATCTGCTTTGTGATTTGTCTGCACATTTCCCAAAAACTTTTACTTTCTCTTAAAATATATCAGTAGTTGTCTGTGTATGTCCAGAAGAAAGGCTTTTCTTCTCATGCCAGAGTTATTTTCCTTAATGTCATACTCAAGCTGTCTCCTGAATTTAAGATGGCTTTCATCCTCAAATCCTGCTGAAGTCTTATTTTTGTTTCAAGGTCTTGTGAAAACTTCATTTCTCCAAGGAGCCATCCTTAGTGTCTCTCACCTTTTGACCCCCAATGGAATTAATCTTCATATTTTTTTAGAACTAAATATGTCCCACTGTAGTCTTCTATAATATTCATTTCACATGGGATTTATAACCCTGCAAACTTTCTCTCTCATACCTTTATTCCTCCACAGCACCCCAGAGAGTAAATTGAAATCAGTATCCAACAAAGGGTTTCTGAATTGAATTGAACTGAATTGAATTGAATTGACTATCCTGAGGAAATTGTTTTGTTGTTCCTATGTCAATGGATAATTTTTGCCCTGCTGGAGGGAGAGTTTCTTATTAGTTATTGATACTATGTTCCAATGTTTAGAAACTTGGAAAAAAATTAGAAGCTATTTTTAAAAACTATTGCATTTGTCTAGGGGACGTTCTTGGCACTTGCTTACCAATTTTCCCCTCTCTTTGGATGTGACTTCTTAGTCTTTTTTACAGGCTCATCCTTTCTCATTTGCTCTATCTTTGCTAGTCCTTCTCTGTCATAGGAGAGCTAAGGTCTTACTTTCCTCCGCACACATTTCTTGAGCCACATGCTTCCCAACCTTATCAGGTCTTTGTTGGGACTAATGTTTTCTGGTGGCTCTTTTCCAGCTTCACATTGTTATAAATGATTAATACAATTGGAAGACTTGAAGACAGTCTTCAAGACTTGAAGACTTCTCTGGAAGTCTCTGTGCAGCTCCCTTCTCTTTGGTACTGTGCCCAGTTAATTCTAGCCTTCTTAGCCTCCTTGAATTCTCAACTCTGTCTCCCCAACTCATGGATGATGCCATGGCTGGGTTATTCTCCCTCACCAGATGCTGAAGTCCACAGACTCTCTCTAGTATCAGTATGATTGGCTAATCAAAGGGATCACTGTCATGGGTAGTCTGTTGTCCAATGTCTGAAGACCCTCATTTCATGTGTACGATCCAGTTTCTAGTTGTTTAGAATGGACAGTTCAGTTTTAACTCTATGACTCCATTCATGGCTGGAAGAGGAAATGAGCCTTATTTCTTACTGCTGTTTAGCATATCTTTTGTGTAAATTATATTTTCTTTTTCATGCAAAGTTTTTACCATATATTTCATTTTTCTGTGCAATTCTTTCTTTTTTTACCAAAGTTTTTCTTTTTTTCCAAAGTTATTATGTGTTCTGATTTTTGTTGTTGTTCTTTCAAGGTCTTATTTAAATTCCAGTTATTTAATATACAGTGTAGTATTAGTTTCAAGTGTAGAATTTAGTGATTCAACACTTACATAAAACACCCAGTGCTCATCACAAGTACCCTCCTTAATACCTGTCACCTATTTAACGCATCCCTTCATCCACCTCCCCTCCAGTAAGCCTTAGTTTGCTCTCTATAGTCAAGGGTCTGTTTCCTGGTTTGTCTCTTTTTTCCTCCAATGTTCATCTGCTTTGTTTCTTAAATTCCACATTTGAGTAAAGTCATATAGAATCTGTCTTTCTCTGATTTATTTCACTTAGCATAGTACTGTCAAGATCCATCCACATTGTTGCAAATGGCAAGATTTCATTCTTTTTCATGCCTAGGTAATATTCCATGTATATTTATACCACAATTTCTTTCTACATTCATCAGTTGATGGACATTTGGGCTCTTTCCATCATTTGGCTATTGTTCATAATGCTACTATAAACACTGGGGTGCATGTACCCCTTCAAATCAGTATTTTTGTATCCTTTGGGGAAATACCTAGTAGTTCAGTTGTTGTATCATCTATGCAATTCTTAACAATATTCTGTTTTTTGAAATAATTTATTTGACCTTGAGATTTATTTCAGACAATGACTCTAGTTTATCTTAGGTATATTCTAATTATGCTACCAAATTTTTCCTCATTCTTTCTAATATCACACTCACTATATTGCACTATATTCATATTGTTTTCTGACTCTTCTTTCACTTGACAGTGATTTCCTTGGAAAAGGGTGTCAAATCTTATAATAATTCATGTCTGTGGTATGACATACAATCTTTGACACCTGGAATGTCCTCAACAGCTATTTGTTTAATACATATTATGTTATTAAATTAATGACAGGCAGCCCTCAATATATAGAATTAAACTTGTGTTCAGGGATTGTCAAGTTAATAGAGAGATGTTTATTATTGAATCATAATACACTGGCTTTATAAAATTCATTTTACTAATTTAGTTCTGAAGTATACTATAGCTATTTTTTGAGAGATACTAAGAAAACTAGGTCTCTAGACTTTCTGTTGGATTTCTCTTAGGAAATTTCAGGGTAAAATCTTTAAGAAATAAAGGATATATTGAAATAAACAAATTTTTCTTTCAGTAACTATATGGATTAGAGTCAAATGTGTGCCCTTCTCTGGCAATACACAGAATCCAGTGTTTTGTAATTTCCTGCATGTTTCCCTTTTTATACATGGTTTTAACATTTGCATTATATACCATTTCATTTACTTGAAGTCAAGAGTAGACTGATATAGAGCATAAATAATGCATGACTACACAATTTAAAAGGTTGATTTTATTGTTAAACATTAGCTAAAATGTGTTTGCCTAAGATACACCCATCAGCACTGCTTTAGAAGAGGATGTGAACTAAGTGTCCATTCTTATCAACACTGCATTTTGACATAGACCTTAGGAAAGCAAACACTGCTTGCTATCAATATTATTAATTATAATGATGATGACAGTTGCCACCATTGATTTCCTGATTACTACCAGTGGAGGCACTGTTTGTGAACTTTCCCAGTCTCACACACCCAGTCATTGTCAGAGTCAGGGTTTGAACCTAGCTATGCTCCCACTGAGTCTATTTCTCTTCCTTGTACACAAAGGAAAGTTATTTACATTCAAGAGATAATACAGTTTGTACCACTGACATGTCAATACTCTACTATTAGTGAGGTAAGGTAGACTAAAGCACTGTCTCATCAATGATGAATTTGCCATAAGTTTTGTTCCCCCTGATGCAGAATATGACAGTTTACTGAGAAGAAAAAGGTAAACATTTTTTAAATAATATTTTGAAACCAGTATTTGAAATTCCAGATAGATATAATATTTATTTTTTTGAAAGCAGGACATATGCTGAATCCACATTGAGATAATAAATGTAATAATATTTCTGTGGCTTCTTAAACTTTTATATGAAATATGTGAAAGAGTATAAATTTTAAAAACAAAAACTGGTAGATTTCTTTTTTCATTTTCTAACATGTAAATCAAGGTTCTTGAGAGCATTTTGTTGCTTTTAAATTTTTCTTCTGATATACTGCCATATACATTCAATTAATAACTTACCTCAATTGTTTTTTATATTATTTATGATTATTAATCTATGAATTTTTACCAGAATATGAACTCTTTGAGAAAAGGGATTATATCTCTTTTATTCCTGAGTATGGTAGACTTTGTGCTCAGCCAAGTGTGTAGTACACAGTAGATACTTGATTAGATTGGTTGAATAAAAGAGTTAATTATAATGATGATTTCTATAACATGCAAAATATGTGACAAGTTTTCTGAGACATCAGTATCTGGTTCAGATTTAGTGGAAATAATGAATATCATTCTTCACTAATTATAAGAAGACAGTGAGAGTCCCTTTTAATTCTTAAGTCAAATTTGGTTTCAGAATTTTAAATACATGAGATTTCTCCGTACAGCTTAATTATTGATGATTATATTAGTGTTTGTTTGAAAAGGCTCTCTGATGTTCTTTAAAGACCAAGAATTCTTTTTCATCTGCTTCAAAAAAGAAAAAGTAAAAAGCACAGTATAAACTAGTTTGCTAGATCAGAGAATAAATATTGAATGCCAGAACTTTAGACTATGCATCTTTAATGAGCTCTAAGTCCAGAGAAAATAAGTTCCGGTAATAACCCAGAAAAATGTGAAAACTTAGATGGTCACTGACCTTTTCTAGTCAACCAAATTAGGCATTTTGAACATATAAATTATTAATTTCATATGTAAAACTCAAGTCAGCTATTTTAATATTAAAATCCAATTTTATTGTTTTATCATTATTGAATATGAAGTTAAAATGTTTGCATTATGCACAAACTTTTAAAAATGAAGCATCTGTCTTTTACCTATTGCATAGATTTGTAGGCAGAATACACAGTTTTACCTTTGACAGTTGAGCAATATATGAAGAATCACTAATTTATTTGTAAAACTCCAGTTGATGGTTGAAATGGATGTAAAAATCCAGTTAAAGGTTACGTACAAAAGTATCTGGTAGTAACAAAGACATAGAAAACATTATTTAAATGAAAGAATTTGTATAATATACTGAAAATCATTTTACAAGTGCTAGCTATTAATTTTAAAACTAGGAGCATAAACATACTAATCAATTGTTAAAGATATAAATAAATTTATTGATAATCTAGGGCAATAGCCTCATTTTTCACATTAAGTCCTCTCAGTTAAGTAATTTATAAAAATCTCCCTCCAGTAAATTAGAGGCAGAGAGAAAACAGACTGAAAATGAGATACTTGATTTCTTCATTCTAAACCCTGATATAGGATAGTTCCACTCAACTATCTTTAAACAGGAATATCCAGTTGTTTGAATTTTTGTATTATTAGTATTATTGATAATGTAAAGAATTATGGGTGTCCACTTATTCTTACATACATTTAAACTCAAGTTTCCTTAATATGTATACTCAATGAATTATATTTCTCTAAATCTCTATTTTTAAAAGATTTTATTTATTTATTTGACAGAGAGAGATCACAAGTAGGCAGAGAGGCAGGCAGAGGGAGAAAAGGAAGCAGGCTCCCCACTGAGCAGAGAGCCGGATGTGAGGCTCCATCCCAGGACCCTGGGATCATGACCTGAGCCGAAGGCAGAGTCTCTAACCCACTGAGCCACCTAGATGCCCCTCTAAATCTCTATTTTTATCTAAATCTATTTTAAAACTCATCTTTGACTGGAGATTATAGATATAACCAATGAAAACTTAAAAACTGGCTTTTGGCTTAAAAAACTATGTTGAGCAAAATATTGATCGTTTAAGATATTATTAAAGATATTTAGCAAAAGATCAAACTTGATTTAGAATAGATTTTCAGGATTTCAAAATTATTAAGGAATGAAAGATTAATGATAAATGTGAAAAGACAGAAAAACTTAATACTAAAGTAATAAATCCCATAATCATATATGATGAATTAAATTCAGCTAGTGAATGTAAACTTTAACTTCCTGGCACTTAGGTGCCATTCAGCTGATAATATTTTAGATAAAAGAAAAAATAACAATGTATTTTCTGCATGTTGCATAAGGACATAACCTCAGTATTTTTGTTTCAAGTTACAAAAATATAGCACTAGTTTTCTAGGGTTATAATATAAAGAAACAAAAAACATAACACTGGGGCTTCTCACCACCATTTTGTAAAACTTAGTCAAACTGTGGAGCCCTTGGCACTTATGCTGTAGGAGAAAAGTAATGACTGTCTCAAGAATATTACATTAGTTGGGGACCTGCATGGCTCAGTCAGTTAAGCAGCAGACTCTTGACTTCAGTTCAGATCATGATCTCAGGGTCCTGGGATTGAGCCCGGCATGGAGCTTCCCCATTGGGCCCCACTCTCAGCAGAGAGTCTGCTTGAGGATTCTCTCTCTCTGCCCCTTCCTCCTCTCATACACACTATTTCTCTCTCTCACTAAAACAAATAAATAAGTCTTTAAGAAAAAGAGAATATTACATTAGAACAAGAAGAGGCATAATCATGGGTCATCATAAAAAAAAGTTCAAATAATAACTCATTGTTTTAGATTTAGGAGTTTAAAATTTAAAATTAGCAATAAGTGTAAAGAAGACAGAATACAAAAAAAGAATATTTGTGGCTTAAGGGAGCTGGTTTTAAAGATTCTCAATATTGTAAATATAACTTTAAAAATAAAACAATCGATAGAATAGTCAAGAAGGACAGAAAGAAGTTAAGACAGAGAACTATGGAAACGTTTTGAAAAATAAACAAAAGAGAAATTACTTTTCTGAGATCCATGCTGTTCTGTTTTACTCCAATGAACATATAATTTAAGCAATTATATGTTTTTACTTGAAGAATTCTTTATTACTTTTTACTTATTTCATTAGAACAACTACTCTCATATCCCTTTTTTAGATAACAATTGGATGATTTTTTAAAGTATTTTTAAGATATTTTTCTCAAACATTCCCTATGCTGAACATTTTTTATATAATGAACTTTAATTTTTAATCTATTTGTTCAGGTGTTTGGAGGGAAATATTTAATATTGGTAAATTCAATAAGACATTTTCTGAAATTATGTATAACATTGTTTAAGTATATATTTAGGGGGATTCACTTTCAGCTGTGTTGTTTTCCTAATTTTTTTTTTAGTATAATTGACACATAACATTACATTAGTTTCAGGTGTACAACATAGTAATTGAAAAGTTTACACATTATGCTATGTTCACCACAAGTATAGCTACCATCTGTCACTATACAATGCTGTTACAATATTACTGACTATATTCCTTATGCTGTGCCTTTTATTTCTGTGATTTACTCATTCTGTAACTGCAAGCTGCGTCTTCCACTCTCCAATCATTTTGCCCATCCTCCCAGGCCTCCTTCCCTCTTGCAATCATCAGTTGGTTCTCTATATTTATAGGTCTGATGCTGTTTTTGTTTAAATGCCACATATAAGTGAAATTGTATGGTTTTTATCTTTCTTAGTCCGAGCTATTTCACTTAATATAATACTCTCCAGGTCCATCCATGTTGTCACCAATGGCACAATTTCATCACTTTTTACGACTGCATAATATTTCATACATGTATACTTCATCTTCTTTATCCATTTGTCTATTGGAAGACTTACACTTAAACGCTACACTGAAACTAATGATATATTATATGTTAATTAATTGAAATTAAATAAAATAAGGTAACTTTTTAAAAAGAGAAGAAAAAAGAAGACACAACACCAAAAAAATAAACAATGCAATTAAAAAATGGGAAGAGGACCAAAATCGACATTTTTCCAAAGATGACAGTCACATGGCCAACAGGCACATGAAAAGATGCCCAACATCACTAATCACAGTGAAAATGCAAATCAAAACCACAGTGGAATTATCACCTCACACCTGTTGGAATAGCTAAAATAATAAAAGACAAGAAATAACAAGTGTTGTTGAGGATGTGGAGAAAAAGGAACCCTCATACACTGCTGGCAGGACTGTAAATTGAGGCAGCTACTGTGGAAAATAGTATGGAGGTTCCTCAAAAAATGAAAAATAAAAATACCATATGATCAATAATTCCACTAATGAGTGTTTATCAAAGGACACAAAAACACTACTTTGAAAAGATATATGCACCTCTGTGTCTATTGCAGCATTATTTATAGTAGCCAAGATATGAAAGCAACATTTGAAAGTTAAAAAGAAATCATTCCTATCTCACCAGTTAGGCAAAGAACTAAATTATATTGAAACATATTATTTGCATGGATATGAAAAACTGACATTGGGAGATGGAGAGGAGAAGTGAGTTGAGGGAAACTGGAGGGGGAGACAAACCATGAGAGACTGTGGACTCTGAGAAACAAACCGAGGATTTTGGAGGGGAGGGGAGTGGGGGTTGGGTGAGCCTGGTGGTGGGTATTAAGGAAAGCATGTATTGCATGGAGCACTGGGTGTGGTGCATAAACAATGAATTTTCGAATGCTGAAAAAAAATTAAATTTAATTAAAAAAAAAAAAGAAAAACAAGTCATCCTCCTTTTGAGAGTGAATCCCAAATTTCTAGAAGAAAAGCTGGGAAAGCATAAAAGAGGACAAACATTTGCATACATCCAATAATTCTACTTCTATGTATGTATTCTAAGCTATTAGGTGAAAAGTTATGTACAAAGGTGTTTATCAGGGTTTTATATATAAGAAATAATAAGCAATGGTTTTGTTTTGAACCATTAAAACAATTTAAAGTATCTTTGAAAAATGAAAACAATAGAGTAAGATGAAGCGATAATGATATACATAAATAATATGTAATTTTTTCATAACATTTCATGAAATGAAAAATGCAGATTATCAATGATATGTAAAATATATATAGATAATATAATCATATCAAATATATATGCCTTTTACAAAAACTTCAAGTGTTTAACCTCTGAACAATATGATTATTGTCTAAAATTTCCTTACTTATAGTTTCTAAATTTTTCATAAATCCTATTGTACCTTTTAACAATTGTTACAAAATTATTTTAAAAAAATCTATAAATACTATGTTGAAAGTCCTCTTTGAACATGATACTAAATAGAAAATCATAAAAGATAAATTTTTTGATAGGTATACATCAGTAATCACCATAAAACTATATCTTAGAGTAAAAATCACATGTCTTTTATGTTAAATTTTTATCAACTAGTTGATATGTAAATGAATAATATTACAACAAGAAAAAGAACTATTGGGCGCCTGGGTGGCTCAGTGGGTTAAGCCGCTGCCTTCGGCTCAGGTCATGATCTCAGGGTCCTGGGATCGAGTCCCGCATCAGGCTCTCTGCTCAGCAGGGAGCCTGCTTCCTCCTCTCTCTCTGCCTGCCTCTCTGCCTACTTGTGATCTCTCTCTGTCAAATAAATAAATAAAATCTTTAAAAAAAAATGAAAAAGAACTATTATATAATTTTGTAGAGAAATAGATTGACAACCACTACAAATAATAAGACATAATAAATGACTGTCAGAAGGAAGATCATTACATTCAACAAAAGTTTGTAAAAAATTATAGAATAATACAAATAGAATTATAGACATTAGAAGATGTTGTAATTCTAATATTTGTAAATGTTTTTGGTTCTGATAATTATAATATCAAACAAACAAAAAAACCTTTAAGAATGGCATGTAATTACTAGCTAATAAAGAAAATTGTGGGACACTTGCTCCTTTCTTCTTTAGCCAGACACACCACATGACATACAAGAGCCTTTGGAACTTTGTTGTGTATTTATACAAGGTTTCAAACAAGATGCAACAGCAACAAGACCATGTCAGAAAAGTACTAGAAAAAGTGGGGTGTCTGGGTGGCTCAGTGGGTTAAGCCACTGCCTTCAGCTCAGGTCATGATCTCAGGGTCCTGGGATAGAGCCCCACATCGGGCTCTCTGCTCAGCGGGGAGCCTGCTTCCTCTTCTCTCTCTCTACCTGCCTCTCTGCCTGCCTGTGATCTCTCTCTGTCAAATAAATAAATAAATAATCTTAAAAAAAAAGTACTGGAAAAAGTGAAAGGCTAACACTGTATGCTACAGATGAAAATATCAACATACTAATAACCAATTTTGCTTGCTGGGAAATTATTTCCAAAACTTGCTGAAAACTTCCCAAACTCATATTCTTTGTGATTGCACATTGCTTATTACATGGTATCAGCTGTAAAGATTCTCCTGTCACTTTACCTCAGGGAAGATGCTGAACTGGTATCTATGCAATGAAAGCTGAAATGGAGATAGTAACTCTGGGGTAATTTTATTACCTTGAAAGCTAATTACTTTGTTTATTGCCATAACTCTATAGGAGAGTTTCTCAATCTCAACAAAATTGACATTTGGAGCAGAATAACTCTTTGTTATAGAAAATGTCCTGTGAATTGTTATATGTTTAGCAGCATCCCTGGCCTCTACCCACTACATGCCAGCAGCATGTCCCCTTTCCCCCACCAGAACTGTGCCAGCCAAAAATGTCTACAGATATTGCCAAATTTCCCCAGAAGGGACAAAAATCACCCCTGGCTGAGAACTACTCTACAATAAAGATAGGCAAACATATAACATTTTTTAATAATGCTGATCCATTCTCACGTGCCTGGGTGTCTCACTCGGTTAAAGCCTCTGCCTTCGGCTCAGGTCATGATCCCAGCATCCTGGGATTGAGCCTTGCATTGAGCTCTTTGCTCTGCAGGGAGCCTGCTTCCCCCCAGTCTCTCTACCTGCCTCTCTGCCTATTTGTGATCACTCTCTCTCTGTCGAATAAATAAATTAAATCTTTTTTAAAAAATGGTTTTGTGAAACAAAAGTTCACGATTAAGACATTAGGGAAAAAATATTCATTCAAGCACCAAACTCAAATTGAAGTAGGAAAATACTCAGAAACCATTTTATTTGACCGATACACAGTTTGAGTTCTGGGTGTTGCTTCTATAAAACTGTATCATCACAATCACCCAAATCTTTAGGTTTCGGGAGTTGAAGAAAAAATCTTTACCTTAGTCAAATACTGTTAGGATGTTAGAGAAAAGGCAGCTAAAATGAATTTGTGACAACATAAAAATCAGCAGTACACTCTACTGGAAGATGGTAATCAAAAAAATTCTTGATCTTGTTTTTAATTAATTTAATAGATTGGATGGGCAGAAAACATAATAATATAATTCTGAGAAAATCATTTTTATTCCTTCTCTTAGTTGAAAGTGAGTATGTCTGTATTATCACAGATCTTTCCACGGTGGCCATCTGAGCAAAACGGGATCTGTTCTGTGAAGAGCAACATAGTAAATATTTTAGGCCTTGTAGGCCCTCAAGGCTGTCACAGCTACTCAAACCTGCCATCCTAGTGGGAAACCAACACTGCGTTCCCAACAGCATTATGTGAGAGCTCCGGCTTCTCCACATTCTTGCCAGCACTTTCCATGGTCTGTTCTTGTTCTTTCTTTCCATTTGTGTTATTCCCATAGTGTATAGTAGTTTCTCAATGGGATTTTGATTCTCATTGTCATGAGGACTAATGACTTTGAGTGTCCTTTCATATGTTTATTTGCTATCTCTAATCTCTTCTTTTGCATTTTATGTTTTTGTTTTTTAAGCCCTTTATATATTATGGAATTCAGATTTCTATCAGATGTACATTTTGCAGATTCTTCTCCAAGACATGGCTTGTACTTTTATTTTTTTTTTAATAGTGCCTTTTGAAGATCAGAACTCTCATGTTTATTGATAACTAATTTACTGTTGTTATTTTCCTCTTATGATTCATCCTTTTATAGCCTATATTTATATATAGTAAATACTAATATATTAGTAAACCATGACATCATATAATGTAAGTCTTCCGGCTTATTTTTCTTTTCTTTTTTCAAAATCGTTTTGACTATTCTAGGTCCTCTGCTTTTCCATATAAGTTTTGTAGCAAATTTATCAATTTCTATTTGATGAGATTATATTAAATCAATAGATCATTTTTTCGAAAATGATATGCTAAATGCATATAGTGTCTATATCTATAGCTATCTGTGGTGTATATGTATATATATATATATGATATATTTATTGAATATTCATGTTTCTAGAGTAGTAGATGTAGAATTTTAGCACATGATCCCTTTATCTAAACCTAATCATGTAATAATTTCTATTCATAGAAAATTAATGAAAAGTAACTTCTAAAGAATATTCAGTGACGTGTTTCCATTTTGCTTGCAAAACAACATTGGATTTATATGATTACCGAATCCCTAATTTGACTACCTATGTGTTTGAAATCTTGGATCTTTCCCTTTCTACAGTTGGATGTATTTCCTAGGTGATTTCAACAAGTTATAGGGATTTAAATAGCACTTACATAATTATAACTCTTAAATTTACATCTGAAGCTCTTATTTTTTTTCCATGCACTTTGGGCTTAGAAGGCTCTATCATTACTCACTTCTGTTTGAAAGTTTTACTGATTTTCCTGAGACCTATTCTTTCCTCAGTCTTCTCTATTTTAGTGAATAGCAAATGGGTTCATCCAGCTGCTCATGAAAAAGTCATTCTTGACCTCTTTATTTATTTCATACCCACATCTACATATGAGATAATCCTATTGGTTTTACCTTCAAAATATATTCCAAATCTGAATATGTTTCATGGCTTCCATTGATCCACTCTCATGTAAGACACTATAATTTGTGGCTCAGTTACTGCAATAACCACTTAGCTGGTTGTTCTGTTCCAACTTTTATTTCCTACCATCATTATCCCCCTTAGCAGTCCGAATTATTATTATTTTTAAATATTACACTCAGAATAAAATCCGAATATTCACTGTGATCCACACTTAGGAGATTTAGCCCAAATTTGCTCCACTGCTCTTATCATTCCTATCTCTTCCCTTGCTCTCCAGCCACAATGGCCATCTAGACATGCCTTTGAGATGTTGGGTCTTTTCTCATGTCAGGATCTTGTTCACTCTTTGGTATGTAAGCTTTTTGTGTAGATAACCACAGGACTCATTTCTTGATTACATTAATTTCTATTCTAACTTCAATTTCAGAGTAGATTTTCCTGACCACTCAATCTCAATTTAAAATAGCATTATCAGCATCCTGATTAATTTTTATTAATTTTATTGTACTTATAAGCAACTGACTACACACAAATTCACATAAATATATGCATACGTATATAGGTATATGAATCGATATACACATATATATGTAATTTTTTGTTTGATTTCCAGTCGAAGGTAAGTGCCATGAAATCAGAGACTTTTTGATTAATGAAATATCTTCAGCAATAAGAAAAATGTCTGAATCATAGCAGGTGCTCAATTAACTATCTGATTAACAGGAAGGAAGGAAGGAAGGGGGAGAGAAGGGAGGGAGGGAGGAGGGAAGGAAGGAAAGAAAGAGAAAGGAAAGGAAGAAAGAAAGAAAGAAAGAAAGAAAGAAAGAAAGAAAGAAAGAAAGAAAGAGAAAGAAAAGAAGGAAGAAAAGAAAGAATTCTTGAGCTATTTTGTATTACAAATTTATGTTAAGTTCCCAGATAGTAAATTCCATTGCTTTCTATATTATAATATGTTATTTTTAGTTCAATATTTATTTTGTTTTTACTTATACACAAAATATGAGCAATCTATTTTGGAGGAATGTAGTTATCAATAAAAAGTGTACATCTTCTTTATATAAATATGGTTAAATTTGTGTCCACCTCATCTGTTGATCTATAAACTAATCACCTAAAATTTGAATGAATTTTCAGGGCAGGTTGAATATATGCTAACTTAAAATACCAACTATGTGACATATTGATGGCATAGACAGAGTCATCCTGCATAGCAACTTCCAGTAGTATACAAGAAGCTTATGTGAGTTGCCATCGATGGTGGGGTGACACAGACAAGGAAGACACAATGAGTTTCTAATAAGAGGACAAACTGAAGTCACAAGAGCAGACACTCTAAACTGCCTGCCTTATTTTGTTTGGGCTACATCATGGTCAGTTTTATGTAGCATGCCCCCAGGAGGGGCATTATTCTTCTATTTTTATTTTTAATTTTATTCTTTTATTCTTTCTTCTTTATTTAAATATTTATTTTTTACTTTATTCTTTTATTCATAAGGAAAGTTAACAAGCCTCTCAAGCCCTATTTAGGCAAGGCAGATAGTCTAGAATAATTTGGTTACCTAGTTCTTCATAGAATAAAATTCCGTTGCTCAGTATATAGCCAAGATGTTAATCATATTGTAAAATATTGCCTAGAATTTCTACCTTTAAATGATTTTTATGATCTTCTTACTTGGTGCCAGAATACAAGTACTCACAAAGCAGCTTAGTAAATAAAATTTATTTTTAATGGTGCCTCCATGTACCTTAAAATGGCTACTTCAATTTTTCAAAAGAATCATTTATCTTGATATTTTTTTAATCTCATAATTTTTTTGGATAGATTTTTAAGAACACAACCCTGGAAGAATTTGTTTTTAGGATTCCTTCATATGAACTTTGGTTCTTTGACTGTTCAGGGTTGGATTTATCTATTAATAATTAGCTACACAAAATCCAATTTAAATTTGATGTCACCATATTTAGCAGGGAATTTACAAAAATTCACCACCAGACCTTTTCAGAGTGAGCAGAATTGTATATATAATTATTTTAACCCCAAACTGGTCAATTAGTATGTCAAAATAATTGGATGGTTACACTGAAGTTGATCAGTAGCAGGTGAAATTTGCATAAAACTGTTTAGGTCTAGCTCAGAGTGTCTTGGTCGTTAAAGTGAAAACAAACCACTGGGATCTTGTTAAAATACAGGTTCTGATTAAGGTGTATGATGGGCCCTGATTAAGGTCTATACTTCTAAGAATCTCTCAGGTAATGCCAGGCATTAAAACTGACAAACATCTAGGCCTTAAGTACAAAATCTGCATAGTCAGATATTTTCAAAAAAAAAAAAAAAAATCAATGGTTTAATATCCTCTAACAGATGGGTTAATTCATCATTGTCTATTGCCAACTATTTTAAGTTAGAGTTACACCTAACTTTCTAGACCTCAGTGCTTCATTTTTCTACCCTAGAAGGAAACATACCCTTTTTCTTCAAATTGAAAAAGAAATGAATGTGTACACTTTCAGCACTTCCCTCTTTATATTTTAGTATTTAGAGCTATTTCTATGGTATAGCAGAAAATGCAGACATTACAATGTCTGTATTGTATCAGAAAATGCAGAATTACAATGTAAATTCATAAGTAGGTTGGTGTTTTATTTGGCTGAGATGAAAATAAGGAGCGTCCAGGGAATATAGCTATTGGAAAGTTGAATTTTTCATGGGGCCTGATGCATAAAAGCACTAAGTATCTTTCAAAATATGCTAATTGAATTGAGCCTACAAAATGTTTCAGGAATAAAAAAAAACTGCATATGATTCCCTTTGGATGCCATTTCACAATCTTACCACAGAAATATACTAAAAAATGTGAATTCATTTTCATAATAAGTCTGTATTGAGGTAATTATAGGAAGGCAATGAAAACAAGTGATACAAGCAGTGCCTTAAGGTCTTATTTCTATAGACAATACATGTATAGAAAAAGTTATGAATATAGGTATGGTACTGGTTTGCCAATCATTCCCTGGTAGTTGGAGAATACATTTTTTGATGTGCTTATGTTTTTCTGAAATTTCTGAAGCTGTCACTCTCTTATTACAAAAACCTCCTATTAATAAACCAAAGACCCACTAATGCTTTTTTGACATAGAGTTAACAGTGGATACTTGAAACGATATCCACAAAGGCACCTTTTTGCTATTTAAATGCAATTACTTGGTTGTTGCTATAGTGATTGCTAGAAGAGTATGTGCATTTGCCCTGTAATCGCCTATGCGTTAAATAAACGGATGTTCATGATGTCATAAATCATGTCACGGATGTTCTTGATTTTCATTTCTAAAATTGTTGAAGCAACCTTTTCACTAATAAGTCTCAGATACAAACAATATGCTGCAAGCCTGTGGAGTGTTAAGGATGATCCCCTATGCTTGAAGTAGCTAATAATCACTGCATTATGGTTCATAGTTTAAGTAGAAAATTTAAATAAGAGGTATGACACTGTTAGTATAAAAATGATTTTTTTAAGACCATATTTATTTATTTGAGAGAGAGAGCACACATGCACAAACACAAGTAGTCAGGGGAGCAAGGAGCAGAGGGAAAGGGAGAAGCAGATTCCCCATTGAACAGGGAGCTCACCCGGGGCTCAATTCCAGGGTCCTGGGATCATGACCTGAGCCGAAGCCAGATGCTTCACCGACTGAGCCACCCAGGCACCCCTAAAAATAAATTTGCTATCAGGTATCCATAAGCATTTGATCAAATGAAAACTGAAATCATCTATTATGTAAATAATAAAATTTAGATGACCAAATTTGTTAACGCTTTACATTTCTAGTTATTTTTCTGAATTCATTTGGCATCCGTATAGTTAGAAGAATAAACAAAGTAATCAGGTATGAAGCAAGAGCTTCTAAATCCCCTTGAATCAGACTCCTCCTATGCTGCAGCTCTGCAATCATTTGTTGGCTATTTAATATTTCAAAAAAGGATATTTATTTTGTAATCACCTAAAATTAGATAAAATCTAATACACGTATGAAGAAGCTATCATGTATATATAATTTGTTTAATTACATGCTGTTGGTCCACATTCAAAATATGTTTTAGGGGCATCTGGGTGGCTCTGGCAGTTAAATGTCTGCCTTTGGCTCAGGTCATGATCCCAGGATCCTCGGACAGACCCGCACGTTGGTCCCCCTGCTCAGTAGAGAACCTCCTTCTCCCTCTCCCTCTGCTTGCAGCTCCCCCTGCTCGTGCTTTCTGACTCTCTCTCGCTTTCTGTCAAATAAATAAATAAGATCTTTAAGTATATGTGTGTTTTAAATTGCCTACAAATAGAAAAAGAAAAGGTAGCTACCATGAAGAGTTTTCTGCTGAGTCCTTGAAGAATTTCTGTTTCTGGCCTTGCCAATACAGACAATTATTAATAGAAATAAGGGTGTTATTAAAAATAGGATTTGGCATGCCATGGGAGGGCATGAGGAGTATATATTTTGTATTTCATGTTTGTAACTAAATTTGAAATCACTTCCAAGAGGTACATTTTGTTTTACTTTCCATGATTTTAATCATGAAACCAGAAGAAAAGGAAATACAAATTTATCAGTGGGCAGAGGAAGTATGCCCCAGAATATAAAAATGTTTGTCAGTGATATAGAGGGAATCTACCATGTTTGTCACATCATGCATTAGCATTGCCTTTCCTCAACCACATCACACTTAAACTCCATCATGGGGAGGGTATTGGAAGGGTTGCTTATTAAAATTGTGACAGAAAATGAAAGATGACACTTTTGAAAATCTACTAATAAATTGAGAAACATAACATAGTTCTATCTCTTCTGTAACATCAGTGGCATTGTCTTAAAAATAATTATAAATAATTAGAGCAGTACCACTGGCATCTTCCACCAACATGTCAGTTTACGCTTCTTCCCCTGAGATTCTTCTGTTCCTGATAATAGAAGGGAGTGGAGGTCAGGTTTTATGGTGCGAGTGCAGGAGTGCTGTGTGTGATCCTGTGTGCGGGGAATATTGTCACACACATGCTTAGTAAGTAATAGTAAGCTGCTCTTTCTGCCTCTGGAGTATAGTCGTAGCTGCTGACTGTTCCATACTTTGCCAAAAGGCATTAAGAGCTTCTTTTGACAAAGTAAGTGGGTAAGGCTTCTGACAGCTTCTGAAATCAAACATGTAATGACTTGTGGTGTGAAGCTCATAAATTAAGAAGGCTAGTTCCCCTAGCTATGTTCCCCAGGGCCTTTATTACCTGAATCCCAGCAGAGACTGGAAACACAGAAGGGAGGAGCAAGCTGCTCAGATACTTCTGTCAGTCTGCCTTAGCAGCTCTCTTGGAAGTGGCTACATCTCCTCCATGACTCCAAATCCCATGGAAAAGGTCCACAAACCTCCAGCTTCCATCCAGTCTCTGGGCTTTACTTCAGGTGACACTATTATTTCCCTTTCCTTCTCCAGTCAAGGAGTGGTGGGTGGTTTCCTGCTATTACTAATATTTTGGCTCCCTGTCCCTCCTCCAGTTTGTCCCCGGTTCCTTTTTTATCTTCTTAAGCATACCTCTGAACTGAGTTCTCTTTTTGCAGCCCTTTGTTTTCCCAATTATACTAGTAAGTGAAATACTGAAAGTTCAGCCAGGTATTATATTGGTTCAAAATTGCATATACTCTACAGATTAAAAAGAAAAACACTAGGATTAAGTGGAAAGCTGTAGTTTTGTCTCAGAGTCTCAAATGATCATAACCTGCAAGTGTTATATTAACAGGTGAATGTTCCAAAACAATTCAACATATTACCTGATGGGAGTTACCAGTATTTCAAACACAGTTTTACAGGTAATAGCTAGGAGATATGCCTTGTATATGTAACACATTCTACTCATGAATAAGAAATTAAGAAAGCCAAAACTTTATATGGGAATACATGCTTATTAAAGGCAGAGTCATAGTGTTTAACAACATGGAGTATGAACCTTGAGTCCTAAACCAGTAACAAAGTAACTCTTTGTGATACTTTGGGTCACTTTCCCTCTCTAGACTTTGATTTCCATGTGAATGTAAGAGGGATAAACCTCACAAGTTCCTGTGATATGAGTGTTTTTATTTCCATTTTACCAAAGAGGAAAACTGATTAATTATTTTATTCTCTGAAACTCAATGTCCAGTAACCAGTGTGTAGAGGAGCTGGATTTTAAATCTCCAAAGTCCTTGCATTTATAAATGTTTATTTGTAAATAGTGCCTTATACAGTTGTTCATATCATGTTCTGTTAGCTAGATTTTATTAACCCTATCAGTTTTCCTGGGAAACATTTGTCACAGACCCATCAAGCCATTCTCAGAGGTAGCAAAATTTCAAATAAATTAAGAATCTGAATTTATGATGCCTCAAATGTCTCCTGAATTTTGAATTTTGGGAAAAAAATTGCAGATCCAAATAAATTTCCAATGAGATTTTTTTTTCCCCCTACAGTGAAAACATCACAAATCCAGAAAAAATCGGGTTCTTTAAATGACTGTAATTTAGGTAAATCTTTCTAAAAGAAGTAAGTAATGAGATGTTTGGCCTGTATTTTAATAGTGAGTCATTAAAATCCTGTTTTTTTCATAATTAATTATAGAAATTATTTTTCTGATTCTTTTCTCATCTGAATATATGTCGAGATTTAGATAATGCTTACCATTCAAATAAATTAAAACTTAAAAGGCTCTGGATATTGTGGTAACATAATTCTCCTTTGAAGCTTAAAGCTATAAATTCATGGCAATTAAAAAACCAATGAATTATCTGTTCTTTGTGGTGATGTGGCAGGTGGTTGACTTTAAAGAACAAGGACTAGTGAAAGCCAAATTCTACCCAACCATGGAAATTGTATGACCCAATTAAAGAGCTATCACAGCATTTCCTTTTGAACTAAGACATTAAATTCTTTGAACAGAAAGGTCCTTATACCTAAAGCAGCTATTTGCTATGGTATATGATTGTAAATATATAGATTTCTTGGTAAGTAGATGAAAATGAGGAATGAAACAGAAACCTTGCTTTGAAACCTTTTCTAATATATGATGGTGAAATCTCTCTTAAGGAAATTTCTTTGTGGCTGCTATTATTCTGTGTTTTCTTAGAAGTCTAGCTAGTTTCTCTCCTTTCATGGAGCATATCCTTCCATCCTGTTCATTAAATGTCTGAGGTTCTTGAAAAGTGCTCAATTACTTTTCTGTCCTCATATATATATATGCTTTTATAATTGTGCTTCTTTTATTCACGTTAAATGTGAAATTGAGCACTGCTTTAATCTCGGTTTTGGAATGACAAAGGGAACAAGGCTCAGAAAGCTATTCTGACAATACTTGTATCCAAAATCAAGGAGTATTCAAAAGTAAATCTTAGGTATCCAAAATCCTCATTAAAGTATATGTCTCCTCAATCCAAATGCTTTATATTCGGACAAATGCTGGAGTTTATGCCTTACCTGATAACACAAGATGATTGAGAGGTTTTTCTCCCTAAAGGAAGAAGTATTATATAAATATTGGTAATACCAGGATTTCTAAGTGGATAGAAAAATAAATTGTTAAGCATAAAACACAGTTCTGAGGTACATTTTGGTGGATGTTTACATAGATTACTTTAAGACTGAATCATAAAGGTCACTATGACAGATATATTAATTTGATCATATAAATGAGAAAAAATATTTGAGTGAGACAGCTATTTTCCTTTCTTGATGGAAAACTGAACATGTTGATTTGTTCATCAAAATTCAGAGGTGGACTGTTTCATTATCTTTGACAACTAATATTCAAAGCTTTCTGTTTTCTATTTATCTTTGCCTTTTAACAAACTATGAGTACTGGTTCAAAAAGAATATGTTTCATGCAGGTAAAAATGTGATGACACTTTTAAAAATGGTGTTAACTGAATAAATATAAATGAAGAACTGTATTTCTAAATGCAATGATCATTCTCTATGAGAGAAGTTCACCATTTAGTAATTTGTTTCTGGCTGTATAAAACTGAAGTAGGATAGTTCTCTAGGTGATATATAAAACTCATGTAAATCCTTATAATTACAAAACCCCTCAGTGTATATTATGGTCTTCCATTCTCAAAAATCTACATGAAGTAAAAAATGCAGGGATTTTTAATCTGCATTTACCAATGTAGGAATTGGGACTCAGGAGGATGGATGAAGCCATGTGGTATAAATAGCAGACATAAGAAAAGAACCTGATTTTTCTGAAATCTCAATGAGGTGAGAAGACAAATGACAGAGTTGAGTGTATAAAAAACAAATACAGAAAAGAAAGAAAAATACAGAGTGGTAAAATGAGAAGAAAGAATGGAAAATGCAGTGTCTAAAGCTTCTAGAGGGATGCAGTGGAGAGGGAGGAATCCTTAATTCTCAAGGCAGAGGTGGGGCACAATTCAGAGAGGTGGATGAACTCTTTTCCCTCCGAGCAAATAAATAGGGAGATAAAGGTAAGTTCAGAAATTCCCAAGGATTACCATTTTGATTGGTTAAGCATACACTATTTTAATGCTGCTAGGTAAATTTAATAGGAATAATCAAAATAAATATTTTAAATTTCTTCCGGAGAATGAAGTATTTCTAAATACAAAAGAGGGCTGCCCTTGAACGCGGGTGCCATTAACATTATAAGGGTGACTTAATAATATAAGGGGCCTGATCTGACCTCCAATGTCTAGGTCCATCATAAGTGGTGTAGAGACAATAACCTTAGTTGGGGCCAGAATCTGTCAGATTTTTCAAAGCTTAATCAATGGGCAGGAATAATTGTGCATTAGACATTTTGGGGTTGCAAGAAATAAAGATTAATTCAGGCTTATTCAAACTAATGGGGATATATTGAAAAGGCATGCAGGAAAGTAAGGAAAAAGTAAGAAACTCATCAACCAAGAACTAACACTCCAGTTTCAGGGTCAGTGCAGCTCTGGGAATCATCTTCTTAGCAGCAGACATCTTTTGGATTCTGTTTCCCTGCCCATTCTCTTTGTATCACATCCATACATCCTGAGTCAGAGGATGTTATTGGCAGAACTCATTGCCTTATGGTACAGAATGGTCATGTCAGACCACTTTAATGAGTTATTAGAAAAATTTATAGATGGTCTCTTCTATTAATTTCTATTGTCTTTATAAGGCTCAGTTCAAAAGCAGAACAGATTGTAAGCAATAACCTTATATTACCTCCCTGAACCCATTATTTCCTCCAAGGAAAATGTAGGGAGTGTCAGTCAAGGTGAGACCCATGGCTTCTCCTGCTCTGTTTTGCTGAACTACCTGAAGAGAGTCAAGCAAAAATACATGAGGCAAAAGCTATGAACTTGGGATTGAGACTGCAGTAGGAATTCCCCCCATAGAATTTAAAGTTGCTCCATCAGCTGCAGGCAGCTGACAGCAGCTTTTTATCTGGAAAATATTTTGCCTGATGTTTTCTAAAACTCTGGAAAATCATTCAGCTTGTCAGTGAAGCTGAAAAGACAGGTTCTTTGATATGTAGCAGCAGGTTAGAAACTTCCACTCTTCTCAGCTGTCAAGGTGGGAGGAAACTTTTCAATGTGCATCATCACAGAAGGCATTTCAGGACATGATTGTCTTTAAGAATAAAGACATTTAAGAATAAGATGCTTCCATGGGGGCTTAAGTGGGTAGGAGAAGAATCAACGAAACAAGATGGGATTGGGAGGGAGACAAACCATAAGTGACTCTTAATCTCAGAAAACAAACTGAGGGTTGCTGGGGGGAGGGGGTTTGGGAGAAGGGGGTGGGAGTATGGACATTGGGGAGGGTATGTGCTTTGGTGAGTGCTGTGAAGTGTGTAAACCTCGTGATTCACAGACCTGTACCCCTGGGGATAAAAGTATATGTTTATAAAAAAAATAAAATAATTAATTTAAAAAAAAAAAAAAAAGAATAAGATGCTTCCAAGGCCAAAAGCACTGTTAGAATCTGAAATCGCTGATGAATTGAAGGGCATTAGAAGCAAAAGGCAATATTGCTCATTCATCCTACTGGAGTGAACGAGGATATACACATCAGTTGCAAAGACAGCGTAGTTGAGAGTCAGAACTTCCAATAGGTTTTATTTCACACATCAATTTGAATCAAATAGCAGTGGCTTAGAGGTACTCTTGAAGAAAAGGAGCTAGCTATGCTCTCATTATTCCAACGGTCAGGTATGGACCAGGAGAACCAGCACCATCTGGGCTTCACCCAAGACCTATCTAATGAAAATCTGTATTTTCAGTTGTGATAAAATATGCATAGCAGTAAAATTTACCATCTAAATTAGTTTTGAATGTTCTGTTCATTGTGTTAAGTACATTCCAATGTTGTGCGACCAATCTCCAGAACTCTTACATCTTGCAAAACTGAAGTTCTATGCCTATCATACAAAACTGCAATTTGGACGAATCTTGAAGACATTACATATGCTAAATGAAATAAGCCAGTCAAAAAGAGACAAATACTGTATAATTCCACTTTTATGAGAGCCTGTATTTTAACAATATCCTCACATGATTCATTTGAACATTAGGACACTAATTTAGATACATCTCTGGGCTCAGTAGGTATGAGCATCATAAAAGGTTAACAGCACAATTATTGGACTTTTTAATCCCTGGTAGAGTAGAAAGAACTTATATTTGGAGTTCCAGTGGATCTGTTTTATGATCCTATCTCTGTTGCCTACCAGCCATTTGATAATAGATAATTTAAATCCTTAAACCTCATTTTTAAAAATCTGTAATATGATCATGATAAAAGCCCATTAGGATTTTTTTCATGATGCTTAAAGGAGATACATACTGACTATTTATTGGAGCCCTTGGCACATATTAAGTACACTTAGTAAATAATTCACTATTATTGTTATCTGGATCAAAAACACTACCACTAATGGCCTTGCAAATGTATTTGGTATTCTAACAAGATAAGAAGTCCTTGAAATTTATAGAATCTTGACCTAAGAGAACAATCTCAAATAAACATATTGAATGTGATTTAAGGACATGGGCATTATGAAAGTCAAAAGGCTGTGCAGTTTTCAATAATTTTGAAAACCCCATTATAAAAGACTAAGGCACCCAAATAATTCCAGAATTTGCTTCTTTCTGCCTCCAAAAGGAGAGCACTCACAATGACTCCAGCAACTAGTACAATTATTCAAGGTTATCAATGTTAATTCTGAAAGTATTTTCAGTCATTTTTTTTTTGTCCTAATGAAGTTTGAATTAATTCATCCCCCGTTTTTTTCTGGAAACAAAGAATGTGGTCACCACTAAGTATGGCATAGACATGCTCCAGCTTAAATAATAATTCAGTTCCTTTAGCCCATTTTACCATGAACACCAATCAACCTTTTCCTCTTTTATTACAGCCTCACATGTGTGACACTGGCTAATATTTTTGTAGCAAAATTTCCTGAATGAATGTTTTATACATTCCAACTTTACACCTAGTAATGTGTTTAGTCACCACATCTCTAAATTAGATCTGACCCGTGTTATGTCTCCAATCCAATGTGCCTAAACCAATATTCTAGTAGCCAGCCTGGGTTTTCTCAATCAATGACAGAAGCTTTTCCTAAAACAGGGGGTCAAAATAGATTACTGCTTGTGATGAGTTCAATTTTTATTCGATTTATAAAGGTACTGTTCAAAAAGATTATCCTAGAGGTGGGACCAATGAAAAATCAGGGAAAACATTACCATTTTGAACTGAGCATGGATGGGGAATTTGATTCCCTAAGATTAAGAACAATAGGTAAAATGAAAGTTAAAATTAAAAAATCACAAGAAAGACTTCTGAGAAAAGACTTCTTATAAAAGGTGAAATTAAATGTTATGATGATAAATTATGAAAAAAATTCGTGGGAATGAAAATATATGCTTTACTATCAAAGAAACAGAATCTGACATAATGGAAATAAAAATTGTTTTGTTTAGAAGTCAATGTGTATTGATTAAACTATGTGTTAAAGCAAAACAAATTTTACAAAGGGATACACAAACTTAACTCTAACACCTAAATAAATGTGTATCAATTCAGGAAGACTCCTGAACAAAATCGTACATTAGATTAAAAATTATGCAATCTCTTAAGTAAAGAGCTATACTTATTTTATAAATCATATGTACTTGTATATGTATGTATATACACATTAATATGTGTGTATGCATAAAGAAATAAAAATGATAACATATATAATTGTTATATATAAGTAGAGCTCTTTAGCTAAAAATATATCATATATATGATATGAGCTAAATGGTAAATGCTATTGTTTTTCTTTCTTTTACTAAGTTTACTTTTTTTTTTTTTAAGAATTATTTATTTATTTATTTGACAAACAAAGATCACAAGTAGGCAGAGATGCAGGCGGGGTGGGGGGAAGCAGGCTCCCTGCCCAGCAGAGAGCCCAATGTGGGATTAGATCCCAGGACCCTGGGATCATGACCTGAGCTGAAGGCAGAGTCTTTAACCCACTGAGCCACCCAGGTGCCCCTAAGTTTACTTTTTTATTTGTAGAAATCTTGACATTGTGAATGGTTCCATCTACTTTTTAAGACACTAGGGTGTAACTTTATGCAGTGCCAAAATTTTAGGAAGAAAATACAGAGATTTATTGGGAAAAGTGGAGATTTTTTTTCATGAAATGCTAATACATATGTTGGTTACATGTAGACCTTCAAAAATACCAGCGCAATTATTCATTCATTTTACTACACAAAACCAGTAAATTAAATCTTAAAATGAGGGTCAATGTTGAACTGTATAATAAATAACATATGTAATTGTCATCATAATATTGTTAAGTTATATCACCAAACAAATGATTTGTTTAGGAATTCCTGCTGATATAGTGAATGAACTCTGCTTCATAGATTACTAGGAAGAAAATTTGTTTTTGTTTTTGTTTTTAACTTTTCTCTTATATCTGTTTGTTTTCTTGAAGCAGGTAACAAAACTACAGATAAAAATAGTTTATTCATACAAAATGATGGTATTTACATAAATTAAGTCATTTTTTCTCAAAGAAGAAAGTTATAAATAAAAGATTAACCTCGAATTTGTCTTTTCACATGATTTTTTATTCTGCTGATATAAAATAGACGCTAAGATTAGACTAAGTAATACATAGCTAATATATAATTTCAGGTTTAAAAAACTATAATTTTATGAAATCTGTGTTCTCATCAGTGAGTTTAATCAAGAAATGAATTTAGAATAAAATTAAGCACTAAAGAAATCAGTCACCAATGATTGTTATAATAATCTAAGTCTTCATTTAATCTGAGTTTAAGATAACATTTTACTTCAAGGTCTGTCAACTTAATTTTAATTGGCATTTTAATAAATTAAATAACAAAAAAATGGTTATCTACTTAAAATAGCATAGCCCCCTAAAAGCTACAGAAAAATCATTCTAATTCATGAATGCCTAAATGAATAGACATGGATTTGCATTTTCTGATTGTGCATACAAGGTTAGTGTGGGTACAAAAATCCAGTGTCTGGAATTCATATTCTTTAATTCTCCAACATAATTTATTTAGTTCCTTGTTCAACATAGCTCATTAGTTATTACATGATTATTATCTAATTATTTTAGGATCTTATTAATCAAAAGGTGAGAGAAACAGTATCATCTTAAGCCCCTAAAGTCTGAATTGGAAAATGCTCAGGCTTAGAAAAAACTTTTGCTCAAATTAAGTCAAAACAAAACAAAACAAAAATACCAGGCAATTGGAAGTTGGTGAGGTTAGGATGCAAGGAAAAGAGAACTAAAGTTACCTATTCAAGTAAAGATTTAGAATGCAAAAGAATCAATGGAAAAATTTCAAGTGTAAAAGCAAATAGAGTAAATCTCCAGCTGAGCATGAATAAGGATAGGCAAAACCAAAGAGGGAGTTTGGAAGGTACATCCAGAAGAGATTCATTGTGGAAAATAAAGCTTGTTTGTGTCTTTCTGTGTCTGTGTGTGCAAAGTGGAGGTCTGGAAAGGCCTGAACAGTTGTATTATGTGCCAATCTGACTGTATCACAGCTGTTAATTCCCTGGTGATGATCCATTGTTAAAAATACACATAAATATATATTTTATATAGCATATAATATATGTGGTAAATAAATATATTATATATATATATGTTTTTATATTTTTATATATATATATATATATATATATATATATATATATATTAGTGTCATTTTCTCCAAAATGTGTTGTATTAAGGTGTTTGGTGAAGTTTTGCTGTGTTAAAACTGGAACCAGTAAGGGTTCAAATGATTTAGTGGAAAGTCAAAATTCAGTATTGGTTGAAAGTAGCAACCAGGTCAGTAAAATGTCTGCCGGCCAAAAATTAGAATTCAGACTTAAAAAAAAGAAAGGAAAGGAGGAATAATAAGAAAATATGTAGTCATAAGAGAAGCAAGACCAAGTAAAAGGGACAAAGGAAAATACAGAAAAATTAAACTCTAAGATTTTTAGCTCTGGAGCTCTGGATTTCCATCTAATAGTGTTTCCCTTTAGCATGAAAAAAAAAATTTTTTTTAAGATTTTATTTATTTATTTGACAGGCAGAGATCACAAGTAGGCAGAGAGAAAAGGGGAAGCAGGCTCCCTGCTGAGCAGAAAGCCTGATGCGGGGCTCAATCCCAGGACCCTGGGATCATGACCTGAGCCAAAGGCAGAGGCTTTAACCCACTGAGCCACCCAGGCACCCCAGCATGAAAACTGTCTTTCAACAATTCTTATATAGCAAGTATGCTACAAACAAATAATCTCACTTTTCTTTTCTGCCTAAAAAAAAAAAAAAAAAAAAAATGTGTTTTCTTCTTTCTTGTTGAAAGAATAATATATAGATGCAGAATTCTTACCCCATATTTTTCTCTGGCATTTTGAAGATTTTGTTTCAGTGTCCTCTAGTCCCATTGTTTCTAATGTGAAGTCAATCGGTATTGTCAGTTAGTGATCCCCCAATGTAATCTGTGCCAACCCTACCATTTCACATTTTTCTCTGATTCTTAGCACTTGGATTATAATGTGCCTAGGTGATTTCTTTTCTAAATTTATCTTGCCTGTAGTTTGTCAAACTTCTTGGGTCTGTGGCTTTATGCTTTTCATGATTCCTTTAAAATTATTATCTCATATTTACTTAAATAATTTCTTTGTTTCATTCCTTTCTTCTCTGGCTTTAATCATATGCAAGACAGACTGTTACTTCACAAATATCGTTTGCTCTGATCTTTTTTTTTTTTTTTTAAGATTTTATTTATTTATTTATTTATTTATTTATTTTTGTTTCAATTTTTTTTTAATTAATTTTTTATTTTTTATAAACATATATTTTTTATCCCCAGGGGTACAGGTCTGTGAATCACCAGGTTTACACACTTCACAGCACTCACCAAAGCACATACCCTCCCCAATGTCCATAATCCCACCCCCTTCTCCCAAACCCCCTCCCCCCAGCAACCCTCAGTTTGTTTTGTGAGATTAAGAGTCACTTATGGTTTGTCTCCCTCCCAATCCCATCTTGTTTCATTTATTCTTCTCCTACCCACTTAAGCCCCCATGTTGCATCACCACTTCCTCATATCAGGGAGATCATATGATAGTTGTCTTTCTCTGCTTGACTTATTTTGCTAAGCATGATACGCTCTAGTTCCATCCATGTTGTCGCAAATGGCAAGATTTCATTTCTTTTGATGGCTGCATAGTATTCCATTGTTTATATATACCACATCTTCTTGATCCATTCATCTGTTGATGGACATCTAGGTTCTTTCCATAGTTTGGCTATTGTGGACATTGCTGCTATAAACATTCAGGTGCATGTGCCCCTTTGGATCACTACGTTTGTATCCTTAGGGTAAATACCCAATAGTGCAATTGCTGGGTCATAGGGCAGTTCTATTTTCAACATTTTGAGGAACCTCCATGCTGTTTTCCAGAGTGGCTGCACCAGCTTGCATTCCCACCAACAGTGTAGGAGGGTTCCCCTTTCTCCACATCCTCGCCAGCATCTGTCATTTCCTGACTTGATTTTAGCCATTCTGACTGGTGTGAGGTGATATCTCATTGTGGTTTTGATTTGTATTTCCCTGATGCCGAGTGATATGGAGCACTTTTTCATGTGTCTGTTGGCCATCTGGATGTCTTCTTTGCAGAAATGTCTGTTCATGTCCTCTGCCCATTTCTTGATTGGATTATTTGTTCTTTGGGTGTTGAGTTTGCTAAGTTCTTTATAGATTCTGGACACTAGTCCTTTATCTGATATGTCGTTTGCAAATATCTTCTCCCATTCTGTCAGTTGTCTTTTGATTTTGTTAACTGTTTCCTTTGCTGTGCAAAAGCTTTTGATCTTGATGAAATCCCAATAGTTCATTTTTGCCCTTGCTTCCCTTGCCTTTTGCGTTGTTCCTAGGAAGATGTTGCTGTGGCAGAGGTCAAAGAGGTTGCTGCCTGTGTTCTTCTCAAGGATTTTGATGGATTCCTTTCGCACATTGAGGTCCTTCATCCATTTTGAGTCTATTTTTGTGTGTGGTGTAAGGAAATGGTCCGATTTCATTTTTCTGCATGTGGCTGTCCAATTTATTTAGCTTTTTCTTTTTGATCATTTGGATAATTTCTATTGAATGTCTTCAAATTCACTGATATTTTCCACTCTCATTAATCTGTTAAACCCTTCAATTACATTCTTCAGTTCTACTATAGTGTTTTTTTTTTAATTTCTAACAAATCAGAATTTACAGTTTTAATCTCTGTTGACACAACTTTTCTGTTTACACAACTTGTCCACTTTTTCCCTTTAACATTTCCCATTTCCCTTTAAACATTTTCCCTTTCTCTTTTAACATATTACTCATAGCTATGCAAAAGTCCCTATCTGATCATTTCAGCCAATGAGCCCACAATAAGGGGGTTTCATGGATGACTTTCTTTTTTGATCATGGGTCACATTTTACTGCATCTTCATATGCCTCATTTTTTTATTGTATGTTGGACAATGTGTGTAAAAGAATAGTCAATATTATAGGAATATATTTTCTCCTCAGAAAATTTTATGTGTTTTTCTGTGAGATTCCTAGTTTGGCAAGGTGGGGGAAGACTGAATCAATCTAATGTGGAAGTGTGTGGGGTCTGAGCTCTCTTGAAACTTCAATTCAGTTCCCCACAGATTTCATATATTTTGAGAGTGATATTAAGACTGTTTTCAGCAGGACTAGAATCTGAACTAGATGAAACCTTTCAAGACCTGGTAATGTTTTACTGATAGCTTCTAGCTTTCCAAACTCTGATAATTATCTCTGCTTTTTAGCCTTGGTGATGACTTTTTGGATTACTAGAAAGCTCTTACTGCTTTCCAGTGTATCTCTTTGTACCTCAGGAGATCTCTCACTGCCCTGCTGCATTGCCTTGAGACTTTGGAGAGTTACTACAGTGAACTCCATGCAAACCCAGGTTTCCTGGTGGAAATTACATTAGCTCTCTTGCTTAATCCCTGCCCTTTTAAGACAGCAACAATGGACTCTAGATGCCTTGAAAGGTTTTTTTCTGAATTCTGTCATGATTCCAGCCTTTTCACACTCTCAGGCCCGTGGGAAAGAGTTGTGAATGGAGATGCACTCACCTTGTGATCAGGGTGCCTCCACATGCTAATCCACCAAAGTCACTGCATGAACATCAGACATTTTTGAAAAGTTCGGTTGGTTTATCCCTACCCAAGTCACCACAAACTCTTCCTCCTCCTGCTTTCTGAAAGTAATCATTAGTTTGTTTATTTTTATGAGTTGTTCTTATTCTTCGGATAGGAATAATGTCCTCTTAAGATTTTCTATGTGGTAAGTTTTAGTTTTCTACTTGATTTCTAAGACATGAGAAATAAGTCAGTTTTAAAATTGCCCTTAATCACAAAAGAGTTTGGAAATATCTGCAATTTTACAACTATATCAAATGTTAAAGATTGAGTGTCAGAAGAACCAGAAAGTGACAGAGATAGTTCCAAAAATGAATATGACTTGAAAAAGTTTCCTGTGATGAATTGTAGATTAATTAGACTTGGAGTGAATGCACTTACTTTTAGTTTTCAGGATCTCAATATATTGTGATTCTGCTTGACTTTGAGGCAAACAACAAAATCAGGAAACCAAATGATATTTCTTTAATGAGTTGTTTTTATATTCCCTTTTCCCTATCAAGGTCTTGTTTTACAAGATGGTTAGAAGTTTAAATGTTGTAGCATCTCCTGTAGTTTCTAAGTAATAAATATTTAAAAAAAGGTCACCAGTTAATATTTTCATACCAAATAATAGTTTTTAATTTAAGAAAAGAAAATTTTTCTCTTATAATAAAATTATTTTCTAAAACTCCAAGTATTAAATCAAAGTCAGAGTTGTAAGAGATGGTAAAAAATTATTCCATATATTTTGTTTCTCTTTTTCTTCTGAATGATATTTATTACCAAAATGATTCAGTACATTTTGTACATCTAGGATAAAATGCCTGCAGATGTATTCATATAAGAGTATCATTCTGAAAAAAGTTAATAGAGAAATAAAAATACTGTCTTAGACTTAAGTTATACAAACATATTTACTATTCTTTCCTGGGACAAAGGCCTTCCCAAGTCTTATGTTCATTGCACACTTAATGAAAATCCCAGATATTTTAGTAATTCTTTTATTATAACTGTTATTTAAAGGCCTGAAACATTAATGTACCACTAATGTACCTGTAAACTTTTTTAAAATTTATAGTTTAATTGTTTTATCTTTCAGTGTCTGTGTTTATACTGAAGCAGGCACTGTACTAAAAAGTATTATAATAATACTTAAAAAACTTAAAAATTTAAAAGACTTAAAAAATAGAAAGACTGGACCATTTTTTAATATGAAGCATGGGCTACATAGGGAAATAAATGTCTTTTTCATATGATGTTAGCAATGTGTACTTCCTGTTTCTCCTCCTCGAGAGTATAACTATCTGTACACAGGTTTCAGTGACTAGCCACTCTCAAAGTGACTTTCCACGCACAGAATAACATTTTCTTCCCTTTTTTTCTTTCTTTCTTCCATCCATTCTACCTACCTTTCTCTCTCTCTCTCTCTCCTTCCTTCCTTCCTCCCTCTCTCCCTTCCGCCCTCCTCCTTTCCCTCTGTTCTTCCTTTTTTCTCCCTCCTCCCTCTGTCCCTCCTTTCTTTCCTCCTGGCCTGCCTTCCTTCTTTCCTTCCTTCCTTCCTTGCTTCCAACTTTGGATTCTGAGACTCCATCTCCATTCTTTCTGCTGGAATTGATTTCTCCATCTTCTGTATTTCATATATTTCAAAATTTTTTTATAGTCCTCAGGTTCCACGTGGTATAATCAGTAGCTCTACACATTTACTTTCTGCTTTTGGTTTGTAAACTCCTTGACAGCTGAGTCCTAGTATTCATTTGTTTATGTTATTTTAACAAAAACTAATATAGCACTAAAAATATGTCAAATAGTGTTTTAAATGCTTTATGTTCATTCATTTAATCACCATAACAATCGTATTAACTGGATACTGTAATTATCTCTATAATAAAAGTATCATTCATCTTCTAATCTTGCTAGTACCTGGCACATAAGAAATTTTCATTAAACGTTGAATTAAACTTCAGTTGTCTGTTTAATGATTCACATCTACTTAATGTCAGTGTTCTTGGAACTTGATTACATTTTGCGAATTATAAAGATGACTAATCTGGTTTTTTATTCCACAATTGAATCTGGGAAAATGACATAAACAGGATAATGACTTCTTTTCCTGGAGAGTGCAGATATATCAGGATATGATCAGGAAATTGTGTATCAGTTGGTATTTAATAATATGTAGGCATGCAGGAGACTGCTAGGAGGAGTTCAAGCATTCTAAGCAAAGGGAAAAAAGAAAGATGTGACATACCTGGAGAACTACAAAGTTTGGTGTGGCCAGACCACAGAATAAAGTATATAAGCAGAGTGGAAAGAAAGTAGTCATGAATTACTTTTTATGCCATACAAAGAAGTTCAGATTTAATCCTGACCTAATTTTTTTCAAAATGCATCCTAGGGATCACTGGTTCTGTGTGGTATCCATAGAACAACAATAAATTTGAACAAAAACAGAAAGCTTTTCAGGATAAAATAATTTCAAGAAACTCCGTGTGCTATAATATATTGTGCAATTTGAAAGAGAGCATAAAAGTATATTAAAAGTTCTCAGAAACACTGCAGTATAGAAAACTGTTTAATATTGTTTAATACAGACATCTCTCTATATATCTGATGACAGCCTTGCTTTTACTGTAATTTCTATAAATACCTGAAGGACAGATTTGAGAAAACATGTTAAAGATTTCATCAAGTCTGTAACATAATCAGATTAGTATTCTAGAAGGTTCTATATAAGTGGCAGTATATAAATGGATTGAAAGAGGCAAGATGAAGGTACCTGGGAGGAATTATTCCTTTATTAAGTCACCCAGGAATAATTACTAAGAGAGAAATGCTGAGAACCCTAAGGTAGCTGAGAGGGATGGGGGTAGATACTTTTAAGATAGAGTACAGAGTAAAAGGATTTAGTACCAGGCAGGAAAAAGGGAAATCAAGGACTTTCAGATTTTTGACATGAATGACTGAGTAGATCTTTACCATAAAGAAAAATAGGAAATTCATGCAAAACACAGTCTAGGAGAAAGGTAATGATTAAATATTGGTAAATGAATTTGAGTCCTTATAGAGAATCTGGTAGAAAAATCTAGGAGACAACTGGCTTTTAAGGAGTAGGTGAGGTCATGAAAGAGAAGAAATAGAGGAACCCTGGGATTAAGGCCATAAAAAAGACAATTCAATAGACTCTTGTAACACAGAAGTAGGTACAAGGGCATATAGTGATGGAAAAGAGAGGGAGGGAGGTAGTTACTGAAAAGAGCAGACCAAAATGTCCCTAGTAGCTAGCTGATTTTGGGAAGGGGGTTTTGGGAGGAATGAGACAATGAATGAACAAAAGTGGTGAAAATGTGAAAATATAGAAGAGTATAAAAGAGAAGCACCTGTGTGGCTGAGTCAGTTAAGCAACTGGCTCTTGGTTTTGGCCCAGGTCATGATCTCAGGGTCATGGGATTGAGTCCCATGTTGGACTCCATGCCCAGTATAGAATCTGCTTATCCCTCACCCTCTGCTCCTCCCCCTGATTGTGTTCTCTGTTCCCTCCCCAATAAATAAATTAATAAAATCTTAAAACAACCCCCCTCCAAAAACGATCATAGAAGATATAGCAACCCATTTTCATACTTGCGAAAAATTTGAACTGTTGATGCTTTGTTATTGAACTGATATTTTATAATATGAACAATTTTTTACAGGATCTAGGACTATGGTTCTGTGAGTTAATACATGCTTATATCTACATATACTAGGATCTGTTTGGAACTTTGTGTTGCTTAAAGATGTCTTAATAAAAGAATTCTCAGTTTGAGGCAAACAGTATTTTGTTCTAAATAATACAAAACAGTATTTGTTCTAAATAATTACTTTTCTGTGTCTTGGTACTCTCCTTGTAATCTTTCTATTTTTCCCCTGTATTACACTTAAAATTTTAAGAGTGTGTATCTCTTCTATTGGAGATAGAGTTAAAGTGTTGCAAAATAAAAACATACTTTGTATTCCCTTAAATTTTCATTTTTTGTTCTTGGTTTCTCATTAAATACTGTGTATAAAATGTACTATATTTTTATGGAAAGGAAATCTTAGACTGATGAGCAAATCTCCTCTTTAATTATCCTAAGTATTAGTTTCAGTCACTTCCATTGAATTTTACCCATAGTTTGAAAAATTTTAAAAAAATATTATAAGCTTATCACTTTAAGGTATCAAGATATCAGAAATAGTTATATAAATGATAAACTATTTCAAATATATACAGTCAGGGAAATAAAAATGTCTCAGAATTTCTACTACATTTTTTATCTGAAGAAACTGGCTTGCAGGCATCATCTTATTTTATTAAAATCATTGCATAAAAAAGGAACAGAAGAAGGCCTCTGGGCTTGGCATATCAACTACATTTTGTCTTACTCATTTCCATTTTCTATTCCCCTTTTGGTTGTTATTTAAAACAGACAATAGAGCCCTGCCATATGTTGAACCCAGCAGCTCTCACCTAAATGTGTTTCTGTTTCAAATGTAAGATCATTTGTTGACTGTTGAAATATCCAGTAAATCTCTATATTTTATGTGGCTCCTGGGCTTGTTGTACTTATTTCTCTTTAATCTACATGTTTCCACTTATCTCTGGCAACAACAGTCCAGACTCATGAAAGAGACTTTTGAAACGTGTTTTGTTTTTTCTTTCTTACTTTCTTTCTGTCTGTCTGTTTTTTTTTTCCTTTGTTGCCTCACTTAAAGGATGACCAAGTATTCTCAAACTATGATCCCCAGCATGATATCTGCTTTCTTGATATCTTATTAATAGAATATGGTATAAAAATATAGTCTGTTCACTTAGAACTTAAGAGTAAATTAGTCAATATGATTATGTAGCTCAGTATTGTCCTTGCTTTAATAAGGATGCATACTAAAGAATAATGGGACAAAATCTGAGTGTTGGGAAATTTGCCTTCAAGTTTCAGGTAGGCCATTAAATACTTGATAATGTAAGTAATTTAATTCCTTCAATTCATTTAGAGACCTAAGCTGAAGAATAACTGTATGTTCCTTCACTTTCTACTTCCCAGATTTTCTTCTTATCCCTTCTTCCCAAGAATGATCACTAGGTAGGATATAATTTCAGATATGATTATGCTCTAAAAAAACAGAATCTTAAAACCTGATTAAAATGTAGGAACCCATACATTGCATACATACAAAATAATGTGCTACAGATGTTACATCACATTTTAAATTGTCAATATGTAACTTGACCATCATCTAATTTTAAGTATCTGGAAAAAAATAATTTTCTTTAAATAACTTGGATCTATTTAATTTTTATCCTAGTATTTTTAACTTTGAATGAATTTAAAGACAATATTATTTAATGCATATATATGGAACCATTTTATAAATACTTTATACTCTTTAAGAATTAATATCACTGTGGCAAAAATATTGATCAGAGAGTATATATAAATGTGTGTGTGTGACAAAATCATATATTTCTTTACTATAAATTGGAAGAAGCCTCTGTTATGGTTGCATCTAAGAAAAGTTAAGTTTTTATAAGTGATTTTTAGCTCTGTATCTCTCTTAACATGTTTCCTGGAAGATAAGGAAAGAGTATAAAGATGCAAAATTAAATAACACAGATTAGAAAACAAAAGAAAAATAAATACTAGAAGGGGAGATAAACAAAAACTCTATCTAGTCATAGAAATCTCTTTTTTACCTAGATTAAAAAATAAAAAATTTCATAAAGAAGGGTGGGCTTTCATTCAATTACTGTTGACATCAAATAGAAAAATCCTACCATTTCAACCTGAATTTTGAATACTAATCATTCATGGATTTTCACCTGACCTATTCACACTATCTCTTCATTTCCCTGGGTCTTTTTCCTCTTTTTCCCTTTGGACATACCACATTCTCTGTGAAGAAGTGAATAAATTTGCCTTCTCATCTTACATAGAATAGCCTTTGTCCTCCTTACTAAAGCATTGGAACCAAAACACAACTTCAGGCTTGTGGTCTTCATCTAATTATTTTTTTTTAAGGAAGTGTTCTCCATACACTATATCTGGCCAAAAGAAAGTCAGAAATTTCCTGGTTTGTGATAATTGTGTGGAAAAGTAGTAATAAATGAATGGAAACCCTACAATCACATAGCTTTGGAGATACTTACATGAATCTAAATATACATTTCAGAAACTAATCTGATAAAAAAATGAAAATAGGATAATCAGGTGATAAGTGTTGAGTAGAAAGGGGCAGAATGGAGCAAACTGGCTGACATAGCATGCTTGTTGTTAAAAGTTGGAGATTTTTACAGATAGTCTTTCTTATTCTTAATTCTCTGAACTTACCTGTTTTAAGTAATCAGTTTCTAGACAGACCAAAACCATCACTAGTGAATCAAAAACTTCATGTCAAGAGGATTTGGTTATGAGCTCAAATAGCCTTGTTTAAATGCTAAAACTGTTCACTATTTCACCTATAGAAAAAAAAAAACTTATAAACCTTAACTAAAATTACATGTCATGCCCTAATATTTTGTTCTTTGGAAAAAAACATAGCAAAATAGATGTCTCCTACTATTAAATATGTAATCAATCTCCCAGATATTCTTTTGATCACCCAAATAACTGAGCTATTTTCTTTTCATTTTTATTTTTTATTTTTTTTAAGGTTTTATTTACGTATTTGACAGATAGAGATCACAAGCAGGCAGAGAGGCAGGCAGAGAGAGGAAGGGAAGCAGGCTCCCTGCTGAGCAGAAAGCCTGATGCGATGCAGGGCTAGATCCCAGGATCCCGGGATCAGGACCTGAGCTGAAGGCAGAGGCTTTCACCCACTGAGCCACCCAGCTGCCCCTTCTTTTCTTTTTTAAATGTGCATCTCACATCTCTGTCACCTGGAGAACTTAGCATTCAAATACACTTAATGATATTTTGTGTGTTCCTTTGACATTTTTTTAAAGTACCTTACACTTTTAACCTTCAGAGATCATGGATATTTGAGGGGCGTCTGGGTGGCTCGGTCATTAAGCATCTGCTTTTGGCTCAGGTCATGATCCCAGTGTCCTGGGATGGAGCCCTCTTTTGCGCTCCCTGATCAGCGGGAAGCCTGCTTATCCCTGCCCCACTCCCCCTGCTTGT
This sequence comes from Mustela erminea, assembly GCF_009829155.1. Classification (NCBI taxonomy): domain Eukaryota; kingdom Metazoa; phylum Chordata; class Mammalia; order Carnivora; family Mustelidae; genus Mustela; species Mustela erminea. Next base: position 106,768,741 of record NC_045617.1, on the reverse strand, counting down.
GTTCCCTCTCTCAATGTGTCTCTCTCTGTCAAATAAATAAATAAAATCTTTAGAAAAAGAAAAAAGAGATCAAGGGTATTTGAAAATGAAAAGACTTGAATATGTGAGGCAAACAGTAATTTAGGTCAGAGTCAGAGCACAGGAAGGAGAGGTCTTAGTGGGGGCCAGATCCTCCTACTCTGAATCCTATGTCCCCACCTTCTACATACTTACCAGGGGTGAGATTTAAGAGACCTTGGGGTTATTGGGACATTGTTTTCAAGTTTGTTTTTTAAAAGACCACAAGATACCCTTAATTTGTTTTTAAACACCACCTAGCTGCAGTCCTCTGAGCACATTTTCTTGCTCTGGCTGTATGTTGGACTTTTAAGATTTCTTCCCACCCACCTCTTTGCTTTTCAAATCTAAGTTTATGTTCTTTTTAAATGGTCATAAGAGTTGAAGTGGTGGTTAGAACATAGTGTGGCTTGTTCAATTTATAGTGTCCTCAGGAATTCTCATGTTGCACATATGGTTAAATATGTGGTGTATGGTAGTATTTTCCCTGTAAGTAGACATAAAATGAAATTATTTTTCTTAAACTCCTTATAACCAGGAATAATTGAAACAAATACCCATGTTTATGTTGCACAAGAGAAGGCACACCATATGTGAATTTATGTTCTCAATTTTTCAGTTTGTGTATGTTGCACACCAAAGTCAGAACCTCACCCCTAACATCTCCCAGAAGTCCGCCTTTGGCTTTAAAATCCTTCTGTCCCAAAGATAAATGTTTACTGCCCACATACAAAAATACATGTTTATGTATTTTTTAATGTATTTATTCACTCATGGGCTCTCATGGGCTCTCATGGGCTTTTTATGTATTTAGTCACCCATTTTTCAATAAATATTTGAGTATTTATTATGTGCCTATAAATGTGGAGGATAATAATATATTTTTTAAAGATTTTATTTCTTTATTTGAGAGAGAGCAAGAGAGAGAGAGAGAGAGAATGAACAGAGGAGAGGGGCAGAAGAAGAAGCAGGCTCCCAGCTGAGCTTGGAGCCCAAACTCCAACCCAGGACCCTGGGATCATGACCAGAGCTGAAGGCAGACACTTAACCGACTAGGCCACTCAGATGCCCAAGAAGAAAATTCTTCTGAGGCAAAGCCTCGTCTTCCACTCCTTGTGCTCAAGGACTAACAGAGATTAAAGGGTAGTCAAAGCTCCCATTATGTGCTAGATAAGTAAGTGAGCAAATGATTGAATCAGTAAAGTTCCTGCCTTCTTGAACAACATACTTAAAAATGTAAAATAAGAGATTTATGGGAGTAAAATAGTAAAATGTATCACTACAAAAAATGTCACAAGGAAAAACTTCAACTACTAACTTAACAGGTAAGGGCCTAATTAGTCATGCTGCATTGTCAGGTGGACCATGAGACACCTGCATTTCTTTTCTTTTCTTTTCTTTTTTTTTTTTTAAAGATTTATTTATTTATTTGACTGAGATCACAAGTAGGCAGAAAGGCAGGCAGAGAGAGAGGAGGAAGCAGGCTCCCTGCTGAGCAGAGAACCCGATGCGGGGTTCGATCCCAGGACCCTGGGATCATGACCTGAGCCGAAGGCAGAGGCTTTAACCCACTGAGCCACCCAGGTGCCCCACCTGCATTTCTTTTCTGTATTTCTTAGCTGCTTCCGCCCTTAGTGCTTCTGTGTCAGAGTCCGTCAGTGAGAAGCACTATGACTGGTTTGGAAGATAGAATGGAAGGAGCAGCCATAGCTTTTGTAGCTGTAGGCAGAGGTGTGGACAAGATTTCTTGAATCATTTACTTGAGTGTTGTAAGCCTCTGAGGGAGTAATTCTGCTCCTTCAGAATTACTTCTCTTGGTGCTGCAGGCTGATCATTTATGGTAACAATCCATGGGTCCTAAAATTCACAGCAGCTCTTAAGCTCTTGAAACCTATCTGATCAGCTGAAATCCTGACCTTCACTCCTTGGTCCCATCCATGATAGTATAAGCCTCAAATTCCCTAACTGAGAGTTTTCATACCGGAAACCCAGAGAGTGACTTCCCTTTTCTTGACCAAATCCTAACTAATATAATCAGTCTTCTAGAAAATAAGAGTTTTAAATACCAAAGCAAAAGATGATATCAAACTAAGTAATTTTGTATGTGCTACAAAGAAGGTCACAATGCCTGAAGCAAAGTAAATAAATAGGTTCATTGAACAAATGGAAAACTCAGGGTAAAGTTTTTAAAATGTATTACCTGCACATCCATTCCCCCAAAACCCACCCACTTGTATGAAATAGACTTTTCTCGTCACTCTCCAGTAATAAAAATATCTTGCAGTAAGTTTATTCCCCACAGTGTCTTAATTCATTAATATTTATATAAAACTCACTATTATAATAAAAATTCAAACTCCATTGAAAATAAAGTTATCTTCCACAGCTCAGGCACCCTACAGGGAAGAAATCTACAAGTGAGAGAGAGGTCCTTGACTGGCTTCTTTTATTTTTATTTAACTAATAATAAACCTTTCTAGAGTTGGAAGAGGTAGTACAACATGATAGAAAAAAGAAAATCTTACTTAAGAAATATCATTCTGGGGGTGCCTGGGTGGCTTGGTCATTTGCACATCTGCCGTGAGCTCAGGTCATGATTCTGGAGTCGTGGGATCCAGTCCCATGCCGGGCGCTCTGCTAGGCGGGGAGTCTGCTTCTCCCTCTGCCTCTCACCCCATTTTCATGCTTGCTCTCACCCTCTTTCTCTCTCTGTCTCTCAAATAAATAAGTAAAATCTTAAAAGCAAAAGAATTATCAATTTGGGATATGTTTCTTATGAGTATGGCTGGACAGTGCTGACTCCAGTGGGCATTTCTGTGATATATTCCAGAACATACCATTTTCCATTACTGGGTCTCTTCAGCAGTTCTCAAGGTGGGTTGAGACCCTCCCAGCCCACTTTGGACCTTTATGGAGAGGCCTTCTGAGTCTCTCTCTGTTGGGTCTCATCAACCCTCCATGTGTACCTCTTGAACAGAGGCTGTTACAATCCAAGGCTGTTTTTCCTCCTTTCTCTCCTTTTATAAAAGTCTGTATTGGGTCCAGAAACAAAAACAAAAACAAAAACACAGCATTGAACCACTCTTTCATAGGAGTATGGTTTCTTTCTTTTTTTTTTTTAATTTTTAATTTTTAATTTTTTTATAAATATGTAATATATTTTTATCCCCTGGGGTACAAGTATGTGAATCGCCAGGTTTACACACTTCACAGCACTCACCATAGCACATACCCTCCCCAATGTCCATAACCCCACCCCCCTTCTCCCACCCCCCCTCCCCCCAGCAACCCTCCCTTTGTTTTGTGAGATTAAGAGTCACTTATGGTTTGTCTCCCTCCCAATCCCATCTTGTTTCATTGATTCTTCTCCTACCCCCTTAACCCCCCATGTTGCATCACCACTTCCTCATATCAGGGAGATCATATGATAGTTGTCTTTCTCTGCTTGACTTATTTCACTAAGCATGATACGCTCTAGTTCCATCCACGTTGTCGCAAATGGCAAGATTTCATTTCTTTTGATGTATGGTTTCTTTCTAAGCTCAATTCTCCTTTCTTTTTGCTATTTGGTGGTAGCATTAGCCATGTAGCCATGTCTCTTACCCTTTAAAATCCTGGGTGTGAGTTAGACACCAGTCCATCCTTCTATGAAAATTCCAACAGACACATACAAAAGTCTGTGAATGGTTCCCTTGACTCCTCCCAAGTTTGATTTCAGGTGGAGATAGAGCACCATCCCTCCTTCATGGTATGAAGGACTCACATCACATAGAAAATATACTTCAAAGATATTTCAAACTTTTAACCTTTTATAACCTCTTTGATCTTAACCCCTTCACTTCTTCAGATAGGTGAGGAGACAAGGGGCACAGAACTTGTTTATAGCCACCTTTATTATAAAGTCAACAAAAGTGACCAAATGCCTTCCTCCTTCTCTAGTTTGTAAGGATAATTAACAATTATGTGGGGGAGAGGGATCTCTGCTAAAAGTGTAACAAAACCACAATTTAATATCAAGTCACACATAAATACATTTAAAAGGCCACTAGGAATTTCTTTAATCTTCATCAAGGAGTGTTTTCTCCTTTTCACTTAGCACTTCATGCTTCTGAATAATTTGTGTAAACTTCAAATTAGGAGCAGGCGAATTTCCATATCACAGACTTACACACAAAAAGTCTAGAATTGATTGTGACTTTTTTTTTAAATTAAAAAATTTCCAGAACCACTCTTGTCAAGCCTCCCCTTGGATGGATCTTGGCCACCCATAACCTCTCAGCTGGGCCTTCCTACTCTTCTGACACAGAGTCATTCCTCCTATTACTGGAGGAGGAGAGGTTTCTCCTCATTCTTGTCCAGCCACAGCTGCTCCCCCACCAGGCACAGCCCAGCATCGCAGCCTCTTACAAAAGTGCACCCTCCCTGAAGGCTCTGCATTCAGTACTCGCTGAACAAAGTATAAGTATTTCATATCTCTAGTAGTTTCTTATTGGACCTCCTCCCCAATGAAATATTTCCCTAGCCCTTTATGATCAAGAGTGATTTTAGATTATATTTAAATGTGATTAGCCACTAAGGGCTATTTTTAAAAGATAAAATATACTTTTTTTTTTAATGTATAATCATATCATGAAAGAGTGAAACTTTAACCTGAAAGACAGTTCTCCCCATATGTGTATCATATATTTCAATCCGCAAAATTTAAGTCAAACCTAGACAGATACTACGGAACATGCATAAGAAAGCAGAAAATAAAATGAATGGAATCCCGTAAGATCCAAACAGGTACATGATGGAGATCAGCCACAGGATAGAAAGGTATGACAGGGCTCTGCTTTCATTACCAGGTAAATGTTCTTGTTTTTTATATAAAAAGTCAGTTGGCTTTATTTCTTAGAAATATATAAGGAACGAAAATGAGTTTTGATAATACCTTTAGGAATCTGTCACTTTTTTAAACTGACAGTGTCAGAAATTTGGAACATGTGTTTTAGGTTATTAGGCATCAGCTTTCCAGCAGAGATGAGATGATTGTTAATAACACGTTAGTTTGAAAAAAGGTCTGCATTGTAGGACACTTTTGCCTTTCATAATAAATGAGTGGATTGGAAAGAAAAATGTAATAACCTATTGAGGACACATGAATGAAACATAGGCAACATTGTTTGGAAAATAGGAAAGGTCTAAGTGTGTGTTGCCAGGTAAGGTCTTTTCATGGTTGTAGCATAAAGAGGAAATAAATTTTTAATTAATGATACAAATTGGTTTAGGTGGACTTTTCTGGGAAAGTGTTGAGGTTCACCAAGAATGTGTGCATTTCAGTAACTGGAAGAACACATCTATTAGAATATACTAGTGAAAGTAATCACTTTATTGATTTTCTATTCTGAGAACCAAGTGTAAGGTTCAAGATGAGAATTAATTAACCAGAGGGATTCACATATCCACCTCAGCATGGAGACTCATTCTCTTTGCAAGATACATGGGGGAACCATTTCTAGCAGAGAAGTCTTAGACCTTGTGTCCCCGCCTAGAATCTTGTATCATTCACCATCAATTCTTCATGCCTGTCATCTTTTCTGGTAACTGGTGAATTGAGTTGTCTCACATGTCTCTATTCCATTTTTGACATTTCAATTCATACCAAACTGTTATTAATTTCCACCCTATCCATTTATTGCCTTAAATTTCTAGTTCTCATGGTTATAGCTGTCCTACCCACTCCCTACTGCCTCGGTATGAAAACCTTCAACAAATGCATTGCTGTCCTGTCATCTCTCCTACAACATACAGGTAGATGTTCTTCAAGCTACCTGCCTCTATATAGACGTAGGTGTACATCTTGATACTTAGATTCCAGCGACATGGCTGCTTGTTTTTGTGGATCTTTCCATTTTGTCAAGTTCCATTTAGTCAGCTCTATTTTCTCCCTAACTGAATCCAGAAATAATCACTGTTGTACTAAACTAATGAGAAAGATCAGAATAAGTCCAAATTTATTTTTTTTCATGAGTTGATAGTATATCAGTATATAATGGAAGACAAAAAAATTTTAATTAGCTTTCTTCAATGAATTTGTAACAGTTTATTTTTTCCCCACAGATAACATAGCATAGCACAAAAAGACATTTCTTAATGAAAGGGTGAATTTACTATTAAAATAAATTGGTGTTTGCAATCACATGTATTTATATAAGGTAACTTTGTAAAAATTGTCAAATATTTTTTAAAAATTTTATTTATTTATTTAAGAGAGAGAGGTAGTAAGAGAGAGCACGAGTGGGCCAAGGGAAAGAAGAAACAGACTCCCCACTGAGCAGGGAGTGCAATGGGGACCCATCCCAGGACCCTGGGATTATGACCTGAGCCAAAGGCAGATGCTTAACTGACTGAGCCACCCAGACATGTCTCAAATATTTTTAAAATTATATTTAGCTCTTTTTTTTCTAATTGAATTAAGTTTAAAACTTGTTCTTCTATGTTACTTTGAAGCTAGATATCATAGCAAAATGAAATGTATAACTGTTGAAAGTTAAATATTTGGCAGAAAAATAAATAAATTTGAATAGACTAAACATCTATGAAACTATTATCATTTTCTATTTCATCAATTACAAATGTGAATATTTTCATTTTTCTCAGTGTTCTACTATGCAGAATACATCTAAGTCTATACTTAGATAGGGAAAAGGGTAGAGGACTAGAAAAATCTAGTATTCTAAGTCTGACTCAACTCCTGGTTAAGTACACAACTTTAAGGAAAGCCATGATTTCTGTATCTGTTACACAGTTTTGTTTATAGGTAGGAGTAATTCATTTAACATTATGATTTTTAATAAACTTTTAAAGTATTTTAAATGTCTTTGAACTTCAATATTTGATTTAATGTTAGAGATTCATTTAATATCATGGAGGGTATTAATTCAAAATGCATGATGCAATTATTATAAATTAATTACATCTTAGGTGACTTTTAAAAGCTGGAATTTAATGCACATATATAAAAGGGGAAACCTAGTTAATATACAATAAAATTATATGAGAATTACTTAAACTTAGGCTATAAATGTAAATTACATTCTTATTAGCATATAAAACTTTCAGTATTACTGTTCTCAAGGTATTTAGGCATAGCCGTAAAGCATAGTTACAGCTAGAGTTAATTTTTTAAAAAAATAGAAACAGGATTCTCTTTATTATGTTTTCTGGTGATACTAAAAATGCATTTAATTAGCTTCTTAAAAATAATTATATGAAGTGGAAATTAAGAAATGGACATGATCAGCACTGCCTAAAGATCTTATAACATGCAAACATATCATAATATATGTATGAACATAAATAAGGTATACATATATGTCACTCATGTAACACGTATACATAGTAATTGATTAATATATTAATCTAAACATGTAAGAAAATTCTGACACTTGACAATTATATAAATTAACATCTATTCCTAACAGAAATACCTATGTGGCTAAAATGAGACCATTGAGATCGTACGGTTCTAATGGTGCTGAAATTTAATAGCAAAATTCCATGACAGATTCTTAGCAAAAATTAAGGAATTGAGCATAAATAACTTATATAAAATCAATAGGCATTTGATGTGAAATACATAATCATTAACACACTTAAAACACTCCTATTTAACTTTATAATCAATCTATATAGACTTAGTCAAGATACTTCTTATTCATATTAAAAGCAAAACTGTATTTTACTAAATAAAGAATGGAAAATTATTCTAAATATGTATAAAATTTGAATAATATTTCATGTATGCTTATATTATAACAAAATATGTAGTCAAAACATATTATGGTAATCTAATTTATATGTCAATTTTCCTTCAAATTTCATTTTCATAGCTAGAAATAACTCAACTAAAAACAATGGGAAATCCAGTATCAGTAGACTCGAGCTATAGATTCTTTAGACAAATCCATGATGGTAGAGGAAAACTGCAAATATAACTAAAAGGCAAATCTGTCTTATACTTACTTGTAATGTGCAAGGCAAAATTTGTGAAACTCAGATATTTATGACATTCCTTTGCTTTGGTGAATAAAACTTTCCAAACTTCTACCTTTCTTAATAATCAGTATTCCCTTTTCTCTTTTTCTCATCATCCTGCCTCTTTGATGTCACTATGTCCTGAGTTTGAGTCCCACATTCACCTCTCTATATAGCCCTTTCTTTGACAATCATGTCCACTCTACAAATTTCATAGTAAAGGTTGTGAAAATGCTTTACTGATTAGGATTAAACTGAACCTGACTCTGTAAACAGTTACTCATAGAACCTGCAGGATTTCTGGAGAACCAACCCTTTGCAAGAGAGGACAAATAAAAAGAAAAATCTCAACACAACATTTACTTGAGATGTCATTAGGTATCCTACCGCAGCTAGACCCTGGTGAACAATGCAGTTGCTCTGAATAGTATTTTAAGTCCTCTCTCTTTGTAGTATTCTCTCAAGATGTAAACTCTCGTGCAGGGAATCCTGGAGCTTATGGTTGGGTCCATGACCATGCCTCAACTGTGTAGGAAGGATGCAAGAAAGATCTTTGTTTTCGCAAGATATGTGGGGCCAGGTAGTCTCCTAATTTTCAAACTGCCTATTATTTGTTTCCTCCTAAATTTCCAATGAGCATTGAGATTTATAATCTTATACAGATGACTAATATCCCCTATGGCTTTTTTCTTTTGAAGTGTTGATTTTCACTCACACTTGAGTTTACATGTTCATTTAACATTTACCTGAGGTAGATAGAGGGGACATAATCATGAATAAGGAATTGTCCTGGAAAAAGAGTCATCACAATCAATAGGAGAGCTCAAACCGTGAGCTGTGTTCCCATGTGATAAACACTATTCCAATCATAGAAATAGTTCTATGCAAATTGATGGGAGAAATGAAATCAATGAAATCAATGAAAGATATTTTAAAAGGCATCATAATTTGTTCTACTCTGTTGGCTCCCTCCTTGATCTAATTGCCTCCAGTCCAGTCATCCCATGCTTTCTTGTAGGAATGTTCTTTCTAAAACACAGCAGCAATCACACTATTTTCCATTTTAAGACCTTAATTGTTTTTCTTTTACAATTACAGAATAAAATCTATCTCTCTACCTGTTAGCTATCTATCTATCTATCGATCTATCCAATAAAGTCTTTCTCATTGGACTTAAAGGTCCACAAGATGTAAATGTCACTTACCATTATAATTTTACTTGGTGATAATCAAAATTCCTAATCTTTAGGCATACCAAAACCCTATATTGATTATAATACTCACTAAGTTAATACCTTTCCTCACAATCTGCCATCCACCTATAATATACATCTTTCAGTTTTTCCTGTAAACATCATATAATATTGATACTTTAGATAAATATTCATGAAGATTTCAAGCTTTCCTTGATTTCCTTGGCCTGAGGAATTCTCTTTTGTCTTATTCATTAGTGATCCATTAGCTATCCATTACCCATTATCTACTTAGCATCTATTTATTATAAAAACAGTGAAAATATTTTTTTTATTTTCTGCTCAGTGTCTATGTTACACACATAGTAAATGCTGCCAGTTTGTATGTCTCAAAATTCAAAAATAAATTAATACTTTTCTTCCTGTGTAACATACTGGTTTATCATTTTAATTATTTTCATAGAAGATTATGTTTAAAATATAAAAGTAAGTTGTTTAATGATGGGCAATAAAATATTTTGATAAAGGAAAGAACATATAAAGAGGTGCCTGGGTGGCTCCATTGATAAGTGGCTGCCTTTGGCTCAAGTCATGATCCCAGGGTTCTGGGAACCAGCCCCGCATCGGGCTCCCTGCTCAGCAGGAAACCTGCTTCTCCCTCTTCTGCTTCCCCTGCTTGTGTTCGCTCTTTCCCTGTATCTCTCTCTGTCAAATAAAAAATAAAATCTTTAAAAAAAAAAAAAAAAGGAAAGAACAGTATGTTAATGACAGTTTTATCAATTTGTACATTTTTATGGGTAGAGAGCAGACCATCTCACATAGAGCTAATCTATTTTTAATTTAATTATGTACTCATTCATGAATTTTATATTACCTATCATAAAAGCATCTACCTGGCTATTTTATAATTAAAATTAAATTGAATTTTCTAATAGGTTTTAGACTAATAAGTACCTTATTGTAAAACTATATCAAAGTATTTCTGTAAAAGCTTAAGTAGAAAAAGGTATACTATGTAGCAATGTTTGGGTCATTCTTACTTAGATTTTTTTTCAAAGTAACACAGTACTATGTGTTATACATCTATGACATTTTAGAGCTTTCTTTATTTTTCAGAAAAATACAAAAAAACTAACAAACCATGTGCAAGTATAAAGTGCCTAAAAAAGAGTGTTTTATTATTTTTCTAAAATTATTTCACACATTATTTTTGATTACTTCGAATACTAAAAATCTTTATGTTCTAAAAACTTCCAGGGGCGCCTGGGTGGCTCAGTGGGTTAAAGCCTCTGCCTTCGGCTCAGGTCATGACCCCAGGGTCCTAGGATCGAGCCCCACATCGGGCTCTCTGCTCCGCGGGGAGCCTACTTCCCCCTCTCTCTCTGCCTGCCTTTCTGCCTACTTGTAATCTCTGTCAAATAAATAAATAAAATCTTTTAAAAAAATAAAAAAAAAAATAAAAATAAAAACTTACCCCGACCTGCAAATCTAAGCTGTTGGCACTTTCTCACTTCTGTGTTTATTCTTTTCCTAGGCAAATCCCTACACCTGTACTTGTTCTCTTTTCTTGTAATCTTTTTTACATTCTTTTAACCGCTTCTCTGTACTTGCTCTATTATGACCTATTGTATCTTTAAATTCTTCCTTTGCCTTTTTTCTTTTCATTTACTTAAAATAGATCACTTACCTGCTAATCCTTAGCCCTACCCTTTCCCCAAGCGACTGATTTTCTCATTTTCTTTCCTTGACTTCCTCTTCCTCCTTTCATACCTCAGTACAGGGCAGTCTAGATGGATGCCTTCCCCTTCCCTCAGAGCATCAGTTTACACAACTTTCTCTAAAGGATCACGATCTTTGTTCTTAAAATCAGTAGTCTTTCCTTATCCACACTTCATTTAACATTACTCAACTTTATACTCACTTGGTTCTCAAATGTATTGCCTACTTTGGCTGGCACCGTCCTTTCCAAATCTGCCTCCTATCTTTCTGAGCATTATTTACTGGTGGTGCTTTGCACTGACTCCTCTCCTAGAGAGTAGAATACATTCTAACCCATTAGAATTTCATTATAAATACAGGTCTTGGCTATAACCAGTAGAACTAAATTCTGGGTAATTTAATAAATGCATGCACATATTACAGGTGTACATAGACATGCAGATGTGTGTATGTGTATACATGTATGTAAACCACAACACGCATGTACACAGAAGGAAAGGATGCTTTTAACAAAAAGATACTGAGGAAAAGAAACTGAAGAGTTTTCAGGAGGGACAAGTTTCAGAAAAGTCAAGAACCTTTAGCAGGAATTAATAAAGATTTCTTTAGGTGTTGCCATTCCCATGAGCATGTTCCAAACATTTCTTGGTTTCTATGTCCTTTAGCTAAAGATGCAAATTTTGGAAGCTAACATCTGATTTGCATAGCTGGGTTCAGGAGAGGTAACACATCTTTAACACCCCTCAAAATTTAGGATCTGATTGCTAGGTTGTAAAAATAACTCAGATGTTATTATGAGAATAAGAAACAATTGATACTTGACAGGCAAATAGCAGCCATTCATTGTATGTGCCTTTCTTGTCCTCTCAGAAAATTCCTTTACTCTGAGGGAATGTGTAGAAGGAGAGAGGTCAGGGGCACTGACTACTGCTGTAGTTACATCCTACAGTGTCTAGAACCCAGAATCACATATATCCTTCCTGTCTCCAATCAGGAATACAACATAAATGTGGCTAAAAAGCAGAAACTGCACAGTGATAATCTCATATTGGATTCTCAGTTATATACCACACGAAACATACTGAACTAAAGCATGAAGAAGCAATAAATCCCCCAGGCCCTTTTGGTTGAAAACTACTCTTATTCTTAAATCGCCTGAGATTTCCTCATGAAAGACACAGTCACAGACCCTTAAGAAGGAAGCAAACAAAAAAATATTGTTTGTATTATGAAGAACCCTTCCATTTGGATCACATGCTCAGCCTTTTTGTATTTCTATGTATACATACAGTTGTGGTGGCTTTCTCTTTTGTTTCATGGAATCTTGAGTTTCAACTACCTTAACAGGACAAGGCAAACAATTTTATATAAATAATTACTGTTGGTTTGTAGAGATTATTTTTTATTTGTACAGGATTGTTTTGCCAACTGTATAACAGTTCAGATCTTTAGAATCAATTATCAGTGTCCCTTACCTTTGCTACTTATGATTTTAAAAGGTCTTAGCAGGGAAGAAGATACAACAGATGAGGCCAAAGCATGACCACCAGGAAGGTTAGGGTCTGAGTGTCTCGAATACTCACTCAGATATTGCTGGGTGGGACGTCAAGTGGCTGTTAGGATGTAGAGGCGATCTTTACTCTGAGGGTGCTAAGATTATTTTAAAAATGATCTTTAAGGTTTTATTTCCATTGACACATGTGTGATTCACATTCCAGGTTCACAGATTGAGAGAACAAGGCAAAATTGAAAATTGGATGACTTCCCCTTGTTTTGGCTAAATATTTGACTGGTGTCTTATGTAAATATAGATATTTAAAAATTAAATGTGGCCTATTATTTTACAATATAATAAAATATAGAGCAATTTGCTTTTTGGGTAGTGTACTAATAGTCACCTTTGTTAACAGATTTTGTAAGAGGTGTTTTGATTTTTTTTTAAGATTTTATTTATTTATTTGACAGAGAGAGATCACAAGTAGGCAAAGGTAGGCAGAAAGAGGGGGGAAGCAGGCTCCCCGCTGAGCAAAGAGTCCCATGCTGGGCTTGATCCCAGGACCCTGAAATCATGACCTGAGTGGAAGGCAGAGGCTTAACCTGCTGAGACATCCAGGTGCCCCTGGTGTTTTGATTTTTCCCAGGACCCTGAGATCATGACCTGAGCCAATGGCAGAGCCTTAATCCACTGGGCCACCAGGCACTCCATCAGTGTGGGATATTTGACAGAGAGAAATCACAAGTAGATGGAGAGGCAGGCAGACAGAGAGAGAGAGGGAAGCAGGCTCCCTGCTGAGCAGAGAGTCCGATGCGGGACTCGATCCCAGGACCCTGAGATCATGACCTGAGCCTAAGGCAGCAGCTTAACCCACTGAAACACCCAGGCACCCCAGTGTGGGATATTCTTAAAGGTTTTTATAAAGAAACACATTTTATAAAAGAATATCAACATTTTTGCTAAGATGTTAATGCTTTTATCTTATGGATGTCTCTTCAATGTATGTAATATACATGATAATGTTCATTTTCATTAAGATTTGAAAAAGTTTTATGGCACCTGAAGATTAGTCATGAACAAATTCATTAAAAAATATCCTGTCCATGAAATTTCATGTAGATATTATATCATTGTATATTATTCTCCCTCTGTGCTTTCTATTTTATCTTTTATTTTTTATGCTTTTTAGATCTAAGCAATTTGAACTTATTTGTCTTTCATTTTTCTTCAAAGCAATCTTTAAATTATCACTACCCGTATGCAGTCATTTACTGCTAGGCTAAATTTCCTACTGGGTGGATTTGAATATGCATTATAGCGTTTGGGAGAACAAAAGAGTAAATTGAATGAAAAAAAAAATGATTCCCAGTATTCATTGGAAAGAATAATGCCTTCATCAAAATGTTCGTGGGAGGAGGGAATTATATGCACCTATTTTCGTGAATGGGCTTACTTCTCACCCATGTTGTTCCAAAAGTAACAGTAACAAAAAGTTTGCAATGTTATTTTTCTGTACTTTTTTATTCTTTGCATTTTTACAAATATCACATATATATGTAATTTTTGCCATTCTAGAACAGAACAATAGGCATCTGTTTATGATTATTTTGTATGATAGCGTGTTGCTCTGAGAAAGACTGACTTTTTTGATATATATGATTGCAAAATACGCTTTCACCACAGGGAAATTATTTCACATCATATTGTATTCATTAGTGTGCACCCTGTAGAACTGGAATTGATTATTATTTTAATGCAGCCATGATAGCAGTTTCTGTGTTTTCCTAATCACATCAAATCCATTGGATGCCACTGAAGGTTTTTCACCCCTACCAACCATGAGTGGAAGGAAGAACTCTAGCACAACTATATGCCACATTCTAAAGAACACAGAATTTCTAAGAGAGGGTAGTAGTAAGAGAATTCTGAGAAGAGAGAATTCTGATTTAGTAGCCCCAGAGAGAGGTCTATGAATCTGCAACCACTGACCACACATTAAAAAACAATCAACTATACATTGACTAATTGAATCTAAATTTTAAAAAAAAGAAAGAAAGAAAGAAAAGGAACAATCAACTGCATTGTCAGGCAGGCAAGTCATGGTGAATTATTTACTTTCAGGTTAAAATTTGAATGTTTCAGGAAATAATACAGTGCCATCAACCTTCATACAAGTCTGGAAAATATTTTTAAATTTAAAACTTGAGAATGAAAGAATAACCATAACCATTTTAAAAGCATCAGATGAAGGTCTTGCCACAGCTCTCTAATTGTAAAAAGATAATTTTTGTAATTTAAAATTTCTGTAATTTAAAAATAAAACTTATTTAAAACCAACATTTTTTTTTTCTTTTCAAGTTGCGTGAACAAAGTTTCCAGCCTCTTGCATCAGGAGAGAGTAGATATGAGTTATGTAAGAGAGTCAGGAGAAATGCTATTTTATTGATCTTTTTTGAGAAGGTTGCAAAGACCTGCCTAGAGAATATCCCAGAAAAAAGTTCTAAACTCTGGATAAAAGCATGAGAAGAGCCACTAAGGTCACAGTGTTTAATCTGAAGGATTAAAGATAAGGAAATTAATTCTTTTTCTCTGAAGATCAAGCTCAATCATGCTAAAACTGATGAGACCAGAGGCTTGGAGGAGAGCCAAGGTAGCAATTGGAGAGCAGTACTTAACATTAGTGATCACTTAAGCTTTAATGCAGTGAAATGTAATCCACAGAAACAAAAGCTCTTTGGGGTCCTCAATAATTTTTAAGAGCATAAGGAAGTCCTGAAACCAAGAAGATTGAAAACTACTGGTCTAATCTTAAATTTTATAAAAATGCAGCAACCACTTGAAACCAAGCCTAAAGAAAAAGCATACATGGAGAAACAGAAGTCATGCCAATCATACCATCTCAGGGCTTGAATCAAAATTAAAACTCATTCTTCCATAAATAACTTATTTTAAGGATGAGGAAACTGAGACCCAGAACACAAATAGCTACCCAGAATTTCACATTAGAAAAAGAACCCCTAATTCTTAACCCTAAGACAATGCTCTTTCAATTATTCTACATTGCTTTATTAGAAATTTATACTTTTTAAATTTAGCTTTCACTGGGTACTATTACATTGCTTTAACCAATATGAATAACTAAAAGACAAGAATTTACTTTTTTGTAATATTTAATTTTTTCACTTGTGTGCTTTATTTTTTTTTTTGTACTCCAGTTTTGTTGTTTCTACCAGTTGTGCCTCTGTTAACATGAAAATATATAGACATTCCGAATGTTAGACACTAGAGTAGTATAAAGCATAATATAACTAATGTTAAGGTAAGGCTAGATAAACACCTCTCATTCTGTTCAGGAAAGTTCTCAAGTGTTAAAGCCCTTGGCACTGCATTATCATTTTATGTAAAGATGTACTTGCCTGTGAGTCCTTTCCTTCTGACCTCTTTATTTGTGGTAGCAACTCTTCACTTTTTTTGGAAAAAAGCAAAACAAAATGAAAAAAGCTTGTTGTCATAGAAGTCAGACTACAGAAAATAACCAGTGGATTTTTTTTTTCTCAATTTGGAGAAGATTAAAGATCTCTTCCCTTCTTTGAGTTTCTAAGTATTTATGTTGTCCTGACTTGAGATATCTGTTTTAGAATCATTTAGTCCAAACTTCATCCTGTTGATTTTTCTTATATATCTAGGAAACAGTATATTTCAACTTGAAAATTAAAAAAATATATGATTCAGATAGTCTCTTACTATGCTATTTTCAAATTGAAATCAAAATGCATTCCCTTCCCTCTTCAAGTTCACTAGAAACTTGCCTTGTATGGTCTTCTCTATGTTATGTTGTATGTTTAGGGAATAGATCATTTGAACAAGTAGGCAAATTTTTAAATGAAGATTATTTCAAAGTGTTGGAATTATTGCTTCATACTGGTTACCCAATAGAGCTATGAAGTCTTTCTTCTCTCAATGTTTTTTAAAATAATATAATTTGAATTATTTCTATCATAAACATTCTCATATAGGATGATTTATTTTCAAAGATTTTTTGTAGGATAAATGATCACTTGGGTTACCAGTACCATTTGATTATTTCTTAAAACCTTTAATTTCATTGAACTTTTTGTAGTATTTGAAGTATAGGATCTTTACAAAATTCTAAAGATTTTTCATATTCAAGTGAAAAAAACATAGTCTTAATGGGATCAACTTTATAACTGATGGACCATGTGTTCAGCCTTGAACTTGCTATGTGAAATGAGGTAGTGGTCATAGGAGATGAGAGCAGTGGTTTTGTTGAAGCCGGATATAATTTCCAGGCTATGTCCAGGTTTATAAGAAAGGAGATATTTAAAATTTGTATTTAAAAATATAAGAGTACAATATAAGGTAAAAACTGTGGAATAATCAACACATTTAAATACTATGCACCTAACTCTATTTGTATAATTTAAGTTAATAGTGTCTTACTCTCTATGTACAAATTTTTTTTTAAAGATTTTATTTATTTATTTGATAGGCAGAGAAGCAGGCAGAGAGGAGGAAGCAGGCTCCCTGCTGAGCAGAGATCCCAATGCGGGGCTGGATTTCAGGACCCTCGGATCATGACCTGAACTGAAGACAGAGGCTTTAACCCACTGAGCCACCCAGGCACCCCCATGTCCAAACTTTTTGTATTATTAGCATGCCTATTGCAATAGGGACAGGAAGCAAACTAGAATAGGGATAACTTTTCCTTCTAACTACTATTCCAATTTCAGCCCACAGACCAGTATATTTCCCCTCTCCTGACTAGTTGGTGGAGAGCATAAGGAATACTGTTTCCATAACTTATACCCCATTGTTCTTCCTATTATTTTTCTCTCCACATAGATAGGTAAAGTTGATATGAATCTAACATTCATTGTTCTGTGTTCCTCTATAACACAGGTCAGTGCTCACACAGAACACACACCCTTATTTTTTCAATTCCACTTGGACTCAATAATCTACATATGTACTATCCCTTGTGCTCTCAGTCTCCAGACCAGAAGACTTTCTAAGCAAGCCATCTCCCCATGTAGGGCACACAGTAGGAGGTCAATGGATTATGGGGTCAGGCACCAAGCTTCTTGACCTTTAGCTTGAAGACAAATAGAATGCAGTGAGCTTGGTTATCATGAATTAGAGATGGGATGTCAGAGATGTGATTGTGATCTTCCAGTATGCCTCCCAGCTTTGTCAGAAAACCAAGTACTATAACAGCCAATATTTGGATGTCCTTTTGTCTCTTGAAGTTCTACCAGTGTCTAAAAAGACAGAGGGTAAAAGGAATATGTGACTGGACCCCTAATATCCAGCTGCAAGTAGATAATCAAATTAGAGAACAAAATCAAGTGGTTATCTTTTTATTTCTTTGTAATAATTTTTAAAAATCAGTTAAAATCTCAATTACCTTGAAGTGATATAGAAATCTAATTTGTGGGGCGCCTGAGTGGCTCAGTTGGTTAAACAACTGCCTTCAGCTCAGGTCATGATCCTGGAGTACTAGGATCGAGTCCCGCATCAGGTTCCCAGCTCCATGGGGAGTAGGTTTCTCCTCTTTCATGCTCTCTTTCACTGTCTCTCTCTCAAATAAATAAATAAGAGCTTTAAAAAAAAAAGAAATCTAATTTGTTTGGATTTAATGTGTCCATTATATTATACAATATGTCATAATTAGGAGTTATTTTGGTTTTGAAAATCTGACTATATATTTTTATCCTTGCCTATAGTAATACGAAAATAAGCAACAGAATAAATGTTTCTCATTTATATCAAGATTTTCTAGTGAAAATGTATAAAATAACATTGTAGGTGCATTGATTCTTGGGCTATCTTGACATTTGTAGAAAGAAAATAGGAATTTCTCTAACTTATCTAATGCTTTAGAAAGCCCTATTACTGTGAGATTTGACAAAAAGCAGTCAGTATACTTGTTCTCCTATGTGGTTTGAGCAGTATTAAGTGGGTTTCTAGTAAATTATTACTCATCAAACACGGAAATCATTGTAGGTTTGGTGTTTCAGAGCTTCCACATCACCAATCTGGAAAATCAACAATAACTTTTTCATATAAAACTAGATAAATAAATGGGGAAGAGCCGGGACAAATATGATTTTTAAAAGCATAAGTTCAGTCCTACCAAGGGTACCCATTCAAATCAACTGTGAAGTGATATACAAGTGTATTCACGGATGTATTGCTAAATCATGTAGTTTTAGACAGCTAATGTTTGATTACATGACTTTAAATACGTACAAGAGTCTGTCACCAAAAACATATCCTTACATGTTAGATTTTAGCTTCAGAAATAATTTGAGAGAGGAGAAATATGCCATAAGTGCTTTGGGACTGAGGAGAACTACCTCATAAATAATTTGGGAATGAACATTATAAATATCATGGGGATTGAGGGCAAATCCCCACTTAAGTTGTCCTAAATAAGGCTAATTCAATATTACAATAAATTATTAAAATATTCATGACATTATCCATCTTATTTTGAAACATCTTAAAAAGTTACATTAAGAAAATAGAATCAGGAACACCTAGGTGACTCAGTCAGATAAGCATCTGCTTTCATCTCAGGTCATGATCCCAGGGTCCTGGGACCAAGCACCACATTGGGCTTCCTGCTCAGTGGGAAGCCTACTTCTCCCTCTCTCTCTGCCTCTTCCCTCTGCTTGTTCTGTGTCTCAAATAAATAAATAAAATCTTTTAAAAAATTAAAAATAAAAAGAAAGAAAATAGAATTACTTGGAAATTTAATAGAAAAAGAGAAATAATTATGATTACCCTGACAACTGTAATCTATAAATTATGTAATTTTTTTCTTATTTCATTTAATAAGCTAGAGAAATACCCTAGTATTTATTAGGTAAAGAAGTTTTAAATCAGAAAAACTAAGGAAGTTAACTTACTTTGAACTGATCCTTTGAAAAGACATTAACTCTTCAGCAGCCTGCTCTGAAGTATTTATAAATTACTAAATTATCATGCTAATGATGACAAGAGTTTTCAAATGTGAATAACAAAATTTGTCCCATCAAAAACATAGTCATGCATGCTTCTCACTTTGACACAAGAACAGTAATAACTCAGTCTTATCATTAAACTATCACATTTAAGAAATAGTTGATTTTCACACCCAACATCAGATTAGAAGTATTTTTTTTTATTTTTTTTTATAAACATATAATATATTTTTATCCCCAGGGGTACATGTCTGTGAATCGCCAGGTTTACACACTTCACAGCGCTGTGAAGTGAGAAGTATTTTTAACTTCTGTCAGCCTGACTTCAATTTGGGAGAGATGGATAATAGGCAAATAGTGGTAAAACATACTGTTTCTCATAATGAAAATATTAATTTTACAGTAAACTTACTGTCAGTCTGTTGAATGTGATGTCCCATAACTACAATTTCTATATTTCACTTATATAAATGTTAATGCACATTCAATTTAGTGTATTTTATTGAGGTACTCTGTGTATTGTTTCAATTTTCATAATTCTGTGAGGTTATCCTTCCTGTCTTAACCATGAGGCAATAGGGCTTAAGGGAATTGTGTGACTTTGTCTGAGTTATACTCTGAAGGGAGCTGCGTTGGTGATTTTGAGAGGTCCACATTTCCCGCTTTCAGAGATGATGCTTATTTCATAGCCCTCCTGTGTAGTGATGATGCTAAGGCAAACTGGAATACTGAGGTGTCTTCTACCAAGCCGAATGGTTTAGGTTACTTTTTATGAGTTGTTTTTATTGTATTAACAAGAAAGTTCAAGTAACAAGTGCTGATGATTAAAGTTTTATGTGGTTCTAGTTCAAAGAATAGTTCATGAAAATCCAATATTCACAGATTGCCTTGAACACTTCCTAAATTATTAAAATAAGGTTAGCAGGGAATTCCAGAAAGCCAAAGAGTTTAAGTGATATGTACATCCTTTATTCCTGAACTAGGTTTAGAAATTATACTCACACATGAACACTTACTGCTTATATAGTTCTGAAAACTTGAGAATTTAAAAGACAAGTGAACATCATAAGGAGGATGCAGAGGTTTTATAATTATAGTCTTCTATAATTATAGAAGTGTCGACTTGTTGGAACCGGCTGCAGGTCTCCTCCAGGGGTACATCACTGAGCATGATCCTGTGACTGTGCGGACCCTTCACTGTCATCTGGGGCTGAATAGTCCTGAGGTACATGAGCAGTGTTTGCCTAGGCAATTTTTTAATAAATATGGATTAATTTTCATCTAACATATCCTCAGAACCTACTTGAGGTGGCTTATAAGTCATGAAAGAATGAATGAAAGTGAAACAAAATTAAATCCATAAAAAAGAAGGAGCATACATGTCAGCTATGAGGACCACATATAATAATCATACAGCTTTCGATTTCCTAGGTTTCAGGAAAGGAGGAAAAATGTACGGGCATGTCAATATCCAAAGGAGAACTCAGTAGTAAAACACACCCCAAATCCAACATTGCTCTTCATCTTTACCTTACTTTTATCTTGTATCAGCCTCATGACTGAGTGTTCTACTCAACACTTAGTAATTAAGCACATGCTATTTGTCTCATCACTTGAGCTAAGTGCTGGAAATATAGGGATCTTCAAGGCACCAAAATAGCCTATTCTGTAAGAAATTCACAAACAATTTATCTCATGAATTAGATAAATTAGTTTGTGTCCTTCCCCTGCTTGAAGTCCATTATGGAGTATCTAAGAGTGAAATTAAACACCTTGCCTTAGCATCCACATCTTTATGACCTACTCTGAGAGTGCCTTTTCAATCTCAACTCCTGCCAGCCTTCCTTACTAGATGCATGGAATTTCTCCCTCTATCCATGTGTACTTTTTTTTTTACTGTTTACTTTTACCTTTCACATCTGTACCTTTGCAAAAGCTATAATCTCTACTTGAGTCCAGGACCTTCTCTGGTTCTTCTACCTACAAATTTTATTCATGATTAAGCCAATGTCAAATGTCACCTCTTCAACATAGACCTTCCTGAGTCTCCCAAGGAAATGGTCTACCATCCCTCTTCCAAGGTTCTCATAGCTCCTTACAGCAATCACCTTTCTGTCTGTCTCCCCAACTCGACAGTGAACTTTCTGACAGCTTTACTGAATATCTAGCATCCAGCACAGACTCTGGCCCCTATAGTGGTCTGTCAATATTGCTTTGACAAATACATGAACAAAAAACGTACAGCAATTTTTGAGGTAAAATTTGTTTTCTTCATGCTAAATTCTGCAAAAATAGTCATTTGGGACTTTATATCAGGACCATTCCACACCTGAAAGGGTCATTATTGAGTTTTCCTAAAATGTAAGAGTTATTTTCAAATACCTTAATTTTAGGAAATACCTTTAAAATTTAAGAGAATAATCACAAAGTCAAGAATGATAACCATGCTGAGGATGAAGATAATAAATTTCGAGCATGTGGCTTTTCAGAGATACAACCAGATATAAGGACAAAATTTAGCACATGTGCAGGAGGGGACATATATCAAGGACCTTGGTTTTCTCTCTTACCTGACTGGAGTTTTTATGATTCAAATCCAAAGTCATTCTTTAGGTCTAGACGTAGTATGTTTTTAGTGCCCTTGTTGCTGTTTCAAGGTGAATGGTTGGTGGCCAAACAGTTTAGACACTGTATTTTAAGAGTTAGAAACCCTAATCTGTGTCCTTGACCCCAAACACTTGGCTGGGGGAGTTACCTGTAAATCCACTGAAACTTTTCTTGAAAATCTGTATTAACATTAACTGGGCTATTTAGAGTCCTCAGAAAAAATTTTATAAACACTTAAAAACAAGATTTTTATCAAGAAACATCATCAGATACATCTAAGAATGAATAATCCTTGATTCAGATCCCCTAGAGTTTTATAGCATAAAACTTTGAAAGGATGATTTGACTTGGATTTTTTTTTTTTAAATCAAACCAGTTTTCTCAGCCTTAGAAAACACATCCCAAGGACTATCTGCCTTTGAACTACCTAGTATGCCTGCCAGAAGAATGTAACTGCCAAATATTTCCACAGGTACCTAGAGAAATTGGCTCACTTTATAAAATTATTTCGTATTAACTATTGAGTTAAGTAAAATATCTAACAAAGGAAAAATTCAGGTTCTGACAGAACATGTATGTTTTATCTTGTCAGTGAAAACATCTAAATTTTTAAGCTTAGGATAATAAAATATCAGCAATCTAAGGAAGATATTTATGTTCTGACCTAGCGTGGCAAGAAGAAGCAAGTTAAGTTCACCTAAAACCAGTGTGCATCATTAAGAACTTATGTTGTAGCTTAAGACTAAAACAGCTCAGATTTATGCCATAAGAAATTATGCTTTGGTCTGCTCTAAGAATATTCCTACCTGCCTTTGTTCTTGCAATAATTTTAATTTCTATGGTGCAGAAATATCACAGATATTTAAAGATCTATTTAAATCTATTTAAAGATCTATTTAAAGCCTATTTAGTTTCAATTTAGTTTCAATTATAATAGTTTTTTTTTCATTGTTTCAAAGACCATTGATAGATCAAATGATGTTGCAGTTTTCCTACTCGAGTTCTGCACAGGATGAGAGAAAACTGCCAATAGGGAAAATTTTGCCTGGAATTGATTTCCTCTTAATGTAAGACTTAAGCCTGCATTTTCTACTTAGAAAAGTAGATACATAAATAGCAAAAGAGGATTTTGAAAATTAATGAATTGTTAATATGGAAGGAATGAAAGGTCAATCTCTTAAAAAGGCCAGGCTATGTCTGGTTCTGCCACTTTGAAACCTTTAGTCCCACCACTCATGCTTGTACCGCCTCCCTACCACATAGAGCCATTAACACAAATATAAAATAATCATAGATACAGTCAGATAATCTAGTGCTTACATAGTACTATTTTAAACACTTAACACATATTGACTCACATGATATTTGTGGCAACCCTATAAATTTGGTGCAATATTGTCACCAGTTTCCAGATGTAATTTGCCCAAGTCCCAGAGCTAGTATGTGCAAGAGTCACTTCGGCACTCTGACACTCTGACATCAGTGTCTTCGTGGTCTCATGTGGTAGAGGTGTAATGAGGCAGGTGAGGGCCCTGTTGGACTTTGGCCTTCTTCTCCTTTTATGCAAGGGATGCTCACCTGCCTGTTTGTGTTAATGTTAAGTCACTTCACCCATGCACCCTGGAAATCTGAGTCTTTACATATATCCTCACAATCATCTTAGCAGTGACTGATTATCTTTATTTAGACTTAATTCCTTACAACTTATCAAACATCTTCCTTTCTAAAATTTTGATATCTAAGAGTAGCACCCAGAAATCAAGGCTGGATCAAGGTCTACTCCTTCTTTCCCAAAATGGCATATTCAATGAACAGCAATCCATCTTTCTGTGATGCATCTTTTCATCTTTTTCTGATGAGGAAGTTCTTGGAAACTCTTTCCCCCACTAAATCATAATCACACAAGGGACAGCCTTGCAGAAAGAAACCATAGACTTTGTATGTGTATATGTGTGTGTGTTTTAGGTATGACCCACCCAAATAATCTATTGGTGTTCTTGAATATTTTCCGTTGGCATAACTTACTTCACTATTTAACAGCCCAAGATACCACAGGGTAAAAGGGGCAGACATTTACACCTCTGTTTTATTAATGTTGAGTATTGTTTAGAGATAAATGTGTCACCATGCTACTCATTATATTCTTAGAATAGGATATTCTATCATTATTTAGCTCCTTATCTATAATGTAAGTTCTTAATAATCCACCACTGTTTTTAATTCTATCAATTATATAGGATATTAATGACTGGGTTTTTCTAAATTTCCAGGCAATTAAATGAATAAATAAAAAGTTAAAATCGAATTTAATCTAGAATTTAAGGGGAGGGCTGGTTTAGGTTTTGTTTTTAATATTTTCCCAAAGTAATGAGAAATAAACTCTCCTCAAGCAACTCAAATAAAAAGAAATTCTGCCAATGTCAATCTATTATTTTAGCAAACTTAATAAGCAAGTTGGAGCTCTGCACAGTTAACGTAATCAATGTTATGCAATCAATAATGAAAACAGCCAAAAACTCTGACAAAACCTTGCCATGGCCAATTTAGTCCCATCATCTTGACAAAATCATATTGGTTTTTTTAATACAGTTTTCTTTCTGATGGATGCTCTAAGAATGCAAAATAATCCATAAATGGCTCTGCAATAAAAATTCACTTCACTTTGCCTTTGACTTAAAAATATCTATGCGTCATTCACTAGCTCACTTCCTGAAACATAACAAACTGGGACTAATCAATGTAATAAACTTAACATCACAGTCCCGTATACATGGTGAAGATATTTGAACAATTGTTATTTAATTGACATAGCTCAATTTTGCCATATCTATGCAATTCCTTTTCTGGGAAATGCACATTATTTGAATGTGTGAATAAACTTTTTAGAATTGGGACATTGATTAAGAAGGAAAGATAAAATCATTTTCATACAAATTCTAAGCTTCTCTTTAAATTTAACAAGTGCCTGAATGCTAGCTTAAATGCAGCTTCTTATTTATGTTATAGATATTTTGTTGAACCTAGGGTAAATGTAAATTTTTTGTTGGCAGAGACTTATCAAAGACCAAATAGATAAGTATTACAAGCCAGGAAAATTCTGGTGCCTAAAAATTAATAAAGGTTTGCAAATACTCTACTAAATAGAAGAGACCCAGAATATTTATTTTAATTATTTTACATGAATATAAATATAAGCCATTTGGGGTATTTAATTCAAAATTATTCAACTAATAGAATTATTTAATATGGGTATCAAGTATAGTATTAAAATTACAAATAAGGTGAACACTGAAATATATGTAATATTTGGATTTTTATTACTTGAAACTTTAATGGTTGCCATTTATAATTCTGAAAGAAATCGATATGATGGTCGTTGTGTGCTTCCCCAACACCCCGTCTGGAATAGAAATCAGACTGCTGACATTGTTGCACGTGCTGCTGCAATAAACTCTCAGCTCTCAGCTCCTTCTAGGGATCACAGTGCTGCCTCAGCTAAGGTCAAGCCACAGTCCTGAGGAAACCCTGACTCATTCAAGGCCTAATTCTTCTTTTCCAAGTTGTATGCAGAGTTTACACAGAGATATACTGACCCAATCCTCTTGTCCAACCAGGTACAATTCTTAAGGGTTATTCCAGCTCCAAAATTCTCCCTATTTTTTCTAGGGACTTCCACTGGGACCGCATAACAGGCCCAATTTTTTTTTTCTTTGTTTAGTACTGCTTCCCTTTTACAAATCTTGATACCACTACTGCTATTGATAACTTTCAACATTCTTTCCTTGTTTATGTTCTCCAGAGATTCAACTTTGAATGTAATTTTATATTATGACTAATATATCTTCTCACAAAAAACTTAAAAGGAAACTATTGGTTATTTATACTTATCTTCTTTTACTGTAAACTTTAAAAAATTATAAACATTAAATTTTTGTGTCAACTTATTTTAACTATAATTACAAAAAATTAAGAAAACTCATATATAATATCTATATAAGGATGTTCTGGGGGAAAAAGAGAAAAAATGTGATTGAATGTAACTAACAAATTTATTTGTTTTCATCTTATCCAGTTTATTTTCATCATAGCAAATTGTTTTACTCCACGTGAACTTTCTCTGTTACCTTGTTTTTAAGCTTGCTTTATCTAAAGCACTGTATCACCTGTTGACTTACTAATGTCAAACCACAACAAATGTTTCCCTGCATATCTTTCTTCCAGTAGGGCAAAATGACTGTATTTACTGGTAGTATCATAACTCCACAGATACCTTATCAAACAGCCCTCTACTAGGACTTAAGCAGATAGTCAAACTGTAAGAAATAGCAGATTGTCTAATATATTCTGTAGTTAGATTTGTTCATTTTATGAACACATCACTAGTTTTGGTTACATAGCAAAAGCAGAGCTCTAAAGATGGGGGACTTGCACATTTTGATTAGAGAGCCTAGAGACCTGTAAAACCGTCTGAAGCCAAAGGGATTTTGCAGGTGGTACCAGGAGCTCATGCAAAAATCATACATTAAGTACAAGGATGGAACCACAAAGAAGACAAACATGAGCTGGAGAATGTGAGCAGATTAGTCTGGCTTGACTCCCAAAAATGAAGCCAGGAGACTAAAGTGTAAAAGTGTCACTTCTGGATTGAAGCAGTGCATTCAATTGCACAGGGCTAGCTTGGCAACCGAGTGTCCAAGTGTGTGTTCAAAACAAAAACAAAATCAGGCCCAGATAGTTGTTGGCTCAAACACAGCATGTTTTACAAGCATGAGAGTTGATCAGTGGTTTGCTAGTTAGTCATGAAAATTCTGTGCTCCATTGAATTAGTATATGCAAAAGCCAAGAGGTATATAAAATATGCCCAGCCCCAGAATGGCGAAGAGGCTCTGCTTGGAAAGCAGATTTGTTGAGTGGAGTTTTGGGAAAATAAGTTAGATATATAAAAATCATCAGATTGCAAATGGCTTTACCTTACATGTTTATTTTGAATTCACATTAAAGGTTATTGGATGTCGTTGAAAGTTTTAAAATGTGATAAATGGAGCACGAGCTGTTTTCCAGGAAAGAGAATTCACTAAACTAAGAGGAGTTTCAAGGATAGGAGATCAGTTGTGAGTCTGATATAACAGAGAAGGAAAAAAATAAAAAGATTATGCATGATGGAATAACACTTAGAAAAAAAGGAGGTAGAGCTAAAAGAGGTAGAATAAATGCAACTTGGTGATACTAATCTGGGGATTTGGGGTGAGAGAAGCTGTATCTATCAGTAGATAAGAGCTGAATCTACTTGATTTTAAAACTGTCCCCAGAACTTATTAGCTTTGTGACCTTGGTTAAGGCATTTTTCCCTCTGGACTTCAGTTTCCTTATCTGTAAAATTTTGTAATAATAATTTCGTAACTATCTTATAGAATGATGTGAGTATAAATCAATTCAACTTATATAAATCACTTAGAACAATATATAAATTAATAAATGTCAGCAATAGCTATTTTTATTCAATAAAATGATTTCCTGCTGGAAGACAAAAAGATAGGAAAATGGGCACAAATAAAAATAGAGAAAGCAAGTGTCTTAAAAAGAAAAAAAAAAAGTTGAATGCATATTTGATTCACCTCCAACTATATCCAGACTCGAAGTAAACACATGTCCCAGTGCCCTTGTCTGTAGGTATATCATTATCAGTCTTGTTTAAGCAGGCTTAAGATCTTACCATTGCTTTGATTCCTCTTTCCTCTTCTTACCTTCAAGACAGTTACAGAGATATGTTATTTCTGAAAACAAACAAAAAAACTCTCATCCTTCCTTTACACTGGCACTTCCAAACCTCAGTCCAAGCTGTCACCATAACGTGCTAGGTTAATGCTATAGTTCCAAGCTGGTCCGCTTGTCTGTTTATCACACCTGCTCATTATGAGATTTAATATCCAGATCCTTTAACTGTCATCCTTCTGCCCAAACTTTTCAGCATAATCTATGCCTACTTTCCTTCCTATATTTTTCTTCATTTTTGCCTATGAATGCTTTCTCTGACCCTTTTGTTGACACTACTATTGCCAATGGGCTCTTTGTTGCCTTGAAATCACAGGTCTGAGTGATGCAATCACCATCTTGCTTCTGGGTTCATGTTTTTTTCATTTGCCTGGAATACATTGTGTAACTCCCCAACCATACAAAATATCCAAATTCTATCTAGTCTTCTACAGCAACATCATCAACTCAATTTAGAAGTGTGTAAGAATAGTTATGTATTTTGAATGAAGAAGGCTGCTATTTAAATTGGCTCCAACAAGATTAGAGTCAGAATCCACTTTGACTATATAAGCCTTCATGGAATTTGCAAAGCAATCATAGCCCCTTGGGACACAGTTCTGTGTTCATTGTAGACTGTGCAAGTGGAATAACTTCTTATTGTGTTGCCCTCTAAATAAATAATAAAACTTGAGGGTAGAGATTCTCGTTGGGTCTGTTACTACCCCCAGTGCAGTGTTTGGCAAATACTAGTATTGCTTTAATATATTTTTGATTGAACTAGGATTTGAGGCACCTCTCAGAATTTAGTGGAAATGGACAATGGATGATAAATTTACAATTATTGGGCATAATAAAATAAAACACCTCAACAATTCATTATTTATTATTCATAAAATGCCTCGATAATTCATTATTTCTCTAACATGTTATAAATCCTTTAGAATATGCAATAAACACAAGATTTCTAAATTATGTGGACAACTTTAAATTTATAAAATAGAGAATCCAATCCAAGACAATATAGACTTGGGAACTGAGACTTTGAATCTAATAACCATATGACATAATTTTAAAAGGAAATGATTAGCAGCCAAAAATACCTAAAAATGTGTTTGGCTTTATGAAAGCTTATAATTATAACATTGAACATTATAATTCCTCTGAAAATGGCAAAAAAAAGGAACAATGGGTATCTAAAATGATTTTTAAATGATTGCTCAAATAATGACAAAAGAAAATACATAATAGGTGGCAAAATAGGAGGGAGAAACAAAACAACTCACTTAAGGAGAGAGGTCTGTTTAGAATTATTATCAGCTTATGTAATAGTATGAGGATGCTACAATAGAAGATTTAAAAAATCACTTATAGAAAGACATTCTTTATGTCATCAATGGAATGAGGAAAAGGAAAAAGAAATTAAATTGGAACCCTTGTACTTCAAAAATTAGCCACTAACCATGTAATAGAACCAACAAGCACCAATGCTACTCACTTGCAGATAACTGAATAAAGGGCAAGGGAAGCATGGTAGCTTGTTGAAATTTTTTAACTAAAACTATAATTTTTAATTCAAAACAGATATTTCCTTTATACCACTTTTTCAATATTAAAAATAATTTTTTTACTAAATTTTCAGTATTTATAAATATCTCATGCTGTCAGTTCTACAGAGCAAAGCAGAAACCACCATAGCGGCCATCAAGTTTGTCCAATTTCCCACTGACTTTTCTTTTCTAATGGTAGGATTCATTTAAGAGCTTTTCTGGCCCGGAATGCCTTTTTGTTTCCATTTTAATTTATCCAAACTATATTTGTTAAAGCCTAATTCAAGACTCAATTTTCCTGCTACTGAAGCACATGCTGTTCTATGTTATTGTCATCTTCCAAGCCCACATTGAGATCCTCTCTTTCGATGTCAATTTAGGATATGTGATTACAAAGCACATGCAGAAGAAAGTAGCATAGAGCTGGAACTTAAGAAAGATGCTAAGATGTCTGGTCTGGTCCTCCTGGCTTAATGGAAATTATGTTCCCCCTGTGTATGTCTAGACCACAACAGAGTAAAATGGATTCGTAAAGAATCTATTCACTATCTCAGCATTAAAAGCATATGCAATCTTGTTCAGTTATTGAGAGAGGTAAACTGGCTACTTCTGCTATCTTACGTGTGACAATGATTTATGAGCGTGCCACATAAATCACATCAGGATCAACCAGTTTTAGAATAGTAACAGAATAATCAACACTGGTGTCTTATAAATTGACATATTTACCTAAGTTATCAAGAGTTCCTGCATACATTAACCATATTTGATGCTTATAACTCTTCTGTAAGGAAACCATTAATTTGTTAGGTTGGCAGGCAGGCCCAGAGAAGACAAACAATACAATATTCATGAGATAAAGAATGAAATTGGGATGTGAGGCCACATGTTCCAATTTTTTTAAAGATTTTATTGATTTATTTGAGAGAGAGTGCACATGCAACAGAGAGCCTGAGAGAAGAGAGAAAGCATGAGAGAGAGCACAAGTAGGGGAAGCAGTAAATGGAGAGGGAGAAGTGGGCTCCACACTGAGCAGATCTATCCCAGGACCCTGGGGATCATAACTTGAGCTGAAGACAGACGCTTAACCAACTGAGCCACCCAGGTGCCCCAACATGTTCCAATTTTAATAGAGCTCTTTCCAATCCAATTATACTGAATAACTAGAGATATGAAAGGCTAAAGGCTGCCTGCAGCACCAAACCACAGTCAGGGACAGGTCTCTTCATTTGCTCAGTCATTCATTTTTCAGTCACTCAGCTAACAACAATTTATTTGGATTCCATTAGTGCTAAATATGAGAGAAAGAAATGAATAAAAGGAAATTGTAGTAGAATGGCAGAAACAAAGAGCAGAGAGGGAAACAAGAAATGACATAACTCTGTGGTACACCATATAGGAAAGAAGAATATAATCCTGAAAGCTAGGTGCCTGGGAAATCAGGAAAGATGTTCCAGAGAAACTAGGTAGTAAAAGGCTGAGAACATACCTAAATCATTTGGACTTCATTCCATAGAAGGTAATGAATTATCTCATGGGGCTTCTAATCAAGTGAGTGTCGTGATCAGATTGCATTAAAGAACATACTCTGGAGAATGATTGGAGGAAAGACAGACAAGGAAATTAGTCACGGAGAGAACAAGTGAGATAACTTCCTTTCTTCATGAGTAATGGGATGAGGAGGAGAGAATGCACAGAAATGTATTTAATTCAGTAATTGAATTTTGTACATAGAAAGTAGGAAATCATCTTTGTTATATGTGAATCTTACTAACACTGCACTGAATTTAAAAAAAAAAAAATTCAACTCATCATATTCTGGTGAAGACCATCTTGGCCATGAATCTCACAAAATAAGCTGAAACAGTACCTTCCTTCAGTGGCAACTGACCCCTCTGGAAACTGTGGACTTTCCTAGTTATCCAGGTTCTGATTAAAATCCCTTTGTATTATGGAGAAGATGATTCTGGAAGGAAGGAAAAAATCTATTTTTCTTCCAGTGTCTCTTGGAGATATTATTTGGGGAGAAATATTAAAGTGTAGAGGAGAGAATTTTTCTGGTCATCTCTGATATGATATTGACTCTAGTCAGATTGTTGAGATCCAATTCAGTGAAGATAGAATGCAATGGGATAAAGAATCTGGCCTCCTAAATAATGTGGGGTTAATAAAAGGGACTTACCAATATGGAAAGTTTTTTTTTTTTTTTTATAAAGTAAACTCTACCCCCATGTGGGGTTTGAACTCACAACCCTGAGATCAACAGTCCCATGCTGTACTGACAAAGTCAGCCAACACCCCAGTATAGAGAGATTTCAAGAGCTTAGGAAGAGATTGTCAAAGGTGCTGATGTATTTACAAAATACCTAATAATTTCTTTTAAATGGAGTATTGCTCATTTAGCAAAATATTCTCATTTCTATCATAAAGTAGTTTTCTTTTTCATTTCTTTTATTTTCCTGCAATTTAGTCAACAGTTTGCCTTTACTTATACTTATTTATAACCTTGCCTCCCTTTTCTGGCTGTGAGATTTTCTCTTTTTATGGACTTCTGGAAAGTTCCTTTAGAATATCCCATACATTTAATTATTATGATTTGTAGCTCTGCTCTTTGGTTTTTATATTCCTTTTTGTTTAGAATGATACTTGCTGCAGTTTGCTAATTTATTAGCTGTTTATTAAGTGATAAAGGCTTCTGAATCAGAAATAAAAATTTTAAACAAAAAGAAAGAATGTAAATGATGGATCACTAGATTCTACTTCTGAAACCAACATTACACTATATGTTAACTAACTAGAATTTAAATAAAAATCTGAAGAAGAAAAAGAAAGTAAAAGAAAAAGGAAAAGAGGAAGAAAGAAAGAAAAAGAAAAGGAAACTTCCTTTTTGTCTTTCAATGTTCAAAGTAGTCCTCTAAGCATAGTAAATTAGTGTGGCAAAATATTTTCCTTTTTATTTATTTATTCTTTTTAATTTTTTTAAAGATTTTATTTATTTGTTTGACAGATAGAGATCACAAGTAGACAGAGAGGCAGGCAGAGAGAGAGAGGGAAGCAGGCTCCCTGCTGAGCAGAGAGCCCAACTCGAGACTCGATCCCAGGACCCTGAGATCATGACCTGAGCCGAAGGCAGGGGCTTAACCCACTGAGCCAGCCAGGCGCCTAATATTTTCCTTTTTAAAAAATATTTTCTTAATAACAATTACAACAGAAGAATGCTCTAGATGTGCTATTCTAACCCGCTAATATTTTCAAAGTCTCCTTCCAATGCCTCTTTAATTTGCTTGTATTATGACATTGCCAGACAGGAGAATAAGTTCTCTCCATTTTATCATTCATATGCTCAGTCCCTAGAATAATGCTAAAAGCACAAAATGCACTTACTGAAAATTTAACTTGACCCATATCAGTTCCCCCACTTTGTTCTATGTCTGCTATATGCCAATGTGCTGATTTATTTGCCTTTCTGTACTTGACTTGTCCATGTCTATCATCACTCTGCCTACCAGATGAAGTGGCATTCTGCCTGGAAGCCTGCACCCCGGCGGTGGGATTAACTCCCTGGGTAGAGTGAAATGCTCTTCCACACACATGTGGCACCTTCACATTCTTCCAGATAATACTTAAGGAATTTAAGAGTAAGTCCATGTCTCTTTCATGATTAAATTTTTGGGTCTTTAAGCAGGGTAGCAGTAGAATTCATTACCCCAATCAGGACAGTCTTGCTCAAGACAAATACTGAATAGAAAGGAACACAACAACAGGTATGAACTGGGGATTCAGGTTCCCCCATCTCTAAGCAAAGTGACACATTTTCATCTTTGTGTTCCAAGAACCCAGCACAGTTTCAAACATACTGTGCGGCTTTTAAAAATGGCTATGAAAAGAAGTTTAAACAACCATATACGGGTATTTAATAACTCACAGAGAGGAAATCGTTATTAGTTGGAAAATGAATACAAGGGTGTTGGCCCTACTATTTTATTTAGGAGGTTTCATCAATGCATCTTTCACATGCTGCCTTTTCTCATCTCCAGTATAGGGATATCACACCCTGTGTATAACTAATTAATGTAACTATTGATGTCAATAAAAAAACAAACAAACTCTGGAGTTATATGTACCATAAAACAAATAGTACAACAATGTTAGTATTTGTCAGATATCAAAGTTAGCATCTTGGTTCTCTTTCCCCAGCTGCAGTGTTCTTACTTATAAAATAAAGGTGTGTATTTCAGCTCTGTGTTTTTCACCTCTTGGCATTAAATGGGTTAATATATGCAAAGTTCTTAGAGCAGAAATTAGCATATGTCCTATAAGTGTATATTTAATAACTAAGTGTTAATACTTAACTTTTGGTTTACTTTTATAAGAAATCAGCAGAACAGTCACCTTCATATTGAACCTTATTAGAGTTTAAGAATATAAGCTCTTGTTATAAATTCTGCCTTTGGAACACTAAATACATTATCTCAGGCAATGCATTTAAGCTCTCTCTGTCTTGTCTTTTGTCATCTGTAAAGAGGATAATGGTATCTACCTGGTGAGGTGGTTTACAAATATTAAATTGGACATTAAATGTGAAGTTAGTCAAGAAAGTATTTAGACCAGTACTGGCACACAGAAGTCTCAATAAATTTTTGCTATTAGCTGTTATTTGCATAGAAGTTTAAACAAAAAGGAAAATCATTTTCATATTATCCTATGGGATCATGAATAACATTTCTGAAAATTTAAAAATACCTAGTAGGATTGAGGTTTGTTTTATACTCAAGGAAATGATCATTGCAATAAATCTAATCTCTGTCAAGTAAATATATATTTTAGGTAATTGTGTTTTATTTTGTTACTTTTCATTTTAAGAAAACAAAGCTACATATGCATGCATAATCCTCTTTTTGAAACTGAACTGCATTGTGAATTTGTAGCTATAGTTGTTTCTGAACAACAGTATAAATCCCATAAAAAGAATCTTTACAGTGGATGATATTCTGAACAGCACTATTATCCACTATACTCCCTCACTCTAAACATCGGTTAATTTTCATCATTTCAATCTAATAAATAATTAGCTCAATACAGAGGAAACTATTATGTTTCTATGAACCAAATAAAAATGTTTAATTTAAAATGTTTTGTTTGGCATTTGTTTTGTTGGTATAGTTTAAAAGTGTCCTTTGTTAAAATAACTTTACAATATATTATGCAGAATTAAAACAAAAATGATAGGTTTGTATAAGAAATGATGTTCTATATAAAATTTTTGCAGAATATTTGTACTCTTCCAAGCACTGTCCATGTTACTGTGATTTTAACATTAATGCTAATCTCAGTTCCCAATGTTTTAGTCATTAATATTCTGAAAAAAAATCTAAAGAGTACTGTTGCTTTTTCAATATTTATAAATCTTTCATCTGTCTAGTGATTTCATTTCTAGTAATACCACATACATTTTTGCACTGTGTTGAATTTTAAAACAACCTTGTATTAATATTCCTTGTAATCTTTTGACTTGAAGCATTCATATCTTGCTTTGAATGCTGGAAAGATATACATACCACACAGCAAAGGGTTCTGTCATCATCAATCATAAAGCAGTTAAAAGTATAAATATTTGGAGTCAGATTTATAGGAATTTGCCTTTGTTATCTATAAGAAAAGTCACTTCCAGTATGTATTATAAAATATTGATTTGTGCAGTAAAATTAGGCAGTTAGATATTACCATCTATGGTAAATCACCATGATATTTTTCACAGGAATTAAAAAAAAATTACTTTGCATGTATTTTACTTGAGGAAAAACTTTTAAAGCACATGGTACCGTGCTTAGCATGTAGTAGGCACTCAATATATATTAACTTCGGACTGTATATGTGTTGCCAAAGCAAACACAGGACTATTCCTCCTCCATTTTAGTGAATCAGATTGTTATACACGGCATTAGTCTCCTTCTGTCGCTCCTCCAGCTTCCTCCTCCTTCTTTTTCTCGCTCCCGTCCTTCTCCTTCTCTAAGCAATTCCCCAGAAATATGAAAGAGTCAAACATAATTCCTATATACATTTCATGCTTTATCTGTTTTGCCCCAGGCAGCATTGATAGGCAAATACACTAAAGAAAGGAATCTCTCTTGGCTGCCCTCTATCTTCTAGCATCACATGTCTTCAAATTCCTTTTCTAATGCTTCATATCTGGATTCTCTGCCTTGCTCTTGAGCTTGTTATGTATGACTTTTTAATTGCTGTACCATAACTCCCTTGGTTTCTGTGGTAGTTTGTATTGCAGCCCACTTATCTTGGCCAGGTTCCCTGAACTATAATTTCGCTTGGACCCCAGATTCCCGCTTTCATGAGAAGGAAGCGTAATTATTGTCCACTTCTTAATTTATAATTTCAGTTCATGCTAGAGAGGGACAGAAAATTTTTAATATGAATAAACATTCTAATAATTAACAAAATTCTGAGAACTCAATTAGTTCTGACATTAATAGCTTTGCTGGAAGACTGCCTTCCCTGACTGTGCCAAAGTGTGCTAAAGTCGCTGTCATTATGTTTTTCATTAGTGAGGCTTCTTCATGAAGCATGTGTACTCCAAAGATTAATCATGAATCCATAAAGGAAACAACCTTTCTAAGGAGAGATATGATATGTAACCAGTTTTATATAAAAATATTTAAGATTAGAAGCCAAATCTTGAAGATTCTGACGAGGAAATAAATAGCCCATCTTATGCCTTATTACTTAATAAGTTTTTTAAGAACAACACCAGAATACTTATTAAGTAATAGTTAGTAGTCTATTAATGTAAGATGATAGAAGAAACATTGCATTAACAAATACCTAAATCAAAAATAAGAAGTTAGTAGATTTTTATTTATTTTTTTAAATATTTTATTTATTTATTTGACAGAGAAAGAGAGATCACAAGTAGGCAGAGAGAGAGGAGGAAGCAGGTTCCCTTCTGAGCAGAGAGCCAGTTGTGGGGCTCGATCCCAGGACCCTGAGATCATGACCTTAGCCGAAGGCAGAGGCTTAACCCACTGAGCCACCCAGGCGCCCCTAGTAGATTTTTATATTAAAAATTTTATAGTAGATTTTTACATTTTTTCAATGTGTTGGCAAACATTTTTCTATTTTTCATAAATTTTAAATGATTTATTTACATCTTGGGAAAACTATACATGTTTATGTGTACAGTGTACATACCTATGTAAGTAGGAAAAAGCTCAATTATCTAACCATGAGACATTAGTATTTTTAAATATGAATTTGAAAGCCTTTAACCACAGTTGAAATCCATTTAACAAAAAGTATCATGAAGTCAGATTTTATATTTCCATGGTCCATAGATAATAATATATTATAAATTTCAGTATAAACTATGAATTTATTTTCTTATATTGCATATTCCCTAATCTCTTTCTATGGAAATCTCTTTATAAGCAGGTAGTATGTGAACACTGAAAATTAAAAAACAGAAATCTGGGTTCTTCACAGTTCTTTTGTTTTTCTATAAACGATTTTTCTATCATTACTCTTTTCCAGTTAAAATGTTTAAAGCATTAACATAATATAATGAAAAATGTGCTCCACTATGCTAAGAAACATATTAAAGCATCAGATAATACAGGATAATTATAGCAAATAATTCCTGAGAGTTTACTTTGTGCCAGAACCATGTAAATCATTTTATAAGTATTATCTCATCGCTTCTCCCAACCACACTTTTGTTTTTATCCTCCAATTACAAAGAATCAGAAAGAGGATAAATATCTGAAACATGATACCAAAACCTGCCTAGTTTTCAGGGGCATAAAGGTAAAGTATTGCAGTTCTAATATATCCTCTTTGTGCTTCTTTTACTAAGTTGACTTTTTGCCAAAGAATGCCTAGGTAGATGGTTTGGTTTACCTTTAAAGATTATTATTTTCTTTAAAGAAAGATTATAATAAGACTAAAGGATTCTCATAGAATTGTGTGTAATGAAACAAGGAATGTATTAAATGATTTCGCTTCAATTCTAACAAACAAACCTGTGTATTCTATGACTTAACATAGTTACAGCAAATACAAAGATGATCAAAAGAGGCCACCACTTTCTGGCAATACAGTAATTAGTTTTTGAATCAATTCATGTGCCTTCTATTTCACTTTAATTATTAACATCATTCTACTTAGTACTAAAGTTATTCACATATGGGAATTTTCTCAAATTGGGTTTTGGGATCATTTCTTGGCCAGTTACCCATTTTCCAATTGCATATTGCACAATGCCTTCCAAATAATAGATAGTGAATACATGTTTGTTTAAGTATAACTACTGCAACAAAGTAACCTGGGTATCCTATGGTACAAATCATAGTAGAACTGTGCCTATAAACATTTTTGAGCACTCTTCAGGTAAAAGGAGAAACCCCACCTCTTAGCTGTTATATGATAGCAAAAATCTGCCTGGATCCCAAAGACAAGTTTGGCTAAGCAAGCAAATGTGCTATTTGTTTGACTTTACGCATTGAACATGAGACTTCACCAAATCTTGGTGTTTGAAAGCTCTTCCGGAGAATGAACTAATATTTTGGATTATAAGAGCTTATTTGAAAAAAATGTGGTATCTAAAACTTTCCCATTCCATAACAATATTTCCTTTTTTAGAAAAATACCAAACAGCTTTACCATTTTTAATGTATTTAAACCAAAATGAATTGACTATGACCAAGTTAATTTCATTTTTCCATACCATTATAAACAACTATGTTTTCTACAAATAACTGGATTGAACATACAAATATCAAGGGCAGTAAACGTGGAAAATCATATAAAGCCATCTGATAATTTGAAGTATTCCACTCAATTGGGAACCAGGTGCCTAAATAACAATAGATTTAGATTTTGTATGATTTATTCTAAAGAAACTGAGGTATGACTAAATTTCATAAGGCCTAGAATTACTCTGCTATTTCTCTTGGTCTTGACTCCTAGCATTTACACATTGTAGGTATTTGAAAGTATTTATTGAAATAAATACTGTGTATTAAAGTGTGTATAAATAATGTGTATTAAAATACTGTTAATTAAAAACTACTATTATAAAGATTTAATTTCAAAATTTAGTATACAGATATATAAGTTTTAAAAATAATGTGTATACACGTATTGATATGTTTTCTGGAAAGGGCAAATAAGAATTATATAACTGTAAAATTATTAATGGTAGCCCCCATTTAAAATATCTTGTGTTTTAAAAATAAGAAATGGGGACACTTGGGTGGCTCACTCATTTACTGAGATTTACTGAGATTCTTGGTTCCTCCTCAGGTCATGATATAGGGGTCATAAGTTCAAGCCCTACCTCTGGTTCCCTGCTCAGTGGGGAGTCTGCTTCCCCACTTCTCTTTCTCCCTCTGTCCACCACCCCCGACTTCTGCACACACTTTCTGTCTCTCAAATAAATATTTAAAAATTAAAAAAAAAAAGAAATGAATAAGAAAAGGGTTAATAGTAGTGTGTTCTCTTTCTTTAGTTCCAATACATTTCTATTGGGACTTAACTAGGAAATATAAGTGCATTTTAAAACTGATATTAAAATATCCTATAATTCAACTGCTGTGATCCTAAGGAAATCATTCAATTAGATTAGAAATGGTTGTAGTTTTCTATGGTATAATATTTCCCAGTGATTTTCTTTTATTCCTTTTTTGTTTTCTCCATCTCTAAATGATTTCAGACTAAAGATGAGCAGTTTATAGTAATGCACATTCTGAAAGTAATAAACTGTTATATAAAGTGGCACCTCTACTATTCTCTCATAAATTTTTCTTTAAAAATTTTATGTCTGCTTAACATGAAAAAGGATTTGCAGCTATAACTCTCTTGATTGTTAGATAATCTCTATAGTTTATATACAAATGTTAAATTATTTTTAAGTGACACATAGTGTAAAAAATCTCAGCTTTGCATTACCTTTTATTTGTACTATATGGAGTATGAGGTCAGAGTAAGGGTGAGGAAGAAACCTTGAACCAAATGTTCTGAAATTCCTGACTAGAGTGATTATTCTAGCTCTGCAATTTGTTATAGTGACCTGTATTCTCTAGTGTATTAACTGGAAAAAGATAAATTAGTGTAAATTGTAATAGAATAGTTGTAGACTTGATGTAAGAGAAAATTCTACCTCCTGGGAATTTGGTCATCTCCTTGCCTAGATACCTCTCTTGCAAGATCCCAACATTCATTAAACTTGGCTGATTTATGTGAAGGCAGCTGAGAATTGAATTAGCCAACCCTTTAGGGTTCCTTGGAGACCCATGATTTTATATTATTCTAAGTTGACCTTTGGTTCATTCCAGAATTGATCAATTGGGGCACAGATAGTTTTCCTTAAAAATGGATCGAGGGGCGGATTCTGGTTGGAGTTCATATTTTTAGCATACAGACCATGTGCCTGCTGCTCTGGTAATATGTAAACAATTAATAAGAAATTAATTAAGTGTAATAATTGTGCACAGACACCTCTATTTAGCAGTAAATATGTTCAATTAATAATTTTAATACTAACAAAATGTTATCAATTTTAAAATAACACATTATTCAAAATATCTTGAAAAATTTTTGGAAATTAATGTGTCATAACCATTGATCTCTGTTATTGACAGTGTCAAGCAAGTTGTCAGACAACCCAAGATACTATATTTCATATCTGTAATAATGGATACCTTTTAAAACTAAAATATTATAGAATTGTGATATGACCTTTCATAAAGCCACAGAAAACTGCATTCCTCCTTTACCTTGACCTAATTGAAATATGAATTTCCATATCACAAAGCAGTCTTAAGATTCGTTTTAATCTTTTTATTTCTAAAATTCCAAAACACTGTAACTAGAGAATTTTAAGAACCTTAACTATGATTAACCATGTTTGATTACAAGAAGTGATAGTAAAAGACAAGTTTTTAAACAGCTGTCACTTCTTTAAATAATCAGCATATAATTTTCTTTTGTCTACTTTCTCTCAGGTTCTCCACAAGTTTGCTATTATCTTCAAATATCAATTCTCAGTATTTACATAGGATGCATGAATATAAATATATGTTGACCAATAAATTAATGAATAGTAGGCATTGGCTGGCAATAATCTGCTTTAGTAACAGACCCAATAAATTTATATATATTTGTCTTTGGATTCATTGTACAAAGTTCAATCTGTCTGGGGTCTTTTATGCTGGAGAGATTTACTATTTCCCTCCTTGATCTAATATATAATGTGTTACATTTAGTAGTTAGCAATCTTAGCCTCAGAACTGTTCTCTCATAATCAATGAGAGGATTTTCTAAGTGAAATAATTATAGAAAACTTTGAAATTGTCCCTAGATTTCTTTTACAACCTTGTAATCAGGACACCGAGTAAATGTTAGGCTTGGAAAGAGGAGCAGCTAAATAAGGTGGTGCTTTGTTATACCACCTCTGTTTGGGTCAGTGAATAGTTATGCAATGTCTTCTGGTTGTCCATTGAGTATAAGTAAAATAAATAAGTATATAAATAAGTAATTAGTTCAGTGTCAAAGTAGTCAAAGTAGCTGATGCCAATAATTTTTCAC
This sequence comes from Mustela erminea, assembly GCF_009829155.1. NCBI lineage: Eukaryota > Metazoa > Chordata > Mammalia > Carnivora > Mustelidae > Mustela > Mustela erminea. The sequence goes on along the minus strand of NC_045617.1, from coordinate 106,727,769 downwards.
CTTTTTTTTTTTTTTTTTTTTTTTACGGATTTTATTTATCTGAGAGAGAGAAAGAGCACAGAGGGAGAACGAAAGGTGGAAGCAGACTCTCCACTGAGCAGAGAGCCCAATGTGGGACTAGACTCAAGGATCCTGGGATCATGACCTAAGCCGAAGGCAGATGATTTAACAAACTGAGCCACCCAGTCACCCTGATGCCAATAATTCTTGATGTGGAAAACTTTCCTATGGGAATTTCCCCAACATCCCTACATGTTTTTCAGCTGGAGAATTACCCTCAAAATAGTCTAGAACTAAGCTGCTGGGGTTTTTTTGTTTTGGTTTGTTTGTTTTTTGTTTTGTTTTGTTTTAAGCTTGTGTCCCCTAGTGGTTGACTGAAAACCAATTCTTCTGTCACAGGCTTCTCAAAGTCTCCTATCTTTACCATTTCCCTCTGTTCTTCCTCTCCTCCTTACTCAGCTGAGTGGGTAGCAATTTAACTTGCTTCATAAGCTGGTCACTTACCATTTCTAACACAATAGAAGTAGCATTTTCTCTCCTGGATCTCAATGCTTTCTTTTCCTTCTACTTTGTGGCCTAAACATTTGTTTTTTCTTTCATATTCCTAAAATGGTAAGTTCTGAGTCTGCCAAAAGCATCCATTGTTCCAACAAATACGATACCCCCACTTTACATTTTTGAAAATGTGTTTGAAAACACCCTATGGGTTTTCCCCCATCAGAATAACATTTAACTCAGCCCTGGCCTCGATCTATATATACTTGTCCTGCCTGGCTCCCTTCTCTTTCCTCAGAAACTTAATTCCATAAATATCTTTGAAGATGCACTGTATTTCTACTTTCAATATCTTTGTAATTCACTTACTAGTTTGAGAGTTTTATAGCTCTTAATCCTGAAGCTAAGTCTCATGAATTCTCTTTGGAACCTCTGTGCAGGATGGAATTTAGGGCACTTGATCCAATACTGTCTACCTGGACCAAGCACTAACAATTTAAAACTAAAGCCTAACCAGTGTGTCTGTAGAGATAATTCACTTCATAGTTTAAGGTAGGAAATATTATGCTGCTCACCAATACCAAAGCCTAGTCTGGACACTTTCTTATATAATCATGTCTTTGTTCTAATCATGAATATATAAGGAAAACCAAAGTTGTTTAAGGTCAAGCCACAGTAGCCTGCACTAAGACCAACTGAGCCAGCCAAAGTTTTGCAGTGGGACCTTTGTTGAAACTCCCAGGGCCATGATTCCACTTCCTGAAACTCATGAGCAGCATTTTGCTCAAAGTCTACAGTGGCCATTTTTTGGCTCTTATATCCTTTGTTAAAGTGCAGCCTTTGCAGAATCCCATAACCTTGCTGCATCAACATAGTCTGATTTTGCTTTTTAGGCCTGGGAACAGTCTCATTTGGCTGAGGCATTCATGGTCTGCATGCATGTATCTAGACTTCTGCTTAATGAGGGTAAGGTTATCATGCCTTTCCTTTAGGGTCTAGGAAGGTGGCACATCTGTGCACATGGGCATGAGAAACAGATGGTACCCAATGTCTTATTCTGTTGAGCTGCTGTAACAAAGTCCCATAGACTGGGTTGTTTATAAACAACTAAAATTTACTGCTCTGTTGTGGAGGCTGAGAAGTACAAGATCAAGGCAATATCAGAATCAGGGGCTGGTGAGGACTTGCTTGCTTTGTGGGTGTCTCCTCCATGTGCGTCCCGTGTCAGAAAATGCTAGCTGGCTCTCTGGCCTCCCTTTCAAAAAGGCCTGAATCTGGGGCGCCTGGGTGGCTCAGTGGGTTAAAGCCTCTGCCTTCAGCTCAGGTCATGGTCCCAGGGTTCTGGGATCGAGCCCCGCATTGGGCTCTCTGCTCAGCGGGGAGCCTGCTTCCCCTGCTCTCTCTGCCTGCCTCTCTGCCTACATGTGATCTCTGTCTGTCGAATAAATAAATAAAATCTTAAAAAAAAAAAAAAAGGCGTGAATCTCAGTCATGAGGGTTCTACCCTCTTGACACCATCACCTCCCAAAGGCCCCACCTCCAGAAAACCACAACCTTGGGCGTTAGGTTTCCACGTGGGACTTTTGAAGGGACACAAGGACTCTATGTATTGTACCCAACATGATGGAAATCCCATGCAGTCATCATTCAAGGTTTAAAGACACCTTCCCAAGTCACGATAGTACCAAAAAAAAAAAAAAAAAAGTCCATTTTAAAACACCTCGTGGCTCGCATAGCCTCTACCCGCCGCCAAGATCAAAATAATTTTTTTCTACGTTTTAAAATTTAATACCCAGAGGCCCCAGGACGCTGGGTGGGGTGACAAACCGAAGGGCGGTGAGAGGAATAGAGGGGCCTCTTCCGCCGGGACGCCGGTGTGAGGCTCCGCGAGGCTCAGCGACTCCCAAGGCGGCCCGCGCCGGTTGTCGCCTTAAACGCAGGCCACGCCCACACGTTATGATGGCGGCCTCCGTGGTGCTGGACCACGCTCCGGTAAGTCATGTGTTTTCTGGGGCGCTCGCCTGCTCTGATCCCGTCTCAAATCCCAAAGCCTTGAGTGAGGAGAGCCTGCTGAAGTCCCTGCAGCCCGGGTAGGGTCCCGGACAATGAGACGCTGGTGAATGGTGGGGTGCGGGGGCCGGTCCTCATTTCTCACAGCCCGCGTGCGGGGGTGTGAGAGACTATCCAGGGCGAGGGACCCCAAGCAAAGCCTTGGAAGTAAGACTATGCCAGGAGGATACCGAAACGTGGGGTCATCTTGTGTCGCCAGGAAAGAGGGAGTGTTAACGAGCGTCGAAATAAATTTCTAGGCCCAAGAGAGCGAGCGCCACGCCTGGCTGCCTTCTCAGCAAACAGCCTTTGTTCTCCTGTAAAAGCTCCACTGGACCAGAAACGCAGTGTATTTAGTCAAAAATGCCCCCAAAGACCAAAACAGTTCTGGGCTCTACACTTTTTTCCTTGTTCCTTGATTTTGCTGAACGAGGTTAGATGAACAGCCCCAGCCAGTTTTGCTCTTTCTGAATTGCTGTCTATGAAGCTGGGTCAAGCTCACCTGTGGCCAGAATCCCTTGTGAAGGGTACTCTGTTGCTTGTGAGGCACTGTGACTCCCCAGACCCATGGATTGTTTCCCCTTGAATAAAGGGACACCAAACTCATTAAAAATAATCAATGGCCAAAGCCGTGGGCACTAGTATTACAAAAACTTCCACAAAATTTTAATCCCTAAGTGTCTTGAACAATGCAATAGATGTTAGAGTTTGAGAAAACAGTCAAGAAATAGCATCTTCCTTCCTCATTTGAGTTTGAATTAAAATAAGCAACAGACGAGTAAAATTTGCAAAATCAAAACATCACCTTAATACTAAGTAATTTAATACTAGAACGTACCTTGAATCTTCTTCCATCAAGTGAGTTACCAGGAATCAATCCAAAGAATCAAACAGACTTAACTTGCCTGGTTACTGGTCACACTGGGGCAGGGGCTGTCTACCCACACAAAAGCAGAGCCTGCCCCTTCAACACTATGGAGGCGCAGGGAAGAACCTTATCCCTAGGGGTCAGGCTGAGAAGTAGATCAAGGCAGTATCAGAATTGGGCTGGTGAGGACTTGCTTGCTTTTGTGGGTTTCTTCTGCATGTGTCCATGTGACTTGCATCAGCGATATTGTCCAGGAAGCCTCAAATATTTGCTTTTGGGCCCTTTACAGAAAATCTGCCTGCCAGCTTCTGTGCTAGCCAGTAGGAAATACATTCAAATAAGCTCTTGTGGCCAACATAGTATATCTTGCTAAGTGTGTCAACAGAAAAATTCTGTGACTCCACTTGTTTAATGAGGAAGGGTGGCTTGATGATGCCATTACTGTAAGTTTAATTTCTAATTTGGAAGATATGAAGACACTGTCTTGCGGAACGGAAGACATTCATTAAGAAGGTGGCATATAAGAGGAAATTATAGTTAGGAATCAGCAAGTAGGGGTGCCTGGGTGGCTTAATTGGTTAAGCAAATGCCTTTAGTTCAGGTGATAATCCTGGAATCGAGTCCCACATCAGGCTCCCTGCTTCTCCCTCTGACCTCTTCCCTCTCAAGCTCTCCCTCTATCTCAAATAAGTAAAAAAAAGAATCAGCAAGTAGAGTAGTTGTTAGTTTCTGGTTTGTAATAGTTACTTTGCATCAGATGTTAGCTCCCGCTAGATACAATTTTTTTTTAAGTTTTTTTTTTAATAAACTTTTTTTTTTTGAAGTTTTTCTTTATTTATTTGACAGATAGAGAGAGATCACAAGTAGGCAGAAGCAGGCAGGGAGAGAGGGGGGAAGCAGGCTTCCTGCTGAGCAGGGAGCCCAATGCGGGGCTTGATCTTAGGACCCTGAGATCATGACCTGAGCTGGAGGCAGACGCCTAACTATCTGAGCCATTCAGGCGCCTCTGTTTCTTTTTATTTTTAGAGATTTATTATTATTATTATTTTTTTTTTAATTCATTTGACGGAAAGAGAGAATATGAGAGAGAGAACATAAGCACAGGGAGTGGGAGAGAGAGAAGTAGGCCTCCCTCAGAGCAGGGAGCCCAGTGTGGGGCTCCATCCCAGGACCCTGGGATCATGACCTGAGTGGAAGGCAGATACTTAAAGACTGAGCCACACAGGTGCCCGCTCCTCCCCCGCCCCCGCTAGATACAATTTGTAAACAAAAAGAACTTTCCTTAAAGTTTTGTGTTAATTTATGCCTTTTTAATCTTATTAATAATAAGAGAGTAATAGCAATACCAACAACCAAAGTAATAACTATACATAACATTGGTATAATACTATTATATTATCCACAATTATAAATAATAGTCTGCCATTTTAATTAATTTAAAAACATATGAGACAGGTACTGTTATCTTAACTAAACAGGTGAGTAAACTGAGGTACAAAGAGGCTAAGTATTTTGCCTAGAGTCATGTAGGACAAAATGGCAAAGCATAATTGAAAAAATGATCATCTGTCCTCTTAAAAATTAAATCCTTGGCTAATTTATATGCATATAGGAAAAGCATTTTGAAGGTACTCGTATATGGTGATTCATACTAATTGAGAATAAACTGCCATATTGATAATGGACATTTCAGTCCCCAATATGTGTTTTACATTGGTTACCTCAACAAAAATTTCTGTTCCTCTTCCTTATATGTGGCTAGTTCCAGAATGGGCAAACAAAGTCACTTTGGATCAATGTGGTAGGAAAAAGTGGCTTGCTAGTTTCTTCTAGAAAATAAAAGGGTTTTTTTTGTTTGTTTTGTTTTTCTCATGTTTCATTGGATTAGAACTAGAAAGTGTCTATGCTTCTGGCAGCCACTGAGTGAATTAGCTTTAGGATAAATCTTGTGCTGTAGAACGAGATAGCATGGGAGTGGGGCTGAAACAGCCAATCCTGAGCTCACTTTACCACCCTCTCCTTTCTGTATGGGAACATATACATGAGCTTATTTTTAAAATGCAGTTTGAGTTAGATTTTGGGGGGGCAGTGGTGTACTAACTGTTGAAAGTGTCTTAGCTTATAAAAAATTTTATCAGACTATAAATCCTTAAGTGTAGAGATGATATATTAAGCTCTTGACTAACTTATATTTAATATTTTGTACAATGTAAATGTCCTATAATGACTTAAAGAGTGAATTGATGTCCTTAAGATATAGTGGAATGAACACTGGGCATGAATAGATCCAGGTTCTTATTTTGGCTTTGTATCTACCATCAAGAAATTCTTTGAGCAAATTAGTTTAGGTCTCTCAGCCTGTTTCCTCTTTTGAAGATGAGTGATTTAAGTATATTTTTTCAGGCTTGACATTTGACATGAGATTCAGTTGAATTTATAATTCCCTAGTGATCTCTAGAAGAGATTTTCTTTGTTTAAATCTCAGGTCAGTCCATTCACTTATTCATCGATATCTTTTTTGCTCATACAAATAATGTGTACAACTTGTACCAACACTTGAGTTTTTGGTTGTTTGCATTCTGAGTGAAAAGAAAGTTGTAAGGCATTATCAATAGCTAATTATAATAATTATGAAAACAAACAATATAAAATATATTCGGAGCCAAAAAAATCAAATTTAAGGAAAAGTATTCCCCTGAAATATTGAGCTTTCTCGAAAATTATATAAAGGACAGTAAACATCAAGATTATTAGTGGAAATGTGGGCTAGTCTGACTTTAATTTGAACCAAAACTTATTTAAAATAAGTCTTATGAAAAGTCTAAAGGCAGTAATCAGTGTAACTACAATGCAACTTGAATGAATACATGTCTTTTGTTTAATCTGATGGCCAGCAAATTAAAATGTGTGTTGTGGCTTATAGTTGAGGATTTATGCAGCAGCAGTAGAATAAGTGCCAACTGAATTAACAAGTTGATTGTGTAAGCAACAAACCTCATTTTAGCTAAACTGAACTTGACAAATTGCATGACATTCTGCCTGCTAAATTTGAGATTTATAATGTTTACTGCTATTAACAATAATGAAACAGCAGAGAACTTCAATATCTGACATTTTAATCTGTATATTTCACTTTTGTTCTTGCTAATCAATTCTTAATTCTGGAATATATTTTATATTTTGTTATCCTTTTAGCTACAGACTTTGATGTAGTCTTACCAACATTCATTGAACTAAAACACTGCATAAAGATTAACTGTTAACTTTGCTCTTTTCATTATTAAGGATTAGAATGACTGTGGGGGAAAAAAGATGGTTTTTGAGTACATGAAATTCCATAATTTAATCGTTTGCAAGTTGGAATAAAGTTTGACAGTGCATCTTTTAAAGCAGAAAAGCTGTCCATTGGCATATGGAGATTTGTTTAATAATGGATTTAAAGATAAAGAATTAATATTTACTATACCTCATAGTGTGTTTATGAGAGTTTAAAATCCATAGGAAATAATATTCACAGATTTCATGTATGAAGTAGCAGATATTTCTTTAAACTCAAATTAGTACTGTATGAGTTATTAGTGGTGTTTAGTAGAGATTGGAGAGGGTGAATGAAATAGCATTTTTATTTAGAGTTAGCATAATCACTGCTTATTTGGAGAAGCTTACACATGATTTTGCAGTGTGCATTTGTGAGGCTTGACAATGGATTCATGAGACTGATTTTCATACCATCCTGAATGCTCCCTTAGAAAGCTGCATTTCAAATTTACCATTTTGGTGGCAGCACAATTACTCTGTTTTAACTGTGTTGTTCAAAATATTTTCAGAACTCTCACAGCTCTCATTAATCAGTTCATTCCCTTTGTGCAGAAGTATGAAAATGCAGAAGATAAACGTTTGTTGTATTATGTCCCTGACATTTGGGGGTTGCTTGTTATTGGAGAGTAATCTAGCCTATCCTGATAGATTCACCATCCAAGACAGAATTAGATATCTAATACCAGTGTCAGTATGATTGTTTAAAAAGTTAGAAAGTAGTTTAGTTTACCTGACGTAAAATACCTTAAATTGGGTTTGGTATTGTAGACTGAGACAAGGTTATACTTCCAAGAGCAAAGCAAATAGCCTCAAATTTGAAGAAAGCCAGAATTTGAGAAAAGAGAGCCAAACGTTTGTTCAGGGAATGATGCTTTGCCTGGTGTGACAGGATGGTGAATTGTCTAATGCAGCCAGCATTTATTGGTAGAAATTGGTGGGAGTTGAAACTAATATGCAGTAATTTAAAGTAAATGCTAAAATAAGAAAATGACTTTCTTTGAAAGGTCTTGAATATCATGCTAAATAGTTTTAATTTTATTGGGTACATAGTATCATGGTGTATGAAAGTGACACGATCAAAACTGTTATAGAAAGGTAATTCTGCAATAGAGAGAAGAACACTGGAATAGACTAGGGTCTTGAGGTCAGGTTAGGAGTTATTACAGTAGTCTAGACAAGAGCTAATGAGAGCCAAAATAGAATTATTGGAAGAATATAAAGAACTATGATACTAATCTCTTAATTATTAATTCAAAATACTTTCTACTATATATTACTTAAAGGTTAATATTTCTCTGTATTGATTTATTGTTCTGATTATTTTGATAGCATGAGGAAAATATTAAAAATTACGATTTTAATAATATATGACATTGAATAAACTTCTAAGAATACTGTATCTAGTACAATTACATACTCCCTACCCATGTCACCTTTAACTAGTTTGCATATAAAAAGAACAAAATGCATACTCTCTTCTATTGTTATAAAACCTTGAAAAATAGGCTATTTCTGTGATACTACCTTGATTACCTTTGTGACCTTATACGTTCATAAGAAAATAACTTTTTAAATTAATATAAAATCAATTACTATCATTACAGTATAGAATGGTTTTATGTAAGAGTTAAACTTAAAGAAGATACATATGCTGTCAAAGTTCTAGTTTCCTCTACTTAAATTGGGATTACAACAGCTCTTACTTAATATTATTATTATGGAGATTAAATAAAAGACCCTTATAACACATTTCACATATTATCTAACACAGAGCAAGCTACATACATATGAGTAGTATTAATATTATTTAACCTCTCATCAAATAGAAAGAACTGATAAATGGATCATCTAGTATTATTAGTAATTAGTAACTACTACAATATATTTTCTTTTACAGGGTTTTTGAGTATACTGAGAAATTTAAAAACATAAGAAATTAAAAATTTCTTAAATTATTTCATTTTCATCCATTCAGCCAATTTTATTAAGCATCTATCATGTATGTTGCTCAAGGTCTTGAGCTAAAAAGAAACAAACTCAGTTCTGACCATAAAATTTTGCATTCAAATGGAGAGAGATATTTTAAAAACTAAATATTTTTTTAAAATTAATATATTAATGAAAGCATATAAAAGGGATAATAAGAATATAATAGGACCACTTAAATGCCTTTTTGAATCCATGGTACAGTTTTATAGGGAAATTCGGTGTTTGTGTTGAGATGACAAAAAAATCAGTTTGCTGAGAATACAATTGTTAGAAAACATTCTGCAGAAAAAAAGAGGGTGAAAACACCACAAAGAAGCATGCATATACTAACTACATATAGTGCTTTTGCTGAAGTGTAACTGAGAACAGTGGTCAAATAACAAGGATAGAAATGAGAGTTCTGTCTGCTTTATGAATAACAAAAAATGAGATTGAAAAACTATGACTTTTTTGACCCACGCAGCCAGTAAATAAGAGAGCACTGATTTGAATACAAATAGTTTCTGAAGCGCTTTTCCTATTCTGCATTGCTCTAATTTTCAAAGGCTTTTTTTCAAGTCATGTATTATCAAACATGGAACACATGTTTCCTTTTGAAGGAATATTTGAAACAGTAGTAAGTTTCTCTGCTGGCCCACTGGCTCTGTTGTAATGTTTCTGAAATACTTAGGAATAATACCAGGATTTGCTACTGCTTATAGTGAAAAGCATTTATGAACTGAAAGCAGTAGCGTCCAAGATACAACAATGAATAAAAGGGGCAAGGGAATTAGCAATGGAGCATGTGGGAAGGAATGGAAGGTAAATTTCAGTTACACTGGAAGATCAATTATCAGACAGCATGAGTCAAGGACCAAACCATTTTCAGACTACAGGCACAAAACATCTGAAATTGAAGTGATTGTATCAAAACTTTCCTTCCATTTATAAAATCCTATGATGTTAAGACTCTAAAATGACAATGTGAGGTATTGGGGTGGTGTTTCAAATAAAATACAAGTTATGTCCGTGTTCTAAAGTAGCTTGTTCTCCAGCAGGTTCGATAGGACATATAACTGGCATAGAAAACTAAGGATGCAAGTGCAGCATTAAATAATACTTAGGAAGTAAGAGGAGAAGGAAACCATTTTTAATTAGAGAACAAAAAACAGATCCACAGTGGAGAGTGTGATAAGTAGAGTCTTCCTTAAAGAAGGAAGTACTGTTTTCATTGGAAAATCATGGTCTGAGGGATTTTGTGAGCCATTGATAGAGGACCCTTGAAAAAAGGGTAAGGCATAGGGCACCTGGGTGGCTCAGTTGGTTAAGCCTTCAGCTCAGGTCATGATCCCTGGGTCCTGGATCCAGAGTTGCATCCTCAGGCTCTCTGCTCAGCGGGGGGCCTTCTGTCCCTCCTGTTTCACTTGTGCTTGTGATCTCTCTCTCTCTCTCTGTGTCAAGTAAGTAAGTAAAATCTTTTAAAAAGGGGGGCGGGGCAGTCAGGGAAGAGAGCCTTCCTTTTTGTTATATTGTAGAAACATATTTCCATATTGTACTCAGTGGGTCTCTGTTGACTTTATAGTACTTAATCCTTGCTGCTTGGTAAGTTTTAATGTGTGCATTTCATAGAATTGTACATTCCCTAAATCATTTCTAGTCAGTGACCAATTGAATGGTCTTATTTGTTCAGTCCTACGTAGGTTCAGGCTAAATAGTAATTTTTAGCATGCATTGTACAATGGCAAATCTAAAAACCTGTACAAGAGTTGGAAAATATGTGTGTGTGTTTCTTATGACCTGTATGCCTTTGAGGCAAAGAAACTATTTTAAATTGATACTGGCTTGTATGGCTTTGGCAATAATAATGAATAGTGAGCCAAATGACTAGCATAATTGGCTCTTCTGAGATGATAAGAGCAGCGGGGAACCAAAGAAATTCCAGATGAACACATTTCTTCAATTAATAGAAGCTTTTTAAAAAGAAGATATATATTCCCTATACTTTTTCACTTTAGGCAAGTGAGTTAACTATCTCACTTTGAGTACATCCAGTGATCTCCTGGAGAGGATTTGTATCATTTCATCACTGGGAAAGGGCTCTCCAAATCTAGAAGCAGAGAAAACCAGTTATCTTACTTTAAACAATAGCATTAACTGATCACATCTCCTCCTGTTTTTCATTTCCATACCTTAGTGGATCTTCACAGAGTATCTGAATTGTGGCATAATTAAGGTAGCTTACAATCTAGTGTTAAAGACAGACATGGAAGTAGTTAGCTACAAGTTAAGGCAGTATAGTAGGACAGCATGTATAGAGGACAATGAGAAGACATTAACCATGTGTTTAGGGGAGCTAACTGAAAGCATCTTGGGCTGAATGGCATAGTGAGATTCATTTAAAAAAATCCAGAACAGTAATGTGTTTGAATCAAGAGACTTACAAATTAAGTGAGGGTTGTTACTACTATTCTCATTTTAAAGAAGAGGAATTAAGCCTGCAGCTTCAAGTGACTTATTTAATATAACAGAATTAGTAAGTGGCTGAACTGGGCCTAGGACCCAGTCATGATAATAATAGTTGCCTGGTATTGAGTGTTTACTATGTGCCAGAGATTGTGTTAAGTATTCAGTGTTTTTTTTTCTCATTTAATATTCATAGCAACCTATGAAGTCAACCATATTTGTGGATATATTGAGGAGAAGAAAAAAAATGAATTAGAGGGTTATCATGTATTAGCTTTAGATTATAGATACAGCTTGAGATGATTTAACAAATTAAAGGAAGACATCAGAAAAGACAAGGATTTGTGAACACAAGACTGTTTTTGGTAATTCAGACTTGCTAATATACTACTACCTTGAGCACAGTGTAGAAGAAAAAGGAAAGATTTTTTTTTTAAAGATTGTATTTATTTATTTGATAGGCAGAGAGGCAGGCACAGAGAGAGGGGGAAGCAGGCTTCCTGCCGAGCAGAGAGCTGATGCAGGGCTTGATCCCAGGACCCTGGGATCATGACCTGAGCCGAAGGCAGAGGCTTTAACCCACTGATCCACCCAGGTGCCCCAAGGGAAAGATTATGTGTGTATATATATATATATATATTTTAATTTTTTAAAGATTTTGACAGATCACAAGTAGGCAGAGAGGCAGGCAGAGGGAGAGGGAGAATCAGGCTCCCTGCTGAGCAGAGACTACCCCCAATCCCCCGCCATGTGGGGCTTGATCCCAGGACCCTGCCATCATGACCTGAGCCAAAGATAGAGGCTTTAACCCACTGAGCCACCCAGGCGCCCCAGAAAGATATTTTTAAATCCGTGTTTTCTCACTCACCTGTTTTCTGTTTAGCCAATACGTCCTGGCGGGAGACCCCAGGAGAAACAGCTCAGTTTGAAAATAACGGTGGCCATACATTGTTCTGAATGCTTTCCCTGCCCTTTACTGTGACCAAAGAGAGCTGAGTTCATAAGAGAGTTAAGAGTTACAATTAGGACCACACAAAAGCTATATTATTTCATAGTTGAGGAAAATCAAAGTTTCAGTAAATTACACAAAGACTCACAGTTATTAAATTGAACATAAGTTTTCTGACTCCAAAACTCAAATTGTTTAATCACTATACTGTGTTGCTCCTCTTGAATACATAACATGCTACATCTTAACAAAGACTTTCTGCCTCTAATGCAGGTTTTAGAAACAGTCTGTACATGAACATTTACCACAATGGATTAATTCTGATGAAACTGGTAATTAACCATGACCATCAATATTAATAGAAGAAAGTGAAAATAGTTATGATCTGCAGTTCCTGTCATCATGAAGTGTGCAAATTTATAATTAACTTGATAAGCTTCTAGAATACCAATAGGACTTGAGTCATTTTTAGAGTATTCTCTTGTATTCATTCTATGATTCTAAGCAATAATCTTAATGAACAATAAATAAATAGAAGATGAGTGACTGATAGTGGGAAATGCATGTGCTGTTTCTTAGTTACCTTTTTCTTAAACAGGAAAGGAACCTCCCATGGTATCATGTGTGTGTTTTCATTATACTTAACAACAGGAAAGCATTATTTAGTATTTTTTCTAGCCTTGGTCAAATTATGAATTCGTATGTAGAAGTCACCAAAATATCAGCATGTAGTGTGTTTATAAATAAGAATAAGTTTATTATGGTGCACTGAAGTAGGGGAGAACAAACTGACAGAATCTTAGAAGTATCTCAGAAGGGAAGTTAGAAGTGGGATAGTAACAAATATGGGGGAGTGAGTTTAAAATGTTTAAAGGAGAGGGTCTTTCAAATTGGAGAGTTGAAAGTGGACAAAAATGGAAGTATGTGTAATAGCTTAGAATTTGTAGACACAGATAAGCTAAGGTTTTGAAGCAATCCCTGATAAGTAAGCTATTGCTTGATAAGTGAGCAATTTTGATCAGATGAGCAGATAACTGGTTGTGATAAATTGGCTTGTAGGAATATTCTGAAATAAAAAGTGAAGGTATTTATTGACTTACAGTCCTATCTGTCCAGCACACAGTTTTCCTAGTATCAACAACTAAGTCATGCTACTAAAGGTGGGCTGTAGACTTCTCTAAATTATATTGACAGGTGGCCCCATTCTATGTGGGAACCATTCTGGCTGGTGTTCCACAAGTCTCAAAGTGGAAGTCTAGAGACTTCTAGAAGTCCAGAGAAGTCCAGAGAGTCCCAGAGATTCTTTTTTATTCTTTTAGTGACCATTTATAACATTGGTTATGTAATCAGTAGCTTACTATAATTCTGACATCTATCAAAAGGAAATTAAATAATTTTAATGTGAAAAATAGGCACATGGCCTTTTATTTACTGTTATTTATTAATATGTAATACAATTATATTTGATTTCCTAGCATTTACTTACAAGTGGCATTAGGATTTCTGTGTTGGCTTTGTAATCATGAATTCTAAAAAGGTCATATTAGCAAATATTTTATTCATTAGTGCTTAAGTGTGTCAGTTGAGAAACATTTACTGACAACAGATTGACTTACGTATAGCAATTACTGTTATTTTTTATTTATATTAAAATATCACCAATAATATTTTATATGCCGTGGCATTGGGTAAATATTTCTCCATTTATATGCTATTAAATAAACATGACACCAAATGTGATGTTATTGATAACACTTAGACTTTACTGTTTCAACCTTTAATTTCCCAAACTACATGAAATACAATAAGATAAATACACCTAGAGTTTTACTAAGTTACAGCTGCATCTTCCTCTTTTATTTTAGAAACTTTAAATTTTCTTCTAAATCTTCTTTTGCCTAACAAATATGGGTTGACTAATAAAATAAATGCTACATAGTTACTACCATCATGATTTTTGTTTCATTAACAATTTAGGATTGTTCAGCTTACAGTTTTTTTGACTTCATGATGGTACATATTTAGTAGAAATTGTGATTTGAATTTTTTATTTTGATCTTTTCCTGCACTAGTAATATGTAGTATGATAACTCCTGTGATGCTGGCCATGGGTAGCAAGACACAGCTCCCAGTTAGCCACATGAGCCCAAATGTAAACTGATACATTCTGTCCCACCTAATACAACCATTGTGTTTTTCGCTTTCAGGACAGTGTTCAGTAAATTACTTGAGATATTAAACACTTGATTTTGCCCGACTGTAGATTAATGTAAGTGTTCTGAGCTTGCTTAAGGTAGGCTAGGTTAAGCCATGATATTTGGTAGGTTAAGTGTATTAAATACATTTTCAACTTAGAATATTTTTGATTCATGATGGGCTTGTTGGGGCATAATCCCATGATATATCACAGAAGATCTGTAATAGGAAACATCAGTGCTTAATATTAATCATTCCCTGTGGCAAAATTATGGGCTAAATATTATAATTTTAATTCAAATTAATTTATAAAAATACATTCTTTCATCTTGAGTGAAATATCAAAGTGTTTTAGTTGAATTTCTTCACAAAAACACAAGGATTAAATCAGACTTTACAATTGAGGGATAGTATGCATGTGATTATTCCAGGATGTCATTATGACATATTAAGCTTTGATGGACCAATGATGACAAAATTGTTGCATTGAAATGACAGTGATTTTTAAAACAACTCTTGTTTTATGTCTCATTTAAACTCCTTGAAGTACTTTTTTAAGATGTATGTAGATTAATATTTGAGAAGTATTTTGTTTCTGTTTCTGATGTGTCTATTTAAACAGACATATTTAAGTATGCCCATGTTCTCAGCCTTTTTTGATGGACTTCTGAGAGTAATTAATTTGTAATGGGCTAAGTTAAGACTAGTCTCAGACATTTGAGAGAGTGGATTCTCATAGGATTCTCACTTCTTTCTTTCTTTCTTTCTTTTTTTTTTTTTTAAGATTTTATTTATTTATTCGACAGAGAGATAGCACAAGTAGGCAGAGCAGCAGGCAGAGGGAGAAAGAGAAACAGGCTTTTTGCTGAGCAGGGAGCCCTAGGCAGGGCTCCATCCCAGGACCCTGGGATCCAGACCTGAACTGAAGGCAGACACTTAACCAACGGAGCCACCCAGGCACCCCAGCTTCTTACTTCTTTCAAACAGTTATAATAATGCAGTGACAGAAGTAGGGTCGTTTTTACTTTGTTTCCATTAGGAGGGTCATCAGAAGGAAGGCTTATGGATACTTAGAATCTTGCAGCTGTATCTATTTTGTATTTTAGTTTTTCCATTTCTCTCTCTCTTTTCTTTATAATTTTATTTTTATTTAAATACAGTTAGTTGACATAGTGTATTATTTCTTTCAGATGTAGAGTTCAGTGATTCATCAGTTGTATACAACACCCAGGGCTCACTACATCACATGCCCTCCTTAATGCCCATCACCCATTTACTCCATCCCCTACCCCTCTCCCCTCCAGCAACTCTTAGTTTGTTTCCTTTGCTTGAGACTCTCTTATGGTTTGTTTCCCTCTCTGATTTTGTCTTGTTTTATTTTTCCTTGCCTCCCTCCCTCTATGCTGTTCTGTTTTGTTTTTTAAATTCCACATGAGCGAAATCATTATCTTTCTCTGACTTATTTCACTTAGCATAATACCCTTTAGTTCCAGCCATGTTGTTGCAAATGGCAAGATTTTATTTTTTTGATGGTTGAATAATATTCCTCTGTTTGTGTGTGTTTGTGTGTGTGTTTATCTCCACATCTTTAGCCAGTCACTTGATGATGGGTATCTGGGCTCTATTGCAGACATTGCTGCTATAAACATTGGGGTGCATATGCCTCTTTGGATCACTACGTTTGTATCTTTTGGGGTAAATATAAGTAGTGCAATTGCAGGGTCATAGGGTAGCTCTGTTTTCAACTGAGGAATCTCCATACTGTTTTCCAGAGTGATTGTACCAAGTTGCATTCCCCCAGCAGTGTATTTCTCTGCATCCTTGCCAACATTTGTTGTTTCCTGACTTACTAATTTTAGCCATTCTGACTGGTGTGATTGTGGTTTTGATTTGTATTTCCCTGATGCCCAATGTGTCTGTTGGCTTCTGTAGAGAAGTGTCTGTTCATATTTTCTGCCCATTTATTGACTTGTTTTTTGGGGTTTTTTTTGGGGTGTTGAGTTGTATAAGTTCTTTATAGATTTCGGATACTAACCCTTTATCTGATAAAACATCTGAAAATTTCTTGTCCTGTTCTGTAGGTTGTCTTTTGGTTTTGTGCACTGTTTCCTTTGCTGTGCAAAAACTTTTTACCTTGATGAGGTCCCAATGGCTCATTTTTGCCTTGTTTCCCTTGTCTTTGGAGACATGTCTAGCAAGAAGTTGCTGTGGCTGAGATCAGAGAGGTTGCTACCTATGTTCTCTTCTAGGATTTTGCTAGATTATTGTCTCACTTTTAGGTCTTTCATCCATTTTGATTTTTTTTTTTTTTTTTTGTATATGGTACAAGGAAATGATTTTCATTCTTCTGCATGTGGCTATCCAGTTTTCCCAATACCATTTGTTGAAGAGACTGTCTTTATTCCATTGGATATTCTTTCCTATTTGTCAAAGAGTAGTTGACCATAGATTTGAGGGTCCATTTCTGGGTTCTCTTTTCTGTTCCCTTGATCTGTGTGTCTGTTTTTGTGCCAGTACCATAATGTTTTGATGATTACTCCATTTACTTCTGTAATGAATTCTGGTATCCTACTGTAATTCCAGAATATACTATAAAGGGCACAGGAAGTCTGAGATAACAAAAGCCATTAAAGAGTTCATAAAGGATGAGAAACAATTTCCTTTGAAATGAGAAAAATTATTCCCTGAAGAGGAAAAAATGATAAGTGAAATAATAGTTCCTGTCTCACAGTGGGCATTTGGCCTGTCACAGCTGAAAAACTGAATGAAAGAATAAATGTAGTGAATTCATTTATTCTGGCCAAGAGTGAAGAATCTCCTTTTCTAGCAACCTTGGGGAATGTTTCCCTAATTCTGGCTCTGAATATTACTTCTTTTAGAGACAAAGGTACGAAACAAGAGCTATCACCCAGTTTGTTAATTTCTCAAAGCAAGAAGGGAAGAGATCTTGTCTCAATAAGGGCCCTTGCCTGTGGGCAAGCTGTAGTGCAATAAAGCTAAGTCATGCCATGTCCCTTCCTGGGATTCCCAAGATTCCCTGGATTCATAGGAATCTTAGAAAGTGCTAGTGGGATGAATGTAGAACCAATTATTCATGAATATTTTCATCATTGTTTATAAAAAGGAGCATTGTATCATTTGTGCATGTGGAGCTATAGAATTTTGAGATTGAGTTATTGAATATTCTTAGAGCTGGTAAACTTAAACCTATGAGTTATATTAATTTTGCTATTTAAACTTCTTTGTAATAGTTCCCTATTTTTAGAAAAACTTGAAAAATGTTATGAAAGCAAAATAATGACTTTTGAGGAGGAGTGAATGGGAGGATATGCTATGGAAAAATAATAAAGAAAAATAAATAGTTGAGTTTCTGTCCCAGATTGTTCATTAAAGGACACACCTTTGCTTCCCAAGATAGAAACTGAACCATCCAGGACTTAAATCAGAGGTAGAGTCCTCAGGTACGTCATTTAAAATGGAGACATTTTTTGAGCCCTGCATCCGGCTCCCTGCTCAGCAGGAAGCTTGCTTCTCCCTCTCACACTCCCCTTGTTTATGTTCCCTCTCTTGCTGTGTATTTTCAGAGTGTAAAGTTTTTGCATTTTAGGTAATTATAAAAAATACCTCTTTGGAGTAATTTGTAATCCCTGAATGCTAATAAAGATTGAATTTTTCCTGTGTTACTGGTAATTCATATTTTCTCTCTCAGAAAAATTTTCCCAAGGCTTCTCTGACTTTTGACTGGATTAATGGCTTTTATTGGATTATAGTTTTAGTTTGTCCATGTTTAATTTTGGATTCTGTGTTTAATATTGTGTTACTGATCTCAGTTATATGTTTGCAAATGTCTTCTTGGTGTTTATGGCTTTTTAAAAATTTTTAGTGTTTTCAGAAGAACACAAATCTTTAAATTAATGTCCTCAAACATGTCTATACATTCATTTTTTGTTGTCTTTCTGTCTTTTTAAAAAATACTTCTTTTTCCTAAAATCACAGAAGTATTCTTCCATATGTTCTGCCAAAAGGATTAAAAAGTTGTTTTCCCATTTACTTCTTAAACCACATAGAAATAATATTTTTTTTACATATGACTTTTAATTATGAACAATTTCAGTTTTGTTCACAAGGGCAAAATATTGTCTCTGTATCATGTTGAAATATTTGCTTTCTGTCTCTTGCTTGTAAGGACATCTGTTTTGTTCCTTGGTCTTTTTAGACCAAAAAAAAAAGGTCAGTACTTACTTGTTCTTGATTTCTTTAGTATTTGAATGACTTAAAGAGAAGATAAATCCTATACTTCCTTTATGTTAATTTTTCTTAGGAGACTTCTGAGAATTCTTAACTCCATACTTCCATGACTATACAGTATCTTCTTCATATCTTAGAACTCTTAATCAAAATCCTTCAGCTCCTTGGTTTTGGGGGACTGTATGCCCATAGCATACTTTTCCCCTCTCTAAACACACCTATCTTTTCCCCCAGTATTTCTTTTGCATTCCTAAAACATAAGGATATTACTCTTGCTGCAAATTAAGAAGTTTGGAAAACAGCTTCTTCATGTGCTTAAGTTTTGGTATGACACTATAAATGGCAGAGATGAGTCAAGTGCATTTCTTTTATACTTACTGTGATTTCAGATATTTAGAAGTATTACATCATCTTATTTGTGTTCTACATTTTTTCCTTTTGACTTTTCCTCCTTGCCTCCTTTTTTGATTGAAGGAGCTATCTTTTTATTGAGTCTTTCCCCTAAAAGTGTAAGTTATATGCTGTTACTGTTTTTTTTAATGTTAATCTTTGCATTTTCATCATACATATGTACAATGTGTAAATTTATTCTATTTTCTTACCAACTACAAGGATCTTTGAACATAGCTTCTCATCTCTGCCCTTCTCTTCATCTAATATTGTTTTCCATTTTTAACTCTATCTTAATTATGACACAGATCCGTTATTATATTTTTAGTCTTACCTATAAATCTTGTACTCTTTTGTTTAGGTTGCTTTATTGTGTAAAATTTTCAGTATTAATTCTTCAATATTGCTTTTCCATATTTTTTCTTCTCTCCTTTTGAACTCTTGCTGCATATGTATTAGATTTTTCTCTCTATCCAGTATGTTTCTTAACCTTGTTTTCATATGTTTTGTGTAGTGTTTTCTCTGCTGCACTCTGAATATTTATTCATGTCTAGCTTTCAGTAGATTAATGATCTTTTTTTTTTTAATTTTTATTTTTTATAAACATATATTTTTATCCCCAGGGGTACAGGTCTGTGAATCCCCAGGTTTACACACTTCACAGCACTCACCAAAGCACATACCCTCTCCAATGTCCATAATCCCACCCCCTTCTCCCAACCTCCCTCCCCCCAACAACCTCAGTTTGTATTGTGAGATTAAGAGTCACTTATGATTTGTCTCCCTCCCAATTCCATCTTGTTTCATTGATTCTTCTTCTACCCACTTAAGCCCCCATGTTGCATCACCACTTCCTCATATCAGGGAGATCATATGATAGTTGTCTTTCTCCGCTTGACTTATTTCGCTAAGCATGAGACGCTCTAGTTCCATCCATGTTGTCACAAATGGCAAGATTTCATTTCTTTTGATGGCTGCATAGTATTCCATTGTGTATATATACCACATCTTCTTGATCCATTCATCTGTTGATGGACATCTAGGTTCTTTCCATAGTTTGGCTATTGTGGACATTGCTGCTATAAACATTCGGGTGCACGTGCCCCTTTGGATCACTACGTTTGTATCTTTAGGGGAAATACCCAGTAGTGCTATTGCTGGGTCATAGGGCAGTTCTATTTTCAACATTTTGAGGAACCTCCATGCTGTTTTCCAGAGTGGCTGCACCAGCTTGCATTCCCACCAACAGTGTAGGAGGGTTCCCCTTTCTCCGCATCCTCGCCAGCATCTGTCATTTCCTGACTTGTTGATTTTAGCCATTCTGACTGGTGTGAGGTGATACCTCATTGTGGTTTTGATTTGTATTTCCCTGATGCCGAGTGATATGGAGCACTTTTTCATGTGTCTGTTAGCCCTCTGGATGTCTTCTTTGCAGAAATGTCTGTTCATGTCCTCTGCCCATTTCTTGATTGGATTATTTGTTCTTTGGGTGTTGAGTTTGCTAAGTTCTTTATAGATTCTGGACACTAGTCCTTTATCTGATATGTCATTTGCAAATATCTTCTCCCATTCTGTCAGTTGTCTTTTGATTTTGTTCACTGTTTCCTTTGCTGTGCAAAAGCTTTTGATCTTGATGAAATCCCGATAATTCATTTTTGCCCTTGCTTCCCTTGCCTTTGGCGTTGTTCCTAGGAAGATGTTGCTGCGGCTGAGGTCAAAGAGGTTGCTGCCTGTGTTCTCCTCAAGGATTTTGATGGATTCCTTTCGCACATTGAGGTCCTTCATCCATTTTGAGTCTATTTTTGTGTGTGGTGTAAGGAAATGGTCCAATTTCATTTTTCTGCATGTGGCTGTCCAATTTTCCCAGCACCATTTATTGAAGAGGCTGTCTTTTTTCCATTGGACATTCTTTCCTGCTTTGTCGAATATGAGTTGACCATAGAGTTGAGGGTCTATACTGGGCTCTCTATTCTGTTCCATTGATCTATGTGTCTGTTTTTGTGCCAGTACCATGCTGTCTTGATGATGACAGCTTTGTAATAGAGTTTCAAGTCCGGAATTGTGATGCCACCAACTTTGGCTTTCTTTTTCAATATCCCTTTGGCTATTCTAGGTCTTTTCTGGTTCCATATAAATTTTAGAATTATTAGTTCCATTTCTTTGAAAAAGATGGATGGTACTTTGATAGGAATTGCATTAAATGTGTAGATTGCTTTAGGTAGCATAGACATTTTCACAATATTTATTCTTCCAATCCAGGAGCATGGAACATTTTTCCATTTCTTTGTGTCTTCCTCAATTTCTTTCATGAGTACTTTATAGTTTTCTGAGTATAGATTCTGTGCCTCTTTGGTTAGGTTTATTCCTAGGTATCTTATGGTTTGGGGTGCAATTGTAAATGGGATTGACTCCTTAAATTCTCTTTCTGCTGTCTTGTTGTTGGTGTAGAGAAATGCAACTGATTTCTGTGCATTGATTTTTATATCCTGACACTTTACTGAATTCCTGTACAAGTTCTAGCAGTTTTGGAGTGGAATCTTTTGGGTTTTCCACATATAGTATCATATCATCTGCGAAGAGTGATAGTTTGACTTCTTCTTGCCGATTTGGATGCCTTTAATTTCCTTTTGTTGTCTGATTGCTGAGGCTAGGACTTCTAGGACTATGTTGAATAGCAGTGGTGATAATGGACATCCCTGCCGTGTTCCTGACCTTAGCGGAAAAGCTTTCAGTTTTTCTCCATTGAGAATGATATTTGCGGTGGGTTTTTCATAGATGGCTTTCATGATATTGAGGTATGTGCCCTTTATCCCTACACTTTGAAGAGTTTTGATTAGGAAGGGATGCTGTACTTTGTCAAATGCTTTTTCAGCATCTATTGAGAGTATCATATGGTTCTTGTTCTTTCTTTTATTGATGTGTTGTATCACATTGACTGATTTGCGGATATTGAACCAACCTTGCAGCCCTGGAATAAATCCCACTTGGTCGGGGTGAATAATCCTTTTAATGTACTGTTGAATCCTATTGGCTAGTATTTTTGTGAGAATTTTCGCATCTGTGTTCATCAAGCATATTGGTCTATAGCTCTCTTTTTTGATGGGATCCTTGTCTGGTTTTGGGATCAAGGTGATGCTGGCCTCATAAAATGAGTTTGGAAGTTTTCCTTCCATTTCTATTTTTTGGAACAGTTTCAGGAGAATAGGAATTAGTTCTTTAAATGTTTGGTAGAATTCCCCTGGGAAGCCGTCTGGCCCTGGGCTTTTGTTTGTTTGGAGATTTTTAATGACTGTTTCAATCTCCTTACTGGTTATGAGTCTGTTCAGGCTTTCTATTTCTTCCTGGTTCAGTTGTGGTAATTTGAATGTCTCTAGGAATGCATCCATTTCTTCCAGATGGTCAAATTTGTTGGCGTAGAGTTGCTCATAGTATGTTCTTATAATAGTTTGTATTTCTTTGGTGTTAGTTGTGATCTCTCCTCTTTCATTCATGATTTTATTTATTTGGGTCCTTTCTCTTTTGTTTTTGATAAGTCGGGACAAGGGTTTACAATTTTATTAATTCTTTCAAAGAACCAGCTCCTAGTTTCGTTGATTTGTTCTATTGTTTTTTTTGGTTTCTATTTCATTGAATTCTGCTCTGATCTTTATGATTTCTCTTCTCCTGCTGGGCTTAGGGTTTCTTTCTTGTTCTTTCTCTAGCTCCTTTAGGTGTAGGGTTAGGTTGTGTATCTGAGACCTTTCTTGTTTCTTGAGAAAGGCTTGTACTGCTATATATTTTCCTCTCAGGACTGCGTTTGTTGTGTCTCACAGATTTTGAACCATTGTATTTTCATTATCATTTGTTTCCATGATTTTTTTCAATTCTTTTTTAATTTCCCGGTTGACCCATTCATTCTTTAGAAGGATGCTGTTTAGTCTCCATGTATTTGGGTTCTTTCTAAATTTCCTCTTGTGGTTGAGTTCTAGCGTTAGAGCATTGGGGTCTGAAAATATGCAGGGAATGATCCCAGTCTTTTGATACCGGTTGAGTCCTGCTTTAGGACCGAGGATGTGATCTATTCTGGAGAATGTTCCATGTGCACTAGAGAAGAATGTGTATTCTGTTGCTTTGGGATGAAATGTTCTGAATATATCTGTGATGTCCATCTGGTCCAGTGTGTCGTTTAAGGCCTTTATTTCCTTGTTGATCTTTTGCTTGGATGATCTGTCCATTTCAGTTAGGGGAGTGTTAAAGTCCCCTACTATTATTGTATTATTGTTGATGTGTTTCTTTGATTTTGTTATTAATTGGTTTATATAGTTGGCTGCCCCCACGTTAGGGGCATAGATATTTAAAATTGTTAGATCTTCTTGTTGGACAGACCCTTTGAGTATGATATAGTGTCCTTCCTCATCTCTTATTATAGTCTTTGACTTAAAATCTAATTGATCTGATATAAGGATTGCCACTCCTGCTTTCTTCTGATGTCCATTAGCATGGTAAATTCTTTTCCACCCCCTCACTTTAAATCTGGAGGTGTCTTTGGGCTTAAAATGAGTTTCTTGGAGGCAACATATAGATGGGTTTTGTTTTTTTATCCATTCTGATACCCTGTGTCTTTTGACAGGGGCATTTAGCCCATTAACATTCAGGGTAACTATTGAGAGATGTGAATTTAGTGCCATTGTATTGCCTGTAAGGTGACTGTTACTGTATATTGTCTCTGTTCCTTTCTGATCTACCTCTTGTAGGCTCACTCTTTGCTTAGAGGACCCCTTTCAATATTTCCTGTAGAACTGGTTTGCTGTTTGCAAATTCTTTCAGTTTTTGTTTGTTCTGGAAGCTTTTAATCTCTCCTTCTATTTTCAATGATAGCCTAGCTGGATATAGTATTCTTGGCTGCATGTTTTTCTCATTTAGTGCTCTGAAAATATCATGCCAGCTCTTTCTGGCCTGCCACGTCTCTGTGGATAAGTCAGCTGCCAATCTAATATTTTTACCATTGTATGTTACAGACTTCTTTTCCCGGGCTGCTTTCAGGATTTTCTCTTTGTCACTAAGACTTGTGAATTTTACTATTAGGTGACGGGGTTTGGGCCTATTCTTATTGATTTTGAGGGGCGTTCTCTGAACCTTCTGAATTTTGATGCTTGTTCCCTTTGCCATATTGGGGAAATTCTCCCCAATAATTCTCTCCAGTATACCTTCTGCTCCCCTCTCTCTTTCTTCTTCTTCTGGAATCCCAATTATTCTAATGTTGTTTCGTCTTATGGTGTCACTTATCTCTCGAATTCTCCCCTCGTGGTCCAGTAGCTGTTTGTCCCTCTTTTGCTCAGCTTCTTTATTCTCTGTCATTTGGTCTTCTATATCGCTTAATTCTTTCTTCTGCCTCATTTATCCTAGCAGTGAGAGCCTCCATCTTTTATTGTACCTCATTAATAGCTTTTTTTATTTCAACTTGATTAGATTTTAGTTCTTTTATTTCTCCCGAAAGGGCTTTTATATCTCCCAAGAGGGTTTCTCTAATATCTTCCATGCCTTTTTCGAGCCCGGCTAGAACCTTGATAATTGTCATTCTGAACTCTAGATCTGACATATTACCAATGTCTGTATTGATTAGGTCCCTAGCCTTCGGTACTGCCTCTTGTTCTTTTTTTTTGTGGTGAATTTTTCCGCCTTGTCATTTTGCCCAGATAAGGGTATATTATGGAGCAAGTAAAGTACTAAAAGGGTGGCAACAACCCCAGGAATATATGCTTTAACCAAATTAGAAGAGATCCCAAATCATGAGGGGGGAGAAAGGGGATAAAAAGAGGTTCAAAAAGGAAGAAAGAAAAAAAAGAGAAAAAAAAAAAGAAAAGAAAAGAATTAACAAAAAAGAAAACGAATAATGAAAAATATAAAAAAGGAAAAATATATATATTAGATAAACTAGTTAAAAAACGTTAAAAAAGAAAAGGGTAAAAATTTAAAAAAAATTATTTTCTCCAATGCGAGAAAAAAGAAAAAAAAAAGAAAAAAGAAAAAGAAAAAAATTAAATTAACTGCAAGACTAAAAAAAAAATCACAGGGAGAAAGCCATGAGTTCCGTGCTTTGCTTTCTCCTCCTCTGGAATTCTGCTGCTCTCCTTGGTATTAAAACCGCACTCCTTGGTAGGTGAACTTGGTCTTGGCTGGATTTCTTGTTGATCTTCTGGGGGAGCGGCCTGGTGTAGTGATTCTCAAGTGTCTTTGCCCCAGGCGGAATTGCTCCGCCCTTACTGGGGCCGGGCTGAGTAATCCGCTCAGGTTTGCTTTCAGGAGCTTTTATTCCCTGAGCGCTTTCCGTAGAGTTCCGGAGGACGGGAATACAAATGGCGGCCTCCTGGTCTCCGGCCTGGAGGACCCGAGAGCCCGGGGCCCTACTCCTCAGTGCGCCCTCAGAGAACAGCGCCCAGTTACTCCCGTCTGCCTGACCTCTGACCGCGCTCCGAGCTCACCGAGCCTGTGGCTGGTTCAAGGTAACACCGAGCTGTGAGCTTACTGTCGGCTCTGTCTCTGTAGCCAGCTTTCCCGTTCCAATACCCGCAAGCTCTGCGACACTCAGACACCCTCGATCCATCTGTAACCCTACGGGACCTGAGGCCACGCTGACCCCGCGTGGGCTTCGCCTCGGTTTAGCTTCTGGAGTGATGTCCCTCAGTGGAACAGACTTTTAAAAGTCCCGATTTTGTGCTCCGTTGCTCCGCTGCTTGCCGGGAGCCGGCCCCTCCCCCCGGGGTCTATCTTCCCGTCGCTTTGGATTCACTTCTCCACCAGTCCTACCTTTCAGAAAGTGGTTGTTTTTCTGTTTCCAGGATTGCTGTTCTTCTCTTCAATCTGCCGATGGATTTGTAGGTGTTTGCAATCTTTAGATAAGCTATCTAGCTGATCTCTGGCTAGCTTATGTAGTCTCAGCCTGCTACTTCTCTGCCATCTTGACTCCTGCACAGATTAATGATCTTTTAAACTGTGTCTTCCACTGAGTTTTTATTTCATACATTTTATTTTTCATTTCTACGAGTTTTATTTGACTCCTTTTCAAATCTTCTTGGTCATATATAATAGTTTCTCATTCTTTACATTTTTTATTCTACCTTTTACTTTTTAAACATATTGAGCAAAACTTTTATATTCTACATTAGGTTATTACATTATCCAAAGTTTGTGTTTGTTATACTTTTCTTGGTAGTTATCTTCATGGTGCTTTGTTTTGTTGTTGTTGTTGGTTTGCTTGTTTTTGATTTTTTTGACAATTCTTTGAAAACACCATGCTGTGGGGTTTTATTTGTAGGAATTCTTAGAACTCTGGTTAGAGCTATGAAATGTATACAAGTATCTCTTTTTTTTTTGGTATCCATCTATCTGCATATGAAATAAACTGAACCCAAGCTCATCCTAAAAAGAAAAGTATTATTTTACTTGGGTTTTGTGGTAATTTTTTTCTGCCAAATACTTGGGTACTACAAACTGTGCAACACTTCAAAACAAATTCTAGATTTGAAGTTTTCTCTTAAATGAATATGAATACACACATTAAATTAATATATCTAGAGTTATATATATAGTGAATATATAAATATATATATTTGGTGAATTCATTCTGCAAACATAGAGGAGAACTGAATTTTGGTTATAAATTTTCAGTATATTTTTTTTTCCCTTTTTCCCAGCACTGTGGCCATACAATCATTTCTTTGCCAACTTCTCTAGGGCACGTTTATTTACATGTCCTTATTTTGAAGTTCAGTTTATGCAGGGATTTCTTATTTGATTCCTAATCTTAAATGGAACCTACATTCATCTTTTATAACATGTGCCTCTTCAAAACAGAAGTTTAATATCTCCAGAGTTCCACAGAGGTCAGCCTTCAGGAATATAACTGTCCTCATTGCACTTAACATTTGTACAGTTTTCAACTTGCACATCAAGGTTGGCCTCTAAAGATTCTTTTTCAGCTCAACAGTTCATTTCAAGTGCTTATGAAAATGTTTGGCCAATGTATTTGTTAGGCAAATTAGCCCTATGTTCTCCCTGAATGGAAGGAAATGGAATCTGATTATTCAATTAAGACCTTTTTTTTTAGAATTAGCAAATATCCAGCAACTCTGGGAAATCCCTAGTCTCACTTTATACTGTATCCGTCATGACACTGCTGTTACAATAAAGCAAAATAGTTCTGATTACTATTTTTACATTATAAACCAAATTATGCATCTAATTACATAATTCCTGCCTTTCTGTAAATTACAAAAATTGAAAAAAGTCAACGTATCATGTATATCTAAGGTTTCCAACTGGATTTAAAAAATTAGATGAAGCTTGGATTAAAAAATATTATTCCAAGGCTGTAGAGTCTTGAATGTAAGGATCAACCTGTGGACAGCATTAGCTTAAGTAACAGTTATAAATGTAGATTAAAAGTAATAAAATGAGCCATAATATAGAATACTTCTCTACAAGGAGGGCAGAGTCTACAGGTCTAAAATCTCTTGATAAACTTAGAGTTTCAACAAAGATCAGAACTGTAATGTAATCCCAATAGATTGAGGCAGAGTTTACATGTATTTTGGATGTTCCTTTAAAACTAAAGCTGAGTATTTATTAACTATTCTTAGAAGTAATTCTGTAGAAACATAAAGAATTCTAGAGCCTTTCTAACTGAAAGATGTAGATTAACAAAAACTAGCAGTCCAGTTAAAGATGATTAATTAAACTTATAAATTTACCTGCACTTTCTCCTGAAATCACAAATAATGAGTAAAATATTTTTTAAGGTAGAAGTCAACTAGGATAAATATAATGGCAAAGGAGAAAACGGATGTAAAAATTTGGAAGCTGAAAAACAATTGGACAAATGGTAACAGAGTAAACAGACCAGAGAATTTGGAAATGAAAATTGGCAATGAGAAAAGTAGAAAAGCATGGTGATTAATAGTATAGAATCTACAAAAGCCTCAGGAAATGGCAACACTAGATGGTGGGAAGTGTGAGTGAAAATGGAGTAAAAATCCCATTAGTTAAATGTTTTAGAGTTGATACATTTTTCACCAAACCATCTATGTGCTGACATATCCAGCAGTCCTTGAATGAAATCATAGTAATTTTTAACCTTAATATGTCAGGTTACCCTGCATAGCCCACTGAGCTCACTGAGATGTACAAGGACATCCAGATGACATGAAGCTTCAAATCTTTACAAGATATTTTCCCAGGGAAATTCATATCTTTTATTTCTCACTTTTTATTGCAGTTTGTTCTCTAAACTTTATATCACTCAAATTAACATGTCTTTATCTTTAACAACTTCGGAATTTAAAGAATGAATTTTAAGTTATAGTATGTGTCCTCAAAATTGTGAAGTGGAAGTTTTTTTTTTTTTAATAGTAGGAAAATAAAAATATAAAGTTGATTATTACAGTTTGGAGACATTCTAATAATGGATAGATTTTAATGGCTTTTTAAAAGCCAGTGGTCCCCTTTAAATGTTTACTACTCATCTACTTATTTACAGGCATAATATAGATAAATGATATAAAATATAAGTAATTTTATAGAATAAAATTTATTGCTTTGCTTAATAAAGTTTAATACTATTTAGCTCTTCTGTGCGATAGTATGAGTTTCAAATTATTTATCCAAAATCAAAGTGGACTCAACTTTCATTGCTCTAAGAAAAATGAAAGACATATTTTGCCCCAAATTTGCACGACTATGAGGTAACGAATCCCTATTCCAGTCTTCAGTCCAGGTCCAATATGCTTATCATTAGAATTGTTCATATATGTATATGTTTTTTTTTAATTATTTATTTATTTTTTAAGTAGGCTCCATGCCCAGCATGGAGCCCAACATAGAGCTTGAACTCACCACCTTGAGATCAAGACCTGAGCTGAGATCAAGAGTCAGACACTTAGCTGACTGAGCCACTCAGGTGCTCCAGCCATTAGAATTGTTCTTGACCAGATGATCTTTCAGTAAGATAATGTGTTTCTGTTAGACCACTGGAATTTTCATGATATATAGTAGTTTCAAAATGGATCTGCAGAAAATGAACTCTGTATTTCATGTGTTTGTTTTTCAGCTTTCCATTAATGCTACTTCCAGGATGGTTACAACCCCTAGCAGTCTTCTTATCCTGATTTTTCTTGCTCTTCACTTTTTTGTCTTGTAACCTTCTTCCCCTACCCCCCAATAATCTTATAACAAAAAAAGGTATCATCTCTTCTTTTTTTTTTTTTCTATACTTAATTACAAAAGGACTAGCAGTGGCTTAAAAATGTCACACAGTACAAATAAGTGAGGAAACATGACATATGTATATAGTTTATGCCTTGACTTATTATAAAATGATGAATTTCCATGTCAGTAAAATTCATACTAAAGTGTCAGTGGCCAGTAAGCCTTTTAGAGTTTCCTAGGAGTAGCTGTTTTCAAAATATATTCTCTAACCTGTTACACCTTAGGGAAATGTTTTTGAATGCAAGAACCACTTCCATCAGTGCAAATTAAAGACTGCTCTGTGTTTGTGTGTGTGTGTATACACATTGATGGGAGGGGGAAATTTTCTCCTATCCCTCTTGATTCTTTCAGCTGGTCTCATAATTAAATTGATGCAAGGCAGATTAACAAGAGAAAAAACAAATTTAATTTCATATATACAAAAGTCTCGTGTATATATATATATATGTGAGATCCCAGAAAGGGCCAGAGCAAGGTATTTATGTACCTTTTATTTTATTTTATTTTATTTATTTATTTATCTTTAAAGATTTTATTTATTTATTTGAGAGAGAGCATGGGGGAGGAGAAGGTCAGAGAGAGAAGCAGACTCCCCGTGGAGCTGGAAGCCCAATGCGGGACTCGATCCCAGGACTCCAGGATCATGACCTGAGCCGAAGGCAGTCGTCCAACCAACTGAGCCACCCAGGCATCCATTTATGTACCTTTTAGACAAGAAGCAATACATTTGTGAAGAACTGACAAGACAAGGAAACTTAGGCTTGGGTACTAATTATTGAAGAAACTAAACAGTTTATTTCCATAGGCTCCTTGGCCCTCAGTTTTCTGACTTTGGTATGTTTCTCTATCTCCTTGTGCAGGGAAGTTACCTTTAACATTGGAGATTTATTTCCTCCTTTCAGTGGGACAGAGAAGGTCAGAGTGTCCTACTTGCACCAGCTGTTTCTCAAATAACTTTAATTCAAAATAATCAGTATGCCACTCTGGCATATTTTTGGGAAGCCTGCTCTGAGCACTCCATATATATATGTGTGTGTGTGTGTGTGTGTACATATATATTCATTTATATGTGTGTATATATATGTGTATGTGTATAAGATCACATTTTCTATGTATTTTTTAACTTGCATGTTCTTCCTTTTATCTGTGTATCTATGTCCCACAATTTTGGGGAGCATGATTTTTCTTTTGTACTTTTCCCTGTGGCCAGCTGCTAGTTAATAGCAGAAATCAGTCTTGAACCTCTAACAGTGTTGAAAGACCAGATGAACAGTTGACAGTTAAATTTAACCAAAAACTGATGGCTAGGATTAAGATGAGATATGGATAATCACCATTAACACCTCTATTTATCTTATTATCTATCAGTAAAATCTGAGCATCAAAAAGAATTAAAGCTGATAATTGCCAAGACAGCTTGAGGGGGATAATTAGACTATAGACATTACTGAAGTAAAATGATAGGTTGTAAGAAAAAAAAGTACACAAAAAAGAATATTTAGTAAGTAAATATATTTATGATTCTGTTTACATATGAGTGAAGAATTAACTATTTAATTTCTCAAGCATAGGGCAAATACTTTTGAAATTTTGCGCCAAATAAACAGCAATATATCTCGAAAATTAAAAGGGGGTTTTCAAGTTTTATTAATTATAATTAAATTATTAAGAGATCAGTTTGGTTATGTTGCATAAAGGATAGTACTGGTGATAACATTTGTATTTCATTTTACTGGAAATTAACAAAAAATACACACCAACAATTAGTTTTTAGAACTTGTTAAATAAGTTCTGTATTCCCAAATGTATCATGGGAAACCATTGTAGTCTAAATCTGATAGCTTCTGATGAATATACAATGTGACATGACTATGTAATTTTTATCCATACTTAGGGCTCTAGAGTTCTATTATGATGATGTACACTAGCAGATAAAAGTTACTTTTTTAAATTGTAAGTATTTTATTTATTTAATCTAAAAAGAGAGAGAGAGTGAATGGGGAGAGAGAGAAAGAGAATCTCAAGGAGACTTCACATGAGCACAGAGCATGATGTGGGGCTTGATCTCACAACCCTAAGATTGTGACCTGAGATGACACGAATTGTCAGAAACTTAACCGACTGAGCTCCCCCAAGCCCCCAAAGTTACTTATTCAACATAAAAACTTATATGTTTATAGGATTGTTGTTACTAATCTTATATATAGAAAATTAAGTTGTCAGAATCATAAGAAAAAATAAATACAAGGACACCTAGATCCATCCTAAATTTGCATGAGAGTCTTTCAGGAGACTGATGGAGCCCTGGAGCAACAGAAAAATCCTGAGTCACTCCTTATGTTTTCTCATAAATTGATTGATCGATGGGATGAGAAGTTTAAGTGGTAAAAAATGTTTCCCAGTGCTACACAGTCTCATCTCCTTGTGGAAAGTTATTTTCCTCATCAAATTATGTTTTAAGTAGTGGGTAGATTTCCTATAAAATAGGAATACCTGTAAAACCCCATAAAGCAAAATTCCTAAAATATTAAATAGCAAGAGAAGGAAAAATTGCACATCATCTCAAAGATTAAATGTAACTCAATTTCAGAGTAGTTTTACTAATTAAATATTTATTGTAAACTAGCTAAGAGTGCTCTCTCTGTATAATATGATATAATATAATATAATATAATATAATATAATATAATATAACATATATTAGAGAAAGTGAGAGAGCATGAGAGCGAGCAGAGGGAAGGGGCAGGAGAGGGAGAGAGAGAGTCTTAAGCAGGCTCCATGCCGAGCCCAAACCAAAAATCAGGAGTCGGACATTTAACCAACCAAGCCACCTGGGTGCCCCTATGAATTATTTTTTAAAAGCAGTACTCAAAAATGAGATTATAAGCACTTTGGAGCCCATTGGGACACTGTCTGTACATTTCCTGATGATAATTGTTATACTACATTCACTATTCTCTCACATTACAAAGAATGTAAGAATTCAGTATAGGGATCTACATGGGATCTCTTACAAATGAGGTTTTTTTTTTTAATTGCAAAAACTATATGTTTAAAATAACTGGATAAGCAGTCTTGTTCACACAGAATAAAATTGGTGTTAAAGAACATGTACTTTGATGAAAGAAGCCAATTTCTGAGCTCTACAAACTTTGGTCAAATTACCTTCCCCAAGCTTTAGTATCTTAGATAAACATATAGGGCTCATAAGAACATTGGCCTTTCATGTTTCCCAGACTGAGATGAGAGAATCAAATTAGATGATGCATGTAAAAGGTTCTATGTGAAAAATGGAGTACAATATGCATTATCATTATTAGTCAAAGTTACATGTTTAGTTTTTTTTTGTTTTTTAATTTTTAATTTTTTATAAACTTATAATAATTTTTATCCCCCTGGGTACAGCACTCACCATAGCACATACCTCCCCAATGTCCATAACCCCACCACCCTTCTCCCAACCCCCCTCCCCCCAGCAACCCTCAGTTTGTTTTGTGAGATTAAGAGTCACTTATGGTTTGTCCCTCCCAATGCCATCTTGTTTCATTTATTCCTCTCCTACCCTTTAACCCCCGATGTTGCCTCTCTACTTCCTTGTATCAGGGAGATCATATGATAGTTGTCTTTCTCCGCTTGACTTATTTCGCTAAGCACGATACCCTATAGTTCCATCCACGTTGTTGCAAATGGCAAGATTTCATTTCTTTTAATAGCTGCATAGTATTCCATTGTGTATATATACCACATCTTCTTGATCCATTCATCTGTTGATGGACATCTAAGTTCTTTCCACAGTTTGGCTATTGTGGACATTGCTGCTATAAACATTCGGGTGCACGTGCCCCTTTGGATCACTACGTTTGTATCTTTAGGGTAAATACCCAGTAGTGCTATTGCTGGGTCACGGGGTAGATCTATTTTCAACATTTTGAGGAACCTCCATGTTGTTTTCCAGAGTGGTTGCACCAGCTTGCAGAGGGTTCCCCTTTCTCTGCATCCTCGCCAGCATCTGTCGTTTCCTGACTTGTTAATTTTAGCCATTCTGACTGGCATGAGGTGATATCTCATTGTGGTTTTGATTTGTATTTCCCTGATGCCAAGTAATATGGAGCACTTTTTCATGTGTCTGTTGGCCATCTAGATGTCTTCTTTGTAGAAATGTCTGTTCATGTCATGTCTTCTGCCAATTTCTTGATTGGATTATTTGTTCTTTGGGTGTTGAGGTTGCTAAGTTCTTATAGATTTTGGACACTAGCCCTTTTTCTGATATGTCGTTTACAAATATCTTCTCCCATTCTGTCAGTTGTCTTTTGGTTTTGTTAACTGTTTCCCTTGCTGTGCAAAAGCTTTTGATCTTGATAAAATCCCAATAGTTTATTTTTGCCCTTGCTTCCCTTGCCTTTGGCGATGTTCCTAGGAAGATGTTGCTGCGGCTGAGGTCAAAGAGGTTGCTGCCTGTGTTCTCCTCAAGGATTTTGATGGATTCCTTTCTCACATTGAGGTCCTTCATCTATTTTGAGTCTATTTTTGTGTGTGGTGTAAGGAAATGGTCCAATTTCATTTTTCTGCATGTGGCCATCCAATTTTCCCAACACCATTTATTGAAGAGGCTGTCGTTTTTCCATTGGACATTCTTTCCTGCTTTGTCAAAGATTAGTTGACCATAGAGTTGAGGGTCTATTTCTGGGCTCTCTATTCTGTTCCATTGATCTATGTATCTGTTTTTGTGCCAGTACCATGCTGTCTTGATGATGATGACAGCTTTGTAATAGAGCTTGAAGTCTGGAATTGTGATGCCACCAACTTTGGCTTTCTTTTTCAATATTCCTTTGGCTATTCAAAGTCTTTTCTGGTTCCATATAAATTTTAGGATTATTTGTTCCATTTCTTTGAAAAAGATGGAGGGTACTTTGATAGGAATTGCATTAAATGTGTAGATTGCTTTAGGTAGCATAGACATTTTCACAATATTTATTCTTCCAACCCAGGAGCATGGAACATTCTTCCATTTCTTTGTGTCTTCCTCAATTTCTTTCATGAGTACTTTATAGTTTTCTGAGTATAAATTCTTTGCCTCTTTGGTTAGGTTTATTCCTAGGTATCTTATGGTTTTGGGTACAGTTTTAAATGGGATTGACTCCTTAAATTCTCTTTCTTCTGTCTTGTTGTTGGTGTAGAGAAATGCAACTGATTTCTGTGCATTGATTTTATATCCTGACACTTTACTGAATTCCTGTACAAGTTCTAGCAGTTTTGGAGTGGAGTCTTTTGGGTTTTCCACATATAGAATCATATCATCTGCGAAGAGTGAGAATTTGACTTCTTCTTTGCTGATTTGGATGCCTTTAATTTCCTTTTGTTGTCTGATTGCTGAGGCTAGGACTTCTAGTACTATGTTGAATAGCAGTGGTGATAATGGACATCCCTTCCATGTTCCTGACCTTAGCGGAAAAGCTTTCAGTTTTTCTCCTTTGAGAATTATATTTGCATTGGGTTTTTCATTGATGGGTTTGATGATATTGAGGTATGTGCCCTCTATCCCTACACTTTGAAGAGATTTGATCAGGAAGGGATGTTGTACTTTGTCACATGCTTTTTCAGCATCTATTGAGAGTATCATATGGTTCTTGTTCTTTCTTTTATTGATGTGTTGTATCACATTGATTGATTTGCAGATGTTGAACCAACCTTGCAGCCCTGGAATAAATCCCACTTGGTCGGGGTGAATAATCCTTTTAATGTACTGTTGAATCCTATTGGCTAGTATTTTTGTGAGAATTTTCACATCTATGTTCATCAAGGATATTGGTCTCTAGTTCTCTTTTTTGATGGGATCCTTGTCCAGTTTTGGGATCAAGGTGATGCTGACCTCATAAAATGAGTTTGGAAGTTTACCTTCCATTTCTATTTTTTGGAACAGTTTCAGAAGAATAGGAATTAGTTCTTCTTTAAATGTTTGGTAGAATTCCCCTGGGAAGCCGTCTGGCCCTGGGCTTTTGTTTGTTTGGAGATTTTTGATGACTGTTTCAATCTCCTTACTGGTTATGGGCCTGTTCAGGCTTTCTATTTCTTCCTGATTCATTTGTGGTAGTTTCTATTTCTCTAGGAATGCATCCATTTCTTCCAGATTGTCAAATTTGTTGGCGTAGAGTTGCTCATAGTATGTTCTTATAATGTTCTGTATTTCTTTGGTGTTAGTTGTGATCTCTCCTCTTTCATTCATGATTTTATTTATTTGGGTCCTTTCTCTTTTGTTTTTGATAAGTCGGGACAGGGGTTTACAATTTTATTAATTCTTTCAAAGAACCAGCTCCTAGTTTCATTGATTTGTTCTATTGTTTTTTCGGCTTCTATTTCATTGATCTCTGCTCTGATCTTTATGATTTCTCTTCTCCTGCTGGGTTTAGGGTTTCTTTCTTGTTCTTTCTCCAGCTCCTTTAAGTGTTGGGTTAGGTTGTGTACCTGAGACCTTTCTTGTTTCTTGAGAAAGGTTTGTACCGCTATATATTTTCCTCTCAGGACAACCTTTGCTGTGTCCCACAGATTTTGAACAGTTGTGTTTTCATTTTCATTTGTTTCCATGAATTTTTTCGATTCTTAATTTCCTGGTTGACCATTCATTCTTTAGAAGGATGCTGTTTAGTCTCCATGTATTTGGGTTCTTTCTAAATTTCCTCTTGTAATTGAGTTCTAGCTTCAGAGCATTGTGATCTGAAAATATGCAGGGAATGATCCCAGTCTTTTGATACTGCTTGGGACCTGATTTAGGACCGAGGATGTGATCTATTCTGGAGAATGTTCCTTGTACACTAGAGAAGAATGTGTATTCTATTGTTTTGGGATGAAATGTTCTGAATATATCTGTGATGTCCATCTGGTCCAGTCTGTCATTTAAGGCCTTTATTTCCTTGTTGATCTTTTGCTTGGATGATCTGTCCATTTCAGTTAGGGGAGTGTTAAAGTCCCCTACTATTATTGTATTATTGTTGATGTGTCTCTTTGATTTTGTTATTAATTGGTTTATATAGTTGGCTGCCCTCATGTTGGGGGCATAGATATTTAAAATTGTTAGATCTTCTTGTTGGACAGACCCTTTGAGTATGATATAGTATCCTTCCTCATCTCTTATTATAGTCTTTGACTTAAAATCTAATTGATCTGATATAAGGATTGCCACTCCTGCTTTCTTCTAATGTCCATTAGCATGGTAAATTCTTTTCCACCCCCTCATTTTAAATCTGGAGGTGTCTTTGGGTTTAAAATCAGTTTCTTGGAGGCAACATATAGATGGGTTTTGTTTTTTATCCATTCTGATACCCTGTGTCTTTTGATTGGGGCATTTAGCCCATTAGTATTCAGGGTAACTATTGAGAGATATGAATTTAGTGCCACTGTATTGCCTGTAAGGTGACTGTTACTGTATATTGTCTCTGTTCCTTTCTGATCTACTACTTTTTTAGGCTCTCTCTTTGCTTAGAGGACCCCTTTCAATATTTCCTGTAGAGCTGGTTTGGTGTTTGCAAATTCTTTCAGTTTTTGTTTGTTCTGGAAGCTTTTAATCTCTCCTTCTATTTTCAATGATAGCCTAGCTGGATATAGTATTCTTGGCTGCATTTTTTTCTCATTTAGTGCTCTGACTATATCATGCCAGCTCTTTCTGGCCTGCCAAGTCTCTGTGGATAAGTCTGCTGCCAATCTAATATTTTTACCATTGTATGTTACAGACTCCTTTTCCCGGGCTGCTTTCAGGATTTTTTCTTTGTCACTAAGACTTGTAAATTTTACTATTAGGTGACGGGGTGCGGACCTATTCTTATTGATGTTGAGGGGGGTTCTCTGCACCTCCTGGATTTTGATGCTTGTTCCCTTTGGCATATTAGGGAAATCCTCTCCAATAATTCTATCCAGTATACCTTCTGCTCCCTTCTCTCTTTCTTCTTCTGGAACCTCAATTATTCTAATGTTGTTTCATCTTATGGTGTCACTTATCTCTCGAATTCTCCCCTCATGGTCCAGTAGCTGTTTGTCCCTCTTTTGCTCAGCTTCTTTATTCTCTGTCATTTGGTCTTCTATATCGCTTAATTCTTTCTTCTGCCTCATTTATCCTAGCAGTGAGAGCCTCCATTTTTTATTGCACCTCATTAATAGCTTTTTTTATTTCAAGTTGGTTAGATTTTAGTTCTTTTATTTCTCCCGAAAGGGCTTTTAGATCTCCCGAGAGGGTTTCTCTAATATCTTCCATGCCTTTTTTGAGCCCAGCTAGAACCTTGAGAATCATCATTCTGAACTCTAGATCTGACATATTACCAATGTCTGTATTGATTAGGTCCCCAGCTTTCGGTACTGCCGCTTGTTCTTTTTTTTTGTAGTGAATTTTTTCGCCTTGTTTTGTCCAGATAAGAGTATATGGAGGAGCAAGTAAAATATTAAAAGGTTGGCATCAACCCCAGGAAAATATGCTTTAACCAAATCAGAAGAGATCCCATATCGTGAGAGGGGGAGAAAGGGGATAAAAAGAGGTTCAGAATGAAAAAAAAAAAAAAAAGCAAAGAGTAGAAACAATTAAAAAACGAAAATGTATAGAGAAAGTATAAAAAAGAAAAAAAATAGATAATAGATAAACTAGTTAAAAAACGTTAAAAAAGAAAAGCCTAAAAGTTAAAAAAAAATTTAGCAGAAGAAGAGAAAAAAAAATTGAAAAAGAAAAAAAATTAAATTAACTGCTAGACTAAAGAATCATGGGGAGAAAGCCATGACTTCCGTGTTTTGCTTTTTTCTCCTATGGAATTCTGCTGCTCTCCTTGGTATTGAACTGCACTCCTTGGTAGGTGAACTTGGTCTTGGCTGGATTTCTTGTTGATCTTCTGGGGGAGGAGCTTATTGTAGTGATTCTCAAGCGTCTTTGCCCCAGGCGGAATTGCACCGCCCTTACCAGGGGCCGGGTTGAATAATCCGCTTGGGTTTGCTTTAAGGAGCTTTTGTTCCCTGAGTGCTTACCATAGAGTTCTGGAGGACGGATTAAAAATGGCGCCCTCCTTGTCCGGCGTCGAGGAGCTGAGAGTCCGGGCCCCCACTCCTCAGTGCGCCCTCAGAGAGACTCCTGTCTGCCTGACCTCCGGCCACGCTCCGAGCTCACCGAGCTGTGACCGGTACAAGGTAACCCCGAGCTGTGAGCTCACTTTTGGCTCTGTCTCTGTAGTCGGCTTTCCCGTTCTAATACCTGTAAGCTCTACGACATTCAGGCACCCTTGATCCTTCTGTGACCCCGCGTGGGCTTCACCCTAGTTTAGCCTCTGGAGCGATGTCCCTCAGCGGAACAGACTTTTAAAAGTCCTCTTTTTGTGCTCCGTTGCTCCCCCGCTTGCCGGGAGCCGGCCCCTCCGCCCGCAGTCTATCTTCCTGTCGCTTTGGATTCACTTCTCCGCCAGTCCTTTCAGAAAGTGGTTGATTTTCTGTTTCTAGAATTGCTGTTCTTCTCTTCGATCTGCCGTTGGATTTGTAGGTGTTTGCAATCTTTAGATAAGCTATCTAGCTGATCTCCTGCTAGCTGAAGTAGTCTCAGCCTGCTCCTTCTCTGCCATCTTGACTCCTCATCTTTAGTTTTATTCACATTTTTTGCTCTTGTGAACAGGTAAAATAGGTACACTTTTGAATCTGATAGCAGTCCCACTACATTCCACCTTGGAATCCCTAGGGTTCTACCCAGATCTGCTTAATGTGGCAATACCCTGTGCTTCAGACCTTCCTAAATATACGCCTGAGAAAAAAATGTAGAGCATATACATGTAACAGTTATTTTAAAAATAAGTTTTAGTTGCAAAACCTTTATGTTTCATTGTAAGACGTTTCTTTCCCTAAATACAGTAGTCCACTGTGATCTGCAGTTAGGCTTTCTGTGGTTTCAGTTACTCATGGTCAACTGTGGTCTGGAAGCAAATAATCCTGCTTCTAACATACTGTCAGAAGGCCAGTAGTAGCCAAACACTGTATGTATCACAGTGTCTCTGTCATTCATTCACCTCACTTCATCCCATCACATAGGCATTTTATTATCTCACATCATCACAGGAAGGATGAGTACAGTACAATGAGATATTTTGAGAGACAGAGGTTACATTCATAAAACTTTTGTTATAGTATATTGTTACAATTATTTTATTATTATTGTTCTTAATCTCTGGCTGTACCTAATTGATAAAGTTTGTCATTGATATGTATATAGAGAGGAAAAATACCACATATAGGGTTCAGTACTAACTTTTGTTTTAGGCATCGCTGGTGGTCTTGGAACATATTCCCCACAGATAAGGGGGGGACTACCATAAAGACTAGAGCAAATTTTTTATCTAACAATTCCACATATATTATAAAGGAACAACTTTGTTATTGCCATTGTATTGATGAAGAAACTGAGAGACTCAAAGAGGCTGAAAGAGTTATTTAAGAATCTGTGATTTTAAGTGATAAATTGCGTAATTAAAGCCAGGAGTCCTAACTACAATTAAGTCTGTTGTAATTACAATTTTAGAATAGGCGCCACCTTAATATAATGAGTAAAGATGGGGTAGTAGAGAAGTGAAGTACCTTTTCTAAGGTAACACAGAGTAAATGACCAAATTAAAACTAAAATTAAATCTCCTTGCATGTCACTACTTTTTCTGCTGTAGCATTCTGATTCCACTCAGTATGTTAAATGAAATATTTTGTAGTTATTTTAGGATTTTTTTACAATTCACAGTTTTATAGTTTGATTCAGATTTTGGGTGGCAAGTAAACAAAAACACTTTTAAATATTAAAAATGGAAATTCATGTCATCCAGTTTATTTAATGAAGCTAAATAAAACTTTAATATGAAAATCAGAAAGGGTACCACGAAAAATGAAAATGTAGGGGCACCTGGATGGCTTAGTGGGTTAAGCCTCTGCCTTCGGCTCAGATCATGATCTCAGGGTCCTGGGATCAAGCCCCTCATAGGTCTGCTCAGCTGGGAGCTTGCTTCCCACTCTCTCTGCCTCTGCCTGCTGCTCTGCCTACTTGTGATCTCTCTCTCTGTCAAATAAACAAATAAAATTCTAAAAAAAAAAAAGAAAGAAAGAAAATGTAAAATGTAAATGTAAAAGTAATTTTAGTTGTCAGCATAGATGCAAATTTCCTAAGCATGAATTCTTGCAAATGAAATTCATGTATGTACAAATAGCATAAGCAAATGGGATATATTCTGGGGAATAAAATAAAAATTTAATGTTAGACTATCAAAGTTACAATATAAGCATGTCAATAAGTGAAAAACTGATAAAAATAATATTAAGTCCTACTAAAAATTTCAGAAAACTACAGAAGAAAAAATTCCTTAATGAGCTAAGTGATGCCACTTTCAGAAGAGCAAAACATCACATTAAAAGTGAAAGATTTAAAAAACCTTTCCTGAAAAATAAGAAAAAGAATCTCATTATTATTATATAAGTTGAGTGTTTTTCTGAAAGTCCTGGCACTATAATAGGCTAATAAAATAGTTTAAGAATTATGAGCAAAAGAATGAAAAATTTCACTACTCACAAATGATCTAGTATTAAGGGGAATTCAGCAAGGTTGCTCAGTATACAAGTTCATTGCACTTCAATATACCAACATAATTAACTAAATACATAATGTTACAAAAAACTATTTAAAATAACAACAAATTCCTAAGGTTTTTAGAAGTTAACCTAAGAAAATACGTACATGAACTTTATAAAGAGAAGTTATAAAATTATATTAAAAATGTTTTAGATTCTCTTGTAAAAGGAAAACATATACCATGTCCATGTCTAGGAAGATAAGGTATCACAAATATATCAATTAGTTACAGGGTTTTTTTTAATGAAAACATGGAATTCAAATGAATTACTAATATGGATTTTTATATAATTTAATAGGCTGTTTGCATGTGTAACTGGTTCCAATGTTTATATCAAAAGGCACAAGACAAGCAGTATGCAACACAATCCTGAGAAAGGAGAATATGCAAGATCTGCCCTTTCAAAATCAAGACATAAAACTGTACTAATAAGTCAGCATGTGATTGGCTTGGGGTTGACAATGTGTCCAATGAAGTAGGATAATGATCCTGGAAGCAACCCATGTACAGGAAGGATGATGCATGACAGAACTGGTAATGTCAGATGAGTATAGCAAGGATGGCTACACTGTAAATTATCCTAGAATAATTGGTGTTGCACATTAAAAGGCAAAAAGAGAAAAGAAAGGTGGGAAAGATTCTTAACAGAGTACATATTAAGCAATTCTGTCTTAGGCAGCTGGCAAAAACAAGTATTTTTAAGCAGGAGAGTGTCATGATTTAATTTGTATTCTGAGAGTTACTTCCTATCCTTATGGGTGGCTGTTAAAAGAATTTTCACTGATGATAATCTATTTCCATTTGCTGGGGAAAGGAAAATATAGTGATTATAGGTGTTGTGTTTCCTTTCAAAAAGATTGTTAATTGCTTTCAGAAAAAAATTATTCAATTATTTGACTAGTTCTCTCTAAGCTTTCTTTGCAGTCATCTATTTTCCTAAAATCTGCCTCTGTAGCTTATATTTATCATACATTTCCTTTGGCTAGACTGAGAGGTGTCTACCAATCTTAAACTGAATACTCTGACTTTTGACTTCAGTATTGTTTCATAAACTTTTTTTTGCATTATATGATTAATACCTACTCTATAAATTATTGCATCGACTTATAGTCCATGGACTAATCAATCTGTGAAAATCCATGAAAGAAACAAATATTTCATAATTTATTTGGAAACATGCTTAGTTTCCACAAAAGCATTTTCAAATGGCACAAAACTTTAAGTTGCCGGGAAAAGACCGACAGCATTTTAAGAAGTATGAGTTTTAACAAAACCTGGCACATAGTAAACAGTGTGTAAATATTAATTTTCTTTTGTTCTCCAGCTTTATTAGTAGATATTAAGCTAATTGAGATGAATTTAAATGGATTCTATAAAGTTGGATTTTAAGGTTAATTAAACACAATTTGTAGAACATGGGAGTATAAAGTATTAAACATGTATTTTGTAGTAATAAAATCCAAGCACTTTCTAGAAATAATATAAATGAAGAGAACTAAGTCAGTTTCTGTAGCAAATATATGGTTGCTGGCCTGATTGCTGTTAGAACAAAGAATAAAGATTCAGTGTTTCTTAATAAATGGTCTAGTAAATCTTCCTGTATGAATTACATTTGTTATACATACAGACTTTTCTCACCTAATGTTTTGTTTAATAGAAAATTTTGCATATTTACACCGATCACAAATGTTTACTAATATTTTCTAGATATTACTTCCAAGATACATGAAATAAATAAAAAGCGTTTTTGCATTTTAGTTGTGAATTATTTAACATTTAGCTAGTAATACATACTTCAGAAAGCAATACTCTCTCTTTGAACCATTATTCATGTATTACTCTGATATTAACAATAATTTATTAGAAGTAGGGTCAAATAATACATGTCCTTTATTTAAACTATTGAGTCATTTTGGAGTCATTTTCAAACTATGTTGTAAATAAGCTTGGTATTCAGTTTTCTCTGTTAAGATTCCAACTTTCACAGTTAATCTTACATGTAGAATGCTAACCATGAAATAGAGTCTCTTTTTTAAAATCTGTTTAGTAGTTTGTGATCTACTAACCAAGAATCCAAAAAAAAAAAAAAATCCTGTACCTTTAAAAATTATGCATTTTATTAAAAGGAAAATATACTGCTGGAGTAATGGTTTATAACTTTTCAAAGAATTGAATATTATACACATGAGTTTTATTTTATTTGTTCTAACTTAAATATTTATATATACCTCAGAGTCTGTATTATTGTTTACATCTAAAATATATTTATTCTACTAATCTATTTAAAACCCTTCTTTGTATAGTAGGGGAGGACAGTATTACTGACTTCTGATTTTTCACTAAAACTCCTTTAAAATTTCCTTTACGTTCAAGCAGTGGGAATGGCTGTGGATAACTAAGCACTGGAAAAGCCACATAGTTAGGTGTCAAAAAAATTTTGGCAACTCTCCACCTAGCAACAATTAAATTTAAGTACTTTTTTGTGTGTGTGGCTAGATCCATATACTCAATATGTGCTGTTAGAAATGAAGGCAAGAACTTCTCAGGAGAGGCAGCTGCAGGAAATTGGAAATGAAAGAGTTCTAGCTTGGAGATGTCAGAGAGTACTTTGAGTCTTTGAATCTGACAGTCAACTATTATTAGCCAGGAAATAAGACATGAATCTGGTGAAATACTGGGATTTGATTTTGAAGTATTCTTCCAAGCAGAATACCAATTTTTTCACTATGCACCCCTCCCTGCAGGTCTCAGTGGAAACTCACCCCATCCTTCCCACTGAAAACTTGATCAGTGACCAGTTCTAGCCACTTAATTGCTAGGAAAGGTTCATTCTACACTTGGGAAAATTCTTTTCTTTCTTGAAAAATATAGGAAACTGAGTGCTTGGACTCAACTGTGGAAGTAGGTAATTTAAAACTACCACTTCCCACATACTAGAATCAGAAGAAAACAAGTCTGAGATTAGAACTTACCATGTGACTAGCAGAAAGGAGAAAAAGAGGAAATCTAGGTCTCTTATGAGGAACAAGGTGAGCTTTTTAGAGTCCATCTGAAAATCCACCTTATCCTTGAACTTGCTTTTACTTAAGCCACTGAATTTCTTTATTGCTGAAGCTACTTTGAATTGGGCTTTCTGTATACGTATCAGAAGCATACAGACTCATTCATGGGTATAATTATGATATGAGGACATACAAATCAGATAAAGATTCTTCTGTTTGTA
This sequence comes from Mustela erminea, assembly GCF_009829155.1. NCBI lineage: Eukaryota > Metazoa > Chordata > Mammalia > Carnivora > Mustelidae > Mustela > Mustela erminea. The sequence goes on along the minus strand of NC_045617.1, from coordinate 106,683,742 downwards.
AAAATGAAGACTGAAAGACAGGAACTTACGATTTAATTCTAGATAATGAAAAATGTGTGGCATTATTATTTTACTCCAGCCCATCATTACTGGAAATGATCTGTACAATTAATCTTTCTTCACAAAACTGTTGGGTGATTACTATCACCACCCGTTTTATTTGACTAAGTCTTTGCTAATAATGTAAAATAAAATCTGTATTCATACTTGTGAAGAGGAAGCACTAGAAGTATGGTCAAATTACTATGAATCTATGTAAAATATTTCCTGGTATTTTTATCCAAACATGACAATTCAATTTTCCAAACACATTTGAACAAAAACAGTTATAGTTTCTATAAGACATAGTAAAGTTTCACATGCTTAAGAAAATCAAGAACTTGGGACAGAAGGATGAACCAAACATATATGGCTCTTGACCTCATGTAGCTTACAGATGGATGCATGTGTGGGTTTTTATATAAAGCACTGGTCACATGACAAAACCACTTAAGTTTTAGTTATAAAAATTAGTCCGTAAAAAGACAAAACATGACAAAATTAAAAGAGTTTTGAGTTTGCTCTTGTTAGTTGGACTGTATCTTTTCAAAGTGCTTAAAAATAAATAGTAGTTTCTTCATATCACCAATGTTGGATCTATTCATGTTGTAATATTAGTTTTTGTTTGAAAATAGTTTATGCTCTTTCATGTTCTGAACTTTATTTTTTTTTAAATAATTAATTTATTTGGCAGAGACACAGCGAGAGAGGGAACACAAGCAGGGGGAGTAGGAGAGTGAGAAGCAGCCTTCTTGGTTAACAGGGACCTGCTTCCCCCTTTCCACCCCAACTGCTTGTGAGCAGGACTGTGGGGATCATGACTTGAGCTGAAGGCAGATGTCAATGACTGTGCCACCCAGGTACCCCTACATTCTGAACTTTAAATCAAATGGATATTTGTCTCCATTCCCAATTTATTCAAATAAATGGCTGAAACTTTTTAAATTTTTAACATGTGGAATTTTATTATACTGTGCATTCAACATCATCATTAAACTCTACAAGGAATAAATATCTGCTTGTTTCACATAACAACTAAAACAGTGAAGATATCAAAATTGAATGTACTTTGTTAATATTTTCAACCTTTGAGCCACCTTCACTAGTGAATTTTTTTATTAAAAAAACCCATATGTTTTATATCTGCAAAGCACACGTGTTTTCTGGAAGTATTTTGAAATTTCTTCTTTCTATCTAAAAGAGGAAATTCTTTAGTTAGCTGATTATTTCCTTAGAGTGTTTTACAAGTTTGAAAACTTATCACACTATTTCTAAAACTTTATTGAAAATTTAAAATAAAAAAATACTCCACATAGAACATAAATTCTATAAAAGATTTAAAATATACATCAATTTTAAGAAGAGTTTTATGGTAGACAGCAAACTAAAACTCACAGTTTCATGAATAATCTTTTATATTAATTGTAGAAAAGTAACTTGGAAGTTTTAAAGGGAGTTTATGTGTCTGTGTATCACAGGAGGAGGAGCAGAAGGGAGGAAATGATAGGAGAAAACTCATACCCATTTTTACAGAAATATAATCAAACAATCAGTCAAGTTTTTATCAAACAAAAGTAACTTTTAACAATGTAAAGTAACTTATTCAGGAAATAAGCTTACTAGGTTTCATTAATCATATACATATACTTTTAAGAATGTAAATTGTCAAAGTAATCAGAGTGTCTATATTTCACTTGAAATATTGAGGCTAATTAAAATATGTTCATTCAGAAGATGAGAAAAGGAAAGAGAACAAGGGAGTGATGATTTTTAAGGAAGCGTGGATAAAACAGTATTGCTACAAAAAGATGACAGTTTCTTTACTTCTCAATAATTTCTTATCAGCCCTTAAAAGCCACCCAGTTAAATTAACAGTAATGACCAAAATCATAATTTGGAACCAATATGTTAAATATACAGTGAATAAGGACATCTTTAGAAAATGTTCCTATTTCAGTTGACCTGTAACATAAAGCGTAACTGAATGCACTTTTGAAGATTAATCAGCTAGACATCCCTGCCTTCCAGTGAGATTTGATCATGAAGCCCCCAGTACACAGAAGTGATGGCATACCACTGTGACTGTGGCAAAAGAAACAAGTGCCTGGGCTCCTAATAGAAAGAGTCAAGTATGAGCCACTTCAGAAGATATTATGCTAATGTTAATAGGAAACCCAACTTTTGAATATTCAATTCCAAACTACATTGTATTTTCTTTCTGATTCTGCAGGTTTCAGTTGTGCTTGTTATTATGGAGATTCCTATCTAGAATTTCAGAATGTGTTGTTAAATCCACAGAACAACATGTCACTAGAATTTCAGACCTTAAACTCCTATGGACTCCTGCTCTATCTCAAACAAGACTCAGATTCAGTAGATGGATTTTTTATTCAATTATGTATTGAAAATGGTACTTTAAAGGTAAGTCATTACATTTATTTCATTTGAAGGAATTTTAGAAAGTTCTGATTCTTCACTTTAGTGGTTATTATCAAAATAAAATTTTATGTTAAATTATCTTTTACAGTCACCAGTAGGCTGTATGTTCTGTTTTTGTAATTTTGTGTTCAGTATTTGTATATAAAAATAGTATATACTTTGAATAGCTTTCAATCTCTTCTCTATATTTTTATCTTTTTTCTGCTTTGATGTTTCCCAATATCACAGTGATAGTAACTGCTACTGTTTTTTATAGCTTTAATGGAAGATGTGATCTGGGAGCCCCAAAATTTTTTCAGAGGATCCATAAGGGAAGATTACTTTAATAAAACTTATGTTATTTGCCTTTTTCAGTACTCTCAGAAGTGTACAGTGAGTTTTCCAGAGGCTCCATGGCATATGAACATGTCATCTTTCTGATCACTAATGTAATGTGTACTTACACATTTTTGTATTTTAAAAATATGTGCTTTAATTTTTAATATTATAAATATTGATACTACCCAGTAAACAAAAACTCTTTGGGGTCCCCAATAATTTTTAAGAGCACAAAGAGGTTCTAAGATTAAAAAGTTTGAGATCATGGATTTAACACTTAGTAGTCTTTATAACAACTTTTTACAAAAGTCCAAGATCATACAGCTACCGAACACTGAATTATAAAAGTTGAAAGTGTACTCTTCTTTCAACCCCATTCTGCCTTAATAAATCAACTCATATTTCTGTGGTACTTGCCCAGATATAGTAAGTCATCAAACTCATCACTGCAGTGAGGTAATTAACTCAACACAGCCTAATATATGAAACATTGTGCTATGTTATCAATCATTTCTTTCATGATGTGATATAATATGTGAATTTTCATGGAAGGGTGAGTTATACCTTATAATTTAAATAAGCCATATTCCAGTTTGATTTTCTTTAAATGTTCATCTTTAAGTGTTACAAGACACATACATTATCTAGTATAAAATCTGATGTCATTAATAAATACCAGCTGGATGTAACAGTTAGTATTTTTATTCATTCACGTATATGTTTACTCATTCATTGACCATTTACCTATTACCAGTCATTTTACCAAGTTCTGAGGATTTGGTGGTAAATAAAATACTCTTTGTTTTCTTCTTATTTTTTCCCATTGATTACAGATAATATTAAGGACAGGAGTAAGAAAATATAATTATGTAATAAATAGAATACATTAATGAATCATCAAACATCAGTCTTACCCTTAAAGTTTGCTGATTCCTGCTCTATAGCATTTTCCTCAATAAGACCAAAATTTTCCATTAAATATGAGACCAAATGTAAAAAAGTTATAAAACACATAATATCAGCATTAGCCACATTTAAAATGTTTCTCCTCAGCACATTTTTCTTCTGCAGACTCAACTCCCATTAACTGAGTGTCTATCTCAGCTAGCTCCTCTCACCACTGTGAACATCTCCAGAGACATTATGAGGAATTACCAGAGACTTGCAGGATTGTAGAAGAGAATGTTTTATGAAACAATGAATCAAGGGAGACTTCTTTCACTTTCAAATGGACAAAAATAAATTCACAATAGGTCATATCAAGACAGTGAGGAATTAGAAAACCATTATGTGTAGAAAGATGTGTAGAGTTTCTTTCCTTTAGGGCTTATGACAAAGGATATATATTGATATGTCTATAATAATAATTACTATCGTTTATTGACTGAAAATTATGTGTTAGTCTCCATCTTAAGAAAATGTATTAAGGTCATGGGCTCTGGTGCTAGACTTAGAGTTTGGAGCCCAACTTTGCCACTTAGGAGGTTTGAGACTTTGCCTGTCCCTTAAGCACTTTGTGCTTAAATTTATTCACTTGTAAGATAAGGGTAATAAAGATTGTTGTGAGGTTTAAATTAGTAAATGAATAAATATTGTGAAGTAAATGCAATATAATGAGTAAATAAAGTAAATGCATATAAACACATAGAAAGATGCCTGGGACATAGTAATCAAAAGTGAAGTTTAGGTATTTTCTTTTTGCATCTTATAAAAATCTTGCTTTTCACGGAGTTTGATATTATACATCCTCTTGGAACTTTTAAGAATGGTAGATAAGGAATTTTTCCTTTGTTGTGTAAATCCAAAATTCATGTTCTTTCCACTCACATCAATGCTTTCTTGGAAAGATTTAAAGGAAATTTCAGTGTTATTCTGTCTTCATGATTTTAAGATTTTCCTTGTTCCGCTATGATTTGTGAGACGATACTCCAATTTATTCACCTATTTTAAAAGTATAATCATATGGGGAATGCATTTACATTACAATTTTCACAAAAAGATGTATTTATGGTTGAACTTTTACCGTGATCATAATTTAAGACCTAGTCTAGAAACGCAGAATTTTTAGTCAACTTTTTTTTAAGAAATTTAAGTTTTAGCAAGGTTTAAAAATATGAAACTTAATTTTTATTTTAATTTAAATTTTTTTTTGAAATCATTTTTAAAAACATTTTATTGGCTCTTTCTAATAACAAGGGAGTAAGTACATAGATAACCAAATACCAGTTTCCAGACTTATAGCTGTATCGCAAATCACTACCTCCCTAGAGAGGGGTAAACAACTTCATCTCATTTTCCACTTCATAGATTTTTGTTTGTTTGGGTTTTATTTTTTTTGTAGGAAGCAATCAGTCATTACTTATAAGGTGTTTTTAAAAATCCATGATGCAGAGTAATCAATAAATAGTACTTTGTGTATATATGTATATCACATGTATAATATATATATCACTATATCATAAATATATATATATCATAAAAGAGCCATGTATAATAAAAGAAAATTTCAAGTGAGAATAATAGAACTGTTCATTAAATATTTTATATATGCTAAACTTTGACTGTCCTGAAGATAATAGGGAATTAATAAGACTTAGTAGTACCTGAACAAGCATTTTCTGATGTAGTTGAACAAAGTAAGGAGAGTAACCTCCTTACAAACGTGCACACACACACACACACAAATGCACTGTTGGTCAGTACATTATCATTTAAGTTTAAATAATTCTCTTCACTAACAATGTAGAACTCCAAATATTATGTATAAGAAGCAGCTAAATCATTATTTGTGCTGTTAAAAATATTAAATGTTGTCTCTAGTCACATTTGTTGTGTACTAGGAACAGAGTAGGAATTAATAAACACTGACTTTTACCTAGTTGCACAGGGCTTGGGAAGAATGTGTAGCCAAATGGTATGCAACTAATTTCTCTGCAAAGTTCATGCAGGTCACTTGTTTTTGAAAAACCCACAGTAGATAATTCTGTAAAGGAAAGGAATCTTTTGCAATGGCCAGATATTCTAGAATTAGAATATATAATATAATATTTATCTTAAGACTACATATGGAAAGTTTTAGATCCTTAATCCCCATTACTGGGCTAACCCATCTCCCACCCCTCCTGAAACCCTCAGTTTGTCTCCCTTAGTCCATAGTTTCTCATGGTTCATCTCCTCCTCTGATTCTCCCCCTTCAGATTTTCCTTCCTTCTCCTAATGTCCTCCATACTATTCCTTATGTGCCACATATTAGTGAAACCATATTGATAATTGTCTTTCTCTGCTTGACTTATTTCAGTTAGCATAATCCCTCCAGTTCCATTCATGCTGGTGCAAATGGTGGGTATTCTTCCTTTCTGATGGTGGAGTAATATTCCATTGTATGTATGAACCCACATCTTCTTTATCTATTCATTTGTTAAAGAGCATCTCGGCTCCTTTCATAGTTTGGCTGTTGTGGACATTGCTGCTATGAACATTGGGGTTCATGTGGCTCTTCTTTTCACTACATTTGTATCTTTGGGGTAAATACCCAGTAGTGCAATTACTGGGTCATAGGGTAGCTCTATTTTAACTTTTTGAGGAACCTCCACACTGTTTTCCAAAGTGGCTGCACCAACTTGCATTCCCACCAACAGTGGGTATGGAACTGGGCGTGGAACCCCCTTAAGATTCTCTCTCTCTCTCTGTTGGGCCCTGTCCCCCTACTCTACCTGTAAAAAAAGAAAAAAATATATACACACACATACACATATGGCACAGAAATATGGCTAGATGCACGGAGTTAGGAAACACTATGCAACTGTGTTTCTTTAACATATATGCAGGTTACCGATTTCCTGTACAAATGATAAGTCCCTTACTTGGAAGAATAGCTATCATATAACTAGCATACATGTAACCACATGCTGTTAAGTGGGTGGAATTCCCTGTGGAATTCCCAGGGGGTCCTGATCAAATGTATCTGTTATAGACATGATCTGCCTCCTTTTAAGCTGTAACTTAGTTGGCTCAATTAGTAGTAATCTGACAAAAACTCTCCTTCCTCCAAGCCTCAGGAATCTTAGAATGAATGGTTAATGTCTGTAATCTTTAAGGTTCCCTTCCCTGGAACCTTCACATCACCGTCTAGATAAATATCACCTTCTAGATTATATTCACTGGTCTTCACATTGCTCAGTTTGGTAACTAAGGAAACTTGCCAGTAATACTTCCTGCTAGTAGAAAAAGCAGTCTTTCTCAAACATATTCCTCAGAATAATGGTGAAGAAAACAGAAGAGTGTGTGTGTGTGTGTGTGTGTGTGTGTTGTGTGCATGCACAGATGAATGCACTTGTATGATGCTTGTTTGTGTATATAATACACATTTATATATTTTAATTCTAGCCTTTATTCTATTCCTTGCACTGTCACTTCTCTAAGTTTCAGACTCCTTTTCTCCAGAGCACAATAAAAATTATTAGAAAATTCTAAGTCCAATACAAGTAATAGGTGTTAATTTCATAGTGACAAACTGAAGAAAACCTTTTTTTTCCTCTCTTATAGTACTACTTTTTCTGTGTTGGTGAAGCAAAATTGAGAAGCATTAACAGTACTGTTAAAGTAGATGATGGACAGAAGTATACACTGCTCATCAGGTAATACATGCCTATATATTTTTTACACTTAATATCATAAATATTGTTCCTCTGGATATTGTTTTTGCCTTTTTAAAGTTGAGGTTATTGTGATTGGATCCAAATTAATGTTTAGCAAGCCATTCTGTCTTTTTTCTATGTTCTAAAATAGTACTGAGGAAAGAATGTTACACGGCTTATATTATCAGTGAAGTTATATAAGCAGCTTTACAAAGAAGCCATGAAACCTTCATATTATTTTCAAATTAGAGAAATCAGAAAAAAAAGTGGTATATCTTTTATTTTTTTTTAAAGATTTTATTTATTTGAGAGACAGAGATCACAAGCAAGCAGAAAAGTAGGCAGAGAGAGGAGGAAGCAGGCTCCCTGCTGAGCAGAGAGCCTGACACGGGGCTCGATCCCAGGACCCTGAGATCATGACCTGAGCCGAAGGCAGAGGCTTTAACCCACTGAGCCACCCAGGCGCCCCCGTATTTCTTTTAATAAACAAAGTTAAACGTGTTCACTGTGGAAAATTTGAAACATTCAGGGAAATATAAAGAAGAAAGTTAAAATGATTCATTATACCACAGTCAAGATACAAAAATGAACATATATATTACTACATTCCCAAAAGCTGTGATTGAAGGTGATTCTATCCCCAGATTTTCACCAACATTAGGTATCATTTTATCAATCTGGATAAGTGAAAATGACGTTCTTCCCTAATTTTCCTTCTTTGATTTATCATAAGGCTTAATTCTTAATATAGAACTAATGCCTTTATATTATGCATTTTGCCTCCCTACACTATTTTTTTAATTAAATGGTGCTTTAAAACACGTATACCACAGTCCTAATCCAGTATGTAGACTAAAATAAGTTATTTGCATGTGACAATAGATTACTATTTAGTGATAATAATTATCTGTTTAAAACCAGTAAAGAGGAAAGCAGAGGCCCAAAAGAGAGACTGAAAAAGAAGTTATTTGAGAAGTTTTAAGGATATTCTACCCTCCTTCAGTCAATTTCCTGATTCTATTTTCTTGAATAATTTCATATTTTTATGGAAAACAGTGTAGTATCAACTAAATTGAGGAAAGGCTGCATCACACATAGCTCCTTTGCTCAAAATGCACAGGAGCTTTTTAAGATCACTAAGATAATATTTGATAGAATGTTATTTTCTTTGCTTAACTCAAAATATGAGCACAGAATCCTTTAATATTTTTCTTTAGCATTTTAATCTCCTGAGTAACATTGGGGACAGTGCACTTTGGGCAATGCCATCTTAGCCAAGATAACAATTTTCCTGGGCAGAGACTACCATTATCTGGAGGGGGAGCAGGTGTATGAGTATCAGGGCAATAGTAAAAATAAATTATGAAAAACATATTTTGCCCCATCAAAGAAAGACAGATAAGAAGTGACATAAGAAACAGAAGGGTACACCAGAAGAACCTTTCCTGGCCTGCGATATGTTGAAAAAGTGGTAAAATCATTGAGAACACAGTAATCATACTTAAGGTTGATTAAATACCAATTTTGTGTCAGGTAGTAATTTTATTACCTATATGAATTAATTTATTGTTAAGAACAATTCTGAATATTTCTACATCTCCCAGATGCAAAACCGAGATATAGATTAAATACAGAAAAGGACATAATTAAAAAAAAGGGGGACAATTCTAAGGCTGCTCTTATACCAAACCTATGAATAAGTTTTAAGGCATAGATCCTATGACCCATGCTATAGAAACATAATATAATCTGATCTCTTAACCCTGAAAGAACTGTATATTTAAGATAAGATAAAGATAGGAATTACAAATGACCTGCCCAATAAAAGACTGTCAGCAGTAAGAACAATATTAATTAGCACACATTAAGCAACTACCCTGTGCCAGATGCTTTATAAAGAGGTAACTGTATGTAATTATAGTAAGATTCATAAAGCCCATTATATTTATTTGGTCAAGCTGCCATAGCAAGTACCATAGATGGGGTTGCTTAAACAACAGAAATTTATTTTCTCACAATACTGCAACCTGGAAGTGTGAGGTCAGTGTATCTGCAGGATTGATTCTTTAGATACCTCTCTCCTTCACATGGAGATGGTTATCTTCTCCCTATGTCTTTACATCATATTCTTTTGTGGGAATCTGTGCCCTAATTTCTTTTTCTTTTATCAGTCATGTTGGATTATAGCCCAATCTAATGATCTCATTTTAACTTACTACCTCTTTAGAGACCTGTCTTCAAATATAGTCACATCATTAAGCTTTGAGGGTTAGGACGTCAACATATGAAGTTGCAGTGGACATAATTCAGTCCATAACACTCATTTGCACCTTTGAAAGCTAAGGTTCAAGAAGGTAGGCATCTTCTGGGGCACCCGGGTGGCCCCGGGGGTTAAAGCCTCTGCCTTCGGCTCAGGTCGTGATCCCAGGGTTAAAGCCTCTGCCTTTGGCTCAGGTCATGATCCCAGGGTCCTGGGATTGAGTCCCGCATAGGGCTCTCTGCTCAGCAGGGAGCCTGCTTTCCTTCCTCTCTCTCTGTCTGCCTCTCTGCCTACTTGCGATCTCTGTCAAATAAATAAAATCTTAAAAAAAAAAAAAAAGGTAGACATCTTCCTCAAAATCACACTGTTAGTCAGTAGGAAATGTTTAAAAAAATTCAGCCGAGTAAATATGAAGATCTGATTGTCCTTATTAAATAGTTCTTGAATAGGGGAGCATCCCATCTAGCAAGTAGAGGGATTTTCTGCTGAGCTAACCAAAGAAGGGGTTTTCAAGGCAGAAAAAAAGGGAATTTATTAGCAGGGAGTACATTGTTTAGGCAACGTTTCCCTCCAAAGGAGAATAGAAAAGGTCTATCAGTAAATTTCCTAGAACTGAGCAGGAAATTCCATGTTGACTAGTCAAATGTTACATTTCCAGGGGGTTAAAACTGCAGTTAGGTTAAGTATTAACTCTTGCTCTGTTGACTTGGCCTAAATGACCCCATTTGGAGCCTGCAGTTCTCTTTTTAACAGAAGGCAAGATTAGAACCATAATCTGCCTCCTGACATGATCATTTTTTTCTATTATAATATGTCCAGTCTGTGTTTTAATAGTGACAACATACTACATAAAATCCTCTTTAAAGAAAACATTAAATGTAAAACATTTAAATATTCCAAGAATACCTATTTTTCACTCGCCTCATCACAGGTTACTTTAAGGATCTTGAACAACTGAAAAATCACTTTCTTGCATGTTATCTGACTTTTTTTTTGCAATTTGCATATAGTTTGTGGCTTGTAATTTTTACCAAAAAGTAGTTGATTGTATCTGGTCTAAATTCTCTAAATTCAGATATATTTCTTTTTTTTTTTTTTTTTAAAGATTTTATTTATTTATTTGTCAGAGAGAGAGAGAGAGTGAGAGCAAGCACAGGCAGACAGAGTGGAAAGCAGAGGCAGAGGGAGAAGCAGGCTCCCTGCGGAGCAAGGAGCCCGATGTGGGACTCGATCCCAGGATGCTGGGATCATGACCTGAGCCGAAGGCAGCTGCTTAAACAACTGAGCCACCCAGGCATCCCATAAATTCAGATATATTTCTTTACAAGTTTTTGATTTATTTGAAGTATTGGGAAATAATATGAATATGCCTTCATGTGTGATTGTTATCTATAAAGAACAAGAATGGTGGGGTGCCTAGGTGGCTCAGTCATTAAGCATCTGCCTTTGGTTCAGGTCGTGATCCCATGGTCCTGGGATCGAGCCCCATGTAGGGCTCCCTGCTCTGCAGGGAGTTAGTTTCTCTCTCTTCCACCACCCTCTTTGCTTATGTTTCCTTTCTCATTGTCTCTCTCTGTCAAATAAATAAAATCTTAAAAAAAAAAAAAACAGTGGGGCTCCATTAATTTTATTTTTTTATACTTTTAAAATATACCACTAGAGGTAAAAAGGAAAAATATTTCTTTAATTTTAAGTTTAACTCAATTCAAGAATGCTGTCACCATAATTTCTTTGACCATTAACATACTCCTTAAAATAAAGATAAATGGTATGAACACATTGTACTCCCAGCTCTCTACACCTTTATCTCATTTCTGTTAAATGACATTACCCTTAAAAGTGAATGTAGAAAAAGCATCTTTCCTCACGTGCTCTCATGAACTGTAGGAAAAAGAATAGCAAGGTTGCACTCAGCCCATGATGAAGTGCTCTCAGAAAGAGTGAAACAAATACCCTCCATGAAAAAGTAACTGAGCTCATTATTTTTTAGAATAAGGAAGACAAGATGTTCTGCAGAGCAGCATGCCCCTTTTAAAAAAGAAATGTGTGATTGCTTACCACAAGCAAGAAGGAAAATAAAAATGCTTAAATCAGGTGAAATATATACTGACATAATAAAGATTTGAAGAAGCACATATACTAGAAACTATTTGAGTGAGAAATTAGCTACAGCTGTTGCTCATCTTTTAATGAAAGAAAAGAAAGTGAAAATGGGACCAGGTAGCGATATTAAGCTGATGAACAACAGCATGCAGTATATCAAGAGGAAAAACACACAGGTATACATCTGTTACTCCACTCTTGAATACCACAGATGTATTTAAGCATGAGGTGTTGAGAGAACCAAAAATAGTGGTGCAAACTGGCAAACTCAAATCTAAGAGTGTGATGTTGCATTTTATCTATGTCTGTTGGTATATTTATCATAATTATGGATGTGTTTTATATTAATTATGTTATATACCATATGTTACTTATAAACATCATTGCATATATTACACAATCATATCATTATATATCATGGTACTTTTATATTAGTATAGTGTTATAATAATAGAACTTGTATTTAATGCATATTATGTGGGATTTTCTTTTTTACCTTTTTAAAGTCCTACTTAATATCTACCTTCATTCTTGGAGAGAGGTAGAATTTAAAATTCAAACACAGAAATAATTAGGTTCTTCTGACCTGCTCAGGTATGGGCCTTCAAAGTTTTTTGTTTTTGTTTTTGTTTTTTTTTTTACATGCCTATCAATTAAGAATACATCCCTGCCTTTAAAAAACAACAACAGAATTCTTCATTTCCTGTCTTAGTCTTACACTCTTAGTGTACATTCTGATTTGTAAGTAAATTGCATGAACTCTACCAGTCTTGCTGGAGCTGTCTGGAACTGTCTCATGGAGAATTTGTTGGTTTGGCACTTTGATTTTGGGGAAGGCAGCTCCTATATTGAGAGCTGTACAGATCTAAATAAAACAGAACAGATGAAAACATCTTAGGTTACTCTTGAATTATTTACCAGCTATTGTTTATGTTTAGCCATGTGAACATATAATAAATTATAGAGAGTTTTGAAAAAGAGCATAGTGGATTTAAGAATAGTGAATGAGACTTCAGAAAACTTACATGTAGGAGTGAAACCCACACATTAATAAATATTTTTTCAACTGGATACAAATCCTCCACCATACTAACATTGTTTTTCCTTAGATTATGATAGGAGGATACTCCTTAAGTAAGTTATAGTATCAAAGGAGGAAAGGAAGAAATAATGTATATTTGAAACCATTTAGGTAGGAAAGAGTGAGGATACAGTCTGCAAATGCAATGGCAGTCAGATTGTATAGGTCATCAAATGCCACAGTAAGAACTGTGAACTACATCATACGCAATGGAGACTGACTGGAGAATTTTTAAGTAAAGAAAGCAGATAATATGATCAAAGAAATATTTGCTTTTCTGAATACAGTATGGTAAGCTACAGTATACAATGAATTATAAGTTTCTGCACCTCTCCAGATCCACTCTAGTTTCTTCCTCTCTTCTCTGGTTCTTCAAATTGACCTAACTGAATTACATTATGGATTCTGTAATGGTTTGAATTGTGTTCTTACAGATTTTATATTTTGGCGTTATAACTTCCAGTATCTCAGATTGTGAATTATTTGGAGATAGAGTCTTTTAAAGAAGTAATGAAGTTAAACTGAGGTCATTAGATAAGGCCATAATCTAGTATGACCAGTATCCTCATGAAAAGGGGAAATTAGAAGGGGTGCCTGGGTGGCTCAGTGGGTTAAGCCGCTGCCTTCGGCTCAGTTCATGATCTCAGGGTCCTGGGATAGAGTCCCGCATCAGGCTCTCTGCTCAAAGGGAGCCTGCTTCCCTCTCTCTCTCTCTGCCTGCCTCTCCGTCTACTTGTGATTTCTCTCTGTCAAATAAATAAATAAAATCTTTAAAAAAAAAAAAAAAGAAAAAGAAAAGGGGAAATTAGGACACACAGAGAGAAAGACATACAGAAGGAAGACAATGTAAAAATACAAGCAGGTAATTCTCTACAAGACAAGGAGAGAGACCTGGAACAGAGCCTTCCTTCACAGCTCTCAAAAAGAACCATCCCTGCTGACAATTTTGATTTTGGACTTTAAGACTGCAAAATTGTTAAACAATACATTTCATTTATTTTAGTCACCTGGTTTGTACATCTTTGTTGACGCAGGTCCAGCCAACAAATACAAGCTCCTTTGTTCTCCAACTTCCTGTAGGGTTCAGCCAATGGGGAACACAGGCAGGTAATTTGAAAATCTAGCAATTAATGTCAGGTTATATATTCCCTTGGCCTTGTGTGGTGTCCCAGGGCTGTTTCATTCTCTCTAGTGAAGGTCTCAGCTCTTGATAGATGACCTTCTCTTCTAAGATCTGATAACTCTTTTCTTCCTGGTAACCTTTAGATATAGAAGTGGTATCAGAGTAACTATATTGTGGTCCTGGGATACAGTTCTGTCCCATGTGGCTTTCCTACCCCCAACCACATCTTTGTAGAGTTAATTTATTCAACCTTGTTCAAGTGGTGTTAGTTTGTTTGATGTTTGCTTTTGGCTTGAATACTTGAGTTTCCTCCAGTTAACATGACAGAAAATGGGCGGATGGTTTAATGGAAACGGGCCTAGAAGTAGCATGTCTCACTTCTTTTGACTTTCTGTTGGCTAGAACTCACTCATGTGAACACACCTAATGACAAAGTGAACAGCAGAAGTTTTTCTAACTTTGTATCTAGGAAGAAATTAACTAAAACAATGTATAATAGACAAGATGAGAACTATTTCTACAAGAGGAAGTAAGATAACAGTTTACTGGACAATCAGTAAATAAAGTCTATATCAGTTTAATTTAAACCGTGGTATTTCTGTTTCTTTTTTCTTGTCTCTAAGCACATCACTGGACTGCTTATAAGAAGAAAATAGAAATTAATACATAATTTATATATATATATATATATGTACTGTTTATTCAGTAATTATAACTTGACTGAAATTATCCCAATAGATAACTTTCTTACCTAAGGTGTGAGTGTACAATGCCTATGAATGATAAATAATTTCATCTTCACACTATAAACCTTGAACTTTTTAATCTGTTTTGTAGAAAATACAAAAGTGCAACAGACTGTGCATTGAAAACATAGAACAGTAATAAAGAAATAGCATATATATATATGTGCATGTATGTGTGTATAAACAAAGACACACACACACACACACACACACACACACCCCAGGACAATTAGAACATTGTTACCACAGTAAGCATCAGAGTTTTGCACTCCTTTTGAAGATGGTAATAATGTCAAGGATTTGACATGTGTCAGCCAGAGCAGGATTAGGTTGGTTCAGAGTGCTGGAAAATCAGTGAGATCCAAAAGGAAAGAAATAAACCCATTTAACCACTATCCAAAAGATGAATATTTTTTTCTCTAATGAAATGTGTACATTATTTCATTAATCTTTTCATTAACTGCCATCAGTAGTGTCAAGAAAAACAGGCCAATGGAATAATGATTTCACTTCAGCTTGAACAAAATAAGAATGTACAATTGATTTCTATTCTAAAACTATATTTATAGACAAAGCAAAAAAGTCTAACATAATCCTACCTTTCTTATTCCTAATGACATATATTCATTCAGTGCAAAATATAGTGACTTAGAGTGAAATTTTATTATTTAATTTTAGAAATGAGAATTTTAAAGTATAATCTACAAAGACCAGTTAATCCAATTAGGAATTAGGCATTTTTAAAGTTAAAGGTTTTAACCCAATTTATACAAATACTTCTATAAATTTAGTACCAGTTACCTTTTAGAAACTAAACAACACAAGTTAAAATAATTATACTCTTAAAAGTAGGACATTTCCCATCACTATACTTGAACATCTGAAAACAAAATTACTGAAATTAATCTCAGAAAAATTTTACTGCTATTACTCATACTGTTAGTCAAAGCAGAGGAATACAGAGCTAGTTTTAGTTGTACTTTATATATGCATTAAACATCAGAGTTTTTGTTGTTTTTTCCTTAAATAAGGCATTAGTCATGACTATGTGGAAATTAAAGCTAAAACTATGCAGCTGATGCTCAGCCTGGGGGTCACCTGAACCTTTGGTGATATGAGTTTGGGAGATATTTTAGGTGGGGTTGTCAGTATGAAGTACAGAAATTACTCTAAACAGCGTATAGCAGCTACATGCATGTGCATTTATGGGGGAGTTATTGTATCTAGATATTTTACCACACATCCAGGATATAAAAATTCAAAGTGTACAAAAACAGAAGCATGAATCATTCCATTTTATAAAAAAGTAATTTCAAAATAACTTTATAAATACTTTTTTAAACAAGATAATATCATAGGCTAGAAATAGACAAGATCATAAAGTAGAGGTGGCTTCTTTCTTCCGAATACATGTTCTTGGAAAGAAAGAAGCAATGGCTGGAATCATGATAATTCAGTGACAACGTCTGAGGCATCCTAATGCATAATCTGCAGAGGCCCAACTATGTATGGAAACAAAGGCTAGCATAATGCAGATTTTAACAGGTAATGGTTGATTATCCACATCTTTAATTTGAGCTGAAATCTGCCTTGTTTTAGATGTCAGTTTGTGCTCTCCCCTGATAGGAGAGAGAATCTGATATAGATGCCTTTGAGTTAAAAATTCTGAGTACATGAATCTTTCTACTGCTTAATACATGGCTTGACTCACATCCTATCTGTCTGGATTCTTCATTTTCTTCTTATCTTTGCCAAAAGGTGAACTCTGTCTCCTATACTAATATAAACATACTAGAAACAAGCTGAAAGTGGATAATTCTTAAGTTTAGTATTACAGTTGAGAAAATAGAGACTAAAGAAAAGTCTTGCCAAAATAGATAAAACAAGGTTATACCAGTCATGATTTTGCAAAATCCTCCTATTAAACATTTAAACGTAAATGTAAAAATAAATAAATATTGGTGTTATTTTATGAAGAGAAACTTCCAATATTGAAGACAGTGGTTGAATGATAAATTTTAATTCTTAGGAATTTGAGGTATTATGATTCATTTTAATGTATTTTGAAATACTAAATATATGATATTCTAAATCTTTACATTTCCTTCCCTTCTTCCCTCCCTCTCTCTCTCTCTGTCTTTCCCACAACAGTATAATTAACTTTTCGAATCAAAATGTCAGAGAAGTCACATGTTGAGAATCAGTTGTATGGTGGGAGGTGAACTCCCTTTTGAGAAACATTTAAAATATCATTATTATCATTATTTCTGAACATTAGTACTAAATTCATCTCTCAGAAATGTTTTTAGATTCCTTTCAGAATTTGAAAATGACTTATTAAGAATTATTTCTAAAGTTTTTTCTGTTAATGGAAAGTGATTTTGTAGAAGGGGATTCCAAAGCATAACTAATGCATTGCTTTAATGTAGATTCTTGTAGGATGTTCATTGGAGTGAATTCAGAATCAAAAGCCAAGTCTATATATTTACTATTTTAAGTTGTATATTGTTAGTTTTAAAATATGTAACATTCTTCTGTGTTGTTGTTTCTGTTCTCTGTTCTTGACCTCAAACTTTCTCAAAAAGGATAGCCAAATATCTTTCCTAGTTTGGTCTTTTTTATAACCAGAAGATATTAAAAGATAGCAAGCTTCAAGTTAAATCGATACAATAATAGCAAAGTTAAGTTTCAGAGTGTTCTAACTGGAAAGCGTGGCATACTTCCAAAAGGGTCTTTACAATTCATTTACTGGAATCCACATGGCATGATGTGGTATGTGTATTATTTCAATTGTACACATGAAATCTCTCCCCAAGTTGGCATTCTCTAAAGTTGTCAGTTTATCTGCAGCTTTGGCTTTCCCTCTTTATGACCTTGAATGTTCCTTTAATTGTTAAAACTTCATTGATCACCACATGTCATTAGAAATGATTAAAGCTGCATCCGAAGATTGAATAGTAGAAAAGTTCTAGAGACCACTGAAGTGTTAATTCCTTGATAATCCTGTTCTATGTGCTTATTTCCATGGGAACAGATCATTAATGATTAATTATTATGCTTCTGTGAAGAAAAACTATGCAAATTCATTTTCCCAAATTTAAGCTAAAAAGTTTGCTTTTTTAAGAAAAAGATTAGACTTTTTCAATATTTTAATAAAATATTTGAAGCAACACAATGGTGAAGTCAGAAATGATTTCTTATATAATTGACCAAGTTAGAACAAATTAGTGGTAGCAGTTCTCTAATTGTCAAAACCAAAATAAGTAAATCCTAGAAAGGCCAGACTTAACGCATAGCTGGAGACTTCCATTCAACTGTGGGTAGCCAAGGCATGCTATTAGGGGAAATAGGGAAAGTTTATGCCCCAAGTCAGAATGAAAGAGTTCAAGAGGAATAGTGTATCCCTCTTAGTACCTGGAGGGCTTGACTAACTTCTATCCAGAGGCATATAGTCCATTTGTACCTTTCTCTCCTACCTTTCTTTCTTAGATTATTCATCTTTCTCACTCTACTGAAACATTACCCCCTATATAAAAGCAGGCTTTAGGATACCTTTGTTGTAACACAATACCATTCTGGATCTTATACTACTTTTATTCTGCTCTTTTTCAGAGCCAAACATCTCAAAGTTTGCTGTTTTCAGTTTGCTGAAAGTTTGCTGGATTTCAGTTTTGTTACCTGCCATTTACTCTTCAATCCAATCCCATCTAGCTTTCATGGTTCCATAACCAGCACAGCTATTATTAATCTCACCTTAATTAGGGAGTTTTATCATGCAAGTAGTAGTCTTATTTATTTCATTACTCCAGGACAACATGTATAGAGAGGTACAATCCATGCAAAGCAAGACAATGGTCACCCCATATGACCATCATGTTGAAAAAGCCAGTAGACTTTTCTGTCTTTTTTTTTTTTTTTAGATTTTATTTATTTATTTGACAGAGAGACATCACAAGTAGGCAGAGAGGCAGGCAGAGAGAGAGAGAGGAGGAAGCAGGCTCCCTGCTGAGCAGAGAGCCCGATGCGGGACTCGATCCCAGGACCCTGAGATCATGACCTGAGCCGAAGGCAGCGGCTTAACCCACTGAGCCACCCAGGCGCCCGACTTTTCTGTCTTTATTACACTAAGCATTTCAGTGAAACTACTCTGTCTTCTTGAAATCTTTTTCCCTTTCTGCTTTGAAAAGAGTAAATTTTTCATATTCCTCCTATATCAATAGCCAGTTTTTCTTACTCATCTTAGACCTGTCCCAGCTTAGACATTTAGATATTTCTTTTTTTTTTTAAGAACTTCTTTGATTTTATTTTTGAGCATTTCTTTTTTTTAATATTTATTTATTTATTCATTTATTTATTTTCAGCGTAACAGAATTCATTGTTTATGCACCACACCCAGTGCTCCATGCAATATGTGCCCTCTATAATGCCCACCACCTGGCTCCCCAACCTCCCACCCCATGCCCCTTCAAAACCTTCAGATTGTTTTTAAGAGTCTAAGAATTCCACACTCACATATCCAAACCCACCTATTATCTTCTCTTTTAAGCCTCATCCATATATTAAACTTAACATGTCTAAAATAAAATATCTAGTCCCCTACCACTACCAACCCACCTATCTATGCCCCTTTCCCACACACCTCTCCCCATTGTCTATCCTATCTCAGTTAACTGTCATCTACCTATGTACAGAGAGTCATTGTTGACCCCCTCCCATTTCTTTATTCTTTACCTCCAAACCCTGTCAGAAAATCCTTCCCAAAATTTCATCTTCCATCCACCATTTCTCTCTGTCTCCTGTGAAACTGCCCTTGTCTAAGTCTCCATCATTTTTTTATCTGGACTATTGCAGTTCTCCTTTGCTTGGTTCTAAATATTACTTATACTTTGGTCAGGGTGATTTAAAGTATATTGCATCAGGTCATGTTTATATTTAAAGGTTATTCAGTGGCTCACCTTTACTCTGAGAGTAAATAAAATACAGACTCCTTGCCACTGCCAGTAAGCAGTGACCTTGCACATTTGGGCTCTTGCCTATTTTCCTCTACCTTACCTAACACTTGTCTTCCTTTCCTGTTGATGCTACATTCTGTTTGATGTGTTGTAACTCCTGGAGCTCCCTAAAAAGCTTTTCTACCTATGGCCTTTAATCTTACTGTTCCTTCCAACTGGAATACTGTATCCTCCTCCTTGGTGTTTTCCTTCTCTCCTGTCCTCATGTTGTTTCTTCCATGTGTTCTTCTCATTACTCAACTTACAGATTAATAGTCATCTCTTTAAGTTAACCCTTCTAAACTTCCCCATAGCACCCATTTTTATTGTATAGTTGTTTTACACATTGATTTTCTGTATCCCTAATTAGAGTGTAAGCTTTGTAAGTTTAGGGAATTGTCTGTCTTATTCTCTATTGAATATCTCCCTGATACCTAGGATAGTAACTGGGCCATATGTAGTCAATTAATACATAACCATTAAATAAGGAATGAATGGCAGGAATGAAACTTGATTTCTGATCTAAAGGTTGACATTCATTGAAAAGCAGAGAAAATTACCAAGGAAAGGAAGGAATTTGTAGATTGAGCCATATCTGTTGTCTTAGGAAGAAGCTGGGTTTATAGTGAGATAAAGTAGAAGTCTTCTGGAGCTGCCACAGAAATCAGAATTCCTAGCTGGATAGGATCTGCAAGCTTTATAGCTACCTTGATCCACTCCTCAATTTTTTCTCTAGAGTTAATGTGACTTTGTTTGTATGTTTACCCTAGTCTGGATAACTGTTTGATTCATTATAGGTGTATATGGCACATAAATAATATATACATTAAATAGTAAAATGTCAATACTTATATCATCAATATTTTAAATATTATTTTTCTCCAAATATCCTAAAACTTTTCTCTTTTTAAGCTTTATAACAAATGCCTTTGAAGTTTGTTGGATGTGTTTGTATCTGTGTGCATATTTGATTTAGGTTGGAATTGCAAAAATATAGAAACAGATGTGATTTGGCTGAGTTATTATTACTGTGGTTATTTTTTTATTTTTATTTTTAAAATTTATTTATTTTTATCTTAGAGAGTGGGGAGGGGTGGAGGGAGAGAGGGAGAGAGAGAATCTCAAGCAGACTCCCTACTGAGCAGGGAGCCTTACACAGGGCTCCATCTCAGGACCCTGAGATCATGACCTGAGATGAAACCAGAAGTCAAATGCTTAACCATCTGAGTCACCCAGGTACCCACTGTGGTTTTTGTTTTTGTTTTATTTATTAAGATTTTATTTATTTATTTGAAAGAAAGATCGAGAGAGCAGGAGCATTAGCAGGGGGAGTACCAGAGGGAGAAGCAGACTCCCACGGAACAGGGAGTTTGATATGGGGATGATCCCAGGACCCTGAGATCCTGACTTGAGCCCAATGCAGAGAACACCTAACCAACTGTGCCATCCAGGCACCCCATGGTTATTTAAATACATGAAATCATTAACTTGTCTTAACTTCGAGTCAAACTTTATTGCAATATTTTATATTGAAGTGTGTGTTAATTGTTGAAGAACTATCTCACTAAAATAGGAACTTAATTTTATTCAAATGGCTAAAAATTTTAGGTTGGCATTTAAAAATAATATAGAATAGAAAGCCAAGTACTAAAATAAACATTTCTTCCATAGAATTATAGCACTTAAAATAATCAAAAGTAATTATGTCCATGTAAGTGTATTTGAAAGTAACTCAAGTAACAGAACCCATTCAAAACTACACAAAGCTTGTCATTATTGATCTCATTGGTGGCATTAGAGAGCTTGATTTCTTAGCATATCTATTAAGATAATCAGTCCCTCTCTTGGGATTATCATATCACCCCAAAAGGCATGCCAATTCTTTATGTTAGGAAATACTACCTCCCAAATTTCTGTCAGTTCTTAAGACTAATTAGAAAAATTGTATACACACATATACACCATAAACCATAAACTTATAGTTAAAATGTTTAGCTGTCTGAATCTGGAATGGACATTAATTTTACAACTAGAGAATGAAATCACTTAATGTTCTTGATTTGATGGCTTCAAATTGATACGTATTGCATGTGACAACCTACTTGAAATGAAAGTGGTTATACAATTGGATCAGCTTCCTCTCTAGTTGGCCTTCATATCAGTAATGATTAATTCATGGAGGGAATATATTCTAAAATTAAAAGCTGAGCACTTGAGAATGGGAACTTTGCTTATTAATTTATATATTCTCAGAACCTAACAAATTGCTATGCAGAACAGTCAATAAATATTTATTGAATGATTGATTGATTGATTGATGAAGAAATGAGTAAAGTTGTTTCCAAAACAGGCATTTGATGTTATCAGAATCAGATTATCAAAAAAAAGAATTAAAAGAAACACTTTATATGCCTATAGTTTTAGTGACAAAATCTTATATTTTAGAAGGCAATTCTAAAATGTTATCTATTCTATCCAATTATAAAATGAACTATTTATTATGCACATCACTATTCTGGAGGAAAAATCTGCTCTACAAATAAAAGTAATGGGTACTCTCAGATTTACTTGTGAGGTGACAAGAATATTAAACCAAATACTAACATAAGGTGAATGTAGATATTATGCTCATAATAATTAACCTCTTGCTCCTTTGTTGTAAGAACAATTAAGAAAAAAATTATTAATAAGTTTCCATTACCCTAATGTGATAATAATAATCAAGTGAGGAGTAGTTTCGGAGACTTTTTTTTTTTTTTTTTTTTTTTTTTTTAGATAAAAAGCAATGTGGGAGTCACAAACAATGCTAAGAAAATATTTTGCCCTCAATCAGTTGAGCCTTCCAAGCAGAAAGTGTAGTATTTCCTCCTTAAGGCTTCCCAACCCTTCTAGAAGACCAGGTACTGTGAGGCCATAAGAGATAAAGGAGATCAGTATTTTCTTCTTCATCCAGTGAAGAACAGCAATATGATCCATCCACCACCACCCCTATTTCTTGCTACTAGACAAATAATAGATGTTATCTGTGCACTGTGAGGTAGAGGCTCTTGGCTTATCCAAACCTCTGTCAGTACAGCACGTATGTCGCCTGCTATATTTGTCTAACTGAATGAAACTATTTGAGTGAATGTTCCCAAAGCAAAGAAATTATTTTAGGTAACATGAAGTCTTCCTTTTCAAGGGGCACCCCAATTTACTCTCTTGTTTGGAAAAATCTGTATCTATACCTACATTTCTAAATCTCAGCACTATTGACATTTTGGGCTGGATAATTATTTGTTGTAAAATGCTGTCCTGTGCATTGTAGGATGTTGGAGAGCATTTTTGGCTTCTATCCATCCCCTCAACTGTGAGGACCAAAATGTCTCTAGAAATTCTCCAGGGGGCAGGAGAAGCAAAATCACACATCCCCACTGAGAACCATTTATCTACATACAACTCCCTGCCGCCACACCTCCACACACACTCCCTCACTAAACTCTAATCAGTTTCCAAACTATCATCACAAAGAATGAGTAATTTATTTTTATTTTTATTTTTTTAATCCTAGTTTTAGAGAAGAAGAGAGTCAACTGATAGCTGTGTATTTTGAAAACTTTTGCAGGGTAAATAGCACATTGATTATGTTTAGGATTTAGAAAGTGGATTCTTACTAATTGTTTCATGAATCAAAGATAAATTTTTACTTGTCCGCATGACTTGACTAGAAGAATGAGCCTAGTTAAAAAAAAAAAAAGTAAAATAAGGCAAAAATGACACCAGCATGTTTCTGCCTGAGTCTTTAAAATAATTAAACTGATGAGAAATAACCTCCCCACTTGCCTTTCCCCTCAGCCATAGCCAACTTATGATATATTAGCCTAGAAGGAAGGACTTAAGAAGGACTAGCCAGGATGTGATTTTTAAGAACTGGGATGGAAGCAGCAGATAAGGTTCAAACAGTAGTCACAGACTGGGCTGTTCTGATTAGTCTTGCATTTTTCCTGTTCAGGTAACACCCTAGGACCCCCACATTACTTACCCAGTTATTTCTGGAACAGGGAAATTTGTGGGCATGGGTCTGAATCACAGTCCATGGATCATTCTTAACACTGTGTGCCTCACCTTTCCTTAGGGGCTGCATAATCAAGTCACAAAATAAATCTAACTTGGGAACACAAGCTGGAGAATATGATGGTGGAATGTGAATTTGGTGAAACTTTCTTCTTTTCCCACAATAACCACTACCACCAGGCATCTTTTCCAAATATGGCATATGCAAATCTCAGCCAACAACACAAACGTGTGAGACCTGAAATTGTATTTTCTACAACTTCATTTCCATTTCTGTTCTTCATTCTGATAGCAGAAAATCAGTTCCAGTTGATGAGGGTTTCTTCCTTCATTCCTGTGACTGCTTCACAGTGCCAAGGCACAGACATTGCTGGTGATCAGGTACAATGATGTCATTAGATCACACAGGTTTCATGTGAGATAAACCTGTTTGCCTGGTTATGCTCATTAGATCAAACAGAAACCAGAAGCCAGGACATTTTTAGATTCAGAAGCATGAAGAATCTCAGTGCTTTCTATCCTATAAGAGAGATAGCATAGGGTGATTGTTAGAAAATAAGACATGATTTCCAAACAGTTACCCTCAGGCTTCTTTATTATTTTTTTTTTAAGATTTTATTTATCTATTTGACAGGCAGAGATCATAGGTAGGCAGAGAGGCAGGCAGAGAGAGAGGAAGGAAAGCAGGCTCCCTGCTGAGCAGAGAGCCGATGCGGGGCTCGATCCCAGGACCCTGGGATCATGACCAGAGACGAAGGCAGAGGCTTTAACACACTGAGCCACCCAGCTACCCCTACTGGCAGGCATCTTAAAGCACACACCATAGTATGTACTCATTGTGTACTCAGTTACGAAGAACTGGACTAGATATAACTCAATAGAGATCTTTTTTTTTCTTTTAATAATTTTTTTATTTTTTTATAAACATATAATGTATTATTAGCCCTAGGGGTACAGGTCTGTGAATCACCAGGTTTACACACTTCACAGCATTCACCATAGCATATACCCTCCCCAGTATCCATAACCCCACCACCCTCTCCCTACCCCTCTACCCATGGCCACCCTAAGTTTGGTTTGTGACATTAAGAGTCTCTTATGGTTTGTCTCCCTCCCAATCCCATATTCTTTCATTTATTCTTTTCCTACCACCCAAACCACCCACGTTGCATCTCCACTTCCTCATATCAGGGAGATCATATGATAGTTGTCTTTCTCCGATTGACTTATTTCACTAAGCATAATACCCTCTAGTTCCATCCACATCGTCGCGAATGGCAAGATTTTATTTCTTTTGATGGCTGCATAGTATTGTGTATATATACCACATCTTCTTGATCCATTCATCTGTTGATGGACATCTAGGTTCTTTCCATAGTTTGGCTATTGTGGATATTGCTGCTATAAACATTCAGGTGCACGTGCCCCTTAAGATCCCTATGTTTGTATCTTTTGGGTAAATACCGGTAATGCAATTGCTGGGTCATAGGGTACCTCTATTTTCAAGTTTTGAGGAACCTCCATGCTGTTTTCCAGAGTAGTTGCACCAGCTTACATTCCCACCAACAGTGTAGGAGGGTTCCCCTTTATCCACATCCTCGCCAACATCTGTCATTTCCTGAATTGTTAATTTTAGCCATTTTCACTGGTGTGAGGTGGTATTTCATTGTGGTTTTGATTTGTATTTCCCTGATGTCGAGTGATGTGGAGCACTTTTTCATGTGTCTGTTAGGCATCTGGATGTCTTCTTTGCAGAAATGGCTGTTCATGTCCTTTGCCCATTTCTTGATTGGATTATTTGTTCTTTGGGTGTTGAGATTGCTAAGCTCTTTATAGATTTTGGATACTAGCCCTTTATCTGATATGTCCTTTGCATATATCTTCTCCCATTCTGTCAGTTGTCTTTTGTTTCCTTTGCTGTGCAAAAGCTTTGGATCTTGATGAAGTCCTAATAGTTCATTTTTGCCCTTGCTTCCCTTGCCTTTGGTGATGTTCCTAGGAAGGAGTTGCTGCAGCTGAGGTCGAAGAGGTTGCTGTCTGTGTTCTCAAGGATTTCAGTGGATTTCTTTCCTTTCTCACATTGAGGTCCTTCATCCATTTTGAGTCTGTTTTCGTGTGTGGTGTAAGGAAATGGTCCAATTTCATTTTTCTGCATGTGGCTGTCCAATTTTCCCAACACCATTTGTTGAAGAGGCTGTCTTTTTTCCTTTGGACATTCTTTCCTGCGTCGTCGAAGATTAGTTGGCCATAGAGTTGAGGGTCTGTTTCTGGGCTCTCTATTTTGTTCCACTGATCTATGTGTCTGTTTTTGTGCCAGTACCATACTGTCTTGATGATGACAGCTTTGTAATAAAGCTTGAAGTCTGGAATTGTGATGCCACCAATTTTGGCTTTTTTTTTTTTTTCAATATACCTTTGGCTATTTGAGGTCTTTTCTGCTTCTATATGAATTTTAGGATTATTTCCTCCATTTATTTGAAAAAAATGGATGGGATTTTGATAGAGATTGCATTAAATGTGTTGATTGCTTTAGGTTGCATAGACATTTTCACAATATTTATTCTTCCAATCCATGAGCATGGAACATTTTTCCATTTTGTGTCTTCTTCAATTTCTTTCATGAGTACTTTATAGTTTTCTGAGTATAGATTCTTTGCCTTTTTGGTTAGGTTTATTCCTAGGTATCTTATGGTTTTGTGCAGTTGTAAATGGGATTGACTCCTTAATTTGTCTTTCTTCTGTGTTGCTGTTGGTGTAAAGAAATGCAACTGATTTCTGTGCATTGACTTTATATTCTGACACTTTACTGAATTCCTGTACAAGTTCTAGCAGTTTTGGAGTGGAGTCTTTTGGGTTTTCCACATATGGTATCATATCATCTGCAAAGAGTGATAGTTTGACTTCTTCTCTGCCAATTTGGATGCCTTTAATTTTTTTTTTGTTGTCTGATTCCTGAGGCTAGGACTTCAAGTACTGTTGAATAGCAATGGTGATAATGGACATCTTTGCCGTGTTCCTGACCTTAGCAGAAAAGCTTTCAGTTTTTCTCCATTGAGAATGATATTTGCGGTGGGTTTTTCAGAGATGGCTTTGATAATATTGAGGTATGTGCCCTCTATCCCTACACTTTGAAGAGTTTTGATCAGGAGGGATGCTGTACTTTGTCAGATGCTTTTTTAGCATCTATTGAGAGTATCATATGGTTCTTGTCTTTTCTTTTATTAATGTATTGTATCACATTGATTGATTTGCAGATGTTGAACCAACCTTGCAACCCTGGAGTAAATCCCACCTGGTCGTGATGAATAATCTTTTTAATGCACTGTTGGATCCTATTGGCTAATATTTTGGTGAGAATTTTCACATCTGTGTTCATCAAGGATGTTGGTCTGTAATCCTCTTTTTGATGGGATCCTTGTCTGGTTTTGGGATCAAGGTGATGCTGGCCTCATAAAATGAGTTTGGAAGTTTACCTTCCATTTCTATTTTTTGGAACAGTTTCAGGAGAATAGGAATTAGTTCTTCTTTAAATGTTTGGTAGAATTCCTCTGGGAAGCCGTCTGGCCCTGGACTTTTGTTTGTTTGGAGATTTTTGATGACTGTTTCAATCTCATTACTGGTTTGGGGTCTGTTTGGGTTTTCTATTTCTTCCTGGTTCAGTTGTGGTAGTTTATATGTCTCTAGGAATGTATCCATTTCTTCCAGATTGTCAAATTTGTTGGCATAGAGCTGTTCATAATATGTTCTTATAATTGTTTGTATTTCTTTTTTGTTGGTTGTGATCTCTCCTCTTTCATTCATGATTTTATTTACTTGGGTCCTTTTTCTTTTCTTTTTGGTAAGTCTGGCAAGGGGGTTATCAATCTTACTAATTCTTTCAAAGAAACAGCTCCTAGTTTCGTTGATCTGTTCTGCTGTTCTTTTGGTTTCTATTTCATTGATTTCTGCTCTGATCTTTATTATTTCTCTTCTCCTGCTGGGTTTAGGCTTTCTTTGTTCTTTCTCCAGATCTTTTAGGTGTAGGGTTAGGATGTTTATTTGCAACCTTTCTTTTTTCTTGAGAAAGGCTTGTATCCCTATATACTTTCCTCTCAGGACTGACTTTGCTGTGTCTTACAGATTTTGAACAGTTGTGTTTTTATTATCATTTGTTTCCATGATTTTTTTCAGTTCTTCTTTAATTTCCTGTTTGACCCATTCATTCTTTAGAAGGATGCTGTTTAGTTTCTATGCATTTGTGTTCCTTCCAAATTTCCTCTTGTAATTGAGTTCTAGCTTCAGAGCATTGTGGTCTGAAAATATGCAGGGAATGATCCCCATCTTTTGATACCAGTTGAGACCTGATTTATGAATCAGGATGTGATCTGTTCTGGAGAATGTTCCCATGGGCACTAGAGAAGAATGTGTATTTTGTTGCTTTGGGATGGAATGTTCTGAATATATCTGTGGTGTCCATGTGGTCCAGTGTATCATTTAAGGCCTTATTTCCTTGTTGATCTTTTGCTTGGATGATCTGTCCATTTCAGTGAGGGGAGTGTTAAAGTCCCCTACTATGATTGTATTATTGTTGATGTGTTTCTTTGATTTTGTTATTAATTAGTTTATATAGTTGGCTGTTAGGGGCATAGATATTTTAAATTGTTAGATCTTCTTGTTGGACAAGTCCTTTAAGGATGGTATAGTGTCCTTACTCATCTCTTATTATAGTCTTTGGCTTAAAATCTAATTGATCTGAAATAAGGATTGCCACCCCAGCTTTCTTTTGATGTCCATTAGCATGGTAAATTGTTTTCCACCCCTTCAGTTTAAAACTGGAGGTGTATTTGGATCTAAAATGAGTTTCTTGTAGGCAGCATATTGATGGGTTTTGCTTTTTTATCCATTCTGATACCCTGTGTGTTTTGATTGGGGTATTTAGCCCATTTACATTCAGGGTAACTAATGAGAGATATGAATTTAGTGCCACCGTATTGCCTGTAAGGTGACTGTTACTGTATATTGTCTCTGTTTCTTTCAGGTCTACTACTTTTAGGGTCTCTCTTTGCTTAGAGGACCCCTTTTAATATTTCCTATAGAGCTGGTTTGGTGTTTGCAAATTCTTTCAGTTTTTGTTTGTCCTGGAAGATTTTTATCTCTCCTTCTATTTTCAATGATAGCCTAGCTGGATATAGTATTCTTGGCTACATGTTCTTCTCATTTAGTGCTCTGAATATATCATGCCAGCTCTTTCTGGCCTGCCAGGTCTCTGTGGATAAGTCTGCTGCCAATCTAATATTTTTACCATTGTATGTTACAGACTTCTTTTCCCGGGCTGCTTTCAGGATTTTCTCTTTGTCGCTAAGACTGGTAAATTTGACTATTAGATGACGGGGTGTGAACCTATTCTTATTGATGTTGAGGGGGGTTCTCTGCATCTCCTGGATTTTGATGCTCGTTCCTTTTGCCATATTAGGGAAATTCTCTACAATAATTCTCCCCAATATACCTTCTACTCCCCTCTCCCTTTCTTCTTCTTCTGGAATTCCAATTATTCCTATGTTGTTTCATCTTATGGTATCCACTTATCTCTCGAATTCTCCCTTCATGGTCCAGTAATTCATTGTCTCTCTTTTGTTCAGCTTCTTTGTTCTCTGTCATTTGATCTTCTATATCACTAATTCTTTCTTCTGCCTCATTTACCCTAGCAGTAAGAGCCTCCGTTTTTTATTTCGCCTCATTAATAGCTTTTTATATTTCAACTTGGTTAGATTTTAGTTTTTTTATTTCTCCAGAAAGGGCTTTTATCTCTCCAGTGAGGGTTTCTCTAATATCTTCCATGCCTTTTTCGAGCCCAGCTAGAACCTTGAGAATTGTCATTATGAACTCTATATCTGACATATTACCAATGTCCATATTGATTAGGTCCCTAGCTGTTGGTACTGCCTCTTGTTCTTTTTTTTTTGTGGTGAGTTTTTCCACCTTGCCATTTTGTCCAGATAAGAATATATGAAGGAGCAAATAAAATACTAAAAGGGTGGCAGAGACCCCAGGAAAATGTGCTTTAACCAAATCAAAAGAGACCCCAAATCATCGTGGGGAGAAAAGGAGGTAAAAAGAAGTTAAGAAAAAAAAAATTTAAAAAAGAAAACAATAAAAAAATATATAATAAAGAAGAATATATATATATATGTATGTACATATATATATATATATATATATATGTATGTATGTATTAGACTGTTGACTAGAACAGGGTCACCCACTTAATTTTGGGAGTATTTTGGTCTCTTAGAAGAAACTACCTCCCAAAATTTTAAAGAATGAAAAACATACATAAGTGTAAACACAGTACAGGGATGGAATATGAGTATAATGATGAAAAAAATTGCTTTTTAATTTCTAAAAAAGGAGTTGATAAGATAAGTTGGTTGGGAGAATAAGGAAAAAGAAAGTGGAGAGAATTTGCTTGGGTTGGAGACTAGAACAAGCCTGGTGCTAGATTTAGGGTGTATTTTGATCTATCAGAAGTTGTCCCCAAAATTTTTAAGAAGGAAAAACCCTATGTGTATATAAAAAATAAAGTTAGATACAATGAAGGATAAAATATGAGTATATTAATGAAGTTCCAAAAAAGATTTTTTTTATGAAAGATATTGTTAAGATAAACTGGAGAAAAAAAATTAAAAGACAAAAGGGTTAAAGTTCAAAAAAATTTAGCAGGAGAAAAAAAATAATAAAAAAAATTAACTTTGCCAGACTACAGAATAATGGCGAAAAAACTATGAGAATTCATGGCTTTCTTCTCCTTTGCTTTCTTCTCCTATGGAATTCCACTGTTCTCCTTGTAAGTGAACTTGGTCTTTGCTGGATTTCTTGTTGATCTTCTGGGGGAGGGGCCTGTTGTAGTGATTCTCAGGTGTCTTTGCAAGAGGCAGAATTGCACCTCCCTTACCAGGGGCCAGGCTAAGTAATCTGCTTGGGTTCGCTTTTGAGAGCTTTTGTTCTCTGAACACTTTCCATAGAGTTCCAGAGGACGGGAATGAAAATGGCGTCCTCCCAATCTCTGGCCTGGAGGAGCCAAGAGCTTGGAGCCGCACCCCTTAGTGTGCCCTCAGAGAAAAGTGCTCAATCACTCCCATCTCCCTGGCCTCTGGCTACACTCCAAGCTCACCCAGCCTGTGACCAAGCATCTCTGTCTCTGGCACGCAGCTCCACCTGGAGTCTCTGAAACCTGCAGATCCCTGAGTCTTCCAGGTCTCCCCAGGTCTTGTGGGCACCCCACGCACAGAGCAGTGGCCTGTGCCACAGATTACAGTTAATGATAACCCCAAGTTGAGAGCTCACTCCTCAGTTCTGTCTCTGCAGCCAGCTTCCCCACTCTAATACTTGTGAGCTCTGGGACACTCAGACACCCCTCCAGTCCTTCTGTGACCCCATAGGACCTGAGGCCACGCTGTCCCCACATGGCCTTTACCCCAGTTTAGCCTCTGGAGCGATGTCCCTCAGTGGAGCAGACTTTTAAAAGTCCTGATTTTGGGGGCACCTGGGTGGCCCAGTGGGTTAAACCTCTGCCTTCAGCTCAGGTCATGATCTCAGGGTCCTTGGATCGAGTCCCGCATGGGGCTCTCTGCTCCGCAGGGAGCCTGCTTCCTCCTCTCTCTCTCTCTCTGCTTGCCTCTCTGTCCACTTGTGATCTCACTCTGTCAAATAAATAAAATGTTTAAAAAAAAAAAAAAAGTCCTGATTTTGTGCTCTGCTGCTCTGCCGCTTGCGGGAGCTGCCCCCCACACACATAGTCTATCTTCCCGTTGCTTTGGATTCACTTCTCCACTGGTCCTACTTTCAGAAAGTGGTCGATTTTCTATTTCTAGAATTGATGCTCTTCTTCTCTTTAATCTCCTGTTGGATTTGTAGGTGTTTGGAATGGTTTGATAAGCTACCTAGCTGATCTCCTGCTACCTGATGTCATCTCAGCCTGCTCTCAATAGAGATCTTTTTATAAATAGTATCTTATATGGACAACTAAGGTATGAAATAATTTAAGGTGGAGCTTCTCTGTTTGAGGCTTGGATTGGGAGCAGTGGGAAGGGGGGCTGTTTTGCCTGCCTTTTGGTTATTCTGTCTCCACTGGAACTGTTCTTAAGTCACTCTTCCAGAACCCAAATAATCATAGGAAAATATTTTGAAAAACACTACAACATAATAAATGATTAAATTGGAATACTGTTATTAGCCAGATAATTATAAGTCAGTATGTATTTTTTGTTAGCATTGAAAACTAGAATTATTTTTCATCTTCCTTAAATAATAGTTGAGATAAAACTAAATCCTTAAAAAAGCCACTTTAATGAACTCCACTATATTTTAATTGTGTGAAAATTGTCATTAGTCAATACAATTTAATTCAATGGTAACAAAAGTTATCTGAGCCTGTTTTAATTAGACATGGATATTTTCACTTTTCTTGGTGTTAAAGAAATATAGCTTGCCAATTAGAGGAGGTTTATGGGAACAAGTAAGTTAGAAGCAAATGCTAATACTACCACTGATTGTGAGGCTCCATGTTTGTTTCTGAGCAACTGAGAACCTTATCTCCCTTATTGGTCAAGTTTAAGGATAGTAGTACCCACTGCAAAGGATTGTTGTGCATGTCATATGATGTATTACATCTACTCTGCATGCAGAAAGTGCTAATGTTTGCAACTATTTTTACATTTACTATTTAAAAAATTTAAATACATGTATATAAATGTTCACAGTAATGGGCTACATTCTAATTGTGATACCACAGTGTCCAGAAACATGAAGTAGCAAAGCTGTGTAGTCAGCATTGTTGTTATTGTGATCACATACAATGTCTTGAAAAGCACGAGTTCTTGATTTGGACAGCCAGAGTTCTTCTACTATCATCACTCTGTAGTGCGGAGCGACTCCTAGAACTTCTAAGCGTTTATTTGATGTATTGAATATTAAAAAGCTAAAATGGGTAAAACAGTATAGTATTCAGTAAATGTTCATTATAATAAATAAATAGCATATATAATAAAGGTTAGCTATGATAGTGATGATCTTATCATCGACATTAATATTTTTTCTTACCTACCATTGTCTTTGACTTAGTAGCAGCTATTTTGGGCTAGGAAGTCTTGCAAAATATGCTTATGCATTTGGATAGAATTTAGAAGACATTACGAGGATATATTATTAATGTCTCAAAAAAGATCACCATAAACAGAAAAAAAGTAGATCTCAAATTCCTTAGCAGTTAGCTATAGTAATTGATGAGTGTTAAGTGCTGTATAAAGCTCTGCTGAATGAATGAATGAATGAAGTGATGGATGTGAATAAATGAATTAATTAACATAAGGAGAAACAGGCCTAATAGCTTAGAGATAACCCAGGCTGAAATGTATCCATATGCACCACATATGAAATAATTTGATTAAGCCTAGAAGTCAAGTGCTTTACTGCTGCACTTGTTAATTTGGCACAGGTTTGGTTGTCATAGATGAGAGTCAGAGAATCAAGATTTGATAGCACCAGGATGAGAATACTTTAAGAATCAGAATTTTATATCTGAGTTTAGGTTCTTATTCCTTTTGATTTTAAATGTAGAAAAAAAGGCTTGACTTTGAAAGTACTTGCTAAGGAATGATCATACAAGCAAAAACACAAATTCTAGGAACTGAGCCAAGCTCTGATTTCTTCTGTCCCTGGAGTGTTTTATTTAAAGAAACCATTGATTTCTGCCACTATGCTGAAGAAACTCATGTGCAAAGGTGGCCAAAAAATCTGCCTCTAATTCAGTTTTCCAGGATCCTTTCCAAGGGGAGATCAAGCTCTTTTGGATTAGCATGTGAGCAGCTTTGCTGAAAGTAGCCTTTTATGCTTTAAGCTCAGTTTTTTACTAACACATTGAAAAGGAAAGAAGAACTCTCTGTGATCATTTCTATGAATCCTAGAAACTTTAGCTTTCTTCATTTTAATATTTAGGAAAAAAGAAAATACTACTACAATCAAATGAAGTTTTTCCACAGGAACTGTCAACAGCTCATTGTTTGCCCGAGGCTTACTTGAGGGTATTTCCTTATGAAACACTAAAGTACAATTAAAAATATCTAACTTTCTGCCTTGTGATTTGAAGAAACATGCAGTATCACTAGCGATTTTTATTAATGGATAAACATGCTTTCAAGAGAGGCCAGTAAAAAAAAATCTTATACTTTGCAGTTTCAAATAATGGAGCATATGAGCTCCTCCCAGTAAACTGGAGTACTTTCTTTAAATGCATGTGCACAGACTGTCATTTTTTTTTCTTTTTTTAAAATGCTTCATCAGAGCTACAATATGATTTAGCGATGAGACTTCACTTTGCTGTTCTCCTTTGTTTGGTCAAATGATTTATGGATTTCTCATTTCCTCTTTCTTGTTTTATCCCATTTTTGCTCAAGCGTCTTGTATGTTATCTTTTTGAAATCAAAGGATGCTGGGAAAGTGACAGTCTTGCCACATCTGTATATATCTTTATTCTACCCTCAGATTTTAACATTTGTGCTTAGAATCTTATACACAAAATACAAATGATTTTCTCTCAGAATTTTGAAGGTATTACTCCAGTGATTTCTAGCATTCTGTGCTGCTGTTGAAAATCTAATACTCTTCAGATATTTATTTCTTTATATGTGATATCTTAATTTCTCTTTTAGGATGTTATATTTTTAGCCTTCTGAAATTTCATGAAGTTGTACTTAGTATTTTTCTTTTGTCCTTCACTGTGTTGGATATTGCATGGACCCGTCACTCTGTAGAGGGTACTGGTTCTATTAATCTCGTATTTCCTCTCTTTTTTCCATTTATATATTTTATCATGATTTCTGAGGTAATTTTTGTGCTTTGTATTTCTGCACTTATTTGAAATCTTCGATATGGGTTTTTATTTTCCATTTTCAATACCTCTTATTTTTCATTTCAAAGGTCTGATTATTTTTCCTTTTTCATAACATACCTTCATTGGGGGAAGCTTTTAGGATCTTTTCTTTACCACTAGTCTTCTGAAACTTCACAAAGATGATGTTTTTCTTTTATCGTTCCCTCTGCTGGGCACTCTATGGACCCTTTGTGGCATGACACTTTAGTACTGGTCTCTTAGTCTCTTGCGTTCTTTTACCGATTTCCATCTCTTTATCTTTTGTCCTAACATTTGGGATATTTTCTTTACTTTGTATTTTAACACTTCAAGACCTCTTTCTTATTTTTCATCTGAATGCTCTGATTCCCCCCCCCCCCCATACTGTTGTTTTATGAAGAGAACAACCTTCTGTTTTCTCCCTGAGGATATGACTTAATTACAGGTTTTTGAAAGTTTATCCTGTTCTCTGATGTATCAGTCAGGGTCCCAGCAGGAGACAGATGTGTTTGAACTCAAAGAGTTTAACTGAAAAGAGTTTAATGGAAAGACTATTTTTAGGTGTTTGGGCAGGGATAAAAGAGCCAGAAAGATTCTGATGATGGCTGAGGAGTTGTTACTATACAGAGGCCTAAGAAGGAGGGACAGTTGTTACCAGAATTTGGGAGAGCTTGGAGCTGTGAGGCTGAGACCCAGAGCCACTGCCAATGCCATGGTGCCATTCAAAGGATAAATATCTCATCTTTCTGATGAGGGAGAGTGGGAAAGCTTGGCTGCACAGGGTGGAGAAAAGTGTTCTCTTGCCTTCAGCTAAGCTTCAGCCAGTACCAATGATTTTGGTCCTGCCTTTACGTACAGTCTATTGATACTTGTAGTATCCTATCCCTTTTAGGAGTTCTGTGGAATGAACTAGCTCACTTAGATTAGTGTCCTTCTCTATAGGAACTTTAGGTTGAAGTATCATAAACTCTGCTAAATTAGCTAGCAATCCTCCATCTGCTGTGAGTCTTCTAAAAGGTTTTGAACTTTCCCATCCACTGATCTATCCTCTCCATTTTCTATCTTTGTGAGTTTATACTTGATTTTATTCATAGTAAAGAAGTGGACTCTTAGGGAGGAGAGACAATAGAAGGTGATCACATAAGGTTAGTCTTTCATTTTTAACCAGAACAAGTAATAAATATTTACTTTTGCAATACTATCCAGATATAATACAGGGACTGTGCTAAGTTCTACGGGGAGATTACAGCACGTTTAACACCTGAAACGTTTGAGGTTCCTCAAGCAAGAAAGAAAAAACCAAAGTGAGGTTCTTACTAGACATCAACTTCTACCATTTTTGAACATCAGTTTCACATCCTCAACCCTGTCAGCTTCTCTAATGCCTTCTTTTCTTTCCATTTATTCACCCCACCACACATCTCCCACAACCCCCAGCATTCATTCAACACAATTAGATAAATGAGTGTCCACAAATGCCTTTCAGTGTTCCCCAAACCTAAATTTGAGTCTTCATTCTTTATAAAGTGTTTAAGGAATGTTGCTTTTTTTTTAATTTTAAAAATATAAATTTTATTTCTTTTCTTTTTTTTTAGTTTCAGGTGTAAAATTTAGTGACTCATCACTTAACATATAACATTTTGGTGTTCATCACAAGTGCCCTACTTTATAGCCATCACCTCTTAACGGTAATATGCTATTTAAGCATTTTCTTTAAAAATTCGTTTTCAGGGGCACCTGGGTGGCTCAGTCGTTGAGTATCTGCCTTCAGCCCAGGCCCTGATCCTGGAGTCCTAGGATCCAACCCCGAACTGAGCCTGCTTCTCCCTTTCCCTCTGCTGTTCCCCCTGCCTATGCTCTCTCACTTTTTCTGTCAAATGAATAAATAGAATCTTTTT
Source organism: Mustela erminea (assembly GCF_009829155.1). Classification (NCBI taxonomy): domain Eukaryota; kingdom Metazoa; phylum Chordata; class Mammalia; order Carnivora; family Mustelidae; genus Mustela; species Mustela erminea. The sequence goes on along the minus strand of NC_045617.1, from coordinate 106,647,169 downwards.
TAAAAATTCTTTTTTATTCTGTATCTGTTTTATTATCAAATAGTTATATCTTTTATGTGCTCTTAGGAAAATTTACTGAAATAATCTTGCAAAATATAAAAATAAGTATAAAATATTCTGTGAATTTTAGAAAATCAGGTATGCTTCATATATAGGGGAAATTTTGGCATTTATCTTTTATTGCATTTTTAAATTATTTTTCAAATCTATTTTTTCAGTTTGTCATTTTATAATTTAATAATGTGTTAAATTCCCTAATTTAATTCCTAATAGATTTTATTTTAAATGTTTGTTATTTTATACATATATATTGCTTTGTGACTTTTGTAAGTCATTGCGTTTTGTGTTTTGAATTTTTACTGTTATTGCAGGCTAGCTAGTCCCTGGCCTGATTTTTTGTTTTACATTTGTCTGATCTTACTTTGCCTATTCACTTCTGAGTCATTGGGTCTCACATATGTCACATTTAAACTATCAGATAAATTTTAATCTTATTTCAATAATTTGTGTTCTCCTTATTGCTGTAATTTTATACTTCATGGATTTATAACATTTGCCTTCTCTACTATGCTATTAATTAATTACTTTCTCATTGACTTTGAAGATAACCCATCTCTTTTTAATTTTGTGAATACATATATTGTTTTTATAAAAATTTAAATCTCTCCTTATAGCTGTTAACTTTTCAGCTTCCCATTGGACAAGATTCAGTGGTTAGCATTAGCTGCCTTCCACTAGCTTTTCCATTAATTTCTTTTTTTTTTTTAACCTCATTTACTTTTAAAAAAAATTTTTTTTATAAGTCTATAATGTATTATTAGCCCCAGGGGTACAGGTCTGTGAATTGCCAGGTTTACACACTTCACAGCACTCACCATAGCACGTACCCTCCCCAATGTTCATAACCCCATCCATTATTTTCTAAGTATTAGATTGAAAACCATTTACTGACTTTACATCATAGATTTTCTCCTTAAAACAATTTTTATTTAATTTTTAGCTACATTTAATACAGCTATTTATGCATTTTGTGTATTTTTCTAACTTCAAATTTCATTAGCAGTTTTTTCCACCCATAATTTTTTTATTTTGAATTTGTCTGCTGAATCGTATTTTATCCTTTCTGAACATATTCTCAAAGGATAGCTTTGTAGATTCTATGTATGTAAAGGTTTTCATCATAATTTTTATTTTATTACTGTATTATGTCATCTTCCTTCAGTTTGCCTTATATCAAACTACTTCATTTCATTGACTTCTTGGTAACATTTATAGATCTGTTTAAAAATCCTGTAAGAACATTTTTACAAGTATTTTCTTCTATTTAAAAAAATTATTTTTGTGGGGTGCCTAGGTGGCTCAGTGGGTTAAGCCTCTGCCTTCGGCTCAGGTCACGATCTAGGGTCCTGGGATCAAGCCCCACATCAGGCTCTCTGCTCAGTGGGGAGCCTGCTTCCCCCCTCTCTCTGCCTGCCTCTCTGCCTACTTGTGATCTCAATCTCTCTCTCTCTCTCTCTCCCTCTCTTAAATAAATAAAATCTTTTTAAAATTTTTTTTAAATTTTTTCAATTTATTTATTTTCAGAAAAACTATTCATTATTTTTTCACCACACCCAGTGCTCCATGCAATCTGTGCCCTCTATAATACCCACCACCTGATACCCCAACCTCCCACACCCTCGCCACTTCAGTCCCCTCAGATTGTTTTTCAGAGTCCATAGTCTCTCATGATTCACCTCCCCTTCCAATTTACCCCAACTCCCTTCTCCTCTCTAACACCCCTTGTCCTCCATGATATTTGTTATGCTCCACAAATAAGTGAAACCATATGATAACTGACTCTCTCTGCTTGACTTATTTCACTCAGCATAATCTCTTCCAGTCCCATCCATGTTGCTACAAAAGTTGGGTATTCATTCTTTCTGATGGAGGCATAGTACTCCATAGTGTATATGGACCACATCTTTCTTATCCATTTGTCCGTTGAAGGGCATCTTGGTTCTTCCATAGTTTGACGACCGTGGCCATTACTGCTATAAACATTGGGGTACAGATGGCCCTTCTTTTCATGACATCTCTATCTTTGGGGTAAATACCCAGGAGTGCAATTGCAGGGTCATAGGGAAGTTCTATTTTTAATTTCTTGAGGAATCTCCACACTGTTGTCCAAAGAGGCAGCACCAACTTGCATTCCCACCAACAGTGTAAGAGGGTTCCCCTTTCTCCACATCCTCTCCAACACATGTTGTTTCCTGTTTTGTTAATTTTGGCCATTCTAACTGGTGTTAGAGGATATCTCAATGTGGTTTTAATTTGAATCTCCCTGAGGGCTAATGATGATGAACATTTTTTCATGTGTCTGATAGCCATTTGTATGTCTTGATTGGAGAAGTGTCTGTTCATATTTTCTGCCCATTTTTTGATATGTTTGCCTGTTTCGTGTGTGTTGAGTTTGAGGAGTTCATTATAGATCCTGGATATCAACCTTTTGTCTATACTGTCATTTGCAAATATCTTCTCCCATTCCGTGGGTTGCCTCTTTGTTTTTTTGACTGTTTCCTTTGCTGTGCAGAAGCTTTTGATTTTGATGAAGTCCCAAAAGTTTATTTTCGCTTTTGTTTCCTTTGCCTTTGGAGACATATCTTGAAAGAAGTTGCTGTGGCTGATATCGAAGAGATTACTGCCTATGTTCTCCTCTAGGATTCTGATGGATTCCTGTCTCACGTTGAGGTCTTTTATCCATTTTGAGTTTATCTTTGTGTACGGTGTAAGAGAATGGTCGAGTTTCATTCTTCTACATATAGCTGTCCAGTTTTCCCAGCACCATTTATTGAAGAGACTGTCTTTTTTCCACTGTATATTTTTTCCTGTTTTGTCGAAGATTAATTGACCATAGAGTTGAGGGTCCATATCTGGGCTCTCTACTCTGTTCCACTGGTCTATGTGTCTGTTTTTATGCCAGTACCATGCTGTCTTGGTGATCACAGCTTTGTAATAAAGCTTGAAATCAGGTAATGTGATGCCCCCAGCTTTATTTTTGTTTTTCAACATTTCCTTAACGATTCGGGGTCTCTTCTGATTCCATACAAATTTTAGGATTATTTGCTCCAGCTCTTTGAAGAATACCGGTGGAATTTTGATTGGAATGGCATTAAAAGTATAGATTGCTCTAGGCAGTATACACATTTTAACAATGTTTATTCTTCCAATCCAAGAGCATGGAATGGTCTTCCATCTTTTAGTGTCTTCTTCAATTTCTTTCATGAGTGTTCTGTAGTTCCTCGAGTACAGATCCTTTACCTCTTTGGTTAGGTTTATTCCCAGGTATCTTATGGTTCTTGGTGCTATAGTAAATGGAATTGATTCTCTAATTTCCCTTTCTGTATTTTCATTGTTAGTGTATAAGAAAGCCACTGATTTCTGTACATTGACTTTGTATCCTGCCACGTTGCTGAATTGCTGTATGAGTTCTAGTAGTTTGGGGGTGGAGTCTTTTGGGTTTTCCATATAAAGAATCATGTCATCTGCAAAGAGAGAGAGTTAGACTTCTTCATTACCAATTTGGATACCTTTTATTTCTCTTTGTTGTCTGATTGCTGTTGCTAGGACTCCTAATACTATGTTGAACAAAAGTGGTGAAAGTGGGCATTCTTGTCTTGTTCCTGATCTCAACGGGAAGGCTGCAAGCTTTTTCCCATTGAGGATGATATTTGCTGTGGGTCTTTCATAGATAGATTTGATGAGGTTCAGGAATGTTCCCTCTATCCCTATACTTTGAAGCGTTTTAATAGGAATGGTTGCTGGATTTTGTCAAATGCTTTTTCTGCATCAATTGAGAGGACCATGTGGTTCTTCTCTCTTCTCATATTAATTTGTTGTATCACATTGATTGATTTGCGAATGTTGAACCATCCTTGTAGCGCAGGGATGAATCCCACCTGATCATGGTGGATAATCTTTTTAATGTGCTGTTGGATCCTGTTGGCTATGATCTTGTTGAGAATCTTAGCATCCATATTCATCAGTGATATTGGTCTGAAATTCTCCTTTTTTTGTCTGCTTCAATTTTTTGAAACAGCTTCAGGAGAATAGGTGTTATTTTTTCTTTGAAGGTTTGGTAGAATTACCCAGGGAATCCATCAGGTCCTGGGCTCTTGTTTTTTTGGAGGTTTTTGATCACTGCTTCAATCTCGTTATTAGATATCGGTCTATTCAGGTTGTCGATTCCTTCCTGGTTCAATTTTGGTAGTTTATATTTTTCCAGGAATGCATCCATTTCATCTAGGTTGCTAAGCTTATCGGCATATAACTGTTGATAATAACTTCTGATGATTGTTTCTACTTCCTTGGTGTTAGTTGTGATCTCTCCCTTTTCATTCATAATTTTATGAATTTGGGCTTTCTCTCTTTTCTTTTGGATCAGTGTGGCCAATGGTTTATCGATCTTATTGATTCTTTCAAAAAACCAGCTTCTAGTTTCATTGATACGTTCTACTGTATCTCTGGTTTCTACCTCATTGATCTCAGCTCTAAGCTTGATTATTTCCCTTCTTATGCGTGGAATTGGTTTGATTTGTTGTTGATTCTCCAGTTCTTTAAGGTGTAGAGACAGCTGGTATATTCTGGATTTTTCAATTTTTTTGAGGGAGGCTTGGATGGCTATCTACTTCCCCCTTAGGACAGCTTTTGCTGTATCCCATAGGTTTTGGACCAAAGTGTCTTCATTCGCATTGGTTTCCATGAATTGTTTCAGTTCTTCTTTGATCTCCTGGTTGATCCAAGCATTCTTAAGCAAGGTGGTCTTTAGATTCCAGGTGTTTGAGTTCCTTCTGAACTTTTCCTTGTGATTGAGCTCCAGTTTCAAAGCATTGTGATCTGAGAATATGCAGGGAATAATCTCAGTCTTTTGGTATCAGTTGAGTCCTGATTTATGACCCAGTATGTGGTCTATTCTGGGGAAGGTTCCATGTGCACTTGAGAAGAATGAGTATTCTGTTGTTTTAGGGTAGAATGTTCTGTATATATCTATGAGGTCCATCTGGTCCAATGTGTCATTCAATGCTCTAGTTTCTTTATTGATTTCCTGCTTCGATGATGTATTTCTAAGAGAAGCGTGTTAAGATCTCCTACGCTTAGTATATTCATATCAATATGACTCTTTATCTTGATTAACAGTTTTCTTAAGTAATTGGCTGCTCCCATATTGGGAGCATAGATATTTACAATTGTTAGATCATCTTGGTGGATAGTCCCTTTAAGGATTATGTAGTGTCCTTCTGTATCTCTGACTACAGTCTTTAGTTTGAAGTCTAATTTATCTGATATGAGAATCGCTACCCCAGCCTTCTTTTGAGGCCCGTTGGCATGAAAGATGCTTCTCCATCCCTTCACTTTCAGTCTGGGTGTATCTTTAGGTTCAAAATGGGTCTCTTGTAGACAACATATGGATGGGTCCTGTCATTTTATTCAATCTGCAATCCTGTGCCGTTTTATGGGTGCATTTAGGCCATTCACATTGAGAGTTATTATTGATAGATACGTTTTTATTGACATCGAGTTACCTTTGAAGTCTTTCTTTCTGTAGACTCTCTCTATATTTCTGTTCAGTGCGATTCTTGGGATTTTTCCTCTTTTATAGAACCCCCCTTAATATTTCCTGCAGTGTCGGCTTGGTGGTTGCATAGTCTTTTAAGCCTTGCTGGTCTTGAAAACTCTTTATCTCTCCATCCATTTTGAATGTCAGTCTTGCTGGATAAAGTATTCTTGACTGCGTGTTCTTCTCATTTAGTGCCCTGAATATATCTTGCCAGCCTCTTCTGGCTTGCCAGGTCTCTGTGGACAGGTCTGACGTTATTCTGATGGGCTTCCCTTTGTAAGTAAGGAGCCTCTTTGCCCTGGCGGCTTTCAAGAGATTATACCTACAATTATAATTCCTCAATTTGACTATCAGGTGTCGTGATATTTTTTTTGGAATGTATAATCTTGGGTGGAGACCGTTCAGCCTCTAGTACATGAACGCTGGTTCCATTCGCGAGATTGGGAAAATTTTCATGAAGGACTTGTTCCACTATATCTTCTAGACTTCTTTCTTTCTCCTCCCCTTCAGGGATTCCAATAATTCTGACGTTGGAACGCTTCGTGGCATCATTTATTTCCCTGATTCTGTTTTCATGGTTTCTAAGCTGTTTGTTCTAGGCTTCCTCCTGATCCTTTCTCTCTATCTGTTTGTTTTCCAGATCACTAATTCTATCTTCTGTCTCAGTTACCCTAGCTTTGAGAGAGTTTAGATTAGATTGGAACTCATTGAGAGCATTGTGAACCTCCTCCCTGGTAGTTTTAAGCTCCGCCCTAACATTGTGAACATCCTGTCTGGTCGCTTTCAGTTCGGCCCTAATCAATTCTGTTTGGTCATCCATGGCTTTCTCCAACCTAGCTATTGCCTGGATAATTGTTAGCCTGAATTCTCTTTCCGACATATTGTCTATGTTGATAGCCGTTAGCTCTGTTGCAGAAGGTCCATCCTCTGTATTTTTCTTCTGTTGGGCATTCCTCCTCCTAGTCATTTTGGTGGGAGATGACTGAACAGATGTAGCTGGATGTATCAACTGTGGTGCAGTCAAGGTACACCCTGGAACACTTCTGAGCAATCAGGATTCCCCACCCAAATAAGAGACAAAAGAAAAGAAAAAGAAAAAGAAAAAAAGCAAAGAAGAAAAAAAAAAAAAAACAAAAAGAGAGAGACAGGAAAGAAAGGGAAGATGAAAAAGAAGGTTCAGCCCAGATGGGCCCAAGGTAAGATTTATGAAGTAGACGAACAAAAAGAGATAAAAAGACTGATACAAGTATATGACAAGAGAAAAAAAATATATATGCAAATAAAGAAAGAACCTCGTCAAAAAGAATCCCAAGTGTAAAATTTATATGCTATCAGGACAGACACAAAAAACACAGAAACACTGGTGGAAGAAGATGGGAGAGTTCTTATAAATTCTCAGTGTGTGCAAGGAAGGTTGTTTTGACTCTTCCTGGATGTATCTTGATATCTTTGTTAAAGGACTCAACTTTCCTAAGATAAAGGGGATTAAAAATTGGTTTATCTATAGGGGTAGTATTGATTGGGGAAAGGGGATTACTTTGAAGTTTAACTCTATATGAATATTAGAGGGTAAAAATAAAAAGGAATAAACTAGACTAAACTAAACTAAAATTTAAAAAAAGGAATTCAAAAAATAAAAATGCAAAAGAAAAACATAGGTGTATGTATCAAAAAGTTCAGGTTAGAAAGGTATTATGGAATTTGATGTACTGTACAGCTCGCTGTGATGGTAAATAGGTTAAAAAAATTACCTATGTGTAAAAAAAAAAAAAAATAAGAAAAAATGAACCGGAATAGTGGGAACGAGTGAACAATACAAGTTTTCCTATGAAGTAGTGGTTGTTCTCTTGTAGTCCTTTTCCCCCCCCCCTTTTTTTTCTTTCTTGGTTTGTTTTCTGGGGGAGGGGCCTGCCCCGTGGGTTGTCAGTCAATGATGTTTCCTGAGTTAAGTCCTCCCGCCCCCCTCAAGGGGATGGGCTCTGAGGAAACTTTTTTTTTCAGGCTTTTGTTCTCTGGCAGTTTTTATGCTTGTTCACTTTTTTTTTTTCTCTCACCTTGACCGCCTTTGATGGTTTTTGTAGTTTTAGAGGAGAAAAAACTGCACCCTGATCTCCCTCTCAGAGAGAAGCCTCAGTCTGGGTGCAGAGCCGAAATAAGTTCCCCCTTGGCCGCTGGCAGAGCAGGTTCCAAGTTGCAGACCCTGGGGACGCAGGATCTTTTGTTCATACCCAAAACCAAGGCAGTGGCAGTTGTCTGGGGCTCCCGACCGCCAGAGAGGTTCCAGGCAGCAATCGCACACTGAGATTTTGCTGCTGGCCAGGGCTGGGAGTGCCCGGCTTGCGTGCACCTCTTTCAGAGGCGGCTATGGGTTGCGCGCACGTCTCAGGCACTGAGAACGGGGCGCAGGTTCGTAAGCACCAGGCTGGGCTTTTGCGCACCCCTGTCAGGGGAGAGTTTGGGGCGCGCGGCTTAGGCTTTGAAACAATGGCATGGGTCAAAGACCGCCGGCCGGGCCTTTGTAACTCGGGAGCATGAGGGACATGCGCGTGTATCTCAAGCTTTGTGGTAGGGCTCGTGCGCTCTGCCGGCCTGCGTGGCTCGCATCCCCTCACAGGAACTAGAACCCACACATTCTCGGGCGCGCTGGCGGCTTAGGGACCAAGAGCTGTTTTTTCTGCCGCACTCTCTCTGCCTCAGCACCGGGGAGGCTGTCCTGGGACCGGGGACTTAAGCCCCTGTCCCTAGCCGCCCCGATTCCCACAATTTCCCCCCGCTATCCTTTGCTCTTTTGGAGTGCTTTCAACCAGTCTCCAAGTTAATGCTGGTCCCCAGACGCAGGGCACTCTCGCTCGTATTGGGGTATTACTTTCCAACCGGTGGCCTCTGGTGGCTCCCTCCCCCTTTTGTTTATCTTCTGATATCAGTCCGCTGTTCCCACTCCACTTTACCTGCCCACTGGCGTCTTCTGTCCCTGTAGAGATCCAGACGTGTATAATTCTGATCTCAGGCTGATTTCATGGGTGATCACAGTTCTTTGGTAGGTAATCAGCTCACTTTGGGGTACCGGCTGAAAAGGTGCCTCCTCCTACTCCCCTGCCATTTTGTCCCCTTTTCCCTTTTTAAAAATTTTTAAAAATTCTTTTTGTATCTTCAAATAGTAGGTGTTCCTAATTTATATCCTCATTTTAAATTAGGAACTATAACCTTTCTTTATGGGTACCACAAACAGTTTTGATTTTGTTGTCCTCTCCTTTGCAGTTGGAGGTATATGTTTGACCAGTTCTGGTTTGTAATCAGAAGTTGTAGTCCACTTTGGCAGAGGGGAGACCATGGGTATGGAGGTAGCACAGAACTTGCTCTTGCTTTAACTTACAGTTACTTTGATGGAGGTGATTGGGCAGAGAAGACTCCAAACCCAAACAAAGGAGAAAAGCTAAATAATAAGAAGCAGAAATAGCAGCATTGTACAACATGGTGAGAGCTGCTGTCATATGTACTCACTGTTGAATACTTATTTTCTGTGCTAGAGATCTGAATTAACTCAACAAGAAAAGGGTTTTCACTGGGACAAAGTATGTGGTTGGTATGCCCATTGGCAACAGGAATATCCCTCAGCATCACGAACAGCCAAGTTCTCAGCTTGACTGACATGTGTTTCAAGAGACAAAGCTAATGTAAGCTCCTTTGAGACTAATGCTGAGTCCACACAGGTTGAAATGTTGATCCTTATAGGTGAAAGAATTTCAACTGGACAGCTTTTGATTTAAAAGCTCTTTAATACTTAGAGGTCAGTAAAATTAGGAGGACCAGAAGAGAAGAGATATAATGAGCTACTAGTGAAATACAACCAAAAAAAGGGAAAATGTGTCCATAGAGTGAAGAAAATGTTTCAAGGAGTAAAGATGCCATCTAAGACATATGCTGCAGCTGTTGAGTAAGATGGGGAATGAGAAATGACCATTGGATTTTCAGTGTGGAGGGCAAATAAATGAGCTTGACAAAAACAATTTCTTAAAAGCCTAATGGAGTTGGTAAAGACAGAATAGGCAGGAAAGAATTAGAAACAGTTAATATAAATAGTTCTTTGGGAATTCTGTTATAGATGGAAGTCTCAAACTAAAGAAATGTGTGGAGAAGAACGGTCAAAGAAGATTTTTTCTCTTTTTTAAGATCAAAGATACTAAAGCGTGCTTGTATGCAGCCAAAAGTAACATACAGAGAAAAACAACTGATGAAGTGGGAAAAAGAGGAAACAATAGCAAGCACAGTACTGTTAAAAAAAGTAAAATGCAGCTCTGCATTTTGAGGTGCTGTTGGGGACCCAGTGGCTCTCACTCGACTGCTGATAATATTCCCACATATTTATGAGGATGATTTTGTGCTTTTGATTCTGGATGGTTAAATTTTAAGTCTTTCTACTTTTTTAACATTTCTAACCATTTAATTCTGGTTGGGTAGACATTGACCACCAATTCTATTGTCAAGCTGCTTCCCCCTCTCCCCCCATTTGTACATCCAGTGGTTTTTTTAAATAGAAATTTGATGGGAAAGGAGGTATGAGATAAGTATTTATGCTTATACTTATTGCCCATATTCTCCCAAAGCTAAACTTTGTCAAATGTCTTATTTAATAATACCTTTATCGTGCTATCATTTTTTTCTCTAAGTTGCTCTCTTTGAAATATTTAAAAATAAATTTCAATTACTCCCATTTATCCACATTCAAGGTACTAATATGTAGACTCACTTTAAAGACATAAAACAGTATTTTTCTTTTTTTTTTTTAAGACTTCATTTATTTATATGAGAGAGAGAGGACACATGTGGGGGGGAGGGGCATAAGGAGAGGGAGAAGGAGAAGCAGGCTCCCCACTGAGCAGGGAGCCCAGGAGCCCGAGATCATGACCTGGGCCAAAGGCAGTCCCTGAACAGGCAGAAAGCTTATTACCATAGCAGCAGGAAGTACACAGGCAAGGAAGAAAAAACAATATATTCACATCAGAATTAGTGAGTGGGTAACATTTCAGTTTATCCTATGTGCTGGTGTTTTGTCACATGATTCTGAAAGAAAGGATTTTCTGTGTTCTGTAGAAATAATAATGAACATCTCCCCCACACACACACAAAAGACTTTGACTTTTTAAGTTTAAATATTATATGACTATAAAAGACAACACAGCTTGAAACCACATAATAAACAAATGTATTTTCATTTAAATCTGGCTAAAATTGTTTTACAATGGCAGTGATTATTAGCCTTCTCTTCCCCTCAGAGACCACTGCCATTCTTGCTTCAGTTAAAGTAAAAGGCTCATTGGACATAGAAATTCCAATAGTGACAAGTTAGCAATGACACTTATTTCCAATTAATAAAACCTTGAAACTAGATAGAGTACAAATCACATTCAGTCTTTGGTACATTTTGAGACTTCACTCTTATTCCATGGTAAGGAGGCACAATGAATCAGATCAGTTATATATATGCACACAGACACGAACACACGAGTTTCTATAAGCCATAAGAGAATGCTCCCAAACATAGAATATAACTTTTTAGAGTCAAAGAGAAAATGTTAGCTAGGGCCCCAGAATGCTGTATCAGTTTAGACTCATGGATTCTGCCACATTAAGTTATACCCTGAGTCTTCATTTATTGGGGTTAACATACTCTTAAGAGTTTATGAGTGCCCTGGTTTAGGAAATTGTGGTTGTTCAATAGTGATTCATCTGGAGCTCACTCTACTGATAGAATCACTCTAAACAGACAATGTTCATAGCAGCAATGGTCATGGTCACCAAACTGGGGAAAGAACCAAGATGCCCTTCAACGGACGAATGGATAAGGAAGATGTGGTCCATATACACTATGGAGTATTATGGCTCCATCAGAAAGGATGAATACCCAACTTTTGTATTAACATGGATGGGACTGGAAGAGATTATGCTGAGTGAAATAAGTCAAGCGGAGAGAGTCAATTATCATATGGTTTCACTTATTTGTGGAGCATAAGAGATAACACGGAGGACATGGGGAGATGGAGAGGAGAAGGGAGTTGAGGGAAATTGGAGGGGGAGATGAACCATGAGAGACTGTGGACTCTGAAAAACAATCTGAGGATTTTGGAAAGGAGGGGCATGGGAGGTTGGGGGAGCCTGGTGGTGGGTATTATGGAGGGCACGTATTGCATGGAGCATTGGGTGTGGTTCATAAATAATGAAATCTGTTACACTGAAAAGAAATTAAATTTTAAAAAATCAAGTTTATTAAAAAAAAAAAAGTGCTGGATTTTCTAAATACCAAGCTATCTAAAATGAAACCTTAGCCCCAAACAAATGGACTTGCTTGCCCCCCTTTTGTTTCAAAATAAATGCTCACTAAGAACAGTTGCATGGTACATGTCTTTTTTAAAAATTGAGTTGCATCAAAATGTGCAGAAATGTACTTAAAACCCTATAGACCCAGCAACATGTAACTGTGATAACTATGGACACTTATCAGCTACCCTCAACAAGGACTGAGTATCTCCTACCTTTGTGAAGAACTTGTTTTATTTTCTTCTTCCTGTAATGAGCCAGCAAGGTCACAAATAACAACAGGGGTATTTTTTCAGGTCTCTGTTTTCAAAATACGGTATTAGAGAAGTTTGTGCAACCAAAGCCCAGTAACTAGTGGTATAGTCTATTTGTGACCACCTCCTTCCGAGATCCTATTGTTTGCCTAACTCTTGCCATATTTCTCCTCGTAGAGTTGCTTCTGTGTTTTGCTAGATTAAACTTCCAGGTCATTTCTGAAAGGAGAAAGGAAAATTCTCTGTACCTTGCGGATAGCGCAGAAGTTCTTGTGTTATAAATTCTATTTACTCTCACAGAGAAATGAGTATATGCTGCATGGGATTTCTGCAAGGAGCTAACTTAGCAACACCCGAGGGTGCCTGGGTGCTTAGTCAGTTATGCATCTGACATTGGCTTAGGTCATGATCTCAGGGTCCTGGGATTGAACCCCATCAGGCTCCATGCTCAGTGGGGAGTCTGCTTGTCCCTTTCCCTATGTCCCTCCCCCAACTTATGATGCCACTCTCAAATAAATAAAATCTCTAAAACAAGATTATAGATATAGCCCCTGTCTTGGAATTTACATTATCCCGGCACCCAAGCTTGGGCTCATGTCTTAGAATCATTATACCCTCAGACCTACTAAAGATCACCCCTCCTCTAAGCTTTCAGCTTAGTACAAAAGTTATAGAAACATATTTACTGGGGTGCCTTGGTGGCTCAGTCATTTAAGCATCCATCTCTTGATTTTGGCTCAAGTCGTGATCTCAGGGTTGTGAGATTGAGCCCCATGTCAGGCTCCACACTGAGCGTGGAGCCTTTTTAAAATTCTCTTTCTCTCCTCCTCCCTCTGCCCCTCCCTGCTCCTCCTGCTCACTTTCTCTCTCTCCAAGAAAGAAAGAAATAGAGGGAAAGGGAAGGAAAGGGAAGAGAGAGGGGAAGGAAAGGGCATGTGGGAGGGAGAAGGGAAGGGCAGGGGAGAACTACTCACTGCTGTACCCAGGTATAAAACCCAGGTTACTGGTGTATAGAAAAGGGAAACTAACCCACATATTTGTGACTTTCTCCAGTTCCTTTCTTTTACAGAGCAGTTACAATCACACTTATGTTTTATACCTTTAGATCCTACAGGTCTTGAATTAGAAAGCATTGTGTTTCAAACACAATAATGAGAAAATGTTTTTATTAACTATTCTCCATTTTTCTCTTCTATAAAACTTTTCTTAATCCAAAGGATTAGAACAAAAATCATATTCAAAAGACAATTTCTGTTAAAACTCTGTTATATATTACTTTTTAAAAAACTATGTGATGAGTATGTACTTATGTATTTATACACTTATACTGTATAATGATATTTAAGTTATTTTTATCTATTTTAAAACATCATATAAAAAAGCAATTTGAAAACAACTTATATTTCTGTAGTACTGAATCTGACTTTATATCTCAGATGAGGAAATAGAACCCGTTTTTCTCTTTTAGCACTAGGTATGTCAGGATGTGCCAGCATCTCCATTTTGCGATTTTAAATATTTTCTTCTATGATAACTGATGAAACCTTTTCCTAAGAGTCCATTCCAATTTAAAGAACTTTAACAATGAACCACAATTTGTGAGTTTGGCTATATGCAGCCAATATAACTGAAAGCTAAAATTTTATGGTTCAAATCATCAATTTTCATTTCAGTTTTATTGTCCCTCTTCCACTTATCTGAAAGAATGGTCATAAGTATGATTTCTGAGTCTGAAGTTGCTGCAATTTGAGACCCTATAAATATACTTGTCATTGTGATGGTGGATTTAATGCTATACTAGGTTTGCCTAAACAAGTCTTCCTAGAACAGCTTTTATCTGACTCCCAAGTGATGGATGATGAAACCCAATTGCTCATGAAACTTTATTGTTCTGTGTGTGTGTGCCCATGCTTGTGTGTTTTGATAGGAGTGAACATTCATCAGCCATTTTCAAATATATTATCATTTGATTTTGGTGAATCTCTTACAACTCTTCATAACTAGTCTCTTGGGCACATGTACACATTGAGGAGATTCACCATTACAACTTAACATCTGTATGATGGCTTGCCTCTCTATTTTTCCCCTTGGTATATCAGAGAAAGTCTTAGAGAGCAGCATCGTTTTAGAATCAAGGATCAAGAAATCCCAGCTTTAGAGCCATTAGCAGTGATTTTGGACAAGTTGTTTGATCTGGTCAAACCAGATGTAAAACTCATAATAATGCCTACAGTAAATAAGATAATGCATTACAGAACACTTAGTATATCTAATATGCACAAATAGGGAAGGATGACTAAGTTTCACCTAGAATATATGGTGGTAATAAATGTCTAGATGAGCTGGATCTCTGCATTTCAACAGACTTCCATTGAATAGTATATTTTCCATAGTTTCTTGAACATTGTTTTTCTCAGCTTAGCATCATTCAAATAGTTTTTTGCTTTCCTTCAATAGTTTTCTAACTGTTGATAATAATATCTCTTCTATTATATTACTTAGCCCATTACTTTATCAGTATTCTAGCAAGATTATCCTTAGTTCATGAGTCTGTTATTTGATTAATGTATTTCTTTTATTCGCAACTATGTGTAGTTTAAAACTAACTCTAGAAAAAGAATTCTTTTGTATTATACACACACACAAATACACACATACACATATATGTATCTCATATATCATGGGCTTATCTGTTTTTATGATCCAGAGTTAAATAAATTCAGAGCATCTAGAATACAGATAGTTTGAAGACAGGAATATACAACTGCATACAGGGCATAAAATGGGGGTAGGTGGTAAAGCAAGAGAGCTACAGGTTAAAACACTTCCAGAGAAAAGAATGAGCTTAAGATTATCCAACCTGGAGTGAAAGAGAGAAACAACTTACAATTTAACAAGCTGAACAAATAAAATGTTATGGATTAGCTGTGTCCCCCTAAAATCCCTATGTTGAAGTCCTAACCCTGGTTACCTTAGAATGTGATTGTATTTGGAGATACAGTTTTTACAGAAGTCATTATGGTTCAATGCAGTTAATATGGGTGGGCCCTAATTAAATATGACTGATGTCCTTACTAGAAGAGGAAGAGACACCAGAAATGTGTATGCACAGAGAAAATGTCATGTTGAGGATACAGGGGAAAAAGCAGGCAGGGGAAACCAAACATACTAACACCTTGATCTTGGATTCCCAGCCCTTAGATCTGTGAGAAAATAAATTTTTGTTGTTTCTTTAAGCACCCCAGTCAGTGGTATTTTGTTATGGTGAACTCAGGAGAGTAAAACACCAAACAAAACCAATCAGCCAAACAAAAAAACTAGCATTTATAGAGTGTCTGACTTTTCTTTCTAATTGCTTAAGTTTTCTATTCAACAATCAAGAGAAGTGTGGATTGATACACATTTTTACCATTAAACTTACCTATACATTACATTTATGGAGTATCAAAAAATTAAGTAGTCTTACCTATTTCTCTAATCCTATTATCCTGCCAACATTCCCACACATGATTGTGCTCCAGCACCCCCTAGTTTTTTTTCAGTTTACACAAGTCCCTCCTTCTGCCCTCAGGGACTTTTGCAAATATGATGGTCTCTCTGCTTAGCACATTCTTTCCTAATTCTGCTGGCCTACTGTTAGCTACTTATTTTTCAGATTCCATCTTCTCAAATCTTAACTTCCTTGAGAATGTGTTCCTGACATCTCAGTTTAAATCAGTCCCCAACTCCTTTAAGCATTATGATGCTTACTATATATGTCATCCTCTCTCTTGAGATTTGAATTATAAAAGGTGGCCCTAATGCAGTTTTGTCAATCTTAAATCCTAGCGTAGACTGTCTTGCCTGACACATAATAATATTGAGAAATACCTGCATGACAAATTAAGAGTAAATGTCTCTTAGGTAATAAGTGATGAAGCTGACAGCCAAAAGGAATTCTTTCTGACTACAAAGTCCATGCTTTCCTCTTTCTTCTTAAAAATGTGTGTATACATATTTTGTATACATATATATTACATTATATGTTTATTTTTACATTAAACAGTCTAGAAAAGGACCAGGGAACAGAAGTAACATAGGTATTTCTAAAATGAAATTCAAGTGAGCAAACAGCATATATGATATCAGGTAGCTGCAGTGCCTCATTTCCTCTTCCCCCTCCTAAATAAAAGATGTGTAATACAACAGAATAATCTGGAATCCCCAGTGCCATTTCCTAAGGCAAATAGGCTTTATGCATAATATGGAGCTACAACTAGATTAACCTGAAAATGCCCACCATTATGTTGAATTTTGTGGAACTTAATTCTGTAACTAATCTGACTAGGGATTTCTCTCTAAATTCTCACAATGAAATCATTAGCACTCTTTTTGAAAGTGTGATGTGCTGACCAGCCCCATCACAGAATGTCAGGTATACACTTGCAGAGTAAGCCATACACGAGCTCCAATGTCTCTGAAACTCCAGTGGCAGATCTTGAGGAATGAAAGGAGGTCCTCTGAGGGATGATTTCATCACTATATCACTTTATACGTTTCCATGTGCTTTTTGATCCTTCCCGTATTTCTCTGGGAGAGATGGACTTCCTCTATCACTTCTGCTTCTGATATCTTCTTGAACAATTTTGAAAGTAGTCACAATATATCCAAAGATTCTCTGAGGGATTGCCCCTGGTAGAAATTAAAGTATCACTATATAAATGCTTTTTAAGCTAATAAGTTGTGTTTCACAATTATTCTGCTGGTCTACTTGATCCTTTTAATACTTCAGAAAAATAAAATTTTAAAGACATATTTAGTGAGTATTCAGAAATTATTAATGACGTATTTAAAATATTTTATTTATATAATTTGCCAAATATAACATCTGTGTGCTAAATTAATTCATGAGGTTTATTAGTGTTCTTTTTCTAAAGTAGATATTTCATTTCAAGGAATTATGACTAAAGTGACTAATTGCTCATAATGATAGAGATAATAATTGGATATATTGTTCCTGATTAAATTTAAACAGTGATCTTAGTATCTAATAATCTAATGTCAATTATATTAGTATCAAGTATTATTTTATAGATCCTCAAATATAATTTAATTAGGGCTATCATAATTAATATAGGTTATTAACCATATCACTGATGTTTAATTTCAATCACAAATGCAAAAATATATTTAAAAATCAATTTACCCAGTGGCATCTGGGTGGCTCATTTGGTTGAACATCAGCTCAGATCATGATCCCAGGGTCCTGGCACCCAGCCCCTCATCAGGATCCCTGCTCAGTGGGGAATCTGCTTCTCCTTCTCCCTCTGCCCCTCCTCTTGTTCTCTCACTCACTATCTCAAATAAATAAATAAAAAATTATATATATATAATAATTTATATTATATATAAATATATAAATGGACTTTTAAATATATATGTATATATATTTAAAATGGACTTTTAATATGTATGTATATGCATATATATAAGTATATATATTTAAAAGTCCATTTATCCAGTGTAAAGATCTGAAATTTTAGCAGGGAGCAGTCTTTCAGAAGAATCATGGCTCAGGTCATGATCTCAGGGTTGTGAGATCGAGCCCCAAGTAGAGCTTCATGTGCTCAGGGTGGATTCTGCTTGAGATTTTCTCTCCTCCTACCCAACGCCCGATCATACTCTCTCTTGAACATAAATAATAAAATCTTTTTAAAAAAATAAAATCTTTAAAAAAAATTTTTGTCAAGGTTCCAAAAGTATGAACCCCAAAAGAAAAATCAATTAGCATAATACTTAGCTTAGAACTAGCCAGAAAACAACTCAATTGCATGATTTTGTCAGTGCTAAATTCAGAGCTTTTAGCTACTCTTTGCTCAGCTGCCCATAATTGTTAGAAAATCTCACTGTGGCTCAATGAATGCCAGCAGTTACTTTGCCAACAGAAAGCCCCATGGGCAGAGGGATAATCCTATTCTAACAGGGAGACCAGGGCCAGCCTGTGGTCACAGTGGAAGTGACATCTAAGCACCTGGCAGCTTGCGGGTTTCCTGAGCATGACAAGGCTGCTTCCTTAGAATCACACTTATTAAGGGAATAGTTGATGTATTTCTAGGAACACAATTAATGCTATAAATTAAAAATAAGGTCAGTAGGCCAGTGCCTTGGTTTTACTAAAAATCAAAGATGGACAAATTATAACTCTGCCAGTTGAAAGGTTATTTTTTTCACTGGAGAGACAAAGCAGTCATGTAACAAGAGAAAACACTGTATAATTGAATGCAAAAATTAATGAATGGCACACTGTTGGTGGTATTAGATGGTGAAGAGATCATTAAGACTGCAAATATTAGTAACATTTTAGGTAATAAGTGAAGCTTAAGTAAGCTCTTAATTATGAGCAGCATTTAAATGGATAGAAGAGAAACCTTTGCAGGTGGAACAATGAGGAGACTTACCTAAATATAGCAGAAAATTCCTGTTGTAGAGCTGTCAGAGACACAGATAATTAAATAAGATCCTAAATTGGAGGGGTGGGTGCTTGAATTCCAAATGAAGACTTTTAGACTTAATTTTTTGGCAGTGATTTACTATCCAAAGCTTTAAATTGAGGAGTTTATCTTAATGTTTTCAAAGATGTGATGAGGAGTAGAGGCTGGGAGCAATTCTATGTCCCCTGCAGAAACTACCTGAATAAATATTATAGGAATCAAATCTGCCATCATTAATAGAAATACCCCCTATTTATTTCTCTTTTAAAAATCAGTTTTTCAAGAGAATTAATAAATTTCTTAAAAGCTAAGTGCATATAAAATATCCCTAGATGGGGCGCCTGGGGGGCTCAGTGGGTTAAGGCCTCTGCCTTCGGTTCAGGTCATGATCCTGGGGTCCTGGGATCGAGCCCCACATGGCCTCAGGCTCTCTGCTCCGTGGGAAGCCTGCTTCCTCCTCTTTCTCTGCCTGCCTCTCTGCCTACTTGTGATCTCTCTCAAAGAAATAAAATCTTTAAAAAAAAAATCTCTAGATATCAGGGGTAATTTGATCTGATAAATAATTGTGTTTTGACATCAAATATATAAATTTATGTCTATTTTTCATTAGTATTTGTGAGAATAGACAGTTTAGGTGTTTAAATCCTCCCTGAAAATATAGTTTTTTTGATTTTTATAGCAATTTCTTTACTTTTGTGGCTGATTAAATAAATTAATAATGTTTTCAATGTAAATATAAGCAGTTAACAAGGAGAATACACAAATGTTCAGGTTCTATGGTAAGGTTTAATCATTGCCGATTAAAAATTCTTAAATATAAGGTAGAAATCAATTTCTAAATGATGACTTTTATAATGCTCCAGAATAATCAGAAAATTAATGTCCAACATAATGAAATTCTACTATTTGCTACATTTTTTATTATTTATTTGTAAGATTGGCCTATTCTATGTACTTCCTATAATCTTTGCTAAGACATGTGGAAGCTTCAAAATTGTTGCTGTATGATGATAGGCATGCAAATAATAAAACGGTAGGTCAGCCAAATCACTATTGTGTTCAGCATAGTTATTTGACCTTTCCTGGCATCTATATTGAATACCAAAACATAATGAATAGAATCTTTGGCACACTAAGCTTTTCTTTTAGGTTCTAATTAGTGGAGAGTAGTTAACGATTACTATTAATGTGAATACCAATGACAGATATGAGCAATCACTGCAAGTTTGGGAGAAGAACCATTAAAGGTAGTTCAAACACCAGGAGTCTTGAAAGAGTTCCATATATATTAATAATTATGCAAAAAAATCATTCTACTCATTTGACCTTTAAAGCACCCTGTGTGCTGATTTTAGAGAAAGCATTAAAAAGCCTTGATGGAAAAATTTTACACTGCATGGTGTGCTAGGCAAACTGTATCATCAGCAAATGCTAAACAATAATGTTGTAAGACTGTTTTCTTACGTTCAGTCAATTCCTGTTAGATTCAATCGGACACAATCAAAATAACATTGCCTCCACTCTAATGAGTCTAGGGGGAAAGATATGACTGCTGTTAAAAAGTGTATCTCTTGAATAAAATAACAATCCTGCTAGATGAAATATTAGAATTGCTTTTTCGGCAAAGAAAACATGATGGTCTACATTGTTATAATGGAGGTGTACTTACTTTCATCTTTCTTTAGCTTAGCTGCCAGCTCTCCGGAATATGTGTATGAGAAAAGATAATATGCTATCCTTGTATTCATTTACAGTGGGTAATTTATTTCAGAAATGATAATAGCTTTGAAAACAAGAATAAGCCAGTACAGAATTTTAAGTATGAAAGAAAAATTCTCATACTTATCCAAAGGTGAAAGCCTACAGAATTAGTGCATAGATAATAGTGTTCTTGATGGTGAAGCAGTTTACCCTCTGTGACAATGAATAGAAATTATACAACAATAATAAAAACCATAATAAATTTTAGAGAAAAGCCTGAAATGTGATATGATTATAAATAATTAATCTCCTACCATGATGTATGAATCTTTCCCTAATACTTCGAGTTCTTTTATTTATTCCTATCAGAGATCATGGCAAGTCTTTAGCTTAGAGTTGATAATCAAAAGCCGATCACCTGATCTATTACTATTCATGCAGAATACCTTTATAAGGAATTAAATTTCATGTGGCTAACACTAATTAAGAGAGACATGTCTTGAGATTTTTAACAAAAACTATTATCAGGTCCAAATCCAATTAAAGAATCAAATTCCATACTTAGTTAACATTAATACTGCTTCACTGATGTGATTATAAGATAATATAAAAGATCTTCCTATATATCAGGTCAAATAATTATCTCTCTATTCCCAGCACTATAGGTACCAAAATATGTATTAGTTAGGACATTACCAGGAACAGATTCAGCAGAAGATATACATGAAGAGATTTATTTTAAGAAATTGGCTTATGTGATTGTGGGATCTGACTGGATAAGTACAAAGTCTGAGGGGGCAGGCCTGCAGGATGGAAACCGCCGGGTGAGAGCTAATGCTGCAAACTAGAGGTAGAATTTCTTCTTCAGGAAAACTTCAGTTTTGCTCTTTAAAGCCTTCCAGTTGATTGGATGAGGTCTACTCATATTGTGGAGGACAATTTACTTTGTTTAAAGTCTGCTGCTTGTAACCATATCTACAAAATGCCTTCACAGCAATACCTAGATTGGTGTTTGAATAACAAGAGACTGTAGCCTATAGCTAAGTTGCTGCATAAAACTAACCATCACAGAGAGTAAATTGAGAAAATTTTTTGAAGAAAATGTAGGAATATATAAATATTGAGAAAGCTAAGTACTGCAAGTAAACTTCTAGAGGTTTTCCTAGGAAAATAAATTGATGTGTGTATGAAGATGTATGAAACAGTCATAGAGTGTAGTTTTATGGAAAAGGATGAAAAACTGAAAAAGTTTCCCAAATACCTATTGGACATTTTAGAAATAAAGTACAAACATACAAACAATTAAAACAGTACAAAACAGTACAAAACAGTACAAAACAATTACTATACATTCATTATGATTAATAGTGTGGGATAATATTAATACACATAAATGTTTTTATTATATTATTAAATTAACAGAGGCAAACTCTGAGTTTATGTGTTACGTTCTCAAGTTTGAGGAACATTTTATCATAATATGAAAGTTTTAAATTGCAATGCAATAGTAATAGTTCTTTCTGGAAAATGCAAGTCATTGTGCTTTTCTTTTTTATACTTTCAACATTTTTGAAATATTTTCTAATAATATAATTAGAATAAAGTATATGCTATCATCGAAAGAAAAAAATGCTGTCATTCATTAAACATGTATTTTATTTCTGACAGTATCTTGTCAAACCGCTAATTATTTAGCATATACTTTAGTGTTTGCCACATACAGGCCCTGTTGAAGGTTTGAGGATATAGGAGTAACATAACAAAGGCCTCCTTTTCCTCATGCTGTTGACATTGTGGTGAATGAACTATAATCTTAGTAGAGAATAACATGTTCAAAATGCCCAAGGCAGAGACGCTTAAAAATCTGGTATTGAACTGAGCTCTCATTCTCAACCATAGACAGACAAAGCCTTTAAAACTCTAGTTTATTCATTTCTCTTCCGGCTTTCACCATTTCTCAAAATCCACATTTGTAATATCTATTATTCTTCCCTTTTCCTACCATAATGATCTTAATCACACAGCGGTCAATTTCTGAGTATTTCTACTGTGCATTTGTGTGTAGTCTGTGCTACACAACTTAGAACCATGGTGTATTAATATATACTGTATATCCCATTTCTCCTTTTTAGTCTCTAGTCATGTCCCTAAGAAGAAATACCACAGCTGAATATGGACTTGTGCAAATATTTAAATGAAGAAAAAAAATATTCTCTTTAGAATAAAATATTAGGAAATATTATAATTTGTAATATAAATATATAATACATATGTATACGTATTTTAGATACAAAATTTAATGGAGCAAATTTCAAACATCTAAGTGGCTTTATTCAGTGATTCATGCATTACACAGTAGTCAGTCTAGCAGATAGAAAGGAGCTCTGAAGAGCTTTGCAAGGCAAAGGATTTTATAGTCAGAAGGGAACAGAGACAAGGAAATCATACTAGGCCCCCCCCCAAAAAAGCTTTATTTATTTTTCTTAAAGGGGATGGAGAGGGTTATCAAGCAGATTATCTAACTAATGTTAATCAGGGAATTCCAAATTGGTTGGGTTTAAGTTTCCATTTCTGAGAGCTCTGAAACTGTAATTAAGTCTTGGTTTGGTGACATGGGGGCTTAGCATAAATGAATCCATTCTAGATCTGTTGTCTTCAAAAATTAGATGTCAGTTAAATTATGAGTTTATGTTGCTTATATAGTCAGGAAGAAAATAGAAATAGAGCTTATATATATATGTATATGTACACACACATATATATATAATTTTAAGTTATCTTTTCAGTTATTATAACCAAAGGCCAAATAAATATGTTTGATAGTTTAATGGGTTTCATTTGCTTAATGAAATATGGGAAAGGAGTTCATTAACAGAGTATCAGTGATTAGTTATTATTGCTATTTTAGTATCACAAAGCAGTACAAATTGTTTTTCCAAACATTAAAATTTGAAGATTGATTCGAGTAAAAGTAGTTGTTCTTTTTATTTTTATCATTTAATGAAAACTTCCTAGAAGCTGTATCCTCCCTAAGATATTTTTAACAGCTTAATTGTAAGAAGTAATTAACCCAGAAAGCTTCTAGTTTGCTTCTAAATACAGAATCCAAGAATATCAAATGGGTTCTAAAAATGTTCAACGCATTTTTCTCCCAAGTTCTTAATATATAGAGAAACATTATCATTTCAAAAACTTTTCAAAATTTTCTTTATGAAAGCATTAATATTGTCTGCAAGGCTATACTTGGTCTTAGTTTTATTAACTTTGTATCATGGTATAGATAGAAGGAGGATGTAAAAAAAAAATCTCCAGATTTTTTTTTTAAGAAAAAAATGCATTTGCATCATAAACATGATTCATTTCATTGTTCATCTTCCTTATTCAGTACAAAGGTACCTTAATGTGTGTATAGTTTTGTGTGTGTGTGTGTGTGTGTGTGTGTGTGTGTATTCACATATGTAGAACAAACTTTCTGGGGTCATGAAAACATTACTAAAATTGATCATATGCTTGGCTATGCCTAAGTGAATAAATTTCAAGAATTAGAAGCAAACAGAGAATATTCTTTAAATAAGCTTAATTGAGCTTTTATAATATTTTATAATACAAAAATAACCAGAAAATCCCTGCACAATTCTGGGTAATTCTTGGACTAAAGAAAAAAAAAATCACAAAAGAAATTAGAAAATATTTTGAATAAATGATGAGAAAGAACTTTTTGTACATAGGTAAATTTAGTCTTAAAAAGAAGTTTACAATCTTGAGAGCATGCATTAAACACACTAGAAGCAGGAGAGTAAATTAAGCCCAAAGAAAGTGAAAAGAAGAAAATCATAAAAATAAGAGCAGAAGTTAACGGAATAGGAAAGAAACATAGAATGGCAACTATCAACAATGCCAAAATTACATGTTCTTTGAAATTTGCTACTCCCTACCAAGACTAATCTGCAAATCAAATAAAATGAGAAAAGGTACAAATGGCCAATATCACAAGAAAGAGAGATCATTAGAGTCCCAACACCAATTTTTTTTTTTTTTTTTTTTTTTTGACAGAGAGAGATCACAGTAGGCAGAGAGGCAGAGAGAGAGGAAGGGAAGCAGGCCCCCTGCTGAGCAGAGAGCCCGACGTGGGGCTCGATCCCAGGACCCTGAGATCATGACCTGAGCCGAAGGCAGCGGCTTAACCCACTGAGCCACCCAGGCGCCCCAACACCAATTATATTTTATTGGCAATAATATGTGGCATAATTTTATTTTAAGCAAATATTTTTGATAAATAAAAATATTTTATGCCAATAATTTTAAAAATGAAGATTAAGTGAAAATGTTTCAAGAAGAAAACAAAATTTAATAAAATGGACATGATAATACATAGGTAACTGCATTGATGAAGTACATTGCGTCCATATTTAATACCTTCCTCAAAGAAAACTCCAAGTCCAGGTGACTATATTAGTGAATTCTACAACATATTGAGAGGTAGATATAATATTACATAAATTTTCCGAAATAATGTAAGGACAGCATAATCTTGACACCAAAATTTTATAAGAGCAGTACAAGCCAGGAAGTTTGAGGACACTCTGTTTAACATATATATTCTTTAAAACATAGAAAAGTGGAACCTGTGTCATATAAAATCAACATATTTTATGACCAAATAGACTTATTTCAGGAATGCATTCAAACATTCAAAAAATAGTGAACATATACAATACATCACAGCAAAGAGAAAAAAGGAAAAATGGTATTTGATAATCTCATTCAAAAAGCTAACAAAGTAAGAGGATTTATACAACAAATATCTGGATTCAATAAAAAGTATCAGTATTTCAGGCAGTGTGATATTGGTGCAAGAGTAGAAATAATGGACCAATAAAACCTAGAAACATGCGCACACACACACACACACACACACACACACACACCTATAGGCAAAGGAATATTGTATGCAGGATAACCATATTTAAACCTGATTCTTCACGATATTTTTCACTCACAGAAAATTTAACAATGTTAAAAAACTGAATTAGAATTTTACACTCTATAATGTCATTTTAGTCATGATGAGAATGATCTGTTTATTATCAGGATTTATTTATTTCATTAAGTGATTGCCATGATTTGTTTTGCCTGTCAAAATTTAGCTTTGTATTTATGTACTTAAAACTTTAAGTGTTTCTAATTTAGAACAGATTAATCTACTTCTGGCTTTATTGTTTTTATGGTGAGATAATCTATTTACTTAAATCTTTCTTATTTTGTTAATAGCTTAATTAAGTGGTCAGACAAATGTTTATACAACACATGCTAAAACCATAATTTTTTTTCCGAAATGGTTGCAGGCAAGACTTTGATCCATGTAGAGCTGAATTGACTATTCTAGGGAGGACTATAAAAGCAAGTGAATCTGTCAATCATGTATCTGGAAAACCCTTGCCAGAATCAGGATCTCTCTTTATTGGTGGATTTCCATATCTTCGTGGTACAAATCAGGTATTTCTGTTGATATTTTAAAATACATTGTGGGGTGCCTGAGTGGCTTAGTGGGTTAAGCACCTCATTCTTGATCTCACCTCAGATCATGACCTAAGGGTTTTGAGTTCAAGTTCTGCATTGTGCTCCATCCTGCATGTGGAGGTTACTTAAAAATATATTGATATATATAGATATAGATATGTAATATACAAAATGTTATTTTATGAAAAACAAAAATTGGAAAACTTTAGGAAAGTTCCCCAGTTAGTGAAGCTATTTTCATGGTTTCAAAAGAAACTACCAAGACTGAAACAGGAAGAAATAGACAATCTGACTAGACCAATACCCAGTAATGAAATTGAAAGGGTAATCAAAAACCTCCCAAAAAACAAGCCAGATGGCTTCCCAGGGGCATTCTACCAAACATTTAAAGAAGAAATCATACCTTTACTACTGAAGCTGTTCCAAAAAAAAAAAAAAAAAAAAAAAAAAAAGAAATGGAAGGAAAACTTCCAAACTCATTCTGTGAGGCCAGCATTATAGTGATCCCCAAACCAGACAAGGACCCCATCAAGAAAGAGAATTACAGACCAATATTCCTGATTGACATGGATGCCAAAATACTCAACCAGATGCTAGCTGATAGTATCCAAAAATACATTAAAAAGATTTTTCACCATGACCAGGTGGGGTTTATTCCTGGGATGCAAAGGTGCTTCAATATTCACACATCAATCAATGTGATCACGTTAACAAAATAAAAGAGACAAGAACCATATGATCCTCTCAATTGATGCAGAAAAAGCATTTGACAGAATACAGCATCCTTTCCTGATTAAAGCTCTTCAAAATATAGGGAACATACCTCAATATCATAAAAGCCATCTATGAAAATCCCAGAACAAATATCATTCTCAATGGGAAAAAACTGAGAGCTTTTCCCTTAAGGTCAAGAACATGACAGGGATGCCCAGTCTCACCACTGTTGTTCAACATAGTACTAGAAGTCCTAACCTTAATAATTAGACAACAGAAAGAAATAAAAGGCATTCAAATTGGCAAAGAAAAAGTCAAATTCTCTCTTTGAAGATGACATGATACTTCATGTGGAAAATACGAAAGAATCCACCCCCAAATTACTAGGACTCACACAGCAATTCAGCGACGTGGCAGGATACAAAATCAATATGCAGAAATCAGTTGGATTTCTATACACTAAACAATGTGACTGAAGAAAGAGAAATTAAGGAATCAATTCCGTTTACAGTAGCACCAAAAACCATAACATACCTAGAAATAAACCTTACTAAAGAGGTAAAGGATTTATACTCTAGAAACTACAAATCACTTATGAAAGAAATTAAAGAAGACACAAAGAGATGGAAAAACATCCATGCCCATGGTTGGGAAGAATAAACAGTGAAAATGTCTATGCTGCTCAGAGCAATCTACACTTTCAGTGCAATCCCTTTCAGAATACTGACATTTTTCACAGAGCTATAACAAACCTAAAATTTTATGAAACCAGAAAAGACCTTGAATCACCGGGGGATTATTAAAAAAGAAAACCGAACCTGGGGGCATCACAATGTCTGACTATAAGCTATGTTACAAAGCTGGTATCATCAAGACAGCATGGTATTGGCACAAAAACAGACACATAGTGGAACAGAATAGAGACCCCAGAAATGGGCCCTCAACTCTCTGGTCAACTAATCTTCGACAAATCAGGAAAGAATATCCAATGGAAAAAAGACAGCCTCTTCAATAAATGGCGCTGGGAAAATTGGACAGACATATGCAGAAGAATGAAACTGGACCATACTCTTACACCACACACAAAGATAAATTCAAAGTGGACGAATGACCTAAATGTGAGACAGGAATCCATCAAAATCCTAGAGGAGAAATAGGCAGTAACTTCTTTCAAGATGCGTCTCTAAAAGCAAGGGAAACAAAAGCAAAAATAAATATTTGGTACTTCATCAAGATAAAAAGCTTTTGCACTACAAAGGAAACAGTCAACAAACCTAAGAAGCAACCAACAGAATGAGAGAAGTTATTTACAAATGACATTACAAATAAAGGGCTGGTATCCAAGATCTATGAAGAATTTCTCAGGGTACCTGGATGGTTCAGTTGGTTAACTGGCTGCCTTTGGTTCAGGTCATGATCCCAGAGTCTTGGGATCGAGCCCTACGTCTGGCTCCCTGCTCATTGGAAAGTCTAACTCTCCCTCTCCCTCTGCCTACTGCTCTGCCTGCTTGTACTCTCTCTCTCTGTCTCTCTGTCAAATCAATCAATCAATTAATCAGTCTTTACAAAAAAAAAAAAAAAAAAAGAACTTCTTAGACTCAACACCCAAAAACCAAATAATCCAGTCAATAAATGGGCAGAAGACATGAACAGATACTTTTCCAAAGAAGACATACAAATGCCTAACAGACATGTATAAAGATGTTCAACATCACTAGCCATCAGGGAAATACAAATAAAAACTATAATGAGGCCTACATAACACCAGTTAGAATGGCCAAAATTAACAAGACAGGAAACAACAAGTGTTGGTGAGGATGTGGAGAAAGGGGAACCCTCTTAAACTGTTGGTGGGAATGCAAGCTGGTACAGCCACTCTTGAAAACAGTATGGAAGTTTTTTAACATGCTAAAAATAGAGCTACTCTATGACCCAGCAATTGCACTACTAGGTATTTACCCCAAAGATATAGGTGTAGTGAAAAGAAGGACCACATGCACCCCGGTATTCATAGTAGCAATGTCTACTGTAGCCAATCTGTGGAAGGAGCTGAGAGGCCCTTCAGCAGATGAATGAATAAAGAAGATGTGGTTCATATATACAATGGAATATTACTCAACCATCAGAAAGGATGAATACCTACCATTTGCATCGACACGGGTAGAACTGGAGGGGATTATGCTAAGTGAAATAAGTCAATCAGAGAAAGACAGTTATCATATGGTTTCACTGATGTGTGGATATAAGAAATAACGTGGAGGATCACAGAAGGGAGGGAAAACTGAATGGAAGAAATCAGGGAGGGAGACAAACCATGAGAGACTCTGGACTCCGGGAACCAAACTAAGGGTTACAGAAGGGAGGGGGGTGGAGGGTAGGGTAGCCAGGGGATGAGTATTAAGGAGAGCACACAGGATCATAAGCACTGGATGTTATACACATCTAATGAATTATTGAACACTGCATTAAAAGCTAATGATGTACTATATACTGGCTAATTGAACATAACAATGAAAAAATAAAAATAAAAGATAAAATATCATGCAAAAGTAAAAAGAAATTTTAAGCAATTCTACCAACATATGTGACTTCAAAAAGTTTATTCTCATTACACAGAATTGCTCTGATATCAGGCTGTTTTTCCATCTAATAGCTGTACATTTATGGGCTTTTGTTCACTCCTAAGCTAGTGATTTCACTGGATTTATGAGTGGGTTGGTTAAAAACATACCACAAGTCTGATTTGAGAAATGGAAATGGAAGACCATTCCCAGTCTCCACTTCATATGGAGTTACTAAAATGTAAAAACGTTCTCTACAGAGTTTTGTGCATATGCCAATGCAGTCTTTAAATTTCCATTTAGATAATTAGCTTATTGTCTTCATTATGAACCTATATTTTTAGGTAAGAGCTTGCATGCTGACTTAAATGCTATTGATTATTGATTCCATTTTATGTTATTACAGAGAATTACTTTAAAAATTTAAGGTTGCTTGTTAATTGTATCAATAGCTTATTACATTTATGAATCTTTTACTATATTTATCATTGTACTTTACATATTTGAACATACTGTTTTTATTATTAGAAATCTGAAATGCTCTTATTTCAAAGCTCCACAAGTATTATAAATTGGGTATAAATTTCACAATATTATAAATGTTATGACTATTTTATGTAGGCTAAAAATTTTCAAAGCAGATATACATAAAGAACAAAAGTCACTTGCATAGTTGATGTGACATAAATGATTTTAATGAAATGAAGGGAATTCTGTCTCTAAGCATGCAGACATATTAAATTCAGCTCTACTCCATTAAACTTTTGTGACTTTTTCTATGGTAATGTACTTCATTGACTTTTTCTTAGACAAGCCTATAAGCTCTATAAGAGTAGCAATGTCTGTTTCATTTACCTTTTTATATATCAAGGCAAGGACAGTTTGTGTCACATAGTAGGTGCTTGATAAACATCTGGTAAATGTATGATCAATTAAAGAGTGGATGATAGGATTCCAAAAACTTACATAAATTAAAATTTAGTCATTTATATTTAAATTGGTTTCTTACTTCACAGTTTTATATATATTTACCAAAGAAAGGATGAGTTTTCATATAGAATTTAATTTTTGTGGGCATACATTAATTAAATGCAGGTTCTTAAAACTCAAGGAGCTAGTCTTCTGTTGAGAAGATACAGAAATGTCTCTATAAAGTTGGGTATTTAGTCTAATAGAAATATGAAAATATACAGGGACAATACAGAAAAATAGAAAAGGAAGCCTCTTAATCTCTCTGGGGGAATAAGAGTTGGTAGTGAGGCATAGATGTGAGGGATGATCAAGTGTCTACAAGGTAAATAATACGGAGACTATCATTCTGGGCCCCATGGAACATCACACACACAGGCTTAGGTAATGGAAAGACCTAGGAGAGGGGGAGTTTGAATAGAAATAACTCATTATTTTGGAGGCATGGAGTTTGTTGTGAGCTGAGCAGGAGGAAAACTTGATGTTGGAAAAGTTGAGCAGGAGGCTGAACATAAATGGATCCTGTATATAATGTGAAATAACATATATTTTAATATTGGTACATGTGGAAGCCATTAAAGAAATTTGAATAAGGACTGGTCTGATGTAGTTTTCTTTCTGATAGCATCTGAAGTTATAAGATTAGAGGGGTTTAGGGCGCCTGGGTGGCTCAGTGGGTTAAGCCGCTGCCTTCGGCTCAGTTCATGATCTCAGGGTCCTGGGATCGAGTCCCGCATCGGGCTCTCTGCTCAGCAGGGAGCCTGCTTCCCTCTCTCTCTCTCTCTCTCTGCCTGCCTCTCCGTCTACTTGTGATTTCTTCTGTCAAATAAATAAATAAAATCTTTAAAAAAAAAAAAATAAGATTAGAGGGGTTTAGACTGCCGGTCAAGAATTGGTAATGTTAGGACTAATATTAATGAATATGAAATGTAAATATAAATATAAATATTAATAAGAAAATTAAACAAATGTTGTGACAATAAGGGTGAGACAATGACTATAAAAACTATTAAACTTGTAAATAATTATAGGAAAAAATAGAAAAATTGGAATTTCAATGACCAGTTTGGCTTATATAAGTAGAGAATGTATGTGTCTTACTTCAGATAGGGATAAGATTATTTATGAAGATGGCAAGTTCATTTTGCATTTACATTAATTATGGGCAGAGATAATTTTCAAATATTTGCCAGCTGGTTTGCCATGACCACTAATTTATCAATCCACTACATCAGTATCTTCCTGCTGCATATCATTCTATTCTGTGGGAAATTGTGATATAAAGTAAGTTATTTGAAATATGAGCCTTGAGTTCTTAAGTGATCCTGATGATATGGCTATGGAGTCTTTATAAGGGCGATAGTGGGGGCCACAATCACTGGTTGGATTGATCTTATGGGATGAAATGAGAGTTAATGATTGGGGATCAGCAGTCAAGGAGTGGGCTAACAAAGAGGGGCCCCCCAAAATGGTTAAAGAGTAGAAAAATTGGTATTGGGACAAGGGGAAAAAATATTGTCACAAAAACAAAGAATTTCCAAAGGGAGTATACAATTGACATCAAAACTATAAAATGTCAACCAGCAGTTTCAGGAGAACAATAAGAATAGAAAAAATATTGTAACTTTTTGAGGAGAAATAAATGGAATGGAAAAAGCAACAGATATTTGATTCCTTTTTCTAGAAGCTTGTTAATAAAAAGAGAAAGGTGTTATCTAGGGGAGGACAGGGTGTCAGAGTAGAGTTGCAAAGATAGATCATAGTAAACTATATTCTGAAGACTTTTTTTTCCCAAAAGCTTTTTAGAAAGGATTGGCATTAATTAAGGGATTATCTGAATAAAAGTGTGGTGCTCATTTTGGGATGTAGAAGAACTGGACATTTGTCACAATCAGATTTAGAGAAATTTCAGTGTGTAGACCAGTGAAGTTACCTGGAAATTAAAAGGACTGCCTACTAAGCAGGTTTCCCCTCCTTGTTAAATGTGCTGTATTTGAAACATTTTAAGTCAGTCGGAAAGATTTTATGATTTTATTCTTTTCTTATACTGTTACTACCTCACAGTAACTGTGTATGTATATGACAGTCACTATATTGCTATGTACTGATTGATTAAAGCACAATATAAAATATATCTATAATACTTAAAAGGAAATCATGTGATGGTTCTGAAAACAAAGAAAAAACAACTTTGTGAACCTGTGTCTGTGCAGTAGAGCCCCTTTGAATTATCTAAGTATCATGCAGGCTCTAACTATCTAATTATTGTGTTCTGATTAAGAGCTGCTGTTTAAACACAGTGGGTTGTCAGTACTCAGAAAATTAAAAACAACAGGTTTGCAGTATTAAACACTAAGAAAGAGAACTGTAGTTGAGTCCTCAAGCCAATAAGTGCTCAGTTACACTTAACTCTCCTGCCTCCAAGTTTCCAATAATGTCTTTTTGTACTGGCCAGAATCCTTCCATGTAATAAGAGCTCCTACTCCAATGTGTATATACTGACAGGTTGTTTAATGCTTCCTTTAACAAAAACGCACAGAGCTCAGTAGGGAGGAGAGAATGAAACAGTGATGCACTTTAAATTTTTTGCCTGAAGTGTGAAAAATTCTGTGTCCCCTGAGGACTGTAAATGATAACTTCCAGAGTCCAAGAGTAAATGCCCCCTCTCTGGTGGTAGCAAAACACTTTCCTTGGTAGTGCTTTAATTGTTTTATACTTCCTATTGCATGTCCTCCTGCTTTTGGGTCTAAGATGCTTAAGGACACCAAGCCTTAATTCTTTAGCAAATGCAGACCAAGTTAGAATGGTACCAACTATTGTCTTTGCTAAGTATAAAAGGAAGTAAGATGATTATCCAGATATATATTATTGTTAATCAATTAGTAGACTTTTTTTTTCTTTCTACAAAAGTTAGTAATATAAAATGTGTTCTGTGAAGATGTTACTTCTTTTTTTCACATTCAAGTCAATCAGTATTATTAAAAGCAGAATTTATAATAGCATATACTCTTATATAAGATAGGAATTTTTGAAGAATTAGTGACTAACTTAATTCATTTGGGCCACCATGACAGAAATACCAAACAATAGGTGATTTAAACAACAAACATTTATTTTTCATAGTTTGGAAGTGTGGGAAGTCCAAGATCATAGTGCTGACAGGTTGCAGTCCAATGAGGGCCCCTTTTCTTTTTCATAGACAGTTGTCTTCTGCTATGTCCTCACACTGGCAGAAGGAATAAGAGAGTTCTCTGGAATTTCTTATGAGAGCACTAATCCCATTCATGAGGGATCTACCCTTATGACCTAATCACCTCCTAAAGCTCCACCTCCTAATACCAACATATTGGGAATTAGGATTTTAATATGAATTTTAGGGGGACACAAACTTTTAGTTCATACCAGTGATTTATTCAAGAATCTAAATATTCATTTTAACTTTTTGTTTAATTTTTAATTTTAACACAATAGAGGAATTAAATAATTATTACAATTTTAAGTGAATTCCTTGAGAAAATAACACTTCGGTAAAACAAGTAAGTATTATCTACTTTATATATGCTTAAAACATTGATTTGCATATTCAAAAATTAATCTGCTACAAACCCATTCACATTTACAAAAAAGCCTGTCAGTCATCAGCCTTTTAAAAATCTTTTAGCCAAAAAAGTTACTGTTAAATTAACAATCTAACATAAAGAAAGAATTCTCCTTTGGAAATTGTGATTGATTTCTGAGGAACAAAGGAAAAAAAGTCACCTCAGTTGGCTATATTCCTGTTTCTGTTAGAATATTTTAATAGCTTATGTTACTCATCATGGTTCATTATAAATTTAAAGAGGAAATGACACCTCAGTAACACATAAACAATGTATTTGTTTATGATTTTGATAGACTTTGAGAGGATGCTTGTCAACCTTTTTGAGCTCTTCCAAGATACTTGTTATATGAATACAAGGTAATCAGTCAGAAATAAATGGAAACACACTATTGAAAATAATTTTCAAAAGTTGACTATATTCAACCCTGGGGTTATGTAAATGCTGAAAAACAAAATAAAACAAACAAAACAAAACAAACAAAAACAGTTAATCCCCACCTTTTCCTTATTTTCTTTCCATTTGTTGTTAAAAGGAAAGTCATTCATTTCTCCATTTGACCAGTCTATAGGACTACCATTTAAGCTTTTAGTTATCTATTTTGCCACCAATGGCATTTTGCTACAAATAAACAAAATATCAGATGAGGACCAACCCAATGATAATTATTTCTCATTCCTTGCACATGTAAGAATCACTTTTAATTTACTCTCGTGCAAGGGCCTGCCTTGCTTAAGCAGTAATCCTCTGTGGACTGAGCCTCACTCAGTTGTACAGCAAAAACTGGCTTCTACTCCACTCTCCTCCCACAGTTCCTCCTTTTTCTACCAACTGCACTTCCATTTTTTGCTCTGATCCATATATTTATTACTTTTGTCTCTGTTTCTTGATATCCTTGCAAAACTCTGTCAGGAATTTGGGAGGACCTATCTCTGAATCTGTTCCTACTCCAAATCCTTTATTTATTTTTTTTTTTTAAGATTTTATTTATTTGACAGAGATCACAAGGAGGCAGAGAGGCAGGCAAAGAGAGAGAGGAAGGGAAGCAGGCTCTCCGCTGAATGGAGAGCCCGAAGCGGGGCTCAATCCCAGGACCCCAAGATCATGACCTGAGCCGAAGGCAGAGGCTTTAATCCACTGAGCCACCCAGGCGCCCCTGCAAATCCTTTCTTAATCTGTGTTTCCAAAATTTTAAGGATCGCTTCTTGAATTCTTCCATTTGTGTTTGCTTCTGGTTTTGAAAAGTTCCCCATATATGTAATTATAGTTCTTTTATTCAAGAATACTGGCTTATATTTACCACAGTATACCTTACCCTAATCATTTCATCTCATTAACAGATGTAGAAAAAAATACATGCAGGTCTACACACATGAATCTAGATACTTCAGAAGGAGATATCAAGCATGAGTCTAGGGTTTCTGGTGGCTTAAGCAACAAAATGGGGGTTCCATTACTAAGATGAGGAAAACTGTGGAGAACAGACTGGGGGGAAATGAAATGATTGATTGGACACTTCAAGTTTGAGGTATCTGTGAGGCTTGCAGAGAGAGGAGTTACCAAGGTTAACACTTGTGTTCATGACTTAGGGAATTCTCAGCATGTAGTATTTAAATACATGTGATCAGATGAGATCAACTCAGGGGGAGAGTGAGGAGAATGAAAAGAGAAGAACCAGAGCAAATTCTTGGAGAAAAGTGAGAAGGTAGTTAAGTATCCGAACACAAAGTAGGCAGAGGAGTTAAGAGCACAACCAGGAAAATGAGCTGTTATTGTAGCAGGCAAAGAAGAGCAAGTTTCAGCAAAGAGGAGCCCTTCAACCCTGCTTAAGTTGAATCTATAAAGAATAAGGGCTAAGAAGCATCTAATAGGTTTTCTGACATGGAGATCATGATAAGCTTGTAGGAGAAATGACTACCTCTTTTTAAGCTCATGATGGTGTATGAAGGAATATCATTAGCATTCTGTTAAGAACCAATGTTTTCCCTTGGCAAAAGGGGGAGAATCTAGCTGAATATTTGCTTCCTATTGTAACAAGCATGGAAATTCCAACTGCAGGGAGGTAGTTTGAGCATGGAAATTCCAACTGCAGGGAGGTAGTTTAGTAAGTTTTTAATCTATATTGTAAATCCTTTTTGTATCACCTGTAAAGTGGAAGATGTTCACATGCTGAACAACAAAATATTTTAGTTTAAGAATACACACTATTGAAATTCTTATACTTGAATATAAGGAGACATACTGCTGCATGTAACAGGAATCATTTAGTATCTGTCTTTCTGTGCCTGGCTTCCTTCACTTAGCATAATGTCCTCTAGTCCATCCATGTTGTCACTTATTACAGAATTTCCTTTGTATAATTTATTTATTTATTTATATTTTTAAAGATTTTATTTATTTATTTGACAGAGAGAGAGAGCACAAGCAGGGGGAGCAGCAAGGAGAGACAGGCTCCCTGCTGAGTGGGGGAGCCCAATGAGTGGGGGACCTTAGGATTGTGACCTGAGCTAAAGGCAGCTGCTTACCAACTGAGCTACCCAGGTGCCCCCAGAATTTCCTTTTTTTTAAAGGCTTTAAAAAAGGTCCCTTTTTTATTTTTTTAAAGGTTAATTCCTTTTTTAAATATATATTTTTTAAGATTTATTTATTTGACAGAGAGAGAGAGAGAGATCACAAGTAGGCAGAGAGGCAGGCAGAGAGAGAGAGGAAGGGAAGCAGGCTCCCTGCTGAGCAGAGAGCCCGATGTGGGACTCGATCCTAGGACCCTGAGATCATGATCCGAGCCGAAGGCATCGGCTTAACCCACTGAGCCACCCAGGCGCCCCAATTCCTTTTTTAAAAAGGAATAGTATTCTGTTTTATGTATTTACTACATTTTCTTTATCTATTGGTTTGTCAGTGGACATTAAATTATTTCCATATCTTGGTTCTTGTGAATAGTACTGCTATGAATATAGGAGAGTTAATATCTTTTCAAGATCTTGATTTCAGTTCTTTTGAATAAGTACCCAGTAGTGGGATTGCAAGATCATATGATAGTTCCATTTTTAATTTTTAGGTAACCTCTGTAATACTTCCCATAACAGCTGCACCATTTTGCATTCCCACCAGCAGTGCACAAGGGTTCTGATTTCTACGCGTGCATGCACACACATACACACACACTTACATACACATATACAAATATATACACATATGTACATACATACATATATATAGCGGTGTGTGTGTGTGTTTCACTATGAGTGTGCTTGTTTATTTATTTCTCTGTCTAAAACTCCATACTGTGGTGAATGGAAGTAGCAAGAGTAGGCATCCTTGTCTTATTCCAGATCTTAGGTGAATATCTTTCAGTTTTAAACTATTGAGTATGATGTTAGCTTTCTGAACTTGTCAAGTATGGCAGTTATTATGTTGAAGTATTGTCCTTTTATTCCTAGTTTTCTGAGTGTTTTTATTGTGAAAGTACATTGAATTTTGTCATTCTTTTTCTGTATCTATTGAGATGACTGGATGATTTTGTATCTTTTATCTTTGTATATTCTGTATATTTTTATCTTTTTTTTCTGTGAAGGTGATTAATTGATGTTTGGTATGTTGAACCATTCTTACATGCTACAGATAAATCTCACTTGTTTGTGGTGTATGATCCTTTTGGTTTGTTAATATTTTGTTGAGTTTTGCGTGTATCTTCATCAGGGATATTAGCAGGTAGTTTGCTTTTCTTGTGGTGTCTATGACTGGCTTTCATATCAGAGTAATGGTGGCCTCATAAAATGTGTTTGGAAATGTTCCTTCATCTTCCATTTTTTGGAAGAGCTTGAAGATAATTGATGTTAATTCTTCTCTAAGAGTTTGGTAGAATTCACCAGTAAAGACACCTTGTCCTGGTATTTTTTGTTTTTTGGAAGGCTTTTGATTACTAATTCAGTCTTCTTACTAGTTATTTGTTCTTTCAGAGTTTCTGTTTCTTTATGATTTAGTCTTGATAGGTTGTATATTTCTAGGAGCTTATCTCTCTCTTCTAGGTTGCTCAGTTTGTTGGCATATAATTGTTAATAGTATTCTCTTATGATCATTTTTATTCCTTTGGCATCAGTCATAATGTCTCTTCTTTCATTTCTGATCTTATTTGAGTCTTCTTTGTTAGATTAGCAAAGTTTTTCAATTTTGTTGATCTTTTCAAAAACCCAACTCAGTGTTGTTGATTTTGTTTTTTTGAATGAATATTTCAGTCCATTGACAAAGTGATTATTGATAGAGAAGTATTTACCATTGCCATTTCTTGTTTTCTGGTAGTCTTATAGTTCCTTTCTCTATCTTTTCCTCTTTTGCTGTCTTTTGTGTTTTGTTAATTTTTTTTTGTATATATGTTTGATTCCTTTCTCTTTTTCTTTTATGTAACTTCTATAGGTATTTTGTGTTTGTGTATTCTCTGTGTATGTGTGACTACCTCATGGTTTATATAAACTGTCTTATTATAGTACTGTAACACTATATTAAGCTAACAGTTTAGCTTCAGTCATATAAAAAAGTCTTTACACACTAATTTCTCCCATTCTCACACATTAGGTTATTGTTGTCACAATTTATATCTATTCATATTGAATATCTTTTGACATGATTTTGTAGTTATTTTTATGAACTACCACTACAGTAACAGTATATATTTATATATTTACCTTTACCAACAAGTTTTATAGTTTCTTACGCTACTGTGTTGCTGTTTCGTGTCTTTTCAGTTCAACTTCAAGAACTACCATTAGCATTTCTTGTAAGGTAGATCTAGTGGTGATGAACTCCCTCAGCTTTTATTTGTCTGGAAAATGCTTATATCTCCTTTATTTTAAAAGAGAGTTTTGCTGAACATGGTATTCTTGCTTGACAGTTTTTGTTGTTGTTGTTTTTCCTCTTGTCATCCACTTCCTTCTAGCCTGCAAGGTTTCTGATGATAAATCTGCTTATATAGTCTTATGAGGGTACCATTGTATACGTCATTCTCTTGCTGCTTTCAAAATTGTCTTTAACAGTTTGATTACAGTGTGTCTCAGTGTGGATTAATGGCATCTGCCCGCCCAAGCTGCCATCTTCATTTTCCCTGTAGATGTTAGACTGTGCTTGTCCCATCATAGCTCCAAGACTAACAAGACAGAAGCCAAACCTCTGGGGAACGCCTTCAGAAATGTGGAGTATTAGACATGCAGATCAATCCTTACCCTCCTCTGGGTGGAGCTAGGGGCTAGGTTTCTCTTCCTGATTGTATACACTATGTAGAAGGCCATGTGCCCTAAAAGAGTGTCCAGAATTACCCTATTGGCTTCATTGGGTCTCGTTTTACATTTTCCCAGGGTGAAGGAGCCTTCAATTAGTTTCTGATTTTTTACAAAGGAAACTGGTACGTGAATTGTTGCTCAGTCAGTGTGTTTGTAGAGAAAGGAGACTGGTGCTTCCTACTTTGACATCTTGCTGACATCACTCCTCTGCTTTTGTATTTTCTATAAAATATGTAAGGTAGTAATATTTTACTAGAATTGTTTGTAAATTACTGTTGAAGACTTCTGAAACGTCATTGAACAAATGTATGACATTCAGCTTTAAGAAATATTGGTATTGAGCTTGAAAAGAGATGAGGTATGTGAATGAGGAGGAAAGCAGATAGGGCCGTATGGTTTCCAAAGTCAGTTTGACATGAGGTGGTCATTCACTGGAATCTCAACCACGAATCAACATAATTTTATTCTATTTACAAGTTCATGTCTTAATATTAAGCACGCTCTATAGCTCTTTGGTACTCAAGCCAGACTCTTATCACAAAGAGCATGACAACTACATGGAGGAAAAAATATTTATCTCATACATATCTGTATACTTTTTCAGGAAACAACTTGGATTGTGGAAAAAATAACAGACCAAATAAGGACACTTATTTTCAATCACGTCTACCAAAAAATAATGAGTTTTTACATTGTTGACCATTACTTAAAATTTCTGTGCTTCAAACTACCCATCTGTAGATGAGTTTGGATTACATTATTTTAAAAGTCTATTTCAGTTCAAAATGCTATGTATGGTTCTATTCTATATAGTAACCATTATATGTATTATGTGTTATATGTATTACATATCATATATACTTTATATAATATATATTATATGCCATACACTATTATATGTTATTGTTATTTAATAATTATTATTAACATTTAATACTTATTTTTTATTTAACAGTATCTAATTATATTTTACATATTAATAATGATGTATATCATATACTACTTATAAGTACTTACTCAATATGGATTACACAGGTATTCTTTATATTAAGATATTAACACAGTCACAAATTCTATTATAGTGTGCTCACTTAAGATCATTTTCTCTCACTTTCATAAAATATCTCTGAGGATACCTCTCGAGAGACTTCCATCTGGTGTTCCTTCTGTTCCTGCCTAAATTTCCATTTATTTGTAAAAGGTCTCAAGGAATTTTCATTTGAAAACTAACAAATCATTAAACCTTCATAACACATCTCATGTTCGTAACTTAAACTCTGAAAAAAGAAAAAAACAGATGACAGTTGAGATAAGTGAATATCTCTATTTACTTTTTTCCCTGTGTTAATAGATATATTAAAATTGAAGTGCTTCAGTGTTCTCTTCCAAGTGGTTAAGGGGCAATGGGTAAAGTAAAGCAAGAAGTAATCTAGTTTATATTAGTTAGGGAATTCTAGAAATACATATAATTTTAAAACCCTGTTTAATTTTGCATCATAATCTATGTAACTTAACAGCAAGTGGAATAAAATCAATTTTTGGCTTAAGTTCTTTGGGGATATTAATTTGGGAGATAGTTTTCCAGTGAAATTTAAGGTCTTAAGGCTAATTTACCGAAAGGCTGAAGAACAGAGCCCTCAGGTGAATGATCTCACAAAAATCATAAGGTAAAATTTAAGGAGGCTGAGACTTGGGAAAATAAGTGAAGCATGAATTCAAAGAATTTACAACATAATCCATAAAGATGAAAATGAAGTAGTTCATAAAGTCAATTGTAAAATGTTACATAATCCAAAGTTATTAAAACTGCCTTTATTAGTGACTGCACTAGCTCCTTCAAAGACAAAAAGTGCAGTGTCTAGTTACATGGCATGGTAAGAAATAAACAGTTTTCTGATAATTAAGAACGAACTCTCTTAATGCTAAGACTTTATGAATATGTTGTTTTTGAGGCACATTCCATTTTCTCCTTGACATAAAATAGTGCTTTCTTATAAATCAGTGACATTAGTATAACCATTAATTCAGAAGAGGTAGTAGAGCTCCAGGATTAAGAATTGGAGCTCTGGAGCTGAATCTTACCTCCCCCAATTCATAGCCGTGGACCTTGAGCAAGCCATTTACCCTTTCTTGGCTTCATTTTCTTCATTTGCAGAATGGAGATGCCACCATTTTAGGATTGTAATAAGAAAGATTGAGACATTTCATTAGTGTACATTAAATAACTTATCCTTTGCCATTATTTTATTTTGAGTTTCTTTCCCACATGAAAGTGTAATTCTGTTTTATGCTAAATAAACACTAAGAAATTCTTTTTGAGGTTATTTCTAGTCCCATGTACTCCACTTTGGAAATAAAAGCTTTGAGATTGATTGTGATACACAAATGGATATCCATGTTATGAAATACTTAATTTCATTCCATATGCTAATAATTTCTTAAGTACTTAGTATAAATATAATTAACTTTTTGTTTTCCTACTGTTCACTCTATGTTTTATTTTTGCAGCAATCACTTACAAAAGTTTTCAGTGAAAATGCAGTTTTCTGTCATTTAAAACATTGTAATTTATCTTTCCAGAATAAGAAAGGAGAAATTATTTTCTGCAGTTTCACAAAGCCTTGTTCTTCACTGTCACTCTTGTCTGCTGACTGTTCCTCAGGCTCCAATACCTTATCCATTTTTCCTTATCACTGATATGAGGAATCATATCATCTATATAACATAAAGGAACATTCATCTGCTCATTTTTTCAGCAAGTAAGCAAACATTCTGCAACATGTATTCCTCTTTTAAGCGGGGGGCTAGTATAGACTCTGAGTTCATTACAAATATTAGTTTATTGGGTCCTTATAACAACTTTGTAGATAGACAATTATCTGTATTTTACAGCTGAGGAAATTGAAGCACAGTGAGATTAATCAACTTACTCAGGACACATAGTTTGGGATTGGTAGAATCATGATTGTATTTGAACCCAGACATCGCAGCTCCAAGATCCACTATGTTGTGTGATCTCACTATGGTTTTGGAACTACAGAGGAGAAGCCTGTTGGATATTCCAAGGATGTGTAGAAGTAGGATCATTTTAGAAAATTTTTCTTCCTGCAAAAATATGTGTATAAAGTACCCTTCCTTATAAAACTATTGTCTTTATTATAGTAGTTAATAGTTACTGAGCACTTTCTCTTTGTAGAGTGCTCTACAGCTATTCATACTTGATATTTCATTTCATACTTTCAGTAGCTCCTTGAAGTAGATAATATTACTAATTCCATTTCACAGATGAGGGAATTGAGGCATGCAACAGTTGAATGGCCTGATTTTGGTTACAAAGCTATTGAGTGGTAAGGACAAAATTTAAGCATGTGCTTTTAAAATATGTTGTTCTCCTTTACTACAAGGAACAATGTCAGACATCTTTTACCAGCCCACATTATTCTTACTTTGTTCTAATACCTGACTTTTAATGCAATGTGTATTTCAAACAAAATTCAGGTAACATTTTATATTATTAATGAATGAAAAATTCTGGCATAAAGTGATTTTTTTTGGGTTCACCTATCTTCTGGGACCTCCTTTTAAGTTGATTTATACCCTGAAAATCATCTTAATTCATTAATATGTTTTAAATGAGGTAATAGCAAGGAGAAATAGAGAAAAATGTGATCATTTATTTATCCACACAAAGCCTATCTAATTATATGTATTTATCTGCCCATCCATTCCTCCATCCATCCATCTACCCAACCATCCATCTAGAGAGTATCCCCTGTGTGTTAGGCATTGTGCTGTACTGGGGATTCACTGTTGAGTAATCAGATAACGTTCTGTATTTGTGGATCTTACTAATGAAAATATTCACAAACCCTCTGTACCTTCTTGGGGTCCATGTTTTCTTGGCAACAAAAACAAATTATTCCTTTTGAGTAAGGGTATGTATGGTTTATTACTAAATAAACATAGGAAAGCACCATTCAAGAAAAATAAATGATTACAGGCATACCTCAGAGATATTGCAGGTCCAGTTCCAGACCATTACAATAAAGCAAATATCACCAGCAAAGTGAGTCAAATGATTTTTTTTTATTTTCCAGTTCATATAGAAGTGATGTTTACTCTATACTATAGTCTATTAAGTGTGCAGTAGCATTGTTTAAAAGAACAGACTATGTATCTTTATGCTCAAGATCATCATCTGAGTTTTCAGCCAGTCATAATCACTAATCACAGATCACCCTGACAAATATAATAATAATGAAAAAGTTTGAAATATTGCAAGAATTACCAGAGTGTGACACAAAGACGTGAAGTTGAGCAAATGCTAATGGAAAAATGGTGCTGATAGACATGCTTGATTCAAGTTACCATAAACCTTCAATTTGTAAAAAAACATAATTGTGTGAAGTACAATAAAGTGAAGCACAATAAACTGACATATGCCTTTACTTGCTTACTAATTAGATGCCCCTCTGTAAGAAGAGATAAATTGTTTTTAAATGATTTTAAAAGACTTGAAGATGAAAACTAATGTGAAAAGTTCAAAATACTGAATTGAATATGTTTATACAGGCTATTTTTTTTGGTTTTGCTTTTTCTCTGAAAACCTCTCATTCTTTTATTATGCTGTTTATTCTAAAATTTGTAGCACTTCTGAAAATTATTGAACCATATTCTTTATTTTGAGGAATATTAGCTAATAGCATTCATCAAGTGGTAGTAGTATTCTGAAAATGCTAAATTTTAAACTAGAAAGCATATTTTTAAATCTCCAAATATCTTGTTCCATATGGAATATGCAAAATCCCTATGTGTATGAGCAGTCACCTGCCCTTCTTATACCTCACTAAAAGGTCTTTCATTCATCTATCATCCATTTCTGGAACATGAATTACATACCAGTGTGCTAGAGACTAGGTGAATGAAATCCTAAAACATCTTTGCTATGAATTGTCACATCAGCAAAAACTATATCAAAATATCTCTTACAAAAATCAAAAGACACAAATACTCCTCTCAGTGTTAAGTTCATTAGCACCAGCTAAGATTTTCTTTGAGGAGCATTATCCAAACAAAACCAGTCAGTGTGGAACAGTCATGTTCAGCCTCCATCTAGAAAATCACTGAAGGAATATTTCAAATAGTCTACATTTAACTCTTTCCAGTGCAATTTAAATTTATGATTTTAAGTTTCCTGATAGCCTCATTGAAGAAGTGAAAAGAAGCAAGCAAAATTAATTCTAATAATACATTTTCTTTAACCCAGTATGTCATTTCAAAATGTAATCCACATGAGAACATTATTAATAAGATATATTACATGCTTTTCTTCATAATAAATCTTTGAAATCTAGTGTTTCTTACATCTCAGTTCAGGCTAGCCACATTTCAAGTGTTATAGCTGCATGTAGTATTGAATAGAGCAGCTCTACAAGAAAACTACTCAGTGTTACAATAAGCTACTTTATATTGCATTTGTTTGGCCTTTGGATGTGGCACTATTTTTTCATTCTTAAGCAACTGTTTATTGTGCTTTTACTTTTTGTCAAATGATGTGCATGCACTAAGAACACAACATGTACAAATGGCCCTACTATTTTGAGTTTGGAAAATTGAAGGAGAGATAAAATTCTAATAAACTGTTACAAAGCAGTGCATCTTGAAGATTTGGAGATACAAAGGGATGGGAAGATGTAACCCAGCCAAGGTCATACCAGGTGAATTGAGTCTGAAAGATGGCAGTGACAGCCTGGAAAAGAGAGCTGATGAGTATATACTAACAGGGAAAAAAACCAAAACCAAAACAAACAAACAAACAAAAAAACCAACAGTGTGATTAAAGACAAGGGGAAAAAAACAAGGAAGGAAGTGCTAACAATTCAGCATTCTCAAAATACACAGTATATTAGGAGGGAATAAATGATAAGGCTGAGTTGGAGGCAGAGGCTAGATCTTGGAAAGCCTTAGATGTCATTTTAAGTAGCTGGAATTCATCCAGCAGGAC
The DNA here is from genome assembly GCF_009829155.1 of Mustela erminea. NCBI lineage: Eukaryota > Metazoa > Chordata > Mammalia > Carnivora > Mustelidae > Mustela > Mustela erminea. Next base: position 106,602,193 of record NC_045617.1, on the reverse strand, counting down.
CAGACTTTAAGTTTTTAAGTTTTAAATAAATTATATTAGCAGCTATATGGGAGTGTATTTGGGAGAAGAGCAGAGGATGGTGGCTTAGGTAGGAGAGGACTGAATAGAGAAAAAAAAAATCTCAATTTGAACAGGGAAATGAGAGAGGAGAGGAAAAATTTTATAAATATTTGGATAAAAACCAATAAGACATATAACAATTGAATTTAAGTTGAAATAGTGTGTAAAGTCAAGGACAACAGTCAGGTTTCTATTCTGGGCTGATTAGGTAGCTGAGAAAAATCAACCCTGAGGTAGAAAATATTGGAAGACAAGCAAGTCGAAGGGAAAGGTGATAAATTCACTTTTGTACCTATGAATCTGAAATGCCTCAAGGAGTATCAGGTCGAGATTTCCATGAGACAATGGATGAAGCTCCAAAGTGAGATCTGACTGGTTTTGTGCTTTAACTGAAGCAATGATAGGGAATGAGATTACCCAAAGAGACTACAGAATTCTAAAACCACCTTTGAGAAAACAAAGTGGCTCAAATTCCCCACGTCTTTCTAGAAATAATTGGCATTCTCAGTATATCTCCACAGGGCTGACAGAGGAGTGTTTCTAAGATATTGTACCATTGACTTGTTTCAAATTCTTCAGCCACCTTTCTTACTGGTTTGTAAACACAGACTTTATCTGAGACCTCCATTTGCCAGAGGTATCATATTCATCCACATTGGGGTTCCATATAGTTGCATCAAGAACCCGTTTGCCCTGTGCCTTTGTCGTATGCCCCTAACTCTCCTGGAAGATCCCCGTTAGTTGTCTGGACCCAGAGAGCGCCTGTTGTCCTGTACTCTAGTTCCTCAAGGCAGCTTTCCCTGACAGTGAAGTCTGAGTTAATCTCCCTTAATAGAATTCCATAGCAACTTGTATTTATGTCTATTCTAGCATTTCTCATCTTGTTTTGACTGCAGTTGTGACTTTGTCTTCTTCCTCTATAGTACATTCTTTTTGAAAGTATGTTACATACTTCTCTTGTTTATTTGCTTTTTAATCTTCACTGCCTATATCTGGCTCCACAAGGACTCACACATAGTTACTGAGTAAAAAATGCTGAATTTATTTTTGGATTGTATTAATTTCAGTAGAATAGAATTAAATTTGCATGATTGTTGCTAGTAAATATGAAAGAATATACAGTTGTTGACAAGGGTATAGTTTCATGCTGAAAATGCTTTGACCAGTTACAGTTTCTGATATTTGAGATCATATATTGTGGAGGCTTGTATAAAACATATCATTTTTTAAACTTTTAAATATAGCTTATTAAATTTATCTTTTAAATAAACTTTTAAATATATCTTAACTTTTTTTGTCTCTTCTCTTTTGTCTTCTCAAGAAATCTATTAATACCAAGTAGAGAAAGATATCTATAATGATTAGTCTTCTTTTTTGCCCCTTCCTATACTTACTGCATTGGCCAGAATTTCCTGTTTTCCTAAACTGACTAGAGCCAATTTGGCTCTTAGGCTGATGTCAGCATTTTTTGTAAGTATCTATAGAATTTACTAATTAGAGGTGGGTAGTATCTTTATGTCCCCTTCTCCACAACCTCACCAGCAGGGTTATATTACAAAATAAACAAGCCTAGATTAAATTCTGTTAAATCTGCCATGAAGCATAAAAAAATTCTACCACCGTATCTTTTAGCCTGGGTAAATCTCATATGTCCTTGGCCCCTTAAGTCATGTTTTGAATAAAAGATTAATTTTAAAGCTAATACATCACATTTTAGTGGCAGCAACAGCAAACAGCTTCATGGTACAATAAGGTGAAGAAAAACATGCTTCTTCTGTAAAGTGGAAAAGAAATGACAAATAAGGCTGCATACCTAAAGTCATTCTCTGTTGGCTCTGTTCTTAGTTATGAAATCTTCCTAAATGATCGTAGTACTCATTTCTTTAATAAAGAAATATTAGATCTAACATTCTATGTATTAATTAACAAAATATATTTTTTGTATTTTGATAAGGACATCTGAAGTGTTAAGTAACCAACTTTCAAGTACAGATTACTGATTAAGATGTTTCATTTACCTATTGCTTCATAATAAATTATTCCAAAAAATTTAGTTCTGGAAACACCAGATAATCATTTATTTGCTCACAAGTTTGCAGTATTGAAAGGTCCATTGAGGAGAGCTTATTTTTTTTTCCACTTGGAAACTTCTGGGGCTAGAATGTCCAAAATGACTTTTTCATTCATGTGTCTTATGTCCCAGTCCAGATAATTAGAAAAATAGAATGCTGACCATGCCTCTGTCATTCACCATTTTTAACTCTCGGTGTTTTGTTTTGTTTCTCTCTTTTTCTCTGCCTGTTGCCTCTCCATATGGCTGGTGTGGGTTTTTTTTCACGTACCGTGTGGCCATCTCAGGTTACTGACTACCCTATGTGGTGACTGACTTCCTTCAGAGCACAAAAACAGAAGTTGCTAGGCCTTCTTAATTTCTAGGCCTCTAAAATATCACTTCTATTGCTTTCACAGTGCTGGCAAATATCAGCTGATATCAAAGATTGAGGAGAAATAGACTCCATTTCTTGGTAGAGAAATGAAAAGTTCATGCTAAAAAAAGAAAATGTTTAATAGAGATAGGATTGCAAACTTAGGAATGTGACCTACCACAAATAATTAAACATATTAACCAAAGACCCCTAAGGTGTTTATTAGAAGTAATTCATACCCATCCATACATTACGTAATTTATACTTAAATATTTTCAGATTGCACTACAGACAATAAAATTCTTTAAAGTGTATTCTAGTAGTGCTTCTATAGATTATACACTAATTGTTCTGTTGTTTGTGTGGCATATACCAAGTACAGGATATCAAAAGCTTCAGGTTGGGACTTTCCTATGAGTACCCGCAAGCTGCATTCTTCAATATCTGATCCCCCTTCACAATGACTTGAGCTGCCTGAACTTTTGTGGCATGCCTGAACACAGTGGAGGGCCTGGGGTATAGTGTGTCCTATAGTGATATTCTAGATGATACTTCTCTGTATCCCCAAAGGCTCTCTCCATTTTCTGTTGTCATTACTTCATACTCCAGAAAGGTGTCTTGCCCTCATGTTACCATTTCTAATTATTTCTGTTGTCTAACATTTCCCTTCTCTTCTCTTTTTGTGCCTTTTCCCCCCTACATTCCTGCTTTTTTTCTTTCATTTTCTTGCCACCAGTCATTCTTCCTGTGTCCTTGCTAGCATTCCTTAGATTACTAAAGCTGTTACCAACTGAAAAGAATTTTTTCTTTTGTGTGTTTACTTTTTGTTTTATTTTATTTTTGTTTCCTTGCTTCTTTTCATGGCTTCCTGATTTCTCTATCATTTCTTTTCACTTGAGGCTTTTCTGAATGGTTGACTTTATGTCCGGATATTTAAATAACTTAAATACAAACACCTGAATGATCCTTAAATGGTAAAAAGAACAAAAAACAATGAGAACGATAAAAATACCATTTAAAATAGTCATCTTTTATCAATTGTCCAGTTTCTTTAATGTAAAATTATGTGTGCCTTAATAAAAATCTAGAAGCCACATAATTTGGATTAATTAGCATGATTTTTCAAAATCAGATACATTTTGAAGGTAAGGAAACTTGAAAGCATGTTACTTCAGGTAAAATAGATTGATTTGCCATTGGCAGGGAAGAGAACACTTGTGTAGAGCATCATTTTTGTATCCTCCTATGATTAACAAGAATCATCTTTGCAAAAGTGATCAAATATTTTTTTTTATTTTCCATGTATGCTTATTTATAGTGTTCTTAAATTTGGAGTTTATAATAATTAGAAACTCATTCAAAATTTTAATTGAAAGGAAGCTTAGCAATCAGAGTTTAAATACTCCTGTATGTGAAAAAAACAGAATAAAATGACTGAACCAAGTTCAGACAACTACTAAGGACAGCCAAGAGCAAAACCAAAGTCAGCTGGCACTAAGAAAAATCTTGGGGTTTATGGAGGATTCCTGATTGATTTGCTTAGTTCCTAGATCTTTGTTGGGAAGATATAAATAGTGAAGAAAACAGGAAAAAGGCTGGAGGCTAAATTTAAGTGGGTAAGAAAGAAGAGGGAGATTATTATAAAAGGAAAAAAAATTGGAATGCTGAAGAAAGAGGATAAGCAGTACACAGTATGAGTCAGAAAAGTGAAGAGTGAGGTTGGGTAAAGAATGAGAGGAGCTTGGGACTAGCTGCTTTAATGTGGGCTTTATGAAGAGGGAAGGATGTTTCAAAATACTTTTTAGGAAATCTCACTGTACAACTAGCCTCATCCTGCCTGCCTTTGATATTTTAAAAATTTTTAGTGATGACATACCTTACTTTTAATGTTTTAATGGTATAGTGGAGTCATTTGCACTTTTTTGGGGGATATGTAGCTGTGATAGAATAAAATTTAAATAAAACAAGAAAGGATGCTTAGTTTAATTTTTAAATGTGCTTAGTCCAAGACATTATTAATAAACTGTGCTTCTGCTCCTACCTACCATTTGATAGAATGATAATGATTTTGTGTAGCTTCTCACGAAATAATAGCCAGCATGTATTGAACACTTGCTCTGAACCAATCTGCTAAGAACCTTACAGAAAGTAGTTCCCTCATCACAACCCCAAGAAGTAGAAACTATTATAATCTCCATTTTAAAAGGGAATGGTTTGAATTTTGACAGATTAAATGAGGGCCCTGGGAAAACTGATGAAGTCTCAGAATAGTTTCACAATGATAACCCTATTTATGACACTGCGTTAAAGTGAAAATGAAAGTAAAAGATGTTATTTCATATTATTATATAATTTTATTAGGGCAGTTATGCCCTCCCACTCCTTCCTCTCTCAAAACAACAAAAGCTCAGAATAGTCAATTTCTGGTTCATTCTTGGTCTATTCTAATAATCATCGTATTTTCTATAATCTTTTAACATAAGATGCTAAGAGCCAGGAATTTGATTTTATATTCTGAAATAACATTTCAAGGAAATACCTTTTATGTTTATTGTGAAATTTTGATACAATTTATAAATACATTGCTTTGAAATGCTCTTGTCAGAGTACCAGTTATGGTCAGATAATTAATTAGCAACCTCTTCTTCCCAGAGTAAAGAAGTCTTCCACATGAATAGGAAAAACTATTTTGACTGTCTTTATTATTCAAATAACTATTTTGACTATGGAAAATACAGTCTTATGGCCTATACATTATTTCATGAATTTCTACTGTAATTAATTTGGAATCTGAATAGGGCTCTCTGTTCCTTTATTTGTATTTAGTGATTTTCAGTATAGATCTTGATGTTAATGCAAAATGCATTTTTACATCTCCCCTGTTACTATTCCTGGTTATCTTCTAAAGACCAGCAGTTGATGTTGCAAATGTTGAAGTTGAATATTTTATATAAAATTACCAGGCAATAAAAGGCAGCACTAACTCTGGCCACAAATTGTTGACGGCTTCCTCCATCTATTTGATATCATCACTCTAATTTGAGTGTTCAAACAGTCCCAAATACCGGTAATAAAAAAAAAAATGATCCTGAAAAAACCCTAGTGAATAACTTAAAACTGACAGCTAGATAATACTCAACTTATTCCAGGTCTAAGAAAGCAAAACCATTTCTAAGACAACACTTGGGGGGACAAAACTGGCTGTTTATATATGCTATTTCCATGTATGAGTCCATCTTATATTTAAAATTACAGTTGCCATTGAATAAAGAAGGGGAGGGATAAATAAAAAGCTCTGGTACTCAAAACAATTAAAGATATAAGCAGCTTTGAAGAGGAAAAAATTATAATCATTGAAGTAGTACTTCTCTGATTACATTTCCCTCCAACCCAAGAGAAGTTTTACTTATATTAGATTTGTGGGAAGATGTTTTGAGACTATTTAGTAAGTTTAATTAAAATTATGAAAAAGATACAGAATATGGACTAAAATGTTTTAATACTCTGTTAAAATGATATATATACAATGTAGATTATATTTTATATGATGTATTCAAATTTAGCTATTTTACGAATACTTTTGGACCCATAAGAGAATCCATCTTTCCCTTATTTATGTTACTGTGGCGATGTCTACATATTTTATTTATTTATTTATTTATTTAGCTTTTGCTTTTTTTTTTTTTAATTGTGTCATGTTAGTCACCATACAGTATATCACTAGTTTTTGGTGTAGCATTCCATGATTCATTGTTTGCATATAACAACCAGAGCTCCGTGCAATCCATGCCCTCCTTCATACCCACAACCAGACTCACATTCTCTTCAGTAGTCAGTTCTGTATCTGGCTGTGCCTTCCCCTATATGTTAAGTCTTAGAAAATACTTCTTACATTTTATTTGTATTTTTATCTTCAGGGTCTTGGACAGGACCTAGTTCATAGTACAAAGAACATGTTTTCTGAGTAAATCATAAAATTGGTTTTCTTTAAAAATATACACTTTTATAGCTCTTAATTGCAGTATTATGTTAGTAGGAATATATTGTAGTTCTATATTCTTTAGTAAATTTTCCAGAAAGGATCACTTTTTGGATGTATTGTGTCCAAAACACAGCATATTTGTTTTTGCCTGAGATTGATTTTCCCTTTCTGAGTTACTCCTAGGTTTTCAAGATAAAACATTTCTGAGTCCCTTTGCTGCACAGGGCTACATCAGCTAAGCCTCCTTTTGTTTGTTGTTACATCTGAGAGCCCACAGGGCATAGGAATGGGATAACATATACATTGAACATGAAGTCCTTAAAATCTTCGCTCCTTTAAGAAATAGTTACTTTCTTTGGCATTCAGTAACCTAGCTCTAGTACATTTCATATAGTAATAGGAGTATTGGTTTTCCATTTGGCATTCTGCAGGCCTATTATATATAGAAGTAGAGTGGTGCCTTTATAACTATGTTGTGTGTATTTTGTAATATAACTATTTGTGTGTATTTTGTAAAACAAGTAAAAGAAAGAGAAAATACTTTTCCATCAAAAGTTTCATCCTTGGGGCGCCTGGGTGGCTCAGTGGGTTAAGCCTCTGCCTTTGGCTCAGGTCATGATCTCAGGGTCCTGGGATCGAGTCCCACATCGGGTTCTCTGCTCAGCAGGGAGCCTGCTTCCCTCTCTTTCTCTCTCTGCCTGCCTCTCTGCCTCCTTGTGATCTCTGCCTGTCAAATAAATAAATAAAATCTTTAAAAAAAAAAAAAAGTTTCATCCTTAAGCTGCCTAAAAGCTGTAACTACTATCTTATAGTTTAATTTTCCAAAAATTCTAATCTGACAAAACATGTATTTACAACTAAAGAAAATACTACAGTTACAACCAGGTCAGGAATAGTTCCAACTTACTGTGCACCAAGAAATTCTGACCCAAGAGATAGGTCGAGACAACATGGCACCATGCAGGAAGAAGTGCTAGCTAACTTTTCAGGTAGTATAGAATATCTTAAGTAATGGCTCATGTTTTCATCTCTTGTTCAGGGGTGTAGTTTGCTCTTTCCAACATCCCAACATGGTCAGCATGCATAAAAATATACATGGTTAGAATTTTTATGGAATGGTCAGAATTATGGAACCAGGTAATTATGAAAGACAAATTGAAGATTTTTTCTTGTAAAGGTTTATTTCTTCATTTACGGTTTTGGAATAATGTCTACAATCATAAAATTCTATGGATTAAATATTCTAATGCATATAAGGTTTTCTTCAGAGTGTTTGTCACCTAACAAACACTGAAGTGACACTCATTTCCTTTCCTTCTTTGTCAGCGTTAAGATCATTATCATTATTATCATCATCCTTATTGATGTCATCATCATCAATACAAGGTCCTAAAATTGAGTCAAAGAAACTAATACAGGAATAAAGATATAAAAGAATATGTTTAGAGATCATACATGTATTTGAAAAAAAGCTGTTATCCTAGTTGAAAGAAAACACAGTAAGGTCAATAATATGATATAACTATGGTGTAACTGGGAAAATCTATTTTTACATTGTGAGAGATATATAAGTAGGAATTAGAATAATGAGAATAAAAATTCTTGCTGACACTAAGTAAATGTGCTTATGTTATTAATGTTCTGATTATTACCCCTTTTATAGAGTGATAATGATCTTTTGGCCCATATTCAGAGAATGGTTCAAAATATTGATAAGACTTGAAATCTTTAGAGAAAAGTTAGTGGAGCTGCACAAAGAAATGTTTTCAGATATCGGTAGAGTTGGTTTATGGAATAGAGATGAAACTTTGTTTATGTGGTACTATGAGACAGAATGAGGGCTGTTATGGACTGACTGTATCCCCTCCTAAAATTCATGTACTGAAGCTTTAACCCTCAATGTGACTGTATTTGGAGATAGAGCCTTTTGGGAGGATCAAGTTTAAAAGAAGTCATAAGGATGGAACCGTAATCCAATAGGTTGGTGCCCTTATAAGAAGAGCTCAGAACTCTTTCTTCTATTTGAGGACATAGTAATAAGGTCATCCTCTGCTCTCACCAAGAACTCAATTGACTAGCGATTTGATCTTGGACTTATTAGCTTCTAAAGCTGTGAGAAAATAAATTTCTGTTATTCAAGCCAACCAGTATTTTAGCTTTGGTATTTTGTAATGGAAAGCCCAACAAACTAAGATAAGGACTAACAGTGTGATTATAGGCAGATCAATTACAGTGCAAAGTAGAAATGCTCCTTAGAATCTAAGAGCAAGTGAGATATATCAGGTGTTAGAGAATTTTTCATAATTGGAGAAATTCAAGAATAGGCCAGCAAATAATGCAGCAGGGAGTTTACCAGAGTGATTAAAATATCAAAATAGTATTCAGATTTAGGTTAATGGTTTCCCAACATTGATTAATAAAATGCCAGTTTTCATAATTCCTGGGTAAAATAAGAATCTTTTCTTTCTGTCAAGTTAACAACCTCTCTTAATGGTTTTGGAAACTTTAATTATCATATCTGGAGGTCTAGGAAGAACAAGACTAGAGAACTATTATTTTATCTTACCCCCCCCCCATTTTGTGATTCTTCATCCTCTGCCCACTAATGTGGAATGACAAGATACTGTATAAAAGAGAAAATCATACATAATTCTTATTTTATGGAAAAATCATAGATGCTTTTTAAGCTGAAAGACCATAGACTCACTGAGCCATTGATTTCAGTAACCATACTGCTAGTTAGGATTTGATTCTTTTCGTGATTTGACATATGTTGTTGTCTTCACTATTAACCACTTTGCCTACTCTCAGCTATGAATTTCTTCACTCTCTGTTTCCTGGTATCAAACTCGTGGCTTTCTTTGGATACTGTCTCAATGCAACATGACCCCAGATTATTTGATCTGTGTGGATTTATACCATATATCATATTACTTGATTTGTGAAGTAGACCCTGGAGAGTGGAAGCCAAATTACAATATTCCAGCTAAAGTATAGCAGTTCCCTGCATTGCTAACATAAAAATAATGGGAAAGCTCTTTGTCTTGAGATCTGAGAGTAGGTAGTTTGGAAATTAATATTGAATAATCCTAGACTGGAAGGCCTTACTTGGTGCTGCTCAGACTTCACTTGTGAGAAGGAATTGCATGTCTGATATTTATAGCAGAATACTTCTTCAGTGATTTATTGAAATTGCTCTCTTTTTGATGCACTTTAATACCATGTTGTCCACCAAGCTATGCCACTTGGAAACAGATTCTACCTACAGAGCATCATAAGTGAATGGCACCCTCTGGTGAGAGATATTGAGATGCTGACTAAACAGTCTCTATCCATTTGCAAGTATTAATGTACAAATGTCTGTTGAAGATACAGATGACAGAGGGCCAACAATAGACACAACCTGGGGGAAATCAAACAAGGTTAGCTTTTCTAAAGGGTAATAAAGAATTTATTATAGACAGGGTATTCAGTAAGGAGATCAGTATCTTTATCCAGTGTCAGATAAAGGTCTTCAGGTCAGCAAAAGGCCTGAGGATCCCATGAGTCCCTCTCAAAATTTCTACCAATTTCTCCAGTCACAGTTTTATATACATGAAATTAAACTGTAGAGAACACAGCTTCATCTGAAAAACTGAGAAAATATTCCTCCTTGACTAGGTTTGCCTCATCAGTCTTGGCATTACCCTATATCAAGGGTTAGCAAACCACAGCCAAATCTGATCTGCCACCTGTTTTCAAAGTTAAGTTTTATTAGAGCATGGCCACACCCACTTGTCTTTGTTATTGTCTAGGCCTGCTTGCACATGACCAGGGCAGAGTCTCAATTACAGAGATCAGATGTCACTCAAGGTCTAAAATATTTACTATCTGTCCCCTTTTGGAAAAAGTCTGCTGACCTCACTACTATGTTACAAGAATCAAAACAGTAGCCCTGAACTACTTCATTTCCCTCCCCAACAAGCTTTTAAAATTTGGTTACAATACATCCCTTCATTCAGTACTATGAAAACAGAAAAAGGGCAAATTACTCAGATATGTCTGAGAATTTAGGAACATTCTATACATTTCTGCCAGAACCTTGAAGAGATATTTTGGAGAAGTTGCCTGATGGCAAAGAAGAATAGGCATTTTTTGGACCCCTCTTAGCTGAAAAATAAAAGTGTCACTTGTTCCATAGCACATTAATTTATTTGGCAGTTAGAGTTTAATTGTGACCTCTTTAAGCTATAAGCAAAATAGGCCATCCATGCACAGGGTTTTTTTGTTTGTCTTGTCTTTACTTTTTTTTTTTTTTTTTAACGTTATTCAGTATATGTGATTTTCTTCATGGGGGTGAAAAAGTCATCAACAATTGGTATATTATTCTGAATTCTAATTATTTTCGATCTCATTTTTTAAATTTACTTTTTTCAATATATATTTTAATTATTTTGTTTTGATTCAGGTTATTTAATGTGATCACCCAAATATTAATTGGCCAAAGAGAACCTTTGAATAAATGCAAATTGATTCTGCCCCCAGAAATAGATGTTGACTAATTCAAGTTTAATGAGCCTCAAAATAGCATTTTAAGTACATTTTTATTTTTTATAGACTTTAATCATATCTGTCTTTAGGGCTTGGATTTAGGAATGCTGAAGAACTATTCTGGGCTAATTAAGCTTGTTCACCTGACAGATTTTTCCACAGCTTACCTGACTCTGCTCAGGGCCACAGAAGTTGTAGTTACAATAGGAGAGGAAAAAAAGGAGATTATGTTGGAACCGATTTTGACAATATGGAGACAATCCCATCCCCCAAAATCATTCTGCATAACAGTGTCTCTCATTACTTCAAAACTGCATGTGTTTGGCAAACATTGGATAATTGTGTCATCTCTACACCAGAACCTAAAGCCTGTGCAGAAACATCCCTTTTCCAATCAAGTGAAATTGTCCAGCAGATGAAGATGTACAAGGAGCCAGCATTTAAAAGATTGGGGAAATGTAAAAATTAAAGTGTTTTCTTTAAGCTTGGGATAAGAATATTCATTTTGGTTGTTTTGAATCATGATTTAAATATTCAGAAATATAATTATTCTACATTTAATTAAATTCATTCTCCTAATGTAAGAGCTGCTTCAGGGGGAAGAGGCTAAGTAATTTTGGAAACTGTGCTAACTCTCATGGGACACCAATATGCCATTTAATCTTCTAAAGAAATAAATTACTAGAGTAAATAGCATTCAGATGACAAGGCAGCAAGTGGGATGGAACACAACCGAAACAGTAATTCCTCACAACTTTTTCTGTTTCTTTTTCTAAAAGATATTAAATAACATATATGTAATAACATGCTGTAGTGTTGGACCTGGGGCCAAACTTCATTATTTACACTTCAGTTACTTTTTTGCTTTTGCAAAAAGGGAAAACTTAGAGGAAAATGGTCAGAAGTCAATGAGGCAGTGCATTTGAAGTGTTTTGCAGAGTCCCGGGCTCCTTAAAGTTTCCTAATCTGACACTTTTCAGATCCCCTAAGCTAGGAATCACCTCACATCTCACAGAATTCCAGAGGCAGTGTCCTGGAGTGTGAAACTCTCCTGTGGCTCCTGTCACTTCTTAATTGTATGGATGTTATTTGTTAACTCTCTCAGGGAAGAGCTTGACCTGACTCATCTTTGTATCCCTTTAATAGCTTCTGTGTTGTGCACAGTAGCCACTCAGTAAATATTTGAATTAAAGTTTGAATTGACTAATGTAGGCCTGGAACAATGAGTTAGAGTCTCCCAGGAAATAAACTGCTCAGGAAAGTGATTTAGACTTATTTAGAAGCTTTAGCAGCTCTCTTGGGTCTTGGATTTGGATCAAATAATCTGGGCTTCCGTCTCAGCCTAATAGCTAATATTGAAGCAACACTTGCACAGAGAAAAGTCAGGGGATGCAAATAGCCAACATTACTTCATATAAAGTAAAAATTAGCAAAAAAAAAGTTTGTATCTTACACTGTGTGAAACTACCCTGAATTTTTTTACATGTTCTCTTAACTCTCAAAAGAACCCTGTACAGTAGATAATTTTATTATCATTGTCTAACTAATGAGGAAACAGGAATAAAGAAGCCCTCAGCTAAAGAGTAGGGTCCAAGTTTAAACTTGGGCCATTAACTCCAAACTCTTTGCTCTTAATTAATTTGCATACAGAACAACTTCTGTGTTTCCCCATGTATGAGACAAATTGGGGACAATGTGTGGACAAATTTTTATTTGTTTTCATTCTAATGTATGTTGGTATGGTTTGATATAGCCTACAACCAAGCTTGCAATTTCACGAGTTTTTTTGCTCAGAACAAAATAGGAGTGGGTAGCAGTGTTGGTTCTGAGTTGTTTTAAAGAAACGTATGAAGCAAACAGTAATACAGGAACTTTAAAACTATAGCAATCATCATAAGGCAGCTTGTGAATGACTGAAGGTTAAGAAACCATATTAAGAAATATCCTGGAAAAGTGCTACCTACATTTTAACTCATTAGAACGTATTTCTTCCTTCTCTGATACATAAATAAATAAAATATAAAAGGATTTATGATAATGTGTACACATAATTACAGTTAAGCATTGAATTAAACACAGTATTCTTTATATTTGTATATATGCATAGTTTAGTGGAATTTAATGATGGAAGTGACATTGCACATACTTAATGACACACTACACATATTTCTCAGAAAGTTTCTAATTTGTCTACATGGATTAGGGAGGCAATTTATTTACTGAGAGATTTGAGACTATCAGTTTTATATCTCAAATTAAGTGGAAAATATAGAATGCTTCAAAAAGAGGGGATGCAATGTAGGTGGAAAATGAAATTGAAAAAAATCAACTATTTTTCCACATGCTTAAATCATGCATCATAGATAAAAGCGAAAGAAAACATGTAGATTAAAGCTCTCTTTTGACTTACAAGGAAACAAACTGTGAAGTTAAGGTTCTGTCTTCACTTTCACTCCTCCACCTACAGAATCAATGTATAGCATATTAGAATGTATATGCCCTATATAAAATCTAAAATTAAAACTTTAAAGTTAGCAATAAGAAATGGCAAATAGTGGTGATGGTGCTTGTGCTAATAAACTAATTTGCTGAACTTATCACTGGAACTTAAAAAAAAAGTTTTCTAAAGATTTTATTTACTTATATAAGTGAGAGAGAAAGAGCAGGAGGAGGGGCAAAAGGAGAGGGTCAAGCAGATTCCATACTGAGTGCAAAGCCTGATGCAGGGCTCCATCCCATGACTCCAAGATCATGACCACAGCTGAAATCACAGCTGAGTCAGACGCTTAACTGACTGAGCCACCCAGATGCCCCGGAATTCATTTTTAAATAACTGTCTCTGTTTCTCTAAAACTGTGATTTAATTTATATTTTCTAGAAAGAGTATGTGGTTGTTTATATTTGATATTGACTGAAGCTCGCTTCCTTCCATTCCTGCCAGAGTTTTCTCAAGTAAATCAGGACATAATAGTCATATATCTAATACTCTGTATATCAGACTTTTGTTTTCAGACATATCAAGCAAACTTCATATTATAAACTGAACTTCATTATTTTGGTTGCTTTTGGTAAGCATTTCCTGCTTTTAAGCTGTTTTGAGTGACTGTTTTGTACCACCAGTAAAAGCAGTGCTCAGGCAAGTCTTTGCCTGTTTCATTACTGCTGCTAATCTCTGGTGGCTCAAAGTGCTAGTTGCTTTTCTCTGTATTTACAAATTCACTTCTAATAAACTAGATTGTCTGCACCTGTGGGACTCTGACAGCCCCAGCACAGATGTTACCCCTGTCCCATCAGGCTGGAAAAGCTAGATTGCAGGCAAGAGCAAAACCACTTGGCAGGGACAACTTCCCAGCTGGCTGTCTTGGGCACCGTCGGTCTTTCTTAACCCTTTCTTCCCGGTAATGGTACCCCCCCGCCCCAGGCCCAATACCCCTGCACTTTTACTGGCTTCTTCTGTGTTCTCAGGAAAGAATCTGATCAAAGCAATTATAGCAAGTTGTTAAATGTTTGATAATTTGATATGCTTCCTCTCCTGGGGATATTTAGACTTCAGTGAGCTAAAAGCCTTCATCCAAAAGAATAAATCTCAGAGGGTGAGATTTCTGGCATCAGCAAGCCAAGAGAAAAGTTGTTGCTTGTTTTTGAGATTTTCTGCATGCACTTGAAATCATATCAGATCTGTTTCAACCACGTGATAAGATCCACATTGCCTCTTTATGATAGGATTTTCAAATGCCTGCTCTAGAAGATACACAGGTAATCATGGAGAAAGATAATTTGAAAAGCCAAAATATTTAATAAGGCATAGCCCTCAAGGGTTGGCACGGGACTCATACGAAGTGTAAATTTCAAGTCCTGGGGCATTTGGACTCAAATGCTTATAAACTTTACTATTTCCAGCTGAGTTTTACAGACTATTGCTCAGACAGACTGGTGCATACCATTACTATAATATTATATAACACCTATTCTAAGATTATGTGGCAGGAATATTTAGTGAAGAGGGCAGACCAAGTTCCTATCTTCATGAAGCACCTGGCCATATTACATTATAAATATTTGTTTGCATATTTATCTTCTGGCCTACACTGGAAGCCACTTTAGGACACAGATATGTCTTGTTCAGCCATCTGTCTACAGCCCATAGCCCAGTTTCTAGTGACTGTAATGCTAAATAAATAGTTGGAGAATAAATTCTAGAGAAGTTTTTCAGCAGGACCTGAGTAAAAACCATCAGAATACTGTGTAATTAGTGGAAATTAACAACTTTGGACGAAGTTGGGTAAGGAGAGAAGGTTGGAGGAGAGAGGATTATAAAAATAACAATAAAATTCTATTTTCTCAAAGAACAAAAAAAAATTTGTTCTTAGAATACTTATGATCTGTTCCTTTTTCTTCTATCCAGATAAAAGAACAGGGTCTTAAAAATGAGCAAGCAATGCTTGAGCTGCTATAACAAAATACCACAAATGAGGTAGCTTATAAACAACAAATTTATTTCTCACAATTCTGGAGACTGAAGTTTGAAATCAGGGTGCTATTGTGCTCAGATGAGAGTCCTCTTCTGGGCAGACTTCTAGTTGTATTTTCACATACCAGCAGTGGCTAGAGAACTCTGTGGGGTCTTTTTTGTAAGTGCACTACTCCCATTAATGAGGACTTGGTCCTGCCAAAGGAGCAGCAACTCCCAAAAGTCCTACCTCCTCATACCATCACATTAGGCATAAGAATGTCAACCTACGAGTTTGGGAGGGCCACAAACATTCAGACCATAGTATTCTACTCTGCCTCCTCCCCAAATTCATGTCCTTCTTGCATGCAAAATATATTCATTCCACCTCAGTAGCCCTAAAAAAATCTTCACTTACTCCAGCATCAACTGAAAATTCTGTCTAAAGTCTCATCAAAATGTCATACAAATCAGATATGGGTGAGACAGTTCATTCTGAGGTAAATTGCTCTCTAGTTCTGAACCTGTGAAATCAAATATAGAATGTTCTTCCAAAATACAATGGTGGGACAGTTATAGGATAGATATTCTCCATTCCAAAAGAGAGAAATAGAAAGGGGGGAAAGAATAACAGATTCAGAGCAAGTTCAAAACCTTAAGACCTACTGGAACATCCCTGCCTTCATGACTTTGCTGAGCACAGCCCATATGACAGCTTTCAAAGGTTGTAGTTGCTGACCATAATTTTTCAAGGTTGGCATCCCAGGCAGGTGCTCTACCAGTCTGGGTTTGTAGGTTCAGGGCTCCAGAAGGCTCCATCTTTGAAATCTAGGTGGAGATAGCATACTCCGTGCTTTGGAGGCAATGGTCAATACTCAACACTGTGCAGCACTACCCCCGTGGCTCCTGTCAGGGGTCTTCTCACCTGCTGAAACCCAGGGGTAGCCTCCCTTTTGAACCTGTAGAGGCAGCCTTGATAATCTCTGAATCAAGATGGGGTCCTTCTCTCCTTGTCTTAAGAGTATTACGTGTGCTAAGTCAATAATAGCTCCATGTCCTTTCCTGTAAAATCTAAGAAGTCCTGACACTTTTCTTCATTTCTTTACTTCTCCTTCCCCTTCAGTTCAAAATAGCTGTTTCTCTGCTGGAGTGGCTGAATAGGTTTTTGGTTAATACCCATACTAATCTCCTTACCAGAAGGTCCCTCGGTCACACACCATTAGTGTTCTCTTCAGAACATGCTTTCTCACTTTTTTTATGTGGATAGGCTGAGAATTTTCAAAATTTTTTTAAGTTCTTCCTTTTTGATTAACAATTCCACCTTTAAGTGATTTCTTTCTTCTTTCATTTTGCTGTCAGCATTCAAGAGAAGCCAAGCCGCACCCTCAGCACTTTGCTTAGAAATGATTTCACCTTTGTGATGAGATATATTAATTAGCTTGGCTGTAGTAATCATTTCACTATGTATATGTAGTCAAATCCATCATGTTGCAACCCTAAATATATATAATTTTTATTAAATAAAATTATAAAGAAATAAATATCTTCCACCAAATAATTTCATAGCTCACGAGTACTATGTTCCAGGAAACACTAGGACACAAATACAATTCAGCCAAATTCTTTGCTGCTTTATAACAAAGGTGGCCTTTCTTCCTTTATTCAATAGTGTGTTCCTCATTTTCATCGAAGACTTTATTAGAGTGGTCTTTAACATCCATATTTTTACTAACATATTATTCACCACCACTTAGATATTCTCTAAGAGGACTAACACTCTCTCTACAGCCTTCTCTTTCTGAATCATCACCAGACTTGCTTTTTAATACTTCATGCATGGCAGTGTAGGCTTTTGTTAGCATAAACCTCAAAACTCTTCCACCCTCCATTCATTATCCAGTTCAAAGCCACTGTACAGTTTTAGGTATTTGTTACAACAGCACCTTCACTTCTGGGCACTGATTTTCTTAGTCCATCCCAGCTTCTATAGCAAAAGAATACAGAGTGATTAACTTACAAGCATAAGAAATACATTTTTCACAGTTTTAGAGGCTGGAAGTGTGAGATCAGAGTACCAATATGATCAGGTGAGGGTTCTCTTCTGGGACACAGACTTCTCATTGTATCCTCACATGGCTAAAGGGGCTGGAGAGTTCAGTAGGATCTCTCCTTTAAAGGCACTAATCCCATTCATGAGGGCCTCGCCCTAATGACCTCAACACCTTCCAAAGGCTCTGTCTCTTAATACCATAATTGACCATTAGGATTTCAACATATGAATTTGGAGGGACGCATACACTCACACCATACTAAATACATTTGTATTGATTGTGTTTTCCCATCCTACTTTAAGTAATTAAATCATGCATCCAATCAGTCAACAGATACTTATTAAGGACTTTCTATGTGAAGATACTGAGAAAGATACAGGATAAAAAGAAAAGACAAGCATTCATTTGAATTTGCAATACTGGTGCTTAGAAAATGGTTGTATGGAATAGAGTGGAGAGAAACAACATTGGAAAACACTAAAGATACTGAGGGTAGCAAACTTTCTCAAAACTTGTTTTTAAGTGCATGCACAATGATACCAGTTAACATGTAATGAACACCTAAAGTCCTAGTATTGTTTTAAAATATTTTATATGTATTAACCTTAAAGTCCCACAATAACCGTCGGAAATAGGTATTCTTCTTCTTCTCATTTTATAGGTAAAGAATCCAGTATAGTTATATCAAATTTGTTTATGATAATGCAGAAAGTAGAGGACATAGAATTAATACCTATCTAGAAAATACTATGATGGTTACTAACGAGGCAAGAAGGACTTGGGAAGAACAGTATGTTAGGGTAGACAATATTGAAGCACATTTACATGCAAATTGGGATGGTCCAGTAGAAAGGGATAGGAGTTAAATCAGGGCTTTTTCTCCTCTAGAAATCCTTAATCATCTGATAAATTATTTATGGATTTTCTCTCTGTTTCTCTTTGAACTGACTATATAGTCCATTGAAACAAATAATTTTTTTTATTTTTATGTATTTAGATACTTTGAACTAAATAGAAGTTTTCTGCCTTAGGTCTCCTTAAAAGGGCTAACGATAGAGACAGGTGATAATGCATGATATCTGTTAACTCTCTGGCGATATGTAATCAGATACATAAAAGGTAAATGTGTGACAAAAAGAAAAAAATTTCTATAATCTATCAATACTACTTTGTTCAGTCTGACCTGTTAGAATGATTTTTTTTCTATTTTTGCCACATTTAAGTGTACAAAATAACTGAAAACAAAACTTACATAGACTGAAATTTAAAAATCACAAAATATTCACTTAGTTCTGTTTCTGTTGTTGTTGGTTATCTTAAAATCCTTATGGGTTATCATATAACTTGATTAATCTTCATTCAGCTCGATTTGTTACTATGTGGGAAACTGAATTACTGGGTTTCAGCACACTGGGTTACTTCATATACAAACAAACATAGTGTTAGAGGATGTAGTCTTTTCTCAGAATAAATGTGAGTGCTTTAAATGGAATGCTTTTAACTTAAAAACATCCTTCTCTCCTCCATTCTGTCACTTCAGAGAATGATGAAAAACTTGAGAGAGGAACAGTGTAGGCGGGTATGTGATATGCCAGAGCAGAGTGGGGGTAAAATCACCCTTTTGTGCCAGATTCATATGCCTGATTTCTTCTTATGCTCTCAGAGTCTGGGCAGAGCTATCAAAATTATTTGCAACAGCTGGACAGTGGGTAACAGGGCATTTCTGTAGATTCTAGAATGTAGAGACATGCTTGTGAATTGTTTCATGAATTTTAAAGTTGGAATTTGATGGAATAAATTTCTCTTAAACAAGAACTTGCCATAAGCTTGCTGTTATTCTTACAACATTTACATCTTTTTTAGACTCTAAAATCTATAATCTACTTCTCTTTCTGAAATGTATTCAACCTGTATGCTGACATTAGAGATGGGGAGTAGACATAATATCATGACCTCAAGAATATTATGTAGGACAAAAGTATTATCATTATTGGACTCCATGTGGATACAATTCTCCAAGATCGCCAGATTGGTTTCTTTTCTGACAAGCTTGACTGTGAGTCTGAAGTCACAGGAACACTAGAGGGTAGTTGGTTAGTGGTGTCAACACAGTAGAATCTCCCTTATTTTAAAAAACATTTTGTATTTAGTGAACTATGACTTACAAAACTGCAACATTTGACTTAAACTTGAATTTTTATTGCTGACTTCTTCAGTTAATCTTTGCAAATGATAGAAAACTACAGATTTTACTTTTGTAGTTCAAGACAAAAGCAGCATCTGCCTTTTCCAGCATTCCACTCTATCAATACATAAAGTTTTCTTATTTCAGGAATCCTTCAACTGTCAAAATAGGGCATCAGTGAGTCAAAAATTTAATTTGAGGTTTTTTGAAGAACTTCCTTCACTTTCTGATTTTAAAATTGAAAAATTTAAATCACACTTACTTTCATTAAAATATCAGAAGAAAAGCCTGAATTTAGTGGAAAAGATTTACTTTATTTCTAACATGATTCTAATTATTTATTTTATAGAATTGTTAACTTATCTAATATTGAGCAATATTATAGGTCAAATTTCTATTTAAGTTGGCATTTTCCTAATTATTCAGACTGAAAGAAAATGATAACATTTCCTATATTTTAAATTATGGTTGAACTTTCATGAGGTATTGCTTTTAATAAATGGTTTTCCATTATAAAGTTAAGTGGTAATTGACAAAATTGGTGCCTAACTACATATCAACTTGAAATGATGCCAAATTTATGGTCCTGAGAAAATATATTGCAAGACCCGGAAGTCCAGATCAGGGTTCTGGCATGTTGGTGTCTAGTGAGGACCCACTTCCTGGTCCATAGATGGACATCTTCTGGATTGAAGGATATTTTTAGGGCCTCTTTTAGAAGATCATTAATCTTATTTATGAGATCACCACTCTCATGACCTAATCACTTCCTAGGAGGCCCACCTGCAAATACCTCCACACTAGGGATTTAGTTTCAACATATGAATTGGGGTAGTGGGGCACATTTGGTCTGTAGCAGTGATATGTAACAAATTTTTTCCAAATTTTAATGCTTTTTTTACTGTTTGTAAGATCAGAAGTAAACAAGGCATAGATTATATCATAATATCCTTCCTTCATTTTGAAAAATACTGATCACATAATGATCCATTTATTCAAATTCCTGTTAAAAGCATTTGAACTAAAAATATATACAGTGTTGGGGCGCTTGGGTGGCTCAGTCATTAAGCATCTGCCTTCGGCTCAGGTCATGATCTCAGGGTCCTGGGATCAAGCCCCGCATCAGGCTCTGTGCTCCACAGGAAGCCTGCTTCTCCCTCTCCCACTCCCCCTCTGTGTTCCCTCTCTCGCTCTGTCTCTCTCTGTCAAATAAATAAATAAAATCTTAAAAAAAAAAAATATATATATATATAGTGTTAAGAAACCTTCAGTAAACCATCATTCCCAATATTTGAACAGCTAAATAATGCCAGATCCAGAGTAGGTAAAGGATAGTAAACAGAGAGTAAACAGATTTGAAGGATTCTTAGTAAAGGAAAGCAAGGAAGAATATGATCTCTGGGTTTGGTGGCTTGAAATCTAGTCTCGTTATGCCATGCCATGTTCTAAGTTTGACCTTGGGCAAATTGTTCAGCCTTCCAATACTTAACAGAAATTGGTGAGATTGAAAGAGCTATTTGCCATATTGTCAGAGAAATGAAGTTATCTTTGTCAGCTTTGTTATTGATAATAGCTAAGTCAAAGATGTAGATTAAGATCTTCAAGTGGTGGACTTCCAAATACTTTGTCTCATATTGAAACATTAAACTCAGCAACGTACAGAATTTTGCACCTTCCGGGAGAGTTCCTCAACATGTAGTACTTTGCAGATTTGGAGTGGCTAGCTTCTCAGAAAATAGAGAGGGAAAAAGGAACTGAAATGAGTTTGCATATTGCCTTCTTCCAAGAAGGCACTGATGTGCAAACAAAGGCCAGAAGTCATTTTTTAATTGAAGACCACCCATATGTCAATATGATGCTGGATAATCTTTTTAGGACATCAGTAGAAATACTAAACCATAAAAAGTAAATAACCGAAATGCTGATAGAATCTATATGATAAAATTATTATGAAGGTTAAGGAAATGCATAATAGTACTCAATAGTTAGTAGCTACTACTTTTATTTTATCATTGCTCTTAGTATTTAAAAAAAAAAAAGTTTACCATCAAGCCTTTTTACCAAGCCATAATTGTTTTTGTTGGGGTACTTTGATGGTTGTAGATCGCATGATACAAAATTTTTTCAGTGATGAAATACAAACACAGAATATGTTTCCTAAAATATTAAATGTTTACCTTTCACACAAAAACACATACCTTCATCAATGAGTAGAGATGAATGAGCTGAGAGAATAAAATTAAAGAAAAGGCAAATTTTCTTGTCATGGGAGAGAGTTTAAAAGGTGAACAGGAGGGAGAATTGTGATAAGGAAGAGGAGTACTACCAAGTGAGCTAATTGTTTTTAAAAGAAAGAACAGATAAGAAAAGAAGTAAACAGATTAAACTATTGGGTGAAATGGAGATTTGGGGGATAACCAGGGTATTTTAAACCAGTGTATTAGAGCTGGAGAGTTGGTTGGGATGTCATGATGCTGGGGGTGTAAGCCAAGTAAACAGCTGAACTGGAGACTGAGTGCCTATGGTAGAATTACAGTTTTAGCTGTTGTTTTGTTTTTGTTTTTGTTTTTGTTTCAGTTACTTTTATTAACATATAATGTATTATTTGCCCCAGGGGTACAGCTCTGTGAATCATCAGGCTTACACATTTAACAGCACTCACCATAGCACATACCCTCCCCAATGTCCATAAACCAGCCATCCTATCCGTACCCCCCACACACACCCCAGCAAACCTCAGTTTCATTTGTGAGATTCAGAGTCTCTTATGGTTTGATGGTTTGTCTCCCTCCCGATTCCATCTGGTTTCATTTTTTCCTTCCCTACCCCGCACAAGCCCCCCCACTCTGCCTCTCAAATTCCTCATATCAGAGAGATCATATGATAATTGACTTTCTCTGATTGATTTACTTCGCTTAGCATAATACTCTCTAGTTCCATCCACATCATTGCAAATGGCAAGATTTTGGGATTTTGGATGGCTTCATAGTATTCCATTGTAAATATACACCACTTCTTCTTTATCCATTCATCTGTTGATGGACATCCACGCTGTCTCTGTAGTTTGGCTATTGTGTACATTACTGCTATAAACATTTGAGTGCACGTGCCCCTACAGATCACTATATTGGTATTCTTAGGGTAAATACCCAGTAGTGCAATTACAGGGGCATAACGTAGCTCTATTTTCAGCTTTTTGAGGAACCTCCATACTATTTTCCAGAGTGACTACACCAGCTTGCATTCCCACCAAAAGTATAGGAGGGTTCCCCTTTCCCTGATCCTTGCCAACATTTGTCGTTTTCTGACTTGTTAATTTTAGCCATTCAAACTGGTGTGAGGTGGTCTCTCATTGTGGTTTTGAATTTTATTTCCCCAATTCCGAGTGATGTGGAGCACTTTTTCATGTGTCTGTTGGCCATCTGGATGTCTTCTTTGCAGAAATGTCTGTTCATGTCTTCTGCCCATTTCTTGATTGGATTATTTGTTCTTTGGGTATTGAGTTTGCTAAGCTCTTTATAGATTTTGGATACTAGCCTTTATCTGTCATTTGCAAATATTTTCTCCCATTCTGTAAGTTGTCTTTTAGTTTTGTTGACTGTTTCCTTTGCTGTGCAAAAGCTTTTGATCTTGACGAAGTCCCAATAGTTCATTTTTGCCCTTGCTTCCCCTTGCTTTTGGCGATGTTTCTTGAAAGAAGTTGCTGCGGCTGAGGTCAAAGAGGTTACTGCCTGTTTCTGCTCAAGGAGTTTGATGGATTCCTCTCTCCCATTAAGTTCTTTAATCCATTTCGAGTCTATTTTTGTGTGTTGTGTAAAGAAATGGCCCAGTTTCATTCTTCTGCATGTGGCTGTTCAGTTTTCCCAACACCATTTGTTGAAGAGACTATTTCTTTGCCATTGGACTTCTTTCCTATTTTATCAAAGATTAGTTGACTGTAGACTTGATGGTCCATTTCTGGACTCTCTCTGTTCTCTTCCATTGATCTATGTGTCTGTTTTTAAGCCAGTACCATAATATTCTTGATGATTATGGCTTTGTAATGGAGCTTGAAGTCTGGAATTGTGATGCCACCAACTTTGGCTTTCTTTTTCAACATTCCTCTGGTTATCTGGAATCTTTTTTGGTTCCATATAAATTTTAGGATGATTTGGTTCCATTTTTTGAAAAAAAAAAAAAAAAGTGATGGTCTTTTGATAGGGATTGCATTAAGTGTGTAGATTGCTTTAGGTAGCATAGACATTTTCACCATATTTGTTCTTCCAATCCATGAGCATGGAGCATTTTTCCATTTCTTTGTTTTTTCCTCAATTTGTTTCATAAGTACTTTATAGTTTCCTGAGTACAGAGTTCTTTGCCTCTTTGGTTAGGTTTATTCCTGAGTATCTTATGGTTTTCAGTGCAATTGTAAATGGGATCGACTCCCTATCTTCTTTCTTGCTATTGCTATACAGAAATGCAACTGCTTTCTGTGCATTGATTTTATATCCTGACACTTTACTGAATTCCTGTATGAGTTCTAGCAAATTTGGAGTAGAATCTTGTGGGTTTTTCATATAAAGTATCATATCATCTGCAGAGTGAGAATTTGACTTCTTCTTTGCTGATTCAGATGCCTTTTATTTCTTTTTGTTGTCTGATTGCCGAGGCTAGGACTTCTATTATTATGTTGAATAGTAGTGGTGATAATGGACATCCCTGCGGTGTTCCTGACCTTAGGGGAAAAGCTCTCAGTTTTTTCCCCATTGCAAATGATATTTGCTGTGGGTTTGTCATAGATTGCTTTGATGATATTAAGGTATGTACCCTCTGTGCCTACACTGTGAAGACTTTTGATCAAGAAAAGATTCTGTACTTTGTCAAATGGCTTTTCAGCATCTATTGAGAGTATCATATGGTTCTTGTTCTTTCTTTTATTGATGTGTTGTATCACATTGATTGATTTGCGGATGTTGAACCAACCTTGCAGCCCTGGAATAAATCCCACTTGGTCGTGCTGAATATGCCTTTTAATGTACTATTGGATTATATTGGCTAAAATTTGGTGACAATTTTCTCATCTGTGTTTATCAAGGCTATTGGTCTGTAATTCTCTTTTTTGTGGGGTCTTTGTCTGGTTTTTAGGATCAAGGTCATGCTAGCCTCATAAAATGAGTTTGGAAGTTTTCCTTCCATTTGTATTTTTTGGAACAGTTTCAGGAGAATAGGTATTAATTCTTCTTTAAATGTTTGGTAGAATTCCCCTGGGAAGCCATCTGGCCCTGGGGTCTTGTTTGTTGGGAGATTTTTTTTTCTTTCTTTCTTTTTTTTTTCTTTTTTTTTTGTTAATGTTGGGAGATTTTTGATTACTGTTTTAATCCCCTTACTGGTTATGGGTCTATGCAGGTTTTCTGTTTCTTCCCAGTTCAGTTTCAGTAGCTTA
Source organism: Mustela erminea (assembly GCF_009829155.1). NCBI lineage: Eukaryota > Metazoa > Chordata > Mammalia > Carnivora > Mustelidae > Mustela > Mustela erminea. Next base: position 106,577,087 of record NC_045617.1, on the reverse strand, counting down.
TATATCTCTAGGAATGCATCCATTTCTTCCAGATTAACAGAATTCTGGCATATAGTTGCTCTTAATATTTTCTTATAATTATTTGTATTTCTTTGGTATTGGTTGTGATCTCTCCTCTCTCATTCATGATTTTATTAATGTGCGTCTTTTCTCTTTTTTTAAGTCTGGCCAGGGGTTTATCAACCTTAATAATTCTTTTAATGAACCAGCTCCTAGTTTTGTTGATTTGTTCTACTGTTCTTTTGGTTTCTCTTTCATTGATTTCTGCTCTGATCTTGATTATTTCTGTTCTCCTGCTGGGTGTGGGCTATCTTTGCTGTTCTTTCTCCAGCTCCTTTAGGTGTAGGGTTAGGTTGTGTATTTTCAACCTTTCTTGTTCCTTGAGAAAGGCTTGTATCCTTGTATACTTTCCTTCCAGGACTGCCTTTGCTGTGTCTTACCAATTTTGAACAGTTGTGTTTTCATTTTCATTTGTTTCCATGAATATTTTCAATTCTTTAATTTCCTGGTTGACCCATTCATTCTTTAGTAGGATGCTCTTTAGCCTCTATATATTTGAGTTCTTTCCAACTTTTGTCTTGTGACTGAGTTCTAGCTTCAGAGCATTGTGGCCTGAAAATATGCAGGGAATGATCCCATCTTTTGGTACCAGTTGAGACCTGATTTGTGACCCAGGATATTATATATTCTGGAGAATGTTCCATGTGTACTAGAGAAAAATGTCTATTCTGTTGCTTTGGGATGGAATGTTCTGAATATATCTGTGATGTCCATGTGGTCCACTGTGTCATTTAAAGCCTTTAGTTCCTTGTTGATCTCTTGCTTATATGGACTGTCCATTTCAGTGAGTGGGGTATTAAAGTCCGGACTATTATTGTATTATTGTCACTGTGTTTCTTTGATTTTTTTATTAATTGGTTAATATAATTGTTTGGTTAATATAATATAACAATAATATAATTTTTTATTAATTAGTTAATATAATATAATATAATTGTCCCATGGTAGGAGCTTAGATATTTAAAATTGTTAGATCCTCTTGTTGGACAAACCCTTTAAATATGACATAGTGTCCTTCCTCATCTCTTATTATACTTTTTGGCTTAAAATCTAATTTATCTGAATTAAGGATTGCCACCCCAGCTTTCCTTTGATGTCCATTAGCATGGTAAATTGTTTTCTAACTCCTCACTTTAAATCTGGAGGTTGTCTTTAGATCTAAAGTGAGTTTCTTGTAGACATCATATTGATGGGTCTTGTTTTTTATCCATTTGGCTACCCTGTGTCACTGATTGGGGCATTTATCCCATTTACATCCAGGATAACTATTGAAAGATATGAATTTAGTGCTCTTGTATTGTCTTAAAGTGACTCTTATTGTGTATTGTCTTTGTTCCTTTCTGGTCTCTTTTTTTTAGGCTCTCTCTTTGCTTAGAAGACCCCTTCCAATATTTCCTGTAGGGCTGGCTTGGTGTTTGCAAATTCTTTTAATTTTTGTTTGTCCTGGAAGCTTTTTATCTCTCCTTCTATTTTCAATGATTGCCTAGCTGGATATAGTATTCTTGGCTCCATGTTTTTCTCATTTAGTGCTCTGAATACATCATGCCAGTTCTTTCTGGCCTGACAGGTCTCTGTGGATAAGTCTGCTGCCAATCTAATATTCCTACCTTTCTATGTACAGACTTCTTGTCCCAAGCTGATTTCAGGACATTCTCTTTGTCACTAAGACTTGTAAGTTGTACTATTAGATGATGAGGTGTGGACCTATTTTTATTGATGTTGAGGGCAATTCTGGATTTCTGGGCAAATCCTCGATTTTGATGCTTTTTCCCTTTGCCATATTAGGGAAATTCTCACTCCAATATACCTTCTGCCCCTGTATCACTTCTTCTTCTGGAATCCCAATTATTCTAATATTGTTTTGTCTTATGGTATCACTTATCTCTCAAATTCTCCCCTCATGGTCTAGTAGTTGTTTTACTTTCTTTGGCTCAGCTTCTTTATTCTCTGTCTTTTGGTATCCTATATCACTAGTTCTCTTTTCTGCCTCATTGATCCTAGCAGTAAGAGCCTCCACTTGTTATTGTACCACATTAACAGCTTTTTAAATTTCAACCTGGTTAAATTTTTGTTCTTTTATTTCTCCATCAAGGGATTTTATTTCTCCAGAAATAAAGGGATTCTCTAATATCTTCCATGCCTTTTTCAAGCTCAGCAAACACCTTGATAATCATCATTCTGAACTCTAGTTCTGACACATTACCAATGTCCATATTGATTAGGTCCCTAGCCATCAGTACCGTCTATTGTTTTTTTTTTTTTTTTTTTTTTTTTTTTTGGTGCGTTTTTCTGCCTTGTCATTTTATTTGAATAAGAATGTAGGAGTGAGAAAATGAGATACTAAAAGAGTTCAAAGACCACAGAAAAATGTAATTTTTGTAATGTAATTAGGTTAGCACCAGAGGGGAAAGAAAGGGGAAAAAAAAATAAAAATTAAGAAAAGGAAAAGGAAAAAAAATATATATATATATTAGACTGGTGAATAAAACAGAAGCACCCACTTGGTTTTGGGTGTATTCTGATCTCTTAGAAGAAACTACCTCTCAAATTTTAAAGAAAGAAAAACATATATATATACACACACATATATATACACACACGCATATGTGTATATGTATACACATACATACACACACACAAAAATAAGGGTCAACACGATGAAAGGATGGAATATGTCTGTAAAGATGGAAATTTTAAAAAACGATTCTAAAAAAGGAATTGATGAAACAAGTTCATTGGAAAAAGAGAAAAAAAAGGAGACAATGCTAATCAGGCTGGAGACTAGAACAAAGCAATGCACAGGTTTAGGGTATATTTTGATCTAATAGAAGAAATTGTATCCCTAAATTTTAAAGAAAAAATACCTACATGTATACAAAAAATAAGGTTAAATACAATGGAGGTATAATATATGACTATAACAATGAAAATTCAAAAATGTTTTAAAAGGTATCTATCAATACCTTTTAAAAAGGTAGTAATAAGATAAAAGTTAAACAACATTAAAATAGGAAAAAGAAAAAGTTAAAAAAAATAAAGTAAGAAGAAAATAAAATTAAAAAATTTAACTTTGCGAGACTAAAGGATCATGGTAAAACCATGAATTCTATATGTTAATTTCCCCTAGCTCTGCAGTTCTGGAGTTCTCGATGATTGGTGAACTTAGTCTTGGCTGCATGTTCTTGCTGCTCTTCTAGGGGAGGGGCCTATTGCAGTGATTCTCAAATGTCTTTGTCAGCGGCAGAATTGGACTGCCCTTGCCAGGGGCCAGGCTAAGTAATCTGCTCCGGTTCACTCTCAGTACCTTTTGTTCCCTGAACACTTTCCATACATCTTTGGAGGACGGGAATAAAAATGGCAGCTGTCCAGTTTCTGCCTGGATGAGCTGAGAGCTTGGGGTCCCGCTTCTCCCTGGCTCCGGCCCACACTCTGTGCTCACCCGGCCTGTGACCGAGTATTTCTATCTCTGGCACACAGCCCCATTTGGAGCCTCCAAACCCAGCAGATTCCTGCCACACACTCCTGCACCGCTCCTCCCAAAGGGGCAATGTGAGCGTCCCCAGATCTGCCACTTGTGGGGTCCCTGTTCAAAGAGCAGTGGCCCAATGTGCCTTGGATCATGGTTTTAAGGTAAGTCTGAGCTGAGACCTCACTCCTTGTCTCCATCACTGTAGTTGGCTTCCCTGCTCTGATACCTGGCAGCTCTGCCACACTCAGACACCCCTGGTCTTTCGGTGACCCCTCCGGGTCCTGAGACCACACTGTCTCAAGAGCTCCACCCTCACTTTGCCTCTGGAGTGATGCACCTCATTGGATCAGACTTCTTAAAGTTTTTGTGCTCCGCTGCCCCACCTCTTGCTGGGAGCTGACCCTTCCCCCCACGATCTATCTTCTTGTCACTTCAGATTCACTTCTCCTGACGTCCTACCTTCCAGAAAGTTGTTGATTTTCTGTTCTAGAATTGCTGCTCTTCTTCTCTTCTATCTCTTATTAAGTTTGTAGGTTTTTGAATGGTTTGACAACTATCTAGCTGAACTCCTGGGACCTAATGATATTTCAGTCTCATATTCCTCTGCCATCTTGCTTCCTCTGTTTTTTTGTTTTTTTTAATAAAACTTCAAATACATCTAAAAGTAGAAAAAGAATGTGATGAGTTCACTGACTATTTCTTTAAATAAAAAGACACAGCCGGGGCGCCTGGGTGGCTCAGTGGGTTAGGCTGCTGCCTTCGGCTCATGTCATGATCTCAGGGTCCTGGGATCAAGTCCCGCATTGGGCTCTCTGCTCAGCAGGGAGCCTGCTTCCCTCTCTCTCTCTCTGCCTGCCTCTCTGTCTACTGTGATCTCTCTCTGTCAAATAAATAAATAAAAAATCTTAAAAAAAAAAAAAGACACAGCCGTATTTCATCTAACTACTAAATATGTACTCCTCCCTCTGTTTTAAAGATGTTTTGGAAAGACATGAGAACATTTATTTTTTAGATGACTCTTCTTTTTTCTTTTTTTTTTTTTTTAATATTTTATTTACTTATTTGAGAGAGAGAAAGAGACCATGAGCATGGAGGAGGGGGAGAAGCAGACACCCTGCTGAGCAGGGAGCCTGGTGTGGGAATTGATCCTAGAACCTTGAGATCATGACCCAAGACAAAGGCAGACATGAAACCAACTGAGCTATTTGTAAATATTTCTGTCTGTATTTCTGTAAGCTAAATAATCTTCAAAAATGTTAACCATAATTGCATTATCACCTTTAAAAAGTAATAATTATTTACTACCATGTATCATTAGTTTTCACATTTTACTGTTTTATAACCTTCTTTAAAAAGTAGCTTGTTTAAATGAAAATAAATAAATTAAACCAAATAGCATCCATATATTGAGATTGGTTAATATGCCTCTCAAATGTCATTTTATATATAAAATCTTCCTCTTTCAATTTTATTTTTCAAGCAAAATTTTGTTAAAGACACTAAATTATTTGTAGTGTAGAGTTTCCATGGTTTCTTATATTTTCCTAGGTGAATAATTAGGCATTTATCCAAGGAATCTAGACTTCTTTTGGTGTAAAACAGTATTTAGAGATCATAAATGGAATATAGAGTTGCTCTTTGCTACTGAATTGTTGCTTTTCCCAGCTCTTTGCTAGTCAAACTAGGATTATTTTTGTTGTAATGAAAAGAAAAACCTCCTGAGCTAATAATTATACTTGTAATCAAAATTGGCAACTGTAGTATATGGTTCTTAGTTCATCTCCCTCCAAACATGCATAATACTGTCATAATGTACTTTTAATATATCCTGCAACTGACACACATCTAATCAAATAATTTTGCATCACTACCCTCAACTTATATTACTGAAAACAGTTTAATACTTTTGGTTCTTTCTGTCCTTAAGATTCACTAAAGATATATATTCAAAGTACTGTGTTTTAAAGTCATCTGAGTAGTTATTTTATGTGTTTTTATGTGGCCAAATAGGAATACACATAGTGGATCATTTATTTCATTTTACTCCTGAGTTTTAACAATTGCTATTTAAATCTTTATTTTATTTTATAATTATAAAATATATTTACATGGTTTCAAATTCAAATCCACAGCTAAAGATATATTTATGAAATCTAGTTTCCATTGCCATCACCTCTGCCCTATTCATTTTCTCCTCTTTATATTTTATGGTTTATTTATTGTTAAATATAAACAAATAACACACAAATATATAAATTCATATTTTTCCATTATTAAATAACAGCATAGTATATACTTTCTTCACTCTACTTTTTCTAGGTAGTATCTGGTGATCACTGAATTGCAAGGCATAGTCTCTAGAAAGCACACTTTGAGATGGTAGTTAATGAGCAAGTCATTTAGAGAGTGCTATTGGGGCACTATGGAAGAGAAGGGAATAGAAGGAGGTAGGATTGGGCAGGAGGAGGCGTTGGAATGAGATGCAGTCTCAGTATAGGCTGTTGCAAAACCCCCGTCAAGTTGGAGCTGAACTGATCATTCGGAGTTGTCAGATGTTGATGTGAAGTGTCTGGGCTGTTACAGTCCCTTGTTCACCAGTCATTGGTTGCAAACTGCCACAGGAAAAAAGAAAACTTGGATGAGGCTGTAACCCTGGACTAAAGTAATTCCCGGAGTGCTGAAAGGCAAAGTTTGTCTGCCAGCAGCAGTACCCCAAGTAGTGGAAAGAGGAGAGAAATCCTCCAGTCCTAAAGGGAGATACGGGTAGATACCACAGCATGCACTGCACATTCCCTAGTAGTATATGGAGATATTCCTACTTCCTTTTCACAAACCAGGGGTGGTAAAACAGTTTACTTGAGCAGACTCTTCTAGATTGACACTTAGATTGTTTCCAGTTGTGAGTAATCTTTTTTCATTTTAAAGATTTTATTTATTTATTTGACAGAAAAAGAGAGAACAAGCAGGGGGAACTGCAGAGGGAGAGGGAGAAGCAGACTCCCTGCTGAGCAGGAAGACCGACATGGGTCTTGATCCCAATATGTTGAGATCAAAACCTGAACCAAAGGCAGATGCTTCACCGACTGAGCCACCCAGGCACCCTAAGAGTAATTTTGATGCATTATTTCCAGCATGGAAATTAGCTCCTGACTACTAGTTCCTTCCCCAGGATTTATACTAAAGCAGTTATATATAGTAGGAAACACTTAAATAATCACACGCACAGGGAAATTCCATAGGATTAGTCTATAACCACGAGAAATAAAACATGTATTCACCTAAAACCAACAAGTATTCATAATAGCCCCCCCAAAAAAATCAAAACAGTCCAAAAGGCCATTAACTGATAGACGGATAAACAAAACATGATCTATCCAAACCATGGAACATCATTCAGCAATGAAAGGGATGAAATACTGATACATAGTACAACATGGAAGAACCTTAAAAACATTATGCTAAATGAAAGAAGCCAATCACAAAGACCACATATTATATGTTCCTATTTTTAAGAAATGTCTTTAATAAGCGAATCTGTAATAGAAAGTAGATTAGTTTTTGCCTGCTATTGGAGAAAGAATGGAGAGTGCTAATGAATAGGTGTTTCTTTTTTGAGTGATAAATGTATTCTAAAATTGGTTGTTGTGATGGTTGCACAGTTCAGAATATACTAAAACCATGGAATTCTACTCTCTAAATGGGTAAATTTTATGATATGTGAATTATATCTCAGTAAAGCTGTTGTAGTAAAAAAGAAAAAATCCCTGGCAAATCCCTCAGTATACAGGTAGCTATATTAAAGTGGCATGTGTGAATGCTTAGGAATAGAATACATACCATAGAGATTCTAGTGTGTGGGACAGAGCATGTCTGGCCTTGTTGACAGAAAGAATAAACTGGAGAAAAAACAGTTGAAATTGTTCTCACGTTTTCCTAATACCATTATACAGGGACAGTCTCTGCTGGTTTCTGAAGAAATGGCAACCAACACCACTGATGAAAATGTCCACCCAGTTAAATTCTAGGCAGCACTAAAACCCTGTAGAGTTTAGAAACATGTGTTCAGTGTTCTAAGAATGATTGTTTGCTTTCGATTTTCAGTATTTTGCTCTTAGCCCAAAGAGATTTATAGAAGCCCCTGCTCACCTTCTCCAAGTCTAATCTGCCACTTGTAAATTCACAAGTACTTCAAGACAAAATGGAATGCTGAATGTCAAGTCTAACATTTTTGCCTTCCCTTCTCTCTGACATTGGCTTTTCAAGTCCTTGCTACCTTAGTTGCTCTTTACTGTTCACTGACTGATTTTTATGTAAATCCTGCTCTATTTAGTTGTTTTCATAAGAGGATTGATCTGCAACCAGTTATTCATATCATTATCAGAAATCAAACTTTGTTTTCCTCTTCCCATGTTTTATTGAATTTTATCAGACTTTTTACTGACATTATATTTTGACAGTGCCTAGCCACACATTTGCTAGACTCCATGGTGATTTTGTTTGAATTGGACATATTTTTTTTTTTTTTAAGGCAGATATTTCTGGAAAGATAGCTTGGAGGGAAGAAAATGTTGATTAAATATCAGGCTCTACTGCACTCTATAAACTAGGTTTTTTGACAGAGCAAAATTTGTATAAACATAGATGGTGACCCTGTGCTCACTACACAGTATGTACTCTATAAATATTTGCTGAGTCAATATATACATTTTATTCTCATCTGAGAAATTAAGCAGATTTCTCTTTTCTTGAACAGAGAGACTATATCCACATAAATCCCATAATCTTTATGAAGTGTACATAATTTAATGACTATATTAGAATAAGTAGAGGTGTTACCAAATTTGTAGACTAAAAGATTCCTATTTTTATGTAGCAGTTTTGTCATTATGTTGCTAAAGTCTGACATTTAGGATATTTAGACTCCTGTATCAGCTGCCATTACATACAGTACACAATTGTCATCTAATTTGTGTCTATCCTAATAATAGCTAAACATTTGAAGCATTGAATGTTAACATCTAAGTTCAATTATATGGTTCTCAAAATAGGTACTTCTTAACAATTTCCATCTTTTCTTAACTAATTATTTTTCAAAGTTCTCAACTTTGGAATGATTTTTGAGAAACCAGTAAATACTTTGTAGTAATTTAACGAATATCAGTAGCTTTGAATTTCCTACTTCTTTATTTCCCTCCTTTCTCCTCTATGCCCCACATGTAATTCATCCAAAATTACCACAGTATCTTCACCCCCTTTCTACTTTTTTAGTTATTATCAAGGATAGGACTTCATTTTATCAGCCCTATTTTGCTTTAGAGCTTCCAGTTGCTTCTGTCCACTTGAAGCAGACATTGATGAAATTTGATTATAGTATCAATTAATATACCAAAAAAAAAAAAAGGAGTGAATCAAGTCTGAATAACATGAAAACCAGGTAAGAGTGGATTCAGTACAGAACGGCAATATAGTAATTTTCAAATGTGACAGGGAAGAGATTCTGAAAATTCAAATTAAAAGAGAAATCCAATTAATAAGTATTCATAGTATTTGAATTATTGAGCAGGGATTTATATTTCTGGCAAAGAGTTTGGGGATGATAAGAGCACAAACACTAAGTCAATGAAAAGGAAGCAATACTGACATTCAATTTTAAAAGTTTGCATAACAAAGAAAATATACTAATAATGAAGTAGCAGAAAGAGAAGTTAAGAATACAGTCCCATTTACAGTGACACCAAAAAGGATAAAATATCTAAGAAGAAATTTAACCAAGGAGATGAAAGACTTGTACTCTGAAAACTATAAAAATTTAATGAAAGAAATTAAAAATAAACAAATTTAACAATATATTATGCTTCTGGATTAGAAGAATTAATATTGTTAAAATGCCCATACTACCCAAAGCAGTCTACAGACTCAAGGCAATTCTTTTCAAAATATAGAAAATATCAATATTACTTTTATTTTTCACTGAACTAGAACAAATAATTCTAAAATTTGAATGAAGCCATGAAGACCCTGAATAGCCAGGGGAAAACTTGAGAAAAAAGGAACAAAACTGGAGGTATCACAGTCTCAGATTTCAAGATATACTACAAAGCTCTACGAATAAAAATGGTATGGCATGGGCACAAAGATAGATTGATGGAAAAGGATAGATGGCCCAGATATAAACCCATGCTTATATGGTCAGTTGATCTTTGACAAAAGAGGCAAGGACATACAATGGAAAAAGACAGTTTCTTCAATTAGCAATGCTGGGAAAACTGGACAGCTATATGCCAAAGAATGAAACTGGACCACTTTCTTTTATCATACAGGAAAGGAAACTCAAAATGGGTTAAAAACCTGTATGTGAGATCTGAAACCATTAAATTTCTATAAAAAATAGACAGTAATCACTTGGACATCTATCTTAGTAATATTTTTCTAGATACATCTCTTGAGGCAAAGGAAATAAAAGCAAAAAACAAACTATTGGGAATACACCAAAAAAGAAAGCTTTTGCACAGTAAAGGAAACCATCAACAAAAAGGGAACCTACTGAATGGGAGAAGACTTGGAGAAATGATATATCCAATAAAAAGTTAATACTCAAAATATATAAAGAACTTATACATCTCAACACCAAAATAAAACAAAAACAAAAAACCACCAATGATCCAATTAGAAAATGGGCAGAAGATCTGAATAGATATTTTCTAAAGAAGACATACAGATGGCCAACAGGTACGTGAAAATATGCTCATTATCACTGATGACCAACAGGTACATGAAAATATGCTCAATATTATTAGTGAAATGCAAATATAAACCTCAATGAGATATCACATAATACTATTCAGAATGGCTTATATCAAAAACACAAGAAACAAGACTGTGAAGAAAAAGGAACCTCTGTGCACTATTGTTGGGAATGTAAATTGGTACAGCCACTGTGGAAAACAGCATGGAAGTTCCTCAAAAAAATTAAAAATAGGGATGTCATATGGTCCAGTAATTCTCTTTCTGGGCATTTACCCAAAGGAAACAAAATTATTAATTTGAAAAGATATGTTCGCCTGTATGTTTATTGCAGCATTATTTACAATAGCCAAGGTATGGAAGCAGCTTCTTACTAGACAAGTCTCTAGAGGCAAGGGAAATAAAAGCAAAAATAAACTATCTGGACTACTTCAAGATAAAAAGCTTCTGCACACCAAAGGAAACAGTCAACAAAACTAAAAGGCATCCTATAGAATTGGAGAAGATATTTGTAAATGACATCTGATAAAGGGTTAGTATCCAGAATTTCTAATTTATCAAACCCAGTACCCCAAAAAACAAATAGTCCAGTTAAGAAATGGGCAAGTGACATGAATAGACATTTTTCCAAAGACATCCAGATGGCTAACAGTCACATGAAAAGACTCTTAGCATCATTCATTATCAGGGAAATACAAATCAAAGCACAATGAGATACCACCTCACACCAGTCAGAATGGCTGAAATTAACAAGTCAGGAAACAACAGATGTTGGTGAAGATGTAGAGAAAGTAGAACCCTCTTGCACTGTTGGTGGGAATGCAAACTGTTGCAGCCACCCTGGAGAACAGTATGGAGGTTCCTCAAAAGTTAAAAATAGAACTACCCTAGAACCAGCAATAAAACTATTTGCACTAACCCAAGGGAATACAAAAATGCTGATTCTAAGGGGCACATGCACCCCAAATGTTTATGGCAGCATTATCAACAATAGGCAACTTATAGAAAGAGCCCACATATGCCTGGGTGGCTCAGTGGGTTAAGTCTCTGCCTTTGGCTCCGGTAATGATCCCAGCATCCCAGGATCGAGCCCTGCATCGGACTCTCTGTTCAGCGGAGAGCCTGCTTCCCCCCTCTTTCTCTGCCTGCCTCTCTCTCTGCCTGCTTGTGATCTCTGTCAAATAAATAAAATCTTTTTTTTTTTTTAGATTTTTATTTATTTATTTGAGAGAGAGACAGTGAGAGAGAGCATGAGCGAGGAGAAAGTCAGCGGGAGAAGCAGACTCCCCATGGAGCTGGGAGCCCGATGTGGGACTCGATCCCAGGAATCCGGGATCATGACCTGGGCCGAAGGCAGTTGTCCAACCAACTGAGCCACCCAGGTGTCCCTAAATAAATAAAATCTTAAAGAAAAGAAAGAAAGAAAGAGCCCACATAGCCATCGAAGCATGTATGCAACTAGACTGTATTAATTCTAAGCGAAATAAGTAAGTCAGAGAAAAACGAATACGGTGATTTTACTCATGTGGAATTTAAGAAACAAAACAGATGAACACAGGGAAAGGGGAAAAAAAAGAGGGAAGCAAACCATAAGAAACTTAACTATAGAGAACAAACTGAAGGTTGATGGAGGGAGATGGGCAGGGGATGGGCTAAATGGATAATGGACATTAAAGAGGGCACTTGTTGTGATGATTACTGGGTGTTTTATATGTAAGTGATGAATCACTAAAATCCGCTGAAACCAGTATTACACTGTATGTTAACTAACAAGAATTTAAATAAAAATTTGGAAGAAAGAAAAGGAATGAGAGTAAAGGCCATCAAATGCCAGAGATAGAATTAAATATTCTTCTGTTTATATAGAGGTAGAAAAAAATGAGATATATTGAAGATATGTTTATAACTTTGAGACAAATTTGAAGTAAAAAATGAGAACTCTGTTATCATTACTTTTCACTACTATAAATTCTTCAAGCTGTGTGGTAGCCATTTTGAATTATTTAGAAGTAACGGGGGCGTTCAATATTTCCTTATTTGTCTTGAACAAAAATAAGAACCAAATATGAGAAATCTGAGGAGTAATGAGAGTATAAAATTTTTCTCATTGAAAAGGAGATAACATGCAACAATACCATTTCTATGATACTATATAGGTAATTTTTCATGATTTCTCATTCTTAATGAGTCTGTTATATATGGTTACATTGTAACGTGTCATATCAATTATATGTATTGTCTTTTACTTTTAAAAATCCTGCCTCAGAAACCTAATCAACCAGATTACTATAAACTAATCAAATTCAAGGGGAAAAAATTTCCCAACACTGGAAATTATCTAAAATCATGTGATTAGAGTTTACTATTCAGATTTAGTGTTGCTTGATACAAGTTTGACTTACTTTTTGCAAAATGAAATTTCTGTATTCAAAGTGAGAAAGACGTACATGAGAATTTGGGAACCAATTATCTCATCCTGAACAAGAGTACCTGAAGTTAATGTGTGAAAGAACTGCAAAGTTGTGAATCTGTTAATACAGAAGAAATGTATATATTCATTCACAAATTTATGATGTTTCAGGAGAGGTATATATAAACTTTATCTTAAAATTTAAAAACTAGGGTGCCTGGGTGGTTCAGAGGGTTGGGCCTCTGCCTTCAGCTCAGGTCATGATCTCGAGGTCATGATCTCGGAGTCCTGAGATCAAGTTCTGCGTCAGGCTCTCTGCTCCGCAGGGAGCCTGCTTCCTTCTCTCTCTGCCTGCCTCTCTGCCTACTTGTGATCTCTGTCAAATAAATAAATAAAATCTTAAATAAATAAATAAACTTAAAATTTTAAAAAAATTTAAAGACTAGATCCATGTATAACTGTGATAAAAATACAAATTAAATTAGAAAAACAAAAATTAATAAATCCTTAAAAACTTTAAGCTAACAATTACAAATCGATATTTTCCCTTCTGCAACATGCAAGAGCCAAATATTTCTGTTTTTCTTGGAATGAACTGACTTCTTTGTAAACTTGCTGTGTGAAATACTGTTTTGTTTTCTAGTTCAGTCATTTTTGACACTTGACAGAGGGTTACTTGTTGAGAGATTTTGTAGTACATTTGTACCTTTATCAGAAAGATACATTTAAATGTTAAATGTTTTAAACTAAGACTCTAAGTTAAAAGATGAAATAAGATGAATTCACCCACCCTAAAAAATTTTTAATTTTTTAATTTATAAATAAGACAAAGACTTTCTTCCTTCCATCCATCGTAATATTAACACTCAATGAGAAACCAATCCTTGAAAATGCAAATAGTGTTTATTTTTAATTCAAAAATCAAGGTAGACAACTTATTTTTCAGTGTATAAATTCAGTGGTTATCATGTTCCTAATTTGGTCCATCTTAGCTTGAAATTTTTAACATCGTCCAGAACATAACAGAAGACAGAATCCGAAATAAATGCTTATATCTAACTATTCAACTCTGAGCTGTGTCCCTTTTGGTTTTTATTAATTTCTCCTTTTCACATAAATGTAAACTTATATAGACATATACTTAATTGAATAGTATAGTATGTTCACAGTGAATAAAATGAGAAGTCATATGTATATCTTTAAGAGATTTTATTTGTTCATCAGAACGAATGTTTTCAAGTGTCCTTATTTTCTTTTTTTGCTTTTGGCCCTTTGGCTATCTTTCTAGTTGTTAGTTTCTGCCCAAGTTATTCCTAAGGAGGCTAGGCCACACACCTGAACACAAAGGGATGCAGAATCCATCAGGCCTGCGGGGAGTCACACATATTCTTAATTTACTATGCTTTCTTTGACAACAGAAAGAGAAATTTTTCTTGATGCTTTGATAGCTGTGGGTGAGGCAAGGTAACTAATGTCTTAAAGAAAAAGTGCAAGGAAGAGTCAAAAGATGGGAAAGTATGTCCATTTATGTGCCGGATGAGGGTATTAGATTTTCTCCCATGTTCCAGCTATGAAATTCACAGTAATAATGTAAATTTTTCTTTATTCATAATAAAGTGATTCATAAAATGATAAGATCTATAGATTCCAAGTAACTTTTGACTAAGGCAGTATTCTTTGATACTAATTTTTGGAATGATATTTATCAAAAGAATTGAATTACTTTCTACCAATATGTTGACTAAATCAACCCTGCAATCTGATTGCACATTCTGACCAGTTTATAGCAAGAATAATATATTGGAGGAAATAATATAAACAGTTTCTTTTTCTTTCCCCCCTCCCTTTTTCTCCCTCCATCTCAGATTTCTGGACTAGTTGAGAATTTTACTGGCTGCATAGAAGTTATAGAAATCAATAACTGGAAATTTTTTATCCCATCCAAGGCAGTGAGAAAAATTCATGTGGACAATTGCAGGTAAAATCTGCTAATGATTTTTCAAATACTGGTTTGTATAACCACACCCAAAAGTAGTTTTCCATTTGAAATCATCTAATCAGCACCAGACTGCATTTCCTTCATTTTGATGTTGTTTCATACACACTTTATTTTTTTAGAGCTACAGAATATTTATGCTATATCCCAGTTAATTCGGACCATTTATAGTTGAGTTTCAGCTTTGTGCTACGTAAGGCATATCATGTAGACCAGCAAATGATCAGTTTGTCTTGATCAAAAAAATATCATCTGTCAAAATGTTTCAAATACAAGCTTTCTGACAGTCATGTATATGTGTTATTGTTTAGAGTGCTAAAATGTTTCTTTTAAAATGTCACTGTAAAAAATTGTCATTGTGCTTGAATTTTCATTATTAGTGGCATCCCTTTAAAATAACCTGCATCTGGCTACAGACCTATCTATATGTGTGGTGAGGGGTGGGATAGAGGTGGAGTAGAGCGATGGCACATGTGACACAATATTAGGCATACATGCCATTGGTATGAATTAGTTAAAAAAAATTTCCCTGAAAGTTACAAAAAAAAGATCATTTAGGGAGCTCTGTGGTGCATTGGAAAGGGTTCACACAGGTTAGAGAGGATGGCATGGCGTGGCAGGATGTTTGATGTTAACAAACAGACTTAAGAGCAGTAACACATTGACTGATAGCACCAAAAAATTTTGAATTATTGAAATCCTTCTATGTACTGTAGTCCAAAGGAAATAAACAGTCACACAGTGACTGTCTTTAAGGAGTTTATAGTGTAGTAGTGGAGATATTGATGAAATATTAAAGTGAATATATAAATAGGAAGTATGCTTTGGGAAAAAAAACACAAAAGGCTTTGAGAACTTTACATATTTGAATATCATCAGATCGGTTTTCTTCACAGTTTGAGGGGGTTGTATATATTAAGAAATTAAAGAAATACTTAGAAGGTAAAAGTATTATTCATTCCCCAATGTTTCACCTTTAGGCTACACATTTAAAATATATTTGTGGCACCTATCAAACAATGGCAGACAGGGTACTTATTTTGTTTGTGTTTTGTTTTTACTCAGATGAAAACTTAATATCTTATGTTATACACAATAGATGGGTTCCAGCAATTTTAATATAAATCAGATACTCACAAGTCCTCATGTTTTTACCATTTATTTCTAAATTTTAAAGTTTGCCTCTATTTTTTATTGATTGGAAGTTAGCAACATTCCTAATAATTACTTAGCTCTCAGATTTTTTTTGCTCTCTAGCTTTTCTGTTAAATATCAGTTTGCAACTCATAGTTAAGTGAATAACAAGCAGTCACTAGGTCATAAATCCATTGAAAAGGACATAATCCTTTGATAATTCATATAATCATTTGCTAATGTAGCAATTGATAAAATTTTCTCTTTAATTTTATAAAACTAGGACACACTTAACTTTGTAGGAATGAGTATAAAACTGGTGCCTAGGTGGCTCAGTCAGTTGGTTGGTTGCCTTCAGCTTGGGTCATGGTCTCAGGATCCTGGGGATCAAGCACCACCTCTGGCTCCCTGCTCAGTGGGGAGCCTGCTTCCCCCCTCCCTTTGCCACTCCCCCTGCATGTGTGTGCACTCTCTCTCTCTATCTCTCTCTCTCTCATGCTCTCTGTCAAATAAATAAATAAAACCTTTTAAAAAAAGAATAAATAAAAAATAAAACTGGAAAATCCCTGTGTAACTACCTCAGTTACCTGCAAGCCAATTCTAAATCTTTTCTTGATCTCTCTTACATAGAAGTCCTATTTTATTGACCTCCAATGTCATGAATCTGACCTTCATTTTTGTATTACTGGTTCTTTAAACACTATGTATGACTTAATGCTGCTAATGACATTATACCTCCCTATAATATCCAGCACAGCTGTAGACCTGTGAAAGGCATTTTGCTTGTAATTAGGGTTAGGACAAGCAGAGACTATTAAGTTTCTCTGAACATTTACTCTGCTTCTCTCATCAACCCTTAATAGCACTTTTTCTCATTTAGGATGACCTCTCTTAAGAGAGGCATTATACTAGATCGGTCTAGAATGCAGTTTTCTAAGCTCAGTTCTGCAAATAATTGTCTGTATGATACCGGGTAAGGTTTAAAAGTTCCATTCATTAGTCTTATCTGTGAAATCAGAAAAGTAACTCTTGCCGCCTAATGTTGTAAAAATGATAAACGTGGACTCTCTTCTTTGCTAAAAGCGCAGTGACATTGGCCTTTGTTTCCAAATTTCCTACCATCTCCAGAAAATTGCATCTTCTAGTCCCTCTTCCAGAACCCTCTTCTTCCTCTGCCCATTGCCCTCATTCACAAGTCTGGCTTCTCAGCATTTAGACTGCAGCTTTACTATGACTGTATCCAAGAGGCCTTCCTGGACAAACCAAAATGAAGTGAGCTCCCAACTATGTCTCCCACTCACTGTTTATCTCCATATTTATTTTTATTCTTAACGAGGGCTGACACTGAATATGTTTATTTATGTGTCCAAAGGTTTCTTTTATGATTCTCTTCACCATAATATGTGCTTCTTGTGGGCATGTACTCTGTAGATCTCTTTTACTTCTATTTCCTCAAGGCCTGCGATAGTAGATGCTAAAAACTTTGCTATAAAGTATCTTATGATTCAACTGTGATTATTTCTTCCCACAAATTTTTTTAAATTTCATAAGTAACTTTATTTGTGATAATGTAAAATTAAAAAGAAATCTTCATAAACTTGTTCAAATATGACAAGAATAATGTGAATCAAGAGAAGATAAGTAACATATCTAAGGTCACACAAATAGGTAGTAGTACAACTAAATCTAGTTCTCACACCTTCAATTTCAATCATAATTAACAATTAATAATATTACATATAATAAAACTCTCAAAATAGAAAAAATATAATGATACAATTTCACATTTGCCTCCATTCAATATGATAATATGGTTAACTAATAAAATAGAAGGACTTTGTAATCATGAATGAAAAGAAAGGAACACTATGTTGTGGATTAAGCTCGCACTGAAAGCTAAAAGACCCAGCTTCTAAACATGACACTGTCCCACAAATTTTTATTGTGAAATTTTTTTTTTCCAGATTTACTTTACAGAGGGATTCTCAGACTTTTTAGTCTTTGCACTCTTAAAAAGAGTGCTGTTACTGTTGACTGCAAAAGGCTTTCTTTTTAAGTGGAATATATTTATCAGTATTTACCATATTAGAAATAAAAACTAAGGAAGTTTAAATATATTTATTACTTAACTCATAAAACAAAAAGATAAATTCATTGCATATTAATATAAGTAATATAAAATAGCATATTTTTATGAAAAATATCTATGCTTATTAAAACATAAAAATGAAAAGATTGGCAGTTTCACTTTTCTTGCAAATATATTTATTGTCAGCCTTCATGAAGACATCTGGATACTTACATGTGTTTATGTATTCAATCTGTACAATAATTATTCTGCAGAAATAACTGAAGAAATTCTGGCCTCATACATATATATTTAGAAATGATAGTGATATTTAATAACCCTTTTAGGTAATTAGGAATACTTTTCTTTGATATTGCCCAAAACTTGGTAAGTAATAGATTCTTAAAGGTTAGTTGCAATATGGAATGTGAAACCTGATGACCAATTAACCTGTTATACCTGTTAAATTAAAATCCATTGTTCTTTTTCATATTTTGATTGGATCTTTTACCCATGCACAATTTTGTACTATTGATTGGAAAATACTGGCTTCTTGAGTTATGCAGCTATCAAAAATGTCAACATATATCAATATAAAATATCAAAAAATCCTGTGACTAATATATAATATTAATTAATAATATATATTATTATACTATTTCTTATATGTGTGTGTGTGTGTGTGTGTGTGTGTATTTTTTTTTTTTTTTTTTGAGAGAGGGAGAGAGTGGAGAGGGGCAGAGAGAGGAGAGAATCTTGAGCAGGCTCCAGACTCATCACAGAGGCCAATGCGGGGCTCAGTCTCAGAACTCTGAGACTGTAACTGGAGCCAAAACCAAGAGTCAGAGACCCAACTGACTGAGCCACTCAGGTGCCCCTCCTATATATTTTAATAGTCACCTTTGTTTTTAATAAATAAATAGTATATACCTAAGGCACGAGACTATTATCATATATGGCTTATGTCTTATGCCCAGAGTGTGAAAGACTGATCATTTAGGCTCTGTTGACAGATATTAATATAGTATGACATCAAGAACAGCTAAATTGGTTTTCCACCTCTAGTTTTCTGCCCTAGAGAAGCGCAGAGATATGATCTGATAACACTTTGGATGGCCTTCTTAAAAACAATAAAACAGGGGCACCTGGGTGGCTCAGTGGGTTAAGCCTCTACCTTTGGCTCAGGTCATGATCTCTGCGTCCTGGGATCAAGCCCAGCATCGGGCTCTCTGCTCAGCAGGGAGTCTGCTTCCCTCTCTCTCTCTGCCTGCCTCTCTGACTACTTGTGATCTCTCTCTGTCAAATAAGTAAAATAAAAAATTTTTTAATAAAACATTGAAAAGCAAGGAAATGGACGTCTAAAGGGATGATAAATATGATGGAATTACTTATAAGTCAGTTGAAAACAAATGCATGTACTTGTACCTATATGGATAGATCTTAAAACATATCATTGAGTGAGAGAAAAAAAAGATAGCTATAGCAACATATCCTTTGTGTGCATTTAAGAATCTGACTTAAATACAAACAACTGACTTACCTTTATTACACATTCTCATATATCTCCATGTAATATTAAGTAGTTTAGATTATTTTTACCCTGTCTCCTTTAAATAATTACTATTTCTGAAGGAATGTGTTGTATAATGGGGAGAAGAATTCAAACAAAAAGAAATGATTCAGAAACAAAAAAGCATCAGAGATCATTTTCCACTTTTTAATTCTTTATTCACACATCTTCTCAATAGGATATTAGTATCATTAAATCAAACATTATTAGCTTTTAAAAGGGAGTAAGTTATAAAGTATATAGCATGATGTTATAAATTTGTGTTAACAGTCTAGAATCCTACTTTTAAGCAAATATTTGATTTAAATGTTTTATTAGTTAAAGACTAAGGTATAGTGTTTTAACATTCTAGTAATACATCATTGCTATATTTTTTCTTTTTTACAAAATAAGCATCCGCTATCATTTTCAAGTAGATAATATGAGCCTTCAAAACAAAATGTAAAAGCAAAATTCGATTACCCAGAAATGGGAGTCCAAAGTTCATTATTTTATTCATTCAAATAATTTAGTTAAATTAAATCTAAAATTATGTGAGAAATGAGGTAAATTATAAGTTTCTCTAGTTTTTTAGCCTTTCAGATACTTGTCTATAACAATGCGCTGTGAGATTGATAAACTCTTAGCCTCCTGGAGACATGATTATCATTTACATGTGAAGACCAGATTATGGACAAGAGCTGAAATTATAGTTTAATATTAGTTCTGTATTTGTACATGTGAGACTAAGCAAAGAGGACTTTCTACATGAAACTGAACTTATCACAGATGTAGAAATTCTATTTTAGATATGTCTTGACCTGGCTACCTTTTGTGACTGCCAGCTTAGTGTAATGTTTTTCAGACAGCTAATTTATTCCATGAATTGCTGATTCTCACGACAAGAACAATAGCATAGGAGACCTCCCTTCAGAAAATTTTGTTAGTATCTGCCAGGCTGTATGATAATAGACCATACAGTAACAGCTAACAACAACAAGAGTATTAAATAAATAAAATAATAGATACTGTATTTCTGTGTTTTTCATTTTTAAGACAGAGTCTAATAAAACTAAGTTGGCAATTTGATGGATTCATATGTGTTTACATTATTTCTTTTCTTCTGTATATTATTGCTTCACTTCTCTCATTATTGTATTTGGTTCCATTTTTCATTTCTGTTTTCTTCTATGAGTTCATTCCTTATGTGTTTCATTATATGTGTCATTGTCTACTTGAAACCTTGCAGGAAATATTCTGTCAACTTAATATTTTTAAAATCTTACTATTTGGGGCACCTTTGTGGCTCATTTGGTTAAGCATCTGCCTTCAGCTCAAGTCATGATCCCTGAGATTGAGCCCTTTGCAGGCTTCCTGCTCAGTGGGGATCCTGCATCTCCCTCTTCCTCTGCCCCCCACCTGCTCATGCTCACTCTCTCTTGCACTCTTTCTCTCTCTTAAATAAGTAAAATCTTAAAAAAAATTTTTTTTAATTATAGATCTTATTATTTATTTTATAATCTTAAAAATATTATTTTTAAATATCTTATAAAATTTTATGTATCTACAGTGTACAAGATGTGATTTAATTTATATATACATAGTGAAATGACTACTGTAGTCAAACTAATTAACGCATCCATATTTTCACATAGTTACCATTTGTTCTAATGGTGAAACCACCTGAAAACTATTCTCATAACAAATTTCCAGTATTTAGTACAGTATTTTTAACTCTGGTCATCGTATTGTATATTAGATCTCTAAACTACATAAATTACATAACTCTAGTCCTACATAAATTCAATTATATACTCTTTAACTAGCATCTCCCCATTACCCTTCACCTACCCAAATCTGGTAACCACCATTCTACTCTCTGCTTCTATGTGTTTGACTTTTTAGATTCCACATATAAGGAAAATCATGCAGGTTTTTTTTCCTTCTGCATGTAGCTTATTTCACTTAACATAATATCTTCTGGGTTCATCCATGTTTTCACAAGCGGCAGGATCTCCTTCTTGTTTAAGGCTTAATAATATTCTGTTACTCATATATACTGTAGTTTCTTTATCTAGTCATTCATTGATGGACACTTAGATTGTTTCTGTATCTTGGGTGCTGTGAATAATGCTTCAGTGAATATGGAAGTGCAGATATCTCTTCAAGTTACTGATATCATTTCCTTTGCATATATACCCGAAAGGAGGATTGCTGGATCATTTGGTAATTCTATTTTTAGTTTTTTGAACTCCATACTGTGTTCTGTTAGTAGCTTATACCAATTTACATTCCCACCAGCAGTGTACAGGGCTCCCCTTTTCTTCACATCCCCTCCAAGATTCACTGTCTTTTTCTCCTCCCTCTCCCCCCCTTTACTTCTTCCATCCTTCTTTCTTCCTTTTTCTTTCTTTCTTCTTTCTTTTCTTTTTCTTTTCTTTTCTACTTCTTTTCCTTCCTTCCTTCCTTTCTCTCTTTCTTTCTTTCTTTCTTTCTTTCTTTCTTTCTTTCTTTCTTTCTTTCTTTCTTTCTTTCTCTCTTTCTTTCTTTCATAGCCATCCTAACTGTATGAAGTGACATCTCATTGTGGTTGAAGTATGTGCTTTTCTGATGATTATTGATGTTGAACTTCTTGTCATATATCTGCTGGCCATTTGTATATCTTCTTTGGAAAAAGCCTATTCCTTTGGCCATTTTTATTTCTTTTTTTAAAGATTTTTTTTCTTTCTTTATTTGACAGAGATCACAAGTAGTCAGAGAGGCAGGCGGGGGTGGGGGTGGGGGTGGGAAGCAGGCTCCCTGCTGAACAGAGAGCCCAATGTGGCTTGATCCCAGGACCCTGGGATCATGACCTGAGCCAAAGGCAGAGGCTTTAACCCACTGAGCCACCCAGGCGCCCCTCTTTGGTCATTTTTAAATTGGATTATCTTTTTGCTATTGAGTCAAGTGAGTTTCTTATATATTTTGAATATTAACCCCTTATCAGATATGTGGTTTATAGATATTTTCTACCAGTCCATAGGTTGCATTTTTACTTTGTTGATGGTTTTCTTTGATGTGAAAAAGCTATTTTTTTAATGTAGTGCCATTTTTGTATTTTTTTCTTCTTTTGCCCGAGGTTTGAGCCCGAAAAAAAAATCATTACTATGGCCAATATCAAAGAGCTTTTTCCTGTGTTTTCTGCTAGGAGTTTTATAGTTTCAGGGTCTTCCATTGAAGTTCTTAAGTTATTTTTTTAAAAGATTTTATTTATTTGACAGAAAGAGACAGTGAGAGAGGGAACACAAGCAGGGGGAGTGGGAGAGGAAGAAGCAGGCTTCCTGCTGAGCAAGGAGCTGGATGTGGGGCCTGATCCCAGGATGCTGGTATCATGGCCTGAGCCAAAGGCAGACACTTACCTACTGAGCCACCCACGCGCCCCAGTTTTTAATCCATTTTAAATTTATTTTTATTTATAGTATCAGATAAGAATCCAGTCTCATTCTTTTGCATTTGGATATCAGTTTTCTCAACACTATTTTATTAAACTTTACTTTAAATAGGGGCGCCTATTTAAACAATATTAAATTAAATTAGGGTGCCTGGGTGGTTCAGTTGGTGCATCTGCCTTCCACTTGGTTAATGATCCCGGGGTCCTGAAATCAAGCTTCAACATGGGGCTTCTCAGCAAGAAGTCTGCTTGCCCCTCTTTCTCTGTCCCTACTCCTGCTTGTGCTTGCTCTCTCTCTCTCTCCTCTCTTATTTATTTATTTATTTTATAAATAAAAATTTAAATGTAGATTTACATTGAAGATATATTAAATTTTTTAAAAGATGATGGATGAACCATGTCAAAATTTTAATCCTTTCATATTTGAAATTAAGGTTATATTGGAAACTTTACTTCATAAAGTCATGCTATGGAAGATATTTTAGCTATATTTTAAACAAATTCTGCAGTTCTACATGAAGGAAAATATGGAGATGATATACTTATATACTTGAAAAATCTGTGAATCTTCTCCAGCAGCTTATTTGCTTCCCGTATGTCAGACATTTTTTTTTGTTTTTGCTTTTAATTTGTATTTATCTTGGAAATTTAAGATAAAAAATATATACGTACACACACACATTCACTTGAAAATAGGTCTTTTTTATTTCTGAACTCTTCAATCCCAAACTAATTAATCCTAACAGTTTTAATCATAAATAAAATTTAGAAAATGCATAGTTATTATATCAAAATGTACCTGAACATTTTTATCATCTCATATTTTTTTGAAATTTTTGATACCTTAAATCTACTTCACAATATTTAAAAATATTTTCTTCTCTAGAATTCCATAGTGTACTTAATTACCTATGTCAGAATCTTATGACTTGGGTATGACAAGATGTCCCTAATCTGTGGTAGATTTATATATTAATAAATGTGGGCAAAAAGAATAGACACATAAATTTCCCAAGGAGTTGTGTCTAAAGATATAGTAGAATAAAACTAATAAATGCATAACTGAAGTCTTCAACAATTTATGCTTTATATACATTTTTAAAAATTCATGTAATTAATTAAGGTAATTATTTACATATTTGTGGATGTAACATGTATTATTTGACCATGCCTCAAATATGAGCACTAAAGTTACCAGTGTTATGGAATTCTAATTTCCTGATGTATCTGAAAATGACTTGAGTCCAATGTATATGTCACTTCTGCCCTCCCCATGATCACAAGGGAATTTGTGTTTAAATGCAAAGCTTTGTTAAATTCTTTTTACTTACATCTTTCAAGTGAAGTGACACCTTGATGTTACTTACACTGATTCTAAAGCTTGGAGTAACCAAGGGGAAAACAGTAACTCAGGAACCATGCATTGAATGGCTGTACCACTTACTATCTATGAGACTTAATATATACTCAAAAAAAAAAATTCTCTTAATGGTATTAAATGCCTAGCACGCACTATATTATTACTAGGTAGCTATTGTTGTCATTGTAATTATTGTTTATCATTTTTTCCCTCAAATGAAAGATTACCATAGTCCCTTTTCCTAAATTTTTCCAAAATTTGAGGGTTGGGGCCAGAGAAGAGGGGTCAGGTATTTCAGAGAGTAGCTTAACAATACAAGAATATGAAACATTGAATGTTACTCACCTTTGGTCTTAAAAATCCCTTGATGAGTCTCACCTTAGGTATTTTTTAAAGATGTGCTCTTGGCCTCGGTCTCAACATTAAGAGAAGTTATGTGTCCTCCCTAGAATCTGTCCTACCTCATTATTCTAGGAACCCCTAACTGCTCACTCTCTAAAAACTCAATTAATTTTCTTCCTATCATATTAGAGCAATTAACTTTCATAATTTTTTTTTCTTTTCTTTTCTTTTTTTTTTTTTTGTAACTTCTGGACCATGTACTGGGGCATTTATTTTCAAAATTAAATGTTCTACTATAGTATTTCACAAACTAAAAGCAGTTCTTTTCATAAAAGTAATTTTAAGTATTTTTTCTTATTACACAGAGTTCATTACAAAATATTGTTAATATGCTTCAATTAGAAAAGGATTGCTTCTGCTTTATTATGCAGACAAGAATGAGAGAGCTTAACTGCTAGTTTTTTGGAAGTGGGTTTAAGTTAAGCTGGCATATTTTTATGTCATAGGAATTAATCAAAAATACCAAGTTTCAAAGTTCAGCTCTGCTACTTATTATCAATATAACTTTGGCATAGTTATTTAACCTCTCTGTACTTTGATTTTCTCACCTATAAATTAAGGACAATAATAATGGTATCATAGAGTTGGCATGAGGATTGAATGAAATTGTGTATAAACAATGCACTTAACACAGTGACACAGAGAGTGCTTCCATTTCGGTAAGTATTATATTTAGCCATCTTTACATATGTTTATTTGACCACATTCCTTATCAACTAGAAGAATAGTCATCTAAGAAGAAGAATGTTTTCCATGAGAAGTTCAAATGTACTACCCTCATTTTTTAAAAGAAGTATCTAGTTTTTTTTTCCAATACAAAATAAACAAAATAATACACTAAAATAAATAAAAAGTAAACACAAAGACACTTAAAAGCCAAGTACAAATATGGAATTCATGGGTTTTGTTACACTATAAATTGGGTTTATTTCTACTCCAATTTAACTTTTTTATTTGGCATAAATTTTTAAACTAAAATATATTTTCATTTCCCTACACTGTAGAAATTTTCCAATATTCTATTCCTGTCTCATTCACATCTTTGTGCATTGCATACTTTCTTGACAATTGAATGATATCAATATTTATATTTTAAAGTCTATTTTAATACTTGGAAAATGAAACATTCAGTAAAAAAGTATTTTTAGTTTTGCAACAAAATTTATGTAGTTGGGTTTACTTGCAGAAATGTAATCATTATCTGTTAGAATTTAACATGAATCTTCTTCAAATGCTACTGTTTGAGGTTCTGGTAATATAAAACACATTTGGTTATTATGAAAAGCAGAAACGTTCATTTGGGAATACAGTATTCACAATAGTGTCCATGATTAATGATGGTTCACAAAAACTATCTCATATGTTCAAAACTGTGGTGAGACTG
Organism: Mustela erminea; assembly: GCF_009829155.1. Taxonomy (NCBI): domain Eukaryota; kingdom Metazoa; phylum Chordata; class Mammalia; order Carnivora; family Mustelidae; genus Mustela; species Mustela erminea. The sequence continues at coordinate 106,551,081 of NC_045617.1, read as the reverse complement.
AGAAGGTGAGACCTCCGTGCCCTGAGGCTTCTAGATAGTGTATTATGTTTCAGACATAGTTTATTTTCAGCCCCTGCTTTTGGTATTAATGGATGGCCACCTTCCAAATGCTTGCCATTGCTTTCAGAATTAAAGTTAAATTTTCTACTAGCTTTTCAACAGAACAATTTCTGCACCCTCTCCATTACATAGAATTGCCCTATAGAAATAGTTGAACAGCTAAGTCAAACTTGCTCAATCCCAACTACTCCCTCTTGCATCTAGGTAGGACTGTTGAGCTAATCCTCATCAATGAGATGTGAGTTGAAGGAAAGTATTTGATTTCTGGCATATGACTTTTAGGAAGTGCATCAGTTATCTTTTATTGTCTGAGGAGGACTTGAAAGATTTAACCTGATTGAAGTGTCTAAAGTTTAGAAAAGCTGACTATTTCTAGAACTTCCCCCCCCAATAATTAAGAGTATATAATGCTGAGAGAAACACAGTTTCATTAAGATATATCAGCAAAATATAAGAACTAAGCCATACAGCAAAGATAAATTGAAAAGATGCTCCATTTCCTCCAACCATATTTCTCAGATGACCTCAAGGTGGCTGTCAGTAAGCTGCAAGATAATGGTATAAGAGGAGAACAAAAACAACAACAACAACAAAAACTTTGACAAGAAAAGAACATTGCATGTTGTTACAAACATGAAACATACTGAATGCAAATAGATCAGAGCTTCCTAATTTTAATGGAAGTATATTGCCAAGGAAACCACAAGCCTGGATTTAAAATAAGCAAAAGCCCCTGTAACTATAAAATAGCTCTTGGTCCCCCTAATTTAGATCAGTATGAAGCACTGTATGAAGTCTCTGCCTTCCTTAAGGAGCATATATACTGCCCAAAGCTCATTTCAAATAAGACCAGAGAGGCGGGTCAGACACAATAAATGGGGAGGTTGTTTACCAAGAAAATCAGTCTAATCAAGGAACTCTCTATAGTACCAAGGCAGAAGGTATCACAACTGATGACTTAGCTGCTTTTTGTCACTGCTGTATATTCCCATTCTTCACTTTCTGAATGGGCATTTTGTGCAATTATCCTGTTGCTATTCCATCTGTTTATACTGCCTTTACTGTTTATATAAGTATTATTAAGGATGGGAATTAATTTGCATTTGTAGTTCTCTAGACCTTCAAGAAGCCAGATCTAATAGTGGGGACTGGACATCATCCCCAAGTCACTGACTTTGAGTTGGATACAGTGACTAGATGAGATTCTGTGCTCTGCCTTTTGGGAAGGGAAGGGACTGGGTACAAAAGCCAAGGACATATAGGGATATGTAGTGGTCAGAGGAAGAGCCTAAGAGACATAGCTAGCTGTCAATGAAAGTAATGTAGTAATGTAATGTAGTAATGTAGTACTAAAGGCAGCAGCTGAGAGGGACATCCTTTTTCAGCCACCTTGCATCTAGGGCAGGGGTCAGCAAACTGTATCCATAGGCTAAATTCAGCCCACTACCTTGCAAGGCACAGGAACAGATATTTTTTACATTTTTAAATAGTAGGAAAATTTCTTTAAAAGAATAATATTTTGTGACATTTACAAATTAAGTGAAATCAATTCAAATTAAATGAAAATTAAAAATTAAATGAAAATCAAATTTCAGTGTTCATAAATAAAATTTTACTAGAACCTAATCATACCCATTCATTTATATACTTTTTATAGCTGCTTTCAGGCCTGTAACCACAAAGTTGAATAGTTGTCACTGAAGAATTTGGCCCACAGAGCTTCACATATTGTCTGGCTCTTTACAGAAAAAGTTTGTCAATCCTTTCTATACATGGTGCCACATAACTAGTTCTCACCAGTGGAATATGATGAAAATGAATTATGTCACTTGTGACCCAACATATGAGAGATATGTGATTCTTCTGCACCTTCTTTTGCCCCTGTTCTTCCTTTCCTCACTTTCTGCATAGATGCAGGGGACTATAAGATCTACCTAATGGTAGAGTCACAGGATGGAAGGATCCTAAGATCCTCAATCACCACATGGAGAAGTCCTGCCCCTCAATCCACTGAATAGAAGCACCAGCATTAGACTGACAAGTGAGCAAAAATGAATTTTGTAGGCCACTGAAATTCAGTGGTCTATTTGTTACAGCAGTGTAGATTACACAAGCTAATACAGACTAATTTTTATCCTATCTGAAGTGCCAAGGTGTTTCTTTTTAGCCTTGCGTGTTTTTACTTACCTGATTTGATTGTATTCCTCCACCTTGTGTCTTGCCTACATATTTATTTCTTGATTTTACAATATTTTTAACTCCTTCTGTGCTGTGGGTGTTGAAATAATAAAGAGTTACTGTCCTTAAGAAATTTATAACATATTAAGAGGAAAAACACACTAATAAACAATTATAACAAAACTGGCAATTACATTGATACAAATATTTTCTTGTTTGCCATAAAAGTGACTGTGATTGATTAAAAGATATCACCTTCAAGAAACATTTTGATTACCATTATCAAGCCTCTGTCAAATTTTTGCAGACTTTGGCAGTGTTGCTGCTTACTCACCGGGTATGTATAATTGGTAGCCCCAGAGAATCCTGTGCGCTTACTCAGAGACTATATAAATCAAATGTCAGGTTTCTGAGAATACTTTTTGGCCCCAGCTGGATCTGACCTCAGATGTGCCCAAGGTTTATCCTTTTAATATTCATTCATTAAATATTATTGACCTCTAAAATGATTTTGTTCTTTTTTAGGTATTGAGATAGAAAGATGTACAAAACAGGCCATTTTCAAAGGTGCAGTTTCAAAGGATGGGGCTGGGAGTGGAAAGAGAGAAAATACCCAAATCTAACACATAGCAAGCATAACATAATCAAAAAAATTTACCTGGTTTCCCTCCAGAGTCTGAAATACTTTCAAATATTGGGGAGAGATAGAGGCTTCCACTTCGATGAGAATCTTCGCCATAGTGAAAAATTGGTGGATAAATATCATATTCTACCAGTGTGTTGAGGTACAACAAAATAAAACAAGAGTCACTTTTCTAAAGGATATAAAAATGTATAATGGAATTTAGGTTACATGAAAGAAAGTCATCTATCTCAGTTTGGGAAGGGGTAGATATAATTTATAAAAGAAGAAATGCTTGGACTTGGTAAGAGTAAATTGAGAATAGGGAAAAAGAATTGGGAAAGTATTCTTGATAAAGAGAGATTTGTTTTGTTTTGTTTTTAAATGCCATTATTGGGTTGCTGGAGTATAAAATGCAAGTCAAGAAGTATGAGATCTAAGCCTCAAAATGTAAGCTCAGGTCAGATAATGAGTTTGGTGTATTAAAAAGCTTGGAGGTGCTGATAATCAGGAGCATGGTAAGATTGGCATTTGGATGGATCAGCAATCACTCCTTAAAGATTGGAATCTAAAAATGAAGACATAAAACTGGAATTAGGGAGAACAGATAGGATATTTCAATAATCCAAGAAAAAATGGGTACCTAAAACAAGTCAGTGTTGGCAGAAGTAGAGAGGATGGATGCATGTTATTTAGAAGGAATGATGACCAGATTTAGCTACTGAGTTTCAAACAGATTAAGGAAGAATACAAGGCAAGAATGAGTCCTAGGATTTTTGATGACGTATAAGAGTAAAAGTGGATAACATTGGCAGCTATCACCAACAGAGAAGCAAATTTTGCTGGTATTTCAGCCTGTATTCCTCATGTGCTATTACTTTTTTAAAGAATGCAATTCCCAGGATCACAGGAGAGGGAAAAAGGAGAGTGAAGTAAGACTTATATATGGATGTGTTAGCAAGCTGGATTCTACTTGGCAATAAATCAGACTGATGGTTCTGTCTCACTAGCCTCTCTTAGAGGTCATATAAATGGCTGTCTCTTATGGCGGTCTTTCCAGGGAAGGAAAGGGGAAGGATTTGTTCAGCAGCATCTAGGGTTGAAAGGAGTAACCCAAGTCACTCAACTAGAAGCAGGCGAAGATAAAAGGATCTTAAATTCATACATATGAATGTCTGATATAAATAGTAATACAAAAATTTCCATTTGAACTCTTTTGTGAATAAACTTTTGACTTCCTATCTAGTCAAAAGCAGATAGACTTATACAGCAGACAGACTTATATATGGTAGTCTGTCACTTAGGATAATATTATGAATTTAAAATGTAAGTTTGGGAATAATAAATACAAAAATAACAAGTAAAACCATAAAGCTGAATAAAGATATCCAAAGAAAATTTGCAGAGTGAGAAGAGCAGTGGCCCAAATGCAAAGATCTGAGTACCATCTACTTGTTTTTACAGTTGTCAGTCTAGGAAGCACCTGAAAAAGATGGCCCTTTGAAAGGTCTTCAACTGTTGTAGATCTTCCTGGAACAGAATTTCATATTTCAGTGACATAATGTTTTTTATGAGTGTTTGGTTTACCAAGAATGCTTTATACTTCATCCATCTTATTTAAGGACAGATCAGTTCACTCATTCATTCATTTCCTCAAAAATATGGATTAAAGCTCCTGCTGAGTATTTAGGACTCCGTGCTGAGCTTCCCAGGTATGGCCACTGACTCTGTGGGACTTTTCAGTAGTATTACTTCATACCTTCAGTGAAGATTCCAAAAGTTTACTATAAACCCAACTGTGATAAAAAGGTATCTTTCACATCTATTGTTAAAACTGAGATTCATTTTTTAAGATATGGGGGATATTCAAGATTATCATGTTCTATTTAAAATGAGGTCAGATTTCCACTCAAGATACAGAAGTTAATATTTTGAAGATTTATGTGCACTGCTGGTAGCCATATTGTTCCACGACATCCAAAAAGGGCCAGTCACTCCACATTGCTCTTTTGCTAACACTGCACGTAATGGAATTTCCGAAGGTAATCCTCTTATTACATATCCTCTTGCTAACTATTCTGATGACATACTAGCTATACTGAAATATGATTTAATTTTACTTATTACATTAATTAATAAGAATATACAACATTCAGGGGCACCTGGGTGGCTCAGTGGGTTAAAGCCTCTGCCTTCCACTCTGGTCATGATCCCAGGGTCCTGGGATCGAGCCCCGCATCAGGCTCTCTGCTCAGCAGGGAGCCTGCTTACCCCTCTCTCTCTCTCTACCTGTCTCTCTGTCTACTTGTGATCTCTGTCTGTCAAATAAATAAAATCTTAAAAAAAAAAAAATACGACATTCAGTCCTTGTCATTATACCATGTATATCTATCACATTCATTTTCACATTCTAGTAATTATTGCTAAAAGTTTTAAATGCTAAAATTCTAAGCATTAAATATAGCATAGTTTTAATATTTTGTAAAAGCTTTATTTATATGAAAATAAGGAAATATATATAAGTATATCACATGAACATGTTTCTGAACAAATATTTCTGAATGGTACATGGATTATTTTATGACTGATATTAGAGAACATTTGCATAGTCCCTTTTTGGCTGTCATTGGAGGAGTAGCTAAAGGCAGTGGTTTAATTAAGGCAAATAAGAATTTACAAATGTCTGGCTTTTCAGTGTCACACTTTTCATGTACATAGTTTTAACTTCTATTAGATCATTGAGCTTTGACACTAGCTTTTGTTTTTCTAATTACTTAAACATGAAAACAATGTTTAAGGCCTCGTTTTCTCTATAAGCTCTTTGTATCTTACCAGTCTTCCAATATTTCTAGGTTTTTCATAGGCAAGACTCCAATTTTGTATCAGATAGTATTAATATAAAGTTTAGAAAATTAGAAAAATAAAGAATATTCTAAACATGTAAAAAGAGAAATCATTAACTAAAGATAAACTGATGGAAATATTTCATCAAGGTTGGGCCATATAAGTATGAAAGTACTAATAAGTCAAGTGAAGGGTGCCTGGCTGGCTCAGTTGGCAGGGCATGTGACTCTTGATCTTAGAATTGTGAATTCAAGCCACCTTTTGGGTGTTGAGCTTACTTTAAAAAAAAAAAAAAAAAAAAAGGTAAAATGATAAACATATTTAATCTTATTCCCAAAATAATAAAGTGGAAATAATAAAAATATTACATGTTCTCTTATACTTATATACCTCAAAGCATACAGCATGTTAAAGAAAACCTGCCTCAACAGTGTGATGGAAAAGAGGATTTAAGATTCTGTTTTCATTTCAAAAATCCCTTCTTCATATATAACACATTATTCTATTTTGAAGATTCCTCAATATTAAGGCAAAGCGGGGCAACTAAAAGTGGTTCCAGTTTTAACATCACTGCCTTTGTCACATTTAACCATGGTTAAATGACTATCACTATTGGTATCTGTTCTCTGATGCAAAGTATATTTACATGTGACTAATACCCTGTTGACTCCAGGAGAAACATTTCCAGTGCAGAAAATTAATACAAAATGAAAATCAGGAACCTTTGTATTAACTATATCATTTCTCCTTTTTAAAATGTGTTAAAATCTTTCAGCATTTAAAGTTTAAACTCCTTCAACTTCTTAACTTCAGGATCATATTCATGCTTTCTGACAGGGCCTGTAATGTTTTCCTTAGTCATTTTCCAATACTCCAGGGTTTGAGTTAGGGCAGTTGTAGAGGTAAGACATCTGAGATGTAGCCAGGTTTAACTGGGATGTATGGGCTATGAATCTAATTGGGAAAGGAAAGTCACATTTGTTCAAATCCCACTATATTGCTAACAGAGCACTACTTTTTTTGCATTGAAATAATGTATGTGGAACATTATTATCTGTCTCTCTTAACAGATGAGAAAAGTGAGGTAAGACAGGTTTAGAAGCCTATCCAAAAGCATACAGCTGCTGAAAGGTAGAACTAGAATTTCATTCCAGCTTGTGAGCTCCTTCTAATAGACTAGAGATGACAAACTTTGGGTATTTTTTCCCTGGGCAGATTCATCATCCATTTATTCATTTATCCATTCATTTTGTAAATATACCAGAGCACTCATTATGTGTCAGGTTGTGTTCCAGGCTCTGGGAATACATTGTGAAATAAATGAATTCACATTCATTTAATGTGAATTAAATGAATCATATCACATAACTAATATTCTAGTAGAGAAGATGAGCAATGAACTAATAATTGAATACTTAGAAGGCCTAACAGTTGGAGACAAATTATATGTAAAAGGTGAAATAAAGAATCACAGATTATTGATTCTTCCTTTGCCTATGTAATTAGTTTAGTTAGGGTAAGAAAGGCATCTCTGAAGAGGAAGTGCTTGAGAAAACACATGAAACAAATGAGGGATCTAGCCAAGAAAATATTTTGGTAGTTACATCTCAGGCAAAGAAACCAGCTAGCATGAAGTCCTTAAGTAAGAATGAAGTTGGTATATTCCAGTAATATAAAAACTGTCACTGGAGAAGAAGTAGACAATAAAATGTGTGGTAATTATTAGATCAGATGGTTTCCTAAGGAATTTGCTAGTCTATGTTAAAGACCAAATTTCTTTAAGTGACTGGAAAATAGAGTCTTGAACAGTAAAGAGTCATGATTTTATACATATATACATTAAATATATATATATATATATATCTGCACACACACAAACATATAAATGTATGTGATTCTGGTTACTGTGTGGTAACCAGACTATAAAATGAGAGTGAAATTAGGGAAGGTATTTTGGTCACCATGATGATGATGAAAATTCCGTGGATTTGTGATGTTTTTGAAAATGTAGAAGCAGTAGACTTGCTGATGGATTGAATGGTAATTGAGTAGATTGAAAGAAAGTTTTCTTAGTAATTCAGGAATAAGATGATAATGTCTTGACCTCAGGTGGTGTTCCAGTTAGTATGGCTCAGTGTACCCCCAAGACTTGCTGGTGTGAAACAGTCATTCCTATTTTTAAGAATTGTGTGGGTCAGAAATAACAACAGAATACAACTGGAGTAGCTCATTCCTCCTCACAATATTTAGAAAGAAAGACTTGAAGGCCAGCAGCTGGAGTCATCTATAGGCACATTCACTCACAAATCTAGAAATTGATTCTAAGTTGGTTGTAGGTCAATTTTTAAATTAGTGCTAATAAATGTAAAATGATTTTATTATATTTCACTAGGGCTTTTTCTTCACTTTCTTTGACTGTTGGGCTTCTGTGAGAATATACAAAAGATTTCCTCTAATTTGGAAGCATTAGGCATGGAAAAGAGAGGCCATTGCAGAATCGCTGCTTGAATATCTTTAAAACCCTGTATTAAAATATTCTCAGCTAATGATTATTAGCTTATTACTTTCCAAGTTGATATATGTAGGTGGACAGTCCCAATCTCAAGTTATCCATCCATTGGATAATTGAAATAAATTGAATGAGGCAGTGTATATGATGGGCTCATTTATTTCATATTACATTGCACTGATTTTTAGAAGTACTTTGTGTGCCAACCCAGACATCAGGATAGAAATATGGTCCTTAGTTAATACTTCCATCATCATATACAATCACACTCAATCCATTTCCTCATCCCCTGTCCTTTTATGCAGTCAGTAAGCACCATCAGCTGTATCTCCTAAATATGTCTCATAAATATCCTCTCTATATCATATTCAAGGTCACTGCCTTAGGTCAGGATTGTGGTGCAAAATCCTCACACAGTCTTCTATATTGGCCCCCTGAATCCTTCCTTATTCTGAATTGCTGTTAGAGTAAATAGTCTAAATTGACAATCATGCCATATATGCACACTGATTAATGGGGAAAATCTGTATTATTCATATGGTTGTGCATTATTCCTTTTATGATCTATCCATGGACTAGATAATGACCAGATGTTACATTAGTCCAAATAGAATTCCAATTTTAACTTAAAAGATTTTTGCCTATTGCACATCACCTCTGTTTGGACTGAAAATATCAAATTAACTTTTCTTAATGCTTTAACAGTGAGTGAGAGTTGAGCTTAAACTTGCATATAGGTTTTAAAATTTCATTACCCTTCAATATAAATACTCGCATATCCTGATTTGGGCTCTCATTTAATTTACAGATTTTAAGTATTCATAATCCATATATAATAGATTAAATGATAAAAGTCGTTTCTTAAGATAATTTTCAAAATATGTTAGAAAATCTATAAAACTGCTGATCCTGTCTTTTGTATTTGACTCTAACCTTGACAGTCCTAATTTCCCATAGTTTAATAATATAAATGTAGTTACTTACATTTGGGATTATTTTGAACTGTCGCTGTTTTTGAGGTTCTTTATTTTTAAAAGATGCCTTAAGTCATAGAGTTTATATAATTTTACAGAGCCTTCTGATTAGAGATTAACTCAATATAGCGATGGCAGAGCCAATTAAAAGATTACAGTGTCCGGGAACCAACTGTGCCATTTTTGTTTATATTTTGAATTTTAAGGCAGAATGCTTTCAGTAATTCTATAACAGTAACATATATTGTCCTTCATGAGACCTTGACAGTAAAAGTTAATAAAAAACACTCCTATCCACAACCATAGTTAGTTGCTGCAGAAAGACAGATATTCTTACCAACAAAAGAAACATTCATTTCCAAAAACTGCATATAAATATTTTACACAGTTACCTAATTTTCTCAAAGTTTAAATTGATTATAAATAGTTTATGTGCTTTTTCTGTATCTGAAACCTGCAGAACTCCTTAATGAAATCTTGCTTAAGCCTTTGTCAATAAACCAGACATGATACACAGTACAGCAGTGCCCCCTAGAGCTAGATAGCATTACAAATTAACATTTTCTGGGTGTTTGATTTGATTACAACTTCAGAAGCAGTGATTAATGTTCTGTTCGTAGGCTTTGTTTCCTGTAATCTAGAGAATGATGCAGTGATAACTAGAGAATCATATTTATAGTTGCTAAGATTTTATTTTTTATAAATTTGTTTTGCCAGTGTTGTGTACAAATAGGATTGTCTGTATGAACTCACACAGAGTTTTCCTGTAAGCATGTGACTGAGGATTTTCTTCTTTCCCAATTATGAATAAAGTTACACATCTAAAAGTTGACTTAAATAATCTTTAACACTATTACAGTATTTATGATATATTACAAATATATATAGCCTATTCCAGAAGTCATAAGGATAATAGAATTACTAAGATAGAAAATACATCAGAGATCATCTAGACCAACATGCTCATTTCCTGATCTGGGTGAAGATAAACCGCTCACCTGTGGTCATACAGTCTGGTTCCAATAAAACCAAAGCGATGTGTTTGTTCACAGGATAATCACTAACTAAAAATCTAATGCCCATCTTGTACTCAATAGTATATTCATTGATATCAATAATGATATATATCTTCCTAATTTCTTGAGTGCTTTTCACTGTTTAAGAACAAACCTTTACAACATTTCTACCAATAGGTACATCACTTAGAATAAACTGAAGTTTTGACAAGTAAGAGAAAAGCAATGTGATTTGTGTAACTCATAAAAGCTACAAGAATGTAATAATTGGGGAAAAATTATAAATCTTTTCTTTTTCTGCCTATTGCTGTCTTCAGTGGATCATGCCCTAGTTTCTAGAGCCCCGAAGAAATAAAGAATCAAAGCACATAAGTGGTTAAATCCAGGCCCAAATAGCTTCAATTCTTTGATTTGATATAGTTGTAAAACATGAACTATATTACAAAGTATGGGAGTCTTTAGACCTTACGGTAGGAATACCAAGTCACCTAGATTGTAGAGAAGGCAAGAATGAAGAGAAGAAAGACAAAGAGATGAAAAGCACAAAGAATAAGAAAAACAAAGTGTCCCTTCTCAGCTGTAGTAGGAGAGAGTATTTTGAATAGTAGTAAAGAACAAGAATACTTTTTCAGAATTATTCATTCCTAAGGAGTAATTAATTACTCATTGGGAAAATAAACAACCACTCATCCTTCCTGGTCCTACTTGTAAGTACCGTACTATGTACCTGGAAGTTAGATACTCCCCAAACTATAGGAACTGTTGCAGGGAGCCATGTCTCTGCTATCTTCCCTAAGGCAGCAAGCTCTCATTTTCTTCCTTCTCTTACAGGCAGAAAGAGGTCTCTAGTGGACCATGGGAGGTAACTATAGTAAATAGAAATTTGATAATGTTCATGTATGCGGCCTTTCCCCCTCAACTCTGACTGTAAATTTTCTGTTAAGGGAAAAAAAAAAAAAAAGATACCTATTTGTTTTGGCTTCAGGCTGGTATATAAACTTCATGCTTCTGTTAAAATGCTATCTTTTCCCCATGGGTACCAGCAGTGTGTATATATCACAAAAATTTTTGCAGAGCAAAACCAGCAGCTTTTTTCATAAAATCATCTCAGGTCATTAATGTTTCTTCCTATGTACAGTATTTTTAAAAGCAAAAACTAATATAAGTATGTGGTAGTGTTGCTTATTTTTTAATTTATGATTGTACTAAAAGCAAAAACAAATATTAAGCATAATTAATTGGAAAATTAAAAAGCAAGTTTGGAAGAGGGCAATAGATTGTTAGCAAATTGTTTTTGTGATATTTAAGACATTAGAAAAGATTTTGGCAAGCTTTATTTAAACCTTCTGACATATTGAAAAGCAGGGCATTATTAAAAATAATTTTTTAAAAAAGCTATCAGGGCATAACACTGGGTATGCAGATTGTCAAGATTTAAGCAGTGAAATGTTTTAATGTTGTTTATTTTTTGTTTTCTAAGTTACAGGAAACAAACGATTTCATTGTTATCCTTAGGTTAGACTTAAAGAGGGTTCTTATTAAATGAAGAGGTTCTTCCAAAATCTAAAACTTCTGCATTCTGTTGTTCTACATAAAATTAAAAGGCAGACTAATAATTGTCACATATCTCAGGTCTTGTAAAGTACCCTTTTTCAAATAAGAATGAAGAATTTTATTGCTAAAAAGCTTTTTAAAAACATTTGATTGAAAGACATATTACTAATATATGATATTGGTCATATTTCAAGTGTAACACCATACAAATGTATGCACTTACAAGTGTAATACACTGCAAATGGAATTCATAAATTGGTGGAGTACTTAGCAGATGTATACCTAAACATTCCACCTAATTCAGAGCTGCTGTCTGAAGTACCTTTGACAGGTGGTCATCCAGGCTCTGCTTAAAGATTTGATGTGGATTTTACTACCTCATAAGGCAGCCAATTACATTTTTCAAATGCTCTAAGAGTTATAATGTTGTTATGCTGAAATCTCCAACTACATCTTCTCTGATTTAGTGTGATTGTTTTCTACATACCAACCTTTCAATTTCTTAAGGATAATTAAGCCTGTACTAAGTATTTTCAAGCCAGGTTTTAGTAGTTCCTATGCTCATGTAGTATGATTTCTCAATGTTCTATCCTTTTTCATTCTCTGGACTAATGTAGTTCATCATTTATTATTTAGCTCTGGCCCCAGAATGAAACTTGTTCAAATGTGGTCGGAAAAATATGAGTTAAAATGGATGCTATTTGCTCAGAATTCAGTCTGAGATTGCATTAGAATGTTTGCGGTAATCTAAGCACTTTTGTTTCCCCTGCTCCGTGATTATTCAAGTATTTATACATTTTTATTTGCAAGTTGTTTCAGTACCTGGAGGTATATTTGACTGGCACTTTAATTCTGCTTTATGGTGTATGGAATAAACTTTCATTTGCAAATCATTCTCCTTGAAAGGTAGATGTTGTAGAATTATATTTTCTTTCTGGAGTCCATTACTATTACCTCATCTACCCACTCACCAGAGCTAGCCCTCCCACCCCTTACTTCTTTCTCTATATGTAGAATAAATCCTTTTACACTATTAATAGTTAATAAGTCTCAGCTCTTTCTGTTTTTTTTTTAAATTTTTTTGGTCTTATGTGACATTAGTGTACATATTCGTTCTTTGTACAAATTAATTTTTTTTTATTGGAATCATTTGAAACAAGGTTGTCAGGCCGTTTAGGGATCCCTCTTTATAGTCGTTTCTATGACACTCAAAGTATATTGATGGCCATGTGTTTAACACTCCTGGGAAAGTAGGGTGTTCCGTAAAGCTATTTCTAAAATCCTGCAATTTTTATTTGGGGTACAGACGTTACAAGAGAATTCGTGTTCAGTTCAGTAAATAAATTAAGTCCTCCATGCTTTATGTGAAAACAAGATAAACCTCAGAGTGTTCATATGGCAGGTATTAATAGGTGCCAACCATGGTCATGGAAATACCTCAAGAATGCTACAATGGCTATATTGTTTCTATTTATAAATACTGAGAAAAACTACCTCAGTAAATTAGCTGTCATGTATTTTCATAAATATCATTTTTTACTTGATTTATGGAACTGTTTGACATTTTGGAGACTAGTTTCAAAATTAATTTCTAATTTTAAAATAATTAAAATTATTCCATTCTTACAACAATAAAAGTACCAAACCTAGGCTATTGAGGCCAGATCTAGGTTTTGACAATAGAACTCTATTATTATTATATAAGAATATATGTCTTCCTATCTTCTATGATAAGGAAATATCATACCTCAGGAACCTATCTTGTTTTGGTGTTTCAGGTCTCCAAATCTTGCACATAATGACACACACACTTTCATCATAGCTGTACTTTTTGAAATCTGCGCTTTTTTTTTTTACTTATATTAATAGGCTGATAATATGGCTGTTCAGTCTCTCTGAATATTTTCATAACTTCTCATTCAGTGAACTCTTCATGGCTCCAATTTAAGTCCAGAGTAGCAATTCCCCTTACTGCTTCAGTACTTATTTAATAATTAAAAATAATTACATGATTTAGGTTGAATTAAGGGAATTTTTTTTTGTATAGATTACATTTGAACTGTGGTAGAACTGATTTTTGTGGTGAAATTGGAATAATGGGCAGAGTAAAATGGTAATAACAGAAATTCTAATTTGTAATTCATTTATGCAAGGAAATGGTAAAGGGTAAGGATGCCTTTCCAAGAATATAGTGGACCTATATCTAATTACAGGAAGTCTTTCAAGGGTACAAAATTATATTGGTTGAATGCTTATTAGTTAAGTATTTTTAGAAACTTAGCACTTAGTTTAGCACTTTGGAAGATTTGTTGTTACCTATCAACCACAAAATCAACACAAAACAAGTTCAAGGTGTATCTAAGGACCAGAGCTAACTGCAAAATATTCAGAAGGAAAGAAAAATATCTTTATCTTGATTATTCCAAGAGTATGAAGGCATTTTCAAGGGCAGTGTTGTATTAGGAAGATAAGAAACTACAGTTCATTAAAAATTAACAGTAGTGCAGTTGAAGTGTATCTGTTAAAGTAATAAGTTTCAAAAGAAAGATAAATGTGTGTTTGTGGCTGACTCTATCAAACTGTAGACAATCTAGACTAGAGATTGAATGTTTCTTCCAATCAAATGAAAATGTCCAGGTCTAGATGTCTTTAAGTTAGACTTAAGCACATCCCACCATCCAGACATTTAAAAACTTAAACATAAATAAGCAACATATTAAAAAGAAAATCCCATCAGAACTTAAATATGGATGAGCACCAATTGCATACTATTTGTATCAAAAAATATAATGTATTTGATGTAATTTGAATTAAACTAAAAGAGAATGCATCCTGATGACATGTATTTCTACTTTTCCCAAGATAAATGTGGAACCAAGGGAAATAAATGAATTATGGAAAATATCACTTCTAGCAACCAATTTGGAGGGGCGAAGCTTATAGTGTGACCAGGTTGCCAGAGAGTTGATGAATGCTTGATGGTATGTTCTGCAAGATCAGCAAGTGGCTAAGGCTGAGGAAGCAAAACTGAAGGAAAATAGCAGAGATTATCTTCTCTACTTTTTTTTAAAAAGATTTTACTTATTTATTTGACAGAGAGAGAGAGACCGCACACAAGTAGGCAGGGGCAGAGGGAGAGGGAGCCGAGCAGAGAGTCCCACTCCCAGGACCCTGGAATCATCACCTGAGCCCAAGGCAGATGCTCAACCAACTGAGCCACCCAGGTGCTCTTCTTCACTACTCTTATTTGCCTTCTTGTCTCACCTTCCAAGTATCAAGTATTCTCAATTAGACATGTATTTATTCAACCATTTCTTCACTTATTTTGTTAATAAATAAGGATTGAGCACCTACAGTGGCAGTCACTACACTCAGTCCCATGGATATAGCAGGATATATAGCTAGATATAGCCCCAAGGATATGAGTAGGTTCTTGTTCTCATTAGCTCTCTATATAGTGTACAATCGACTTTATACAGAATGATGAGCATTGTTTTCCTTTAAACTAGAATTTTATTTTTTTTAAAAAGAAGGATATTTATTCCTTTCCCAAGTGAGAGAAAAGCTTGTACTAGAGCCTTGATGTGATCATATTTGTGAATTTGAAGCTCAGAACGAAGACTAGGGTATATAGTAAATGAAGTAGGGAGTGGAACAGAGTGAATAAGCAAGGCCAGATCATATACTCCTAGCAGTTAATATTTGTAAGCAGTCCTTTAAGCAGGTGAACCGTTTTCTGATACACATTTATTTTAAGTCACTGGACTGAGTGGAAATGTGACCTGGAGGGATAATATCTGGAAGCAGGAGTACATCGTGAGAATCACAGAGAGGAATCTGCTGGCAACTAATGCCTGAAATCAAGTCAAATGGCAACAAAGTGTCTTCATAAATGGAAATATTCTGACCCTACCAAAAGCCACAAAGATTTTAAGGTTTAACAAGTTGTCATTATATGAACATGGTTGTAATTGGAAGAGAAGAAATGAATTACAGTCTGAATTTTACTTTCCTATCATGAAAAGGCTTTTTTTTTTTCTTTCAATTGTTTACGTTTTTGTTGCTTTCAACAAAAATAGAGGACATACAGGGGCACCTGGGTGGCTCAGTGGGTTAAGCCACTGCCTTCGGCTCAGGTCATGATCTCAGGGTCCTGGAATCGAGTCCCACATCGGGCTCTCTGCTCAGCGGGGAGCCTGCTTCCTCCTCTCTCTCTCTCTCTCTCTCTCTCTGCCTGCCTCTCTGCCTACTTGTGATCTCTCTCTGTCAAATAAACAAATAAAATCTTTAAAAAAAAAATAGAGGACATACAAATAGTTTCCCAGCTGCAAAGGCCAGTGACCATAGTCCAGCCAAGCTAGACTGTTAACTGAAAAATGTACTGAGAATATAATTTAATATCTATATATACTTTCAATATTTAAGAAAAGAACTTAACAACACCCATGAAAGAGAAAAAGGTTTTAATTAATATATGCCCACATAACTTGAGGAAAGGAGAATTTATAAAACCAGGACATTACAAGATAAATAAATAAATAAAAATAAAATCTATACAAGCCTGTATAAAACTCTATGGGGGGAAAAAACTTAAAAAAATATAAAATCACTTAAGGAGAACTTTAGAAAAAAGAGAGGGAATAAATACAAAAAAGATAAAATCCCAGATAACTACTTTGAACTAACTGACAATGAAGTTAAAGGAAATGTGGCTTTTATGAAAAATAAATGGAATAAGGCAATGGAATTAAAAATTAAAACTTAATGTGTGTGATCATCTCAATAGGTACTAAAGACGTTCAATAAAATTAAACATCTAACTATGATAAAGAGACTTAGCAAACTGGTTATAGGAGGAACCTGATGAGCAACATATAAAAACAAACATAGTCAACAGTTGGAAAATCTTAAACCTTTCATCACTTCCATTTATCATGGTCGGTAGGTAATTTTGTGTGGAGGGGTATGAAGCAGGGAATTAGAACTGAGGGAAGGCAGAAAGGAAACCACAGCTGCGGATGTTCTGTTTGTTCAATCATTAATGGGCTCACCATTTTATTATTGTCCTCTAAAATTTAAATATATATTGCATATAGGTACACAACTATATTCTTTATCAGTTATTATAAGTAATATAATACCTTACTATGCTGCCACTTAGTTTTTCAGTAATATATCTTAGTTATTATGTAAATCTGCTTCATCTTCATTAAATTCTAGTAGTCTATTATATGGTCAGTTATACAATTCATTTATTTGCACTTTTTATTTTTGTGTTAGGCAGTTAGATTAGTCATATATCCTACCTCTTACCTCTCAATACTCTGAATAAATCTGCAACTGTAAGTCTGCAAGGGCAAAAATTGCCTCCATCTTTGCCATTATCTCTTCCTCACCTGGTGTAAAGATTGGTCCTGTGTTTCAGGAACTTCTGAGTATATACATGATTAATTACATGTGCAAACCACTTTCTTGAATAGAACTCACAAAAACACTAAAAGGAAAACATACTCTCTTTGCTGCAGTGAACGGAACACATAATAACCCATGGGAGACTGCATGTAAATAACACTATCATTCTCTTTAGAAATGGTCAAATACAAAATAAAAGTGTAAAGCTATATCTAACCCAGAAACTGTAATAAATAGGAAGGCTTTATAAGGTGTGATTTAATCACTGTTTGTCCAATAAACTAGATAAATAAGGATGCTCATTTACATTCATTGCCTCAGAATAATTTTACTCAAAGTAAGTTAATGTTATTTGATAAAGTACATTTTATTTTAAACCATTGTAAAGGATTATAACAGTTTTTAATGGAAATTATTTCTATTTTTCATTGCAAAATCAAGACATGTTTGTTGTAATATATCTTGAAGAGAAATACTGTTAGTAACTTAATTAAATCTTGGGGTACCTGGGTGGCTCAGATGTTTAAGTGTCTGCCTTTGACTCAAGTCATGATACCAGGGTCCTGGGATCGAACCCCGCATCAGGTTCCCAGCTCAGCAGGAAGTCTGCTTCTCCCTTTCTCATTCCCCTGCTTATGTTCCCTCTCTGGCTGAGTCTCTCTCTCTGTCAAATAAATAAAATTTTTTAAAAATAATAATAACTTGGTTAAATCTTACATATATGTGTACTTTTAAATGAATTAATATTTTATAATGTTAAAAATATGAAAATATAACAGATCTATTAGAAGTAATCATGAAATGTAAAGAGAAAAACAATGCAATTTCAGAGTTTAAGATATCAAGAAATAGAATCAACAACTAAGACAAATGAAGTGGTGGGGCAGCTGAGTGGCTCAGTCAGTTAAGCATCCTGCTCTTGATTTTGTCTCAAGTCATGATCTCAGAGTCCTGGGATCAAGCCCAACATAGGGCTCCAGGCTGAGGGTGGAGCCTGCTTAAGATTCTGTCTCGCCCTCTCTCTGTCCCTCCCCCCTCCCACGCATGCGCTCTCTCTCTCTCTCTCAAGAAATAAATATATAAACAAATAAGTAATACACACACACACACACACACACACACACACGATTAAAAAAAGAAAAGTGGTCCCATAAAAAGAATCTGTTGACTGACAACAAATGCATATCTCATTTGACATCTTATATATATCCATTAGCTAACTTGACATCTGTACTTGGATGTTTATAATCAACAGGAATAAAATCAAAATTAGGATAGTCCCTGAAATTCCTTGTTCTTGTTTGTTTCTTTGATTAGTTGGTAGCTTGGTTTTAGTTATCTTGAAAAGTTTAGGGATGACTAGTCTTTCCCTTCCAGGTCCTAAAAAAGTAATTGGTTCCCTTTAGGACAGTGAAGTCGTATCAATCAGTCCAACATGTTCCCTTTATTTTCTCAACATGTTCCCTTTATTTTCTATTTTTGTTTTATTCTATGAAGTAATAAATCTTATAGTATTTTCTTTTATTTCAATTGTCCCTATAATGTGAATCCATTCCTTTTTAGATGAGGAAAGCTGTGAGGTTTCCTTGGTCAAGCTCTGTAATGAGCTGGTACCTGCTTCGAAGAGAAACTGTTCCTGACCATGATCCCATTGCCCTTTCATAGCCTAGATGAGTAACAGTGATGAAAGACAAACACAATAAACATATATCAAAACATCATGTTTTATACCTTAAATATATACAATTTTTGTCTATCAGTCATATTTCAGTAAAACTGGGAAAAAACCAATTAGGACATTTTTTCTCTGTTAAAGCAATTAGAGAAATTACCAGTTCTCTAATAGAAACATCACATGCTAAAAACTGTACATATGTTTTTCAGCCAGAGGGAGATATATGAATACTGTAGAGTGCTCTCTTTTCTTTTTTGCTATATCAGATCTAAATTATCTTCTGGAAAGAGCGGACAGTGACTATAGTCAGTATCCCATGTTAGATGCAATGGTAGAGCATTTATCAATTCTCTCTTTTGCCAAGAGAAAGAATTAAACTGTAGCACATCTCCAAATACAGACTCCTCAGCCTTAAAGTAGGACTAAGTGTCTCCTGTAACACTGCCCCCTCACATTTTTCCCATTTTTATAAATAACACTCCAAATTTATTCAGTTGCTCGGATTAGAACCCTCAAGCAAGTCTCAGTTCCTTTCTTCCTTGTCACCAAAATTCTGTCATCAAGTGCTATGCATTCTATACTAATACATACTTCTAACCTGTTTTCCTACTGATCATTTTCTTCCTTATCGCTATGCCACCATCACTGCTGGGAGCACTATTAATTTTCCTAACTGATCTCATTTTTCTATTCCAACCTCTCCAGTGTGTTCCCCACATAGCCCAGTCTTCCTTATATTGTCCTTTTACCATTATGAAAGCAATACATATAAAAAATTCTCATTGTCCAAAAGATAACATAGTAAGAGTGATTCTTTCTCCCACCCCAGTTTTCTATTCCCATTCTCCAGAATTCTTTCTCATACACCCTTCCTGAAGCTGTCCAACTGTCCATTCATATATATATACCTATTTTTCCCTAAATGAGAGTGTCCTATAAATCTTATAAATTCTGGGTCTTATTTTAGAAAGGTGACTAAGTAACTACACAGAGAGGTCGCTGCTATTGAAAGAAAAGTTTAATGTTACCTGGAGTTTCCCTAGAAATGAGAGGCATGACTCCTCACTCCAGGTCACAAGAGGAACACCAGGGTTTGGTCAGGAAGCAGAAAGTAGGAGTGGAGGAACAACCTAGGCCACTGCCTTTATTGAGATTCTCCCAAGGAGGTCCAGGGAGGACAGGGTCAATTATTTAGGATTTGGCCAGTTTGACTAATTTTTGTGGGGTTGGGCCATAAGGGTGATCTCTAGTTGCCTGGCACTTGGCCTTAGGAATAATTAAGGCAGAGGAATATTGCCACCCTGTGGTACACAGGCCTGATAGAGCAGTATGGCTCTTGATTGGTTAGTCTGCATATCAAATGCATGCTCCTGGCTGAGTTTCTGCTATTTCTAAGACTTGGCTAGCCCAGAAGGTACAGTCTCTCCCCAGCCAGAAATGTTTTCAAATGTCAAGTATTGTAAGACACAGAAAATAAAACACATGTTGTTTGGTGTTAACATTTAATAAAAGTTACCCAAGACTTTTTTATGTCACTGCATAGAGATCTATTTCTATGTTTCTAATAGCCATGTAACACTTAATTTTATGAATGTTCCATAATATATTTATATTTCCATAATGATGGATTTGTTGGTTGGTTGTAGTTTTATGCTAGGAAAAAATAATGCTGCAATTAAAATACCACCCAGTATAGGGAAGCCTGAGTGAGTCAGTCAATTGAGGGTCCAACTGTTGATTTTTGGCTCAGGTCATAATCTCAGGGTGATGAGACTGAGCCCCACATCAGATTCCACTCTGGGTGTGGAACCTGTTTAAAATTCTCTCCCTCTCACTTTGCCCCTCCTCCCACTCCCTCTGTCCCTGATTCTTCTCTCTCTCTAAAAACAACAACAGCAACAACAACAAAAACATCCACTATATATTTGTATATAAGTACAAGTGTATCTGTAAAATAAACTCCTAAAAGTGGAAAGTTACATACTTTTAAATACAAATGCAATATTGGCAATTAACTAACTCCAAAGAGTGGGTACTGGTTCAATTTTACCCACCACCAGCATATGACATCAGGATTCTTTAAGACTTCACCATCAATTTTTCAAATTAATTGATTTTTTAAATCTTGCCAGTCAGATGGCAGAGTTTGCAAATATTAAATAATGAGTAAGAATGAGCAATTTCTCATGTTTGTAAGATATTCATATTTCTTTTTCTGTTTCACTCTGTTCTGACCTTTGGTTATTTTTCTATTTGATTATTGGTCCATTTATATTGATTCCTTTTGTCATATATATTGGAAATGGAAATTAAAGTTTTTATTTAATCAAATTTATTAATTCTTTACCTTTGGCTCTGGATTAGTGACTGGTTTAAGAAGGTTTTCTTTGTTCCAGGATGTTTTTGTCGATGTCCATATAGTCTTTCTATGCCAGCATGGTTTTATTGTATTTCGTTCATGAAAGTCTTTAATTTCAATGGAAATTATGTTGCTCTAAGGACACATCTAGTGCGAATGCTAGGCGGTAAAGAATAGGGCTTAATTACAGTTGTTGAAGAGGCATCAGGCAAGGATGGTGGAAAGAGAAAATAGCCATGGTGGACAAAACACGTGGATTGGGGAAGAGAAGTGAAGAAATAAGGATGACAGAAGTTGGTATGAAAGGAAAGAAATAAAAGGAAAGAAATAACAGGAATAAGAGGCACAGAGCCCGAGGGTACTCGTTATGTCAGGGTGTTTTACTATTTTCCTTATATGACACTGGCTGTCATTATAATAGGATATTTCAGAACTCATGTATGTTCCTTTGTTGATTTCATGCAACATTCCCCCTCAAAAAATAAAAGGTATAATAAATAAATTTCATGGGCGCATACAAAAAGCCTTAATTTAACTAAATATCTTTAGGTTCTTCAAAAATTTAATGTGCTACAGAAATAAAACAGCACCTCATTTCTTAGCATCTTCAAGAGCATGTTACAAATAATTATTTTGAAGAATGAATAATAAAAGCATGAAAAGTGTGACCATTTTGATTTTTTCTTGCTTTCTTGCATAGAATACATAGCCCATTAGCAAACAATTTCTTGCAAACATTAAGAATTGTAGTGATAGCTTCGTGGCCACTGTTTACTATCATTTTATCTTTAGAGTACTTTTATTTTCTTTTGCTGCTGTCAGCCTATTGTGCTCCATCTCATCTGGTTTAGCTTTATTGAACACCCAGTGCCTGGTTAAGAACCTCAGGTTAGCCCATGTGCCCTACAGTGATATGGATGACTCCTCTGACAGATGTGACTGCACAGAGGCCTGTCTTGCTAATGCCCTGATTACAGCTGTGTTCCAGATGAGTGAGGTTGCCATAAATCTAACCTCCATGTAACTGAAGTGTTACTGTGATATTTCATCAGATTTTGTCCTCAACTGACTTCCTTTTTATTTTTTTTTAAGCCAAAATTGGGATGTAAGATCTTAAATCAGCATCAGTTCAGTAACACTCTTTAAAAAGTGCTTTGTAATAATGGAACTGTAAACTCACTGAACTGAAGACAATTCTACCCTGAGGAATGTAATTTTTATTACACTTTTGCTGACTGGTAAAACATTACTTACTCAGTTGTGTTTGTTTGTTCGCTTATTTGTCCTGGAATACTTTACTAACATCTCACCCAAACTTAAGACACTTATTTAAGTGTTACCTGCGTATCAGTACTAAGCTACAGCACAATTATATTTTAATTTTTAAAAATTCAATAGTGAATTAATTAAATATTTAATAGCTTACAATTAAATATTTAATAACTTACAATTTGGAAACTGAATTAGAAATCTCTAGAAAATTAGATGATGCAAGCTGATTATCTTAATGTTTTATTAACTCTTTGTAACTCTTTGTTCTCTCTTGGTTCTCTTTTTAATATATAAACACTTGAAAATTAGGCATATTTGCAATTCCTACAGAAGTATGCAATTTCTTATCATTATTCCATTCAACATTCTTTTATTAGACTTGTCTTTGCTTGGTTCTCAAAATGCAGCGATGAAAACAACACAGTGCCTGTCCCCATATTTTCAGATCTAGTACTAATTTAGCTGCTTCTAAGTAGAAAGAGGAAGTGGTTTAGAGCAAAGGTGCACAGGATTGAATCAGAAGGACAGTTCTACGAGGTTGCCTAAGGTCATACAGTGCTCATCAACCCCTAAACCACTATTGCTTCATCTTAAAAATAAGTATAACTTCCACTCTGCCTATTGTACAGTTTTTATTTTTGAGAGTCAAATGAGATGATGCAAGTAAAAACTATCACTATAAGATTTACCTACTATTTACGAAGAAAAATAGTTAAACTTTTAAGCTACATATTCCACAATGGGATAGCAGTGCTGCAAATACATACTTAGAGAGCATGAACACATTATTTTAAGCATATTGATACTTTTAAAAGAGAATCAGGGAGAATATATTATTGCAAAGTTTTCATCACAAACTAAAAATCCATTTGCTTTATCTAATTATTCGTTACGTATTTTGAGAAAACTGATAATATGAGTGGTTGGATAACTATCTCCACTCATAACTGTTTGACTGAGTGATTAAACCAACAGGGAATGTAGGGAAAAAGAGCTGGGGAAGGTATTATCAAAATTTTGTAACTATTTAATTATACTTACTCCAAGAAGTCTCAATCAAGGCAACACTTAGAATAAGAAGAGTTATTTTTGGTGAATACCTACTATGATCCAGACATTGTACTCAGTACTTTATGTACAAACCTCATTTATTCGCAGAACAGCATTGTCAAATGTGGAATCCATTGTCAAACAAGTTAATTAACTTTCCAAAATTCACACTGGCAATCAGGAGTACTCAGATATAACTAACTCCAGTGTGTCCTTTTTTTTTTTTTTTTTTTTTGAATAACATATATTCTTCGGTAAATTTTCCTATTTTCAATTTCTGATCACTGCCTGGTCAAAAAAAGTTTGTCAAAGGAGATAAGACTATACCAAATTCTAGAAATTATTCTCTAGGTATCTAGAAGTCATGGAAATTTTAAGTTCAGGTCCAGGAAGAGCCCAAGAACTCAGTTCAAAATCAAGACATTTTAGAATCAGTTAAGGAAAACTTCATATGGCTCTAGATAATTAAGACCAGAGTGATCAAGTTATATATACCCAAGTTTAAGCTAGCTAGACTATATTTAGCTGTTTTATTAATGTGTTGTTGGCCTTTTCTTCCCAGCTTTCAATTAAACACACACACACACACACACACACACAAAACTGGGACTTTTGTAGAAAAGCATCCATACATGGGAAGAAATAAGTTTTCTACAAAATTCTTACTGGCATTTTTGTGATCTTAAATGGCATGTGATTATCAGTCTCTGACATAAACCATTCTACTAAATTTTCCAAGATACTAAAAAAATAAATAAATAAATATAACACCAATACTCTGTGGCTTAAATTTTGAGAGAATAAAATTCAATAATTCTAGGAATGACAAAAGTGGACTGAGAAAATTGCCAAATTAGTTTTGTTTGCCACAATAAAATGTTAGAAAATATTTCTTGACTTCTCCACTGTGACAGATTCATTATAAAATTTTCTTAATTTACAACCTCTCCTGTATCCATGTCCTTGGCCATGTGACTTAGAAGCTCCTCCCATCAAGAAGTGATATGTGTTTTTCCACCCTTGAATCTGAGTGGTCCTTGTGACTTGCTTTTGCCAGTATTATGCAGCAGGAGTGACATGGTACCAGTTCTTTGCCTAAGCCTCAAGAGGTATTACACTTTTCCATTGCTCTCTTGAATGTCCTGTGACCAGTGACCATCATGTAAATAAGCACTGGCTAGCCTATTAGACAATGAAAGAACACATGGAACAGAAATGAGTGGTCCCGGTTGAGGCCATGTTAGATTGTTCAAATTTAACAACCAAAGCAGTAGCAGTAGCCTAAATGAATCTTGGTGTAAGTTCAGACTGCCTAACTAAACTTGGTCCAGATTATCAACCTATAGAATTGTGAACCAGGTTAGTTGTTTTGGAGTGGTTCATTGCGTGACATTAACTAATTATTTTTAACTAGTTCAGGGTCGAAAGGTTCCCTTTGAATCTGAAAACTAGACAGCTTTCCCATTACCATACAGGCACTGATTTTTTAACTCACTAGAGTACTGAATTTTCTATTCAATATAAGGCTTTGGCATTAACTATGCAACATGTAAATATATAGATGTGGGATGATATAACCTATCTTGGCAGATAGTTCTCCAAATTAAGGCACTTGTTAAGGACAAGGACAGGAAAATACAGTAGTACATATCTGAAATTGTAGTTTTTACAAGGTTCTCCTTTTACATCTTGTTCTTCGTAGAGCCACAAAATCAGAACAGTTTTTAGATCCTAAATTTTAGGCTGCTTCCTTTAGAAATCACACTACCTTCTGGATCTGCACTTAATAAGGGACTGTTTTTCAAACCAACATATCAGTGGGCAATGGTCAGAGCCAAAGGAAATTACCATATCTTACTAAATAGCAAATAGTGGGTATAGGTATGGTTTTCTTTATTAGGGAAAGAACATTGATGAATTAAAAACAGTAATATAGATTTGCAAAAAAAAAAGTATTAAAAGCAAGAGAAAACAAACATCATCTTGAAAAAGAGCACTTCTAAAACTTTAGGATCCAGGGAAAATGTCATATTAAATCAAATTTGGAAACACGTGAAATAGGATAATAATGTCGTAAGGAAAGAACAAGTAAGCTTAAAAGGGCAAGAAGGTGAGATGTAAAGTCAATAAGCTGAGATGAAAAGGAATCTAAGTGAGATCAGAAAGGATGGCAATAAAACTAAAATTGCATAATTTTAAGTAAAATACACATTGAATCTACTAAAGAAAGTCAGTGACTTGAGAAGATCAAATCAGTAGAGAAGAACCTTTAAAGTGTCCCCAGGATGAGGAGGAAAAGGAAATTACCATTTATTACAATTACCATTTATTGAGCAGTTACCACATGCTAGGTTCTTCTTTAATATAATGCAGATTGCTTTGTTATCCTCACAACAATCCCATGATTTTGTGTTGTCACTTTACAGATCTAAAACTGAGGCAAGGGGTGCCTTGGGCATGGAACCTGCTTAAGGCTGTGTCTCTCCCTCTTCCTCTGTCCCTTCCCCTACCCGCCCTCCCTAAAAAACAAACAGAAAAACAAACAAACTGAGGCAAAGAGAGTTCATGGAAGTTTCCCTATGCTGAAGAACTTGTGAATTGTCAAACTAGAATTTAAACCAAGATAGTCTGACTCCAGAAATCATGTCTTGGCACCAGTGTAATAATGTTGACTCTTTTTCTGAATAATCAAGACTTTAAAAGAAAACCTTTCTGGTGCTTTAAAAACCTCATGTAAAGCAGATCAAAAGAACTTTCCAGATTCTGACAAAGTTAATGGAAAGAGAGTCATACTAGGTAAGTCTTGGAAAAATTGTTTGTATTAAGAGGATAGGTTTAGAATGCTTTAAAAACCCAGGTAGGAAACAAAACAAAATGAGATTACCTTCAAAATAACAAAAATAGTTTCTGCCTTAGAATTTTTCTCTCCAACATTAAATGCCAAAAGAAAACTAAATAAATCAAGATAAAAAAAATTGAGGTAGGGAGTGTTTGGGTGGTTCAGTTGGTTAAATGTCTACTCTTAATTTTGGCCCGGGTCATGATCTCAGTGTTGTGAGACTAAGCCCCGCATCAGGCTCCATGCTTAAGATTCTCTCTCTGCCCCTCCTCATCTACCCCAAAGGTAGAGTCGGATATGGCAAAAATATCTGAAAAATTTTTATTCATGCACTAATGAAATACAATTTTTAAAAATATACGATTCATGTAACACTTTTTAAGAATGCTCAAAGATTTGTGCCCAAAAGGTTTTCAAAGAAATGGTGCTGATATTGATATAAAATAGATATAAAATACGCTGTAAATGTTATTATAAAAATGGATGGAAATGACAAAAAAAATCTGAAAATGAATATACATAATATAAAAATAGTTGAATAAATGTTTAGGATTCCAAAACTCAGTAATGTTTGCAAATACTAGGAAGTGAAATGAGTCCTGTGTGTGGGTGTTAGGTTGGTAGTAGGGAAAGCAGTAAAATTGCTTTGCTGTCTAGGGAAAAATGGTGTAATCAAAAATCACTTTTGAAATAAAGGTAAACATCTAAGTAAAATCTTAGAAAACCAAAGTCAGAATTACACTGAAAATTTCATCTCACTTAAATGAGATTTATACAGGTAGTCATGAATAACCTAATAGTAGGTAAATATTTATACCACCAAGAGTCCTCCCCCCAAAAAATTATAATAGGCAGGATTATCCTAATAGATATCACTAACATCCTTTCGATTAAACCTCATAGGAAATAGCAATGGAAGAATACTTAATGATTAAGTCCATAATTTAAGTAAACAGACCATCATCGTCAGCGATAAGATGATAATGAGACCCAAAAAAAGGGCTGTTGAAACTGAATAAAAAGAAAACTTCTGCTTCTATTACCACTTACCATTATTGTGGAAGAACATTAAAATAAAACAAAAAAAACAAGATAGTGAAATAAGACAAACATAAATAAGAGAGATAAATGGTAAAATAAATACAACATAGTTTTTATTATTTAGTTTCTAAGTCTTAAATATAAACTTGAAATCTGTCAGAATTAATGGAAAAATTATCTTAATAGTGATATACCTAAAAACTCCAATAAAATAATAATTTTATATAGTATTTCCAGCTAACTAAAGGATATTCTAGCAAAGATGATCTATTTGACTACAGAACAAAAAGTATACAATTTCTAGGAGTAAACTTCTTAAGTATTATGGAAGCCCTATCTGAAAACAACTGGTAAGATATTGCTAATAGTTGTACAGAAACTTCAATAAATAAAGGGAAAATAAGTGGGGAAATTTAAGAGCATAAATATTTAAAGTTCATGGTTACCAAAGAAGATTCTACAACACAGCTGGAAAGCTAGGCAGGACACCAATAGCAGTAAGAATTAAATTGACCTAGGAATTTAACAAAACCATGTGGCTAAGAGTGAAGTTTGTTTCAACTGTAAATAATTCTGAAAACTTAAATAATGTTAAGTACTATATGGCTGGTATAACACCATCATCATAATCACTCCGGATCCAGGCTCCTTAATTTATTGCTCTGCCTCCTCACCATGGTGCTTTCACCTCATACTTTTCAGATAACTAGTTGAAATCCAGCAATCCTAGCTTCATTCCATCAAGAACAAGGTAAAAGCAATGAAAAGAATGCCCCCTCCATTAAAGAACACCTTCCAGTATTTCACATCTTCCTTCCTATATCACATTATCCAGAACTTAGTCACATTAGAATACTTAACATCAAGAGAGGCTAAGAAATAGTCTTTACTTTAGATGGCTAAATGTCCCAGGGCAATATAAGGGTTTCTGTTATTTAGGGGGAAAAAATAAGAGAAGGGTATTACAAGAAAACCTATAGTCTCTTCAACAGGCATGTCAAGGAAATGAAATATTGAAATGCTTCTGGAATATATATTTTATTTTGATTTTTGATAAAATAACAATAGAGGTGAGAAATATCAATCTGTTTCTGTAAAAGAGAACTGCTCTATCATTTTTTTTTTTCATCAGGCAGAGTTAAACAGGCAAGGAAGAGTTTATTCAGTACTGTTGCAATAGAGGAGAGTGACTGAACTACTCTGCTGAGACAAAACACACAGACAAAAGTTTAAGGTCTGCAGTGAGCTAGTGGAAAAGTAGTAGAGAACATTAATGGGAAGGTTAGTCAGTGTACTTAGGCATCTGTGTTTGCTATTTGGCACTTGTCTCCATTAGGCTTCTAACCTCTGGGTGAGACTGGGAAATTGGTACCAACTTCATTCATAATTATCTCATTTCAAAAGGGTGGCTCCCAGGTTTTTGAGAGAGATAGTCCTGGGTTGTAAAACTCGTTAAGGGGCTGGGAGACTTACATCTCAAAGGGACAGAAAAAGAGCTTACAACACAAAGTTTTCTAAAAGAAACACCCTTTAAAAAGGGAGGTCAGAGCCAGTTTAAATTTAGTCAAGCTGAAGGAAACATTAAGGCCATGTTGGTCATAACTTTATTTCAAATATAGTAAGTCTGGGAGCAAGAACAGGCAGTGGGGGTAGTTGGTCGAGCAATTAATTATACAACAGTGAAATTGCTATCTCAGACTTAGCTTTTATAATTCCTAGTTACAGTATTTGCTCCCCAGATATACCTGGAAGAACATCTCTTTAAATGAAGAGGAATTTGCCATGGATGGCCCTCCTAGTTATTTGGGGGCCTGAGAAAGAAATAGGAGCATTCTTCAGAAAACTTCAAATGGCTACAAAAAATAGGGGCTCTGTACTCAGAAGGTGAGTACCCAGAAGGATCGCTTTAATTGATTTCATAAAATGCTGTTACTATATAAGCATAAACAAAGTCTGGTCCAAATGACTCAGAGTATTGATTAACTGAATTCCATCCATATATTGGGCTGAAAAAAGTGCTGATAGGATATATTGCTGAGCCATTGTATTGGGGGTGTTAGGTTAGGTGTTTGTATGATGTGATGGGGGATGATTATATAAGCAAATGTCTGGAGGCTTATACCGTAAATAGCTAATGATAATGATGAGCTTTATACTAGAAAATATTCTGGAATGTAAGCAGCCTAGAATTATTGTGACATTTTTTTCACTGCCTTGTAGGTTGATTTCTATACACCTTAATTCAGTGATTTAAAATCTTGAGGTAAATGCTATTAGACTTTTTTCCCTTTGTGTGATAATTGTGCTGACTGAGAAAAGGACAACGCTTGAATTATCCCATATGGCATAATGTTGCTGTTAGGATCTGCTTTGTCTTTAAATTATGTAACCCTGTATTCCAGAGTCACACTTTTCCTCATATTTGCTTTCATGTATCCACCTTATTCTCTGAGTTAGCATGGTAGAACACAAGGCCCTTTCTGCATTTGCATTAAACAGTGTGAAAATTCTATGACATATTTCCTCTCCAATTAGCAGTCAATTGATTTCAGTGTCATCCTTATTAGGCCAGCCTGGGGGCTCACTCCAGCTGCTTTAGCACTCTAAAGCTTTCTTCCGTAGGAGATTTACACTAGATTTTGCCTCAGATTCCCCTTTACAACAAGTTGACATGTACCACCTGAAAATTAGAAATTTGAAAACAACAGCCTATTTCATATTGTACATTCTTACTGTTAAATTCTTGCTTACTTGGAAATACAACATTTGAATCTAATTCTTTTTTTTTTTTTAAAGATTTTATTTATTTATTTGACAGAGAGAAATCACAAGTAGATGGAGAGGCAGGCAGAGAGAGAGAGAGGGAAGCAGGCTCTCCGCTGAGCAGAGAACCCGATGCGGGACTCGATCCCAGGACCCTGAGATCATGACCTGAGCCGAAGGCAGCGGCTTAACCCACTGGGCCACCCAGGCGCCCCTGAATCTAATTCTTGAGGTAGAGGAAACAGTGAAGTGGATTGATGGAAGGAAGGTAGGAAGGAATACTTATAACTCCTTAAGCTGTCTTGTCATTCTGCAGCCTTACAATACCAGTAGGCTTCCTGTGGTACAGGGGTTATGTCAAAATTTGGTACCAGTTTGGAAAGGGTAAGAGGCCATTTGAAAAACTGACACAGAATTCCAAAATTTTCCTTGATCCCTTTGACATAACAGAATGAGAATCTTTCTGTTTACCAATAATTAAGTAAAATCTTAGGAATCTGTAGTCACAATGTAAAGTTGGAATATTGATCACTTTTGCTATCATCATCATCGTCGTCGTCGTCGTCGTCGTCATCATCATCATCATCATCATCATCATCATCATTGTCCATACCATTTGTTGTAGGCTTCTGGTGTGTGCATTCCTGGTTAGGAATTATACCAGTTGGTAAAGTACATGTCACTTCTTGAGAATTAGGGAAAGGACATGGTACACATAATTCTGTCCAATGAACTAAAATGTATTGTCAGCCTAATAGTGCGCATACTTTGTTTGATGCTAGAGATACAAAGGTACTTAAGTTATGGGACTTGCCTTTGTAGTTATAGTTCAGAGACAGAAACAGACCCAAAGGGATAATTACAGTCACATGACATGCCCTGTGGGGACAAAAAGGAGAAGATTCACATCAGCTTGGAAATTGAGGAAGAAGAGTTAGAATAAATGGATAAAAATGGGTAAAAAGAGAAACAGCCCTACTAGAAAGCAATCATCAACTACTTAATTATATTTAATCAATTACTTAAGGTAGAAAATTATGTATTTTCTGGATTTTTGAAAAGCCTCAGAGAATGGGTAGATCTTGAAAAATACAGATGGATATATGGAAAGCTATAGGGAGGAAACTCTTGGTAAAAACTGGACCCCTGGAGCAAAAAGCCCAAAGACAGAATGTGGGACATGTTTGCAACATGAGAAGTAGATGTGTTTTGTTTAGAACAGAGCAACAGATACAGTAAAGATTTTTGTCAGTTACCTTTCTGGGTATTTTTATATTTTATGTCATTAAATATAGCTTATATCATGTATAGTATTATCTATATATGAAAAATGAGAAAATGCAAGTCAGAATATAAAGCCAAGGCAATCAGCTGGTGCTTTTGAAAGCTGCATCTGTCTATTTGAACTTTATGACACTTGATTTTCTAGGAAATTAAGAATATTCAGTGAGTGAAGCAGAGGTGGTCCTTCACCTGTTTTAAAATATAAATTTACTAAGCTTTGTTGTTTTGGTTAGAAAGAAAACTAAAGATTTTTTAAGAACAGTAATGAAGTTGTTTCAGTAGTCTAAATTCAGTGGGATTTAGGTCTAGATGACAGAGCATAAACAATATAGAAAGAAACAAGGAAAAATACAAGCCAAAGATACTCCAAAGTTTTTCAGTTTCAATGGATGAAAACCAAGAGTTAGCTCTAAAAGAAAAAAGTGGATTTCAATGAAAAGGATAGATTTTGAGTGTTGTGAAGACATCAGAAAGAATATGACCTGAAAGCGACAAGATGTGACACTGAAGTAATGGATATCCAGTGAGGGAGAAATAGAATTGGGAATTTTCAGCTGAGAGAGGTAGATTTATTTCTTACCCTTTATGATGTAGCTATTTGCATAACTCTCATTATCTTGATATCTTTGGCCCCATTGGACATGTACATCAAAGGTAACATTTATTGGTAAGCTCATAAATGGGAGGTTGTGTCCCCAGCTCCCTTTCAGTCCTTCGTGTTTGGTAGTTCAAAATGGCAAATTTAACAACTACTATTGCTGTTGATGTCTGTGTGTGCTTCTTTGTAGATGGGCCTCATACAGTCTCCTTAATAACTTGGCCACAGGACAGATGAACCTCAGCAACTACTCAGTATGGTTAAGTGGGTTTCCATTTTCTTCTCTTCTTTTGTCTTTTTTTTTTTTTTTCCTGCACCTTAGCAATGAAAAGAGAACTGGTAGGGCTGGAACGAAATTGGAGCCAAATCCACAGGAGCCCCTTAAATGAAATATCAAGCATTAGCTCCTCAGCATAAGTGGTTTTCACATAGCCATTCACTGTGAGCCCCTACTGGGTTGAAGCAAAGTGTCCAATGAATTGGACATGTTTAGTCTTATGCCTGAAATCAGTCTTATGGGAAAGGTCCTAAAAACAAACATAGATAAACCTGAGTTGATTTTCTCTTTTCAATTGTTTGTATTTGACTGCCATGAAAGACTTAAATCACATATATCCCAAATTTATGATGGACAAATATTTAGTGGAAAATTGTAAAATCTTTTTCAAAAACTTAGTGGATTTAATGTATCATTAAGTATAATTTCAAATTCTATATGTATGTAAACCCTTAGGTTAGTAAGAGTATAAAGACTATATTCATGATATCTAGGGAAATATTTTTGGACTATGCTGTTTATAGTGATTCTCAAATTTTGATATGATAAAAATTTTTTAAAATCCACTATTGAATCAGTACCCTTTATAGTTACACATAGGAATATATAAAATATAAATTTCTGTTTATCTGGGAGGCCAGTGAGCTTTTCTTACTACATGGTATATATTAAGAGTTCTCCAGAGAAGTAGAAGCAACAGGGGATACACACACAGAAAAACAGATACATACACACACACACACACACACATATCATATATGTAGACATACTTAGACATCATAAGTATATGTACATGTATATATGATATCTAAAAGGATAAATGTTATGGAAATCAGTTCAAGCGATTATGAATGATAAGATATACACGATCCTGTTGTCTACAAGCTGGAGAACCAGGAAAGCCAATAGTATAATTCAGTTCGAGTCCCACAGCCTGAGAAATGTCAGGCTACTGGTGTAAGTCCAGGAATCCAAAGACTTTAGAACCTGAACCCCCTTTGTCTGAGAGGAGGAGTAGGTGGATGTGCCCGCTCAAGCAGAAGGAGAATTACCCCTTCCTCTGTCTTCTTGTTCTATTAGGGCCCTTGAAGGATTGGATGCTGTCAGCTATATTGCTGGGGGGATTCAAATGCCAATCTCTTCTGTAAAAATCCTGTCATAGTCCATTCAGACTGCTATAAAAAACTACATAGATTATAAACAACAGATGTCTATTTCTCATAGTTCTTGTGGTTAGGAAGTTCAGGATCATAGAACTGGCAGATTTGCTGTTTGGTTAGTGAGAGCTTGGTGCAGGTTCTTAGCTGTATTTTAATTGTGTCATTACATGATGGAAGGGGCTCGAGAGCTCTATTGTGCCTCTTTGGCAAGGGTACTAATCCCACTCATGAGGGCTCCACCCTCATGTCCAAATCACCTCTCCAGGTCCCCCGCTCCTAATACGACCTGGCGGGGGGAGAGGTAAAGTGGGGAGGGGTTAGCATTTCAACATGTGAATTTTATGGGAACACAAACATTCAGACCATAGCATGGTAGTAGTCTAGATACTTAAAGGAAGAAACAAAGTCAGAAAGTATAAACTTCTTCACGAAAATTTGTATAATGGACAAACATACAACACTGTGACCTACTTGCTGTTTTCTATACATCAAGATATTTTACACACACACATACACACACACCTACATATATCCACATACTTGGCTATTAAAGTGGTATAA
Organism: Mustela erminea; assembly: GCF_009829155.1. Taxonomy (NCBI): domain Eukaryota; kingdom Metazoa; phylum Chordata; class Mammalia; order Carnivora; family Mustelidae; genus Mustela; species Mustela erminea. Next base: position 106,517,033 of record NC_045617.1, on the reverse strand, counting down.
TTGAATTAACTCTTAGAATAGACAAGACAATGTTCTTTGAGATGAAACATTTGAATTAAAATAGCAGTAACTCATCTTTGCTGTGTAAATGGTTATGCTTTTTTAATTCAGTTAGAAACAAATCTAAATGTCATAATTTTAAAATGCATAAATAAAAGGAATATGGTAGAACATTAATTCCCATCACTAAACTTTTTGCTACCAATAATTAATATGTACAGTGAATTTTTATTATTTGTTTAGCAGAAATATTAATTTAAAATAAATTACAAAAAGAAAGCTAGAGAAAAGGAGAAAAGAAAGATGATAATAATAGATTGGATAAACATCATTTCAGTTGAGGAAGTTTCTAGTGAGAATTTGAACATCTAATCATTTCAGAAATTCTTTTACTTCCCCTAGGTTTTAGGGTTTTTGTTAAGAGTAGTCCTCACTTTTTCTCTTAACTTTTGCACCTCCTACTCACAACATAGTCCATGACTGGCTGGTTTTTGCTTCAGCCACCTCTACGAAAGTTGCTGTCATCATGGTCAACTGTGATGGCTTAAGTGCTAAAAATAAGTGAATGTGTTTCAAACCTTAGTTCCTTCTGTCTCTCCATTGCATTTCACATTCCTTTATGCTTGATTTTCCATGTAATCCTCTCCAAGTTTTACCCTACCTTTTTATATTCTTTCTTTTCTGTCTTGGTCAAGTCATCATTGATAATCAACTTTCCCTTAAATCTGATAGTCTGCAAAACTTTGCCCTTGGCTCTATTGTATATGTAATTTCATACATTTTCATATCTCTAGTCAGTTCTGCAAAGTCATTTCCTCAAAAGCAGGGTATTGACAGGTATTTCAGTCAGGATCCAAACAGTTAAAACAGCACAACATGTTACAACAATTCAAGCAGGGTTTATTTACTGGGTGGAATAACAGGAGTGCGTGGAGGGTGGTCGAACCACAGGAATAGTACAGAAAACCCAGCAAGCAGCTGACAAGCTGTTACCACCCTTAGGCCCAAAGGAACAAGGGAAGGGGAAGATAGGAGGATCAATTGCTTCCATCAAGGGACTCAGCCATCTTTTTTTTTTTTTTTAAAGATTTTATTTATTTGACAGAGATCGCAAGTAGGCAGAGAGGCAGGCAAAGAAAGAGAGAGAGGAGGAAGCAGGCTCCCCGCTGAGCAAAGATCCTGATGCGGGGCTCGATCCCAGGACCCTGGGATTATGACCTGATCTGAAGGCAGAGGCTTTAACCCACTGAGCCACCCAGGCTCCCCATCTTTTTTTTTTTTTTAAAGATTTTATTTATTTATTTGACAGAGAAAGATCACAAGCAGGCAGGGAAGCAGGCTCCCTGCCGAGCAGAGAGCCCGATGGCGGGCCTCTATCCCAGGACCCTGGGTTCATGACCTGAGCTGAAGGCAGAGACTTTAACCCACTGAGCCACCCAGGTGCCCCGGATTCAGCCGTCTTGACATGACCTCAGCCAGAGATAAATATTACTCTAACCTCAGTTTCCTGCTTCCCTCCCAATACCGGCTAGGGTTCCTCATTGGGCCAAAGAAACCAAAGTCCAGAGAGCACAGAAGCCTCATTATGTAGTCACATGGGTCAGTTTCCTGTACATAGACCATAGTGGAACAAGTTGGAGAGTGACTAAAAGAGTTAACTGAAATACCTGGTATAGTGATATAAACTATACATAATATGTGCTATACAGACATTAAACACACACACACACACACACACACACACACACACACACACACACACAGTTTTCCAAACTAACATATCCTGTGAAATGTCATAAATCTTTTTAAATAATGGTGTAGCATAATACTTTTTAAATAATGAAAAAAACAAACACAATGATAACAAAAAGGGATTAGGCAGAGAGTCAGGCTCTCCTGGGACCAAAACTAAGGTAAGTCACTAATTTCTAAAATCTGGCTCTTCTTATACCAGAGTCCCTTGAGAAGAGAATCTGAGTTAAAAGTTTATATTGAGTATATTCCCCGGAATGAGAGGAAAGGGGAAATGAAGCAGAGAAGAATGAGGATAAGTAGGAACAGGACCACATTATCACAACAGGCTTATAGAATTTTGGTGGGAGAAGGATGATAGTACTCACTGATCCCTTTCTCTGCCTCTGACTCCTGTTGGGTAAAGTTCATCCCCTTAGGATTACTCTCCTGAATTTATATGTTGCCTTCATACCAACTTCATTTAGACCTGAAGGAAGCCAGAGCCCAGCTGGTTCTGGGCTCTGGTGCAATGGTCCCTCTGGTATATATGGTGTCATGTGAGTAATCATTCAGTGCAGACCTGAATGGTGCCTTCTTTCATGGCATGAAAAATAAACACTGGTGCTCACCATGGTAGTCAGAAATCCTGAGGAAATACTTAAGACTGTGAAATTATTTATGGTGATGGTATGGCATCAGCAGTGACCAAAGTAGGGTCCTAGGTCCCTACTATTGTGATATAAATATGTACCATGATATAAATAAGGCAGGATTTTATTAGCTGTTTTCATAAGAAAGTCAATGTATAAAATATAATCCTTACTTATTACTTAGAATAGGAAATGTGTCTTTCAAACACTTAACAATTATATCTAGGCATATCCTTTCACTTAGCATAAAACCTGCCGGAACCTACAGCATTGTTTTTTAAGAGTTTCTGCTGTGCAATTAAAGGCTGAGAAGAGTAAACAAATACAGATATCTACCTTACTCCAGTAGCAGAGTGCAAAGAAAATTTCATTAAAACCTTATGTTTTATCTTAAGCCATGCAAATATTAATTATTTATTAAATGATTTAAATGATACATTAACTAATTTTGAGGAATACTGATGCTTATAGAAACCTCCACATTTATCTTATGGATTTCAATACTTCCTGACATATAGTTAAAGGCACTGACTTACAGAATAAAGTCCAGGCTTCCCAACACAAATAATATGTAACGGTCTTTCTGATCAAGACCCTACACATTTATTCACCTATTTTTAAAACACTGAATGTCATCAGTATTCAAGAGTTTGAAATACAATGAAGAGGGAGGAATTTTATAAAATCCATGAGCTTACAATTTAGAGTCTAGGGAGAATATACAAATAAATAAGCTATTACTACATAAGGAGATTAGACTTCTGATAGATGTACGGAAGGCTAAATTTATGGGATGTATGCTAACGTGGACTTGAGTGTCAGGCAGAGCTTTCCAAAAGAACCATATTCTAAGTTAATAACTGTTGTATAAATTGTGCTCAACCAGGGAAAGTAGAACAAAGCACAAGAGAAAAAACTGTCTGAAAGCTGAGAGATTCCTCAGGAGGCAGACCCAGTTTGCCAATGGCTTTGAAAGCTGTGGTAATCACATTAAAGTTGGTACTGAGAGCAACAGGGAGTCTGAATGTGCTGAGGGGAGTAATGTGATCAGTTCACATTTTAACATGATTTACCCTTATTGCATTCTGGTGTACAAGTTGACAGGATCAAGACTGAAGGCAAGAAAGCCAAATGGATTGTTTTTCCAATCACCTAGGCAAGAAGTATTGATGGTAAAAAGAGGACTTACTTTAGAGGTACATACTGATGAGTTGACTAGATCCTGCTAATGGTGTACATGTGTGGCCTGAGGAAAAGGGAGTAAGAAGGATTATGCTCAAGTTTCTAATCTGACTTTGGACCATATGGAAGAGCCAGGAAAGAGGATGAGGTTTGGGGAACAGAGGGTAAGAGCCCAGTGGGCTCAGTGCCTAAGAGCACAGTGCCTATGAGATCTATAAGGAGTTAGAGACTTGCCCATATGACTCTGATATGAAGCTTTACAGAGAAGTTGGGACTTATCAACACCTGTAAAATAATCTGTGCAAAAGCTGGCACTTAAGAATATTCCAACTATGATACCATCACAGTTTATATTGACTTCCGCATCCATTCTCTGTAATCATAAAATTTTCCAACTATGCCAATAATGGAAATACTTCACACTTTTCTACATTCTGTTTCTTCAACCTAGGGTAACCTTTGCTATTTGGGAATCTCTTCTCTGTATTTCAGGATTTAGATCAATTGACTTCTCTGTGACATCTTCTTAAGTTCTTAATATGGTCTTAGTGTCTTCCTCCTGTGTATTGTCATAGCATCTTTTTCCATTCCAGACTCGTCCTGACTTTATTTGGCTTTCAGTTTGACCCACTTTACCAAAGCTTTTTGACTAGAAAAGTAGTAACGACTATAATAAATTAGTTCTTTATAATTTACTTGTATTGTGCCTCAGTGTTGGTTCCACATTGTTCTCCTTCAAGTAATTCCCCCTTGGTATTCCTGAGATACTTTAACACACTCAGTTAAATAAGATTGGCTGTCTAGATGTCAGATGCAACCCTGGTTTATTATTGGTTATTAACCACTGCTATACAATAATTCTTTAAGGCCCATTTAGTCTTACCTTGAATAGTCCTGGTAGTTCTCTGAAATATGATGTTAAAATTCATAGAGATTATGGAGTTGAGCCACTGAAAAGGCTATTAAATATATCCACCTTTCTTGAGATAAGCTGTAAGATTATAAATGTTTTAAGGCATCACGATTGAATGCATAAGAAGTGATGGTGCATAGACTGTCTCTACTGTCTTGAGGATATTGCTGGTCAAAGCCAATTGCCTACCTTCGCAAAGGCAAGCCTGGTATGTTCATATCAGACAAGGTTGAATCCATTGCTTCAGTAATATAATATTGAGTGTTTAAGAACAAGATGAGATAGACAATACTGCTTTAATATCCATAAGTATCCAATGCCTCAGCACCTTTTGATCTACTTATTTTCTTAGGTCATCTGGTGTATTTTTTAAAAAGATTGGTCTACACAAATAACATTATTTTCTATTCCAAGGTTTACATAAAGAAAAAAAGAGTAAAACAAACATTTCTAAAATTAATGAAAGATAGAACTATATTTGCATCTTCCTTAGAACTTAAATGGAAAATGATACAGGGTACTGAGTGCCTCAGCTTGTTCTCTGTAGTACACTAGAATTTTAAGTAATGATTTTACATTTGGATTCAAGTTTAATTTTTTGTGTGCCTACTTTAAGATTCCCAAGTTAATTTATCAGGTTCTTCACAGCAGTGAGAAGCCAATGACTACATTTTAATGTAAGCTGTCATGTTTGGAAAGTAAAATTATTTTGTCTAATATTTTTCCTTAGCCTTTTGAAATTTGAAATGAACATTTTTTCTATCATTGCTTTAGCTATTTGTGGCTCTATTGTATTAAGCCTAGTATGTTGAAATAAACTTCTTAAAACATTCCCCTTATGAAATGGGTAATTGTAATAGCCATATGTTTTTTTTTTTTTTCTTTAGAGAAATGACTATATCCCCTTGATTGCATTGCCTGCAATTCTGCTAGCTGTCCTTTGGTGAATGAAGATATTGAGGGTTGTGATTTTGTGATCCAGATGAGCAAGAATGTTATAAAATGGATCACTATTATTTGTAAAAGAGATATTTTACTGACTTCTCATGCAAAGTGGTGATACAAGTTCATGTGCTCAAGTTTCTTCTCCCAAATTGCTAAAAAAGTATTTCTTAAGTAAAAAAAAACCAAAAAAACCCATTCTGGAAAAGGAGATAGGTACTACCAGGGATTTATGTAAGATATTTTCTCATTGGGTCAAGATTGAGGTAATTTGTCCCCAGCATGAAATTTATATCTTCCATATCATCAAACGGTATAATTCACTTATTGAGAGTGAAGGCATCTGCTCTCAGTCCTGTCTGTCTTTGCCTAAGCCCTGTCTTGACCTCCTACGTGGATCTAAAATCTGAGATTCACCTATGCTTTTTTACCTTTCTCTCTGAACTACCTATTCTCTGCTTCACTTCCAGATCTACTGTCCATCTTTTTCTACCCTTCTTGTTACCCTGGGAGGCTGACATCTATGGGCTGCAACCACCCACATCCCTTTGGCCTCTGACTTTTAGCTGTGTTCGGCCAAAGAGAGGGCAAGACATTGAAGGAATAGAAAGAGGAAGAGATCACATTATTTATTCTCTATTCTCTCTGAGCTGGATATAAACTTGGTGGTAACTGCATTCCCTTTTCCAGGATGACAGCTCTTATCAAGTGGTCCTTCATCTATACCTACGTCTTTGTCCACAATGCAGATAGTACTTCATTTCTTTGCCTGTTCAGGTTCAGTGACAGTAACAGATTCTATTCTTGGGACATGTTTCAATTACTTGTTGATTCTCTTAAGCTTTTCCAACTTGAAAATAGTCTCCTTATTAAACTCATTTGTTACTCTTTCTGAGTTTGCATCTGTTTTCTGACAGCCCCTGACTAATGCACACCTCATATATGAAATTGATCACAAAGTCCTTTTGGAAATCAAATGTGACTTTGTTAAATTAACATTCGTTAAGTAGAGGCCCACAATGGAGTTGAAATAGAGAAGTTTATTATTCACAGGTCCTGGAAGAAGTATGCAGCATGCTTTGAGGAGCCACATAGGAGGTCAAAGCAGGGTTTTTAGGCAAAGAGAGAGCGCGAGAGAGAGAGGACCTAGAGCAAATGCCTTTATTAGGATCTGTGAGGGGAGTTCTTTGGGGCTCCTGGGCCAAAACCGAATTTGTTAGTTCAAACCAAAAAGAACAGGCTATTGGTAAGTGCCATGGAGATCTTATCTAAGTGGCATACAGGGAAGTCACTGGGAGATGGGGGAGACTGCTTATCACAAAGGCAGCAGGGAAATCATATTAAGAACTTGCATTTACTTGTGATACTACCAGCTGTTATCTAAGGTGTGCACTCATGGGAGGGGCTAATGTCAGTTCAAGGACCTCATGGGCTGTTTCACCCCAAAATGGGTGCCAAGGCAGCAGTATAACAGATTTAACTAAATTCTCAACACCAGATTTCTCTCAAATGTTTTCATTTCTCTACATCCCAATAACATTCTCTTAGTTCAAGTTTCAATTGGAATATTTTTATTCGTGTAATATTTGAATTATTTCCAGCTACTTCTTTCTCAAAAAGTATTCTTCACACTAAAATCAAAATGGTAGTTCAAAACAGATATGGATTATTGGTTTCCTGATTAAAACCTTCATGTCTTCACATTGCCTTTAAATATGGTCAACAAATCTCCCCATGATCCAGCCTCTGCCTGTCTCCCAAGATTCACCTGTTGGTGCATGTGCACATACACACACACACATATGCACACATGCTGTAACCTTCTCCATGCCAAACCATTTCCAATTCCCCTCACATGTCGTCTCTTTATTTTGAGTCTTTGGATGGGCAACATCCTTTGATAGGGTTCTGAGTCCCCTTCCCCACACCACACACTTCTTTGCCCATCCTTCTCTAGCCAGCCATAAACCCCTTGAAAAGGCTTTTCAGATGGTTTTGCTCTAGTCTCTTACCGTAGCATCTGTCCATAACTCTGTGATCAGTATATCGCCTCTAGTTCCCTGCCAGGAATGTAAACATTTTGGAAAGTTTTAGTTCAAGGTTCAAACTGTATAGATTCAAATCCATTTCCACCATATATTTACCTCCCGACACTGAGCAAATTTATTAAATGTATACCTCTGTTTTCTCATCTGTAAATTTAGGAAAATAAAAATAGTCATGTTTTTGTATTATTAATACATAAATTGTATTATGAAACATTTAGAGCAGTGCTAGGTTGACAGTTAGCACTCAAAGCATAATGCAGTCCCGCAATTGCCTATTTTTTTTTCTCAACCCCACAAGATGGAAAGCTTATAAATAGGAGGGCCTAGGTTCTATTGCTCAGCATGTCGTCTTGATTAGTTGAGTTTTTGGTGCATAGAGAGAACTCCATAAGTCCTGTCATTTTTTATTTTATATTTTTATTTTTATTTTTACTTTTTGAGAGAGAGAGCATGAACAGGAGAGGAGGACAGAGGGAGAGAAGAGAGAGAATCTTAGGCAGGCTCCACACACCTGCACAGAGCCTAATGCAGGGCTCAAATTCACAACCCTGAGATCAAGACCCGAACCAAAATCAAGAGTCAGATGCTTAACTAACTGAGCCACCTAGGCTCCCCTTCATAAGTTCTTTTAGGTTGAATAAATAAATGAATGAATGATGTGCAGAATTCTAGATTGATTTATATGTCTTCTATCTTGAACCATCTTTCTGTTTCAAATCCTGGTTGGTAATGTGTAGATCTAGATTACTTAAAGGAGTCATTTTTATTTTTTTTTTAAAGATTTTATTTATTTATTTGACAGACAGAGATCACAAATAGGCAGAGAGAGACAGGGAAGCAGGCTCCCTGCTGAGCAGGAAGCCTGATGTGGGGCTCGATTTTAGGACCCTGGGATCATGACCTGAGCCGAAGGTAGAGGCTTAACCCACTGAGCCACCCAGGCACTCCAGGAGTCATTTTTATGAAATACTCTGGGGCTCGTATGAATATGAAAAAGATCCTCTCTCCTTGTAAGACTGGAAAACAGATTTGCATTTGTTTTTGCCAGTGCACAAGTTCTTATGGCTAGAGTTAAGTATGTGATTTTAATCATAACACCTTGATTGTTAACTTGTCTGTCTTTAATTTGGATGCACTTTCCAGGTAATAAGTAATCATACATTTTTAATCGTGGCTGATATTTTAGAATATTCTTCTTTTCTGTAAGTTTTATGCTAATTTGAAAGTATTCCAGAGTAGTATTTCTCCATAAATGAAATGTAATTATGATAATAAATGTTTCCATTTGATATAAAACACTTATTAAAAATGCCCCATATTTATATCTTTCTTATTCTCTATAGTGGAAAGGTACTCAAACTTTAATGATTTCTAAATCTAAATCTAGCCAAAAATTTCAAAAATAACATTTTTAAAGGTTTTAAATTTTAATGTAATTTTAAATTTAATTTACTCAAAAAATCTAAATACCATAAGGGTTAGATTGTCTATTTGTAGATTTCTCTAAGGATCCATCATGTAGCATTCAATTTCCATAAGATCCATTAGATTTTATATTTTAAAATGATTTGTTTCTTTTTATGCCACTCCTTCGAATATATCTATCGATTATGAGTTTATAAAGTTGAAAAATACGTCTTTAGCAATTACTACATGTCAGAATTATTGAAGTACTTATTACTTAAGTAAGTAAATGAAGTAGCTTTAAGGTTTTAAATCCTAAAAAAAGAGATAATCATAGAATATCAATTAAGGGCTCTATGGTACAAATACACAAAATAATATTAAGCACTTTCTAAAAATTGCAAGCTGTACACCCATATCTAAGTCAACCTCATCTAGAATATATGGAAAATTACAAAAACATAAAGATACACACATTCACATGCTGCGTTTATATATATTAGCGTTGAAAAATTAAAGTGTTCTTTTAATAGGCATGCATTTTGAAGAGTTCCTGGAAAAATAAAGAAAAAAAGTGGTGATTTCCATTTTGGGTAATATTGCAGCTGAAAAAACATTCTGACTACAAGACAGACATAAAATACAGGCTAAAGTAGAGAAAAAGTTTTAAATTATTAAAATACCACAAATAATGGGGAAAATCCCTGATGATAAACTTTTTAAAGGTATCCAGAGAAGAAAGATGAGCTCCCTACGTTAGAAGGATAATTGCATGTAGCAAATTAATTTTCAACAGGAACAAAAGAAGAGGGGAAACTGGAAAACATACAAAATGCTCAAAAAGACCAGGAAATCTTATTTGAAAAGACATAAAATGGAGCAATATCTGTCATATATAATTATCTCCTATCAATTGAAGTAAAAAAAAATAACCCAATTGAAGGGGTGAGAAAAGTATATATTCTAGTGACTTAAAATATGTAAAATCTAAATGACAAATGATCTATTTAAAAATCATAATTTGAAATAGAAACAACAATGAGCTTATAATTTTTATAATGCTTACTAATAAGATACATAACCAACTAAATAAATATGATAGTTAATTTTGGTGAATGATTGGGGAAATTAGTAACTAAAAGCCATCTGGGAGCTTTTGTACAGGCTTTTATGGACTGTGTATTAAAATAAAATTTGGCATACTTATTTCATCCAATAAGTTTTACTTCTAAGTATTTATTCTTCAGATATATTCATGGAAGTGGACAAGATATTTACACAATGAATTTTCTATCATATGTGTAATTTGAAAAATTATATTAAAATATATAAATAGGGGTGCCTGGGTGGCTCAGTAGGTTAAGCCTCTACCTTTGGCTCAGGTCATGATCTCAGGGTTCTGGGGTCGAGCTCCGCATCGGGCTCTCTGCTCAGCAGGGAGCCTGCTTCCTCCTCTCTCTCTGCCTGCCTCTCTACCTACTTGTGATCTCTGTCTGTCAAACAAATAAATAAAATCTTTTAAAAAAAAAATAAAATATATGAATAAATTTATGTCACCAGGTAAATGATTAAATATTTTGTGGTACATTTATACTAAGAACTTCTCTTATCAAAATTTCTGAGTTTTATTTATATGTAGTGACCATGAAATATCCCCAGAATATTTTGTGGGGGGAAAAGCAAACAAGTTCTTTTTTTGTTTTAGTTTTGTTAAATAACAATATTTATAGCATGATTTCCGTGACAGAGACTGGCTAGATTCACTGAGCTGATTTTCCTACATTCCCTGGCATATAACTAGATTACTCCCCATTCTTTTTTGCAATGAGTTTGGCCATGTGACTAAGTTTTGGCCAGTGAGATGGAATGGAGTAAGATTTTCCATATTCCATCTTTCCCCCCCTCTTTTACCTGGTTAGTTATTTAGATACTCGCATGTGACACACCAGGCAACCTCAGAAACTACATAGTGAGAATGGTGAAGACTATGTCTCCTGAGACTCTGAATGTCACGGAATGACTAAGAAACAATTTTCCCTTCTACCTATGCTGATTGAATGTTATATTAACAAGAAGTAAGCTTCTGTATTGCTAAGCTACTGAGATTTCAGAGTGTATCTATTAGAAGAGGTAGCATTATCCTTTCTAATTTAATTTCACTTGTTTAAAAACTGATAGAAAAAGAAAATTAAATTATATGTCCATATAATCTAGGTATATATTTGTGCAAAATGGAACACAGAATGATTGCCTCTTGTGAATGGAGTGGTATTGGGTTGCTGAGAATATGAATAAGCACTCTCACTTTGTGTACTTCTATGGGATTAGAGTTATTTGGTATTATTTCTTTAGTTAGATATATATATAATATTGATAAATTCATGATGTCTAAAGGAAGCTAAAAAGAAATTTAGAAACAGTAACTTTGGAACTTAAAGGAAATCCTTTGTGTCTTACAGAAAGAAAGGAACAATTTAAAGTAAAAGTGCACTTTAGGGAAACCTAGCATATGGAGGGCATGAAGCATGAAATATTGAAAAAAAAATGCACTGAAATATGGTTAAACATACATTTGGATATCTATTAAGGCACTGGAGACAGATAAAACTGAAAATAAGATAGAACCAAATAACAGAATGATGTATATTATCAATTGGAATTATTTTTGTCATGGGAGTAATTTTATAAATGAGAAGAATTAAAGGAATTAAAGTCAGAGATACTGAAAAGAAAATATGAACAAGTAGAACTGGCAGAACGCAGAAAAGATACTTTACTAGATTTTAGAAGGGGTGGAGGAGGTTTAGAATTTGAGATGTGGAAAAGGAGAAAAGGAAAGAAATCCAGATTTTCTGATAATTCCTGATATAGCGTATTGTCCTAAGCATTAGTTTAATTCCCATCCAGTGTTGGGCTCTAGAGTCAAGTTTAGGACAGCTTGCGTATTCTCTGTGATCAGGAACAAGTCCCAGTAGAACTGACATAGGAAAGGAGAATCAGAATCTATTGATGAGAATACAGCTCTTCAAAATTATCAACCCTATATACTGAGAAACAGTGGCTTGGAATGCCCTGGAATAGAAGTCCTGCCCAACACACAGCAATACTGTGAACATCCATTGTGTGAGAATGCTGTGATCTAAAGAACCTTGTCTATAAATACATAATAGCTAAAAAAATACAAAATTATGAGAATGAGAAATGTATTTCTTTAGTGAGAAAAATTGGGACAATGTGAAACAAGATCTTTTAAAATCCCACTATTACGTTAATAGTGAATTAATTTATTTGTGTTTTAAAATGTTAAATATTATTGCATTTGTTATAGAATATGATTCTTATTGAATAATGTTACACTAAAAAAAGAAGAGTAGAGCTTGGAATTAATGTTTTAAGATTGATTATTCCATGCACAATTCTTTGTTTTGATATTTAGTTTTTATCCTGAATGGTAAATGAGAATTTTACATGTACTAACAGTAAATTTACATTTTTCCACTTTTAATTTAATTATGTTAAATACATCTTTTTAAAGATTTTATTTATTTATTTGAGAGAGAGAGAGAGAGAGCAGTGGGCAGATGGAGAAGGAGATGCAGGGTCCTTGCTGAGCAGGTAGCCCAATGCAGGGCTTGATCCCAGGACCCTGAGATCACAACCAGAGCAGAAGGCAGATGCTTAACCAACTGAGCCACCCAGGTGCCCCTGTTAAATACATTTTAAATAGCCAACATTTTTTTGTGTGTATTGCTTTCAGGAAGAATTAACTGGGATTAATTATTTTTGAAATTATCAGACCAAACTAAAGAAAACATGAATTTTAGAGCTAGTAGACAATGCTGACAATTAAAAGGTTTTTGCTTTTGTTTTTTTTAAAGAGGAAGAGAGGGCGTGGAGGAGAGGGAGAATCTTAAGCAGACTCTACACCCAGCGTGGAGCCCAAAACAGGGCTTGATCTCACAACCCTGAGATCATGACCTAAGCTGAAATCAAGAGTCAGATGTTTAAACAACTGAGCCACGTGATGCCTCTTAAATAAAGTTTTGAAGACATTTTTCAATATGTTTAAAGCTCTATTTGATATCATGATGTTCTCATGATTTTGAGAGTTGAAGGAGTAATTAAATTCTTCCCTGGGTTTATTCCTATGAGCTACCACCACTAAAACATGACTAAGTGTTGTCAGTTATCTGGTGTGGGAATTGAAGTCCTGACCACTAAAAAGCTCCACAGAAATACTACAGTTTCGTGTCTTTATATATAGCAGGCAGTCTTTTGAACATGTGAAGTATTAATAAAATCTACAAATGAGGAATATATTTTAAGTATGTAAATAGTCACACAACCCTAGTAACTACAAAATAAAGGATTAATCATTTTTATGTTAAATACAACTGTCTTTATGGCATAATATGCTAGAACAAATTCAAAACATAAAATTGTGAAAAAAAAACTTGCTACATATATGACAAAAGTAGTTTCTTAAATATACAAAGAACTTAAATAATCCAGTAAAACATCTATACAACTAATAAAATGTCAAAGGACATGAACAGGTAGTTCACACTTGCAAGATAAATGAAAAATAACACCATGAAAAGAGTTATATTATTGTAACAAATCATGTCAAACTGAGTGGCTTAAAACAATACAAAAATATTTTCTTACAGTTGTGGAGGTCAGAAATTGTGATATCAGAGTCACTGGACTAAAATCAAGGTGTTGGCAGGACTGCAATTTTTCTGGAGGTTCAAGTAAAGAATTCAGCTTTTTGAGGCTGTCCACCCTTTGCTAGTGACCCTCTTTCATCTTCAAAACCAACAATAGTCAGTTGAATCTTTCTTGCATCGCATAATTTTGACACTGACTTTTCTGCCACCAACTTATATTTTTTTTTAATTTTTATTTTCAGCATAACAGTATTCCTTGTTTTTGTACCACACCCAGTGCTCCATGCAATCCGTGCCCTCTCTAATACCCACCACCAGGTTCCCCCAACCTCCCACCCCCATCGCTTCAAATCCCTCAGATTAAGGACCACTTGTGATTACATTGGGCCCACCTGGATGTATCTAGGATAATCTAGGATAATATCTCTATTAAAACCAGCCAATTAGGGGGACCTAGGTGGTACAGTTGGCTAAGTACCGACTCTTGGTCTCAGCTCCAGCCATGATTTCAGGGTCATGAGATATCAGGCCCTATGTGGGCCACACTTAGCACAGAATCTGATTGGGACTCTGCCTCTCTCCCTCTGCCCCTTCGCACATCTCTCTCTGAAATAAATCTTTAAAAATAAAAATAAAACCAGCCAATTAGCAACCTAATTCCATCTGCAACCTTATAACATACATATTCATAGGTTTCAATGATTATAATGTGTATATATTTGGGGGGGACCGTTATTCTGCTTACCATACTTATGAATAAAGAAATGTAAATTGAAATAACAGTAAGTTGATAGTTTTTATGTAACTGTTAAAGATTTAAAATTCAGTAAGAAAACTATAGGCATAAATATGTTGTAAATTGCTACTACATGAACTATAGTGGTTATTTTAAGGGAAATTTGTCAAAATCCACAAAAAATGTAAATATACATAACACTTGAAAGAATGTATGATCCAACAAAGATGTGGAGAAATTGGAACTCTAATATTTTACTAACAAGATTATAAAATGGTATAGCCTCTTTGGAAAGTAGTCCAGCTATTGCTCAGAATGTTGAACATAAACTATGTGATCCAGCAAGAAAATTGAAAACATACATCCAGACAAAAGCTTGAACATGAATGTTCATAGTTGCATTATTCAAATAGACCAAAATTTAAAACTGCTCAAATGTCTGTCAAGTAACAAATAAACAGGATGTGGTATATCCATATGAGTGTTAAAAAGCAATAAGGTTTTGCAAAAGCATGAGTTTACCCTGAAAACATTATGGCTAGTGGAAAAGCCAGTCACAAAAGATCCCATATTATGATTCCATTTATATGAAATGTCCATAACAGGCAAATGTATATCTACAGAATGTAGGCTGATGGTAGGTAGTGGGAAGTGACTCCTAATAGATATGGAGTTTCTTTTAGGGAAGACAAAATATAAAATTAGATTATGGTGATGGTTGCACCACACTGGATCTAC
Organism: Mustela erminea; assembly: GCF_009829155.1. Taxonomy (NCBI): domain Eukaryota; kingdom Metazoa; phylum Chordata; class Mammalia; order Carnivora; family Mustelidae; genus Mustela; species Mustela erminea. The sequence goes on along the minus strand of NC_045617.1, from coordinate 106,502,016 downwards.
TAAAATTTATTGGATCTTTCACATTAAATAGGTATACTCTGTGTCAATAAATTATATCTCAATATGGCTATTAAAAGGAATGCATGACTCAGATAATAGGGAAAAAACTTGAAATATCTTAAATATATTAATTCCAAACTGATAGGATTAATGATGTATAACCAAACAATATAATACTTTGCCACTTTTAAACGGAGAATGAAGAACTATATCTAATGATAGGGCAACTTGCTAAGAATTATTTTTAGGTGAAATAGAAGTCAGTTAGCATATTCTAGTAGTGAAAAGATGAAGTAAAATGTATGTTTATACTATTATTCTTGATTTTTAGAAAAGCATATATATTATTTCTACATCAAGTATGTCTTTTATTGCCTAGATTATAACATATTTATTTTACTGCTTTAAAAAAATATAATTACAAGCTCTGAATCTTTGCTTCCCCCTACACTGTTAAGAGCCATAAACTCAAGATTCCTCCACGTGGATTTTCTTTCCTTTTAATACTTCATTATAATTTAAAAGTTACATTTTTCTGCTTACAAAGCAGGGCTTCCAGGGTTCACCTTTGTGAGTAAGTCTATTCCTTATTCTAAGAAGTGGAAGCCAGACAAATGTCTGCTGAGCACAGATCAAGTCAGCTGACAAGCAAAATCCCTCAGTCTAAAGCAGTGTGAACTTCTTGTTGTCTGCCATGCAAATGATTCTGTAGAACTTTCTGGAAATGGGAGAATGGCAAGAATGAGTCAAGGAGTGGAATGTCCTCCTTTCTTGTTCCACCTAGAGCTTCCACATGATTTGCAGTCACTGTCATATCAAGGTGCCTTTCGCTAGGGATCTGACTTGATTTTGAGTAAAATTAGCATATGATTCGATCATTAATTCATTCAGAAGGTCATAAGATATTACTACTATTATAGGAATGACTGGTTCATCACTATATCTTTGTCCAAAGATACCCAAGAGTCAATCAAGCAGATTCTTTATACTTACTATTTTAGATCATAAATCAGTATTTACATAAGAGGCTTTGGATGTAAAAGTAAGTAACTTCATCTTATTCCAAGGGATTTTGTTGTAGCAGCATTATTTAGAAGAAAAAAAAATTAAGCTGGTAGTAAAATTTGTGGGAAAAAAATTAGGGAATTAATAACAGGCATCCATAAGGTACCTTTTCATCACTTTTAGAAATGAATACAACTCACTGTGAAGAACACATATTTCTAGTAATAAATCTAGAAATGAAATCAAGTTCAAGCAGTTTTACCACTAAAATGTAACGTGGCCTAATTTTTTGATCTTCAGTTCATGAGGGTTAAAATAGCCAAAGTAGAGCTATGTTTAGCCAAATTCTAATTATTTTACATAAGAGAAATGATCTTAGTGTTAGGGTCCGTGATCAAAGGAATGAGACTGATAGAAACCAAAGGTCAAGCAAAGCTTTATTTCACACCAAGCATCAAGAATCAAACTGACCGGGGGAGGAGACAAGATGGCGGAGAAGTAGCAGGCTGAGACTACTTCAGCTAGCAGGAGATCGGGTAGATAGCTTATCTAAAGATTGCAAACACCTGCAAATCCATCAGCAGATTGAAGAGAAGAACAGCAATTCTGGAAACAGAAAAACAACCACTTTCTGAAAGGTGGGACTGGCGGAGACGTGAATCCAAAGCGACGGGAAGATAGACCCCGGGGGGAGGGGCTGGCTCCCGGCAAGCGGCAGAACAACGGAGCACAAAATCAGGACTTTTAAAAGTCTGTTCCACCGAGGGACATCGCTCCAGAGGCTAAACCGGGACGAAGCCCAGGCGGGATCAGCGTGGCCTCAGGTCCCGCAGGATCACAGAAGGATTGGGGGTGTCTGAGTGTCGCAGAGCTTGTGGGTATTGGAACGGGAAAACTGGCTACAGAGAAAGAGCCGAAATAAGCTCACAGCTCGGGCTTACCTTGAACCGGTCGCAGGCTCGGTGAACTCGGAGCGCGGCCGGAGGTCAGGCAGACGGGAGTAACTGGGCGCTGTTCTCTGAGGGTGCACTGAGGAGAGGGGCCCCGGCTCTCGGCTCCTCCGGGCCGGAGACCAGGAGGCTGCCATTTGTATTCCCGTCCTCCAGAACTCTAGGGAAAGCGCTCAGGGAACAAAAGCTCCTGAAAGCAAACCTGAGCAGATTACTCAGCCCGGCCCCTGGTAAGGGCGGTGCAATTCCACCTGGGGCAAAGACACTTGAGAATGACTACACCAGGCCCCTCCCCCAGAAGATCAACAAGAAATCCAGCCAAGACCAAGTTCACCTACCGAGGAGTGCGGTTTCAATACCAAGGAGAGCAGCAGAATTCCAGAGGAGGAGAAAGCAAAGCACGGAACTCATGGCTTTCTCCCTGTGATTTTTTTTAGTTTCACAGTTAATTTAATTTTTTTCTTCATTTTTTTTTTCTCGCCTTCTGGTAAAAAACATTTTTTTTAACTTTTACCCTTTTCTTTTTTAATACTTTTTAACTAGATTATCTAATATATATATTTTTTCTTTTTTATATTTTTCTTTATTCGTTTTCTTTTTTTTAATTCTTTTCTTTTCTTTCTTTCTTTTTTTTTTTTTCATTCTTCCTTTTTGAACCTCTTTTTATCCCATTTCTCCCCCCTCATGATTTGGGATCTCTTCTGATTTGGTTGAAGCATATTTTCCTGGGGTTGTTGCCACCCTTTTAGTATTTAACTTGCTCCTTCATATACTCTTATCTGGACAAAATGACAAGACAGAAAAATTCACCACAAAAAAAAGAACAGGACGCAGTACCAAAGGCTAGGGACCAAATCAATACAGACATTGGTAATATGTCAGATCTAGAGTTCAGAATGACAAATCTCAAGGTTCTAGCCCGGCTTGAAAAAGGCATGGAAGATATTAGAGAAACCCTCTTGGGAGATATAAAAGCCCTTTCTGGAGAAATAAAAGAACTAAAATCTAACCAAGTTGAAATCAAAAAAGCTATTAATGAGGTGCAATCAAAAATGGAGGCTCTCACTGCTAGGATAAATGAGGCAGAAGAAAGAATTAGTGATATAGAAGACCAAATGACAGAGAATAAAGAAGCTAAGCAAAAGAGGGACAAACAGCTACTGGACCACGAGGGGAGAATTCGAGAGATAAGTGACACCATAAGACGAAACAACATTAGAATAATTGGGATTCCAGAAGAAAAAGAAAGAGAGAGGGGAGCAGAAGGTATACCGGAGAGAATTATTGGGGAGAATTTCCCCAATATGGCAAAGGGAACGAGCATCAAAATTCAGGAGGTTCAGGGAACGCCCCTCAAAATCAATAAGAATAGGTCCACACCCTGTCACCTAATAGTAAAATTTACAAGTCTCAGTGACAAAGAGAAAATCCTGAAAGCAGCCCGGGAAAAGAAGTCTGTAACATACAATGGTAAAACCATTAGGTTGGCAGCTGACTTATCCACAGAGACCTGGCAGGCCAGAAAGAGCTGGCATGATATTTTCAGAGCACTAAACGAGAAAAACATGCAGCCAAGAATACTATATCCAGCTAGGCTATCATTGAAAATAGAAGGAGAGATTAAAAGCTTCCAGGACAAACAAAAACTGAAAGAATTTGCAAACACCAAACCAGTTCTACAGGAAATATTGAAAGGGGTTCTCTAAGCAAAGAGAGAGCCTACAAGTGGTAGATCAGAAAGGAACAGAGACATATACAGTAACAGTCACCTTACAGGCAATACAATGGCACTAAATTCATATCTCTCAATAGTTACCCTGAATGTGAATGGGCTAAATGCCCCTGTCAAAAGACACAGGGTATCAGAATGGATAAAAAACAAAACCCATCTATATGTTGCCTCCAAGAAACTCATTTTAAGCCTGAAGACACCTCCAGATTTAAAGTGAGGGGGTGGAAAAGAATTTACCATGCTAATGGACATCAGAAGAAAGCAGGAGTGGCAATCCTTATATCAGATCAATTAGATTTTAAGCCAAAGACTATAATAAGAGATGAGGCAGGACACTACATCATACTCAAAGGGTCTGTCCAACAAGAAGATCTAACAATTTTAAATATCTATGCCCCCAACGTGGGAGCAGCCAACTATATAAACCAATTAATAACAAAATCAAAGAAACACATCAACAATAATACAATAATAGTAGGAGACGTTAACACTCCCCTCACTGAAATGGACAGATCATCCAAGCAAAAGATTAGCAAGGAAATAAAGGCCTTAAACGACACACTGGACCAGATGGACATCACAGATATATTCAGAACATTTCATCCCAAAGCAACAGAATACACATTCTTCTCTAGTGCACATGGAACATTCTCCAGAATAGATCACATCCTCGGTCCTAAATCAGGACTCAACCGGTATCAAAAGATTGGGATTATTCCCTGCATATTTTCAGACCACAATGCTCTAAAGCTAGAACTCAACCACAAAAGGAAGTTTGGAAAGAACCCAAATACATGGAGACTAAACAGCATCCTTCTAAAAAATGAATGGGTCAACTGGGAAATTAAAGAAGAATTGAAAAAAATCATGGAAACAAATGATAATGAAAATATAACGGTTCAAAATCTGTGGGACACAACAAAGGCAGTCCTGAGAGGAAAATATATAGTGGTACAAGCCTTTCTCAAGAAACAAGGAAGGTCTCAGGTACACAACCTAACCCTACACCTAAAGGAGCTGGAGAAAGAACAAGAAAGAAACCCTAAGCCCAACAGGAGAAGAGAAATCATAAAGATCAGAGCAGAAATCAATGAAATAGAAACCAAAAAAACAATAGAACAAATCAACGAAACTAGGAGCTGGTTCTTTGAAAGAATTAATAAAATTGTAAACCCCTGGCCCGACTTATCAAAAAGAAAAGAGAAAGGACCCAAATAAATAAAATCATGAATGAAAGAGGAGAGGTCACAACTAACACCAAAGAAATTCAAACTATTATAAGAACATACTATGAGCAATTCTACGCCAACAAATTTGACAATCTGGAAGAAATGGATGCATTCCTAGAAACATATAAACTACCACAACTGAAGGAAGAAATAGAAAGCCTGAACAGACCCATAACCAGTAAGGAGATTGAAACAGTCATTAAAAATCTCCAAACAAACAAAAGCCCAGGGCCAGACAGCTTCCCGGGGGAATTCTACCAAACATTTAAAGAAGAACTAATTCCTATTCTCCTGAAACTGTTCCAAAAAAATAGAAATGGAAGGAAAACTTCCAAACTCATTTTATGAGGCCGGCATCACCTTGATCCCAAAACCAGACAAGGATCCCATCAAAAAAGAGAGCTATAGACCAATATCCTTGATGAACACAGATGAGAAAATACTCAACAAAACTAGCCAATAGGATTCAACAGTACATTAAAAGGATTATTCACCACGACCAAGTGGGATTTATTCCAGGGCTGCAAGGTTGGTTCAACATCCGCAAATCAGTCAATGTGGTACAACACATCAATAAAAGAAAGAACAAGAACCATATGATACTCTCAATAGATGCTGAAAAAGCATTTGACAAAGTACAGCATCCCTTCCTGATCAAAACTCTTCAAAGTGTAGGGATAGAGGGCACATACCTCAATATCATCAAAGCCATCTATGAAAAACCCACCGCAAATACCATTCTCAATGGAGAAAAACTGAAAGCTTTTCCGCTAAGGTCAGGAACACGGCAGGGATGTCCATTATCACCACTGCTATTCAACAAAGTACTAGGGGTCCTAGCCTCAGCAATCAGACAACAAAAGGAAATTAAAGTCATCCAAATCGGCAAAAAGAAGTCAAATTATCACTCTTCGCAGATGATATGATACTATATTTGGAAAACCCAAAAGACTCCACTCCAAAACTGCTAGAACTTGTACAGGAATTCAGTAAAGTGTCAGGATATAAAATCAATGCACAGAAATCAGTTGCATTTCTCTACACCAACAACAAGACAGAAGAAAGAGAAATTAAAGAGTCAATCCCATTTACAATTGCACCCAAAACCATAAGATACCTAGGAATAAACCTAACCAGAAGAGGCACAGAATCTATACTCAGAAAACTATAAAGTACTCATTAAAGAAATAGAGGAAGACACAAAGAAATGGAAAAATGTTCCATGCTCCTGGATTGGAAGAATAATTATTGTGAAAATGTCTATGCTACCTAAAGCAATCTACACATTTAATGCAATTCCTATCAAAGTACCATCCATCTTTTTCAAAGAAATGGAACAAATAATTCTAAAATTTATATGGAACCAGAAAAGACCTCGAATAGCCAAAGGAATATTGAAAAAGAAAGCCAACGTTGGTAGCATCACAATTCCGGACTTCAAGCTCTATTACAAAGCTGTCATCATCAAGACAGCATGGTACTGGCACAAAAACAGACACATAGATCAATGGAACAGAATAGAGAGCCCAGAAATAGACCCTCAACTCTACAGTCAACTAATCTTCGACAAAGCAGGAAAGAATGTCCAATGGAAAAAACACAGCCTCTTCAATAAATGGTGCTGGGAAAATTGGACAGCCACATGCAGAAAAATGAAATTGGACCATTTCCTTACACCACACACAAAAATAGACTCAAAATGGATGAAGGACCTCAATGTGCGAAAGGAATCCATCAAAATCCTTGAGGAGAACACATGCAGCAACCTCTTCGACCTCAGCCGCAGCAACATCTTCCTAGGAACATCACCAAAGGCAAGGGAAGCCAGGGCAAAAATGAACTATTGGGATTTCATCAAGATCAAAAGCTTTTGCACAGCAAAGGAAACAGTTAACAAAATCAAAAGACAACTGACAGAATGGGAGAAGATATTTGCAAGTGACATATCAGATAAAGGACTAGTGTCCAAAATCTATAAAGAACTTAGCAAACTCAACACCCAAAGAACAAATAATCCAATCAAGAAATGGGCAGAGGACATGAACAGACATTTCTGCAAAGAAGACATCCAGATGGCCAACACACACATGAAAAAGTGCTCCATATCACTCGGCATCAGGGAAATACAAATCAAAACCACAATGAGATATCACCTCACACCAGTCAGAATGGCTAAAATCAACAAGTCAGGAAATGACAGATGCTGGCAAGGATGCGGAGAAAGGGGAACGCTCCTACACTGTTGGTGGGAATGCAAGCTGGTGCAGCCACTCTGGAAAACAGCATGGAGGTTCCTCAAAATGTTGAAAATAGAACTGCCCTATGACCCAGCAATTGCACTATTGGGTATTTACCCTAAAGATACAAACGTAGTGATCCAAAGGGGCACGTGCACCCGAATGTTTATAGCAGCAATGTCCACAATCGCCAAACTATGGAAAGAACCTAGATGTCCATCAACAGATGAATGGATCAAGAAGATGTGGTATATATACACAATGGAATACTATGCAGCCATCAAAAGAAATGAAATCTTGCCATTTGAGACAACATGGATGGAACTAGAGCGTATCATGCTTAGCGAAATAAGTCAAGCGGAGAAAGACAACTATCATATGATCTCCCTGATATGAGGAAGTGGTGATGCAACATGGGGGCTTAAGTGGGTGGAAGAAGAATCAATGAAACAAGATGGAATTGGGAGGGAGACAAACCATAACTGACTCTTAATCTCACAAAACAAACTGAGGGCTGCTGGGGGGAGGGGGGTTGGGAGAAGGGGGTGGGTTTATGGACATTGGGGAGGGTATGTGCTTTGGTTAGTGCTGTGAAGTGTGTAAACCTGGTGATTCATAGACCTGTACCCCTGGGGATAAAAATATATGTTTATAAAAAATAAAAAAAATTTAAAAAAAGAAGTTGTATAATTAGAAGTCCCAAATGGGGAAAAAAAAAAAAAAAGAATCAAACTGACCGGTCAGAGCTGTCTCTTATGAAAAGGCGACGACGATGATCCCGAAAAGGTCACTTCCAAGAACATCGCTCTGGAGGAGGCTGCTCTAGAGGAAGCTGCTCCCCGGTTGGAGCCGCTCCCAAGAAGAGGCCACTCCCAGGAGGAGGCTGCTGCTCAATGAGGTTGCTCCCCAGACAGGGCAGCTCCCAAGAAGAGGCCACTCTGGTCGAGGCCACTCCCAATGACAAAGAGGCAACCATGACAAGGAGGACAACCCAGATGACACAGACTCTACTCCCCATGATGCCACTCTGACAAGGCTGCCACCCAGAGGAGACCACCGCTGCAGACAAGGCCGCTCGTGGCTCAGGGTGGCGAGGCATTTTGCAGCAAGGCTGCCAGTGGCTAGGGGCCGTTGGCATCTCAGGGCCGCTGGCGTCTCAGACCGCTGGTGTCTCGGAGCTGCAGATGTCGGGACCGCTGACAGCTGGACCGCTGATGTCTTGGGACCGCTGGCGTCTAGGGGCTGCAGGCGACAGGACCAATGACAGTTCAACCGCTGGTGTCTCGGGGGCGCTGGCGGCGCGGTGCCCGCTGGCAGCGTAACTGCCAGAGGCTGCAGGGGGCTGGAGGCTGCAGGTGGCTTGGGGCCACAGGCGGCTCGGGGTGGAGGCGGGACCCCCCCGGAGGCGGGACCGCGGCTTAGGGCCGCCAGAGGTGGGACACCCCCAGTGGCTCGAGGCTCTAGGCGCTGGAGACTGCAGGCTGCTGGACCGCTGGCGGTGGTTATAGCTCTTATAAGAGCTGTTACAGCCTTTAGAGCTCTTAGAAGAGCTGTTACTGCTCCTCCGCTCCCACTGACTCTTCCGCTCCCGCCTACTCTTCCTTCTGCTCCCACCGACAGCTCTCCTGCTTCTCCTGACAGCCTTGCACACCAACCTTTATGGGGTTGGTTGAGCCCCGCCCCTACACAGGTGGCCAATCGGATCTCAATTCACCCTAGTGGATATACGTGTGCCCCACCGTTTGGACGTCTGCACCCGGCCTGCCCCACCCCTACATCCAGGGTCCACAAGCAAGTTCCTCTGGGAGGGGCAGGCCCTTACATTCTTAAGATTTGGGGTTTGATTCATCCAGGTTTTTTATTACTTAGAAGAAATTAACATAGCTTCTCAGAACTACATAGATTGACTATAGCTCTGTGATCTATCTAGGGTCACATTCTGTAGTTTAGGCATTTTCAACATTTATAAACCCATCAACTGAAAAACAAACATGATTATTCTGTTTGCTCTCAGTTAAACTGTGCATGCCTATTGTTTTTATTTCGTCTTATTTTAAATAAAAGTTTCTGTTATTTCTGTTTAAATTCATGTACTTTTACTTACATTATGTTTTCTGATCTTTTTATAAACCTAGATCCCAGGATTCTACTCTGTCTACTGTGTCCTCTGTTGCTCCTTCTGGTATAACAGAAGGGGTTGGCTCCCTATGGACCTTCCTCAGCTCCCCTCTTGTAGTGCCGTCCACATGCCAGGAGGATGTGTGTCACAATGGTGGCACTTGCCATCCTGTCTTCCTCTCCAGGGGTATGTTCTCATTACACTGTGACTGTCCACTACATTTTACTGGCCGTTTCTGTGAACAAGGTAATCAATCTTCATTTATTTTTAAAAAAAACTTATACAGAATGTATAAGAGAATTGCAACCTTATTGTACAAATTGACAGATACTAGCACAAACAAGAAACATCTGTATAATTTTATTTAAAAATGAATTCTGATAGAACACTTTTAATTCAGTATTACAGAAGGAAACCTAAGTTTATTTTTCTCCATTAGGGTAGTTATTCAAAATATATATTCAGTTGTCACACAAAACAAGAGTTAAAGTTGAATGTAGTGTTACTTATATATTTCTTCTGAAATTATGGTATAATCCATCCGTTGTCACCATAAAAACAATTGAGTTCTACTTGATACTATTTTTATTGCTTAATTGTTAATCAGGTCATTTTTTTGCATTTCATAAGCAAATCCTCACATTTAAATTATTTCAGTAAGAAGAGTACATTGTTTTTTTGATGCTTAAGAATATGGTTTTAGTATTAATGGAGCTATTTATGAATCAAAAGAAAACTTCCCTGTTGTCAACATCTAATGGCCTCCTAAGAGTCTCTCAGTTAATTAAGTTAGTTAATTAAGCAGTGTTGGACAATTAGAGCCAGAAATGCCCTGGGCAGATTACAAAGGCATTAGGTCATGATTGTATGTCCCTACACTAAGAGCTGAAAAGTGACATTGTTTTCTAAGTAAAATTAATCACTTGTTCTAAATTGGGTAGGTGAGGTTGTGTATTGTCATTGGATAATGATTTAGATGGCAGAGAATTTCATTATTTATCCATGATTGTGTTAAGTATTTCCTTTTTTTAATACAAAACTATAGAACATCTGGAAGCAAACTCATAGCTACACATAATATGTTATTCAACTCTTCTTGTCAAATGACGTTGTATGAGTGTATGTGTTAAAATTCAGTCAGGTAAGCAAGTAAATATAGTAAAAGGCATGGAAATGTAAACATGGTCTGTTTTCATGCTCATTATATAATTATTATGTGTCCTTAAAGTCTATTTTTTAATTGTAAAATGCTTTTGAAGACACATCACTATTGCTTGATTTTTTTATTGAATATTTCATATGTCTGCAAAATACGAGAGTTGTCTTCTGCTACGGTATGAGATCATTTATATTGCCTTCTGTAAGTAGAGTTCTAGGGACATAATTTGGATTGTAAAGCTCTTCTAGATCCACACTTAGCCATTTAAAACTCTGAGAGGGCTTTTTCTTTTCTTAATTTCATGCTAGGTAGAGTTTTAGAAAAATACCCTTCTTACCTTTCTTGAATTATACTTCAATTTTTAATGTTTTTTTTAATCCAAATTTACTAATGATAGTGAAACTGATGTTACAGCATGAGGAATCCTTAGTTATTGGCTCTGTCTCCTGGTCAGTCACACATGTTGGACTATAAATGACCCTCCAGCCATAATCCTTTTCTCTCCTACTGCATCCTCAGTTTTCAACCCTTTAACTCCTTACTGAGTAGTTTTAACACTGCTGCACAGACCTATACTTTCCTCCAGAAAGAGAGAAATCCAGGTTTGTTTGGAGTTAAACCCAAGACTTGACTTAGGTTAAATTGTATTTGGTGTTTTGGATGGCAGAATACAGGAGACTGACCTCAGGAAAAAAATTGGGAATCTCTATTCTGTATTTGTTATTGAGAATATTTTGTTTTTTCCAGCATTATTAATAATCACTTTCTGCCTTCTAAATTTTAATGTTTTTCCTGTTTAATTTATAATACTTTAAAAACTACTAATAAAATGACATATAATACAAAAATTAGGTAAACCACTATGTAGTATTTATTTCTAAGTGCAAAATAATCAGAAGCTGTGACTAATTATTACGAATTGGAGGGTTTTTCTTAAGGAACTATTAAGTCAGAAATACCTGAGGTTGTGTGATACTCTAAACAAAATTCAGTCAATAGAACTCTTTTTAGATTATCAGTTATTACATTATTATCTGTGATTATGTTCTTACCTCCATTTTTGGGAAATATTTCAGTATAATTTTTAGAATATGGTGTAATATCTCTAACTATAAAAATTATATTTATTTTAATCATTTATCTCTTTTAATTAAGTACTTTTTCTCTTTCCAAGAAAGCCAAGAGCAGGTTTGTCTTTTCAATCTAATGCTCTAAATATAATTCATACTGGTATGCATTTTACAATCCAGATTGACAGATGATGACTGGTGCCTAAGACCCATGATTCAAGAATTTGGTGCCATGATGAGACTTTTTATAGCATTATCTAAATTGGCCAGATTCCACAATTTTTTTAAATTAATTATTTTTAGTAGCATAAAATGTATTATTTGCTCCAAGGGTACAGGTTTGTGAATCGCCAGCTTAAACACTTCACAGCACTCACCATAGCTCATATGCTCCCCAATGTCCATATCCCAACCACCTTCTCCACACACCCCTCCCCCAGGACCCCTCAGTTTGTTTTGTGAGATTAAGAGTCTCTTATGGTTTGTCTCCCTCTTGATCCCATCTTGTTTCATTTATTCTTCTCCTACCCCCCAAACTCCCCACTTTGCCTCTCAACTTCCTCATATCAGGGAGATCATATGATAATTGTCTTTCTCTGGTTGACTTATTTTGCTCAGCATAATACCTTCTAGTTACATCCATGTCATCACAAATGGCAAGATTTCATTTCTTTTGATGGCTGCATACTATTCCATTGTGTGTGTGTATATTTTATATATATATGTATATATGTGTGTGTGTCTGTGTGTGTGTGTGTATATATAGTATGTGTATATTATATTTATATATATATACACACACATATATATAATATCTTCTTTATCCATTCATCTGTTGATGGACATCTAAGTTCTTTCCATAGTTTGGCTATTGTGGACATTGCTGCTATAAATATTCGGGTGGACATGCACCTTCAGATCACTACATTTGTATCTTTATGGTAAATGCCCAGTAGTGCGATTGCTGGGTTGTAGGGTAGCTCTATTTTCAACATTTTGAGGAACCTCCATGCTGTTTTCCAGAGTGGCTGCAGCAGCTTGCATTCCTACCAACAGTGTAGGAGGGTTCCCATTTCTCTGCATCCTCTCCAACATCTGTTGTTTCCTGACTTGTTAATTTTAGCCATTCTGACTGGCGTGAGGTGATCTCTCATTGTGCTTTTGATTTGTATTTCCCTGACGCTGAGTGGTGTGGAGCACTTTTTTATGTGTCTGTTGGCCATCTGGATGTCTTCTTTGCTGAAATGTCTGTTCATGTCCCCTGCCCATTTCTTGATTGGATTAGTTTTTCTTTGCTTGTTGAGTTTGATAAGTTCTTTATAGATTTTGGATACTAGCCCTTTATCTGATATGTTATTTCCAAATATCTTCTCCCATTCTGCCAGTTGTCTTTTGGTTTTGTTGACTGTTTCCTTTGCTGTGCAAAAGCTTTTGATCTTGATGAAATCCCAATAGTTCATTTTTGCCCTTACTGCCCTTGCCTTTGGCAATGTGTCTAGGAAGAAATTGCTGAGGTTGAGGTCAAAGAGGTTGCTGCCTGTGTTATCCTCAAGGATTTTGATGGATTCCTGCCTCACATTGAGGTCTTTAATACATTTTGACTCTATTTTTGTGTGTGGTGTAAGGAAATGGTCCAGTTTCATTCCTCTGAATGTGGCTGTCCAATTTTCTCAAAACCATTTGTTGAAGAGATGGTCTTTTTTTTTCCCCCCATTGGGCATTCTTTCCTGCTTTGTCAAAGATTAGTTGACCATAGAGTTGAGGGTCTATTTCTGGGCTCTCTATTCTGTTCCATTGATCTGTATGTCTGTTTTTGTGCCTGTACCATAGGGTCTTGATGATGACAGCTTTTTAGTAGAGCTTGAAGTCTGGAATTGTGATGCTGGCTTTATTTTTCAATATTCCCTTTTTTTCTGGTCTTTTCTGGTTCCATATAAATTTTAGGATTATTTGTTCCATTTCTTTGAAAAAAGTGGATGGGATTTTGATAAGGATTGCATTAAATGTGCAGATTGCTTTAGGTAGCATAGACATTTTCACTATATTTGTTCTCCCAATCCATGTCTATGAAACATTTTTCCATTTCTTTGTGTCTTCCTCAGTTTCTTTCATAAGTACTTTATACTTTCTGAGTATAGATTCTTTGCCTTTTGTTTAGGTTTATTCCTAGGTATCTGATGGTTTGGGGTGCAATTGTAAATGGAATCGACTCCTTAATTTCTCTTTCTTCTGTGTTGCTGTTGGTATAAAGAAATGCAACTGATTTCTGTGCATTGATTTTATATCCAGACAATTTACTGAGTTCCTGTACAAGTTCTAGCAGATTTGGAGTGGAGTCTTTGGGTTTTCCACATATAGTTTCATATCATCTTCAAAGAGTGAGAGTTTCACTTCTTCTTTGCCAAGTTGGATGCACTTTGAAGAGTTTTGATCAAGAAAGGATGCTGTACTTTGTCAAATGCATTTTCAGCATCTATTGAGAGTATAATATGGTTCTTGTTCTTTCTTTTATTAATGTTTTGTATCACAATGATTGATTTGCAGATGTTGAACCAACCTTGAAGCCCAGGAATAAATTTCATTGGTTATGGTGAATAATCCTTTTAATGTACTGTTGGATCCTATTAGCTAGTATTTTGGTGAGAATTTTTACATCTGTATTCATCAGGGATATTGTTCTGTAAATCTCCTTTTTGATGGGGTCTTTGTCTGGTTTTGGGATCAAGGTAATGCTGGCCTCTTAAAATGAGTTTGGAAGTTTTCCTTCCATTTCTATTTTTTGGAACAGTTTCAGGAGAATAGGAATTAATTCTTCTTTAAATGTTTGGTAGAATTCCTCTGGGGAGCCATCTGGTCCTGGGCTCTTGTTTGTTGAAGAGATTTTTGATAACTTCTTCAATCTCCTTACTGGTTATGGGTCTGTTCAGGTTTTCTGTTTCTTCCTGGTTCAGTTTTGGTAGTTTATATGTGTCTAGGAATGCACCCATTTCTTCCAGATAGTCAGATTTGCTGGCATATAGTTACTCATAATATGTTCTTTTTTTAAAAAAAATATATTTTATTTATTTATTTGACAGACAGAGATCACAAGTAGGCAGAGAGGCAGGCAGAGAGAGGAGGAAGTAGGCTCCCCACTGAGTAGAGAGCCCGATGCGGGGCTCAATCCCAGAACCCTGGGATCATGACCTGAGCCAAAGGCAGACACTTTAACCCACTGAGCCACCCAGATGCCCCTCATAATATGTTCTTATAATTGCTTGTATTTCTTTGGTGTTGGTTATGATCTCTCCTCTTTCATTCAATTTTTTAATTTGGGTCCTTTCTCTTTTCTTTTTGATAATTCTGGCCGGGGGTTTATCAATCTTATTAATTCTTTTAAAAAAACAGTTCCTAGTTTCGTTGATCTGTTCTGCTGTTCTTTTGGTTTCTATTTCATTGATTTCTGCTCTTTATTATTTCTCTTCTCCTGCTGGGTTTAAGCTTTCTTTGCTGTTCTTTCTCCAGCTCCTTTAGGTGTAGGGCTAGGTAGTATACTTGGGACCTTTCTTGTTTCTTGTGAAAGGCTTGTATCACCATATATTTTCCTCTCAGGACCCCTTTGCTGTGTCCCACAGATTTTGAACAGTTGTGTTTTCATTTGTACTTGTTTCCATTAATTTTTTTCAATTCTTCTTTAATTTCCTGGTTGACCCATTCATTCTTTAGTAGGATGCTTTTTAGCCTTCATGTATTTGAGTTCCTTCCAACATTCCTCTTGTGATTGAGTTCTAGCTTCAGAATATTGTGGCCTGAAAATATGCAGGAAATGATCCCAATCTTTTGGTACCAGTTGAGACCTGTTTGTCACCCAGGATGCGATCTATTCTGGAGAATATTCCATGTGCACTAGAGAGGAATGTGTATTCTGTTGCTTTGGGATGGAATATTCTGAATATATTTGTGATGTCCATCTGGTCCAGTGTGTCATTTAAGGCCTTTATTTCCTTGTTGATCTTTTGCTTGGATAATCTGTCTGTTTCAGTGAGGGGGGTATTAAAGTCCCTTATTATTATTGTATTATTATTGATGTGTTTCTTTAATTTTGTTATTAATTGGTTTATATTTGCCTGCTCCCATGTTAGGGGCATAGATATTTAAAATTGATCTTCTTGTTGGGACAGATCCTTTGAGTATGATATAGTGTCCTTCTTCATCTCTTATTATACATTGGCTTAAAATCTAATTGATCTAAGGATTGCCACCCCAGCTTTCTTTGGATGTCCATTAGCACAGTTAATTGTTTTCCACCATCTCACTTTAAATCTGGTGGTGTCTTGGGTCTAAAATGTGTTTCTTACAGATGGCATATTGATGGGTTTTGTTTTTTATAACCGTTCCAATACCCTGTGTCTTTTTATTGGGGCATTTATCCTGTTTACATTCAGGGTAACTATTGAGAAATATGAATTTATTGCCATTGTATCGCCTGTAAGGTGACTGTTACTGTATTTTGTCTCTGTTTCTTTCTGGTCTACTACTTTTAGGGTCTCTCTTTGCTTGGAGGACCCCTTTCAATATTTCCTGTAGGGCTGGTTTGGTGTTTGCAAACTCTTTCAGTTTTTGTTTGTCCTGGAAGATTTTATCTCTCCTTCTATTTTCAATGATAGCCTAGCTGTATATAGTATTCTTGGCTGCATGTTTTTCTTGTTTAATGCTCTGAATATATCATGCCAGTTTTCTGGCCTGATAGGTCTCTGTGGATAAGTCTGCTGCCAATCTAATATATCTACTATTGTATGTTACAGACTTCTTGTCCCAAGCTGCTTTCAGGATTTTCTTTTTGTCACTAAGATTTGTAAGTTTTACTATTAGATGATGGGCTGTAGACCTACTTTTATTGATGCTGAAGGGGGTTCTCTGCACCTCCTGGGTTTTGATGTTTGTTCCCTTTGCCATAACAGGGAAATTCTCTGCTATAATTTGCTCCAGTATACCTTCTGCCCCCCTCTCTCTTTCTTCATCTTCTGGAATCCCAATTATTCTAATATTGTTACATCTTATGGTATCACTTATCTCTCGAATTCTCCCCTCATGGTCCAGTAGTTGTTTGTCTTTCTTTTGCTCATCTTCTTTATTCTCCATCATTTGGTCTTCTAATCTCTAATTCTCTCTTCTGCCTCATTTATCCTAGCAGTAAGAACCTCCATTTTTTATTTCACCTCATTAATAGCTTTTTAAAAATTTCAACTTGGTTAGATTTTAGTTCTTTTATTTCTCCAGAAAGGGTTTCTCTGATATCTTCCATACATTTTTCGAGCCTAGCTAGCACCTTGAGAATCATCATTCTGAACTCTAGCTCTGACATATTTCCAACGTCCATATTGATTGGGTTCCTAGCCGTCAGTACTGACTCTTCTTCTTTTTTTTTGTGGTTTTTCTGACTTGTCATTTTATCCAGATAAGAATATATGAACAAGAGAGTAAAATAGTAAAATGGTGGCAACGACCTCAGAAAAATGTATGCTAATCAAATCAGAAGAGATCCAAAACTGGGGGAAGAAGAGAGGGGAAAGGATATAAAAGTAAAAAAAAGAAAAATATAATATGTATATATATTAGACTGATGAATAGAGCAGAGCCACCCACTTGATTTTGGGTGTATTTTTGTCTCAGAAGAAACTACCTCCCAAATTTTAAAGAAAGAAAAACGTGTGTGTGTGTGTGTGTGTGTGTATAGACATATATATATATGTGTGTGTGTATATATGTATATATGCATTCCTTTCTAAAAAGGAATTGATAAGGGGGCGCCTGGGTGGCTCAGTGGGTTAGGCTGCTGCCTTCGGCTCGGGTCGTGATCTCAGGGTCCTGGGATCGAGCCCCACATCGGGCTCTCTGCTCTGCGGGGAGCCTGCTTCCTCCTCTCTGCCTGCCTCTCTGCCTACTTGTGATCTCTGTCTGTCAAATAAATAAATAAAATCTTTAAAATAAAAGTGTTAAAAAAAGGAATTGATAAGGATGTATGTTGATAAGGAATGTATATATACATTCCTTTCTAAAAAAGGAATTGATAAGATAAGTTGGTTGCCAAAAAAAAAAACCAACGGAGTGGATATGCTCTGGCTGGAGACTAGAGCAAAGCCATGTGCTAGATTAGGTCTATTTTGATCTATTAGAAGAAATTGTATCCCAAATTTTTTTGGAAAGAAAAATATATGTATGCGTAAAATAAGGTTAAATACAATGAGGGGATAAAATATGACTATAACAATGAAGGTTTAAAAGAATTTTTTAAAAAGATTTTATTTATTTATTTGACAGACAGATCACAAGCAGGCAGAAAGGCAGGCAGTGAGAGAGAGGAGGAAGCAGGCTCCCTGCTCAGCAGAGAGCCTGATGCCGGGCTGGATCCCAGGATGCTGGAATCATGACCCGAGCTGAAGGCAGTGGCTTTAACCCACTGATCCACCCAGGCACCCCTAAAAAGAATTTTTTAAATAAAGGTGTTGTTAAGGTAAACTAGTTAAAAATTGTTAAAAGAGGATAGAGGAAGAGTTATAAAAAACTGAATAAGAAAAAAATTATAAAATTTTTAAAAATTTAACTTTGCAAGACCAAAGAATTGTGGAGAAAAAGCCATGAATTGTATGTGTTGCTTTCCCCTAGCTCTGCAGTTCTGGTGTTCTCTTTGATGGGTGAGCTTGGTCTTGGCTGGATGTTTTTGCTGAATTTCTTTGGAACGGTCCTGTTGCAGTGATTTGCAGATGTTTTTGCCCAAGGCAGAATGGCACCACCCTTACCAGGGACTGGGCTAACTATTCTGCTTGGGTTCTTCACCCTTGGAAATTTTGTTCCCTTGAATGCTTTTCAGACCACTTTGGTGAATGGGACTGAAAATGGCGGCCTCCCAGTCTCTGGCCCAGAGGAGCTGAGAGCTTGGGGGCCCACTCCATAGTGCGCCCTGAGAGAAAAGCAGTCAATCACTCCTGTCTCCCTCGTCTCCAGCCACACTCTGAGCTCACCCGGCCTGTGACCCAGTGTTTCTATCTCTGGGGCACGGCCCCTTTTGGAGTCTCCAAATCTGGCAGATTCCTGCAGGACATTCCTGTGGCACTCCCCCAGGGAAGGAAGGTGAGTCTCCCTGGATCTGCCACTTGTGGGGTCCCTGCCCAAGGAACAGTAGTCCAACTGTGTCTTGGATCACGGTTTAAGGTAACCCCAAGCTGAAAGCTCACTCTTTGGCTTTGTCTCTGTAGTCAGCTTCCCCGCTCCAATACCTGGCAGGTTGGCCACACTCAGACATCCCCAGCCTTTCTGGGACCCTGTGGGTCCTGAGCCCACACTGTCCCCAGGAGGGCTCCATACGTGCTTTCCCTCTGAAGTGATGTTCCTGAGTGGAGCAGACTTCTAAAAGTTTTGATTTTGTGCTCCACTGGTCCACTGCTTGCTCGGAGCAGGCCCCTCCCACCACAGTCTATCTTCCCATTGCTTCGGATTCACTTCTTCGCATGTCCTACCTTTCAGAAAGTGGTCAATTTTATGTTCCTGGAATTCCTGTTCTTCTTCTCTTCTAACTTCTGTTGAGTTTGTAGGTGTTCAGAATGGTTCGATAGCTATCTAGCTGAACTCCTGGGACCTGATGTAATTTCAGTCTGCTATTCCTCCACCATATTACCTCTCCCTCCAGATGCCACAATTTCTAAGTGTAGACTTCAATAAACAGTATTCTATGCCAGTTTCAGTGTTTCACTTATCTGGTAAAAATCTTTATTTCCATAAACAGTCTCCAAATCAATCAATCCATCTCACTCCTCTCTGTCCCCTACCATATACATATATATGTATGTGTGTGTGTGTGTGTGTGTGTGTGTGTGTATATATATATATATATAGTTTTCAGGTAGTTCTCATGAGATGCAGAGGGAGGGATGGAAGGAAAGGAAGAGAAGTATAACAGGTCAGCTGTCATATATATATATATATATATATATATATATATATATACACACACACACACACACACACATACACATGCATACACACATATACACATATATATATACCCACACACACACACACACATATATATATTCTCTTTATTAAAATGCCTAGAATTTAAAGATAATTGCTATGAAAATAAAAATAATTTCTTCAATGTCTCTTTACTGAGTACATTCAACATCTAAAATACATGAAATTCAGCTTCAGCAATGAAATTTCATAATATCACTGTGAAGGGGTCTGATTTACCAGACACTGCACTGAGTGCTTCATGCATCTTATTTCACTTAACCCTCAGAATAACCCAGCTAAAGTGGGCACTGTAAATTACCCCCATTTACAAATGAGAAATCTAATGCCTAGACTCTATTAAATTACTTGCTGAAGGTCACACAGCTTGTATGTGGTAGAGGTAGGATTAGAAGCAATCTTCTTGGCTGACTCCAGACTTCACATTTAACCACCGTGCTCTCTTGCTACATTAGTTAGAATATCATATTTAACATGATGGCATGACATGGAATTTCTGAATTTTCTCTTTTTTTATTTTTATTTTTATTTTTTTAATTTATTTTCTATTTTCAGCATAACAGTATTCATTATTTTCGCACCACACCCAGTGCTCCATGCAATCCGTGCCCTCTATAATCCCCCGCCCCTTCAACCATGAGAAACTATGGACTCTGAAAAACAGTCTGAGGGTTTTGAATTTTCTCTTTAATCTGTATATGAGAAGTATCTTTATTTCAGGGAAAAAAGAGAATTTTCTTTAAAATGAAATTTTGAAAATCTGAAAACCAAGACATTAATGTTGATCTAAGTTTTCACTGGAGGGTATTATTATTGTGATCAACCCTGAAATTAAACTGAAAAGTACAATAGGTGACCTGAAAAGAATCATGTCTATTTCCATAATGATTTGAATGAAACTGGAAAGTAGAAAGCAGACAAACAGATTTCGAGTTTCAGAAAAATCTAGATATCAATGATGAAAGAACACATTTCTCTGGGAAAAAAAAAAAAACCTATATAATTGCACAGACATCTGTATGTGAAGATAAATTTGAAGTTGATTTTTCTTCACAACCTTCCTTTTTTACTTCTAGTTAATATTCTTAACATGTGAGAATACTAAAATATTTTGTCATAACAACTTTGAATTTCCACAGCAAAATGGAGGTGTAAATTAAGTATAGACCTTAATTAAAATTGAGACCTTACTGAATCTAGACCTTACTAGATTTAGTTACACAGAGAAGAGGTTTTTAGGGCTGTGCATCTCAGTATTGGGTCACCCAAACATATATTTCCTTTCTACTTGGCATTACGTAATGTGCTCTATTTTATCAAATCATCCCTATCCAATCACCTGATAACATTGATTTTTATAGAATCAGTTTGATTTAATGGGTTTTTTCTCAATGCATGCTATCTAAATTCATCTTAGCTAAACATTGTTGCCTGTTTTCACAAAATGATTTTGCGTTCTCACCAGGGGAAAGATAAGAGCATATATTCTTGCTTTGTTTTAGATGGCTGCATGCAGGCAGATGGCTGTCTCCTACTGTAAAGTTCAGAGTGACAGATTTAGAATATCAGTGCCTTGTGCTGGGGGAAAGCGTATGCCTCTGACTATTAATTATAGGATTAACATTTTTAAACAGCCCAATACTTTTTAGTGTTCTATAAAACAGTTTTATAAATAGTGCAATAAAGGAGTATCTAAATGCCATACATTAAAACCAAGAAATCTTTTGTTTTATTTGATATCCTGTCTGTGTATATCCCATATATGTTTAAAGGTCATCTGTACTGAGTAAATTGCAAACCTAGAAATAAAAATGAGAGGTTTTAGTAGGTGTTTTGTCTTGTTATAAAAGGGGAAAAAAAAAAAAAGACTGCCTTAACACCTGCCTTTGCTTTTACCATAACTGGAATATATTTTGAAGGCGAACTAGAGAAGTTTGAATTTATTTATTAACTTTAGATCAGGTGACTGTCAGACATTCCAGAGCCAAGAAGGCAGAGAAACAGAGCATTAATCAGCTTCTTATAACAATGATTTATTTCCTTTGCAAAGAAATGATGGTCAACATCATCAGCAAAGGACCGAAAATGGGTATTGGCTTTTTCAAACATAATATTGAAAATTTTCAAGTCTGAAAATTTATTTTTTAAGTCCTAGAGCCATGCTGCATATTTATTAATAAATGGCAACTGCTGAAATAGTAAGATGTTTAGTTGGAAATGAATGGGGATTGAAGTCAAGGACAGGGCTGAAAGGAAACAAGATTACCTATCATCACAGGCAGATGGTTTCAGTTTTGAAGGCAGGATTGGGCTGAAGGGCTCCAGTTTTCTCCGCTCTTTTCCACTATCAGTTGCTGCACACTGTTCAGCAAGAAGCTCCGTATTCAGTCATTGGAAGAAGACAGCTCCCTCCTCATGCTGGTGCTTGTAACTATGTAAAACGTAGGTGTCCCTCAGTCTCTCTTCTTAGGCTGGTAATAATCCAGAAATATCCATATAGGATGAGGAGGAAATACATATACCCCTGTCTATCAAAAAAGATGACAGTTATTTTAAGTCACTCCTTTATTGCCTTAATTAACATCTTTTATTCCACTGTAATTCAACACATTTAATTAAATAAACATTAAGAATTGCTAACATGTGTAGCACATGGAATTAGTCATTGGAGGTGATATGAAATAAAGAACACATTTTTATCATTAAGTTTTCAGGTAGTTGTTCTCATGGGGTGTGTAGGGAGGAATGCAAGGAAAGGAAGACCTTAACAGCATAACAGGTCAGCTGGCATTTCCCACCTCCTTCTTTAAAACTACATAGTCTCAAAAAAAAAAAAAGATACATAGTCTCAGTTCAACATCACCTCCTCCCCAACAATGTATTACTTAGGACCCATATTAGTTTTCTATTGCTTCCTTAACTGATTATCAGACCACCTAGTGACTTCAGCAATACTAGTTTATTATCTTAAAGTTCCGTAGATCAGAAGTCTGACATAATTCTCAGTGGGTTAAAATCAAGATGTTGGCAGACCTATATTCCTTTCTGGAGGTTCTAGGAGAGAATGTTTCCTTGCCTTTCCCAGCTTCTGGAGGCCTTTATTCCTCAGTTCGTGGCCCCCTTCATTTATCTTCAAAGCAAACAGTAGTGTGTCTAGATGTTCTCATACCATGTGACCCCATCTATGTTTCCACTTCCCTCTTCTACATTTAATGACCCTTATCATTACACAGAGCCCATTCAGATAATCCAGGATAATCCTCATATTTTAACCTCAGCTGATTAGCAATTTTAATTCCAACTGCAACGTTAATGCCCTTTTGTTTTGTAAAGTAACATCTACCTAGATCTAGGGATTGGGATGTGGACCTCTTTAGGGAGCCATTATTCTGCTACCATAGGACCTGTAGTCATTCCACAGGGGATTTATGTGATCATATAGTAGAAAATGAAGCTTGTTAGATCGATATATGGTGCTCACAGAATTGAGCAAAGCTAGTGGAACCAACTTGGAAAATACACTCAGAAGGATACTCTGAAGGACTAGGAAACAAGAAGCAAAATAAGGCTCATCCACCACTGAAGAAGGACTTTTATACTGTCACCATGTTCTGAGTCACTTGCTTAAGTTTCAGAGTCCCAAGAAATATTTTGAAATTTTCTGATTGGGAAAACCTCAGCCATATACTAACCCACTGTCTGAGAAGGACAGAGAGGAGATGGGTAAGAGGAGTCATTTTTTACTTTAGGGTTCTAACATAGGAACTAGATGATAAAATCTACTAAGATCCTAAACAATGGGCTGCTTCTTCATTTCCACACAAAAATAGAATCATTCACACAAGGCTTTTATAGCTGTATGTGTACACACACACACACACACACGCACGCACCTTAATATTAAACAGTAATCTTTTCCTTAAAAATTCCTCAGATAGTACTCCTCTCTGTTCTCATCTCTCCCCTGTTTTCTGTTTTCTCCTTGCATTCCTGGTATTTTTATTTACTTATTGGTAGCATAATTCAGCAAAATTTTTGTTGCCATTCCTCCTGCAAATACAACATAAACCTATTATCAAGATATTTTCATGAAGATTGTTCCTTTCTTACATCTAATTTAGGTAATCAGGAAGAATATTCTGTGAACAAAGTGGTTTCTGAAATGGTACTTAGAAGGATGAGTTGAAAGAATTTGAATGAGCAAACTCATGAAAGAGAGTTGCAGGTGAGATCAGATGAGAAATAAAGCTGGAAAATCAGGTGAGACCCATACTGCAGAGAACCCAAAATGACATATTTTAAAATAGTAACTTATTAGTTAGGGTGCCTGAGTGGCTTAGTTGGGTGAGCACCCAACTCTTGATTTCAGCTCAGGTCATGATTTCAGGGTTGTGAGATTGAGCCCCACGTTGGGCTCCGCACTGGGCAGGGAGCCTGCTTAAGATTCTCTCTCTTCCTCTCTCTTTGCCCCCTAATAATTTTTATATATCTATCTATATACACACATACACACACATATATACATATATATGTCATATATATAATATAATATATATACTTTATATATATGTATTTTTTATTTTTTTATTCATTTTTTATTCATTCAGACATAGTGATTAGAAATTTTTTTCAGGATGATGAATCTGGTAATAGAATTTTAAAAAGATATGGTGAGGAGGAGGAAAAAGTAGAAAAATGGGACATAATTTTAACCAGCTAGAAAAATTGGTTGAAAACTCTTTTAATCCCCGTGCTTCCTAATAATTTCAAAGTATAACAGGTCTCTATAATTTGGAAGTATAATAGACCTTTCCATAGTAAACTACTATGTAGAAATAGTTTAGATATTTTTATCAAAAATTAAACTCCTAAGGACTACTTTTTTAATGTATCATTTTGTGTAAAAGAATAAGTATATATAAAATGTGATTATAAAAGACAGGACACTTAAAAAGTCCCTTTTTCTCTCCTTTCTTTCCATCTTCTGTCCCACCTAGCCACTGAAAAGCTGAATCAGATGCAGTAAAACTTTATCAGGGCACATACATTATGGATAATAAAGGAAATAATGTGGGCTTATCCTACAAGAGGATAGTGACCAGGTAGATAAAAACTTACATATGTATGTGCACACTGGGAAGTAGGAATTATCTTATCTTTCTCATTTCAATCCTGAATTCCTGAAGTTCCCTGTCTTCATTTTGTGCAAATATATTTATTTCTAACAGATTTACTGCACAACACACACACAGAAAATTCAAAATATAAAGAATTATTAAAACATATGTTTAGGGTTTTTTTGGAGTATCAAAACAATTTACAATTGGAAAACATCTTAAGAATTAAAGTAGTTGAAACAAGAATTTCACAGGTATGGAAACAAAGTCCAAGAGAAGTAATTCACAGAAACTACTAGTTAAGGACAAATCTAGAACTACAACACAATGTCCACATTCCAAATCCAGTATTTTACCTGCCACAGCATGTGTTCTCCAGAGTTGTTCAATGGTAGATTCCAAGTTGAATTACAAAAAAATGAAAGAAAGAAAGCTATTGTATGTATTTGAAATAAACAATTGCATAAACTTACATAAATGAAGAAAATGATGACTTCAGTTGTACTAACTTACCTCTCTCTCTCTCTCTCTCTGTATAATAAATGAATATAGGCACATTTGACTACAGACATGGAAACACGACATTTGATTAATTTCTGATTGTCCTTTTAATTGACAGACATGTTTAAAGCATTTTTGTCCTAAAGTAAATTTGTTTATAAAAATAGGAAAAAGGTTAATTAGAATTCTTCAGACTGCTATTTATGAAATCACTTTACGGCGATAATATTTAAACAAAAGTAATAATTAGGAAAAAGCTGGTGTGCAGTGATCATGAAATACTTAATTTTCAGTAGTTATATAGATACACTGTCCAATAATTAGAATGTAAGGTACATATGCAATTTTTGAATTTTCTTCTTTCTACATTAAAAAATTAAAAAGAGAAGAAATTAATATATTTTATTTAGCCTAATATACCCAAATTTTATTATGAAACAATGTAAAAATATTATTGGAATATTTTAGATTCTCTTTTTCATATTAAGTCTTCCACATGTGGTGTGTAATTTATACTTAAAGCACATTAATTTGAACTAGGCACATTTCAAGCCTTATACAATAACCACTTGTCTGTTGGATACCATATTGGACCACACAGTTTCACAAGATGAAAGGAAAATGGTGTAACAATTGTGATGGTGTTGCTGAGAACTGAGTACTGAGAGCATAAAGAGACTTTTCTTCTGAAAGGTTTGATTAGAATAGAATGTGAGAAGATGGAAGTAGCTGAAGTTATAAAAAGTCTCAGTTAAAGACTTAATTATACCATTTATTTGGGGGGGGGTTGTTTGTTTTTTCTTTTTTTAGATTTTATTTTTATTTTTATTTATTTGACAGAGAGAGATCACAAGAAGGCAGAGAGGCAGGCAGAGAGAGAGAGAGGAGGAAGCAGGCTCCCTGCCGAGCAGAGAGCCTGATGCAGGACTCAATTCCATGACCCTGAGATCATGACCTGAGCCGAAGGGAGAGGCCTAACCCACTGAGCCACCCAGGTGCCCCCACCATTTATTTATTAGTATAGCAAGCACCAGTCATGTATTTAACAACCACTAGAAAACTCATTTGAATCTCTCTTCTTTTAGTTATCTGTGCCTACATTATCTATCTTCTATTAGATGAAATGATACAACAGAATCCTGAAGCCTTAAATGCTATCTATGCATTGATAGTTGCCAGATTTATATAACTAGTCTTGACCTTTGGCTGTATGTCAGACATGCATATTATACTGGTGTATTAAACAAGGCCTTTCACACAAAAATATGGGTTGTTAATATTCTATGGAAATTCTCTCTCATTCTTATATTAATAGAGTAATTCACTTATAAATTAAGTTAGATGAAGTCATTCATTTGTAATTCTACCACAAATTCTTTGGATACTTACTATGTGCCAGGCACAGCTTCCAATACTGGTCATACACTGGTGAATAAGATGGTTATAATCCCTGCCTTTTGTCATTTACAAGGAGTATAAGCCAATAAAAAAGTAAACACTCAAATATTTACCATTCAAACTGGTATACAGTTTCTGAAAAAGAAGGCTATAATAAAGAAGAAAAACAGTGGGAGCAGAAGAAGGTGTATTTAGAAATCTGTTATGAAGAAATGTCATTAATTCCAAAACTAGAAACTGAAAGTTTCAGTTTTTTGAATAGCAAGAGAATGTTCTAGATGAAGAGAATATTATGTTACCATGAAAATGAATATGTAAGGATGACTTTTTACTAGTTCTTTTTTGAGGGAAAACTGTAAGCACCAATAATTTTTTTTAGACTATAGACAAGGCTGAAACAAATGAATGAAAAGAAAAACAGTTCCACTCATTTCATTCACCTATATATTCAAATTTTTAGTGGACCCATTGCTCTTAAGAAATTTAGTGAAGTTTTATGATAAGATGATAAATATAATGACTACTTTTTTTCCTTGGTTGCTATGTTCTTCTGTTTTGTTTCCTAATTCCCCATAGGAATGAAATCATATGATATTTGTCATTCGATGAATGACTAAGCATAATATACTCTAGTTCTATCCATGTTGTAGCAAATGGAAAGATTTCATTCTTTTTGATGGCTGAGTAATAGTCCATTGTGTATATGTACCACATCTTCTTTATTCATTCATCAGTCAGTGGCGATCTGGGCTTGGCATAGTGCTGCAATAAACATGAGGTGCATGTGCTCCTTCAAATCAGCATTTTTGTATCCTTTGGATAAATAACTAATAGTGCAATTATTGGGTCATAAGGTAGGTCTATTTTTAACTTTTTTTAAAAAAAAAGATTATTTATTTTTAAATACAGATCAGGGGGAAGGGCAGAGGGAGAGGGAAAGAAGTAGACTCCCTGGGTTTAGTCTCATGACACTGAGATCATGACCTGAGCCAAAATCAAAACTCAGATGGTTAACTGACTGAGCCACCCAGGCACCCCCTATTTTTTATGTTCTGGGGAACCTCCATACTTTTGTCTAGAGTGTGGCTGCACGAGTTTGCATTCCCACCACCAGTGCAAAAGTGTCCTCTTTTTCTGCAGACTTGCCAACATCTGTTGTTTTCGAAGTTGTTAATTTTAGACATTCTGACAAGTGAAGGTAGTATCTTGTTGTGGTTTTAATTTGTATTTCCCTAAAGATGAGTGATGTTGAACATTTTCTCATGTGTCTTAGCCATTTGTACATCTTCTTTGGAAAAAAGTCTTTTCATGTCTTCTGCCTATTTCTTAACTAGATTATTTACTTTTTGGTTGTTAATTTTGATGAGTTTTTTTATAGATTCTGGATAGTAGCCCTTTATCCAATATGTCATTTGCAAATATCTTCTCACACTCCAAGGGTTGCCTATTTGGTTGATTATTTCCTTGGCTGTGCAGAACATTTTTATCTTCAGGAGGTCCTAATAGTTTATTTTTGCTTTTGATTCTCTTGTCTCTGGAGACACATCTAATAAGATGTTGCTTTGCCCAAGGTCAAAGAGGTTGTTGTCTCTGTTTTCCACTAGGATTGGGATGGTTTCCTGTCACATTTAGGTCTCCCATCCATTTTGAATTTATTTTTGTATATGGTTTAAGAAAGTGGTCCAGTTTCATTCTTCTGCATGTGACTGTCCAGTTTTCACATTTGTTGAAGAGACTGTCTTTTTTCCACTGGATATTCTTTACTCATTTGTCGAAGATTACTTGACCATATAATGGTGGGTCCACTTCTGGGTTTTCTGTTATATTCCATTGATCTATGTGTCTGTTTTGGTATCAGAATCAAACTGTCTTGGTGATTACAGCTTTGCAATAGAGCTTAAAGTCTGGGATTGGAGGGCTCACTTTGCTTTTCTTTTTCAACATTGCTTTGGCTATTTGGGGACTTTTGTGGTTCTCTACAAATTTTAGGATTGTGTGTTCTAGTTATGTGAAAAATGCTGGTGTTATTTTGATTGGGACTGCGCTTAAAGTATCAATTCTTTGGGGTACTATAGACATTATAATAATGTTTGTTTTTTTGATCCATGAGCATGGAATGCTTTTATTTATTTTTTTAATTTAAATTCAATTAATTGGGATGCCTGGGTGGCTCAGTGAGTTAAGCCTCTGCCTTCAGCTCAGGCCATGATCTCAGGGTCTTGGGATTGAGCCCCGCATTGGGCTCTCTGCTAAGCAGGGAGCCTGCTTCCCTCTTTTTCTCTGCCTGCCTCTCTGCCTACTTGTGATCTTTCTCTCTGTCAAATAAATAAATAAAATCTTTCTTTAAAAAAATAAATAAATAATAAATAAATAATAAATAAAATATAAACAAATAAAATTAAAATAAATTTGATTAATTATCAATAGTGTATTATTAATTTCAGAAGTAGAGTTCAGTGATTCATCAGTCTTATATAACACCCAGTGCTAGTTATATATGTGTTGTCCTTAATGTCCATCACCCAGTTACCCCAAACCCCACCCCATCATCTCCAGCAACCCTCAGTTTGTTTCCTATGATTAACAGTTTCTTATGGTTTGTCTCCCTCTCTGATTTCATCTTTCTTTATTTTTCCCACCTTTCCTTTGTGAGCCTCTGTTTTGTTTCTTAAATTACACATGAGTGAGATCATATGATAATTGTTTTTCTGATTGACTCATTTCATTTAGCATGATAACATTTAGTTGCGAATGGCATACATATTGTTGTAAATGGCAAGATTTCTTTTTTTTTTTAATGGCTGAATAGTAGAGCATGGAATGTTTTTCCATTTTGGGGGGGTCTTCTTTAGTTTCTTTCATACGTGTTCTATAGTTTTAAGAGTATAATCGCTTCTCAGCCTTTTGGCTAAGATCAAGTGTAAGAGTATAGATCTTTTACTTCTTTGGTTAGGTTTATTCCTAGTTATCTTATGGGTTTTGGTGCTATTGTAAATGGGATCAATTCATGGGTTTCTCTTCTGCCGCTTTGTTATTGGTGTACAGAAATGTACAGAAATGCAGCAGATTTCTGTACAATGATTTTATATCCTGCAACTTCGCTGAATTCATGTATCAGTTCTAGCAGGTTTTTGGTGGAGTCTTCCAGGTTTTCTACAGAGAGTATCATGTTATCTGCAAAGAGTGAAAGTTTAACTTCTTCCTTGTTGATTTAGATGCCTTTTGTTTCTTTTTGTTGTCTCATTGCTGAAGCTAGTACCTCCAGTACTATGTTGAATAGTGGTGAGAGTGGACATCCCTATCATGTTCCTGACCTTTTGGGGAAAAACTTATAGTTTTTCCCCACTGAGAATGATATTAGCTATCGGTCTTTTATACATGATATTGAGGTATATTCCTTCAATCCCTACCTTTTGAGGGTTTTTATCAAGAAAGGATGCTGTATTTTGTCAAATGTTTTTTTCTGCATCTATTGAGAGGGCAATATGGTTCTTACCCTTTCTTTTATTAATGTGGTGTATTGTGTTGATTTATTTGTAGATACTGAACCACCCTGCAGCCCAGGAGTAAATCCCACTTGATCATGGTGAATAATCCTTTTAATGTACTGTTGAATTCAATTAGCTAATCTGTTCTGGAGAATTTTCGCATCCATGTTCATCAGGGATATTGGTCTGTATTTCTCCTTTTTAGTGGGGTCTTTGGTTTTGGGATCAAGATAACACTGTCCTCCTAGAACAAGTTTGGAAGTTCTACTTCCATTTCTATTTTGGGAACAGCTTCAGACATAAAAGTATTAATATTTCAGTGTTTGAGAGAATTCCCCTGAGAAGCCATATGGCCCTGGAGTCTTGTTTGTTGGGGATTTTTGATTACTGATTCAGTTTCTTTTTGGGCAATGGGTCTGTTCAAGTCTTCTATTTCTTCCTGTTTCAGTTTTGGTAGTTTATATGTTTCTAGGAATTTTTCCATTTTTTCCAAATTGCTCAATTTGTTGGTATATAATTGTTCATAATACTCTCTTATAATTGTGTATCTGGAGTGTGGTTGTGATCGTTCCTCTTTATTTTGTGATTTTATTGATTTGAGCCCTTCCTCTTTTCTTCTTAATAAGTCTGCCTAGGAAGTTATCAATTTTGTTAATTCTTTCCAAGAACCAGCTCCTAGTTTCAATGACCTATTCTGCTGGGATTTTTAAATTTCTATATCATTTATTTCTGATCTAATCTTGATTATTTCCCTTCTGCTAGTTTTAGGCAGTTCTTTTTCCAGCTCCTTTAGGTAGAATGTTAGTTTGTATATTTGAGACTTTTCTTGCTTCTTGAGGAAGTTTGTGTATTTGAGACTTTTCTTACTATATACTTCCCTCTTTGGACCACTTTTGCTATGTCCCAAAGGTTTTGGACTGCCATGTTTTCATTTTAATTTCCTTCCACAATTTTTAAAAAATTTCTTCTTTACTTTCCTAGTTAACCCATACATTCTTTAGTAGGATGTTCTTTAATCTCCATGTATTTGTGGTCTTTCCAGATTTTTTCTTCTGGTTTACTTCAAGTTTCATAGTGTTGTGATCTCAAAATATGCATGGTATGATATCAGTCTTTTTGTACTGGTTGAGGCCTGTTTTGTGACCCAGTATCTGCTCTATTCTGGAGAATGTTCCATGTGTACTAGAAAAGAATGTTTATTCTGCTGCATTAGGATGAAATGCTCTGAATACATCTGTTAAGTCCAATTTGTCCAGTATGCCATTCCAAGCCTTTGTTTTCTTGTTGATCTTCTGTTTAGATGGTCTATCCATGGCTATAAGTGGGGTATTAAAGGCCCCTACTATTACTGTATTATTATCCATGAGTTTCCTTAAGATTGTTATATATTTGGGTGCTCCCAAGTTGGGGGCATAAATATTTACAACTGTTAGATCTTCTTGTTGGATAAACCCATTTATTATGATATAGTGTCCTTCTTTATCTCTTGTTATAGTCTTTAGCTTAAAATCTAGTTTATCTAAGGATAGATACTCCAGCTTTCTTTTGACATCCATTAGCATGATAGATGGTTCTACATCCCTTCACTTTCATTCTAGAGGTGTCTTTAGGTCTAAAAGGAGTCTCTTATAAGCAGCATATTGATGAGTCTTGTTTTTTAAATCCATTCTGATACCCTGTGTCTTCTTTTCAGAGTACTGAGTCCATTTACATTCAGAATAATTATTGATACATATGAATTTAGTGCCATTGTATTACCTGTAAAGTCGCTATTCCTGTAGATTATCTTTGTTCCTCTCTTGTCTTTGTTGCTTTTTTAGTTTCTCTTTCCCACTGAACCGGTACACTTTAATATTTCTTGCAGAGCTCGTTTACTGTTCAAAATTCCTTTAGTTTCTGTTTGTCTTGGAAACTCTCTCTCTCCTGTTCTGAATGATAGC
This sequence comes from Mustela erminea, assembly GCF_009829155.1. Classification (NCBI taxonomy): domain Eukaryota; kingdom Metazoa; phylum Chordata; class Mammalia; order Carnivora; family Mustelidae; genus Mustela; species Mustela erminea. The sequence continues at coordinate 106,470,061 of NC_045617.1, read as the reverse complement.
CTCGCTGGATATAGTGTACTTAACTGCATATCTTTCTGATATAGCATATTGACTATATCATGACACTGTCTGTGTCGAGTGTCTGTGGACTAATCTGCTGCTACCCTATATGTCTACCCTTGTAGGTTAAGAACCTTTCATCCTTAGTTGCTTTTGGAATTCTTTCTTTGTCTTTGTTTTTTGCAAGTTTTACTCTGGCTTGGTGTTGCATGTTTTTATTGATTCTAAGGGAGTGCTCTGTGCCTCCTGCCCTTGAATGCCTGTTTCCTTCCCCAGGTTAGGGAAGTTTCTCAGCTATATGTTCAAATAAACCTTCTGCCCCCTTTTCCCACTCTTCTTCTTCTGGGACTCCTAAGATATAGATATTATTGCACTTTATGGAATTGTTGATTTCCCTAAGTCTATATTCATAATCTGATAATTTTCTTTCCCTCCTCAGCTTCATTATTTTCCATAATTTTATCTTCTATACCACCTATTCGATCTTCTGCTTCTTCCATCCTAGGTGTGATTACCTCCAGTTGGTTTGGCTTCCCATTTACAGCATTTTTATTTTGGCCTGACTAGTTTTTAGGTCTTATATCTCTGCAGCCAGGGTTTCTCTGTTGTTTTCTATGCTTCTTTCCAACCCAGCTAAGATTCTTATGATCGTTATTCTAAATTCTTATTCACATATATTGCTTATATCTATTTTAAGCAAATCCCTTTTTGCTTTCTTATTAATCTTTCTTTTAGGGAGAATTCTTCTGTCTTGTCTTTGTGTATAGGTTTCTGTCTTTTGCTTGGTCTGAAAGCTTGTTATATTTCCTGCTCCTGAGAGTAATACTATATTAAGAAGTAGTCTTACACTATCCAGGGCCTGGCACTTCAGTATGTGTTTCCAGTGTATACTGTGTTCACTCTGTTCTTGTGTTTTGACTGTTTTTTTCCCACAGGTCAGTCCTCTGTAGAGTTCCTCCTTGCTTGCAGTGGGGAATGTTTGGCCCTGTGTTTTTATTTGTTTGTTAATATAAGCCTGCTAAAAAGAAGGAATGAAGGAAGGGAGGGAGGGAGGAGGAAAAGCTAATATGAGAAAAGAGAAAAGGAACAAAAAAGCAAAGAGACAGACATACCAAAAAACTATAAGCCTGATTCTAAAGAAAAAGAAAATAAAAAAAGCCTGATCTAAAAACTGAGAAAAGGAAACAAACCAATAAACAAACAAAAAACCTATAAGCCTGATTCCAAAGAAAAAATAAATTAATTAAATTAAATTAAAAATTAAACTAAATGAGGGGTGCCTGGGTGGCTCAGTGGGTTACACCTCTGCCTTCAGCTCCAGCCTTTATCCCAGGGTCCTGGGATTGAGTCCCACATCGGTCTCACTGCTCAGCAGGAAGTCTGCTTTCCCCCTCTCTCTCTGCCTATTTCTCTGCCTACTTGTGATAGCTCTCTCTATATCTCTGTCTGTAAAATAAATAAATAAAATCTTTAAAAAAAATTAAACCAAATTAAAAAAAAAAAAAATAAGGAAAGCCTGGTCCTATTTCCACCAGAACTGAAGCTGACCCTTTGGAGCCTTCTGTGATCAGTAGACTTTAATGCTGAGGCCTGTGTTGGTTTTCTGAGGGAGAGGCCCACTGTGCTGGCTTATAGTCAGACCTGCCCAAGTAAAGATGTCCCTACCAGCCTTCGGGGTCCCTACCAACCTCTGCTGGAGGTGATGTGTTTCTGAAGTCCAAACTTGCTTGTGGGCAGGGGATGTAAGATGACATTGCCCCACCTTCTTGTCACTGGGGAGTAGAACTGGAGGCCACTGGAGTTTACGATGCCCACACAGAAAAGCAAACAGTTCCCACTCCTTGGTCCCAGGCTTTCATCAGATCTCTGCCCTCAACCTATCTGTGCCTGGCTGTTGGCCCACCCAGTGCTACATTCTTATGTGTTTTATCTCTGGCCGGCCACTGGGATTCAAAATTCCAAACCTTAAAGGACCAGGCAAGGTGCAGACCCACTCTCTTTCCCTGATGGAGAGCCTCCAGTGCTGCCCCTGGTGGAGAGCCTCACAGTGCTGCACCTGGCACTGTTCTGTCCCGGAAGAGCAGTCACAAGCCTGCACAGGTGCCTGGAGTCTATGATGAAGCACAGCATAAAGCTGTGACCATGTTATCTGCCTTCTGAGTTTACCTCTGTCTCTGGCTCAGCGGCCATTCATTTGTGCCCAGTAGGGCTTTTGTCCTTGGAGAGGCAAAATACTGTTTTCCAAATGTACTCCAGGAAGGGGTGCGTTCTCTCCCATGCAACCCAGTGTATCCCCATACCTCAGTGTCCTTTACAAACCCTATGTGTTGCTTTCTCCCTCACTTTCTCCCTCTCTCCCTGACCTCTCTGCAAAAAGGACATCCCCCCTTCGCAGCACCACAGCTTTCCTCTCCCCCAGTTCTGGTCTCCCAACCTTGTTTGTGCCATGTTCTCTCCCTCTAATTGTGCATATTTTCTTAATCCTCAGATTGATTTCCTAGTTGTTCAAAAATGATTGGATATTGATCTAGCTGTGTTCGAGAGACAGGTAAGCTGAGGGTCTCCCTACTATTCCACCATTTTAATTCCTCCTCCTGTTAGGACTTGTTTTTAATCTTAGCCTTTAATGACTCATTTATTCCTCATGAATGAATATTACTATGAAGTAAATACTATTCTATCCCCATAATTCAGAGAAAATATACGCAGAGTATTTAGGTAATTTGTCTAAGGTTACTCAGCCAGTAAGTTTTGGAATTGAGATTTGAATCCAAGCTCTTAAAACTAACCTTCCTATTTGATCTAAGTAAACATAAGCAAATATTAAAAAAAATTTTTTGCTATGAAAATATATGGTGGCATTTCATAGAGCCCCATAATGGGAATGCAGAACTGTTCCCAGAAAGGAACTAGAACTAAGAACAAGAGCACTGTATGTAGTTCCTATGATGGAGTAATGTTTGCATAGTTGCATAGTTGCATAGTTCCTATGATGGAGTAATGTTTCATTCTTCTCTCAATCTCTTAGCTAATAGTGGTTTTTGAATGCAAATTGTAGAATCCTTTCCTCATAGGGAGACCAAATCTTTTTTGGATGGAACCTAGGTAAAAGTCACATGACTAAAGTGATCAACCCTGATTCAGTCTCTCTGGCCAAAAGTATGTTGTGTCACTCTGGCTGCTGAAGGAGATCTTAAAGCAGCTTCCCAAGAAGGAAGAATTTAGATGGACTGGGAATAGATCATAAAATGTGAAACTACATCTATTAATATCCCCATCTTACAGATAAAGAAACTGAGGTGCAAAGAAAGTAATTTGCCTGAATTATACAGTGATGGGCAAAGCCAGAGTTCAAACCAAGTCTGGTTTGATCCCCATTCAACTACCATACATTTCTATTTTTAACTCTCTCTTTAAAAAAAAAAACAAAAAACAAGATATATACATTGAGACAATGCCTGCCATCTACATTGATATAGTAATGAATTTAGTTCATCAAATAACCTGACTTATAGGTTTATGCTCATAATTAATTTAATTTCTTCTAGCACCAACTTTTAAGATATTTTCTACGAGATTTTACTTCCCCTTATTTTGAGACAATCTGGATATATTCCAAAGCTTTCCAGTCACTTGCAGGTGTGGAAAAAATCTGATCTAATTTAACTAACTAATCCACGTTCATTTCCAAACCCAATTTGAAGTTGTCCACATCCTCCTTTCTAAAACTAGAATCTTCTGGGTCAGATCAGGAGTTGAAGGAATCAGGAAAAGTACCAAAAGTCTTAATACTTAGTAGGTGCTAATTATAATTCTGTCCCGGCAGCAGGTGCATTCTGACATCCTAGGTACATCCATGGTTTGTTGGTGATTCCCTACAGCACATTTCTCTGCTACAGCTTGGGCACTCTTTATCTGTTCTCTTGTAAATTCCCTTTAGCAGTTACCTAGAAAATACATTTCTATCCTCAGCCTGGCTTACCTGATACAGTAGATATCTTTTTGGAAAAGGTTATCTCTAGATGACTTGAGCCTATTTTTATCTACCACCTTCCTTATCATCCCTTAGATCTCAGAAAATCTCAGACATCTACTGTCCTGCCAACTAGTATAAGTACACGTAAACCAGGGTGAATCCTTTTTCTCCTCACTAACTTTGCAGATTTTTCCAAGGCAAGCTTTAGTCTCCATCCCCTGGCTCCAAAGTCTAGGAACATGTACCACGTTCTCCTAAGGAGTATGCACAGATAGCAACAAAAGGGGTTCTATAAATTGTTCAGCTCTGCTAGCATGCATTTAATGAACCACAATTCTCAAGTGATACTTTTTGAGACTTCCTTACTTGGTCTGGAGTAGGGGCAAAATATGTCACCTTGCATTCTACTTTTAAGTCCTTCTGAAGAACCTCTCTAATAAATCTCTAGCTTTCTCATAGATTTTAGGAGGGATGGTAGCTGGACCAATTGACCTCCTCTAGCATGTACTACCTAGATATGTTAAATGCTGCTCTTTAAAAGGGAAGGTAATTATTACCCATTGTCTGCAATTTAGACTTTAATAAGAAATTTGAGAAAATGAAAAGTCCTTGTATAAATGCTATTATATTATCAGAAAGATGGAAAATAATCCAGTATCTAGGAATGATGGTATTTCTTCCTGCAGTTAGTTCTTTTTAAACTTTTACATTGGTTTATCTCTAGAGGCAGAAGAGATTCAACTCTACCCAAAAGGATTCTAAAGACAAAGCTGAATTCCAAAGATCTGGAGAGTCTCTTGTCTCTTTAATCTTAAAAGTCACATGCTCTTTACTTTTTGCAACATATGCACTGTGATATAAAGAGTAAATGAAATCATTCTCCAGGAACTATCATGTTTTTCCTGTGGCTCCAAGCAAATCTGACATGCTGACGCAGATTCCTGGGAACACATCCATTTGAGAAACATTGGTTTACTGAAAAAGGCAGTAGCTTGGTAGTGAAAAATGTGGAACTGAGTCACAGCTCATCCCTTAATTAGTTATGTCACATTAGGAAAATCATGATTCTTTTGACCAGTAGTTTCTCTGTTTTCAAAGTGGCAGTGTTAGAGTCAAGTTGAGAGCCCTTTTTAGGTCTAAAATTGATTGGCAGCTAGATGAGTCTCTCCCATGAGAGACTTGGGTTCTGCTTAGCAATTGCTGTAGACTTTGGACTTAGGGGAAGCCTGTGAAACTGCTTCAGCAGTAGGATGCCTTTTCACATTGCCAGAAAAGCTCGCTAGTCAGGCTCTTTTCTAACTTTGCTTCCCAGTTGTTACAGGATGAATTCCCCAAGGACCAGAATCCTAGACAGAGATTATAAAGCAGGATTTTATTAAGGTAGCATGTTTGAGATCAACACAGGTGGGGAAAGGAAGGCAGCCAAGATTTGACAGCAAGAGTTTCACAGCATCTGTCACACGGTCACACGGGTCTCTCTCTTCTTTTTCTGGATACATTTTTTTTTTTTTTTTTTACCTGACACACTTTGCCCCTCGTGGTCTGATACCTGCTTATTTATCTGGTTTTGTTTTCCTCCATCTTCCTGCCGTCTAAAACTATAATCCAATTATACTAAGGTCCTTGTAGCTCTTCAACATTCCATGTCTTCTCTCATGTCACATCCCATTCTCTCTGATGTTCCTTGTATGTGGAATACAAATTGCTAACCTGGTTAACTACTTTTTTTCCTTAAAGACTTGGATTAAATGTTATTTCTTTTTATTATCACATTTCAAATAGTTTTTGGCTTCTCATTCTCCTTTCCCATAGTATTGTTTACCTTTCTTTTTTGCATTTCCTGTCTTATATTTTCATGGCATACTTTCTGTTCATACTAGAGGGTGAAATATTGAGGAAACTTTTTATTTTTGTTTTTATCTTTCTTACTGAGGCATTTAGCGTGGTACGTGGAATATAGAAGGAAATCAGATTTTTGTTGTTAAATATAAAGAAAACTATTTTTTTAAATAACTAAATAACCACTAAGCTATTTAGACATATTAGGTAAATATCATGGTATTTAGGGAAAAAAGGGAAAAAAAATACAAAAATTGCTTCTCTCCAAAACAAATTAAAAACTCAATCCCTGACTTTTTACCAACCCAACTAGTTCTGAATTTGAACACTTTTCAGATTTTTATATTCATTTCAATCTGTGCCCTGAATATTCAGGCAGCCCTCCTAACTTTGGTTTGTTGAATAACTCCTCATAACACTTACATTTATTCTTCTCTCCTTTTGTAGATAAAGTCTAAAATATTTAGACTACAGTATTTACAAATATGCTTGAAATAAAGCTAACAAGTATTTTCTAGGATTCTTCCTTATGGATATCATAGGATTTTAAACATAGCAACACAAGAGCTAGACAAAATATTTTCAGTCTATCTTTAAACATTTGAACATAGAATTCCTGTCCTGAAAAATTGAAAATAACCCTTAGGGTGATGGGTGTTAAGGGGGGTTACTTGTGATGAGCAGCAGGAGTTGTATGTAAATGATGAATCACTAAATTCCATACTAGAAACTAGTATTACACTGTATCTTAACTAATATGAAAAGAAAAGAAAAAAGAAAGAAAATAACCTTAATTTTCATAAATATTTCATAAATATTTTTACTCTTAAAGAATTTAAGCAACTGAACTACATTTTGAGCTCAATTAGGGTATCATAAACCACTGAAGATTAACCTCTAGAGCTTTCTGTACTTGAAATCAGAAGAAAGAAAATGAAATGACTTGAAATCTTTTGAAGATAATGGAAGTCTGGAATCATTATGTAAATTTTCTATTTTGAGAAATTTTACTTTTTATTTCTGTTTTATTGGCATAACTATGCACATTTATCACATGCGTATCAAATGGCACATTACTCCAGAGTTAAGGTCTTGCTAGCTAACTTTTTTGCTAACACTCTTTCATTATTCAGATACCGAATTCCTTTACATTAATGTGAATCCCATAGATATGCTCTAACCACATATACCTCACTCTGCAGTTCTGTTTTGGCAATTATGTTTATTAGAAGGTCTGAATATCATATCCAATCACATCTTTTCATGATATGATTATGATTTTCTATCATATTTTATATTTACTTAACAACTTTTTTTAAAAAAGATTTTATTTATTTATTTGACACACAGAGATCACAAGTAGGCAGAGAGGCAGGCAGAGAGAGAGGAGGAAGCAGGCTCCCCGCTCAGCAGAGAGCCCAATGCGGGACTCGATCCCAGGACCCTGAGATCATGACCTGAGCAGAAGGCAGAGGCTTAACCCACTGAGCCATCCAGGCACCTCAATACCTTTTTCATTTATGTAAATACTAGTTTGTATTTGGTGTATGCATAAGCCAGAATATCTGGAAGTATGTCCTGTGGCATGTGTTCTTCCATGCAGAGCTATGTAGTAATGTAAAAGAAAGATGGAAAATGGTGGCTGTAGCTAGCTGCACTTTAATGACACCACAAAATAACTACTAAAGTTTTCTGTTGTCTGAGCTTTTTAGTAACAATGCTTTTCACTTTTTCACAACTTTCTAATACCTTGTTTAAGAGGGCATCTAAAAGCCCTATCTGCTGTGGATTCCTCTGTACAGTATATATGACGTTTTCTTGGCATAAAATGCAAAAGAGCCATTTAAAATTAGTTCCCTTATTCAAAATAATATATGTAATATCAAAATTCTGTTCTGGAAAGAACCTGTACACAGTTAATGTTTTGGGAAATGCAAAGAATGGAAACAAAAGGAAAAGAAAGCAAAAAAATCTAGGAGTGTTTTTTGTTTTTTGTTTTTTTTAAGATTTTATTGATTTATTTGACAGAGATCACAAGTAGACAGAGAGGCAGGCAGAGAGAGAGGAGGGGAAGCAGGCTCCCCGCTGAGCAGAGAGCCCCACTCGGGGCTCCATCCCAGGACCCTGGGATCATGACCTGAGCTGAAGGCGGAGGCTTTAACCCACTGAGCCACCCAGGCACACCTAGGAGTGTTTTTTTAATGTGTTTTCTTTCTTACACAATGAGTTCGTATATTTTTCTCTTTTCTTACAAGATAGAAACTTGAGAACTATACACATTTCCATGTTGAATTGACTTATAATTCACTTTTTGTAGAGGTGATAAAAAGGCATTATGTATGAGTATCCAAAAAGATTACTGTGCAATCACTTGAAAATAGCCAACACTGAAAATTGCTAAAAATGATGAATGGATGACTCTGGACACAATTAGAGCTTGTGAAATCAACCATACCATTGTTCAGATGTTTGAACATATGTTCAAAAGCCCAAAGCATATCTATGTAGAATTGTTCCCTATTGTAAAGCAATGTTCCCTTCATTTCAAACCCATTTGTATCATTAAAAAAATAGTAATCCACGTATATCAGGTTAATTTACATTTAGATCATTTGAAATGCCCTCTAATGTTTCACTATTTATATATTTCAAGGCATTAATAGCCCACATCAATGCTCCATAAATCTTGGGATTAGAGTGTTATGCTTTGCTTTTTCACTCAAAGTCAGAAGCTTTGGTGGTATTTTTGATTCTCTTAGATAAACTCTGTTTATTCTTATATAGGTATTCATCACATTCAATTAATGTGATCACAGTTAATTTACAAATATTTTTATCTGGTCTTACACATATCATGCTGATCCATTTCCTATTCTGATCTATCCTATTCCACATCACTATTTACCTTGTTTTGAAATTAGGTATTTGCAATCCTGCCTAGTGAGCATATTTCCATCTATCTTTAGAGTCTAGTTAGTTTTGCTCTTATTTACCCTTCTAAAATTATATGACATTTTCAAATTTCAGAAGGTACTTCTCTCCAATGCAAGAACATTCTGCACAGCACATTTCATAAAAATAATTCTTGTCTTCATAGTTGTGATGGGGAAATAACATAAATCATCTTTATTTAGGGGAAGAAAATAATGTCCTCCAGACCCAGATATACCATATTAATTAAGTCCTTCTCTCTATGATCATTTCTTGTCTGTCACTATCAATTGTTAACACTGATTAAACTATCTTAAGTTTAAAGTAATCTTTGCTATCTCTAGAGATTTCTTCCACTGTCATGTGGTTTAGATAAGCATAAGCTAATCTTTATCCAGTGCATTTATTTAAGCATACATTACATGGGTCCAAAGACAAAGGTTTGACCTTTCAATAAACACACCCTTTAGACCTAAGTTTAAGTGATTTGTATGTCAACAACATTTGGACAAATTGCTCAACTTGCTGCAAGTACAAAATTTTACCAGAGAATTCATATATATCTGCAATCATAGGGTTTCCAAATAAAATGCAAGTTTCCCAGTGAAGTTTAAATTTCAGAAAAATAATGAATAACTTTTTAGTATAAGTGTGTCCCAGATATTTCATGGAGCATACTATTCTAAAAAAGTAATTGGTTATTTATCTGAAATTCAAATTTGAATGAATGTCCTGCATTTTATTTGATAAATCTGGCAACACTGAAATCATTTCAAGGAGAGTATGCCTTAAAAATTTAACTTATAAGACCTGGAAGGAACTTTAGAAATGATTTAGGTCACAGGTCATCAAACTTTTTCTGTGAAGGGCCAGATAGTAAATATTTTAGCCTTAGTGGGCCACGTATGGTCTCTTTCATATATTTTTTAAAATAACTCTTTAAAGATATAACAAATCACTCAGAGTTCACAAGTTATACAGAAGCAAGCTGTGGACTGAATTTGGCCCAGAGGCATGCTTTGCCAAGTCCTGGTTCGGGTCATCACCTCTAATTTTACACATGAGCCTCAAATGCTTTGTTAAATCAAGAATTGGCATTTGTAGAATCTTTCCTTGATCTGCCTTACAAGTTTGGATCATCATGAATTGTTAAGAAAAATTCTGGCTCTAAGTTTCTATATTCTCACAAACCACTAGCTGAAAATGTATTCTGGTATTTGTCCAAATATGAAAATCAATCTTATCCATATAGTGTTTCTGAAATTCATACATGCTCTCTTGAAATGTTTGTTGCTCCCATGAAAGGTTTGCTGTTGATTTTGGTATCCAGTCTTCTGCCCCCCGCCACCCCCCACCCCGTTACTTTTTCCCTTCTTTTCACCATACCCATTTGGCCGGTACTAGTTTGTCTTTATTCTGATCTCTTAGCCTATGGATTCGCAGATCTGGATTCAAAGTTTGGACTGATCTTAGGCTGACTTCACAACTTTTCCAACTTCCTTTAAGTACTCTCAGTAGCAGTTATCCTCTACACTTTCAATTTTGCATACATATTCTACTTCAGGTAAATCTTTTTCCTTCCTTCTGCATCTTCTCAGGCAATGTGAGAAGGCAGAGCAGAGCTACTTAGGCACACCAAGTTCACTGATGTGCTTGATAAGTGAACAGAGACATCAAAAAGATTACTAACTTTTGTAAGATTTATTATTGTTGTTAGTGTTGATTTTGGTATTGATGTTTACTTCCTTGTCTAAGCTTACAAGTGTGAACTCCTCTAAAATACAAAGTAATTCTTACTACATTCTCAATCAAATATAACTAAAATCTTCTATTTGTAACGCTCTTCCTACTCTCTCCAGTTTTAAATATATCCCCCCTGAAGAATTAGAATCAAAACAAGAATCCTGTTTCCATAGTTACCTCTTAGTACTATACTGAGCAGTAATCTATGTGGTCATAAAGAAAGATAAGTAGATAACTTTAATTATATGTGTACATGTATGTGTGTATATACATATATGCATGTGTATTATTATTTTTTTAAAAGATGTTATTTATTTATTTATTTGAGAGAGAGAGAGCAGAGGGAGAGAGAGAATCTCAAGCTCACTCCACACTGAGCACAGAGCCTGATGCAGGGTTCACTACCCTGAGATCATGACCTGAGCTGAAATCAAGAGTCAGCTGCTTCACCAACTGAGCCATGCACATGCCCCTGCATGTGTATTTTTTAATACATACGTGAAGAGATTTAAATTCTTTGCATTTAAAATATTACCATTTTGTCACATTTATTTTTAAATTTTGCAAATTCTAGAAATTATTCTTCGATGTACTTTTTTCTATTCATTTTTTGCCATCTATCTTAAAATCTGAGACTGTCAGTTAATTAATGGAGAGTTCTATTTGTGTAATTGTGTTTTTTCCAGATTTTCCTCTTTAGATGAGATTATTTGAAATCACACAGCAGCAGTTTGACTCTTGATAATTTTTTATTTCTTTTGGGCTGTTTTGTTTTTGAGAAGATTAAACAGTATGGCACATGCCAATTTTATGTGGTAAATACTATAAATCACAAAAGGCTATAAATATATATGTGCATATATAAATCAATTTAGTTTAGCAAGACTTCAGCTAAGGAAGAGAGGGTAGACATCATTCACTAGGGATAAAAACAGAATCCATGAAACTGAATGATTCAGACATCAGAATCTGTGAGTAAATATAGTCTTTCCCATTGGTGATATAGGAAATGATTTTAGGTGCTGCTTTAACTGACATGATGTGACATTTTTATTACCTAGTGGGAATGTTACTTTCCTATCCATTATCTTTTGATCCTTCAGGTTACCTAGTCTCGAGTTACTGCTGCTATATCTTTAGCATGTCTACATTTGCCAGTTGTTTCTTCAAAAATAATAAGTGTAGATCTCAGATTTAGAACATTGGGGGAAGATAAAATATCAGTGTAGATTTTAATCATTATGATTAATTTTACAGTTACTGTTATGTACTGAATTGTCTTTCCTCAGAATTCACATGTTGAATCTCTGATACCTAGTACTTCAGAATATGACCATATTTGGAGATATAGCCTTTAAAGAGGTAATTAAGAGTAATGTCCTCAGGTTCATTCATGTTGTCACAAATGGCTAAAATGCCCTTTTTTGAGGTTCAGTTAGTCTTCATTATATATGTTAAGGGAGATTCCACATGAAAGTGATTTCATGCAGTACTTATCCTTCTCTGTCTCATTTTATTTAGCATAACGCTGTCAAGGTCCATTCTTGCTGTCACAAATGGCAAGATTTCCTTCCTTCTTATGCTGAGTAATATTTAGTTAAATGTATGTATATATATCACATTTTCTTTGTTTATCTGTTAACAGACACTTAGGTAATTTACATATCTTGTCTACTGTGAATAATGCTGCAATGAAAATGGAAACGAAGATATTTGAAATGACAATTTTATAACCTTTGACTATCTACCCAGAAGTGGGATTGCTGGGTCATATGGTAGTTCTACTTTTAATTTCTTAAGGAAGTACCATGCTGTTTGCCATAGTGGCTAATTTACATTACAACTGATAGTAGTACACAAGGGTTCACTTTTCTCCATCCCCTCACCAACACTTATCTTTTCACTTTTTGATAATTATAGCCATCCTAATAGGCTCAAGCTGATATCTCATTGTTCTGATTTGTATTTCCCTGATAATTAGTGACATTGAGCATTTTTTCATGTACCTATCAGACATTTGTATGCCTTCTTTGTATAATATAGTGACTTTAGTTAATAATAATGTATTATATACTTGAAATTTACTAAAAGAGTAGAATCCCAAGTGTATGCACCACACACAAAATAGCTGTGTGAAGTGATGGATATGTTAATTAGTTTGATTGTGGTAATTATTTCACAATGTAAACATAAATCAAAGCATCATATTGTATACTTTAAATAATACAAAACTTGTCAATCACACTTCAATAAAACTGAAAAAATTTTATTTAAAAAATAGATGATTAGGTTAAAATAAGCTCATTAGGGTGGGTCCTAATTCAGTCTGACTGGTGTCCTTATAAATAGGGAAAATTTAGACACAAAAGGACACACCGGAGATGCACCCACACAGAGACCACTTGAGAACACAGTGAGAAGGTGGACATTTTCAAGTTAATGAGAGACACCTCAGAAGAAAATAAGTCTACTGACATTTTGATACTGGGTTTCTAGCCTCTTAAACTTTGAGAAGATAAATTGCTGTTGTTTAAGCCACTCAGTCAGTAGTATTTAAAATGGCAGACCTAGGAAACTAATATAGTTTTCATTCAATTATGAAAAGCTATTATATCCATTTGCCATAGTAATATAATATAAGGCTACCTTTTTTAAAAGATTTTATTTATTTATTTGACAGAAAGAGAAATCACAAGTAGGTTGAGAGGCAGAGAGGGAGGAAGTAGGCTCCCCACTGAGCAGAGAGCCCGATGCAGGTCTCGATCCCAGGACCCTGGGATCATGACCTGAGCTGAAGGCAGAGGCTTAACCCACTGAGCCACCCAGGTATCCTATAAGGCTACTTTCTAAAAATAAATTTGCCCATATAAAAAAGGTAAAGAATAAATATAAATAAGTGATAGTAGTTCTTATCAGTTGAAATTTAGGATACATGGAGAATAAGTTGCAATCTACACAATGGGAAAACCAAAATTCAGAGTTAGATTAGGGAAAGGGTAATCAAAGAGACAGCAAAATGCAGTTATCAAACAGGAAGGCAATAAACTAGAATAAAGAAGTCAAAGGAGAGTGATTCAAGATTCATGACATTTCAATTGTGTAAAATACAAGATAAAGAAAAATAAAGGTTTAGAAGAGAACATTTAGCATTTAGCATTAAAAACAGAGCTACAACCAGAACTTCAGGAGGTGAATTGAAAAGAAGCTGGGGCAGTGATTAAGTAGAAAGGAAAGAAGTAGGGCAAAAGCTGAAGGCAGAAGGAGAATCGAAAAAAGATTTTTTAAATTTAAGAACAAAACTTGTACTCTTAAAGTCAGAAGTGGCAGGACTAATGAGAAAAATAGTGATGGGGCACCTGGGTATGCATTGGATCTCATGATTTTGTCCCAAGTCTTGATCTCAGAGTTTGAGATTGAATCTCTCTACTGGGTATGGAGCCTACTTACAATGCTCTCTCTGCCCCTAACCCTCTTCTCTCTCTCAAAAAAAAAAAAAAAAAAAGGAAGGAAGAAAAGAAAAATATTGTTAAAAACATAGCTTTGGAAGAGTGAGATCCTGAAACATGGAAGAAAGACAGAATTGAGGTAGCATAGAAAGCCTGGTAACGAAATAAAATGGAGATAAATCATAAATGATATTTAAGCATGGTCATTGATTATAAATGTATGAATATGCATTATGTGAAGAATTGAGAGTTATATATACAGTATGATATGAGAAACTGAGTTTATGGTGAGATGCAACTATGATAGATATATCAGCTTAATCAAGTCTCAAGTCTGTAGGAGAGGAGGGAATCAATTAGGAGGTTCAAAGAGAGGAAAAGAGAATTTTAAGAAATTACCACTATGATACCACATTTTTAGCCACTATTTAAAATATGATCTTGTGTTATTTATATAACATATGTATTACTAGAAAAAAGTATATATTATTTATTTATTTATTTTTTATTAATTTATTTATTTTAATAAACATATAACGTATTTTTATCCCCAGGGGTACAGGTCTGTGAATTGCGAGGTTTACAAATTTCACAGCACTCATCATAGCACATCCCCTCCCCAATGTCCATATCCCCACCATCCTCTCCTGTCCCCCCTCCCCCCAGCAACGCTCAGTCTGTTTTTTGAGATTGAGTCTTTTATGGCTTGTCTCCCCCCCAATCCCATCTTCTCTCATTTTTTCTTTTCCTACCCTCCAACCCCTCAACATTGCATCTCCACTTCCTCATATCAGAGAGATCATATGATAGTTGTCTGTCTCCGATTGACTTATTTTGCTAAGCATAATACCCTCTAGTTCCATCCACATTGTCACAAATGGCAAGATTTCATTTCTTTTGATGGCTTCATAGTATTCCATTGTGTATATATACCACTTCTTTATACATTCATCTGTTGATGGACATCTAGGTTCTTTCCACAGTTTAGCTATTGCAAACATTGCTGCTATAAACATTCGGGTGCACGTGCCCCTTCAGAGCACCATGTTTGTATCTTTAGGATATATATCCAGTAGTGCAATCGCTGGGTCATAGGGTAGCTCTATTTTCAGTTTTTTGAGGAAGCTCCACACAGTTTTCCAGAGTGGTTGCACCAGCCTGTATTCCCACCAACAGTGTACGAGGGTTCCTCTCTCTCTGCATCCTCGCCAGCATCTGTCATGTCTTGACTTGTTAATTTTAGCCATTCTGACTGGTGTGAGGTGGTCTCTCATCATGGTTTTTATTTGTATTTCCCTGATACCAAGTGATGTGGAGCATTTTTTCATGTGTATGTTAGCCATCTGGATGTCTTCTTTGTAGAAATGTCTGTTCATGTCCTTTATCCATTTCTTGATTGGATTATTTGTTCTTTGGGTGTTGAGTTTGCTAAGTTCTTTATAGATTTTGGATACTACCCCTTTATCTGATATGTCATTTCCAAATATCTTCTCCCATTCTTTCAGTTGTCTTTTGGTTTTGTTAACTGTTTCCTTTACTGTGCAAAAGATTTTGATCTTGATGAAATTCCAATAGTTCATTTTTGCCCTTGCTTCTGTTGTCTTTGGCGATGTTCCTAGGAAGAAGTTGCTGTGGTTGAGGTCGAGGAGGTTGCTGCCTGTGTTCTCCTCAAGGATTTTGATGGATTCCTTTCTCACATTGAGGTCCTTCATCCATTTTGAGTCTATTTTTGTGTGTGGTGTAAGGAAATAGTCCGATTTCATTTTTCTGCATGTGGCTGTCCAATTTTCCCAACACATTTTTCGAAGAGACTGTCTTTTTTCCATTGGACATTCTTTCCTGCTTTGTCGAAGATTAGTTGACCATAGAGTTGAGGGTCTATTTCTGGGCTCTCTATTCTGTTCCATTGATCTATGTGTCTGTTTTTGTGCCAGTACCATACTGTCTTGATGATGACAGCTTTGTAATAGAGCTTGAAGTCTGGAATTGTGATGCCACCAACTTTGGCTTTCTTTTTCAGTATTCCTTTGGCTATTCAAGGTCTTTTCTGCTTCCATATAAATTTTAGGATTGTTTGTTCTATTTCTTTGAAAAAAAAAATGGATGGGATTTTGATAGGGATTGCATTAAATGTCTAGATAGCTTTAGGTAGCATAGACATTTTCACAATATTTGTTCTTCCAATCCATGAGCATGGAACATTTTTCCATTTCTTTTTGTCTTCCTTAATTTCTTTCATGAGTATTCTATAATTTTCAGAGTTTAGATTCTTTGACTCTTTGGATAGGTTTATTCCTAGGTATCTTATGGTTTTGGGTGCAGTTGTAAATGGGATTGAGTCCTTAATTTGTCTTTCTTCTGTGTTGCTGTTGGTGTAAAGAAATGCAACTGATTTCTGTGCATTGATTTTATATCCTGACACTTTACTGAATTCCTGTACAAGTTCTATCAGTTTTGGAGTGGAGCCTTTGGATTTTCCACATATAGTATCATATCATCTGCAAAGAGTGAGAGTTTGACTTCTTCTTTGCTGATTTGGATGCCTTTAATTTCTTTTTGTTGTCTAATTGCTGAGGCTAGGACTTCTAGTACTTTGTTGAACAGCAGTGGTGATAACGGACATCCTTGCCATGTTCCTGACCTTAACAGAAATGCTTTCAGTTTTTCTCCATTGAGAATGATATTTGCGGGGGTTTTTTCATAAATGGCTTTGATAATATTGAGGTGTGTGCCCTCTATCCCTACACTTTGAAGAGTTTTAATCAGTAAGGGATGCTGCACTTTGTCAAATGCTTTTTCAGCATCTATTGAGAGTATCATATGGTTCTTATTCTTTCTTTTATTAATGTATTCATTGATATGTGGATGTTGAACCAACCTTGCAGCCCTGGAATAAATCCCACTTGGTCGTGGTGAATCATCCTTTCAGTGTACTATTGGATCCTATTGGCCAGTATTTTGGTGAGAATTTTCGCATCTGTGTTCATCAAGGATATAGGTCTGTAATCCTCTTTTTTGATGGGATCTTTGTCTGGTTTTGGAATCAAGGTGATGCTGGCCTCATCAAATGAGTTTGGAAGTTTTCCTTCCATTTCTATTTTATGGAACAGCTTCAGGAGAATAGGAATTAATTCTTCCTTAAATGTTTGGTAGAATTCCCCTGGGAAGCCCTCTGGCCCTGGGCTTTTGTTTGTTTGGAGATTTTTGATGACTGTTTCAATCTCCTTACTGGTTATGGGTCTGTTCAGGTTTTCTATTTCTTCCTGGTTCCGTTGTGGTAGTTTATATGTCTCTAGAATGTATCCATTTCTTGCAGATTGTCAAATCTGTTGGCATAGAGTTGCTCATAGTATGTTCTTATAATTGTTTGTATTTCTTTGGTGTTGCTTGTGATCTCTCCTCTTTCATTCATGATTTTATTTATTTGGGTTCTTTCTCTTTTCTTTTAGTTAAGTCTGCCAGGGGTTTGTCAATCTTACTAATTCTTTCAAAGAACCAGCTCCTAGTTTTGTTGATTTGTTCTATTGATTTTTTAGTTTCTATTTCATTGATTTCTGCTCTGATCTTTATGATTTCTCTTCTCCTGCTGGGTTTAGGCTTTCTTTGTTGTTCTTTCTCCAGCTCCTTTAGGTGTAGGGTTAGGGTATGTATTTGAGACCTTTCTTATATATTTTCCTCTCAGGACTGGCTTTGTTGTGTTCCACAGATTTTGAACCATTGTGTTTTCATTATCATTTGTTTCCATGATTGCTTTTGATTCTTCTTTAATTTCCTGGTTGACCCATTCATTTTTTAGAAGGATGCTGTTTAATCTCCATGTATTCGGGTTCTTTCCAACTTTCCTCTTGTGATTGATTTCTAGCTTCAGAGCACTGTGGTCTGAAAATATGCAGGGAATGATCCCAATCCTTTGATATTGGTTGAGACCTGATTTATGACCCAGGATGTGGTCTATTCTGTGTGCACTAGAGAAGAATGTATAACCTGATGCTTAGGGATGGAATATTCTGAATATATCTGTGATGTCCATCTGGCCCAGTGTGTCATTTAAGGCCTTTATTTCCTTGTTGATCTTTTGCTTAGATGATCTGTCCATTTCAGTGAAGGGAGTGTTAAAGTCCCCTACTATTATTGTATTATTGTCAATGTATTTCTTTGATTTTTTTATTAATTGGTTTATATATTTGGCTGCTCCCATGTTAGGGGCATAGATATTTAAAATTGTTAGGTCTTCTTGTTGGACAGACCCTTTGAGTATTATATAGTGTCCCTCCTCATCTCTTATTATAGTCTTTGGCTTAAAATCTAATTGATCTGATATAAGGATTGCCATCCCAGCTTTCTTCTGATGTCCATTAGCATGGTACATTGTTTTCCACCCCCTCACTTTAAATCTGGAGGTGTCTTCGAGTCTAAAATGAGTTTCTTGTAGGCAGCATATTGTTGGGTTTTGTTTTTTTATCCATTCTGATACCCTGTGTCTTTTGATTGGGACATTTAGCCCATTAACATTCAGGGTAACTATTGAGAGATATAAAGTTAATGCCATTGTATTGCCTGTAAGATGACTGTTACTGTATATTGTCTCTGTTTCTTTCTGATCTACTACTTTTAGAGTCTCTCTTTGCTTAGAGGACCCCTTTCAACATTTCCTGTAGAGCTGGTTTGGTGTTTGCAAATTTTTTCAGTTTTTGTTTGTCCTGGAAGCTTTTAATCTCTCCTTCTACTTTCAATGATAGCCTAGCTGTATATAGTATTCTTGGCTGCATGTTTTTCTCATTTAGTGCTCTGAATATATCATGCCAGTTCTTTCTGGCCTGCCAGGTCTCTGTGGATAGGTCCACTGCCAATCTAATGTTTTTACCCTTGTATGTTACAGACTTCTTTTCCCGGGCTGCTTTCAGGATTTTCTCTTTGTCGCTAAGACTTTTAAATTTTACTATCAGGTGACAAGGTGTGGACCTATTTTTATTGATTTTGAGGGGTGTTCTTAGCATTTCCTGGATTTTGATGTTTGTTCCCTTTGCCATATTAGGGAAATTCTCTACAATAATTTTCTCCAGTATAACTTCTGCTCCCCTCTCTCTTTCTTCTTCTTCTGGAATCCCAATTATTCTAATGTTGTGTCGTCTTATGATGTCACTTATCGCTCAAATTTTCTCCTCGTGGTCCAGTATTTGTTTGTCTTTCTTTTGCTTAGCTTCTTTATTCTCTGTCATTTGGTATTCTATGTCAATAATTCTTTCTTCTGCCTCATTATCCTAGCCTTAAGAGCTTTCATTTTTGATTGCACCTCATTAATAGCTTTTTTAATTTCAACTTGGTTAGATTTTAGTTCTTTTATTTCTCCAGAAAGGGCTTTTATCTCTCTGGAGAGGGTTTCTCCAGTATCTTCTATGCCTTTTTCGAGCCTGGCTAGAACCTTGAGAATCATCATTCTGAACTCTAGATCTGTCATATCACCAATGTCTGTATTGATTAGGTCTCCAGCCTTCAGTACTTCCTCTTGCTGATTTTTTTTTGTGGTGAGTTTTTCCGCCTTGTCATTTTGTCCAGATAAGGTTTGCTTTCTCCTCCTCTGGAATTCCGCTGTTCTCCTTGGTGAGTGAAGTTGGTCTTGGCTGGGTTTCTTGTTGATCTTCTGGGGGAGGGTCCTGTTGTAGTGATTCTCAAGTGTCTTTGCCCCAGGTGGAATTGCACTGCCCTTACCTGGGCCGGGCTAAGTAATCCGCTCGGGTTTGCTTTCGGAAGCTTTTGTTCCCTGAGCGCTTTCCATAGAGTTCCAGAGGACGGGAATGAAGATGGCAGCCTCCCAGTCTCCTGCCCAGGGGAACCAAGAGCTCGGGGTCCCGCTCCTCAGTGTGCCCTCAGAGAAAGCGCCCAACTGCCACCGTCTCCCTGGCCTCTGGTTGCGCTTGGAGGAAAGCGCTCAATCACTCGCACTTGAAGAAAAGCGCCCAGTCGCTTCTGTCTCCGTGGCCTCCAGCTGCTGTCCGAGCTCACCCAGCCTGCAACCAGTTCAAGGTAAGCCTGAGTTGAGAGCTCACTTCTCTGCTTTGTCGCTGTAGCTGGCTTCCCCACTCTAATACCAGCGAGCTCTGCGACACTTAGACACCCCCGGTCCTTCTGTGACCCTGCGTGCCTCCCCCCGCCCCATTTAGCCTCTGGAGCGATGTCCCTCTGTGGAGCAGACTTTTAATTAAAAGTCCTGGTTTTGTGCTCCGTTGCTCCACTTGCCGGGAGCCGGCCCCTTCCCCCGCAGTCTATCTTCCCGTCACTTTGGATTCACTTCTCCGCAGGTCCTACTTTTCAGAAAGTGATCGGTTTTCTGTTTCTAGAATTGTTGGTCTTCTTCTCTTCTATTTCCCGTTAGATTTGTAGATGTTCACAATGGTTAGATAAGCTATCTAGCTGATCTCCTGCTACCTGATGTCATCTCAGCCTGATACTTCTCTGCCTTCTTGACTCCAACCGAAAAAAGTATATATTTATAGAATGATAGTCTTACTCTTAAACTGCCAAATCTGTTAATCTCATTTATAATTTAAAAATTTTAAGAAATTTCACCTTAGAGAGTGGTTTTTTGGGGGGATTTTTTTCACTTTTATGATTAGTACTTTTTATTATTATCATGTATAGTTAGCCAACATATATTGGCTAAAGGAGTGGCTTTTAAAGTGAAAATTGATTTGACAGTTGTTAAGCAGAATTTAATTTTAGTGGTATTTGTGTGATTTACCAGCTCATTATTTTTAAAATATCCCTTTAATCCTGTAATGTCAGTAGGAAATAGATATGAAGGAGCAATAAGATAGAAGAAAATGAAATGGACTAGCCATGTCCTTGCAAGAGGATGTTTGTGTATTAGTCAATGTAGTCATTCTTTTTTTATCCAAACATTTATTGAATGTTTAATATGAGCAATTATAGAGCATTAGGCATCTGAGATCAACCTTCTAGTTGTGATGTAATTTTTGCACATTTCCTCCTACTTTTGTTCTTTTTTTTCTCATAATTATGGTCACAGTATAACATCTCAATTAAATTAACAATGTCATTAGATTCAAAGTTTATTAAGTCACATTAAAACACCTCAGTGAGCGAAACTAAATATAAATACAAATGCAACCCAAAATATTAACATATACAATAATCACTAATTTTATATTTCTTTTATTCTTATATTTTACACTTTTTTGTAATTTGGTCTTACAATTTACCCTAAATTACCTAAAATTCAAACCATTATTTGAATAGCCATTTAAATTTACTATATAATATGCCATCTCTTTAGCTCCTTTTTTTTGATCTCACAGAGAATAGCCAGGGAAGTGATATTTTAATGAAGAAGAGAAGAGATTCTAAAGAGTTTGATTCTTAACTGCCTCTGAAGGATAATGTGCTCTTTTAGCTGTGTAGTAATATAATGAAATACATATTTAATATTCCACAAATGACTTTAAGATAATCCAAAATACATAAATGGCTTTAAAAGGCTATATAATGTCATAACCAATAGTGGAAGAAATCAGACAGAAAAGTTTCCTACTATAAATGCAATATTATGTAGTCAGCAGGTTCTTATTGACTAACAGTGGATTAAAAAAAAAAAAACTTTCTAAGCTAATATGCTTTTAAAGCCTTGTTAAACTACCATGAAATGTTAATAATGACATAGATTATGGTCAAGTTGATCTTCAGTATTTCAACATCATTTAGTACCTTCAAATGATACTAGGGAATATCAGAAAATATGCAAAATCAGAAAATATCCCAAATAGGGATTAGGCTATGCAGTTACTTCAGATAATGCCATGAAAGGAACTTGGGACTATATTTCTGCACTCCATTATCTTCCTTACAAAAAAGAAAATAAGTGTTTTAATTTAAATCATTGTATGTTCTGGTAGCAGATTTAAGAGACAGAACTTTGACCATCTGAAAATTTACCATTTCACCCTGGTTCCACATAAATTGCTTTCATTGACCTCAAGAAAGTGCTCAAATTGAAATCCATCAGGTCATCATCATTTGTCTAATGAATCAACTATTCCTATCAGGAAATTTTGAATTGTGGTATGTATTTATAAAATTCATCATGATTATAAAAATCAATGTATATTATCTGATTATAATTAAAAACTGGAAAACACAAGGAATAGCAATAATATGACCAATCTTAAACAGACAAACTAAATTGAATATGTTTGTAGTGAAATAGAATTATGCAAATCCTCTTGGTTTCTATGGAAATAAAATATTTTTACATGATTTTTAAGCATTCCCACTGTGAATGTTAATTAGAAGATGGAAATATGAACTATGAAAAGTGCTTTTAATTTTTCCTTTCATTTTTTATGAAAATTTTCACACTACAGAAGAGCTGAAATATTTTAATGACTATACTACCTCCATTTAGATTCCATCATTAGTATTTTACCATACATGTTTTATCACACAGTTCTCCATTCCTCTATCAGTCTATCAGGCCATTTTTTAATACATTTCAAAGTTGAAGATATCAGTATATTAGACCCCTAAGTATTATAGTATGTGTACCATTAGAGTTCAGTATTTACTTGCATATTTTTCCTTTCTTTGGAGGAAAAAAGCACAGAGAATAAAATACTCAACTTTTAGATGTACCCTTAGATAAATTTAGAAAATGCATACCCTTTAATAGAGAATATTATCCCCAAAACTTATCTTGTACTTGTTCATAAGAAATCCTGTCCCACAGCCTTCTAGGAGCAACTGCTGTTTTTTTTTTTTTTTTTATCTTTTTTCCACCATAAGTTAACTTTACCTGTTCTTGAACTTCATAGAAATGGATACATACTCTCTGTATATGCTGTTTTATCAAATATTTTCCTCTCAGCATATATATGAGATTCTCCTATGTTATCTAGTATACTGGTAGTTCATTACTTTTTTATTCCTGAGTACTATTTCATTATATCCCCCCACCCTTTGATGAATACCTGAGCTGTTTCCATTAGTTTGCTTTCATGAAGAAAAGTACTATGACATTTTTGTAAATGTCTTTTCCAAAACATGTATTTTTATTTCTCTTGGATATATACCCTGGAGTTGAATTGCTAAGTCATAGTGTAGGTAGGTTTAAGCTTAACTTTATAAGAAACTCCCAGATCGTCTTCCAAAGTGATTATAAGTGCTTTTGTTTTTAAAATAAAATCAAATACCCAAGGAACATTGATTTGAAGCAACAACCTTCAGTATCAATAACACAAAATCTTAGAATAGAGGACACACTAATACATGTTTTCATAAGGAAAAAATTGTTCTTTATCCCTTTTGATCATATATCATAGACTATTTAAATGTACTTAAATTCTATATATTAATAACAGATCTTTCAGCCTCAAATGATTTGTTTTCATGTATAGCCAAATGTGATTTAATTTTTAATTTAGAATGATAATGGTTTCAGTATTAATATAATTTACACTGAATACTGGTGTATTTAATAAAAATTGATAGTATTCATTGGGGAGGGTATGTGCTTTCGTGAGTGCTGTGAAGTGTGTAAACCTGGCGTTTCACAGACCTGTACCCCTGGGGATAAAAATATATGTTTATAAAAAATAAAAAAATTTTAAATAAATAAATAAAATCTTAAAAAAAAAAAGATAGTATTAAAATTGGCACCATAGCCTCAGTTTGGGTTTTTTTTGTATAAAGAACTAAGTATAAACTTTTCTCCTTCCCTCAAAGCACTTGTCCATTCATTTATTAATTTACACATCCATTCAGTAATCAATTTATAGAGTACAGTGATAACTAATGTGTCAAGCATTATTCTAGATATAGAACAAGGCAAATTTGATAGTAGTTATTGCTATAGTTTTTAAATTGTTTCATCTTATTATTCAGCAAATTTGTAACATACACTCTTTTGTTTTTACTGCCTCTCCCTCACCTTTTCCATCTCCTATTAACTGTAGTTACCATGCTTTCGACCTTAAGACTTCCAGAAAAATGTCATCAAGGTCAGAATTTTCAGCATAACCCCAAGAATCATTTTGTGCCTGAGGTACATTGTCATCCAATGGGTTAAATGGACTCTGGGTTTTAGGAGCTTTGAATAATTCTTCAGGGACTAGAACTTTTCCTGGCCAGCATGTTTGTTAAACATCCAAATGTCTCTACACCCTCTATATCTTCTCCTCACTTTAGCTGGCTGGGGTCCTGCCCCAAAGGCACTGATCTCATATTTCACAGTGATGGCCCCCACCTGACAGAGAGCATTACTACTATTGACCCTGTCCATCATTTTGACCTCATTAATTTTTTTCATGCTGAAATCAAACCCCTTTAGGCAGTAGATGTCTGTTGGCTCTCTTGTTCATTAACCAACATTGAGTAATGGATTGCTCCCCTTCTCAAAATATGTCCAGAACATTCAGGCACTCATTTGTGCCTTTATCCATATTCCTTCAAATGACCTGTAATTATCACATGTATTATTCCTCCAGCTTTCAGAGCTGCCTAGAGTTAGAGCAAACTCTCCTGATGATGCCTCATATCTTTTAGATCTTTGACTCATATATATTGATATTCTGGTATCCTAGGTGCTATAACAAAATAGCCCAACTCATGGCTTAGAAATAACAGAAGCATACTCTCTCACAGTTTTGGAAGCCAGAGATCTAAAAGTAAGATTTTCAGAGGGCCGCACGCCCTCTGAAGACTATTTGAGAGAATACTTTTTTGTCTCTTCCAAAGAAGAGATGGAAGGCATCTGATGGCTATAGGCATTTGTTGACTTGTAGCTAAATGACTGCAATCTTTGCCTCCATTTTCATATCACTGACCCTCCATGCGTCCTCTCCCCTCTGCTACTGAAAAAGAATACTTACTATTGGATTTAAGGCCAACTTTCATCCAGCATGTTCTCTTCTCAACATCTTACCTTAGTTATATCCCCAAAGGTTCTTTTTCAAAATAAGTCCATCTTTTCAGATACCTGGTGGAAAAAATTTCAGATTCTTGGTGGACCACAATTCAACTCACTAATAAGCTCTGCCAACACTCATTTCTGTTACACCTGCTGCATACACGCCTAATGCCTTTTCACATTTGAATAAAGAATATTGCCAAACTGCATACACTTAGTTTCTGAAACTAGTTTTAGTTATTCTCGTTGAAATAGGAAACAACTATTTCTTACTTCATTTTTTCTCCCAAATGAATAAACAAGAGCTTTCGTGCAGCACTATCCTCTTTGATTTGATGGTAGTAGGTAAAGGTTAAAGAGAGAGAACATATCTTCCTTCATCTTCCAACAGTATACTTTTAAGTGATGCTTCTTGGATCACCTGGGTGGCTCAGCTGTTAATCATCTGCCTTTGGCTCAGGTCATGATCCCGGGGTCCTGGGATCAAGCCCCACATCAGGCTCTCTGCTCAGCAAGGAGCTTGTTTCCCCTTCTCCAGCTTTCCTTGCTTGTGTTCCCTCTCTCATGATCTCTGTCATAAATAAATAAAATCTTAAAAGAGAGAGAGAGAGAGAGATGCTTCTTGAAGAGCAGTCCAGAGATGGGATTCTGAGGGCCAACTTCAGTCTGGCTGCCTCTTCTAAGAATGACTGAGCAGTTCACCCAATGGAAGGAAAACACATAGAGGGGATCCAGACCTCACAATGACAGTAGTCTGTAAGAACTCTTGAGATTGTATCAGAATGAAATGAATAAGTAAGGAGTGCAAAATTCTTGATATACCACAAACCCTGATTATATAAATTTGATATTTATTTGTAGCAGTCTCAGTGCTTCTCAATATTGGCACCAGTGACATTCCTCATGGGCACTGTCCTGCACAATGTAGGATATGTAGCATCCTGTACTTACTGGATATCAGCAGCACCACCTCTCAGTTGTAACAATCAAAAATGGCTCCCGACACTACCAACTATACCCTGGAGAAAAAAAGCACTCCCAGCTGAGAATCACTGATATAACTGAATACTATTAATATTCACCAGGAAAATTAGATCCTTAAAAATATATGTCTGTTCCTTTAAAGTTGTTGTAAAACCATCTTTTGAGATTCAGATGTTTTTGAATTAAAAGTAGTTAAAAAACATTTTGGATTCTCTGTAACTTGGCAATTTTTTTGTTCCATTGAGTGTATCCTTTAGATAACTGCAACATCTATTTCACTCTTTTTGAGAATTGATAGAATTTTTTTTCCACTTAATAGGGCTATTTAGGCCTCTTATATTCCAGGTCATTAATTTTAATGGTTAAGACATTGTTATATGGCACTCTCAGGAAGCGAAGGTGCATACTGATAATTCTACTCCTGTGCAGGGAAATAGTATTTTCCTTCGTAAAGACAAACCATTTCTTTGAATTTAGAAACATTTAGTTTCTAAACCTCTGTTACCAATTTATTTAAAGCCCCATTAGCCCCAACATATTGAATAATAGCTCACCGTTTTGCCCCACATATGATTCATTTAGAGAAGCAGAAGAGCTCATAAAAATATCTAACTGGTATTTATAGACCTTCTGTTTCTCTCTAATACTATAGGAAGTCTTTCTAATTACTCTAATCTGGAATAAAAGGAAACAAGCAAACAAAAAATGATATAAGACAACTGTCTGTCTTTTATTTCAGATGATGTTTTGTGCTGACTTGAATATATTATAGTATAAAGTTCCTTATTAATATATCAACACTCCTTCATGTGGCAAAAGCTGTCATAAAATTGTGTTAATTATTATTCAAGACACTAATAATCTAACTTAAATCTGAATCATTGGCTTTCATCTTTCAGATCCCAGGAGTTCAGTTTGGTAAGTTCTTAAGAAGATAGATTAATCTGGGCAATTTAGGTTCAGCGAGACATTAGAAAATATATTAGCAGGCCAAGAAAAAAACCTGTATGAACAAAATGTAAACTAATTTCTCACTGGTCCACCTAATTCTTCTTATGTTGAGCAAATCAGATTTGGATGTATACTCCTTTATGTGTCCTTTCTAGATTTTGTGGGGACAAAAGTTTATGTAATTTAGAGGTGGGTGGGCTCCTTAAAAAAATACAAATTTATGATACAAAGTTACAAATTCTGATTCAGGAACACAATCATGAAAGAACCTGTTACAATGAGGCTCCCTGAAGTTTAACTTTTCCGGCCACCAGGGTCTTTCCACCAGTATCACAACATGCCACTTGTTTCTGCCTCCTTCATATTCCACACCCAAGTACCACCAGAAATTGTGAGCCATAATGGACTCCAAATGTGATGCCCCTCTTTTTTTTTTTTCTTTTTTTTTTTTTAAATACAATTTATTGTTTTGAGTTTTTCCTTCTTTTTTTTTTTTTAAAGATTTTATTTATTCATTTGACACAGAGAGATCACAAGTAGGCAGAGAGGCAGGCAGAGAGAGAAGAGGAGGAAGCAGGCTCCCCGCGGAGCAGAGAACCCGATGCGGGACTCGATCCCAGGACCCTGAGATCATGACCTGAGCCGAAGGCAGCGGCTTAACCCACTGAGCCACCCAGGCGCCCTGTGATGCCCCTCTTTAACAGATCTCAGAGAGAGATGCAGCAGAATGGCGCACTGCCCCATTCTTCTATTCTGGTGCTCCTTTCCTTTAGTTATCATAAGCTAGTATATAATACTTGCTTTTTTTTTAACTTGTTTCCCCATTTTTTAAACGTTTTAAAAGCAGTTTGTATAGTTTCTGTACATCTCCTAACTCCCATAGTTAATAATATAGTTAATAACATTTACCATTTTGCCCCACATATGATTCATTTAGAGAAGCAGAAGAGCTCTTATTAACATCTTGCACTAGCATGGTACATTTATTACAATTGATGAACGAATATTGACATATTGTTAACTGAAGTAGGTAGTTTCTGTTAACATTTAGTCTCTGTTGTACAGTTCTTTGGTTTTTGGCAAATATATTATGTTATGTATTCACCATTAGCATATCATGTGTAATAATCTTACCACCCAGATAGCTCCTAGGCTCTACCTATTAATATCTTCTTCCATCTCCATGAAACATCTCCAGAATATATCTTTTACAGAGCAGAGTATCTCCTGTTTTTTGTTTATTTTACTATCTTTACAGTTTTTTTCTTTTCTCTACTGTCACATAGTTGGAATTCTACAGCATACAACCTTTTCAGAGTGAATTCTCTCAGTTACTAATATGCATTTGAGTTTCTTCCATGTGTTTTTGTTGCTTGATAGCTTATGTTCTCCTGAGTGAACAATTTTCCATTGGGTGTAAATACAGTTTGTTTACTTACTCACCTATTGAGAGGCATTTTGATTGTTTTTAGTTTGGGCAGTTAAGGTAACATCTGCAGTAAACATTCCTGTACAGATTTCTGTGGATGCAAGGTTTTAATTCCTGGAGGGAAATACCTGAGAGCACAATTGCTGAATCATATGGTAAGACTGTATTTAACTTTATAAGAAACTATCAAACTACCTTCCAGAGTGTCAGTGCCACTTTTTATTCCACCAGCAATGAATGAAAGTTCCACATCCATACCAATATTTCAAATTATGAGGTTTTTTTTTTATTTTAGCCATTCTAATAGGCACATGTGGTATTTCATTGTTGTTTTAATTTGCAATTCCTTGACAACATATATGTGAGCATCTTTTCAAATGCTTACTTATCATTGTATATATTCTTTGGTGATATTTGTTCAGATCTTTTGCCCATTTTGTAATTGGGTTGTTTGTTTTCTTATTATTGACTTTTGAGAGTACTTTGTTTTGGCTCTAAGCCCTTTATCAAATATGTGCTTTATAAATATTTTCCCCTAATCTGCAGCTTGTCTTTTCATTCTCTCAATAGTATCTTTTACAAATGAGACACCTCTGGTGGCTCAGTTAAGTGTCTGCCTTCAGCTCGGGTCATGATCTCAGGGTCTTGGGATTGAGTCCTGCATCTGGCACCTTGCTCAGCAGGGAGTCTGCTTTTCCCTTTGCCTGCTGCTTCCCCTGCTTGTGCTCTCTCTCCCTCGGACAAACAAATAAGTAAAATCTTAAAAAATACATATCTTTTACAGAGCAGAAGCTTTTCATTTTAATGAAGTCAAATTTACCTATCCTTTCATTTTAATGAAGTCAAATTTACCTATCTTTTATTTCATGGATTGTAGTTTTGGTGTTATATCTGAAATTCATCACCAAACCCCAGTTCACTTAAATTTCCTATATTATCTTCTAGAAGTTTTAAAACTTTTATGTATTACATTTAGATCTATGAGCCATTTTGAGTTAATTTTCATGTAAAGCATAGGTATATCCACTGGGGTTTGCTATAACAAAATACCATGGACTGGATGCCCTTAACAGTTTCTCAGATTGGCAGGATGTAAGCACGGAGACAGAACACAAAGCTCAGGATATATTTCCAGTGGAGAGTCAAATAGATTTCCTCATCTGCAGATAAACCTGGAATCCCAAAGCTACACCCTGACAAACTAGAAATCCTAACATACACACACATGCACGTGTGTATGCACACACACTCTCATGCAAGATAACAAGGAAAATTGCCTTTCTCAAAATTTAGCACAGGAGGGATGAGAAAACAAAATATTTCATCAAAATTCATAACCATCTGCTAGTCTTTATAGGTTTTTAGCCTAAATTCACACTATCTAGATGGTCTGAAAAAATCTCAAGCCAAGGATTTTTATTAAATCTCTGCAGGTTAGTAATACCCTGAGCCCCTATGAAAATAAATGTATATTGCCTTTTAAAATCCTTCTTGGGGCACCTGGGTGGCTCAGTGGGTTAAGCCTCTGCCTTCAGCTCAGGTCATGATCCCAGGGTCCTGGGATGGAGTCCCACATCAGGCTCTCTGCTCAGCAGAGAGCCTGCTTCCTCCTCTCTCTCTCTCTCTGCCTGCCTCTCTGCCTACTTGTGATCTCTCTCTGTCAAATAAATAAATAAAATCTTAAAAAAAAAGAAAATGCTTCTCAAAAAGAATAACAACAACAACAGCAAACCCTTAAAACTTGCAAGAAACACCACCACTAATGAAGGTAACCAGAAATTACAAAGGATATACTCATATCTTTATGACTTAAGATATTGAACTATCAAACACATAAAGTAAAATAAGTGTGGGTTTTTATATTTAAAAACAAGAAAAAAATAGACTGAAAAAAGTAAGTAACAATCAAGAGATTATTTAAGTTAACAATTAAAAGTGAAAAATAGAGGTGCTTTAATTTATTTAGACAGACATACACACATACACACACACACACACACACACACACACACACGCAAATACAGACATGTTACGGTAATGTGTAGGCTTGTCATAGTGAAACTACAGAACACCACAGATAAATACCCAATCTTATATTCAACAAAAGAGGAATAAAATCAAAATTACTTTCCAGTGAACAAAAATTAGAAGATATTTTAATTCTTAAAACAAGCAATGGAGGCCAATGTATTGCGTTATTTTTTAAATGAGTGCTAAATTTGAGAATAAAATAATTTGAAACAAAAAAAATGATTTGCCACTAACAAATCTTTACCAAAGGAAAATTTGTAGATTATACTCTAGACAGAAGAAAGAGATTTCGAGTGGATAATCTTATGTGCAACAAAGAATGACACTTAAAGAAAATAGTATGTGAGTCATCCTAAGCAAATATTGACTTTATAGACAACAAAAAATTCTTGTGGGGTTAAAGAAAATGAAAAGGTAGAATTGAAATATATCAAAATAGAATATTTTTTTTAATGATGAGAGCTAAAATGTTTTTAGGGTCTTTGTGTTGTTCCCGATGAATTAGGCATACAAACTGAAAATCACAAATAGAATAGTAATTCAGGGTATTATTTCCAAACTCTGACAGAGACTGTGGTCTTTGTTATCAGATAAATATAATTATACAATGATGATTTAACTTACCTTTCCCTGTATTTCATAGAATAAGCAGACAAAAAACAAGATGCAGAAAACTAAAATATTAAATTGACAGTTCAAATACATTGGAAATATATAAACACTGACCTAAACCACTAAAAAATATACCTAACACCTAATCACAGGAATATTTAAAAAAAAACAAAACCTTATATTGGACAAAAAGCAAACCTGATAGCTCATAGTCACTAAGTAAAGTATAATTACATTAAAATCAGAAACCAGAAAGTAACTATCATAAAGTATTTTGGAATAATTATTACAGTTCCAGTAAATAAATCAAAGAAGAAAACACAATAGATGTTATAAAGTATTTATAATTTAAGAAAATTTCTACATACAGAAACTCATTCGATGTAAGTAAAGCAGTAACTATAGGAAACTTAAGGCCTTAAAATGCTTGTATTAGTAAAGATGAAAGCCTTAGAATTAATGAGCTAAACATTCTACTTAAGAAGGTAGAAAAATACATAGCACAGCAAACTTAGATAAATTAAAAGAGAATAATAAAGATAAAAATTGACATTACGTTTTGAAAAGAAAAAGGAAAGTATGTGTGCTGAGTGGGAGGACTCTACCAGTACCAATGTTTGTTATGAGATAACTAGTTTCTATAAGGACATAATTAAACAGTGATATAGCCACATTCGTGAATTGGAATTCTGTTTTGTAAACATCTCAACTTTGCCCCAACTGATGTGTACCTTCAATTTAATTCCAATAAAAATTATTTCAATTTTATTTTGTAAAACTTGACATCTTGATTCAAAAATTTATACAAAAGAGAAAATATCTTTGAAAAAAACCAAACTCATTTAAAGAAGTAAAACACAGTGAAGTTTCCTTTCCCACGAATGAAGAATTGTAAATCTATAGTAATTAAGACAATACGACATTGACACATTGATTGAAAAAAGGGCAGATAGAAAAGACCATATGGACTACAAATAGACCCACACTTAGAAAGAAACATGATTTAGTATGTTATTGTCTTTAAAGATCAGTAAGGAAAACAGGAACTGCTCCATAGATTGTGCAAGGACATTAAGTTTTTCATATGGAAAAAAGTAAACTTCTACCTCTCTGTCAGAGCTACATACAAAAATCAATTCCAAATGAATTAGAAACCACTATAAGAGGTGGGGGAAGGGACACCTATGTGGTTTAGTCACTTAGTCTATGTGATTTTGGCTCAGGTCATGAGATCGAGTCCTGCCTCTGCTGTAGATTCTCCCTCTCTCTCTCTATCCCTCTGCCTGCCCCCACCACCACCTTGTGCTCATGCATACATGTGTTCTCTATCTCTCTCAAATAAATAAATCTTAAAAAAAGAGAGAGAGAGAGATGGGGGGAAACCATCTTAACAGTATTTAAGAAAGTTTTTCTATGATCTGGTCTTGGGCAAGGATTTCTTCAAAACACAGAAGATGCTTTAAAATAGAAGATAAGTGTGGAAAAAAATAAAGAACTTATATTCATTGGAAAGACAGAAGAAAGTGGAAAGACAAACCAAAAATGGAACAGGATACATGAAAAAGATACACAAAGGATTACTATGCAAAGTTTTTTAATGCTTATATATCAATTAAAAAAAAAGTCAACCTATGGAAAAGTAGACAAAACATGCCATCAGTTCTCAGGAGTAAAAATAAATGGCTAGTAAATGTATGAAAGTACATTTATTATTAATTAGGGAAATGCAAAATAAAACAATAAGATACTGTTTTTCCTCCCTTTCTTCAAACATGGCACCTGGTTCACTTCATGGCAACATCATGGATGCTATGTAAATGTGTAAATGTATAATTCATGTATTTCTTCTACACAAAGTCTTTCTTAAGGGCAAGATTCTTCTCCAGCTACTTTTTTTTTTAATAAAATACACTTTTTTTAAGATTTTATTTATTTATTAACAGAGAGAGAGATCACAAGTAGGCAGAGAGGCAGAGAGAGGGGGAAGCAGGCTCCCTGCTGAGCAGAGAGCCAGATGTGGGACTCAATCCCAGGACCCTGACCATGACCTGAGCCAAAACCAGAGGCTTTTTAACCAGGGCGCCACCCAGGCGCCCCTCCAGCCTACTTTTAACTTCTGTTCCCTTCTCTCATAATCCTGTCTAAACACATCCTTGCGGATCTCACCACAGAAAATGAGGAATTGCAGTGGGAGCCAGAAGAGCTGGATTCCAGTGTGATCTCTGCCGTGAATAAATACAAGGGGTTTTAGTGAAGTCCCTTTAGATCTTGGGTTTTAATGCCCATTTATGAAGTGAAAAGATGTAGGTTTTATCTCAGAGGCTTCAAACTGGCAGCACATGAAGTTCGAAGATGTGTTTTGTTAGGCATGCCCCATGTCTTTGCATCTTTTAGATTTTTAAATATCACTATGAGGAGACTGCTCATTCTCAGTCTTTGGAAGGTTCCCTCATCCCAAACTGTACTCATTTATTTTATTACCTACCTGCTACTGAAGGCATCTGACTTTGTGACCTGTTAGATAATATCTAAATTTACTTTCTGAAGCTTAAAGAAGGGACCTAGCACGCCCATATCCAAAATACTTAAGGCAAGATAACATGTCTGAGTGTTTTATTGGTGATGATATTACTTTCATACAACCTTATTGCGCAGGGCTTGTTGGTAGTGGAGTCTCCCTGGTGTGTTCACCCAGCACAGCCTGCTTACCACCTCCTCAGCACTGACACTATAATAATAATCTATATCCCCTCAAGCCTGTGAGATTTACCAGGATAGAGTTTATCTCCCTGAGTCTACCACTAACTTCCCACTCATTCTGTGGTACATAAGCATCAGTATATTAGTAGAAGATGAAATTGTGTGGATGAATGTAGGAAAATGACTAAAGTACAGTATGTATTTAGCACAGGGTTCCACAAACTTTTCTGTAGAGGGCCGGAAAGTAAATTTTATTTTATGGGCCATACAGTCTCTATCATAACTACTCAGTTCTGCCATTGTAGTGTGTATCATCCAGGCTTCTTCAGAGAAACATGTATGTGTGTGTGTGTGTGTGTGTGTAATATATATATGTTTTTGGTTTGGTTTTTTTTTTTTTTTTGAGGAATTGGCTTACTACTCTTGTGGTTAGCAAGTCTGAAATTCCATAGAACTAATCATCAGGCTGGAAACTCAGGAAGGAGTTAATACTGGAGCCTTCACTCTGATTTTCAAAGCAAGCCAGCAGGCTGGAAACTCTGTCAACAAAGTTCATGTTGCAGTATTGAGGCAGAATTTCTTATTCTCCAGGAAACCCGACCTTCAATTTACGGGATGAGGCCCACCCACATTATTGAGGTTGATCTTTACTTAAAGTCAAGTGGCTGTAGATGTGGTTAACCTAGATTAATAGGTGGAGTATATCTAGATTAATGTTTGATTAAATGACTGAATACTGCAGCCTAGCAAAGTTAACAAATGAAACTAATCACTACACAGTGTTAAAGGAACCATAAACTATATGTAAACAAATAGATATGTAGTTGCTGTGTGCCAGTTAAACTTGATTTAGTTTGAATTTTACATGCTCTTCATGCATCACAAATTCTAATTCTTGTTTTGATTTTTACTTCCCAAATACCTCAAAATATAAAACATTCCTACCTCACAGGTGGACCATACAAAACCAGGTCATAGGCCAAATTTTCTCTGCAAGTGTTGTTATCTATATTCATTATAAATTATTTATTTGCATATATATTTACACACACACATATACAAAGAACTTTGAAACTGGCATTAATGACAGCTACTCTCAAAACAGAACTTAAGTGTAACTCAAATCATTACAGTTCTTGGGGGGGGATGTTAAGGAATATAGTAAAAATTCAGTTTGTGGAGTATTTTAACAATATCAAAGATTATTATCATCCCAGTACTATTTATGTGTAAAGTTCCTTGAGGAAAGAATGGCAAGGATATCTGTGAAGGGCTTTGAAGGTCTCTTTCTAATCCCCCAAAATAGTGGTCAAATGATGATGAGTAGAAAAGGGTAGAAGAACATGACTTTTCCCTAATGTATTAATAAAAGGGTAGAAGAACATGACTTTTCCCTAATGTATTAATAAAAGGGTAGAAGAACATGACTTTTCCCTAATGTATTAATCTCCCATTTCCATATTAACTAATGCTCAATTCCATCTCCCAAACATGCGCACGTGCGCGCGCGCGCACACACACACACACACACGCACACACACACACTTCATTTAATCTGTACTACATTCATTTACTAATATATAGTTATAATATGGCAGAATTTTCACCACATAAGGGATACAAAGAATTGATCAAATTCAAATCATGTTTCTTTCACAGGGTCAGGCAAGAAAAAATTGTTAGGAATCCACCATTTGTCAGCCATTTTAGATAAATCATCTGATTTAATCCCTAAAACAGCTTAATATGGGATTGCCAAATGAAAGATAAGACCAATTAATTTGTATTTCACATGAACAGCACATCTTTTTTGTAGTATAATATGCCTCATGCAATATTTGGAACACACACTGAAAAATGATTAGAACAAATTCATGCTACAAAAATATCTGAAATTCATGCAGTCTTACTTTTTATTTGCTAAGCCTTGCACCTCTAGCTCAATGGGATGTGGGAATTATTGTATTCACTTTATATCAGAGTAAAGTGATGCTCACATTTAGTTATTCAGGCTGTTCATACTTTGGGAAATACCTGTAAATTTTCCTCAAGCTAAAACCAGATATGGAAATGGTACAAAGAAATGGATGCACCCCATAGACCTATTGAGAAGGCAAAAAGAGTGAAATTAATTCCATAACTGCAACTATATATGGTTAAATGTTTGGTGGAGTTTGAAAAGTAAGTAAAGTGTAAATAAAAATAAATGCGTAAATATTAAAAAATTGTGCTTTTCATTTATTTATTTATTTGT
Organism: Mustela erminea; assembly: GCF_009829155.1. Lineage (NCBI taxonomy): Eukaryota > Metazoa > Chordata > Mammalia > Carnivora > Mustelidae > Mustela > Mustela erminea. The sequence continues at coordinate 106,434,247 of NC_045617.1, read as the reverse complement.
CAGAGAGAGAGAGAGATCACAAGTGGGCAAAGAGTCAGGCAGAAAGAGGGGGAAGCAGGCTCCCCACCAAGCAGAGAGCCCAACATGGGGCTTGATTCCAGGACCCTGAGATCATGATCTGAGCCGAAAGCAGAGGCTTAACCCACTAAGCCACCCAGGTGCCCCCAAATTTGAGATATTTAAATAATTATTTCAACCTTGCAAAATGCTGTAACCTTTACAAGATTCTCTTGGCACTTAATATAACTACTCAACACATGATTCTGTGTGTTACAGAAATATTTCCAACAGATAATCACATTTTCTTGTTCTTTTAGAATTGGTAAATATTTGTTAATATTCTAATTCCAGTTCTCATCAATGTAAGAAAGTCCAAATCGTGTTACATCATTTGTGAAGAAATAAATTCTGTATTGAACACAGAAATCAAGCAAAATTTAAGAAGAAAATTGTGTGGAACTTTGGCTTATAAGGAGGTCATGGTAGATCAAAAGAAGAAAGCCATACATTTTTTCCAAGAATTAATTCATGTATACAGTTATTCATAAAACAAGAGTGTCTGTTGCTTTCTGGTTTCTCTTTTTTATTTTTTATTTTTTAATTTAGTTTTTATTAACATATAATGTATTATTTGCCCCAGTGGTACAGGTCTATGAATTGTCAGGCTTACACACGTCACAGCACTCACCATAGCACATACTCTCCCCAATGTCCATAACCCAACCACCTTCTCCATAACCCCCACCCCCAGGCAACACTCAGTTTGTTTTGAGAGATTTAGAGTCTCTTATGGTTTGTCTCCCTCCTGATCCCAACTTGATTCATTTTTTTCCTTCCCTGCCCCACCAAACCCCCCACTTTGCCTCTCACATTCCTCATAGCAGAGAGATCATATGATAATTGACTTTCTCTGATTTACTTATTTTGCTTAGCACAATACCCTCTAGATCCATCCAGGTCGTTGCAAATGGCAATATTTCATTTCTTTTGATGGCTGCATAGTATCCCATTGTATTTATATACCACTTCTTCTTTATCCATTCATCTGTTGATGGGCATCTAAGTTTTTTCCATAGTTTGGCTATTGTGAACATTGCTGCTATAAACATTCGGGTGTACTTGCCCCTTCGGATCACATTTGTATCTTTAGGGTAAATACCCAGTAGTGCGATTGCTGGGTCATAGGTAGCTCTATTTTCAACTTTCTGAGGAGCCTCCATGCTGTTTTCCATAATGGCTGCAGCAGCTTGCATTCCCACCAACAGTGTAGGAGGGCTCCCCTTTCTCCACATCCTTGAAAACATCTCTCATTTCCTGACTTGTTAATTTTAGCCATTCTGACTGGTGTGATTTTGATTTGTATTTCCCTGATGCCAAGTGATGTTGAGCACTTTTTGTGTGTCTCTTGGCCATCTGGATGTCTTCTTTGCAGAAATGTCTGTTCATATCCTCTGCCCATTTTTTGATTGGATTATTTGTTCTTTGGGTGTTGAGTTTGTAAGTTCTTGATAGATTTTGGATGCTAGCCCTTTATCTGATTTGTCATTTGTGAATATCTTCTCCCATTCTGTCAGTTGCCTTTTGGTTTTGTTGACTGTTTCCTTTGCTGTGCAAAAGCTTTTGATCTTGATGAGTCCCAATAGTTCATTTTTGCCCTTGCTTCCCTTGCTTTTGGCGATGTTTCTAGGAAGAAGTTGCTGCGGCTAAGGTCAAAGAGGTTGCTGCCTGTGTTCTCCTCAAGGTTTTCAATGGATTCCTTTCTCACATTGAGGTCTTTCATTCATTTTGAGTCTATTTTCGTGTGTGGTGTAAGGAAATGGTCCAGTTTCATTTTTCTGCATGTTGCTGTCCCAATACCATTTGTCGAAGAGACTGTCTTTTTTCCATTGGACATTCTTTCCTGCTTTGTCGAAGATTAGTTGACCATAGAGTTGAGGGTCTATTTCTGGGCTCTCTATTCTGTTCCATTGATCTATGTGTCTGTTTTTGTGCCAGTACCATACTGTCTTGATGATGATAGTTTTGTAATAAAGCCTGAAGTCTGGAATTGTGATGCCACCAACTTTGGCTTTCCTTTTCCACATTCCTCTGACTATTCGAGGTCTTTTCTTATTCCATATAAATTTTAGAATTATTTCTTCCATTTCTTTGAAAAAAATTGATGGTATTTTGATAGGGATTGCATTAAACATGTAGGTTGCTTTAGGTAGCATAGACATTTTCACAGTATTTGTTCTTCCAATCCATGAGCATGGAACATTTTTCCATTTCTTTGTGTCTTCCTCAATTTCTTTCATGAGTATTCTATAGTTCTCTGAGTACAAATTCTTTGCCTCTTTGGTTAGGTTTATTCCTGGGTATCTTATGGTTTGGATTGCAATTGTAAATGGAATCAACTCCTTAATTTCTCTTTCTTCTGTCTTGCTGCTCGTTCTAAATAAATGCAACTGATTTCTGTGCATTGATTTTATATCCTGACACTTTATTGAATTCCTGTACAAGTTCTAACAGATTTGGAATGGAGTATTTTGGGTTTTCTACATAAAGTATCATATCATCTGCAAAGAGTGAGAGTTTGACTTCTTCTTTGCTGATTTGGATGCCTTTTATTTCTTTTTGTTGTCTGATTGCCGAGGCTAGGACTTCTAGTACTATGTTGAATAGCAGTGGTGATAATGGACATCACTGCAGTGTTCCTGACCTTAGCGGATAAGCTCTTAGTTTTTCTCCATTGAGAATGATATTCACTATGGGCTTTTCATGGATGGCTTTGATGATATTGAGGTATGTACCCTCTATCCCTACACTTTGAAGAGTTTTGATCAAGAAAGGATGCTATACTTTGTCAAATGCTTTTTCAGCATCTATTGAGAATATATGGTTCTTGTTCTTGCTTTTATTAATGTATTGTATCACATCGTTTGATCCTTCTGTGACCCCATGGGATCTGAGACCACACTGTCCCTGCAAGTGCTTCACCCCTGCTTAGCCTCTGGATCAGTGTCCCTCAGTGGGGCAGACTTCTAAAAGTTCAGATTTTGTGCTCCATTGCTCCACCACTTGCAGGAAGCCGGCCCCTCCCCCCACAGTCTATCTTCCCATCGCTTCAGATTCACTTCTCCACATGTCCTACCTTTCAGAAAGTGGTCAATTTTCTGTTTCTAGAATTGCTCTTCTTCTTCTCTTCTATCTCCTTTTGAGTTTGTAGGTGTTCGAAATGGTTTGATAACTAGCTGAACTTCTGAGACCTGGTGTCATCTCAGTCTGCTACTCCTCTGCCATCTTGACTCTCCCCTCTCTCTGGTTCCTCTTTTTTAGATGAAAAAGGTAGCTTACATCTGAATTCTGACTATATGTATCATGTAATTATTTTTTAACTTTAATCAAATTCTGTTGTGTAGGTAAAAAAGATTCTTCATTACCCCAAATTATATATCTGGACACTAATATAAACCTCTGTTGTAACTGATATAATATTTTGATTCTTAATCATTGAATCATTTACTAAACAGTTAAATACAAACCATTTAAGTTTGTATTTCAAATTGTTTTTTTACATATATATGTGAAATCTCACGAGTAACTACAATGATTTCCCTAGTATAGTTATAACACAATTTAATTTTAGCACAGTAACTTAAGGATTAAGTTGTTTTATTTGCTTTATATTGCTTGAGACATCTTTAGAAGATTTAAAAAGGATAAGATGGAGAAAAGTGATTCCTCACTGTGGGATTCCTAGGTACCACAGATGAGTCAATAATAAGGCACAAAGTAAGAATAAAATTGTAGAGATGGTGAAGAAGAAAAGAACCACTAAGTATGAATGTATACTTTGATCCAATAAAGTGTAAAACATGGGGAAAAGGAGGGTCAAAAGGGATGAGGAAAAAATATCTCCATTATCTAAACAGAATTTAGTCAGTTAGTTCATCCCTAGGTCAGTTTCTTCAAATTATTACACAAATTTCTGAGAGAAAAAAAAGTGCATTTTGCATCCTCACTTAGTAGCTCATTCCTGTGTGTTCTCAGAGGAGGTGTGTATGTACCTAAAAAAGGTGGGGGGGAGATAGCTCAACAGCTCAATTAAGTACTTCAAATGGAAAGCAGTCACTTATAATCCATCTTCATGAGAGTTTACTCACTTTGACTATTCAAGTTTCAAAACATATCCTATTTTCCAGGTGCTCATATTTTTAAAATAATCAAAACTGAGGTGAGAGCGTCTTTTCACCACTTTCAGTTTTCTCCCTCTGAGAGAAGAAAGCTCGATAAGTGAGAGGGAAGGGTGTTTCTATGTCTGGTCAGTTTTGCTTCTCTAGTTGCTTTTACTGTCTCTCTTACTCTCTCTCCAGGAGAGAAGGATGTCCAATATGCTGCTGTGTACAGAGTGCCTTAAGTGGTTTTCTGCTGCAGTTCTTTGTGCTTCTGATGATGTTCTTTAAAGGGTTCCACAAAATACAAAACAACAAAAAAGGAAGCTACATGGCAGTGCTTATCCAAAAATGTGAAGGGAACAGAGGATGGATTACCTTCTTAGGTACAAAAGTTTTAAACACTTGATCTGGTAACAAATTCATTTAAATGTATTTGGATTTATTCAGAATTTTTAAATCTCATTAACACAGAGATTGCAAGTACTCTCAGATATTGCATTTTTGCCCCCACATTATTTTGTTAAACATGTATTTGATTGCCTTCAAAAATGAGAAGTATACGTGTATGTGTTTTTGAAAAAAATACACGTATGCACACACATACAATACATGGACACACGCACACACACACATGAATGTCCAGGTTTTCAACTTCTCATGAAAAGTTGGAAAATCTATCCCCTTAGATGCATATTGACAAATGGAAGCCCATGGTGGGAGCTGAATAGTTGCTGCCCCTCTATAAGGGGTTTGTGTGTTATACTTTATCATAATCCTACCCTACCTTTCCTCATTCATTTAAGTGACTAGCCTGGGCCTGGGAAACACATGAACTTCCTACCTCTGATAGATACTGTGGATTCCACCTGGAACCAAAGTGGTGCTTTTTATTTTTAGCCTATGTTGTGAGAAGACCATAAATGAGTCTGGCTCCAGCTTTACCAGTTTTGTACCTCTGTCCTCTGAAATGAGGATTCTGTAACTACTGACTTGCCAGAGATGAAATGAGGATTCTATAACTATTGACTTGCCAAATTAAGTAAGAATTAGATTAAATGTGTATTAAGTGAATAACACATCTGGTATATGGTGGCTCTCTGACAGCTAGTTAAGACAAAGATGATAACAATGATTATTATGAGAATGGCAATGTGATATTGACAATAAAGTAGTTCACCCTTTGAGACCACGGATTTCTCCATGGAAAAAGAAAGTGTTTGATCACAATAGAACCCTTTAGCATGGAACATTTCCAATATAGGATATTAAACCCTGTTCCTTTTCACTTTAGATTTCCATAAAATGAATCTCTAAGTCTTTGTATTGTTTTTAAAGCATGTTTATAGGGAGACAATGCCTTTTTTTTAATATTTTATTTATTTGACAGATAGAGATCACAAGTAGGCAGAGAGGCAGGCAGGGCGGGGGGTGGGGGGAAGTAGGCTCCCTGCTGAGCAGAGAGCCTGATGCGGGGCTCCATCCCAGGACCCTGAGACCATGATCTGAGCCGAAGGCAAAAGTTCAACCCACTGAGCCGCCCAGGAGCCCCAGGACACGATGACTTTTCAATCCTGAGATTTTCAGGAGTATGACTTGTGACTTAGAGGGGAATTGTGTGTTTAAGTAAAACAATATAGGAAGTAATCTTATTAAGTAGACAAGGTGTTTTCCCTCTAATAGAGCTTTTTTAATAATTGAAGAATGACAGTCAACATGTAGCTGTGTGTTAGATGCTAAATTATTTTCAGAGCATTAAAAGTATGTTTTAATGTGTTGGTGAGAGGAATGATTTCAAAACCTAAGGTAACTACAAACATTTACAAGTAGCCTGAACATGAATGAAGCCTTGCTGGGTGGGATATAAATCCTGTAGATTTTTTAAATGAAATTATTCTCCTCATTCCTCAGATTTATAAAAATCTAAACATAGGGCAAAAAGGCAAATTTTCTATTTTCTAGATATTTTCAGTGTCCTTGATAATTTGGCTACTTCTCTTTAAGTAGCTTCAAATGCCAGTCTCTCCCTAACCCCCACCAAAAACGTATATGATGCCAGTAGTAGTAGTACAAAGGTTATTATTATTATTATTATTATTTTGCATAATGGTGACTTTATATAAAAATAGAATTCAAAGAAGCCAGAGTGCTAAGTGGCTTTCTGGAAGAGTTCAGAGTTTTTCCCTCTTATCAAAGTGAAGTAGGAACTTAAAGTGCCAGTTTTCTGCCAACCACAATGGGAAGCATACTTACTTTGTTTTTCATACATTTCATTCTACTTGAAAATAACCATTTCCATACAAAGTTAAGAGATCAATTCTTACAGATGAATCTATGATTAAAAATTGTATCCTCAATAGACCTGCCATAAAAAAGAAAATTTTAGGAAACCAGACATTTGTTTTGAAGGCTATAAAATTTTGCTGTTAATACTGATGACCTGTCACTATTTCAGTCAACTTCTATGGAATAATTTTTTTTAAAGATTTTATTTATTTATTTGACAGAGATCACAAGTAGGCAGAGAGACAGGCAGAGAGAGGGAGGAAGCAGGCTCCCCGCCAAGCAGAGAGCCTGACGCGGGGCTGGATCCCAGGACCCTGAGACCATGACCCAAGCTGAAGGCAGAGGCTTAACCCACTGAGCCACCCAGGTGCCCCTCTATGGAATAATTTTGTAAAATGAGGTGAAAAGGGAACATTGTATTTTAATTTGATTTAGAAGGAAGTTTCTCATAGTTGAATTTTACACTTAACTAAAGAGAATGTTAGAAATTTTGCTGGTCAGTATAATCAAAGAATCTGTAAGTCATGCTTCACAACCAAATTGCTGTATTTTTATTGCAAACACTGTTTCTTCTGGTGGGTAGTCTGCTAATATTTATTGAACAGTACTGAGTGTCCTGGATTCTTTTTTCCTTCATTTATTCATTCAAATGCAAGTATTTCCTGACAGCCTGCTGAGTGCTGTGCCCTATGTTAAATGCCAGGAATATAGTGGTAACAAGACAGATAAACCTATGGCCCTTACAGAACATTCTGTTTACTTGGTACAATTGTGATGGAGACGAGCATGCACTGAATAGGGCACATCCTAATCAAATGACTAGATCTCTGCCAAAGTGTTGTTTAAGCCAAAGCCTGAAGGACATATGAGAGGCAACCAGGCAATGGGGAAGACGACATAGATGCATTGAGTTGTAGGGGGCACGGGGAAGAATGTTGTAGTTTGTGGCTCAGCTGGTGTGAAATCTTGGGAGCAGAGAGCATGGACAGAAGTGAATTCAGAATAGCAGGAAAACAGAGTGGAAGGCCTATGGCTGTAGGTCAGCAGCAGCTGGCTGAGGAGTCTGGCCTTTGTTCTAAGGATAAGGGAAAGCTTCTGAGGCATTTAAGGGAGGCTCACGTGATCACTGGTGATAGATGAAAGTAACAGAGGAAAGAGTGGGGATTTTTCTTTCTTTTAAGACAAAATAACAGCATTTTTGTATGTTGATGGCAATGGCACAATAGAAATGAAAAAACTATGCAAGAAAGAGCAGAAAATGAAGGAGGAATGTCCACGTGTGTACTGAGGCAGTGGACTCTCATGGTCTCTCAGGGTGTTGGCTTTAGGAAGAAACACAGACCCTCCATCTATAATAGCTTGTGGGGAATTCTCTTCAGACCTGTGCTTTGCTCAGTGAAAAAGGTCATGTAATCCTGAAGAAAGATGAGGCATAAACATGTCCTCTGAGAGTGGTAGGAGTAAGAGGACAAGGAAAATAGTGTGATTGCAGAGCTCATCCCAAACAATGATTTCACACAGAAGTAAAGATTTTAAAAAGAGTTTCAACAAAATCAGAAAAGTGCTGTATACCTAAATTATAGGTACAATTAGAAATATTTTGAGGACAATCAGATTTGTTACTTTATACTATACTTCTTCATGATTTTCTGTATTAAAATTTAACATATCAGTGGGGATGAATATTTAATACTCAAGGAAATGTTAAGTCTCTCTCAGGTTAGAGGAAGAATAGGTAATGGCATTTGTAAATACAAGCATAAATAAAAATGGGCAGACAAAAATTAAATTCTAACAAATCAGAGTTAACGTCAAGAAGTTCTTTGGCTTTTTTAACTAATTGAGAATATTGGTAACAAAAATGGATTGCTCGCAAAAGCTGGGACCTATTTAGCAGCTAATTTTCTAACCTTTAGAAAAATCTGTCATTTAAAGTAAGTTGACTATTATAACCTTTGCAGTAGAAGTGACAAGTAATTGCCTTCTTTACCCCATCTGTGGCATTTTAGTGATAAAAAGGCATCTTTTTTAGTAGGACTGAAATGCTGCCATTTATTCTGCTAGTGGTAATTTTTTGACAATTAAATAATCTAGAGAAATGTTATATGTCTCCTTGGGCTCTGTGGAAATGCAATGTGGATCCTCTTTTCAAAGTGATTCATTTGTATTACTCCACCAGAAATTATTATAATAAAGTCAACAAAGTTAATAAAACTCATCCTGTGGTTACACATAATAATTGAGGTTGCTGTAGTTTCAGAAAATAAAAATAAAGAATAAATTTTAGTCTTTATCCTCTTAGAGGAAATTTTTATTGACATTTATGAACATATCCAAGATAAAACCTTTTTAAAACTGAATCTTTGCATAGTACATCATCTGCTTTTATTATTTATTAAATAATACATTGAGAAAATCTTTACCTAAAGGGATTCTTTATTGCAATCTAAAGATTTAATAATAAAATTTACACAACCAAACCATTGTGCTTAATCTAAAATCTTTAATATCCAATGAAGAATGTTTTCTGTACCATAGAGCATAGTCTTTGATTATAGTCAATTTAGCATCTTACAATGTATTACTCTGTTTTGGCAGTGTTTTCTTATTTCCTCTCTACTTGTTGTAAATGTTATGTCTTGCATCTTTCAAAAGACAACTTGGCCCGGGGCACCTGGGTGGCTCAGTGGGTTAAAGCCTCTGCCTTTGGCTTAGGTCATGATCTCGGGGTCCCGGGATCGAGCCCCGTCTGGCTCTCTGCTCAGCAGGGAGCCTGCTTCTCTTCTTCTCTCTGCCTGCCTCTCTGCCTACTTGTTATCTCTGTCTTTCAAATGAATAAATAAAATCTTTATTAAAAAAAAAAGAAAAAAAAAACCTGCATGGCCCACTAGAGCAAGTATCAATGTGGGATTCTTTTCTAATGCCTATAATATCCATCTCCAGTATTATACATTTAGTAAGTAGTTGTTGATTCAGTTATTATTAAGATGAGATTTAAATCAATCTTCATTGACTCATTATTTTATTGTTAATGTAATGCTTGGTATTGGGAAATTTGAGGACAAAAATAATGATTTTTATTTTCAGATAATTTCAATACACCAAAGAATTATACATGTAAGGAATGTAAGCATTCTTGACAAGTTATCTGCAAAGTATAGAATGTGAGGTATATTGGCATAACTTTGTGGGGAGAGAGTCAGCAGGGAATCTGCAATGTACCCATTTGAAATTTTTGAAAAGAAAAAAATATCCAGTTATTTTTCAATCTGATAGTATGCTGACTATTTTAATAGGCAAGAGCTTTATAATAACAAAGCCTTGAACTGGCTTAGATTTATGCAAGACCATGTAATTTCTTTCCAGTACTTTATTGCTTCTGTAGATCCAAAATTTTACCTCATTCATTTTGTATTATTTCAAACCCCAGATTCTATAATGTCCTCCTAATGCATTAATTCACCTATAAATTTTTTCAAACCCCAGATTCTATAATGTCCTCCTAATGCATTAATTCACCTATAAATTTTTTAAATTTATTTTCAGTGTACCAGAATTCATTGTTTATGCACCTCACCCAGTGCTCCATGCAATATGTGCCCTCCTCAGTACCCACTTCCAGACTCACCCAACCTCTCATTTCCCCGCCCCTTCAAAACCCCCAGATTGTTTTTCAGAGTCATTAACACTTGGCACCAAGAAGATTTTATGAACTTTAAAATAAAGCCTTTCCTTTTATTCATTTAATCATTAGCAAAACACTTTTAGAATACCTACTAAGTGTCAGGGCTTTTATTATTGCTTGACATATGTAACTTATGAGAGTGATATGAATGTCAATATAAGATTTCATGGGAAATAACAAATTCACATTTTTTATAGTTAAGCTTCATCACACAGTTGATATTTTGGTTATTTCTAAAACTCTCGGAAGTTCGTTTGCCAATTTATAGTGTGACTTAGAATTGGCATTTTAGGTCTTTTTAAAAATGTAATTTCTTGAGTTTTCATGCTCTGGCAGTTTTAGTGTGAAATTAGCCCAAGGTAGTTTTATAGCAATAAGGGATGTCTTATTGAACAAGCCTGCTAGTGCTTTACCTTTTATTCTTCTATTTTCTACTCCAAAACAATTGAAAAACTAGAGACTGTACCCAAGGGAACTCTCTCTCAAGTATGATCTCAAACTATTGGGACATACAGTCCTTAGTTTTTAAGTAAAATAATATTCATTCCCTTCTCTCACTAGAGAAATTATTGGGTTGGTTTTAAAATGAATCAATATGTACCTGAGGCTTTGGATTGCCTTTTAATGCCAAGGAGATGTCTAGTAATTCTAAAAGCTGACTATCACAAGTTTATTGCCACACTATGAGTATAATTTCAAATTACAAGGCAAGCAGAAAAGTAAGAAAAAAAAGCCAACATTCTTGCCTAGGAAGGCAATTGTGAACTTGCTTGGAGGCCACACTTGGTTTATAAATTTAGGTCTCTTGGTAATAATGATTTAATATTATTGTAGGAGCATGAGCAAAGAACTACTCATGTCAGGAATAAGGGATTATATATTATTTATATGACTTTTTTGTTATTGGTGCTTTTTTCCCACAGCATGTAAGTGCTTTTTAAATATCCTCCTGGCAATGCTGAAAATTCCTTTGTTTGTTATGTCAATTCCTTCCTTCAGATGGGGAAAGTGAATTAATAGTGTATCATTTGCCAAAGGTCACATTTCTCTGATTCCTAAAAAGTATAAGAGGATGGTGCTGAGGCAAAAATACAGCAATATATCATCCCACCTCATTTTCATCTACAGAGTTAACACACAAACTCTTGCCGTGATATTGTAAGTCCAGTAATGTGATTCACTAGATCCTGAAGGATCTCATGTATTTAAGGACCCTAAACTAATTCTAATTATAATTATATAATTGGAACTATAATTATAATTATAATATAATTATTATACATATAATTATATATAATAATTACAATAATTATAAAGAAAGAGCCTAGTTCAGTTGGACTCAAAGATAACTAGAAACAGAACTGGAAACACCATAAAAATACCTTTTTATTGAACATTTTTTATTTTATTTGTATCTTCCAGTCCACTTCCTTCATCTGGATCGGTAACAGTGCCCCTAGTACATTAATTAGATGGGCTTTCCAATAAAATATATGGTATCCACATTCACAATATCAAAATAACTAACGCAGAAATAACTAATTGAGCTAAAAAACTATATTATTGTGTGTGGGGGGGTGTGTGTATGTGTGTGTATAAAATAACTTGTAGCTCTTCTTTCACATTAAAGAAAATCAAACAGAAGAATGGCGATTAGTCAGGTTTGGGTCACATGCTCACCCCACTGGCAAGTGAATCCCCTGCTAAAGTTAACAGGCCGAAAACAACAACATGGCTCTGAGAGTTGTAGTGGAGGAAACATGGTAGGAGGGGGGCCCAGAAGTCCCCTAAAGTTATGGGAGTTCATATCCCAAAAGAAGAGGTATTTCTGGAGAGAGAAAACAAAGATGACCACTCAAATTATAAAATGAAACTCTGACAGGTAAAGGTCCTTTCACTGCATCTAAAGTATTTGAGTAATCAAGTTATGGATGAGAGAGAATGAAGTCTAGAAATTTAAATGGATTAGGAAGTGTGAGTCAACGTAGATGAAGCCATAGAAAGCTCGTAACAGCACCTGTCATAATGGTATTTCATAAACATAAGCCTCAATAAACATTATTTGATGAGGATAACCAAAAATTATCTAGGTGATTAGCAGTGCAATCAGCAAACTAAATTAGATGGACTTCCTAGAAAAAAGACATCATGCATATTCATATGAAAATAATTAATTCAAGGGATTAATGACATTTCAGAAAGGGAGAACTAATTAGAAGAATTATTTAAAATATAATCTCATTAATGTTGATTGGTTTTACAATAGATTAAAGAACAAGACTAGAAAAAGGAAATGAGAAAAGGTAAAGATATAGGGAAAATCAGCTAACAAAATAAAAATATGATCTATGAAATTGTCTCATTTCAAAAAAAATTGTCCATTCTTTTTTCTGCAACTAAATAGAAAATTGCAAAACACAGAAAAAGAAGTATAAAAATTTGGTGTTTCAAGGATGTCAGTAATTTCTCAATTATTAAATTTAAACTAACCTCAATTATAGACAAAGTATAGATTTTTGCTTTTCTTTCAAAGAGATGAAATGACCATAATGATGCAAATTATAATATAAATTATTAGTAATATCCATCTTTTGTAACCATATGTTTTCAGTGAGCTATCATTAAATTACTTGTGCAACAAAAACTATAAACAATAAGAGAGAATTTTCAAAATCTCTATTATATCTTTTATATCAGATTATGAGGAATTAGCATTTTTTTAAAAGCTTTTACTTTATTTATTTGACAGAGAGGGAGAGAGAGCATAAGCAGGGGGAGCAGCAGAGGGAGAGGGAGAAACAGGCTCCCCCTCAGGCTCTGGACATGGGGCCTGATCCTAGGACCTTGGGATTATAACCTGAGCCTAAGGCAGATGCAACTGAGCCACTCAAGTGCCCTGGAATTCACATTTTTAACTAATTTTCATCTGCAAACTGAATGGGAAATATACTGAAAACCTAAGTCCACTTTTTGAATCTCTTCCAATAATGGTCGTTGACCTTAAAATTTCCTTTTGCATAAATCCACAACATAATACTCAAACTCAATTTGAAAGCACTTCAAAATTGAACAACAAATTAGTTGTCAGAAACAAATTGTCTTTTTTTATTTCAATTTATTTTCTTTTCAGTGTTCCAAAATTCATTGTTTATTGAGAGATGTTTTTAAAGAAAAATTAGCATCATATTTAAAGCACCCATAACCTCAGAGTTTATTTTCCATGGTGCAATCCATATTTGAAAATCTTGATTAGAGGGGCACGTGGGTGGCTGTGAGTTAAGCATCTGCCTTCAGCTTGGGTCATGGTCTTGGGGTCTTGGGATTGAGCCCGCATGGGGCTCTCTGCTCAGCAGGGAGTCTGCTTCCCCCTATCTCTCTACCTGTCTCTCTGCTTTCTTGTGATCTCTGTCTGTCAAATAAATGAATAGAATCTTAAAAATCTTGATTAGAGAACTATTTCATATTTATCTAAAATTTAATAAATCGGATTCCAAATTTCAAAACAAAATAAAAATTCTCAAATATTAACATATTTATGACAATATCATAGGTTAAAAATTTATTCTTTTTTACATAATGTTTAAATATCAGAGTATATCATCAAAATTTTTCATTGTAAGGAACCATGCAACTCTATGAAAGTAATTGGAATACTCAAATAGCCTTCTGTCTGGTCCTCCTGCTTCTACCTCTTACTTCTTATTGTCTGTTCTCAACTGGGAAGTCAAAACCAAAACCTAACATACACAATGCATATAAGGCTTCTTGGCTCAAAACCCTGCTAGGTTCTCCTTTTCTCACAGAGTTAAGAGTGTCCTTTAAGATCCTGTCTGAACTGGCTTAACCTCTTTGACTCCATCCCACTGTCCCCTCCCCACCTTTCCCCTTCCCTCTACCCACCCTGACCTGTTCCCCCTGCATCATACCACTCCTACCACACTAGCTTCTTACTCCTCCTCCTCAAACATCCAGTGACTGAATGCTAGCTGCCTTCATTCGAATGTCACCTTCTGTCATGGTACTCATCTTCTAATACACAGCATGTTATTTCTTATGTGTTCTTTATTGTCTATCTCCCCATGCCAGAATATAAACTCTAGGAGAGAAAAACTTTGTTTTATTCCTGATATATCTCCAGTATCTGGAGCATGTAGTATGTATATCAGACAACTCTTCTAGACCATAGTAAGTCCTCTTAGTTGTAGATCATCTGAGAATCTAGTCCGTGGGGTTTGGTTTTTGTTCTGTCCACAGTTGCCACTAAGGTTACCAGATTTCCATGGCAAACTTCACAGGGCATAACCTGACACTGACTTGCTTCATGCCCGTCCTGTACCCCTCACTTACTGTTCCAGGGCTTCACTATTGGAACAGAACTATTATCTGCCTCAGCAACTTTCTTGCCCATGCAGGCACAACCCAGAATTGTGGGGGTATTAACTACCTCATCACAAAGAGATGGAAGCCAGAGTAAGTTTTTCCTTATTTAGATTGTCTGAAAAAGTAATCATTGATAAGACCTCTCAGAGGTAGTTACATGAAGTTGAGCGGTAATTTGTCTTTGACACGGAGTGGTGACTGGATCAATTGTGCATCTCTGCATTGGTTTTCTCTTCTTTCCTGCCTCACTACTGTATTACCTCACTCCTAAGGATTGCACCTAGCAGCACACTAGCTTTTGTCTCAGGCTCTGCTTCCTGAAGAACCTAGATTAGGACAGTAGTTACTAAATAAATACTGATTGACCAAATAAATTAATGTAAATTGGTAATACCAAATAGAGGTATAGAAATATTGAGTGAGTTACATTTATGCTAGCATATCCAAGGAATCAGATATATCAAGCCTAAAGAATGAGAGAATACTTATTAATGAGTCAGCTTATGATAAGATAAATGATGTAAATGTGATCTATTTTCTCAATTTGTTTCTCAGACATAAAAGCAAAACAAGAAACCTTAATAGTCAGTATGAGATGTCTGGAAACCACCCTCAGTACCTTATAAGCAATATTGTTATTTTGAGCTCCTGGCAACCTTGCATAGGCAACCATCTGCAGTCCACAGTTTCAGGGGGAAAAAAAATAGAAACTCAACATGAGTTCTTACTAACTCATGATTATTTGATTTATCTATTCACTGTATGTTTTACTTTTTTCTTAAGTGGTTTTATTGTCCTCAAAAACCTAAACGTCGTCAAGCAGGCCTTGAGATATTAGAATAAATTATTGCTTACATTCTAATGAGATATTATATTCATATTAATTTAAGATAAGTATCTTTCATACTAAATAAATGATTGAGATTTGTTAAATATATGTCAGATGTATGTCAGACATGTAAATGTCAGACTTACAAATCTCATTGTCTTCAGTATTTTGTATTGTCCCCAGAAACCTGAATTACTGCACTGAATAAATGCCATTGTCATGAAGATGGTTATAATACTTAAGTCAGGGGTAAGCCTTGAATGCCTGGGTGGCTCAGTCAGTTAAGCATCCTGCCTTCAGCTCAAGTCATGATCCCAAGACCCTGGCATCAAGCACCACATCAGGTTCCTTCCCCAGAGAGGGAGTCTGCTTCTCCCTCTCTGCCCCATTCCCTTGTTTGTGCTCTCTCACTCTTTCACTCTCAAAATAAATAAATAAAATCTTTTTTTGAAAAAAAGTATAGGTTAACCCTTTATATGTGAATAAAATGATTTTCCTACCAGTGTAATTGAAAAATTTTTATTTTAGAGCTTTGGATGAAAAATGCTTAATAAAGATCTTTAGTAATAATTAGATTATAATATTAGTATATTTTACAAATTTAGAATTACCATAAGATTCCTCAAATAATGCAACTTTGATATTTAAGAAAAATATTTATTCCACAAACAAATGCATAATTGGGAAGAAGTATATTCCTCTAAATTACACTTGTACCACAAGCTTAGGAATTTATCAAAAATGGAAAGAAGAAATTCATCTGCATCATTAAGAAATTAAACATTATTATGAGAGAGAGAACTTTTTAAATTTCAGTTGGAAAAGTGAGACACTCCTTTATTGGCCACAAATTTTATCTAAATAATACAAACTTACTTGAAAGTGTAAATAAAAATAAACCAGTTTTGACTATTTTAGATAGCTCATATGGGTAGAATCATAAAATATTTGTCCTTTTGTGATTGGCTTATCTCACTTATATATCCTCCACATTCATTCATGCTGTTGCATATGGTAGAAATTTCTCTTTTTTTAAGGCTGAATAATATGCCACTGAATATGTATATATTTCCTTAATTCATCTGTCCATTGATGAACATTTAAGTTATCTCCATATCTTGCCTATTGTGAATAATAATTAAAACAAATATGGGAATGAAGATATCTCTTTGAGACCCTGATTTCAATTTTTTGGATATGTAAGAAGTGGGATTGTTGAAGCTAATGGTAGTTCTATTTTTAGTTTTTTGAGGAGTGTCCAAAATGTTTTCCAAAGCTGCTACACCAATTTACATTCCTACCAATGGTATTGATCCTCTGCTTATATGAAGTGTTTTAAATAGTCAAAATCATAAAAACAAAGAGTTGAATGGTAATTGCTGGGGGCTGGAAGCCGAAGGGGAAATTAGGAGTTGCTGGTCGATAGATAAGAAGTTTCAGTTATATAAGATTGAATAAGCTCTAGAGTTCTGCAGTATGACATTCTACCAATACTTAAAAATACTGTATATTTTAAATACACTTAAATTTTCAAGAGGGTAAATCTTAAGTGTTCTTGTCACAATAATAAAAAAAAAAATGGATAGAGGAGAAAACATAGTATGGAAGTTTGATTATATGCATTTTGGGGGAGAGATATTCCCACAAAAAAAAAGAGATTAAAAGACCCTACTGAAGAGGGTAATGGGCATTTGTTATGGACATCTATTAATTATTTGCCTGCCCTTCTCTTTAAGACTTATTTTAATTTTCATTCAGATATCCACTCCTCACCAGTGACTCAGGGGTAGGTCTTGAGTCATCTGAGGCAGTCAAGCATATTTTATTCCCCCTGTCAGAAGGAATGGCTCATGGCAACCATGTGACTTCCCTCACCCAATCAATGTCTGCCTCAGACCCCTTGATGGGAGCACTGGAAAGATGCTGGCTCTCTGGACGTAGAAGAGAATTACATAGTCTAGAAGTGGTCAGTACCTTCCTGTTTGAAATAAGGAAATCAGCCCTAGTGAAAAGCCAACTCACAGAGAAGAAAAGTGCTGAAAAATAGTTGAAAAAATTAACCCACGACCCTGATGAAATCCATCTAAATTTTTTTTCAACTATGGAGATTTTTAGTTCCCTGAGACAATATATTCCTCTTATCACTTAGGTCAGTTTCAGTTTGAAATAATGTTATTTGCACTGAAGAACCCTGACTGATTTACCAGTGATCATTAACCAAAATTATATTTTCAAGGTATTTCTTTCCTTCCCAATCTTTGCTATACCTAGCCATTTCTCGATGGTACTATAAAAGTAAGCACATTCTAGCTTTTAATCAGTAAAAGGTTTGATTGTTTAGTAATAAGGCACCTATAAAACTGTAAATTGAAATGTAACTACGTACTCATTCAAGAAATATTTTTAGAGTGTAACTGGTAGCCTAAAGAACCTGAACACTAGGCCATAAATGACATTATTAGATATAGCATTATATGTTGACTACCCAGGCATTGTTCTAAACTAAAAATGTTTTAGGAGGCCACAGATTCTTGTGATATTTAAGATATTTACTATTTTTGTATTTATTTATTTACTGTATATAGAAATATAGATTCAGAAATCATTACTTGAATGATTTTAACAAATTAAGTGATTAAACTAATAACATCATCAAGTAATGTTTAATTTTAAATTTACAATTAAAAAAGAAATTTCCGTTGTATCGTATAATAGCTAGCAGGTTATCCTGCCATTTTAAACTTGTAAAGGAATACATTTAGTCATAAGCTACATTTTAAACAGAAGTGGTAGGTTCAGGGCCCATGGTATGAGAGAGTCAGTTGACATTTATGCTATAGAAAGTAAGAACAATGCCTTTGTGCTCACCCTTGTTTTGGTATATCATGCTTGCCCTGCTCTCAGTATTTGAAGAAAAAAAAGAGGACAAAGTCGAGATAAAGGGAACGTAATGAGTATGAATGTAGTATATGAAATGCTTCCTGAGAATAAGTTAATCTTTATTATTTTATAATATTATCAATTGTTATAGCTTGGATAGTGTACCTCTCAAAAATGTGTTGAAGTTCTAATCCCTGGTACCTGTGAATGTGACCTTTTTTAGGAATAGGGTTTTTGCAGATGTAACCAAACAAAGATATAGCCATGCTGGATTAGGGTGGGTCCTGAATCCAATAACTGGTCCTTATAAGGAAAGAGAGATTTGGGTTTTGACTGATATTTACAGAGGAAAAATAACCATCTCAAGATGTGGCAGAAAAATTGTAGAGATACAATGCCGGATTATAAACCCCAACTGAGCAGATGGAAAATATCCCCTCTAGAGGTTGACCACCTAGATGAGGACCATGCCATTCATTCATTTATGGAATATTTATTTAGTAATACCTCTGAGCCAGGAACTGTTATAAGTATCAGGAATAAACTAATGAACAAAACGGTTAATATTTCTGTTCTCCTGGAGCTAGCAAATGGAAGGAGTGTAACAACTGAAACTAGACAAACACTTTAGACACAATTTGATGATTCAAAAATCTTATAAAATTCCTTTCAAGAATTCTATAAATGTTGAAGTTTCTCATATTCTCTGAGTTCTATCTTCCTCATTCTACTTTGAAACTAGTGCTAATTAGTACCTAAAAGTATAATTTACTTTAAAGAACATTATTTTAGTTTAATTGACATAGCATAAATTTCAACCATTTTAAATAAATTTACAGGGTTGTGCAGCCATCGCCACAGTCAATTTTAGAACATTTCCCAGAAAGCTCCTCTGTACCCATTTGCATTCATTCCCCTTTCTCATCCCTTGGTCCCAGATAACCACTAATCTACTTTTTTGTCTATAAACTTTCATTTCCTCATTTCATAAAATAGAATTATACACTATGTGGTCTTTTACATCTGTCTTTTTTTACATAGCATAATACTTTTTAGCGCTTAGTTCCCATACTCTATTCCATTTTTATTACTGACTAGTATTCTTTTGTATGGGTATTACATTTTCATCCATTTACCAATTAGTGGACAGGTTTTAGCTGTTTCCAGGTATTAGCTATTACGAACAAAGCTGCTATGAATATTGGCATGCCAGGTCTTAGATGGACATGTTTTCATTTCACTCAGGTATAGACCTAGGACTATGGTAAATTTATATTTAACTATTTAAGGATCTGATGAACTATTTTCCAAAGCGGCTGCACCATTTTCCATTCCTATAAGCCGTGTATGAGTGTCCCCATTTCTCCACATTCTTACCTACACTTGTTATTATCTGCCTTTTAAATTATAGCTACTATAATGAGTATAAGTGATACTTTATTAAGGTTTTAATTTGCATTTTTCTAATGACAAATGATGTTGAACATCTTTTCTGTACTTAATGACCACTCGTATACCTTTACCTTCTTTGTTGTGTTGTCTATTCAGATCTTGTCCTCATTTTGTATTTGGATTATCTATCTTATTATTTTCTTTTTTTTTTGTGGTTTCTGGATACAAATTTTTTATCAGATACAAGATTTATAAGTATTTTCTCCCAGGCCATCATTTGTCATTTCATTTTCTTCATACAGTTTTTCTTTATACCATATATATGTGTAGTTATATGTATGTATATACACATATATCAATGCACATGTGTGTATGTGTATGTATTTATGGATATATATATATATATATATAATTTGTTATGCTAATACTCTTTGGACTTTATGCATTACCTATCTATCCTTCAGTCATTCAAGTCAGATTCTGCATCTTTTCTGCTAAGCTTCCCTAAATTTCCTTGAGACTATGGTACCTAATTTTGGAACTTTAGAACTTCAAGAGGCTCTATTTCTCATAAATTAGCCATATACTTCATTTAAAAGGAATAAGCCAAATGAAGGCACTATTCTAAATATTGGCATTGTCATATTTGTGTTGTGAAAATTTCTTCATATCACTTTACTGTCATGAACCTAAATATCAGTAATCCATCATCACCATCATAATCCCTATTGTCTGACATTTAGACTGCTCAAGATACAAAGAGTCCATCGTTCTCCACATCACTGTATAATTTAATTTTATATCACAAACACCATTTTACATGCCAGAAGCAACTAAATAAATATATGGTAATCATTCCTTACGCTATGATTTTCTTATTTAGAATCATCATTTGCTACAAAATTTACATAACCATTAACTGAAAGTATGGGAAGATTTAGACTATCTAAATGAAATCTTTCTCACTTCTCCTATCAAAGTATTTTGGATCAGCCAGCAGGACATCTTCTACTGCTCACATAATTTTAGAAAATTATATCATAACCTATTTGTGTGCACATGGTGGGGAATCTAACTGAAGCTCTGTATTATTTTATAAACTGATTCTACAACTTTAGCAAACAAATTTTATGACATTATGAATTAAAAAGAAATAGCACATTATTGTATACAGGAAGTATGTCACTAAAGTAGAACATTGTTCTATGAGATTTTAAGTACATTTTATGTGTTTGAATTTTAAATTTCAATGAGATTTTAAATACATTATTTTATGAGATTTTAAATACATTATTATTAACATGCTATCTTTTTAGAGTAGGTGAATTAGAATCAGTTACTATAAATAAGCACTATGCTCTGTTTCTCTATTAATTTTTGTAATTCACCCCAAACCTGGATGAAAGGGCAGAAACATTTTCTTTGCTTTGGTGCTATTGATCATGTCTTCCCAGAATGCTTCATTAATACCAACTCTGCTCTGGCACTGCATACAGCTGCTTGGGAGAGATCCTTCTTTGTTAAAATCAGCAGGTTAATCTCTTCAGGATGACAGAGTACAGAATCTAGACCTGGGCAGGCCCCAGCTGCATTCTTCTTGTACTTCTTCTACTTCTCTCGAGATAATTTTTCTACAAACTATAAAAGACCCTATTGATTGAAGTGTGAAGGTTATAAATGTGATTTATGAGCTGCATTTGATTGAATGTGTAACTGCTGCAGGGGACATAGACATTTCTTCCTGTTAGTGGAAACTGTGCAAATTACTTAAATATAAGAAGTCGGCAGACTAGGAGCACCTCCTTAAAAGAGTAAGTCAAATTGCAAGCGATAGTAATGCTGCATGTTGACTAGTTAAATCAGCTTGAGCAGAAGTCATATCATAAAAGGTGTTTTCAAGGGGATAATTGCTACTTTATAATATTATGTATTAATTATTGATCTATATTTATCAGCTGATCAAACTGGTGCCACTTAACATTTTAACAACTTGAATATTTCAAGGGGAGAGTTTTTCTAGTAAAAGAAGTGGTCAGCCTTTCACAATGTATCCATGTATCAAATCACCATACATACACTTTATTAAATATCTTATAACTTATAACCTTACTTGCCAATTATACCTTAATAAAGCTAAAACAAAAGTGCAGGGAAAAAATCCAAATTGCTAAGGACTAAAGTGTGTTCCCCTAAAATTCCTGGGTTGAATCCTTAACCTTTAGTGTGACTGTATTTTGAGATAAGACTTTTGAGGAGGTAGTTATGGTTAAATGAAATCATGAGGGTGTAGTCCTAATCATATAGAATTGGTGCCCTTATAAAAAGAAGAGAGAGATCTCCTTGTCTTGCTGGAGAGAGGTATCTTCTTCTCTTGGTCTCCATGTGCACAGTGAAGAAAACAACAGTGAAGCCATACAAAGAGAGCAGCTGTTTGTAGGCCAAGAGGAGAGTTCGTACAGAGTACGAACAGTTGGTACAGCGTTCATACCAACCATGTTGGCACCCTGATCTAAGACTCCCAGCCAATAGAACTGTGAGAAAATTAATTTCTGTTGTTTAAGTCACCCCCCCAAAAAGAAGAAGTGATCAAAATAGGTAATTACTGTGGTTGTTTCCCAACACTAAGATGCTATGAAAGATTCAGCATGAGTGCCCTAATAGGAAAAATAATACACTCAAATAATGCTGGTTATAGTGTCCATTAAAGCTACTGACTAAACATGCACAGTTGGAGAAGGAAACATCTTGTTTGATAGAAGCTCCATGAACTATGGGGATTTAATATGTGAGCATGTATACTTTATGAACTTTTCCCCCATTCTTTTAAAATCCATTTTTCTCAAATAATGAGATATAATGTATTCAGTAAATGCTTAAATATCTAGCTGAACTGAGTCTTGCAAAAGCCTTAAGGGAAGTCCCTGCATTGTTTATTGGTCTGATGGAACCATACAAGTGAAGAATCATCTCTAAAGTATTGGAACAGGGGCACCTGGGTGGCTCAGTGGCTTAAGCCTCTGCCTTCAGCTGGGGTCATGATCCCAGCGTCCTGGGATCGAGCCCCACATCGGGCTCTCTGCTAGGCTGGGAGCCTGCTTCCCCCCTCTCTCTCTGCTACCTCTCTGCCTACTTGTGATCTCTCTCTGTCAAATAAATAAATAAAAAATCTTAAATAAATAAATAAATAAATAAAAATAAAGTATTGGAACAATCTATGTTTGTCAGAGTTCAGGTCTTCTGTCGACAAACATAACTCTCTCACTTACTTTAACAAGGTGTCAAGGATACACTGCTGAGCAATATCAAACATGGCCTACTCTTAGAAAGTTCTAATCTTGTGCAAAGCAAAGATACTAATAAGATAAAATATAGCAGATATGAAATTGTAAAGATTTATGCATATGAAAGTCAAGTATACAATAGTATTTCTTCTCAATTAGACAAGTAAGATTCTTTACAACAAATACTTTCAACAAATATATTATAACAAATACAAATAGAATCCAGATGGATGGCAAGGGTCAAATTTCAAATCCAACAAATTGCGTAGTATTTTTTTTTTCCAAGAAAATACCGTGTTCAGGTAAAGAGATTTTAAGCTGTAGCAAAACCAGGAACGTATATATTTTATATTTAAATTCCCATCATTAAACCAATTAAAATAACTATATCTTGGGACAAATTAGAGTTAAATGTTGCCCTATAGTGGTTAACAGGTAAAGAGGAGGAGGTAGTAGTTATTTTCTAGGGTGATCAGAAAGAATTCCTTCCAATCACCCTACCTGAGAGTGTGCCTGCTGATACAGCAAGATCCCATTTAAGAACTTACTTTACATGCTTTCTGAGGTTTGGGAAGATGGCCAGAGAACGAACAACTGGGGAAAACATACTTTTACACACTGGAAAGCAAAGTCAACACCACAATTTAAAAAGCTTCCTTGAACATTTTGAGAAAAACACTGTTTTCCTGATGTGGGCAGTGTTTTCTGAACTACTTTAGGTAGGATTCCTTCTTTGAAGAGGTCTTTCATGGCTGCTTTTCTCACCTAGTGTCCCAGGCCTCTTTCACATGTTTTGCTTTCCCTGAAATTAAAATAGGTTCCACATAGAAATTTATGTGTCAGTTGAGATTTTCCAAACCTTGCTTTTCGTTCCTTTTTGAAGTGCAGATTTAATAGGAAAAAATACATTTTACTTTAAAGAAAAGTTGGTCTTAAGTCACTCAGGGAAAAGATAGCGATTTCATGGCGGTTATCAAATAATACTCATTCCCACTTATATTTGGCATTCTTCATACAATCATTGACCAACTATGGCTCCTTTATTCTTCTAGAAATGTCTTATTAAAATTCAAACTATAAATTGTACTAGAATATGAAAGTTTATGCAATTAGATAGTTATTTTTTTGTATCAAAACTAAGAGAGGCATATCCAAGGCAACAAATAGGTAAGTAAGTAATGTGTGGATTAGAGTTACTTGTTTGAGACCATATCAGCACATTAGAATGAAATACTTGGAATATCTTTGATTTGATTTCTACAAACTTCTAGGGTTAAAAAAAAAAAAAAAAGGAAAGAAAGAAAAGAAAAGAAAAGGATAAACAAAGTTTTTCAGAAGTCTAAGAGGGCAAAAAAGCAACCTGAATGAAATTACTATAATAAGAGCTGATTATTTTTGTAATTTAAGATCAAAAATAAAAATAATGGTAATACAGGTGTTATACAATATTCTCCCTATTTTCTGTTTTTAGGCTTATAAAGTTTGTGTTTTCTTTTAACTAGGAAACATTTTGCAAGCTAATGGGCTTCCCCTCCACCCCCACCAGCCCCGATTAGAAGACTCTTTTCTTCCCCATCTAAACCCTTTTCTTGCTGACTCCTGCTTACTCCTGTGGCTCTCATACTCACAAAACAATTTGGACTGATGGTATCATAAGGTCTCTTTAACTGGCAAGCTCCCTGAAGACAGGAACACCTCCTCTTTTTCATTTTTAATCCATTTCTTGGAGCAAGCATAGTGCTTAGCACAGAACAGCAATCAGTAGACATTTCTGAATGAATGAATACATGAGCTCAGATTGTTTATGAGCAATAAACATTGAAGGCTAAACATACCAAAAAGGTTAAAGCAATAATGAATATTATAAGCAATTAATTTATACTTAATTTAATAACACAATTAATCATTATTGTGCTACATGCTCATCAATCATAAATGATAAAGTGTTTATATAAACTAGCATGCTGCTATTACTCTGGCATAGCCTTGCCACAACTTCTTTGCATTAACTGAGAGAAAAAAAGGGACCAGAGAAAATTGAAGAATAAAGTAGATTCTGAGACCTCTGGTACTTTCCTACCTCTCCACTGTGTTGAGAGGAATTTGAATTTTGGTTCCCAATCCCAAAGCAGCATTTATCTATGAACAAAGGACGTAGCTTACCCAATAGGTTTTTAGGAAAGAAACAATATCAACAGCTGGCCTAGATTCCATCTGTACTGTGTGTGGCACAAGGGGTACCATACTCGTGACTTCCTAAGACTCTCCAGTGACCACTGATAGAGGAGCAGATAGGGATGCAGATTCCTGGGCGCTCCTGAATTACAAAATCACTCATTCCTCTCTGGCTGAGCTGAAGATACAGGGAAACATAATGGATAAGAAAGACATGGTTCTTGTGTTCATTGATCATTCATAGTAAGGATGGAAGAAATAAAATAATCACAGAAATAAATGTATATTATAGTTGTGATATATTTTGCCATGATTATAGGTAATGAAATCATGAATCATCAGAGGCATCTTAAAATAATGTTTTTTCCTGACTAGTTCCTCCTGCATCCCTTTATATGGTTAGAAGGGACTAGGGTTGGCAAGAAAACATTTCCTTTGACTTCTCCATAGGGCTGGAATCAAATGTTGGTAGAACAAGGGTGAGCTAAGATTTAATGGAGGTTTGCTCCATAAAATTACCCTATCTGTAAATACTTTTTGGAAGTCACTATAAATAAAAATAGATCTGTTTAACAAACAAGTAAAAGTTAAAATAAAAATGTATTCACATATATATGTCAATACATATATTATTCACATATATATTATTATATTATTCACATATATATATATATTCACATATATAGAGATTAGAAACTATCTTCTTGAGACTGGATCTCGAAACACCACTTGCATTAATTGGTTTTTTACCTCCACGACAATAGCAGCCTGTGGAGAAATTCTTAAATAATGTCAATATTCAGTGTCAACTGCAAGCTTTCCACCTGTATGAAAAAATCATATGAGTCCTTTTTTATGTTATAAAGAACAGACTTCCACATAGATCTTTATATAATAATTCTTTTATTTTATAATACAAATGTTAGGTATAATTGTCCATTTTGTATTTAACAAGATATCATTTAAAAATATTCTCTTTCAGAGACTCACATTATCCCCAGTGTTTGTTGGTATTCAGAATTGCAGATATCTTTACCCTCTTTCAAAGTAAATATAAAATGTGTTTTATCTATTCCTTGAAAGAAATTGAGAGAAATAACAACATGGTAAAAATGACCTTGCATTATTGCAATTACTAAGACATTACCCCCAAGATGTATCACTTTTGTTTTGTGGGATGTATTACTTTTTGTATTTTGTTTTGTGGGAGATGTTAATTAGTTTTTTACCTCCACGACAACAGCAGCCTGTGGACAGTTGACAAATATTTGCTTCCCCTAGGACTTGGCATACTCTACATGCTTATTCTCAGTTATCAGCAAAGTTTCCTGATTAGATGTAGCCAGTCAAATTCTAAAATGGCTGTTATTTATATATCTTCATGGGTCACCTGTCATGTTACCCAGCAGTACACAGTATCCCCTGTAGTAACATGTTGTTTCTTTGTATCTTTGAGAACTTTTAAGAATACTCCTGCATTTTCAGCAGTTATTCTGAAAAGGGTTAGGGGGAGTGTTGATCTAAAATTGATGTTTTGACTGTGAAGTGTGTAAACCTGGTGATTCATATACCTGTACCCCGGGGGATAAAAATATATGTTTATAAAAAAGAAAAAAGAAAAAAAAACAATATATTGTCCCAGAAAAAAAAAAAGGAGTTAATAAAATTCACACTAATAAAAAAAAATGATATTTTGAGTCACATGCTGCATGGCAGTTCATTTAAGCAACAGTACATTTGTTGAGGATTCTCTCATATACGGATTTTTTAAGTAAAATGAATCAAGTCAGTCCTAATGATATTCTCCAAGGACAGGGTAACTTTACTTATTCCCCAGGATACTTAAGGGCTGTAAATTAACATGTGCCAGTCTTGGCAATGGAACCACAATCCTGGCATCATTCACAAGAGCATGTTGGTGTAGTTCCCAAAGAAGTCACTAAGACTAGGGAGTGAACCCCAAAAGGAAACACATTACTGAGAATGCTTTAATCAACCAGTATATAGGATGGATATCTGGCAAGTATACACACCTCCTCGTCAAAAGTGTGTTATCAAATGTGTGTTATCAAATAACTGTGCTTATTTTCTCCTTCATTCTCAAACATCCATGGCCAGAAAGGCAAAAACACAGTAAAGCAGAAAATGCCTGCCATGAAAACATAAAAACTAAGTTTAGATTTAAACTACTTTAATGAATTCCAGCAGAGTGGCCCAAATGTTAGCAGTGTAATAGTTTTAAAAAATGGTTTTAACTGTATCTTGAATAAATAATCACCCAGCTACAGAAGAAGAAGGAATAATACACAGAGAGTAAATAGCAAATGCATTTATTCTCCATGTCCCAAGGAATGCTTTAACTTGTTAAATATTAAAATCTTTTTGGTATGCAATAGGAAGTCAATACAGTTTTTTAGAAAAATGATGCACTCGGTTCATGGAAATGAATAAGCTAACTTGGGCATTTTGTGCAATTGAATCAAGTGGTCCAATTTTTCAGGAAAATAATAGCATATGTACTACTGTAATCTAACAAGTATGCTTATGAATTTCTTACATGCTACTCATTTTGGAATGATTGTTTCTACCCCCAAAAAGTCATTAGAAAATAAGAGTATAAGGCTGTTTTTTAAATAGTTTTCTTCACTAGAGGTTGCAGCTGTTGAATGTCAAGGACTAGTAAAAATCCTCAAATCGTTTTTCATTTGGGCACAAAAACAGACAGCAGGAGGTGTTAGGCCCCTGGGCTGGACACTTAGTTCTGCCCTGTAACAGCCCTGGGAAGTTTAAGAAGGGAGTGCCTCAGTTTGTACTTCATTATTTTTTTAAGTTGAATCATAATAGTACCTATTTCCTATTTTTAAAATCAGGATTATATTACTAATGCCAAAAAAAAAATCTTCTGAACAAAAGGAAACCTGTGACAACAATCTAGCATTCAGGCTCTCTTTTAGTACTTTGAATCTCTAACCAGGCATGTCTTTAAGGGGCTTTTATTACCTCTATATCAACTTTTCTTCAGGCTATGGATGTTCTGTAATTCAGGTTGAAGAGCTAAAGGGTAAATGGGGGGAAAAATAGAATTGGTTGATAGTTAAAATATATGTGATTACATTTTTCAACAGAACTACAATTTTAAATCCATCTATATATGGACATAAAGGTCATTTTGTTCATTGCTATGTCCATAACACACAGCACTGTATTTGCACATAGTAGGTGTTCACAAAATGTTTGTTGAATAAATAGAATGAGGGACTGAATTAATTAATCAATTTACCCTGTGCTCACCTGGTCCCTGCTTCAAGTAACAAAGAGTCCCAAAAGGCAGGATAATTTTGTTTGCAGTTATCAAAGCGGTATTAAGGTCCTCAAAAAGACTATTGTTGTGGTTTGCTAGATGACCTAAATACAATGAGTGAGTAAATAAAGAAGGGAAGAACCGGTAAGTAGGTAAAGATTATTAATTGCCAACAGCGACAGCTGTTCAGGTGTCAGGTCTAGTGAAGGGTGAGACTGAGTGACAGAAAAGTAGAAAGGAAGAGAGATGATCTTGTAAAGTGCTGATCTGATTCAGAGAAAAGGGTGGGAGAGGGGAGGAAGGGAGGGAGGAAGGGAAGGAGAGGTAAGGGCGAGGGAGGGAATCCTCCAAGTCACTGCTCAGCCATTTCGTTTTCTACCTAAGTAACTATGTTTTTGAGCAATTTATTTTTCTTCCTAGGGTTTCCTCTTTTTTTCACGGTGTTATTTATTGGAGAGAGAGTGAGCGAGCGCACACTTTGTGCCTTTGAGCAGGAGGTGAAGGGGCAGGAGAGGAGGAAGCAGAGAAGCAAACTCCAGGCTGAGTAGGGAGCCTGCCAGCCCCATGCAGGGCTGGGTCCCAGGACCCTGAGACCTGAGATCACGACCTGAGCCAAAGGCAGCCACTTTGCTTCATCAACCAAACCACCCAGGCACCCCTCTTCTTAGGGTTTCTTCTTGGAAACATAGCCATTTTCTATCTCAAAAATAACTCTTTACATGGACAAAAAAGAGTTTAAGTTGAATCCCATCTTTACTGTATTCATTAATTCAGAAAACACTTTATTGAATACCTGTACACACAACACTCTCATTGGTTTTGAACCAAGTAATGTACGGAGCAGACAAAAGTGTGTGCATCATTGGGCATACATCATCGTGGAGGTAAGACAGACAATGTAAGTTAAATATGGTGTTAAAAGCTGATAGGTGCTGTTCAGAAACATAAGGCAGGGTAATAATAATACAGACTGCTCAAGCAGGGAGGGAGAGAGATGGGTGATAGCAATATTAATAGGGTGATCAGATTAGGCTACACTCAGAGGTAATATTTTGCCAATAGCTTGATGTAAGTGAAAGATCAGGCTATAATAGTATCTGGGCAAAGCTGATATGTAGAGAAATTATATAATGGTAACCTATATTGAGATGTCACTTCTCACCAGCAGCTTTAAAGTTGATTAAAATGTGTTACCTGGGAAGAATAAGCTTATATCCTTAATTATTCCTTTCTTTCTTTTAATGACCATTACAACAAACATTTATCATAGCTATCCATATTTTAGGGTACAAGCTAGATTCTTTTTTTTCTGTTTTTTGGGTTTTTTTTAAAGATGTATTTGTTTTAGAGAGAGCATGAGTGGCGGAGGGGAAGAGTGAAATGGGAACAGAAAGAGAGAAAAAGACTCCCTGCTGAGTGCAGAGCCCTGTGAGGGGCTCATCTTAACTATGAGATCATGACCTAAGCCAAAATCAAGGGTCACATGCTCAATCAGCTGAGCCACCCAGGCACACCACAAGTTATATTCTTTATGTATAAGTTTTAAAAACTTAATTAACTTGTGAAGTAGGAATTACCTCCATTTACTATATAAGAAAAATAAGAGTCAACGGGATTAGATAAAGTTCACAAAAATTTGTAAGAATTCAGCAAAAGTAAATTTTTTTAATTAACTAGTATATATACAGTTACAGTTACATATATGACATCATCTGCAGTTGTGCGAAAAGGTTTTTTTTCTGAGTACCACATTTATTTCCACTGTCACTTTGCTTTACCCTGATGGGACTAGGATATAGTAAGTGAGGTACCACCTTACACAAAACTTAAAAGGGCACCAAAAATTTAGTAAGCAAGATAAATAGTATTTTAGATATAAAAATTAATGCATAAGTCCATGATGAATAAAATACCAAAGTCTTAAATAATGACGGGATCAGACCCCGCACTTACCCACCTCAGTTGACTCACCCAGATCACAGACCTGTCTGACATTTCAATTAATTCTTTTCCCACGCAGCAAAGAGAAAACTGGTAAAGATTATGTGATACCCTTCTGAAGGGTATATTAGTACATGACAAAAGAAAATCTAATTGCATCCTGTCAGACCAACACTTTGGAGTTCAGCCTTTCTATTGACCCCTTAAATTACTGCATGAACATGGCTTCCCAACTTTTTTCTGAAAGCAAAGCTGGGTTCACAGAGACTGTGCTGAACAGTGTTCTCTTTTACAAAATGCACCCATGGCTGCCCAGATGCTCACACTCTTTAGTCAGTCACACATCAGGAATTTGAACAAAAAAAGTCTGTGCTGGTTGGAAATGCTTAAATTCTTGTAGATGCTAAATTATATCTTGATGATAAATTATATCTTGGTCAGTTTCTAATAACAAACTGTTGTTTCAAATTGCATGTTAGATACAGCATAACACTAAGTCTCGTGTATTTATTTGTTATCCTCTTCAGGGCTAGCTCTAGGCAAAATTGTAAAGCAGATTAAGTTTATCCTTAGCAAACTTGAGTCTCCATAACTGCACGTATCCATTGTCCTCACCACCTACCTAAATGCCTTCCCTAAGCCCCTATCAGCCCTCTAGAAAGCACACCAAACTTTTGCCCACTTCCCATTATGGAAATATACCCATAATGCCATAGTGCCATAGGGCCATATTGCCACAGGACCTGAAATTAGGTAGCTGTGATTAAAAAACAATAATAAGTCATCCCGAGGTGTGATGTCCAATAATATTTTAATGTGTTTTCTTGGCCAAAATGTTAGCATTGTAACAGAGACTAGGGAAAAAAAAAAAAAAGAAAACCCATCACAGCATACCCCTGTGAGGGCACAACACTGTGTATATAGTATAGTATACCACCAGCTATAAATTAATCCTGTGGGTGTAAGAAATTGTACTAAATTTTTTTAATTGTGCTTAAAAAGTTATACTTAAGTAATGGGATGAGTGAGGTGTCATTTTTTTCAATATTTTCCTTTTCTTAAGAATACATATTGTGTTTATTATAAAATACTTAATTTATACAAACAAAGCATACAGGATAATGAATATCAACTAGCCAATCCCAGATTTAACAAACCTCTACATTTTTCCATGTTAACTTTAAAATATATGTTAAATATAACAAAAGACAAAACTGAAACCTCAAGTACTGACTCTTGTAATTCTCCCGTCCTGGAGGTAACTATTTTCATTAATTTAGTGTTTAATATTACTTTATAAATTGTTATACCATTTAAATATATGACGTCCAATAATAAGAAGCATAAGTTTGGAAATATTCAAACATTATATAAATCCTGTCATCCCGGGGCACCTGAGTAGCTCAGTCAGTTAAGCATCTGCCTCCAACTTAGGTCATGATCCCAGGGTCTTGGGATGGGCCTGCTTTGTTGCTCCCTGTGCTTATGCTCTCTTGTTCTCCCTGTCGCAAGAATAAATAAAATCTTTAAAAATAAAATTAAATAAATAAATAAATAAATAAATCCTATCATGCAGTATGTATCTGTTGATGGTTTTTTAGGTCAACTAAAACTTTTTTTTTTTTCTTACCCACAACTAAAGTTGCAAAAGGTTTTAGAATCTTACAAATGTCTCTTGGGCT
Source organism: Mustela erminea (assembly GCF_009829155.1). NCBI lineage: Eukaryota > Metazoa > Chordata > Mammalia > Carnivora > Mustelidae > Mustela > Mustela erminea. Next base: position 106,402,261 of record NC_045617.1, on the reverse strand, counting down.
CATGTGTGAAGATTTCTCTAAAGTTGATAACTGAAAGTGAAATTGCTGGGTCACACTGTGTGAGTGTCTGTGACAACACCTGATAATTCCAATTTGCTTTCCATAGTAGTTTGCATCCTAACTTGTGAAGAATGAGAGTTACTGCATCTCCATATCATCACTAGCAGTTAATACTGTCCAACTTTCTAATTTTTGACAATTAAAGGATATGAAAATGTACTCATAGTTGTTTTGATTGTCATTACCTGGTATCTGCCAAAGTTAAAAATCTATTCATGTAGTAATTATCTTCTTCTCTTAACTGTCTGTTCATATCACATTCTGTGTTTTATAATAGTGAACATACTTTTATTCCTGTGAAAATATCTACCAGTGACTCTTCACGTATTATAGAACTTAATAAGGAAGATCTCACTGGACTAGAGTCCTCCCACTCTAGCCCAGTGAGATCTTCCTTATTAAGTAAGATCTTAATAAGGATCTTTCAGATACATCTAGTGCTTCTTTCTTTGCTTTATCAAAGACTAATTCTGACGGTCCATTCATGATCCATTTTGGTTTACAAATTATGATTAAGTGTATATAAATACAAAGCTAACGTCCTTAAGTTCAGATTCTCATTTGTTACATTTTATATTGGACTTCGGTTAAGACACTTCACATCTGTGTGTCTCAGTTTCTTCACCTTTAAATAAGGTAATAGTAATAACTTCAACCTTCACACTCTAAATGCAACAAGACTGTTGTGAGTATATCCTGGTAATTAGTAATTGATGTAAAGTTACACTAATGCCTTGCACACAGACATTAGGAGTAGTAGTGGTAGTATGTGTCAGGCACAGCGTATTATAAATCACATGACATCTTACATACATTGAGATGTGAAAAAAGGCTTCAGTGATCAGATTTTGGTTTACGTCATTTGTTTATGCCTACATGGCATACAGTTATTTTTTAAACCATTGTTTTTCCTCATCTCCATGGGTTTGATTGTCTGTACTTGACCTATAAAGCTACGTTCATTCTCCATTTCACAGAAATTTTCTCTTATGTATATGGCCCTGTAAACCTTAATGAATGCCATGAAAATGCTTTGAAACTTTTCAGTGAAAGATACTGTGAAAATGTCATTGGTTTTCATTTTCATATAACTCAAAACGGTGAATCCCTGAATGCAAAATTATATCCTTTTCCAAAATCTTAGCAAGAAATGACCATCTTAGAACATGGCTGTAGTTGGAAATGTCTTTTGATTGCAATGCTACAAAATAATATCTTTGACTGCAACACTAAAAGCTAGGTTAAAAGCTTCAAAACCAGAGGCATCCTTTATAATTGACTGTGAAGCCCCCTAAGGTACTAAAAATTGAGGGATCAGAATAGAAAATTATAGGAACAGCATGGTGTCATTGAGTCCTAAGAGCACCTAAAATCTAATCACAAAACTGAAAACAAGGCAGATGTGATCTCATTTTTAAAATAGTCTTTAACATTTCTTCCATATAACCTATTCAAAGCTCATGTGTGTGTCTTTCTTTCATCAATCAACAGACACTATCCAGAGCGATTAAGATGATAGATTTTCAAATTAGTTACCACTTTTTTCCTTACTCATAACCTGAATGTCATATTTAGAAACTTATTTTCACAATCCAACCCACACAAAATCCTTTGCTTTTTCAAGTCCTTGAAATACAAATACAAAGTTGCATTTGTATCTTAATGAGTTAACTTTTAATTCAAAAAATTTCCTTGAACTTATGATCAGGGTAAAAATAATTTTAGAATTCAAAGAGAGCACATTTTTTAATAATACTGAGCACATTGAACTTGTGAATTGCACAGCTACTGTTACTGGATAGGAGAGTTAATGGTCAAAGGTGCAGAGGTTTAAAAAAATCACAAAACAGCAGCTTTCTTCATGAAAATGGTAAGGATACAGAAAGAGAAGTGCCAAATATTTAATCTCTGTTTTTACATCATAAATCCCTTACTTGTATGCTGAGACATCCAAATAATGCAATAATTAAAACTGGCAGTTTCCCATCCCTTTCTAGAACTATCTCTACATATCACTTGAAGAGTTTGGCTTTTGTATTTTCAAGTTTAATAATAAGAAAGTATATAATTATATAAATATTTTAAGTGATAATATATACATATATAAATGTATATGGGTTGTGTGTGTGTGTGTGTGTGTATCCTCTGTAAGTTATTTTCACAGAGCCATATACCGTAGAAAATTCTTCACATAAATAATCTTTGTATTAAAAAAATAATCTTTGTATAAAGTATCTCATCCTCTGTAAATGTAGCAGGTTATTCTGATATATCATTGAAACACAATGCATTTATCCTGATAGATAGACATTCCCTACTGATAGACATGCTTTTCCTATTGAGAAGTATAAATAATATTACATAAAAACATTTGTATATTAAAAATGTATATTTGTATATTTAAGGAGGTATATATGCTAACTTTAAGTGGAGTTTCTTGATTATGTGATAGAATCTTTTCCAAATAACATATAATGTATTATTTGTTTCAGGGGTACAGGTCTGTGAATCATTAGTCTAACACAGTTCACAGCACTCACCATAGAACATGCCCTCCCCAGTGTCCATCACCCAGCCACCCTCACTCCCCTCCAGCAGTCTTCAGTTTGTTTCCTGAGATTAAGAGTCTCTTATGGTTTGTCTCCCTGCCCAGTCCATCTCGTTTAATTTTTCCCTCCCTTCCCCCCATAACCCTCTGCCATGCCTCTCAAATTCCTCATATCAGAGAAATTGTATGATAATTGTCTTTCTCTGATTGACTTTTTTCACTTAGCATAATACCTCTAGTTCCATCTGTGTCCTTCCAAATAGCAAGATTTGGGGGTTTTGATAACTGTGTAGTATTCCATTGTATATATATACCACATCTTCCTTATCGATTCATCTGATGATAGACATCTAGGCTCCTTTCATAGCTTGGCTATTGTGGACGTGGCTGCTGTGAACATTCAGGTGCACATGCCCCATCGCATCACTACATTTGTTATATTTAGGGTAAATAACCAACAGTGCAATTACTGGGTCATAGGGTAGCTCTATTTTCAACTTTTTGAGGAACTTCCCTGCTGTTTTCCAAAGTGGCTGCACCAGCTTGCATTCCCACCAACAGTGTAGGAGGGTTCCCCCTTCTCTACATCCTCGCCAACATTTGTCATTTCCTGACTGGTTAATTTTAACCATTCTGACTGGTGTGAGGTGGTGTCTCACTGTGGTTTTGATTTGTATATCCCTGAGGCTGAGTGATGTGGAGCACTTTTTCATGTGTTTATTGGCCATTTGTATGTCTCCTTTGTGGAAATTTCTGTTCCTGTCTTCTGCCCATTTCTTGATTGGATTATTTGTTCTTTGGGTGTTCAGTTTAATAAGTTCTTTATAGATTTTGGATACTAGCCCTTTATCTGATATGTTGTTTGCAAATATCTTCTCCCATTCTGTCAGTTGTCTTTTGGTTTGTTGACTGTTTCCTTTGCTGTGCAAAAAGCTTTAGATCTTGATGACATTCTAATAGTACATTTTTGCCCTTGCTTCCCTTGAATTTGATGATATTTCTAGGACGAAGTTCTGTGGCTGAGGTCAAAGAGGTTTCTGCCTGTGTTCTCCTCAAGAATGCTGATGGATTCCTGTCTCATATTGAGGTCTTTCATCCATTTTGAGTCTGTTTTTATGTGCGGTATAAGGAAATGGTCCAGTTTCATTCTTCTGCATGTGGCTGTCCACTCTTCACAACACCATTTGTCGAAGAGATTGTCTTTTTTCCATTGGAGATTTTTTCCTGCTTTGTTGAAGATTAGTTGACCATAAACTTGAGGATCCATTTCTGGGCTCTCTGTTCTGTTCCACTGATCTGTCTGTTTTTCTGCCAGTACCATACTGCCTTGAAGATTACAGCTTTGTAATAGTGCTAGAAGTCTGGAATTGTGATTGGACCAACTTTGATTTTCTTTTTCAAGATTCCTCTGGCTCTTCGGGGACTTTTTGGTTTTATATAAGTCTTATGATTATTTCTTCCATTTCTTTGGAAAAAAATGATGGTATTTTGATAGAAATTGCATTAAATGTGTAGATTGCTTAAGGTAGCGTAGACATTTTCACAATAGTTATTCTTCCAATCCATGAGCATGGAACATATTTCCATTTCTTTGTGGCTTCCTTAATTTCTTTCATGAGTATTCTATAGTTTTCTGAGTACAGAAAACTTTGCCTCTTTGGTTAGGTTTATTCCTAGGTATCTTATGGTTTGGGGTGTAATTGTAAAAGGGATAAGCTCCATAATTTCTCCTTCTTCTCTCTTGCTGTTGGTATATAGAAATCCAGCTGATTTCTGTGCATTGATTTTATATCCTGACACTTTACTGAATTCCTGTATGAATACTAGCAGTTTTGGAGTGGGGTCTTTTGGGTTTTCCACATAAAGTATCATATCATCTGCAAAGAGTGAGAATTTGACTTCTTGTTCGCTGATTCGGATGCCTTTAATTTCTTTTTGTTACCTGATTGCCGAGGCTAGGACTTCTAGTACTATGTTGAATAACAGTGGTGATAATGGACATCCCTGCCTTGTCCCTGGCCTTAGAGGAAAAGCTCTCAGTTTTTCCCCACTGAGAATGATATTCGCTTTGGGCTTTTCATAGATGGCTTTGATGATATTGAGGTATATACCCTCTATCCCTACACTTTGAAGAGTTTGGATCAAGAAAGGATGCTGTACTTTGTCAAATGCCTTTTCAGCATCTATTGAGAGTATCATATGGTTCTTGTTCTTTCTTTTACCAATGTATCACTTGATTGATTTGCAGATGTTGAACCAACCTTGCAGCCCAGGAATAAATCCCACTTGTTCGTGGTGAATAATCCTTTTAATGTATTGTTGGATCCTATTGGCTAGTATTTTGGTGAGAATTTTTGCATCCATGTTCATCAGGGATATTGTTCTGTAATTCTCCTTTTTGATGGGGTGTTTGTCTGGTTTGGGGATCAAAGTAATGCTGGCCTCATAAAATGAGTTTGGAAGTTTTCCTTCCATTTCTATTTTTTGGAACAGTTTCAGAGAAAAGGAATTAATTCTTCTTTAAATGTTTGGTAGAATTCCCCTCAGAAGCCATCTGACACTGAGTGCTTGTTTATTGAAGAGATTTTTGATGAGTGCTTCAATCTCCTTACTGGTTATGGGTCTGTTCAGGTTTTCTGTCTTCCTGGTTCAGTTTTGGTAGTTTATATGTCTCTAGGAATGCATACATTTCTTCCAGATGGTCAAATTTGCTGGCATATAGTTACTCATAATATGTTCTTATAATTGTTTGTATTTCTTTGGCATAGGTTGTGCTCTCTCCTCTTTCCTTCATGATTTTATTAATTTGGGTCCTTTCTTTGCTTTTTGATAATTCTGGCCTGGGGGTTATCAATCTTATTAATTCTTTCAAGGAAACAGCTGCTAGTTTCATTGGATCTGTTTTACTGTTCTTTTAGTTTCTATTTCATTGATATCTGCTCTGATTGTTATTCTTTCTCTTCTCCTGCTAGGCTTAGGCTTTCTTTGCTGTTCTTCCTCTAGCTCCTTTAAGTGCTAGTGTTAGGTTATGTATTTGAGACCTTTCTTGTTTCTTGAGAAAGGCTTGTATCACTATGTACTTTTCTCTCAGGACTGCCTTTGCTGTATCCAACAGATTTTGAACAGTTGTGTTTTCATTATCATTTGTTTCTGTGTTTTTTTTTAAATTATTCTTTAATTTCCTGGTTGACCCATTCATTCTTTAGTAGGATACTCTTTAGCCTCCATGTATTTGGGTTCTTTCCAACTTTCCTCTTGTGATTGAGTTCTAGCTTCAGAGCATTGTGGTCTAAAAATATGCAGGGAATGATCCCAATCTTTTGGTACTGGTTGAGACCTGATTTGTGATCCACGATGTGATCTCTTCTGGAGAATGTTCCATATGCACTAGTGAAGAATGCGTATTCTGTTCCTTTGGGATGGAATGTTTTGAATATATCTGGGATGTACATCTGGCCCAGTGTTTCATTTAAAGCCTTTATTCCCTTGTTGATCTTTTGCTTGTCCATTTCAGTGAGTGGGGTTTTAAAGTCCCCTACCATTATTATATTATTGTTGATGTGTTTTTTTGACTTTGTTATTAATTAGTTTCTATAATTAGCTGCTCCCATGTTAGGGGCATACATATTTAAAATTCTTAGATCTTCTTGTTGGACAGACCCTTTGAATATGATTTTCCCCATCTTACCATTTTCCCCATTTTCCCCTTCCCCATCTCTATAGTCTTTGGTTTAAAATCTAATTTGTCTGATACAAGGATTGCCACCCAGGTTTCTTTTGATGTCCATTAGTGTGGTAAATTGTTTTCCACCCATCACTTTGAATCTGGAGGTGTCTTTGGGTCTAAAATGAGTTGCTTACAGACAGCATATCAACAGATCTTGGTTTTTTTTTTTTTTTAATCTATTCTGATACCCTGTGTCTTTTGATTGGGACATTGGTTCAGGATAACTATTGAAAGATATGAATTTAGTGTCATTTTATTGCCTGTATGGTGACTGTTACTGTGTATTGTCTCTGTTCCTTTCTGGTCTGTTACTTCTAGGCCATCTTTTCTTAGAGGACTCCTTTCAGTATTTCCAGTAGGGCTGGCTTGGTGTTTGCAAATTCTTTTAGTTTATGTTTGTCTTGGAAGCTTTTTATCTCTCCTTCCATTTTCAATGACATCCTAGCTGGATATGGTATTCTTGGCTGCATATTTTTCTCTTTTAGTGCTCTGAATATATCGTGCCAGTCCCTTCTGGCCTTCCAGGTCTCTGTGGATAGGTCTGCTGCTAATCTAATATTTCTTCCATTGTATGTTACAGACTTCTTATCCCAAGATGCTTTCAGGATTTTCTCTTTATCTCTGAGACTTGTATGTTTTATTATTAGATGATGGGGTATTGATCCATTTTTATTGATTTTAGGAGGATTCTCTCTGTTTCTTGGATTTTGACGCTTGTTCCCTTCACCAAATTAAGGAAATTCTCTAAGATGATTTGCTCCAGTATACCTTCTTCCCCTCTCTCTCTTTCTTCTTCTGGGATCCCAATTATTCTAATATTGTTCCATCTTATGGTATCACTTAACTGTCAAATTCTCCCCTCGTGGACCAGTAGTTGTTTTACTTTCTTTTGATCAGCTTCTTTATTCTCTGTCATTTGATCTTTATATCACTAATTCTCTCTTCTGCCTCATTGATCCTAGCAGTAAGAGCCTCCACTTTTTATTGCACCACATCAATAGCTTTTTTTATTTCAACTTCGTTAGATTTTGGTTCTTTTATTTCTCCAGAAAGGGATTTTAGTTCTCCAGAAAGGGATTCTGTAGTATCTTCTATGTTTTTTTCAAGCCCAGCTAGCGTCTTGATAATTGTCATTCTGAACTCTGGTTCTATTATCTTACTAATGTCTATATTGATTAGATCCCTAGATGTTGGAACTACCCCTTGTTCTTTTTCTTTTTTTTTTTTTTGAGATGAGTTTTTCCACCTTGTCTTTTTTTCCAGATATAAATAGGTGAATGAGAGAACAAAATACTAAAAGGGTGGCAACAACCTCAGAAAGATATACACTAACCAAACCAGAAGAATATAATTAGACTGGTGAATAGAACATAGCCACACACTTGATTTTGGGTGTATTTTGGTCTGTTAGATGAAACTGCCTCCTAAAATTTTAAAGAAAGAAAAACTCAGGGTTGCTTGGGTGGCTAAGTAGGTTAAAGCCTCTGCCTTCGGCTCAGCCCATGATCCCAGGGTCCTGGGATCGAGCCCTGCATTGGGCTCTCTGCTCAGCAGGGAGCCTGCTTCCTCCTCTCTCTCTGCCTGCCTCTCTGCCTACTTGTGATCTCTGACTGTCAAATAAATAAAATCTTAAAAAAAAAAAGAAAGAAAAACTCATATATATACATATATATATATATATGGATAAACATGATGAAGGGATGGAATATGACTGTAAAGATGAAAATTTAGAAAGATTCTAAAAAAGGAATTGATAAAAGTTCTTTGAAAAAAAAAAAGAATATGATCAGACTGGAGACTAGAACAAACCCATATGCTATATTTAGAGTATATTTTGATCTGTTATCAGGCACCAGTGGCCTTTTTGTGGCCCACAGGTCCTGAGACCACACTGTCCCAGCAAGGGCTCTACCCCCTGCTTAGCTTCTGGAGCAATGTCTCTCAGTGGAGCAGACTTATAAAAGTTCCAATTTAGTACTCCATTGCTCTATCACTTGCCGGGAGTCGGCCCCTCCCCCTGCAGTCTATCTTCCCATATATCACCATGGATTTATTTCCCTGCATGACCTGCCTTCTAGAACATGGTCGATTTCTGTCCCCAGAATTCCTGGTATTCTTCTCTTCGATCTCCTGTTGAGTTTATAGGTGTTCAGGGTGGTTTAATAACTAGTTGAATTCCTGGAACCTGATGATATTTAGGCCTCCACTCCTCTACCATCTTGCTCCTTGTGATATAATCATTTTAAGTGTACAAAGATTCTACCAAAGGAACTTCCAAATGTATTGCACCAATTTGTGTCTGCCAACTGTTTATAAGAATGACCAGTCCCTCATAAAACTGTCAACATTTTATGTAATTAAACCTTTCTAAGATTGAACCAATCTGGTAGATTAAAAAATTCTACCTTACTAAACTATCAATTTGTATTTTCTTGGCATCTAGTGAGGTTAAGAATTTTTGCTATGTTTAATGCTTATACATATACCTTTCTATATGTTATGATATATATTATATGTGTATATAATGTATACATATATTAAGTGAGTATATATGGCTTTTATTTATGGTATATTTTTATCATAGAAGTTTTCAGTGTTTATGTAATCATATATGCAAATGCTTTGGGGATTGTGTAAATTATTAGTAAGAACTTCATCTTAGACATCTCATTCTGTAAAATATTTTCTTCTAAAATATTTTGTAGAGTTATTTACTTTCTTTCTTAATATATTGTTATTGTTTGCTTGCTTGCTATGACAAATGTAGCCAGGATGAATAATTTCAGACTCTTCCCCAAGTTAGTCTTTGGTTTTGTACTCACATAAGACAATTTTCAATGACTATAAATCTTACCTGTTTACTTCCAGTGAATGTAATATGATAGTTCATATAACTTTAAGCCTATTCCTTCATACTATTGTTGTAAAAATATCTTAGACTTTCTTAAAATCCTTTACTTATAAATATGATTCCATTTCTACCCAAACTGTGCAGCTTTCCTATTGTGCCTGGCTGGCGATTTCACTGAATATTAACCATACAGTTTTGGAATTAACCTGCAGGCCTTTGTAGATCTGAGACCATTCTAATGAAAACATCCTAGGGATAGCCTATTTTCTAATTAAGATAATAATATCTTCATGATTTGCTCTATCTGATATTTCTCTATTAAATACATTTTACTGCTTTGTTGGAAAGGATATTTGAAATACGTTAGGAAACACGAGTTCTAGCCCAATTAATTCTAAATGATTCTAGTGATTAGATGGGTCTTTTAAGCACCCGAGACCTTGTTAGTGTACATTTTAGAGAATTTTTGCCTTCATACCCTTTTATTTTCTCCTCCTGAGCAATCTGTTATCATGGCAAGTACTATTTCAGCAAGAATGACATTTGAGCTCATCCATTAGCTTTCAGTTTTGTTGCATTCATATTTGTATCCTACCTTTTGTTAAAAATCTTGCCTTTTACCTCAAATTGTCTTTAGGATTTTCCAGCTAGTTTTTCAGGTAAAATTGTCCTAAGGAAATAATTTCAAAGATTAATTATTACTGCCACTCTCCCTTCTTTCTTTCTCATAATCAAACTTCACCAAGTCCATTGCTGAAATTGACTGTTTTCATTTTCTATGCACACTCCACCCATTTAACTCCCTTTACTGTTTTATAAAGAGAGTTATTACTCCATTTCCTTGTTAGAATTCTAAAATCTTCCCATGATATTCCTTATATCTATCTAAAGATGTCACAGCAGTTGTCTCTTCTTTCTTATAGTCCTATTTATATTTTGAAACTTAATCCATATCAACTCCCAACATGTTACAGATCCCTCTGAGATGTGCAGTTTACCATTTCTCATCTAGTGAAAGGAAAAAAATGTACAATAAACAAAATAAAACATACAAATAAACAAGCAAGAATAACAAAAAGGGAGATTATCATTTGGAAAACATGTCAGTAAAGCAAGTCAGTCCCCAGAAGCTGATAGATTGCCAAGGCCATAAATGTTGTTATGAGGGAGTCTGTCAAGCCTATATGCCTGACTCTTGGTGCAATTTAGGCTACTCAGAAACTGCCTAGGATAGATAAATACACTCAGGTCTTACGTTCTAATCCATTTGTGTAGAGATATTTAGTGATCTGAAGAGTCTTGATCGAGGCCAATTCAACAATTTATAAGTGTTCTAATTTATAAGTGTTTCTGTCTATACTAAAACCTAAAATTTCTGAAACCTCTGAACATAATGAATACCCTTAATCTAGCTTTTGGCTTCAGAGCTTCTCAAACATAATATACCTGTGAATCATCTGGAAATCTTGTAAAATGCAGATTCTAACTTAGTAGGTGTAGAGATATGCCTACAAGTCTGCACTTCTAAGAAACTCCCCAGGAGATGCTGAAACTGCAGCCCTGTGGACCACACTCTGAGTCCCAGGCCTTAGAGTCATTCTTTACCTGAGAGAAACTGCAGGATGGTTCCAATTATGAAAACAATTACTATGACCAATAATGGTGACTATAAAATAGTTCACATTTATATGGCATTTCAAATTGACAGAACACTTTGACATTTGTTAACTCCTTCTGATATTCACAATAACCCCCTGATGAAGGGAGGGCATTAATTATTCAGAAGAGAAATTGAAGGAATGTTAAGGCTCTTGCTCAATGTCACACAACTAATAAGTGGCAAGGTGATTTGTGAGGTTAACTCAGACATAGAGACAATATAACAAAAAGCTAAGAGCACAGGCTTTGAATATTATCTGTCTTTGAATATTCTCTCCATTTCTTAGGTGACAGTGTACAAGTCACTTAACCTCTCTATTTTAGTTTCCTCATTTATAATCTGGACGTGCCTATTTCATATACTTGTTAGGCTTAATAACCTCAGATGTTCCTAGTGTGAGTGTTTATCGCATAGTAATCACTAGGCAAATGGTAATTGCTGCTGTTTTTTTGTTGTCATTCGTATTATCCCAGAACTCTGCTGAATTTCTGCAGATAGCCCCATATACGAGCAAAATGTTAGTGCCCACCACAAGGAAAATATAATTTCTCTGAAGTACTTGACCATCATGAGCTCTACATGAAAAATATGATAAGATTGGACACTTATAGGGAACCTGTGAGTGTGTTTCTGTTTCGCTGGATATATGGAAGGACTTGCAGCGTAGCTGCCTATTGATGTGTTGTTATGTATATAAAGAATTTCTGCCCAGAGAGTTTCCACCATGCCTCCTTTCACAAACCTACAAATCCATGCACATTTTCTTGAAGTGTAGGGTAGAAGTTTATTTTTTGATGGGTGGAGTGCTGGTGAACCATTATATGTGGCTAAGCTTCACTTGGTTTCACCACTTAAGTTTTCTGCCAAAGTAACTGAGCAGGGCCTCTAGAAAAAGCTGAAAAATGACATCCATGTCAGTGACAGATAAATGAAAAAAAGCAGAGCAAAAGAAAAGGTTATATCCTTGTTGATAAGTTTGTGGGGTATAACTTATGAAATTGTCTCAGGAATCATTAAATGTGTTTTTCGCCTTTTAGGAGTACTAACACCTAGACTGGGGCAGGATAGTCTTTTTTGTTAAGACAAATGAAAATATTTATCTTAACAAATAAAAATATTCATCCTACTTTGGATTAGTTTTTTCATCAAATGGAATAAAGGTATAATCTTTTTCCTGTTTAAAATTTATCATGACTTCTTTTCAGTAACATATATGTCAGTTCTGTGGTTAGAAAGTTCATAGTTCTTTCCTTGAAAGAAGTTGCTGTGGTTGATATTGAAGAAGTTACTGCCTATGTTCACCTCTAGGATTCTGATGGATTCCTGTCTCATGTTGAAGTCTTTTATCCATTTCGAGTTTATCTTTGTGTATGGTGTAAAATGATCGAGTTTCATTCTTCTACATATGGCTGTCCAATTTTCCCAGCACCATTTATTGAAGAGGCTGTCTTTTTTTCCACTGTATATTTTTTCCTGCTTTGTCGAAGATTATTTAACTATAGAGTTGAGGGTCCATATCTGGGCTCTCTACTCTGTTCCACTGGTCTATGTGTCTGTTTTTATGCCAGTACCATTCTGTCTTGGTGATCACAGCTTTGTAGTAAAGCTTGAAATCAGGTAACGTGATGCCCCCAGGTTTGTTTTTCTTTTTCAAAATTTCCTTAGGAATTCGGGGTCTCTTCTGATTCCATACAAATTTTAGGATTATTTGCTCCAGCTCTTCAAAAAATACTGGTGGAATTTTGATCGGAATGGCATTAAAAGTATAGATTGCTCTAGGCAGTATAGACATTTTAACAATGTTTATTCTTGGGGCGCCTGGGTGGCTCAGTGGGTTAAGCCGCTGCCTTCGGCTCAGGTCATGATCTCAGGGTCCTGGGATCGAGTCCCGCATCGGGCTCTCTGCTCAGCAGGGAGCCTGCTTCCTCCTCTCTCTCTCTGCCTGCCTCTCTGCCTACTTGTAATCTCTCCCTGTCAAATAAATAAAAATAAAATCTTTAAAAAAAAAAAAAAAAAAAAAAAAAAACAATGTTTATTCTTCCGATCCAAGAGCATGGAATGGTCTTCCATCTTTTTGTGTCTTTTTCAATTTCTTTCATGAGTGTTCTGTAGTTCCTCAAGTACAGATCCTTTACCTCTTTGATTAGGTTTATTCCCAGGTATCTTATGGTTCTTGGTGCTATAGTAAATGGAATGGATTCTCTAATTTCCCTTTCTGTATTTTCATTGTTAGTGTGTAAGAAAGCCACTGATTTATGTACATTGACTTTGCATCCTGCCACATTACTGAATTGCTGTATGAATTCTAGTAGTTTGGGGGCCACGGTCGCCGAACTGTGGAAAGAACCAAGATGCCCTTCAATGGACGAATGGATAAGGAAAATGTGGCCCATATACACTATGGAGTATTATGCCTCCATCAGAAAGGATGAATACCCAACTTTTGTATCAACATGGATGGGACTGGAAAAGATTATGCTAAGTGAAATAAGTCAAGCAGAGAGAGTCAGTTATCATATGGTTTCACTTATTTGTGGAGCATAAGAAATAACATGGAGGACATGGGGAGATCGAGGGGAGAAGGGAGTTGAGGGAAATTGGAAGGGGAGATGAACCATGAGGGACTATGGACTCTGAACAACAATCTGAGGGTTTTATAAGGGGCGGGGGGTGGGAGGTTGGGGGAGCCAGGTGGTGGGTATTACGGAGGGCATGTAATTGCATGGAGCACTGAGTGTGGTGCATAAACAATGAATTCTGTTATACTGAAAAGAAATAAATTTTTTTTAAAAAGTTCATAGTTCTAGGTATTTTGACTTCTAATAATTTCTTATCTAACTTGATCATCATAACATGAGTCTCAGTGCTGTAATACTTTTAAGAGATCTTAGGTATGCAAGCAAAGCAAAAGTATAGAGCAAAGATAAATACTTAAGAAATTTTAGGATGGGGTGCTTGGGTGGCTTAGTGGGTTAAGCCTCTGCCTTCGGCTCAGGTCATGACCTCGGGGTCCTGGGATTGAGCCCCACATCGGGCTCTCTGCTCAGCGGGGAGCCTGCTTCCCCCTCTCTCTCTGCCTGCCTTTCTGCCTACTTGTGCTCTCTCTCTCTGTGTCAAATAATAAATAAAATATTTAAAAAAAATTTTAGGATAAAAAACATAAGATTATGTTTTCATAGGACGGTGAGTCAAGTGAACAGTTGGTCAGCTCAGTCAACCACTCAGCTGTTATTTTCCTTGAATACCTGATTGACTTGTGAACAAGTGAACTATTGGTGTACAAGATGGGATTGAGAGACATTTCCTTATCAGATGGGGCTCTTGGATGAGAGTAACAGAATGTCTATGTATTCTCTTTTTTCAGTGAAAAAGTAATAAAGAGTGTGCACTTCATAATAGGAAAAAGAGAGCAGGTAACAAGTAAGACAAAGCTAGGGAATTATTTGCACCCTTCCACCAACCATGTTACATTAGAACATAAGTTTACAAAGTATGTCTAATGACATTGGGTAAAAGATAACAATCATATTTAATGTAGAAAGCAATCATTTTACTGTAGTATTACTTGCAATAATACTTCAGCAATGTAAAAATATATATGTACTCATATATAGAAAATGAGACTAGAAGTATATACACCAAAATTTTAATTGTGTTGGGACGATAAGATAACTTTCAAGTACATTCTGTATATTTTTACAAAGTAGTCATACTGTTTGTGAATTACTTTTGAAGTCAAACATATGATAAAAATTTCAAAACTAAAATAAAACCTAGAAATAGGAGACCTTGCACATAAAAGAACATATATAACCTTTGAAGTCACATTGACTTGGATTCAAATGTTATCCTGTCACTCAGTCAGTCAGTTTAGGCTATGGTGGTACCATAATATCAAGCAGCCCCAATAATCTTATTGGCTTAACAATATGTTAAATAAAAGTTTATTTCTCAAACATTCAAAGGCCACTGTTACTCGAAGAAGCTATCCTCCATAGGGTGGCTTAGCATTCCAAACTAATTTGCTCTATGGCTCTTGTGGATAGCCTTTCTTAGGCTGTGTAGCATTGGAAGAGAGGGCTGGGGAAGTGAGCATCAGTTTAAACGCATCAGTCCCAAAGTGGTACCCGATACGTCAGCTCCCATTTCATTGCCAAGATCAGTCACAATACTTGAAAGTGTAGTCTTCCTTGTACTGGAAATAGAAGAGAGACTAAGTCCTGATAAACTTCAGTATTGTCCACCATAGCAATTAGGCTCCTGCATGCCACTGGGCCTTGGACTCCTCTCAGGTTTATGCAATCATGTAATAGGCTTATTTGAATATTTAAATTACAGAACATTTGTAAAGTCACTCCAAGTGTGGAATAAGTGATTAGTAAGTGTTTATTGTATTCTCCTTTGGGCTATTGCTGGAGTCAAAAATATAAAACATTGTAAGTCATCTGTATTAGAGTATTACAGTTCCTCTTATCTCTGAGCTGTCTGACATGACATTAGTAACTATACTTTCTTTGAGTGGGTTCAACAACAGAATTTTTAATATTGTATTATTCTTCTAATCCGGGGTGCCCCATGGATCTGTATGAATCTATAATTTATTTGTAAAGCTCAATATGCTTTTCTGCAAGGTGAGAGAGACTAATAATTTACCTCCCACAGCAGGCATTACACAAAGAAGATTGAGGTACTTAACTATCATGTTAGCTTCCTCTGCTCCCATCTGCTGGCCCAAGCAGGCAATATCATTTTACTGAACTGTGCCAAGCATATATGATTCATTGGCTTAGATGTCCTCTCTTCCCAAGGAAGTATGCAACATGATGGAAAATGAATGATCTTTGGCATCAGACATGTGCACCTTGAAATCTTATTTCTATCACTTATGTGCCATGCAATCTCAGAAAATTGACCTAGCCTCACTGAACTTCAATTTCTTCATCAGAAACATAGAGATAAAAATATTTATTTGTAGATCTCTCACATCATCTTTCATAGGCCTACCTCTGATTTCAGTCTCGATTTTGTTAAGCAACTGGGTACAGCTGCCAGTGTTCACCTCCTGAGTGTACCTCTCTGCTTTTGTGCATTAGGGTCTTCTCGACTCATGTTTGCTCAACTCACATAGCAACTCAGTTGGAGAGGAGAGGAATTAACATTCCGGTAGACAGAAATCTTCAATAAATGCCCCAGCCTCACATGCTCCAAACAGATGGTTCTGAGAGGCATTTCCTAAATTTCCCAAAGTCCTAGTGAAATCATTCCTGCATTTCCCACAGAAGAATCCACAGTAACACATTTTAGGTGGGCTTTTCTTCCTCCGTTCTTCCCCTACCTCCTCATTTCTTTGTCTATGTATTATCAACACTCAAGTGCTTGCCCCGTATTCTGCTTTGAGATGCCCCAAACTTTGACAATAAAAAACTTAGGAAAATACCTATAATGTTTCTTTTATATTTTATAAATTTATATTTTATTCTTTTGTGTTGATTAATCTTAAATCACAGAGTTCTTCTGATTCTTTCATATTTTATATGACCATTGGACTTGGAACTCCTTTTCATGAATCAGCATTGTGGAAGGTAGGAATATTTCTGAAACCCATTCCTATACTAGGACACCTATAAATAAGCTAATTATACTCACAAGTGACTGTGAAAAACCCAAACTAAATGTATTTCCAACTCAACTACCCTTAACTAGGTCCAAAAATGCTCTTGGCCACTCCAAAATTATGCAGCCCAAAAAGAGGTGTGACAGAGAGGATTCAAAATGGAAAAGGAGAATAGTGTAGCTTATCCTAGAGTTATATTATCTTACTTTTGAAGACTTCACAAAAACATAAGGCTATATGAATACATTGCTAGAACTCTTCTCAGGACCTTGGAAGATATCAGTGCAAGTGAGGGGCCCTAAAGCTTAAGCTTCTTTAGCTTCTTGATAAATCCACCTCAGGTCATGGCTATTAATAAATTACTATTGGATGAGAGAAGGAGTAGGAAAGAAGGAGGAATAAGAAAGAGCATATCTTCGGGGTGCCTGGGTGGCTCGGTGGGTTAAGCTGCTGCCTTCGGCTCAGGTCATGATCTCAGAGTCCTGGGATCGAGTCCCGTATCGGGCTCTCTGCTCAGCAGAGAGCCTGCTTCCCTCTCTCTCTCTGCCTGCCTCTCCATCTACTTGTGATTTCTCTCTGTCAAATAAATAAATAAAATCTTTAAAAAAAAAAAAAAAAGAAAGAGCATATCTTCTTATGATACCATTTTGTATTCCATTTGGAAAATATAAGCTAGAGTCATATGGTAAGCCTTTTATTTTTTCCCTCAATTATTAAAATCTTAATTTAAAAATGCATGAGGAACTTTCTTTTAAGGGTAACAAAAAAAGATAAGATTTTAAAATTTAAGCATGTACTTATTCTAGGGAATGAATTGAAAATGAACAAGAGGAAGAGTAAAACTGTATATTCATTTGACACTTGGGATTTTTCATATATGGGTGCGAGACTAAAGAGAATTTGACAAAGGATTTCAGGAAAGAAATAAAATAAGAAAATGACAAAGTCTCTTCAAACATTTTACATTTAATTGACATGCTAATTACACTTTTATGTTTTATCTCTGTTATGCTAGGTCCATTCTTGCCCCATTAAAGTATTCCTTGCGGTCAAATAAATAGAATGTTGTTTCCTTCAGTGCATTGTATGTGTGTCTGTGTGTGCATTTCAGATAGGTATTTCCTCTAATCATTCTTAATTAGTGAGATTTAACTGAATGTTTGTCAGTTTGTGGTTAGATTATGTATATTTGAGACTGATGATGAGGCTCAATGTATACTCCTAAAACTAAAGCATAAGGAAACAACACAAAAAAATTACAAGGAAAGGAAGTATTATATTAGTAACAAAGAACATTATCCATTTTGTAAAATAATCACATCCTTTATTCTTTTTTTAAAGATTTTATTTATTTATTTATTTGACAGACAGAGATTACAAGTAGGCAGAGAGGCAGGCAGAGAGAGAAGCTGTCGAATTATCATCCCTCAACATTATCATCCTTTTTTGGTTACAGATTAATTTAAAAAAATAAGTTTCCCAGATAAAATTATACAAAACTGATGTATCCAGTTACCAGAAGGAAAGGTAAAACAAACTTTTTAACAGTGAAGGTTTTTTTTTTCCTGAGTGAAATAGTTAAGCTATATAGCTAGAGATACGCAAATGTTATTTGTTCAAGAGGACCATTTGTTGAGAAACTGGTGACTTGTTCTCAATATCTAGAAAGTTTAGAAGAAAGAGTGATTTCTCTCTGCCATGCACAACAGGAAGCCAGTGCCCTGTTGGCCTGAGTACAGCCTGCTCACATCACAGATCCCAAGGGGCCCCTGGTGTTTCTCAGCCCCAGAGAGAAACTGATGGGCAACTGCAGGTAAGCACTTCTTCTGGGACCTTTCACACTTCAGTTTCAAGACTCCAGAATGCTAAGAAGGTAGGAGTTTGGCAATTAGGGAGAAGGGATGAAAAAGAGAAGGAGAGGGTGGTTTCAGTAGGTGGCAGATACAAAGAATTCCTTTCTCTGCTTCAGACAGGAGCAGCTCCTGGGTCAGGAGGACCTGAGAAACAAGTGCTGTGACTTTAGGAGGTCCCAGAGTCCCATTTTGGCATGGCAGAGATGGGGGCACCTGCACCCAGGCAGCCTCTGGGCTTCACCTGCTTCACAGCAAATTGGAGCACAGTGCAGAAAGAACACCAGTGGTTGTACAGAAAGATTACTGATGCTATTTCCCTCTCATTTCCTCTCATTTTCTCTTTCATTCTTTAACCTAGTGAAGAGACAAATTAGATACTTGTTTGTGTTTATGACTAAGTGAAATGAAACTAGTTCTTGATTTCAAAGAGTAATGCAATATAGAGCAAAATAGTTCTAGGAAATCATTTGTATCATAATATCTACTTTTGCCTTACTGTGGTTTAATTCTACTCATACTTGTCAGTGTTAGGCTGACAGATTCCATCAAAGCTGAGACCATAGTAAACCCCAGCATTAGTAATTCACTTAGCTTAATGAGTTGTCACATGTGCCTATGTATTTTATTTCCCCAGCTAAAGAGACCCTTGTAATTCTTAACAGAGTCTAACATGCTACTGAAAACTTTTCTCTTGCTTTTCATGCTTGATTAGATAATGTGATCTTACAGTTTCCTCAGTAAAATACATTTTAAAAAGTTAATCTGCTTCAAAATGATACACTCACTACCTTCCAAAAGACAAAGGTCACATAGATAGGTCACCAGTTTAAATTTTCAGTTTTCCTATAGGATGACAGGTAATTAAGAACAGTTGACTGAATGTATATGCCAGAATATCACTTTGGTTTAACAAATTATTGATAAGGATCAAAAATCAGTTTGCAGCATGGAACAACTATGGCTTTTAACTTGTATTCATGTGTCTGCAGTTGAAAGAGCGCTAAAGTGTCTGGCTAATGGACTGGGGTGGCATTGGGGGAAGAATTTGGGCAAAGAGAGGCTCAGTTCTTTGTCCTGTGATATAGACACTAAGTCCCATTCCTCAGAGAATCTCTCCATCTGAATGTCTCACAGATGTTTCAAATTTGAACTTAATGTCTTTCCCAGAATCTGTGCCATCTTTTTCATTATTACAGTGGATAACAATTTTCAGAAACATGGTAGGCTGCCTAGATTTCTTCTCTCTCCTCTCCATGGCCCTCCTTCCAATTTGACCATCTCACAGATGTTTCTCAGATTTGTCTCATCTGCTTCTCCTGCCCCTGCCACACCAATACCTCGCTGATTTTTAGACCCTCATCATTTCCTGCTTGAAGTAAGGCGAAATAACAGTTCTCCTCATTTCCTATACTCTACTTTTCTAACCAGTCACTGTGTGCCCTGCATTGCTGCAGGAATTATTCTAAATCATAAGTCTGATGATGACTTCTCTTTTCCATAATCCTCACTGGCTTTTCATAAACAGCAGATTCAGGTTGTGTTGTAACCTAGTCTAGCATAGTTGGCCAGTTCCATCTCTTAGCAATCTTCCTTTTTCTTGACTGTATTTGCCTGTTATAACTTGTGCTTTAGATATTCTGTATTGCTTATTGTTTATTGAACTGGCCATTTTTTTTTTTCCATCATGTGTCTCTGCATGTGGTGCTTTCATTTCTCGGACTATTCCTATAGCATTTTGCTGTCTAAGTCACACATCATTCCTTCAAAACTCACTCCTGCTAGGGAGGCCTTCCTGACACAACCTGTAGTGCGAAGGACCCCTTCTATCTGTTTGCATAGCCTCCTAGCCCACTTATCATCCAGCATTATAATAATCTCTTTATATCTCTGAATTGGAGTTTCAGGTATCCAGGACCATAAATGGGAGGCTGCTCACAGGTGACAGTCCATGGGATGCCTCCACTCTATTCAACCACCTTCTGAATGGGAGTTCTTTCTTCTCCTCACTTCAAGGACTCCCAGTCCCACACCACTTATTGTCCTATTCACTTTGCTCCCTCTGTCCCTAAAACCAATCTTAGCTGGAAGAAAACATTATGCTTTCAAACTCAAGTCTGAGTATGCCTGATTGAAACCTAGGTAGCTGTAATGACATTGGAATTCTGCTTTTGGCATAGGATCAAAAAGGGAAAATTTGCTTTGGAGGCTCCAGTGACAGCTTGGGTAGGGGAGAGAGTATGGTGAAGAGTATGAGTACACAAAAATATGCAAACTAACTTCCAGATACAAAATACCGTCATGTGTTCCACACTGGTTTTACAGACCTAAATGTTTAACCTTATTCTTACATTAGAGAAAAAAAAATGCCTATTAAAGAAATAACATGAGGTTGTAGATCTCTCTAACTGATTAAAATCAATTAGAAATGAACTAGAAGTATGTTCTTATGATTATAGCTTATGAATTTAAATACAATATGTTCTAAAGTTAATGGAATTCAGCTTAGAACTGAGATGTTCAGTTAAAAGGGCTTGTTTTCATTGCTTTTATGATCTTCCAAGCAGCCATTTAGCTGGTTGCCAAAAATAAGAAAAAGAGGCTGTTTCAAGTATTAACACTTTTGTTCTGACACATGGTCTTTGTTTCCAGTCAGTCATCTGCAATATTAAAAGTGATCAGCCTGCTTTACATTTAATGAAGTGTTTCTGAGAAGTGATTTCTTTCTTTTACAATAACATGTCCAATATTCAAATATCTCTTCGTTCTTACCAGGACAAAAGCCTTCTGGCTTTTTCAGAATCCAACATAACCATTCAAACCAACACAATGACTAAAGTGTTTTTAAAGATGGGCACGTATTTCTATACCTAAGGAATTTTACTAGAGATCTAGGTATCTCACAAGCCATAGAGTGAACTGTGCTACCAAGAATCTTATTTAATATAAACTAATTAAATATAGGTACAGCCTCCCTGCGCCAAGAACACAGTGAAAAATGGGTGGTGAATATGTCTGGACAGACAAATAGGAAATATCCAGCAAAGCTACTGATATTAAACATTATATGCTCTGTAAATGAAGCATACTTAGAGAATTTTTAACTTAATCTGTGAAGCAAAAAATTAAGTCAACAGGATCTAAAGCCTCAATGTTTAAGAAAAATCACATAAAATGTCTTCTTATTAGACATTTGCAGGCAGTAGCAAAATGCGGTTTTGTGATTCAAGTTCATCAGCCAGTGTAAAAATCCAGACCAAGTAGACTGGGGGTCTGACAAAATACACAGAGGGTCATGGTAGTAATGGACTATACATTGGTCCAGATATTCTATTATTCATATCAACTATATCTGCTTTTATTTATCCATTCATTTGTCTGTTTATCTACCCATTTACCCATCTATCCATTTATTTTTTTATTCATTTATCAAATACTTAACGAGTCTGCTTTAGTGCCATCTCTGCTTAAACTCTTCAGTGTCCGCATTGGTGGCCCTTTCAATATGTTAGATTTTAAAGACCAACTCATAGCTCTTTCTAAATATTTGAAACCTTTCAAAAGTCAGATCTCAAAATCTAAAATTACTCTTTCTGACCACAACTTAGTACTGATCAGTGCTTCATATTCTCCTTTTCAGAAAATTATTTTTCATTCCCACTGCAATTTTATAAGCCACCTACCTCCACCTGCTGAACATGAGGGTCTGCCATCTCAAGAAAGCCTTTGATGGGGCAGCTGGGTGGCTCAGTCTTTAAGCGTCTGCCTTCTGCTTGGGTCATGATCCCGGAGTCTTGGGGTTGAGCCCCACATCAGGTTCCCCACTCAGCAGAGGCCTGCTTCTCCCTCTCCCATGCACCCTGCTTCTGTTCCATCTCTCGCTGGCTCTCTCTGTCAAATAAATAAATAAAATCTTAAAAAAAAAAAAAAAAAAAAAAAAGAAAGAAAGAAAGAAAAAGAAACTCCTTGATAAGGCTACTAGAACATATTTCTGCTTGCCTACCTTATACCTCCCTTTAAAGTCCTTAACTCAGAGTCTACTCTCTGCCATTACTCCCAGTTGCAAATTTTCCTTGGAAAAGTCACACGAAAATGCATATATTGGGTGAACATGAGTGTAGGATTTCAATTAGATTTTTATGCTCCAAAAGTCTTTTTTATTTGTCTGTTCTTGATTTTCCATATGTTTTCCTATATTATTATGCCCAGATTTTCAGTCTTTTCAAATCTAGCCTTACCTACAATTCTTTCCCTCTCAGAGTTAGTATTAACAACTTATCTAAGCTGCATTGGTCTTGTTTTCTGGAACTCCCATTCTCTGGTCCAGGCCTTCTGTCTGTCAGCTCTGTCTTTCAACTCTCCTCTGATTTTAATTCCTCACCTGCCAACTTAAACTGCATAACACATAACTAAAATACTTTCATTATAGTTTAGTCCAATCCTTCACTTGATGCCTTCCGTGTCCTTGTGTGATTTCTGCACTTGTACAAGCAGGTTGCTGAGTGCTGTTGCTGCGGAAAGGTGCACATTATGAGAGCACCACTTACTCTCTAGTCCACTGGTTTTTTTTTTTTTTTCCTTTTTTCTCAGAACAGCTGTTTTAAGCCGGCAATACACACTTGAAGTGCTGTATTTCATGTCCATCTCTTCACTCCCAGAAGATCACCTTGCTTGTGAATTCATGATTAAAATAGAAACCATGGGGCACCTGGGTGGCTCAGGGGGTTAAGCCTCTGCCTTTGGCTCAGGTCATGATCTCAGAGTCCTGGGATCGAGCCCCGCATTGGGCTTTCTGCTTAGTGGAGAGCCTGCTTCCTCCTCTCTCTCTCTGTGCCTGCCTCTCTGCCTACTTGTGATCTCTCTCTCTCTCTGTGTCAAATAAATAAATAAAATCTTTAAAAAATAATAATAATAAAATATAATAGAAACCATAAGGAGTAAACTCTCTTGACACCACACCCCACCTACCTCCTTATTTATATCTATTCTCTTACTCACCCTCTTCTCTTATGCCTCGAAAAGGAAATGTTCTGACTCATTCAAATGGATCCCTACCTTCTGCCTGGGTTCTCTACCCTATCCCTTCCTGCTCTGTTCCTCCAAACTTTGCTCTATTATATACCTCCTCTCTCAGATCTTCCCTCTTTCTCACTTTAGAAATGCCCATGATTTTTCCGTCTTTATCAAATAACTACCTCAGAGACAACTTCTTTAGTTCTGTACCCCTTCTAGCCATTTCTTTCTTTATAACCAGCTTTCTTTAAAGAGTTGCCCAAACCAAATGTCTGTTCTTGCTCATCTACTATTTATAGTTCGTTTACTATTTATATCCTCTATTGACAATTGGAGTTCTGTCCCAGCAGCATGTAAATTGTGCTTGAGTTTAGGAATTTTAAAGCCCAATTTGTGGTCTTCAGTCCTTTTCTTGCTTCATTTTTCTGTGGTGTTTGACACTAATGATATTCCCTCTTTTTTTAAGAGAGAGAGGTGAGAAGAGGGGAAGAGAAAATCTTCAGACGGGTTCCACACCTGGTATGGAGCCTGACACAGAGCTCCATCTTACAGCCCTGAGATCATAACCTGAGCCAAAACCAGGAGTTGGTTGCTTAACCAACTGAGCCCCCTGGGCACCTCTATATTCCCTCTTTTAAATGTTCCTTCTTGGTTGCTTCGACACCATTTCCTCAGTCTTCTCCATTGCTCCTCAATGCCAGTCTTCCAAGGTCGTCTTGTTTCTTCATTCTAAATGCTTTTCCCTTTGGCTCCACATGACTTCCTACATCCCCATGCCATCAAATAATGACTGTATACCTGCATCCCCCCAAACTTTATACAACAAAATGGGAGCATAGTATGAATGAATTAGACATGTGATTAAATGCTTGTTCTGGTACTTAATAGCCAGGGAAAATTGGCAGAAATTTCTCTGAACTTTGGACTCCTCAAATATAGAAGTGAGAAGTAATACCAGTGACGGAGGTCAAGTGTGATGGACAAGCACATCTAAAAGTACTAGGGCAGCTCTTAGTATATAGTAGGTACTCAAGAAAGGTACCCCATTTTTCTCTCTTTTTTCTAATTATCCCTCCCCTTTCCCTTCTCCAAATATTCCTGAATCCCAGTTCTGTCATTTGCCTGGACAAGCACACTTGGTTTTCCTTTTATATCCCCAGTCTAGCGTAATGGAGTTACTGTTGTCTCAATTACTTATACAGAAATCTGGAAGTTTTCATTCTATTTACCCTCTTTAGGTCAGCCCCACCCACACTCAATCAATCCCAAATCCTGTTAAAATTTGTTTAAATATTACAAAAACACTTTCTTTTCCTTCTCACTTCTCTTGTTTAATTATTCTATTTTAAAATATTCTTCGAACATTACACTGTTTCTTTGCCTACAATCTCAATCCTTTCCCACTCAACCCTGGAAACCATCCCTCTACTATAATCACAGGAATATTTCTAAATCAAATAGCTGATCATGTTATTCAGTATTGTCTATGATAATAGCTATGTACCATAGCTTATTATTCATGGTAGTTCATGATCTAGTCTGTGCTTTTTTACGCTCACCTACTGAAGGCATTTTGAGGGCCTTCCATACTAAGAAACTTACACTTGCTAAAGTCTAGCATTGTTTTATTTCTGTCAGAAAGTATTACTTCTGCCAGGAATTCCCTCCTCTGCCCCTTTCTGTCTACTATTGAGTACATACTCATTCTTCAGGAAATCAGCAAATCACCACAGACTCTATGAAACCCTCCCTTAGCTTTCCAACTTAATCCTAAGAGTTCCACCCATGGGTACCCATATTGTCTTGTAGATTCTTTCAGTACAATGAACATATATTTAATTTTCTACCTTTCTTAGTAATTGTGACGGTTTTGGCAACAGAGAATGTGTCTTACCATTATATTCAAAGCACCTAGCTTATGCCTAGAAAATAGATACTCAATGTATGCATTTTTGTTAAATGAAGAAGAGACATTAGTTGACTTCTCTCTTTACCCGATGGACATCTGTTTCCTCCTGTGCCTTCTCTTCTTCAAAATCTATCTAGATCAATATGCAGGATTCCTCATTCTCAGGCAGGCAGAATCTTCAACCCTTAGTTGGCATCTTGTCCAGATACTTCTCTCAGTTTCCATTTTCTTATATGTTACTTTCATCTTTAGCCTCTCTCTATTGCTTGCTTACTCTTTGTCTACTCTACCAACTTTCTGTGCATCTAGATTTCCAAACCTCTCCTTAACAATACTTGCCCCTCAAGCTGGATTTTTTTCTTTCTTTTTTTTTCTTCTTTTTTCCTCTTAATTCATTGTCAAAACTTCACCATCCGCATATTCCTTAATCTGGGTATATATTTTCACTAAACATATTTTTAGAGCTGTTATCCTACATAACATTTTAGTGTTTGCTATTATTAAAAAAATCAATTTTTGCTGAAAGTCTCTATCCCCTTAGTCTAGAGCACTGAAACATACCTAGTCACTTTTCTATTTCCCTGGCCTCCTTCTTCCCCAGATGAAGAAATGTAGGGTAATCAAAAAGGACTGTGCTCATCATTTCAATATTATTGTAAGAATATCTCTTATCATCCCCTTAGTTTAAAATGAGCCGGTGGTATCTCATTGATGTAAAAATAAATTCCAAAACACTTATCATGGACTGCATGACCCTAAATGACCTGGATCCTGTTTGAACAAATACTAGACTTTATAAGGTACCATTCTTCATTTCCTGATAACTCTAAGTTGTACTCTTCCTTCCCTCTGTTACCAACACCCACAATTTCCTTAGGAGATTTTTATGTAACACTACTTTCTTTTATGTAACTATTCACTCTTTAGATCTTTGCATGGCTCAAGCTTTAGCTCAAAGATCACCTCTTCAGAGAAGCATCACTAACCATCTATATACAGGAAACATCTCCCATTCCAGTCATTTCAATGAGATACTTAATGATAAACTGCAGGAAGGAAAGAGAGAATAAAAAAAGAAAAAGGAACACAGGACCCAGGGAAGCAGGGTAACCATAGAAAAGTAGTGAAGATAGATCTTATCATTATGCTGTAACATTTTAAATTTCTTTAATAAGTAAATTACCATGTCTGTATGTATGGAAGAATAGATAGATAGAGATTAGTTTTTTATGAAAGAATTCAACTCACTAGCCTATAAGTAGAAGAATTTTTAGGGAATATAATTAAATATTGCAATGATTAAAGGGTTTTAAGCATTTATTAACAATTTTGGGATAAGAAATTACGTATTCAACAGTAAAAAAAATATTGAGAAAACAGTGATTCAAGAAACAAAATGAAAATAGTAGAAATGAGAAATTCATTAATTTAATAAGAAAAGGTGGAAGTGATAAAAACAGGTAACGTTTGATTAGTTCCAAATATCAAAATCTTCCATAGATTCAGAAAATACACCCACAGTACCAAATGTAAACCACCTCCTTTCTAAAATGAAAGAAGTTAAAGAATATTATCTCATCAGTACTATGTAACTAGAATAAGACTTTTGGATAGCGAATAAAATTAAGGATTTTCCACGAAGAAATTGTCAATTATTTTATGTGTTTAAGAAGGTTTTTTTTTTTTTTAATATTTTTTATTTATTTATTTGACAGACAGAGATCACAAGTTGGCAGAGAGGCAGGCAGAGAGAGAGGAGGAAGCAGGCTCCCGGCCGAGCAGAGAGCCCGATGCAGGGCTCGATCCCAAGACCCTGGGATCATGACCTGAGCCGAAGGCCGAGGCTTTAACCCACTGAGCCCCCCAGGCGCCCCAGGAAGGTTTTTGACAGTATTAAATTTTGGTAGTGTTAGGTAAATTTGTAAAGGATTTAGCTTGGATGCAACTCCAAGCTATACTTCTAACTGCATTTCATTCATTATTTTTTATTAGTAAAATAAATCCAGAGCCATTTATTTCACCTCTGTAGAAATGTAATTTGTGTAGAGAAAATATTCTTTGTTTATGATTTACTTTCAATTAATTACTTCATCCATTCCTACTTTGGAAGTGTCTGTGTTATCTCCCTTATTTCAAGTATTCTTTTAATTATTTTTATTAATAAATAATGTATTATTTGGCCCAGTGGTACAAGTCTGTGAATCATCAGGCTTACATATTTCACAGCACTCACCATAGCATATACTCTCCCCGATGTCCATAACCCAGCCACCCAATCCATACCCCCCAACCCCCAGCAACCCTCAGTTTGTTTTGTGAGATTAGGAGTCTCTTATATGGTTTGTCTCCCTCCTGACCCCATCTTCTTTCGTTTTTTCCTTCCCTAACCCCCATTACCCCCTGCCCTGCCTCTCAAATTCCTCATATAAGAGAGAGCATATGATAATTGTCTTTCTCTGATTGACTTATTTCGCTCAGCATTTTACACTCTAGTTCCAACCACATCATTACAAATGGCAAAATTTTGTTCCTTTTGATGACTGCATAGTAATCCTGTGTGTGTGTTTGTATCTGTGTGTCTGTGTGTATACCACATCATCTTTTTCCATGTATCTGTTGATAGACATTTAGGTTCTTTCCATAGTTTGGCTATTGTGGACATTGCAACTATAAACATTCAGGTACATGTGCCTCTTTGGATCACTACATTTGTATTTTTGGGGTAAATACCCAATAGTGCAATTACTGAGTCTTGGGATAGCTCTATTTTCAGCTTTCTGAGGAACCTCCATGCCTTTTTTCGTGATGCTGCAGCATCTTGCATTCCCACCAATAGTATAGGAGGGTTCCTCTTTCTCCCCATCCTCACCACTATCTGTCATTTCCTGACTTGTTAATTTTAGCAATTCTGACTGGTGTGAGGTGGTATCTCATTGTAGTATTAACTTGTATTTCCCTAATGCCAAGTGATGTGGAGCACTTTTTCATGTGTCTGTTGACCATCTGGATGTCTTCTTTATAGAAATGTCTGTTCATATCTTCTGCCCATTTCTTGGTTGTTTGTTTGTTCTTTGGGTGTTGAGTTTGTTAAGTTTTTTATAGATTTTAGATACTAGCCCTTTATCTGATATGTCATTTGCAAATAACTTCTCCCATTCTGTTAGTTGTCTTTTGGTTTTGTTGAATGTTTCCTTTGCTGTGCAAAAGCTTTTGATCTTGATGAAGTCCCAATAGTTCATTTTTGCCCTCAGTTCCCTTGCCTTTGGCGATGTTTCTAGGAAGAAGTTGCTGTGGCTGAGTTCAAAGAGGTTGCTGCCTATATTTCTTCTCTATGTTTGTGTGTGGAGTAAGGAAATGGTGCACTTTCATTCTTCTGCATGTGACTGTCCAGCCATCTGGCACTGAGTGCTTGTTTATTGAAGAGATTTTTGATGACTACTTCAATCTCCTTACTGGTTATGGGTCTGTTCAGGTTTTCTGTTTCTTCCTGGTTCAGTTTTGGTAGTTCATATGTCTCTAGGATTGCATCCATTTCTTCCAGATGGTTAAATTTGCTGGCATATAGTTACTCATAATATGTTCTTATAATTGTTTGTATTTCTTTGGTGTTGGTTGTGCTCTCTCCTCTTTCATTTATGATTTTATTAATTTGGGTCCTTTTTTATTTTTGATAATTCTGGCCAGAGGTTTATCAATCTTATTAATTCTTTCAAAGACGAGCTCCTAGTTTCATTGATCTTTTCTACTGTTCTTTTAGTTTCTATTTCATTGATTTCTGCTCTGATCTTCATTCTTTCTCTTCTCCTACTAGGTTTAGACTTTCTTTGCTTTTCTTCCTCTGGCTCCTTTAAGTGTAGTGTTAGGTTATATATTTGAGACCTTTCTTATTTCTTGAGAAAGGTTTCTATTGGTATATACTTTCCTCTCAGGACCACCTTTGCTGTATCCAACAAATTTTGAACAGTGGTGTTTTCATTTTCAGTTGTTTCCATGACTTTTTTTTTTTTTACGTCTTTTCAGTTATTCACTGTATTTATGCATGTAATTCATTCCTTTTTTGTCCTAAGTTTTTTAAAATTTATTTACTTTTTATTTATTTTCAGTATAACAGTATCCATTATTTTTGCACCACACCCAGTGCTCCATGCAATCCATGCCCTCTCTAATACCCACCACCTGGTTCCCCCAACCTCCCACCCCCTGCCTCTTCAAAACCCTCAGGTTGTTTTTCAGAGTCCATAATCTCTCATGGTTCACGTCCCCTTCCAATTTTCCTCAACTCCCTTCTCCTCTTCATCTCCCCATGTCCTCCATGTTATTTGTTATGCTCCACAAATAAGTGAAACCATATGATAATTGACTCTCTCTGCTTGACTTATTTCACTTAGCATAATCTCTTCCAGTCCCGTCCATGTTGCTACAAAAGTTGGGTGTTCATCCTTTCTGATGGAGGCATAATACTCCATAGTGTATATGGACCACATCTTCCTTATCCATTCGTCCGTTGAAGGCATCTTGGTTCTTTCCACAGTTTGGCGACTGTGGCCATTGCTGCTATAAACATTGGGGTACAGATGGCCCTTCGTTTCATGACATCTGTATCTTTGGGGTAAATACCCAGGAGTGCAATTGCAGGGTCATAGGGAAGTTCTATTTTTAATTTTTTGAGGAATCTCCACACTGTTCTCCAAAGAGGCTGCACCAACTTGCATTCCCACCAACAGTGTAAGAGGGTTCCCCTTTCTCCACATCCCCTCCAACACATGTTGTTTCCTGTCTTGCTAATTTTGGCCATTCTAACTGGTGTAAGGTGATATCTCAATGTGGTTTTAATTTGAATTTCCCTGATGGCTAGTGATGATGAACATTTCTTCATGTGCCATGACTTTTTTTTAATTCTTCTTCAATTTCCTGGTTGACCCATTCATTCTGTAGTAGGATGCTCTTTAACCTCCATGTATTTGAGTTCTTTCCAACTTTCCTCATGTTGCTGAGTTCTAGTTTCAAAGCACTGGGGTCGGAAAATATGCAGGGAATTATCCTTTTGGATCTTTTGATCCAGAAAATCTTTGGTACGGGCTGAGGTCTGATATGTGACCCAGGATGTGATCTATTCTGGTGCATGTTCCATATGCACTAGAGACGAATGTATATTCTGTTGCTTTGGGATGGAATATTCTGAATATATCTGTGATGTCCATCTGGTCCATTGTGACATTTAAAGTCTTTATTTCCTTGTTGATCTCTTGCTTAGATGATGTTTCCATTTTAGTGAGTGGGGTGTTAATGTCTCCTACTCTTATTGTATTAATGTCAATGTATTTCTTTGATTTTATTATTAATTTGTTTATATAATTGGCTCCTCCCATTTTAGGGGCATAGATATTCAAAGTTGTTAGATCTTCTTGTTGGACAAACCCTTTAAGTCTGATATAGTGTCCTTCCTCATCTCTTATTATACATTGGCTTAAAATCTAATTTATCTGATATAAGGATTGCCACACTTGCTTCCCTTGGATGTCCATTAGCAGGGTAAATAGTTTTCCACCCCCTCACTTTAAATCTGGAGGTGTCTCTGGGTCTAAAATTAGTTGCTTCCAAACAGCATATTGATGGGTTTTGGTTTTTTATCCTTCTGATACACTGTGTCTTTTGATTGGGGCATTTAGCTCATTTACATTCAGGGTAACTATTGAAAGATATGAATTTAGTGCCATTGTATTGCCTGTAAGGGGACTGTTACTGTATATTGTCCTTTATCCTTTCTGGTCTATGATTTTTAGGCTCCCTCTTTGCTTAGAGGCCCTTTTTCAATATTTCCTGTAAGGCTGGTTTGATGTTTGCATATTCTTTATTTTTTGTTTGTCCTGGAAGATTTTTATCTCCCCTTCTATTTTCAATGTTTGCATAGCTGGATATTGTATTCTTGGCTGTATATTTTTCTCATTTAGTGCTCTGAACATATCATGCCAGTTCTTTCTGGTCTGCCAGGTCTCTGTGGATAGGTCTGCTGCCAATCTAATATTTCTATCATTGTATGTTACAGACTTCTTGTCCGGAGCTCCTTTCAGGATTTTCTCTTTGTCACCAAGACTTGTAAGTTTTACGACTAGCTGACAGGGTGTGTACCTATTTTTATTGATGTTGAGAGGGCTTCTCTGTGCCTCCTGGATTTTGATGCTTGTTTCCTTTGCCATATTAGGGAAATCCTCTACTATAATTTGCTCCAATACACCTTCTGCCCCTCTCTTCGTTCTTCTTCTGGAATCCCTATTATTCTAATATTGTTTCATCTTATGGTATCACTTTTCTCTCAAATTCTCCCCTCGTGAACCAGTAGTTGTTTGTCTCTCTTTTGCTCAGCTTCTTTATTCTCCATCATTTGGTCTTCTATATTACTAATTCTCTCTTCTGCTTCATTTATCCTAGCAGTAATAGCCTCCAATTTTTATTTCACCTCATTAATAGTTATTTTATTTCAACTCGGTTAGATTTTAGTTCTTTTATTTCTCAAAAAAGGGATTTTATTTCTCCAGAAAGGGATTCTCTAATATCTTCCATGCTTTTTTCAAGCCCTGCTAGCATCTTGATATCCATCATTCTGAATTCTAGATCTGACATTACCAATGTCCATATTAATTACCTCCCTAGCTGTCGGTACTGCTTCTTGTTCTTTTTTTTTTTTTTTGAGGTGAGTTTTTCCACCTTGTCATTTTATCCAGATAAGAATATAGAAGTGAAAGAATAAAATACTAAAAGGGTGCAATGACCCCTGAAAAATATATGCTAACCAAATCAGAGGAGACCCGAAACCAGGCAGAGAAGAAAGAGGAAAAATAAATTAAAATAGATAGATATAGATATAGATATAGATATAGATATAGATATAGATATAGATATTAGACTGATGAATAAAACATAGTCACCCAACTTGATTTTGGGTGTATTCTGGTCGCTTAGGAGAAACTACCTCCCAAAATTTTAAAGAAAGAAATAATTATATATATACATGAAAATAAGGTAAATAATGAAGAAGGGATGTAATATGACATGACTGTAAAGATGAATAATTTAAAAGATCCCTTTTTTATTTTTTTTTTAATTTCTCTCAGTGTTCCAGAATTCATTCTTAAAAAAAAATTCTAAAAAAGGAATTTGTAAGATAAGTTGGTTGGGAAAAGAAAAAAATAAGAAGGAGAGAATGTGATCAGGACTGAGACTAGAACAAAGCCATACACTAGATTTAGGGTATATTTTGATTTATTAGAAGAAATTGTATCCCAAATTTTTAAAGAAAAAACCTACATATATACAACAAGTAAGGTTAAATACAATGAAGGGACAAAATATGAATATAACAATGAAAATTTTAAAAGATTTTTTTAAAGGTATTGTTAAGATAAAATGGTTTAAAAATATTAAAAGAGGAAAGAGGAAAGGTTTAAAAAAATAGACTAAGAAAAAATAAGATTTTAAAAAATTTAACTTTGCATAACTAAAGGGCCATGGGGAAGAAGCCATGAATTCTGTGTGTTGCTTTCCTCTAACTCTGGAGTTCCACAGTTCTTGTTGATCCTTGAACTAGGTCTTGGCTGGATGATCTTGCTGCATTTCTGGGGAGGGGCCTGTTGCAGTGATTCTCAAATGTCTTTGTCCAAGGTGGAATTGCACTGGCCTTGCCAGGGTCCAAGCTAACTAATATGCTTGGGTTTGCTCTCAGTAGCTTTTGTTTCCTGAATGCTTTCCGTACAGCTTTGGAGGACAGGAATGAAAATTATAGCCTCCCTGTTTCCGGCCCTGAGGAGCCGAGAGCTTGGGGCCCCACTCCTCAGTGCAGCCTCAGAGATAAGCAGTCAATCCCTCCCGTTCCCTGTTCTCCAGCTGTGCTCCATGCTCACCCAGGGTATTACCAAGTGTTTCTATCTCTGGTGAACAACCCCATTTGGAGTCTCCAAACCCAGCAGATTCCTGCAGTGCACTCCCACACTGCTCCTCCCGGAGGAGGAAGGAGGGGTTCTCTCCAGATCTGCCACTTGTGGGGTCCCTGGTCGAAGAACAGTTGTCCGACTGTGCCTTGGATCATGCTTTAAGATAACTCTAAGCTGACACCTCACTCCTTGGCTCCATCTCTGTAGCTGGCTTCACCTCTCTGATAGCTGATAGCCCTGCCACACTCAGATACTCCTGGTCTTTCCATGACCCCTCTTGGGTCCTGAAATCACACTCTCCCTGGGGGGCTCCATCCCTGCTTACCCTCTGGAGCAATGTCCCTCAGTGGAGGGGACTTCTAAAAATTCAGATTTTGTGCTCCACTGCTCCACTGCTTGCCAGGAGCCGGCTCCTCCCCCCTGCAGTCTATCTTCCTATCACTTTGGATTAATTTCTCCTCATGTCCTGCCTTCCAGAAAGTGGTCAATATTCTGTACCTAGAATTGCTGCTCTTCTTCTCTCCTGTCTCCTGTTGAGTTTGTAGGTGTTTGGAATGGTTTGATTACTATCTAGCTGAATTCCTGGGACCTAATGATACTTCAGTCTCCTACTCCTCTGCCATCTTGTTTCCTCCTCAAGTATTTTTTTAAGTAGATTCAATACCCACAAGTGATTTGTAAATGGCAAAGAAATCATCAATGTACATAAAATACAGTTTAAATGTTTTTAAAATATTATACTGTCTTTCCAAACACTGTGCCAATATTATTTTTGAGGTAGAGTTTTTAAGAATGTATTCATTTGAATAAATAGCTTTCTACTTCAGATTCCTTATTACATAATGTGATGGTGTTGGTGAAGCTGACAAATTACAAAGGAATATGTGTGTGCGTGCTTGAGCAATTGTGTGTGTGTGTATGTGTAAATATAAGTACACCTAGTTGAAAGAAACATGAACATTTTCATTCAGGAATTATTATAATTTTATTCTATTGGTAAAACTAAATATAACTAAAAATCATGCACAAAATACTCAGTTAAAAGTACTTCTCTAAATGGCAGGCCAAAATTTATCACAGTAGTATGAATATATGACACCTATTTGAAAATTGAAATAAATTTTCATCCTTTCATTCTTTCAGCAGTTATAAAAAATATTAAATATTTTACCCAAGACTGACACTAAAATAACAGTGTTTTGTCTTTCCTCTGTCATGGTATGCAACATCCATAGATTCAGAATTTTAGCACAGAACTAAAATGCAAAACATCTAATCAAACACAATGCATAAAATAATATATACTAAATTATAGTTAGCACATTTACTTGTGTATTTACTTGCATATAAACATAAAAATAAAATGCTACCTGGCAGTGAAAATCTAAGTTTGTGTCATGTGCACCTCAGCGTATTTGTTAACATGAAAATCCTATGAGTTAGCTACTTCTGCCTATTGTTTACTGGTTTATTAATCCTCAAGCAACAAATTCATTACACTTAATTTGTAATGCACTTATTTCTTTGATTTACTTTATTGCAAAATGTAAAGTTCTTTAAATCTAGGCAAATAATATTGTATATGCTGAACAAATTTTTTAAGGAAAAAAATTTCCTTAAAATTTTTAAGGAAATATAGTTTCCAATATAGTTGACACACATTGTTACATTCATTTCAGGTGATTCAATGTCTCTTTTTTATGACTGCATAATAGTCTGAATATTTTAAAATATTTATACAATTTAAGAGACTTGCATATCTGGATGTGGGAAAAAAGAAAAGGAGACTAGGATTCAGTTGCAGATATTTTTAATGATGTATCTCAAGTGTAACTGCCTTCTTGTAAGAAACTGTCTTTCACCCTGCAGTTAAACTCAAGTTTATAATATCAAATAGCCATATTAAGATACATTCTTTCTGGGGCGCCTGGGTGGCTCAGTGGGTTAGGCTGCTGCCTTCGGCTCGGGTCATGGTCTCAGGGTCCTGGGATCGAGTCCCACATCGGGCTATCTGCTCAGCAGGGAACCTGCTTCCCTCTCTCTCTCTCTGCCTGCCTCTCTGTCTACTTGTGATTTCTCTCTGTCAAATAAATAAATAAAATCTTAAAAAAAAAAAAGATACATTCTTTCTATATTACACAAACATAAAAAGATGAGGTCTTGCCATTTGCAACAACATGAATGGACCTAGAGGATATCATGCTAAGTGAAATAAGTCAGACAGAGAATGACAAATACCATATGATTATGCTCATATGTAGAATCTAAAAAACAAAGTAAATGAATAAACAAACAAAAATGAGATATACAAAGCACAAACTGATGGTTGTCAGAAGGAAGAGAGGTAAGGAAATGGGCAAAATAGGTGAAGGGGAGTGATAGATATAGTCGTCTGGTTATAGAATGAGTAAATCATGGGAATAAAAGGCACAACATGGGGAATGTAGTCAGTGGTATTGTAATAGCATTGTATGGTGACAGATGGTAGCTACACTTCTGGTGAGCATAAAATAAGTGTAAAGATACTAAATTACTTTGTTCAGCCCCTGAAACTCATGTTACATTGTGTCAATAATAGTCAAATTCAGCTCCTAAAACCAATGTTACATTGTATCAACTATAGCCAAATAAAAAAAAAGTTTCTCGGGGCGCCTGGGTGGCTCAGTGGGTTAAAGCCTCTGCTTTCGGCTCAGGTCATGATCCCAGGGTCCTGGGATCGAGCCCCACATGGGGCTCTCTGCTCAGCAGGGAGCCTGCTTCCTCCTCTCTCTCTCTGCCTCTCTGCCTACTTGTGATCTCTGTCTGTCAAATAAATAAATAAATCTTTAAAAAAAAAAGTTTCTTAAGATACACTCTTTCTCCCATTTTTAGGTTGCCTTTTAGTTTTATTGATTGTTTCCTTTGCTGTGCAGAGCTTTTTATTTTGATTAAGTCCTAATAGTTTATTTTTGCTTTTGTTTGTCTTGCCTCAGGAGGTCTTTCTAGTAAGAAGTTGCTGTGGCCAAGGTCAAAGAGCATACTGCCCATGTTCTCCTTTAGGATTTTTCTGATTTCTTGTCTCACATTTAGGTCTTTCATGCATTTTCAATTTATTTTTGTGTTGGAGATAGTTTTTTCCTAAATAAGAGAATTGCAACTGTTATTACTTTACCAAGGTAACTAATAACTCATTCTATTCGATTCTTATTTGTTATACTCTATGACAGGCTATCTTTTTTTTTTTTTTAAGAAAAACCATATATATTCTAACACCTATTATATCCTCTAATACTATCAAAATGTTTCTTTGACCTATATAAGAAAGCTAGTTACCTAATTCCAAGAACAAAATTATAACAAAGATTATAATTTTGTATAATAATGTGTTCTTTGGCAGATATTTTACTCAGAGAAAGACAGCTATAAGTAATGAAATATTAAAATGAATACCTTGTGCAATATAAAATTAATCCTCTGAAAAGTTTTAATACAGAAATAGAGTATATTATTGTAGCTGATCTTTTTGGTAGACTGGAAAGAAAAAATAAATAAAGACTCAAAAGGAAATAACAGCCTTCTACTATAGTTTCGTCATATCTTACCTTTCTGAAAAAATAGAATTGCAAGGTTAAATACAATTGTTAGTTTTTTGTGGCACCATATATGGTACTGAAAAGTGGTATGTCACTATTTAAAGTGTCTGTCCGTAACAATAGTCTCTATGCTGAAAAGTCTAAGGTACACTTTTCAGTCCACTGCAGGTGGCTGACTATTTCTTGAAACTCTTTTCCCTGAGTCATTCAACATTGTCATTCAGTGCTCAGTCCCATAACTCAGGCCACTGTACTGATTACGCCTTTACTCTTTCTACAGTCTCCTAAGATACTCATTCCTCTACCTCTGTTCTGTATACAAACACACATACACACACATCACATTAATCCACTCTAGATATGACAGCACTCTAGACATCTAGACCAGTGCCCAGTGGTCAAAAACACAGACTCTGGACCAAAAATATTTGGATCCATATCTGCCTCCATCATTTGCAAGCATATCATCTTGAACAAGCTATTCAGCCTTTCTTTATAACATCAGGAAAATAATAGCATTTACTTCATAATATATAACAAATAAACCAGTGCATATAAATAGCTTTCAATGTATACAAAATAAGTACTCTGTAAGGATTAGCTTTAAGTTCTGTGAACAATAAATTAGATCATATCAATCCCCTCTCAGACCTTTCATTGGATTTCTGTAACAGTGAAAATTAAAAATTCAGACTGCTCACCCCAGCCTTCAAGACCTGGGGATAACCTGGCTCCCCTATCACTTCCTCCTTCACCTCTTGCTACCTGGCTTTCTTTCATTTGCTTTAATATGTCATGGCGTTTTTATTCTACTTCAGTATTTCATCCCCTGATTCCTCCTATGTGAAAAGCTTCTTCTTCATTCTTGTTCTATAAAGCCATAGAATAAAGATATTTAAATTGGTAGGCCATGCAGTCTCTGTTGCAAGTACTCAACTCTGCTGGCCTAGTGCAACAGTAGCTACAAACAACAAGTGGAAGAATCAGGCACTGAGCAATTGACCAGTGGGCTATAGTTTGCCTAGCCACTGTAATTCTTCACTGCCTAATTTAAATGCTATCTCTAAAAGAGAGTTTTACTGATGCCATTTTTCTGCATTTCAGCCTTGTGATTGTGTTTTTTCATAACACCACAATGTATAATCATTTGATTTAGTTACTTGTTTGCTATTCTTTATAAGACCCTCACATACACTCAATTCTGAGTGTTTAGCACAGTGCCTATTGCTTAGAAGGTGCTTGATAAATACTTTTTGAATAGATAAATAAATCCCATCTTATCTGACATTAAGAGTCAAGAAAAACAAATCAGTAGAACATTGCTAAAGGAGCTGTATAGATTACCAATTGCATAAATTCATGCTTTATAAAGAATTTTTGAAATAAGCTTTATTGAAGAATGTAAAGAAATCTGCCTCTTGCAGTCCCAAACTCATAGTATCCTAGAATGTTGATAGCCCTTATGTTTCTGCTGCCTTGTGATTGCCTAGGGATTAGAGATAAGCATGACCTCATTTTTGTTGAATATGCATGTTATGAGAATTAGAATCAAACAGGCCATCTGGGGGATAGAGTCTTCCTCTAGCATTGTTCATTTCATAGTATACATGAGGGATATTCATTTCATGGAGAAAATTAAGAAGTCACAGCAATCAAAGCATGCTCCATTTTAAAAAGTTCATGGTATGCTTTAGGGCTAAATATTCACAGCATGCATTTTAAAGATGCAATTAGGGGCAATGATGCACAAAATTGCATGTGCAAAGAAAATATTATTTTTAGAAATGCAATCGAAACATCCAAAGGAACTAAAAATAAAAGATTGTACTGCTCAGGTGAGAACCTGTAGCAATGTAATAAGCTCTATACTTAGCAGAAGGTAGTATTACATTGGAGAAAGGTGTTTTCAGTGAAGCTTTTCAGATGTCCCAAATTCAATAACCTTTGATCTAGATGGATACAACTCATATCCAAGACAATCAAGATTTTGGATGATATTGTTAAATCATGTTTAGATATGAATGTTCATAATTACATGCATCTGTTTAATCTCTGATTTGTTATATTCTATATCCCTTGCTAAAATAATATCAAAATGATAAGATTACTTTTTTTGAGACACAGTTCTTCATGGGTTTAAACTTTCTAATTATTTGTTATATGATACATAAATTACAATGATCCCCATGCTCTTGGTGATGGTCAGTTTTTTTTAAATGGATTCAATACTGCTCTTCTCTCAGTGTACTTCATTTGGGTGTGGTGCCCTGAGTAGATTTGTACTTTATTCTATTGATTTTCAAACTATTTTTTCTATGTATGGAGCCATAAATCCAGCTTACATCATCTTCAAAAATGTATGGATTACATTTTCAATAAAAACAATACTTTATGTGAACTGTAAAGTAAATGTGAACATTTTTACAATTTTGTGAAGTTTAATCTCTCTAAATAAATAGAAATACAGTGAAATCATTTGAACACAATATGAAACAAATCTGTAGAGAAAAGAAATTTGCTAGTATGTACTACTATTAAAAACGAATGAAAGGGAGAAAAACTGGCCCAACTAAAGTTGAACATTTTGGTTAAAAGTATCTTTCTATGAAAATTATTTTTACAGTTTACCTTCTCATAATTTTTTAGATGATTGTAAGTAATTGTAGCTATTGTGCAGCGGTTACTACTACTTAAAAAGTCACTTAATCTAAGAATCATAACTGTTCAGGTAAATTAGTGGGTTTTTTCATTCCCTGTACCTGATGTTGAGCCTCTGTTTAAGCTTAAAAATCTAGATACAAACAAGGTGAATAATATATTCTTCAAGCTGTGTAATGGTAAGCTACATGATAGTTAAAAGTACAAAGTTCATATTCATAGGGAAAGAGTAAATATTTTAAATAAAATATTTGCCATTCAAAATTAAACTCCAATATACCCCATTTAAAAAGACTCCAGGGGAGCCTGGGTGGCTCAGTTGGTTAAGTATCAAGTCATGATCCCGGAGTCCTGGGATCAAGTCCTGAATTGGGCTCCCTGCTCAGCAGAGAATCTGTTTCTTCCTCTCCCACTCCCCATGCTTGTGTTCATGTGCATGTGTGCTCTCCCTCTCTCTCCCCTGCTCTCTGTCAAATAAATAAATAAGATTCTCTCCCTTTCCCTCTGCCCCTCCCCCTTCCTCTGTCCCTCTCTAAACAAACAAACAAACAAACAAAAAAGACTTTAAAATTATCCCTTTATGATACAGAATCCATGTCTTATTCAGAATCTAGAATAGCATCTGTTACAAAGCAAACATGCAACACATATCTATATAAATAAATCTATCATTATTGCCATCACTTGTTTCAGGATTTAGAAATGAAACTACATCTAGATATTGACAAGGACATAAATGATTACAGGAAGACTTTACAGAAGAGACTTGAACTACTTTTAAAAGGGGAATGGTTAGGGAAGGGCAATGTGAAAAAGTCATCAGAGAGTGGGACAGTGAGAGGAGAGTTGACCTGACAGAGAAAAAAAAGGCTTCAAAGGCATTGGAAGTGTAAAATGTGTTTCATTAGCAGCACTTTAAAACAACTGTAGAAACATATCATGGAGAATACACTAGATGATGTACAATGCTCAAATATTGAGGAGACTTAAGGAGAAATAAGGGAGAATGATAAATGGCAATGTAGATAGGGTTGTTGTGACAGTCTGACTGCATTTTCTGATGTTTTTGCCCACTGTTATCTTTTTTCCTTCTGTCCCATATCTGGGCATACTGGAAAGAAAGCTTGGATGCTCCTTTCTTTTGAAACAGTGGGAAATTCAGACCAGTCAAGCCCAGCCTCACATGCAGGAACCTTCAGCCCAGCCCTACCAACTAACTACCACAGAAACCAAGCCAGTCTCCTTCCCTGCTCTCTCAAGACATTTTATACCAACTCGGAAGGCATGTCTGTTGTCCCCAGAAAGTTTTGTTATATGAGTAACAAGTCTTTTATTACCTCCTTGGTGTGTGTGCTATCATTAGTCTCTCCATAAGAACCAAAGTTTGGGTCAGAGTCCATCCTGTTTACGCAGAGTGGCCACAAAAATTATATTCCAAAGTATATTTGGATTTAGATCAGAAATTTTGTCTTTGTTCAGTATGAGACAATATGAACCACTTCTCAAAGAAAAGAATTTTTATACTCATCCTTCATTGTACAAAGTTGTTTTCATCCGCCAGATCACAAACCCAAATTCCACTAAGTGCACTCTCTTCACATCCCTTGTCCTCACTTCCTATGACCCCACTCTTCCCAATTCCTGATTTTGATGTCATGCTGATGTGAATTTCTGATTCTATTTGAATATTTGAAGAGTTTTATTTA
This sequence comes from Mustela erminea, assembly GCF_009829155.1. NCBI lineage: Eukaryota > Metazoa > Chordata > Mammalia > Carnivora > Mustelidae > Mustela > Mustela erminea. The sequence continues at coordinate 106,361,165 of NC_045617.1, read as the reverse complement.
CATGGTAAAATGAGTTCTTTTAACATACCAGTAATCAAGAAACTTGTCATTGATAAGTCATTGATGCAGCTTTTAGACACACCTTACAAAAGAGAATAGTTGGCCGTGCTCTATGGTAAGCTGTTTAAATAATTCATAAATCATGGTCCAGGAGAAGCTTAGAGTATTTTCAAATTATATATGACATGAACATTTATTTTTCACTGAACTATAGTTACTCCAGGATCAAAGGTTGTGCCAAAATTCAAGTGTGTAAAAATGATCACTCACTCAAGGAGTATTTGGTTTATACCCCACAGAGGTCAAATATATATGTTGCACTGGATACTTGGAGGCATGTATTTAACACTTGTCAGGGAGAGCTTACTTTTCATTTGTTTCTAGCCTGCTTTCAAAACTTTCCCCTTGAGAGAAGACAAAGTAGTTGACAGTAGGAGGCTTTGAGTATAAGGGAAAGGCCGGAAAGCAGGTTGGAGAGAGTAGGAAGAACCTCAAAGTATCAATATATTTCTTAAACTTATTTTGAGTAAAATAAAAACTAGTGAGATATTTCTAACCTGTCAAAACAAAGTGAATCTTTGCTCCTGGCTACAGCTTTCAAATGAAAATAAGACACTATAAGATTTCTTGCTTTAAACATCTTTTATAGCGGTACACTTTCCCCTGACTTTTCTTTATATTGTTCCATGGGGCTTGCTATTTTATATATCACTTTTATTTTCTTTAAGCCAGCAAAATCCCGGTTTGGATGCTTTGCCTTCCAGTGACCCAACTGCCTTATCATTTTATCTAATAGTTGTAAAATTAGAGCGCTCTGACAAATCCCTTATGGCCTTGCTGAGCCCTAGGAAAGAATTTTCAGTGGATCCTGGAAATGGGAACTCTAAAGAATTTTGCTGTGGGTAACTTTTAAACCAAAGGCACAATCTTTGAATGGGGATCTTGAGACTGAAATCACTTTGTAACTTAATTGTATCAATTTTAATTTTGTATTTATATCTTGTTGTTTGTTTTTGCCAAGCCCTAGAGGCAACACTCTGCCATCTCACTTTGTTTCCTAGTATATTTCCCAGAACAGAACTCCATAGGATTTATGACCCAATTTTTGCCTTTTGATTTAATCTGAAAGATATCCAACTCACATCAAGCACAGAGCTGGCAGTTAGGAACGATAAAGCTGTCTCTCTCCCAACCCAAGGTTGCTAAAAGGTTCAGATCAAGTCTGTGTCTCACTTCCTGTGCCATAGTCTCTCTTCCTGCATACAAATAAGTTTGATTTCTGCTGCTGTGTTCATGTTTGTTATTTAGAGAAATTTAATTACCATGATAAAATTATTTAAAAATATATATTCTAAGAGAAAGCAGTTCAAGAAATTTGTTCCCTGATGGAAGTTGGGTCTGGTATGGAAAAATTAACATTAGTAATAATAATAATGGACAATATTGTAATTTTAACATGATATTGATAATAGTATGAGACTTTGTTTTCTCTGTTTCTAAAAACTGCTTTGTAAACGTCTCTGTTATCTGCCCTGGGTAATTAATTATTAATAAAATGTTTTGCAATGTATTTTATATCATAAGTGGAAAGCACTTAAATGGATAATTTTTTATTTAAATTTTAATTAACATACAGTGTGATATTGATTTCTGGCATAGAATTCAGTGACTCATCATTTATATATAACATTCAGTGTTCATCACAAGTGCCCTCTTTAATAGCCCTTTCCCCACTTACCTCCTTCCATCAACACTCAGTTTGTTCTCTATCATTAAGAGCCTCTTAGTTTGTTTCCCTCTGTCCTTTCCCCTCGTCCCAGATGTTCATCTGTTTCTTTCTTAAATTCCACATGTAAGTAAGATCATATGGTATTTGTCTTTCTCTAACTTATTTCACTTAGCATAGTACACTCTAACTCCATCTATGTCGTTGCAAATGGCAAGGTTTCATTCTTCTTGATGACTGAGTAAAATTCCAGTGTATATACATCACATTTTCTTTATCCATTCATCAGTTGACGGACATTTGGGTTCTCTGCATAGTTTGGCTATTGTTGATAATGCTGCTGTAAACATCAGAGTGCATGTACCCCTTTGAATCTGTATTTTTGTATTCTTTGGTAATACCTAGTAGTTCAATTGCTGGATCATAGGGTAATTCTATTTTTAACTTTTTGAGGAACCTCCACACTGTTTTCCAGAGTGCTGCATCAGTTTGTTCTCTGACCGACAGTGCAATACCATCCCCACCAACACCTGTTCCTTCTTGTGGTGTTGATTTTAGCCATTCTGACAGGTGTGAGATGGTATCTCATTGTGATTTCGATTTGTATTTCCATGATGATGAGTGATGTTGAGCATCTTCTCCTGTGCCTGTTAGCCAACTGCATCTCTTCTTTGGAAAAGTGTCTATTTTTATCTTCTGCCCATTTATTAACAAATTATTTGGGGTTTTTTTGTTGTTGTTGAGTTTCATAAGTTCTTTATAAATTTTGGATACTAACCCTTTATCAGATATGTCATTTACAAATATCTTCTCCCATTCCATAGATTGCCATTTAGTTTTGTTGGTTGTATTCTTCAATGTTCAGAAGCTTTTTATTTTGATGAAGTCCCAGTAGTTCTTTTTTGCTTCTGTTTCTCTTGCCTCTAGTGATATGTATAGTAAAAAGCTGCTATGGCCAATGTCAAAGAGGTTGCTGCCAGTGTTCTCCTGTAGGATGGTTTCCTGTCTCATTTAGGCCTTTCATCCATTTTTAATTTATTTCTGTGTATAGTGTAATAAAATGGTCCAGTAACAACCTCCTTTATGTTGCTGTCCAGTTTTCCCAACACCATTTGTTAAAGAGACTGTCCTTTTTCCATTGGATATTCTTTCCTGCTTTGTTGAAGATTAGTTGACCATAGAGTTGTGGGCCCATTTCTGGGTTCTCTATTCTGTTCCATTGATCTATATGTCTTTTTGTGTGTGTGTGTGCCAGTACCAGACTGTCTTAATGACTACAGCTTTGTAATATAGCCTAAAGTCTGGAATCGTGATGCCTCCAGTTTTCTTTAACTTTTTCAATTCTGCCTTGGCTATTCAGGGTTTTTTTTGTGGTTCCTTACAAATTTTAGGATTGTTTGTTCTACCTGTGAAAAATGCTGGTGGTAGTTTGATAAGGATTGCATGAAATGTGTAGATGACTTTGGGTAATAAAGACATTTTAACAATATTTATTCTTCCAATCCATGAGAATGGAATGCTTTTCCATTTCTTTGTGTCTACTTCAATTTCTTTCCTAAGTGTTCTATAGTTTTCAGAGTACAGATCTTTTACCTCTTTAGTTAGATTTATTCTTAGGTATCTTATTGTTTCTGGTTCAGTTGCAAATGGGATCAATTCTTGGATTTCTTTGTCTTCTAATTTGTTATTAATGTATAGAATTGCAACATATTTCTGCACATTGATTATATATCCTGCAACTATGCTGAATTCATGTATTAGTTCTAGCCATTTTTTGGTGCAGTTTTGGATTTTCTACATAAAGTATCATGTCTTCTGCAAACAGTGAAAGTTTGACTTTTTCCTTGCTGATTTGGATGCCTTTATTTCCTTTTTGTTGTTGATTGCTAAGGCTAAGACTTCAAGTACTATCTTAAGTAGTAATGGTGAGAGTGGACATCCTTGTTTTGTTCCTGACCGTAGTGGTAACATTCTCAATTTTTCCCCATTAAGAATAATAATAGCTGTAGGTCTTTCGTATATGGCCTTTATGATGTTGAGGATGTTTCATATATCCCTATTTTGTTGAGGGCTGTTATCAAGAATGGATGCTGGAGTTTGACAAATGCTTTTTCTGCATCTACTGACAGGATCATATGGTTCTTACCCTTCTATTTTCCCTTTCCTTATTCCTTTTCTTAATGTGATATATCACATTGATTGATTTCAGAGTGTTGAATCACACCTGCAACAAAGGAATAAATCCCACTTGATCATGGTGAATAATGCTTTTAATATACTATAGAATTGATTTGCTAGTATTTTATTAAGAAATGTTGCATTCATGTTCATCAGGGATATTGGCCTGTAATTCTCCTTTTTAGTGCAGTCTGTGACTGGTTTTGGAATCAAGGTAATACTAGCCTTCTAGAATGAGTTTAGAAGTTTCCTTCCATTTCTGTTTATTTTTTTTTTAATTTATTTTTAGTATTCCATTTCTGTTTAAAGAAACAGTTTGAAAAGAATATGTATTAGCTCTTCTTTAAATTTCTGGTAGAATTCTCCCAAATTCTGGCCCAGGACTTTTGTTTGTTGGGAAATATTTTATTACTGATTCAATTTCTTTGTTGGTTATGGGTCTGTTCAAATTTTCTGTTTCTTGCTCTTTCAGTTTTGGTAGTTTGTACATTTCTAGGAATTTATCCATGTCTTCCAGATAGCCCAGTTCATGGGCATATAATTTTTAATAGTATTATCCCATAATTGTTTGTATCTCTGTGGTGTTGGTTGTGATTGCTTCTCTTTCATTTGTAATTTTATCTATTTGGGTTCTTTCTCTTTTCATCTTGATAAATCTGGCTAGGGAGTTAACAATTTTATTAATTCTTTGAAAGAACCAGCTCTTAGTTTAATTGATCTGTTCTACTGGTTTGGTTTGATTTCCTTTCTATATCATTTATTCCTTCTCTGGTCTTAATTATTTTCCTTTTTTGCTGGGTTTAGTTTTTATTTGCTGTTCCATTCCTAGTTCCCTTTGGTGTACAGTTAGGTTTTTCTTGCTTCTTGAGGAAGGCCTGTATTGCAATATGCTTCCTTCTTAGGACTTGCCTTTGCCACATCTCAAAGGTTTTAGACTGTCATGTTTTCATTTTCATTTGCTTCCATGTCCTTTTTTTTTTTCTTTTTTTAATTTCCTGATTAAGCCATCCATTCTTTAGTAGGATGTTCCTTAACCTCCATGTATTTGTGGTCCTTTCAAATTTTGTCTTGTGGTTGACCTCAAGTTTCATAGCATTGTGTCTGAAAATAGGTATTGTATGATCTAAGTGTTTCTGTACTTGTTGAGGGCTGATTTGTTACCCAGTATGTGATCTATTCTGGAGCTTTCTGTATGCACTCAAAAAGGATGTTTATTCTGCTGCTTTAGGATGAAGTGTTCTGAATATATGTTAAATTCATCTGATCCAGTGTGTCATTCAAAGCCCTTGTTTCTTGTTGCTCTTCTGCTTAGATGATCTGTCCATTGCTGTGAGTGGGATATTAAAGTCCTCTACTGTTACTGTATTATTATCCATGAGTTTATGTTTATTTTTAATTGATTTATGTATTTGGGTGCTCCCAAGTCGGGGAAATAAATATTTACAATTGTTAAATCTTCTTGATGGATATACCCTTTAATTATGTTATAATACCCCTCTTCAACTCTTGTTAAAGTCTTTTGTTTTAAAATCTAGTTTGTCTAATTTAAGTACGGCTACTCTAACTTTCTTTTGACATCCATTCGTATGATAAATTGTTCTCCATCCCCTCACTTTCAATCAGAAGGTGTCTTCAGGTCTAAAATGAGTCTCTTATCGGCAGCATATAGATTTATCTTGCTTGTTTTATCCATTCTGATACCCTGTGTCTTTTGATTGGAACAGTTAGTCCATTTACATTCAGAGTGGTTATTAAAAGATATGAATTTAATGTAATTGTGATATCTATAGTGTTGGTGTTTCTGGTGATGTTCTCTGGTCCTTTCTAGTCTTTGTTGCTTTTGGTCTTTTTTTCCCCATTCAGGGTCCTCCTTAATGTTTCTTTCAGGGCTTATTTAGAGGTCACTAATTCCTTTAGCTTGTGTTTGTCTAGGAAACTCTTTATCTCACCTTCTATTCTGAATGACAGCCTTCTTGGATAATGTATTTTTCACTGCATATATTTCCCATTCAGCATGTTGAATATATTCTCCCACCTGCCAAGTTTCTGTAGACAGATGTGCTACAAACCTGATCTGCCTTCAATTGGAGGTTAAGGACTTTTTCTCTTGCTGCCTTCAGAATTCTTTCCTTGTCTGTGTATTTTGTGAATTTGACTATGATATGCCTTGGCAATGGTTGGCTTTTTTAAATTTAGTGGAAGTTTTCTGTGTTTCTTGGATTTTGATGTGTGTATCCTTCCCCAGATTAGGGAAGTTTTCAGTTATAATTTGCTCAGATAACCTTCTGCCCCTCTTTCTCATTCTTTATCTTCCACGACTCCTATGATACAACCATTATTCCATTTTAATAAGTCACTGAGTTCCCTAAGTCTATCTTCTTGACCCTTTACTATTGTTTCTTTCTTTTTATCTTTATTATTTTCCATAATTTTATCTTTTGTATCACTGATTCATTCCTCTGCTTTGTCCATCCTCGTTTTTATGGCATCCATTCAGGTTTGCATCTCAGTTACAGCATTTTTAATTCCAGCCTGACTTATTTTAGTTCTTTTATCTTTGCCGTAAGAGATTCATATCTCCAGTGTCAGGGTCCCTGGGTGGCTCATCTGGTTAAACATTTGTCTTCAGCTAAGGTCATGATAAGCAGGGTCCTGGGATTAAGCCCCACATCAAACTCCCTTCTCAGTGGGGAGTCTGCTTCTCCCTTTCCCTCTGTCCTCCACCCCCCACTTATGTGCTTTCTCATTTGTAGTGAAACTTGGGGTTACTCTCACTCACTTTCACTCTCTCTTTCTCACTCTCTCAAATAAATAAATAAAATCTTAAAAAAAGAGAGATTATCTAGTGTCTTGTGCTTTTTTCAAGCCCAGCTGGTATTATAATTGTTGTTTTAAATTCTAGTTGAGACACCTTCCTTATATCTATATTGATTACATTTCTGGCCATCATTTCTTCCTGTTCTTTTTTTGGGGGGTGAATTCCTCCTTCTTCTGAAAGTCATTTTTCCAGTTTGTAGACATGCAGCTTTGTTCTCTAAGATTTACAATCGATTTCTTGGGTGTTCAGAATGATTTGATATTTATCTAGCTGTGTTTCAGAGAGGAGGCAGTCTTTGTGTCACCTTACTCCTCTGCCATCTTACCTCTGGTCAAGCCTTAAATGGCTATTTTTGAAAATCCCTAAACTAGAACTATATTTGCATAGTCTAGGAAGAATTAGTCTTAAAATATCCAAAATATTCTCCTGATTTACTTGTTAGTTTATATACTGACTACAAAGGACCAGACAAGTTCCTGAATTCTACAAATATTAATTCCTTTCAGTCTTCTAACAAAGTTATGAGTTAGGTGTCATTATTATTATTATTATTTAGGAAAAATGAAAACCAAGACAGAGAAGAGCTTAAGTATGTTATCCAAGGTCACACAAACAGTATAACTGGAGAGATGAAAACTCAGGCAGTCTGACTTCAGGCTCCACAATCGTAGCCACTCTCCAATGTTCTTCCTAAGTGCCATAAAATGCTTATGCATATTAGAAGTAATTATTCATATATTCAAACTCAGAAAGTCCTTGACGGTTCCCAGAAATTTAGAACTATGTAACTAAGGCATTAGTTCACTAATTTATATCCTTAAGCCGTATTTAAAAAAAAAAAAAAAAAAAGTAGCTTTCTTCTGGGGGGAATGCTTATGTAATGAAAATGGGTACTGTATATTTAATAGTAATTTAATTCTAAAATTTGATTTCTAATCTCATATTATTGGCACCATTTCTATAATTTGTTTTCATTTATTAATTTTTTTTTACTATTGGATTCTGTTTCTTTAAGTAAATTAAATTCATTTGAAATGCTACCTCAGGCAGGATAAAAGTTATGTATGCTTACAGCATTTAGAAACAGCTAATATATCTACTAAATGACTATAAAAGGATGATTACCCCCAAAAAAGGGTGAATTGCACATTATCATTACTAAATATAATGCCCATGAGAATGAAACCAGGCAGGTGGGTATCAAACATATTTCAAATTAAGAAATGAAAGAATTGGTTACTGTCTAACCCTGACTGCCAAACAAAAACAGGCATTATCTGATCCCTGTCCACAGGTGAACTTTGTGGTGATAGGTACTTAGATATTAGCCTTTGATTAGTCTACAGTGCACCAAAGTAGAGGGAGGTACAAAGATGGTAATACAAGAAAAATAGTGAAGCACCTAATAGAAATTGGGACTTTAGGAGGGGTAATTTTTTTGAAATTGGTTTTAGATGAGTCAAATTGGAACTAGGTCATAAAATTATAAAATCACAGAAAATGTTAAGTAATAGGGTCTATAGCTCAAACAAGGCATCAGGATTAGAGATATAAACTTGAAAGTCTTCTGCACAGACTTGGGAATAGAAACTAAAAAGGTGGATTAACTGTATTAAGGAAAATTTTATTACTGTACGTTAGGCCTTAAGAAGATGCTAAACATAATGGTTATGAGCCCTGTCTTTTAAATGAGACAGCTGTTATTCCTGCCACAATTTAGCTGTATAAATTTAGGCAAGTCAATAAAACCTTTCTAAATTCTAAATTCCTAATCTATAATGGAAATAATATGTATATCACTGTGGTGGGCAGAATTTTAAGGTGGTTCCCAAGATTTCTGTCCCTTGTGTCCCTGCCCTGTGTGATTCCCTTCTCTTGAGTGTGAATGGAATCTGTAAATATAAGATGGTCATTTTGTGATAAGGTTATGTTAAGGCAAAAAAGTGATGGCATTGTCACCCATGATTATGTTAGTTGACTAAAGGGAGAAGCTGGAGAAATGCACCCCCAGGTCTGGCAGCAAGCAGACATCTGTGTTATGATCTGCTTATCACATGGGGGCCACATGAACTGCAGGTGGTCTCTAGGAACTGAGAGCAGTCCTTCAGGGGTAACCAGTAAGAAAAAAAGGATGTTACAACTACTTCCTAAAAGGAAGGAATTTTCCAATAACCAGGGAGCTTGGAATAGGACTCTGAACCTCAGATAAGCTGACAGCCCCTGCCCACACTTCGATTTCATTCTAAAGAAACCCGAAGAAGACGACCCAGGTAAAGGAAATTGTGAAAGAATACATTTGTCTTGTTTGAAGTCACTAGATCTGTGGTAGTTTATTGTGCAACAATGGAAATTGTATATGCTCATAAAGGTAGATGACTAAATATTAAAAAATGCCTATTACAGTACCTTCCACACAATAATATGTGATAATTGCTGCCTGGGTAGCATTATTATGCATCCTCCTGAATCCTATTTCTATTTCTAGATTGAAAATAAGTACCGCTTTCCATACAAGGCTTAAAGAAACTCATCAGGAAGTAATGTTTTAGTGCCAGTGATATAGCATTTCTAAAGAATTTTGATCTGTGTTATCTTTTACTTCACTATGACCTTTTATCTGATTTCATTATAACTTAAAGGAAGATCTCAAAAAGTAGTTTGAAAAAAGCATTATTACTAAGAGTTTGATTTTTGTTCTTTTCATTCTTACTTGCTTTGTTGTCTTAGAAGATAGAAGTTTTAAAAAATGACAAACATATTGATAACAATGAATTTTCTTAGGCCCAAATATAATGCTGAAACATTAATGAGATTTTTATTTTGTTAAATGTTTTGTGGAAACTGAGTTCAAAGTAAATTTAGGCATTAAAAAGTTCACCATGGAAAAAAAGGTCAATTTTGTAATGGTCCAGAAAGAAAAGCTGTGAAACTACCATGGAAAATAAGAAAATAGTCTGAGATGTTTTGAATGCAAGACTGTAGAGTCAGTTAGCCCGTGCATTTCCACACACACACGTCTGCTGCTTTGCTTATGCTATGTCCTCTACCTAGAATGCCCTTTATAATCAGTTTTACTTCTGTGCAACCCCTTCCCTTAGAAATAAAAATATGGATAGCAAGTTATCCCTATGTCTATATCCTTTGCTATAGTAAGCTTTACTATAATATGAATTACTTCAGAGAAAGAGTTTTTGCATTTCCAGTTATTGTCATGGGTATGAACTTAATTGTTTATTAGGTACAATTTAATGAAACTTTACTTAGAATTAATAAACTCAAGTATTTGTTTGGCAAAATTAGGTCCCATGTTCTTATTGTATTATCTCCATATTCTTCCATGAGTTAAAAGGAATGTGACCTAGCAAACTTATAGTCTTGGTAGCATTTCTGCTTGTGACTTTCAGTGATTATAGTTATGTGGTGTCAAAATGGCCATCAAGAAAATGCAGAAAATTCAATCAATCAAGTAGTATATCTATCACAAGCCAAAATTATTCTAATTTTGTTAATAATGTTTTCTGATTAAACTAATTATTTTATATTATGTAAACATACTTGATAAAATAGTTACTTCAAGGAAAACAGTCTTAAAATAAGATTTTAGCATTATATGGATGAAAAGCCCAAGTCATTATTTTTTTCACATTTCTTCTGTACATGGGAATTTAGTTTGAATTACTAAGGAAAACCACCCTGCAACATAAAAATAAATTCTATAAATCATATGAAAAATAAAATTCAATGAATAGAATATGTACATGGTATGATGATTATTTAAAACATATCTTAATCAGGATAATTCTGTCAGTTAGTAAAATATGCATGTTAAGCATTTGTTAAACAAGTGATTTTTTTTAAATATTTTCAGCATAATAGTATTCATTATTTTTTCACCACACCCAGTGCTCCATGCACTCCTTGCCCTTTAAATACCCACCACCTGGTACCCCAACCTCCCATCCCCCCGCCACTTCAAATCCCTCAGACTGTTTTTCAGAGTCCATAGTCTCTCATGATTCACCTCCCCTTCCAATTTCCCCCAACTCCCTTCTCCTCTCTAACTCCCCATATCCTCCATGCTATTTGTTATGCTCCACAAATAAGTGAAACCATATGATAATTGACTCTCTCTGCTTGACATATTTCACTCGGCATAATCTCTTCCAGTCCCATCCATGTTGCTACAAAAGTTGGGTATTCGTCCTTTCTGATGGAGGCATAATACTCCATAGTGTATATGGACCACATCTTCCTTATCCATTCGTCTGTTGAAGGGCATCTTGGTTCTTTCCACAGTTTGGCGACCATGGCCATTGCTGCTATAAACATTGGGGTACAGATAGTGCTTCTTTTCACGACATCAGTATCTTTGGGGTAAATATCCAGGAGTGCAATTGCAAGGTCATAGAGAAGTTCTATTTTTAATTTCTTGAGGAATCTCCACACTGTTCTCCAAAGAGGCTGCACCAACTTGGATTCCCACCAACAGTGTAAGAGGGTTCCCCTTTCTCCACATCCCTTCCAACACATGTTGTTTCCTGTCTTGTTAATTTTGGCTATTCTACCTGTGTAAGGTGATATCTCAATGTGGTTTTAATTTGAGTCTCCCTGAGGGCTAGTGATGATGAACATTTTTTCATGTGTCTGATAGCCATTTGTATGTCTTCATTGGAGAAGTGTCTGTTCATATCTTCTGCCCATTTTTTGATGATTGTCTGTTTTGTGTGTGTTGAGTTTGAGGAGTTCATTATAGATCCTGGATATCAACCTTTTGTCTGTACTGTCATTTGCAAATATCCTCTCCCATTCCATGGGTTACCTCTTTAAAAAGATTATCCACCATGACTAGGTGGGATTCATCCCTGGGCTACAAGGATGGTTCAACATTCGCAAATAGAACAAATTAATATGAGAAGAGAGAAGAACTACATGATCCTCTCAATTGATGCAGAAAAAGCATTTGACAAAATCCAGCATCTGTTCCTGATTAAAGCACTTCAAAGTATAGGGATAGAGAGATCATTCCTGAACTTCATAAAATCTATCTATGAAAGACCCACAGCAAATATCATCCTCAATGGGAAAAAGCTTGCAGCCTTCCCGTGGAGATCAGGAATAAGACAAGGATGCCCACTTTCACCAGTCTTGTTCAACATAGTATTAGAAGTCCTAGCAACAGCAACCAGACAACAAAGAGAAATAAAAGGTATCCAAATTGGCAATGAAGAAGTCAAACTCTCTCTCTTCACAGATGACATGATTCTTTATATGGAAAACCCAAAAGACTCCACCCCCAAACTACTAGAACGCATACATCAATTCAGCAATGTGGCAGGATACAAAGTCAATGTACAGAAATCAGTACACTAACAATGAAAATACAGAAAGGGAAATTAGAGAATCCATTCCATTTACTATAGCAGCAAGAACCATAAGATACCTGGGAATAAACCTAACCAAAGAGGTAAAGGATCTGTACTTGAGGAATTACAGAACACTCATGAAAGAAATTGAAGAAGACACTAAAAGATGGAAGACCATTCCATGCTCTTGGATCGGAAGAATAAACAGTGTTAAAATGTCTATACTGCCTAGAGCAATCTATACTTTTAATGCCATTCCAATCAAAATTCCACCGGTATTCTTCAAAGAGCTGGAGCAAATAATCCAAAAATTTGTATGGAATCAGAAGAGACCCCGAATTGCTAAGGAAATGTTGAAAAACAAAAATAAAATTGGGGACATCACATTTTCCTGATTTCAAGCTTTATTAGAAAGCTGTGATCACCAAGACAGCATGGTACTGGCATAAAAACAGGCACATAGCCCAGTGGAACAGAGTAGAGAGCCCAGATATGGACCCTCAACTCTATAGTCAATTAATCTTCGACAAAACAGGAAAAAATATACGGTGGAAAAAAGACAGTCTCTTCAATAAATGTGCTGGGAAAACTGGACAGCTATATGTAGAAAAATGAAACTCGACCATTCTCTTACACCATACACAAAGATAAACTCAGAATGGATAAAAGACCTTAACGTGAGACAGGAATCCATCAGAATCCTAGAGGAGAACATAGGCAGTAATCTCTTCGATATCAGCCACAGCAACTTCTTTCAAGATATGTCTCCAAAGGCAAAGGAAACAAAAGTGAAAATAAACTTTTGGGACTTCATCAAAATCAAAAGCTTCTGCACAGCAAAGGAAACAGTCAAAAAAACAAAGAGGCAACCCACGGAATGGGAGAATATATTTGCAAATGACAGTACAAACAAGTGATTTCTGTCCCATTGCCTATTTTTTTTTATTATGTAAGATCCTTTTTGTAATAAATCTACAAAAGTTTTCAGGCTAATAAGAAGTATTTTATGAGGGAAAAGTTAGTGTTTAAATATTGGGATAGCATTTTTTTAATTTAGAAATGCTTGTGGAGAAGGAAACTAATAAAAATAACAAGAAACACTAAAAATATATATATATATATTTTTTTTTTTTAGAAAAAATTTGTAATAGCAGAAGTTTACTAAGGAGACCAGGGAAAGCTTCCAAAATCACAATAGCTCTTCTGGTAAAGTGCAGAATTTTACACATTACATCAATATTTTTCCCAATCTAGCTTACAGTATCTTATAGAAAAATTTTTGAAGTATTTACACCTTCTCTCCTCACAGCCTTAAAGATTTTAGTCAAGTAGAACAGGAGTCAGAAAACCTTTTAAGTAAAGGTGCAGGAAGTAAATATTTTAGGCTTTGTAGACCATACAGGCCATGTCATCACTATTCAGCTTTGCCACTCTACCATGAAAACAGACATTGACAATATATAAATGAACCGGCCTGGCTCCAATAAAATTTTACTTACAAAAACAGGAAGCATTTTGGTTTGACCAGCTTGCCAAATCTTGATGTAGATTAATGTTAGCAATTTTATAGCCATTTTCTTAAATTTTATATGGCTTATATAAAAATAAGTCTATGAGAAACTCTCTTCACAGTTAGTAGTTGATTACAAGTGAACATCGTCGTTATAACATTTTATAATTCAAGTAAAAATACTAAAATTCTATCTTTTTTATCTATAGATGCTTACTATAGTGAAATTTATCTCTGAAACTGACTTCATCCAAAGAGAACAGATTGCATGTGTATAATTTTTTTTCTCCATTTTTCTTACTCTAGGAACTCAAAAATTATATCTCCCATTTACTGAGTGAATACTACAAAATAGAGGTCATTCCTTAGCCTACAAATATCATGGCTATTTACTTCTCACAGCCTAATGAAGCAGATAGTACACTGCCCATTTTCCATGTGAGTGAACTGAAGCTAAAGAGACTATATAATCCTGACTGCAACAACTATTAAGTGATGACAGATCTGAAATTCAAACCCCAACATGGCTTTCAAAGCCTATATAGTTCTACAGTGATTAAATGAGTGTGAAAACATTCTTAAGTCTAAATTCTTATTTGTTCCCAATGAAAAAGAGACTTACTCTTATAAAAGTTTATAGCTTGGTATTAGGCTATGTATAATAAAGCTTACAGATTGGAAAATATTTCCAGATATATTTTGTGTATTATATTACAATTTGGCTGTTTGTTCTTGAGCAACTACTTATTTTTTTGTTTGATTGTTTTATCAGCCAATAGCTACAAAGACAGTTTCCGGTTTCCAATCAATGTAGCCTCAAGGAATAGACAGAATCAAAAGTTGCTTTATAATTACAGAACTCAAAATGCAGCTTAATTTTCATTTGCATTGCCATGATGCCAGTGCAGTATTTATATGCTGACACTGGTCTTGGACCGATGATGTGAATATAACACTCTCCCTGAGACCTCATTCATAGTAATAGTTGTAACAAAAAGAATTGTTAAAAAGTGAAGAATCAATTGGCCTGAAAACATAATAATCTTATTCTATGTTCTTTAGTAGATATTTAAAGAATTACTATGTAGAAAAAATTTGAATATGGAAAGCCTCTGATTTATATAAAGGAATGGAGAAGTAATGTGTAAAGAGCAACCAATCCCACAGTTAGCTGTCAGAAAACTAAGTTCTGATACTGAACTTTTACCACTTAATTGATTACTTTGGAAAAAATCACTTAACCTCCTTAAGCATCAGCTTGCTCAGCTGTGAAAGAATTGGGGGAGACAGTAGAGGGCGGGACAGCTATAAAATTCTATGATTCTGTCACTGAGAAGAAGATTACTAAAATCCACATATCTAAGCATTTGGGCTAATCTCTTTATAACATATTACAGAGCCATATAATTTGCCCTGCTCTCTTCAACTTTTCCATCAGTTAGATGGAGATGTATTCTGTTTATCAGATTTCGAGGTGAAACAAAGCCTAGAAGAAAAGTGAATATGAGGGATGATGGAATCAAAGCCAAAAGATCTTGACAGGCTGGTATAATAGGCCTACTCAAATCTTACAGAATATATAATAGAAATAAATATGGGTCCTTATGTGAAGATACTTATGTGAAGATAATGGCTCAAGTACACTTAAGTTTTCATGCTATAACATTAGCCAGTGGAGTATTTGGCTATGAGAACTCATTTGTCATTTATAGATCTGTAATAGATATCTTTGTAGTGTCTTTAACTCCCCATTCTTCTCTACTATTTCATAGGACTGTTAAGCAGAATTCAAATCTTGATAAGCCTGCTTATCTGTTCCCTCCATGTTGTCACCCAGGCCTCTGTTTGTTATTCAAAAATAAAATTATCTAGTTTGAAAAATTGATACCCACCATAAATTCATGGCCAGAAAACTACCTGAACCTTCTCCATCGTTCATAGGTATTATATCTGGTTTTTTCAACTTTCTTCTCCAATCTCTACAGTGGCTATTTTAAATCTTCTCCACATTCTCAAACTTCATGACTTCACTGATCTCTTCTGTCTCAGAGGATGAATTTGTGTCCTACTTTTCTGAGAAAAATTATTGCCCTCACATGGCATCTCTCAAAATTGACTTCTGGATCATCACTCATTAGTTCGTTCTTTTCTTTATTACTATAGAGAAAATTTCTAAGCTACTAACTAAGGCCAATTCTTCCACCCATGCATTGGCACTTGTGATAGATATTTCTCATATTGTGGGTGTCCATCTTTTTTATTACCCTTTCTATATTTTATAAAATCTTGTTAGAAGACCTGCCTCTGGAGCATGACACATGACTCACATGTCTACCTGGCTTACAAGTAGGCTACACACATGATAGAGCTTCTTACCAATCAAGCGTAATTCTTTAATTCTGCTTACCCCAATGACAGTGAATTTTGCTTTTTGCAACTAAGAACCCTAAAGAATGCAGATTTTATTCCTTTTCTCCTTTATAGAAACTATGAAATATTCACTCTCCTGTATCTTCAATTTCCTTCCATTTCACTAGATCCTCTCAATAGCATTTAAACTACTTTACTCTTTCCCATTTAATAAAATCCTCCTAAGAATCCCATTACTGTGCAGCTACTGCCCTATAAGTCTTCTCCCTTCCTCAAAGAAAACATTCATTTAGTGGTTCTAACTTGGTACTTGTAATTCCTTACTTCCTGCCATAATGTAGGCTGATCTAGCAGCTTTTTATACAATTCAGGATTCTGTGTTACTAAAAGGCTTTTTTTTTTTTTTTTTTTTTTTTTTTTGGCTTCTCTAATGCCACACTCTCTTGTGAATCATGCCACTTCAGCTGTCTTTTTTTGGTCTTCTCTACTATTTACTCTCACTTTTCACAGTTCCTTCTTGATTTTAAACTTCACTTTCTTCTTCATCTACTCATTTTCCCTAATAAATCTCTTCCATTCCCATTGTTCACTAGCAATATTCCTTTACTTGCAAAATTTATATCTTCAGAATAGACCGCACCTCTGAACTTCAGGCCCAACTAGTCAATAAATATCCTATAGACATCTCACCTGAGTGTCTCATTAAGTAGCAAAAATCGTATGTTCAAAGCTGATTCCTGATCTGCACATGCGCGCGCACACAGACACACACACACACACACACAGTCACCCCCCAGTGGTTATTATACATAGCACACACCATTCACTCAGTGCCTGACAGAAGAAATCTGACAGTCATCAAAGGTCAATGTGGAGTAATCTAAGAGTATGTCCAAGTACTAAGTATGAAATATATATGTAGATAGAGATATTTAATATTCTACTTCATTCTTTATCCCCTTGCCTGTGTTATTTATGTGAGGTGAAGTGTAAAAAAGAAAGGAGTGAGAAAGCCTGTATGTTTCCTCCGTGCTTATTTCTTTTTGAAAAAGATTCTTGAGATTCTGTGTGCAAAAAAATACTATTAATCACCAGGTTCACACTGTGTAGCACTTTATGATGTATTTTTATCTTTAATCCAACAGAAATCTATATTCAGCTATAGAAAGAAGACAGAGTGAGCCTACCAGCTAAACAGTATGTTTGCAGTCTCTAGCTGTGATTTCAAAGAGGCTTCTTTGGAAGCAGTTTTCTATCCCACTAGTTTTTAATAGGAGAGGGAAAATTGGTTTACAATATGAACTTTTAAACTTTCTCTTATTTTCATACCAATTGCTTGCCCCACACTTGAACCCAACAATTTCCCATATATTCAAGTATTTTTCTACTCATAGTTCTTAGCCAGAATCAAAGCAGTTTAGCTGAATGAGTCTGTGCTGTCATATGGGCCACGGATAAAAAGACCAGGCACATAAGTGGCAGCAATTCATGGACTTTCTAATGTACTTTTCTCCACTTTTGAGCTTATTGAACTAAACTACTGAACCTTTTCAGGCTTATCTTTGGATTTTGACCTTCATTTGTCCAAGTCCTTACTGCATTTGAGGCATTTCAACTAATGAAATAGTATGCTCATGTAGTTATTGTCATAGTTATTTACTATAGGTAGTAATTTTTTCTTTAATTTTTCCAAAATTTTTGATTATTTTCAGTGCTTCAGATAACTTATTAATTGTGTGATTGATATTACATTAGTGATCTCAGAATGTTCATAGTAGACTAAAAATTATTTTCATATTATGTAGCTATCTAATTCTTAAAAATGCTTTTATAAGTTATTGAAGAAATGAAGGAATGATAGGAGAGGCCAACGAATGAATGGGACAAGGATTGAATAATGAAGAGTAAAGGAGGGTTGAAGAAAATAAGAGACTTTGCATGATTAAGTGCCAGGTAGTATTAGGGTCAGGAGAAGAAAAATACTTTACACCTGTGTCACAGGTTTAAAGTTGAAGAAGAAAGATATAATAATGCCAATCAAATGGGCAGTGTTTACAGAGATAGCAACTGTGTGTTCAAAACTGGGAAAGTGCAAAACCACAGTTTATTAACCACTTACATAAAAGGGCCAGTGTAAGGGCTCTTTGCTGAATGCAATGGCAGTAATATCTATTCTGTATGTTTTAGAGATTAAGAAGAGGGCCTCTGAACTTAACAAGGTCTACGTTGACATTTTCTAGTGGTGTGACCTTGTGCAAGTTACTTAACCTCTCCAAGTTGCTGATTCCTCATTTGCAAAAGGGGATAATTATAGGGTGTTACTGAGGACTGAAACAGAATACCCAAGTAAAAATAGTTCTAAGCACAGTTCTCACACTAAGTGAGAGCTAAAAACATATTAGACATTATTATTGTTAGAATAGTATGGAAGGAATGGCACAGGGATGATAGGGTTCAAGGGACAGGGTCTTCCAGGCTATAGAGTTACTGACGAAAAGAAATCAGGTGGAAAATGGGAAACATGGCAGTCAAGGATAGAACCCTCTGGCAATCAGTCTTCCATAACCTTTTGAGAGTCAAGCAGTATGTTTAAAAGACTCTGTTTTAGAATTAATAAGTAGCACAGTCAGTCCTCAAAGGCAGATATTTCTAACTGTGCAACATTCAGAAAATTGCTTTCCTTTTAAAGAGACTTAAAGGTCTCGGCTGTCTTCCCTTAAAAAAAAAAGAAAAAACAAGAAACAGATAATAATAGTACTTTTGAAACCATTGCCCGGCATGTAGTAGTTCTCAATAAAAGCTAGCCAGTATTAAAGGGTGATTCTGATTCTTCATAGTCTCCTCTCCTCCCCTCCCTACCCCGTTCCTTCTTCATCCTTTCCCCTCCCCTCTTCTTCTCTTTTCCTCTGGTTCTCTACTCCCCCGGACCCCCCCCCCCCAGTTCATTTACTGTCTGTCTCAAATTGGTGAACTGAATATAGATGTTTAGCATATTTTTCTATATAAGCCTATAAAATGAATAATGGGTAATATAATATAGCTTATACATAGAATGACTTATAAAAATGAACAGATGATGGTCATGACTACCAAAACTAACCCGTGTGACAATGTTGTGGTGTTTTGTTTTCTTTTGTTTTGTTTTGTTTTGTTTTGTTTAAAAATCTATTTATTTATTTGTGAGAGAGAGAGTGTGTGTGAGAGTGTGCGGAGAGGGCCAGAGGGAGAGGAAGACGGAAAATCTCAAGCAGACCCCTCACTGAATGTGGAAACCTTCTCAGGGCTCAATCCCAGGACCCCAAGATCGTGACCTGAGCCAAAAGCAAGAGTCAGACACTTAACTGACTGAGTCACCCAGGCGACCCTGTGTGACAATATTAAAACAGAATGAGACTTGTGGAAACGTTATGGACTAAAAACCATTTAGAAACTATAGCATTTTTCTTTAAAGAGAAAAAATAATCCACAACTTTGTGGAAGAGAGATGACTGAGTTTTACCCAGAACAACTGCACGTTTTGGAGACTTATCACTATTTTTTGAAAGAGTAGAAATTGATGGCTGACTACTAAGCTCTTGTAAAACCAGAGGCTTTGAATTTGCCTACTGTATTAAGAGATCCCCAAAAGGGTTAACAGAGTCAACTGGTTATCACTAAATTCAGTTCATCCCCATTTATTATGTACCTACAACCTGAGGAAGGGTTTTAATGAATTGCTAAAGCAGGAAATTAGGGGTGCCTGGGAGGCTCAGTGGGTTAAGCCGCTGCCTTCGGCTCAGGTCATGATCTCAGGGTCCTGGGATCAAGTCCCGCATTGGGCTCTCTGCTCAGCAGGGAGCCTGCTTCCCTTCCTCTCTCTCTGCCTTCCTCTCTGCTTACTTGTGATCTCTCTCTGTCAAATGAATAAATAAAATCTTTAAAAATAAATAAATAAAATAAAAAATTTTAAAAATTTTTTTAAAAAAGCAGGAAATTAGAGCAGGGTCTAATTAGAGCAGTATCTTGTTTTCTTCTCTGTATTATTGCACATGCATGTATGTACGTGTGTGGGGGCATACATGTGACTTCAGTATCTGCTGGTTACTTCTATATACATACTCCATTTGCACTACAAACTCAGACTAGTTTTATCAACTTCCGACTGCTAAACTCCTCATCCTCGGGGGTTTCCTCCTTGCCTCCATTACCCAGGCGACTCAGACTTGAAAACATCAAGTTCTTATTTGACCTTAACCCACAGTCTACTCATTGTGAAGTCCTGTTCCTCCTAGTTAGGAAAGTCCTTCTCATCTATTCCCTCCTCTCATTTGCTGTTGCCAGCATCCTTATTTGATTCTTCCTTTCATCACCTGAACTGTTGTTACAGCTTTTTAATCTAAATTCACAACTTTTTACTCTTCTTAATTCAAGTTCTCTGTACATTGCTGGGAGCTTAGTATTCCTGAAGGACAGTTCTAATTTTGCTGCTTCTCTGCTCATAAAGGTTTAATGTCTCTGGCTACAGAATGAAGTTTGATCTCTTTATTTTGGCGTGCCAGCCCTCTAATGATCCTCCTCCTACTCTTCAAGCCTGTTTTCTGTTATTCCCCTTCACACAGCCTGTGCTCTTAGCAAACTGAACTCTAAACTTTTCTCTGTATACTGAGCAGGCTCTTTCATTGTTTCCCTTTCTCTTGCTCTTATCTCTTTCTGGTGATATAATAAGCTCATTATTTGTTGAATGAAATAATTAATTGACTAATTTTCCCAGTGTTGAAACTCATTGAATTAAGGATCAACATCTGATGCATCTTGGAGCTCCCTGTGCCTTGAGCAAAGTTGATTTAAAATATTTTTTAAATGAACAAGTGTTTAAATTTCCTTATCCCAATTATGGGTTTTAAAGGATTTACTGCATGATTTATAAAAATAATATAATATTCATGTTCGGTTATAGCCTTGTGTTTTTGTTTACTGATAAACTGTTCGCCTAGTTTACAATTTTCTGCAGGGTGGGCAAGATTCTTCTTTCTTGGCCACCATCTTTCATTGTATTCTGCTTCCAGGAGATTGATCCAAACCACCCTGCTCTGTCACCCAGGCTTCAAACTATTTTGAAGTTTGGCATCATCTAGATCACTTTCTTTCTCTAAAATATTCCCTCTCTCCCATACCATATTTCAAATTTTGTCTGTTAGACAGGGATTTTTAAATTACATGTGAATGCATTGTCCTCTCCTAACCCAGTAAAAAATAGATTGAAAAAAAAATCACTATGGATATTTGAAATCTATGCAAGAAAAGAGATTTTGATTTCTGAGAGGTGTATGTTGAAGACTAAAAAAGAGAACTTATCCTAATTATGTGAATTAATTTTAGTAAATATCAAATTATAACACTAAATTAATATTACTTCAGTTTGGTGATTTTGTTTTTGCAGTCCCCAAAGTAATCCTTATGATAACCATAATAATGTGATTCAAATATGCAGGAATTTTTATATTTTAAAAATCATTATGTACAACTTTAGATTCTTCTTTATAGCTTATAGTCTACTATTCTAAAGATAAAACATATTAAATCCATGCTTATATTAGTACTTGATGTATAGTAAATGTATATGAAACATATATGTTTCATGAAACTATAGTTTATCACAAGCAATGGCTATTTTTAATGAAGAAATTAAAGAACTAATAGCTTCTGATTGGCAGGTCAGTTGCCTTGACTTTGCCATATAGAAAGAGTTTCTTAAATTGTAATTTAAGGTATTTCTATGAATTAGCAGTGTTATTACCAAATTCATCATTTTAACAATAGGAGGGATCTACTTTTATTCACCCTTGAAGTGATAGCTACTTGCTTTTCAATAATTTGCAATTTGCTTCCAGGGTTTTCCTAGCAAATCTCTACATACTCTATCCACACTTTTGAAATCCTCAGGAATTCAATATTCAGTTTAAACAGTCATTATTTATAAAACATGGAGAATAACATTATACTACATATTTAACTCTAAAATTATCTACAAAGGGTATTTTCTCATATTTTTGGAGATAAGAGGTATAACAAATAATACAAAATATCTTTTTTTTTCTCTTGTTTAACTTGTGGTTTCTATTTTGTTCTGTTTGTTTTCTTTTGCTTTTATATGTGTGCATGCATTCATGAATATATATATGCCTGAGAAATACTAGAGGAAAAAACTGCATATATTCTATAAATTAATAGGTTTTTGATTCCTCTGTGCTCCCAAGGAAATTTTACTGTTGACCTCTAAGCAAGTATAATTGAGATGGTACTATTCCTGATGTTTCATATAATCTACTTGATAGCAAAGATGATGACACTATGCTTCTATCTGTAGCAATAGTAGGCACATGAGATATTCTGAAAAACAGTCCTACTAAAAATCAGTTAAGATATTCAATAAAATAAAATGAGCATTATCTTAAATGCATAGGTGACTTTTTACAATCATTCCCAGAGTTAAAAAAAAAAAAAAAAATAAGGAAAACACTAAGGGCCAAAAACCAGAAAGGGATCTACAAAAAAAAAAAAAAAAAAAAAAAAAAAAAAAAATGTGTGACAAATAGTAGAACCACAGCATTTGCTGCTTTCAGGTACCAAGAGATAAGGGCTTTAAGGATAGTGTGAGTTGCAAAGAAAACATCTCTGTGCCTAGGTAAAATCAAGAGTTGAAACTGAAAACTCTTCCTTAAGTTTAGACCTCTAAGGGACTTCAGACTCAGTGGAAAGGTGGGGTAAAAAAGAACCTACAAGCAAGAAAGACAAGAAAAGTTGGTGTTCAGCCACTCTTGCTATAGGCGTATAAGTAACCCTCCCCAAGAATCTTCAACAGTCCTGCTGTCCTCAGTTCTGATTTGTACCGCAAATTTAGTTGAAGAAATTCCAAAGTAGAAATTAATATAAAGCAATCTCAATTTGAAAGCCTCAGGATATTTGGAAGAAGCAAAAGCAAATCCACTTTTGCAAATCAAAATTCTATAAATTAGGTCTCTATAGATTCTCACCAATATTAATAAACAATAACTGTAAAATAAAGAAGAATACCAGGTAAAACAGACTACCTCAAGCAAAAGCTGCAGAAAAAAATAAACAGCAGAATTATAACCCCAAGGATTTTGGATATTAGATTCATTAAATACAGAAATAAAATTACCGCATTTAAAATGCTAAAGAAAATACAAGAGGGAATTAAATTAAGAGATACAGACTTTCAGTTACAAAATAAATAAGTCACAGGAGTGAAAAGTATAGCATAGGGAATATAGTCAATAATATTGTAATAACTTGGTATGGTGACAGATCGTAACTATACTTATTGTGATAAGCATTATGTAATGTACAGAATTGTCAAATCAGTATGTTGTGCACCTGAAACTAATATAATATTATATATACTTAAATAATAAAAAAATTAAGAAAGAATTAGCTATAATACAACTGTACTTAAGTGATAAAGAAAATTTTAAGGGAATTTAAAAATAAGCAAGACAAAAAGAGTCTATCACAAAATGCCAAACAATGAAATGAAATATACAATCACTGAAAATGTAATATATGAATTAAGTAGCAGATTAGATACAGCTGAGAAAAGAATTAAGTACAAGAGTTAGATCTGAATATTTTAACACTGACAATGCAAAAATGCAAGAGAAGTTAAAAAATATGATGACTGGAAAGAGAAGGTATAGCATACCTAATTATTCTAACATAGTTCTAACCATTTTAAAATAGCAAAAGTGGAATCCAACTAAGAGAAATAATACCTTCAAATTTCAGAAGTAAACTAAATGTCAATATACAAATGCTTGCACAGCTAAACTTGCATTGAACAATGTGGTCCAAGTAAACATATCTTCAGGAAAAAAAAAAGAGGGTTATGAGCAGGAAATACTCATGAAAGCAACTTTAAAAAGAAGTACTTCCAGAATAAGGAAAATGATTCCATAATTAGTCAGGAAATTAAAAGGAAAAAATTTCTATAAAATCAATAATTTGGATATATTACTTCAGTTGAAATAAAAAGAAGCAAATTCTTTAAAATTCTCTTTGATGTTTTCAGTGAGTCAAATTGATCCTTAGTCTTATTTATAGTTATAGCTATCTGCCAGCCACCTATAATTTGTTTTTTCCTTTAGATAAGGATATTCTATATGCTCTAGATTAAAGGACACACAAAAATTTTCTAAGTGTCAGGCCCCTTAACTTCCATGGGAATATATTCCCCATCATTAAGCACTGATATATCTTATAAAAGCATCTAGACACTCTATTTTCCATGTACTATCAACAGGTATTATCAGCAGTATATCATCAACATAGTAAAAATTCTCAGAAGAATAGGTATTGATTCTTCTTTAAATGTTTGGTAGAATTCCACTGGGAGGCCATCCAGCCCTGGACTCTTGTTTGTTGGGAGGTTTTTGATTACTGATTAAATTTCTTTGCTGGTTTTTAGTCTGGTCAGGTTTTCTCTTTCTTCCTGTTTCAGTTTTGATAGTTTGTATGTTTCTAAGAATACATCCATTTCTCCCAGCTAACCCAATTTGGTGACAAGTAATTGCTCATAATATTCTCTTACAGTTGTATTTCTTCAGTTTTGGTTGTTACCTCTCCTTTTTCATCCATGATTTTATTTATTTGGGCCCTTTCTCTTTTCTTTTTGATAAGTCTGCCTAGAGGATTATCAATATTATTAATTCTTTCAAGGAACCAGATCCTAGTTTTATTTATCTGTTTTACTGGGTTTTTTTATTTCTATATCATTGATTTCTGCTCTAATCTTTCTTATTTCACTTCTCCCTCTGAATTTAGGCTTTATTTGCTCTTCTTTCTCCAATAACTTTTAGGTAGAAGGTTAGGTTGTGTATTTGAGGTTGTTTCTTGAGAAAGTCCTGTATTGCTATATACGTCCCTCTTAGAACTAACTGCCTTTGCTGCATTCCAAAGGTTTGAACTGTCATGTTTTCATTTTCATTTACTTCCGTATATTTCTTAAATTCTTTTTAATTTCCTGGTTGACCCATTCATTCTTTAGTGGGATGGTCTTTAACCTCCATGTATTTGTGGTTCTTCCAGATTTTTTCTTGTGGTTGACTTCAAGTGTAAAAATATTGTGGTCTGAAAATATTCATGGTATAATTTCAGTCTTTTTGTGCCAGTTGAGACCTGATTTGTGACCCAATATGTGATCTGTTCTGGAGAACGTTCCATGCGCACTTGAGAAGACTGTGTATTCTGTTGCTTTAGATGAATGCTTTGAATATCTGTGAAGTCCATCTTGCCCAGTTTGATATTCAAAGCCCTTGTTCCATTGTTGGTCTTCTGCTTAGATGATCTGTCCATTGCTGTGATTATTGAAGTCCCCTACTCTTATTGTATTATTATCAGAGTATTTGGCTGTTCCCAAGGTAGGAGCATAAATATTTACAATTGTTAGATCTTGTTGGATAGACCCCTTTATTATGATATAACATCTTTTTTCATCTCTTATTACAGTCTTTGGTTTAAATTCTAGTTCATCTGATATAAGGATTGCTACTCCAGCTTTTTTTTTTTGGATGTTCATTGACATGATTAATGATTCTCCACCCTCTCACTTTCAAGGTGTTTGGAGGTGTAAACTTAGTCTCTTGTAAACAGCCTATTTATGGGTCTTGGTTTTTTAAAATCTATTCTGGTTCCCCATGTCTTTTGATTGGAGCATTTAGTCCATTTACATTCAGAGTAATTACTAAAAGATGTGTTTAGTGCCATTCTATTACCTGTAAAGTTGCTGTTGCTGTAGATTGTATCTGGTCCTTTCTGGTCTGTTACTCTTGGGCTCTCTCTTCACTCAAAGGATCCCCTTTAATATTTCTTGCAAGGCTGATTTAATATTCACAAATTGCTTTAGCTATTGTTTGTCCTGGAAACTCTTTATCTCTCTTTCTGTTCTGAATGACAGCCTTGCTGGATAATGTATTCTTAGCTGCATATTTTCCCCATTTAGCACTTTAAATATATCATGCCAGTCCTTTCTGGCCAGCCAGCTCTCTGTGGACAGCTTTGCTGCCAACCATTAGGTTTTCTCCTTGTAGGTTAAGGACCTCTTTTCCTGGTCTACTTGCAGTATTTTCTCTTTATCTTTGATTTGCAAGCTTCACTATTGTATGTCAAGGTGTTGTCCTATTTTTATTGATTTTGAGGGGGATTCTCTTGGCTTCCTGGACTTTAATGCCTGTTTCCTTACCCAGATTAGGGAAGTTTTCAGATATAATTTGTTCAAATAATTCTTCTGCCCCTCCCTCCCTCTCCATATTCTGGGAACCCTATTATCTGGATATTATTTCACTTTATGGAATCACTGGGTAATCTAAGTCTCCTTTCAAGATCCAGTAGTTGTCTTTCTGTTCTCTTTTCAGCTTCCTTGTTTTTCCTCATTTTATCTTCTAAATCACTGATTCTTTCTTCTACTTCATTTATCCTCACTTTTAGAACCTCCATTTGAGACTGCATCTTGTTAATAGCATTTTTAATTTCAGCCTGACTAGATTTGTTTTTTAATTTCTACAATTAGGGATACTCTATTGTCTTCTATGCTTCTGTGCAACTAGTATCTTTATAAACATTGTCTTCTATGCTTCTATGCAACTAGTATCTTTATAAACATTGTTTTAAATTCTAATTGAGAAATTTCTTATATCCATTTTGATGAAATCTGTGGCAGTGAGTACTAGCTCCTGTTCTTTCTTTTGGAGTGAATTTCTCCATCTCATCATTTTTTCTGGAAAAGAATAGAAGAAAGAAAGAGAAAAGACAATAACAATAACAACAACAATAAAGATAAATAAATAAATCAGAAAAAAACAACAAGAAACAGAACAGAACAAAGCACAATACTAGATCCTGAGTGTATTTTGGTCTGCTTGTTGAAAGAAACTAGATCCCAAAATAGGAAAGAAAGAAAAACTTATATATATGTAAGTTTTTCATATATATATTATATATATATATTCTTTTATTTCCTTTCATTGTATTTTATATTTGCATATATATGCAAATACAATGAAAGGAAACAAAAGAATTTTTATATAAAGATATAGATATAGATAAATATATTTATAGATATATATTTTTTAAAATAATTTTAAAAAAATAAAATAGCTTAAAAAATAATACTGAAAAACTAAAGAATAAAAAAAAAAAACAAAGACCATGAATGCTATGTGCTGTTTACCCCAAGAGCTGTAGCTTTGCAGTTCTCTATGACAAGGGAACTTAGTGCTAGCTGCTTGTTCTGCTGCTCCTTTGGGGGAATGGGCCTCTTGTGCTGATTCTCAGGTGTCCTTGTTCTTGTGGAAATGCACCTCCCTTGCGAGGGGAGTGGGCTCAGTGTAAGTGGCTCCAGATTCCACTACATGGCTCTGTTTTGCTCCTTAAAGGCTTCCAGCAATGATGAGCAGGATGAAAATGGAAGCACCCCACTCTCTAGGCCCAGAGCTGATAGTTTATGCACCCCTACTCTTTAGTGAGCCCTCACAGAAAAAGTAAGTCACTCTTGTTTCCCTGGTTTCTGTCCAAACTCTGTGTTCATCCAGCATGTGACAGAGTGTTTTATCTCAGGCACATGACTGAGTTTCAGAACTCCAAATTTTACAGACTCCTACTGCATGGACCCACCCTGTTCCTCCCAGGGCAAGGAGGGGGGAATCTCCCCAGTTTTTGCCTTTTGCTGGGCCCCTGCCAGGAGAATGGTCACCTGACCATGCAGCAGTTCACAGTTTATGGCAACAAAGAGAAGAAAGCCTGCACCTGGACTTGCTGTTTTCAGAGAACTTCGCCACCCCCCTGTGCCTAGGAACTCTGCCACACTCAGGCATCCCTGTTCTTCTTGTGACCCCAAGGATCCTGAGACCACACTATCCAGTCTGGGATTCTGCCCTGCTTTGCCATCCAAGCACCTTTAAGCCAGGGACACACCCCACTATAGGTGGCTTCTAAAAATTCTGATTTTGCACTCCACTTTATAATACTTTGCAGTAGCCTCCTTAAGTAGGCTCCCTTCCCTCCACCATATCCTCTGATATACTGCCCCAAGATTAAATCTCTACACCTCCTACCTTCCAAAAAGTAGTCACTTTTCTATCTGTAGAATTGAAGCATTTCTTTTCACAAATCTCTAATTGATTTTGTAGGTGTTCAATATAATTTGATAACTATCTAGCTTTATTCCAGGGACCAGAGAATATTAGAGTCCCCTACTCCTCTGCCATTGTAACTCCTCTCCCCTATTATTTTTTAGTAATTAATCCTTTAGGAAGAGAGAATTATGGACTTATTAACTGGTGATACCCCTCTTAATCACAGAATTTAATAAAATTAGAATCATAAAATAAGTAATTATTTCTAAATTAAAAACAAAATATTTATTAAAATTGCATTGCATCAGTCTTATCTTCACTTTATAAACTTAGTGATAGGATTTATATGATGTTCTTTCTTGGGAACATAATAAAAGACTCAACAAAAACATTCAGATAGTATTTTTTAATTTCTGTTGAGTAGAACAGTCTATTTCTATTATAAAGGAAGAATAGCAGGCAATGTTATGTTTCTTTTAGTATCAGGAATTACAGTAAAGTTATATATGGGTTATTTGTGACTCATCACATTTGTAGCTTTACTTGAATGTTAGTATGTCAGTTTCTGGTGTTAGATCATAGAAGACTTTTATACAAGGCTAAAGGGATTAAAACTCATATTGTAGACAAAGGTGTTCCATTCCATTCAGAATGAATAACATTGATGTTGCTCAAATGCTGTATTATGTTCAGGGTAAAGATATTAATCTCTTCTGTGTTTTCTTTATCATAAAGAACTCCATGGTGCTCTCCTGAATAAAATTTCAGGAGAAATTTCAGGAGAAAATTTCAGACATTTCAGAAAATTCTGAAATTCATAAAAACTTCAGAAGAAAAAATGTGTTATTGTTATTAATTGACTGTGGTCCTGATTCATACCACAGAAATATATTTGGTATTTTTAACCAAAAAATTTTTGATAAAAAAATATTAAATTCATCCACATT
This sequence comes from Mustela erminea, assembly GCF_009829155.1. Lineage (NCBI taxonomy): Eukaryota > Metazoa > Chordata > Mammalia > Carnivora > Mustelidae > Mustela > Mustela erminea. Next base: position 106,332,125 of record NC_045617.1, on the reverse strand, counting down.
TTTAACATGAGATGTTCAGGACTCTAGGTTCTTATACCTCCCTTTGACAGTTTCAGTTTTATTTTTTAAATATAACTTATGGATTTAAGAGGTCCTCCTTTTCAGTTAATTTATTGGTTTTCCCATAAGTCAGAACTGATTTTAAATTTTGTTAACCATATAAAAGTTAATATAATTACATAGATTACCTTATGTGATCTTTTCAGACAGTTAAACATTGCAGATGTCTGTGTTGCAATCAGAAGTCACCAATTAACCACTGTCTGCCATATTTTGTAAGATGTTTCATACATATTTTTGTATAAAGACCCTGGCTTTTTTTCATTTGTAATTGGAAGAAAAATAAACTTGGAGTATGTTCAAATAGGATTGCTTGAAGAGGCTTTGGAAGCAACAGGAAAACACTCTACCTAACCCCAATTAGTCTTGTTTTCCCCATTCAGGGCAGTTCTGTTTTCAAACATAGCCACTAAACATGATGATAATGATAGATAATGAAAATTAATACAGTTAGAAAGCAATTCGATAGCAAATGTTTATTGTTTGTAATTTTTGTTTCCTCTCATAACTTTAGTGAAACCTGTCAGCTCTGAAAAAAGATTCAAATGTGTGAGCTGGGAAATAGGCAGGGGTGCCTGAATTATACAATAAATATGCTCCTGCAAAGTAATATGGAAGTCATTTTTTTAAAGCAAATTGAATTATATTTTTTGTTGGTGTTGGTGAGTTCACTACTTCTCAGAATAAGAAAACTTGATTATGGATCCACATAATTCAATTCATATGTGAACTTTTATATAAAGTCTGTTTTCTTCCAGAATTTTTTTTTCTGTATTTACCAAACCACCAAAAATAAATAAATAAATAAATAAATAAATAAATAAAAGCCAGAAGCCCCATCTCTGTAGTCTTTCTTATACCATCTTAATAATGAGAATTGTTTTCTGTTTCTTTTTTTTTTAAACTGCCACAAATGATCATTTTATCTGTATTTGTCTAAGAATGTATTTGCCTATACTGTGCAAAACTAGTCAGGCCTTAGGGTGATACAAAGATGACTCAAACACAGAGCTTTCCATCAGGGAATGAATAGTATAAAACGGTAGATGAGGTAGGTTTTCTCAGACCCTCCCTTTTATCTAGCCTTAACATTTCACATGAGGCTCAGTGCTCCTTGGTGACAGAATTGTCAGAAAAGATGGTCAAGGAACAACCCCCCCCCCCCGCCAGATTTACCACATCAGAAGAATAAACTCTACCAACTTCTAGCTTGAGGTTTCCTTGCATGAAGCTAAAATCTAAGCTTTATGAAGATGAGGTCTTTATTTTGCTCACTACTGTATTCCTTGACTAGTACCAGGCATGTAGTATTTACTCAATAAATATTTATTGAATTAATGAACAGAACACTTTAGTGACTTCCAGTAGGACAGGTAAAAGTAATATAAAGAAATAGTGTCTAAAACCATATTATGGAATAACTAACAGACATGCACTATCCAAGCAGTTGCCAAGTTATATGCTAAAGATTCTATTAATTTAAAAATCCATCTCTTTGTAGTCTAAATCATTTTTCTCTACACTAGCTGCATCCACATTTCTCATTCAAACTTCTCCAGTATGGAGCTAGCTATGTTGCATTTTAACTTGATTGGAATATGTTTTTTCTCCCTATAATATATATTAAAAACTTGATTGGCATATATATTTTTTCTCATATATACACACACACATACACACACACACAAGCAAAGCAAAAGCAGAGTCAAAGTAGCTTGTGTGTGTGTGTGTGCGTGTGTGTGTGTAGGCAGAGGCAGAGAGAGAAGACTAAAAACAATCTATACCCTCGCAGAAAGTAGGGCAGGAAATACAGGAATGTTTTCCAGGGACTAGATGTAGACCCCTTTAGGAAAAAAAATTGGTCTAGAGTCATTTTTCTGTTTTACCCAAGTGGGTTTTTCTAGTCAGGTGACCAAGGCAGCCTTAACATTCCCCTCAGTTTGACTAAATTTTAGACAGGCTCTTCCTGACTTTAGGCCCCAGACCTCACCTTTCTTAGAGCATTTACTTTAGAAAACTTACACTTGTAAATTCTTTCTTTGCCTCCTCTGGGATGTAAATCTTAGTTTTACAACACAGGAATATCTTTCTTTACAACCTAGAACCATCTCTTCACCATGTTAACATCAAAAATGATAGTGGCGGGGCGCCTGGGTGGCTCAGTGGATTAAGCCGCTGCCTTCGGCTCAGGTCATGATCTCAGGGTCCTGGGATCAAGTCCCGCATCGGGCTCTCTGCTCGGCAGGGAGCCTGCTTCCCTCTCTCTCTCTCTCTGCCTGCCTCTCCATCTACTTGTGATTTCTTTCTGTCAAATAAATAAAAATAAAAAAAAATAAAAAAAATAAAAAAATGATAGTGGCCCTATCTCCCAGTTTTGTGGGAGAGTAGGAACCAAACTTCAAGGGTGCCTTTGCTCCAAGTTGTAAACTACCTTCTGTGATGAAGATATGAAAAACCTTGTGTTTTTCGGGGGTAAGGCCAATTAGCAAACACAGGTAGTTTGTGGTCCCCACCTCAGCTCTTAAAAATTCTGCGATTCTTCTTTTCACTTTCCATTACACTCTTTGTTTTGTTAAGCAAAGACTGAATTCTGGCCTCTCTCCTTTATTGCAGTAGCCCTCAATAAAGTCTTTGTCTGGTTAACTTTGTCCAATGCAGCTTTTACTTTGACACAGGCAAGTGGTTGTCAACAGCAGGAGTCTGTGCTACAGTGAAAAATCAATATGGGACCAAGTTAGAAGTGACAAGCCAAAGGCAGGCCATTGCACAAATCCTAGGAGTTGTAATTGGCAAAGGATTTCTAAAGAATGTACAAATGACTGTGAGTCAGAGGGTTGCCAGATTTAAGAACTAAAAATATAAGACACTCAGTTAAATTTGAATTTCAAATAAATAATTGTTCTAGTATATATCATGAAATGCTTGGTACACACTTACAATAAAAAATTATTGTTGATCTGAAATTGAAATTACACTGAATGTGTTGTATTTTACCTGACATTTCTAGCACAAGAGAAAGAGTTTTAAACATCTGCTATTCCTAGAGAGCGAGAGCCTCTTGTAACAGCTTCAATCACCAGTTCTTACAGCTCTCCTTTACTGTGTACTTCTCTCTCCTTTCCACTCGCCTCGCCTCCTCAACATTCAAAGCCAAAAGGGTCAGAAACAGCAGCTAACATGAATGGGAGATGGTTAGACAAGAAAAAACAGAAATCAGCTTCCTTCTGTCCCTCAAGGCAGATAGAAGTGTCAGATGCCTTATAGGTCTTGGCTGGTGGAGGACAGTAGGCCAAGTCGTATCTCTGAAAGAAGATTTAAGTGTTGATAAATTTCTCAGACTGGATATTAGCTGCTGAATCATTATAATGGTAACTCAGAAAAAAGGCAGGACTCATAGGAACTGCCAAGTTTTCACGGAGAGCCAGAGGGTATTTCCCCTGTTGTGAAAGAGACAGAATATTAAGTTGCATTTCCACATTCCATGTTACAATTGTCAGTGTACCAAGTCTATTGATGTAAATATGAATATATGACGATAAAATAAACAATTTTCAAGTTTTATATACCTCATTATTTTGAGATTAATCATTTAAAAGATTAATAATTCTACAAAATTTACATATTATAGTACTACCACTTATAAAATACCTTATCTAAATATTATTAGAAAGCAGTAAATATTAAATAGAAAACCTTGCTGTGTGACAATTTTCTAATCTTTTTGTGTCACAGATTTTTTTTTACTTTTTATTGAGGTGTAATTATATCAAATAAAATTAATGATTTTAAATATACAATTTGATGTATAGCCATTCATATCAGAATAGTTTAAGAATCTGATGAAAATCATTATTTCTTATATGCAGGGACACAGATTTTTTTTGTTGTTGTCCATCCGTGAACAAAAAATTAAAATCCTTGCTTTGAGTCTTTTCCTCTGGACTGGGGGTTGATTATTTGAGACAATGACTTTTCAAATTTAATGTATTTACATATCTAAATTTCTTAATACTGGGACTAGTGTTTATAGCATCAGTGCTGTCTTAAATGAATGCTAACTATAAATGCCATGTCCTTACCTAGTTGATTAGCAATAGGATGCTATCAGAACACACTAACATGCAGGGGCTTTTTTTAGATGCAGGTTTATTATTTCCATCTTTCAACGGGAATTCCTATATAGAACTGCCTTTTCTTACAACCCTGGATGAGTTGAAATTTGTGCCAGAGAAGGAACGTAACAGAACTGTTACCATCTACTTGACTATAAAAACAAGCACGTTGAATGGAACTATTCTCTACAGTAAGTATTAAATGTTTGACTTCCTATATGTCAGGTTTCTTTCTGAAATGTTAACCTATTGAAGCAATGAATTATTCATTTAAATATTGTGGAAAACTTTTCTAGCTTTGTACATGAAGCATTACCAAAAAGAAATAGTTCTTTCTAGTTTTCTTTAGAAGTTTCTTTAATTTATGAGTCATTCAATGGAACATGACTTACAAACAGGCTCTGAACCAGCAACGAAGAATAGAGCAAGCATATGAGTTTGATGGCATATGGCTATAGCAGTAAACCATAAATGCTGCAAATGTTTGAGAGCATATTTTTGTAATATAAATCACTAAATATGAATTGAATTCAATACTTGGTAACTTGGAAGAAGGTTTTCCAAAGCTGGGATTCATTTGATAATTGGGAATAATCCTAACACTCTTTTAGCATTATCCTAGCTGGCTTGAAAAAGAGTAATATTAACAGTATTTAAGGAAATGCCTTTATATCCAGGGTTCTCTACATTATGCAATGTCCTCACAAGGATTCCTTCCTATAATCAGAATTTGCAGAATTCTCTACTTTTATAGCTAAACATCACTAAAGCAGATTAAATGCTGTATTCCAAATCTGACAATTGTTTTATTTCTCTTGAACTGAACGTACCCTAGTTTTAACAATTCCCTATATTGGATATATAATGTCTTCCGTACTTGAATAGATTATACACTCTAGAGCAACTCATTATTTTGAAAAGTTTTTCTCCTCTACTTTGAAATATTTTGCAAAACTGATTCATCATCTGTACTTTGAAAAAATATTTAAACCTTTATATTATTTGGCTATAAGTAAAACGCTTTAAAGAAACATTTTTGGAAAACTAAGTGCAGTTAGAAGTTTTGAACATTAGAACTGAAAGTGAATATTATATTTTAGAAAGAAACTAATGTCAGAATTAGACCAGGAGTGTAGTTCTATTTTTATTTCTTTCCCAGTAGTGTAAACACCCAGGTTTAAATAATGGCTTTAGAGTGTCTCATTTATTTATATTTAAAGAGAGAGAGAAAAGAAAAAAAGGAAAAAAAATTTTTATATACAAAACCTAAGTTGTGGTGGACGACCATGAAATTTGGAGGTAATCGTACATTGCAGGGGAAAGGAGACAAAACAAACACAGAACAAAAGGTACAAACATAATAATTTAAAGTCACAAAGCAAAGTGATTTTTCTGGCTTTGCAATTTTTTAAGTTATATAAGAATAAGAAGGTGTTTCTTCATAGAAAGTATGTTTTTATCAACTAAAAACAGCTCATCGCCAAAGAAGCAGCCAACCTCTGGGAATTCTCGTCCTCTGGCTCATGCTCCTGGCTCAGATCTGTACTTCCATTCAATGTGCTCTTTTTGAACGCCATAAAAATATATGCCAAGCATATGTACACCCTGTCCAAGTTGGTACTTTAATTTAAACCAATAAACCCAAGCTGATGTTAGTGCCATAGGGTTGTTTTTGCCTTTTGCATCCAATGACCTACCGAAATAAATCAAACTAGAAGTTATTAGTAAAAGAAACAGTGCCATTGTAATGATTATCAGTTTCTATCTTTGTCTTACATAATTGTTGTCCCAGCATTGGATACATGGAAACTGTTCACTCAAGGGAGTTTCATAGCCTGTGAGAGTAGAAAATGTTTTTGTCTGTAAAGCATTCTTTCCGTTCATTTGTAAAGTGGTAATTTAATCCTACACTGTTGGGAATACCTCAGCAGAATGTTTCATGGGGTCTTGCTTTCAGTCCTCTTTGAATTTATCAACCTCATAAAAGCCTCACAACAGATGAACACAAAGATTTTTGTGATTCAGTTAAACACCCGTAGTTTAAAAGGTGTCCCTCAACTTGACTTAAGGGCTAATTTTCTTTCCTTTGAAATCAGTATATTACATGTAGGAGCAATTAAGAATAGTGAGGAAATTAAAACAGATGTTTCATTTTAGAGATTAGGGGTTGATTTTTGTTTGTTTTTTTTTTTTATTTGTTTTTTTAGTTTTGTCATTTCATTCCCAGACATTTCAGTAAAAATTCAATTCCATTCAACAAACATTTATTGAACGCTTGTGTTTTATATCATCCAGTTTTAAAGGGAAAAGGATAGAGAAATATCAGGTTGATAAGCCACTGTCAGCTTTGAATTATATTCCTAGTTCAAAACTGTAGATTTATCTTTTCTCAGTTTGCCTCACCAACTAATTGATGTTGAAAAGGAACAAAAGAAAGATAAAACTGGAATCCTTATGGGGTTACAGTAAAAATCCTTAGAAAGGATAGTTTAAAAAAGAACTCTCTGTGGGGAAGACACAGCTCTGAGAACAGCAGTCAAGATGAAAAGAAAGCTTTGTGATTCTGCCACTGAACCAATTCAGAATTCTGGAACCCCGTCAAAGGAGCTACTAATAGGTCACGGGAGAAGGGATGAGACCACACAAAACTCTTTAGGTGCACTTTCAGAAAATGAGCTCCATTCGGCAAGTGCTATCAATCGGGAGGTTTCGTCATGGGATATATTACTATGCAGTTGAATCTATTCTGTGCTGCTTCTTTGAAAAGAAATAAGCATGCCCTTTGGAAGTATGTGATCTTTGAGAATTAGGAGCAGACATCTGACCAAGTTCCAGGAGGCAAATTACATGAACAACTCCAGGGAGAGAACAAGATTCAGAAGCAATCTTCATATTACTTAATATTTGTGTTTAAGAAGGAAAGTAAAAGAAGGACTAATCGTAGGTATTTATTCCAGGTTAGAAATTGAAAGAACAAGAAGGCTCACTAAGGCTTCCTTTTTTGTGCATTGAGGGAAGACCAAAAGAAGAGATTTCTGATATTGCTGAAGAAAACAATTGAAATCTAAAGAAGCATAACATCTGTCTTTCTCTATAAAATGATTCCCAGTAGAATACACCATATCTTCGTTAGATACTTACCATGCCAAAGCCAATGAAATCCCACAGTATTTCCTTACAGCGTATTAAAAAACATCTTCTTTTCTTAGAGAAAAAAGTGTGCTCAGTTTTCATCTGTTTTACAGTGTGCACTATAAAATATCTTTGTCCCTCCTTAATAGCTCCCAGTGGAGCTTGCTCCAGACGGATATGGGAGGGAGTGGAGTTGAAAGCAAGGATAGTAAATTCATACATTACCTTTATAAGATACACAGAAATTGCTGTTCATTGTATCTTTTTTTTTAATGACAGGGAGGTCAAATTCAATAAATTTTAACTGAGTGCCTAGAAAGTGCACCACACTCTGCTGGGCACTGTGAGCTGTATACAAAGATGAATAAGAAATTATCTATACCCACTGTCACCATATAGAGGAGAGCTAATATGTATATAATTCTGTGGAAAGCTGACTGTGGTATAATAGTATAAATAATAATGCGTATAAATTAAGAACTGGGCTGAGTAAATGCATTACACTAGAAATCTGTGCTTATGTCTCCTCTAACTATGGAACACCTCCTAATCTGAAACTGTGTTTTACATCTCTCTTCCACCCACCTCCTGAGTACTTTCACCAGTGCCTTGCCTAGAGTAAGCCTTTTTAGAATTGTTTGTAAGGTTCTGTTACCTTACAACTTGGGTTACCCAACTTGGATGGTCATGATGAAAAATTAATAGGTATTGACACCTTATTTTAGGAAATTATTCTGTGAGTAAGTAAGCAAAAACAAAATGGTGTAGATTTCAAGGGTTTACTGAAAACATAGCTTAAATCAAAGGTAATTTAACCCTTGGTTTACTTTAACAACCAGGGACAGAACAAGGGTTGGCAGTTTTTTTTCTGTAATGGCTAGGGAGTAAATATTTTTACAGGCCACACAGGTTCTGTCACAACTGTCCAAGTCTGCCACTGTAGCACAAAAGCGGCTATAGACATTATGTGGTTGTGAATGAATGTAGCTGTGTTGCAAACCAAAACAAAACAAAACAAAAACCTTTGCTCAGAAAACCAAACAATGGCAGAATTTGGTCCATGGGCCATAGTTTGCCAACCCTTGACATAGAATGATATGACTTATTAAACTTCTCTTGAAAGAAAACAGTTGTATTAAAAGAAATTAAACTCTTTCTCAAATTGAAATTTATGAAGAAATCAGAGATACACTCTGTTTCTGATGTAGTTACATCAGGGTATGGACCAGCAACCTTGCTTCTGCTGGACAGAGGTAGGAGTAAAAACAAACAAATGAGCCCATTCAAGGATTGAAATTGCTGCCATGCCCATCTCAGGAACAGTAGAATCCAGTTATTACAAAAAGGACAATGGTGCTCAACTCCCTGGCTCTGCCATCTGGGCAAGTTACTTAACATCTCTGTGCTTCCATATCTGTACAATGGAATAATATTATTTTTAATAATACCAAAGATATGAAAAATCTGTTGTAAGGATGGAGAGGGTTACCACATTTAATGGGCTTAAAACTGTGTCCAGTGCATGGCAACAGGAAGTAAGTGCTAAATATCTTCTTCAGAAATTGTTTTAATTCTTCCTCCCTCATAAATTTGCCTGGTAAGGAGTCTTGGGAATTATATGCCCAGGATGCTGTATTCTCGTCCAATAGCTGTCATGGTTGATGACATGGATATTGCAACCATTTGATAGATGTATCCACCCTGGGAAAGAATATTTAGACTATGAAAAGTCTTGGAATCAGGAATGACAGTAATGGGGCAAAGAGTAGATGCAATTTTTGATTTTCATTTTTATCCATTTCATCCAAATGAGGAGAACTCATTTCCTCTAAGAATGTTGTATTATGAGTTGTATTTTCTTTTCTGATTAAGCACAATTAGCAGCCTAGGCAACAGCATGTAATAAACATGTGTTAATAATTCATTACATGTGCATGACAGCTGCCCCAATGTATCAGTTGTCCTGGAACTTCTCCACCTGCCATCCTTCATTGACCAATAAGGTCACCCCAGCCATGTTCTCCAGGCTCTAACTACTAACAACATGTTACTGCCCACGTTGCCACTGTTGCTCCAAGATGTCTTCAAACCCTGAGCCACTGCCGCTGAGATTACTACTGGGTTTGTTTCTAGGGTTACAAATGCAGACCTGTAAGGAGAGCCAGGAAAAGGGATTTTTCAAGCTGCAGCAAAAACATGTACTCAATAGAGAACTCCATGCAAGCTTAGAGAATAGTTTTTATTCTATGCCTTGAAGGTGGCACGAGGGATGATGAGATCATCTGACTGCTGTCACAGGCAGTCCTGACTGAAGTGTCAGTAGGTAACCAAAGGTAGACTCAAGCCCAAGTTAGCTGTGAGTCAACTGTGCAACACAGCGTAAATCAATTAACTGTTCTGTATTTAGTTTGGTGACAGATAATACAGATGCAGTTTTTATTTTCAAGTTCACAAGGTTTGAAAAATGTATATAAAAGTGTTTCTGAAAAATACAAAGTACTCAGGTTTCCTAGGTGGTGCAGTTGGTTAAGCATCTGACTCTTGGTTTCGGTTCAGGTCATGATCCCAGGGTGGTAAGATCGAGCCCCACTTTGGCATAGAGTCTGCTTAAGACTCTCTCTCCCACCCCCTCCCACTTTCTCTCTCACTCTTTCAAATAAATAAATAACTCTTTAAAAAAAAAGAAAAATACAAAGTACCATGTAAAGTTGTAGTGTTTCAGGGATTTTTCTATGAGAAATGGTAGAAATCCATGTCACTTTATGGAAATTTCCAAATTTGAATATCTGTGTATCTGATTTAATAAACATATTATCTATATTCATCACTATTGATCCTAGAAGGAGTGATGTTGAATTTTCTTGTAATTCAGACTGATGACCCCTGAATCTCTCCTGGATGTTTCTTTATACATGGTCTCAAATCAAACTGTCATTGATGTTTGGGAACATTCATTGCAGTAGTTCAAACAAAGAAAAATACCCATTTTTAATGAAAATGGTACCATAATGTCTCTATTTTCAGTATTTCAATGAAGTGATAAAGTATGTATGCTTAGAAATTTTTAGATCTATAACCCAATGTAATAACCAAGCAAACCAAACTTATAAAAACTTGAGTAGGATATCATTCTTTCCCTCTCTCTGTGGATTATTTCATTATTATTCTTTTCTTATAAGACTAAATATATACATATATACTATATAACATATATAAATAAAGGCTATATATAATTTACAAATTTTGGATTCAAAATTTTTAGGGTTATCTCTCTAAAATGCCATGATACCTAGAAAGTAGAGTTCACTAATTTTTAAGTAATTATTACTGTTTATTATTCTAAGCAGCATTTTTTTTTAAAGATTTATTTATTTATTTGACAGAGAGAGAGAGAGATCACAAGTAGGCAGAGAGGCAGGCAGAGAAAGAGGAAGGGAAGCGGGCTCCCTGCTGAGCAGAGAGCCCAATGTGGGACTCGATCCCAGGACCCTGAGATCATGACCTGAGCCAAAGGCAGTGGCTTAACCCACTGAGCCACGTAGGTGCCCCTAAGCAGCATTTTCTATATAAAATCTGAAATCAGGAGATATAATCAGTGATTTCATTAGTATAAATAAAATTTGGGAATTATAGACTTTGTAAAATTTCAAAATATTTTCTGGATAAATATTCAAGAAAACTCGACTTAAGTGATTCATTGAAAAAATTATTACACCACCTAGAAGTATAAAGAACTTTTCAAAAGGGTAGGTTCACACTTCTCTGCTAATGGATCATCAAACATCTTTTCAGCAACACAACAGAATGACTTTCTTTCAATGACCTCCGCGGCTTTCAAGTCCTGTTCGAAGGCAGCACAGATTCAATATTATGGGGGAAAAGACACTGCTTTTCACATTTGTGATATATTACAGAGAGATTTTCACATTTGTTTGATGTCTTTGGGTTCAGTGAGCCATGCTGAGCTAAATTTAATGTGGCATATGGGTAACCCATAAAGTTTAATATAAAAATATATATCTAATAGTGGCCATGACTTAAAATTTTCCTTAGTAGTTCTATTTTGGAAATTTTATATTTGATTTTACTAATTATCACTAATTTTCCATTTTTTATTATAATTGTGTTTAAAAATATGTCTTTAGTACTTGTCACATAATAGAATATATATGTATATACAAATGGCTATCAGACACATGAAAAAATGTTCATCATCACTAGCCATCAGGGAAATTCAAATTAAAACCACATTGAGATACCACCTTACACCAGTTAGAATGGCCAAAATTAGCAAGACGGGAAACAACATGTGTTGGAGAGGATGTGGAGAAAAGGGAACCCCCTTACACTGTTGGTGGGAATGCAAGCTGGTGCAGCCACTTTGGAAAACAGTGTGGAGAGTCCTTAAGAAATTAAAAATAGAGCTTCCCTATGACCCTGCAATTGCACTGCTGGGTATTTACCCCAAAGATACAGATGTGAAAAGAAGCACCATCTGTACCCCAGTGTTTATAGCAGCAATGGCCACGCTCGCCAAACTGGAAAGAACCAAGACGCCCTTCAACAGACGAATGGATAAGGAAGATGTGGTCCATATACACTATGGAGTATTATGCCTCCATCCTCCAGAGAGGGGAAGGGGGCTTGAAATGGAGTTAATAATTGATCATGCTTACAAGGAAGCTTCCACAAAACCCCAATAGCACAGGGCTCAGAGAGCTCCCAGGGAGGTCAACACATCCTCACCAAGAAGGTGATGTACCCCAACTCCACAGGGACAGAAACTTCTACGCTTGGAATCCCCCAGACTTTACCCTGTGTTTCTCTTCATCTGACTATTCATCTGTATTCTTTATCATATCCTTTAATAAACTGGCAAATGGGCTTCCCTGAGTTCTGTGAATAACTCTAGAAAATTAATCAAACCCAAGGAGGGGTTCCTTGGAACCTCTGATCTGTAGCCAGTTGGTCAGAAGCACTGGTGTTTGAAGCTGGTGTCTGAAGCATGTGTTGTGGGAGAGAGGGCCAGCAGTCTTATGGGATAGAGGATTCTCTTTTTTTCTTTTTTCCTTTCTTTCTTTCTTTCTTTTTTTTTTTCTTTTTAAAATTTTATTTACTTATTTGACAGAGAGAGCATAAGCAGAGGGAGCACCAGGCAGAGGGAGAGGCGGTTCCTGGCTGAGCAGGGAGCCCAATATGGGACTCAATCCCAGGATCCTGGGATCATGACCCGACTGAAAGCAGATGCCCAAACATCTGAGATACCCAGGCAACCCTGGGATAGAGGAACTTAACCTGTCTGGTCTGACACTCCAAGTAGTTAGTGTCCAAGCTGAATTAAATTGTAGGACACCCAGCTAGTGTCAGAGAGCATTGCATTGTATGGGGAAAACCTCCACACATTTGGCAACCAGAAGTGAAATGTTTGTGTGGGGTGAAGGAGACTCACAGGAGAGAAAAACAACAGTAGAAAAGTGGGGTTTCCCTATATAGGAAAGTAGAACAGTACTATTTGTGAGAACCAAACAATTCTTCCAGAGTGTTTATTCATAGCTTTTCTCTAAGCACAGAATATAGGTTTAAGACACACAGTCGGTTGATTCAAAAGTGAAAAAGTCATCAAATAATGTGTCCTATATTCCCTGAAGTAGATAATTTGCTATTGAATCATACAAATACATCAGTAACCCAGGTCTTCCACTGCCCTCCCCTGCCTGCCCCCAGCTACCATCACGTTACCAACTAAATCCTCAGAATTCTTTTAAAAGTATTATTATATAAAATAAGAAATTGCTTATTAATAGAATAAATCCAAATAAGTTTAAAACTGTTAATATATAGCAAACTATAGGGAGAACTAAGCTTAATTGTTTATTTTTATTTTCATTCCCATTCCCCTTATTAAAGGGCCTTGTTGTGTACTGTATCACAGGGTAGCTCTGGTTCATAATGGGACGTTGGTGTACTTGGAGAAGACTGTTCATCCCTGTCCTTGATTTTAGTGACTGAGCTTCCTTTAAAAATAACTCATTTGTGTATTGTACTACATATATCTTGTTTAATGCATATAATCAATCTTTGAAATGCAGCTTTTGAAGTTTTGAAAAACAGACCTTGTACATATGGCCCAACAGCTTGACCTAAATGTTCAGCTCTCTTCTCCTCTACTCTGTATTGTATTTTTAAGTTTAATCTCAAAAGTGAGTCTAAAATGATAATATATTTTAGAAATATTAAGTAATAGAAACTCCTGAGTAAAAATAGGGACGGGAAGAGGATACTAGACTATGCCTTACTGCATAACAAAATGTACCGCTCTCCCCTCTCCCAAAAGGGTGGGGGTGGAGAACAAGCCAGCAATTCAAGAAAAAGTCTTACGCCATTTTATGATAAAGCTTTTTATATATCCAAAGAGAGAAAACACAAGATGCTGGTACAGCGTGTGGTGTTTCTAAATGTGCTCTCATGGCTCCAGCTTCCTCCCCTTAGTGAAAAGAGGAGTCAAAGATAATACTAAATTCTTAATTACACTCTCGAATTCAGGGAAAAGCAGCCGAAAATATTGAGTAGGAAGTCATGGGAAAAATAAGGGAAAACACTAAGGAACAGAAACCCGAAAACTGCTAATGGATTTCAGGAGAGGCAGAAGAGGTAAAGTTGCATCGCCCTCTGCCAGGCTAATTTGGCATATTGGACTCATTTGGCATATTGTATAGCTGAAGTCCTCGGAGGTGTGATAAAAACCTAGATGGGCTGAGTGGGCCCTAAAAAGGGACATTTAGATGGATCTCAAAAGAGTGATTTTCAACCACCTTCATTATGCCCTTTGCTACTTGTACTTTGTTATTAAATCTTTAATGCGGTTGTTTTGTCCAATTTGTTTTCTTCTGCAATATTGATTTAATCTATTTTTTATTACATTTCACTTTGTGTTTCTTTTACTGAATGTATATTCTTTTTTTTTTTTTTTAAAGATTTTATTTATTTATTTGTCAGGCATAGAGGGAGAGCGAGCGAGTGAGCACAGGCAGACAGAGAGGCAGGCAGAGGCAGAGGGAGAAGCAGGCTCCCTGCCGAGCAAGGAGCCCGATGCGGGACTCGATCCCAGGACGCTGGGATCATGACCTGAGCCGAAAGCAGCCGATTAACCAACTGAGCCACCCAGGCGTCCCTGAATGTATATTCTTAATAAGTTCTAGAACATAAAAAACTCATAGGATATCTATTATTTCTTAGATTTTTATCTAAGATTTTTGATCTCCTTTCTGGTTTTCAGTTGTATTTTGAATCCTTTCCTGACTTCCTTCCCAAACTTGTCATCCATAAATGTGGAACATCTCTGTCCAGTCCCAAACTGCTGTGTTGCTTAACACCAGGGAACCCCCTTTACACTATGTCCTATGTAGTTTTTTCTCCTTGAAGTTGATTCTGGTTTTATTTGCTATAACTCATTTCTCCTGATATACCTCATGATTTCAAAAACTAATATTATCCTATTTCCCTTAATTAAAGGATAATTTTCAAAAAGATATATAAATGAACACATGCCAAAATTTTATTTAACCTATTAATTATTAGTGAGGGAACTGGTAAGATACTACAATCAATTCAAAGGAGAAGTCAAGGAAGAGAGACATATGTATATAAGATTAAGGAATTTTGAAGCACATTTCCAAATAGATGGGAAGCAAGTCTACCTGCAGGGTAATAATCAATTGCATTTCATCAGACACAGTTAGTTTGCATTGCTATAGATAAGAATAATTTGAATTCTTATTAGTTTTCACCAACATACAGAGTTGCAAAATAGCTCAAAGATAAAGAAAGGTGAATAGAACCTCAATGGGTAAGCTAGGTTTTTTTTTTTTCCTATTTCAGATTCTTTCACAATTTCTCCTAATACCTTTCTTTGAACCATTCTTCCAAACCTAAGTGTTGCTTGTAGAGCCTGAGTTATGGGGGGGAGAAGTAACTTAGGTTTCCTGACATTTTTACTGAGATGTTAAAGAAACATTTATCTGTGGTTCAGAGATACCTATAGTTTCACTTTGGTTTCTTTCTTTTTCTTTCTTTCTTTCTTTTTTTTTTTTTTTCCAAATTGATGTGAGCTCTACTATGGAATATTTCAAGTTTATCTAGATGCCTGAGTATCTCCAAGACCCTTTCAAGTGTCCATAACATCAACATTTTTTTCAAAATTTTTTTTGCCATTTTATTTTATTTTATTTTATTTTTCAGTGTTCCCAAATTCATTGCTTATGCACCACACCCAGTGCTCTATACAATACGTGCCCTCCTTAATACCCACCACCAGGCTCACCCAACCCCCTCCAAAACCCTCCATCTCTTTCTCAGAGTCCATAGTCTCTCATGGTTTGTCTCCCTTTCCGATTTCCCCCAACTCACTCTTCCTCTCCATCAAAGTTATTTTTCTAATAAAACTAAGACATGGGCCTTTTTCAAAATTGTTGACTGACATTTGCACTCCAAGTACAAAAGTCACAGGAGATAACATTTCTGGCACCTAATGTCATGGCATGAGCCGCAAATTATACTCTGTCATTTTATTCTACTCCACTAAGCACTCAAAGTAAAAATGAACACATGCGTAAAATGCCCTAATTGTGCAGTAAAATGAATTAATTTTTAAAATTCTCAATCCTTGTCTATGTAACTTTGTAAAGTGCTGTGCATAAGGGGAGGTATACATAAAGCAAGTCGGCTGCATGCCAATATAGAATAGCTGCCTTGAGGAAAAGTGCTTGTGCAATTTTTTTAAGTTGCTAGTTGAATTAGCCATTGTGAAACATGACTTGAAAAATGACTAAAAGATAATCTGTAGTTATTCAGACTTGAGTATTTTGCAGCCATTTTCTCAAAAACTAACAAAGTAAGCCTGTCATTTTGAGGAAAGCAGCTGACCGTCTTTGATTCCCAGTCATTCCCAATGATGAAGGTAAAGCTTTCTAGTAAAAATTAGAATATGGGAAAACTTAGATTCTTCACAGTGAACTTTAAAGCTTCACCATACTTTCTGATTTCAATTGTAATAGTAATTCATGTGATTTTTTTATTTTTTTTATATATTTTTTGAAAGCTCTCCATAACCCAGTGAATCGCATTTTTCAAATAACTAATGAAAGGTGTTACAAAATCATGCAAGGGTGCAATATTAATTTAAAATATAAGAAAGACCAATGGAATTTTAATGTAACAGTTTTAATGTAACAGGATGTAAAGACTATTACTATAGTTCCAGATTCCGTATTTCAGTTATACTTTAAGGAACTACCACTTGTCCAATCTTTGTATGTGTAAAAATCATTACCCTTTTCTAGTCACATTCTCTGTGACACCAGAGTTCATGTACTTCAACCAAATCAACAGTTCATAATAGATTGAATATAAAAGAAGATATGAGGATTTAATAACTTTTATTAAGCTTAAGTTGAAGATTATTGTAAAAGTATAGAATAATCCTCCTCTATTTTATTTTTGTTTTAGAAAATATAATTTTCACAAACTATGCTATGCAGGTTAATATGTAAGGGATTTTATTATTGTTATTTTCAAATAAGCTAACCAATAAATAATTGAACAACTTCTGTTTTAAATATTATTTTTCAGTTTTAAATTCTAATCCAGTATTAAAAGAGACAAACCAGAGTGCCTGGGTGGCTCAATTGGTTAAGTGTCATCTGACTCATGATTTCAATTCATGTCTTGATCTCACAGTTGTGAGATGGAGCCCTGCATAAGCCTATGCACTGGGCATGAAGCCTCCTTAATATTCTCTCTCTCCCTCTGCCCCTCTCCCCCTGCTTGCTCCCTAAATAAAGGAAGAAAGAAAGTTGCAAACCATGTTAACAAAAGCTCTTTGGGGTTACTCAATAGATTTTAAATTTATTAAAGAGTTCTTAGATTAAAATACATGAACAATATGATTTTGCTCTAAGGAAAAATTCCCTCTCTATATATCTGTCCATTTATCAACCTTTATATCTATAGTGGTATTCACCAAATACTAATGCTGGCCACTTTTTTTTTTGTCTTTTTTTAAGAAAGTGGGCCAGTGGAGGACAGGGATACCAAGGGAGAGGGAGAGAGAATCTTAAGCAGGCTCCAGGCTTAGCATGGAGCCCCACGCAGGGCTCAATCTCATGTCTCTGAGATCATGACCCAAAGCCTAAATCAAGAGTCAGTGGCTTGACTGAGCCACCCAGGTGTTCCTAATGATGACCATTTTCAAGGATTGTAATTTCAGTTTGGTTTAGTATACTTTTAAAGTTTTTTTTTA
Source organism: Mustela erminea (assembly GCF_009829155.1). Lineage (NCBI taxonomy): Eukaryota > Metazoa > Chordata > Mammalia > Carnivora > Mustelidae > Mustela > Mustela erminea. The sequence continues at coordinate 106,314,524 of NC_045617.1, read as the reverse complement.
TTATTATTAAAACAATTTGTCTAAAATTATACTCACAAGCATAAATAAAAGAAAAAAGTAGGTAATAGATACTCAAAAATACTAAAAATATATATTTCACAAATATCTGAGAATTCAGTAAATACATAACAAGAATTATTTGCTTTGATGATTTTGAATCAATTGGAAACTAAAAGAGGAAAAAATGAAAATTGACCCCTGACTAATTCTTGACCCAACCAGATAATCCAGGGTAATCTCATCTCAAAATCTTTAATCATACCTACAAAGTGTCTTTTGCCAAATAAGATTAACATTCACAGGTTCCAACAATTAGGACATGACTATCTTTGCTGGCTATTATCCAACCTACCACAAGCTCCTGCTTCATATTATGTACAAAAATCAATTCTAGAAACCATACAGATGTTAGATGAAGCTTACAAAAGATAATATAAGAAAATAACTTTATGATTTTAAAGAATGCAAAGATAATCCTAAAGGTTACATAAAAGTCACTAATTACAACCATGAAGAAAACAATAAAAAGACCTATGCTAAAATTAAGACCATAGGCTCAACAAAACTTAAGCAATTGGCAAGACAGTCCACAGAACTGGAGTATCTTCAGTAAACATGGTTAACAAAGAGCTTACATGCTAAACACACATATATATGAATATAGATCTAAATATTAAATATATACATAGATATAACTAATCACTCAAGAGAAAGCAAACAACCAAATAGAAATGTAAGAAGTACAAACTGAGATTTCACAAAAGAAGATATCAAAATAGCCACTAAACATGACAATATGCTCAACTTCCCTATTATGAGGAAAAATAAAAACTGAAGCTACAACAAAATAAACACAGAGTAGTTAAAAATCTACAAGGCAACCATAACAAGGGTGGTGAGACTGGATCATCTGGAACTCTTACTGCTGGTAAGGAATTAAATCAAAATTATTTTGGAAAACCGGAAGTAGCTATTAATCATTCAACAATTCAGCTCTTGGTTATATACACAACAGAAATGCATATGCTTCGCTCAGCACAAAAGACACATACAAGATTATCATTAGCAACATTATTCATAATAACCAAAAACTGGGGTGGGAAGAGGATGTTCATCTATGGAAGAAAGAATAACTGGATTGTAAATATTCAATTGAATACTATAAAGCAATAAAAATGAATGAATTTTAGCATAGGTGCTATCTCTCAAACATAACACTGAGCAAAAGTAAGTAGGCACAACAGAATATATACAATATGCAGTATGATCCCAATAATTCGAAATTTTAGATTGGGCAAAATTTATCCTACCTGTTAAGCATCAGGATGGTGATTACTTTGGGAAGAGGAAAGAAAAGAGTGAGTGATAAGACTTTTGATAATACATATAATGTTCTTTTGAGATAATTTTCTTCTGAGCTATATGTTTAATATTTGTGTGATTTTTATGTGAGTTATACTTCAATTAAAAATGAAGACAAGACAGATGCCTAAAGTTTATTATTAAATGAAGAAAAAGGTAAATAAATCTACTTAGCGCTTTATTTCATTTTAAAAAATAAAACTAGGGCTATATAAATATTGTATGTGTATGGATATACGGTGGAAAAGAACACCTCAAGGTGGGAAAAGAATCAGCTGGAGGAAGGGGAGTGTTTCTTCTTTTCTTTAAATATTTTTTTATCATTTAAATTTTTATGAAATACACATTAAATTTAAAATATAGTTAATTAACAATAATAATAAACCAAGTTATGTAATATTCAACAGGTGCCAGACACTTTTCATTTATTATTTAATTATCACAGTAGTTCTAGTAATTACTTGCCCTCCTTATCCCTTTATAATGTATGAGCAAATTGAGGCTCAGAATAATAGCATCTTGCTATTAAGAAACAGAGTCAGAAAGTTAATCTCATGTCAAGTCAGTGCTGTTAATTCCTGTGGAAAGTAATTCTAACATAATATTATATTGTATATATTGCATACAATATATTGTAAATATTGTATATAATTCTAATGTAGTATTATTATACTGAATAATTTAATAACACTCCTACCATCTCACCAAATCATTACTCCTTAAGGGCAAAGATTGTGTTTGTTGAAAGAATAATTATTATTGAATAAAATATAAATCTAATCACTAATTTAATGTAATGTTTGTTTTTAAAGGTAGTGAGAAGAATATTGGGCAACACTTTCTTCATTTATTTCTCGTGGAAGGACGGCCCACAGTTAAATATGGATGTGGAAGTTCTCAAAATATCTTGACTCTTTCTGCTAGTTATAGAATTAACACAAATGTTTTCATCCCTATCACAGTACGGTAAGTCCTCCATAGTAATTCTTTGAATTATAGTGCTGAGCCTTTTTTTTTTAAGTGTTATTTGTATGTATAATATCTACCAAATACAAAAAGAAAAACAAAAAAACTTTCCATCTGAAAGTTGTTTTGCCAATCAATTTTTTAATTAACATGTAATGTATTATTAGCCCCAGGCGTACAGGTCTGTGAATTGCCAGGTTTACACACTTCACAGCACTCACCAGAGCACATACCCTCCCCAATGTCCATAACCCCACCACCCTCTCCCTACCTCCCTCCCCCCAGCCACCCTCAGTTTGTTTTGTGAGATTAAGAGTCTCTTATGGTTTGTCTCCCTCCCGATTCCATCTTGTTTCATTTATTCCTTTCCTACCCCCCAAACGCCCCACGTTGCCTCTCAACTTCCTCATATCAGGGAGATCATTTGATAATTGTCTTTCTCTGTTGCCAACCAATTTTTTTCAGTTTGATGGAGTATTAACTCCATCAAATTAAATTAAGGTATAATTTGATACTGCCCAATGCCAATCAAATTATATACAAAATGAATTGATTTCTTTGAAAATATCAAGGAGCAAATACATAGGTTGAAGAGTTATGTGGTTCAGTTGAAATTAAGATCTAGTTCGGGGTGCCTGGGTAGTGCAGTTGCTTCATCGTGGGACTCTTGATTTTGGCTCTGGTCATGATCTCAGGGTGGTGAGATAGAGCTCTAGGTTGTGAGACAGAGCCCAGCATGGGGCTACAAGCTTAGAAGGGAATCTGCTTAAGATTCTCTCTCTCCTGCCTCTGCCCCTCCCCGCCTCTCTCCCCATTTTGAAGGAAGGTGGGGAGGAAGGTAAGAAAGAAGAAGGAGGAGAAGGAGGAAAGGAAGGAAGGAAAAGAAATTAAGATCAAGTTCATTTATTTAACAAAATATCTTCTGAGTGAAAATAGCTACTCAGAATAGGGGATGGGGGTAGTAGCCATTGACTCTGCACCAAAAAAAAAAAAGAATCCAGTAGAGGAAAAATGAATATTAAATGGAAATTTATTCCTAGGGCATATAAACTTTTAGAAGGCAGTCTTGAATTTAATTCATACTTCAGAATTAGGACGTCTCAGAAGAGAGAAATGGCTAAATATGATGGTCACATCCCAAGGGCATTACTGAACAAAATTTACATGTAGCAGCCAAGAATTTAAAATTCTTCATCAGTACAGCAATCTAGTGATAATGGTCTCTAAAGTTACTCTGTGTCAGTTAAAAATAACATTTTGTGTCTGAGTTTATACGTTAGATGACAATTGTATACTTTAGTCTGATTAGCAGGAATCTTGGCTAACCTGTGAAGGTTATATAAATCAAATAAGCTTTCCCAGGGTCTGTATCAATCTGCAAATAAAATCAAGGAAATTGACACCAATCTGAAAATGGAAACTCCTTCCAGGCAGGGACAGTATCTTACTCATTTTTAATGCAATTTGTAGGGCATCTGACAGAAAGATGCTCAGTAAATGTTTGAATGAATGAAGAAATGAGAGTATCTGGGCTGGGCAGTTCAGTTGGTTATGGCAAGAAGGCAACGAAATTACCCTAAGGCAATGAAACTATTATTCATAAATTAGGCAAACCCTTTTAGAACAGAGAGTTGTGTACAGCCAAAGCAAATTTTCAGAGCCACGGACTTAACTCTTACTTTAATCATCTCTCTTACAAAGGGTGCAGTTGGTCACAAAAAAAGAGCCAGATGAGAAGGTGAATAACCTAGAAACCAATTTAAAAGCCATTTTGACTGATAACACCATCGTTTTATACAGTGTAATCATTTCATACTAACAGTGGCACATTTGATCACATATGAAGTAATTTCTGTTTTCATCAAACTTTCTTAAAGGGATGATTTCATTCTTTGCCTTTAAGTAATGAATACCTAGGTACGCTGTCCTCAAACCATGCAGAGCCTTAGGCAGACTGAGGTTGAAACCATCCTTCAAAAAAATACTGACACTTCTAGTAAAACTAAAAACTGAGGGCTTTCCAAATCTTTCAATTAAGTTTATTCAGAATTTAAAAAGCAAGAAAGAGATATCTCTACTGACACAAAAATGCAAATCTGCTTTGTCTTATAAGCAGCATCCCACAAGACCTTAAGGTGACAATAAGTTACATTAAAGACTGACCTAGGACTGTATTATATTATATATTATATAAATCATTTAAATTTATGTAATAAATATGAATAACAAGTATATATTAGTAACTCTTCAATAAGTTTTACTGTTGAAGTATAAGGAAGTAAGGTCATAACTAGAGGTAAGTGAGAAGTCAAGAGGTGGGTATATAAGATAAGAGATTTGAGCATGTTTAATTATGGATTGAACTTACTAGTTGAGTGGAAGGTGTTAGCACATAGAAAAATAATGAATAATTGAAAATATAAAGTCCCTTATAAATTTATAGTGATGAGATACAATCCACATGAGAGAAGATTTCTGCCCGAGGGGAGGGAAAATGGAAAAGACACACACATTGAGACTTCTGATTTCTGTTTTTATGTATGTCCCTTGATCCGTGACTGTCTTTTGCTTGATCCCTATCAGTCCCTATCTGCGTGATCCCTGTCCGTCCACTCTCAGTTGTTTACATCACCTTCTCTCTTCATCTTTCCTGCTCCACTCCTACTTCAACATTCTTAACTGGGCACAAGTTAGCATTAAAAGGGTCTTTTGGTACAGCTCTTTCTAGCTATCCTAATTCTTTCAAATGGGACACCTGTTATTGCAAACTTAGAACAAATTGGTCCCTTAAAAGTATGTGAATCAAGGTCCTTTTTAATTATATGAATGTTGTTGGAATTCCTTCTATATTTAAGGGTCCCTGATGACAAAATACCATAGCATGATTGATAAGAACTTATTTTCAAAAATTAGTAGAGCTCTAAGGTAAATACATAAAAAATGACTTTGACTTTTATTTTGTTTTTAGCCACTGAGAATAAACATGAGAGTATTTCCTCCTACTAAATTTGCATTGTACCTGCAGATAGATGGCAGAAGTAGAACGAACTTGAATAAACCACCTGTAGTGATACAGGTCAATTCAGTATCAAGATAGAAGTTCTTCATAAATGAAATGGAGCAGAGATCACAGCTCTACAGATAGATTGTAATTCATACTCATGCACAGTTTGTCTTTCATTTCAACAAATTTTGAAAGGGATCACATAGAGAGAGTCTTAGTTTTCAAAAGGGTTATTCTCCTTTGGGAAAGTTCAGAAAAATTGTCTTACCATATATATATACTTTTTAAAGTTTCTGAAGTTTAAATTTTTCTGCCACCTTTTGTGTCTCTCCTATATAAAAGCTGACTCTTTATTCAGCATTTTGTTCTGTAAAGAAGTCCTGTGTCATTTCCTCTAGGTAACTTACTGTGTTATTACCTGCATGTTTTAAATCCACACAGCTTATTCTACCTTCCCTCCTTACCTACCTACCAACCTATTCTTCCTTCTACCTTAGGTTTCTCAAAGACTTATCCAGGGGTGTAGCATTATCCATGTATATCTAAGGCACATTCCAGTATGTAGTGATTCATAGTTAACAAACTCTTAAGATAGCCAATGCCAAATGAATTTTGACCAAGAATTGGGTGAGTGTCAGAACTACACATCCCAATCAACAACTTTTGAGTAATTGGTCAGTGTAAAGGAATGCATGCTGGTAGGTTTCTAATAGTTGGGCAGTAAGAACCTTAGAACTTGCTCAAACTCAAACATCAGATAAAACCATTGCAAGCACTTTTGACATAATACCTTGACGATATTTGGTCCAATAAACAAAATAAACTGATAAAAACGCTGCTGAGTTTTGTCAGTGGACTGATTTTTACCTCCTGTTTGATCTTACTAATTTCTCTGAGATAAAAACCTCATATAGGTAGAGGTATATGTATATGCGTGTGTTTGTGTGCTAATGTGAGTACCTATCTGTGCAAACTACTCTTTATTTTTTAATTAACACATTTCCCACAACTGTTTGATTAAGAAAATAGAAAATAAATTTCTATAATGCAAAGCTAGCATTAACCTTAAAGAATGGGAAATAAAAAGAATTCTGAATAGGATTGCTTGACTATAACAAATGAAGAAATTTAGTGGTAAGTAATTTATGAAAAATAAGAAAGGAACAAATGATAACTTCTTATAATACCTACATGTATTGCCAAAGGCCTTTCAGACAACTCTGCTCAAAATTGACTTACAGCACTTTGCCATTTTCCCCATGTAAATTCTGTGTATTACAACTTGTTGCCCAGCTATTCACCTATAACTCCATACAGAGAATGATCAGGAGACTACCCAAGTTTATATAAGAAGAAAGAATACCCATCATGTATTATAAGCTCTAATTTTGGGAGTAACTCAAAATGTCTCATGTCTCTGATTTTCTAAAATGTGAAAGTTTTTCACACATTCTTGGTATTTAATAATTATATAATCTATGGATTGCGTGCCTTTAGTCTTAGTGCCCAGAAACTCTGTAATAGCAAGAACCTTCACTTCTTAAAACAGATGGTGACTTTTGAACTGTGCTAAATCTATAAGATATTAAATTTATTCATAAAACGTTGCCATGTCAATATGGAAGTTTGGCAAGCTTTTCATCTTAAAAAGGTCAAACTTCGTCACTTCAATATTAATTTCTGTATCTTTTCCATCAACACTTCCATCTGGTATTTCTTAGAGGAAATGTAGGAAAACTGTAGCCAAATATGGGAAATATAGCATAATACTTTATAATTACATTGACTTGTACCTAAATACATATATCTAAACATTGCTTCTTTATCCATACATTATACACTAATCATACATAACATGTCCAGTACTAGCTGGACAGCAAATTATAATGTAATTTATTTGTATATTGAATTGGGACAAGCCACTATAAAAACAAAATTTCTTTCATTAAATAAATTTAGTTTAAGATAATCTTTCAGAGGTCTGTGGGTCTAAGAGTTGGTAATTTTAGTATTATTTAGGTTTATTGGATAGAGTCTTCTGCTAGCATGTATGGTTGTGTCTAAAATTTGCATAAATCTTGAGAAACAAGAAGTGTCAGTTTGGTGTTCAGTGAGGCAGAAATAGAATAGAGCTCTCTAAATAAAGACATCGTGATCTGAATGTGAAGCTGAGTCTATACAATATGTTCACTGGATAATATGTCAGTTATGGACTCAACCAATCAGTGGTATAAAAAAAAATTCCAAATGATTGACTGTGTAATCACATGCGTGCTCCTCATATGTGCAGTTCAGTTCAAATTGTCCAAAAGAAATGTCTCTTAACAAAGATACAAAGGTGAAGATTCAGGTCTATAACTCCTCATCTTCTGGTGTGCTGAGATGCCAAGACAGCCAGAGAACTGATTGACCCTCAAGGGCTCAGAGCAACCACAAAGATCCTCCCGAAGAGAAAGGAATATAGCAGTTGACAAGTACATCTGTAACATGAAAAATAAACTGGATGGTGAAGAAAGTTAGAAATTTATCAGAGGGACAGCAGTTGGAAGAGGATAAGCAATGACATCATGGCATTGAAAAACATCATGGTTCATGTGGAAAATTGTATGGAGATTGGGTAATGAGAACATAAAGTTTGAGGTGAAACGATATTTAGCTCTTTAGCAGAACATCAAATGTTGTGATTTCTAATGCAGAGATTCACAATAAACTAAAACAAAAGCCAAAGAATTCTTTTGAGAATTAGGAATGTATGCTGAAGAAAGCTTCATATTTTCTTCATCCTTTTTTGTTAATGGTAGATTTCTACAACTGTCAAAGCTATTGAGAAAGTTGGAACTATTGTATGGTGGCAGTGTATACAGAAAAAGGAACTTCAATCCCTAAAATCCTTTTCTCTCTGTAATTCTAAAATGCATGTAACTATCATCTTTACAACAAGATTATATAAGAAAGTAATAGAAAGCAAATGAAGACTTAGGGGCAAACTGAATATATAGGAATTAGGTCAGAAAAACAATAATTGATAAAGTCACAGAACACTCTGCCAAACAGGGCAGTTAAAGGGAATTAACTTGTTTAAAAAATAAGACTCATGAGAAAATGCCAGGGGATTATTTTTTTATTAAGTAAATATGTGGTTAATTGACAATACAGATTTAAATCCCATGTTTTTTTCCAACCTGAAAGTTCTTCAAGTCTTATTCTTAGTGGTAGGCTTCAATCCTTGACAACATATTTATCTTAAGTAACTTCTTTAGAACAATTCTTACAGAATGGACTCAAAATATAGATAATCTTACTTATTTAAAAAAATGGCTAGTCACCTAACTTTCTAAATTAAGCTAAAAGAAGCTATGTAAGCTTCTTCCTTAACAAATTCACCTTGACTTCATCAACATACTGAATAAAAAGAAGATAGATAGTAAAATAAATTATTTTACAATTTAACATCTGTGAACTCTGTTCTATCTAACACAGATTCATTTAAGAATAGTTTAAGACTTTTCAGAAGATATACTAAATGTTTAAAATTGGAAGCTAATTTCATAGAGAGATACTGGTACTAAGCCAAAGTGTTTGAACTCAATAAATACAGAAGAAAAGCTTTTAATATTTCTTCAGATAATTCATTCTAATGCCACCACAAGAGACAGTAAATTCCTGTTTTACAGTATTTGATACAGCATTCTTTCCTGGTCCCTCCTTCTTCTCAACTTGGAAACAGTTGGCTTAATTCTAATTTATAGTAATATTTGAACCCCAATCCGCCCTCAAGGACAATGTTACAAAGATAAAAAGGAGATTCCAGGAAAAAGCCCTGTAGGAAATACCATAAAAATTTACATAGGAGCTTACTATATACCTCAGTAAATCTCCCATCATTTGGGGGGCAGAAATTTCCAGTCCTATATGATGGACTAGAATGAACTCAACCATGCACTGAGAATCTCTTCCCACCTCCCAAATGAATAAAATAGCAAAGAAGCATTCTCCTGCTTGCATCGTACTAGCAATGACACTCATTTCTGCACCTGGGTGCAGTAGTAGAGACTGTTCCAAAAGAAAATTCTAGCTCCTCTTGTATATAAGCCTCAGATAAAATGATGGAAACACAATTCCAGCTTAGCACAGTCTTTGTGAAGAATTCATAGAACAAGAGAAAGTAAAGATTTAGATTGTTTGCACAGAAATGACCAATGAGCAGGGCACCTGGGTGGCTCAGTCACTTAAGCGGCCGAATTTTGATTTTGGCTCATGATCTCAGGGTCCTGGGATCAAGCCCTATGTTGGGCAGCATGCTCTGGGGAGTCTGCTTGAAGATACTATCCCGCTCTCTCCCTCTATCCCTGCCTCCCTAAAATAAATAAATATTTTAATTTTTTTTTTTTTAATTACCAATGAACAAGGCTGATCCTTAGGCACACATGTGCAAGCAGTCCTGAGGATTCCTAAAAATATTTGGAGATGGAGACTCTACAATGGACCATCATCTCTGCAAGAATGTCTCAGCCACTGAGACTTAATAACTAGTATTTTAGGTCAGGTTCTTTGGAAAAAGACAGTAGAGACTTGCATGCTGGAAGCTTATTAGGGAGTGCTCTTGGGAATAACTTTCATAAGTCAGTGAGAGAAGCAGCACTGAGAAGACATGGGAGTTGAAATACAGAGCAGCTGTAACAGAGGTTTTACCTGACGCTAGGGGAAGCTGTGGAGTAGGGATTTTCAGTTTCCTGAATTGAGTCAAGGGGACCTGGGCCTTTGTCCCATGGCCAGGATATGGCATATCATAGCATCCACTACAGCTGGTGAGACTCATGGCTACATCATCACTTAATGGCTGATGAAGTCCAAGACTCTTCAGATTGACTTAACACATATGCAAACTATGTTTTTAGATAAACTGAACACATATCACAACACCCGTTTAACTCCCACCGAACTAACTAGAGGGCTGATTTCCCCATGTTAATGACATGGTTCTATTCAATCTTGTCAGGAGTTACCTAAAGAAGCAGTGACTCTTAGGAAGAGCAGCTCAATACTAATTGTCGCCCTCGGCCCGCAAGGACGACAATGAGCCTGGTATGGTGTTAATGCTTCATTTCCGTTTATTTAATCAACTTCCTTAGCTTATATACAGCAGGGTGACCAATAAGGGGCCAAGCAATGGGGAGAGCCAATGAGAGTCCTGTTACTATGCTGATTAAATTTGATACAGCCAATAACTATGTCCTCCTTTAGGTGGGCTTCACCAGAAAGTTCATTGTATACTTGCAGCGTATTTTGCTAGCAGTGAGCCAAGTACCTTCTTGTAATGGCGGGGACTTTCCCGGCCGGAGGCAGTCCCCGACATCTCCCCCTTTTTTGTTTTATGGCAGAGATCGTGCCTGTCTTAGGTCGTCAGTAGCAGAAAACATCCTTACCCGTCATCAGACACAAGATATCGATGATCTCTGTCCTGTCTTAGGTTGGTGTGTTTCTCTACTGATCTTACCCATCTTTGACTACCGATCTAGCATGCTTAGCCATATCTGGGGAAACGTCCCAGCCTCTATTGACATAGAGGCTTGTGCTATAGCTCGGCTCTGCTCTCGCTGCTGTGTTCTCCATTGGTGAACGTTTCTGAATAGAAGCAGAATGCCAATAAGGAGGAGGACAAGATGACCAATTGTATCAGCCCATTGTTTGGTGAACTGGAACATATTGCTGAATGTTGGAAATAGCTCTGGAAGGGAAGCTGGTTGCACACGCATACTATTTACTAGAGTTATCTCAGCCAGAAGGATTCGCGTGAAATTTTGAAAATCGTCAGACCAAGCACCCTGCAAATACTAAGAGAGCTGTTGGGAGGAATTGCTGGCCTTATTAAATTGAGAGAATTTTACAGGGGTAACACAAAGCGCAGAAAAAGGAACAATAGAACCAACACTCAGTATATCAGCTAGTGAAGAATGGGGGGAAGATAAAGGAAGAATTAGTTAAAGGTAAAGGATAGGGCCAAGCCTTCAGAATAGCCTATAATTCACGTGTCGCTGTCGGGGGAATTAGGAATATCAGAGTCCCCCACGACAGTGGGAGGATCACGGCTTCCTCTGTCCTCATCCTCGTTCTCAGGGGCCTTCCGGACCAATCTCTCTGGAATCCAAATCAGCACTTCTTTGTCCTGTGGGAAAACACAAACGGAGCCTCTGCTCCAGATTAATGCAGGATCCGGGCCTTTCCATTGTCCCGTAAGGATATCCTTCCAAAGAACTAAGGGCTTGGGGGAAGAATCCATACGGGCTGAATGTCTTTCAGCTGCTGCTTGACCGTTTTTATCGAGCGTCAAAAAATTTAAAATAAATAGAATTGTATTTAGTTTGTCTTTAGGGGACCGGAACGTGTCCCCTATTCCCCCTTTTTGTTTTAAAAGAGTTTGTTTGATGGTTAAGTGGGCGTGTGCTCTACTGCAAGAACACAATAATATAGGGTTTCAGAGTAATTAATTCTATCAACTTGGGCAGTCTCAAGTCTATTTTGAATCAATTTAACAGCTTCTCGAGCTTGTTCAGATAAAATACGGGGGGAGTTCAAGTCAGAGTCTCCTTTCAATGTCTCGAACAGGGACTGTAGTTCCTGATTAGTGAGTTTTAGGTATGGCCTGATCCAGTTAATATCTCCCAGGAGTTTTTGAAAATCATTTAATGTTTTTAATTTATCTGTTCGTAGGGTTACCTTTAAAGGTTTAACTTTAGTATCATCAAGTCCCAGGAGTTTTTGAAAATCATTTAATGTTTTTAATTTATCTGTTCGTAGGGTTACCTTTAAAGGTTTAACTTTAGTATCATCAAGTCCAGTGCCCAGATAGTCCTTGATAGATGTTTTTTGGATTTTGTCTGGGGCTATATTCAAGTCAAACTGTTTGAAACATTCAAAAAGGGAAACAAGGGCCTTTTCAAGCTGTTCTTCCTGTTTATGGCAAAGTAGTACATCATCCATATAGTGGTATACCAAAACGGAAGAATAGAGCTCCTTGACCTTTTGCAAGGCCTGATCAACATAAAGTTGACACATTGTGGGGCTGTTAGCCATACCCTGAGGAAGAACTGTCCATTCAAATCGCTGATCAGGACCAGAATGATTAATAGTGGGTATGGTAAATGCAAATCGGGGGATATCACTGGAGTGTAATGGTATAGAAAAAAAGCAATCTTTGATATCTACAACAATTGAAGGCCAACTCGAGGGGAGGGCAGATACCAAGGGTAACCCTAATTGGACTGGTCCCATGATAACCATTTGGGCATTGATTGCTCTCAAATCATGCAATAACCGCCATTTACCTGATTTTTCCTTAATGACAAAGATAGGAGTATTCCATGGTGAAGTGGAAGGCTTTATATGTCCTGCAACAAGTTGTTCATACACTAATGTGTGGGCTGCTTCGTATTTTTCTTTGGGCAGGGGCCACTGAGAAACCCACACAGGCTTGTCATTGTGCCATTGAGTTTTCAAAGGCTCAGTGGCCCCTATGGGTGGACCCAACCCCGGTCCACCAATCCCAGAGGTATAATTACTTAGGGTTACTGAATTTGTAATACCCTGATTTTTCCTCCCTAATCCTCCAACACCTGAATATCCAGCTTTAGTCATGAGGTTTCAAGCTTTCTCACTGTAAAAGGCTTCAGTAGTCAATTTTAGGTCCATTTGAGTAAGAATGTCTCTTCCCCAGAGAGATATAGGGATCTTAAGTACATATGGCTGAACCAGGCCGCTATGACCTTCATCATCCTTCCATGGTAATGTAGCAACACTACACATAGGACTTTGGGCAACCCCTAGGCCTCTAAGGGTTTGATCAGCCCTTTGAAGGGGACAATCTTTTGGCCAATCAACTTCATTAATGATACTACGATCAGCCCCGGTATCCAGAAGGCCCATAAATTTTTTATTTCTGATCCACAGAGAATAAAGAGGTCTATCCTCCATTCCAAGTGTTAGACATGCGAGGGGCGGGCCAGTGGAGCCAAAACCCCTCTGTCCATGGGATTTTTCTGTGTTGGGGAATAGTTTATGACAGCTTGGTAACACTATAATTTGTGCTATTTTATCACCTGGACTGATAACTGTAATGCCACGAGGGGAAGACACTAATATTTTGACTACTCCTGTATAATCAGCATCAATTACTCCGGGGTGTACTATTAATCCAGCAAGGGCTGTGGAGCTACAACCTAATAATAGGCCTACAGTGTTCACAGGCAGTGGGCCCTTAAAATCCGATTCCACCACCTGGGTTCCCATCTCGGGGGTTAGTACAAGTCTGGTGGTGGCGCGGATGTCCAATCCGGCGCTTCCTTTTGTAGCCCGCCTTGGCTCGTCGGCGGGTAATGCGTGCGGGCTACCTGTTGAAGCACCCCATACATTTGAGGGCCCTGGGGTGATGGGCCCCATTTCCCGTTTTTTGAATTCCTTGGGGGTAGTGGATTACCTTGAATATCTTTTACTGAGCGACATTCATTCGCCCAGTGTGTACCCTTGCCACACCTAGGACATATGCCAGGTTGCTTTACTGTTGGGGGACCCTTGCTGTCAGGACATTCTCGCTTAAAGTGCCCCTGAGCTCCACATTTGTAGCATTCCCCAGAATTTCCTTTAGCGCCCTTACGTTGGGATAGCTGAATGCCCTGAAGGCCTTGAGTAATGGCTGAAGCAAGTACTTGTCCTTGAATAACACTGTCATTAATATCCCTGCATACTTTAATGTATGTGCTTAAATCTTTAGCCTTCCATGGCCTAAGGGCCTCTTTACACCATTTATTGGCTTGCTCGTAGGCCAGTTGTTTAATTAGAGGCATGGCTGTGTCAACATCCCCAAATACTCTCCCAGCTGTTTGCATCAATCTTGCAACAAAATCAGCATATGCTTCATTTGGTCCTTGTATCACCTTAGATAGTTGACCCTGCAAGTCCCCACTGCCCTGGAGGGTTTTCCATGCTTTGGTAGTGGCAGCCGCAATCTGCATGTATATGGCAGGGTTGTATTGCAGTTGGTCATGTTTACCAGTGTATGGCCCCATGCCCATAAGCATATCCAGATTCCATTGTGGATTGCCTGCTGCGGCATTACGCCGTGCAACATCCTGGGAATGCTCTTGCCATGCTGTCTTCCAGACCAAATATTGCCCTCCAGAGAGGGCTGCCCTTGCTAAATTCCCCCAATCTTCGGGGATTAAATTCATGCCTGCTATGGACTCCACTAGAGAAATAGTAAATGCTGCCTGAGGGCCATACTGCATGACCGCTTCCTTTAATTGTTTAACTAATTTAAAGTCCAAGGGCTGGTGATACCGTTGATGATTTTGGTCCTCTAGAACTGGGAAAATCGAGCTGCTATTGGCCCCCCTCCATGCTGTCTTCCAATCCTCATTAGCAGAGGGATGACATTTACATGTTATCTCCCCCAGCAGGGGATTGTAAGGAGGCAGAGCACTAGGGGTCACTGCTGAACAGGGAGGGTCTGGTTTTAATTTGAACTTCCACTCTAGCTCCGCCCCCGACATTTCTTCTTCCCCTTCGCTAGAACTACTCCTTTCCGAAGCAAGAGATGAGCGTTCTTCTTTCACTTCCTGGAGTGCCTCAGCGCCCTCCTGAATAACTGAGTCACATTTCGGCTTATATCCTCCCAGGCACCCTCTGACTAGAGTCCATATAACTAAAGTTCCCGGCGGCAATGGTTTATTTTTATCCCTCTTTTTAAAATCCTCACCTAACTGGTCCCATTGGGGGATATTTAGCAAGCCCTCGTCCAGAAACCAAGGCGCCACTGTCTCAACTGTATTCAAGAATGTCCTAGCAGTTTTCGTTTTTAATGGCGTGCTGTTGGCCTTTAGAAGGTCCTTTAGGGAACCCTCTAACCTCGACTTTGACAGTCCAGATCCCATAATTAGAATCCCAACCTAATGGCTGTTCCATGTATACTCGCTGCTTAATCCCGGCTCTAAGGCCGCCCCGCTTCTTATTGCGGACTTGTTAAATCCCGGTTCTAAGGCCGCCCCGCTTCTTATTGCAGTCTTGTACAAGATTCCCAACACTTTGATCGTGGTCCCTTCCCCGCTTACCTGCGGACTTCTCCCTTGCAAGGTTTTTCTATTTTTCTTAATATTTCCCGGGTCTCAGCACCATTTGTCGCCCTCGGCCCGCAAGGACGACAATGAGCCTGGTATGGTGTTAATGCTTCATTTCCGTTTATTTAATCAACTTCCTTAGCTTATATACAGCAGGGTGACCAATAAGGGGCCAAGCAATGGGGAGAGCCAATGAGAGTCCTGTTACTATGCTGATTAAATTTGATACAGCCAATAACTATGTCCTCCTTTAGGTGGGCTTCACCAGAAAGTTCATTGTATACTTGCAGCGTATTTTGCTAGCAGTGACCCAAGCACCTTCTTGTAATGGCGGGGACTTTCCCGGCCGGAGGCAGTCCCCGACAACTAATCACATCAAAACCCCAAATGCCAATATTGTAGATGTGTGTCAGCATCTACACACATCACCACAAATAATGCTATTCTGTAACCTATCATTAAACCATAGACCACTGTCCAATTGGTTTAGGGCAAAAGGGTAGATCTTTATATGCTCATTATGACTCAGAATGAAAGCACAGGACACATAAAGGGTACCTGGAAACAGGGAAGGGAGGAAGCAAAGCATTCTCTGTATAACTACAAAGGAGTCTTTACTTGTCTGAGCCTTTATTTGAAACCTAAAGATAATCACACCTTTTTTTTTCTTTTTTTTTTTTTGCTATACAGGCTCCTATGAGTGTCATCTATATGAAAGTTCTTTGGAAAGCATAAAGTGTCCCTCAAATGAATAGTATTATTATTATAGTTTATCATCCATATAAGTCCATTTCTTCTGTTGCTGCCCTAGGACCAGAAAAATTGCTCACTGCTTTTTTATTTTATAGCATCTCATTAAAAACACCTCATAAAAATTTTAATGAAGTTTTCTGCAGATATTTCTCTTTCCAATTAAGTAAACTTACTTCCTCATGGTTTTGTTCTCTAAGCATTCAATTATTTTAGGCACTATTTTCTGGATGTCCTCCAAAGTTTTCCACAGCCCTATCAGTTGAATTTTATGTGCTGACTTTTTTTTTTAATGGACAGAAAGAGCAAAGACATCACATATATTTCTTCTCCTTGTGAAATTTTCCTCTAGATTTTTCTAGATTATTATTAGCAGCATATATTCTAATCTATAAGGTCTCAAATATCATATGTATCAGTTTACATTTATTAAATTTCCATCATGGATATTGTTCAAAGAATATAATTTGAGGGAGATACAATATGTTTAATGAAAATAAAAATCTCCATTGCTTCACCTCTTCCAACATTTCTTCTTTACATTCATGGTTTATACACTGTCCATTTGTCTGTTACTTGGAAAGATGCCAAACAAAGGCTGTTTACAGAGCTATATGATCACGCAGCATATATTCCAGTATGTCTTAACATCTGTTAAAGAAGTTTTGGGGACAAGAAATATATATTTTGTGTGAAGTTGCAGATGTTCCCAGTGGCTTATTCTGAAAATCACTGCCCTTCCAGTGTTAATTGGGCAGTGAAGTGATTAATCTACCACCCTTTGGTGAAAATGCTTTTGAAATTCCTTGCTTGTTAAGCTCATCCTTTTGTAGTTTCATAGATGGGAAAGTGATAAGCTTGGACCAGGAGCTGGCTGTGTTTGGTACATTGTATAAGAAGCAAATGAGTAAGATGAGGAAGTAAGCACAAAAAAGTTTGTACTACAAAAAGCAGATTTGTTAGCATGTCAGTAGAAGAGAAGACTATCCAGATAATTGTGAGATAGACAAAACTTACCGGATACAAACAAGATTGTATTTACAAAGACATACTGGACACTTCACCTTTATAATAATCTCAGTCTAGTTCATTTATTCACACTCATTAACAGCTATATAATTATAGCTGTTAATTTTGCTATTTATTCTGCACTTACACAAAAGGCACTATGATAAATACTTTTATACACAATCTCATTAAATTTCACAATGTCTTTAAGAGGTAGTTACTCTTCTAATACTTATTTAAGAGATGAGTAAACTGGGGCTTAAAGTGATTAACTAATTTATTTAAGGTCATGTAACTCGTAACTGAAGCAGAATTCCCACCTAGACAGTTTTATTCTAGATCTCTTATATTTGACCACTATACTACACTGCTCATTGTTGTTCAGATTTTCCTGCCTAAATTAATACTCTTAAAAGGAGATAATCACAAATCAAAACATCTACAAGGAGTCCCTCCCTCCCTCATCATCTGTCTTTCAAGCACAAATTATGTGGCTTATAATCAAGGTCTTCTTCCCTATACATCTTTATCTTCCTATTACCCAACATGGACTGTCCCATTCTACTAAATCCATGGTCCCAAACACAGTCCTACCTTTTCCTACCACATTTATTTAGCTAATGCTACAGTTTCTCCCCTGAAATGCTCTCTGTTCATTTCTCGCAACTGTACACTACCCTTCCTGTAAGCCTACTCCTCTAGAAGCTAGCCTAGACTGATCCTCTTCCTTACTCTCAACTCCTAGCATGCTCTTGTGATACACTTTGATATTCCTGTGATACTCTCTACTAGCCTTTCGGGTAGATGGTTACCTCACCTCCAAAACCAAACAAACATGTAAGGCTTGAGTATGGGACAAGTAGAAGAAAAACAACCAAATAGACTTCATCGTGGAAATTTTACTAATGGAGATCAGTTAAATGCATGAAGGCCATGAAAACTTACTTACTTACTTCTTAGATTATTTAGGCAGCAGCATTTGGCATAAGTAAATACACAAGTGATGAATGCTCATGTAAGAAATTAGAAAATTGATTTAAGCCTAATGAGAACTCCAGAAGTTGTGTTGCAAAATAAAAAGGGGTGAGGGGTGCCTGGGTAGCTCAGTGGGTTGAGCCTCTGCCTTTGGCTTGGGTCATGATCTCAGGGTTTTGGGATAGAGCCCCACATCAGGCTCTCTGCTCAGCAGGGAGCCTGCTTCCCCATCTCTCTCTCTCTGCCTTCCTCTCTGCCTACTTGTGATCTCTGTCAAATAAATAAACAAAATCTTTAAAAAGAATAAAATAAAAATAAAAAGTAGTGGCATCAGTAGAGGGCCTTCAAGATTAGAGAAGGTATTATGGGGGCTTAAGTGGGTAGGAGAAGAATCAATGAAACAAGATGGGATTGGGAGGGAGACAAACCATAAGTGACTCTTAATCTCACAAAACAAACTGAGGGTTGCTGGGGGAAGGGGGGTTGGGAAAAGGGGGGTGGGGTTATGGACATTGGGGAGGGTATGTGCTTTAGTGAGTGCTGTGAAGTTTGTAAACCTGGCAATTCACAGACCTGTACCCCTGGGGATAAAAATATATGTTTATAAAAAAAATAAAATAAAATGAGATACTAAAAAAAAAAAAAGATTAGAGAAGTTATTGATTCTAAATTTTTTCTTTAAAAAAATCTTTAAATGGTATTAATAATAAAATAACTACCACTAGTTAAACTGTTACTACTTTGCACCCACACTTTTAACTCTTTCCCTAGATTTAATTATTTATTCGTAATATCCACCCAGTGAGGTCCTATCCACCCAGTGAGGTACTCATTCCAAAGAGGACAATAAGGTACACAGCCTGAAGGCACTGAAACCACAGTTTTTGCTCAGGAAGTCTGACTCTAGAGTCTAACTCTAATCATTACCCACTATACCACATATTATATTACAGTCAGTAAATGTAAGGAAAATGTTTCATACTTTGCACATTTCATGAAACCCTTAAGACATATCAAAAACTCCCTAACTTTTTTTTTTTAACAATAAGTTCATTTAAACAACAAGATGCTTGACTTCAAGTAAAAGCTATCTAGGATTCATTTCTTTTAGAGTAATTGATCCCTATTTAAAGGCAGATTGCCCTCGATGTAACAGGTATGTACAAAAAAATTATAAAGTTGTCCTTGGTTTTATAATGATAAATGAAAAGCATTGAAATTCTCAAATTGAAAAAAGGTATATAAGGATTTTTATGTTGTTCTATTTTGTTAAATAGTGAGAGCAAAATAACCTACTGAATAACTGAATGAGTATGCCACTAATGGAGAAAGGGGGTATTTTCAAAGAACCAGTATTTTTTTCCCCATCCCATATCCTTTTGATGTCGATCCAAACATACCATTGGCCATTTAGTTTAAAAAAAAAATGCAGTTTACTTATGCACAGAGTTACTTTATGTACAATTAAGGAGTGAGGAAGGGGAAAACGAAAGAACAGAGAGAACTGTACTGTAGTAGTCAGGATGTGGTGGAAATAAATTGATGTTTTCTCATTGAGAATGTCTTCTTGGTCTGGAGGAACAGAGTTCTGCAGTAAAGGAGCAGGTTCCCTTTTTAGTAGACACCTCCTCTCTGCTGCTGGAACACATCAACTACATCTTCATCCTCCATTTCCAGCTATGCAGGTGTGTCTGTTTCATTGATTGGCTGCCCATCCAATCGGAACCTGATCTCCCTCGTTGACAAACCCTGTCATTCATAATAAGCTTTCATTAGTTTACTAAGTGGCATGTGCCTCTTAATCTTCAACTGCACCACAGAACCATCCTGCCCCTCCTCCTTCAAATTAATATGATCATTGTTCTCAGTGGTGACTCCTTCCTTGGGCTTTTCAAGGCCATGGTGATCACCTTGACGAGTACCTTCTCAGCTGCCACTTCACAAGAAAAGGTACCAGGTCGAGCACAACACACACCAAAACTCCCAAACTTTTTAATTCTAAGATATGCTGTATCAAATTAGTGAACATAACAGTGTTGAAAATGCAACCAATTATTATTTTTAAAAAAAGTCTATTTTGCCTTATGCAATTACCATTTTCTCTCAGGGAATTTCACAAAATAAAATTTAGTGAAAATTATGCTTTAATTGTGATGCTATCTTGAAAGAAAAATAGAATCAGTATACCATCTGTCAATTCTAGATATAACAAAAGGGGTAGATAGAATTATTTTTACTTAGCCTACATAGTATATAAGTATGGTAAAGTTAAAGATGTTTTAAAGACATCTATGAATTATACACTGCTGTAGTTTTTGCAAGTCAACATTTTAATGTATTTGCTATTATGAAGAAGCTATGGCATTCTGTTACTTAAAATTCATTAGGCTGTAATTATTAGGTAGTCTACAAAAAGCTTTTAGAAAAGATACTTTTATTCTTGAAAACTTCTTAGGTCAATTATATTCTATCACAGACACATTTTTTTAGGTCCTGAAAAGCACAAAAGCTCAACACAATATTCTTCTGTCTGATAAGAAGAGGGATATTATATTAAAATGAGTATATCTAATTAAAAGAATTATACAGATTAATATATGATTTTTCAGATTTTTCTCAAGCAAAAATACTGTAGTCTCTTAGATATGCATTGTCCCTAGAATCACCAGTTTCGTTGAAATGTATTTAAGACATTCAATTCATAGAATAGGATAAAGAAATATGAACTACAGTAAATTTTTATTTGAGAGAATAGTTGCTTTTAGAATATTACATGGGAGTTGTTCAAAAATATGTTGTCACAGTGCTTATTAAGAGTTTTCATTGCTGGATTTATTGCAAAATTCAGGAATCAGGAAAGTCATATTTTGATTGTATGGGAAAATTCTAATTGAACCATTGAAAAGATGTCAATTTTATTTCTAAAATTTTACTTTAGTGGTCGAAAATAGTTAATTAAATATCCTTACAAAAAGTATATTTTTTTTTAAAAAAAAAAGTATATTTTAATGCTTTCTAAAACATTTAAATGTGAGACCTAAAAGTTGCATTAAAGATAATATAGTTCAACCTCTGATTCTTCTGCCAAAGAAACTCCATGCCAGAGAGGAAGATGTACTTTCTTGGAGCCACATGACTCAATGCAATATAGCAAAGTTAAAACTAGAGTCCACATTTGGCACTCTTTCTCCTGCCCCCATCTGTTTGTCTACTTTTATAGGTGACATACTACAACCTTATCTTTCTTCTTTATGTGATCTGTGTTTTACTTCCTATTACATATAAAGAAAAGAGTTACCAGTTGTTTATTCATTATGCCAAGCCCACAGAACACTTCACCCCTTCCTTTGTGAAAGGATCAAGAAGTCCAAATCAAATGACTTCTTTTTTCCAAGCCTTACCTGAAGCACTGCTTTTTATGAGAACAATCATGCTCATTTCTCTGGTCATTATAAGTGAAAATCTGTGATCTTGACTAACAAAGAATTATAGGTCTTAGAGAATCTATGGGCAAGTCTCATGGATTCTTATCCACAACCACTTTGAATCTTGACAATTTAACTAAGTATTACAAAAAATGGGAACTTGCCATCCTAGAAAGCATCTCCTTCCAGGTTTGCAGTCTCTATAGATGTTTGAGATTTATTTATATTAAGTAGATCTATTCTTTCATGCAGTCTCAGATCATTGGTCCCTTATGTGCTTTTTAAGAAAAAGAAGGAAAGAAAGAATGAAGGATGGAAAGGAGGGAGGAAGGGAAGGGAGAGAATAAATCCATAAATCTATTCCCTTTTCTACGTAATTGTCTTCAACTTTTCCCTTAACCATGGAATCTCAGTTCTATGTGAGCAGGCTATTTTTTAATCACTATTATTCCCCAGAACTTAATTTTGAGCTAGCATATTGAATATATTCAATAGATATTTTTCAGATGAATTAACCAAGTTTACTTATCTTCCCTAATTCTTTTTTGCTATAAAGTAAATATTCCCATACCCTAACCCACTCCTCAACCGATAGGATTTGGGAAAGCCTCACCACCCTAATTATTCTCTACATTCTTCATTATACCAGCTACTATATAAGCTGTCACAAACAGTGGAAGTCAGTATTCCCTGTGTAAGTGATCCATATACACTCAAAGAAGAAGGAATTTGCTTTTCTCAATTTTCAGACTATACAGATTATGCTTTTAGTCAACTAAATCCTTAGGTCTTTTTCACATAAAGTGCCTGAAATTATTTAAGTTGCTTAGTCACACTGCCAGAGTTTACCACTCTTACAATACAAACATCCTCAGGAGATTTAACACATTAACTGAGGTTCTCAATCATTCACAGCTTGTGGTCAATTTCTTTCATCAGATATAATTTTCTCCCAAACCATAGCTGAGAACAGCATGCTAAGTGGAGGGGAATTTTCAGAGACGGGGTAGATGATTTTATAACTTGCGGTACTGCCCAGAAAGTCAAGTGTGAATGCAGCTTCAAATCAAGGGGCCAGGGTAGATAGCAGTATTGGGAAATGGACAAGGAAGAGGGCCAGGGTGAGAGTCAAACAGAACAAGACATTTAGAATAATATTGGAACAAATGTTTTTCTCTATTCATGTATTTTCAGTATATATGATTCAGTAAATTTTAATTAGGAGTGTACTATGTATCGGGTAGTCTGACAGCTTCTAATTATACAGGAGAAGGAGAAAATTTGGTTTTACCATAGGGTAGCAAGGTAAGAAATAAGTAAGCAAATATATAGTTAGTAATTGTATTGGGTCCCAGTTGAAATAGAGAGCAAAGAGAGTATAAAGGAAAGAGTGAGCATTAAGGAGGGCGTGTGTTATGATGAGCGCTGGATGTTATACACAACTGATGAATCATTGAACACTTCATATAAAACTAATGATGCACTATGTGCTGGCTATTTGAATTTAAATTTTTTTAAAAAGTCAGGGGAGGACTTTCCAAAGAGGATAATCAGAGATACATGGACAAGAAGGAGCCTTTAGGTTGAAGAATGAGGGGACGTATATGGACTTAAATACACATGATGTGGATACAGATACAGATTCAAATATATCTCAGGTATAGGAAAAAGTCAGGATGAATAATGACTTCTATAACATGTTTTAAAAGGTCCTCCCAAATCTGAGAAGCACTGTAACTTTCTTTCCCCTAATAAGATGTCAAAAGCTCACCACCTGCACATGTTCAGAATGGCTTCCTTACAGATCCATCTTCCTCAGCCCAAATTGTCTATTTGAGGTTTGTGCTCTTCTGTAAAGGAGTTGAATTTCCACCCAGCTGGGTACAAAGGACCAGGCTGCCACAAATTGCTGCATGTGAATCCCTCTTTTTAGCCTATGCCTATTTTATCATCTCATTTCAGTGTATCTTTAGATAAAGTGGATTGACCCTCTAATGCCTCTTAAGCACACAGGATAGCAGCACCCATGTAAGTACTTCAGTCAGTCACATGGTGGCCTATCTGATCTCTCAGCCAACTGCCTCCTGAAAGTTTGAACATTCCCCTAGGATATATTTGACAGGTCACAAGTTGGGCTAGTGCAAGCTACATACAGATATGTCTCTTCTGCAACTCCATGAAACACACTCATCTCTGTATGCCCCTGAGGTTCTAGAGACTATTTATCTGGGCTTCCATACCTTTAATTTCTAATGGATTTAAAAGTGATACTGAAATTCAACCCAGTGTGCATAAATTGATTTTTCTGGGATGTGGCCAATACTCTACTGGGTACTATGGAGTATAGATATGTTGATCCATTAAAAATATTCGCTTTAGTTAGTGATAGACATGTTTAAGTGCCTAGAGTGAAGTGCATCAATTTCTATAACCTGTTTTGCAATGTGTCATAAAAAAAAATAAGGTAAAATTATGGGTGGATAGATGAATGGATGCATGGAGGCATGGGTAGGAGGATATATATATCTGATAAAGCAAATACAACAAAATATTTATTGTAGGATCTATGTGGGTGTATGATGGTTCACACTGTGAAATTCCTTTAACTTTTTTATGTTTATAACTTTTGATGATGAAATTATTAGAGGAAAACAATCACTGTGTACCTGAATCTTACCATGCAAGTAGAAATAAACACCCACACATGAAATAATTGCTATATTGTGAGGTGCTGATTGTAAAGAACAATGGAAATTCAGAGAGGAATCAACATGGATTGGTATAAAAGGAAAGAGGACCACTTGAGACTTGAAGGTGTAGGATTTTGAAAGATGAAGTGGAAGATGGAGAGCATTTCAAATGGAGGAAAACAGCATGAGCAAACTCGTGCAGGATGGAGCCGAAAGGCAGGTGTCTAAGAAAACAAGACAACTAAATCTGGTAGGAAATAGTCAGCAATAATTTTGGATACACATAGAAAAGCTAAAAATGGCAGGTCATGATGAGCAGAAAAAAGACATGATCCCTTCTCTTAATAATATTTGGGCACAATAAGAGGAAATAAAGATCAGACTTACAAACGGAATTTTCAGACAATCTTATAAAAATTTACAAAGAAAGTTACAAGATGAACAGGCACTCAAATGAATGCTACAGTCACTACAGGCAGTCATTACTCTAGTGACACAAAATAATTGGATGAAAAGCTTTGGACCACCTTTGTCAGCTTGTACTAGGGAAGTCAAGTCTTGTGTCTGTACAGGGCCATTCAAATCTTCCCTTCCCCAAGACAAAAAGTTCTACCACATTACCTTTTCCTGGACAAGCTTGGAATCAGCAGAATCAACCTTGGCAGCAAGGCACTGTCCGTTTCTCCAGTGCTTGCCAGCCTTCTCACCCAAGCAGACAGCAATGCAAGACCAAATGGAAACAATGGAATATATTAGAAAGGTATGAGGTAGCTCAAGAATTAAAATAAAAGCTCGGAGACCAGTCTCAGAAATCACAGAAACCAGGATATGTACCAGGAATTCAGGTCACTGTCTTTAGGGTGCAGTATGCAAAAATGTCCAACAGTTCTCATAACCATTTAAAATTCAAAATCAAAGGAGAGTGCTTCTGAGGGGACCAGTTTGTGTTGCAACCTACCCTGTGACCACAGAAGGGTGGTCTTCTCAAAGAGCGTCACACCAAAACTGTATTTAAATAAGACATGAAGTGACTTAACCTTCAGAAAAACACATGAAAGGAGAATAATAATAATACCGTCCGTCTCATAGGATTGTGCAAGAACCAACTGAGATAAAAATAATGAAAGAGGACTCATATATGTGCTTACTATGTGACAAATATTGTACTAAAGATTTCACAAATGTAAGTAATCTAATTTTTATTCTCTTTGAGATTTACATAATCGAACTTTGCAGTTCATATTTCAAAATTTAACTCCAAGTTGACAGGAAATACTCATTCTGTCAGGCATTTTTCTGCCTGGGTTCTGAATGCTCATCAGTATATATCTTTCAAAATGCATCCACTTGAAAACCTGAGCTTTGTCTTCTCAGTTCTCATTTTTGTAAAGATTCTCTCTCATTTACCCTTTTCCCCACTGCATGCCAATATGATCAGTTTGTGTGTGTGTGTGTGTGTGTGTGTGTGTGTGTGTAATATTGGTGTTCCCATGTGTTCTCTCCTTGGCTAAAGACCATCCTTACTAACAATTTCAGATTCCCTACTGAAAGGATAAATTATTACCCCTTCCCCCCAAATTTTACATTACTACAATTTTATCTGTTTTTTGTGCCTAATGACTTTAAAACTAGAGATGGGAATTGAAAAAACATCTGTACCTGGGGAAATAGATGCCTAATTTAATGCTTGGCTATTTTCAAATATGGAATAATGAGAAAGAAAACAGCCATCAGGTGAGATGTCCTCAGTGCTGGGATCAAGGCATCTGATCAAGTGTCCCGTGTTATCATTGACACCCAGCATGGCTTACTGCAAAAAAAAGAGGGAGGTGGAATGTGGAATTTTCAGTGACTGGCAAGCTAAGCCTGACCCCTGCCCTACAATCTTCAAAGAGAATAGAAAATGTAATGAGCCGCTGAAATCATGACCTCCTGACAGACTGTACCTCATTTCTAAGTGAGAATCTGGAAGATTCTCCAGAACAATTACAGAAACAATTTTTCAGGCAAAGAAAAATTGTGATGATAAAAAAACATACACCATAATGACAAACACAAATATCAATATATGACATGCTGGCTTTCTCTTATAGATGAAGTTCATAAAAAGAAAAGGCAGGGCTTAAAATTCACTTGTTCCTTGTTTTAAGGAAGCTTAAGCAGTTTTTTTAAAAATATAATACTCTCCCAAGAGGGACATTTTTTTCCTCAGGAAAAGGAAAGCAAATAAGTTCTGCTGTTTTTCTGTTCGCCAAAAAAAAAGAGAAAGAGAGAGATTAATATTTAAGTCCCCTTTCAACTCAGAGTCATACTTCACAATTAAATTTAGATGTAGAGGAGGGTAGACACCAACTACCATACGTCCTCTTGCTTTGTCTCAAGATGATCATGGAGATAGCCATTTTCTCTCTCTGGTGAATCCAAATGAACAGAGGATGTAGATGATAGGTAGATAGATAGGTAGACACATACATACATTCATACATACATACATACATAATAGATAAGCATTCTTAAAAGTTCCAAAATATCAAACCACATTTTAAATTTTTCTTCCCCTTTTATACTTCAACTCTGAAATCTAGCCTTTCAAACTGTTATGGTTTGCTCCTAGGCAGGCATGAAAAATTCAAAGTCTGACCTCCAACTTCAGGGAGCTAACATCCTCAATTATATTTAAACTCTCTAAAATACATTGCATATCTACATGTACAATATTAAATATATATATGTATAATATTTAACTGTTGCTAATAACTTCCTTTGCCTAAGCACAAAAAATTAGTTATTCCAAGTGAAAAACAGAAATTTAAAAATAAATACATGTCAACAATCCTAAAATACTTGCATTCACCATTTTAAAGTTTTTCTGTGAAAGATTTTATATTGTTAAAAAGTAAATATTGGGCAGAATTTTTATTATCAGATGAAGGGTAGATTACAATAACCTGGCTCTTGGCACTTTTTGCTTCTTTTAAAACTATTTTCAAGTATCTGTGGACAATGGATGCTCACACAGTCAAATAATTTCACTGTGCCACCAGTCATTGCTGGGCTAAAAATAATGTTGTTCCTATGAATACCCTATGTATTCACAGAGGGAGGTAGCTGAGTAAGGAAACTCCTCTTCCACTGGATTGATTACATGAAACATTATTTTCCTGCCAAAGATTATCTCAATTTTCTATATACAATGTTCTACATATAGTTAATTCCTGTGGGACTTAAGAGACTAAATTTAGTCTCAGCCACTTTATTTTACATTTTTCAGGAGTTGCAGCTGTCATTTGGCTTATAGTATCTTCTGTCTGGTATAAATTGTTCACTTCTACCTTTCGCTTTTTTGCTCATCTGGAAACTAAATCAACAAAACAGCTTGGCACAGTAAATCATATGTTGTCACCATGGAGTTCCATCATACTTTTTAAAGTAAAAAGTCATTCAAAATAGTCTAAATCAACCACAACAAAAAAAGAAAAAAAAAAAAGAAATAAAAGAAAAGGAAAGAGAAATTTTCCCTAAAAGGAACAGAAGGTATGTTAAGTAGTCTAAGAGATATATGGTGAATGTCAAAAGACCAAAGGTCCAATACATTTTCATAGCTACATTAAGTAACAAATGAAGCTGCAAAGAATTATTCAGCTAAAATTCAAGCTGAATTGAACAATGCCAGGGTACAGTCACTCACCTTACATGAGTGTTTTACCTTATAAGTGAACTTACATTCCACCTAAAGAGTTCCTTGCTCTCTGCCATTTTGATATTAGCTTTCATTGCATTTCTAACCAGAAAGCCTTTGCCTTTAATCATCTTAAGGTAATATTGATGGGAAGAAAGCCAGTAATAAAAGAACTTTAGCATATCTATATGCAAACGAAAAACAGATCAATCAAAATTATTAACCAATGACCAAAGCTCTCTATTAATTAACGGAGATACTTTGAAGCTTACTTCCCATTCAGTGTAAGAACTATAATGGAAACATGGAAGGAAGATAGGAAAGGTGTGCCTCACAAAAGCAAGTCATTTTTTTTTTTCTGAAAAGACTCGTTAAAGGTACTTGGAATCATTTTTAAGAAAATGTAGGAATATGACATTTTTTCAGGGAAGAAATTTTCATAAGCAATACTAACTGAACCTGGGCCTCATTAGCATAATTGATGAAACAACTCCCCAGGTCCAGGGGCTGCAGGGCAAGGTCTTTATTAAAAAGTTCTTTGCGTGTGCCTGGAGTATAAAGTCACAGTGAACAATAGGTTTGCTTTGTATTTTCCCCCTTTATGTTGTAAGGGGCATAATACTGTTGGGATATTAAAGCAATGTATTTTTATTTCCCCTTTAAGTCTCTCTTAGTCATCCATCTCTGATGCTGAGGCTTCTTGCCCAGTGAAAAAGAACAAAGTGACTCTTAAAAAGCTTTGGCCTCCAACTTCTTCAACTCTAGCAAAACAGTCTTCCAAACTCCTTCAGATTCCAATAACATACCAAGAGTCTGCTGCACTTCTCTACATAGAATACTGAGCCCTACCATGGTGCATTTTATATTGTACACAAAGGCTGCACCAGTTACACTTTGGCTAGCAGGGTCAGTTTTTCCACAGCCTCACCAGCACTAGGTGTTTTCAGTCTTTTTAAGTTGCTAGGTTAATAAGTGGAGATGCTATTTTATCACTATTTTTGAAGATTTCTATTTAGCACTCTGTTGATTAGCCTTTCTTAGGCTAACTTAAAAAGAAAAAGTTTTGTCACTCAGGGAACTCAGATGGCAACACAGGATGCTCCTGAACTTCCCTCTTGCCATGCTCTGGATATACAGCTACATGAAGCAATTCCCATTGAAAGAAATCCAGAAACTAGCTGAGTAACCCCTACATGTCCAGCAAATACATCGAAATGCCCAAGGAAAGCTGAGACACAGTCTCTCCATAAACCCTACCTCTGGGATAGCACCATAAAATCAGAAAGGAACCCCAACTCCCAATTGTCCCTGAAAAGCTGAAGATTTGGAAAGCACATCTAGCACCCAACTTTTAAGGCTCCCACCATCAAGTGGGCCCCCAAAACACCTAACTCTGAAAGCCAGTGAGACTTGTGTCCACAAGACCCTCAGAACTATAGAAAACAAAGGAATTCTTAATGGTATGTGAGCACTTGCCCCAGCTGCTAACCCTCTAGGGCACATTGCAGAGAACATGGGCAAAAATAACCATCTCCCAGTCTTCCCTGAAAGGGGTTTGACTGCACACTTGACAAACTGAGGGCCCAGCTTTCATTTTGCACATATCTAGGGACTGGCTCTGATCCTCCACAGAGCCCAAAAAAGTTGAAGGGCATTTCTGAAGCTTTCTTCCTCTGTTGTGCTCCAACAATAAAACAAAATTGCTACTATTTCTTTGGGAAGGGTTTGTACGCATGCTTGATACCAGGTTTTGCAGCTGCTGACTGAGGAACAGATTACCAAGTCATGTTGCAGTGATAGTCAATGGGTCTTGCATTCACAGGTCCCACAGAACTATAGCAAACAAGCTGTTTTTTTGTTGTTTTGTTTTTTTAAATATAGGCTCAGCACAGAGAGAGAAGGTAAAAACAACCATCCTCTAGCTTTTCCCTGGAAGGTGCTTAACTATATAATTTCCCAGCTGCTGGCTGGCTTCTAATCAGCCTGTAATTACTTGCCAACTATAATCTTTCCCTTGGAACAATGATGGGCCTTGGCACACCCTCAAGTATTGGGAGCCACCAAGAACAAAGAAGGTGGCTTGGACAATCACAAGAATTTGAGACAACCAGGAGCTCGGGCTAGGTTGATTCACAAGGTTCATCTCCTACACAAGACCACTCTTTGAAGACTGGGAATGGTGGCTGCTTTATTTAATGCAGAAAAACCAACATAGACAGTTAAGAAAATGAAGAAACAAGGGACTATGTTCCAAACAAAAGAACAATATAAATGAGAAACTAATCTTAATGAAACATGGGTAAATGATTGACCTAATAAAATTCAAAATAACAGTTATAAAAATGCTCACTGAGGTCAGAAGAGTAATGCAGGAACAAAGTGTGAATTTTAATAAAGAGGTAGAAAATATTAAAAAGTACCAAACAGAAATCACAGAGCTAAAGAATACAGACACTGAAATATGAAATTCAATAGAGGGGTTCAACAGCAGACGAATCAGTAAACTCAGAGGTAAAGCAGTAGAATTAATCCAATCAGAAGAGGAAAAAGAAAAAATTACTAAAAAGAGTGAAGATGACTTACGGGAACAAGCAGACCAATATACACATTACAGAGCATCCTAGAATAAGAAGAGAGACAAAAGGACAAAGTATAATCAAAGAAATAAAGCTGAAAACTTCCCCTAACCTGAGAAAATAAATCTATGTCCAGATCCAGGAAGCACAAAGAGTACCAAAGAAGAACCTAAGAGATCCCCATGGAGACACATTGTATTTAAGTTGTCAAAAGTTAAAGACAAAGAGAATCTTAAAAGCAATAAGAAAAGAGCAACTTATTACATACAAAAGAACCTGGTAAGACTATGAGCAGGTTTTTCAGAAATTTTGCAGAACAGAAGGGAGTGGGATAATGTATTCCAAGTGCTGAAAGTAAAAATAACTGCCAACCATGAATACTCTTCCCAGCAAAGTTGTCCGTCAGAATTGAAGGAGATAGAGTTTTCCTGACAAACAAAAGATGAAGGAGTTCATGACCCCTAGGCCAGCCTTATAAGAAATGTTAAAGGGAGTTCCTTAAGCTGAAATGAAAGGATGGTAATAATTTTAAAGCATATAATAATATAAAAGTCTTTGATAAAGTTAAATATACTGTGGGGCGCCTGGGTGGCTCAGTGGGCTAAAGCCTCTGCCTTCGGCTTGGGTCATGGGTCTCAGGGTCCTGGAATTGAGCCCACATAGGGCTCACTGCTTGGTGGGGAGCCTGCTTCTCCTCTCTCTCTACCTGCTTCTCTGCCTACTTGTGGTCTCTGTCTGTCATTTTATGTAAGCATCAAGGTAACCACAGGGCCAAAAACTTAGTAGATAGAAAGAGATCAAAAAGAAAGAAATCAAAGCATACCATTACAGAAAATTATTATATCAAAAGGGAAGACAACAAGAATGGAAGGAAGGAACAAAGGAACTCCAAAATGGCCAGAAAACAACAAAATGGTAATAGTAAGTCCATGCCTATCAATAATTAATTTAAATGTAAAAGGACTAAACTCCCTAATCAAAAGCCAGAGTAGCTGCAAGTCAAAATAAAAAGGATACGAGATAAAAGCATCAATTAAAAAAAAGAACACCCCCCAAAAAAAGACCCAATTATATACTGCCTACAAAAGACTCACCTTAGCTTTAGAGACACACATATACTGAAATTGAATAGTTGAAGAAAGATATTACACACAAAGGAAACGAAAAGAAAGCCGTGGTAACTATACTCATAACAGACAAGATAGACTTTAAGACAAATACGGTAGCAAGAGACAAGAATGTCAATATATAATGACAAAATAATCACTTCATCAAGAGGATGTAACAGTTGTAAATATTTATGCACACAGAATTGGTGTACCTTAATATATTAAGCAATATTAATAGATCTAAAAGAAGAAGTAGCAGTAATAGTAGATGAGTTCATTACACTGCTTTCAAGAATGGGTAGATTATACTGAAGATCAATTAGGAAGCAATGAACCTAAACTACATGTTAGACCAGGTGGACCTAAAAGACATATAAAGAACATTTATCAAAAGCAACAGAATACATATTCTTCTCAAGCATGGAACCTTCACAAAGATAGATCATATGTTAGACCACAAAACAAGTCTTAATGAATTTAAGAAGATTAAAATGGTATCAAGTATCTTTTCTGACCACACTGGTAGAAACAAATCAATTATAACAAGAAAATGGAAAATTCACAGATATGTGGAGATTAAATATGTTACAGAACAGTCAGTGGGCCAAAGAAGAAATCAGTAGAGAAATAAAAACATAACCTAGACAAATGAAAATGGAATCACAACATAACAAAACCTAAGGAACACAGCAAAAGCAGTTCTAAGAGTAAAGTTTATAGAAGGGTACCTGGGTGGTTCAATCAGCTAAGTGTCTTTCTCTTGATTTTAGCTCAGGTCAAGATCTCAGGGATGAGATCAAGCCCTCATTGTGCTCCATGAAGGGCATGGAGCCTGCTTAAGATTTTTTCTCTCTCCAGAAAAAAAAAAAAAGAAAGAAGTTTATAGAGAGAAATGCCACATTAAAAAAATTTTTAAAAAGCATTACACATCAAAGTATTAGAAAAAAAAACAAAATTCTTTTAGGCCAAAGTTAGTAGAGGAAAGGAAATAGGAAAGATCAGATTGGAAATAAATGAAATAAAGGTTTAAAGAGAATAAAGATAAATTCACATCAAAAAATGGGCAGAAGACATGACAGACTCTTCTCCAATGAGGACATACAAATGGCTAACAGACACATGAAAAGTGTTCATCATTACTAGCCATCAGGGAGATTCAAATCAAAACCACATTGAGATACCACCTTATACCAGTTAGAATGGCTAAAATTAACAAGACAGTAAACAACGTGTGTTGGAGAGGATGTGGAGGAAGGGGAACCTTACACTGTTGGTAGGAATGCAAGTTGGTGCATCCATTTTGGAAAACAATGTGGAGAGTCCTTAAGAAATTAAATATAGAGCTTCCCCATGTCTCTGCAATTGCACTATTGGGTATTTACCCCAAAGACACAGATGCAGTGAAAAGAAGGGCCATCTGCACCCCAGTGTTCATAGCAGCAATGGCCACAGTTGCCAAACTGTGGAAAGAACCAAGATGCCCTTCAATGGACAAATGGATAAGGAAGATGTGGTCCATAGATACAATGGAGTATCATGCATCCATCAGAAAGGATAAATACCCAACTTTTGTATCAACATGGATGAGACTGGAAAGAGATTATGCTAAGTGAAATAAGTCAAGCAGAGGGAGTCAATATTCATATGGTTTCACTTATTTGTGGAGCATAGGGAATAAAACAGAGTACGTGGGGAGATGGAGAGGAGAAGTGAGTTGGGAGAAATTGGAGGAGGAGACAAACCATGAGAGACTATGGACTCTGAGAAACAAACTGAGGGTTTTGGAGAGGAAAGGGGTTGGGGGTTGGGTGTTGGGTGAGCCTGGTGGTGAATATTATGGAGGGCACTTATTGCATGGAGCACTGGATGCGATGCATAAACAATGAATTCTGGAACACTGAAAAGAAATAATAAATATATAAATAAATAAATAAATACATACATACATACATACATACTAAGAGCTGGCTTTCTGAAAAAATAACAAAACTGACAAACTTTTAACTACTTTGCACTAATTTTAAAAAGTGGGGGGAGGGGGTGTGCTGAGTGGCTCAGTGTGTTAAGCCTCTGCCTTTGGCCCTGATCATGATCTCAGGGTGCTGGGATCAAGCCCCACATCGGGCTCTCTGCTCAGCAGGAAGCCTACTTCCCCCTCTCTCTGCCTGCTGCTCTGCCTACTTGTGATCTCTCTCTCCATGTCAAATAAATAAATAAAATCTTAAAAAAAAAAAAAAGAGGGAAGAGTCAAACCAAGTCAGAAATGAGAGAGGAGAATTTACAACTGATACCACACAAAGGATCTTAAGAGACTACTGTGAACAATTATGTACCAAAAAGTTAGATAACCTAGAAGAATGGATAAATTACTAGAAACATGCAACCTTTCAAGACTGAATCATAAAGAAGTAGAAAATCTGAAAAGATCAATTATTAGTAAGGAGACTGAATCAGTAATCAAAACCTCCCAACAAAGAAAAGTTTAGGACCAGAGAGCTTCAATGGTGAAAGATTTAAAGAATCAATAGCAATTCTTTCAAACTCTTTCAAAAAATGAAGAGAAAGAAATACTTCTAAACTCATTTTATGAGGCCAGCATTACCCTGATACCAAAACCAAACAAGGACATTGCAAGCAATGAAAACTACTGACCAATATTCCTCATGAATATAGATTTCTTAAAAATTCTCAACAAAATATTAGCAAATTGAATTCAACAGGACATTAAAAGGACATTAAAAGGACATGATCAAGTGAGATTTATTCCAGGGATGCAGGGATAGTTCAACGTCTGCAAATCAGTCAGTGTTAACGAAATGAAAGCTAACAATCATGATCATCTCAATGGATGCAGAAAAAACATTTGACTCTTCAGGACCTCCAGAGGTCAAAGAGTAAGCAAACAGAAGGAGACCTCTTTATTCTGTCCTGTTTCTAACCCAGAGATTGAAGCTACCTAGGAAGAAAGCACATAGTTAAAAGAGATGTGATAGGGAGGTGGGTACTTCCTCCATTCCTTCTTGTTTCCCACTACTAAATTTGTACTGTTTGCTGCAGTGTAAAAAGTATTCTGAGTGAGAAGGAAAGGGAAGGGAAGGGAAGAATAAGAAAGTCAAGAAACATACTATTTCAAACTATTACAAAGTTAGAGTAGTCAAAACAACATGGCACTATTATAAAAACAGACACATAGATGAATGGAACAGAATAGATGGCCCAGAAACAGACCTATGCATATATGTTCAAAGATCTTTTAACAAAGGAGCAAAAACACACAAAAAGGAAAGAATAGTCTCTTCAATAAACGATATAGGGAAAACTGTATAGGCACATGCAAAAGAATGAAACTGGACCTGTAGCTTACACAATACATAAACATCAATTTAAAAGTGGATTATTAAGACTTCAATGTAAGACCTGAAACATTAAAACTTCTAGAAGAAAATATAGTCAGTAAGCATCTTGACATTGGTATTGGCAATATTTTTTTTTGGATTTGACACCAAAAACAAAGGCAACAAAAAGCAAAAATAAACAAGTGAGGCTGCATCAAACTAAAAAGCTTCTGCACAGCAAAGGAGACTAGTAACAAAATGAAAAGGCAACTTATGGACTAGGAGGAAATTTGCAAACTGCATTTCCAATAAAAAGCTACTATCCAACTTATACAAGGAACTCATACAGCTCAATAGTGAAAAAATACCAAGTGATTCAATTTTTTAAATGGGCAAAGGAACTGAGTAGACATTTTTCCAAAGAAGACATGCAAGTGGCCAACAGGTACTTGAAAAGATAGTAACTATCATTATTCATCAGGGAAGTACACATCAAAACCACAGTGAGGTATCACCACACACTTATTAGGATGGCTATTATCAAAGGAATAAGAGATAAATGCTGGTGAGGATGTAGAGAAAAGGGAGCACTTTTGCACTGTTGGTGAAAATAGAAATTGGTCCAGCCACTATAAAAAAACAGTTTTGAGCTTCCTCAAGAAACTAAAAATAGAACTGCCATATGATCCAAAAATTCCACTTCTAGATATATATTCGAAGTTAGCAGAATTAGCATCTCTCGAAGGTTATCTATCTATATTTGCATTTTCTTTGCCCTATTATTCAGAATAGTCAAAATGTGGAAACAGCCTGTGTCTGCCAGTAGATAAACTGATAAATAAAATGTGCACACACCTGCACAAGCAAAGAGAGAATGAATTATTATTCAACCTTAAAATAGAAGGAGATCCTGCAATTTATGGCAACATAGATCAAACTGGGGGGTATTATGCTACATGGAAAAAGCCAGACAAACAGAGAAAAACAAATACTACATGGTGTCACTTACATGTAGAATTGTTGGGGAAAAAAGTGAAACTCATAGAAACAGAGAGTAGAATGGTGGTTATCAGGGGCTGGAAGATTGAGAAAATAAGGAAATGTTGGTTAAAGGGTACAAACTTCCAGTTATAGGATGAATAAGGTATGAGGAACTAATGTATAATATGGTGATAACAGTTGATAATACTGTATTTTATAATTTAAGTTTGCTAAGAAAGTAAAACCTAAGTGTTCTCAACAAAAAAGAAAAAATTAATATATATGAGATGATGGATGTGTTCATTAATTTGATGGTGGGAATCCCTTCACAATACATACATATATCAAATCATCACATTGTACAGTTTAAATATATTACAATTTTATTTGTCTCTTATACTTAAAAAGCTGGAAAAGTTTCTTTTTTTTTCTTTTAAAGATTTTATTTATT
This sequence comes from Mustela erminea, assembly GCF_009829155.1. Classification (NCBI taxonomy): domain Eukaryota; kingdom Metazoa; phylum Chordata; class Mammalia; order Carnivora; family Mustelidae; genus Mustela; species Mustela erminea. The sequence continues at coordinate 106,278,104 of NC_045617.1, read as the reverse complement.
TATTTGACAGACAGAGATCACAAGTAGGCAGAGAGGCAGGCAGAGAGAGAGAAGGAAACAAGCTCCCCACTGTGCAGAGAGCCCGATGCAGGGCTCGATCCCAGCACCCTGAGATCATGTCCTGAGCCAAAAGCAGAGGCTTTAACCCATTGAGCCACCCAGGCACCCCTGGAAAAGTTTCTTAAAAAAAAAAACAGTTCCTAAATATTTACTATATCCCCAGCACTATTTCAAGTATTTGACTCGTATTTAGTCATTATAACAATCCCTTAAGAAAAGTGCTACTATCATCACCATTTTAAAAAAGAGGAAACTGACCGAAGGGATGTAAACTTCTTCAAGATCCCTTAGCTAACTAGGATTCAACTCTAGGCAATCTGACTCCAGATCTAGCACTCTGTGTTATTATGGAAGCTATTTTAAGAGAAAAGTATACGACATGAGGAAAGTCAAGTGCAGGTACTCAAAAATAATCAATACTGATTATACAGCCTTTTAAGAATCCTGGACGTAATTCCAATGTGATGCAGGTGTGGAGGGTTCTCCACACATAATACCAGGCAATTCTCAGTCACCAGCAGAGTATCTGAGAATTCACCTCAATGCTGACACCATCTACCCAGAGATAACATCAGGTTTCATGGGGTAAATATTCAGTCCTACTATACCATACTGTTCCTTCCAGCCCTCTAGTTCAGATGCCAGTCAAAGCTCCGGGCAGTTACCTGTGCATCTGACTGACCAGCTACAGATTGGAGATTCCAACAATCTCCTCTTTCAGTTCAATCACTTTACTAGAGTGGCTCACAGAACTCGGGAAAAACACTGACATTTACAAGTTTATTAAAATATATGATAAAGGATTTGCATCAATAATCAGATGCAGAAATACATAGTAGGTCAATGTCCTAAACAAAGAGGCTTCTACACTCCTGAAGTTTGGGATCCAGCTCCATGGCACATAGAAGTGTTTTGATTTCCCCAAACATGAAAGCTGTCCAAAAGAGTCAAAAGACTTTTTCTCTTGTGTTTTTATGAAGACTTCGTTACATAGTTATGATTGACTAAGTCATTGACTATAGGCTGATTCACACTCCCTCCCTGGAGGTTGGGGGATGGGGGGGTGGGGGTTGGAACATTGCAACCCTCTAGTTGCATGGTTAGTCCTTCTGGCAACCAGCCCCTACTCTTGGATCCAAAAGTCACCTTCCTTAAAAACAGTCACCCATTTCACAGTTATGATTCTGAAACATTGTCAGAACTGTGGATGAAGACCAAACATATATTTCTTGGTTTTAAGATTTTATTTGTTTATTTATTTATTTGAGAGGGAAAAGGGGAGGGAGCGAGTTGGGGGGAGAAGGTAGGGAGAGAGAGAGAGACAGAGAGAATCTCAAGCAGATGCTACACTAGGCACAAAGCCCAACACAGGGCTCGATCTCACAACCCTGAAATCATGACCTGAGCCAAAATCAAGAGTCAAATGCTTAGCTGACTGAACCATCCAGGTGCTCCAAATACATGTTTCTTATAAATCCTTCTGTCACACACAGCTACACAAGTCAGCCAGAGGAAGGTGTCAGTTGACTGGAGGCAAGTCAGCTGAGAAAAGCTTGAAAACAAACATCAAGAACGATAAAGTAGTAGGTATCCAATGATCAAAATGATGCAGAAAGGACAAATTTGATAAAGAAGTCCAAGGAGAAATAGAGAGAAGCCACTAAATTACTCAAGTGGTAGATGAGTTTTCATTCAGTCCCTAGGAGCATATCTGGAGAGGTGAAGAGAGAACTGCATGGCAGCCTGCTCTTGGTGAACAAACTAAACAAAGAGCTTCCTTCCTGGAGCACTGTCTGGGCTGTTCATCGAAGGTTTGTGGTTCTTAGTCTTATGCACATTGCAGAGATTGTCCTGACTCTACCACAAAAATTAGTCCCAAAGTTAAATACTTCTGGAATAACAGAGGACATCTTCATTCCCCATTTTCTAGTTACCCCCTGTTTTTTTTCCTGAAGTGGTACCCTAAATAGTTACATCTTGTTCCTAAAGGAAAGGAATTCTTAATATGAAGATTTATATAAAGGTCCACAGTACAAAACCAGTATTATTTCCTGATTCTGACCAGGTCCCCAAATTAAACCTACAAATGACCCCAAGTCCAATCCATCAGAAACCAAGAAAATTACCTGCTGCTTTAAAATTCTTACTTCTATAATTACAAGGAAATTTCTGCTTTCACGATCATTAATATGTTAAATTATATGTTGATAGACTTTGTAAAAGACAGATTTTTCCAACAGCTTTTTACCTTTTCTCACTTATGCTGGCATTTTAGACACTAAAAGACAACCATGCAGAGGTGAGCTGGTGAGTTTCAATGCATGAAAAGAAAAGACAGGTAAACATGAAGAGAGCTAAAGGAACCTAAAATGCTTTGAACATAAAAAAAGAAGAAATGATTATGTTTACTTTGGATTCCAGCTGAGATACAAACCCATGTGTTTTTTTTTCTTTCTGCTTTAGTTATCAAATTATAGCTAAAACTATTAAGATTTCCAATTAACATGTGGACAGCACAAATTCAAAGAAAGGAAAATGAAAGAGAGGCTGAAACATTTTTATTCCTCTTCAGTATTTTCTCACACAGTTTCTCCAATTTCCATCCCACGGAGGGAAATTGATGTGTACTGAAGATTGTTATTGCCTTCTGAACATGTAAGAGCTGTGACACAAAAGGAACTTTGGGGCTTTATGATTTATTGCTTTATCATTTTTAGTGCCATCTCTGTTCATCCTCAAATCCAGGGCAGGCTACAGGACATATTAAAAGGGCAACATTTTCTGTATTTCCTTTTTAAAGGGCAAAGCACTTACCATTTTCTACATACAAAGCACTTATCTTTTAGCTCACTGTTTGATGAGCAACACTGAAGCCTGCTTTTTAGACCTCTTTAATATAGGAGATTATATTTTGCCCATTCTCAACCAACTTTTGAATTTTTATGCAACATGATTCTTACTTTCCTGAAAATTGTACCTATTTTAGCCAACATTATCCTTCTAATGGAAATGTGTTTTCTCATACACACACACAAATATATATATTTCAAAGTGTGTAGGTCTATATGTTCCTCTGTCAGCATCACTAGAGCCTACCATCTTCTCTCTGAAGAGGAAAGAAAACTCAGGCATCATCCAACCCTAAGGGACCAGAAAGCATCAAGTCATTAGTCATGTAGGATTACCAGTATATTACCCATGCACTTGGTAAATGACTGTGGTTGAAAGTCAAATGTAGACAATTACCTGCTCTTGAGTCTATTTTCTAAATATTCTTTCATTTTCTGTGGACCAAAATTTGATTCCAGATTTTGATATGAATACTTCTATTTAAACCTAAGTTATAAAAATAAAAATAAACCTAAGTAATTTTTTTTCTTTGTTTTCCCCTTACCCTAGTGTTCTTAACTATTCTTTGTCATAGACCATCGCGGAGCTCACATTCCAGGCTTTGATGAAGGTTAAAAGGGGTTGACAAGTAAAGAAAGGGCCAGATAGTAAATATTTTAGACTTCCATACAGTCTATAATACAACTATTCAATTCTACTATTTTAGCTCTCAAAGCCACCTGAGGCAGTATGCAAGTAAATGGATATGGCTGTGTTCCAATAATTTTATGTATGACATAGTTGGCTCTCACGCCCTACTTTGGAAATCCCTGTCCTGCAAGTGCAGACTACTATTTTTTATCTTAGTTATGCACTACATTAAAATTTCCAAAAGAAATTTAAAATATCGGAAAATAAAATTGAATTTACACTCAAAAATAAATAGGTGTATGTGCCAAAAACCATAAATTTTAAAATTCTACCTAAGAGATTATTTAAGAAATTAAAGTCCCTTAATTTTCATGAGATTGCAGAAGCAATGAGTTACCAAATACACACCCAAAATTAAATGGAAGTGCATTCCAATTATAATTTTATATCTACATTACATTTAAGTAATTTTTGTTCCTCCTCTCCCTCCACACCATAACATTACAATTCTGGGGCATTTTCCACGCATCACCATGTTAAAACAAGCACAAAGGATAGAAACAAAGTCTTACTGCAAATACCCAAAATTTTTTTACTGGATTTAAATATAGCAGATGCAAACTTCCAATTTGCACACTATAGTAATTGCAATGATAAAGAAGTTATAAAAAGAATACAAACAGAATACCTTCCTCCAAAAAACTTCATTTTACCAAAAATATGTTTTTCAGTTCTAATTTGGAACATCTGATAAGAAATTGCCAACTAAGAAAAATTAACTTTGCAAGTGCTGTCACACCATATGTCTACATTATCTCATTTTATTTTCAGTATTAATGTTTATTATCCAAAAACTCCAAATAGAAAACATCTAAACCTAACTGTAAACTTTATTTTAAAAATATTTTAATAAAAGTGATTATTTTCCATCCCTTCTTTTCTACTTAGAAATCATAAATATCAAGAAAAAAATCTTAAATAACAGGGGAGAAAAAAGGAAGAAAAATATTTTCCAAAATGTTTTTCCTGGAGAATTTGTGGATCACCATAATATTGGGCTCTTGCCATTCAAGGATTTCTTTCTTCCATCCGTTTCAGTCCCAGTGCTTATGAAGTTCTCTTTTTTTTTAATTTTTTTTATTTTTTTGGTGTTCCAAGATTTATCTTTCTGAGAACAAATTTAAGTCTGAACTGTGTAAGAACTCAGAAATAGACCCTATTTTATTAGCATTAACACTTCATCCTACACATTAGACTCCTTAAAATTGTATCTTGTAACATACTACTGCCCAGTAGGCTACAACCACGTACCTGTTTCACAAATACATTTCAGGAAAATATTGTTTCCATTTAAATAAGCTTTAAGACCCTAGTCCGTACTTTTATACCATTAGTTCCTAGTATATTTGCACCAATTCCAGGATCTTAAATCCAAAATATTTTGCCAGAGAATCTATTTAAAAATAGCCTTAGTCAGAAAAAGACAAACACCATATGATTTCACTCATATGTAGAATATAAGAAACAAAACAAACCAGTAAAAAGAAAAAAAAAAAAGGTTGAGGAAGGTAAACCGAGCACCAGGTATGTATGGGAGTACTGAATCATTATATTATACACCAGAAACTAATTCTACACTGTATGTTAACTAACTTAAAGTAAAAACTTTTGGGGGTACCTGGATGGCACACTTGGTAACCATCGACCTCTTGATTTGGCTCAGATCATGACCTCAGGGTCCTGACATTGAGCCCTGCCTCAGGCTTCACACCCAGTGCAGAATCTGCTTCAGATTCTATCTCCCTCTCCCTCTGCCCCTCCTGCTCATGCTCTTTCTCTCTCTTTCTCTAAAACAAATATATATATTATATATTAATATATTATATTTTATATGTTTTACATATATATATGTATGTATGTATATATATATATATATAAAAGCTTTAAAAAAATAGGATACAACTCCACCCCTTCCACATCATTTGTATCAACAAGATGTTATCCTGTACTGGGGCGGACAGGTTCCAGACTAGGTATGTGTGATGCTTTTGGAAAGCCCCAGGGCACAGTGGCCAGGGCCCACACTGGCCAAGCCATCATGTCCATCCATACCAAGCTGCTGAAGAAGGAACATGTAATTGAGGCCCTGTGAAGGGCCAGGTTCAAGTTCTCTGGCCACCAGAAAATCCACATTTTCAAGAAGTGGGGCTTTACTAAGTTTAATATGTATGAAGAAGACATGGTAGCTGAAAAGTGGCTCATGGCAGATAGCTATGGGGTCAAATACATCCCCAATCCTGGTTCCTTGAAAATGGTGTGTTCTGCACTCGTGAGAACCTCAGCACTGTCCCTTCTTACTGATGCCAACCAATAAATCCTACTTTCTGTCTAAAATTAAAAATGAAAATAGAGGAGCCTGGGTGGCTCAGTCAGTTAAGCATCTGACTCTTGATTTCAGATGAGGTCATGATCTCATGGGTAGTGAAATCAAGCCCAGCATTGGGCTCAGCCCTCAGCTGGGAGTCTGCCTTTACACACCACCACTTGCGCACATGTGTGCTCTCTCTCAAATAAATAAATAAATCTTCTTTAAAAATGAAAATAGAAAAATTAATTAGAAATAAAAATGTAAAATGTAGAAAAAATTGTCATGATTGTAAACAATACAATTCATTGCTTTTTGTGGTTAAAAAAAAACATAATGCAAAAATTTACCCCTTTTAAATGTGCAATATAGTAATGTTACCCAAATGCCCATAATTCTTGCTTTATTTTAAAAAAATCTTTTCCAATGAGTGTTATATCTTATATTCTTAGAGTTCCACAAAAATGTCGGTAAATTAATAGATCAAATTTAACACTTTTAGATTACTATTCCAAAACTCAAGCTATATGTCTATAAAGAGGAAAGAAATTTTTATTTTCCATATATTAGAAAATGGTAATTATCATAACCGGTAAGTAATGAATAATGGGCATTTAAAACTTAAAGCAAACCGAAGGAAGAAAAGTGAAGCTGACATCTACTTCCCCAGTTAGAAGTAAGACAGGGTGTAGATTTCTCCGTGTGCAAGAGGATCATAAATAGCTCAACCAATGCTGTATTTCAGATTAGGAGAACCAATAATTCGTTAAATTCAACCAGCCATTTTCCAACAGATCTTAAGAGATTTTACTCTTTTTGAATGTATTTTAATTTGCTTCACAACCAAAGTCACAACCAACTGTGACTCTGCCAGAAATATCTTAGTAGATTTTATAGTTACTATTCAAGTAACAGGGAGCAGTTTGCTATTTTTCAAAACTGCTTTAGTCTAGTAATGATAGCTGCAGAAACTTTACTGTCTTCTAAGCACTTAACTCATTAAATTCCAACCCAAGAGTTCACCTTTCTTTTTTAGTAATTATCACAATAATACTTAAATAAGGTAAATAATTATTAAAGTTAGAATTCAATATATGTAAATGAGTGAGTGATCTATTAAAAAATGTAATTTTGAATAGATTAAAGTAACCAGCTGATTTGATTCCTTCTGTTGCCCATGAGGTATTTAGAAATCAGGTAAAATAAAGTAAATAAATCAAACCACTAAAAAAATGTTCTCTTGTGAAAGTAGCTCTATGAATAAAGAGTAGTCTCATATCATTTAATAAAAATGGGGGTGGAGAGAAATTGCCTCAGATTAATTTTATATGAGAAGATTTTAAACCATCAATACTCAGAAAAAGTCAGTTTGATCTAAAATGAATTTTAGTTCATTTGGGATGTTTATTCAATTTTATTCAGATATATTGAAACTTTACTCGATGTCTAAATTATAATTTAAGTATCTATATGATGAATGTTCCCACACAGTTTTAGAAAATGAGATGCCACATTTCAACTCATCTGAACTAATGAAATACCATTCAATAAATTAAACCCTGATGTGTTTTGAAGCAAGCATACAATTCACAGTGACTGTGTGTACCCTGTTAATGATTTTAGGACAAGGTAAAAAAATCAGAAATAATGACAGATGGGAATTTCTAGCAAATCCACAGCAACCTACAATCTCATCTGGATATGTGCATTTGTTCATTGTCTCATAGTTTACTAATGATTCATGTTCACTGAATAGAATCTTGTTAAGATGCTGCCAAAGGGAGTACTTTATTCAAAACCTCATTCCTTCATTAAGAAATCTATTTCTCATAATCTGAGCCTATCTTCTTTTTTCCATGAATGTTTCACACTTTACATTTTTTAAAGTGACTACAGCAATCAATCCATCTTGTTTGGAAATAGCAATTCCACAAAAGAATGAATTGTACATTTTGTGATACAAATTCAAGCACATTACATTTGTCTGGTTTTCTATTAATATTCATGAAATTTTTTGCACTATTTGTTTTCTAGATTGTATTTAATTTAGTTCCCACTTTTCTAGTAAATGTGGTTGAATAAAAGCCCAAATTGCTATTTTGTGAAGTGTACTGAAGTGTTAATGTGTGATATAGTTAAAAATGACTAATGAAAAAGTTAATAGGGCCTTGTGTTCTGTAGTATGCTTGCATTGTCATTGGTCTTTTTAGATTGGGACATAATATATAATATATAAATATAAAAAATATATAAATATATAAATATATAAATATTTGCCATTGTCATTGTAAAGCCTAATAAGCTAGAATATAATATAGGAGGGTATCATAAAACCAATTTTTAAAATTCCAGTCATTTAGTTGGCTATTGTATGATCTAACTATGTATTCCATAGCCATTTCAGGCTCCAGTTTCCAAAACATAATGTTACTTTCTCTAACATCACAAATATCCTCTTCCTCCAGTATTATGCACCCTAGTTATTGAGGACAATTGAAAGCATGTGCTCTGACATTAGATGATCCTCAGTTCAAATCCTAGCTTTGCTGCTTTTCTCTGGGTGGTCTTGGAGAAGTTATTTAACCCAGGTGTCTTCATCTGTATAATGTAGATAATAAGATTACATCATAGACTGAAAGAGATGATGTGATAAAAATGTTTTCATGCATCCTAAATCAGTAATCTAAGATTTTTTACTTTGTCTCCTTCTTTACTAGCCCCTTCAAGCCAATTCAAGCTCAAGTCTTCTCACTCCTTGAATATCTATCTCTTATCTGCCCCCTTCCTCTTGACACCCACTGTGACAGCCTCCGTGTACACGCTCCTTGCTCCCCTGAATGATTTCTGTGTTCTTCTCAATGGTCACCATGCCTAACTGCCTAAACTCTAAGGCCCTTCAAGCCTTCTTCATAACATTTCCAAAACAATGTCACTAAATGCCTGGAATAATGTCACTGCAACACAGATATGATTAATTTACTTTCCCAAATTAAGCTTTCAGTAGGCTAAACCCAAACTCATTTGTATGATTTTTAAAGCTCTCCATCATCTGAGATGTAGCTACTACTCATATGTCAGTATTATCTCTCACTACTCATCATCCTCCACCCCAGCTCTAACACACTTAACAGATATGTCATCTAGAATAAAAGAAAAGCAACAAGCGTACCTCACCAGATAGATCTAAGTTGTTATTTTATTGTGTTACACAACATAATTTGCTGTATAACATCTCTTAAAAGATCCCTTGTTTGGTTATTACAGAAATAACAAGTAGAAATCAGAATTCTTGTTCAGACTCTTTTCAGACATGCGACACTGTTCTTTATTGCTAACACAAACTAAGGCCTTCAATAAGCTCACAGGTAGAGCTATCCAAACCCAAACTTCAGAGGTGAGCCTAGAATCCCATTTTAATAGGCTATGCTAGAGTGAATTTCTGAGAATTATAATCAGGGTTCCTAACAATCACATTTATTATGTAATGTTAAATTTGGTAGAATTTAAAGAGGTGAAAATTTAACATTTTTTTAAAAGCAATACAGTAAAAATAAAGAAAAAACTTAAAATGCCATGAAAATACAATTAGTACACAGTAAGAAAAAAATTAGATGTGTCAATTTGAGCATTATCCTCTTACAGGCAGGAGTATTGTGTCAGATTTCCCCTGTACATTTTCAGTGATCCAGCTATGTCTCTCTTACATGATTCTTTACCCTGATTTCATAGAAGATAAATCCCAAGTGTACAGACAGGTGAAAATAAACATATTCTAGGCAGAAAAGAACCATCATCAGAGTACTGGCAGTGTCTGGCTCTGGTTTTCTCATTCAGTGGTCTGGACATGTTTGACAGGTCACAATTCCATATCTGTTACTGCCTTCTCAGTTCCCTTCTCCTCTGTGAATCATCGATTTTTAAGGCTGTAACTGCACTTGGCTTTCATGAATTGAGATTATCAGATTCATCTTTATGGCTTTTCTTCATGGCAATGCAGCTTGTTTAAATTGTTCCAGCACTGTTATGCAGCTCTGTCTACTGACTGAGTAAGCATTAATTAACCACAATCCTGGATGAAGAAGGGTTAAATATACTTAATCTCTTTGCTGCCTCTGTAATTAAGAGAACAGAACCCTTAGTCAAGAGCTTCTTAAACTAGGCACTGTTGGCCCTTTGGGCTAGATAAGTCCTGTGAGAGCTTGTGGTGTGCATTGTAGGACATTTAGCAGCATCTCTGACCCCTACATACTGGGGGTCCATAACACAGCCCTGTCTCCCACCCCAGGTGACCAGCAAAAATGTCTCCAGACATTGACAAACATTCCCTGAAAAAGGACAAAAATCACCCATGGCTGAGAACCACCAGCACATTGGATTGTGCCATTTCTTGAAGTGCAATATCTAAATCGGGTGGCAAACTACAAACCATGAGCCAATCTGGCCACAGTCTCTTTTCATACAGCCCATGAGCTAAGAATGGTTTTCACATTTTTAAAGGCTTGCAAGGAGGAGGAGGAGGAAGGAGAGGAATATGTAAGAAACTGTAGGTACCCTGCCAAGTTTAAAATACTGCTACCTGGCCCTCTGCAGTAGAAGTCTGACAATTCTTTTTTTTTTTTTAAGATTTTATTTATTTATTTGGCAGAGAGAGATCACAAGTAGGCAGAGAGGCATGCAGAGAGAGAGGAGGAAGCAGGCTCCCTGCCGAGCAGAGAGCCTGATGCGGGACTCGATCCCAGGACCCTGAGATCATGACCTGAGCCGAAGGCAGCGGCTTAACCCACTGAACCACCCAGGTGCCCAAGTCTGACAATTCTTGAGATGAATCAGCTGAGGCTCCAGAAGGTTAGGTGACCTGCCCAGTTTCACACATTCATGCATGACCTCTAGTTCTTTCATTAGTCTTGTCTCTTACAGTTCTGCAGTGCATATTGTACCTGGCCATGAGCATTCAAAATAAGGTTCCCACTAAGGAGGGAAACAAACATGATCATCTTACAGACGTTTGAGTTTACAGCTGATCTTCCCTTTCTTGACTAAGTGCTCCGTTTGTACAGTAGGAATCCATGTAACACGTGTTCTTGTTTTGTATGTATAATCCATTGGGGGGGAAGTGCAATAAAACATTAATTTTTTATATCTCAAATATTAGAATAAGGATTTTTGCCTACTTAACTTTAGAAAATATCATAAACTTTGAACTCTTAATACACATTGAAATCCAGAGAATGCTAAGAAGCTTTGACTTGTCTTTCACCTATTTCTGAACATAATACCACTTTCATTACAAATAAAAAGCAGATATGTTTTTCTTTAAAATGCTCATTTACTTCATACTGCTTAGTGGGTAGAATATTAATAATTGGGATATCCAATCTCATCTTGCTTCAGCTTAAACTCTTTTTTTTTTTAAAGTGGTGTAAGAATGCCAATGTCTTACTTCTTGCAATTCATTGTATGTTTAAGATTTCCCTTCTTAATGTCCCAGTTGTAGGTTTTCTGACTTGATAATTCTGGTTTCTTTGACCTCTACAATTTAAGGCCACCTAAGATTTCCAACTTTGCGCATTGGAATCACCTGGATAACTTTAAAAAAATACGTACGCCTGTGTTCTACCCTTAGAAATTGAGAGTTTATTTGTTGGGGATGTGACCTGAGCATTGTAATTTTTTTAAGACTCCTAGGAGATGCCAATGCAGAGACAAATTTGGGGACCCATGTGCAGATTCAGAGCCAGGTTACTTGGGACCACATCCTGGCTCTGTTTCTTTTGCGGATGGGTTAGTCACTTAAAATCACATGCTTCTTCTATTCCCTTATCTGTAAAATGGATACTGTAAGATAGCAATGCCTATTTCTGGAGGTTGTTGTGAATTAATAGGTGTAGTATACAAATGCACTTAATACTTGGCATTTAGTAAGTCTTAGTCAATTATTAGCAATTAGTACCAGCAGCAGTAGTAGTGTTGGTCATATCATCACTTTGTACTACCCTCATTTTCTCTTCAACATTGTTGTTGTTATTTTTGATTTAACACCTCATAGACCCAGGATTTGGCCTCCCATTTAATTTCAGTACACTCCTATTGTAGACCATTATAAAATACAGGCCTGACCAATGACAATCTATTAGGAATCTAGAACCATTTTCCTTGCATTTACTTCATTGAATTTGTATTGATTAAATCAATGTTCCTAACAAATTAAGTTGCACTGTGCAAATTTTCAAGAGGAAAGATATTATTGTTTTCTGATTTTTTTTCTCAGCCACTCAATAGTTAAATATTTGTTAAAACCAAAGAATTTAGATTAAAACCAAAGTATAAGTTCACTCAATTTAATATATACATATTCTGAACTCATTTGTGTTTAGATTACTTTTTAGTTATTGAATTATATATATAAAACATCAACATAATCTGCGGGGTTCTAGAAAACTTATAATTTCTAATTTTTCCAATGACTGTATTTATTTCATTTCTTATTAGTCATATCTAATCTATCTGAATGTAATTAAATTAACCTACTAAATGTTTTCAGGGCAAATTTGAATAGACAAATTTTGACAATTTGCATAGGCTTTTTGCCTTGGTTTGAATAATTTGTTTAAAAATATTTGCAAAAGAATTTCTGACCTATTTTAGGTGATAATTAGCCTCTTTATTAGAGTTATCATTCCTTGCTTATGAATGTATTTACAAATACTCTTTCTCAAATCCAGAGGTAAAACTATCCCCTGAACAACGTACCTGAAATCTTTTAGAAAATAAAATCCTTGATACTTTTCACCTTCATCTTAATCCTCCTGAAAAGGTAAAATATGTCATACCAGAATTGGGCAGGAAACCAAATTTAATGGCTGTGTGCCTATTAGAGTAAAAGGATTCTGTCTTCTCTCAAGAAAGCTGGCTTATGATGAATTGGTGAAAATTAATTTGAGTAAGGTTTTGACTCAGTGTATGAGGAGGAACAATGAACAATAAAAAGACAAACAACCCAATTGTAAAACAGGCAAAAGACCTGAATAGACATTTCTCCAAAGAAGACAGATAGATGGTCAGTAGGTAGAGAGATGCTCAAAATCATTAGTCATTAGGAGAATGCAAATCAAGACCACAGAGATACCACTTTGTGCCTACTACAATGGCTATAATTTTGTTTTTAAAATGAAAAATAACAAGTGTTGGCAAGGGTGTGAAAAAAATTGGAACCCTAGTACATTGCTGGTGGGAATGTGAAATAGTTTAGTCACTACAGAGAATAATTCGATGTTTCCTTAAAAAGTTAAACATAGTATTACTATATGACCCAGCAATTCTGCCCCTCGTTAGATGCTTAAAAGAACTGAAAACAGGGACTGAAACAGATTCTTGTGTTCCAGTATTCATAGCAGTATTGTTACAGTAGCCAAAAGCTGGGAACAATATATATGTCCATCAAGAGATAGATAAACAAAATGTCTATACACTGGAATGTTACTCAGCCTTAGAAAGGAATGAAATTCTAATACATGTTACAGTATGGATGAACCTTGAAAACTTTATGCTAAGAAGAAATAAGCCAATTACAAAAGAATAAATATTATATGATTCCACCTACATGAAATATCTAGAATAGACAAATTCATAGACACAGAAATTAGATTTGAGGTTATTGGGGGAAGACTGAATGGGGAATTATTGTTTAATGGGTACAGAATTCCCATTTGGAGTGATGAGAGAATTTGGAAATAGTGGTAACCATTGCACAACATTGTAAATTTATTTAATGCCACTGATTTTGCACTTAAAAGTAAATGGGTAGGGCACATGGGTGGCTCAGTGGGTTAAAGCCTCTGCCTTCAGCTCAGGTCATGAACCCAGGGTCCTGGGATCGAGACCCGCGTCAAGCTCTCTGCTGAGCAGGGAGCCTGCTTCCTCCTCTCTCTCTCTCTGCCTGCTTCTCGGCCTGCTTGTGATCTGTCTGTCAAATAAATAAATAAAATCTTTTTAAAAATTTAAAAAAGTAAATGGGTAAACTTTATGTAATACATGTTTTGCCACAATTAAAAACAGACTTAAAAAATCTCTTGTGGGCAGATTCTGGATACCTGACTCCTGAGAACATTATAGGCACAAAATACTATATAGTGTGCCCACCTTTTATATATTCCTAGAAAGTTTTTGATGAGGTGTAAACAAAACAAATTTGAAAAGTTACAAAATGGAAACAGGTACAACTTTCATGGTGGGTAATTGGAAAATATCCAAGAAAAATTACAAACATACAAACTCTTCTTTGATGAGTCTACCTGTAGGACTTTACCCTGCAAGTAAGCAAAGTTTGTAACAGAAAAAAAAAAATGGAAATAACCTAAATATCCAAGGAAAGAGGAGTGGTTACATGGAGTACAATGAAATCCATACAATAAAATACTCTACTATCTTAAAAAAAAATGTGGAAACTCTTTCTGTAATGGTAGGACACAAACTATCTCCAAGATGGATTAAGTAAAGAGAACACAAAGCAAAGAATGTGTATAGCATTTGTATGTCTGAGTGTGTGTGTCTGTGTGCACGCACACACTCACACCTGTGTACCTGTGTATGTGCGTGCCTATGCATACAGATATATAGGGGACATCTGGATAGTAAACAAGAAATTCGTAACACTGGTTCCTCCTTGGATGGGACTTAGCTAGGCCAGTGATGTGGCAGGAGAAAGGCTTTGGACTATATACCCTAGCATACCTTTTGAATCTTGATTCTTGTGAATATAGTGCATATAAATAACAAAATATTATAAAATAATTGTTTGTAGTCCTTCATTGTAAAAAATGGTGTTTTATTATAGAAAAGAATGTTCCCTTGCCCCTTGTTTTTATAACAAGACCTACCATTTATTTAGCTAGTGAACATTCACTCTGTTTTTACTTTAAATCAGAGTTCCTCAAGATAGGCATTGTTGATAATTTGGGGCTGGATACTTTGTTGTCAGGGGCTGGCCTATGAATTATAAGATATTATTAGCAATATTCTTGACCTCTTCCTACTAAATGTCGATGGCATCTTCCTCCACCGGTTGTTACAAAGATTTCTCCAGACATTGCCAAATGTTCCCTAGGAATAAATGGGGTGATAAAAAAAACAGTTGAGAAACACTGCCTTGAGATAATCCATGTATGATTTTGAACCCAGTACCTAGTTTAAGAAAATCTGCAATAAAGGGTACTTAACACACCACACACACACACACACACACACACACACACATACATACACACACACACACGGAATGGCTTTTTTTTTTTTTTTTTTAAGATTTTATTTTATTTGACGAGAACACAGGCAGGAGAAAGAGCAACCAGAGAGAGAGGGAGAAGCAGGCTCCCCGCTGAGCAGAGAGCCTGATGTGGGGCTCGATCCCAGATCTCAAGACCCTGGGATCATGGCCTGAGCTAAAGGCAGATGCTTAACCAATTGAGTCACCCAGGCACCCCAAGGAATGACTTTTATACAAACAGTGGCAGAACCTGTTAATAAAGGAATGGCATTGTGACATAATGAGCTCTCTTTCAATGAAATATTCAAACACAGGTTGAAATTTATTCTTTACAAAGCCTTTAAAAGGTGTCTTCCTTTAAGTAGGAGAACTGACTGTGCATCTCAAGTCTTTCTCCCTACTAAGATTCCTGGTTTCTGAATATGGTTTACCCTGTTCCATGTTGGCATTTACAAATATATGACTATTAACTGAATGTCAGAAAGTTTTCTTTATAAAATTTATTAAATTATTTTACTCTGCTGGTAAAAAGTGCACAGAACTGTGTTGTATTATGATGTTTTGCCAAAAGACCATGAAGAAAGAAATGGGGGCAGGGGTTATTTTTTTTCTCCTAAGTGCTAGAAAGGAAAATAACTTGATTCTTATAACCCTCTACTTAAATAATCATTCAGAGTGAAACAATCATTTGTGTGTTTTAATATTCCTATTACATCTAATGCCTTTGTTTTTCTTTGAAAACTGTCACTTCAGGGAATCCTAAGCTCTGGCTGATGTACAGACCAATGAGAACCCTTTTTCAATTCAGAAAATGCTTTTGAGTAGAGAGAATATTAAAGATCCTTTAACAAGGATGGTAAGGTTTACTCATTTTTGGACACTTCTTTGTTCTTCCCTTTACATTTCACAATGTAACAGAGGTACTTCTGTGTGACATACTGTTCGGATTCCCAGGAAAGTCTTTGAAGACAAGGACAAGCTTCCTCCATATAACCCACCTGTAACCGAGCCATTGAGGACTTTCTCTGGCCTAAAGAAGTTATGGTTTCAAAATTTGTATTATTTTCCCGAATAGAACACTGGATTCTGAGCTGATTGAAAGTTAAAGTTAACCACCACGGAAATGTTTACTACGTTGGTTGTTGTCACAAAACATCTGCAATTGATAAAAACCTTTGGATATTAATGTTTCTTTTTATCATAGGAAAAAATCCCTTCCCACAAAAGGTAATAAAAAACAAATCAAGGGAAATTTTTTAGATTTCATTGTACCAACAGTAAAGGAATGGAAATTGCTGAATTTTTTTTACCATTTCTTTTCCAGTTACTACTATGACAGTGTCTCCCCTTACTGTTTAGTGAATTAATGAGCATAATCTCCTTTGCACTTTACAGAGGTCTGTTAGAATGTTTTTATTACTCTGTTTGAATTACAATAAATGCAGGTACTAGATTTAGATGTTAATAATAGATTTATGTTGATTATCTCCATGTTCCCTGTCAAATTAAACTAAACTGTGAAAATGTTAAAAAAAAGATACACTATTGCTTTCTGATCTTCTTCGTAATCACTCCACCACTGAGATGTTTGTTTAACCCAAATCAGTTAGATCATCTGTATATCGTAATAAGATGTCCACTTGTAATTCATATATATACATTCTAATCTCATTTCTGTCTGAATTCCATTTTAAAAATTGAACACTGCTAATATTCAAATCCTTGCCTCTTATTTTTAAATATCTGCTTTATATATGCTTATTGTAGCTAGAACCAAATTGCCATAAACTTGGTGGCTTAAAACAATAGAAATTTATTTTCTCATATTCTGGAGTCCAGAACTGTGATGTCATGGTGTCAGTAAAACCACCTTCCCTCCAGGGACTTGAAGGAAAATTTGTTCCTTGCCTCTTCCACCGTTGGGCCACTTCTGGGATTGTTTGTTTTTCTTGATTTCACTCCAATCTCTGCCTCCATCTTCACATCAAAATCCAGCTCTCTAGACTGTGTGACCTTGAATAGTTAGTTAACACCTCATGTACTCAATTTCCTAATCTTTAAATGGGGGGGGGGGCTGTTTCTGCTTAACTCATTGGAAAGATGATGTTCAATATTTTAAAGCACTTGGGGAGGAGCGCCTGGCTGGCTTAATCCATAGAGAGGCAACTCCTGATCTTCAGATCTTGAGTTCAAGCCCCACACTGGACATAGAGCTTACTTTAAAAAAAAAAAAAAAGTAAAAATAAAATACTTGGGGAAAAGAAAATGATGCTTGGTCCATAATAAATGCCACATAAATGTTTACTAAATAAAGCAAATTATTCCATTAAACGCCATTATAAGAAGCCATTGCTAATGATAACAATGTATACCCTATGAAGATCTCTATCACTTTGAAAGGATGTATTCCAGTGTGTCCTTATTGGTCAAGTATTGCTTAGAATAGATATAAGATAAAAAGCACCACACCCTGGACTGGGACTCAACAAAGAAAATCAAAAAAAGCTAAAGATGAGAAAAAAAAATTTCCCTTTTTGTTTGTTTCCTGTTATCAGCAAAGTTAGGCACTCTTTGAACTCCCTGCTTTCATTTTTGCCTCATGAGCTGGTAGTCAGAAGGTCCCAGTTTTTATCTCTGAGTAAAATCTTCCCACATTACTTGTTAACTGGGTTTCAGTGAGCCTTGAACACACAGCACAAATCTGTCAGCTCTCATTAACACTAACCTACACTGCCAGTACTGGTGTACTGGCCCCAGTACCTCTGGTTTCAGTGAAAATTGACCTCTCAGAGAATGACAGTGCCTTTCCTCTCTATCCTCTATGAAAACAACTTTCTCTACCTCCATCTCCCCATCACCTACCAGTTTCTTACATAATAGGGTTTCATTCATTGGTCTATTGAATGAATAGATCCATTTTAAGTTGGACTTAAGATAATTTTCCTGAACACAAATTTCATTTATGCTTTATTTCCCTACACAGATGTTCCCTTTGTCTTCTATTCCTTGCTATTTTATCTTACATTAAAAATTACCTTGGGGTGCCTGGGTGGCTCAGTCGTTAAGCATCTGCCTTCAGCTCAGGTCGTGATCCCAGGGTCCTGGGATTGAGCCCCACATCGGGATCCCTGCTCAGTGGAAGCCTTCTTCTACCTCTCCCACCCCATCCTGCGCTTGTGTTGCCTCTCTCGCTGTCTCTCCCTCTGTCTCTGTCAAATAAATAAATTATTAAATCCTTTTAAAAAAATTACCTTAGACTGAGTCCTATAAGAGAATAATGAACAAATTTTGGTATGAACAAATGTACATGTTTTAAGATAAAATAAGACATTAGAGTTTAAAAATAACTACCTTAAATCATTTTGGATCAAGATTAGATAAATAAAATTCACTCCAGTCATAGATTTAGAGCTTATTAAATTTCTTTGTCATTTTGAACTTACAGGCCTTACAGTAATTTAGTTTTCTATTTGTATCAAGCACTCTAAAATTTTCAACCATTTCTAACTATCAGCAATTTTACTCGGCACATGAAATGATATGGATTTTTATCTACTTGGAGTATTGCACATACCGTCTTCTGGAAAATTTCCAAAAGCTTAATGTAATTATTTTTCTTATCAGAAATAACTCCAGAAATATGTTGTCTCTATTGTAAGGGTGAAAAACAAAGCATTTTTTTTCATCATCGTGATCATTTATTCAATTAAACTGTTCTCAGTCTTTAAATTAGGAGTGCTTTCATGGGAGTAGACCCAAAATTGAGGAAGGGCTGGTAATGCTTCTTTCAAGCTCTAAGCCTAGATTACATATATTCATCAATTCCATCTATTTTTAGATTGGTTGAATTTCTAAAATTTTACTTGTCTGGTTACCTCCAAATTGAAAGTTTGCTTGGGGTAAGAACTGTACTTTACTACTCTCCATATCAGAAGTTTTAGAGATAGGGAAGCCATGGTTGGCAAAGATATATGAGAAGGACAATTAGAAGGGAAAGCAGCATACATTAAAACTTTAGAAACCATAAAGAAAAAAGTTTATGTAAGAATGAGAACTAGATATAGTTTCCCAGAGAAAATTGAATAAGCTGAGACAAGGGACACTTAGATGGTATGCTAGCTGGCAAAGAAATATGAAACCAAAGAGGTATTGATCCTGAGGCACGGCTCAGTAGATCACACTACAGCAGTTTTACACTTAGACTGATAAGAATATTTACAACTTTGGCTCAGAAAGTGCTTGAAATTTAAATCCTTTGCATCCCTATCAATCTTCTCTCTCTTTATATTTTTAACAAAAGCTATAATTATGAATTATTTGGATTAAACATGATAAATATAAATATTTTAAAATAAGACTTTGTAAAATAAATCTTGGTTAAAATACACAGCCAGGAAAATCAATCATATGCTATAAATAATAATAATAATGCAAAAACTATAGTAGTCAGAAGATGGGAAAACTATACATTTATTGTTTACATAAGACAATTTTATAAGAATCAGCCATCACTCACTGTAACACTTGTAAAAAAATGACAGGGATGCACAGGACTTTCTCCTGAGGAAAAAAAAACTTGCCTTTTGCTTCACTCGTCACCTAACAAAAATTAATCTCTCCACATGCCCATTTCCTCAGATTTGTTTTTTGTTCAAATTTGGTAAAATAATCTATTATCCAATTGATTTTTTTCAAATGCTATTTCAACATGGGAAACTTTAGTGCCTCAAAATATATGTGTATGTGGTTTTACGTGTTGAAGTGGAAAGAAAGGATCAGGTATCGATATTTTCAACTCCTGAGGTTTGATTGTTTACTCCTTGGACTGGATACAAATACACCCCAAGATTGCTAAAAACAAATGAACTGAGCCAATAAGTATTAGACTTGAAGGGTAAAACTAAACACTACATGGTATTTGTGAACTGCATATGTGTGTAGGTTTTAGGGGTAATAGTCTTGAAACCCCCATTTATCATTAGAGTAAATTGATTCAACCTAAAGCTGTGAACTAATAGAGTATGAATAAAGATTTCCTACTGAAATTCCAAATTAAATGCCAACAGTGAAGCTAAGCTTTGCAAGTTAATGCCCTTGTTCTAAGTGAGTGCTTAAATCCTACTAAGAAATATTCAAGAATCTCAGTGGTGTGCTGGTGTTTTACAACCACATCTTAGAGTGAAAAGGGTAGGATAGGGATTGATTGATTTGTAGCTTTTGCCAATTCCCAGGCATAAATACTCCCACTGTGGCCAATTTCAAGCTACCAACATGAATTCACAGATGTGGAATTGAGAAGGAATGCACAAAACCAGCTCTCCTGAGTCATTGCTAGCCTTCTCTAGCATACCACTGAAGCTTCTTATCATTGCATTCAGAGAGGTTGTCAGGTCAAAAAACACAACATTTCTGGATGCAGATTATAGTTTGTATAATTGTAATAGTCATTATGTGAATGTTTCTACAGGATAAAGAAAACAAGGGAATTCTGGCCGCCTATACTTTTACAGATGCTACCAGGAGACCATGAAATCTGTAGATTATGCTGTCTGTCCCATTGCACATGAATTGGATAATGTAGTCAGAAGTAAAATCACAGTTTTTGGGATATCTGTGAGATCTCATGACAGCTGGTTGGGTGTTCCCTTGACAACTGCTCTGGTTAATCAAGGGTGTAAATGAAGTTCTTGCTTCAGCGGTCTTTAGGCATCATTGCAGACTTTCTTTAATATCAGTGCTTCACAGGATAATGGCTTGGTTTTCATGGTAATTGATTATTAAGATATTTGGGCTATCTGCCAGTCAGAGGAAAGGCTAAATAAAATAACCTAAAGCCAGTGACCATCTCATGACAATCATCTAGGGACACGAAGACCTCATTGACAGCCACCCATCAGAGGTTATGCAGCTTTCCTTGTCCAAGCTGCTTGCATGGCCAGCCTGGCCAGCTCTTTGGTGCTCTAAATAAAAAGGGATCCTTCAAGATGCTTTTGGCGTGTTTACACTGCTTTTGTTTGACAAAGGGCCTAACAGTGATTTTTGTGCCTGATCTTTTGTTTACAATCTTTTAACATATAGATTATGCTGAGTCACACTGACAGCCTCAAACAGTATGGCTGTGTTGATAGAGCTGTATGAAACCATTATACTCTTTTAAACAGCATCTTCTTAAATCTGCTCACACAGCCATGACAATCATATTAGATACATGAACTGGGAAGGAAAGCTGTATGTCTCTGGACAGTTTCATCCATACTGCCTGATGTATAATCTTTTAAATATATTTTCCCATGTTTTCCTGTTGCAAACAGGGAGCTAAAACAATCACACTATCAATTAGATCCTATCTGTGGGGACCAGATGCCTTTCAGTGCCTCCATCTCTGCCATGTACCTTTACTGCCATCTGCTGATAGGAGTCTCCCATCTCAGCCATTCTTATGCAGAGCTAACTCTCACAACTCAACTGAAGCCTTGGGCTGAATACAGAAATCACAGGGGTTAACAATTGACATTAACCTCTCTCAGTCCTAAGTGTAGCCTGAAAGATTCTTCTAAAGGAAGTTCCAAGCTAGAGCTTAATGTAAATACTATCCATTCACTTCAGAGCAATACTTAAATTTGGTAAACATTAGGCTGATTATTATTGGTCAGAATAGTTATTAATTTGGAGATTCATTTAACTACTATCTACATTACAAGTTATCCATATAAAGAACGCATTCTTTTACATTCATTTTTGAAGTCTAATTTAAGTAAAGAAAGAAAGAAACTTACTAGCAGAGTTAATCATGTACAAAATTTCAAAGAGACAAGCTAGATCATTGCTGGTTAGTAGCCAACCTAGTGAGAAGAGGAAAGAACATATTTTGCACCTATGGAAGCATTCAGTATTACCATCAATTTTGCAATATTCCCTAGAAGCATTTGGTGCTGTTTGGTTGTGTTACTTCTATACCATGCCTTCAAAATTCCATAGCTACTGCAATTATGCATGAGCTATGTTTTGTGAGCCTTCAGCATGGCACTACAAGGGCCTTTTAAAGCATTTAATTTCATTATGGTGTAATGCCAGTGATTCATACAACTCCCAGATTTGACAAATCAAACATAGGTACCTTAGAGAAGAAAAAAAATCCATACTTCCTATTTCTCTCTGGAAGGAAAGCAAACCACTTTACTTATGTGCTTTTGAAATGTGCTACTGAAAAACAAATTGTGAACAGATACATTGAAATGCCTTTAGCGTGCGCCTGCGCGCACACACACACACACACACACACACACTCTCAACCTGATACGGACAAAGCCAAAGAAATTAGTCCTTCCAAATTTAAAGCAAAATTATAAAGGAACCTGCAGATGGCTTATTTTTCTTCCTTTTGCCCTTCGCAGATTAAAGATAACTTTCTATTTACATAGCCTTCAAAAATAAGGGACTCAAATTGATCTTTATTGTTGTCATTTCTTATTATTAAAAAAAAATAGACTTCTAGTCAAGATGAATCTAACCTCACCCTTGGACTCTCTTCCTTAGTGTCAAACACATAGCAATAAGATAGAAAATTTTAAAATACACAACTGAAAATATAAAGACACAGTTAAAAACAAAATAAACATCCCACCAGACAAGAAACAGACAAAAATGCGAAGCAAAAGAGCTAATACTGCAGGCCAGCCAAGGTCTAGGTCTAAAAACAGGGAAGCTCAGCTCCCATAAAGGAGCTAAAACTACTCATTCAAGTATACATGTGATATTTGTGTCTACCTATCTATCTATCCATCTGTCTGCATGCAGAGAAAAAGAGACTATCACCTGGGATTCTGATTTTTAGCCAACTGCCACCCTAGGAAGAAAACAGAATGCAACCAAAACATCATGAGCAGAACTGTACCAAGCAATCTTTTCAGCTCTGACTGAACGTGTGAATACCTTCAAATCGCTATAGGACAGAACTGTGAAGTACACATTATCCAAGATTTGGGTTTAGATCCTCAGAAGATCAGTGGGGTTCCCATTAGGCAATCAGACTTGGGTACTACAGAAGAGGCACAACAAGGAGAATGGAAGTGGGGAAAAAGAGAAAAATAAAAATACTTCTCACTGAAAATGAGCCTGCACTACACAATATCAGAACACACGGTAAAATTGAGAAAGGAACCAAGCAAATCAGCAAGTAGAATATGAATCACTCTAGATAAAATCCTTCTTATGGAAAAGTCTGACAAAAAGTTTATTTCTAGGATGCTAGAAAGCATTAGTGAAAGAATAGTTCATTTTAAAGGAGAAATTATAAAAGAAGAATAGGCACAAATTAAATTAAAAATTATAAAAAAGATTCAAAATCTCGGGAATAAAAGATCATATTCACTGAAATTTAAAACTCAATAGACAGAATAAATGATCCTGGAGACTGCTGAAGAAAAAATTGGTGCCTAGGAAAAATACAGGATAGAGAAATTAAGAAAGCATTTTAATAAAGGGAAAACAAAGGACACCTGGGTGGCTCAATCAGTTAAGCCTCTGCCTCAGCTCAGGTCATGATCTCTGGGTTCTGGGTTCAAGTCCCACATCAGGCTTCTTGCTTTGCGGGGAGCCTGCTTCTTCCTCTACCTCCCATTCCCCCTGCTTGTGCTCTCTCTGTCTTTCTCTCTCTTTCTCTCTCTTTCTCTCTCTGTCTCTGTGACAAATAAATAAAAGTAAAATCTTTAAAAGTGAAAACAAGATTAAGAAATTTAGACAACGGAGCCTAGGTGGCTCAGGTAGTTAACCCCTGCCTTTGGCTTAGGTCATGGTCTTCAGGTCCTGGGATGGAGCCCAGCTCCATGGGGATTCTGCTTCTCCCTTTCTCCCTGCTTGTGCTCTCTCTGCCGCTGTCTCTTCTTATCTCAAATGAATAAATAAAGTGTCTTAAAAAATTAAAAATTAAAAAAGAAATTTAGATAACAGTTTAATAGGCTTCCACAAGATGTCTAGAAGCAGAAATTTCAGAGGCTGTCAGAAAGCAATGCAGATGACCCTAGAACAACATAGGTTTCAAATGTGTGGGTCCACTTTGCAGATATTTTTTGACAAGTACAGTAAAGTACTATAAATATTATTTTCTTTCCTTATGATTTTCTTGATAACATTTTCTTTTCTCCAGCTTAGTTTATTGTAAGAATATAGTATATAACACATAAAACATAAAATATGTATAATTGACTGTTTATGTTAATGGTAAGACTTCTAGCAACAGAAAGCTGTTAGTCAAGTTTCAGCCTTTGGCAGGGAGAGGGTTATCTCTAACCTCTGTGTTGTTCCAGGGTCACCGTACCTAGCAAGAAGGTAGTCTACCTGGAAATAAAACATGGAATCCAGGAAACCAAAAATATCATTAAATTATTTTTACTTTTTTCTAAAGAAAAATGGAATTTGTTTTTTATAAAACTGAATTTTTCTTTTACAAGGTGAAACTTAAAATTATTTTATGTTCCATGTATAAAATATGGAAAATACAAATAAGCGGGGAAAAAAAATTAAAAGGCATCTGCATTCTCAGCATGCAGAGATAGCCACTGTTAATATTAGTGAAAGTCAACCTGTTATTATCTCTATGCATGTTTTTTATAAAAATGATGCATCACTCAAATTGTCCTTTTCTCTTTTTCTAATCTGTACAAATATCTTTCCATACCACTAATTAATATTCTGCAACTCCTGTTTAAGAGCTGGGTAGTACTCAATTACATAAAAGTACTTGATTGAACAATCCACTCCCCACAGTTTACATTTTTACAACCTTTCACTTGGTTATGCATACCCTGAACTTCCAGTTTGAGCATATTTTCTAAAACTTTAAAAATAAATTGTCTTTTCCTAGTCAGAAGCCTCTGCCAAATTGTTTAGCATATCTAAAGACTATAAATATAAAGAATAAGAATGCTAAGGACACTGGGGAAAAAAATGTCTGTTTTGTCAGAGTTTAGTTTTTAAAATAATGCAACCTAAGTATTTGATTTTGAATCCCATTATAAGCAATATTAGTAGAAGTAGATGAACACTTCAACTTGACTGTGTAATTTATTTTCATAAAAATCTCTTTAGAGATCCCTGTCCAGTCAGCAAATAATTGCTTTAACTTTGGATTTTAATATTAGCACTGAATGATTTATGTACATTAAATAATGTGATTCTCACTAACCATTTATGAGCCAAGAATGATTATCTCCCTTCTGTGGATAATCACACTTTAGGGAAGAAAGGTTAAGTGGTTTGCCTAAGATCACTCAGCCAGTCAATGGATTATCTCAAAATATGATCCTCAAGTCTTTAAATCATTAGACTTGGCTGGCCTCAGCAATACTTGAGAGGCATAAGGGATATGTACTTGGATTTTTCCTCAAATGATTTATGTAGCATAGTGTCTAATTTGTTTATAGAGCATTTTTTTCATTCCTTATCGCACAATTTGGTCTATAAGCAAATATGAGATTATAAAAATGAAAAGGATAATAATCTACATGTAGAAAAATCTCTGGTAGAATTAGAGTATCAATTTTCAAAAAAGTGCATAGACCAAGCTGACAATAGAATCAACCATTTGGTGGAAGGGTCTGGGAAGAAATGAAGGAGGTAACAGGAAGCAAATAGAGTGGAGTGGCTTCCTTCTATAAAGACTGCAGTTCATGGTTAGATTTCTAACAAGCATTCAATGAAACAAAAAGAGATCTTACTATTTCTTAATAAGGACATGTGCATTCCCTAAGAAGTATTTCCTCCATCTCCAGTATAAAGCATCCGTACAGATCTACCTGCACATACCAACTATACTGACAAATGTGCTTCCTAGATCCCTATAATATGTAATTCACATAAATGGGGCGCTCTAGAGGTCATTCCTAGAACTGAAGAATTTTCAACAGTGCTCTTGATCAAAATTCGAAGTGCCTTTGGTAAACTAGAGCAGAAGCCAAAAAAAAGTACCAGAATGATGTATTAGAAGGACCATATCAGCTTTGTATTTCTAGGTAAGGGGGAAGAGGAAACCAGCTGTCTTTTTTGAAGCAAGGAAGGGAAAAAGGAAATTCTGGTTTGTATTTCCCATTCAACTTAGACTCCAAAGTTAATTTTAAGAAAAAAATACTGATAAATTATTTAACCAATGATTTTTAACAAAACTGACTTTTTCTTTTAAAAGTAGATTTACCTGGGGCGCCTGAGTGGCTCAGTGGGTTAAGCCACTGCCTTCGGCTCAGGTCATGATCTCAGGGTTCTGGGATCGAGTCCCGCATCGGGCTCTCTGCTCAGCAGGGAGCCTGCTTCCCTCTCTCTCTCTCTGCCTGCCTGTCTGTCTACTTGTGATTTCTCTCTGTCAAATAAATAAATAAAAATCTTTAAAAAATAATAATAATAATAAAAGTAGATTTACCAACTGATCCTGGTTTGCTTAGCACTTACCTAGTTTTAGCCCCGAGAGGTCCTGCATCCTGGAAAAGCTCTCAGTCATGTGCAAACTGGGGGAGTTGGTCAAAATTAAAAATAAAAATTAGGTGTGTTCATTGTCTAAAATGTAGCAAATACAAATAAGTGAAAGCATTTTAAAAATGAAAGCATTAAAATCATTCACGTTTTCAGTATGCAGAGAGCCACTTTTAATATTAGTGAATGTACTTCTAATATCTCTGTGGAATAGACTTCATAACAGTACAAGTTACTATTATTACATATGGCAAGTGACAGGGTAGTATCATTTGAATTGTCTTTTAAAATTCTATTTAATTTTATGCCAAGTACTTTAGCATGTATACCTTTTCATCTGATTACATCACTCTATAAACTGTGATAAATTTTCAGTTGTGTATTGGTCATTCCCACTATTGATTCTACAAATTCCCTTAACCTTATACTTTTCTTTATCTCTGAGACACAGGACCAGCTAGTACATTAGCAGCATGCTTTCTGAGTTCTGATAACTGTATCACAGTGTAATCTTACTGCTCAGGGGTATGCAGCCTTTCATTTCTTATTCCATTTCTATTTCCCCTGTAGGCCAGGGAGGGGAAATTTCTACCTAGGCAGTTTAGCATCATTTAACATTGCTGCCACTTGTCCAGCAGTCTCCCTACATGAGTGAGACCATATGTCGACCGCAGTTAGCACTAAAAATTTATTATTACCTACTTATACAGAAAAGCTCTCTTTGTTTTGTAGGGGTTTAACTTTCTGAAAGCATTTCCAGTCCTGATTTAGAGACAGAAAGAGAGAAGGAAAATAAAATTTCAGTGTTAGAAAAGAAATATATCTTTATCTATCCTAAAATGTTCACACTTGGTTGGGGCCATATTTCAGGACTATTATGATCCACAAAGTACCTCTGTCGTTGAAGAAGTACTTACCATCCATGTGCGAAGTTACCCTGTTCTTGCCAGTTAACACACAGAATAATGGCCTCTTCTGTTTTATTTCTAGCTACACAGTCCCTGTTGGCAGCCCTCGGGTTGCTTGCATGATTGAAATGACTGCAGATGGAAAACCTCCAATACAGAAGCAAGACACAGAGACACCCCATGTCTCTCAGGTAGTTATGCAGATACCCAATTCTAAACATTACTAAGTGTGCCCTCAATATCTAAAATAAGTATTTCTTTTTAAGTTACACTAATCATATTTCTTTATTGAACAGACTCCTTGTAAAAGCTCTCAACAAAACACCGGAATTTTCATCTCTGATACTTTAGGTACAATTAAATCTATTTAATACTGCCTGTCGCTATAAAAGTTGCATTAAATTTATCAAGAAATTGATTTTCCTCTCACACTTTGCATATAATATGTTATGCTTGATTAAGAAAAACACCACAGGAATGGAGAAGAATTAGCAAGTTACAAAATAGTGCTTAAAACTTCCATTTTTATAGGATATGGTAGTGCTTATACTGTGCTATTAAAAAGTCTCTTGTCAGGGAATTTTTCCTGGAAATATCGAATGAAGAAAATTGAAAGCAAAAAGGATATTTGTCCCTCCAGAGACCAAGCAATTTGCTGAATTCTTTTAATTTTAATGATGTGGTTGGTTACATGCTTCTTAGTATGACTTTATAGAAATACATTTAAGATAAAGAATTCCTGGTTCATTTGATCATCATGGAGAGTTAATCTGTATAATTAGAGCTCCAAAGTGCTAATTTTGGTGCACATTAGAGCTGGCAGTGTATAAGGCCCTAATGAACTGGAAATCTCATTTTATTTCCATTTTTTCTATGTAGTTTTTTTCTCTTATTGAGTGTATACAAGCATCCTAAAGAAACACATAAGAATAGCTAACATTTGCATAAGCACATTATATTTTCCAAATTATGACCATGTATTTTATCTCATCTGATCTTCACAAGAACCCTCTAAAGTAAGAATGAATATCTCTTTTATAAGGTCGTATCTGATAAAAATGAGTATCAAATGTCCAAAATTTCACAGTGATAATGAAAGAGACTTGATTCCAGATTTTCTGATTCCCAACGTGGTTTTTTGTTGTTGTTGTTCCTTTATAGTACACTTTATTTCATTTTCTGCTCCAGCAGAGTGAAAACTGTCAAGTGGATTGTTAAGGTAGGAATAAAATTGGTTTTCATTTTGAAGAAATTTAAAAAAAAAAAAAACAAAACAAAACTCCAGACTCTTAAATACAAAGAACCAAGTCGATGTTGCCAAAGGGGAGGCAGGTGAGGAATGAGTAAAACAGGTGAAGGCGATTAAGAATATACTTACTGTGCTGAGCACTTAGTAGTGCATAGGATTATTGAATCATTACATCGTAAACCTGAATCTAACATTACACTGTGTATTAACTCATGTCAGTTAAAAAAAAGTCATGCTAGAGTCCAAGATGGCCAAAATATTTAGATTCAAGGCACAGACTATTCAAATGGTGGAAAATCTAGGAAACACATAGTTTAAAGCAGTTAATGTGATTTTGTCTCTACCTATTCCCTATAGTCATCCTTTTTTTATATAGAAAGTTCCATATTTTATCATGAATAACATGCAATATGCTACAGACAAAGGAGCATAGGGGGAAAAAAGAGAGAAGCAAACCGAGAAACAAACTCTTCATCAAAGAGAACAAACTAAGGGTGACGGCGGGCGGGGGTAGGTGGAGGGATGGGTGAAATCGCTGTTAGGGATGAAGGAGGGCACCTTTGATGAGGACCAGGTGTGGTATGCAAGTGTTGAATCACTAAATTTTGTGCCTGAAACTAACATTACACCATGTTAACTAACTATAATTTAAATAAAAGCTTCTGTAAAAACGCACACATTAAAAAAAAATGATCCTCTTTTCAGCTCTTTTCAATAAATACTCATTAGTGGAATTTGGGGATCATATAATATGTACATTTTTAATTTTTTGAGGAAGCTTCATACCGTGGTACATAGCTAACACACAATTTTTACATTCCCACCAACAGTGCACAAAGGTTTCTGTTTCTTCACATCTTTGTCAACGTTTGATATTCGCTGTTGTTTTTTTTATAATGGCTACCCTAACAAATGTGAGGTGGTATTTCATTATGACTTTGATTTGCATTTCCTTGATGACTAGTGATGTTAAACATCTTTATTATATATCTTTTGTTTATTTCTGTGTCTTTGGAGAAATGTCTTTTCAAGTCCTTTGCCAGTTTTTTAGTCAGCTTATTTGTTTTCGCTATTGAGGCATAAGAATTCCTTATACATTTTTGGAGCGCCTGGGTGGCTCAGTGGGTTAAAGCCTCTGCCTCTTGCTCAGGTCATGATCCCAGGGTCCTGGGCTCTCTGCTCAGCGGGGATCCTGCTTCCTCCTCTCTCTCTGCCTGCCTCTCTGCCTCCTTGTAATTTCTATCTGTCAAATAAATAAATAAATCTTAAAAAAAAAAAAAGAATTCCTTATATATTTTTGATATTAACCCTGTATCAGATATTGGTTTGTAAATATTTTCTCCTATTCTGTAGACTGCCTTTTCATTTGATTGATCATTTTCTTTGCTGTGCAGAAGCTTTTTCATTTGACATAGCGCCCCTTGTCTCTTTTTTTGCTTTTGTTGCCTGTGGTTTTGGTGCTGTATCCAAGAAATCATTGCCAAAACTAATGTTATGAAGATTTTCTTCTTTGTTTTCTTCTTCAATTTGTATAGTTTCAAGTCTGATTTGTAAGTCTTTAATCAATTTTGAGTTGATTTTTGTGTGTAGTGTAATGGTCCAACTTCATTCTTTTCCATGTTGGTATCCAGTTTTCCCAAAACCATTTGTTGAAGAGACAGTGCTTTCCTCATTGTATAGTTGTGGCACCTTGTCAACAATCATTTGATCATAGTTGCACAAGTATATTTCTGTTTTCTCTACTCTGTTCTGTTTGTATATATGTCTGTCTATATGCCAAAGCCATCTTTGTTTTGGTTACTGTGTATTTGTAATGTGCTTTCAAGTTAGGAAGTGTCATGTGTCCGGTTTTCCTTTCTCAATATTGCTTTGGCTATTTGGGATCCTTTGTGATTCCATACGAATTTAAGGATTATTTTTCTATTCAAAAAATACCATTGGAAGTTTGATAAGGATTGCATTAAATCTGTAAATCACTTAGGTAATATAAACTTTTAATAATATTAAGTCTTCCAATCCATGAACACAGGAAGTTTTTCCAGTTTTTTGTGTCTTCTTTAATTTCTTTCAGCAATGTTTTACAGTTTTCAGTGTACAAGTCATTCATCTCCTTGGTTAACTTTATTTCTAAGAATGTTACTCTTTCTGATGCTAAGTGAATGGGATTATTTTCTTAATTGATTTCCAGATTGTTCATTTTAAGTATATAGAAGCATACTCATTTTTTTAAAAGATTTTTTATTTATTTATTTGACCGAGAGAGAGATCACAAGTAGGCAGAGAGGCAGGCAGAGAGAGAGAGAGAGAGAGAGAGAAGCAGGCTCCCCGCTGAGCAAAGAGCCCGATGTGGGGCTCGATCCCAGGACACTGAGATCATGACCCGAGCCGAAGGCAGCGGCTTAATCCACTGAGCCACCCAGGCGCTCCGAAGCACACTCATTTTTTATGTTGATTTTGTATCCTGCAACTTTGCTAAATTCATTTATTAGTTTTAATTTTATGTGCACTCTTTAGGATTTTCTGTATATATCATCATGTCATCTACAGAGATTATTTCCTTTTATTTCTTTTTCCTGCCTAATTGTTCTGCTAGGACTTCCAGTACTATGTTGAATAGGAGTACTAAGAATTGGCACACTTGTTTTCTGCCTGATCTTAGAGAAAAAGTTTTCAGGTTTTCACCATTGAGTATGGTATCAGCTATAGGCTTATCATATATGGCCTTTATTATGTAAAGTAATTTCCTTTTATTCCTAGTTTGAGTCTTTTTATAATAAAATGATGTTGAATTTTGTTAAATACTTTTTCTGTATCTGTTGATTGTGTGATCCTTATCCTTTGTTCTGTTAATGTGTTGCATCACATTGATTAATGTTTTATTTTGAACCATCCTTGCATTACAGGGATAAATCCCACTTGGTCAGGGTATATAATTCTCATAATTAAATGTGCTCTTAAGTTTGGTTGCCAGTGTTTTACTGAAGATTTGCATCTTTATTCATCAGGTATATGAGCTTGCAGAATTTTTTCTTGTAATGTCTTTTTCTGTCTTTAGTATCAGGAAGATGCTAGGCTCAGAGAATGGGCTCTTGGAGTGTGCCCTCCTCTTCAGTTTTCTGGAAAAGCTAGAGAAGGATTGTTATTAATTCTTTTTTAAATATTTTGTAGAATTCTCCTCTGAAGCCATCTGTTACTTGGCTTTTGTTTGTTGGGAGGTTTTTGATTACAGATTCATTCTCTTATTATTCATCTGTTCAGATTTTTTATTTATTCATGATTCCCTCTTGGTAAACTGTATGTTTCTGGGAATTGATCCACTTCTTCAGGGTTATCCAGTTTGTTGCTGTGTAATTGCTCATAGTTATCTCATAATCCTTTTTATTTCTGTGGCATCAGTTGTAATGTCATCTTTCATTTCTGATTTCATTTGAATCTCCTTTTTTTAAATTATTATAGCTAAAGGTTAGTAGATTTTGATTTTTTCAGAAAACCAACTTTAGTTTTACTGATTTTTTTCTAATGTGTTCCTGTTCCCTATTGTATTTCCATTCTAGTTTTTGTATAATTTTAGTCTTTCTGCTAACATTGAACTTAGTTGACTCTTCTTTGTCTAGCTCCATGAGGTGTAAAGTTACATTGTTGATTTGAGATCTTTCTACTTCTTAATAAAAGCTTTACGAGCTATGAACTTTCCAGTTACTATGCTTTTGCTACATCCTATAAATTATGGTATATTATGTTCCATTGTCTCAGGATTTTTTCTAAATTTTTTAATTTATTTTTTGAACCATTTCTTCTTTGAAACAAGAGTGCATTTTGTTTAATTTTCACATACCATTGCAACACGGGGATTAGGGGTGCCAGCCCTCCATGCGGTTGGACTCCCCCAGAATTTAACTATTAGCCTACTGTTGACCAGAAGCCTAACTGATAATGAAACAGTTGATTAATGCATATTTTTATATATATTTATATACTATATTTTTATAACAACATAAGTTAAAATACTATTAAGAAAATCATAAGGAAGAGAAATGTATTTACAGTACTCTATGTGTGTGTGTGTGTGTGTGTATTTATTTATTTATTGGAAAAAATCTGCATAGAGGGGACCTATTCAGTCCAACCCATGTCGTTCTAGAGTCAGCTATATTTGTGAATTTTCCATTTTTTTCTTCTGCTATTGGTGTCCAGTTCCATTCCATTATGTTTGGAAAAAATAATTGATATGATTTCAGTCTCCTTAAATTTGTTAAGATTTTTTTATTTGTAATCTAACTATAATCTATCCTGGAGAATGTTCCCTATGTGCTTGAGAAGAATGTGTATTCTGCTGCTGTTGGATCGAATGTTCTGTATAAGTCTGTTAGGTCCATTTGTGCTGCAGTGTTGTTCAAGTCTTCTTTTTCCTTTTTATCTTCCAGCTGGATACTCTAGTCATTATGGAGAGTGAGATATTAAAATCTCATACTATTAT
Organism: Mustela erminea; assembly: GCF_009829155.1. Taxonomy (NCBI): domain Eukaryota; kingdom Metazoa; phylum Chordata; class Mammalia; order Carnivora; family Mustelidae; genus Mustela; species Mustela erminea. The sequence continues at coordinate 106,244,843 of NC_045617.1, read as the reverse complement.
TGCATTGCTATTTCTCTCTTTGGTTTTGTCAGTGTTTGTTTCGTATATGTGAGTGAGCTGACATTGGGGCATATACATTTATAATTTTTAGATCTTCCTAACCAGCTGACCCTGTTAATCATTATATAATGTCATTCTTTGTCTCTTATGACTGTAGTTGACTAGTCTGTTTTGTCCAAATAACGATAGCCATTCCTGCTCTTATTTGGTTACTATTTGTGTGGGATATCTCTTTCCATTCTTTCACTTTCAGGCTATATGTGTCTTTTCTTTTTTTTTTTTTTTTTGCAGGCTATATGTGTCCTTAAAATTGAGTTTCTTATGGATAGAATATAGTTGTATTTTGGGATTTTTTTAATCTTTTTTTTCCACTCAGTCATTTTATGTATATTTTTTATTAACATATAATGTATTTTTAGCCCCAGGGTAGAGGTCTGTGAATCGTCAGGATTACACACTTCACAGCACTCACCATAGCACACACTCTCAACAATGTCTATAACCCAACCCTCTTCCTGTCCTCCTCCCCCCAGCAACCCTCAGTTTGTTTTGTGAGATTTAGAGTCTCTGATGGTTTTTCTCCCTCCCGATCCCATCTTGTATTATTTTTTCCCTTCTCTACCCTCCAAAACCCCCACTTTTCCTATCAAATTCCTCATATCACATAGAACATATAATAATTGTCTTTCTCTGATTGACTTATTTCACTCAGGATTATACCCTCTAGTTCCATCCACATTGTTGCAAATGGCAATGTTTCATTTCTTTTGATGGCTGCATAGTATTCCATTGTATATACATATACCACTTCTTCTTTATCAGTTCATCTGTTGATGGACATCTAGGTTCTTTCCATAGTTTGGCTATTGTGGACATTGCTGCTATAAACATTTGGATGCACATGCCTCTTCAGATCACTGCATTTGTATCTTTAGGGTAAATACCCAGTAGTGTGATATGCTGGGTCCTAGGGTAGCTCTGTTTTCAACTTTCTGAGGAACTTCTATGCTGTTTTCCAGAGTGGTTGCAACAGCTTGCATTCCACCAACAGTACAGGAGGATTCCCCTTTCTCCACATCCTCACCAGCATCTGTCTTTTCCTGACTTGTTGATTTTAGCCATTCTGATTTGTATAAGGTGATATCTCATCGTAGTTTTGACTTGTATTTCCCTGATGCTGAGTGATGTGGAGCACTTTTTCATGTGTCTGCTGGTCATCTAGATGTCTTCTTTGCAGAAATGTCTGTTCATGTCTTCTGCCCATTTCTTGATTAGATTATTTGTTCTTTGGGTGTTCAGTTTAATAAGTTCTTTATAGATTTTGGATACTAACCCTTTATCTGATATGTCATTTGCAAATATCTTCTCCCATTCTGTCAGTTGTCTTTTGGTTTTGTTGACTGTTTCCTTTGCTGTGCAAAAGCTTTTGATCTTAATGAAGTCCCAATAGTTCATTTTGGCCCTGTTTCCCTTGCCTTTGGCGATGTTTCTAGGAAGAAGTTGCTGCGGCTGAAGTCAAAGAGGTTGTTGCCTGTGTTCTCCTCAAGGATTTTGATGGATTTCTATCTCACATTGAGGTCCTTCATCCATTTTGAGTCTATTTTTGTATGTGGTGTAAGTAAATGGTCCAGTTTCATTTTTCTGTATATGGCTGTCCGGTTTTCCCAACACCATTTGTTGAAGAGACTGTCTTTTTTCCATTGGACATTCTTTCCTGCTTCATCAAAGATTAGTTGACTATAGAATCAAGGGCTTATTTCTAGGCTCTCTATTCTGTTCCATTGATCTATATGTCTGTTTTTCTGCCAGTACCATACTATCTTGATGATTACAGCTTTATAATAGAGCTTGAAATCTGGAATTGCGATGCCACCAATTGGCTTTCTTTTTCAACATTCCTCTATTTGATGTCTTATCTGGTTCCATATAAATTTTAGGATCATTTGTTCCATTTCTTTGAAAAAAATTAATGGTATTTTGATAGGGATTGCATTAAATGTATAGATCGTTTTAGGTAGCATAGATATTTTCACAATATTTGTTCTTCCAATCCATGAGCATGGAACATTTTTCCATTCATTTGTGTTTTCCTCCATTTCTTTCAAAAAGTACTTTATAGTTTTCTGAGTACAGATTCTTTGTCTCTTTGGTTATGTTTATTCCTAGGTATCTTATGGTTTGGGGTATAATTGTAATGGGATTGACTCCTTAATTTCTCTTTTTTCTGTCTTCTTATTGATGTATAGAAATGAAACTAATTTCTGTGCATTGATTTTATATCCTGGCACCTTACTGAATTCCTGTACAAGTTCTAGCAGTTTTGGAGTGAAGTCTTTGGGATTTTCCACATAAAGTATCATATCATCTGCAAAGATGAGAGCTTGACTTCTTCTTTGCCAGTTTTGATGCCTTTAATTTTTTTTCTGTTTTCCGATTGCTGAGGCTAGGACTCCTAGTACTATGTTGAATAGCAGTGGTGATCATGGACATCCCTGCTGTGTTTCTGACCTTAGAGGAAAACCTCTCAGTTTTTCTCCATTGAGAATGATAATTGCTGTGGATTTTTCGTAGATGACTTTGATGATATTGAGGTATGTATCCTCTATCCCTACACTTTGGAGAGTTTTGATCAATAAAGGATGCTGTACTTTGTCAGATGGTTTTTCAGCATCTATTGATCTATTGAACCATCTATGGTTCTTGTTCTTGCTTTTATTAATGTATTGTATCACATTGATTGATTTGTGGATGTTGAACTAACCTTGCAGCCTAGGAATAAATCCCACTTGGTCATGCTGAATATGCCTTTTAATGTACTGTTAGATCCTATTTGCTAGTATTTTGGTGAGAATTTTCACAGCTGTGTTCATCAAGGATATTGGTCTGTAATTCTCTTTTTTGATGGGATCTTTGGTTTTGCAATCAAGGTAATGCTGACCTCATAAAATGAGTTTGGAAATTTTCCTTCCATTTCTATTTTTTGGAACAGTTTCAGGAGAATAGGAATTAATTCTTCTTTAAATGTTTGGTCGAATTCTCCTGGGAAGCCCTCTGGCCCTGGGCTCTCATTTGTTGGGAGAGTTTTGATGACTGCTTCAATCTCCTTTCTGGTTATGGGTCTGTTCAGGTTTTCTGTTTCTTCCTGGTTCAATTTCAGTAGTTTATATGTCTCTAGGAATGCATCCATTTCTTCCAGATTGTCAAATTTGCTAGCGTATAGTTGCTCATAATATGTTCCTATAATTGTTTGTATTTCTTTGGTGTTGGTTGTGCCGTCTCCTCTTTCATTCATGGTTTTATTTTATGTGGGACCTTTCTCTCTTCTTTTTGATAATTCTGGCCATGGGTTTATCAATCTTATTAATTCTTTCAAAGAACCAGCTCCTAGTTTCATTGATTTGTTCCACTATTCTTTTGGTTTCTATTTCATTGATTTCTGCTCTGATCTTATTTCTCTTCTCCTGCTAATTTAGGCTTTCTTTGCCGTTCTTTCTCCTGCTCCTTTAGGAGTACGGTTAGGTTCTGTACTTGAGACCTTTCTTGTTTCTTGAGAAAGGCTTATATCGCTGTATATTTTCCTCTCAGGACTGCCTTTGCTGTGTCCCACAGATTTTGAACAGTTGTGTTTTCATTATCATTTGTTTCCATGATTTTTTTTCAATTCTTCTTTAATTTCCTGGTTGACCCATTCATTCTTTAGTAGGATGCTCTTTAGTCTCCATGTATTTGAGTTCTTTCCAACTTTCCTCTTGTGATTGAGTTCTAGCTTCAGAGCATTGTGGTCTGAAAATATGCAGGGAATGATCCCAATCTTCTGGTGCCAGTTCAGACCTGATTTATGACCCAGGATGTGATCTATTCTGGAGAATCTTCCATGTGCACTAGAGAAGAATATGTATTCTGTTGATTTGGGATGGAATGTTCTGAATATATCTATGATGTCCGCCTGGTATAGTGTGTTATTTAAAGCCTTTATTTCCTTATTGATCTTTTGCTTGGATGATCTGTCCATTTCAGTGAGTGGGCTGTTAAAGTCCACTACTATTATTGTATTATTGTCGATGTGTTTCTTTGATTTTGTTATTAATTGGTTTATGTACTTGGCTGCTCCCATGTTAGGGGCATAGATATTTAAAATTGTTAGATCTTCTTGTTGGACAGATCCTTTAAGTATGATATGGTGTCCTTCCTCATCTTATTATAGTCTTTGGCTTAAAATCTAATTGATCTGATATAAGGATTGCCATCCCAGCTTTATTTTGATGTCCATTAGCATGGTAAATTCTTTTCCACCCCCTCACTTTAAATCTGGAAGTGTCTTTGGGTCTAAAATGAGTTTCATGTTGAAAGCATATTGTTGGGTTTTGTTTTTTTTATCCATTCTAATACCCTGTGTCTTTTGATAGGGGCATTTAGACCATTTACATTCAGGGTAACTATTGAGAGATATGAATTTAGTGTCATTGTATTGCCTATAAGGTGACTATTACTGTATATTGTCTCTGTTCCTTTCTGGTCTACTACTTTCAGGCTCTCTCTTTGTTTAGAGAACCCCTTTCAATATTTCCTATAGGACTGGTTTGGTGTTCACAAATTCTTTTAGTTTTTGTTTGTCCTGGAAGCTTTTTATCTCCCCTCTTTTCAATGACAGCCTAGCTGGATATAGTACAATTGGCTGCATATATTTCACGTTTAGTGCTCTCTATATATCATGGCAGTTCTTTCTGGCCTGCGCGGTCTCTGTGGATAAGTCTGCTGCCAATCTAATATTTTTACCATGTATGTTACAGACTTCTTGTCCCAAGCTGCTTTCAGGATTTTTTCTTTTTCACTAAAACTTGTAAGTTTTACTATTTGATGACAGGGTGTGGACCTATTTTTATTGATGTTGAGGGGCTCCTCAGTGCCCCCTGGATTTTGATGCTTGTTTCCTTTGCCGTATTAGGGAAATTATCTACAATAATTCACTCCAATATACCTTCTTACCCCCCTCCATCTTTCTTCTTCTTCTGGAATCCCAATTATTCTAATATTGTTTCATCATATGGTATTACTTATATCTTGAATTCTCCCCTCGTGGTCCAGTATTTGTTTGTCTCTCTTTTGCTCAGCTTCTTTATTCTCCATCATTTGGTCTTCTATATCACTAATTCTCTCTTCTGCCTCATTTATCGTAGCAGTTAGAGCCTCCATTTTTTATTACAACACATAATAGCTCTTTTGATTTCAGCTTTAGATTTTATTACTCCAGAAGGGTTTCTATGATACCTTCCATACCTTTTTCAAGCCCAGCCAGCACCTTGAGAATAATCATTGTGAACTCTACACATACTACCAATGTCCATATTGATTAGGTCCCTAGCCTTTGTACTGCCTCTTGTTCTTTTTTTTTTTTTTTTTGTGGTGAGTTCTTCTGTCTTGTCATTTTATCCAGATAATAATATGTGAATTAGAGAATAAAATGCTAAAAATGTGGCAAAGACACCAGAAAAATACATGCTAACCAAATCAGAAGAGACCCCAAATTGGGGGGAGAAGAAAGGAGGTAAAAAGAAGTTCAAAAAAAAATTTTTTTTAATTAAAAAGTATATATTTTTATAATATATATTTTTTCATATAAATATGTGTATTTTATATATACACACACACACACACACACACTAGACTGGTGAATACACAGACCCACCCACTTGATTTTGGGCATATTTTTGTCTCTTAAAAATTAAAATTTTTTTTAATTAAAAATATATATTTTTTACAATATATATTTTTTCATATAAATATGTGTATTTTATACACACACACACACACACACTAGACTGGTGAATAGAACAGACCCACCCACTTGATTTTGGGCATATTTTGGTCTCTTGGTCCCAAAATTTTAAAGAAAGAAAAACTTAGGGGAACCTGGGTGGCTCAGTGGGTTAATCCTCTGCCTTCAGCTCAGGTCATGATCTCAGGGTCCTGGCATCAAGCCCCATATCAGACTTTCTGCTCAGTTGGGAGCCTGCTTCCCTGTCTCTCTCTGCCTACTTGTGATCTCTCTCTGTCTATGTCTAATTAATAAATAAAATCTTAAAAAAAAAAAAGAAAAATATATATATATAAAAAACACAAAAACACAAGATATATATAAAACACAAAAACACAAAAATAAGGGTAAACACGTTGAAGGGATGGAATATGACTGTAAAGATGAAATTTTTAAAAATTCTATAAAAGGAATTGATAAGATAAATTGATTGGAAAAAGAAAGAAAAAGAAAGTGGGGAGAATTTGCTCAGGCTGGAGACTAGAACAAACCCCTGTGCTAGATTTAGGGTATATTTTGATCTATTAGAAGAAATTGTATCCCAAAAGTTTTTAGAAGAAAAAACTCTGAAAATAAAGTTAGATACAATGAAAGATAAAATATGACTGTAATAATGAAGGTTTAAAAAGATTTTTTTTTAGAAAGGTATTGTTAAGATAAACTAATTAAAAAATGTTAAAAGAGGAAAAGTTAAAATTAAAAATTAGAAAAGTTAAAAATTAGAATAAGAAAAAAATAAAATTAAAACATTTAATTAACTTTGCAAGACTAAGGAATCATTTGGAGAAAGCCATGAATTCCATGCTTTGCTTTCCCCTCCTCTGGAATTCTGCTGTTCTCCTTGATCAGTGAGCTTGGTCTTGGCTGGATGTTCTTGCTGATCTTCTGGAGGAGGGGCCTGTTGCAGTGATTCTCAAATGTCTTTGCCCGAGGTAGAATTGCACCACTCTTGCCAGAAGCCAGGCTAAGTAATCTGCTCAGGTTCGCTCTTGGAGCTTTTATTCCCTCTATGCTTTCCGTAGAGCTCTGGAGGATGGGAATAAAAATGGCCTCCCAATCTCCAGCCCAGAGGAGCCAAGTGCTCAGGGCCACACTCCTCAATGTGCCCTCAGAGAAAAGCTGTCAATCACTCCTGTTTCCCTGGTCTCCGGAAGTGCTCAGAGCTCACCTGGCCTGTGACCAAGCATTTCTGTCTCTGACCCTGTTTGGAGTCTCCAAACCCAGCAGATTTCTGCCACTCTGCTCTTTGGCAGATGAAGGTGAGTCTCCTCAAATGTGCCACTTGTGGGGTCCCTGACCCCACAGATCACAGTGGCCTGACCTTGCCACAGATCACAGTTTAAGGTAACCCCAAGATGAGAGCTCACTCCTCAGCTCCGTCTCTGTACCGGCTTCCCTGCTCTGATACCAGCAAGCTCTGCTACACTCAAACACCCCCGATCCTTCTGTGACCTTGCTGGACCTGAGGCCACACTGTCCCTGAGAGTGCTCCACCCCGGCTTAGCCACTGGAGCAATGTCCCTCAGTGGAGCAGACTTTTAAATGTTCGAATTTTGTGCTCATTGCTCCACCACTTGCCAGGAGCTGGCCCCTCCCCCTTTGGTCTATCTTCTCATTGCTTCAGATTCACTTCTCCACACGTCCTACCTTTCAGAAAGTGGTTGAATTTCTGTTTCTAGAATTGCTTGCTGCTTTTCTTCTCTTCAATCTCCTGTTGGGTTTGTGGGTGTTCGGAATGGTTTGATAACTATCTAGCTAAACTCCTGCAACCTGATGTCATCTCAGTCTGCTACTCCTCCGCCATCTTGACTCCTCCTCTCAGTCACTTTATATTTTTTGATTGAGAGTTACTCCATTTACATATAAAGTAATTATTGGTAAGTAAGGAGTTATTCTTTCCATTTCAGTGTTTTTCTATCTTATAGCTTTTTTATCCCTCTTTTTCTCCCTTGCACTCTTCCTTTGTGTTTCACTGATTTTTGTATACACGTGTGTATGAGACATACTTTGATGCCTTTGTCATTTTTTTGTATCTTTCATATACTCTATATTTGTGGTTATCATAGAGCTGACTTTGAACATCTTACAATTATAAACATTTACAAACAAAAACTTCAGCTGCTCTAATCTTCAAGGTTTTTTTACCTCTTTTTTTTTACTTCTTTTACTTTTTTTTTTACTTTTACTTCTTCCCTCTCTACACTTAATGATTGATCTCACATTTACACCTTTTTTTATATTGTGCATACATTGACACGTCTTATAGTTAAAATGTTTTTACACTTTTTATCTTTTAACTTTTATACAAGAATGACAAGTGATGTATGCCCCACCATTACAGTATTGTATTCTATATTTGTTTATATATCCACCCTTATTAATAAGATTTATATTTTCATATGCTTTTATATTGCTGTTTAGAGTCCTTTCATTTCACCTTGAAGGACTCCCTTTAGCATTTCCTGTAATGTAGATCTACTAGTGATAAGCTTCCCCAGCTTTAGTTTATTTGGCAAAGTCTATATCTGTCCGTTTTTAAAAGACAGTTTTGCCAGGTATAGTGATCTTGTTTGGCAGAGTTTTTTTTTCTTTTAGTTTTGAGCACTTTGAATATATCATCCCAGTCCCTCTGGCCTTGAAGATTTCTGGCAAGAAATTCACTGATAGCCTGATAGGGACTCCTTTTATGTGGTGAGTCACTTTTTTTTTTTTTTTTTTTCCTGCTCTCAGTTTTCTCTATCTTTGGCTTTTCACAATTTGATTATGTGTCTTGGTGTGGACTTCTTTGAGTTCTTTCTTGTGGCAGTTTTTTGGGCTTCTTAAATCTGGTTGTACATTTTTCCCCTAAATTTGTGAAATTTTCAGTCATTAATGTCTTTCTTTTTCAATACAGCAATAAATGTTTATCTTCATTCCAACTGAAAGAATCAAATAAGAAAATACTTAAATAAGAAAAGTTAAAATTCTCATGTTTATTAAGTCATCATATCTTCAAGTAAGGATTCTATCCCTCTCTCTCTTCTTCTGATAGTCGCCTAATGCATATATTGATTCATTTCATAATGTCTTATAAGTTCCTTAGGTTTCCTCACTCTTTTTCAATCTTTTTTTTCTTTTTAGTCCTCTAACTCAATAATTTCAAAGAAACCTGTCTTTGAGTTTGCTTATTTCTTTCTTCTGCTTGATCAAATCTTTTGATGAATCCCTCTAGTGATTTTCTCAATTTAGTTTTGTATCTTCAGCTCCAAAACTTCTTGGTGATTCTTTATTGTCTTTTCTCTTTGTTGATATTCTCATTTTCTTCATGCTTCATTTTCCTGAACTCGTTCAGGATCTTCGTGACAGCTTTTTAAAAATTCTTTTGTCGGGTACTTCAATTTCTTTAGGGTTGGTTGCTGGAGATTTATTCTGTCCCTTTGATTTTTCCTGTTTCTTCCTGTACCTTTTTAAATTCATAATGGGATCTACACATTTGAAAAAACAGACATCTCTCCCAGTCTTTATGGACTTGTTCTGTATAAGAAAGGACCTTCATCAATCAGCCCAGCTGTCCTGATCTGGACAACCAGATTTAAGAAACCCAAAGTCTCCCAGCCCAGAGTCTGGGAACCTCTCAAACCTTTATGTGGATACATCTTCTGTGGACTGGTGTGTGTAAATTCCCCATTATAAGAATTTGCCAGTTTCTTTTTTCAGGCAGTCGTAGTACTTTGCTCCCTCTGGTCTGTCTACATTTCTGCAGTTTCTCTGGAGTTACCACAAGCTACCCAGTTCTCTTTTGTTCTCAGCAGCCCCAGAGTCCTTAGGATATATGGGTCATGTCAAAGTTCCAAGTCAGGCCAAATAGAAACCCGGCCCTCCAGAAGTCCATAGAAAACCCAGAATGTTGGAAGCATGTTCTACTCTTCTCCACTCCACCCCCTTGCTCTGGCCCCAGTAAGAGGCCACAAAATCATATCAGCCTCAGTCTGCTACATCAGTGGTCCTCTGGAACAGCAAAATACCATCCAGCCATCTTTTGTTTTCAGTGATGGCCAGACATCTACATAGTAAGATGTCCTGTCAGTACTCCAAGAGAGAAGAAACAAACTTATTCTTCAGTCAGCCCCCTGAAAAGCCATTATTTTGGATGCACAGTTCAACTCTTTCCATTGTGAGGGAGAAGTCAGAAGTTAAGGAGGTTTCACCCACCCTTCCCAGTGAGCTGCAGGATATGTCTATGGTGAGTGAGTGCATGCTAGTCCAAAACTTTGTCTTTGTTCTCAGTAGCCGCCAACCTGGCACACTTTCTTATCAGCACTTAGATTCAGGCAAGACAAAAGCTAGTCCCTTGGGGCAGGCCCTGAAAAGTCTGCACTTAGTATATATGTTTCAGTCTTCTATTTCCCTCCCCAGAATGAAACTGGGAGCTGGATGTTTTCTTCCAGTTATGCTTCACTGAGTCTGGGGGGAAACTTTGGCCAGTGTCACAGATTTTCCTACCATCTTCGATACAGCTGGTTTCATATTCACCTAGGGTAAAAGTGCTTCTTAACTCAATCTACTCTTTTCTCACAGAAGTATTTGGTTTGTGTATTGTTGTTGAATTAGTGTTTCCCTAAGAGAAGAAATATCTGGAGCTTTTTATTTGGCCATCTTGCTGATTGGTATACTGAATTTTCTAGATATTTCATTTCCTTGTGATTCCATTCCCCCAGATTACATTAAATTTCCTTACAGACAAGAATAATCCCATATCCTTTTTTTTTCTGGGTATTTCAACTTTCCTATATAACTGTGCTCACAGGGTAGCAACTCAGTTCATTGATTGTTTCACTAAAGTTCACTTCCTTCTTTGACAAAGTAAGGAGATACTATTTTGAGAACATTCCCTAACCTAAAAAGCCTTAAGAATCAAAGATTTAACTGTAAAGTATGGGATCAGTGATGATTTCATTACTATTTATCAAATGTTAAAAAAAGAAAAACAAACAAACAAACAAAAAACCTCTTTGTTTAAGCTACTTGATATTAATCTCGTAAGAAATTAAAGAACTTCCATATAAGCACTACTCAGCACTCAATACTATATATACTAAATATAGAAAGCTATATTAGAATTAAAGCCATATTAATATTCCTTTTTGAGTGGTATCCAGTGACAACCTCCCATATGTTGAATCTAGCAAAACAGCAAGGTTCTATGGCAGCATAAAGTGGAAGAGGCCTAGAAAATAAATAAGAAACTGTAAAAAAAAAAAAATAGTATTAAGTTTCTTGAATAAGGTGATTTGTAAAAAACTTACATTAAACCACCTATTTGTAAGACACTGCTGTGGACTCTAAGAGAATCCCAAGATGACAATGTTGGAGGGCCTGTCCTAAAGGGATAAAAATATAAAAGAGACTCTAAGATCACAGATTATTATACTATTGGAGGGAAGGAGAGAGAAAGAGATCTTCTAACTGCAAAGATATGAAGGATTGAGATATATCCTTGTTCTTCCTTTTGATCCCCTTTGATTTAATGCCTCTAAATTTTTAGAAATTTTAGACAAATCATATGTAAGAAGTTATTTAAATAATCCTTCTTCCCAAACACCTTAGCCAACATCTCTTATTCATCCCTATTCTAAGACTTGATGTTTTCTGATTTTGAATTTGTCTGCATACATTTCAGAAAATATTAAAAACAAAAATTTGGCATCAACACCCAAAAGTCAATTCATTTCAATTATAAGTCATCATATTCTTGGCTAAAGACAAGTACACTCCAATAGTTATCTTAAGTAAAAAGTACATTAGAGTTACCTTCCTATTAACATAAAAGTTATTTAATTTCAGACAGATTTAAGGCTGTAAAACTAAACATTGAATCAAGATACCATTACAGAAATGCATGTAGACTCCAGTGTCCAAATTCAAATTAAAACAGAATTAAAAAGAGATAAAGCAGCTTCTTATCTGTCTCCACTTCTGGTTTTTAGAAGTTTCTTCCCTTTTGCCTGTCTTCTTATTTTATTCCCACATTTTATAAAAGAGCAGCTATATTCTTCCTTTAAAGAGAAAACTCTGAGAGGAAAGGGAATGTTCATTTCACCTAGTCATTTGTGGAGTCCTTTTCCCTCAGTCACCATTCATATTCTTCATTATCTTGATGATTCCTCCTTGATTATCCATGTCTGTTCTCTGTGGTTTTATCTTGTAAGATCATATCTTGATGTCAGACTCTATTCTCCATAGTCTGATTCACAAGAAGTTATTAGAAAAGACTTATTTTAAAGACCTGTCTCCTTAGGAATGATTATACACACAAAAGGCAGCTCTTGGATAATTAAGAGTCTGGGGATAGAGGACGTCAACCATTTTAATGGTTATCTATGTGCAGTCAACGGCAGCAGCTTTTTTAGACATTTCAGGACTCTAGCTAGGCTTGAGCCTCAGATCAGAAGAAATACAAGACCCATGCACTTCATTGTTTGGGTGTTTTTTAATGGTCTAATAAATCATAGATAACTGTATAGACTTCCCTTCAGATCTGCCTACTGCTGACAGAAGAAGAGGATATTCTTCCATCCTCTATCAGTTTTGTGCTAAACCAGCACACTTGTCAAAGCTGTGAGAGGGTTTGCTGTTCCAGGTGTGTGATCAATACACAAAGATGTCAGAGATCCTCGGTGAGAGAGGGTCATGGCCTTGGAATCGCTGAGTCTGCAAGTTTGTGATAGATCCCAGATTGCATTAGCAGTGAGTCACATACCTTAAATGATAAAAGGCATTCTGCAATAGTTTGTTAGAATAATTAGTATAAATGGGCTAACATATGAGAAAGGATGTGAAAACAAACAGACATATTCCTGTGCTGCATGCGTACTCAATACACCTTGAGACTTCTGCACCACGATGCCCAAAGTTAGTCATCCTCTGGATAACTACATAGCTGAATCTTTTCTAGAATGCATATACATAAAATTAAGAATGCCTTCAGGAGCAGAACTCGAGTCACTAAAAAAGAACAAGAGCTCAAATAATAGAGTTAGTTTGATCTATTATGGGTCGTGGAGATGCTTTGAATGTTCCTAGAATTGAACACGCTTCTGTTCCCTAAAAGCACATTTGCATCAAACCAGAACGTATTAGTGTAAACATTAAGTGGCATTACTAAGCATTTCCCATCCTTTCCTCCCCTTAGAGCCCTAACTTAATTATTTGGCCCTAGTTTTAGAATTCTTGCAATGATAAGTTTTCCAATTTAGTGTATCTGTAATGTCAATGTAAATATTTTTCAGCTATCAGTTTGGAGTGCTTGAATGTGTTTTGGGGATAAGGACATCAGAGACATAACATGCAGAAATGCTGCTGCATGCACCTTTCATATGCCAAAAGCCCTGAAGATCAGGGTGTCATTACCGGTTCATCCAGAATTCTTTTGTAACTCATAAATTCCTGTTGGGGAAGCTACATTTTATATACATATAAATGATGAAAATTCAATTTATATATGTTATTGAGGGGTAGGAAGAAAGATTAAGTCACAGTTTACTTTGTGCCAGTGGTTATATTGTCATTCTGGTCAGTGAGTAAACTCTGTTTCCAAGTAAGGTCATATTCTGAGCTACTGAGTGTTACAACATCCACATATGAATTTGGGGGAACACAATTCAGTCCCTAACAATAGTTAATTAACAGGCTCTATTTTCTTTCTCTGCCATTTGGTGATATTCACATTAAAATGCAAACACTTGAGTTCCAAAATACATTTCAGAGTAATAAATCAGCAAGTATTTTTGAATGCTCTTTATTTTTTACTGTTTTATTAGATATTGTGAGAGATATAAAAGAAATGTAAAATAAGGGCCCTTTTCAAAAGTAACTTATCCTACTACCTAGTAGAGGTGACAAAAGTAAGCAACAATTACAACCTGTTTTACACAGAAAAAGACATTAAAACATGCATTATAGAACAGAACATTCTAGGTCTTTGTCATATAATCTGCCCATACCTTATAAGATGTTTTCTTGGTGTTGTTTTTCCTATAGGTACATTTTGAATCAATGTTTCTTGGCCATATCCCAGCGAATATTAAGATCCATAAGAAAGCAGGTCACATTTATGGCTTCAAAGGCTGCATTCAAGAGCTTCAAGTAAACAACAAAGAATTCTTCATTGCTGATGACGCACTGCGTGGAAAGAACATTGAGAACTGCCATGTCCCATGGTGTGCTCACCATCTATGCCACAACAATGGCACCTGCATCAGGTTAGTTTTAGTCGGTTGCTCTCCACCCTATATTCCATGATTCCAGGTACTTAAACAGAAACCAGTAGCATTTTCACCTGGTGATAAAAAAGAAAGGTATGGATTTCTAAGTTTGAATATGCATCACCTAGGTCATGCACACATGTGGTGAATACTCGTTTGTTTGTTCAAAGAAATTTATATATTGTGACTTCAATGTCAAGAAGTACCTGACCTCTGAAAATAACTAGGTGACTGGACCTGATTTTGGCAATTTCAAATAACCTGTTCGGCAATTTCAGATGGATCCAAACATAATTTTACTAATGGGCTCTGCTTTGGGGATATATGAATGACAGATTTTTATTCATTGATAATGGTTTTGATGCATTCATTTTTATTGTGATTTTCTTTTTTTTGCTTCATCTTCAGAAAACAAAAGATCTACTTAGATCTCTGAGATTAAAGATGGAGAAGAATGCTTACATCAGCTTCTTTTTATTTGCAATCTTTATGTCAAGAAGGAAAAAGCCTATATACCTTATTTTTCTTGAAATAAAGATTCATCTTGCCTATAAGCTGAAGAAGATTTTAATGAAAATTACTCTCTGCTCCACTAAAATGTCTTAGGTTAATCAACCCTGAGGGAGTCTCATTTGGACAGTGTAGAACATATTCCCAAGTTTCTTTAGTCCTCTGAGAAATCTTTATTTCAGGGCTACAAATAATGACAGAGAGGATGCTAAAACACATACAGATTATATAAATTCAAGTCAAGGAAAAATTGACCAAATCTCACAGGAAATATCTTAATTAATTCACCTCAGCATTTCTAAGGGGCAAGCTATCAAGTAGTTAATAACTTCACAAAAGTAAATTTCTATATGCATAGTGTTGGAAGGAGAAAAATTTTATCAATAGAGTAGGATAAGAAATTGGAGGCAGAGACGGGCTCTGAAAATAATCACTGGAATAGGAAATGAAAAATGAGAAAGAACCAAATGGCAAAGACAAGGAACAGAGGAATGGACAGGTATGATAAAGTCAAGGTGATATATTTACCAAACAATCACAGACTAACCTAATAAATTTGAAGAAAAAGTGTGGTTTAGTGGAAAAAAAGAATGTCAGCTCTTGGAGTGTCTAAAACCCTTTGCTTCTGATTAACTGTCCAGGTCTGTGCCTTGACTTACACATTTGTAAAATAACAACAGCAATATGGACCTATTTTGTGTAGGAAAAATATAACAGATGAAGTTTTAAAGGACTTTAAATAGTGAATTTTGAGTTTGACTGAAGATATCTTCCCTGGCCATGGTTATTTTTCTGAAGGAATCAAAACCAAGGCCTTATTTAATAAATATTCTGCTTTATCATGAACTCACCAAAGGCAATTATTTTTAAAGATATGATAAGACAAAAATTACCCAACAAGATAAACTTCAGAACCTTGAAGGAAAATGAATTTTTGTGTAATCAAGTGAAATAGAAACGGGAAAAATGCTTCTCCTACAGAGTTTCTAATGTCTGAAATATTTGTGTCTTTCAGCCTAAATAAATATTGTCAATGAGGCTTTACCAGTGATATAATTATAAAAGTGACAGCAATTATGTTTTCTCCCTTTCTATATGTGGTAAGCAGACTCTAACATAGTCCTCATCATCCCCTCTTCTTAAGTGTAGATAGGATCTGTGATTTCCTTTTAACCAATAGAATAATCAGTACCATACAGCGATGAAATGTCACTCCCATGATTAGGTTACATAAGATTGTTAGCTGCATCTTGCAAGGAGACTCTCTCTTGCTGACTTTGATAAAGCACGAAGCAATTTGGGGAAGGTCCATGTAACATGGCTCTGGGAACAGCCTCCAGCCAACCACCAGCAAGGAGCTGAGGGTGGCCTCTAGCTGACAGCCAGTAAATACTGAAGCCTTCAGTTCTACAACTGCTAGAAATTAAATTTTACCAACAACCAAGTGAGCTTGGGAGTAGGTCCTTCCCCTGTTGAAACTTGAATAAGACCCCAACCTGAACAACACTGTGATTGAAGCTTGTGAGACTTATACAGAGGATGAGTTACGCCTTACCCAAACTCTTGACTCACAAAAACAATAAAATAACAAATGTGTGTTGTTTTAAGCTGCTAATTTTGTGGTAACTTTGCTATGCAATAGAAAACAAATACACTCAAATTTTCTGTATAAGTGTCCACATCACCAACTCGGAGAAATAAGAATTAGTTTTACTTTATAACAATAACTGTCTGAGATACTGTAAGCCAAATACAAGTTAAATAAAATAAACTCTTATTTTCATAAATTTGAGAACCTCATATTACTTCCGGTTTTATTTTTTATTTAATATATATTTGAAAATGAAAGTAAAGATAATTATTCTAGAAAGATAAATATAATAGTCCTAGGCTGATATATACTTTATTTGTTTATTCTCTTAGATTTATTTCAACAAACATCACCTAAGGACCAAATAAGGGCTAAGGAATATGTGAAACAAAGATGTACATTTGAGACACCATGCTGCACATAGAAGCTTTCACTCTAGTATGGAAGCTTTATCAACTTGTTAAGCCTTAGAGTGAATTTTCCCACCCAAAAAAAGAAAAAAATATATATATACATATATATATATATGTATATATATATATATATATAGTCTTCTGTTATATACATTATTCTGGCCTTCCCTATCCCTTCCTCAATCTTTCAACCTCTCAACCCTACTCCAGGGAAATCCACTCAAATGTCAACTGATTCTGGCAACCACTATTTAAGGTCTTCCAGATCTGTAGGTGCCTTTTATTGTTAGTGAAATGGAGACTTGCTGTCTGTTACCCAACAAATAAAACACTTCCTCACATTCTGTGAACAACATGATTTCTATCTTGATTGCCAGTGCTGAACTGCCAAAACAACTCTTTGCATTATTGTATCCAGGACGTGCTGGTACGTGGCAACCATGATTTCCATTCCAGCATCTCTTTATGCACACCAATACCATAATAACACTAGAGGTGGCTAGTTCCAAAATGACAACAAAAATAGAGCTCTCTGGTGATGCAACATGGGTGGTGAAGGGGGTAGGAGAAGAATAAATGAAACAAGATGGGATTGGGAGGGAGACAAACCATAAGTGACTCTTAATCTCACAAAACAAACTGAGGGTTGCTGGGAGGAGGGGGGTTGGGAGAAGGGGGGTGGGGTTATGGACATTGGGGAGGGTATGTGCTATGGTGAGTGCTGTGAAGTGTGTAAACTTGGCGATTCACAGACCTGTACCCCTGGGGATAAAAATATATTATATGTTTATAAAAAATAAAAAATTTTTAAAAAAATAGACTTCTCAGAGGATCATAAGAACAGCCACTAGGAGGTCAAAAGTTTAACGTAAGAAGAGCATAGATAGCTATAGGACTACAGGGAGGATGATCAGAACCAGAATGGTATCTTCACTCTTCCTTGTCCTGTCTAAAAACACCCTTACCCAACCATAATAGAGCATTCTAGCAGTGCATGCAGCAACTCATAGGGAGAGCTAGAATATGTACTGAAGGAGGACTCCCAATGAGGCCTTGAGCAGCTTCAGTCCACAGAGAAGAACACAGACCAAAGAAGTAAGTCACAAAGAACCATGACCAACTCCCTGCCCTCAGCAGACACATACCCATACTTGGAATGCATGGAACAGTGTAAAGTTTTCCAACCAAAAAACCTGGAAAAACTCTACTACTGAGCCATATCTTGACTTGGACAAAATGGATCTGAACTAGCTTATGCCTTCGGCAGCTCACTTCCCATCTGTGTTTTTGGCTAAAGCCAAAGGTTATTTTCTTCGCCATGCTACTGCATCGTAAAATGGATCTCTCCAAGATCTTCCAAATTTTCTTCCAACCCTTCTCACACTTCGGGCCTGTCAGTGTGCTGTCTGACTTGATCTCACTCCTGAGCCTACTTACTCAGGCAGACTTCTAAACTCTCCTCTTCTTTTCTCCTGGTTTCCTGTTTGTTTGGTTTATACATATTTATTTATATTACTATATAAATGTAATATATATGCAAATATATATGATGGAGGAGAATGTAAAATCGACATGAAAAATTGGGGGCACCTAGGTGGCTCAGTCAGTTAAGCATCTGCCTTTGAATCAGATCATGATCCCGGGGTCTGCTCAGCAGGAGTCTGCATCTCCCTCTCCTTCTGCTGCTCCCCCTGCTTGTGCTCTCCCACTCACTCTCTCTCTCTCTCTCTCTCAAATAAAATCTTTTCAAAAAGTCAGCATAAATTTGAAAACATGAAGCTTCAAAAATTAAATACCTGTTGAGGCCTGGAACTGTTGAGATACTTCACCCCCAAGGTGTACGGGCTCACTTTGGATTATTCTAATGGGAAAAAGCTAAATAATTAGCATAGCTCATGGTGATTTGCCTTCTGAAACTGAGGTCATCATGAGTCTGGGTTTGCTTTCCATGGTTTTGTGGCACTAGCAACTAACTATTCTTAGAAATGAAATGCAAATTATTCTTATGGATAGGGAATATCAATGTTTGAGCAAATCAATAAACAGATTTTATGCTTATAATGATTTCTAACTAGGACCCTATAAATTGCCAACCTGGTAAGAAGAACCATGCTTAATCTTTTGCCTCGCTGAGTCTCTGGGATGGGACAACCAGGGAAATCTCAGATTTTCAGAATCTTCAGAAATCATCAAACCTTGTACCTCATTTACTCATCCTTCTTCACTCCTGTCTTTCTGATGTGTCTTTTTTTTTTTTTTTTCATGTTTGTCACATTGTAGTCAATTAAAAATCCGGTTTGAGCCCGCCACCAGCAGCTCCTTTTAGCAAACTGAAGTGAAGAAGTGACTTTGAATCCTGTCTTGGTTACTTAATAAATATGTGAACTTGGCAAGTTAGCTAATCTTTTGGAACCTCATTTACCTCAGCTAGAAAATGGGGATCATTTCTGTATCAAGCAGGATTCCTTCCTTTGCAAATGCTAGGAAACTCATCCCAAACAGAATTTATTGGCTCACATTATGTGGGAAGTCTGTGGATTCCTATTCTAGGCATCTTTCGATTCATGACTTAAAGGCCATCCTAGGACCCAATTTCTTACACTCTCTTTCGATTCTTTAGCTTTGACTCCATTCTCAGACCTCGAGTGGTAGCAAAATGGCTATAGGTGCTCAATCTTCTACACCCCTTAGGTTTTCTCTCTTCTCCTGTTATCCCAGAAGAGGAGATTGGATTCAAGACAGCTTTCAAAATAGCAGAACAATTTAAATAAGGTATATTAATATTTAGCCTTTGTGGATCCAAAAAGAATGGGCAACGTGACCTGATAGAATTCTTTTTTGGGTCTAAAAGTTGTTGTTGTTGTTGTTGTTGTTTCCAAGTTATAGACCATCTGTGTTCAAAATAAAAGAGTCGTTATTACAAAGACAAGAAGTAAGCT
Organism: Mustela erminea; assembly: GCF_009829155.1. NCBI lineage: Eukaryota > Metazoa > Chordata > Mammalia > Carnivora > Mustelidae > Mustela > Mustela erminea. The sequence continues at coordinate 106,225,332 of NC_045617.1, read as the reverse complement.
TTTTACCTCTCAGCTTTCCTGTCTCAAGGTATAAAGACACTAATTTTTTTAATGCCACAACATGTGTGCATGGTAGCTTTACTTGAAAATGGAAATAATTTCTCATCACAGTTTAATTGTTCTAGTCCTGGGACTTTCATCTAAAGATTAGGAAATGCCTCCTAATGAGGTATATTAGAATCATAAGAGAGAAAAACTTTCAGTACACACACACACACACACACACACACACACGCGTACTCTAATCCATGTCTCCTGGGAATGCATACCCACTTCTTCCAATATGTAAAGAATAATAGTGGTTTAGCAGGAGATAACCCTTAAAGAAGTATACTCTAAAGAAGAGTAGGATGGTAAGTGAACAAACATTTAGTACCATAGAGCTACACATTAGGGTTCATGAAATAAACCCTACTTATAGCTATTTATAAACAAAATCATCACTAATTTTAGTAGCATGGTTGATACAATTTACCATTATTAAATGCTGTCTCCACATTGTCTATGAAGGTAAGCTGCCTATAAGAAGACAGATTTCATGTTGAAAAGTATTAAGAGGAGTAACACTTCAACAGCTTTACTGAGCAAATGTCATTCTGCCCTGAGTATCATCACATGTTTCTGGATAGTATCCAACCTTTTTCCATTTTGTTATAAATCTGTGCTAGAATTTTCAAACCCCTGTGGTTGCTCATTTCAGAGAAATCCAAATTGCATGTAGTGAAATTCAGTTTAGAAAAGTGATACAGAAGGGTTATTCTGAGTATCCAAATCTCTATGGACTTTGAACAAGCTGTTTCCAAAAGGGCATACGCAGGAAGGTTAGCAAATTAAACAGATAATATTTAAATCACTTTCTCCTTTCCATGCCAGATGTTTTAAAATAGGTTAAATAATAATTAAAAAGGAGTTCAGGTTTGGAAATATAAACTATACAACAATCTCACTGAGAATGTATGTCACTGACATTATAGTAAATAATTATTGTGACATGAGTTTTAGACTTAGTCTTTATTTTACCAGGTGTTAAGCCTATATGAATATATTTTATCATGCACTGAAAGTCAATAATCCCCATATGTAAATGAATGTGCTTTCTGGGCCTCTAATTGTTCTCATAGCTTTTACTCATCACTAATCAATGCTACCTTCCATGTGATAGGGCAGGGGTCAGCAAACGTTTTTATAAAGGTCCAAATAGCAAATACTTCAGACGTTGCATCACAGCTTTTGACTCTGCTATTTTAACACTAAAGTAGCCATTGACAATGTGTAAATGAATGGTCATGGCTGCATTCCAGTAAAACCTTATTTACAAAAATAGGTGACTGACAGGATTTAGCCCAAGGGCCATAGTTTGCAGACTCTAGGACAGCAGATGGATAAAATAGCTTTATTCAATTCATTGACCAAGAAAATCCAACTCAATTTAATTTTCAATGTTAAGCAGTGTTTAGATGGATAAATAGATAGGAGAGAGAGAACGTGAGAGACAGAGGGGGATTATAAAGTATTGACTCTTGCAGTTATAGAGGCTAGGAAATCCACAATCTGTCCACCTGCTAGCTAGAAACCCAAGAAAGTCAGTGATGTAGATGCCAGTCTGAGTCTGAAAGCTTGAGAACTAAGAGCGTTGATGCCAGGAGATGACTGATGTCACAGCTCAACAGTCAGATAGAGAGCAAATTTGACTTTCCTCCACTTTTTTTTCTATTCAGATCCCCAAAGGATTGGATGATGCCCACCCAAGTTGGAAAGGGTCATACTTTATTGTCTAGTAGTTCAAATATTAATCTCTTGTAGAAACACCCTCACAGATATACCCAGAAATAATGTTTAACCAGCATCCTGTGACCCAGTCAAATTGACACATAAAATTAACTACACCAAATAATCTCAAAAAAAAAATTTGTATTTCTTAACATTAGGAAACTTTCATTGTTCTCATTGTCCCATGTGAATAGAGGTAAAAGTTTATTTCTTTCATTCTTTTCTTTCAATCCATGTTTTCTCATTTCATAGACATCTTTTTTGACATTGTCTGATAAAAAAGAAGTTTTTTGCGATTTCTGAGGTAGTTTTCAAATCATTTAGCACTTCAAAATGAGGTAGGAGCTGTAAATTGAATTTGAAATTGCGACGGTAACAACCATTAGAGTATAAAAGATTAGTGTATCGTGTCTTAGCTTTTCCATTTGTTCTGTAATGAGTGGCAACGCCCCCATAAAATGTTTGCTTGTCTTCATTGTCATTTCATAGTGGCATGTAGCTAGGCATCACCTGCTGAGATCTTTTAGTTATTACTCTATATCCAGGCCAGATTACCCCTAATCTAGCTCAGCAGTGTACCCTCATCTTTTGAATATCAAGAGGAAAAAAGAGCCTAGTTCAGATCAATTTCTAACCACACGTTTAGACTAATAACATCTTCAAACATTTAATCCTTCATTTTAGTTGCTACACTTTCCATCTGCAGTCAACATTCTTGAAATTGTACTCAGGATCTCTGTTCATGTACTAATTTGTATTTGGTTAGATTAGCTTGCTATGAACATCCAAGCATCTCAATTGGAGGTAGCCCCTATTGCTAGAAATAAGGGGGAAAAAGAAAATATCCAACCAGGTTTCAGATAAAAATTTAGAATTGTATGTGGTTTTCCCCGTTTCTCTCATTGTTTTAGTTAATTGAGCATTTAAGATATTTACCTGTATATCCTTTCATTAAAAGCAGTTTAAACTTTATAGGGGGCAAATATAAAAAGTTTCAATTTTCTTATTTCACTGACATCAAATGTCTGTAGGATCTCTCTTTACTTTCTCTTAACGGAATATCATGCAGGTTCCAGAACGTGCTATTCATATTGACATATTAAAAGCATGGCTCAGCCTATTTTAAACTTCCACTTTATACCTACTTTGGTGGTTCCAGGCCCTTCCCAGTTGGATAGTCCTCCAGTTCATGAACTTGAATGGAGAAAGAATGTGATATGTTCTTCCTGATGCTTTGCTATCTCCCTTTTGCTTCTAGTTTCTCCAGATTTGGGGCTGTCTTAGGGCAGAGGGATTTTATTGAAAAAGATTCAATGGATTTCTTCTTAACTGGTACCATTTTGGTTCTGCATATTCTCCCTGCAACAGAAGCTCCATGCTAGATCTCTTGATACATGCACGTGTCAGTCTTCACCAAGCCCTGCACAAGGGGCCACACCACAGCCCCAGTTGCCTGAGGGAGGAAAAGTTATCTGGCTTGCTTCTTCCAGCCTTCTACTTCACAACTCCTTACCTGCTGGTGTCTCCTTACCCAGTAACAGAGCTGGTTTACTCTGGAGCTAATGAAGCTTAAGAGGCCCCCACCTTACACATGTCCTTCTGAGACCTGGGAGTTGCTAGAAATTGCAATAGATTGTTATAGTTCTCTTTCAGAGAGCAAACTATGTTGGTAGTCAAAAGCCATTTCCATGTAAGCATTTCCTGTGAAGAACCTGAAGAGATTTCAGAGAAAAAGGACTAAATCTCTAAGCTTACTTGTAATTCATCAAGATTTCTTTTCTCATTGTAAGTAAATATTCAATTTTATGCACTGTGCATAAAACCCAATTTTCTGTCTGTGCTTTTAAACCCTTTTTTGTTATAAAGGACCAAAAGTCATATAAGCTATGGGCCCTACAAAATCTTGACTCACCTCTGCCCAAAAAGTAATCTTCTTTGGCAGGGTCCTGGAAAGAAACTCAAGGCCAATGCTAAAGGTCAGTTTTCAAAGAGTTATAAACCTGACTTTCACACAAGTACATAATGAACACATGACAAATTTATTATTTATTTCATTAATGAAGGAATGAGCACGATGGTTAAAGCTGGTTCAAAGAGAATTCAAGAGACTGAGAACATATAATCACTGAATGAATGCCAAAATAAGATTACTAGATTTGAGACGAAACTGGTTAGCACCCTACAAGGGAATAAAATGTAATTTTTGTGGTTTTCTTTTCTACCATTTTATACTCATTTGCTTCTCCAGCAGACAAAAATCTACAAGTTAGCATGTAATTTCAGAGTCTGGGCCTAATCATTAGTAAATAGTGAGCCAAAGAAAAGTGCATTCTTCCAGAGGATTACATAATCTTTAAACAGACCTGTTAAATAATACGCTAGAAGGATATTAATAGAACATGCTGTTGTCCCTTTGTCTTCTTTCTAAGCTTTGAACTTTGTCTGAATACCAGTCACCTTCTGCATTACCAGGAGATGGAAGTCCCAGATACTCAGTTATATCCCTCTGCTTTTCTTAATGTTTAACAGGCTGGAGGTAATCATAAGCAAAAAAGTACTCAGAAAAATAGGCCCATTAAAGTCTCCCATGTTGTGAAAAGCAAATATACCAGTGCCATTATTAGGAGGAAAAAAGAAAAACACAGGTACGTTTTAGTGTTCCATATTACTTAGACAAAATGTATGCATCACAACAAAATATTTTGGTAACTTTAGTTTTTTCTCCTGCAATATCCATGTTTAGAAGTTATTTTAATCCAAGTCTGTTTGGTTAAATGAGATTTGTGTGTCTTTAAGACCATCCATCCATCCCTTCTTTCACACCACAAGCATTTGTGGAGAACACCTTTTATGTTAAGCAGTGTGCTGCATGGGATTTACAAAGACTAATAAGCCATGGAATCTTTTTTCTACATACTCTTTTGCTTATGGTAATCTCAGGTTTGTAAAACATTAAGGGCTGCAGAATAAAATGGGGTGTTTTTTTTTTTCGTTTATGCATACAAAGTGCAGTCTTAGTTTAAAACAGCCTAGATTTCACAGCCTATTGTTTATCTTTTTGATCTCATTTCTTTCCCCCATTCTACAAGTGTCAGGTATTGTGAAAATGGATTGATGTGGGGTCATTTATTCTTGCTTGGAGAGTGTGACTGAAGCTGCAGGGGTTTTAGTTGCTTATAAAAGTGTATCACATATTTGGAAAGCATAACTCTTACCAATGTAAGTGTCACAGGGTTCTTGGTAAAGTACAAATGCAGTTTAAATTGATTTTCTAACCACTTTTATTACTGCCATCCTTGAGTGCAACAACAAGGGTTGAGCATTTGTTTTTACAGGGCAGAAAGCATTTAGGTCCTCTGCAAATCAGAGTTTCATTAAAGTCGTGATTGCAAATACAATTATATTTAAATGAGAACAAACAAGATTAAATGTGGAAGAAATTGTGTCATTTACACCAAATTTGAAAACTCTCAAAGAGTTAAATGTTTCAAGGTTTGACTAATAGAAAAGCCCAGTATCAAATTCCACACATATTTTTTACATCATATTTATGCAGCAAGGTCAAACAAGTAGGGGGAAAAAAATCTCATCTTCAATTTTCTCTACCCTTAGGTAATAATACATGGAGAACTCATTTACCCTGATTGATCTTCCTGGGCATAAGAGACCTCTCTGGCTTAAATCCCATCTGAAAACTATCTTTCCTTTCCTTTTCTTATAGAATACTAACAGTTTTTTTTCTCCTCTACTTCAAAGAACAAACAAGCAAAATAAGAGATGCTAGTATGTTTTCCTTGCAAAAACTATTCATTAATGGGTTTTTAGGAGGGAATTATATACTAAAATCGTTTGTTTTCTAACTAGAAATAAGTATTATTGTTTTGAATCTACATGGCTCACTACTTACAGATTTCATTTTGTACACACACACACACACACACACACACACACACACACTTGGTAAATTGTCCTAATCACTGTGATTTTTACATGTAGTTAGATATGTAACTGTTAAAATTGTGTGAAAATCTTGACAGACAAAATGAAAACAAGCCAAAATGAAAGCTGAAATAAAATGTGAGATATCTAGAATCCCTTGGCTTAGGTTTACAAAATGCTTAAAACAAGGAGTTTAAATAATTAATTTAGTAAGTAAACAAACCAATCTTTTTGGTTCAGCAGTAGACAAAATTCTTATGCCTTACCTTTTGTTCCTAGCCCATTTGCTGGCATACTATGTGTCTTGGGAAAATTGCTTAACCTTTTATACTAAGAAAATGAAGGAATAATTGTTCCCCCTGCCCTCCTAAATATCAAGTGATTTGGAGCCAAAAGTTAAAACTTGCTAAAGATGTAAGAATACCAAGACTAGATGGAAAAACACTAGAAAATAAATTTGGTTATTGTTTATTGACATCAAAATGCAATTGTGACTTCAAGCAAGTATTTTCTAAGTAAACACTGCTGATTGTCACTGACCTAACATTTATCAAGTATTGCCTTGTTTTGGAAAATGGGATAGTGGTATTGCTCTGAGATAATTTTATCTCAAAATGATCTTAATACTTAAAATATCTTTGGAACATAGTTTTAGATTTCAGCTTCACAAATGGGAAAATGAAGTATAAGAGGGTTAAGATATTTGTTCAGGTCAACACTGATAATAGAGACAGGATAAATCATACTCTTCTAGACTTTAAGTAAGTGCTTTCTGTCCTAAGCTTTGCAATATAAATCAACTATTTGCTCCGTCACATAAAAAAAGTTAGTTGTCCAAAGTTAGTGATTTGGTAACTATTTTCAGCAATTCTCTGAACTATCCTTAAAGGAATTATACTCAAGGACTAGGCTATCTCTAAAAATTATAGTTTTGGGTCTCCTGGGTGGCTCAGTTTTTTACGTGTCTGACTCATGGTTTCTACTCAGGTCATGACCTCAAGGTTGTGGGATTAAGCTCCATGTGGACTCCATGCTGAGTATGGGGTCTGCTTGAGTTTTTTTCCCCCTCCCTGTCCTTCCCCCTCTGCTCCTTCCCCCTGCTCGCATGCTCTCTCTCTTTCTTCTCTAAAATAAATAAATGAATAAAATCTCTAAAAAAAAATTATAGTTTCATTGCTTTGGACCAATCTAACAGATAAGAGGTCTCTGTGCCTTCTTCTCTTTACTCTTAAATATGCCACTAACCATTTCTAGACTTCACTTTCATCATTTTGGTAAAAAGGGATTAAACTAGACTGAACTTTAAAAACTATTTTTCAAGATCCACTAATAAGTATTCCTCAGGAAAAAAAGCTGAGGAGGGGCAAATTTTTCTAAGACAAATTCATAAAATGTCACATGTCCATTCCCTCTTAGAGTTTCACAGTGCATTTCAACATGCTAAGGAATTCCTGTAGAAAATAACCCACTTAACTTTACTTAATAGAAGTTTCTGAACTTAATTCAACCAAATAATATTTTTCCAGGAATAGCTATTAACATCACACTGAACATTTTCTTTCTCAAAAGTAGTCTGAGGAAACGCTGTGCCAGATGAGACAAACAAGGTCCAGTGAGTGCAGTTTTTTTCTGCTTTTCAAAGATTTCCAAAATATAAGAATGTACAACAACTGGGAATATATGCTGAGTTTAGTGTGCTTTAATACTGAGAATCCTTTCTTCACACCTGATAAATTGCCATAAGCTTCAAGTTATTCATTGCTCTCTTTTCAGTCCTAGATTAATAGGACTTATGACAAATACAGATCAAGTTTTATAGAACTGACAGAAAATCATGCCTAAATATTGGAGTTGTGTTGAGGTAGGAAATATGTGGGCATTAGAACTATGAGGTAAATTTATACCTGAATACTTACCAGACTAGTTTCCTCTCTAGGATTTTTTTTTTTTTTTATTTCCTTCCTCTGTCTACCCATCTAGACAGAAATAGAAGTTAAAGCCTCAAACCTGTTCTAGTCCTAAATGTGAGTCACAATATTTATACTCACGATCAGAGAGTGGCAGTTTCTGCTCCCAAGGAGAGAAGGCTGGGTTGAGGAAGAGAGAGTAGAAAGGAAGAATCAAAAGAATAGGGATTAGTGGAAGTGGAAAGAAAAGGACCTTTGTCTTAGGACCAGGACAGAATGAAGGGGACTTGCTGCCTAGCTGACCTTGAACATGAACCACCCACTGTCACATTTGGCAGTCCTTGACACTTGAAATTTCCTTTGAACAGAGAATGAACTACCATACACCTTATTCAAGGAAGTAGACATGAATGGAACCTTGGTCTCCAAAGGAGATGGGACTGCTCTGAGCCACTGGGGACTTCCCCATGAACCAGAACAATAATCTAGGTTCAACTCTCTTATCTGCTCTTTTGTGTAATGTGGGTACACATCATTTCAGAGTTGGTTTGTTTTTTTCTCATTTGACTAAAGATCACCCAGACCTCTCTAATTCTAAATATCTAAGCATGTAAAGGCCCTTCCAATGCTATTGCTTGTAGTCTAGAAGTATATCATCTAATTTAAGTATTAAGGGAACTCTAAATGCATGCTGATTTAAATATATTAAGAAATACTTTCTTATTTTATACTCTACCATTGTGTATATTAAACAACTATTTCTGTACATATAGAAGACAACTGAGAAAATCTTTTAATATTATGGACAGATGAAGTAAAAATTCAGAGAATGCTAGTCTGAGGCAAATAACATTGACAGATAAATCATCAGTAACCTGAAACTGGCATAAGAGCTTACTTGGGTGTACCCAGAGTGCAGTTCTCCAGAGTTGGGCTTTACTTTCTATTGTCTGATCTTACAGCTTTATAGAGGCAGAGGTTAACTCGTAGATTTTTGTCAAATAGAGGGAAGAATACTTTTTTTCTAATGGAAGAGTACCCTAAATTTTGCAGTTTATTGCCCTATTGGACATTGACTAGTTTTATATCTAATTGAGCAATCTTAATATTGCTTCTCAAATATTCTTTAAATTAGTTTTGATGTCTTACTAATTCTCTCATTAATGACTTAGTTAAATAAAACCTTGACATGAATTTATAATCTATTAACATGCATAATTTCACTGGTATAAACTATACTTTATTAAAATTGCTTGATCCTTCATTATTTTTCTATAAAAGAAAGCAAATTAAAGTGAAGACCAAGTGAGGAAACAGTCACAATGGAGAATAAGAAAGGCAGTGTCAATCCTCTTGTCACTTCTCCAGCAGCAATGTTCTCCATCATCCCATAAACTAGCTGTCCTGGGGACCACAGCCAGTTCCTTGGGTATGAGGCCTTGCAGTTGCACAGGGAATCCTGTTCATAAAAGGACCTTCAGTAGAGGGTTAATGGTCTGGTGCCACCATATCAAAATTCTTAATAAATTATCTTTGATTTTGGCTCTTATTAGTGAAATGAGATGAAACAACGGGGCTTGTGCCATGGCCTTGGAGTCCTGGAGTCCCACTACCCATAACTCCAGGAAAAGTTCTCAGTCACCTGCTTTCTCACCCCTGCCCCGATAGGGGCCTGGGCATGGGCACAGGAAGAGTCAGGGTCTGGTACATGACATGCCCATGTGCTAACCACAGGTCATGGTCCTGGAGGCCTGCATAGGCCTGCATTCACCCTGTGAGTAGCCTCGTGCCTGAGGAAGTGCAGCATTAACTGGCAAGTAAAGAAAAATAACAGCTTGAGAGAGACTGCTACAGAGAGTAAGAAGCTTTTTTCCACTCTTTGAAGTAGGGACTCTACATCTTCATCTTGACCTGGGTCCCACAAATTATGTAGCTGGCACTGTGGGGGTGAAGAGTAAGGGCTCTCAAAGACACACTGCTTGGTATCCAAGCTTCACACACTTGGAATGACCACTGCTGAGATACTAACCCAAAAAAGGTGTGAAAGACAAAGTTTTCCATTTATCATTGATCCTCACATCTTTGTTTTATTTTTATCAAAATGATATATCCTCAGAGAACAAAATAAATCCCAATAACTCTGCATGAGATTATTTAAGGATCCATAATCATCCTTTACAGGGAATCCATTACAGGGAATATGCAAAGTATTTATTGCTCTCTATTAGTTAACACAGAAGCCCATAAGGATATTCTTTTTGCCCAGAACTTATGCACTAGAAATGAAATAAACCAAAAAAATCCTCATGCTTGCCTCTAAAACCCAAACTCATAAAAGCCAAGCCAGAAATACCTTAAATTTGTTTTTCTAAGATTTTCATGGATTTTATATTATGAAATTGTTCTCAAACAGGGAAATATTCCTCTCCAGGTCAGTTCAACAAGCATATATAGAGAGCACCTGCTATATGCTAGTCATTTTGCGAGGCATAAAAATAGTGCAGTGAGTAAGTCATAAACCCTATGCTCAAGAAGTTGAAGGGGATGAGGATACCACAACATAATGTATAAGGGCTGGTATTAAGAACTCTACATATTGATACACTACTAAAAAATATGTCACTATGAAACCACAAGCCTAAGTACAACATAAACAGAAGTAGAAGTGGAATATATGAACTTAAGTCAGTATACACTCACATTAAGCTCAATTTTGATATATTGCATTATTAGATAGCAATTACATACTACTTTTATACAACCAAAAGCACATTTAATGTGGTATAGACCTAGTTTTCATATATTCCTACCAAGTTCTCCTGTTTGATTTGCATTACATCTAAAACTGCCAAGTAAGGAAAAAATCCAATGAAATTTCTCACCTGCCTCACATGGCTGACTGGAGACTTAATCGTGGTGAACATCATCCTTTCTGAGCTTGTCTTGGGGAGTTTTTTACTGAAAGGAAGACTGAAGTTTATCAGGGGTCATCTGGCAGGAGAGATTTTTATTAGAGTTTTGAGAAACCTCTGAAATATTCTGCCTTCACCTTTCTAGCCTTGTAGAACAGGGGACTGCAGATCTCATAGCTAATATTCAAACTAAAATTGGACCACATAGGTATGAGAAATCAACTTGACATCAAAGGTTATCCATCTTCCCACACTTGCTTTTCCTGCTCCAATCTCAATTCCATAGGTGCTCTTATTTTTTAGTTCATTTTTAGAATAAGAAAAAAAGAATGCTTACACACATACCTCTGCATTTTTCCTCTATTAGAAGCATCTGGAAATCCAGCTGTGATTCTTTTGTTGTTTCTCAGATATGGGCAAATAAGCCATAAGCAAGACTGCAAAAATAAAGAATTTTATTTGTCCTTGAATGCGGTATGAGCTACTACATCTTTATTTTAAACTAACGCTCTTTTCTAAACTTTGCATCCATAATATTTTTCAGATATTTCTGAGTCTTTTTCAGAGAATATTCCTAGAAAAAGCAGAGAAATGTCAAGCTGAAATAGTCTCAAAGAGCAGATATAAATGTAGAAGATAAGTATAGAAGGCAAACACATCTCCATGTTAGAAAAGTTTCTTGTATTATAATTAGTGAAAGCAGAATTTTGAAGTCATAATGTGACAGTAATTCTAATGGCACTTATGACAGCACACTTTTATATAACCTAAAACTAAGCTGCAAAGTCAACCTTATCAAACACTGCTGAGTAATTTTTTAACTTACTCTGTTGCTTAAAACTACATGGGTCCCTTCACGTAGGGGTAGGTCCCTTCATCTCCCAAATCCTGAGTTTCTTGCCCATGAGATAAAGAAAATATTAATGTCCACTGGGCCAACTCCCCAGAACTATAAGGGGCTGAAATAAAACTACGTGTGTGGAAATGCTTTAAACTGCAAAGAACCATCCAAATGCGAGAACATTTTATTATATAAGTGCAAGATGTGGAAAAAGAGCAAATGTAAAGGCTCTTTTTGATTTAAACAAGCAGTTTCTGTACAGCCCATGGGGATTAATTATAGACTGCCCATGTTTCCAAAATATTCACAGATTTATTTAAATAGTGAGGTTCAGAACCAACCAAAACATGTTGAGTTGATCAAAGTCCAAAAAAAAAATTCCCCAGTCCTGCTTAATAATCACTTGTGGGGCGCCTGGGTGGCTCAGTGGGTTAAGCCTCTGCCTTCGGCTCAGGTCATGATCTCAGGGTCCTGGGATCGAGCTCCGCATCGGGCTGTCTGCTCAGCAGGGAGCCTGCTTCCCCCTCTCTCTCTGCCTGCTTCTCTGCCTACTTGTGATCTCTCTCTCTCTGTCAAATAAATAAATAAAATCTTTAAAAAAAAAAAATCACTTGTGTCAGACTCACAATCATGCTGTTGAGGCAGCTATTCATAACAAGGTTAAACTTCTGTGATCATTAGGGAACGTTGCCAATGTTATTAGGTCACTGCCCACCTCTCCCTCCCTTCCAGGGAAATCCTACTTCGTGGCTAGAGTTTTTAAAATACATCCTGTTGTCCTTTAACCACATGGACTACCTCTGTACTCTTCTCTGTCAACCTCCTGGGAGGGGGAGGTAATAAGAAAAATAGCTGACATCATTCATTACTTACACTGTCCTGATTATTCTGTATGCATCACCTCAGTTAGTCCTCCAGGTAATGCCAAAAGGTTCATGCTCTGGTTCTCTCCACTGTGTAAATGGCAAAATTCAGGCACAAAGAAGTTAAACAATATAACCAAGGTCACACCAGTGGTGGAGGTATGTTTAAACCTCAGGCCGGCTCCCTAGGCACTTCTCTACACCATCACCCTCTACTGCATCCTATGGTATGTTCCACTGAAAAGACTCTTACTGCTATTGCTGTTTTGGGGGGCAGCTACCTCTTTTAAGCGCTTTACTGTGTTTTGTGAATGGCACTGAACATTTTATCTCTCATTAGTTGATGTACATTTTTAGTGTAGGCATTACACTAATTTTGTTTTACAAAATAAGAAAACTGAAGTTCAGAGAGCTTAAACAGCTGTTCAAGTTCACACAATAAGGGGCCTAAGTATCTTAACTGGGATTTTAGCCCTAGTGTGATTGAATCCTATATCACATGTCCTTTTCATAATGTTTTGCTAAATCCGCATGATCCTGTCCACGTGGTACACATGTTATTTTCTGTTACAGCCTCTGTCATCTGGGTCTGAACTACTCCTTTGTAGCTACTGGTTATGAAGGGAAAATTCCAGCTATTCCCCCAGATCTGACAAACACCAAGGCAGGTCCAAAAGCTGAACCATGAAGCTGTCCGTTTTTTTCTTTTCTTTTATTGAAGTCAGGTCAATCAATCCAACCTACAGCCACCACTTTCATCTCCACAAGAAAATGATTTATGCAGTAGTTACAGTTGGAATGAATAAAGGTCCTTACTCACGAATGAGTTGGGATACATTGCCCAGCAGACCTGTTATGTTACCAGTTGTCTCTTAAAAAAAAGAGGACCGTTTGGTAGCTGAGTACTCATTAAAGGGTTAACCTTTCTTGCTTATCAAAAATAAAATGCATTTTGAATTTTTAAACCAGTCTGTTAAAATTGAAAACAACCACTTAAACATATGAATCACAACAGTATATAAATGTTACCTATTAGATTGGGAAAACGGGGGCAGAAAATCCTACATTTTAACACAAAGGCATCATACTATCTTTTCTGCTGTCAGCTGGTACAATAAAAAGTGGAAAACCATGGAATTAGCTTATGGATAGTAGGCTAACATGTAATCGTACTCTACATAGTAAATACAAGAGTAGAAAGGCTCTTGTTAGACCAAAAGCATTCTGCTCTCACAGGCAAGGTGAAGTTAAGTACGTACCCTAAAGCCATTAACAAAAAAAAAAAAAAAGAAAAAAAGCCAACATGATTTCTGGCCTCAGTCAAATCTTTTAAGTGGAAACAAAAACAGGTAATAGGAGTATAAACTGGCTTTCTCCATTAGGAAGGTCCGTGAGGCTCAGCGAAGCAAAGGCACGATGTCTTCACCATGGTGGAAAGATTGTTTTTATTTTAGAAACCTGGCAGTCTCCGTTGGCATAATACGACAGCAATTGCCTTACCTTATTGGCTGTATTTTCTTTTTTCTGTGGTTCTGTCTAGTGTAGCCTGAAATTGTCAGTTTACTTGGCTAACTGCTAAACTGTGAACAATAAAGGAGCTGGTTGTTGTTTTAATTGTCCTAACAAGAGGAGAAGTCTGCAGGCAGGGGTTGGGGGAGCGCGGGAGGCGGGGGGGGGGGGGGGGGGGGGGGGGGATTCATGTTTCACTCTGTTTGCCTTACATTTGTGGATCCGGTGTTCTGATTTATAATGTGACTTATGCTGCTTCAAGACTCGGAGCTAAATTATAAAGTCGGTTTTCAGCTTCAACAAATCCTCTCTGGGTCCTGCTGTGTTTCCCTTAATGGCAAAGACTGGTGGATTCCATCTGTAAGGAAGCATGCTTTGCATATGAACAACCACCCGGCAGAAGACAATGTGGAAAAGAACTGCCGTTCAACAGTCCCTTTGCCTTTTGTGTGTGTGGTTGTTTTTTTGTTTCTTTTTAACACCAAGGATGGAAATCAATGAGTCATTTGGAAAGAAATCTTTTTTATTGTGGAATTTGAAGAATAATTATTTGATGTTCTATGTGCATACAGTTGAAAGCAAAATGCCATTGCTTAATATAAATACAACAGCAGGCTGTAAAATCTGAACTCATCTTGCTTAGACACATCACTTTAAGAAACAGTGGGTTTCTTGAGCTGCTGATTTACACAAAACCTTTTACTCTCTTGTTCTAGGTTTGTTTAGCCTGATGTGAACATAAGTTCATCCTAGCTAGAGGAGAGTCTACTGAGAATACACAAGAGTTTCAATTTTACCTCAAATTAAAAAGAGGGAGGGAATCAAACTTCTATTAAAAAAAAGAACTGAGTTATTGTTCTTTATATTGGTCCATAGGTAGAACAATAATTCTCTTTATATTCTGTTTCTCTAAACTGAATTTAATCTTCTTCCACCGGGCAGAGTAACAAAAATAGTAATAACTTACTGCCACCTACAGATGGGAGATAAGACTTCGAAAATGTCTGCAAGTCGCAAGAAAGATGAACCTGGAGTTCACACTAAAGACCCACAAGTCACCCAGCATAGATCTTAGTGGTGTAACATGCAAGAAATGAATACTTTCCAACCACCGGTAATTAGATTAGGTTTGTGGTTTATGAGACTTAAAATGAAATTAGAGCTACTAAAAAAGCAGATTCTCTAATAGCATATTCAAGCCATTTTCTTTTCATAGAAATTTCTTTCTCCTGGTAGCAAGTTGTCAATTACTGCAGCCAAAGTTTTAAGGAGAGAAAAAAACCCTTGTGCCAGCCAACGTTTGCAATAAGCTGTCACCTCACCCAAAGCCTTGTGAACAGGCTGCACCAGGGGCATGAAGTAATGCCATTTTTGTATTATTATTTCTTAAAGCCACATTCCAGTAACTTTTCTTGAGTCATATTTGAACTGTCTCAGACCTCCTTTCCCACATTTCTCAGTATGCAATTAATTGGATGTGTCTTTTTCTCCTTATTTAGTCTTCTTGTACTTATTACTGGCTCCATCTAATCATTTATTTCCCTTTCATACAAAAAAGTTCATGTGACTTTGCTATATCACTGCCTGATGTTCTTGCTTTTAGAACAAGCATTGCACTTTTCCAAGTCTAAATGTTGATTTGGAAAAAAATATTAACAGAATAGACAGGGAGATATTTTCAAAGAAATGTCAGAGCTCCTCTAAAAGGTAAAAGGTAATGTCTAAACATAGAATCACACACACACATAGGTGGGTGATTTTGTACCAAATTACTTAATTTCCTGGGTACATTTTTCTCTCCTGTAAAATGGGAATGATAACGTTACACACCTCATAGGACTGCTGCTTGGATTAAATGAATTTAATATCTTTAAACTGCTCAGCACAGTGTTGGGCAGATGGAAAGCACTCAATAAACCTAAGCGGTAGTTTTTATTAAGAGCTAATCCAAACCAACAAAATTAGAGCAGGGATTAAATTTCTTGCTTCACCCATCCTCACAATATTAATATACATAAGCTTGAGAAAGAACATCTTAGTAAGAACATGTTTTAAATGAATCTTTTATAATTTGATTGTTTCTCTCTTAGCTCATTGTAACACTATTAGTATGCACCTACAATTTAAAATTAGAGCATATTGTGTGCTAAACACCATAGTAAGAGATTCATCTTTATTGCATCTACCTCATAACAATCCTACAACTAAAACCTGGAATTTAAGAGATTCAGAAAGCTTGGGAAACTTGTCCTTGGCTGGTAAATTTCGGCTTTGGGAACCCACCGCCAAGCAGTTAGTTGAATCAGATACACTCTTTCCTTATATCATGCTACTTGTTATTTCTCTATTTACTTTCCCAAGACTATGTGAGGCCCTCTCTATTAAATATTGAAGTTCCTCCAAACTACTCGTAGATCCTCCTCTCGCCATGCCCTACTTTCTTTCCAAAGATAACCTCATCCATTCCTATAACTTCAAAAGCCACCTATCAGCTTGTTACACCCACTTTAATCTCCCTCATTGTATAAACCAGCCCCCAACTTGCATTGGATGTGTCAAAGGCAGACATGCAGTCTGCCCACTTCAGTGGAGAGAGCACTATCTTCCCAGCTAACCAAGCCAGAAGCCTAAACGAAGAATAAGCCTCTGTCTCCTCTTTCTTTCTCATTCCCACTGCAGTCCAGCAGGAAGTCCATTTTATTCAACTTTCAATATACTTAGAGTCCACACACTCTTCAGCTTTACTGCGGTGAATCAAGTCAAGGTCACCATCTTCTGCCTTAGCACTACAACAGCTCCTATAACTGGTTCCCCTGACTCCTCGCTTGTACCTTACCATGAATTCTCCATCCAGCCACCTACACCGTCTCTTTCAACTACAATCAGATAATGATTCCTCTCCTTTTTAACACTCTTCAGTGGCTTTCAAATATACTTAGAATCGACTACAAACCTCTTACTCTGTCCTGCAAGGCCATGTATGGTCTACCAAATTTTCAGTAGCATTTTGTGTCCGCTCCACTCACTCACTATGACTGTTGGGAAGTTCCTAAAACAAGGCAGGTTTACGGCAACTCAGAACCTTCCCACTCACTGTTCTTTGCACCTGCAATAGGCTTTCCACAGCTCTACCCATAGAAGGATCATTTCCTTTGTTAAATTTCAGTTCAAAAATCTCCTTCTTAATGAAGCTATTGAAGAACCCCATCTAACCTATGGCCCCACCTCACTACAGCCATTATTCTTTCCTTGTACTAGACATGCTGTCTCTTGGGTACCCTTCATAATCTGTATTTATATTATTATTTCTCTTTTCATTTGTAGAATGTATATCTCTTCTGGTAGATTACTAGCTCCGTGGAGATAGAACCATACCAGTCTTATGCACAGTTTACTTCTAGTACTTAACATGGGCCTGGGATGTTTTCAGTGGATATTTGTCAGTGCTCAATGAATATTTGTTGACTAAATGAATGAATTGTATTTGTTGGTGATAATGATAGATTAGATTCCCCACATTAGCACATTAACTTAAGTCTAAGCCATGGTTATAAACCATATCTCTAGATCTATAAACACATTAAAAAGTTTTGTCTTTGACATAAAGAGAAACAAGCAAGAGGATCAATATGGGTCAATTCAGAGTCTCTGCTCATTGAAAATCAACCTAGAGTGTATGTATCTCAGTGAGTTGCCCTGACTTCTGTGTAAAGGTTAGCATTATCATACAAAAGAACTGTTTCTCCATATGTTGTAATTAGGTTTTACAGTAAATGGAAGTTGTGGATATGATGGCCTTATTTGTTTCTTTATTAAGAACAGCATTTTTTCATAGTTTTCAGCAGAGAGAGCAATATTCTAGTTGTTAGTTGCTTTTCTTTAAGAGACAATCACCATTCACAGATATATGCTATAATTTTACAAGTACAAAAAAAACCCTTTAATATCACATGGAATGAAGTTTGGTTAGACTATGCCTTGAAGGAAACAGTTAAGAATATTTTGAGAAATATGTGTTTTTAGTTATATATTTGGTTAGTTATATATTTATATATATTATTAAATATATTTTTATATATTTAGTTTTGTGGCTTAGTGTCACATTTTTTGCATTTTTTGCTTTTTGTTGGTGATTTCACTGTTTAAAAAGGCCTGCAAGCATACTGCTGACATGCTCACTAGTGTTCCTAAGTGTAAAAAGTCATGTGTTATTTAAGCTTTGGTCAGGCATGGGTTACAGTGCTGTTGGCCATGAGTTCAATAATAATGCATCAACATGATGGTACGTTCAGAAAAAGAGGAAATTCACTGATCTGTGCATGAGGCCACCCCTGAAATGTTAAAGTAATATGTGATGAAGCTATGGAAAAGATGTAAAACCAACTAAATTTGGAAATGAATGAGATGTTGACCAATAAAAATAGTGTAGTGAAGAACATCATTGTAAGACTGAAAGCCAAGAAAAATTCATCACATGATCCAGGGTCGGGAAAATGTTAAACACTTCTCTGCTAGTTGGCTGACTTGGATATTTTATAAGGTGATACATGTGGAAAATGTTAAACTTGAAACGGGTTTTTCAGATCAAGAATCTATGGAACAATTTTTAAAATACCCACTAAGTGTTAAACATAAAAAAATGGGTTATGTGAAAGAGCAGGTTTTTGACACTGATGAGACTGGATTGTTTTACAAGGGCACTGACTACAATATAATAGATATAGATATAGGTATAGATATAGGTAACAATTATATGATATAATCTTTATAATGCAAATGGTGTTTTGGCTGATAAAAGTATTATGACTAGAGGATTGAAGGAACCTAACCTTGTATTTTTCCTAGAGCAATATCAGTATTTGCTAATGTAGTGTCCAAAGCAACTTTATAGAACATAAGTGGCAGAAATAACAAGAACCAATGATATGTCTCTTTCCTCCAAGAGGTCACAGACACAGGCAATTCTGTTAGCAGAAAAGGTGACAGGCATCTTAGCGGCAATTATATAAATGGCATCTCTTAGTCACATAATATATATGTTGAATGAATGTTGAATGAATAAAAAGGCAATGAAAGAAACATATATAAAATATGAGTGATAAGAAGAACCTAACTGAGCCTGAGAACTGGAATAGAGAATATCTTCCTAAAGGAAGAGCCCACTGAACTGAATTTTCACAAATAAAAAGTTACCTGAGGAAGGAGCTGCGTGTACCAAAATATGGAAAGAAAATAATCTAGAAAGCTTAAGGAATTCTAAAGAAATCAATATGGCCAGAAGATAGGAAACTTGCAAGAGAATGCTAAGAGTTGAGGTGGGCAAGGAGTCAGGGGCCAGACTAATGAGTTTAAATTGTATATAAAAGGCAATGAAGAATATGAAATGTGTACAACATAGACATACTTCACCACTCATCTTTTCTTCTGTTAGAACTTTGTTTACATGTGTCTGGTTTTAAGTGTACGTTGATGAATCCTTAACTGTCCATGTCAATTAGACATATTTGTATGGAATCTTCACTAAGAATAAAATTTTAATACTCTATTTTAGTATGTATATATTTTTTAAATTCCAGGTTACTCTAGGTAGCACGTCACGTTGTTCTCATTGGATAATTGTGAAAATACAGAACCATAGTAAGAGTGCAAGGATGACAGATACACCACAAAGTGAAAAGAATGCATGTATATGTATATGTGTGTATAAATATATATATTAGGAATTGTGGAACACTACTTAAATGCCCAAGTACAGAAAGATTGCTTCTTTAAGACAGTAGAGAATCTAAACCTAGTCCTTTGAACATTATGCACTACTGTTTCTGTTTGAAACTAAATTAATAGAATGGTCTTGATTGAAAGCTTGATTCAAATTAGCCTTTAAAAGTGGTTTGGGAGAGTTGCATCTGAGTGGCTCAGTGGGTCAAAGCCTCTGCCTTCAGCTCAGGTCATGATCGAGGGTCCCAAGGTCCCAGGGTCCTGGGGTCGAGCCCTGCATTGGGCTCTCTGCTCAGCAGGGAGCCTGCCTCCCTTCCTCTCTCTCTCTGCCTGCCTCTCTGCCTACTTGTGATCTCTGGCTGTCAAATAAATAAATAAAATCTTTAAAAAAAAGAAAAAGTGGTTTGGGAGAAAGGAGGCAGGGAAGGATCGAGAGCAGGAGGGAATGAGAGACAGAGAGAGGATAGGTGAGAGAGAAAAAGAGAGATCAGCACCTTGTTGGGGAGCTACGTGCCCGTGGTATCATTAGCTTGCTACTGGAAACAGGTGTCAGTATGGCTGGCACTCTAAAGGGAAGCCGCATGATACAGAAAGAGGCCTTGTCTCACATTTTTGAGAAACAAAGAAATGGAGAAGCATGTTCTCCTCCAGTGCACAAAAGGCAAAGATAAGTGCACATGCTATAAGGAGCAATTGAGATTGAGAATTCATCTTTTGGGAGAAGAGGAAGAAAAAGGCATATCCATCTTCACACAATGGCAGCTACTGCAAAGAAATGACAGAGCACAAGTGTTCTATGCAGCTGAGTATGATTAATCATGAAAGGAAAAGCCTGGAAGCTCTAAGTCAGTGTAAAAGCAGGACCTTGTCCATTTTCTTTTAGTATTTCAGATGTGCATATGTATTTGACATTGTTTTAATCAAATGCTTGATGCATTTTTTGCATCACTTGGTTCAGTACATTTTACTTGTGAGCCATTAATACTATATTTAATTCTCCATCTTAATAAAAATTTCGGGAGAATGTAATGTGAGCAAAGAATGCATTTTCAAATGAACATTCTACGTAAGACTCATTACTAAAAAAGATTTTCATTTAAAATCTTAAAAAATACTCATTACTGAAAACCTTCCTATTTTGGCCTAAATAACCAATAACATACATCATGACCCTCAGTATGAAGCAGCTCTCTTTTTCTCTACAGTGATTCAATAGAAAAGAACCATTTAATCAATCACATAAAACAAAAGAACTTAACATAAGACGTAATCGAAGATGGCTTTCTAGCAGAGGGCATTTTTTTTCCTGATTAATTGCTTACTGTGCTATTATGATAACACTCCTCCTTGAAATATAAGCTTTTAACATCCTTACTACTGACTTTGTTGGTTTTCAGGAAAGAGTTGATGACAATAGTAAGAAAAAGGAGGAACTTAGAGCTTTGAATTACATCAAGCAAATCTCAAGAAGAATTAGGGCAAGATTCACAGACAAATCACACGTGTATACTCATAATAGTAAGCAAATTACTGATCATCTTTCTTTTCTAGTTTTATTGAGAAATAATGGTCATTTATCACTATTTAAGTTTAAGGTGTACAGCATTGATGGTTTGATTTACATATATTTTGAAATGAGTATCATAATAGGTTCAGCTAACACCCATCTTCTCAAATAGATATAATTGGAAAAGAAAAAAGGGAAAAAAAAATTATCCTGATGAGAATTTGTAGGATTTACTCTCTTAACAACTTTCCTATATATCATAACAAGCAATGATAGCTCTAGCCATCCTGTTGTATATTACATCCCCAGTTTTCTTGTAACTGGAAGTTTGCCCCTTTGGCCACCTTCTTCCAATTTCCCCTCCACCTATCCCTGCCTCCAATAACCACAAGTCTGATCTATTTCTCTGTAGTTTCTATAGTTTGGAGGTTTTTAGATTCCACATACAAGTGACATCATACAATATTTGTCTTTCTCTGTCTGAGTTATCTTACTTAGCATAATGCCTTCTTCTTTTTTTAAGATTTAAGAGAATGAGAGAGAGTGGGGGGAGGGGCAGAGTGAGAGAATATCCAAGCAGACTCCCGGTAGGCATAGAACTTGATGCGGGGCTCTACCTCACAACCCATGAAATCAAGACCTGAGCCAAAACCAAGAGTCAGATGCTTAACCAACCAAGCCCACCCAGGAGCCCCAGCATAATGCCTTCTAAGGTCCATTTATGTTACCACATATGATAGGATTAACTCTATTTTTATGACTGAATAATATTCCATTATATATATACTTATATATAATAACTTCTCTATTCATTCATTGACCAGTGGACACTTAGGTTGCTTCCATGTCTTAACTATTGTAAATAATGCGGCTATGAACATGGGTGGTGGGATGCAGATTTTTTTTTTTAGTTAGTATTTTTGTTCCCTTCGAATTTATTCCCCATAGTGAAATTGCTGGATCATATAATAGTTCTATCTTTAACTTTTTGAGGAAGTGTCATACTATTTTCCATAGTGGCTGCACCAATTTACAATCCCACCAGCAGTACATAAGGATTCCATTTTCTCCACATCCTCACCAGCATTTATATCCTATCTTTTTGATGATAGGCATTGTAACATGTAGGAGGTAGTAAGTAATTCATTGTGATTTTGTCTTGCATTTCCCTAAGGACTAGTGATATTGAGCATCTCTTCAGGTACCCATTGGCCTTTCATATATATTCTTTCTAGAAATGTCTATCAGGTTCTTTACTCATTTTTTAGTTGGGTTATTGGGGAGGGTGCTATTGAGTCATATGAGTTCTTCATATGTTTTGAATATTAACCCCTAACAGATAACATGGTCTGCAAATATTTCTCCCATTCTATAAGGTTTTCTTTTTTACTTTACTGATGGTTTCTTTTGCTGAGCAGTGTTTTTTAGTTTGATACAGTCCCACTTGTTTGTATTTTAGTTTATTGCTTGCGCTTTGTCATATCCAAAACTTCATTACCAAACCCATATAAAGGAGCTTTGTTCCTATGTTTTCCTCTAGCAGTTTCGTGATTTCAGGTCTTACAGTTAAGTCTTTTATCCATTTAGAGTTGCACTGAATCTATAGATGGCTTTTGATAGAACTGATATTTTAACAATATTAATTCTTCTAATTTATGAACATAGGACACCTTTCCATTTATTTGTGTCTTTTTTTATTTCATTGATCAATATCTTATAGTTTTCAGCATAAAGGTCTTTCACTTCCTTAATTAAATTTATTCCAAAGTATTTTTTTTTGATACTATTATAAATGAGCTCAATTTCTTTATTTCTTTCTCAGAAATTTGGTTGTTAGTGCAGAGAAACACTACTGGTTTTTATATGTTCATTTTGTATCCTGCACCTTTACTGAATTCATTAATTAGATCTAATGGATCTTTCATTGAGTTTTTAGGATTTTTCTATATAAAATCATGTTGTTTGCAAATAGAGATAGTTTTACTTCTTCTTTTCCAATTCTGATACCTTTTATTTCTTTTTCTTGCCCAATTACTCTAGCTAGGACATCCATTACTATGTTCAATAGGAATGGTAAAAGTGGGTACACTTGTCTTATTCCTTTACCACTGAATATGATGTTAACTGCTGGCCTGTCATGTATGGCCTTTATTATGTTCTGATATATCCTTTCCATGCCTAGTTTGTAAGTTATTATCATGAATGGATGTTGAATTTCATCAGGTGCTTTTTCTGTATCTATTGAGATGATCATATTGTTCTTTCGTTTTATTAATGTGATATATGACACCAATTGAAATGCCTGTGTTGAAACATCACTGCTTCCAAGGGACAAATCCCACTTGAACACAGTAAATGACCTTTTATTGTTCCTCTGAATTCAGTTTTCTAGTATTTTATTGATAAATTTTGTATCTACATTCATCAAGGATATTGACCTGTACTTTTCTTTTCTAGTACCATCTTTTCCTGGTTTTGGCATTAGGATAATACTGGTCTCATTTAAAATAAGTGGGAGCCTTCCCTCTTCTTCAACTTTATGGGAGAAAGATTGTTGTTAATGCTTCTTTAGTTGTTTGGTAAAATTCACCAGTGAAGTCATGTGGTCCTGAGCTTTTCTTTACTGGCAGACTTTTGATTACTGATTCAATCTCCTTACTAGTAATTGGTCCATTCAGACTTTCTATTTCTGCCTGATTAAGTCTTAGGAAATTATGTGTTTCTAAGAATTTTTCCATTTTTTCTAGGTTGTACAGTTTGTTGACATACAGCTGCTCATAGTAGCCTCTTAAGATCCTTTGAATTTCTGTGATATCATTTGTAACATCTCCTTGTTCATTTAAATTATGTTGATTTGGATTGTTTCTCTTTTTTCCTGGTTAGTCTAGCTAAGGATTTTTCTAATTTTGTTTATCTTCTCAAAGGGCAAACCCTTAGTTTGGCTAATTCTATCTATAGTTTTTATGTTCTCTGTGTCATTTATTTTTGCCCAAAGCTTTATTATTTCCTTTCTTTGCTAACTTTGGTCTCAGTTTGTTCTTCTATTTCTAGTTCCTTAAGACATAGACTTAGGTTGCTATTTTGGGATCTTTCTTGCTTCTTTTTTTTTTATTTAAAGATTTTTATTTATTTATTTGATAGACAGAGATCACAAGTAGGCAGAAGGCAGGCAGAGAGAGAAGGCAGGCAGAGAGAGGAGGGGAAGCAGGCTCCCTGCTGAGCAGAGAGCCCGATGTGGGGCTCGATCCCAGGACCCTGAGATCATGACCTGAGCCGAAGGCAGAGGCTTAAACCACTGAACCACCCAGGCGCCCCTCTTTCTTGCTCCTTAATATAGGCATTTTCTTTTTCTTTTTGCTCTTCTAGATAATTTCCTGTGTCCTAGTCTCCAAATTACTCATTCTTCCTTCTGCATGGTTGACTCTACTTTTTAAACTCTCTATTGAATCCTTCAGTTTCGATGAGTTTTTTAACTCTAGAGTTTCTGCATGTTTGTTTTTTTTACAGGGAGAAGGTGCTTGCTATTTCCTTTCAAACTTGTCATTTTGGGGCCCCTGGGTGGCTCAGTGGGTTAAGGCCTCTGCCTTCGGCTTGGGTCGTGATCCCCGAGTCCTGGGATCGAGCCCCGCATCGGGTTCTCTGCTTGGCGGGGAGCCTGCTTCCTCCTCTCTGCCTGCCTCTCTGCTTCCCTGTGATCTCTGTCAGATAAATAAATAAAATCTTAAAAAAAAAAAAAACTTGTCATTTTATTCATGCATTGTTTTCTTAATTTTGTTTAGTTGTCTGTGTTTTCTTGTAGTTTATTAAGCTTCCTAAAGAAGATTATTATGTCCAACTGTTCATAGATCTCCATTTTTTTTAGGGTCAATTATTAGAGCTTTATTACTTTTCTTTGGTGGTATCCTATATACCTGATTTTTCATGATCCTTGATTTCTTACATTGGTATCTTAGCTTTTGTGTAACGAGGCTCCTTTCGAACTTTGCAGGTTTGCTTTGGCAGAGACAATTCTTCATCAGTCGGTTAAGTTTGAGTTTATAGCTTGTCTGCTATTGGTGTCATTGGGCAGGTGGTACTCTGTGGTTGTCTAAATTATCTGGTCGGGCTTACTAGATGGTTAGGACTGGGTATTATATTCAGTAGTTGATGGGACTATGTACTCACTTTCCCGCTCTGGCAAGACAACAGGCCAGGGCCCAGGGGCCTCTACAGCTCATTATTTGGGGACCCAAATCAGGCCTGAGTATGCAGTGTATTCCCTGGTCAGGAGAGGCTTATGATTTTGCTCTGCAGATGGGGAAATGATCTGTGCTCTCTCTCCAAGTGCCACTGTACATAGAACTGCTGAATGGGCTGTGCAACTTCTCATGTGTTCTGGTGGGGCTCCCTGGTTGGAGAGGCTAAAGGTTATATTCAGCAATGAGAGGAGCTACAGATTTGATTCCCTGTCTAGGCATAGTGGGAGAAGCAACACTAAAACCACTAAAGGTCTTTGTTGTCTCAACTTAAGCCTACCTGCATCCCAAGTTCCCTGGCCAAACAGGGTCACTGGTTTTGCTCTGTAACCCATCAGCGCTGTATGCCCTTCTCCCAGCTCAAGTTCTGCTGGTCCATTAGCTTTCAGTTGTTTTTGCAGCCCTTCTAGTCAGAAGGGGCCAGAAGACACTCTCCACAGTGGCTGGGGCTATATCTCAGGCCCTTGCCTAGGCAGGAAGATGAGGGGACACTACAGGCTACCACCAGTTTCCCCAACAGGGTTTCTGGTTGGGAGGGGCCAGGAGCTACTCTCGGCCTTGGCTATGAATTAACCCCCCTGCCTGTATGGAAAGGCTCCATACCAGGTACTGGGTTTGTTCTGGGGGTGGTTAGCTATGCCCACCTGCCTCTTAGCTTGAGCACCCTTGGGCCACACAGCTTCCAGGAGTTGTCCCCATCCCTTCTGGTCAAATGGGGCTGGAAGGCATTCTCCATAGCAGGTGAGACTGTGACTCAGCACCTTGCCTGGGCAAGGGCAAACCAGGCTCCATGGCCAGCAAAACTCTTCCTTGGAGGACCTGAATCAAGCAGATCTGCACCCTGCTGAGTTCCTTGGTCAGAGTACACCCCCAACTTGGTTTTACAGATGAATGAAACTGCTGGTTGGAATTACTGCTTAGGCACTGCCGAGTGTGAACTCAGTCTACTAATTTCATGTGCTAGTTGTTGCAACTGCACACCTCCTTCTTTGTCACAGTCAGAATCTCATTGGCTGGGCTCTGAAAGGACCCCTACAATCCCCTTGATACAACATCGGAGTAATGGCTTCCACTTAGCAACCCACAATGCTGGGGATTGACCCCCACCCCAGCTTCTCTTTTCCCACTCGAGGAACTGAAGGCTCAAGGGAAACCTCTAGGCATGGTGCTACACCAGCCTCTGGAAGGGGCAGTGTGATCAACATGTAGCCACTTCTCTTAGCCTTCTAATGCAGTCTGTCTTTCTGTCTGTGGTGTAGGCAGGTGCTTCAGCCTCACCCCCATGGTCTAGGATTCTCTCAGTGGTGTCTCGTTCTCAAACAGATATTAGTTATTCTTCTTGTGAGGGAGACCAAACTCAGGAAAAACCTATGTCACCATCTTGGTGATGTCACACCAGATCATTTTTTTAACTAGAAAAATCACTTGTTCTATAAAAAGTATCACTTCCCCTTCAAACAATACAATACAAATGTGGCAAAATTTAAGCTAAGAGTAGTAATTTGTTGTCACTTTTAAAGAGTAATATAAAATCATTTTTTATTTTTCATAAAACTGGCTGACATTTGTTGAGCATTTCTTAGTGCTTTTCATACATTTGTTTAATTGTCCCAACAACTCTTTGAGATAAGATTTCCAAAATCGTAAATTTGTATTTCATGATTTGATAATGTATTGCCTTTGTAGCACAGTTGATATTCCATTACAGATATTTTTGTCCAGAATTCTTAAAGCCCTGTTGCTTCATGGTTTCTAAAATGATATTTTATTCTGGGAAAAGGAAGACTTGCTTCTAACTGTAAGCCAAAAAGAATGGTAACACATAAAACAGACTTTATTCAGGTTTCCACACAAAACTATTCAATTTAATATATTTTTCTGTATTTACTATGGTTACTGAGGGGATGTTTACTTGTACAAACCAATTCACCTTTTTTGACTGGTCATTTCAAAAACAAATAAGCAAACACACAAAATGTGACCCAAGATCTTCTAGATAGAGTAAAGAGGACTTAATGAAAGGTAAATGGGATTACTCAGGAGAATGATTAGAATGTTTTTATAATAGTCTAAGAATCATTAGGATGATTTTATACATATAGTATATTTTTAATTACTTAACAGAAACAAAACTCAATAAAGAACTATTTTTCTTCAATAACATTAACTTTTGGAGAGCCTGGTCTGCTCAGTCAGTGGAGCATGCAATTCTTGATCTCAGGATTGTGAGTTCAAGTGCCACATTGGATATAGAGATTACTTAAAAATAAAATCACTAGAATAAATAATGTTAACTTTTTAATTATTTAGCATAGCAATTCATTCAGATAATGTGAATATCTAGTCCAGATTTCTGATGTTGTGTTGAACATAAAATCAAGCGTCAAACATAAACAATACAATGAAAACTGCCAAGTTGTTTGCATCTGAGGAGCAACTTTCCAATAGAAGCACTGGTCTGGACCTCTGAAGTCTGTGTGCAGGCCTAACTCTGCCACTTGAGACCTTCAATAGGTATGTCAGAGCTCTTAATATGAGTTTTCATCTATAGTTTTCAATTATAGAATTTATGGTTCCCTCTGATTGAAATTCTGTATCTCTTAGATTTACCTACAGTTAAAGTTCAGATTATAAAAGGAATGCTGAAAAAAAAAAGGAATGCTGAATGGTAGACAGAGCAGCAGACTTAAAGCCAAAGGCTTCACATTCTATTCCTAGGTTCAGTTATAAAGGCCAGTTGCCACACATACCTACAAAGCCATTAAAGAATGATCAAATTGACATGGTATTCTGAGTTACTGAAATGTATTTACTTGTATAACCAGTTTACGTTATTTGATGTGTCAGTTTAAAAAACTAGTTCAGACAGACAAATACTTTGATGGAATTGAACTAATACTCAATTCAGTCCAAAGGAGCAAACCAGTCTGGTGTGTGGACATAGCCCATGATCCAGGGATTTCTTGAGATAGATGTATAATTATGTCCAGATTTATTTATATAGTTTAACTTTCCTTGGTTTATTGACAATAAATTTGAACTTAACCCAGTACTTCTGTTTCTTTGTAATGCATAATAAATTATATTCCCATGTGTTTTGTGCATAGATAATGAAGGGGTGGAGGATGGCTTAAAGTCAGATGGATTACTCTGTATCTTTTGCTATCAACTTCTTAAATTTCTGATCTTTACCTAAAACTGCCTATATACATGGCCACATCATACTAAGCGTCATTAAATAATCTGGTCAAAACAGTGGATTTGGGGACGCCTGGGTGGCTCAGTTGGTTAAGCAGCTGCCTTCGGCTCAGGTCATGATCCCGGCGTCCTGGGATCGAGTCCCACATCGGGCTTCTTGCTTGGCAGGGAACCTGCTTCTCCCTCTGCCTCTGCCTGCCATTCTGTCTGCCTGTGCTCGCTCTCTCCCCCTCTCTCTCTGATAAATAAATAAAATCTTTAAAAAATTAAAAAAAAAAAACAGTGGATTTGCTTCCATATAGGCAAAAATATGAGTCATTAACAATATATTTTTCACTAAGGTGATTATGCTTTTGATATGTAAATGTGGTTCTTTTAATATCTTTATAAATTAGCTAGCAGACTATAGTATGTCATCTATTAAAATATTTTGTAAAATGTACTTAACAGTCTCCATGTCCAGGATATATTAGAGTAAGAGTTTTTCTTTTTCTCTCTCACAATATATGTGAGGACCCAAAACCCATTTTGGCCATATATGGGTAAGAACAAGAAACATTGCCTTATAATTTGCTGTAAATTATTTCCCTTCCAGCTTTTTCTATTGCTTATTTTTGGATTTACCAGAATTATTTTGGCTGCAAGGGACAGAAACCCAACACAAACTAGCTTAAAATAAAAAGGGAGTCATTGTCTCTTATTAGAAAATCCTAAGGCTTCAGGCAGGTCCTGGCGCCGCGTCCCTCTCTGTCTTTATTCTGCTTTGCTCTGTGGCTTCGTTCTGCAGCTTTTTGTTCAGGCAGCTAGGAAAGAAGGCTGTTGGCATTCCAGCTAGATGGTCTTCACAGCTTGCGGTCCAGGACAAAGAAAAAGCCTCTCTTCTGCATTCACTTATCAAATGTTAGGGAAACCTCTTATCCAAATATTATTATATCCAAGTACATCTAACTGGCTAACCTAAGTTGGTACCCCACATAATGAAAGGGAACAAGGAAGGAAAAAACAACACAGGTAGTTCATCTGTCGATGGAACAGTGATTTGGTTAGGTCACTCTCTGGAGAACACAAAATGCTAGAGAGAAATAAAAACAGCAACCCCTGAGAATTAGCAGGGAGAAGCACCCTTCCAAAATAGGAACAGTATAAACTGGAACCACTTAAAAGCTAGTTCTTTAAAACAAAATACCGTTTGGGTCTAATTCATCATTTTAATTGAGTTTGAACCTTAAAACTGAATTATTCAAAATCAAACAATTTGTTTGCACATTTCTTCTTACCAAGAAAAAATAACACCCTAATTAATATTTATAATGTTCACTTTCACAGATACACAAGAATATATCACTTCACAAGTATCTTTAGTATTTCTATGCAGAAACAAGCTGGACAAAATTTTCTCTCATTCTGATTCATCAGTGTAAACCACCTCGCTTTGCATTTTTGCACATGATGAAATCAAACCAACCGAAGTTATGATTAGATTAATTAAGTCTCAATGGGATGTACAGATAAGACCATTAGTGGCTACCTAAGTGAATTAATTCTGAATTTGATTTTATTGCTCCAGAAAACATTTTTATTTGGTGATTATTCTGGCATTCATTGTCATTAAATATGAAAACTGCAATATGATTTCCAAACACAAAATTTGTAAAAACATTTCTCCTAAAAATTTCCCTTTGTAAAACTAGGAAAAGAGTAACCTTGTCTTGTGTTCTCTTTTGTCAAAACTGAACTTGGAAACGCTTTCTCCCACCCCTGCAGTATTGCCATTTTTTTTCCACATGGTACTTTTTTGTTTTGCCTAAAACACTAAAGAAATTAATGGCTATAGCGAGGCTTTTGGTGTGTCTTTATCACGCCCATGAAAATTTCTCAACCTCGGTATTCCTCTTAATCTCACTACTCTACTACCCCTTAAAGTGTAACTTTGAAGGAGTAATTTTAGAGATGTTGAGCTTGAAAGGGCTTTTGAAATATTTCATTTCTGAGCTGAGTCAAAAATAGCCATGTTTGTTAAAAAAAAAAAAAAATCCCCTCACAAAGAAGCTTGTCTGGGAAAAGTATTCTTCAAAACTGTAGACATTTCTTTCAGAAAGCCTCTGTTCCAATTCACGGAGCTTATTGTTCTGATCTCAGAGCTCAGTCCCCGCAGCTTGAATTTCTTTTCAAAACTGTTTAATGACTTTTAAGAATGTATTCCTTGCTAAGTCTTGTGAGCATCCAGTGTCAATGTTTGCCTTTTGATTTCTGTTATTTAGTTCACTTTTGTGCTCCCGACCCTTGATAAAACAAGTGCCAGAGCTGTCCAGCTCTTTGTGATTATGTGCCCATCCAACTCAGGACTCCTGGGTGCATGTGTGTTAATTCACAAATGGTATAGATTAAACCAGATAAATCATTCCTGACACATTGGAGAGAAATTAGGAGAAACAAAGTCAGTGGTCTATGTTACAATCACTTGAAGATCCCTTACATTTCCTCTTTCAACCAAGAGGATTAAACCACATATCTATATTTCTGTCAAGTTTAAGCTATCTTAGAAAATGTGTTTAAGAAAATAACTTCAGTTTGCCCATGGCCAAAAGGGCTGCCTGAATTGTTGACCAGGTTGACTAGTGTCATCTCGAATGTTACAACCATTTGGTCCCACCTGGCATTTAGTAGTAATTTTACAGAGCCCTATTTTCTTAACACCTGGAACACATTTCTGTTTTAGCACAGTAAGTTTATTTGTCTACACTGAGATTCTGTCTTAGTTCTCCTGCTTCTGTCTGTTTTCTGAAAGCTGATACCATTTGCAGCCCTCTGTTTAAGGGCTGAAGTTATCCCAGAATACTGATAGCTCTTACTGGATGGGGTTTAGAATTAAGTTACAGTCCCAGGCACTTAAAACAGTGGCACTGCCAGTTTTCAGACTTATGGATGGTGGTCTCTCTCTTGTTCCAGGCTCCCAAACAGTTCCCAAATACAGCACCTGGGAATAAACTCTCGGGACCTACACAATGCTTGAGTCACAGGACTCCTTATCTTTCTAGACTACCCTCTCCACAATGCAGGGTTCTGCCTCTATCCTTCCTTCCTTTGTCTTTTTGATTGCTTCCTGGATCAAATGAGTTTCAAGAAGGAAGAATGCATTCTCAAATCGGGGTAATTCAATGCTGGTTTAATAAAGGAACTATTTACAAAAATATGACCAGAGTGTAGGGGAATCCTAAGGCATGTGGACCACTCTGTGGCCAAAGAGAGGCGGGGATGAAGAAGTTTGGACCTGAAAGGAAAGATGGGTAAATAGGAAAGAAGGCAACTTCGTCTGAGGGCTAGAACTGGTTTAACCTTGACCCAGCAAGAAAGGAGAAAGATACTCAAACTTCGTCTCTCTGGGGTGGGCCCTTGTGTCCCAAGGGCAAGGAAGGTTGATGAGTTTCACACAGGTCAGCCTTTCATGGCAGAGAGAAGGGTAGACTACGATGGAGTAGATTGAGAGAGGAAAATAAAAAATACCCAGCACACTTCCCCTCACTTGTCAAAATAGATTGGTCTTTGTTTCCTTTTCTTGTCTCCCAACTACGGTGGATGCCTGAGAATGTTACCAGGTGTTTTTCCCATTACAAAGGGAGGATAAGAACTTTGGGTCTTGACAGTATCTGATGTCACTTGAGGGTAGCAACAGCTGCACTAGCTCCATTCCTAACCCCAGGAGGTCTAGGGTTTTATGTGTCTGTTTTCCTCACTTCTTGAGGACAGAGACCATCCCTCATTCACCCTTGTACTCCTACAGTTCTCTGGCATATCGTGGTTGTTCAAAAATGTTTACTAAACCATCTCATTGTTCTATTAAAATACCACCCTAGGGCGCCTGGGTGGCTCGGTGGGTTAAGCCGCTGCCTTTGGCTCAGGTCATGATCTCAGGGTCCTGAGATCGAGTCTCGCATCGGGCTCTCTGCTCAGCAGGGAGCCTGCTTCCTCCTCTTTCTCTCTCTCTGCCTACTTGTGATCTCTCTCTGTCAAATAAATAAATAAAATCTTTAAAATACCACCCTATACTAACACTAGAACTGGCTGGAATTTCTGTCTCATGGGCTGTATGTTGAATAGCACTAATCTGATCCTTTTCAACAGTGTACCTTTTTCTGTATTCCTTCCAGATCCTCAGAAATTTCAGGTGCCCCTTATCATTATACCATCACTTTCCTTCATTTAACATATCCTCATGACATGTTACAAGTTCCCTGTTTGCAGCTTATTTTCCATTGATTTCATTTTAGATTGGTTCCCGGTGACACATAGGGAAGACACCTGAATCTCATCAGTAACATGTCTCCAAATTACATTTTAGTGTAGGTTACTTTGGGGAAATTTCTTAGACGCTGCTAATAGCATCAAAAGCTTGTAGTTGTTTTAGTATCAAATCAAAGAAACTGACTTTGAACCCACCACCTGGTATTGTGACTAAAATATAAAAAGTTCTAAGTCAGGTGGTTGAATGAAAGAACAAATGAATACACGCATGAACGAAAGAGTGGGTCATTGACAATAATCTAAGAATCATCTATCACAAGCCTTGCTGGGATACTGCCTGCTTAATGATAGGTGTGCCTAAAATAAGCAGAAACATGCAAGCAGAAGTAACTATTTATGGAAAGCCTAGGGCTTCTCAGCTTCTGACTCTGAGGGGGGAGAATACATATAAAGGGGAGAATATTATGTATGAAAGCTATAGGAGAAAAAAAAAAGAAAGAAAGAAAGCTATAGTAGAATATAAACAAAAGTGTTTCAGGGATGTAATCAATACCAGGCTAGCGGGGATTCCTGTGCATCTGACAGAGAATAGCAACATGGAATTCTGAGGCAAGTAAATTCATAAGCACACATCAACTGGTGTGTTTATCACCAGGGATACCTGTCAGCCAGTAGCCAGGCCCAAGGTATGTAGACAGACTCTCGTCCCAGAAGGTGTCCTGGTTTAATGTCAAAGGACTGTGATGAATAATGCAGAGCCCCAGTCCTGGAAGAGTTAGGCAGGTTCCTAGCAGGCACTTACAATAAGGTTGGAGCTGAAAATGAGGCAAAGGAATAATGATTAGAATGCAGATTCAGAGCCAGAGTACAGAAATTCAGTGAGAGGACATGTCCTCTGGCTTTACAGATAGAGTTTTGAATGTTTAGAAATGAGGGGAAAGGGTGACCCAAGAAGAGGGAACAGCATGAGCCATTAATGCAGGTTACCTGCATGCCAAATCCTGCGTGTGTGATGAGAAGGGAATTAACATCTCAGTGCTTTCATTTTTTTATTTGTAAAATGGAAATCCTGTAAGTGTCTGTATCACAGTATTCTTATTAACATTATACATAGAAGGTTTAAGAGATTTATCTGGCAAGAGTGCAGGTCTTAGTTTGTAAGGACTGTCCTAACAAAATACCACAGGCTGAGTGGCTTAAACCCATGGCATTTATTTTCTCACTGTTCTATAGGCTAGAAATTCAAGCTCAAGGTATCTGCAAGCTTGGTTTCTCCTGCAGCCTCTCTCCTTGGTTTCCAGAGGTCAGCCTTCTCATCATATCCTCACATGGCCTTTCCATTATGCACACAAATCCCTCCTTTCTTTTTTTATGGGTGTGCCTAGATTTCCACAAGGACACCAGTCAGATTGGATTAAGGCCTATCCTAACAACCCATTTTAAATCAATCACCTTCTTAAAGGCCCTGTCTCCAAATACAGTCACATTCTGAGGTGCTGGGGGTTAGGACTTCAACATGTGAATTGTGGGAGAACATAACATAGTCCATAACAGGAAGCACCCAATAATGTGAGTGCTGTCTGCAACGGCACAGAGGCCAGAAAGCATAGGGAGAGGACAATACTATACAATCATTTGTTCAACAAACGCAGAGAGCAGATTAGGTATCAGACTCTATACTAAGCACAGCAAAAACAGCAGTGCACAAAGCAGACAAGTTCCTGTTTCAGAGAGCTTCCATTCTAGGTGAGGAGTTGGGAGAGGAAAGGCAGATAACTACTGGTTGCTTCTGTAAATACAGAAATAGTGTAGTAAAATATAGGATTTAAGTACAGATATAAATACTAGTCTAGGAGCTTAGATTTTATTAATTAGGCTATAGGGGAAATTCCTATTTTTGAGTAAAGAAAGGGTGTGGAACACTTTTTCTGAAAAGCCCATGGAAAAAGAAGGTAGGTGATTAATAAAATGATTAAGAAAGGACTGCTTATTGTATCACAGGGTGAGCTGCTTTGTCTCTCCCTCAAGTCTTCATGTATAGCGTTCTACCCTTTATACTAGAAGAATTTTTTCTAGAATCAGAAGAGAGAAAACAAAGCAACAGTGGATATTTAGAGGAAAGGAAACAACATCAGGCATTATGAGATAGAACAGGACTGAAAAATTTACAGAAGGCAGGGAGCCAAGAGAAATTGTAAAGGATGATTATTGAATTTTGAACCAGGTAACTAAAATGCTGAAATAATTACAAGAAGAAAAGAGAAGAGGATGAGTTCACTTTGGGCCATTTTGTCCTTAGGGGGATATCCAGACACAGGTGCAAACGCTAACAATGATCAGGGCTAACTCATAAACGTGAGGTCAAGTATGCAGAGCATAAGGTTGAACTGTGTAATTACTGAAAGGAAGCAAAAGAGAGGAAAGCAGAGCAAGCAGACATTTTATAGAACTACATTGGCTGCTGTGGGAAGGGAGCAGAATGAGTAGGAGAGCAATTAAAAAGCAGTGGAAAAGAAGGAGAAGGAGGCCATATGAAATAGATGATCTGGATTGAATAGTTGTGCCTCCCCTCCCCCCAAAAAAACCTCTTATGTTGAAACCCTAGTCCCCAGTTTGATGCTATTAGAGGTATAAGACAATTATTTAGAAAGCAATCTGTTTCTTGTTTGGGGTCATGAAGACCCATGTGATATGTCAGTTTGAATGGAGTTTGTGAAGCTAGACTGCAGTAGGGATTTGGCCTTTGGGAGGTAATTAGGTCATGAGGGTAGAGCCATCGGAATGGAATTAATGACCTTAAAAGAAGAGCCACTAGATAGAGAACCTCTCCCTCTGCCTTGTGAAGGTATAGCAAGAGGCGGCAGCCTGCAAGTCAGGAAGAGGACTCTTGCCAGAGACAGAATCTGCCGACACCTTGATCTTGGACTTATCATCCTCTAGAACAATGAGAAATAAATTTCTGTTGCTTCAGTCACCTGGTGTATGTTACTTTGTCATAGCAGCCTGAATCGACTAAAATAATAGGAGACGAGAAGAGCAAAATACCAGAAACAAGGGTAAAGGAACCTGAGGAAGAACTGTAAGCAGCAATGATGGATGTCACCGAGCAGTGAGAGATGAGAAATGGAAAGAGATGTTATACCGTGTCTTAAGAGTTTGTGACTCTCAAGGAACTGCATTTGGTAGAGTGGAGACCACAGAAACCCGGGGGGCATGGTGATTAGAGATCAGGAAGCCATTTAGTGAAGCAGATTCCTCTTTAAAGAAGGGTGACGGTGAAGAGCACCAAGTTCATGGTGGCGAAGATTCCTCCATAAAGGAAGCTAATCTTGGGTGACCTAGTTATGCCTGTTGCCTCAGGTGAATGACTGAAAGCATATCCTTAGACTCATCAAATATAATCATTTAGGAGAATGCCTTGATAATACCAGGCAAGGCAAAGAAGGAATATCCTTTCTCTGAGGCAGCAAGAAAAGGAACGAAATTATATGAGGACACAAGGAGGGGGGGTATCTGAGTGGCTCAATCGGTTAAGTGTCTGCCTTCAGATCAGGTCATGATTCCAGAGTCCTGGGGATGGAGCCAGCGAGGAAGCCTGCTTCTCCCTTCTCCCTCCGCCTCTCCCCCTGCACGTGCACGCGCGCTCTCTCTCTCATGAATAAATAAAATCTTTAAAATTTTTGAAAAAAATAAAGTAAAAAAAGACACAAGGAAGTGTTGATATGATGATCAAGGGTGGTTTAGGAGCTCAGTCAAATAGTCTTTATCTCTACAATGAAGTACAAAATAAGATAAAGGAGTGGGTTGTAGAATTTGGAAAAGTAGCCCCTTCAAGTGTGCCTTTAGTAACTAAGAACATCCACTACTCCCCTGCTGAGCCCTGAAATAGTACTGGAATGATCAGTCTAAATCATTCATCTGCCATTTCAGTGTGGGAAAAAAATCAAATTTAGAAATAACCCATGTTAAGATTTTCATTTACCTTTATGGAGTGGATTTTTTTTTTAATTTTTCTTAAGCTTTTTCTTCTTTGCATTTTATATGTAAAATGAACATTACTTTGAGAGTCAGATACAAAAACAATTGTTAGAATCTGTTCATTGTTTTTGGATCATGAAGACCCATCTGACATGTTAGTCGAACAGATTGTGAAGCTGGATCTTCATAGAGAGAACTATAATCCTAACACACTACTGACCTATGCAGAGAACACATTTCGATAATAGTGATGTAATGAGTGTTTGTTGTTTTCCAATTTTTAGAAGTTGCCCATCAGGAAAACATATAAAACATGGCTACAAAACAAAATGCAAATGTAATCAACCTTGACTCTTTTAAAGTAAAGTAAATCTCCTGGAATTGACAGTAGACAGGAGCCAGGGGTGAGGGCAGAGGAGGGCAAATGGAGCAGGGTGCTAATGTTTTAAAAATATCAGAGAAAAAAGGTAAGAAGTAGAGAAAATTAGATACGTAAAGAAACATAGATTTAGGTATATTCTATGATGTTACAAAGATTACTAATAGAATGAGTCATATATATAAGGCACAAATATTGTGAAAGAGTGGTTTAACTTAACTAAACTCTTTCTTAGCAGGAAATTAATAGATCAAGTCTGAATGTGATTAACCAAGGAGCGCTATAATCATACAATGGGAGAAAAAGACCAGAAGAGCTAAAAACAGAGAAAAAGCTGCTATCTCTGGGAAATGAACACAAGAGTAGGAAATGATGGGCAAGGAACTGCTGTCTTTCATTAGAAGTCCTTCCATTCCACTTAATTTTTTACCCTTTGCACATGTTACTTTGATAAAATATTGAACAGAGCAAAAAATTAATAGTAATAGTAGATGACAGAACTCCCTTTCTAAGCAGTTGAGAGAATTTCAGGATTCCACGCCATGCTAAAATCATTCTGAATTTATCTGTACAAAAAATGTTGGGTTTAGTAACCTGGAGAAGCAAATGATTCTAAGAGATTAAAAGGTTACTTATACCTTTCGACGACAAGTCCAGGCTTGACATGTTATACTTTCTGACCTAAGGAGAGAAAGCTCCGACAGCCGCTTTTTCTTCTGGGGAAGGAACAGCTCTGCGTCTTGAGGCATGTGAGAATCCAGGGCTCCGATGAAATTAGCAGCCGACACAGGCCTGCAGACTTGCAGTTTTCCTACAGTCTACTGATCACTACTTATTTGTTTTTTTGTTAGATTCCCTGGGCTTTAGTTTAGTAGAGAAGGGCTTAGCTTGACTGAATGAAATCAGATTAGAAACAGTTCACTTCATCTGACTTCATTTTCATTAAAATTCCTTAAATAACAGATCAGTAAACATTATTGATGAAATACTCGTGGATCCCATTTGACCCACTCCACTTCCCTAGATATATCCAGGCAGTATCCTTCCAGGACTCCACAGAAATTGGGCATTCAGTGTTTCGACCAGCCTCATATTACCACTGATGCATGTGTGGATTTGCATAAGTCATAAAACTGCCCCCTGCTTTTCTGACTGGATTTAGCTCTGACATAAGAAATTCTTCATTTAAAGATTGATTGTATTGAAAACACTACTTCGTGCATCCCATTAGTGATTCCTTGAATGTGCTGGCCTCCTAGGTGGGTTTTAGTAATTGAGTATCTCTGTAAGACTTTCAGGGCTTGGTAGGGTATTATTAAGCTGAGTGCAGCTAATGTGTTGATCCAGGAGCAGGCAGACCAGTGGGATTTGAATTGTGACTTGAATTGGAATGTCAGGAGGAAGTATGTTTTCAAGCAGATGCTACCTGACCCCAAACTGGATATCAGGAGGTGAAATGTTTACCTGTTAAGGTGAAATGGAATATATGTGAGGAAATACCCTCAATGCCAAGCTTTCCCCAGTTTGCCTGCACATACACATATACACATACATACACACTCAGTTGAAAAGTGAGCAACAGTAGATCCTTGTGACTTCCTGCGTTAAATCATTCAGTCATCTGACAGTCACTGAACACGGGCTGCATGCCTGGTAATGTCATAGGCACTTCGGACACATCCATGAACCAGACGTACAGAAATAAACGCCTGCCCTCGTGGAGCTTCTTTTCTTCTCTTTTTTAAGACTTTATTTATTTATTTGAAAGAGAAAGAAAGAAAGCACATGAGCTGGTGGAAGAGCAGAGGGAGCAGGACAAGCAAGATTCTGCGCTGAGGGAGGGGCCATCAGAGGGACTTGAACCCACAACCCCGAGATCATGACTTGAACTGAAAACAAAAATTGGATACTTAGCCAACTCATCCACCCAGGTGCCCCTGGATCTTATTTTCTAGTGTATTCCTAAACAATGTGCAGAATAAAATCGAGGGTATTGTATCATTTTTTCCCAGAAGGGCTTAAAACTCATTTTGCAGGGAGTTGGCACTAAGGGAGAGAGGCACGGGGCATGCTTCACCGAGTAAGTCAGTATAACCTCCTCTTTCCACTAGTAATGGCACTTATTTTATAATCTAGCATCAGCTTTAAATTTTCAGCGCATTTCATACATGTCAACAGAGTTGATCTTCTTCAGCTTACGTATTCTTAATATCCCCATCACGCAGTTGAGGAAAAGACACAGAGAGGGTAAATGATCTACCTAAAATCACACAGCTCATCAGAGACCTCTGTTTTTTCCTTTATGCCACACTGTTTTCCTAAATTAGTGGAAAATGCATGAGGCTTTAGAGTAGAGAAATCAGTATGCCTAGAAGTCCAGGCAGTTTATTGTAACTGCCACAATTCATTCACTTTGGGTGAGGTTGCTGTGTGAAGATGACCTGAACAGTCCTGACTAGAAAAACTGTTTCTTTGCCATTACCTCCGTACAACCCAACATGACCATCTTACACCCAGCCCGTGGTTTGAGATGTCCCCTATCTATCTAGAAGCCTAGCTTCTGTTTCTGGCTTTTACTTAACGATCTCCTATGCCAGAGATTCTGCAGCAACTGGTTTCCATTTTGATGCATTGATAATATAACAGAATTAAAGTTAAGGAGCTATTGTGTATTTCTGGCCACAGAAGGGATATAAAATATTGAACTGAAGTGATATCTAAGAAATGCTGTCTCAGAAAACTCAGCTCAACCACACTCAGCCCACAGGGGAAAAAAAGTAAAAAGTAAAATCCATCTCAATTTAAAAGACGTTGTTTCCAGATCAGCAGAATCACTAATTGTTTTATGGTCATGACTTTTTAGGCTTCCATAAAGCAAAGTAATAACAAATCTTCGAAGCCTGTCAGGTGCTTGGGGCATGGCTCACGACATGACTGGTAGATGATTGCCTACGCCTGACTTAATGCAAAGAGCATATGACCCAAAATCATGAGACCTGAGCTCAGATCTCCTTTCTGTCTCTTAACTGCAGGACCCTGATCAATAACTTTGGACTAATTTAGAGTTACATGCATAATCTCATTCCCAACAATGACCCTTTGTTTGATGTTAATATCCCTACTTCTCTGTTGAGAAAACTGAGGCTCACACAGTTAAGAGCAGAACCAAGCTAAGAGTCTGTATCTTCACTCTAAATCCCGTACTCATTTCATTAGTCTTCGTCTGTTTCACAACAAAATTGGTATAATGCTACCCACTCAGTCTTTTGCACAGAGCTATTGTGAAATGAAGTAAGCTCATATATATTTGAAAAGCTCTTTGAATGGATCCGCAAATATTTATTGAAATTTTATTTTTTAGTACTGAGCTAAGTACTAATATAATAGCTGAATTATAAAATATAAGGCACAGCTTCTGCCCGAATAGAGGTCATTATTAACACTGTCAATTTGTACGTGGTAATAATGTCATCAATAAGTAACTTCCTTATGTTTATGTATTCAGTGCTTCCAGAAGCACTACAAGAAAGAAGTACCACTAAGCACTCAATGATATTCATGATTACAATGAAGTTATTACTGTCGTGGACATCAAGGCTGACCCAAAAAGCTGTGAGTTAGCTTCTGGGCTGTCAAAATGTGACCCGCATTCTCAGTCTGGGTCTTCCACTGATAATCATTTATAAGCCCCTTATTCCCTCCATTCCTTCATCTTCTGTCTTTCATACAGTGGAGAAAGAGTAACCCGCCTTCAGGTGTGTTGTTGAGATACTGCAGCTCTCGGAGACTAGCTACAAGACGTGCTGAGTCCATTCAATGCACTGTGAAAGTCCCAGGTGGTATTAATATTTAACTTTTACATACAGTAGGCTATGAGATGAACAACTGTACAGAAAATAAAAATGCTTAAGGCCTTTCCTGCTAGGCCATTATAGTCTAAGAAGAAAAGGCCAATTGTTCCCTTTGTATGGCTTGTCATAGCATGTGGTGAGGATTCTTTCATTCTGTGACGTTTTTCTGGAGTGATTGAAAGTTAAAGATGTGATTGACTAGATTAATTCCCAATTTCCACAGGATTTAACTAG
Organism: Mustela erminea; assembly: GCF_009829155.1. Taxonomy (NCBI): domain Eukaryota; kingdom Metazoa; phylum Chordata; class Mammalia; order Carnivora; family Mustelidae; genus Mustela; species Mustela erminea. The sequence goes on along the minus strand of NC_045617.1, from coordinate 106,184,249 downwards.
CCATCTTAAAAGGTGACAGTTAAGGGGAACTTTGAAAGAATTATGTACCCGTTGACAAGCCCCTGCTGATAGGATGATCCGTGTGGATAAAGTACAATGACAGAGAAACCAGAAATATGGGAAAGTAATTAAATACCAAAAGAAAAGTACTACAACTTCTATTTTATACACGCCAGTAAAATGAGTCTGATTTGTTGAATTTTCATGTAAGAATTTTCAGAATTAGCTATTGCCTAGAATGGATAAAATTGTACTCATTTTCTTTAGTATGACATTATATTTTTCTTCTATTTCTCTTGTTCTTGCTGATGAACAGGAGTGATGACATTTAGACCTGGAGAACATGAATAAATTGCAGAGTTGCTATTTTTGTCTAGAAACATACCTTTTTCCCAGAGGTATTTGACGACAGTTCCCAGAAATTCTCCCTTTAACACACAGTTCATACTAGTGAACATTTGCATCTTTTATTAATCCTCAGGACTGTTTTCATAAGTCACTGATACCTTCATTATACAGATATGAGATTTGGGGCTCAAAATTAAGTTGCCCAAAGATAAGCAACACATACATTTTCATGCCCTGAGCATCTCATGCTGTTGTCAACCCAAAATATCCGTATGAACTATCTTGGCTTATGCCCTTAGGTCCTCTGTCAACATCACTGGATAGTGGTGCATGACAGAAGAAAATCTCACTTCTCAATTCTTTAGGTGATCAGTGACAGCATTTCCCAAAGAATATAGAGATGATCCCAAACTCCTTACATATATCATTTATTTCCCATTTGTACTGTTCTCTTCCGGGCCAAATAGGGAAACAAGCAAAGCTAAGGACACAAATTCTAATGCTGGAAAACCAGTTGGACCTCAGTAGGAAAAGTAGAATCTTAGGAAGTAACTGCTGAAACTTCAGATTATCTGACCTTGCTCTCACATTTTACAGATCAGGAATCTGCACCCAACAGAGATTAAGTGGTTACCCCTAATACTACAAAGGCTGTTAAGCACTGCTTGTCCTGATAGCAGCCAAAAAAGAGTTCTCTCAACACCGGGCTTTTTCTCAGTTTTAGCTTCACTGCTGCTAAGCAATTCTTAGTACACCTTACCTTTTCTACTAGGTATTTCACAAACAAAGATGCCATCGTGTACTCCAAACAATGGATCTGATCTAACACACTGTGTAGAAATTATCATTGCACAGAATGTACCGCTTGTGATTTACTGCCTACACAAACAACTTCAAAATGCTTTTCTAGAATAAAAAGGCTTTTCCTTCTCCACGCAGTGCATTTCAAGAGTAGCTCTAAGCAATTCACTTTGCATAAAGACTATGGTAATAAACTGAGTTTTGACTTGCTACAAGCCTAAACATGGAAATCATCACATCATTGCACATTTTAGAAACTAAATTATAAGACCCAATTAATTTTGAAAAGGAGAAGAAATACAATTCTTAAAAGAAGTGACATGTAATATTATATACAATAAGATTAATTTCCCATCACTGAGTTCAAAATTTTATATGCTTTGGAGAAAATTTTTTCAATTTATCATTTTATGCTGTAAATTTTACATGTAGGCTTTTGAAAAAAGATCTATGAATAGCACCATTTGGCTGGTTACTGTATTATACTTACTCACCCGTCAGATTCCAGGATTTAAGAAAAATGACTCAATATTTAATTTCTTATTATACCAGCCAGGGTCTGTAAGGTAAACAGTGGCCTGTTTTGGTGTAATTTCAGTGGTTTAAACAGGCAATGTTATTTGCTGTCTTCTATTCTAATTAGCATCTTTTAAAAAGGAATGTAACCTACAATTTCAATGACCTTTAGTATCCAGAACACTATGGTTCTTTTACCACAGGAAATACCACTTTCTAACCTTGTAACTTGTTAGCTTACTCTTTGCTTCCACCTAGTGTAGTGTTGCCAGAATAGCAGGTTTTTGAAATTGCCCTATTTGCATAAAATGTTTTGAAAAGGAATCTTGGTTTACGTAGTATACCGATTTTCACATTTCACCATCGGAAATCTTGTTTATCGTGTTACTTGAAAATTGCAATATTTTATTTTCTGTGCTGGGGAAATGAAAACAACACACTGACACATTAAGAGTATAGTGAATATATTTGCCTATCATTAGATTTATAAGCAGTTTTAGCAGCATTCTCTAACAGCCTATATAGCATCTTTCAGACTAATTAATTAAGTTCAGCAAACTTACAACACATTGGCAAACACATATATAAAGTGTTAGAGCTCAAAGGGATCCCAGACACCATTCAAGTACTGCTCCTTATTGCAAGTGAGGACACCGAGGGATAAATGACTTATTCAAAGTCACAAATCAGCTATATGACAAGACAGAAATGAGGTCAGCCGATGCCCAATCCAGGGTGCCGTCCACCATACATCCTACTTTTCTGATTAGATGTCAGAGTTCGTGTCGTAAAATGACTCATGGTAGATTAATAGAAAATTACGTCTAGTTAGCTTTACAGAGTCACTATCTCAAAATTTTACTCGTCCACAGAATGTAATAGATTTTTTCACACTGAGTATGGATCAGTGGTGATACTTCATATGAAAGGACAATTAACAGCGAAGTATGAGAAATTGCATTTTTATTTAAACTCACTAAAACATGGCTTTTTTCCCCCATTAGGTCATACCTAGATATCTTCTCTCCTTAGATCTGAATAATTTTAAGAGTTGTTAACAAACTCTGATGGTTAAAGCTAACTCCAAGCATGTAAGTTAGCTCCAGCTGCCATAACAAAACACCATAGACTGGCTGACTTAACAAAAGTTTATTTCACCACAGTTCTGGAGGCTGAAGGCTAAGATCAGGGTGCCGGCAGGGTCAGTTTCCGGTGAGACCAGGCTCCTGGGCTTGTAGACAGGCCCATTCCTACAATGTGCTCACATGGCTTCTCCTCAGTGTATGTATGCAGAAAGAGATCTTTCTCTCTTGTCTTCCTACAATGCCTCAGTACTCCTGGGTTACAGCCCCATCCTTAACCACCTCTTAAGGTAATCTGCTATACACATATTTGGGGGATTAGGGGTTCAACGCATGAATGCGGTGGGGGTGGAAAGCACAGTCTGGTCTGCAGCGTCAAGTGTTTGGTACTCTAAAATGAGAAACTACTTTTTAATTGATTCAAAATACTTTTATGCCATGTATGATTTTGAGGAGAGAAGTTTGTCCAAATCACAAAACTTGGAAATCTTGTAAATCCTACAAACTCACTTGAGAAGAAAAATAACAATAGGAGGGTAATAATCGTCAGACCCATTGCTCTTCCTTGAATTCATCGTCACTGAGACCTCTCTCTTCCATGTGTTGCTGAAGGGTGGGACACAAATATTCTTTCTTCATTTGGCTCTCAGGCCCTGTAGATAGTCTTAAAGAATTTTGAATTTTGATTTTTGAGTGACTCTCTAGGCACCATTCAGTCCCATTCCAGTATTTCATATCATATAGAAGAAACTGAAACCCAAGAGATTCATAATAATGATATTGTTCCTATTGATTTCAAAAATATTTCCCATTTCTTTTCATTATGTCTTTACTTTACTGCTATGAGGAAGGTTTGGTAGGTGCTACTATTATGATTTCATCCACAGGGATGTGAAGCCCACCAGAGGCTACACAGCTTGCTCCAGGCCCCAAGGTCCCTAGACTCAAAACATAAGTACACGCAAACAGAAGCAAGAACGAACAGATATCTCCACCGGATTTTTTTTTTTTTTTAAGATTTTTTAATTTATTTGACAGAGAGAAATCACAAGTAGGCAGAGAGACAGGAGGCAGGGGAGGGGGGGAGCAGGCTCCCCGCTGAGCAGAGCCCAATTCCGGGCTGGATCCCAGAACCCTGAGATCATGACCTGAACCAAAGGCAGAGGCTTAACCCACTGAGCCACCCAGGCGCCCCTCCACCGGATATTTTCAAACCCCTCATCCAACAACAAAAACCAGAGTACCAGCTGGGGCACCTGGGTGGCTCAGGCAGTTAAGCATCTCAGTCTTGCATCTGACTCTTGATTTTGGCTCAGGGCATGATCTCAGGGTCTTATTGTGAGATCCAGCCCCAAAACTGGCTCTGGGCTGGGCGCAGAGCTTGCTTAAGATTCTCTCTCTCTCTCTCTCTCTGAGAAGGGAGTTGAGGGAAATTGGAAGGGGAGGTGAACCATGAGAGACTGTGGACTCTGAAAAACAACCTGAGGGTCTTGAAGGGGTGGGGGGCGGGAGGTTGGGAGAACAAGGTGGTGAGTATACCACCTGTTGCTGTTGGTGATACCTAGGACAAGCCATGGGATTTGGTGTGATGAGCATCGGAAAAGGGAGTGAGTGAGAGGAACTCACTTTGAGTTCCTTTGGTATTAGGGAGGGCACGTATTGCATGGAGCACTGGGTGTGGTGCAAAAACGATGAATACTGTTACGCTGAATAGAAAATAAAAAAAGATTCTCTCTCTCTCTCTCTCCCTCTGCCCTTCCCCACCTCCTTTAAAAAAAAAAAAAAGCTAAACCACTAGAACAATATTTATAATTAATTTAAATAAAAATAGGAATTGAAGCACTAATGTCATATAAAAATCCCAAATCATCAAGAACAGTGCGTACAAGAGGGGAGTATGAGACAATGGAGATCAATAGCACGACATAACAGTTGTAGAAGTACTCCATCTTCTTTCATGCCTTCATGCTCCCTAGTGTTCAGAGGGCTGTAACACACGCTGTTTCCTGTGCTCTTCACCATCACGCAGTGAGACATTTACCTACAGCCCAGAGCAGACAGCCCAGCTCACAGGATGGGCAAAAAGCTTGCCTGAGGTCACAAAGTGAGTTCCTCTCACTCACTCCCTTTTCCGATGCTCATCACACCAAGTCCCATGGCTTGTCCTAGGTATCACCAACAGCAAAATCACAGATTTCCTGGGGTTAAATGCATGACTCATGATTCTTAGGAAGTATGGTTTTGGAAAAATATCCCCCCTCATATCAGTCATAGTCCTGGTAGAAAGCAAAATCCAGCTCAGCTAGTTCAAGATTTTGTGAGGCATTGGGGAATTAAAGGAACCCAGGAGTGAGGTGGAGGCACCTGGAGATCTCAGGAAGGGTGATTGTTGCTTCCTCAAGATAAGGGGAAGGAAGTCGTGTTTGCAGGAGCCCTGTGAGAACTGGAGTTGTGATGGAGACATTGCCAGGCAGGAGCTGTTGTCTTGCATAGTGCAACATCTTCCAGAAAATGCAGCCCAGGGTAGGGAGGAGGAAATACTCTGACTTTTCTTTCCTCCTACCTTTCAGTCCCTTGCTGGTGCTTCCCATTAACAAAACCCAATCAGAAGCCACCCAACAGGGAATTCTAGGGGATAGAGTGGGAAGAAGTCAGGGTCTTGGACACAGAGCAGGATGAAGGAGGAAAAGAATAGACCCGAGGGACCTGGAAAGTGCAATAACCTGCATATCATTTATCTTTAGCATCTAAAAATGTTTTCTAAAAATACTAATAAAAAAATAGGGACATCTGGGTTGGCTCAGTTGGTTAAGCATCCCAGGTCATGATCACAGGGTTGTGAGAACGAACCCCACGTCAGACTCTGACATACTCCTTTCTTCCCCTCTGCTTCTTGGACTAGAAGAATGGTCCCAGAACACAGTGTCAAAGAAAATAGCCACCTAAAGTTAAGTGTAGTTATAGCCTTATGGACCCAATAGCCTTGAATGTAAGCTCAATGCAAGGCCCACAGAAGGTTCTCTAGACATTCTTGTGAAATGAACTAGACTTGAGTGGACCAGTCACTTCTAAAAGTTTCCACATAATTCAGTAAAGAGGATAAATTTTCTTTGCTACTTTCCTCCAAAGGCATTGTTTAGACAAAAATTATATACAGCACTTATAGTAATTGAGGTGAGCTCTCTAACTTTGAAGACCTTTCCTGCCACCTGGCATATTCTCTGCTAGTCTTTCAGACTTGGCTTTGAGTCATCTCTTTGAAGCCCTTACTGATGCTATATGGCTGAGCAAAGACCCCTTTCTGGACTTTCAAACAAATCTGTAGGTGAATTCCCTAGGTGCCCATCCATTATTGCCGCTGACATGTTTCAGGATTTTGTTTATTTCATGTCTTAGTAATTAACAGTGTCTGGATTCCATAGTAGAGACACAATTTTTTTTTAAGATTTTATTTATTTATTTGACAGATAGAGATCACAAGTAGGCAGACAGGCAGACAAAGAGAGAGAAGGAAGCAGGCTCCCTGCTGAGCAGAGAGCCCGATGCGGGGCTCAATCCCAGAACCCTGAGATCATGACCAGAGCTGAAGGCAGAGGCTTAACCCACTGAGCTACTCAGGCACCCCGACACACAATTTTTCATCTGTTGAATTGAACTAATGGCGTAGGAGCAAGAGGAATTTTCATATTAAATAGGTACACCACAAAATATTCAAAACTACAATCAATGCATTCGTAGTAACAGCCTACGCTAGGTTTTAGGATACTATTTTCCTTGACTATGAAATATTTCCGTAATGCTGTTCATTCAAATAAATCAAGAAAACCTCACGGCTTTCTATAACACCAGATTGCAAAGGGCGACAAGGCCTGTAAATGCTACCTGGTGATTCTGATCATCAGTATTATTTATATAACAGTATTTTATCTGCATTTGCCCTGAGTTGCCAAAGTCATCTGCATTACAGATTGCCTTGAGGTAATTCTTAAACCTGCACAGCCTAGGATAAAGACACTCTAGACACAGAGAATAACCGTTTATGTACTAACTGGATCTCCTGAACAATATGCACAAAGAAGGCTGTGCGGAATTTTGAATACTTCCCTTGCCAAGCGTCTCTTATCTGAATAGTACCCAAAACTAATGCGTGGTGTGTGCTTTGTTCAGGGCTTTGGAGCTAGCAGTAAGAAGGGAGAGCTGGAGAATCTATTTTCCCTTGTTTCCCACTGATAAGGCTCATTAAAGTAAATAAGAGTGAAGCATGCACACCAATGGGAGAATAGATCCCCAGGGTTCTGTCTATTCTAAAAATTGGACTCGTCATAAAAGCTGTGTAACTCAGCCTTTTGTGAAATCAACTTTATTGATTTTACCTTTATTGCCTCTTTCATGTCTGTTTTAATTTCAGTTCCTGCTGTTTGACATTTGGTACAAGCGATCATTTTAAGAACATTTTACCTACAGTTTTGCCCAGTGTTTATGATAAGTTATACATTTACCTAAACAGATTTTACAATATAAAAGGAAAGATAAGGACTTGACCTGGTCAAGAGCAAAAGCTGAAGGTGAAGTTGTTATTTCGTATCCTGTTGGTATAGATAGAGGGAACCTGCAAAGCCTTGGAAAGATTCCTCAATATAGTGTATTTTTTTCTGAATGTGGAGGTTGTTTGCAGTTAGTTGGCTTTGGGCTTAACCACAAGACAAGCTGATTATGGAGCTCTGTCCTTCTGTGACTTTATCTACCACCCTATCAACCAGTAATCTCTATCAACCAGCACTCCTGTGCTTAACCAAACCAATAACTGACTCCCCAGAAAAGTGACCTAAGATGGGCTGCAAGATCCTACAGCGTGTTCTCTACACACACACACACACACACACACACACACACACACACACGTTACATGGCACTGCCTTGTATGAGGAATGAAGAATTTCATCACTTTCAAAGGATTTTAAAAATTACATCCATCAACAGTAAACATGACTGGATTCTTTCTTCTCCTCACTGTTAAATAATACTTCTTGACCTCTTGGTGTCTAAGTTGTTACCTCTAAAGCCTTCTCTAGCCTCTCCCCACCAGGAGCCGATATTAATTGTTCTTGCAGGGTGAATCCACAACACTTTGAACCCTGACCTTCTGGCTTATTTAATTGTTTCTCTTTTCCATCAGCTCCTTGTGAACAGAACCAATGTCTAGTTTTGTTCACCAAGGTGTTGAAAATAGAGTGCGTGCCACAACACCAAAAGCAAAAATAACAAGAGAAAAAATAAACTGCATTTCACCAAAATTACAAATTTGTGCCTCAGAGGAAAGACACCATCAAGCAGATGAAATGGTAACCTATAGAACAGGAGAAAAAAAGTAAAAATCGAGGTATCTGGTAAGGAATTTGTATGCAGAATATATAAAGAACTCATAATTCAGCAATAAAAAGACAAATAACCCAATTAAAAATGGCCAAGGAACTTGAACAGACGTTTCTCCAAAGATACCAAAATGAACAATAATCACATGAAAAATGGTAAGCATCATCAGCATTAAGGAAATGCAGACCCAAACCACAATGAGATACCACTTCACACCCACTGGGACAGCCATTGTCAAAATGACAGTAACAACTACTGGCAAGCATGCAGAGTGTAAGCCTCACATGGTGCTGGTGGGGTTGTAGAATGGTGCAGCTACTGTGGAGAACAGTTTCTACTACTAACTTTTTGTCGGAAAGAAATGAAAATGTGTGTTCACACAAAAACTCACACATGAATATCCATAGCATTAGTATGCATAATTCTCAAACTTGGGCAAAACCATAGAGAAAATAGGTTAGTGGTTGCCTAGGACTAGGGGATAGGGAGAGAATCGACAGTGAATACTAAGTTGTCATGGAGTTACCTATTTGAGGTCGTGAAAATGTTCTAAAGTTAGATTGCCATGATGGTTGCACAGCTCTTAGGCTATAATAGAAACCATTGACTTGTACTTCTTAAATGAGTGAATTTTATTGTATAAGATTACATCTTAGTGAAGAGATAGGTAGATACCAAAAGCAGTATCTACGTGTATTCCTTGTATATGTTATATTTATTCATTATACATATTACATGTAAAATATCTATTATTCATTATATATATTATGTGTGTATGTGTGTGTACACACACACACATTATAAGTATATATTATGTTATTATATTACACATAATAAGTATAATATTATGTTATAATATTATGTTATTATATTACACATAATAAGTATAATATTACGTGTATATATAACGAATAGTTCACATGTCAGTTTTCCTTCTTCCCTCACATCAACGTCCCTAGAGCAATCTCATGGTTTGGAAAAAGAAATATGAAAACTTTCCAGTTTTGCAAGAATTTAGAGCTAAACCAACTGAGCCATCTATATAACTCCCACAGAGTTGCTTTCTGGTTCCCCTGAGGGGATATTAAAAAATGACTTTCTCTGGTTCAGCCTGAGAAAAGCTGTCTGATAAGTTGTCAAGATTCTAGACACACACAGGATTAAGTAGATAAACGGGAGCCTTAAAGAGTTAAATATCTAGAACTGCACTGTCCGACACAGTAACCACCAGCTTCATGCAGATACTGAGCACTTGAAATGTGGCTAATCTGAGTTGAGCTGTGGTATAAATTGGAAACACACTGGATCTTTTTTAAAGTAAAATACCTTTTTTCTATTTTGATTATATTTTTAAGTGATATGGTCTGGATATATTGAATTCAATCAAATATATTCTTAAAATTAATTTAAACTTTCTTTTTTTTGTAATATGTGTTCTGGAAATTTTTAAACTTCATATGTGGCTCAGATTATATTTATATAATAAATATATGTCAGGACAACCCTGACATAGAATATTAGAATGCTACATGATGCCCTGAGACCAGCTAGTTAAAAATTCTAACAATATGGAGAGACTCAGAACAAAAAAAATGCTTCAATATTAAGGTGTTGAGGTAGAGGTTAAAGTGATAACAGGGAAAGCAAGGCTGTTTCTGGTGTTCTCACTCATTCTCTCTCCCTCTCTTCATCTTCCTCCCTTCATCTCTAAAACTGTCCAAATCCCAAGAGACAAACCATACTCCAGGGCTTTTGAACCTGCATTAATAGTACAGGCAATCAATCAATAAGTCAACCAATCAATCAATCTTGGGCTTTCTGAACATCTTTATGATAGTGCTGATCATAATTATTAGTTTATATCTACCATCTCCTTTAAACTGTTAGCTCCTTAAGGAAGTGTATATGTTTCATTCATCTCTGCATCCATTCAGCACACAGTAGATGCTCAATAAATACTTGTTAAATATGAGATAAGGGAAGAATATAGTTGGCCAAGTACACTCTGTTTGGTTTGTGTTTTTCTAAGCAGCTACAGAAAAATGTGATATCTCCAATTAGTGCAATGAATACAAATTTTTCAAAAAAAATAATACTTTTAATCAACCTAAAAAATTTGATTCTATGCCAGCCTATATCCTTAGATGAAGAAAGAAATAAAATAAACATAATAACTAACAAGGAATAACTCAGGATCATATTGTCCGAAGTTTTGATAATGTTTAGTCTTACTACTCAAGGGTTCTCAATTATCATGTAAAAGACCAAATATACAAATAAATGAATTGAAAATAATGTGAATAAAAGCCAAGGATGTCAGTGGGTGTTGTGAATACAGAACAAGTCTGTTTTTGGCTGTTCCTCTCTGTCAGGCTGTTCACTTATTAGTTTGTTTTTACTCAATTTCCTATTTTCAGAAACAATTTTTAATGAGCATAAGGACAGTTGTTTATCCTGGAGAATAAGTTATAGCAGCATTACGTACAGACATGTATACCTCTGGGATGTTTGTGACACAGAATATATTATTTCTGACACTTAGGAAACTAAGCAGCAGGAAGTCAGCTTCAGATTTTTATCAGCTTCAACTGCTAATGGAGCTGATAAAACTGATTTGTGGGAAAAGTGACTGCAATTGAAATGTGTGCAGAGGCATTTACATTAGGGTTTTTTTTTTTTTTAAAACCAATGACTTCAACCTAGATTTCAGAATTTTTTGCTTTGCTAAGCAATATCATAATCTGTGAACAAGTCAAGTTCAAGCCAAATGTGTTTGCATTCCTCTCTCACTCCTATAACATATTATTTTGGGAAACCAGAATCAAATAACCTGTCTTGAGTAGAAATCATCCTAAGAAATAGCTTTGATTTATTTTTTTACTTCAATTAATGCTGAGTAATGACCAACTGCAATCTAAAATAATTCTGCCATAACTTTAAGCCAATAAATCAAGTAAATGTAGAAAATAGTAGCAGGAAAGTTCTTTAAATATTCTTAACATATAACTATTTTAACTATCTCATTTTCTTGTTTTGGGAAGTGTATTGAACACACTTGAAATAGATATTATCCCTGACAGATTTTAAAGTAATTAATTGTCATTTATAACCATCTAAAATCAATATGTTTTAAAAGAGTTTTAGTCTTGATATTGAGGTGAAGCTTCTTCTATATGATAAGCACAATTAAAAACAAAGTAACAATGATAATAAAACTGACCCTAAGACACTAGTGTTACTGCATTGAACCAAAGAAAAAGGCTACTCGTGGCCATTTGGGCAGTATTTATTTATAAGGAGTCAGAGCATGCAGTCCTAAAGTTTTGAATAGTTGTTCTTTCTCCATTACTTTTTTTGGCAAGATCATTTTGTACACTGGGTTCTGTCATAAATTAAATCAGAATCTCATATACCTGATTGGATAGTCATTAAATTTTTGCATCCCTCTAGTCTAACGATTATTTATCCATCCCAATCTCCCCTTCAGTGAAGGCAGCTTTCAACAACACTGACATTTCGCTATCCAGCTTCCACATTTCCCCTGAAAGTGGCCCACTCTACTTGAGAAAGTCTTAACAATGAAAAAGTTTTTATAGGGTGCAAAATATTCTTGCCATTGTCTAACTCTAACTTGTGGAGCTGGAAACTTTCTAACCCGTTGATTTCTATAGTCGCCTTTTGTTCTATTTCTCCCATTTCTCAGTCTTTATAAGACCTCCCCCCCCCCCCTTCAATCCACCTCTTGAATCGTGGTATTCCCTGGGGTTCTTTCTGGGGATATTGTAATTGTCCTGATGCCCATATGACATCCTCTACCAGTTTAATTGAAATTTCTGGAGGTGGTGCCCAGACACTTGAATTTTTACATCTCCCCAGATAATTCTAATGTGCACTGAAGTTTGGGAACTGGCAGTGGTGTGCTAGTAAACATTTCAAAACCAGCTCTTTGCAAGGATTAGGGGAGGGAGCTGCCGTCTGATGTGTAGCATTCAAGGATTTCACTGGTTTAAGACCCCAAGCATGAACTGAAGCTTCACGAGTTGAAGCTTCCTATCAATTTTAAGCTGCCAAACTGATGTCAACCAGCTCCCCAAATTCCTGAAACTTAACAGTTGGCTCTGGCAAGTTGGTATGAACCAACTGCAGCACGCTACTAGAATTAGGGTACTAACATATCCAGTTTCCTGCTGAACAGATTAACCAGATAACACTGGGAATGTATGTCAGTAGATCTCCTCTTCACAGATATCTTATATAGAAGCTCAGTAAATCAAAGATAATAACGATGATAGATAGATAGATAGATAGATAGATAGATAGGCAAACAACATAGATGGAAAGACCCAGGCAGGAGCTGAACTCCCCTGATGAAATGAGTTAGAGCCTCAGCTACTTGGCAACTCCTTCCTGCCCTGTGTGGTGTTATCTGAAGGATTTTCACAGAAACCAGAAGGATACAGAGAGAGTATTTTAAGAACCGCTCACCTATAGATAAAACCCATATTTCTCATTTCCCTGTATGCATCCTCTTTATGATCTGATCGCACAGACCTTTTCAGCCTCATTTCCTCCATGTTCTACCTCACATTTTACACTATAACTAGTAGTGCAGTTATACTGTAACTGTAGTCAATAACTACATGTTCACATCTTATTCTCCTACCGCTTCCAAAAAAGAAAGGGAGGAAGGAAGAAAGAAAAGGCCTTCAATGATCCCACCAGGCCCCTAGGATACTCTTTTGTTTGCTAGCAAATTATGTAAAATAGAAATGTTCTTTAATTCCAAGAAGTATCATTTCCTGCTTCTTTTCTTCCTTTAGTTGAGGAATGAGCTCAGCCCTGATACTACTGCCATTTAGGTTTAAAATGATTTTTTTTTTAATGAATGTTTTGACACTAATGTGTCTAAGTTATTTTAAGAGGAGAGGCTTAGAAATACTTGGAGTATTGTAAAGAGGAATACAGAGAAAGAACAGTACCTGTGGGTTCTTAGAATCATGTTACTAAAATCAGAAGCTGACTTAGTAGACCCTGAGGGTAAGAAAGATGAAAGGCAGACAAAAAGTTGAATACCTCAAACCTTCAGGAATCCTTATTCATGTAGATCCAAAGTGATTTGGATCATGAGAACTAGAAACAATTCCCTACCTGTCTCAGCCCCATTTCTACACTTTTCTTTATCCACAGCCAGGGAAAATCTGAAAGAATATTTGGCCCATTTAGGACAAGGGAGTGGTATAGATTTCACACATACTAGACAAAAAGTGGAATAATGAATCAAGTGGAAGTGGAACTATGAATAAATTCCTTAAGTTTGAGAGCTAAACATTCAGTCGATGTACGAAACAGTCCTAAAAGAAAAAGTAGCAAGGAAGGTATTTCTCCCTTGCAAGAGCCCATCAAGCCCCAGTCCAAGTCACCATGCCACAGAGGAGGACAAATACAAAGAGAGCACACTGGGTGCAGGCATGGGTCCGCCATGTACATGCAATGTGACCTCAGCTTTCTTGCTGGATGAGGTAGTGAATACCAACACGCTATTGAACTTGAGAGACCTGGACCAGTATTTCTTAGTCCACTGTTTTCATTATTGTCGCCCTAAAAGTACTTTTTTAGACATTTTTTTCCTAATTGTCCTATCTATGAAATTTTGGTACCATGGATATCTGTTTGTATGGTGTATACATATCTGTGATTTATTCATAAGAAAGTTAAGATTTTTTGCTGCCCCTGAGAAACAATTTTTTACTCCTTAGGAACAATATTGCCCTGTTAAGAATGCATAAGCTAGCAGATGAAGGCTGACTTTATTATCATATCTGTGTTACCAAGCAAGACAGGAGACTTTCAAAGCTAGGTATAAGTGAAATGTTATAAAATTACATAATGTTAAAATATGACACAAGAACAGAAAGCTTTTTAAAAGCATTCTGTAAGTTTCAAATACAGAAGACTAAAGTTCTAAGAACACTAAAATAGGCCATGATATGTATCCAAAGTTCTAAAAGACATGTTTTTGGATATGTTGTGGTTTGAATAAACATGAAGATTATACTAATCTCTCATTGAGAATGGACATAGTTGTGGGCAAAGTGTGAAAAGCATCAAACAAAGCACAAATGGGCTGTCCTACTAGAAATGCAAATAATGTCTTTTGCAGACATTATTTGCATAGTAGGTGCAGTATTTTGTGTAAGGCACCTCAGACAAAATATAAAAGATCTTTCAACCTTTACAGTATAGTAGACTAAAGTAGAGTCAACAAAATACTAAATAAATTACTGAAAACTGTATAGTATTTTAGAGCTATGTAATTATGCTTCATAATAGGGAAAAATTGGATATGATTTTGTTTATGTAAAATCTGTCTTACTCAAAATGTCTCCCAATACTTTATAGCAAATTAGAGATTGACAGCATAGTGGTAACATTAGTGAAACTGGCTGTTATTTTTCAATTGTAGGAAGCATACATACATAGCTTTTTAAGTACAAAAGCAAACATTCAGGAATTTAGCTTCAGGAATTTAACAAGACATGTTTTTTTCAAGTGTTCTCACTAAAATCAGGGGGAAATATTTTTTTCCTCTGGAACTTTGGTGGGGAGTTTGGATGCTGACGCAGATGAGAAAAGCAGTACTTGGGTTGTGAGGCAAAGGGGTGAGGGAAAGGGCGGGTAACCACTACAAGGATTATTTCTGAGCAGAATGTATGAGATGGAAAAAAGCTTAAGAGTTAGACAAGATCATTTGACTGATATCAGTATAAAGACTAGGAAAGACAGGTACATTCTAGTTCAGTGACTTAGAGAATTGAATGCAGTATAATACTATGAAAGTTCTGCCCATACTATCTGAGTCTTTCTTCCAAATTTTACCCTTAGAATTCTCTTATTCAGTTGGCTACATCCTTTCTAAAACTCTTTTATTTAAAAGGCCTTTCCATATGAAAAGAAATGAAATATTGATACATGCTACCACATAAATAAAACTTGAAAACATTATGCTAAGTGAAGGAAGTCAGACACAGACACAAAATTGCCACATACTGTATGATTCCATTTTTATGAAATATCCAGACTAGGCAATTCCATTGAAAGAGAAAATAGATTAGTGGTTGCCAAGGGCAAGAGAAATGGGAGAATGGGGAGTGACTGCTCTAACAAGTATAGTATTTCCCACTGAGATGATAAAAATATTCTAGAACAATAGTGGTGATGGTCACCCAACATTGTTAATATACCACATGTCATTGCATTGTAGATGTTAAAATTGTCAAATTTATTATATGTATTCTAATACATCTGCAAAAGAGGGCTTTCCAGTTTATCTGATTTGACCCATAAATTGTGTTTCTTTCCAGTAATAGACCCAAGTTTTCCTTCCAGTGGTAAGTGTCTGTTTTGTAGAGCCCTGAAGACTTTGTAGCTTGGGAAGGTTTCTAAGGGAAACAAGTCAGAATTACAAATATGAAATAACCGGTGGCCTCTCTGGGAGGGGCCTATGCAGCTGTGGGGACCTGAAGCTTAACTTTGCATAGTCTCATGGCAGGCTGTTCTCAGTTCCTTCCACAAGAACTACAGAAGAGAGATTCACATTTTTTGCCTGACTATTCAGTTAGCTCCCCAGTTCAGTCCAATCCCAGGAGGTCATTTAGTAGATTACCAGTAGGTTATCTTATTCCAGTGCCTTCTGACCTCATCTCTGATGAGAAGTCAGCTAGCATATTGTTTTTTCCCTGTGTCTGATGAGTTGTTTTTCTCTTGCTACTTCCCAGGTTTTCTCTTCGGCTTTCAAAAGTTTGACTATTATGTATCTAGGTGTGGTTAATTTTGTATTTATCCTACTTTATATTCATTGAGCTTCTTGGATTTATAAATTAATGTTGTTCAAAAATTTGAGAAGTTTTTAGGCATTTTTCCTTTTGAATATATCTTTGCCCCATTCTCCATGTGTTATCCTTTTGGGACTCGATTCACATATATCTCTATGTTTTATATTGTCCCACATATCTCTGAGACTGCTCATTTTACTTCAGTCATGTTTCCCTGTTCTTCTGTTTTGACAATTTCTATTTATTCATCTTCAAATCAATGATTCTTTCGTCTGGTATCTCCAGTTTTCTGTTGAGCCCCTCTAGTAAATTTTTCATTTTAGTCATAGTATGTTTCAGTTACAGAATATCCATTTGATTCTCTATTTTTCAAAAATTTCTACCTCTTTGGGGCACCCGGATGACTCAGTTGATTAAGTGTCTACCTTTGGCTCAGGTCATGATCTCAGGGTCCTCAGATCAAGCCCTGCATCCAGCTCCCTGCTTAATGGGAAGTCTGCTTCTCCCTCTCTCTGTGCCCCTCCCCCAACTCATGTGCTCTTATGCCCTCTGTGTGTCTCTCTCTCAAATAAATAGAAATCTTCAAAACAAAAATAATTTCCTTCTCTTTATTGGATTTTCTACTCACTGAATAATTGTCATCTACTTTCCCTTAATTCTTTGAATATAGCCTCCTTCAGTTCTTTATATACATTTATAATATATAAATATATGTATTTAAATATATAAATATATATTAAATATATATTATATTATATATAATATATTAAATATATAAATATATGTATTTATATATTATAATATATAAATATATTTATTTTATAAATAAAAAATTTATGCTTTTAACTCTTTGTATGCGAGGGGCACCTGAGTAGCTCGGTCGGTTAAGCATCTGACTTTTGGTTTCAGCTCAGGTCATGATCTCAGGTTCATGAGATCAAGCCCCAAGCTTCACGTTGGGCTCCCCACTTAGCAGAGAGTCTGCTTCTTTCCCTCTCTCTCTCCCCATCCCCCTGCTCTCATTCTCATTCTCTCTCCCTCTCTCACTTTCAAATAAATAAACAAATCTTTTTGAATAAATAATAATTTTGTATGCTAAGTCAAAAAACTCAGAGAGTTTCTACTTTTCTCCCTAAATACACATCCACTTTCTTATTTCTTTGAATGTCTCATAGTTTTGCTGCATTTTGTTTTTAAACACTGGCCTTTTATCTTTTAAAAATCTATTTATTAGATTATGCTGAGTGAAATAAATCAAGCAGAGTCAATTATCAAATGGATTCACTTATTTGTGGAGCGTAAGAAATAACATGGAGGACATGAGGAGGAGAGGAGAAGGGTATTGGGGGAAATTGGAGGGGGAGACAAACCATGAGAGACTATGGGCTCTGAAAAACAATCTGAGGGCTTTGGAGGGGCGGGAGGTGAGAGGTTGGGTGAGCCTGGTGGTGGGTATTACAGAGGGCATGTATTGCATGGAGCACTGGGTGTGGTGCATGATCAATGAATTCTGGAACACTGAAAAGAAATTTTAAAAATAAAAAATTTTTTTTAATTTTATTTGTTTATATATTTGTTTTTTTATTTGAGAGAGAAAGAGAGTGCATGTGGGACGGAAGGGGCAAAAGAGAAGGAGAGACAGAAAGCTCCCGCATGAACACAGAGCCCCACTCAGGGCTGAATCCCATGACCCCGAGATGATGACCTGAGCCAAAATCAAGTGTAGGAAGCCCAACTGACTGAATCACCCAGATGCCCTAAATACTGGCCTTTTGAGTAGTATATTATAACAAACTCTGGATCCTATTTTTCTCCTGGGGGGATGTTGTTTTGTTTTCTCTGTTTAGTAAACTTGCTTAGACTAAATTTACATAGTATGTCTCCACCAAAATGTGCAGCAGCTGATACCTCTGTTCAGTTATTATTTTCTTTGCTTTTATTTTTAAGCTTGCTTTCCTAGAGATCACCCATGCATTTGTCTAGTTTGGTATTCAGTGAAAGATTGCCCAGATGTTGTTCCACGCCTCAAGCCAGTAAGTCTTCCATTTTCTGCTGATGGATCTGTGTGTGAACTGCAGAAAATATTAAATCTTTAGATTATTTTCAACTCTTCCCAGGCTTTCAACTTTCCACCAGGTTCTCTCACAGATTCTCTGCACCTGCATGTAGGTACTGTCAGCCAAGGGTAGGTAGATGACTTGGGACCTCTCTGGTCTCTATGTACATGTGCACAGCCTCAACCCTTAGGACCTATTTGAGATCTGAACATATGAGAAAGCTATGTGCTGTACCAAAAGTTTTCTTGTTCATTATTAAGAGAAATTAAGTGTAATTTGATTTCTCAAGGACCACCTTCCATTACACATTTTCTGATAGAAAATAAACCTCATTACAAAGCAAGAGCATTCCACAGCAGGGCACCACCAAAAAGTATGTATATTTTAATACACTAAACATTTACATCTAGTGAAGACTGATACATTTGTTAATGTTGTTATTCTGTGCTAAGAAAAAATAAATAAAAAGAAAAAAGAAACATGAATGACCCCTGCAGGATGTTCAGTGCCATTAAAAAATGATGACATTTTAAAATAGCCATTCTAGGTGCATCTGGGTGGCTCAGTTGGTTAAGCATCTCCCAGGGTCCTGGGATCGAGCCCCCATATCAGGCTGCCTGCTCAATAGGGAGCCTGCTTTTCTCCTTCTCTCACTCCCCCTGCTTGTCACCCTCTCTCTCTGTCAAATAAATCTTTAAAATAAATAAATGAATAAATAAATAAATAAAATTGCCATTCTAGAAGGGAGTAACTGCCAAAAAAACTAAACAAGTCTGATTTCATAGGAGGATGAAAAGCAAACTTTATAGCTACATATGATTATTTTCTGATGATTGCACTAAGGGGGAAAAGACTAATATCAAATGAAAATGAATGAAAAATGGGTGCCTTCTCTCTGAAAAGGCTATATAAAATTTAGGTTTCAGCCAAAATTAACAAAAAGCCTACCCCCCCCCCAGCCTTCAATCACCAAATATTTTCTCTTTATTTGTTTAAAAAAAAAAATCCATTTATTTATTCACCAGACATTCATTGAGCACCTGCTATGGGTCAAACACTCTATTAAATACTGAATATATGGAGTGTACAAGTTAGCCTCTGTGTCCTAAAGGACCTTACAACTCACCAAGGGAGAAGAATGAGTAAACCTAAAACGTAAGTGTACTGTAGTCAATGCTATGAAAAAGGGATCCCACCTGAAGGGATCAGAGAGTGCTTCCCAAAAGAGATGACATGAATGGATCCTGAAACATAAATAGAAATTAGTCTGGCACTTGAAGAAGGGACAAGCTGTTGTAGGTATAGGCAAAAGCGTGGAGTATTTGAGGGAACTGCAAGTAGTTTAGTAGCTGGAGCATATAATTCTAAGGGAGTGGTGAGAGGGAAGGCAAGAGAAGAAGGCAGGATCATAATCAGAAAGTTCTTATATCCTCAGTAGAGTGTTTAGTGTCACTCCCAATGTGATTCAGTACCTCTCTTGGAATTTGGGGAGACTGACATTTGGGGCCCTGCCCACAACGTGCTATGGAGAGCTATTTGTGGCTATCTTCTCCACTAGCTCAACCTGTGTTATGAAGACAGTTAGAAATAAAACTAGCCACTGATTTTGCTGATCCTCAGAACGAAGAGGGGAGAGAAATACATTAGTAAGCAACGTGAGTCTGGTAGGGCCCTTAAATTATCTTCATGTTTAGAGGTTAAAGAGGCTTGTTTGAGATTTAATTATCATTTAATCATTCCAGAATTGTTTATTCTCTGAGTGTCAGTGTCAGTCAATAAATGTAATAATCAGCACTTCCTTTTTTTCATTTTAGCTGTTTTCAGCTTAACCTTTAGCAGGTCATAGCTGCTTTTACTTGACATTTATTAACCTTTAATAAAGTAATTATTACTAGTTTAGAGCAGTCTGGTAGTGACTCCATGTTTAGTACTTCATTTAAATAATAATTGCATTTATTTTTCAGAATGATGTATTAAAAACTCATCTCTTCCTATTCTGACTAGTCTAGTTGATTATTAGCAAAATGGTTCTCTCGATGCATAGTTAGAATGCTATTTATTTTATCTTATATATTTCTCTGGGATTTAACACTCGAAAAGATAGTTATATCCATTTATAATAATTTAATTCATCATTCAGGTGATTTTTTGATTCATTTTCCAAAGGTTCCCACTTAAAAAAAAAACTATCAAGAAAAGATTGTTTAAGGGGCGCCTGGGTGGCTCAGTGGTTTGGGCTGCTGCCTTCAGCTCGGGTCATGATCTCAGGGTCCTGGGATCGAGCCCCGCATCGGGCTTCTCTCTCTCTCTCTCTCTCTCTCTCTCTCTCTCTCTGCCTGCCTCTCTGCCTACTTGTGATCTCTGTCTGTCAAATAAATAAATAAAATCTTAAAAAAAAAAAAAAGATTGTTTAAAACCACATTTTAAAAGATTATTATCTCCAATAAAAACATTTTCAAAATAATACTCAAGTCATTTTTCAGAACTACTATGATTTACATAAGGTATTTTAGCAAAAGGCCAAAAATCTAACAGAAAGAATTACTAGGGACAAGATGTTGAGCCCAGAAGGGTAACATGGCTCAGAATGACATAATTATTCAATTCGACTTCAAAAAATTCTCTTAAATTAAAATCTCTCCCCCCTGGTGTTGTGGCCACTGTTTCAGTTCAAACCTTTATTAAACTCTTACCAGAGCAATGATGTCATTAGTATCCTCAATTCCATACTCTCCTTCTCCTTCAGAAACAAAGGTGATGGTGCTGCTCTCTTACTTAAATCCATTGGCTGCTCACTGGTCACTGGGAAATGAAAGCTTACTTTGGCACATAGCCCTTCATGCCAAAAGCAATCTATCATTCAAACCCTACTTCTGCTTTTCAAGGTCAAGGCCAGTGTCCCATTTGGTTTTTTTACCTATACCACATGATGCAGAACAGAAACATAGTAGGACTTTGTATTTAGTTTCCTATGGCTACCATAACAAATTATCATGAACTTTGTGACTTAAAACACAGTAATTTATTCTCTCAGAGTTCTGGAGGCTAGAAATCCAAAATTGATATCACTAGGCTGAATTCAAGGATAGCTCATAGTTATGCTCCCTCTGAAAGCTATAGGGGAAAATCTGTTTCCTGACTCAGCTTCTGGTGGCTACAACATTCCTTGGTTGTGGCTATATCACTCCAGTCTCTACCTCCATGGTCACATTGCCTTCTCTCCTTCTGTCTGAGTAACCCTTCTGCCTGACTTGCTCTTATAAGGATGCTTGTAATTACATTTTGGGTCTACCCAGATCACCCACGACATAATCTCCCCAGATTGTGCAGGTATTTAGTACATAAGATCGCATTTATCTAGTACATAAAAATTGGGTACTAAATGATTTAAGGAAGACTTGACATTGAGGGTCCTGAGCTATAAAAAAATAAATGAGCCAATGCACTGTGACACATACAATGAGAGAAGAACTGCTTAGAAGGTAAACTGCTAAGAAAACCTTGGTACTCATAAAAAAAAATCTAGAATGAATGTACAGATTTGGGATTTGTAATCAAGTAGAAGATGGTTAAAGTCATGAAAACTGTGAGAACACTTTAAGGAATTATTGAGGGCAGCTGTTCTAGTCCAGTGTGCTGATCTTCCAAGTAATTTATAGTAGAGTTGGACAGATGGACACATGTCCAAGGTGGTAAATACTAATATAAAAGTACCCACAAAGTGCTGTGGAGTAATAGATAGGAATATTTAGCCCAAGTTCATAGAAGGTGTAGCGCAAAATATCACACACCAAGTATCAGTCCTAGGGGAGAAGAACATGGTGCCCTGGTTGCCAGTCCCAGGGGAGACCTCCAAACACTTCTACCTATTGCATCTTGGTATTGGCATCACCAAGGAAAACTCAAGAGTTAAATACTGGAGGAAACAATACTTAGGTTTTCTTTACTCTTCTCTATAGAAGAGGTACAGCTATATCAGCTCCAGTAATGTGTATCCATCTTTCATGGCTAGCAAGTACCTCTACCCCTTCCCCAACACAGGACAGTTGACCTACAAAAATCCCTTCTGTGCTGCAGCTCTCCCCATGAAATCTAAAATACTGGAGGCCAGGAACATGTCCAGGGACCCTTGCTTACACACTTAAGCAGAACAAAGTAACACCCACTGAACTTGAAAAGAACAAAGGATCACTCTACTCCTCTGCTTGTTCTCTCTCTCCCTCTCTCTCTCCTTCTCTCAAATAAATAAAATCTTCAAAAAAATACCACAATAACAATTCATATTATAGTCGCTCCGTAACACTTTAATTTTTTAAAGACTTTTTAAATTTATTTGACAGAGAGAGCACAATCGGGGAGCAGCAGGCAGAGGGAGAGGGAGAAGCAGGCTCCCTGCTAAGCAGAGAGCACAAGGTGGGGCTCCATCCCAGGACCCTGGGATCACAACCTGATCCAAAGGCTGATGTTTAACCGACTAGGCCACCCAGGCACCCTACTCTGTATCACTTTTAGTTAATTTGATTAACAACTAAAAAAAAATAATAATAAAATCATTGAGATTGTGGGAAGAAATGTTATTTAAATTTAAATAGGATGTATCTTCAAATATTTATGCCCAACACCCTATTCATTTCAAAAGCCAACACAAACACCTTTTATTTCCCTTCTAATTAAAAGAGGTCCTCTCAGTTGGGGCCACTTAATAGTCTGGATATATTCTTATTATAACAAATGCTCAACATAAAGAAATAAAACTATATTAACATTTCCTTAGAACAAGGTAGTGTGTTTATAAATGTTGAGCTTAAATTAATATCTAATTGGTCCTTATGCCTGCAGGTGTTGTATCCCTGGGAGACCCTTGTTCTATTACTTTGTTTCCAGGTCAACAGGTTGCATTTTATTGTATTAAAAGAGCCAGACAGTGTCCTGACCTCCCTGCCCTCCCAATGTCAGATCTGAAGAAGAATAAAGCAATTAAGTTCTTAATTATATTCTATTAGCAAAAAAGTAAGAAAATAACCTTTTATTCCAAATATAAAAGTTGCCTCTCCTGTCTACTCAGATTTAATTTTCCCAGGTACACTTTCCTTCATGGTGATATTCAACACCCTGAAACTCTTGCTCTTGCACTTTTTGCACTTTTGAAAAATGTCAACACTCAATTTTATAGCATTTGATTTAACGCTTTCGGGGACACTTTCAACCTTTCATAATTTATAGTCATCTCCCAAAAATGTGTGATAGTCACAGTTAAGGTAGCAGTCAGAATAAAAGGTCAGTATATAGATTGAAGTGTTATAAGACAGCAATAAAGATAATGGACTAAAAAAAATGCAAAGCAGAAACTAACTTCTTTCACACCTCATCATCTCATTATCACCTCATTACCAAATTCCTAAAAGTTCATCATTTTGAAAATGTGATATGTTGCAACTTGCATAACATTATTATTCCTGGAATCTTTCAACTATTTATCACAGTGATCTAAATAATAGCATCAAAATTTTTTCAGTATGCAATCATGTGTATGCATTCTCTTTTCTCTTTGTCCTTAGTCTGTACAGACTATACCATTTCCAACTGTTACTTGATTTCATAGTATCTAACCTAGAAAATGGAGGCTAGGTCTTGTTTTGTAAACAGAGTATCTTAAAATACAAACTTAAAATAAGTCAAGTTTTAATCCTGTAAAATGTACTCCAAAGAAAACTCAATAATCCTTGAAATCAAAGGTTTAAGATGATCTTTTTGTGATCCATGCCATTAAAAATAAAGCTGTTTTGTTTTCCTCAATAAAAAATGTATGAATTATTTAGACACTTTTAAATGAAGGCATGACAAAAGCATTGAGCATCAAGTTTCCTTTTTTTTTTTTTCCACCCTAGAAACTAGGAATCTCAGATGCCAACTTTTAAGTTCTATAGGTCTTGAAGTCATGCCATATGAGAGATGTTTCATCTGAAGACAGCTCAATTTGAAAAGATTGTCAGTCATTCATTTTGTGTTCAACAAATATTTGATATCTCAATCAGTACCCACCATTCACTTTGGAAGAAGAATATTCCCCCCAGGCAGTACAATCATAACCAATGCTTACATCTAAAATAAGTTGGAGAGATTCAGTTCACTATAAAGACTCTTTTTACTCCCAAAGTGGGTCAAGTTCTTGTAGTGGAACTATTGTGGAAGAATGGAAACCAGGTCACCAGAAATGTGTATCACAATCATCTAGAAACTTGTAAAAAATATACATGCCTATTTCCCATGCTTGCGGATCTGTATTTTTGACAAATCTGCATTTTCCTATAGCAATTCTAATGAGAAACTACTTCTAAGAACTACTAATCTAAACTAAAACCTTACTAAGGGGTAGTCATGTCTTATTTGTCTGTCCTCAAGCCTACTCTGTGCCTGAATCATGCCAGGATTTCATAAATATTACTGAATGTCTGAATGGGTAAGTGAATGTCATCAGTGTGTCAAAAATAAAAGAAATTAGGGGCTCCTGTGTGGCTCATTTGGTTAAGCAGCTGCCTTCAGCTCAGGTCATGATCCCAGTGTCCTGGGATCGAGCCCCACATTGGGTTCCTCGCTCAGCAGAGATCTTGCTTCTCCATCTCTCTCTGCCTGCTGCTCTGCCTACTTGTACTCTCTATCTCTGTGTCAAATAAGTAAAACCTTTTAAAAAATTATAAAAATAAATAAATAAATAAAAATAAATAAAAGCAATTAGTTCTGGCCATGGGTATCACTGAGAAGGTAGCATTGAGGTAGTGCTTAAGGTATGAGAAGAATCTTTAATTCTCTACCTAAAAAGAACAGAGCCCTGAAAATAGATTTTTAAGGAGCATCACAGGAAAATGGGCCGTTATTTTTGGACTGGAGAACTTCCAACCTCTCAGCCCATACTACAAAAGCAGCAGCCTATTTGTCCGGCAACTGAGGCGCGCCCAAATGCTCCTGAATTACTTCCGAACTTTCAGTGCCTCATGGAATATATGACTCATCACTGCACTATCAAAAAAAAAGTAATTGCTATTTATAAAACATAGAACTTGTGACTAAGATACTGGAGGATATTAGATTTCCATTTAGAAACTACACTTAAATTGGTGCTAATTTAGCCATGTAATTTAGCATGAGAGTCTCCCAAATGGAGAGAACAGGCAGATACAAATTTAATAAAAATGGAAGATATGTCCAAAGTATTCTTTATTGACCCACCTAAAATTTCAAAAACCAGAACTCGATGGACTATCCAAAAAACAAACTTGACATGAAAGAAGCTTTTGCATTCTAAATGCTTGCAAAACTGGTTTATATTTTTGCTTTCTAGGAAAAAACCAAGCCAAGAGTTTTTAAATATATATATTTAAAGTTATTATACACCCATTTAACCACAACCCAGCTCAGGATATTAAGTATTTCAACACCAAAGAATGTTCTTCCCTTCTGCCGCCTCCCAGTCCATTCCATTTTTTCGCCCACAAAAGTAATCACTGTCCAGTCAGGGGATTTTATTAGTAAAACTAAAAATAAGTGGAAAGTTGTCAGTAAAGAGAGCTCCATTTAAAAACTCAGGATATTTTTGTCTTCTTTTCATTTACCTTAAAGAAATTTTACATATAGTTCTTCAGTAGTAAGGGCACCTTAAGAGATTATTTCAGTATATGTTCTCTAAAAAAAAAAAAAAAAAAAAAAAATTACATTCTATGTTTTATTATCTCACCCTGTAAACACATGGAATTATTTTGCTAATTCCTTCAACACACATTTATTGGGTAACCATTATATGCCGGCCACTCTTCTAGGCTCTGAGAATACAAATCTCTGTTGCATACTTAAGATTCCACTCTCCTGACGCATACATTCTAGGCAGTGGGCAGTGAATGAGCAATCAAATAAATTTATAAGAAAATAAATAGGAACATTTCAAAAGTGACCAGGTGTAATAAACATACTGAGAGTAATGATAGAGGTGAACAGTCTGGCGGCAACATTAGTTTCAAGGATAGGCTCCTTTCAGGAATAACATGTCAGCTAGAACTTAATGATGAGAAGGCATCAGCCATGCAAAAATCATACAAAAGGGAAGGAGGGTTCTAGGCAGAGTACAAAGGGCTTAAATGGGGAGGAAATATGGAAGATTTGCAAAACAGAAAGATCGGGACCAAAGTTCGGGTTCCCCCAAAATACAGGTTGTACCACAGGCTTAGGAACAAGCAATTTTTTGGAAGTGATCCCAGAGAGCATGCAAAGGCCTGGGGATAGAAAGAGCAAGGGGGAAGTCAGTGGAAGGGGACATGATCGTCACTGCTCTGTGTGAGCAGGGCTCAGTTCTTCAGGAACCTCTTGAAAAGCCTACAGAAGGTCTGCAAAGAATACTCACCCAAAGGGTGAAAGGCAGTAGCGTTCTGACCACCACTTTTTTGAGGTTGTCCCCCAGGACATTAACCTTGCTCTTTTAGGCCATGTGTGCACGGGAGTTAAAGGGGCCTGTGAGAGGTCCTGCGTCCATGGCAAAAGTGATTTATTCTCTTCCTACAGTGAGAAGTAGAGTCTGTTAAGTCCCAAGTTCCCTGGGAACTGCCCAGTACAGCCACATCTGAAGTCAGTTGAGCCCAGGTATCTGACATGCTATATTAAGGGCAAGTGAAGCAGGAGCATAGTGATTAAGTAGAAAGAGACGAGTGAGACAGGAAACCAAGGGCCAGAGCACATCCAGCACTGTGGGCCCTCGTAAAAAAAAAAAAAAAGAAAGAAAGAAAAAAAGTTGGATTTTATTCCAAATGTAGTAAGAAGCCATCGTTTTAAAAGCTAAGGAGCAGTATAATTGACAATTGCCCAAATGAGGCTATTGAACCAAGAAAGGTGAACACTGTGTGATGATGTCTAGAAGGAATTCTTTTTAAAGTTTTCCTTGATCAAGGATACAAAATCACCCTGTTATGTACAGCTGAAATATTGAATATATTTTGATATAAAATCAGAGACATCCTTGCATGATCATAACCTGTGCCTAGCTCTTCAAATCCTCTCCTTTTTCTAGGCAGAAGGGTTGTGTTTGAATCCTGAGATGTGTCGGGCTTTCTCTCAGATCCTGGCCTTCAGACATGTTGCTCACTGTTCGAAACGCTCCCTGCTCTTCACTTAGCCCAATTTCTCATTTTTTATATTTCAGTCTAATTACTAGTCCCACTGAAAATTCCCCTCTGCCCGCCGTCTGAAAGAATCTCCTGCTCTCCTCTCCTGTAGCACCGTGTGATATTCTTAACGCTTCACGTAATGTGTCATTTTATACCCAGTTGTTTAATTCCTATCTCCCCATTCAGACTGTAAATTTAATACAAAATGGGACTGTATCTATTTTATTCACCACAGTGTCACAGTGCCTAGCAGTGCCTGGCACAGAGAAATCCAGTAAATGTTTATTGAAAACAAATGAATGAGGGACGCCTGGGTGGCTCAGTCGGTTAAGCATCTGTCTTTGGATCAGGTCATGACCCCGGGGACCTGAGATAGAGCGCCACATTGGGCTCGCTGCTCAGCAGGAACCTGCTTCTCCCTCTCCCTGCCACTCCCTGCACTTGTACTCTCTCTCTGTCAAATAAATAAATAAAATCTTAAAAAAAAAAAAAAAAGGAAGGAAGGAAGGATTGATTCAAGATCTAGTTGAGTCATGCCAAAGTGACCCTTTGCCCCTCATGAAGGAAGGCTATGGAACACCTTCAAGGGACTTTAGTGCAAAACTAGACACAGTAAAAAAAACGTTGCTTTTGGCAAATGGTATCTCTGCAAAATATTTGTACGAAGCTATTTATTGGAGACTTGAGTGACACCTTTTGTAATAAAACAAGGTATCCCTTAAATAGTGTGTCTTATGGACTATCACATGCCTTCATACCTAAAGTTTTCCTGAAGGAATTAGGTTATCGCCAACAATATTTTTGATAAGAAATGAGTCTGAATAACTTCCAGATTAGCAAGCTCTTTTTTGTTCTTTTTCAGAACAACAAAATCAATAACTTGATTTTCAATATCAGAAGTTGAAAATAACTACAATAACTACAATTAAAAGGTCTACTGTACCTCTGCTTTCTATGTGAAAGGCTTAATCGGTTTCAGGGAAATGCTGACGTAGGATTAAGACAAATTGTGTCCTGTGTTTGAAAATCCCATAGAATACTCAACCTTACTAAATCCCAAGGATAGCAGTAGCTTCCTACATAAGATTAAACTGGCAAACAACTCTCTGTCCTTTGACTTGCATTGTTGGTTTCTATTTTACTTTAATTAGATTTAAAACAACTAAGATTTTCTGCCCTATTTTACAGGTTAGTGTAAATAAAACCTGTCAAAAATTCAGTTCTATTGTGTAATAACTCCTTGTGCTAAAGTCTAGTATTTTGCATATATGTGCCATGGAGGGAGAAGGAAAGAGATTAATTTTAAACGAAATGAATTAAGAACTGAATTCAAGACACCTAACTATGGGAAACAAGCTGAGGACTGCTGGAGAGGAGGTGCATGGGGGCATGGGGGTAACTGGGTGATGGACGGCAAGGACGGCACTTAATGTAGGGAGCACTGGGTGTTCTGTGCAACTGATGAATCACTAAATTCTGCCTCTGAGACTAATAATACACTATTTGTTAACTACATTGAATTTAAGTAAAAACTTTTCTAGAAAAGAACTGAATTCAAGTTAAGATTTAATAAATTCTGAGAAAAGGGTATTTAAATATGTATTAGTTCAAATACAATTTTAAGTTGCAGAGAAAATTTTAATTCAGTTTTAACTGATTGGCGAGTTCGCAACAACTCATAATGTTAGTTACCAAGAAATATAGTTTTTGGTTTTTTTTTCCAGGAAACAGTTGAAATCCACGAAACAAAACTTCAAATGATTCTTACTAAAAAAAAATTAAAGTTGCCTCTGGTATTCAGAGACCTGTTCCATGCTATAACCTGTCTCAGAAGAAGGTTTTCTGAACCCAATAGGTAATCCCCTTCCAAACCAGTTCTATTTCTGTGCTATAGTGAGCCTAGCAGTTTCGGATTTGTTGAGTGAAGCAATTTAAGAATTGCTTCCTGCAGATGGAGATGCATTTTATGGTGAATCATTGGAGCTTTAAAAATAACAAACTGCTGGAAAAGAGGCTTAAAATGATCCCCCAAATAGTGAAATCTTATCTAGCCCATCTGATAGAGCAATTGAGGGGAAAGAAACTAATTGAAACTATGGAAACAGCAGGAAAAGTTGACTATTTCTCTTTTTTTATCCATTTAATGTAAAAGAAAATGGTCACATCTAATAGAGTGTCAAAAAAATGTTAACTAGGTATAAATGCTTTTAAAACTGTCCTTTACCTTCCATAGGGTCACTGAACTGAGTAGCTGGCCTCCAGCGGAAACACCTTTTGATGCAGGCTGGCCATTGTACATGGTTTTCAAAGAAATAGCACGGTCCATTTAAACATCATGTCAACCAATTCCAAGAGGAAATTTAATCTTTTCCAGTGCAAAGAAGTTGAAAACTTAAACTTTTAATTGAAAAAGCCTGAAGCTACTTTCAACCTCTTGTATTTAAAACTCAAATTATCCCTTTCAGGATTAAAGAAAAAAAGAGAGAGAGAGAGAAGACCACATATCAAAGGTAGCAAAGCAGTGATTTGTTATCAGTAGTTCTTTTTTTAGGAAAGCTGTTTTCAGTTCTCTGAGCTTTGTATTTCAATTGTATCAGCTTAACAGAAAATGTTCTTCCAAGATCATGTCCTGAATATGTGTAAATTTGAACTCTAATAGAATAAGTTTCCAAATAATGCAGGAGACAAGATAAAATAATTGCCTTTCTACTTCAGAATTAGTTTTAGGTGGGAGTTCCTTATATTTAATTAGTACATTCAGCATAACAATAGACTAAGGGGAAATACTTGATGCCAGACAGAGAACATATTTTGTTTGGGATAGCCCCTGTTTACTCCTGTTGCCCTGACATCCTGTCCAGTTTAGTACTCATCAAAGATGTTTCATTTTATAAGGAATTATCACCACCATCATCATATATCACTTTATAAAGAATTATCATCATCATCATCATCATCATCATCATCATGAACAGTTTTGCATGAAAATGAGCTGGGATGCGTTTTGTCTAGTAAGCTCTCTCTCATACACTTAGCATCTCAACTGTGCCCACAAAGCTAACCAAATTGACCTTAACCCCCTGAGCCACCCAGGCGCCCCACTAACCAAATTGTCCTTAAGAAGAACAGCTATGGCATGTATGACAGTTATATTCATAAAAGAATATTCAAAAAAAAAAAAAGAATATTCACTTAAGCCTAAAAAGAGCTTTGCCATACCATGTTTCCACACACATGGGTGTCTTTCCATGTGGTGATAACAAAAGTATAATGGTAAATTCTTTTAATGCAGCCTTTCTGATTTTATTGTATGGTAAATAGCCGGTCCAGCACTTTAAATTCTTTAGGTATTTGAGTCAAAGTTTATTTTCCTTCAGGTGCCTCTTCCCCCAACCTTAACTAACATAATAATCCATAGGTTCTCTTAATTATAATCAAAACTAAATTGTTTTTTACAGCCATAACTTATTTTGACACTACCTAACATATTCACTAAGATATCCATGGATACTTCAAATATATGTATAATTAGCTCATCATATTCTCCTCCTACTTTCCAAATTCATGTTCTTCAGTTCTAAGAACGGCATCAAAATCTATTGTTATCCAAACCAGAAACCAACCATCAAGTTGAATAGATATTTTTCCTCTAAACATCTATTAAATCATTTCTCTCCATGCCTGCTTCCATTGAGTTTATTTCACTTCTACTTGGATTTCAATGATAACCTTCTCCCAGCTGCCTTATCTGAACATAATTCAAGGTCCAGGCAGGAGACAGAAGCCACACAGTAATTTAGGAATATTTAATATGAAGAATTATTAACTAGTAACAGGATTAACTCCTAAGTGGCAAAGAATACCTTAAGAGTTTAGATATACCAAATGTAGGGGGCAATCCTTACCTTTAGGGCTGGGGAAGAATACTCAAAAAGAGAATAAATTTTGAACACACACACACACACACACACACACACACAATACTTACACTACTTTAGAGACCATGTGGTCACTGGATATAGAAAAGTTCACTGAGATGCCACAGACCAGGACTGGGAAAGAGGAAGCTATTCACTGAGGGGCTGAAGAAACTCACTAGGAAGCCACCTGCTGGGATATTGCTGAAACTCATGGGGAACTTCATGGGGAAGCCATCTCCTGGGATGTTAAGGACCTCCCTGAGAAACCACCCACAAGGCTGCTGCTAAACTTACTAGAACTTTGCCCACGTGGCAGGGGAGGGGATGAAATGCTGTTAAAAGCCACCCACTCAAGAACCAGCAGAACTTTCTGAAAAGCCACTCTTGAAGGCACTATGAAACTTGCTGAGAATCCACCCACTGGGACACTTGAGTCTCACAGAAAACCCAGCTGGAGCATGGACTTACTGTGAATTCACCTGAGGAGATGCTGCTGAAACTTGCTGGGGGCAAGCACCACTGGGTTTCTTGCATATATGCCCAACAGGAGAAAGCAGAGAAGAAAGGGCATCCCTTCTTTACTCAGTGTCCCTCCGGTACATTTTCCACACCATAGCCTCAGAATGATAATTCTAAAACACAGTATGATTATTTCTCTGCCCAAAACCCTGCAATAGGGTAAAAAGAAAGGAGAAACAAGAAGAAAAATGAGGTGGGAAGTGAAGGGTTAATTTTGATGACTGCAATTTTATGCAGTAGAGTGTGAAAGGAAGTCATCTCACAAGAATGTGGGACATAAGGCTTAGAGCTTGGGAAAGATCTTAACAACCAGTTTTGTAGGAGGAAAGGAGTGAAAGCCAAAATTAGTACAAACTTTTTGACAAATGATTTGGGAATGTTACCTGGACTAACAAAAATGTGTAGTCTATGCTACAGGGAGGAAGCTGGATGACTTGAAGGTCTGAACTGGGTTTGAGACTGAGGAAATAATCTCGTGTATGATGGGTAAATGTTGAGTGACAAATTTTATATCGTTCCCTATAATTGTTCTTTTTTAAAAGATTTTTATTTGAGAGAGAGAGAGAGAGAAAATGAGTAGGGGGAGGGGCAGAGGGAGACAGATACTCCCTGCAAAGCAGGAGGCCTGACTTGGAACTCAATTCCAGGACCCTGGGATTATGATCGGAGCCAAAGGCAGGGGTTTAACCGAGTCACCCAGGTGCCCTGTTCCCTATAATTGTATAGCAAACCTTATATCTGAACCTCAGCACTATAAGCTAAATAGTGGTTCAAGGGGTAGGCATTAAACATCTTCTAGTCACTAATCTCTGATCCATATTATTCAGGACATGGACCATGTATTAGGATGTTTGGGACAGTTCCATATGTCCCCCCTTTTCCTGTAGTTTGAGAGCAAGTCTGATCCATCAACATATTTAGAGGCAAGAAGTCCTCCAAATTTCTTGTTTTCTCCCCATGCAAAATTACAGCATCAAGCATTTGGTGAAAGTGAGAAAGTGGGATAAATTAAATTTTTTGTTGCAAGTTCAACATAGGAATATAGCAATGTTCATAAAGAATGTTTCCATGTTTATAAACGTGTGTCTTTCTAGGGAGTTATTTGCTATTCCTATGTGTGTGAGGAATAAATCCCTCCCCCAGCAATTTTGTAAATATTTCTTAATAGCAGAAAAGAGCAATCATCAATGCCGCCAGCACTGTTTCCACCTCCCTGGCAACAGTTGAATTCACCATGGAAACAGCTGAGTAGAAATTGTGTGTATGTGAACATTAGTGAGGTCAAGGGAATGGGTGAAACAGCACTTTGTTGGCTTAAATATTTTAAGGGAATTTTTGTTTCTTTTTAGTAGGAGTTAAAATAGCATTTTAAAAGCTTATACCAACTCTTCCAGCCTGAAATAGCCTCCAAATAGGCACATTATCTTCACAGGAAATTATCTGAGAACTCCAGAGCTTCATAAGCACTGCATTTACTGATTCTGTTATATTAAATCTTGCCCAAATTGCCCTTCCAGTGCAAGGGACTGGAGACTGGCTAATTTTGCAATGAACATGGAGTAAGAAAATCTGTTACGGAATTGTTGCTTGGTCACAAAGTCTAATCTTAAAAAACCCTGAGATATGTTTCTAATTTGGGGAGGTAATTTTAGACACGTGAAATGAGACAGTCATTCAATAATCATGAATGCATTCTTTTATTTTCTCTCCCACTGGTAACCTCTACCTCATCCTTTTTTTCCCCAACCCATTTCTCTTTGTACCAGACTCTTTTCTGTTTGCTCTTATCCCACAGTTAACTGATTCAGATTCAATTAATTGTATGTTTCATCTTTGCCCACTTCCTTTCCCTATCATCTAATGAGCAGCTCATCACTGCTGGCACATTCTCCTGCATCTCTCATTTAAGTTACTTAGATTATGGCCCCTTGTACCGTGTTAGCTCCCATTTGGGGTTGGATATTTTCTGAGGCTCCTCTCTTAGAAGCAAAACTTTATCTCCATTTCCTAAGAACTAGTATGTCCCTTGGCTAAAGGAATGAAAAGGATGGCTCTTGCTGGGAAGGAAATTTCTGATCATCCTTCTCACCAATGAAGAAGTTTTTATAAAGTGAACCATGGCTTTAAGAGAAAGCAGAAGGGAGAGAGGGGGAAAGAGAGAGAAATTATAACATAAATTCAATCTTCCTTCACAAAATATGCACAGGATTGGATTGGACAGATCCTAGAGCAAGAAAAGACCAAAAAAAAATATTGTTGTGAATTATCCCTCTTTTTTTATATCACCTCTTCACATGTAATTCTCACTTTTATTATTGCTCATATCCTTTTTTATCTTCTTTATTTCTACCTTTAATAAAATCTTTTCACATAAAGAAGAAAGTTCCTTGAAGCTGAAGGACATTTCCCTTGAGCTCTCCCTTCATGAGTATATTATATAGACTTTGTTTTCTTAAGTTCAGTTTCTAGGCCACCTTAAGATAATTTTGGTTTTGCATT
This sequence comes from Mustela erminea, assembly GCF_009829155.1. Taxonomy (NCBI): domain Eukaryota; kingdom Metazoa; phylum Chordata; class Mammalia; order Carnivora; family Mustelidae; genus Mustela; species Mustela erminea. The sequence goes on along the minus strand of NC_045617.1, from coordinate 106,150,153 downwards.
TTTTTCTGTTATATTCACATTTGGCTACTTTCAAAAAGAAAAAATGAAAAATGTCAAAGATGATGGTGTGCCTTACAGCAAGAAATAACATCCTTTGAGACAGCTCTGTCCTAGAGACAGACTATCTGTGGATGAGGCGACAGTTGAGTCTCCAAGCACAGCTGACAACTCACTTGAAAAGAATTCAGAAATTGTAAGGAAGACTAGAGGTGGAGGTGGGGAGGCTGGTGGGTATAGCTTTGTAATCAGCAGACTCTTACTGTGTGGTGTGAAATTCATGAAAAAGGAATGAAAGTTCCACTTGAACCACAGCTACTTGGGGTCTCATTTACATTCTTAAGCCAGTGCTGTGGTACTATAAATAGAAGAGCCTATACATAGAGATGGGTTATTTCTGCCAATAGTAATTTTTATTTTTTAGAAGTATCTAGAGACATTATTCATAAGGACTCATTTCGGCTCACTTTCCTGCTGAGAATCTCCCTCTCTTGACACCGTGGGTGGTCAACTTTGAAACGCGCTAATGATCCATTAGACACAAAGGGTGCAGGAAGAGTTATTTATTTTTTTTAAGTTAATACATGCAGGAGTCCTTTTAGTTCTAGAACATTTTCAGGCATCTGGCTGTTATGTAAATAGAGGCATCCTTTTCAAGCCAGCATCTTTGATTTTTTTTAATCAGCTAAATTTTCTAAAGATAATTTTTAATACCCGTAGAAACTTAATGACAGTCATCTTGATACACTAACCATATTGTGACTTGTAATTGAATATGCTATAATGGTTACAGTGCCAAAATAAACAGATGTTTGCATACACTTATATAGGTAGCACTTTCTAAACTAAGCTTTAAAATGACTGACTGAATGTTTTCCTACTTTATGTTGCTAAGTGTAATATACATCCAGTAGAACATATATGGCCCTAGTAAAATAAAAACCCTCTAATCTTTGTCTTAATGGATAAATATTGTATTTTCAGATATACATTAGTCAAAGGCTAAAATGTAGCCTGAAAAGAGAAAATTATAATGCCCTGGCATCCTGCTAGAAACAATAGTAACTGATGCCCACCAACCTTTCATTCTGGTGAGGAAATCTGTCTCAGGGGAGCTGGCTTTTGCACAAAGTAGGCTGTGCAAGAGGATCGCATGGTGACATCTTTAAAACACAGAATCTTGGGCCTCACCCTTGATCTCCTAAATCAAAATCTCAGAAAGCAAGGGCAGCTGGGGAGTCTGCATTTTAAAAGCCACGTGATTGATTCCCAGGTAACATTCTGTGGTGCCAGTCCTCAGAGAAGCTTTTAGAAGCCACTGGCATTTGAATCCATTTATCACAGAGCTAAGGCCTTAAAATCCTTGCCTACTGCCTAAATTCCCTTTTTATATACTTACGCTGTGTCTTATAAGGATCTGTTCATGCCCTTATGTTGTCTTCCCAAACAAGAGCAGAATTACATCTTCTGAACTCCGTGGCAAGTAACTCTGTCCATAACATAGGTGCACAGCGAATACTGGTTGACAGCAGTTGGCAATAAATATGGGGTTATGGTTTACAGGTAAGAACGTCACCGATACCTGGGTTCTTTCTCAGACCTACTTTTAATTCTAAAAAGTGCTCTGACTTCCTCAGAGGAGGCTTTGCAAAACAGTTTTCCATATGGTTCCAGATCTGTGAAGGGTAAGATTTTGACAACTTTTTCAAATTAAAAAAGTGGACTGCATGTAAATCTATTCTCCCATAACTAATTAAACAGTATCCAGTACATTCACAGAGATGTTCCAACATTTAAAGTGAACTGGGTGATGGGGCGCCTGGGTGGCTCAGTGTGTTAAAGCCTCTGCCTTGGGCTCAGGTCATGATCCCAGGGTCCTGGGATCGAGGCCCGCATCGGGCTCGCGGAGCCTGCTTCCTTTCCTCTCTCTCTGACTGGCTCTCTGCCTACCTGTCATCTCTGTCTGTCAAATAAATAAATAAAATCTTTTTTAAAAATAAATAAATAAATAAAAATAAAGTGAACTGAGTGAAGGAGGGTGACATCGTATTAATCATTGTTTCCAAACAATGGACTGTCACCTAGGACAGCCTCAGGACACTTACTTTCTTGGTCAACACTGCTGTTTGCTTCAGGGTGTGGAGAGCTGTCATTAGAGTTAAGTGACAACAGACTCAGCTGACTTGCAGCTTTTGTAGAAGCTGAGATTTCGTAATAGGATCTTTGGCAAGATCTGAAAAGGAGAAAACTTTTGGTCCAAGTAATACAGCTGGTAGCAAAAATAGATTTTATTAAAACTACAGGTGAAGTACTGAGCACTCCAGGAAATATTTTGAAACTCGAAGGTACAATTGAAGTGAAATATACAGAGGCCTCATCATCTGGCAAAATTTTAGTTGGTTAACACTGACTCTTCCTAATGGAAAGTCAAGATGGCCAAGAGGGCTCTGGGCACTTGTTCATGGTCAGCAAGATGAGAGGATCTTCCTCCTGCATGGAGCATTTTCTCTAGAATTTAATTTCTCTCCCTGCTCTAGCTGCCTGCTGATGTGCAGATGCACGCGGTTAGTCATCTCCACATGAATTTATAACAACCAACTTCTTCCAACACCTGATGAAAGCAAAAAGGAAATGAGGCTTGATTGATCAATAGGATATGATTAAAATTAGTGCTTTCCCTGGTTTATAACAGAAAAGCATCTTTCCTGTGTTTCAAATCTGGTTAGGTCTATATGATTCAAGCACTTAAATCAATCAATATTTAGATTCGTTTGACTTTCATATATGTAGCATTCTCCTTTACTATAAAAAGATGAATTTGGCCCTTCCAGAATGCAGCTTCAAGAGTGTTATACTCCAGGACTTCGTCCCAGAGTACAGGTGCTTAATACTGAACTTCCAATTCCAAGTTAAGTGAATGGGGGTGAAATTACATGGGATTTATCCATGGCCCCAAACAATATTAAGCTCCTACCTAACACTTTAAGTCACACCAGAACGTATCTCTCTATCCCTGCCAGGTGGTCTGGCTATGCTTTTACCACTGTTCTCAGGCAAGAAGAAACAGCATTAGCTCAAGGGTCCTCGAAATTCTGGTTTGTAAGCCCCAAAACAAAAAAGTTTGTTTAGGGCACTTTATAACCATCTTAGAGACATTGATCCTAGTATGATACTTTCCTGAAAGTAAATTTATTTTGGACTAAGGGGGTTAAAAGATGGAAAGAGGGTATGAAGAGACCAGAAGAATATGAAAGACAAGAACATTCCCGGGTATGGGGAAGATCTCCAAATAGATTGAGAGGCTGAGTCGTGAAACCAAAGACACTGACATCCTAACCTGGGGAACGGTCCTGGCACCTGTCCCTAAGCGTTAACAGTCATGTTTAGAAGATAAGATGTAAGCAGAAGGAAAAAACCCTGAAGATTCATATGCGGCAAGGTGTGTGGACTAAAGCAAAAAAGGGGAAGACAGGGGAAGGGAAGGGCATTAATATTAAATAGAATTCATTTAATTGTAGATGACAAAACCCCCATTCAAACTGGCATGAAGACTAAAAAAAGGGGTTAAGCTCCACTGGCTCATATAACTGCAGAGTAATCGTTAGATCTAGTACCCAAATAATATCATCGACCATCTGTCTGCCCCAGTGCCTTGCATTTGCACCGCTAGGGACTGGTCATCTCTCCTCTGCCAGACTCTCCCCTTGAATGGGCAAAGCCCCCAGCAGCTACCAGGTCAGTGGGCACTGGGAATGGTGGAGGAATGAGTTTACAAAGGCAGGCTGGGGTTGCCTTTACTTTAAAAGGGTGGAATAGATGCAGGGGAAGCAGAAACACCAGATTCCCAGTCCCCTTCCCCTCTTGGAGGAGGCTTGCCGAGCAGGTGAGCATAGTTTCAGCTCCTCTCTCACAGACGCTCTCAGCCTGGGGCCACCAAGCCATACTTGAAGCCAGGGAGGTGTTGAGTCATTTTGGCTCCCCACCGTGCTTTTCTTGCCAAGTTACCTCAAAGGTGGCTCTTGAAGGACTTTGTCCTCAGCGGAGGAAGCTTATCCCCAGCTTGAAATTCTCCTGAGTGTTGCGCCTACGATGTTTTCTTCTAATCGACATTTGAAGCACTTTACTGAGGCAGCACCACACATATTTAATGAAGCCCTAAAAAGGCACCTAGTGAGAAATAAAGGTGAGATAAATCAAAAATAAAAATAGATGGCTTAAAATAGAATTCATGGCTTCAGGCAAACTATAAAGCTGCTAGTCTGCTTTCAATGTGAAGTACACAGCGAGAAATACTTTAAAGTTGAAAAACACAGAAAGAGAAAGGGAGAAGACAAGCTGCAATTTTCATTTTATTTGTGTGTGTGTGTGTGTGTGTGCACGCGCCTGTGTGTAAAAGATCAATTGTTTTCTGATTGGTTTTATCTTCCCTTTTTCCTTCTTAGTGATCATGGAAACTGGTTCTGTGAGTGTCCGAGGCTATACGCAGGCAAGATGTGCCAGTTTGCTACCTGTGAAAACAGCCCGTGTGGGGACGGTGCCACCTGTGTTCCTAAATCCAAGACAGATGTCGTCTGCCTCTGCCCATATGGGAGGTCTGGACTCCTCTGCAAGGATGGTAAGATCATGTGATGAGAAAGCATGGTGCACAAGGGGTGGGGGGGGGGGTGAGAAGTAGAGAAGTCATGTGAAGGAAGCAAGGACAGCCCCTGACTGATCAAATAGGTCGAATCCTTTCCTTGGTTCTTTTCAAGTCAAGGGAGAAAAGACCTACTAGTGAGACTGATCACTGAGCAGGTAATTCTCACAGCCAGTCATGAAATTACAAAGGAAGTAATGAGTTTACCCTGAGGGTTAGACTTCAGAAAATCTCCGTATTCTAAAAATCTCAAAGTCATTCTGATGCTCAAAGAGTAACAAAGAAAATCAGAAGGAAAACATAAAATCAAAATATTTTCTCTCATTTTGGCAAACTGAGGATATAATATTAACATATCTATGTGTTGTAGACCAGTTTCTTTTTTGTTTAAAGATAACAAAACCCATGACACGTTTAGTAAATAGCAAGAAACAAAATCACAAATAAAATCTATGTGCCTCTCCTTAGGAAAATCCAGTATGTGGAAGTCCTAAATTACAAAAAGGTACAAGATGCTGTAAAATAAGTTTGTTTAAGAAGCAACTTGCCTAAGAATGTAATGTTAGCTTTGATATATAGAAATAAATATGTCTATAAATATTTCTGGAAATAATTAAAGGTATTTGGTATTACTATTTTATCAACTCAGAGTTGGGCTTGTTTCATTTTTATTTTCACCATAAATTTTTATTTAATTTGTTAAAGACTTATTTATTTATTTGGAGGGGGAGGGGCAGATGGAGAGGGAGAGAGAGAGAATCTCAAGCAGGCTCCCTTTTGAGCAGGGAAACCAAGGAGGGGCTCTGTCTCACAACCCTGAAATCATGATCGGAGCCGAAATCTAGAGTCAGATGCCCAACTGACTGAGCCACCCAGGTGCCCCTCACCATAAAAATTTTTTAAATTAAATTAAATTTAAAAAACAAAGTTTTTTCTGGTGCTGGTGGTATTTGTTATCAAATTCTAGCACAAGGCTATCAAAGTGAGCACAGGTCACTATGTCCCAGGCACAAAATGAAACAAACAGATCTAACCTGTGCCGACTCATCAGAAAGCTGGAGTGCCACACCCTGATTTAACAGGCATGAAAATTGAAACTAGAATAAAGAAGAATTTGTGACTAAAAGGTATTGAAATTTTTGGCATATATATCTTTAAGGGAATTGAGTTCTATGTATTTCTATGTAGCTGGGAGAGGGGAAGTTAAGAAGTACTATGAGTTTCATTCTCTGTATGGCACGTTTATATTAGAAGTTAGCCAAGTCACTTTTATAATAAAAAAGGCATCATACACCAGATGGAATTGAAGTTTTGTCCATTCCGATAAAAACAAAACCATTTATTCTATTGAGGTAAATGCTATTGAAAAATGCAGTTGATCACAAAAAAATTTGATTACTAAGGATGAATTATCAGTTTTGCTTCCTAGTTGAAAATTAGACTGATCACATGAAATAAGAAATAAGGTTTTTTTTGTTTTTGTTTTTGTTTTTATTTTTGTTTTTGTTTTTTAATGTGGGGCTTGAACCCACAACCCTGAGATCAAGACTGGAACTGAGATTAAGAGTCAGACACTTAACTGAACCACCCAGGCACCCCAAGAAATGAAGATTTATAAGAATGTCTTCACATATGTACAAAAAATTGTTTGTTCCCATCTCTTGGTCATATTATGGCTCCAGAGAGGCAGAGATTTATAGATTACTGAGACAGGAAATATTAGACAAAATTTACCTTTCATTGTAGGTAAGAAGAAATTCCTACATGCACCCATTCAGAAGAATTCCTCAAAATAACTCTTCCATTAGTATATTCCACAAAAGTGCCAGAGCAGTTTGAGATTCTTACCCTCATGGAACTTGCCTTCTGAGAAGATCAAAAGAAAGTAACAATGGCTCAAGACACAGAATAGAGTTTATGGGAAGAATTATGAAGGAAATAAACAGGAGTGTGAGGAGTAAATAGGGTGACAGGTGCTCATAACGGGAATAACTCCAGAAGAGTAGAGATTAGTGCTAATGCCTAAGTAAGAAATACGACATATGAAACCAGGAGAACAACTATTCAAGCAGAAATTTCAGAAAAATGAAAAACTCTGAAGAGAGCTAGGACCTAGGCATTTTTTTTTTTTTTTTTTTTTTTTTTTAAGAATGAAAGGTGCTATTCTAGCAGAGCATAAGGGAGCAAGGGAAAAACCATATCTTTAATGAGCAGGGCCTACATCATAAAGGATCTTAGGCACATGGGAAGGTCTTAGACTTTGATTTCTAGGTGCCTTAAGAAGCCATTGGAGAGTTTTAAAGAGGCAAGTGGTATATATGTATTTGTTTAAACAATTCTGACTGCAATATATCAATTTTAGAAGGCTTTTGTCAGTTAACCCTGACAAAAGATAATTTTGCTTAAGACCAGAGTGATGGCCGGTGGAGATGGAAATAAGTGGATAAACTTGAGATCTGTTCTGGAGATAGAATTGACAGAACTTGCTGGGAAGTGTGTGGGACAGGCTGAGTCAAGTACATCTAGATTTCTTTATTTTATTTGTTTGGACTATGGGTAGATTATGGCACCATGAAGAGGATTAGGAGCATAACAGGGTTTTTATGGGGCATTATTGGGAGGTAAACCAGAGTTCCACCATGTACGGATGAAGGGAAATATGCCTGTTAAGATATCCAAATGAAGAAGTTATGAAGGCAAGCAGGTAAATGATGCTCAAGCTCATGGGAGATGTCACGACTAAAGATAAAATTTGGAGAGTCATCAAAGTAGAGGTGGTGGGTAACACTACAGAACCGGAGATTGTCTAAGGAGAAAGTGTAGATAAAGAGAAGAGGGCTGTGGACCAGGATTCCACTACTTAGGGATCTGGGAAAGGAGAGAAAGCCATGTGAAATGCCAGTATCATCCCCAAAAAAGCACCGCCCCCCCATACACGCACATTATCTTTCAGCCCATAAATATCGCTCCTTTGGTAATGTTGCATTGTCTTAACCCAGATCCACCATCAAAACAGAACCTGGATAAAGAATTGCACTGAAGTAGTTTATTTTGGAAACGATCTCAAGAAACAGGAGTGTAGTGAAGACTTGGAGGGACTAAAACAGGAAAGGGGAGAAAGTCAGTACATAGGTGTCTTATGGGGTTGAAGCGTGAACAGCTGTGCTTGCTTCTACTGAGATCTTATGAGGAACTGTCTAAACTGACAAAATTTTCTGATCTTATGAAGAAATGTATATGCCTGCCAAAGGGACAAAAGAGAGAAGCATCTAACTATTGATTCATGGTTCCTTTTGATTGAGGGTTGCCTACGGGACCTTAATTTTCCTACACTTCTACATTGCCATATGAAACTAGCAAAAGGGCTAGTTTTTGCAGGTATCTCAGGCAAGCAAAAGCTCCAGAGAAGCTGGGGATCCAGGAAGTATAGTTTAGCATATCAACATTCCATGAGCAGTCACAAAATGCCCACCTAAAGTGTCCGCTCCCTTCAGGAGCCATCTTTTCATCCAGCAAGAATCAAGGCTTTCTTTACTCCCCCAGCTAGTGTGAGGTAGTGCCCCATATCATTTCTTGGACCATTCACTGCTACCAGTGACCTCCAGGAGATTCTCCAGAACATACTGAATATGTAGCTATTCAGTAGAGAAAAGCATAGAGCAAACCGATAAGCATAGTTGTTGCCCAGTTACAGATACACGTAAGAAAAGGCAGAAAATAATATCCAAAAACTCCTTTTTTTCATCTTTGCCTTTTTGTTAATACCAGAGGGTGAAAAATCACCTAGTTTTAACAGCAGTTGTATTTGCTACATAGCACTTTTCTTTCAGACCATAGCCATATCTACCATAATAATAAATTCTTTGGGGGATAATAAGAAATATAATCATGACGTTTCCTACCTTGTTGATGTTTCCACTGGGAAATTCATCCTGGGGCAATCATGGCAGTGATGACAGGAGCTAAAATAAACAAACACTGCAAATGGAAATTTCGCAGCTGCCTTCCTTTGTAAAGTGCTTTACTTTCCACATTTGTGCTCTTCATTCACACTTCCTGTTGCCTCCTATGCAGGCATAAGCTTCTTGTTTCCTTAACCACATCATTTTAAAGACAAAGGGGGGGGGGGACACTTTATTTTGTCTCTCAATGGCTGTGTCCTTTCTAAAATTTGTCTTAATTTACCTTATCCTCCCTGCCTGCGCCTGTCAATGGAACATAGTTTTTGAAGAAAGTAGTGAAACATGCAGACTAAGAGCCTAGCATCAGCTCGGCTGGGTTAAAATCCCCCGTCCCCGCGCTGAGCAGTGGTCAGGGTGACCTTGTGCAAGTCACTTGGTCTCTCTGTGCTGCAGGTTCAGAGTTTGATCATAGAACCCGACTTACAGAATTCATGAGAATTAGATGAGATGATTCATATAAATCGCTTAATGTATCACTGGACACAAAGAAAATGCTTTTGTTTTTTTAAGAACACTCGAGCCAGGATTCTGACCCTCAGAGAGAACTGCGGCATCCTGCATCTCGTCATTGTGGGAAAGAAGGCTGGATCTCCAACCTAGCTAGAAAGAAAACTCTCTAGGATGTCAAAGGAAATCAAAATTAATTTCCTTTTAAGAATTTTTCTAACTTGGTGACACTCTTTGCAGTGATTAGAGACAAGCCAGGGTATTACAAAGTCAGGTAGGAAAGCAGCGCTCCAGGGATACAGATAATCACCAGGCTATTTAAGGACATGCTACCTCTATAAAGCAGCTTAATGTCAGGCTGGCATTTTGTAATGGCATATTTCAAGTACATGTAATTTTCTGTCATGTAAGCTCGTAACTCTTTTGATAGCATCCACTCTGATATGATCCAGCTTTCTCTTTCCGACTCAACAGCTGTTTGATTACCCTGCTGTTCAACCCATCTCAATATCCCTCATTTCCCTCCATGTTTAAATTCTCTATTTTCCAGCTCCTGGTTACAAAGAAATGTTGAAAGATCAGGCCTGATCCCAGAAGGGGGCAAGGAGACAGGAGTGATTGTGGCCGTACAATCACTCAGGAAAGTGATTCCTCTTACCCTGGGTCGAAGGCAACCTTTGAGTGTCCTGCATTTTTTCTTCCTTGAGAACTGAGGGAATTGCCTCTCCTTTAGCTCAGTGGGAAGGTTCACACCCCCTGCCTTTCACCTTTTTTTCTGTATCAGCATCTGTAAAGAAAAAAAGTTAGATTGGCACATCTAAAAAAGGAGCACTTAAAATAAATATATGTATTATTGTACACTGAAACATTCTTGAAAAACAGCTTTGATGGACTCCTGCAATCCAACCCACTGCATTGAATTAACACCTTTTTTTTTTCCATTTGTGCAAGCAGCAGTCCCTGCAGAGCAAAGTTACAGTTATTGTTCCAATAATTATTGCCGGTACTTTGTGTTCATAAGCAAATGAGCTCTGTGTGTGTGTGTGTGTGTGTGTGTGTGTGTGTGTGTCTATCTGGGAAAGATTTTCTGGTCAAAGCCTTTCATTAGGTATCTATAGTTACTTCTGTCATTTCTCTAGCAGTAACAGCATTATGCTTCCTACCAATGAGTGGTGTTGGATTTAGTTATATATATGTGCACACACACACACACACACACACACACACATACTGCTATTAAAAACAAGATAGTAAGGTATTTTGTCTTGGGGAATTATATTAGCTCTGGCAGACTCTGCCAGTTGCTCGGCCAGTATATTCTCTCCTTTTTTATTAATACATCCCTGAGTATATTGGGGGCAGTAATGTGCCCAGCTAAAATGTCCCAGCTTCCCTTAAAACAGAGTGCAGCCATGGGACTCAATTAGGATGGGTGGATATAAGCAGAAGTGTTGGAGAATTGTACTGACCTCTGGGAAGACTCCTGAAGAGTAGCACGGCGCCCACCCTTGCTCTTTTTTAGGTTCGTTATAAGCCTTGATTGTGTATGAGATGACTCGAATTCCAGAAGTCATCTTGGGTCATAAAGCAACTTTGAGAATAGAAAATACATGCAAGGATGTGAAGCAAAAAGATGGAAAAGCTTAATTAAGTCCCAGATAACTCCAGAACCACCTTACCATTCAGATGTCCAACATCACACTTTTTGTTAATGAAGGTGAACTAATCTGTTTTTCTTTAACCTCTGTTATTTTGTTATTCATTATCTGTTACATGTAGCTAAACCTAATACTTACTGATACAGTCAGTGCCAAGGTTTCCTTGAATTTTATATCCTGCTAGTTTTTCTCAAATATTTCTGATTGTATTCATAAGCCCATAAGAGGAAAAAGTACAGGATTTCCTGTATCTTATTTCTCTTCTTTCAGTCTAGAAGATTTAATAAATTACAACTTTATAAAATATATTTTGCAACCCAGTAAAAGTGTGGTATAAATGTTGTTCCAATATTGTAAAAGAAACATCAAAGTAAGTAGCGAAATGAAAACGACATTTTTGCAAATTAAAAAATAATAAGAAAGCAAATTTAGGTCTTACTTATGAAACAATTACCTCTTATTTTAAAAGTACCCACATGAGTCAATTTCTAATAATCACACTAAATGAAAAATCAAATTAGTTTGTACATTTCCGTATCTCAATTCCTAGGAAGGCATGCAGCTATTATTGTCTGCTTTTAAACAAAGAACAAAGAATATTCACTACCAAACTCATACTAACTGTTTGCCTCTGGAACACTGTCAGTGGGACGCGAAACTGGAAAAGCCGAATGTTCCTTTTGTTCATTCCAGCCCTTTATCATTGTTTAGCAACCTCACAGAATTTTTCCTCCCCACACGAGCATTTCCTGCCTTTCAAAAATGTCTTTAAAATGGATAGACTATGCACAGGAGTAGAACTGTCTCTCCTGAATGTATTTATGGCAAATTGATTTTATAGACATTTGTGGAAATGGAAACCTCTGCAGTTTATCCCATCGCTCACCAGAGAACTGAACTTTGCAGGTCTGTCAGTCCAGGACCTTCCACATAGAGTCCATTTTTTCATATCAAATGAATACTGTCAGATGCTACCACACCTAGCAGGTTATGCTTGGTCAGTTTAAGAGCTGGGCTAATGTGATGCACCTGCCAGTTACCAAGCACTGGAGAACACAAACACATTTGTCGCACATTAAAAAATTCTTCACAGAAATGGAAAATTGATTAGAGTCTGGATAAATTTATGCTACATGAAAGACTATAAAGTCAACATTTTATGAAGAGGCAATGGAATTTATTGATTGCTAGGAATGAGATAAACAGGGATGGAGATGTGTGTGACGTAAATTGCCTACCATTCCATACAATGATTAGTGGTTACTCGGTTCAAGGGGTTCTTTGTTTATTTCCACTGACACGCTCACTTTGTCTTTTCCAGTATTTAGTCATTTCGTGACTGTGCGCTTGAAAATGGCTTCCTGGTCTCTTAGTATGAGCTACGGGCTGCTTAAAACAAAGTGCAAACCTGACATGGGAAGACCCCACCTGATCCTGCTGCCCCCACCTTATCCACCCTCTGGCAGCTCACACTATTTTGTATTCTTCTTTTTTTTTTTTTTGTATTTATCTTTTAAATGTTGGCCATTTATCGTCCCAGTCCTTCCCTCAGACAGACAGCTCTGTGAAGGTAGCTATCACATCGCCGTATCTGTGGAGAGGCACACGTTGCCTGGCATATGGGAGGCTCTCGTGTTTTGGCTGAATTGAAAATGATTTCAGGGCACCTGGGTGGCTCAGTGGGTTAAGCCGCTGCCTTCGGCTCAGGTCATGATCTCAGGGTCCTGGGATCGAGTCCCGCATCGGGCTCTCTGCTCAGCAGGGAGCCTGCTTCCCTCTCTCTCTCTCTGCCTGCTTCTCCATCTACTTGTGATTTCTCTCTGTCAAATAAATAAATAAAATCTTTAAAAAAAAAAAAAAAAAGAAAAGAAAATGATTTCAAAGTTCTTCAGAATATTCATCTAAGCTATTGCCCTGAACCTACTACTATGACTATGACTATTAGGAGCTAGTCAGTAAGTATTTGTCAAACTGAAAAAGTAAATTAATAAAACATTATCAGTGAATGAATAGTCTAATCTGGAACATTTCCAAAAGTGTGTTCCAGAGCACACTGGTGCCATAAGGTGGCCTACAAAAAAGAGTGTGTTGAAATTAACTCACCTCTACTGAGTGCTTACTCTGTGCCAGGCCCTCAGCTAAGTCAGATCGGGAAACTGAAGATCAGAGAATTTAAATAATCAGTCAAAAGTAAAATAGTTTGAGAGTAGTGGGTAAATCTGGAATCCAGGTCTCTCAGACTTCAGCTTTTTAAAAAAATATTATATAGTACTCTACTCTCCTTTTAGGAATTCAAGTATACATAGTGGTTTGGGAAACAAAGACAAAAGAAAAATTAAATTTCCTTACAACTTACAGCCCCTTGGCAAGTCCTTGAAACAGGCAGAGGGACATTCCTCTAGGAACTCAGCTGCCTCAGTGTTAATACTTGGCTAAGGGCAAAAGGCAATCTTAGCCTGACACCCAGGATCCTGTAAGTTTACTTTAACATATAGAAATTCCTTTGGAAACTTCCTTTATCTCAACTCCCCAAGATACGTATTGGCAATCATCCCCCAAGCATATGATATGACCCACCAATATATGTCTGAAGGGTCTAATGACTAAGGTTTTATTAAATAGTAATAAAGGACCTTTTCCCAAAATAGCTAGCCCCTGAAGGTCCTGGAAACCTTGCTTCCAGAATTTCTTAGAGACTGAACTACTCTTAACCCCGTCTCATCTTGAAAGTATATAATGTGCCACTCCTGTGACCCCAACGCAGCTCTTTCTGTCCACGGGTCCTGTCCCCGTGTTTTAATAAAACCACCTTTCTACATCAAAGACCTCTCAAGAATTCTTTCTTGGCCATTGGCTTTGAACCTTAATGTCTTTCCCACATCAGTAGCGCAGTGAAAACTCTGAGAAGTCCTATAATGACCCAGCATTAAGCCAAGGAGCTCCTTTTTCTCACAAAACAAGCCTTTTACAAAATACACTGCAGTAGTTCCCCTGAGTGGTATTTGTACACTCCATTGTGGTATTGGAAGAAAATATCTGGGGTTTTTTTTTTTGCCTCAGTTTTTAATTTCTATTTTCGTGCTTTATGATGTCCTTGTTATATTAGTGTTAATATACCAATAACAGTTTTAACATATGGCCATAGTTTAAAAAGTTTAGAGACCACTCATTTAGACCACTCCCTTTCAAACATGGCCTGCGGTTTTTATTAGTTACATTAATTTCAGAGAATTAATTTAAAGAAGCTAATTTCAAATTATGGTTGGAATGTTTAGGATATATAATATATAAAATTTGTTTTCTATTTCCAATTGGTTGAGATTGTTAGAGGAAACAATGGAGTGGCATTTTCAAGAGCTGCTTCTTCATGTTCTAAAAGTACATTAAAACCACCCACTCACCCCAATACAATTGAATTTACTTAAATTTGCATTCTCTTAGCTTATGCTAGCTGAGCGGTGCAGAAGACAGCCAGAAGACTATGGATGCAGGAGTGAAGTGACAAATGCCGCTATTAATAGCAGCAGCAATCCCATCCTAGAAAGACAAGGATCAAGTGTCATGTGGCTCTTTGAGGGAAATATGTTCATTTGTGGTAGACATTCCCAGACAGGAAGAGTAACCTATGGCCACTGAGACCTAAACTACACAGAATAACTTAAAGTGAGAGCTACTTCTCCTTTTTCTGCATTGCAGTTTAAGAAAAAAAAAAATAGTGCTCACAACTATACTAAGCATTTATCAGTTAGGGTTTGTTTTGTTTTGATTTTTCTCAGTGAGTCAGATGATTGATACTTGCTTCTCCCCCCCTCCACCCTATACTTTTAGCAAACGATGACCCTTCAATACTTTAAGTGTAATGAAAAGTACTCAACTTTGATAAGGAACCACACGGTCCATTAACAGGAATCCCCACTCATACAGAAGGGAGATGCAAGTGATATTTCACATGTTTGGTAAGAATAAACCTGAAAAAACTGACAGACACCCTTAGAGGTATCATTTTGTTAACCCAGACAGATAAACAATTTCTTAGAGAAAAATATGAAACCATATAAGGAGCATTTTTAGAAAGCATATCAATTAATGTAGAATTGATTAGTCAAAATAATTAAACTGATCATTTCAGTGCTATCATGTCGGTTTGCCTATGATTAAAAGACTTGGCAAATCAGTTCTGGGATTCCTATCATAATTGATGCATTTGTGAAACAAAGATACAATGTGAGAATGATGAGAAAAAGTAGAGAAAGAGAGTATTTCTGGAAAATAGTTATAGTTTGTAAACAAAGCCTGACTTCATGCATTCCTATATTACATTAAGATTATCCAGTGTATCCAGCATATACATGCTTTCTACTATACTGAACATTCCTTATGCCCTCCCTGGCTTTATCCTATCCCTTACCCTTGGGAAATAAAAGATAAATCCCAAGGTAAGGGTAAGCAGTCTTAAGTAATCAGGTCATGATCCCAGTTTGGCTGTAATGATGGTGTTATAAACCCTGAACATGAATATAAACGTGAGCTACAAAGGGAGTTGTGCACATCCAGTATCAGTAGTATGGCTCATGTCTCAAAATACTGGAAGCACTTAATGTGAACCATAATTCCCAAAGGGCTATTTGAGTCTTCATTTTTAGAACTAGAGCACATTATAGGGATTACTAAGAACTGGGCTTCCTATTCATTTCTGAAATTTCAAAATTTCAGAGCAAAGAATATCTCACAAAAGCTCACCTATTAATCTATTTTAAATTAACGTTTTTTTTTCCTGTGGGCTAAACAATAGACAGATATAGGTGTTTTTTAATTCCCTTGTTCTAAGACAACATGTTGGTCCTGAGTAAGGGATTCATGTGGAGAGAATTAACTCTTTCCTGACTCTGCCATTCTTGGTAACTTAAGAACATAACTAGTACCTTGTCAAGTTCATAGGGTTCTTTGAAAGTCAGCATTTTACTGCCCATTTCAATTTGCATCCATGACTGAACATCTGTCAGGTAACATCCAGTCTTTTCCAGAGGGCAAATCTAAATATTGCACCTAATGATTCAGTCTCCAGGATGACATTTTGTAATTCTCTTTGCCATTCCAAAGGGGCCAAGGGTATTTTTGAATCTCATCTTTTTTGGTTCCTGTGTATTAAATCAACTTGAAATTGTTGAAGTGCGACTCTTTCTGCCCCTGAGACTTTAAGCTCTAGAGAAAGAAAAGCTGTCATCAGAGTGAGTGGTTGATAATCCTGCTTGTTGGAGTGTATCCCTGTCAGTCTCCGGGTAGGTGGCTTAACACACACCTTCCTGACAGCTACCACCCAAGGGGGCTTTCCTGCAGGGATGTCACTCTCGCTGCCCTGCTGCTTGTGTCCCTTAGGTATCTGTCAGCGTTGCTATCTTAACCATGGTGGAGTTGATTTTTCCTGAGGTAGCCATATCCACTGCATTTTAAGTTTGATTTCCTGTGTAAACTTTAAAAACAGAATGTTGAAGAATTATGTCTTTCATAGCTCTTTTTGTCTGTGAATTATAAAACCCTTTTGCCATGTGTCGCCTGCTTCCTGCCTCCATTTTACCTCTCCCCCCCATTACTTGTTGTAAGAAACAAATACTTAGAGGAAGAGTGCATGTTTAGGATTCCGGATTTTGAGCTACTGAATGTTAGTCTAAATCAGTGTGGCAAAAGGAAAATGGAAAGCCTCAACAGCCATCTCTCCCACATGTTACGGTAATTAGAGATTCACACAATTTCCCATCCTGCAAATCAAAGGACTTGAGGTGCCTCTCTGCCAACATCTAAAAGCTTTCTTGGTTGTTCAACACTTGGCCTGTTGGAATAAGAGAGTATCAGAACACCTGTGCAATACACAAAGGGCTGCAAATTTATGGGTGTATTAAGCGAAGTCTAATTATAACGATAAAAAAAATCCCCTTGACAAAAGCCTATTTTCAGAGAAGCAGCTTTTGTAAGAACAAACTTAGAAATGATTATATCCCAAATGTGCTACTTGGTAAGATTGAAAAGAAGCGTTTCTCAAAGCATTCTTAGATACAGAAAGAACAACACCTCTTTTTTTTTTTGTTCCACCCTTTCTTCTCCAGAGTGGAGTGGGGTGCTGCATCTTATCAACTCTTTAACATCTGCAAGCTGTAATTAATTTATTTCCGCAAACTCAAATAGATACTGTTAGTCTCTACCTCATTGTCTAGGTGATGAAACTGACGTTGGCAGTTTTGAACCACTAGTCCCGTACGACGGGGAGGCCCGATCCTGGAGAACAGAGCCAGATGCAGGTCCAAAATGTGTCACGACCAGCTGTGCGACCCCAAACAAGTCATTTTACCTCCCTGCACTTCACTTTCTTCATCAGCTAATAAAGGAGTTGAAGAGATTGTCCTCTCCTTCTTCTGTGTTTTTATTCCAGTCAGAACCCGTAGACTGAGAATAGGGAAAATCCGTTATGAGTTACTGCTACTGATTCAAGTGCAGTTTAATTGTGTGTCTCCTTCATTACAGTACATTATAAAATGGCCAGTCGGAGTTAGCAGGTATTTCACACTTGCAATGAAGATAATTGTTCATAGAAGGTACCTCATTTAATTCTCAAAAGAGCACAAAGGGCAGCTATTATGATCATCCCCATTTTATAGATGAGAGCATTGAGTATTAAGGAAGGTAAATAACCAGTATGAGGAATGACTGCCTACTGGCAGAGCTATGCTCTTAACTTTTATGTTACTCTGAACCCCACAAATAGGTCTCAAATACAGATTCCGTCACACTGTACTTAAAGCAAAATCTAATCTTGAAAGTGATTACTGATTTTATTAGCAGAGACTGAAAAAATAACTGTCTTCTTAAGAATAATAGATCTAGGGGCCCCTGGGTGGCTCAGTGGGTTAAAGCCTCTGCCTTCGGCTCGGGTCATGATCCCAAGGTCCAGGGATTGAGCCCCGCATTGGGCTCTCTGCTCAGCAGAGAGCCTGCTTCCTCCTCTCTCTCTCTGCCTGTCTCTCTGCCTACTTGTAATCTCTGCCTGTCAAATAAATAAATAAAATCTTTAAAAAAAAAAAAGAATAATAGATCTAGTATAAAATTATGAGTCATCGATCAAGTCTTACCACATTATTAAAACACTACCTAAACAAACCAGGCCACTTGGGAAGATGGGTTAGATACCAGTTTCTTCTTCAATAGAAAGTTAAATATAGGGTGCCTGGGTGGCAAAGGCCAAAGCCTCTGCCTTTGGCTCAGGTCATAGTCTCAGGGTCCTGGGACTGAGTCCCGAGTCAGGCTCTCTGCTCGGCGGGGAGCCTACTTCCCCATCTCTCTCTGCCTGCCTCTCTGCCTACTTGTGATCTCTCTCTGTGTCTGTCATCAGAAGGTTAGAGTGCCATTTGGTTGCACCGTAGCCACTTAAAATTTTTCTCTATTTTTGCCCTTTCTTGGCTCTTATTCAGAACACTGTCTGGACATATATTTTCCCTGTCCCCCTCACAGAATGCTAACTGAAAGACATATAAACAGAGATAACCTGCCTCATTTTAGATGAATGACTGAAGCTTTGTCTCTGTGGCAAGGAAAAAAATATCAATAACAAAATTCTCCACTGAGAAAAGAAAACCCTCATCAGGTAGCACACTGGTTTTCATTTCAGCCAGGATGCTCAAGGCTAGGGTATGTGTAGGCAAGTAGAAAAACAAAGACACAACATGTCACTGTGGAAGTTATGACAGTTCCAGAGTATGTTCAAATGTGGTATTCTTATAAAATATTCTATTTTTTTTTTCAAATTGTTGTCAGTGTAACAGCATTGTCAACAAATATCGATTGAATGCCACATGCGAATTGATGGAATGTCATCATATCAGATGCTGTGGGGAATACAAAACAAGTATAGTCTTTACCCTCAAATTTATTGTTTTGAAAGGTGAGAATGGATGGAGTAAAGAGAGAAAAAAAAAACCTTTTTATTAAAAAAATCAAAGAATGGTACAAGCTGAGTTATAGCAAAGGATTATGTCTCATTCATCTTTATGTCCCTCAGAGTTACTGGGTGCTGTGATTTTCACCTGCTGTGTTAGTAGACTAATAAATATTAGCGGAATGGATTGCACTACATTTGTGAGTTGTGCTGACCGAGGCATGTGTTACCGTTCTCCAAGCAATAGGGATCCTAATAAATCTAATCCCTCTGTTACTATTTTGAAAATCACTCCATTATAATTGCTCCTTCACTTCTTACTCATATGTTAATTATAGACAGGATTTTTTTTCCATTAAGTAAGTAGATTAGATATTTTCTTTCCATTTTTAAGAAAAATGACTATCCCCATTGTTCAGCATTAATTTCTGATAGATCATTTTTATGTTATTATTTTTCACTTTTTTCCTTCTTGTTCCTACATTAAGCAAATATCTGATATTTCATAAAAAGTCCATGCTTTTTTCATCATGGCCTGTATTATTACCAATAACTTTACGTGAACCATTTTTCCTTTTTCTTCCATTTTGCTAGAGGCTTTATATTCTTTTTGGTAGAAGACAAAATGTTTACATCTTATGTTCCCCCAAGAGCATATAGAATTTCTGTTGCCCTAGAAAGTAGTCAGCAGGACACTTATTTTATCAGTGTAATTATTAGGTCAAATGACTTGTTCATGTTTAACTTTAAAAGATTTTGCTAAACTGTCCTTCAAACAATCTATGTTCCCACCAAAATAGAAGACTACGAGAGGGCCTTTCTCAAAACTTTTTAACCACAAGGGATTTTAAAAAATGATCTCACCACTGTTTTAATTTGCCTTCCTTTATATATAAGTGTGGTTCAGCAATGCCATTTGTTTTTCTGTAAATCTCTTACTTATATTTCATGACCATTTGCACTTGAATGCAATATGTGCTGGATCCAATGTTGTTAACAAAAGCTTGAAAGTAGCCATCGTAGGAATATTTACAACATCAAAATTAATTAACGCTAGGGGCACCTGTCTAGCTCAGTCAGAGGAGTGTGAGCCAATCTCCATCTCAGGGTCCTGGGTTTGAGCCACATGTCGGGTGTAGAAATTACTTAAATAAATAGAACTTTAAAAAAATCAACCAACCTTGCAAACAAAGGTCTTCCCTCACCAGGCCCCATCCCCTCTGATAAGCTGTTAAACATTTGCTAGCATAATGCTACTCTGATTTTTTATTCTTTTTTTAATATTTTATTTATTCACTTGAGAGAGAGAGAGAAAACATAAGCAGGTGAGCGTCAGAGGGAGAGGACAAAGAAGCCTTCCTGCTGGGCAGGGAGCCTAACGCAGGGGCTCGATCCCGGGATCCAGAAATCATGACCTGAGCTGAAGGCAGATGCCTAACAGACTGAGCCACCCAGGCACCTCTCAGATTGTTTACTCTTGCTCTATGTTTCTGAATGAGTTCCTCGTAATGAGGAAAAACGCATTTTCACTATCATGTGTTTTGTGATAAAAAGAATTCTCTCTGTTCCCCATTTGTCTTTTTTTAAAAAATAATAGTTTTATTGAGATATAATTTACTTACAATAACATGGACCTATTTATTTATTTTTAAAGATTTTATTTATTTGAGAGAGAGAGCGAGAGAGAACGTGAGTGGGGATAGAGGCAGAGGGAGAAAGAGAGGGAGAAACAGACTCCCCACTGAACAAGTTCTCTGTCCTAGGACTCTGAAAGCATGACCTGACCTAAAGTCAGACACTTAACCGATTGAGCCACCCAGACAGCCCTATACCATTTTAAAATGCACAGTTCACTGAAACCATTATCACTGTCTAATTTCAGACATTTTCATCATCCTAAGAAGAAACTTCTATTCATTAGCTTTCAGTTTCAATATTCCCTTGCCCCAGCCCCTGGAAACCAATCATCTGTTTTCTATTTCCATGGATTTACCTATTCTGAACATTTAATATAAATGGAATGATATAATATACGGTCTTTTGTGACTGGCTTTTTTCACTTAATATAGTGTTTTTAGAGTTCATCCATTGTGTAGCACGTAGCAATACTTCCTACACTGTTGTTGGGATTCTAAAATGGTGTAATGAATTTGGAAAACAGTTTGGCAGTTGCTCAAAATGTTCAAGAGTTACTGTACAACCCAGAAATTTCACTCCCAGAACATACCCAAGACAAATGGAAACATATATCTATAAAAACCTTAAGAGGGGCGCCTGGGTGGCTCAGAGGGTTAAGCCTCTGCCTTGGCTCAGGTCATGATCTCAGGGTCCTGGGATCGAGCCCCACACCTGGCTCTCTGCTCCCCGGGGATCCTGCTTCCTCCTCTCTCTCTGCCTGCATCTCTACTTGTGATCTCTGTCCGTCAAATAAATGGATAAAAATCTTAAAAAAAAAAAAACTATATAAGAATGTTCATAGCACATTATTCATAATAGCAAAAAAAAAAAAAAATAGAAGCAACTCAAATGTTTATCAACAGAATGGATAATGAAAATATGCTATTTGCATTTGTAAAACCCATTTGTCTTTTGATTTTGTTTAACACATTTTTGGCATAAAGAAGTTTTTTCAATTTTAAGGAGCCAAGTTTATTACTTTCTGCTTTCTTTTACTATAGCCATTTTAAAAAGTTTAAAATTATATTAATTCATGCCTTTTGTTTTAAAAGCTGTTATGGTATCATTTTTTTTAATTTTTATTCATTTTTTAAATTTCTTTTCAGTGTTCCAGAATTCATTGTTTATGCACCACATCCAGTGCTTCATGCAGTACGTGCCCTCCACATTACCCACCACGAGGCTCACCCAACCTCCCACCCCCTCCCCTCTAGAACCCTCAGTTATTTCCTCAGAGTCTCTCATGGTTTGTCTCCCCCTCCAATTTCCCCCAACTCCCTTCTCCTCTCCATCTCCCCATGTCCTCCGTCTTATTCCTTCTGCTCCACAAATAACCTAAACCATATGATAATTGACTCTCTCTGCTTGATTTATTTCACTCAGCATAATCTCTTCCAGTCCCGTCCATGTTGATACTAAAGTTGGATATTCATCCTTTGTGATGGAGGCATAATACTCCACATCTTCTTTATCCATTCATCCATTGAAGGGCATCTTGGGTCTTTCCACAGTTTGGTGACTGTGGACATTACTGCTATGAACACTGGGGTACAGATGGCCCTTCTCTTCACTACATCTGTATCTCTGGGGTAAATACCTAATAGTGCAATTGCAGGGTCATAGGGTAGCTCTATTTTTAATTTCTTAAGGAATCTCCACATTGTTTTCCAAAGTGGCTGCACCAACTTGCATTCCCACCAACGGTATTAAAGGGTTCTCCTTTCTCCACATCCTCTCCAACACTTGTTTCCTGTCCTGTTAATTTTGGCCATTCTAGCTGGTGTAAGATGGTATCTCAATGTGGTTTTGATTTGAATCTCCCTGATGGCTAGTGATGATGAATATTTTTTCATGTGTCTGTTAGTCATTTGTATGTCTTCTTTGGAGAAGTGTCTGTTCATGTCTTCTGCCCATTTTTTGACATGATTGTCTGTTTTGTGTGGGTTGAATTTGAGTTCTTTATAGATCTTGGATATCAGCCCTTTGTCTGTAGTGTCATTTGCGAATATCTTCTCCCATTCTGTATGTTGCCTCTTTGTTTTGTTGACTGTTTCCTTGGCTATGCAGACTTTTGATCTCGATGAAGTCCCAAAAGTTCTTTTTCACTTTTGTTTTCTTTGCCTTTGGAGACATATCTTGAAAGAAGTTGCTATGGCTGATGTCAAAGAGGTTACTGCCTATGTTCTCCTCTAGGATTCTGATGCATTCCTCCCTCACTTTGAGGCCTTTTATCTGTTTCGAGTTTATCTTTGTGTATGGTGTAAGAGAATGGTCGAGTTTCATTCTTCTACATATAGATGTCCAATTTTCCCAGCACCATTTATTGAAGAGACTATCTCACATTTTCTTTATTCATTCATCTGTTGATGGTCATTTAGGCTTTTTCCATAGTTTGGCTATTGTGGACATTGCTGCTATAAACATTGGGGTGCACGTGCCCCTTCAGATCACTACATTTCTATCTTTGGGGTAAATACCTAGCAGTGCAATTTACAGATCTTAAGACAGCTCTATTTTTAAACATATATGTATTTCTACTTACTGCAAACTTATTTTATGTCTCAATAATTTTCAGTTTTTCTTTATTTACAACTTGCCTATTGTATATTATACTTCCATTTTAAATGGAAAGGAGAGGAATTTGGGGAAGATATCTTCCTTTATTTCCAATTCCAATCTGTCATTTGTGATAGGTATATTCTGAGGTTGGGAGGCAGCTTCATAAAAGCAGGGTCCTGAGTTCTAAGGGGATACCAGCACAGCAGATTTCTTCCTTATGTATCAGGCAGGAGCCCGGAGATCAGTTATCTCAGTCTCAGAACTCTGAGACATGATTAAAACAAAGTGGATCCAGGAGAAAAATAAAATAAAATAATTTGCATTGATATTAGGAAATTTTTAAAAAAGGAAAACAAAATAAATAAAAATAAGTTGGGACAAAAGATAAAAATACAGGAAGTAAGCAAGCACCCATATTAAGACATAAAATATTGAAATAAAAGCAAATTGAAAAAAAGGGAATTGATGAAACTAAAATAAATAAAATCTAAATAAAGTATAAAAGACCTCAGCTTTTTATAAAACCAAAAAATATCCTCAAGAGTCTGATTAAAGTAAAAAGGCTAAAAATAGGATTAGGAATGAAAATGTGATGATAAAGAAGAAAAAAATATTTGAAGAATAGCCACCCAGACATTCCAAAATATCTACTAATATTTTAAAAGTCACCTCAGTGATACTTGCTTATAGCTCTTTTATCTTACCTATTAAGAACAAATTATTTTGGTCTTACTCGTGTTTTCCCAAACCAAAGAAAAAAGTGAATGCTTCTCAATTCACTGTGTTAAGCCACCATGACATTAATACAAGAAGAAAAAACTGTAGGCCAATCTCACTAAATGACTCCAGAGGCAAAGACAACCAACAAAGGCTAAATCCTAGCAAATATACTCCAACAAGGTATGAAAATATTATATTTTATGACCAAGTTGGATATGTTCTGAGAATATAAGGGTGATGATTCAACATCAGGAAATTTATCAATATAATTCAAAGTCAAATATTCTAAAGCAAATTGATTTATGATCATATTAAAAGATACTGAAATGTCACTCAAAAGTTACGGATAAGGCATTCAGTCAAATTCAGCAGCTGTGTTTTATTGTTTTACCATTTATAAGGAAACTAGAAAACAGAAATAGAAACTAAATTTTGAATAAAATACTACAACTTAAAGCAAACTTAAAAGATTTACTTTTCCTAATGGGGAAACAACAAAACCACTTCAGTTAAAATGAAAACTTGACAACAGAAAATTAACTACCATTACTGTTATTATTTACCATTCTCAGGATAGTCCAAGCAAATGTGAGGGGAAAAAAAAGTGAGAAAAAAATTTAATAATTAGTATTAACACGGGAGAGCAAGATACAAATCTGTTTTTTATTGATATCATTTAAATGAGAAAATTTGGTGCTGTCACTAATTACTGGACCCCCCCCCCAAAAAAAGCAATAGCTTTTTTTCATAATAGCTTAGTCATAGGTATACATAAAACAACTTCAATTTTTTTTTTTTAAGATTTTATTTATTTGACAGGCAGAGATCACAAGTAGGCAGAGAAGCAGGCAGAGAGGGAGGGGGAAGCAGGCTCCCCGCCGAGGAGGAGCCCAATGTGGGGCTCCATCCCAGGACCCTGAGATCATGACCTGAGCCCAAGGCAGAGGCTTAACCCACTGAGCCACCCAGGTGTCCCAAAACAACTTCACTTTGTCTTCCTTTCTGCCTTTAAGTTTTTTCAGTGATGTTAGTTTTTCCTTTTTCCCTCAAGTGGAAATTTAGATATGGTCATTCCTGGGTCACAAACTCTCAGTTCCATTTAGTAATGAGGTCATCGATTTTTATGCAGTTGGCAAATCTTCTGTTTGCTTTAAGCTGCATGCTGTCCCAAATGGGGGCTGAGTCAGGTCGAAAGTCTAAAGTCAGAGAAAAAGGAAACTTAAACCTTTCCTCCCCTCTTTTGCTAACTGCAGTTCCTGATTGTGTCACAAGGAGCTCAGGGAGCGAGGAGACAGGAAACTTCTTTCTTGACCAACAAGGTCACATTGTTTTTGCTTGGCTGCCCTCTGGATTCGGCAGATACTTTAAAACCAACCTTGAAGTGGGTTCTCTGGAGCCCTCCCTGTTGGTCTTCTCTCAAAGGCAATTTTCTCTGCTGCCGGAAAAGGCATCTCTGTTCCATTTGGTTATATCGCCAGCCATCTAGGGACACCTCCAGCTCTCCCTGCTTAGGGCTCTTCACCTCTTTAGGTGGTTCTTTTGATTAGAACTTAGAAAATCACATCTGTTTCTCTGTCCCACACATGGCCCACAGCAGACCCAAGGCAAACATGTCCACCTCTTTCCCCTGACAACCCTGCGATGCTCACCCATCCCAGTCAAGAATCAGACTCTCATCGGCTCGCTCCCTCCATGCAGCCAACCAGTCTCTCAGCTCTCAGACTCTTCAGGCAAGAGTTTGTCCACTGTGTCCCCTCACCTCAAACTTCAGGAACACACATTAAGCTCTACAGGTTATATTCCTAAATCCCCTCTAGGTTTGAGGTGAAAAAGTGAAGGAAAAGAGCTCTATAAGTATTTTATACCCTCAGCAAGCTGAGAAATTTAAGATTTACCAGCTGATATTCAGCCGCCTGCTTTGTAAATCCTGGTTACCTCCATTGGATGTGTCATTTCTATTTTCTTTGTATTTTAGCTGCAACTTCTAGTTTAATATCTTGCTACATCAATAAAACCAAGCTATGTGAAGAAGTAAAAAATTATTTTCATTCACATTTATGACCAAAAATATCACAAAATATTTAGAATACATATCATGAGAAAGGTCCAGGACTTCTGTGTAGAACATTATAAAACCTTAGGGATGATAAAATGACACATGAACGGCTTGAGAAAAAAATACCACATTCCTGGATGAGAAGAAAATACCAAAAATGTTTTCTCAAATATAGTATATAAAAAATATAATTCCAATAAAATTTCAAAGCTTTTGGACCTTATATAGAATAATATATATATAAGCAGCCCATTAAGATCCAGTAAAAATATTTGTTAAGATTTTATTTATTTATTTGAGATAGAGAGGGAGCTAGGGAGCAGGAAGAGGGGAGGAGAGGAAGAGGGAGAAGTAGGCTCCCCACCCCCCACCCCCGCCCCGAGCAGGGAGCTGGATGTGGGGCTTGATCCCAAGACCCTGGGATCATGACCTGAGCAGACAACTGACTGAGCCACCCAGGTGTCCCAACCCATAAAAATATTTTAAAGAGAAGAAACAGGAGGATAGCTTGCCTTGACAGATAAAAGAATGCACATTAAACCACCATCATCATTATTAATATGGTCCTGCCATAGTAAGATACAAATAGGACAATAGGTCAAAGAGACAACCCAGCAAGAGATCCCAGTATATAGGATAATGCACTAGAGGATAAAATTGCTGCCTTATTCAATTCTGAGAAAACGTCTTCTGTAATAAATGGAGCTGGCACAACCTGTTCTCCAACTGGAAAAAAATGAAGTCGGCTCTCTCTTACATTATGTACTAAAATGAAATCTAAAATTATTAAAGATGTAAATATAAAATATAAATCTAATATATTATAATATATAATATATAATAATATAATATATTATATATTAAAATATAATATTTTAAATATAAAATATAAATATCTTAGAACCAAATCTTGGAAACTATATGTACAATCCATGGATAAAGAAAAGTTTCTTAATCAAGACAGAAAATTTTGGAGCTATAAAGAAAAATATTTGGATAATATTTTTTTTAAATAAACTTTTAAGCTGCAAAGAGTATCACATCTAAAGTCAACAATAGGCTTGGAGAAATGATTTGCAATGTGATAGAAAAAGGATATAATAGCGAGAGTGTTCTTAAGCATTCTGAAAATAAAGATAAAAGAAAAAATGAGGTAAGGATACTAACATGTTTCACTAAAGAGTACGCAGATAGCCAACATGTAAAGGGTGTTCAAACTCCCTAGTAATTGGAGAAATGTGATTGAAGTAGTATCTAGACAAATCACTCATCCAACCTAGAAAAAGCGATGACACCTATGACTGGAAGGGATGTGAGAAAATATTACACATGGTTTTTGATGGAAGAAATAGGAGTTGTTAGAGGATTTAGAATGCAGTCCATGGAAATGGCTTTGGCAGAGGAGTCTGAGGCCATGCACGGCCTCAAAGTTGACTTTGCTTAATAAGAATTTGCTTAATAAGAATGACTTCAGGGGGTGCCTGAGTCGCTCAGTCGTTAGGTGTCTGCCTTTAGCTCAGGTCTTAATCCCAGGGTCCTGGGATTGAGCCCTGCATCGGGCTCCCTGCTCAGTGGGGGACGGCTTCTCCCTCTCCCACTCCCCCTGCTTGTGTTTCCTCTCTCTCTGTCTCTCTCGCTGTCAAATAAACAAGAAAAAAAAAAAAGAAAAAAAAGAAACTTGAGAAGTGGCCCTTCTGACTCTTCATTTGGCTATAAACAATCCTGACTCTTGATACAGTCTCAGGGCTGCAGGGACACCAGCCAGCCACCAGCGGCCTCTTGATTACATTGCAGTAACAGCAAGAACTTGTCCTATTATCCTGATCATTTGCTCTACTAGTCATGCTTCTACCAGCACTTCTACTGATAACTCAGTCCACACAGCATGAAACATTATGGTATTCTGAGTAACATTGTTTCTAATCAATGGGATTAGTTTTTTTAACAAGAAAAAAAAGAAATCAAGCAATGACAGATACTGGTCCTATGAAAAAGCAGTTGGATTTTTGTTTTTTGTTTTTTAATATAGTTGACCTAGAATGTTATGTTAATTTCAGGCATTCAATGCAGTGATGCCACAAGTTTATACATTTTGGGATGCTAAACCACAAGTAGCTACCATCTGTCACCATATAACACTGTTAGAGTATCATTGACTATATTTCTGATACTGTGCCTTTTATCCCCATGACTTATTCATTCTGTACTGGAAACCTGGCTCTCCCACTCCCAGTCACCCATTTTGCTTATCCCCACACCCTTCTCCCCTCTGGCAACCATCAGTTTGTTCTCTGTATTTATAGGTCTGATTTTGCTTTTTGTTGTTGTTGTTGTTGTTCATTAGTTATTTGGTACTCTCTAGGTCCATCCATGACTTTGCAAATGGCAAGATTCATTCTTTTCAATGGCAACCTAATATTCCATCGTGTACATAGACCACATCTTCCTTATCATCTGTTAGTGGACTGTAAGGTTGCCTCCATATCTTTGTTATTATAAATAATGTTGCAATAAACATAGGGATGTATATATCTTTTCAAATTAGTGTTGTTTTCTTCAGGTAAATACCCAGTAGTGAAAAATTGGATTATATGGCATTTCCATTTTTAATTTTTTGAGGAACCTCCAAATGTTTTCCACAGTGGCTGTCCCAATTTACATTGCCACCAACAGTGTACAAGAGTTCTTTTTTCTCCACAATCTTATTAACACTTGCTATCTCTTACCTTCTTTTTTTTTTTATTTTAGCCACATGACAGATGTAAGGTGATAGCTCATTGTGGTTTTGATTTGCATTTCTGTAACGCTCATTGATGTTGAGCATCTTTTCATGTGTTTGTCAGCCATCTGTATGTCTTCTTTGGAAAAAAATCTATTCAGATCCTCTGCTGATTGCTTAATCAGGTTATGTTTTGGGTATTGAGTTGCATAAGTTCTGTATGTATTTTGGATATTAATCCCTAATCAGATAGATCACTTGCAAATATCTTCTCCCATTCTGTAGGTTGCCGTTTTGTTTTGTTGATGGTTTCCTTCACTGTGCAAAAGCTTATTATTTTGATAGAATCCCATTAGTTTATGTTAGCTTTTGGTTTTTTAGAATGGCAGAATAGTCTATGACAGCACCTCCTGGGCCCCTTTCAAGATCATATGCTGTTTTGCAAGATGCCATGTATGCTTTGACACCATGACTGATACGCAGTGCTCTATCTCCTGCAGCCATGTTACACGGATTCAGAAACCATGGGGTTGTAGAGGGCAATCCCTCTCATAATTACCCCTGAAGACCTACTCACAACTTTTCCCTTTTCCATGAGTCTGAGCTCCACTAACTTAGAAGCTTTTGGCCTAGAAAAGAGAAAAGCTCTTACCAAGAGACCCAGTAATGTTCCCATTGAATTAGAAACTACAATAGCCATCTCCCACTTTAGGCTTCTCGTATACCGTGTTCATGTACAAAAAGGTTGTTTTCCTTCAACTGAAGATGTTGCCCAGAGTGACTGATCGCAATAGGCACGGGATGGAGATTCATGCATCCGTTCGATACATGTGTATAGAGAGCCTGTGACGTGTCAGACACTGTTCAAGTGCTTGGGACACAACAGAGAACAAAAATGAAATTTTGCCTCACACTTTTCACTCCATTGTGGGCTGAGACATGCTGGGGAATTGTTAAAAGATAATGAGTACTAAAGGCCAAACAAACAAAAAAGTAGAGAAGAAAAAGAGAGAAAAGGAATGCCAGGGAGAAATTAAGTTGTCTTATCATAAGATTTGGAGATTTTTTTTGAAGGCAGGACAATACACTTAGATGGATGAAAGGTGAAACATTCAGCTACTGCAGCTCCAAACAAAAGAAGGTTGTTAAACAGGGCCACACACTGGGTTGTGTACCAAGGACAGAGTACAGCAAGCCAGAGGTAGAGAAGACAGCTTATATGTGGCAACTAGGGTGATTTAGATTTTAAGGGCGCCCTGTGAATTGGCTGTCCTGAATAATATCTTGAACTGTGAGAAATAGTCACTGTTCCTATTGTCTGGTACCCTGCCCCAAGGCGTTAGGGTGATGCATAAATGGTGTGGAGCCCAGCAAGTGAAGTGTTTGCGAGTGTGGACTCAGCTTCTCAGGAAAGGAACTGACCAACCTCTAACCAGGGTCCCCAAACTGGGTCAAGACAGCATTTTTAAAGTGCCATTTTTAAAATGGCACAGGGGAAAGGTGCCATTAAATATAATGAGTGAAGTAGGACAAGATAGACCTCAGTAAGAAGGGAAACTTTAAGCAAACACTGAAGTGGGAGAATGAGCTGGCAGGTGAGGAAAAGTATTCTGGCGGAATTCGGGTGACTCTCTAGGTCAAAGAAGCTGTGAATGTGGATGAGGAAAAAAGTTACAACTTCTTACCACCTCCAACAGAAATTTAACAAATTCTTATTATGAATGGCAGCGACAAATCGCAGTAGTTATCAGCAGTAACTGTACTTTGTCACTGAGAGAAATCAGATCTCTTTATATTACAATTTGTTATATACTATATTAAAATAGTTTTGTGTTCCTTCCCATTTGAAATTGCTGGGGTTATTATACCTGCTGCTAAATCTTGTATGAAAGAAGGATAATTTTACTTTATTACAAAGTTGTTGTTAAATTTTATTAAGTATATTTCAAAAAGTGGCTTATTTTATAATCCTGTGTATTTTACTTTGTGTATCTAGAAATGTTGTGTTCTTTTTTTTTTTTTAGATTTGTATTTATTTATTTGAGAAATTGAGAGGACAAGCAACGGGGAGGGACAGAGGGAGATGGAGAAGCAGACTCCCCACTGAGCAGGGACCGCCCCCCCTCACCCCTGCCCATCATGTAAGACTCAATCCCAGGATCCTGAGATCATGACCTGAGCTGAAGGCAGATGCTTAACTGACTGAGCCACGCAGGCACCCCTAGAATCCTTATTCTGAGGAGGGTTGCCCTTGACTTCACTAGAGTGCTAATGGAGGCCATGATGTAGGTGTAACACACACGGACACACAGGCACACATATGAAAGTGAGAAGTCCACTCTGGGATCCTGCCTCCCACATCTAGTGTTAAGAGTTGACAGAGGCCTCATGAAGCCCTAGACAGCAGGCCCACCGTGGCTGGGGCTCTAAGGCATGAAGGCTTGCATCACCACACCAGGTATAGAATCTCATCCGTGTCACGGCTCCTGTGAGAACACAGAGGGAAGGATTTGAATTTGCTGTCCCTACCTGAAAAGAGACAGTGTTCGAGGAGGAGAGTTACAAGGTCAGAGGTAGAGTCCTGACCAGTTCTGGAAATAAGGATTGTAGCCTCGGTGTTGCCTTCATTGCAGTGTGTTTTGTTTGCCTGTTTTCTCTGAGATCCATGTCTCAGACATGTGCAGACTACATTTTCCCCACTAGAAGAAGAAAACTGGATGGGGGTTCAGCATGAGGAAGAGAACAGACAGAGTATTTATTCCCCCCTCCGCTGCTTCTGGTAGCTTGTCTACCAGTAGCCATATCTGCTCTAGTTCCAGACCTCCCCATCCATGGTCCCATGTCCTGATGAACAGCCCCAGTAAAGGCTCCCACCAGGTAGTCTGGCTTTGGGGCTTTTAAAAACACTGGCTCTTCCCTTTGTCCTGTCAGGCTTAGTGATGGCAGCTGCCTTCACCTCTTCAGCTACCACCAGTGTCTGGGTGACCTCACCATATCATTTGTCTTTCTGGTTCCTGCATTAAGATTAACTATCCGTATCAATTTCCTTCCTATGGACCACCTTTTGTGGGCTCTCATGGGCAGCAAACCACAACAGTATGAGCAGCACCTTTGATTCTATCACCAAGAAAAATCAAACATACCATTACAGCGATCGTGGGAGACTGGTCTTTAGGGAAAGTACTCAGGTTTAGTATTGTTGAGACCTTATCCATGACAGAACGGAATCACAACATGCAATGAGAAGAAATGGCCACTCTGCAGAGATCTTGGATTTGGAACAAAATGCAATAGAAGAAAAGACTTTAAAAAGACTCCATTTTGGAAAAGAGAATGGTTTTTAAAAATTATATAGGATTATTGCATTATGTCAGAGGAAGTTTTTATTTTGTTTTGCTTGCTGTTTTTATTGAGATATAATTGACATACAATACTATATTAATTTCAGGTGTGCAGTATAGTGATTCCTTATCTCTGTATATTGCAAAATGACCACCACAATAAGTCTAACACCAGTCACCATGCATAGTTATAAAATTTTCTTCATATGCTGAGAACTTTCAAGATCTACTCTCTTACCAACTTTCAAATATGCAGTACAGTGTTATTAACTATGGTTATCATCCTCTATGGTACATCCCTGTGACTTATTTATTTTATAATTGGAAGCTTGTACCTTTTAAACCCCTTCACAGATTTTGTCCCCCTTCCTCCTGCTTCTGGCAACCACCAGTCCGTTCTCTATGTTTATGAGCTTCGTTTTGTTTGAAGGACGAGATTTCCTCTTTTTTTATGGCTGAATTGGGCAGGTCCTCTGCCCAATTTTAAATGAGAAGTTTTTTTGCTATTGATCTCATACATTGAGATCTCATACATAAGTGAGATCAACAGTGTTTGTCTTTCCCTGTCTGACTTATTTCACTTAGGTTAATGCCATCAGGGTCCATCCATATTGTCACAGACGGACGAGATTTCCTTCTTTTTTATGGCTGAATAATGTTCCACTGTCCATATATACATCACATTTTCTTTATCAATTCATCCGACAGTGGACACTTAGATTGTTTCCGTATCTCGACTGTTATAAATAATGTTGCAGTGAATATAGGCGTGTGTGTGTCTTTTTTAGTCGGCGTTTTCATTTTATCTGGATAAATACCCAGAAGAAGAATTACTGGATCATATGGTTAGTTCTATTTTTAACTTTTTGAGAAAACTCCATGTTGTTTTTCATTGCTCCAATTTATACTCCCACCAGCAACTCACAAGGTTGCCTTTTCTCCGCAACCTGGCCAACACTTGTTATTGCTTGTGTTTTTGAGAATAGCCGCACTAACAAGTGTGAGGTGGTATCTCACTGCTGTTATGATTTGGATTTCCCTGATTAGTACTGCCAGTTGGCCATGTGTATGTCTTCTTTGAAAAAATGCCCATTCAGGTCCTCTGCCCAATTTTAAATGAGAAATTTTTTTGCTATTGAGTTGTATGAATTTTTTTTATATTTTGGACATTAACCACTTGTCAGCTATATGATTTGCAAATATTTTCTCCCACTTAGGAGGTTGCCTTTTTATTTTGCTGCTAGTTTCCTTTGCTGTGCAGAAAACTTTTAGCTTGTTATAGTCCCATTTGCTTATTGTTGCTTTTGTTGCATTTGCCTTTGGTCTCAAATACAAAAAAAATCATTGCCAAGACCAATGTCACGGAGCTTACCATCTATGTTTTCTTCAAGGAGTTTTATGGTTTCTGGTCTTACATTCAAATATTTAATCCATTTTTATTTGATTTTTGTGTACAATATCAGATAGTGGTCTAGTTTCATTCTTTTTCATGTGGCTGTCCGGTTTTCCCTGCACCATTTATTAAAGAGACTGTCCTATTCCCATTGTATATTCTTGGCTCCTTTGTCACAGAAGGACATTTTAATTTGAAAATGCATGTGCTAGAGAAAGAATGTGGATTGACACTGGATAACCCAAAGTCTCTGAGAGACCTCTGTTGGTTGTATTTTGGTTTTGTTTTGGTTTTTTTGTTTTTTAAAGATTTTATTTATTTGACAGAGAGAGAACAAGAGAAGGAACACAAGCAGAGGGAGTAGGAGAGGGAGAAGCAGGCTTCCCTCTGACCAGGGAGCCAGATGTGGGGCTCAATCCCAGGACTCTGGGATCATGACCTGAGAGGAAGGCAGATGCTTAACGACTGAGCCACCCAGGGGCCCCTACTGATTTTTTTTTTTTTCCTACTGATCTTTTTAACCACTATTTTTTATTTATATTCTCTGCATATTATCAAGTAATTAAACTCCTATTCAAACTTATCTATTGATAAATTCACTGGTATATACTGAGCACCAGTTAAATAGTTGACACTGCAAGGCAATTAAATGTATTTACATTTCTATTAAATATGGAAGAGGAAATGTAAGATTACTGCTAATTTTCATGAGTCCATGGACTAAGACTTGGGCAAGGAAATAAGACTAATCTGTATGAAATCAATTTGGGTATAAATTTTAATAATATAAATATCTACCAATAACTTTTATTCAGCCAACATTATAAATATCCCAGCCATCATTAGAAAGAGCGCAGGCTTTGGAGTCAGACGAGTTGGGTTTCAGAATGACTCTGCCATTTTTTAGCTGTGTGACCTCACCTGTCTGAGCCCCATCTATAAGACAGAAATACAAGAGTAAGAACACCTCATGGGGCCACTATGAGAAATGAAACAGTTGTGAGAGAACACCTAGCAACTAGAACGTAGTAGTTCTTATCATTGCTATTGTTTGTATTACTTTGGAGTATATAAAAATACATTTATATTTCCATGACTTAAAAAATAATAGATTAAAAAGGTTTTTTTTTTTTAATTTCTCCTGAATTTGAATGATGACCTACTCCAACTTTGATGTTTCTTAATTTCTTAACTAGGAATCCATTAACATGAAGAAACTCAGGACTTAGGAATGAGAAAAGTGTTCCAAACACATTCAGTTCTCAAATATTCCATGTATGATATCTGGGAGTTTTGCTTTATCACAGTAAACTAACTACAAAGCATATTTAATCTGGTATAAATCTGCACTGTTTATGTAATGTGAATGATGGATACATGATACATGAGCTGTAACGCAGAGCTACAATGTGACCCATATCTTTTGGGAGTTTTTCTTCTTCTTTGACATTTCATGGTCCTGTGAAAATCCCATTATCTGGTTCAGATTGAAAGCAGTACTTCGAGAAGCCAGAAGATGGCACTAATTTCTAAGATTTACACATCTAAAAAGAATGTGCCGCTTTGGATTCTGATCATTTGCCATTTCTTCTGCTGATGGAAATAATGCTGCTCCATATTTTCATCAGTTTTCTTATCCTACTGTAAAATTCTGTTTGTTCTTAGCTTTTCTCTGACAATTAAAGAAGTGAGAATGGTAGAACTCTGTATCTACACAGAATGTTTGAATGATTTAGTATGAACAGGAATGGGCAATCAACCAAGGATATTTATTTCATGTTGATACCTGAGGGTGAATTGAATATTTTCGGTCCATTTGAATAGAGAGCTTGATTTTATTCATGTATTGAGTATTATCTTGAGTTCAGAAAGAATAGGTAAGTATGTTTTCTGTAAAAATCACCATCACTTATTACTGTTAATGACATCTTAGAAGAAACTTATTTTTCATTTTATGTTTTGTGGTGAGTGCTGTGTAAGACTGATGAGTCCAGACCTGTACCCCTGCAACACATAATACATTATATGTTAATAATAATAATTTTTAAAAGATATTTAGAGAAAAATAAATAAATAAATGAAAATCACATTTGTAGGTTACCACTTTTTTATTTCTAAATGTTAACACGGAATGGTGTGGAAGCATGCTGGACAAGGAACTTATTCAACAACAGAAATAGAAACAACAGGGGTGCCTGGGTGGCTCAGGGGGTTAAGCCGCTGCCTTCGGCTCAGGTCATGATCTCAGGGTCCTGGGATCCAGTCCCGCAGTGGGCTCTCTGCTCAGCAGGGAGCCTGCTTCCCTCTCTATCTCATTCTCTCTCTGCATGCCTCTCCATCTAATAAATAAAATCTAAAAAAAAAAAAGAAGAAGAAGAAATAGAAACAACAGTGGTCGTATAAATGGTTTTATACCCTAACTGCATTTATGCAGGATATTGAGCTAAATCTATTGCTGTCTTACTAAGAAGAATTTAAGAACAAAGAGAGAAGAAAGATGTTTACACCTCAAACCTACAAAAGACAGCTGGCGAGGCGAACAGTGGTCTTGTATTTTTCAAAATTCACCCATCTGCCTAAGGATATACGAATTTTTTTCCTGGCAGA
This sequence comes from Mustela erminea, assembly GCF_009829155.1. NCBI lineage: Eukaryota > Metazoa > Chordata > Mammalia > Carnivora > Mustelidae > Mustela > Mustela erminea. The sequence continues at coordinate 106,114,457 of NC_045617.1, read as the reverse complement.
GTTAAATGTATATTTCGAGGTAGTCTATGCTGCTAAACACCATGCTTGCAAAACTGGCATACCAAAGTCTTTCAAAATCAGCAGTTTCCAGGGGAAAATCCATCTACCATCTGCTTGCTTCATTAAAATACATAATAGAGGAGGAAAGAACTGAACTGCAATTTTACCAGCTCAGCGCTCCCTGGTGTCCAGTCGGCTAAGGTTATATACAGCAGCCTATATAGAAAACAGAATCCAAGTAAAAAAATCAACCAGTTTTATTTTGTTTCCTTCTTGTCTTTTCTATTTACATAAAAATAGAGCAAAGAGCTTTATTTTAGAAAAGTAGATTTGGACAAGACAGTCTATTCTGAAATAACTGTACATTTTGAAAAATTCTTTAATGAACTTAAGGCACTTTTCTCAAGTCCATATTGTAAAATTTTAAACAAGACTGTGAGGGAATCATACAGATATTTTGCCACGTAAAAACCAAAAATTTCTGTCAAAAACTATCAGCTGCCCCAAGAAACAGAGTGTTTTTATCTTATAAGTTCAGAAGAAACTATTATCAAATATTAAACATAAAACAATTTTAGAAGAAAAATCTTATGAAATTATAGTTATATTTATTCAACTTAGTCACAAAAAACAACTGATTTGTGAAGTTGGGGGTATCTTCCTTGATTTTCAGTATCACTATAGAATGTTATTTTAATTTTTGCCCATACTTGAAAATTAAGATTCTAATATCTTTGTAAACATCCAGAAATATCCTTATTCTTTAGAAGCAAAAAACTAGAAAAATGGGGGAAAAAATCAAACAAGTAATGGTTAGCATTGGTGATAGTAAAGTAATTCTTTTTCCCAACTTCATCCAACAGATCCAATTCTTTCTTTAGTGACATAAGAGCAGAACAATTAAGATATTAAATAAACAATAACCACAGAAAAATAACACATCAGTGTTACCATTTTTTCAACACTATGGTAAGCCCCTTATATGTATCCACTCAACTATTTGATAAAGATGTATCCCATACCCACTTGAGTCAAGGCACTGTTGTACACCCTGGAGTTGGTGAAAGACAGGTAAGTTCTCTGCACTGATGAGCCCTACAGTCTAAGGAATTGAGACAGTAAAAAAAAAAAAAAAAAAATGGTGAGAGAGAGAGAGAGAGTAAAAAATAAATATCATATTATGTAAATAGGCTGTAGTAAACTGAGGAGGTTAAATAAGTAGAGAATGATGGGGGTAGGAGGAATTAATAATTTTGTAGGGTGGTCAGAGAAGACCCCTGTGAAGAGAGGATACTTGTCCACAGTCTTGGAGAAGTGAGGGAGAGTATGTTTGAGCATTGGAACTAGAGAACCAGAAGTCCTGAACTGGGAGCATATTTGGTTTATTTAAGAAACACAAAGAAGTTAGCAAGGTTGGAGCAGAATGAGCAAGAAGAAAGGGGTATAAAATAAATTAGGAGAATAAGGATTTGAGTCTATCCTAAAGAGTTGTTTTTTGTTTTGTTTTGTTTTGTTTTGTTTCAAAATTCAAGGGAAAACACTAGAGGACTTTTAAATATGCAATTAATATTTAAAGAACACACTAGCTACAATACAAAAAAGAGACACCAAGGAGACAAAGGTGGCAAAAGAGACCAGTTAAGAAGCCAGTAGTAGTCCAGAGTAGAGAGAATAGCGCAGTAGACTTTGGTGGCATTGATGGAGGTGGTGAGAAGCTGTGAGATTCAGGAGATATTTTGAAAAGGAACAGAATTTTCCAACCAACTGGTTGATGTGGCAGAGAAAGAAACAATTTAGGTCGTGACTAGCTTTTGTTCTGAACAAAGACAGAGAAGGGACACCTGTGTGACTCAGTCGGTTAAGTGTATGCCTTCACCTCTGGTCATGATCCCAAAGTCTTGGGATAGAGCCCTGCATTGGGACATTGGGATCCCTGCTCAGCGGGGAGTTATCTTCCTCTCCCTCTCCCCCTGCTTGTGTGTTCTCTCTCTCTCTCTCTCTCTCTCTCTTTCTCTCAAGTAAATAAAACAAGAAAAAAGAGAGAGAAGACTGGGGGAGAGATTTGATTGGGAGGAGAGGTTATAAGGATATGAGAATAAAGAGTTCTGTCTTGTATATGGTCAGTTTGGGATTCTCATTGGTCATACAAATGTATGTCAAATATCCAGTAGGTAGTTGGATATAGGAATGTGGCGCTCTGAAAAGAAGTCAAGGATACAGACTCTTATTCAGGAGCCATCCTGCTGTAGGGGGTCCATACAAGGAGATAAGAGAGCGACGGCAGATGGAGACAACTGAAAGAAAAGGAGAATGAGAACAGCAGTTGCAGGCAGGAAGAATACTAGCAGAGAAGAATATCATGATGATAAGGGAAGAAACAATTTCCAGAGAAAGAAATAATCAACTGTCAACTGCTCCTGAGATTTTGAATAAGAAGAGAACAGAGAATTGGCATTGAATTTGAAAAGATGGTGGCCACTGGTGACCCTGACATCGGAAGATTTAATGGAAAGAGAGAAGATAAGCTGACTAGAATGAAATCAAGAGTGAATGGGTAATGAAAGAAGAAACAAAGAAACAAAGAAAGAAAGTCAACAGAGATACTCCTTTAGAACACTCTTACCAGAATGATAGGCGGAAAAACAAGAAGCAGCTAGAGAGGAATGTAGAGCTAAAGCAGAGGAAAGCAGTTTTTTTCAAATGGAGATATTTTAGCATAATTGGTGTTGAAGAGAATGATTCAGTAGAGAAGAAAAATTTGGTGTCTCCCCCAAGGAAGTGGGACAGGATTGCGGAGATGGTGCCGTTAAGTAAATGAAGGGTGGATCTGATACCCAGGCAGAGTCAGCCTGGTAACCAGAGGAAAGGCAGAACATCGGAATCAAAATTCAAGCTCTGAAGCAAGGAGGAGCCGATGGCAGAAGGATGGGGTAGTTCTCTGTTCTTAGTTTATTTTCTTCTATGAAATAAGAAGCAAGAACATTCATTGAGAAATGATGAATGTTAGGTGTTAGAGGGGGAAAGAAGAGGCATAAATTAGTTGCCTTTGTGACTTGACTGGTAAAATGAAGTGAGATTGCAGAGTTTGTGCAAGAGGCTTGTCCACTTGAAATGTGAGGTTAGCTCTGATGTGTTTCCTTCAGCCACATACTTTTCTCATTCTTCACACAAAGTTGGATATTCTTACTATCCTCATCTTACACTGGAAGAAACTCAAACAGAGAAGCTCACCTCACCCAAATTTACATAGAAAGTGAAGAAATCCAAAATGGATTCTGAGCTGGAGGCGTCCAGGGGCCTCTCCTCAATCACCAGGACGTGTAACACCTTATAATGCCATACGTCACGACCAGCCAGTGGGCTTCAGGAGGCATCACTGATTGCAGCGTTGAAAGGAAGGTGTTCTGCAGTCTGAGCTCTTCTATATGTCTTCTTCCCACATCCCAGGAGCTCATCTTGGTCGTTTCTGTGCAAAAATGTCAACAATTCAGGTGAGAGGACTAAACAGAGCGTATTTTTAAAATTAAAAAGTACAGTTACATTTAAAACATTCACAGACTGTTTCTCTGTCCTGATGGGGAATAAGAAAATTTTGCCATAGTAAATGTTCTAGAAGACAAAAGTTTATACCCTTTTTGTGGTAGTTTTTGCTAAGCTGTATCCGGAGAGCGTAATGTGATGTGTTATGCAAAGATTCCATGTTAAGCCTGCAACCAAGCACTATATTGCAGAAAAGATTATAACGTTCTCCTATCATTGAAGGTTTGTAGAATTTTTAATGACCCTAGATGATGCTGAGATACATAAGGCTTTCTGACTGCCTGAAATGTTCCCAGACTTCTGTTAGTGATTTTGCTCCCTTCTTCCACACACTAAATAATTAATATTTAGTTCAACTCCCAGCATGCTCCTTCCTTCCTCATGGTTCCTTTCTACTGCTGTAACTTTAAAAGTACTAAAGAAAAAAATGCAGACGTTCACATACGGAAACCATGAGGCAACTAGGGATTACAAAAGAAAAAAAATTTTCACTTAATAGCCCTAAAATATTCCCATTACAATCTGTTCAATCTACTGATTTGATGACGACTGACGCTTCTAGAAGTCTGATCTGGGAATTTGTGTAACAGAGTAATCAAATTAACCAAATGTTGCCTGGTTGAAGATCATAAAGGGCTTACTTTCAAGAACTGGAAAGAAACATTTGTAAGGCTGAAAATCCTCTTTCTGGAATCTGGGTCCCGGCACGTTCTCCTGCCTGATCCAGCAGGATGGAGATCACGTAGGTGAGGACACAGGAGCCTCTTCATACTGGGATGGACATCCTTTGACCCCTTCTCCTGATTCCCATTCTTCCCCTTAGAAACCCTATCTTTTCACAGGCTCAGAATTACCGAAAGACAAAGCCCCTTGAAGTAAATCACAACTAAGGATTTAGAGAAATCACTTAGATACAGATGGTTCTCTCTGCAGTGTTGGTTAGTAGAATATCAGCTGCTGTGTAATTTTGTTTCTTAGTAGCCACATTTTTAAAAATAAAGAGACAGGTGAAATTTATTTTAATAAGATATTTTATTTGACTCAATATTTAATGCATATAAAATATTATTAACAAGATATTTTACATTCTTGGGACACCTGGGTAGTGCAGCCAGGTATCAAACTCACGGTTTTGGTTTAGGTCATGATCTCAGGGTCAGTGAGGTCGAGCCCCACATCAGGTTCCAGCTCAGCACAGAATCTGCTTGAGACTCTCTCTCCCCCTCTGCCCCTCCCCATGGCACATGCGTGTTCTCACTGTCTCTCTCTCAAATAAATCTTCTTTTAAAAACAGATATTTTACATTCTTTCCTCTGTACAAAGCCCTCTTAGTTAGCCTAGACATAAGTCAAGTACTCAAGAGCCACATGTGGTTTCTGCATTGTTCAACAGTATAGCATTAGACTAAGAAATACAGAGTGTGACAGATCCTTTCCTGTGCACACGATTATCCTCAGTCTTCAGTGTACATTGTACTTCTTTTCAGTAGTTTGAAATTGTCTCATAAACTTATTCTGATTGGATACTAGAACTGATAACACATTTCTGTCCACTATTTATATAAGTATCACACCATTATCTTTTTTCATGACTGACCTATAAATTTCCTCACATTTACAATTCAGTGTAAGCTTAGCTAACTATTGGATTTCTTGGTATCATCAAAGTCCTTGTTCCCTTTTTTTTTTTTTTAAGATTTTTTTTAACTTATTTATTGGCAGAAATCACAAGTAGGCAGAGAGGCAGGCAGAGAGAGAGGAGGGGAAGCAGGCTCCCCACTGAGCAGAGAGCCCAATGCCGGGCTCGATCCCAGGACCCTGGGATCATGACCTGAGTCGAAGGCAGAGGCTTTAACCCACTGAGCCACCCAAGCGCCCCAAAGTCCTCATTTTCATTCTTCATTCAAACCAAACTTTGGTCCTCTAGCTCTTTCCAAATAATCCTGCCTTCACATTTCATCCCTAGGGTGATATTTCTAAAAGGCAACTCAAAGATTACGGAAAAAATGTCAAGGCCTTCATAATTCGACCCCTGTCTGACTACCTCATTACATTTCCTTGTACTTTTCCTTTTAATACTTCATTTTAAAATTGGCATACCCCATGAGTTCCTTGAGTATGACATGCTGTTTGGGCCTCCTCACCTGAAAACATGCTATTCTTTCAACCTGAAATGATCTTTCCTTTTTATCTGCCAGGTGAATTGCTGCTCATCAGCTTCCAACTCAACTTTCCATCCAGTTCATTTGGATCAGTTGGTTGACCACACACTAGTTCCTTGAGGGCTGGGATGGTGCTCTGTTATCTGTGTCACCAGCATCCAGCACAGCGTCTGACAGTGAAATACGGACAAGGTGTATAGGTTTTGATCTAACCCGAATGTAGTACTAAACTTTTAGGTAGACCCAACTGTAAATTATTATAAGGAATATATATTATTTAAAAAGTCATCCCCCCCCCAAAAAAAAAATCCTCTATTTTAACATTAAATTTAGTTGAATTCTATTGTTTTAACGGCAACACCAAACACTGTCAGTTTTTTATTTTCTTTCAATTCCAGTACATTTCATTTCCTTCAACTATCCTATCTATGAGGCCACAGCTAGTGAAATCCCTGATAGAAAGAGCCTCGCCTATTGTCTCTGGAACACAGACCATAAATCACTTCATTAGATTAAAATAAATAAATAAATGTAAGAGGTGGTATGTCTCAAAATCATGCTGAGATGCTGGTGAGTTTTCAGAAAAAGAATACTTATTCTAGGCCATACATCCCAAGGAATAAACTGGTAAGATTTTAACAAAATCTTATTCTGCTGATTCCACACAGTTACCCTACTTCAACAGTTACACAAAGCAAACAGAAATAAAAGCCTCTGAGAAGTAGAATCACTTTTCCCAGGATAGTACAATTATTTGCTGTATAAACAATTATAACCAGACATAACAAGCTCTTTTGTTTCAAGCATTAGGTACCAGAGTGAGGATATTTCTTAAGGCTTACAAAAATTCTAGTTTTACAACTTCCTAGGAGAGGCAACCTCTCTAGAGAAGAGAACAATGAAGGGTAGTCAAAACAAGCTCTTCTTCCCTCTGTCAAGCTATCTCAAACTAATAAGAATAGATCCTGGGAACATCTTTTAATCTGGGAATACCATCCCTAACAGACAGGGATAGCGATCAACATCCCCCTTCCTGTTTCCTGTGCTCCTCTCGGGTTGGGGGAAATAGAAGCCGGTTGGGACTATTTACAAACAGAGCAGAGCAATCAAAGAGAAAAGTTGGAAACAAGATTAGAGGCAGGACAGAAAGCCCAGCTGGCTAACGGTACCCCTCAATTAAATTGTTTTGTCCACCATGGCTCTTGAACTTCGTTTTTTAACCATTTCCTGTTTCTACTAAATCTCCCTGCAGTTTCATTCCCATGAAACCCATGCGTTCGTTTTTTTAACAAGCATTGTAACAGAGCAAAAATAAACTTTTTTTAAAAAGATTTTATTTATTGGGGCGCCTGGGTGGCTCAGTGGGTTAAAGCCTCTGCCTTCGGCTCAGGTCATGATCCCAGGGTTCTGGGATTGAGTCCCACATTGGGCTCTCTGCTCAGTAGGGAGCCTGCTTCCTCCTCTCTCTCTCTCTGCCTGTGTCTCTGCCTACTTGTGATCTCTGTCTGCCAAATAAATAAATAAAATCTTTAAAAAAAAGACTTTGGTATTAAAAAATATATATATATATATATATTATTTATTTATTTGACAGAGAGAGAGACAGTGAAAGCAGGAACACAAGCAGAGGGAGTAGGAGAGGGAGCAGCAGGCTTCCTGCTGAGCAGGGAGCCCTGTGTGGGACTCCATCCCAGAACCCCAGGTCAAGAGCAGAAGGCAGATATCTAACTGAAGGAGCCACCCAGGCGCCCCTACACATGTTTTGTTTTGTTTTTTTTAAACAAAGATTTCGGTAAGGACCTACTTAGCAAGAGGCTTTCATTAAAGTTAAACTGTCCCTGCTCCCCTTCCCCCAGGGGATTCACTTAAAAATAAGTCCCAGAAACCAGCTCCAGGTAACAAAGCCCAGATACAGGGTGGGTCAGGCCAGGTGGAGACATCCGATCAGTGGGGGGATGCATACTGTCTCCCGGGTTACCAAGGAGTATGGGCCCTGCCCTTTGGGAGCCTTTTGGGCGCCAATTCCAACCAAGGTGATAGGCTGGTTCAAATGTCTACTAGGGTAAATTGTAACTCAATTGGTCACCTAGTATCACTGTGGCGTTTCCTGTGTGTTACAATCTCATTGGTCACCTGTGCGTGGCCAGGCCCAAACGCATGGCCTTTGCCCTTAAAAGCTAGACTGTGAAACAGAGAAGGGTCGCCCTCTCTTGTAAGAGGTGCGGCCCCAAACTTTCGGTTAGATTCTTGATGCTTGGCACGAAATAAAGCTTTGCTTGACCTTCGGTCTATATCAGTCTCGCTCCTTTAATCACGGACCCATTATTGGGGAATAACAATTTCTACCTAAAAAAATGTTCTGGTCATTGATGACAGTGATTGATGACAGACATTGATGACAATACGATGGAAACTGATCTGTTGCCTGCCCACGTCTTGGCCTTCCCACACCGACCTATGACTTTGACTTTTCCAAAATCACAGGATTTGAAAAGCCCAATTTCAAGCTGCAAGATTCTCTCTAAGTCATGGCCAGTGCTCAGATGCCAATCACCTTTACAAAGCACCTGGGCAAATACTTTGACCACCAATGATTTTTTTTTTAAGATTTTTATTTATTTATTTGACAGAGAGAGATCACAAGTAGGCAGAGAGGCAGGCAGAGAGAGAGAGAGGAGGAAGCAGGCTCCCTGCTGAGCAGAGAGCCCGATGCAGGACCTGATCCAGGACCCTGAGATCATGACCTGAGCCGAAGGCAGCGGTTTAACCCACTGAGCCACCCAGGTGCCCACCAATGATCTTTTTTATTTTGAAAATTACTCTTCAAAATATAGGGTTTTGCGGGGTGCCTGGGTGGCTCAGTGGGTTAAAGCCTCTGCCTTCAGCTCAGGTCATGATCCCAGGGTCCGGGGATCGAGCCCCGCATCAGGCTCTCTGCTCAGCAGGGAGCCTGCTTCCTCCTCTCTCTCTGCCTGCTTCTCTGTGATCTCCATCTGTCAAATAAATAAATAAAATCTTTAAAAATATATATATAGTGTTTTGTTTTTTAAGTCAGTTCTTTCTTATGTAGAAAGGGTGTGCGAGTGAAAGTTTTATATGCAGGCTCTCAAAACACTGAACTTCCTTTGTTCCGGTTTTGAAACTCCCCATTGACTCACTCAGTTGCTCAATGCTGATGGGCACTTAAGTCTAATTAACGTGATAGTAAACAGACTCCCCGGCCAGATGCATCAGCAAAACATAGCCCTCCTTTTACAAGGACATGTTCAGGTTTATTTTAACTATTGGTTTGGGTTTTTCCACAGCTGCTGCTATTTCTCGGCCCAGGTTCAGGGGCACAGACGCCTTCGGATACACGTCATTTCTGGCTTATTCACGGATCCCAGACATCAGCCTCGGTTATGAATTCCACTTGAAGTTTCAGCTAGCAAATAATCACTCGGCACTGCAAAGTAACTTAATATTTTTCACTGGACAGAAGGGCCATGGTAAGATTAATTGACCCCTCTAGGATTGGCTTAGCTCCTTTAAGAATACTTTAGAAATTCTTCAGGGTTCCTCTCATTAACTGTGGATAAAGGAGACATTTGCCTGCAAACAGCCTCCTCCTGTTTTCTGCCTCGAGCGTGGTCCTTGTAGTCCAAGGTGTTTAGACATTCCCTGCCTTTTCCAAAGCCTGTTCACACCAGGGCTGCTGCTTATCAGCAAGGGCAAGAATGCCAGCAGGCAATCGTGAGGACAGAGAAGGTGAACGTACGTCACATGAGAGATGAGCTTATTGACTCGTCCTTTCCCCTGTTTCTTTCTGTTTCCATATATAAGGAGAGAAGGGAAATTCTCAGAAGGGACACCATTTCACCATGTGTTGTGAAATGGGAATGGTTGCCCTCAAAGGAAACTATTCCAGATTTAAGAAGTAACTAATTAAGAAAGTTCTCAGCCTGTAATGAAGTCCTCCAATGCCCTAGAATTGGTGGGAAATGAACATGCAAGTTAAATTTGTCTAAGTAGAAACCAGTTGTGCTTGTGTGGAATCAAGGAAAAGTGCGTATATTTAATTCCTGAGTCAGCAGGACCTACTTTCTACTGAGTTAAACAATTAATCACCTTTCTCTGAGTTCAGTATTCTCATCTGTGAAATCAACATGGTACACCAGAAAGGAACCTTTCTCTCAACCATCAAGGATTCTCTCGTACTAGGGTAAATAACATGTTCTCTTCTTTTTGACTGGTTCAGTGCCGGCCTCTAATTATGAACACGGGCTTCTGAATTAACACGTGTCTGAAAGGAGCCCACAGCCCAAGTGCAGGGTAGTGTGTCAGCCTCCGACCACTTCTGGGAGGATGGGGGAGGGGAGCCCTTCACGTGAACTGTGAAAGTCCACCTCCAAAGTCCATTCGAATCTCCGCCCCATCTCTCCTGCCAGAGCCTGCTTGACCTCCTCCAACCTGATTTCCCTCTTGCTTTTGCTGCCTGCAGATCCTTCTCCGATTACAGCAAGTTACTTTTTTAAAAACCTTGCTGAAAACCCACCTGTGCCTTTCTACTCTACTTGGAATGCAGTCTAGACCTCCCCACCGTGTCCTCTCTGGGGGCCTTCAGGATCAGGCCCCTAGCTCCGTCTCCAACCTCCCTCCGTCTCTGGGCTCCTCTCCTACACATCTTCTTCCAGTGCCTTAACCACCCAGCGCTTGCCTGTCGCACGCAGAGGCTTTGTGCGGCTTATTTCCTCTGCCGTGACAAGAGACGGCTGCCAGAGGGGTCGAGAGCAGGCTGTGGGGCCCAAACATGTAGACTCGGATCCAGTCTCCACCACCTACAGACTGTGTGTTAAGTTACTTAATGTCTCTGTGCCTCAGTTTCCTCCCTTGTCAGATGGTTTAATATCGGTACATGCTCTAATGGAGTTGTGAGGATTAAGGTAGTCAAGACAGGAAGACACCTGAAACTGAGAACGGGACTCAGATTGTCTCAGGGAGGCCGTCCCCAGCCACCGTCACAAAAGTAGATGCTATCCCACTGCACTCATTCTCTGCCCCAGCTTCTTATTTATTTTCTTCAAAGCCTACCCCTCAATTTATTTTTTAGATAGTTTATTGTTGACTGTCTCCACTGCTCGAATGGGAGTTTTATGTGGACAGAGACCAAGCCAGTGGTCTTTGACTTTATAAACCTACACGGAGCACGCTTGCCTGACCCACAGTCAGCACTGAGTAATGAATACGAGAACCACCCTAAAAACAGATAATGGTGTGATGTGTAAGACAGCAGCTCAGCTGCGCAAGGTTTTAAAAAGTAGCCATTCTTGGGGCTTTCCAGTCCAGACGCCGTCCTCTCCATCAGGATTTCCCAGTGGCCACTCCCCTCCCGCCCCTTCCGGCGGTCTCCCCGCCTCCGAGCCTTGAGAACCTGCCCGGCACATAGAGCACAGACCCTTGATCACAAACTGGGGTTTGCTAAACTTCTCTCCTTCGTAAAGACGGTGTCCCAGGTATCACTACATTGCCAAGAAGCCTCTCGGATGGTTTTAATAAATACCTATTGAGTGACTGCCAGAAGTCCGGGAGGAAGAAAGGGAGGGAAGACAGAATTTTTACCCCTGCATCATATGTTGATCGATTATATCCTTTTAATTAGCACCCCCTCCCCACACACACTCAAAAAAAAAAAAAAGAGCGTTGAAGACCTTGGCTCTGTCTTGTTTTAAAACAAATCTTCTAAATTCTGAAAGATTGAGAAGAAGAACCCAAGGAAAGGACAAACACTTGGCCCACAAAAACGCTGCCACTGAGTAACTCTTCATTATTCTTCTATGAAGAGTCCTTCAAAATTCTCAAAAACAAACAGGTGAAAAGTGAAGCTTTAGCCACAGCATTTGTAAATTGTGGAATCTTTCTTGTGACATTTTTTTGGTCTTCTCTAGTCATCTGCTTTATAGGAGCTGAAAGCGCATGCTGCACTGCATTTTTAGGTATATACGATGGCTAAATAAAGGCTAGATTACAGTAGATGAGTTGTGGAGCTCTGTTGTCCAGAGTGAAAATGAAAAATCTGAACCATGCAGTTCCACATTCGACCACGTGAGGGAGCAAGAACACCAGTTTAAGAGTGCAAGTAGCGCCAGAGCTTTTTAAGGCAGTGTTCGCTAAGAAGGACCTCTTCACGCCTGTGTCAGAATCACATGAGGGTGCTTGTTAAGATACTAATTCCCAAACCACGGGGTGGGAGGAGGGTGGCCACGTGTCTCACGTGACTTGCGATGGTAACCTGACTAATCCTATGCCCGTGTTTCTGCAGTCATTCTTGGCATTTCCTTTATTAGCTCTGCTTCATTCCATAGCTCCCACTCCCTTGTAGCATATGTCTTCTAGTTTGACTTTCCTGGAAACCGTCACTATGTCCCACGGTGACCCACAGGTGATTACATTATCTTCCCCTCCTGTCTCCCTTCTGCCGGCAACTGCCGTTAATAAACATTCTGCTTCAGCTAGAAGCCCAGGAGTCGTCTAGATTTCTTCCTTTTATTCATTTTGACAAGTATCTGCTGAGGCCTTGATGAGGCATTCTTCTAGGTACTAAAGATACATTATGAATCAGACAGACACAGTCTTTGCCTTCTCTTCATTTTGTTACCCACATTCCGCCCAGCACCAAAGTCTGTCCATTTTACCTCCCAATTCCTTTTTGTATTTTCTCCTTCTTTATTCTTTCTTCTCCTCATCATGCCCAGTCGACCACAGACTACTGTAGTCATGTTTCTCCTCCCCTCTCCTCCCCACTTTGCTACAGGGGATCATTCTAAACATTCAGATCCAAACTTATCTTGCCTAATCAGGATGCTTCATCACAACGTACATAGCAAGATCCTTTGCATACTATGTACAGATGTTTGCCAGTCCCTGCCTATCACACAACCTCCTTTTCCTTCACTCTACCCTATAGCTGGCTGCACTGGACACACGGACCTTCTATGATGTGTCACTGTGTCCTCACTTCTATGCTTGTGCCGGGCTGTTCCACCTTCCTGAGCCACCCACACGTCACTTGCCTGCCTCCAAAACACTTCTATCCTTTGAGCCTCAGCTCAAAAGATCATTCTTCTTGGCAGTCTTTAACCCTTCCAGGAGAATTTAAGAATTAATCTCACTGCCGTTTGCTGGAAACCGATATCCTATCTTCTTTTAACTGCTGGGATCTCTTCGGGGGTTCTTTTTTATAACAAGAGTGGCTGTCACATATAGACAGTCACTACACATTTTTGGAAGAATGAAGACAAAGATCCCCAGTCCCTGTTACACTAAAACTAACACTCAATTCAGGGAGTCTGAATTGGTAGCAAAATTTTGTTACCTTAGCCCTACATCAGAGCTAAGAAGCCATGTCTGGTGCACACAGCCTCCATCACTCTGTCTGATGTGTACCGGGAACATAGACATCGCTGAATGAAAAGAAGCACGTAACTGACACAGAAGATGGAATTCAGAAAGCAGAATGCTCATCCTAGGAGAAGGATCAGGGAATTTCTTTCCATCTGCATGTTTCTCATTCTGTGCCTTCCATTTCCACCAGTCCTCTGTAGTTAGTGCGGGAGCAGCCCCGCCAGCATTCCCGTTCCCATCCTCTCCCAGCCGGGGTCCCAGCGAGTCCCCAGCCCGATGTCTGTGTAAGCAGCCAGTTTACCTGCCACCATTCACTCTCCCTTCAAAGCTTCCTCTCACCTGACCAAGTTCTCTTTACCTTTTCCAGTTCCACCCAACATCCTCTGATGAATTCAGGGCTCCTTATAGCTTTCGACACAAAGCCTATGTACTATGTACAACTTCTAGTTTATATCCCATGATAATTATATACTGCTTTGTTATTCACAATCACAACCATCAAGTCATATGAAGGTACCATATTCATAAATCAAAAACACAAGAATACTGGCAATTTCATAATCTGAATCTTGCGCCTCGGCAAGATTCATCTTAAATTCCTTTCAGACCATCCATGCATTTCATATCTTTTGTATCCCCAACTGCATCATTCACAGGATTGGTACTGTGTGAGAAATCAATAATTACATACTTATTGATTCTTTCACTAACTGAAAAGCTCTCTGAAGACATAGACTATCCCGGTTAGCTTGTAATACTGGATATGGAGATCGATGTGGATGGCAGTGAAGAAGGTAGGACCTGAATAAAGGGGGAGGGGGCACATGTGTCTGTGTTCACATCATTGAAATATAAGTTAAAATCTCAACATTAGCCCATAGTATAAAGGCATAATACAGTGATAGAATCAGAAAAAAATCTGTAGTTTCCTACTTCCTTGATCTATGTACTACGTGCTTTGTGCACTTAGCTCTCTGTCAGTCCCTAGCGTGGAGGTGTCCTCTGCTGCGGTAATTAACTATGAAAGGTTACCTCATATTTCATGCCAAATAACTTCTTATTTACTTCAAGCCCTCGGTTATTAACTGTAACAGAAATAAGACCACGTACATAGAGCCTGATGTTTTTCTGGGGGGAAAAAAATTAAATGAATGTCATCTATAGTACAGAAAAAGAAAAATGAGAGGGGGCGTGTCACAAAATCCAATCAGCTCAGCCTGTTCTTTATGCCTTGCTTCAGATCAGGCGGGGGGAAGACGCCTGATGAATGAGAGCAGCCTGTAGCCCAATCCGTAATAGAACACATCTCCCAAGTTCACAGCGCTGCATTTTGTGACGCAACTGACAGGGTACGCTCGTACCCAACATTTTCTCCAATGAAGAATGTTCCTTATTTTCTTCCATAATCACATCAGAGTGACTAGAAATTGTGAGAATTTCTTCCTGAAAAATGCAAAACTATCAAATCTTAGTCTTTGTGAAATTAAATAACCTGGACTGTAGTGTCAAAGTGGTCTAAGTTATTAAATAATTCAAACTCTTAAGATTGTCCCCAAAAAAGTTAAACTAAGTCATTTTACTGATGAGAAATACATGAGAATTGTCACATTCGACCAGTGCTTAAATGGAGTTGAAGTGACAAAAATATATAGATCCTTGAAAATCCACCTCCCCTTTTACTTATTTTTTTTATTTTTTAATATTTTATTTATTTATTTAGAAAGAGAGAGAGCGTACATGCCAGCAGGGGAAGGAGCAGAGGAGAGAACCCTCAAGCCAACTCTGCCTGAGCGCAGAGCCCAACACAGGGCTTGATCCCACCAGCCCGAGATCGTGACCTGAGCTGAAATCAGGAGTCTGACACTTAACCAACTGAACCACCCGGCACCCTCCTTTTTTTTTTTTTTTTTTTTTTTTAGTATGGAAGGGAATGTTCATTTATGTGTAGTTCAATGGGCATAACCTCGATCTCATAGAAGAACATCCAGAGGACAAAAAAAAAAAAGGAGGCGCCAAGTGCAAATTCGTTACCTACAAGCCCACCTTCTCACTCTTTGTTCTACACCTCCAGCGAGCACCTGATGGAAATTCAAGTGGCCCCACCCTCTGGTGCCTGTATCCCTGATTGTCATGATCTCATCTCTGATAGCACACAGCAAGAGAGATCTAGATCTCCCTCCTTTTTGTAGTCTCCGCGCTTTCTCTTCAAAACATAGAAAAATACGAGCCATATGTAGCCTCAGGAAAGGTGGTTTATGACACGCTCACATGCTCTGAGCACAGCATTGCTGTGTTGTCCCTGTCGCCTTCCCTTCCTGCGTCTTCACCAGCACAGCTGGAAGCCAGGACATCACCTTACCTTGACCACAAACAGTAGCCGGTTTACCTTGCTCGCATTTTAATCACTTGATCTCCCAAAGTGGCAATTACACGGTGTCCACTCTACACCATGGCTACCAAAGGACCCTCGTGGACACGGCTGTGTATGGTTCTGACGCTTTTGAAGTTCTAGAATATCCTTAGTTTAATGGTCGTATCTAACTGAACAGGAAGCTGGAAGTTCGCCACTATGATGAGAAGCTGTACAGTACGGGGTGCCTGTGCTCTCGGTTTCCGCTCAGGTCACGATCTCAGGGTCATGAGATCAAGCCCTGTGTGGGGCGCCACGCTCAGCGGAGAGTCTGCTTCTCCCTCTCCTTTTGCCTCTCCGCCCACTCTCTCTCTCTCTCTTTCTAAAATAAGTAAGTAAATAAATAAATAAATCTATCTTTTTTTAAAGAGAGAGAGAGAGAGAAGCTGTACAGTACAGATCTTAAGACAAACCGAGACTGTATGCTCCTGAAGAACTCATTCAAAAACCTCCAATCTTTTTTTGCTTTATCGTTTTTCTTTCTTTTTATTTTTTTAAGTAGCAGCGTGGGGTGTGAACTCACGACCCTGAGATCAAGACCTGAGCTGAGGTCAAGGGTCTGATGTTTAACTGACTGAGCCATCCAGGCGCCCCAAAACCTCCAGTCATCTTAATTTTAGTTTAGCACCCACTAAAGCAGACGCCATTGAATATGGAGTAAAAATGGCTTAAGTATCTAGAATCCTGTGCCACTTCATACATATTGTTCCGGTAGAGGAGACTTTCATTCTTTCGGGTCTTATTTCTCACACCTCAAGCTAGATATATTTTTGCTTTGCTTCACTTTAGCTTTGATTCTGATTTCATAAGCTGCTCCCATTATTTTCCTGAAATCGCTCACACCTACCTAACTCTTGACTCTTACCTAATTCAGTTTTCTCTCTGAAAACCAGCTCTGCCCTCTCAGGAGCATTTGAATAGTCAACTAAAGCTTAGTTCCGTTTATCTTGGTGTCTCTGTGTCCGCATCATTGTATTCCAATGTCAAGAATATCTGATCAAAAGACAGTTTCCTTCTTTCAGAAATCTAAAAGTTTTATAGGCCCCGGAGTAACAGTCAAATATACTGACAAAGTGTCTGCACACAAGGATGGACAGGCTTTTCCGAAGAGAACTCACACCAGTCTCAGGAGCCATTCACCACTCAGGGTTCGGTGGACCAGAAAGTCACAGCACCATCTTGGTGGGTCCTCTCCCATATTTTCTTTCCTTCAGGACAGGAAAGTAAGAAGGGAGAGGAAAAATCCACTTTAAGTTATTGCTAGAGACAATCCTGTGTTAGTGTTATCATCACCATTTTTTTCACAAGAGAGAGAGAAGAAGAAATGAGCAGCCAGAAGTTCCACGAGCAAAGAGCGCAAGACTGAACTCTCGTGTCTTTGTGACACCTAGGGTGCTGCTTATCTCCTTAGGTCCCAAGTACATTATCATTTTTAGAGAGGTAAATTAGATTTAATGCATGATAGTACTTTACCATATTGGAAGAATAGTTTAAGGAAATAATAACAAATCATGTTCACTCTTTCTGTAGTTATAAATCAAAATTTCATACTTCAGAAAGGTTTTTTTTCTATTGGAATTAAAAGATTGCTGGACAGCTGAACAGGAATTATCATGCTTCCGTGACATTAAAAGTCTCAATAATAACCTTTAAGCCTGGTGAGTGCTGAAATACACCGGAATATTAGGGCACTGTCTCTAGACACATTTTAGATTCCCAGTATATGCCCCCTCAGAACAACCCAGGAACAGCCTTCTGACAGTTCTGAATCCTCACTGGGCACCTGAGAATGAGCTTCTGCCTCTTCCCAGGCCAGTGGTTCTAATCCCTCTAAGCAGACCAAGTGAGAGCACGTGAACGTGCAGCTTTATGATTTACTACAGACAGTGACTGACCAGGATCAGTGGGAGAAACAACAGGACAGGTTCTCCCAGAAGATCTCTCCGATGCATAGGTTTGGATTAGTTCTTTTATACATGAGTCTTATTCTTCCTTTTAAGGACTTCGTTGATGAAACAGTGGTTCCAACCACTAGCTACTCTTGTCCAGGCGTTCCTTCAAGGTGAAGCTCGTAAGACCAACTCTAATTACTGCTACTGAATTTGCATGGTTTTTTTCCTCAGAAAAAGTCCATTATAATCACCACAGGGTGTCCCAGGGTGTGCTAAGGTCTCTCTATTTTCTCTCTTTGTCTGTCTCTCTCTCTTTTTCCTTCAGGCCGAAGTGACCTGTGTGATTTCTCCTGGGATGACTGTCTGACGCCTCTGGTACCCTCCCTCCCTCCTGTATAACAGATTTCCCCTTCCTGTCCTCACATGCCCGTTAATCAGAGGCTACACGGATATGGTCCCACCAGGTTGGAGAACTGGTGGTATGAAAACTAAAACCCTTAGGTTTAAAAACAAACTACAAACAGACAAAGCCAGTAAAATTCCACCTCTTTTTTTTTAGATTTTTTTTTAATTTGTTTTGTTAGAGAGAGAGAGAGCGCGCGCGCAAGCACAGGCAGACAGAGTGGCAGGCAGAGGCAGAGGGAGAAGCAGGCTCCCCGCCGAGCAAGGAGCCCGATGTGGGACTCGATCCCAGGATGCTGGGATCATGACCTGAGCCGAAGGCAGCCGCTTAACCAACTGAGCCACCCAGGCGTCCCAAATTCAGCCTCTTTGATCTTTCCTTCCAGAATATCCATGGCGGCATCCTTCACCTTGTCTCCATTTTGTTTTAACTGAAGTATCGTTGATACACCGTGCTGCATTAGTTTCAGGTGTGCAACACAGCGATTCACTCGATTCGTAGGCTATGATATGCCCACCGTGTAGCTGCCGTCGGTCACCATACAACACCATCGCAAAACCGCCGACTGGATTCCATATGCTGCACCTTTCATCCCAGTGACTTATTCATTCCATAAGGGCAAGCCTGTACCTCCCACTCCCGTTGACCCATCTTGCCTATCTCCTCATTACTCCCCTCCAGTAACCACCGATTTCTTCTCTATATTTAAGGGTCTGTTTTGGCTTCTTTTGTTTGTTTGTCTTGTTTTCTAGATTCTACATATAACTGAAATCATGTAGCGTTTGTCTTTCTCTGCTTGACTTTATTCACTGAGCATAATACCCTCTAGATCCATCCATGTTGTTGAAAATGTCAAGATTTCATTCTTTTTTATGGCTGAGTAGTATTCCTCTGTGTGTGTGTGTGTGTGTGTGTGTGTGTGTGTGTGTGTGTGTGTGAGATATGCATGATCTGTATCCATTCATATATCAATGGACATGTCCGTATCTCAGCTCTCAGCTATTGTAAATAGTGTTGCAATAAACACAGTCACACGCATGTGTCTTTTCAAAGTAGTGTTTTCATTTCCTTGGATAAATACCCACTAATGGAATTACTGGATCATGTGGTAACTCTATTTTTAGTTTTTCTGAAGAACCTCCATACTGATTTTCTCAGTGCCTGCGCTAGTTTGCATTCCCACCCACAGAGCACAAGGGTTCATTTGTTTCCATTATTTATCATTGTTACCTTGGCCACCATACCCCTCTTCCCTTAGACTGAGTCCTTGCTTCTGTTGCTAAGCCACTGTTCTGTTCATTATGAAGCCGGATGCTTTTCTGACCACAGCATCTCATCATCTTCCCCCATGAGATCTGTAAGAATCATTATGAGTTGTTACAACGCTAAATATGGTTCACCACCACACACCCACTTCAAAGCTCTCTGTGTAACAATATTTGTAGAACTGAGTAAGACTCTTCTTTCTAGCCAATGACAGCCCAAGTTTGTTTGGGTTTTGTGTTTTTTTTTTTTCTTCTGTACATCCTAAAGGGATTTTTATTCACTTCCCAGATCTTGTTATTCTTAACTACTATTCATCCAAAGTCATCTCCTATTGTTTTCTTCCTCCCTCTTTGCCACTTGCACAACATAATCTTGCTAAATCCTTCTTTCTTAGCACCAGCTCCTAAGTAATATCCAACAACTATTCCTTGCTTTGTCTGAAAATCTTCTTCCTAAGCCTGGTTTCATTAAGATTCGCCGTGGCTTTGTGTTCTGCATGCCAAATGAGCTTAGTTCCAGTTCTTTTCATGAAAAAACTCACTGTGTCAAACACTAAAAATCTCTAACAGTATAAATGCCCAATATCATCTCTAACTTTGTGAATTGACAAATGTAAAAATAGAAATTGCCCATATATTTCTCAAAGCCTCTCACAGACCAATGTTATAAACAAGCACTTAAATTTGAGGATACAGTTAGTGGTGGTTGTTTGAAATATGGCATTGTTCATATTACTGTGTGCTTTAAGGCAAGAAATTTTCACTTCAGGAAATTACAGAAAAGTGACAGAAGACATATAAATGGATGCTAACAGACCATACCTTCAAGTCACTTCACTTCACCTCCATGGTTGGCCCTCCAAAATATTTTACTTAGATCAGACTAACACACTGAAGCAGTCAGGGCTACAGCTTCAAGAAGAAGAAAAATGAGAGATTTCACAGTTGTCCCTGACCCCAAAGGTTAACTGGAAACAGAGGCGTGCTCCAGCTTGCAGGTCAGGAATATCTGCTTCCCAGCCTTTGTATTAATGAAACAGGAGAAGACGACAAGATACTCAAAGCTAAGGTAAGGCTATAGTCAAGGGGGAAAGAAAAAAAAATGCATCTATTGAGAACCTACCAGGTGCTAGGTCGGCACTGTGATGATACCTAGATATTAAACATCACTTAATCCCTAGAAAACTCCTAAGAGATGTCATGACTCCCCTAACTCCTCAGCAAGGAACCTTCAGGAAGTGTTGGTGGTGACAGGAGCTTGCGCAGCTCTGGCAGACACAAGCTTCTCTCGCTCTTCTACAGGGACAGTGGCTAGGAGCACAGGCTGGGACATGAGGCTGACTTCAGAGGCAGGCTCTGACCCCAGCAGCTAGGTGACCTTTACCAGACACTCATGTGCCTCAGCACATGAGTGTCTGGTAAACCCTGAGGCAGATATGCCTCCACAAGTCTCAGCATCTCATCTACCTACAGAGCCTCCCAACGGCCTCGGACACGCAGGTCACTCTCGTTTTCATTGCTCTTCCCTCCCAGTTTGTTGTGTGAAGGCAGCAAAGGGCCCCCTCAGGCACGGCTACATGACTGTGGGGCCCATCGGAAAATGAAAATTCAGGGTTTCTTGTTCAGAAAGCAAAGAAAAAATGCCATCAAAAGTATTGAAAGCACTTCTTTCCTTCGGTGGTCTCTCCACCTTTTATGGTATCTTTTAGTTGCTATTTATGTCAGTCCACGTTAAATAAAATATTAAATTATTAACATGACTTTTATCATTCATTTTTATATCATGAGATGCCAGTTTAAAAATGCAAATATCAGGGGGCGTCTGGGTGGCTCAGTGGGTTAAGCCTCTGCCTTCGGCTCAGGTCATGATCCCAGGGTCCTGGGATAGAGCCCCGCATCGGGCTCTCTGCTCAGCAGGAAGCCTGCTCCGCCCTCTCTCTCTGCCTGCCTCTCTGCCTACTTGTGATCTCTGTCTGTCAAATAAATAAATAAAATCTTTAAAAAAAAAAAAAAAAAAAAAACAGAACATTAAACCAAGCATGAGGCCCTTCCAAACATGAAGCCCTGGGTGACAGATGGTCATGTGCCCTCGCCCTCCTAGAGTTATTAATTTTAGTCAGGTTGGTTAAAATATATAGATTTCCAGGCCCTAGCTTCAGAGATTCTCACACAGGTGGTGTAAGGTCAATCTAGAATCTATTTTTGACAAGCTCTTCCTTCAGCACTTCCAACTCCCTGAAGTAACGTTCACCTTCAGGCACCGGCTCTGGTAGTTCACGGCTTTCCTTTCTCTTATCTCTTCCATCCCTCATGGTCAGGGGTTACCACTGAGGAAAAGTCCAGACGGGAAGGTGTGGCAGAGAAAAGGAACACTACTCGGGTGGACCCGTGGTTTGTAAGTAAGAAGGGATCATCTGCTTGGCAGTTTGATTAGCTCCCTGGATCTGCTATTGTGCATCCCTACTTCTGTGCTCCGGGACAGGCCTGCAGGCAGGGGTATCCATAAACTGACGTCAGACTCTCTCCCCACCCTGCCCCTTGCCAAGGCTTCTGTCTCCATAACCAACCCAGTCATTCCACCTGCCTCTTTAAACCATACTCTTTGGAACCCCTTCAGCTCTTCCTCTCCCTCAACTCATACCTCCAGACTGATCTGTCCTTTCAGGTTTTCCTTCCAGATCGCACACCAACGATCCTCCTCTTTCCTCTATCCCCTCTGCCTCTAGCTTGATTTGGACCTTAACCAAATCACGAGTCTTGAGTCACGGGAACCATCTTCCAGGGAGATTCCAAATCTGCCTCCGTTCTGAGAGTCCTCTAAAATCTAAGACTAGGGGCACCTGGGTGGCTCAGTCAGTTAAGTGTCCGACTCTTGACCTGGCTCGGGTCAGGATCAGGGCTGTGAGATGGAGCCCGCGTCAGGCTCCGTGCTGGATGGAGAGATTGCCTAAGATCGTCTCTCTCTCCACCTGCCCCTCCTCCCTTCTCTCTCTCTTCCAATCTCTCTCTGAAAAATAAATAAATAAAAATTTTAAAATGAGCAAATAAAATCTAAAACATCTATAATTCTCCCATTCAGAATCCTTTCATGGCTCCTGAGCGTCTCGCTCACTGCAGGAGACTAAGCCTTGAGGATATGGCTCGTTGTGCCACAGACACTAAACGCCAGCCCTGCCCAGCCCGCAGCAGTCCTGGAAGCATTCCGTCTCCTCCCCCTCTACGGCGCTGATCCTCCCTCTGCTTTGACCAGCCCTCTTCAGAACCTCCCCTTTCCTCATCTACCTGAGAACTTCTCATTTGTCGCTTTGCGGGTTAGCTCAGAAACCAACTCCAAAATCACTTTTTTTTTTTTAAAGATTTTATTTATTTATTTGACAGAGAGAAATCACAAGTAGATGGAGAGACAGGGAGAGAGAGAGAGAGGGAAGCAGGCTCCCCGCTGAGCAGAGAGCCCGATGCGGGACTCAATCCCAGGACCCTGAGATCATGACCTGAGCCGAAGGCAGCGGCTTAACCCACTGAGCCACCCCGCCCCCAAAATCACTTTCTTTTGGATTTTCCTAACTGTCCTTCCCACCCTATCATGGCGGCCCCCACTGCTGCTCTTCCTCTGATCCCTGTGGCGCTTGAGACAAACTTCCCATCTCCTCTCAGCCAGGCTGGAGAACCTTGCGGATCACGTTGTTCTTGGCATGACACAGGCTCTTGATAACTTGAGGAAGGAGGAACGGCAAGAGGACAGAAAGGAGGAAAGGCTATGTCTCACATAAATTGCTCTCCTGCCACCAGTTCCACTGGCAGAATACCATCTCCGCTGCAGCAGTCTGAGCAACTGAAAAGACCATGCCGATACCCATTAGAACGCCTTAAAAAAGACCCCCATTCACAGCCCACGGAAGAGGCTCTTACAATTCTTTCTTCAGCCCTCTCTCCCTTTGACTTCTGAAGTCCAACCGCTGTCTTAAAGACTTCAATTTCCAACGGTTTTTCTCCTTTCTGCCAAACTGCCTTCCTGAACCTGTTTTCTCCTGGGAAGTCTTCCCATTTTAAGTGTATAACCCACCTAAGCTGCTCCACACTACAGAGGGGGAAGAGATCACCTGAGAGAGAACGAGATTTGTTATGAGTTCCCAACACGGACGGTGCGTAACACAGTGCCTCAACCCTGGCTGCATGTCACGCTCACCTAAGCAGCTTCCAAAACAACCCAGCTCAGGGCCCATGGCAGGCCCATTAGAAAAGCACAGGCAGGGCGCCTGGGTGGCTCAGTGGGTTAAGCCGCTGCCTTCGGCTCAGGTCATGATCTCAGGGTCCTGGGATCAAGTCCCACATCGGGCTCTCTGCTCAGCAGGGAGACTGCTTCCTCCTCTCTCTCTGCCTGCCTCTCTGCCTACTTGTGATCTCTGTCTGTCAAATAAATAAATAAAAATCTTTAAAAAAAAAAAAAAAAAGAAAAGAAAAGAAAAGCACAGGCAGATTCAAGTATCTCTACATATCTGTCTTCCATTTTCCAGTGCCTTAGGAAGCACACCTCTCTACACTATCTAGAAACCTCCAGATCTTTCTCTCCTTTACCCTGCTTAGCCTAACAACAGAAGCCAAGGGAGAACACAACAATGCCCATAACAGTGTAGGAAAAGGAGGTTGTGCACATTCATAACAAACTTTGTCCATGTCCAAGGAGTCGCTTCTATTTTTTTGCCTCCTGATGAAACTTCTTACTTCTATCAGGCCTCCTATTCTTCCTCTGACCAGAAATCCTTGCCTTAGTTTCCTACCTGAAAACTTCAGTATTAAGGTCCACAGCCACATCTTTCAGAAACTGGATGATATATTTAGGTCCTTCGTCCCTGTGGACAGGTCTCTTGTCTCCACTTAACTCAAGAAACTCTGCCTTGACCTGTGGGTGCTCTGCCCGCCTGCTGGGAATGACACCGTTGACCATCTCCAAGCTTTCTAATGGTACCAGGCATACTGCCAGGACCCTCCTCTCGTGTCTGATGCTGGTTCTTTCCCAGCCACATTCCCCTTTCTCCGTGGGTCTGTATCAGCTGTATCCTGAATGTTCTGGGTCTTGCAATTCACTGTTCTCCATGGGTGGTCCTGAACTAATGGAGGGAGACTGAGAATAGGGAACACAGAAACAACCACCTTTAAGTGGTCATAGAGGTATGGTCGAGAGCTTTTATAATAGAACAATCATAGCATATCCTGAGCAATTATGGAAATAACATTTTTAAAACTTCAAATCATAGAATTTCAAAGCTGAAGCTCAGTTATCTCAATCTTTTGAGTCTTCTGAACTATCAGAGCAGTTCAACTCTATGATCAAGTCCTATGTGTTGCGAAGAACACACTGAATTTCCTTCAGACAAAAATGAAATTTTAATCCCAACTTTTTAGGTATTGATCATGCTTCTGGGTTGAGGAGCACCCTCATGGCTTCAAAGAAAAACTTCTAGTGTTCACACGGTTTCTGGGTGTGTGAATAACAATACCCAGATGCACACATACCTGAGCGTGGACGAGAGGCTGCACGTCCATTATAACTTCCTGTATGCTGGTCTGTGCCTCAGAACTAGACGATGAAGCAAAGCTGACTAGACTCCTGAATTTTCTCTCAGCGAGCATGCCCCACACGTTTCTTCTCATCCCAGGGTTGAACGGCGACGATTTCCTGGCCGTGGGTCTGCACAACGGCAGTGTGGTTTACACTTACAACTTGGGATCGGGCACAGCCAGTATCACCAGTGATCCCCTCGATCTGAGCCTCGCCATCCACACCGTCCGTCTGGGGAGGTGCTTCCAGATGGGCTGGCTGAAGGTAAAATGTCATCCCTTCTTCCGTCCCGCAGCTTTGCTGAGCATTACCATATGCCATCGGATCTGTGCAGTGGAGGCCAGAGGCAACAGGCCCGTGCTTCCTGTCCCACGCAGTTCACAGAAAATGCCCACAGCTGAGGATGAGAGGCACGCTTGCAATTAGGTGGTATGGGCATAAGTAAGCGGGATGACTAATGTAGAAAAGGTGAGAGAGAGGGCTCCAGAAATGCTCCCCCTAAAAGGTGATGTTTGAGCATACCTGCAAATAAATGGGAGTTCAGAACAACAACAGCGGCCAGTGTGGCCTTGAAGAACATGAGTAGTTCAGTGTGGCTTATTAGGTAGGGAGGAGCAAAAGAAGTGGCTAACTGGTAGACCAAGTCTGTATTATCAAAGGACTTAGACGTCACACTAAGAAGTTTGATTTTTTAAAAAGATTTTATTTATGTATTTGAGAGAGAGAGAAGACCATGAGTCGGGGGGAGAGAGAGGGAAAAGAAGGCTCCCCCCTGAGCAGGGAGACCGACTCAGGGCTCCATCCCAGAGTCTCGATCCCAGGACACTGGGATCATGATCTGAGCTGAAGGCAGACGCTTAACCAACTGAGCCACCCAGGTGTCCCCAGAAAGTTAGATTCAGTGTTTTATCAAGAGCTATGGGGGAACTACTGAAAAACTTAAGAAGGGGGATTGGGTACCGCAGTCAATTGACTTTTTTTGATAAATGACTCTGGTGGCTGTATTGAGAAAGGAAGGGGAGGGACCAAGGCTAGACGGAGGGATACCAGCGGGATGCTAGCGCCTGATCTTTGGAGAACTGTGATTTTGATTGAAATGCAAAGCCATGACTGCTATATTAATATATCCATGGTAACAGACACCAGCAGAGAAGCAAAGAATAGAGTGGTGAGGTCTTTTTTTTTTTTCCCCCCCCAAATTCAGGTCTTTGTGAATTTTTCATGCCAAGTTAATGGGAAATAACAAAACAGTATCTTAACAGTTCACCCTGGGGAATTAATTCCTTTTTTAATAGGTTTTGAATTCTTTTCCTTTTGAAGGTAGATGATCATAAAAATAAATCCGTCATCTCCCCAGGAAGACTGGTTGGTCTCAATGTCGTCAGTCAGTTTTATGTAGGTGGCTACAGTGAATATACACCAGATCTCTTACCCAGTGGAGCTGATTTTAAAAACGGCTTTCAAGGTAAGGCATGGATGGTTTTACGTTCTACCTACCTGTTTCAAATTCTGAGACAAGAAAAAGCCTTAAATAATGTACTTCTTGTTCCAAAACCAGAAATATGGATTTCTTTCTAATCAGATTTGATCAAAATTTGATTTTAATAGAAAGCATTCAGTCCCTGTTCATTCATCAATTTCTACCTATGTACTACGTGTGTAGTGTGTTTCCATGAAGAAAACAAAGATCCCCGCCCTTGTGAGTGTACATTCCAGATGGGTAAAGACAATAAACACTGAATATGATGAGTAAGTAAAAATACTAGAAGAAAAGAGTATAAGCTGACAAATTCTGTAGGGGGGGAAGGAAAAATAGAGCGTGATATGGGGGAATCAGGGGCATGGCTAAGTTTTTTTTTTTTAAGATTTTATTTATTCATTTGACAGAGAGAGAGAGAGAGATCACAAGTAGGAGCAGTGACAGAGGGAGAGGGAGAAGCAGACTCCCCCTGAGCAGAGTGCCCAAGGCAGGACTGGACCCCAGGACCCTGGGATCATGACCTGAGCCGAAGGCAGATGCTCAACTGACTGAGCCACCCAGCTCCCTCTAATTTTTATATATAATATATATATATATATGTATATAGGGTGCTTTTTAATATAGGGCAAGAAAGGTAAACCTCACGGAGTCACAGTAAAAACTAAAACTCCAACTAACTTTGGAGCACACTTGATATGCAGGCGAGAAATGACAGCGGTTAACTGATCCACACACCACTGAAGTGCAGCCCATAAGTCAAGAGGGTTAAGGGGGAACATTATGCTTGAGGAAGTGTTTGTATTGTCATAGTCTGTCTCTCTGTGTTCAGAAGGGAAATAGACTCAGACCTTCTCCCACAAAGCTGATTACACAGTAGAGTGGTGAGATAAAGACATGCATTGAATTATTATATAGTGCATTTGGTGAAAACAAGCTTTTTGAAGGATCCTAGTCTCAGAATATTTGCTCAAGGAGCTGTTGGTTATAGAGTCCTGGGCCACCCGCCCGCGACCAGCCTACTCTCCGGCAGAAGTCCAGGAAAAGGGAGCAGGGTGTGAGCACATCTCGGCAGGACAGGAGTTGCCATCACAAGCCATTCCAGGCACTTGAGTCCTCTGCCTGCCTGGTAGCATCCTTCTCCCCACCTTCCCCGACTTCTGCCGAAACACGGATGCAGGAGCCCATGTACTGGAAAATACGAAAGCAACACAGCTAACCTGCATGATACAAGGTCATCTTCCGGTAAAATGAATTCGTCTGCCCAGGCTGTCCAGGAAACTTTTTCCTTGAATATGTAATCAGTGCTGAGTCTCAGAAGGGTCTTACAGACGAGTTTAAAGCATATTAAGGCTCTGCTCAATATAGGAGCTCGACAGTTCTTGCACAGCAGCAGATCATCTGGAAAGGATTGTAAGGGCATGACAAATCAATGAGCTCTTATAAACACTATATTCAAGAAAAAGGATGGGTAAACTTATGAATACAAAGATGTGCATCTTCCCCTTAGCAAGTGGAGACTCTGGGGGCAGGAGGGGGTCATCAAACCTTGCTGTCATTTATTCACAGACGAGGCTTACGTCAATACTCCGGGAATAGGGATAAGAGCGTGGACTCTGAAACCCAAGAACCAGCTGGGGTGTGCACCCCAGCTCTGCCACCTACAAGCCTCAGGGCCCTGGCCAGTCATTTCCCCGTGCCTCACTGTGCCTCACCTGTCAAATGGAGTAAGAGCAGCACTTCTCTCCTGTGTAGCTCTGAAATTGAGGGAATGCTGAGAGAGCACAAGGTTGGCGCCTGGCTTACGGTGCCTGCTTCACATTGGTGACAATGACGGCGCTGCTGGTGGGACGGGGCACAGCTCCTCTCAGACACTGGCTTCTCCTTCTCCACTACACGTACACTGGTTAGGAGCAGGCTCTGGAGTCGGGGCGTCCTCAGATTCAGGCTCTGCCACGTAGCCACTACCTAACTTGTAGCCTGCCCCTCGGACTCTCGGAGCTTCCATTTCCTTCTCTTTTCTCCTCAGAGGAGAAAAATATCTACCTCATAGGGTTCTTCTGAGTTAATCAATTAAGTGAAATAATTATAGTAAATGCTTATCCCCAAAACTAATGCATGATAAACACTCGATGTATGTTGATATTATTATAATTCTATCGCGTGTCCTTGGATTTGATATCGTCAGATTTATTGAAGTCCAGGGCTTCCTGTGGTTTTCTCGTGTGATTTTCTCCCTTGTATTATGAATTTTCTGTACACTTGCTAATGAGAACAGAGGCTCTCCCCAAACCACTCATTTTGTCGGTAAGTGTGTCGGGAAGCCAAGTGCAGCAAGCACATGGCGGATCCTTCCTCTGACAGAAACACTAGGATTGCGCACACCTGGAACCACGTCTGCTGCCAGGGTTCCCGGGATCTAAGTCTTGGGCAGGTTGTCTCAGCAAATGCCTCTTAATCTGATCTCATGGAAGTTCCATGACCTTGAAAGCCCCTAATCTTATCACTTGTCTCTTGAATCCTCCCCTGCTGACTGCCTCTCATCCATTATTAACACACGTTCTCTATGTTCTGAAAATTTGGGATACTTCTTGCGAGTGTACCATCACAACCGGATCACAGCAGGACCCACTACTACTGTCTGTAAAGAAGGATATAGGATAATTTCCTTAAAATATAGATTTCTGGACACTATGCCAGAACAACCTCATCATGACATCTGTGATGGAATCTAAAAATTTGCACTTCGATAAATAAATAAATAAATTTGCATTTCAATAAGCTTCCATGAATTTGGAAGCCACTGTATTAATTAATCATAGCAAAACAAATGCAGGGTTTCTTGAAAATTTTTAATAAATAGACTAAGGTTGGGCTCCTGGGTGGCTTAGTGGGTTAAAAGCCTCTGCCTTCGGCTCAGGTCATGATTCCAGGGTCCTAGGATCCAGTCCGCATCAGGCTTTCTGCTCTGCGGGGGGCCTGCTTCCTCCCCTCTCTCTCTCTCCCTGCTTGCGATCTCCTCAAATGAATAAATTTAAATCTTTAAGAAAAAAAAAAAATAGACTAAGGTTACCACATGTGCTTTAGAGTGGTGATTACACATAGTAAAAGAGTATATGACTTAGGCTTTCATATTTTTATAAACACTAGTGATAAATGACTCTAATCCAGAAGTTCCCTGTCTAAAATATAAATCCCTACTGTTGATAAAGCCCATTTGTTTTTGTTCTGGAAATGGTTTCTATTGAGCCATGACTTCCCTATAATCTTTAATACTTATGAAGATCTTGAGATTATTTAACCCTTAACCAGAATACTCGACATAAGCCAGACAGAGAAGGCCTTACTCTCTCACCTGCTGTAAGAACTCCACCCTCCTCTCCAAAGTTACATCTCTTCCCAAGCTGCAGGGTTCTCAGCTTGAGGTTCCTGGGTGGGATTCAGTGGGTCCTTGAGTCTTCTGAAACCACACCCATAATTGTGCATGTGCCCATGTGCATTTTTTTTTAAAGATTTTACTTATTTATTTGACAGAGAGAGATCACAAGTAGGCTGAGAGGCAGGCAGAGAGAGGGGGGAACAAATACCCCACTGAGCAGAGAGCCCGACGTGGGGCTCGATCCCAGGACTCTGAGATCATGACCTGAGCCGAAGGCAGAGGCTTTAACCCACTGAGCCACTCAGGTGCCCCCCCATGTGCATTTTTATGTGAAGAAGATCCCTCACGTTTGTCAGGGTTCCAAGATCTGTTGCTTTCACTGACTGACCTATTTAGTCCTAACGTGGAACCAGAAGTTAATCTAGTCAATGTGAACCTGGGGAAATCTACCGTCTCAGCTATTATTCTAGTGTTAACAGCAGCGCGGATTCATTGATACCAGTATTTATGGTATCAATACCATACTCAGTATTACTCAGTATTTATCACTCAACTGAATACCAGAGTGGGCATGAAATAGATTCAGATTCATCGACAACACTGTAAAGAACATGTTATTCCAACTAAAACACCTTGTTCTGCCAGTATGGTCAGTTTCTTGCTAGTTCAGCTTTCTCTCTTTCTCTCTTTTTAATGGCATGGTACTTTTCAAAACCAGAACACAAGGTGAGGGGGAGAAAGGATTTATTGCCACAATTTAAGTATTATCTTACTGTCCAAAAAATGCCACCACTTATGTGATACACACGGCTGATGTCTTCCACGTCTTTATCATAAGTACTTTATCATTTGCAGGAAGTATGTATTGAATATGTGGTGCATGGTGCTAAACTTTTTTTTTCCTAAGATTTTATTTACTTATTTATTTGGGAGAGCAAACACAAGCAGGGGGAGGAGCAGAGGCAGAGGGAGAAGCAGGCTCCCTGCTGAGCAAGGAGTCCAATGCTGGACTCCATCCCAGAAACCCGAGGTCACAACCTCCGCCAAAGGCAGAGACTTAACCGACAGAGTCACCCAGACGCCCCTGCATGTTGTGATACTAAGCAGATTATACTTTGCTGTGTTAGTAGGACTGAAAATATACAGTATATATTCTACATATGGCTTCAACTGTCATTGCCCATAAACTGCATATGTTGGCTGACACGAAGCACCTCTCTGTAAAATAAACACATTTAACTATTTGTATTAGCCAAATGTTTCTCTAAATATAGCACTGCCATGTTTTTAGCCAAAAATCTATTTCAGCAGTTCCTCATAACAAAAGCACTTCATTTATCCATACAAAGGAAAAGTGGTTTTAAATGAAATTTCAGAATTTAATATTTGTAATAGTCATTTGCAAGTTTTTTTTAGTGCATGATTATAAAAACTACAAAAAGCTCAATTTTTGCTAAAAAGAAAAAAAAGTTTTATAAAGGCAGTAAATGTCTTGAGACAATTAGGGAGACAGAGTAGAGTATGCCACCTGCTAATTGCCAAGGATTATACTGGCCAGTTTATGGATATTACCCCATTCCTCTTAATTCACAGAATAGTTATTCTTGTCCCCATTTTAAAAGCACAAAGATTGGCACTCGGGCTTGGATCAGCTACCCACAGTGTGGCTCTTGAACCCAGAGCCACATGACTCCACTCTATACTTACACTTCTGCTCTTTGCCGAGTGCATTTCACTCTGCAAAAAGCATGGGAAACCCTGCTTTGTTAATTAAGTTACCTGGCTATTCTGTATACAGCTAGTAGCATTCATTAATTTCTTCATTTTGTGCAGTGCTTTTTTTGTGTGTAAGAGCAGATGGCAGGACTTGGAGAAATAACAAAGGTTAAATCTGAGGCAGGACAATCATTGTTCTCTCACAATAAGAAAATATCAGTGCCTGCTGAGAGCGGTGCTCGTCAGTGAAAATGCCAGTGGAAATTAAGTTGGAAAGTAAATCCTTGACCTTTCAAAACTGAGCCCATCTTTTTCACCATGAGGAATTATTCCATGCTTTTAGCTCGTTAAAGTTTCAAAAATAAAATCTAGGCTAGCCTTTATTTTCTCATTTTAAAGACACTATTTGTGACTGATAACCCTATTGACTTTAAAATACTTTATAAATAAACTGTAAGTGTTGAAGGAGAGAAGTAAAATTATAATACATTTCAGGGTCCCAAATAGTTGCATATAAAGTCTTTGTTGAACTGACCTTTTTGTTTATATTTTCCTAATCTTGGGGTGTTAAAGATCTTTCTTTTCCCAGCACTACTGAATGCAATTGACAAATAAAATAGTATATATTTAAGGTGTAGAATGTTATGATTTGGAATACATATACATTGTGAAAAGAGTACTATGGTCGAGTTAACACATTCATCAACTAACATGGCTACCTTGTATGTATGTGTGGTGAGAACACTTACAATTTACTTTCTTAGGAAATTTCAGGTATATAAGACAGTATTATTGACTATAGGTGCATGCTGCGTATTGGATCCCCAGGACTTACTCATCTTATAAGTGAAAGTTGGTACCATTTGACTAACCTCTCCCCATTTCTCCCACTCCCAGCCCCTGGCACCACCATTCCACTCTGCTTCTATGAGCTAAACTTTATTTAGATTCCATATATCAGTAAGATCATTCAGTGTATACGTGGGAAAAACCTTTCTAAGGATATATGCAGAGACCAGTCTGTGAGGGAAAAAAAGAGAAATGAGACAACATAAAAATTACAAACTTCTCTACATAAAAAAATAAGAGCTTCACCATAAGAAAAATTAAATGGCAAATATTAAACTGGGGAAAGTATTAACAATATAAGACAAACAACTAATACACTCATTATGTAAGCAGGTCTTCCAAATTAATGTTTAAAGTGGTGAATAGAGGGGAAAAAATACATAATGAACAAATGAAAAAGAAGAAATACAAATGGCTTATAAATTTATTAAGAGGTTTTCAACCCCAATTAAAAATAGCAAAAGAAAGAGACACCTGGGTGGCTCAGTCGGTTAAGTCACTGCCTTCAGCTCAGGCCATGATCCCAGGGTCCTGGGATCGAGTCCCGCATCAGGCTCCTTGCTCTGCAGGGAGTCTGCTTCTCTCTCAGCCTCTGCCTGCCATTGTGCCTGCTTGTGTGTGTGCTCTCTCTCTCTCTCTGACAAACAAATAAATGAAATCTTAAAAAATATATATTTAAATTTATTAAAAAAATAGCAAAAGAAATTTTTATTCTTTACTTCATTTTAAAAGGAAACACAATAATCTCTTGCATGTGATGATTATGAAAAAGCAGATGTTCCAGTAGTGAGTGGGGGAAATAAAATTGTGCAAAATATCTATGACACTGGGACATCCTTCAAAGCATTCATATCTTTTGTGCTAGTAGTATTACTACTAGAAAATAATACTAAGAAAATAATTAGCAAATACACAAAGAATATCCATATAATGTTAATCACAGAATTATTTTTAATAGCAAAAAAGTAGAAATGAGTCAATTGCCCAATATTTGAAGGTTAACTTGGTATATTATATGAAACAACAGTAGGCCATCATTTAAAAATAGTTAATGCTATGAAAAAAGGGTTAATGGGGGCGCCTGGGTGGCTCAGTGGGTTAAAGCCTCTGCCTTCGCTCAGGTCATGATCCCAAGGTCCTGGGATCGAGCCCCACATCCAGCTCTCTGCTCAGCAGGGAGCCTGCTTCCCTCTCTCTCTCTGCCTGCCTCTCTGCCTACTTGTGATCTCAAATAAATAAATAAAATCTTAAAAAAAAAAAAAGGAAAAAAGGGTTAATGGTATTTATGCTATACAAATGCTTGGAATACTATATATTATAGAGTTTAATGTTTTGTTTACAAGAAAATACAGCTAACCATAGAAAAACTGCTATATGCATAATAATTAGTATGTTAATAATTAGTGGTATATAATACATACCAAAATGTTAATAATTGTCTTTTCTGGGGGCAAGGGGTGGCTCAGTTGGTTGAGCTGCCGACTCTTAGTTTTAGCTCAGGTCATGATCTCAGGCTGCCCACTCTAGGTGGTGGAGTCTGCTTGAGATTCTTTCCCTCTGCCCCACCCCTGCTCACTCTCTCTCTCTCAAATAAATAAATAAATCTTAAAAAACAAAAAAACAAAAAAAAAACATTGTCTTTTCTACAGTGTTGATACTGTAAAAAAATAATTTTTTTTCTCTGTGCTTCTCTGTGTTTTTATATTTTTATAGTCTTTTTTTTTAATTGACATATATTACTTTATCATGAAACAAGTGCTTCTTCAAAAATTCTCTTCTTGTTTTGTCTGTTTCTTCCAGTGTTTTAATATGAAGTATTTTTGCCTTTCTCCAAGGTTGCATTTTCACTGTGCAAGTTCGTACTGAGAAGGGCCGTTTCAGAGGCCTGGGAGACCCTGAGGGCCACCCGACCGCCGGGCGCAGCGTTGACCAGTGCGATGCTTCTCCCTGCAGCTTAATGAAATGTGCCAACGGTGGGACATGCATAGAGGGTAGATCTGCTGCTTAGTAAGTATAACATTATTAAATAAGAAACTGGTAGGTCATTTGCGTGCTAAGCAGCACTCCACTCATACACACTAGAAACCCACACCGATGCTCACATTCAAAATGTTTTGATGTGACTTCCTAGGTGACTGGGCGACAGATAAAAGCACCTGGGAAGGGTCCATGCAACATTTATACCATCTTCTCTATTCTTTTAAACAATGGAAATAAGCCACTACATCTCATTCCAGACACCATGGAAAAGAATCTTGAATTCATACCGTTGAGAGTGTTACCAGAAACGTTCATCAAGGGTTTGCCTACCAGATTCGCTTTCGTATTTGGATTTGAGCTCTGTCATAAAGGGCCTCTCGCTAGGTGGACCCTCGCAAAGCTGTGTGATTTGACTTCCAAACTACGTTAGTATGAAAGAAAATGACCTATTGAGTGGGAAGAACAAAGGAGTGTTGTCTTGTAAGGAACCTCTTTTCTTGGGCACCTCCCCGCGCATATGTAGTGTGAGAAGGTGCTCTGGGAATATGCCAAAGAAAGAGGACGTAAGCAGTGCGTCCTTCCATTTCTTCCACTCTAGCTATTCAATTCAGTTTCTTACATCGTAGCTGTTCTCCATCTGTATGAGACAGCCACAAAGTGATCGGTCAGCATTGTCCCACAGGGCATGTCAGGAGGCATGATGCCCTTCGCCACGAAGCTAGCTCCCTGCAGAGCAATTCGGGAAGTAAGATATCAGAACATCCCCTGGAAGACAAGGGTAGAAAAGCACCCAGTTTTTTAACACCTACGTGAATCCCTTACCTCCCCTGAACAGTTCTCCCCCACCTCCTCACCAGAAAATAACCCAAAGCAAAGTGCAACGTTCAAACGACTGCTAATTACGATGCACTGAGTTGGTGAGGAAAGGCTTCTTGGCAGGAAGCAGATGGGGAGGTGGTGGAGGTAGAGGGGAATTAGAGAGGTGGTAGAGAGGTAGAGAGGAGATACCATTAGATCTTCCTATGTCTTACCCAAAACTACTCTCCAGTGACTTCTTAGGACATGTAGAGTAAAATCTAAAGCCTCCACCATAACTGATAAGGCCCTCCATGATCTGGCCGTGGCAGCCTCTTGGACCTTCTCTCTCATTCCCTCAGTATGCTCAAGTCTAGTTAGTCTGACTCTGTCCTTGGAATACACCCAGCTCATTGCAGCTTCTAGACCGGTACACGGTATCTTCCAGCAGGGGGCACCCTTGCCATTAGTCTCCGTTTGGCTGCCTCCTTATCACCTCCTCAGGAACATGCTCCCCCTTAGATCAACCCAAAACTATCCCTCCCTCCATTCATTCTCTATCACATCATCATATTTTTATTTTCTCCATAAATATTATTCTCAAATTTTATTTGTTTGCTTGTTTACATGTTAGGTATTATTTTCCCCTGACAATGGGCCTGATCTCTCATTCTACCATTGTATCCCTCACACCTTGAAGAGCTGCCCAGCATAGAATAGGCATTCATTAATTATTTGTTCAGTTCATGAACCAATGAGTAGCTATTCCATGAAAAAGTAGAAGTAATCTTCATTCCAAGGGTTCTAAACACAAGTGCCAATGTAAGGACAAGCAAGGTGACCCCATGACGATCATGAGCATGAAGCCAAACTGACTAAACCTAATACTATAACTGATTAGCTGTACGAAATGGGACACAAGAAGTATAGGAGGATGGGAAATTGACGTGATAGATAACAGATTTGATGTGATAGATAACAGATTTGATTGTCCTCAAGAATGAGACAGAAGCAGTTTCTAGGCAGGAGAAAGCCACGGTGAAGACAATCCTGTCGACATCCCCTTACAGCATGGATATATCGGAGTATCAGTAGGAGACAGTTTTGGAAAATCTAAGCACATTATGAAGGGACTGGTTTTAATAAATAGCCATAAAAAAGGAAAGAATTAATTTAGAAGATATTACAGAGAAATATTCATGGGATATTATGACCTACCAATTACAATTGTGGGAGGAAGGTCAGTGGGGAATCAAATCTAAATTAATCCAAAACAAGAATGAAAAGTCTTGGTGTTCTGGAATGTCCAAGGCATCTACTGTGCTGATCAGTAAATTTAAAATATTAGCTGAATTTTATGGAAACTTGCGAAGAAAAAATGTGTAATGTGCTCAAGGCCATGGAGGTACTTAGGACAAAACCTGAGGCTTGGGACACCACCGTCATAAAGATATGTTTGAATTAGCTTAACCATTATGATTTTGTTGTTACTTCTTTACAATCTTTAATGAAATCTTTAGGTTTGCTTTACAACTTATGCATTCTAATTTGCTATTTAACTAAGCTTAGTTATTCAAAAAAGCAAATTTACCTCACTTTATCTAAGGAAATGTGGTCATTCTTCAGGTCATCTATGAGGTGTTTTTGTCATCTTTTAATGTGATAATAAGTAAACTGATAGTAATAAAGAATGGAAGTAACGGTAAGAAAGTAGAGGAAACTGAAGGACCACGTAAGAAATTCACTCCAACTCGTCATAATTCCATATGGAATAAAGGGCCTGTTTCCATTTAAAAGCCACAGGTGTTTATCTTGGAAAATACAGCAAGTGTAGATAGACACTTAAAAACTATTTGCAGATCATCTTGAGTAATATAGAAAATTTTCTTGATCTGTGGTAACAAAAGTAATACCATACAATTGCACAGCAGCATTTTTGCATACATTATTTCCATTGCTCCTAATCACACCTTCCTAAATTAGTCGCAGCAAATATCCTAGTCCCAATTTAATGGATGGGAAAGTAAGCCTCAGAGATTGCGAGTGAATCAGGAGGATAAACCAACACTTTAAAAGTAGTATAGCAGTCCCCCAAATCAAATGTTCTAGCTCCAGGATGAAAGCTCTCTCCAGAACCTAAATAACAAGAAATGAATTTTAAAGCAGCTAATGATATAGTAAGGTAACAAAAGTGTTAAATATCTCTTTAGCTGCAGGATGTAATCTGTTCATTTATTCTTAATTTTTTTAATGAAGTTGACTTCAATTGACTTTTCATATTTTCTCCAAGTTGGAAGTAGCTTGCCTTGTAACACAAACCCTGGGGGTTTCATCAATTCCTGTGTGGGTGGAAAGCTGTTTCTCACGGTCTAACTTGAGAGCCTTGACTTGAATAACCATAGATTTGACTAATCATGTACAATGGGAACGACACCTCTGACAAGTTTCTTTACAGGATTATAAATCTTTCTTATCAAAATTGGGACCAATGTTTGGGATCTTCTTACCAAAATAACAACAAGGGGAGACTGGGTGGCTCATGGGTTAAGCCTCTGCCTTCGGCTCAGGTCATGGTCTTAGCAGGGATTGAGCCCCACATCGAGCCCCACATCGAGCCCCGCATCTGACTCTCTGCTCCGCGGGGAGCCTGCTTCCTCCTCTCTCTCTGCCTGCCTCTCTGCATACTTGTGATCTCTGTCTGTCAAATAAATACATAAAATATTTTAAATAAATAAATAAGTAAAATAACAAAAATAGTCACCATATTGACTACACGTGAAGCACTACTGTACAGGCAGAAGTAGCTCTTGTGACTATTGCATATAATAACTTACTTAAAGTACAGCTTCCTGAATTTAAAAGAGGCAAATTTTATGGTGTGTAAATTATGCCTCACTAAAGCTGTTTAAAAATATTAAGGTTCCCACTCACAGATATTCAGTTCTACTAGTAGCAGGAGTTTACAGAGAATTTTACTCCTTTCAGTAAGGTTTGTAATTCTGCTCCAATCTCAATAATAGGAATCCTTTTTTAAAAGATGTTTTCTTTGTAATGTACTTTTCAGTGGTGTTTAAGAAGTTTTCCTCTAGGGGTGCCTGGGTGGCTCAGTTGGTTAAAGCCTTCGGCTCAGGTAATGATCCCAGGGTCCTGGGATTGAGCCCAGCATCAGCTCTCTGCTCAGCAGGGAGCCTACTTCCTCCTCTCTCTGCCTGCCTCTCTGCCTACTTGTAATCTCTGTCTGTCAAATAAATAAAACACAATATTTTTTAAATGCTCAAAAAGCAAGCCCCAGCCCAGAAGCATAAATTTCATGGTGTTTCATGCAAACTCTCAAAATTGCTCAGAGTGTCTTACCAATGCATAGCTGGATGGTATACATTAAAAAAAAAAAAAACACCTCAGAATGATCCTTTGGTTATCTGCCTCACAGGTGGGAGTAGGAGACCTTATGGATACATAAAGGAAAGTCTTGTGCCAAGTAAGGTAGGGGGTCGGGCTTGATAAGGTGAGGACTCTGGACTCAGTAAACCCTGCAGGCCCTGCTTTCCTGTTCCAAGTATGTCAGCATACAATGATCCAGCTGTGTCCTAATGCTGTTTCTCAAATGAGGGTATAATAAGGCAGAGTTCATGGAAGGCCTTCATGCTCCTGGGATGAGCTCTGATGCAACAGAGAACCAGTAAGCTATTTCGGTTGTTAGTCAGCAGCCAGGGCTAAAAGAAGAGATCTGTTTAGTTGTAACTTATCCATATATGTACATGCGTTTTGTGCAACAGGTTTTTAAGCAGATTTTACTTCATTCAATTTGCATTTTGCTTGACCTTTGTTAAAAACAAGACAATAGGCCTCAAATGGAGTTGCTTATGCTCAGCCCTACAGCGCCAAACCGATACTTGACTTAATTAGAGTTCAGGCTGTCCCAGAAGTGGAGTCTGAAACCAGTCAGTCGGGAATCGCCTGATGAGCAACGACTTAGATAATCTGCCTGATAGATCCCTGCCATCCTGTAAAGGAACAAGATCTTGCCACAACCAGTCTGCTTTCTTGCCACTGTAACTTCCTTGTTTCCCACTCCCTGCTGGCGGTCAAAGTCATTCATTTGCTACAGCTCCTCAGAGCTCCTTTCTCTCTGCTAGCTTGGAGGCTACCCGGTTCAAGTCAATCTTTGCTCAAATAAACTCAAAATGTTTAGTATGTCTCAGTTTCTTTTCACACCATAAGGTCATATTCTGACGATGACTGAGGGTGATGTGAGGCTTATTCCTTTAAGAAAAGCACAGGATAGGGGCGCCTGGGTTAAGCGTCTGTCTTCAGCTCAGGTCAGGACTTCAGGGTCCTGGGATCCAGCCCCGCACCCAGCCCCACATCACATCGGGCTCTCTGCTCAGCGGGGAGTCTGCTTCCCCCTCTCTCTCTACCTGGCTCTCTGCCTACTTGTGATCTCTCTCTCTCTCTCTCATTCTCTCTGTCAAATAAATAAATAAATAAATAAATAAATAAATAAATAATTTTTTTTTTTTAAAAAAAAAGGAAAGAAAGAAAAGCACAGGGTAGGAAAACCAAAACTTACAAAAACCAAGCTAAATATAAAAGTGAGCTGCACAGACAGTAAGTGGGATAGGAGTTCAGAGAGAATGTGGCCGTAAGATGTGAAAGGCACCCGAGACTTACACTGAGTTCATAAATGAGGCTTATTCACAACATAAATCTATCCATGAGTGCCGAATCCCACTGACGCTGGGTTTCCTGATTATTTTTTGGCTCACAGATGTCCAAGAATCAGGTGAAATCTAAAAATCCTTTCCTCTGAAAAATAAACACGCTTAAGACACAAAAATTTGCATAAAATTTTGGAGGTTTCCAAACTATTGTGCCCAATCGTAGACTCTCTGGGGTCCCCCAAACTCTCCAAATTAAGAATTCTTTGTTCATTGTTGTCTTCTGCTTTCACCCAGCAAGGGTTTGGTGCAGTCTCCTAGCGCTCCTCTGTGGGATGGTGCCGTTTGCCAACTAGTGTCGTGCTCCCCAACCTCCCTCCCTCTGAATCTTGCTAAAAATTCCTCTCCTGTCTCTTTACTGCTCATAATGCTCCTGTATCTTTCCTTGCCGATGCAGTAAAAGTGAGTTCTTTCTTCTGTTGTTCGAGGTGTGACAGGGCCTGCTGTCATCCTATCTGCTCCCGCTGTGCTTTTCTCCCTGCTTCAATATTCCCAAGAATTGTATCGCTCTGTCCAGCCCCTCAAGAAATACCCCATCTCCAAGCAGCCAGCGGGTGTAGCCAGCTGGGTAACTCACTACCTCCCATTTGGTTTTCTTCCTTCCCCTCGCTTTGCTCTCTCTCACTCTTGCTTGCCAGGCAGAGTACCCCTTCATTTCCGTGCAACTGCTTTTAGACTCTGTTTTCTAGGGGTTCCAAGTTAAGGCTAAGATTAAGAGTTCAAAAACTTGTCTAATCTTGTGGTGAGGCTATAGAGAAACAGACACTGGTGCTACCAGAGCAAACTCTCTTCGTTTAAATACAAGATGTGCGTCACTACACATCTGATAAATAAAGCTAGAGAACATTTACACCACAGAGGACACGGCTATGAAAATCTTTATATGTTGTTATGTTGCTGTGGAGTGATCCTCAGGATATAGCAAGTGAAAAAAGTAGGGTAAAGAAGCATGCAAGAAGAGGGAATGATAGAAAGAGATAAATAGATATAAATACATACACATAGACATGTGTATTTATGTACACATACACATATGGTCATGTTTTTCTAAGGATTAAAAAAAAAACAGGCAGATTACAGGAAAAAAAATATAAATTGCCACCTGTAGAATGAGAAAGAAAACAAGGAAGTGACAGGGACGAAAGGTGGACTTGTTTTTTTTTTTAATTGTGTTCCATGATTCATTGTTTCATGTAACACCCAGTGCTCCATGCAATCCGTGCCCTCCTTAATACCCATCACCAAGGCTCACCCACCCCCCCCAAAAAAACTGGACTTTTAATCATCCAGAAAATAGAAAAGGAGGAATTCTTAAGCCCTGAAAGAAAATAAGGAAATAAATGAATCTAACTGTATTTCAAATTGGTAGCATAACCTAAGAGAGAAGATTTAGTTCAATTGATTATAAATTGACTATACAGTGGGTTATATCATAAGGACAAAAAGAACCATAGGGATATTTTATTTCGCATCCTACAGTCTCCATGTTAGTGGTCGCATTGGTATTATTTTGAAACTACAGATAAAGATGAAAATAGCTATTTAGTAAGATAGCTTGATGGATGGATGGATGAATGGATGGCTATCACCCAAGGGAGTAACTAGAAATAACATATGAATTCATGACCTGATTTTCTCCTTCTAAAGTACATATTTCCTAGCTATATCCACTAAAGAAATCTAGGAGCAACAGTAATTCAGTAAGAATGAAAGCTCTAATACCAAAATTGTTATTTCCAAATAGCATTTTCCACAAAATAATAAACCAGGACTTCTAAAAAAAAGTAAGAATAAATAAACCAGGACTTTTCGTATAATTGAACATTCAGCTCTAGGGTAGGAAATATATGATACGATCCTGGATGTTTTAGTGCCTGAAAGCAGGAGAGTTGTCAAAGACTACTAGGGCAATTTTAAAAGAAGACAGAAGCCAACCTAAAGAGACTCCCACTGGCCAAAGATGGGACCATCTCAGAATTCCAGAGAATAATGTCTGTAATGGATTTAAACATGCCAATATATAAAATACGTGTAGTTGCAATGATACTCCATACACATATTCCACCAAGAGATTAAAAAAAAAAAAAAAAACTTGTCACCTATGGAAGTTGCTAATGTACCATTCATTATTCTGAAATTTGACTAAAGTGAAAGATGTATAGGTTCAACCTTCCTTTCCTAGAAAGAGTATAGTAGCCAGCCTCCAAGTGACCCTCCTAAGAGACGCATCCTTCTGCAGTCCTTTCTCACACAGAATAGGGCTGAGCTGTATAAATCATAAGATATTCTGTAAATGACAACTTTTGACTTCAAAGCTAGGTAAAAAGTCATTAGCACTTATTCCTTCCTTAAATTGTGAGATTGAAGAATTAAATGACTCTATCCACTGAAGAGTTTAATAATGGTCGGACTCTATTTTTTATAGACCCTCTGGCAGTTGTATAGAGAACGAACTGGCAGGTGGCAAGCCTGAAAGCAGAGGAATCTATTATGAGTCTGTATTAACAATAAATGGTTATTATGGCCTTGAACCATTAAGGTCTGGAGTAATTTATTATGAAGCAATAGGTAACTAATACAAAATAAAAGTAACTAGCCAGATGATTGATGTGAACTGAAATATAATTTAGGAGCACCTGGGTGGCTCAGTTGGTTAAGCGTCCACTTTCAGTTCAGTTCATGATCCCAGGGTCCTGCTCAGCAGGGAGCCTTCTTCTCCCTCTCCCTCTGCCTGCAGCTCCCCCTGCCTGTGCTCCCTGTCAAGAAAATAAGTAAAATCTTGGGGGAGGGGGGAAGGAACTGAACTAATCTAAGTGCAGGATAAATAATAGAATTTGAAATATCACCATTTTATAACCATCAGAGAAAACAATGGCTGCTTGGATCAAAATGAAAGGTTGACAGAAAACTGTATTTGGATCAACTGTTGGATCAAGCTAAGACCACTTGAACCAACTGGCCCATCATAATTGAATGTAGAGCAAACATTATGCACCTCCTGATATGATGTCATTACCTACACAGTACCACTTCTAACGCAGTAAAAAACCTGAAAGTGAATCTGATCAAGCCTCTATATCTACCAGGCTCTGAAAAATCAGGGCAATTGATGAAAACGAGTCAAGTAATATTATAAGGATCTAACCAACCAAATCTAGAATATGGTAAATTCTACTGGACACACAACACAAAAAGCATATGGATGGAAAGAAATGCAGAGGGAGAATTTTTATCTAAGTAAGAAGCCTTAAGAAGCTACTTCTGCTATGCAGAAGCATCTGTAGAACTTTGGATCCTTATGAAATGTCAAAACAAAAAAAAAGGACAAATTTTTTTGAGATGATCATAATTAACTGAACACAAAAAT
Organism: Mustela erminea; assembly: GCF_009829155.1. Taxonomy (NCBI): domain Eukaryota; kingdom Metazoa; phylum Chordata; class Mammalia; order Carnivora; family Mustelidae; genus Mustela; species Mustela erminea. The sequence goes on along the minus strand of NC_045617.1, from coordinate 106,071,565 downwards.
TAGACGATCATGAGGAATTAACATTATTTTTCTTGGGTATGATACTAATATTTGGTTGTGGAGGTTTTTTAAGTTTATTATCTGTTAATGATATATGCTGAAGTATTTACAGATAATTGGATTTACTTCAAAATATTTTGTCCAAAAAAGAAAAGGGAGTAAACAGAGAAGCACATGAAACTAAAGAGCTAAAAACTGATCATTTGAAACTGGTTAAAGAGGTTGATCAATACTATGTTTTTATACTTTTACATATATTTGAATTAAAAAACAATAGTACATATAATATACATCTTGTCTAATTTGTAAAATTCATAAAGTATACAATAAAGTATAACATGATTCTACCAGTTATAGATAACTACTTTTAAAATGTGGGGCTCTTTTATTCCAGTCTTTCCCCACCTTGAGTTCTTAGCTGCCAAAACTCTGCAAATCCGCTATTTGATGCCACCTATGGAAAATGCGTTTGAAGGATATAAGTTCCGAAAGGAGTTCATACTTTCTCTTCCTTTATTAAAGCAGGGAGAAAATAACGGTCGGAACTACGAATTCAGTGTAGATTTTAGCAAGCGTCCCTATTACTGTGGTTTAAGGGGAATATCTTTTCTCTCCTGCTTTTTGTGTAGCTCAGATGTCAGCTGCTTTCTTGAGACCCTTGAGAGCTACATCCATCCGCTGTGAAGGTCCAAAGATCTTTCCAAGGTTAATGCAGACTCCGGGAGGATTAGGTATACTCTCAAAACCTTGTCTGGTTCCAAATCTCCCATCCACCCATACAGACTCTACTCCATACAGTGTGTGCCTGAAAGTGACAACTTATTTGATTTCTATTAAATTAACAAAACCGTTCACACTTTAAGACAGATCCAGCGGTTTATATTGGCGCAGCAGGCAGGGATGTGTGCAGCTGTAGAAGGGAACCGTTTATTTCCTGGCCACCTAAACAACTTTCAGCTTGTGTTTTGGTCATCCCACCCCTGCAGGAAAACATACATGGTCGATCCACGCCACTTAATCTTTGTCTTCTCGTCTTTGCTTCATTTTGCTCCAACTGATTCTGGGTTAGAATGAACCAAATTTCCCTTCTGGCTCTTTGCAGAGCAATTTAGCTATTTTCTTTTTGTAGTCCAGGCTCAAGCTCACATTACCTCTGCTAGGGCCCACCATTTACTCCAAGAAGCTCGTGTCAATAGTTTCCTGAAGACAATTCCGTCACTAAGAGAAACGGAGTCCAGCTGTTGACGTAAAAGATTGTTTCGGCCCCTCCCCTTGGAGGACAGAAGCATGAGGACTGGGGCGCACAGACCACTTTTATTAGTAGGTAAAGAGTAGTTTCTTCTCCTCCTTCTACACTCCGTGAGATGTCACCAAAGAGTTTGCTGAGTGCTATCACCAGCAAGGAAGGGAGGGCCAAGGGGAAACTCAGCAGGGGCAGCGATCCTGGCAGCCCTCACAACCCTGAGATCAAGAGTCACATGCTCTACCAACTGAGCCAGCCAGGTGCCCCGCTCCAAGAGCTTTTTCTTTCTACTCACATCTGACAATGACGATTGAAATAATTTTCCCTCATTGCCCTCAACATATATAAAAGAATCTCTCTTATGCAAAGCAATAAGAATCTATGCGGTAAACTGAAAAAGGAGGTTAGGCAGGGGTTACACTTCTCTATGTCTCTGTGTTTTAACTACACACAGAAAACTAGTAACTGGATTTACCTCAGAGGGTTAATACGGGTATTAAATGAGTTACTAGCTACAAAGTACTTCACATGGTGCCTGGCGCTAAAGTGAGGATACGCTCAGCCTCGGCATCACGTTCCACCGCACAGGGAGGTTCCCTTGTTACATGCTTGTCGGCATAGTTTTCAAAGGCTGGAATCAGTATCACACTTACCTTATCGTCCCAGCTTACTACTAAAATGGAAATAAATCATTAAGGAAAGCAAACCAACAAGAATGAAGCCATTCAGTACAACAAGAGATTCATGTATATTTCTCTTTTCCCTCAAATAGCTGAGAAATAAGTTGTATATGCAGATGTGGAACCCTTTAAGCTATGTGACTATATGTTGCTAAATAACATGCATTACTTCCAATATTCCTGTGAGTTTATTATTTCGTTTTAAGTACTGTATGTGATGTTGCGTCTGCACAGAAAACCCACAAATCTGTTAACCATAACTTTCTTGTAGATCCCGCTCAAGGTAAATTTCCTCCAAGAACTTTTTCTTTTCCTTTTTCTTTTTAAAGATTTTATTTTTAAGTAATCTCTACACCCAAATTGAGGCTCGAACTCACAACCCTGAGATCAAGAGTCACATGCTCTACCAACTGAGCCAGCCAGGTGCCCCGCTCCAAGAGCTTTTTCTTTCTACTCACATCTGACAATGACGATTGAAATAATTTTCCCTCATTGCCCTCAACATATATAAAAGAATCTCTCTTATGCAAAGCAATAAGAATCTATGCGGTAAACTGAAAAAGGAGGTTAGGCAGGGGTTACACTTCTCTATGTCTCTGTGTTTTAACTACACACAGAAAACTAGTAACTGGATTTACCTCAGAGGGTTAATACGGGTATTAAATGAGTTACTAGCTACAAAGTACTTCACATGGTGCCTGGCGCTAAAGTGAGGCCCTAATAAACTTTGAATTGTATATTTAAATATATCATATATAGAGAGGGCACAGATTGCATGGAGCACTGGGTGTGGTGAAAAAATAATGAATACTGTTATGCTGAAAATAAATAAATTTAATTTTTAAAAAATAAAAAATAAATATATCCTATATATTTCACACGATTAATTTGTTGTAAATAAATTATCATGAAGGCCTTCGGAAGCAAAACCATGTTTTCTGCTTCGAGTTCACCCTGATAACAACAGGGAGTGGTGCACCATATTTCTGTTTTGGTAAATATTTAGTAAGCAAGTGAATGATGTTTAAGTGATATTCAAACACAGAATATTAAATCTTCCATCATCTCATTTTCAGTTAACTTTTATATTATCAATGTTCATCCTAAACTTCAGAAGTCTTAGACTTGCCTAATTACAAGAAAATTAAATTCTTCATGTTGAATATCTATTGTAACAAGAAAAAATTAATCCATAGATATTTCTGAGCTATAAAATTGTCAATAACACCCAGTTTATCTGGAATTTAGAAATTTAAATCAGTTTCATTCTAAATACACCGATGTAAAATAATTAACTATATTAGTAAAATCTCGAAGACTCAACTCTCGATTGCCATCGTGAGCAGCTGTTACTCATATCTCTAAAGTGCTAACACTTTTTCTGTGTTATCATCTCTCCATGTTTAGAGGCAGAAGAACGCACAAACTGTTCTTTATATATTAAAAATGGAGGATAGCTAATATTTTCAGAACGGACTTGAGAGAACAGTTCTATGTATAACATCAATGATTCCTCAGGATCATTTGACTATTCTTAACTTATACAATAGATGCTTCAGCCATTTGTCTGCTGTTCTACTTAACCACAAATCGGTCTTAGGTCCTTGCTTCTCATCAAGGTGAAGAGCCATGTCACTAGATACTTAAAGGAAAAAAGCCCTTTTATCACTAGCTATCACCTCCAACTCAGTGTAGCTCAAAGAAGATTTTTATAGGTTTCCATTAAACTGTATTCTCCAGATGTCCCTATTCCCAATAATGGTACCATTTTCTTTCAGTCATTTAATTTTGAAACCCAAAGATTTCCATAGATCAAGAGATACAGAACAGCAGTTAAATGTGGGGACTCCCTCAGCCACAAATCGCCACGCAATTTGCTTAACTTCTCTGTTCTTCAGGTTCCTTCTCTGCAAAATGAGGATGATAATAGTGTCCTCCTAATAGGATCATAAGGAGGATTAAATGAATTAATACATCTAAAGTGCTAAGCAGAATGCCTGGCCCATGCATGGTGAGCCTCGGTAAATGTTTGCCATTACTATAGTCTTTCATTTTTCCAACCAACATTTACCAGATGTTTGTCACATCTGCTTCTACCTCTCCATCCTCAAAACCATTTCCCTGTCCAGCCTCTGCATCCATCCATTGGCTCATTCTCCAGCCATGACTCATTCATTTACTTGTTCATTTATTCCCCAGACGTTCAGTGAAAAATTACTCTATGCCAGGAACTGGTTTAGCCCCTGGGACTACAAAAGAGAGTCAAACAGACCTGATCTCTGCCCCCATTCAGTTAATGATCTAGCGCAGGGGTCAGCAAACCGTGGCCTATGGGCCAAATCAGATCCATCACCTGATTTCATAGATAAAGTTTTATTGGGATACAGCCACGTCCGTGCACTTGTGGATTGTCTGTGGCTTCTTTCAATGGTTAGCAGAGTTGTTGGAACCACAAAGCAAACCGTATACTTCCAAAGTTTGCCAACCCCTATTCTAATGACAAAAACAATCTATGGCCATACCATTCTGAATGTGCCCCAACTCATCTAATGGTAAAAATACAGTAAGATCTGGGGCGCCTCGGTGGCTCCAGCGGTCAGGTGTCTGACTCTTGATTTCCACGCAGTTCATTATCTCAGGGTTAAGAAACCCAGCCCTATGTCAGGCTCCACACTCAGGAGGGAGATTCTCTGTCTCCCCCTCCCCTTGTGCTCTAAGTGAATAAATAAAATCTTAAAAAAAAAAAAAATAGTAAGAGCCCCCTAAGGTTAAACTTACATCATTAGAGAGTTTATTGTTACACCATGGGGTCATCCTATACATACCAAATTAATATTTTTAAATATGCCTCATCAGTCATGTCATTCCCCATGTCTGTCACATAGAAGCTGAACTACCTTGGGGCACCTGGCTGGCTCCATCAGCAGAGCATGTGGCTCTTGATCTTGGAGTTGTGAGTTCAAGCCCCACATTAGATACAGAGATTACTTAAAAATTTAAAAAAAAAGAAAAAATTTTTTTTTAAAGCTGAACTATTGGGCGCCTGGGTGGCTCAGTGGGTTAAGCCTCTGCCTTTGGCTCAGGTCATGATCCCAGGGTCCTGGGATCGAGTCCCGCATGGGGCTCTCTGCTTAGCGGGGAGCCTGCTTCCACCTCCCTCTCTGCCTGCCTCTCTGCCTACTTATGATCTCTGTCAGTCAAATAAATAAATAAATCTTTAAAAAAAAAAAAAAAAAAAAAGCTGAACCGATCTCAGCCTGTTAGCCAAAGCCCTTGAACTCAAAGCTTCTTTTCCAGCCTAATCTCTATTGCCCTTCCCTCTCAAGGCACTCATTCATGTAGGCAAATTTCACTTCAGAAGCCTTCCCTGAATTCACTAATATTGCTTAGATGTCCTTCCCAAGGGCTCCCACAGTATTCATCCTAGCACTTGTTACATTGTATTTAAATTGTCTGCTTATGGAGTGCCTGGGTGATGCATTCAGCCATGCTTTGGCTCAGGTCATGATCCCAGGATCTTGGGATCGAGTCCTGAACCAGGCTCCTCGCTTGGCAGGGAGTCTGCTTCTCCCTCTGCTGCTGTAGCTCCCCCGCTTGTGCTTTCTTGCTCTCTTTCTGTCAAATAAATAAAAAAAATTAAATTATCTACTAATTAATCTAATCCTCTCAGAAAGTGCAAGTCTATGAGGCCAAGGATGGGGCCCTTATGCCTTATGGAATGTTCAGTGCTAAGGTCAGTGGCAGACACTTAGCTTGCAGAAAATAAAATAAATAAAATAGTACCAAATATTATTTAAATGAATGAATATATACCTCTCTTTGGGTTTATTTTTTCTGCTTTTTCCACTCTATGAACACACCACCTCACACACACACCTCTCCAAAACCTATTTTTCCTCAAGGTAAGTAGTAAATATGTGGAAGGAAGAAATGTCAAAGAATTAACTTCAAGGCTTAGAAAAATACTGTCATCCAAAGTGGAAAATAAAGAATAAAGATTTGAGACATTTTATTATTTACATTTCACAGAGTATAAAGAAGCCAGGGAAGGAACAAAAAGAAAAATTTGATCTTGCATAAAATCATTATGATGAAAATATCTCTTGACAGGTGCCTGGGTGGTTCAGTCATTAAGTACCTGCCTTTGGCTTAGGTCATTATTCCAGGACGGAGCCTGGGATGGAGCCCCCACATCAGGCTCCCTGCTCAGCAGAGACCCTGCTTCTCCCTCTCCTAATCCCCCTGCTTGTGTTCCCTCTCTCACTGTGCCTCTCTCTGTTAAATAAATAAATAAAATCTTAAAAAAAATATATCTTAAAATATAATGTAAGAGGGGCGCCTGGGTGGTTCAGTCAGTTAAGTGTCTGCCTTCACTCAGGTCATGATCTCAGGGTCCTGGGATTGAGCCCCACATTAGGCTGTCTGCTCAGCAGGGAGCCTGCTTCTCCCTCTCCCTCTGTCTGCTGCTCTGCCTACTTGTGCTCTCGCTCTCTCTCTCTCTCTCTCTCTCAAATAAGTAAATAAAATCTTTAAAATATATATGTGTGTGTATATATATATATACATATAAATAATGTAAGAAAGTGGTATATTGGATTTAAATATAATTTTTTAAATCTTCTAACATAGACTTAATTGTTTTAGACCTAAAACTTCTGAGAACCGTAAGAGCATTTATTTTAAGATTTATTTTTCAAATAAGTTTATAACATTTGCATTATATTATGCTTAGTGTGATTTAAGCTATATCTGATGTAAAAATAAATATTTTTAAATATTTATATTATAAATATGTAAAAACAAATATTTTACCATTGTCATGTCTGTCTATAAAGCAACGAGATTTTCTTTTTTCCAAGTTGATAAAAAAGTGACCCACTAGATGGCGCAATTATCATAAAAAAGTAATTTTTTATATAAAAATTCTTATACCTTTATTTCTTTTATGAAATTGGTAGGATAGTCTATTTTTGGTTTGAGTTTTTTTATTTTAGAATTTATTAAATAGGAACTCTGTCCATTCGAACAGGAGGAAAAAAAGCAGATTTACTTTTTTTAAAAAATAACATTTACAGGAAAACAACCAAAAAGGCATATAGTGCTTATCGTGTCTTCCCTATGTCCGAAAGGCATCTTGTGCTAGCCCAGGAAGACTCCACACACACTTTACATTCCTGAATTCTAAATTCCATTGTACAAAATGCCACTTGAAACATGTGTCAAAACCATCCAACCAAAGCAGTTTTTTCCCAAATCTGAAGGTCTATAGGAACATTTAGAAGGTTGCACACAGTAGAATGCCTGTGCTGACCTAGTTCCCCGTGGGAGGACAGCAGTGCACCCCGACGTGAGGAATCCCTGCACAGGCCACCCAGCAAAGGGGCCATCCCTGGGAAGGCCAGAAGAGAGGACTGTGAGCCAGATGACAGTCTATTTTTGTAGAAAATGTCCTTTCATATTTCATGACCTTTGTGCTCTTCAAACAGTAACTCAAATCAATATGTAATTTTGTAGCAGATTAAATCTGTATTTTGTTTCTCTCCATTCTGGAGAACCGTATGCAACTTTTCAAATATTTTTTTGCACAAATGTCAACTCAGATACAATAATCAGATAATTTTTTTTTTTCAATCAGGACTGAGCTAACCACTCTATTTAATGAAATGGCAATATCCTCAGAAACTGTCGTTTGCTTTTTTTACTACTCTGTGGTTGTGCCTAGGTCTCTGAGTTCCAAAGAGCTGAGAACTGTTGTTTTGAATACCCCCAAGCACCAGCGTCACAGCGCAATGATGAACATGTGGCGGTAATGTTAATTTTTTTCCTGGAGTTATTCCCCCCGCTGGCTTTTGGATCTGACAGCACTTCTCTGTGCCACTCAGTGGGTTCCTCGGCATATGGAGCCCCTGGTGCTTTATTCCAGCATACCTCACCTCTGCCAAGGCCAGAGCTCACTCCTTATACATCTTCTGCCTATCCTTTATGACCTATGACAGTGCTGTGCTGTGCACACAGTAGATACTGAAAAAATTTTTAAGTTGATAAAATGAATTTTGGTGAAGCATAAATGTGATTAGACTGCCAAATAATATAGGAAAATATAGGAGTTTGAAATGAATATGTTCTTGGTAAATATGTATAGGCAGACACGAAGTCATTTTATCTTAAGAAATAATTATTGGGGTGCCTGGGTCACTTGGTTTTTAAGCATCTGCCTTTGACTCAGGTCATGATCCCAGGATCCTGGGATCAAGCCCCTCATCAGGCTCCCTGCTCAGCGGGAAGCCTGCTTCTCCCTCTCTCACTCCCCCTACTTGTATTCCCTCTCTCGCTGTCTCTTTCTCTGTCAAATAAATAAATAAGATCTTTAAAAAAAAAAAAGAAAAGAAAAGAAAGAAAGAAAATAATTGGGTCAATAAAAAAGAAGTCTATAAAATATTTCATATTTTTTAGTATATACACATCTATTATTTCAGGAGCATTCTCATTCATTGATGGTGGGAATGTAAATTGGTACAATCATTATGGGAGCAGGTTGAAATATGTGTTCAAAGTCTAGAAGTCATGATGATAGTTAAATTTATACAAAGGAAATGATCAAGATGTGCACAAAGATTTAACTATAAGAGTTTATCACTGTTATTTGTAGGCAGTAAAAAATTAAAAACATAATATCTCACAAGTGACTATAAAAATAAAGTATATTTTATGAATTCATGAAATAACATTCAACCACTCAATGTGAGGTTGTGGAGAAGTTAATGAATATGGAATAAGGAGTTCTGTTTGTGGAACTATGGGGTATTACACATCTTGAATGACCCTTCCAAATGAAAATATTGAAATCCGAATAAAATATGAAGTATTATACATTCAGAACACTGTTACCTGAAGTGAAAACAATACATCTATAGATTCCAAATGAAATGAAAGCCAGACTCTAGAAAGTAAGCATCAAAGTTGGCTTTTGCCTTGAGTTCCTGCTAAAAGGTGAAGCATGTCTGAACTTACTTTTGAGGGCTGCACAGTTTATAGTGGACCTGCTTTAAAGGCTAAGGATGCCTGAGGTAGGGAATCTAATAGCAAACCCCTCACAGGCCTGGGACTCCTACAAGCCACATGGTCAATGCAAGAACAAAAGAAAAGTGAGCCTTGTTTTAGACAAGGAAAATTTGCCTGTCTTGAACTATCTTTCTGCTACTTCATTGTTAGTATATAAGAGTGCAACAGATTTCTGTACATTTATTTTGTATCCTGCAACTTTACTGAATTCATTTATCAGTTCTAGTTTTCTGGTAGAGTTGAGGGTTTGTTACATACAGTACCATGTCATCTGGGATTAGTTTGAAGAGAAAGATGTACAAGAGCAAAGAGCTAAGAATAACCAAGACGGTCCCAAACAGAAAAGCAAGAGAGCAGAGCTTGCCATTCTAATTATCAAGACCTATTAGAAAAGCAGGAGAAATTAAGACAGTGTGATATTGGTGCAAGGTTAGGCAGATGGACTGAAGGGGGGCGCCTGGGTGGTTCAGTGGGTTAAAGCCTCTGCCTTCAGCTCAGGTAGTGATCTCAAGGTCCTGGGATGGAGCTCTGCATTGGGATCTCTGCTCAGCAGGGAGCCTGCTTCCTCCTCTCTCTCTCTGCCTCTCTGGCTACTTGTGATCTCTGTCTGTCAAGTAAATTTTTAAAAAATTTAAAAAAAAATAGCAGATGGACTGAAGGAACAGAATGGAGAGGCGCAGGACAGGGCACACATGGACAGAGCTCATGAGTGGAAAAGGATGAACTCGTCAGTGAAGGAAACTAAAACTATTGGTCATCCATGTGGAAAACTGTAATTGGATCTCTGACCCCACCTCAAACACAAAAAATAATTTCCGATGTATTAAGACTTAAATGTAAAAGATAAAAATAATAGTAGTTCGAGGAGACAACATAAAATAATAATTTTCTGACCTCGAAGTAGGGAAAGCCTTCTTAAATAAGTCATTAAAAAATGCAAACCATAAAAGAAAACATTGAAATTTCAGCTACACAAAAGATAGGAACTTCTGTTCATCCGGTTATGCAGTATTGACAATGGATGCAGCAGCTACGTGCGTCAGCATGGGTGAATCCCAAAAACATAATCCTGAAGGAAAGGCAGTAATATCACTACATTTATATAATGTTTTAAGAAAAGGAAAACTGAAAACCCTGTTTTCTTCTAGGAGTTTTACAGTTTCAGGACTTACATTTAATTCTTTAATCCGGTTTGAGTTAATTTTTTTAAGTGCTTAAAATAGGAGTCTAGTTTCATTCTTTAACATATAAATATCTAATTTACCAGCGCTTTTAATGTTAAAATTTGCTTAGAGGAAGTAGTGGAAAGATACTTGCCAAGTGCTCAAAAAATGTCAGCCTTCCTGTGATCGGAAGTGACAAGTGATTTTGATTCTCTCCTTTGGGTTTAATCCCAGTTTTATGAAGGTCTTACCTGTTGTTTCTATAAAATCATAAAGGTTGTTAAATATGTTTGTCGAAGGAGTGTTCATCGTCCTTACTTTCCCCTCCACGTGGCGTATAAAGGGCCACATGTTGATACTGACATAGATTGTCATGTCCTGGGTGATCCACTAGTGTAGACGGCGTGAGCTGCCGTCAATCGTCAGAGACTGTGAGGATTCTTCCAGCCTAAAGACAAAAGAAAACGGAAGATACTTCTGTTTTCTACCTATCTTATCCTGACTTGCTCACTTTGGGAATTATACTGTAAGTGATTTTTCCACAATTCCAGCCGTGCTGTTAATGTCATCTGTGTTTACAGCTTGCCATTAAGTAAAAGCCATAGTAATGAGCTGAGGGCAAGTCAGTTTGACCCCAGATTCATGGATCTATTCATAAAATAAATTTACTTTTAGTTTCTCGCTGTTATTTTAAACCTGCTTAGGAGTCATCCTTTTCTTGGACCTGGACTGAAACATGGGAGATCCATTGAATTTTCTGCTCCAGCTTAGCTAAGACACTTGAATTTGCAAATACACTCTCCATTCAGTCCTTCGAAGGGTTCACTTCACTGTCCATGACTGTTGGCTTAAAGTCAGCCAGGGCTGACCACATGAACAAAAGGTCTCCAAAAGAGGTGTGTGTGATCTGCTACTGCTGTCTTTTCCCAGTCTGGTGGTTTCTGACTTGGTGCCACACACCACATCCTGGAATGGACTTCCTTGACTTGCACCATTGTCTAATGGTTTAGTGTTTCCCTAGGCCTGGCAGGGATGAAAATTAACCCTTTTCTCTCATGTGCCCCTGGTATGTAAGGTTTCCAGATGTTTTAGGGGGCGGGGGGGGGGGGGAAATACAGGACACCCAGATAAATTTGAATTCCAGACAGACAACAGATAATTTTTAGTATATCTCAAATGTCGCTTATCTGAAATTCAAACATTGCATGGGACATACTGAAAAATTATTCATTGTCTATCTGACATTCAAACTTAATTAAATTCCTTACATTTTATCTGGCATCTCTACATTTAGGGGGTCGGTCCATTGCTCTCCTGTGAGGCTCCCCCCAATATCACTCTCTAAATCCAGACACAGTCTGTTTTCAAAATAGGGTGTCCTCTTTATCTCTCAGATTCTGCCCTGGCCACTTACTAACTGGCTCTCGCTGCTGAGGTTTCTTCAACTACCAAGATACCCTCTGGGCAAGATCCCTTTTGTTTGTCTGCAAGCTGATCCCAACTCAGAGGGCCACAACCCATCCCTGGGATTCACTGCCATTTGCCTAGTCTCTGGAGGGGCAATTTGCCTTTTCCAGCTCCTGTTCCAGCCCCAGGAGCTGGACCTATGTGTTCACCAAGGTGAGGGAACATATTTCAAGCTGAATTTCTTTCTGTAGGCTCCAGTTTAGGAGGCAGAGACTTTGTTAACAGCCTCTCCCTTGGTGTTTGATGTCAGGCAGGGAGAGGGTCTTACCATGCTGTTTTGCCCAAAGAAATGATTCTCTAAAGTCTCCTTCAATTTCCATGCCCTGAACCTTTTTAATTTTTTTTTTTATGTGGAGTCCAGTAATTCTGTAATCAGTTATTGGCTCTTTCCTTTGAACGTTTGGCTCTTAGTTGTTTGAATCACAGTTTGCTTTGATGTACAGAATCTTTTCTATCTTGGAACCTTGGTCAAAACTGCCAACTTAACATCAGCAAGTTTATACCCATCTCTGTTCGAGTGTTCAAGCCATGTGACCTTCTTTCTCAACCTACAGCTGTGATTGTCCCTCTGGGTGGAAAGGAGAATTCTGCACAGAGACCCTTTCCACCTGTGACCCTGAACATGACCCTCCACACAACTGTAGCAAAGGGGCAACTTGTGTTTCACTGCCCCATGGATACACCTGTTACTGTCCTCTGGGAACCACTGGAATCTACTGTGAACAAGGTAAGGCAGAATTTCAACTCTTGATTGTTCACAAATTAAGTCACTTTCCTTCTGGAAAAGTAAAATGAAAAATATATAATAATCCTCAATTGCATAAGATCTGGATTTCCTCCACATTACAAGCACACTGCAGGGTGAGAGGCAGTGGGTGGAAGAGGCCAGTGTTCCAGCCATCATAAGCAGGATGGACCAAAGTCATTTCTCTGCTGTGCTCCTTGTAGCCTTATAGAATAAACTCATGTTCATAGACCACCACTCAGCTAACACCGGCAGGAGAAGGAATGTGGTTCTCTACTGCCTTTCATCCCCAAACGGCAAGCGAGAATTCATGCTACATTTATGCTTTAATCCCCTCCTATAACTTCCCTGACCACCTTCCCCTATCCCTGCCCTTATAGGCAAGATTGATAGAGTGTTAATGAAACACTGCCATCTTCACACCGTTTCTCAATCACGCCACAAGCCACTGCTAAAGCTCTAGGAACGCTCGGGCAAGAGAACCTCTAAGATGAACAGTGATCACAAACACAAGGTCTAAATGGGGACATTGTCAAATGAGTCTATGGATAAAATCAGGAAAGCGTATGCTGTTGAATGTCTCAAGTTCGGCATCTTCCAAAAATCAATGCTTCATATTTCATTTTGTCGTATTTAGTGTAGTTCTAAATACCACGGTAAATTTCGTGTAAAAGAAGACCTCTGTAACACCATGCTCAGAGTCCTAAAAATTCAGTTGTGTAACAGACACAGTTGTGTTACGCTAAGGCTAATGGACTGGCCTGAGTGAACCTGCCCAGCCAGTCAAGCATCCAGTGGCACAGTCCGAGCGGGTCCTGCTCCTACTTCAGTTTGCTGCCACCTGCTGGCTGCTGTCCTTTCCAGTTTAAGTATCGGTAAGGATGATTCTGGGTCTTGGGGCTGGCTGGGAGTTCAGGTCAGTGTGTCAGGGAGTCCAAGAAACTCATGGTTAAGGAATCTCAAGAGATTTAGCCAGAAAATAGGGGGTCATGGAGTTTTACCTGCTATCTCCTGGGTTCCTGAGACTAGATGATCTATTTACTCTCTCCCACCTCAGCCACCACCTGGAAGATAGAGCTTTAGCCTCTACTTCTCCTACACAGGAACAGAGGCTGGTGGAGAAGGAGTAGAGGAGCCAATCACCAACTGGGTTAGATATACCTTAACGTAATTTGCAGGGATTATTGTTATATCATATTCATATGTGTGGTAAGAACAAACTTAAGGTCTCTCAGATCACTTTATCAAATACACTAATGCAAACATTTTTTTATCCTATATCTTTGAGACTCTATGTATGTTTAACTCTCCTCCAAAAGTCAAAAGTGTTGATAAATGAAAGACATTGGAGTTTTAAAATACTAGTGATTTAGTGACATTGTTTTAAAATGCTAGTGATGGGGCGCCTGGGTGGCTCAGTGGGTTAAAGCCCCTGCCTTCGGCTCAGGTCATGATCTCAGAGTCCTGGGATTGAGCCCCACATCCGGCTCTCTGCTCAGCAGGGAGCCTGCTTCCTCCTCTCTCTCTGTCTACCTCTCTGCCTCACTGTAATCTCTGTCTGTCAAATAAATAAATAAAATCTTGAAAAAAAAATAAAATGCTAGTGATTTAGATATTTAGACGTTTTAAAATACTAGTGATTTAGACATTGGAGTTTTAAAATACTAGTGATTTAGTGACAGAAATAGGTGTGACTATGAAATAATGAGATAGAACTTTGTGCCTGACTTAATAAGGAAATCAGTCGTTTTCATAATGACTTTAGAGACAGATCTTGCCATTAAAAAATGGCAGTTCTTAGTTCCCGGAATGTGCCACACTCCATCCTGGAATGGGGATTTTTCCTCATACTCTTTCCTCTGCCTGTAATATTCTCATCTTCCCCTTCACACTCAGCTAACACTTATTAATCCTTCAGGCTTTAACTCAGACCATGCTTCTTTAGGGAAGCCTTCCTGGGTTCTCTGTCAGAGAGATGAGGGCTGTCACTGTGCCTGTTTTCATTTATTGTTGTTGAATCTCTATCACCCACCATACTGTGCACAGCAAAAAAAAATATCTGGTGTATACACTTCAAGTTACTGGTTCTAAAATAGTAAAAACTGATTGTAATAGTTTTCAAGAAATAGTTCTTGACGGTAGTGAACGACAAAGTACTCAAAATTTTACTAAGATAGTGTACCTCCCCAAAAGATAGTTATTAGAACCTGGAAGAAATAATAGGATAATCTGACATAAGAGCTGGTTACTGTAACAACAGGGCAAGCTAGATTTTTGAAGCTTAAAAGCTCAAATGATGAAAACCTGGGGGATTAACCCAGAGTTTGTTTGTATTTGTGTTTGTGTGTATATAAATAAATGATACTGGTATGTATATAAATAGATTGGGAGAGGGCAGATAGAGATGATAGATAGGTAGGTAGGTAGATAGAAAATGATAGATAAATAGTGACAGCAATAAAATTATTTCATAGAGAGTCTAAAAAGTATGAAAAAAGCTGCCAGAAAACTTGTGTCATCCTCACAGAATTCTGAACAGTAAGTTAACTAACAATATATCCTGCTATGCTATAATAGGAGTTTGGTTCATTTAAAAAAATAAATCATAAATAATCATATCATAGATACTATTGTTTCGATGGGATAAATTATTATGTGGGGAAGAGACTCTAGGTTTTAGATTCCCAACTGAAAGTTATTTTCTATAATAATTTTTATACTAAAGTTGATTTTAAGGACTGTTAACCATGTTTGTGGTGAAGTAGAAATAATGAAGAGTTTGATCCTAAATGACAGAAACTTTAAGTCTAATTTTAAGTCTGTTTTTTAAAATCTCCAGTGATCCATTGACTTTGCAATTTTTCAACATAGTAGTTCATAGTTCCATAGAACTAAAATTCAATTTAAGAAACAAAATAGAGAGCAGATAGCACCTGGGCCTCTGAAACCAGACCACAGTGCACCCCTGTGTCTTGCCAATGGTTACATTTTTCTTATTCCCAAGCAGCTTGTTCCCAGTTGCATCATAAGCAGTACTGTCGATGATGCCTCATAATTTCTACTCAGTTATAGGCACCTACAATGCAGAAGAACTGCCTGCGGTTCAGTTCACCTTTATTGTACTTATAAACTGGTATAAAAATTATCAATGAATTTTTATCAATAAATAATCAATGAATAATGAATAACCAGCATCCTTAAACTCACAAATGCCTAACTAATAAGTCCTCTTTTCCCTTCTTCTTTCTTACTTCCTCCTTCCAAGAAATCTTAAGTCTTAGAGGGAAGATTAATTTAACAGTACATGGAACCCCTGACTTACAGCTTTCACACTTACCTAGTTTAATGACCATCTTTATTGTAAAGAAGCCCCACCCGCAATAAGAATCAAAATTGATGTTTATAATCTCTGAATGACAAGAACGAGATGCAATTGATTGGCAAACCTGATGACGCTAGAGAGGGGAGGGATGGTGAAAGGGTGTCACTTGCCTCAAAATACAATCAAGTCCTGGTGACCTTTGTTCTTTTCTCCTTCCCTTGGAGTACTGCTTATAGTAGGGAGTATTCACTAATGTATTAAGATTCTTTAGTGGTTCCAGACCAAGTGCCGGGGGAAGACAGACATGAGAAGACAGACAGCTGCTCTGCCTCCAGAGGAGGAGGCAAGCAAGCACCATATCCACCAATCAGTGAGGAAAAATACAGATTGAGTTAATGCCAGAAAGGAAATAAAGAGGAAGAGGAAATAAAAACTCACTGCAAGAGTACATTTTAGTTGAGATGGTCAGGAAAGGACTCTGTAAGTAGGGACATTTGAGCTGACATCTAGAGAGAATTAGCCATGTGTGAAGGCATGTGGGACAAGTACTCTAGGCAGAGGCTAAACCTGGAAACAGGAAAATGATATTACATAATTGGAGGGAGAGAAAGGCAGCCAGTGTTCTCAGAATGGGAGATGGTATTATAAGATGAATTTGGAAAGGCAAGCAGAAGGCAGATCGTATAGTCTTGGAAAACATGGTAAAGAATTTTAATTTCATGCTCGCAAAATAAGAAGCCTGTGAAGACTGTAAGCAGGAATCTAAGAAGCAGAAAACTTGCATTCTGATGCTTCTGCTCACCAGCGATTTCCTTTCTGCTGTGTCCTTTAACTCTCTGAGCCACTATTTCATTACCTGTAAAGCAGCAATAGTAAGTGTGTCACCTGTTTTCCATCTGCCCCCCCCCTTCCAGTTTTATGGTCACTCCTCCCCCGCTGCTCTGTATTCCCAGGGTCCTCTCAGAGGATTGCAGCAGTGGGTTCCCCCTCAGTCTGCCTCTAGTTGAGTTTAGCCAAGGAAGTCACCAACAGAGGATCAGACGACAGGAGAGCAAGACAGAGTATTTATTTCCCTAGATTCCTTGCCACTAGGTCACCAAAATTTACCTTCACCCGAGGACACAGTTTCTGTTGGGAGATCCTCACCTACCCCCAACTTTAGGCTAAGTAGTGGAAACAGCTCCCCGTTGAGACTAACCCCAGGGCAACACCCTGTATCCTGTAGTTTCCCTAAATCCTGCCCACATCTTTGTAAATGGTCTTTTCATTCCCTTACCTTCAAACTACCCTATATGAGCATACCATCTGTTCACTGCCAGAACCCTTACTAAAAGAATATTATTTTTCCTATCTTAAAAAAGTCATAGAAGGTAATGTATATAAAAATTCTTTACTAAGTACAAAGTACTATAAAATATAAAGTATTATTTTCTCCTCTTGTTCTCAAGATCCCAAACTCAGACCAACACTCCTAAGAAAAAAATTCAGCTGTATTATGAACTAAATACACATCTTGGTATAGGGAGGTCCAGGAGTATAGAACCATAGGACATTACCAACCATCTCCTAGTCCAACAGTATCAGTTTATACATGAGGAGACTAATGCTCAGAGAAATTAAATAATGTGCCAAAAGCCTCAGAATCAAGTCTCTGGATTCTCAATCCAGTTATTAGTAGTTGCTTAATAATTTTAATAAATATAAACAGTATATATATATATATATATATATATATATATATATATATATACAGTCGACCATCAATAAGTTACTAACACTCTATTTCTAGATCTTAGCGGACCCTTTTAATAGCCGTTCCACAACTAAATATAGCATAGGAACTAACGATGTAGAGGTAATATATTTATCAACAACCATCATACTCCAGTTATCTAGGGACACCTAATAAAAGGGCAGCATAATCATTAAAATTCAAATAACTTCAAAACTAAACTTGGTAAATAAATGAGTCATCCAAGGCTAGGATTGAAAAGGACCTTAAAAATCACATAATCCCAATTCTTCTACTTTGAAAGAGGTCAAAATGAAAACTCTGAGTCAGTGGGACTGAGAATTTAAGTCTTCATATTGCCAATCCAGTGAGTTTCCCAAGACACTGTATTGTTTATAGTTAATCAAAATATGAAAACTACCAGTCACATGAAATAAGTGGAAACCTGCGCAGCCTGTGGCATGCAGAACCAGTTAATAAAATGCCCTTGTTCCAGTCTTAAGTATTTTTAAAGTGCATGTTTGTATCTGAGGAGAGGGTGGCTAGGGGAAATTTTCTATCCCAGCGTTACAATGTAAGTGGTAAAATTTGGATTTGTCTATCCCTTACTTTTTAAGATGTCTGACTGATGGGGGAAAAATGATCTTTCAAGTCCCTTAAAACATTTACCTGTAGCTGACAGAAAGAAAAATCCATTTAAGGTCAAGAGGAGAATTCCTGATCGGCATAGCTTTTCTTCTCACCGTGGCCTCACCCCAAACTCCTTAGGAATTCCACAGAGGTATGGTACTGTGTGAGGAAGATATCAGTAGACCACTTGAATTGGATGGCTTTTAGCACAGCCACCAAAAATGACTCAAATATCTGAGCCTAGTTCCAGAAGTGCAGGAATCCACAACTTCACAGTGTCTAGCCCAGGAACCAGTTCGGATGTGTGTTTTTTAAAAATCCAAAGGCCCTAACCCAGCTTTAGAAATTAAACTGAAGCTAAAGAAGGGTGGTCAGCAAGCAACAGCATCTGGGTTTGACAGTTCACAGGACTATTGATCTTAACCTAAAAAGAAATCACAGGTTAGGGTAAATATTTTGCAATCCAGTTTAGTCACTAAAATATTCTATTGCTAGCAGAACTCTGGTTTTCAGTTATTTTGTGAGACAGACAATATGCCCAGTTTCTTTCCTCATATGCTCAAAGCTTGTTCATTTGATTTTTTTCTGTTGTAGCTGTATTTCCTGTTAGAATCTATGGCTTACAACGACACATATAACCTTTACTGAATCATAAATCTCTCCTCTTGGTTTATTTTTCCCACATTATTGGTAAATTGTTTTTTTTCTTGGAATATTTTTATACCACTAAATTTTAGTTATTGCATATTGTTGACGTTTAGCCAAATAAGATTCTATAATATGTGTGTTTTTAACTTTTTAGCTGGGAAAATATTAAAAATGTTTCCATTTTTCTTATATTCTTTCCATACCTAGTGCAATTTTTGTCCATTCATTTCTCATTCCCTAAGGTATAGAAACCCATTCATGTGCTGGCATTTTGAATGAAATAGGCAAATGTTCAAGTGACAGTCTTGATCCCAAGGATACTAGCTAGGTCCACCTAGCTCAAGGCTTCTTTGAAATTGATTTAGGCTAATGGAGGAATTCTGTCCTTTAAACCTTCCTGACTCATGGTGTGCTTTCCTACCAAATCTTTGGTTTTCCTGGTAGTAAAGGGTCCATAGCACTTGCAGATGGCAATCTCAGGAATGTTTGCCTCATTTTCAGATGTTCCTTTCTAGGTGCATTTAGCCATGTGAGAATAGAGAATATACTTCAAAAGCTTTCTTCATAGAAAACAAACCAACAAACAAATAAAAAAACGTGAATTTTAGTCTTTATTACCCCTTTTTTACCCCTACCTTCGATCCCATCTTGATAATTAGTAAGGATGTGGTTACATGTATACTAGATCCTCTAACTCTACAATTCTATAATACTTGAACTAGCTATCATACCTAGGAACACACATTTTAGTTCTTTAGTCTTCCTTCTGGGTTCCTTAATACAACCTGCTAAATCATAAATGGTGAAACTCAGTGAGAAAGTGAATTACACCTAACAATTCTAAGGTTTATATGAACATCAAGGTTTTCAAGTGTCTAAAAGAATAGAAGTTGCAGGTGAATCTTAGTAGAAAGAAACAGACACAACTGCTTTTTCCTAACCTTAGACTTTAGGCAAGTAACTTTCCAGAACATCAGGCTTCTCAAGTGTGAAAAAGAGAATATGTCAAAATCTCTAGGGAAATTTTTGATCAAAATCCCAGGAGGGTCCATTCTCTTTGTCAAGTCCTGAATTAATGATTACTAATTTAGTGAGGGAACAGTTAAAAACTCTTAAGAGACAGACATCTATAAAAGGTTTTTCTTCAACAAAGTCCTTTTTTATTTTCTATTCAAGATAACAATAAGTAATGAACAAAAAACACTCACATTAAATTTGCTGCTCCTACTGTTTCCTCCCTTGAAATGTTTCACATGTTGAAACGTAAACCCTGTCCCCCACCTAAGGAAGGGAGGGAGAAAAAAAAAGTTTGCTTACCGTCAATTTCTATGGACAGGACGTGGTTGCCTTTTCACCTGAGGCAGATTTGTTCACTTTTAAATCTGAGATGAATAATAGTGATCAGAACCAACCACAAACTTTACTTTCGAATTTGGGGAACTAAGCAAGAGACGCCCTCTAGTTTCTAATAGCAATATTGAAAAGTGACAAGCAAACTACAAGTTTCATGATCATGAAAGACATAAAGATTATAAAATATCATTTCATTTTCTTTTGTTAAAATCTGTGTAATTTATGTTAGGAAAAATGTAAAAAGCAAACATTCTTATACCACACTATTCTAGTGACCATGGCATGGCAAATGGTCAGAAAGCCATCTATCTGGTCTGAGAGGCAGAATTGGCTAAGAGTCTCCTAACACAGCCTCATAAAGTTATGATAGGGAGTCACTGAAGTCAAGAGGCCAGCACAGTGCCTGGCACACAAGCAGAGCTCCAGAAATAATCAGCGACTGCCCCCCGCCAAAAAGAAGAAAACGGTATTAGATTACATTGTGTTAAATGCAGACAGATCCACATAGACATTTTGATCTGTTTCATTTTTAAAATATGGGTTAGTTTAAAATAGATTCTTAAGTTAAAATATTTTAAACCTCCTAGTTTGAAAAGATAGTAGTTTTATTGTATAAAAGATGTTTAAAAACATTTCAAACCATTATGGTCAACATGGTAGACAAACTTTTCAAAATAGCCAAATAAATTTTTTTTTTCAAAAACTCATTCTCTATTGAAGTATAACTGATTATTAAATGATTTTGAAAGCATTTATTGAGAAGCCACTGAGGCCACATGAAGAGATCCAAAGCACTATAAGATAAGGTTGTCCCTCCTTTCAAAGAGCCAATGATTTAAATGGAGACCAAGCAAAAGTCTCTGAAAATCAAATCAAAATATATAATTTAAATCACAATTTGGAGAAAAGAGGAAGAAATTGACTGCTTTAATTGCCAAACAATGACACAATATGTGCATTATTTCCCACTACTGAGGCCTGAACAGGCAGTGTAAAACAATGGAATTATGTTAGGTATCAATACATAGGTAAGATTTGGATAGACTCATATTGGGGTGGTAACGTAGCTTTCCTAGAGTGAGAGCCCTATAGGAAAGCATGCAGAAGAACAGAAGGATGCACTTGCAAATGTGAGTAAACTTCCTCATCTGAAAAAGAAACTCATCCCAGAGAGCCTAAATTATTACAATACCTCTGAGAAAAGAAAGGAAGAGACCAGTGTAAGGCACAACGGATTAAAAACTGAGCTGGAGGGTGTGCCTTTCACATAAATGGTGTTCCATTAACATTTGTAAAGTGGGTGATGATTATTCAAGGTTTAAAACGTGGGTAGTGGGGCGCCTGGGTGGCTCAGCGGGTTAAAGCCTCTGCTTTTGGCTCGGGTCATGATCCCAGGGTCCTGGGATTGAGCCCCACATGGGGCTCTGGCTCAGCAGGGAGCCTGCTTCCTCCTCTCTCTCTGTCTGCCTCTCTGCCTACTTGTGATCTCTGTCTGTCAAATAAATAAATAAATCTAAAAAAAAAAAAAAACCGTGGGTAGCGTGTGCATATAATCAATATAATCTCCCAGACCTTTTGTTAATAAGCCTTTGGGACTACTGAAACAACCATAAACCTGCCTACACAAGGTACCTGACTAAATGGCTGACTATTATTTATGACACTCCAAGAAGCATAAGGAAGAGCTTAGAGTAAGAAAATACATATATCTGAAAAGTAGCTGAGATAGTGGTAGAAAGATAAAATGTGGCCTTCTCTCAAGGAAAGAAAAGAGGGAAGAGGAGGAGGAGGTATGGAGAGGAACAAGAAGGGCGCACCAAGCAATGTGAGATAAAACTAAGTCTAAAACACAGCATGCAACTCAATGTAAAATTAGCTTTAGGATTCCTGGAAATCAAAGCAAAACATAAAATACAAAGGTTGCTACCTAGGCTACTATTGCCTAATAGAAGAAAGCATACCAGTCATCACATCAAGGACACAGAATTGTGTCATGGCACTGAACTTTATGAAAATATTTTGATCAAGCTCCAATTCTTTTAAAAAGCGAAATTAGGGGCGCCTGGGTGGCTCAGTGGGTTAAAGCCTCTGCCTTCGGCTCAGGTCATGATCTCAGGGTCCTGGGATTGAGCCCCGCATGGGGCTCTCTGCTCAGCAGGGAGCCTGCTTCCCCCTCTCTCTCTGTCTGCCTCTCTGCCTACTTGTGATCTCTGTTCTGTCAAATAAATAAATAAAATCTTAAAAAAATAAAAAGCGAAATTAAACAGCAATATATATAATTGATGACAGTACTCTAGAAAATGAAGAGACATTATGTATACTGTCTTTTCTCATACTGACACACACTAAAGGCTAAGGACATAATATAAAGTCATAGTTCCATGTAATTATGTCAAAGCTAACTGAATAAAGTAGATTTCTAATGATGTGGCATATTGCTGGGGTAATAGTCAGTAGTCCTGACAAATAATTATTTAACATTTTCTTTAAACCATTACTTTGGATTTTAATTGTGTCAGCTAAGTTTCTGATAGTTAAGGCATAGCAAAAAATTAAAAATTAAGATCTTTATAAAAAATCTAGGTATCATGGTTATTAATTGAATTATATGTTATTACACATTTTTTCTCATTTTCAAGCTTTATTTTTCAGATTTTAAGTGACAAAGCTGATGTTTTTGTGTGAAAATTAGAAAGTTTAACTTGGCCTCAGTTCAAATTCTGCTCCATAAAACAAGGAGTAGAACACCTCATCCTAGATTTGATAGCAGGAATCACCAGATGTCACTAAGTATCATAAAACAATCTTGTGATTTTATAGAATACTTAATTTTTAAGCAACACTCTATCTTCATGGGCCTCCAAAGATCATTTAGAACCAAATCACCACCCAAATAACTAAATGAGTTAAACAATTAGTGTTTTTCAGCATTATCCATATGGGTGTTAAAGAAAGTCTGCCTAAAGGGATAATTTTTTTTTTTTATAATTGATACTTAACCATTCCTTCTGTTAGCAATTAGCCAACAGGTTCAATTGCTCATTCACACCACTCCCAGTAGACTTTCGTAAAAATCCAACAAAGAGAAAGGATGTTTAGCTTCCATTTTTGCTACAATAACAAGGTATATACTTAGTTAACCTAAAATTTGTCCACCTGCTTAAGTTGAGATGGAAAGATAATTACTTAAGACTTCACATAGTTAAGGGTGGAAAAAAAGTTACTTCTATCCATTAGATCCTAACACGTTAAGAATCTACATTGAAGTCATATGCACTTATCCATAGACCTTAAAGGCAAATAATGAATTAATAAATACCACAAAAAGTCTTAAATTATTTTTATTTCATTGTCTTTACTAACTGAATAAAACATAGCTGTGGTACAGTAGAAGAGCTGTGGTTAAAATCAAAATCTTTTGCATTAAATATAATGAGATTGAAAGTATAAAATGGATAGCCCTGAATCTATAATTTGTTGAGAACACAGCAGATGTGCATAAGTGAGGAATATCTATTTAACCTCATACCCTTATATGATGTGGAGACTGAGAACTATCTGTTTATTAAGTAGTCCATACTTTGAGTCCAACATAAGAATCAGTGTTCTGGGAATTAATCTATTTTAGAAATCTTGAGGTCATCCTTAAAAACAAAAGCACTTGATAGTAAAACAACCTTTAGTGGGACTTGTTCAATTTTAGTGATTAGAGGTGTGTTTAAAAAAGGGGGGAGGGACACCTGGGTGGTACAGTTAGTTAAGTGTCTGCCTTTGGTTTAGGTCATGATCTCAAGGTCCTGGGGCCAAGCCCTGTGTCAGGCTCCCTGCATAGCTGGGAGTCTGCTTCTCCCTCCCTCTCTGCCTCTGCCCCTCTCCCTGTTCATGCACACTCTCTCTCTTTCTCTTTCTTTCTCAAATAAATAAAAATTTTTAAAAAGAAAATTTAAAAAAAAAATGAAGTTGCTGCATCCAAGATAGGGAGGTGATGAAGTTTTTGACACAGGAGGAAAATCTTGCAGAGCTTTAGGTTCTAAGAGAAATGAATGCACTAAAAGCAGAGCAGTAGGTTAATAAGGTGGCTAAATAGGAAGCTACATGCTCTCCTTCCCTCAACAGACGCCAAGTTAACAACAAATGGACCATCATACCTCTGTGAGAATTCTAGAGGCCTATTGAGAAGCTACAGTACCCAGGCCATAATTGTGGAGAGACTGGTAGGGCTGGAAAATTATCATTTTGCATCCAAGTAAGGACTTACTTGGGCTAGAATCATCAGTGGATGTTAAATCTAGGGGGTAGTTTTGATGAATAGCAGATAATACATGGTCTCACAGTATCTCTCCACCGACTGCATACAAATTGCAAGAAAAAATAAAGCCACAATTATACAATGGAATATTATACAGTAGGAAAAAAAGCAGTCAACACCATGACCAAGGTAATCAAGTTAACTTCACCAATGAGGAACAGAAAGATATCGTGTGTCTCCATATGTGAAATCTTGAGAAGAACTCATCATCATCTATGATGTATTTCAGCCAAGCAGGCATAACCTGAATCTAATTATGAAGTAATACCAGCCAAACCCAAAATGATGAATATTGTTTTCAAAAAGAAGAGAAGGGGGAAACCTGGGTGACAGTTGAGCATCCAACTCTTGGTTTCAGCTCAGGTTGTGATCTCAGGGTCATGGAATCATGCCCCATGTCAGGCTTCCTGCTCACCTGGGAGTCTGCTTGAGATTCTCTCCCTCTCCCTCTGCACTTCCTCCAACTCACGTGCGCTCTCTCTCTCTAAAGTAAATAAACCAGTCTTTAAAAAAAAAAATAACAGAAGAGGAAAATATTCTTCAAATATGTCAAGGTCATGGGGAGAAGTTAAGTTGGCAGGATAGTAGGGAGACCCTGGGCTTGCCTTGTCTCTCGATTGCAGCTAAATCAACATCAAATCATTTTTGAATAACTAGGAAATCAGTCTGAGGATTAAGGAAACAATCTGCACAATTGGACAGAGAGAACATGGCAGCTGTAAGTTTGGAGACGTGAATTGGGGGAGAGAAGAGCTACAGTGCTGTGAAGGGGAGGGAGCCCTTTTCATGGAGAGAAGTCAGGGAGAGCGTGGAAGAGAGAGCAGCGTGTAGGGTTTGTGCAAGATGCCATGGTGTGGGGGTCCCCTGGGAGGGGAGATTTTTTTTCATTCTTCCATGAGGGCCTCCTGAATGGCAGCAGCCGTGAGTCCCCTTCCTCAGGGATAAGAAAGAGGGTGATGCCATCTTCCACACTCCACTCCCTTCCCTGTCCCCCCCACCGCAACACATAGGCATTGTTGGACTTCAGAGAGAAACACAGCACCTCCAGTGGAGGCTGGGGTCACTTAACACCAAATCCCACTCTCGGACTTCCAGCAGGGTCATCTTTACTAGGGCAGGTCTGACTGCGAGCCAGCTCACTGAGTTTCTCCCTCAGAAGACCAGCACAGACCCCCACATGTACCAAGTCTACTGAAAATAGAGTGCTCTCCAAAGCATCAGCTTCAGTTCTCGGGGAGCTAGGATCAGGCTTTCCTTTTTTAAAAAAAAAAAATATAGGGCGCCTGGGTGGCTCAGTAGGTTAAAGCCTCTGCCTTCTGCTCAGGTCATGATCCTAGGGTCCTGGGATCGAGCCCCACATCAGGCTCTCTGCTCAGCAGGGAGCCTGCTTCCCTTCCTCTCTCTCTGCCTGCTTCTCTGCCTACTTGTGATCTCTGTCAAATAAATAAAGAAAATCTTTTTTAAAAAAAGTTACTTTAAAAAAATAAAATAAAATAATAAAAAAATTTTTTTTTAATTTTCTTTATATATATATTTACACACACACACACACACATTCTAAGAAGCATTGTCATACAAAATGAGGTACAAAGTATCTATAAATTCTATAGAGATAAAAGCTGCCAAATGTTCAGAACTTTCCTTCTTCCTCTTATGAACACACAAAACCAACAAGTAATATCTGAGGGACTATAAATCTATACAATGATTCTTTTTCAGTTCAACATCAGACTTAACATGAAGGAAAACCCAAAGGTTAATACTTTCTGAAGAGATATGGATCAAAATTATTGTCAAGTAAACTGATATTTATTTCTTTAATCTTATATTGACGTGACTATACTCTACATTTTAATCAGAAATATAGAAACTAAAGAATAATTCATATTGTGATGCCTTCCACCTCCCACAATTGGAATCATCTTTTTAATTTATTTATTTTTTTTTTAAAGATTTTATTTATTTATATGACAGACAGAGATCACAAGTAGGCAGAGAGGCAGGCAGAGAGAGAGAGGAGGAAGCAGGCTCCCTGCTGAGCAGAGAGCCCGATGTTGGGGCTCAATCCCAGGACCCTGGGATCATGACCTGAGCCGAAGGCAGAGGCTTTAACTCACTGAGCCACCCGGGCACCCCGGAATCATCTTTTTTAAAGCATTATTAATGCAAGGCATTCCCAAGAATTTCTATTTCTTGAGATAAGAATAAAACTCTCAAAATCTATGCATCTATGCCTCTCTATAATATAATCTAGAGGATCTGTGGCACACAGCACCAGCAAAAAGGAGCATAGTTATCACAAGTAATAGGCAGCTTTTCAATAATTGGCTCCACTATAAAAAGCCTGCAGTTAGTGGGATTAGAACAGATTTATTACCATGGTTCAATGTATTTAGCAAGGAATAACTCTTGAAAGTTGAATTAAGGTAAGTTCTTAAATGATAAAATCATGTAACTTTACTGTATTTATCAGCCATACTGACTTTTTTAACTCATGTTTTTGTTTTTTTAGTTTTTTCTATAAGTGATCCATCTTTCAGAAGCCATGAATTATCCTGGATGTCTTTTGCTTCCTTCCGTATTCGAAAAAAGACACATATTCAATTGCAGTTTCAGCCTCTTTCTGCAGATGGCATCTTATTTTATGTTGCACAGCACTTAAAAGCACAATCAGGTAAAGATGGCAGGATGTTTATGGTGGAGGGAATTGGGACCCTAACATATTCCCAGTAGTCTTTTAAGTAATGTGTAATGGAGTATTTTTATTTTTTTAAGTCACTGAGCCTATAAAATATGTAAATACTTGATACTTATATGTTCTGTTATCACTGCAAGTGTATGTTTATGAACTGACTCTCTAACTATAAATTTCAATAAAATAGCAAGAGTTTTAGAATTAAGGTTAGCAAAAACCAAATATAGTATATTCTCAACTGCATAACAATCCCATCACAAAAGAGGTTAAAGCCAAGTATAATAGTTTTATGTCAAAAGGAACAAAATATGAATATAAGAAATAAATGAAAGGAAGTCACGATTGATATATTTCCAGTAAATCCATCCACATTTATAGCTCCAAAAATTTTCTTTAAGTTATTCAACATGTTATCTACATAGTAAACCTAGGATTCACATTCCAAAATATGTTTGTAAAAATATTTTTAACTATAAAACTAGCACAATTATTGCAGAATAATATGGAATAGAAGTATCCATGTAGTATGTTGCAGTTTAAAAAATTGTTTTTGAGTTTTTATTACTTTACTGTTGATTTTCATTTTCATATATCTTTCTCCAGAATTTTGATGAAGACATCTGCATTTATAGTTACATTTCTATTGAAAAATATTTTTAAATTTTACATTTGGCTTTTCTTTCATCTTGTTTCTCAGAAAATGAAATTTTAGTATTGGGAAATAATTAAATCAGTTTTTGTTTTCCACAGCCAACACAAATGATACCCTGATTTTCACAAGCTAATCTAAGTACCTCTTTTGAATGTGTCTTAATATGCTGCTAAATGATTAGAATATCAGAGAACTAGACTAAAGTGTTTCCATCTTAATGCACTGGTGAAATACCTTCAAAATAATTTCAAAGAGAAAAGATAATCTTAAAGAAAAAAAGATAACATGATTGTACTACAAAATATATCTTAGAAGAGATTTGTTTTCCTGAGATTTTCTATTTCATTTTAAATTTATGATTAAATCTCCCTGTGAAAATGTCAAATAAAAGAATTGTCCACAAACTTTCTACTTCTAAATCAAGAGACATTAAAAAATCAACTTTAGTTATGTTTCCCATTAAAAAACTCAGGATTAATCTTTGTATGGTTAAGGGCATAAAATCAGGATATATTTGGCACTGTACTGGTGAAGATTGTCATAATGTAGTTTTATAATTAGTACACTAGATACATATTTATGTTTATGTATGTTAATTAAAAGCTCATACACATTAATATACATAGGAGTCCAAAAGCATATTTTTCTTACATTTGTTATTAAATGGCACTTCATGTCAGTCAAGATTTTCCTTTTTCCTGCCTCAGACACTGTTTACAAAGAGAGATGAAAACAGATATATCAGTTTCATGTCATGGTTGGTGCTGCATCTGACACTTAAGTAAGGGAATCATGAAAACTCTAAAATATTAAAAATCTAAGCTTCACATTCCCGGACTCAGATTAATCTAAAGGTATTTATCAGATGAAAAGCATTTATTTATTTATTAGTGTTCAGATGATGTAATGAAGTGGTAAAGTATATTGCATTTATTTACAGTTGCATAAAATACAAGTGATGTTTTCATACTTTGTACCTTCTTTAAGAGTTATGTCTGATGTAAACATTAACTGAGCCCTCTGATTCTCTGCTGAGAGGAGCTTCTCCTAAAAAAATGCCCACTAAATACACAATGTAAAAAAATAAATTGGTATCAGCAACCAAATAGGTTTTCATATGTGAAAAGCCTAAATTTCACAGTTTATAAGGTATCTCTTATCTCTGTAGAGGTTAATAATTTTAATAATCTCAAATAATATAAAATTTAAAACAAAATGATAATTTCAAAATTATCCTCATTGATTTGAGATCTTTGATTTTGGAAAGAGATTTTAAAGAAATATACCCTTGGCACCTGTTCATCCATTGCTGTTAACTATTTCATACCTTAAAGTGTTTTGATACATAAAAGTTACCAATACTATATTAAGCACATATAATCACAGACAGCCTGAATTCACAAAATGTGTTTTTAAAAAAGCCTGGTCATCCACAATGTAACATTAAAAATACTCAAACAAATAATAAAAGATAAGTAAATTAATATTACCTTCACTTTCCTGTTAGGGAGATCAAGTATATAAAATTTCCCTAATATACTTCTTCTA
This sequence comes from Mustela erminea, assembly GCF_009829155.1. Taxonomy (NCBI): domain Eukaryota; kingdom Metazoa; phylum Chordata; class Mammalia; order Carnivora; family Mustelidae; genus Mustela; species Mustela erminea. Next base: position 106,042,316 of record NC_045617.1, on the reverse strand, counting down.
TAGTCCCTTCACAAATGTGAGGTCCTAAAAGGTTGCTTTGATCTCTGATGCATGGTTGGGGTGGAAGGTGAGGGGTGGAGGCAATGGCAGCACAGATGAGGGAGGGAGGGTCCTAGACATGGTTGAATAGGCATTAAATAGCCAAGGTGAATTATTTATGACATTCATTCCATTTATGACCTCAGTTTCTTAGAAGTACTGTCCACTTGTGGTCAACTTCTAACATATACTTACCCTAATGGCAGTCTGTACTCATGACCCATGACTACAGCAATGACCCATGTTCTAGACTACTAAAATAAAGATTTGCATAACAAAATCTGCCAATACAGTTACAACAGCAATTTTAGTTTCCAAGGACACAGAGGGGGAAAAGAAAAACACTTTTTGGGGGGTCAGTTCACTGCAAGACAAGAACATACCAACAAAACTGTTAAAGTAAGCCATCCTTGGGGTGCCTGGGTGGCTCAGTGGGTTAAAGCCTCTACCTTCACCTCAGGTCGTGATCCCAGGGTCCTGGGATGGAGCCCCGCATGCGGCTCTTTGCTCAGCAGGGAGCCTGCTTCCTTCTCTCTCTCTGCCTGCCTCTCTGCCTACTTGTGATCTCTCTGTCCAATAAATAAATCTTTAAAAAAAAAAAGTATTCTCTTTGCTCTTAGAGTTGATAACTTAACCAGTGATATTATAGATCACATCTTTAGCTTTCCTAATCATTTTTTAGATATTTTATATTCCATTGTAGCCCTTCACTGTAACACTGTTTACTACAGGACACTCTACGACACAAGTAGCAAGAGAAACTTCTTCCATAATACTGTGAAGATTTGTTTGTGTCCACTTATAGTCACAAAGTATATTCAGAGTGTTATACATTCTTAAAACTTAGTATCAATTATGTTTCATTGTTCTAGTTTCTTTTGGTACAAAATTTAGATGATTCAGTCCACATTTTTCTTTCATATTAAAAGTCTGCAAATGCTGCTTCTCTCTCTTTAGACTCAAAATATTATTCATGTTAGAAAATAGATGAATAAAGTGAATTTCTTCCTTTTTTTGGATTTTTAAAAATTGGTACATCATTATAGGATAAAGAGGTTATATTTCTTGCTTTCAGCTTCAAGCTAGTATTTGAGAAATACTCTGCATCATCTCACCCCACAACTATACAAAGATGAATTTTTTTAAGATTGTATTTATTTATTTGACAGAGATCATAAGTAGGCAGAGAGGCAGATGGGGGTGGTGGGAAGCAGGCTCCCTGCTGAGCAGAGAGCACGATGTGGGGCTCAATCCCAGGACCCTGGGATTATGACCTGAGCTGAAGGCAGAGGCTTTAACCCACTGAGCCACCCAGGTGCTCCACAAAGGTGATTCCTTAATTCAACAGTTATTTATTTAGCATCTAATTATGTGCCAGGTACTATGCTAGGTATTGGAGATAAGTGTTGGGCCAAATCAGACACAGACCCTATTCTCATGAAGTTTACCAACTAGAGGCTGAGGCAGCTGTTAATCAAATAATCACAGATGTAATGACAGATTATATTCACTAGAAATTCTCTGTAAGAAAAATGATTAAGAGACCCACATTTTGCATGGAATCATATAGTTTTCTCAAGCAGAAATCATAAGTGTAGGACTGTAGAATTGCTAGGTCTCCCAACTGTCCTAGAATAATGGTCTGAAGTGGACCACAAGGATGAATAGAATAATGGACAGTATTTGTAGGAAGGGAGTGAAGGAGTGTGGCACTGCCCAAGAAAAAAAGGAAGAGTAGCATGTGCCAAGAAATCTCCTTGGATAAGAAAAGAAACTATGGTTGTGAAATGTTAGAAAAAAAAATGCTATTTTGAGGAAGGTATCTCTATAGTTTGCTAACCTCTTAAAACACTCTTACATTGAAGGGCTGCATTCTTTTTTTTTTTTTTTTAAGATTTTATTTATTTACTTGACAGAGAGAAATCACAAGTAGATGGAGAGGCAGGCAGAGAGAGAGGGAAGCAGGCTCCCTGCTGAGCAGAGAGCCCAATGCGGGCCTCGATCCCAGCACCCTGAGATCATGACCTGAGCCGAAGGCAGCGGCTTCACCCACTGAGACACGCAGGCGCCCTGAAGGGCTGCATTCTTTACTAGGCACCGAGTTCATCTGAATGCCTCACTGCAATTTCATACATATGCTGGTTCGTATTTGTTCAGATTTGTTCACAGATGACAATACAATTTTATATTGTGAAGGAGGGAATCATGGTGCAATTAAAGAACTAATAGAAACAAACCTGGCCAACTCTGGGGGAATCAAGGAACACTTCTCTGAGGAAGCGGCATTTAAACTCTGACCTGAAGGGTAGTAGTCACCTAGGTGAGACGGAATGGGGACGTGAGGGAGTATTCCCAGAAAAAAGAAAACAACATATGCAAAGATTCTGAGGCAAGAACAAGGTCAGTGTTGCTGGAGTAAAGGGATTAGAGGAAGAGCGGAGAATACACTCCAGGTAAATCTCGAGAAAGGGGCAAGGGACCCACTGAGGTTCTATACATGTTAAGGATTTTGGGCTCTTATCTCAACAGCAATGAATGCCATTAAAAGGTGGTATAATGACCAGATCTTTTCATTTGAAAAGATCATTTTAGCTTCAGTGTCGATTCTAAAATCAATAGAAAGGAAGTGAGGAGGCTCTAGCAATCGATTAAGCTGGAGAGGACAGTAAAACTAATGAAGGTGGCGTAAGCAGACAGAGTAAGAGGTTTACAGTGAACCAAATGCTGATAAATCTGTTTCATTAGAGACCTATCTTTGATAAACTGATTATTGTGGAACAACAACAAAAAAATATATGGAATTGAGGATCAAACCTAAATTTTTGGTTTGAAGAACTGGAGGACAAGGGAGTGACTCACTGGGTTTGGAAAGACCAGAAGATGCCAGGTGTGTGGGAGGAAGTTCACAAACTGAAATATGAACTTTGGAGTTTGATGTGCCTTTAAAACATCCAAGCGGTGATCTCAGCTAAGGATTTGTGTCGTAGATGGAACGTGACGCGGAGGACATGGCTGAAACTTTGGGGAGCATACACTGTAAGAGGTGTTATAGCACCAGAATTAACTGCTCTTAATCCTCGTGCTTACTTCTTCAATCTCAAAAACAGAATCAGCAGCTTGGAGTAACACATCTAAGTTACTTTTTACACATTCATCCTTAACTATATAACATCGTTAAAGGAAAGCCTCACTTTAACTGAAGAACCACAATACATTCATTCAGTGTGAAATATTTACAACTAGGAAAAACTTACGTGGCCAATTCCTGAATAATACAAGATGTATGTACGAATATATAGATATATTTTTATCTGTAAATGGAAACAAAATTCTCTAACATTATTGTAATCAAAACTATTGCTTTTTTTCCCCCCAAAACCAAAGCTTACTCAAATGGCCAAAGGGCAAGAGTTTTTAATGGAGCAACATTTTACCGTTACTAATTAACTCGTTTTCTTTCTCAATAGGTGATTTTTTATGTATCTCCTTAGTAAATGGTTCTGTTCAATTTCGCTACAACCTTGGTGACAGAACTATCATTCTAGAAACTCTCCAAAAAGTTACTACGGATGGAAGTACTTGGCATGTGATTAAAGCAGGAAGAGTCGGTGCAGAAGGCTACCTGGATCTGGATGGGATAAATGTAACGGAAAAAGCCAATGCTAAAATGAGATCCCTGGACACAAATACTGACTTCTATATTGCGGGAGTGTCATCCTTAAATCTTGTAAATCCTATGTCAATAGCAAGTGAACCTATAGGTTTTCATGGTTGTGTTCGAGAAGTTATTATAAATAATCAAGTATTACAACTAACTGAATTAGGAGCAAAAGGAGGTTCAAATGTAGGTGACTGTGATGGGACACCCTGTGGGTATAATGTGTGCAGAAATAGGGGTGCATGTGTAGTAAATGGCACAACTTTTTCTTGCAGATGTTTGCCACATTGGGCTGGAAGTACATGTGACCGGTCTGTGTATTGTTTGAATAATCTTTGTCTTCACCAATCTCTATGTATACCTGATGAGTCATATTCTTACACTTGTTTGTGTGCTTTGGGTTGGGTGGGAAAGTATTGTGAAAACAAAACTTCATTTTCAACTGCAAAATTTATGGGTAATTCTTACATTAAATACATTGATCCAGATTACAGAAGGAGAAACCTTCAGTTCACTACTATATCCTTAAATTTCAGTACTACTGAAACAGAAGGCTTAATTGTATGGATAGGAAAAGCTCAAAATGAAGAAAATGAAGAAAATGATTTTCTGGCAATTGGTCTCCATAATCAGTCCTTGAAAATAGCAGTTAATTTAGGAGAAAGCATTTCTGTGCCTATGACCTATAACAATGGCACATTCTGTCATAATAAATGGTACCATGTAAGAGTAATTCAAAATCAGACTCTTATTAAGGCCTACCTAGATGACAATCTAGTCATCTCTGAGGATATTGACCCCCACAAAAAATTTGTTGCTCTAAACTATGATGGCATTAGTTATCTAGGGGGCTTTGAATATGGCCAAAAGGTAAATAAAGTGACTCGAGAGATTTTTAAAAGAGCTTTTGTAGGCAAAATTAAAGATGTATTTTTTCAGGACTCAAAAAAAATTGAGCTAATTAAATCAGAGGGATACAATGTCTTTAATGGAGATGAACAAAATTAATCATATAAACTATTACTTGTGATTTTAATTTACAAAATGTATGTGTAAATGTAGTTGTTTCAGATAGTCATTTCTTTGGCACTCTGTAGTCTAAATGCTACACATTTTTTTCTGTAAGTTTATAAAATATAGCTAAGGAAACGATTTGTTTTCCTACATCCAATATATCTGTAAATATGTTGATTCCAAAGTTTTAGCCCCATTTTGTGTTTACACATCTGTGAATTGTTTTTAAATAAAATTTAGGTGGGATAAATGATACACAGAAAAATAAATGAAAAAGCAAATAACCATAGGAAAAATAAAAATTATATTAAAAATATATAACTATATTGTATTTCATGGCTCAGTTATGAATATTTACAAAACTGAAATAATGTGAAATTTAAATATGGACTTGAACAAAAAGAAGGCAGAGGTGGAGAAAGGCAGGGTTGGCTGGTGAGGGTTAAACACTTATCTTCCACAGTAAGACATTAATAGCTTTTTCAACTTTTTTTTTTTTTTTTTTTTTTTTTTTTATTATATACCATGTTACAAATATGAAGGCAAACATCCTAAGAAATGGCTAAAAGAATCAAAAATAGTTACCTCTGGAGAAAAGAATAGTGCAACACTGTGTTGGGTTGTTGTTATAAACCCTACAGACTTACTTGACCTTTTAAACCAGGTACTTCTATAACTCATCAAATATAAAACAAAACTTTATTTACACTTAACTTTGAAGTCTAGAGTTCTCACAATTGGGCATAAAGCAGGTTCTGAATAATGCCACTGATTCTCTCTGTACCACTAAAAGCATAACTTGTGAAAGTCCATTTTACCCAACCACCATTTATTAATATACTTGTGAATAGAATTTTCTCTCCCCACCCCACTCCACCACTGCGGATGGGGAAAGTAGTTATTGCTGTTGCTGTTATTTAGGATTTTTAGAGTTTAATATTTGTGACAGTTTGGCCACCAAGAAAGCAACGGAAACCACCAATGACACAATGCACTAATAGGTAGGACTATGTGGAGAAAAAAAAATGATCTTAATAAGCAACTTGTAGACTTTTGAAAGGAAAAGTACATAATTTTCTTATTAAATGGCGAAGAGAGTTTACAAAAAGGACTGGTGCATGGTTAACTTCTCAATGCTATTAAGCAGGATCTGCCTCTGCAAGTTCCAGTCTGTACAAAGAAACCAGGTAAGCAATTTATCATTTGAAGAATTTTAGATTTGGGGGGCAGGGATTGTTTTTGCCACACCATTGCAATCAGAAAGCTGTAAATGCCCTTGGAGGGCCCCAGAACTAAAGTGAAGAATTTTGGCACCATTCAGTGGGACACAAATTGTCCCCAAGTATATTAACATTAGAAAACGTGTGTGAACAAAGATAATGTAAAACTGCAGAATGTCTAAATATTGATCCAAAGTAGTTTTTTTTTGTTTCGTTTGAACAAAACCCATGCCAGAAAACTGCCCAGTGTTTGCTGAAAAACTGTGACCTAAATTTGTTTTGCATTGTATCATTTAACTTTGCTGATATCAAGATAATGATACCTGTTCTTAAATTGTTTGGATGACTGATAATTAGATCTAACTTCAAAGATATACATTTTATGTATACAGGTAAGAAAGCTGTTCTATGTAAGGCTACCAAAGCTTCAGTGAACCACACCTCCTGTTACAGTAGGCCATGTATTCCCTCAAAATAAATGCAGAGTCCTATCCTTAAAGCAGCCCTTCCCAACATTTCAGTGGACCCCTGAAAGCCCTTAAGTTTTCTGGGGATCCCCTAGAGTACTTCTTTTCTCAATGACAATTCCATGTGAAGTCAGATTTTCTTCATGTATTTCAAACAAAACAACATATTGCACAACACTGAATGCAGAGGCATGTACGGGAATCCAGCTGTGTTAAGTCAGACTATGGAGATGTGCAAAAATGAAAACAATGACATTCTTACTAAGATTAGTGTGAGTTATTTTTCATACAAATGTTATAGTAACATAACAGGATCATTGTTAAATATTTTTAAAATTGTAACATTTAATTTCTAAATTGCTAAATGATATAATCCATATTTAGGGTTCTCAGTAGTTTTGTAAAGGTTCCTGAAACCAAAGTGTGTGAGTTACTGCTTTAGAGCTGCTTCTGACAGCTGCAATTTTTACATTAAGATGTGACCACTTGTCTTCTATACCACACAGCAAGCTCCAAGAGATGGGAGGCCAGCTAACGGTACTGCTCACCACTGAATTCCAAAAATCTAGTACAAAATAAGAATCTAAAACTGCTACCTAGCAATTCCCTGTAGGTTAAAATGGTTTGGTGAAAAAAAAAATGTTTACCTTTAAAATCTAAAATATCATGTGGTGAATTATCACCATTATTCATTTTTGCTATTATTGGGATGACAGTGTTTAAGATTTCCTGTGATATGCTTTTTCAACACAAAATAAAAATTGATACAGAAACCCTTTAAGATAACCTTACTATAAATGTTAAAATGCCTCTGAAACAGTGTTGAATGTGAACATGTTTTAAAGTAAAGGTGAAATAACTACTAAGCCAGGTGGTGGCCATGTTTACCATTTTATTTTTTAATTTATTTGAGAGAGCGCGCACCAGCATGGGTAGCGGCAGGCAGCAGTAGAGAGAAGAGCAGGAAGCCCCCGTGGTGGGCTCAATCCCAAAACCCTAGGATCATGACCTGGGCCCAAGGCAGATGCTTAACCAACTGAGCCACCCAGGTGTCCCATTGTTCACCTTTTTGAAGATTCTAAGATTTGTGTATTAGAGAGAGCCCAAGGGGCGGGGAAGGACAGAGAATCCCAGCAGATTCCCCACTGAGCGCTTGCCTACTGTGGGGGCTCAACATGGGGCTCCATCTCCCAAGAGCATACCTGAGCCCAAACCAGGAGTCTAACGCTTAACCAAATGAGCCTCCCAGGCACCCCTTAAAGATTCCTTTTAAAGAAGGTGCTGCAAAAAATCATTACTTTGCAGGATAAAGCATTCTTTTTTAAAATAAGGAATATTTTTTAAAAACAACCTGGGCAGATATATCCATACACACTGAATTATTTCCCAGAAAAAGCAAAGGCGTTTGGGGATAATTGTAGTTACTGAACTCACTGCTTTAAGTATATATGTTGGAGTTTCCCCCAACTCTTCTCAATCTGTAGACTCACGTTTTCACTTTTAAGCTATAAACCTAGTATTGCTTTATACATGAATTACTTAAATTCTTAATGAAGCAGGAATCAAAGAATCAGGGTTGGCACCTTTTTAAAAGAAGTAACCAATTCTATTCATGATTTGCTTGGGAGACAAAGGTCAGTAGTTGATCATGTATATTGCCCTTTGTTGTCATTAGTTAAGTGGTAACCTGACCAATGCTTTATAGGGATCTGAGGCTGGAACAGTGCAAATGGCATATTTAAATGCTAAAATTAAGTAAGCTAAATTAATAATTAGTTCCATTAGCTGATTCATTAGCTCTCCTAATGCATTTAATTCATATTTATCTTTAAAACACAGCTACTGGGACATTTTGTGGTGGGGTGCACAGTAGGTCAAGCATCTGCCTTTGGCTCAGGTCATGATCCCAAGGACCCTAGGATCCAGTCCCACATTGGAGCCTGCTTCTCCCTCTCCCTGCCACTCCCTCTGCTTGTGTGCGCTCTCACTCTGTCAAATTAAATCTTTAAAAAAAAAAAACACTATGAAAAAACTAAAAACATCTGATTTTAAACTTACCAGTTAACTAGTTTTCTATAACACATAAACACAACCAGTGCCAAGTGGCTAAACTGTCAATTCCATTTTGTTCTGTTACTGATATTTTTCTTAACGCTTAGACATATTTACTATGGCTTGAGATGTTAAAACTCCAAAAACTTAGTACACCCACAAATAAGCTGTAATTAAAAAATCAATAATTGTGTTAAGTAGAATAGCCCCTCAAAGTTGCTTACATCCTAATCCCTGGAACCTGTAAATAGTTTATATGGCAAAAAGGAACGGAGGTCACAGACGGCATTTAGGTTGCTTATCCGTGGATCTTAAAATAGGAAGGTTATCTTGGATTATCTGGGAGGGCCCAATGTGATCACAAGACCCCTTAAGAGCGGAAGAGGGAATCAAACAATTGGAGGTGGCAACATGAGAAAGACTGAGCCCACATTGTTGGGTTTGAAGATGATGGAAGGGGCCATGAGGCAAGGAAAGTAGGTGGCCTCTAGAACCTGGAAAAGGCAAGGGGGATGGATTTTCCCCTAACACTTCCAGAAAAGTGATGCACTCTTCTGACCCCTTGATCTCAGCCTGCTGAGAGCTGCTTCAGACTTCTGATCTACAGAAATGTACAATAAATTTGTGTGATTTTAAGCCACTAGGTTTTGAATAATTTGTCACAGCAGCAATAGAAAACAAGCAATAGAAAATAAGACTTGGATTTTAAGTGAATATAAACTTTGCAAATCTATACAAAGGACTCACACAGGTTTTTGTGTCTTCTGTTCACTTTGAGGAGTTGGGTTGTTCAGTAAAGGGTTTCAGACAGGTTGGTGGAGTAGAGAGGAAAGGGGATATGAAAGGGATATATAGTAATCTGGCTCTCATCTCTCTCTCTCCTGTTCTCAATTCTCATACAGCAGACATGCACACAGACCCTGGAGAATTCTATCTCAGTTCTCTGAATTCCTGGAGAAGAATTCAGAGAACTGAGATAGAATTCAGTTCTGACAGTAGCAGTCTAATCTTGGGCAAGTTTTTAAATTTGTGTTAAGTACAAATTTCCTCAAGAGACCTCTAAGGTAAGTCTTCTTCACCTTTCAGGATGACCAAGGCTTATATAACCTGCCCCAACACAAGGTCTGACATACAGAGGGTTCACAGAGGCTTGCTTACTGCCAGAAGAATTACAAGAGGTGGACTTTTTTAGTATATGTGCTGCCGAAGCGAGCACAAGGTGGACTTTTTAAGTACCGAGACACCCTGGTACATTTTACTTAACAGAGGTATATATAAACCATCTTAGGATGGATCTAAATTTATTTAAAAAGCATCAAATTGTTTTTAAAGAGCAAGTTTTCCTTAAGACGGCATAAATAAAGATGAACTTTATTTAACTCACATTTAAGTAAGGCTAGTTACAGGTGAGACTTAAAGACTGAGAATGTCTTTGGATCTACTCATCGAAAACCTTTCTTTTTCCCTTTTTCCTCATAAGTTAAAATCTGTCAATATGCCTATACTTTGCCCACTCTCCACAATATTTCAGTCATCGAGGGATCTACAGACTTGGATCTAACACTTAGACCTATAATCCCATTAGATGGCCACCACTACTAATAGGGGCCTCTGGAATGTAACATGTTCCAGTGATATATAAAGAACTTTAAAGCAAGCATTGCAACAATATATACAAGAAACTACTACGAAGTAATCAAAAACTAACTTAATGACTTTCTTCCATTGCTTAACCCATTCTTCTTTACTTGTATCTTTAAAAAAAATAAATAAATAAAATTCAGTGTCTGTGTGCTCAACCCCACAACCGGATAAATCAGAGAAAGCAGACTTACTACAACATACATCTGTGAAATCAAAAAGCTAACTTTTGGTTTGAGATTTTTTTTTTTTTTTTTTTTTTTTTTTTAGTAAAACCCTGAAAATAATTTCATAATAGTGCAGAAGATGACTTTAGGTTTTATTTACAAACTGACTAGTTTTTTAACAAGTTAATTTCCAAAAGAAAAGTAGACCAAACTTAAACACACTTTATTTAAAAACAAGTCCCCTATTTCAGAACTTTTATGATGATTAATTTCAGAGGATAATAACCAAAAAAGGGGCTGCAAATTATTGCAAATTAGACAAAATATCTGGTTTTGAATTTACACTCTTTTCTCTCCAGTGAGACTAGCAAAGCTGATTAAATTTCAAAAGCTATTTTTAACTGTAATCTTTAGACTTTTTAAGAAAACAAACTTTATCTTTTTTAAATCTTTTTAATTTTGTGAAGTGATTTATTTTTTTCTTCATTAATATAGATGAGCAAAAACACTGGTTTTTTTTTTCCCCCTCTCTCTTTTTTGGTCTCAAGTGTTAGCATTGCTTTAAATTATAGCAGTATAGTAGGTAATTTAGAGTGTGAATAAACTTAAATTTGGATTAACAATAGCCTCTGTGTGCTATTTCAAGCAAAATTAGCATTCAGAACTATAATTGCCCGTCTCCACCAACAAATTAGAGTTAAAGACACAACTTACAGAGATTCACACCACGTTTCTTTTAAAGTTCTGTAATGATCAGTATACCAAAAATTTTGATGTTAAACAAGTTTTCAGAAACGTACCTCTACGCTGGGTTATACCTACACACTTTTTCATTGGTAGTTCTCAATTCTAACCTCTTTAGAACTCTATGATTTATCTCAATAGCCTGTAATCCATGACACAGAATTGTTTTTCACCTCATCTACTGCCTAACGTAGAGAGCTATTATCTGTGTGTACTTGGCAGAAAAAGAGTTTAGTATCTGAAAAGCTTTAAAGAAGAAATACTTTTACTACTGAATTTCAAATCACACACACAAAATAGGTGAGAAATTCTTTTATCATATTTAGAATCAAAATATCCCTTAAAATATTTACATTTTACAGTAAAAAGGATAGCAAAACACAAGATCATGTACAAGCTTAAGTATTCAAGTTTCCAAAGAGCCAAAAATGAAAAGGAAAAAAATGGCCTACCACAAAGTTGTAGTATATGGTAATAAATGCCTTCAATGAGTGCAGATTAAAGCAATAAATGTATTCCTTGGGCGTCTGATTCTTAGTCAAAAACTGCTCAACTAAATGATTAATATAATCTGATTATGAAGTTGCTTGGCTTTCTGTTGCTCCTCTACAGTTTCTTTAAAAACAGTGCAATTTAAAACAAACTTACAGAGCACACATTACTCTCAAATTAGTCATTATATAAAGGACATTCACTAGAGGCAGTAAATATATTCCATAGTTAACCATATTTACCAAGTAAGGAATAAAACTAAAATTTCTAAGCCTTTATTGCATATTAATAAAACAAATCTTTGAATATACAGCAATGTAAAACTTTTAAAAATATTAAATTCCTAGAACTAGGGACAGTTGGTATGAAGAAAGGATGATGGGCACCGGCACAGAGAGCACTCTGCACCAACACACAGATTTCATTGTTCTGCAAACCACCAGTATTAAAAATTTAAAAGATGGCACAATCCTAGCAGGCAATCATAAAGTTTTTAAGATACAACATTTCAGTTATTTAAATGTAATCTTGAAGCAGCCTGCAAATTTTACCTTTTGCTTTTAGCTCTGTCAGTGTGGTCCCTATCTTTATGGTACCTATCTCTGTCCTTTTCTCCTTCTCTATGTTTATTTTTCTCTCGTTCTTTGTCCTTTTCATGGTCTTCACTTTTAGGTTTCTCTGGTTTCTTGTCTACATTCCTACTATCCCGGCTTGCTTTTCCATCTGCTCCTCGATCACCATGTGATAACCGTGCCCTCTCTTTATCTTTGTGCCCTTCCTCCCTGCTTTTTCTGTCTCTGTCCTTGTCTTGGGTTCTGTCTCTGCGTCTATGCCTTTCAGAGTCTTGCTCCCATTCTTTTTCATGTCGCTCTCTTTTCAAATGGTGTGAATCACTATAAAATCTCTGTCGATCTCCTTTACCCCTATTAAATGGCCTATCCAGTTGCTGTTGATCTGGCCTACCCCAAGGGTCACTATGGCGCCTTTCTGGTCTTCTAATGTCTTTAACCTGGTAAAAATTTTGTGGACCTATATACCTTGATGTTTGTGAAAGGGGACCCATCATACGTTGTGGCTGGCCTGTCAGATGAACAACAGGTGGCCAGGGAACCATGGGATTTTGAGCAAAGCCAAACCCTGGAGGGGGAAGTAAAGGGGGTGGTAAATGTGGTGGAAATCCAAACATGCTTTGTGGGGGAAAATTAGGAGGCCCCGGAAATGGAAATCCAGGGGGGCTAGACTTGAGATGCTGAAGGTTGGGCTGCTGTGGCCTCATGGGTGAAAAGTTTGCACTTGTTCTGGGGCTGGTGCTTCTGGAAGTAAAGTTGATGCTTTTAGAAGGAAATTCTGATTGACAAGTGTTTCCAACTTCAAAATGAGATGATGCTGCTGTTGATCCTCTTCGAAATGGGTGCACAGTTTCAATATTTTGCATTAAAATATCTTCCTGTAAGGGCTTTGCTTGTTCTGTTGGAGAAGTGTGTGTGTTTTCTACTGACGGTGAGTTTTGTGCAACCCCTGAATTATCACCCTGCTGAACACAAGAGTTTTTCTCCACAGAAGACAACTTTTCCTCTACATTGCTTTGTTCTGTTAAGTGCTCCTTGTGTGACAGACCAGGCAGGGTGTGTTTCTCTCCATTCCGGCAATTATCTCCATCTTTGCTTTCTGAAGCAGTTACGTGCTGACTTCGCCCTGCTGCTTGTCTAGGATCCCGTTTCAGGTTGATAAACTGTGGGGATCTTGTTGTATTAGCAACAGGGTTTTCACTGCAGCTGACATTACTGTCTATGTTTCCTTTTCCTACATTAGACCTGCCTGGAGAACTAGTATTTGAAGTCCGATTATCTTGCAAATTATTCTCTTGATCTTGCAGCAGCTGTCTTTTTAATGTTCTCTCTTTATTCTCCACAGTTTCTTCCTGTTTTGACTGAATTGATAAATTTGTTAAGAATGCTTCTGTAGAAACATCTGGTGGCTTACCTCTGAGGCTAAGACTTGTCAAAGGTCCAGGAGAAATGGAAGAAGACCCCATTACTGATGTTTCTTCTCCTACTAATACTGAATTACCTGTAGATTCTGAAAGATCATCTGCTTTAACCTTTACCTCCTTGGCATCACCATCAGTTGCTTCCACTTTATCTATTTTCTCTGCTTTGGGGTCAGCCTGCTCATTTATAAACGGAATTTCTTTGAGTGTGTTCTGTTCTATCACTGATTGAGTCTGTTCATATACCTGACCAGTAGTGCCCAAAAGGCTCTGAAGTATATCGTCCACAGGAAGAGGTTTATTTGCTAATTCCAGAGTAGAAGGCTGATTTTCCCAGCCAATCAATACCCCAGGAAGGAATCTTAGAGGTTTTGGTGGCTCCTGTTTGGTGACTTCCACTAAAGGTTCAATTACTGTCGGAAGGTCTTCCTGAAGAGTTTGCTGAGGCTTATTTCTCTGCTTATGCAATACAGTTGTAAAAGAATTAAAAAAGTCATTTTCTTCCTCTGGTGTTTCTTCTGTGGAAACATCTATTTTACTTTTTTTATCAGGTGGCAAAGCCACTGGTACACTTTCAGAAGTCTCAGCCGTATGACTAGTACTAGCAGTGGCACTATGTTGCCGCTTCAGTTTCTGACGGATAATTAAGCCCAACAATAGATTAGGTCTATGCAGTTCAAGCCCTGTGTGAAATAGAAAACACCAATTAATAGTCACTTTCAGAGCACCTGGGTGGCTCACTCGGTTAAGCCTTCGGCTCATGTCATGATCCCAGGGTCCTGGGATTGAGCTCCATGCTGGGCTCCCTCCTAGGCTGGGAGACTGCCTCTCCCTCTCCCTGCCACACCCCTTCCCTGTCCACCCTGCTTTTGTGTGCGTGCACACCATGTTAACTAAATATTTTTAAAAATTTAAAAAAAATAAATTTTAAAAGTCATTTTCAACCATTAATAATGGTACATTTTAGCATCGAGCTTATTACAGCCTATTGCATAAGGCTCGCCCCTGTCAAGTCAGCTCTAGAGGGCTGGAACCTGAGAAAGAAAGCAGAGTCCATTTTGTTGCTCTGGTCTCACCTCCCACTTTATTTTATTCATACTCTATTACTAAAATGTGTACCTACCAGGTCCATCAAAAGGCACAAGAGGGTGTGGAATTTTATCTGCAGCACCCAAAGGGATAAGGTACATATCTTTAACCTGCTTCATGTTGTTCGCAGCTACTCCATAGCGCTTTCTGCTACTGAAGTATGCAAACAGCAAAGTATAAGAAATTTGATCTTCTTCAGTTACAGGTGTGAAGCGAACCACACAAATTTCCTATTCAAGAAAATAATAAATGATTACTGAAAACAATAACCTGAAGAACAGCAAATATCATTTCCCAATTAGTAATAGTCTAGTAAACTGTATAATGTTGATTACCAAATAACACGATTTTACCAACTTAAATGCAGATAAAAAGAGTAAAGAGAAGCAACTCTTGGGAAAAGATCTTTGTTGATCCACATCATTTGTTTCATCTGAAGGTGTCCCATAAGACACTGAGTCCCAAGGTAATTAATTTGCTCAAGGTGACACAATTTTCAGTGATAGAACATATTTAAACCCAAGTCTTTCAGTATCTACACTATCTCCTCATTTATGTTTTTATATTTATATGTTACAACCTTCACAAAGGGCTGCCCGTGTTTTCAACATACTGAAAATTAGTATCACTTACCACCACCATCCTGCCATGTACACAAAAACACTCAAATCCACTGAGAATCCCACTTACAGGGACTGGATTTAGAAATAAAAGAGGCTGGGTGACAGAACTCAAATACGCAAAGGCCATAAATTTTGTTGACTCATTTGGCTTACTTGGGAACTTATCTGTGTGCCTCTAAGTTCTAGATTTTGTTTCATGAAGATTTTGTTCATGAAGGAGAGAACCAGAAGTGCTACAAAGCCTAAACTGATTCAAGTTCCTAAAGGAAACGTGCAAATGAGCTAAACTACAGCTCTGTCTCTTATAAAAGGTCATCTAAACTGTCTTTTAGAGGTACCAACTATTATAGTGTTTCAATCAGTTCAGGAAGGAGGCGTACTATAAAATGCTAGGCAGAAATATATGGGTAGATCAAGAGCGATTCCCAAAACAGCCAAGGGTAACACCTTGCGAATGCTTTCCCATGACTTTTACTATCATGAGAAAGTAATGGCAAATAAATATTATAACACTTTAATAGTGCTTCAAAGTTTATTTGTATTCTAACACTGTATCAAATTAAATTCTAAAATCAGTTATTGAAAAATATATACTCTTTTTAGCTTGAGATCATCCCTTTTGAATTATTTCTAATCTTACTAAACATATTTAATATTAAGAAAAAGATAAAAATTAATGTTCCCTTATTTAATTTTTTGAATGTCTGTAATATGCTAATAACTATCATCCATGGAGGGAAAAAGAATTTCTTTTAACATAAATTTTTCTGTGTACTACTATTCTACAAGTTCAAGAAATGATTAAAAAATAGAAAAGAAAAAAAATATTGTGATAGAGGCTACTAATTATCACCAACTATCTATTCTCTGTTTCCTCCTATCACGAAAAGATGACTTTTAGCTGGGCAACTAAAAGACACAACATGTCCAGAGATTACATTTCCCTGCCTCCTAAGCAGCTTACGTAAAGTTACGTTACTAATAAGTTCTTGCCCATGGAATTTAGAGGAAGTGAAATGGTAACAAGAATTTCCAGGTCGTGCTTTTAAAACAACTAGACAGGCATTCTTCATTCTTCCACTTGAGGTTGATTAAGTCAGCTTTGACCATGTTTGACCAATAAGGGTAACACTCTTGGAAACAGCCAAGCAATAAGAGACTGGTCCGCAAATGATCCTATAGAACCAGAGCCTGGAACTACTCTGAACCACTGACCTATTAAAAAATAAACTTCTGGGACACCTGAGTGGCTCAGTGGGTTAAGCCTCTGCCTTCAGCTCAGGTCATGATCTCAGGGTCCTGGGACTGAGCCCTGCATCGGGCTCTCTGCTCATAAGGAAGCCTGCTTCCTCCCCCCGCCCCCCACCTCACTGTCTGACTCTCTGCCTACTTGTGATCTCTCTCTCTCTCTCTCTCTCTCTGTGTCAAATAAATAAAATCTTTAAATAAATAAATAAATAATAAATAATTCTTTGAGCCACTATACTTTTAGGGTCTCTCTTTGCAGCAACTTAGTCTACACCCTAAGTAAACAAATGTCTATAATCAAAGCAAGGAAAAATTCGAGGAGGAATCTCAATACTTAATTCTAAAACCTTTCCTCCAGAACACTGACAAAGATATCACTAAGAAAGCATACCAGAAAGGAAGAAAAACCCACAAAAGGAATGCTGGGCTGTTTTGAGCCTTAGCAAATGGGTTTAGTTCAGTTATGTTAGGTGTAATATGTAGATTTAGAATTTGTATTGGCTCCTCTCCCCAGGGTACCCTGCATAAAGAACTCTCAGTGATTTACTTTTCAAATATTCTCTCATGCTAGTATAACTTAAGACATTTTCCTTACCTTGGTTCCTGATGCTTTAATTTTTTCAACATAATCCCAAACTGTCTGAGGTGATATCCTGCCACCTACTTGAATACTATCTGGTAGATCCTACAGTAAAAAAATGAAGTTAAGCAACATATACAGAACATAAGAGTCATCATTCATTTAAATTTAGCTCTAAGACTAATTTGAAATGGTAATAAAAAACAATAAAAAAATTTGTATCACAGAACATAAAGTACAGGGGTAGCAATCAGGCTTTACCTCAAATGTCAATTCCAAATAACTAAAGTGGGTACCCAAGATACCACCGAGATTGAATCTGAGGTCATGTCAGTTCTCAGCAGGGAAGACAGGTACCACAATGGGGTAGTGGCAAGCATATGACAAACTGACAATCCAGAAAGAATACAACAGATATCAGAATATTAGAGATATTGTTTTTCTTCTCAAACCTCCTCCTATCCTGCCCCCTCTTCTTGGTGATAATGGGCAAGGACATCATTTAATCATTAACAGCTGGATTTCAGAAGTTATTAAATTTAATTATAGAGCATATTTTTACACAGTAGAGAATAACACTAATAATGCAAATTTATTTTTTAAACGGTAGAATCTTTCTGAAAATAGATGACTATACATAAAAATCAATTAACTGTGTAATTGAAAATATTTTAAACTAATCAGTAAATTTCTATTTTTCTAAGAAGCTGAGAAAATTCATAAAAAGCACAATTAATTGATAATAAATTCAATTACATTTATTTAAGTTATTAATTGCTTTAAATATTTATTTGGGATTTTAGTCCTAAACTAAAAATAAGCAGAAAGCAGAGGTAGAATTCGGGAAAGCAACCACATAGAAACTGGCTCAGAAAGGTGAACAGTTTTGTTTAAAATCAAATTCCATTGTTTAGGACTTCTTTTTCTTCTTTTTAAAAGGATTTTATTTATTTATTTGACAAAGAGAAACACAGCGAGAGAAGGAACACAAGCAGGGGGAGTGAGAGAGGGAGAAGCAGGTTGCCCCCTAAGAGGGAGCTTGATACAGGGCTTGATCCCTGGACCTGATCATGACCTGAGCTGAAGGCAGATGCCTCAAAACTGAGCCACCCACTTGCACAAAGACATTTCTAAATAGATTTGCTCAAAAAGAAGAACACAGGTCCATTTAATTTTCCTCTTATAAAAATCAACTGTTTCTAAAATACTACTTGCCAAGCAAACTATACATAAAAGTAATAAATTAGGTTGTTTAATAAAACATAATCTAAACAAATAAGCCGGTCAGCATTAGCTAAGCCACATTACATGTAAACTAATTTCAGCCTAGGGGCACCTGGGTGGCTCAATTCCTTGTTTGGCTCAAGTCATGATCTCAGTGTCCTGGGATGGAGTCTGTGCTCAAGGGGAGTCTGCTTCTCCCTCTCCCTCTGTCACTCTTCCTGCTTGTGCTTTCTCTCGCTAATAAATACTTATATATTAATTATTTTTTAAATTTAAAAATGTACTTTCTCTAATAAATAATAATTTATTAAATAAATATTAAAAAATAAAAAATTTTAAGGGCGCCTGGGTAGCTCAGTGGGTTAAGCCGCTGCCTTTGGCTCAGGTCATGATCTAAGGGTCCTGGAATCGAGGCCCGCATCGGGCTCTCTGCTCAGCGGGGAGCCTGCTTCCTCCTCTCTCTCTGCCTGCCTCTCTGCCTGCTTGTGATCTCTGTCTGTCAAATAAATAAAATCTTTAAAAATAAATAAATAAATAAATAATTTTAAAAAAATAAAAAATTTTAAAAAACTAATTTCAGCCTAATACAAAGAAAAGTAAAGTTTATGTCAGTCTTAAAAAACAAAAACAGGTATATAATACAATTTAGGCTTTTGGAAAAAAGATTTTTTTTTTGTTTAAATTTTTGCTTTCATGGTCAGCAGACTGAGAATGAATGGGAAAAGTTAATGTTAGATATGAACATAAAGAAAATATAACCTCAGCAAAAATATAGTACACATGACTTATTTTCCTTCTGCATAAACACAGAAAAATACTTTCTTCAAAATAGTTAAAAAATGTTGTATTTTTCTAATTTATCATAATATAATAGTCCAACTGTTTATTTTCCATAAATATTATGTAACAGTTCCTTCCTATTCCTTCAGGTATAAACCCAGGGTACCTGCAGGATCTAGTCATTGGTCTCATGAGACTGTCAACTTGCTATAATATTTCAACTATAACCTGTATATCATTCACAGAAAGAGACAGTAAGAACTATAGTCATGCAGTTAGGGAAACATAAGCAACAGGAGAAGAACTACCCACAAGAAAAAATCTTCCTGACAGGCTAACACTCAAGACCATATTAAGTAGGTCAATATTTTATCAAATCTATATTTAAAGAAAAACTCAAGTAATCCAAGTAGACATGTAGCTCATTAGTTTTTAATTCTTTTACAAAGGAAAGCACATTTTAGAGTACAGGGCATGTGGGTTTAAAACTTTCATAGTTATCCACAGTTCATAAACTCTATCTATGAACTCACAGTTCCATTAATTAAACGGTTTAAGAATCACTGTCATCTATTAACAATATTTTTCTTATGAATGAAAATAAATTTATCATTTAGTATCTTTATTATTTGTAGTAACATTTTCTCTCCTACTGCTTTTAGAAACACATACATCAGTCCGAGCAGAAAAGTTCACAGTACCTCTGTCAAATACTCGGGGGAACCAGACACTGGGTAGGCTTTGGTAACAAATTTTGCCACAGAAGGCATGTTGATAAAACCTTTCCAGATGAAGTTCAATCGAGCCAGGAAGGTAGACTCAACTTCAACAGTTCCAGGCATCTCTGGACTAAAACATGACATTAAAAAATTTCAGCCTTAAAGATCTGCTCATGAATAAATCCATTTTCTACTAAGTCATCAATTATTTCTATTTTAGCATGTCAAGAAAGCCAAAATATGTAAGACTATTTGATTAAAGAGTTTAGATTTTCACTTTTTATAAAAAATTACATTCATATTTACCTTACATGGTTGCATTTTCAAAATCATCCTTCACGGGCTGGCTTAGATGAAGGTACAGAGAAGTACAAGCAACTTTTCTTAAATTGCTATCTCCTGCCTCTTGGGACCAACATTAATTAAACAGAATTTAATGTCAAGTCCCCACATACAGACTCAAATCTCTAAATTAATTTTAGGTCTTATTCTTTTATCTCAATTAGTTTACTGTTTAAGAAGGTGTACTTACTATCTCAAAAGAAATATTCCTAAGAAATAAGTTACCTTTTTATTTTTGAAGACCTCCAAGTATAATCTGGCAAAGATCTATAATGATGATTATAGAAATTATGGCTAAGAGAAAATTACCGTGGAGCGGGAGAGAATGTTGACTTGGGAGACTCTTGTTTCTCTTCTTCAAAGAATTCAGAAGCCAAAATATTCGAGGTTGAAGACAATGCATCTGCTATACTTTCTGCTTCATTATCTGAATGTTTACGAGATACTCCAACAACAACTTTAACTTTTTTTGGAGAAAGATCATCTACAGGTGGTGCCATTCGACCTAACACAAGACGAAACAAAAAGAAACCAAATTTGTAAATTGAAATTTCTATAACATCATCCATTTTGCTTCTAACGTTACTGTTTTTCTGACTGAATTGTTGCATAACCTTAAGATTTCCTGGGGTAATTTTTAACTATCATCTTTCAAACTGCATTGTAGTACACCTCTCTAATTGATGTGAAAATTAAGATGTTAAGTAACTTAAATAAGCTGAAATGGAAAACTTTATAACTAAAACCTAAAGTCAGTTTCTTGATTCCTTAGTAATTTTTAACTAAACTATATTAAATTCCAAGTCTTGAGAAGTAAGAACTGAATAAAACCACTCTGTATCCTACTTTGTGTTACATATAGCAGCAGCTCATGACATACATGCATACTGCAGTGCTTACTAAACATGTTACTAAACATGAAAAATATTAGTAAAGTTTAAAAATGACATTGGTTTTAGGCTACAGAATTAAGAAGGAAAAGAAATCAAACTTGCTGAAAATAGGTTAGGTCTAGTAGTGTTTAACAAGTATTTTTGTGTGCTACCATTAAATTTACTGAAATATTACCACAGAAATGATTAAAATTAATAGAAATAACTAAGAATATTTTTAAAGACATAACTAAATGGGTGTACTTAAAAATACTACTACACCATGGATGATTTTCTTTAAGAATAACGAAGTCTAAAAATATTCTGCCCTTTAAGTCTTTACCACTGTACAGATTATAAAATATGTTAACACAATTTTGAGAAAGTAGGATTACTTTTATTACAGGAAAATTACTTAATTTGTGATACATTTCATCTAGCCTCTGATCCAATGATGGAGGACAGCAAATAGATTAACCTAAGAATTTTTCATGCTACCGAATAAGGTACGTATCATTCCTTAGCATACAACAATAAAAAAAAATAAATAAAAATTGAGAGCCACATCTCCAGAGTTTACAAAACTCTTGATACTCTAATTTTTAACAATAAACTGAATATAATTTAAATTCTTTATCACATCCCCATTTTTTATGCCCTAAATGTAGTCAACCTCCAAAACCTACTGATAATACCTAATGTGAGTATCTCAAAAGCCTCCACTTACTTCTATCTCCAATGATCACTCTAATCAAAACTATCTTCATCTCCCACTTGGACTAGCACAAAGGGTTCCTATGGAGTTTCTCTCCTTCCTCTCCTGGCTTCTCCCACTGTAATTCTTCTCAAAGTCAGAAATATCTTCATAAAATACCAATCTGATCACCTCATTCCCTTGCTGTAAAACCCCTTAGTCACTGTCCACTGCTCTTAGATAAAAGACCAAAATCTTCAATGCAGCTACAAAAGATTTTCAGCATTTCTGATCATGATCTGGTAAAGTTGTATTTTATCTCATGATCCATTACTTAAATACACACACTCACATGTATCTCTGTGGGTTTGTGTGTGCATGTGTATGTATATGTGTGTATATGTATTTTCATGATAAAAGTAACTGGAACTAAAGTCTCATACAATGGTACTCATCTTTATAAGTGCAGTTCACTGTGGTACTTTCTATTTTGTTTTTGAAATGCTAGTTAACTACTTACTAAATTGATTTCACTACTACGAAGAAGTCACAACTGAACTCTGAAAGGCAAAAAGGTATTACAAACAAGATGTGATCTCCAAATCTCTCTTCAAACAACTCATATCCCTCTCTTCTCTTCTCGAATTCACTTCAAAGCTCATGCCATTCCCAGTATTCAGAATGATGTTCCCCTGTCTTTTCAACCTTCATGACGCAGCTTAAATGTAGATTCCTCGGCCTAGTCTCCCCAGTGCCCCAGTCTAGACTGGATCTTGTTAGCTAAATACATTTGTAAATACTTCTGTAACCCAAATCATCACCTGCCTGTCTTTCTCACTAGGCTACAGTTTCTCTTAAAGCCTGGATAAGATCTGACTTTTTCACCACTATATTCCCTGCACCATAAAGTGCTCAGCAAGAACTCAATATTTATTGAATGAATGACCAAATAGAAGAATACTAGAGAAAAGGTATTTTGGGATTTGTTCCATTTTTTTATAGATGATAATAAGACATGAATGCTATTTTATTCCTTCACTTAATAAATGACAGTACCATCATGAATGCCCAACATTTCTGATGCCTACTCTAATGCTTAAATTTTAGTCTTTTGCCCCAAGGTTGTTAAGATCAAATCTTACATAGTACAATTAATTCTAGATCATCAAGTATACCACAGTATCAATCTATACCTCAACTCTGAAGACCACTCACTCAAAAACCGTGCTACTCCTCAATGAGAGTGAGCAGATACTTCATCCCCAATTAACAGAAAACAAAAGTCTATTTAAATTACAAATACAAGTATCTCTCTTCCAAAACAAAAGCAACATTTCAGAACGAAAAATTTCCAATTACCTATGCAAATTTTACAGTTAAGATCAAAAAGATGTTGTCTGTGCTGACTAGTGGTATCTTTGGACATAGAATCAATCTCTTCTTTTTGTTTTTCAGCTCCTTCCGCCTTTTCCAAGGACTTGTTAGCTGTAGGTTCCTTAAAAAAAAAAAAAAAAAGGTAAAATGTTTCAGCAAATTTGGCCCTAATTATTAAAATCAACTTCTATTTCATACTGATTTTTTCTAAAATGAAAACTGTTCTATTCATATGTTTTCCAATATATTTTTTAAAAGATTTTATTTATTTATTTATTTAAAGCAAGCAAGCAAACAGGGGGAAAGTGAGGGAGAGGAGAAGAGAGAATCTCAAGCTGACTCTACACTGAGCACAGAGCCTGATGCAACACTCAATTTCACAACCCTGAGACCACCTGAGCAAATCAGAGTTAGCTGCTTAACCAATGCAACACCCACGTGCCCCACCATCACTGTTTTTAAAAAATAAATGCTAGGTATTAATTATTACTTAAAGTAGAGCAAAACCTCAGACATTCCTCATTCTTTAAGGCCTCTAACAAGATTCTGTATTATTTCCTCACTGATATTTGAAAATCAGAAAAGCTGTACCAAGCTCTCACACCAGTCTACCTAAGAAGCACTTACTTAGGCCTACTAAAGAATTCACCAAGCCACAGAGACCCCAGGAATCTACATTTTAACAAATGTTTAACAGGTGCTTGTGATGCACGTAGTCTGCACACTACATCCAGAGAAAGAGTATTGTTAAACACTCTCAAAAAACCATGGGACCAATAAAATGAACTTTGAAACATATACATTTTTTTTTTAAAATTCTTCTTTCACCTTTAAGAACATTTTCGACAAATCAACCTTTCCTTAATCTTCATGTTTTGAGCACTGCAGAACATGGCATTTTTATTATTTTTACCTGAATCTCCATGGCAGCTTCCTGTTCTTTCATTGGGGCATCACTCTCAATTTCAATTTCACCTTTATGAGTTATTTTTGTGATCGGTCGTCTTTCCACTTCTCTCTGCTCTTTCTCTATCATTTCTATGGTCTAAATGAAATATTTTAAAGAAACACTTCACAACTAAAATATACATATTTCCAAATGTACAGCTTTAAACAATAAGAGCTTATCTAAAAATGAAAACATCACAGATAATTTTTAAATTTTTTTTTAAAAGATTTTATTTATTTATTTGACAGACAGATCACAAGTAGGCAGAGAGGCAGGCAGAGAGAGAGAGGAGGAAGCAGGCTCCCTGCTGAGCAGAGAGCCTGATACGCGACTCGATCCCAGGACCCTGAGATCATGACCCGAGCCGAAGGAAGAGGCTTTAACACACTGAGCCACCCAGGTGCCCCGATTTTTAATTTTCAGATGGTCTCTCAAACAGCAAACACATACTGAGTACTTACAAATGCCAGAGACTATTTTAAGTGCTGGGGTTATAAGTCTTGAGAAGTTCTATGTAAATTAATCAGAGGCAACTCAAGTGCAGTGTAATTTGCAAAGGGTTGAAACATGGTATTTATGGCTTTCTGATTTAGTTTTTTACCAGCTGCCGCCAGGGAAATGAGAATTATCTTCTTCAGATTCCTAACTTGATGTTCTTAACATCCCCCTCAAATAATGGAAGTTTATTCAAACACCAGAAATTATCAGGTAGACCCTCTCAGTTGTCTCTTAAGCATTACTTTGTGACAATGATAATTTAGTTGAACAATTGACAAAAAAAAAATATTAAGTGTAGCAAGAACTAGTGAAAAGTAGTGAGGAGTGCAATGGGTTAAGAAATGTAAGGATGGGTCTAGTCATTAAGCTTGCCTTTGTTAAGTGCAAATCATCCTTTAAAGAAAGAAATCAGATTAAGGCCTAAAGAAAGAACAACCTGGTTTCCAAAGCAAATGGTACTTGCAGCCACAGTTCCAAAGCAGAAGAGAGAGGCATATTTGGGATACGGAGGGAAGAAAGATGAGGTGATACTATTTTCACCATAAAAGGAAAAATCACACAGGGTGAAAGCAGAAGAAATATTTCAATATCAAATCAAGGCCTTGTACTTCAAATTAGTTTTGGCAAAAGACTTACATGAAGCTTAATGTCTGAGATGCAAGTATTATGGAAAAAAGAATCAGGTAAATAATGCAGAGTTCATATGAACTATTAGTAACCAGTATCTCCTAGAACAAAAAGCTAATATTCTAAGGCTGCTATAATCAAAATAGTAGGTAACGTGGTCATCTCACTGTCACAATAACCCTAAGCCACATAGTCACTTAATTTTTAAGATATTTCAAAGTTCAGAACCCCCAAATTAAAACTCGTGGCACTGGTTACTTTCAGAATTTTTTAGTTGTAAAAATGGACTATGGTACACATACTATTTAAGTTACATAACACCTCAGTTTAGCAGGTATTGAGCTATTTAAGCCCACAACATTTCTGTAGATATGAACATTCATACATGCCAATTTGGATCAGGTTTTATCAATAAACAAGGGAAAGAAACCCTTGTTTCTCTGAGCTTTTGGCATCTGAAACTTTTGAATTAATAAGGGATTACACACCTATAAAATTTTCATTCTGACTTAATCTAGTGCTACAAATTACCAATATTCATAACACCTTCAAATGCTATTTTTGAAAAGTACAGATGTGATTAAGATGTGCCTATTTTCCCATCTTTCTGATGTACAAGACAAAACAAAATACAAGTTTATTACGTAATCTGATAACTGGAAAAAAATGAGAAAAAAGCAGCAGAGATAAAGAAAAACAAGATTTAATTTAAGAACTCAGTTAATGGGATTTATGGAACAAGAAGTTTGTATTACTGTGCATTCTGTGTTAAATTACCTCTGTGTTTATTTCCCCTATGGCTGAAAAATATAGGTTCTGATATAGTCAAACCCATAGTCATAGATAATCTTACATGTCTGTTTTCTCTCCGTCTCCATGCAGCTAACTCTTTAGAAGCCAACTCTTCCGGACTCATTCTTATAAGATGATCAGGGGTTACTTCTCCTTTCAGTACTTTTTTAAATAAAATCTGGATATATTTAAAGATGAGAATTAAGAGGGAGAAAAAGATTTCTAAAATAAAGAAGACATATTGTATAAAAACTTGTAATAAAGAAAGATGTAATTTCAAAACTTGATTTACAAATGTTTAATGATTTATACATTATCTACCACAGAGAAATTTAATGACAGCCTTGTATTCTAGGAACTAAGGCAGCAAAATTTATCTTTCATATGAAAATCAACACATAGTGGAGAAGTGTGTATACTAGAACCATTACCTCTATCCAAAAATTCTATTGAGACGGTTACCCACTCCCCGCTTCCCCCAAAATCAACACCTCAGAATATTCCCAGTATTCTCAAGGAAACACACTGTCACAATAGCCAACCTAGAGTATAGCAATGTACTGCATAAAAAAACTTTACTGAATGTGTTGTCGTTCATATTTTTAAGATTTCATATCTTAGATCTTTTCATATCTTTGATTTCTAACCAGCTTAGAGAGGACTTCAGAGCAAAGAACCCACTGCACGAAAGAAACCTAAAGGAAATAAACGTTTACTTAACTGAAAAAAAAGCTTCCAGACTATATAATTCAAGAAGTATCTGACCCCCTGGACAATAATGACAGACTGTATAACCTAGATTTTTCTTAAGTAGCTGTTAGTATCACATTCTATCTATTGCAAATATCGTTACACAAATTGACAAACTGTTATCAATTATGTGAAAATCTTATAAAACTTAAGCAAATATACAAGGAGTTTGTATTTACACATACACAGCTTTTAAATATCCTCTGAGACCCAAACAAGAAATGCAGGAAACGATTAACAGTTCAAGTAATGTTCGCTTCCCTGCTAAAGGATATTTAGAATTAAAATCATATTTAAATTAACAAAATATTTTAAAATAGTATTCTTTTTTACCTAAGTGTAACTTATTTTCTTAAGGAGTGTTACTCCATTTTCGGATTTAAATCAGAAGTACCAATACAGTGTTTATTATGAATTTTGGTTTAACAGCAATTTTAAAGAATACATATGAATGAATTTTTTTTTAAAGATTTTATTTATTTATTTGACAGAGATCACAAGTAGGCAGAGAAGCAGGCAGAGAGAGAGAGGGAAGTAGGATCCCCGCTGAGCAGACAGCCTGACATGGGTCTCGATCCCAGGACGCTGGGATCATGAACTAAGCGGAAGGCAGAGGCTTTAACCCACTGAGCCACCCAGGCACCCCCATATGAATGAATTTTTAATAAATTGGATTAAATAAGGGACAAAAAGAAAAGTCCCATAAATCAGGTTAAGACAGACTTAGTATTTTACATTTTAATACGCTCATTATATAACACTAGCCACCACTACGCAGAATTCATAATCTCAGTTCTGTAGTGAAAGACTATTAAAATGACCATCTCAATTGAAGAAATAAATTATAGATCTACTGTATTATAATCTTAAATTCCAATGTATTCAGGAAAGCTGGAAGCATAAATATCTATAGACATGAACAAAATATACTTACATTGTTTTTAGGATCTTTCAGATTGAACATCAAACTTCTGTATTTATTCTTATATTTAGCATCTGTGTCCCGAAAAAAAGAGAAAAGCTCTTTTTCAATTTTTGTGGCAACTTTTGCTGCTTTTTCCTCTGGCACCTTCAAATTTGAGTCTGTAAGTCTTAAAATTAGAATAATTCAATTATTCTTCAAATACATGAAGCATATATTATTCAATCTTCTATATAATAATGTGTGTTACCTTTTCATAAGAATGTCTTTGAGAGAATGTCTGACACTTTGTCTGATCTGATCTGCAGAAGGCTTGGAAGTAGAAGTAGCAGGAGGATGCATATTAGGCATTCCCTTTTCAATTTTCTTCTTTTTTATTTCTTGCTTCTCATGAGCCCCTAATTTAAACAATAATCAAAACTCATTGTTTTTAAAAAGACATCTTCCTTTTTAATGCATAATATAAGTTTACAAACAAAACTGACTGATTAAAAATCACTATTTAGAAATAAGATCAGAACTCATATTCCGTACTGAAGTATTTGACTTTTAAATTCTAATCTGTGTATGGTGACAGATGTTAACTAGACTTACTGTGATCATTTCCCAATATATACAAACATCCAATCGTTGTCATACACCTGAAACTAACAATGTTATATACCAATTATACCTCAATTTAAAAAAGAGAAATTCTAATTTAAATGAATTTTAATGACAAATTAAGTGACTAAAAAATGGCCTAAAGCTATGAAACGCAAATGCACTTTTCCCATTTTATTTTTTTCCCATTTTTAAAAAGTTTTATTTATTGAAGTAATCTCTACACCCCACCTGGGGCTCCGACTTCACAATCCCAATATCAAGAATCACGTGTTCTTCTGAGTGGGCCAGCCAGGCACTACTCCCCCAACTCACCCTGCACTGACCCATCAATTCTTAAATCTATCATTTTTATAATTCATGTCCTCATTTTCCCACATAAGCAACTCTGATCAGACAGTACAACATTATTACCATACCCTTGCATACTAAACACTTTTATCCTCTCTCCTTTAAAACACCTGCATTTGCAAAACCACAAACCCAATAAAAGCCAACTTTATCCTTCACCCAAATAGCCTACAAACAGCTGAAGGCAACTGGAGAAAAATAAACACTGATGCTAACAGATCTCACTTTAAATTTATAATCACAAATCTGAGGTAGATAACAATCTGCTGTCCTAATCTTATTAAGTTTTCTTAGTAAATCTGCTCTTCCAGTCTCAAAACATCTATTTTATAATTTTTCTCCTTTCTTGTCAAACCAACAATACCTCCTTCCCCAACTTCAACCTCATTTGATTTTTTCACTTCATTATTTCACTAAGAAAACAAGAAAATGACAGCTATCATATCTTCCCATCACCAAATCTAGCCTACCTGCATCTATCTGCCCTCCTACCATATACAATCATCTTCCCTACTATTAAAATGGGTAAGCTGTCCTTGTTTATGAGCAACCCTTCTATGTAAATACCATCCCCTCTTGTTTTTTAATGGATTTTGAAGCCCTCAACTACATCACCAAATTCTCTCTATTGGATCATTCCCATAGTCTTCCAAACAGGCTATATCTCCCTTAAAAAATTCTGTACCTCACATATCCCTTTAACTACCACACCACTTCGGTTCCCTTTAAAAGCAAAATTCTTTAAAACAGTAATCAGGGGACGCCTGGGTGGCTCAGTTGGTTAAGCGGCTGCCTTCGGCTCAGGTCATGATCCCAGCGTCCTGGGATCGAGTCCCGCATCGGGCTCCTTGCCCCGCAGGGAGCCTGCCTCTCCCTCTGACTCTGCCTGCCACTCTGCCTGTGCGCGCGCTCTCTCTCTCTCTCTCTCTCTCTCTCTCTCTGACAAATAAATAAATAAATAAAATCTTAAAAAAAAAAAAAAAACAAAAAACAGTAATCAGTATCTCTGATTCCTCACTTTCCATTCCTCCAAAAACCACTAGAACTGGCTTTCATCCCCAGTGCTCCACCAAAACGATTCTAGTTAAGGTCACCAATGATTTCCATTTCACTAAATCACATACGATCTATGCTCCTTAATAGATGTCCAGACAACACTGAACACAACTGACCATTCCCTCCTTCTTGAAACTTCATCATGGTCCCTTAGTTCTCTTACCTCACAGACCAGCTTTTAGTCTCTTTTGTGGAACCTCTTGTCTTCTCAACTTCCAAATGCTGACATGACCCCCAAGTACTGTGCTTCTGCTTCTTCATTATCAAACTCTTTAATAGATGTTTCTAAGTACATGATTTTAAATAACTATGCACTGATAAATCTCTTGTTTATATACAACCCCTTGAAGTCTTCTCTAAGCTCTAGACTTATGTCAAACATCCTTACCTGGGTATCTTAAAGGCAACTCAAAGTTAAAACACCCACACATAATTTTTCAATTTTCCTCCCCTAATCTGTTTTTCTCAATAAATGGCACCAACATTTAGTTAATCCTCTGCTAAGACTTACCCACCTACCTATAACTAATCCAACAGCAAGTTCTGCCAATTCTACTATAAAACTTATCAGAATCTGACCATTTTTCATTCCTCCACTGTATCTCTGTTCCAAGCTAGCATCCTTTTTTCCCTAGGATACTGTTATAGACTCCTAACTACCCTCATTTTGTCCTATTCTCCTACAATCCAATTTTCACAGAAAAAAAGGAGTAAACCCATCATGCCCTTGGTATAAAATCCTCTGAAGTTTTTCCATTACATTCAGAATAAAATATAAACTCTATCAGGACCTCAAAGTTCCTACATAATTTTCTCTGAACTCATCTTGACCCTTATTCTATCCCATGTATTACCCTAACCATTCCACTGTGGCTCTTGTGCTCCTCAAATACCAAGCTTGTTTCTACCTTGAAACCTTTAGACTATACGCTACCCAGTCCTCCAAAAAAAAGTTCCTATCACTTTAAATTATACCTCACAAGTTACCCGCTGAATTCTATCTAAAACAAACTCTCACCACTCTCCTCAACTGTGACTCTTAACTCCACTTACTTTTATTCACGGTGCCTAAACGCTGTAAAAAATGGCACACCATTTTATTAGTCTACTTAATGTCTGTCTTCTACTAGTGTTTGAGTGCCATGAAGATGGGATCTTATTAAGTTCATTAGCCCTTCCCAGAATTTAGAGCAATAGTTATTAATTTCAAGAAAGATCACCTGAACTATTTTTATTGCCATCAAGTTATTAAAATGGTTAAATTTCCCTAAAATATACTAATTGATAGTGTATGAAATATAACTTTATTAGTACATAGGATTTTTATGAATCTTACTACCTGGTTTGGAACCTTTTTCTCCTGTGCAAATAACAGTTGTAGTCTCTTTTGGTATTTTTTCACTTTTTTCTTCTGAGGATCTCCGAGGTAAAACTGGTTGTCCCATCTTTCGAAGAGGAGCTAGCTGCCATTTTTTTATTTCACTATCTCTACAGTCTGATGAGTTTTTGCCTTCACCAGATTCCTTGGAAAAAATATTATTTAATTCATTAGAATGAAAACTACTAAAGCAAGGCTCAAGAGTATGTGGATGAAAAAGATTAAACCTAATTAGTATTATAATCTAGCAAGATAGCAAACATTATATTCTTTAGCCCAATAAATATTTAAGTTTTTTAAAAAAGATGTACAAAAATAACTCTCAATTAATAACAAAAAGGAGATTCATGCTCTCATTCAAAATCCATTTGTTAAGCACCTATTTTGCAGAACACATAACAGCCTATAAAGGAGAACTAAAAAACCTGGATACCATTTTCCCATTAATAATATTAGAAAAAAAAAATAGATAAAAGATAGTAAGAGTTGTTTTAGCTGGCTACAGACATGGAAAAAAGAGGGAGAGATTATGGAGAAACAGGTATCTATGTTTTTCACTATTTTCTAAAACAAATGAAATCATACCCACCTCTAAGTTTATCAATTAAATTCTCACTGTATCAACTGGCAGTTTTAACTTCTATAAAGTAGAACAATCTATCAGGATACCTGCTACTCTCATCCTAATTATAACCAACGAAGAACTTGTGAACTAGAATTCTAAGACCCTTTAAAATAATTAATCACTTCATGGTAATGTTTGAAAGGGAGAAGTTTATCCATAGGTGGTGGAGAAGTAGGAGACCTTAGTTTCATCTGGTCCCAGGAATTCAGCTAGACAACTATTAAGTCATTCCGAACACTTGCAAACTCAACTTGAGGTCTAAGAAAAGAATTAGATGCAACTCTACAAATAGAAAAGCAACCACTTTCTGCAAGGTAGGTGTGGAGAAGTGAATCTGAGGTGATACATAGGAAGATGAACCACAGCAGGAGGGAGCCTCCATCATCCAGCACCAGAAGTGATATAGCAGTGGAGCACAAAATCAGAACTTTCAGCAGGCTGCTCCAGTGAGGGACATTCCTGCCTGAAATGCACCTGGTGGCTAAGTAGGTTGGAAACCTAGGTGGGATACTATGGTCCCAGGATCCTTGGGGTCACAGCAAGACTGGAGGTGCCTGAGTGTGGCAGAGTTCCCCAGCATCAGTGTGGGGAAGCTGGCTGCACTCAGCGAGCCCAAGAGTGGGCTCTCAGCACAGGGTTGCCATATACCCTGAACTGTGGTCCATCACATCCCTGCTGAGCAGGGGCCCAGCAAGCAGCAGAACCACCCCAAGACCTCCTCCTTCCCTCCCCCTGGAAGCTGGGGAGGGGGGCGCAAGTGCATATCACAGGAGTCTGCAGGTTTTGAAGAATCAAAACGGGGTCACATGCCATGAGACAGAATCACTGGTCACAGTCTGGGTGATTGCAGGGTACAGCCAGAGACCAGGGAGACAGGAATGATTGACTGCTTTTCTCTAGGGTGCACTAAGGAGTGCTCCCCCACCCCCACCCCCAACCCCAAGCTCTAAGCTCTAGGGCTGGAAACTGGGAGGCCGCCATCTTCATTCTCATCCTCTAAAGCAGGGCAGAAAACCGTAAGGAAACAAAAGTCACAGAGAGTAATCCAGAGCCACTTACTTAGCCTGGCCCCTGGCAAGGGTGGTACAATTCTGCACAGAGCATAGATACCTGAGAATCAGCCCAACAGGCCCTTCCCCCAGAAGATCATCAAGAACATCCAGCTAATACCAAATTTACTGACCACAGAGAAATGCAAAACTTGAGTACTAGGTAAAATAATATATAGAATTCATGGTTTTCCCCCCACAATTCTTTAGTCTTTTAATTATAATGTTTTTCTCTTTCCTCTCTCAATCAATTATTTTATCAACTTTTAAAAACCTTTTTTTAATTTTCATTTTTACACTTATATTGCATCCTTTCATTGTATTTATTTTGTATATATGGAAGTTTTTCTTTCTTTACAATTTCAGGATGCAGTTTCTTCTAACAAACACGAGAATACACCCAGAATCTAGTGTACGGCTCTGTTCTCTTCACCTGTCTGATCATTTTCTCTCCTTTTTTTCTTCTTTTTGTTAAACTCTTTTTAAATTTTCATCTTCAGTAACGTTGTAGCCTTTCATTGTATTTAATTTTATTTTTCTATAGATAAATACATTTTTCTTTCCTTACAACTCTGGGTTGTAGTTTCTTCTAACAAAGAGACAAAAATACACTCAGGATATAGTGTACTGCTCTGTTCTGTTCACCTGTTTGTTTATATTCCTTCTTTTTTCTCTTTTGTCTTTTTATAGTTACATTCTATTCTTTCAATGCATTTAATTTCATTTTCGTAAATATGTAAAGTTTTTCTTTCTTTAAAATTCTGGGGCCTAGTGTTTTAACAGACCAAAATACACACAGGATCCAGTCTATTGCTGTTTTCTGTTCACCTCTATTATCCTTTTTTTCCCCCCCATTTCCAGTCTCTTGTGACCCCACTTCTCTGGGGTCATTGTTGCCATTTTAGTATTTTGTTCTCACATTCATCTACTCTCTGGACAGATGACAAGACAGAAAAGCCTTAAAAAAGACAACAAGAGGCAGTACCAACTGCCAGGGACCCAAGCAGTTTGGATATAAGATGTCAAAACTAGAGTTCAGAATAACGCTTATAAAGATACGAGCTGGGCTTGAAAAAAGCATAGAAGACACTAGAGAATACCTTTCTGGAGAAATAAAAGAAAGAAAATCTAATCATGTAGAAGCCAAAAGGCTATTAATGAGTTGCAATAAAAAATGGAGATTCTAACTGCTAGGACAAATGAGGCAGAAGAGAGAATTAGTGATACAGAAGACAAAAGGATAGAGAATAAAGAAGCTGAGAAAGAGATACACTACTGGATCAAGAGAGTAGAATTTGAGATATCAATGATACCATAAAACAAAACAATATTAGAATAACTGAGATCCTAGAAGAGGAAAAAGAGAGAGATAGAAGGTATACTGGAGCAAAATACAGTGGAGAACTTCCCTAATCTGCGAACGGAAGAAGGCATTCAAGTCCAGAGAAAGGCACAGAGAAACGCCCCTCCCCCAAATCAACAAAAATTGGTCAACACCTAAGCAAATAATAGTGACACTTGCAAGTTGGAACAAAAGATCCATAACCTACAAGGGTAGAAACCTTAGGCTGGCAGCACACCTATCCAGAGACCTAGAAGCCCAGGAAGCACTGGCATGATATATTCAGGATGCTAAATGAGAAAAATATGCAGCCAAGAATAATTTATCCAAAGGATATCATTCAAAATAGGGCAGATAAAATACTTCCCAAACAAAGAAAAACTAAAGGAATTTGTGACTGTAAGAAACATTAAAGGGGATCCTTTAAGTAAAGGCAGAGCCCCAGACCAGAAAGGAACAGAGAGAATATACTCTGTACAAGTAATACAACAGCATTAAATTAATATCTTTCAATAGTTAAACTCTGAATGTAAATGAGCTAAAATGCCCCAACCGAAAAACAAAGAGTGTCAGCTTGGATAAAAAGGCAAGACCCAGGGGCACCTGGGTGGCTGAGTTGGTTAAGCATCTACCTTCAGTTCAGGTCATGACCCTGTGGTCCTAGATTAAGCCCCATATCGAGCTCTGCTTAGTAGGGAGCCTGCCTCTCTCTCCCTCTGCATGCCTCTCTGCCTACTTGTCTCTCTATCTCTGTCAAATAAATAAATAAAATCTTAAAAAAAAAAAAAAGCAAGATCCACCAATATGCTGCCTCCAAGAGGCGCATTTTTGACCCAAAGACACCTCCAAATTGAAAGTGAGGGGTTAGAAAACCATTTATGACGCTAGTGGACATTAAAAAAAAGCTAGGGTAGTAATCCTTGTATCAAATTAGATTTTAAACCAAAGATTGTAATAAAAAATGAGGAAGGACAATATATCATAATTAAAGGGTCTATCCACCAAGATCTAACAACTGTAAATATTTATGCCCCTAACATGGGAGCAGTAAATTATATGAACCAATTATTAACAAATTTAAATTAGTATTTTACCTCTAGGAATGCAAACACATTGATAATACAATAGCACGGGACTTTAACACCCTACTACTCACTGCAATGGACATGTCATCTAAGCAGAAGATCAACAAGGAACAAGGGCTTTGAATGACATACTGGACCAGATAAGATTTTACAGATATATTCAGAGCATTCCATCCTAAAGCAACAGAATACACATTCCTTCCAGTGCACATGGAACATTCTCTAGAACAAATTACATACTGGTTCACAAATCAGGTCTCAAGTGATACCAAAAGACTGGGATCACTCCCTGCATATTTTCAGACCACAATGCTTTGAAACTGAAACTCAATCAAAAGAGGAAATTTGAAAAGAACTCAAATATATAGAGGTTAAAGAGCATACTATTAAAGAATGAATGCATCAACCAGGAAATTGAAGAAGAATTTTAAAAATCAATGAGAACAAATAAAAAATGAACACGTAACTGTTCAAAACCTCTGGATACAGCAAAGGTGGTCCTAAGAGGCAGGTATATAGCAATACAAGCCTTTCTCAAGAAACAAGAAAGGTCTCCAATATACAACCTAACTTTACACCTAAAGGAGTTGGGAGAAAGAACAGCAAATAAAGCTTAATCCAGCAAGAACAGAAATAAAAAAGATCAGAGCAGAAATCAATGAAATACTAACCAAAAGAACAGCAGAACAGAGCAAGGAAACTAGGAGCTGGTTCTTTGAAAGAATTAATAAAATCGATAAAATCCTGGCCAGACTTGTCAAAAAGAAAAGAGAAAGGACCCAAATAAAATCACAATCTCCCCTTCAGTACAACTGTAAGAACACAGTATAAACAACTATATGACACCAAATTAGTCAATTTGGAAGAAATGTATGCATTCCTAGAGATGATTAAACCACCAAAACTGAACCAGGAAGATATAGAAAACCTGAACAGACCCATAACCAGCAAGGAAATTGAAGCAATAATCAAAAATCTCCAAACAAGAGCCCAGGCCCTGATGGCTTCCCAGGGGAATTCTATCAAACATTTAAAGAAGTAGTAATACCTACCCTTCTGAAGTTGTTTCAAAAAACAGAAATGGAACAAAAACTTCCAAACTCATCTCTGAGGCCAGCATTACCTTGATCCTAAAACCAGACAAAGACCCCACCAAAAAGGAGAATTATAGACCAACATTCCTATGAACATGGATGCAAAAATTCTCACCAAAATACTAGCCAATAGGATCCAACAGTAGATTAAAAGGATTATTCACCATGAATAATGGGATTTATTCCTGGGCTTGGAGGATGGCTCAACAACCACAAATCAATCAACATGATACATGACATTCATAAAATAAAGGATAAGAACCATATGATCCTCTCAATAGGTGCAGAAAAAGTACAGCATCCCTTCTTGATCAATACTCTCCATAGTACAGGGATAGAGGGAACATACCTCAATATCATAAAAGCCACATATGGAAAGCCCAGAGTGAATGACATTATCAATGGGAAAAACTGAAAGCTTTTCCCCTAAAGTCAGGAACATGACAAGGATGCCCACTATGACCACTATTCTTCAACACAGTACTAGAAGTCCTAGCCTCAGCAATCAGACAATTAAAGGAAATAAAAGGCATCAGAATCAGCACAGAGTACGTCAAACTCTCACTCTTTGCAGATGACATGATACTCTATGTGGAAAACCCAAAGGACTGTAGCCCAAAATTGCTAGAACTCATAAAGGAATTCAAGTGGCGGGGCGCCTGGGTGGCTCAGTGGTTTGGGCTGCTGCCTTCGGCTCGTGTCATGATCTCAGGGTCCTGGGATCGAGCCCCACATCGGGCTCCCTGCTCCGC
Organism: Mustela erminea; assembly: GCF_009829155.1. NCBI lineage: Eukaryota > Metazoa > Chordata > Mammalia > Carnivora > Mustelidae > Mustela > Mustela erminea. The sequence continues at coordinate 106,005,414 of NC_045617.1, read as the reverse complement.
AGGAAGCCTGCTTCCCTCTCTCTCTCTCTCTGCCTGCCTCTCTGCCTACTTGTGATCTCTGTCTGTCAAATAAATAAATAAAATCTTTAAAAAAAAAAAAAAGGAATTCAAGTGGCAGGATCAATACACATAAAATCAATGCAAAGAAATTAACTGTATTTCTATACACTAGCAATGAGACAGAAGAAAGAGACACTAAGGAGTTGATCCCATTTACAACTGCACCAAATACCGTAAGATACCTAGGAATAAACCTAACCAAAGAGGCAAAGTATCTGTACTCAAAAAACTATAGAACACTCATGAAGAAATTGAAGAAGACGCAAAGAAATAGAGAAACATTTCATACATAAAATGTCTATGCTACCTAGAACAATCTATACATTCAATGCAATCCCCATTAACATACCATCAGCTTTTTTCACAGAGCTGGAACAACAATCCTAAGACTTGTATGGAACCAGATTAGACCTGAAAGAGCCAAAGGAATACTTAAAAAGAAAACCAAAGCTGGTAGCATCACAATCGCAGACTTCAAGCTGTTTTACTAAGCTGTAATCTTCAGGACAGCATTATACTGGCACAAAAACAGACACAGAGATCAATGGAACAGAATAAAAGAACCCAGAAATGGACCCTCAACCCTTTGGCCAACTAATCTTTAATATAGCAGGAAAGAAGATCCAATGGAAAAAAGATAGTCTCTTCAACAAACAGTTTTGGGAAAACTGGACAGCCACATACAGAAGAATGAAACTGGACCACTTCCTTACACCATAAACCACACAGACTCAAAATGGATGAAAGACCTATGAAGACAGGAATGTATCAAAATCTTAGAGGAGAACATAGGCACCAAACTCCACAGCAACTTCTTGCTAGACACTTCTTCAAGGGCAAGGGAAACAAAGGCAAAAATGAACTATTGGGACTTCATCAAGATAAAAAGCTTTTGCACAGCAAAGAAACAGTCGACAAAACTGAAAGACAACTGACAGAACGGCAGAAGATATTTGTAAATGACATACCAAATAAAGGGCTAGTATCCAAAATCCATAAAGAACTTACCAAATTCAACACCCAAAGAATAAGCCAATCAAGAAATGGGCAGAAGACATGAACAGACATTTCTCCAAAGAAGACATACAAATGGCCAGACATGAAAAAGAAGTCCACCTACTCATCATCAGGGAAACACAAATCAAAACCACAATGAATATCACCTTACATCAATCGGAATGGCTACAATCAACAAGTCAGGAAATAAAAGATGTTGGCAAGGAATCAAGAGAAAGGGAAACCCTCTTAGGATGTTGGTGGGAATGCACACTAGTGCAGCCACTCTGGAAAACAGTATGGAAATTCCTCAGAAACTTGAAAATAGAGCTACCCTATAACCCAGCAATTGCAGTACTAGGGATTTACCCCAAAGACACAAATGTAGTGATCCAAAGGTGCACCTGCACCCCAATGTTTATAGCAGCAACATCCACAATAGCCAAATTATGGAAAGATGTCCATCGACAGATGAATGGATGAAGTAGATATGGACCTACATACAATGGCATACTACTCAGCCATGAAAAAAAACCTGAAATCTTGCCATTTGAACCATGTGTTGGAAGTAGAGGGTATTACGCTAAATGACATAAGTCAATCAAAAAAAAGGCAATTATCATATGATCTCACTCATATGTGGAATTTAAGAAAAACAGAGGATCACTGGGGAAGAGAGAGAAAAAATAAAACAAGACGAAACCAAAGAGGGAGACAAACCATAAGAGACTCTTAATAATAGGGAAAAAACTGAAGGCTGCTTGGGGGAAAGGGGTGGAGGGATGGGGTAAGTGGGTGATGGACATTAAGCAGGGCATGTGATGTAATAAGTACTGGGTATTATATAAGACTAATGAATCGTTGACCCCTACCTCTGAAACAAACATTACATATTAATTGAATTTAAATAGAAAAATGAAAATTAAAAAAAGAAAGAATGACAGGGAAAAGAACACTATGATATTTAATCATAGGTTTTGATAGGCTGTAAGAAGACAGAGTTTACAGGAAAAAACTGATTTTCTCTAGACTACAAATCCTCTAATTTTTTATTTACTTATTTTCTATCTCTCCAACTAGATTTACTTGAGAACAGAAACCTATTTCAATCAGTGCTAGATACCCAAGTCTGGTACCATGTCTGGCAGACAACAGAAACTTAAGAAATGGTTCAACATAAAATCTAGGAATAAGAAGTGATATTTAAAAAGCAGATTCCAGGGGCGCCTGGGTGGCTCAGTCAGTTAAGTGTCTGCCTTTCGCTCAGGTCATGATCCTGGAATCCAGCCCCATATCCAGTTCCCTGCTTGGAGGGAAGCCCCCTTCTCCTCCTCCTACTCCCCCTGCTTCTCTGTCAAATAAATAAATAAAACCTTTAAAAAAATAAAAAATAAAACAAAAAACAGATTCCATAATCTAGTATCAGCAGAATCCAAATAAGATTCAGCAGTTCACCATCAAAAAGAAAAGGAAGCAGTAATCACTTGGGTTTTGTAAGTACATTTACTTACAAAATCAGACTTACTTCAATTTCTTTTCTGATACAGAGACTGTATAGTGGGTTCTTAAAACACTTAATGTTTCACATGTCTCATATCTTTTTAGACAAGATAAAGACAACTTAGCTAAATGACAAAACAATGAGCTGTGTTTCTGAATGGCCAAGATATTACATCCAAAACTGATGATTAATCATTAATAATTAACAAAGTTTTCCAAAGATGTGTTTTAAGCTATTCTCAGTGGAGCTCTCAGCTCTATACCAATTACTTTGGTGCTAATCAAATCAACAGAAAAAAGGAAAAGCAAATGTCAGAAGGACATAATCTGATTCTCAAAATGTATGGGCAGCCAGAAAATGCTGAATACCACTGTAACTTAATCCAAATTTGTAATATAAGGAGTGTGTCAAAGAACTGAGTTTATAAATAATGAAGATTTCGGAGAAAAGATGCTTATGTTCCTCAATCTCAATGGCTGGATTAAAAGATTTCCATGGTTCTTCTAACACTCCAACTCAAGTTCATTGTCTTTTGCATTATTACACTTGACTATCCCCATATATTTGTTGCCATTGTTATCCCTTTCCTACCATTATAAGAACAACAAAATAGAAAAATCATAGGTAAAAAAAACATAGATGATGAAAATTATTAAAACTTAATCAGATAAAACACTGAATACATCTCTCCTGTAACTCACTAAATATCTTGAAATTTTTATTTAGAAAATACATTTAGAAATTAGTTAAAAATATAAGGTTAAGGGAAAACCGACTTTTTTAAGAGAAAAAGTATGAAGTGAAGGTTCCAAGCAAACACTGGACAAAAATCAAAAGAATTAAGTCTACTTTTCTTTAAAGATACAAAACAACTCTTCTACCTGAAAATAATGTCCAATGTGGTTCATGAATTAGCAGACAGTTATGGACTGAAGTTTTACCACCTTATCAGCAAGCACAATGAACAGCTCAGTACTACTTTAATACCACAAGATCACACATACATCCTAACAAAGAAAATCCAACTACCAACTACAGACTAGAAACTGCATAAAATTCTGTAAGAAAAGATACATATATTTTGGAAGATTTCACTACCTGATTTCACCAAGACTGCCAAAATATTTTAATAAAAATCCATTCATTTTTACAGAAAAGTACATTTGGAAATGTACACTTTGAACAATGAAACCCAAAGAGAAATTTCAAATTGTCAGACCATACAAAGTTCTTAAATAAAAAGAATGCTTTAATAAGCTTACCCGTTTTAAAATTTTGACCTTGTGCTTCACTGTATCCTCTATATATTTGGTTTTATCATTTGCTGGTGTGTGCTTTGATAACCCAAGCTTTTCATATTCCATTGTTCTATCTTCACTGTGGACTTCAACTTTAGCCTGGTTTTCCAAAATATCTGAATCTATTATTTCAGTCTTTTTATCTTCTTCAGCACAACATTTCACACACACATATTCTTTGTCTTCTTCTCCCATTTGTTGTGCTTGACAAAGACTTAAACCAACACAATCACCATGAAACCAGTCATCACATCTCCCACAGCCAACCATAAACCTGGGAAGAAGGGAAAAAACTTTAATGCACTTAAAAAAATGTTAAAAGTGAGCCTAAATTAACTTTTTAATCATTTTCTGATATTTGTTTTCTGTCCTTACCCATCCTATTGGTTTTACATGGACCAAGTTTTCAAAGAATATTCTATGAAGACAGAAATTTTAAGTCAAATATATCCCCTCTAGTATGAATGAGAAAATACAAAAAACCATAAAGGTAAAATAAAGAGCACCTGATCTTTGTCAGCATACTGCATTGAATAATAAAGTATAAAATTTCTCCACTGAGAAGGTGGGTTAAGAGCTGTGATAATGTGATCAGAGACAATCCGTCAGTTACCCCACAAATCCAAACTCCTACCTAAAACAGAATCGCTCATTTGATGAATAATTTTGAATAACAAAAGATCAGAGCAACAATGCAACTCAAAAACAAAATGGAGACTTAGATTATTTATTAACCACTTTATGTCACTATTCTTTGCATTCAAAATATTCTGGCTCATGAGCCAGAATGTCAGTGATTATACTGAAGAATCTTTTTATGTGCTTTTGAGAGCAGACTTCCGTACTACTGACCATGGTTTAGATAATAAAATTGTATCTCTGAATAAAGATTATACATGAAGATCCTAATAATTCAGGCTGAATTTTTTAAAATTTCAGATCTCTTCATAAAAGTTTTCCTTTACTAAATTTTATCTAAAAAACTTCACTAACAATGAAAAAAAATCAACGGGTACAAGATTTAGGAGTCTAAAAACCTTGTTTCTCTAACTTTAAAGTATCTGGAATTACTTTTGAATAAAATGGTAAATCAGATGTACAAACAGCAATTTGAGGGACATTATTTTAATTTTAACCCATTGTTAGGTAGAGAGCTCACTTAATCATGTCTTTTTTCTTTCTTCTTCAGGTTAATTCATAATAATTATGCTTGGAAGGTTAAAATAAGAGATTTACGTATATTCTTTAATGAATTAAAGACTTACTGCTGATTTTGTTAAGAGTGGCACCAACAATGCCAAAACTCATTTTAAGGTAATACAATGAGTGGTACGGCCAACTCTCTTGTACCAGAGGTTTTAAGGCTGAAGTTATAAAAATCACTTTCAATCCTTACAAATCTCGAAAAAAAAGTCACAGCACTCATTCCTTAACAGCAGCACATTTTTTGTCTTCCTCTTGTGTCTTTTTATTGTATATCAAACTATTGCTGTCCATTGAGGAAGGTTGACTTCACGTTTATAATTTACCATTCTTCACCCTAATTAGTAATGCCTATGCTAGTTTTATTAAGTCAGTCTTCATTTCTCCAAACTGATGGGGGAAAAAACAGAAACAAGACAACCTGTCTTAGGTAAAAACAAAGCAAAACACAATGTTTTGGATTCATAATCCAGCAAGAAAACTTTCAAACAATGTAGTATTTGTTTGCAAGTTAGAATGGTCTACCTAGGCTTGGGGAGATTTAGATGGGTCCATGTTTCAGTGATACAGATCTTCCAACCAACAAAATAATTTTGAAAAACACAAGTGCACCGTTTCTCTATTTCAGGTTGCAAAGTTGTAAGAACTATTTCTTGAAAGCGGGTAATATGAATGTCTTTGAAATACTGAAGGAAAGCTGGCAGTCATTTCCCTTTACTTCTACCATCAGGGCTATGATTTCTTCAAATCAAAGTCTAGACCAGTTTCAGCAAGACACTACTTAAAAACCTACACACTATGACCATGGCTATGCTGTTACTCCATATTCAACCCTAAGCATCAAATTATAAGGCACATATTTAAATATTTCAAATTCTTATTTAACCAGGGAAGAGTAGTTTTATGATGACAAACCTAAATAATATTTCATCATGCTTCATTTTAAGCTTACTTTGGAAATGTCTCCTAAAACTTGACATTCTGAAAAGCAAATGTCTAATGCCATCTACAGAGATATTTTAATAGTTTAGGATTTTATATAAAAGATATTGCAGTTAAATAAAATTCTGAAAAATCATCGACAAAAATAATTTTCACATGTCCTAGGGAAAAACAGAACTAATTCACTTGAAAATCAAACCGACTTTGCAAAAATGTAAATATAAATCATTTTTAGGTCTGAAAGTTAGAAGTACTACAAATTTTATGAACCATATGGGGGGGAAGGCCTATCACAAAAAGAGAGTATTATTTTCTTCCCTTTTTGTATTATTCCTCATGGTTTAAAAATGTCGGGGGGGGGATAGCAGTATCAATCATACAGCTAACAGAATTATTCCCCCTTTTCTGCTGTGGCCTTGAATTTCTGATTACTAATAGGCAAAATTACTTACAGAAAAGACTATAACCTGGATGTTAAATATTTCACTAAAAAAAAAAAAAAAAAAAGGATTTTACCACTGGATCAGTTAAGTAAACCAGACACTCATGAACCTGTTAAATAGAAGAGTTCAAAATATTTGTTGTATTCTTTTACTGTTAAATGTTCATGCACAAAATTTAAAAGAAACTAAATTAGAGTTGTAAGACAAAAAATAAAATTCTAATCTTTTTGGTAGAAGCCTTTTAAAATATATTCTTAGAAAACTTTCAAGTTTCTTCAAAGTAAATCACAAAGGCAAGCAACATTTGAGAAAGCCTTTTCTTAGTATATTTATGTTATAATTACTAACAATGGACCTGTTACAAGATGGGTGTTCAATTCTTGTTAAGTGTGTGACAACTTATACCATATTACTGTGAATGTGTATCACTCTTCTAAAATGATCTTTTCCACATAAACATTAAATCACTGTTTTTATCACTAACAATCTAATCTGCAGACAAAATACTTCTGTGTCAAACTCTTAAAATCTTGAGGAAAAACACTAATCTTTTATTCTGGAAGAAAATTTCTTCTCAGAAAAAGATGTCTTCATAAAGCTATGAATATAAAGTATAAAGCTATGAATCCGTCCTGCTATGGAGATTTTGTTTTCAAATTTCATCCAATATACTATCATCTACAGCTGGGGCCAGAAACTGCAGTACAAACTAAAAATATAAACACCTTCTGGAGAGGTAGGGAAATACTAGAAAACTGCAAGATAGGCAATATGAAAAGACTCACCCTTTTTCCTTCTAAAATGCCAAGTGGCTTCTGTAAATATAACTCCAAAAATCATTTTATAAAAATGAGTATTAAGTAGTCCACTTTTTAAAATAATGTATATATTTTTGTTACAAGGCTGAATGAAGAAATTAATGGAAGCACAAACAAAAGCTTGATGTGTATATTGTTAGAATCCATACCTACTGTCCTTAGGATATGTATAGAAGTTTCTTATGGTCAAATATTTATTACATTTGGGGATGCCATGAACAAATCTGTATATGAACAAATCTGTATTTAAAAATGTAATTTCCAGCTGGAAGCACAGACAGGAAGCTAACTTCAGTTGTAATATATGTAAAATGCTGAAGTTATAAAGTTAGTCCTTACACAAGCAAAGCTGTCACAAGTGCTAGAAAATGTGATACTAACAAATAGCTTTCCATATGGCTAGTGCATGACATGAATGAAAATTATTTCTAGATATATCCTTCCTAATAAATTCATAACCTTACACATGGATTAAAATAGAAAAATTACATGCAGTATAACAGGTACTGAGTAAGTTTTCTGAGTAAGCTCAATGTATACAAGCACAATACATCAAAAAAGTAGTGAAGGCTAGTTAATATGTAAAGAAAAAAACAATCAATTACTTGGGCTATTTTATTTACAAAACGAAGTAATGTGAAATGTTACTTTACTTCCCAAATTGATTGTTTCCAATATCATTATGTATTACTCATGTTATTTACATTGGGTAAACTCAAATACCTACATATCTAATAGTCTAAGTCATTTTCCACAACGAGGCAAAGAACTCTAGGTTTTATAAAGCAGATACAAAAGGTGGCATTAGGGGGCGGGGGGAACCACAATGGGACTTAAAATTTATTTTAGGAAAGTAAATGATGTTGGTAAAGTGAGCCATGGTCAAAAAGCCTGGGCAAACTCCTACTGACTGGGCCATAAGAGGAGCAGCTTATCTGCAACAAAACTACATGGAAACATACCTAACATGACTTCCAATTCTGGGCTTAAGTTTCATTTCAGAAACTCATTCAAGTTAAGCTTCCTATTCCATTACTCTGACCTATGTCAGTGTAATAATTTTTAAGAAGATTCTGGCAGAAAAAAAGTGTTGGCTTAAAAGAACACTCAGAAGCACCACCCAGCCCTTAATTTTGAAAATTTAGCAGGCCCACTTTATCTGTGTAAGTTGTTTAAAGACAACAACAAAACCTTAAAAGAGCACATATGTGAGGACATTTGTAGCACTATATTCAAATAAATACATTTAAAACTGGAATATGTTGTTATAAAGAGTAACAAATGACTAAAAATAGGACATGGACTGAATCATAAAAGAAGACATAAAATTTTGTTATGTCTTTGACAGAAAAATTGACATAAAGCTTACTTTTTTATAGAACAGCCCCACAAACTTCCACCCACTCTTCCCAACCAGCTCCCACACAAAGTAATTACACAACATATTTTACTAAATTGTCCCTACCTAAAAAGTTCCACATTTTTATGTAATCTGACAGTACTGGGAAGTCATCCTAATATTTACTTGCATGAGTAAGGATAATATTACAATGTGTAAGCTATAATGTTCTTTTATCATGTCAATGTTGATAGAAGTTCCAACAGCAATCTCAACACTTGAACAGGACAATCTTATAGCTGCAAAATCCACTTCATCTCCTCTTTTCCTTTTCTTAAAAAGTTAGCAAATTAAAAAAAAAGTGGGGGAGGGCCAGGCAGTGTCAAAAAGCTATAAAACACTGAATCCTAAAATCATTTAAAAGATTAGAATTCATAAGAAATCATTTCAATCACTAAAACATTCAAAAAAGAAACACAGGTTTTCTATTCTGTGTTACATACACAATTCACTTGGATAATTTAAGTCGTTTTTTGCTACCAAATTTCATTCCAAGGTTGTTTGGTAATTATGAAGTGATGGTATCAAGTCATGGTAAGTGTGCTTCAATTCAAAAAAGAAAAATTTTTCTTTAAATCTTTGAAAGAAAAATAGATTTCCATTATGCCCTTTACACTTTATTACTAGCTCTTCAAGCCAAATAAAATAATATATAACTTACAGACCCAAAATAATTTCCTGATTAGCAGCAAGCTTTTTTTCTCTTTCAGATGCTCTAACTAAATCACACTCTCTAACTGGTTACAATGACGAAACACGTCAATATATACCACCCATTGGTCAGACTATGCTTTTTTACATGTTCTGGGATAACATATTTATAAATTCAGTGGCTCCATCTTTCTATCAATTTATCCAGGACTGATGAGGGGTGTTTTTGTTTCTGCAAAAGTCTTTAAGTAAGTTTTTTATTAAAAAAAGTTCTCACATAACCCCACCCCAAAAAATCAATTTCTCTTTAATGCACATCACACACACACGCACACACACACACAAACACACACACCTGTTGCCATGTGGTTTTTTGCAAAAACCACACTGCTTGCTGGGAGTCCACATATATTTGCTTTCAAATGAAGAGCTATGATCTGAGCCTTCTCTTTTTATAGTAGCTATGTTGTCCGGAATGAACAATGGTGGCTCATCCAAAGAAAAACTTTTGCTGCTTCTTCTTTGGCGGGGTTGTAGGTTCTTCTCGGGTTTTTTTAGCTTCAGTTTATCCTCCTCCTTTAAATGCTCTACACCACCTGTATGGTCAAGCTCTTCCTTCACGTGACTATTGGTTTTCACTGCTGCAGCCAGCTGCTGGGGCTTATGGCATTGTTTCTGGCTGGAATGTAATGAATGTCCAGTTTGTGCTGGATAATGGGGCTCTTTAGAACAACCAGGGTGACCATAAGGCTTATCACTCAAAGAATGAGTTAAGGGTTTGGAAACCTGTACCAAATTTTGATCCTGTGATGTTTTTTTCAATATAAAATGAGCTTGATTTTTCACAGATTTAACACCAGAATTGCAACTCTGAATTTTTGAATCCTTCTCAACTTGTTTTTTTCTCACTTTGACTGGCCTATGAAAATTTTGCTGAGATTCTGGTTCATCAACATTTCGTTTCACACTTTTGACATTAACTTTAGTTTTGTTATGCATTAATTCATGTTTTGCTACAACAACTTTTTTCAGAGTATCTGCGGTTATGTTTTGCTTAGAATGAATTATAGGTTTTGTTTGTTTGGACTTTATGGTTTTTGACTCTAAGCAAGAAACACTACTTAACTGGCTATTTCTGGCATCCTGAAGGTTTGCTATTTCATGAGACTCCAGTTTAATACTTTCAACAATATTCAACTGTTCTGAATTTTGGTCAGGTGCATCACAAATAGCATTTTCTAAAATATTACTTTCTGGTTCAAAAGCATTAGTATCAACCATCTCTAAGTTTGAGTTATTTAATTCTGTGCTCTGCAACTGCTTATCATTAGATTCTGTGTCTTTACAATAACCCAATGGTTCTATTTCATTTCTTTGAAGGGAGTTCTTAGCTTTATCAGCAACTTCCATGGTATTCTTCAATTCCAAATTACATTCATTTACTTCATCCACAGAACAAGACAAACCTACAAGGTTCTTTTCAGCCTTATTTGGATTTGTACAAGCAGCAGCATCAGAGAGAGAGGCAGAAGATGCAGCTTCCTCAGTAATTTGGTCATCTTCATGGGATAATTTTATTGCCTCATTTGATTCTTGTTCAACTTTCCCCTTTTCCCTCGCTTCTTCAACAACAGTGCCATCTGTTCTATCTGCAACAGAATCATTCTGTTCTTTTTCTGAAAACTTAAACTGTGGGCTACTAACAGTCTCGACTTTACATTCCATCAGAGCTTCATTTTTCTTTTCTTCAATACTAACACAAGTCTCTGAAAGGAGTGAACAATTTAATTCATGAGATGGCACATCCGCTTCTCCCTGATTATTACACTTCTGCTTAGAATCTAATCCAGCTTCATCCTTCATTTCAAGACAAGATGACACTGAAGAATGACTTGAAGACACTGATACTTCTGGTACCACTTCAATTTGTCCACTATGTCGGCTGCTCCTTCTGCTCTCTTTATGGTACTCAGGTTTCGGTGACACAGAAACTTCTTTAATCTGACACTTTTCTGGATGTTTCACTCCTGCTTTAGGGGCAGATACAGTCTTCCCAGATGCCTTTTTTGTGCTATTTAAAGGTGCTGCATTTGAACGCTTGGCAATAGTGCTTTGTCGCAAACTTCTTACTTGTTCTATCAGAAGGAAAAAAAAAAAAAACTTAGCTATTTTGCCATTGTTTTTATTTTAATACAATTTAGAATATATTACTTCTTAACTGAGTTATAGGTTTGCTCATTTCAATGAAAATGTACTGAACAGTTACTCATGATAATGATCATATATATATATATACGTATATATGCATATATACACATATATACCCATGTTAGGTTTTAGATTTATCAAAGTTCTATAAATTCTGGCAGGAGAAAAAAACTACAGAATTCAGACTGATATACTTTACTACAAAACAAGAATGTTTGCATCAAGTTTCTTTTATATAGTAAGTAAGCTGGGAGTAAAGTAAGTAAAATGAGCTTCCTTCACATTAATGCCCATCATAAAGCAAGACTCTCATACAGTTTTAATCACCAAATGTCTTTTTTTTTTACATTAAATATCTTTAAATAGATAATACCAATTAAGTTCAGGTTTCAGCAAAATATAAACTAGACCACCTATGACAAACAATCTGTGTGAGTTTGAAAAACACCTCATACGAACTCTAACTCCCTTTTATGAATGTCCTTCACTTGTATCACCATTTTAGCATACACGCTATTCCTAAGAAATGAAGCACATGCTAGAGTACTAAACACAGATAAAGAGAAAATACAGCCAAAGAAATTTAAGCCAAGAAAATATATCATGAAAGAAAATGGCAAAAATATTAAAATAATTTAGTAAAGCTTCCCACCTTTAACAATATTCCTAACAAAGAGTACAAACTTTTCCTCTTTTCCCTATCTGGATACACCCTCCAGAAGGACAAAGTATGGAGTGAAAAGAAACCAGAAGGAAAGAGAACTAAAGGAGATTAATTAGAAAAACCCACAAACTGAAATACAAAATAAGCTATTTCCAAGCCTACGCACATCCAATGCCTCCAAATAAACTTACATGAAAACTGAATACTATCAATTATTAAAAAAAAAAAAAGCCTCCTTCCCTTCAATGCAAAACCTTACTATGAACCAATACTTGAAACAGTTCCTTATTTGTCATATACCATGAAACTCTTAAGGAAGGTATCATGTGTCTTCATTTGTCTGTAATAGTCCTAGGTGACACATACAGTCTTGATGTGATTATTAATAGCACTCTTTTACTCTCAAAAGTGTTCCAGTTTGAAAAAAAAATTATTCAATCAACTTAGTCTTAAGAGAGCCTTTCTAATTCCCCCAGAACATGACACAGTATTTCATCATTAAATAAGCACCCAACAATTTTTTAAAACTAATACTAAGTGTGGATTATTAACTATCACATGTTCAGATATATGACATTTTAAAATAACTAAAAATGTAATGGTTCATTATCAGTATCTGAAAATTTTTATATACTTTAATGATATTTTTATATATTTTAAGTTTTAAAGACAGCCTGAAATAATTTACAGCTCTTTTTCTGCCTTGAAATAAAATAAATGAACTTTTAACACCCATTACCCAGGTATTGATAAAAATAAAAAATGAACAGCATATTCAACTATAAAAGCAATTAAGATGACAAAAAAAGTTTTCCAATAGTAACTGATTATTGAGCCAAAGATCAAGTTGTTTTTCTTCCTCTAAATATAAATGAATATGAATCCTGGCTGAACAGGCCAAATGTCCATAATGTTCATCCTATTATTTTCATTACTCAAAGTCACAAGTATTATCAAATAACAGATTTAAAAACCTGATAAAAAACATAAACTGACAGGAGGGAGACTGGGTGTCTCACCTAGTTCAGCATCTACTCTTGGTTTCAGCTCAAGTCATAATGTGAGGGTCCTGAGATCAAGCCCCATATCAGGCTCCACACTCAGAGTCTGCTTGAGATTCTTTCCCCCTCCCTCTTCCTGCCCCCTCCGTGACACTGCACTCACTCTAAATAAAATCTTCATATATATATATATACATATACATATACATATATATATATATGTATAAACACACACACACACACACACACACAAACACATATAAATTGAGGAAAAGATAATAAAGAAATACATGCATCTAACTTAATCCACTTCTGAAAATCCCACACTAAAGCTATACAAAAGGCATAAATCTAAAATGAAAGGAAAAGGGACACCTGGATGGCTCAGTCTGTTGAGTGTCTGCCTTCAGCTCAGGTCATGATCTCAGATTCCTGGGATCAAGCCCTGCATGGGGCTCTCTGCTCAGTGGGGACCCTGCTTCTCCTCTCCCTTTGCCTGCTACTCTGCCTACTTGTGCTCGCTCCCTTGCTCTATCAAATAAATAAATAAAATGTTTTATAAAAATAAAATTAAAAATAAATAAATAATAAATTGAATGAAAGGAAGAACAGGAGAAAACAGTGACAATTCTGGAAGTCAAACAAGAGATGCTCAAGAAGTAAATGGTATAGGAGACCCAAAAAAGATAAACTCTAAGACGGCAGTATTGGTTCTTGCCAATTAGTACAATTAATACTTCAAAAGGGCTAGGAACTGGTAATCCCAGATGATTCTAAAGTGTGGATGAAGGGAGACAGTTAAAATGAAGATGAGATGAAAGCTAGCTCCCTCTCCCCCACTCCATCTGTCAGGTAACTGCCTTTTCCTGGTCCTAATCTAAGACTGGAGGCTTGGTCTCTGGAAGAGTATAAAACATGGTTTCAAGATTAGGGAACATCAGGCACAGAAAAATGTGGCAGTAAAGTACCGTGAAATCTGTGACATTAAATGAATTTACATACTGAAAGCTGAGACACCCTGTCAGCTTCCCTGAAAGATTCCCATAACATGCTACCAATTTAATGAGCCTAAAGGCATAAATAACCTCAATTCGGACATCAGGGATTCCTCGACAAACAAAAACAAAAAACCCTGCATGAACAGAGAACCATACAGTGAAGCTCACAGTAGACAAAATCCAATCCACCCACTCTTTCAAGTGCTAACCTTTTAGTTTCATACAGTTTCAGTTCCTACTCTTAAACATGAGCAAACAATTATTTTAGAAAAGTCTCCAGCAGTAAAAATGAAGAAGGAGAAAGCAAGAGAGACAGACAGGCAAACAACATGGAGAAAAAAGAAACTATAACTATGTAAATAAAAAAAAAAACATTTTTAAAACACTTTTTAAAATGTTAAGTACCTTGTGAAAGACAGAAGATATTGTGTCCATGAAACAAGCCCACAGTACTACAAAAAGTACTACTCCCAAAACAAACAAACAAAAAAGAATATTCAGAAATTAGAAATGTAAAATTTGATGGGAAAAGTTGGAGGATAAACATGAAAAAATTTCACCAAGTAGAGAAAAAGACACAGAGGTACAAAGTAGGCAACATAAAGAAAATGTAAAGGCCAGTCCTTCCTACCTAACACTTGAATAATGAGTTCCAGAAATCAAGAGCTGAGAAAATAAAGAGAGGAATTACCAATGAGATAAAACAAAAAATTTCCCCAGAGCTGAATAATAATACTCTTCAGACTAACAGGAACTACGGAGTAGCCAGAATTCAATACTTAAAATACACTTATAACAAGATACATTATCAGAAATACAAAACACTGGGCGCCTGGGTGGCTCAGTGGATTAAGCTATTGCCTTCGGTTTAGGTCATGATCTCAGTGTCCTGGGATCAAGCCCCGCATCGGGCTCTCTGCTCAGCAGGGAGCCTGCTTCCCCCTCTGTCTCTGCCTGCCTCTCTGCCTACTTGAGATCTCTCTCTCTGTCAAATAAAATAAATAAAATCTTAAAAAGAAAAAAAAAGAAAAGAAATACAAAACACTTAAGCTTAAGAGGAAGATTCCACAAACTTCCAGAAGAAAGTAACATATCAAAAAAGAAAAAAAGGAATCAGAATAAACTTCTCAACAATACTGAAGTTAGAAGAAAACAGAGGAACACTATCAAGTTTCTGAGAGAAAATTATGTCTAACCTTGAATTCTATGTTCAACCAGACTATAATTCCAATGTGAGGCCAGATTAAATATATTTACAAACACACAGTTTTAAAATAACACATCTCCATGTTCCTTTTTCACAGCAAACTACAAGTGTCACCAAAATGAAGGAGCTAAGCCAAAAGAGAAAATAAGAGCTACACCACCAAAGAGAATCATCAGAAGAATAATAAAGGGAGATCCCTAGATACTAGCTATGCATCAGGTTTATACAAGGCCAACAACTATTACACATAGAAGTAGATCAGAAAGCTCCAGGGGACTTCTTCAATATGCACACGTATTTTTAGGAAAGATTTAGACAACCAGTAGAGTAGTTGAGATGTTATTACTGATATGTACAAAGAAACCTGTGTGTACAAATGTACAAAACCGTAAGCAAATAAACAACAAAACAATTACTAAAACAGAAAGACAAAAAGTTGTATAGGAAAAAAGTAACCTTAGTTTACTAAAATCAATCATCTCTAACAGCACATATAGTCACAATAAGAAACAATTACTACTGACCTAACAAAATTACTTTTAAGAAGATGAGAAAATATACTTTTGTGAGATGAGGACAAGAAGACAAACACTAAACTCAGACCTGGAGTGGGAAATCAATAAATACCTACACATCTGAATAATCAAAAAGTAGCAAATATATATATGTGTTACTCAGAAACATGGAAGTAAATACCAGCTGAGAAAGCTATTAATGATTTCCTCTATGAAAAAGAAAATAGGCATTACAAACTTACAGAATCAGTCAATCCTTCAAATTTTATATATAGTTTCAATAAAACTTTTTAAAGATTATACCAACAAATTGATATAGTCTCAAAATTCATTATTATCAAAATACTCAGATTAGCAAACATGATGAAAATACAGTCTCTGCTTAGTGAGTTTACAAACTATCACGTCTATTCCTAGCTAGATTTTCTAGCTCAACCTCTCTGGAAGATTACCTTGTGCCATTAAACGAGGTGATTTTCTTGGTGATCTCACTGAATTTTCTTCTACTTTGTCCCTCAAGTTCCTGTTGGGTAAAATCAGTTCTTCTTCATCAATGGTATCATTGCCACTTTCTTTAACAACTCCTTCATCCATAATATCGTCAAGACCAACAACTAGAGAAAAAACAAAAACAAGAAAATTAATTTTTAAAAATACTAAATATCTTAAGTATTTAAAGGCAGTTACAGAAAACACTGTGAGACATTTTAATGCAATACTAATACTACACAGTCTTGAAAATCTAGGTCTATTTCTATTATGTGATACTGCCACTACCAAGCTCCCAATTCAGATTTACAAACTTTTACCTTATGAGGTAACTAGTCAGAGTAGATTAGCTATAATTGTTCTTGATTTGACCTCCACTGTCATTCTCACTTATTATTCAATGAAGCTCTGTGAACACTGTAAGCAACTATACCTGAAATACTCAATTATCCCAATTTTAGTTAAAGTAGTATAAAATTTTAATACCCGGAAAAACTTGTGATTCTAAGTACATGCTAGACCCAAAAGATTCCAGTTCGAAGTATAATTTTATTACTTAAAGACTTTACACTACATGTATAGAAAGTAATACAGGTACACCTTTAAGCAATAGCAAAAAAAAAAATATACACAGAGAGAAATGAAAAACGTTTAACTTCCCCCTCTCCCAAATGCCAGGTAAAATGGTAGGTGTATAGCTATATAATTAAATGACCTTCTAGTCAAAAGAGAGAGCATTTCATTTAATGGGGAGGGGGAGATATGGAAAAGGATTGGGGGATGTTGAAGAAAATATAAATATCGTATTTATACTGTCATTGGGTTTATTTCTGTATATAAAAAATTTATTTTACTTAACTAGCTGACATACAGCAATTCTAAATGTGCAGCTGTATGAAATCTTGTAAAGAGATTCTGATTATTTAGATCAGAAGGCCTGGATTCAAATCCCAGCTAAAACACTTAAATAAAACTTGACCAAGTCACTTAACCTCTCTTTCAGTTTACCTCTAAAATGAGAATAACAATACCTGTCCTACCTACCTCACAGAGCTGTTGTGAGGATCAAGTGAGATGATGTATGAGAACTCACTTTGTAAACTTTAGAGCACTATACAAATGTTAGTTATTATCTTCATCCTAGGGGTTAGAAGGAACCTCAAGAAGTTATCTAGTCCTCATCTTTGTATCCAAGAAGAACTTCAATTAAAAGAGCTCAACAAGATAGTGGTCTATCCTAAAATTTAAAGAGAACAAAATTCTTTATAAATATACTTTCAAATAGTACAATCTTTTTGAAGAGCACTTTGACAACAAACAGAATAATGAAACTACTTATATACTTTGACCAATAAATTATAAATAGAATAAATTATGGAAAAAAGTTGGCCAGAAAACACACTGTGATCTGTTAGTAAAAAACAAAATGCATGTGTATGTACATTTAGACAAACAGAAAAAAAGATTAGCAGGAAATAGTTGAAAATTATAATAGCTATTCTATAAAAGATAATATACTTGTTTCCTGTTTTCCAGATTTCCTGCTATATTCATGTATTACTCTCAAGAATAGTCTATACTTCAATCACTAACCTACGCACTAAAAGCTCAGAGAAGAATGTATTTAAGGAAAATTCATCAAGACTCACTTAAGATATAAAATGGGTGGAAAGTTCAATTAGAAGGCTATTTTGCCATGATGAAATATTTATGCTGTCATACATTCACACACATTCTCAAAAAAATTTTAATATTCATTTAAAAAAGTAAAATTTAAGACTACTTTTCATCCCAATTTTATATAAAGCATATATACAATGTATGTACTACAAATATGCACAGAAAGAGATGGACAGGGAAAAAAAGGACTGGAGTGTTATCAGTGATTATCTCTAGTGGTAAGGTAGATAAGGAATTCAAGTTTTCTACATTATTGTTATACTGTCTCTGTGTTTTCCAACTTTTTTTTTTACAATCAGCATGTATTCTGTACTGTAATCAGGAGAGAAAGGAAAAACTCAAAAGAGGAAAATAGTCCAGAAGAAGGGTAATTAAAGCCTGATCAACAGTGTTGGCAGGGAGTGAAAAGGTATTGTCTGGATTTTAGGGCTACACTGCAAAGCAAAAATCAATGGGATTTAGCAAGCCAAATCCAAAGGTCAATTATTAGGTTACTCCCTGTCCTAGTAGCTTCTGACATAGCTTACCCATTTCTCCTTTCTGAATCCCTTTCTCCTCACTTAGCTTTTGAACATCACACATCTTCTTCTCTCCAGCTACTTCTCAGTATCCTTTGATACAGCTTTCTTTTCTTGCAAAGGTCTACACAATGGAGGAGAGGACTTAAGGGTTCAATCCTTCCATCTCTTTCTTATCTACACTCAAACCCCACTAAGTGATCTCATCCAGTACCACCCATACTTGGACAACCCCCAAAATTATTTTCTCCAGGCCCAAGCTCACATCTAACCTTTGGAAGAATATAATTTGGTATCTCCACGAGGTCTAACAGGTATTTCAAGCTTAACATACTGAAAATAAACACTGCTTCTACCCATCCCTCCTCAATAAAACTGTCCCTCGTAAGGTATTCCTGGTCATGGGACCTCCATTCACCCACCTGTTCAAACCTAAAACCCTAGAACTATCCTTAGCTTCTCTCTCTTCATGTACCACATCCAAGTGATCAGCATATCCTGCTAGTTCTATCGAAAAACATAATCACTCAGGGTACCTGGGTGCCTCAGTCAGTTAAGCAGACCAGCTCTTGATTTCGGCTCAAGTCATGATCTCAGGGTCCTGGGATAGAGCCCCGCACTGGACTCTGCTTGAGGATTCTCTCTCCCCCTCCCACAGCTCATGCACACAAACTCTCCATCCTCTAAAATAAATAAATCTTGGGGTGCCTGGGTGGCTCAGTTGATGAAGCACCTGCCTTCAGCTCAGGTCAATGAACCCAGGGTCCTGCTTCTCTCCCTCTCCTGCTCCCCCTGCTTGTGCTCTCTCTCTCTGTCAAATAAACAAATAAAATCTTTTTTAAAAAAATAAAAATAAATAAATCTTTAAAAATATAAAATCTATCACTTCTGACCATTTACCACATTCACAGCTAACATTCTACTATAAATTACCATCATCTCAACTATACCATAATAGCGTCCCAGGTTCTTCTACTGACATACCCCACATACACACCTCACATACACTATGATCCTTCTAAAATATTAAGTCCTATCTTGTTACCATTTTTCTGTTCAAGACCCTCCAAACTCTACTACCGCACTTATATTTATGTCCAAAATCCTAGCCAGGGCCCACAGGATCCTAAGATCTTCCCCAGCCAACTTCTCTGACTTAGCATCTACCGATTTATGCCTCACTCTACTCTAGTCACACTGGCCTTTCCTGATATGGGAGAGGCAAAGATTATCTCAGGGTCTTTGTCCTTGCTAGTCTCTCTGCTTGGGGTGCTCTTCTCCCACATTTCCACGTGGCTCACTCTCTTTAAGATACACCCAAATATCACCTTCTCAGATAAACTTTTCATAACAATCTTACCCAAAACAGCACATATTCCCATCACTGCCTGCTCAGTGTACTTTACTCTTTAAAACATGTTTCACACTACCTGATTTAAGTATCTGTTTAACTACCTTCTCCAGCAGAACATAAGCTCTGCAAGTCAGAACTCTATCTCTTTATTTGTTGCTGAAACTCCAGAACCTAGAATAAGGACCTGGTAATACAGGAAGCACTCCAGAATTATTTGCTGAGCAAAAGAATGAGGGAAAAGAAGGAGTCAGAAAAATTTAAATGTTGATGAGTGAGAGAAAAATGTTTTCAATAACAGAGAAAGAGATAAGTTGGAAAGAACAAACTTGGAAGTGAGGTGCTGACTTCACCTTTTGGATATATACTGATGATACAAAGAAAAAGAACAGGCAAAAGAAGCATCAAGCTAATACAGTATCACACACAAAAAAAGGGTAAGGAAAATTTCAGTCAAGTAGGATTAGGAAGGTTAATGCTACAAGAGAAAACAATGGAGAAAAAATCCACTAATTTGACACAGAGAAGCAGAGAATCAGATGACAAGAGGTTAGAAAGTGCATGAGTAAAGAATGACAACTACAGTCTCTTTTATTTTTAAGACATTTAATGGTAAAAGACAGAAAGGGGGGAAATCAATTAAAGAAGTTAAGAGGGACAAAAGGTGATTTTTCTATATAAGTGACAAATGGGAAAGGGGAAATAGAAGGAGGTATGGTAGGGAGAATCACCTCTACCAAAAAAGAGAGATGAGGAAATGGGAATGGGAAGGGAGAGAGAATGTGGCAAAAAAACAGTGAGGGGCAGGAGGTAGAGAGAGGAAAGGGGAAGAAGGGAAAATCAAAAAAGACCCCAGCATGTTTGTGTGTGCTGGAAATTAACTTTAAAGGTAAGTGATGTTTTGAGGTCCCATCATCATACAAAAACCTCCTACGTCAACCTACAATTAGAATACCTCAGACTTCATCTGAGCTATTTCTGAGTTGAGATTTCCAAGAACACAAGAACACAGCCTTTTTTGTACTCCTGCTCTATCTGGCAACACATACATTTCCTTCACCTCAAAAGCCCAGCTTTATATTAAATCAAGCTCTACATGGTCTCTAACATTTCCAGGGCTCTCATGTGAACAAGGGCCCCAACAAGTAAAGCACCTACTAACCTCTCTGTGCCTCAAATTCTTCAATCAAATGGAGAAAATACTAGTGGGTCAGAGGGCTACTGTGATGATTAAAGTAATATGTATAAAAGGCTTGGAAGAGTATCTGGCACTTAGAAAGCACTATATTTACTGTTTACTTCTGTTTCAGTCTCTCCCCATCCCACGTACCCACCATAAAAAATTATGTATTCCCTCTCCCTCACTGTTTTTCTTCAACTACCCTTAGAACAAATAAAATTTTAAAAAGTATCTGATATTTCTTTCTTCTGAAATAAATTTCATTCATCTGACTAAAGTAATTCACAGTGCAGAATGAATACTCTAGGGCAAACCCCTCCCAATCAGGTATTCATATTTTTTAAAGAGTTTGATCCAACTAGTTCTGCTAAGAAAATAAATATAAATAAAGGAGAATCTGGACTCTTTTCAGAACACTGCCTATTCTCAGGGTCCTCCCATACTTCCCCCTCCTTCCGCCACAAGGCCAACCAAGATTCATTTGATATCCAGCTTTTTAAATTCACTAAAATGGGAACTCTGAGTTACCAAAATAATGTAATGAGCTGGATTCTTTAGGACAGAAGTGTATGGTCATGGCATACAGAAAGAAACTATATACTTTTTCCTCCCTTCCAGATTCCAGAATTAGATGTCACTCTCATTTTGAAATTTTGGCATAAAATCTATCATCATACTCATAAGTCCTTGTGAATTCAGATCACATTAAAATTCCTCCCATCCCTATCCACAAATGGGCCTAATTAAATCTGCTGAGTTCTTGGCACCAGTCAAGTCTATGTAAAGTCCTCCTGACACTAATATTACTTTATTCCAAATTATTTCCAATCTATCTTTCTGGGAAGAGGAGTTAAATGAAATAAAGAAAATAAAACCAAATGATTTGGAGTTAAACTTACTGAATTTCTCAACAACCAGGATTAGTTTAAATCACTTTAATTCCATATTTAAAAAAAAAATACCACACACAAATACAGTAGGAAATTCTTCCCATCTGACATCCCTTAATTCACACTGGCAGTACAAAGGCCAAACTCTACTGCTTTTATCTCAACTACAATTATTTCCTCTATTATAAAAGTTGGCATTAAATATCAGACCTGAGATAAACCTAAAGAGCAAGCATGATGTTGCAACGTTCCAATAAAGGTTAGGTATCTATTTACAGGACTTGCGTTTGAAGTAGAAAAAGAAATTATATGGTTATATTCTCCTAACAGAGGCACCAGAGCTTTTTCCTCTAATATTGCAGAATACCACGCAGCCTCTATTTAAGACTCTCTTCAGTGAGAGTTCTTTCCTTCATGGATGATTCATCCACTCACTCCTAGAAGTGGTGGTGTGATATACATCAAGTTGTATGTTACATAAAATGAACCATTTTGATGCACTTATCATTTTAGATATTAGATGTTCCTAATGTGAAAAATATAAATATTGCTATCATGCACACATATCTTTTTTCCCCTTCAATTCTTTCTTTATAATAAACTTTAAAACATAGGTTTCATTCTTTGACTATGTCAAAGAATGAAAATATACGTATTTTACTATTTTATATATCTCATGTTATGTCTTTCCATAAAGATTATAAAGAATTTTGACAGCACAAAGAGCTTTGTATTAATAAAACCTCACTGGCATTGAGTTCCAGATTTTCAAAAGAAAGTTACTTAAAAAACCTTGAACACTTCAGATGTGTATACTGTCTTTTTGTATTTCTTTAGCTCTGCTTACTCCCCCACTCAGATGTGGGGTTTTTCTCTCCAATGTATATGAATTCTTTCTGTAATACCTATGTTACCTATTTGATACAAGTATTTTCCCTTGTTTACCTTATTTTATTATTATTTGGTGTCACTCTAAGCTAATTTTCCTCAGAATGCTGTCTTCAGTTACTCCAATACTATCAAATTATGCATCCTTTCAGCTGTAATTTAAAACACTCTGAAGTTTTATATTTAAGTGTGCACAAATATTTCAACTTTTGCCAAACTCAACTTCATACTTTGGGTAAAACTTATCAGTATGTCGTGGAAAGGGGATTTTCTATCAAATATGTATAGACACTGGGTTAAAGCAAATTAGAAGAGTTTTTTCACTGCAGATCTTCAGACTTCAATATGCTAAACAGGAATTATATGAGGGAAAGAACCATATGTGGTATGGCTGTCTTCCAAGCTTTATATTCAAATTCACATTCACTCTCTCTCTCTCTCTCACACACACACACCAAAAAACATACACCAAAATGCTAATAATGGTTATTTCAGAGATTTTCCCCCTTTCTTCTTTTTTACATTTTCTAATCCATCTCACAAAAAATAGTTCTAGAAAAAGAAACTAGAAAGACACACACTAAACAAATGTTTTCTATGTAGAGGTTAGTAGTATTATTGGTGCCTCTTTATATTTTTCTTTTTTATCAAAATTATACATCCAAATGGTCTTACAGAGTTGTCTCTAGTTTTATAAAGTTTGTTAATAAAAACATTAATGCCCAGGAACCACCTCTCCCACTAAACTTCAAAAACTCGGGGCGTCTGGGTGGCTCAGTGGGTTGGGGCCTCTGCCTTTGACTCAGGTCATGATCCCAGGGTCTTAGGATCGAGCCCCGCACCGGGCTCTCTGCTCAGCAGGGAGCCTGCTTCCTCCTCTCTCTCTGCCTACTTGTGATCTCTCTCTGTCAAATAAATAAATAAAATCTTTTAATAAATAAATTAAATAAATAAACTTCAAAAACTCACTGGGAAAACGAAGACATTGAACCCTGCACTGAAAGGTTGCTGTGAAAACTGAACATGATTTCTAATACAGTGTTTGGTGTGCAAATAAGAAGATCTTAAATGGTAACAATTATTAATGAATTTTGGAAGATCTTTTCAAATAACTTTCTGTAGTCCTAAGCACCCTGCATCTGACCCCCTCTCAACTGCCTAAATAATTTATTTTCAATCAACATTCTATCAAGCTAATGTAAAAGTGAGATCGTAATCATTCCCTAAAAATTTTTAATTCCATCCTAGAATACTATAAATTACTTACCTTCCTGTTAATTCCTTTAAAAACATTTACTTAGTACCTACTATATGTCACATGTTGGCCTAGATTATTCTAGATACCAATGATACAGAATACTTAAAATGAAATGACCTGGTTTCCTCAAATAAATATCAAGAAAGGGGATGAAAGGGAACTTACATAGACTGATATATACTTACATACTAACCAACTTCATATATTGACCTTATTTCAATTCCAATTCATACTTTTAAAAAAATATTTAGGGAACTGGGTAAAACTGAAAGCTGATGGACTGCACACTTGAAAATATTAAGAACTATCTTTAAACATTTTAGGCTGGATAATATTATTGTGGCTATTTTTTAAAAATAAAGAACTCTTTTTTTTAAGATTTTCTTTATTTGAGAGAGAAAGAGAACACAATTTGGGGGGGTGGCACAAAAGGAGAGGGAGAAGCACACTACACAATGAGCAGGGAACACAATATGGGGTTCAATTCCAGTACCCCAGGATCACGACCTGAGCCAAAGGCAGATGCTTAACCAACTGAGCATCTCAGGCACCCCAAGAGTTCTTATATTTTAAAGATACATACGGAAATACTTACAGATGAAATTATACGACTTCTGGGAGGTGCTTCAAATAATCTTGGAGCAGAGGGGTAAGGAGAAGCAAGTAGGGTATAAATGAATGAAATAAAACCAACTATTAACTATTTAAGCTAAGTAACAGGTACATGTAGGTTCATTACACTATTCTTACTGCTTTGCTCTTTTCCATAAATTACAAAATTTTTAGGGTGCCTGGGTGGCTGGCTCTGTTAAGCGTCTGCCTTCAGCTCAGGCCATGATCCCAGGGTCCTAGGATCAAGTCCAGGACTGGGCTCCTTGCTCAGCCAGGGACCTGGTTCTCCCTCTCCCTCTGCCTGCCACTCCCCCTGCTTGTGCTCTGTCAAATAAATAAATAAAATCTTTTTTTTTTTTAAAGATGTTGTTTATTTATTTGACAGACATCACAAGTAGTCAGAGAGGCAGGCAGAGAGAGCGAGGGAAGCAGGCTCCCCGCCGAGCAGAGAGCCCGATGCGGGGCTCGATCCCAGGACCCTGAGATCATGACCTGAGCTGAAAGCAGAGGCTTTAACCCACTAAGCCACCCAGGTGCCCCAATAAATAAAATCTTTAAAAAAAATTTTTTAAAACGGTTTCCATGAAATGGAAGCTTCATTTTAATGAGAGTGAGACAAGCATACATCCTGTTAGATAAGTCTTAACACTTAAAAGGAAAAAGTAAGAGTATGGAGTATGGAGAGGGGAACAAAGGATGGTTTGTAATTTTAAACAGAACAGCCAGGGAAAGCCAAGGATAGCCAAGGATACTTGTATTGGTTGTTTCTTCACAATAGCTTCGGGGCCAAAGGAAAAGTGAAGACTGATATCCAGGCCCCTGTCTGCTCTCCAAGTCTTTTTTTAATTCCCCAAATAACACTGTATAGTCTAGAATGGGCCGGGAAACAACAATGCTGAGATGACTTTGCAGCAAAAACCTGAACAAGTTGTGGAAACAGCTATCTAGAAGCATATTCAAATACCTGGATTCTGAAGAAGGAACATGCCTAGGATGTCAGAACAGAATGAACGGTGGTCTGTGTGGCTACATCAGGGAAAGTGAGGAGGAAAATAGCAGATAAAACTGCAAAGGTATCAGGGGAAACTAAGAAGGGTCTAGGCCACAAGGACTTTAGCTTTTTTTCTCTCTGTGAAATAGAAAGTTACCAAAGCACTATGAACACAAGGGTGATATGACCTAACGTTGTAAAGGATTACTTTCGGTGCTCTTTTCAGACCAGACTGTAACAAATCCCCAAGGGCAAAAGCTGGAAAGCCACTTATAGGCTAATGGGATAATCCAGGTGAGAGATGGTAATGGCTTAAGACCACAGTGGTAGTGAGAAAATGAGAAATCTAAGTAGTCAGATTCTGGATATATCCTAAAAATAAAGTCAACAAAATCTGCTGACCAACTGAATATCAAAATGTGAAAGAAAAGGATAGGTAAATAACGACTCCCAAGTGTTTTGCCATGCAACTCAGAGAGTTGTTATTTACAGAGATAGGAAAGACTATTGAAGAAGTGGTACTAGGGGAACTGGTGAGGGGGAATGAAAAAGAAAATGACAAAGAAAGCATTAACAGTTCAGTTTTAGATATTAAGCTTAAGATGCCCGATAGACATCCAAGTTTAAGTTGAGACTAAAGATATAGATAAATACATAGAAAGATACAGATATTATATAAGCTTAATTATAAAGAGTATGTTTTTAAAATTTTAATCTCTACACCCTACATGGGACTTGAATTTAGAACCAAGTTCAAGAGTCACATGCTCTGCCAACTGAGCAAGGCAGCCACCCCATGCAGAGTTTTTAAAGTTATAAAACTGGATAAAACCAGCACAACAAGAAGTAGGAAGAGAGAAGATACCTAAAATCTGAACCCTGAGATACTCCAGTGTTTAGGTCGGGAAAATGACTAGGAGTATCAAAAGAAACAGAGAAAGAAGATAGGAAGGCAAAAGTATAAGGAAGGAAGCTATAAACCAATCAAGTGAAAAGATCATTTCAAAAGGCTGAGATCAACTGAGTTAAATACCACTGACAGAAGAAAAGAACAATGCCCTTGGAAAAGTGATAGTAATTATAACCCTGTGGAGTAGGTAGAGCAAAATCAGATTTTGGAGGAAAGATACTGTAGATAGCACAGAAAATTCTTTCCACGAGTTTTGTGCAAGCAAAGAGCAAAAGAAGAGGATAATGTAAATATATGAGAAATATGAAAATGCATATAAAATGAACTTCCATGTTGTGTGATAACAATGAAATTCAATTGTAACGACTGACAGGCACGCCTTGGTGGCTCAGGTCATGATCCCAGCCCACATGCTGCTCCTTGCTCAGCAGGAGCCTGCTTCTCCTTCTCCCTCTGCCTACTGCTCCCCCTGCTTATACTCTGCCTACTGCTGCTCCCCCTGCTTAGACTCGCTCGCTGTCAAATAAATAAAATCTAAAAAAAAAGACTTTGACAGAGTGTGTGTGTGTGTGTGTGTGTGTGTATATATATATATATATATATATATATGCCCTTTTTAGACTTCAATTCTACCAAGCACAAATAAAACAAAAACTACAGTGGATACCCCATCATGTTACCTACAAATCATGCCTATGGAAAAAGAAAATAAAAACCTACGTTTCAAAACATGAAAATCTAATTTCATAAATATCTAAATATAGGATATAAGGACTAAATTCATACCAAAGGTTTTTCTTTTTTTTTTTTTTTTTGAAACTAACCAGGAAATATTTATTATGAAATTAAGGAAAATATCAAAATGCATGTAACAGGGACACCTGGGTGGCTCAATCGTTAAGCGTCTGCCTTTGGATCAGGTCATAATCCCAGGGTCCTGGGATTTAGTCCTTCATCAGGCTCCTTGCTCAGGTGGGAGCCTGCTTCTCCCTCTGCCTGCCACTCCCAGGGCTTGTGCCTACTCATGCTCTCTTTATAACAAATAAACCTTTGGGGGGTGGGGGAGGGAATGCACATAACAAATTTTCACATGGATTAGATTAGCTCCATCCCATTCTTCTAAACACAAGTGTAAAGAAGAAAGCAACTTGCAGCCCACACCTAACTCTGGTAAACTTAGTGACCATGTAAATACTGTTAATATGAGCTTGAGTGTTTAGGGAGTACTGGGGAGTACTTAGTTGCTTAAGGATTGCTTCTGATTATCTAAATTTTGTTTTTATTTCTTAGCTTCTTTTTTTCTTTTTTGGTGGGACAGTACAGGGGGAAATCTGTGTTTCACTGTTCATCTACATATTCTATCAATTAGAGACACACCTCAGTGAAAAACTAAGTGCGAATGTAATCAATCATGTAATCACAATCTAAGGGGATACTAGAGTTACTTATTAACAGTGGATTACTTTAATCTGACAAAAGGACTGACTAATCGCCACTTAAATTAATGAATACTTTTCATTTGCTCTTTCTCTACATGGATGTATTTCACTTACTCAGGAACCCAGGAACTTCAAAGGCTGGCCACTGCCAAGTCTCTAAGAAGGCTGCTTCTTGGGCGCCTGGGTGGCTCAGTGGGTTAAGCCGCTGCCTTCGGCTCAGGTCATGATCTCAGGGTCCTGGGATCGAGTCCCGCATCGGGTTCTCTGCTCCGCGGGGAGCCTGCTTCCTCCTCTCTCTCTCTCTGCCTGCCTCTCTGCCTACTTGTGATCTCTCTGTGTCAAATGAATAAATAAAATCTTTAAAAAAAAAAAAAAAAAAAAGAAGGCTGCTTCTTTAATGTTACCTCCACATTGAGACCTCTGACCAGCCCAACTCAAACCATGGCCTCCAGCACCAAACAACCAGATATTTTCTATTATATATTACACTTTTTGTAAGCTCCATGAGGAGGGGCTTTATTTGTCTCAAACAAAACTGTACTCCCCAGCAGTGAAAACAGTCTGGTACCTGATAGGTATGCAATAAATATTTATTAAATAAACAGAGAGTACCAATCATTTTTATGCCAAAGCAAATCATTATACCTCACACTGTGGATTATGCCGTAAGCTCCTGATGCCCGGAATACTATTTAATGAGATTCCATAAAACAAAACTTTTTTGAAAAAAATGTGATTTAACCATCCTGTAATATGTATCTTACCATTATTAACTGAGTTTCCCATTTCAATGAATCAGATTCCAGTTATGCACTTTGTTCTATTACATTTGGTTTGCTTTTACTCATATATAAGAGAAAGCCAAAGATAAATGAAGCTGAGAAAAAGTTCTTAAAGGATTATGTATCTTTCAGTAGGTAACACTTAAACAATTAATATTTCTGATCTGTAATGGCCCAAAGAAGACTTTTAATGACATTATAAACAATATAAAGTAAAATGTAAATTCCATGAGAGCAGGAATTTGTCATGCTTTCTAATATATCCCTAATTCCTAGAACACAGCTGAACATAGTGTTCAACCTTAAACACAGTTTGAATGAACTACATAAAAACATCATTGTTCCCAAGTTTCCATCTCAAGAGATTAGAACCTCTACCTTAAACAAGACTCTAATCAGGAAATTACCCTTAGCAAGCAGAGAAACAGAAAAGAACACCTCTACTTCAGCATAGTAGTGTTGATTGACACCTTGCACTGTGACCCCTTGCAGGACTCAGAGTAAGAATGCTAACAATTTAAAAAACAAAAAATCAGAAATATCCCACCATGGAACAACCAAACAACAACAAAAACCTACTCACTCAAAAAGATACAATTAGTAGCTTTTTTTCCAGGATATATGCATAGGAACTAATTCCCCTGAAGAGTAGAACTGATGAAGTCTCTAAAAGGAACTTTGGCCATGTACATTACTTACAGATTAAAGACATAACCTTCCATTTACAACTGCTTTCTGAAGCAGTTGTACAATACAATACTTAGGAATAAGTTTAACAAAGGAGGTAAAAGATCTGTACACTGAAAACTGTAAGACACTGATGGAAAAAAGGAAGACGACACAAGTAAATGGATAGATGTTCCATCATGGATTAGAAGAATTAATGTTAGGGGTGCCTGCGTGGCTCAGTCAGTTAAGCCTAAGACTCCTGATCTCAGGGTCATGAGCTCAAGCCCTGTGTTGGGCTCCATAAAAAGAATTAATGTTAAAATTTCCGAACTACCCAAAGCAATCTACAGATTCAATGCAAGCCCTATCAAAATTCCAATGGCATTTTTCACAGAAATAGAACAAACAATCCTAAAATTCCTATGGAACAATAAAAGACCCCAAATAACCAAAACCACCTTGAGAAAAAAGGACAAAGCTAGAGGCATCACACTCCCTGATTTCAAGCTACAATACAAAACTACAGCAATCAAAACAATATGGTACTGGCGAAAAAAACTACACACAGATCAATGGAACAGAATAGAGAGCCCAGAAATAAACCCATGCATATATACTTTATTTGCATAATTAATTAATGCAATTAATTTATGACAACAGAGCCAAGAATATACAATGGAGAAAGGACAGTCTCTTCAATAGACAGTGTTGGGAAAACTGGATAGTCACATGCAAAAGAATAAAAAGTGGACCTCTGAGATCTCACACCACATACAAAAATCAACTCAAAATTAATTCAACACTGGCTCATAAGACATGAAATCATAAAACTCATGGAAGAAAATACAGAGGGTAGATTCCTCATATAAGCCTTGGCAATACTTTTTTCAATTTGACACCAAACACAAGGGCAACGAAAGCAAAAATATATAAGGGGACTACATCAAACTAAAAAGTTTCTACACAACAAAGAAAATCATCCACAAAATGAAACAGCAACCTACAGAATGGGAGAAAATATCTGTATATCATATATCTAAAAAGGGACTAATATCTAAGGTATATAAAGAACTCACACAATAGCAAAAACAATCCAATGAAGTAACAGGCAGAGGAACTGAATAAACATTTTTCCAAAAATAGACATACAAATAAATAGACAGGTATATGAAGAAAAGGTGTTCAACACCCCTAATCATCAGAGTAATGCAAATCACAACCATGATAAATTACCACCTCACATCTGTTAGAATGGCTGTCTTCAAAAAGACAAAAAATAACAAGTGTTAGTGAGGATGTGGAGAAAAGGTAACACTTGTTCACTATTGGTATGAACATAAACTGGTATAGGCATTATGGAAACAGTACAGAAAATCTTCAAAATACTAAAAATAGAACTGATATGATATGATCCAACAATCCACTTCTGGGTACATATCCAAACCAAACAAAAACAGGGTATCAAAGAAATATCTGCCCTCCCATGTTTGCAGCATTATTCGCAATAGCTAAGATACACAAACTGAAGTGTCCATCAATGAGTGGATAAAGATGTGGTGTCTATCTATTTAGATAGTGTGGTATGTAGATATAAAGATAGATAGACAGGCACACAACAAAATATTATACAGCCATGAGAAAAGAAGGAGATCCTGACATTGGAGATTAAATGGATGGACCCTGAATACTATGCTAAGTGAAATAAGTCAAGAGAAAGAGAAAGACAAATACTACATGGTATCACTAATATGTAGAGTCAAAAAAAAAAAGTCAAACTTATAGAAACAGACTATAAAA
Organism: Mustela erminea; assembly: GCF_009829155.1. NCBI lineage: Eukaryota > Metazoa > Chordata > Mammalia > Carnivora > Mustelidae > Mustela > Mustela erminea. The sequence goes on along the minus strand of NC_045617.1, from coordinate 105,974,056 downwards.
ATGTGGATGCTGGTGGGTGGGGGAAATAGGGAGAGGCTGAGGTTGGTAAAGGGTACAAACTTCCAGTTATAAAATGAATATGATCTGAGGATCTAATGTAAAACACAAGATCTATAATTGATACTTTATTCCATAACTGAAACTTAATGAGAGATAAAATGTTCTTATCCAAAAAAATGTATGAACATGAATATATCAGGTGATGATGTATTAATTAACGAGATGGGGAATCCTTTCACAAAGTATACATATATCCAATTACCATGATATACATTCTATATGTCTTAAAATTTTATATGCCAATTATAACTTAATAACACTGAAAATTTTTTAAAAATACATGACTTTAAAAAAACCCGTCAACTCTGCAATGAATTTAGATTACATAAGAGAATTATTACAACTTGAATAACACGAGAAAAAAACGTGAAAATACCTGCCAAGCTTAAATATACCTAGGTAAAGGTCTTGACTTAATGAGCAAAATATGAATACTGTATGTATTTAGTCTTCAAGCAACTGTATATATAGTAAAACATATATTACATTTGATAATGTAGGCTGAAAGGTCAGTACACACTTTCTGTCATTTCAGTAAGTCTCCCACGCTCTTACAAATAAACTGGACTGGGTGAGTCCTGATCAAGTTCATTTCAGTTAAGGTTCTAATTCTAGAGCCCTTCCTAAGGAAAAGTAAATAGCAGGCATCAGTGAAAAACTACTTTATAAAGTTTATTTTTGTCTGTGTTACATACATGCACCTTTATTTACAAGCATGCACCCCCTACTTTTATTTCATGTATTTTTAATCTCATTTCCCTAAGATTTAAAAAAATCCAAAGTTCCAAAGGCATTATTTAAAAAGGAGAAGTAAATCATTAAAAAGAGTTTTTTCCCCAAGTATATTTGTCTTAGGTCCAATTAATGAAGGGACCAAAAGCCCTACCTACTAAAACAGTACCTAAGGATACCACTAATACTGAATGATATAATAATTTGTTTCCTAAGATAATTCAATCAACAGTTACTAAATTCATGTTCACTACATTGATATTAAAAAAAAAAAAAGTTATGTAACATATTTTAGAAAATGACCCACTCAAAAGTTTTTTGGGTGGCTCAGTGGGTTAAGCCGCTGCCTTCGGCTCGGGTCATGATCTCAGGGTCCTGGGATCGAGTCCCGCATCGGGCTCTCTGCTCAGCAGGGAGCCTGCTTCCTCCTCTCTCTCTGCCTGCCTCTCTGCCTACTTGTGTTCTCTCTCTGTCAAATAAATAAATAAAATCTTAAAAAAAAAAAAATCACTTTAAAACTACCTCTTTCTTGGGGACTACCTTACATGGGATAATTACTTTCATAAAACATCATCACACTGGTATTTCTCTATTAAAGCCAATATCGGGCTGCCTGGGTGGTTCAGTTCCATTAAGCATCTGTCTTCAGCTGAGGTCATGATTCTGAGGTCCTGGGATCAAGCTCTGTGTCAGGCTCCCTGCTCAGCAGAGAGTCTACTTCTCTCTCTCCTTCAGCCCCTCCCCCCACCTGTGCTCTCCCTCAAATAAATGAATAAAATCTTTAAAAAATGTATTTTGAAAAAGTCAATATTGCTTATCCATTAGTCAAGGTCATTTATTTGACAATTCTGTGACCAAAGTGTATCAAATTTATTTAAAGAATTTCTATCTATGTTAAACCTTAAACCTAGATAAATTTTTCCACCAAATTCTATCAACAGATCACCTATCAAGATGACTTTTTACACATTAGATACACTTTTGTAAAGCTGCTTATTAGGAAATCTTTCATCAAGAAATTAACTATAATTACACATGTAAAAGAGGAAAATATGGTCCTAAGGCCAAAATTTAAATAATATTTAACTTCAGAATAAAAAAAGGCAATCAGTAAGTACTTTAAGAAGCACTATACCTCTGTAACAAAGCCAAAGTATGTAAATTCTCCCTACAAAAATGTATCCAACTGGACATCAATACATACATTTAAAAAGTATTCCATCTCCCTGATTACATCTAGGGCAATCTGAGCATATGAAATAAGAAGGACAATTTAAGCATCAAAAAAAGTGTAGGGGCACCTAGGTGGCTCAGTTAGCTGAGTGTCTACCTTCAGCTCAGGTCATGATCCCAGCCAGGGTCCTGGGATTGAGTCCCATTGTCAGGCTCCCTGCTCGGCCAGGAGTCTGCTTCTCCTTCTCCTTCTGCCTGAATGCATGCTCTCTCTCTCTCTTTGTGTGTGTCAAATAAATAAAATCTTAAAAAAAAAAAAAAAAAGGGTAACACATTTAAGGCATTTTTTTAAAATCTGCGTACCCATTAAAACAACCTAAAAGGAAAGATCCAAAAATCAACCACCTTTGACACTGGATGTAACCTAGGAACTGAAATCAAATGTTCATTCTTTCCCTTCAATCTGCCTCTTCAGGAGAAACTGCAGTTCAGAATAACCAGATAATAAGGGAAAACTTTCCTTTGCCAGAAGAATGCCAACAAATAAATGTAAAAGAAAATATAGAATTAGAAAATCATCACTTTACTACAAATGATTCTACCAAGTATCATCAATGGCTGCATAAAACCATTAGAGGAAAAGTTAATAAAGAACTAATATTTAATGTTGCCGAAGTTCTATCCCTACAGATCACTTGCTATCTTAAGTAAGGAAGCACAGTGTTGGCTATTGCCAAACCCAGTAACTGAATTTAACAACACAATGAAACACTGTAAGACTTCTTAATTTGATATAATATTAACTTAAACAGCTTCACCTATGACGGAATCTTGCCAGTGTTTAACCTGAATCTGATCAAGCTTTTAATCCTAACCTCCAATTTGCAGGAAATAAAAGGAAGAGAAAAAGCTAACTAATATCACAAAGCAACAATATTAAAAATCTAAAGCCTGAAGCATTCCTAAGAAATATCTGGTCTTATTTCTTCAAAAAGTCAGTATCTCTGGAAAAGAAAGTGGGAAGCTTCAGAAACAGAATTAAATAGAACACTTAAATCCCTTGATTATATCTTGATTTGAACAAACCAAATGAAAATGATTATTTTGTGGACAAATGGCATACTTGAATGTGGACAGGATATTTTAGAGAATTATCTATTTTTTAGATGTGCTTATGACACTGTCATGTAGAAATACTTTTTTTGTAGATGCATGATGAAGTTATAAACTGATTAGATGGAAGGAGTAGGTACACATTGATAAATGGAAGTAGCCTTTACACCAAAACAGTAATAGCTGAATCTTAGTGATGATGCATGTGTGTATACATTCTTCCTGTTTCAGTATGTTTTAAATTTTATGTTTCAAACTTATGGTTAAAATTTTAAATAAAGTTTTAGATTAGATTAAATAAATTTTTATAAAAAAAGAGAAGCTGAGGACACCTGGCTGGCTTCAGCTGGTAGGCAGGGCATGTGACTCTTGTTCTTGAGGTTCTAAGTTTGAGCCCCATGTTGAGTACAGAGATTACTTAAAAATAAAATCTTTAGAGGCACCTGGGTGGCTCAGTCATTAAGCATCTATCTACCTTTGGCTCAAGTCATAATCCCAGCGTCCTAGGATTGAGCCCTGCATTGAGCTCCCTGTTTGGCAGAAAGCCTGCTTCTCCCTCTCCCACTCCCCCACTTGTGTTCCCTCTCTCACTGTGTCTCTCTCTGTCAAATAAATAAAGTCTTTAAAAAATAATAAAATAAAATATTCAAAAAGAAAAAAAAGCTCAAAATAAAATATATCCTTAATCAGGTATCTGAACAGCATATATTTGATTTATAGCCCATTTTGTTCCAAAACAGATTTAAAGTGGTCTTATAAAAGATAAACAAGATAATATTTAAAAGGAAAAAAAAAAGTAAGAAAATAAGATAAAGTCAAGGATGATGTAAGTACCTAGAATGAGTTACATATATTCACATTTTCTGAAGCTTAAAAGTCAAAGTTTGTCAGGTATTTATCAAAAACTCTTTAAAAAGAAGAATATGAAAAAACGGTCAGCATACATTAAAAGGTGCTGCCTCTAAATAAAATACCATTTCAATAGATAGCCTTTTAACAACTTCCATGAGACTTCAAGTATATACTAAACAAATGGTCTCTTAAGGAGGTATAGAGATCTAAAGGCATGTACACAAAATATCTGGCCAGGAATGAAGAATTACTATGTATACTGCTATCTAAAAACAAACAAGAAATTGAACTTCACTAATATTTAATCAAGCTGACACTAGTATCCCTGCTGAATTGTCAGTCACAACTGAAGACAGATAACCTAAGAGTGAGAATTCCATAAAGTGGTGGAGTTGGCACCCTTAAACCACTTGTTTGCCTTCAACATTTTGCAGTTATAGGATGTCATCAACACAGTTCTTTTAATATTTAAAAAAGAAAACCCTTTATAAGGGTGGACTGTTTACAGTAAGTTTCATAAGATGGGAAAGTACTATTAAAATATTTTTACTATAGAGAGATTGTCCATTAATTCACCACTAAGTCCTTAAGAAATGTTATACTTAAGGGTAAGTTATACATTCTTAGACTAATGTTTTATAAATGAGACAAGTTACAAGCCTCTTCTATTATAAGCACCTGAAAGGGATAGGTCATATAAAAAAATAAGCACCCTTAATCTGTCCTTTTTAGATAAAGGTGACATTTTTAGTAATGAGTAAGAAACTGTTTGTCAAAAAGAAACTTGGACTAACAGACTTATCTTAACTGTAGAGAACAGACCGACGATTACTAGAGGGGAGGTAGGCAGGAGAAATGGGTGAATAGGTGATGGGGATTAAGGAATGCACTTGTCATGATGAGTATTGGGTGATATATGGGATTACTGAATCACTATATTGAATACCTGAAACTAACATAATACTGTATGTTGTTAACTGTAACAGAATTAAAAGAGAAGAAGAAAAACAACAACAATAACAACAACTTGGGCTAAGAAAACTGATGTTTAGAAATGCTTCCATCATGATTTGTAACTAAAAATGAAATTTGGTACCTACAAAAAGAAATCTTACTAGACACTTTAGATTTTATTTATTTATTTATTTGAGAGAGAAAGAGAGTACAGACAGGAGGAGATGCAGAAGGGGAGGGACAAGGGGAAAAGAATCTCAAGCAGACTCTGTGATAAGCGTGGAGCCTCATTTCAGGACCCTGATCATGACCTGAGCAGAAACCAAGAACCAGACACTTAATGGACTGAGCCACCCAGGCGCCCCTCTTACTGGACACTTTAAAATTTTTCCAAATAAAAAGGTTTCGTGAGCTCAAATGATAAATCTTTTAAAAGGTAAAAATTTCCTGTTGGTTTAAAAGAATAACACACTGAAAAATGGCAGAAATGTTCCAGTTTAGCTGCAATAAAAGTCTCTGTATACCTGACAGGAACAAAAACCTAGGATTATAATCTGTTTTGTAGAGCCCACAGTGAATTTCTTCCATTTAAATATATGTATCTTGGGGAACCTGGCTGGCTCAGTGGGTTAAAGCCTCTGCCTTTGGCTCAGATCATGATTTCAGGGTCCTGGAAACAAGTCCCGCATCAGGCTCTCTGCTCAGCGGGGAGCCTGCTTCCCTCCCTCTCTCTGCCTGGCTCTCTGCCTACGTGTGATCTCTGTCTGTCAAATAAGTAAGTAAAATCTTCTAAATATACGTATCTTCCTTGACTTATGGCTTTCATCCATGAGTGCCATTAAAATTAAGCATCAAAATAAACTCCCCTTGGAACCAAACTGTATCAAAATAACAAGATGTAATTTTCAAAAATAAGTATAATTAATCAAACTGCACTCCAAAAAAGCTCTTGTACAATCGATAATTTTTACAGTGTATCATATGTTATCTATAGCTTCTTTTAAAATATCTTCATAAAAATATGTTATATGTTATATAATGGACATTAATATATAAGTACAGTAGGACAAGTATATCAATACACATACAAGTACTGATGAACACTCCAAAATGCCTAATAAACATGTATAGTCAAAAAAGTTTAGACAACATTATCTTAATGAAATAAAGCCTCAGATATACAAGGAGCAATTCTGATACCCACCCCTCAGAGTGAAGCAATACAAGAATTCAATCTCTCTTGGAATTTTTGAAATGAGCAGAAAACATGATATATGAACAGAGACCAGAAATTTTATGAACTGAGACCCGAGTTCTATTAGTTGGGGGTAAAAGATAGATATGCAACCTTGGAAAATCTTTGGTGAGTGAAGCAGAATCAACTATGAAAACAAGCCAAGTATTCAAACCTCCCGGGATAACCTATATGCTGAGGCCAGCTTACCAAGAAAAAGATCCTGATCTTACCCTCTCCAGAGTAATCTACAGAATCTGTGCTTGCAAGGGCTGGCCAACTATTGCTCAGTATCTGTTCATCCACCCTTCCTCATGGAGAATTTCAGTTTTTTAGCTGAGTATATGGTCACCCAAAATAAAGACTATACTTTTCAATCTACCTTACTGCTAGATATGGCCACTAAGTTACGGCCATTGGAATGAAAGGAGAAATGGTATATGCAACTTTCAGGATACAATCATAAAAGAGGTAAGCAATACCTTCCCTTTCCCCTTTTCTCTTTTACTGACTCGAATCCAGCTTCATAGCTGGAGGAGCCATCTCAAACTATGGGGTGAACCTGGAGTTAGGGCTCATATATGATTGTACAAGGTAGAAGGAGCTTAGGTCCCTTACACTGTAAAGCTCCTTCCTTTGAGCTACTATGTAATAAAATACGTTTTTCTTCATATCACTGTTATTTGGAGTTTTCTGTCACTCCCAAGCTGAACTTAATCCTAGACCAAAAAGCCAAAAATTTTTATTAAGATGACCCAGTAAATCATAACCCATGAGAACCAAATCCATCACAGCAACAGACTAGGGAAAGAACAGAGCCTGGAATAGGGAAAGTATTTCTGGAATCAGCCAGTAGGCTGAGGATGCCTACCTAGGTCTATGATTCAAGTAATTCTAGGTAATTCAGCATTCCTAATTCTCCAATAACAGGGATCTGTCAGTGCCAAGGAATTATGAAATTCAATTCTTCTAGTTGGCAGGTACAACAATCACTAGGACAGGGAAAGTAAGCCAGGACAGGGCCCTAACACAAGCTAATCTCTCTTTAGGGTCATTACAAGTCAGCCAAACTGTCCCATCATTGAGATCCCGTAAGAACTACAGATGTGCCTCTCACTCTTATCAGAATTCCTTTTGGTCAACATCCTCAAGAGAAAAATCAAGACACAGCAAAATGAGAGTTAATTATTTTTCTTACAGATAGAAAAAATGGTAGGAATAAAAGTTACAGAATTAGACAAAGGTATAGAAGATCAAAACCGAAGCAAAGAAGCATTTGCTCAAGGAACCTTGATTTTCTTTTTATATCCAGATTTTTAAATTACGAAGAATTCACTACTTTAAAGATTAAAAAGCTGTTCACAAACCATCTCGTGTTGGTTAATAAATAAGCTAAATATCAATCTTTTCACATCAAGTATATAACAAATATGAAGAGAAGTATATTTGATCAAATTGCTACCCCGCTGCTACCACATTAAACTGTCAAATTAAGAACTCAACTTATAACTGCAAAAAGTTTAAACTTTTAAACTTATGATCTTAGCTTTCCTGCCCAAAGAATACTACCCATTATTGACATAGAGTACAGAAAACTTTTTTTACCCACCATGTTAGAATGCACAAACATTCAATAAATGCAAAATCACCTGCATTAGAAAACACGCTCTTTTTAATAATATAAATAGTTCTAGAACTGTTAAAGAGTTATGAATCATGTTTAAATTTGCCAGATACTAATGTGGTAAGCTTACTCTACTTAAATGGTGTCCTGAGATCACAAGACAAGATATAAAAATGTGTTTTCGGGGCACCTGGGTGGCTCAGTGGGTTGAAGCCTCTGCCTTTAGCTCAGGTCATGATCCCAGGGTTCTGGGATAGAGCCCCACATGGGGCTCTCTGCTCCACAGGGAGCCTGCTTCCTGTCTCTGCCTGAGTCTCTGCCTACTTGTGATCTGTCTGTCAAATAAATAAAATCTTCAAAAAAAAAAATGTTTTGACAAAAGATAAAGTAAGCAGTTAATTCTGGAGGGAAAAAAAACTCACAGATAAAGAATGAGGCTAACAGGAAATCAGCTGGGAAGAAAGAGGTAGGAAGGTGAAAGAATTCATATAATAAAATATAAGACGATCAAAATAAGCATATCACAAATTTTCAAAATGCACCAGGATCAGGGGTTTAACAACACCTCTCTTTCATACTTCCTCACAAAACCAGGCACCAAGGTCAAGCTCACTCTATTATTCTAATTCAAGAGAGTATGCGTTTTAAAAAAGCATGTGAAAGCTAGTATGAAAATCTGACCATTCCTAATCCGATTAATGAGAAAAATAGATTCACATTTATATAACAGAACAGATTCGTTTATGTTCCTCATTTTAACTATAATTAGGATATCTTTAATATCTGAAATTTTTCTCTTCAAAATATTATACCAGCCATATTTTATAAATTTTACATTTTTTAAATAACAAAAGTATTTCCTGTGAGGGAAGTTTTTAAAAATAAGACTATATTTAGCTGTGGGAAGAGAAAAAAACATCTTGCCCTTCTGACTCAAAATACAGGAGGTACTTTTCTCTTTTCTTGCTATTAGAGTACACCACCAATGAGGTAGTCTAATCATCACAAACAGAAGTCTAGTTTTCAAACTAGTAGTTTCTAAACAAGATTTATCAGATACGATGTTCTTATTTAAGAAAATTTTAAAACTATTAAAATAATCACAATATGATTAAATAATTATCAGACATCATTTTAAATAAAAATATCCAAATATAAATTTAATGTTTACTCCCTTCAACTATCCCAGGCAGCTGTCCACTCAAGGAGGTATTACTCACACTGTATTCCTGGACTGGTACCTACTGAAGGTGTGCAACCCAACTGATGCTTTCACCCTAATCTGAAACTCTGATTACAGGAAATAGCTTTACCAGGGAAAAAGGAATTAGATCAATTATCATAACAATTTTGATATTTCTCTGCTTTAGTAAATAAATTCTGGCTAATCACCCCATGACAATCTACCTCTTTTATTCTACGTATACATTTTGTGACTACCATTTGAGATACACTTAGACTTAATAAAATCTATGAAAACAGAACAGCAAAATTAGAGAAAGACAGTATTTTAGAGAAGAGATGGCAGAGGACAAAACCAACACTACTAGCTCCAGCTAAGAAATCTTTTCAAAGCATTCTCAACTAAGGCAAATAAATATGGAGGGGAGAAAAGTACAAGGGGCAGAAGTAGAAAGAACACGCCTAAAGAATTCCAAAGGAATCTAGGCAGTGATAATAGTGAAAATAGCCACAAGGGATTATGCAATCCTCCCACGACTAAAAGAGAACAGCCAAGAATAATCAACTGGAACTAAAGCCTTCTAGAATCGTAGAATCTATTAATTTTACTCAACAAGTTGCTACTTAAGGGCTATAAAAAATTAGATTATATCAAAATGATCTTCATTTATGTCTGAAATTACGAGGCTTCTGTTCATTTATGCATTATGGAGGATCCCAAAATCATTTCTGAGGAAAATAATGGCTCTGTCCTCCTCTGCTAGAGAGGGAGAGACGCCTCTTATTCAAAACAAATACCCCCATCAGATCTTTGAAATTTACAAAATCCCATACACAGCCGTTTACTCATAAAGCTTATGTCTGTGCATTTACACTGGCCAAAGGAAAAAAGGGGGGGAGGGTAACTGCATTCCCACCAGTTCTCAGACAGTATTAATAAACTCACCTTCACATGAATACATTTAAAAATATGGTGTAAGAAATGACAGCCAAGTAAAGTTGTTTGAAAGACAGCATAAAATGTTGTTAAGGATTTTTTTTAATTGCATCACACATTAGGACAAAACTGGGTAAAATTTCTTTCTAGTTTTAGTGTCAGAAATAGTTTTCCTTTTCCTGGGTACTGGATTTGTTTTCAAGGACACTAATTTCTCACCTTGGAATGTCTTCCTCTTCCACAATGACCGGTAGAAATCTGAGAGCCAAAGCTGTGCCCCACCTGCAGCAAACATTTTATTTACTACCTTAACTTCTCGTTCCACTACCTGGCCCTACTTTTTCCCTTTCCTTGTATGTTCTCCCCCTCCCCCGACATTAAAATTTACTGAACACCTACTACATGCCGGATGGGGTACTATTCTAATGTCTGTATGAACAACATACTGTATATAGAGCTATCATTGCCTTCACAGATGTAAATTATTTTTTCATCTTTACTAGTTAAAGTGCTTGGTAATAAGCCCTCATATTATCATTTCTGAACTTCAACACAGTAATGATGAGAACTACGAAGGGTCTGGGATTTTACCCTACTTGTAAACTAAAGAACTATCCTGTTACTGGTACATGGCGTTGACAAAAGACATCAGACTACTGGGTCAGAAACAAAAAATTCTGTCATCATGGCAGAGCAAGCAGCAGACCACAGTGTTGTCAATTCTTTTTGCCCTCTCCCCCACCCCAAGTTCTATAGGGGCAAAAGGTGAACCTACATATTGGGTAGAGATACAGGAGGGGAACAGTATGGGGAATTTACTATATTCATACTAAGTAACAGGCAAACCTGCAATTTGTCTGATATAAGTGGGGGGTGGGAACGGAAAGGTGGGTGTATGAAGTAATAAATGTTATCTTATTCTTCAAGGTTGCTTGCTTCAAACACAACCCTAAAAAATAGCCCAGTTTGAGAGTGGTTAAGACCTTGCATTCTTGGGGTGCCTGGGTGGCTCAGTGGGTTAAAGCCTCTGCCTTCGGCTCAGGTCATAATCCCAGGGTCCTAGGATCGAGCCCCACAACGGGCTCTCTGCTGGGCAGGGAGCCTGCGTCCTCCTCTCTCTCTCTCTCTCTCTGCCTGCCTCTCTGCCTATTTGTGATCTCTGTCAAATAAACAAATAAAATCTTAAAAAAAAAAAAAAAAAGACCTTGCATTCTTGCCACACTCAGCAGGAACACACAAGACCCATGGCAGATGACCTCTCACACCAAGTGCTTATTAAATAAATAACTAGACTTATTAACCATCCTCAAACATCAGAAAAATTATTTCTAAATTTAAAGATCTATTAAAAGAAAAACGGAGTTTTTGTTTTACTCACCACTGTATATCTACTGTCTGGTACACTACCTGATAGGAAATAGACACCCAGTAAGTGAATAAAGCCAAAATGACCCATTTTTAACAAAACTTCAAGTTAACATTTATTTTTAAGTCTCAATTTCTTCACCTGTAAAGTGAGAAGAAATTTTTTTTTTCTTGTATCTAACTGAATACCATCCTGAATCAGTACTTTACCTGTTGAGAAAGTTTTTACGTAGCTTGTAGACCACTTCTACTAGCTAACACTGAGTAAAAAGCACATCCTTAAAGCAACTTTCTCGTATATACGACTGCCTAAATCACTGGCTAATGACTCTCTCTCTTTAGAACACCTGATTTTTAACAGTGAAGAGTCCTATCAGGCACTCATAAATCTATCCTACAAATCCACACATTGTCTGAAAGGAAGACAACTGTCTCCTTTGTTCTTTTAAAAATGGAACTTAAAAAAAAAAAAAATTCCCCACGCTACTTTTGCTGATTATGAAGCCAAATAAAATCTGGGATACAGTTTAGAGCCTTGATCTGAACAGCACTCATGTATTTTAAGGCAGGAAGACTGAAATACTGAAATTTTTTCTAGTCTAAGTACTATGACCTACTTATTAGTGAACCTGGAAAATTACTTAACTCTCAGAATTTCAATTTACCTATGAGATTAATAAATTATTTACAGCTTTTAAGGTTTTTGTTAAGAGTTAATAATACTAGCCAAATACTTTTGTACAGTACTTGTTACATTAACATCCATATATATTAGCTTTTCTATCAACTTCCTTCATGCATAATCCCTTACAAAAGAAAAGACCTGGTAGCTTTGTAAGATAGATACCTCTGCTTGCAAACTCTCCATGAAACCACTTTCCCCAAAATCCTGAGATTTCAAGTTCATTATGCCACAGAACTTAAGTTCTTTACTAACATGCCTATTAAGTGTTACTGTGAATATATTTTTGATGAGATTAACATTTACACCAGTAGACTGAATAAAGCAGATTATCCTCCATAACATGGATGGGCCCCATCAACTCAATTAAAGGCCTTAACAGAAAAAAGATGCAGGTCCCCCAAGTAAGAGGGAATTTTGTCTTCAGACTCAAGATACATCAATTCTTTCTATGGTCTCCAAGCTACCAACCTACCACAGAGATCTTAGAATTGCTAGCCTCCACAATCACAGAAACCAATCTTAATTTTAATCTCTCTCTCCCTATCTCTCTCTCTCTCTCTCTCTCTCTCTCTCTCTCACACACACACACACACACACACACACACTGGTTTCTTTCTTTAAAAAACTATTGACTAATATACCAGCAAACTCTGAGAAGTTTGTTTATACCTTTATTACTAAGAAAAAACTTGCAATAGGCTAAGAAATCTTAAAAAGAAGGGAACAAATGCAAACTGACCATAGAAGAAATAAAGAATGGTAATTCTACACTGACAAAGGCAAAATAATAATAGACAGGATTCCAAGTCTTAGGTAGGAATTACTGGGTATCAGAAATTTTATCCAATTTAATTAAAAGAGTCACTGGCTTCATATGGCCAACTTTTACCTCCTATTTCTCCCTAAATCCCAATAAAATGAGAATAAAGGAATAAAAGGTAAAAGCCCATAATAACAAAGAATATGCAGAATTCCCCAAACAGATGAAAGAGTGTAACACACTTCTGAAAGATGAAAAGAAAACTAAATAGGACTAATGAAACAAAGCATGAAAAAGTAACAGTTTAGAGCCAAAAAGAGCTGCAACTTAAGAGGAAAAAATCCTACCCAGCAAAGGGCATTTGTAGCGACTGGGCTAGAAATAAAGAATTAACATAAGGACCAAGTGCTGAGTGGTCAACCTCATCTTTTCTCCTGACTTTAATACCACCCAACAAAGTCTACAGACAAGCATTAACTCCCAAGCAAGAAAATCTTTCTTAACCCTAAACTGAAACTGAATGAACAAGACTGAGAGACAAAGACAGCTAATACCTAATGAAAAAGCACCTCTCACCCGGCATTCAGAGGTTTCCTAAAACAAGTGCAGGCTATTTAACTAAGATTCACTTAGCCCACAGCAAACCTGTCAAAAATTTCCAATTCTTCAAGTTTAAACACCAACAAAATACCAAAAATAATTAGACATTTGGAAAAAGTATGCAACACAATGAGAAAGATCAAAATATACAAATACAGAAACCAATTCAGACTATAAAGAGACTTTTACTATATCCCTATAACAAAGAATACTATTTTTTTTTTTAGATTTTATTTATTTGACAGAGATCACAAACAGGCAGAAAGGTAAGCAGAGAGAGAGAGGGGGAAGCAGGCTCCCCGCCAAGCAGAGATCCCAATGTGGGGCTCGATCCCAGGAACCCAAGACTATGACCTGAGCCAAAGGCAGAGGTCTAACCCACTGAGCCACACAGGTACCCCAAGAATACTATTTTTAAAATGGTATGAATAGAGAGTCCTGGCTGCCTCAGGACATACTGCCTGTGACTTTTTTTTTTTTTTGCCTGTGACTCTTGATCTTAGGGTTGAGTTTAAGTCCCACACTGGGTACAGAACTTACTTAATAAAATTAATTAATTAATTAATTAATTATTTTTTAAAGGGTACAAATGAAGATAAGAGTTCTTAGAAACAGTAATGTAATTGTCAAAATTAAATATTCAGAGAGACAGAAATATGGTAGTGAACTTTAAAAAGACAAAAAAATAGCTGGTAAAAAAGCAAGAAAGTGATTTTTAAAAACCCATGGGCACTAGAAAGGGCCAGAAGATGTAGGGGAAAAAACAAGACAAAACAAAAAACCACAGGAAAATTTCACAGAGCTGAAGGGCTCACTTTTCAAATTGAAAAGGCCCACCAAGTACTCCACAACATGAAATACTAAACACCAGAAGATAGAGAAAAGATCCTAAAGCAGGGGTGCAGGGATGGCCACTTAATAACCCATAAGTCTCATAGGAGAAATCAGACAACCCATACACAATACCAGATACTAGAAAGCTAAGAAACAATGCTTTAAAATTTTTTTTAAAAAGGCGATATTCAACTTTGTTTTCTATATAAAGCAAATTATTACTGAAATATGATGTCATCAGAAAGTTACTAAGTATGTCATTAGGAGGGCACAGAAAGTAAATGAAATATAGGCAAACAATAACTCTCTACTCAGGACAGCAGGAGAGATCAGGGATGACAGATATACAACAGGCCTAAAGAATGGCAAACCCAGACAAGAACAAGACAAAGGGTCCTGTGGGGCAGACCTCCAAAAAAGGTAGATGCAACAGAACCAAATGCCCAAGACCTTGAAAAAAGCAGCCTGTATAAAAGCACAGACATGCAAGCTAAATTAAAAAAAAGATTCAGTCAGCAACCCAAAGAATAAAAACTGTTCTAGTCTTAATCCAAGGTCTTTATTTTGTTTTTAAGTTAAATAAACAATGGACTACAGGAATAAAAATGAAGTGAATTTTAAGTAATAGATAAAAGAAAAAACTAAAGACATTAATTAGGGATAGAGTGATGAAGACGTGATTTCAGATTTTGTTTTTTAAATTTTATTAATTTGAGAATAAGGGACAGAGCATGAGCGAAGTGGAAGGGTAGGGGTAGGGAGGAAAGCAGACTCCCCGCTGAGGAGGGAGCCCACCCAGGACCCTGGGATCGTGACCTAACCAATTGAGCCACCCAGGCGCCCCATGATTTCAGATTTTAAATTAAAAAGAAAATTAAATACTCAATGCAAAGTAAAATTAAGATATACTTTGCTTTATACTACATCAAGCTAAGCAGAGCAAAAGTCAATTATAACAAAAAAAAAAAAAAAAAGAAAAAGAAAGGTGTAAATCTCATATCCCCAGGAAAACTACTACTCTGTTTTGGGGGTAAGAACCCCAAGTTCTTCCTTTTAGCTACTTAAACTGTTCTTTCTGTCTAACTGCTACATAATAGACCTAGCTCTTTCCCATTACCCATTAAAAAGTCAAATATCTTGCCAATGTGACAAATTTTCAAGGATCTATGGCTGCTACTATATCCTACTCTTCCCATCTTCCAGCATTTTCTCTCCTCCACTAAGTTATAACTCTAACTCTACAAACTTTTCTGTTTGCTCTCTTCTAAACATACCCACTTTAGTCAAATTAAGCATATAAGCAAGATACCTATAAGAATTTAACAACTTTTGGGGTTGTCTAATCTCCAAACACCACGATACCGGAAAGTTTTGGTTTTTGGTTGCGTTTTTTTTTTGTTTTTTTTTTTTTTTTTTAATTTAGTGAATGAAGATTTGTAAGCCACGATGTAGCTTCGAAAGAACACCTTGATATTACTGAAGGGTACAGTAGCCATGAGTGCTATCTGAATGAAAGGCTACTCTGAATACCCATGTATCTACAATGTATCTGTCTTCCTGGTCTTAAGAAAATAAACGAAATTACAGACACTGAACTTTTCTTTTCAATATCCCATGTAAAGATATAGTTAAATACAAGATTTACTTCACTTTTATGAATCCTAGCCATCTATATAAAAGGGCAACATGTTTGTAAAATGATAAAGTATTTCTTCATGACACTCTTTACCACCAGTTTTTCAAAAACCATTTCAATGATTTTATATCTATTCTTCAAGTATTTATATAATGTACTTGGCATCCTGACCCTATTACCTGGGCAAATATTTTAATTTTAAGTTTAATTTTAAGGATAAGAGGATTTTTAAAGAATACCAATAACTGGCTTGATAATAAAGACCAAACATGTCCCCAATACTTAATGATTTCCCTTACTAGAGTTAAATTTAAAAAAATATTTACTGGGCAAATCTACAAACCATATGTAAATATGGCAATACGTACATAAAGAAATACTTCAGAGTTAAAAGCATTAAAAAGGGGGGTGAGGGGGGATAAGAAATCTACGGGTTATTTCCCAAAATGAAACAATTAGCATTCTAACTTTTTTGCCTTGAATAGAACCTTATAAGTAATCTTCCATGTTTCTTTCCTATTTTTGTAATTTTTAAAGCTATTCTATGATTTCTGGAGACAACTTAAATACATGCAAGCTGCTCAACTATGTCAACAAAAACTAATCTTTAACAACTACAGCAAATCAACTTGGTTCAGCATAGCAGAGAACAAAACAGTTACTCTGTTTGCTAATTTTAACACTATCTAAGACAAGGTTATAAAATAACCATAATCTATAGCTTTCTTGACATGGGGAATACTGCCAGGGTGATTTCCCTGCTGAAGACAATTAGTAAAAACCTATGGACTCACAAACATTTGGGTAAAAACTATGTCCTTTTTATTTTATAATAAAATAGCTGTAGTAGTATGTGAATAGCTAAACTTAGAAAAGTTGTCCATATAAGGTTTTTACTAAATAGTTTAAAATAAAAATTACTTCTTTCAAACTTTCTCTTAAATCTAAAATTATGTCAAAACAATTTTTTCAATTCAAATGACATTTTTGTTGTCATTAGAAAATACACAGCTCTTTCACTCAACTAAATATCCCAAAGGGCAAAAGGAACTTTGAAGCAATTAAGATAAATGCCCTACCTTGTGGGAAAGAAATCTCAATAATCCTAAGCACAAGAGCTTTATTATTTAAAATTTCCTCCACAAATTCCCTACATATTTAAAAAACACATACACTACACATACATGTTAATACCAACAATTCTGCTTCAGAACCAAGATAAATTATAGCAATTTATAATAAAAAAATTTTAGAAAATAATTCACTTAAGTTCTTAAATTAAAAAGTTAGTTTGTAGATAATAAAATCACAAACAAGTATTAATCATACCTCAAAAAAACTGTTAAGTAGTTCAGTAAAGATGTTCTAAGTCATCCAATATAAGAGATGTTCATCAAACTGAAGAGACTTTTCACATCAGTAAAAACTTTTCATAACAGCAGAAATCATTTTTTTAAAAAAGGGGGACAGCAAGTAGGAATACCAGTAGCATTACTAAAGGGCTGAAATTTTAAAATTAAGAAATCTAACAAGATGATATATTTGCCAATTTCAGACCTAGCATAACATCCTTAAGAATGTTGCCAGTAACGAGCACAGAAGTATTCAATAAATGTTTTTCCTGAATTTGGACTGAACTGTGAAACTATGCATACAACCAAGAACCGTCAAAAGCACTTGACAATAGAGATAATTAGGTATACTGTACTGACACAGGAACCAAAGTAAAAAACTTGAACAATGCATACATAAAACAAAATTTTTAAAGCTTTGTAACATTTAGAATACAACAGAAACAATGTAAACCTATGCAATAACACAACACAATGTATATAATTCAGAGATACACCATTAGCAAGCAATTCAAAAGATCTCAGCATTAAAGAGTTGTTAAAATCAAGATTCCTAATAGTCAAAGTGTTGAGGTCTTCAAGCAGAATAATCTGACAAATTTATGGATCAACAGCAGGCCAGCCTAATCCAAACTTTAAATATTATTAAAATATTAGATAGAAAATATTAAAAGGAAACAAAAACTATACTGAAAAACTACAGCGCAAAAATCTAGAGTCATTGAAAGATCAAGACCACATAAACCTGTGAACTATTCTAGGGAACAGTGAGGGGAAGCCTAACTTCTCCATGTGAAGCTGATTTTCCTTTATTTAATTTTAGGTTAAGAAATAGCTAATTGCCCCGAAGTTTACTGTAGTACTTGCTTTGCTTTATAAAAGAAAACCTACATGTTCTTCCACATATTAATATATCTCTGAAGTAATTTCTTATTAAGAATTAGTTTAGCCTTATGGAAAGTTACTAACCTCAATCTTTCAGTTACTTCAACTACAGAACCTAGAGCAGTGTTATCCAACAGAAATATAACGCAAACCACTTTATATACATATATATGTACACACACTACATATAGCCACTTTAAAAAAAGGTAAAAATGTGAAATTAATTTTAATCATATTTTTTTAACCAAAAGTATCTAATACATTGCAAATGTAATGAACATTTAAAAAGCTCTGGTAAAATATATTTTACATCTTTTTTCATATTGAGTCTTTAAAAATCTAATGTGCACTTCACAGCATATCTCAATTAAGACTGGACTCCTCTTAAGTGATTAACAGTTTTATGTGGCTAGTGGTTACTAAGTTGGACAGCACAGGTCTAGAGTTCTTTCTCTGATTTTAAGATACATGTATAAAAAGTCAAAATACCTGAAATGGAAGCACACAAAATATTAAATTTAAAGGGCTTGGAGGGACACTGAAAAAGCTCAACACAGCAGTTCCCCTTGAGTCCAGCAGGCCTAGAGTGATATAATGTCCCAATTTGCTAGGAAATCCCTAAATACTAGAGAGAGTCCCAACTTGTACTTTTTGTCATGATGTAACTATTAACAGCACCCCTGTAATTCTAAAAAAGTATTCCCCTTTAGAAAATAATTATACAGTCACTGGTCATCCTATCTACATCCATATCCTCAACGATAATTCCACTTTCCTCGGAAGAAAATTTAAAGTCTAATTCTGACGTCAAGAAAAGCAGCTCTAAATTCAAATTAAAGAATCCTAAATTCACTACCCTCACCAAAAAAAAAAAAAAAAAAAGAAAAAAAGAAAAAGAAAAAGGAAAAAAAAAAAGATGCTGCTGAAAATGTTTTATTTTAAATTGCAGACTAAAAAAAAAAAGAAAAAGAAAAAAAAAAGTAAGAATTACCTGTTGAACAAGGCATCTGGAAATTGGGATCATTGCTATCCAAAACAGGCAAACAGAACTGGTTACTTGCAGATCCTAGC
Organism: Mustela erminea; assembly: GCF_009829155.1. Taxonomy (NCBI): domain Eukaryota; kingdom Metazoa; phylum Chordata; class Mammalia; order Carnivora; family Mustelidae; genus Mustela; species Mustela erminea. The sequence goes on along the minus strand of NC_045617.1, from coordinate 105,955,007 downwards.
ATAGGATCCTTATCGCTGAGCATGTTCTTCAGCGAGTCCTCTAAGACATTTTGACTTGTACTAAAATCCTCACAGACTTCATTCTCCAGGTTGGATCCTAGAAATAGGGCATCATCTAAGTGTTCAGTAGGAATTAAATGATTAAATGTATCAACTATATCCATGAAGACTTCTGTGTGTCTTTCAGCCCTATAGAAAGACAAAAAAAATACCATAAGAAATAAAGCTATCAATTGAAAATCACCTAAAACCAAATTATTTTAATAGTTTTGAGTCTAAGAACACACTTAGGTATTTCTGAATTGTTTTTAAAAAAATCCTCACTGTTTTTAGAATAAACATTTGGACATGTAGAATGAGTCTTTACTAAAATGTTTCTTTATCACACATGTAGAATATCATTTTACCAGAAATCCTATTAAATGTTTACTCATTTCATTATTGGGGGGGGGAACCTATGTATATAATCCATTAATTTCATACAGTTGAAAAAAAATGACATGGCTTAAACCATAAAAACCATATGTTTTTAACCATAATCTTTTCATAAATTAAGAATGACACTGCTTTTACAATATATCAATATAAAAGAGCCAAAATCAAATTATTGTCCCATACCTACTAAAACTGCAAAACAGCCTTGTTTTATTTACAAAGCATTTAAATTATTTATAGAAAGGTAATATAGAGCGAAAAGGTAGTTTTTAGGGGTAGGAAGAAAAAAATGGAAAGAAACTATTAATTAAACCCAACAAATCAAAACTCAAAAACCTACACATATGCAAGCAAAGACATGAACATACATGCATTTAAAGGGACTCCTTTTATCCTTTTAGTATAAAATGAGATAAATGAAAAGAAAACAACATATCAGAGATTTAAAATTATTTTACTGTTATGTGAAATATATACAGATGTAAAGCTAGTTGCCTACTGATACTAGGTACTGCTTAGAAAGGTCATCTAATGCCCAGAAGAGACTCGTTTAGTCAAAAGTTCAATAATTTTCAATACTGGTTCAGAAAAAACTGAACCAATATACTTTGGAAGGTGGAGGGGAGGCATCAACAAAAACATCTAATAATATTCAGTCAGCTAGAAAACTGACTGAGAACATCTTTGGTTCAAAATTCCAAGTATTTTCAGACTGGCTCCAAAGCCAGCAAAATTTCCTCAAACTGTCATTGATTCTTTCCCCTATAAAAATGATGAAAGAAGGGGAAGTCCAAAATCTCTCAACAATTTACTGGTAATATATTATATGCTGCTAATCATTTTACTTAAATTTAACCCACTTATTTCAAATAGTAATAGGCTCTATATAGAAAATAACATGTAAATAATTTGTTTAAAACAAAATTCATTTGAACAATTTAAATGTCTTCCCCCAAAACCACAAAACAGCCAAGATTCAGTCCTAGGTCAAGGCTCCACAGCCCATAGCCATACTTCTTCCTTTCATATTGAGCTACAAAAGCTAGAAATTGACTAGATTTGACTCATTAAAGGCTCTTCTTTAAAAATAATTTTCCATAATTTCCTGGCAAATCAGTGGTTGCCTGGGTCCTTGGATAACAGAAGGCTAGAATGCAAAGGGACAAGCAGATACTTTGGGAGATGTTGAAAATGCCTTAAATCATGAATGTATACCTCTGCTGAAATTATAAACCTGTTCATTTTAAGTGGAAAAGTTTACTGTAGCTCAATTTAAAGTCCTGAAACCAAAAGAAAGAGAATTTCCTCTTTCTCATAAAAGTTCATCCCCTTCTAAATAGAAGGATTTTAGTATTACTTCTCAAATTTTGCAATTTACTCATGTTAAAAATATAATAAAACACTGAAATAAAATATTATTTGATTGATTTGCTGGTTATTTTATATGCATTTTCTAACTATAATATTAAAAGAAAATTATAGCTCACAATGCTGATGAAAAGTCGGGAAAAGTTTTAATTCCCAAACGTTACCTGAGTCTCAGTAACTGAGGAAAGCTCAATTATCATACTTCACCAATACTTCCCTAATATGTTTTTAAGTTCCAAAAAAATTTTAGTATAGTAAATTTTTGTCAGTTAAAAATAATTTACAAAAATGTTACTAAATGTTTACACAATCAAGTAGCTAGAACTACAGACAAATTAGTTTATCTGAATGTGCTGGAATCCAAGACTACTTCCTCTTCAAAGCTGCATCCCAATTAGCAACCTTTTTTTCTCAGATGAATCAAAAAAAAAAAAAAAAAAAAGACAATTCCAGTTCTGAAAGCAAATAGTTAACTTTCCTTCAAAAAAAAAAAAAAAAAGTACGCTATATCTACTAAAAACACATTCATTCCACTAGCAACACAAATCCGGTAAATTCTACAAACTTCACCTGAAGTCAGTTTTCGGTTACTACTGGCTGTGTGCTTTCAAGTGATGGAGATATTCAGAATATTCAGAAATTATGATCACACAACTCAAAATCACAAAGGTAAGGGAGGCCAGCCCATTCTAAATAACAATCTAAATATGCAACATATTTTTTTCAGTAACACTGCTATTAGTAAACCATGCCAAAACTCCTTTATAAAAATTACTTTAAAAGCCTGTGGCATATTTTTTAATCTCAATGGTAGACAATATTTAGTCTTTAAAGACCAATTAAAAAAAAAAAAGTAAAACATACTGTAAATAAGATGGGTAAGCCAAACTTTCCAGTACAGGTATTTGGCCAAAACTGGTATATGACTTACAAAGTGTGTTCTATCTGGATTTAAATAAGCACATCAGGAAAAAAGCTTCCATGGTCAAATGTTGAGAAGGACTGGCATAACAAAGTTACATTTCTTTAATAATACTTTTAATTCATTCAATGAATGTTTGCTAAGCAGCTACCATTGAGACATCTTTAATATTCCAACAGAGAATAAGGTATAAAGCATCCCAAACTTAAGGGTCCCAAGAAGACAATTTCTACACAGCATATCACAAGACTAGTTTTCTTGTAAAACTGTTGTACACTAGTAAAACTGACTTTTCATAAGCAGTTGCAACCGGCTCTGGGGGTAATTCCAAAGAATTCCAAAAATGATAATATATAGTCATCCCACAAAACTATCTTGAAAGTATTATTTAATGGAAGTATAAAGTCATTTATTTTAAAAAAATCAGTTTCAAGTGTTCAATATCAAAAATAAAATAATAGCATCTTCCATACTAAACTGGAAAACAAACAAGTTGATTGCAGGAATATTAATTCACTTAACATGAACATACTAATCTACTAAATGCAGAGTGGTAAACTGCGTTGGATCATGCAACAAAAAAGGACAATAGTAGAAAAACTAGTAAAATCAAAATAAAGCCTGGAAGTTAGTTAATAGTAATGCACCAATTTTAATCTCTAGTTCTGATTAAGGCATTAGCATTATGTGAGATGTAACAAATAGGAAATTAGGATGAGGATATATAGGAACTCTACACAGTGTCGACAATTTTTCTATAAATCTAAAATTATTCCAAAATTAGTCTTTTTTAAAACACTAATCTAAAATTAGAGAAGGGGCAGCTGGCTGGCTCAGTCAAAGAGCACGTGACTTTTGGTATCTCAGGGTCATGAGTCTGAGCCCAAAGTTGGGTGTAGTGATTACTTAAATAAATAAATTTTTTAAAAATGATACTGTTTACAAGTGTATTTAAACATAATAATAAAATAGAATTGGGGAGATATTTAATAATGTGGATAAACAATCAGATCTAATTAAATAAAAATAAGAGTTGATTCAATATCTATTAATTAAACAAACTGCTTCAGTTAAACAAATTTCTATATCTTACAATGAAACGATATTTAAATGCTTCATTATACTTGGCATTATAAATTTAATAATTAAAACAGGGGAACTTGGCTGACTCAGTCAGTGGGGCATCCGACTCTTGAACTCAGGGCGAGAGTTCAAGACCCACACTGAGTGTAGAGATAATACTTAAAAATAAAATCTTCAACCGGCCCCTGAGTGGCTCAGTCACCTAAGCGTCGAACTCTTGCTTTCAGCTCAGGTTATGACCTCAAGGTTGTGAAATCAAGACCACAGCAGGCTCCACACTAAGTGTGAAGGCTATTTGTGATTCTCTGTTTTTTCCCTTTGTCTCTCCCCACCTCTAATAAAAAAAAATAGTAATAAAATAAATCTTCGAAAAATAAAACATAACAAGCCTATCTAGGGTGTATGCTAAGTGGCTAATGATACATATATATACAATTAAACTGATACATATATATCCAATTAAAAATTGATACGGAATATATATATGCTAAAATCAGAAATTATTTCTCAGTTCACACCTCATGTTTACAGACCATAAAATATATTCAGCTAAGTCAGAGAATTTGGATAATCCACTTAATTAGTTATCATAGGTAACAGTGCAACAAATACCACTCAATAGTCAAGGAACGCACAATATAAAAGAATATAGACATAAACAAATACAATACATAAACATTACAACAAAATATGAAAGTGTCATACTGAAGGACTGCAGACATCTTCACAGAGGAAGGTGAAACTTACTAGGTCAAGAAAAAATCTAAGCAGCTGGATTCTCCAAGTCCAGAGAATACTCCAGACAAAGGCAATAGCAAGCACTAATTATGAACAACAGAGTCTGGTCCTAACAGACCATTTAGAAAGACTCAGAATACAATTTAAAAAATAAGTATTACTACCAACATTCTGAATAAAATTTAATCTGAGTTTGAAGATATTTACTGCTTTAAAATACTTGTTTTATCTTAACTCAAAAAAATTATACTGCAGGGGCACCCGGGTGGCTCAGTGGGTTAAAGCCTCTGCCGGCAGCTCAGGTCATGACCCCAGAGTCCTGGGATTGAGTCCCGCATAGGGTTCTCTGCTCAGCAGGGAGCCTGCTTCCTCCCCTCTCTCTCTGCCTGCCTCTCTGCCTACTTGTGATCTCTGTCTGTCAAATAAATAAATAAAACCTTTAAAAAAATATATACTGCAGCCAAATTTAGTTTACGCTAAAAAAAAAACCCACATGTATTATTCCATGTATGAATAGAAAGCAGAAAGATTTAGAAAGCACCAATAGCACAGATATATTTTATATATATACTTCTACATAAATCCCCTTTTACATTAAAATTATCTCACCTTTCCAGAAACATCTTCAAAGTAAAACTATGTGTTTTATAATGTCATCTCCTTAAAAAAAAAAAAATAGATCTAAATCTAACGATAAATCAGTAAAGCTATCAAAGGCCCTAAGAGGTTATCCCATGATGAAGTTCTGTCTCATACAGTCTATGTTTGTGTGTAAGTGTATGGTGGGGAGGTATGGAGGGTACAAATATATTCAGAAGATTATAAAATCTATGATGAAAGATTAAACAGGGTCATAGTTACAGGGGAGAAGGAGGGTTTCTACATACAATGCTAAATGAAGACGTTGCTTATTATAGGGCAACATGTAATCCAAAAACTGGAAACCATGATCTGTATAAAAATGGAGAAGAGCACTCTAGGCAAAGACCTAAATGCAAAGGCCCTGGGAGTGGAAACTTGGTGCCTCCCAGTCCCTACACTACAGTTTAAAGTAAGCCATTAATTCATCAGGCATGCTTACCATGAACAAATTTCTAAGAGGCAGTAGTAGTAGAAAAATAAAAGTACTACTACTAATGGTGATGAAACACATAAAATGATGTGCTCTAATTTCACATCAGGCAATGTTCTACACGCTTTACATCAGTAATTCTCAATCAGAGGTGATTATGCCCCTCTAGAGGACATCCGGTAATCACCAACTGGAGGGCAGGCTACTGGCATCTAGTAAAATTACTACAATGCACTAGGAAAGCCCCACAACAAAGAGTTATCCAGCCAGAAAACTGCTAAAGAAACTCTGCTTTACATTTACTAATTTAATCCTCACAACAACGCTATATTATAAACAAAGAAACAAAGAAAGAAACAAATGGAGGAAGGAGGGAAGAAATTAACTGGGATCAAGGAGATTAAATTACTTGCTACAGTAAGCCGTGGAGATGAAATCTGAACCCAGAAAATTTCATTCGAGAATTAATGCACTTACCACTACACCCTACACTCCCTGTTTATAAAGTAAAATGGATTGAATATTTACTCTGTGCCAGGCACTATGCTAAACCTAAATGCATGTCATTTAATCTTCACAACCACACAATTAGGAAGATACTATTATTATTCTTAAATTGTAAGAGGAGGGATAAAGTTTAGCAACGTTACATCCAATATTACAGAATAAGTAAGTGACAGAGCTAGGACTCAATTCTGCTCTGAGACAAAGGTTAGTTCTTAACCACCATAATAAAACAATATTAAAGATGAATAAAGGTTATCCTTCCAGGATAGAGGTAAGGAAAATCACTAAACGGTTAGACCATGTGGTATGACACAATTCTAGAAAGCACAATTCTATAGAGCCAGGCAACCTTAACCAACTGCTCTAAACACACACATCAAATTCTACTTCAGTTTCATTGGTTAGAATCTATAAGCAGCAACAAGGTTCATAACTTTTCTGAATTTATCAGGTAAAAGAATATGTAAGAACCCAAGGTGTCTGCCATGCTAATACTAAAGACCTAAGAATCTAGAAAAAGAACTAGCAGGTACAAGTTGAAACTGGCAAAAGCAGAATTATACAAGCTAACTGTATTGCGTTAACTTCAAAGTTAACAACTATATCCTATTGATATTATGGGAAGCATTAGCAGTTTGGATTAACCACAGAAACAGTGGAAATAGTTCATCATTAAAACTATGGCCGAGGTAATAATAGTCCAAGCTAACATGGTACTTTTAGCATAATACTATGAGCCGGGCCCTAAGCTCAGTGTATTGTATACATTATCTCATTAATTCCTCCCAACAACACTGTGAAGTAGGTGCAATTATTTTATCTATTTTACAGAAGAGCAAACTGAGGCCCAAACTATTATGTAATTTGCCCAAGGTCACATATCCAGTACACCCCAATTGGAACCCAGGCAGTGTGATTCCTGAGTCTGCACGTTTAAACTACTATACTTAATGCACTCTACTTACATACTTATTCTGTTCTTAATATATCATTAATGAAATCCCAAAAATACTCAAAGTAAAGCGACATACACTTCTTCCAAAATAGCTAGAAAATACACACTTAGCCACTCCCTACACATAAAAAATATAGTGGCTATCCTGAGTGTGCATAAACATCATTTTGGAAGTTATCAACTACAAATTGCAATTTATTTTTACAGTCTACAATTTAAGAATTTTCTCATGTGGCCAACTCACACAAATTATGAATGAACCAAAACTGTTAAGTTTAGCCTTTTTGTACAATCTACTATGCCATTTAAAACTTCTTCTAACAGACTGTGCAAATTAAAACTTCTGGATAGTATCTTGAAATTTTTATTAAATTCTTTCTCTTCATCCATCACCTCTCTTCATAGTACAATGATCGTAAAAATGAAAATCCCCTGACCATCAAAAAATGATCTAAATTAAACACACTGCCTAGGAGTAAGTGTCCAGCTTATACATTTGACAATTCCTCACACAATGCCTTTTGTAATTCTTGCAAGTTCTTCTTTTAATTCTACTGCAATGATTTAACATCTTGTGTCTTTGAATCTTGTTTCTCAGCCTAGTCCAGGTTTCTTGAGGGTACAAACAGCACCTGGGTCTCAGGTATTTTGAATCAAACCAATACCCTCAAATACCTCTTCCCAGTAATCAAACGGCAGCAACTAAAAGGGAGTTATCTTTTGCTGTTCAACATGCAACTGTACTGTTTTTAAGTGTCTAACAATTTGCCAAGTCATTTTTGTAATTTAAAAAATAAAATGTCTAAGCCTCTGAAAAGATACTCCAGGATTCTCAGAGGTGCTCCAAGAAGAAATGAGAAACAGAGCCCAAGATGTACTGTTCCACACAAGAAAGAAATCAGCAGCCACATGTCAGAAAGAATTCCTGAAATGGAGATGAATGAAAATATTTAGAAATCAGCCCTCCTGGGGCACCTGGGTGGCTCAATGGGTTAAGCCTCTGCCTTGGGCTCATGGCTCAGGTCATGATCTCGGGGGCTTCAGGCTCTCTATTCAGCAGGGAGCCTGCTTCCCCCTCTCTCTCTGCCTGCCTCTCTGCCTACTTGTGATCTCTCTCTGTCAAATAAATAAAATCATTTTTAAAAAAGAAAGAAAGAAATCAGCCCTCTTCCTGATACTTCACAACACTGGTGAAGTAGGTATGGGTAATGTACAAACCTGAGATGCTTATCAACAAATCTCATTAGCTCACTAAAAAAAAGAAAAGATCTTATCTCTAGACAAATAAATAAAAAGGATTTCATGAGAAATCCGTGTAAAAAACAAGGAAAAAAGTGCACATTTAAGAAAGCAAATTGTATCAAAAAGGTAAATACCATATTAACAAGGAAGATAACCATTATGTTTTAGCACTCAAAAAAGCCCAAACTGTATGCATAATTTACATTCATCAGTTTTTCCCAAGTAAAATCCATACTGTGTAAAAATCTAAATTCAAGATAATATTGCAGTAATCCAAATTGTCAACTGCTGCCTTCCAAGCTTTTATCAGTAATAATTTTACTAACAGGTTATTACTTAAGTCAAAAATTATCAACCTTTCTTAATTAATTCCATTCTCAATACATTTTAAATTTTAATAGAATGGTTTTAAAGGATTTTAACATAAAGACAACTTCCTTTCCACTCTTCTATTCTGAAATTTGCATTTAACCAACGCTAATTTTCACCTACATTTACACATCACTCCTCTTAGATCTGACTTATTTGCATATGCAACAGATGAGTACATCCACGCATAAACTAAAGTTATGTGAAGTCTGTCCCAACGTCATGGAATGCAAAACTAATCAGTGTGATAGATAAGGAAGTTCACTGCCCTCCCAAATGATGCAAAAGCAGTATAATAAATCACATTTTCATGCTCATCAATAAACAGACCTATAAAGCATGCAAGGAAAAAGGGAAAACTGGTCCCATCAGTAACTCATTTGTTATCCTTTTGACAAATCACCAGTACAGCTATCAAATAAAGCTTAAAATCTATTGTTGTAATTCTGCATACTTAAATAGTGGCCCACTACAGTTGAGCAGAAGTCTTTCTGCAGCTCAAGAACGGACTGAACTGTGTGTGTGTGTGGCTTAATCAGAGCAACAAGAGCTCCCGAGGCCCCTCAAATTATGTAACTATCATAGGGAAATGAAATTTATAATTTAAAATAATAATAGTGATAATGATGGAGAAAAAAAATCATCATTGTAACATAGGGCTAGTAAACAGAATAACTGGACAGAAAATAATTATTGTAAATTAAGAAAAGGTCGACTAGTAGTGAAGGTAGAAACCACCCGAAATAGTAATCTTCACACATCTCCTGTGCTCTGGAATGAATATACAAATTCAAAAACAGCAGAAGAATGCTGCAAAGATTTCCAGGTTCTTTAACTCACGTCTCTTTCCAACCACAAACACATCTACAAACATTTTCACAATCCCAAACACTTCATTCAAGAATCAAAAAATGGTAGGAAATGAATGAGTAATGGAGGCGTAGTTCTGGAAGATCTCAAACAACCAGTTTGTAAAAAGGAAGACAAGTTCGACCCCAAAATAGTAACTAAATAGAACAATGTACTATATAAGTACTCCCTAAATAGTTTACTGTATCGTTTTTTAAATTTTAGCTTAAAATGTGGTAGTAAAGCATTTGGGAAAGGCCCAGTAACCAATGCCTCTTTTAAAATGAAGTATCTCTACATGTAATGAAGATTTTAAAAAGGTAGATATCGAAGCGTTGTTGCCACTTACATTAATGATTATCCATGATCATAATCTGCGAATGATTCCTGAATAGCACCAATAATCATGCAAACTACCTCGAATCATAGTCTCTAGGAAATAGCATTTAAAAATCCAAAGATGGGAAAAGGTCATCGGCAACACATTGCTGGGGGAAAGAAGGGAAACAGGACTGTGCGCGGTACCAACATTCTCTCCCTTTCTCCCTCCTCCCCGCCCCCCCCCCGTGTCAGGTGATCAGTTATTTAGCACCATTAACACGCACGTATCGACAAGTGGTTCATTAAATTACTCGTATTATCCGAGGGCCAGATTCTAGGCTTCCCATTTCAAACTAAGCAAAAGGAGTCGACAGTTTGGGTCCCGAGCACAAAAGCGCGCGGTAGCGGGAGGATGGATAGAGCGCCAACTCCCCCCTCTCCAAAAGCTGGGACGGGGCTCGGCCTCGCGGCAAAGGCCAATCCTGGCCTCCCAGACCCGGGGCCCAAAGCGCAAAGCCGGACTCCTTTGGAGGGAAGAGGTCCGGAGGACCCGGTCCGGGGGCCTGCGGGCCAGGCCTTCCTGGCAGCGCCCGCGGTCCCTCCGGGCCTGCGCGCCCGCGCGGCCGCGGCGGTAGGGCACACTCACCGCCAAAGGCCCGCGAGCAGAAGCCGGGAAGAGGCCGCGGTCCCGACCCTCCGCCTGGCGACCTCGCCGCCGCGCCTCCCTCCCAGCCCGCGGTCCAAACGGTCCCCGGGCTACAGAGGCGCCGCCCGGGCAGGCCGAGGACGTTGCGCAAGAGGCCGGTGAGGTTTCCCGGCTGCGCGGGAGAAAGGCGCGGAGTGTCCGCCGCGGGAGGGGCGGGGAGGCCCGCGGAGGCGCTGTGCGTGTGGAAGGGAATGGGGGAGGGGAGGATTGCCCGTCTCCCTCCCTGGCCGCGGCCAGAGCCGCAACTCACCCAGCTCCGCCAGACGAGCGCTACCACTGGCAGCAAGAGGAAGATGGTGGCCGCCGCCGCCGCCGCCGCCGCCGCCGCCGCCGCCCCCGAGGAGGAGGAGGGGGCCCGGTGGGTGCCGAAGAGAGGGGGTACGCGCAGGACGTCGGCGTCGCTGCCACAGCCTCTTTTCCTCACCGGGCCGAGCGGCTGCCGCTGACGACACTAGCCTGGTTTCCGCGCCGCCCTCTTTATCTTCGTAGCAGCCGCCGCCGCCCAGGGCCCAAGGGTCGCTCGCCTCGTGGGGACCGTGCGGCGGCGCGAGACCCCGCAGCCATCGGCGTGCGGCGGCGGCGCGGGGGCTGAAGCCGGGACGCGTCACGTGACCCCACTGTTTACCGTTCCGGGGGCCGCGGCCTGCACGCTGCGCCTGCGCAGTGTGGGCCCTCCCGCGCCGCGCCTCCGCGGGGCCCCGGCAGTCGCACTCCACTCCACGGCGCTTCCGCGCCCCTCCCAGTCTTCGGAGGGCGCGGCACGCCTGCGGGCCTTTAGCTCTCGTCTCGCGGGCGGCCCGAAGGGGTGAGGCATAGATCGATTTTTCTCTATTGTAATAAGCACGAAGGTTTCATAGTTAATGTAATATTGATGATCAGATTTGCTCCCTCCCGATGCTTTTCATTAACTGGGTGTTCTTTCAGGAATGGTAGACTAGAGCGGAGTAGATGAGCCCTTTGCCGAAGAATCCCTGCGGGGTGTGCACCACAGGCCCATCATTAAACACCTCCACTCTCACCTTGTCTCCAAATAGCTAGTCTTTTTCTCCAAGATTCATTCCTGGTCGAAGTCAGCAGTTCTGAAAAGGTATCAAGAGGATCCTCTGAAGGATTCTTGAGACCTTTTAGAGAAGCTTTGACAGCTACAAATGTTTAAGGCCAAATTTTCTTCATCTTCTTCAACCAAAACATGTAGCAACTGATTAAATGCCGAAGCAGATAGAACAATCCAACCATCTATTCAGCCAGACATTGAAGAAATGTGCAGAAATTTAAAGCAATGCCACTCTTCATTAAATTTTGTTGGAAAATGTATTTTTCATAACAGATTATAACGGTGAATTTTGTTGTATTTTTTTTAAATGTTTTCTTCTTAGATTGAATTCCTATGATGGTAAATAACCCGTATAAACAAAAGCTCTTGGAAGTCCCTCAGTAATTTTTAAGAGCGTACCGGGGTCCTGAGACCAAAAAGTTTGAAAACCACTGGTCTAGACTAGGAGCTTCCACAGCAGCTTGGGCTGACCTCTATCTCAGCCCATTAAAAGCACTATGAGGTAATTGTTGCGAGTCATCACTAGGACCAAAATGAGCCCCTTTAAGGACAGGGACTGTGCCTTCTCTTTGCAAGAACCATTACAGTACCCACTAAAGAATGATAGCCAGCACCTGCTGTGCTCTTCAGAAACTTTTACTTGTTGATTTAAGCCTTATGCCAACTGTAGTCCACATTGTGAGATTTGTGCGGAGTAGAATAATAGCTCACAGGCATGCGGTGAAGAGCTGTTCTTTTTACTCTCTCCAGACTTCTGGTATTTCGAGCACTCCCAATGCTAAATGCTCTTCCACAAAGGAGGTTTAAGATTGTCCTAATTCTACTGGAATCCTAGAATTCCATCCACTGCCTTGACTCATCCATCCCTGAAAACTTGCCTTTACAATGAGGTTTTTTTTGTGGTTTTTGGTGGTTGGGGGGGGGGGGTGTTGTTTGTTTTTGGAGAAAGGAAAATAGAAATGAGTAATCACATTTTTTTTTCACTTGGAATGTTTGGGGTGAATTGCACAAATAAGTCTTAAATTTATGTTTACTCTTCTTCTGGACCTTAGTGTGAAATTTGAAAAAGTCACTGGGAAAGAATAAGATTATAAACAAAATCCGGTCCTAAGGGACTTAATAGAGTAGAACTCCAATGGAAAATCATTAGATGGAAAATTTCTTTGGAAGAGGTGGGGAAAACCTACCTTGCTTAAGAAATTTTAGTAAATCTATGAAAAAATGCAATGGAGGTAAAAGGAAATATAGAAATGATAAGCCTGTCACATTCACAAAGCAAAGGTTTCTAATCCTAAAAAAAAAACAACAAGCTTATTACAAAGCATGATGCTTTTACTCTATTATTTTGAATCAGGCAAGCACCAGGTTCACATGTGTTCATTAATAATCTTTGCTTTTTGCTCCCAGATATAAACACAATGTGTCTTTTACCCAGTCTATAAAAAGGTTACCAGAAGAAAGAGCCATCATAATCATACCAGGAATGGCTTTAACAGCATGAAGGATTCTGCTTTGGTTAAAGAGCCTACTGGAAAATCAGATTGTATTGATAGTGTTGAAAACTTCAAATTAACTCAGGAAAATTAAATTTGGTAGAAAATAAGACAAGATAATGGCTAATACTGACCAGTGTACTTGTAATTGACTAAGAAATGATGTAAAATGAAAATTGACAAAATTTGGATCTTGCAAAACTTGAGAAAATTGAGCCTGGCAGAAAGTGAGATCATGGAAGACAGCTCACAGTACTCTACACAGATTAAGTTTGGTATGAAAGATGTTTGTCATCACTGAAACATTGGTCTCTACAGTATCAGTTCACTAAAGATGATAAAATGAGAAGAGTTAAATACAGAAAACCAATAAAATATCAAATATATTTAATGGTTTTTTCCTGGAAAACACTTTCTATATACACAGACACACTTTCCTATTAGTGTGTAATAAATGTGAAAGTTTGTATTTCACAACTGTGTGAAATACAAGTATGCTTTGTATAAAACAAAGAAGTGGAATCAAAATATTCTGAATTCATTTTGCTAAGATCACTGTGGAATTTAGAGGTTTGTTCCTTATGTCAGGCTTGCTTTCTTTCCACACAGTTTTTTACCTATTTTCTCCAGAAAGATTGCTCCCAGCTCCTTAGGCTTTCAGCAGGAAACAATAGGTAAAAAGGAAGTGCATGTCCTGACCCATGGTAAATAGTTTGGACAGCATGTAGAGATCAGGGGGGCATAGAGAGGCTGGGTCAAACAATAAAATAAAACTTTTCCATGCACCAGTTCTGCACAAGGCATAGGAACCACCTTTGCAGACTTTAGCAACTATAAGGAGGGATCAGCTCTGTCATTAACTGCTTCAACAGCACTTGGCACAGAGGACATGTATTCATGTTTTAACAGGCCTAGAGTGGATGCCTTCAAGGACAAGAAAGTTCCAGAAAATATATGTGGTTCTGGAGCTGCAAAAATTAATTATCTGGTTGGATTTACTACAAATGAAAATAGTAAAAATAATTCAAATTCTTTTAAGAAAGGAAGTGTGTTAATGAGGGACACTAGGATGGCTCAGTCAGTTAAGTATTAGCTCTTGATTTTGGCTCAGACAATGGTCTGGAGGGTGCGAGATCAAGCCCCACTGTCAGGCTTTGCACTGACCATGGGGCCTCTCCCTCTCCCTCTGCCCCTCCCTCCCAACTCTCTCTCCCTCCATAAAAATAAATAAATAAAGTAAGTGTGATAATATCCCTCAATGACAGTGTCACCTTCCTACTTGCAGTCTTTCTCTGATTCTCCAAAATAAAGAGAATAAAATGCAAACTTCTTAATATGGCCTTTAAAACACTTTAGGATTGATCCTTGTCTAGTTCTTCAGCCTCTTTTCTCACTATTCCCTGCATTTTAAATTTATGACACAGCCACATGTAAGTTCTTACTGTTTCCTACACATATCCATACTATCTCTCAACCTAAAGTCTTTGATCTCTGACAGAAGTGCCCTCTTCTGAACTGACCCCAAACAGCACCACAGACCCTTCCACCATGTTAAGTGGATTGCTCCTTCATCCTTTCAAGAGGCAGCTCAACATTAGCTATCTGAATCCATCACACTAAATGGTGAAACATTAGAAGCCTCCTCACTCAAGCCAGGGATAAACAAGCATGTGACTACGGCCACCGTTATTCAATATTAGCCAATATGAAAGGCCAGAAAAGAAATGAAAGATAGATATAAAACAAGAAAAAAGCACAATGATTAGTTGTTTGCATATGCTGTAACTGCCTACCAAAGAGAATCAGTTAGATGACTATCAGCATTAAGGAGTTAATGGAGTGCTAGGAGTGCTAAAGAGTACTGCTAGGAGTACTAGAGTACTGAGCAGTGGAGTGCTCAGTTGCTTAAAAATCAGCACACACACACAAAAAATTAATAGGTTTTCCATAAACAGCAAGCTTTGGTTACAATACAGTTGGGAAAACTAATTCCAACAGGAATATATAACACTTAAGCAGCCTAACAAAAAAATCTGCGTTTTTCACTATATAGGAAAAAAAAAACCAACTTTACTTCAAAGGAAACCTGACCTAGAATAACCAAAACAATCTTGAAAAAGAAGAATAAAGTTGGAAGATACACAGTTCCCAATTTTATTTTTTTTAATTTTTTACGAGTTTATTTATTTGAGAAAGACAAAGAGAGCACATATGGGGGTAAGTGAGGGGTGGGGGGTGGCGGGGAGGTGGTGTAGAGGAAGAAGCAGGCTCTCCACTGAGCAGGGAGCCTGAAGCAGGGCTGAAGCAAGCAGGGAGCCTGAAGCATCCCCCCTGGGGATGGGGACCTGAGCTGAAGGAAGACACTTAACGGACTGAGCCACCCAGGAGCACCATCATATTTCCCAATTTTGAAACTTAACCACAAAGTAACAGTAATCAAGATAGTATGATAGTAACATAGGATAGAGTTATTAATCAGTGGAATAAAGCTGAGAATCCAGAAATAAACCCATGTGTCATGGTCAACTAATTTTGAGCAAAGATATCACTGTCATCCACTGAGGGAAGAATGGCCTCTTCAACAAATGTACTGGAACAACTGGTTAGATACAACCAAAAGAATAGAGTTGGCCCTACCCTCAAACCATATGCAAAAATTAACTCAAAGCTGGGGTGCTTGGGTGGCTCAGATGGTAAAGCGTCTGCCTTCAGCTCAGGTCATGATCTCAGGGTCCTGGGATCAAGCCCCATGTCGGGCTTTCAGCTCAGCAGTGAGTCTGCTTCTTCCTCTGCCTCTGCTTCTCTCCCCTGCTCTTGCTCTCTCTCTGTCTCTCTCTCTCTCAAATGAATAAATGAAATCTTAAAAACAAACAAACAAAACAAAAAATTAACTCAAAATGCTCGAAGACCTAAATATAAGAGCAAAAATTATAGAACTCCTTAGAGAAAACCATAGGGTAAATCTTTATGATCTCAGAATTGGCAAATTCAATATGACACCAAAACAAAAATAACAAAAGAAAACAATAAATTTAATTGCATCAAAGTTAAAAACTGTGCTTTGAAGGGCAAAATCAAAAAATGAAATGACAATTCAGAAAATGAGAGAAAATATTTGCAAATCATATATCTGATGAGGGACTGGTATCCAGAGTATACATATATAAGAAACCCTTACAGGGCCACTTGGGTGGCTCATTTGGTTGACTGTGTGACTCTTGATTTCAACTGTCATGATCTTGGAGTCCTGGGATCAAGCCCGACATAGGGCTCCATGCTCAATGGGGAGACTGCTTGAGGATTCTCTCCTTCTTTCTCCCTCTGCCCCTCCCCACAACTCACACTTGTGTGCACTCCCTCTCTCTCGCTAAGGTGAATAAAGAAATATTAAAAAAAAAAAAAAAGGAACTCTTACAACTCAACAATAAAAGACAACCTAATTTAAAATGGGCAAAGGATGGGGTGCCTAGCTGATTCAGTCAGTAGAGCATGTGACTCTTAATCTCAGGGTCATGAGTTCAAGCCCCACATTGGACATAGAACTCACTTAAAAAAAAAAATGGGTGAAAGATGTATATATGCGTTTCTCCAAAGCAGATATCAAATAAGCAAGTAAACACATGAAAAGGTGCACAACATTAGTCATTAGGGAAAATACACATCAAAATCACGATGAGATACTACCATATACATACTGGGATGTCTATAATAAAAAAGATAGAGAAACAATTATTTGTGGGGTTATGGGAAAATAAGAACACTCATACCCAGATGGTGGGGATATAAAGTGATGCAGCTTCTTTAAAAAGGAATCTTGCAGTTCCTCAAACTGTTAAACATAGAGTTATCATATGATTCAGTAATTCCACTTCTACATGTACATCCAAGAGATATGAAAACATGTGTCCATGCAAAACACTGCACATGAATGTTCATGGCAGCATTTTTTGTAACAGCAAAAGGTAGAAACAAAGTAAAGGTACATCAACTAATACATAAAATGTGCCATATCCATACAATGGTACAGGATATGGCAATAAAAAAGAATGAAGTACCAATATGTGCCACAACATGGATGAGCCTTGAAAACGTTATGCTAAATGAAAGAAGCAAGTCACAAAATATAGTGTATTTTATGAAATTTTCAGAATAGGCAAATCTATAGAGTCAGAAAGTAGATTAGTGATTGCTTAGGACTGTTGGTGAAGGAATGATAGAAAGATGTAAGGTAGAGAGTTTCTTTTCAAAGTGATGAAAGTGTCCTAATTTGACTGTCCTAGTAGTTACCCCTATCTGTGAATCTCCTAAAAACAGCTGAATTGTACACTTCAAATGGATGAATTATATGATATGTAAATTTTATCTCAGTAAAACTCTTATTTTTTTAAACAGAAACTTGAATAAAGACATATTATGTTCTAGTCAGAGAAAAACAACTTAATGAAGATGTCAATTCTCCTCAAAATAATCATGAATGTATTGTAATTCCTTTTTTAATTTGGCAAGAGAATTTTAATCTAACAGAATGGAAGAGCTAATATAGTCATGAAAATTAAAAAAAAAAAGTAATCTGCAGGAGTGGAATGTGGGCATTCAATTTGAGCATAATACAAAATTTTTTTAAAGATTTTATTTATTTATTATCTAAGAGAGAAAGAGAGAGAGAGTGAGTGAGCATAAGCAGGGGGAGCGGCAGACAGAGGGAGAAGCAAGAGTTATCATATGATTCAGTGACCTTGCTGACCAAGAAGGCTGATGGGATGTGGAATTCCATCCCAAAACCCTGGGACCATGGCCTGAACTGAAGGCAAGAGTTATCATATGATGTCATATCATTTCATGACCTGAACTGAAAGCAAGAGTTATCATATGATTCAGTGACCCTTCTGAGCAAGGAGCCTGATGGGATGTGGGATTCCATCTCACGACCCTGGGACCATGACCTGAAGACAGATGCTTAGCCAACTGAGCCACCCAGGCATCCCAGAATATATAAATTTATCATAATAAAAATGGCATGAGATTGTCTGGAGAACAGAGACATATTCAATTAACAGGATAGGAAGTCCAGGAAGAGTGGGAATGAGGATTTGCAATTTAATGGTTACAGCGTTTCCATTTGGATGATGAAAAAGTTTTAGAACTAATGCAATATTCTGGATGTAATTAATGCCACTAAGTTGTACATTGAATCATGGTTAAAATGGCAATTTTTATATACCACAATCTTAAAAAATTTACCACAATCTTCAAAAATTAATAAGATACCAAAAACAATTAAATTGCACAGTTTAGATGGGTTAATTGTGTGATTTGTGAATGTACCTCTCAATAAAGCTTTTAAAAAAAAGTCTGGAAGCAGAAAAATGAATATAAATAAAATTTTTGTCTCTAATAAGTCTGTAGGGAAAGGATTATTTGCTATATGGCAACAATTGGTGGAAAAGCTGAAGTGGAATCCCAATCTCACGCATTATGCTAACAGTATTTCCAGATATGTTTAAGACTCCAGAAGAAAATAAATCTCTAATAAATGTATCGGAAAATTATCAAATGTGGTGCCTGTGTGGCTCAGTCAGTTAAGTGTCTGCCTTCAGCTCAGGTCATGATCTCCAGGTCCTGGGATAGAGGGAGTCTGCTTCTCTCTCTCCCTCTCCTTCTGCCCCTCCCCACTGCTCGTTCTTTCTCTCTCTCTCAAATAAATAAAGTCTTAAAAAAAAAAAAGAATCAACTTCATATCATATGTCATCAGACAGATAGGTAAAATATTTTAAAAAGTCACCATTCAGTGTTGATGTGGGCATGGATAAACTGTCATATACTAAAGATGGAATATAAGTTGATAATTTTCTAGAGGAAAATTTGGCAAGGTGCGTCAAAATCCTTTATTTTTTTAAGATTATTTATTTATCTATTTATTTATTTATTTATTACAGAGCAAGAAATAAGCAGACACTTAACCGACTGAACCACTCAGGCATCTCTCAAAAGCCTTTTCTTTCAAATTCTTTTTTTTCCAAAAGCCTTTAAATGTGCACACTGTTTGATACAGAATTTCTATTCTTAGGACTTAAACTAAAGAAATAATAGGAGAAGAATCTAAAGATTTATGTATAGGGATGCTTATAATATAAAATTGAAAACAACCTATAAGTTCAATCATCATATGAGTATATATCTTACAGACTTATGTTCTATATAACAATATATATGCACACGTGTGCGCACACACACACACACACACACACAACTGCACCTCATCCCATAAACATTTTAAATTTTTAATCTTCTGACCTTAGAATTCAGCCTCCAGAAATTTATGTTAAGAAAATAGAAGTTGAGTATGAAAAGATTTATATACAAAATGGGATTTACTATATATGTTACTTTAAATTTTTTTTAAAAACATCAATTATATATAGTAAGGATTCTTCCCAGTTAATCATGTAGCTCTACAACAACTTTTTTTTTAATTTTTAAATTTTTGTGAGTAAAGTGATAGAAGCTTAGTAAGAGAAGATACAGAAAAAGCCCTCAAGACTAAAAGGGGTCCCAACAGGGTTGCCCTACAACAACATTTTAAAGAGCGTGTAAAACTTGGGGCACCTGAGTGGCTCATCAGTTGAACATCTGACTCGATCTCAGCTCAGGTCTTGATCTCCAGGATCATGGGCTCATGCCAGACACTGAGCCCTGCATTTGGCTCCAAGCTGGGCATGGAGCCTATTCAAAGGATGTGTAAAATTTTATTTATAACTTCTCAATATTTTGAACATCTCCTCTGAAGTAGTGATTAAATTATTGGAATGACCAAATGACCAAATCTTATCCATTCTTCCTCCTAGATATCTCCAAAATCTGCCCCTCCTCTGGACTTTATTGTGGAAGTAATCTCCCATCTAGTTTCCCTTCAATCTGTTAACCACAGGCCAGGATACAATCTTTCTCAAAGACCAAGGCTAATTTAACAATGTTACTTCCTGCGCTTATGACCTTTCGAAGTTTCACACTGACTAAAATATAATCCTATGCTTAATTTCTTAGCATGATTTATAAAATCACCCCTGATCTGATGCCAATTTACCAGTATCCATCCTTTTCTTGCTTCTTATGGTCCAGCCACCAATTTCCTTATAATTCTGTGAGGCAATCTCCTGCTTCCATACCTTTTGCACATGCTGCTTCCTCTATTGGAAAATTCTATTTGGTAAACTCTTACATGTCTCGTTCATAAAATCTTTCCTAATTGTCTCTCTCCCACAGCAAAATACTTCATTCTCTGCTTTGTATCCTGTATATACTTCTGTTATAGAACTTATTATGCTACTGTCTTTCCCACTAGAATTTGAGCTCTTAGAGGTGCCTGGGTGGCTCAGTCGGTTAAGTGTCTGACTCTTGATTTTGCCTCAGGTCGTGGTCTCAGGGTCCTGAGACTGAGTCCTGAGTCGGGCTCTTAACTCTTTGGGGAGTGCACTTGAGATTCTTTTCCTCTCTTTCTTCCCCTCCCCCCACTTCTTGTGAACTCTGTCTCTTGTCTCTCAAATCAGTGAATAAATCTTTAAAAAATGAAAAAAAGAAAAAGAAGAAGAGTTTGAGTTCTTCAAGGACCAAGACATAATTTCTCTCTTGTGTCGCTAGCAGTAAGCACATTTATTGCCTGGCTTATTGGGTTAATGTTGCCCCACACAGCACTGATTTTTATGTCATTTGGTTCTGAAATATTTTTCTTTAAAGATATGTATATTTAAAGCAGCCATGAGTAGACATTGATATATTTATGTATTTATGCATGTCCTGAGTGCTATTGCACACCCTAAGACATTGAGAACTAACTTTGGGTAGACTGAAATGTAAACCTTTAGTCAATGTGCATTAGCACAAATCATGTTGAACCCTCTCTTGGGCACTGTCAGTTCTGCTGCTCGTCTCATAATTATGCTTTACCAAGGGTATGCTTTGTTTTGTTGGAATATTCTTTCTGTAATTTATCTTAGGTTCATGGAGAACAGTTTTTGACTCATACTGTCAATATGAGATGTGCAGGTCATAGTGATGGCTTTGCCACATAAGAAACAAAGGAGTAGTATCAAGCTTGATATTAAGAAACTAACTGAAGGCAAGCCTCTTGGACTATTCTCTCTTTGGGAGCTTTGTACTGTCATTCAATAAACTTCTCTTTGCTGCCCTAAAAAAAAAAACAAAACCGAAACAAAACAAAAAACCTCGTTGATTTGAAGCTAATGCTCCCTCCATAGAAACAGAAGAAGAATCAGTAGGTAATGAGCACTAAATAGGTGTGGAGGCAGAGCTTATGTGCATAGCAGCTGGTTTGAAAAGTTTTGTTGTTAAGGGAAGCATAGAAATGGAGCGACAGCAAGAAGGAACAGCGGTCTACTCAAAGGAGCGTCGCGCGTGTTTGAGTAGTTTGCTGACTTAAGCACTGACCTAAATCTTTGGAGGTTGGCCTTGTATAAGCACAAGGATACTCTCACCATTTTAAAGAAGGGAAGAGTGGGTAAACCTACAGTTAAAACTGTTGTTTTTTGTTGTGAGAAGATGGAGGAGTTCTTCCTAATGGCTGATAGTAAGCAAAGGAAGCATGTTGGAATATTTGAAGAGAAAGGGAGAGCAATGAAGTTGTTGTTTCTAGGGGTGGAAAAGCAAGCTTACCAAGGAAAATGGAAGAGATGTTTTGGGTAGTGTTGGGTGTCTGTTTAAGGTTTGTGATGATGAAATTAAGTCAGTCAGCCTGGTTGTGCGATTTACCTCGGCAACAGTCTACTACGCAGTAATAGGCATTGAGGATGTGGATAATTGGATTCAATTACCATTGAGGTTTTGCCAGGCAAGTATAGTGGAAGAGAGAAGCAACGAGTGGTAGATAATTTTTAGGGAGTAGTAACATTGATAGACCATGGTCTATAAACAGAGGGACACAGGAAGAAAAGTCGAGAAGAACGTGATAGACAATGAGAAAGTAGTGAGGTTGAATAGGAAGGCATGTGAATGAGATAGAAAATTCAGTACTACAGATAGAAAAGTAAGGATGGTGGAAGGCCAGGCTGTTCTCCATGAACCTAAGATAAATTACAGTACTACAGATAGTAAAGTAAGGAAGGTGGAAGGCCAGACTAAATTGAGAATTTCTGAAATCAAGACTATTGGAAGTGGTATCATTTCAGCGATGACAAGTTTTCAGATATGACTATGGGACTGAATACTGAAGGCGAAGTGGAAATGAGTGTCAAGGATGTGACAGTTCAGTGTATTAAATGAATCCTTTAAATGAAAACTAACATTGTGAGAATTACATGATGGTAGGAGCGCAAATGGCTGAGCTAGAAGCTAAAAGCATCATCAAAAGACCAGGAACAGATATATGATGGCAATGAGGAGGAGGATAGAGGGGGTGGTAGCACTCCTCCCCACCCAGAAGGGAAAGAAATAAATGATCTAGAAGAAGCTGCAGTGGAGAAATGCAAAGTCTACCCCAAGGTAAGAGGGGTGTGAAAACTAGGGAGCTCTACTTGAGAGGGTTGCAGAGCAAATAAGGGCCTCGGGGAATAACCAGATTTCAGTTAAGTCAAGAGCATGAAGGGGATCTGCTGACGGGCAGTTAAATATAACTTTCAACTAGTTAGAGACTGATTTCCCAGTTGCTAGAGCTGTGATTTGTACTCTGAGTCGTAAAGAACCAAATTTATCAGATATGATTAAGATAAGTATTAGGCTGCCTACACTAGGCCCAGTCACAGTGGGAAGACAAAAGGGTAGGTCCATAGCCCAGAGGCTTGGGAAGGATTACAGCTCTCTTCACACCAAGCAGAAGATAAAGAAGGGGACAGTAAGTGGCTTCTGCAGCCTGCAGTTTCCCAAGATGCACTGAGTCTGTGTCACTCAGTCCAGAGGTGAAGCAATTTCAACAGGAAGCTCAACAAGTTACAACAGAACATAAGCCCAAGAGGCAAGACTGACTTGGAATGAGGTATGAGGGACTTCTTTTTTGATGGTACTAAATGTAGACATGGCTTTGTTCAAAACGGACCAGCCCTGGCATTCCTAGGCTACATAGCTATTTAAAACATTTACAAATTATATCGTCGAAAGCTAATACCTAGTTTATAATTTATGTTTGAACTCAAACTATCACTGAAGAAAATAAGTAACAAAATATTAGGTACAACCTAATGTCTATAAAGACAGAGCCTCAAGAAAATGCAGCATTTGCTAGAAAGGTACAGGCTTTATGAGAAAAGTTCCCTCAGGTAGTTCACTCTATAGAAATATGTAGGAAACTGGAAAAAAAAAAAGAAAAAGAAAAAGGAAGAAAAGAAAGAATAAAGAAGGAAACATGGTAACTTTAAAAAAGTTGGGGGAGAGGCATACTTACCTGGCTGGCTTAGTTGGTAGAGCATGCAACTTTTGATCTCGGTATTGTGAGTTCAAGCCCCATGTTGGGTGTAGAGATTACTTAAGAAATAAAATCTTTCTGAAAAATTAAAAAAAGAAATATGTAGGAAACTTTACTGATCCCAAGTTGGAATTTAGCACATATTGGAAAGGTTGGAAGGGAGGACCAGGGAAAAGGAGTTCCTCAAACAAGAGGAAGTAAGCATATGAGACTACGTGACAATAGAAAACCAGGGAGGTCACTACGGAAGTGTACTCTAGGGAATGTAAAAGGTAATTCAAGACTATGATGGTAATGAATTTGGGATGCTCTAGAAAAAGAAAAGGCTAGTGTGACTGGAGCATATGGTGCAAGATAGAAAGCTGAGAGACTGGCAAGACCTGGTAGGCTAAAGCAGAGAATTTAGACTCTATTACTGAATTCCACTGAGCATTGTGTTAAGCAAGGATTGACATAATCTGATGGGGTTTTTTGGTGGTTTTTTTGTTTGTTTGTTTGTTTTGTTTTGGTAACAGCTTTATGGAGACATAATTCACATACTATATAATTCGTCCATTTAAAGTGTGTAATCCAATGATTTTTAGTACACTCACAGTTGCACACCATCTCCACAATTTTAGGAGATTTAAATCATTTCAAAAAGCACTCTCATATCTTTTAGCCATCACCGCCCAATTCCCATCCTCCCGCCAGCCCTAAGCAACCAGTAATCACTTTTCACTAATCTAATTTCTGTCTCTGTAGATTTGTCTATTCTGGACATTTCATATAAATGGAATCATGAAACTATATAATTTTTTGGTTTTAGCTCAAGCATTGTTTCTTTCAGGACACCTTCTCTAACTCCCTACATCACAGGGCCTCCATTATATTCTGTTGGTCACCCCTCAACTTTTTCCTAATGCTGCTCACTTTTAACTATTTTATTAAGTATGTGTATATTAATTTAGTGTTCCTTCTCTCTTCTGGATTGCAGGCTTCAAAATAACAAAGACTATATGCAGCTCAAATCTTGGTCTCTAGCCCTCAGCACAATATTTGGTTCATAGTAGTAATTCAATAAACATTCCATGGCCTGATGACTTAAATCTGCCAAGAATGAGTTTGCAGGAAGACTTTAACCTCTATGAATTTTTATTGTGTTTCATTGTCATCCTTTCTTCTGTCTTTACCCCACCAATGCCCCAATCACACAACTCCAGTATCCCCCAGGCTAGGGGTCAAAAAGACAACATATTGGCTCATGAGCCAAGGAGAGTATAATTTTGCCCCAAAGCTTCTAAAGGTAGAAACCAAAGTTGTTTTCAATGAAGGAGCTCATAAAATGTGAAGATACAAAGCACTGCTTCTTTGATATCCAGAAGACTAAGTGTGCTGTGGAAGGGGTAGAAGGACATTCCTCCATGCCTGGAGTAGAACACAGAAGCTTTGACGTCTACCTTCAGGAAATGTGGTGCTTTGTCAGCATCTTAAGTGTTCCCAGTTTTAATAGCTCTGAGAGACACGACCTTCAGCCCTGCCATCTCTATTTTCACAGTGATTCCCCCTCACCAAGCATAGTTGTAGTGATTTAGTAGACAATGAACATGAGGAAAAGTGGGACATAGTAATAGAAGACTGTGAACTTATATGAAAACCACTGATCTTCAGATTAAGGCAAATACATTTAAACCAAAAATTTTAGGAGCGCGTGGGTGGTGCAGTCAGTTGGGCATCTCACGTTTGGTTTTGGCTCAGGTCGTGATCTCAGGGTCTTTAGATCAAGCCCTGCATCAGGCTCTGTGCTTGGCATGTATCTGCTTGAGACTTTCTCTCGCTCTCCTGCTCTTTCCCCTGCTCTCTCTTACTCTCTCTCAAATGAATAAATAAATCTTTTAAAAAACAAAAACAAATATTTTGGCCATTGATACTTCTTATGGGATCAATAGATTCTTCTCTGTCTCTCTCTCTCTCCCCCCTCCCCCCCAATAAAAGTGATGAGGGATGTTTAGTTCAAATATGTTATCACTAACTAGAATATAAGGAAATTGAATTCCTATATACTGAAGATGGACTGGAGCACCCCAGTTCCAGCTGGGGTAGGAGGAAGTGGACATCTCTTTCAAATTACAATAAAATGAAATAAGTATTTAGTCACACAGAGGTTAACATTTTAGGCAAATGAAAAATGGCTGAATGGTAAAGTGGATATGCAGCAAAAACTGATGCCAAACCAAATGATACCTTAAAAGAATAAACCTTGGGGCGCCTGAGTGACTCAGTGGGTTAAAGCCTCTGCCTTCGGCTCAGGTCATGATCCCAGGGTCCCGCATCTGGCTCTCTGCTCAGCAGGGAGCCTGCTTTCCCCTCTGTCTCTGCCTGCCTCTCTGCCTACTTGTGATCTCTGTCTGTCAAATAAATAAAATCTTAAAAAAAAAAAAAAAGAAGAAACCTCTACGGACAGCTGGGTGGCTCAGTGGGTTAAGCATCTGCCTTCAGCTCAGGTCATGATCCCAGGGTCCCGGGATTGAGCCCTGTGTCAGGCTTCCTGCTTAGTGGGGAGTCTCCTTCTCCCTCTACATGGTGCTCCCCCTGCATGTGTTCTCTCTCTCTCAGACAAATAAATAAAGTCTTTTTAAAAATAATAAACCAGGGCACCTGGCTGGCTCTGTGGGTTAAGGCCCCTGCCTTCGGCTCAGGTCATGATCTCAGGGTCCTGGGATCCAGCCCCACATCAGGCTCTCTGCTCATCTGGGAGCCTGCTTCCTCCTCTCTCTCTCTGCCTGCCTCTCTGCCTACTTGTGATCTCTGTCAAATAAATTAATAAAATCTTTAAAAATAATAATAATAAACCTCTAGAAAACAATAATTTATCTAAAACCTTGAAAATTTGACTATTATAAGTTTATTATTAAAAGTATTAGCCATTCAGGGCACCTGGGTGGCTCAGTGGGTTGAAGCCTCTGCCTTCCCCTTGGGTCATGGTCCCAGGGTCCTGGGATCGAGCCTCGTGTCAAACCTGCTCAGCGGGGAGTCTGCTTCCCCTTCTCTCTCTGCCTGCCTCTACTTGTGATCTCAGCCTGTCAAATAAATAAATTTTTAAAATCTTAAAAAAAAAGTCTGTTTCTTGATTTTAAAAAAAGTATTATTAGCCATTCAATTTTAATTTTTTCAATATTTTATTTTATTTTTATTCCAAGTAGTCTTCACACCCAATGTGGGGCTCATAATCACAACCCTGAGATCAAGAGTCTCATGCTGTACTGACTGAGCCAGCCGGGTACTGCAGCAATTTGATCTTAGGTGCAGGAAAAACTATTGTTCATCACACAGCAACTATGTTGCCCTTAGGGTCACCATATGTGCATTTGTGAGACTAAGTATCATATTGGAGTTCTTAAATTTACTTTCAACTGAGATCTTTAGAGAAGCTACAGATTTTGGGGGGGAAGTCTGTCAGTGTAGGTACTGGGGATAGTGATATTGCTACTGAGGGGATTAAGCTTTCCTTCTTCTCTAGCAGTAATTGACTAAAGTAAAGATTTATTTTTATTTCTGGCTTAAACATTTGGTTGATACTTTTGACATATATATATATTTTTAAAGACAATCCAATGACATAAGACATCTTGCTTTTCCTCAAAAAGATGTTCCTAAAAGTTCTCATCACAAAGAGAAATTAATTTTTTCTTTTCTTTTTTAATTTATCTGTGTGAGAGATGGGTGTTAGCTGAACCTATTGTAGTAATCACTTTATATATAATACATGTAAATCAAACCATCTTACTGTACTTCTTATACTTACATGGTGATGTATGTCAATTATTCCTCACTTTAAAAACTGAAGGGAAAAGATGTTTCTAATTATTTTTAGAAGAGTCTTTTAGATTTACTTTTTATTTTTATTATTTATGTATTTATTTTTTTAGAATCAGTCTTAAGATTGTTGTTTCCTTCACTATGAAGATACAATCAGGCAAATTCAGAATATGGAAAATTCTACAATTCAAACACCCACCAGTTTCTTTGACAAAGTAACATTACAAAACAATAACAAAAAAGAAGGAAGAAATATTATGATTAAAAGAATCTTAGGGGTACCTGGTTGGCTCAGTAGATAGAGCATCCAACTCTTTATCGCAGGGTCATGACTTCAAGCCCCATGATGGGCATGGAGCCTACTTAAAAAATAAAAGAAACTTAAAGACATGTGAAACAAATACAATGTGTAGATCTTACTTAGATTCTGATTTGAACAAGCTAATAAACAATTGGCAGAACTAATAACTAAACCACAAAAAAGACTTTAAATGCAATTGGTGAAAATCGAACACAAACTGGGTGTTTATGAAATTTAAAAACCTTTGTTAAGTGTGATATTAGTTTTTTGTTTGTTTAGTTTGTTTTTAAGATTTTATTTATTTGACAGAGAGGGAACACAAGCAGGGGGAGTGGGAAAGGGAGAAGCAGGCTTCCTGCTGAGCAGGGGGCAATAGGGGATTCAATCCCAGGGCCCTGGATTCATGACCTGAGCCAAAGGCAGATGCTTAACGACTGAGCCACCCCTGTGCCCCATGATAATAGTTTTTTAAAGAATTCTTATCTTTTAGAGATACATGTGGAAATTCTTATGGGATGAAATCATATGATATTTGGAATTTTATTTAAAAGACTCCAGAAAATAAAAGGAAATTTAAAACTTAATGGAGATTAGATAAAAGATAAGCAATAAAATGCTGGTAATTGTAGATGCTAGGTGACAGACAAGTCCAAAAGGGCTTATTATACTGTCTTTTCCTGTCTCTATTTGAAAAGTTTTATGATAAAAAGTGAATTTTAAAAATTTGTCTTTACATATACACATTTAAAAAAAAAATGTTTCTGCATCAGCTACTTCCCTTCCACAAACATTTTGTACTTATATTTTGGATTTAAACATGTGGCAATGGAAATGGATTTGGCTTTAAGGAAAATAGAATCACCGCTGAATTTTCATGTCCTCAACATTCATTACAAGCATACTAATTCCAGAATCTTCTCAGAGTTAAATGACAGGAGAGTCTTTACACTAGGTATCACATGAGAAAGACTTACCTTCCCCAAGCACATGATTTTATTTCTTCAGCAGCAAATGAACTCTTGCAGGCAATCAGTGGTTGTTAGTAAATCCTGCTATGCTAGTACTGCTATCTGCAAAGCATAGTTAAAAGGCTTTCTTTGGTTCCATCAGCCTTTTATACATGTGAGAGAAGATATTCCATCTTGCTTGAATAATTTGTAAGCAGTCAACTCCAAATCTGAGTTGACAAAATTAATGTTCTTTTTAATTCTGCCTCACAGAAGTAAAAAATTTCCAAAAGGGATTTTTTTCTTCAAAGACTTTTTTTTTGAAATTTTTTATTTTTTATAAACATATATTTTTATCCCCAGGGGTACAGTTCTGTGAATCACCAGGTTTATACACTTCACAGCACTCACCAAAGCACATACCCTCCCCAATGCCCATAATCCCACCCCCTTCTTCCAACCCCCCTCCCCCCAGCAACCCTCAGTTTGTTTTGTGAGATTAAGAGTCACTTATGGTTTGTCTCCCTCCCAATTCCATCTTGTTTCATTGATTCTTCTTCTACCCACTTAAGCCCCCATGTTGCATCACCACTTCCTCATATCAGGGAGATCATATGATAGTTGTCTTTCTCCTCTTGACTTATTTCGCTAAGCATGATACACTCTAGTTCCATCCACGTCGTCGCAAAAAATGGCAAGATTTCATTTCTTTTGATGGCTGCATAGTATTCCATTGTGTATATATACCACATCTTCTTGATCCATTCATCTGTTGATGGACATCTAGGTTCTTTCCATAGTTTGGCTATTGTGGACATTGCTGCTATAAACATTCGGGTGCACGTGCCCCTTTGGATCACTATGTTTGTATCTTTAGGGTAAATACCCAGTAGTGCAATTGCTGGGTCATAGGGTAGTTCTATTTTCAACATTTTGAGGAACCTCCATGCTGTTTTCCAGAGTGGCTGCACCAGCTTGCATTCCCACCAACAGTGTAGGAGGGTTCCCCTTTCTCCGCATCCTCGCCAGCATCTGTCATTTCCTGACTTGTTGATTTTAGCCATTCTGACTGGTGTGAGGTGATACCTCGCTCTGGTTTTGATTTGTATTTCCCTGATGCCGAGTGATATGGAGCACTTTTTCATGTGTCTGTTGGCCATCTGGATGTCTTCTTTGCAGAAATGTCTGTTCATGTCCTCTTCCCATTTCTTGATTGGATTATTTGTTCTTTGGGTGTTGAGTTTGCTAAGTTCTTCATAGATTCTGGACACTAGTCCTTTATCTGATATGTCGTTTGCAAATATCTTCTCCCATTCTGTCAGTTGTCTTTTGATTTTGTTAACTGTTTCCTTTGCTGTGCAAAAGCTTTTGATCTTGATGAAATCCCAATAGTTCATTTTTGCCCTTGCTTCCCTTGCCTTTGGCGTTGTTCCTAGGAAGATGTTGCTGCGGCTTCAAAGACTTTTTAATATAAATGAAATTAAATCACTAAAAATAAAATACAGGTCTTGAAGATGATTTTTTTTGATGCTATGAATTCCAGGATGTCCAATGATTCCACCAAAGTTCTACAAAGATTATGACTATGATGATGATAAAATCTCATCTCTGTTGTTCTTTTATTATTATTTAAGCTTTTTTAAACATCTGTTCACTCAAAATGGATATAGCATTCTTCTTGAAGTTTTCTAGCAAGCATTTCTCTTAACAAAACTCATAGGTTGAAGCCCTAACCTTCAATGGGACTGTATTTGATGAAGGTCTTTAAAGAGATAATTAAGGCAACATGAAGTAATAAGGATGGGACCCTAGTCTTGTATGACTGAGTCTTTATAAGAAGAGGAGCCCCCAGGGATGAGAGTGCATGAAGTAAAGGCCACGTGAAGATTCAGAGAGAAGGCAGACACCTGCACGCCAAGCAGTAAGGCCTCAGAAGAAACCAGCCCACCTGGCACCTAAATCTTAGACTTCCAGCCTCCAGAACTGTGAAAAATAAATTGCTCTTGTTTAAGCCATCCAGTCTGTAGTATTTTGGTTTGGCAACCCTAGCCGACTAAAATATTTGATGTGTAGTGAATGTTCAGGTTCTGTCTGCTCTTGTTAATATCTATTATTTTCCAAAACCATTAAGGGTCTAGCACCTCTCCCGTTAGGGGCTCAAGATCTATCTTCCACACTTACTTCCCTCCAGGTATCACTTTTTATAGTTTTCTATTCTTTGAAGATATCTTCAATGCTGTATTCATCCTTTTAAATGGTTATGGAGTCTCCAAGTTGTCGTTCCCACACCTGAAATGTCTGAGGACCTGCTTCTTGCTCATAGTTGCCATTGATTATATCAAAGTTATGTCGGTTTCCTGGGCATGATGTTCAAAAACAAAACACTCTGAAGTTACTTTCCTCCAGAAAAATTAGCATTTGTGTCAGGGCATGTTATAAGTCCTGGACCACAGAATACCAAGTTCATGTCTTGGGTTTTCCTGGATGTCCCAGGGAATGTGACTGGGCTTTAACCCTACATAGGCTCTTCCTCAGTTTGAAAGAAGCCCGTTTATTGCAAGGATGATCCTTTAGAGCACAACCCAACTCCCAACTGTTGTTCCAGATTTGGATGGATTTATCTGCCTTGCAGTCCATAATGGCATCAAATTCTACTCTCACCCTTGATTTTGGGAAAATGTTTTTGGCCAAAAGCAGCTCCCTTTTTAAAAAGTAATTCCTTGAGTTCTTATTTTTTCCTTCAAATTTGGTCGAATAGCTTTTTTTTAATAGCTTGCTATTTATTTTCTACTGTTAAGGATATGTGGAAGCCAGACTGTAAGGAAAGGGCAGCATTCCAGAAAGGTGAAAAAAAAAAAATCTAAGGAAAAAGTAGAAGGGAGTGAGAAGGATTTTGACTGCTGGTCAGATGCTAACTTTTGTTCAGTCTTGTTGTTCATTAGTAGATGCCTTTTTATTTTCAAACTTTTCGATATATGTGAAGGGTTTTATAATTTAAAATGAAAAATAAAAAGGTAGCTAAACAGTGTCCCAAGAGCTATTTTTTTAAAATGATTTCATTATAAGGTATTTCTGAAAATGTAAGAACATTCAGAAACCAATGCAAAAATGAAATTCCTAATAAAAATGTGGTCTATTCAATGAAATAATTTTGCTTACTAGCTGTAAAATTCCATGTATATACTAGGGTTTATCTATAGAATATGTGCCAGAAGATAGGGATATCAGATACATAGGCTATACAGTGACTGCTATGGTTTGTAGAGGTCTCTCTTCTGTCAGAATAAAACTCATTACTTCAGCTCCTTTCACTTTAGACACTTTCACTATAGACACTTTCCAAAGGCGGCCGCAACATCTCTCATCCTACCTGCTGTCCTTACAATATGACTTTTTCTCTCGTTCCACTGAGAGATGGATGGGAGCTAGGCTATGACTTCTCTCCTTCAACCTCAGCAGGCCTTTGTAAATGCCTCAACCAGAGCATATGACACAGGGATGCAGTGGGATTTCCAAGGAGAGGTCATGAATATGCTACACATGTTCATTTTGATCCCTTGGGGTGCTCATGCTTGGGTGCACCACCCGCATAGAACCAATTCAAGTGACCTGAGGCTACCCTGCTGTGAGGAAGCCTAAACCAACACACACTGAAGGACAAGGAGTAACTCTGAGACTGCTTGGAAAGAAAAATGCATGACCCGTCCCGAGCTGCTCCAGCCCCACATTGGCCCCAGACTCTGACTGCCGTTGCAGTCAGAACTACAGAGCCAAGCCCTTCATGAATTCCTGATCCACAGAAACCATGAGGGATAAGGCAATGGTTGTTGCTTTACTAAATTTTGTTTTTTTGTGTTTTGTTTTGTTTTGTTTGTTTGTTTGTTTGTTTACACCACAATATGTAAGTGGAACATGTGGAAGAGAGGGTAGGACCAGTTACCAGCTTCCAAATTCTTAGGTTTAATAGTACCAATATCTTTCCATTTGCACACTGCTTTGGTCCAATCCCTGGCAGAGCTTTAACCATCAAGAGGGAACAATCCATGTGTGGTGAGTAAATGAAGCAGTCTGACGCTGCTGAGCACATTCATCTCATCATCAAAATAGCGTTCTGGGAAAATGCACCAATATTGCACACCCTTGCTTTTGAGTCATTGTTCTTTCCACAAATAGGAAACACACCTATTTTGTAAAGTGGTCTGATAACTCATTTTTCTCGAGTTTGGCTTCAAAGTTTAACTTCATTTTTTGAGTCATGGTGTTTTCTTTTCAGTATAAAGGTAAATACACTGTCTTCAAAATGCTAGCCTAGGGGCGCCTGGGTGACTCAGATGGTTAAGCCTTCAGGTCAGGTCATGATCCAGGGTCCTGGGATTGAGTCCCTCACTGGGCTCCCTGCTCAGCCGGAAGCCTGCTTCTCCCTCTCCCACTCGCCCTGCTTGTGTCACATAAAACAAAATGCTAGCCTATTTATCTGAAAATTTTAGCCACTGTATACTTAAAGTATACAAGTTTAATTTTGAGATATTGCATATACCCAAAGACTTCTTTCTGTGTATTGTTCCTTCTCATCTTTCAAATGTGAAATAATGACCTTCAAAGGTTAGAAAGCAGGATATCCAAGGAAAAAGGGTTAAAAATTAACTTTAAAATGACTAAATTAAACATTAAGGTTAAAACGTTAATTTAACTAAGATTAACTAAGATTAGTTAACTAAGATGTAATTAGTAACTGGTAAATTTCCAGAGTGTTTGTCTAATAGGTTCATTATAATTCTTGTTTGTAAATCAGAAAATCCTAGTTTAGGGGACTAATTTATTAGGGGAAAAAAAGGAATTTATTGGATGGTATAAATGGATCTTATCAACATCAGCAATACAACTAGCCTCAGAGGTGTCTGGAACCAGAGACTCAACTGTAATTAGGGTCTCCTTCCTGCCCTTTCTTCTTTTTTCTTCCTCCCTCCCTAATTCTTGGTTTCCTTCTCCTTGGTTGTTGATCCTCACATCACACCCAAGGTTGACTTTCTCCTCAAGGCTGGGAAAATAGTCATTAGCAGCTCTTGGACTCACATCCTCAGAGAGAAAGGCATTCTTTTTTGATATCTCCAATTACAGAAATTTTTTCCCTCTCATTAAGTCATACCTGCTTCTCTTTATCCTTCTTTTTAATTCCACAGTAATTCATCAGTTCTCCTACGGCACTTTTCCGTTCTGCCCTCCATTGCCTCCTTAGGGAGCTTAGCTCTCTAAGTAGACTGTAGATTCCAAAAGGGTGGTGATTATGATTAGGTCTTGGGGTTTTGTTTTGTTTTGTTTTTCTGGTTACTGAACCTGAAACATTAACAGTAGTGAGAGGCTTAAGAATATTTTAAGTAAATGTTTATTTCTAAAGCAATAGTCATAGTTCAATCTATTCATCCAGGAGACAAACATTCTTCACATAGTTTTGTGAAGCAGCAACTTCATTCAACAGCATAAGGAAAGGTACATGCAAGGCACTGGGTGTCTCACTGCAGGAAAGAGTAAAGTGCAATAATGATTGACCACTATGTGGGGGATGGAAATGTTGGTGGGGAGGGATACAGATAGTTAATAGGGCAAAAACATCAAGTCCAAAGTGAGTGATACAAAGAGGTTCCAGCAAACCGGCATTTGGTATCGTGGTAGAAGTCACTGAGACTCAGAGTCTTGGAAAGGGAATAACAAGAAAAAACGACCCAAGAAGAAGCCAGAGAGTTATAGCCAAGGATAACCCACTAACAAAATACTCAAGCAGGCAAGTGTCAAAGGGGATTTGCCAGAAATTAGAATTGGCAATGCTTGAAGGTAGTGACTGGTGGTCCTAGGAACCAGAGAAAGGGCTGAGTTTGAAGCTGGGGACCAAGGGAGTTCAGCTACAATGGAAAGAAGACAGAAACCAACTTGGGCCCTACAAGTGTAGCATAGAAGCAATATCCAGAAGCAGGTCTGAGAAACAAATGGGTGAAACAGTTAATACCTCCCACTTCCCTCTAGTACACCCTCAGGATTTTACCTTTTATTATGAGTATGGAAGTATCATTTGTGGTGAAATGAAAGAGGAACAAATAACACTTCCATCTTGAGGTGCTTTTTATTCTTTAGGATAAATTTTTCTCCTAATTGCAAACTCCGCCTTGCAAAAATGGTATCTTGAATATATTGACAAATTTTGAATAGAAAACATCAAGCCAAATGACACCATTGGCACACTGCTGTTTTTTTGGTTTGTTTAATGCTCTCGTTGCTTGTTTTGATTCAGGATCTAGTAGAGTACCTTGCAAAGGCTGTAAAATGTAGAATGTACCACCCTCTTTAAAGATTGAAACTTAATTTGAATTAAATTCTATTGATCATTGCTATATATAACAATTGATATATATGATATTATTTCATGTCTCTGAGATGGGATTATTTATCTATAAAATATGACTGATGCTAATTTTCAGGTGATCATGAAGATGAAGTAAAATGGTGTATGAATAGCGTTTGATATAGGACCTATGTTACAGTAGACAAAGTGAATGACAGCTACAAATAAACGTCTGTGGAATTGAACAATTGTTCTTTACTCTTTTCTCATTTTTAGAGACAATAAATTTGAACATTTGTTGGTTAACATGTTATATTTACTAAACCTTGGTGACTTGGAAACTGAAACAATATTGCCACTTCAGGTACATATGGGGAGGCAGTAAGAGGAGGGGAGAGGATCCGAGAAGTTCTTCAGCTACTGGTGAACTAGACCATTTAGGTTCATCCTTCTGACTACATACATTTTTTAAAAGCTGAGGTTGATAGAAAGTCAATTTGAAGGCATCAGAGAGCAACAAAAGAAGTAAAACTTTTGGACCAAGATGGAGGAGCGGAGGGAAGCCAAGAGCCTGGTACTTGAGATTGCTTTCCTCCTTAAGGTGACTGTCAATTTCAGAAGCAGGAGCTGAAAACCTGAAAAGTTTCATTTAAAAATTGTTTTTGAGCAGGCAACATATTCATAAGGTACAACACTTATAGTATACAGGGATAATAATGAAAGTTTCCTTTTCTTTCCTGTTCTTTGGATACGATTTCCTTTTCTAGGAGGTGACCGGGGTTACACACAGTATATTCTTTTTTTTTTTTTTAAGCTATTTATTTATTTGACAGACAGAGATCAAAAGTAGGCAGAGAGGCAGGCAGAGAGAGAGAGAGAGAGGAGGAAGCAGGCTCCCAGCTGAGCAGAGAGGTCGATGGGCTCGATCCCAGGACCCCTGAGATCAAGACCTGAGCCGAAGGCAGAGCCACCCAGGCGCCCCCACACAGTATATTCTTGTGTGTCTGAAAATTAGTACAAAGTGCTAGATCGATTTCCAAGGAGTTGTATGGCAGATCTATTAGTGCCTGTTTGAAGCTGGTTTACCAGTAAAATAAAGTTATTGTTTAGGTCAGTCACTTTCAATCAATAATCTTAAATATTTACTTAAAATATATTGAGGAGGGCGCCTGGGTGGCTCAGTGGGTTAAAGCTTTGGCTTTGTCTTACATCATGATCTCAGAGTCCTGGGATCGAGCCCTGCATCTGGCTCTCTGCTCAGCAGGGAGCCTGCTTCCTCCTCTCTCTTTGCCTGCCTCTCTACCTACTTGTCATCTCTCTCTCTGTCAAATAAATAAATAAAATTTTTAAAAAAATATTGAGAGGAAAATTATTTGATTTCTTGATTTTTTAAAGATTTATTTATTTAGGGGTGCCTGGGTGGTTCGGTGGGTTAAGCCTCTGCCTTTGGCTCAGGTCATGATCTCAGAGTCCTGGGATCGAGCCCCTCATGGGGCTCTCTGCTCAGCAGGGAGTCTGCTTCCCTATCTCTCTTTGTCTGCCTCTCTGCCTACTTATAATCTCTCTCTCTGTCAAATAAATAAATAAAATCTTTTAAAAAATAAATAATTAATTGATTATTTTAAAAAAATATTTTATTTATTTGAGAGAGAGAGAGAGAGCGAGAAAGAGCTAGCACAAGCAGGGGCGAGGGGCAGAGGGAGAGAGAGAGAGAGAGAAGCAGATTCTCCTCTGAGCCAGGAGCTCAGTCCTGGACTGGATCCCAGGATCTGGAGATCATGACCTGAACCAAAGGCAGATGGTTAACCAATTGCATCACCCAGTGCTCCAATTTATTTATTTGAGAGAGTGAGAGAGAGAGAGGGGGAGAGAGAGAATGAGTGAAAGGGACGGAGGGAGAGGGAGAGAGAATTTCCACTAGGCTATACTGAGTAGAGTCCATCTTGGGACTTGAAGCCTGTCTTGGGGCTGGATCTCACAATCCTGAGATCACGAACTGAGCAGAAACCAAGAGTTGGTAGCCCCAAAGACTGACCCACCCAGGAGCCCCAGAGGGGAAAATAATTTTAAAATAAATATTGTATGTAGACATCAATCTGCTTACTCCATTCATTAGCCAATGTTCCCCCAAAATTGTAAAAATATTTACTATAAGTTTTGTGGTTTTCTTCTTTTATTTTTTTTTAATGAGTTTAAGGAGTTTTCCAAATCATACGAGTTTGTGAGAGCTATGATGCGCACTGTGAGTCTTGCAAAAATCCTCATTGGAGACATGTTGGAATAATGAGGACTTCTTAAAGCCTCCACTAGAATTCTTATCTTCATTGGTTAGTGTGGGGTCAGTTTAACTTTTTCTTAGTGTCAGTTGCCTCTGAAAATCTGAATTAATAATTTATTCTATTAATCCTCTTCAAGTTAACTTCACAGTTTTAATTAATATCCTTATCTAAATGTGTGCTGTTTTTGGTTCCTTTTCTGTATTCTTCTATTTTATCATATAGCTTTGAAATTAGAGGCCTCCTGTTTTAATTTCTCACCCGTTCTAATTTTCCCACTTAATGAATGTTTTTAATTTTTAATCAATCTTTATTTTTAACATCAATCTGCTTCTTTAAATTTTAATTTAATTTCATTTTAAAAATTCTTCCTAGCTTTTGAATTTTTGTTGTTACTCCATTATTGTTTGTAGTCTGTGCTTATTATTGATTTATCTGTACAAGAGAGAAGTACCAGACTTAGTAAAAAAGAGACATGGACCTACTAAGTTTAAGGAAATTGACTTTAATTTACAATAATTGGGAAAGGCAAGGTTTTCAAAGATAGCCAGCTGGTATCATCATCCAAATTTGTCTACGTTATTGATTTAACCGTTACATTTAGACTTTCTAAAAAGATTATAGCTGTTTGTTTATCCCATTTCTTGGCTAAGATTAGGAACTGTATTTCTCAGAATCCCTTTTCCCCCATGGTTCCAGGTTAGAATTGGACAAAAGAAGAATTTGTGTGGGATTTGAAAAGTGCATGAAATTGAAGCTGTTATGCTCAGAAAGTCATTGCCATCAAACTGGGTGACTCTAGAAGTACCTGGTGAGTCCTACCTAGTCCTTTCTTGTCTCAAATCAGTGTCTTGCCTCTCTTGCCACCTACTGGTGCTGCTAGCCAACGGCAGCCCCTGACCCACCACTGGATGTGTAGCACAGACCCAGAAGTGATAGCTATACAAAGAGGACTACTTCCTAACGCTGACAATTGGAAAAGAACTCTCCATGAATGCTCCTTTTGCAGCCCCACTTGGCAAGCAGTTGAACTTGGTTTGTTGGACTTCTCTACCTGCTCCAGTTGGTCCACACACCCCTTGGCTATTTTTCTGATTCTCTGACTCCCTGACCAGACCTTTATTTTTGAAACTCTTCTTATATTTGTTTAAGGTCCAATTATTATAATAACCCCTAATTCTCATTATATTTACAGTGGCTTTGTTTTCCTCTTCATACACTTGGAATCTTTTGATCTTTCTGCTCTGTTGTTTTTATTGTCTCAACAGTATCTTTCCTTTTGGCTGCAAAATAGCCACTAGAACCAACTGTTAACGCTCTCACATGCCATCACCACAAACAAGAAGCAAAAGTATTGGCACTTAAATCTTTCTCTTTATATTCTTCTCCTATTTCAGGGACAAATTTTTTTTTTTTTTTTTTTTTTTTTTTTTTTTTTTTTTACCAGAAGCCCTTAGCGGAATCTTCCTTAAGTCTTTTTGGTTACAACAGTATAATGTACCTTCCTCTGGCCATTGACAAGTGGAGCAGATTGTCATAATCGGGTTAGACCTGTGGTCCTGCTTCCTGCCTACATGTAAGGATAACCTGGAAGCTTTTATTTATTTATTTTAAGATTTTATTTATTTATTTGACAGAGAGAGAGAGAAAGTACAAGCAGGGGAGCAGCAGGCAGAGGGAGAGGCAGTCTCCTGGCTGAGCAGGGAGCCAGATTCGGGACTTCATCCCAGGACCCTGGGACCATGACATGAGCTGAAGACAGCCACTTAACTGATTGAGCCACCCAGGTGCCCGAACTGGAAGCTTTTAGAACATATTTTCACCTGTGCCCAACTTGCACAGATTCTGATTTAATTGCGCTGGGGTGTTGTCTTGACATTTGTAAAATTCTTCCATG
This sequence comes from Mustela erminea, assembly GCF_009829155.1. Taxonomy (NCBI): domain Eukaryota; kingdom Metazoa; phylum Chordata; class Mammalia; order Carnivora; family Mustelidae; genus Mustela; species Mustela erminea. The sequence goes on along the minus strand of NC_045617.1, from coordinate 105,915,929 downwards.
GCTTGGCTTAAACATGACTCATTCCCAGGAGATGTTGTACAACAAACAAAATCAAAGTCTGTACAAGGAAGAAGGGAGAAATGCCTGTAGGGTAGGCAATCAAGAGTGTCTTAGTGCTTTTTATTGTTTTATTTGTTTATGTTAAGTAATCTCTATGTCCAACATGGAGCTAGAACTCATGACCCCAAGATCAAGAGTTCCATGCTCTTCTGAATGAGCTAGCCAGGCGACAGGATTTACATTTCTTTCTTTTTTTTAAACTCTATCATTTAAGGGTGATCCTGGAGGCTCTGTTAGGCATCCAACTCTTTATCTCAGCTCAGGTCTTGATCTCAGGGTTATGAGTTCAAATTCCATACTGGGCTCCATGTGGGTGTATTTAAAAAAAAAAAAGAAAAGAAAATATGGTCTATAGAATAGACAGGAATATGACTAAAAATCCTTATCATTTGCTTCATATAAAATCATTAAGCCCTACCATATTTTATATATTATTTGAAGCATATATTCAATTTTGGTTAACTCTAGGGAATTTAATGGGACAATTTTTCTTCCATTCCTTAGTTACATGAAGTAAAGCCATTTTGAATGTGCTACCAGACTATGCTGCACAGGGCTCAATAAATACCTATTCCTTTTAGGGATGCATAACATTAAAAAAATCTAAATAAAGATACAGGGCCTTCTGGGTAGCTCAGTCTGTTAAGGGACTGTCTTCGGCTCAGGTCATGATCTTCAGGTCCTGGGATCAAGCCCCATGTCCGGCTCCCAGCTTAACAAGGAGTCTTCTTCCTCTCCTTCTGTCGCTCCCCCTGCTCATGCTCTCTCTCTCACTGTATCTCTCCGTCTGAAATGAATACATAAAATCTTAAAAATACATAAGAAAATAAACAAAGAAACAGACAAATCCCTTATCAGGAAAAATATTGAGTGATTTTCAGAGATTTCACCTAGCCTTGTTATGATGAGATGATATTCCAGTTAAAGAAATCATAGAATGCTGAAGATGTTCTGAGGTTGATTTTGATCAGAATATCCCAGTCCAGCTACATCTTTGCCATATATGTTTTTGTTAAGATCCACAGAAAAGGAAAAAAAGTATAAGTTTGAGTGTAAGAAAGTATGTGTTCCAATTATGGAGGTTACTTGAAGGAAAGGACACACATAAGGTCCTTCATTTTAGGATCAAATCCAGCTGCTAAGAATATTAGTTATGAAAAGCACATTCCAGAAATCTACCAAATTGAAAATATTGGCTTATTTACCCTGTCATTCATTAACATCAATAGCTTTCTTTTCTTTTTTCTTTTCTTTTCTTTTCTTTCTTCCTTCCTTTCTTTCTTTCTTTCTTTCTTTCTTTCTTTCTTTCTTTCAGATTTATTTATTTGAGAGAGAGCGAGAGCACATGTGAATGTCAGGAGGGGCAAATCAAACTGTAAAAGGTGAGAAGGGGACTCCCTGCTGAGATGGAGTTGGCCCATATTAGGGGCTTGATCTTAGCACCCTGAGTTGGATGCCCAACTGAGGGTGAGCCCCAGAGGGGCTTTCTTTTTTGAAGTTTATTGTTTTAGTGATCTCTACACCCACTGTGGGGCTCAAACTCATAACCCTAAGCTCAAGAGTTACATGTCTTCCAACTGAGCCAGCCAAGCACCCCTAGCATCATCAGTTTTGATAGACCAGGTCTCTAAGGATTGGCAAGCAACTTCACCTTTTAAAATGAAATCATGCTTAATCAGTGTGCAAATTGGGGAAGTTGTAGGCTATACTTTACTTGAGCAACATGATTGCTTTTGTCTTACAGAAAGAAAACTGGTTTTAAAATTGTATGTTTATTTTGGGGCACCTGGGTGGCTCAGTGGGTTGAGCTTTTCTACCTTCAGCTCAGGCCATGGGGGTCTTAGGATCGAACCTCACATTGGCCTCTTTGCTCAGCAGAGAGCCTGCTTTCCCCTCTCTCTCTGCCTGCCTCTCTGCCTGCTTGTGGTCTCTCTCTGTCAAATAAATAAATAAAATCTTTTAAAAAAGTCATATGTTTATTTTTAAATATATTCACATGGTTCAGAATTTAAAAGGAATACCTGTGATGGTCTCTCTCTGTCAAATAAATAAATAAAATCTTTTAAAAAAGTCATATGTTTATTTTTAAATATATTCACATGGTTCAGAATTTAAAAGGAATACCTGTGATGACATCTTACCAAAACCAAACAAACAACCTTGATTTGAATGAATCTTTATCACTAACAATTTACAGAAAATACAGAAACACAAATGAGTATTCCAAATGCTACCACGTCCAGTTGGCAATGTTCAGAATACAGAAACACCTAGAGGCCAAATAGCCCAATTTCTTCAACAAATAAATTACAAAGGACAATAAAGTAATTGAGAGAAAATCTATAAATTAAAAGAAACATGCCAATCAATTAAAATGTATGCTAAATTGCATACATGAATCTTAACTTGAACAATCTTAAAAAAAATTCATGAGACAATCAGGGAAATTTGAACAGAGATTGGATACATTGGATACTTAATGGTAGTAAGCAATTATTGTCAATTTTTAAGTCTAGTATTCTGGTATGTTTCAAAAATATAAATTACCATTTAGCAATGTACAGTGAAATGTATTTGGATGAAATGATGCTTTCATCAGGCAGTTGCTTCAAATTACCTGGTGGGGTATTAGTGTATCAGGTGTATCTATTGCTGCATAGCAAATTACCTCAAAATTTAGCAACTGAAAACAACCAACATTTGTCTCACCATTTCTGTGGGTCAGGAATCCAGAAGTAGCTTGGCTACTTGGCTCGGTGGCTCTGGCTCAGGGTGTCCATAGTCTTCGGAAGGCTGGAGAATCTGCTTTCAAGTTTACTCAGTGGTTGTTGGCTGACCTCAGTTCCTCTGGCTGCAGCTGAACACCTTGCTTTTCTTACTTTCTACAGGCTCCTTGGGTGTCCTCAAGATGTCGCAGCTGGCTTCCCTAAGAGCAGAGCCCAAGATGGTAGCTGTAGTCTTTTTTTTTTTTTTTTTTTTAAACAAACATTCTATTGGTCATGTAGACCAGCCCTGGCACAATGTAAAAAGGGACCGCTAATGGGAATAAATAACAGGGGATAAAGATCATTAGGGCCATGTTAGAAGCTGGCTACCACATTGACCCACTGTTTTATTGGCTTAGGTCAAGCTTCTATCCGTTCTCTGGCCTTCATAAACCCATACCTGGACTGGTGGAACACAATGATATGTCTGTTTTCAGTGTTAAGTTCAGAGTGATTGTCTAATAACATTCCTAGAAGTTTTGGATATTTCCCTTACTTCAGTGCAGAGTCGACTGTTAAACAGACTCCAGGGAAGGTCTGAAGGAAAATTCACCATGAACACTGGCTGAGGAGTGGCAAAGTCCTTTGAGACTCTGAACTGTCTTGGATTAGGAAATTGGAAAATACCATGAATCTCACTACAGGGACTTGAATTATGTTTTCTGGCAGGAAAACCCATACTTAGTGGAAAAGTATGGTTGTCAGGTGGCACCTTAGTAAGCTGTCCATCTATTTCATTCGTAGGGATTCCATGAGCACCATCAAAGAACCCAGAAACAAAACACTAATTACCATTTCATCCCTGTGGCTTTCTGTAGTAATTTCACTTATCTTATCTCTAACATTCCAGCACTGTCACCTGACCTCTAACACTCCATGATCTCATTTTTCACCTTGGAGTTGGGTGATCCAATTCCTTTGTGGTATCCTGCACGGAAGGATATTTCTTATTCTTCTATACAGAAGACACCTATGGCAGGGCTTATCCTAGAATGTGGGATTATCATCCCTAACCTATTTCTTAATGCCTGGGTAAATGGCAAGTCCTCTGGATTACCCCAGATGCTATGGTTCAGGTTGCATATAATAGATCCATGTCAACATTCCCATTTCCTTAAGCATTTGAATAGTTTTTTCTAAAGCAGTGGTTCTGAAAGGGTTTTCCTAGGATCAGCAGCTGCACCTGAGAACTCGTTAGAAATTCAAATACACAGATCCCAGTCTAGATCTACTAAATTAGACATTCTGGAGGTAGGGCCCAGCAATCTGTGTTTTAACAAGACTTCCAGTGATTCTGATGCAGGCTTAAGTTTGAGAATCACCATCTTTGTGAATAAGAGTAGGGTAGAAAAACCACTTGACTACTATAGATAGTTTCAACATGTCTAAAATTTTCTCATATTATTATATACTTTCCAAAAACTAAAGTTCTAGGGCACCTGGGTGGCTTAATCAGTGTATCTGAGTCTTAATTTCGGCTTAGGTCATGATCTCAGTGTCTTGAGATTAAGCCCTACGTCAGGGCTCCCTGTTTAGAATTTGGGATTCTCTCTCTCCCTCTGCCCTTGCTTCCCACCCATGCATGTTCCCCCCATCTCTCTCAAATAAACTAAATCTTTTTTTTTTTTTTTAAGATTTTATTTATTTCTTTGACAAAGATCACAGGTAGACAGAGAGGCAGCCAGAGAGAGAGAGGAGGAAGCAGGCTCCCTGCCGAGCAGAGAGCCTGATGCGGGGCTTGATCCCAGGACCCTGGGACCATGACCTGAGCTGAAGGCAGAGGCTTTAACCCACTGAACCACCCAGGCACCCCAGTGAACTAAATCTTTAAAATAAATTAAAGTTATAATTAAAGAAAGGTTTTTGAGCAAAACCTAAAAGCACAAGAAACCTGTAGAAAGAAGTGAAAGAAACAGAATGCTGGAAAGGCTGAAAAATTTTGTTTTGTTTTGTTTTTTAAATTTTTTAAAAGATTTTTATTTACTTATTTGACAGACAGAGATCACAAGTAGGCAGAGAGGCAGGCAGAGAGAGAGAGAGGAAGGGAAGCAGGCTCCCTGGTGAGCAGAGAACCCGATGCAGGACCCGATCCCAGGACCCTCAGATCACGACCCGAGCCGAAGGCAGAGGCCCTAACCCACTGAGCCACCCAGGCGCCCAAATTGTTTTATTAAAAAAAAAAAATATATATATATATATATATATATATATAAATAAAATTTTTAAGTAATCTGTACACCCAGTGTAGGACTCGAACTCACAATCCTGAGATCAAGATTGCATGCTCTACTGGTTGAGCCACCCAGGTGCCCCTATTTTCCTTCCTGTTGGGTTTGGGAATTTATTTTTGCATCTTTCAGATAGGATAAAAAGATCACCCCAAGGCCTAATTTCAAAGGAATGGGATCTGTTTAGTTTTGTGAACTCTGTTAAATGTATCTGTGCCTTCCACACCATGGTGGAAATGATTAGTTCTCAGGAGAGTGCACAGCAATAAGTGAAGCCTCTTTTTAACTTCCCAAAATCTGAAAAGTACTAAGAAGCAAACCACATGAACAATGAAAACAGTGAGAAGAATTTCAACAAAGTAAGCCAAGTAAAGAATTTTTTTTTCCCTGGGATGAATTCATAAGCCGTATTTGTAGTCAATATGTCACAAATGTTTGGAATTGATGACACCGTGTGTTGTCAACAAACAAAAAGTCACTAGTACTAGTTCTGCCTACATTTATAGTCATAAAAGGAAATAAACAATAAGTCAGAAAAAGAGTCTTCATTGATGGTACTGTCAGAGTTGTTAGAACTAAGTCAGAGTAGAGGTTTTTTTTCCACCCAGCAGGAGTAGAATTGGTGGGCAGAATCATTTTTCAAGTAGAAACTGTTGATAATTTTAGATTCCCCATAAGGAACAACTTGATTTGTATGCGTAACCAGCTAAGCGACTCAATGCCAAGTTGGAAGTTTCTCCTGTTGAGGTTTTGCTGTTCGAGCTGCACTTTTGTGATGGGTTTGGGTATTTAGATGCACCGAAGAGCCCTACCAAACCTGGAGGTATTAACTGTCACGCATAGCATATGTATGAGGCATAACTACAACTGTCATTAATGTTTAAATATTTGCTTTCTTTAATCTGTTTTAAAGACAATCAGCTGGTAGCTATCCATGAAGATTATTTGAATATACCTTTGCAACGGGAGCAATTTAAATATACTTCTCTTGTAATCCAGAACCTTTAGGGAGAGGTTATTTTTGTTTAGATACACTACTGTACTATAACCAAAAGTGCAAGTTTAAATTTGGATCTCTAGCTTAAATTCCATGAAAGCAGGGACCAAGCGGTCATTACTTTGTCTTCAATGCCAAGAACATGATACATAATGCTTACTCAATGAATGCCTATGGAATTAATGAACAATTTCCTGATTCTAGTCAATTGAAAAATTCAATAGCTATCTCAAGACTAGGAATTTTTTTTTTTTTAAGATTTTATTTTTTGTTTGACCCAGAAAGAGAGTGAGAAAGACAGTGAGAGAGGAAACACAAGCAGGGGGAGTGGGAAAGGAAGAAGCAGGCTTCCCTCTGAGCAGAGAGTCTGATGCAGGGCTTGATCCCAGGATCTGGGATCATGACCTGAGATGGAGGCAGATGCTTAACGACTGAACCACTTAGACACCGCAAGGCTAGGAGAATTTTGCCTCTCTTCTTGCCCCTAGCCCCACCAACAAACCAGAAGACTAACGTTTTTTGAAAAGAAACAGTGCTTCTTACCTAGAAGAATATGTATGCTTTGAACTGACAAAAAGCATCTAATGAAGGCATTTGGCATTGAATAAGTGAATATATCCCGGCAAACATAATAAGTCATAAAATACTAACTAGTAAAAACAGAACAACTTGTCTTACACGCTTGTATGTTTTTCTTACTATGCTAATTTTTTAAAAAGGTGTTCTTTTTTAAAAAAATATTTATGTATTTAGAATGTGTCTAAATGAGGGAGGGGCAGAGGATGAGGGAAAAAAAAAAAAAGAATCTGACTCCTGGCTGAGCACAGAGCCAGACTCTGGGCTTGACCTTACAACCTTGAAATCATGACCTGATCCGAAATCAGGAATGGGCCCTTTCCTTTACCAACTGAGTCACCCAGGAGTGCTTAGTATGCTAATTCTTTTAGTGACTGAATTCAAATTAAGGAAATCCCCTGACAGAGATTTCTTAGAAACACTGTCCTTTGGTTTAAATATGTTGAAAGAGGGTACAGGGTGGAGGGTGGGCTAGTTGTTAATAGTCATTAAGTATTGTCATGTTATAGGTTTTGCATTATGACAATTACAGAAACCAGCTGATGGGTTGGTTTCCCTGGGCAAAACCGAATAGTTGGCTGACAAGATGTGGGAGTTACTGAAGTTCTTAGCAACAGTTTGGCTGGGCCTCTAGTGTGAAAACTTGTAGTAGGTTTAAAAAAATTTTTTTAAATGTATTTAAGTTCGATTCACATATAAATGAACTAGTTACTGGTTTCAGAGGTGGTGGTCAGTGATTTATCGATCTTATATAATACCCAGTGCTCATTACATCATGTGCTCTTCTTAAGGTTCATCACCCAGTTCTAGTAGGTTTTTGTTGAACACTGACTGAACAACAAAGAATTAAGAGAGTCAACACCTATCCATATCTCGTTTGGTCAATAGAAGCTGAACTCTTGCTTATTCCTTTGAACTAAGGGCCCTTTTTAGCTGTATATTCGTTGACTCCCTACGTAAATTAAGTTGTAGGGAAGCAAAACATAGTATTTTCAGTGATGAACATCCACTTAAAAAATTAGTCTACCAGTCCTTCTCCCTGTTTAACATTAGCATTGTGAAATACATCCAAACCAAGTTGTTGGTCATTTTCTTGCCAGTGTAGCCAACACCACAATGTAAACATATGCAAGTGAAATTTAAGTTTCAGGATTGAACCAAGTCAATGAAAGTGCTTTTGGAGAACTGCACAACTCACTACAAAGTGTTTTCTTTTTTTTTCTTAAAGATTTTGTCAGAGAGCGCGCGCACAAGCAGGGGGAGCAGCAGAGCTGGAGAAGCAAGCTCCCTGCTGAAAAAAGAGCCTGATGTGGGACTCTATCCCATGACCCCGGGATCATGACCTGAGCCGAAGGCAGATACTTAACATACCTACTGAGCCACCCCAGGCATCCCCCGAAAGTTATTATTAGATGAGTTTCTGGTAGAGTTAAATCAATTAAAATTGGAAGAAAGAAAATTTATATGGATGCCATGGTAGATGCCAGAGTAGCTTCAAGACAAATTATCTGAATAACCGATTAACAAAGATTACTGGGAGAAAGCCCTGGAATATTTTTGCAAAAATGACCAACTCCATGATCACAGTTCATAAATCAAAAGTGAAATAGACATTATGTTGTTTATCTTACCATTTTGTTGGAGAAATTGTATTGTCCTCCCCAAACCAACACTTGATTAAACTGAAATTGAATGAGTTCTTTCATATTAGTGTAGATTCTTCCACTGTCACTTTTTTAAAAAGTGTGTATGTAGTAGTTTGTATGTCTATAAATGGATAATGTCAAGTTTTCTGAAAACATGTTCTGCAGAGTACTGTATCCCAAACAGTCATCTGGGAAAAAAAGGAACCCACAGTTGTATAGAATATTTTGTTTCCCACCCCACTCTCTACTAGTTTTCCTTCTGCTCTGTGCCCAAAGGATTTCTCTTAGACTCCAGGTTCCTTTGCCCTGCCTTCCTCTTGGATTGGGCTAATGGGGAGGAGGACTGAGGATTAAAGGAGATAGGGAAATGGAGATAGCTATTTATTCTGGGTCTCTCACCTCCCTTCTGTGAGATTGCCATAAGTTAGTTGGCTGTCTTCCTACTAGAGTCACAGCTTCTGTGAGGCAGTCCTCTCCATTTAGCTCTTTTCTCCAGTTTTTAACTGCCCCCCACCCCCTTCCTCGCCTCTTTAGGCCTGGAGATGGTAACAGTACTGCATTCTCCCTTGTTGGTTTCCCTCTATTACATATTCTCAATTATCCACTGTGAATGTACCATCTGTTTACTTCTGGGAGCTGACTTATTCAACAGTTATATATTACACTCCTGGAAAGATATAAAATTTACATCAACATCTTAAAGGCATTAAATAATATAGCAATAAATAATATCTAAGTTTAGGTCATGTTTGCAAAACTTATTTATTCATGGCACCATTTTTCTTAACATCCTCTGAACATTTTAGATAACAAAATTTGCCTTAAAACATACAAAGCCGAATGTAATGGTTTATAGTTTTGATGATGGAGTTAATCATTATAAATATATCTGTAATTGTTTTGTGGTCTGTGTGAAACATTGATGGGTTGAAGGTCTACAGGGGTATATAAACCTAAGGCTATTCGTCCATAACACTGATGTGTCCCATATGGCTGTGCTTTTTAAATTCAGCTTAGTTTTCATAGTCCAAGTCTTTTAATATCAGATTGATATATGTATCTTGCCCATGTGCTTCTCTCCCCATGCTCTGCATCTTATCTATTACCTCTAGTCTGGCAGGGAACCAAATTACCAATGCTGCTACAGTTACTGTCAAATAAAACTAAATAGGCTTAAATAAGCACCTTTGATTCCCTAATAAGCACACTTGGATGCCTAAACTTCATGGTATCTATTTTGATTGCTTGGGAACTTTATACTCTGTGCTTGATAATTCAGTTATGTGGTATGTTACTGTGGATATACTCTTTAAAAAAATATTTACTTTAGGGGTACCCAGCTGACTCAGTGGGTAGAATCTGTGAATCTTGCTCTCAGTGCTGTGAGTTCAAACCCCATGGGCATACAGCTTACTTAAAAAAAAAAAAAAAAAAAAGTTTACTGTCTAAACTCTGATGTGGTAGCAATTACTGCTGTATTATTTCTAGCTTTTCTGGACAATAGGACTGCATTTTCTGTGCTGGTGGCTATGTGACCAGTTCCATCCAATGAGTTGGATAAAAGTGTTATGCATGATCTCTTAGTCAAAAACTTAAATTATCAAAGCCCTTTTGGCCTTCTGTCACAACTAGCACTTTTCTAGAGAAAAGATGCTCCATCAGCTTGGGTGGAATGAATATGAAGGTTAAGTAAGGGTATCTGTATTATTTTCAGGGTTGCTTGTTTCTGCAGCATTATCTTAGCTGATCCTGATTTACTTCAAAAAAGGTTTTGTGAAAGAAGGAAAAGGTTCAATCTAAATGATTCACACTTTTTAAAAAAGATTGAGTTCCACAGGCAGTTTAAGAACTCCTAAAACCTTTAACAACTTATTACATTAAAAAAGGTCAGGCATATGTAGTCATAGCTGTGTGTAGTAGTCACATGTTTGAATCCCTGAATTTTTTAGGATTTTATTTGAGAGAGTAGGGTGAGGGACAGAAGGAAGGACTCTCAAGCAGACTCTCTGCTGAACAGGGAGCCAAAAGGGGAGCTCAATTCAACAACTCGTGACCTGAGCTGAAATCGAAGTCAGACTCTCAACTGAGCCACCTGGGTATCCTGAATCCCTGCATTCTACTTATAAGTCATCTAACTGCAGGTTTATATTCCTTATGTATAAAATTGGGGAAATATCAGATTTTAAAATAATTAAATTATGAATATTACCTGAAAATAAGATCCTTAATAAATGGTAGCTATCACAATAGCTATATTAATTTGTTAGTCTGGCAATACATACCTAGGTTTTGCTCTCAGCTAAAGGACTGCATTGTCTCTTGTTATGGTTTAGTAATCGTATTACTTAATTGTCAGCATTATGGTTCCTAGAGACAGGCCTAGTCAACTAGTCACTACTTAACACATTATCCTATTGATGGAAATTGTTATCCAAACCAAGTAATAACCAAATTTTCAAACACCATCTGGTAACTTCTTACATTCAAGATCTCAACTCATTATTTCTATTTTATTTCTTGTTAGATATAAGGAATCTCCCAAAATGTATAATGTGTATTTCTATAATTAGTCATATTTACAAGACAAAATATTTGGATAAAAAGCAAATTTCATCATTTGTATACTGTACAGATGAGGTTTATAAATTGATTTTAAGCACCATATATATACAATCCAATACTGCAAACCAACAATGTTTCCAAACTCAAGATGTTTCATTTATCATGATGGCACCTCCTCTCAATAAACAAATGCTGTTTTATGGGCTGTGTGATAATAGCAATGACCATTTAGTTATCAATTTTACAAAATTACCAAATATCTTCAGGGGAAGGCTGCATTTAAAAAAGAACAAAACAATCACCAAAAAAAACAAAAAACAAAAAACCTCAGGTTAATTAACTACTCCCAATTACAAAACATGAAAGATTTAAAGAACTAAGGGTCCCCAGGGACCTCCTTATGGCTTTTGCCTTGGCTCTAAGTTTTAAGAAGAGTGTATATTAAGTGCTAAACTGGCAGAAATGGAAGCAAAATCTTTTTAAAAATACAATGTGGAGTACTATTTAAAAAAAAAATCTTACTCAGTTTTAACTATTAAAACTGTTAAATCAGACAAGGACATCTGTCCCTTTTAGATTAACATGAGCTATGCAAAGGAAGCACTTAGATTACTGAAAGAAATTTAAAATTTATTAAACCTTCATGTGCCAAATATTATGTTCCAATATCAAAACCTGTAAAGGCATCCATTATTTGCAAATGATGAGAAAACGGGCTCAGAAGTTGCTCAAAACAAGTTATTATTTGGTGGAAGTGAGCTTCAAATTAAGGCCTTCCTCTAGTTTCTCAATTACAGCATAGTACACAGGCTTGAAATTATTTAAACCTTTAAAAAGGAAAATCTATAATGGAAAGTACTTTTAATGTTAAGCAGTTCTCATGACTGTAACAAATTGTGTCGATCAAAAACTTACTAAATGTCAACTTCATTTAATCCTTCATTTGTTTAAAAAAAAAAAAAAAGAGGACATACTTCAAATGGCACTAAGTAAAGCCTAATTCATTTATATCATTTTTTACAAAACCAGTTAACTTTAAGCCAAACAATTTCAATGATGATAAATGCATTTCATTATTTATTTAGATGTTTAAGCTCTCGCACTAGATTTTTACAAGCTGGTGAACACTGACAAATTATTTCTCCCACAGAACTACAACCACACATTCCCAGACAGTATAAATATATGGTTGAACTAACATTAATACACATCACCATTTATCAATTACATAATAAAACAAATTATCAAGTATCCAAATATTAAGTTACACAGCTCAAAAGGCATATAAAATATTAGATGTCTGCTCAATTCATTAGCAGAAACCCACTTTTTTTTTTTTGCAAGAGAGGTTGGGAAGAGAAGAAAAAAAAAATCACACTTCAAACAAAAATATGTTGATAAACAACTTCAGATAAGAAAAAAAATTACAAGAATTTCAGAAATTTTGATTAAGAATTGTTTTAGCTACAATAACAAAGCATCTCTACCTTTTAAAAAAATATTTACTAAATTAAAGAGCATATACTACATGTTCTGCACAAGACAAAGGCAACATTTTACTAAAAATACTTAATAGCCCCCTCCCGTTCTTTTTTCAGGCCCTCCCTGTAAGTTGCACCCCAAAGTGCAAACATTAAAATTAACTGTAAGGCTTTTTTGTCTGGAGACATTAAAGACATGTGCTTCTGTACAACATAGATTTTCAAAATGGAGGTTTTCCATAACAGCGCAAAATGAAATTTGTAGAAAGACATGAAATAATCCTTGTAAGACTGGTTAAAAAAAAAAAAAGAATAAAAAGAAGTTGAGCAAACCTGATGTATATTGGTATGAATGTGGGAGATGTAAACATAAAGTGAGCAGGCAAATAACCATATAGGCCCTAATTTCTATGTTTGAAATGACTGAAGGAATAAACCACATAAGGTCCAGAGTGTTCATAGTTCCTGGGATTTTAGTTCTGTACGATACTAAAAATATACAACAAGTATTGTGCTGGATATTTTGGCACCTAATCTTTCTAAATTTCTTATATATTGATAAGATTCTGGCATGGAAATAAATTTAAAGACATAACTCAATACTGCATGATTTCAGGAAAGGTCAATTGGTACAAGTGGTAAGCACATTTTAAATGCTGTAAAGCAAGAATCTTTTGCAAAGTGTCCAAATAGGTTGATTGTAACCCAAACACAGAGGCTGCAATCCCATCAAACTTGTGGCCTGATAAAACTGCTTTCCAATACTCCTATGGAAGCTTCTTTAGACTTAATCACCAAGCCAACATATTGGCTAATATGTATGACAAATTAGGTCCTGTTTCAAATTCCACTTCCAAGGCCAATGACATCAGGCACCCCTGATCTTTTATTGAATGCAACAGTTGTTTCTATGACCATTGGAGTCTTTGAAGCGTAGCCGCATTTTAGGACGATACTTCTCCAAATACAAAAGTTGCTTGCTGTTAAAAGCTCCACGCCGCTTTCTACATGAAGAAAAACAAAAGGTGAATTTTACTAAAGCAAACTCCCTCCATATTACTGTTTACTATGCTATAGACAACTACCTCTTTGTGGCAATTTATCTTTTTGATTATTATGCTGCGACTTAATGCCTAATTTATGGATAGACATACATGTGTAAATGGAAAAAGGGTACTACAAAGTCCTAAATCTTAAGTGTTCTGGTTATAATAGTCAAATTTATATATCCACTTATATGAGATCCACTTACATGACAAGATTCTAAAATAATTAGAATCTCTGTAATATGAGCATTTACAAGGAGTGTAAATAAGATCCTATTTCCTGGTTTTAATACTATCTTGAATATAATGGTTAGATGGGTTGTGGGGGAAAAACGGTTTTTGTAGTAATAAAACCCACTGATAATGAAGAAATGAAGAGAAAATTCATTATATACTTACTGTCTTATGAACTGTACTGCATCTTCATATTTCATTCCACCTTCAATTAATGCTAGGGCAACAAGCACTGGAGCTCTATTAGGGTAAGAATTTTGATAAATCAATCCTGGAAAATTCAATCACTCAAACATTCATCCCTTAACCCAAAAGTACTATTATTTACCACCTTCCCTATGTAATTAATACCTTAGAGTAAATGTTGACTTCTTTTTAAAAAATTAATAAAGCATCAGCATTTTCCTACCAAACCCAGACTTTACCTAGAACCCAAAATAAACTATGTCCTTCATCGTTACAAGTAAGTCTGAAAACTAAGACTTGTATTATTTGAGGGCAATCTTAAAAAACGTTAAGGGGGTAAATCTTGATAAATGCAGATAATTTTTTCTGAATCCAAGCAAGGAATAATATTTAAAAAAAAAAATTTTTTTTTAAAGATTATGAACTCCTTTTCCTAAAGATCTTCTGGAAATATTTGCTTCCTTTTTTATTATCAATGAGATTGTGACACAGTTGCATACCAAACCCCCAGGGCCAATGCTCATTTTATTTTTACCCTCTAGAAAAGAACTTTTTTTTCCTGGTGGTGGGATGGAGGGCAGTAACAGTGAGTTACAAATCTGGATATGAATATTTGGGCATTACTGGATAATGAGTTCCCAGTGAACTGGGATCTCCAGGATTAGGAACGCTATCAAAAGTACACCATATGCAACTCAAAGCACCTTAGAAATGAATCATAATTCTTTTTCCTAATGAGCCTGGACAATGATTCCAGTTATCACTGATATCACTGATATAAGCTCGCACAATTAATTCTGTATGTAATTGTGCCCACAGAGACAAGTATAATTTACAACTACAGCATCTGTTAGCTCCAGCTATACTGGAAGATATTATTCTATTACATTCACCTACTTTTTTTCTTTCTTCCTTTTTTTTTTTTTTTTAAATTTTATTTATTTATTTGACTGACAGAGATCACAAGTAGGCAGAGAGGCAGGCAGAGAGAGGGGGAAACAGGCTCCCTGCTGAGCAGAGAGCCCAAAGTGGAGCTTGATCCCAGAACCCTGACATCATGACCCGAGCTGAAGGCAGAGGTCTTAACCCAATGAGCCACCGAGGTGCCCTTACATTCACCTACTTTTAAACTTAACTTAACATGTAACCTAACAAAGCAAATTGACTCACAAGGTGGTAACTGAATCTTTCTTAGACTCAAAATCAAGTTTTTACTAGAATAAAGACCAATACCATTAAATGGACTTAAAAAATTCTCTTACCTCCCAAGGCCTGCAACACAATGAACAGCAATACAACAACCAGGTTCTTCACGAAACTTAATTTTTACAAGACTTAACCAGTCATCAACAATCTGGTTAGATGGTGGTGCACCATCATCAAAAGGCCAATCCTAAGTCAAAAGAATAAATGTTTTAGATTTTTTAATATAAATGCCAACTAATAATTCTAAGTTTCTAACACTCAAGCATTTTAATATGCTTAAACACGTCTTTTATGAAACCCCACTGTCAATGAAATGCAAATAAATGCTGAATCTTTATAAAGATCCCATTACTTCAAAGCATTGCTTAGCTTTCATCTTTATTTAGAAATTAAGATGCTGTATACTTTCGTAATAATTTAAAAAAAATCAAGCTTTTTGAAGTTGGTCATTTTGTAGCACAGTATCAAACACACAGGAACTATTAAACACTTACAAGAACATGGATGCCTTCTTTCTCCACAAGAGTAGTGTCGTAAGTTGCTTCACATACTCTTACTATAGTTGTAACGCCATACTTCTTAAGTTCCTGGATAACACATACATAAAAAATACTTAATGAAGTCTTTATGACCATGATACTATTGCTCACCAATTGTTGCAAAGGTATTGCTAGCTAACAGGAAATCACGGAACAAATGGTATAACCTATGTATGTTTAACAGGAAAGTAAATCTTGCTTTCATTCATTCATTCATTCCACACCACCCACATTTACAACTCAACTCTGGGAAGTGAAATCCTGTTTTAAATGACAACACTAGCATAGCACAAAAGGAGAATATTAAACATCACATATTTTTAATAAATTTAGTTAAAAAAAAAATCATGTGGCCCTTCATACATGGAAGGTGTTTATAGTCATGGCAACACCAGCTGGATGGAGATGAAGAACAAGAGGAGAGAAGCAATTCAGAGACAAAGGTAAATAGAACCCAAAGGAATCACTCATGACTACAAGTAATCTGACTAGATTACATTAACTCCTTAAACTTTTGCTCACTGGCAGTACACACTGTAATTTAAAACCTTAAAAGTATATCCAAAGACTCTAAAATCCTATAAGTACAGTGTAAAAAACCTCACACTATTTAAAACTACAAGCTTTAAGACTCATAATCCATTATTACTAATTATAATTAGTAGCTAAAAATTGGCTTCTAAGCATTAAATAGGGTCCAAGACATTAACTAACTTTGGTTACAGTATTAGTCATTAGACTAAGCAGATATATGAACTATCTTTAAGTGGCAGCCTCCCTTCTATAAATTTCTTGTGAGAATCATACTGTTATACCGCCCTCATATAGATTTAAATAAGCAAACTGTGAGGCATGAACAACTAGATGATCTTATAAATGCAAACTAATTCAAGTACATGCTCTTTCTGAAATGTACAAAATAATTTTCCTGTAACCTAAAGAAGAGGAAACTGGTATTTCATTTCTGGAAATTGAACGGCAGACATACCAACCAAAATTTCTCTAAACCACTTATTTATTTTGATTGATAAAAAGCCCCACCATTAAACTGCAATCAGTTTAAGACATTAGAAAATATCAAACCTTACCTCTATAAATTTGTTTAAGGTCGCATTGGTTGGATTGTGTGTAATAAGAAATCTCATGTTCTTGTATGTGACTTCCACAGGAGCTGGGCGGTTCATTCGAGCCATGTTAATTTAGTTAAAAAACACTCAATAGGGTTATGAAAGAATTTAAAAAATTGAATACAGAAATGACGCAAAGAAACTGAGTCTACTTCAATATACTCCACTTGAAATTCTCAGTGCTTTGAGTATGAAGTTGGGAGTAATGGGAAATGAAATGAACCTCCTAATAAGAAGCAGCAATTCTTCAATCCAGTAATACTGAGGCAATAGAAAGGAAGTGCACTGAGGTTTACCCCATCCAGGTCAGAACTCTTGTAAAATGCTCTGTGGATTTCAATTCAACACTTCTGTGTCCAGGTTAACCACTCTTTACGGGGGCTTCTTGGTGGAGTAGTAATGAATTTCTACAGTTCACTTGTCTGCATAGAGGTCGTGCTGTGCCTGGCAGTAATCTCCACTGCCCTTCAGAAACTCCATAAATGTGTGACCAAGAACACCACAGAACTGCTGTTTAAAAGAAAAAAAGAGAGAGAAGAAAAAAGTTGTTTTCCAATTCAAAGGAACATATTATGGTTTTCTAGTATTTAAGTTCACGACTATCCTTTCAAATTTGGGCCCAAGCCACCTTTTAAACTTTTATTTAAACCACAAAAGTAACAGGGATGATTACAAATTAAATAAAAAACCATAAAACAAGCATTCACAGGTAGGTTACTTTAAATTGAAATTACTGATCTAATACAGAGACCCCTCAAAGAACACCACTGTTACATTTTGACAATATCACTTGCACATACTCTCCCATTTTATTTTAAATAGTTAGTGGCTTTACAATGTTATAAAACTTACAACTTTTTATATTGTTTTTTCCAGCTAATAAAGTATTTTTACGTATTGTAAACTTCAGGAAAACTCTGGAAGCTGTTAGTCCTTGCATAATTTACTTACTCCTCTAAAATCTCAACTAATATGTTCTTTTAAAAAAAATTATTTTTAAAATAATCTTTACATCCAGCTTGGGGCTGGAACCTAACCCCAAGGTTGAGTCATAGGCTCTACCAACTGAGCCAGCCAGGCACCCTTCAACCAATGTTTTTAAGAGAAAGAAAAGAAACTGGTTTTCAAAATGCTTCCACATGCACTATCTTTTTATCCAACAACCTATCAATTTACAATTCTCTTTTAACAGATTTTCCTTATCTGAGTCTCTGGAAGTTAATCAACTTGTTATATGAAATACAAGAATGAACATTCATAAAGTAGGAAAAAAAAAAAAAAAAGACTCTGAGTGCTGAGTAGTAAAGAGAGGAATACAAAAAACTGATCAGTTAACAAGAGTACCAAGTGCCAGTCACTGCCCCCAAACACTTTCTATGTATTCTCAAGGGAAAATTACCAAATAAAATCTTTTAACCAAAGATTGCCCCCAGTTTATATTTAAGCATTTCAAAAGCTTAAAATTAAATTCAAACTATCTGTTATTTCCATTTTGCACCTTTAAATAGCATTTTGAACCATACTAGTTATAGTTTCTAGAATAATTTTGCTACATTTTGAAGAATTCATATGGAGATCTAGCAGATCAGTGAAAAACAGCAAGTCAAAACCCTAGTTCATTTTTCTGCCAAAACAAAGGAACTAGCCTCAGGAGTCACTTCTTACAAGATTGTCCCAGAAGAAAGAGGACTTTTATTATTCCAAATCTGTTCAAAGGAACCCTCAGAGAGTATTCCTTCATGTATTTCCTACCTGGGTTAAAACATTAGTGACTACCATTAAGTAAGCTTGGCTCTACTACAGTGAACACATACAGCAGTAATCTGGAAAATAATTTCAGTTATACTTTTGCCTCAGATACTAAATATTACTTCCTTAGAATAAAAAAAAGTGAATTCTGGCAGCTTTTCCACGATATACAATGAATTAAAGAAGTCATTTGTAAAGCTGTTAAGTGCAATGACTCGTGGCTTAGTATTCTGATATCCAGATACCATCTTTTTTCAATTGAAAGCACATGTATGAAAGACAGTATTTCACAATACAACTTCCACATTTAACAGCTAAAATTCCTGTTACAGCTGAGTTTGGCCGTATCTCTTCATATAAATAAGTTCATCAGGAAGCAGAGAAAGCAACAGAAATAATTCACTTAGTGGAGCCATCCAGTGGCTGGGGGGGAACCTTGACCAAAAGAGCAGTGACCACAACTACTTAACACCTGTTCTGCCCAATACATTCCCTGACTATCAATTTCCTTGCCACAGGAAAAACTATCCACAATAGGCAGCTCGGATACACCAAGGCATTTCTTCCCTTTCCCACCTATCATTCTATATAATCACCGTAATATACATCGGGCGGGGGTGGGAGGGAGGTCTGGGCAAAGCAATCTCTGCGCAGAAGCTTAAATTCGTCAGATTGCAGAGTCAGAGCAATTAATCCGTATAACCACTCTGTTCAATAGGTCGTTGAAAAGTTTGTTCCAGATCTCCTATACCTTAAGTAATGTATCTGGTATACAGCATACGTAAAATGCTGCTTTACTCTTGGGAATGACCTAGCTTTTTGGTCTTCAACTGATTTACTGCCATCCAACGAAATTCATATAAAAAGAGAAACAGGAAGAATTGCCTCAGAATCTGGATCCCAAGCAGGTAGACGGTTCCAACTACAGTGCAAATAACAACTTAATACTCTTGGAATCGTAGAAGGCTTCCACGGACAGAAGATAAACCTCAGAATTCTGGCTCTGGCTGGCTACTGTTGCCACAAGCCAAAAGCAGGCAACAACACATTACACCAAGGATTTCAGGAACAGTTCTAAATAGTCCCCGATTAAAAGGCGCCATCCAGGGCCCCAGAGATTGGCAGGGAAAGTGCATACTGGTGCCCGGTCGTGGACTCCTTCGCTTCAGTGCAACAGTAGTCCTGGCAGTTTCCAAGGTGCTCAGACCCAGACCATTTCTCCACCGACTTGCCCCTGAGAAAGGACAAGACTCGACTTGTTCCCATTATCCAGAGCCCGAAGTGGGGCGTTAAATCCGGAACAGCTCGAATTACCAGGTGGAGACTGAGGGCGCAGGGCGGGGCAGGGAGTCGATCTCCTCACCTAGCAGAGCCTCGCTCTAGCCCCCGCCAAGGCTGTAGCTCGCGGATAGCCCCCGAGGGCCGCAGTTCCGCGCACGCGGCGGTGCGCGCCGGGGCCCGCCCGCGGCGCCCCCTCTCCGCGCCGCAATCACGGGTTCGCGCCGCGCCTTCAGTCAGGCGCGGACGCCGAGGCCATTTTGTCTGAGGCGCCGGTCCGGGCCGCGGAGCACAGGGGTGGCTGCACCGGGCTCCTGTCCCGCGCCGGCCCCCGAGCCCGGAGACCTCCCTGCCGAGACCGTTACCAGCCTCGCCGGCCGCCCCGCCTACCCCACGCCGGCCCGGGTTCGGTGGCGACCCCGCCGCCGCGCCCTCCCCGTATCCGGCTCCGCAGTGACACGCGCAGCCCTTGCCCCACCCCGGGCCACGTCTCCCGCTTCCCAGGCGGGCCGCTCTCTTTCGGCCAAACAAAGGGGCCTCGGGACGCCGCGGAGCCCGCCGGGCCCCGGACAAGCGCGCCAGACCGGAGGGCCAAGGGCGGAGGCGGCGGTCACAAAGCGGCTTTTGTGCCGCCCCGCCCGGCCTGCTGCGGTGGCCGAAACCGTCCCCACCCGCCGCTCAGGCCCGGCCGCAGTGCCCCCGTCGCCCCCGGCTCGGCAGGGATGAGGAAGCCGGTGCCTCCGGCATTCAACCGCCAACCCGCAACGCGGTGGACCCCAGCGTCCGCGTCCCCGCAGCCAGCCCCACCGTCCGGCCACGGGGTCGTAGTCCGGCCGGCTCCAGCCAGGGACCCACCGGAACTGCGTGCCGGGGCGGTGGGGAGCGGACGCCGGGCTCGGAACAAAGGCGACGGTGGGGATGGGGGGGCCGGTCGTGGAGCCCCGGCCCCAGAGGCGGCGGAGCGACGGATACTCACAGGAATATGTTTACTCATTGAAGATTGTGGCCTAATCATACAGCCGGTCCCGAGGCGGCGGCGACACAGGGGGCGGCGGTGGCGGCGGCTGCAGGGCAGGGGGTACCGGTGGTCGTCGCGGGGCGGCGGCGGCTTTGCAGGCGGCGGCGGGGGCACCAGACTCTACCATGCAGTGAGCGGCTCCGAGAAGAGCGCGTAGCCCAGCCGGCCCGCAGTAGAGGGAGCCAATACGCGCGGCGAGGCGCCCTTGCGTCACAAGCCCTCCCTCTTATAGCCGGTGCGACGTGCGCACTCCCGGCCACCAATCGCGGCCGGGGGCCCCTGGCAGCTCGCCGCCGAGCGGGGGCGGAGGCCCACCCCCCTCCCGCGGACGTCACCGCGCGGCGGCCGCTGCCGGTGTGAACCGGTTGATGAATGGCGAAGTGCTGGAGTCGTAGCATCTCCCGGGCGGGGGAGGGAAGGGGCCGTGGAGGGACTCGGGGGGCCGACCGAGCCTGGGGAAGGGAAGGGGTGGGAGCGGGAGAAGATTGCAGTCTGTCGACTGGAAGGAATCACACCGGAAACCCTGGCTCTCATAGTTCAAGCCGGCGAGGAGTGCCCAGATGTCACATGGGGAGCTTTGAAGTTGCCTCAACTTAAAATGCAATCCCTTTAGGGCCAGAACCGTGTCTCAGCCCCGACCCTGCTTTATTCTGCCTTAAGTTAAACCACAGTCCTGTTTGCCGGCGGTTTACCTTGGCCCCTGCGCCACTACGATCTCCGTCATCAAATAATATTTACGTCGCACGACCGCTGTACCCGGTGACTCAACACCTTGAATGCCACGGCCCTAGGTGAATACTTGTCGCCGGGGGCCCTTCCAGGCGGGGAGAAACTTTGCAAACTTCTGCTATGGGAGATTGGGAGAGTACCCCGGGAGGCAGATAAAGCCCCATGCTCCCTCCAGTCTTTTTTTGGTCACGCCTCCATACTATGTACGCGGGCAACTGCAGTTGGCTCAGTTGTGGCATTTCGAAATCACATGCATCCTTTGTACTGCTGCTGTTCACTTGATGTGTTGTCACAGATAATGAAAGGTTAGTCACTGCTAAAGGAAGCGTTTTAAAAATTAAGAATCTTCGGTTATGTCAAGGACTGCTGTAATTCTTTGCGTCAAAGCTGAAGCTTTTTTTTTTTTTTTTTTCAGTTCTGTTGCTCCACTGTTTTCATAATTTAGGCCCTTAAGAAGTAAAGCCTTGTCATAATTGTTTTGTGCTACACAAAGGCAACTTTGTCACTTGTAATCTGGAAACCCTTTCTCCTCTGCTGTATGGAAGGACTCAACAGGACTTTTACCTGCTTTGAAGAACTGGGTTTTCTACTAACACTGAGGCCTTTTGTTTGCTGTTTTCACTGACCAGTAGATTGGAGACGGCTTTAGGGATCAAATTGTGTTCTCAGTCAGAGTACTGCAGCATTTCAGGATTTATTAGTACTTCTATTTAGAGGGCTTGGGTAGTTATTCAACATTTTTATATGCTCTGTAAACAAAATAGCACTTTTGAAAAAAGGAATTGGGTCTGGCTTTTACAGAAGTAAAAGTAAAATCTTCATTTTAAAGAAATTACTCATTTAAGAAACTTTTGAATCTAAATGAAGGAAAACTAAAGACCTTGAGAAACATAATGTCCTTTTACAAATAAACTTTGAAAGGTGCAAATATTTTAAAGTGTTATGTCAAAAAAAATATTTTCAAAAAAATCTTGTGGTGGGAGGGACCTTCCTAAGTAGGTCAGGAACTCATCACAAAGAAAAAGATAGATTTCATTATATAAAAAACTTCTATATGATGAAAACTTTTGATAAAGTTAAAATATCGATGGCATGCCAGGAGAAAATATTAACAGTGTGTAATGGGCAGAATTAACTTCACAATAAACAAAAAGCTTGACCAACATATACAATAGCTAAAAAACATTCAATCAGCTACTCTCACTCCAAAAGTTGGTCAGCAAACAGTGATGGTACTTGGAGTGGTGAAGTTTTTCATGTAATGACTTTTCAAAAAATGAATTTGCTGGGATGAGATATAAATTCAACAAATGGTAAGCAGAGCCAAATCAGTATTAGCCAGTTTTCTTGTAGAACTTGTGATACAAGTTGTGAGACTTGTGATGCACACATCTTGTAATTACCACAAGTAGTGCTGACATGAAATATCCAGTCAGCTATGCTCATCAAGCTCTAAAAGCTGGGCTCAAACTTGCAAGTGCATTAATCAGCTTCCAGAGGTCTTAGCCTCTCAGATGAGGTACCACTTTCTTATACTTTGAAAAGGACATAGTTCAAGGATGGAAAACCAGAGAAAGGTTTTGGTATTGAGGAAGGATGCACTTTAAACAAGATATAAATATGGTCTTGCTGACCAGCTGGCCAAATTCTCTCAGAGTAGCCCTTGGCTTGTCACTCTGGCAGCTGCCATGTTTGTATGTAACCTGTGCCATGGTGGTTCACTGCAGTACTGAGGGTGTCTGGTCTACTGAGCCCAGTAGTTTAAAGGTATTGATTCTTAGAGAACAGTAGTCAATCCCAATGTGGGTCAGAAGACTCCTGTGGTCTGAAGACCTAACCTCCACAGATCTGCATTTGGAACATCAGCACACTTATTTGCAGAAGGTCTCCAGCCTGAGCCAACATGCTTGCAAATAGTGGTCCAGACATCCAGAGGTAAGAAAACCCAGTCCCAAAAGCCAATGCTTACTCTAAGCTCCAGAAAAAGCCCTGACATGGAAGACTTCTTCTCCTACTGAATAAGATGCCCAACTATAAGTTAGTTTTCTCAGCAAAACATGTCCTTGAGCTCATCATGGTGAACAAGACCTTTTATCAGCATATTCAAAATGCAAAATCTAATAGTTGGGTGATAAATATGACTATTAAGACAATTATGAGGGGGAGCCTGGGTGGCTCAGTGGTTTAAGCCGCTGCCTTCGGCTCAGGTCATGATCTCAGCGTCCTGGGATCGGGTCCCGCATCGGGCTCTCTGCTCCGCGGAAAGCCTGCTTCCCTCTCTCTCTCTCTGCCTGCCTCTCCATCTACTTGTGATTTCTCTCTGTCATATAAATAAAAAAAAAAAAAAAAAAAAAAAAAAAAGACAATTATGAGGAAGATCCTTATGGAAGATGAAACACTGCAGAAGACAACAAATCGTAAATTCTGATAAGCATGAACAGAGAAATCCTTACAGTGGTGGAAGATCTAGTAAACATGGAATGATTCCAGTTATAGCAGTCATATGAAAAGAATGTAGGATTTTATCCCTTTCAATCTCCTCACATTGACTGAGACTACAGAATGATGATTTGGGGCTATGAGGACGTCTGATTAAAAGAAGACTTAATATAGTATGTATATTACCATTGCAATGGTAGAAAGATTGAATGTGACAATACTAACCCAGAAACAAACAGTAAACTGCAAGGTATAATAATATGCCAGCTATACTTAGTAGAGGCAAATACCCCAGTGGGTGTCTGAATACCAGTGCAGAGCGCAATATTAAAAGTTCCCTGAAAATTCAGGGGCACAAACACAGCCCCTATCAATATTTTAAAAGTTTATTTTCCTTTTGCTGTTACAGAATAGCCTATTTTATTTTATATTTAAAATTAATCTTTTTGTGTGGTTGTAAAAAATGTTTAAAAATGTAGAGCTCATTCACATTTCTGTGAACATACAACTGTCAGCAAAAATGCTTAAAACTAATGCTGTATGTTAAAAAGTTTTCATCCCTTAAGACATTAAAGTTTTATGAAGTCTTTTTTTGTATCTATATATTTCTGTGTACTTATTTTATTGAGATATAAATGACATACATCATATTAATTTCAGGTATTCAAGCTAATAATTCAATATTCGTATATATTGTGAGATATTTGCATAATAAATCTAGCTAACGTCCGCCCCCATACATAGTTACAATTTTTTTTTTTTGTGATGGAGATATCTAGTCTTTGTAATAAGTTTGATGAATAATGAAACCAAACGCCAGTGCTACATCATCATTTCTGTGGGAATTTTAAACACAGAGATCTCTAACAATTAAGCTTGTTACAACAGGCTTTCAAGGACAAAGTCCATACACCAATAGGTATACTTGGGCTGTTGTGTTTTGTATACGTCTGACGTAGGAACTGCCAATTACTGACCCAAGTGGGTGTTAAGCATGTAGATATCTTTAGATAAATGAATCATGCTAGATCAGAAATCAAAATTTTATTAAGTCATCAAACCCAATCACTAAAAGTAGTGTTTTCTCAGTAAAATTAAGGCAATTTTCAAACAACTTTACCGTTAGAAAAGATAATTCTCTCCAGTTAATCTCTAGTATGTCCATTTTCTGTCTCTTTACTTTTCATGACTAATTTTAGTCCATTTAAATATAAGCCTGGAAATTGCGTAGGGAAGTCTTCAAATGGAAAATCACCTTAGAAATCCTGCCACTTAATGTAGTATTTATTTCTGTGGTGGTTCAGCCTGCACATTACAGGGTGATAGATTAGTCAAAAGAATATTTCCATTTGCATGTTGAACTGTTTCCTTGGGACACTGCATAAAGGACTTACTATGAACCTATAATACTTCATAACATTATCATAGCATGCCATTATTATGACTGATTCACATACTGTTACCAGGGGGAATTTAAGAAAATTCTTATTTTTAGTGAGCTTCGAAAAAGTTCTTTTGCTGTTCTAAAGTCTGATGAAAGTGATTTGGGAATTGGAAATCAGTTTCCATGTAATTGTTTAGAACATATTGAATTATGCCACAGTCTGGAGTAAGTAAAAAATTGCTTAGGAAAGGAGAATTTAATCTGGCCAGAGAAAGGGAATGGAGTATAAATAAATTTTAAAGGTTGGTTATGCATGCTATGGCAAAGCTGTCACTTGACAGGTTTAATTTACAGAGTTGGCATTTAGGCTGCAGATAATCCAGACAGACAGTGACCTAAGCAGCATTACTGGGGTAAGTCTTACATAAAGCGAAATGTTCTTGAACAGTTTCCGGCAAACATAACATTTATTTAACTAAAAGCTTAAGTAGTCATACTTTTTTCCTCTACTCTAACACAATTTTTTTAAAAAACTGGGCATGTTGGACAAACATTGCTATCTTAGTGCATTTTTCATTGGAAGATACTGAGTAAGTGAAAAAGGTAAAATAAGTCCTGGAAAAATGAATACCATATGATTTCACTTATATGTGGAATCTATAAAACAAATGAACAAACAAAAGCAGAGGCAGACCCATAAATACAAAGAATAGACCAGTGGTTGCCAGAGGGGAGTAGGTGGAGGGTGGTGGGCCAATGCAATGGGTACAGGGGATTGGGAGGTACAGACTTCCAGTTACTAAATGAATAAGTCACGGGGACAGATGGTAAAGCATGGATAGTATAGTCAGTGGTCTTGTAATAGCGTTGTTTGGTGACAGATGGTAGCTACACTTGTGAGCATAGCATAATGTACAGAGTTGTAGAATCACTATGTTGTACACCTGAAACTAATATAACACTGTGTGTCAACTACACTTCAGTTAAAGAGGAAAATGAGTATAGAAGCATTTTAAGATTTTGTCTAGTTAAGGGCAGTTGTCATTATATGGCCCTTGAATTCACAGACATATTAATAGACATAGTAGATACTCAACAAATATTTGCTTGGATAGGTTAGTTTCTTACCTAGAATCCTTTTGGGGGCATCCCATTCCCAGTCTTCCTAAATTTTCTTGGCAGTCTCCTTTAATGATGGTGTTCACTAGAGTTTTGCCCTGGGGCCTCTTGTTGGCCCCATTCTGCCTGCTCCCTGGGGTTTTCACCTACTCCCACAGTTTTGGCTATTGATCTTCCCCTCTCTCCTCAACACTTATTTTATTCATTAAATGCCCAGCATAAACCAGGCACTCTGCTGTCTTATGAAGAACAACGTAAACATTGTTTTTGCCTCCGATAGAACTGATACACAGACAAGGAAAGAGAAAATAACAATGAGGAAGCAAAGAATAGAATTATAAGTTGTAATATGTGCTGTGAAGGAGGTAGACAGAAGAGCTGGTGGGGTGACTGACTTTAGGCAGGGAAGTCGGGGTGGTATCTCCCAGGAGACCCAGACCTAAATGATAAGAATGAATCACGGAAAGAGGGAGAAGAGGAGATAGATATTTTGGTGGAGGAAATGATAAAACAAATACCAAGGTAAGAAGTGTTTGGTGGTGGTCAAAGAGATGAAAGACCCAAGGAAATGCAGCAAAATAAGAGAAGAAAGCTGGGAGTCAGCCTGGAGATCTGGCAGGGACTAGATCATGCAGGTCCTTGTAGGGCTTATTAATAATTTAGTTTTTATCTTAAGAATGATGAGCAAGAGCTATATAAAAAGAAATATATGGGAGCACCTGAGTGGCTCAGTGGGTTAAGCCTCTGCTTTCAGCTCGGGTCATGATCTCAGGGTCCTGGGATCGAGCCCTGCATCAGGCTCTCTGGTCAGTGGGATGCCAGCTTCCCCCTCTCTCTCTGCCTGTCTCTCTGCCTACTTGTGATCTCTCTCTCTGTCAAATAAATAAATAAAATCTTAAAAAAAAAAGGAAATATATGTTTTTAAGAACATAGTTTCTGCTATTCTGTGAAGTATGGACAGGAGGGAGTCCTAGAATGGAATTAGTGTGTTCGGGTCAAAGACTTGTTTCCTATCTTGATAAATGGTGACAATGATGGTGTTGACTATCAGAGGGTGGTGGAAATGGGCAAATGTAGCTAGATCAGAGATACAAAAATAGAATTGAGAAGACTTGAGTCACAACATGCCCCATGGCTTCCAGAAATTGTTAATGTCCAACAAAGATATAAGGCCATTATTGTAAGCCTATTTTACAGTATGATGCTGAATGGTGGTGGCATACTGACATAAAGTTCCATAATTCACATGAACATTTTCATGAGCACTATGTGAAGAAGACACTAGAAGCCTGATGGGTGCCTGGGTGGCTCAGTGGGTTAAGCCGCTGCTTTCGGCTCAGGTCATGATCTCAGGGTCCTGGGATCGAGTCCCGCATCGGGCTCTCTGCTCAGCAGGGAGCCTGCTTCCTCCTCCTCTCTCTCTCTGCCTGCCTCTCTGCCTACTTGTGATCTCTCTCTGTCAAATAAATAAATAAAATCTTAAAAAAAAAAAAAAAGAAAGAAAGGTACTCAAAGCATGGGTGGAGAATGGCACTATTTCTGAATATTTTAAGGAACATAGTAGAGTAGAAACTCCTAAAAATTGTATATTTAAGTTTTCAGAGAACAATCAAACTCCTGATAGATATCTATAATAGGAAGAAAAACATGGGGCTCCTGGATGGCTCAAATGGTTAAGTCTGACTTGATTTTGGCTCAGGTCATGATCTCGGGTCATGAGATGGCTCTGCAGCATGGGGCCTGCTTAAGAGTCTTTCTCTCTGTCCCTCCCCCTTCTCTCTCTCTCTCCCTCTCTCTCTCAAAAATAAATAAAAGCGAAAATTTATTGTGCCCTTATTGCTTTCCAAGCTGTGTTAGATACACATTTGCATTTTTTCTTGAACTTGTTAGAAAAATCAGATTCTGAGAAATTCTTTAAAGAACCAACGCATAGTAAGTAATAGCACTTGAGATAGCTACATAATGGCATATTCTTCAGATATTAAGGACTTTAACATGGAGAAAATGCTTACTTTGTGATGTTAAGTGAAAAGAAACAATGCAAGTTATATAATTTGTATAATTACAGCTATGTAAAACTACAAGTTAAAAATAGAAAAAAGATAAACCAAAATGTTAACCATGTTGTAACTGACATTTAAATGCTATGCAGGTGTCACTGAGAGATGGGAATGAACAATTTTTTTTCTTTTCTCTATTTTCTAATTTCTTTCCCAAAATGCCACTCTTATAATGTGGGGAGAGATCAAATGGATGTTTAAAGGAATTTAATCATATCCAAGATTTTTTTTTATGATTTTTATTTATTTATTTTGTAGGTGAGAGAGAGAGCGAGCGAGCAGAGGATTGAGGGGAGGGGGGCAGAGACAGAGGGAGAACAAGACTCTTTGCTCCCTCCATCCCAGATCCCAGAAATATCTAAAACTTGAGTCAAGGTGACTTGAGTATGATCTAAGGGAAGTCATACTGGAATGTGTAAATTGAAACAGAATCAATTTTTTTGTATCTGTCCAGAAGAAGATTGTGAGAACAGAAGGAAGATGATGACTAGGTACACAGAAGAATAAAGTCTAAGGATTTAAGGCAGTATTTATCCAGCTTTGTCTAGGGAAGAAGCACCTAATCTGTACACCGTAAGTATGCTGGTTGTTGTAGAGATATATATTATTATAGAATGGCATTAATAACATCAACTGACATTTATTGAATGCTTACTATGCCCTGAGTGTTGCATTAAGCACTATATTAATCCTCTTATAAATCTCTCCACATTGATAGTGTCTCCATTATAAAAATTAGGACATGAAGCTTCACAGAGTTTCAGGTCACACCAGTATTACAGCATGCAGTTGGGATTCAAATCTCAGTGGCTTGAATGCAAGAGTCCCTGCCTCCACCTCTCTGCCAAGCTGCTCTCTTTGCCTTGAAACCTCCCTTTAAGGTTATTTCCTTCCTCCCACCCTTCCTTCCTTCCTTCTGTTCTTTCTCTTTCTCTCTTTCCCTCCGTCCCTCTCTCCTTTTCTTCCTTCCTTCTCTTTCTTTCTTTTTTTTCCTCGTTGTCTTCTTCTTTGGTTATTTCTTATACCCTGCTTCTTTGGTCAACAAACTTTTATTTATTTTTATTTATTTATTTTTTGTAATCGCTTACAACCAAAGTCAGGCTCAAACACATGACCTCAAGGTCAAGAATCACGTGCTCTTCCAGCCAAGCCAGCCAGGTGCCCCTCAACAAGCTTTTGCTAATTTGGATTCCCACATATTCTAATCCTAGAAGGGATTATCCCATAGCTAAGGAACTTGCATTCTGGTTTATACGTCATCTTTCTGAAGAGTTTGGTATGAGTAAATCATAAAGTATGATTATGTAGTAAATTACTAAAAACTCCGCCTCTCATTCTCATGAATATTTCAAGAGAAATAGTCGTCTAGAGCAATGCTACTCAAAGTGTAGTTTGTGAACTCGGGCCAAGTGTGAGAGAGGTAAGTACAGAAATTGAGAGCAAGCATTTAAAAACTTTACAGCAATTTGGTAAGGTTAGCGTGTGTCCATTAAATTCAATTTTAAAAATTAGATTTGTATTTTTAAGCATTTAAAAATTTTCTAACACATGAAAACTATGGAAATTATTTATATAAAGCATTACTGTGAGTACTTTCTTTAGTTTTTCATGAATGAGGCCACTCCATGATCTTTTACAATATTTTTATTCCTAGCCTGTTCATCCTGGGTTTCTGTCATGGGGAAGAAAGAAACCATTAATACCCTTTCTCAGCTCCCTTCAGTAAGCTTTAAATAAGAACTATGGTTGTGGTTTTACAAATATATGAACATATTTTTGTTACTACATTGGTGTGCACCTGTCAGGACAATTTGGAGTTACTATAGCACACTTCCACAGAGTTCAAAAGGAGACAAAATATTTACAATGGTGACAGGAAAACTATGTCTGCAAATTACAGACCAATGATTACATTGCTTTTTACTGCTATTTAAGCTTTTTCCTTTTATGTAATATTCATTGTGTAAAATAAATTCAGTTTTAAAAGTAATGATGGAAATGGAACTCTGTGGAATAGCTTTATACATTATTATTTCCCCTACTAACTCCATTTAAGTCCCTGCTGTTTACAAGTGTCATCATGATCCTTTTAATTACTTTGGAATGGCTTTAAAAATTTGTTACAAAGGAATATTTATAGTTACAAGATTATTTTTCTTAATTAGTGTGTTATTTGTAAATATGAGTTCATTTCTGTGAATAGCAATGACTCATCTGTCCTGTGTTCTTTTTTTTTTTTAATTTTATTTATTTATTTGAGAAAGATGGAGAGAAAGGGGAGGGAGGGGCAGAGAGAGGGAGCAGGAGAGAATCTCAAGCACAGAGCCCAAGACAGACCTCCATCTGACAATCCTGAGATCATGACCTGAGCCAAAATCAAGAGTTGGCCGCTTAACCCACTGAGCCAATCAGTTACACTTCTCCTGTTTCTTCCTTCCCTTTTCCCTTCTTTCCTTCTTTCCTCCTTCCTCCCTTAATTCCTTCAACAATATTTACTGAGTTGTATTGAAATAGCTTGATTGAATAACTTCTAGTCTTGTCTTCACATAATCCATCCTGTATTTTTGTCATTCTCCTACTTAAAATCCTCCAATGACCCTCCATTAAGTTTTGGATAAAATCTAAAAATTTTAACAAGATATTTAAGACACTCCAAATTATGCCTTTGCCTTACCAGCCCTACCTTCTGCTTCACTGTTACTCTTCTAGCCTTTGAAACCAATTGTGATTTCCAAAAAATGTGTTTTCTCAGACCGTGATTGATCTGCAATTCCTTTTATCTGGAAAATTCTTTTACTTCCCCTAAAAACTGAATATTATTTTTTTAAAAAACTATTTATTTGAGAGAGAGAGAATGAGAGCGGGTAGGGGCAGACAGAGAAGGACAAGCAGATCCATCACTCAGTGAAAGCTGATGCAGGGCTTGATCCCAGGATCCTGAGATCATGACCTGATGCTTAACTGACTGAGCCACACAGGTGCCCCTGAAAATTAATTATCTTTTGCTATTTTCCCAATCTTTCCATCAACATAGATACTCCATCCCCTGTACTTTCATAGTATCCTGTACATACCTCAATTGCAATCTTTATTGCATTAGGATAATCATTTTTGTAAACTCCATCTGTCTCCCTCGTATCCCATGAAGTTCTCCAAGGCAGAGGCCATGTCCTATTATTTTCCCTGTTCCTAACACAGTACCTGGCACATGGTAGGTATTTAATGAGCAAATAGTGTGTTTTGTGCTATTATTATTTTATGCTTGATTTAAGGATGTTTGGAGGGCAATGTCGGTGTTTGGTAGGCACAGAAACCCTGAGAAATAGGATCTGGCAGCAGACAATGAGATTAGAAGGTGAAATCAAGAAAGTGATGATGATAACAGGCTGACTTATCTTGGATAGTATCACCCAAGAGGACAGATTGTTTGCTATCTTTTTATTTTTATTTTTTTGTGTGTTTGAGAATTTCTCCTAAAAGACTGTAATTCACTTTTATATTACAGTTTAGAATAAACTTACTTTTTATTCCTTGAAAATAACAAGGCAAAAGAACTGACAAATAGTATCAGTGACTTAGGAATAAATTATTGATCTAGTACAGATTCACCCAAAGTGATAGTGACATGCTGATCTCTTTGGCAGAGCCCTTGAACTGAGAATTCTAGACTTAACTTCCCCTCTAGTATTATCTTCAATTTGCGTACTATAAAGCAGATGGAAACAATGCACTTGAGAAATTATTTAACATGGCAAACCTAAAGCAAGTTTATTGTAATATTTCAAAATTGTTATACTGTATTAGTGTGATTAAACCTTTAGATTAGCAAAAAATGTGAAATGGAAGACTGGACTAACTTTTTGGAATTTTAAAGGAAATATTTCCTTTGTCTTTATTTTGTTGGTTGTACCAAAAGAATACTAATTAATGTTAAAGTTTAATTGTGAAGAATATGGCACATGTTCAGTTGTCTATTGGGTAATCTTTATATACACTGAAACTGTTGACCAGTCAGTGGTAATGATGATTATTTAAGAACATTTTACAAAGTTTTTATTAATTTTTAAAAATTTAGAAGATTTTCAACCCTTTATTTATTTATTTGTTTATTTATTTATTTATTTAAATCTCTGTGTCCAACATGGGACTGAAACTCACAACCTTGGGGACCAAGAGTCTCATGCTCTACTGACTTAGCCAGCTAGGTGCCCCCAGATCTCACACTATTTCTAATAGTTTTCCATTAATTACACCCTTTTAGAGTGGGGAAAATCCTGGCAGGTGACTATTGTACATACACAGATTAATTCAGTATGGCAAATATCTTGGGGAGTAGTTGCATCCAATTTAGAGTTTTATCCTGCAATCATGCCCAAAATTTGTGATATTATGGTAATCATTAAAAATGGCCCTTTGTGGTTCTTGGTGATTTTTTTATTCTTGGATCCCTGGCTTCTACATGATAATCTTTCATTGGTAAGGGCCTTTTATCTTTTCAAACTACATGGCTCAACCTTTTTCTGCCTGCCATGGTCATTGTCAGGGGGAAATGATGAAGGGTTTCTATCTGTACGCTGTTTAGGAGGCACTGAGATTCCAAAGCTGTTAGAATGATGACAGGCAGGAAATGCAGCAAGGGATTGGAGGACGGAGTTTTCCAAAGAAGATGAAAGAAATTCAGAGTCATGTAAAGATAGAATGGTGAGGTCTGGAAGACATCCCAATTATACCTCCGAGAACAGGCCTCTGGAGAGGATAAATGACTCATCCAAGGAGTCACTAATAGTGGTAGTCATCACAGAGCCACGGGGGAAGTCCTCTGAACAGGAATGTACTTGCATTTCCATGCAATTTAACTTCCCAAATACTTTCCTTTGTATAATCTGATCATATGCCTTATCTACTCTAGCAAGGCATTGGGAGGAGAATTGCTATCCCATCTTATGTAAGGAGAGGTTAAAACACACTTAGTAAGTGAGCCAGTCAAAACTGTTCCCAGACTCATTCTTTCCATACTTCGAGAGTCCACATGTCCCTTAAATAATGTTCACATCTTCTCTGGTGCCCTGGATCCCAAACCCATTAGAGAAATCTGTGCTGATTCTATTTACTTACAATGTAGGGTCCATGAATCTTAAAAGCTTCGGGTGCTCTTGCTCTAAGATAGCCATCATTGGTGGATAGAGTGGAAGCATATGTTTGGTAATACAAGGTAGGTATGTTACTCAGGGAGACAAAGTCATCCATTTTGAATGCAGTGGGACATGCAAGCTTCTTTGTGGTTCCAAAATTGTGATTGCAGTGACAGCTACAGTAGTAGTAGCAATAATTCTGGTAACCCAGGTCCTATGTCACTTCTACAAACCTGTATCTAAAGAGACAGGAGAAGGGGCGCCTGGGTGGCTCAGTGGGTTAAGCCTCTGCCTTCGGCTCAGGTCATGATCTCAGGGTCCTGGTAGGGAGCCTGCTTCCTCCTCTCTCTCTCTCTACCTGCCTCTCTGCATGCTTCTCTGCCTGCCTCTCTGCCTACTCATGATCTCTCTCTCTCTCTGTCAAATAAATAAATAAATAAAAATCTTAAAAAAAAAAAAGGGACAGGAGAGAGGGGTACACTCTGGCTGACAGGAATTGCAAGTATTTTACCTACTTTCGGTCTAGAACTACTCTAATGAGTGTGACAAGAAAACCCAATTCTTAAATGTTCTGATTTCCAGGGAACTTTTCCAAGGTCCCAGTCTGTTCTCTGAAAACTGACTCAGTCCTTTAATGATGGAGATGGTTGCCATCGTGAGTCATACGTGTACCTCCACCTATCTCGACAGCCTCTAAAGTTTTTATAGAGCCCATTCTCTCTGCCGAGCCAACTATGTTCTCCTTGGAAAAAGGGAGGATCAGTTAACACTATTTCTATTACTAGAAATAAACAGGAGTTGTTCTGGGAGTGAAGAGATGAAAGGAAATGGAGGTACAAGTTTTCTAGGACTACCTGGAATAATTGCTGCTTTGCTCGGCTCTCATATCAACCGCAAGTTAACATCTTTAGCAGAAACCACACTGTGTGTTTCAGAACTGCCCACAGTGCCCCTAGAAACAATTTTATTTTTATAGAATTCTGACAAAAATTTCTGTTGGCATTTACTAGGTGCTGGTCTAGAAGGTGGCTATGCAACCATGACAAAGATGCTGTCCTCAAAAGTGTCCCGTATGTAAACAGCTATAGTACTGCCAATAAAAGCCACAATGGAGGTTTTCTGTTGTATCCTACGGGAACCCTGCAGGGTGATGCCTAGTTCTGCCTGGGAGGTTGGAATGGGGAGTAGATGTGAAGTCATCACAGTGTTCCTAAAGAGGGACTAGAGTATAGAAGAAAGAATCGAAGAATTTTTTGTCCCAAATTTTGAACCACATACTCCCAGTATAATGGTAGTTGGATAAAAAGAACATAAATGGTTTTCATAGGTGTTGAATTTTTCAGAGTTATCAGAAAGCTGACAAGAATAGAGAAATGTACTTGGAAAAAAAAAAAAGACTGTAAGACTGAATTGTAGCTACATTTCTGGTGAGAGGAATTGTAAAGTCTTTTTATTGGCTCTGCTGAGTGAATTCTGCCATCGTTAATCTGAATATTTATGTTTCCAGTATTCTACTTTAAGAAAAAAATTAGGGGCACCTGTCTGGCTCAGTTGGTAGAGCATGTGACTCTTGATGTTGGGGTTGTAAGTTCGAGCCTCATGTTGGGTATAGAGATTTCTTAAAATTAAAATCTTTTAAAAAAATTAAATCACTGAGTTACAAAAAAAAAAAAAGGTCTGTGGAAGTTTCTAGATTGATAACTGTATTTCCAGCTGTTTTTATATATTTCTTAAAATAAGGCCAAGGAATATGACATCAGTAACTGTGATGACCTGCTGTTATTCATTCTTATTTTCTGCTTTAAACAACTGTAACCATTACCTCTTAAATATTTTGAGTCAAATAAGGTAGTTTTATGCCGTTACAATTACACTCCCAAGCTGGACAATAAGTTCTGCTTAGCTGTTCCCACCATAATTTATTCTTCCTTTCCCTTGTCCTGTTACCTTTTAAATTTTTTTTTTTAAGATTTTATTTATTTGACAGAGATCACAAGTAGGCAGAGAGGCAGAGAGAGAGGAAGGGAAACAGGCTCACTGCTGAGCAGAGAGCCCGACGATGTGGGGCTTGATCCCAGGACCTTGGGATCATGACCTGAGCTGAAGGCAGAGGATTTAACCCACTCAGCCACTCAGGCGCCCACCCCCACACCCCCCCGCTTTTGTGAATTTTGAATCATGCTTTACCTTTTCTTGCTCTTCTACACAAAAGCATGGAATTCTAATTCCCTCCTGATCTAATCAGAAATAATGCAATCAACTTTTCACTAGTAAACTCCTCATTCCTTAGCTGTGATTGCTTATTTGGGGCCTTAAGATTTAAAATATGTGCTAAAGGCCAGAGAGGATTGACAAATCTAGCTACACTGTGGCACAAAAATAGCTGTGCTACATGACAGGATTCCAAGCTGGCTGTCATTAACCTGTCTTAGCCAACAAGAACTCTATTTTTAGGTCACCCATGTAATTGGTTATTTATAAGGAGGAAGCACATTGACATTTGGTTTTCACTATGGAGCAGGGACTAAAACTGTGTGCAGATTATTCAGTTACTATAGCAGGTTCTACTCAGACTTGAGTAACAAACTGTATCTTTCAAAGCAAAGCTTTGATATCATCAAGAGGTTGCATTCACGAAGTCATAGCACGTGATTACTGGGGGCTTATTTGATTAGACAAATATGTTGGTTAAAGTTGAATAGTATACTTTGAGGAGAAAGATGGTTTGAATTTAATCAGTATTTTTAAGATACACCTTTTCCTTACTACCTTGAACTTTGCAGACCAATTTTTTTTTTAATAAACATATAATATATTTTTACCCCAGGGGTACAGGTATGTGAATCGCCAGGTTTACACACTTCACAGCACTCACCATAGCACATACCCTCCCCAATGTCCATAACCACACCCCCTTTCTCCCAACCCCCCTTCCCCCAGCAACCCTCAGTTTGTTTTGTGAGATTAAGAGTCACTTATGGTTTGTCTCCCTCTCAATCCCATCTTGTTTCATTTTCTTCTCCTACCCCCTTAACCCCCCCCCCCCCCATGTTGCATCTCCACTTCTTCATATCAGGGAGATCATATGATAGTTGTCTGTCTCCCATTGACTTACTTCGCTAAGCATGTTACCCTCTAGTTCCATCCTCGTAGACTTTGCAGATCAATTTGATACAATTTGGTAAGTTTGTATGAAGAAGTCTATGCAACTATTTATATTACATTTCCCAAGAGTATTCACTGAAAAGAGGTCTTGGTCATGAAACAATGTTAAGGATAATATACATTATATGACATAATCCTAGTTTTGAAACAAAATGTTTGTATGTACAAGAAAAAAAATTCTGGAAAGAATTATAACAAAATACAGTGACTATTTTTTTTTTCAGAGTGACTATTTTTGAAGTTGCATAAATTATAGACATTTTATTTTCTATTTTCTATTTTATCTTTCCAATTATCTACATGACTTCTATTGCTTTCAGTACAAGTACTGAAAGAACCTTATCAACATTTATTTATTTATTTTGTTTATTTATTGAGAGAAAGTGAGCACAAGCCATGGGTGGGAAGAGGGATAGGTAGGGAGGGCGCAGAGGGAGAGGGAGAAGCAGACTCCCCACTGAGCAAGCAGCCTAATGTGGGGTTCAATCCCAGGACCCTGGGCTGAAAACAGACACTTAGCTGGCTGAGCCACCCCCACACACCCTCCTATCAATATATTTTTTTAAAGGTCCAGGTAATTATGATCAAGTTTGTTCAATTAGATTCCCAAAGCAAAATTAATTTCAGGCTATAAAAAATTAATTGTGGCTCACCTTTCCATTATCAGACTGATTTTTTAAATTATAAAAAAATTGATTTTTAAACTTCCAGTGGCCAGATATTACATTACATTATGACTTGGCACAGCTTATACTGGACATTGTTTCAAAGTTTGGTAACCTTGAATAATTAAAATATAAATTCTATGGCCATGGTTTCCTCAATTATCTGGGATAGGTCTGATGTCACACATTTGTCCCATTGACTGACCTGATTATTTGGACTGTAAAATATGAACACATGTGAAATCTGGTGATCAGATTCCTTCTGTACAAACTGAAACTTTTTTTTTTAATAGAAAAGATGATCATGTACACAGTTCTAAAAATCAAACATTTTAGATATATTTAGAAACAATTCCCCCACCCACACCTGTATCATAGATTCACTCCACCAAAGCGCTGTTAACGGTTTCTAAGGGCTGAGGAGCTCGACTTTTAGACCCTTTAATACACCGGTTGGTATGGGTCCACTCACCGTCTACTGAAGGTGTTCTCCTGGGGTCCGTTCGTTGGGCTGGTTGTCAGAAGGAAGTTCCACAGCTTGTGGCTTCACTCAGCTCTCCGAGTGGATCACCCAGGCCTCTCTCAACCCCTTTTATACTCCTGAAGGAGCGGGAAAATCTTTCCTCTCCCATTGATTACATTATCTCTCCCATCCAAGTACTAACCAGGCCCGACCCTGCTTAGCTTCCGAGATCAGACGAGATCCGGCGTGTTCAGGGTGGTGTGGCCGTAGACTGATTACATTATCTCTCAAGAACTTTTTTTCACACCTCTGTTGATAGCTCTCCAGGAAGAGGCACACACAGCCCTTTATTTTAAATATATTAAATAGGTTCAGAAAGCAATCACCGTGGGTTGGTTGTTTGCTGTGTGATTTCTACTTCCCAATTAAAAAAAAAAAATTTAAGCCTTCAATCTTGTCAATGTTTGTTTCTGGTTTCCAGAGGGAAGGGGGTGGGGTGGTCAAGGCATAGGCAAAATGCGTGAAAGGGAGTGGAGATACAGGTTTGGTTATGGAATGGATAATCATGGGACTAAAAGATACAGCATAGGGGGTATAGAAAAGATGATCATGTACACAGTTCTAAAATAAAAATAAGTAAGGATATTGTAATATGCTGTATGATGACATGTAGCTATACTTGTGGTGAGCATAGCAGAACATATAGAGAAGTTGAATCATTACATTGTATACCTGGAACTAATGTCACATTGTGTGTTAATTATACTCAATGATGTCTATGAAAGGGCAGTTCTCAAGCAAAAGTTTTTGACAGAAAATAAATGAAGGTCAACTATTACCACTTTAATTCAAAACTTTTTTTTAAATTTTTTTTCTTTTTTTTAAAGATTTTATTTATTTATTTGACAGACAGAGATCACAAGTAGGCAGAGAGGCAGGCACAGAGAGAGGAAGGGAAGCAGGCCCCCTGCTGAGCAGAGAGCCAATGTGGGGCTCGATCCCAGGACCCTGAGATCATGACCTGAGCTGAAGGCAGAGGCTTAACCCACTGAGCCACCCAGGTGCCCCAACTTTGTTTCTTTAATCATTCTTTATTTCAACCCATAACGCTTTTGAGTGTTTTTTTTTTTTTTAATTTAAAGATTTTACTTATTTGAGAAAGAGGGCCAAATCCTAACCACTAGACCACCAGGGAGCATCTAAAGATTTTACTTATTTGAGGCAGAGTGCCCATGCTCACAAGAGCACAGTGGGGGAGGGGCAGAGGGAGAAGCCGACTCCCAGCTGAGTGTGGGGCTACAGCCCCTCTGGACCCCGGGCTGGACCCCAGGTTGGATTCCAGCCCCTGAGATCAAGACTTGAGTCAAAGACAGATAATTAATCTACTGAGCCACACAGGTGCCCCAGATGTTTATGAGTCTCAAAAAACTATTCGGATGGGGCTCCTGGGTGGCTCAGCGGTTTGGCACCCAGCTCTTGATTTCAGCTCAGGTCATGACCTCAGGGTGGTGGGATTGAGCCCTATGTGGGGCTCCATGCTCAGCACAGAATCTGCTTGTTCCCCCTCTGCTCTTCCCCCTAATCTCTCTCTCCTCTCTTTCCAACTGACTGAATGGATGAATAAGTGAGTAAATAAATAAATAAAACCTTAAAAAAATTAAAGAAAAACCTAGTGGATCACTTATTAAATAAATCATTATCAAGAGTCAATTAGATGTGTGGATCTTGTGACAGCTGGGGAAACAGGGTTATATGGGACCACCTCCTGGTTCAGGGAGACAATTATCTTTTTGTCACTCCTTACTCAAGAACACTTCCCAAAGACAAAAACTCTAAATAAGTACTGAAGTGTAGTTAGAAGCCTTGATTATCTCTGAAACTACTTTCTGAATACTCGTGAATTAAGAAAATAAGTAAATATATTTTGTATAATGGAACCAGGTTTTTACTGCCAGGAAAGGGGAGTTGCAAGTGTGGAACATGAGAAGGCTGGGATATTGGATTGGATGTCAAGCACACTTAATGTCCAGATTTTGGTTTCTGAAAAGCATTCTCCTCTAAAGGGAAACAGGTCTCCTTGGAGAAATGAATGCTTCCTGGACTGAATCTGGGAAAATACAAAATGGGTTTGGAACATCTTGAGCTAGAAATTTTAAAAGTACTCAGACATGAAAGGAAACATATAAACAGAAGTCAGAAACCAACTTACAGGGGCTCTCACTGGCCAAATCTGGGACAGCTTCGTATCAAAATAAGTAAGGATAATAGCAGATTATAACCCAGTGAATAAAGTGAGAATCCACGAGGCCTTACTTAAATAAACAAGGGAGTAGAGAAAGATCTTCTTTATTGTAGAATGCCATTTAGTACATGTGGAAGAAATGGAATTAGCAAATCACCATTTGGCGACTATCATAATAACAATTCAGGAAATAATCAATAGGTGCTAAAAGTAGTGAGCGAATGTTTGATATGTAATAGGATATTTATATAGCTTCAAAGCGTCCCACCAGAGACACTTATTAATTCCAAAGGAAAAAGTAGTTACTTTAACGAGGGAAACCTGCCATCTTAACAAAATGAGCAATATTAGTATCACCAATAATGGGAAAAACTGACGTCAAGTGCCCTCAAGGGTATTCCTGCCAAATATGCATAACTGAAATGTAATCATGAGAAAACTTTAGACAAACCCAAACTGAGGGATATCCTAAAAACAATTACTTGTACAGTAGTCCCCCCTTATCTTTGGGGGGCCCAAGACCCTCAGTTGACGCATGAAACTGCAGATAACAGATAACACTGAACCTGATGCCTATGTGACGAGATGAAATGACGTAGGCATTGTGATGTGGGCTGGGGCTACTCCTGCTCTTCTGACTGTACATCAGGAGGAGGATATTCTGCCTTTGGAACACAGTTGAATGTGGGTCACTGAAACCCCAGAAAGTGAAATTGTGGACAAGTGGGGACTACAGTACTCATCACTAAAGCAGCATGACATGACAGCTGAATATAGTCTATGACCCGGGATTTTCTTTTGTTAAACATTACTGGGATGATTGGAAAAAATATGAGAGTCTGTGAATTAGCTAATATAATCATGTCAGTGCTAACTTCCTGATTATTATAATTGTCTACAATGATGGAAGAGAATGTTCTTATTTTCTATTCAGGACTCTGGGGCTTAGATAATAAGGGGTTAAGTGTATCATGTCTGCAGTTTTCCTTCAAACAGTAGAGAGTTAAATAATATGTATACATATGGCATTGTGATAGAAATTTCATTTTGTGTCTTTTAATTTTTATTATTATTTATTTATTTATTTGGCAGAGAGCACAAGCACTGCCTTATTTTGAGGCAGGCAGAGGAAGAGGGAGAAACAGGCTCTACCCTGAGCAAGAAGCCTGATGTGGGGCTCGATTCTAGCACCCTGGGATCGTGATCTGAACCGAAGGCAGATGCTTAACTGACTGAGCCACCCAGGCAAACCTCACTTTGTGTCTTTTTAAAAACCAGGACTAGATTTTAAGATTAATCTGTGTGTGTATGTGTAAATGTAGTCTTCTGTTTCTTCTAATTGTGAGATGGTAGTTCAAGGGGTGATTGCTTCTACCACATTTTGTTTATCTACCTCTCCAGTTGTAGACACTAGATTGTCGCTGACTTTCAGCACAATCTTTGAACAGGTCTCTTTTCTTAGGGAAGGATAGTCAGGACCTAAATTGCAGGGAGCACTGTGCATATACCAATACTGATTTGACCAAGAAATTAGATTATTTTCTAGAAAGCTGCACCAATAGGCACAGACATTCCTGTCTCCCTCTGCACCACCAACCCTCCAACACGTGAAATTACCCAGCTTCCTAATTCTTGCCCATTAAATGGATGTAAAGTGTTATTTCATAGTTTTAAAAAATCCTGTATTCCTCTGATTATTGGTAAGTTCAAACATGACTTCATATAATTGCTGATCATCTTTTGAGTTTCTTCTGAAAATAGCCCAATTATGTTCTGCATCTTAAAAAACAAACGAACAAACGCAAACTTTCGTGTTTCTTGTTGATTTGCAGTTCTTTGCAGACCATAAAGAGTCATGATTAAACATGAAGGATAATGATTACCCCTAGGTAAGTTGGAAGGGAATGGAATCCCGAAAAAATAAATAGGGGCATTCAACTGTAGTGTTTAATTTATTAGATCGGTGGTAGGTCAAGTATATTTATTGACTTATTCTTTATCTCTTTATCAATCTTACATGTTATGTAATTTTAAACATATCGCACATGCTAGAATTTAATCAGTATTCTAAATCAGTGCTTCTCAAACTGTGGTTCTCAGAGTAGTAGCCTAGCATCACCAGAGAACTTAAATTTTGCACTCCAGAACTCTGAGCTCAGAAACTCTGGAGGGAAGGAAGGCCCAGAAATATGATTTATCAAGGCTCCCAGATGATTCTGGGACAGTTAAAGTTTTTGAGCTATTGTTGTAGGGAAAAACCAAAACACATTTTATGCTATCTTAAAAATTAGAAATTTTACTCTTGAGACCCTCAGCTATTTGCTTTTTCTATTTTTATTTTTTGAATGCCATTACTTGGTATTTGAGGTATTTTATATGCCTGGGCCGTATTTCATAAATTTTTAAGCTATGTATTGCTTCTCTAATGCCACAGCTTAAGTACCGGGACATGTAACTTCATCACTAAGTGTCTTCAACTGAAAGTTAAACCAATCTAATTTCTGTCTAATTTCCTTTAACTCAGAATATTCAACATTCATCTTTTATAATTTAATCAATAAGTTATGGTCTCAGTTTTTGTATGTCTATTCTTTTTTATGAAGAATGGAGATCACTCTAACCAAGTTTGCTAAACTTTCAGTATAATTTTTTGAAATCTTGGTGCCAGAGAAAACTAATAGAACAGTTCTAGGAGTTTCTGTGTCTTTCCCTTAATACCAGCTTCCAACTGGAAACCCAGGAAACACCATCTCTCTCTCTTTTTTTAAAGATTTTATTCATTTACTTGAGAGAGAGTGAGCAAGCACAAGTGTTGCGGGAGTGGAGGAGGGCAGAGGGAGAGGGAACAGCAGACTCCACACTGAGTGCGGAGCTTGACGTGAGGTTCAATCCCAGGACTTGGGGACCATGACCTCAGCCACAGGCAGATGCTTAACTGACTGAGCCAGGCAGGCATCCCACAAACAGCGTCTCTTGAAAAACCCATCATTTTGTAAGTGAACCCCCAGCTCCTTTTCTGAGGAACCTTTCATGGAGATGATTGAGCACAGTTCTGCTGAGAGAGGGCCTGGAATTTGCATGTACATCTAATGTCAGGAAATTTTAAAAAGTTTCCCCACTATTTGCTCAATAATTTCAGGGATAATTTATCTCTATATCTGACTAACCTCCATTTGGCTGTACAAGGTTAGCCTCAGGTAAACTCTGATTGACGCCAATGAGATTTGTCTGTGACAGCATATCCGCTTTTTATTCTTTTAAATCCCTGTCTGGGCCTGCTCAGCCTCCTATGGTAGGACTCTCTCCTACCTTCCCCTCCACGAGGGCTGTGGCCCTTCCTCCAGATTCTTGTCTCTTGAGGTGTCCTCAACACATACCCCATGCACCCCATGGTCAGGGTGGTCATCTTCCCTCTTACTCTCATCAAATGAAACTGTAGTGTCCTTATTGCCTTGGCTTTAGGATCTACTGACAAAGGTGTTAATGGATTTAAATAGAATCAATCAATCCTGACTGCATTCAACCTGTGGTTTTCAAATTTCTTTTAAGAACATCTGTCATTGAAAAAGAAGTAAATGGGTTTGAGATTTGACTAATCTTGTGGAAAAGGGTTAGTTTGGGAGTTCAGCCAGTTGGCTCCTTTCTCTGGGGTTAAAGAAGGGCTCTCTAAGGCAGCTTCTTTACCCAAATCTACCCAACACTGAAAGCAGACAGGAAGTGTTGAAAACCATACTGATGCCCAGGCCCCATCCTTAAAGATTCTGATATTGTTGGTCTGGGAAGGGGCCTGGGTATTGGTAGTTTTAAAAGCTCTCAGGGGTTACTAATATGATTCTCCACCTTTATCATGCATAGAATGACCTCCAGAGCATTGTCAAAAGTTGATTACTGGGCCCCACCCCTTAGCTGCTGGCCCAGTAGGTCTGGGATAGGGCCTGATAATTTGCAATTCTAACAAGTTTCTGGGGGATGCTAATTCTGCTGGTCCAGGGACCACATTCTGAGAACCACTTCCCTAGTGAAAACT
This sequence comes from Mustela erminea, assembly GCF_009829155.1. Classification (NCBI taxonomy): domain Eukaryota; kingdom Metazoa; phylum Chordata; class Mammalia; order Carnivora; family Mustelidae; genus Mustela; species Mustela erminea. Next base: position 105,871,806 of record NC_045617.1, on the reverse strand, counting down.
TGAAAACCGCTATTAGATAACGTTTGTCTCGCCCATGAATTACTGCCACTCTCCCTTTAAAAAATGGTTTTTAGGGGTGCCTGGGTGGCAAAGTCGGTGGTTAAGCATCTCAGGTCATGGTCCCACGGTCCTGGGATGGGTCCTGAGTTGGGCTTCCTGGACGGTGGGGAGTTTGTTTCTTCCTCTGCCCCTCCCCCTGCTTGTGCTCTGTCACTCTCTCTCAAATAAATAAATAAAATATTTAAAAAATTATTTTTAAACTTTAGAATGATTAAGAACATTATTCTCGGGATGCCTGGGTGGCTTAGTGGGTTAAGCCTCTGCTTTCAGTTCAGGTCATGATCTCAGGGTCCTGGGATTGAGCCCCACATCACACTGGGCTCTCTGCTCAGCAGGGAGTCTGCTCCTGCCACCTCCTCTCCCTGCCTCCCCCCGCCCCCCCCTCCCCTGCCTCCTTACCTACTTGTGATCTCTCTCTGTCAAATAAATAAATAGAACCTTAAAAAAAAGAACATTATTCTCTATACCCATACTTCCTTCTACTTTTTCATCATCAGTCCATGAAACTTCCTCTTATTTTAGTTTTTAAATTTTTTACCTTAATTTGTAATTTTTACTCTCATTCCTTCCTCCTTCACCAAAGGTACTTCCTCTAACTCATTGATATGCAACCTTTTGTAATAATATAGAAACAATCTTTAAACTTTTTTTTTTTTAAAAGATTTTATTTATCTGACAGAGAGAGATCACAAGCAGGCAGAGAGGCAAGCAGAGAGAGAGGAGGAAGCAGGCTCCCCGCTGAGCAGAGAGCCGGATGCGGGGCTCGATCCTAGGACCCTGGGATCATGACCTGAGCTGAAGGCAGAGTCTTTAACCCACTGAGACACCCAGGCACCCCTAGAAATACAATCTTTAAAAATGCCATTTGAAATAGAAACATTAATCCTGAGAGTTACAGTCACAGAGTTTGCTCAGAGGAGAATTTAAAATCTGGAGTGCTTGGGGAGGAACTTCAAATTACAAAAGAGCCCTGTCCAGAGAGCTAAGACTGTTAAGAACTGTACATCCCAAACTAAATTTACTATGATGACTTTAAAAAAGGTACATAAATAATATAATAAAAATTACAGTTTCTTTTTCTTGCAGTTGTTTTTTTCTTTCTTTCTTTTTTTTTTTTTTGGAAGATTTTATTTATTTATTTGACAGACAGAGATCACAAGTAGTAGGCAGAGAGGCAAGCAGAAAGAGAGAGGAAGGGAAGCCGGCTCCCTGATGAGCAGAGAGCCCGATGCGGGGCTCGATCCCAGGACTCTGAAGCTGAAGGCAGAATCTTTAACCCACTGAGCAACCCAGGCGACCCATCTGTTGTTTTTTTCTTGATGCTTATTTTGTAGAAAGTAGAAAATTTCTTTAGAACATTTTTTAATCTTTGAGGTTAAAATACAGCAAGCATAAATGTTACAGTGGGGAATACTATAAATCATTCATAGCTTAAAACTGGATAGAATGATGTGGATAAAATATAAACAGTGATTTATTTCCTACGGGGTTCCTGGGTTCAGATATTTTCTAATTCCACTGTTTTAAACCAATTTTTTAAAATGTATTTTGCTCTCTCAGCAAAGTTAATAAGACTTCCTTAAACTTTTGTGCCTGGCTTTCAAATACCAGCAAAACAGAGTAATAAAATAACTTGTGCCAAAAATAAACATGTATTGATTTTTAACTCACCATAATGTTTTGGAGGCTGTCAGCTTTCTGCTCCTTTGATACATGTGGGGCACAATGCTTGTGACTAACTCATCAAAGCTATTCTAAGTGGGTTTGTGATGTTGCTCTGAGTATCAGACTTATTTTCATAAATATTTCCTTTTTTTTTTAAGATTTATTTATTTATTTATTTGACAGACAGAGGTCTTAAGTAGGCAGAGAGGCAGGCAGAGACAGAGAGAGAGGGAAGCAGGCTCGATGTTGAGCAGAGAGCCCGATGTGGGGCTCGATCCCAGGACCTTGGGATCATGACCTGAGCCTAAAGGCAGAGGCTTTAACCCACTGAGCCACCCAGGTGCCCCATGTTTTCATAAATATTTCTATATATATTTGTATTAATATTCAATTTATCTCATAACATGAACCTTGGAAAAATTGTAATGATAGATATAATTGACAAATGCCACCAATTTTAATTATGGAATAAGTGAAATTTTTTTTTGCTACATAATTAATGAAGAGAATGCATATTGTTACTGTGTTTTTAATCCTTTCAAATCCTCCTTTGCCCAGAGACATCATGCCCTATGTATCTTATTGCCTATAGTATTTGGTACAATGTTATGTATAAATGTTTTATGAGTACTGATTGAACAGACTCCAATTTTAGGCCCTCTTGACACTACTCCAACATTCTTTCCACCCAATGGAGAAATCTAACAGATGCAGAAACTCTGTAGCCAAATACCCTTAGAAAATCATTATCTCCTGAATTAAAGTAAACCTTGACCCATGAGAGATTGCCTGGTACCAGACATAGTGGGAAAATATATTATTTTCTCTTTCTTTCCATTTACACTGTTGTTAAAATCACTTTTTAAATGAAACATTTTAGAAACGTAATTGCTATACTTACTGGTGTGTATTCAATTTGTGATGGATAGTGGTTTCTGCATTAAAAAATGTTTGTTCAAGAAATTGGTACATTTTGTTTGTGTAGTTAAAAAAAAAACCCTAAGTGTACTTCCTCACACATTTCTCAACACAATTGCTCATCAGTCTATTTATATGACTCTGCTTTCCAGCTTTGCAAGGTCATTTAGAATTCTAATCTTGTCCTCCAAAGCAATAACCACTTATTCCAATTTACTATTATCTGTAAATTTAATCATCATGCGCTCTAGTCCATCAACCACGCAAGTGATGAAAATGTTAAATAGCTTTGAATCCAAGATGAAACAATGCACACTAAAGCTGGGTAGGCACTGTTCCTTCCACAGCGTCAGTGTGAATCTCCAACCAAACTCATTTTCAAATAGTTGTATAGTAGCCTTTATTTTTTTCATGTAATTAATATGTACAATATAAAACTACGATGTTCATAATCCAATATATATTTAATTTATTGATTATTTTTAATCTACCAAGTATTTTAAAGCAGAAAATGAATGCCCTATAAATTTTGATGCCCCTGTCCGGGTCACTAGTTCTTCAAAGTCAATGTCTATCTCCCCCTCCATCATGCCACTGGATGTGGAACCACATCAGGAATGGGATACATTAACCAATTATTAACTAGTTAACTAAGAAGCACATGTAAGTTAATTGTTATAATAAAAAAAAATTGTGCACTATTTTTTTCTAGGAAAAATTTTTGATCACTTCTCAGACAGATTGCATTGTTATTGGACCTGAATACTGATTTAACAAGGTCACATTAACTCTCATTGGTTAGGACTGAATTTCTGAGATCCAGTCGAGGGTATTTAGTGAATGGTGAGTATAGAATATTTTGCGGGGGTTTAATGGCACACATATTTACCTGGTTTTCAATTACTCCCATGAACAGTTAGCTGCCTTGGTGTAAAATGGTTTCCAGAAATCACCCATTGTGCTGTACCAACCAAGGCATAGGATGTATGTATGGAACCATAAGGAGGTCCTATAGTGCCTGGTGCTGGTAGTGTGTGGGTTATGGAGGATATTTAAAATTTGAGAGGTCAGAAGCTGGACTGTGAAAGATTCCTCCAAATTTTATTGCCATATATGAAAAAAATAATTTGATAGGAGCCTACCCAAATTTGATAACGTTCCTGAAAATTTGTAGAACATCACAGATAACTAATTGTGATGCTAAAAGAAAGTTACTGAAATTATCAAATGAAAAGAATTTCAAATTATATATGCTAGAGGAAAGATTGAATTGTATCTTTATTATTTCTTTATGAACTATTATATACTTTTCATAGGAAGAGACAAACAATTTGTGGTGAAAAAATTGTAGAAAACATGTAATGGAAATGTGTCTGGAAGTTAATGAAAAAATTATGTTCTTGTTTTTAGATTTGGTGATGTCCACGGATCTTGTGTTTAAAAAATTTACAATTCATTTTTTAATTCTAAATAAATGTTCATTTTCATAATGAATTTGTATTTTTAAATTGTTTTACTAAAAGAGAACTCCAAGAGTGTATAGATTTCAACCCTCACAAAACTTGTATTTGTCCTTGATTCTACCCATTCCCCTCTGTGTAACAGTAATATTAACTGTCCCTGGTCTAGGGTAAATCCTGATTAATCGGAGTGAGTCCCTCCCTCATTGGTTTAGGGATTGACAATCTTTCTTTTCATTGGCCGTGTATCAGGAATCATGTGGTCTGCGTTGCTGGGGGAGGTCTGAGGTCTGAACTGAAGCCAACTCAAGAGGTAAGCAGCATTGGGAGAACACTGGAACTGAGGAAACCTTTCATTTTTGGATGTACAGCATTCCAGCTCTTTAGTATTTGTAATAAAATCAAAGCTTTCAAAAGCAAAGCTAATCCTTAAATTTTATTGAATAGTGTCAAATGCAAAACTAGTTAAAATGTAAACACATGTAGAAAAATAGTGTCCAGTTTTTCTACAGGATTTTACATCTGTGTGGACGTCTAATCCTTACATCTCTGACACTTTCTAACAGTGAAGCTATAAATAGTATCAATTTGGATGTTTTAAACTCCTAATTAATTGTTGTTAATTGATTAAAAAGCTGCTAATTGGGGCACGTGGTTGGCTCAGTCAGTTAAGTTTCTGCCTTGGCTCAGGTCATCTGCCTGGGATAGAGTCCCGGGCAGAGAATCTGCTTCTCCCTCTGCCTGCCACTCCTCCTGCTTGTACTCTCTCTCTCTCCATCAAATAAATAAATAAAATCTTTTAAAAAAATAAGAAAAAAAATAAAAAGCTGCTAATTTAGTCAATAAAAAAATATAGAGAATTAAGAATAAGAGAAAATGAATACATGCATACTTCCAGAAATTTTATTTTGATATAGCTTCTGGTCATTTTTCTATGTATATGTTTTATTTGAAAAAAGAAGATCAGTATCATACTTTATTTTTAAGTAATATCTACACTCAGTATGGGGCTTGAACTCACAGCCCTGACATCAAGAGTCACACTCTCCATCAACTGAGCCCACCAGGTGCCCCTGTAATCATATTTTATGTATGATTTTATATCCTACTTTTTTCTCTTTTTCTATATGACTCCAACAGGTTATCACAGAAGGAACTCCGCATCTCACAGATTCAGGGGTCTCCTTTCACACTGTAGTCTATGTGAATGGTGCCTCCTGGAGTTGTGCAGTGACCAGCCAGAGTGCCCCCATGAAGCAATCTTGTGTTTGGGTGCCTTAGGTCTTCAGGGTAACCTGTAGGATCTTCTTGATCCTATTTAGACTATAGACTTGGTAATAAAAGGCAGGGCAAACCTTTCCTGGCTGCCTTCCAGTAACACCATATAAATTCAATATTTAGCCTTTGTGCCCTTTTTCTCAGGCTAGCTTTGTCTGTAGCTGTGTCCCACGGCTCTCCTCTTACAAGGTTACACCTATATCTTTTCTTCACCTTGGGATAATCTGCTGACTCCGGTGGGTGAAAAAGAGTGTTAAGTAAATTAACCTCATGGCTATCTTAATGATTGCTCTTCCTCGTTAACATCATTTTGCATGGTTCCAATTTGACTTCCTTCCGCCAGTTTGTTTGGATTGATTTTCTATCTGCTCATTTTCAGGAATTACACTGTTATTATCTTTGCCCAATCTCCAGCAACCGTTAATCTTCATGATTCTAATTTTCTCTTTGTCAGAAAATGAAATATTGCTCATAATCCCATAAAAGCATCTAAATAATGGTGAAAAGCCAAAGCACATAATTATTTATAATGGCAAAATATAATATTTCTCTAGAATGGAAATACTAACTTGTTGGTGACTGCAAACATATTTTTACACTTAATTTATAATTTTGAGCCCTCTGATAGCTCCTGCCAACTTCCCTGAAGCACGTATTTTACCAGTATACGGTATGGTAAAATATGGATGTCAATGAAAGAGTACTCAGAAAAACCGGACCTAGTTCTCTGCTGATGGCATGATCCCAGGGCGAATGGGCCACGCAGTAGCATTCAAAACTTGATCCTCCACTCTTGAGTCACAAAACTTAGTTTTATAACTCTTATTTTCTGCAAACAGGACAGGTTGCTTAGTTAGATCAGCCTTGATTGAGAGTGGACCAAACAAAGCGATTTCTTCAAGGTGAAGTCTCTACTCCAGAAAAATGAAAGAAGTAGGGGGGAATTAGAAGGGAGGAAGGAAGAAGGGGAAGACCGGGAGGTTGGGAAAAGAGGCAGGAGGGGCAGGGGTGAGAACTGACAATGACCAGTTTGACAGACATCGCCTACCTGAACTGATGATGACGTTGGAATTAAGTTTTACCCAGTTTGATATTTGCTCTAATCTAATCTTTGTCTTGCAGTAAGACCATCTTATGTATCAAATATTCTATAGAAGAAAAGTAGATACTGATGATAATATTTCTTTGAGACTCCAGGAAACCAGATGAAATTATCTGAAAGCTCTGTAATGTTATTAACACCTTTAAAAAACAAAACAAAACAAAACAAAACATGTTGGGGCGTCTAGGTGGCTCAGTGGGTTAAAGCCTCTGCCTTTGGCTCAGGTCATGATCTCAGGGTCCTGGGATCGAGTCCCACATCAGGCTCTCTGCTCAGCAGGGAGCCCGCTTCCTCCTCTCTCTGTCTGCCTCTCTGCCTACTTGTGATCTTTGTCTGTCAAACAAATAAATAAAATCTTAAAAAAAAAAAAACACGTTCTTTACTCTGTTAAGAGTGCCACCAAATGTGTATGTTAACCTTATTTTTCAGAGAGCTCAACAAGAGAGGAAAACATACTCCGTGTGTGCTGTCTGTGCTGTGTCCCTTTATGTTGCTAGTGTGTTTGAAATTTTGTGGACCAGTAAGAATTTTAGTGGCTCACTAGACTTTGTGAAACAGTGCAGAGGCTTGGGTTACCCAGTAACCACTCTAGTTGAAAATGGGAAGGGGGAGGACATGGGAAGCCACACTTACCTCTCTGCTGACCGCCTATGTCCTTCCAGAGCCACGCTCCTGGCTGGGGTGAAGAGGTGGATGGGCTCCTCCAAGAGCCACAGTACTTGTCACCAGCCCATTGTGTTCCTTTCATAAACATAGATGCTTTTCTAAGTCCAGCAGAAATCTGACTCCCTGGCCTGATCATTACACTTGTGGTCAGAATCCTAGCACATGAACTGGCATTGCTGCTGGGAACTGTGAGTCATTCCTTTCAAGTTGTTCCTGGTGTTGAAGCGAGTCTCTGCAGAGGAAGAGGAGCAATCTTTCAGGTGAGCTCATCACTGTCATCATCACTGTCTAAGCACCAGCTTCCCAGGAGACCGGGTAATGTGCGTGAGAAGAGCCCTTGTCAAATTCCAAGAATATCACTGTCTCATTACGTGACCTTGCACAAGGTCACTTATGTTCTCAGAGTCTTAGTTTCCTTGTTTTAAAACAAGAAATAGTTCCACAGAACTGGCACCCAAATGTAAACAGTTAATGTGTGGAAAGTGTTATGCAGATTTAGATAAATGAAAACAATTATTTTGTTTTCATAGCACTGTGGACATAGTACAAGTCATATTGGATATTGTTTATATCTTCTACATTTCTGAAAGAATTTGAGATACCTCAAATATAGTACAGGAGGAATGGTTGACTTCTAAAAAAAATGTAGATAACTCTTCACAGGTCATTTATTCACCAACAAATGTTATCAGTCACTACTCGATGCCATTTCTTTGACGCATCATAAGGATACATGGTATATGACATATGGCTTGTTCTTGAAGAGTGTGTAGATGATACATGTTTACAAGCAACTCAAAAGATAATCTTTGTTGTGTATGAAATGTAACAGCCATGGCAGTTCTAAACAGAATAATCCTGAGGAAGTTGGAATGTGGAAAGAAGGCAATGAAAGCCATTTCCAAAGTGGGTTGAGTTCCCATTATGTACACTGCTCTAGATATTTATACATTCAGGGAGGACTCCCAGGCAGAGAAAACTGCCTGAGCCAATGTAGGGAGGCAGAAATCCATACATAAGGTGTGTCAGGGAACAACTAGCTCAGGAGGAAGCAGCACCCTAATAAAGATGATTGAAATGAGTTTGAAGAATTTTAGGCATAACTTCATGGGTGGCTTTATGTATAAGGCCAAGGTTTGGTGTTTGTTTTGCAGATGATGCAAGTAATGCTTCCTATGAAAGCCCTTAGGAAGAATAAAAACCTTTTTTTGATAAAAATTTTTGTTCTGCTCCCAGGCTCATAAGTGTGCTACTCCTATATAAAACTGAATTAGCTCTGAATCTGGGAGAGATTATGTGAGACATTTTCATTTTTTATAACAGAGTTTCAACTTATGTGCTCATCTGGAACCCAAAGCTTCTGGGGATTTCTTAAAGCAATAATATGTTAGTTGTGGCTCTCGGTACCAGTCTTTTATTTATTGCTACCAAAATAGGAGTTTAAACAATTGTTAAGTGGGAGATCTCTTGGCTAAGAGATATGTTATTACCTCCTTAATCCTTCAAGTGACTAGAACTCAATTTTTTTTGGGGGGGGGTTCAAGTTTTTATTTAAATTTGAGTTAATTAACATATAGTGTAACATTGGTTTTAGGAGTAGAATTTAGTGATTCATCACTTACATACAACACCTAGTGCTCATCCCAACAGGTACCCTTCTTAAAGCCCATCACCTGTCCAGCCCATCTCCTGCCCACCTCTCCAACAACTGTCAGTTTGTTCTCTATCCTTAAGAGTCTCTTATTGTTTGCCTCCCTCTTTTTTTCCCTTTTCCTCTATGTTCATCTGTTTTGTTTTTTAAATTCCACAAATCAGTGAAATTGTATGGTATTTATCTTTCTCTATTTTGCTTAGCATGATATACTTTAGCTCCACCCACATCATTGTAAATGGCAAGATTTCATTCTTTTTGATGGCCAAGTAATATTCTACTGTATAAATACACATGCATGTGCAAGCACGCATGCACACACACACCCACACACCCACACACCCACCCCATATTTTCTTTCTCCAGTCATGAATTGATGGTCATTTGGATCCTTTCCATAATTTGACTATTGTTGATGCTGCTGCTGTAAACACTGAGGTGCGTGTGTCCTTTCATATCAGTATCTTTGTAATCTTTGGATAAATACCTAAGTAGTGCAATTGCTGGGTCTAGGGTAGAACTCCAATTTTAATATTTGTATCAGTCAGGGTCCAACTCAGGAAAAACAAAGCCTACTGGTTGTTTAGAGAATTTGTGTAAGGAATTGGTTATATAGATATTGGAGGACTGAAAGTTTGAAAAGGAACAAACGTAACACAGTAATTGCAGGAAGCAGTTGTCCCCACTAGGCCTAGGGGAGCAAGGGGAAAAGGTTGGGTTGCTAGGACTTAGCAGCTTGGAGGAGAAATCCAGACTTCTGAGGTGAGGAAGATGCCTGGATGGTGCTGGTGCCTCAGGAACTCAGAGCTGCGAGCACAGCGGAGCTGGAACCCAGACTTCAGAAGATAGCTGGTTCTCACAAAGAGCACCACCGGCCTGGTTCCGTGAGTTGGAAATGAAGTGGAAAATGGAACCAACTGCTTCTGGAAACAATGAGAACTATTGGGGGAGGAGGCTGCAGCCAGGTAACCCTGGCTGGAACAGTAAACAAACTAGGAGTGCGGTCCATCTCCTCCACCCAGTTTCCATTCTCCCTCTAGTGTCCCCTATCTGCAGAACCTAAAAGCTAGCTAGCCAGGTGGCAAAGAAGAAATTTGGTTACAAAGAGTTAGTTGGAGCATCACAAAGCCACAAGGAGAAGAGTGGGGTTTGATCCTGAGGAAACACTACAATTCCCAAATAAAACTTCCTTACAATTGAGATTCCTGAATTCCAGAATCAGAGATTCTGTAATGTTAGCATGTGGGCCAGAAATCTGCCTGTTTGAAAAAGAACCTTGAATAGTCTGATTCAGAGGATCTTCAGATCATACTATCAGAAATGCTGCTCTAGTTTTTCCAAGACAAGTCCTTGAATCAAGTTAGGACAAGCGATTGTGAAATGCTGAATTCCACTAATTTAGTTTCTCTGAGATGATTACATTCACAAATGAATTTTGCTCTCTTGATTTTTTTCCCACTTTAAGAAATGCTAATATGAAAAGTGCTTCTATGGTACCTGTAACAACGGCAATGGAGAATTTTGTCCATCATAATATTCAACATCTGTTATTTTGGCATTTATATATAATTCTTCCTCTGATTCAATACCGGGAGAAGACAAATATATCTTTTCACATGAATTTGTATAATTTCTTTCTTTTTAAAAAAGATTATTTATTTATTTATTTGTCAGAGAGAGAGAGAGAGAGAGAGTATAAGTAGGTTATAGTATAGCTCTTGAAATGCTTTGGAGAAAATGAGATATAAAACCCCATAAAATGGGTGCCTGGGTGGCTCAGTGGGTTAAGCCTCTGCCTTCAGCTCAGGTCATGATCTCAGGGTTCTGGGGTCGAGCTCCGCATCGGGCTCTCTGCTCAGCAGGGAGCCTGCTTCCTCCTCTCTCTCTGCCTGCCTCTCTGCCTACTTGTGATCTCTCTCTGTCAAATAAATAAATAAATAAATAAAAATTTTAAAACCCCATAAAATAAAAAGAAAACATAAAAGTAGAATTGTGATGAAGAAACTGAAGAGCCCCGCGTGGAAGACAAAGACAGAGCTGCCTCTCTCTCTCTTTTTAAAAAGATTTTATTTATTTATTTGACAGACAGAGATCACAAGTAAGCAGAGAGGCAGGCAGACAGAGAGGAGGAAGCAGGCTCCCTGCTGAGCAGAGAGCCCATATGGGGCTGGATCCCAGCTAGGCCTCTGGGATCGTGACCTGAGCCAAAGGCAGAGGCTTTAACCCACTGAGCTACCCAGGTGCCCCCCGAGCTGCCTCTTTTTTTTTTTTTTTTTTTTAAATTAAATTAATTTATTTATTTTCAGAAAAACAGTATTCATTATTTTTTTACCACACCCAGTGCTCCATGCAATCTGTGCCCTCTATAATACCCACCACCTGTTACCCCAACCTCCCCCCCCCCCCCCCCCCCCGCCACTTCAAACCCCTCAGTTGTTTTTCAGAGTCCATAGTCTCTTTAACAAAAGGTTCTACCCACATGTTGTAATTCAATAGGAAACAGGATCAGCAGGAACCTATGGAAAAGAGCCCTGGAGAAGCAGTGGAGGGACTTGAGTTCTAGTCTGGACTCTGCGACTCATGGAGTGTGTGTCCTTGACAAATCCGTACTCTTATTCTCTAAATAATCAGAGAATTGGATTAATACATTTTATTATGAGATTCTGGTTGGCTTTCTCTAAGTACTCCTCACTTAAATTTTAGAGTTTCATATTTGGTTAAGGTTACTTGGAATTTGATCAGTGTATGGATACTGGAAAAAGCAAGAAAGGAATTGGTGGAGCCAGAAAGTGAATGAACATAATTGAAATTGTTAATGAGTTACTGCAGGGGAGGCAGTGAAAGGGCAGGCATGTCTGCTTATTTTTCAATTTATACAGGTCAAGGAGCTCTTTCTAAAATATGTACTATTTGATTCCAAACGATGTTCCCTTAGGAAAGAAATGATTTTGGTGGTTAATGTGATTAATGGCAATGTTTGTAGAACTTAGTCATCGCATTTAGCCATCTGTCATTTGCCCTTTTTATGGGGGGGAGTATTTATGTCCTTTCTGTTTTTGATGTAATTAGCTACTTTTGTGCATTTCTACACAGGAGGGTAGCTGCCTCTTCCTGATGCCACGTGAGCTTCTGCTCATTAAATTGGGGGAAAAAATTGAATTGAGGGCCGATTAAAAAAAATGATTTATTTTATGTTAGGATATGACAAGCCAGAAATTACCTTCTAGGCAGTAATTGAAAAATTAGTTTCTGGTTTTTTTTTTTTTTTCCTGTTCTTGCTTGCTTATTTATTTATTTATTTATTCTTATTCAGTTTTTTTAAACAACTCTAAGAAATAGATGTTATTATTATTTTTTAAAAGATTTTATTTATTTGTCAGAGAGAGAGAGCAAGCTGGGGGGAACAGCAGGCAGAGGGAGAAGCAGGTTTCCCGCTGAGCAAGGAGCCCGCCTGTGGACTCCATCCCAGGACCCCGGAATTGTGACCTGAGGGGAAGGCAGACGCCTAACTGACTGAGCGACCCAGGCGCCCCTCTTATTCAGTTTTAAAACAGATTGTCCATGCAGCATATTCCCTACAGCGCATGGTCTAATTATGTGGTCTCTTTACTATCTGTTTACAAGGCAAAAAATCAAAAAGCCTAGTAGCCATTGTCACAATGATGCCATATGCACAGGCCAAAATTTATTAAGGGAAACAATTATGCCAAAATCATTTTTAGATGTCTATGTCCATTTTCAGTGTTTTACTAATTTTCCTAGTTCTTTGCCATATTATGATAAATCTCCTGATAAATTTCCTGAAGATCAAGGCCAACATATTTCAACATTTGAGAATAGGAATTATACAAACATCTAATAGAAAAATAGTCTCAGTTGTGGAATCAAGGAAGACTGAAGATGAAAAGAGACACAGAACAAGAGAGAAAAATATCAATGCAATACAAGAGTATAATGATGTAAGATAGTTAGTGGTTAATGTTTTTGGGGACTGTATGCTTAGTTGCGAGTTTATCCATAGTTTTAGAATATACAGGATCCAGATATAGAGGCCCCTCAACAAAAGACAAATAACAAATTAAATCACTCCATAGGTTTGCACAGTTACAGGATAGAAATGACTGCTGAATTTTATTTTATTTGTATTTATTTAGTTTTTTTAATCAACACTTTATAAAAGAAGATTTTATTTATTTGACAGAGAGAGAGAGATCACAAGTAGGCAGAGAAGCAGACAGAGGAGGAGTGGGAAGCAGGCCTCCTGCTGAGCAGAGAGCCCAATGTGGGGCTCGAACCCAGGACCCTGAGACCATGACCTGAGCCGAAGGCAGAGGCTTAACCCACTGAGCCACCCAGGCACCCCTAATCAACACTTTTTATTTTTAATTTTTATTTGTAAGTAACCTTATACCCAATTTACAATCCCCAGATCAAGAGTAGCAGGTGCTACCCACTGCGCCAGCCAGGCACCTTGTTTGCTGAACTGTAATGTGCTGAATGTCTATTTCAAATCCATTTGTCAAAGTAAAGGATGGTAACAAATGTCTTTAAACAGGATGGACCTTAATGGTACATTAATGATTGAATTTTAGGGACTAATAATCTAGTAATAGTATTTCTTAATTTTCTCCATTATTTATTTTCAAGTTAAGTGTAGAACTTGGAAGTATAGCTTTAGCATTGAATTAGAACAGTCACACATGAATTACTTAATAGCTTACCTGGATTTTAGTAGACTGACCTGTATTTCATTTTCATGGCCTACTTTTAAATTCAATTGAGTCATATAATGGACTGTAATTGAGTCACAAACAGGAAACAAGCTTGTGCCAACTCTATGGGACAAACTTGGTAAATGTGGTGTCTTCACTCTGCTACTGGAAAGTCAGTTCTGATAATCAGTTTATCATGAGTATTTCCCTCCCCTGGTGAGATAGGACATAGTATAAGTCCATGTCCCTTACCTGTAATTAGGAAATCCAAAAAGTTATGAAAAGAGGAAGTATTTTAGGAACTCAAAACCTGACCTGAACTGAACTCATTGAGCAATGAAAACTTCTGAACTGATGTGTGAATTTTATAGCTTTTATTATCTCACTTAGTGTGAATATTCATATGCTTTGCCACAGAAATATTAATGTGTTTGATAATGAGGTGGTATCTAGCTCCTACTAGAAATGTGTTATAATATATGGTATAAATACTCTTTTTCCTTCCCAAAATTTGAAAGATACTGAATTTGAAAACATATTGGGCCTCAAGAGTAACTTTTCTTTGGGGCCCCTGGGTGACTCAGTGGGTTAAGCCTCTGCCTTCAGCTCAGGTCATGATCTCAGGGTCCTGGGATGGAGCCCTGCATCGGGCTCTCTGCTCAGCAGGGAGCCTGCTTCCCTCTCTCTCTCTCTCAACCTGCCTCTCTGCCTACTTGTGATCTCTCTCTGTCAAATAAATAAATAAAAATCTTAAAAAAAAAAAGAGAATCTGTTAAAAAAAAAGAGTACCTTTTCTTTGATCTGAAATCTTAGTATTTCTCAATGTTGAGTCACTTTAAAAAAAAAAAAAACTTTTCTGCAACTTCCCAAGTATCTTCATGATTATTGCGCTAATATTCCAAGTATTAAAGGCAAAATCCTGCTTTTATCCTCGCTGTTGTTAGTACACGGTGGAGGCTGAATGGCTTGCTGAAAACAGTCCTAGAGTTAAAAATAGAATTAAAAATATCTAAAATCATGGGGGTGCCTGGTGGTGCAGTTGGTTAAGCATCTGCCTTCGTCTCAGGTCATGATCTCCGGGAGCTGGGATCAAATCCCACATCAGGCACCCTGCTTTGCAAGGAGCCTGCTTCTCCCTCTGCCTGCCGTTCCCCCTGCTTCTGTTCTCTATCTCTCACTCTCTGTCAAATAAATAAATAAAATGCTTAAAAAGTATCTAAAATCAAATCTTGGTTTGGTTGCTCACAAACAAGCTGTGTGTGTGACCTTGATCAAGTTAATCAGCCTCTCTGAGCATCACATTTGTTTACTTGTAAAATTTTGATGCTGATACCTATATCACCTCCCATCTTCTTATTTTGTCTCAATCTCAAAAAAGTATGAATCTTGTTGAGGTGGAGAATGGTCATTATCCTTTACCACTGTTAGATGCCATTGCTAGTTCTTTGCAATGGAGATGCCTAAAATGCTAATTATATACACAGCAATTATAAAATTTATTTTTGCCTTTTCTGCCAGGTCCTCAAAATACCTTGGCTGTGAGTTTAGGTACAAGTAACCAAAAAGGTGAATAAAATCAACAGAACTGGTATTGCAATTATTAGGGAAAGTAAAATAACCATCTAAAGTGTGCTCTGGCAGCAGTAGAATCATGGGAAAGAGGTAAAACAACGGATGCTTTGAAAAACTATCATGTTGCATAAATAGAAACCTTTTTATGACATTATTTGGGACATAGTCTCTGATTAGGGGTGGAGGGAGGCAGCTCTGGAATCTCCAAATTCTCCATCGGTATCTCTGATACATATTGTGTAATTTCAAAGGATTCTTGACAAATTCTGATGCAGTATATTTATATTACTTATTTTATATATATATATATTTTTTTGTTTTGGGATTTTAGAGTTTATTTCTCTTTTCAAAATTGTTTCTTTTTCGCGTAGTGCTATTGTTGACAATGGAGGTTATCATTAGGAGATCGTCACCAGTCAGAGGTTTTGGTTTTACAGAATACTACATGTACATATCTTTATTTTCCATTTTAAGTTTCTCATTAAAATTCAAGGTCTTTCAGACTGGGAACATTCTACAAGAGTTGGTATAAGAAAACATATGGTTACCATGGAGATTAGGAGTTATTTCAGGCCCATTTGACCTCTTTCTTTATCGCAGGTAATTTATTCTAATAACATCAAAAGTTCTTCCCCAGATAGAGTTTATCCTTTGATAGGTGTGTTTATAATTCCTTAATGTCACTGGTCTGAAAGATAAGCTTTTACAGATATATTTTGTTCTCCTGAATATTTAGCCCATAATATTATATTTGATAATAATAATAATGATAATGATAATAATAGGTATCACTCATTGTGCACTTACTATGTAGCTCATTTAATTCTTAAAGCCTTTCTTTTAAAAAATATTTATTTGAGAGTGAGAAAGAAAAAGAGAGCATACAAGTTTGGGGGGGGAGGGGCAGAGGGAGAAGCAGACTCCCCGCCAAGCAAGGAGCCCAATGCAGGGCTGGATCCTAGCACCCTGAGATCATGGCCTGAGGTGAAGGCAGATGCTTAACAGACTGAGCCACCTAGGTGCCCCTAATTCTTAAAACCTTTCTTTAGGGTAGTATATCAACTAGGATTAAGGTTGATGGAGATGGAATTATATCACTTGAAACAATAACTTTAGTAGATGGTTTATTTCTCTTTTCTGCTCATGTATTCCAGAAATAGTTAGTCCAGGGCCGATATGACATAGAGACAGGGATTCAATCTCTGTTTTATACCTCTGGCATATATAGCTTCCATTCATAAGGTTACCTTATGGACAAAGCAGGCTGTTGGAGCCCCTGCCATCATGTCCATATGCCAGCTGTAGGAAGAAGGAAGAGTGAGGAGGTCACACCCTTTTTCTTTAAAGGCACTTTCCAGAAGTGGCATATACTGTTTTCACATATATCCCAGAACTTAGACTAATGACCACACCTAGTTGTAAGAGATTTTTTCCCCCAGATATTATGTGTCTTGCTAAAAATTAAGGTTCTATTGCTAAGGAAGAAGGGGAGAATGGGTATTGAGAGATTGCCGGCAGTCTCTGCTGCATTTGAGTTATTATCCCCAGGTTACAAAAGGAGAAATTGAGTCATAGAGAAGCTAAACTAAGATCTCATAGCTGGCAGAGCCAAGACTCAAACGCAGATCTATCAGACGTTAGAGCCCTTAAGCACTACTTTGAAGTGTCTCTACCTTAAAACAGTTATTTGACTTTATTCTGTCTCTTCATCTAAATTAGTACAAAGAAAACCTTTCTGACTAAGTCACTAGGTCAACCTGTTGAAACAATGGAATTCTTTATTTTACCAAGTGTTCTTGGCAAATGACATAGTACTGGTATCAACTTGTGCAATGAAGCCTTTACTTCTGCTGACCTTTTGGATAGGTGGATTCGGAGAATTTAGTAACAGGTTTAGAAAATTGCCTAGCTGACAGATTAAAGTCTTATTGCCAGTGTTCTACTTGTTCAGGGTTGCCACCGGTTTAAATGCCATTAAAATATGCTTTGCTATCTTATTATATGGTTTAGATTTTAAACAAGGTAATAAAAATCAAGATTTCCAATAGGATCAGTAAGAATAAATGGAAAAAAAATATTTACTGTTGGGAAAAAAATCACAGTAATTTTATGACTTATTCTCCAAAGATAAAATTTGAAGTTAATGATAGCACCTTTTAGAATAAATCAGATCATACTTCTAAGTTATTTGAAAATCATTACACTCAGGTGGCTAACCTGTGATAAAAATCTAGATCATATAACATATCATGAATGAGGGTTCTCTTCCTCCCTTCTTCCTTTCTTCCATTCCACAGAGCCTTCTTTTTTTTAGCTCCAGTTTTATTCACGTTCTTGTCTCTGCCTAGTTTGTGAGGGTTTTTAATCTTTTTTATGTCTTCCTATCTCTCGGCTTTTCTAGCACCAAGAGAGAACATGTGAATGTGGATGAATAAATCAAGAAACAAGCAAATACCATGTTTTATAAATGTCACAACTTAAATGTTGCTTTGTTGCTTAAACCCTTCAACATTTTATAGAGTTTCTGTGAATTTATTCATACTTTTCAAGAATGCTATTAAAATAAGTAATATATATCAGTTATTCTCCAGAAGTCTTTTACTTAACTAGTCATAACAACACTAGGGAGGCTGAGTGACTAATGACAAGACTAAGGATTCAATGGTTTGCCTACAAATAAAGAGACATTTTCACTGCTGTGACAGTTTGCAGACAAGGCATTTCAATATGAAGAAACAAAATTTGGGTTCAAGATGGTAATGTAGGAAAAACCCCGAACTCACCTCCTCCATGGGCACACCAGATCAACACCTATATAGAGAGTGATTCTTCCTGAAGAAGTGAGAGCTGACTGAACAGCTTCTGCACAACAATGGATAGCGAGACCAAATAGACAATGACAGATCTTAAGAGACAGAGACGTGGTAACCATGGGAATCCCACCCCAGATGATGTTAAGTACAATGAGAATGGATAGTAGTGAGGAACCAGGAGCAGATTTATCTTCTTTGGGGCACAGAAAAACAAAAACAAAAACCAAAACAAAACATGGTTTAAAAGGTTACCTAGAATTTAAAGTTCTCACCAGCCCTTGTGGATCTACCAAATGGTGGGGGACAAAGGAATGGTGAGCACCATTGTTTATGGTCCCCCTCCATTTTGAAAGCATAGACAGAAGCAGGGTTTGGGTACCCTAGCCAGCCTGCCACTTTAGTGAGTCCTGGGCTCCTAGCCCATACTGGCCCCAGCTGGAACCCAGGGTAGTCCCCTCACACCTGTCCAAGCTCCAGCCATACCACTAAGGTGGCCCTAGCACTGCACACACCGGAACACCCCCGGGACAGTACCCCTGGAACTGCAGCTGTCTGGCCAAGACAACACAGGTGCCAAGCACCCTGAGACACACCTGGCTTATATCTGCTTCAGTTCCAAATGACTCATCAAGGCACCCTCTGCACAGAGTGCCCTGGGACCTCCTAACATCTACCCACTCCAGCTCCAGCTATCCTGCTGTGTCCCTCCCCATCATGTGGAACATTCTGAGATCTGGCCCATGCTCACCTCAGCTCCAGCTGTCTTGCTAGGGTGCTCCCTCTTTGGAACACACAGTCTGCACCTATTTCAGCTCCAGCCACCCTGCCGGGCCTCTGCTTGGGACACCCTGAGAATGCCTCCTCACTCCACATCTGCCCCAACCTGCACCTGCTTTGGCTTCAGTTGTCTGGCCTCTCTGTATGGAATGCCCTGTGGACCCCTCCCCTAATGCCCACCCCCACCCCACTCCCTTGCCCCCAGCCTGTGGCTGCCATAGCTCAGGCCAGCCAGCCAAAGCCACCAGGCACATGCAGTCTACTCAGGGACATTCCTACACAAAGCCATTCCTTTGAGACTGGAGGAAGTGCTTTTCCATTTAATTCATAGAAACAAACAAAGTCAATCAAAATGAGGAGACAGAGGAATATTCCCCAAATGAAAGAACAAGACAAAACTCCAGAAAAAGAACTAAACAAAATGAAGATAAGCACTCTACCTGAGAAAGAGTTCTAAACAATGGTCGTAAAGATACTCACTGAACTTGACAGAAGGTACATGAATTCAGTGAAAAGTTCAACAAGATAGAAAATATAAAAAAGAACCAATGAGGAGGCTGAACAATACAGTAACTGAAATGAAAAAATACACTGGAGGGAATCAACAGCAGAACAGATCTGTGCTCTGAAAGACAGGGTACTGGAGAGCAACCAAACTGAACAGCAAAAAGAAAAAAGAATTAAGAATACAAGGACAGATTAAAGGATATCCAGGACAAAATCAAGTGCACTAACATTCTCATTAAAGGGATTCCAGAAGGAAAAGAGAGAGACAAGGGAGAAGAAGTTATTTGAAGAAATAATAGCTAAAAAGTTCCCTAACCCAGGGAAGTAAGTAGAATCTGGGTCCAGGTAGTGCATAGAGCCCAAACAAACAAACAAAAGAAACCTAAGGAGGTCCAGACCAAGACACATAATAATTAAAATGTAAAAGTTAAAAAAAAAAAGTAAAAATTTCAAAATAAAGACAGTATCTGAAGAGCAGCAAGAGAAAATCAATGGTTAGGCACAAGAGAAACCCCATAAGACTGTCAGCTGATTTTTCAGTACAAACATTGCAGGCCAGAGGGGAGTGGTGTGATGTATTCAAAGCACTGACAAGAAAAACCTACAACCAAGAACACTATATCCAGCAACGTGATCATTCAGAATTGAAATTGAGAGACAGTTTCTTAGACAAAAGAAGTTCAAGGTCTTTTTTTTTTTTTTTTTTTAAACCACTAAACCAATCTTACAAGAAATGCTAAAGGGATTGCTTTATGTGGAAAAGCAAAGGTCATAATTTTAAGTAAGAACAATATGAAAGGAAAAAATTTCACAAGTAAAAGCAAACACACAACAAAGGTAGTAGATCAGTCACTTAGAAAGCTAGTATGAAGATTAAAAAACAAAAGTAGTAAAATCAATTATATCTAAAAATTAGTTAAGGGACTCACAAAATAAAAAGATGTAAAGTATGACATCTTATACTTAAAATGTGGATGAGGGGCAGAGGTGCCTGGGTGGTGTAGTCCCTTAAGTGTTTGACTCTCGGTTTCGGCTCAGATTGTGATCTCAGGGTTGTGAGATCGAGCCCTGCATCAGGATCTGTTCCACTCATGGAGTTAGCTTAAGACTCTTTACTTCCCCCTCCATCCCTCCTAACTCCCCCACCATAAATAAATAAATCTTCAAAAAATGTGGAGGAGGAGTAAAAATGTAGTACCTTGAGAATGTGTTGCAACTTAAGTGACCATCAGCTTCATATAGACTGCTATATATTTAGGATGTTAGATATAAACTTGTGGTATACATATAAACTTGTGGTAACCACAAACCAAAAACCTATCATAGACACACAAAAAAATAGAGAATGATACCCAAAAATAACACTAAAGGAATTTCTTAATCACAGGGAAAGAGAACAAGAGAACAAGAGAAGAACTGTAAAAGCTATCAGAAAACAGTTAGCAATATGGCAATAAGTACATATCTATCGATAATTACTTTAAATGTGAGGCACCTGGGTGGTGCAGTCAGTTCAACATCCGACTCCTGGTTTTGGGGTTGTGAGATCGAGTCCCACAGCAGGCTCTCTTCCTCTCCTTTTGCTCCTCCCCTCTCTGCTAATGCACGTTCTCTCTTTTTTTAAAAAAAGGAAAATCTGAAATAAATAATCTAACTGTACGCCTAAAGGAACTAGAGAAAGAGGAAGAAAGAATGCCCAAAGTTACTAGGAAAAAGGAAAAAAGGAAGTAATAAAGACAGAGTAGAAATAAATGAAATAAGAGACTAAAGGAACAGTAGAAAAGATCAGTAAAATCAAGATATTGATTGAAAAGATAAAATTAATCAGTCTTTAGCTGCACTAATAAAAACTAAGGACTAGGGGCGCCTGGGTGGCTCAGTGGGTTAAGCCGCTGCCTTCGGCTCAGGTCATGATCTCAGGGGTCCTGGGATCGAGTCCCACATCGGGCTCTCTGCTTAGCAGGGAGCCTGCTTCCTCCTCCTCTCTCTCTCTGCCTGCCTCTCTGCCTACTTGTGATATCTCTCTGTCAAATAAATAAAAAATCTTTAAAAAAAAAGATTTAAAAAAAAATAAATAAAAAAAAACTAAGGACTAAATAAATAAAATCATAAATGAGAGAGAAGTAACAGCTGACACGCAGAAATACAAAAGATTATAAGAGATTACTACAAAAATATGTGCCAGCAAATTGGACAACCTAAAATAATTGGATAAATTCCTAGAAACAATCTTCCCAAACTGAATCAGGAAGAAATAGAAAATCTGAATAGACTACTAACAAAACTGCATTGGTAATCAAAAAACTCCCAACAAACAAAAGTTCAGGACCAGATAGCTTCACAGGTGAATGCTACCACACATTTAAAGAAGAGTTAATACATACTCTTATCAAACTATTCCAAAAAATATAAACAAAGCTTCCAAATTCATTCTGTGAGGCCAGCATTACCTGGATACCCTAACCAAACAAAGACACTACAAAAATGTAAACTACAGGTCAAAATCTCTCATGAACATAGATGCAAAAATCCTTAACATATTAGCAAGCCAAATCAAACAATATATTAAAGGGACCATTCAACATGGTCAAGTGGATTTATTCCAGGGATGTAAGGATGGTTCAAATCTGCAAAGTTTTGACAAAATTCAACGTTCGTTCATGATAAAAACTCTCAACAAAGTAGGTTAAAGAGAATATACCTCAGCATAATAAGGCCATATAATATGACAAACCAACAGCTAACATCATACTCCATGGTGAAAAACTGAAAGCTTTTCCTTTAAGAGCAGAAAAGACAAGAGTGTCCACTCTCACCATTTTCATTGTGGAGTCCTAGCTGCACAATAAGATAAGAAAAAGAAATGAAAGGTATCCATATTGGAAAGGAGGAAGTAAAATTTTCACTATAATGTGGTATAATATACAATGGAATATTAGTCATAAAAAAGAATGAGATCTTGCCATTTGCGACGACATGGATGGACCTAGAGTTTATTATGCTAAATGAAACAAGGCAGAGTAAGACAAATACCATATGATTTTACTTATATGTGGAATTTAAAAAACAAAACATCGGAAAATGGACCCATTATTACACAGAAGAAACTGGTGATTGCCGGAGAGGAGGGGTGTGGAGGGATGAGCAAAATAGGTGAAGGGGATTAATAGGTACAAACTCCCAGTTATGAAATAAGTAAGTCACTGAGGGTTGCCTGGCCAACTCAGTCAGTAGGGCATGAGGCTGTTGATCTTGAGGTTGTGAGCTTTGAGCCTTACACTGGGTGTAGAGTTTACTTAAAAAAAAAGACAATCTTTAAAAACAAGTAAGTAAGTAAGTAAATAAATAACTAAATAAGCCAGTCACTGAGATGAAAAATACAGCGTAGGAAATTCAGTCAATATTTTTGTAATAATGTTGTATGGTGACAGATAGCGACTATACTTGTGGTGAGCACTGAATAATGTATAGAATTGTCAAATCACGATGTTGTGCTCCTAAAACTAATATAATATTGTATGTCAACTCTATCTCAATAATAAAAGCTAAAAAGAAATGAAGATAATAAGATGATATGATAAGAAATAAAAGGCAAAACAAAAGACAGAACTCAGCTGAAGTTTCTACTTGTTTGCTGGGTATCTCTGGTCTGGTTCTTTGCAAACTTTAAGCAAGAAGAGGACCAGTTTCTAGATGATGTGGACGGAAGAACACAGACTATTAGTATTTAATAGATTTTCCACTAATCTTATATTACTATTTTTTCTAATCCCTTATTATTAACTTTAAATAAGTAACACATTAATGCATATTATTACAAATTTTAAAAGTTCCATTTGAGAGGCGCCTGGGTGGCTCAGTGGGTTGGGCCTCTGCCTTCAGCTTGGGTTGTGGTCTCGGGGTCCTGGGATTGGGCCCCACATAGGGCTCCCTGCTCAGCAGGGAGCCTGCTTCCCTCTCTCTCTGCCTGCCTCTCTGCTACTTGTGATCTGTCCAATAAATAAATAAAATTAAAAAAAATAAAAGTTCCATTTGAATAAAGGCAAAACCTTCATTTTCCAAAGGTTTTTTTTTTTTTTTTTTTTTTTTTTTTTTTTCCTTTTTCTTTAGCAGTACCTTCATCATATGGCAAGGAGTTTGGAGATAGCTTGGCTTCTGGAAGGGTTCAACTATATCATTAAGGACCAAAGCTCTTTTCATTTCTCCATGCTCCCAGTCCTGATGTGGTGGCTTAGTCCTCAAGCTCCCTTCTTCATTTTGGCAAAATGGCTCCTGCAGATTCTGACATCACATAAAGAATTGAGAAGAGGATTATTTCCTTTTGTGGTCCACTTGCCTCCCTCCAAAATCCCCAGCAGAATTACCCCATTGGCCCCAATTGTTTCTTGTGCCCAAGCACAAGTCACTCAAAGAAGACTGATTTTCCTGGGACCGAAGAGGGGTCTGTTCTCCCTTGGATAATGTGAAGGATAAAAAAAATCTGGGATTTTGTTAACAAGGCAAAAACAATGTAAGACAAGCAAAATTTGCCTTGCACATTTCATTTTTAGAGAAATTATACTCAAAATAAAAATTCAATATAAAATAAGTACAAAATCTTTACCACCCACAAATATAGGTAAGACGCTTAGTATCTGATCTACAGTCCATTCATTCTTTTTCTTTCAAGAAGTATACTTTGATCACCTGCTATATGACAGCCACTCTTGTTGGTACTAAGGTTAGAGAGATGAACAGGTTAGACATTTATCTGTATTAGGAATGCTTCCAGCAGCAAGTAACATAACAGTTCAGAGGCTTAAACCACAGAGACACGTAATGTTTACATAAAAGAAATCAAGGACAGGCACTCCGGACATAGTCCAACCCTCCTAAAATGTTTCCAAGGATACAGGTTCTTTCTTCTCTGTGTCCTCAGCATGCTGGCTTTTGTCTTTGTTCTTATCACCTCACTGTTCCATGGTTGCCATAGCTCCAAGTATCTCATCTGACTTCAAGTCAGAAAGAACTGGTAAAGGGAGTTCTTTTCTTATTGTCGTTTTTACAAGCACTGAAAAACCCTCAGAAGTCTCCTAGCAGATTTCCATGAACTCTCAATGGCAGAACCCTGCTGCCCTGGTATGCTCAACAGCAAAGGAGTCTGGAATAGTAATTCTCTCACAAGGTGCTGTGGGCTATGTCCATCATTGCCCCCAATGAAATTGAGATTCTGTTTATAAGGACAGACATGAATGATAGTTAGTATATTACAGTGGCTTCCATAGTCTCCTTCTTCATAGAGTTAGTTCTCTGGCCACTTTGCGGAAAGATAAGGTGGAGTAAAACGTGAGTATTTTTTTTTTTTTGACTTTAGTCTTTGAAATTATATCTGAGGAATTTACATAGTGTTTTTTGCTTAGTATAGTGTTTGTCTGGCACATTCAGATAGACAAGCTATTTATTCTCTATATAAGCTTGACAAAAACTGGGGGTTGCCATCTGTGGGGCCTCCCTTGGCTTCATCTAGTGGATCTAAGATGTTACAGAGAGGGATAGAAATGTAGAACCAGACACTTGTGATAAGTATTAGCGGACAGTTATTCCTGGCACAAAAAGTGCCATGAGCAGAGTGTTCACTGGTTTTCATGTAGAACCACCTTACGTCATCATCAGATTATTTGTTCGGACGCTTCACTAGATAAAGAGCTTCTTGAGGGAAGAGACTTTTTTTTTTTTTTTAAAGATTTTATTTATTTATTTATTTGACAGAGAGAAATCACAAGTAGATGGAGAGGCAGGCAGAGAGAGAGAGAGGGAAGCAGGCTCCCTGCTGAGCAGAGACCCCGATGCGGGACTCGATCCCAGGAACCTGAGATCATGACCCGAGCCGAAGGCAGCGGCTTAACCCACTGAGCCACCCAGGCGCCCCAAGGGAAGAGACTTTTATTTATTTTTGGATTCCTAGCCCTGAGGATGGTGTCTGGCACCTAGCAGGTACTCAGTGAAGGTTGGAGGTTAGAGATGATCTTTCAGAAAGCAAAACGTGGGGAGGAAATTCGAACAGTGCACATGAAGGAGTTCAAACGTGAAGTGTTTAGAAAACCAATTTTAAAAAAATGAAAAACGAATGAATGACAGAAACAGGTTAGGGTGCAACTAGAACTTCGGAGGAGTAACTTATCTCTTCTTTTATTTTTTAATTTTTTTTTTCTTTCTCTCTGGGAGGTGCGGTGGAGGTCACATGGTGTTTGTGCAAATCGCTTGGGTCTACAGGGCACCAGAGTGGGGCTAAAGTGCGAATGAGGTGGAACACTCAGGAACAGCCTGTCAGAACAAGCATGATTTAAAGCAGCTGCCCTGGAGAGTGTGTCATTTTTTATAGCAATAAAAGCAGTAATGATGGACTTTATATTGCAGTCACAAGCTACCATTACTATGTCAGGTGAGTGAATTCAAGCAGGTCTTCTAGAAGTCTAAGAGTGAGTTGTTGTTCTTTCTTTCTTTAAAACATTCAAAAATAAAATTTCTCCATTGGTACTCTTTAGCGTTTGCTGTATGAGACTGTCATTGTATTACAAATTTATATCTCATTGGGGATATTGCTCAGTGATAATTCTCACATTACTCCTGTTTTGAAAGGGCAAGAAAACATTCCTTAAAGAGCAAGGCTTTGTGTTCACCTTCCATGGAAGGCATGTCTCAGCGTAAGAGAGGGGGGAGGACTTTGCACTGAATGCACTGAACTGGGCCCTGTCCCAGGTCCAAGACCAGTCCTGGTCCTTGGCCAAGTCAGTTAGCCTTGTCTGCTCTTTGGTTTCTCCATCTGTGAAAGATGCCTCTGTGAGAAGATGATCTCATGATTTTTTTCTAACTCTAAAATTTTATGATTATTACACATTAAGTGCCTACCTTCATAAGGACTGAAGAGGGTTCAGCGTTAACAGAATACTTACCCTACACCTTAGGTTGATCGCCTCATCTTTCGTAATATCTTACAAATTCTTATATTGTACATTTAAGCAAATACGGCAGCTATATAAAATAATAAGAAAACTAAATACAATTCGCATTTGGTATGTTTCTTTTGATGTCTATTTCTATGACTATCTGATGTGTGTATGCATAACTGGAATCCTTCTGTACACAGAATTGTGTGCCTGCCTTTTTTCCCCACAGAATTTTATATTGTGAGCAGTTTCCCATCCCGTTAAAAAATTCTTTAAAAAATAGTTTTCTTAAAAAAATTTTATATTGTTACATATAACACAGATACAGAAAACTGTATAAATGAATTGTTGTAAGGTAAGCACTGTCCTAGCCATTGTCTTTCTCAGTCACTGCAGAAACACTCTTCTAACAGAACCCTCTCCCTCCTTGCTGAAATTCATTGCCCTAATGACTTGTATGGTAATAATTTCCTTATTTGTATTTATATTTTTACCAACCAGTGTACATCTTTAAATGGTATCATTTAGTGTTGCCTAAAAATATGATTTTTAGTGCCTATTCATTATTCCATCATATAAAGATACATCAATACATGTACATACAGCTTATTGGATCATTTTCTTCCTTTTCTGACAGCTGATTGTTTTGTTTGTATTTTTTGAATTGATATCTGTTCACATAATGCAAAAGTTTTAAAGGCCCAAAGGAATGCAATGAAGAGACTTCCTCTCACTTCTGTCCTCTAGCAACCTGGCTCTCTCGATGACTAGTTGCCAGAAAGTTGTTTTTAAGGATAAAGGAGCCTAAGAATGATATTGATATATTTTTTTTTTTTTTTGGTTTTAACATACAAAACTAATGTAAGTAGACATGAAAAATAGAACTCTCACTAAAGCATGAAAAATCCCTGTAATTGATTCTCTCATACGAAATTAACAGAGCTTCTATGTGGTTTCACTCTTAGGTTAAATGCATAACATTGAATGTTGTGTGAATTGGAAGTAAAATGACCACAGAAGGAAGTCTAGGATCAAAATAGATGTAAAGACTGTTGTAGTGTTTTACTTTGCTTTCTTGTAGAGGTGAGAGCCAAGTGACTTTGTCCCTTTGGCACAATGGGAAACTCAGTTTCTTCTGTTTTGCTCTAGGAGATCAATAAATAATGTCATCATGCTAGTTATGCTAATGCAAAAACACATAATTCAGAATGAAGGCACTAACTACTACATAACTACCTAACCTGCCTGACCAGAACACAATTTTTATGCATTAGGGTTTTTTGGTTGCAAGAAACAAAAGCAGGCTGCTTAACTTAAATAAGGGGAA
This sequence comes from Mustela erminea, assembly GCF_009829155.1. Lineage (NCBI taxonomy): Eukaryota > Metazoa > Chordata > Mammalia > Carnivora > Mustelidae > Mustela > Mustela erminea. The sequence goes on along the minus strand of NC_045617.1, from coordinate 105,844,372 downwards.
TTTGCTGGAAGGATTCAGGTACTCACTGTTTGGCAGAAAGGCTGGAGAACGAGGCTTTGAAATGGACAAAGGCAATACAGCTGAGGAGGTCCAGGAATTGGGGATGACAACAGTGGTCTCAAGTGGTATTAAATTGGTTTTGGATATTTTATTAGATTCTAGTGGAAACTGTGTGATCATGGGACATCAGGGGACTGACTACACGACCAGAACTGTCCATCATGATATTATCAGATACAATGAGTGGTAAGTTTGGATAAATGTATCAGCAGACTTATGATAGAAATGAAACACTGGGATCCATCCAGAACATGTTCGGAAGGCATGAGTAAAACACATACATGTATTTTTAAACACTTGCCTCACCTGCCACTGCTGCACTAATGGACCTCCCTCAACTCATGCTGGGGCCTCATGGGGCAGAAGAGGAATAGGTGATCCCCTATGACCAAGTGAGGGAAGAGGAGACAATTTAGGCCCAGTTTACATATGAATTCTCACTACACAATAGTGCTAGCAGAAAATGGATTCCTACCATGTCACAACCCTACAGGGAATGGAAGGACAGTCTTGAAAGGAAATTTCTCCCTATAGGCAGTGTTATCAGTAGGATGAATGGCTGTTAACTTCGTGTGGAGAGAGAAAAATGTATGGAGCTGTAGATACATCCAGATTCTGGGGCAGACAGGAATGGCTTGTCGGGATCCTGGAAGAAGCAAAACTGGAAGATTGTCCTGGTAAGTCATCCTTGTATTGGCTCTCTCAACGTACTTTCCTTACTGTTCTGTTCTGTTGCTCCCCTTTCTCTGGGATTGTACGGATACTAATAAAGGTAGTATGACACGAACTTTGGTCTCAGGTTTGAGGGGAAAGAGACTTTTGAAAAGTTCAGTGAAATATTTCTGGGCAATTCAGACTCCCAAACCAAATTATACACGTTCTGCCCAAGCAATGATATACATCTAGTGATGGCTCAAAGTATTCTTAGGACAATTTCCATCGTCTGAGAATGAAAATGAAGAGAAGCTTGTCCAAATTATTTCTGATAACTTTCAAGTATACTTCTCTGAAAATCTCTCTAAACTCAACCATTTATGAGATAATTGGACTAGCAATCAGAGATAGAAACCTGGCTATGAACAGACTGAAAAAGAAAATTATCTCATCAACAAAACAAGAAGCTATCTCATTCTCCTTATCCTAAGAAAAATCAATATGTAATCAAAATTTCTATTTTTTTTTCTCAAAATTACTTCACAGATTGAATTTGACTATTTCTCAATACTGTCAACTCTGCCAAAAACCTCAGCAAAGAAAGTAATTACCTTTTAAAGTATTTCTCCCACTCTGATCCTTGGTAAGTCTGAAACTGTTAAACAACTGGCAACCATGTTCCTTAAGATTTGTTTACGAAAAAGATAGAGAAGTGGGGCACCTAACTGGCTCAGTCAGTAGAACATGTGACTCTTGATCTCAGGGTTGTGAGTTCAAGCTCCACATTGGGCATGGAACCTACTTAAAAAAAAAAAAAAAAAGAAGCAGAAGAAGTTAGGGAAAAACATAGTAACATCGTTTCTTGAGCTCACTTTATCATGCTTGGGTGGGGGACAGATATTCATCAAGTGCAGAAAGCAAGTTACCAGCAGGAGCAAGGAAGCAACAGAGAGAGTTGAAATGTGGGATAGGGTGGGCGTTCTGGATAACATAGGACAGCAAAGAAGAGAAAGAAGGCCATGTCTGTGGTAATGACTGACTAGGTGGCGATTTGAAAGAGAAACGAAGCACAGTTGATCATATTCATTTGGGTGACATCTTTTATATTTTTCACACTGAATATGATGTGCAACAAGCCACTTCCTCATCAAATCAGCTGATTGTGTCGCCACTCAACAATGGGGAGAAAACTCCATTAGTGAACTGACTGTATCATGAACCTTAGAACTCTCCATGGCTTGTAACTCCACCTTGAATAAAATCAACTTAGCTCCTCTTTTACTTCAGTGACTGAGGTTATCAAGCATATGATAAGGAATGTCCTGGGTTTTCAGAATGGCTGCAAAGAATTATTTTCATTGAACCAGTTGAAAATAGGTAAGGCAATTTACAGAAAATGGTAAAGGATGGTATATTAGGCATCTTAAATTTGTTTGTTTGTTTGTTTTTAAAGATTTTATTTATTTGACAGAGAGAGATACAGCAACCGAGGGAACACAAGCAGAAGGAGTGGGAGAGGGAGAATCAGGCTTTCTGCCAAGCAGAGAGCCCCATGCGGAGCTTGAACCCAGGACCCTGGGATCATGACCTGAGCCAAAGGCAGACGCTTAACAACTGAGCCACCCAAGCACCCTTTAAATTTGTGACTGGCAGGCTTCATTTCCCCTTCTTAACACATGTCTAATAATTGTATTATTATTATACTATTATTATTACCTCAGTATGGTGGGATTGTACTCCAGAATGCTATACCTTTCTTAACCAAATTTGAATACATGATTAAAATTAGGTCAATCAAACACTTACCCCCTGGAATTTAAATCCTGGTTAGGAGATTAAAGGCAGAGAAAATGGTAGGAATTCATCTAATGCAGGAGTAAGGAGCTAGATTTCTGCCACCAAGACACTATTCCTGTCATCCCCAGATCCTGCACCGGTGGGGATAGCTTGGCTCTGCACATTTCCTAGTATGGTTCTTTAGCCTTACTAAGGATAACGAGGCCTGATCTCTTTCAATCAGTTTTCTTTGTGTAAATTAACTGGAGGCTATTTCTGTTGTTTGCATCTATAGAACTCTGACTCATTCAGAAAGTGTACCTTAGCAATCAGGCAGGTTAAAGAAAAGTTGAATTTATTGCTCTAAGATAAGTGGTATGGGACCATAGCTAAAGTAATGCCATACTTAATTATTTAAACAAAAATTTTTTAAAAAGCCTTTAGAAAATATTTATTAACGATAAATACAATGATTTTATAGAGAAAAAAAACAGACTGGAAAAAATATGCAATGTTGAACAAAAAAAAACCACTAGGAAATATATTTTTGATAATTACCTCATGGTAAAAATATGAAATAGATGACAACATGTTTTTAAAAATGTCTGACATTGATTGATTCATTGATTGCCATTGACAGATAAGACTGAATGTCTTATTCTAGCTGGAGGTATTTTCTGATTACCACTTTTTCCTCAGTATTTTTTTTTAAGATTTTATTTATTTATTTGACAGATAGAGATCACAAGTAGGCAGAGAGGCACACAGAGAGAGAGGAGGAAGCAGCCTCCCTGCTGAGCAGATAGCCCAATGTGGGGCTCCATCCCAGGACCCCGAGATCATGACCTGAGCCAAAGGCAGAGGCTTAACCCACTGAGCCACCCAGGCTCCCCTTTTCCTCATTATTTAAATCCCACAGACATTTTCTTGCTAGGGCTGTATTATTAGGAATAGAGGCATAAAATTTCAGGGATATGGAACTTGATTTGACTCAAATCCTCCTAGAAGTGAGAATTGAATAGTGAGTTTAGTCAGATGGGACTTAATAGGATCCAAAGTTCAGGATTTATTTATTTTTCTCTTTGAAGGCTCAGCAACACTCATGACTTGTGTGGGAAGAATGTCTTGCTATATCAAATTAAAAAAAAAAGTGCAGGCCCGATTGCTTGTCACATTCCATCTGTATCATTATTTTTAAGGGCCATCAGGTATAATCCTCTTTATCAACAGACTTACTGTATTTTATTACCTTTCTTTGTTTTCCATGTGCTTTTTTATTTGGCAATGGAAATGAAAGCTTATTTGTATCCCATGTCTGAATTTCGTTCTCACAGAAATTATGTAAAATAGACTGAGCTATAGAATATCAAATATCTTAATCTTTTTATTACAAATGGACTTTGAGAATTATTGCCCTAATAGGTAACCAGTTAGCATAAAGAAAAGATTGAATGGAGTCTAATGGGACAATTTCACCAAGACTTCCCTCAGCTTTCTCCTAGAAAAGCTAACACTTGTGCAAAAATACCTCTATTGAAGGAGAAAATTTGCTCTCATTTTAAGGTGGTAAGTCTCCCTTTATCTGATAAGTCTGTGTCATTATGAATTTGTGACATAAACTGTACTCAGCATAGAATATTTACAGTAATGTGTATTTATTTATTTATGTGTGTGTGTGTGTGTGAGAGAGAGCAAGCGAGCTCAGGGGCGTGGGACGCGGGGTGCAGGGACAGGCAGTGTGAAGAAGGAGATTTAAGCAGACCCGGTGTGGAGAGTGGAGAGGGATGCGGGGCTTGAGCTCACCAGCTGAGATCACAACCTGAGCTGAAACCAAGGGTCAGACGCTTTAACCAACTGTACCACCCAGGCATGCCTCGTAGCAATATTTAGTGGTCTAATTTTCCATGTAGCGCTAAAATCTTCTTAAAAGGTCCCTCAAAGAGCAGGATCTTCCTTAAGAATGATCTTCTTTGAAATTTGATCGTGCCACTGCTTTACTCTATCAGGGCAAGTAATAGAAAAATATAACAACTACTTAAAAGAAGAGCCCTCTACTTTTCTCATATTAGAAAAGTCTGGGAGCAGACTTCAGGGCTGTCCAATGACTCAATAAGTTCATCAAGGATACATCTTGCTTGTACTTTTTTACTCAGCACACATAGCATATTTGCTTGTTGCTTCGTATTCTTAAAATAGCTGCCAAAGCTCCGCGCATCACTTCTACATTGAAGGCAGGAAGAGTGAAGGGGTGGTGACAGTGAGTTCTCCTCTCTAGTCTTCTCCTTCTAAAAAGAAGTAGTGCTCTTACAGAAGCCCTCTATCATATTCATTTGCCAGAACATAGTCTCACATCCACCCTAAAACCAATCATTACCATGATTGGTTAAAACCAACTCTTACTCAGGTCATCAGTAGAAGGAAAGTGACTCCGGGGCAATCAACATTCCCTAAAGGTATGTGTGATGATTATCAAAACACAAAATTGGAAAGAAGAAAGGGTGAATGTTGTTCTGCATGCAGTGATATTCTTTCCACCCTTTGCCCATCTGGTTCCTTCTCACTCTTTAGGTCTCTCTAAATGCCTCTCTTCAAAAAGCCCTTTCCTAAACCAATAATCTGAAGTAGGTCCCTTGACTATTTTTGCCCAGAGCATTCCTCTTAATTAGTAATTATGCATTTTTAAATTTTATTGTCATTTTAAAATTTTATTGACTCCAGTTACACCAGGGATGATACCCCTTTGGTGAGAAAGCACTTTAATGGAACCATGGTTTGCAGGACAAAATATAAATCCTATTCCATGGGCGCCTGGGTGACAGAGTCAAGTTAGTTATCCGACTTCTGGTTTTGGCTCAGGTCATGATCTCAGGGTTGTGAGATCGAGCCCCAGGTCAGGCTTCATGCTCAGCAGGAAGTCTGCTTGAATCTCTCTCTCCCCATCCCCACCCTCTCCAGTGTGTGTATGGTTCTCTCTTGCAAAAATAAATAAATAATTACATAAATAAAAGAAAATAAATCTTATGCCATTACTGGAGGACCTAATATAGATCTTGACTGATCTATGTAATAATACAGTTGCCTTTCTTCTGGGCATAGGACAGATTGAGGGGAAAAAATGATTTTTCTTCAATCTTTGAATCTCAGACAACATCGGAGATTTGGATTTGGGGAAGAGAAGTGACATCGGGGTATCACAGGAAGTAGGTTAGTCCTTAGAGTATGTTGACAGGCTGAGCACTAGAGAGTCACGAACAGTAATGATAATAACAACAGCAATAATCATAGTAAACACTTATCGAGTGTCTATTAAACATCAGGAAGAAGTCTAAGTAATACTTAGAGTGACTCAGTTTTCAAGGTATTTTTGTGTGGTGGTTGCCCTCGGAGACACCTAGATTTTATTTTATTTTATTTTTTTTTAAAGATTTTATTTATTTATTTGTCAGAGAGAGAGAGAGAGCACAGGCAGAGTGGCAGGCAGAGTCAGAGGGAGAGGCAGGCTCCCTGCAGGGCAAGGAGCCCGATGCGGGACTCGATCCCAGGACGCTGGGATCATGACCTGAGCCGAAGGCAGCTGCTTAACCAACTGAGCCACCCAGGCGTCCGGACACCTAGATTTTAAATAAGTTCTCAGGGCTCACTCCTTCGCCCAGGCTATTTCTTGAGCCCATGTTCTCAACAACATCTCTCAGCCACTGCCTCCTTTGGATCAGAAATGGTTGGTTTATAGATCATATTCTCTCTCTCTCTTTTTTTTTTTTATTAAAATTTCCCTTTATATCTTCAAATCTTCAGTAAGTTTCATTGAATGCTACTGCTTGATTTTAGCTGTGCTTTGCAGGCCTCTGTTAACAAATAACAGGAAAATTTGGGTAGGCAACACTGGCTTATGAAAGTGACCTGCAGTGTTGGGGAGCGGAATGGTTGTCTGAAGCAATGAGGGAAAACCAGAAGAGTGGATTTGAGGAATTTGTCTTCTTCAGAGATGGCTCCTCAGCTCTGAGGGATCCAATTCCTGGATCCCCAAGAATTTAAAGAAGGGATGTACCCTTGCAAAAGTATAGAATTATACTTATATGGAAGCTTAAATTATCATTAGCTAGGTTTGTAAGTATCTACTCAGAAGACCAAGAACTTGGACATCTGGTTGCCTGAGTCTCTGACATATGGTTTCTAGTTCCCAGACTCAACATAAATTAGACATATGAAGATAACCAAATTTCTTCTTGCTGCTAGATCCAAATATAATCCTCCTTTTTACTCTGTCTACCTCTTGGCCACCATGATGAGGTGGTTGGACTGGTCAGGGTGCACAGAGCCTGAAGGTGTCTTAGTAGTGGGAGGCTTTATTTTTTTACTTTTAAAGATTTTATTTATTTATTTGAGAGTGTTAGAGAGAGCATGAGCTGAGAGACGGAGAAGCAGAGTCCCTGCTGTGTAGGGAGCCTAATGTGCACTTCGATCCCAGGACCCTGAGATCATGACCTGAGCCAAAGGCAGATGCTTTAATGGACTGAGCCACCTCGGTGCCCCAGTGGTGGAAGGCTTTAAACTACATAAAAGACAGGACTAAATGTCTCACAGGTGGTACAGAGAGAGCCAGTATCTGGAGGAAATGCTGAACTGGACATTTTAGCAGCAGTGATGGAGATTTTTGATGTACTTGAAGCAGTAGAGAAATCTCTTTTGTTCCAATGCCATGAAAAGAGAGGACTGCTTCTCTATAATCCAAAGACTCTACTTAAAGGAATAGGAGGGCTTGAAAGGCCCTTAAACTCTATTCATAGCAGCTGGATAGCTTTTTAGGGATCTTATGTTACGTGATAAGGTAGCTAAATTTTGAGCTATTACTATTTGCTAGACATGGTTTATTTAATTCCCACAATTCTGTAAATTAGGGATTACTCTTCTCTCCATTTTATAGACTCCTGTATAGGATTTCTTGTCTGACATAACACAGCTGCTAAGTGCTAGAACTAGGAGAACTGGTACAGAACCCACTGACCATGTTCTATTTTTTTCTTGCCTTCTTTCTGGCTTTTATGTAAGTTCCCAATGTTCTTTTCCAATGAGAGAAAAATTATGCATGTGAAAATTATTATGACTTAAATGTTTAAAGGAAAATTCCATGCATTGTGGATATATACAAGACATGGAGAGATCATTAACTTAGCCAGCAAACCAGAACTGATTTATCTTTGGATGTGGTAGGAAAAATTCCAGAAACAATATGTGCACCAAGTAGAGTCACTTGACTTTTAAACATTTAAAAAAAAAAATCCTAAAAGAATAGAGAGGATGTGGGCAAAAACTCTAAGGATGTTATATTTAATGGGAATTTTTTGATAAAGCACTTGTTTTAGGTAGGAGCTGATAACAGTTTATTTAACTTATTAATGGAAACTCAGTGTAAACTCAGATAAGCACCAAATGACCTTTTGGTATACTGCTGCTATCCCATTTGCTGTCTACATCTCAGTTACCCTACAATCTTCCCGGCATTACTCAATCCAAAACCACTTTTCACTGTTGGGAAGAGTTTCCCATAAAGTCCCCCAATTAATTCCCGTTTTCTTTCATTCCCTGCCCACATTAACTCTTGTAAATTAGCAGTTATCTCAGAGCCAGAACAGTGGGAGGGGGAGGAACCACAGGAATGCATTGCTCCACTGTCCTGCGCTTTTTCAACCAACATGTCCTCTGTCAGTGATGAGACTACAGGCTTTGGGGATTTGGATTGCGTTCATTTCCGCGACGAACCCCCAAGTGAATGTCTACTGCTTGCCAGACATCATATAGGTAATGATTAGAGACGGAGACTGACTCCAGACCTAATGTCATAGAGCTTATATTCCAGGGGGAGCAAATAGAAAATAGACACAATGTAGAGATAAGCTGTAAGAGGGATGAACATTCTGTTGTCAAAGACAATAAAAGATGAGATGAAGAGTGATGAGGTTGGAGTGCGGGTGACTTAGGTTTGTTTTGCCAGGTAGGGAAGGCTGCTCTCACTGGGTTTCCTTTAAACTGAAATCTACATGATGAGCCAGACCAGGCTTTGCCTCTGCTGGACATCTCTCTCTCTCTCTCTCTTTTTTTTTTTTCCCGAAGATTTTATTTATTTGACAGACAGAGATCATAAGTAGGCAGAGAGGCAGGCTTGGATGGGGAAATGGCGGGGAAGCTGCACTGAGCAGAGCTCCCAATGCAGGGCTCAATCTCAGGACCTTGAGATCATGACCTCCATGAGCCGAAGGCAGAGGCTTAACCCACTGAGCCACCCACGTGCCCCAGCTTGGACATCTCTTTAGGGAAGAAACCACTGGCAAGTCCCTAAAACTCTGAGTCTCAGTTTTTTCCTCTCCAAAACAAGGAACGTAACAGCTTTTATAAAACTGTGAAGAATAGTGAAACAATTTATCATACAACTTGGTATATGGGTAGAGACCCTATTCAGTCACTGAATTTAGAATGTATGTCAATTACCTCACTAAACACAATTCCCACAAAATATGAAGGCCTATACAAAGGTCTGTTGTAGTAATTCTTTTTATCGTTATTAGACTCCCCACCCACCCCCCTTCCTCCAGGTCAGGCTCCTTTCCTAAGATGCCTTTCCGGGAACATTCTGAAGACTGCCTAAGGTGACTGTGGGAAAATAGCACAACTGCTCATTTTCCCTCTTTGCTTTTTCCATTCCAACTTTCTCTCTGTTAGCTAGTGGTAGAACTTTCTGACATTCCAGTCAAAAGTCTCTGCTGTAACCTTGGCGTCATTGATCACCTTTAGTCTTAGCACCCATGTGGATGCTCCAATGTTCTCAGATCCTCTATTTGGGGGCAAGGACAGGACAAAATGACATGAGTTCTTGAGGCAACCACTTCCTGCCTGGGTGATGTTAAGTTAGTTATCTCTATGTGTTTCATCTATAAAGTGGGAATAAGCGTAAGTACCTACCTTACAGGATGATTATAAAGAGTAAATGGCTTAATACCTCTAAAGCACTTCAAACATAAGTGCTCCATTAATGTTGCTTATTTTATAACCCACTTCCTGACTCTACCCATTCTTTCTCATGTTTCTGCTCCAGGCATTTGCCATCTCACTTAAGCAACTGTTACCCCTTGCGTATTGTCACTCCACACAGCCAGATGCAAAATCATCTTTCTTGCCTATAATTCCAACCCTCCTTCATTCCACAAATATTTGTAAAGGACCTACTATGTGCATGTCATTGTACTAAGTGTTATGGCGGATTCCTAAAATAGAAAACACAGTCCTTCCCTGGTAAGGTCAGAAACTAGCTGAAGGATTCATCTGCACGTAACATGCCAAACAACAATATGGGTTAAATAACTATAAAATTAGTACAAAAGCAGTCACATGACATTACCTGTGAGTTTCCCACTTTGCAAACATACATGCAATCCTTTACTGATTTAATAATTTGTATGCGTATTTTTCAGGTGTGTGCAGTATTTATTAGATTTTCTCTTTGATCCTTATACTAATCCTCTCAGTAGACTGAAGTACCTTTGACAAGAGGGAGCGCATCTATAACAGTGTCGTCAGTGCATGGGCTCTGGGGAGCAGAAAAATCTCTGCTCTGCTACTTGCTAACTTGAGATGTTGGGAAAGTTGCCCAGCTTCTTGAATGTCATCGCCTCTCTACAAAATGGGGATAAATTAGTGCTTTTTTTGGGTTAATGTGAAAATTGAATGATATAATCCATGTGAATTCTTAATGCAAATCCTGGCATTTGTATGTGCTCAATAAACACAAGCCATCATCATAATTGGTTTTTATAGAACTTGTGATAAGTGAAAATTCAATATATTTCTCAAGGTGTCTAGTACAGTGCTTTGTAAATAGTAGACAATGAAATAACTTTGTTATTAAAAAGGTTATCAACTGGGGCACCTGAGTGGTTCAGTGGGTTAAAGCCTCTGCCTTCGGCTCGGGTCATGATCCCAGGGTCCTGGGATCGAGCCCCACGTCGGGCTCTGTGCTCTGCAGGGAGCCTGCTTCCACCTCTCTCTCTCTGCCTGCCTCTCTGCTTACTTGTGATCTCTGTCAAATAAATAAATAAAATCTTAAAAAAAAAAAGGTTATCAACTATGAAGACTCTCTACTTTGACCTTCAAAAGCTTAAAATGCATATTTTAACATTTACTAAAATAAGACAAACTTCTAAACATAGGAATTATTAATATTGAAACCAGTAGCTAATGTTCTTCCCGCATGTATCTTGCCTCAGAGCATTCCTCTACTGATATTAACAAATACAATGGAATGTCAGGTGGTTAGTAGACTCTGTATGAAATACTAAACCAGCTTACCAGACTTCATAGAATTTCAAAGGAAAAAGCAAGGTTAAAGTTTTTGCCTATAACATACCTTTTCTTTAGAAGTAGAGTAGAAGATTCAAAAATTCTCTAACACTATTACTCTTCAGAAATTAGATGATGGGCCTTTCAGTAATTGGTGGAATGCCAATTCTCCAATAACTTCAAATATGGATCTACAATTAAAATCAGAACTTTGAACCAAGAAACATATGCTCTTGATACGTTTTACTATTTCTCTTCATTTCTATGATTCTTTTGCTCCTCTCTTGGTGCTGTGTATCTATTCTGCTTACTCTTCCTATTTTGCATTGAGACTTAGTGAATACATAATGATAAATTGCTGTAGACTGCTGCTTTTGGATAAATACAGGGATCCAAGGAAACGTGGCGATGATTCGTTCACTCTCCCTACTCCAAGGGAGACCGAAATACAGTGACTCACCTTTTCCATTGTTGGAAATTCAATCTGCCTCTGAAAGGCAATTTTGGTTTTATAAAATCATGGCTTATAGAACTTTAGAAACCATTCCCAGGGGCCACTTGGAAATGAGTCATCAAAGAACTGATATCTGAATCAGAAGGAATGATCATTCATGGGGCTCAGACATACCCGGCCACCAGGCTCACGATTTGGCTTTACAAGAAATGAGGGCAGGAGGAGATGGCTGGGGGTGGGTGGGGGGTCCATGTTATCATAGAGGCAAGGGGGGAGTCTCCTCCTCAGGAGAGGGGGTAGTTGCCTTCCTCAAAAGAGACCTGAGATCGGATGTACAGAATGATTTAGTGTCACAGGGGATGGTCTGAACGTTTCCACACTTGGATTAAATACCAGAAACCAAGTTATTAGACTGAAAACAGAAGAGGGTCCTATAGAGGTGCCAACCCCAAACTCTCAGGGTTGAAATCTAATGAATATTTCTCTTATCCAATTTGAGGAGTTGGGGAAAACAGGTGGGGGAAGAGGAAAGGCTTTGTAGAAGAATCAGACAGCCGATTGCATTTTATTAAACCTAGGTGAGAAATCTACATTCTGGAAAATCATTGTATTCTACAATTTTGTATTTCCTTTACTTCCCCTTGGTTTTATAATGAAAACGCTTTTTATTTTAAACTCACAGGAAGTCCTTGTGACCTCACTTTCCTAAGACTCATTTCTGTTGAAGGAACCAACCAAAGCAGATATTTTGGGGGGAAAATGTGACAATAAAACATACCAATTTCCTCATCAAAGCTGGAGAAGTTGAAAAGGAGTTTGGGGAGAAGAAAGCAAAGCCCGTAAGACACTGGAGAAATGTTAATTAAGAGCACTTCATAAACATAACCTAAAGCAGAATATTCTGTAAAACGTGATGTTCAAAGCCACATCAGAGCTTCAGGCAAAAATGGCACTTCTTTCCTGGCTTTATGAGACAGAATCCTCAAGGCCACATACCTTCAAACATCTTTAAAAGTGCAATCATTTCTCACAAAGCAGTCGCTCTGAAGTGTGATTTTAAAGTTGTATTTAGACATAAAACTCAAGTCATTAAACCTGTGTGTTTACTGAACTTTTTATAGATGTGTATTTACTGGGCAACCATTGATATTGTCTTTGGGGAGTACACTCTGTTCTGTGCCTGGGAAAGGTTTGCTGCCTCTGTGCAGTTGTCTTAAATGTCAAGGCTGCTGCTGCTGCAACAGCCCCTCCTACCTCAGCGGGGCTGTGAACCCTCTAGCATTCATAAAGAAGCAAAGTTCTGGGGGAACAAAGTTCGGATAGTAAAATGTCCTTTTACGCACAAGCCCTGTCAGAACTCTGTCTGCCTCGGTGCTGAGCTTGCTCCCAGCTTCAAACATGGAACCCCAGTTAATCGCACCATTGTTGGGAGCTGCAAAGTCACTGTATAATTACTGAGGTTTTCAAAGGAATTAGCATGTAGTTACTACGAACAACATGTTCTATTTTGTAGAAATGATGCAATTAAATTGTCTTAGGCTAATAAATTAAGTGTAGCATAAGCTCATATAACAGCTATTTGAAAGGAGGGGCTGGAGGGCGACGCATTTATTGAGATCACTTTGAACCCATTAGCCTCTATACTCAATGCAGACGGGTGTGTCTCGCTGCAGGGAAGCTATCCACAGGCCCACCTTCACTGAATAAGTATTTTAAGAATTCTGAGCATCCTTGGTTAAGGGGAAAGAAGGTGAGGTAGAAGGTAGAAGGAGGAAAATGTAGGGAAGATGATGCCGAAGTCTTAGACACGAATTTGGAGTTGAAATGGGATGGCAACTGAGCATATATAAATTACATGGGGAGTCCACTCTTGTGCATGACCCTTGCAGAAATTCAGTGTAAAGGCAATTTGTCACCAACACGTCTACTGCAATTGGAAATCCTTGTACCGTGCTCAGGAAGTTCTTCATTATTTACCAAACCATTTTAACTCCTCTTTTATGTCTTCTGCCCATTCAGATTTAATAACAATTGCCTTAGATTCGGTTGAAGTCGAGGAAAAGGTTTTCCCATTTTTTCAGTGGAGGGCTGGAGGGGGTTCTGAAGGAATTTACTGATCACTTTAGGACCTCTTTTGGAGTTCAGCTTCGGTGTGTTTTTGGGAAAAAATCTAATGTCTCCCCGTTTCAGTAAGAATTGCTGGAACTGGAGGGCTCACTTCATTGTCCCCCAGCCCTGAAATGTCCCCAGGCTAGAACTCGCCTCTCAGCTTCCAGCCAGGAGCACTCGGCCTGTGTTAAGGTCAGAAGGAGAAGGACCCTTCTGTGTGACAAAGTTCCTACCTCTGGTTGGGGTATGGGTAAAGGTTAGGCTTAACAACTGAATGGAAGAATTTTGTTTCCCTATGTCTTTTCTTGACTGGAAATGGTCTGTTTTTTTGTGGAGGTAGGTATCCTCCATTCTTATTCAGACACTGTCCTCCTCCACTTTCCTCCAATTGCCCGCCCACTCTCAGCCTTCTACAGAGGACTAGTGAAAACAGATGGGAAAAAGGTACAGCTGTTGTCTAACCGTGAGTGAGACCAAGTATTTTACTTTTGATTGAAACTTCTGCACGTGTTGGAGTATTTTCTTATATAATGGATTGTATGCAAGAAAGTGTCATATCATTTTTTTAAAAGATTTATATATTTGACAGAGAGAGAGAGAGAGAACATGTGTGAGTGGGTGGAGGACCAGAGGGAGAGGGAGAGAGAATGCTCAAGCAGGCTCCCCGCTGAGCATGGAGCCTGAGGAAGGGCTCGATCCTACGATCCCAGTTTGGTTCATGACTTGAACCGAAATCAAGTGCCAGATGCTCAAGCTACTGAGCCATCCAGGGCTTTCCATGGTTTTCCCCTGAAGTAAAACCCAGTGGTCAGTCCAAAAACAAAAGGAACAGATGGCGTTTTCTTGATAATTTTTATATTTTTAAAAATAAAATATAAACTTTGTTTTTGAATTAAAGAGAAGCCTTATTCCTGGCTAGTTAGACATACTTATAGCAGAATCTTAAATTGTATAAATATGACAAATAAAGCTCTTATATAAGTCTTTTTTTAGAGTTTTTTTTTTTTTTTAAAGTTTTAAGGAATCTCTGCATCCAAAGTGGGTCTCGGACTCACAACCCTGAGATCAAGCATCGCATACTCCACTGTCTGAGCCAGCCTGGTGCTCCAAAGCTCTTATGTCTTTTAGCAGAATGTAATTATTAACAGCATTCCATGAAAAATTAATTTTGTAGAGCAAGAATATTCATTGATGTTAAACTATCCTATGAATTGATTTTATAATCCATTTTCCTTTCTAACTTTGTTATTCAGGTATTCCCCCTGCCTTTTAAAAGTTTGCCTTACACCACTTCACTTTCATTAAAGATCTATATTAGTACCTGTTTTTGCTAACTGAAAGAAATCTCAAGAGGGGTTTCACTTTTACAAAAAAGCATGCAAAGCGAAAACTGCATTTAGCATTTGTTTTTCAATGAGGGGTTATAGAGGCAGCCTGAACCCTAACAGTGAGAGTGGCCCCACTAAGCTTCTTTCTCAGAACTATACCCAGCATCTTAGCATTAAGCTGCCATATCTCTGAACTGTGTTTGCGAGTGTCTGTGTTTTATCTCCATTTATTGTGTGCATCCTCTAGCAAGATGGTATCCCAAGGTATCAGAAAAGCCTAAGGGATTATTTTCATATCTAGAAACATGTGGAAAAAATATCTGTATAAATTAATGGCAATTGCTTCTTCACTTTATGTTATTTCAGCTTTTAAAAGTTTTCATAGGCAAGCTCTACTTTGAAATACTGGGGAAACCTGTATTTTCAAAGTGATTCAAAGACATGCATTTTGGTTTCATAGTCTATTAACATTATTTTAATGACTCTTAGCAAAAATTTAAATGTAATTTTACCTACTCTGTTGTCTGTTAACATTTATTTGCCATCTTCTTTCAGTTCAAAACAGAAAGAGAATTCCTCTTCAAGTGACTTCTTAAGTTTTTGTCATTAACATAAAAATAAAAATTATTTCATCTGTTCAAAGTTTTGTCAAGATTTAATACTCTGAATTTCTACCAATTTATTTTTTTTCTTTATTGCAGAAGAATTTTTTGAATAAGAAAAAGGAAAATTCATGCCTTGTCACATATATTCCCATGTTTCTTCAGATATTATTGAGAAAAGAAAGATGCAAGGAACATATTATTTGGAGAAGCTGGAAAGAGATGAATTTCCCTTTACAGTGAAAGCTAAAAGGATGATTGAGTAAGGAGATGCTGGAATTGGCCTCTTGCTCATTAAGCATGGAACAAAGTTTTTTTTCCTCAGTCTTTTTTTTTTTTTAATTTCTTTTCAGCTTAACAGTATTCATTGTTTTTTGCACCAGCGCTCCATGCAATACGTGCCCTCCCTAATACCCACCTCCTACCCAACCTCCTTGTTCTCCCAACCTCCTACCCTCCGTCCCTTCAGGACCCTCAGGTTGTTTTTCAGAGTCCGTAGTCTCTCATGGTTCACCTCCCCTTCCAATTTCCCTCAACTCCCTTCTCCTCTCCATCTTCCCTGTCTTCCATGTTATTAGTTATGCTCCACAAATAAGTGAAACCATATGATAATTGACTCTCTCTGCTTGATTTATTTCACTCAGCATAATCTCTTCCAGTCCCGTCCATGTTGCTACAAAAGTTGGGTATTCATCCTTTCTGATGGAGGCATAATATTCCATAGTGTATGTAGACCATATCTTCCTTATCCATTCGTCCGTTGAAGGGCGGATATTTTTGGTTCTTTCCACAGTTTGGCGACTGTGGCCATAAGCATGGAACAAAGTTTTGAGGAGCCCAGGAATGGAAGTGGACAGACCTCAACTCTGCTTCCTACTTCCTGTAGCATGTTGGGCAATTATCCAGCGGCCCTGAACCTCCGTTTTCTTACTTGCCACAGGAGGATAGTACTGAGCTCATCAAGTAGTTATGAAATTTAAGCTAAATGGTATACTATTTCTAGAGCACCTTGTAGATCTTATAAATTTTGATAAAAGGTGAATATTATCAAAAGCAAGCTTTTAGACCCTTCTGTAAGAGGAAATTATTTTTTTGCTTAGGTTATTTATGATTATCAGTTTATCTTATTAGAAAACCAGCTGGAGGTTATTAATATGGATAAGTCTTCCTGATGCATAGTTGGGTTAGCTGATTGGAAAGTTTAAGGATGATAAGAGTAGTTAGAGTTGGGGTGCCTGGGTGGCTCAGTGGGTTAAAGACTCTGCCTTTGGCTCAGGTCATGATCCCAGGGTCCTGGGATCCAGCCCTGCATCGAGCTCTCTGCTCAGCTGGGAGACTGCTTCCTCCTCTCTCTCTCTCTCTGCCTCTCTGCCTACTTGAGATCTCTGTCTGTCAAATAAATAAATCTTAAACAACAACAACAACAAGAAGAAAGTATTTAGAGTTTATAAGATTCAGTGCCTTCAAAGTCAATAGATTAAAAAAAAAAATGTGTCCCTTAAGCCTTTCTATTTCTCCAGCACAAAGAATTGCTGCACATATTCTTGGCAACTGTCTTAGGCAGAAATAGTCAGTTAGCAGAAAACATCATAGAAACACATCACACCCTCTTAGAGCACATGTGTGTAAATTATGTAATTTTTACTTAAGTAATACTTCCTTCTACTTATCCATCCTTTGGGATCATGTTTTATTCACTTTTGTGTACTAACAATATCACCTGGTATTTAATAGATTATCAATATTAATATTCTTGCTAAATAAAATAAATGAGTGAGTAATTAGGTAATTTGAGGCAGTGGTGAGTACGATTCTCTAAGGCTATTACATGTTTGCTGTTACCAGAAACTATTTGCCTCCACACCTTAGTGACTAATTAAAACTACCAGCTTTCCCTTGTCTCCACTAATATCAGTAAGAACTGCTTTTTATTTATTCATTCTCGCATGACTCCTGCTTTCATTGCCTGATAACCTACTAACCTACTGAGGGCGTGTAGTAATTATAAAATATCAATCACCATTTCAGTACAGTGATGGTTTTCACTTCTGTTTTATGGAGTACAGGGTTTTGAGGATGCTCAGAGACCAAATGGGGCCAGAATCAAATGCAGGGAAGGTGAAGGCAAGGGGGCCGAGAAGTCCCAGCTCAAGAGAGCATCAGCTCAAGTCTCCTCTGAGAGAGCAGTTCTGCTTTGATCTGTTTTATATATTGAGGCTGTATGCAAGATTCTGCCTGAGATTAGGATACAACCCCTAAGAAAGTTTGAAGCCGGAGTTCGTGATGATACAAAGTATTAAACAGCAGGATTTATCTTTTGAAGTCAATGAAAGAAAACATAGGCTTGTGTTCTTCTAGCACTCGGGCTAAATTTGAGTCATCAAAGCAAAACCCATCAAGAGGTGGTGTTGAGAGATAATTCCGGCATATCTGGATGGCTTCTGAGCAAAGAGCATTGACAACTTGGTTCAAACCTATTTGCAAAGTTGCTCCAGGCAGAAGGCAGATTTGCTTATTCTGCAGGATCGTGAAGCTGGTTTCCCACCCTTCACGCAGACTGTCCCAGGTGATAAGGATACTATCTCTCCCTGAGTCAGTAAGCAGATTTGTTTCCCGATCAGGATAATAAAGATAACATCTCTCTCAGTGCGGGTGGATGGAGCTCCTTTCGTAGACTGGGGTTTTTCTAAGCCCAGGGGTCCTCACTATGACACACACTCGCTGAGCCTCCCTCTGCTTGGCAGCCGTGGAATTTGGGGTGCAAGAGCAACCAACGTGAGCACGGCACTCACGCTGTCCTCTGTGCCAGGTGTAACACACCGTACAAATCCAGGTAGGGTCCTGGCCTCCTTGCTGCCGAATCCACAAGTTTGGCAAACGGACCTAGCAGTTGCAATGGCGGCTGTTTTCTGGAAAGTGGACAGGCTTAGTTTAGCTTCAAATTGGCACCTTAAACCTGCCTTTTTTAGGTAGGTCCTTTGCCTTTTTTTTTCTTCTCTTTTTTTAGACTCTTGACCTGGAAGATAAATTCCCACTCAGACCCATGATTTTTTGTTTCTAAGAGAGCCCTTGTCGTGGGATAGACTTCAGCAAGAGTATTCAGAATGACATTTGGGCTAATGTGTGCCCTAGGTACAACCATGTTCAAAACAGAACTATTGTTGTTAATGTTTCTTTCCCTGCTATCCCAAGGAGCCCCCCTACCACCTTCTAGCCACCAAAGTAAATATTTTCAGTAAGAGATCTTGATCAACTCCTAAAAACAATAATCCTCAAGTGTTTTTGTTTGTTTGTTTTTTTAGGAAGGCTCCATGCCTAATGTGGAGCCCAGCATGGGGCTTGAACTCACAATCCTGAGATCAAAACCTGCGCTGAGATCAAGAGTCAGATGCTGATCTCACTGAGCCACCCAGGTGCCCCCAAGCTCTTCTGGTTTTATTACAGATAAGAATCATCTGAAGAACTAGTTACAAAAGCAGATGGCTGGGTCCCATCCCCAGGGAACCACCTTCTGTGGGTCTGGGAGAACCACAATGCCTGCTAATCATAAGACCTCAGATGATTCTGATCTTGCTGAAAGGGGTTACATTTTAAGAAACAGCATTTTAGGGGCACCTGGTTGGCTCAGTCGGGTAAGCATCTGCCTTTGGCTGAGGTCATAATCCCAGGGTCCCGCAAAGAAGTCCCATGATGTTGGACTCCCTGCTTCTCCCTCTCTGTCTACCTGCTGCTCCCGCTGCTTGTGCTCTCTTTCTCTCTGTCAATAAATAAATAATATCTTAGGAAGAAACAAGATTTTAAAATACCAATAATACTCTTTTATAAATAAAAAGAAAAAGTGGATGAAACCCACAACTTCCTTCAAATTCCAAAAGTTTGGCAAGGCAGATAGGGAGAAACAGGGCGCTCATAAGCTGGTGCATTATAACTCAGCCCTTCAGCCCTACTTCAGTTTGAACATACTGAACCACTTCAGTGTTTCCTTTGTAAAGAGCCCACTGTTTGTTTCCAACAATAATAGCATGTATTACTGATACAACGGGTCCAGAGGTTTCTCACCTGGGTCCAAGTCATTCTATAATACAATGTCTTAGATAGTAAATCATCTTTTAATATGAGCCTTGGTATAGAATGCAGGTTTAAGGTGCCAATTTGAAGCTAAACTAAGCCTGTCCACTTGCCAGAAAACTGAAAGCACTCCTGTGAGGCTCTCTAGTTCCTTTATTTATATGCTGTCCATCAGCTTTCATATCTGAGCAGTCTTATGGGATTTTCCATGTGGACTGATGCTCATTTATTTCAGGGTAGGTGTATGAGGCATGAATTAATTTTAGAATCTGTTGTATTGTTAGTCTTACTTGGTTTGTAGAAACCCGGTTGGTTGTGTGTTATGGACTGCATTGTTTCCTGCACTCCTTCCAAGTTCATGTTGAAGCCCGAACCCCTAGTACCTCAGAATGTGACTGTATTTGGAGATAAAGTCTTTCAAAAGGTAATTAAGTTAAAATGAGGTCATTAAGATGGGCTCTCATCCAATATGACTGGTGTCCTTATAAGAGGAAATTTGGGCACAGACGTATCAGAAGACCATGTGAAGACAGAGAGAAGACAGGCATCTACAAGCCAAGGAGAGGCCTCAGGAGACATCCACATTGTGTATATCCTTCTTCTAGGCTTCCCAACTGTTGAGAAAATAAATTTGTGTTGTTTAAGCCACCAGTATGTGGTGCTTTGTTGCAAAAGCCCTAGCAACTAAATACATTATATTTTCTTTAAGGGGATCTCAGGGTGGGTCCCTCATACATTAGAATAAGATTGCTTGGGTTCCTTCTACCAGTGGTAGAGAGCATCTTCAGTAGGTCAAACCTTGGCTAATACCCACATTATGTTAATGTTCTTGTTTTACTCTAGTCACTAAGTCTTTTTGGATAATACCTAAGAATCCTAGCCTTAAACCACAGAATTATTAGATTGTCTCAGTGGGTAGTTCCCTCAAATAAGGGATCTAGGTAGCAGCGAGATTTGATTATTTATTCAATCAATGTTTTTTGGCTGCCTACAATGTGCCAAGAATTGTATAAGTACTGGGGACCTGGCAATTTGAATTAAACAAAGTTCAGGCTTTCATTTAACATGTGACATGTGTTTCTGTGTGTGTAATGTGCAGAAAATGTACCCTTAAGTATATAATGTGTTCAGTGGAAATAAAGCAGGGTAAGGGGGAAGGAAGGCTGGGATTGTGTTTGGGGGCTAGGAATGGGGATAGTTTACAAAGGATGGTGGAAGAGCTTCTCTGTAAGCCATATGTAGCGTCTGCATGAAGTGGGGGATGTGTAGATGCAGAGATGTGTCACCCAGATTCCCCTCCAAGGAAGGATTTCTGCCCCAGTTACTGGTGAGCTGTCACCAGACAGCCTTCAATGTCAGAATTTCTCGGGTTTGCTTCAGCTTCAAAAAGCCTCTTTCTCAAGGGCACATCCTTCCTGTGAATGGCCCACATCTAATGACTAATCAAGGTGGGGTATAAAAGCCCAAACAAGATCTACCTGATGGGCAATTTCAGTTTCAGAGTCTCCCCCTGGGGCAGTGGAGGATGCTGAGTCCATATAGCTTCCTTCCCCCCCTTTCCACTGTTGAGTCCAAAAATATCCACTCATAAACATCCTATGTGCCCAAGTCTGTTTCAGAGAGGGCTTCCTGGAGAACCCAGTGGGATGCGGAGGCATCCATGTGGTCATCTGAGGAAGACATTTTCTTGCAGAAGCAACAGTAAGTGCAAAGGTCATCACATTATTACCCATATGGTAATGCCATGGCTTACAAGGAAGTGACAGAACAAATTTAATTGGCTTTGTAGAGCCATCCCAGGAGGATCTAGATGGGACAGAGATGGCCAAAGAAGGGATTAGGTAGCAACTTCTTTTCAGGGGGTAGTCAAAAACTTCCTGGGGAGGAGGAAGTAAAAAGGAGACACAGAAATAGAGGTGGCTTTGATTTTGAATTAAAATGTTAATCCAGGGGCGCCTGGGTGGCTCACTGGGTTAAGCCGCTGCCTTCGGCTCAGGGTCCTGGGATCGAGTCCTGCATCGGGCTCTCTGCTCAGCGGGGAGCCTGCTTCCTCCTCTCTCTCTGCCTGCCTCTCTGCCTACTTGTGATCTCTCTCTGTGAAATAAATAAATAAAATCTTAAAAAAAAAAAAAGTTAATCCAACAGGATTCTTTGACTTCTAAGGCTCTGAGGCCTGTGGTTTCCACCACCAAGAAATCATTAGGTTTCTCCCCAATCTCAGGGATATACTGGACCATTCTCAAGCCCAAATCCCATGTGTCCATTCCAACCTTATACAAACTTCTTCCTCCTCCTCCTCCTCATTCTCTTCTTCCTCCCCACCGCTTCTCCTCCTCTTTGATTAGAAGCATCTCACACATCTCTATTTTTCTATTTCCCTATTTGAGTTTTCAGAGGGGGAGAAAATAGCTTTATTTAGCCTAGGACACTAACCAATCTTTTAGTGCTTCAAAAATACTGTTGTTATAAAGAGATTGCAGATGCTAACTGTAGAAAACAAGCAGGACTCCCTCAACCTCTTACCCCCAGCACCCAAGACAAAATAAAGCACTATGTCTTGAAACAAGCTCAAGGAGAAGATAGTTAAAGAACCAAATTTTTTACCAAGGGAAATAATTCCAAAATTGTCTTCTCTTTATTTACATAGGACATAGAGAAAAGGTTTGCATGAAAATCAGACACAGTTTCAATTTTATATGACTAAACAAAACCACAGACTATGTGTTCTAATTTGAAAGCATTAATAGTATTCTTTCTGCTGATGTCTGTATTAGGGAGTCCGGCTCTTTAACAAATAAACACTTTAGTTGTTTACTCAAGATTGCATTAGTTTTTTGCAATTCCTTTTGAGGGAATATGTTTGAATTCTTGACTTTAGAGCCGAATGAACTATGGCCATCCATGTGATCGGAATGAGACACACCTGGGGGTGGTAAGGTGGCACTTCCAGTTTGGGATTATTTTTGGCTCTTTGTTCCTCAGACAATTCCTTCCTGCTTACCTCTCACAAACCCACCAGGATGGTGTAACACAAGCTATTTAGGATTGATGTTGGAAATGTAGGATTTCTTCAGACCCGAACAAGTCCTGGGGTCCATAGGAGTATTAGGGAAAACAATATGTATTTATTACCAGAACATTTTCTTCACAGGAAGAAATCCTGACCTATTAACAATCATTCCCCATTGTCCCTCCCCCAGTCCCTGGCAACCACTCATCTGTTTTCCATCACTGGGTTTGCCTATCGACTACTATATATTTTAAATCTCTATTAGCTTAATACCTTACTAACCTTTTAAAATCCTCTGCCTGTGCTCTCGTTTTTTCGTTTAACTTAAATGACTGTCTACTAAGCTGAAACTCTTCTAATTTAGGGAAGGTTAGTGACGAAGCATAGATTTGATCTCACAAATCCTTACGGTGAAAGATATACAAAACGTCATGTTTAAGTTTTTCCTCTCTTATTTTCTTCATTTCTCTTCAATATAAATGCAATTCAAGTGTTCAGAATGCTAAAAAAAAAAAAAAAAAAAAGGAAAAGAAATGTGAGAAGGAAGTAGAGGGGGAAATGAAGGAGGAGGACTATGACAGTATCATAGAAGAAAATATATATTTTTTTTTTTTTTTAAAGATTTTATTTATTTATTTGAGAGAGAGAGACAGTGAGAGAGAACATGAGCGAGGAGAAGGTCAGAGAGAGAAGCAGACTCCCAATGGAGCTGGGAGCCCGATGCGGGACTCGATCCCGGGACTCCGGGATCATGACCTGAGCCGAAGGCAGTCGTCCAACCAACTGAGCCACCCAGGCGTCCCGAAGAAAATATATTGAAGAAACAGCCACTGACTGATTCTTAAAAAAAAAAAAAAAAAAAAATTCCCACCACCCGAAGTCTGCAAACAAAAAGGAATGAAAAAAGAGAACCAGATAGTACATGATGAAAAACATTTTTTAAGTTTCCCAGTCTGGAATAAGGGCCCCAAGGCATGTTTGAAAGGAAACCTCCATTTCCACAGTAAGCTCTAATTCCTTTCAATAAGGCATCTGATTTGGGGTGTGGATTTTAAGTGCTTTATTAGCCACGAGGAAAGAAGATACAGTAATTTCATCATTATGGGGAAAAATAAGAACATCTTTTTACTCTTTTCAGAGTTTTAGAGATCAGAAACATCTTTTTATATGAGAACAAAAGACAAAGAATTTGATTAAAAGTGATATTATAAGCTTTTATTGTATAAAGGTAATTTGAGATTAACTAGGAACAGACTACATAACACGAACTGTACTAGAACAGCATGTAACAAAGACAAGTCTATCGCCTATCTTTCCTGATTCCCAAGCTTAGGAAACTTTATTTTGCATTATTTCTCCAAGGGAGATTAGCTGAAATTCTATACATTAAATTTAACTCAAAAATAACATTCCTGTCACAAACTGGGGATGAGAAATGTTGCTTCTAAAGGTTTCAGTGTTGTAAAAACAGTAAATTGAGTGTTAGAAACAAACAAAACATAGAGAGCATATTTTCCATACCCGCAGGCTTAATTGCAAAGAAGGGTTTCATTTAAAGGCTGTAGCTTTAGAGTAAAGGTTATCAACTGCCAAATTCAGATGTGAATGAGTGACATAAGAAAGGTAGAAAAAACAATTATGGAAGATATACAGAAGAATGATGGAAAAGCATGTATGGTGGATTAAAGATGGTGGCAAATTCTTTGCTACTCCTTTTGTAGAATGATGGGATACATTGAATCCTAGCTAGTCTTAATGGTTTCCTTGAACAATAGAGTTCAGTGCCAATGACACTGTGTGACTTTCAAGGGTAAGTCAGAAGTCTTTTTTTTTTTTTTTAAGATTTTATTTTTATTTATTTATTTGACAGAGATCACAAGTAGTTGGAGAGGCAGGCGGAGAGAGAGAGGCAGGGGCGGGGGAAGCAGGCTACCCACCAAGCAGAGAGCCTGACGCAGGGCTCAATCCCAGGACCCTGGGATCATGACCGGAGCCGAAGGCAGAGACTTTAACCCACCAAGCCACCCAGGCGCCCCTAGGTCAGAAGTCTTGCAGCTTCTTCCTTGGTCTCTTGGAATGCTTGCTCTCTGCGTTCTTCAGACTCTTCCTCTTCAGATACTGCCTCTTCAAAACTAGTGCTAGGCAGTGAGAAGTCTCCCCACTGAGAGACAGGATGTAGGTGCTTGAATTAACAGCTCCAGCTGAGTTCTCTGCTGATAGCCACAAGGAACTGCTGGCTGTCTTGGGCATCCCATCCAGGGTAGGTTTCAAATTATTGCAGTCCAGCCAGTATCTAGACTGTAACCGTCTGAGGGTCTCTAAGGAGAACTACTCAACTGAGCCCTTCTGGAATTCCTGACACCTAACACAGTAAACAAATAAGTGGTTGTTTTGAGCTGCTAAATTTGGGAGGTAATTTATTATGCCACAAGAGTTCACCAGAACTGTCCTGGTTTTGTTAGACTGCTCTAGCAACTTCTGTCACACCAGGCTTTATTTACATCAGGAGGTTCTTGGATTTCCAAGAATAGCAGAGCTCAGTTTGAAAACTTGCAACAAACAAGTCATATGATTACAAGATAGTACTCTAACACCAAAGTGAATTTTAACGATTTTATTGCTAGATGAAATATCTCCTTAAGCTGTTATGTCTTAGGTCTTCATTATACCTAACAGTGGAAAAAAAAAAAAAAAAGGCACCACAAGAACCCCCCTCCCCTACATAATAATGCCCTCTATCTTCATTCTGTTCTTTATCTGAATGATGTTAGAGGGAAAGAGTAAGTGCTCTACGGACTTGAACTTTGCTCCAGACCACCTGTTCTCTCCCTCTACTGGGAAGAGCTGCCTTTGATTACAGCTCTCCCTGGGCCTGCCAGGGTTTGGGCAGCCCTTGCTCCTAGCTGATTCCAGGGCAGACTGTCCTGAGCATGACCTGCTGGCATCACAACACTGTGTGTGACTACAGGCTGATCTACTCACAATGTTTTCTGACTTTCTTCCAGTCCGCCTACGCTGTCACTGACCCTTCCTCCTCCTCCGCATTGCCTCATCAGTGCTTACAGGATTTATTTAACTATCATTAGTCCAAATGTTAGAAATACCTTCCTGCCACATCAACCAGCCTTTGTCTGTACTCTGTATCAAGTCTGAAATCCTCTATATCAAGCTTGGAGCATATTCCAATCTTTATTTCCATATAGCTCCACACTGGTTCTAGGACAGGAGATAAAATTCACCACTAATCTATTTGAAATATCCA
Source organism: Mustela erminea (assembly GCF_009829155.1). NCBI lineage: Eukaryota > Metazoa > Chordata > Mammalia > Carnivora > Mustelidae > Mustela > Mustela erminea. The sequence continues at coordinate 105,818,718 of NC_045617.1, read as the reverse complement.
GTTGTATAAAGGCCTCAGATTTTGTTTCACTTTGAAGTTACTGGGTTTTCGGAGGAATCTTAAAGTATACCCATATCATTTCTCTCTGATTTGCGATCATTATTAACCAGAAAAATACCATATTGTTATGATATCCTTGGACGGGAGGTATGCTGGGTCCATGGGAGTTAATAGGAATCAGCTGAGTATCATTTCTTTTTATAGATTTATTTTTTTAGAGCAGAAGTTTGCAAACTCAAAAGTTAGTGGGATAGGAAGGGGGATAAATTTGGGAGGTTAAGGTGTAGGATGTTGTGTGATGAGGTACATGTGTGAAGGCAGCCAGCTTGGTAACTGCCTTTCCTAGCAGCATTATCACATTCCCAAGCACGGACACCTCAGTTCCTTTTTTTTTTTTTTTAATTTTTTATTTTTTATAAACATATATTTTTATCCCCAGGGGTACAGGTCTGTGAATCACCAGGTTTACACACTTCACAGCACTCACCAAAGCACATACCCTCCCCAATGTCCATAATCCCACCCCCTTCTCCCAAACCCCCTCCCCCCAGCAACCCTCAGTTTGTTTTGTGAGATTAAGAGTCACTTATGGTTTGTCTCCCTCCCAATCCCATCTTGTTTCATTTATTCTTCTCCTACCCACTTAAGCCCCCATGTTGCATCACCACTTCCTCATATCAGGGAGATCATATGATAGTTGTCTTTCTCTGCTTGACTTATTTCACTAAGCATGATACGCTCTAGTTCCATCCATGTTGTCGCAAATGGCAAGATTTCATTTCTTTTGATGGCTGCATAGTATTCCATTGTGTATATATACCACATCTTCTTGATCCATTCATCTGTTGATGGACATCTAGGTTCTTTCCATAGTTTGGCTATTGTGGACATTGCTGCTATAAACATTCGGGTGCACATGCCCCTTTGGATCACTACGTTTGTATCTTTAGGGTAAATACCCAATAGTGCAATTACTGGGTCATAGGGCAGTTCTATTTTCAACATTTTGAGGAACCTCCATGCTGTTTTCCAGAGTGGCTGCACCAGCTTGCATTCCCACCAACAGTGTAGGAGGGCTCCCCTTTCTCCGCATCCTCGCCAGCATCTGTCATTTCCTGACTTGTTGATTTTAGCCATTCTGACTGGTGTGAGGTGATAACTCATTGTGGTTTTGATTTGTATTTCCCTGATGCCAAGTGATATGGAGCACTTTTTCATGTGTCTGTTGGCCATCTGGATGTCTTCTTTGGAGAAATGTCTGTTCATGTCCTCTGCCCACTTCTTGATTGGATTATTTGTTCTTTGGGTGTTGAGGACCTCAGTTCCTTTTATTGTTATTTATTTTTATTACATCACACTTGTTTTTTCCTTGTAGTTCTTATAGTGAGTTGAATGCCTTCAGCTTAAGTTAGGCTTTATATTAAACTTGTAAGAATAAATTTTTTGCTTTCACCAAAGAATATACTCTTCTCTCACTTTGGGGGGGAAAAATCTATGAGGAAGTCTATATTTCATTTTTCCACTTTTGATGTAGGCATGAATGCAAAGATATATTTCTGTGTTCCAAGAAAATCAGCAGTGCAAGGATAAATGATAAATGGCAGTTCACACTTGGTTTGTGTGTTAGAGAGAAAACAGAAAGTGGTGATTAGTGGATTGAATCGGAGAAACGAAGCAGCATCTAAAGGACGCATTACCACTCTGCTCCAGATGTGTCACGTGGGAATGTCAGAAGATGGGCCAAGCTTTGTCAGATCTTCTGATTTTTCATGAAGAGTTGGACATTTGAATAAAAATCTTCTGATTTCCAAGTATGGGCTACCAAGTCAATTTATAAACAAATGTGTGGGTCAAAGAAAGCACAGTGCCGGCAATATCTGGCTCGAGGATCTTGGTTTAGAGCATGGACTTATATCTGAATCTGGAAGTTTACGAGATAGAATTTTAGTTCCTGGCTTTTCTGCATAATTATGATACATATTGTTATTTTCAGCTAACACTGAGCAGTTATAACCAAGGACAATTTTCTAGAGACAGAATGAGACCCAAATAGGGAAGACATCCCAAGGGCTCATGTGAAACAAATCCATGTGGCATATGCAAAGGAATAAACGAAAGGAGAAGGACCTGGGCCCCAGGCTGGAAGACCACAGAGACGTCTCTCATTCACATTGGCCAAAGGTCTTTTCACCTGTTCCATAAGGAACTAAAATAAAAAATAAAATAAAATCTGCTGTGATTGATTTCCCCCAGACAATGATGTGTGTAGCATGTGTGTGGAAGGGGCAGGGGAGAAGAGTTTGTGCCGCTGAGATGCTGGTCAGGGGCAGAACTTAAGCATGAGCTGGAGCTGGGAGTATATCAGCTAGAGACCCTCTAATGGAAGGTCTAATGTGACCTTCTTTGAACTGGGTCCAGGACAGTGTGTCTTATTTCCTTTTCTGGAGCACAGCCATTTGGTAGACTTGGCCAAAGTGGAAGATCCTCTCTTTGACCACAACCTGAGTGGTAGAAATTCCAGCGCTTTGACAGGACAGCCTGGAATTGAACATGATTTTCAAGGACAGCTGCCTTTTTGCCTTTGCTGCTTGGTAGACTAAGAGGCTTCTCTCAAAATTGTGGGCTGTAGTCTTGCTTGAGTATCTATAAGTATTCTGTACATTGATCCTTGAAACTCTCTGGGGACCTGACAGAGGTAAGAGACTCTGTTGATACATGAAAGTGCTAGTTTTGAGTGCTTCTGTTAAGCACCCGATGTTGAAGTAGTTCAGGCATCACTGAAATCCAGGTCATTTTGTCCTGAGGGACTTTGGAAACTTGATTCATTTCTCTACTCACTCCCCATCTCCCATTTCTATTTTTGAATAAATTGTCAGCCAAGAAGGGGCCAAACTTGATTGAGTCAAGTGTGGATCAATGGGCTGGAGTTTGGGATGGGTTTCTTTGGACAGGAAACTAGAATATGGCTTCTTATTGGACTCAAGAATTGATAAGACCAAAAACCATAAAAGAACATGAAGAAGAGGTAAATTAGGAAGATTGCTAAATCTGTGGCTGCAGTGACAGGAAGTTAGAATTTGAGGATTACAAATGGAGAAACAGAAGTAATCCTGGATCTAGTTAGGGGTGATTAGGTGGAAGAATAAGAGTGATTCTGATCAATTGCTTAGAAGAGAGTGACAAAATCTGTCAGTGGGCACCACAGGAAAAATCTGCCGCAAAGCCTTCCTGGAACACTTTTTTGGAAAGTCGGTTGTGTTTAATGATCATTTACATGACTTTACTTCCTACATTACAGAGTCAAATGCAAGTTTTGCATGAATTTTTAAGATAAAACCTAAGACTTCAAAGACAATTTACCCTTGTGCGGGCTGCTTTGAGGTGTGCTCAAGCCATCAGACATGCACATCTTTCTCCTTTGCTATTATAAAGGACACTTGGGCAGGAAAATCTAAGAAGCAATGGGGAAGAACATCAAAGAGTGGTCTGGGCTTGTTCCAGTGGGCAGGAAGTGCATGGTCCCATGGGTGCATCAGCTGACTTTAAAGGACAAAGAAGGAAACTTTTGGTATATCCTGTATAATCGTTGCATCATTGCATCAGTCTGTGCCTACTTCAACTATTGAGTGCCATCTTCAGAAGTGGTATTTTTCATTCATTGAAAAAAAGTGTTCCTTGGTTAAGTAGATTGGACCCTTGAAACAAATTTAAAGGCTTTAAAAAATTTTAACTAAAGTACTTTTCAGAACAATAAGTATGCAAATGAAAATTATTAACAGACAAACTCCTTTTCATTTTTAAGGTTTACTGCTTATCAGAGCAAGGAAACAAATGGAAATAAAAATGCCCTGGTAAAGCACGGGGAAGTCACAAGTTTCTAGCATCTTTACACATTTTTTTTTTCTGGTTAAAATAAAAATATGTATTTATACATATCCTAAAGAATAAAGCAGTCGTGTTTTCAGCAGGTAATTTTCTTAATACATCTTGTGACTCCCCATAATATCTTAAATGGTAGTGGTCCTGCTCCACAGGCTTTTTCTGGGTCTTTGATTTTTCACTTTTGTTTCTCACAGTGATGCTTGCAGCATTACCTCCCAGCATCTGGCTTGGCTTTTAGGGAGGATTATGTAGAATTTTTTCCTTCCTGATTACCCCTCTTCTCAGTATCAAAGCCTAAAGATGCAATCAAAGCAGAATAGCGGCAGCCTTTATTTCTTGGAGAGGACATTTGCACTTCTGAAGACAGCACACTGGTGCATACCAAGTTCCCGGCTCTTCCGCTCAGCTCAGGAACATTCCTTCTGGACATTTTCTCTCATGCACATTCAACAAAATCATTAAAAATTAATATTAGGGCCAACCAAACATTCTGTAATAACACTGATGTAAAAAAGATAAATATAACATTTATAGGATACAGTCCTACTTGAGGATTTTTTAAAAAATTTTGTCAATAGTGTCACTGATCTTTTTGGTCTGAACTCTAGTCCCCCGCCCCCACCACCCTCAAATTCATGCGTTGAATTCCTAACCTCTGATGTGACTGTATTTGGAGGTGGCATCTTAAAAAAGGTAATAAGGGTTCATGAGATCATAAGGGTAGGGCCCTAATCCAACGGGAGTGCTGTCCTTATAAGAAGGGGGAGAGGCAGTAGGGTTGCTCAGGCACAGAGAAGGCATTTGAGGACATGGAGAGAGGGTGGCCGCACTCTGCAAGCCGAAGCAGAAGGACTCAGGAGAAATCAAACCTGCTGACACCTTGATCTTGGACTTCCAGCCTCCAGAACTGTGAGAAAACTTATTCCTCTTGTTGAAGTCACTCAAGTTGTGGTATTTTATTAAGGCAGCTCTGGCCAACTCACACATGAATTGTGTTCCCATTTTTGCTATGAGTTCTAAAAAACTCAGAGCCAAATGTGAAGTTTATGGAAACCATACTGTTATTTCTCATGGTTCACATGTTTTGAGTCTTTCTTTTTTGTGACACAGACTTTTTCTATTTAAAATTTATTAGCTTATTATTTGTTTTCATTGTTTCCCGCCTCAAAGTCTTTGTAGGAAAGAACCAGGGTACAAAGAAATAAATAACAATTTTAAATGAATTCTTTGTGTTTATAGGTTTTCATCCTGTTTCACAGGCTTACCTTCTCAGTGTGTTGTGCTGGTCCCTATTCATTTTCTAGACCCTTTAATGTGGGAGTGCTGCAGGGCTCAGACTTAACTTTGTCCTGAGCAAACTGGCTCCCTGCTGGATCTCGGTCAGTCTCATTCCTTGAAACATCAGCATTATATACCTTTAGCTTAAACTTTTCCCCTGAACCCCTCACACAAATATCCAACTGTCTATTCAATTTCTTCACTTGGACATCTACCAGGCATCTCATATTTAATTTGTCCAAAGCCAAGCCGAACTCCAATTTTTTCCCATTCCTTCTGGTGGTGTTGATAAACCATCTTGGCCTTCTCCATCTCAGTAAGCACCAACTCCATACTTTCAGTTGCCTAGGCCTAAAACCTTGGAGTCACCCTTGACTTTCCTTTCTTTCATCTCCAGTTTCCCATCTTACAGCAAGTCCTGTTGGCCTTTCCAACAAAACCTCATCTAAACGTTGACCATTTTTAATGCCTCTTTTGCTACCAAAGTAAAAGCCGCCATCACCTTGCCTTCTGACAATCTTTCTGCTTCTGTGCTTCCCTCTAGTTTTATCCACAGCAGCTAGAGCATCCTATTAAAATGTAAGTCAGATCAGGGTACTTCACTGCTCAAAAACTTCCCCCTGGAAAGAGATGGTTTTCCATCTCTTCCGGATGAAAAGGTGACCAAAGGGCTAGTTTTACTTACCCCTCGGACATCAAGTGTTTTCCCCTGACTCCCCCGGTTATAGCCCTGCTGGCCTGCATTTGTTGCTGCTTTTGCCTGACACTCTTCTGCAGGCTATCTGCAAGTCTCACCCTCATCTTCAAGTCTCTTTATCGCTTTATTAATCAAATATCACTTTATTCAAGAAGCTTACGCTGTAGTGTGCTGGTATATGTCTAACAGCCAGCTCTCTGAGGAAAAATGTATGTTTGTATTCACATCAGAATGTGACTTTTAAAGTTTCATCTGCATTGTTGACATTTTATTCATCACTTTCTGAAGTTTAGGGGGACCATCGACAAATAATAAACCAAGCCCTGATTTGGTGCATTCATCAAATTTCGTGGTGTAAATATTCCCACCATGGCCAGTTTCAGGCTCCCACAGTTCTGTTATTTAAGGCGGCGTGGGGAACAGACAAGCCATAGTAGCACTCCCTTACATAGCAATTCCACTGTACAGATGCGATAGACTTGAATAACCTCAAAAATGTAGAAAAGAGTCAATTGTAGCAAAATAGTTAGGAAGTGATTCATTTAAAACACTTATTACCTTTGTTTTTATAAAGCTTATTTAATTTTAAGTTGATAGAATTTAATTTTTAGTGATGACTGTTTTTCAATGGGCTTACAGAATTCCTGGCAATCTGTTTGTTTTTGTGAGCCGGCAAGAGTAGGGTCTGGTATAGCATTGGCCATTTTGCTTATTGTCCTGTATCAGATGGCTATCCCTTCTAGTCACTCTTCAGCCCCCCTTATCCTGCTGTATTTTTCTCCACTAGCATTGAAGACACACACACACACACACACACACACACACACACACACTTTTTTTTTTTTTTCTTGCAATTGGAATTTAGGTGAAGTAAAACTAGGTAATTTGCTTTTTGCTTTTTTTTTTTTTGTTAAGATTTTCTTATTTATTTGACAGACAGAGATCACAAGTAGGCAAAGAGACAGTCAGAGAGAGAGGGAGGAAGCAGGCTCCCCTCTGAGCAGGGAGCCTGAGGTGGGGCCTGATCCCAGGACCCTAAGATCACCACCTGAGCTGAAGGCAGAGGCTTTAACCCACTGAGCTACCCAGGTGCCCCGATAATTTGCTTATTTTTTCATCTCTGTATCCCTAGTGCTTAGAATATGTCTTGTACGTGCTTTAGGTGCCTATTTATTGAAAGAATGGATGCGTATATTATATTTTGTTCAAAATAGGTATTAGCTTGGTATGGAAAAAGCAAACAACTAGTGATCAAAATAGTAGTCCAAGAAGCCGTGGTTTAATACTACTAATATTTTAATGTTTATCTCTAAGAGATAAATACTAAACCACATTCTGGTTGGAAATTTGGTATTATCCATTTTTGGCCTGGTATTTGTGAGTGTTATTTAATTTTTCTGAAATGAGTTTTTCCTATCTGCAAAATGGATACTCAGATTTTTTTGATTATTAATGAAAACACTATATTCAAAACAATTTGTTAAACTACAAAACATTATATAAAGGTTGGGTTTTCAACTCATATGTCATTACCCACATTGTACTATTGACATAGTTAAAGGCTTTACATCAAAGCCCAGGTTGGCTGAGTACAGACAAGCATAACCTGTTTTTTCCCAGCAACGTGCTTTCCCAAATAACATTATGCCTCATAAATATGCCAGAGTTCTTATAGCGAGTCAGCAGTTACATGAAATGTATAAGTCCTTGCAAGACTGTAAAGCCTTAAGAGAAAACAATAAAGTATTACTTTTATATTGTAGGAAAGAGGAGCTGTTGAGTGTTATAAATTTTTTAAATTTGTTTTTTTTTCTTTTTTTAAAATTTGAGACAGAGAGAGAGAGAGAGAGAGAAGGAGCACCAGCAAAGAGGAAGGTCATAGAGAGAGGGAGAAACAGACTCTGTTGAGCAGGGAGCCTGATGTGGGACTCCATTCCAGGAACCTGGGATCAGGACCAAAGGCAGATGCTTCACCGACTGAGCCACCCAGGCGCCATGAGCATCATAAATATTTACAACTATTACGACTACTACAACTTGCTTCCCAAATAGGAGTCTGAGTATTTCTAGATGTATGTAACACTGTCTAAGGGTGGGGCAGGGACTAAGGTGAGAGGACAAGATCCCCGTGACGTGCTTTCGTGGATCATCAGTTGTACTCCACCATAAATAATACAAAGCATTCTTTTGGAGAATAGTAACAATCGTATCAGTGTACACTTATATAGTTTTTAATATGTATCAGGCACTGTTCTAAATGCTTAACTTGTATCAAGTCATTTAATCCTCACAACTCTGTGAAGTAGGTGCAATTATTATCTGCATCTGGAAGATGGGCAAACAGAGGGACATAGAGGTTAAGAAATTTGCCAGTATCACACAGCTCATCGTGGGGAAGCCATGATTTCGACCTAGGTGTCTGGTTTAAGAGTCTGTGCTTCTGTTACTGTGCTATCTGTCCCGTGAGAAGAAAAAGGACTGCTTGCGTTGGCAGCACATACACAAAAAACTGGGGTGATACAAAGAAGATTAATATGGCTTCTGCATAAAGATGACTCTCAGATCCATGGAACATTTCATATTTTTCTGGATTGATGCCAGGTTTAGGGTATTTGTTTTAGTAACATCCTGTGGTTTAAAAGAACAATTATTGGACTTAAGTCAGAAGATTTGGGTGACAGGTCCTATGCTGTGGTTTACTAAATTAATAACTTTGGGTAAACAAACAAACAAACAAAACAAAAAAGAAAAGAAAAGAAAAGAAAAAGGAACCAATATAGCAATGTCTTCCAAACATCTAGGTTTTCAAGTACTCCCTTTATAATTCTTATTTATAAAAAAAAAATCCATGAAATCAACAGACTGGTCAGAGGTTCATGTTTTGTTCTAAGACACACTTGAAAATAAATTCGTATTTACTAAAATAAAAAGAAACGCAGGTGACTCTTGAATGAGGCGAGGGTTAGGGGCACCAGCCTCCATGCAGCTGAAAATCTGTATATCACTTTGGACTTCTGCAAAACTTTACTAATATGCTGCTGTGGGCCAGAAGCCTTATGATAGCATAACCAGTAAGTTAACACATATTTTGTATGGTCTATGTATGATATACTGTATTCTTACAATAAAATAAGCTAGAGAAAATAAAATGTTATTGAGAAAGTCACAAGTTATATTTTCAGTACTATAAAATAGTTGCGTATAAGTGGGCCCACACAGTTCAAACCGGTGTGTTCAAGGGTCAACCATATATTTATCTGTATTTCATTCCAGATGATCTCATCTATCATGATTGTGGACACATTGGATTATGGAGTAGATTGCAGCAAAACTGAAACAAACAGATAATCAAGATGTCAAAATTTGAACTCATGGCAAGTATGTTGTGTAGAGTTAAACCTTCTGGACACACTGTCCTGATGTCAGAGACACGTAGGTGAGAAGTGTGAAATCAACTGCGTAGGGACTGAGGCTTAGAAAACAAAACAAAATCTGAGGATACATATCTGTAAACAGTGGGGATTAGTCATGGGGTTTCTCAGGAGTCCTTATTATTTCCTGACATGCGGGATACACCCTGTATAACAATCCTTGTTCTCAAGTATCTCAAAGCCTACTGGGCAAGGCAGATCTGTTGATATTTTAAAGCAATGTGACATGGAATTTGAGAGAAATCTGCAAATGACAGTAAGTTTACATGGTAAGGAGCATTCGTGTTCTGTCTTGGAGAATTGGAAGGAGTTTATTTATGACTTCTAGAAAAAAATCTGGTTGAGAGAAAAAGACTTTGAAGCTTGCAGAAGAGAAGGAAGGGAGAAGCCTACCAGTGCCAGGCTCTTTTCAATCCTGGGAAATAATTATTAGCCAATTGCATGGAGGAGAAAAACGGACGCTGCGGAATCTATGCCGTATGTGCAGAATACATGGGCATGCTTAGTCCCTCTATCTCCAAGCTCAAACTCCCTTGATTTTTACATGTAAGAATTGGAGTTGGAGCTAGAATGTGTTTGCTTCAGGATTTGATCACATCAGGGCACGTCTTAGGAAGAAGTGATGTGAAGCCACCAGGATCCCCTGACATTGAAGCAGTATAATATGATGTCTAGGAAAGAGCATGTTTGGAATACAGCTAACTAGAAAGTTAGAGAAGTCTGCAAATTCACTTCAGGGTTCTGGGTCGGGAGATCAGATTTAATTTTGTTTTTTTTTTTTAAAAGATTTTATTTATTTATTTGTCAGAGGGAGACACAACAAGAAATGTCACACAAACAGGGGGAGTGGAGGAGGGAGAAGCAGGCTTCCTGCTGAACAGGTAGCCCTATGTGGGGCTCAATCCCAGGACCCTGGATCAAGACCTGAGCCGAAGACAGACCATTAACGACTGAGCCATCCAGGCGCCCCTAATTCCAGGTTCTATCTCTTGTCAAGTATGTGATGTGGGGTAATTAATTTCTTGATGCCTTTGTTTTTTTCATGTGTAAAACTAGTGACACCGCCTATTGAGGGGGTGGTCATAAAAGTTAAAATGAAAGTTTAGGCTCCTTGAATTCAGGTCTAAATCTCAGGATAAGGGAGTACGAATGGAGAAAAAGTGGAAATCAAAAGAGCAGAGCTATCTACAGTTCATGATGGCCATGGCAGTGGTGCTGGTTGCTACGGAAGTTAAAGCTCTCTCAGGGCACACGTGGCCCCCTCATTCCCAGGTGTAGACTTCAGTGGCTTGCAGCAGTGTGCATGGTTTTGTGTGAAACAATAGAGATCTCTTCAGTAAACATTCTGGCTACTGCACTGGATGTCAAGGGCTACAGGAGACATCACATCAGGAAGCTATAGTGGAAGAGTATAGCAAATAGTATTTTCAGAAGCACACATTCTTAATTTTTTGGGTGGTTGGCTCAGTTTTCCACAGAGCATGCTAGGACAGAACCAGAAAAATCTTGATGCCTGATTACCATTGTGATTATTTTTTCCCCTTGGGCTGGTGTGTTCTGGGAAACAGAGTTTCCACTTAAGTAATAGTGGAAGGGAAGGAACTAAGGAAATTTCTCCTAATAATAGAAATGGACAAGAAAGTGACAAATAATATTCAGTACAGGCAAAGGTGATGGTCAGCATCCAGTAACGAATAATAGAAAGATAGAAAGTGTGATTTCAAGGTAAAGGATTCTAAGATGTCAATTCAAATTCAAGGGTAGATTTTCATTTAATCACTCAATGTGTTATTTTAATACAAGTGAAATATTGGATATTATTAGGAAAGTTATTATCATGATAAAAGAAAGCATAGTTTTCTTTTACTCAAAAAACCACGGTGTGTTTTAGGCAACGTATTCAAGGAAGACAATAGAGCTATAAATAAATAAAGGTCAGTGGTAAAAGGTAATGAAAATTAGAGAATGGAAAACTTCCAGGTAGAAGCAGATTTAAAAGACTGGAGACTGGTGTGGAAAAGGCCCAGAAGGCGATAGAATAAAAGTTGCACAATAAAGGGTGTGGATGGGGAGAGTGTGGACTCAGTCACCAAATCCTTCAATCCCAGCATTATTAGGTAATCATTAAAGCTTCAAAAAAGCTAATTTAGGACAAATAAAGGGAAGATCTACCTCAAAAATGCATAATATACATATGGAATTCATCCTGAACAGGTTGAAAACGTAAATATCAAATTTCCAATTTGGAAGAGCAAGATCATCAATTTGTAAGAAACTAAACTTTTGGGCAGCTTGGGTGTTTTTCAAAGCTTTCGTTAACTCATGGGGAATAATTAATATGGCCTCTACCTGTCCACAGATGGAATTGGGGTACTTGGTTGAATGGTATTTTTTCCATCTTTTGAGAGAATTGAAGTGATTCCACATTTTATGGTCTCATTAGGCAGTGGCTGCGTTAAAAATGTAAACCCTGATATCAGACCTCCATTTTAGGGCAAGTTAGCAAATGGTGCCTATAATTCACCAGAACATTGTTGATACTTTGAATTGCAATCATTAACAATATTAACAACAAGAGATTTTTTTTAAAGGTAAAAATCGCTGTCTTATATAACTAAAGCACTCTATTCTTAGGCAAATCATAAGCCTCTTAGTCTGAGAGCAACTTGCTAAATAATTCTCAATGTGATATTTTAGTCTGAAAAAACAGAGGGCTTCCCATATCGTTATTGCTCTAGTACGAACTTTATGTAATAGTAACCAAAAACCCAAGCCTAATTAGTCTCTTCCAGTAAAAGTATTTGAGAAATTTTCCATTGCCCAATACTTTCCCATAATGGAAAATACACTGCATGGGAGGTATGTGTAAATATTTGATTCGTGTTTTACTGATTTCAGTGTCTCAACCTATCAATCATTAACACTTCAAAAAACAAAAAAACATATACCTGGTTGGTTGTTTCCAAAGTACATTCTTTTCTGAAGGATATTTAGACTCTTAGGTCCCTGGTGAACACCCAGTCTAATTTTTTAATGTCACAGGTGTTAAAAATGAGACCAAGAATGTGGAAGTGACTTTCACAGAGTCCTCCACCCAACCTCAGCTGGCTCTAGGAGCAAGATCTTCATGCTCCCAGCTCAGGGCTCTTCCTAAAACACTAAGGAGAATTGCTGTTCACCTTTTGTTCTGAAAGAAGGTGTGGAAATATAACAGCACTGTCATAGTTGTAGAAGTTGAAGTGAAGAAATTTAGAGATTGTAGGCACTGGCATTTATTTCCAATGCGATTATAGGTGGTCACTTAATAAAATTAAATAATGGCCTCTATAGAAGGAATTGTGAGAATGGCAGCTTGATATTTTACTACTATGAGGTAAAGTTTCCCAACCTAGTGCCTAGCATAGGGTCTGCATATAAAGGTGTTAGTTAAATCTGACTGGACAGCAATATGCTAAAGCCTGACCTCGTGGCAAAGTAAACTTTTCTTCCCTTCTCTGCTTGATAAATGAGCTTCTGTGTTTCAGTTTCCAAACCCTGTTCTTCAGCTGATCGTCATATTTTCAGTTTCTTAGGAGCAGAGGCGATGTGGGGTGACCCACTGGAGGTCAAGCTCCAAGGCGTTGCTGTAGGACGAGAAGGTTGCGCTGAGCTGGTGGGGAGGGAGGCACGTACTCACAGTACTCTGCGGTGTCGCTCTCTTCTGAGACTGAAACTAATAACTGAGATCCACATGGTGCTAATAGTGCAGATGCTTTGGTTTAGTTCCTCAAATAAAATAACTGTAAAAACTTCTAGTTTAGATCTGGGCCCTAGATTTATTATCTGTCAATAAACAAATTATTAGTTAAGTGAAATAGAAATTAGTTGCAGTAAGGAAAACGTATCATTCTTATTATTTATTTATTTATTTTTGCTCAGAACCAATTCAGGGAAATAAAAATGTTTTAAACCATGTTTTTATTTTCCTCGTGCAAGTGGTAATAACCTTACTGGGTTCCATGATGATGGTAAGACAAAGTACACGTGCATATTTTATTTATATCAAAAAGTAAGCGAAACTATTACGATCTAAACATATCTGAGAAGTCACATGGGGGAAGACAACTAGGTGCTTTGGAAACAGGCTGAGTGGAGGAGAGGAGGTGCAGGGTAGTGTGGAATGCTCTATCTTACTTTTCTCACATGAGAATGACAATAGTACCTAGTTCATAGAGTTGTTTTGGATATTAAATATAATGACATATGTTGATTAAAAATAAAAGGATCGAAAATAGTATACAAGCAAACACAAAACAAAACAAAGTAAGAAAAGAAAGAAAGAAAGCTGGGGTGGTTATGTTAAGAACAGGTAAACCAGATGTTACGATAAAGAATATTACCAGGGACAAAGAAAGCTATTATGTGATAAAGGGGTTAAATCATTAAGAAGACCTAACAACTCTAAATGTATATGCACCTAAATAAAAACAGAGCTTTAGGGGCGCCTGGGTGGCTCAGTGGGTTGAGCCGCTGCCTTCGGCTCGGGTCGTGTCTCAGGGTCCTGGTGTGGACCACATCGGGCTCTCTGCTTGGCGGGGAGTCTGCCTCCCTCTCTCTCTCTGTCTGCCTCTCTGCCTAATTGTGATCTCTGTCTGCAAATAAAGAAATAAAATCTTTAAAAAACAAAACAAAACAGAGCTTTAAAATACTTGACACAAAACATTGATAGAACAGAAATGAGAAATATATAAATTCACAATCCTAATTGGAGATTTTAACCCTCTCTCTTAGTATTAATCAAACAAATAGACAGAAAATCAGGTAAGATATAAAAGACTTCCACAACATAGTCAACCAATTTGACCTATTCATTGTTTATGGAAAATGCCATGCATCAGCAGCAGAATACATACTTTTTTCGAAGTACAGGTATAACATTCACCAAGACAGACGATATTCTAGGCCATAACACAGATCTTAATTAATTTAACTGGATTGAGATAAAATAGTACAAATTATGTTCTCTGGCTATAAAGAAATTAAAATGGAAATTAATAACAGAAATATATGGAAATTCTTGAAATATTTAAGAATTAAACAACATACTCTAAATAAAACATGGATCAAATAAGTATCACAGTTGAATTTACAAAATAATTCAGACTGAATTAAACGAAACTATTACACATCAGGATTTGTGGGTGCAATCTAAACAGTACTTGGTCAGAAAATTTCAGCATAAAATTCTTATGTTATAAATGAGACAGATCTCAAATTGATAGAAGCTTCAATCTTAAGAAACTCAAAAAAAAAAAAAAGAAGAAGAAGAAAGAAATCAAATTAAGCCCAAAGTAAGCATAAGGAAATAATAAAATGAAGGCATTAGTGTAATAGAAAGCAGAAAAATACAAAGAAAAGTCAATGGAATGTAACACTTGTTTACAAAGGTCAATAAAACTGATAAATCTGCAGCCAGACTGACAGAGGGGGAGAAAAAAGCAAAGGAGAGAGAGAAAAGATTATGTACCAATATTAGGAATGAAATAAGAGACTACGGGTACTTTAAAAAGACTAATAAAGAAATATAATGACTAATTTTATGCTAATAAATTTAGAAAGTTAGATGAGCTAGGCCAATTCTCTTGAAATCAGAAACTACCAAAGTTCATGTAAGAAGAAATAGGAAACACAATCATTCTATATCTATTTTTTTAAAGATTTTATTTATTTATTTGACGGACAGAGATCACAAGTAGGCAGAGAGGCAGGCAGAGGGGGAGGGAAGCAGACTCCCCGCTGAGCAGAGAGCCCAATGTGGGGATCAATCCCAGGACCCTGAGACCATGACCTGAGCCAAAGGAAGAGGCTTAACCCACTGAGCCATCCAGGTGCCCCAGTTTTATATCTGTTATAAACTATAGAAGTTACAGTGGAAAACTGCTCTGAAGGAAACCCCAGGATCAGGCTGCTTCACTGGTGAATTCTACTAATTAGTTGATTTAAGGATGGAGCAATACCAATTCTACACAAGCTCTTCCAGAAAATAAAACTCATTTATGATGAGTTTTCAACTCATTTTATGATGCAGCATTACTTTAATAAAGACATTTAAAAAAACCTAAACACTATCACTCACAAACATAGAAGCAATACAAAAATACTTGACAAAGCCTTAGAAATTGAATTCAGTGATATATAAAACATAAGACATTATCACCAAATGGGCTTATCCCAGGAATTCAAGTTTAGCTTAAAATGTGAAAATCAACCAATGTAATAAAAGTTATCAATGTACTAAAAATCATATCATCATTTCAGTACATGCATAAAATCCGTGCATATGTATTTCATTGTATGTTGTGCTTTTCACTTAGCTTTTTAAAAAAAAAATTTTCAATTTATTTCAATTAATGAATGCTTTTTAAAAAATTTATTGGACGGAGGGATCATAAGTAGGCAGAGGGGCAGACAGAGAGAGAGAGGGAAGCAGGCTCCCCACTGAGCAGAGCGCCTGATGTGGGGCTCAGTGAGGGGCTCGATGCGGGGCTTGATGCGGGGCTCGATCCCAGGACCCTGAGATCACGACCTGAGCCGAAGGCAGAGGCTTTAACCCACTGAGCCGTCCAGGTGCCCCACTGAATGCTTTTTCAAACGGTATTACCAAACTCATACAGAAAAGGCAGTCCTCCATCCCTTTTGTTTTTTTTTTTTTCACTTTTGGTTTTTGCTTTCCTGAAACAATCACTTTCAAATACTTTAGCTGCTTATTTTTGTATTTCCCTTCATGTTTGCAGATAACATGCTTCTTAAGCTTTTTATTTTTTATTTTTAGACATCACCTATGGCTTTTCTACTAAAGAAGATGAGAATTTTGTTCTCTCTTTCACACATACATTCAGATACATGTTTCTTCATGTGTCATAGCCCTCAAAAATGTAGTATTGCTTTTTTTAGCTCAATAAATAATCTGTGTTTAGATTATTATATGACTATTATTTGTGGTTAAGCCACATAGTGTACTATGCTTACACCTCTTGTTCAACTTCTTGTATTTCCTGGAGTTGGTACCGTTCAGAGTTAGTGTTTTGTTTCTGTTGCTTACTAGGATTCAACCCCAAATTCTTGCTATGAACTTAAAAGTATATCTCTTCTGAGTAGCTCACACATCATATATTCTTTTTTGTCTGGATGATACCTTTTCTTTTGTCTCCTTGATCCCATTTTGACTTGGTTGCTCTCTGGGCAATTCGAACAACTTTAGTCTTGGGATTTCTATTCGCTGTTATATTGATGGTTCTTCCCCATCTCTCCCTCTTTTTATCCTTCTATTTTCTCCCTTCCCACTTGTCTTACTTTGGGTATCCAGTTTGCAGCCGTCCCTGTGGGTTTATCCACTTAAAATTTTGTAACTGTTGTTGTATAGGTACTTGGGGCAAAGGTGAAGATGGAAATAAGGGTTCTGTATGTAACTGAAGCAAAGTTGTTAACTTTCCACAGATTTAGCTTGAAATACCTCAGGAAGTTGTTTTTTGACTCAAGCATAAATATATTTAGTCTTCCATAGAACACTCAGAATGTAAAGTGAAGTCATGGGAGATTTAGGTATTTGCTAGTTTTTAGTTTTTCAAACAGATCCAAATTACTGATTCTTTGATAAAGGAATTTAGGGTGTCCAAATCTCCTCTTTATACTTGTGTTTCTTTTCTAAATTTTATTTATTTTTCTTCTTAATACAACAAAAAAGTAGTTAGGACATTGTGAAATAGCATAGTGAGATAGTAATGTTCTACATTTGCACAGTGCCTTTTATCCTGAAAATTTGCCAAGTACTTTATAACTTGAAGCAGAGATTGTTTTGTTCTCAATTTAAGAGCACCTCATTCTGTGATGAAATATTATGATATTATGAGGTACAGCTATACAAAATAGTATTTTAATGAAAAATACATACCTTTGGGGAAAATATAAGAATCAGATGACCTTTGCTGCCAAAAATTTTCAATGGGCATAGCTCATTAGGCTTTTTCAGTTTTTTTTTGTAGGATGGCATCTAAATTCTACTAGGGAACTTAGTTGGATTTCTTACTTTGAGTTAGGGATAAATATTATCCATCACTTGGTTATTGGTAATATGCCTTATAGCATTTTAATACTTGAAGTCAGCATCTCCAAACTAACTAAAAAAAGATGTTCCATTAAGACCGCCCAAAGGTCAGAGACATAAATAAAGGGTTTTGAAAGGAAAATTATTATTTTGTAGTATTTTTAGTTTCCAAAGTAATAGTAACCCCGAGGTTTTACCAAGAATGTTCATATATATGTCTCAAATTCTTAATATCCCAAATGAATCTTAAGAATATAGAGCCACACTAAGGTAGCAAAACTAGATGTTCTATTTTTTTAAAAGACTATTTTAGAGAGAGAGACAGCATGAGTGGAAGAGGCAGAGAGAGAGAGAGAATCTCAAGCAGACCCCACTCCAAGTGTGGAATCCAATGTGGGGCTCTATCCCAGGCCCCTGAGATCATGACCTGAGCCGAAACCGAGAGTTGTTGCTCAACTGACTGTGCCACCCAGGCGCCCCTAGATAATCTGTTTTGTAGACTACTCTTTAAACTCTGTAGTGACACTGCTTCTTTAGTAGTCAGACTTCTGGCAACCCCAAACCAAACCTGTAGCTGAGAACCTGCCTATAAACATAAAAAGCATCTGAGTGGTCCCAACAGATGTCAAAAAAGCTAGCACTTTATTTGTGGTAGAGACACGCCAGCCCTCTCACTTAGCAGATATTCCATTCCACAACTATTTATGAAAAAGGAGAGGCTGCTCTCTGTAGACACAATGACAACAGAGTCTATAATATTTTAAAAAGATTTCCAAAGATGAGCAAACAAATCTGTATCGCTAACTACTATTAAAGAGAAAAGTGATTCTTATTGGACTTCTCTTTCTCCAGCTATACTGAAATTTTCTTTTTTCTTTTTCTTTCTTTTTTTTTTTTTTAAAGATTTTATTTACTTGTAGAGAGAGATAGCACAAGGAGGAGAGATGCAGGCTGAGGGAGAATCAGGCTCCCTGCTGAGCAAGGAGCCCAATGCGGGGCTCGATTCCCAGACCCTGAGATCATGACCTGAGCTGAAGGAGCCACCTATACTGAAATTTTCTTACATCAAATAAAATCCCCAACCTACATTAATTTAAAACCCTCTATTACCTGAAAAGCTCATGGTGATGTTCGAAATACATCAAAACTCTCAGGTATAGAAAATAGGATGGATTACACCTTACATCATAATTAATGGCAATTTCATTCATACAACCAACAAACATTTTATTGGTTGCATACTCTAAGTGCTAGGTACTATTCTTATGAGAAAAATATTAGTGGACAAAAGAAACAAAATCCCTGATCTTGCGGAACTTATATTCTACCAAAAAGAGATGGATAATAAGAATAATGAATTAGCGAATGTTAAAGTGTGTCATAAGTCGTTAAATATTATGGGGAAGAAAAATAGAGCAGGGTAGAGGGAGCTAGGGAGGCTGGAGGCATGGGCGATGATTGTTGTTTTAATTAGGGTGGCCAAGCTAAGGCCTGGCCCAAATGGTGCTTTACACAAAGACTGGTGGAGGTGAGGGCTGTCTGGGAATAGTATTCCAGGCTGATGGAAAGGTCAATAGGAGTGTGCTTGGTGTATTGCAGAAACAGTGAAAAAACCAGTTTCCTGAGCAGAGAAAGAGGGAGAAAATGTAGTCAGTGAGATGGGAAGGGGAATGCCCACCATGTGCAATTTTAGTCCATTTTCGGGAACTCTTACTTTTACTTGGAGAGACCTGAGGAGCCATGGTGGGTTTTGAGATGATATGACAGAGTTTAAAAGGATCCTTCTGGCTGCTGTGAGAATAGATAATAAGGGGTTTAGGGTAGAGAGAAGAGCAAGATAGGCAGGCAACTGCGATACTTCAGGTGAGAGTTTATACAACTTCCACACACATTAAGCATCTTATTAAAACATAATTCTCTACATCTATCCTTATATTAGAAGTAATCACATGTTCTTAATTCTTATATGCAACATGACATAAAAAGAGATCGGCCATGCACACAGCACTTTCCCAGGGAGGCTACCTATGCCCAGGGTTTGCTCTAGCTCAAGGGTTTTGGAGTCTGCTCCCTTCCTCCAACCTGCCTTGGGGTGAGTGGTGAAGGAGTTGGCCGGACGGCAGCCATCCACAGCCTGCTAGGCTTTCAGGAGTGGGCCTGGGACAAAAGGCTCTCTCAGTTTTGAGCTGCGTCAATCAGATCCTTCCCAGAATTTTAACTGAGACGGATGCAAAAAACCAGTTGAAAACTGAAAGAGAAAAGGACACACAGGAGCAGGTGGGATAACAGTGGAATAGTAGAGTAAAGAACATTTGTGAAGTCCTGTTCCTCAGACCCATAGAGAATATGAAGAATCAGAAAGAACTTGCAGTTTCCGACCCTAGGACATTGATTCTGAGTAGTTCCTGCTGTTTTGGGATTTCCACATATGTTTGAACTTATATGACCATCCACTCTTCCAGATAAATGGGGGGAAAAAATTTCTCTTTCCTACAAATAAACGGGCCTAATAGAAATCATAACCACTAATGTATCAGTCTTCCTGCACTCGTGACCATCTATAAATCATTTTAGGCTATCATTTAGGCTCTCAGATTTTAACAAAAGATGTACACTCTCTGTGTCCTTAAGAAGCAGCGGATGAGGACACAGACTTAGCCGCCAGACTGCCTGAGTTCCAAGGCTAGCTCCAACCCTTAACATCTATGTGATTTTGGGCAGGTAACTTAACCAGCCTTTTTCAGTTTCCATTTCTAATAAAAAGAGATAACAATATCTCTTGGAGTTTTTGAGACACTTAAATGTGTGAATATGGAAAACCCTCAGACGATACCCGGTATGTAGCAAAGAGGCCATAATATCCTGATGATGAAATAAACCATTATTCCTATGTGATAAAAAAAAAAAAAAAAAACCCAGGTGACTGCTATTGTGTGTGAGTTAACTGCTATTGCTAAGACAGGGGTATTCACTATTTTATTCTTTCAAAGAGTTAGACAATTTCTACCTTGTATCTGGCATGTTTCAGTTAACAAGGCTTTGTTAACTGCAGAGCAACAGTTACCTGTGGGAAAGGGGGAACAGCAGGCACAGAGTTTGGTACTTGGTCTACACAGGAAGGACCTGATATTTGGTGTGGGGAAAATGATGCTGACACTCTAGGAACTCAAAACTTACTCATGATTACAGTCCAAGCTCCATGAGAACTGAGAGGACTTTGTTTTTTGTTTTAACTGCCACATACCAGCACCTGGAATATAGTAGCACTCAATAAGTCTTTTTTGAATGAGTGAGTAAAATGTTGAATAAATGAAAAGTAATCTCAATGAACAAGAAGGCAGCCAGAGGATTTTGAAGTGAAGAGAGAGTTATAAATAAAGGGCTATAAAAGCACAAAGGGAAGGGTAATGCATTCTGACCAGGGTGTTGGACCACATGTGTGGGGATGGAAGATTCAACATCAACAAAAAGCAGAGGTTTTTTTTGACAAATGGTCCAGTGGGCTGGAGCTCAAAGGGAAAGCCTTCCCACCAGAGAGAATTCTAAAGGATCAGAGATATGGAAATGCATATTCAATCTGGAGAACAGAGAGTTGCCTGGGTGGTTGGAACTGGGAAAAACTGGTGGAGGACAAGAACAGTCCAAAGGGTATGACGAAGGATAAGACTGAAAAGGTTTGGAACCAGAATATAAAATGACCTCCTGTCTCATAGTTTGGATTTTATCATTTATGCATGAAATTAAAACAAAAATAGTTTCTATTCAATTACATACCTATAAATTCACAATATTTAAACAATACCAAATATTCCTCAAGATAACATAGGCCTAATAGTCTCTGAGGTTTTATTTATTTATTTATTTATTTATTTACTTAATTAAAGATCTTATTTATTTATGTATTTATTTGACAGAGAGAGAGAAAGAGAGTGCACAAGCAGGGGGAGTAGCCTGCAGAGGGAGAGGGAGAAGCAGGCTTCCTGCTGAGCAAGGAGCATGATGTGGGGCTTGATCCCAGGACCCTGGGATTGTGACTTGAGCTGAAGGCAGAGAGGCTTAACTGACTGAGGCATCCAGGTGACCCAATCTCTGAGATTTTAAAAGGCAATTCTCATGGTAGTGTGGAAAGAGACTAGAGTAGGGAGAGACTAGATCTGGAGAGACTGTTAGTTATAGTACTAAGTCTTCTAAGAGAAAAACGCTTTTAAGATTTCTGGAATGTCAGCAAACAGTTAACTCCATTAATCATGTTCAATTTCTGCCAGAGCTTCTATACTCAAACAATGCTTTTGAATGCCTTTTCTTCATTAGAGTCGGTTCAAGAAATACATACTGTGGTCCTATTAAGCATTGTGCACTTTGGGGCAGGCAGAGCAAGACAGAACCAGAATCTCCCCATCTAGTGGGAGGTAGATCTCAGGCATGGCCATAGGGAGTAATCAAATTTTTAGATTTTTGATAATCTGATGGTTTAAAAAAAGGTGCAGTTTTCACTTCTTTTCTCTCTCTCTCTGTCTTTTTTTTTTTTCTTAAGATTTTATTTATTTATTCGACAGAGATCACAGGTAGGCAGAGAGGCAGGCAGAGAGAGAGGAGGAAGCAGGCTCCCTGCTGAGCAGAGAGCCCGATGGGGGGGGGTGGGTGGGGGGGCTTCATCCCAGAACCCTGGTATCATGACCTGAACCGAAGGCCAAAGGCAGAGGCTTTAACCCACTGAGCCACCCAGGTGACCCTTCTTTTCTCTTTTTAAGAGGGTGGATATCATTTTATATTTTAAAGAGCTATTTTCTGAGAAAACTGTTCTAGGCTCTATTTTGTCCATTCGGATTGTTGATCTTTTCTCATTAGTTATATATTAAGGGAAGTAGTTGCTCATGTTACGAAATGCAGTGTTTTCTCCAGTCTTTTATTGGCCTTTGTTTGTAGTTCTCTTATTCAGAATCTTTAAATATAGTGGATATGGCCATTTTTTCTTTTATGGTTTCTGAGTTTCATATCACATTTGGAGTAGCATTTCACACTCATAAAAATGCTTCTGTGTTTTGGTATTTTTATAATTTCATTAACCTATTTAGAGTTTATTTTGATTTAACTTATATTTTTCTCCCAGTGGTGACCCAGTTATTTCAACACAGTTTATCAATCCATAACCTAACTTTCCAGCACTGATCTGAAATTCCTCCTTTAGTTTGGTTCTATTTGATCCTGCATTACCATATAATTCTCATAGATTTAAATTTACTGATGTTATTTGTAATATGTTTTAATGAAAGTTACTCCCCCTTATTTCTTATTTAATCATCTACTTTTTCCCAGTTTTTTTTTATCAGCATCAATTGTGATCTTTTCCCTTGATGATTATTATTTTTTTTACCTCATAGATCCTCCCTTTTAGAATCATGTTGGCATTGTTTCATGACAATGCTAAAACATGTGTTGGACTGACTGTATATTTGATCTGAAGTTTGCTACTTCTCTGATATTTTCTTCACCAGGCTCTAGCCATCCTCGTTTTCATTTTTCTCAAACACTCCAAGCTTGTTTCTACTTCAGAGACTTTCTACCTGCTGTTCCTGTTTCCAGGAGATTTCTTTTCTGATCTTTGCATCCCTTTTCATCACTAGTGAGATGTCACTAGTCCAACAAGCTTTCCATGACCTATTTGGATGAGGTACCTCCCAACTTACCCACACCAATTCTCAGGTGCTTCATTTTGTTTTTTGCAGGAGTTTATCACTGTCTAATAGGATTCCGTATTATTCATGGCTTATTTATTTACCTTATCTTTCCACTAGAATATAAGTTTCATGAAGGCAGATATCTTGTCCATCTTTCTTGCCCTTTTATCCCCAGGGCTTAGAGCTGTGAATGGCATATGTCAGGCCACTAATATTTGGCAAGTAAATATTTGTTGAATGAATGAGTCCTTGCTTTTTCTAAGAATATCTTCTTATTCTCCAGAACTCTGTGGAGTTGATTGGTCTCCAATCCCAATCAGCATGCTCTGGGCCAATCCTTCTGCTTTTCCATGTTAATTCTCAGCTTTCTATTTGGAGAATGGTGGTCATTGCTTTCCTTCCTTTTAAGAACAGACAGGGTCCCAAGAAGGCCAGTCTGGTGTGAAGGGCTAGCAAACCTAGGGGTAGAGGGTCTTTGGTTACAAGGGCCAGCATACTTGCAAATGGAATGGACCAATTCATTTATTTTGAAAACAATTGGTTTTAGTGTACTGTCTTGTTAATAACCAATGCTGTATGGTAGTTTTAAGAAATAATAAACATTATATATATATATGTATATATATATATATACACACACACACATATATATACACACACACACACGTACATATGTGTGTGTGTGTGTATAAAATAAATCACTAAATTTTACTCCTGAAACCAAAATTACGATATATGTTAACTAACTAGAATTTAAACAGTAATTTAAAAAAATTAATAAAGGGTTTATAGGTAAACTTTTATAAAAAAATAAACTTTTTTTCTTCTCTGTCTCTTAAGGCTTGCAACAAATTGAATATACCATGTAATTGTTTTCTGGTTGACGTGTTATTAAAAATTGCCACATGCTTAATCAGTGTAATTAACTGGATTTCTGAAGTGAAAACGTTTGGAATAAAGTTGGATTTTTGAACAAGGTAGGGTGAGATAAGAGTCCAATAATTGTAAGAGTTGAAGGTTGGTGCCAAGGATCTGAGAAAACTGGGGTTCTTGCTGATCACAGAGAAGCCTTTAGTGGGTTATAGCTTTTGATTAGGATACTAAGGTCTGCAGACAGTTCTGCTTTTCAGCATGCCTTTAGCCCTTAGTCTGGGGAGGTCGAGGCAGATACTCACTCCACTCTCTTTTCCCTGCTACCACCTGGCTGGAGCCTCACCTGGCCAACAATCTGTCCTGATCTTGTCAGCAGTAGGTGGAGTCCTGAAGGCAGCAGTGAGAGAGGCGTGTGTATGTGCATGTGTGTTTGGGGTGGGGAAGGGAGCTGTACAGCAGGGGTGGTGAGAGGCAAGCCGGTTCTTTGAGAAGGAAACTGGGTCCTCTGTTAGCTCCAGGGTCTTCTTTGAAAATTATTATTTTCAAGACCATCTCTACCTCATTCTTTCCTCCACCCATCCATTCATGTATCCAATAGATTCATCGACAATTTTTTGGAACCCTTATTATTCTATGGGGATACTGTGGTGAACACAATGAAGTCCTTGTTCTCATAGAGTTTACATTCTAGTGAAGAGATGATGAAACAGACAAACAAATATATAATATTTCATTTGATAATACGAGCCTTGGAGAAAATACAGTAGGGTAAGGAGAAAGAGAGGGAAGATATTGGTGGGGCTACTTTATATAGAGAGGTGGCGAGGAAAGTTCTCTCTGGATATGTAACATTTGAATTTGAAAACAATAAAGGGTGGCCTATTTGTGTTTTTCTGGGGAAACTGATTTCATAACCCATTAATGGGCACCATACATGGTCTGGAAAATTCTGATAAGACTTTGATAATTTGGCAAGGTTGGAATATCATTGTAAATGAAATGGGAAAGCATTAGAGAATTTCAAGCTGAAAAATAACATGATCTAGGGGCACCTGGGTGGCTCAGTGGTTTAAGCCTCTGCCTTCAGCTCAGGTCATGATCTCAGGGTCCTTGGATCGAGCCCCACATCGGGCTCTCTGCTCAGCGGGGAGCCTGCTTCCTTCTCTCTCTCTCTCTGCCTGCCTCTCTGCCTACTTGTGATCTCTCTCTGTCTATCAAATAAATAAATAAAAATCTTTAAAAAAAAATAACATGATCTGACTTCAAATTCAATTTCAAAAGAATTGCTATTCTTTGGATAAGAAATAGACCTTGTGGGTGCATAGGATGGGGAATGTAGAAGATGAGACACCCGTCCATTCAGTCCTTCTTATTATTTTATTCACTTATCACCGTGAGAATTCATCAAACTTCATCAGGTATGCTAAAAATAGGGCAATAACCAGCCAGCTTTTATTTATTTATTTGACAGAGAGACACCATAAGCAGGCAGAGAGGAGGAAGCAGGCTCCCTACAGAGCAGAGAGCCTGATGTGGGGCTGGATCCCAGGACGCTGGGATCATGACCAGCCAGCTTTTAAATGGACGTCTCAAAATTGGTGTTTTCAAATGAAAGAACACACAGAAAATCTGACACAATTGGTGCTCAGTAAACTTCAATTTTCTCTATCTACCCTTCAGTCGTAATTGAATCTTCTCCTTGGCTGAACAAGGGTTATCTGGAACAGAGTCCAGTTTCTCTACAAATCTGATTTAATTGTTCCATCTTGGTTGGCCTCGGGACATCTTCCATTGATGCCACACTTATCTTCCGGGATCTCCACCCACACAGCCAATGTCTTGACTCAGCTGGTCTCTCCATGGTCGATCAGAGCTTTCTGTCCTTCATAAATGACTCAAGGCACATGATAACTTTGCTGTTGCTGCTGATTACAGAGAAGCTCTTGATTGTGTATATTTTGCCCTTTAACACAAGTAGCTAATGAATGAGAAACTGCTTTTTTAAGGAGAAAAGTTCCTTGGCAAAGAACAGAGTGGAAGCTCTTTTATCCCAGAATGTGCTTGATAGTTCTTGTTTCTTTCTCTGTATCAGCCTTCCCTTCTTCTTCACTCTGTTTTATGTCCTGGGAGGCTGACTTTTATGGACCACACCAAAGGCTGCCTCACTCTCTGGTTTCAGGTTTGGTCTGGCAGACTGGAAACATCAGTGAGATCTGAAAATGAGAAGAAAATGGGTTGGGAGTATTTATTTTTCCATCTTCTTTATGCCAGATTACCACCGATTGGTTTTGTCCCTGTGCTAAAGGTCACAATTCCTGAGGGCAGCCCTCTATTACAACTATAGGCGTACTTCAGAGATGCTGTGGGTTTGGTTCCCGACCACTGCAATATAGTGTGTCAAATGAATTTTTTTGTTTCCTAGCGCCTATAAAGTTATGTTGACACTATACTGTAGTCCCTGAAGTGTCCAATGGCATTATGTCTAAAAAAGCAAGGTCTAGACCTTAATGAAAAAAATCCTTTATTGCTAAAAAAATGTTAGCTCTGAGAGTCATAATCACAGATCACAGGTCACCATTACAAATAGCATAATAATGAATAACTTTGAAATCTTGTGAGAATTAACAAAATATGTCACAGAGATGTGAGGTGAGCAAATGGTGATGGAAAAATGGCACCCCATGGGGCCAATAGACTTGTTCCAAGCGGGGTTGCCACAAAACTTCAAGTGGTAAAAACAAACAAAAAAACAAACAAAAAACCTCCTCACAATTTCTGTGAAGCACAATAAAGTGAAGAGCAATAAAAAGAAGTAGGTCTGAATAGCTCCTTTCTCTGGTTTTGAGTAGCTCCTTCTAACCCTTCAGAGTAAGGGGTGGTAATGGCTCCTGATAGCTCCGGTACCTGGGAGCTTCACCAGCCTTTGTGGGTTTCTCTTAGCACTGCCTGTCCCTTTGTGTCAATGCTATATTAAACTCTCTTCAGTTGACTTGTTTCCTGCTAGTCCCACAGATGGATACACAGAGGCTTCTCTGCAGGAGTAGCTGACTGGGGAAGTATAAACCTTGGTACAGAAAAATACTTAAGAGTATTCAAACACCAGAGACAATTTTATCTTAACGTGACAGGAAAGGAGACTTTCAAATGGATAGGAGGCTATCCGTTTAGCCTAGAGCTGTCAACACATGTATACTTATGGCCTACATGTAGTCCATTCAGAGGAGGTTTGGCATGGGGGTGCCTGGTTGGCTCAGTCCATGGAGCGTGTGGCTCTCTCCATCTTGAGGTTGGGAGTTCCAGCCCCACATTGGGGGTAGAGATTATTTAAAACAAAACAAAACAAAGAGGCATTGGCAGAATTATTTTGAGAGGAGAGAGTTTTATATTAAGCATCAAATAGCTACTTGTATACTTTTGAGACCCACAAAAGGTGAGGCAGATGAACAATATCTTTATAAAATTCTTTTTCGCTGGGAAAGAAAATAATTAGATATGAATGAATAAGAGCTTTCTAGTTGTGAGACACAACGAATACTGGTTCAGTGTGAATCATGAAGTGAGAGGGAGTGTTGGTTCAAGGTTGCGTGGCATGGCATTTTAGAGCACATCTTCTGGGGCTGTCTTTTTTGGGTTCAAATCCTGCCTCTGCTATTTACTAGTTGGGAGGCATTGGACAAGTTACTTAGTATCTCTGTGCCTTAGTGTCCCACATTAACATCGGAAAAATAGGAGAACCTGACTTATAGTATTGTAATGAGGAATAAGTGAGTTAATTTATGTAAAACCTTTGAGAGGGTGCCTGGTGAGAAATGTTTAGTAATTCTATTTATTTGCATTATCCCAAAAGTAGACATGAAGTTGCTGGGGTAGGGACAGATTACTATTTTTTTACAAAAAGAACCTTATTTATTGCCTTTCCCTTCAGGTCTTCCCCCTTGTGGTATGATGCAATGAGAACTAATGGACAGGCCTATACCTGGTGGTGGATGTTGTACTTAGGACAGGAACCCCCAAAATATGAATCTGGAACGATTATAAGAGAGGGATGGCTGAGATACTTTTCTTTCTTACTGTAAACAAACTCTCCTTGGAAAAAGAAGGGGGAAGGATCCTGGGTTTTAACTCTCTGGAATGTAAATAAATGTCTGCTGGCGTAGATAAGACAAGTGTTTTTAGGTTTACAATCCGTGGAATATCTCTATGGCTTGGGGTGTCATCTGTCCTTAGAAGTACAAACACGTATCTCTGGGGAGAGGAATTGTTTGTTATCTATTCAATAATCTTTTAGATTTCAAGGCTTGTCCTTTAACCTAAGTCCTAGTAAAAAAATTTTCCAGAAAGCCCTAACTGTTAGAAACATTACAAAATTTACTTCCTGACACCTGACACGTGGTAAACCTATGTCAATGTCAGCTATCAGGATCTTGTGAATGGTCAGAAACCACGGGAACTGTGCGGTGACTTTAGAGATTTCTTCCTCCCGGGAGTTGTTTGATAAACTATCAGCATTAATACAGAAGTATACAGAAAGCAGTTTCTTAATGAAAGGCAAATATATATATATATATATATATATAATCCAAAGTTATTTATTATCATAATAATTATGAATGTAAAACGTCACATTTATGGAGTCAAAACTTGCATTTTATGGAATAGGAAAACAAAGCTCATGCAAGGTAAGTACCTTGCCCCAAAGTTCTACAACTAGTAAGTGGTAGAGCCATGATTCCAATGCATGTTTATATGACTTCAAAACTCATGCTCTTTACTGATTCAGTTAGAAGCTGCATCTGTGTTTTTCCTTGTTCTTCGTCTTCTTCTTCTTTTTTTTTTTTTTTAAGATTTTATTTATTTACTTGTCAGAGAGAGAGAGAGAGAGCAAGCACACAAGTAGGTGGAGGGAGAAGCAGGCTCCCCACAGAGCAAGACGCCCAACATGGGGCTCAATCCCGGGACTCTGGGATCATGATCTGAGCCAAAGGCAGATGCTTCAACGACTGAGCCACCCAGGAGCCCCAACTAAAAATATTTTAATGACCAGTCCATTTACAGAGATGTGGGCGGGGTTAAAGTCGTATCAGTAAGGCATCCAGATACCAGCTACGGGGACAGGCAGTTACCACTCTGTGGCCTGAAAAGGCAAGAGGTGAAGCACTGTTGCCAGAGCCAGGAGAGATCTGGAGCCTTGGAGGAGTGTGCCTCGTGGGAGCTGCAGCTCTGGGAGGATCTGGCGGTGCGGTGCTGACACAGGACAAGGGGAGGAACAGGAAAGGAATTCCCTGACCTCTCTCAACTCTTACCCTCCAATCTTGGCTCACATCTCTCTCTCTCTTTTTAAAAGATTTTATTTATTTATTTGAGACAGAGAGATCACAAGTAGGCAGAGAGGCAGGCAGAGAGAGAGGAAGAAGCAGGCTTCCCGCTGAGCAGAGAGCCCGATGCGGGGCTCAATCTCACGCGAGATCATGACCCCAGCTGAAGGCAGAAGTCTAACCCACGCAGCCACCCAAATGCCCCTTTGCTCACATCTCTTACTTGTCCAAACCTACTCAGAAGGCAAAAGAGCTCATCATGCGACTTCACTCTGTTCAATAAAATGTAAGAGGAAGTCAGTTGTAGTCATTTCTGGGAAAATTTGGCTTTCCTGATAAAAGAGGTCAGGCATGATGTCATTTTCTTCTTATTTCTTCTTTAGTTCCCTGAACGAATGCATGATGGCCAGAGGGCAGCAATCATCTCCCAATCATGAGGCCATAGGCATGAAGGTGAAAGATAACAGGCTCAGGGTAGGAGCAGCATGATACGAGGAGTGTGGGTCTCTGGCAGCATTGTTTAGCAGTTTAGTAAGCTTCTGGGATCACTGTCTTCAGACTTTTTCATTTATAAATGATTTTTGAGTCTCTTACTTTCATCTTGTCCAAGTCCTACATGATATAGTGTATAGCTTTCATGGTTGGTCTGATGAGATACAATAAAATCTGTCCCATTAAGGAACTGCCCAAAATAGCGAGGATGAAATATTCTTATGATTGAGGAAGTAAAAATAAGGCATCTCAGTTTGTATAGGACCAAAATGAAAAAAGTGAAACTTATTTTATCCAATAGCTTATACAATAGTACATTTTTACTGCTACATTTTTGTTCACTGTTCTCACTTTTTTTTTTTTTTTTAAGATTTTATTTATTTGACAGTGAGAGAGAGCGCAAGCAGAGGGTGGGGAGCAGGCAGAGGGAGAAACAAGCTTCGGGCTGAGCAAGGAGCCCAGCGCTGGGCTTGATCCCAGGACCACAGGATCATGACCAGAGCCAAAGGCAGACGCCCAGTGACTAAGCCACCCAGGCGCCCACACTGTTCCCACTTGTGATACTTGCTTGATAATTGGCTTTGATTGGACTACAGGTTCTGTGCTGCTGGGACCATGCCTGTCTTGCTGACTGCCTGCTTCCAAGGCCTCATCTAGTGCCTGATGAAGAGTAGGTTCCCAATGGCTAGTTAGTGACTTAAACCAACATTGCCCAGAGTCGTTAAAGTCACACCTTGACTTTGTTTTCCTCGACCTTTGCTGAAGTCAAGATCTTGCTATAATTTTCTTGGATTAAAAATTCTCTTAGTCACAGCTTCTCAAGAAAAAATTTATCTTGTAAGAGCTGAAACATCAGAGACTGATTTTTCTACCACTTATTAATATTTGAGGATATTCCCTTGACTGTGAGTGAATGAATACGCGCAGCAATTTATAGTTTTGGGTCACAGGATCGGGCATCTAGAAGTTGTTGTTCAGGCTGTGCTGGAATCTTCTGCTTATTTAAAAGAATTATGCCCCTATTCATTTGTTTGTCCAGCCCTGTAGACAAATACTTCATATCCAAGCCACAAAACTAAAAGCAGATTTACTTTTAGTAGGAGGAGGATGAAAACTAGAAGACAAGCTGCATTTTATTGGGGAAGAAGGTGGGTGGAGGACCTGCTTTATTGTGAAAACATTTTATTTTTATTTTGAGGTGTTATTCATAGTGGAATTTGGTTACAAAAAAAAAACACCTTGTGCAACTGGAATGTTGGTCTAAGTACGGGGAAAAGTCATATAAATAACTTTTATTTTTTTAATGGCTCGCTTTGTTATAAAAAATACATAATCTAAATGCTGTAGTTTCTGTTCTGTCATATGGCTGCAATTACATATGGAGTTAGAAATGATCATGCTAATATTTGTTGTGCTATCCTGTTAAGTACTAGAGATATAGAGATAATTAGGTGCATGTTATAGCTTTTCAAATCAATAACATGAAGAAAACAGGTCTCTAATGTAGGCTGTCATTTATTGGAACTGATTGGTATAAATTTTATCTACTCATTATATCTTAGATTGATTTTAGATGGGAGCAGAATTTTGAGGGAGCAAGAGTATTTTGAACATTTAGGTAATTTGATTATTGCTGACCGTTCTCCATAATCCAGTCACAAGAAGACAGTGTCCCTTTTCATAATCTTATTTTAACCAAGCTACCCACAAAGAGAAAAACAAATTTATAATAATTCAGTTTTAAACCCTTCTGAGCTGGTAGGAAAAGGATTAGAGTGTAAAATTGAAGGGAACTGATTTGACTGGCAAATGACTATGAACTGTTTTCTTGTTCTGCCTGTTTGTTTCCCAAACATTTCAGATTAGCACATTAAACAGTTGAGAATCTGTGTTGAGGCACTTCACATTGTGAAGGTAGATCAGAAATAGTCTGTTTTCTTTCCTATAATCTTTTTCTGCTTACAGTTTTAGTTTTCTACACGTAGGTTAGGGAAAAAAAAAATACAAGTTTGTGGCAGAGCAATAGCCATTGTATTTACTATCTTGGGGGGAAAAGGGGAAAAGAAGTAAATGCAATAAAAAAGAAAGCCCTATAAATTCCCAAGTGTTGGTCTTTTTAGGTAACTCTTAGGAGCTTTGGGCTCCTCATCTGAATACAAAAGGACAGTGTCCAGAACTATGAAAGATGTAAAAACACAGCATGTGGGTTTCATGAGCTGTTTCATGCTGTAGTCACACAGAAAGTCAAGGTGATGGTCTGTTCTTGACTTATACTTAATGAAGGAGAATTTTAAATCAATACCTTAATGCAGCCTACCTACGGTTACCTGGAATACACTCCCAGCACATACGTAAAAGGAAAGCTCTTTGTTTGTATGTGTGAAGGAGATGGAGGGATGGGAGGAGGTTGTGGGTTGAGTAGTTCTAATATCAATTTTACAGCATCTCTTTATGACTATAATTGCTTTTATGGGGTTTAGCAACTCCCAGTTGGATCCATTTAAATTTAATTTGCATTGGAATTGCAAAATTTGATAAGGGAAACCAAATCCCTGTGGATCATTAAAACATTGGATGCTAGGGAGTTAATATATCTTACGAAATACAGTGTGAAACAACCATATTTTGAGAAAAGCCGGGTATCATGGTCCATGACCTGAAGGAACTGCCATCTACTCTCCACGTTTTCCACGTATTTTCTTGTCATGTCAAGTGACTGAGAATTGTGGTCTTTTCCCTTGTATTTAAAAAAAAAAATTAAAATGTTTAAAATTTTTAATTTGGGGTAATTGTAGATTGACGTGAAGTTGTAAGGAATAATAGATCTTGCTTACATTTTACCCAATTTCCTCTCAAGGTGGTATCATGCAAAACTATAGTACACATCACAACCAAGAGATTGACATAGCTGCAGTCAAGATACAGAACATTTTTATCACCACTAGAATCCTTCATGTTGCCTTTTATAGCCACATCTACTTCCCTCCTACACTCTATCTCTGCTTTAAGCTTCTGATAACTACTAATCTGCTTTCCATCTCTATAATTTTATCATTTCAAGAATGTTATATAAATGGAATCAGTATGTAACCTTTTGAATTGCCTTCCCCCCCACCCCCAAAGGATTATTATCTGGTGACTTATCCAAATGGTGGCATGTCTCAAAGTCCACGTGTTTTTATTCCAGAATACCATTCCATACAGATACACTACAGTTTTGTTTTTTGTTTTTGTTTTTTTAAATCATTTACCCAGTGATAGGTATTAGGATTGTTTCTAGTTTGGGGCAATTAGGAATAAAGCTGTTATAAACATTCATGTATAGGGTTTTGTGTGAACATAGTCTTCATTTCTCTGGGATAAATGCCTAGGAGTGCTGGGTTGTGTAGTAATTGCAAGTTTAGCTTTTTAAGAAACTGCCAATCTGCTTTCCAGAGTGGCTGTACCATTGTATGTTTCTACCAGCAGTCAGTGAGTGATCCCGTATCTCCACATTCTTGCTAACGTTTAGTGTCACGATTTTTATTGCAGCCCTTCTGATAGGTATGGAGTGATACCTCACTGTGATTTTAATTGCAATGCTCTGATGCTAATCATGTTGAACATCTTTTCATGTGCTTATTGCCACAGTAAAATGTCTCTTCATATCTTTTGCCAGTTTTCTAATTGGATTGTTTATTTTTTTTACTGGTGAGTTCTGAGAGTTATTTTTATGTTTTAGATACTAGTGCTTTGTTACATATGTGGTCTGAAAATATGGGTTTATAGTTTTCTTTCTTCTTTTTTTGTACTGTGTGTGGCTGGTTTTGGTATCAGGGTAATACTAGCTTTATAAAATGAGTTGGAAAATGTTCCTTGCTCTGCTTTTTTTCTGGAAGAGGTTATGCAGAATTAACGTTACTATTTATTATTTTTTTTTGTAAAGTTTTTTTTAAAATTTATTTACTTGAGAGAGAGAGCATAAGCAGGGAGAGCAGCAGGCAGAGGGAGAACAGGCTCTTCACTGAGCAAGGAGCCCAATGCAGGTCTTGATCCCAAGACCCTAGGATCATGACCTGAGCCAAAGGCAGCCGCTTAACCGACTGAGCCACCCCAGAATTTGTGATGATTCTCAAAGGTTTGATAGAATTCTCCAGTGAAGCCATCTGGTCTGGAGATTTTTTTTTTTTTTTTTTTTTTTTGAGAGCATTGAGAATTATGAATTCAATTTCCTTAATGGTTATAAGGATATTCTAGTGATCCATTTCAAACTGGCAGAGTTATGGTAGTTTTTTTTTTTTTTTAAATTGGTCCATTTTATCTAAGGTTTTGAATTTTTGTGTATAATCTGTTCTAGTAATCCCTAATACCTTTCTGATGTCTTCAGGGTCTGTAATGATATCCCCTTGTTGACCTAAAAATAAGTAAACCAAGGAAAGCTCAAAACTGTCAAAAAGATGAGTTTATTTGGGAATAACAGAACTTGTAATTTGTAATTTGGAACACACAAACTGTATTAAGATACAGGTAAGCCCATTGAGGGGGTAGTTTGATGTGAGTAAGGAATATAAAGATTAGAGAGTTCAGTGAGAGTCTGTGAAAATAAAAAACAAATGGAGATCAGATTTGAAAATTCCCCAAGTTGACAAAACCAGTCCAGTCATACAAATAAAGCTTAATCCAGCTTATTTTGTGAGATCAACTCGACCTGGGTCGTGTCTTGCTCATGTCTCTGGAAACCATAAGCAAAAATTTCCAAAGGTTAATATGAGGTAACCTTCACCAACTCCCTGACTTATAAGAACACTCCAACATTATCAGTTTCCTATAAATCAAGCACTTGTGGAATATCAGTCTCTCAGTCCTTAAGTTTTGTTTTTTTGAGGGCACATGCATGAGATTTCCTATTTTATCTTCCTTCCTTCCTTCCTTCCTTCCTTCCTTCCTCCCTTCATTCCTCTCTCCCTCCCTCCTTTCCTTTGTAGATTTATTCATTTTAGAAATAGAGAGCACTTGCGTGCATGCATAAGCCAGGGGAGAGGTAGAGGGAGAGAAACTCAGATTGCACAGAAGGCATAGCCCAGGCACAGCCTGGGTTTGATCTCATGACCCTAATATCATGACCTGAGCTGAAGTCAAGAACCAACGGCTCAGCTGACTGAGCCACCCAGGCACCACAGAACTTATCACAGTTTACCGATACTTGATTGAGGTACAGAAACCTTACTAGACTTTATATTCCTTTACTCTCCCTATTTAGAAACATTAGACAATGTTATAATTTTTGCTTCAAACTTTAAACATAATGCAGAAAACCCAAGAGAAGGAAAATCTGTTGTATTGACTTATATGTTTTTTTTTCTTTCTTCCTGATATTACAAGAATACTTTTTAATTGTTTTTTTTTTTCTTTTCAGAGAATTTCTTCAAACCGTTCTTTGGGTCATTCTGCTGGCAATGAATTCTGGTTTTCTTCATCTGAAAATATCTGACTTTCCTTTCATTTTTAGAGGGTATTTTCGTTGGATATAGAATTCTGGATCAACAGTTTTTTGTTTTTTTTTTTTTTTTTCCCAGCATGAAAAAATGTTATTCCACTACCTTCTGACATTATGTATCCCCCAACAATGAGGAATCCATTCTCATTCAAATTGTTTACCTTTATAAGTAAGGTGGCATTTTTCTTTCACCTTTAAAATACACTTTATTTTTGGGCACCTGGG
This sequence comes from Mustela erminea, assembly GCF_009829155.1. Classification (NCBI taxonomy): domain Eukaryota; kingdom Metazoa; phylum Chordata; class Mammalia; order Carnivora; family Mustelidae; genus Mustela; species Mustela erminea. The sequence continues at coordinate 105,783,288 of NC_045617.1, read as the reverse complement.
TGGCTCAGTGTGTTAAGCCGCTGCCTTCGGCTCAGATCATGATCCCAGCGTCCTGGGATAGAGACCCACATTGGGCTCTCTGCTCAGGAGGGAGCCTGCTTCCCCCTCTCTCTCTCTGCCTGTCTCTGCCTGCTTGTGATCTCTCTGTCAAATAAATAAATAAAATCTTAAAAAAAAAAATACCCTTGATTTTTAAAAGTAGTTTTAGGTTCACAGCAAAACTGAGCAAAGTGTATAGAGATCTCAGAGCGCCTAGTGTCTTAGTTGGTTAAGCATCTGACTCTTGATTTTGGCTCAGGTCATGATCTCACAGTCCTGAGATGGTGCTCCAGGTTGGCGCCATGCTCAGTCTTCTACCACTTTGCCCCTCCCCCTGCTTGTGCGCTCTCTCTTTCTCTCTCTCTAAAATAAATACGTAAATCTTTAAAATGAAAAGTACAGAGATCCCTTATATTCTTTATTCCCATATACTCCATACAGACAGACACAGCCTCCTTTAATTTCAGTACCCTGCATCAGAGTAGTACATGTGCAATATCTCTTGCTGTTTTTTTTTTTTTTAAGATTTTATTTATTTATTTGACAGATCATAAGTAGGCAGAGAGGTGGAGGAAGAGAGCAGCTCCCTGCTGAGCAGAGAGCCCGATGCAGGACTCAATCTCAGGACCCTGGGATCATGACCTGAGCTGAAGGCAGAGACTTCAACCCACTGAGCCATGGTGTGGGGGAGGGCAGGTTTCCCTACTGACGCCTGCCCCAGGTAGAGCATTTATAATTTCCCGTGATCAGGTCTGAAAAACCACAATAAGATTTTGGCCAGGAGCCACAATCCTCAGTGCCTTTCTAATGCTCTCTCTGGAGCTTCAACTGACACCATAGGGTAGGTGGCTGGAGTGGAGGTATCCTCATTATCTCTGCTTGGTGGCAGAAGTCCTGACTTTACTAGGCATCCTCTGGTAAGCACCGCAGCGGGTAAGAGGAAAGGAGCTTCATGACTGCTGGGCTGTGGTGGGCGTGCGGGTCCCCTGTGTCTTCTCCATGGATACTGTGAGCATGGGAGCTGAGCTCCTTTGCGGGCAAGGGTGGGGTAGGGTACAGCCTTTTCTGTTGTGTTTGGCTGGGGAAGAGCAGCTATTTTCTATAAATTTCCCGTCTTGCTAGGTTGACCCTTTCCTGATTCTTTAGCTAGAAAGAGCAGACTTCTGTTGGGGCTTTTTAGTCTGTGCTTATTGATGTTTCTTAGTTTCTGACTTTTTCACTTCTAGGTCTGGTATATACGCAGCAGAAAAAAAGCCCAGGGATCTCATCAGTGTGTTGTTCCTTGGGTCCTGAAGTTCCTAGCCAGTCTACCTTCTTCTCCGCACCTTCTAGAGCTTTCTTAGATTTGTTTTAAATACGTTCAGGGTTTTTAATTGTAATTAGTGGGAGAAATAGGGAAAAGAAGTATATTGCATTACTGCAAAAGTGAAAGTCACTTTTCCTTGCACTTTTAAAATAAATTTGAACAAATTGATAAAATATTTAAAATAGAATGAAAGTACTAATGGAAAAGACAACTATTTTTTGTCCCATTCCTGCATATTTCCAGTATTGTCCCTCAGAGATAAACAATTTGTTTTTCCTAATGTTTATGGATTCATCTTGATATAGGTAAATAATGGGCTTTTTTTTTAATATATATTTTACTTATTTGACACAGAGAGAGGCATTGAGAGAGGGAACGCAAGCAGGGAAAGTGGGAGAGGTAGAAGCAGGCTTCCTGTTGAGCAGGGAGCCCGATGTGGGGCTTGATTCAAAGACCCTGGGATCATGACCTGAGCCCAAGGCAGACACTTAACGACTGACCCGCCGAGGTGTCCCTAATGGGCTTATTCTATTACTTTTCAATTTATCATCTCTCAACATCATCCCACTATGTTATAACATCATTTAATTTGCTTACACTGTATCTTCTTTCAGTATTCTCTTCATTTTGGTGTCATATATCACTGATCCTACTTCTTCCACTGGTCACCTCTACGACTTCAAATTATGCTCCTACTTCTCCTACTGTATCTACCATGGGCAGAATTTCTTGTATTTCTACTTTGTAAAAAGAATTATTAGCTCTCCCTCCCTTTCCTTTACTCTTTTTCTCCTCACTCTATCTTACAACCACTGACAATTACATATTCCTTTTGCTTTTTCCCTGCCCCACTTTTACATAGTTTTATTTTAAAGATTTATTTATTTGTTTTAAGAGAGAGAGAGAGAGAGAGAGAGAGCACACGTGCAAGCAGGGGGAGGGGCAGAGAGAGAGAGAAAATCTCAAGCAGACCCCTTGCTGAACACAGAGCTCTGCACGGGGCTCCCTCTCAGGACCCTGAGATCACGACCTGAGCCAAAAATCAAGAGTCAGATGCTTAACTAACTGAGCCACCCAGGCACCCCCATACAATTTTATTTTAAAAACGATCTCAGCATACTCAGTTTATATAATATCGCCTTTTATATGTTAAGTTGTATATTAGTTAAGATCTGGGCAGGGAACAGGAATCATACCTGACAACTAAACAGAGAATTTGAAGACTTGCTAACTAAATATACATTTGTTAACGAGGTAACTGAGAGGGTAAAAACTGAATTCTAGAGGCACCTGGGTGGCTGAGTTGGTTCCAAGCATTGGACTCTGGATGTGGGATCAGACTGGGATCTCAGGGTCATGGGAATCAGTCCCATGTTGGACTCAACTCAGTGGGAATTCTGCTTGAGGTTCTCTCTCTCCCTTTCCCTCTGAGCCCCTGCTGTCTCTCCCTTTATTCTGAAATAAAGAAATAAATCTTTTAAAAAAGTGAAGTCTAGTCATCAAGAAGGGGACAACTGTAGGAAGCTGAGAACTGTAGGAAGCGCTCCTAGGACTGAGAGAACAAAGAAGACGTGAGAATTATAAAAGCTTAGGAACTCAGAGGACAGGTCCTGTGCACGGAGACTCAGACATGAGTTGCTCAGCTGGTGGTGATGCTTTTATGGTGGAAGGGTGTGGTGTGCTGGGCTGGTTGGATGAATGTGAGCAGGACTGCGAGCCATCGGCTGCAGCCATGGGAAGGAACTGCTGCTCCCCAGGTGATCGAGCATTAATGGGAGTGAGGCTCCCAGAAATGGGAAACAGACAGGAAGAAGCCCGTCCCTCTTCTTCTTCCTGCCTTGCCGTCTCCCTCTACTGTCTCCAAGTGTCAGCTGAAGAAAGCCGAGTGTGGTCTTCAGAGTCCCAGAGTCAGCACTGCAAAGCAGAATACAGAGAGTGGTTTGTAGTCAAGAGACAGTAACTTAACAGGCACTAGATGTACTTGGTAGTTATTTTGGTATTGTTTGATATAAGTTTTTCACAAAAACTGGGCTTTTCATTTCTTTTCTTTTTTTTTTTTTTAAAAGATTTTATTTATTTATTTGACAGACAAAGATCAAAAGTAGGCCGAGAGGCAGGCAGAGAGAGAGAGAGAAGGGGAAGCAGGCTCCCTGCCGATCAGGGAGCCTGATGCAGGCCTCGATCCCAGGACCCTGAGATCATGACCTGAGCCGGAGGCAGAGGCTTTAACCCACTGAGCCACACAGATGCCCCCAATCTTTCTTTAAAGTATATATTCATTTCAGAGATCATGGGTATAAAATACTGAAACCACTCTACTTATAAGCAGACTGAGTTCACTTTAAACCATATTCAACTATTAGAATTTTCAATTTCTTTTGTTAGTGGCTGCCTGAAGGGAGTCAGGAGGGGTATAAAGCAGTGACTTGGGAGAGGACAAGATGGAGTATATAAAAAATATATATTCATTACTTCTCAGTTTGGCCCTCAATGTCATTTGGTACATTTCCTTGGGCCATTGATTGTTCACCTGTGCTCTAGGGAATGCTAAATTCTTTTAATATAAACATGTATTCCAGTGCTGGCAGAAGTTCTTTATCTTAGGAGCACTTGAGACAGTGGTAATGAATCATGCTGTCTCCCAGTAATTTTATTCAGAGATGAGGCGTGGAAGACAACCCTAACTCAACCCTGGGCTGGTTTCTTTTTCTTTCTTTTTTAATTGTGTCATTTTGGGAAATGGAAGAGGAGATGAAATGTGAGATACAAATAAAAAGGACTTTGGCATATAAGCTTTCTTCTTTCCTCAATGGCCAAGAAAATAGGAACTGAGGACAACTTGTTTCATTTTGAATTTTTTATCTTATCTTTTTAGAGGAAATAAATGGCCTCACCCCGAAGTAGGCCTTCTCCATGTGTTTGATGAAATTAGATGAAAGAATAACAAATGGCCCAGGTGAATCTAAAGAGAGTTCACACAACACTGCCTATCTAACGAGGAAAGTAAAATCTATTGACAATTAAGAACTTCGTGATGTAATGGCCTAATACGTAGGAAGGCTCTTCTGACTTCTAGGTGTAGTAGTCCCTCTAGCTATCTCAAGAAATGGGGAGGTATTTTAATTAGGAAGGTATTTTAATTATGTATATAATTGTTTGTAATCATAAAAATTTTTATTTTATATAAATTATATAACTTCACATAAATATAAACACTTATAATTTATATACATTCATAAAATATAAATATATACATTTTTATAAATCTATATAAATATAGATATTTATAACTTATAAATCTCTATTATCTATAAATATATAATTATAAATTACACATTTACATATGATTTATAATACAAATCAAATATATAAATTCATAAATTAATGTAAATCATAAATATTTATATTTACATAAATGTGTGTAAATTAGAATTATATTTATATTCATATAAATTTATATAGATCTAAATATTTATAATTTACATAAGTAAAAATTATTTATGATTTAAATATTTAAAATTTATAATTTATATAAATATAAATATTTATAATTCACATAAATCTATATAAATATATATATACATATATATATGTATGTATAGATATGGCAACAAAAAGACCAAGGAAGGGTCTTACAAAATTTCTTAAAATAATTTAAAACTCGACACTTTTTGAGCACTTCAGGTGCATCAGGTCCTGGACCAATTTCTATCCATTAATTCACTTAACCATTCCAAAAGAGAACAAACCAAAAATGAGATAGTATGAATATTCTCATTTCCTGAAGGCTAGAGATGTTTAATTTGACCACATTCAGGCAACAGTACCTTGCAGAGGCAGTGCAAGGTTTGTGATTCCAACCCGCTCTTCTCGATTGCCTCCCAATATACTTACTACAGCCACCTAGACTACTAAGAGCTACAAGACCAGTGAATTCTCTTAACTTCTAATATTTAAGATAATTTTGAACATTTAGCTGAATACAAATGAATTATATGTACATACATGAAGCTACTATGTATTTTTATTAGAATTACAAATTTTAAATGGTAAAACTCTATTCTTTTTGAGCTTATGATCTTACCTGATTAAAGCTAAACCATTAAAAGTTATTAAATATGACATGGATATAAAAATACTTTTATGCTATTTTCCTTTTATTAGGAGTAACTTGTATTATTGATATAAAGGAAGATAATCGTATAATAGCTCTTATGTACTACATCTTGTAGATGGAAATTGTTGTTTTAGTTTTGATTATGATGATTTGAGATTCTTGCTCAGAAGGTTGCCTAAGGTCACAAAACTACTCAAAGCTAGAAATACAGCACAGGAATCTCTATTTCTAGTCCAGTGACCCACTTAGTTAAAACAGGGCTCATGTTATTCATAAAACAATGTCATTTGTCACAGATAAATCTGGTTAAGTAAGAAGAGAGTAAGAATTAGATGTTAGGATAAACAATCATTTATGTCATAAATGCAAACTAATGTTTTTTGAACTAATTTTATAATCATTTATCCATTTCTTAAAAGAAAGATTTTATAGATATAGGAAAAGCATATAACTATTCTTATTATCATTTACCCTTGTTAAGATGTAGAAGTTGTATTCAGAGTTCGTTTTGTAAAGACCAAGGATGTCTTGTAGGACTAGATGCCAAAGAGTTGAATTATTATTAATTTACACATCTCTATGAGGGTGAATAACCTCTGTAATATATGGTGTTGCTTTATATTTTATTAATCAGGGTGTTCAACATTGGTACTTTAATTCAGAAACTGTCTTTTTCAGAATTTTTATAATGATTTACAGGGATTATAATGCCTCTAAAATTTTCTATTCACACTCCATATACTTAAACCAGAAATAACTTTCTAATCAATGCCTCTTGTTCCTAATTTGCCCTCATTTATTAAGCCTATAAAAACAATCTTGAAAAATCACTATTTTTAGTTTTTCCTCTTGGCCCTTACTATTAGATTATAATAAAAACTCAACTTATTCTTAACTGTTTTGTTTGTTTATCTTATCTGTGTTTCTACATAAAATCTTTTGGAGTTTTTAAATGCCAAATATTCATTGAGTACTAGAACTTTTAATAATGCCTGATAAGTACAGTATTGAGCACCTCATAAAGCCTCAGTAAAAGATCATTTTATTATTCTTAGAACCATTAGTAGCATTAACAATGCAATAGAAGTATAGATCAAAGACTCTGTCCTCAAGAAAAGATCTTGAAATTCAGTAATGGAGGAGATATGGCATTTAGAAAAGAGATAACACACTAGTTATTCCTGGTGTATCTCATCTCTGATGCCCTTGCTTACTTACCCTTTACTTGATATCCCCTTACTTGATATCTAACTTGAAACTGAAAACTGAAAACAACGAGGAGAGTGTCTGTCTCAGTGTCCGCTCATGCCGTAATTCCCGGTGCCAGGGCAAATTCTCAATCACAGACTTAAACCAAAAAAACTTTGGAGATCTTTGGGGGCAGTTAATATTATTCCTTGGAGAGTTGGTCAGATTTTTGGTAAATTTCAGAAAGGGGTCCCTGGAGTCCTGAGGCCATTCAGAGATGGACTATAGTTGTGCATCTCGAGAAACACTCAGGGTAGTAGGAGGAAACAGCCACTTGCTAGCATATCGGGTTGCTCTAAGATTTCCTTAGATCCTTTTATGCCACCCAGTCCTAACAAGATTTACACAATGCTCCCTAAGTGGCCAATACTATACTAGATATTTTGTTAAGATAGGCATCATGGGGGCGCCTGGGTGGCTCAGTGGGTTAAGCCGCTGCCTTCGGCTCGGGTCATGATCTCAGGGTCCTGGGATCGAGTCCCACATCGGGCTCTCTGCTCAGCAGGGGGCCTGCTTCCCTTCCTCTCTCTCTGTGATCTCTTCCCTTCCTCTCTCCTACTGTGATCTCTCTCTCTGTCAAATAAATAAATAAAATCTTTAAAAAAAAAAAAAAAAAGATAGGCATCATGAAGTTCTTCTCCTGTGGCTTCTCTCAAGTGGTTTACAGTTCCAAAGGAGTGGGTTTTAAGCTGTGTTTATTGCACTTTATCGTTCTAAGGAGAATCCCAGAGCCACCATAAGGTTTTACAGTTTTAGAAGTGTACCTGGCACATAACAGATGCCCACTAAATGCAACCTTGTGGGCTTATGATTCAATGAAGAAACTTCCCTTTTGGGGCACCTGGGTGGCTCAGTGGGTTAAGTGCCTGCCTTCAGCTCAAGTTGTGATTCCAGAGGTCCTGGGATCGAGCTCTGCATCAGGCTCCCTGCTTAAGCAGAGAGTTTGCTTCTCCCTCTCCCTCTCTTCCTGGCTTGTGCTGTCTCACTCTCAAGTAAATAAATAAAATCTTAAAAAAAAAAAAAAAGAAAGGAAACTTCCCTTTTATTTGCTTTATATTCTTGAGATTATCTAACTATCTAATCTTCCAAGAAGAATTTTATTTGAGGGAAAAGAAAAGGTCTACTGCTGAATAAAGTTTAAAAAACGAATGGTCTCAGGTGTCTCATATTTCAAGATCATATTAAATATTCACATATTCATCTGATTAGGGCCACTCAATTTTATATTATAAAGTCCTACTTTTGATTAAATGACTGTCTAGAAAAGATAAAAACATTTTGACAAATATGTGTTATGTACTGAATATTGGAATGGCCCAATTATGGATAATAGTTACAAATAGTTATAGCCTCCAAATATTATGAAACGTTGCATGTGTTGAACATATATCAACCTGTCCCAACATTACAAAGGCTAACATTTATTGTATGCCCAGTATCAATATAAAATCATTTATATTTTTTATGTCACTTAATTTTTTTTAGAAAACTTGGTATTGAAGCATAGTTGACACTTGGTGTTATTTTAGTTTCAGGTGCACAATTTTATCATTTAATCTTCCTAACCACATCATGAAGTAGGTATTATTATCATCCTATATTACAGATGAAGTAATATTGAAGACCAGAAATATTACTAAACAATGCCCCAAGTCATGTAGTAAGGAAGTGGCAGAGCTGACACAAAAATGATCTCTTGGCCAGAGCCATTAAGTATTATTATCCCAATTTTATTAATCAGGAAATTAAGGTACAAAATATTAGAATTTTTGTCTTAGGTTATACAACTATTAATGGTCATGTTAGAATTTCAATAAGGTTGTCTGACCTCAAAACCCAGTGGTTTAGAACTACATAATTGGAAATAGTTCAGACTAAGCAAAAGATAAATTGATTGTTTCTGATAGTTACGTAAAATGAATATGTGATTGTGAAGTTTAGACGCAAGTAAAGCAATTTTAAAGAGCTTGAGAGACGGAGCAGATAACATTTGATGGTCATTAATGTTATCTAAGGAAAGATTTGATCAGTCTAGAGAGATATTTAGTATCTCTTTGTCAGATATATCTACCCTAAGTATTTAATATTTTTCGTATTATAAAAGATACTTTTAAGAATTCTGGTTCTTGAATATTTATTGCAACTATATAGAAATACAATATGTTCTTTCTATATTGGTCATATATCCTGAAATCTTACTAGCCTTACATTTTAGTTCTAGAATCTTCATAGTAGATTCCTTGTATTACCTATTTCTTCTTGGGCAAGATTGGGTAAGTTGTATTTTCCAAAGAAATTGTCAATTTATCTAAGTTATCAAATTCATGAGTATCAGCTCACACATAGTTATATTAATTATCTATTGCTATGTAACAAATCACCACAAACTCATTATCTCAAACTTATTATCTCATAGTTTCTGAGGATCAGGAGTCCAGTTCTTTTGCAGGGCCATCTGCTTAGGGTCTTATAAGGCTGTAGACAAGGTGTAGACCAGGGCTGGGTTCTCATCCGAGGCTTGACTGGGAAGCATTTGCATTCATGCTTTATCAGGTTGTTGGCAGAATTCACTTGTAGTCAGAGGATTCGTGGGAGCTTGTTTCTTAAAAGCCAGCAATGAAGAAATAGACACTGAAGCAAGATAGTTGTGATAATCATGTACCTCCCATTGCCTCCACTACTTTCCATTGGTTAAAAGTACATCAAGTACATCATATGTCCTGTTTACACTGAAGGGGAATGGAGTATACAAAGTCATGAACACCCAGATGTGGGGATCATGGGGGACATCTTAATATCTGTCCATCACCTATTTATTTTTTACTATCTGTAGAATTTGTAGTGATGTTACAACTGAGTCCAGGCTTGCTATGTTCATGGTGTGGCAGGCCAATGAGTTCAGAGGCAAGATGTTTGGGTAAAAAAAAAGTGACTTTATTTAGAAAGCCAGCAAACTTAGGAGGTGGTGGACTATTTTCTTACCACCCTCCCCCCACTTCAGCATGAAATTTGAGTTTCTTTTATGTTAGCAAAAGGGGAAAGTAAAAAGCGGTTAGAGTCAAAAGGTGACTGACATCTGTGGACATGTGAGGGTCTACACCTGAGGGTCGTGTAAGTTCTCTGTCCTTGGTCAGTTGATCTTTGTGTACAGGAGTCTGGTCATGTCATTCCTGTAAATCTTAAACACAGCCATTTCCCTACATATCTCTTCATCTCCTTGGATGAGGGGGATTTCGGGCAAAAAGCAGTTTTTGCAAATCTTAGCTGTACCATGCCTATGTGCAAGGCTAAGCAGAAGTTTCTAAGCTGTAAGTCACAGCAGGAAGGGATATAGAAGCAGTATACAGTAGCATGCTAAGTTTCTCCCTGTTCTATTGTCAACTCTTTTATTTCAGATATTGTTGATATGTGCCTTCTTGCTGTTTCTCCAACCAGTCTGGCTAGGGTTTTATCAATTTTATTGATCTTCCCAATCAGCTTTTGGTGTCATAGATGCTCCCTATTGTTTTTGTTTTCAATTTAATCAACTGATGCTTGGATTTTATTATTTTCTTTTTATATTTACATTGGACTTCATTAGATTTTTTATTTTTCTAGTTTCTTAGAGTGAAAATTACAGTCATTGCTTTGAAACCTTTATTATTTTTTAATTTAGGCATTTAGTACGATAAGCTCCCTCCTAAATTCTTCTTCTATGTTATCTCACAGATTTGATATATAATATACATCTTCTTACCCTTTTCTGTCTCAAAAATAATCTGTACTGCATCCTTAGTATTGTATTCATCTGACTTCAGTCCTACCTTCCCAGGTACACCATGGCTGCCAGCCCCAATGGCAAACATTTTTAAAGTTAACATCCATTTTTATTACCTATGTTAGTCAGCATTCTCTAAAGAAAAAGAAGGAATAGGACCTGTATAAACACATATGCACACATACACAGAATGAATATATGTATACATCCTAATAAACCAATCCTAGTAGAACCAGTAGGATGATTCTATATAAAAAAAATCCTATAAAATCCTATAAATCCTAAATGTCCTCTAGCTAGAGAATGCAAACAACTCTGAGTTTATACCTATGTATGATCAGAAAATTGTTATAGAAAAATTTATTGAATTTACCTGTGACCAGGTTGATATAAACACCCGATTATATTTACATATTCACTGTGCCTTTTAACTATGACTTCATCAAATGTTTTTTAATATTGCATTTGTTTTATTTCCATAATATTAATTTTTCAAGATTGGATGACCAATAATGCCAGTGTAATGGAATCTCCATATGAAATTCCCCAGGATAAAACATCATTCTCTAAAAAGTGCCTGGAAATACATGTGCATTATAACATTATAACATTTTTAGAAACAGAAATATTTGTAAGAATATGAATTTGTAAGAACATGAACATGAATATGTGTTCATGAATATGTTCATGTGGGACAGTTGACTGTATTTCATCTTATATTAAGACAGGAGGATGTTCACTGTCGTCTAACAAGGTCACTTACTCATTAAAGGTTCCTGATGTCTCTACTTTTTTCACTTTTTGGTAGAGCCTTTGCTATGCTCCTGTTCTTTTGGCCTTGCCCCCATTCCTAGAACCCTGAAGAAGTCAACTACTTATAAGGAAATGTTCTTGTCTCTTTGTTAACAGTGCACTTGCCCAATAGACTTGATGCCTGGAACTCCTGCCGAACAGGTTTTCTCACTTCTCAGGCTTGAAGCTGAGGCTCTTCTTGGTAGAATCAACCCAAATAGTTTTGTCATTATTGATTTGTTTCATGGATTTGATTTGATTAAACTTTTATTCAATATCTTCTCTATGCCAGGCACTCTGCAAGATGCTGGGGGTTAAGAAGTAAATAAGACAAGGGTAATTTTTTAGAATGAATATGAAATCTTTATCAAAATTAAGTAGAAATATATTAACGGAGAATTACGTCTATGTTGAGAGCAAGAAAATCCTGAAATTAATGAAGCAGTCACAACTTTGGTGCTAGAGAATGAAACCAGCATTGTTGTTTTTATGCATTTTTAAACATTAATATAATTGATTTCTTAAAAGAAGGCATGCACTGGAGAGAAACCATGCAACCCTGTGTGCTTACAATGCCTAAGGTCCTTTTCTGAGAGGTTTCTGTGTTCATAGCCTCATTTTGTGAAGCAACAAAGCAAAGCAAAGCAAAACAAAGCAAAACAAAGCAAAACAAAACAAAACAAAGCAAAGCAAAACCAAACCAAACCAAACCAAACAACCAGCCAGCTCATCAGATCATCACGCTTTCGTGTCACTTGACTCCTGTTATTATAGGTCAGTTGACTTAGTTGAAAGGATTAACCTGTAAAGCAATCTGGAGAGTGAAATCCCTAGCCATTAGCCGATGAAATGCTCTGTTACTAAACTGTGCCCAATAAGGGTGGTCAGTATTGGGTGGTGACTAGCTCTTTTTGGAGAAAAACTTAAAGGAGCAGAAGCCAAGAGACCCATTTGAGGCTCCAGAAGGCATAAGACAGTAAAAGCCTTAAGACAGGTAACCTGAAGCGAGAAAGGCCAAGTGAGGAGACTATAGGTCGACAGAAATAGTTGAAGCAGAGATTAAGATCAACCTAGTCCAAGTTGGGAAAGAGTCCTCGGCACAGACAGCAACAAAAATTTACTACTGAATGGACTTCTGAAGGTTTTCCTGTTGGTTGTAAGAGCTGCTGTTAGTCCTCCAAGGATAGTGTATGTCCTGAATGACCTACGGTTCCAACTGCCTGGTTGAGTAGTTGCTAAGGCACAACTTCTTGGTCCTTCCCCTCCTTGCGTTTCTTTAAGCCAAAACCAACTAAGATAACTTGAAAATGTCATGGTTTTTGAAACCTGAATAAGATTGACCATTAAGAGCATCTATATGTTACAAATAAATCATATAAAACAAATATGTCTGACAGTATTTAGTCATGTTACTTGTCTGTTGAACCGAAGCTATCCGTTTATTTCAGATTACCTGTAATCCAAAGGAAAAGTAAAAGTAGTGCATATTCTCCAACTCACATTGTTCGGATTCAAATAACTGCAAGTGAATTAAGAAAGTGAGAGGATATTATCTGAACTCATTCAGTTCTGATTTTCAATAAAACAAATTCAATTTATTTGTAATATGGTCCCTACTTAATAAAAAACTTTAAGTGACATCGAGTGGCAAATTTGGCAGTAAATCATGTTCCTTGAGGTAAGAGTGAAACCAGTTTTATGGAATCTTTCTCGTCCTTTTTTCAACTATTCTAAAATCTAGTATTTTTTAAACTTTAGATTTTTGTGCTTCCCTTTTAAAGGAACCCACCTGCAGTAAACACACTTGGGAGCTCAATAAATATTATGTAGCAAAGTCCAAAGAGGGTTATTCACAAAGAAGGGGCCCAAATCCCTCAGCTTTAGAATTATTCTTTATCTTTATGCAGTTTCAGAGACCCTTAGGGTCTTTTCCCTTCCTTTTCCCACAGTCTCCCTACTTAGCATTCACAGAAGGTACCTCTCCTTCAGGCTAGATTAATTTCAACATAAAAAAAATTGCTCTCACTTTTTTTGGCAGGGTGGGGGAGAGAGAAAAAGGAGTTAAACTTGGAAACGTGTACTTATCACTAATGTGCTTTATTTCCAGAGAGTACTGACCAAATTATTTTTTGCTGCCCAAAATAATTTTAAAATAATTGCACTTTATGATCTTGACAATTTATTTCTTCATGCACCATCTTTGAGTATTCCTGTACTGAAATAGTGGTGCTGACATGATCTTTTCCATTAATGAAGGCAGATTTGCAAAATATTGTTGTTTATTCACTGGTTTGCATATTTACTATTGCAAGAAATCATGTAGCAGTTTCAGAGCACATAGTAGCCACCAAGAGTTCTGTACATAAATAAGATTTGAGGGAACCACAAAGAATCATTGTTCAAAACATAAGCCATGCTTTCACGAAGGTTAAACCACACAGTTCATTCAAATTTTCCTATTCCTTTCTCTCCCCCTATTATACCAGATTGTGTTTATTTTGCAGTGGGGTCAAGGGTACAAGCCGAAGAAGACAATGGGTTGTTTTGCTGGAACAAGCCTGGCATGTACTAAATTGAATGTGTGTTACATTTGCTTATTTAAAAAATGAGTGCAGAGAAATACAAGAAGATAAGAAATGAATCAGCCAATATCCTTCCCTCTCCATCTGAAAATGTAAAGTAAGGTAAAGTTCTTTTCTGTTCTGTCGGTAACAAAATGTGAGAGTAGTACTAGCAAATAGAGGCTTTTTAATTTTATTTTTTATTTTTTGTGATTTTTTTTTTCTTATGGATCTATTATTTATTCTAGCTCTTCCACTTACTGTGTGATTCCTGGCAATTTAGTTAATCTCTCCATGATTCAGTTTCCCTCTTTGCGAAGTGGGGACAATAATATTAAATTTAGTTACTCATAGGCTGGTCCTAAAAATGGGGTTAACACAGGTAATTTTTAGCTCTTTCCTGTCCCTGAGTCCTCCTCCTCTTCTTTTTCTTCATTCTCTTTGTATTTCATTCTTAGAGACTAAGCAAGAGTTACCACCTCCTGTGCATTGTGCTTAAACATGTGCTTCCCAACATGACTTTTGAGTGAATATACATGGTGCATTAATGCACCAAGGATAAGAACATCTACTTATTGTCTCGCACTGCTGAGTGATCTGATGGCTTTTTTGTCTGTTAGAACCGCATTAGGCTGACCATATATTCTCTTTTGTTTTTCTGAACCCATTATTCCCTATTATTTATATTCTTTCTGTCTAGCTCTAGACCTGTGTTACTTTGTAGGGGCTGCCACAACAAAATACCAGACAGGGCGGCTTGCACTGAAAATGTATTTACTCAGAGTTCAGAAGCCTGAGATCCAGGTGTCAGAAGGGTTGGTTTCTTCAGACGTCCTTGTCCTCGGCTTGTAGATGGCTGGCTGCTCCCTGTGTGTTCACATGTTCTTCCTCTTGGACATGTCTGTGTCCAAATTTCCACTTCTTATAAGGACACTAGTCACCTGCAATAACCTCATTTTAAGTTAATTACCACTTTAAAGGCTCCACCTCCAAACACAGTCACAATTCTGGGGTACTGGGGCTAGGATTTCACTGCACGAATTTTGGGGAGAAGATAATTTAGTTCACAATAGAACCTTACCTTGCTTACGAAGAAGCTCAAATCTTGATTTTTCTGACCAACTTGATAACTTGTGAAAATTCTTAAGCTTTTTTTTCCATTGGGGCTCCATGCTCAGCGGGGAGTCTGCTTGAATATCCTCTCCCCCTGCCCCTCCCGCTGCTTGCGTGTGTGCGCTCTCTCAAAATAAATAATAAATCTATTTATTATAATAGATTTATTAATAATAATAAGGGCGTTTATAACTCAACACCCAAAAGAGTCGTTAAACATCTGGCTATTTGTAAAATTGATGGGAATTTTTTTTCATTTCTATAATCTCACCTTTTAATTCTTTCAAAACTGTTGAATGACTACTCTCTGGTCCCCACATATAAACACCTTATTCATTCATTCATTTATAGAACAAAGGAGATCATAAAGCCTTTAGTAGTTAAGAGAGAAGCTGGCATATGGAAGGGGGTTTTAATGGATAACCAGAGAGAACTGAGGTAAAACGAGTTCAAAAGTGTAGCTCAAGAAACAGTCACGCAGATCCTGACTTTCAGGACAGGTGGTAAATTGTGCCCTAAGTGGGCTATGTACCTCTTCAGAACTTTATTTACTTGTAAAGTGGGGATGGTAAAAACAATTATTTCACAGAGTTGAAGGATTAAATAAGACAACTTAGATGAAAAAAGTTATGAAGTACTATACAGATATTAGAAATTATTTTAATGTATAATTACAACGTTTATTCTAGTTCTTTTGATTTGTCTTTGTCAAACTTAGCAGAATTAATATAATCTGTCATGTATCTCATTTTTTTCACAAGGGCATAATTTGCATTGCAATCATCAGGTAGTGGGAGATAGCTGGGTTAAAAAAAAGCCCCTGTTCAAAATGTCCGTCTTTACGTTTTAGTCTAGTCTGTTCTGGTGTGTTCTTATCCCTAGTGAATATGCAGTTGTCAGTCTGGGCACATGCATGCTTGTGCATGTGTGTGTTAAGCAAGGTGTATATTCCTTTTCTTCTGGGTATGAACCTATGAGTTGTTGATTCCTCTTTTGCCTTGGGAAAGATAGAAAAAAAATTCATCTTTTTTTAATTAAAACTTTTTTTTTAAATTCAAGTATAGTTGACACACAGTGTTATATTAGTTTCAGGTGTACAACAGTGAATCAACTTCTCGGTACACTTTCTATGCTCGCTACAAGTGTATCTGCCACCTGTCACCATATTACAGTATTTCCCTGTAATGTGTCTTTTATTTCCATGACTTATTCATTCCATAACTAGAAGCCTGCCTCTCCCTCTCCCCTTCGCCCATTTTGCCCATGCCTTACCTCCATCCTTCTGGCAACCATCAGTTTGCTCTTTATATTTACAGGTCTAATTCTGCTAAGAAATCCGTCTTTTTTTAGGTACTTAAAATTTTCATTCTAAGCAAACAAAAGCAGGGAACGTTAAGTGGTCTTTCAAACTTGAAATACATATGTCTATGACTAGCTCATTAATTAGAATGTGGGTCTCACACCAACTTATGAGGATCATTGGCTCAAATAATCTCTTCCATTTGTTCAAGGCTAATGATGGTGATGATGTTGATTTTTACTCACCCCAGTACTGCAGAAGCCTAACAGTATGTGACTATTGTAAGTCCTATATGTAACCGTATACTATAGAGTTATGTCTTAGTTTGGGTTCCCCAGGAAGCAGAGCTCGAGACAAAGACTTGTTTGTAAACACTTTATTGAGGAAGATGAGCCTAGGGAACAAAGATGTCTGATAGGTGGAACAGAGCAGGAAATAAGAGAGATGCAAAATGAGAATGTACTGTCAAGCAGATATCTCCACAGACAACTAGCTGCTCAATCATTTCAGCCACATAAAATGTGTCTTAAGACTCTCTTTCTCTGATAAGGACCTATTTGACCTACTGCTGGTCAAATAATTGGCTTTGCTCTTCTGGGTAGCACATGCATGGATGCAAAGCCTGCTTCTATTTCAGTCCACATAGTGGCAGCAATGCAGAACACCTGGGCAGAAGGCAAGAGTCTTCTGGGACTGATCTGAGGCAAGGCACTGTCAAGGGCCACATGCACTGAAGTGTTTGAAGATACATGAACTGATTGCCTCACCCATGGATGGAATAAAAGAGAAGTGAAGTGAGGAGAATCTGAAGGGGGGGGTGCGTAAGATATATCCAACACACTGCGTGTATGTGTGTGTGTGTGCATGTGTATATACATACAAAAAACTGGGGATAACTAAAGGTCCCCCCCCTCCCAATATCAAGAGTCACATGCTCTACTGACTGAGCCGGCCAGGTGCTCCCTGGATAACTAAAGTTTACTGTTGAAATCAATATTATTTCTGGGAAGGATTTATAGTGAAGAGATATTCTATATGCATGTATTTAGAAATATGAAGCTCTTTACAACGTGGATGTTATTCTATGTATTCTAAAATGATTACCTACCCAATTTAATAGATTTTGCAGAGGAAATACGACATTCATGGGTCCAATTTTATGTTTTCCTTTTCTTTTTGAAAATTAGGAGAAATAGTAATGACTGAAAAATAGTGGCATTTGGGGAATTGCCTTAATAAGTTACCAGACAGTTTAACATATGTGCTGGTAGGTCCACCATGAGAGGGAAAACATGATATAATATTTAAAAGGTGTCATGTAGTGAGAAAAGAACATCTTTGGAATTAAAGAAACAATATTATTCCTTAGTGACTTTTTGTTAATGTTCAATTGAATGGCATATAGAGAGAGATTTCTGTTTTCCTAGAAAGCCCAATGCTTTTGGATATAATGCCATATTCTGGGGCCAGTATCTGGGCTCCATTGTTTGCTTGTCTAGGTTTGGACAAGATGGACTGGTAGTATCAACTAGTCACCTGCATTTTAACAAAATTTCGTGCTGTAATTATAGTTATCATGGCCATATATTGATACAACTTAAATTTTTTCCAGAGGCTTTGCAAACCTATGGTGATGAGGTAACTTTTAGTAACCTTTGTTTTTTAGGAACAACGATTTCAAACAGCATCACAAGTTGTATTGAAAAGGCTTTCTATTGGGTGAATTTTACTGAGAAAATCCATTTGTTTGATATTAATTACAAAGAAGTTATTTCCTAGATGAGCAGGGTCTAGAGAAGAAGGCAAAGTTTGTCTTGGTATAGATGTCATCTTTCAGTACTAAGGTCAAATATCTAATGATGTAATTTAAGTGTAGTATTTACATTTTAAACAGAAGAAAGTATTTTCCTAGCCAGAAGAATATAGTGTATTGTGACTACCTATTTACTACCATAATCTCTGACTCAAACTTCTTCCCATGTGACAGTGGTACACAGGTTATCAGTGAGTTTAAACTAATCCACCTGTTTATTTGCCATTGTAAACTTTTTTCTTGAGTTGTAAATAATTTCCAGATGTTTTAGCCTCTCCTACAACTGTATGGCATATTTCCATCTGCCACAGCTACTAA
The DNA here is from genome assembly GCF_009829155.1 of Mustela erminea. NCBI lineage: Eukaryota > Metazoa > Chordata > Mammalia > Carnivora > Mustelidae > Mustela > Mustela erminea. The sequence continues at coordinate 105,764,924 of NC_045617.1, read as the reverse complement.
CGGACACACATTTAAAGAAGGGTGACTTACTTGCTTTATTATAAATATTTATTATAAATATATATAATAATATTTATAGCATTTAATTTATAATTAATTTTTATTATGTATATTATATATTATATTATATATTATATAATTTATAATTAATTTATATTATTTTAATTTATAATTAATTTATAATAAATATTTATTATAAATAGTTATTATCATTTTAAATGATAATAAATATTTATTATAAATATTTATTATCATTTTAAATGATAAAAGTGATCTGGCAGAAACTTTAGGAATAGAAAAAAGACTTACAAATCATCTATAAGCCTGCAACACTTATAAAATCACTGTTACTCTTGTGGGTATTTTCTTGCAATTATTTTCCATATATATGTATATATATATATATATATATGAAAATATAGTTTACATAGCATATAGTTTATAGAACATATTGTTCACATAATTGTTAAGCCTTCTCTTTTCCAGCTAAGGAAATTTATACCTCCTCTCCTAGTGTGAGTAAAATGGGTTACTTTCTAAGGGGAATGTTGATAACATAAGTGATGGAAGACACAACATACTCTTTGGTTTAGTACTACCATGCCTAGAAAAATTTTGAAGGACATCAAATATATTATTATTTTCATGAATATTAAGAATATTTGCCAGTGGTTTATAATATTGAAAGTTGAGCATGAGCATAGTGATCTAAAAAAGATGAGATTTGGGGTGCCTGGGTGGCTCAGAGGGTTAAAGCCTCTGCCTTCGGCTCAGGTCATGATCTCAGGGTTCTGGTCGGGCTCTCTCCTTGGTGGGGAGCCTGCTTCCTCCTCTCTCTCTCTGCCTGCCTCCCTGCCTACTTGTGATCTCTCTCTGTTGAATAAATAAATAAAATCTTAAAAAAAAAAATAAAAAAGATGAGATTAATTAAACTGTAGTATAACAACACAATGGAATAACTTAACTATTAAACTTATGTTATAGGAGTGAGTATATTGATTAGGGAAAATGTTTATGGTCTATAGTTAAGGGAAGATTTAGACTAAAAAACAGTGTATTCTATACCATTCCAGAAAAAACTTGTATGTATCCATATATAAAGGGAGACAATGAAGGCTAATAGCGATTGTCTCTGGTTTATGAGATTATCATTAAGACAATTTGGGTTCAGTTGCAAGTAAAAAAAGATATTCTAGGAAAGAAATGAATATGAGACTTCAGTGCTCACAAAATCATTGGAAGAGCTAGAGAAGCAGGTTCTTGACTGAGTTTCCAAAAATGACTCCTAGACTTGCTAAGTTGGCTGCTTTGTCTGCCATGATCTGAAAACTGCCGCCATGATCACTGGCTCCAGGACTAGACGAACTCAGCGGAGATCGATGCCAGCAAAATGGTGCAGCCACGAAGGCAGGGAACACTCACTGTACCTCTGTTAGCACTACTAACAGAAAAATCAATGCCAGCAGGGCTGTGCCTGACAGCAAGAAATAGAGGTGTAGACACAACCTCTTTGCATCTTCCAAATCTGTGTGGGTATATCTGCTTAGTGGAAGCTAGGACACACATGGACACCAAGCTCCATGTGTGTTTTAATCTAGAGCTCTCCATCATCTGAAAGTGGCACGGGGCATTGGAATAGAGTTGTGAACCGATATGCCATAGCGGACCTAAAAATTGATTTCAGTGTCATCCCTTTTGATGTGGTGTTTTCTAAGGTTATCAGCATTGAGCATATCTTTATGACGGGAAAGAAAAAAAAGATTTTATATTGGGATGTCTCACTGTTACTACACAGGCTAAATACCCATCACTTTTAATAGCCACTTCTTAGCTTCTCAACTGGAAAAAAAAAAAAAAATTCCCATGCTTTCCCTCTGTGAAGTGAGGACCAATTCTAAATAGTTTCTGTGTTGATGTAAAGTTCCAGAAAATATTTAAACCTGTATGAGACTTAAAACAAAACCACCTATGTAAAAGGAAAAAAAGCTTGCAACCTGTAGAATGAGGATCAGGGGCACATGTATTTAGTGGGAAAAAAAGAAAACAACAATTTTTCATCTTGATGCAACGATGATGCACAGTATTACCTTGTTGGCCAACTTACAACATGACAAATAAAAATGCTTCCATGTAACTTTCCTATGAGAATGGAAAAAAATGTATTTAGAAAGTAACTCTTCTTGAGTCAATCATGTAAGATTCCACCTGTCACACATGGCAGATTCAGGTTGGTGATGCTTACGACGTCTCTACCCAAAGAGAGCAGCTTGAATGTAAAAATAGTTTTGTGCTCTAGGGAGGAATGCTATTTCTTTCCTTGTGATATGCATTTGCAGAGTCACCTCTCTCCAGAAAACCCATTCAGTTTGATTTTATTGCTTTTTAATCTGGATTTTTGAGGTGTTAGCTGGGTGCCTACAAATGTGCAACGTGGCACAGAAACTCAACAGTATGGGGTCTCTGGTTCTTGGAAAACTTTCTTTTTAGAGCAATGCGTTGAGACACCCACGTTTATATAATGGGAAAAAACTGCAGATTTGGTGTAGTCGGGGCAGGAGACATGTAAAGTTGTGCTAGCCAGCAAGCCATGGGTATATGTGATTGGTGTCTCTTCCAGGCTGAAATACATAAAAGACATTTGGGCATCTCTTTCCCTGTTGGGGTGACGAAGAAAGCCCACTGTTCCTGGTATTGCAGCTACAAGACGACAGGTGGCCATCATCTTAGACCCCCAAAGTGACGGTGCACCCGACTGCACCACTTCTGACTTGCTCCCAGCTTACACTGGACATAGATCGTGAATGAGACGTGACTGTTACTGTGTCACATCATCATTTGATATTTGGGTATTTGTTACTTGAGTATAACTTAGATAATCCTGGCCAATACATAGAACTTGCTAACCCTTCTCATTTCATGGTTTGTCCTCTTCCTTACATTCAAGGCTTCAGCCAGATCGAATTTCAAGTTTCTTGAACTTGCCCACCTCTGATCCTTGATCCTCTGATGCTAGCTCCTTTCTTGATTGCTCTTCCAGTTCTTCATTTGTCTAAGTTTTCGTCCTCCTTTCCTCAATCAGGACATCACTTCCTCTGGGAAACTTCTTTTGATCTTTCAAGTCTGCATCCGATGCCCTTTCTATAGCCACTTGAATTTCCCCTCCGCTCATCACACTATGAATTCTCTGCTTATTCTTCTGTCCCGTGTCTAACCATATATGTTTTGATGACTATATATTCCTCATATGAAGACTAATGCCAGCCACAGGGTGAGCGCTCAGTAAATATCTGTTGAAAGAACGGCTGAATGAACAAACTCACCCAGCTGGGGCTAAGCTTGGAGGGCTAGGGCAGAAGGCAGAGTGGCGAGACAGTGGGGCAACCACTGTACGGCTGCTTATATTTGCCTTCAGGGCACATGGATTACGGTTCTCCATCTCTGCTCTCCTGCCTGCTTGGCTGCTGGGACCAGAGCACCCTTCCTGAGTTGCTCTCTCCCTGTTGGCTTGCCATAATTTATCGAAGATATTGTTTCGATTGCCAGAGATTTAAAAAAAAAAAAATCCAACTGGCTCCCGAATACTAAGTGGCAAATGTTTACTAAAAGCCAGAGGAAGACAGGCTGTTCCCATGCTATCTTTTGCTTCTGTGTAAGAAGAAAATTAATCTAAAATTTGATTACTATAATGTCAAGGAGGATCAGGACATATCTGTCTGTTTCTTTTTGAAGTATCCTTTGCACTCTAAGTAATTTTCTTAAAATGGGAGTGGTCTGTTCCAGATTGGAAAAGCTGAAAGAAGGCATGCCACATAATGTATTTTTCTTTTGTTTCTGTTTTATTCTGGGTTTGGTAATCCAGGAACACCACTTCCCTCTGCTGAGTGATGTTGGGATAAAAATAGTGGTCATTTGTGAACGTATACCATTGTTAAAATGCACCCTGTATATTTTAGTGAAAGTCATTCACCCAGAAATCTTGTTCCAGCTAGCAAACTGACTCAATCACTGAAAGTAGATGACTTGATAAAAAAAAAAATCAAATCAAATACCAATTTCCCATTTTCCTCTTCATTTTAAGCCTATTCATTAATGTTCTTTTCTCATATTTAAAATTCTACTGGGCTCAAGTAAAATGCAGTCCGATAATTAGAAAAGGAACTAAAGAGAAATGCAATGGTTGGATGTTTTTTAGAAGCTCCGAAAAGGTTGAGCGTATCCATTGCCATTTACTTGAGTCTATTTAGGGAGTTAGAGTGCAGAATATTGAACCCAAGCCTTGTGATTTTTCTAGATGTCAGCTTTAGTAGCCAGAAGGCTTGCTCTTCATCAAGACAATCTTCACCCTTCATAAGCTTGGGCCTGAATAAATAGAAAGTATTGATTAAGAAAAGTGAGGATGGGGAATATTTTTGATGTTTCCTAGGTAATATTACTCTTGGGTGTTTTGTTATTTGCATTACTCTCTGTTGAGAGCCTCAAGGGAGTTTCTCCAGAAATGCTCTGTGGTCTGTCTTTAGTAATAAGCCCTTTGGATAAGTAAAACAGAAAGAGAAAGCTTTTTCCCTGCCTTTGAGGAGTATATCGGAGAGACAATACACAGAGAATTCAAGCCCTGCTAGAAGGCAGCAAGGGAATATGGGCAAGACAAACAGGTATAAAGTAGGGTCTATGGAATAAAGAATCAGACACTGTGGGGAGAGCACTGCACCGTGTTTGAGAATACAGGATCCGGACTGCTTAGGTTCAAATCTCATCATTGCTATTTATATTTAAGGTGTGACTTTAGGGAAGTCACATAACCTCTAGACAAAATAGGGATTAGATAGTCACCCAATTTGGTTCTCAAGATGAAATGAGACTTAATAGAAGATTCTGTTTTATTCCCAGTATCTCTTTTGCATGAAAACTGTAACAGGAGTAGTAGCATAACCACAGAATTTCAGTCACAAAATTGCCTATTCATCCATATGAATTATGTACACATCATTCCTGAAGTCAACAACTCGAAGATGAAGGTTGGGGAGGATTCTGCAGACATTGATGACCGTAAGCATAGATTAAAGAGCTTTATCTTGAAAAATGATAAAACTTGGAAATACTGTATTTATTCTACAAAAGGAAAGATTAAGGGGAAAATGTGTTTGGTGCTATAAAAATTGGAACTAGGAATAAGCAGTAATCTAACATAACTACTCTTTAACAGCACTACTATTTTGCTTTTGTTACTATTACCCTGGACATGAGAAATTACATTGCCCAACTACTAGAACCTAAAAGGACCAAGTGTCATTATCATTGGCTCATAGCAATCCAAATCATTACATATTTGGCTACTATGCCTTTAAATTAATAAAACATGTATTGTTTTGAGTGCTGGTTCTCATTTACAGGTGACTGTAGGAAAAAAAAATGGTGACTATTTTGGCAGCTGCAGTGAACAGAGAACAATTACTTCCTTCTCTTTTTGGCTTTTTTGAGTTCTCAAGGAGGTACAGCAGAAAAATCAAAACCAGATGGCTCTAAAGGAGATTACATTGATTTTTTTTTTTTTTACTTATGTCCTATTTCTAATAAAAAGACTTTAAAGTAACTCAAAGTCTCAAATCATTTGCAGAGTAGAAACTTCTTAGTATTCTGGATGGAAGTCTCCCTAGAGGAAAATGTCATTTCCATTGTTTTACAAAGCAAATCTTGTGTTCAGTGGTTTAGTTTGGTTCTTGCATGATGAGGTCCAATGAATTTAATTGCTGTGTCACGAACCCCACCTTAGTCCTGTTCCAAAGCATCTAGAAAATAGAAACTGTCAGAAGAAAAGCATCCAAAACATGTTCTAGATTATCCTCAAAGTTCTTAGATAAAACTGGATAGAGACATGTCCATCAATAATTAACCACTTGCATTGTTGAAAGGGAACAACACATTGACAGAGATGAAGACAATGAGCTTTTTTGAGAAAGTGGCTAGGCTTTCCATTCTGACAGAGCTAATCTATTTGTCTCATGTTTTCTTTCTGATGTATGCACAGAAATTATCTATGATACAAATCTATGGTTCACAAGCAGCTTATGTAATTTTCAGGGCTCAATGCAAAATGAAAATGTAGGCTCCTTGTTCAAAAAGCAGGAAGAATGCTTTTTCTTCTTTTCCCAGGTTTGTTTCCCTACCTGTGATAGACTTGTGTATTAGTTATTTAGTAACTTACTCCCCCGGCATGGAGTTACTTGCGGGGCAAGTGTAGACCCTTAGAAAAGCCCAGGGCTCTGCCCCGTGACTTGGCAAGCAGGGCATTTTAATCAGACCCCAAACCATGCCCAGGCCCAAGTGGTGTTGGGGGCCACAGTTGTTGCTGGTGAGTGAGGAGAGCATCCTTGAAAAAGTCTTCCAGGGAAGATGGGTATGCAGGACCCTATGCGAACCCAGGCTCTAAGCATCTAGTGCCTTGTCCTGTAAGACCTCACTTACCAAAAAAAAAAAAAAAAAAAAAAATCAAAGATAAAATTATCAAGAATTTTAAGACAGTGACCACAAAGCAATAAAACTGCAAGCAAAAGGCCCATCTGAGTGTGGGACCCTGTGAGATTCTACTGGTCACATGGCCTTGCTCACAAGTCCTTCTGAGGTAGGTCTTGTTATCTTTATTTGATAAAGAAGTTAAATCCTGAATGTTCACACCTGCTAAATGACAGAATTAGACAACGAACCCATGTTGGTTTGACTTCTGTGCCTGTGCCTGGGATACCGTGCCAGCACATCTTGTTCGTTACTCTCTTCTGGAATCTACCTTAGGGTACCCAGTGCAGTTTGTTCCAGCTTTGCAATGTGATTTCTTTCTCTTCCTTCCTTCCTTCTTTTCTCTTTCTTTCTTTCTTTCTTTCTTTCTTTCTTTCTTTCTTTCTTTCTGTCTCTCTCTCTCTCTCTCTCTCTCTCTTTCTTTCTTTCTTTCTTTCTTTCTTTCTTTCTTTCTTTCTTTCTTTCTTTCTTTCTTCCAAGAGGAAGAGGGGATAGGGACAAAAGAAGAGGGAGAGAGAAAAATCTTAAACAGGATCCATGCCCAGCCCAAGTCCTACACAGGGCTGGATCTCACAACCCTTAGACCATGACCTGAGCTGAAATCAAAAGTTGGATGCTTAACTGACTGAGCCACCCAGGCACCCCTGCAGTGCGATTTCTCACTTGAGGGCAATGTCATACACAGTTCAAATATCTTTGTCACAGACTGAAATAATTGCATTTCCACTCTCATAAATGATAATGCCTATAAATCTCTGTGTTGTAAATACCTGGAAGAGAAACATGACTTTTGCTTCTTTTTCTTGAACCTTTCTGAAGACCCTATTCCTATTAAGACAGTGTGCTTCTTGGAACAATTCTGTAAACTCAACTTACAAGTCTAACAGTACCTTGGTCATTTCCCAGAAAATAGTTCTTTACTGTATTGGGTCTCTACCTACATGCGCATTAGAATCACCTTGGAAGCTTAAGAAAATGCTTGGCCCTACCCTACCTCTTGGAGGGAGAACTAGGCACCAGTGTCTGCAAATCTTCCCAGGTGATTCTAGTTTGTGAATAGTGTCAAGAACCACTGTTCTACTTAGAGCCCAGCCTGACGTGGACTAAGTTCTTCCATAATAGGAGCCTTTTCATTGTCAGAATAAATTTCAAGTCACCTAGCATCATTTCCAGCTAATATGTAATATTTACAATTATATCTACATAGAAATGTGGTCAAGCTAATGCCAAACAGTTTCTTCCATATGCACTAACTCATCATAGTGGACCTCTACCGACATTTTAAGAAGCAGCATGTACGCATGCAAGTCACATGACTTATTCCATCTACAGATCACGCTGGGTGTTTGGTGAAATCACTGTAAGACCTCCCTTGGTCAATCTCTCCAAGCTTTATCTGTGTATGAATTAGTTCATCATGAAATAGCTTACTTGAACTGAGCTTCCTTTCTTTATTAAGATTTAAAGACACACCCTCACCCTTTATAAAGAGAAATATGAGCAACACCGATTTGAAGGAATGTCTCTGAATTTTCCACAACTGTAATTGAAGAGAGTGCTCATTGTTAATTCAGATATGGCCCCCCTGCAACAAGCTGATAGCTGTCACTTGACTCTCCCTTAGCACAAATAGAGGGGCTGCTAATCCTTTAAATGATCGTTCCTTAAACAAACATTCATTTTGCAGTTGTTTTGTGCAAGGCGTGCTTCTCATTCCAGAGGACATGGCAGTAAATTAAAACAGATATAAATTTTTGCCTTTATGAAGCTTACATACCAATGGGGGAGACAGACAATAAAATAAATGAGTTTAAAAAATTAGATGATGATACAAGTTTTGGAGAAAAAATAACGCAAAGAAAGGGAATAAAGACAGTGAGGTAGCAACATGGCGGGGGTGGTGGTGGTTATTTTTAAATGGGGTAGCCAAGAAAGACTTACTGAGAAGGTGACATTTTAATAAATATTTGAAGGAGCTGAAGCAGCTAGCCAAGAATGTATCTGGAGAACAGCAAGTGAAGAGCCTGGCGTTTCCCAGGAAAAGCAACAATTCTGTTTGGGGAGTAGAGGGCTAGAGGGTGAGAGAAATTCTAGTTGATGGTAAAGTTGGAGGGATTGTGAGCTTCTGTTGCTAAAGGTGTTGGCATACAATTCGAGCCATTTTAAGGAGAATCTTATCAAAGAATCACTATCTGATGAATACTTGGACCAGATAAATTTTATGGGTCCTAATGAGATCCTATGATTCTGGGTTTCTGTTAAGATGCAAGTTATTCTTACAGGGGTAGGTTTCTTCAAATTCCCACTGGGCAGAGAAAGGATAAAAAAGTCAAACTTGATCTCCCCTTTATTGAAATGTAAACTCATTGAAGGCAGAGTGTTACAGTTTTGTTCACTGCTTTGTCCCCAGGACCCGAAAGTGTGCAAAATGAATATTTGCAGCAAAATAAATATTTGTTTAAAGAAAAATCATGTAGGGCGCCTGGGTGGCTCAGTGGGTTAAGCCACTGCCTTCGGCTCAGGTCATGATCTCAGGGTCCTGGGATCGAGGCCCGCATCGGGCTCTCTGCTCAGCAGGGAGCCTGCTTCCCTCTCTCTCTCTCTGCCTGCCTCTCTGTCTACTTGTGATCTCTCTCTGTCAAATAAATAAATAAAATCTTAAAAAAAAAAAAAAAAGAAAAATCATGTAAGCCTATAATCAATCTATATCTCCTCTATTCTTGCTAAAGGTAAGTTAACTGAAAACCATCAACTTGTTCAGAGCTAAAAAGAATGATTTATGGTTGTAATATGCATAGACCTTTCTTTTATAATCATGAACATATTTTAAAGAATGAAGACAACTGGTCACATTACAATTTTGGCACTTAAAATCCTGTTTTTTTTTTTTTTTTTCAGGAGCAGATATCTCTTCTTTTAGTTCCCTGCACGCTCCAATTTCTCACTTCTTTGTTCAGATCTCACTTTATTCAAATGTCATTTTCCATGACCACCTTTTCCAAACATGCCTCCCCTCCCTTTACTACTTTCTCTTTCCTTTCCTTTTTTATTTTTTTCATCATATAGGTTATGAGCTGAATTGTGTCTCCACCAAAATGTAACTCCTAGCATCCCCCATTGCAAGCTTATTTGTTAATAGGGTCTTTGTAGTTGTAGCCAAGTTAAGATGAGATTATTAGGGTGGGTCTTAGTCTGAAAAGACTGGTGTCCTTTCAAAAAGGAGCAGTTTGGACACAGACATAGACACGGACAGAAAGAAGAGTATGTGAAGAGACAGGAAGAGATCACCTCTGTGAAGACAGAGGATGGAGGTGATGTACCTACAGTCCAAGAAGAGCCAAGGGTTGCTGGGAAACCACCAGAAGCTAGGAAAGGCAAGGGAGTGTCCCTCCAGGTTTTGGAGGGAGCATGGCCTTGCAGAGAACTCTATCTTGGATTTCTAGCCTCCAGAACTGTGAGACAATAATGTTGGTTGTTTGAACTCGTCTATTGTGTGGCATTTTGTTGTGGCAGCTCTAGGAAATGAATATACCACTTGACATATACCATTTATTTGTTTAAATAAATTTATTTATTCTGCCTGGCCCCGCTAGATTCCAAGTTCCATGAGGAAAGAGACGTGATGTATTTTGTTTATATTGTACCCCAAGTACTTAGAACAGTCCTTGGCACTCAGTAAGTATTTGCCAAATGTAAGGATAAAATATTTTATTTTTTTTCCTATCCTTTTCTTTGCTGTTGTTTTTTCTTATCTGAAGATAAGTCCAAGTTCAGGATTGGAGAGGTAGGAAAAAGTTTCAATAACTGTAAAAGAGTAGAGTGGAAAGTTTTACTTCATATTCTATTATGGTTCTCTCTAAAAAAAAAAAATACTCTGTGGTAGAAACTAATTCTTTGGTAGGGAGAGTCTGAAATATTTCTGAGCATGTCCAGGAAGGCCGTAGGACCAGGATGGAGACATTGGCTGTCCAGGAGACTGTTGGGTATTAGGATTAGGATATCCTGTGTGTTGTCAGCCTCTTGCCTGTTGATTGTGCAACTCAAAGAAAGTGACAAAATTTCTGGCCGGATTGCTCCATTTCCTTCCCCTTTGCTGTTACTGACCTCTGCTGTTACAAAGCAGCACCTCTGCTCACCTCTTAGGGCTGCCCTCTGATTTCCCACCAGGAAAATGCTCAGTAACAAATCTCATCATTCTGGAAAATAAAAAATAACCCCTAAGCCTCAAAGGTCAGTGACTTCCGCCTCTCACCTCCTAAAAATGGCTTCTTACGTTTGGAAACTCATCTGTGAGAACCGCACACAGGGTCACAAGCCTTCGGCCTTCAGTGTTACCAACAGAATCAGATGTGCTCAAAAGAGAAAAGGAAACTTGACGCAGCTTCTGCCCTCCCTTGGCCCCTAGATGTGCCTCCTGTAATAATTTGCTGCAAACTCTAGTTATTGAGCTCACGCTACGGCTGGCTGGCTTTCTTTCTTTCTTTCTTTCTTTCTTTCTTTCTTTTCTTAAATGTAAAATAAAGCATCGTGTTTCCCCTAATCTTCACCCTTGTCTAACTCAACCACCTCATCTGACCAAAGCCTGAGGGGGAAAAAATTCTATCCCTTCGTTTAGATGAACAATCTAATATGCCTCACAAATAAAGCATTAAGATTAATGATTTCAGTGAAGTCTTTCTGATAAGGCAGCAGCATAATATTCTAAAATAGAAAGAATAAAAACAAAGAACATGTTCGTGCATAAATAGCCCTTTTAATACACGAGTTTTGGAAAGTCCCGTATTTCATGAATCATTAGCTTGTTTTATCTTGGTGTTATACAAGCATTTCAAAAAGAAGACTGTGTAAATGTTGCCACCTACTGTTTGCCTGGAAACATACCCGTGTAATTCACTTTACATAACTATACTCTTCCTTCTAACTGCATTTCTTTTTCTACAAAGACCATTTATCTCAGTTCCTTCTACTTTTAAAATGCTTTATTGAATGACTTACTTTTACATACTCTACAAAATAATCAGAAGAAATTCTTCCCTTGACATACTGGGAAATCCTGAGGAAGTGACATGATTTTTTCCTTAAATCTTCCCTAGTATATAGAAATGATTTTTAGGTTTGAAAATATATATAGTATGTGCAATTGAAACCCCATATGAAAAATACATTAGTTGCCAATCAAATTCAAAGAAATCAAGATTATGGGATTCCTCTTAGTTTTAAGACTCAAATTTAGGATATTTATAAGGCAAATATCTGCTTTTCCCCCTGTAAACATATTTAGATGTCTCTGACAAGGTCTTTTTATAAGGATAAAATGCCAATTAGTCTACCAACCAATATTTACTCCATAGTTTTATGAGGTGTGTGTAGCCTTATTTTAAGTGTGGCGTTGATTCAAACTAGAAATAAAGTAAAAATTTTTAAATCTTTGCAACTCTATTTCAATCTAATTTAGATGCACTGAGATAATCTATGGCTTGCAGACAAATAACTGTTCTAGACCCAATAATAATCATAATTAAAATCTGTGAACTGTTTTACAACATATAATTTTTTGTTTTATTTTAATAAATTTGGTCCTAGTAACAATACTGTGAAGTAATTAGTACAAAAAATTTTTCCATTTTACATATAAAGTAAGACCAAAGGAACTCAACTTACTCATTGAATACTACATGGCCAAAATAACTATAAATTCAATTCTCTTAACTCTTAAGCTTATTCACTTATTATTCCTTATGAACTAGTTAATTTACATGGTAGGTACTGAAGTCTTTTTCAACTTTTGCCTGTTGAGTGATTAATTTTAAAGTGTTTTAAAAAAAATCATGCCATTCACCTCCAAATCTTAGAGCAAGTCTCTAATAACTGAAATTTACTGAAATTATTATTATCCTTTGAATCTGATCTGGAGAAGCGGGTCCCAAAATGCTACCCTCCCTAAGTATGTGCTTAATGCTTGGTTAGTGAAGAACAGATCTTTTAAAATGGTATAAAGTACTACATTTCATTACTTGTACTATTTCTTTTCTTTTTTTTTTTTTTTTTAAGATTTTGTCTATTTATTTGACTAAGAGAGAGAGAGAGCGCATGAGACAGAGGAGGCTTAAAGGGAGAAGCAGACTCCCTGCTGAACAGGAAGCCCACCATGGGGCTCCATCCCAGGACCCCGGGGTCATGACCGGAGCTGAAGGCAGATGCTTGACTGACTGAGCCACCCAGGTGCTCCTACTTGTAATATTTCTCTTACTGTTAACAATTTACAAAAAACTTAGAGGCTTAAAATAACACAAATGTATGATATCACCACTTCTGTAGGTCAGACATCTTGACAAGATGGGAGTGTATTTTGGGCTGAAGGTATCAATCAAGACATTGGCCAGACTGAGTTTTTGTGGGGAGACTCTAGGGAACAATACACTTCCAAATTTATTCAGATCAGGGACAGAATTCAGTTCCTTTTCATTGTTATGACTGAAGTCCCCATTTCTTTTCTGGCTGTTGACCATTGGGGCCAATATGAGTTCCCAGAGGCTACTGATCTTCCTTGCCATATGAATTCCCCTCCAACTTCAATGCAAGTAATGGAAAAATGTTGCCTTGTTAAACCCCTCTCATGCTTTGACTTTCTCTAACTTCCCTGTCTCTGATTTCTTTCTTTTTTTCTTTTTTTTTTTTTTTAAAGATTTTATTTATTTATTTGACTGACAGAGACCACAAGTAGGCAGAAAGGCAGGCAGAGAGAGGAAGGGAAGCAGGCTCCCTGCTGAGCAGAGAGCCAGATGCAGGGCTCAATCTTAGGACCCTGAGATCATGACCTGAGAGGAAGGCAGAGGCTTAACCCACTGAGCCACCATCTCTGATTTCTTGACACAGATAAATTGAAGGGACTCATGTGATTTGATGAGGCATTCCTGGATTTCTTTACCTTAAGGTCAGCTGATTTGGGAACTTATTCCATCCCCAAGTCCCTTCACAGCAACACCTTGATTAATGTTTGACTGAATAACTGGGAGAAGGTGTTGGCACACCAAGGGCTGGGAATTTGGGGGCCTTTTCAGAATTTTGCTGACCATGCTTGTCATCTGTGCAGCTACAAGGATTTTCTAATTTGGCCTCTAATCTCCAGTCTCTGCCTTAATACTCCATAAATTCACATTACAAAGTAGGACCCTCAATGAATCTTTCTAAAGCACAGTTCTGATTAAATTTAATATCTTGCTTAAATTGATAATAAAACAAGCAACATTCTGAAGGTCTTTCATGGCATGTAAGTAAGGTCATTGAAAATCAAGGTCTGTGCCACCTGTTTCTCTCTACCTCCCTTCACACATCATTAAATCGAGAAGTCACCCTGTTTGTCCTGTGTAGGGTAAGCTCAGTAAGCCTTGGCGTCTCCCTCTTTTCCTTACCCTTATCTTTACAAATATCAAATGTTGTTTAAAGGCTGCATCCCAAAACCAACTCTTCAAAAAGCTTTGCATTAACCTCTTCCCCTTCACATGCCTTTGCTTTATTATTTTACTTTATTTTTTATGTAGTGTTCCACCTTGAATTAAGGTAAGTAATAAATGCCTTGTTGTTCCCAGGAATGGTGAATTCTTCCAGGCCAGATCTGGATTTGGTTCATCTTTGTCTCCTTACCACACTGGATAGTACCTTGTAGAGGATTTATGTTGCAAAATGTTTGTTGAACCATTAACTAAAAATTAAAATAGAAACCAGAAGGGGTCAAAAATTCATACATCTTCACTGTAAAAGCTTAATTACATTTCCACATCTTTGGCAGTTTGGACTGATAATCTGTTCTTTCAAGAACATCTGTATTTCAAGGTCATTGACTCCAGAGTTAAACTGTATTCTTCAAATGCTTACCTAATAGTGAAAGATCAACTCATTTATGTTTCCTTCTATTTTTTTTTTAACTAGAGAAAAAAATTTTTTTGTTTAAATTTAAGAAAACTTTCAAGAATCAGAAACAGATCTTATTTTCTCATTCACACAGAGTTAACCATTATCTAATATCGGTAATATTTCTCTACAAGTCATTCCTTGACTAGTGGGCTCTGTTGTATGAGTCATGCGTGACTCAGCGATTATTCTGGATTTTTAAATGAGTTTAAAAATTTATTTAAGTGAGTTTCAGAAACATTATTAGTCATTCTGAGATGCAGCTTGCACATTTCCAGTTATGATTAATTAAAAATAAGAACAGAACAGATATATACTTGGTAACTTTCTGCATTTTCAAAGGACTTTGGCATAATTATCTAATTTTATTTCATAAAGCATATAACTCATCAGCTGTAAAAAATGGTACCTTGGTTTAGAGATCCCTTTTAGGACATACTGGAATAAGATATTTTGGAAAAAAAGAATTAGTTTATGAATGAAAAAAGTGAATGAACTTATGGAAAAATGGATTACAGAATAAACTGAAGCAGTTTCAGATGTGCTTCCATCTGAAGCGGTTTCCCTTTGGGCCTTGGGTACATTTGGGAAATTCTGTACCCCTGCCCATGTTTGAGATTCTCTGCTTCTGAACTACATCATTTCTTACTTTTAGTTCACTTTCATTGGGGTAAAGTACATTTTCGGCTAGTCTCTTGAGAAAGAAGGACGATGATGAAGAATGCTATTGCACTCTAAAATTGCATATTTGAACAACATTCAAAACCTTACAACTTAGCTAACCGCCCCGCCCCACCTTATTAAAACATGTTAAAGAGGAAAGAAAGAGGAAAGAGGGATGAGCCTAGGTTTCATCTCTTGACTGCTGATATAATAACTCTTTAAAGGGTTGTCTTTATTTTTGTGGGATAATGGTATATGTTCCAAAAGTTTATTTGCAAGTTTCTTGATTAGGATCTGGAATATATTTTCTCATAGAAGCAAAGTTACAGATGATGGTTGGATTCCCTTTAAGCCAGTTGCTACAGAGGCCCATCGTGGGTTTTGATGAACACGCAGGACTTTGAATCAGAATACTGACAGTAGTGTGTACTTTTAGTCTTCTTTCTAATATAATCACATTGGTAAGTTTATAGTATTATGTGTTTTTGTATTATCATGAATGCGAGTGTTATTGATTGCTTAGCCAAATATTATACTATCATCATTTTTCCTTTACCACAACTCTTTGTTTTCACTGGGGTGAATTACAGTTTACTTCTTTCGTTTGCTTATCTCTCTGTGAGCTAATTATTAAATTAACCCTACACTCAATCAATAGTCTGAATCTCTTAATACATTCAGACCCACCAGATATTCTTACAAGGCTCATCCTTTTGAAGATTGTCTCCCAGATCTTCAGATGTGCTTCCATCTGAAACGGTTTCCCTTTGGGTCATGGGTACATTTGGGAACTCTGTTCCCCTGCCCATCTTTGAGATCCTCTGTTTCTGAACTACATTGTTTCTTACTTTTAGTTTACTTTCATTGTGGTAGAGTACATTCTCGGATAGTCTTTTGAGACAGAAGGACGAAAATGAAGAATGCTATGTTTTTTGAATGTCTTAGTACATCATCACACGTTCTCCATAGTCTGACTGGATAGGAGATTTTAGATTTCTTTCCCTCAGAACTTCAAAAGCACCATTCCATTTTCTTCTACATTATAGCTTTTCTGTTGAGAAGTTCGAGTCACTCAGAATCCTTCGTCCTTTTTTCGTAGCTATATTTGTTTTCTACTGCTGTATACTAAATTACCACAAATTTTAGAGACTAAAACAATGTCTATAATTATCTCATAGTTCTGTAAGTGAGAGGTCAAAATGCTTTTGGCTGGACTCTCTGCTTTTAAGGAGACACACGCCAACACCAGCATGTCAGCCAGGCTGGGCCCTCAAATGGAGGCTTTGGAGAAGAATCTACTTCCAAGCTCTTTTAGAATTTTTGGCTAAATTTGACTTTCACTTGTAGGATTCAGGCTCCCATCTTCTTGCTAGAGCTCATCTGGGGGCAGCTCACATTGCTTGTCAAGTGGTCTCTTCTATCATCAGTGAGCAATGAATGGTGTCTTGAATCTTTCTGGTGCTTTCCATTCTGACTTTCCCTTCTGCTGCTGGCCAGAGAAAATTCTCTGCTTTTAAAGGGCTGATGGGATTCGATTACCCATTTGGATAATCTCCATATCTTAAAAATCTGTGATTTGGAATTTTAATTGCATTAACAAAATTTCTTTATAGCAGTACCTAGATTAGTATTCAATTGAATAACCTGATGATGGAAATCTTGGGGGGCCCATCTTTAGAATTCTGCCTACCACAGTAACTCTGTACTTCGGAGTGAATGAATTCTAGAGTTGTCTAAATGAGTATGTATCAGGTAGGGTACTTAGTAATGGAAGTCAACTCTGATACGTTTAAACAGAAAACAAACTTGTAAAGACATCAGACAGCTTTCCGAGTCACCAAGGGAGATGATACTGGCCCCAGGAAATGGAGAGAAACAGGCTATAGCTGGAAGAATGGCACCAACTTGACCCTACAAGGGTATTTGCACCACTGAGCACTGGGTGATGTGGCTTGTCCCTGAATCACTCATGGGACACCAAATCCTGCCCCTTCTGCCTCCGGAAACTGGATCTTTCAGCTGCTGCTATCATGTCCAAGAAGAAGTCTTCCCTGTCCCTGCTCCATCGCCCAGTAGCTTTTGACTGAAAATCCTAGCGGCTCTGCTTGATTGGCTGAGTAGAGGACAAATCCCTGTCCCTAGATGAGGTGCATGAAGGTTAACTGTAGGGTAAGAAATGTGAGAATCTGATATTTTCAGCCTCTGTAGTGAGAATTATTCTATTGTTTCCACGAAGACTCTCAAATAGGTCTTTTTCCCAACACAGGACGGGTTCTAGATTCTGGGCAGTAACCGAAATGAAACAAAACAGCACTGATATCCATAATGGGCTATGAGTGAACAATGCTTATTAAGAATCTAATTGAATTGATCAAGCAAGAAGCAAACTGAATATTTGTACTTTTAATATTCCCTGATGACAACATTTAAATTGCCCCAGTTTTAATCTTTTTTTTTTCTTAAAGTTTAATTCCTATATGGGGTCTCACATCATGTTCTGAGATATCTGGGCTACTTCCTTTCTCTTTTGGATTCTGAAAAAATGATTAGGAGACAGTGAGGGCCTGAGAAGCTGACAGCTGCTCTGGAGGGTTGGGAAGGTCCTCTCTACCCCTCCCCCTCAGCTCAGTTACAGTAATATCACAGTGCCCTCAATGCCATCTTGCTTATTTTTTGAGACAATTTTAAACTTACAAAAAAGTTTCAAAAATAGTACAGAGTTCCAGTAGGCTCTTTTACATTCTTCCTAAGTTTGTATTTTATGTAACCATAGAACATTTACCAAAACTAAAAAAATTAATTTTGGCACAATACTATTAATTAGAGAATTTACTTGTATTTCACCAGTTTTTCCAATGTTCTATATTTGTTTTAGATACCACCTTGTGTTTAGGAATGCCATCATTTAAATTTTTATTCTGTTTTATTATTCCCGATACTCTACACACAGAAACTTTACAATTCTTACCTGGGCCAGTCATGCTAGATGCTTAGTTGGAATTAATGTGTGAGGTCAGTTTTCCAGCACAACAATTACAGCCCGGAAGTGAAGGGCTTATATAAAACTTGGAATATACCACAGGGAGCATAAATAAGTGTAGGGTACTCCCCCCCTCAAATAAATGTAGGGTACCCTGGGTGGGTCTCTTTTTCTTTATTGTATTACATAATCATGGAATATTAGAGTTGGGAAGGATCTGAGAAATCATCTTACCCCATCCTCATTTTGCAAAGGAACCGAGATCAAGAAAATTAGGTGATGTGCCTTTAAGGAACAAGGCTTCATCTGGAACTCGGGTCTTTAATCTGCTGGCTGTTCCACTACAACAGGAGTTCTCAGTGTGGTCCAGGGGCTCCCAGGAGCCCCCAGACCCTTTGAGGAGACTATGAAGTCAAAGTTATTTCCATCCTCAGATGTTATTTGTTTTTTTCACACTCATTCTCTCACAACGTACAGTGGAGTTGCCCAGAGGCTGCATGGCATACGGTACAGCAACGGAATGAATGCAAAAGCCAAGATGAGTTTCTAGTGATTTTTGACTTCTAGATATTAAAAAGATTTGCAAAAATGTAAAATGGTGTCAAGTTTCTGTTACATGTTTATGCTTTGGAGAATAAAATATATTATTTATCTTAACATATACTAGGTTCATTATTATTCTATTTTTAAATATGGTAAATGCTGATTGACATATTTACATAAATGAAAGGTCATGGAATTTCTAATCATTTCTGAGCACTGTCCCAGTATATGAGCACTCTCCCATTAGTAAGAGAAGAAAACATGGATAACACCAACTAGCAAAGTTATTAAATTAATGGTGTCATAACAGTGTATTCTGTGACACTCCCCTTGTTTTTTTAAATAGAGCTCTGGCTGTTTTGGGGTAATTTTTAACTCATTACATGTGACTGCAAGCTCCTTATGCGCTTTGGGACTCAGATTTCATGCTCCTCCTACATTCATGATTCACTTGATTTAACTTTATAGAGTTTGGCTAAATATATGAATAATAATTGAGAATGCTGTATTAAAATGATTTTGAACTAGTTTTTTACGTTATCAACTGTATGTAGTTGTCAGGTCCTTTTTTCAGGGAGTAGCATTGTTTTGTACTTATTACTTAATGGAATTTGTAGAAGGGTCAGATGATAGGAGAAATTCCCTTTCCAGAACACATGAAAAAGCAACAACAAAAATCCCCCATTCCCTTCCTGTGTGTGTTTTAAGACTTATTTATTTATTTGAGGAAGAGAGAAGAGAGAGAGAGGGGGAGGAAGAGAGAGAGAGAGTATAAGCCAGGGAAGGGGCAGAGGGAGAGGGAGGGAGAGATCTTCAAGCAGACTCGGGCTGAGTGTAGATGTGGACACAGTGTGGGGCCCAATCCCAGGACTCTAAGATCATGAACTGAGCCAAAATCAAGAGTTAGCTGCCTAACTGACTGAGCCCCCCAGAAGCCCCCCACCCCATGTGTGTTTCTGCTTATTCATGAAATCACTGATCCCCTACTCAGCCCTCCCAAAGTATTTTTTTAATGATAGACTTAAAATCTCAATCCTGTAAACAGAGCTCCTGTTTCCTTAGAAAATGTGCTGTTTCTGGGCAGAACTGGGGAGAGGAGACGTTTGGGTAGGTGGAGGGAATTACCAGAAGCTGTTGTGATCAGGAGTTCCAGAACTACTGAGAGAACCCAAATATTACTCTTCACAATGTTTGGTCACACTCTCCGCAACTGAGGGTGTCAATGGCAGGTTCTCTGCTTGTCCGTCACAACTGGGTACATGTGAACGAGGAGCAAACCCAACCAGCTTCTAGAATGAGCACAAATCTGGAGAAAGAAAAAGTGGGAGTATCCTTCTGTCCCTGTTGTCAAGGCCTCCCGCTGACCCAAAACTATGATTTTTGTCTGAGGGGAGATGTGTAGAAAGAAAAATTCTCTCCTTCGTATTCATTTATTATTCTCACAAATCAGTTAGGCCCTTAGTCACTTTGGACATGTTTTATCCTATTTCTTTAACAGTCAGTGCTGGGAACTTTGGGTTCTCATGCATTATTTTGTAACATATAATACATATAAACATGAAATAAAACCAGAATTTTTGTGGTTTCATTTTCTCCCGCTTTTCTTCTTCAGTGAAAGAATGGGTTTAATCTTGTACTCAATTTGCATCCTTTTCTCTTCCAGTCCTGCTAAATAATTCATCAGAAGGCAGTAACTTAGTGGTAAACAGCCCACTGTTTCCCCTTGGTGGTACTTAGTAAACTTGAGCTGCTGCAATCTGTTCTCATACAATGAATCCCATCATTCCGTTAATCATTTTAGCCACTGTCCTCTTGATCCACTCAATTAGATTACCTCTTTTTGGCAAGAGAAGTGCTCGCGTTGAACAGTCTTCCCATATGTAGTCTCAGAAGACAGGCAGCGGAAAGACTTGAATCGTGGATTCATGGCTCAGGGTCTGTAGTCATTTGCCTGATGCAGTCCCTGAATATAGTAGGTATTGAACAAGTGCTTGTGAATGAGAAGTGTTGAATATGGACTTAGAACAATTCACTGTTTCTTCCCATCTATCTCTTCAACCCTTTCTTAACATTTGGTTTCTGGGACACTGATTTTTACAACAGTAAGACCTTTAATGTATCTCATGCTAATATCACAGATTTGGCTATATACCATTTTTCCAAGCACAACAAGTGATCATGGTAGCTGCCTACGGAGTTGCCTGTGATGGCAGCTCTTCACCACGCAGGTGCTGGGCTGTATCAAATAAGGGGGTGAATAAATGGACGTGCAAAACCCTGAGAATTTCCTAACGTGACTTTAAATATATACACATGAACATGTGTGAGTGAAATAGGGGATACCAGCAGAGTTTCCTTTAACCTCTGTGGCTCCTGATAGGCTTGCATAATTGCAAAGGGACAAAGGTAATTAGAGTTTCCTCAGTTTATATATATGCATATATTTATGCTTTCTTGGGTTCTGTGTTCTTTTAAGCTTGAGTGCCTTCCCATCTTGCCTTTGTGGTTAAGAGTGTGGATTTTGCGGTCAGGCTATTAGAGTTCAGATCCTGGCCATGCCACCTAAGCTGCGGGGCTTCAGCAAGATACGTGAGATTTCTGTGCCTCAGTTACTTCATCTGTAAAATGGGAGTAATAATAGTACCTCATTAATTTTGGGGAGATCAAATGAGTTAGTATCTGTGAAGCACTTAGACGTTCACCTGTACACACAGAGAACTATGTAAGGGTACTTATTTTATCTCTTATAATATTGCAACAGTGTTAAACATTTGTAAAATTCCTAAAGGTTTTGTCATAATTACAAGCTTTTACAACTAGAGTAGAGGAAGCATGTGGATACTCCAGCTTCGTCTAGATCACAGTTCCAAAGTAAAGAGATTGAAACCCACTATCTAGGCAAAAAGGCTTTCATTGAAGAAGCTCAATTAGTGGGCCAATGAAAAAGGTATCCTTGGAAGGTTTTTTTTTTTAATTTTTTTTTCTAAAGTATATTTGCCTAATTAAAGACATATTACTTTAAAATGTATGATGCTATCGGAAATTTGTTTGTGATAATAGCATAAAATACACCCATGGACTCGAGATATATACCATTTAGATTATCACCTACCATCTTTCATAACAGCCAGCACACAATGGAAGTCAAATTTTTAAACGAGATTGTGTCCTATTAGAGTCTAATATCTTTATTTTAAAAAATATTTTGTACATAGATTACAATTCTAATTTGTAGAAAAAAATTATTCATAAGTCATCTAGATTTAACTAGAAGGTACAGCTTATCCTTAATTCTGTCTACTATCTAGGAGGCAATGTGGTGGGAATGTTGCATTCAGTTTGTGAATCGTCCTTAACTGAACACCGCTATAATGATTCTCAATAAACCTGAAATAATATACGTTATTTTCTAAAGTAGCAACCTGGTCAGAGAACACTCAAGTGTTTGGCATGTAAATTTTATGAAGGGCTTTGACTTTACCTAAAACATAATCATAATCATGAATACAAATTGTCACTTCTGGGGAAGATGTCTGACAACGGATGTTTTTCCTTTATCTAATGGAAATGAAGCACTCATGATAACTTCAGTAGTTACAGTGAAAGACTGGAGAATGGAGGTTCTCACTTGAGACTAAGTCATCGTAAAATTTTGATTTAGAAAAGCATAAGAGACGGTTTTTTGGTGATATATACTTAATTCTCATAACAGAAGTGTGGTATTTTTTTTCCGTAGGTAGTAAATTCAGTGTTTCTCATACCCCATTCATTCATTCAACAAAAGTATATTGATCTCTTATTATGAAATAGGCAGTGTTCCAGGTGCTCGAGTTACAAAATAGAATCGAAACCCTCTAGAATTCACAGCTTAGGTGGGAGATATAAAGTCAGGCAAAATATTCCATGATATGATAAACACTCTATAAAGTTATGCAAAAAGATAAAGTGACTAACTGGACATAAAGAAATTACATAAGACCTCTTAACCCCCCTCCCCCACCAAAGAAAAAGAAAGAAAGAAAGAAAAAAATCAAGTAAACACAATTGCAAGAACTGCTTTTTGAAGAGAGAATATTAGCAATTCATCTCCCCCAACACACTAATTTTCAGTTTATTAAAGACACATATGCCATGGTTTAAAGAGTCAAACAGTTCCTCATCCCACTTCTGTGGGATGTCAAGATGTCAAGTCCCAATTTCTTTTGCTAGATCTTTTTGTTTTAACTCAGTATCTCTAAAAATTGCACTTATCTTACTATTTACTCATCTTTAATTTTTTGGCATTAACTATGGACTTCTCACATTGGATAAACGAGCATTTAGCTCTCTTTCCTTGATCCTCCCTAAATATACATGCACACTTCCAATTCCACAGTTGTTGTAATAAAACACTGAAATGTTATTAGGATCAATATTTAGTATTTACATTACCATGAATATGTAAAGCTGTCCACAGTTGAGCCATGTGGTATTATTACAACATTATTTTTTCTGGCCCATATCATTTTTTCTTTTCTGTGAGGTTATTAATTGTCTCCCCCCCCGGTTGCTTATGTGTAAGGATTCTATGTATACATTAAAAATTCAGTTTAAATTATTCCCCATTCAGACACAAGAGGTTTTTAATGAATTTGTCCTTTTTGAAAATTATTTCTTGAGCCTTTGTTGTGAAGATATCTGACAGTACTTTACTCTTGGTATTCAGGTGTCATTCTGAGATTTTACTTTATCAGTTTCCCTTTATTCTCCCCCATGCTGGATCTGCTGTTACTTGGAGTTCGAGTTTTCTTCCGTATTGGTTTCCTGTTTTGGAAAATCATATGCATCATTAGTTTTCCGAGAAAGGGTATATGAGTGGTATGTGAAACATATCTCTATTTTGCTCATTCAATCAATAGTTTTGACTCAGTATAGGACTATGGGTTAGGTATTTTTCCACAGAATTTTGAAGTCTTGTCTTCATTGTTTCCCAGCTTCCAGTGCTGCTATTAAGAAGTCTGGGGTGTCTTGTATGAAGAAATACATTGTATGTGTTAGAGTTTTGAAATTTTATAACGAGCCTTGATCTGTATGAATTTTAATCCATTTAGCTAATTTTCCAGTGTACCCTTTCATTCTGGAAACTCATACCCTTCAATTCTGGGAAATGATTATTTTTGAAGATACCTTCCCCTCTATTTTTCTCTATTTCCTTTTTCTGAAACTCTTATTATTCATATGTCAAACCTCCTAGAGTGGTCATTTCTTCTTCTTTTTTTAGTCCCTTTGTTCTTATTCTTTCATTTCCTTGCTTTTTTTTTTTCTTTCTGAAAAGTTCTACAATGCACTTTGCATTGTTTCTTGACTTTTTTCATTGATTACTTAGGATTAGCTTTTGGAGGTTTGTTAAAAGTTTGTTACAATTTGTCCATGTGCTTTCTACCACTCATATCTTTTTTCTGTTGTCCCCATTTCTATTTTCTTTTTCGCTTATGACCTTTGGTTAGATTTTCTTTTTCTTTTTGAACAAACAAAAGTAAATGCAAGTATTACATCTGATATCTCTCTCCAAAGGGTCTCATCCACTTTTTAAAGAAAAGTTTATAAAGATAAAGATAAAAAGTTATAAAGTTATCTTTATCTTAAACAATCAAGTAAAAATTATCTTAAACAATCAAGTAAAAAATTGGTTGGTTAACCAGGAAAGTCAGCTGAAGTAAAGTATCCTAAAAAGGAGTACTTATTTAAAGACATTCTTTTAACCTAAGTCATGCAATTATACACTTATCAACCAATCTATTGCTTCTGGATCAATACTTTGTTTTGGATCAATACATTCATTGATTTGAATCTCATATTGTCTCTCATATAAACTGTTATAATAGTGCATCATGTAAGAATAATATAAGATTTTTTTAATTTAGTGATTAAGATCTTAAGACAAACCAAAAGAAAATTCTTTAATAAATTATCTTATAATTTATCTTATAGAATACTTTAATAAATTATCTTAACTTTTTACAGGCATATTACTTAAACAGAATTTTTATTAGACATGTACTGCTATTTACTGAATTTTTCATGAATGGGATTTGTACCCTTGGGAAGGAGACTCCAGAAAGCTCTATGTGAGGGCACACTGAAAAGACTGCTATTTTACCAGACACTGAATCTGCTGGTGTCTTGATCTTGGACTTCCTAGCCTCTTGAACTGTAAGAAATATATTTCTATCATTTATAAACTACCTAGTCAATGGTATTTTTGTTAAAACATAGAAAACTAATAAGACATACAATTTTCAAGTCCTTCTAAAGCATTCGTCTTAGTTTTGAAGCAATGTGAAGCATCTTCCTTTGAGTAAGTTTTAATTAAACTGCGCATTTGCAATAACTAGTGCAATTTGGGTAAGTAATTTTGAAAATAACTACAATTAATTTTAGTAAATATAAAATTAGACTGGTGGAAGAAATCGTGGAGGGGACTTGTTCAAGTAGCTTATCTTGAGGTTTTGAGTGAGGAATGTCTAAAAACTATTTGACTGGATGGGACTGGGTGGGAGACAAACCATAAGTGACTCTTAATCTTACAAAACAAACTGAGGGTTGCTGGGGGAAGGGGGTTTGGGAGAAGGGGGGTGGGGTTATGGACATTGGGGAGTGTATGTGCTTTGGTGAGTCCTGTGAAGTGTGTAAACCTGGCGATTCACAGACCTGTACCCCTGGGGATAAAAATAGATGTTTGTAAAAAATAAAAAATTAAAAAAAAAAAAACTATTTGACTGGGAGAGTGGAGATGATGTGGTAGAAGTCTAGTGAGTACAACAGAATTGGATAGATGCTCAATGAATAAGTTGTCACCAGAAATTAGAATCTCTGAATTGAGATCTCACTGACTTATGGTGTGCAGCTCATGCCATTATTGTGCAGATAAAACTGCTCTGCATGTGACATGAAAACTCTTACAAATGAATAATAAAGGAGTTCTAACAACTTAGTTAGACTTAGCTATTGATCTGCCTTATTTTTCAGAAATGTACCAACTCCCTGTTTTATGATACAACAAAATTTTAATTTTATCTTGCTTATTAGAAGGGGAATTAGAATGGGAATTATGAATTAAGGAGGTTAAAGAAAGAGGGTATGGTTATGGGTAAAGACGGTATGTAGGGTGTTGTATTTTATATAAATAATATTGATTACCTGAAAACTTCAGCTATATACTTTTTTTACTTTGTCCTGATTTATTGAACTTTTTAAAGAAAATCAACATTTAGATTTGGATGAAATTACAAAAAATCAACTGAAAGTAATTAAACAGGTCCAATTTGATTTTTTAATTTTTAAGAGAGAAACAAAAAGCTTTTTAGATACTAAGTTTTGTAATTAAGAACAAAGAACAAAATTTCTCAGAAGTATAGCAGTACTGTAAACAGTGTGTTTAATTCTGTATTATGGTTTGATTAGAGGTAGACACAGAGGGTGAACTGAGAAGATACTGAAATTTGTAAGGTAAAAAAGAGACCCAAAGATGGAGACGGGGGAAAGATGAGCAAAGATACAAAGGAAAGAGTGGAGTTGATTACAACAAACAAAAATAATAACTATGCAACTGTGGAAATAGAACAAGAGAATCAGGCCTGGCTGATGGGCTGGAGTGCTAAGCTGGGCAAAGTCCAGGGTGGACGTGATCAGCTATGGAGAGTGTACACTCATACATGGAAAATACTTAGAGAGGATTTGATTTTATTTAGAAAAACCCTCTACCCTCCCCCACCAATTCCAAGTGACAATTGAAGGCAGCAGAAGCATAATTTCAAATTTTCTTTTAGAAAGCATTCCCTGTTCCTTCCAACTGAGTTGAGGTTGTTCCTGGGACCACGTGGGGCAACCTGTAGATGGTTCTATGATCCTGGTGGCCAGCTGGGAGGGCCTGGGTTTTGTCAGAGACTAATATTTGTAGAATTAGAAAGGCTAAAGAGAGATGGCTGTGATTATGTAACGAAGGACCAGAATTAATTTAGAGGCAAGAAGGAACCCTAGGAAAAAAAAAGGAAAAGAAAAATGCGAATTACAAATGAGCGGATCTTTGCCATTGGTACAAATCTGGGTCACTGACAGTTGTATTTTTCCATTTGTGTTTTGTCTGTGGACCGTGATTGCATAGTTGTCTAATAAATGTGTCATCATCTAAGTCTAACAATAGATTCATTCTAGAATACAATTGTTACATAACAAAATGCAGTATGTTGGAGAAAAAGTCAAAATCAACACAGTTTTAAGCATTGTAATGTCCTTTGTTTGTAGGGATTCAGGCATAAATGAGCATTTGTCATTTGACTCTTCTAGTGCATTTCCAGCATACTGTGCCTTGGGCGTGACACATCAGAGTCCAGTGTTTATCTTTTATTACGTGCCAGACCCCTCTGGAAAGAGCCTCCATGGAATTCATCATCCGCAGTGTTTGGTTCAGGTATACATATAAATACATGTTGAATGCATTTGTTGGGGATATTGTGGTTTCCAAAGTCGACTTAAATAAAAAAGTGTGAGATGAATGATGAAGGGGACCTTCTGCAGGAGGTATGAAGTTAATAGTTAAAATGTTATTTACCAAAATACTGACAGCAAAGCTTTTTATTATTCTGTGTCAACTATTTGAGTGCCAGTATGAATAAGGACAGCATGATTATACTTGCTTTATGTCTGCTTTGGAGAAGTTTGCGAAGAAACTCTACTAAGCATTGAGTTTATAAATATAATAAAAGTGAAATCCAGAATTTGCGTTAGAACAGCTCACTTAGTTTGAAAGACCATTGAAAATAACTTCATTAGGCACTGGGTTTCAGAAGCATAAGGATGCTATAAAATTCTTTTATGCCTATTTTGGTTGTTATCAAGAGCATGATCTTTGTTTTTCTCAAAGCTTTTGTCTCACTGTATTAAAAATGGTTTGAGGTTAAGTGGCTAAAGGTGAGAACCCATTTTCAAATTATAATTGAAACTCACGGCATTTTAAATAGTGATAGCCTCTCATCTGCTCTTGAATATATTAAAACACTCAGTTGTCAACATGTAGCATTTCTTCCTAGTTTTAATGTGTATGTACCCAACATCTACTCTTATATTTCTGGCAGATCATTCTGCAAGACTGAAATGCAGACTGTGAGGCACGCTGTGGTCAAATCTGGGAGGATGTGGGTTTTCTTTAGATGAAATTAAGAAAATAAAATACAAGAAGCAAAACTATTATGTGCAAAGCACAGTGGTAGACCAACACCCTGTGTTTAAAATAGTGGCAGAAAGAGAACAGACCTGATCCCTACCCCTCCATCTAGTGGAGAAGACATCTAGAAGATTAAGGAAGAATGGGTCACTGCTATGTATAATGAGTATGGGCAGCAGGCTTTGAGATGGAGACAACAGATGTACTTTCCATAAGGAAACTGGGTAACAGTAGGTAAAGAAGGGACTCACTGGGAATAGCTGTGGCTCAGCAAGCAGTGTCCTGTCATTGTCAGAGGTATCAAATGACAGACGTGTTTGTTTCATAGAACGAATTTATCTGAAAGTAAATTTGTAGCTTCAAATGATGGCTTAGAGAAAGTAACTAGTATGTACATTAGTACTTTTTTTTTTTTTTTTAGATTTTATTTCTTTATTTGACAGAGATCACAAGTAGGCTGAGAGGCAGGCAGAGAGAGAGGAAGGGAAGCAGACTCCCCACTGAGCAGAGAGCCGGATGCGGGGCTCAATCCCAGGACCCTGGGATCATGACCTGAGCTGAAGGCAGAGTCTTAACCCACTGAGCACCCAGGTGCCCCTGTACATTAGTACCGTCTTGAGATACTGGTGTCTAACTATTCAAAGTCTTCTTGGTCTAGGTTTTACTACTGGTGAGCCTATGTCAAAATTGTGTTTCCTATCTCCACCTCCTATAGTTTTAGCCAAGGATTCCAGGTGACCCAGATTTTGTGAAAATCTTTAAGAGTCACAATCTCCCAAGACCAGTCTAGACCAATGTTGATGGGAGAGTAGAAAAACTAGCAGTATGATTTGAAAGGACACAATTTTCACAGCAAGAGACAAACCCTGTCTCTTGGGAAGAAGTTCCTTGATAACTGGGATGGAACATTATATTTAAGAGATATAATAAAAGTGAGTCTTGATTGACCCAACTCTCCATTGAATAGCCCCTGTGCTGCCCTGTGTAGGGTTGTATTCTCAGGAAGGGAAAGACTATGGGAGGTGGGAGGGAGGTGGTGTGTGACATTCCATTTCTAGTTAACTAATATCTGGAAAGGATAATGGTTTTGTTCCATGCCAGATGCTCTGGTAACGTGAGCAGCAGCAGCATGAGGTTAACTGCAAAAAACGCAGCAGCTGAGCAAAGGCTTGATGAATCCAAAGGGCAGGTTGTATGGTTGAAAAAATATCCCAGGGTGATTACTCCCCCAACCTGAACAAATTCCTCGGTAGAAGCTTCAGTGAAAATGAATAGTTCCTAGTCTTAGATTTGGCATTTCCCTAAAGAATATTTTACTGAGATTCTCTATTCAAAACAATGTCATAAAGTCATGGATTCAGCCAAATTCTTAGCCGTAGTAAAGAGAAAATAGATCAAAACCACATTCGTATTCCCCAAAGTAGACCCTATGCATGTATGAAGTCGCAAATTGAAGGAAATGGCAGCACATCGTGATAATTAAAATCTATTTATCAGTAAAGCCTTGTGTGTGGTATTGAGCTGACTCTATGTGAGTCACCAAGAGATTTGGGGAAGATCTGTTCTCTGCCCTGGGGCTGGTGCTCGTGCCTCAGTATCTGGGAGGTAGACGCAAAGGAAAACATCTGCACAGGAAGATGCATAGAGGTGATGTTTCCATATTGCAGGAAGAACAGATTCCATCTGGGTGAGACCAGAGGTTCATTCTGCTCTATAGCCTGTATCATCTGTGTGTGTGTACGTGTGTGTGCGCGCGCGCGTACGCATTTGCGCTGTGTTGTTAAGTGCAGCTCTGTGGGAGGCTGGGACTGACTTTCTAGAAGTAGGACTCAAGGCTAGGGTTTTTCCTACCTCAGCTTACCCAAATGGTTCCTGCTTTATGCTTGTCTGTGGAACTCTATAAAGACCTCCTGATTCTATTTTTATATTTTAAATGTGTTTGGTCTCTTAAAATTCAGTTTTGTTTTTAGATTCCAAGGTTTTTATTTTATTTTATTTTATATTTGTTTTTATTTACCTCAAATCTATCTCCCTTTAAGCGCCTCTCTTGATGTTAAAAATTAGGTCTGTGCTTCATTCATGTGCAGTGGTTAAGAGTATTTTCCTTGAAACCAGAATGCCTGTATTTTAGTCTTGGCTCTACTACCTACTGGCTGGGTGAGATGGGACAAATCATTGGATTTCTCTGTGCTTCATTTGGACATTAATAGTACTGACCGCAAGAGATTTTGTGGAGAGATTAAATGAATTAATGTGTGTTCATTGCTTAGAACATAGTGATTAAGTTAGAGTTTCTTGTCATATATACTTCATTATGTTGTGGATACCAGTAATCTCTCCCCTAAGTTTTCATTTTTATAGCCTTGTAGAGTTTTGCACCTTCTTTTACACAGTAGAATTTTATTTGCCTTTCTGTATGGTAATAACTATTCTAGGTGGTGTACATTTATACAAATAAATACATATTGATCCACTTCTAGCCCATTAATGTTTTCCTGGGGACAGTAACTAGAACTATATTTAGTATTCTTAGCCCTAAGCACATCATATTTTTTTTAAAAGATGGAACACCTTCTGCTGTCACATTTAAAATATTCTTTTTGATGAGACCCAATTTCTTTTTTAAAGATTTTTATTTATTTATTTGACAAGAGAGAGAGATCACAAGTAGGCAGAGAGGCAAGCGGGGGTGGGGTGAGAGTAGGCTCCCCACTGAGCAGAACCCAATGCGGGGTTCAGTCCCAGGACCCTGAATTCATGACCTGAGCTGAGGGCAGAGGCTTAACCCACTGAGCCACCCAGGCACCCGTTTTATGGGCCCAATATTTTTATCTGCAGCAGCCTATTAGCTGGTATCTTTGCTGACAGTTCTATAATGTTCTTGGATCTTATTTCATACCATATTATAGAAATCATCACCATAAATATATACTACACGTATATTTAAATTTTTCTACAAATCTTCTCTCACTTTTGAAGCATATTTGTTGCTTTTCTGCCCATCACAAAGTCTTCAAAAAAATACTTTGATCTTATTTACACAGATATTTTTGAGAGAAAACCTTCATTTCTCTGGAAAATACAGAGATCTCTTTTTCAGTAAAAAAGAAAGCCAGTGCTAGCACCAAGTTCAGGTAATAGCCAAATTCTTGATCCTTTATTATTTTAGCTCTGTTTATTATTTAGCTTCATATTGTGAAAATGACATGGTGTTAGATGTTTATAAAGTCATTTTTCCCTCTCTGAAACTATCGGCTAAGTACACTTGTCTCATATGGAATGTTCTGTTGCAGATTTTGCATTGCCTTACTCCCAGAAGCGAGATTTGCTCCAGGCTTGCTGCTGCTGTTGCATATTTTGCCGTCTTGCTGGGAATAGAAGTGAGATTCAGAGCTTTGTTTCTCTATAATTCGTGGGTAGAGGTGGTTATATAGGTGGAACAATGTTCCATCTAACCTACTAATTTGGATCTAGGTTATTTTATTGCAAAAGTGGTGAGCATATGTGGTGGAAGAAATGGAAACTCTCTGGGTCATTTCCGACATTTGATTATCTAATCCTTCTATCCCTTCCACAAATATGTTCGAGGATGAGAAACTTGACACATATCCAAATAGCCCATTCCATTTTTAGCCATGATATTAAGTAAAATTCTGATTCTATGTAACTTCCAAGAAATTTATCTGTGTTTACGTTCTGTGCTTAATTTTACCTCAAAAGACAGGTATGCTACTGAACTCTATGTTGAATTGTGAAGTTAAAAAAAACACACAAAAAAACCCCACTTGATTTTCCTCTGTCTTTTATATAAAAATGCTCAATATTTACTTTCTAGGCAATATTTTTAGTTTTCAATATTTTGTTGACTCTAAACTTTGTATGTAGGATGAAAAAACAAAAGAAGTGTTTCCAAGTACACATTTGGCTCCTGCTACTTTCTAGGTGTGAAGTCAAAGGAGTTACTGCAACTTTGAGAGACTTAGCTGCTTCCTCAGGAAGATGGTTCCACTAGTACTTTCCTTATTCATATAGTATACCTATACCACTTTTTATTATATATTGTTTTTATGTTCAATGAAACAACAAGTAGCTCATCTTTATTTCTTATAGAGCATCCAGACCTATACCTGGCCTGTTTTAGATATTCACTAAGTACTTGCTGAGTAAATGAATGAATTTCATACAAAGGGTGGCCCCAGTAGGTCACTTGTCAACAATGGGTATGAATGTACTATTCCTACTCTCTTCAATTTCTCTTTTTGGTGTATTTCAATATGTGGCTAGTCCCAATCAATACTGACACATTAAATCATTACTAGGAACAATTATTAAAGAACTTATATTATAAAATGAACCATTATAAGAATTATTTGGAATAGTAGAAACAACTCTTTCTGAAAATATTTGCTTGTCAAAAATATAAAGGTTAGAGGAAACAGAGGACTCGTATTGTTTTTTAAGTTTTCCATTTTACTTTATGAGCTTCTGACCTTTGAATTTTTATAACGAAGAATATTACATTTGTAATAAGGAACAAATTACAATAAAATCCCCAGAGATTCCATGTATTCAGAGGGAATCTCCTAAAATGCAATAGAGTTTAAGGATTAAAATGCTTTACAAATATACAGATGAAGGTCCAGTGTTAGGGATAAGTAGAGCTGTGATTAATGTCTCCCTAAGAGTGTTTCATTTTTTTAAGTTGGGAAAGGGTGGTCATTTGGGTCCTTGTCCTTAGTGATCTCAGGGACTCTAATTTAATGTAAGACTCAGGTGACTTTGCAGAAACAGCTTGGTTGAAGGAGTGAATCACTTACTAGGCTATAAAGAAGTGCTCCAAGTTTTCAAATAAATTTTCCAAATGATGCTTATTTATCTTGTTGGTGAACCAGAGAACTGAAAAGGAGAATACTTTGGTCTGGTGTCTTGAGTAAGACAAGAAACAGGACAGAATCAAAGAAAACATATTTAACTACTAAGATAATAGCAAATATTTTGTCGTTTTGGTTCTTTTAAATTTTAGTTTATATTTTCCTTAGTGTTTAAAAACTTTTTTTGAAATATCACATGTTTTAGTTATGCTATGAAGAAGCATAGGAAATAAGATTTTGTTTATGTCTTAAAGGGAGTAATCATAACCTTGAAGATAGGTGTGGCTTTGAGAATAAATACAGTGAAAAAATCTTCAAAGAAAGGTGGAATTAATGGGGTAAAGGGACAGAGTCCTTGTGGAGCAGCTTGTCACCAGCAGAGCTTCTCTTCTCTCAGCTCCTCACAAAACTGAGGGGGTCCATGTAATATTTTGTCTGGGAAAGTGTTCAGCCTACTGAATTATTATCAGGTTTTATTGGACAGTCAAAGATATTTCATTCTGAATCATTTATGAAGGAGAGATGTGAGTCAAAATTTCCTTCTGGTCTTATATTTCAACATTGGTTGCCTTTCATTTATTAGAAAGTATTTCTTGATTCCAAGTTTATTCTAACCAATATATTTAGCTCAATGATACATCTAAAATGCTACCTTCTAGGGATCTCCAATCCCTTGTCGGTCTTTCTTGATCTCGTTTTCTATTCCATCTATCTTGGATTCCATATCTCATTATTTTAGTCTTTCTTGCAAGTATCTTCAACTTATTTTTGCCATTGTCTTCCTAAGTTTGTATCCTTACAAAACCTCTATCCTGTGTTTTTCACTTCTCTGAAAGAGCTTTGCTGGAAGAAAAATAGTTTACCTGTGCAGATTTGATGCCACTATAACTTAAAAATCTCCAGTTTCTGTGGGGGCACTGAACAGTTTTGTTCTTTGAGTTTTTTTTTTTTTTTTTTTTAACATTCTCTGCTATGACGATGGCAAGCCATTTGCATTCTCTTTAAATATTTAGTCTTCCATATGTAAACTGTCTGAGCATCTCCTAGCAGAGAAAATTGGAAGTTCTGCAACTGGCTAAGAATAGATAAGAAAGATCAAGGGTTTAAAATTAGTTTCACTTTCAGATTCTGCCACTTACTAGGTAAACTTAATTGTCCTGAGGCTTTGTTCTGTCATCTGAAATTCTTTCCGTCATCTCCTTCACCTAATTTTCCTTTCCTCCTTAATTTTCCTCTTCTCTCCTTCTAATATTCCCTCTTTTTTTCTTCCTCTTGTGGAGGAGGGTACATTAAAGTGAATCCCTTCATTTCAATTCTAGTTTCCGTCTTTTCTACCCTTTCAAGGACCTTTTTAAAAACCTTTTTCTTTTCAACACCTCTATTAACTCCTTTCACTGAGCATTTAAACATGTGTAAGTCTGATCTTCCTAAAACCAACATAAATTTTTCTTGGGCAGACCCCTGTGCACTTTTCCAGGGGTCGTTGTGTTTGTCTCCATCTCTTCTTACTTTTCAGCTGTATATCCTGACTGTCTCCGTTGACTGTAGAGAACAATTCTAGCGTGCTTATCAGATGCCGACCCTGGACTAAGCACCTCTCGTTTCTCCTCAACTCACAGCCATCTGGCTGCTGCTCACATTCACCGAACCTGCCTTTTCCAATGCCCCTAGGGACCTGGGTTGCAAAACACAACGGACTAGTCTTAATAGCAACCTTGTTTGTAATTTCAGTAGCAGGCCTATTGGTGTTTCCTTCTTTTAATGCAGGTTTTATCTTTGCTATCAGTGAAACCACTCTGTCCAACTTTTTCTTTCACCTTCTGGTCATTTTTTCTCTGACTGCTTTTTTGGGATTCCATTCCTATGTTTACTTAGCACACATTATTGTTTCTGTCTCAGTCCTCTTATTTTCTCAAGCTTTGCTCTTTCTCTTAATGATTCCAACCACTTTCAGGGTTGTGCTTTTTTCTTTTCATATCATCTTTTGGATTCTGACCCATATGGCCACTGCTTGCTGGATGACTTCAGATGATATAGTTATTGTAGGTTCAAAGTACTTAGAACAGAAGCCAGCAACTCTTCCCTCAGGTCTCCTCCTCTTTCTGGGTTCCCTAGTCAGACACCTGACTGTCACCTTTGACCCTCTGTCTCTTGCACTTCCTATATCAAGTCAATCACCGAACTTCCAAATCCACCTCCCAAATCTATCTGTAGTAAGCTCATTTCTCCATCCCCAGAGCCGTAACCATAGTCAGATCAACCTCATCTCTATTCTACATTGCCCAAGTGGATATTGGGGCTGTAAGTAGTTCCTTGTATTTTGGGCTGCAATGATTCCTAATTCTAGAAGGATGCCTAAATACATTCTTGGCACTTAAGGAACCATAGTTCTTAGGTTAAAGTAATCACTGCCTTTTGGCGTAGAGAAAAAAGTATACAAATGAAGAGTTAATGATAAGGATTCTGAGAATTATTTTACAAAGCACTAAGTAAGATCTCTTGGAGGAGGCTAAACGTTCATCACTTGTGATGAAGAAGACAATAATTATGAGGTATTTTGAATAGATTACAAAATTCAATAAGGGATCTACTTTCACTGGGAATTTGAGAATATTGAACTTCTTTGAATGGAGTGGCTATAGCAAATTGTCTAAGGGGTTAATTTTGAGCTGTGACCAGAGGAGTAGATAACTGTTTCCCTGGGACAGACTAGAAAACTGATAAGATCCTAGGAAAGAAGAAGGGTGTGGGTCTTCTTGCACACTAGTTTTGCATGGATGGAGATGAAGTTTGTGCATGAAAGTGTGCAGGGATTGGTGAGACTGGCCTTGGCAGGGCCTCAGAGAATACTAATTTGAATTTTTCCTGAAGGTGATGCAAAATGGTGGAAGCATCCCAAGCAGAGAAATTATAAGACCCAAACTGTGATTTAGAGAAGCACCGTGGGCAGTAGTCTGGAGGATGGGGAGAAGTGGGGAACAGAGGGAGGACAGTTTGGTGTAACCATCCTGGTAATCCAGGTGACATGGATAGGCAATGGAATCACTCATTTTTAAATGGTGAATTCATTGGACACAATTACCACAATGCATTTAGCCCTTCCCACTTCAATGTGTGCTGCTTTCAAGTTTTTACTATAACAAAGGCGGTATTGGACATGCATACAACTTTATATATTTTGTATTATAGTCTTAGAACAAATTGCCAGAAGTAGAACTAGTAGTTAACAGGTATGGATATTTTTAGATTAGTCGATGGGAGTTTGCGATGTGTTCTTTCAAGGATCTCTTCTGTAAATATTTGAATACATTTTCCTCCATTTTTCTTTGAAGAGCACACATTAGGGAAACTGAAGGCACGTTCATATTCTTTTACACCTGATAATCATTGATCATTTTTTTACCATTATTTCTAACAGAGGTTAAAACTTTATGAGATTTTTTTGGGTTGCCTTCTCTGTCAAGCACCCAATCCGAGTGTTTGGTAAATGCTTTAATGATTATATTTCAGACTGTAGCCAACATACGGAGGTCAAAACAAAGGTTTTTAAAGTATTGATAGTAAAAAGGTAGCTGTTAGAGAAAATTAAAAACAAATGAATAAAATCAGTGATATTTAGATTCTGAATAACACCAGTTAATACATTGAAAGGAAACTTATTAGGTCAAATTAGGGTCTAAATTTAATAGTTGGAAGGATCCCTTTAGATGAAGCCTTTTTTAGTTAATTTGATCAAACCACTGCGTTGAATTGCAAAATGACAAACTTGTATTAAACCATAAAATAACTTTCAAAAGAAACAATGTGATGAGAAAAACTTGAATAATGAAAATTCTTGTGATATGAAACATTCTTTAAGGCCAGGCCCATGTATGAGACAAAGGAGTCATCTAATGGAGTAAGAGCAGAAACATTTCTGAAGCAGGAAAAGCTTCTCTGTTGGAAATGTCAAATCAAGTCGGGATCAACCTGCTGTAGTAGAATTTTGAGATTGTCTAAATTAAGCATGAATTAGATTTGCATATTTATGCCATGCTATCAAAATAAAATTGCATAACTGTGCTTATGCTTCCGGTTCTTCCAACCTGGTTTACTTCACCTCTATCTTCAGCTTAAGTGTCCCTTCTTCTTTTTAAGCTTGCCATAGTTTCCCTGGCTGTGTAAAGACTCTTTATAAAATACTGTGCCTGTTTAATAATAATACTAGGGTCCGAGCATGAGCATATCGGTCACAGTACCCTCTCTGAGAACCCTCAGACTGCTTGATATACCCTAACCTCTCTGAGAGGTTCTCCTAGTTTATTGTTCAGAATCTAGAGCTGTTCAGGTAAAGGATTAGGTCCTGACTCAGTAAGAGTCATCGCCCATGAGTCAGGGGCCCATGTGGTAACCTAGAATGAGGTATGTCCCCAACAGAGATCCCCAGTAATGCATGGTGCTTAGGTAATAATAATCAGGATGAACATTTGTTTAGTACTTGCTATACATAAGGCACTGCTTGTCCAACATAATGATGCAAGCAAGAGATTTGTAAATTGGAACTATATTACTGAATGCGTGAGAAATGGTGAAAAAAAAATTTTTTTTTTAAAGATTTTATTTATTTATTTGACAGAGATCACAAGTAGGCAGAGAGGCAGGTAGAGAGAGAGAGAGAGAGAGAGAGAGGAAAGCAGGCTCTCTGCTGAGCAGAGAGCCCGATGCGGGACTCGATCCCAGGACCCTAAGATCATGACATGAGCCGAAGGCAGCAGCTTAACCCACTGAGCCACCCAGGCGCCCCTGGTGAAAACTTTCTAGTCAGTAAACAGGTGCTGATAAGAGTCCTTTAAGGTTCCTCCCAACTCTCTTAACTTCTGTGACTATCCTACTAATCCTCTTGGGCATTTGGGCCTTTCCCGGATCCATCAACTAACAGAAGTGAAATTTCCTCCGATTCTGGTAATAATGATGTGGGAACCTCCTTAAAGAATTCCCATTCTTCCTTGGCAGTCATATGATCTTAAATAAATCACTTAACCTCTGTGGACCTATATCTGCTTTGGCAAAATGTAGGTAATTATAAATGTTCTCTTGATGTTGTTATATTAAATGACATATAAAGTATTGCCTGGTAATGAAAATACTTATAAAACTTGAATATATTTGCTGGGTATATTTATATTTATAGCAGTGTCTACAGATAAAAAGAACAAGGCTCCAGAAGTACTTGCTACTTAGTGGAAAAGTCAGAACCCAAACTTTGTGAATCTTGGCTAGTAGGCTTTTTTACTGAAACATTATCATGTTGTAACCAAATATAACTGAAAGATTTAGGAGAATGAAAACATTCTACTGGGGGCAGGGTAACTCAGGGATACAATAAATTAGGTTCCGCTGTTAGAACTGTGTCTATACTTTGATCATTCTTGTATATAAAAAAAAATTCAAAGGACTGAACTAAATGTATTCTTCGTTTGAAAAAAAATTCTTTTGAACATCTATTACAGAGTCAGAGGCAATGTATTATGACTTAGTTCTTGGGCTTTTATTGATGAACATCTCAGGTTAGTAACTAGGTGAATTTGAATTGTCTTTGTTTTTTTCTTAAACTTTCCCTTTTGATCTGGTTTCTATGAAAGCAGGTGAATGTTATTAAAATGAACTTCCTGTAAACTCTGAATCTCTGGCATTTAGGAAGTAGAACAACATTTTGAAACCAGAAGACCTATTTGTAAACTGCATCTCTCCTTCACGCTTGTGGCCTTGGGCAAGTCATTCTGGGTCTCACTTTTCTCATTTGTAAAATAGAGATTCTATTTAGGGTTATGCTGAGAAATGTGCCTGACAAAGTGCTCAGTTTTAGCACATTGTTATTCAATTACAGGTTAGACTTTAAAGCTGAGAGAAATCTTCAAGTCTGTTTCATTTGATTCCTCTAATCTGTATGTGAGAGGATCCCCAATGGGTAAAACAAACACAAATGTTAATCTGTTTAATTTCCTTTCATTTTTATATACCTGACCAAGTATTTCATTTCTAAACAAGACTTCTTCTTCTTCTTCTTCTTTTTTAAAGACTTTTTTTTTTTTGAGAAAGAGTGAGAGAGCACAAGTGTGCGTGCAAGAGGTGGGAGACTAGAGGGAGAGAGTCTTCAAGTAGACTCCCTGCTGAGCCCAGTGCTGTGCTCCATCTCAGGACCCATGAGACCCAAGCCAAAACCAAGAGGCAGAATCTTAACTGACTGCGCCACCCAGGGACCCTTAAACAAGACTTATTAATAAAGTTAGAGTCATGTATTTGTAAAGACACAAAAAATGCAATTACTTAATGTATATTTCTGGCAAGGTCATTTTAGAAATGGTAACTATGTACAATAGGTGAGCAAATCAATTTCAGAATTCTATCAGAAGTGTATTGGAAAAATATTTATTTTTTTAAAAAAGATTTTATTTATTTATTTGACACACACACAGAAAGAGAGATCACAAGTAGGCAGAGAGGCAGGCAGAGAGAGAAAGGGAAGCAGGCTCCCTGCTGAGCAAAGAGCCTGAGGCGGGGCTCGATCCCAGGACCCTGAGACCATGACCTGAGCTGAAGGCAGAGGCTTAACCCACTGAGCCACCCAGGTGCCCCTGGAAAAATATTTAAATAAAATAATAAACTGCTTGAAAAAAATGAACTACTATATCTCACAATAAGTATCACATCATCCAAATATAAAATTATTTGGAGTAAAAAGGACCACAATTTTCTAAGATGTGAGATTTTAAAATGACAAAAAAAGATTTTGTCCTATGAAATATATCTTTTTAAGCATAGTAACAATAATAACAAAGTGTCCTAATTACACATAAATGCCAGTTAAATTATTTTTTCTCCTTTTAGCTTTCGGAGGCTGAATTGGTATTGACAAATGAGTACAGCTGTTCCCCAGAAACCACTCTGGACAGTATTTAGAAGTTGCTCTAAGATATGGAGTCTTTCAGAATCTGCTCTTCAAAAAGATAATAGCTCAAAACATTTTAGACTATAGTTTTGACCCTGCCTCTTCCCCTTTCTTCTGCTGTCTTCAAACTACAATGAGAGTTTGTAAAAAAAACATAAAAATACCAGTGTCAGCTTTTCTTCTTCTTCTTTTTTTTTTTTCAGTGTTAGCTTTTGTGTTCTGGGACGTCAGGGGTGATTCTGCCCACTGTTGGTGCAGAGATGTCTCTGCTCTTCACTCTCCGCTCCTGCTTCACTGCCCAGCTCCTTGCTGGGAATAGTCCTTGACAGGTCTGTCTACCAGGGAATTTTGTCAAGGATTAGAACTAGATTTTTAAAAGTTAGATTGTTTTGTTTTAAAATATCTTTTAGATTTTCCTAGGCTATAAAACTGTTTGAGTATAACACTTGTTTTACATATGCAAAATAATATTTTATGAATGCAACTGCTTTTTTGAAGTAAAGTAAATATTGATATACTAAGGATGGGGTAAGAAAAAAGAATAAAATTAAATTCTTCAGGTACTGGTGCTTCTGGTCAAAAGGTTAGAGATTCTAAAAAAGATGGAACTCATAAAAAAAGGACTTTGCAGCTGAAATGGATTTGTTAAAATATTTTTAGGAATTGATAATATAAAATATCCCAGAGTAAAAAAAAAAAAAAAAAAAAGAATAGAAATCTTCACTTATTGGACAAGATCTTAATTTATTTAATGACACTACTATACTATATATAAAAGGAATGCAAAATATCCTGACTATAAGCAGAATATTGGGCTTCTTAATTTTGAATTATTCAAGAGCACGTGAAGGTGACAAAATTTACCTCATTATCAAAGTCTTTTTTTTTTTGTTCATTTTCAAAGTCTTTCATATGCACTTGAAAACTTAGCTCTCCAATTGTCATACTTTCTTGACATGCAAATTTAGTTGCATGCAAGATCTGTTATTTGCCTTTTTGTCTATGAATTATTACAGGATACGAGAGATGAAAGTAATGAGACTGAAGCCAGCAGGATGAGTAAATTAAGAAGAACAAGAAAGAAAGTCACGAAACATGTTTTCTCAACTGAAGTAGGAGAAATGGATATATCCAACTCAAAAGGTATCTTAGCTATTATGATCTCTCAGGAATATGATGCCAATAACAATCTCTATTTTGTTCTCCTTTTCATAAAACATTTTCTTTTCATCAAAGGGAGAAGCAAAAACAAAGACCTAAAATTTATTTCTACATAGACAACATAAAAGATAGCAAATGTCAAGGTATAACATAAATATATAAAATTAGCCAATCAAAATATTCAGAATTGAAAGGGAGCAGAAGTAGGATGGTGGTGAAGGGGGGAAAAAAAAGAAAGAACACAACAGAAGGAACATATATGGAAGAAGGGAAGCATATTTCTGCTCCAAGACCGAGTGTAAAGATCATTACTAAGGATTTGGGAGACCATAGTAAAGATGTGGAACAAGTTTTCGTATCACGTGTTGGAATTCCAACTAAACTCAGTAGATTCTGAGACAGTGCTGAAACTAGGAGATAATCAAACAACAAGAGACTTAATCCAGGAACAGTGGTGTTCCAAGGCAGGGATAATAGGAATGGCCAGTGCATGGTAATGGTAAAAAGCAACCAGAGTTTAAATTTTCTACAGACAACACACCACTTTATGGCCCACGACCAGTGCAGGTCATTCCCACTGCCCTTCGTTTGGTATGTCACTGCCCAGGAATAAATTATTTTCTCATGTTAAAAGACAGTTGAAAACAAAGGCAGTGTGTTTTAACATTTTTCCATTCTTTATTAAAGAAAGGATCAGAAACCAAATGGTGTGCCACAAGTTGGAGGATGTGAGCAAACCAGTTGTGGGAGCTGGCTCCGCAGACTCCTATCGACCACAAGATGACAAGGACTCCGAGAATCAGACAACAGGGATAAAACCATCACCCCTCAAAACTGCAGCCAGTGCTCCTTGTCGTGAATTTAACACAAACTCCAACCATACCGGTAAGGGTGCAAAAACAAACTGACATGAGATTCTAGCCACTAATCCTAAATTTGTATTTAAATTAATGTTAATGTGGCATGGATTGAGGAATGGTCATCTGGGAGTCAGAAGAATTTATACACCTATTGTTTATAAGTGGCTATGTAGTTTTCTTTAACTACTAGGCTGCTCATCTAGAAAATGGAAGGGTTGCCATGGATGATCTTTCTAGTCTTTTCTAAAAGTGAAATTTTGTTATTTTAAGTTTCTTGCTTATTAATAGTAATACAACAATTTGGCCTATCAGTGTATTGGTCAAAAATCTCTGGGATCCAAGTTAAGAGACACTAGTTAAAATGAGGTATTTATTCCATAAGGGAATCCATCATGAAAGGGTTGAATAAACAAGGTTTGGAAAGACAGAAATATAGCAGCGTGTGAACTTAGAAGGACAGTGTCCGCCAGGTGACACCAATTGCAAGTTAGGGGACTCCCCAAGACTAACCCTAGTTTTGATAATTTGCTATAAGGACTCACAGAAGTCGCTGAAAGGTCTTATACTCAAGGTTATGGTTTATTACAGTGAAAGAATACAGATGAAAATCAGCCAAGGGAAGAGACCCAGCAGGGAGAGTACAGGAAAGTTCTAAGCATAGAGCTTCCATTTGTCTTCTCCCAGTGGTGTCATGGACAGCACCACTCTTTTGGCAGTGATATGTGACAATATATGTGGAGTATTGACAACCATGGGATGCTAGCCTGAGTCTTGGTGTGCAGAGTGGGGTTTTTTTTTGGGGGGGGGGACTCCCTAGTGGGGTTTCATGTGGCTGACCTCAGTGTCTGGCTTCCTTGGGAGTCAAGCTGATATCACATGACTCAAAGCTCCCAGAATAAATGACATTATTAGATTTTCTAGTGTGGCCAGAAGCCCCAGGTAAACTAAGGCTCTCTTGTCAGGCAGGACATTCCAGATTATCTTCCAGGAGCTAAGGGTAAAGAGGTCTCCTTTGGCAAGGTTAACTTCTTTATGACACCCAGGGCTTCAGGAGGAGCTAGAGCCTGGGAAGTGAATGCTGTCAGGATTCCATATGTCAACTGGGATGTCTCAGCTGGTTTCTTTGATTCAGATTTTGCAAGGCTGAAGTCAAGGTGTTGGCCATCTGGGTTCTTATCCAGAGACTCTAGGGAGTGCTCAGATTGTTGGGAGAATCCAGTTCGTTGGGGTTGTAGGATTGCTGACTGTTGGGGTGGCGCTTAGCTCCTGGAAACCTTGCTCTGGTCTGGTGTCTCAGGACCAAGACAATCCCTCAAATACTTAATGTTTGGAACCTCTTGAAATTCTCCTCTCTTCACACCTCTTTTCTGCCTACACCTGGAGAAAGTTTGCTGTGTTTAAGAACTCTGGATAATCCAAGACAATATATCCCTATTTTAAGGGTTATAGCCTTATTTGCATTTGCGAAGTCCCTTAGGGCCTGCAGTTTGACATATTCTACAGGTTTCAGGGTTTAGGATGTGAACATCTTTGTGGGCTGTTGTGCCTACCACAGCGTCTCTCATCTGTGCGCTTCGGTGTGCGTTGGCTTTGTGAAATTCTCCATGAAATGGAGATGAGCACTGACAGCCTAGCATCAGATGCTCCCAATCCAAACGCCGCGGGGGCCAGGTAAATAATGCGAATGATGGACGGAGATGGCTCATCTAAGGAACCAGTCAATGAGGCTGGCTTGTAAGAAACTATCGAGAGGTTGACGACAGGCCCACAGGCCGGATTCCGTCTGCTGGCTGTTTTTGGTAAATAAAGTTTATGTATTGTCTATGACTGCTTTCGTGTCACAATGGCACAGTTGAGAAGATGAGACAGATACCAAATGGCTTACAAAAGTGCAAATATTTATTATCTGGCTCTTTAGAGAAAACGTTTGCCAATCCGTGGATTAGAGGATACATGCCCCATTTCAGGCCACCTCAGAGCTCTAGCCA
The DNA here is from genome assembly GCF_009829155.1 of Mustela erminea. Classification (NCBI taxonomy): domain Eukaryota; kingdom Metazoa; phylum Chordata; class Mammalia; order Carnivora; family Mustelidae; genus Mustela; species Mustela erminea. Next base: position 105,721,307 of record NC_045617.1, on the reverse strand, counting down.
GTGGTCACTCTGGAGAAACAACCACCCAGGGTTACCAAATTTAGTTTCTTTAAGAGAAGCTTGAACTCAAGATTTTTGTACAAAATTTTCAGATATATAGGTGTTGACTATTAGAAATGTTTTCAAACACTGGGACAACTGGTAAGAAAGTATCTCCAGACCACCTTGGTTCTTCTGCCATTTGTGACCCTTGTTTTATATAGACTCAGCCATAAAATAGATGAAATTGACCATTTCTTAGTTTTATATCAAAAGAATCTGAAGAACGAACTCATGTGGTGAGCTCTCTTTGCACCGACTGACTGTGACTAAGATAATGGGTATCATTATTAACCTGACTTGGTTCGTCCAGAAGCTTCCTCCTTTGGCCCCAGGCTAGATTAAGCTTTTTACAGGCCCACAGCACCAACAAGTTGATAGCTTCAAACAAGTCACCAATACAGAATTTAAAGATAAATATGAAAATATACTCCTCAATCAGTGTTAAAATTTTGACATTGTGTTTTCTTCTTGGTGATACCACTTTGACTTAAAAAAAATTTTGTTTTTCAAAGAAAAGCTCCCCTTCCCCACTTTTTTTTTCAAAGAAAAGCTCCCCCTCCCCACTTTTTTTTTTTTATTGTTTTTGCTTTTGTTACTGCTTTTACTTGGTAATTCTGCCACCTGGGCGAACATGATATGGCTGGAGACTGGGGTCACACTTGCTCTAAGAGGGTGTCTCTCAGACTAGCCACGTGGATGAAGGAAGGCAGGCTCTGGGAGAGGAGTTTGGCGGATCATCCCAGGCATTCCATAAACTCAGTGTGTGGCAGAGTATATTCTTGAATGCACTTTTCTCTTTTTGAGTTGATATTTCTGAAAGCTCAAATGCCTATTTAATCTGCCTTTTATAAGTGACCATGGCTTGTTCTCTATGACTGAAATGGGTCCTATTGTCACTTGAACACAGACAACATTTCTCCATGCTATAGAGCTTTGAGGTTTTATTTTAACTTTTAACTTTTTTTGGTTAGTGTTTTCTTATTTTTTTCCCCCATAAACACTCACAGTAGGAAAATTTTCTCTGTAAAAGCAGACTGATTTAATTTATTGGTTCTCTGAGGGCATGGGGAAGGAGAGCACCTCCCAGGAACCATACTGTAGGAAAAACAAATGAGTCCCTGAACTAGCAATTATCTGCCCGCTATTCATCATGTGCATCTGGGAAGGTCTGACCCAAAGGTTTAATCGTAACTAACAAGTATGATTTATTGGAAGAAAAGAAATTCAGACAATGATTCAGTAAGATTAGTTGATTCCTTGAAAATGAAATTAGATTGGATAGAGTGCTCATATTTGGTGAAAGAATTTGGTGAAAGATGGTACTTAATATACTCACTGAAATATGTGATACCAATTCCACTTGTTAATTAGACAAGGTCAAATCACCCAGGGTGTATTAACTAATTAATTTAACCACACACCCCCTTATTAAAGAAATAGTCATTGGGCATCTATGATATGTCTATATGGCTGCAGGTACTGGGGATATAGCCGCGAGTAAAGTTGAGCTCCTTTTCTCCTGACATCCTTGAACTGACACGCGAGTGGGGAAGCCCAGAAAATAAGCACATGATTTTACAATATGGTGGGTGGTGATGAGAACTCTGAAGAAAATGGAAATGGGATGCTATATTATTATGGGTTGAATTGTGTCTCTCCTAAATTCGAGTCTTATTCCGTCATGCCTCACATGGTGTTTGTATTTGGAGGTAAGTTTTAAAAGAAGTAATTAATGTTAAATGAGGTCTATAGCATGGGCCCAAATCCAGCATGACTAGTATTCTTTTATGAAGAGAAGGTTAGAACACACACAGAAGGAAGATGACGTGAAGAAGAAAGCAATTTACTAGCCAATGAGAGAAACTCTCAGAAGAAACCAACACTGTTGACACTTAGACCTTTGACTTCTACCCTCTGGAACTGTAAGAAGATAAATTTCTGTTTAAGTCACCCAGTCTGTGGTATTTATTATGGCAGCCCTAGCAAACTAATTCATGTACTTACTGTCCAGCTATAGTGCGACTTGACAATCTTCAAGTGAATCAGAGGTTAGACCTGTTTATATTGTGATTAAGTCTCATAGAATCAATACTCCAGATGATTATATTTATTTATTTTCAGCACTTTTAACAATGGCAAAATATACTGCCTTTGCATTTGATGGTGTGTGTATTGTCTATAGCTCTTCCATTCAATAATATAAAGCTCTATGAGGAAAGGGCTTTTTCTGGCTTCTTCTTAGATATATGTCTGATATAAATAGTACATAGTAACTAAACAATCCATCTTGAGTGGACGCATATTTTCCTTATTTTAAAAGAATGCATATTTATTGTAGAAACATTAGAAGATACAGATAAAGCAAAGAACTAATGAGACTGTCTGTGATCGTATTACTAGTGAGCCAATAAAATGACTTTGTTCCTTTAGTAGGAGACGCTTACTGACTTTTTTTTATGTTGTTAAAATATTTATAGCTTGTATGTAATTCCTTATTATTTTTAGAATACTGCCTGTCTGAAATTTTCCATATTTTAAAATGCGTATAAATTGTATTTTCTTTAAAGAGAATTGTTCAACTTCAGCAGAACACCCAATACTTCAGGATAGGTTGGGAAGACAGCAACTGCTAATTTAGCATGAAACATTGAAATTGCTACAGCTTAATTGTTTGTGTTAAATGGAAGGTAGTTATAAAGCCTCAGGAGTCTCAGAGTAGCCAAATGTATCAGTGACAGGACATTATCTCTAATATATTTGTATAGGTGGAACCAGTAATTTGTTTTCCTCATGCTTCATGTACTTAAAATCTACTTAATCTCTGTTTTTAAACTGTCAATCTTTATGTTTATTTTTAAAGCCAATTATATCTCAGAAAAGGATATTCAGGTATCACTTTAAAATTATAGGTGCTCAGCATCAGTAATGTGACAGATTGATGGATATTCAGATTGATGGATATCAGGCATGATCATGGTACCATTACCAAGGCTAGAGTAATTGTGTTCACTTTACGTATTTAAGAAGCACTTACATGGTGCTCAATGTCTGCCAGGAACTGTTAAATAACTTGTTTAATCATCACAACAAGCCTATAAAGTGGATAATATTGTATCAATGAGAAAACCCAGGCTCAGAGAAGTAAGGAAGTGTCTAGGGCACAGGCAGGATTCTGAGGGAGGCAGATGGCTTTGGTGTTTATGCTGAATCTCTACAGTCTGCTACCTCTTCTGAAAGTTTGGACGGTAGCTAACATTTGTGGTGTGTACTACGTGCCTGACCTTTTAAATGCTTTGGATATATTCATTCATTTTCTGGTAATGAGCCACCCACTGGGAGTTAAGAGGTTTGGTTTGTAACTTCGATTTTTGACAATGAACTGAGAGTGATTTGGACTACCTCACTGCACCTCTCTGGGTGCAATTTGCTTGCAAGCTAGCAAACTGGTTGGCTTAGGTGATTTATTGCCAAACTCTCTTCTAGCTCTGAAGCTTTAGAATTTACAGTCTATCTTAAATATATATATATTTAGGTTTCTGGTTTTCAGTCTAGATTTTTCATCTCTTACAGTCTCATCCTTGAAAAACAATTTCGTTTGCTCATTTATACTGATTTTTAAGTTTAAATTTGACAGAGACATGTAGATGTCTTAGATTCAGATGCCATAAATCCCTTTTGGCAAACAAAACAAAAACAAAAAAATGCAAATCTGCACAAGGTAAACAAAACCAAACAATTTTGCCTTTAATCATACAGGAACCTTTAAGTAGTACCAGTTAGTGCAAGAAGCTTAGTCTTTTCAGTGATAGTTATCTGTACACAGACTTGTATGGTGCCTAAGCTGTCACGTTATGCAAATGTATCCTAATTTCCATAAGCAAAGACATTTTCAGTAAGTATTTGCATATGATATTGCTCTATGCTTATTCAAATAATGTTAATTTTTGCTTAACCCCAAGTGCTTTATAAATAATCGCTTAGGCTGTTTAGAGACTGTGTTCTTGGGACTATGGTAAAGGCAGGGTAAGAAAGGTAAGATCTCTACCTGTAAGTCAAGGACAAGAGTATAGGATGATTTTGTTAACAATCATGATGACAGAGTCACTCTCTGTAGTCTCCTTTTGCTTTTCCATTCATCATGATGTCATGACTTAGGGCCATCTTCTATCCTACAGATAACACCAGGGACGGCACTCAAATTCCGACCACACCTCATCTCTCCTCTAGAATGAAGCACATTAAACAAGAGATGGCCAAAAATCACCTTCAGTTTGTGCGATTTGAAGCAACAGACCTCCATGGTGTGTCCAGATCTAAGAGTATCCCTGCACACTTTTTCCAAGTGAGTTTTACAGGTAGAGTTATGAGTGAATGTCATTTCATGACCATGAGCAAGCAAATGGTCCTTACTACTCTTTCTTATTTTCTTATAATCTATACAGTAATTAAAGCTGAAAACCAGTAATTTATTTTGTTTTTTTTTCCCTTGTCCCTCCCAAAACACATTACTGCTCCCTAAGGGGCTGAACATACACTTTCAGGGCCCAGATAGCAATTCTTTTACCCAATAGAAAAATAAAACTAATTAAGACTGGTAATTTTAGTCTTTCTGCCTTGAATAGTTTCCCTCCATAGAATTATCTTTTCTCTCCTATTGCAATTATGGAGATTATATTTGGGTTGACGTGAGAAAATTGCAACGGAAGACCCAAGAGCAGATATAAAATGAAAAAAAAAAAAAAAGATTAAATAGAAAGAATTTGCTAGATAAAAAACATATCCCTTTCAGGTTCTAATTCTGATAGGAAAATATCCTATTCTTGTTGGATGACTTAATAAATATCATTAAATTCTTGAAAAGAGTGATATTGAGAATATTGTATTTTTGGATATGTTTTGAGACTTTCTGAAATTTTTTTCCAGTTTATGTCATGTATTTGTTTTAATGACCGATTTATTGTGTCACTGAAACATTTCTTAGAAGGAAGGGACATCAGTCAGTATGATATATGAAAGTACAAAAATTAAGCCACCTCTAAGTTTATTTCTAAGGTATAGATTATTTTTACCACTTTAATATAAAATTGTAATTTTCTCATTTATGTTGAGAAAAAGTGGGCACCTTCAAAAACACTTTTTAAAAGAATTCTAACAGGTTCAAATTTGTTTTTTAAAAATGCTCAACTTCACTCATCATCAGAGAAATGCAAATCAAAATGACAATGAGGTATTACCTCACACTAGTCAGAATGGCTGGTAGCAAAAAGACAAGAAATAGCAAGTGTTAGCAAGGATGTGGAGAGAAGGAAACCCTTGTGTACTATTGATGGGAATGTAAATTGGTGGAAACACTATGGAAAATCACAGGATGAGGGTTTCTCAAAAAATTATAAGTAGAAATACTATACCATCCAGTAATTCTATAACTGGGTATTTACTCTGCAAAAATGAAAACACCAATTTTGAAAGATATATGTACCCATATGTTTATTGCAGCATTATTTATAATAGCTAAGATATGATAGCAGCCCAAATGTCCATTGATAATTGAATAGATAAAGAAGACGTGGTGTATATAAGCAATGGAAAATTTCTCAGCCATTAAAAGGATGAGATCTTGCTATTTGTGACAACATGGATGGACTTGAGGGTACTAGGTTAAGTGAAGTAATTCAGACAAAGAAAGACAAATACTATATGATTTCACTTACATGTGGAACCAACCAAACAAAACAAAACAAATGAACAAACAAACTGAAACAGACTCATGAATGCAGAGAACAAACTGGTCATTTCCAGAATGGGCGAAGGCAATTGAACGGTACAAAACTTCCAGTTAGAATTAAATCACAGGGATGAAGAGTTCAGCAAAGGGAATAGAACCAATAATATTGTATTAACATTGTATGGTGATATACGTTGAATACACTTATCTTGGTGAGCACAGTATAAACATATACAATTTTCAAATCACTGTGGTGTACACCTGAAACTGATAAAATATTTATGTCAACTCTACTTAATAATAATAATGAAAAAAAAGGAAATGGACCCCCCCCCCCCAAATTTGTCTCTTAAGAAATCCTTTAGACCTGCTTGCAGACATTATTTTCTCTTCATCCATGTAAGAATACATGTTGGTTAATTTTGACAAGAAAATGTGAAATTTCCTGTGAAAAGGCCGAGAATCTAATTTATATGAATTTCTTTCAATCAATAAGAAAACACAACTGACACCTCAGGCACTTGCCAGAGACCTCAATATAAAACTGCTTGCTATTCAGTTTTTGTCAAATCCTAATCATTTATTCCACTAATGGCATCTCAAAGCTACATATTTAGAGTATTATTCTAGTTCCTCAAAGAAACTCTTTAATGAGAATATAATTTAATATGCTCCCTCCACTTGCTAGGGATTGATAAAATTGACATAAAAAGAAAATGTCTGCAATTCTTTTTAGAAATACTATTGAAAATACCTTCCATTATCTCATTCAATGTCCAATGTATTAGAATCAATTTTTTTCTTCTGGAGTTTATGCAGGGAAAAAGTTTGTCTACCATAAGAATTTTAATATAACTTATCATACTTCTTCTCATTCGCTGTATTTATTTTTTGTCTTAATTTGCAAATACAAACTCACTTTCTCCTTTCATTACCTAGTCATTATTTTATTCTTATTTAATGATTATAGAGTATCTATTTATTTTTTAACAAAACACTTTGAATTCATTTTGGAACTTGTGAAGGTATAGGTAATAGTGAATATTTACATCATGAGTATTTGTAATTAAAAATTAAATAATTCATTTTGTGAAATTCATTGCAAATGGACATAAAAAATAAGTTCAACTGTGCAAAACAATATAAACAACATGAGTCTGATATAAATACAATTCTGTATGGGGAACTCATTAAATGAAGAGTGGATCCATGATTTGAATTTGCCTATAACAGTGAAAGTAATTTCAATCTTTCTAAAGTAATTTTAAAACTTTTTCTATTTGTGGAAAATAAAATGTCAATTTAAAAATTATTGTTATTGTTAGACCATGCAGGGAAATACAGGAGGTAACATAACCTATCTTCATTTATACATGAGTGAAGGGAGGCCCAGAAAAGTTAAGGAAGGTGTTCTCAAACTACACAGGCAATTACAGGCAGAGTTGGGATGTCCACCTCTGATTCTTCACTTCCAGTTACAGTATTCCTCCTTCCCCTTCTCCTCCTCCTCCTTTTTTTCCTTTTCCTTTTTTTAAAAATTTATTTATTTAACAGAGAGAGAGATCACAAGTGGGCAGAGAGGCAGGCAGAGAGAGAGGGGAAGCAGGCTCCCTGCTGAGCAGAGAGCCCGATGAGATGTGGGGCTTGATCCCAGGACCCTGAGATCATGACCTGAGCTGAAGGCAGAGGCTCAACCCACTGAACCACCCAGGCGCCCCAGATGGTATCTACTTTTTAAAGAAAACTTATCATATGCCTGGCACTGTGCTAAATGCCTTCCAAACATTAGCTGATTAAACCTTACAACCAACTGTCTCTGTTCTAGCAAAAGACTAGTTTTTATTTAAATTATATGCAGATAATGTAGATTCTTTCTATCTTTGATCTAATCAAAACATGATGTATTGCAACAGAATTTATAACTAATTCTTTGGTGGCCTTTACAGTGATCCAAATTTCAGTTATCATAGAGATTTGAGCTATTTTGCTAGAGTTTTTATTGAATCCCTGGTGATCTATATTAGAGTGTGAAGTTGTCCCAATACTTTGTATTTAATAAACACTTGTGAAGATAACTTCATTAGTTGTTATGAGCAAGACATGTTTATGTATATTTATATATTTCTCACTACTAATAAAGAGTCGTTTGAATTCAGAATGTTCAAAAAAGAACAAAGAAAATGACAGTGGTAAAAAAGAGTGCTCAGAAAAATACAGATTAAATCGTTTGAAGAACAAAGTGCGACTTTTTCCTATTGTTTAAATCTGTGGAGGCCTAGTAGAATGACATGTAATAAGTTCTTCCCTATTGTTCACAACCAGGTGAATACAAACACAGATTTCAGTTGCAGGAACTCTTGGAAATCTCCTGGATAAAATATGTTACCCTTTGTTTTAGGGATATACAGAACTAACATATGGATTTTCAAACTAAAAAATTGAAAAGTAAGGACATATCATTATTTCTTATAGTAAAAATTCAAACGAAAGGATTTCATACTAAAGTACTCTGAAATTCCACAATGCCTCTGTGTGTGTGTGTGTGTGTGTGTGTGTGTGTTTGTGTGTATACAGGTCATTGAGGGAACTGAAAAAATTAAGCAGGCACTGAATAGTGCTTGACTTTCTCAACTTTATTACTGGCAAAAGCAGATTTGATCAGTCAAGTCAAACGACATTTGAAAGTATATGTACAGATGTGAGGAAGTGCGGGGGCTCACGGTCAAAGGCAGAAGAGGGATCAATAGTGTGGTCCCTGTTAGCATCTATCTTTGGTAGCCATGTTCTTTGGGACTGGAGGTAATAGAAGAAACAATTTGGCTTATAGAATGTTAGCATGTGCTATGAACCTCATGATACGCACTGACATAATGGAAACCAAACCTTACAGTTAGCTTCTCCCCTACCATTAATGTAACCTTCAACGCACGAAGCTTTGTTATATCACTATGACATAATTTCTAGAAACTGTTTTAACGTGTCTGCTCACCTTTATAACCTCATCATGTCCCTGTTGTCTGGAACATAGCAAAAGTTAAATGAATGACCAAATACACTGACCCCAAGAGGTCTATGGCTAGAAAGTGCCTTAGCAACCGTCGAGCCTAACACGTTTGTTACACAGACATGGAGGCTGCTCACTCAGTGATTTGCCTAACTTCACCCCAGTGATGAATGAAAGAGTTAGGCCTAGAAGTCAGACTTGTTGACACTCAGTTCGTGGCTGACTTGAAGGCGGTAACACATTTTGGAACCATAGCTTTGGAGATCTAGGTCCACGCTCACAGGCCAAGTTTCAGGGACAGTGAGGCTGTTATGTATTCATTCTTAGTGGGTTGGGTAAGTGGATGAAGAGAGGAGTGCAGCTGTCAGCAGACCTGGGACCTCTGGATGACAGACCAGGTTCCTTAGGATGACTGTTGTGTGTGTCCTAGGACTAACTACTGTTAAGTTCCTGGAAGGACTGAAGATTCTCAATTAACTATAGGGATTACAACAAAATAAGCCATAAATAAAACCTTAGCTGAGATATTAGCAACTATGCCATGAAATAAAAAGTGCTTTAAAAAGGACTAGGTTATGATCATTTCAAACAATTTCACAAGGCTTTACCTTTGTCATTTGCTATAAAGACATTTCCTTTATTATTGTACCTTTTATTTAATGACTGCTATTTTCAGATCTCAAACATATAAAGCCTTCCAGGCTAAAAATATTAAGAGTTGTTTATAAAAGTAACTCGGGATTTATTTTAAAATATTTTAAATTTGGGGGCCCCTGGGTGGCTCAGTTGGTTAAGCAGGCAACTCTTGGTCTCAGCTCAGGTCATGATGTCAGAGTCCTGGGATCAAGTCTGAGTGGGGGGCTCCCCATCAGCAGGGAGTCTGCTTGAGGAAGCTCTCTCTCCCATTCCCTCTGCCCCGGCCCTCACCGTCTCTCTGTTTCTCTCAAATAAATAAATACATCTTTTTTTTTTTTTTTTAAAAGATTATATTTATTTATTTAATAGACAGAGATCACAAGTAGGCAGAGAGGCAGGCAGAGAGGAAGGGAAGCAGGCTCCCTGCTGAGCAGAGAGCCTGATGAGGGGCTTGATCCCAGGACCCTGAGATCATACCTGAGCCGAAGGTGGAGGCTTAACCCACTGAGCCACCCAGGCTCCCCTAAATAAATACATCTGAAAAAAATAAAATATTTAGAATGTATTTGATATTAAGCTAATGTTAACCAATGGATGTTAAAGACATTTTTTTTTTCCTCATGAGCAATGTGTCTCCCCACCCCCACCCTTTCCTTCCTTTGCTTTCAAGGGTCAAAACCTGATTGCTCTGATCTTTAATTTCCTCAGGAAAAAGTGATCCACGGCGTCTGCATGCCCCGAGGTTATCTGGAACTGATACCGAATCCTAAGGATGATGAAGTGGATCACATAAGAGCAACGTGTTTTAATAGTGACATCGTCCTGATGCCGGAGCTCTCAACCTTCCGGGTTCTGCCATGGGCTGAGAGAACTGCCAGAGTGATATGTGACACGTTCACTGTGACTGGTGAGCCTCTTTTGACTTCCCCTCGGTACATCGCCAAAAGGCAGCTGAGCCAGCTGCAGGACGCTGGCTTTTCCCTGCTCTCCGCCTTCATCTATGATTTTTGCATTTTTGCTGTGCCCGAAATTATCAATTCAAAGACCATCTCTTTCCCTGCTTCAACACTGCTAAATAATCATGACCAGCCTTTCATCCAGGAGCTCGTTGATGGTTTGTATCACACTGGAGCCAATGTCGAGAGTTTTTCCTCCTCCACCAGGCCCGGTCAGATGGAAATCTGTTTTTTGCCTGAATTTGGCATCAGTGCAGCTGATAATGCATTCACCCTCAGAACAGGTGTCAAAGAAGTGGCGAGGAAATATAATTACATCGCCAGCTTTTTCATCGAGACCGGATTCTGCAATTCAGGAATTTTGTCTCACAGTCTCTGGGATGTTGGGGGGAAGAAAAATATGTTTTGCAGCAATTCTGGAGTCGAAGAGCTCACGATCACTGGGAAAAAATGGTTGGCAGGGCTCTTGAAGCACTCTGCTGCTCTCAGCTGCCTGATGGCTCCTGCTGTTAGCTGCCGGAAGCGATATTCCAAGGAGAGTAAAGACCTCAAGGAGAGTGTGCCTACAACATGGGGATACAATGACAACAGCTGTGCTTTTAATATCAAGTGTCACGGTGAGAAAGGCAGCCGAATAGAAAATAAACTGGGCTCCGCGACTGCAAATCCATACCTGGTGCTGGCGGCGACGGTTGCTGCGGGCTTGGATGGACTTCAAAGCAGTGATGGTGTCCTGGCCGGTCCCAATGACAGCACGGACTTCTGTCAGGCCAAATCTGCCGAGATCCCTTTGAAACTGGAAGACGCTCTTGTAGCACTGGAGCAAGATCAGTGTCTGAGACAGGCCCTGGGGGAAACTTTCATTCGCTACTTTGTTGCCATGAAAAAATACGAGCTGGAAAATGAAGAAACAGATGCTGAGAGAAATAAATTCTTAGAATATTTTATTTAGACTAGAACCCTTAACTATTCTTTTGGAGATGTGTTTTTTAAGTAGCTGATCTCCCAGGGAGAAAAGAGTGGATTTTTATAATCAACGACAAAAGGACTACATAGGCTTTCGCTCTTTTTTGTCCCCATGGAATATTTGACGGATGAAGTGGGACTGCCGAGAGGATTCTGATAGTAGAAGCAAACAATAAAGTTGTGGTGCAGCTGTAATATGCAGATTTCCCAGGTCTTGTTGGTCAGTCATCGTTTCCGCTATGTATGTTGACCTAGAGAGAAATATTCAGTTATTTCAGGCAACAGATACATTCATAAAATAATAAAGTAGTCTTAAGAATTACAAAGCAAAATGTAAACGACTGAAAGAAAAAAAGAATTTCAATTATACACATACATTGTCACAGCCAGGGAGACAAAAATGCTTACTTATACAGTATCAGTAATCTAGATAAATAGAGGGCAGCCACTCTGTTACCTGCCCTTTCCCCATCCTTCTGCCATTACCCCTCCCATTGGCTCACCTGCCAGGAATGTGGCTAGGGGAACGCTGCTGGGAATGGAGCTCATGCAAGATGGAATAACAAGGAGGAAGCTCTGCTTTATGGAGCAAAATTTGCCAGAATCATTGTGCTTTCTAAATACGTAAGGTTTCAAAAATAATGTCACGATGACAAGTGAGCGGAAGGTTTCCCAGTACATCAACTTCTTTGTACCCTTCTTTACTAGCTCCTGAAAGTCCTGGGAAGTTCAAGGCTACAATGTCCACAAGAAACAAATCCATAAGAAATAAAATTTGATGGAGAACAATGAGGTCAAATATTTGAAAGTCATGAAAATTTTTCTTTAAACAATAGCCCATAAAAAGCCCCAGATATAAAACACAGGTGGAATGGGTGTGTGCTTGGGGATACGTGGGCTCTTCATGCTTTGTTCTGTTCTTCAGAGCTATGATTTCAAAGGCACCTGTCGTGCTTTGTGAAGTGTGAGAACAACAGTCTACATAACCAGGGCTATGTTTGCAGTTTAAATATATATTTAAATGACTGGTTCTGCTGCCCACAGAGGTCGCTATGTCCCCAAGAATATTAAATGTTCCAGACCTTCATTTGAATGAGATAATATTGTAATTATCACTAAAGTTTAGCCTCTTTGGGGAAGAAATCCAAAATCCACTGACTAGCAAATGAAAACCCTATTCTCCTGCTTAGGATCAAACAGGAGATTTTATGTTCAATTAAAACTGACAGTGGTCTCAATTTAGATAGCAAACACAAAAGCAGAGGATTAGACTTGGCTCAGATCCTCCTATTTGAATTCGTAGTACCCAGTAGCTTAAATAAGAAAAGTAATCTGTCCTTCACTAATTGCTCCCCTCTTTGCTCCTCTGAGCAGAAGTGTGTCTGGATACATAAGAATAATGTTCTTGGTGGATTAAAAAGTAGAGGAAAAGGTAGAGCAGAGTGGGTGGAGAAGGAAAGGAATTTGCCCTGAGTGGTCTGAGTATGAAATTCCATTCATTCTGTCATGGGAAGGATAGTTGGGAGGAACCAAGCCCATGACGGCTTGCTAGTTATTTGCCAATACCCATTCTCCCTCTGTTCTCAGGAATACCATCTAAATGTGTCAGTTGGGAACACACTATGGAAAATAAAATCACATTTCTGAGTTCTCACTGTGGCTGAGTGTGGCTGTGTTATTAGAGTCAGGCCAAAGAGCTGTAAGTAGAAGTGTTGTATGGAAGCTCTGGGAAACTTCTTTGAAGGACAGATGCTCTGTCTCCTGCCCTTTCTCTATCCTTCTGCATTTGCCCTTCCAGTTGGCTAACCTGCAGGTGTTGTGTCTAGAGTAATGCCCTTGGGAACGGAGCCCATCTACAGTGGAGTAACAAGGAAAAAGCTCTGCCTTGTGAAGCAGAACTCGATTTGCCTACATTCAGATTTTTACCTGGGAGAGAAATAAACTATCTGCTTTAAGGCACAGTGATTTTGTGTCTTTGTTACTGTGACAAAACTTACCTTCCTTCCTGCTTCTGTGACTGTGTGTATATGCATGTGTGTGTCTGCGTGTGCACGTGTGTCTGGGTGTGTGTGTATGTATGTGTGTGGGGAAACATTTGAGGCATTTGGAGATGAAGGAATAAAGATAGAATAAACAGGGAAAGACCATTTCCTCAATCTTTCCATATTTTTTTTTTTCTTTTTGAGAGAGACAGAGAGCAAACATGCCCTCGTGTGCAGGAGGGTGGGCAGAAGAAGGGGGGACAGTCTTCAGCAGGCTCTTGCTGGGCATGGAGCCTGACGATGCGGGGCTTGATCTCAGGATCTGGAGATCATGACCTGAGCCGAAATCAAGAGGCAGTCACTTAACTGATTGAGCCACCCAGGTGCCCCTCAGTCTTTCTGCCTTTTTTTTTTTTTTTTTTAAAGATGTTATTTATTTATTTGACAGAGAGAGATCACAAGTAGGCAGGGAGGCAGGCAGAGAGAGAGAGAGGAGGAAGCAGGCTCCCTGCTGAGCAGAGAGCCCAATGCGGGACTCGATCCTAGGACCCTGAGATCATGACCTGAGCCGAAGGCAGTGGCTTAACCCACTGAGCCACCCAGGCACCCAGTCTTTCTGCTTTTTGAGAGAGAATCTGAATTAGAGGGATCCATACACATTAAAAAAAACAACAACAACAAAAAAAACTGTACTGTCTCCCAGCCTAACAGAACTATACAGGCAACTTGGTCATGCATGGGCCTTCATGAAACATGGCTAGTGCTTTGGTTTGTTTTTTCCACAACAAATAGAAGATGTTATAAAAATTCTGCTAATCAAGTTGTTTGTAACCCCCTCCCCCTTACATCCTATTGGCAGAACTTGAAACAACACAACACTCAGGATGGCGGTGTGTGGGAATTATGTAGCTAGGAATAATACCTTCAGTGTTAATTGTGCCGTAGTGAGTTGACAGAAAATATTCAGTCATGTGTTATCAATAAGTTGGTATGGCCATCTTTGCAGAGATTTCCCTTGTGTGCTGATGCATATTGTTTTGTAAGGTAAACCCAAAGTAAACATGGGCCAAAGTTAGGGGGCTAAAGAAATATTGTGTAGATGTAAAACATTCAATCACCTGTTTTTTCTATTTCATTTATCTGTTCACAAGCTTTCTATTTCAGAGGGGAGTTTTTAAAATTTTTTTTATTTATCCATTTGAGAGAGAATGAGAGAACGCCAGCGGTGGAGGGGAGGGTGTGCAAGCAGGGGCAAGGTGGGGAGAGAGGGACGAGGAAGAAGCAAACTCCCTGCTGAGCAGGAAGCCTGACATAGGGCTTGATCCCAGGACCCTGATCATGTCTTGAGCCAAAGGCAGACACTTAGTCAACTGAGCCACCCAGGCGCCCCTCGAAGGGGGACTTTCTACTGATGCTTCTACCTTTTTAGCCTCAGCAAGAGAGCCAGATACTCACTCAACAGCATTTATTGGGTACATTTTGTGTGCTAAGCCTTCATACCAGGCTAGACTCAGAAAAAGATGAGCAGACAATGAAAGCGTTTGGATCTGTTTATCTTCAGCAGAATAAAATCTTCTTTTTTTTTTTTCTTGGTAGACCTAATGCTGAAAAAAACTATTTATTTGGAAGGCTGCTTTATGGCTTGAAAAGGACGCTTTATGAATCTCTTTACAGAAATTACTTTCTTATTTTCATTTACTATAATTGTTCTAATCAAAGCTTAGGGGAAAATGTGATTACTGAATTTAAAGTTGGTTATTAAATGAGTATACATAAGAAATGTAAATGAAAAACTATAATGTTTTAAGACTAGAAACTAAAACATTAGTATCATAGTGAGAAGTTTCTATTTTCAAGGACACTTCATGATCTTAAATTTCATTTTACAGTGTCTGAATAATAACGAAGCTTGAAATGATGATTTGAAGGCAATGAAAGATCTGAAAACTTTAATATGAATAAAAATTGAAAGTGCACCGTAAGGTCTGAACTTATCAGCAATGTACAACAGTTTATTGACTCACCTCCAGTCTCCTGTTTCACAAAATAGACTTCCCAATATGTTTGCAATATAGGTATTATTGGACAATACCTTTAATCTTGGATTTCCTATTCGAAGTGTCTCCAAACATTACATACGTACACAATGGCCTACATATTCTGTTAAAGTGTTTCTCAGATTGCCTGGAGTTGGCAGGATGGATTTCCCAAGTAGGATGTGAGTTCCAAGAATGAAGGGCACAGATCTTATTATTATTTGTGTTTGTATTTCTTATTCCTTGCAAATGTTCTGGAATTCAATACATGTTTAATCAACCAACCAACCAATCAATCAATCAATGTATATGGGATAAGCAGAATACAGTTCTATGTTTGTACAGTATAATACGGTCACACATATTCTCGTGCCCAGAGAGAGTAGCAAGTAGAAATGGGGACAGCTGAGAGTCGATGATGTGTGTGTGTGTGTTTAAAGATTTTATTTATTTAACAGAGAGACGGAGAGAGAGACAGCAAGAGAGGGAATACAGGCAGGGGGAATGGGAGAGGGAGAAGCAGGCTTCCTGCAGAACAGGGAGCCTGATATGGGACTCGATCCCAGGACCCTGGGATCAGGACCTGAGCCAAAGGCAGACGCTTAACGACTGAGCCACCTAGTGCCCCCTGATTTGTGGTTTGTTATTAGCTCTGAAATTTCTGCCATTAGATGAACTTCCTCAGCTTCTCCATTTCTAGGAACTCTTGAGTAAACAATTAGATCATAAAAACAGAGAGCAGAGTGGAGTAGTAATCATGCTTTTTGGCCACACTGAATCCTTCAGTAACTTCGTTTTATTTTGAGAATTCCTCACCTTTTGTCTCCTGTCACCCAAGGTAGAAGTTAGAACTTCAGTTTTCCAGGTTTTCTTGCAGTCGTGGTGCAGACTCTGCCAATCAGATGCAATCATTCAACCCTCATGGACTCTACTTTGGGTAAATCCGAGGAGGGAGCAGTGGCCAGAATTCCTGTGGTAGCATCCTGGGGTGGTGTTGGTGGGACAGTTTTGGGTGACAGTGGCTTAGGGTCTCGTGCAACAGTCAGCGTAGCTTCTAAACCTGACTTTCTGACCCTCCCAGATTCTGTGACTTACCTAATATCTCTTAATAAAGTCATTTTTCTGCTTAAAATAGCTAGAATTTGCAAAAAGACCCAGAGACAGTACATAAGGGGAAAACTTGGATAAGGGGAAAAGGTATAAAAGGCAGAGAGTACGTCTTAATCTGAAGAGTAGAACAAGTTGATGTTTATATTAGGTTTCGACTAAACAAAATTTTATTAGGCTTCGTGTACCAAGCATCATCCGGGTGCTCTTGTACTTGCTGCCTCATTTGACGGTCTCTACAATTTCAGGAGCATGGTATGCTCATTGTTGTAGGTGTAAGAGAGGTAAGAATCAGGAGTTAAGTGCTGGCAGAACTGAGGATCCAATCCAGCCTTCCATGCTTGGAGCATCACGGTCTCTGTGTTCTACCCAAATGTCATTCCCTACACAGTTCCAGCTGAGAACAACCCTGAAAATGAAGCTGCCCATCATATTTTAATGTTAAGGCTTTGGGGCACCAAAGTGCAGGTAGACCCTTAAATAAACGTGCCTTCCCTTTTCGTTAATATGGGTTCAATTTAACGTCATTGCACCAAGTTTTAGTCAATATGTTCGACAACAAATAAATCCCAGCAAACCAGATGTGGAATTGTTCAGGTAACAGATAGCAGATACCTCTACCCAGGCCAGAAGATCTCATCACAAAGGAGTATCAGGTCATCACAGCATCTATTTCAGAACTATTCTTAAAGAAGAATAGTAATCAAAGCCTTAAATAGTTTTATAATTTTTTGAACGTAAATAACAGGTTTCGCACAGTCCTTAGAATTCGAACTGAAATTATTTTGTTCCATCTTCAGAAATATCCTTTGACAGACAAGTGTTCAGCATTCACCGAGAGCACAGAAGATTTGATACTTCTCTCTGGCTGCTTAAGGAATAAAGGATAAGAAAGCACATTGATTTTTAAAACAGTCAGCTCACCTGAAGGGAAAAGGTGTAAATTAAGGTGAAAAGAGAATCCGCTGAGTATCTGGCACATGATGAGAAGGTTTCTTTTTTTCCTTTAAGACTTCTCTTTCTTTTATAATTTGATCCAGTTGATTAACTGAACATTTATCTGGAAAGGAAAGAAATGAATGACTTTAATTAATAGCTGTACAAAGAACTTCCAATATGCAATTCATTGAAAATGAATGAGTGTCTGTGGATTGGACATATACAAGGGATTTGCTGAATAAATTGTTATATGTGGAGAACTTTGCAAAATTAAGCTAGAGGGCGGCAGCGTACCGTCAAACATTCAGAACCGGTGGCTTGGAATTCATCACGAAACCTAATATTAAACATGAAAGTAACCAGACCTTAAATGAATGGAAATTGAAAAAAAAATGTATTAGACATACTAACAGTAGAAATGCATTTCCAATCACATGACTTGCATTTGAATATATTCAGGTTAACAGATATTAAGTACAGGCTCAATATCGGGGTCGGGGGGAGAGAAGAAAAGAGCACTGGAAGGATATAATATTCCTGACACTGAAGGGTAGATTCAAGAGCCATTAGAAATATGAAACCATGGAAACATTAGCTTCATTATGTGATGCCTGAAATTAATCCAGGTTTTTAAAATTCTGGATGACTCTGCAATGGATTTGGAATAAATAGTTCTGAAAAGGACTAAAGAAGAAATGTTTAATATTTAATAAGCTATGAAAGGAATGATAAAAAAAAACCTAGCTATAATTTGTTACTTATTTGGAGGTTCATTTCCATGAATCAGACTATAAAAGCCTCTAAAACATCTATAAATTAAATAAATTCCCCAAAGTGAGAGTTTTCTTTCTGAGATTACTAGAAAACACATGCCAACTCACCTTTTATGATTAAACTTAAGTGTCAGAAGTGAAAAAAAGGTGGCTCAGTTTTAGATTGTTATTGACTTAGATCCTAAACAGCCTTTCTATTTAACTCATTAAAAAATTGTTTTGGAGAGATCTTTGTCCATGAATTACTGAAGAGAAAGGTGCAAAACTGAACAATACACGTTTCATTCTCACAAAGAATTTTCAACTTCACTGAAGGAGTAAGACGTATTTTTCAATGTCTATGAATTGAGGACAGATAGTGTTGCAGAAGAGAACAAAACAGCATAGAGGAGAACGCCATTGATCTAGTAATACTAAAGTCTGTCTGTATCTTGTTTGTATGTCCCTGACTCCAATCTTTCTCTCACCTGGATAGACTGGGTTATCAGGATCCATGTCTCCAGGACATGAAGAAGTGTGGCTGGGAAGAAAGAAGAAACAGCACCTGCTTTGGGCTCTTCCCCTTCCTTCATTCCCTGACAGGGAACTGGCTTTTCACCTCTGCTTTGTCACCTAATAATGTAAGAGACATCTCTTAGATATTCTCAAGGCCCTGTTCTTCTGGCCTTCTCAGACTCCAATGCTACCAATTACCCTTCTTTACTGTATCACCTATGTGGCCCATTCTTTTTTTTTTTTTTTTTTTTTAAAGATTTTATTTATTTATTTGACAGAGAGAGATCACAAGCAGGCAGAGAGGCAGGCAGAGAGAGAGGAGGAAGCAGGCTCCCTGCTGAGCAGAGAGCCCGATGCGGGCCTCGATCCCAGGACCCTGAGATCATGACCCGAGCCGGAGGCAGCGGTATGTGGCCCATTCTTGATGTTTCTTTCCCACCAGAATTTAAACATGTTGACACATTTCTAATGGGTGTAATACTCACACATCCCAGGAGTGGGAAGAAACTCAATCAATCCCAAGTACCATTCCTACTTTCCAATTTTAAATCAACTTTTTGATTAGGTTACATACCCTTGCTCTTTTTAAAAAAATTTTTTAAAAATTATTTTAGATTTTATTAATTTGTCAGAGAGAGAGAGAGAGTATGTGGGTGGGGTGAAGGGCAGAGGGAGAAGCAGATTCCCTGCTGAGCAGGGAGCCCCATGAGGGGCTGGATCTTGAGACTCCAGGGTCATGACCCAAGGTGAAGGCTGAGGACTGAGCCACTCAGGTGCCCTGCCCTTGCTCTTTCTACCTCCTGTTGTCATTTACTCCTGACAGGTCCGTACCAACGGACTGCTCTCACCCACGTCAACAGTGACCTCCCTCCCTCTTGTTAAACCTGATGGCCATGTCTCCTTTATGTTTTAAGCCTGCAAGGCAGGTAGAATTTGATACAGTTGACCTCTGCCTTTTCGTTGAAATGGTTTTCTCTTGACTTGTAAGAGGCTCCAGGTTTTCTTCTTTCTCCTCACTTCTTAATCTCCTATGAACTTCTGTCTGTCTGATATTTATTGTTGGCTATTATTCAGGATCCTTATCCTCTCTCTCAAAAGTCCTCTCCTCATTCTAAAATGTGTCCCTGTAACATCTTATCTATTATTAGTTTTACTTTTCATTGATTAACAGTTTTGGTTTGAAGTAATGGCAACCACATTGAACTTGATTAAATAAAAGAGGAGTTTTGGTTTTTTTTCTGGTAGATGTAGAAGTATGCCTCATGGGCCATAAAAACTTAGATGCAGTGAGGTCCCAGAAATGGGTCTAATCAGGGACCAAAACACTGCAGATAAACCAGGACAGCTGTTCTCATCTGTGTTTCTCTTCATGCCAGCATTGTGCTTTCTCTCTTGCCATAGCCTGGCTTTCTGTGTTTCTTTCTCTGTGCAATGGAGAATGGCTCTGGGACCACAGACCAGATTCTTATCTCTTATGTTCAATAAGCCCCTGCCTGAAGCTGAACTTTCCAGTTCCAACTCCAAATTGTCTGGTTCAGTTTGGCCAATGTGCCCATACATGCAGATAACTGTGGCCTGCAAGGGAGAAGTGACAGTGTACAATCATGACTGTTTTCTCTATTACAACATGGGGGGGTGGCACAGAGAAGGGGGAATCCTTGCAGGATGATGGGAAAAACCCAGTGATTGTCCATGGTAAGTTACATCACTTCCGTTGTCATCTACAAGCAGATGGCTGGCAAATTGATTCCTCAAAAGGCACTTCCACTCGAATGCCTCCCCACCAACCCCCAACTTAAACTCAAAATCCAGTATTTAACTCATGACCTTTGGCCTAAAAATCTCCATATCAGACCTCTATTATTCTTTCAGTCTTCACTGGTCTCCTTCTAGAAGAGCTCCTTGTCACGCCAAGTTACTGGTCATTTGCTGCCATCCATAGTTTAAGCCCAGGAGACCTGGTGAGACATGTGGTCTCTTCTCTTAAAATAGTCAGGGCTCCCCCTCCCCGCTGATCCCTCTCATCTGTCCACATTAGCATTGCTTCACCTTTTTCTGGTCTAAAGGGTCTTCTGAGTCTGTCATGTCCTCCATCCCCGATGGGCCTACACAGTCCACTGGGCAGAGTCAGCTATGGTTTCACCCTATCCCACACACTGGTTCACAGCTGGTCTGCCATTTCTTTCTATGCTTTTGGCATGTGATCCTGGGCAAGTAACCTAATTTCTTCGAGCCACGTTTCTTTGGTTAATAAAATAAGGATATCCTCCTTCACCACAGCAGGAGGCCTGTTACAATAATTCCTCCTCCTGCCCACCTTTTTAACTTAAAAAGACTATAGGAGTGCCTAGGCAGCCCAGGTGGTGAAGCATCTGACTCTTGATTTCAACCCACATCATGAATCTCAGGGTTGTGTGATGGAGCCCTGTGTCTGGTCCCATGTTGGGCTCTGCATTGGGCATGGAGCCTGCTTAAGATTCTCTCTCTCCCTCTGCCCCTCCCCCCGCCAAGTCATGCTCTCTCTAAAAGAGAAAAAAGCATCCGACTCTTGATCTCCGGATTTCTTTGTATATTCCTTTAAAAATGTTTCTTTTTATCTATTTATTTATTTATTTATTTATTTATTATTATAATACATGTTATAATAAATAATAAATAAATATTTATTTATTATAAATAAAAATTTATTCTTTTTAAAAATGTTCCTTTAAAAATCCCTTTAAAGAAAAACACTAAATGAATGATCATATGGCTTGGTCTTCTAACAGTTAACTGAAAATTTTGCTAAGACTTAGATGAACAGAAGCCTAAAGCTGAGTGGAGAATAAAGAAATGTCTTGACTGAAATCTGCAGAGAGCATCTGAATTGGACCCCACATGCCGCCTACTTCAAATCTTCTTGGCTTCTCTTTCTAGTACAAAACAACAACCTAAGGCTTCGATTGGCAAGGTCGCTTGCCACAGTTGGAGCTCCTAGAGACAGTGGGATAGAATGATACTCTCACTTCAGGGATACTCATTTTTCATATTCATGTACCCAGTCAAAGAGATCTCATCCTGCATGGTGGCCTTCTACTTTGTTTTGGTCAGGGCACAGTAATTGTTTCTGCTAGTCCTGCAGTTCCCAGAGCTGTTACTCTTCCCTGACGGTATGAGAGAGGAGGAAAAAAAAATAGTGAGGCAGCTTTGAGAATCACGTTGGTTACAGGGACGCCCTAAAACAGTGCTGCCCAGAGCTGCTCAAAGGGATCCTTGCAACAGCAGAAGCGTCATTTCCGAGCTTTCCAGAAATGCGAGCTCTCAGGCCCAGGAATGTGTGTTTTCATAAGCGCTTTAGGCGATCTCTCTGCAAGCTCAGGTTTGAAAAGCACTGACCTGCAAGAGCGAGACCTGCCCAGGAGTTCGGGAGATTTCCGTAAGGCCCAAATCCAAGGGGAAAATACACAAAGTCTTTGTGGCTTTTGAGAAGCTACTCCCCTGCTTCTAGTTCCTCGTGCCCCTGAGGCTAACATTTGCTATTCTAAACTGCTACAGAGCCAAACAGCTGTTCTCACACCTAGGATATCTTCTTAATACTCTAAAAAGGCTTTTACACGCTTCAAAAAAGTACGTTATCTGCTGTGCTATTAGGTCCAATGTGATGACTATTAATCACGTTTGCAGCTAAGACAGTGAAAAGCTTCTTGACAGGTGAATGATCTCACTTCAGTCCCTCACTTCCTTCTTTAAGGATGGAGAGAGACTCTATATGAAGAATAGTCTCAGGGCACCTGGGTTGCTCAGTTGTTAAGCCTCTGCTTTCAGCGTGGGTCATGATCCCAGGGTCCTGGGATGGAGCCCTGCATCGGGCTCCCTGCTCAGTGGGAAGCCTGCTTGTCCCTCTCCAACTGCCCTGTGCTGTGTTCCTTCTCTCCCTCTTTATCATAAATAAATAAAATCTTTAAAAAAATATATATATAGACTCTGATTGAATGGCTCCCAACTTACTGGGTTTAGGATATTAAGAATACAAGTTTGGCTGGATATTTAACCTTGTTAAGCTATCTGATATTTGTAGCAGGCAAAATTCTTGCATGATCAAGAAGTTACATGGCATTTGTTTGGTACTAGTTGGGGTTATGCAATGCCTCTTAATTCTCTCAATGCCTCTTAGTTCTCTCTGATAATAAGCACATTTTTCTCATAGGACAGAAACAGCTAGGTCAGGATATACACTCACAATAGGAAACACATTGTATACATTGCATTTGTCCACGTTCCTATTAAAGATTCTGAAATTTCTGAAATGCATTGTCCATATCAGATTCTCACACACACACACACACACACACACACGAAAAAAAGAGAGAGAGATGTGTATTTATCCACAATAGATCTAAGCCTCTACGTAAAAACATACACAAATGTGCGATTTGCAAAGTGCAGTCATTATGCCTACTGGGACTGTCTAGTGCAGAATCTTCCATGATGCAGTCTGGAATTAGACTCTTGGCTTGAGTCCCAGCCCTATCTCTCATTATCTCTGTATCTTTGTGAAGATTTTGTAAACTTTCTGTGCTCAGTTTCTGCATCTGTAAAAGGAGGCTCAAAATAAAATCTCAAAAGTCAACGTGAGGATTAAATTAGTTAATGCATGGAAAGCCCCTGAAATAGTGCCTGATATTTGTTAAACATGAAGTAAATATTTGCAAACAAATCATAGTATTATTATTTTTTCTTGTGACAGAGAAAACACGGATTTCCTTTTACCCTGTTCCTGTGGTTTGAGACCTTCCCAGCTGGCGACTATGTTTTAAAAAAAGGAGTTTTCTTAGAGACATTTATGGTAGGTTTGTATAAAGGAAGCACATATGGGGGCGCCTGGGTGGCTCAGTGAGTTAAGGCCTCTGCCTTCAGCTCAGGTCATGATCCCAGGGTCTTGGGATCGAACCCTGCATCGGGCTCTCTGCTCTGCAGGAAGCCTGCTTCCTCCCCTCTCTCTCTCTGCTTGCTTCTCTGCCTACTTGTGATTTCTCTTTAAAAAAAAAAAAAAAAAAGGAAGCACATATGGAGACCAGTTTTAGGCTTTAACCCTGATGTCTTCTGGCCTCTGTGTTTGTTTTCCTCTTTCCCATTGTAAATAATTCCCGGACAGGATTATGGGAGTGCCCTCCTCTTCCCTCCTCTCTTTTCTCTTTTTTCTCCTCTCCTTTCTTTGTTTTCTTAGTGTATGGTTTTTAAAAATTTACTTTATTACTTGTAATACACTTCAGAAGTCATCCTTTTAAAAAAAAAAAAAAAAAAGATTTTACTTATTTACCTGACAGACAGAGATGACAAGTAGGCAGAGAGAGAAAGGAGGAAGCAGGCTCCCCGCGGAGCAGAGAGCCCGATGCGGGGCTTGATCCCAGGACCTTGGGATCATGACCTGAGCTGCAGGCAGAGGCTTAACCCACTGCGCTACCCAGGTGCCCCATCAGAGGTAGTCTTTGACTGACAGAAAATATAATAGTATATCAGATTCAAGTGGTCCTTCAAACATTATTCTTGGGGTCTGCGTTGGTGATATAGTGGTGAGCATAGCTGCCTTCCAAACATTATTCTTCATGGTTATATTTTATACACATGTAAGAAGAAGACGACTTTTGCAAGTGGAACTTTCTGGAAGAAATCCCACATAGTATGGATTTTCATCTGCCTGTGAAGTTGAAAGGAATCTTTCTAGCATACCAAATCACACTGTGTTTCTTGAACAATACAAAGGAATGAAATGCAAGACTATTCATTCATTTGCTTACTACCAAGTACAATTTTCGTGTTAAGTCAAAGAAGAAATACGCAGGGTTAAGAGAAAGGCAGATTTGAATAATTTATATAAAGGACAAAAACACACAAAAAACAATGTTTGACACTGGGGTTTCTCTGAAAAGAGCTCATTTTATTAGATTTCAAGGAAATCAAGCTCATTCTGAAGAGTAGCCTTTTAAACAAAAATTGTTCTCAGTGAGGAATATCTATAAATTTAGAAATTAAATATTATGAATTAACAACAGCACTGAGATCAAGAAACATAATATTACACATTTTATGTTTCCTATATAATTTTCAAATCTGAAAACCTTGTAAGACTTTCTTTCCTGAAGACTTTAAAAAAAATCATCTTCAGTCTAGTAATCTATTTTGTGCTACCTCATTTAGTTCTACATGGTTCAAATAGTAATTAACAGTCTTTTCTATATAGGAAAAAAATGGGCAAATTAAGATATTCAAAGTAATCTCAAAGTATTTATAAAATATAGTTAATCTTAAAACGAATGATCACATTGTTATTTCTCCTTTCAAATTTATATTATGAACTTTGGTATTAACACTGTTTTTTGTGAGAACAAAATCTTTCATCTTTCTTCCTAGGAGGAAGATTAGCAACACACATCTTATGCCAGGAACTGTTCTCCTGAGGTTGTTTTTTCATGAATTCCATACAGAACACTGTTTGCTATTGTTCATGGTTGGTTAGAGCCATATCTCAGGCTACGAAGGGCTGCTACTGAGAAATTCACAATGAATTAATGAAATTTCAAGTTTTGTTACCATAGAGTGACACAATAAAATCCTCTGGGATCCATATTAAATCAGAGGGTTTCACTATCAAGTGACTCAGTTGGTTTCATGCTACTGCACAGTGAATAAGAGTCTCTCGATAAACCCACACCATGAGCTTCTATATATCGTACAGTAAATCAATAGCATTTTACAACAGAATTATATGGTAAGCTTCCCTGTGCTTTACTCTAAATCAATGGAGATTCACAATAGGATTCACCTTTTAGCTTCTATGAATTGCATGGTAAATCAAGTATCTTTATTTATTTTAAAACTGGAGAGTTGCTATTACATTAGGCAATATAGCTATAGGCATAACATTTCTGATAAGAATGAAGTCTTATTTCCAAGACTTGCTTCAAGATCATGAGGCAAGTTAGTGAGTTTCTCAAGAATAAAGGTAGGCGTTTCTAGGATGTCAGTTATTGGGGCCATTTGGACAAAAGGAGCAAAACTTACTGGAAGGGGCAATACAATTTTCTGAACCACAAACTCATGAAGAAACCAAGGGCTAAGAAATCTTTCTGTTGGTTAAGGATAAGATGATGATGGGAAAAAAGATTCACAGAGAATGAAGAAGTTGTAAAATGGGAGAGAATGGGATGCTTGTCAAACATTGATTGAAAATCCCATCCAGCAACTACTAAAAATTTTATTATTTCTTGCCAGAGAGAAATAGTTACTTGATTCCATAGTTTCTTTTTTATTTAGGATATTTTAGGGGTTAGGGAAAAAACATTTCAGGAGAAAATATTTAACCGATCTGGAAATATTTTCTCAATTCTGAAAACTTCATGCCTTTTTGGCACAATGTTATTAATTTTATAGACTAAATTTAAATAGGGTGAGTTCAGATTGGGTTTTAGTGTATGGTGGGGGGAAGAATTATGAATATCAAATTTGATTTTAAAGAGATTTTCACTTACATGATGATCAAATGAGGTAGACCTTTCAGAAAATCCAAAGTGTGAGTCTTCCAAGCAGATACAGAACAAACATTTTAGGAATGTGAAAGATACCAGTTATTCCTCACCTTTCTTTTAAGGATGAGGAACCAGGCCCAGAAAATTTTATATGACTTGCCCAAGGCTGTTAGTTACTGGCAGAACAAAAATTATATCAGGATCTGCTAATTTCCAGTCTTGTGCTTTATTTCCCCCTTTTTTATGCTGTACGATGTCATCTTCCTATTATCTCATATTTAAATAGAATTTTTGTGCTGTCACTGGAACTTGTAAAATATTTTTGCCCTTGAATATGCCCTTTTATTTGCGTTTTGCCATGTTTTAAAGCCCCATTGGTTTTCTGCCTAGAGGAATTTTGAATTAAATTGCCTTTTGGGTTCTAAATTTGTTTTAAAACTCATTTCAAATTGGCTCATAAAACTGTGAGCTTGTCCTGCTTGAGTTTGGGCCCATCCCCTGATTTAAATTGACTTAGACATAAACTGGAGGTAATTTCCAATTTTTCTCTACTTCCCAATCACCAGTCAGACTTCCGCTATCCTGTTCTACGTTCTTATGACAGAAACTGAAGAAAGTTTCCCAACCCTTGAGGTGATTTAGAAAACCTTGGGCTGGATTCAAACACATTAAGAAAAAAAAAAAAAAGGAGTAGTGGTAGATTTTAGTATAAAAAGTATATTCAAACTTGTTCCAGGAAAAAAATGCCAGCAGGTGTCGATGACGCATAGTCCTCAGTCCTTTTTCACCTCATTAGCTTTTGACTGCCTGACCCTGGGTGCTTATGGCTATGTCAGAGTCGGCTGCTGGCTTTCTAGTTTCTCCCAGGAACCTGAATCATTCCTGCTCACTCATCTTAAAGCTTTTATTGACAATATCCTTTGGGAATTGGAGTAGTGGAGAAATACTATGTAAACACATTGGCTCTGTTTGGGGCACTGTGACCTCTAAGCTTCAATGACCTTTGAGATTTTAATTCCATCTACTTTGTATCCAGTCCAGCCTGGAGCTCCTAACATTTTTACCTTCCTTCCCCACACTGAAGTCCTGAAATACACAAGGGGGCAAAGTTTTAAGCAAGAGTTTGTAATGGAGATTCCATGAGTAAGCGTGTGAGGGTGTGTTTCAGCATTTGTGCGTGGATGTGTGTAAGTAAGTTAGAAATAGAAAATCATCCACATATTTTTTTACATGAGTGAAAGGAAATGCTTTTTCTTAGTTTATATCTGTTGGGCAAAGGAGTGAAATTAGGATACATTTCTGTTTGTCACTTCCGCTTTGGATACTTTAGCGTCTGATCCAGTGGAAGGCAGGCTCTCTGGCAGCTGCCGACCCAGTTCTCTGCTCCCTGTGGGGGCTACACCCAAGCTGCAGACAGATATCCATATGTCATCATTCAGGTGATAACTCTATGACTGCAGCCCAGAGAAAGGAAGAAGGCACAGAGAGAGCACTGAACTGGGGGAAAACTAAACCAAACGGCTCTGATGATTTCCCCCCAGGGATTTCTCTTTGGCTGCACCTTGCAGTTATCTGGGGAGCTTTGAAAAACCCTGATGAGGTGCCACCCCAAACATTCCTGCTGAGATTGGTCTGGGGTGGGGCCTGAACATCAGATTTAAAAAAAAAAAGAAAAACCAAACCCAAAACAACCTCCTGAAGTGATTCTAGTGTGCAGCTGAGTTGTTCTTAATCTTGGCCTTAAGGACTTATTGACTATCAATTCTGCTTTTGATTTAACCAATAATTCTCAGACCTGCCTGTGAATGAGAATCTCCTTGGGAGGCTGTTAAAGACACAGATTCCTGGCCTCATCTTGCTCAACTAAACAGAATTACTTGAGGGCAGGTCCCCAAAAATCTGCTTTTAAGGAAATACCTCCTCAGTGATATTTTACACAGCCAGCTACTTGAGAATTGCTTATCTGTCCTGACAACTGCGGAATGATTTCTGCTGGCTTGTGTCCTTGAAGTTCCGTGGGGACTCCTGACAGTACTGTTCACAGCTGAGGAGGGGAAGGGTTTCCAGTTTACAGAGAAGTGGAATTTATGCTGGAAACATCTTCCAGATGGGAAGAAGAATAGGAGGGACTATAGAAAAGGAGGAGAAAAATCTTTGTGCCATTTTAATCCTGTTTATTGATAAACCACTCTTGAGGTAAGTATAAATCAATCAAGTGAGTCTCTAATGATACAAAAGAACTGGGTTTGCATCCTGGGACTGCCACTTACCCTTGTGTAAACTTCAACAATGAAATGGACATAAGAAGAACAAAACTTTTGTGGGGTTACTGTGAAATAACATATGTAATGTGTCTAGTACAGTCTTTGTGTGGGAGATAGTAAGAGGCAGCCATTACTTTTATGGCACATACATAATTTTTTTTTTTTTTCTGAGCAATAATACATGTAGAGAGGATGGCAAGGAGAGGATAATTAAGCAGAAGCATATCAAGCCTGGAACAGTCGTAAAACTTAATTGCCATCGATTAAGAAAAACAAAAAATTTCAAGGTTGTTTTTTATTTGAATCTTACTTATTACACTGCTTTTAAAAATGTAGGCCATTTGAAAAATGCAATTTTGTGTTTTGAAACATTTTATTTTAAAATCATTAGTGACTTTGATCTAACCAAGAACATATCTATCCAAGAACATGTGCAATTATCACTGGTATTGCAATCATCATCCACGGAATTACTTTTGTATCCTAGATATGCAAAAATAGCTTAAAAGATAAATTTTTGGCTTCATCATATTGAGTTTTCTTTTTTCTTCTCCAAAACCCTATAAGTTTCTTAAATTACAGGAAAACATAATGAGTGAATTTGAGTCTGATATTTATTAAATAGGCTACCCATTTGATCTGATGTATCAGTTTTAATATATTCAAGCCTCTTATAGACTATGTGAATATGAACAGCAGGCTGGCTACATTTCTTTGGCTTCATTGGTAAAGCCTATGATTATAAATGGCAAGAAGACTTAAAATATCTCCTGATCTGGCAATAGGAAACCATCACATGTACTCTCCTCATAGCCTAGTTTCAGAGAATGAGAGAACAAGGAAGACGTGTTTTTACCATTGCAGAAGTTCCTTTTTTTACTTAGTATGGACCCCACACACAAAGTCTCCAAGACCTATGAGTGAGTCATAATATCGTTATCCCTTTATAAAAAATATAGTACTGGTGACCTACTTAAAAAAGTATCATTGGTAACCACCATAGACCCATAAATGCACAAACAAATGAACAGAAGAAGACTTCCAAGGCCCAGGGGTATAGGGATGTGAGAACCATAGACATCGGTTCTCAAGGGCAGTAAGTCCAGAGGAAGAATGAGTGGAAGATGTGGACTTCACACAATAGTTTAAGGGTATAGAGTGAGAGCTTCAAGTTTCAATAGATACTGCAAAACAAACTTAAGAAATTAATGGTTTCAAAGACAAGGAAAGAAAGGAAGATTTCAAAGACTTCTCGGATGAGGACATTTTATAACATTGTATAACATCGTAATGTTGATGGGGAATAGCTTATTAAAAGTAATTTGTATTTGATCAAAGCTGTAGAATAATTAGCTTAAGTATGTGGTTTATTCTCCAGTGGCGCACCCCATTTCTGAGAGATCCCCAGAATGGGCTGGATCAGAGCAGTTATGCATTAAGGCATGCTAAGAGGCCCACATATTCTTCTGACATCCGAATAGCAGTTGTTCATGGGAGCTTAACGTGTTTTTCATTACTCACACAAAAGAGTAAGATCTTTGAGGATTGCATTCATATAATTAACAAAAAGACAGATTCCTCTAGCCTGGAGGATTCAGGTCTTCTCAGGTTCTCCAGAGAACTTTTCAGAGAATAATGAATAATCCAAAATCCTATTAACATTTGAGTTCTCACAGGGTGGCATACACCTAGTCATGCTTGATGAGGGGTGTAATTTAGGTAACCTAAGCAGAAATCCATCCTTATGTCCCCTATTTTGCTTCTTTGATGACAAAGTAAGTGTCTATCATCTTTTTTTTTTTTTTTAAGATTTTATTTATTTATTTGACAGAGGGAGAGAGATCACAAGGAGGCAGAGAAACAGGCAGAGAGAGAGAGGGGGAAGTAGGCTCCCAGCTGAGCAGAGAGCCTGATGTGGGGCTTGATCCCAGGATCCTGAGATCATGACCTGAGCCGAAGGCAGATGTTTAACCCACTGAGCCACCTAGGCATTCCATGTCTGTCATCTTATAAAAAGTTTCATGTGTTTATATGTTGATGTCATATATACAGAATATCTTTTCCTTACTCTATTTTTCCACTAATAATATGGATATTTAATCCTTCTAACACACA
This sequence comes from Mustela erminea, assembly GCF_009829155.1. Classification (NCBI taxonomy): domain Eukaryota; kingdom Metazoa; phylum Chordata; class Mammalia; order Carnivora; family Mustelidae; genus Mustela; species Mustela erminea. The sequence continues at coordinate 105,690,762 of NC_045617.1, read as the reverse complement.
GATGAGTCTTTTTTTAAAAAAGACTTTATTTATTTATTTGACAGAGAGAGAGATCACAAGTATGCAGAGAGGCAGGCAGAGAGAGAGGCAGGGGGAGGGGAAGCAGGCCCCCCGCTGAGCAGAAAGCCTGACTTGTGGCTTGATCCCAGGATCCTGAGATCATGACCTGAGCCAAAGGCAGAGGCTTAACCCACTAAGCCACCCAGGTACCCCCAGATGAGTATTTGAAATATAGTTCAGATATTGTCACTCCCCCAAACAAAAAACATCAGGGACTCACAGCTGCCTATAGAACAATATTTATATTCCTTAGCCTGTATCTACCATTCCCACTCCCCTTCAAAGACCCCATTGCCCAGCCAAACTGAACTATTCACAATTTTTAATTTTCACTTGGTGTTTTTGCACTGTTGTGGCTCCTTTTGCTTTTGGCATTCTTTTCATCTGAAATTCCATTTGTCCACATCTTTATTTGCCCCGGTTTTGTATCCTTCACAAGCTAGCTATAGTATTCTTTTCCATTCCATCTCTTACTTTCTTTAAGCCACTAAATTAAAAATACATTTTTTTTAAACTCATAGACTAGCTTGCACAATAGGAGATTTTATGGACTCACAAACCCGGTCAGAATCTTGCGGGTAATAAGTATAACATCTAGACTCAAAGGAATAAGCATTTTCTCACATTTAGTACGGACAATCTCCATGTTAACGGTCCAGTGTCTTTTCTAAAAGGCATATTTGTTGACGTCCCTGCCCATAGCAGGAAAATCCTTGTTTTGACAGTGTCCGTTATTAACAGTCAGAGGGGGATGCAGATGGGGGGAAGCTTTTTGATATTTCTTTTTAGTTATTTCATCTACTACTCTGACATAAAAAATATGTCTTATGACATATTAAGACATAAAAAATGTCTTATGGTCTAAGTCAGTTCAGGCTGCTTTAACAAATACCATAGACGGGGTGGCTCAAACAACAGACATTCGTTAGTTTTGCACAATTCTGCAGGCCGAGAAGTCAAAAATCAAGGTGCCAGAAGATTTGGTTCTTGACGAGTGCTCTCTTCCTGATTTGCAGATGGCTGCCATCTCATTTTGCACACACATAGTCCTTTTTAGTGGATGCCCTTGTAGAGAGAGGACTGTCCTCCTTTCCTTTTAAAGGCACTAATCTCATCATGAAGGTTCCATTCTCATAACCTATCCTAAATCCAATTACTTCCCAAAGACCCCAAAGATTATTGCTTTAACATATGAATTTTGAAGGGACAAATTCATTCAGTCCATAGTTGTCTTAGTGTATTTCTCCTGCTACATTTCCAGGACAAGTTCTAGGTGTTTTGGAGGATGTCTGAGACTTTGGCCCAAAGTACTGTACTTGTTATTATTTATTCTCTCCATGTCGACAATCCATGTCATTAGAAAATGAGAACCCATTCTATCCAAACCCGAGGAACAAATAGGATAAAGGTAATGGAAGAATAACTATACTCTAATTATAGGCTGTAAACCATTTCCAGACAAAGTAGAATTCAGAGGACCTTCCATTTTCTCAGACGATAAAAGGTAGGATATCAGAGAAGGTGTTATTTATGCTGAAACTTTCCAACCAGGAACAACAACATTTGCTGTGATAGGTGGGTCAGGGAAAAGCTTAAGAATTCTGCATGTTTAGCTGGATGACCAGACGGAGTCTATCCCATTCTTTGCATGTTCTTATTTGAAAATCTACCAGACGGTAACCTCTTTGAGGACAAGTACCCTATCTGATTCTTTATAATTCCTGTAGACTTTGTATGGCCTATGCACTCAGAAAATAATTGCTGAACTAAAAAATGAAAACTGGCATTCTGTATGTTGGAGAATGTTAAAGATTTTCAGCTGAGTTTCAGCCTGGTTATTTACTAGCTGCATGATATAGGTTAATCATTTAACTTAGCAAGTTCTTAGTTTAGCCATCTGTGGAAAGTTAAGTTATAAATGATACCTAATTTACAGTTCATTGCAAGGATAAACGTTCATTAAAAAAAATTCCTGTCCTCAGTTTGTACTCAGTTATTGAACAGACAGTTAATGATGCTTGCTCTGTTTCAGACACAGTTGTATGATCTTGGGATACATCCATAAATAGAAGAGACAACAACTCCATTATGGAACTTGGATTCTAGGGCAGGAGAGAGAAACAACCACGAAACCAATCAACCAGACAATCGGTTGTTCAGGACGTTGGAAAGCCACGAGTACCATGAGAAGAAAAAAAGAACAGAGGTGAGGGGATTGGAATCATGGTGGTTCCGTGGGCCCAGGAGCCACACTGTGGTGTCAGATAGGGTGTTCAGAGCAGGCCTCATGCTGAAGGTGAGATGGAAGCAAAGACTGGAGAGAGGTGAGGGTTTTAGCTAAGTAGGTACCTGGAGGAAGGTTCCGAGTTGACCAACGTCCTCAAAGGAGCAGCCTGGAGGTTCTCTGGTGAGGCCGTAGTCATGTGAGCAGGCAGGGAGACAAGCAGCAGATAAAGTCAGACAAGTAAGTGTAAGTGGGGGATGTTGGCAGCAGAACATTTGGGGCCTTATAAGCCCCTGAAAATATTTCTGCTTTCCTCTGGATCAGACTGAGGGTTTGAGCAAAGATGACATGGTCTGACTTCCATTTTACTCACATTTAGTGCTTTGAATACAGTGGACCCCCAGAACATATCTGATGATGCTTGTGAATTGAAATTTGTATTTCTTAAATGATGATTTATGATTTTCTTTAACCAGAATAAAATTTTGGTTACATCTGTAGCATGCCAAAGTGATAAACAAAATAAAACAAATACAAAGAGATTTCTGTCAGCTTATTGACAACCTTCTAGGTTGACTGAATAATATTATTATTTTTAAAGATTTTATTTATTTATTTGACAGAGAGAGAGAGAACACAAGCAGGGGGAGCAGCAGAGAGAGAGGGAGAAGCAGGCTTCCAGCTGAGCAGGGAGCCTGAAGACATGGGGCTGAAACCCAGGACCCTGGGATCATGACGTGAGCCGGAGGCAGACACTTACCCCGCTGAGTCACCCAGGTGCCCCTTGACCAAATATTATTAATGAAATATTTGATTTGTGTTTTCCATAGAGTTATTTCTTAAAAAGGGAACAAATTTTGCAAAAGTGTAACATCTCTTTTCTTCCTAACTACTCTGGACACTTACGAGACATTTTTAGAGAATTTAAAGTACTTTACGTTTTTGTTAAAGTAATGTTTTCTTGTGTGGAGGCACTTTTCTGATCTATATCTGGTAGCAATGACAAGATGGACTTTCATTCTCTAGTTATTGGTGTGCGTTCCCTGTGCTGGTTGTACTGGTTGGGGTTCCAGGGCGCTGCTCTTTCCCTGAGCTCAAACTTGAACCCAGGCTTCTCTGTTGCTCATACTGTTGGCATTGTTGCAGAAAAAAAAATCAGATTCAGTGTTAGAATCTTCATAGAGCTTTTAATTTTCTTCTCTACTAGCGCCACTCCTGTCTCCCAGCAACTTGCTTACTTCTAATCAGAAGAAACACTTTGAATCGTTCTTTTCTTATTTTCAAAGGGTCCTGAGGGTATAGTTGCAACAACTATACTGGTTACAATTTAATTAAATGACATTCTTTGCTGAATAAATTACTGACATCCACATTTAGTCTTTAAATTGTCTTTAAAAACTCAAAAGGAAAAAGCCTTTTACAAATTTCGCAAATGTTCACAAAAGACAGGTTTGAATACCTTTATCTTTAAAATCATTTAGTGCACTTTATTGACACATCTTAGGTCCGTCAGATGACAAGAGTCTCTGAAACTTATTTTATGCTATTTAAAAATAGTGAGGATGTATTTGATTCAGTGAAAAGACTATTAGATTTATTGAGTTGTCAATGGAATTATAATCTTGTTTATATCTCTGAATTTAGTTTCAAAGAAATAATATGCTAGTACATTACTTGGTTATATTTATGTTACACTCTGGTAGATAGACTAATGGTCCTCCAAAGATCCCACATCCTCTATCTGGAACCCAAGAATATGTTACTTTACATTGCAAAAGGGACTTTGCATTTGTGATTAAGTCATGGATCTGGAGATGGTAAGATTATCCTGGATTAATGTGTGGAGAAAATGCAATTATGAGGCTCCTTATAAGGGGGAAGCAAGAGGATCAATGTGACAGAAAGTAATGTGGTAAGAGCAGAGGTGAAGTGAGTCATAAGCCGAAGAAGGCTAGCAGCCTCCAGAAGCTGTAAGAGACAAGGAATGTCCACAAGGAAGCATCCTTGAAGACACCTTGACTTCATAGTCCAGTGAGACTGATTTTTGGACTTCTGATCTCCAGACCTGTAGGATTATACATTTGTGTTGTTTTAAGCTACCAAGTGTGTTAATTTATTACAGAATAATTGGAAACAATTAATGTACTGCCATATAACTAAAACAGACCTACATTTTAAAAAGCTGATAGCACACTACTTTAGGTATTCAATTTTTGATAGCACACAAGAAAAACCAGAGTAAGAAATACAATCCACTATTGTTTTCATGTAATTAACATAGACGCAGAAGTAGAGGACTATAAAAATCTTGTGAGTATCCCTACACAGTTGCAGGGATGGCCAACAGTTGAGCAATCTATTAGGTTATTCTGGTGGTTAACATGCTTGGATGAGATGTCAGAGACACCTGTAGTTACAACTAGCAAGAAGGAAAACTCATCGTTGAGGTCCCTTTCTGTACACTCTTCTGGGGGCTTTTATCCTTCCAGTGCTTTCTCTATCCAATTCTGCCTGCTGATTAATGTTCCACTTGCCAAATGTAAAACATCTGATAAGTTCATTTTGCATCAATATTGTGCAGTTTAATTTGTTGAATATAATCAGAGATGTTTATCCTTCTGGAGAGATATTTCTCTCTTGAAGAAACCCAAGGGAAGAAAAGACCCATGGGAGAATTTTAAGCACCATGACATCTTTCTCAAAGAGAAATTGAATAGGACTGGGGCGTGGGGAGAAGTTCTCAGTTACCACACTTTGCATAGAGTGCAAGTCCGAAGGTGATATGTGTTGAATTTTTAAAACTCTCAGTAAGTTTTTGCTCAATATAGCAAAAAATTTAAAATATAGTGAACTATGTAAAAAGGAATATTCCTATAATAAGAAATCATGTTAACAATTGTTAGTAACAGTGGTGTTCCTTTCTGATATTATTTTAATATATTTGATGCTGCACTTTATATTTTTAATTTAATTTATATATATTTTTTATTTTTTTTTATTTTTAAAAGCTTTTATTTATTAATTTGACAGAGAGAAATCACAAGTAGACGGAGAGGCAGCCAGAGAGAGAGAGAGAGATAGGGAAGCAGGCTCCCCGCTGAGCAGAGAGCCTGATGCGGGACTCGATCCCCGGACCCTGAGATCATGACCTGAGCCGAAGGCAGCGGCTTAACCCACTGAGCCACCCAGGCGCCCCTTAATTTATATTTTTAATCTTGCTTTTTTCACTTAACATTGTATTGTATCATGAATATTTCTGCCCGTCATTGAGAACTCAAAAGTACTCTGTTTATAAAAAAGTAAAACTCTATTTTTTAAAAACTCAGAGTCACATTTAATTTGCTGTTTTATAAAGAGGAAAATCTTTGCTATATTCTTATTTCTAAGATCTGCAAATCCTTCCGTACTGGTTAGGCTAAGCGTCACTAGATTAAAGTGATCATGCTAATTATCACTAAGTCAGTAAATAAAATCAACTTTAAAGTTTACAACTTTAAGCAAACAAACATCATTTTCTCTGACAAAAATTTCAACAGGTAGAATCTTTGTGAACATTCATAGTGTCAGAAAATGCCAAGAGTTGATGAAAACATAAAAAATATTCAGTATTAGAATATGATGTTTTAAACTTTTTAAATAAACAGATTTAGAGGAAAGAGACAATAAAAGAGTTTATTTTAGATTTTGTTGTATTTGTGAAATGTATATTTTCTTTCTTCTTTTCCTAATACTAATGTATATTTTGTTTTATAGTCTCAAAAATCCTCATGTCAGCAATATTTCATTCTCTCATTCTTTCTGTAAAAAGAATACACTTTAATTTTGATAAAGACTGAATTAAAGACTTTGGGTGCTTATAAATAGTATATATCCATTTTTCTTAATAGAGTTGCCGTCATTTATTTTGCCCTTTCTCTAGTTTAGACATTTAAATTGATTCCTGTTTTTCACTCCTACAGATGATGCTTCAGTAGCTCCTTCATGAATGAAATTTCATTTATATTTGTAGTTTTTTCGGGGTGCCTGGGTGGCTTAGTCATTAAGCGTCTGTTTTGGCTCAGGCCGTGATCCCAGTAGAGCCCCACATTGGGCTCCCTGCTCGGCAGGAAGTCTGTTTCTCTCTCTACCTCTCCCCCTGCTTGTGTTCCTTCTCCTGAAGTCTCTTTTTCTATCAAATAAACAAATAAAATCTTAAAAACGTGTATTTGTAATTTTTTCTTTAGGAGGGATTTCTAAATCATAGGTTATTAATATTTAAAAATGATACATAATGCTTATTTGTTTTGTAGAGAAGTTGTAACATTTGAATTTCTCATCAGCAAGTTATAAATGCTTTTATTTTATTATACTATTGTAGAAATTGAATATTACTTAAAGACACTTAAATTTGATAGGCAAAGAATGGTGGCCCACTGTTGATTAACAACATTGTTTCTTTGGTTATTGCTGAGAATTAATTAGTTTAGTGGTTTATTTGAACTTCTTTTGTGATTTATCTGTTCATTATTAGGAATAAGGGAGATTATTATTTTTTATTTTTGATCTCTTTATATAGTAAGGTTATTAAGCACTGAGTTGTCATATTTTCCCAATCTCTCCTTTGTCTTTTATGTCTATTTGTATGGGTTTCCTGTGTTGAAATTCAAATTTTATGTAGGTCAATGCATCCATCTTTTCTGTTATAATTTCTTTTATTATTTTTAATCTCAGAGAGTTCCTTCCTCAAAATATTAGATACCATTTCCTCAAAATATTAGATACCATTTTTAAAGATTTTGTTTATTTATTTGACAGAGAGAGATCACCCATCTCAAAATATTAGATAAATATTCATTTATATTTTCTTATAGCTTGAAAATTTAGATTTTAAATTATTGGTTTTATTGATTTATTTTACATGAAGTCCACTTAGAATTTCTTTGGAAGTGTGTTAGGAGACAATCTTCTGTGAATCTTTTATTATTCTGCACATGTTGCATGAAAAGCACTAAATGTTCTTTGTTTCACACTCTTTTAAAGGATGTTTGTATAGCAAACAGCTTAGAAGAAAGACATGGTGTCTCCCTCCAGAGCAAAGGGCAGGCATACTTACTGAACATTATAAAATATTAAGGTTCCCTAAATTCAGAGTTTCTGTCCTCTATTGTAAATCGCCATGTGTGCAAGTATCAGTCTGGGCCCATTTGTGTTCCCTCTGTGGGACCTGGGGGCAAGAAAAACCAATGCAAGTATGCTTCAGCTCAGAAGGCTTGCTGAGCTGGGAGTAAGAAAGTCCTTTTTCTCTAACACGGATGGCATTCATGAAACTGCGGCAAGCTTATTTGTTGGTTTGCAAATAGGGAATAATTTATATACTTTATTATTCTTGGTAAGTACACTATTGAATTTTAAATAATGGCTGATGAAATACTTGGTCATTAAGTAGGTCTATATTATTTTATTATATTTTCTAAACATACTTTAAAATATCTAAGACATGGTTTGCAGTTTTGAGCCTTTGACAGTGTGAATGTTTTTTTTTTTTTGATACTGTGAATGTTCTATTAAAAAAATTAAGATGCTATTCTCTTTTATCCAGGTTTTTAGATTGAATTAGTATTTTGAGATCCAGTTGATTACATTTATAAACAATTTATTAATAAAAATATGTGTTCAACAATTTTGAGACATATTCCCACTTAAAACTGCTTGGTTAAGCAATAGGCCATACTTAATCAGGGCAGCTAACCTCATGTTTTTTGGATAATGAACCAAAGCATAAAAAATTCATTTAGGACATCATGGACGAGGTATTTGCAGATGAAGAAAAACCTAATAAACATTTAGAATTCTACAAATTAATATGGCAAGTCAAAATTTTCTAAACTAGTATGTATGTGTATATACATGCATTATACACACATATGACATCCTTTTATTTTAAAGATTTATTTATTTATTTGATAGGCAAAGATCACAAGTAGGCAGAGAGGCAGCCGGGGGGTGGGGGGAAGCAGGCTCCCTGCTGAGCAGAGAGCCTGATGTGGGGCTCGATCCCAGGACCCTGGGATTATGACCTGAGCTGAAGGCAGAGGCTTTAACCCACTGAGCCACCCAGGTGCCCCCATATGCACATCATTTTGACATATATATACATCAAAAGATAATAACTGACAGATGACAGAAATTATGATGCTATGATATCAAAATAACTGAAAGGAACTGAAAATCTCAGCAGATCATTTTAATGTTCAATATAAACAAGCGATGCTTAAATACGTTTCAATATTTAAAAAGATGACATATCTATTTTGTTATTATTTTTAGAAACTGATCATTCTCAGTTTTTTTCAGTAAAAGATAATATAAAATAATATGAAATGTAATTTTAACTGTCAGCTTCTGCTACAATACTAGAATCCCAATATTTCCATGGTTTACAAGACCAATAATTTTTCTCTTGTTCACATTGCATGAAGGCTTAGGGTTTGGCTCTAGGGTTGTACTGAGCTAGAGTAAGTGCAAGGCTATAGGTCAGGTTCAGGGATTCTCCAAAATCCTATTCATTTTGAACCTAAGAGGGCCCCATCTTAGACTCTCACTCCCACGCCTCACAATTCATTCGAATACTTCAATTGTGCCTTTAGGTTCTTTGTAATGCTCGATGATTTTTAAATGTATTCTTTGAAATTTATTTTATTTAAAATAAATATTACCGAATTACCAAAATAAAAGGCTGCTGGAAGGAACAGCTTCTAAGATGGATGTTTCTCCTATTAGGGGGCCAGGAGCAAGAAAGACCAAGTGAAAGAATGCAATTATATTTGCAACTTCTCAGACATGACAAATATTGTATCTCACTCATATCTCAGTGCCCAAAACTGATCATGTGACAAGCCCCAAATACATAGGCAAGGAAAGTAAACTCCGCATTGTTAAATTGGGAGGAGAACAAATAATTGTGGGTATATAATATTAATGCAGAAAAGTGTTCATGATGCATGGAATAAAGATATAAAACTCTTACTAACTAGAATCTGTATAACCATTGATTGGACCAACAGTGTATTGCTGCTGGATATCAAAAAGCCCTTGTCCTTGTCATTTCTATCTATGGTTCTGTATTTCTGTTGTATCAATATACTCTGATGCTCCCCTTCTGAAATCTTACCTATAGTATAAGGTCAAAGTTGAAAAAGCAATCAGGTTTTATGTTGTTTTAAACTCTGCATTATTTAATGCAGGTGAGAACCATGTTTATATTGAGCCAATATATAATCTATATTATAATTTCCATTCAAAAACATATGGAAGAAGGGCACCTGGGTGGCTCAGTCAGTTAAGTGGCCAGCTCTTGGTTTTGGTTCAGGTTATGACCTCAGGGATGTGAGATGGAGCCCCGTATGGAGGCGCACGTAGAGCTCCATGCTCAGTGGGGAGTCTGCTTCTCTCCCTTTGCCTCTGCCTCTCTCCTCACTAGCATGCTCTCTCCGTCTCTCAAATAAATAAGTAAATCTTTAAAACTTGTGATTCAAGAAGGGAAATAAAAGTTGACTTAACCATATGCCTTTTCTTGATATCCTATCCAAATCCTCTTCCTTCCTCGAGGTCCTGTTAAAATTCTGTGTAGGTAATGGAAGGGGCCTCCAGGATCTAGCAATCTCTTCATTGCACTACAGTCAAGACTTCCAATTTTCTAGTCCAAAGATTGTGCTTTGATCAGTAAATGGATGAAAGAAAAGAAACTTGAGAAATTAAGAGACATTATGAAGTTATGTGTCTGAAGCCATGGTTGACGGACTATTCCCCTGCTCTGAGCACAATAAAGACAAAATATTTTTCCCATTTTAAATTCCTCATTGCTTTTGGTGCCAGTATTTTAGTGGCCCCACCGAACAATTAGATGAGATCATTGTGAAATTTACTTAGAAATATGTATATTTTAGACATATATGTCAAACATATATATCCTATATTTATATGTTTGTATCCCAATGTACACGCATACCATACATGTACATATATACACATTCATACACATAGGTAATATATTAATTTCATCTCAGAAGGTAAAAGGGAGTTTCAGGATACTTATAAAAATAGGATGTTGAGTCTGATAAAATTGGGGACTACTGTAGATAAGACTGTACTTACTTACTGTAGATAAGATTTTTATTTATTTGACACAGAGAGAGAGAGGGAGAGAGAGAGGGAGAGAGAGAGAAACAGCAAGAGCAGGAACACAAGCAGGGGGAGTAGGAGAGGGAGAAGCAGGCTTCCCGCTGAGCAGGGAGCCGGATGGGGGCCTCTACCTCCCAGGACCCTGGGTTCATGATCTGAGCTAAAGGCAGACGCTTAACAACTGAGCTACCCAGGCGCCCTATTACCAAGGTATTCTTTCCATTCTTTTTTCTCCTTCCTATACTCCTCCCCAGGCAACCATTAATTGACTTTGTTTTTCTAGTTTGCCTTTTTTTAGAACTTTATGTAAATGGAATCATTTATATAGTGATATGTTCTTTTTGTTTGGCTTCTTTTACTCATTATAATCATTCTGAGATCCAAAAGCTTATTTCATAAACCATTAGTTCATTTCTTATTATTGTTGGGTAGTGTTCCATAGTATGGATATCCCACAATTTGTTTATCCATTCACTTGTTAATGGACGTTAAGTTTGTTAAGTTCGTTTCGAGTTTTTAGCTATTACTTACGAGGCAGCTATGAATATTTGTATATGTTCTTTGTATGGACATGCACTATTTAATTTCTCTTGGATAAATACTCAAGAGAGGACTGGTTGGATCATATGATAAATGTATATATGCATATAGATGTACAAAAAGTAAGTAGAAGAATACACACTAGATGGTTAGGAGTTACAGGGAAGAATGGGAGAGGAAAAGAAGGGGACTTTCACTATATCTACTCTTTGTTTTTGTCTACATTGTTTGGACTTTTAAAGATAATATGTTAATATATTTCTTCTGCTAGAAAAACCCCAGTATTATTAAATTCTTATAAAAAACAATTTTGTTATGAGTGTCTGACATTCCCAGCCTCTGCCTTCTTTCCTCTACAGTGACTCAGCTTTTTATATTATAGGATTATTCAATAGGATTTTTATTAAGTTGAGATTTCTTTTTTTTTAATTTTTTTTAAAGATTTTATTTATTTATTTGACAGAGAGAGATCACAAGCAGGCAGAGAGGCAGACAGAGAGAGAGGAAGGGAAGCAGGCCCCCTGCCGAGCAGAGAGCCCGATGCGGGACTCGATCCCAGGATCCTGAGATCATGACCTGAGCCGAAGGCAGTGGCTTAACCCACTGAGCCACCCAGGCGCCCCTAAGTTGAGATTTCTTAAGAACACATTAATAGTGTTAGAGAAGAGTGAGTTGTCAGGTTCTGCATATGTGTGTGCATGCGTATATGTGTGGTAATTAGAATTCAACGATTTTTATTTTTTTAAACAAAACTTAATGAAAGGAGTCTGTCTGTGAAGATATAATCTTAGAGCACACACCTGTTGTTTAGATAAATAAGCATAATACATGTGTAAAAAGATATATTTTTTAAAGAGTTTATTTATGTATTTGACAGACAGAGATCACAAGTAGTCAGAGAGGCAGGCAGAGAGAGGGGAGGAAGCAGGCTCCCCGCAGAGCAGAGAGTCTGATGTGGCTCCATCCCAGGACCCTGAGATCACGGCCTGAGCCAAAGGCAGAGGCTTTAACCCGCTGAGCCACCCAGGCGCCCCCATGTGTATTATCTTTAAGTTGTGCTCCTCTCATTAAATGACGCTACTTTGTTACAATGCCAATAAAATGTCAGATGTGACTAAAACAAGATGTGACAGATAGAGGAAATCGTCTATTTTCAAATTCCACACCTGTTTTAATTGGAGAAGGAAAGGCCTCTTTAATTTTTTAAGGAAAATGTCTGACTATGGATTCACAATATGTTACAGTCATCAAGTATAAATTCTTAAAAAGTCACAGCTCGTTCTGAGCCCCCAAGCCCTCTGAAAGCAAACTGCAAGTAAATGCAACGGTAACGTGTATCTCTAAAGCAATTTCCCAGAGGTGATGGGGTGTGAGTCTAGGGGTTTGACTGCTATGCTATGGGCTTCACTGAGCATGTGGCCCCTTATTTAAGCTTCCTAATGTTCTGTTCTATTGTTTAAAAGAGTGATAAATAATAAATTCTCATATATCAGGAGAATTAAGTGCATAAAACCTATAAAACACCTAGCCTTACAAATAATGAAACAAGTATTTGAGATTGCCATCTTTCTAGAGCCCAAAGTACTCCTAAATGTTTCTGCATTATTCCTGGAATATTCCAGGGATGGCCTAAATACTCCAAGTCACCTCTGTGAAGAAAAGATGGTTTTGAAAGTGGTGCCTCTGGCCTCCTGAGCTTCTGTCTGTATTGGGTGACTTTCAAAACGAGCTTTTGGTATTAGAGGTGCCCGGTGCAACACTTACGACCCAGACTTAGCAAAGGGAATCCTACACTCTTTTCCAGGTCGACAGGAGAGTGAGGAGTGGAACACATGAATCATGTAGTACGTCCTCAACAGGCCTCCACTAAATGAAAGTTGTTCTTTCACTGAGCATTGAGTTTTAGAGGTTTGAAGTACAGAACTCCAAGAAATACCCGGACCAGAGGGGCACAATATTAGAATATGATTGCTATTACATACTAAGCAGAATGTGACAATTGGTAAGGACTAGGAAGGGAAGATCCACGTAGAATCTGAACAGAAAATTCAGTTTTCTCGGAGAAGATGTTGCACATTTAAATCACAGTCTACAGGGCAGTATTATGGACGCTGTCCAGATACAGCCTTTGTGGGTCACAAGGACTTGCCCTCCCAGCTGGGTGGCCCTTTTTGGCAAAACTTTCAGCAACATTGTGCGAGCTGGAGGTGGCAAAGACCAGTCAAGTTTTCTCATGACTGGACTAACACTTGGGAACAGAAATGTTCTGTGATCTGGGACTCACTGTTGCAGGACAGAAGCTTTACCATGGATCTTCGTACCAAAAGCACGGGTGGACACTTTACCTTCCACATCATTGCACCATGACTGTCAAGACCTAGTCCTACTAATGGGCAAAGAAGGTGACCATGGTGGTTTGATCAGTGAGAACTATTATAGAAATAACCTCCCACCTGTGATGTTCCCAGTATTGACTTCATCTGTCTCTTACCCCCCAACACTCCCCACTGCTTTGGACCCTTCTCCTTTCCCCCCTCCACACACACTATGTTTATTTTGGGAGCCATTACCCCACACAACTTATTACTGCCAAAACCATATGAGTCAGGGGCTGGGCCTAGGTAGACAGACACCCAAGCCCTTCCTGTGTGTGGTTAGAAAAAAAATTTTTTTTCCGGAATAAATAAAATTCTACCAAAGAAAGAGATATGTAGAGACTAAATTATTAAAGTATAATTATTTATGCAAATATTATTACTTGGAGAAGTATTTTATTGTCTTTAAAAAATATTGGTAAAGAATAGCTAGATGTAGCATTCCATATTATATCTGTGACATTTGGGTCCTAGTGATTAGTAATGATGACTGTGAGTCCCATGAAATGAAATATAATTAGCAGAATCCCTCAAAGGGTTCTTTCCCAATAGCACTTATATCCCTGTCGGTTGGGTTCATATTCATATCTCAAAAAATGAACTAATTGTAATTCTAGTTTCCTATCATTTTAAAATATATTTTTAATAAAATATAAATATGAGGCCAAAAAAAAAAAAAAAGAAAAAGAAAAGGAAGAGGCTGATAACTTAGGTCATGTGTGAATTGGGTCAGTTATTTACCCTCTGTGGTTACTTTCCTCATCTAGTTCCCACACTCGAGGTCTGTTAGGCTTCAGTACATTAGTATGTTTACTGCCAAGTCCAGAGTGAGAGCAACTAGATGTTGGCCACTATGCTCATTGTTTCTTTTGTTTGTTTGTTTTGGTTTTGGTTTTGTTTTTTACCAAAAGTTCAACCATGCCTCACTAGTAAAGGAGAGAAAAATACTTTCCTTCTGCCTCCACCACACATAAACCTGTGAAGACCACTCTAGCATGTTGATCCTCAAATAGGGTACATTGCTCTTTTAAAGATACATAGAGAATTTTCTGCGACAACTTGCTTTAAGTAGCTTCATGCACCTTCCTTTTCCTGAGGAATTAGACATGAATCAGTAGGGTCAGTTCTTCTCTTTCAATAGAGCTTACAAGCCAAGCCCTATCTGCCCACATCTTTGCCCCGAGCATTTCCACTAATGGATGGCAAAAAAATCTAGTGACCAAAAAACCAGCTCCCAGTTCTCTAAGGTATAGGAACAGGGGATGAATTTTCATGATTAACTGTGAAATATGGGTTCAAGGATAACACATGCAGCACTGGGAAAAAATACTAATTTATGATGACCTTCCTGACAGAACATCTCCTATCCCTGGGGAGTGGGGTTTCCAGATACTGAGGCTATAATTATACCAAAAAAATGATTATCATTTATCTGAAATTCAAATTTTGCTAGATATGTTTTTATTTGTTAAATCTGTCAGCCCTCTAGAGAGAGTGAGATATGCAGTTCTAAAGGATCACACAGCCAGAGGAATTAAAATGAATATAAATAGGGGCACCTGGGTGGCTCAGTGGGTTAAGCCTCTGCCTTTGGCTCAGGTCATCAACCCAGGGTCCTGGAATCGAGCCCCGCATCGGGCTCTCTGCTCAGAAGGGAGCCTGCTTCCCCCTCTCTCTCTGCCTGCCTCTCTGCCTACTTGTGATCTCTCTCTCTCTCTGTCAAATTAATAAATAAAATAAAATAAAAAAAGGATTTAAAATGAATATAAATACATCTGGTGAAAGGAACCCTTCAGGAGCTGCTGGGTCCCCAAGGTAAACGGTGTCCGTTCTTTTTGTACTGGGCTTTGTAAGAACCAGATAAAGTAAGTTCGAGGTAGACTCAAACTTAGTGACTCATTCCTTGCACACATCTGAGGCAGAATAGAAGAAAAATCCTTCTCACAGAGTCTCTGAGATTCACTCAAGTCTGTTTTACAAACCCTCGACCCCGAGGTGGACACTCTGGCCGCTAATGCCTTCCTCTGGTCCGTCATCCCATTGACATCACACCTCCTCTTCTTCCTTCCTGTGCCCTTATGATGAGTGTCATCTTTTGAATGCCAGCTTGCTTACCAACATTCAGCGAAGAACTGAGCACCTCGTAGTATTCCATTTCTAGTGCTTGCCCATGTTTCTTTGCTTTCCATGTTGTGACTGCAAAATAATGTTCTATTTCTGTGTATACATTAAATTATAAGCTCCACCAACCCTGATGGCAGAAAACCAGCTCCCTGGCACGATGTCCTACCATCTATTTTTGTGAGTTTCTGGAAGGTTTTCTCACCTCTTTCCTGGAAATTCATTGTTCTGGCTTCCCTGTCATCTTACCATGATTCTAACTCTGCTGCTGGTACCTCTTGAGAGATTGCCACTCCTTTGGCAACAGCAGTCTTGTTAGAGAGAGCTGTTTTTAAGTAATCAAGTTAATTTATTTTTTTATTTTAATACCAAGGTAGCTAATATACAGTGTTATATTAGTTTTAGGTATACAATATAGTGATTCAGTAATTCTATACAGTAGTCAGTGCTCATTAAGATATGTATAGTCTTAACCCTCTTTACCTATTTCACCCATTCCCCCGCCCACTAACTTCCCCTCTGGTAACCACCAGTTTGTTCTATATAGTTAAGAGTCAGTTTCTTGGTTTGTCTCTCTTTCTCTCTTTTCTTCTGATCATTTTTGTTTGTTTGTTTGTTTCTTAAATCCTATGTATGAGAGAAATCAAAACCTCAATGAGATACCACCTCACACTAGTCAGGCTAAAATTAAGAAGTCAGGAAATGACAGGTGTTGGCAAGGATGTGGAGAAAGGGGAACCCTCCTACACTGTTGGTGGGAATGCAAGCTGGTGCAACCACTCTGGAAAACAGCATGGAGGTTACTCAAAATGTTGAAAATAGAACTGCCCTATGACCCAGAAATCGCACTACTGGGTATTTACACTAAAGATACAGATGTAGGGATTTGAAGGGGCACCTGAACGCCAATGTTTATAGCAGCAATGTCCATAATGGCCAAAGTATGGAAAGAACCTAGATGTCCATCAACAGATGAATGGATAAAGAAGATGTGACACACACACACACACACACACACACACACACACACACTGGAATACTATGTAGCCATCAAAAAAAACGAAATCCTGCCATTTGCAACGATATGGATGGAACTAAAGGGTATGATGCTAAGTGATGTCAGTCAATCAGAGAAAGACAATTATCATATGATCTCACTGGTATGTGGAATTTAAGAAACAGGTCCGAGGATCAAAGGGAAGAGAGGGAAAAATGAAACAAGATGAAACCAGAGAGGGAGACAAACCATATGAGACTCTTAATCTGAGGAAACAAACTGAGGGTTGCTGGAGTGGGGGGCAGCAGGATGGATGGGGGTAGCTGGGTGGTGGACACTGGGGAGGGTATGTGCTATGGTGAGTGTTGTGGATTGTGTAGGACTCATGAATCACAAACCTGTACCCCTGAAACAAATAATACAGTATATATTAATAAAAAAATTCTACATATGCATGAAATCATATGGTATTTGTCTTTCTTTGACTGACTTATTTTGCTTAGTATTATATGCTCTAGCTCCATCCATGTGGTGGCAAATGGCAAAATTTCATTCTTTTCTTATGGCTGAATAGTATTGATATACATTCATATATATATGAATATATATATATATTCATTCATATGTATATTCTTTACCCATTCATAGGTCAGTGGACTCATGGGCTACTTCTATGAGTTGGTTATTGTAAATGATGCTGCTATATACATAGGGGTACATATATCCCTTTGAATTAGTATTTTTGTATACCAAAAGTATTATTACTGGATCATAAGGTAGTACTATTTTTAAATTTTTGAGGACAATCCATACTGTTTTCCACAGTGGCTGTACCAGTTTGCATTCCCACCAACAGTGCACGAAGATTCTTTTTTTCCCCCACATCTTTCCCAGAACTTGTTTCTTGTGTTTTTTATTTTAGCCATTCTGATAGGCATGAGGTAGTATCTTATTGTGGTTTTGATTTGCATTACCCTGATGATGAGTGATGTTGAGCATCTTTTTGTGTGATTGTTGGTCATCTGGATGTTTTCTTTGGAGAAATGTCTGTTCAAGTCTTCTGCCCATTTCTCAATTGGATTCTGTGTTTTCTGATTCATTTCTGATCAGTATTCAGCTGAAGACTGGAGGAGGACCCACTTTGGATCTCTGGAACTCTTTCTTTGTAGCTTTCTCCTCTGTAGTACTCTTCCTTGAAAACATTAGCTGCCTTAACCTCCCCATACTTCCAGCTTAATCTCAACTTAATCTTAATCTCAATCCAGCAATCAGAGACTACTGACTTCTATTTTTTAAAAAGATTTTATTTATTTACTTGAGAGAGAGAGAGAGAAAGCGACCGCCGGAGTTGGGGAGAGGGGCAGATTGAGAGGGAGAAGCAGGCTCCCTGCTGAGCATGGAGCCTGATGCTGGGCTCCATCCCAGGACACTGAGATCATGACCTAAACTGAAGGCAGACTCGTAACAGACTGAGCTGCTCGGGTGCCCCAAGAGACCACTGACTTCTACCTGGATTCCTTTTTACTGTGCTGAAGGTTGGAACCTCTCTAGGCAGTAGCCTGGGGCAATCATAGGTTCATATCATTTCCTCCCTCTTTCTTAGAATCTAGCTTTTGTTGCCTGGTTTCCATGGTCTTGAAAATCAATGCTTAATAAATTTTGTTTGCTTTTTCAGTTGTTTAAGGAGTGAGGATAAATCCAGCTCTTGTTATTTCTTCTCAGCTGAAAGGAGAAATCAAGTCTTCTTTCTTAACCTAGGGAATTCTTTCTATACTGATCTATTCACGCAAATTAAAGTCTACTTACTTATTTCAGGGAAAAAGCTTGGCCCTAACCATTATGGTGTGACCTTGCTTTTTAAATCCTAGGAATATAATTAAACTTCACCAAGAAATAATGGACAAAACATAAAAAATTCAAAAATGTCCATGTTTAGTTTTAACACTTTTAACACTAGTCCTGTCTTCATTGACTCCCCAAATCTCAACTCAGTCTTTTTCCAAGTCTTTACTCCAGTTTTATTCCTGGTAAAGCTCAGGACTGCAAGCATTTCCAGGAGTTTCTAGGGTCTCTGTTCCTAATTTCAAGTGAGAACTTGCACAAACGACGCTGCCTGCAAGAATATAGAGTAATGCTAAGGCAGAAGGTGGTCTAAGTCCAGATTAAAAAATACACCTTTTCTGAAGGAAACATAATGCGGAAGATGAAACTTCTCCAAATCACATTTTACCTGGTTTTGTGGAGCACTTCGGTTCCTTGAAGCTCATGGATGTTGTTTTCCCCGTTTCAAGCAGAAGTCTGTATCAAAGTATAAATTCAGGGTGCCTGGGTGGCTCAGTGGGTTAAGCCGCTGCCTTTGGCTCAGGTCATGATCTCAGAGTCCTGGGATCGAGTGCTGCATCGGGCTCTCTGCTCAGCAGGGAGCCTGCTTCCTCCTCTCTCTCTCTCTCTACCTGCCTCTCTGCCTACTTGTCTCTCTGTCAAATAAATAAATAAAATCTTAAAAAAAAAAGTATAAATTCAAACCACAACTTCCCAGAAAATAAATCCATTTGCAAGTTTTAAGTAAGTTTTTCAATATCCCCTGATCCAGAGTTTCATTCGGATCCATTTGTTAGGGCCTCATAATCCTATCTTTCTCCTAGGTTATATAATATCTGCATAGCCCATCCACATGTTCATGCTGGTGTTCACTTATGGTCTCCCATCTCAGCTGGTTCTCAGCCTTCCTGCAATTCACACAGATCAACTCTTTTCTGAATCTAATAATGACATAGGATCATCTCCTTTTCTATCTAATATTAATTATTCCAAAACTTTCTATCCTAAACTCCTTTGCTAATTACTCATTTCCTGTCCCAACATAGGACCCTGCCTTCTTTTTTTTTTTTTTTTTTTTTTTTTTTTTGTTTTTATTTATTTATTTGAGAGAAGACAGTGAGAGAGAGCGTGAGAGGCCAGAAGGTCAGAGGGAGAAGCAGACTCCCCATGGAGCTGGGAGCCCGATGCGGGACTCGATCCTGGGACTCCGGGACCATGACCTGAGCCGAAGGCAGTTGCTTAACCAACTGAGCCACCCAGGCGCCCTAGGACCCTGCCTTCTTAAACTGAAACTGAATTCACTCAACTTCAGGGACCCCCTACAAAAGGAGCTGCCATCTCACCCAAGAGAAGTAGATGTCTCCTATGTCTCAGGTGAATTCCTTTGTCTGAGCATGGATCTTGCCTTCTTCCACCTCTGCGTGAATTTTCTCCATCAATATTAAGAACCTTCCAGATTCCCATCTCTCTTCAAATTGTTATTGGGATGAAATATGACCTGCTGAGAGGACTGTTGTCATGAATGTAAGTTTGTACTATTTGTACTATTTTGAATCATGTCACAATGATCCAGGGCAGGATAAATTAGCAACCCACATCAAATGGACATTTTTGTTTCTAGCT
This sequence comes from Mustela erminea, assembly GCF_009829155.1. Lineage (NCBI taxonomy): Eukaryota > Metazoa > Chordata > Mammalia > Carnivora > Mustelidae > Mustela > Mustela erminea. The sequence goes on along the minus strand of NC_045617.1, from coordinate 105,670,841 downwards.
TTCTGTCTATTTTTCCATGTAAATACACTCTAAATGATTCAGAGGAAAGGTAATTTACAGTGATCTGTGACTGAAATGAGACACATAATAAGAGCTGCCATTTGTTGAGTGGTTGCTTGGACCAGATCCTGCTGTAGATGCTTCATATACATTCCCTCTGTTAATCCTCAAATACCCTTTATAAATAACATCCCATCTGTAAATGTGATGAAAAGGAGGCTCGTAGAAATCAAGAATTCATCTAGGTTCCTGAGGAATTAGAAAAGTCTTAGACAAGCATACTCAGACCAGGAGTATATTTGGGAAGTGATACGAAAAAAAGCGAAGAACAGGTAAAACAGGAAAGAGAGGAAAGGGAGAACAGCAGCACAAAGGACACACTGCTGCGTTGGCCTCCGTTGGCCTCCATTACAGGACACCGGGGCTGCATCTCACCTTCTCTGGAGCCTTAGGAAACATGCTGCAGAACTATCCTCCAGGGACAAAAGACAAAAGCATTTAATGACCAGTTCCCTTCCTCTTTTGGTCAAAGGTGGCCCCACAGGTGTAAACTCTCTTGTACACTGTACACTGTGTACACTGTGTATTTACATGGAAAAATAGACAGAAAGCCAGAAACAAGTCAGAGCAGCTGCATCTGCAAGACACTATTTGAAGCCTGCATGGAACCCTATGCATAGCTAGGGTGAAAAATGGAGCCAGGGGCTTAGTAGAGACACTAGGAGAGGTGTGTGATACAATCCACTCCTATTTCATCCAGATCGGCTATGCCTTTTTTAAAGACCATTCTTATGGGGTCCCTCAAGGTGGTGACCAGATGCAGTCTCTGCAGGGCTTTTCTAGGCCAGAGCCTTCTGACCTGGTCCCAAGGCTTTCACCAGTTATTTATCATCTCCGTCCTCTGTCTCCCATGCTAGATTTTTCTCATTTCTGGCCAGGATTTAAGCTGCCAGGAACTATCCTGGCATCCAAAGCTTGGCTTGAGTTACCTGGTTCTTATTCTTGATAGTTCTGAGCCATTCTCTTGGCCTTGTTGGGTAGTGATTACAGCAGTTGTTTGCTCATTATTATTGCTCTGAATAGCCATACAAAAGCATGATCCAGTGAATTCACTGTGTTCAAAACATAACTCCTTTCTGCCCCCATTATTTAGTGGCAGCTCAGCTCCTCATAGTAATCAGAGCTAATTATCCCTGCAACAGAGTAACTCCTTTCTTTGCCTACTGGCCTGCGGAGCCTCAGGTTACCAAGAAAGAGTGGCATGTAGCTTCAAGTGGAAATCTTATTGGATACCCTGGTGGAAGTATTTCCCCCCCCATCTTCAATCCCTCCTCCCCCTCCACCTCCAACCTCCCTGACTACCTCCTTACCTTCCACCCCCAAATCTGGCAGAGCCTAAGGTCAGGGGATTGACAAGCACAAATTCTGTGAATGTATTGTTAGGAATTATGGTGACCAGAGCCAATCCTTCCACCTCTTGATTCATAGATGGATGTATTTTTGCATTTGGGAAAATTTTATCATATATTAGCTATTGGTTTAGCACATCCCAGAGGACAGTGTCCAAACTGACAGGATGCTGTCCTCAATCTGCTCCTGGAGCTGAGTCTTTTACAAGCACTTCCACTGTTCTGTTTTGCTGCCTGCTTCTGGGTGATGGAGTATAAAGTAAGAACAGTGGATCTTAGGATCTCATGTCATTTCTCTCACCTTCTTTGCCCTAAACAGGTACTTAGGTCTGAGGCTTTTGTGCAGTTTACATGCCAAAAGATTAGGCATTCTCTAATTCTTCGATCAGAGAAGCTGATGGAAACAGTGAGGTCAGGGAGGACAAAGGATATCTGTAATATAAGACAATAATATAATATAATATAATATAATATAATATAATATAATATAATATAATATAATATTATTATAATATATAATATAATATAATATAATATAATATAATATAATAATGTAATATAATATAATATAAGGTACCAATTCTACCAAGAACAAAACTCCACCTCCTCCAGGGAGGAAGGGGTCTAATGTAATCAGTGACAGAGCCATCCCTTAACATCCCCTTCAGACTGACTATAAACTCGAGACAGTTTTCTTCCTGACTCTGGTACCATACCCTCCATTTTCTTAAAGCATTTACCTCAGGAAGCATAATAATTGCAATCTCTTTCTGTGCTCCTTTGAGATGCAAATCTTTTAAAAACTTCCTGCCAGTTTTATGATCCAGGAATGTTTTCATCAAGGACCTGAGATCCATCGGAAAGAGCTTACCCCATCACTTGGTCTGTATGGGAGGACAGGAGCTTAACTTCGATGAGCACCAATTAACAAACACAGGGGACTAATCACAGAGAAAAACATTTGCAAAGTCAGAAATGATTCAATATCACAACACGGCTCATTGGTCAGCTGCCTCCCTAATGTCCTTTAGTATTTTTCCAGTAGCTTACCCCGCGGCTTAGAAACATTCCTGTCCTTCGCTTTATGGAATTTGCATTAAAATGGTCTCCAATAAAGTCTTTCTTATCTGTTTAACTTTGTCCAGTATTATTTTTGCTTTGACGTCAGCCTGCTATCAGCTAACTGGCTGGCCTTCTTGAAGAGACAGCCATGCGGAAGCTAATCAAGGGACAGCCTCAGTGGCTGTGGTATACGTGCTCATATGTGTCTCAGTGACAGGGTATATGTACTGTTGGCTCCAAGGGTAGCCTCCATTCTTATGGCTAAGTAGGTATACATATATATACTTGACTTTTTTTTTTTTGTAGATCATTTGAGAATAAGTTCCATGTTTCCTTCTGGTTGCTTTAGATTATTTCCTAAGAATACGGATATTCTCTTCCATAACCCAATTACAGTTATCAGCTTTAATAAACTTAACATTGATACAATATTTTCTTGAGTCTATCATTCATATTTCAATTTTGTCAATTGACCCAGTAATGTCATTTATCACACTTTCCTCCCAGGATTTAGATTTATATCAAAGACTGAATTTACTTGTCATGCCTCTTTAGTCTCTATATTTTCTCAGCCTCTCTTTGATTTATGACATTGACATTTTTGAATTATATAGCTCTCCCTACCCATCTCCCCTTTAAAAACAGAATATTTCATAATTTGAGTTTGACTAATGTTTCTTCATAAGTGATTCAGGTTATACATCCTCTGTCAAATAGTTACAAAGGTGAGGTTGTATCCTTCTCAGAACATCACACTGGAAGGTACACTATGTTCCTTCATCTTCTCCTTGTTTGTGATGTTCATTCTGATCAGTTGGTCAAGATGCAATTTCTCAACTGCTAGCTTTTTTTTCCCTTTACAACTGGTAAGTCATCTGTGGGAAGACATTTTAAGATTCTACAACTATCTTGCTCTCTGTCTCACTGATGGCACTTGTGTTAGCCCCTCCCCCCATTCTTCCCTGAGATTTTGTTGTTCATTTGAAATACGGTTGGGTTCATTTATTTCAACTTTAGTTCTACTTTAGAGTTCTTTGCTTTCAGTTTTAGTCTCCCTTCCCATCCGTTTCTCACCCATGCTGGTTTGATCTTTTTAAACTTATAGAATATTAATATGTTTCTAAAAATTGGGATTATGTAAAAAAGTATTTGCAAAGAAGTGTCGCTCACAGCTGTGACCCTTCTGCTCCCTTCTAATCCACACTTTTTTGGTAACCAATGTCACAGCTTTCTGATTTATCTTTCCAGTGTTTCCTTTTGTAAAGATAGGCAGATATATGTGTTTGTTTATATTTTCCTTCCTTACACACATGGTAGCATATGCTGTTTTGTAGTTGGCTTTCCCCACTTAACAGTATCTTCTGGAATACACTTCATATAATAGGTTACTTTTTGTTAATGAAATTTAAATGCTGATTGAATTTTTAAAAATATTGTTGTGGAACAGTAAGAAATACCCTCCATTCCAAATGAAACAGAGGCATCATTTAATTAATTAATTGAATTAATAGTGCTTGAGATGGACTCTTAGATGTCTGGTCTGCTAGAAAGTGGTACAGTACTAGCTCCCTTTTTGTGAACCAACTTCTATTGGGAGTTGAAGATTTTGAAAGTGAAAAAATACCCAGTTCTTTGTTTGTCAGCTGATGTTTCAACTGTTCAAATAAAATCTGCAATTTTAACGTGTCAGCATATGTATATTGGTGAATTCTCATTAAAATCATCATAGAGTTCATGTTTCTGGGTTCATATTTGTTTTTCATTTAAATTCACTGGGTAAAATATTCTTTCTACTTTTGTGGTTTCAGATTGCTTGACTATAGTTCTGTGAGTCATTACAAACACACGGTATTTCTCCTGTGAAGAGAGTATGTTTTTGCTCTCATGAAACGTGTTGCTCAGGTTTTGAAAGGTTTTTCATTAAAAAGGAATAAAAAACTCTCCTTTACAGATAACCTGCTTCGCTTCTTTTATTAAGATTCAGTGCAGAGGAATAATTTAGACATGTTATCTCTGAGTTCTTGAAATGAGATTGCATAACTACCTAAGTTATCTTCCTTAAGTCCAGAGAATATAATGTTGTATAGGTTTAATAGAAAAGTTGTGATTAAAAATTTGAATGCTAATTTAGTACAATACAAAAATGTGTCTAAACTACTATTTCTCAGAGCTACCACTGACTGACATTGCTCGTATTACTAACACTTTCCAACTGGTAGGTGATGTGTTGCAGATTCTGAGATCTTCTAGTATGGAATATTAGAAAGAATACTGGACCAGAGCCCTAATAGTTTAAATCACAGTCCTGGCTCAGAAGGACTTGATTATCTCCTCTTATCAGAAGATCTCTTGAACATTATCTAGTCCAATTCTCTGATTTACAGATTTTACTAGGACAACAAAAAAATTAGGGATACTGACTTGGGGTTGGAAACTTTTAATTTTGGCAAAAAGGGACATTATAATACATTACTAGTAACTGTAACTAAAGAGTATAAAATAAATAAAATAAAGAGGATTATGATACACATACATATACAAACGCATACTCCAAAGAATAAATTTACTAGCACAGAATTAACCATGATACTTAGACTGAATAAATATAGCTCCAGGGGGGTAAAAACACTCTAGAGAGTGCAATGGAAGACAAGAAATTTCTTTGTATCCCATCTTTTTTCCCTTTTTCATTCATCCTTGACAACAAAGAAGGGAATTTTTTTTTTTAAAGATAGAAACTTTATTAATATAAAAGCACATTGACTTAATCTAGGAGAAGTGATCAATATTAGTAGGAAAAAGATTTGTTGGTCTTGTAGATACTTCAATTTGAAATTCCTAACTTCTGTCCAGAGACATACACTAGAAAGCATTCATCAAGGAACTGGAATATTTAGAGAAGTGCAGAAAAGAAGAAAAGATCAAGGAGATCACGAGGGGCAGGAGATGAAGGAAGGGAGAAGAAGGCAAAGGGAGGCAAATGGAGGGGAGAATTTGTGGATGCTAAGGCAGATGCTGGATGGACTGAATATTAACTTAGGAGAGTAAATAGAGAAATTATTTGGACTACGTGTATGACATTTATTTCATAGGAAGGTATACTTCTGGCAATGGTTTGCTCATGACCCATTTCTTGGGTGTTATGGTCATAGATTAAGATCCACATTATTTATTTTTAACACTTTTTCTTAGTTGTTGAAAACTTTGTCAAGGACCAGCATTTGAGATCCATTGATTTAAAGCATTTCTAGTCTGGGGTGCCTGGGTGGCTCAGTGGGTTAAAGCTTCTGCTTTGGCTTAGGTCATGATCCCAGGGTCCTGGGATTGAGCCCCACATGGGGCTCTCTGCTCAGCAAGGAGCCTGCTTTCCCCTCTCTCTCTCTGCCTGCCTCTGCCTACTTGTGATCTCTGTCTGTCAAATAAATAAATAAAATCTTAAAAAAAAAAAATTCTAGTCTGTCAGAAACTCAGGGTTTCATGCTTCCATATGCTTTTTCCTCGGCTTCAGATGTTCATTGTTCCTTCTCCATCTACGTAATTCCTATTTATTTTTCATGATTCACTGCACACAGTAACTCCTCCAAAAAGCTTTCCTACCTTCCTTTTTGGATGGTAGGATGCCCTTCCTACCCTTGATGCCTTCTCTCCATGTCTCACAGTAACTTTATTACTTTCAGCAACTTTTTATTACAGTAACTCATACTTGCCTTGTTTTAATTGTCTTCTACTTATCTATAAATTTTCTTACTGTAACAACTGTGTCTTAAGTTTTTTTGCACGTCACTTCACAGTGAATGAATAAATGCTATTTCACATTTGTGAGTCTTAATGCCTACTATTTCCCCTGCCTAGGGTTCCTTTCTTCTTGTCTTCTTGAAAAACCTAATTCTTTTAACATTCTTCATGTTAAGTTGCTGTTCCAAATCTTTTTTGACCTTTTCTCTCATTGTAACAGTTTTAATAATTTGATTCTGTGTCTTAAGTTTGTACTTTTCATTAAAGAGTCATTTGGAAAATGTTAAAATACATCTCCTCACAAATATAAAATGAAACACATGTGAACTATTTCATTTAACTCATCAAATAACAAGCAGATGAGTAAGATGTTATAAGTACTTCTAATGAGAATTGGATTTATGGAGATTTGTATATTTATTTCACAAATCCATTTACATTGCCCAAAACAGGAACCTTTTACATTAGTGTGCACAAGGAAGACCTGTGTCACTATTACTTTTCTATAAGTTAACTTCCATCTTGACAGATCTGTAGCATATTCTAGTGAAAGACAAATTCTTACGGAATCAGATAACTCCCAAAATTTCACCAAAAGGACACTTAATAATCCTTTTGCTCATATGAAAATCATTCACATTTTTTCCAACCATTATAATAATCTATTATGAAATTTTCATTTTTTTGAAATTATTTTCATATGCCCTCTACCTCTCTAGGAAGCCCTAGGAAAGGGACTTGACCCTAAACTCTTCGGGTTGAGTAAATAATCACCCATTTTTCCTCTTCTGTTCTAGCCACAACAAGGAAGATCAGTTAATTAGCATCTTAAAAGTAAAAATGTGAGTAAATTTTTTAAAAAAATATTTATTTATTTTGAGAGAGCAAGCACAGAGGAGAGAAGCAGAGGGAAAGGGAAAGAGTCTTAAGAAGGCTCCACGCTCCCTGCAGAGTCCTACCTGGTGCTTAATATCACAGCCCCGAGATCACAACCTGAGCAGAAATCAAGAGTCAGAAGCTTTAACCGACTGTGCCACCCATGCACCCCCCAAATGAGTAACTTTTATTATTTTTATTTTTTAAAAGATTTTATTTATTTATTTATTTAGAGAGTGGGGTGGAGGGGCAGAGGGAGAGGGAGAGAGAAACCCCAGAAGACTCCGTGTTGAGCATGAAGCCTGATGTGGGGCTTGATCCCATCACCTTGAGATCATGCCCTGAGCCAAAATCAAGAGTGAGACGCTTAACTTACTGAACCACTCAGGCATCCCTAATGTGAGTAACTCTTAAAACCTAAGTGTGAGAAAGCATTGGAGAATTAGGAAGATTAGCAGATGATTCTTGCATGTCATCTTTCCACCACTTTTATTTAATCTCCCGATGCCTACCTCCAGTTTAAATTCATTTCTCTTAGACTGATAGAAAATGGGGGAGTCTGCAAGGAGGTGGGAGCATGAGGAAAGCTAATAGAAAGGACTGTGACAAAGGTAACATTAATCGGAACAATAATTATAACTTTTAGAGCATCCACCGCTGACCACGCCCTTCACAATGTTGTTTTGTTTTCCTTGGTTGGAGATTGCACCATTACTTGCATCCTACAGAAGAGAGGTTAAGTAACACATGGAAGACCACACAGGAATGAATGGCAAACTACACTTAGATCTGCATTCTGATCCAGCAACCTGAAATCCAGGTACTGAGCTCTTAAACATTAAGCATTCAGCCTGGGAGCAGCAGGAGCACAGGAAAGTTCACAGCAAGGCATGCTGTGACATGGAGCTGCTTGAAGCTGAGTTCACCACGGTGTTCTCAGGAGAGGTTACCTTTGTGAACTGTTTTAAAAGTCAACTCAGTAAAACTAAGCAACTTCCCCCAAATTAACCCACGTGGTAGACGTTGACTGATGAACTACTGTCCTCATATTTGGTGAGCTCTTTATCATCTGTACCAATGGGGATGGAGAAGGGGATGGGCAGAAACACTCACAATTAACAATCCTAGATACTTTGCACATTCTAATGTTTATTTTTATTTTTATTATTTATTTTTTAAACTTTAAAAAAATTTTTTAAATTGATGATTCACAGACCTGTACCCCTGAAGCAAATAATACATTATATGTTAATAAAAAAATAAAAAAACAGAAAAATAAATACACTTTTGAAATTAGTTGACTATATCTGTGTCAGTTACTTTAGAAATCCTCTTTATCTTTTTAAAAAAGATTTTATTTATGAAAGGGAGAGAGAGAGCATGAGCAGGGAGAGGAACAAAGGGAGAGGGAGAAGCAGGCTTTCTGTCATGGTCATGGGGCTCGATCTCAGGACCTTGAGATCATGACCTGAGCCAAAGGCAGACGTTTAACCAACTGAACCAACCAGTTGGATTATCTGAAATCCTCTTCAACCAATAATGTATACTGCTTACTTGGTTCTGCGTACTCTTCTAGGTATTTATATATTAACTCACTTAATCCTGAAGACAGTCCCTTGGAGTTGGTACTTACATCACTTTATGGCTAAACAGATGGAGGCACGAAATGTTGGAGCAGGGACTCAAACACATTCAGGCTGGCTCCAACAGCACACGGTTGTCACTGAGAGCTGCCTCAGGAACAACCCTTTCCAGGTGAGGAGAACACCCTGTTTTCTCCATGAAATTTTACTTCTATTCTCACCTTGTCACTCTTAACCTGGAATAGACTGTCTATAGGTTATGTAGGTTTTGTTCTTCTTCGATAAATAAGAAGATTGGATTTTAGAAAACTTTTTACAAAGTAAATAAGAGTTGAGATGTCAAGGAAATGACAGTGAACAGAACTTGAATTATAAATAGTAAGAGCAGCTTACTTTCTTTATTAAGTGTCGACCTAATTAACTAGAAGCAAATATAAAGAAAAGTGTAGTTAATAGGATAGCAAACTGCAGAAATGAACTTGGGTGATTTTACAGAACAGCTACAAATAATAAATAATAGAAATAAGAAGTGACCTCTAGGAATTTAATAAAATTCACTGCGGCATTGCATCTGGGTTCTGATTCTTATTAGTTGTGTGACCTTGAGCAAACTAATCACCTTGAGCAAACTAACCACCTTGAGCCTTAGCTTTCTCATTTGTAAAATGAAATACTGAGTGGGATGCCTGGGTGGCGCAGTCTACAAGTTGTTGGGCTCTTGGTTTCGACTGGGGTGGTGATCTCAGTGTTGTGAGATCCAGCCCTGCCTCAGGCTCTGTACTCAGCATGGAGTTTGGTTGAGATTCTCTCTCCTTCTCCCTGTGCCCCTCCTGCTAATGTTCTCTCTTTCTCTAAATATTGAGTACCTACCTCAAAAGGACAGTGAGAGAACTAATTGAGATGTATGTTAAAATGCTTAGTATAGGCCTGACAAATGGTAAATGCTCAGTTCATGTTAGAAAATGCTCTTCTATAGCTGTTAAAAATATCTTTGAGGGTACAGAGGGTAGATAACAGTGGAAATTTTTACTTCACGGTCATGTACAAATATGTGATACTCTGATGCAGAAATCTGAAATCACAGCAACTCTTGAAATGAGACAAGCGGAAGTGATTCAAAAGAACTGGAATAAACTGTGATCTGTCTAGTCAACTGTTACCCATTACCTGATAGGACACAGTGCAGACAGTGACAAGGACATAAAACATTTATATTTAGAAATTTTTTCATATCTCTTAAAATTTCCCTTTACTTCAACTTTTTTTTAAAAGATTTTATTTATTCATTTGTCAGAGAGAGAGCACAAGCAGGAGAAGCAGCAGGCAGAAGGAGAAGCAGGCTCCCCGCTGAGCAAGGAGCCCGATGCTCGGGGCTTGATTCCAGGACCCTGAGACCATGGACTGAGCCGAAGGCAGACACTTCCCTGACTGAGCCACCCAGGTGACCCTCAACTTTTTCTCTCAAATAATTAAGAAATTATCTTCTCTTATTTGGTAAATTTATATTGTCCATTACTACATAGAAATGAATTCTGTAAAAATTCTGCAGAATTTTTGTTTTCTATAAGTTTTAAGCTTATTGTAATTTGTGTGTTTGAGATAAAGTATGAATTCAATGCCCAAATTGATTCAAAAGCTGACTTTCAGCTCAGTAGTTGGCATACAAAATAGCTGGGGTTGCAACATAATTAAGCTGATTTTTTTTTAGTAAGTTAGAGATTCATATGAATCTTTAATATCTTGAGAACATAGTTTTAATCTATGATCTATTTTCAAGATTCTATTTGTACTTGCTGTTTTTGGTTGAAGTTTTCTTTGAAGCACAATTACATTCTTATTTGGTTCCTACTGGGTATACTTAAAGTGATTGCAAATCTTTCCAATGGAGTATAAATATATGTGGAATTGTATTCTGAAGGGATATTTTATAAGTAAAATAAATAATTAATTATTTATCGCTTATTTTAGACATGTATATGGTCCTGTGCTAAAGTTGTTATTTCTGTTTTTTTCATAGTAGATTGATGTCGCGAGCAAAACCCCTGCGTCCCACCAGGAGGTCGCAATGTGTAAAGAAGAGATAGAGAGATGGATATGATGTAACTCACTTGATCTTTATTGGGACGAGGTCCGCACCACTATCCTGGCCCGGTCACGGACTGCTGACGTTGTCACAGAGAAGGAGACGTCGCCTCACAATCTAGACAGAGAGGTCACCGCAGAAGTTGAGACTGAGAACCAGCGAGTGGTCGGCAACGAAACTGTCGGGGGCATCGGTAGCACCGGCGATGATGTTCTCCCGACAGGGAACTCGCTTCACCTCAGTCCAACCCAATGCCTCTTTATATACTGTGCTAAGTCTCCTTCATACACATATTACATCACTTGTTTTTCTTATGCTTACACACCAAAAACATACACACGTCGTAAACATGTTTTGATTTACGATATTTCGCACAAGTTAAAATATTTACAACTTGTTACTCCGCGCTTAATCTTATCACTACATGCATATGGTCTAGGCTTGCTTGCTATGTGGTATTTGCTATGTGGTTAGTTTGTTATCACTACACGCATATGGTCTAGGCTTACTTGCTATGTGGTTAGTTTGCAATTTGTTCCTGTTTTTCATTTAGTAGGGGTTTGCACTTACTACATATTATTTAGTTATTTATTCATTTATTTATTACACTTTATTTATTAAAGGTTCGTACTCACTGCATTCCACCCCCTAACTCCATAAGGGACATGTTTTAACATACCCGAAGGGGGTCATTTTATACATCCAAAAGTGTCTGTAAAATCTGGTAATCTCTCTGCTATCTAGATGTAGGGGTATAGCAAAGAACATGTCACTCAGATCGAGAGTGACCATCCATTTTGGCTTGAAATCTGTAATTTCTTTAGTTATATTCTCTATGTCTGGTAGTTGGCCTGGCATCTTAGGGGAATTCTTATTGATATTTCTATAATCTACCGTTACTCTCCATTTTCCGTTGGGCTTCTTAACAGGCCATACTGGGCTGTTAAAGTTAAAGTTTTGTGTATATTCGATAATTCCTTTCTTTAATAGGTCTGAGATGGTATCAGTAATTTCCTGTTTCCCCTCTTTAATGGGGTATTGTGGTGTGAAACATGGTTTAATCTTAGGTAAAACTATGGGCTCTACTTTCACGGTTGTTAATTCTTCTATAGTCAAGCATATACGTTTGGGTTTATCTGGATCCATTTTGATGGTTTTAAGTCTTTTCAATGGTATCCAGTCTCCAAAGATTTTTATGATTTCTCTTATACCTAATATATTACATGGGGCATGTGCACATATAAGTATATCTATGATACTTCCTTATCGTATATATACAAAGACATGCATGTTTTATAACCCGTTATTTCTTGTCCTGTTACACCTTTTATACAAACTGGTGTATAGTGTTTATAATTATCTTCACTGATAGGTACTGTTTCTGGGCGTACTAATGTGATTTCACTACTGGTATCTATTAAGAATGAGTCATGGAATTTACTTCCATGGAGGCTGCCTGTTAGCTGTATATATGGTCTTATGTCCTTCTGTAGAAGGGTTTTCACTGTAAAGGTAAAGATTGGTTGCGATCGCGAAAGCGGCTTATCCCTGTTTGCCCTGAGTCTGGCGTCTCCTGTCTTGGTAGGCATTCTGCATTGGTCTTCTGAGATAAAATCATCTTTGAGGGACTCCTGGGTAGGGATCTTTCTGTGGTTCTCTTGGGTGAAAATATCTCTGCGGCCCTTCCAGCCTCTTGTTGGGCCCCATGGGTCTCCCTCATTGGCCAGATGGGGGAGCCCCTATGTTGTTTTTTGCATTAGGTCCCTCATTTTGCCTCCTAATATTGGCCCATTGTATTGGGCTGCGAGGCATTCGCCCAGTAGGTTGTCCCTCACTGTTCTGGGTTTTATTGCTAGGAGACTGTCTAGGCCACGGCCTAGATACCCAGAAGGATAATTTAGGGGTTTGTTTGATATCCCTCATATTCCTCAAGTATTCTATTATGTCATGTCCTGTGTTCATTCCTGCCATAATTGCATTGAGAGCCAGTGTCATGTTATCAGGTCCGCCTCTAATAAAAGCTTTTTTCATTGATGCTGTTAGTTGGAATCTGCCTGGATGACTGGTTAAAACGCCATAATAGATTATTCCTAATAGGCAAAGTTTCCTAATGACCTTAATACCTTCTTCTGGTGTTCTCCATCTTGTGTCTAGACTTCCAATATCTAAAACTGGGAATGCCTGTACCCATGCCATGGCTATCCATTCAAAAACTGTCCTGACAGTGTTTTCTGTTTCTAAGTAAAATTGTAGTGCCTCCGCTACATTTGGTTGGTCTATCAATAGGTTAAGATTTTTCATTTCCTGATTCGAGAGTCTTATGCCATGCATTCCTTTGTTCCATAATTTTAATAGCCATTCGGCGTCATTAAGGCCGTTTTGCACGCAATCATTTCTCAAGGATGCCAGTTCCTGTCTACCATACTCTCTGGTTTCTATGTCCCTGATCTGGACTCCTTCAACTGGCGTTCTCATAGGGGTTGATGTTTTGATTACTGTAACCGGGTTACATTGGGCCATATTATTACCGCTATCTTGGTAAACTTCTGCAAGAGCCATCTGCAGGAAGGGGTTTTTAGATTTACCGATGGCTTCTTTGACTAGTCTTTTGCCTTTGAGCCTGTCATTGTTTATGTCATCGATGACTTTGCATAAAATTGCTGGCACCTCTTTTCGGTGTGCCATTTCCAATAATGGCTGCAACTTTTCTGGGTCAATTAATAAATCATTAAGTTTAGTACCTTTCCTGCACTCAGGAAATTTATCTTGTACAACTTTCTCTATATTTCTCCCTGGAGATTGAGGCTTAAGTTCTCTCCAGTCCTCCCTGACCGAGAGTTTTGCAAAGGCTCTTTTCATTTTAGTAAACATTGTGCCAGTCTAAGTTTTAATTTGTATTGAAATCGAAACCAACTCCAATTTAAGTAGCTACAATGTAGTTTATGTTCAATTTGATTAAGGTCGTTATGGATGCTGTGCTTGAGCTTGTTTAGTAACCACCCCCTCATCTATTTTCGCTCGGCTGGGGCTTGCCTGAAATAGGCGGGTGTGTTCCCCAGGGTCTGTGGCATCCTTCTCGCGTGCCCGGAGCTCACGGCCCACGCGAGGGTGTCACCCTTCCCCTTTGCCTTGCGTCCTCCCGTTAGTTAGTTTGGGGTGGGGGTTGCCAACCTGGTTCAGTCGTCTTCCTCCTCGCTATCCAGTGGGATGAAGTCTGGCCCTCCAGACTTCTGCAATGGTAGGTGGTCTGGTAGATTAGGGAGGTCCAGTGTAGTTGACCTGTCTCCGTGGTCTCTGTCCTCTTCCTTCAAAAGTTTTAGGATCAGCTCCCCCGTTTTCCTTGCTTTCTGGAGGATCCTCTGGGTTGTCCTTAGGAGCTTACGCAGTTGTCCCTGCCGGGTGTGTCGTTGCATCGGCAGTTGTGGCCTCAGCTGCCGGTACCACCAACTCCTCCGTGACTCAGACTACGACTGCCGACTACGCCAATTGTCGCCGACCAAAACCCCTGCGGCCCGCCAGGAGGTCGCAATGTGTAAAGAAGAGATAGAAAGATGGATATGATGTAACTCACTTGATCTTTATTGGGAAGAGGTCCGCACCACTATCCTGGCCCGGTTACGGTCTGCTGACGTTGTCACGGAGAAGGAGACGTCGCCTCACAATCTAGACAGAGAGGTCACCGCAGAAGTTGAGACTGAGAACCAGCGAGTGGTTGGCAACGAAACTGTCGGGGGCGTCGGTAGCACCGGTGATGATGTTCTCCCGACAGGGAACTCGCTTCACCTCAGTCCAACCCGATGCCTCTTTATATACTGTGCTAAGTCTCCTTCATACACACATTACATCACTTGTTTTTCTTATGCTTACACACCAAAAACATACACACGTCGTAAACATGTTTTGATTTACGATATTTCGCACAAGTTAAAATATTTACAACTTGTTACTCCGCGCTTAATCTTATCACTACACACATATGGTCTAGGCTTACTTGCTATGTGGTTAGTTTGCAATTTGTTCCTGTTTTTCATTTAGTAGGGGTTTGCACTTACTACATATTATTTATTTATTTATTCATTTATTTATTACACTTTATTTATTAAAGGTTCATACTCACTATAATTGACTTGATGTTCCAAAGAGTAGAAGTAAAGCTTTGGTGAAAATCAAGTAGTATAATTCTATATTGCTAGAAACAACAATACAGTATTTAATTTATTATAGGTCATAGAAAAAGATTAAATTTTCTCAATTTTTCTTTATAAAATCTATATACTCTTAAAAAACAGACATGATATAAATGGAAAACAAAACCAAAATTTCCATAAATATAGATCATAGACCAAAATTTATAGATCTAAAAAAAAGGAAAAGAACACCATAATTTTAGGGCTAAAAGCCATTTTAGAGATAATTAAGCTCAACCTTCTTAAATTCCAAGGAGTAAATGAGAAAAAGCCGGCTCATCAAGGTTAAATGATTGATGAAAAATGATGCTGTCAGTTGATCAATATGAAGCATGAGGATAAGGAATTCAGAGATTCACTCTAATGTTATAGAATAGTAATCACAGGGATGCCTAGGTGGCTCAGTCAGCTGGGTTCCAACTTTTGGTTTCTACTTGAGTCATGATGTCATGGACTATGGGGTTGCATCTTGTGTTGCGCTCCACACTAAGTGGGGAGTTTGTTTGAAAGTTTCTTCCTCTGCCTTCCCCCCACTCTCTTTTTCTATCTGTCTCTCAAATAAATAAATAAATCTTTTTAAAAATAGAACAAAAAGAAAAGTAATTGCATAGAAAAATAATTTTATCACAGTACCAGTAAAATAAAATCCAGCAACAAAACCCTGTTATGAAAATGAATGATTCCTAAAACATGGCTGAATTGCTATACTATGTTATTGCAAAATGTCCATGACTTCTCAGCTAGTTTTGCTACTTTGATGAATTTGATCTGCTACTATAACCACATTTTTATCTCTCAGTTAAACTACGTGTTCCTTAAATGACCAGTTAACCAAATTAATACTTATTTTGGTAACCAGGATAGAACTGACAGGTTATTTGGGCAGTTTTAACATATTTATTAAAAAAGATATTATGAAACAAATGCTTTATTTATATGGATTTAAAAAAACAAAAGATATATCAACATTTTATAACATTTGCAAATTATTGGAAGTTGGTATCTGTCATATTTCTCAAAGCAGTTTGTATGAGAATAAGTCATAGGAATAAAAGACAGCATAAGGAATATAGCCAGTGGTATTGTAATAGTGTTGTATGGTAACAGATGGTAGCTGCACTTGTGAACACTTGTCAAATCTCTATGTTGTACACCTGAAACTAATGTAACAGTGTGTCAACTGCCCTCAAAAAAAAAAAAAAAGCAACCCCCTCCAAAACCCCCAAAACAAAAACACCACCATCAACATACCAGTTTGTAGAAGTTCACAAAACAATCCTGAAAATTCAATGAAATAGCTGGCCACATTTTGAATTGAATTGGAATTTGATGCCATTGTAGATATTGCCTAAAGCAGCCAACTGTTTAATCTGTTCTTTCTTCTCTTTAATCTTTTCTTTCCCTCAATCTGTTCTTTTTCTGAGCTATTTAATCTATTTAATCTGATCTTTCAATCTGGAAGGGCTGATATATTTTAAATTTAGACACTATTTAAATTTAGACACTATTACATTATTTCTTACAGTTTTTTTTTTAAAAAAACCTGGACAAAGAAATTTTGAAGAAATAGTTCCCTTCACTAGCAATTCAATTATCAGCAAATGTTAATCAATAGTAATAGAAAATGTTGATGTAATTTAAAAAAACACTTGTTAAAATGAAATGGGCTGGCCAGGTCTGAGGAGAACCAGTCAAAAATGTCCTTGGCTTCTTGCAGGATGGAAATCAAACATGAGGCAACAGGAAGTAAGAGCAGAGTTTACTGAAGATATAGAGAAAGCAGATACAGACAAGAGTGCCTAGGAGACTCAGAAGGGAAAATGAGCATGAGTCTCAGCTTTGTTTGGGGGTCTGGAGTTTTTATTGAGGCCATAGGCTGGTGAATGTGTCCTCTCAGGAACTCAGGAACTGGCCAAACGAGGATGAGGGCTCAAGTATCCTCTACAAGTCACTTACGCCCAGGAGCCAGGGGGGTTGGCATCGAGGTGTTCAGAATCAGTGGTCTTGGAGTCTATTCATGAGGGACCTCACCTGGTCACTCCATAGATGTGATCTATTGGGCTGGAAGATGCCAAAGAAATCACTAACTCCTTGTGAAAGGGGGTGGTGGTGTACAAGTCCTGGCAAGAAGAGAAACAGGAAAAGATCCCTTAAGTTTTGCTGTCTCAAAAACACTAAGAAATGCAATGCCTGTAAAATGAATCACATACAATGCACAATATTATTAACATTTCCTAATTTAATGTTTTGACTAGCTTCCCACAAATGTAGCAATTTAGAGTACAATTTGAAGATTTGACCAATTAAGAACACCTTGATCAATCTATAAGGCCCTAGAAATGTAAGTTCTTGTAATTTTCAGGGTAGTTGAGCCCTTCTCTCAACGGGTTTCTACAGAAAATCTTTGCATTACAAACACTGATGCTGTGATTGAATGTTTTCAGATTCTCATATTGTCCTTCCTTGTCTTCATATTTCAACAGCATTCAAAGCACAACAGCTGGCCGATCAGGAGGTTTTTTTCCCATAGCCACTGGCCAGTGTGATTCTCTTTGTGTTCTTAATGGCTATAGATAGCTGCTAGGCCAGCATCTGCTTGAGACACAACTACAGTGAGAAATTCACAATCACAACTTTAAGCCTCTGGCTCTTTGTAATTTACACAGAATTGGGGCTCAGATTGTTACGTACATCTGAAAAAAAAAATGAGTATCTGTTTGCCAGGGAAAGTAGGAGAGAAAACAGGGAAAGAATAGGGAAAATAAATGAGAGTTTAATAGTCTGTTCATTTCATGCTACTGGACAGAAAATCTTTTTGAAACAGCATAAAAATGACATGATTATGGTTGTTTTTAGAATTTTTAAGTTCAGGTAAATTCTGTAGAGAACATATTTAACAACCATATTCAATATCAGGGTATGTTGAAAGCTCTCATTACTGATAGGTCTCTAAGGAACCCCCCATATTGATGAAAAACCGATCACCCTACCATAGTCGTATAAATTCACTTTCATGTATAAATCTGCATATATGAATATGTTGTTTACACATTCCAGTATTATTTGGTACAAATAATATAAAAACTTGTTCTATGCTTTTTTCCTATGAATTAATGGATATTTCATATTGCATTTGTACTGCATTAATGGATAGTTCAATAATTTATATGAATAAACTATTTACATCTTTACATAGATTTCTGAAACATAGCACTTTTATTGTTACTTTGAAGAAATATAAATAGTAAGAGTGATCATAAAATTTTAGCTCTTTGCAGCACTTGATTTTAACTTCTGTGGGCTTGAGCACCTGTTTTCTGCCATGAACTAAGTTATGGTGCCTGTGTTTGTACTGATCATCATTTACTTAAGAATGAAAAATAAAGGCTTGTAGGAAAGCTTAAGCACTTATTCCTATTTGATTTGGGCAACTTTATGTGTGATATTTTGGATAATGAAGGCCAGTGCTCAGAAGTTTTTTTTGGGAAAAATGCAAAACCACTAAATTTTTATTTGTTTAAATAATATCTGTAACTCAAGTTATTTATATGTAGGAAATTGTAGCTTTAAAAGATATAAGATATCCAAACAAGGCTCAGAAGATAAACTTAATAACATTTGTCTGAGTAGTAAAATCTTTTCTTATGACTGCAATTACAGATCTGTATATTTGTCTGTATTCAGTTGCACATGAGGTATGTGTATCCATGATGTAACATGGAAATCATATTTTTAAATTTTCTAGATATGAAGGTATAACCCAAATATCTATATAATCAGTGCACATCCTTCAAGATAGTAAATATTAAGATTATATATTAGAAAGCAGTAGGAACAAAAATAACAGGTATTGGTGAGGATGTAGAGAATGGGGAGCTTTCTTGCACTATTGGTGGGAATGCAAACTGGGGCAGCTAATCTGGAAAACAGTGTGGAGATTCCTCAGAAAGTTAAAAATAGAGCAAGCAATTGTGCTACTAGGTATTTACCCAAAGAATACAAAAATGCTAATTCAAAGGGATACATGCACCCTGATATTTATTAGCAGCACTATCTACAATAGCCAAATTATGGAATCAGCCCTACAGACCATTAACTGATGAATGAATAAAGAAGTGGTATATATACCCAATGGAATATTACTCAGTCATAAAAAAGAATGAAATCCTGCCATTTGCAATGACATGGATGGAGTGAGTATATTATGCTAAGCAAAGTAAGTCAGTCAGAGAAAGACAAAAACTATGTGATTTTGCTCATATGCAGAATTTAAGAAACAAAACAAACGATCATAGGAAAAAACAGAGAGAGGGAAATCAAACAACAGACTCTTAACTCTAGAGAATGAGCTGATGGTTACCAGAGGGGTTAAGGCAATCACGATTGAGGTGTGCACTGGTGATGAGCATGGGGTGTAGTATGGAAGAGCTGAATCACTATAATGTACACCTGAAATAAACATAACACCATATGTTAACTGGAATTTAAATAAAAATCTTTAAAAAATATGAAAAAAACAGAAAGTAGTAAGAACAATTTTATAAAATGATCTTGGAATGGAAAAGAGCACAAGAATGGAGCAAGACACAAAGCCTACCTACATTAGTGAATGGAGCACTGGGTGTGGTACAAAAATAATGAATACTGTTATGCTAAAAATAAAAAAAAAAGAAAAAGATTGATAAATGTGCAAAGTTTTAAAAAGTTACAAATAAAAATAAAAACAAAAGCTAAAGACAAATCAGAAAGGCTCAGTTTCTTTAGTACATAAGAAGCTCTTATCTTTAATAAAAAGGCAGGAGACTTGCATAGTCAATTCACAGAAAAAGAAGCTACATAAGGCTCACTCATAATTAAACCTATGCAAATTAAAGCAACAAGACTCATTTATCATATCCTTTGGGAAAAATGAGCTTGGTCATACCCAAATTTGACAAGGGTATGAGGAAATAAGTGCGACATATATTTCTGTTAGCTATATATTTCTGTTAAGTCTTTGAAGTACAATTTTGCAGTATCTGAGCAATAGAAAAGGCACAGAGTTCTGACCCAGCGACTGTACTGTTAGGAATTTACCCCACTGATGCATTTGCAATGATGTCAAAACACACACAGAAACACACAACACACATATCAATTATAGTCTCAAAATATTGGAATCTACTAGATATTAATGCTGATTACATGAATATTAGTAATCGACATGAGTGGAATTCCATGGATTCCATACAAAAGGATGAAGCAAATCTGTACATGCTGATTTGGAAATGTCCTCATGATATATTTTTGGGAGGAAAAAAAAACAAGTCTCAGGAGACAGTACATAACACAATGTATGTATTATGCTCCCATTTGTGCAAACAAAATACTAACCAAGATGTCCCGAGTGTAGGCTATATGCCAAGATTTATACTAATTGCTTTACAAATTTCAACATCAAAACAACCCTTATCTCCCCATACTGGGGATTAGAAAGGATTTGTAATTTTCCCAAAGTTATGCAAGTGGCCAAAGCCATTTACTTGAATTAAGTTCCAGTTTCAGTACATAATCGCTAAGGTTGTTGGGGTCAACGGTTTAGGAATGTTCCTGAAATTTAATAAATTTAATAAATAAATTTAATAAATTGCAGAACGAACATGGGCACAACCTCCACAGAGAATTTCATGTAAAGAGGACAATTCATTCTATATTTCTTACCATATCTTATTTGCATATCTCTGGTAGTTTCTTCTTTTTTTGAGAAGAGCATGCACATTTGTACCCCTTTCCTTTAAAAACACAATAGTCTGTTTTCGGAATGTAGTTTTTTAGAATTAGTTTACGGTATCCTAATAGTCAGGTGTTAGAGTGAAGTGCTTTGGGGTAGGGGAGACTGGGTTGTCACTCAGCAGAGCAGTTGTCTCTTGTGGAGCTACATGGGATTCTTACCTTTGACACCAGATATCTTGTTTTTCTCATCTTGAGATGATACATTTGATGTAGGGCATCAAGTAAGGCTTAAGGGCTTTACACCAAAGTGCTTCATCAGCTCAGTAACACTCACTAACACTTCTTAAACCAAAAGGGCAATTGTTTCTTGCCTTTTCTTTCTTCTCTTTTTCCCTTATGCATAATTCATGGAAGATTGTTCATCTATGTCTATTATGCTACTCTATGATCTTACTGAAGATTAGAAACGAGAAAATAAAACTCTGTCAGTCATAGATTCAGAAATAATCTTTTGCTTTCAAACATAATCAATTTATTTTGCTCCCTGAATGGAAAGTCTCATAATTTTGGAATCTGAAATATCCTTGTTAAGAAAGCAGTACAAACATAGTGAATAACAATGGTGTATAAAATGTAGCCTTACAAAAAGATTTGCAACTAGGAGAAGAGAGCAAAATATTTTTCTAACACTCCTAAATTAGACTTTTACAATAAGTTAAAGAATGAGTCATGAAAACAGATGACCTAGATTAGTTAGTGTATGGGCGGAGCTGTGAGAACAAAGACACCCTAGGTTGGAGGGACTCCAGCCGGCCGACACTACTACTACGCCCTCTTTCAGTATGAGGTCCAGGGTGGGTAGGCAGCCGCAGGCTAATGGGTGGTCAATTTTCCATCCCCCAAAATGCTGGCTTCAAACTATTGTAGTCCTTTCTAGCTGTAAGGAGAAGAAAAGAAAGGAAGGGAAAGGGAAACAATCTTGAACGGCAAATGATGCAGGAATTGCACATTTCTCTTCCTTGCAGAGTCCATTGGTAGGAACTTAGACGCATGGCCAATCATACCTCTGAGGGAGGCTGGGAAATGTGGTTTCCATCTGGGTGGCTATGTGTCTCACTGAAATGTTAATACCACACACACACGATAGAGGAGAACAGACGGGGGCAAGGAGCAACAGACGATCTATCACATGTACCTTTAATTATTTTATAACTTTAAAATTCATTTACCATTGCATATAAATTCTAAAGAGGTGGAGATCAATAAAACATAACTTAAAACTGCTACAACACAAATTAAGATGCATTTTAGTTCTAAGCATTTAGTTTAAATGTGCTTTTACTTAGGGTGTTGAGTAATTAAAACTAAAATGTCAGGAGTTAATAGTTTAATCCAAATCATTTGTAGGAGGCCCTATAAGACAAGCTACATTACCCCCTCTTCATTTAAGAATTCTACAACTGAAAATTCATTCCATGTTCTTAAGCTTTAAAAATTCCATTACCTCTGAGGAAGTTTCTTCATTTAGTCATGTAAGAATCTCTAAATAGGGGTGGCTGGGTGGTTCAGTTGGTTAAGCATCTGCCTTTGGCTCTGGTCATGATGTCAGGGTCCTGGGATCGAGCCCTGTGTTGGGCTCCCTGCTCAGTGGGGAACCTGCTTTTCCCTTTACCTCTCCCCCTGCTTGTGCTCCCTCTCTTTTTGTCAGTTAAATAAATAACATCTTAAAAAAAAAAAGAATTTCTACATAGATTTAATTTCTCCAATACTTCTGGAAATGTTATTATTTCATTTTTTAAAAGATTTTATTTATTTATTTGACAGAGAAAGAAGAGAGAGAGATCACAAGTAGGCAGAAAGGGAGGAAGCAGGCTTCCTGCTGAGCAGAGAGCCTGATGCGGGGCTTGATCCCACGACCCTGAGATCATGACCTGAGCTGAAGGCAGAGGCTTACCCCACTGAGCCACCCAGGCACCCCTATTATTTCATTATTAATATTATGTCTATATCCTTGGAGTTTGATCTGACATGGACTGTTGGTTGTCGATAGGATGTGACCACTAGCTGATCCTCCTGCTGACCCGGGCAGTGGGAGGTTCCTCACTCTCTCCGGTCCTTATGATACCTGCTCAGCTTGCCTTCTTCTAACTGGAAGATGCCGCAAGGATACAGCCTGCAGACAGTGATGTGCTGTTCAGGCTATCTGGATGATGTATGTGGCTGAACCCAAGAAAGATCTCTACATAAACTTTTAAGATTCTGGCAGGCAGGTGCAGAGATTTACTGGTCTTGTGGCTGCCCTGGACAAGCCTCATATGCAAGTATGCCTGCTTTATTAATCCTGCCGCCTACCAATTTGGAACATTCCTACCTCTTTCATCCGTCTCTGTGTGTCTTCGTACCCTCCCTCTAAGGGCCCTGTTTGTGAACCAACACAGACCTCTAAAACTTTGGCTCAAATGAATCAGCTGATGTGCATCTGAACAGGGTGCGGTAATTACTGTAACCACTTTGCAAGTTATTGCCGGAAGTATCAGTAGAGATACATGAAGCTGGACATTTTAAAGAAAAATGGCAGGATGTATAAATTTCAGAGTTGTTCAGTGTTTTGAATATGGACTCAGATTTGTATATTTTTTTTCCTTGCGTTCTGCCATGTACTGTGTTAACTTAAAAGAGTAAAGGTTGCTTGGGATTTGGTTTATCAGAACAGATACAGACACAGTGGGCCAGACTGACAATTTACAGCTCTTTTGGTGATAGAAAGCACTAGATTATTCAGGGCTGTTTAAGAAGCTTGTGAGTGTTCTTGAAAATGTTTATTTAACTCTTTCTCTGTGGAAAGATAATATTTTTTCATTCTTTGTTGCTGTAGATGTTATAGCTATGTACCTTCCATTTTTGTGATTAAAAAAAATAATAACAGAATTGTGAACTTCTCATTAACTTATCTTCAGGTTAAATATATTTAGTGTAGCTTATGCTTGCCATACTTACTTGCCAACCCTACTATACTTGGAATAGAACCATATTTGACTTACACTGCAAAATTTTTCGATTAGAATTCTTCTGATAATACTACACACATTCCATAGCCATCTATATGCTAATATTTCCAACAAATTATTAGATGCTATTTCTACATAACCTTTTTCTCAACAAATGACCTGTCATGTTCATAATGGCCTCAATTTTTGGTGGCAGTTTTAATTTTATCTAGCAAAAAATTGAAGGCCCATAAAGAAACTAATTACATAGTTTCACAGTTAATAATATGGTTTCTAGTTTTAAGACTTATAATGTGCAAATTTATCTGGTTAAATTTTCTAAGATCCAAGGCCTTTTCTTTAAATTTTTTTTTTTTTTTTTGAAAGCATGTAGAAACCTTTTAGAAGCAACATAGATGTTTTCAACCATGGATTTAGAAACATTGAATGTTGATTTTTTTATTACTGCTATTGATTTATGCTAAGCCTAAACTTTATTTCTCTTATACACATGTCTTCTTAAGGTTCTCTCTTTGAAGAATTAATCGCTCTCCAAAATGTAATCAGAAAAAGGCACTTCAGCTGAAATTTTATGTGAGTTGTTTACCAATAGCATTAGCTATCTGAAATCTTGAGATTTTAAACAATATAACCCTTAAGGTATTCTGTTTTTCTGGCTACTGACCATTGATCGCCAGACTGGAGGTGCAAAGGAAATCCATGATGGGGAGAGTTATTTCATCTGTTAAGGTGATCTTCACAAAGACCCAATTAAAAATAAAGAAATTGTTAGAAAACTAGATATCATTTCATATGATTTTAAGAAATAAATATTTTAAAACCAGCATTACAATGTAGAAGGACTTTTAGAAATTTTCAGTTGATCCTGTCATTGATATGAAGAAAGGATTTAAAACGGGAAAGCAAAACAGAGGAAAAGACAAAAGAAGAGGATCTTAGAAAGCAAGAGATTCACGGAGAGAAAAATCTATGAGGAAAAAGGAAGAAAAAGAAGGAGTTTGAAATAAAGTCGAGGTTTACTAAACCCTTAGCTTCAGATATTCTGGCAAATATTTCCTTTACTGTACAGAGGTCTAAGTATTCCTACATTTATCTTCTAATCACAGAAGACCTCTGTCATTCTTATGTCCATCTGCAAGATGCAGGATTTCCATACTGACACTGGGAAGGCTCCAAATGCATCTTGTCAACTTGTTATTTTGCTTTCCAAATCTAATCTGAAAATATGCTTTCCTCCATGCTAGTCCCTTAATTGCTTTCTTTCATAATTGGTTTGGCGAATGAATGACTTAAATGTATTCATTGTGTAATGGCATTGCACTACTTCACATAATTTACATGATTATCCATTACATTATTTAATTATTTTTCTCATTTTATTTCATAAGGCTTTAGAGGCAGAGCTTAGTTGAAAGGCATGTTCAAAAAAGCTCACACATATTGTTCTTTAATGTCAAATTACTGTTTCCAGTAAGCTTAATGGTCCTTCAGAGAAACTGACTTTTGAATATACTAAACTATTTTATCATTTTGATTGAAATAGTTTTAATTTGGGCACTTTATTGTCTGCAGTTGATTGAATGCTTGCATGATTGGGCTTAACTGCACACACATACTCAGTGGATCTACCAGAGAGCAAATTGTATGTTTTATCATTTATTCTCATTACTGTTGGTTGACTTCCATTTCAGACTCCAACAAGGATAGTGTTGTTAAATGACTGTAGCGTATTGATTCAGATGTCAACTTTCTAGTCCTTGAAAATTTCAGAAATAAGCCCTAGTCTTCTTCAATATAAGGAATTTAAAGTAGAGACTGAAATCTCACATTACTTACACTGTCATAATACTGTAAATGTAGTATATAATCACACATTTGCTGTTACTAAATTAAACACTTGAAGCAGTTGATGAAAACAACTGAAATTGCAGCTCTGGATTCTGTAGAAGACTTGGGTGATATTTCCCTGCCTGTGGCTGATTGACTGAGTTGTTTAGAAGATAGGAAGATGGAGAAGACATTTTTTAAACTTGATTTTTGAAAGGCAGTTTCTTTGAGAATTTGTGTTTCTCTAATAAAAAGCAAATGACCAGGTAAAGGACTATCTTGTGACAGGTTTAATATGTACGGATCAAGTGTCCATCTCTTTTAAGAGGCCATGAAGATGGGAACAAAACAATAGAGAAAGGTAAACCACCGTTTTTAGATTTGCTGATACAATTTCAAAAACCCTCTCAGTGAGCAAAAATGATTGATCTTAAAGAGTTGGTGTTCTGGTAGAGTGATAGACAATAAGCATAATGAATTAGTAAACTAAATCTTGGGTTAAAAGGTTAACTGCTATGGGAAAACGAAGCAGGTAAGAGACATGGGAGTGTTGGAGTGGCTAAATCTCAAGGAGAAGCTGACATTTGAGAAAAGACCCGAAGAAGGACAGAGAGTGGGCATGCAGGTATCTGAAGGAAGAGTATTCTGGGCAGAAAGAAAGTCAGTGCCAAGGTTCTGAGGCAGAAAACTGTTTCATGCATTTGAGGCACTAGAAGGAGGCCAGTGTGATATGAACAAGAGACATAGAAGATAAGGTCAGAGAGATAACGGCTTTGGTTTTTGCTTTGAGTAAAGAATAACATGTGACTTACATTTTTAAAAGACCTCTTTGGATGGTGTCTTCAGAATAGACTGAAGGGGGACAAGGCTGATGAAAAGCAGTTAGATGTTATGGCAATAATCCAGGTGAGAGAGGGTGGTGGTATGGACCGAGATCATTGGTTAGAGTTTGGATGAAACAATTGAAGTATGACATTTTGAAGGCAGATCTAGAGGACTTCCTTATGGATCAAATGAGAGGAGTGACAGAAGGGAGTCAAGGATGATTCCAAGAGTTTTGGCCTGGGAAACTGGTGGGATGGAATTGCCAGTCCTGAGATGGGGAAGGCTGTGGGAGACACAGGTCTAAGACAAGATCATGGGTTCGGCTTTGGATCCATTAAATTACAAAGTTCTATTACTCCTTTAATTGATGTTGAGAAGGAAGTTGAAAGAGAAGGAGCTTCAGAGGAGAGGTTAATTTTGATATCTAATTGGAAATCATTTGTATATAATACTTAAAGCAAAGTTAGTGAATGAGATTAACCAGGGAGAGAGTATAAATGGAGAAGATGCACTGTCCAAGCATTCCAATGCTAAGCTGTGAGAGACTTTTGGCTGACTAACAACCCAGGGAGGAGTATCAACAATGAAACAGAGGTTAGGAAGTTATAGCCTGGACCATGAGTGAAGGGAGTTGTGGTTGACTTTGCAGCAGAACCCTGGAAATCTTCCTAATTTAGACTTTGCATGATGAGAAAAGGCAGGCATGAGAAGGCCGAATTATTGCCTTTTAGGATTGCAGTTGAGAATTCCAAGCCTAAATTTAAATGAATTAATGTTTGGAAAGCATTTAGAAAAAGTGCCTGATATATCATGTAATAGTAGTGTTTGTTGAATAGATACATTTACTAAATAGTCATCAGTCTCCCTGACCCTTCAATCCTCTTGCCAACATCTCCACAAAAAAAATGGCTTGGTATCAGACTTTTATCCTCAGGTAAAAATATCCAAGAAATGTTCTTTAATTTAATATGGAGGAAATATTGATTTATTAGTAAAAGAATTTTTCAGTTAAGACTTTTTTTTTTTAAAGTAATCTCTATGCCCAATGTAGCACTTGAACTCACAACCCAGAGATCAAGAGTCACAGGCTATACTGACTGAGCCAGCCAGGTGCCCCAGTTAAGAAATTTTTTAAGCAGATGCTTCAATAAGCCACTTGCAGAAGGAGTGAAAGTTTGAAGGGGCTTCCTTGAGAGAAAATATGGTCTCTGTCCATTGTCTTAGTAACTAGTAAACTATTATTTTGTAGAATGGGGTAAACAAGCTGAGGGAAAAGCTGAACTATTCCACACCATTTTGAGTGTTTCTTGGGAGCTACGTGTATGAGGGAGGAAGGGAAGAGATTGAATTGCCAAATTGGGAGAGAATAAAAAATAGAAATATTTAATGGGGAATTTTATTATGTTTTTACTGTGCAGTATGTGACAAGAATGTTTTCCTATCTCTCTAAGAAATAGTCAGTAAAATCACTGTCTTTTGAATGTGTTGTTGAATTGGATATTTCAATGAATATGATAAAATACCTCTTGTTCCACAGAGAATTTGAAGTGATATCAGAGATATGAGGTGTTAGACCTTGAATATTTTTCCTACTTTCCAAGGCCACATAGATTTTTCCCATTTCCAAGCCTTGGTATCTTTTGATAGCTATTTTAACATTCTCATATATTTCCTGCAGAAACCAGTATGAAATTTTTAGTAAGTGCAACTTGAAAATATATGGATTAAACACAATTAAATAGCTCCTTTTCCTGTAACAATTCTCCAGGCCTTTATTATATTATTTGGCAACATGAATATTCAAGCAAGGGAACTTGTACTCTTTAAAATTAAAAAATGGGGACACCTGGGTGGCTCAGTTGGTTAAGCGACTGCCTTCGGCTCAGGTCATGATCCCGGAGTCCTGGGATCGAGTCCCACATCGGGCTCTCAGCTCCATGGGGAGTCTGCTTCTCCCTCTGACCTTCTCCCCTCTCATGCTCTCTCTCTCTCTCAAATAAATAAATAAAAAAAAAATCTTTAAAAATAAAATAAAATAAAATAAAATTTAAAAATGTGTTTATCTCCTAGGATTCATGGTACACACTTGAAGAAGCCATTCAGTTGTAATTATTTTTAATCGGTTCATATGTATTGGTTTTAAGGTTTTTTTTTCCAACTACGAAATCCCCACAATCACAACAAACTGGCTCCAAAAATAGATTTGTGAATTGAATGGCAAGATGTATAACTGGATGACCTTGAATTCTGGAAGACCTCAGTACTGGGTTGAATGTGAGACAAATAGGTCCAACCTTTCCTGTATTTTGGCACCATCTGGTGGCAGTTATGTGACTCAGCTGAAATATCAGTGGGAAGGATTGAGTCCATTATCGATTGGGACTTCCGGTGCAGTGGTTGTGATGACAGAAATCTTCTAGTTTCTTGGTGCAGGAAAAGATTGGGAAAGAGAAACTTCCTTCTGCCTCTCAGCATCCCTTCTCATATCCCAAGATGGGTCCTCTGTCATTTTCCTGGTTTATTCCCCTCTGCACACAGAAGATTGGAACTTGTATCTGTTCTCATTTTGAGAATGGGGCTTAGGTGAAACATGGGGTCCAATCACAACTGAGCCATTTCTCAGTTCAAGTTACCCTGGGGTTTTGCTATATAAGTTTTTGGAACTTAGAAAATATGTGTTATATTCTGTTCACTCTTCAAGGAGGATTTGTTTTGTGATAGTATAAAATGAACAAAACTTTTTTTGTTCCTCTTTTTCCCCCTAAAGATTTTATTTTTTTTATTTGTCAGAGAAAGGAGAGAGAAACAGAGAGAGCACAAACAGGGGGAGAAGCAGGCTCTCCTCTGAGCAAGGAGCCTAATGTGGGATGTGATCCCAGGACCCTGGGATCATGACCTGAGCCGAATGTAGATGCTTAACCAACTGAGCCACCCAGGTGTCCCCAAAACTCATTTTCTACCTTTGTGCATTAACAGTATAGTGGGGATGACTGTAAACAGATAATTGTAATAAACTTGAAAAAATGTTAGGTCATTATAGCTAAAACTCAGAACTGGCTACGTCACAGTAAAAAATGACAATGTAAGACCCTTTGTTAAGAACCTTTTTAAAAATTTAAAGACAGCAATAGCAGAGCATCAAGACAAGCATAAGTCCCAGCTAAGTTCAGGGTACTGTTCAATGACACAGGTGGCATATCCTGGAGGCTGGGACTGCTAATTCTTATTGAATTCATGGTGTATTAGGAATGCTTTACATATATTAATTTATTTAATATCCCTGATGTGCCAGGACTCTGATTCAATCCACTGAGCACTTCCTAGGAACATTTATATTGATCTCTGTCCCCAGAATTCCAAGTGGTTTCTATACTCAGATCCTCCAGAAATCTACCTTTGATGGTGGTGGTGGGGAGCGGGGGGGTGGGGTGGGGGATAAAGATATTGTCACACAGAGGTTGAGAATAGTTCAAGGAGAAAGATGTATGTTCAACTGTTAGGATAATACCTGCTAAAGGAACAGGGGAACGATTATGATGCATCTACCAATTTGACAGGCTCTGCTGAGTGGCTTGGATGGTCTATCGTCAGTCTTCCCATTTCTTAGAACTTCCTTTGATGATGGAGGAGCAGAGATCTAGACAGGATGAATATTGAGTTGGTGGCAGATCTACGAAGACACCATCATCCCCGTGTCACTGCCCATTCTTATGTTGTTTTCAGTACATCAAGAACCTTCTCTCTCCTCAAATCGATCTTTTCATGAGCAGTATCCCTTGATTAGTATCTGCCAAAGAGGACTCGTTTTATTTGACAAGATTGACATTATTTTCAGTCTTTTCTACTGGTTTAATTATTAATCCATAGTGGAAAGTCTAGAAGTTTGTAGGCCGAGTTGGTACAACTGGAGAAAATAGTTTTGCAATGTCTTGCTTAGAATGCCATATGGAACACATTATAAGTTGATTCAGTTTTGTGCCTCTTCCTGGTGAATACGAACCTAGTATTTGGTTTTGGAGAGTATACGACATCTATAGATTCACAACTTATTTGTTGGAAATGGAGATGATACTAAAAAACAACTGGGAATTTATTTACATTCTACTCCCAAGATAGTTTTGATTCATTTCACTTTTTGCTTTGACCAGAGAGTTTGGCCTAATCTAACTTTAAGTTGTGACTATAAAGTAGAAACTGATTCCACAAGAAGAAAGGTGACTTACGACTCACAGTAAACCCTTCTACGACACAGGCATAACAGGGATCCACCATTGTAGATATACCGTTCTTCTATAATCCCGAACATAGGTTTTTCTTTAATTCCTTTTACTGCTGTCAGTGAAAGAAAATCTAAACTACCACCCAAATGTCGCTCAGCTATTTTGTGTTTATTTTAAATATTTTTAGAGAGGGCGGGGGCATCAGGGGAGGGAGAGGAAGAGAATCTCAAGCACACTGCACACTGAGTGTGGAGCTTGACCTGGGGCTTGATCCCAGGACCCTGAGAAAATGACCTGAGCCCAAACCAAGAGTCAGATGCTTAACCATTTGAGCCACCCAGGCATCCCATGTGTTCATTTTAAGTTTGGAAATACAGGAAAGAAAAACATAACATCCATTTTGATATTTTTTTAATGCATTATTTGCTTTTAGTGATTTGTGGGAGTAGTTTGTTTTTGAAAAAATATTCTTCTTTATTCTCCTTGATGATAGGAATTAATGAAAACTTTCATTAATTGTATTTACAAGCCAGAGGGGGCATAATGAAGTCAAAAGTATATATCACCAAAACACTCTAATTTCCTTGGGGAAGGATATATTTATCAGATTAGTGTTTTCTTATTAGGCATTCAGTTCTTCATTCCATGAAGCTGTTTCCTCCAAGAAAAATTGAAAAACATTAATTTAAAACTCATATGATCATTTTCCTGAAAAAAAAAAATCCCTATAAACACTAGAAATAAAAGTCAGCATTTCTCAGAGGTTTCAGTTCTGTCCTTCTCAGCATTTTACACAAAAGGCAGGGAGCACCATAGTTACATACACCTTGGATGAAAAAACAAGAATGAATAAAAGTCTTTGAAATTCTGCCATCAGTCTTGAGTAGGCTTTGAAGGGGTAGTTCATATTTATTATGTGATAAGGAAATAAAAAAGGAGAGACATTTTGCTAAGGTGATCAGTTTTTTGAAAACATTGGCTGAAACACCAGTGGAAGTTAGAGCATTATGTTGCTGTAGAGAGCCAGTAAGAAGATAGGTTATAAAAAAAAGTCTGAAACTAAATATCACACCTATAACATTTAAAGTAGACACAAGCTGTCTCCTTGAGAACTTAATGATTGTATTTCTTTTATATGCTGAAAGAAACACTGTAGCCTTTCTACAATGAACTCAATAATACCTGGAGTTTTTTTAATCTTAATCTTAGAAGTTTATAGTCATGCATCAGTGCTGAAATTGTAGATCACACGTGTTTTATGATTGAAGAGACCTCTGGACACATAAGATTGGATATTGCCAATGTTCCATTGAATTCCCTTGCTAGTGACTTTTTATTGTGATTTAAACTCCCTTATTAACAGAAGATGATAGACTAAAAACCAAATTCTAAATGACAAATAAACAATAAAAATTTGAGGAAAAATACAATAAATGTAATTAAACCATTAATTTATTGGCTTCATATTAACCATTTAGGAGGCCAAAGAAAGTAAATTGTAATTTAGGTTAAACTAATAGGCGTTCATCGCTTCTATTATTTGTGTAACTTTGCTTTTCACAAATTTGCTATTCATGAATGCTTTGTTTTTGTAAGCAAACATTTTAATATTACATTGCAATATAGTTCATAAAGCAGTGTAATGAAAATGGCACTTACTAAGAAAGGGGAAAGATTTTTCTTTTCAACTGAAGTGTTCAGTTCCAACTTTTTCAGGAGTTTGGAGTAGAAAAATGTTCACTTTTATATACAGCCAAACATTAAATAAAAGAAACAATTCTGGCAATTAAAAACATTGATAGAATTTACTGTATCACTGGAGTGACAGTTGTTTGGAATGCTTATTTCCAGATTTTTCTGGCAGCTGATTTAGGATAGAGAGAAGAGGAAGTATAAAGTTGTTTAGCATGATTTCAGACAACAAAATGCCAGAAAATCACTTACATTTTCTCTAATTTCTGAAGGGTACTCAGGACAGCTCAAATTAGGCCTTTTATTTTTCCTTTTTTCTCTTAAGTCTTAACATTATGGGTCTTCTCACTCTAAAGAGTAAGGATTTATTGAATGTGATATATTACCTTCTGAAAACATGTATCTCTATGGAAGTTTGTTTTTTTGTGAATAGCTTATCGTGAAAGCATATTTCTTTAAGTAAAAACAATTATAGGTAAATAGTAGCAAATGTTATTAAAGACAATTCTCATATTTTATGGAGTCTAATAAACAATCATAGGCAACATGTAGTTTAATGTCTTTTTAAAGTTTTTGCTTATTTGTACCTTTAAATTGTTGAAAAGCAATATCCCTTCTCACACATTTTCAAGTTGACGTTTTTTATCATAATTTAAAATGGATGCAATGGTGTAATTTATAGTATTTTGTAAATATTGACTTTTTTAAAAATAAAACTACTGCATATAATAGAGTGAAAAATCCATAGAAACTTTATAGTTACCATCATTAACTTGAAAATACATGAACAAGCTCTTATTTAACACCCATAAATTTTCTAATTTCTCTTTTTTGGGTACTTGTTCAATACACTTTAACCATAAAATTTTAGATGAATATATCTTTAATGCATAACATTCCTTTTTAGATCATCATGTCAACTTTTGCAACGAAAATATGTTAAGTATATTAAAATTTAAAACCAAATTTTCCATGGTCAGTGATTCTAGGTATTAAAAATTTACTTCTAAATTATCTTACATTCATTAAGATACAATTGATAAAAATAACATTAACAAATTCAAAATTTGTTAAGTAGATATTATCTCATAATAACATGGTTGCAATTTAAAAAGTAATTCCTATATCTGTGGATAATAAGTATCACTTTTTGTTAGAATAATGTTTAGTGTCAATTCTACTACTGTTTTTTATTATTATAGGTAAGTACTCTGTAAACTTTTTCACATAAAAATGCATATAAATGAGAAATGCTACTCAATCATTTGTGCCCTTTTGATATGTAGGCAAAATATTGTATTATGATGTATTATTGGAAATCATGTTTAAAGTTCAATCAATAGGTAGGTAGTTCTATCAGATTCTTCAATTTTGTTGATGACCAAGGATTGGATATTATCTGATTAGAATAGAAATTTTTTATGCGGCTATTAGAATTCAGTTACACAATGATATTTTAATTTTTTCTTTTTTTTCATTGTTCTGGAAGTTTCAACACCTTCAGCTTTAGTCCATGAAATATACCATAATAAGATAAATGATGGGTAAGATACATAACCTTTCTTTTGTAAAGTGAGGGAACAGCTACTAGAAACAGAGCTGCAGGGGCGCCTGGGTGGCTCAGTGGGTTAAAGCCTCTGCCTTCAGCTCAGGTCATGATTCCAGGGTCCTGGGATCCAGCCCCACATCTGGCTCTCTGCTCAGCAGGGAGCCTGCTTCCTCCTCTCTGTCTGCCTGCCTCTCTGCCTATTTGTGATCTCTGCCTGTCAAATAAAAAACAAAAACAAACAAACAAACAAAAAACAGAGCTGTAACCTATGGGAATCCTATCAGAATGTTGCTGATGGGATAGAAAAAGACCTTGTAATAAAAACACTAGAGTAAAAAAAAAAAGAGAGAGAGAGAGAAAAAACAAACAAACCCTTAAGTAGATCTGTTTGAATAAAAAACCCTTATGGAACTATCCTTGAACATGTAACCTGTTCAGAATCTTTGTGAACCACATAAACCACATGTTTTATAGGCTTAGAAACTGAGGGACAGAAATAAAAAGGTGGTGGCAGAGTTGGTATCAGAAATATTATGTCTGTATGTGAGCTGGTCTATACTGAAAGTTCTCCACTTTGTTGTATGTGGTTGAACTTATAGTAGATATAGTCACTACTTACTTTGTGGCATAAATTAATTTGATGTGGGGACACCTGAGCGGTTGGGGTCATGCTCCTGGGGTCCTGCAATTGGCCCAGCTTTGGTGTCCAACTGGCTCCCTGCTTAGCAGGGAGTCTGCTTCTCCCTCTCCCTCTGGCCTTCCCAGTTCATGCCCCCCCACCCCAAATGAATAAATTTTAAAAAATTAATTTGACTTGGCTAATAATGACTGTCAGGCAATTAAGTACAGCGCTGCTTCCTTTTCCCCGAGTCAATAAAGCATATTGAATCAAAAGTGAGTGAGATGCATGCTTAATATGCTCTAAATGACTAATTAAATCTTTTTTTCTCTGTGTTTATATGATCTGTCTTGGAGTTCACTGATCATTTCCTCTGTCTTTCATTTCCTCTTCAATCCCAATAATTTCATTTCAGATTTTGCAATTTTTACCACTTGGTCCTTTTTAAAGATTCCATTTTTCAGTTGAAATTCTTATCTTTTTCTCTATTTCATCCTTCACTTTCTCTACTTTGAAAACATTCTTGCAATAGGTATTTTTGTGTTATTTTCTGGAAATTCTAACATCTGGATCATGCATGGATCTATTCTTATTGACTATCTTTTTTCTTAATTATAGGACATACTACCTCATTTCCTATTATTTGCTGGACATTGTGTATAGAAGAACCATAGAGACTGAAGTAGATGTTATTTTCCTCAAAGACAGCTCTTTCTTTCTTTTTTTTCAGGGAGCTAGGGGAATGGGCTTATCACTTGAATGTTGAGCTGGATTAAGACAGGGTAGCAGCTTTAGTTATAGTTACTCTGTGTTTTCAAATGCCTTGAGGGAAAATCTTTTCTTGGACTTTAGTTAAAAGTTTTTCTTTCTCATCAAGATTTTTATCATCATGATGCTATGTTTTCTGTCTGTTCAGCCCAACTTCTAGCCATGTAACAATGAATTCAGCCACAGTCTTGAGAGGAATCTCAGAAGATGGAGAGAACCAAACTGCAGTGTGGCTCTCTTCCACATCAAAATACATTATGCCAAACTATGTGGTCATTAAAAGCTATTCCAATTTTTTCTTTACACAAATAGTGTCCCTCACATTGTATGAGACCTCTGTCAGCCCATGCTCAGATTCAGCAAATACCTTGAAATAGGAAAACCAGTCATTCTTATCTAGGAATGTCTTATTTCTCACTGAAATTTATTTTCTTCAAACTTCTTTGCAAGTCTTAAAGCAAACATAAAATACCATTTTTTAGTTATTTATTTTTTTCCCCTGGTTTTACAAAGGCAGTAGGCTATACCTTATCCAGAAGTGGAAATCACTATTTTTTAAAGAACAAAACTTTATTCTTGACAAATTTGACAAATTTTGGTTGTCTGTTATTAAAAACAAATTATTTGTGACAGATGTCAGAATTGATTGTGACTTGAGAGATTTGAAAAGTTTATGCAGATTTTAAAACTTACTTGTTTTTATTATTTGTTTATTATTTTTTTGAACTGCTCTTATTAAAATTTACAGTGATTAAAAAAAAATCAAGCTCCTCTTGAGGAATTGGAAGCTCTGGTAGTACTGGTTTGGCATTTCTGAGTGTCAACCATCATCTAGAGCTGGGTAGTCCCTTCCTTTTTAACAAGAGCGATGTGTTCTCTACTTCCCCATTGTCCTCACTTTCTTCCAGCCTGGTCCCTATAAACATCTGCCCTAGAGACAAAGATGCAAATATGATGGGTAGAGTAGGATGTAATGGTGGATGTGGCATAGAGTTACGCTCCCTTTGAGATCTCCCTTTAAGAGAACCTGCTGCAGAGAATATAATAGTCTGATGGCCTCCAGCTGCTGTACTTTCAGATTCACTGTGGCACTCCTGTGTTGACCATGTTCTTCCTGGGTTGCCCCCAGCCAATGACAGAGCACAGACCACAGAGATACAAGACACCCACCATTTCTGCTCCGTGTGGGACTCCTCTAACAGGCACCTTTTGCATGAAGACTCCATCAGCCTGACTGAGCCAGTCTTTCAACAGCATTACTCCTGGCCTGGCAAAGGGGCTATCCAGGAGGACCCCATTCTGAGTGGATGTATGCCATGGAGAGTCTCTGGAACATTGTGACAGCTCAACGGCTGAAGATTTAACTGGTTATGACCTGGGATGACATCCCAGCGGAAAGGAACGTCTTGCTGCTGTGATCATGTAAGCAACTGCACGGTAGAGGTTGAGGGTGCAGTTGGACAATGACTAGAAAAGTAGTAGAAGTGGTGGGTTTTTATCAAGCTGTACTGTAGGCCTGCAGAGAGATAATGAGAAACTGAGTGTGTATCCCCTGTGAGGAAGTAGGCTCTCAGTGTGTTAAGCTGCAGAGTTCTTAGGCCTCATCTGTTAACAGCAACGAGCATTTTTCCAATGAAAATTTCAGGTTAAAAATAATGTCATTAACTTTGTATTAAACAGGGATTTGGTAGGAAAAATGAAAAACAGTATGAAATGAGAATAGCGCGACAGTTACTCCTTCATTTAGGAAATGGGAATGGTTAACACATTGTTAAAGGTTAAATGTGAGAGCCAGGGGTCATACCTGGTGAATTACAAATAGATCCTTATTCCTTCAGAGGAAGAATGAACATGATGAGGAGTAGATGGACTTGATGTTTAGTGTCACAGAGCTCCAGAGACATCTAAATACTTAGCGAGTTAAAAAAAAAATGCTTAGAGACGACAGGTCTTCTATGCTAAAATAAGGCACTTAGTTGGGAAAACATGGGGCCCTGGAATATAGTCTAGGAAAATTTCCATAGATGCCCTGAAGAATTTGGCTTTGCAGACCTTTCTAAACTCTCAGAGTTTACAGAGTTGCTCCTTGCCTCCCTAGTGAGAGTGAGCATTTCTCCTGTATGAAAAGACACCGCCGAGGCCTCTCCCCTACAAAGCAACAGGTGCTCCACTCTGGCTGCCTCAACTCGTCTCTTGGCTGTAAGCTGGCAAGTAGTTTTAAATCACCAAGTAAACCTGCTGGATCACGTTGGGCCTCACAACAGAAGAGAGATTATTCTCTAAGCAAGTTGCAAAAATTGGCTAGTATGTACTAGCAAGAGCTGGGGAATGGAACTGTTATTGGAACTTTATGGTGATCAAGGGAGCCAGAACATAGGCAAGCTAAGGAAGAATTCATTAATTTGGGGACAGTTTCTTAGGACACTGGGTTTAACACCCTGGCAAAAACTCTAAGGCATAAGGAAATCTCACTGAGATGAGAGCTACGGGAGCTCTTAGAAACCTTGAGAAAAGGATTATGGCCCATTCTGAGCAGAGTAGAAATGTCTTAGTTGCCCTTTAACCTGCTAAGGAAGGAATAAATGCATCAAGGGAAGTATATGTACAGGGGTGGATATATTACATGAGGCCAGAAGACCCACTAGAAGTTTATATGTGCTGTGATTTCTTAAAAATACCATATCTTAGCCCAAGGGATTAGAAACCCTAAGGAAAAACTTCAAGTATCCATTGCCATTTGCTGGGATAAATGATAACGAGATGCTTTTTGTTCCTCCACCTTCAAGCAGGTCACACAGAGCTTACCACCCAGAGCATAAGAATTAGAGAAGAATAAGAATTTTATGAATATGAATCACTTTCTTTCTCATGATCCCCTTTTTTATTGAAGTTTCTTTTCTTTTCTTTTTTTTTTTTTGAAACCTGGCCACAATGACTCAGGTGGTTTTTTTTGTTTGTTTGTTTTGTTTTTTTAAAGATTTTATTTATTTATTTGACAGACAGAGATCACAAGTAGGCAGAGAAGCAGGCAGAGAGAGAGGAGGAAGCAGGCTCCCTGCTGAGCAGAGAGGGATGACCTGAGCTGAAGGCAGAGGCTTTAACCCACTGAGCCACCCAGGCGTCCCTTTATTGATGTTTCTACTTTACCTTTTCTATATAAACAGAGTTTAAAACAATTTTGAGATTTACTTAGGTAAAGGAATAAATGAGGGGTTGAATTTTGAATGAGTCATCGCAAAGGCAAAAGGAATAAGAGAATATACAATGCAGTTGAGGTAAAGGAAATAAGTCAGTTAACCAAAGAGGAGTGAGGAAGGATGATAGATTAGACTAAACAGGAAATGTAAGCAGATGCCATATCCTGAAGACAGTAGGGATCAATTTGTATTTTAGGCATGTATTTCTGGAAGCTAAGAGCTAGACAGAACAAGAGCTAGGTGGGATATTATATTTTTCTGAGCAATAAATAATGAAAATTTGAACTTAATTCTACAAATTTGGATGGATACTGTGATGGTTAATTTTAAGTGTCCTGTTGAGTGGGCCATGGAGTATTCAGATATTTGACTCAACATTATTTTGGGATGAGATTAACATTTGAATCATAGATGGAAGAAAGCAACCCCATGAGGCGGCCCTTATCCAATCTCTTGAAGGCCTGAATAGAATAAAAGGCTTCCTAAGAAGGAATTCTCTCTCTCTGCCTGATTGTTTTCAAGCTGGGAAATTAGTGTTTTCCTGTCTTTGGACTCAGACTGAGATAAGAACTTATAGCATGAGCTCTCCTGTTTCTGAGGCCTTTGTACTCTGACTGGAATTTTATGGCTGGCTCTCCCAAGTCTGGACTTTTCAACCTCCATAATCACAAGAGTCAAATCCTTTCTCTCTCTCTCTCTCTCTCTCTCTCTCTCTATATATATATATATATATATATATACTTTTTGTTCTATTTCTCTAGTAAATCCTGATGAATAGAGATTTTTGGTACTCAGAAATGGGGTGCTGTGTAACACATATCTACAAATATGGAAGTGGCTTTGGAACTGGGTAATAGGTAGAGACTGAAGGAGTTTTGAGGTGCATGCTAGAAAAAGCCTAGACTGCCAAAAAGGGACTTTTAAGGTGATTCTGGTGAGGACTTAGAAAGAAGAGAAGGCTTAGATAAAGTTTCCAGCTTCTTGGAGAATACACAACTAAGCATGAACAACACGTTGGTAGAATTATGCATAGTAAAGGCCATTTTGGTGAGGTCTGTCTCAGTTGGAAATGAGGAACATGTTATTAGACAATGGAGAAAAGGTGATCCTTGTTATAAAACATCAAACAACCTGGTTGAACTGTGCTCTAGTGTTTTGTGAAGGTAGAATATACAAGCGATGAAATTGGATATTAAGCTGAGGATATTTCTAACTCAAAAAGTGGCTCTTTGGTTCTTTCTGACTTCATACTAAACTATGAGAAGAGAGAAATGAACCAAAGAAGGGAACGTTAAGTAAAAAGTAGCCAAAATATAAAGATTTGGAAAAATTTCAGCCTATCTATCTATATTGCCAAAATGAAAAGACTTGCTCTGAAGAGAACCATAAGACTATGGGTGAACAATCATTTGCTAAGGAGTTTATCAGCGTGAATGAACTGTAGACCTAATCAGCTACTTGAATAGAAGCATTGCCTGTTTGAACTGAAGGGACAGAGACAGGAGGAAATGAAAAAAAAGCTGTAAGACTTTAAAGGTCCTACCAGACTGGACCATAGAGTTATTTGGCAGAAAATATGAGCTATTCTTCAAGACAAGGAAAGAATGACCCTGAAGAGGATTCAGATATCACCAGGGCTGCCTTCTCAGTTCCCAAGTTGGGTAGGGAGAGACATTACCTCCATTTCAACAGAATGGAAAGCAGCAGCCTGGAGACCCATGCCCAGTAGAACTTGAGGGGTAGAACAACATCCTTACTGCACCCTGAAGGTAGAATTAACCCAGAGAGAGTTATTTTTGAGCCCTAAGACCTACTGGTGCTTACCTTGCTAGGTTTTGGACTCACCTGGGGCCCATCACCTCTTTTTCTCTTCTGATTTCTCCCTTTTGGAATGAGAATGTCTAACTGATGGCTGGCGGACTATTGTATTTTGGAAGCACACAACTTATCTGGTTTTACAAGTTTACAACTGGAGAAAAATCTGCTTCAGGATAAACCGTAACTCAAGTCTCACCTATATCTCATTGAGATAATATTTAAATGCAAGTATGGATTTTAGAGTTGATGTTGGAATGAGTTAAGACTTGTGGGATTGTTGGGATGGAATGAATACCTTTTGTATCCAAGAAAGACATGTACTTTGAGGGGCCATGGGTAGAATATTATAGGCTAAATATCTGTGTCCTCTCCAAATACGTATGTTGAAGCCCTAACACCCAATGTGATGGTATTTGGAAGTGCTGCCTTTAGGAAGTAATTTGGCTTAGAAAAGACCATAAGAGTCAGCCCCCATGGTGGATAAATGCCCTTATAAGGAGAGGAAGAGAGACTAGAATTCTCTGTCTGCCATGTTAGGACATTAAAGGAAGGTAGCTAACTGCAAGTCAGGAAGAAAGCCTTCTCCCAGAACCAAATTGGTTGGCACCTTGATCTTAGACTTTTCAGCTTCCAGAACTCTGAGAAATAAATCTCTATTGTTTAAGCCACCCAGGCTATGGTATTTTTTTAATAGCAGCCCAAGCAGACTAAATCAGATAATGAGAGGAAAGATACAATGATTACTGGGAGGTTTCTCAAAAAATTTAGGATGATGATGTCATCTGCAAGGAGAGAGATTTTCAGAATAAAGAAAAATGTGAAAAAAAAAGGAAAAGGGAGATTTTAAGAATAATGATGTTTACTCACTTGGGACTTATTGGAGAGGAGGTGTCTGTGGAGTTGAAGTCTTCAAGTGGAGATGTTTGGCACATAGTCAGGTATATGGGTTTGGAACAGAGGAAAGCTTTTGGAATTGAGATGTAAATTTAAGGAATTTAGTTCATAATGAGAAAAACATAAATAGGTACAAGAAAGTAACTTTATGAAAGGAGCAAACTTCAAAATGGAAAAGATACATATACAGTGTCCTAAAAAAAAAAAATATATATATATATATATATATGTATACACACACACACACACACACATTATTTCAGTTTGTCTTTGAAATAGTGGGCTGAAAGAGACCATTACAGCTTGTCCAGTCCATCATCATCTTGCCTCCTGCAAGCAAGACTCATTCCATTCAGACAGAACATCCCAGTCACTTATGACCCACTGGAGAGAATTCGGGAAACAATGAGGTTAATGGTTTCCCTACCCCTTCCTTTTTATTCCAAATTTGAACAGGTTTAGATTCCCAAAGGTAAGAGAGCTCAATATGCAAACGTTACAGAAGGGATGGTTCCTTTTTTTTTTCCCCCCAACTCAATAATCAGCAAAATTTTCTTATACAGGCAAAATTCATAATCTGCTAAGTCCAGCTTTTTCTCATGCTTGACATCACTATATCATTTTATTGTGCAGTATTTCTCCTTTATAACTACAGAGAGCAATTCTCTCAGGTAATGTCAGTAGGACTAGTGTCCACTAAATTCCACTGTGGCTGACAAAGGAAAGTGTGAATGCTTTCAGAGGAAGTGTCTAGTAATCATTAAAATGCCCTCATCTCATATCACTTGACCTGTGTGTCACTGACTAACCATAAAGAAGAACAAACTTATCATTTTAGCATTCCAGGTTGGACTAATTTACGTTATACCTATTGTTTAATCAAACATTCATTTCTTACTTAGGGCTTTAAAATATTGAATTTAAGTCCTGGGAAAGCGGTAATTTACAGACTATGTAGTTCTATTTTTGTAGGTGAGGAAACCATCAATAGAAGGTATAACTGACTGGTCCAAAGCCACTCAGGTTATTTATAAGCTGTTCACGCTGCCAACCCAACACTCTTTCTATTGCTATCTACTTCCTTTATAGGATCTTATGTTCTTTCAACATATAACTTTCAGAAGTCTGCAAAATTAAATGAACACAATCCTGTTGGAGTTAACTTCCATAGGAAGCAGCCGCTATGGTGGTGTACCTGTGGCAATGTCAGGTTGTATTTCCCCAAAAGCAGAGTTGGAAACAAGGACATGGGTGCAGAGAGCTTATTGGGGCAGTTATCTAAAGAAGCAAGATTAAGCGTTGATAAAACTAAAGACAGAGGGAAAACCAATATGGTAGTATACTTCCAAGGCCACTGCTCTGAGAAATGAAGAACATATTCCAATGGGTATCCTGAGAAACATACAGGAGGCTTCTAAGAATTAACCATGCACACAAATGAGAGGTACTCATTGTTCAGCTCATATCCTTTGTTTGATGGCCGCTGCTATGGCATTAACTAACCCATATTTCTGTGATGACATTTTGCAGAACAATGAGATAGCAAATGAGACACACCTGAGTTCAAATCCTGGCTTCTTTATTTTCAGATTGTGTTTGTTATTATTACTTAGCATTTTAGAGATGGATACTCATTTCTCCTATCTATTATTTTAATGTTATCTCATTGGACTGTTGTGAAAAACATTTGTTACAGTGTGTATGTATTTTTTCTTTGCATTGTAGAATTTAGAAAATGACAGATTTATATTGGATATTTTCAAGCACTTAAAAATTCAATGGCAGAGACTACATAACCTAATTATAACACTGTCATGTGGCTACTGCACGAAGCCAAGGGTATGTCATAGTGCAATTCCCGAGTACATCAAGGAAAAAAAAATAAGCAGTGCCAAAATTATTTTTCAGAATTTGCCATATGTATAACTGTGTTAAGAAAATGGGAAACTAGCCAGTTTTAATAGAATGACAGAGGCTCATATTTCATGAATATTAAGAATTATGGGATGTAGATGATGGGAAATTGAGAAGACTGGCAATTACCACGAGACAGAAAGGCTGCTTTTGAAATTTATTCTTATTATATGAGTGCCTGTACCCTGAAAAAATTACATATATCTGTATAATCCCCAAGGACTCCTCATGATGTATTCCTAGCTCATATATGCATGAGATCAGAGAACTCCAGTTGTTAGGAAGAGAGAAAAGCCTTAAGTATAATGGATTAAATGATTAAAATAGCAATGGATTTTCACTTGTGTCTGCATGGAAAAATTGTTAGAGATTAGCTATACCCTAGGTAGATGCCAGAG
This sequence comes from Mustela erminea, assembly GCF_009829155.1. Lineage (NCBI taxonomy): Eukaryota > Metazoa > Chordata > Mammalia > Carnivora > Mustelidae > Mustela > Mustela erminea. Next base: position 105,627,465 of record NC_045617.1, on the reverse strand, counting down.
TCGTTGCTAAATTGTTCTCAATTTCTTGATGATATAATGATGACAATGTTCATTTCTTTAAATATATCCCTGAGTGTGCTATGCTATTTGGAAATATATTTTACGGTGAAGATTTAATCTGGCTTTGAAAACTTGGAATCTCATTTTTTGCACTAGAATAAATGTTTGAAAACCTGCCTTTTCAGTTTTGAACACTTGGTGGACAACAAAAATACACTGATATCTCCACCATGAAAAATAATTACAAAATTCATAGCTCATAATAAGGAAGATGAATATTGCGAGTTTTTTTCTCACCCAGTCACTATGGGACAGAACAATCTTAGCAATTATGTGCTAAACTCCTACTTTATGAGTGGTAAGACACACTTATCAGTTTTAAAATACAGCTTAGTCTGGAGGCAAAACAGCAGTCCAGATAATTCCTTAAGCCTCAATTCCTTCTATATTTCAGGATATTGAGTGGGAAAAGGGGGAGAAACTATGATTATTAATAAGCTATTTATAAAATAAGAACAATAAAAGGCCAGTCACATGAAATATCCATGGCTTAGATTTTACCAGCCTGTGCATGCAAAACACAGTAACATTGTTTATACCCAAATTAGAATTCCATGAACCTTCATCTCTGGGAGGCTAAATGTAAATCACTCTCAATGTATTTCCCATTATTTTCAGAAGTAATAAAATGTAACTCCTGATATTCTCATAATCCAGTCAGTTAGCTATAATTACCACGGGGATTACTTCCTTCATCTTCTTCTGGTTTCCATTTGTTTACATCAACTGCCTAAGAAGCCACTTAGCCACTGCCTATGTTGAAAGATCCTGCAATATTAAGAGACCTGACTCTGAAAATGTCTCCCTAGGCTTCCAGTCTCAGAGATTCCAGATGATGGTTGGTTTCTATAAAAAATTAGGGTGAACTGAAAGAATAGACTTCTCCACTGTTATTTCCCACACTTTTTTCTTCATCTTTAAAACACTTATGTCTGTTCCTACAGTGCTACCTAATGTACCAGATAGTCTGTCCACTCCTGGTCCTGTGTCATCTAATCTCAAGAGTTTATCCGATCTGGGAGCCTCCTGGATAAAAGGTTCTATTCCACTGCTTCAAGGAGAAAGTACAGGCAAAGAAGATTGGTGAGGGATGAGGCATGTTTCTTCCAATGCCATTTTGCCTCCATTAAGCTAACAAAAGTTGCCTTAGTGCACACCCATTCTTACTTAACTTGTAAAAATAAACAATGACACAACTTATTTTATTGATAAGGAAACAAATTGAACAAAGCTAACTAATGTGATTGAGGTTATACAACTAAACCAGAAAGGAAATCGGGCAAGTCTAAGACCATACAAACCACTGCAGATATTAGGTGACCGCCTGTGTTCTCCTCTAGGATTTTAATGGATTTCTTTCTCACATTTAGGTCTTTCGTCCATTTTGAATCTATTTTTCTGTATGGTGTAAGAAAATGGTCCGGTTTCATTCTTTTGGACATGGCTGTTCGATTTTCCCAACACCATTTGTTGAAGAGACTGTTTTTACACCAGTGGATATTCTTTCCTGCTTTGTCAAAGATAGGTTGACCATACAGTTAAGGGTCCATTTCTGGGTTCTCTATTCTGTTTCATTGATCTATGTGTCTTTTTTTTTTTTTTTTTGTATGTCAGTACCATACTGTTTTGATGATTACAGCTTTGTAATAGAGCTTCAAGTCTGGGATTGTGATGCTACCAGCTTTGGTTTTCTTTTTCAACATTCCTCTGGCTATTCAGCGACTTCCCTGGTTCCATACAAGTCTTAGGATTATTTGTTCCAGCTCTGTGAAAAAAAGTTGATGGTATTTTGATGGGGATTACACTGAATGTATAGATTGCACTAGGTAGCATAGACATTTAAACAATATTCACTCTTCCAATCCATGAACATGAGAAATTTTTCCATTTCCTTGTGTCTTCCTCAATTTCTTTTATAAGTGTTCTATAGTTTTTAGAGTATAGGTCCTTTAGTTCTTTGGGTTGATTTATTCTTAGGTACCTTACGGTTTTTGGTGCAGTTGTAAATGGGATTGACTTCTTAATTGCTCTTGCTTCTGTCTCATTTTTAGTGTATAAAAATGCAACTGATTTCTGTGCAATGATTTTATATCCTGCCATGTTACTGAATTCCAGTATAAGTTCTAGCAATTTTGGGGTGCAGTCTTTGGGTTTTCCACATACAATATCATGCTATCTGCAAAGAGTGAGAGTTTGACTTCTTTGACAATTCAGATCCCTTTTCTTTCTTTTTTTTTTTTTTTTTCTGATTGCTGAGGCTAGGACTTCTAGTACAATGTTGAACAGTGGTGATAGTGGACATCCCTGTCATGTTCCTGACCTTAACGGAAAAGCCCTCAGCTTTTCCCCATTGAGATTGATATTCGCTGTGGGCTTTTCATATGTGACTTTGATGATATTGAGGTATGTTCCTTCTTTCCTTACACCGTGAAGAGTTTTAATCAAGAAAGGATATGGTACTTTGTCAAATGCTTTTTCTGCATCCATTGAGAGGATCATATGGTTCTTGACCTTTGTTTTTATTAATGTAGTGTATCAAATTGATTGATTTATGGATGTTGAACAGAACTTGCAGCCCAGGAATAAATCCCACTTGGTCATGGTGAGTAAGCCTTTTAATGCACTGTTGGATCCTATTGGCTATTATTTTGGTGAGAATTTTTGCTTCCATGTTCATCAAAGATATTGGTCTGTAATTTTCCTTTTTGGTGGGGTCTTTGTCTGGTTTTGAATCAAGGTAATGCTGGCCTCATAGAAAGAGTTTGGAAGTTTGCCTTCCATTTCTGTTTTTTGAAACAGCTCCAGAAGTATAGGTATTAATTCTTGAAATGTTTGGTGGAGTTCCCTTGGGAAGCCATCCAGCCCTGGACTCTTGTTTGTTGGGAGATTTTTTGATCACTGCTTCAATTTCCTTGCTGGTTATGGGTCTGTCCAGGTTTTCTGTTTCTTCCTGCTTCAGTTTTGGTAGTTTATCCATCTCTAGGGATGCATCCATTTCTTCCAGATTGCCTGATTTGTTGGCATACGGTTGCTCATAATATGGTCTTATAATTGTTTGTATTTCTTTGGTGTTGGTTTTGATCTCTCCTCTTTCATTCATGATTTTATTTATTTGGGTCCTTTCTCTTTTCTTTTTGATTAGTCTGGCCAGGGGTTTATCAATCTTAATTCTTTCAAAGAACCAGCTCCTAGTTTCCTTGATCTGTTCTACTGTTCTTTTGGTTTCTATTTCATTGATTTCTGCTCTAATCTTTATTCTTTCTCTTCTCCTGGTGGCTTTAGGCTTTATTTGCTGTTCTTTCTCTAGTTCCTTTAGGTGATAGGTTAGGTTGTGTATTTGAGACCATTCTTGTTTCTTGAGCAAGACTTGTATTGCTATATACTTCCCTCTTAGGATCACCTTGGCTACATCCCAAAGGTTTTGAACAGTTGTGTTTTCATTTTCATTTATTTCCATGAATCTTTTAAATTCTTCTTTAATTTCCTGGTTGGTGCTTTCATTGTTTAGTAGGATGTTCTTTAGCTTCCATGTATTTGGGTTCTTTCTAACTTTCCTCTTGTGATTGAGTTCTAATTTCAAAGCATTGTGGCCTGAAAATATGCAGGGAATGATCCCAATCTTTGGTACTTGTTGAGACCTGATTTGTGACTCAGCATGTGATCTATTCTGGAGAATATTCCTTGTGCACTGGAAAAGAATGTGTATTGTCTTGCTTTAGGATGCAATATTCTAAACATATCTCTGAAGCCCATCTGGTCCAGTGTGTGTCATTTGAAGCCATTGTTTCCTTGTTGATCTTCTGCTTAGGTGATCTGTCCATTGCAGTGAGTGACACGTTAAAATCCCCAACTATTATTGTATTATTATTGATGTATTTCTTTACTTTTGTTATTAATTGACTTATATAATTGGCTTCTCCCATGTTAGGGACATCAATATTTACAATTGCTAGATCTTCTTGTTGGATAAACCCTATAATTATGGCAAAGTGTCCTTCCTAGTCTCTTATTACAGTCTTTGGTTTAAAATCTAATTTGTCTAATATAAGGATTGCCACCCCAGCTTTCTTTTGATGTCCATTAGTATGATAAATAGCTTTACACCCCCTCAATTTCAATCTGGAAGTATCTTTGGGTCTACAAGGAGTGTCTTAAAGACAACATATTGATAGGTCTTGCTTTTCTATCCAGTCAGCTACCTTGTGTCTTTTGATTGGGACATTTAGAATATTAAAAACATTCAGAGTAACTATTGAAAGATACGAATTAGTGCCATTGTATTCCCTGTTAAGTCACTGTTTTTGTATATTGCCTCTGTTCATTTCTGGTCGATGTTACTTTTGGGCTCTCTCTCCTCTTAAAGGATTCCCTTTAATATTTCTTGTAGGCCTCATTTGGTGATCACAAATTCTTTTAGTTTCTGTTTGTTCTGGAAGCTTTCTATCTCTCCTTCTATTTTGAATGACAGGCTAGCTGGATAAAGTTTTCTTGACTGCTTATTTTTCTCCTTTAGCACCTGAATATATCTTGCCTGACCTTTTTGGCCTGCCAGGTCTCTGTGGATAGGTCTGCCAGCGGTCTACTGCTTCTGCCCTTGTATGTTATGGACCTCTTTTCTGAAGCTGCTTTCAGGATTTTCTTTTTGTCTCTGAGATTTGCAAGTTTCATTATTACATGTTGGAGTGTTGACCTTTTTTATTGATTTTGAGGGGGGTTCTCTGTGTCTCCTGGACTTGAATGCCTGTTTCTGTCTGCAGATTAAGGAAGTTCTCTGCTATTGTCTTCTCTGCCTTCTTCAAGCCTAGCTAGTATCTTTATGGTCATTATTCTGAACTCTAGTCCACCATCTAACTTATATCTATATTGATTAGGTCTCTGGCAGTCTGTAATGCCTTTTGTTCTCTTTTTTGAGGTGAGTTTCTCCATGTTTTCATTCTGTTTAGAGAAGAATAGATGAATGAGAGAACAAAATACTAAAATAATTCCAGAGGAATATACCCTAAACAAATCAGAAGAAAGCCAAAACCAAAAAAATTAGAAATCAAAGAAAAAAGAGAGAGAGAGAATATAATCAGACAGTTGAACAAAGCAGAGCAATACACTATATTCTGTAGTTTTTGGTCTGTTTCTTAGAATACTGCATCCCAAAATTATTAAGAAAAAAAATTTATATAGGTACAAAAATAAAATTAAATACAGTGACAGGATAGAAAGTAACCATAAAAATGAAAATTAAAAGACAGAAGAAAAAAAAGAAGGAATATAAACAGACAGGTGAGCAGAACAGAGCAATGCACTATGTTCTGAGTGTATTTTGGTCTGTCTGTTAGAAGAAATTGAATCCCAAAATTGTAAAGAAAGCTATATATATATATATATATATATATATATATATATATATATATATATAAAAGTATATATATATATACATATATACACAAAAATAAATTAAATATGAGGAAAGGATAGAATATAACTGTAAAAATGAAAATTAAAAAGGATTTTTAAAAAGAGTCGATAAAATAAGAAATCAGTTGAAAAAAGAAAGATAGAAATTGAAAGACTAAAGAATCTTGGGGAAAAAAGTATGAATTCTATATACTGTTTTCCCCTAGTGCTGGAGTTTTGCAGTTCTTTATGATTGGTGAACTTGGTCTTAGCCTAGTATTCTTGCTGATCATCTTCTGGGTGAGGGGTATGTTGCATTAATTCTCAGGTATCTCTGCCGTGGGGCAGAATTGTGGTCTTCATCCACATGCTGTGCTCACCCAGCCTGTGACTGACTGTTTCTATCTCAGGCAATCAACCTCATTTGGAGTCTCCAAACACTGTAAATCCTGCCCTCCTTGGGGAGGAAGGGGAGTCTCATGGGTTTTGCACTTACCAGACACCTTCCAGGAGAGCAGTCACCAGACTGTGCTGCATTTTGCAGTATATGGCAACCCCGAGCTGAAAGCCCACTCCTGGGTTCAGCGATTATAGCTGGCTTCCCTTCTCTGATGCCTGGGAACTCTGCCGCACTCAGGCACCCCAATTCTTTCTGTGACCATGAGGCTCCTGAGACCACACTGTCCCACCTAGGATTCCACCCTACTTCACCACCAGAGGACCTTTCAGTCAGGGACAGGAGCAGACTTCTGAAATTTCTGATTTTGGGGGCACCTGGGTGGCTCAGTGGGTTAAAGCCTCTGCCTTTGGCTCAGGTCATGATTCAGGGTCCTGGGATCAAGCCCCACATCAGGCTCTCTGCTCACCAGGGAGCCTGCTTCCTCCTCTCTCTCTGCCTGCCTCTCCACCTACTTGTGATCTCTGCCTGTCAAATAAATAAAATCTTAAAAAAAAAAAAAGAAATTTCTGATTTTGTTATCCACTTCTATACCACTTTTCAGAAGCATGCTTATGGAGGGGGTCCCTCCCCCTGCAGTTTATCTTCCCATATATTGCCTCAGATTCACTTCCCTGCACCTCCTCACTTTTCTATTTATAGATTTGTAACTGTTCTTTTCTTAGATTTCTGGTTGAGTTCACAGGTGTTCAGAATGATTTGATAGTTATCTAACTGAATTCCTGGGATCAGACAAAACTAAGGTCTCCTACTTCTCTGCCGTCTTCGACTATCTCTTGTTTGCTGGCTTTCCTTGCCATTATGCCATTATGGAATGTAAGTAAAAAAGGAAATCTGACAGACTTAAAATTGAAATATTAAAAAAATTTTAGAAAGATATTCTATGGATCCTGCTAATCAAATTTCAATACAATATTGTCCATTTAGATAATGTTGATCATTATATGCAAAGATGTTATCAGGATTAATGTATTTTCTTTCCAATTTTCTTCATTGTGGTTAAATTTGCCAACATAAAATTTATCATCTTACCCATTTTTAAATGTATTCTTTGGTGGTATTAAATACTTCAAAATATGCTGCCATCACCACCATCTGTCTCCAGAACCCTTTCCATCTTTTAAAATTTAAATTCTCTGTCAAGTAGAAAATGACTCCCCATTTCCCCTTTACTCTAGCTCCTGGAAACTACTATTCCACTTTCTATTCCTACGATTTTACTACTCCAAGTACCTCATATATGTGGAATCATACAGTGTGTGTGTGTGTGTGTGTGTGTCTGTGTGTGTGTGTATTTTATATTTCTTTGTTTGTTTGTTTATTGCAGCTGGCTCATTTTACTTAACACAATGTCCTTAAGGTTCAACCATGTTGTAGCATACATCAGAATTTCCATTCTTTTCAAGGTTGAATAATATTCCATTGTATGTGTATAGAACAATTTGCTTATATTTCATCTGTGGATGGACTCTTGGGTTTCTTCCATATTTTAGCTACTGTGAAAGTCTTAGTCTGTTTGGACTTCTGTAACAAAAATACCACACCCTGGGTGGCTTATAAACATCAGAAACTTATTTATTACAGTTCTGGAGTCCTGAAAGCCCAAGATTAATGTCCTAGCAGATTCAAGGATGACCAGTTTTTGGTTCATATTTGATCATCTTCTATCTGTCCTCATATGGTACACAAGGTAAGAGAGCTAATTGGGGTCTTTTTTATAAGGAAATTATAATTCCATTCACGAAGGTCCACCTCCATGTCCTATTACCTCCCCAAAGTCCTATCTCCTAAGACCATCATATTGGAGATTAGGATTTTTACATGATTTTTTGGAAGGACACTACCATTCAGTCCACAACAGTGAATAATTTTACTATGAACATGGGTATATAAATATCTCTTTAAGACCCTGTTTTCAATCTTTTAGGTATATAACCAGAAATGGAATTTCTGGATCATATGGTAATTACATATTCATTTTTTTGAAGAGCCATCATATTGTTTTCCATAGAGGCTGTATCACCTTATATCTCACCACCAGTGAATCCTTCCTCCATATCCTCACCAGTGTTTGCTGTTTCCTTCCTTCCTTCTTTCCTTCCTTTCTTTTTCTTTCTTTCTTTCTTTGCTGGTAGTAGCCATCCTAGTGGGTGTGAGGTAGTAGTATCTCACTCTAGTTTTAATTTGCATCTTCTTAATGTTGAGCATATTTTCCTGTGCTTATGGGTCATTTGTATATCTGTATACAGATATTGTATATCTTTTTTAGGGAAATGTTTATTCAAGTCCTTTGAATTTTTATTAAATTGAATTGTTTGGTTGGTAATTGCTGACTTTTAGGAATTCTCCACGTATTTTGGATATTAATCTCATATTAGGTATAGGCTTTGTAAATACTTTCTTCTATTCTATGGGTTGCCTTTTATTCTGTTGATTGGTCTTTTAAAGTACAAAATTTAAAAAATTTCATGAAGTCTTTTTCTGCATCAATTGACATAATCATGTGATATTTTTTCTTCCTTTCCACCTGTTAATGTGGTGTGGATTGATTTTTTTAAGTATGTTGAAATTCCAGGAATAAATATCACTGGTCATGATGTATAATCCCTTCAATATATTGGCAATTTTGGTTTGCTTGTATTTTATTAAGGATTTTTAAAATCCACGTTCATAAGGAATATTGGTCTGTAGTTTTCCTTTCATTTAGTGTCACTGTCTGACTTTGGTATCAAAGTAATGCTGACCTCAAAGAATAAGTTAGGAAACATTCCTCCTTTTCAGTTTTTTGGAGTAGTTTGAGAAGAATTAGTATTAGTTCTTTAAATTCTTGGAAAAATTCACTAGTAAACAACCAGGTCAGGACTTTTCTTTGTTGGGAGACTTTTGATTACTGATTCAATTTCTTTACTAGTTATAGGTGTAGTCAGATTTTCTATTTCTTCATGATTTGGTTGTGATAGGTTTTGTGTGTCTAGGAACTTGCCCACTGAATTTAGGTTATCTGATATGTTGTGGTACAATTGTTTATAGTACTCTCTCATAATTCATTTTGTTTCTGTAAAATCACTAGTAATAACCCCACTTTTAGATTTCAGCAACTGAGTCTTCTTTTTGTCTTAGTCCATGTGGCTAAAGGTTTGTCAATTTGTTTATCTTTTCAATGAGCCAATTTTGGTTTTATTGATTTTTCTCTACTCCTTTTCTGTTCTGTATTTCATTTATTTCTACTGTAATCTTTATTATTTCCTTCTGTTAGCTTTGGATTTAGTTTGTTCTTCTTTCTCTAGTTTCTCAAGTTGTAAGTAAGGTTTTTGATTTTAGAACTTTCTTGTTTTTTAATAAAAGCATTTATAATTATTTCTCCCTTAGAATTTCTTTTGTTTTGTCCCTTAAGTTTTGGTATACTGTGTTTTTGTCTTCATTCATCTGTAAGTATTTTCTAATTTCTCCTGTGATTTATTCCTTGGTCTATTGACTGTTTAAGAATGGATTGTTTTTTACCCCCCAAATTTGTGAACTTTCCAGCTTTGTTTTTGTTATTCATTCCTGACTTTATCCACAGCATCACAAGAGAAGTTACTTTATACAATAACTTTTAAAATTGATATTGGCTTAATTTGTGGTCTTAGAAAATGTCCCATGTGTACTTGAGAAGCATGTGTATTCTGTGATTGTTAAGTAGAGTTTTCTATATGCGTTACATCTAATTGGTTTATTGTATTGTTCAATTTTCCTATTTCCTTACTTATCTTCTGTCTGGTTGTTCTATTCACTATTGAAAATGGGGTATCAAAATCTCCCACTGTTATCACAGAACTCCTTCTCATTTCAATTCTGTCAGTTTGTTCCATATTTTGATGGTCTGTTATTAGGTGTATAAATATTTATAATTGTTATATTCTTGCTGCATCAAAACTTTTATTAATATATAATGTCTTTCTTTGTATTTTATAATCTTTTTGACTTAAAATATGTTTTGTCTGATATTAGTATAGCCATCCCTTATCTCTTTTGTTTTTTATTTGCATGGAATATCATTTTCCATCTTTTCACTTTCATGTTATCTGTATCTTTGGATTTAAGGTGAGTCTCATGGACATATATAGTTGGATAGTGCTTTCTAATCTATTCTTCTGATCTCTATCTTTTGATTGGAGAATTTGATCCATTTACATTTAAACCAATTACTGATAGCAGAATATATATTTTTAATTATTTTTTCCAGTACAGTTGGTATGTTTGCTTTCAAACAACTTATATACTTTTATTTAATTCACTTTTAAAATGCAAGATCTTTCAAAACCATGAAAATAGTTATTGAAGATTAGCATTGCATTTCTGCATTTCCTGGCTATTGTAGAGAATCATGTTATTGTTCCGTGCTAAAATTTAAAAATTACTTTGAGATGGAAAATGATGTATTGAAAAGCCTATATGAAGTACAGTGGTGGGCAATTTAAAAGACATTTGGCATAGAATAGATGAATCACAATTTTCCCATTTTTTGTCTAGAAATTCATCACTATAGGTTTATAATCTAGAAATATAACACAAAATGAAAGTGAGAGTTTATTAATTCATGTTTTGTGAACCAATTAATTACAGGATTAGAAGATGTTTGTTAACAAAGTATCAGAATTAAAATTGGGATTTTTCTCATTTTCCAGAGAGAATGCAGCCAGTTAGAGAACACTAACAAGTGTTTAGGAATTTAAATTCTGGAACTAAACCCAATCCACACATGAGAGTCTGAGAATGCCTGAATTATCTTATTTACTTGATTTTGCTGAGAATTATCTTGTTTTTTTTTTAAACATATGTGTATGATGTTATTTTTAGAAATATTAAATACACACCCTCATCTAATTTTATAGTGATTCAATCTTAAGGGTTTCCAGAAAATGTTAATGTGATATCCAATGAGGAAAAACAGCAGATGGATCTGTGATTCAAGCCCATAGTATTGGATGCCTTATGCTATATGTTTTGTCTAATGGATCTTTCTAAGCCAAATTTAAGTCTAGCAGCTTCATTCTAAATGCAATATCAAAGTTTTCTGGTTTGAATTGTTTCTGACAAGCTAATTTATGATAGCTTCTAAAGTGGAATTTAAAGTAAAAGTGTGAGTTATATAATGTATAAATAAGCAAAGCAAAAGCAGTATAATAAAGAAAGCAGTCCCCTTTGATTTAATCTACATGATGGCAATTTTATAAGGCAGGCGTGTTGAATTTTCTAACAGGAATGAAAATGTATGAACAATACTTCCTTCAAGTAGTGAGTTCTTGGTTCCCTTAGGTGATTCATTTCTATTCAGTAAAATAGATGTCTTCAGGTTCTGAGTAATCAGTTTATCTCTAGAGAGAACACAAAGCATACTGGAGCATTATTTTTCAGTAGTATAGAGTTATTATTAATAACCCAAAGAATAATGGACATTTTATTCAAAGGATTTCTGGGAACTTCTATCATTCAATATGATAGCTTTCCTCGAGGCATTCCCTGACCAAAATCACTTACTTTTATTAGAGAGTTAAGATAAAATTCATAATTCAAATAACATATGCAAACAGAAAGCTGTCTCATTTCAGGTTTATCTTAAGTGATACTGAAAAAAATCTCACTATGAGGCAGACTTTTTACTAGAATTGTGGAAGTATTGCTGTATAAATCCTTACTTGTCTTTTCTTAAAGTACTTAAAACCATGATTAGTTAAATGAATTGTATTTAAAAATACAATCTTCCAAATCATTATTCTCTTTGAAAAGGCAAAAATGCCAATGTAAACGTAATATTTTAAATGTTTTTTATTTCCTATATCAAATTGATGAAACACACAAATATGCTAAAAATAAATCAACACTTCAGAGCAGTTTTTAAATTCATACATGTATTTTAAAATTAATGGACATAAGCGCTAAAACTATTGCCCTAAAATACTGTAGACATTCTTGAAAGAACAGAAAATAGCAGGTTATAGCCAGTTGTGTTTGTCTGTCTCTCCTTTTCCTCCTCCTATTGCTTCTTTCCCCGTTTCCCTTTCCATTCTCCTCGTTCTCTCCCCCCAACCCCCGTTTTTGGAGCTTTGGAGGGGTACCTTTAAAATCCCCTCTTCAAAGTTTTTAATGAAGTAAATTCTTATTACTCCTAAATGTTAAGAAAAATGGGTGTATTATTTCACTCTATTTCCTAATTAGCCAGTATAAGATATGGATAGTCAGCATGAGACAACAGAAAAAAATAAACATCTATCCCCAATTCCTGGGATGGGTCTTCTAAATCCTTATAAATTCTTAAGTTGATAAGAGCACATGGCCCATCTTTTGTTCTAATGAGGGGAGTCTGGGGGGCGGGGGTTACTGGATGACTCCTGATTGGTCACCAGAAAAGCCAAGCCATGATCAGAAGCTCGGAATTTTTAGCCCATCTTTCATCCTCCAGACAGGGGTGAGGGGCTAGAAATGGAGTTAGTAGTTGATCATATCAATGTGAGAAAACCTCCATAAAATCCCAATAGTATAGAGTTTGGAGAGCTTCCAGGTAGGAACACATTAACACTGGGAGGGTTGATGTACCCCAGCTCTGTAAGGACAGAAGTTTCTGCAGTAGGAATGTTCTCAGACCTCACTCTATGTATTCTTTCATCTGGCTGTTCACTTGTGTCTTTTACTATATCTTTCAAAAAACTAGTAAACATAAATGTTGCCCTGAGTTCTATGAACAATTCCAGCAAATTAATTGAATCCTAGGAGTGATTTTTTGGAACCCCTGATCTAAAGCTGATTGATCAGAAGTACAAGTGATAAACTGGGCTTGTGACTAGCATCTGGAGGGGAAAACCTCCACACATTTTGTGACTGAAGTATTGGAAGTAAAATGTTCTATATATAGTAAAGGAGACACACAGGAGAGAAACACAGTGGAGAAGAACTGGGGTTTTCCCTGTATAGGAAGAAAAATCTGTTTTTTTAAAAAATTTATAGTCAGTTTTAAAGGCATTAGGATATATTAATCATATCACATTTTAATCACCTTATACAGGATTTAATTTATCTTTTATTTTCTGAAGGGATTTAGGATCAAACACTATCTTAGTGTCATTATAATAAATATTGATTGTGTGTGTTTTATACTTTAGAAAAAATTCTCACTCTTTCTACTTTGTAGTGGCCTAGATTCTAGACGTGTATGATTTTAATATGTAAATACATGTTTCTGTGAGTTTTGAAGATTTCCCTTTAATATGTTTATCTTTTTTATCACTGGTTTAGTCTTGGGTTATAAAGCTGTCCTGTGTTTGTTTATTTGTTTTTTGTTTTATTGGTTATTTTTGTTAACATATAGTGTATCATTTGCCCCAGGGGTACAGTTCTGTGAATCATCAGGCTTACACACTTCACAGCACTCACCATATCCCATAACCTCCCCAATGTCCATAACCCAACCACCCTCTCCATACCCTCCTTCCCCCAGCAACTCTCAGTTTGTTTTGTGAGATTAAGAGTCTCTTATGGTTTGTCTCCCTCCTGATCCCATCTTGTATCATTTTTTCCCTTCCCTAGCCCCCAAACTCCCCACCCTGCCTGTCAAATTCCTCATATCAGGGAGATCATATGGTAATTGTCTTTCTCTGATTGATTTATTTTGCTCAGCATAATACTCTCTAGTTCCATCCACATCATTGCAAATAGCAAGAGGCCATTTATTTTGATGGCTGCATAGTATTCCAGTGTGTGTGTGTGTGTGTGTGTGTGTGTGTGTGTATATCTCACATCTTCTTTATTCATTCATCTGTTGATGGACATCTAGGTTCTTTTCATAGTTTGGCTATTGTGGACATTGCTGCTATAAACATTCAGGAGCACATGCCCGTTTGGATCACTACATTTGTATCTTTAGGGTAAATACCCAGTAGTGTAATTGCTGGGTCAGGGTAGCTCTATTTTTAACTTTTGAGGAACCTCCATGATATTTTCCAGAGTGGCTGCACCAGCTTGCATTCCCACCAACAGTGTAGGAGGGTTCCCCTTTCTCTGCATCCTTGCCAACATCTGTCATTTCCTGACTTGTTCATTTTAGCCATTCTGACTGGTGTGAGATGATATCTCATTGTGGTTTTGATTTGTATTTCCCTGATGCAGAGTGATGTGGAGCACTTTTTCATGTCTGTTGGCTATCTGGATGTTTTCTTTGCAGAAATGTCTGTTCATGTCCTCTGCCCATTTCTTGATTGGATCATTTGTTCTTTGGGTGTTGAGTTTGATAAGTTCTTTATAGATTTTGGATACTAGCCCTTTATCTGATATGCCATTTGCGAATATCTTCTCCCATTCTGTCAGTTGTCTTTTGGTTTTGTTGACTTTTCCTTTGCTGTGCAAAAGCTTTTAATCTTGATGACGTCCCAATAGTTCATTTTTGCCTTGCTTCCCTTGCCTTTGATGATGTTTCCAGGAAGAAGTTGTTGTGGCTGAGGTTGAAGAGGTTCCTGCCTGTGTTTTCCTAAAGGATTGTAATGAATTCCTTTCTCACATTGAGGTCTTTCATCTATTTGGAGTCTATTTTTGTGTGTGGTTTAAGGAAATGGTCCAGTTTTATTTTTCTGCATGTGACTGTCCAGTTTTCCCAACACCATGTGTTGAAGAGACTGTCTTTTTTCCATTGGACATTCCTTTCTGCTTTGTTGAAGATTAGTTGACAATAGAATTGAGGGTGTATTTCTGGGCTCTTTATTCTGTTCCATTGATCTATGTTTCTGTTTTTTGCCAGTACCTTACTGTCTTGATGATGACAGCTTTGTAATAGAGCTTGAAGTCCGGAATTGTGATGCTACCAACTTTGGTTTTCTTTTTCAATATTCCTCTGGCTATTTGATGTCTTTTCTGGTTCCATACAAATTTTAGGATTATTTGTTCCAATTCCTTGAAAAAAATTGATGATATTTTGGATTGGGATTGCATTAAACATGTAGATTGCTTTAGGTAGCATGGAGATTTTCACAATATTTGTTCTTCCAATCCAGGAGCATGGAACATTTTTCCATTTCTTTGTGTCTTCCTCAATTTCTTTCAAGAGTATTTTATAATTTTCTGAGTGCAGATTCTTTGCCTCTTTGGTTAGGTTTATTCCTAGGTATCTTATAGTTTTGGGGGCAATTATAAATGGGATCAACTCCTTAATTTCTCTTTCTTCTCTCTTGCTATTGGTGTATAGAAATGCAACAGATTTCTGTGCATTGATTTTATATCCTGACACTTTACTGAATTCCTATATGAGTTCTAGCAGTTTTAGAGTGGAGTCTTTTGTGTTTTCCACATAAAGTATCATATCATCTGCGAAGAGGGAGAGTTTGACCTCTTCTTTGCCAATTTGGATGCCTTTAATTTTTTTTTGTTGTCTGATTCCTGAGGCTAGGACTTCTAGTACTATGTTGAATAGCAGTGGTGATAGTGGACATCCCTGCTGTGTTCCTGACCTTGGGGGAAAAGCTCTCAGTTTTTCCCCATAGAGAATGATATTTGCTGTGGGATTTTTCATAGATGGCTTTGATGATATTGAGGCACATAACCTCTATCCCTACACTTTGAAGAGTTTTGATCAAGAAAGGATGCTGGTAAAGCTGTCCTGTGTTTTACTGAGCTATAAAAATCCTTGCACACTGATCATAGAATGACAAAACATCAGTGGATTTATCAGATTGACTAATCTATAACCTTATAGTTTATTGGGCAATAAAGCAGCATCAGGATATGTTGTACTTGCCCTTATTTTGGAAAACTTTGGGCTGGTCATGTTGTAGGTCTAGAACAGTGTTTTCTATCTGAGGATTCCCTCTGACTATTAGTTTGGAATTCAATAAAATATAGCTAACTCAACATTTGTGGATCCCCTCTTGTACACATATACCTCAGAGTCTTCAAAATGCAAGGTCCTGGGGATGTCAGTAATCTGATACAAGTTGCAACTTAGTTTTGTCTCTTCTGTTTTTCAGATGGTCGCTCTGAACAATATGGCAGACCAGTTTTATCCACACTTGAGAAAACAGACATTTTTTAGATTTGTAGGTTATCTAGACAGGTATGTTAAATACTAACGGTATATTTCTAATGAAGTGAATTCTAATAAAGTCACATTATCAGCAGAGCTCCTGAACTAAATAAACCTAATGTGGAGAACATAGCTGCCAGAAAAATCATGCTCACCCTGATTACCCATGCTAAATGAAACAGAAGGTGCTTATTAGATAAATGCTGTTTTGATTAAATTTCTATTTTCTCACTGAAAGCATTTATAAAGCCTGTCTCTTTGAGGGTGTTTTAATTTTTGTTCTTGGTTTGGATGGAAATTTTCAAGCACTAATGCTTGCAGAAACCAAAAAACTCATCTGAAATATCCAACAGGAATACTTGAAATCGCAGCACATTGAGTTTTAAATTCTATAGAAAAATTTTTTAAAATCAGAATTTGCATATAATAGCTCATTTGCTTTTAGGAAAATAATATATGATCTCTCTGATGATTGTGGCAATACAGATGAAATGTAACTATGTGTAAATCTGAAATTAGAAAAGCTGCAGTTAAACTACATTTACAAAAGCAGAAATTAGGGTTCTTATGTTACATCTATAGAAAACTCCTCTCCTATACATCTTCTTTGAAGCAGCAGATTAGAAAAGCATGGAGAAGAAATGTTAACATTTTCTTCTGTAAGTGACATTGAATAGAGATTTTTTGGCCCAATTAATTTTTTTGGAAATTCTGGTAATCAATCTGAAAGCATTTTGGAAATGATTTACACATACATAAGAGTCTAAAGTGTTCTTTTGTGAAAAATAATAAAAATAAATAATAATGAAATGAGCAGTTATAAAAAATAGATCATTAGCCTTGAAGTATCATTAGTATCTCCAAAGTGTCTCTTCCTGATCTCCTTGACACTTTCTTATTCAGAGAATACATTATCCTGAAAATGGTGCCATTTCTTGCCTTCTTTATCATTTATCCTATCTATTGATCTGTCAATCTATTGATCGGTCCATCCATCCATCATCCAACTGTCTAGATCACTATTTCTTTTGCCAAGGTAATAAGGATATTACTTAAATATTCTAACAAAATATAAATGTTTTGCCATTTATATTTAAGTCCTTAAACTTTCTTGATTTTTGTGCATGACATGAATGGGGGGATTCAGTTCTTTTTCTCTGACTCAAATTTCCAACTTATTGAATACACTTTTTTTTTTTTTACTTGACCTGTGATGCTTCTTCTACTGTGTAACAAATCCCCCTTTATGTATGAGTCTGTCTTACTGTTCACTATTCTATTACACTGATGTGTTTGCTTGTTATTTAGGCCAATACCATACTATCTTAATTATCATAGTTTATAATTACTTTTTGATATGCCAAGTCCTGTTACTTTATGATTCTTTTTCAGAAGTATCTTGCCTCTTCCATAAAAATTTAGAATCATCTTCTCAAGTTACATGGAACAGTATGTTGGGATTTTTAATTGAAATTACATTTGTTCTGTTTTTAAGGTGTTAGTATCTTCTATTTCTTGAATCTCTATGCTTCTCCATGTGTTTCTTTTTTCTTTTTCTTTTTCTTTTTTCTGGTGTCTTCCAGAAATCTTATATTTCTACTTGAAGGAGAACTTTGTTTTTGTTGTTATTATTAGATTGCTATGTAGCATACACACACACACACACACATACACATATATGTGTATAAATATATATATTTTTTACTTCTAATATTTCAGCTTTTCGTTGCTGGTATATAAAATACAAGTGATCTTTCTGTTTGATTTCATATAGAGAAAAATTTTTAGCCTCTTACCAGTTCTATTAATTTGTAGAGATTTTGTAGATGTAAACAATAACGACAATTTGTTCCTCCCTTTCTAATCCTTACACTTTCTCTTTTTTCCTCTTTTACTGTGCTGGCTAGGAACTCCAGTACAATATTGGATAAGAGTCTGGTAAAGGGCAAATATATTTTGTTTCTTTTTTTCAAATACTTAAACATTTTTTACTCCTATTGTATGCTATTTTCTGCCTTTTTTTGGGTAGATAACTCAAGAAATAGGCTTTCTATGTCTAATTTGCTTAGAATTTTTAAAAGTCAGCAATAGATATTAAATTTATCAAAAAATGATCTATTGAGATACAGTAATAAATTGTCTAATTTGGAGTCATTATGCATCACTTGAGTAAACTTGACTTTGTCAAGATATATTACCCTTTTTATACATTGTTAACTTTAGCTTGCTAATAGTTTTGCAAATGAATTCTAAGTTTATGATTGAGATTGGCCTAAAATTCTGTCCTTGTCTCATAGTGGAATCAAAGTCACATTACCACCACTGCTGTTGTTATATCTGCAATTGCAACTAGAGCTCTATTTTCCAAGAAGCACTTCTGAGCACTTCACATGTGATGACTCATTGTGTCCTCACAATATGCATATGACATAAACACTGTCAGTGTCTCTATTTTACTTGTGGGGGGAAGCAGAGCATAGGGAGTCTATTAAGTGACAAAGCTAAGATTCAAACTCAGTTGTTTTGGTTTCATAGTTGTGCACTTAACCACTATGGTGTATTAATTTTACAAAACAATGTGGCAAATGTGCAGAAAAAAGGTTAAGATTGCAAACCCGAGACTGTCTTTGGAAAGGCCTGCAAGCAAGGTTGGCTCTTGGTTGGCATATGGAAACTTTAATGGTGAACTATTTTCTGCACGGATATAGAACTTCCCCTGAGGGATAAGAGCTGCTTACAGTACCTAATATGGCTTATTCTGAGCACCTACTTTCCTTTTGAGAGCCTGGAATTTTGGTTTGTGGCAGGCATAAGGTGTCTATATCACAAACCCCCAATAAAATTTGGACACTGAGTTTCTAATGATCTTCTCTAATGAACAAAATTTATATGTTTTGTCACAACTTTTAGTTGCTGAAAGAATTAAGTTTACCTGTGTGATTCTGTGGGAAATAGCTCTTGGAAGCTTGTACCCAATTTCCCCTAAATGACACCTTTTTTTTTTTTAGATGATTTTTTTTGTTGTTATCCAGTTCTTATAATAAATCATAGCAGCCATAGGTATAGTTCCATGCTGAGTCCTGTGAGTCCTCCTAGTGAATAACCAAAATTGGGCATAATCATGGGGACTCCTGATACAAGGAAGGTCCCTCTTTTTTAATTATATAAAAGAGTTGGTGTAAGATTGGACTTACCTGTTATTGACTGATTGTCTATTAAACCATTTGGTACAAGCTTCAGAATTATGTATTATGTTCTTCATTTTACAGATAGGAAAACTGAGGCTCAGAAAGTGAAATAACTTGCCCAAGTCATATAATTAGTAATAATCAATTGTAAGATTTGAGCTTTGGTCTATTTGATTCCCAAACCCATAATCTTCACCAATTTAAGTGTTCTTTTACACCATACATTTCTTATTCTAATTTTACTCAGCTTCACAATCCTAAAATCTAACTTGAAATTTAAATTTAGGGTGAGCTGTTTCTCAACAGTTAGCATGAAGTAATTAAACTTTAATATCCCTGAATTTTTCAGCCAGGGAGAAAGTTAATGCTTATATACATAAAGTTTCATAGTATCCTCAGTGCTAGTCAATGGGGACCTCTGTTTTATAAAATAGCACCCCCCCCAAGAAGTTAATCTTCCAATCAAATGGGGTTAAGATACCTGTTTTGGAACACAGGAATATTTCTCTCTCAGTAGTCCAAGACTCAAAAATAGTTCACAACATTAATTCTAAGTTGCAGCCTCAGAAGAGTTGTGCAAGCAGAATGAGGCTATTCCTCAGGTAATAAGTCTAATTATTCAACATCTCCACAGTCCATTTAAGCTAATATTTGTGGAGTACATACTATGAGCCAACCTGTGCTGTGTACAAAGAGAGGGGTACAAAGATGAATTACAGTCTGTGTACTTTAGGATATTATAGCTTAGAGGAGAAGACAGAGATATAAACATGTTAAATGAAATATGGAAAGTTTATTGATAGAAATATGCATAGAGATTTTTAGCAGCAGAAAGAAGTGGAAAAAAGAAGTTTCCAGAGAAGATAAACTTCAAGGGCAAGTATCTATTAGTAGATAAAAAGTATAGAGAAGCATAGTCCAGGCAGAAGAATATTTATGAACAAAGGCTCATGATGTGGTATAATTACAGCATTAACAGAAACTAGGTCATGGCAAAGGAATTTACACCAACAGGGAAGGCTGGGTTAGGAAGGGAAATGCATACAATGATTTTCACTGTCTAGATGGTAAACACTAATGAAGGCTCTAATGAGGGAAATAATATAATTTTGAATAGGTCACGTTCAAGGAGATAGAGCAAATGGATTTTAGATGGGCATGACTGAAGAGAAGGGGATTGTATAGTATTGCATTCAGATATATACCACTGCAGTCATACTCCCCCTGACATAAACTGAGACCATCACTAGCACATCCTGGTCTGGAGAAATGAGACAAATTTCACAAATAGCAAGGAGTAAAATTAGTAAGGTTTAGCATTGACTGCTAAGGGAAGGGAGGAAGATGAAACTTAGATGGCTTAAGTTTCTGACTGGGGTACCCAATGAGAGGCTATGAACTGCGAAAGGAAATACTGTATGAGAGAATAATCATATGAGGAAGTTAAATTTAGGTTTACTCATGTGGCACAGGGGGGCCCATTAACCATCAAGAAAAGCTAACTCAGATGCATTCCAGTAAATGAATCTGAAGCATGGGGTAAAAATATGTTTTTTTGGGTGCCAGTAAAAACCATGATAGTGGATGAGTAGGAAGTGTATAACATGAAGAGTTATGAGAGAATTGTGCAAAGGTCAGAACCATAGAAGCATCAATTTTTTTTTTCAAATTTTTATTCAAATTCAAGTTAATTAATGTACAGGGCAATATTGGTTTCAGGAACAGAATTCAGTGATTCATCACTTACATACACCACTATGAAAAGCATCAGCTTTTTAAGCCTTCAGTTTTAGAGAATGACTCAAGAAAGAATCCATCACTGATTAATTTTTTAAAAATATGCTTATTTTCAGGGTGCCTGGGTGACTCAGTTGGTTAAGCGTCTGCCTTCAGTTCAGGTTGTGATCCCAAGGTCCTGGGATCGAGCCCCACATCAAGGTCCCTGCTCAGCAAGGAGTCGGCTTCTCCTTCTCCCTCTGCCTGCCACTCCTCCTGCTTGTGCTCTCTCTTTGTCAAATAAATGAATAAAATATTTGAAAAAAATGTGCAAATTTCCATGGGTGAGTTATTAGTTATTTTGTATTGTTGGGTCATTGAGCAGGGCTCTAATTATTATAACTGTATTAAAATTAAATATTCAAAATAATACCTCTACTATTTATGTGGGGTATCAATAATTATAAAAATGATATGAATTCTGTGTGCTTCTCACCTATTTTAATAAATGAAACTTGACCATTACCTTTGAGAGCTATGTGCTCACCCTAATTCCTTTCTCTAACCTTCCCTAGGCACTGAGGTAACCAATATGATGAATATGTTTATTATTTTCTTGATTTCCCCAGTTTCATTATATATGAATGCATAAATTATTTTAAATTGTTTTTGAACTTCATTTAAAGAAATTGTATTCTATTTCTGAGTCTTGTTTTCTTCTCCCCAACATTAAGTTTTTGAGATTCACTGATGTTTTCCACTGTAGTCCATTACATCAATATACAACATTCTATGTGTACATTTTAACAGAAATGCATATTGGGAATATTTCTTTCTCTCCCTCTCTCTTTGTCTTTTAATTGCTGCAATGAATAATTTTGTTTATAACTCCTAAATAAGAGAAAGTACTTTCTCATAGCATATCACCAAATAGTAATTATAGAGTAGAAAATGATGCCCATATTCAATTTTAAAAAGGGCTATTCCAATTTATACTTCTACTAGAAATGTTTGAAAAGGTTTTTTTTGTTTATTTATATTTATTTATTTATATATTTTGCTGTACAGGTTCTCCAAATGAAGGTATTATCAGAATTTGAAACTTTGGTCAATCCAGCAGATATAAAATGGTATCTAACTGGGTTTTAATTTATAATTCCTTATTAATAATGAGTATTTTTCTTACATTTATTAGTTCATTAAAAAAATTTTTTTTATTTCTCTTACTGATTCATTGGAACTATATATATGTACATATATAGAAAGAGACATATACACATCATATGTAACAATACGACCATATATAACATGTAATCCTTCCCTACAGTGAAATAAATATTTCCCCAATGAAGAAAGTAATTGGATCTCAAGTTGACACCAATATTATCTTCTATAAATTTTATAGTTTTATTTTCCTATTTAAATCTTTATCTGGAATTAATTTTTCAATAATTAAAAAAAAATTTTTTAAATAATTTTTAACTGTTAAGATGTGCCCAGATAAAGCCAAATGACCCACTGTTTGTATTACACAGCTATCCTTAATTTCTAAGATAAGCACTTTGGAATTATTATTTAGGCAGTGGTATCTTACTATGATATTTGAACAAGGAAAAATGTGATTAAAAGTTGCATCTGAGGGGTGCCTGGTGGCTCAGTGGGTTAAAGCCTCTGCCTTCAGCTCGGGTCATGATCCCAGGGTCCTGGGATCGAGCCCCACATCGGGCTCTCTGCTCAGCAGGGAGCCTGCTTCCTCCTCTCTCTCTCTCTCTCTCTCTCTTTGCCTGTCTCTCTGCCTACTTGTGATCTGTCTGTCAAATAAATAAAATCTTTAAAAAAAAAAGTTGCATCTGAGAAATTGATCTATGATAGCCTACATTTATAAGAGACTGGAAGAACCAGGAGGCAATAATGGCTAATCCAAGTTATATGTGATGAGCTGACACACGCAGACTCCCATGAATCAGAGTTCCTGCTCAGTATCAAAGTTTAATAAATGTGGGAATTCAAGCAATCAAAAGACTCAGAGAAAATGGGAAGAGACCTGGAATGTCAAGGGTGACTTTTCAAGTCCTTTCTGTTTTAACATAGAGATCTGTATGTGAGGTCCACGTGATAACTTTACACAGTAGGAGCATTTAATTATAAAATATTTCCGTCTTACACTCTGGAGTGTTGTGTAGTCTACCTGATATTTTCCAGGGAGCAATGTCTCATAGATACAGTGTTCTATTTGCTATAGACAATCTTTTACCAGGGACATCCTGCTAATGGCATTTCAGAGTTAAAGCTTCTTTCTAGTAAATATCATCAGTCTATTTATTCAGAGTTCCAGTCATTGGGGGGATCAGACAGGGGCCTCTTGTTTTTTCCATTCCAACTGCTTGGTTTTCTGCAGGAAAACAATGTAATTAGATCACAAGTTAGCTGTGTTAGATCCTTTCCCTCAAGCAGTAAAGTTTGGAATAGAAAGGAGATTAGAATTTGAAAGCTAAAAGAATGAATTAACAATCCTGTAAACAAAGGAGAAAGAGAGAGGATCCAGAGACATTCCTTCTAGAATTAGAGCTAGAGAAAATAACTTCTCTGACAAAAATATGAAAACTTGGGGGAGAACTGATCTTTAAACAAACACATGTTTTATTTCAAGCAGGCTGAGTTTAAAGAGATGGGGGATGTAAAAGCAAAAACATTCAGTAAAACAATAAAGAAGAAAGGTCAGGGCTAGAGCTATAGATTGAATAATCTGAAAATTCAAATGTCATAGATGAATGAGTTCTTTGCATAACTTGATGAAGCTCATGGGGCTATAGAGATCAAAGGATGAAATCTGTGACAATTGCATTTTTATCACTGACTTTTGCTTCATATATTAAAATGACTCAGAGTTTAGATAGCCAAGTTAGTATAGTATCAAAAATTCAGGATTCAAGATATATATATGTATATGTGTGTGTGTGTGTGTGTATGTGTATATATATATATGAAGGAAGTATTTAAAAGCAAAATGATTAATGAAAGGAGGACTTGAAAGGGATAGCTGAATAAGTCCATTTGGAAAAAATTGTTAATATTCAAATACACATGTATCTTTGTATATAGTAGGTCAAATAGTGGCCTTCCCAAAAGATACATCCACATCCTAATCTCTGGAACATGTGATTATGACTTTCTATGGGAAAAGAGTGAATATTACTTTATAAGACAAAAGATATAATTAACTTAAGCATCTTGAGAGAAGTTTATCCTGAATTACCTGGGTGGGCACTAAAACTAATAGTAAGTATCCTTTTAAGGGTAAGGCAGAGGGAGATTTGACAAGCAGGAGAGAATTCGATGTGACCACAGAGGCAGAAATTAAGAATTTAGAGTGATGCGGCCACAAGTCAAGGAATGCTGGCAACTATAACTAGAAGAGGCAAAGAATGAGTTCTCCCCAGAACTTCCAGAGGAAGCACAGCTCCGCTGATGTCCTAACTTCAGAATCTTGGCCTCCAGAACTATGAAAATAAATCTATGTTATTTTAAGTCATTCAGTTTCTGGGAATTTGTTACAGCAGCTTCAGGAAAAAAAATATACTGTATATATAAAAACATCCTGTTTAAGTGGAAAAATATTTATTGTAAAAGTGTATATAACAAATTTGCCAATTTGGTCAGTCTCTAAGAATTATCTCCTTTTTTCCGTAGGGCTGGATTCATTTATTTCCCCATTGTAGGTCCATCTCAAGTAAGTGTTTTGCACAGAGAATTTCAACTTTTATACCATTGAAAAGAGGGTGAAGAATTCTGTAGTTCTTAGAGGAATGAGCTATCAATATGAATGTTCGAATTTTTCTGTTTCCTAGAGGAAAAAAGAATTTTCAGAGAGAAAAATTATATTTGAGAAACAGGATTTTCTAATCTCTGTCCAGAGCCAGTGGGCAAGCACAAAGCGAGCAGTGTCAGGGTGATTTCACTAGCAGGCTCCCTGAGTCAAACAGAGATGATCAAAAATGAAGAGAGGGCCCAGGCTCTCTGAGAAGTCTCAGCTTTATAATGGGTGGTGAGAAGGGGTGGAAAAGTAGAATGCTGTAGCCTGTGGCAATATTTATCTTTCCCTCTTGGAAGAAGACAGGACAACTTATCACTCTACATATCTCTCTCCGGTTTAACCACTTCAAATTATATGCTTGATTTCATTATCTTTATTGAGTTAGATAATATTTCACTACTTCTGGACTGTTATTCCACTGCGTTTCACAAACCCAAGAATAAAAATGTCTGTAATTTTATAGGAAAAGCAATGGATTATTTTGTTGAACTCAGTAAAATTATCAATTTGGTAGCCCTGTGCAGAGCCTGCTGTGGGCATCAAGATTGGAATAGTCTCCCTTACAGTATGATAGTATTTTCATTATCGGCCGGGTAAACACACTGACAGTTTTCCCTTGCTACAGAGAAATTATGATGGCCCATGTGCTAAAGTGTACTCATTTGCTGTAAAGAGGCATTTGTGGTTGATTAAACACATCAGCCTCATTTTGCTTTTAATCAAATGCAGGCGCCATTTATTACTTTGAATACTCCAGTACCCTGGACATTAGCCCTTGACTAATCTACACTACCTAATTGAAGAGCATTTCAGGTGCAACCAATTACAATAGAATGAGTTTTATTCCTATTCCTCCTCTGAAAATTTCTTAATGTATGAGCCTTAATGGAAACGTCTGTCCATCTAAGAAGGCCATGACGTATTTGATTTGGATAATCAATATAGAGCTAGCTCTACTGTAAAACCAACATTCAGTGCAATTTTTATCATCCAGTCCTTCTAATGTTAATAACACATTTTGTGTTTCTAAAACTAAATATACACAATTCTGGAGTTTTCAGGTGGTAGAAAAAGTGCATTTGGCAGGAGGACATTTTCTTGTTCTCACAACGCAGTAGCAGCTTCCTGTCAATTTTCATGCAATAAAGTGGAGGTTATTTCTATTATTTCTTCAAACTGTACCTGTGAAATCTTTTACTTTCTACATTTTTACTAAGTCCTTTCTTTAAAAATGTACTTTCTACCAAGGTCTTTTTTAATAAACTACTTTATTGAAGTATGATTAACATACCAAAAGCTGTACACATGTAATGCATACAACTTGCTGAATTTGGAGATAAGAATCATTCGTGAAACCATCACCGTAATCTGTGCCATAAACATATTTATCACCTCCAAAAGTTTCCCCCAACCTCTTTATTTCTCTATTATTATTAGTGTATGTGATAAGAACATGTGATATAAGTTCTACTCTGTTGACAAAATTTTAAGTACAGAACATGTCATTGCTTACTATAGGCATTATGCAGTATAATAGGTCTCTAAGACTTATTCCTTTCTGCATAAGTAAAACTTTTGTACCCTTTGACTAATACCTCACCATTTTCCCCTCTCCACACCCCATGGAAAGCACCATTCTACTCTCTACTATTATGAGTCTTGACTATTTTATATTCCTCACATAAGTGGAGTCATGTAGTATCTTTCCAGTTTCAGGCTTATTTCATTTAGTAGAATGTCCTCCAGGTTCATCCACATTGTTGCAAAGAACAGGATTTCCTTAATTTTTAAGGTTAAATAATATTCCAGTGTATGTATATACCACATTTTCTTTATTCAGTCGTCTGTCAGTGGACATTTAGGTTGCTCCCATTTCTTGGCTATTGTGAATTATGCTGCAATGACCATGGGAATACAGATTCTGAATTTAGTTCCTTTGGGTATATACCGAGAGATGGGATTGCTGGACCATGTAGGTAGTTTTATTTTTCATTTTTTTGTGGAATATCCATCTCATTTTCCATAGTGGCTGTATCAGTTTACATTCTCACCAACAGTATCCAAGGGTTTCCTTTTCTTCACATCCTTATAACACATATATATTTTTTGATAATAGATAATAGTCATTCTAATCGATGTGAGGTGATACCTCATTATAGTTTAGGTTTGCATCTCTCTGGTAATTAGTGATGTTGAGCATTTTTTCACATACTTGTTGGCTATTTATATTTTCTTTTGGAAAAATGTTTATTTAGGTTCTTTGTCAATTTTAAAAATCAATTTATTTGTTTTTCTGTTGTTAACTTGTAGGACTTCCTTATATACTTTGGATATTAACCCTCTATCAGATGTGTAGTTTGTAAATATTTTATTGCATTCTGTAGGTTGACTTTTCATTTGTTAATGTTTTCTTTCGTTGTGCAGAAACTCTTTAGTTTGATGTAGTTCCACTTATTTTTGCTTTTATTGCCTTGGCTTTTGATATCTTATAAAAAAAATCATTGCCAAGACCAAATGAAGAGTTTACTGCCTATGTTGTCTTCCAGAACTTTTATGGTTTCAGATCTTATGTTTAAGTCTTTGATCCATTTTGAGTTGACTTTTGTGTATGTTGTGAGATAGAGGTCCAGTTTTATCCTTCTGCATGTGGATATCCAGTTTTCCTAACACCATTTATTGAAGAGACTATCCTTTCCTTATTGTGTATTCTTGGAGTGTTTGTTGAAGATCAGATGACTATAAATGCATGACTTTATTTTTGGGATTTTTATTCTGTTACCTTGGTTTGCGTGTCTATTTTTATGCCAGTGCCATATTATGATTATTTTAGCTTTGTAAAGTATTTTTAAGCCAGGAGGTGTGATGCCTCTAGCTTTGCTTTTTCTCAGAATTGCTTTGGTCATTCAGAGACTTGTGTCATTCCATAAGAATTTGGGGTTTATTTTTTCTAATTCTGTAAAAAATATCTTTGGAGTTTTGATAAGGACTGCATTGAATCTGTTAACCTCTTTGGGTACTATGGCCATTTTCTTAATCTTAGTTCCTGGAAGAAATTGAATCTAAATTAAATTTTGATTATCTAGAAATAGTAAATAGTATGTGTGTATATATAAACACACACACACACACACACACATATATATATAAACATTATTAATGCAATAATTATATATTTTAGGTTTAAAACCATAACATATGTTGAAGCTGTTTATTCTATATTAGGGTCATATGTGGGATTATGTCAAGACAAGTTCATGAATCCTTAAAAGTTTTTCATTTCTCATTTGCTCTAAAGACTACAAAATGTCAGCAGCTGATACTGTTGTTTGCTTATCCAAAGACAATATTCTTAATTCCTTGTTAATAGAACCCTGTTTTTATTTAGGTGGTGATGTGTACAGTACCTGGGGATGTCTATGTTAATCATTGTAATTCCACTTGGTTTACGTGTGAAATTACAACTTGATTTCTGATGAAAGGGATTTAAGGAAAATGTTACAGAAGATGTATTAGGTAACTTTTGCTGCATAACAATCTTCTCCCAAACCTAGTAATTTTAAAATATCAATGATTTATTTAACTCATAATTCTGTGGTTTGGTTGGGTGGTTCTTCTGGTCCAAGCAGGCTCAGCTGATCTGTCTTGGGCTTGCTCATGAGTCTGTGTTCATCCAGCTGGTGGTCATGGTGTTGTATGATATAGGACGGCCACACACCCATGCCTGGGGTTTGACAATCTCTTAGCCAGGGAAAGAGGAATAATTGACCAGGCTCCATGTGTCTCATCAACCAGCAAAGTGGAGCAGGTTTTTCATATGGCAGTTGTAATATGTAAATAACCAAGAATAGAAATGTGCAGTTCCTTGCATCCCAGCATTGACGCTCTCACAACATCCCTTCTGTATTGGCCAAGGCAGGTCACAGCCAGCACAGATTTAAGAGATTTTAGAGTCCACCTCTCGGTAGGAGGAGCTTCATTTTACAAGCCCCCCAAGGAGCTTCTGGAAAGAGTTTTCTCTCCTAGTTAAAAGAGTAACTCAAGTGAGAAACCTGTATTCTATTTTGTTTCTTCCTTCTTGCATTCAATAGTGCCTTAGGACTTGATGCTTGGAGCTCAATTATAAGAAGGCCAAGAGAACCTGAGATATGTGGAATCAGAATCACAGTATAATTAAACAGTAGAATATCACAGGACCCTTCAACTTCTAGATTTTTAATTGAAAGACTAAATGTAGCGCTGAAACAGATTTATTAGTATATTTTATTGGTTTTGGCAATCATGAGTTAGGTGATGTAACAGAAACATTATAACTGGTATGAGACAATCAGCCTACAAATTGGAATACTATACTTAAATTCTGCAAATTTGGTACTAATTTAGTTGAAAGTGTATTTCATTCTATTTCTGCTGAACATAAACATTTTATATTTAATATTTTTAATTACAGGGAATCTAAGAATTGTTATAGTAGCTTTTTAAAAAAATAGAAGTATACATATTCTCAGCTGCTTTGTAATAGTTATCCAAAATTTTATATAAATTTTATTAAAAAACCCTACTTTGAAAAAATTGAATTTGAGTTTCTATTATTTTTTTCTGGGATGTACAATTGTTTGAATCTTCCCTCAAGTTTTAGAATTACACTTCTTGTTTAGGGAAGGAGAACAAACATAAAAACAGATGGGCCTAATTCTTTAATATCATCTAAGAATAATAAAATTTCCCTGTACTAGATATAATTTATCTTCATTTAAAACTTATGGAGCAAACATGTATTAAGTTAAAAAAAGAAATGTTTGGCATGCTTTAGTATGCTGATTCTGAAAGTGAAGTGAATGGATTCTTTGGATATTAGTTTATATATCAATGAAAGGAGGATTTGGTAGTAATGATTTTGATGGCCTTTAAGCTATAGGATTCTCTGAATATAAGAATCCTCCTCTTACTCTGCATGGACAAATGTACTAATTCTCCTTTTTTGCTTTGACAGCTATTCTTATCTCCCTCCAAGTCTTCTCCATCTGTATTATGCTAAGCACATTCTTAGAAGTTGTCCAAATGTTTCCTTGAAATATGCCTCATTTGTGGCTTAATTACAAAGAAAAATGACATTTCCTCTGGACTTAGATAAATAAGTGAAAAGTTTCCAGATTACTAGAAATTTATAAATGCTTTTTATTTTGATGTATGTAACACCAAAATTTTAATTTTGCCCTGGAAAAGAAATACATGAGATTGTTCCCTTTTTAAGAAATTTTATTTATTTATTTGACAGAGAGAGAGAGAGAGAGAGAGAGAGAGATCACAAGTAGGCAGAGAGACAGGCAGAGAGAGTGGGGGAAGCAGGTTCCCAGTTGAGCAGAGAGCCTGATGCAGGGCTTGATCCCAGGACCCTGAGATCATCTCCTGAGCCAAAGACAGAGGCTTAACCCACTGAGCCACCCAGGCACCCCGTGTGATAATTCTTGAAGAATAGGTAGGTAATAGGCAGTCAGTCTAGGTATCAAAGAGGAGTTAGGAGAATCATGGAGCACGGTAAAGAGAGACCTTAGATTAGTACACAGAAGCTCACAATAATCTGGCTCATCTGGGGACAGACAAAGAGGCCAGATAGCAAGACTAGTAAGAGAAGATACTGAAAGTAGAGATGAGGCCATGAAATAATTTATGATGTAAATGAATTTAATTTTGTAAACAATAAGAAGATAGAACTGATTTTTCCTTACTTTCTTCCACTACAGTATCTTTAGTGTATGTATATTATTATCAGAGCACTTTCATACAATAACTATTTGAATACATGACAATCTTTTTTCAGAAGATTTATTAATTAATTAATTAATTTATTTTAAAGAGAAAGAGAGAATATGTGCCTAAGGGGAGGGCAGAGGTAGAGAAAGAATCTCAAACAGACTCCCCACTGAACACAGAGCCTGACTCAGGGCTTGATCTCACCACCCTGATATCACACCCTGAGCTGAAATCAAGAGTTGGATGCTTAAGGAAACAGTCAACAAAACAAAGATGCAACCCACAGAATGGGAGAAGATATTTGCAAATGACAGTACAGACAAAAGGTTGATATCCAGGATCTATAAAGAACTTCTCAAACTCAACACACATAAAACAGACAATCATGTCAAAAAATGGGCAGAAGACATGAACAGACACTTCTCCAATGAAAATATACAAATAGCTATCAGACACATGAAAAAGTGTTCATCATCACTAGCCATCAGGGAGATTCAAATTAAAACTACATTAAGATACCACCTTACACCAGTTAGAATGGCCAAAATTAGCAAGACAGGAAACATGTGTTGGAGAGGATGTGGAAAAAGGGGAACGCTCTTACACTGTTGGTGGGAATGTAAGTTGGTGCAGCCACTTTGGAGAACAGTGTGGAGATTCCTCAAGAAATTAAAAATAGAGCTTCCTTATGACCCTGCCATTGCATTATGGGTATTTACCCCAAAGACACAGATGTAGTGAAAAGAAGGGCCATCTGTACCCCAAAGTTTATAGCAGCAATGGCCACGCTCGCCAAACTATGGAAAGAACCAAGATGCCCTTCAATGAACGAATGGATAAGGAAGATGTGGTCCATATACACTATGGAGTATTATACCTCCATCAGAAAGGATGAATACCCAACTTTTGTATCCACATGGATGGGACTGGAAGTGATTATGCTGAGTGAAAAAGTCAAGCAGAGAGAGTCAATTATCATATAATTTCACTTATTTGTGGAGCATAACAAATAACATGGAGGACATGGGGAGATGGAGAGGAGAAGGGAGTTGAGGGAAATTGGAAGGGGAGATGAACCATGAGAGACTATGGACTCTGAAAAACAATCTGAGGGTTTTGCAGGGGCTGGGGGTGGGAGGTTGGGGGAGCCAGGTGGTGGGTATTACGGAGGGCACGTATGTGGTGCATAAACAATGAATTCTGTTACACTGAAAAGAAAAAAAAAAAGAGTTGGATGTTTAACTGACTGTGCCACCCAGGCACCCTTGCACATCAATCTTTATTAATGACTAACTGTAAGCCTCTTGAAGACAGGGCCCATGTCATCATCATTTTTGTGTTTCCATTGGCTGCCCATATGGATGGCTTAATGATGTGTCAACTAAGCTAGCCTGAACTACATTCTCCATACTTTGCATTCTTATATGTTTCCAGGTAGTGAGCTACAAAGGATATTCTCTAGTAAGAGTTAGAGGACAGAGGGGGACAACAGCCATTTTGTAGCAAAAAAAAAAAAAAGCAAACAAAAAACCCCACCTTTTTCTGATCATTCAGTCAACCACAATGTAAGGTGCTGCTGTGAAGTGATTTGGCAGGTATTATTAAAGTTCCTAATCAGTTGACTTAAGGTTAATCAAAAGACAGATTACTGGATAGATCTGATCTAATTAGTATGAAAACCTTTAAAGTAGAACATGGATTTTTCCTGAGCTCAGAGATTCCCCTCTTCAGCTAGTGCTAGTGGGTTTCTTGTTTGCTTGTGAGCTTTCCTTCCTCACTGCCTGCCCTATGGACTTCAGATTTGCTTAGCCAGCCCCTACAATTGTATATATCAGTTCGTTGTACTAAATCCTCTTTTCCCTGTTTATTTTCAACTAGTCCAGCTTCTCTGTTTGAAAAGCAGACATACAAAGCATCTACTCAGTAAATGTTAAGTGAATACATGTATTTTAGATTGTTTCTATCAATTAGGGTTATGTTGATGAGTGGCTAGAAAATGGGAAGGTGATCTAAAAAATTATAAAAATTTATGGCTAGTCTTTCTTTGGGAATGTGAATATGTCAAAACTGATTTTGATGGGATGAATCTAAATTTGTATTTTATGTTTATTTCTAAATTATTAATGGTATTTACAAATATCTTATAGATGTGCAAAAAGTTCCTTTAAAAAAAAAAGATTTATTTATTTGTGGAGGGAGGAGCAGAGGGAGAGGGAGTGAGAATGTCAATGAGTCTCTGTGCTGAGTGCCCCAAGCATACACAGGGCTTGATCTCAGGACCCTGAGATCACAACCTGAACTGGAGCCAAGAGTCAGATGCCTAACCAATTTGGCCACCCAGGCATCCCAAAAGTTCCTAATCTATAAAGCTAACAAATCAGTAGGAACATTTATTCAGATAATATTTTTGAATGCCTTCTATGTGTCCGGTACTCATCAAAGCACTAGAGATTTATCAGTGAATGAAAGAGTAAAACAAAGAAACATCCTTACCCATAAGAAGTTTACATTCTTGATATTAAGAACCAGTCAATCCATCAGCTATCAAGTCCTGAAAATGCACCTTTTAAGGATGGGAGAAACTCAGTGATTGTCCTTGACTTCAAAAGTAATAAAACATGGACTTACTCTGCTAATTCTGTTGATTACTGATATATATTAGTCATTTAAGTCAGTGTGTTTACAGTTATGTGTCCGTAAACATTCTCTGTTTTTTAATAACCTTTGTTTTAAAATGAGATTCAATATGCTCTGTAGAGAACATAAATAGGTACCTGGGATTGTCCTAACTTACAGAGTCCTTCAGTGCCACAATTCTTCACACAGTATACAAAATCTCTTACTCAGACATACTCACTAGACTAGTTATCAGCCACCTGTTCTTTTACTTGGTAGTTGTGAAGTTATTCCTGCTTGCAAACATCTCCCTCCATTATGTCTTTCGATTTTCTACTTCTACTTTGTTGCTTTTTTAAAAAAAATCTGTTCTCTATATTTTTAATCCGTTCATTTAGTTCTAATGTCTTTCTTTATTTACTGGGGCATTGTTCGTGTTTGAAAGTGATAATAATTTGGAGGGAGAAAGCTAGGATTGTTCTCTTCTTTTTGTGTGTGTGTGTGTGAGTTTAAGATTTTATTTATTTATTTGACAGACAGAGATCACAAGTAGGCAGAGACACAGGCAGAGAGAGAGGGAGGAGGAAGCAGGCTCCTTGCTGAGCAGAGAGTGTGATGTGGGATGTGGGACTCGATCCCAGGACCCTGAGATCATGACCTGAGCCAAAGACAGAGACTTAACCCACAGAACCACCCAGGCATTTCTTTGTGTTTCTAATAGCATTTCCACAGCATTGTACATTATAGATATGTAGTAAAAGTTGATTATTGAATGAATAAGTCACAATTATTGATTATTACATTTTATGCAATTATTTTTCAGAGTAGTCTAAAGGATTTAAAATACAAGATATAATTCAAGAGAAACATATGCTTTTAAAAATTAATAAGTAGGGGTTCCTGGGTGGCTTGGTGTGTTAAAGCCTCTGCCTTTGGCTCAGGTCATGATCTCAGAGTCCTGGGATCGCGCCCCGCATCGGGCTCTCTGCTCAGTGGGGAGCCTGTTTCCTCCTCTCTCTCTCTGCCTGCTTCTCTGCCTACTTGTGCTCTCCGTCTGATAAATAAATAAATATTTTTAAAAATTAATAAGTAAAATAAAAAGGAGTTCTGCCTAAAAAACAAAACATTTCTGATTGATCTTCCTCAAACCTCAGGAAATAATTAGAATTTTAAATATCAGAATTGGATTTCTTAGTAAATTTTGATATTCTTTAAACCTCAGGAAATAATTGTGGTCCTTTAATAAAACTGTATCTATTTGAAAACACAGATTCTATATTTAAAATGAAAAAAGTTATGAGAACATGATAAACATACATAATGGAAGTAGAAATTTTAAAACAATGCTTACTTAAAATAAAAAAAGGCATTAAGTTGTCTTTATATTCTATTTTCTCCTAACTCAAATAGAACACCTGATTTTTATTCCCCCTCCCACCCATAAATTTGACAAAGATTTTTATGTCCCTTGGACTGGCAAGGAACAAAACATTGCCAGTGGTTTTGTCTAACCCTAAAGCAAGAACTCATCTATTTGGAAATTTCTAAGGGCATTCAGTGCTATAACAATAAACAATGCCCAGGGGTTTAGAGATTATATCATCTTTTATTAATTTGTCCATGGAGAAAGTCAACGATATGCCTAAGAGGAAAATCATAGCTCTTTTTACAAGGGAGGGATGAGAACTCTTCTGCATCTTGGAGACTCTTGTGAGGTGAAGAGGAGTTCCAGCCCTTGCCAAGGTGTGTCATTTGTCAATGTATATGTCTACCTCTGTCCTCTTCACACTGTCATGTTCTCTCCAAAGGCTTTGTTCTTTCTTAACTCTGACAGGAACTAAGAATTCAGGAGTTTAGGATAAAAGGTGGTGGGAACCCCCAGCTGCAAGGCAAGCTCACGGCAGCAGAATGGCTAACAGAGAGTGAGGATTTCTTTTGTGTGAACTGTAGCATTTAAGGGGTCTTTGTAAGTAACACACATAAAAGTAGATGCTATCGAAGAGCACTATATGGACTACCTTGTTTCTGTTTAGTGGGTATTTCTTAAAATAATTTTAACTAATGTTTACTCAAGAATGGTTAAAGAAAACAATGCTAGATTTTTTCCCCAAAGACATGCAATTAAGTGGTTGAATCTTTCTCTATTGGCAACCTAAAAAGCTAGTGTTAAATTTGTTTTTGACATTTAAATTCAATGCTGCAACATATTGGTCTGATTTTTTTTTCATCAAACTAATTATAACACTTTTGATATCAGTATATTTAGAAACTAGCTTTAAAAACCAGGTTACAAAGTAATTGGCTAATCACTTAATGTTCGCTATATATATGTTCTAACACCAACCCTAAAAGCAAGGGTTACATACTACTGTTTTTTTTTTTTTTTCTCAGATTGGCCCCAGACTCTGTGGTATTATGAGTAGATATGTTTTAGTTATTGAAAGTAGGAATATTGGGTGGAAAATTCCAACTTATTGTCTCTGTTTCCTTGCTTCAAACTGCACAGAAAATTCTTGATTATGAGCCTAATAGCCTTCTTTAAGCAGCCATTCATCTGAATTAACAACATATTAAGTCTATTTCTCCCAGGAGGCACATAAAATCAAGTTCATGAGATTGTATTAAACATTAACAGTGAGGACAGTGTTCATCTTTGTTAAAGTTGTTGTCAAGTGTCCAAATACCAGCATTTTTCTTTTGTTCATTCATTCCATCAACATATATTTATCAGATGTGTCTATATAAACAGACATCATAGTCAGTGCCCTGTGCCAGAGCTCATGGTTTTGTGACAGGGTGAAAACACTAGAGGGAATATATTGATGAGGATGAGTTTGAGGACCTGAATCATCCTTTTGAGCAATTAGGCTTATGGGGATCCAACTCCCTTAATCACTAATCACTAATTAGACCACCTACTGATTCACTTCAACCTGAATCTCCTAAGCTTAGGTGCCTAGATCTTCATTCTCAAAACTTTTCAGTTCCATGTCCTACCTAAACGTCAGGCTTGACGCTGTCTCTTGCTTCATTGTCTATTGGCTTAGACATCTTTGCCTTTGTCACGACAGGCCAATCAGAATCAGTTTTGGCCAATATAATATCACTGAAGTGTTCTTTCTCACACACTGTCATAGTTCTTTCAAAATACTTGTACTAAAAGTATTATCACTTTTGGAACAAAATTATATTTTGATCACCTCAGATTAATAATAGTGCCCATCTAAGGTAATTATGGTATTTTAGGTTTTTAAAGAATCTTACAAACTTACCTTCCTTAGAACCTTACCTTACCTTACATATCTATTCCAGAATATTCTAGGGATGTTTTGTCTAAAAATACTAAAGAAACCATGGACAGTTCCTGTCACCAAAAAAGATCAACGACCAAAGAGTAAGGTTCAGAATAGTTCAGGGGACTGAGAAACACCATGTCATCATTTGTGAAAAGGGAATGTGTATTTATATGTACCTATATATGTACAGAATGTTTTTGAAATGGTCCATAGACATTGTTTATGATAGTTAACTGGGATGTGCCAAGAGTTTTGAATGGGAGGAAAACTTATATTTCATTACAACTCCCTTCATGTTTGACTCGTTTCTTCTAACCACATTGATGCATTAATTTTTAAATGAAAAAAGTCCTACAAATATATATATATATATATAATTGAAAGAATATATGTGTATATAATTTAAAGCACCCTAGAAATCATCCATGCAAATATATTTATTTTTTAAAATTTATTTATTTATTTGAGAGGGAGAAAGAGAGAGCACACAAGCAGGAGGAGCAGCAGATGGAGATGGAGAAGGAGGTGGGGCTTGATCCCAAGACCCTGGGATCATGACCAGAGCCAAAGGCAGGTGTTTGATGACTGAGACACCCAGGTGCTCCAATTCCTTTATTTTTAGAGATAAGAAAACTGATATTCAGGAAGGTTGTGATTTTGTCATAATCATATACTTAGTAAGTGGTAAAGCTGAATCCAGATTCCTTGGTGACAGTTCTTTCTCATGTACTCCTCTTAGCAGAAGTGAGGATGCAGAGGTGTTCTTGAGGAAATCATTCCATGGGGTTCATTTTATATGCTACTATAGTGAGCAAACATTTAACATTTTATAAAAAGTTATATACATCGTGAGTTGAATCATGTCCCTCTAAAAATAATATGTTGAAATCCTAACCTTTGTACTTCAGAATGTGATCTTATTTAGAAATAAGGTCTTTACAGAAGTAATCATATTAAAATGAGGTCCTTAGGGTACGTACAAATCCAACATGACTGGTGTCCTTATAAAAGGAGATTTGGACAGATAGACATGTACATAAGGGGAATGCTATGGGAACAAAAGGCAGAGATCAAAGTGGTACATCTACAAATCAAGGAACATCGAAGATTGCCAGAAAACCACCAGAAGATAGGAAGGAGGCATGGGACATTTTCGCTCACAGACCTTGGAAGGAACCAACCTTGCTGACATATCTTGATCTTGGACTTCTAGCCTCTAGAACTCTGAGACCCTACATCTCTGTTCCTTAGGCCACCCAGTGTGTGGCACTTTATTATGGCAGCCCTAGCAAAATAATACAGCATATGTTCATATATCTTATATAAACTAAGTTTGTATTGTGGGTTACTTTTCATTTTTCTCCTCTTGAATTACAGGTGTTTTTAATGCAGTACTTCTCAAAATTTTGTGTGCACATATTCTTTCCAGGCAATTCCCATACAGCTCAATTTAGTCAATTCTGCTGAAAAAAAAAATACTTGAGTCAATATCATGAATTTAGGATCACATTGATATAGTTTGTAAATAAAAGTTGATCATTTAAAAATAAATTGCTTCAAATAATGTTTTTCATAAGATTAAGTTATGCTCTTTTTTTCTTAAGACATACATTGGAAAGGAAGTCCTATTATTTAATCAAAGTACATTTGTATTTCAAGTACACATGTATACATGTGTGTTTTACTGAGAGTATAAAAACAGCATGCATAAATAAATGGTTATGAAGAAACTCAAAACATGGTTTGCTAACCATATTGTTAATATTACATTTCAATACCAGTGTCAATTAAAAATGCAGTTGTATTTGGTAATGTCCATAGTTATGAGAGTAGGAAGGAGATGGTTGCTTAGATACAGCTAATTTGAGGTTGTTATTTTAAAATTTCACTGGAAAAAGAAAAATAGAGATAATGAGAATTGATGGTTTTGTTTTCTGAATGTAAGAGTGATATCTTAAGAAAAGTTGACCTAACAACTGTTTTTCTACTTCTTTTTCCCATCAGCTTTAGTCGTTTTTACTTCAAAAAATTATAAATCTTTTTGCTTAACTGTGTTGATGTTTTGGTAAGGACTCTTAATTTTAGAAATACATAACTTTGGCCTCATGTAGGGTAAACAAGAAGCTTACTACAAAATTAAAATAATTTGTTCTAAAAAATAATTTGTTCTCATGCATAACTTCATAGAAGTGAAAATAATATAATTTTAATGTTCATTGTGATCACAA
Organism: Mustela erminea; assembly: GCF_009829155.1. Taxonomy (NCBI): domain Eukaryota; kingdom Metazoa; phylum Chordata; class Mammalia; order Carnivora; family Mustelidae; genus Mustela; species Mustela erminea. The sequence goes on along the minus strand of NC_045617.1, from coordinate 105,588,906 downwards.
AGAAATTTATTCTCAAAACTAAAACAAATTGAATCAAAGGGTGCTGGACTCTTGGTTTTGGCTCAGGTTGTGATCTCAGGGTTATGAAATCAAGCCCCTCATCCTGTTCCACTCTCAGGATGGAATTTGCTTGGCATTCCCTCTCCCTTTCCCTTTGTTCCTCCTGCTCGTGCTCTCTCTCTCTCTTCCTCTCTCTGAAATAAATAGATAAATAAATCTTTTAAAAAAAGGTGTGGTCTATCAAAGAATTTTCCATTAACCTCATAGAATGAATTAAACCTTTGACAAATACAATATTTAAAACATTTCTACATTTAAAGTTGAAATGGAACAAAGCAATTTGTTGGGCAATCTGACCTATTTTGACATTTCAATCAGTTTCTTTCTTATTCTTTCAGTTTAAAAGTCTTGAAAGAAATTAAATTCTACCTTGATCTGATGAAAAAATTATGAAAAAGTAAAAAAAATTGCTTAGAGTTGAATTTTAGATTAAAAATAGAAATATCCATATTGGTTTGACATTTGGCATTTTGGTTTTAGGATCACTATTTTACTTACTATTCTGATTTTAATTAATCCTGATCATTTTTTCAGACATAGCATCTATCATCTTCAATCCTTTATTCAGAAAGGCATGGAGCACTGAGTGATCAAAGCAGGCACTGCCCAATCAGACACTAATGGACTGCAAGGGATGAATAAACCACCTACTTAACTGGCTCTGAGAGCAATCAGTATCAGGTCTGCCTTTGTCTCCTTTTCCATCGCTAGCAGTCTTCCCAGGACCTTTGTTCTTTTTCCTTGTTGGAGTTTTGTTATATATATATATATATATATATATATATATATATATATATATATATATATACACACATACACACACACACATATACATGTGTGTATATATATATAAGAAATATTCTTCTCAGTTTTTTCATCTTTTAATTTTGTTTTAGTACTTTTAACATACAATAGTAACAGGTTTTATGCAGTCAAACCTCTCTCATTTTATAGCTTCTGTCTTTCAGCACACAGTTGCGAGGTCTTTCCCCATGGACAGGTTATAAAACCATGTCCCCATTGCATTAGTCAGGATAGACTAAACTGTGCTGCAGTAACAAATTGACCTTGACATTTCAGAAAATCAACACCATATAAATTTATCTTTTCTTTGCACAGGTCTGATGTAAGTCAGCTCTTCTCAGCCTTGTAATTATGCCATCTAGAACACAGGGCTTCCAAATCACTGCGAGAACAGAGGAAGCACATTTTTGGGGAGGACAGTTTCATGCACACTGTCTTTCAACATCCCACTTGGCCACATAAGAATGGGCCTTGAGCCTTGAACACTTTTTGACCAAGAAATAAAGAGCTCACATAGCATGTGCTGGTTTTATCATCTTGTATGGGAATATCTTTTCCTATTTTACACTCAGTGTTCTATTGTTCTGCTTAAGTAGGTGCATCATGTGGCACTTGAGAGGCTCCATAGCCCTATCTGTCTTCTATGGGGATGGGAAAGGATCCTTCCTTTGAGGTACAAGAGAGATGTGAGTTCTACACACTTCCGCTGTTGCTGGGGAAGACCTGCTGGCCATGGGTTACTGTCTACTATTGAAGCTGATCTTTCTCTGCCTCTTTTCTATATTAGTAAAGTCACAATCCAGTGTTTGATTATGTTGTGTTTTTTTTTTTGGTGGCTTTGATACCAATATGCAATGAGAAGAATCGTTTTAACTTCTATGCTTGGTGGTTGGCAAATTGATGATCTTTGCTATCTCTGTGTAGTTGGAATCCTGCTCTGGGATTCATACTGGTGCTCTGTTCTTCTCCCTTGAGACTGATAACCAGTTCATGGTATTATTTTTGACACACATTGACTCTTCACTGCTTTGACCTGGAAGTGACACAGCCACTTCTCTTCACATTTGGTTAGCCACCCATGGTCACATAACCCAAATCTAACTGGATGCGGAATTCCACAACATAGAGGATTGCACTGATATTTGATGTACACTGATAGACATGCCTAGACCTGCTTTTTAAACTTTCCTTTAATTCTTTAATCTGTGAGTAGTTTTCTACAGTGCCTTATATTGGGCAGTGATATGTGTTGGTTGAGCAATGCCAGTGCATAATTGATTTAACTTAGATACACTCTTCGAGATGGCCCTTCCTATCACTGCTTGCCTTAAATAATAAAAAAAAATTAATTGCTCCTCAACACCTTACCCTTTAGGGATTGCATGATTAATGTAGACATCTTCCCACTTAGTGCTAATGAATAGGGACATTCCCTATATCTGGAGAAACTTATTTTGTTTATTACTTTTAATTATTTCCCACCATAAAGGTAAGGCAAATTTGCCCAGTTAGCAGAGATGTGAGGAAAATTTTTCTATATAATAACTTTCACACATATCTTGTATCCTTTTTTGCCATATGGGGAAAAAAAACCTAATTGTGAATGTTGTTTACCACAACCCCTGTGGGTATGCACTCACCTCTGACACTGTGCTGTGGCCATCTACTCTCTACTGGTGTTATCTATGACCTTGATAAATGTGAGCCCTCCACTTATGGACAAGTGAGAAATAGCCATGATCCCATCAGTAGTCTTTGTGAATAATGCTTTAGCTTGGGACAAGTATAAAGTAAACTTAGCAGCAGATCCCTTTGGATTGTTGTGTTTACAAGCTAAGTCAGATACCTCATAAATTTTGGCAAACTACTCTTTCCATTAAAATAAAGCTGGAACCTTGGGCACCACAAGGGAGAATTTTCACTTTGCATTCTGTGAGGGAAGGAGCCTTTAGGAAAAGCTAATGTAGCCATTCACCCACTAGAAAAGTGGCTCAGCACTGATCTTTTCCACAGTGGCTACTAGATTCACACATGGTTATAGGATATGTCCTTTTGTTTTGAGCCACTAAACTCTCTTGTATGGAAGAGAAACTGGGAAGGGAGAATTGCCTTCATTTTGGAAATAGTGGATGATCTGAGTTGTATGAAGGGAAACACATGACTAAATGCCTCAAACATGTTTGAAAAAATGGATTCATATCCCTCTAAGATGGCATGTTTCGGGCACAAACTGGGGAGAATGGCTAGAGGTTGATCTCTTTGACAGTTACATCTGGATGAGGAGCTCTACACCATTCTCTTCAGGGTAGGGATGATAGCAAAACTCTAGACTCTTATGCAGGGATCCCTTGATCAGAGGTTTTGAGAGATTTAGTGTATAAACTGGCCATGTGAGCATCTATGCCTCTATAGTTCTTTATGCTTCCAGGTGGTTCATTTCCCTGTGTCTTTGAAAAATAACCCAAGTTTTTCATTGTCCCATTTCTTTTTTCTGCACTATAATATTTTGATTATGAATGTTGTATGTTTTAACAGCTGGAAAGACAAGTCCCTTTGTTTGCTGTTGTTTTTTCCTTCCAAATTTGGGTTAGAAATTTGTGGACTTTCAGTCTTTCATAAGACTTTCAGAATAATTCTTGAGTTCTTCAAAAGAAGGACCACATAGAAATGATGAAAAAAAAATTGAAAGCTAGCATTCAACTAGCTCTATGAGTCAGAGATTGTTACAAGCACTTTTATGTGTATTAATTTATTTAATACAAAAAACTCTACAAGGTAAAGACTTTTATTATCCCATTATACAAATGAAAGGCGAAACTGTAGAAAAATTAAATAAATTGATCTAAGTTACTCATTTAGTAATTGATATATCTGGAATTCAAATTCAGATCCTTTGTGTTTGGGATCATCTATAATTTTAAATTCTATGCTAAACTGAAAGTTTTTTTTTTCATTTTTGTTAATTCTTAGACATTGTGGTTTTACTTGTTACTGTGTATGGTATTTCATTTGATGCTTTGTCAGTAACATACATTAATAAATATTTTCTCCCAGATTGTGACTTGACTTTTAACTTTCTTTCTCTATTTTTTTGTACCAAAGTTTATAATCTTAACAAAATAAAATTTATTAATAATGAATTTGTACATTTTCTTCTTCTTCTTATGGCTATAAAGATGTTCTCTTACATTTTCTTAGGAGAATTTTAAAAATTACTTTTATTTTTTTATTAAATATGTTTATTATAATATATGTAATATTATTATATATTTGTAATATTATATTATATATAATTATATTATATTACACATATTATAACATATATAATATGTTATAATAATGTAATAATATATAATAATATATGTAATATTATACATATATTTATTTTTAAATATTATAATATTTTATATACAAAATACTATATTGTATATAATATATGTATGTATATTATACATATATAATATATTATATACAATATAGTATATTGTATATATTATACAAATACTATAATATTTGTATAATGTATGTATAATATATGTAATATTATACATATATTTATTTTTATTACAGTCTTCAATTTCTCTCATAAGACTTTGTGGACTTTGACCAAAGAAAGAGGAAGAGGAAGGAGAAAAAAATTTTTTTAATTTAAAGAATATCCTTCAAATCCCCATCCAACATTGTCGCTTTTTTGAAACCTGTTTATTTTATTTGACAATATAGTGTAGGGGCACCTGAGTGACTCAGTTGGTTTAGCATTTGACTCTTGGTTTCAGTTCAGGTCATGATCTCAGGGTCCTGGGCTGGAGTCCCGGGTCAGACTTCATTCTGAATATTGAGATTCTCTCTCTTCTTCTCCCTCTGTCCTCCCCTTCTCCCTCTGTCCCTCCCCTCAATTCCCATGGGCACACTCTAAACAAACAAACAAACAAATAAATACTTAAAAATATAGTGTAATGATTTTTTTCTGTTGTCATTAATGAATGCCTTATATTTCTTATAAAACATCATTATAATAAGATACCATTAAGAATTACATGATGGAAAAATAAATGCTATTATTATAGCAAGAGATCTGAGGATGGGAGCAAAGTAGGGGGAGGTATTATCTCCCTAGGTCTGTGTTTGCCAGGCTACAGATTGGCAGTGGCTGCATGTAGCCCTGCCTTATGGGCTGCATCTAAAGCTATCTATATACTGAGCTTCTCCATCTATGCCTCCAAGCTCAGGAGTGGCAATGGCTTCTCACTGTTGCTACCTTCATGCAGCTTCGTCATTTCTGTCCCTTTTCCTTAAGCTTGTATACCTCCTTATACAGCATTCCTCCATTAAACTTGTCCTCATTACTTCACTTGTTTCCTACGAGGCCTCTTGCTGATACAAATAGCTACAGAGGAAGGCTGCTGGATAGGATCAGTGACTTTGAATGCAATCATTGTTGAAACACAGGGTGTAAGAGATGAATATTTCTTTTCTATTGCTTTTTAACCTCTTCTTTATCTGTCTTTGGCCAAATCAACCCCAGAAGCTGGAGGACAAAGATCCTCATTGATGCAGAACAACGAGTTTAGTCTCTTGTGACCATAGAAGACTATCAAGTACAGAGGAAAGGTTGGGCAAATGGAGAAGATCAAGCACATGAACCAAACTCTTTGGTTCCCCAAAGGTGTATGATTATAAGAGAGGATGAGACAAAATTTTATTTCTTTCTTTAACATCTCTTTTTTATTTCAACTTAATTGAAATAAAATATTAAAAAAAACTTTACTATGTAAGTGTTACATAAGGTAAAAAGCTTGGGGTGCGGTGTAAAAGGGGGCTACTAGATAACCAAGAATGCAATCCTCTCTTTTTTCTCTCTTCCTCCTAACTTCTTTTAAGCATTCTCCAAATGTTTTCTGGGGTTTTAAGTGCACAAATGTGTGTGTGTGTGTGTGTGTGTGTGTGTGTGTGTGTGTGTGAGGTGTAGGAACAGGAAGAAGGGTAAAGGCCCGTGTATAGGAAAGGTATTCTTTTACTGTCACAGATCAGTCTACAAAAGAACATTCCATCATTCTATAATGTGACTGCTTCAGGAAGAGAGGGAACCAGTGAATTCTATGGGCAAAGGTCCAGAGTTGCCCTTCTTTGGCTATAAAGTGAGTTCTTTGATCAAGTGATGGTGTGTAGAATACCGTAGTGGTGGATAAGGGATTCTGTAAGTCCATAAATGATAGTTTTGGCAGAAGTATTGTACACAGGGAAGGCAAATCTCTATCTAGATTTATTCTGATATTTATCCTAGTATAAATATTTCTTCCATAAAGACAAAACATTGCCCATTCTATGACAGCAGTGGTTCAATGTAATCAACCTGTCATGAGGTAGCTAGCTGAACACCCTGGAGAATGATGCCATATCAAGATTTTATTGTTTGTCTCTACTGCTGGCCGACTAGGTCAGAAATGGGAATTCATCATAGCCACATCAACCTTTGTGAGTAGAAATCCATGTTGCCATGTATGTCCTCCATATCTGTCACCATGGTCACTTTGTTATGATCCTGCTGAGTGATGACAGGGGTGGCTGAGAAAATATGCTGACTGGTATCCATAAGAACAGGTCATCCTATTTACTTGGTTATTAAAACCCTCCTTTGCTGAGGTCACCCTTTGATGAACATTTACATGGACACAAATATCTTTATTTTTTTTTTGTCAGTTCAGACATATCTCTCCAGATGCTTCTTCCACAATTTTCTTTGTCATAACTTTTCCAATCATGTTTCCTCAAAGCCTCTGACTACTCATTTAAATAATTGGTGACAGCCCACAAACTGGTATGTCTGGCCGTCTCTCCTTCCAAACAAAGTGCACAACCAGATTCACTACGCAAGATTCTACCTACTGAAAATATTTCCTTTCACTTCTGTCCTTCAGGGATATCCTAGAAAGGTGATGTTGGCATATAGTACAGAGAACCATCTGTAGACCAGGCTTGAGTCTTCTCTTTCTCTTTCAAGGCTGGGAAAGAGAAGGCAGTGTAGCAGAAGTGGGGACCACAGGAATTCGGGCCACTTCTTCATGTGACTTAATCTTGTCCTCAGGGCCCATATGGAAAAATCATGTATATTTCACTTCTATTTGATAACAGAATGCTATGGAACTTTATGGCCTGGTGAATCAGATAACATCCAGTTCATGATAGGCAGCTTCGGTCTCATGGTAACAGCTTAGACCATAACCATAGCCTATGGTCAAGTGTTCTTTCTGTAGTGAGGCCCCGGTAACAGACCAAAAGCTATTCTCAGAGGGATTCTAGTTATCTTCAGAAGATGTTGTCAAAGACTCCAGACAGCACCTCTATCTGCCACTGACACTTCAAGCCCCACTGGATCTGCTAGGTCATATAGCCCAAGGGACAGAGCAGCTTGTACAGCAGTGTGGACCTCTTGCAGAGCTTTTTCTTGTTCTGGGCTCCACTCAAAACTAGTAGTTTTTCAGGTCACTCAGTGAGTAGGCCATAGTAACAGCCCCAAATGAGGAGTATATTATTGCCTCCAAAGTCCCAAGAGGCCAACTTAGCTTCATGTCTCTTTTTGGTTGAAGAGTAACCAGATGCAACAACTTATCCTTTACCTTAGAAGGAATATCCAGACATACCCTAGAAATTTCACTGAGGTGGAAGGCCCCTGAATATAATCAGATTTATTTTCTACCCTCTGACACACAATTGTCTTAACAATAAATCTAGAGCCATTGCTACTTCTTATGTACTAGGTCTGGGCAGCATAATGCCATCAGTGTAATGGACCAGTGTATTATCATCTAAAAGGAAAAGTGATCAAGGTCCTTTTAATTAAATTATGACATAGGATTGGAGAGTTGATATAGCCCTAAAGTAGAACAATAAAGATGTATTGCTGGCCTTGCCAGCTGAAAGCAAATTGCTTCTGGTGGACCTGATGGACAAGTATGGAGAAAAAGAATTTTGCAGATCAATAGCTGCATACCAGTTACCATGGGATGTATTAATTTGCTCAAGGAATAAAATCAGGTCTGGTGCAGTAGCAGCAAAAGGAGTCACCATTTGACTGAGATTATAATAATCAATTGTCTTTCTCCACCATCCATTAGTCTTCTGCACAGGACAAATATGAATTGAATGGGAATGTGGTGGAATCACCACCTCTGCATATTTCAAGCCTTTCATGATGGCACTAATCTCTGCAATACCTCTAAGAATGCTGTATTGATATTTTCCTAACGTTAAAGTTCCTAAAGCATTACTGATTTCCTCTTGGCCTTTCCCACATTATAGCCCCCACTCTACCAGTGAGGAAACCAATGTGAAGAATCTGCCAGCGGCGAGGTCAGTCTATTTCAATTATGCATTCTGAAACTGGATAAATGACCACAGAAGGATTTGGGGATCCATTGGACCCACTGTGAATGGGTTTCAGATAAAATCTATTAAAATGAGGTGCTACTATAACAAATACCTAAAAATGCAGAAGTAGCTATGAAAGTAGATAATGGATAGAGGCTACTTTTGAAGTGTATGGTGGCAAAGACTTGTTTTGCTATGAATGAACCATTATGGGTGATTTTGATGAGAGCTAGGAAAGAAAAGGGGAGAGCTAAAAAGAGAAAATTCTGAAAGAGAACTAAATTGACAAAACTCCAATCTTTGTAAAGAATACCGAAAAAACCCTCAACAATGTTGGTAGAAACATGGACATTAAAGGGTGTCTGATGAGGTCTCAGTTGAAAATGAGGAACATATTGGAAGCTGAAGGAAATATGGTCCTTGTTAGAAAAGTGGCAAAGAACTTGGCTAAATTGTGTTTTGTGGAAAGTAGAGTTTTCAAGGGTGGAATTGGATATTTAGCTGAACCTATTTCTAAGCAAAGTGTTGAACAAGTAGATTCATTCCTTCTGACTGCTTATAGTAAAAATTGAGAAGACATAAATGATTTAAAGACTGAATTGTTAATTAAAAAGGAAGGAGAAGTTGAAGAATGGGAATATTCTTAGCCTATCCATATTTTAAAAAATGAGAAAGCATGATTGAAAGAGAACACTAAGGGTGTGGCCAAATAATTATTTGGTGAGGAGATTAACTAGCCATCTTAACAGAAGTCAGGAGCAATGGTTCAACACAATGAAAGCATAACTTTGAAGACAATTCAGAAATCACTGTGGTGCACCTCCCTTCATAGGCTCAGAGTGGTTTCAAAGTAGGGGCAGTTGATGTCTGTGAGATCTAGGGGCAAGCTCTGGTGCTGCTCCCATTGCAGGCTCAGAGGCTCCCAGTACTCTGTGGTTACCTTTGGTGTGGCTCCAGTGGGTTCTGTGGGTCCAGAGGCCCTCTGTGGTTCAGGCTGTGGTGGTCACTCCTCTAGAAGGCAAGGGTAACACAACTGCTGGTGCACAGACTGTATGAGCTGTTTGGGTGAGGCTACACCTGAGTCTCCAAAGCAATAAAGTACCCTACTCAAGATTCCAGCTCTCCTGAGCTACAGAAATGGGTCCACAGCCCCAGCAGGCCTGGAAAGCAAAACATCAAGCCACAGAGGATTATCCTTAAGCCTTAAGATCTCATGTAGTTTGCCTCTTACTTTGGACTTACATAGACCCTATTATCCCTTTCTTCTTTCCTGTTTCTCCCTTTTAGAATAGGAATGTCTATCATATGGCTGTCCATCCTATGCATTGTTGTTTGGAAGCACATAATAAGTTGGTTTCACAAGTTCATAGCAGAAGAATTTGCCTCAGGATGAGTGGTACCTTGAGTCTCACCATTATCTCATTTAGATGATATTTAGATGAGATATTAGCCTTTAACATTGATCTTGAAAGGAGATAACATTTTAAGGGCTATTGGGATGAAATGAATGTATTTTGGATATGAGAAGGACATGAATTTGGAGCAGGTTAGGGACAAAAAGCTATAGACCAAATGTGTGTGGCTCCTCCATCCCACATACATATATTAAAGCCCAATTTCCAATGTAATTTGGATTTGGGAGCTTTGGGAAGTGATTAGGTCATAAGGATGGAACCCTTACAAATGGGATTAAAGCTCTTACAAAAGGGACTCCAGAGAGCTCCCTTGTCCTTTCTGCCATGTTAAGTCATAGTAAAAAGACGGCTATCTGTGAAGTAAGAAGGGGGCTCTCGCAGGACACTGAATCTTTTGGCACCTTAATCTTGGGCTTCTCAGGCTCCAGAACTCTGAAAAATACATTTTTGTTGTTTATAAGTCAGCTAGTCTTAGTTATAGAAGCCTGACTAGACTGAGATGATTGTATTTATTAATTGTGCAGTTAAAATTTTTTTGTTTAATATAAAAAGATGAGAATACTTCTACTTTTTAAAATTTCAAATTCCTGACTTAGTAGTTCCTGAGCATAAGAATCTTAGCTGACAACTCAAGATTCGGTCACATATCTGAGTCATCCTTTTTTAAAATCAGTTTTCTTAGAAACGATTCTCAATCTGAATAAACTCTAAGACACCCACCAGATACGCTCTTTGCCATTTGTTGGATTGTTTATTGGATTTCTGGTACTTTATATTATAAAGTTTTTGAAAATAAGAAATAAAAAAGAAAAATAAATATTGTTAAATAATGGTATCAGATAATTACAGTTTTAGTATATAGTATATAGTACTTAGTATATAAAGCACCAGGACAAGTTGTTTACTATCATGATTCCTGTGTTTGTAGAGGAATTCTTCATAACCAATTAAATTATTTAAGGAAAAAAAAACCACTTAGTGGCAGTAAAACCTTCTTTGGAAAAGCTAAAATCTATAAAATCATTTATATAAAGGGTGGACAGCCTTAATACTTTACTAGAAGTGATAAACAGCTAAGATTTGGTGATATAAGGATCAATTGTAAGAGAAGAAAGTTAAATCAAACTCTAGTATGCCTATAGTGGGGCCAAAAGAGGCCCCTCAATTACATAAGGGGTCAAAAGTTCCAGACTTTCAGTAGACAGACCTGGCTTGACGCTTTGGACATATTATTTAGTTTTTCTAATGATTCATTTTTCTTGATCAACACGAGCCTGTGTGCGTGAAGGAAACTTTGGAAAATCCAATATAATAGTCTGCTGGTGGTGGGGGTGACTCATCACCATTTGTCACACAGCAATCTTTTTTCCATCTAGAAGAATATGAGCTTCAAGAAGTGTCACCAGTGTGCCTAGAATATGATACTGCCAGGCCGTATGGAAAGAAAGATGTATGAAGTGTTCTGCAAATTTCTTTTATTTCTTGCTTTCTGTCTTGGGAGAGTAGGCATACTAGCAACTTCATAATATTTCTACTAAAGAATAGATGAGATCCTTCTAACAGCCTCCTCTCATTCAAGGATAGCTGTAATCGAATGTGATCATTGTCAAACACTGTAGTTGCAAAATAGGAGGTCAGTCGTATGCTGGGGCCAGTTCACACTGGCACATTTCTTCCCAGCTCAGGGACATCATATGGTATCTTGCAATCAGCCATCTGAGGTGCAAGTATTTACATCTCAGAAATTAGCAAATGCTACAAATCATCCCTTGCTCTGTCCTCCAGTTGGAAATCAGGTTGGTTAACATTTAACAGCACTCTGCACCACTGGATGTATTTTAGAACTTTCCAGCCAGACTCCTAACTTCCTTTGGATTGCCCAAGTCATCATAAACATTAGAGAGAAATGCATTACATTTACATAAACTCCATATAGATGTTTAATTAACCAATCTAAGGGTCATTAAAAGTCAAGAAAATCCTGAAATTTAATAAAAAACTTGAATAGAAATAATCAGGGCAAATGAAATAATTTAACCTAACTTACAGAGTTCCTGACATAAAGATGTGTGAATTTCAGATATTAAATACCTGGAATAGCATTATTTGTTATGAATTACCTAACAATATTTATATATATATATATATATACAAGTTCATCATTGCTTACTTGTATTTAATATCCATGCAGTTCATCTTATTACAAAGCAGATGACTATTAAATAAATGTTTATAGATATTACATTCTAATGAGATCTCAGACATTCCATCATGTAGTGATTGGATTTACAAACTTACTATGAATTTTTTCTTTTGAGACTACATGCATTTATACCTCTGATATAAGGCTTGAAAATGAGGGAACATACATTATATTCCTGTAGTAATGTGTGTTGGCAGCTCTGTTGCATCCCTCACGTTCCCAGGCACACTAAAACATGGTGGGTTACTGCTTTCTCTCCTTTCCACAGTGTAAATGGATGCACAGTATAAATGGATGCTCTCTTTCCTATAGAAAAAGAATCATTCTTGCTAGAGTAGATTATAATTCAGTGGAAATTGGTTTAAACATTATTATGTCCAGCAAGATAATAGGACCTCTTAGCTTTCAAGCCAATGAAATCCTCTACAGTTTACAGGGTAAATATATGACCCTCAAATAGTATTCACTTTAGTGGTAATAGATAGTCAACTTATGGTTTTAGTAATTTTTAACTTTTTCTTTTATTTAATTTATAGTGTCAAGTTGTAGGTAAGATTTCATAATAGAATTTGAATTTATTTTTACATGATTTAGATATATCCACCTAGTCTAATGAAGGATTTTTGTTCTCTGTAAACTTAAACCAAAGTGAAGGAATTATTTTGATAAAATACTCATCTGTCCAATTCTATTCTGCTCTTCATGCAATGTGTGCCCAAAGAGGTGCATAATTCTTTGCCAATAATATTTATTTCCTATTGGATTTTCTGATAACAAGGGTGTTTGTCCACGTTGATTTTACAAAAATGCATGCATTATTGAGAGAATAATTATAAATCAGGAGAGTCTGGGGGAAGGAGTGAGGGCTGAGTATAATAAGTACAGAAATAACAAGAAAATATGAAATTATTTCACTCAAGTATCCAATTGACTGGCTGTATAGTTCAAGTTCACAGAAAAACAAACAGCTCACATGTCTAACTTTTTTACTTGCTTAGCTCAAAACTGAGTTGTAAAAAGAGATGAGAAGTGACTTTGACTAAACGGCTTTTCACCTGCTTAATGAGTTGAGAATGTGGTGTTTATTATCTTTTCTGAGATCTAACTATTCATTGGTACTCACTGCCAAAATCACAAGTTGTTAATGTGGCATCTATCTGGAAGCTTGTACTGAGCATAAGGCTTTTACTTATGTTTTCATAAGGATAAAGTTATCGTAATTTTTGTATACTTGAAGGCTTCCGTTTTAAGAAGAAATTAAATGCATCACTCACACAGTTTTTCAGGTGTTTATATTGGTCAACAAGGAGAAGTGCTTATGTGGAAGCCTAATGAGAATTAGACATACAATTCAGCAGAAACTGATGACGTTTTCAGCTGAATGAAAGGATTCTGTTGGTACAAAATTAATCGTGAGTTATTGGCTTATTGCATCTGTATCTTCGAAGTCTGGCAGATCAGTACAAAGTGTGCAGCTATGCTTTTCCTCCAGATGCATGGCACATTGAGCATGCAAAGGAAGGATTTTTCTATCCCACAATCTTTGAAATTCCACAAGAAATTGATGACAAACAACAACAAAAATCAATGAATTCTTTTTCAATAATACAAAATTCTTGACGGTATGGAACAACCCCATTTCCCCTCCAGGAGAATACGAACATCATATTTAAACTACACGAAATATGGATGATATTTAGAGGACAATCATCTGATAGAAAAACCCTTCATTGTATAGCGTAATACATATCAACGAGGAGTGTGAAAAAGATGTAAGGGTTCATTCTGGAAAAGTTAATCTTCTGATGCAAATCCAAAACATCACAGATGTGTATGTTTAATTGGAAGCAGCTTCCAGCAGCAGGATTTGAAGGGCCAATATATGGATTGATTGAGATGGAAGTCTATTCTTTATGTCTATGAGACTCCTTTCTTTTGCTCTTCACATCTTTTTTTATCTAACTACTCCTATATTCAATTCCTGTTTTTCCACTACCATTTTAAACATTTTGGCTGATAAATCTGTGTGGGCCACAATTTACCAACAGAAAGTTATATTTCTTCATTGTGAGGGCTGCAGTTTCTTTGAAAGGTATAACATTTACCTTGGGGAGCAGGAGTATAGTCTTACTTTACAGTGCATGTCTACGGAATGTATATCTCAAACATATATCAACTGAAATTGTGGTAAATATACTAGCTAACACTTATCGAGCACTTATGCAAGTATGCTAGACAATGCACTTTATAGTGTTTTGAAGTAGGGCATGTTATTTTTATTTATTTTACAGATGAGGGAGTTGAAACAAACAGTTTATGTAATTTGCCCAAGGTGATACAGCTATTAAATAACAGAGCCAGGATTAAAATTTGAATAGTCTTGTCTTCAGTCTCTGCATCTTAACCTCCTATAGGATCATATGATAATATACAGATAGAAAGTTCTTGAAAAATTGATGCTTAAATTTTCTTTAGCTTTCTGAACTGTGGGATTTTCCATTTTTGTTAGTGAACCCATTATTTCACTAATCACTGCAGTTCAAAACCATGGCATCATCTTAGATTCTTTGCTCTTCATGCTTATATCTAATTAGCTGCCAATTTCTGTACTTTTCTTTTTGCAAAGTCTCTTGAATCTGGCTCTCGCCTTCCATTTCCATTGCTAAATTATTTTGCAGGATTTTAATATCCTCATATGAATTATGAACAAGCAATTCCAGTTTCCTTTTATTCTAATCTATTTACTGAAATGCTACATTGAATCTAGCTGTACTTTGTTACAATGAAGCAGGCCTGTTGACTAGTCCCCAAATATTCCTTGCAGGTTCCCATCTATATATTTTTCACATGTTATTCTCCACCTGTCAGTATCTTACATACAAGGACAAATCTCAAATGGTCACTTTCTTTGTAAAGCCTTTTCTGGACCATCTAAGCAGATGTGGGAAGGATAATTATTTTAGATAATAATATCCAATACAATTTATCTTCCTTTGACTGTAGGAGAGCACGTAGATTGGGAGGTATTGTTGCAATATCTTTGGAAATACTATCTGAAAAATAGAAGGCTTTGTTATTTTATCTTTCGCATTTAGATCACAACCACATGAAATTAATTACTGAAAATGGCATGAGGTAGAGTGAAGATATAGATATTTCTGATATTTGGATATTTAATCGATCCTTTGTACCTAAAGGACTAGCAATCCTTTGCTATTTATGCAGTGACACTTTTTTCATAAATTAGGTTTTCATAAATGTGTAGATCTGTTTCTGCATGTACTATTCTATTACAATATCCTATTTTTCTATTCATGTCCTGTGGAATTTTGTCTTAATTTCTTAATTATTTAATTACCATTCCTTTATAAGTCTTGCTCTTTGGTCCTGTAAATGTTTTCCTTTTCAACATTATTTTGATTATTCTTGGTTCTTTGCATTTCTATATACACTATAAAATAAGCTTGTTAATTTCACAGAGTATTCACTGGTCTGAAATAAAAGTTAAAAAGCAGACAAGTTAGGATTCAAACTAATATCCATCTACAGCACTGAACACTTTACACTGAATGGATACAGATATTTAGATATATTAGTAAAAATCAGTATTTCTATATTCAGTAAACTGTATCTAGAGAAGCAAGACATAAGCAAATAAATTGTTTGGTGACAAGATTAGGTAAAAATTTAGAGACTAGATGTGTATTTGAAAAGTTCAGATAACAGTCCAAAGACTAAATAGGAGCTTTTGAAGAGGATGGCCAGGGAAAAATTCACGATAGTAGGTTAATGTGTATTGACAGATAGAGAAGGCTTTGGGAGGCAGAGAGGAAGGAGACAGGGCATCAGGAGAGTGAAAATCCAAGGATAAAAGAAGGTAAGAGAGAGATATTTGGGTGGCAGTTAAGATGACAGTTAAGGGTGACATTTTACCTAAAGAAGCATTTTGAACATGTATTTGTACAAAAGTCACATCTGTTAACCTTATCATCTTTCAATATTTTATGATGAAGTTGATGAGGGAATGACACATTAGGAAGACACTGAAAAAAATAAAAATACTTTTTAATGCCTGGAAAGGGAGATAAATTTGGGTGGAGGATATGATATTGAGTAGAAAGTAACTGTACAGAACATCAGAGAGAGAGAGAGTAGATATTTTGTGGGAGGGATAAGAATAAAGAAAAATGATCCCAAAACCATATGGGTTTTTAAAAAGGAATTTTAAGTTATTGACATTTTGTTCCTGCTTTGACTATTTATAGAATCACATAAAAATGAGTAGTTACTCAAAATATGGCATTAAAAACTAAAGAAAATAAAAGAAACAAGGAAAAATGTGAACATAACATTTGTGGAGCATTTTCTATGTGTCAGGCATTATGTCACATATTTTATATTATCTTATTAGAGTTACTCAGTGGTGTCTGTGAATTAGATCTTTTATTATTCCCATTTTACAAATAAAGAATCTGAAGTTGAAAGAGTAACTTTCTCAAGATCTCAGTTGGTTATTGGCTGATCTTGAACTTTAAAGTTTGGATACATCACTACCTCATAATACTGCTGCGGATAAATAATATACTCATAGAAATTGAGATGATAGACAATTCCAGGCTTTGTAAGTGAAAGACACTCTACAGGTAATATAATTCGTCTGTTTTATGGCATACTTTGCTACAAGGTTCTAGTTTCATTCTAAATTAATTTTTAAAACTTTATCATAGCTTATTTCATGATTGGATGCTCCAGCATTTTACCTACAAGGCTAATAACACTTGTCTGAATTAAGTTTGTGTTTCACAATTAAATCCTTCTGATAAATTCTGATTTAAATTTATTATGGCTATCAATATCCTGGTGGCTGGAGCTAGTTGGGCCCTCACAAAAAATGAGCAAACAACAAACAAGCAAACTCTCCTTCCTCAATACAAAAGCTATTTACTAAAGGAATAAATGTTAAAGCAGCTTTTTCTACATCTTGAAAAGCTATTAATAAATCTGTAGCCAAAAGGTCCTGAAAAGATGTAATGTCTTCTGACATTTTCTATTTAGAAAATATCTGGAAGCCAAAGTTTTAATTGTAATCAGTCACTATAATGTTTAAACCCAGCAGCTTTTTACGTTTAAGAAAAAAATTGTAGTTCGGCAATGGAAATGTCTAAAACAATACAATAGGCTTTATTTTCTGAAGCTTTTACTAATAATTCCAATCTTTAAATTTTGTTTTAACTCTTCTTTAATAAAAACAAAAACAACAATCATGACAATAGCATTATGAGACTAAGAAAACTCTAGAATATCATACGTGCATAGATTTCCTTGCTTTTTTTGAGGATTAAACTCTATCTGGACATAAAATAGTGTGTTTTGCATAACAGCTGTCTAAAGCAAAGTTGACAAATTTTAGTTTTTATTTAATTCTACTACACTATTAAGTATATCAGATTCTAAGAAATTCATAATGTGAAAATATATTTTAAAATCCTGTAATTTCTCTTCAAATGTTAAGTAAATATCTTATGTAACCAGATTATCTCTTTGCACACAACAGGATCAATAGTAAGTCTTCAATTTCAAAGAAAATAAGAATAAGATAGAAAGTTAATTAAAAATAAAAATTCCCTATTCCATTGTCACTATTTTAATTCAGTACATTGGGAATGGGGTTCAGAAACCATATGTTTAATAAATGCCTCAGTTTATTCCATGCAGGAACTCTGGAGATCATAATTGGTGATATGTCAATCAAAAGATTTATGCCAAAGTTTTTAGATTTAGTACTTTTACTAATGGGGAAAAGACCAACCAGGATACTTGTTATTTAAAGATATGTGTTTGGTATACTAACCTTTTTTGCTGTTAAAATCCCAGTCCTGAAGTTTGACTCTGGTAATCATGAAGTAGCTTGAGAACTACTAGAAACCTGAATAAAACACAAGATATCAGTTTGAACTCTTGAGTATTACACAGGCAGTAAGGATTAGAGGATTTAAGATCTCAAGAAAAGAGAATAAAAAAATGAAACTGATATTTAGCGTTGGTTTTCCTTTCTTTGGTGATCGAGAGCCTGAGCATCTGAGCAGAATTCTGAGCAATATTATAGATCATGATGGGAGTGTAGAAATTGGAATTCCAGGTCCTATGAAGAATAAGAGCTTTGGTGATTTATACATACCTATACGTATATACTGATATAAATATACCTATATATCTATTTATTCCTCTTAACTCTCATTTGAGTAATGATACAGACTCTGAGCTAGAACAAACTGAATTTAAGCCATGAGTGTTTTGGGGTCAGTTGCCTGGTATTCTTTATCAGAACGACTTTGCACTTATTCATTCATTTGGTAAATATGTAATGTGTGTCTACCATATTCCAGAGAGTTTAGAATATATTTTAAAAGATAATGCCTGCTTCATTAGATTGTTGTGAGAATTATAATTTGGTGATTTTCAGCATCTAGCACCATGACTGGTATATAATGGTTCTCAATAAATATATGCTGAATAAAATAATTTATCAAAGCTGATAAAATAATCTAACAAATATGACTTTTAATGGAACTCTCCTTTTGTCTCATACATTTTCATTTGCTCTATTAAGAAATCTAAACATCATATAAATTATTATTTCCTAATTTAATTTTTATAATATGTTTAAAAGAAGTTTATCATAATAATTTTATTTCATATATGAAAACAAAGAATAACTTGAAAGGAGATGACAAGTTCATACTTGTCCTAAATCTTACTCAAATGTCTCATATTCTGGTTCCTTTTGTTTGTTTATTTTAGATGAGATTCCTTTATTTTTTACTGAGACATAATTGACATATAACATTTTATTATTTTTAGATGTACAACCTAATGATTTAATATATGGATGTATTGCAAAATGATTATCACAGTAAGTTTAGTTATCCATCACAACACAATGTAACAAAAAAAATTTTTGTAGCGAAAATTTTTAAGATCAATTCTCTTATCAGTTTGCAAGTACAATACATTATTGTTATCCATACTTTCCATGCTGTACTTTACATCCCAGAACTTATTTATCATATAGCTGGATGTTTCTACCTTTTGATCATCTTCATTCATTTTGCACCCCATCCCCAACCTCTGGCAACCACTTATCCATCTCTTTATCTGTGCATTTGTTTGTTTTTTAAGATTCCACATATAAGTATTTGTCTTTCTCTGTCTTATTTCACTTAGCAGGATGCCTAAAAGTCCATCTAGTGTTGTAAATCACGGGTTTCCTGATTTTTCATGACTGAATAATATTCTGTTGTATATATACCCATACCCTCATTTTCTTTATCCATTAATCCATCAATGAATACTTAAGTTGTTTCCGTTCCTTGGCTATTGAAATAACACTGCAATGAACATGGGGGTGCAAATATCTTTTCAAGATAGTGATTTCATTTCCTTTGGATGAATCCCCACAAGTGGAATTGCTGGGTCATAGGCTAGATTCTTGGCATTGTCCTTTTGAAGGTGTTTCTATCCTCTGTAAAATTCTTCTAAATTCAGTCCAAAATTCATCTTAAACCAAGGCCAAGCTATCCAGCCTTAGAGTCAATGCTAAGCAGCATGCTATCTAGCAAGATACGTCTAATTACTTGACTATTGGAGTTCTGTGTAATGTTAGCTCTTTTTAAATACAAAATAAAAATACTAATGTTTGCTAGACATATGTGAATATTTTACAAAAAGTTATAATAGGTTCTAAAATATGAATTCTAGATATGAATAAAATTGTCATTCTGAAAACATTTCATAAGAAAACCATTTGAGTTTAAAAATATTCTGCCTATGATAAAGTTGATCCTATAAGGTAGCGATAAATTAATAATGAGAAGACAAGCACCAAGACTTTTTTAAAGTCCTTCTATTCAACTTAGAAACCTTTCTTAATTGGGATCCCTTGCCAACACCCTCCAGTAATAGAATACTGCATCTGTCTTCTTAAACTCAAAAATTGAAAATTGCCTTTAAAATTGCAGAAGTAGTTTTTTTTCTCTCTAAAGTGCAACATAACTTTTAATAATAGAGTTCCTTAATTTTGGTATTTCTCCCCCCCCCCCACTTAAGTTGCATTAATATCATTTTGATCTACATATACAGAATTTTAATTACACTACATTTTTCATTCTTATATGCATTCACTTATTCATTCTTTCGGTATTTATTGTGTAGAAACAATTGATATCAAACTTGCAAAGTCCATGATATTTATTGCCAAGAATCTCAATCTATTGGGGTTTGGAGTATTGCTAGAGATAAATGCTAAGATTGATATATAAAGAGGAAGTGCTGATCTTTACAAATATGGTGAACACATAAGAAACTTCTGTGTATCCATATATCTACTTCGAAGATAATTGAAGAAATGTAAGGACTGATGAAATAAAGACTCAAAATGCAGTATATTGGAAGTTTCTCATACGGGTCTGCATTTGAAAAAGAACTAAAAGAAAGCAAAAGCAAAGAACTTGCCTGGTTGTTTGGTGTTCTGCAGGCACAAGTTCCCCATTTTTAAGAGTAATGGATTATGGATCAGAAGTGAAGTCTGCAGATGAACTTCATTTTTTGGCTAAGTGACAATACCTGACCTCCTAAACATCAAGGACTGGATCTTGGTAGGATAATATCACTAGGGCTTGACCCAGCTCTGGCATATACTGGGTAAACAATGAAATTGTTGAGCTACTGATTGGTTCAGAATTCATTATAATCATCAATAAAGAACATGGGTTTTTTTCACTTGAACTTCATAAATTTCTTTCCATGGTTAAATTTCAGGAAGTTGTGTCAGATGTTTGAAATGTAGGCAAACATTTACATGGGCTTATGAGTTCTTATAGTAAAATTCTATTCTGGAGAGATATCTGATTATTTATACATTGTAAAACTCTATAGTTCTAGCAGCACTGTAGAAATAGTCTGAAGTGATTCTACAGCTACTAAATTAAACATATTCAAAGCATTGACAAAGTTATATCAATAATAGTGTGATTATATACCTCTGATGAGTATGACTTGCCCATAAACATGCCATACATTTGAATAAAACTGAACAAAAACTTAAAAATATCTATTTATTAGCCACTGCCTTCGGCTCAGGTCATGATCCCAGGGTCCTGTGATCGAGCCCCCCATCGGGCTCTCTGCTCAGCAGGGAGCCTGCTTCTTCCCCTCTCTCTGCCTGCCTCTCTGCCTGCTTGTCATCTCTCTCTGTCAAATAAATAAATTAAAAATCTTAAAAAAAATCTATATATTTTAATATATCGGGACACATGGTATTTTTAAAGCAAAATACCTAGAACATGGACTGAACACTTTTATCATATTTTAGCATTATGCTGCATGGACATAATCTACGCAATTTCTGTGGAGCAATGAGCAGTAGGTTATACCAGCTGGTTATTACCTGAAAAATCAGGTCTATTTTAACTGCATGGGAAATAACATTTTAGCTACAAAATTGTCATTCTGAAATATACATCACAGGTCAGCTTGCTCAGTTCTTCAGGAGGTAAGGAATTCCTCCTTGTTGGACTACCACAAAGCATTCATAAATATGATTAAGATCCTTTTGAGATTTTAATATCTAATAGATCCTATCTCCTGTATCATAGCATATGACCTGTGACCCAGCTCCTGCCAAACACTTGTGAAGGTATCTGGAACTTGAGATGCCTAATGAACCTATTCACTATCCATTAGCTCCCCAACCCCCCAGGCCACCAGAATTTGTATAATCACCTTTGGTTTCTCCCAGCATAATTCTGGATTTCTACAATAAAGAAAGATAGACCTATAGAGGTAAAAATCATACAAGATATCATTTAATAATTAATTGATAAGGTCTTTTTACTCACTAACATAGGGGAGTCCTATTTTTTTAAAAAATATTTATTTATTTTTTTAAAAAAGATTTTATTTATTTGACAGACAGAAATCACAAGGAGGCAGAGAAGCAGGCAGAGAGAGAGAGAGGGAAGCAGGTTCCCCGTTGAGCAGAGAGCCCGATGTGGGGCTTGATCCCAGGACCCTGGGATCACGACCTGAGCCGAAGGCAGTGGCTTTAACCCACTGAGCCACCCAGGCGCCTGGAGTCCTATTTTTTAAACAAAATTTCAAAACACATTTTTATGTTTGCAATGTCTGGATAGCTAGAAATCACATTAGGTAGGCTGCCTCCTCAAAGCAGTGATCAGTATTATTAGAATGAGGATCCCCAAGCTATAAGGAATATAATACAGTACAAGCCACCTACACTGAAGTCTTCTGACAACTCAGTCCTGAGAAACATAGCTTAGAATTTAGGTGAAGGTGGAACTGACCCTCTGAGCATTTAAAAAGCAGTCCTAACATGCTTTTGGTAAAGCCATGAATTTTACGCTTTAGGCTTTTAATTAGTTTTAGTGTCTCTAACTTACTTTTTATGTAATAGTTACTTTTTGAGCACCTTTTTGAGTTACTGTACTGGGTGCTTTGCATATTTTTACATAAGAGCTTCAAAAATCCTTATGGAGTAGTTTTTCCAAATTAGAAAGTGGGAAAACTGAAGCTCAGACAGATCAAATAATTTGCTCAAGTTCAAACCATTTGTCAGCAAGCTGCCGTTGGACCTAAAACCAAAGACCTCATTCCTTAGTCTCTCCATCACTTGAAACACTTTGCCAGTTTCCCAGCAGGTCAGAAGCAAAGAATTAGATGGAAAACTGGAAGGCTGTCTGATGCTGGCACAAAAATGGAAAGAGAAGTGTTGTATGCTTGGATTTCTAAGACTCTGGCTCTCTCTCAGAGGTCCTGTTAGGTCACAGCAGGAAGTATGAATCATTTCTTTGACCCAAATGGAATCCATTTATGGCTGAGGAGCAATGTCTCTGAGACAGAGGACTAGTATTCCCAGCTTCCTCCTGTTTTGGAGAAATTGTTCTGTGACAAGTGTCATAACTCAGGACAGTATATCTCAAACTTTTGCTTGTACAAATCCTCTTTCAAAGAAAATTTTTCTCAACAACTCCTAATGCAGAAGTGAATTCTTTAATTACAGTATACCATATTACTGTATAAACTTCACAATGGGTATTAATTTCTTATGTTTATAATTCTTATATACCTTTGAAACAATACAGATACACAAAAAGTATAACAAAAATAAAACAATTTCAAACTAATCATATTGATATTTAAAAGATGTTTTATTGAAGTGAAACAGACATACCTATAATAAAGTATATGAATCAAGTTTTAAGTTGTATGAATTTTATACACTTTGTTTATTTATTTATCTGAGAGAGAGAGAGTGAGCATGAGTTGGGGGGAGAGCCAAAGGGAGAGGAAGAAGCAGACTCCCCACTGAGCAGGGAGCCCAGTACCCTGACATCATGACCTGAGCTAAAGGCAGACGCTTAAGCGACTGAGCCACCCAGGCGCCCCCCACACTATTTATTTTTATATTCACCCAAGTAATGACCTCATGAATCAAGATATAAAATATTTATAGATCCCCAAAGGACTACTTCATATCCTTTTGCAATCAGTACTGTCACCATCCACTGCTTTGCCACAGGTGTAGGCACAATTTTGAAGCTAGTTTTCTTCTTCCTGAAATTCATATAAATAGGAACATACAGATTCCTTCATATCTTCCTTCTTTCCTTTAGTATGCTGTCTTTGAGACTCTTCAAAAACTCTCCTTAACACAATGATGAGTGCTTTTTGTTAACATGCAATTGCTTCTGAAAACACAAGCACAAGCTGACGACAAATGTGCTTGATTGGTGGTGTTTGACAATCCCAGACTAGCATGTGTCCTCTGATTATGCATTTTCCCCACCTTTTTTTGTTTTGTTTTAGAGTATAACCATCACAAAAGTACAAAATTAAAAATTTCAACAGATCATCTGTGGAACTCCAAAATCTGTGGGCTCTGTTTTGGTATATCCTGATTTAGAAGGAGGAATTCTCTAGTACCTACTCATTTAAGCCTTGACAGATATCCGAGTAACAGCTGGTTCTGATGTGCTTTCATGGGGAAACTCTTTCAGAAGAGAAACAAAACTTCTCTTTTGCCACTTAACTTGGTTGGGTACCAGTGCTGATTCAGAAAGACATTGGTTTTTTAGCTAATGAGTTGTTTCCTTTTCAGCTTACTTGGGCAAAATTTGAGCTTATCCCATTAATGCCAACAATACTCGCAGGTTCTTCCAAAACTGCATCTAGGTTCAGCACTATATTTCAGGGAAAGTTACAATGGGGACCCTGCAAATAACTAGAACAATAGCCATAATGTCAGGATAATGTTCTTCTTTTGTAACCAAGCGAATTGATAAAAAGGATTGACACTATCCTACCTTTGCTCTCAGGAGGGCTGTTAGGAAGGCTCTGTAATGAAATCGGGGACAATAAAAGGACCCTGTCATGCCATTTGTAAAATTCTTTATAGCAGCCCTTGAAATTAAATGCATTCTTTATAGCTATGCTTATATTGTAGTTTTATTCAAGTACTTATTTGAGATCTTTGGGGAAGAGTGTTCTTACAGGCATGGAAAAAGTTGTAAAAGTGAGGTGAAAGTAGAAATAAATAAGTGGTAGTGCTTAAACAATA
Source organism: Mustela erminea (assembly GCF_009829155.1). Lineage (NCBI taxonomy): Eukaryota > Metazoa > Chordata > Mammalia > Carnivora > Mustelidae > Mustela > Mustela erminea. The sequence continues at coordinate 105,564,422 of NC_045617.1, read as the reverse complement.
TTCCCTCAGCTTAGAATGCTCCAATAGAGACACTATAAAACAATAATTAATAATTTGTCAGCTAGATAATAATTGTTTTCTTTATTTATATGTAGAGTCAGACTCTCTTTTCATCTGAGAAACAAAATGAACGTGGCATGCTCAAAATCAGACTACTAGAGGAAACTAGCTGAATGCAAAATATATGTCAGTAGTTTTCAAAGCTGATCACAAGTTTCACCACTTACTGGAAAATTCTAATGCAGATAAATCAGAACAAATGGGTCAGAGAGTTTTTATTACTTTAATCCCAATGGCCATGTAATGGAATAAAAGTTCTAAATTTTCCTTTAGACTTGACTTAGCTCTCTTAGGTAAATACCTATGACTTCTCAGAGAAATATCTCTTACCACACGTTTCATTATTTTATGGTTTGCTAAGTTTGGGGAATTACCTAAATCAAATATAACCAACCTATAAACCAATCCACCACACAAACAAACCAACAAATATACATAGTTTGGTACTAAAGCCTTTTTCCGCAAAGAGTAGAAAATAGGTTTTCTTTTCTTTCTTTCTTTCTTTTTTTTTTTTTTTGGTTGTCTGAAGGAGCTACAGATTTATCATCTCATAAAGCTATTTTTCTTGAGTAAGAAAGAATGCAAAATAAAGAAAAATTGTATAAAAATTAATTTTAAATGAAAGGATGAGTATTAGTTTTAAATGTTTGGTATATACCAGAAGGGATCACATCTCTTATTACTTACTTGTGCGGGTATAGGGAATCACATTATCTCTATTTTTAGGTGGCTCTTCGTAGTAGTCATTAGTAAAATCTCAGAGTAATTTGTGATTGTCCTTGAAATCTGCAGAATGGCAATTTGTTGCCTTCTGAAGTTAGCTGCGTTCATGCAACTTGCCTTGTCAGTGAAATGTAAGAAGTGATACTGGTCATTTCCAGAAGACCCTTTTAAGAGCTAACTTGTGACTTACCTCTCAGTCTTTCTCTCTGATATGTTGACTCCAGAGAATGGCTGTTGTATTAGCCTGTTTCCCAGACATCCCGAGGATGACATGAGGCAGAACCTCAGCTAGACCAGGATGGACTATGAGCATGAATGAGAAATATAACTTACTGTTTGAAGATTGGGGTGTTTGTGTTACTGGGTCTTGACTGTGGGAGTTCCATTTCATCCAGTGTCAATGGCAAAAATCAACACAGACAACTCACCCACCTGTGTGCTCAGGCTCTAAAAGAGAACATACATGAGGAAAAAGGCAAGAGAGATACAGAAAGGTAGAGGTGAGTTATGGTTAAGTAAAAGAAGGAAAGAGAAGAAATATTTAGAGAAAGGTAAAGGTAGGCCAGAATATATTTTGAGGATTATTATTCTTTAAAGATTTATTTATTTTTTTTATTTTAGAGAGAGAAATGGTTGGGAAGGGGCAGAGGGAGAAGAAGGGTGAATCTCACGCAGACTCCCTGCTGAGCGTGGAGCCTGATGCTGAGCTCGATCCCATGATCCTGAATCACGACCGGAACCAAAATCAAGAGCCAGCTGCTCAACTGACTAAGGCACCCAGATGCCCCTATTTTGGTTATTTTTAATTCAAATGATTGTTTTCTAGGGTATTCATTTTATCTCACTTAAAGAGTGTATTATGAAGACAAGAACTTGGAAAGAAAAGAATAAAATCTTATTTTAGGTAAAATTCCATATTATTTTATTTCTGTACACTTGTACACTACTGTACACTTGTATTTTATTTCTGTACACTTCTGTACTTCTGTACACATGATTAGAGAGTGAAAGAGCCTATAAAATCTCATGGTTTAGCATGAAATGATTGATTATGGTCTTAAATGCTCCTGTGGGAAACTCAGAGATCACTGATTGTGACAGCTTGGCAAATGTAGCTGATGAAGACAAAGGCAAAACATACCAAGTCTGTTTGCATCACGACAACAACCACAACACATATTGAAAAGTGGCAAATTCAGATACTTAGAACATTTTGTCTGAACATCATCAGTCAGCTGCACGGACTCAGTATTTATTTTGCTTTTAAGACACTGCTAAGAAGAAAGAACATTCTAACTTAATAACTCAATTTGTTTGCTAGTAAAATCACCCATTCAATACCAACAGAAGAGATCATACACATTAACTAAGCTGCAAATAGACAAAAAGAATCAAAACAAAAAAACAGATGTACTGGGACTCTTTCATTAGATTGTGAAGCTAATTCAATTCAAGAATCATTTAGTATTTGCCACATGCTTTGTTCAGAATCCATGATGTGCTACTCACACCATCCAGCAAAGCAAAATGACAAGAACACAATATCAGCAATTAACTCTCTCAGAATTCTTACTAATTGCTGAGACTTTTTCTGAAGTGCTTTAATATAAAAATATAAAGTGCTTTAATATAAAAGTTATCTAATCCTCTCTACCACACAGTTAGGTTGTTATTATTATAATGTTGCTTTATAGATGAAAAACTGAGGCAAAGAGAGGTTAAGGAACTTGCCTGAGGTCTCGTGGTTAGTGAGTAGAGAAGCCCAGAATCAAACCCAAATAATAAGGCTCCAGGGCTTGTAAATTTTCTATTTTGTTGTTTTTGGAAAGAGGGCAGCAAATTAGAGAAACCCAATCATGAAGTCAGAATCTGATTTCTGATGAAGGTGATTAGTTCCTATTCTGGATGTAAAATTGCAAAATAATATTAGAATTGCAAAAATGCTTTTTTAAAAAAGAAAATAAACCATTCTTTATGTTCTCACTCTCCATGGTTACATCATTTTTTCCATTATAAATTTATAATTTTCCATTATAAATTTTTCCATTAATATTCATTGTTATTCTGGACTTTATTCAAATGCATAAGGAATTTTTATATTGTTGGAAGCTTAATATATAATTTTATATTCCATTTATTTTGTCTTTCTCCTAAGTAATTACATATCCCAATGCAGCTTTTAATAGTTACATTGGAATGTATGTCTAATATTTCATGGAGTTGATATACCAGAATTTATTAAATTATTTTCTGTCAGCCATTTTACTCTTTATAATTATAATTATAATTGTTATTATTATTTTGCAAATAATGCTTCAATGGTTTTTTCCAAAATAGTTCCTTAGGAAGAACCTACTACCATAGATTTACTTATAATTCATGAGTCTCCTTGTAATTCATGCATTTCATTGCCAAATTATGTTCTAATTATTCTGTCAGCAGTGTAAAAACACAATAACATTACCATGACTTCACCAGCATTTAGAATTATCATTATTTTATATTTTTGTTGCTTTAGAAGGTGTGAAATGGTATGTGCTATTTAATTAGTTTCTTTGATGTAGCGGGGCCATAAACTGGTGCCCTATGCTCTGATGCATAAAAAAATATGCAGTTATTTTTATTTCCTAGGCAATCTCATCTCTTTTTATGTGTCAGTTGATAGTGTCTCTGCTTAACACTTAGTCTATTCAGAGTTAATTCTTTACTAGAACTGATTTAGCTTTTTAAGACTGTTCAGTCTTAGGTAAATGGTAAGCCTTAGGTAATGCTCAGTCTCAGAATAGGTCCTTAGGGAAATGGTTAGTCTTTTATGGTTGCACCCAACCTCCTCCACCTTTTCATATTGGAGTCTGGAGGGGAAGTCTAAGGGGAACTATTTTGTCCTTACAGGGAAAGGACAGAGGAGGCCTCAGCTCTCTGCCTGTTCCCCAGATACTCAGTAATTTCTGTTGAGGAGTGGCTGATGTGGGTTCTGATTTTTGTATTAGTAAATATTCAGGTACCGCTGATGCCACTGATGATTTGCGACTTCTGGGAGTGACTATTGGCACCTCATACAGAAGCTGTTGCCCTGAACAGTAAATCCCAACACACAGCAGCCACTTTGTTTTGACACGAGACCCCTGCTTGCTCTGCTGGAACACAGCCTCTGCCTCCCTGGCCGCTCCCATAACTGCTGCCCTGCGGATGCTCCTGGCAACATCTACATCTCTGCCGTGGGAAGCCTGGAGGGCTGCCGGCATGTAGGTCATTTATCTGGACATCTTCCACTAACAGCGCAGCACCATTATCCTACACCGTGTTAATATTAATCATGGGAGGGGGTCCTCTGCTAGAGGCTTTAAGCTGCCCAAACTTGACAGGGAGAGAATTCCAGCAGCATCCAGGCTTTCCAGTGGTCCTGGTCTCTCTAAATATAGTTAAATATGTTTTACTGGACATTCCCTCTTTGAGCTCCATTAAAAGAGGATGCACAGAAGGATATGTACTGTCTGTATTCATTCCCCCCATTCCTTTCTTTTTCTTTTGAAATCTGCTAAGCAAGAAGGGACAGATTTTATTTTTCAGATCCTATATGTTACATCCTGTTTCTTCTAAAGTGTTACTCACACTCCCTCCTTCTGTGCGTTCAGTGGCAATCAGGAGACGTGTAGGGAGAGCAGTAGGTGGCCAAACAAGAAACAAAAATTTATCTTTTTAAACTTTTAAAACTTAAATGCACTTGTATTGTAAAATGCACAAATCTAAGGGCACCTGGGTTGCACAGTTAAGCATCTGACTTGTGATTTTGACTCAGGTCTTGATCTTGGGGTGGTGAGATCAAGCCCTGCACAGAGCTTCATTATCAGTGGGGAGTTTGCTTGAGATTCTTTCTCTCTCCTCTCTCTGCCCCTCCCTGCCCTCTCTCAAATAAATAAATAATTTTTTTGTTTTAAGTACAAATCTTGAACTTTGTTAATTTTTTCTAACACAGTGAAAATACTTGTATAACCACCAACTGGGTCAAGAGATAGAATTTAAACAGCATCTCAGAGATTTCCTTTATGCCTCCTTCCTGACATCACTATTCCATCTCTCAAAGCCTGTGACTAGTGATGATGGTTTTTCTTTTTCTTTTTCTTCCTTCCTCCCTCCCTCCTTTTCTTCCTTCCTTTTTTTTTTTTTTTTTTTTTTTTTTCTTTAAAAAAAATTCTTTTCTTTAAAGTTTGGCTTGATGTCTTACATAAATTTTGTAGACTTCTTGGTGCGCTCTCTCTCTCTCTCTCTTTTTTTTTTTTTTTTTTTTTTTTAAGAAAGAGAGAGTGTGCAGGAGGTGGAGCAGAAGGAGCTAGAGATCTCAAGTAGACTCTGCACTGAGCATCTGAGCCTGACCCGAAACTTGATCCCAGGACCCTTAGATCTTCACCTTGGCTGAAATCAAGAGTCGGTTGCTTGACTGACTGAGCTACCCAGGTGCCTCTTGGCTCTCATTCTTTATTGCTTTTGCCTCATAATATCTACTTCTGGGACTCCAGAAGTAGACTTTCTCTATTTGTTAAATTGAAGTATTTTCTCATCTTAAATCAATGGTAATCCTAATTTCTACTATGTCTAATCTGGTTTGGAACCATTAATTGAATATTTAATTTCAATGATAGTTTTTTAAATTTCCATAATTATTGTTGGATTTTCTATATAGATTCCAATTATATGGTAGAAATCTTTACTTTTCATTCATCCTCAAATACATTAATTATAGTTTTTACAACCCATGTCTAATAACTCCAATATCTCAATCATTTTTATATCTGTTAGTATTTGGTTTTTTCTTTTGTTTTTAAGTTCTTTGGTTCTGTATCATGGCATGTCTATTTTTAAAATAGTATCTCTACTTCAGCAACTACCTACAGATAGATGAGGAAGAATATGGTGGCACATGGGAGCTCACAAAAGAAGGGTTTATGACCTCTTTTGTCTTGTTCATGGTTATTTGGATCATTTTTTACACTGCCATCCACTATGACTGATGGTGTACAGACCCCACCTGCTCTCTGTCCAGTCCAAAGGACCATCATAGTTACAACACAGAAACATGATTGTAGGGACACCCCAGCCACATGGAACCTGGAAGACCTGTGTTTCCTGGACCAAGAATCAGTGTGTTGGGCATCAGTGTTTTCTGCAAGGGTGTGATCTGAAACTTTTTAAAGAACCAACTGCCTTTTGGAGAAGCATTTCTGAATTGTCCATCACCAACCATTTCTTCTTGGATATCATCATGAAACACCTGTTTGCTGATGGGAGCTGTCTTTTAATTTGATGCACCTCTGGATCCGGATGAAACATTAAATTGTCTTCCTCACTTCTCCAAAATAAAAAAAGAGAGAGATCTCTGGCTCCTTCTGCTCCTCCTCCTGCACACTCTCATTTTCTTCAAAAAAAAAAAAAAAAAAAAAGAGAGAGAGAGAGAGAGAGAGAGTGCACCAAGAAGTCGCCAAAATTTATGTAAGACATCAAGCCAAACTTTAAAGATACTCAGTAGGCATGACTGTTGATATTCTACTACATTTGAAAATGAAGATATATTCTCTACTTTAGTAATTGATATATATCTATTAGGTTGACCTTATTAATTATATTATTCTTTGTACCACATTTAATATTTTGTGTTAAAATTCACGTAGTATGATATTCAGCAATATTAATTTTTATTTCTTTGTTTACAGTTGCCTATCACTAATTCTGTGTGTTTCCTATATACATCCTAGAGTTGGTGCTTGGAGTAGGATCAAATCTGATTTTTCTTAATAGGTAAGTAAGCTCATTTACATTTAATTTACATATTGGGTTTTAATTCCACCATGTAATATTTTCTTTTTATTTTTTTTCTTAAATAACATGGACTGTTTTATTTTTGTCTGTTTTTGTAATTCTTTTTATATTTAAGAAATTTAATACTTTTCTTTCTCTCTCTTCCCTTCTTTTCTTCCAGGAGGAATGCTTATTCTTTGGTGTTTACCTTTCTTGCTTTTAAATATGCTACTATTCTTTTTAATTTTATTTTTAAAATTTTCTTTCTCTTTATTGTACATACAACTTGTATGTCAGGATATAATGAGCTTGTTAAAACTTTTGAATGTAGTGTGTTTATACACATGTGTAAGAGCTATGTGAACCTAAGAAAAGAAGCAACGGATATTCATATGCACTTTCCTTTTTGTTTTTTGTTTTTGCCTTTGAATATACTTTAAATTCAATTAACTAACATATAATGTATTATTAGTTTCAGAATTAGAGGTCAGTGATTCATTAGTCTTATATAAAACCCAGTGTACATTAAATCACAGCCCTCCTTAATGTCCATTACCCAGTTAGCTCATCTCCACCACCCCCCACTCCGCCATTCAACAAACTTCAATTTGTTTCCGATGACTAAGAGTCTCTTATGATTTGTCTCTCTCTGATTTTGCCTTGTTTTATTTTTTCCTTTCTTCCCCTATGATCCTCTGTTTTTGGTTTTTAAATTCCACATATGAGTGAGATCATATCATAACTGTCTTCCTCTGATTGACTTATGTCACTTAGCATAATACCTTCTAGTTCCATCCATGTTATTGCAAATGGCAAGATTTCATTCTTTTGATTAGCTGAGTAGTATTCCATTGTGTCTATATACTACATCTTCTTTATCCATTCATCTGTCAATGGCCAACTGGGCTCTTTCTATCGTTTGGCTATTGTGAACAAATATATTGCTGTTATAAACACTGCTTACTGCTTTTATAAACATTGGGGTGCAAAAGCCCCTTGGATACTACATTTGTATCTTTGGGGTAAATACCCAGTAGTACAACTGCTGGGTTATAGTGTAACTCTATTTTCAACTTTATTAGGACCCTCCATACTATTTTCCAGAGTGGCTGCACCAGCTTGCTTTCCCACCAACCATGTAAGAGGGCTCCCCTTTCTCTGAATCCTTCCTAACATCTGTTGTTTCCTGACTTACTAATTTTGGCCATTCTGACTGCTGTGAGGTGGTATCTTATAGTGGTTTTGATTTGTATTTACCTAATGCCCAGTGATGTGGAACATTTTCTCATGTGTCTGTTGACCATTTGTATGTCCTTTGTGGAGAAATGTCTATTCATGTCTTCTGCCCATTTATTGAATGGTTTCTTCATTTTTTGGGTTTTGAGTTTGATACATTTGTTATAGATTTTGGATACTAGTTCTTTATTGATAAGACATTTGCAAATATCTTCTTCCATTATGTCAGTTTTCTTTTGATTTTATCAATTGTTTCCTTTCCTGTACAAAAGATTTTTAACTTGAAGTCCCAATTGTTCATTTCTGCCCTTGCTTCCCTTGCCTTTGGCGATGTTTCTAGGAAGTAGTTGCTGTAGCTGAGGTTGAAGAGATTGCTGCCTCTATTTTTCTCTAGGATTTTGATGGATTCCTGTCTCACACTGAGGTCTTTCATCCATTTGAAACTATTTTTGTGTATGGTGTAAGAAAACGGTCCTGTTTCATCCTTCCGGATGTGGCTGTTCAATTATCCGACACAACACCATTTTTTGAAGAGACTGTCTTTATTCAGGCTTTCTATTTCTTCCTGCTTCAGTTTTGGTAGTTTATCCATCTCGAGGGATGCATCCATTTCTTCCAGATTGCCTGATTTGTTGGCATACGGTTGCTCATAATATGTTCTTATAATTGTTTGTATTTCTTTGGTGTTGGTTTTGATCTCTCCTCTTTCATTCATGATTTTATTTATTTGGGTCCTTTCTCTTTTCTTTTTGATTAGTCTGGCCAGGGGTTTATCAATCTTCTTAATTCTTTCAAAGAACCAGCTCCTAGTTTCCTTGATCTGTTCTACTGCTCTTTTGGTTTCTATTTCATTGATTTCTGCTCTAATCTTTATTCTTTCTCTTCTCCTGGTGGGTTTAGGCTTTATTTGTTGTTCTTTCTCTAGTTCCTTTAGGTGATAGGTTAGGTTGTGTATTTGAGACCATTCCTGTTTCTTGAGAAAGACTTGTATTGCTATATACTTCCCTCTTAGGATCACCTTGGCTACATCCCAAAGATTTTGAACAGTTGTGTTTTCATTTTCATTTGTTTCCATGAGTCTTTTCAATTCTTCTTTAATTTTCCAGTTGACGCATTCATTGTTTAGTAGGATGCTCTTTAGCTTCCATGTATTTGCATTCTTTCTAACTTTTCTCTTGTGACTGAGTTCCAGTTTTAAAGCACTGTGGTCTGAAAATATGCAGGGAATGATCCCAATCTTTTGTTACTCCTTGAGACCTGATTTGTGACTCGGTGTGTGATCTATTCTGGGGAATGTTCCTTGTGCACTGGAAAAGAATGTGTATTCTCTGCTTTAGGATGCAGTGCTCTAAACATATCTCTGAAGCCTCTCTGGTCCAGTGTATGTCATTCAAAGCCATTGTTTCCTTGTTGATCTTCTGCTTAGATGATCTGTCCATTGCAGTGAGTGACATGTTAAAATCCCCAACTATTATTGTATTATTATTGATGTGTTTATTTACTTTTGTTATTAATTGACTTATATAATTGACTTCTCCCATGTTAGGGGCATAAATATTAATAATTGCTAAATCCTTTTGTTGGATAGACCCTTTAATTATGACATAGTGTCCTTCCTAATCTCTTATTACAGTCTTTGGTTTAAAATCAAAGGATGGCCACCCCAGCTTTCTTTTGATGTCCATTAGTATGATAAATAGTTTTCCACCCCCTCAATTTCAATCTGGAAGTATTTTTGGGTCTACAAGGAGTGTCTTGAAGACAACATATTGATAGGTCTTGCTTTTCTATCTAATCAGCTACCGTGTGTCTTTTGATTGGGGCATTTAAGGTAACTATTGGAAACATTCAGAGTAACTATTGAAAGATATGAATTTAGTACCATTGTATTTCCTGTTAGGTCGCTGTTTCTGTATATTGTCTCTGTTCCTTTATGGTCAATGTTAATTTTGGGCTCTCTCACCTCTTAAAGGATTCTCTTTAATATTTCTTGCAGGCCTGGTTTGGTGATCACAAATTCTTTCAGTTTCTGTTTGTTCTGGAAGCTTTCTATCTCTCCTTCTATTTTGAATGACAGAATAGCTGGATAAAGTTTTCTTGGCTGCATATTTTTCTCCTTTAGCACCTGAATATATCTTGCCAGTCCTTTTTGGCCTGCCAGGTCTCTGTGGATAGCTTTGCTGTCAATCTACTGCTTCTCTACTTATAGCTTATGGACCTCTCATCCAGAGTTCCTTTCAGGGTTTTCTCTTTGTCTCAGATGTTTGCAAGTTTCACTATTACATGTTGGAGTGTTGACCTATTTTTATTACTTTTGACAGGTTTTCTCTGTGCCTCCTGAACTTGAATATCTGTTTCCTTCCCCCAGATTAAGGAAGTTCTCTGCTATAATTTGCTCCTATATACCTTCTACCATGTTCACTCACCCTCTCTCTCTCTCTCTTTTTCTCCTTTTCTGGGATCCCAATTATTCTAATATTGTTTCACTTTAAGGTATCGCTGATTTCTTGAATTCTCCTCTCATGATCCAGTACTTGTTTATCTCTCTTTTTCTCAGCTTCTTTATTCTTCATCATTTAGTCTTCTATATCACTCATTCTCTCTTCTGTCTCATTTATCCTAGCATTTAGAGCCTCCACTTTTAATTGCATCTTATTAATAGCCTTTTTGATTTTTAGCTGATTAGATTTTATTTTTTCTATTTCTCCAGAAAGGGATTCTCTAGTGTCTTCTGTGCCTTTTTAAAGCCAGTGTCTTTATAGTATCTTTATAATCCTTATTCTGAACTCTAGTTCTGACATCTTACTTATAGCTATCCATACTGATTAGGTCCCTGGCAGTCAGAACTGCCTTTTGTTCTCCTTTTTGAGGTGAGTTTTTCCATGTTGTCATTATGTCCAGAGAAGAATAGGTGAATGATTGAACAAAATACTAAAATGATAATGACCCCCCAAAACATAAACTAAAGAAACCTGAAGAGATCTGACACAAACAAAAATTAGAAATTAAAAAAAAAAAGAAATTTTAAAAAGAGGATCCTGTGTGCATTCTGCTCTGTTCGTTAGAAAACTGTATCCCAAAATTGTAAGGAAAGAAAAACTTCTATATGTGCAAAAATAAAATTAAATAAAATGAAAGGATAGATTGTAGTTGTAAAAACAAAAATTAAAAAAGATTTTTTTAAAAGCATTGATAAAATACAAAATAGGTTGAGAAAGGAAGGAAAAATAATTTAATTGGAAAGACTAAAGAATCCTGAATTAAAAAAAGCATGAATTCTGTATACTATTTTCCCCTAGCACTGGAGTTTTGCAGTTTTTTATGATTGGTAAACTTGGTTTTAGCCAGATGTTCTTCCTGATCTTCTGAGCAAGGGCCCTGTTTATGCTGATTCTCAGTTGTTTTTTCCTGGGTGGAATTGTATCACCATTGCCAAGGAGCCAGGCTAAGTAAGTGCTCCAGATTGCTTTATATGGCTTTTGTTCCCTGAAGGCTTTCTGTTCTGCTTTAGAAGATGAAAATGAAAATGCTACCACCCAGGTGCTGAGAGCTCAGGGCCCCACTCTTCAGTGTGCCCTCAGGGAAAAGCAGTCAATCATCCTGTCCCCCTAGTCTCCATCTGCACTCTCTGCTCACCCAGCCTGTGGCCAAGTGTTTCTATCTCAGGCGGTGACCCTGTTTCAAGTCTCCAAACCCTGCAAGCTCCTGTCTTCCTGGGGTTGGAAAGAGGATCTCCCTGGTTCTGTTGCTTACTGAGCCATTGCATGAACATAAGTCACCCAACTGTGCTGTGGTTGAGGTTTATGGCAATGCCAAGTTGAAAACCCACTCCTGGGTTCATTGATTGCAGCTAGCTTACTTACTCTGATGCCTGGGAACTCTGCTACACCCAGGCACCCCCCAGTCTTCCTATGACCCTGATGATCCTGATACCACTGTCCCAACCAGGATTCTGCCCCGCTTTACCACCTGACAGCCTTTCAGGCAGAGACATTCTTCACTGGAACAGACTACTAAAAGTTCTGATTTTGTGCTTCTCTGCTATATCACTTTCTGATGATTACAGAGATTACAGAGGCTCCCTCTTCCTGTGGTTTATCTTTTGATACATCACCTCAGATTCACTTCTCCACATATCTTACCTTGTAGAAAGTGGTCACTTTTCTATCTGTAGAGTTGCAGTTATTCTTTTCTTAGATTTCTGGTTGAGTTTGCAGGTGTTCAAAATGATTTGATAGCTATCTAGCTGAATTCACAGGACAAGAAGAAACTAAGGTCTTCTACTCTTCTGTCATCTTGGATTGTCTCCTTTGTGCTACTACTCTTACTACTTGAGTTATTTTAATTGATATTTTTCTTGCCTTTTAATTCTTAAAATGTATTAAGCAGCCATCTTTTTCTATGTCCCAACTTCTTTCAGAGTTACACATTTTGTCTAGAAATCCTTTAAAAAGTTATATTTTTAAGTTCCCTTTTCCTATAACTTTTTGTCTTACTCACTTATATATATTATTAAATGTTATTTTTGGGTTTTATGACAAATTTCTGTAGTCATATTCTAGTTAGCTAAATTTAAGTATCTAGTAATTTCTTTAAGAGAAGCTTATGAAAACAATATTACCAGAGTTTTTGCATGTTCAAAACTGATTATCTGTAGTGTTTATAACAGAGGTAGATTATGGCTGGTTATAAATTTCTAGGCTCAAACTTTTTAACTTGAATACCTTGGAAATATTGCTTAATTACCTTCTGATACTGAATGTTGCTACACAGAAATCTGAAGTCATCCTATCTTTTCTCTTTATACACAGAGTGATTAGGTAATAGATCTTAAAGAGCAAGAAATTTTAGGTAGAAAATAGAGAAATAACCACACAAGATGCAGGGTAAATCATTATAAACCAGGTCCATCTTCATCCAATTATTATGTATGGGCCCCCAACTTATTAGAGTGTTTTCATTTACATATAGCTGATTTTGTTTTCCCTAGGGAATTTAAATCATGTGAATTTTGGCTCTCTTTTGATTTTATTTAAATTATTTTATCTTCAGTATGTTAAACATTTAAACAAATTTCTATTTTACTTTATTTCTTTCTCAATGTCCCTTATGGTATTTCCAAGTGTTTAGTCATTTTTTACTTCTTTCAGTTTTGTTTTTATATAGTGTGTGTGTGTGTGTGTGTGTGTGTGTGTGTGTTGGTCTACTTTTTTTTTTTTTTGTGAGTTCTGTTAACACATTTTATTTCAAGTTGTCCTGCCATTTCTTTGCTAAATTCTTTTATTTATAAACAGGTGAAGGAGAGTCTTTTTATTGATCAAAACTAGAAAACATATTAAAAGAACACCATAATATTTAATAAATACTAACTAGTTATTGGAGATATCAAATAAACTCTCATAACATAGTAATATATTGAGTAGTATATATCCATACATAGAAATCTGCTTCCTACTGACAGGAACATGTTTTATTTTCAGGCTTCCAGGTATCACTTACTAAATTTTGCTGTGTATTATGAGCAAAAGTTCATACAGTAAGAACAAAGTGGAAAATGATCCAGAACTCTTTTGCTGACCATAATACAATAGACTGGAAATTAATAACTAAAGTATAAACACAAAGTCTTGGCAATTAAAGAAACTCTCTCTAAATGACTCTTGGGCACAATAAAAATTTAAAATTGCAATTACAAAATAGAGAATAAGAATAATTAGTACATTCTTTATAAAAATTTATTAGATATAACCAAATTACTCAGATAAAAATTTGTAGTCTTAAAAGCTTATATTATTAAATGAGAAATAGTAAAAATAAAGCAACAAAACTTTTACCATTAGAGGCTAGAAAAAGGACAAAAAAACTTAAGGAGAGAAAATAAAAGGAACAAAAATACTTAAAATCAGAATCAATATATTAAGATAGTAAAATAAGAGATGTGAAAATGATGGGTTGATTCTTTGGAGAGCAAAATATCTTATGAAATCAATAGTTAATTCAATTTTTTAAAAAGGAAAGTTAATCTGAAAATAAGTGAAAATTGGGCTTTGAAAATTATTTTAGAGAATCTCAAAAGGTAAAAAGTGTTCCATTTTAAAAAGCATGATTAATTTTTGTCTAATTACATCTAATAATTAGAGTTACCTTGAATTGCCTTTAAAAACAGAATAGTTGGGGCACCTGGGTGGCTCAGTGGGTTAAAGCCTCTGCCTTTGGCTCGGGTCATGATCCCAGGGTCCTGGGATCGAGCCCCGCATCAGGCTTTCTGCTCAGCGGCGAGCCTGCTTCCACCTCTCTATCTGCCTGCCTCTCTGCCTACTTGTGATCTCTGCCTGTTAAATAAATAAATAAATAATCTTAAAAAAAAAAAAAAAAAAACAATAGTTTTGGGAGGCCTTGGGTGGCTCAGTTGGTTAGACATCTGCCTTTGGGTTGAGCCAGTATCCCAAGGTCCTGTGATCATGTCCAGTGTTCTGCTTTCTGCTCAAGAGGGAGGCTACTTCTTCCTCTGCCTGCCACTCCACCTGCTTGTGAACTTATGCATGCTCTCTTTTTCTTCCTCTGTCTTTCTGACAAATAAATAAATAAAATCTTAAAAAAACAAAAACAAAAACAGAACAGTTCTCCCAGCACTTCTTATACTTCCTTACTCTGTTCTATTCTTTCCATGGCCTTGTTGGTGAGGATGTGGAGAAAAAGTAAGCTTTGCACACTGTTGGTAGGAATGCAAATTGGTGTAGCCACTGTGGATAACCATATGGAGATTTTTCAAAAAATTAAAAATGGAATTACTATATAATCCTGTAATTCCACTACTGGGTATTTATGCAAAGAAAATGAAAACACAAATTTGAAAAGATATATACATGCTTATGTTTATTTCACCATTATTTACAATGACCAAGCAACCCAAGCATCCATTCATAGATGAAGGGATAAAGATGTGGTGCATATATATTTATTATGGACTATTACAAAGCCATAAAAAAGAATGACATCTTGCTATTTGCAACAATGTGGATGAACCTAGAGGGTATAATCTAAGTGAAATAAGTCAGTAATGAAAGACAAATAATATATGATTTCAATTACATGTAGAATTTAAGAAACAACAAAAAGGAAAAAAAGAAATAAACAAAAAACCAGACTCTTAAATATAGAAAACAAACTGGTGGTTACTGGAATGAAGTTGCAGGGGGGCACCTGGCTGGCTCAGTTGGTAAAGGGACTGTCTTTGGTTCAGGTCATGATTCTGGAGTGGCGGGATCAGTCCTGGATTGGGATCCCAGCTCCATGGGGAGTCGGCTTCTCCCTCTGACCTTCTCCTATCTCATGCTCTCTCTGACTCTCCCTCTCTCTCAAATGAATAAATAAAATCTGTTAAAAAAAAAAAAAGATGTGGGGGGATGGGTGAAATTGGTGAATGCAATTAAGCTTACACTTATCTTGGGGCATCTGGGTAGCCCAGTGGGTTAAAGCCTCTGCCTTTGGCTCAGGTAATGATCTCAGGGTCCTGGGATCAAGCCCCGCAATGGGCTCTCTGCTCGGCAGGGAGCCTGCTTCCTCCTCTCTCTGTCAGCCTCTCTGCCTACTTGTGATCTCTGTCTGTCAAATAAATAAATAAAATCTTTAAAAAAAATAAAGAGTA
Organism: Mustela erminea; assembly: GCF_009829155.1. Taxonomy (NCBI): domain Eukaryota; kingdom Metazoa; phylum Chordata; class Mammalia; order Carnivora; family Mustelidae; genus Mustela; species Mustela erminea. The sequence continues at coordinate 105,548,962 of NC_045617.1, read as the reverse complement.
CACTTATCTTGATGTGTGCTGAGTAATGTATAGCACTGTTAAATCATTATAGCATTGTTGAAGCTCCTATAACAATGCATGTTAATTATACTTGAATTAAAAAAATACTTCTTACCTTGTAACATACCATAGAATCTTTTTATAATCTTGTTTGGTTTCTCTTCCCTAGTCCCAGTTAAAATGTAAGATCCACAAGAATAGGAACTTTGGTTATTCACTAGAACAGTTCCTGGCATATAGTAGGTGTTAAGTAAATATTTGCTGAATAAACAAATGTAACCCAACCTTCAAGCAGCAATAGCAATAAAATAAAATATACAGAAAAAGATAAAAACCATTTTATTGTTTATTCCTTCACAATTTACAAAGATAAAACAGAAGCAAGAAATTAAAATGATTTCTCTAACAGCTCAGAGTCACATAGATGGGACAAGAATTACAGTTTTTGGGTCCCTTATGCATTTGTTGTTTCACTATATATATGGCCTTTTTCATCCCAAACCTAAGAAACTTATTGTTGATTTCCATCTCACTGGCACATCAGATTCCAAATTTGTTCATCTCTCACCCTCCTTATAAAGCAGAAGAATAACAAGTTAACACTGTTCATCTGCCACAATATTTTATCTTTTATTTATTTATTTTTTTAGTTTCAGTTGTGTAATATAACGATTCAACAATTCTATACATTATTCCACGCTTATCAAAATAAGTGTACTCTTAATTCCGTTAACTTATCTCAACCATTCCCCACTCACCTCCCTTCTAGTAACAATCTGTTTGTTCTCTGTATGTAAGTCTGTTTGTTTTTCTGTTCTTTTCTTTGTTCATTTGTTTTGTTTCTTAAGTTCCACATATGAGTGAAATGATAGTGTTTGTCTGTCTCTGACCGACATATTTCACTTAGCATTATATCCTCTAGCTCCATCCATGTTGTTCCAAGTGACAAGATTTCCTTCTTTTTTATGGCTGAGTAATATTCCACCATGTACATATACCAGGTTTTTATCCATTTATCAGTCGATGGACACTTGTGCTGCTTCCAACATCGGCTGTTATAAATAATGCATGCAGAAAGTGGTCACTTTTCTATTCATAGAGCTGCAGCTATTCTTCTTTTAGATTTCTGGTTGAGTTTGCAGGTGTTCAGAATGATTTGATAGCTATCTAGCTAAGTTCTGAGGACCAGATGAAACTAAGTTCTCCTACTCCTCCACCATCTTGATTGTATCTCCAGAGTATTTTCTCTTTTAATCATAGTCTTTTATAGGACTCCAGCATTGGGCTTCCTCTTCAGGATAAGGGTGGCCATTTTGTGAAATCTGCTTCTGCTCAGGCTCTTTGACTCTCTGCATAGCATAGTTTGGGTGGCTTTTGCCATTTCTTGGATCTTTCTGGGAGCCTTATGTATATTTTGGATTTGGTGGATTTTTCTTTCTCTTCATTTCATTAAAAATGGAGTTTGTGTGTGTGTGTGTGCTTTCTTTATTTTCCATACTGTTATGCATGCTTTCCAAGAACAGAAGGGGGAAATTCCTACAGTTTTGTATTGATGCTGTGTTTATTTCTTTTGTTGTCACTCACATTAGAATGAGTTGGATCCTCCTGGATCACTAGCCAGAACTCACTGCAGCATGTAAAATGAGGCCAGAGTAGCTTTCTAGACTTCGTTATTCCAATGCTCCCTCCATCCACACTGGTGGCACACTTCTGGGTCAACACACCTCCTCTGATTCTCAGAAATTAACCTGGTTCTGGATGACTTTTGCTTCTGTCCCTGGATTTTCCCAGTCTTTCACTAGGAACATGGGGCCCATTTCCACAGTAATACCTTATATGCCAAAAGTGATCTTGCTGGTGCTTCCTAGATCTGTCACCTATGTCTGCAGTCTCCCTTCTGTGCCCGTAAACTCTGTTTCTGCCAGGGCTCAAGACCAATTCAAGGCAGCCTGTAGAGACCTTCCTTCTCAGGATGGGGCACATTTTAGTTAGATATCAGGTATTTTGGCATCATGAGCAAGATAACTGTTGCTACCACATAACTTCATGGTTGTCTTCTTTGCCACAGGCAGCAGGCCCAGCATTTCCTGAACATGTTGTTTTGCCTGTTCCATTAGTCTCAACTGCCAGTTGCCATGCACACATATAATTTGAAATTGGTGAGTTTTCTCTCTGTTTTAGTAATTATGTCCTTCAGGTTTTTATCTTTCTCTTTGGTTTGCCCCTTATGTTTTCCAGTAGGACAACTCAGAATGAAGCTACCACCATTTTCTTAGTAGAAAAAATAGCTCTTCTTTGAGTTTTGTGTTTCTGCTTCTTTATGGTCTTCCTTCATATTGGTTACAATCTAATATTACATATTAATCGTATTATATTAATTCATGTTGAAATGTTTATAACAGTTGCCACTTAATTATAATATTTTTTGGTTTTCATTTTTGTTTTTTGGGTTTTTTTTTTTTTGGACTGAGGATATGTTTTATGCTTATTCCCCACTCCCATGTCCCCACATTTTATTGGTTCTATGATATCTCCATTTTTTTTTTTTTTTAATGGTAGGAAAGATGAGTTTTCTTAGAAGAACCATTTCTAAGATATTCTTTCAGCCTGGGGGGAAAAAGTAGTTTCCCGAGCTTGTAATTATAAGTTCTCTCTTTTGTTGCTACCTAGATGGTCTCTTTTCTTCATATGGTGCTTCTCTGTATTCCTAAGAGCCAGCTGGTTTCTTCTGTTTCCTCCAACCAAATCACATCCAGAAGAATATCTGCCACCAGCCATGTTCTCCCCATTTCCCTCAACACTGCTGCAGTCAAGGCACACGACCTCTGAGTCCAAGTTGGACCTTCACTCAATGAATAACTGTTAGTTCTGAGATCTGCTGCTGGCTTCTCCTCTCACCTCCCTCCAAGAGCTCTGCCTGCTCAATCTCAGTTCTGTTTGATCTTGGCAGATTTCACCAGAGTTGTGGTGGACAGGACTTCAGAACTGTGCTTCCTCCAGAGGATGTGAGAGCCACTTTGGGAAATCTGCTACTAGTCAGGCCCTTGGATGCTCCTGATGGCATTGTGTGCATGGTTTTTGCCAGTATTTAGATATTTCTGGGAGTCTTATGTATATTTTGAATTTGGTGGATATTTCTTTTTCCTAATTTCACTGAAAGCAGAGTTTGTGTTTGCATGCTTTCTTTATTTTCCATGGTGTTTTGCATGCTTTCCAGGAACAGAGGGGGGAAATTCTGATGCATGTGGTCAACATGTTCCTCTCAAATTATTCATCTCAAATAACTTCATGTTCAATTTGTTCAAAACACTTTTCAGAGTTAACATCTTTTCCTAGCTATTTCCTTGGTGATGAAGAAATGATTATGCCTTTGAAACAGTTGCATAAAAGTGGTCTGTTAATTTCTGCTTTTATTCATATACAAGATTCATATTCATATTCTTCTTCCAATACAAAATATTTTTTCTTCGTTATCTTTATATAATTTTTAATAAACTTTTAATATCTACACGTTCCTTGTGGAACAAATCAAAAGCACCCCTGCTGGTGACATTTATGTTGTTTTGACTTCAATATTACATCCAAAAAATATTGTGTTTCCAACCACAATTAATGGAAACAAAGAAATTTCAGAAAATGTGTCTTGATATGCTATTCCTTAGTGATTTATTTAAGTTGCAGAAGAGAATTAACTTTGGAAAGAAAAATATCATCTTTTCCTTTTAATTGAAAAGAAAAATATCAAGAAATTAACCTAAATCATGTGTCTTGTTAGCTCAAGGAAGATGTCAGGAACAGGTATTGAAACACAAGACAAGAGACTTAAGAAAAGATGCTTCTTGGCAGTCACCTCATTTTGGCAATTATGCTTTCATCAGAGTGAAGAATTGATGTCCCATAAAAGCCCCATCACTTTAGCTAACACAAAAGGATAACAGTCTGCCATGGAAGGGGAAAAGTTTATTGTCTGATTGCAGACAAGTTATCTAATATTTTTGACTCTTTCCTCATCTGTAAAACAGGACTGAGAAGAATATACCACTTGGTGTTGTCATGGTGATGAAATAAAACAATAATTTATGTATGTTGCAAAGCACATAGTAAATTTAAAAATTGGTAATTCTTATTTTATGGATTGTGGTGAAAGAATACTTCTCTTCCACCCATAAGAGAAATGACTGCGCATGGTGGATGCTGTGGTGTGCTGTACAGATTCTTACTTTGTGAATGAAACACTCATTCCGCCAGCCACTGGGACATTTGGCTGCTAAGTGATCAAAGCTAAGCCAATGACTGACTAATCAGGAGTTCAAAAGCATGGACCCATTGCCTGAATGTGGACATCTCTGAAAGACAGTCCAGGCTCCAGTGTTCCCTGGTGGGCTAGTTTTGATCTTTGCTGCAACTGCATTGCACTTCTCCCTCTGCTCCATCCTGCTTTGTTCACTCCCTCCTTCCCCCCTCCCCCACCAGGCTGCTTCTGAGAGCATTTCCCAAGAAACTTCCTTTCAGGAAATCTGTCTCAGAGTCTCTATCTGGAGCACCCAACACAGGACAGTGTGACTTGCAGAATGCTGAAATTTCTTCCTGCTGGCCCAGTTGAAATATCAACTACTAATGTCCATCATTCATGCATTCACACTTACTATCTACTCATTGAGGACCTGCTACATGTCAAATTATTGTATGTCTTTTTCATAATTTTTTGAAATGCACCTTTTCTAGCTGGAATGAGGCACAGCTCTTAAACAAGAGCCAAACCTTCTATAACCTGTTGGCAGCAGTGAAATTTTTCTGATTGTCTGTTACCAATCAGTGTCAGCTAGCAGGGAACTTTCTGTAAAAAGGTTTATTAGAAAAGATTCACTAAGTAAAAGAGGTATACACTGGATTTATGTTGAGAAAAATAATGTAGCAGCATGAATAAATTATGAAAATATGCTATTATAACACAGGCGGTACATTAGAATAACAGATGCAAACTTGTTTTGTGAATTATGAGGTTATTCTCAAGTTATGTATGATTTTATTCTCAAGCTGTTCATTGCATCTTTTCTCCTATTTCATTTAATTTGAAAGCATGTTTTTCTAAATGGGGACTGGTTTATGCTCTAAAATTAGAGGCAGCAGGGCGAAATGAAATTTTAGCGTATAAGGATTTGGGACTGAATTTCTTTGCCACTTTATAACTGTGACCTTGGGGAAATCACCATGCTCTTTGAGCCTAGACTTCCTTGTAAGTTAAATGAGGATACTGAATATCTACTCCCTCAGATTTCCAAGATAATTAAATGAGTTAATACATATAGGAAGCACTATGTCACTTAAAAAGAACTCAGTAAATAATAGTAATTACTATTATTATTATAGTATCTATGTTCATACACAATGCTCATCAGTTGACAAACCTCACTGTACAATTAATGCATCAGTAATACTCGGAAATTCAGGATTTCCTAATGTGAGCATTTAATCTGAGAAATCATATAAGAGAAAACTCTCATCTAGACCAACTAATTCAAATTTGTGAGGATTAGATGAGTTGATTTATATATATATATTATACATATATTTTCATATATATGCATTTTAAAATGCAAGGCACATGATAAAAATGAACTTTTTATAGTTGTTAATGAGCACATCTCTTAAATAAAACTTTATTAATCACATAAACACTAGGATATTTGTTGAACTAAGAAAACATTTTGTTCTGTTATTAAAACTATCAGTCTGCTTCAAGTTACAATAATATGGGCCTTACAATCTTTAGCTATTTACAGGACAGCAAACTGTTCTAAAAAAATGTTCTAACCTGGTCACAGAGAAGTAGAGCTAGGGCTGTATCCATATATTGAGTAGTTAAACTTAGCAAAATTAAAACAGAAACAATTACTGAGCATATATTCTACTTAAAACTTTGAGAGAAATGAAGTTCATATATTTTTTTCTGAACTTCCCCAAAACTAATACTTTCTTTAAATTTTCATGCTTATTGAAAAGCTATCTTTCTTTTTAAAAAGATTTTATATATATATATATATATTTATTTATTTATTTAACAGAGAGAGGTAGCCAGAGAGGGAACACAAACAAGGGAAGTGGGGAGGGAGAAATAGGCTTCCCACCAAGCAGGGAGCCTGATGTAGGACTCGATCCCAAGACCTTGGGATCATGACCTGAGCTGATGGCAGATGCTTAATGACTCAGCCACCCATGCACCCCAAAAAGCTGTCTTGAATACACCCAAGTTGGATCCAGACCAAATACCTTGGCACAAATTAGGAGTGGGGCTCAGTCTATTTCCAAAGTTCCAGATTGAAAAAAAAAAAAAAGATTTCTTTTACTGGTCTACATACTTTGGGAGTTTTGAAATATTTCTTAGAACATTGATTGTTTCTAGAAAATGTAATTTAGGTCAGGATTTTGATCACTTTGATGTAACCACTGCAGTCAGATCTGAACTAAACACTTCTATATGGCTCCATGCCAAAAAGACCATCTTGAAATGTATAACAAATGCATTAGCTTGGAGCAACAGAGATTTATGTGTCTTTATATTCTAATACTTTAAAACTCTTCTGTGATTGTGTGTGGCATGGAAAGTAAATGATTCAATAGTAATCATAAATGAGAATTTTTCATTTTACATGGATCACATTTGTAATGGTTCCCAAAGAAGAAAAAATTACTTCATAATTTATGTACATCTATGGTGATGGCTTTATTTTCCAAACTTAAAATGATAATTCAATGCTGATAAGGTTACAGCAAAGCAGCAGAGTTGTCAGGAGAGAGGAGGTTCTCCCCTATTCTGTGATCTCAGTGAGTAGGAGTCTTCTGGCAGATGAAGGACCTGCAAATGCCAGGGTTCTGGTTATGGGGTAGCCTAGCTGGCAAAGTGACTGTGAGGCCTACAGTGGGAGTCCCATGCAGTCACAGCTAATACAGGATTTGTCTGCTAGTGGCGATGGTTTCTCCTGGTAAGGTCAGATTTAGAGAGAAGGAAGATAAATGTAAATCTTGGAGCTCTGTTATAAGGGACCTATACTACATTTCTGTGCTCTTTTAGGCAAGTTACTTTAAGTATCGATGACTGCTCTATCAACTGGGAATAACACAGTTAAAAAGATTTTGAAACACATAAAGTGCTACATAAACATAAGTTATTACCAGTATAATTTAATTCATTTTTAGTGGGTTTTAAATGTCAAAGATATTTAAGTGTTTCATTTTCCTCCTCTAGACTAACATAGTGTTGAGAACATCCTTTCTAAGGTACAGGGCAGAGGAGGGCTCTGTTTGCTTTGTCTAATCCCAGAATCCTTCTTTTTAATGAGCAGCTTACAGAGATGCTGTCAGATGGGTTATGTGACTGGCTGAAATTTCGGTTTAACAGAACTTCTCTAAGGAGACAGGATTGGCACTTATTGAAGAATAACCACAAATTCTATTTTTTTAAAACATTACTATTCACTCAAAACAAGAGTTGAGAGCAGAGATCTAGATATGGATATTGTAGAAAGGATTTTTTTTTTTTTCTCTTCTCTTGTAGAGACCCCTCAATGAAGCCTCATTCAGCTTCACAGATTAATGTCACCCCATTTCACATGTCCACCTTTTTCCCTTCCGAGGAAAATGAGAGTAGTAAGATTCATGAATGAAACCCTGTTCATGTAAAAGGTCTTCTCTTTTCCCTCTGACAAAGCTGTTAGTTCTATGAACAACAACAACAAAAAATGGCAATGCCAACAAGAAGCTAAGCAAAGAAAGAACCTAAAAGTGTGGCCACAAATTGAAAGAAAGCTTTTCCATTATTAATTCAACAGAAGATAATTGGCAAATATGGCATACCTTGATGGTTGCCTAACCATTCAAACTCCTAGTACCTCCAATCATAAAAAGTATAAAAAGTCAGATACTCACTTTCCCACCGGCTTGCAGTAAGGGCGTGGGCATAGTATGTAAGTTGAGATAGTCAGAAGTCACTTCATAGGGGTTCTGGGAAAGCTTTGTAAAGTGCAAACTCAGTTGGCATGACTCTACAGGCTTTGTCTTTTTTCTTCTGTCTGCCTATGATATGTAACAGGATGCCTAATGTTTGTAACCATAAGGACAAATCCATATAATAAACAAAGTGAGTTGAATTGCCTTGATGGTATGAGTTCTGGACTATTTGCCTTCTGAATCTCCTAAATGAGAAAAACAGAACAACAACAACAAACAAACAAATGCAAGTCTTAATAGACTTAGCCTTGTTAGGTTCTTTGGTGTCTGCAGTAAAATTTCTTTGCCCCTAATGCAACTAGATTCAATTTATAGTAGTGTCTGGGTTACTATTTTCACAATATCTTCTTTAACCAGTTAATAGAACACGTTTGATAAGAAATACATACTATGGAAAACCAGTAGTGAGTGAATTTGAAGATGGCCTTATAAACTTAGGAAAGGTCAACTCCACTTATTCCCCTACTTTGATAACCTTTCATAGGTAGGTAATTTAGATTTCACTTAAAATTATTTGCATTGTTTAAACTTTAGAAAATATACTTCATCATTTGTAAAAAATTAAAAATGTGAATAATTTATATAATTCTCATGTTGCTTTCCATCACTGTTGTATTTGATTTTTTGTGATTTGGTTGCCAGGGTTTTGTAAAACTGAATATGTTAGGAATTTCATTTGGCTTTTAGAGATAGAGACCGGAGATAACATTGGCTTAGACAAAGCTTTCAAGGTGCTAACATAAAACAAATTCAGGTACAGGAAGTCCAAGGTTGATGAGAAAGGGTTACTATTATCAGGGACTCTACCCCTTTTAAGATTTCTGTTTTCTTATAGTTAGCATATAATTTTCAACCCAAGGGTTCCTGATAACGCAAGTGGTTTCTGGAATTCAGTCTTCACAACTGAGTTAAAGGCAGAAGCAGAAATAAGGGGGAAGGCAGCATGGATTTCCCATTAAATAAATTCCCTTTATATTTAATTGACCATTCCCATATGTAAGGACAGCTGTTTTTTTAGTATGACACAACACTCAATTCTGTTAGTGAAGAAGTGGAAAATGGCAATTGAGTAGGCAATTCTCAGATTCTGTCACACTCAATATGTAGAAATTTTGCCTTAGTACTGTTATAAAATGCAAGTTATGAGAAAATCTAAGGGGGAAAACACAGAAAATAATTTGTTCTGATTTTTCAGTTTTAAAAAATGAAATTAAGTTTGCCCAAGAGTCATTTAAAAAATTTCATTCTGCTTAGGATTGCTAGAACATTCCAGGGCAATTAGAGTGGTGATTATAGTTTGAACACTAAAATGATGTTACAGTTGTCCCCCATTATCTGTGGTTTTGTTTTCTACAAGTTTTAGTTACCTATGGTCAACCACACCTGGAAGCAGATGTTCCTCCTGATTTGTGGTCAAAAGGTCAATAGCAGCCTAACACTGCATCACAATGCCTACATCATTCACCTCAATTCATCTCAACAAGTAGGTATTTTACCATCTCACAATATCAAAAGAAGGAGGGTGAATACAGTTCAATAAGATACTCTGAGAAAAAAACCACCACATTCACATAACTTCTGTTGCAGGACATTGTTATAATTGTTCTATATTATTATTAGTTCTTGTTGTTAATCTCTTAATGTGTCTTATTTATAAATTAAACTTTATCACGGTATGCATGTATAGGAAAAGCATAGTATATATGGGGCTTACTACCATCTGTGGTTTTGGGGATTCATTGGGGGTCTTGCAATACATCCCCTCAGGTAAGGGGAGACTAATACATTTTTTCTTCATCACAGAGATGCTATATCTTAGTCCTTGTTTTTTTAATTGCCTTTTGTTTTCAGTTTGTCTTATCCACATTAATTTAGTTCTTCTTGCAAATGCTAAAAAAATTTAAGTTGTACTAACACTACCAACACAGTATCTCAGGATAAGGAAAGGAAATATGGGTATCCTATACTGCTTGAAATAAAAGATAAAGTAGAACCTAAGTAACTAGAAATGCTTATCAACATACAATTGATATACTTGAAATCAATTAACATGGTCTGATCTACTGCCAATGTAGTAAAGTGTACATATACACAGAGTTATATATGCATACAATGTATATAGACATATACACAGAGTTCAAATTCTCAGTACACTTTCACAAAAACAATCTAATTAAGATGAATTTTTGTTGAAACTGAACCCTATCCTAAGTATGTCCTCAAATAGAATTTCTCTGAAGCATTGCATTAAACCATTTTATTCTCAATGAGATGGGCATGTTATGATTCCTTATACTGATGAAGTAAATGAATTTACCATAATCTTCTTAAGTGGTCTATTAAAAAATAGCCTGGTACATTTATGTTAAAAATTTTAATATCTGGTGGCACTACAATTATGTCATAAAAACACATTTTTTAAATGTTGTGATTAAAATTTGATATAATGAATCTCTTACAGTAGTCTTATGTAATAATTTATGGTTATAACCCCACACACAAATACACATGCACACTTCTGGACATACATACATATATGTATGGTCATTCCATTTTTGTTAAGTAGAGGCTGTGCATCCTTGGATAACCTCTGTTGTACTGTTACCATATTTGTAAAATAAGCATTATACCTATCTTTAAAGTTTCCTGTGAGAAAGAAACACATTCAGGATATTTAGCTTATACTAAATAATCAATAATTTTCTTCTATCATGCCAATTATTAATATAATGATCATCATGACAACTATCCATCCATTCATTAAATTGTAACAGTATATAGAACACTATACTTGCATCTAGTTCTTCTCTTGGTTTTCTACTAAACTCATATACAACATAGGCAAGTCACTTAAGTATTCTGTGGTCCATTTTCCTCAACTACAAGGTAGAACTAACCTTCAGAGTCTAATAGTAGTCCGATAAAGCTTTCTGCAAATGATGCAGTACTTTGTACTGGCTATACTGTACGTACATCCACTAGACACATGAGGAACTGAATTTTCTACTTAATTTTAATTGATTTAATTTTAAATAGTCCCATGGATCTAGTGGCTAGTGCATCAGACTGTGCAGATTTTTTAAAAAAGATTTTTATTTATTTGACAAACAGAGACACAAGTAGGCAGAGAGGCAGGCAGAGAGAGAGAGAGGAGGAAGCAGGCTCCCTGCTAAGCAGAGAGCCTGATGTGAGGCTCGATCCGAGAATCTTGAGATCATGACCTGAGCTGAAGGCAGAGGCTCTAACCCACTGAGCCACCTAGGCACCCTTTTTTTTTCTTTTTTTTAAAGATTTTATTTACAGACTGTGTAGATTTATGGCATTCTAAGATTCTAAGCTTACCTGTATTTATCAACAATATAACAATGTAACTGGAAAAATATTTTATAGCTCTTTGATATTCATTAATTCCCCAAAGCATTCTACCTTCAGGGAAAATCTGAGGTGTTATTAGTGACTGAGATAGTTTACTTCTTTTCACTTATGTACACGTCAATTTATTTTCCCCTTATATTTGCATATTTTAATGATGAGTAGCCACTTTCCTATTAAAGTATTGCTTGTGGTTTTAATTTACATATTAAAGATTTCTTAATATCTGGTAGTCATGCTAAAGTTGTCTTACAAAACCCCAGAGAAAGAATAAACATGTCGAAAATGAAAAATGTAGGCTAGATAGAATACGGGGTTTTCCACCCTGGGTAAACATTAGAATCACCTGGGAGGCTTTAAAAAAAAATCCCACTCTTTGAACCCTCTTCCCAAGGATTCTGATTCAGTTGGTCTAAGGTGAGGCCAGGCATTGGTATGTTTCCACGTGATTGAAATAGGCAGTCAGGGTGAGAACCACTGGCTAAAACCTTTGGGGAAGAATAACGTGTCATTAATTCTCACAGCATCCCAGGAATTAGTGCCATGTGTTGTTATTCTCATTTCAGAGTCATATTTATCAAATTTCAGTATGCATAGAATTCCCTCAGGAGTTTCGTCTTGACAGGCTCACTAGTGATTCTGATGCAGAAGGAGCTTGAATCACATGTTGAGAAGTACTGCTTTGGCGAACACAGAGTTTATGCCAACTCATTAAGCTTTGAAATGAGTTGGGATGAGATATGAAATAAGTAAGAGAAAAAACTTTGACTACTGCAAAATGTTATACTAATATGAAGTCTTTTATATTTGTTAGATTCCAGAAAATGGATTAGGAATGAATGCAGCATGAATGAAGATGGTGGTGATGATGCAGGTAGGATGGTGATAACAGAGACCGCACACTTAAATGGATGAGGTCTGGAAGGAGATAATGGGTGCCTCTATTTGCCTCTTTGATGGTGGCTCTAGGAATTTAGACAGGAAAGGATGGCTTTGGTGTGTAACCCATAACAATGAGTTTTTTATTTTGCTGCATGTTCTCTCCTAAAGGCCTACTAGGGTGCCATGTATTACCATGGTAAATTTAAAATGGCCTGGTTCTGGTCCCTAGTCTTCGCAGACCTAGAAGCCCTACTTTGTCTGAAAGTACATACAACCATTGGAGGCTATATGTTTATTAACCAAAGTAACTCAACTGATGAAAACAAATAAGAATGCCAATTTATCAATTCACAATGAGAAATTATTGCTACACAGAGTGAAATACTAATGTCTCCTTGATTAATGCATTTTATTCCTATAGATCATGTACATGAGAAATGAAAACGTAACCTAGGGTCATTTGCCAGCCATGATATAAGAACAAAGAGAGTACTTAGATTAATTGAAGTGTCATGCCTCCAGACAAAAAGGAGATGGAAGCATCTGTATCACAACAGACACGGTCTAATAATGGTCTAGAACACCACAGTCCCATAGCTGGATTTCCTTTCCTCTGGGCAGTGTGAGGATAGTTGCTGCCAACATTTCCCTCTGTGACTTTCCTTCCATTGTGCTTTCATGGCTAAATAACTGTTCTTTTATAGGTACATGCTTTCTCTAGATATGATAATGCATTTAACTGGGTTTTAGTCTTCTGTTAGCACTGACTCACAGAAGTTGCAAAGAACAGACACTCTTAGATTTCCACAAGTGATAATGAAAGCTGGTGTATTATAAGATTTCAGGGAAGGAATAATTTTGTATATGATATCTATCAACAGTGGAGGAATTGAATATATTTCATGATACAACAATGACTCTAGTGACCTTATATTAACCCAGCTTTTCTTTATATTTCTCTTCCATTGCTGCCAGTCCTCTTTGAGCATCCTGAGAGAGGTTATGATTTGATTTCATTCTTACTAAGAGAAATACCCACATTGGGTGGGGTTCCTAGGTCATCTCTTTCCATAAGCTATTTGTCTTCTCTATGTTTGATTTGTTGATGGCTGCCTTTGTTAGAATGCTGGTCTGTGATCTCAATACAAAAGACATGGATATGTGTGAAAAAATTCCTGCTTCTGTCAGCTTCCTTCACAAGAGGGCTGTAGACTTATTAGGTTTTAGGTCTTCATAACCTTTATAGTTCATGTCAGGTCTTGCAGGGCTAGAAGTGAATGTATTTTTTTTTGAAATTCTTTCTAACTCTTTTCTTGTACCTTGATTTTAAAGTTTAAGTCTCAGAGAGCAATCTAATTTCCTCTATTTAAAAGTTCTTTTTTGGTCAGGATGACACTGAAAGTATAGATTGTTCTAGACAGGATAGACATTCTAACATTGTTTATTCTCCCAATCCATGAGCATGGAATGCTTTTCCATCTTTTTGTGTCTTCTTAAATTTCTTTCATGAGTGTTCTATAGTTCCTTGAGTACAGATCCTTTACCTCTTTGGTTAGGTTTGTTCTCAGGTATCTTATGCTTCTTAGTGCTATAGTAAATGGAAAAATTCTCTAATTTCCCTTTCTGTATATTCATTGTTAGTGTATAAGAAAGCAGCTGCATCTTTCAAAGCGCTGGAACAAAAAGTCCTAAAATTTGTATGGAACCAGAAGAAATCCCGAATTGCTAAGGAAATGTTGAAAAAGGGAAACAAAACTGGGGGCATCATGATGCCTGATTTCAAGCATTACTACAAAGCTGTGATCACCAAGACAGCATGGTACTGGCACAAAAACAGACACAGAGACCAGTGGAACAGAGTAGAGAGTTCAATTATGGACCTGCAACTCTGTGGTCAAATAATCTTCGACAAAGCAGGAAAAAATATACAGTGAAAAAGTCAGTCTCTTTGAAATGCCAATAGAGTATTACCCCCACCTTAAAAGACCACCAGAGACGTGAGTCAAAGCCAATCAGCAAGGGTCGTTTATTGCAGGTTCGAACCTGGACCTCTGCGGCACTCGGCAGACAAAGCAATCTTACAGAAGCAGAACTGGCCGGTTAGCCCACGCATGCGGAAAAAAGCACTATCAGGATATTGAAGGCCTGGTTACTATCAAGTAAAGACAATTGGGAGTCTCCTGGTGGAATGTTACATTCCTGCTATCAAGCATCCTTGTTAATGAGATTTAGGTTTAGAAGAAATTTAACTTTATTTACTTTTCCTTCTACCTCCACCTCTTTCGGTTTTTTATGGAGGGGAGGGTGACATTAGGGCTTGAGGAACTGAGTTCTGTGTCCCTGGAAATTGGGCTATTGATAAGTTAACTTCTTTGTTTGTAAATCTCAAGGACATTTGCAAACCAAGGGAGACTCCTACCTTGCAGGACTGTGATCTCTGCAAGTTAACTATTTATCGTTTTATGGCAGTCAGGGGTGCCTGAGGAATGCTACACATATGGAGGGGAGCGGGTGAAGGGGGGGTGCAAGGCGCCAGCTTTTGCTTTGTCCTCAGCCAGCCTCCTGCTCCTTCATCGTCAATAAATGATGCTGGGAAAATTGGCCAGCTATGTATGGAAGAATGAACCTTGACCATTCTCTTACACCATACACAAAGATAAACTCGAAATGGATAAAAAACCTCAATGTGAGGCAGGAATCTATCAAAATCCTAGAGAAGAACATAGGAAGTAACCTCTTTGACATCAGCCACAGCAACTTCTTTCAAGATATGTCTCCAAAGGCAAAAGAAACAAAAGCAAAAATGAACTTTTGGGAAGATCAAAAGCTTCTGCACAGCAAAGGAAACAGTCAACAAAACAAAGAGGCAACCCACAGAATGGGAGGTAAGATATTCGCAAATGACACTACAGACAAAGGGCTGATATCCAAGATCTATAAATAACTCCTCAAACTCAACACACACAAAACAGATAATCACATCAAAAAATGGGCAGAAGATATGAACAGACACTTCTCCAAAGAAGACTACAAATGGCTAACAGACACATGAAAAAATGTTATTCATCATTAGCCATCAGGGTGATTCAAATCAAAACCACATTGAGATACTACCTTACACCAGTTAGAATGACCAAAATGAACAAAACAGGAAGCAACAAGTGTTGGAGAGGATGTGGAGAAAGGGGAACCCTCTTACACTGTTGGTGGGAATACAAGTTGGTGCAGCCACTTTGGAAAACAGTGTGGAGATCCCTTAAGAAATTAAAAATAGAGCTACCCTGTGACTCTGTAATTGCACTACTGGGTATTTACACCAAAGATACAGATATAGTGAACAGAAGGGCCATCTGTACCCCAATATTCATAGCAGCAATGGCCACAGTCGCCAAACTCTGGAAGGAGCCAAGATGCCCTTCAAACAGACAAATGGATAAAGAAGATATGGTTCATATATACAATGAGATATTACGCCTCCATCAGAAAGGATGAATACCCAACTTTTGTATCAACATGGATGGGATTGGAGGAGATTATGTTGACTGAAATAAGTCAAGCAGAGAAAGTCAATTATCATATGGTTTCACTTACATGTGGAGCACAAGGAATAACATGGAGACATTGGGAGAAGGAGAGGAGAAGTGAGTTGGGGGAAATTGGAGGGGGAGACAAATCATGAGAGACTGTGGACTCTGAGAAAAAAACTGAGGTTTTTAGAGAGAAGGGGTCAGAGGTTGGGTGAGCCTGGCAATGGGTATTAAGGAGGGCACGTATTGCATGGGGCATTGGGTGTGATGCATAAACAATGAATCTTGGAACACGGAAAAAATAAAATGAAGTTTAAAAAATAAGTAAGTAAAATTTTTTCAAAAAGTTCTTTAAAAAGATTTTTATTTATTTATTTGCCAGAGAGAGAGAGAGAGCAAAAGCAGGGGATGTGGCAGGTAGTGGGAGAAGCATAGAGCCTGATGCAAGGAGCCTGATGAGCACTGAGCAAGGAGCCTGATGCAGGACTTGGTCCTAGGACCCTGGGATCATGACCTGAGCTGAAGGCAGATGCTTAATTGACTTAGTCCTCAAGGTGTCCCTCCTTTACTTATAAGTTCTTGAGGGAATTCCTCCATAACACTACAACAGAGATCAAAACAGACCAACTTATTTATTTATTTATTTATTTATTGATATATTATTTTAATTTATTTTTGATTTATTTTTTTTAATTTATCTATTTTTTTAAATAAACATATAATGTATTTTTATCCCCAGGGGTACAGGTCTGTGAATTACCAGGTTTACACATTTCACAGCACTCACCATAGCACATACCCTCCCCAATGTCCAAAACCCCACTCCCCTCTCCCAACCCTTCTCCCCCCAGCAAACCTTAGTTTGTTTTGTGAGATTAGGAGTCACTTATGGTTTGTCTCCCTCCCAATCCCATCTTGTTTCATTGATTCTTCTCCTACCCCCTTAACCCCCCATGTTGCATCTCCACTTCCTCATATCAGGGAGATCATATGATAGTTATCTTTCTCCGATTGACTTATTTCGCTAAGCATAATACCCTCTAGTTCCATCCACATCATCGCAAATGGCAAGATTTCATTTCTTTTGATGGCTGCATAGTATTCCATTGTGTATATATACCACATCTTCTTGATCCATTCATCTGTTGATGGACATCTAGGTTCTTTCCATAGTTTGGCTATTGTAGACACTGCTGCTATAAACATTTGGGTGCACGTGTCCCTTTGGATCACTACTTTTGTATCTTTAGGGTAAATACCCAGTAGTGCAATTGCTGGGTTATAGGGTAGTTTTATTTTCAACATTTTGAGGAACCTCCATGCTGTTTTCCAGAGTGGTCACGCCAGCTTGCATTCCCACCAACAGTGTAGGAGGGTTCCCCTTTCTCCACATCCTCGCCAGCATCTGTCATTTCCTGACTTGTTAATTTTAGCCATTCTGACTGGTGTGAGGTGATATCTCATTGAGGTTTTGATTTGTATTTCCCTGATGCCGAGTGATGTGGAGCACTTTTTCATGTGTCTGTTGGCCATCTGGATGTCATCTTTGCAGAAATATCTGTTCATGTCTTCTGCCCATTTCTTGATTGGATTATTTGTTCTTTGGGTGTTGAGTTTGATAAGTTCTTTATAGATTTTGGAAACTAGCCCTTTATCTGATATGTCGTTTGCAAATATCTTTTCCCATTCTGTCAGTTGTCTTTTGGTTTTATTAACTGTTTCCTTTGCTGTGCAAAAGCTTTTGATCTTGATGGAATCCCAATAGTTCATTTTCGCTCTTGCTTCCCTTGCCTTTGGTGATGTTCCTAGGAAGATGTTGCTGCAGCTGAGGTCGACGAGGTTGCTGCCTGTGTTCTCCTCAAGAATTTTGATGGTTTCCTTTCTCACATTGAGGTCCTTCATCCATTTTGAGTCTATTTTCATGTGTGGTGTAAGGAAATGGCCCAATTTCATTTTTCTGCATGTGGCTGTCCAATTTTCCCAGCACCATTTATTGAAGAGGCTCTCTTTTTTCCATTGGACATTCCTTCCTGCTTTGTCGAAGATTAGTTGACCATAGAGTTGAGGGTCTATTTCTGGGCTCTCTATTCTGTTCCATTGATCTATGTGTCTGTTTTTGTGCCAGTACCATGCTGTCTTGATGATGACAGCTTTGTAATAGAGCTTGAAGTCCGGAATTGTGATGCCACCAACTTTGGCTTTCTTTTTCAATATTCCTTTGGCTATTTGAGGTCTTTTCTGGTTCCATATAAATTTTAGGATTATTTGTTCCATTTCTTTGGAAAAAAATGGATGGTATTTTGATAGGAATTGCATTAAATGTGTAGATTGCTTTAGGTAGCATAGACATTTTCACAATATTTATTCTTCCAATCCAGGAGTATGGAACATTTTTCCACTTCTTTGTGTCTTCCTCGATTTCTTTCATGAGTACTTTATAGTTTTCTGAGTACAGACTCTTTGCCTCTTTGGTTAGGTTTATTCCTAGGTATGTTATGGTTTTGGGAGCAATTGTAAATGGGATGGACTCCTTAATTTCTCTTTCTTCTGTCTTGTTGTTGGTGTAGAGAAATGCAACTGATTTCTGTGCATTGATTTTATATCCTGACACTTTACTGAATTCCTGTACAAGTTCTAGCAGTTTTGGAGTGGAGTCTTTTGGGTTTTCCACATATAGTATCATAACATCTGTGAAGAGATCTTCTTTGCGAACATCTTCTTCTTTGCCGATTTGGATGCCTTTAATTTCCTTTTGTTTTCTGATTGCTGAGGCTAGGACTTCTAGTACTATGTGGAATAGCAGTAGTGATAATGGACATCCCTGCCATGTTCTTGACCTTAGTGGAAAAGCTTTCAGTTTTCTCCATTGAGAATGATATTTGCCATGGGTTTTTCATAGATGGCTTTGATAATATTGAGGTATGTGCCCTCTATCCCTACACTTTGAAGAGTTTATATCAGGAAGGGATGCTGTACTTTGTCAAATGCTTTTTCAGCATCTATTGAGAGTATCATATGGTTCTTGTTCTTTCTTTTATTAATGTGTTGTATCACATTGATTGATTTGCAGATGTTGAGCCAAACTTGCAACCCTGGTATAAATTCCACTTGGTCGTGGTGACAAATCCTTTTAATGTACTGTTGAATCCTATTGGCTAGTATTTTGGTGAGGATTTTTGCATCTGTGTTCATCAAGGATATTGGTCTGTAGTTCTCTTTTTTGATGGGATCCTTGTCTGGCTTGGGGATCAAGGTGATGCTGGCCTCATAAAATGAGTTTGGAAATTTTCCTTCCATTTATATTTTTTGGAACAGTTTCAGGAGAATAGGAATTAGTTTTTCTTTAAATGTTTGGTAGAATTCCCCTGGGAAGCTGTCTGGCCCTCAGCTTTTGTTCGTTTGGAGATTTTTGATGACTGTTTCAATATCCTTACTGGTTATGGGTCTGTTCAGGTTTTATATTTCCTCTTGGTTCAGTTGTGGTAGTTCTATATGTATCTAGGAATTCATCCATTTCTTCTAGATTGTCAAATTTGTTGGCGTAGAGTTGCTCATAGTATGTTCTTATAATTGTTTGCATTTCTTTGGTGTTAGTTGTGATCTCTCCTCTTTTATTCATGATTTTATTTGTTTGGGTCCTTTCTCTTTACTTTTTGATAAGTCTGGCCAGAGGTTTGTCAATCTTATTAATTCTTTCAATGAACCAGCTCCTAGTTTCGTTGATTTGTTCTATTGTTTTTTCGTTTCTATTTCATTGATTTCTGCTCTGATATTTATGATTTCTCTTCTCCTGCTGGCTTTAGGGTTTCTTTCTTGTTCTTTCTCCAGCTCCTTTAGGTGTAGGGTTAGGTTGTGTATTTGAGACCTTTCTTGTTTCTTGAGAAAGGCTTGTACCGCTATATATTTTCCTCTCAGGACTGCCTTTGCTGTGTCCCACAGATTTTGAATCGTTGTGTTTTCATTATCATTTGTTTCCATGAGTTTTTTCAATTCTTCTTTAATTTCCTGGTTGACCCATTTATTCTTTAGAAGGAGCTGTTTAGTCTCCATGTATTTGGGTTCTTTCCAAATTTCCTCTTGTGATTGAGTTCTAGCTTCAGAGCATTGTGGTCTGAAAATATGCAGGGAATGATCCGAATCTTTTGATACTGGTTGAGACCTGATTTAGGACTGAGGATGTGATCTATTCTGGAGAATGTTCCATGTGCACCAGAGAAGAATGTGTATTCTGTTGCTTTGGGATGTAATGTTCTGAATATATCTGTGATGTCTATCTGGTCCAGTGTGTCATTTAATGCCTTTATTTCCTTGTGGATCTTTTGCTTGGATGATCTGTTCATTTCAGTGAGGGGAGTGTTAAAGTCCCCTACTATTATTGTATTATTGTTGATGTGTTTCTTTGATTTTGTTATTTATTGGTTTATATATTTGGCTGCTCCCACATTAGGGGCATAGATATTTACAATTGTTAGATCTTCTTGTTGGACAGATCCCTTGAGTATGATATAGTGTCCTTCCTCATCTCTTATTATAGTCTTTGCCTTAAAATCTAATTGATCTGATATAAGGATTGCCACCCCTGCATGGTAAATTGTTTTCCACCCCCTCACTTTAAATCTGGAGGTGTCTTCAGGTCTGAAATGAGTTTCTTGTAGGCAACATATAGATGGGTTTTGTTTTTTTTATCCATTCTGATACCCTGTGTCTTTTAATTGGGGCATTTAGCCCATTAACATCAGGGTAACCATTGAGAGATATGAATTTAGTGCCATTGTATTGCCTGTAAGGTGACTGTTACTGTATATTGTCTCTGTTCCTTTCTGAGAGAGAAAGAGCCTTTTAGGCTCTCTCTTTGCTTAGAGGACCCCTTTCAATATTTCCTGTAGAGCTGGTTTGGTGTTTGAAAATTCTTTCAATTTTTGTTTTGGACCAACTTATTTAAAACAGAATTGATTGACTAAGCAAGAAAATGAGATATGAAATCTGATCAAACTAATTAGGGGAATTTAAAAAACCAATTAGGAGAATCAAAAAGAGGCTGCAAAATAAGACACTTAACAATGGAAAATTTTTACAATCATTTTAAAAGTTATGTTTATCATTTGGATGAATTTTCATATAAAGGTAATATAGTCAAGTTCACAGATTATACACAAAATACAAATAACTATGTACAAAATAAGAAAATGTGCAATTTTATTCATTAAAAGAAATGAATGAACATCTATTATGTAGTAAAATGTACTTCTTGTTCTTTATTAAGCTATATAAATTTCAAAGAAACCAAGGTCTGCATGCATGTAAAATTGGTATATATATTCTATATTTCATAAATATTAAATTTTGAATCCAAAGTCAAATGCTGTATGTAACAATATTCAGTAAGTTCTTTATTAATGTGTCAATTAAACTTTTAAAGGAGATAAATATTAAAATCTTATATGTATTGCCGTTTTAATTTTCTCAAATGACTTATTAATTATCCTTCCTACAGATTTAATTTTTATCCAGAGTATCTTACAGAAAGTATATCATGTTGGACAAAAAGATCTTCTATTTATGTTTAAAGTTAGATGATCTCAGATGTTTGAGTTTTGACATTTGTCATTATTATAAAATAATTCCAGTAATTTATTTCAGTATTATATATCTCAGGGGCAAGAGAAAAAAAAATAAGTAAGTTAAACTTAACCTGCTTTGTATTTCACAATACTATCTTTCATATATTCCTCACATAAATGGTTTATGTATCTCTATTATGCAGGTATAAATGTTAATGTAAGTAAATACTCAGAGTGTGAATCTAAATCTGGTTTGCTATACCTCCACATTACTGAGAATATGATGACATTGAAATAAATGATTTTTAAAAATAGAAATAGGAGATGTTTTTCCTACCAGAAAAGGAGTAAAAAACCTGCAAGAACCGTCAATGACGTACTCATGATTTCTCTTCTTTGTTAAGAAAATTTAAAAATAAGCAAGTTATATAACTTTTAAAATAGTTTTTGCTTTTGTAACATTTTTACAAAATATTCTGGTACGTAAGTGTTTTAAGTGTACTATTTTGTTGCCATTCTCCACCATACCCATAAGACCAAATCTTTAAGGTCAAAGGTGGAGAAAACCTTGAACCACCTGTATCTTAACTTTCATTTTGTCCTTAAGAGGGGCAATCTCTTAGGTTTGGTTGTACCATAAGATACTAAGTATTCAATAACCTGAGAATGTTGTCAAAAAGAAGGATTTGATAACAAGTGTAGGTTCTAAGACTCTAACTAAACTCTTTCACAAATAGGTGGAGAATTTGAAATGCTAAAAGAAAAAAAAAATCCTAGAAACCTTTTCAAAGTGAAAGAGTATTTGGGAGTTACATAATCCTTTCTTTAAAATATCTTTATGGCTAAGGATTTAGTTAGATTATTGGCAACATTATTTAATTTACCTGGCTGATTTTTAATATGAAGGAATTTTAAAATCTCACCCACATGATTTTAGTATATAAACACAAATATCTCAAAACTTTATCTTAATAAAAGTGAAATATGTAGAGAAAGGGATTAAAGAATTTTGAATTCTGAAAAACATCAAAAGTGCTTGATTTGATTCTTCACGTAGTAGATTTTCTCTAATTGGAAGTGTAAATATTTATGATTTTTAGATTCTTTTAATTTACTAAAACTTTAACCACTGTGAAATACACCTTCTACTTTCTGGTTATACTCTGTGTCCTGAAGTTACTCTATTAATATAGCTACTACAACTATTCTGTATTGACTGTTTTCTTGGGACATCTATTTTCCATGTACTTACTTTCAACTGATTTGTTTCTTAATACAGACATAACTCAGAGATATCAGGAGTTCAGTTCCAGAGCACAATAAAGTGAATATCACAATAAAACAAATCACAAAAATTTTTTGGTCTCTCAGTACATAAAAAGTTATATTTTGTTGCAGTCTATTAAGTGTTTAATAGCATTATGTCTAAAAAAATTTACATACTTAGTTAAAATACTTTATGACTAAAAAAATGCTGCTCATCATCTGCTTGCAGAGGGTGTTGCCTGGGAGTTTGATGGCTGCTGAGTGATCATGATGGTGGTTGCTGAAAGTGTGGGTGGCTGTGGCAACTTCTTAAAATAAGACAGCAATGAAGCTTGCACATCATTTGACTCTTCCTCTGGTGGATTTTCTGTAGTATGCAATGCTGTTTGATAGCATTTTAGCCATAGCAGAAGTTTTTTCAAAAGTGGTCTCAAACTCAAACTCTCAGTCATCTCAAACTCTGCTGCTGCTTTATGAATTAAGTTTAGGTAATGGTCTAAATCCTTCATTGTCATTTCAACAATCTTTGCAGCATCTTTGCTAGGAGTAGTTTCTATCTCAAGAATCCATTTTCTGTGCTCATCCATAAGAAGCAACTCCTCATTCATTCAAATTTTATCACAAGATTGCAGCAACTCAGTCCCATCTTCAGGCTTCCCTTCTGTTCTCTTGCTGTGTCACCATTTCTACAGTTACTTCCTCCACTGAAGTCTTAAACCCCTCAAAGTCCTCCATGAGGTTTGGATTCAACTTCTTCCAAAGTCCCATTAATGTTGATATTTTGACTTCTCTGCGTGAGTCACAGATGTTCCTAATGGCATCTAGAATGGTGAATCCTGTCCAGAAGGTTTTCAATGTACTTTTCCCAGATCCATCAGAGGAATCACTGTCTATGGCAGCTGGAGCTTTATAAAATATATTTTGTATATAATAAGACTTGGAAGTTGAAATTACTCCTTGATCTAATGGGTGCAGAGTGGATGCTGTGTTAGCAAGCATGAAAACAACATTAATCTGGTTGGGCATCTCCATCAGAGCTCTTGGGTAACCAGGTGCATTCTCCATGAGCAGTCATATTTTAAAAGAAATTTTTTTTTTTTTCTGAGCAGTAGGTCTCAACAGTGGGCTTAAATATTCAATAAACCATGTTACAAACAGATGTGCTGTCATCTGGGCTTTATTGTTTCATTTATGGAGCGCAGGCAGAGTAGATTCAGCATACTTCCCAAGGGTCCTAGGATTTTCAGAATGGTAAATGAGCACTAGCTTCAACTTTGAAGTCATCAGTTGCATTAGCCCCTAATGAGACAGTCAGCTTCTCAGAAGGTCTGAAGCCAGGCTTTGACTTCTCTCTAGCTATAAAAGTCCTAGATGGCATCTACATTTTATCTACATTGAAAATCTGTCATTTGGCATAGGCACTTGCACTAATTCTCTCAGTGAGGTCTTCCAGATGACTTCCTGCAGCTTCTACCTCAGCACCAGCTGCTTCACCTTGTACTTTAATTGTATGGAGATGTCCTCTTTCCCTCAACCTCATGAACCAACCTTTGCCAGCTTCAAATTTTTCTTCAGCTTCCTCACTTCTCTCAGCCTTCACAGAATTGAAGAGAATTATAGCCTCGCTCTGGTTTAGACTTTGGCTTAAGGGAATGTCGCGACTGGTTTGATCTTCTATTCAGACCACTACAGCATTTTCCATACTAGCAATGCATTTATTTCACTTTCTTATCATTCATGTATTCCCTGGAGTAGCACTTTTAATTTTCTTTAAAACTTTTCCTTTGCATTCAGAACTTAACTGATATAAGAGGCCTAACTTTTGGCCTGTCTTGGCTTTCAACATGCCTTCCTCACCAAACTTAATCATTTCTAACATTAAATTGAAAGTGAGAGACATGAAGCTCTTCCTTTCACTTGAATACTTAGAGAACATTGTGGGGTTATTGATTGACCTAATTTCAAAATTGTTTTGTCTCAGGAAATAGGGAGACCTGAGGAGAGAGAGAGAAATGGGAGAATGACCACCTGGTGGAGGAATCAGAACACACATCTGTATTAGGTCCACTGTCTTCTATGGGCACAGGTCATGGCACCCAAAATAATTATCATAGTAAATCAAAGATCACTGATTACAGGTCACCATGACAAATATAACAATAGTGAAAAAGTTTGGAATATTGTGAGAATTACCAAAATGGGACACAGAAGCATGAAGTGAGCAAGGGTTGATGGAAAAATGATAGACTTGCTCAAGGCAGGGTTGCCATAAACTTTCATTTCCTGCAAAGCACAATAAAGCAAGGCACAATAAAATGAAATATGCATTTATTTAATGTAAGTTCTGAAGGCAGCAGAGTTGGGTTTCATGTTTGTTTGTTTAAATCCATTTTTATAATCTGTGGATTTTAATTGGACCCCTTAGTCAATTAGCACTTAAGTATTGATTTGATTGTATATAGGTCTACAGTTTTACTATTTTGTTTTTTGTCTTCTCTATTTTTCTTTTTGTTGCTCTTGGTGTTATTTTGCTCTTTTCATTTTTTCCTCCATTTAGAATTATTGAATGTGTATCCAAAGTTTGTTTTAACTTATCTATTGTTTTCACCTATGCCACTTCACATTTTTTTAGCATTAGTTGTGGGAATGTTTATCCTTAAAATCTCACAGTATACATAGAGTTAATATAGTACCACTTCAGATTAAACATAGAAATCTCACTACTGTATAGGTCCATTTGACCCACTTCTTATCCTATGGAGAGTTACGTAAGAGTTATCATATTAGAGTTACATAAGTGATACACCTCACAAAACAATATTATAATTTTAAAGTTACATTTATTTAATTAATTTAGAAGGAATAATAGTCTTTTAAATTTACCCACAATATTTTATTTTTAATGTTCTTCATATTTTCTTAAAGATTTGAGTTTCCACCTGATAATATATTCTTTTTGTCTACTTAGCCTTTGTTGTAGTACATGTCTCCTGGTGGAAATTGTACACTTTTTTAAAACCTGAAAATGCTTATTTTTCTTCATTCTTAAAAGTTGGGCTTTATGGGATATAGAATTCTGTGTTGACAATTTTTATCAGCAGTTTAAAGATGTCTTCTGCCCTCAGTTTTCATAAGCTAAAATATATTCAAAGATGTTTCTAAGAGATCCAGTTAGATAATGGCTGACATTCTAGGGTACTCAATTTTACCAGAAATTTCTCATTTTTTAAAAAAGATTTCATTTATTTATTTGACAGACAGAGATCACAAGTATGCAGAGAGGCAGGCGGGCAGGAGGGGGGGACAGGCTCCCCGCTGAGCAGAGATCCCGATGTGGGGCTCCATCCCAGGATCTGGGGATCATGACCTGAGCCAAAGGCAGAGGCTTTAATGCACTGAGCCACCCAGGCACCCCAGGAATTTCCTATTTTTAGCAGAAGTTTTTGAATATAAGACATTCTTAAGACAAAGAAGTAGAAATAGTATTTTAAGATATCATTAGTTTAAATAATAATCCAAAAATTCAATTTCTGACCCATCACTTTAGCAATTAATATTTGCCCATCTTAAAAATAAATCACCCTTGGGGCACCTGGATGGCTCAGTCAGTACAGCATCTGACTCTTGATCTTAGGGTTGTGAGTTTGAGCCCCATTTTGAGAATTAAAGATTACTTTAAAAATGGCTTAAACATATAAAAGGAAATGAATAGTTAATAATTAAGTGAATGAATGACTAAATAAAGCAAACACCTGTATGACTCCCAGCCTTTCAAAAAAATCATTCTTAATCTTTTTTTCTTTTTGCCTTACACAAAGAGAGCGACTTTGCCTTTTTCTTTTCTTCTCTCTCTCTTTTTTTAAAAGATTTTTTAAATTTATTTGACACAGAGAGAGATCACAAGTAGGTAGAGAAGCAAGCAGAGGAAGCGGGGCAAGCAGTCTCCTTGCAGGGCAGAGAGCCTGATGCAGAGCTCTATCCCAGGACCCTGAGATAATGACTCAAGCTGAAGACAGTGGCTTAACCCACTGAGCCACCCAGGCACACCTCTTTGCCTTTTTCTAAAAGATAAAATAAAATTAATCAAAATATCATCTAATAAGTTTAATGCTTTTCCAAGCTGCAAATGCTTTTTCTCTCTACTTGTCGTCTTCTACTTTTTCTATACTTCTCTTTTGTTGATGGTAATTTTCATTTAAAATCAAAACCTTTTTTCATTTGTCTTAACTTTCTATTAGTCCATCTGAGTCACTTGAATGCAAGATTCATGTCTGATTCATCTGTACCTCCACGTGTCTACCCGAACACTTAAAATTTCTGTGACTATGGAGTATTCAGTAAATACTTTTTACGTGCAAGATTGCTTAAAACTCCTTTTATGATTTTTTTTTCCTATGAAGAAAGATAAATTTGTTAGCCTGTTTTTACTGAGGAATTGCTGAAAATCATTAAGATCTTTTCTTGGTAAAAGAAGAAAGTAAGATTTGTGTTGAAAGTGTTTAAATTTTGATAGCATATATGTTTGGACATCAATGTATATTTGTGAAAAAGTGTATTAGAGCACATTTGGTGTAATTTCGTGAGACTTGGTCATAAAGATAGTCTAATTTTAGTGCATTGTTCACTTGTTTTCAAAACAAAATCTAGCAGCTGAGCTTCTTAACTCTTGCTAATAGAAGTAGGTCTTTCAAAGAAATAGAATAATGAAAACTATACTAACATTTCTGATGTACTAAAATTGGGTTTTGAATCAGTGAGGGTCAAGTGTGTAATTGAAAGATAAACAGGAGCAGAAGTGGAGAAGCTGAGCACTTTGAAGTCCTGAGGTTAAGGGGAAATCTGTGCATACTTTCTTGAGGTCCAAGGCACCTTCTTAGTATCCATTGCATGACTGGCTCTTTTCTTAAGCCTTCTTAAGAGACTTAGAGATGATCCAGGAGCAAACTGTCAAGTCCAGAAGGAGCTATTAATACCACACAGACATCCATCTTCAGTGAGTAAAGACCTACTGTCAGAATCTTCTGTGCTATGATAGAGTCAGTGAGAATTTGGGGCCATTTGTACGTTTTATATGTGACTCGTCTGAATTTCTCAGACTACTGATGGCACTGGAGAAATGAAATAGGTTGTTTTTGTTTTACCTGCTTAACATAGAAGCCATCTGTAATATTAAAATAAATGGATGAACTAATAACTATAACTTTCTTTTCTTTTTTCTTTTTAATGATTTTATTTACTTTTTGACAGAGAGAGAGAGAGATCACAGGTAGGCAGAGGCAGGCAGGGGTGCGGGGAAGCAGGTTCCCTGATGAGCAGAGACCCTGATACAGGGCTCGATCCCAGGACCCTGAGACCATGACCTGAGCTGAAGGCAGAGGCTTAACCCACTGAGCTACCCAGGCACCCAATAACTGTAATTTTCAACATTAAAAATATACTACAATTTACTTAAAGATTACTTAAGAAGCTGTGTAATTTAGGATGTTTTAGACTACAGGATAATGAAACCCGGAATGTAGTAGTGTTTCTTATCCATAACACAGAGAAGGAAATCTAGAGGTAGGACAGGATCCTTGCCTCATACCATTAGGGCTCTGATTTCATTTCTCTGCCACTCAGTATTTCTTTCCTTTGGTCTTGATTTAGGCTTTGTCTTGGTCAGTAGATGGCTGCCAGCACGCACTGAGCATGTATCCTGTTCACTGATGGTAGGAAATGGAAACTCTCTTCTAAGTACAGAATACTAAGTCCTCATCTTGAGTCTGATCCCTATATTCTCTCCAAACCATTAACAATCTCTAGGAGAATTCTACATACCATTGGCTTGAGTCTGGCTTTCTGAAAAAAAAATTGCCAAAGATTCATGATTGACCTGGCGTAATCAAAACACAGGTTAATTTTTTTTTTTTTTTTAAAGAGAGGAAGGAAGGAATGATGTTTGCAAGATCACCTTAGGATTTATGTAAAAGATACACTGCTATTGGTAACATAATAAGTGTAGAAGCAGAGATATAAAAGACAAAACCAAAACAAATAAAGCACTGTGTATTCTATTTTTATGCATTGAAATACCACTTAATTCCATCTTACTAACTGCATTTTCCCATCAAAATAAATTCAGTTATTCAAATGAACAAAAATATGTTTAAAGAACAAATGCCATTTAAAAAAAGCCTTGGGAATTAATCACTTTCCTTTTTTAAAATATGTGAGAAAACACCTGAGAACACAGCAAAATAATCTTGCTGTCTTTAAGAAAGCCTAAAAGTTTCACAATCCTTGTTCCTGTGGCTACTCTTTTACAACTTGTAAAGCATATCTCCAGATTTATGCAATGTGCAATAGAAGATAGAATAATAGGTCAAATGTATAAGTTATGTAAGGAAGTTGAAATATTTCAAATGATTTTTTTTAATGGGGCTTCTCTAAGTGGCTTATTTGGGGGACTCTTAAATCATAATAGAACTTTCTCAGGGATGGAAAAATATCTTTTGAAATTTTTCATAATTAGCAGAAAGTCTGACACTCTGAATGACTATTTATGACTAAAACAGTATAAAATGCTTAACCCAAATTGGCTCTCGTGTCCAAAATTTTTGTGTATTACAGGTCAAAATTTGTGCCTTGAACCATTAGGTGTAAATCTAATGCAATACATTTAACCAGTCTTAATTCTCTCTTAGAAGTTGCTACTGATTTGCCTAAATCTTTTAGCAGAATGGGCCTCAACCCTTGGCTGCTGCATTACTCCCACGATGCACAAATCCACCTGGCAGCTCAGGGGAGCTAATGGGTAAGGCCAACCTTAGAAAAAGTGTAGGTAAAAGGAAATTTTCTTCAAAGTAAAAGTGACTTGATTTGGTGCTTAATTCTTTCAAAGGCTGTGAATTTTGCTCTCTCAAAATTCCAAACCACAGTCTATGGTCATGACTTACAGTCATTAGAAAGCTGGAGGCAGAAATAGAATCATGAAAGGGAAGGGATACCTCATTTTACCATTACTCAACATTCATCTGATTTCTGCTTAGAAATTTAATAAGCACCAAGTCTGTGGAAATGATTCTACAACAATTCTCACGTCTTAGTCTGCCTCTAAAGCTACTGTAACTCCGACTTCTCAAAAGGCAATGAGTTGAATAGAAATAGATAACAAATAATAGGCGACCTGAAAAGGTATCTCTTTTCAGGATCACAAGAACTTTTTAGAAAGATACTAATCAAGTTTACCCATAAACATGTCAGAAAAATTAGGTAACCCAAATGTCAAGGAACTTTGAAACTGAACTACAGTAGTTAAAATCAAATCAATGGCTATTGTTTCATTTATAGAAACTTAAATCATTATTGAATTAAAGTTGGCAACACTTTATTTTTTACTGAGAGCTCCATAGAAAATATTAGAAAAACATGGAATGTGTGGAAGATGAATAACAAAGGAAATCAGCTAAATTTATCTGGCTTAATGTCAATGAAATATATTATCCTCATTGATATTTATGACATTTTATAGTAGTAAAAATAAGTTCTGTCAACTCTCAGTAGACAGCCAGAATCTTTAAACCAATTTAATAAATTTTTAACCAGACTATATACACAAAGTATTTGTTAAACAAATACAACTAAATTAAATATAATTTTGATCATTAGAAATAAAATGCTAAACATTTTCACTCTTTGGGAGAAAACATTCTCCATTATATAGCCATTAACTACAGGATCAGTCTTTTCTATTACTTCAAGGAAGAGTTTATCAAATCTCCTATGACTCCTATGAAGGTTTGTCTTTTTGGTTTATAAATTGGTAAGACAAAGAATCTGATTCTTTCATACCAGAAAGTTAAAACCTAAATCAAACCCAACAGCAAACAAACAAAGATCTTTACAGAATAATTTGTAAGTCTCTCTCTCTCATGAAACATTAAAAAGAAGGTGTCATAGGCAATAGGTTTTTCCATATTACTATGTAAGTGAGAATGACTATATACATGTATATTTAAGATATAACCAATTTTGACATAAACAATATATTAATGTAGCTTTAGTAATATATTAAATATATGTTTAACATAGATTTAAAAACTGTTCTTCAAAGTGAACAATTATTTTATTCCTTTTCCATGTCTCAGAGATTTGCAACCAGATTATGAAGTAAATGAGCAAATGAATGATAATCCAGTGGTAATATACACAAGAAGCTACACTGAACACAAATATTTTTGAAAGTACTAATGTGGAAAACTAAGAATCTGTTTCTAAATGTGTAACTGCTATTTCCTGTGATATAAAACAAGCATAAATATTTAGAATTTGTGCTTTCAAAACAGATTTGTACCCAATATTGTCTCTGGTTGAAATTATATTTAGGATTGATTGTATTAGAAAATAACTGTATATGTTTTCTTAAATAAGGCTTCTTTCACTTTCTTTTTTTCTTCAAAGCAAGTGCTATGCTAACTCTGTTTCATGGTATTTAGTATGGAGTATTTAATATACTTAGATGAATAAGAATTTATTCACAGCTTCTGGGAGTATTGATGAGTTTATACTAAAAAAAGAAAATAATGTCATGACTAATTACAAAAAGATCCAAGAAAGGAGGGCAAACATATCTGTTTCAGCAGACACTTAGCAAAAAGAATGCTGTGTTTCTCCACTGACCTTTGAAGTTCTTCAGCTCCAGTGCTGGGCAGCATTAATAATGTCTTTGTGAAGAGAATGGTGGTAGCTGAGTGGACAAATCAATAACTCAGGGTGAGTCTATACACAATTGTAGAGCTAAAAAGACCTGAACAGTCAATTCTTTCATTCTTCACTAGAATCCACACTGGCTTAAAATAAGGATAAACATGAAAGCACCAACCTCAACAACGATTAAGACATTTTTACAAGTGTCTCTCTACTTCCATACCAATGCAGAAACATAGATAGAGCCCTCAAAGACCACAGAGTATACGAGATATCAGAGAATATAGCTTAACTCTAAGAGGACATAAAGGAATTGACTTCTAACCAAACTGAATTGAATGATTGACGTATTTACCAGAATTGATTCTCTGTCAATGCCTTTGAACTTACTGAAAGAGTATATTAGAATGGAAAATCTGATTTAATTTGAAAACTGATTTTGGGGTTTATTGGTAAAATTACATGATATAAATCATTTTGGAGCTAATGTGATAATCACATTTAAAAAAAAAGAGTGTATTTAAAAATGGTAATGGATAGTATTCTTAACGTAAGTTGAACCTAGCGTATTATGTTATTGACAGACTTGGACTTTTGTACCTCCCTGAAAACCATGCTATGTTTTAATTCTACCAGTTGCATCACCACAAAAGTGAAGAAAAGCTAGATTGTAAGGTTTACCTATTCATTCAATAAATATTTATGGATCATATATACAGAGGGCTTGCCATGGGCCTATGTACATTGTGCAAAGGTTTACAATCTCATGGGGAAACATCATACCAGCTAAGTCTAAAGTCATGACTGCCGGAGATAATATTTGAAATTACTAAGAGGAGATTTTCTTCTATATAAACTTCCTAGTAGATTCAAGATTTTCTTTAGATCCAGTAGCCTTCATTTCCTCAGGAACCCTATTCTCTATGGCTTGCAGATGAAGACAGTGGCTCCCTGGCAAGGACCTAAGAAACATCTTGACTCCACTCAGATTCCCCTTGATGTTCTCTCAAAATCTTTTCCTTCCTTGCTTGAAAAAGGCCTTGATCATCTTTGCCTGTACAAAGAAATTGCGTTATGCTGTATGCTGCATTCTGCCAGACTCTGATTAACTTTTCTAGATCCTTACCCTTGTCCTCCATATTTGGCATCAGATTCTAAAGCTAATTTCTTTTGAAACTCAAAAACCATAACAATAACATTTTTTTCCTCTCCAACTTTAGCAGATTGCAAATATAAAATGGTTCAGCTTTAGACTCTTACATATGCTCTGACTAAAGAAATTCATTCATCCTTTCAATATTTTAAGCTGGTATTATGCTATTGCCGGGGTCAGAAAATGAGGAAGAGCCTTTGGGTCACAAAGAAAACGGAAAATGGAGAAGTGGGACTTGAGGTTAAAATATTTAAATATTATCCCATTCTATAAAAAACAATCACTACATTCCTGCAAATTCTGACTAAAATAGATATAACTTGCTGTTCGAAGACCCTGAGACTTTGTGGGCTTATCTTTACACAGTTTACTGAAGAGAAACTTTAAAAGGAGAGCAGGTGAATAATCATTCAATGGTTGGTCAAAAGGGCAATACTTTTGAATTTCATTAGTTACGGTCACCACTTGAAAAAATTGCTTCACATGTTTCTAGTTATCAACAACACATAGAGGATGTGACCTGAAGTAGGCTCTGGAAGAATATCCAGGTGTGGACATAAACCAAAGAAAATGGTAATAAGATACATTAAAGTGATGACTTATGGTAGAATATAAGTATTTCCTAGAATTTTGGTTCTAGATGCAAATGCAGAAGTCTTCCTTGAGAGCTGAGGAGTCTGGGGCCCCAACGGGCCAGCTGACAGAGGCCAAGAAACATAGATGCATCTATATTAAACATAAAGCTAGGTTTCCTGACTTACTTTCCTTTGCCAGGGAAACATCTAGCCTTGGATGGAGAAGCTATGGGAATAAATAATAGGTTGATCATACTCTTTCTTTCTCTAATTTGTTGTGGAGCTCTCCATTGATTAACCTTAACCAGAAGCCAGAGGGGCAAGGAATCCCTTT
The DNA here is from genome assembly GCF_009829155.1 of Mustela erminea. Classification (NCBI taxonomy): domain Eukaryota; kingdom Metazoa; phylum Chordata; class Mammalia; order Carnivora; family Mustelidae; genus Mustela; species Mustela erminea. The sequence continues at coordinate 105,515,600 of NC_045617.1, read as the reverse complement.
TCCTGTACAATGGTAAATGCTATACAGGTGAGAGACAGAACAGGTAGATAAGGGTGGAGAATAAATCTGGAGGGGAACTAGAGATAGCCAGCATGCCAGTTTTTTTCCCCTTTAAGCTTTTATTATATTAATTAAAAATAGTTTATATCTGATCACTAGACTCTTTTTTGCTTGTATTGTTTTTTAAGATACAGAGCAAAAAGTACATTTTTCTTTAGAAAACCAGGCCCACCTATGTTTGCTCATCACTCTTACTTAGTTTAAATGGTATATGACAAAATTACAAATAATTTTGAGATACAGTGTCATCAGTGAAGTAAAGGATTAAAGGTCATACCTCACCATGCTGATTATGAAACAGAGTTCATTTACTCTTGTGTTTTAAAGGAATTCTAAAAGTGAGGAATTTGTTTCTATATTCTGCAATGCTTGTGCTATCTATAAGGTTTTTTTTTCCTCCTAAAAAGTGTTTTTATGCTCCAGAAAGTAACTCTGCCACATCACACACACACACACAAATCAAATGCCAAATATGTAGGCAAAAGGAAAATCATTCCTGACCCATGTAGGTGAATAGTTTGCATCTTGAATATAATGTTTCATTACCCATATCATTGTCCTAGCTTGAAAATATTTATGAGTGGTTATAAAATTAGCTATCCCTTTTCAAATATTCAACTTGCAGCATGCATGCTGTCGACCTGCAGTGGAAAGTATTGCTCTGCTTGACTATTTTATGTATCTTATTTTAAAAGTGACTTATTTTTATTGGCTTAAAATTTACCTACTTTAATTTTATTAAAATTTTCACATTTTTTACAATTTTATATTATGAAAAATTGAGAGCTTAACCAGTATCCTTCAAAATAGTTTCCCAGACAAATATATTTTCATGCTTAATCCTTTCAGACAACTAAATGTAATAGATATGCACCTTGTACAGAGAAAATTAGAAAAACTAATTTCTAACTATGGTCTTTTTTTTTTTTTTTTTTTACTTTTGCAAAGTTTGTTCATTCATATATTAAAGGTATATTTAAACTTAGCTCTGATAGAATTCTTTTTTTGTTTGTTTGTTTAATTTCTTTTCAGCGTAACAGTATTCATTGTTTTTGTACTATACCCAGTGCTCCATGCAATCCGTGCCCTCTCTAGTACCCACCACCTGGCTCCCCCAACCTCCCACCCCCCCCTTCAAAACCCTCAGATTGTTTTTCAGAGTCCATAGTCTCTCATGGTTCACCTCCCCTTCCAATTTCCCTCAACTCCCTTCTCCTCTCCATCTCCCCTTGTCCTCCATGCTATTTGTTATGCTCCACAAATAAGTGAAACTATATCGTAATTGACTCTCTCTGCTTGACTTATTTCACTCAGCATAATCTCTTTGGTCTTTTTTTTTTTTAAGATTTTTATTTATTTATTTGACAGAGAGAGAGATCACAAGTAGGCAGAGAGGCAGGCGGAGAGAAAGGGGGAAGCAGGCTCCCTGCTGAGCAGAGAGCCCGATGTGGGGCTGGATTCCAGGACCCGGAGATCAAGACCTGACCTGAAGGCAGAGGCTTAACTCACTGAGCCACCAAGGCGCCCCTAACTATTGTCTTAATAAGAAACTAATTTTACCACTTAGCATCTGTACCTTTTCTGTAGAAGGAAATGTTGCCTTCAATCAAGGTCTTAATGCAGAGATTTACCTAATTGACACTATGTCCTAAAAATATAATACAACAGTTCAGAATTCTATTGTAATTGTAATTGTAAATGAAATAGGTTCATTAGCTCATGAAGGTGAAAAGTCTATGTAACAGAGAGGAAAATACAAAACACTGTTGTACTGAATTTTTAAGTACTGTGTTAGACTTGGTCCTTTAGAAATCAAGGCCTGCTGGTGCCTGGGAGGCTCAGAGGGTTAAGCCCCTGCCTTCGGCTCAGGTCATGATCTCAGGATTTTGGGATCCAGCTGCATCCGGCTCTCTGCTCAGCGGAGAGCCTGCTTCCCCCTCTCTCCCTGCCTGCCTCTCTGCCTACTTGTGATCTCTCTCTCTCAAATAAATAAATAAAATCTTTAGAAACAAAGGCCTGGGAGCACCTGGGGGGCTCAGTTGGTTAATCATCTGACTTTTGATTTGGACTGAGATCATGATCTCAGGGTCGTGAGATCAGACACCACATGAGTTCCTTGGTCATCAGGGAGTCTACTTATCCTTCTCCCTCTGCTCCTCCCATGGCTTGTGCTCTTTCTCTTTTTCTTTGTCTAAATTGATTTTTTAAAAAAATCTGTAAAAAGAAATCAAGACCTGAGGGCAAACATTAAAGTGCTGCCACTTTCTTTGGGAAGTGCAAACCCAGAGTGCCCGGGATGAAGAAAAAAGAAAACAAGGCAAACAAAGATGTGAAACTGGCCTCTGGGTCACAATTAGCCAAGTGAAATAAGGCTTTGTTCAGCCAGCAGACATGTCTTTTTCACATGTGAGACTTTCTCTGGAAGAATTATAAGGAGAAATCAGACCCTAGAGAAGAGTTGGGAAGGAATAAGGAGAGAACTGCGTGTGTTCCTCTTTCATGCCTCATTTCTCATTGGTCAAGGATCATTCTATGGGATGAAATTTAATTTCTGGGTTTTGTTATCCTTCCGCTTGGAAACCACTCAGGAAGCTATGGCCCATGCTCAACAGAGCAACAATCCATTTAAGCAAGAAAATGTCACAAGGGTGAGGAATTCAGTGTTTGTAGGGCAAGGCACATGGGATTTGAACATAGGTGTGGAACTGAAACTTGGGCACCAGCCAGTCAGGTGAGTTTGTCTGAGGGAGGCTTCTTTGGAAAGAAGGAATTAAGGGAAAACATCTGAGAAGGCACACGGTTTGTGGACAGGAAAAATAAATTCAACAAAATAGTTTGAACTTGATAACCTCTTTGAAAAAGGAACCATTCAAGACAATGAAATAACAAATATTTACTGATAATCGTGTTATATTGTAACTACATCGGTACTTGTCTGTGTCACTGGATTGTGAATATTTGGACAGGATGTTTTTTTCTGATTTAATTCTATAATCCTTGTATACTTAGACTTTATAATTAGTGGACACAAATATACACACACAAATATAAATATATATTAATATATTTTATTTACCAAGGTATTTCAAATACTAGAATTTCAAAAATAGTTTGGATTTTGTATTTATCTCCAATGGTGGTAATTTGGAGGGGAATTATTCTGTTTTTTATTTAAAAGTTTAGATAATAGTTATAGGGAAACTTTATTGGAGTGCAGAACACTCACAAGATTAAAAAAAGTTGGAAATTTAAAGCAGTGAATAAAAGAGTACCATATATCATTTCATTTTATAAGTTCTTGGTTGTATACTAGTAAAAACTATGATTTATTTTATTCATTAAAAATCTATTCAATAAAATTCATGAAATACCTTCTCAGTTCTATATCCCTATACTAACATTGAAGATGTCAAGATGAGTAAGACAATATTCCTTCCAGAATCTTAGTCTAATGAAGGAAACAAGCATGTAAAAAATTCATTATTCATTACAATAACTTTTAAGAGGTCCTTTAATAGACAAATAATGAACAAGGATTCCATAAGCCAGCTTTTTACAGCTGCAAAATTACTCTGGACTAGTTCCACCTAAAATCATAGCAATGACAAATAGAAAATCAAAATGATCCTGAACATTTACAACACCTCCAACATATATAATGAAGTAAACAAAATGAAAATACTAGAATAAAATCTGGTATACAGCACTGGCATTACGTAATTGTAATTTAGTGCACGCAGGCTGCTATCATTTTATGTAGAATAAATCAAAATTTCCCAACATCAGTAGAAACACAAATGACTGTATATAAGACTCCCATATAATTTATTGAGAAAAAAATGAGTTTTATTGTAAATATCATGTAATCTGAAGTTTCTCTGAAGATTTTTTATCCTATATTTCAATTCTAGTGCCTGAAAACAAGTACATGTAGTTGAATAAGGAGAAAAGAAGAAATGCTAAATTATAGTCTTGATAATATGGATTAAAAAAATTAAAACAGAATATACTTACACCTTTTCTTATTTCCTGCCACCCCTCATTCCCCCCCAAGATGTAAGGCAATTTATAAGGACAAATCAAAGATAAAAATAGGAAATGAAAGGTAGAGGGAAATAGGACATTAAAAAATGTAAACAGGTGGGGCACCTGGGTGGCTTAGTGGGTAAAGCCTCTGCCTTTGGCTCAGATCATGATCCCAAGGTCTTGGGATTGAGCCCCACATTGGGCTCTCTGCTTGGCGAGGAGCCTGCTTCCCCTCTCTCTCTGTCTGCCTCTCTGGCTACTTGTGATCTCTGTCTGTCAAATAAATAAATAAAAATCTTTTTAAAAATGTAAACAGTTTGTTGATGGACATCTAGGTTCTTTCCATAGTTTGGCTATTGTGGACATTGCTGCTATAAACGTGGTATATATACATAATGGAATACTATGCAGCCATCAAAAGAAACGAAATCTTGCCATTTGCGACAACATGGATGGAACTAGAGCGTATCATGCTTAGCGAAATAAGTCAAGCAGAGAAAGACAACTATCATATGATCTCCCTGATATGAGGAAGTGGTGATGCAACATGGGGGCTTAAGTGGGTAGGAGAAGAATCAATGAAACAAGATGGTATTGGGAGGGAGACAAACCATAAGTGACTCTTAATCTCACAAAACAAACTGAGGGTTGCTGGGGGGAGGGGGTTTGGGAGAAGGGGGTGGGATTATGGACATTGGGGAGGGTATGTGCTTTGGTGAGTGCTGTGAAGTGTGTAAACCTGGTGATTCACAGACCTGTACCCCTGGGGATAAAAATATATGTTTATAAAAAATAAAAAATTAAAAAAAATGTAAACAGTTTAAGTTATTTTTATTAGTTTATGGTATGCTTATCAAGTGGAGGGCACAAATGTGACATTAAACAAATATTGGCAGCTGTGTATGTATGTATGTGTGTGAAAGAGATGCAGAACGAGACATTGCAAGTCTTAAAATTTACAGTTTATTAGATATCATATTTCTAAACAGAAACATGTTTATTTTGATACTGAAATTCAAGTTATTGCTATAAACCTAGTGACATATTTCATAGGGCACTTTCTTTATATTAGTTGGTAGCATAATACCAAAGCACAAGCACACAGAAGTAAAAAAGAAAAAAAGAAAAAAAAGAAAAGAAAGTAATGGGACTAAGGCATGTGGCTCTCTGATGATCTATCTTATTTCAGGGATAGATTTTAAATTATTTAAAAAAGGAATGAATTGCATATCCTTCCTGCTATATTGCTGGAATAACGAACTAAATATCCATTAACTCCGTTTCTCTCTACTGAGCTTTTGAAAGCTTTCTATTTAGTGACAGTGTTTTTGAAGTTATACTCCTTGACAAGTGCTAGGATACTTGTATTCTTTATAAAGTAAGTGCACAGCTGTGTGTTTTAATAGCTGATAGGGTAAAAATTGAAGAACCAAGTAAAGAAAGGGGAGAGAGTCTACAAATAATGCCATTTCAAGTCTTCATGGAAGTAAGCAAAAAAAAAAAAAAAACCCAACTGAGATCATATTTCTGTTGGATTTTTGGCTTAATGGATTTTCAAAGCAGATTAAGAGACAGTTTTATTTTATTTTATTTAAATACAATTTACATGTAACATTGTATAAATTTAGGGTACACAATATATTGATGTGATACACATATATTGCAATATGATTACTACTGTAGTGTTAGCTAATGCTGCCATCACACTACATAATTATCATTTCTTTCTTGTGGTGAAAACTAGTAAGAGCTAGTCTCTTAGCAACTTTGGAGTTTATAATAAGGTCTTGTTTACTATAATATGTATGCTGTGCTTTAGATGTCCAGAACTTATTTCCCTACTAGTTGCAAGTTTGTTCCTTTACACATCCCCCCAATTCCTCCACCCCTTGGCTCCTGGTCACCATTCTACTCTATGCTCCTACGAGTTTGACATATCCATATATATGGTATCATGCAGTATTTGAAAAGACAGTTATTTTAGTTATAAGAAAAGCCAAGATAAATGCACACACACACCCACATACACAACATTAGAGAATTTGAGCTTGGAGTTATGTAAGTTATTTATGTATACTCTAAGGTAAACAAGTGAAAAATGTATACATGGATGATTAATTGAAGTGACCTGAATAATATGGGGGAATGCATTTTTTTAGTTTTATTTGCTAATTAAAAAATCAAATTTAGAGATGTTTATTCAAATGACTTTGCTCATAATAATTCAATTATTTGGTCAATAATTTTATACACACACACACACACACATTACTGATTTCTAATGAAAATTATATAGAAGAAGAATCTATCTACCATGAATATTCCTAATCCATGATAATATCCCCATTTGATTTTTATAAAACTTATAAATACATATAATCACATAATAGGCAAAGAACTTGTGCTGGACCATCAACATGGTATGAAACAATTAAGGAACAGATTTAAAAACATGGGTCAATTCCCATCCTTTTATAAATGTAATTGTGAGACAGTGCTTTTGAAATACCACACTAAAAAATCTCACTAATTTATGTTGTTCTTCAGCACTCTATTCATTGAAATTAAGGCATTCTTTGTTTTGGGAAAGGGAGATACAGCCAGAGAAAATGCATAAAGAAGTTACAGACAACTTTTATTTTCAAAAATAATTTTTAATTTCCAGAGAAGAAGGAAAAGTCTTAAAAGTGTGGATTTCTTTTGCAGAAGCCAGAATTTCAAAAGAATAAAGTAAAGATTTGTGGTCCTCTAAGTCAGGATAAAAAGAACGCAGAAAGTGACTTAAGGGAAGTTTCCTGGTGTGCAAAGAAGATATTTCCTTTTCAGGCTGCTGGAGATGAAGTGGGAGAGACAAAACAGAGATAAATAGATTGAGAAGTTATAGGTCTCAGAGATGGCCTGAACCCACTGCCTCCTGGGACTGAAAATTAGACTTTTCTTGTTTCCCAGAGCCCCTGGAAAAAGAGAGAGACACACTAGGAGTTAGCTGCTGGACTGAGTGCTGGGAAGTGGGGGGCATCAGCCACTACCAAGTGGATTCTGTAAAACAGGAGCCTCCAAAGCAGAGGCTGGCTGGGGATGTGGCCATGTCTCACAAGGTATAGGTATCACCATAGGTTAAGTAGAACAGAGCTGGGAGGTATGTGGGTTGAAGGGGTTGGCTTAGGCAGGGATGGGTGAAGATGGGGCAGGAGGGGTGCCCTCATTGTACATTATTGCTGAGGGAACAGACCATATCTCACACAGATCACAATAACTAAATAGCAAGCAGCATGAGGACAGATATTACTGTCACTGTAAAGCATCATAACAATTATGTGCTATAAGAAATCATCTGATTCATGTAGGTCTATTCTTTATGACATTGACTGGTTGAAATTTTATTGTCATTTCAGTAGGATCATTGGTAACAATAGGTCATTGAGAGCTGTTAACAATCTTATACATGAGATTTCTTTAAGGGGCTATACATAATAAAAGAGTGATCTTTAGCAGAGGGCTTATGCGTGAGAGCCATCTTTGTGTATTACTCATTGTCTGATGAGATTTGTAATGTACCAAAACCAAACATTTATTTAGGTTTATATTTTTGTATTTTACCATTTATTGCAATTCCCTGTACTTGTCTGGTTCTTGAATAAGCAGAACATACAGGATACAGATTTTAAAAGGTGCAAAAGGTATACAGTGAAAAATAATATTTTCACCTTCTTCATTTCCCAGACATATGGTTTTTCTCTCCTAAGGCAGCTAACGCTACCAGATTCTTACGTCTCTTTCTGCTCTTCAAATCAACCTAATTTAATCTGGTTTCTGGATCCATCACTTCACGGAAAAAATATCTTAAGTCACTAACTCCAAAAGATGTTCAAAATCTACCTTATTCGGGACCTCTCAATAGCAATCTGTGTTGATTCTTGGTCTTCTTGGACTGCTCATCCTTTCTATTTGGAAGATATTTCAAGTCCTAAAAACTTCATCTTAGTAAGTCTGTATTCCCTTAGGTAAAATCACCCATATCTGCAGATTCTATTATTATCACATTGTAAGTCATGCTCAGGCCCAGACAACTTTTGGGAATATATAGCCAACTTTACACTGGATACTTGCTGTTGGGTAGCCTAAGCCATCTTAAAAAGCCATCAAATACAAAGCAGAACTCAGGTTCTCTTTCAAAGCTGACCTTTCAGTTTGCACACCTCTGAACATCACCACATTTCAGAATCCTTAGAGCAATTTTGGATATCTCTTTTTCTCTCTTTGTCTCATCATATTCATATCTTTAGGAAGAACTAGTCCCTTTCTTTATTTTTTTCTTTCCTTTTTTATTGAGAGAGAGAGAGGGAGAGCTGGGGAAGGGGAGAATGAGAGGGAGAGAGAAAATCTCAAGCAGGCTCCACATTCACTGCAGAACCCAATTCAGGGCGTGATCCATGACCCTGAGATCATGACCTGAGCTAAAATCAAGAGTCAGACGCTCAACCAACTGAGCTACCCATGCACCTCTATATCTATAAATACTGATTGTCCCTCTTCCTTTTCTACATTCAACCACAATTACAATAACCCATGCTGTCTTTTTAACCTGCATTACCGCCATGCCCTCCGAAGTGTTCAATATATGCATGCTTGTACTCTACCCATACTTAATATGTTTAATGCTATTTTTCAAATTAAAAACTTGATCATATCATATCACCCTCCTTCACTGAAAATTGTAATGTCTTGCTCTTGTCCCCAAAATGAAGCCAGGGTTTCCTAAAATGGCTTATGCGGTTTGGCATGATCTAGCCTCTAAACATGAAATCACTTCTAGTCAATGTAGCAAATTTGTGCAAATCAAAACATGTTGCCTCTTCTGGGAGATACTCTTCTTTGGGAATTTCTAACTTTGGTTCAAAGTAAAATGTTTTATTTGTTTGTTCCCATTCACTGATAACACTTTACTGAATATCATCAGATGCAGGGAAATCTCTCCCATTAATGGGTTTATGCATGGAGCTCTGCAGGTTCAACTGACTCCCAAAGAACCGAAAACTCAGGTCTTCAAGTAGATGTACAGTTGCAATTTCCTTATAATTATCGAGAATTTGACATATTTATAGTTTCAGCTTTGAGTACCCTTTCATTTTTGGCACTTGGAAATTTTATGGCATCTTCTTCCAGAAATCTGCTATATATTTAAAAATATTTAGAAGTATTTTACTCAGCATTGGTATGATATGTTTCCTTTTGTTTTATCAGTTAGAAGTTCATTGGTCAATTTCTATGTCATCCTTCTGGGTAATCATGCTTGGACATCATTTACTTAACATACTTTTGAATTTGGTTTTGAAATATTTCATTTAGTATGTTTCACCTAAACTGATAGGTGTGGTTAACCTATTATTTTATTTAGTTTTTCCAATATATTTTTGGAATAGGCACTTTGCTTGCCTTGTAGAATAGTTAGATTGTTTCCTCTCCACCACCAGCATACTCCAGAATAATTTATGAGAGTTTGACTATCTGTTTCTCGAGCTATAGAGGAGTTTGTGTAAGTGAGGATATCTCTTTCTTAAACTTTTGATGAAGTCATCTGGGCTTTCACATTTTGTACATGTGAATTTTTGGCTACACTTTCAATATCTACTGAGGTTATGATCTGTTAATGTTACTTCCAATTTTTAGACAAGATGAAGTGATAGGGACAGGGTTTATTTTCCAGCCTGTATGTATCAACAACTGAACAAAATATATGAAGCAATGCTTTTCAGATATTGAACAGCAGGCAATAAGAGACTGCAATCCTAAGAAATGGAAATATATGAGGGAAACCTTATAATTGTCACAATTTACTGTCAGAGAGCATTTTCTGAGCCTCGTGCATGCAGGTGGAACCCAAGCCAAGCCAGATAGTCAATCTGAGTTGAGGAGACAAGAGTTGGGAGGCCAGAGAGACAGGGGTGGCTGGAGTTCACAGTGTTGAGTATTGGAGAGAATTACAGAGAGAGGTGACAGCACCTTTGTATAGATATTAAAGTTATAATAAAAGACTATTATAAACAGTTTCATGCCAATCAATGAACTTAAGAGGTACAAACTTCCAGTTATAAAATATGACATGAAGATGCAATGTACCTCACAGGGAATATATTTAATAGTATTGTAATAACTTTGTATGGTGACAGATAGTAGTTGGATTTCTAGTGGTTATCAGTTCATAATGTATACAAATGCTGAATCATTGTGTTGTACACCTGCAACCAACATAATATAGTATGTCAACTACACGTCAATCAAATAACATTTAAAAAACAAATTAATTAACTTAGATAAGCAAGTTAATAAACTTATATGGGCAAATTCCTTGTAAGACAAGCTACAATCTTCACTGAGAGTAAATCATCTGATTGGCCATATCCATGTTAAAGAAATTTGATTTGTAGTTTTAAAATGTTCTGTAATGAATACTTCAGCCCCATATGTCATGACTGGCAAATTACAAAAATTTAAGGAAGAAGAACTGTCAAATCTATGCAAATGATTCTGAAAAATTGAAGAGGAAAGAATATATTCCCACTTATCCCATGGATTCGGGTCAAGAATTATACTTTATCTTTCTTTGCTGATTTAAAATGCATTTTGGGATTTCTCAGTATCTTTATAGTCATAATTACCACCATGGAATTTCACTGGCACTATTCTGGTTACAGCTGTGTTTTTTGTTTGTTTGTTTGTTTTTTTATGATATGATGTTAGGATTTTATTTTAAATAGACCAAATGGCTCTTTCATTTGAGAATTTGCAGTGGAGAATTACATCTTGGTTGATCTGAATTTGAAATTTCTTTTATTTTCCAAAGTGTTTTGAATTTGTAAAGCCTTTTAAACACACTTAAGTATTTTTATTATTTGTGAAAACTGAGACTAAAACCTATATATTATATGATTGTATGATCTTTGTTTCTCATAAGCTTCTCACCTCATAATACTGAAATATTTAAAATAAATATAAAATAATGTTATATTCCCCCAAATTATTGGCTTACTAAATGCTGACATCTGCATTATAATTATAATATTAAGATCAAGTAATTTTTTTCTTGATAATTTAGGAACAGAATAACCACAGTGGTAGTTCTCTCTATAAAAACAAATGTAAAAATATCAACACTTGTAGAAATCTCTTTTGGATAATTCTAAGACATAAACAGAATAGGGAGAGTGAGAAAATAGAAAAAGACATAGCAATACATATCAGGAAAATACTACTTAGGAGTACAGAATTTACCATTCTAGTACAAAAATACCAAGGTTCAATAATGATTCAATTTGATGTCATGCTTCTTTCAAAAAACCTCAAATACAATAATTTGTATGTAACAGGAGATATTTTTGAGGTATAACTGACAAATATAATTATAGATACTTAAGGTGTACAATGTGATGCTTGAATATATGTATAAGTTGTAAAAAGATTCCCCTACTGAATAAACTGCGTACCTCTCTCTCACATATTATTCATTTGTGGGGGAGGGTGAAAACATTGGAGTTCTACCTTCTTTGCAAATTTCAATTATACAATGTAATGTTATCAACCATTGTCACCATATTATATCAGATCTTATTCGTTGTATAACTGAAAGTTTCTGCCTTTTACTAGTGTCTCCCTATTTCCCTTACCCTCAGCTCTTGGCAACCACTTTTCTACTGTCTCTGTGAATTTGAGTATTTTTGTTTGCTTTTTTGGTTTGTTTATAATGGCAGAATTTCTTCCTTTCTCTCTGAATGCTCTTCCATTGTATGTACATACCACATCTTTTTTATCCATTCATCCATTGATGGACAGTTAGGTTGTTTTCGTACCTTGGCCATTGTGAATAATATTGCAATGAACATGGGAGTACAGATAGCTCCTTAAGATAATAATTTCATTTCTTTAGATACATACCCCAAAATGTCATTGCTGGATCATATGATAGTTCTATTTTCAATTTCTTGAGATAACTCCATAACTGTTTTCTATAGTGACTGCACCAGTTAATATTCTCACCAACAGTGTCAAAGAAAGGTTCCCTTTTTTCTACAAACTTTTCAACATTGATCTACTCTTTTCTTTGTTTTTGATAATCATACTCAACGATGTGAAGTGAAATCCCATTGTGGTTTTGATTTGTATTCCACTGATTAGTGATGTTAGGCATCTTTTCATGACCGTTGTTAATTTTAGGTCTTCCTTAGAAAATGTCATTCAAGTGTTTTGTCCATTATTTATTTATTTAGCAAGTTAGTTATTGAGTTGTAGAAGTTCTTTGTTTCTTATGTATTTTGTATGTTAATGCCTTACTGGATATGTGGTTTGCAAATATTTTCCCATTCCACAAGTCGCTTTTTCATTTTGTTGATGGTGTCCTTTGATGTGCAGCTTTTTAGTTTGATAACGTCCCAGTTATTTATTTATTTAAAAGATTTTATTCATTTATTTGACAGACAGAGATCACAAGTAGGCAGAAAGGCAGGCAGAGAGGAGGAAGCAGGCTCCCCACTTAGCAGAGAGCCCATGCGAGGCTCGATCCCAGGACCCTGAGATCATGACCTGAGCCGAAGGCAGAGGCTTTAACCCACTGAGCTACCCAGGCGCCCCCCACTTACTTATTTTTGCTTTTCTTTTCTTGATTTTTGGTGTTAAATCCAAAAAACAATTGCTGAGATCAATGTCAAGAAGCTTATCCACTCTGTTTCCTTCCAGGAGTTTTATGGTTTCAGGTCTTATGTTCAAATCTTTAATCCATTTTGAGTTGAATTTTGTGTATGGTGGAAGACAGGAATCCAATTTCAGTCTTTTGTATGTGGCTGTCCAGGTTTGCAAACACAATTTATGGAAGAGATTATCCCTTTTCCATTGTATATTTGTGGTTCCTTTGTCATAAATTAATTGGCCATATAGGACATGACATACAACATGAGAATTTAAGCATTGTACTGGTATTTTATTTTATTTTTGAGATTTTATCCATTTATCTGGGCAGAGACTCAGCGAGAGGGGAACACAAGCAGGGGAAGTGGGAGAGGGAGAAGCAGGTCCACTGGGCAGAGAGCCAATGTGGGCTTGATCCCAGGACCCCAGGATCATGACCTGAGCTGAAGGCAGACACTCAACGGCTGAGACACACAGGTGCCCTTGGTAGCTTGTTCTTGATTTGAATTAAGTTAATTAATTAGATAAGTCATATTTGAAATGTGAACAAATGATATAACTGATTGAAAGATTGGGAAAGAATTATTTCTGGGAGTGAATACTGGGTGAAAATACTTTAAGATTCTTTTTAGCATAAAGTTTAGTATGTTTTCAAATAATAGACTTTGAGGCCTAATGTCCTAGTTTCTCCAGTGTCATAGTGAGCCCAAGATTTGAGGAAACTTGCTTGTTATTAGAATTGGCATTTCTGAAATGAAATAACGAAACTAGTGGACATTTCCTGCCCATTTTTCCTAGAACATAACTTTTTTCCAATAGATGGTTCTTTTGATGTATAACCAATATAGTTAGAAAGGATCAAATAACATCAATCATAACAATTAATCTAATTTTTAAGAGAATCTAGAACCACATTTCAATGATTCTTTATGTGTGTAAATCAAATGATAAATCAAATACAAGTTAAATTATAAATCAAATTAATATTTAAAATTACTTTAATGATAACAATATATAAATATATATTTTTAAATTATTTGTTTTGCTCATTAAGATATAATTTAAAGTAAGAATTTGGAGTTTAAAAGCTACTTAATCTTTAAAAAATGTAACAAAGATTTAAAAAATTAAAAAAAAACTGCTCTCGAAGGAAATTTTGTGTTTTTAATGATCATTGGTAACCATAGTTTTTGATTAAAATATTTATTCAGATTCTCCTTGTGAATTTTTAAGAGGTAAACTAGAAAAAGAAACATAAACAGAAAGTTATTTAAGATAGAAAGGCCACATTATTTCAAAAACTTACTTTTAAAAACTCAAGTGGATTTTCTTTTCAAGGAAAGTAGAAATAGATTGCTGTGCTAAAATTATTTATAGTTTAAGTCTTCTCATCTATCAGAAAAAGTTTTTATTGTAATTCAGGTAAGTATATTTTTGATAAAAAATAACAAATCTCTAAAATCAATCTGCCATATACAATAAATAAACACCATTTAAAATTAATGATCTGTATAAAGAAATTATAAAACACTTTTATGAAAATGTGAAGGAAAAAATACAGCTTAAAAAATGTCCAAAATATTTGAATATTATGATAGTCATGATAAATTAAAAAACTGTGTCATAAAATTGTCTTTAAAATTGCCAATTGCCAGAAATTCAAAAGTGCCCTGCTTTATATTATTAAGTATATGTCAGACAGAACAAGAAACAACCAATCATCCATCCAGAAAATCAATTGATACTTTCCTTTGAGCTTTGTTTCAAGTTTTCCCAGGTCTATTATCTATATTAAATTCCACAAAATTTCTCATAATTATTGGTTGTACATATAATTTAACTTATAAATTGTATATTTTTATGTTTTTGCTGGTTTTACATTTCTATTATAGCTTAAAATTTTTTAAATTCTGTTTTAATTGGTGGGATATTTGCTAACATTCTAATTTTATCCATACCATTTTATCCATACTAATTTTATCCATACCATTTTCGGATTAAAATCTTTTTATTTTGTACCTTTAATTTGTAAACAATCTCCTACAAATTCGTAAGTAGTTTAAATGACCTGTAATCTTCTCACTATGCAGTAGGCATTTTTCACAATGATAACACTTCAACATTTCTTGAATAAGGTTTTCCACTTTACCTGAAAGTAAGCGAATAGAAGTATATGGAATAGAAGTGCTTAATTTCAAGTTTTCATAAATAGAGAATAAGCAAAAAGGCATCATACTTAGCCATTGCACATATTATAAATAATATTATTTTTATCAGTTTTACTTGTATAATCAGTTGGTAATGTCAAAATTTAGAATTCACTGTAACTGTAATTCACTGTAAACTGGTATATTTTTATGTGCATAAGTTTTTTGGATGGAATGTTTTTGAGTATTCTTTCCTATTGGAATTACTAACCTCTATTTTTATTACTCAAAAGATATTTTCTTTTTGTCTTTTTTTCTTTTTTTAAATTAAGCCCAAAGCAGTATTTCAGTGGAAAGCGGGCAATACCAGCTAGATGATGCCAGCTTCCCGAAGAGGTCATTTTGTATGTCAAGTAGATCAATACAGATTAGTTATATTTTGAAAACCGAAATAAATAAAACAACAGATTAACAAATGTTAGTGCTACAGTTTTGAAAGTGAAAAAGTTTCTTTTAATGACTGAATCAGAAGATTTCATTAACAAAATGCACATTTAATTATGTATTTTGAGCAATATTGTACCAGAATGGAAAAATAGTAAAACTCATTACTAGTCTACAGATGTTTTGTGCAATTTTTAAACTGTACACAAAAATTGATGGTACTTCTTTGTCTATAAGCCATCTGGTCATATTTTATTAAGACATCTGTCTGTTCTTTGTATAAAAATATAATGAAATCAGAATAGATTTAACTTAAATGCAAACTGTGGAAATTCAGATGGTAGTTATTCAAAGAAAAAACAATAAAACAAAATATACACTTTTTCTCTACTGATAGTATACCTAGAAAGTTGAAATAAAAAATTTCAGAAACATCACAAGGAAAATATATATTTTCTACCTGGGCTATATTTCTTCTTTTTCTTCACCAAATCTTTCCTTACTCTGATCCCCTATTACTCAGCCTCTGAAGAACCAAATGTACTGAATCTTTCTATTTTAAAATTGTCATAGAGCAAAGCTGGTTGGCAACTCCTAAAATCTTGAGTGATTACCTGAAGTGAAAAACTTTCATAATTACAGCAGTTTCTTTTCTTTTTTTTTTAATATTTAATTTATTTATTTGACAGACAGAGATCACAAGTAGGTGGAGAGGCAGGCAGAGAGAGAGGAGGAAGCAGGCTCCCCGCTGAGCAGAGAGCCTGATGAGGGGCTCGATCCCAGGACCCTGGGATCATGACCTGAGCCGAAGGCAGAGGCTTTAACCCACTGAGCCACCCAGGTGCCCCTATTACAGCAGTTTCTAGAGGAGAAGTGTTAATTATATGCTGCAAGACAAAAAGAGCATTTGGCTGGTAGATCTCCTCTCCCACCAGTCTGTTCCTCAGCTTGGATCTAGGGTCTGGATCCTCCTATCTCCCAGAAAACACATTTGTGCTGAAGCCCAAGGCTGGTAAAACTCCTGCCTGTTGCTTTTGGATGGTAACTTTTCCCAGTCTGAACTATGGTCTTGTTATAAACTTAATGTTGTGTTCTCTCAAAATTCAAATGTTAAAACATCCTCTCTGCCCTGTACCTCCCCATGACGCATTATGGTACTAGAAAGTGGGGCCTTTGGGAGATCAGGATTAGATGAGGTTATGAAGGTGGTGACCTCGTGAATAAGATTAGTGCTTTTTATGAGTCAAAAGTAAGTTTGCTTCATTTCTCTGGTCTCCAACATGGGAAGTAGCAGTAAGAAGTCTGCAATCCAGAAGAAAGTTCTTACCAGAACCTGACATACTGGCACCCTGATCTCATACTTCCAGCCTCCAAATTGTAAGAAATAAATTTGTTATTGATAAGACACCCAGTCTGTGGTACTTTTTTATAGTAGCCCTAACTATATTGGTAGGAAGAGTAGGATGCTGCTGTAACAAATACCTAAAAATGTGAAAGTATCTTTGGAACTGGGTAATAGGCAGGGTTTTGAGGTACATGCTAGGAGTAGAAATGTTAAAGGTGATTCTGGTGAGGACTCAGAAGGAAAAGAAGAGAGATGTAGAGAAAGCCTCAATCTTTTTAGACAATACATAAATAATCATGAATAGAATGTTGGTAGAAGCAAAGAAACATAAAGGTCATTTGATAAAGTCTCAGACAGAAGGACGTGTATGTGCATATGAACAAGGCAGTTTAGAAGTCTTTGGTAAATGATGAAAATAGAGATTTGATTAAAAAAAATACAAGGAACAAATAAAATTCCAAAGGCATACAGCAAAGGATATATCCATTGAGTAAACAGTGATGGAAGGCAAAAAGCCCATGCCATGACAGGCAGGAAATATCTCTGCAGTGTGCACCTTCAGGGCATCTCAGTCTAACTCTACTACTTGATTTGTTTTCTTTTCTGGAAAGAGGCCAAGCAATGGCCAGATGTATCTTAGAATAACTCCTTTCACAACATCTCAGGAAGTTACTTTCAGAAACCTGTGTGGTTCTATTATTAAGAAAGTCTCTATAATTGAGGATTGTGGGTAAGGAAACAGGTAGCTTACGTGTTTGTCTTCTATTATTGGCTAACACATTCCAAGCAAAAGTCCAATGCTTTAAGAGCTTATGATTTAGGGTTATGTTCAGTCAAGAGAGGAAGATACAAATGGTGATAGATACAGAAAAGTGATTTGTATCTTTGAGAATTAGAATTAATCATGGAAATAATTTATAGTTGTTTCCATTAAGTGTAGTAATAAAGAATGTTAACCTTTCATCAGCGAGCCAGTGGTAGGAGGACAGATAAATAGTATTAATTCTCATTTAACCAGACTTTGATATAAAAATGTCTGAGCACATATGGAGAAATAATTATCTTACTTTTAGGTTTGAGAAATAAGATGGAAAATAATTGATAAGATTCAGATGGTGTATCTAAACCCATTTCGAGTAAATGGGATTCAGAGTAGGTGTTAACCTCTCCCATTAAGAAACTGAACTAAAGTCGGGAAACCCAGCCCACTTATATCACAGTGCACATGACTATGGAGTTAAGAAGAAAGAGTGGTCAAGTGTTCAAGGGCTATTGAATAGCTTTAAAGAAATAAATTTCATTCCAGAACCCACTTAGTAATTCAAAACATAGTTACAGGCTTGGGTAGGACCAGTTCAAACATCTTCATCTTATATTAAAACTTCAGGGGTGCCTGGGTGGCTCAGTCGTTAAGCATCTTCCTTTGGTTCAGGTCATGATCCCAATGTCTTGGGATCAAACCTCAAGCTGGGCTCCATGCTCGGCAGGAAGCCTGCTTCTCCCTCTCTCACTCCCTCTGTGTTCCCTCTCTCGCTGTGTCTCTCTGTCAAATAAGTAAATAAAATCTTAAAAAAAAAAAAAAAACTTCAAATTTTTCTATCGACTTATAGTAGTTCAAATACAGTTTGAAAATGAGAAATGTTCTGATGTTCTCAGAATATCATAACAACACAAATAAATATTTACTATATCACCTTGAGCTTTTTTAATTGCTTAAGCATAATATTTGACCAAGCTAAATAAGTGCCTGAAGCATTTATGATTTAATTTAGTAAGAAGCTGCAATTATTGAATATCTTAATCCAACTCAGAATCACTTGAAGAATTTTAATATTTAAGTGGGGTTTGAAAATCACCAGTTCTCTTAAAACATTTTCCTTAATTGTTTCCCCTGTGGATTATCCCCTTCTACTTGTATTAAAACCTGATTTGCATGGATATTGCATACTAAATGATCTCTGGACAAAGACTGAAGGTCATTGCAATCCTGTGCAATGGCAGGCACTAAAAATTGCCTGAATACAGAGGTAGATCTGCTCAATTCCTTTATTTAATAAATGCCTTCTTAGTACCTTCTATGTGTCAAAGACCACATACCATGCTAGAAATATTAATAATAAATAATTGTATAGTCTAGTGAAAGAGCTTGGCAAATATACAAGCCAATTTTTGAATATAATAAGTACTAAATGAAACAAACACAAGGTGCATTAGGACCCTTCTTCAGATTCCCTCCTGCTCTTCCAGACTGGATCAGATATCTCAAATAGGAAGGGGGTGAGTTTTAGTAAGGTTTTCCTAAATATATATCTAAGCCAAAAGTTGAAACAAAGCAGGATTTGGCCAGGTAAGGGAGAGGCAGTGGACTGAAAGATGTAATAGCATAAACTAAATTCTTATTCTCATTAGAGAGCCTGATCTATTTAGGAATTGATGCATATTTCAGCAATATTGAAAGATAATATAAGGAGAGAGGCGTAGAATATCAGGTAGAAAGATGAGTTCTTAGTAAATAAGCAGGTGACTATTTAAATATATTTTCAAGTTGGACTATAACATGGCAGTATAGTTGGAGTTCCTCATTCAACTTAGTAAGTAGAGCTTGGAAGAGTTCTGCAGCCTGCTCAAACCTAACCTGTTAACATATGTGGCCCATCTGCTTGAAGCTTTCTACTAATATTCTGGTATCTACTCTTCTGCTCCTTGGTGATAGATGCTTTTTCTCACTTCTATGTGCCTTGTCCCCCTCATTTTTATGGTCCTTTCCCCTGGTTTTCCCATTTCTCTAAACATGGTTGGCATAGTAGGGTTCTCCAGAGAAACGAAACCAATAAGATATATAAAAAAGAAATTTGTTGTGAGGAATTAATTTATATAATTATGGAGGATGAGAAGCTCTATAATCTGCTGTCTGCAAGCAGGAGGCCAGGAAAGCCAGGGGTGTAGTTTCAGTTCTTACCTAAAGGCCTGAGAACCAGGAAGCCATTATGTAATTTCCAGTCTAGTCCAAAGGTCTCAGTCAAATGTTCGTCTTCCAGAAATACACTCACAGAAATAATTTTTATCAACCATCTAAGCATCCCTTGGTTCAGTCAAGTTGACATGTAAAATTAACCATCACAGTGGGAGGCTATTACCTAATGCTTTCCAGTATTGCCTCTCCTGGACCTCTCTGATCATTAGTTTATCTGCTCAAGACCATCTTGGACATAGTTATTAAGCAGACTTAGACTATAGTACCCATTCCCATATCTGGTTCTGAAGAATATTAATTCTTATGAAAAATAAGAGTTCCATGATCAAATATGTCAGGACAGTTCTGTGAAGGGACAGCTCTTCCATAGGGCCTTGCTGAACTTGCACATACCCACATAAACTACTGGGGCTCAAATCATGGTTAATCTGAGCCTTGGCAGAATGCCTTGTGGATTCCTCATGAGGTCTGGGACACTTATTAAGAGCTACTGCAAAGTCATCTCCCATTTGCTTGCTTGTGTTCCCTGAGGAATTTTCAAGAGGCAGTTTCTTATCACCACCCTAGGTCCTAATGAGGTAAGGAGTCCTCTAGTTTTAAAACTGCAGAATATAAAACCACTTAGCTTCAGTCTAGAATTTGCTCCTTAGCAATGGAGTCCAACAAAACTCACTGAAGTTGTCCAGACTCTTTTATTTCAAATCCCTTTTGCTGTATGGAGACTGCAGGGAGCTGATACCATTGGCTAATCTTCCTTTCACTATTTAAATAACAAACTGAGTCTAAAAGTTTTTTGTCTTATCTTTACCAGTCATATCAGATGATTTTGTCTTGCTTTGTCTTGTGTGTGTATTAACTTATATCAGTCAATGTGCACCTCCTAGAAACTCACAAGGGAGGATCTTTAAGGATCTGATCAGTCCAGTAGTAAAAGCATCTATTTAACTTTGCTCAGATCAGTAATTCCTAATTTATTTAAACACAAAACTCTGTTTCTCTCACAAAATCCCTTCTAAAACTACATGGAACGCACTATTAGAATCAGTGGATAAAATAGTGCTTTGGAGTTCGTATTATTCCTGCTTTTGAGAGATTTCTAATTTCCATTTATGATCATTTAAAATTGATATTTTGGGGGCACCTGGGTGGCTCAGTTGGTTAAGCAACTGCCTTTGACTCAGGTCATGATCCTGGGATCCTAGGATCAAGCCCCATTTCTAGCTCCCTACTCAACAGGGAGCCTGCTTCTCCCTCTCCTTCTTATCCATGCGCTTTCTCTCTCTATTTCTGTTACAGTCTCTCACTCATATAAATTAAAAAAAAATCTTTAAAAAATATTAAAAAATAAGACCTGATATTTTCCCTTTTATGGTCTACAGACTCTTCTCACATTCAAAGAGAAAAGCTCTAACTCTCTAAAGTAAATATCTGTTTTTAAAAATAGATTTATTTATTTATTTTAGAGAGAGAGCATGTTGGTGGTGGGGGGTGGTGTGGAGGGAGAGGGAGAAACTCAAGCAGACTGTGCTGAGTGCAGAACTCCATGTGAGGCTCCATCTCATGACCCTGCGATCAGACCTGAGCCAAAACCAAGAGTCAGATGCTAAACCAATTGTACCACCTAGGCTCCCCTAAAGTAAATATTTGCTTTTAATTCATTCTCTTCAGAATTCCTGTAAACATGCAACAAAATGATATTCTCTGGAATAAAATGTCACAGGTTTTCCATGCACATTCCTAGTCTCAGATTCACAAGGCAAACATGATCTTGGATAGTGAATGGTCATTGGACTCGAGGTACTTGCTATTCCTACACAATCTAGTTTTCTTTAGCAATAGCCTCACCAAAGGGTGTTCTGTGCTGTTTAAAATGTTAGGTTAGGGATGCCTGGGAGGCTCAGTTGGTTAAGCCGCGGCCTTCGGCTCAGGTCATGATCCCAGCGTCCTGGGATCGAGTCCCACATCGGGCTCCTTGCTCCGCAGGGAGCCTGCTTCTCCCTCTGACTCTGCCTGCCACTCTGTCTGCCTGTGCTCGCTCTCGCTCGCTCTCTCTCTAACAAATAAATAAATAAAATCTTTAAAATAAAATAAAATAAAATGTTAGGTTAGCTGAGAGAGGGTGGGACTATTGCAACTATACAGACATACCCTATTCCTCTAAACTCCTAAATTTTGTCCACTAATAATGAGGTATGGTTTAAAACAGTACATTTAATCTATACATTTGAAAAACAAATAACCCTTTTTGACTAATAAGTGATCAACTGCTTTTGTGCAGTTCAAGGGATAGTTTTGGATGGTAAATGATGCTATGACTAATGATAGTTAAAGAAAAAGTATATTCGGAAATATTTTCATTAATTAATGTATACATTTTAAAAAGTCAACTTTGAAAAGCTCCTCTCCAGAATTCAGAAAAATATATGAGGAATATTGACTACTTAATCTTAAAATCATATTTTAAGATATGATTATATTTTATTTTTAACTGAAGAATAAAAAGTAATAGAAATAAAGCGGTATTTTAAGTGAGTGGGTTTCACAAAGGCACATTGACATTTTACTCACTGATCAGATTAGTAAGGACTTTTGGTTGGCATCTTACTGTTGTGTGAATATAACCAATATAAAACTATGAATACAGTAATGACCTATAATAAAAGCAGAGGCATAGATTTTTAATTAGTTATTAAATGTTTAATTATTTAATTAGCACTTTATGGTTAAACTGATATTCAAGAATAAAAGCCTTGGGCCATTAAAAATGGGTATTATGAAGATATATATAAACGTGTGTGTGTGTGTGTGTGTGTATGTCCTTAATTTAGAGTTCTTAATAGTTAATCAAATTTGATTTTATTATATGAAGTTTATAAATACTTAGTAGTCACTTCATAAAATATCTGCTAAATGAGTGGGTGATTTTAATATTGGTAGTCAATTCTAATAGGTGCTGTTGAGTAGAATAAAATCTTTTAGTAATTTAAAAATTTATAATATTTCTGATTACTAGATCTTTCCTTCCCCCATCCTGCACCCACCCATCTTCAACACAAACACACTTTCAAACACAAGTACATAAACTCTTGTCCTTGAACGAATTTAAAGGATGCTTTAATGAGACAGACAGTTAATTGAAAACTGTCTATTCACCTGATCCCATTCCTAAAGAGATAATGGTCACTGGATTCTCCTTAAGTTTGGAAGATCTGGCAGACAGACAGGGAAATAATGACGACTCCTCAAACGTGGTCCTAGGACATAAAGAAATGATAAGTAAGGGAGATAAAGCAAATTACATTGACATGAATGAAAAGTTGTGTTATGGTGTTGTAAAAAAAAAGTTTGTGAAGTGAGGGTAGCTTAATATAGAATAAAATATTAAAATTTTTAAAGCCTATTTTACTATAAGGAGAGGAAAAAAAGCTTCCAGAAATAAATGAACAATTTGCAAGTTACCTGAAGAAGGAATTAGAGATTATGAGTTGTTGAATACATTTGCCTGTATGACATAATGAATGCTCAATAGTAATGACCCGAGTCAGACTAGTAGCTTCCTAGAAGAGCGCCAATAGTGGGTACAAACAGAGTTTTGGGAGCCTGATCATATGGGCTCAGATTTGGATTCAAGCACTTACCAACTATGTGACCTTGGGCAATTTTCCCACTTAAGAAAAAGAAATCATAATATTGTCAACATTAAATGAATAAAATTTGTAAAATGTTTTAAACTATGCTGACATATTTTTAAATTTATTTTTTATTTATTTTCAGCATAACAGTATTCATTATTTTTGCACCACAGCCAGTGCTCCATGCAATCCGTGCCCTCTATAATACCCACCACCTGGTACCACCTCCCACCCCCCCCCGCCCCTTCAAAGCCCTCAGATTGTTTTTCAGAGTCCATAGTCTCTCATGGTTCACCTCCCCTTCCAATTTCCCCCAACTCCCTTCTCCTCTCTAACTCCCCATGTCCTCCATGCTATCTGTTATGCTCCACAAATAAGTGAAACCATATGATAATTGACTCTCTCTACTTGACTTATTTCACTCAGGCTAATCTCTTCCAGTCCCGTCCATGTTGTTACAAAAGTTGGGTGTTCATCCTATCTGATGGAGGCATACATAATACTCCATAGTGTATATGGACCTCATCTTCCTTATCCATTCATCCGTTGAAGGGCATCTTGGTTCTTTCCACAGTTTGGTGACCGTGGCCATTGCTGCTATAAACATTGGGGTACAGATGGCCCTTCTTTTCACTACATCTGTATCTTTGGAGTAAATACCCAGTAGTGCAGTTGCAGGGTCATAGAGAAGTCCTATTTCTAATTTCTTGAGGAATCTCCACACTGTTCTCCAAAGTGACTGCAACAACTTGCATTCCCACCAATAGTGTAAGAGGGTTCCCCTTTCTCCACATCCCCTCTAACACATGTTGTTTCCTGCCTTGCTAATTTTGGCCATTCTAAGTGGTGTAAGGTGATATCTCAATGTGGTTTTAATTTGAATCTCCCTGATGGCTAGTGATGATGAACATTTTTTCATGTGTCTGATAACCATTTGTATGTCTTCATTGGAGAAGTGTCTGTTCATATCTTCTGCCCATTTTTTGATATGATTGTCTGTTTTGTGTGTGTTGAGTTTGAGGAGTTCTTTATAGATCCTGGATATCAACCTTTTGTCTATACTGTCATTTGCAAATATCTTCTCCCATTCCGTGGGTTACCTCTTTGTTTTCTTGACTGTTTCCTTTGCTGTGCAGAAGCTTTTGATTTTGATGAAGTCCCAAAAGTTTATTTTCACTTTTGTTTCCTTTGCCTTTGGAGACATATCTTGAAAGTTGCTGTGGCTGATATCGAAGAGATTACTGCCTATGTTCTCCTCTAGGATTCTGATGGATTCCTGTCTCACATTGAGGTCTTTTATCCATTTTGAGTTTATCTTTGTGTATGGTGTAAGAGAATGGTCAAGTTTCATTCTTTTACATATAGCTGCCCAGTTTTCCCAGCACCATTTATTGAAGAGACTGTATTTCTTCCACTGTATATTTTTCCCTGTTTTGTTGATTATTTGCCCATAGAGTTGAGGGTCCATATCTGGGCTCTCTACTCTGCTCCACTGGTCTATGTGTCTGTTTTTATGCCAGTACCATGCTGTCTTGGTGATCACAGCTTTGTAGTAAAGCTTGAAATCAGGTAACGTGATTCCCCCAATTTTATTTTTGTTTTTCAACATTTCCTTAGCGATTTGAGGTCTCTTCTGGTTCCATATAAATTTTTGGATTATTTGCTCCAGCTCTTTGAAGAATACTGGTGGAATTTTGATTGGAATGGCATTAAAAGTATAGATTTCTCTATGTTTATTCTTCCGATCCAAGAGCATGGGATGGTCTTCTATCTTTTTGTGTCTTCTTCAATTTCTTTCATGAGTGATTTGTAGTTCCTCGAATACAGATCCTTTACCTCTTTGGTTAGGTTTATTCCCTTGTATTAAGTTTAAGAATTTGTTTTGTAAGTTAAGGACAATTTCTATAAAACCTTAAGGAACTTGGCAAAGAAAGTAAGAAATTGATTCATTTTCTTTTTCTTGGAGTATTTGATTAAATGCTGATTGAAGTTGGACTTATCAGAAAACTTCAGTAATCAAATATGGGACCTAATTCACAGAAAATTGTGGTAAATATTCCCCAAATTTCTTGAACAAGAGTCAAAAAAAGACCAATAACTTAAAGATACTTTTATTAGATATAGATACAAGTCATATATACAATTATGTGTAGAACTTGTTTGACTTCATAATTAATTCTAGGCATTAGTAATAGAATTTTTTAATGTAAGAACCAAGAGGAACCTCCATACGGTTTTCTAGAGTGGCTGCACCAGTTTGCATTGCCACCAACAGTTAAGAGTGTTTCCCACTCTCCTCATCCTCATCAACACTTATTGTTTCCTGTGTTGTTAATTTTAGCCATTCTGACAGGTGTGAGGTGATATCTCATTGTAGTTTTGATTTGTATTCCCTGATGATGAGTGATGTTGAGCATCTTTTCATGTGTCTGTTAGCCCCAATGTTTATAGCAACATTATCAACAATAGCCAAATTATGGGAAGAGCTCAAATGTCCATTGACTGATGAATGGATAAAAAAGATGTAGTATATATATACACAGTGGAATATTACTCAGCCATAGAAAGAATGAAATCTTGCTATTTGGAATAATGTAGATATAGCTAAAGAATATTATGCTAAGTGAAATAAGTCAGAGAAAGACAGATACCATATGACTTCACATATATGAGGAATTTAAGTAACAAAACCGATGAACATAGTGGGGAAAAAAGAGAGAATCAAACCAGGAAACAGACTCTTAACAGGAATGAGCAAACCCTGGATTGCTGGAGAGGAAGTGGGTGGGGGACGGACTAGATGGGTGACAGGTATTAAGGAGTGCACTTGTGATGAGCACTGGGTATATGTAAGTGAGGCAACACTAAATTCTCACCTGAAACTAATATTACACTGTATATTAGCTAACTGGAATTTAAATAAACTTGAAAAAAAATACATAAGAACCAAGAAATTCTTAGATTCTTTCCTTTACCAGATAGCAAAATAAAAAGACTCAATGAACGTAGTCGATATTTCAAGGAAACACAGCCACAAATATGGAATAGCTCCATTTCTCAGTGCCTTTTTCACTAGAGCATGCTACCATACAATCACAAATCCTTTTTTTTTAATAGTTAGTCCTTTTAGAGAAAAATAGAATTCATAAATATCATTTACCGTAAGCCATGTAAATCTTATTCTCTAACTTTTTAAAAAAAAATTTCATTAGTTATTTAAAGTTACAATTGTGCCTTATAAATTTCCAGCAAGATAGAAAAGTACAAAAAAATCTTCTTATAATGAACTCAAACTGTACACTCCAAAATAATAAGCATTAATAGAAGGTGAATCACCTTCCATACATCTTTCTAAAGATAAGTAGAGATACAAAACCAAAGAGTAAGATACATAGGAATTGTTTTATGGAAATACTGTAATATTTCTATGTATTGCTATATAGTTAGTGTATATTTTTAAATTAAATTATTAATCTATTTAAATTTCATTTGAATTTAAATTGAAATATCAACAAATTGAAACTAAAAGAATTGTTGCATTGTAGTTAGCTTCTCAAAACTCAACTTATTAATTTTGATTCATGTTTTCATTAATGAATTTCATTATTGTAGCATTGAAAGTTCTTGCTTTACAAACAATAGAAACTGGGTAACATAAGGAGAGAATGAATTTTATTCTAATGATATTGAGTATCTCAAAGAATTTACAGGATTATTAGAGAAGTAGGCTCAGGTGGGGCTCAAGGAAGGCAAGGCATGGACAAGATGCTGCCATGTGACCAGTATCCTCAGTATTGAACCATTTGACAGTTGGATACTTGACACTGAATCAATCATTGAAATGATTTAATATGCATTGCAAATGATGGACTTTGCTGCTTTTACATATTTTTCCAGGCTTTTGGACATTTATCACCTTACAAAACCACTTTCTCTTTGACCCTGGAGCCCATGAAAATATCCAAATATCCTTAAACTGGAGACTACATTCAATATTGCATAGGATTAACTTAGCCACAGGCCAGCTGTCAGAGTATTGAGAAAGGGAATGACTAATATCCTATATATACTATCTTTTGTCTGTGGAGGAGACAGATCTCACCTATCTGGGATTCCTTCAAAGTAGGTGGTGGATACAAAAGCTAAACACCTAAACTGACAGTTATCCACTAAATATAGTTGCTGTATTTAAGCATTCAAAAGTTCATCTTTTCTGAGTTCACTTTGCTTGAAGGAATTACTCTTTGTTATC
Organism: Mustela erminea; assembly: GCF_009829155.1. Lineage (NCBI taxonomy): Eukaryota > Metazoa > Chordata > Mammalia > Carnivora > Mustelidae > Mustela > Mustela erminea. The sequence continues at coordinate 105,488,041 of NC_045617.1, read as the reverse complement.
CTATACTTCAAGTGCATTTTGAGTTGGCTATTTGTAAAAGTCTTGATTTATACTTGCCCTTCAGATTTTGAAGTTATTGTTTCACTATCTGTCATCAAGCATGATACTACTTTCATCACAGCTTCTGTATTCAAGGTGACTTGTGTTTTTTCTCTAAGTACTTTTTTGTTTATTCTTTAAAGTCAATAGAGGAATGAGAAAATGTTTCTGATACACGGTGATAAAAATTATTTGTCTTAGAACTTAGTATACCCTTTCAGCATGCAGATTTTTTTTTTCATTTAATTTGGGTAAATATTCTCCATTGGAGGTATATGTAATCTTTATTGAGAAGCCTTGGGGTTTTTCTGTAATTTTGTGAAATGTTCCATATAGGGTTCAATATACCAAATTGGAAAATTACTTTAGACTCATCCAGGATACTATCCACACTGATTTATTCTCGATCCCTGTTAAAATCCTAATGGCTCTTTTTATAAAAATTTAAAAAATTCTAAAATTCATATGGAGCCATAGAGGATCTCAAATAGCCAAAACAATCTTGAGAAAGAAGAACAAAGCTAGAGACATCACACTTCTTGATAAAATATATTTTGAATATATTACCAAATTACAGGAATTAAGCCAATATTATACCTTCATAAAGACAGACATAAACTAACGAAACAGAATATAGAGCCTAGAAATAAGCCCAAGTATATACAATCAACTGATCTTCAACTAGTGTGTCAAGAATATACAATGAGGAAAGGATAGTCCCTTCAATAAATAGTTCTGGGAAAATTGATCTGTATGAAAAGATTAAATTGAGCCTTTATCTTACCCCATACACAAAAATCAGCTCAAATGGATTAAAGTCTTAAACATAAGACTTGATATTATAAAACTCTTAGAGGACTACATAGAGGAAATTTTCCATGACATTGATCTTGGCAAGGATTCCTTAGATATGACACCAAAAGCACAGGCAACAAAAGTAAAAGTAAGCAAGTAAACTAAAGTTTCTTCACAGCAAAGGAAAAAATCAACAGAGTGAAAAGGCAACCTATGGAATGGGAGAAAATACTTACAAACTATGCATATGATAAGGAGTTAACATATAAAATATATAAGAAACCCTTACAACTCAAAGACAAACAAATAACCTGGTTTAAAAACTGGAAAAAAATTTGAATAGACATTTCTACAAAGATGTACAAAGGACCAATAGATATGTGAAAAGATGCTTAACATTACTTACTTATCAGGGAGATTCAGGTCTAAACCACAATGAGATATCATCTCACACCTGTTAGATTCCAATTATACCTAAAATGAAAGATAAGATGCATTGGGGAAGATGTGGAGGAATTGGAATCCTTGAACACTGTTAGTGGGAATGTAAAAGAGTACAGTTGCTATGGAAAACAGTATGGAGATTCCTCAAAAAATTAAAATAAATCTATCACATGATCTAGCAATTCATCTTTTGCTCTTTAGTATTTATTCAAAAGAATTGACATAAGGATCTTAATGATATATTTACAATCCCATGTTCATTACAGCATTATTCAAAATAGCCCAAATGTGAATTCAGTTCTCTAAATGTTCATGATAAATGAATGGATAAAGAAGATGTAGTATAAAAGTACAACCTTAAAAAAAAGAAGGAACTTCTGGTATGTGTGACAATAAGGATAAATGTTGAAGACATTGAAATGTTGAAGTCACAGTACAAATATTGAAGAATTCTGTTAAATGAGGTATCTAAAATAGACAAATTCATAGAAGATGAGAATATATTGGTGGCTACCAGAGGCTGGGGTTGAGGAAACAGAGAGATGCCATTTAATGGGAATAAAGTTTCAGTTATGCAACTAATAGGTTCTAGAGATCTGCTGTACAATACTGTACCTATTGTTAAAAATATTATATTGTACACTGGAAAATTTGAGGGTAGATCTCACTTTTAAGTGTTCTTGTCATAATAAAAAAAGATTCATCATGAAAAATAGTAAATCATATTGGTTTTTCCTTTCCTTATACAATTCTAGAAATGTTGTCAGTGCTAGGTTGAGGTTAATATCTTAATGGTTTCCCATTTGATTTTTTCCATCTTCTTCTCACTCAATTTTCTTTTAGTTGGGGCGGTGGGGAGGCAAGTATTGTAGAGAATTGCCAGAATTGTGTCTCTGTCTAGTTAAGAGTCCTCTGCTGGCTATGGGTCGCAACTTTAATCATCTCTGTCTGAAGATTTCCACTTGGCTTATAACCTGCAATCTTCCCTTCTTGACTGCCTGCGCTATGGGTTTTGGACTTATGTAGCCATGTCCCACAATGGCATACACTGATTCTCTGTAAAACACATTTATATGTTTCCTACTGGATCTGTTCCTCTGGTTAATTCTGACATTTACAATTACGGTTTTCTTAGAAATTTTGTGATAATGTCATAAGATGAACCAAGCTATGTGCCAAAATTTAAGGAAAAGGAAAAATATTAGGAATTATCACTTTAGAAGTAGAATTCTAAAAGATAAACTACTTGTTTAATAGAGTAGTAATTTTTTAAAAAAATTTCAAAAGAATAGTATTGTATGGATTTTTAGATTTACAGAGTTTGGAGGTAGCATCTTGATCACATTATCCACTGATGTGCACTGTTCATGCTTTGTGAATCCAAGAATAGGGGGAGCCCCTTCTAGCACTACTGAGGGGAAGGGGTTGGAAGGCCTGACTTGACTGGGATCTGAGCCTTCTCCCTGCTTCTCCCAGGATCATTTTTTTATTTACCTGATTTACCTCTAGGTCTTCTATGCATGATTTTGTTTGTGGAAAGGAATTGTTTTGAAAACTACTGATCTAATTTAACACTTTTTTTTTTTTTTTTTAAATGTATGAGCAATACAGCCAAGAAAAGTTAGGTGACTGGTCCAAACCTCATGTCTGGTAGTGGTAGAATTAGGACTCCTATATTCTGATTCCAAACTAAGAGCACAGTTAATTCATTCCCCCAGTGCTGCTATAAAGTTTAAGAATAAATTCCTTGATGTCAGGATCCATGTGTTCTTCCTCATATAGATATACAACAGAGGTTTTAAATTTAATTGTGGTGACAAGAAAGACCTACAGATCCATAGCAATATGTGGATAATACTGTTTTGTAATGTAGGAAATAAATACTATTAACTCTCAGAAGAAGGAAAACATTAGTTCAGGGTACAAGGTTTCATGGACAAGACTGAATTTGTATTGAATCTTAAAGTTATGCTAACATTTTAATATGCAGTGATTAAGAGGCAGGGAATTAGGCATAGAGAGTACTATAAAACTACAGCAGAAGAAATTATTCATATTTTCTCTTTAATAAGACTCAATTTAGTTTCTCCTATGTCCAGATACTATTCATGGTGGGAAATGCACATTGATCATGAGTGCAAAAAAAGAGAAAATGCCCTAAGAAGTACACATTCTAAAGATGTAATTGATGAATACATTGCCAGATCTTTTGAGTTGGGTGTTAAAATGTAAGGACCTGAAGGAGTAAAGATAGAAAAATGGATAGGATTTAGGTTGTAAAAGGTCTGGAATATTAGGTTGTAGTGCCTGAAATATTACCCTGACAATGAGGTGAAGACATGGAGACCAACAGAAGGTAAGTTCAGTCTTATTAAGGAGAAAAGGTCAGGGAAGAATGATCAGTAAAGAAAGTGGGTCAAGTGGCATATGATTTTCCTACTGCTGGAAAAAATTCCCAGTAGTGGTTTAAATAACTACAAATGTATTGTCGTGTAGTTCTGGAAGTCAGTTTTGACATAAGTGTCACTGGGGCAAGAATCAAGGTGTTGACAGAGCTGCATTCCTTTTTAGAGGCAAAGTTTCCAGCCTAGAGGCCACCTAGAATCAAAATTATTCCCCATAGGGCATTATCTGTTCCATACATTTGGGTTCTAGGTAATTTCCAAGCAGGTTCCCATAGATGGCCACAACTCAGAGAAGCCCCAGGGCAATAATTAAGCATCCAGAAGCCCAGGACTGATGCAGAGCACTGTCAGTTTGCATCTGTGTAAAGCTAATGGAAGCCAGAGTGAAATAGTTTCTGTAGCAGTAGCTAGATTAATAGATAAGGCAAGAGGATTTTGAAATGATTCTTAAACATGAGCAATATCATACATATATTCCACCATTAAGATATATTTATACCCTTCCTTAGTTCCTATCTATCACCTATAATCTCATTCAGGGAGTAGCCAGCAGCCTTATTTACAAATACTTAATTAAAGAAGATTAGCACAAAAGCTGTAATCCCCCTTGTTCTAGCTCATTCTGAAACTAACTGCTTTTAATGATCTGCCTCTTCCACTGCTGATGGTGGATATTCCTTACCTTCACACAGCTCTTGAGCCAGTATGTATTGCTGTCCTTGTGTGCAGACTCAGACCTTCATCCCTCAATATTCTGAGCTCTTATTTGACTCACCTTTGTTGAACAATAGTTTCTTTAATAGTCCTCTAAACATTATTTCTGGGCATAGAAGCATCAAGAACCACTCCGATGAAGACCCTGGATACCATAAATACTCTGATCTTCCCTCATTTTTAGCAGCAACTGTGGGTCCTAATAGAAATTAGAATGGATTAGCCATGAATTTTAATGATTCCTTTCTTTGCCTGTTGATTCAATCAAGAATCCAGTGTCAGGACAGAGTCTGAGAACTAGGACAGAGTTCAGGTAAAATATAGGGTTGCAAAGACAAAAAGGAAAATTCAGCATTTGAGATATAGGAAATGATGGCAAGAGTTCCCAATCATATTTCTTTCCCTTGGTTCTGGACCATAAATTCTAGCTGCTTGGGACATAGCACTCTGTATTTGTGGTTGGTCAGGAATATATACTCATCGTGGAGGACAAGGCCAAGGGCTGTCTCTAAGCTGTCACTTCAGCTAAAACTTTAACCAAACGTTCATTGCTCTATCACATAGGATGCTTCTGGGTGAAACAATATAAAGACAAATAAACCCAAAAGGCATGCACCTATTGTTGCAACTCCTTTGTTTTAAAATGAGTGCCTTAATCTGAGGCAATATGGTGGGAGATAGCATGAAAATAAATTAGGCATCTGTAAACCTTCAGATGAGGATATTAGTTGGGGCATTAGGGGCAGGAAAGACAAACCATAATTAGATTGATTTCTACTATGACTAAATAGCCATCCTATACAGAATTGAAGGGTTCTGAAATAATCCACATTCAAAAAGTCACTCTGGACTTCTCCAGGAATTCATTGTCTAAGGGTTCACCGTCAGTTTTTGCAGATGGGGCTTCAGTGGTAGCAATAGCTAGATTCGCCTTGGTGAGGAGCACAATTGTTGAGTCTATGACTTGATTCCTATTACTATGTCTTCTCCATCTTTTGACTATTGCATCAACACTGGGATTACAGAGAACAAATGCTGGCTTTCATATAAAGGACAGTATTCCTGCCCAACTGGTTGTTTAGTGACTTTTTAATGTGTGATAGATGTTTTCTAATGAGTATTAACATGGCACACAAAGATTTCCATTTTCTCTGTCTACTGTCATAGGTTCATCCCTAGGTCTCTTTCCAAGAATTTCTTGTAATCTATCTTCATGAAAATGCAGGCCACCTTTTCAGGTAATTACTTTATACCTTCTGAATAAATTCAAGTCCAATCCCAAATGTCCCTTTTCTTCTACAAAATAGATGCCTTCTTTTATGATTTTGGATCATGTCAGTGATGAGGGAATAGAAGGTAAGCTTAGTACAAAGCACAAGCTGACCTCCCCCCCAACCCCGCTCCCATGATCTGTGGGTCATTCCCCAGGCACTTCTGGCTGCCCTAAAGCTAAGGGAAGGAAAAACAAATGGTTAATTTGTAAAGATTACAGTCCTGCAAGACATGAGTCTCCCTCAATTTACAAATGTCTTAGTGATTGATAAGAAAAAACTATTCTTATCAATAACCTAACTTTTAGAAGGAAATGTAGAAAAAATTATATGTCTTCACTGCAGTCTATTGACAAATACTTGAGGCAGGCAGAGTATAACATTCCTGTGGGAAGCTCCCAACTGTCTTAATGTTAATGCCTTACTAGAGGGAAAAACAACCTTAACTTGAATGACGAGGCCTCCAGTATCTTGGAGGTCCTCTTTAGCATATGAAAATTCTTTTGAAAACCTCCCTTTTTCCTTACTCACAACTCCCAAGAATATAATCAGCCATCCCTCACAACCCTGGCACAACAAATCTTTCTGCCAACAGATCTTGCTCCTATGCTTTAATAAAACCACCATTGTGCCCCAAAGATGTCTTCAAGAATTTTTTGTTGGTTGTTGGCTCTGGACCCCACCAACCTCACCTACATTTCAAAACTACATCATTGGGAAGCTCTAATCATATAGTTACTGATGCCTTGTAGTCAGTAACTCAGTAACATTTCAGGAAATCTTTGCATTTGGAAAATAGCTTTCTTTTTCGGAAGGTATGGTCTTACTCCAGAATCTCTGGAGTCTATCCTGACTGAAGATTATTTCCGAGTACACTATATGCAGTCACCAATATCCACAAAGACCCCTAACGCACAATTTTTTATTAATTGAAGGGGATGACAGTTGAAGCAATTTGTCCTTTCCTTAGAATGTATGTCCTGGCATTCTTCAGATCACTGGGCAACCGCAACTTTTACAGATGTTGCTTCACTTTGAATTGTTAGGGAGTTTATCTACAACCTTCTGGAGCACATGTATCTTAATGCTTATTCTGTAAGAGCCCTGCAAACTTGAGAGACAAGATGGCCCTTTTGAGTTCCCTGTTATTAATATCAGTTTAGGTCCCCTATCTAAGAGCCATCAAAAACTCCTGAGTATTTTCTTCTCTCCAATGCACAATTACCCGAGAAAATTGTTTTAAGTTTCTTGGGGAAATGATCATAAGAATATTTTCTATAGGTATGCACAAGGGTATTGTATTAATGTTGGCCAAGCAGACCTGGTCCCTCTTTCAATCTGTTTTTGGGCTTATGAATGACTAATATCTAGAAAATGAGTAGGTACATCTTGATGAGTTGAGATAGAATAAGTAGAAAATAGCACTGAAAAATCAGAGAAACAATCTCTATCTCCAAATCAATAAAACAACAAAAACTTTAGAACTATGTGTATATTGGGAGTAGATTCAGGATGATCAATAAAGAGGTTTAGAAATGATTTTGAGCTCTCATTAAAATGTGGTACCAAGGAATACTCATAGAACATATGAATGGAAAATGAAAATTGATGGAATTGAAACAAAAATGAAAACCCAGGGATGCCCAGGTGGCTCAGTCAGTTAAGTGTCTGCCTTTGGCTCAGGTCATGATCCCAGGGTCCTGGGATTGAGTCTGACATCAGGCTCCGTGCTGACCCAGCAGACTGCTTCTCCCTCTGATTGCTGCTCCTCCTGCTTGTGCTCTCTCTCTCTCTCTGACAAATAAATGAATGAAATCTTTAAGAAACAAAAAGAAAAGAAAAAAAAAAAGAAAATGGAAACCCAAAGGATGCAATATTTGAATTTACTGGGTTTTGCTCTCTTTAACTTAAAACCACAAAATGCTAACATATTGCAACAAATTGGTCAATACAGAAGACAGTTAATAAAAACAATTAATAATTTTACAAACTTGGCCCCTGATCTACCTTTGTGAATTATTATATTAACAATTTGATGTATGTACTATTTTACCTTTCACTCAATCCATAAAACATATATATGCATGTAGATATATCTGTATATATTTACTCACATTTGTTTTGTTTATAGCAGATTATGATTGGAGACTACCTTTGCCAATAATTTAATACAAGTTTACAGAGATATTATGATTTATAATAATATTTCACAGGTCAATAACATATAGGATAATGTCTCTTAATAAGCCAATAGAAAATAACATACTCCCAACCGATGATAGATAACTTGTACTATTGTTTCAGGCAAAGGGAGAATGAAAGAAATAAAGTCCAAATTCGGTTGAAGAATACCTTCTACTAGCTGGTTCTCTGAAGAGTCGGCTTAGCCAGCATACGCTAATGTCCACCTACCTGTGCAAATCCAAAATCTCTTGGCACTAGCATCCAGTGTTGGTAGAACAAAGTTGCCTATGTTGGGGGGCAAGATGATCTTCATAGAGCTGCTGCAGTTTTCCCCACTACCATACAGAGCTGCATTGTCATAAACAGGAGCTAAAGTCCCAAGGTCTTTGGAGATCATTTAGATCAGCAATGAGTGACCTTGCCAGCCCTAATACTTGCTGGAAATTCTACAAATTCTTGGTATTCAAAGTTTAAATGTCCATTATGTTATAATCATGTGTTCATATGCCTCCATATGTTCATACTGATAAGCACTCAGTAGCACAGTCATTTTGATAACAACATCCTGACACGGCCTCCCCAATGTAAACAAATTCACCTTGTATCAAAACAGCATCCCTGGGGCACCTGGGTGGCTCAGTGTGTTTACAGCCTCTGCCTTCGGCTCGGGTCATGATCCCAGTGTCCTGGGATCGAGCCCTACATTGGGCTTTCTGCTCGGCGGGAGGCCTGCTTCCTCCTCTCTGTCTGCCTGCCCCTCTGCCTACTTGTGATCTCTGTCTGTCAAATAAATAAATAAAATCTTAAAAAAAAAAAAACCAGCATCCCTGAAGCCATAAGCAAGTGGACTTGACATCATGAGAAACTGATACATAACAGACTCCACATTTTTTAACAGAATGAAATCGATATCCAGCAACTTATATTTTACATATTTTACTAGGTCACTATTTACAGATGTAGTTCATGTTTTGAAAATAGGTCCTATGATATTCCATATCTTGGAATATGAGGTAGTCGATTACTATCAATTTCTTATTCAAAATAAGCTATACCTTCAGTGAACTTCTTTGTATATATGGCCTAATACATTGTCTGAAGGACGTATTTTTAAAAGTGGATTACTAGGTCAAATGGAATACATGGTTAAAATTTTAATAGGTACTACTAAATCATTTCCTAAAGATGGTTATTGTAATTCACACTTCTACCTGGATAATAACGCATAGTAATTATTTTAGTAATACTGAGTAAAGCTAATAAATAAAATAAAAATAAATACAAATTTCTATTTCCATGTATGCCTGCCAGCTACATATATAATCAATCATATTTTGGTTTAGGTTGGATAGACATATTAGAAGAAAATATGTTGAAATAAAGCAAAGATGATCATAAATGTAGACTTTGAATAATTGGGTAGTATGCAACAGGCTTCCACCAGTCCTTAGGATACCTTTGGAAAGTGATGTCTTTTCCTCAGGACAGACAGAGCCCCTGGTCAGGTCACATGGCTTAGTTAGCAGAGGATAAGCTGGATTTCAGATGCGATTCAACCTTTAACATGAGTGCCCTTATGGAGAACATAACCTACACAACCTAAGTAATAGCTCTAGTTGCAAATAATTGGAGTGAAAGCTGACTGAAGAACAATCACAGCCTAGAGAGGGGTGCTTAAGTAATTTACTTCTAGGGAAGGGTAATTGGAAGGGAAACACAGCCTGTGTAGTTGACTAGAATAATCATATTTCCAATAACCTGTGCAATATTTTATGGTGATGGAGAGAGTGTAAGCATAAGCATTACTTATTTTTCTCATAAAAAGAATTTTTGCCAATTAGAAATTAATGTCTGAAAGTTATTAATAATACAAATATTTTTCATCCAACCTCCAAATTTGTTAATATTTCAGTTTCAGAGCTAGAAAAAGAGGAGCATATCTTGTTAACAAACCTGGTATTTCTATATAAAGATAATTTTAAAAGGCAGCAAAAATAACACATTACTCAACAGAGGTGCTATTTTTATGGGCTAATGTTAGTAAGTAAAAATTTTAAACATCAAAATAAATAGCTGTGGTAATTTGTTGGTTATTCTTTGCAAAAAAAATTGCTGGGTCTGCATACTCTCAAAGTGTTTAGTAGAAGTATTCAAAATCATGACATATATCTCATTTCTTAACTGTGTGTACTAAGTGTAGGTATATAGATTATGTTTATTTAAAAATATGGCTCAAAAAATAAAAAATAAAAATATGGCTCAATGCATAAACTATTCTACTCAATTTTCCTCATTTATATTCTTGGACATTTCAAACCATTTGCTTTACTAAAAATGTAGACTACACACACTTGGTTATGGTAAATTGCTTCTCATAATTTCATAATTTAAGATAAAGTTAAGTCTATAATACATGAAATCACTTATCTGCAAAAATAATAACCAACAACTCCATGCTGAGACATAGTTCATAGTCATGGGAAAAATACTTCCCTAAATGAAATCAAAATGAGAAAGATATTGCTGAAATTTAGTCAAGTAACTTAGGGTATAAACTGGGGGAGGCACTACCAAAATACAATACTACCAAAATACAATTGATGTAAAAAAAAGATATAATCTACTCCATGTTATTTATTTATTTCAGGACTGTCCAAGGAAAGGGACATATATTTCTGATGGCTGCCTCCAACGGTCACAATCTGGTAACACTAACTGTTAACAACCATCTTCCTAATTGCCCTTGCTCACCAAGCAATATTCTGATCATCCTTGCTCTCCATAAAGACTTTATTACTGTGGGCAGAACATACTGACCAGCTGACAAGAATATTCTTGACCTTTGAAAGTTCTGGCTCACTTGAATTAATACATTAGCCATCTGTTTTATAAGTTAGTCTCTCATGAGCTCAATTAATGTGAGCCTGTCACTGAGCCGACACATTGTGGGTGTCCTGACAAAATCCAATTCTTTTTGATTTGAACCTAGAGCATGGACTCTCCACAGTGATTCTGGCTTTAAGAGTCTTTGCTTTTGTAGCCATCCACTTTCCACTTAGACTTCTTATCGCCCTCACCCCGCAAGAACGACAAGACGCCCTGGTTCGGATGCATCTTCTCTCTCTTTCTGCAAGTCTACACACTTATATACGCTTACATGACCAATCAGCGAGCAGGGTACAGGAGGGAGCGAATCAGGCTGTGCACCTAAATGAACAACTTCGCTAGCAACCAATGCTGTTTACTTCCTCTTTGGGCATTTCGCTTAGTCTCACGAGGCAATCCTAAGCTGGCAACTAGCCAGGCGCCATCTTTTAATGGCGGAGGCCGCCCTGGCCAGGGGCCTGCCTCCGACAACTTCTCTCTTAATGGTCCTTATTCTATAGACACACATTTTCTGTCACTCATGCTCATGTTCTTATTGGAAAACAAAAGTGTCAGGATAAGTGGACAATGTTTGCATTCGTCAAGTAAAAATTTGTTGAGCATCCAAAGTAAATCTGGCATTACTCTAGGCATTGACGTATGGGAGAGGAAAACAACAACAACAACAGTTATTCTTTTGTCATTGGGTCTTGGAACATGACCAGTGTTCCAGACTAAAGCTTTGTTATTAAATTGGAAACTGCTGGTTAAACTCTGGATTGATTCTATTGATTATATGAAGCATTGTATGTATAGAAGCTTGCATGGTTCCTGGCAAATGAACACTCACTATTGGTTAGTTTCCTTTCTTCTCTTATTTACATTTCTTCTTATTTTGCAGATGATGAAATATTGGAACTTTTAGATTTATTTTTTGAAATTCAGTCATTGTCTACCTGAAAAAGAATAGAATGATATATTGCATATCTATTAGGTAATACTTTAAGGAAAAAAAAATTGAACATCATAATACATTTTTTCTAATATTTTAACTACCTGTGGATCATTTAGATGTTCAGTACATTCTTATTTAACTTATCTTCACCTAAATACATAATTATCAATTTTATCCATATATTTTCCTGAAACTGTGGGAGGGCTGATAATATTTACTAAAATGTTAGTCTTTTACTTCAGAATCATATGTTTAATTTGCCAATCATTCTAAATAAGTCAGGAGATTCAAGAAATAAAGCAAGAACATTTATCATTAAAGCATTTGAAAATTATTTTTGACATTAGTACTATTTTATACCTTCCTAGTTTGCTACCAACTAATGGGAAAAAAATCACAAAACTTAGGGATGTATGGTAAATAATCTTCATATAAATTAGGTCTAAGATGTAAATTCAGTTGTTAGTTGTGAAAATATAGCAAAGAGCAGAAAACTGAGAGTTAGTACAGTATTAAAAATATGTGCCAATTCATGAGTCAACATTAATTTTCTTGCTCTGTTTCTACCTCTCTAAGTAGTTAGTAACATTTCAATTGAGGTAAAAGTGACATACAACAAACTGCATATAAAGTGTACAATTTGGTAATCTTTGCATATGTGTATATGTTTATTAGACCATCACCACAATAAAGATAATGAATAACCTTACCCCCAAAAGTTTCCTGGTGCTCCTTTGCAATCTTTTCTCATAGAAGCCTTGCAATCACAGCTGTGAATCACAGCTATGTCACTATACATTAGTTGTCTCTGATAAAATTTAATATAAATGGAATAATGTATTGTGCAAAATTGGTTCTGGTATCTTTCCCTCAGCACAATTATTTTGACGTGTATTTATGCTTCTGAGTATACAAATAATTTATTTTTTTATTGCTAAGTAATATTCCATTCCATATGATGATTTATTTACCATTCTCATATTCATAAATATTTGTGGTGTTTTCAGTTTTGGGCTGTACAAACAAAGCTATTATGAATATTCAGGTAAATGTTTGTATAAATATATGCTTTTACTTCTGTTGGGTAATTCCTTGTAGTGAAAGGTCTGTGGTATATGGGGGGCATATTGTCAATTTTTTTAAAACATCCAAAATTTTTTTCCCAAGCAGATTGACCATTTTACATTCTCCTTTGTCATCCATATGAGTTTTGTCAATATTTGATATGATTAACTTTTCTAATTTTAGATTTGGTAGATTTAGTCATTTCCTTAAAGACTAATGTTAATCATTTTTTTCATATGCCTCTTTGCATCCATATATCTTCTCGAGTGTCTCTTCAGATTTTGTGGGTCTTTCTTCCTTTCTCTCTTTTTTTTCTTTCTTTGGTGGTTGGGGTTACTCTTCTTATTAATGAATTTATTTGTATGTTATAGATACAAATCCATTGTCAGACAAATTATGAGTAAGTATGTTCTCAAAATTCTGCCTTAGTTTTTAAAAAGTTGTTTTATTTAGGTATAATTGGCACACAATAAACTGCACATATTTAAAGTGTACAATTTGTAAAGGTTAGTATGTTCTTCATTCATTAAACAATCTTTCAAAAGTCTTAATTTTTAATTTTGAAAAAATCCAATTTATTGGTTTTTTTTTTCTTTTATGGAATGTGTTTTTCATGCTGTAGTTAAGAAATCTTTGGCAAACTAAAGGATATGTATTTCTCCTATGTTTTCTTTGGGATGTCTTATGATTGATTTAGGACTGGATATATTTTGAATCAAAAATTGTTACGTGGTATAAGGTAATAGTCAAGTTTTATAGTTTTTGTCATACAGCTATATAATTGTTTTAGCACCCTGTAAATTAGTTGTTCATATGTGTGGGTTTATTTCTGGACTTTATTCTAGTCTATTGATCTTATTGCATATCTTTACACCAGTATCTTACTGTTGGTTTATACTAATGCTTGATATGAAGTAGAATAAGTCCTCTAACTTTATTTTTCTTTTTTGAAGTTGTTTGGCTGTTCTAAGACCTTTGCATTTACATAGAAAGTTTAGAAAGAGATTGTCAAAGAAGACCACTGGGATTTTGACAGGCATTGTGTTGCATTTATTGATCAACCTGGGAAGAGCTGACCTGATGAACATTGTATATCTCTATATTTTTTTAAGTCTTTAATTTCTCTCAGCAATTGTTTTTAGTTTTTAGTTTACACAACCTGCACATATTTTTGTAAAGTGTATAACTACTAATGTCATATATTTGAAGTTGTTATTAATGTCACTTTAATTTCAATTTCCATTTGTGGTCATTACTAGTAAATGGAATATAATTAATTTTGATATTAAGTTTACATATTACAACATAGCTAAACTAATTCTAGAAGCATTTTTTGCAGAATTCACAGGTTTTTGCTTTTTTTTTTAAATTGATGATCATGCATCTGCGTGTGAATAAAGGAGGCAATTTTATTTTCCTTGATCTACAGGCATTTTATTATTTTCTATTGCTTTTTTTTTTCTTTATTCAATGGCAAGAATTTCCAATATAATGTTAAATAAAAGTGCCGAGAGCAAGCATCTTAGATTTGATCCTGATGTTAGGGTGAAATTATTCAGTCTTTCATCATCATCATCATCATCATCATAACTATTGTTATTATTACTTTAGAGAGAGTACAGACACATGAGTGGGAGAGAGGAGGTTCAGATGGAGAAAGAGAATTTTAAGCAGGCTCCATGATCAGTATGGAGCCCAAAGTGGGGCTCAATTTTATGACCCTGAGATCATGACTTGACCCAAAGTCAATAATCAGTCACTTAAATGACGGAGCCACCTAGGTATTTTAGTCTTTCGTTATTAAATATGGTATTAACTGTAGGTTTTTCAAAATGTCCTTTACTAGGTTCGACAATATTCTATCCCTAGTTTGCTAAGAGTGTTTATCAAGAATGAATGTTAAATTTTATAAAAAAAAATTTTTTGCCTTTATTGAGACATTCAGCTGTTGTTTAGTCTGTTAATATAGTGCAACACTGATAGGGTTTTCAAATGTGGAACCAATGTCAAATTCCTTGGATAATCCCCACATGGTCATGACATATTACCCTTTTATATATTGTTGGATTGATTTGCCAATATTTTGTTAAAGTTGTTTTATATATGTTTATGAAGAATACTGGTCTATAGTTTTTGTTTCTTTTTTGTAATGCTTTTGGGTGGTTTTGGTCTGGTTTAATACTAGCCTCATAAAATGAACTGTGGAGTATAACATCCTCTTCAATTTTTCTGGAACAGTTTGTGAAGATTCGGTATAATTTTTTCCACAAATTTTAAGTAAATGTTGTCACTGAAACCATCTGTGCATGAAGTTCTTTTTTTGGTAAACTCCAGATTCCCTTCCTTTAAAAGATATGAAATTATTCATATTATTGAATTTCAGAGGTTTACTTTTTTAGTTTGAAGTTTACCCATTTTATCTAAGTTGCTGAATTTATTATCACAGAGTTATTGATGTTTCTCATTACCCTTTTAATATCTGTATAATCTGAAATCATGATACTGTTCTCATTTCTAGTACTGGTAATTTGTTTCTTCTCTTGGTCAGTTTGCTTGGAGGCTATCATTTTTATTGATTTTCTTGGAAACACAGCTTTTTGTTTCATTGACTTATTATATTATTGTCTGACTTTCTGTTTCATGGATACCTGCCCTGTATTTATTGTTTTCCCTTCTTTGCTTACTTGGTTTGATTTGCTCTTCATTTTCTAGTTCCCTATATTGGAAGCTGAGCTTTCTGAGTTGAGACATTTTCTTTTCTAAAATAGGCCTGTAGAATACTTGCCCTCTAAATATCACATTAGCTCATTCCACCAATTACACTATATTATGTTTCATTCTGTTCAATGTAGTTTCTGATTTCTCTCTTGCTTTTTTCTTTGAAACATAGGTTAATTTCCAAATATTTGAGATTTTCCAGATATCATTCTCTTATTGATTTCTTTCTAATTTAATTCCACTGTGGTAAGTGAAAATAATATTTATTAATTTAATCCTCTTAAATGTATTAGTGCCTATTTTGTAGCCCAGTATATGGTCAGTTTCAGTGAATATTCCATGTGCATTTGAAAACAATATGTATTCTGCTATTATTTTTGTAAAGATCATTTAGGTCATTTGGGTTACAGTGTTTTCAAGTTTTTTGTATTCATATTGAACATTAATTATTCTATCAACTATTATGAGGGAGATGTTAAAATTCCCAACTAAATTTGTGGATTTGTTGGTTTTTTTCCTCCTGCTCTGTCAATTTTTCCTTCTCATATTTTGAAGTTCTGTTATTAAGCGAAAAATTATTTAAGATTATTGTATCTTTTGATAAGTGACACATCATTATGTAATGGTTCTCTTTATCTCTGGCAATATTTGTTGCTCTGAAATCTACATTGATATTAACATAGCTTCTCCAGCTTTCTTCTGATTAGAGTTAGTATGATATATCTTTTTCATCTTGATACTCAAAATGGATTTCCTATAGGCAGCATGTAGTTCTTACCCAATATCTATGCTTTTTTTTTTAAAAGGGGGGTATTTTTAAAAGATTTTATTTATTTATTTATTTGTCAGAGAGAGAGAAACTGAGCAAGCAGGGAGAGTGGCAAGCAGAGGGAGAAGCGCACTCCCCTCTGAGCAAGGAACCCAATGAGGGACTCAGTCCCAGGATTCTGGGATCTTGATCTGAGCCAAAGGCAGATGCTTAACTGAATGAGCCACCCAGGAGTCCCTAAAGGGGTTATTTAAATTATTTAAATTAAATTTGGTTATTGATTTGATTGTGGTTAAAGTTATTATCTTGGCATTCGTTTTTATACTTACATTTGTTTCGTCCTGTTCTTTGTTACCATTTTCCTCTTTTTTTTTCATATTAACAAAGTATTTTTAAAGATTCTATCTTCTTCATTGGCTTTGGGCTATTACTCTTTGCTGTGTGTCTTACTGGTTGCATTAGGGTTTATAAAATAAATCTTTACCTTATACCAGTATCCTTTCAAGTAATATTAACATTTTACATATCAAATCTTACAACGATATGTTTAGATTTCTTTTCTTCCTACCTTCGTACTATTATTTTTACTTATACAACTGTTACTATGATGCATTGTTAATATATCTGTCTTAAATAATCATTTCTATTTCAAAGGAGTATTTAAAATGAAAGTAAAATCTTTTAATTTACCCATACTTTTATTATTTCTAGTTTTTTTTCCCTTATTCAGATGCAGATTTCATCTAGTATCATTTCCCTTCTGCTTAAAAGACCTCCTTTGCCACTTCATTTATTTTTCTTCAAGTTTCTATTCAAATTCCAGTTAGTTCACACACAGTGTAATATTAGTTTCCGATGTACAGCATAGTGATCAGCACTCCCATACAACACCCGGTGCTCATCACAAGTGCCCCCTTAATCCCTGTCACCTTTTAAACCCATCCTATTTACCCACCTCTCGTCCAGCAACCCTTAGTTTGTTCTCCACAATTAAGAATCTTTTTCTTGGCTTCCTTCTCTATCTTTTTTGTCCTTACATTCAACTGTTTCATTTCTTAAGTTCCACATATGAGTGAAATCATATAGTATTTGTCTTTCTTTAACAGACTTATTCCTTTAACATTTCTTGTAATAAATAGCTGCAGAGTTTTGTGTGAAAAGTTTGCTTTCTGATCCTTTTTCCTCTATATGAAATGTTTCCCTTTTCTCTAGATGCTTTTAAGATTTTCTCTGTATCACTGATTTTAAACAATCTTATTGTGAGGTGTCCTATTGTAGTTCTCTTCATGTTTCTTGTGCTTGGGATTTATTGAGCTTTTTGGATTTGAAGGTTTATAGTTTTTATCAAATTTGAAAAAAAATGTCCACAACTTTTTATTTACAGGAATTCAAAAATATCCAACAAGTAGCACAATGGCAGTCACAAAGTCTGGCATCTAATTAAAAGTTACCAGGCATGCATAGGAATAGGCAAATTTTTCTCTATAAAAAGAGAAAACACCAACAAATAGATATGAATTATGAAATAATATAGATGATAGAATTACTAGTCAAGGACATGAAAGAGTTATGAAAATATCATATGTGTTCTAAAAGGTGATGAAAGACTGAAAACTTTAAGATGAGATATAGAAGAACTAAAAAGACCTAAATTGAAATTTTGAGATGAAAAGTACAATTCTATTAAAAATTTACAGGGTGTTATTAATAGCCTATTAGACACAACAAAAAACAAAATTAATTTACCTGAAGACATACATAGAAATATAAACTACCCAAAGAAACATAGAGAGAGAAAAAAAAGACGAAATAAATAATGAAAAGAACATCAGGGAACTATTAGATAACTTCAAGAGGCCAATTATATATAGTATATAAATTGGGGAAGAAGATGGAAAAAATTGTATTCCTGAGCTCTATTCTGAGATGTAGTTAAAGTGCTTGGAAGTAGTTTGATCAAATTTAGTTTATAAAGTTTTCTCAGAAGGGACCAGAACGGCCTTTAGAGATAATATTTGTTCGGAAGTGAGACAGTACCTTTCTGAGTACTCCAACCGATGCCCCAGATTTATGAGGTCTTCCGCTCTTGCTTTCAGGAACATGAACTATTACCTTCCCTGAGTAAGCTTCTAAGAAATCCTTCAGGTGGCTCCTTTCCCAGGTTGGGGTCATTCCCTTGCATGTCTGTGCTGATTCATTAGGAGGAAGCTGCTGACTCAAGGGGGCGCCCCTGCAGGTATCCAACGCGCTCTTCTCACGCACAGCTCTCTCCTCCCTGATAGCTCTGTTAGGTGAGCTCCAGCTGTCTTTGATTCCCTGGACTCTCAGCTTCACCTTCTCAAAGTTTTGAGACTGCTGAGCTCCACCTGAGTTCTCATGCAAGTGCTACACTTTGGGAACCCCTTGCAAGCAGTGAGCTAGAAAATCATAGAGCTCCCTTCTTCTTTCTCACACTTATAAAACATTGATATCCAAACAAATATCCAGTGTTTGGATATCCAAAATAGGAAACCATCAATTTTTACATCAAGCCCTGTTTTTCAGTTGTTTTCAATCAAGGGTAACTCCTGTCTTGTTACTCCATTTTGAATGGGAAGCTAAGTCCTTATATGTTAGTCCATATAATGTTCATTATATGTTTATAATGATTAAGAATCTAACTGTACTCTGTCGTAAGGTGGAATGAATGCTCTTATTTTTTATGCTAGTTTTTTAAAAACTGAAGCTAATGAGCAATATTTTGTGACAATTACATAAAGTAAACTCTACATCGTAACTATCAAGAAACACAACTATTTAGGCTTTACAAACCTTTAGTTTCACATTCAGAAAATATACTCAGGTACAGTTTTTTTCTTTTCTTTTCTTTTCTTTCTTTCTTTCTTTTTTTTTTTTTTGTGACTGTGATAAAGTTAAGAGTAGCTTTAATATAATTTAAGTAGATTTCCCAATGAAAAAGATGGTTGTTGGTTTGTGAATTATTCATTCTTTAGTTCTTCTTGGCCTTGACATGAGCAACATAATACAGAGGAGCAATAGATACTCCAAAAAGTGCTAGAATACTTCTAAGTAAGCCATATGGGATAAGGGATGATAAAAACTGAAGGGTCAGGGTATGTGAGAGAAAAATTCTCCACTTTGCATAAGCAATTACTTACTTGAATATTCAAACACAGTCCTGAAGCTTATACAAGTTTTATGATCATGGCTTCAGTAACAACCTTGAAAAGCCTGCACTGATGTTCTTAAATGAAATTCTGTTTGTAAATTCTGGTCAAAGCTATAGTAATAATTGCACTATTTCCAGCGAATATAATATGAATTGTACACAGAACCTATCAAACTTATCTTTTCTTATATACTAGTGTCTGATCACAATGAAACATCTTTTATTTGTGCTTAGGAAAACAAATTTCAATATTACATTTCATTAGTTTGAAATGTGTATTTTTCCAGAGCTTATCACATACATATTAATTTACTAAATCTACTTCAGATTTATACTGACTTAATTCCAGTGGGATATAGAAAAGTTACTCTTATATAACTCTACTCTCCCTATGCCTTTTTCTGCTATTATTGTTATACCTATTACATCTACATATTACAAATCCATCAATATATTTTTAGAATTCTTACATTATATAATTTCATGAGAAAAGACATAGTAAAGAAAAATGAAAGAAAAAATGACTTGAGACATAGAGAAAACAAAAAGTTAAATGATAAAATTATATCAATAACAATATTAAATGTGAATGAGTTAAACTATAAAAAAAGAGAAATGTATATTTTTGTGTGCATTGTTGAAGTAACCAGATTAGGCCCAGAATGGAGTCACTCATGCCAACTCCTTATGTCAGCAAATCAAAATTTAAATTTCTCTATTCTGCTCTTCCAGAAAAGGAGGGCCTAAGTCAACCAGTGAGGGATTCCCTGCTCACAGAAGTACTTAACCCAGCTCCAAGACTACCCTTAGCTCCATATAAGGACATTCATCCTGAGAAATACCCAGTAGAACTTCCTGGTTCCTGTTGCATTTGGTTTTTAAAAATTTCTTACTTTATACAACAACTTTTCAGAGCTCCTTTCTATCTGCTAGATCAGGTACTACCTGATTCATGAATCATTGAATACAAACCTACTGGATTAGTAAATTCTCTGTGGAAGATTTTCTTTAACAGTATGCACATTAAACCTTTCAATTCGGTTGAATCAGGAAATATTTTTTATGAAACGTAGTTGTTGAATCTCAGTAACTTGTATTCCTACTTAGAAGCCTTACCTTTTCTAGATGTTTATTCCCTTTCAATTTTAAAACTTGTATTGAAACTTTCCCTTTTAATGTTTTATAAAGCTTTTTAAAAAGAGGTGTGGTGGACTTTTTGGATGCTTGATGGCAGTCACTTTCCTCTTTACTTTCTTAATGACAACAGTACAATGAACGTAGGGGCTGTTGAGTGCCTCATTTGAGGTTTAAACCACATGAGATGGCTGCTGAAGTCCTGAAAGAGACTTGCTTTCACACAAGTCTCAGTAAGGGAAGTTTTGTATTCTCCAGATGAGGCAGTCTTAATCTTTAGCATGCATTAGAATCACAATCATCTGGAAATCTTGTTAAATAAAACACAAATTACTAGGCTTCTCACCTAGGTTGGTAGAACCCGATGTATCATATTTCTCATAAATGATAAATTATTGATATTGGTGGTAATATCCAAGGATCACATTTTGAGAGCTGAGGCTCTAATTAGTGGTTCAGAACTCCATCGGCACTTTGGAGATATCAGAGTTCATAAATACAGGCAGTGACCACTTTGCCTGGTAGTACAGGATTGTAGAAATGACCTTTATAACTTGAAACCATGCAAAGTGAAAAATTACGGTTGCTCCCTGATCTTTTAAATATTTTTCTCAAAACATGAAGAAGCTCTCTCTTTTGTGTTGAATAAAAATTTTTAAAGTAAAACAAATATTTATGACCCTATAATTTATATTATAAATATATATTTATAATATAAATATATATTTAAAGGTTTAAATATAAATATATATTTAAAGGTTTAATGTGCATTTAATATAAATATATATAAATATATATTTAAAGATTTTATTTATGTATTTGACACACAGAGAGAGATCACAAGTAGGCAGAGAGGCAGGCAGGGGAGGGGGAAGCAGTCTCTCCTCTGAGCAGAGAGCCCGATACGGCTAGATCCCAGGATCCTGAGACCATGACCTGAGCCAAAGGCAGAGGCTTAACCCACTGAGCCACCCAGGTGCCCCTAAAATGTTATAAATATTGAGGATGTTTTCTTTCTTTGTAGAAAATTTACCAAATGTAATTAGAAGAGAGCTTGCCTTCTGTATACCAAGTGAAGTGTGCATTTTTTCTATGGGTTGGCAAATTTTCATACTCTTTTCTGGGTTTAGATCAACTTACAACATTGTATACTTTGGCCTTTCAACACCGTGAAGCATCTTTGAGAGTTTCTTTAGTGTAAATTTTTTGCCGATGTCACTTTTTGAGAGACATCATCATTCTTTTTTTCACAATCACTTTCCTAGTTTATGTTGGTAGATTTACATTTACTAAGTTCCTCTTGCTTTGTATCTAGAGTCTATCAAACAGATTATTGTCAACATTCCCATGGCTGACTATTTATTTCATAAGTCCATTACATTTGATTTGCATTTCACTTCCACTATTACCATTTTGCTTTCTTTGTTGCCCTTTTATCTTTGTTGTCAGTTTCCTTTTTTGATTCTCCATTTTTGTAATACATCACATAGGTTTATCACTGAGGGACACACTTTGCTGTCTATCCATATACTGAATAACAGATGTGCAGTGACTAATCAGAGACATGCTATAAAAAAAGCAATGATTGGTCATTGATTCTAATGTACTTTTGTTATTTACATAGAGATCTGTGGACTGAAGAAGTAGCAGTGAAGTCTATACTTCATGCGATTACTGGCAGTTAATATGCCATTGGCAACTGAAATTTCAGCCATGTCGTTGGGGATTAGTGTTATTTCACTGCACTGTGAGATCTGCATACAAAGCAAGGACTTCCCCGGAGAGCATTGCCTGGTCTTTACCTCAGACCAACAAACTTAGAATCTCTGAGATGAGACTCAGACCATGATATTATTTTTAAAACTCGCCCAGGGAATACTTAAGGGCAACCAGGTTTGACAACACTGTTGTTCTGAAACAATGTTTCTCAAAATTTAGTGTTTATAAAAATCAGATAGAGGGCTTGTTAAGACAGATTCTGGGGCCCCATTCCAGAAATTCTTATTCAGAGATTTGACTAATTGACAAATTACCTATTCTAATTACCTGACAAATTACCTAGAATTTGAGTTTTTCACAAGCCCCTAGATGGTGCTGCTGCTGCTGGTCCGTGGAGCACACCTGGAGTTGTTACCTGAATGTAAAGCTGGGAACAGTGGCCCCTACTTTGGCTCAAGGTGGAAAGCTGCAAAGAAGACAAATTTGGCACATGAAGGAGAAACAGGCAGAGGAGTTACTGTGAACTCAAGGTGGAAATCTGGCGGCTTACTAAACCTCAGGATCAAACCACAACTAAGTTCCTTGGACCTTTCAATTATATAAACCAATAAGCAATTTTCAGTTAGAGCTCAATATTTAAAACAACGAATTCAATCTCATGAACAGTTTGGTTCACTGTTATGTAAAATTTCCTTTCATTTTACTAATTCTGTGGGTTTTTTTCATTACATTTTAGAAACAGGCAAATTATGAAAGACCTTCAGGTTAGATGCAAGAAGGAATTGAGAATGCCTCATTTCAGTTTTTCAATATGATCACACGGACTCAAGTCAGGCTTTCCTATCTTTACGGCTAATTTTCAATAGCAGGAGTGGAAACATTGTCCATAA
Organism: Mustela erminea; assembly: GCF_009829155.1. Lineage (NCBI taxonomy): Eukaryota > Metazoa > Chordata > Mammalia > Carnivora > Mustelidae > Mustela > Mustela erminea. Next base: position 105,464,905 of record NC_045617.1, on the reverse strand, counting down.
ATTTGTTCAGTAATCACTTAATTGATTGATTTTTGAATGATGTTTCTTTTTTTTTTTGTCTATGAAGTTGATATTAACACTTTCCTTGATGAAAAATTATGACGAATATTTTAGTCTAATTTATTACAATCAGCTAGCAGTTGACTTAAAATGTCAACTAGAAATACCAATTAACTGCCCTTTCCATTTCATCTAATTATGTACACCCAATAAATTCAATGAAAGCTTTCCATTGAATAAGTCTTATAATTAAACACATCTATTACATTGATACTCAGTATTCTTTCCACTGTGCAGTGTATTAGATTAGTGGGGCTGCCAGAAACAATGTAACAGAGTGGGTGTGGCTCAATTAACTATTTTCTCACAATTCTGGAGGGTCAAAGTCTGAGATCAAGATGTTGGCCTGTTTGGTTTCTTTTGAGATCTCTCATCTTGGCTTATAGATTGTTACCTTTTCCATCATGTTTGTGCATGGCCTTCCCTCACGTGTATCTGTGTCATATTCTCCTCTTATGACGACTCATTTTGTTGGATTAGGGCCCACCCTAATAACCTCATTTTATCTTAATTACTTTTCTTAAAGACCTACTCTAAATATAGTTATAGTCTAAGGTACTAGGGTTTAGAACATCAATACATGAATTATGGTGGGGGGCACATTTGATCCCATAATACCCAGGTAATTTCAATTTCCTAATCTATCATTTTAAGTTCTATTTTTTAAAAAGATTTATTTGAGAGAGAGAGCACATGCATGGGGGAGGGACAGAGAGAGGGGGAGAGAGAGAGAATCTCAAGCAGACTCCCCACTGAGCACAGAGTAGCTATGGGGCTGATTGATCTCATGACCCAGAGATCATGACCTGAGCCAAAATCAAGAATTGGAAGTGCTCAACCAACTGAGCCACCCAGGCACCCCTTAGGTTCCATTTTATAACTCCTCCCCTCTTCCCCTACTCCCTTCTGTCTTTTTTCCTTTCATTGTACCATAAATTGTCTTCAGTTTCTATGCTTCTTTCTTAATATGTGGAAATGGATGTTGGGTCTGATAATTTAATGGCCAGTAATGATGGTTGTGTTGTGCAAACTACAGAAACATTTACTTCCTCCCAAATGGCACTATGCTTGGTGAGGGCCCAGTAAAGGTTAAAAATGTATCATAGCACAGAATCAACCTCCAAAAACCATTTTCTTTTTTTCCAAGAGGAATGACAAATTACCTGTTCATAGAATGAAGGTAAATTTATACCAAGCCTTGCTACAAAGTTTCCAAAGGTGATGTGGGAATGTATGCTTTGACCTTGGCTGAATGTGAAACTTGTGAGTAATATAGTAAGGTGTGCTTGTGGTGGACATAAAATGACTTATTTCTGTTCTTGGCAAACAAGCATTTCCTGTGCTTGGTGCTTTATTCCACCTTTAAAATAAAGTTCTTAAAAATATAGCTATATTATACCACTAAATGATTACTTGGACCGTGTTTGCCAGATGACACTATTAAAAGCTTATAGTCAGTTAATGACTGTCAGTTAATGAATGATCTGCAAGGTAATGCACATTAGATTAACTTATTGTGTGTGTGTGTGTGTGTGTGTGTGTGTGTGTGTGTGTGGTCTCCATCACAGAAATGCCACTGACAGTTATTCTCCCCTCATGAAAAATTACAATTAAGACAATAGCAAGAGATTGTAACTCACCTATTTTTATTGAAAATTAATGGGAAAACTTTTGACTTACCTTTTTTTCATTTTAAACAAAATATGTTAAACATTTAAGCATTTCCCTTCAAAAGGGATTTTCAGCTTGTTTTTCTAATCTATTTATTGCAACATTTTTTTCTTTTTCCTCTTTTTTATCACAAACATTTGTATTTCTTTCCTTGAAGTGACATCTCCTTGAAGTGAAGTGCCTGTTCCCTTTAGTAACAACAATAAAATATTTTGTTCTGTATCTTTCTTGATATTAAAACCTTAATAAAAAGCAAGTAGTATATTTGAAAAAATAGTATTTCAAAACAATATGTAGCTTTTTATAAAGGAATGTAGTTTATTTGGAACCCTGTGGTTCCAGGAGTCAGTGGTTTTCAGATGTTTTAAATAACAGAACTCTTATATGTAACTCCAGAATATAAAATAATAAAAAGGCATTTGTTCTTGTTGAGGCAGACTTCTCCAAGGTCCTCTTGACTCCAATGGAACTCTGAGAGACTGAGGGTTTCTGATGACATGAATTTTAGGCCATTAGTTTAAGAGGGGCACATGTCCTAGAATGTATTTTTTTCCTTGCAATACTTGCTTTATGGAAAGTCTAATTTCTCCCCAGGATTCTTAAATAATAAGGTTATGGGAAATATTTAATTCATATAAAACACAAGTAATTCTTGAGGCGGGGTTGTGGAGTGGATGGTCAAGAAAGAATTCTTGAGACGTCTTTGGCGCAAAAAGGTGCTTTTATTAAACACAGGGACACGACTCATGCACAGAAAGACCTGCACTGGGATCGTGAGGAGTAACTGATTCTGTACTTTTAGTTAGTGGGAATGAGGGATAGTCTGTCTCTAAGGAATTTGTGCATGTTAAAAGCAAGGTCTCCAGGACCTTGGAGGGGCTAGCTGCTGTTAAGATAAGGTTATTTACTACGGTCTAGTAAAACATTAGTCATGAGACCCTTCAGATATATATCAGTGGCCATATGTTTGAAAGATGATTGCTAATATATATCTGGGGTAGGGGGGTTGTTTATGGTTATTGAAGGGAAGTAAGGCTAATGATGATGTGGGAAACAAGCAGAAGAAAAATTATTAAATTTCCTTACCCACTGACAAACCCTTAAAAAAGGCAGAGTAACATTCCTCTAAGGACTCAACTGCCTCCATCTTAACACTTTGCTAAGGGCAAAGAGCAATCATAGCCTGACCGACCCCTACCCCTAACCAGGATCCTGTAAGTCTACTTTAACAATACCTTTGGAAACTTTATCTCGAAACCCTCCAAGATAGTGTTGACAATCATTCCCAAGCATACAGCCCATGGATACACATCTAAAGGGTCTCATGACAAAGGTTTTATTACTAATAATGAATAACCTTTTTCCCAACAATGTCTAGCCCCTCAAGGTCCTGGAAACCTTGCTTCCAAAATTCCTCAGAGACTTACGCCATCCCTAACCCCCTCCCAACTTGAAAGTATATAATGGATTGCTCCTCACAACCCTGGGGCAGCAGCTCTTTATGTCTACAGGTCCTGTCCCTTAATAAACCACCGTATTGCACCAAAGATGTCTCAAGAATTCTTTCTTGGTCATCAGCTCTGGCCCTCACCCCACTGAACCTCACTTAAGACTTCATCAATACTCTAAGACTTCATCAATGAGAGCAAAGCTACAGTGATGAAACGTTAAAGGAAGTCCTTGAGGAAGCCCTAGGGATGAGGGAACAGAAAGCAAGCTGAGGACAAAGCCAAACTGGACACCCCACTCCCCCTCCATTGGATATATGTTACATTCTTCATGCACTCCCAGCTGCCCTAAAGCTAAGGAGAGGGAAAACAAAGTTAACTTGTAGAGATCACAATCCTGCAAGATCTGAGTCTCCCTTAGTTTAAAAATGTCTTAGAAATTTACAAGAACAAAGCATTTCCATCAATCACCTAGTTTCCAGAAGGAAGTACAGATACACTTATATGTCCTTATAACCTGTTATCTACCAAGAGATACTTGAAGAGGGCAGAGTGTAATGTTCCTCCAGGAAGCTCCCTACTATCTTCATGTTAATGCCTTGCTAGAAGGAAAAACAACTTTAACTTGCCTATGGCAAGACCTCTGGTACTCTGTGAATCTTCTTTAACATATGAAAGGTCTTTCTCAAAACCTCCCATTTTCCTTACCTCCTCCAACCCCATAGTTTACAAATCAGCCACCGCTTACAGCCCCAGTGCAGGAACTCTTTCTGCCTACTGGTCCTGTCCCTGTGATTTAATAAGCCACCATTCTGCACCAAAGATGTCTCAAAAACTCTTTCTCAGTTGTTAGCTCTGGACTCCACTCCACTGAACCTCACCTATATTCCAAAACCCTATCAGTAGGAGTGTTACAATCGGTATGCTCAGGAATGCTGCCTAGAGACTACCAGACTTTGTTCCTTCTCCCATCAATTTTATGACGAGTAATGATGACATATTATACCCAATGATTTCACCAAATCTTGATGTCACTGCATGAAAATTCACAGGTACACAGGAGAAAAAATATGCTGGGGTAGGGGGATTGTTTGGGCCTTCCTGGTGGTGAGGGAGCAGGAGGCTGGCTGAGGACAAAGCAAAAGCAAAAGCTTTGCACCCTCTCTCCACCCGCTCCCCTCAGTCATATGTGTAGCATTCCTCAGGCAGCCCTGACTGCCATGAATGATAAGCAAATAGTTAACTTGCAGAGATCATAATCCTGCAAGACAGGAGTCTCCCTTGGCTTACAAATGTCCTAAATCTCACTAACAAAGACGATTGACAGCAGGCTTATGGCATCCCACAAAAAAGTCTCCCAACTATCTTGATGTTAATGGCTGGCCTAAAAACAACAATGATCAAGCTGCAAGGGCAAGGCCTCCAGTAGGCCTCTGCCTCCTACATCCAGGCACTTTGTAGGCCCTCTTTAGCATATGAAAACGCCGTTGAAACCTCCCTTCCCCTCACCTTCCCCAACCGCATGGTACATAACCTGCCATCCCTCACAACCTGGAGCAGCAGCTCTTTCTGCCCACAGGTCCTGTACCCGTGCTTTAATAAACCACCATTTTGCACCAAAGATGTCTCAAGAATTCTTTCTTGGTCATCGGCTGCGGACCTCAGCCCACCGAACCTCACCTAGGTTCTAGAACTTCATCACTGCCGCTTCCAGTCAGCAACGAGAGAAGAATTAGGCACAAACAAGTCAGCTGCAAAAGACTGGGAGCAGGGTACAACAGTCTAAAAGGACTGCTGCCACGAGCAACGCCACCGTCTCACTTTTATTGGATAGAAAACAATAGCCAGTAGAAGGATTGATGAAGGTCAAACGTTAATCCCGTCTTGCAGACAAGGAAGAAGGAGGATAAAGTTTATAGTTAACCAAGCACATTCAAAGGACTCATCTAACAACGGGCGCCACCCTGAGCTGACCGGGCGTTCCCGGGTGCTCAGCTTCCCTGAAGCAGGCGGCGTTCCGCCCTGGGCGGGCCGGGCATTCCCGGCTGCCCGGCTCCTGTGAAGGGGTGGCCTTCCGCCCTGAGCGAGCCGGGCATCCCCAGCTGCCCAGCTTCACAGTCGTACATCGTCCTTCCCCCCAAAGACCTGTTGCCAGTATATGTATTTCTTAAGGCCATATCTAAATGTGCTTGGTAACTAGTAAAATCCTCCAGGGGTTACAGTTTAAGCAACAAATTGTTCCGAGGGGCAGCAGCAATCACTGGCACCAGAGCCTGCATTCACATTGTCTGTATTCTATGTCACTTTCTCTGAGCTAAACCAACTCCAGTGGGTATCCTTGCTGTTTGTCCTGAAGCTATCCTTCAACTAAGTACTGTATCTTTCTGAATGCCCCATTCACATTACCATGTATGTGTTATGCCCCCCCCCCCAATGGGTCCGTGATTAAAGGAGCGAGACTGATATAAAGCGAAGGTCAAGCAAAGCTGTATTTCACGCCAGGCATCAAGAATCAGACTGATTGGCCAGGGCCGCCTCTTACAGAGAGGGCGACCCTTCTCTGTTTCACAGACTAGCTTTTAAGGGCAAAGGCCATGCGGTTGGGCCTGGCCATGCACAGGTGGCCAATGAGATTGTAACACACAGAGAAAGCTGCACAGTGATGCTAGGTGACCAACTGAATTACAGTTTACCCTATAGTAGATATTTGACCCAGCCTATCACCTTGGTTCTAATTGGCGCCCAAAAAGGCTCTCAAAGGGTGGAGCCCATACTCCTTGGTAGCTAGGGAGACAGTATGCAACCCCCCACTGATTGTATATCTCCACCTGGCCTGACCCACCCTTGTATCTGGGCTTTGTTACCTGGGGGCTGGTTTCCAGGACTTGTTTTTAAGTCCCCTGGGGAAGGGGAGCAGGGATAGTTTAAGGGTTAAACAACGTTATTATTTTAACCTTGATGGAAGCCTCTGGCTAAATAGGTCCTTACAGTATGTACAGAACTTGCTTGCTCTTGCTCCATCCCCTTTCCGCCAGGTACTTTCCTGAAGGACATCTGATGCTGACCTTGCCCACCCAGATCTTCTACAGACAAAAGTGAAGAGGGAAAAAAAGTCATTAAAATTTAGTCTGATCAACAGATATTTGCCTTAAAACAGTATTGACTTTAAATTTGTCAGATAGTATAGCAGCTTTGTCTTTTGCAAAATCTCATTTGGATGTTTTGAGTTTTATTCAGATAAATAATGATTCATCTCTAATAAGTCTTATTCATGATGGTTGTAGCAGAATCTTAAGAAAAAAACAGACAGCAGCAACTCTGGTGAACAGAGAGGATATCTCACTCTTCGGTGCAGTGATTCTCAGATTAAATGATTTTTCACATAGTTTAAGGCTGTAAACAGTTGTAGTCAGTTGCCAGCTGAGTTGATGTAAGAGATTATGCTATTCAAATGTAAAAATCTCTGCAGAGTGGGTAGCTAGGAATACAGCTAATCTTACAGAGCGTTTATTTACAATACACTGAAAACCAGTGCTTGAAGATCTTTGTGTGAGGGGGATAAAAGATTATGGAACTAAATTCTAGCAATTTAGAAGGAAATCATTAAACAACACTGGTGGCATAGTTAGAAAAAGAAATCCCTTCGTTTAAATAATGAGATCCAGAGAACCAAAGCGACTCATTGAAGGTTAAATGGCTGGTTTATAGCAAAGCCAGGGTGGAAGTTTTGTCTTCACATACTATAGCAATCCTCTTTCCGCAATGCTCTTTCCATCTATGAAGAATTAAAGATTTAATTAACATAATTAATGCAAGTAGTGAGTATTTATCAGGTATCTGGCCTGCCTGCAGAGTTGTTATGGTTATGCCCATTGTAACAGTGAGGAGTCTGAGACTCAGTGATGTTTAAACTGCTCAAGCTTACCCAGATGGAAAGTGACTGAGCAGCTTTTGGAATTGCATGCATTCAAACACTATATTTTCTTTATGCTGCCGTGTGATTTTAAATCTCTGAGATAAAAGAAATATTGACTGAGTTTACCTGCTACACACACTATCAGACAGTAATAATAAGCTGGATTTATTCCAGGTCTAATAATACCACAACATGTTCAGGGAAGAACAGATGGTTAGGATACCTAACACAGGTACCTATATCGGATCACAAGACTAGGTGCACAACTAGTTTAGCGTACCTTTTGGTTCTATGTTTCTCTACAAATAAAATACTGTATTAGAGAGGCAAGAGAGGGTTGAAATCTTGCTTACTATTTCTACTATTTAGATCCTACTAAAAGCTGCAAACCATTCCAATTAACTCTACCTTCTGGGTCAAATATCTAACTGCCCTCCAGGATAGTTCAACTCTGTCTACCATGTATTATTTACTTCCTATCTTGGTATGTTCACTAAAATTACCACCAGTAGTTAAACAGATTGGACCATACTTTTCCGGTTATCGGTCACCTAGAGACGCTACAGTGGTACCAACCAGAGGCTGGTACAGAGGGAGGAGACTAGTAGACTCTGAGTGAGAAGACTCCAGTCTTAGTTTCTGGGTCCACCATTCAGTAGTCAGGCGACTTTGGGCTAATCTATTCTTAACCCTTCAAACTTGTATGTGTGTAAAACAGGGACAATAATTTGTCTGCCTTGCAACATTGCAAAACAAAGAAAGAAAGAAAAAATAATGTATTTTATAACATGATTTAAATGAAAGGTATTATTAATCAGTATATTTTACTGATGGACCAACAATATATTATGACTTAATTTAGACATTTGGTGTGCCCAAGTTTTCGTGTCCGAGAGACCACCAAGGAGCCAACACCGATGCAATCACATGAGGGTTTATTCGACAAGCTTAGCCCAAGTATACCTGACACAGCAGAATAGGGACTTGGACCCTGAACCAGATTACAGTCAGAGTTTTTAAAGGCAGAGTAGGGGTGGACTCAGCAGTAGGTGATTGGGCCACGACTGCTGGCCCTATGTTCCTGTTTTTCTCTGACATGATTTATTACAACATTAAGCTATCCTATTCCTGATATGATTTATTACATCGTTAAGTTACCCTATTCCTGACTGATCTTTGGTATGGCGTGTTGTTCTCGAAACCTTTGGTCAGTCTTCCTGGAACCAGGGGTCATTTACCGGTCACAGAGACAAAACTTTTGGTTAGTCTTCCAGGGGTCATTTACCAGTCATGGAGACCTAAGATGGTTGCGGGGGCCAAGATGGCTGCACTTATGTCAAGGGTAGACTTGAGGTGGGTACAGTCTTGTTTTTCTTGGCCTCCACAATTTGAAGCAAGCATTTACCATATCCTACCTCATATAGTAACTGTAGCTTTCAGAGAACAGAATAAAAATTTGTTATTCAGAAAATATGACATTTTAATGTGTCCCAGAGGAATATAGTGAACGAACACCATTTTGGGGGATGATTTGAGAAGAGAAAACTCAGTGCCAAATCCCTATGATACAATCGGTTCTTGATAAATTACAATGAAAAAGTGAATAATTAATTTAGAGAAGAAAAAGTAGGAAGGTTAATTATCAAACTTGTAGGAAGGCAAATGCAATATCGGGGATTAAAAAATGAATTTAGAGTATTTTCACTCTTCTCAAAATTTTTAAATAAAAATCTTTTAAAAAACTAAAAATATGCCTATTAACTTACATGAAGTCTACAAATTATTTCCATTTGTGCCCCAGAGGATTTAAAATATGCTGATTTGCTAAACCTGACATTGGTGTTTCTTAGAATCATTTATGGAAAGATCTGAATCTTGCTAAAGAGAGGATATAAGTTGGAAAATTGGATAAAGAGAATAAAAATTCTCTTTTCTTATACCTCTGCAGTTTGGTGCATTTTGAAGTGGACACTTGGGGACAAAAGACACTAAAAACATAGAGACTGGAAAATGTATAGAGTCTGAGAGCTATAATCATACGTGATGACAATGATGAGGAAGAAAACTGACAGCTGGCTGCATACAACACAGTTATTGCATTGCCTAAGCTGTGCAGAAACCATTAAACCTCTCTATTTAACATGCAACTTAAATGATTTTAGCCTTTTCCTCCAATCCCACGATTTTCCAGATGCCATGTTTCACCTCCTTATCACTCCAAATGCTCTCTTTGTCAACCTAGTGCTGTTTTCTACAGTCAATCCTCATGTTCATGTTTAAAACTTGTTTTAATTTTATTTTTAAAATTTTACTTCTCTTTTAGATAGAATTTGAAATGGACTATTTCAGTAGTTAACTGTTACAGAAAGTTTGGTTAATTGTTTTGAAACATCAGCATCATAAATAGCACATGGAAGCTTGTTAAAATGCAGATATATATCTGCTACTCCCAAGGACACATTCCATAGTTGGAGCTCACGAATCTATCTATCCTCCATCTATTTCTTTTTTTTTTTTTTTAAATTTTTAAAGTTTTTAAATTAACATATAATGTATTATTAGCCCCAGGGGTACAGGTCTATGAATAACCAGGTTAACACATTTCACAGCATTCACCATAGCACATACCCTCCCCAATGTCCATAACCCCACCACCTTCTCCCTACCCCCCTCCCCTGGCAACCCTCAGTTTGTTTTGTGACATTAAGTGTCTCTCATGGTTTGTCTCCCTCCCATACCATTTGTTTCACTTATTCTTTTCCTACCCCCCAAACCCCCCATGTTGCATCTCCACTTCCTCATATCAGGGAGATCATATGATAGTTGTCTTTCTCTGATTGATTGATTTTGCTTAGCATAATACCCTCTAGTTCCATCCATGTCGACACAAATGGCAAGATTTCATTTCTTTTGATGGCTGCACTGTATTCCATTGTATATATATGCCACATCTTCTTTATCCATTCATCTGTTGATGGACATCTAGGCTCTTTCCATAGTTTGGTTATTGTGGACATTGCTGTATAAACATTCAGGTGCATGTGCCCTTTCGGATCACTATATTTGTATCTTTAGGATAAATACCCAGTAGTGCAATTGCTTATCCTCCATCTATTTCTATGTCTATATATCTATTATCTGTATCTATCTATCTATATACCAGTACAGTCATTCTGATGCAAGTGATCTCTGGATACACTGAGAAACTATGATCTTGATACACCCGACCACAGATGGGAGGCATTGGGGATTCGGGATTCTGAGGAATTTAAAAACTTGTGTCAAGGGAAGGAGGGAGGGGTTAATAGCAATTGAGCAGGGGTTAAGTCATTTTGCTAAGAGCTTTACACGTGTTGTCTCAATCTTACCGAAACCTTCTCAGAAGTGGACATTATTGTAACAGTTTTAGTTTCATCAATCGTTAAGTAGTGGAACTGGAAAGTAAATGTTTTTGTTTTTGTTTTTGGCATCAATGTCTAACAAGATTCTGCTTTTTGCTATAATCCATCAAAAACTTTAATACCTTAAAAAAAACCTCACAATTACTACTAAGTAAATTTGTGAATATTCAGTGCAATGAGGGCAAGGTAAAACGATCTATAAGAAACTCTTTTTAGAGATATTGTCAAATAAATCCAAAGAACTAGTAGGAGAAAGAATTAATGAAAGGGAAATTGCTTAAGTCATGGGGGAAGGTGGAAAGAAATAAAGGATTGTAGTATCTTGCAATAATTTCCAAGCTTTGCAGAAGAGTGATCCCGTTATCAAAAAGAGGGTTATACCTGTACAAAGAGATGAAGTTGATTAGGATTATGAAAGGGAAACAAAACATTATTTAAATTCAGAGACTGGGTACTGAGAAACGAGCCCTGTACTCTTTTTTTTTTTTTTAAGCTTATTTATTTTTGCACTTGTGCCCATGAGAGACAGAATGAGGGAAGGGGGGAGTGGCAGGCAGAACCAGAAGCAGACTCCAGGCTGACCAGGGAGACTGATGCAGGGCTTAATTTAAAGTACCTGAGCTGGGACACCTAGGTGGCTCAGTAGGTTAAAGCCTCTGCCTTCAGCTCAGGTTATGGTCCCAGGGTCCTGGGATTGAGTCCTACATCAGGCTCTCTGCTCAGTGGGAAGCCTGCTTCCTCCTCTCTCTCTCTCTGCCTGCCTCTCCACCTACTTGAGATCTCTGTCTGTCAAATAAATAAATAAAATCTTTACAAAAAAATAATAAAGTACCTGAGCTGAAGACAGACGTCTAACAGACTGAGTCACCCAGGTGCCGGGAGCCGGTACATTTGTTTGACATGACTGTTGTTGCAGGATTTCTTTTTCCTTTAGTGCGTGGGGTTCTTGGTCCTGCTGCTTCAAAGAGTGGAGAGGTAGACCAGAGGAAGAGTGGTAGGCAGCAAAACAAAGTTTATTGAGCAATGGCACAAAGCTCCCAAGGTCAAAGGGGACCCCAAAGGGTTGCCACCAGAGTTTCAAAGTCTTAAGGGCTTTTATGAGAATGTTGGTGGGCTGTTTTAATCTGATTACGCTCATGCACCCAATCAGGTTTTTGTCCACGTGCTCATCTACCTCTCAGGAAGTTGTTCATTGGGAAAGGATAGAAGATTCCTTCCAGGGTGGTGTTTCATAGTCTCAGGGATCAAAAGGGCGGGGCTGCTACAGTCTTAAGGCCTGCTGGCCAGCTGCAAGCCACCAGATCAAGCTATTTAAATATCCTACTGGCTGTTGGGCTGGCTCCCAGGACTGGGTTAGGACACCCAAGTCCATTGCCTTCCTTTTTGTCATGTACAAGTTGTAAGTCCTCCCACAGGAAGACTTAAGGATGGGCCACTAAGTAAAGCCTAGAATAACAGAATGACTAATTAAACTCTAGAATAACAGAATGGGGTCTTTTACATTTTAAGGGTAGTTTCCTCTTCGGATGGGGGCTCCTTGTCCCTGCCTGTGTTTTTTCCAACTATCATCCATTATTGTCATTTAACATTATATTTAACATTATACTATTTGACACAATAACACATTATTATTGTATGGGGTGTGTGTGTATGTGTGTGTGTGTGTGTGTGTGTGTGTGCGCGCGCACGCATACATGTGGTGGGGAGTCAGGGAAAAGACAGATTGTGTTTATGTCATGAAAAATTTTGATGTTTATTCCCTGCCTTGAGCTGCAACTTTACTTCTCTTATTGATATTAACTACTTTTGTCCAATGTTGTCTTTGAGTCACATTTTCCTCATGTCCTCAAATTTCTAACCCGTTCCTCTTGCTTGTCTACATATTCCAGCCCGATCAGTTTATAAATCTGAAGTCTAACACCCACAGGATCTCTGCACACACTTCCACAACTCAGGTCTTTGGGTCATAGGTCAGGGCTCTGATCTCTGACTGACAAATTTTACCTTAGGTGTAGGAATCATTCTGAAGTTCAACAGTAATGAAGCATGGTTAGAAGAAAGGCAGGCAGAGACAAGAGGCCCCACCCTAAGGTCAAACTATTCTTAAGGATTTCACACTACTCTGGAAGGAGCCCTCCACCCTTTCCCACATGATAAGTAGATGACAAAAACCTGACTGGGTGACAGGTAGAGGGAGGGTTAATCAGATTAAAATTGCCCACCAAAAAGTCCATAATAAATCCCTAGATCTAAATGCCAAATGCCAGCCCTCTCAGGTCACCTGCCTCTTTGGGAGCTTTGTACTTTCAATGAGCTTTGCTTTCCTGCCCACCACTCTTTGTCTGGTCCACCTTTTCATTCTTCAAAGCAACTAGACCAAGAACCCTGGGCACTAATGGAAAGGAAATCCTTTAACAAAGCTCCTGCTAGTCACCTTCTGAAATTAATTTAAAAAAAAAAAAAAAAAGTGGCTTCCTCCCATAGCTTACAATTCAGATAGGCTAGTCTCATGATTATTTAACTTGAAGACAATCTCCATGGTCTTCATATATACTTGACTTTACCCATCTTCCTTAAATCAGAGTAAAGCAAATCTTATAAGTGAAATCAAACTTCTAAGAGAAAAGAGTACTTTGAATATAATTTGACAGGTTTAATTTTTCAGACAATTAAGGATGTAGAAAACTAGTGACAGATGATTTTATTAACGTTGCTAAGCATTCCAAAGAAGTAAGTGTTATATTTTAAGAACAATCAGTTATGATACATAAAATGTGCTTCTGTGAACCAGAGTATTAATCACATGAGATTAATTACATATTTAAAAGGGTAAAATATTTTGAAATGGTGTTTGATGATATATTTATTTTTGAGTCAAAAAATACCTGAAGAGAAACTAGTGTCTTATTCAACCAATTGTTTCAAATATCTGTGCTATATTTTATGTATATATAAAATAATATCCTGCGCTTTGTAGAATTCATGTGATCTAGCTTCCGTTCGGTTGTGTATTAGTCAGGAAAATGGAGACCATTCCAGGGAAATACAATTGGAAGCAGTCTGCAGCAGAGCCGTGAGGGATTGTTCAGAGGACATCTAGATCATCCAGGAGCAGCAGGAAGGGTCCTCCAGTGATCTCAGCTACCTGCAATGAAAACATAGGCAAGATTCCATGTTCACGGACAGCTGTTTCCAGAGACTAATCAATTCTCCTCTTCTGCTTTCCAAATCCAGCCTGAACAATCCCCAGGGCCATCCTTTAATCAGAAACTGGCTGGAAAGGAGATCTTGAAAGAATGGGGATTATACTGATTGTAAACAAACAACATCTGAAATGATGAAACCACGTTAAGTAGTCATTCACATATTTTTGTGAAAATGTTGAGTAATGACCAATTCACAAACTCTTAAAGGAAGCTTTCGCTTTTTCTTGTTTGATAGCTCCACTTACAAGAACATTTACCTTAGTTTGAGCAAAATCATACTTTTCTTTACTTGGGTCCTTTTCCTTGATCTGCTGTCTGGCAAGGAATATGCTGTCTTCTTTCTTATTTAAGCTAAGAGGCTAAACAGCTTGGTTACTTCATAAGTTTCTCACATAAAGAGGATTTTAAAGTGGAGTGCATTTCAGTATTTTGAATTCCAGTTACAGAATATACTTATTTTGATGTTGACATTAATGTGCTGATGTGGCCTGACCTATATAGCCTACAAAGGAAATCAAAACTCTTTCAGTTAGTGTAGCCTAATATTGCAAAGTATTTGTTTCCAACACCAACATTAACCTTGCCGATACAAAAAAACTCAAAATGCAAAAAAATAAACCCCTAAAACATCTAGGGTTTTGTCTCTTACTCATAATTTCAATAGTTATTTTGAATCTAAGTGTGGGATGTTTTATGAATCTCTATTACATTTTATCTTGGTCATTTTTGACCATTGTCCTAATTTGTCAAGATTGTTTTGAATGTGAATTTTTTTTAAAGGCTAAATTAACTTTGAATGAGTGAGTTAAATGAAGAAAAATACATTTTTGTAAGAGTCAAGACATAGTCGCTCACATATATTTTGTTTTTCTTCCTTGTCAGGGTCTGAATGTTTCCCCCCAAATTCATATGTTGAAATTACCCCCCAAGTTGATGATATTTGGACGTGGAGCCTTTGGAAAGTGATTAGGTCATGAAGATAGAGCCCTTTAATTAATGACCTTATTTAAGAAGACCCAGAGAGATGCCTTGTTTCTTTTGTCATGTGAGGATACTACAAGAAGATGGCAGGCTGTAGTTTTGAACCTGAGCAGATGGCACCCTGATTTGTACTTTCAGCCTCTACAACTATGAGCAATAAATTCCTTTTGTTTATAAGCCATCCAGTTTATGGCATTTTGGTACAGCAGCCTGAATGGACTAAGACATTCTTAGAAACCTGTCTTGGAAAAATTCTCCCAGTTGTGTTTTTCATTTTCTTCTTTTTCCCATTCCTTTTATCTGTCTCTCCCACTACCTCCAACCACTCTGAATCTTGATCTTTTAAACACTGGAGCTCCAAACCCTTTACTGGCATGATTTAAAAGTAGCATGGAGAAGACAAAGATGCTAAGGGTCACTTCCTATATATAAGTAAGGAAGTATAGGTTAAAATTCTGAGAAAATAAACTCTATATTTTAATTATTTTGTTTTTTTAATTTATTTATTTATTTATTTTTGAGAGAGAGAGATAGACAGAGAGAGAGTGTGTGTGTGCATGTACTTGTATGTGGAGGGGAGGGGCAGTTGGAGAGGGAGAGAGAGAATCTCGAGCAGGCTCCATGCACAGTGTGGAGCCTGATGCAATGTGGACCCTGATGCAAGGCTCCATCCCATGACCCTGAGATCATCACCTGAGCTGACATTAAGAGTTGGATGTTTAAACAACTGAGCCGTCCAGGCACCCCTCTATCTTTTAAAATAATAAAGCATAAAGAGACAAAATATAAAGAGTAAATATGCCCAGCATGTTTTCCTCACTATATAATAAAAAGTATGTTTCATTTATCTTTAGGAACTGACAATCCTGAGATTATGTTTGAAATGAACCTAGGGAGAAAAACACAATTTTCTAAAAGATGCAATTTACTATGCAATGGCATTTTTAAAAAATCCTACTTAATTGCAAGAAAAATATCCCTTTTTCTCTTCCAAAGATTAAAATACTTTGATACCACTGAGACCAAAGAACAATTCATTTATCTTCATGGAATATTCTATCATTGCAATAGTGATTGAAAGATCTAATTTATACATTAGATTTTGTTGGAGGAGAAGACATGTAGAGAAGTCAATTGAAAATTTTTCTTGTGTGTTACAGTATTGGATCTCAAGGTACAAATGACATTTGCAAGAAAGCATATAGTAAAGTAAACATCCTCTATGCTATCCAACTGACAGCATTAGAATTTGGTTTGGTTATTGGAGCTGGGAGTTGAGGAGGAGTTCGGTGATACAGAACTGCCATAGATGAGTTCATGATGGAGTGAAGGGCTCTAGGCCCTCAGTTTAAGTGCTTTCAGGTTTAGCCACACTTCTACTGAGAAAAATTACATTTAAAAAAAACTGGGTTTCTAGTCACAGCTTTGTTATTTGTAAAAGTTCTTAACAAAAACAAACACAATATATACAGATATTTTGGTTCTCTCAATAGCTGTGCTTGATAACTTATTAAAATAAAACAGATTAATCCTTACAGAACACTTAGGAGATGAATGGTTATCTTATGTACAATGTTTCATTTTAGCCCTAAGAGCAGATATTACCAGGCAACTTTTACAGATAGATAAACCAGGACTCAGACCAGTTAAGTAACTTTCTCAAACTTATGCAACTAATAACTATCAGAGTTTCAAATGTAAAACGGGATTTATCTGCAACCGAGTCCTCTGTTCTTTTCCTTATAAATGCAATGCTTCAGGAAAGGAAGAGAGTATCCTCTGTTTGACTTTTATTATAATCAGGTTTGGGCCATCACAAAATGGTGATATTACTCAAACAAATACAGCCCTTTCTTCCTGGAAACTTCTTGCACTCGAGAACTGGCACATCAAAATAGTCAAAGAGTCATCGTTAGTTTTAGAAACTGCAACTGCCAAGAGAAGGACTTTTAAACTCTTTGCTGAGTTACTAGAGAAGGTTTAGATAGGGGATAATGCTCATGGAGACAGATCATGCCTTATGAATTTAGTAGAAGAAAACTAAGAGAAAAAGAATATAATACTAAATTTAACATGTTAAGCACTGGGTTAGTGGTTTTCACAGATTTTACACAGTTTTTTCTCTCTCTAAAATCCAGAAAGGAAAAAAAATACAATCCAGAAAGAACACAGCTAAGGATTAGAAAAGTTACGTAACTTCCCAACTGGCCAACCAGCCAGTGACTGATACTTAAAATTTATGTGAAGTTTAAATAAAAAAAAAATACATATCTGTAAAATTATTTTTGCTACAAAGAAAATTAAATTTTATTTTTTTTAAATTTTTTATTTTTTATAAACATATATTTTTATCCCCAGGGGTACAGGTCTGTGAATCACCAGGTTTACACACTTCACAGCACTCACCAAAGCACATACCCTCCCCAATGTCCATAATCCCACCCCCTTCTCCCAAACCCCCTCCCCCCAGCAACCCTCAGTTTGTTTTGTGAGATTAAGAGTCACTTATGGTTTGTCTCCCTCCCAATTCCATCTTGTTTCATTTATTCTTCTTCTACCCACTTAAGCCCCCATGTTGCATCACCACTTTCTCATATCAGGGAGATCATATGATAGTTGTCTTTCTCTGCTTTACTTATTTCGCTAAGCATGATACTCTCTAGTTCCATCCATGTAGTCGCAAATGGCAAGATTTCTTTTGATGGCTGCATAGTATTCCATTGTGTATATATTCCACATCTTCTTGATCCATTCATCTGTTGATGGACATCTAGGTTCTTTCCAGAGTTTGGCTATTGTGGACATTGCTGCTATAAACATTCGGGTGCACGTGCCCCTTTGGATTACTACGTTTGTATCTTTAGGGTAAATACCCAGTAGTGCAATTGCTGGGTCATAGGGCAGTTCTATTTTCAACATTTTGAGGAACCTCCATGCTGTTTTCCAGAGTGGCTGCACCAGCTTGCATTCCCACCAACAGTGTAGGAGGGTTCCCCTTTCTCCGCATTCTCGCCAGCATCTGTCATTTCCTGACTTGTTGATTTTAGCAAGAAAATTAAATTTTATATATGAGTATGAGATCTTTAAAAATCCTTATAGTTTACACTAATCCCTTCTCTAATTGTGTGAAATTGAGTTTTAAAGCCTTTGCGTAAACTTAGTTTTATACCATTTTCTTTTAAAATTTGTCTTATATAGACAAGGTGATAGTATATAAGGTGAAAATGAAACAGTTCAAGTCTACTCAATCACAGTTCATTTCATTAGAATCTATTTCTTTTCTTTTCTTTCTTTCTTTCTTTTTTTTTTTTTTTGAAAGAGATTGCATGTGTGTGCACTAGTGAGTGTGAGGCAGGTCGGGGACAGAGGCAGAACGAGGAGAGAATTCTAGCAGACTGCACTCTGGGCATGGACCCACTGTGGAACTCAATCCCAGGACCCTGAGATCACAACTTGAGCTAAAATCAAGAGTTGGATGCTTAACCGACTGAGCCACTCAGGCACCCTAAGAGTCTACTCTTTGAAACTAGAAGTTCAGAGTCTGCATGTAGAATTTTAAGGATGAGATTCTAAAGCTGGCCAACATCTGCCCAATGTTTTTGTTTCTCTGATCCCTATGGATCTATTGATTATAACTTGTTTTCTTATGGCTTCAATAATAAATTTATGGACAGGTTTATGTTTTCAGTCACGGTAGATTGGAAAATTGTCTTGTTGAGAGAAATGAGAAAAGTTGAGGACTATTTACTTGAAGACATGAAAAACCAACTAGGCAGTGAAGAATGAGAAAACTAAGGTCTGGAAGGAGAGAGGTACATCCAATATTTGGGGCTGCTTTTGCGTCAAAGGGTTTCTGTAGATTTAAAGTGAGGTCATTGAGCAGCTGAGAAACTCAAGGGGCCTTTGACAATGTTACGAGTCTGAAGGAACAAAAATTTAAGTTTAGGCACTCCAAGAGAGGGCACACTTAATCTCGCATATTTGGTTGAGATCCTGAAGGGCTGCACACTATAAGTAAGGGTGCAATCAAAATAGGTCAGCTTTGTACAGGTTGGAACCCAGCTTTAAATCATTTCAAGCCTTAACATTGGATAAGGATGCTCCCAGAAGGCTCCCAATCTACCAGAAGGAAATTGGAAAGGTAAATATAAATTCTCTTCTGAGGATTATATCGCCATCAGTTGAAGCCTCACATTATCTCTACAATTTCAGATTTGCAATGCTTAACATTCACTCAAAAATGATAGGCATACTTGTAGTTAAGACAACAAGAACAAAGATAAAGGGAAAGCAATGGACAATAGAAACATAACCATGGAGCTCCAGATAAAGGATTTATCAGATACAGACTTGCAAATAACCATGGTTAATATGTTGAAAATGATAATAGATAAGCTTGGAGATTTTAACAGAGAATTGAAAGATGTAAAAAATCAAATGGAAGTTCTAGAACTGAAAAAAAATACAACATTTAAAACTTAGAAGTCAATGTCTGGCTTTAACAGCAGATTGGACACAGTTGAAGAGACAATTCATTGAGATAAGACTTACAACAGAATCAATGGAAGGTGGAAGGAATGGGATCTTTAAGACCCTAAAATAAAATAAGTGACAGCGAGAGTGCTAATCCCAAGGGATTTTCCTTTAAGATTCAAGATGAAGACAATTTTGAACGAGAACAGAAATCCTGAATTTATCACCATGAATGAGAAAAAGGAAATAAAAGATTGCTCTCTGATAAAAAGGAACAGATCCCAAATGGAAATCCAATGATGCAGAAATGAATTAAAAATAGTAAAATTATAATTATCTGAAAAATATAAATACATATTAACTGCATAAAAAAGCAGTAACAGTCATTTCCAGGGTTTAACATATATATAAAATGAAAATCATGATAATGATAATCCAGAAGACAGGAGGTGGGAAAAAGAAGTCAAATTGTTCTTGAACCTTGCACTGTCTGCTAACAGTGTACGCATACTCCGCATACTCATTAAACTCAGCCCCACCCAGAACACCTTATTCCTTTCCCATCTTTATTTTTTCTGCATATCATGATCAGCACCTATCTACTCGTGTTAGTTATTTATATTTACTGTCTTTCTAGCTCTTCTAGAATGTAAGCTCCATGAAAGTGACTTAATTTATTACCGTGACACCTGACCTCAACAACCAGAATAGTATGTACCTTATAAATATTTGTTGAATCACTTAATAATAATTAAAATAGTAAATTATTTGCAAATTTACTTTTTAAAATAATGTAGTGTTATAGAAACAATTGCTTATGCCTAAGAAGTGCTGTTAAAAACAATAAATCTTAAAGGGGTCATTTGGAAAAGATGTGTCTGTCTTGTTCTGTCTTTCAGCTTTGACTTATCAAAATCAGCTAGGTTGGTAATGTTATATACTGACACAATCTAAGTCAACATGGCATTTTAATAATAGGCAAAGCCTGAAAAATGATGGTATGACTGGATCATAATGTCATGGCAAATATGATTAATGATTACCTTTATAAATGTTAATGTGCTTTATGCTGCAGAATATCAGAGCTATCACGTCACTTCCCATATATATATTTGCAAATTAATCTGAGGAGAAGTGGGTTATCATCTTATCTTTATGTATGAAAATACTTTATTTATATTTTTAAATAATGATATAGTCTTCTTGAATGTATTTGAAACTCATCTCTTCACGATTACTTAAAATGTAACCAAAAAAATCTTATTGAATTAAGATGTTTGATAATATTAAATTCTCCATGCCAGCTGTTTATATTTCAATTATCAAATCTATGTCAGTAGGAATAAATCTTTTTGGAAGACAGAGTAAATAAATCACATTACCAAGGGAACCATTTGCAAGAAGTAAAAAAAGCTTAAAATACACCTATTTAATAAAATGTCTTGCATTAGTCAGGGTCCTTAGAGGAGAATAATGGCACCCGTAAGTGAGTTCATTAAAGAGAATTTAATGAGGGGACTATTTACAGAGCCAGAGACAGGATGTGGGACATGGATAAAGGTTGGTAGTACCCCAAAGGCAGCACAACAGAGAACTATGTCTGTGCTGAAGAAGCAAGGAAGAGAGTGGTTATGGAGAGGGCTGTGGTTTTCAAGGGAGAATTACCCAAAAGAGATGAGGTCTCCCATAAAGGTGCACAACCCCGCAATCAGAGAGCTCTGGGAATCGTGTCCCACCTCGCTCTCTTCCTGCCTTCAGAGTATATCCTTGCACTTTGCAGTATCCAGACAGACCTCAGAAACCAGAAGGTAAAGGAATTGGGGAGATTCGGCCCATAAAATTCAGTTTCCTGGGGGCTAAGGAGAGCGGAGAAGGGCAGGGAATTCTTCTGGAGGACGAAGGCACATTGTTCAGCACATACCCTCAAGTAACTCAAAGTAACTCAAAGATGAAAGGAAACATAGTTATAAACATTGCACTGTATTTTCCAGTGGTGTTCCATGATTTTGAAGTTATTCTATGTAATTATATGAGAGGACACCATAACATTCAAAGTGAATAAACAACTTTATCTTGCAAGGAAAACTATTTTGGAGGAAACACATTCTAAAAGCTTGAAGTCAAAGTATTTTTCCCATAACCATATTAAAAGCCATGTAAATAAACCCAATAATGCAATTACTAATCACTTAAATTGAGGTTTGTGAAGAGTTAATGGATGCCAAAGCAAAGAACAGAATACATTAATTAAAAATTGAAACATTTCATGGAAACAGTCTTAAAAAGATTTTTTTTGCCAAATTGTAACTTTTAATTATTTCTAGATTGACCAATTCCTTGAGTATATTTCAAACCAGAAATTCATTCATTTATTTAAGCATTTGATTAGCACTTATTATGTTCCAGGGACTAGACTTTTAGGCTACCAGTCAGTTAGAAAGGGCACAGATCTGTCAAAAATGAACAGTATCCTTCTTGAACTCAAACACTAGCTATTTAAAATAAGTGCTTACAGTTTTGCATACTAGAAACTTATTACATATTGCTGGAATTAAATATTAATATTAGCAGCGATATTCTGATAGGTGCCCATGAATCTATCAGAAAGTATTATTGTACAGAGTGGTGTATTAGCTGACTCATTTCTTTTATGATAAATGTTAGCAAGATGTATTTTTTTAATGGCAATGGTACACTCAAAAGGGAGATGATAAAACTTTTCTCTAAATGTTATTGATTTTCAATCAACTTCAGAATCAACATGTAATATTGTATTAATACTAAAATCATTCTAAATAATGCCAATTTGAGAGTATATTAAAATAGAAACACTGAAATAAGTTTAATGAACTCTTGCAGGTTTTTAGCTAGCAGATAATTATTTCTGAAATTATAATCATTCTAACATATTGATGCAAATTACCAAGAGTTTCATGATTATAATGTACATAAGTAATAAGATTGACCTTACTTATTGGAAGATTCAGGGGTGGCATCATTTCCTTAATGTCATATTAACTCAAAATGAAATAAAAACTAATTTGTTTTTAAATTTTTACTTAAATTTAAACGCTTCCTATTCATGAGCCACACCTAGTGAAGAAAAGATGTTCTCCTTCAAGGTACATAGAATAGGTTTCACCACAAGAAAAACTTCATAGCATGTAAAATTCTTTCTTTTTAAGATTTTGTTTGTTTATTTGAGAGGGAGAGAGAGCACACACTTGTACACAAGAGGGGGAGAGGCAGAGAGAGATGCAGATTCCCTGCTGGGGAGGGAGCCCAACATGGGGCTCCATCCCAGGACTTTGAGAACATGACGTGAGCCAAAGGCAGACGCTTAACCAATTGAGCCACCCAGGTGCCCGGCATGTAAAGTTCTTAATATGCTGAATTTTATCCTTGTATTTGTACTTACCTTAACAGAATTATATATGAAAATAGCATAGAAACTCCTAGTTGATTATTCTAAAATAGTCCAAAAACAGACTAGTTATAGGTATTGACAATATAGGAGTCATGCTGACAGAAGACAGAATCCATCGGGTTGGCTTAAATGAAGGGCCTTTGGTTGAGCTGTATATATAAGACGTAAGATATAAGATATAAGATATAAGGCAGGAGTAAAAAGAGATGTTGGAACACCTCTTTTGACCCCTAGCAACACTAGGAAACTATTACCACACTGGGAGAGAGTGTTTTGCAGGAGCCCAGTGAAGAGCTATGAAGAGAGAGATGTAGTGGCTGTCAGAGTCAGAGTGCTGACCAAGGGAGGAAAGCAGAAAGAAATGGTCCAATTTCTCTCCACCTTCAGTTTCCTGCTGTTGCTTCTTGGCCCAAATCTCTGCAGGTTAGAGGACAAGGGACTCCAAGTAATATCTTCTACATTTAAAAAAAAATGATGTGGAAGCAAAGAGGAGACTAACTAGCAGAGTAAGTAAAAAGCTTCACCATCTCCATCTCTGCAAAAGTACTAATTAAATTTACAGGGGATATATATAATTTTTGGCTGAAAATTAAAAACACTATTTACTTAGTTGTTTTTCTTATTGTTTTTACCATATGTTGGTGGTGAAAAAAAACATATTTGTAAAGAAAAACACATTAATTCATTCTTTTCAAAATACCTTTCTAATTTCAAATAAAAATCTCTGAGCACTTCGTTGGTATAAATGGAAGAAAAGTTTATTAATGACTTCAATTTCAAAGTACCTTTGATTAACTAGCACCAACTACATTGGGAGGCAAACTACTTTTCATTAATGATTCTTTTTATTGTTTCCATTATAAAATGTCTCTAATTGACAGCACATATTTTCCAAACAGTCTGTATTATTAGATTAGAAGCCTGATGCTGTTCACATCTGGGTACCTGAGAAAAAATTAATTACATTTAATAATAATGAAAAGAATCCACAGTAATCCATCATTCCACTACTGTAGTTTGAGCTGTGAAGTTGAATGGGTGCCAAATTAGAAAATGAATCCATAAAAATATGCCAATTACTGTAATCATAATAAAATTTCTGTCCCAATTCAAATGAATGCAAACCATGATCATCACCTCAAATCAAACTGCTTAGGCCTCTACAGTTTCTAAATGTTAGCTTTCCAAATGCACATTTGATACAAAAATTGTATGAAAGCTTAATAAAAAACATCAGAATCCTAGAGGAGAACACAAGCAGCAACCTCTTTGACCTAGGCTACAGCTAGCTTCTTGCTAGACATGTCTCCAAAGTAAAGAGAAACAAAAGCAAAAATGAACTATTGGGACTTCATCAAGATAAAAAGTTTTGGCACAGCAAAGGAAACAGTTAACAAAACTAAAAGGCAACCTGCAGAATAGGAGAAGAAATTTGCAAATGTCTTATTAAATAAAGGGCTAGTATCCAAAATCCATAAAGCACTTATCAAACTCAGTACCCCAAAAAACAAATAATCCAATCAAGAAATAGGCAGAAGATACTTCTGCAAAGAAGACATCTAAATGGCCAACAAACACATGAAAAAATGCTCCACATCCCTGCAAATCAAAACCACAATGAGAGGGTGCCTGGGTGGCTCTGTCAATTAAGTGTCTGCTTTCAGCTCAGGTCATGATCCCAGGGTCCTGGAACTGAGTCCTGCTCCCTGCTCAGCAGGGAGTCTGCTTCTCCTTCTGCCCCACCTCCCTACTTGTGATTCTCTCCTCTCATGCTTTCTCTCTCAAATAAATGAGATCTTAAAACAAAAAACAAAACAAAACCACAATGGGATACCACCTCACACTGGTCAAAATGGCTAAAATTAACAAGTGAGGAAATGACAGATGTTGGTGAGGATGTGGAGGAAGGGGAATCCTCCTACACTATTGGGGGGAATGCAAGATGGTGCAACCACTCTGGAAAACAGTATGGAGGTTCCTCAAAAAGTTAAAAATAGAGCTACCCTATGATCCAGCAATTGCACTACTAGGGATTTCCTCAAAGGATACAAACATAGTGATATGAAGGGGCAGCTGCACCCCAATGTTTATAGCAGCAGTATCTACAATAGCCAGAATATGGAAAGAGCCCAGATATCCATTTACAGATGAATAAATAAAGAATATGTGATATAGGGACACCTGGGTGGTTCAGTGGGTTAAAGCCTCTGCCTTCGGCTCAGGTCATGGTCTCAGGGTCCTGGGATTGAGCCCCACATTGGGCTCTCTGCACAGCTGGGAGCCTGCTTCCTCCTCTCTCTCTGCCTGCCTCTCTGCCTACTTGTGATCTCTGTCTGTCAAATAAATAAATAATATCTTTTAAAAAAAAGAATATGTGATGTATATCTATATATCTATAACTATCTTTATATCTATATATACTGGAATATTACTGAGCTATAAAAAGAATGAAATCTTGCCATTTGCAGCAACATGGGTGGAATTAGAGGGTATTACACTAAGCAAAATAAGTCAATTAGAGAAAAACAAATACCACATGACTTTATTCATATGTGGAATTTAAGAAACAAAGCAAATGAACATAAAGGAAGGGAAGGAAAAATAAAATAAGGTGAAAATAGAGAGGCAAACCATATGAGATGCTGAACTCTAGGAAACAAACTGAGGGTTGCTGGAGGTGAGGTGGATGGGAAGATGGTGTAACTGGGTGATGGGCATTAAGGAGGGCATTTGATGTAATGAGCGCTGAGTGTTATTTGCAACTGACGGATCACTAAATTCTACCCCTGAAACCAATAACACAGCATATGTTAAACAAATTGAATTCAAATTTTTTAAAAAGAGCATGAATTATTAAAGTAATGATAACTCCATTGCATTATATAACTCAATTACTGAAATTTATTTTGTATGTGATTCAGTATCATTTCTTCTGAGCCTTACTTGGACAAATAGGGGAATACCACCATAAAAAGTTGAGACGATCATACATTATTTACTATATCTTCCACAACACTATATTCTTATCCAGATATGAAGTCATTACTATTTAAGTAAAATGTTGAAAATAAAATGTTGATCTACTTTAAAAACTACTCTCACCATCAATTTTATATTTAAGGTAAAGAAGGCTTCTTTTCTCTCCAATCCCTCAATTTCATGGATTTGTGTTGTTATTCAAAATTCACTGAGAACTTAACTTAAATTTTTTTCCTGTATCTTCGTAGCCATGGCATGGAAATAAACTTACAGTCAAGTTTTATTTATGGGCAGGAATAGTGGAGTTAATGGAAGAGAAAAGAGAATCTAATTGTGCACCGATTTCCGAGGCCCCAATATTTATGTCATGTGTTGCTGACTCTGTAAGCACTGGTCCCTACTTGCTTAAAACTTTTTCTCAAAGCAAAGTACTAAATTAATCTTGTAGAATTCTCCATTTAATGTCAAGTAAAATATATAGGTGAGGGATTGAATTATACTCTTAAATAGTTAATTTGTGGAGGGAGAAAAATCTACCTGTCAATTTGTTACTAAAATAATTACTGGTCTCAAATTGAAAGTATGTTTGGGCGCCTGGGTGGCTCAGTGGGTTAAGCCGCTGCCTTCGGCTCAGGTCATGATCTCAGGGTCCTGGGATCGAGTCCCGCATCGGGCTGTCTGCTCAGCAGGGAGCCTGCTTCCTCCTCTCTCTCTCTCTGCCTGCCTCTCTGCCTGCTTGTGATCTCTCTGTGTCAAATGAATAAATAAAATCTTAAAAAAAAAAAAAAAAAAAAATTGAAAGTATGTTTATGTTCCTTAGAAAAGAGACACAGAAGTGCCTGGTACCAAGTGGCTCAAGATTCCAGAAGAATTTGTTCACCTCCAAATAGAACTTCCTTACCTACAGAGTTGTTTTCTAAATATGCTGTAAATGTTGTGTTATATCCTTTCCAAAGTAGGTTTTAGGAAGGAAGGAAAAAAGGAAGAAAGGAAACACAAAGGAATCAGGTAAATCACTATTAAAAGAAGAGGAATGTCACAGGTTTATAAAAGAAATACACCTATTGAACAATTTCTACCAGGCCCAGCTTGCAGCCAAACCCAAGTTTGGTTCAAGGGACAAACCCAGGATTAGGATGTAAGTGAGTGGATGTCTCTATCTGAGGATACCCATTTCTACATAATAGAATGAGAGAAACTCAGAACTATGGACTCCCTCCCTCAAATCTAGTCAGGCCACAGGCTGGTGCAGGCCATGGTGGAACTCCAGCGTCCACACAGCTTTTCATGTGAGGGGATGCTTGCATGGGCAAGAGTTATAAGCTTCCAGGTTCTTTTTCTTACTGCATGCATCACCAGGCCTACTTGAAATTTTCATACGGTAGTCCTAGCCACATGAGATGAAGAAGGTAGTTTTACCAGGGAGGAGGAGAGATGAGAAGGAGAGAGGGAGACGGAGAAGGAAGCGGGTGGGGGCCATGCTTATAGTCAGGGGAGCTCACCAAAAACATAACACGATCCAGAGAAAAATGCCTACCTCAAGAGTCTAAGTTGATAGAAATAAAGAGCCCCACGTGTCAAAGAGTAGCAGGGATTGTCTGCATTTGGAGAGGTCGTGTTGGCTGTAGAAGGTACCCTCGGAAACAGCCTCAGCACAGCATGACCTTGGATTTCAGAATCATGTAACAGGAGTCAGTGACAGCAGCAGAGGCTATGCCCATAAGGACAGAGGTTAATTTACCTTTTTTTTTTTTTTTTTTAAATCTACCCAACAGAATGGAGGCTTAGAATTTAAAATTAAGTTTCAAAAAGTAAAATCGTATTTCTTTCACACCTGAATTTGTGAACTGAGTTTTATATGTCTCAAGCTCATTCATTAGTTTCTGTATTATATTTGTGGAGTTGACTCAGCCTGCCCTTGAACTAAATCCTTTTCATTTTTTCCTCACGGACTTTAGAAGGTATTTTTTAATTTGATCTTATTATCTGAAGTCCATGCCACCATACCTGATTTATTGTTGCCAACCATTTTAACTAAGCATAGCTCCTATTCTCTCATTCGGATGCAGGATACAACATGCACAGAGACGTGCTCGTTTCTTACCATGAATAAAACTGAAAGCTTGTATGATACTTACCTTTTTGTTTTTTTGAAAACTCATATTTGGCCACCTTCTAAATTTCCTTAGATAAATACTATAGTGCTATATACATTGGATCACTATATATATGGATCGTTTAAAAAAATCTTTCCATTAGGATAGTGTTCACTCGTTCAAAGAATGAATAGAAAAAGTGTAGAAATTGGGACATTCGGCCTTTTCAATCACAGTGTTCCATACTATAAAAAAACCTTCTTTCTTTGAATTGTTACTTTTTCCTGGCAAGAACAGTATTGTGTAAATGTCATCTTAAAAATATATTGCATATATCAATGTCAAGGCTGTATTTTTTTTTTCATATGGAAGAGAATAAGTCTCATAAGAGTTACCCTCATTATAGATTCTCCAAGATGACTGTGGCTGTCTGTACGGACCTTTAAACTGAACATGATTTTTTTTTAAAATACTTTTATTGACAATTATACTGTGAAATCCTTTTCCTGATTGTGGTGATTGCTTTTTCAGCCACTTGGAAATGTTATTTCTTAAAAGAAATTTAGAAACTGTCAAAAAACTGATCTATAATCTTAAGGATAAATAAATAAGCATATATATGTGTGTAACGTGTGTGTACAGAAAATATGTAAGGGATTATAACTTTCATATTTAATGCACTATGAAATTATTATATTAGGTATTTAAAGCAATATATTTGTCTTTTTTTTTTTTTGCTATTCTTTTATTGAACAAAATATACTATACGCAATAGTTTGAATGTTTGGAAATCAAAAAATAATGTGAAATTCCAGTGGTGAAGGGCTTCAAATTTTTATTTACTATAACTTCACAAACTGCTATATCTAAACATAAAGTTAAAATATTTGGATTCACTGGATTATTAGAAAGATATCTAATATTTAAGTGCATTCATGGCATGAATCTATAAACCTGGGTAAATTAAGCTGGCTGAATCAGAAGATGTACACAATGCATATGTATCTCTATACTGAATAAACTTGGAACATTTCTATTGGTCAGTGGTCATTTCTGTTGAGGGGAATGGGGTGGCTATCTACTTGTTTGTGTCTAAACTTGTGAATTTTTCCAGGATTATTCTACTTTAAAATACTATCTCCCTCTGTGAGCACAAGTTTATTCATATTTGTCAACCAATTTGTCTCAATTTTTGGTTTAGAAAAATGGTCACCACAGGTATATAACCTCTAGGTAAAATCTGAGAACACTCCTTCCTATTATTGCACATCTGGTTAACATCTAGCATACAAATTAGATAGCAGACACTCCCAAAGTGAGGACTGTCACAGAATAGACACATAAGGTCGAATAAACACTTGATACCTGGGTCACGAGTACATGCTGTGTGCCAGGGAGCAGAGAATCAATCATTGTGTTGGAGACGTGAATTTGGACCTAATCCAAACAGACGTGAACTAAGAGGCTATCACATGGAGATAGGTCTTGGGAAGATTTTAATCCAGGAGCATTTATAAGCAATCATACGATCTGTGTTTTTAAGTATACCACTTTTAGTAACAGATTTCAAAAGTAGCACAATGGCCATACAATGTTTTTGTCACTTTGAAAAACAGTCTTATTTAACAATGAACACAAATTTCTAGGTAAACAAAGCCTACTTAAGATAAAGCTAATGAGGCGTTCAGTGAAGAAGAGAATATGTGAAAATTATAAAGAGCTGAAAAGAAAGGTCTTTTATTCTTGGAGTTTAGGAGACATAGAGTAATACGTAATGAGGGGTTAAGGATCTGTTTCCTGAGTACCTCTCCCCCGCCCCGCCCCCATGTGTGTGTCCTCAGACACGGATCATACATCACAGAGTAAATCATTGGTTGGAAGAATACAAACAAATGAGACATAATATTTTTACCTTGGAAAATTATATCCAGAATCTTAGAAAACAGTCTCCATTAAAACATGAAAGGGACTCTGAATTTTTACAAGAAATGCTCATAAGTCATTAAGAAACTTCAGTTTCTATGAAGTCAGCTCATCTACAGAAGGTAAGTAATTGTCAGTGAATTTTTAATAATTACAGAGCTTTATTTTTCAAAGCATCTCCCTAAAACGCAAAGCCGTGCTTCAAGGCAACTACAAGACCTGAAAAAAGGTTAGAATCATCTTTATTTGAGCGTTGCATGCAAGGGGAAAAAATGCTTAGTGTGTGGGGATTAAATGCTACCAACAAAAATGTCCAAAAAACTGGCCAGAGTAATAATGTTTTAAATACAGTGCCCTTTACTCCATAGCTAAGTTCCAGTGCTGAGTTGGCTGCATAAACTAATGAAAATAAAATTACTATTAGAGAAAATGGCCTGAAACGTAATGTCACGATCCTTCCTCAGAGCCAGAGTCACAAAACAGTGAACAACTCTCAGTTGCTTAACACATTGTGTTCACTTTGGGTTGGTTACATAAAACCTGACTGCAAAATTTCCCCAGATGGAAAAACAAAACACTCACATAGCTTTAAATATCAAGAGGACTAAAGTGTTTCTTTAAATTTTAAATAAATATTCTGGATACATCTAAAGGCCAGATGTGGAAATGTAGATGTTACTGCCAACGAGATTGAAAAGAGAAGAGGTGACTTCTCTGCTATTCTTATGTTTATCCCTTTCATTTATTTTTTTTCTCAAGACTAGCAGACTCTCTTTCATTTGTTTACAGTGTAGCATGATGAATGTCCCAATAATATAAGCGAGACCGAGACGTCGGATCCTAATATGTTGAGGTAGAGTCTGCATTTGGGACTGGTAAAGAGCTTTTGTCCTGAGATGCGGTTTACAGAGAAGGAATTTATTGTTCGTTATATATAAAAACAAAACAAACCCTCTTTCAATTCATTAAATAAATCATTTAAATAACATACAGGAGAGCCCCTTTAATATCAAATTTCATTTTATAAGGAGCATTGTTACTAGAAAATAGTGGATGTGAATCAAATGAAATTAAATATCAGTGTATGTTCCAATAATGATGGTAGACTGATGTAAAAAGTAGTCAGAAAAATGTTTAAAATGAAACTGTGGCAAAATCAATGAAAGGAAACAATGCAGCGAAGAGTAGGAAAAGACATTCAGGTTTTAGGATAGCATAGAGTCAAGGAAGAGAATGGCTAGTTACAGATGCCTCATTTAGTATTAAATAGTATGAGTAGCCTACACATAGTTCAAGAGTCTTAATAACATTTTTATGTGCAGATACTTACTCATTTCTGTTTATTGGGTCTGTTCTGCCCTAGCCAACTAATTTTGTGCTTTAATATCTTAAATTGATCCTATGTCCTACAGCTGAAGGCTCATTCCAGGCACATTATCCTCCTGACAATTCCTTGAACCTGCCAAGCCTTAATGTTTCTGCTTGTGCTCTTTCTCTGGCCTCAGACACCGTTTCCCCGGGTATCACGGAGCTGACTCGATAATTAGCCCCACGTTTCTCCTCCCTTCCCTCACCACTGGTATAACAAGGAATCCCACTCATCTTCTTAGACTGCCTCAATTTTCTTTTATATTCTACCAACCACCTCATAATTCCTCCGGAAACAATCACATGTATTTCTGTGTTCAAAGTCTGCCTATTTCCCTCAAAAAGTATTATGTGTACTGTTATATTCCCTGAGCCTAGAAGTGTCTGATTCACTGCGGCAGCTCAATAAATATGTTCTAGTAAATGAATGGATCTTAATGGGTATTTCTGAATGTTCATGCTAATGATGGTGATTAAGGACACTTAAAAATTACCCACATTACAGGAGTGCCTGGATGGCCCAGTCGGTTTAGCCTCCGACTCTTGGTTTTGGCTCAGGTGGTGATCTCTGGTGTGGTGAGCTTGGGTTCCACCCTCCGTGCGGAGCCCGAGACTATGTCTCACCCTCCCCCAACTTGACTCTTTTTCTCTCTAAAATAAACAAATAAATCTTTTTTAAAAAAAATTCTCCAGGGGCGCCTGGGTGGCTCAGTGGGTTAAAGCCTCTGCCTTCAGCTCAGGCCAGGGTTCTGGGATCGAGCCCCACATCTGGCTCTCTCCTCCGCAGGGAGCCTGCTTCCTCCTCTCTCTCTCTGCCTACCTGAGATCTCTCTCTGTCAAATAAATAAATAAAACCTTTAAAAAAAATTTCTCCACATTATGTGGAGAAAGTTTTGTTAAACTGAGGCAGTAGGTTGAGATGGCCACGTGGTAGTTTAGGGAAGGTGCACTGGGCAATTCACACTTTCAGGAAAACAGATCTCAGTCAGAAATGGCCCTGCTTACTACTAGTTTGAGTTGAAAAATTAATTTGCCAATCTCTTCGTATTTTTTATATCCCCATTTTTTTCAGACCTCATATGATACCGAACAATAAGAGTTTTGTTACTCAGACCAGTGATAAAACTATCTCCTCCTTAAAACAAGGAAGGTTGAATGGATCGCCCACTGAAAGTTAAGCATTACTATTCATTCACGAAAATGCAGTAATAAACTCACGTTTCCGTCTACAAAGCCGAGTGCAGTATATAACTTGGTCTACTTCAAAACAGACAGTTTGTAAATTACAAACATGTCAAACAGTTCATTTCAATGACGTTATTTTGGCATAGTCTAATCAAAATACTATGACCAATTATATAAATACACATTTACACTTTTTTTTTTTTGTCATTGAGTCCATGTGGGCAGCAGACATCTCTTCCATCCTATTTTTCTATTGTCTGAGTTTCTTACTTTGGTTTGGTTTTTATAACAAGTATTATATTGTTTCAAGTCTGTTCTAGCTTGCCTTAAGGGAGCATTCTTCACTGAACAAACAGAAAATTCAGAGGACAATTATTGGTATGCTCGACGTCCTTCTGCTTTTAGGAGGACACTTTCTTCTCATCCTTTGCCCTACACTTCCTTGAGTCCTTGCGCTTGGTGAGTCCTTACCATGAAATTTATTTCCTGCCACAGCCCCTATGTTGACTATCTTTCTTGACAGTTCCCTTCATCAAATGAGATAAGGAATCTCTCCACAGATTAGAATCTCTTCTTTCTCTGTACTCCTCTTCCAATCACAAAGGTAATTCACAGTCTGCCCCAGAAAGACAAAAAGTGACAATCTCTTCGCATCTTCTTTTCTGCATTGCCAATATCTTTATCATGTCTACCACGGTTGAAAGAACACATGAATGAGAAAATAAATAAATTCTCCAGAAAAGCTCTCAATCAGTGGAGAAATTTATTGAACACAAGACTTCATGGTTACTTTAGATTACACCATTGGGAGCATTTAACTGAATAGTCTGTATGTTAGTTTTGCCCATGACAACTATAATACTTAAGACTAGATTATTATAATGTTTCAAAACTTGTCAACACAGAAATACATTTTTTGATAGATTTCTTTTCAGGTGACAGATTCCTTCCTTCCCCTTTCCAATTTATTATGCAAAAATACTAAGCCATCTTCATTAACATTTAATTTTTCCTCATTTGGGGGTAATAATGTAAGGTGGAAAAGCCATATCATTCATCAGTAGAAATAGTTTACTGGGATAGGAATCCAAAAGGAAGAAAATAGAGAACCAGTTTGAAATATTACAAAGTATTAATGGTATTTGTTTGTTTGTTTTGTGCAGTGCTAAATCTAGGAGCATTGCATAATGATGAAGAGTCTGCGCTCTACTATAGACTTCTATCCATATTCCAAGTTAGAATTCTGACTCTGCTACTAACTCGGGGTATGAATTTGAGCAAGTAACTTCACTTCAGCTCCTTCACCTATCATTGTGTTTACAACTAAATGGTTTTTTCTAAGGATAATTCTTGTTGAGTATTCAGAATACTATCTACATTTAATATGTATTCAATAGCATTTTGCAGTGGTATTATTATTATTTTTTGCAGTGGTATTATTAATAGAATAATTATTATCCTGTAGAGCAGAAAACTCTAGCCTTTAGGTGGAGAAGAGTTACATTTTTCTGTTCCTGATTAGATTGTTATGCTGTGATCAAGGGTGATGCCAAAGGCACATTAAAAAATGGAGTGCACTAACAGTGATTTTGATATGGAAGATAGGATGCTTTTAAAAAGCTAGTCAGGGGGTGCCTGGGTGGCTCAGTGGGTTAAAGCCTCTGCCTTCGGCTCAGGTCATGATCCCAGGATTCTGGGATCAAGCCCCGCATTTGGGCTCTCTGCTCAGCAGGGAGCCTGCTTCCTCCTCTCTCTCTCTGCCTGCCTCTCCGCCTACTTGTGATTTCTGTCTGTCAAATAAATGAATAAAATCTTAAAAAAAAAATAAAATAAAATGCTAGTCAGGAGGTAAAAATATTAAATAAGCAAGTGCCCACTGTAGCAACTTTCTGTAGCCGCAAACCTAGTGTAGTTTTGGTTAAAGGTCTTGACAATCATTCCCACCTGGTATCCTTTTCCAATTTCACTGGCCCCAATTCATATTTCTTTAACCCTAGATTACAAATACTTCCTTTATTTTCTTTTAAAGATTTCATTAATTTATGTAAGAGAGGGAGAGAAAATGAGTATGGGGGGGCAGGTGGAGAAGGAGAAGCAGACTCTTTGCTGAGCAGGGATCCCCATATAGGACTCCATCCTAGGACCCTGAGATTATGAACTCAGCTGAGGCAGACCCTTAACTGCCAGCCACTCTGGCACCCCAAATATTTCCTTTAAAATAATCTCTATCTCTAGATTTTGTCCATCAGATGTATTATGCTCACTAATTTGCAAATTAATTTTCAGAAAGCACTCTTTTGCTAACATCTCTCACCATCTTCAAAACCATCATTGAATTCTCTATTGCCTATTAGACAAAGTTCAAGTTCTTTAACTTTCACTCAAAATGCCCTACATTAGCCCCAATCTCCATCTCTAAATCTTGCCTTGGTTTACAATATTGCATAAAATTAAGTTACTTCCCTAGGTACTTCCTCATTACATTCCATCACAAATTGTATTACACACTACCTTGTATATCTGGTCATTTAGAGTGTGTCTTATACACTCTTGGAGTCAGATAATATACTGAATATTTGAATTCCATGAAATACCTAACAGAGTGCTTTGCATAATAAATATGCTCATAAGACTTTTTTTTTTTTAATAGAGTGGCAAAAACCTATATTCAATCTCAGGTTGGTAGGTCCCTGAACCAGGGATTATATATCCAGTCCAGACAAAAATAATTCATCTCACATCCCTCCCTCTCTCCCATCTTCAATGTTCATGGTAATCATTTTTCTTAAATATATTTTTATACCTGGCTTCTCTTTTTTTCTTTTTTTCCCCTCCTTAGTCTTGCCAAAACTCCCATCCTCTTTTCTCTGGATTATTGAATGGTTGTTCTAATTGATCTCCTTATTTCCAGATTTGTCTATTGCATTCCATCTTACTCACTGGTTTCAGACTGATTATACCCAAGCTCTACTCAATGAATAGTCTTCAATAGCTTCTCTCTGCATGTAACATGGGACCCAAACTCTTTCATAAGCTATTCAAAGTTCATGGGGTCTGACCTTTATTTACCTCTAACCATGTTTTACAGTCTATCTTGCTACAGGGTGGAGCTATTGTACTTGCAGGTTTACAGTACTGTATTACTTCATGAATACCTGTCTTTGCCCATTATGACAGTCAGAACCTAGGGTAACCCTCAATAATTCCCAACCTCTGGTGGCCACACCTGTGAATAATCCTCTTCCCTAGAGCATGTGTGGTAACTGTGATTTGCTTTTGATCAATAGA
The DNA here is from genome assembly GCF_009829155.1 of Mustela erminea. Lineage (NCBI taxonomy): Eukaryota > Metazoa > Chordata > Mammalia > Carnivora > Mustelidae > Mustela > Mustela erminea. Next base: position 105,429,483 of record NC_045617.1, on the reverse strand, counting down.
ATATGGCAAAAGTGGTGGGATATCACCCCTGTGATAAATTTACAGTATAGAGTAAAAGTAAGGGATTTTTCCAATGCAATTAAGGTCTCATATCAGTTTATTTTGAATTAATAAAAAGGGAGATTATCTAAGGTAGGTTTGACTTAAGCAGCTGAAATCCTTTAAAAGGGAGAGATTCCCTTGCTGGCCTTATACAGAGGCAAATATCCATGTTTGAAATGCCCATATGGAAGGGAGCTAGGTGTGGCCTCAATATGGTGGGAGGCTCCAGCCTCCAGACAATAACAAGTCAGGACTTCAGCCATACGGCCACAGGGAAATTAATTCTGCCAACAACCTAAATGAGCTTGGAAGCCAATTCTTATCTAATGGGGTCTCTAGATGACAATGTGAACTAGGACAGCCCCTTGATCACAACTGTGTGAGACCCCGAGTGGATGATTCAGATAAGCATGCCCTAGATAAGATGACACATGGAAACTATGAGATAATTAAGATGTGTTGTTTCACACAGCTAAGTTGATAGTATTTGTTATGCAGTAATAGATAACTAATAAATCACACTATTGTTTTCACCTGCAATATGCTTGCACTCTACTCTCTACTCCGTTCTACATCCTACTAAAATAATCCTTTAAGAATCAACCTAAATATCACTTCCTCCATGAATCATTTTCTTTCTTTTTTTTTTTTAAAGTTTTTGTTTTTTTATTTGAGCAAGAGTGAGTGAGAGAGAGAGAGAGAGAGCACAAGCCTGAGGAGAGGCAGGGAAAGAGAGAAGCATGCTCACTGCTGAGCAGGGATTGGCTCCATCCCGGGAACCCAGGATCATGACCTGAGCCTAAGGCAGAGACTTAACCGACTGAGCCAACCAAGTGCCCCATGAATCATTTTCTTATTTACTACAATTGCTGAGTTACACCTTCTCATGTCCTTTAAAAGTATTTTCTACTATATTTATTCATACTAAACACATCATATTAAAGTTTGATATTACATGTTTATTTTTCTTCTATGAACAATGACTAACTTGAGAGGGGAGCTCATGTCTAAGCAAACACTCAATATATGCATTCAAATACATAAAATAATATATTAAATCAGATGATCTAATGTCATTTCATATCGTTAGCAGCATAATTTTATGGGCTCTTATCATACTATCTATTTCTATCTCAGAGTTTTCTGCTTAAAAAATGGAAAGAGGGGGTGGAATTAAATTTTTGCAAAGACGCGGATAGCAGAAATTGGGAAAGTAGTAAAATTCAGGGAGAGGAGACAAGGTTTGATCTTAAAGGATGATTTAAAAAAGTGATAATTGTGCAGGGACAAACTAGTTTAAAGAAGTGACTTGATCTTGAAGAGAATGATTTCTAAATTTTACAGTTACTCTGAAAAGAAATGAGATGAATTAAATGGAAAGAAGAAGAGAATAGTTGCTTATATCTGACAATGTGAATGATGATGGTTTCATACTATCTGGTCTGTAACATGTGAAGTAAAGCTTCAAAACTTGCATAACAGTTGGTTGGATTAAAGGGAGACAATGTGGGGTACCTGGGTGGCTCAGTGGGTTAAAGCCTCTGCCTTCAGCTCAGGTCATGATCTCAGGGTCCTGGGATCGAGTCCCGCATCGGGCTCTCTGCTCGGCAGGGAGCCTGCTTCCTCCTCTCTCTGCCTTCCTCTCTGCCTACTTCTGATCTGTCTCTGTCAAAGGAATAAATAAAAAAAAATTAAAAAAAAATAAAGGGAGACAATGTATGCTAAATCCTAAGCTAAGTATAAAGAGTCTGATACACATGTTACAAAGAGTGATATGATTGGATTTCTACATCTCTCCAATAACACAGAGAATGGGAGCAAATATTTGGTCTCTTCCACAGAGGGCAAGGCTTTCTGAGATGGAAACACATTTTGTGAAGCCATGGAATATAGTATGTTATCATAATGCAGAATTCCGTCTAACCAAATGAGGATTTTGTTCTACCTCTTAATATAACCAATTGTGTAAAATGTGAAATATCTGGAACTGACAGGGATGGCAAAAGTTATCTACTGTGATATCATACAGTCTATGAAGTGGTTTATCCTCACATCAAGAATTTAATTTTATTAACGGAAAGAGAATGCAAGACACCTTCAGCAATGGTATAGAAACACACTTCCACATAGGTATTTTAAAAGTCATAAAACCATAAATCACGTAAGATATCAATGTCTGTATTTTCCAGAGCGACTATTTTTGCCCGCGATTACACAGCAGAGAATGTGGCAAAACAGAACACCCCTCCACAGAGAGGATTCTGAGATCTTTTGCTACATTTTCATTGGCCACATACCAATCAACCAACACCGGAGGTAGAGGGAATAACTGTGTACACATTTTCTGTGAAGCTGGGTGATTCCCAGGAAGACAGGGATATAGAAGGAGGCTTATATTAAGGCATTTCTTGCCTTGCCACAACTAGCTCTAACACTGTAGATACACCACTTATCACTCCCAAGTCTCAACTTGTCAGAGCAGATCAACTATTGCTACCCTGTGTATATCAGAGAGCTGTTGGGAATATATGATGGAATAATATGGATGGTATTTATTTGAAAACTACATTATGCCTTAGAAGTATATGTTACTATTTTCACCATATATAGAACTTGTTCCTAAATATTGAGTTGCTTATTCAGCAAAATCCCTTGAATCATGTAGCAAAGCAGATTGCTGAAGCTCTTTCTTGCATTTGCTAACATAGACCATTCTATTTGATGCTTCATAAAATATTAACTTCACTTATTCCTTAAGGGATCAAGATTAATTAATAGCAAAAAAAAAAAAAATGAAGTCCTCGTCTATGTTGTATTTCTCCCTGTATAGGAGTAGATAGCCCTCATTTACCTGATTGAGATTGATCAAGCACAGATAATTTTTAAGAATTCTCTTTCAGTATTTTTAAATTAAATTTTTTATGTGTAGGGGCACCTAAGTGGCTTAGTCGATTAAGCATGTGACTCTTGATTTTAGCTCAGGTCATGATCTCAGGGTTCTGGGACTGAGTCTGACATCAGGCTCCAAGCTCAGTGGGAAGTCTGCTTGAAATAATCTCTTTCCCTCTCCCCTGGCCCCTCTTTCTAAAATAAATAAGTGAATCTTAAAAGATTATGTATATAATTATACATAATACTATAATACAATATTATATAATAGACATAAATACTATATACATGCGCGTGCACACACGCATGCATGTGTGTGTCTGTAGAGAGAGAGAGGGAGAAAGAATTACTGCCTTAGTTGGCCTTGAACATGAAGTTAGGGGGCCATGAGTCAAGGAATGTGATAGCCTCTAGCAACTGAAAGTGGCCCTCAGGTTAGAGCCTGAAGTCAAGAGACCTTAGTTCTATAACCATAGAGAACTTAGTTTTGCCAATGACTTAAACTAAATGGATTCCCTATTCCTCCCAGTGTTTCCTAGAAAGGAACACATTCTGGTGAAACCGATTTTAGGTCAGTGAAACCTGTACCAGATTTCTCCCCTACAAAACTGTAAAAAAAAAAAAAATTTGTGTTGGGCATCTGGGTGGCTCAATTGGTTAGGTATCTGCTTCCGGCTCAGGTCATGATCCCAGTGTCCTGGGATCAAGTCCTGGGTAGGGCTCTCTGCTCAGCAGGTAGTCTGCTTCTCCCTCTCCCTCTGCCCCCTCACCCCCACCCGTGTACATGGTCTCTTTCTCTCTCTCCCTCTCTCTTGTACATGTGCATGCTCTCTTTCTCTCAAATAAATAAAATCTTAAAAAATAAATTTGTGTTATCTTAAGCTATAAAGTTTGTGGACATTTGTTATGTCAGCAATACAGAACTAATAAAACGATATTAGAGATTATTTCTACAATTACAAACAGAACATATTCTCCACCTTTGAGAACTCTACATATTCTCCACCTTTGAGAACTCTACAATCTTTCAGCTAGTAGGTAATAGTCACTAACTGACCATTAGTAGTAGGTAATTAGCCACTTAAAAAAATAGTTGGATTAGACATTAGTGCTATTCAGAGATATTCTGTTTCTCTTCCTAGACACATAGTAAGATTTAACGCCTCTGTGACCTTGAAGTAAAGACTATGTCACTTGAGTTTACCAATGGAATGGGAGTAGAAGAGTTGTGTTGTATCCAGGTGGAACATTTTAAGACCCAGAACTTTATGTGCAATGTCCTTTTCTATTTTCTGCTATGGCTAGAGATGTTCCAGATCTGCCCAGATCTTTGATGAGATCATGCAAAAACAGAGTTCCTGTTACCCCAAGACCCATGAAGTGTGAGTAATAAAAAATGGAAAAAAAAAAAAGTTGTTTGTTTGAAGTTATTAAGTTTGGGATTTGTTTATTTTCTTAGTGTAACCAACTTTATCTATCCTGGCTGATAGACAAAAACAGGAGGTGGGTGAGGGGAGACATCTTTCAGTGTTCTGGACTTAATGATAACTAAGTTCAATCAGTTTCATGACATAAACTTAAATTTAGTCATAAGCAGAGGAAGTAAATATAATTATTTTGTTTTGTTTTGGGAAAATTACACAGAAAAATATAATAGGACAGACAAATTAGATAAAGTAATAAGAAAATAAAATGAAAAAGAAGATTCTGCTTTCAACAATAGTGCACTAATCTAAGACTTCACCACTGAGAGAGCAACATTAAGAAATCCATGTGAAAGAATCAGGGATCTACCAAGGGAGTAAAGATACATGGACTTCAACATATGAAGTTTGGGGAATATAATTCAACCCATAACACATATCACTGACCCAACAACTGTGCACTGGAAATTTTTACCAAGATGGACACATGCCAGGTCCCAAATCTAGCCTCAAGAGAGTCAAAAGAATTGGGAACACAAGTCAATTAAGCTAGCAATTCCTTCAAGATAAAGAAACAGATCAATCCTCATTATTTGTATATTATGTTCTATAAAATGAAAACTGAATAAACAAATACTGAGCCACTTCTCCTAGGGGAAATATGTACACATATTTATAGATCTCACATAAATTACATTCTTAAATACTAGAAATATTCATCCTGGTAGATTTTATTTTCTTTCTTTTGCAAAAGAGAAAACAAGGTTCAGAAATGTCAAGTGACTTGGCCTAGAGCTGTCCCCACTAACAGGAGCCAGAGTTGGAATTTGAATCCTGTCCCAAATGTCCCCAGAACCAAAGCTTCTTGCACTATGTATCATTACTCCTTACCCTGTCCATCCATTCCTATATAAAAGCTGAAACAAGAAGATAGTGTGTTGCCTTCTTCTACCTTACCTGGGAACATATACATCAAATTACTCAAATTTTTCTCCACATTGTGCAAGTCCACCAATGCCCAGTAAAGTGACAGGAGTACTGATTTGGGGGTTATAAATAAATTTTAGTGAGTAAGCAAATTCTCAAATACAGAATCCATGAATTATGAGAATAGAGTATCCTCATAAATGTAGAAATTAAGCAATATACTTCTGAAAGTCCAACAGGTGAAAAAGAAACACACTGGAAATCAAAAAAATATTTTTAACATCAAAATAATATACGAACAGCATATCAAAATGTATAGAGTGAAGCTAAATCAGGACCTAGAAGCAAATTAACTGCATTCAAAGGCATAAATTAGAAAGACGTAGAGATAAAAGGCTGTGGTAAAGGTAAACAGCTAAGAATGGGAGAAGATATTTGCAAAGGACATATCTCATAAAGAAGACACAATATCAATAATGAAGAAAATGGTATCACCTCAGATCCTATAAACATTACACTGTTCCTAAGTGTTGACAAACTTTTTAATATGAGCAAACAATCTTATGGCAATAGGAGATAGTAGATGAAATAAAAAAATCCTACAGGATAATATCCTAAAAGATACAACTTATTAAGAAGAAAAATGGAACATATAAATAATTTTTATATATTTAATAAATAAATTAAATCTATAACTTAAAGCCTTTCCATGAAGAACGCTCTTGCTCTGGTTTGTTGAATTCTTCCATACAATTTAGGACAAAATAACAGACACACACACACAACCCACACACTATTGCCGATGTTATTAGGCAAAAAGAGAACCCACTCTAACTTATTTTATGAGCCAGCAGAAATCAAAAGAAATACAGGTCAATGTTTTTCATGAAAATAGAGTTATATAATATAGAAGAGAATCTATAAACTGATTTACAGTAATGTGGACACTTGATTTATAGAGAAGGCATCATTGCAGAGGAGATGAGAAGGTGGATCTTTCTTATACTTGTGCTAGGTAAATTGTATGTATATGTAGAAATAAATCTAATCCCCACCTTAAAACAATCAATTTTTTATGGATAAAACAGCCAGAGAATATAGGAGAATTCTTACAATACCTTGAAGTAGGCAGATATTTCCTAAAACAGGTATTTCCTACAAAAACTGTAACTATATTTAGGAAAAAGTTTAATACATTGAACTATTTCAAAATTTAAGAACTTCATGTCACTATAGACATCATGAAGAAAGTGTAAAGGCAAAGCACTGAGCTGGAGATATTTAGAACATTTAAACCTGAAAAGGAACACATATCCAAAATATATTAAGAAATCTGTCAAGAAACTAGAAAAATAGAGACAATTCATTAGCAAAATGGGCAAGAATCTTGAACACTTCCCTTCAAAGGCTAAGAAAGCCAATAAAAACATGAAAAGATTCTCAGCTTCACTAATCACTACAGAAAGGCTAATAACATCATAATGAGCCACCATTATATACCTTCCAGAAAAAATAAGATAAAAAAGACTATACTGTTAATACCAAATATTGCTAATATTGTAGTAATGGAGAATTTACTAGATGCATTTGGGAGGGTAAATTATGTTCAATCCCTTTGGGGAGGTGTTTGACAGCATCCCAAATAATTGAATATATTTGTGTAAATCAGCTGCTAGGTATACATAACTGAAAGACACGAAGTAGAACTCTAATGGCAGAACTATTTATAAAAACCCCAATATACATAAAAACATAAGTACATAGATATAAAGTATATAAATGGATAGAGACTATTCAAGTGATGGTGTATTATACAAAACTATGTAATCACATAGACTAATCTCACAAAAATAATGAGTGAAAGAAGCTTAACAAAAAAAAATAATACTCTTTGCACAAGTATTACAAAGTTAAAAAACTATAAAACCTTTCTCCAGTATTAGAAGTTCATAGACATATTAAGTTTGAATTGGGAGGGAACACAAAGACTGATGTCCCATTTCTTGACCTGTGACTTCGCTACATTGTTGATTTTACTTGTGGCAACTGATTGAACTGTTCCCTTAAGATTAGGTTAGTTTACTCTTCAATTGTTATGGTAGAATCCAATAAAAAATTTTAAATCACTTTCAAATACTGAAGCATGATTTAATTATTCAAAATCAATGAGACCGTCTAAGCATATATAGCAATTTCAGAAAAGAACCTTTAGAAATCACTCTTCTAGGACTCTGCTTTGCTCATAGAATATTTATAATATGTTATTTGGACTTACAAAATGGCAAAAAGGTTAATTATTTAGATGAGTGATCCAGTAAAAAAAAAAGTCAACACAAATATTATAATATTTAATTTCAGCCTGCTATCCTGGAAAATTAATTTTATAATTAAAATTGTAAATGTTATTACAGAAATAGACAGCTACAGTTGATTTTCGTTTGGGAATCTTATTGAGTTCATTTTAATAAAGTAGAATAAATTTTGTTAGAAAACTCTGTCACTTTTCAAAATTAGCAGGCCCGATTTCACATATTGTTAATTATAACTATAAATTACCTGAAAAAAGTCTTCTCTTATCTCGTCATTTCCATATACTCTCAGTAATGAAATCCATATTAATGTAAATGCATTTTAAATAATTACCTTCTGAAATAGCTCTGAGGTTGGAAGTTTGTTTACTATGGACAAAACGAAAGCAAAACTACTGAAGTTGCCTCTATACAATGAAAATAGTGCTGATACTTCTCTGTTTTGGACCCTATTCCATAGTTCGGATGCTGAAGATCCAAATGTATTTAATTATGAGGCTTCAAAATAATGCTATCCTAGCAGGCATGTAGGCATTTTTCAACAAGATACTGTGGTTCTTAATATTGCCACAAACTAAGAAATAAAGGATCGAAGGAATATTTAGAACTTTTTGTACTGAGTCGCCTTCACCACAGTTAATTTACCAATAACTAATGACAGAAAATATAATTATATATTTGATTGTCATGATGAACTCTGTTTGGATAAATACCAAACACTGAGAAGATTTACATCGAGAATTTAAAAAGTTAGCAGTTTTATCACCTCTGCTTATTCCTAATCACTTTACACACACACATGCACACACACTTACACTCCATGTTTCTTCTTTGAGTATTGGCAGATGGCATAGACTGGAATAAAGCCCAAAGATCGACAAAAGAGGGTCTGTAAATATGTGTTCATAAACACAAAATAGACAAGTAATGAACAGCCCTTAATCTAGTTCTCTTTTATTGATGAAACCACTACTCGAGGCTACACACATTTTTAGTCTTTGCAGATTAAGCAATAGGTATTAAAAAAGAAAACCAGTTGTTTTTTAAATAATAATTTAAAGCATGTAAATTTCTTTCATATGCCTGTCTCATTGCATCCTTACAACAATCTCACAGACTTGTCAAGGCAGGTTGATAGATGGTTAAGAGATACCTCAGAGAACTTAGATGAACAACTCAAAGCCATATATACTGATAAATGGAAATTGTAGCTAGAATCTTCTGATAAATCAATGCTTTCTCAAGATAGTAGTTACTTTCTGCATTTATGTTGTCATATCACAAAAATACCAAGAAACATTATAATAATAAACAGATCCTTTCTGCTCGCAAACATAAAATAAACTCCTAATGTCATCAGTGACCAAGCTCGGAATTTCTTGGTTCTAATCTTTGCATCACTTTCAAAATTCCTTAGTCTCATCCTCAGGTTCTCAATTTCATAGACACATATATCTATTGAAAACTGGACCTTGGAAAACTTTTTTTTTTTTTCGTGGAAAGTGTCTTTGTTAATTGGAACTTAATATTGAATAACTGATGAACTACTTGGAAATAATTTTTACATGACCAGTGGAGAGAAATGAGAGATCCAGTTCCTTTAAAGATTAGTTATTAAGAAATACTAATGTATAAAAATGAAAAAGAAATGAATAAGAAGTTATAGCTTCCATGAAAAAAATAAGTCTTTGTTTTAGAAAAATATCTGTATGCAAAGATTCAATCAATGACAAACATTTTTAACGTTTATAGGCAAAGAAATTTAGTTCATAAGTTGCTATTCAGAATAGCATCTGTTTTGTAAAAGATGATGAACCATACAACAGGTCTTTTTTTTTTTTTTTTAAGATTTTATTTGTTTATTTTTCAGGGAGTGAGAGAGCACAAGCAGGTGGAGCGGCAGGCAGAGGGAGAAACATGGAATCTGCTGTGGGACCTCACTGAGCAAGGAGCTTAATGTGGGGCTCAATTCCAGGACCCTGGGATCACGACCTGAGCCAAAGGCAGGCGCTTAATCAACTGAGCCAACCAGGAGTCCCAACAGTCAACAGGTGTTGGCTGCAGAAGCACGTTAGCGGTCCTAAGGTCAAACAGACCCTTGAAACTAGAGTTGGAATTAGAGCTAAGGCATAACACTTCTCCCCCACCCCCTATTACTCCAGACCCACTACTGTCTCATTGCAGAGAGCAGGCTTGCAAAAGGGATAAGGCATGTAAGCACTGGAGATAGAAAGTCTTATTTTCAGGGCAACTGGGCGGCTCAGTCACCTAAGCAGCTGCTTTCAGCTCAGGTCATGATCCCAGAGTTCTGGGATGAAGCCCCATATTGGGCTCCCTGCTCAGTGCTCAGGGGGGAGCCTGCTTCTCCCTCTACCTCTCCCTCTGCCTGCTACTCTGCCTACTTGTGCTCTCTCTCTCTGTCAAATAAATAAATAAAATCTTTAAAAAAAAAATCCAGCATCCACTCAGGAACAATATTAGGACATTAAAAAAAAAAAAAAAAAGTCCTCTTTTCAAAATCTATTAGCAATGTGACTCGGGGCAAGCTTATTTAACTCTGAGTTTTGGTTTCCCTATCGATAAAATAGTAATAATAAAACCTATCTTAAAGACAGGTGAGAAAAATAAATGCAAGAAAACACTTTCCTCACAGTTCTCACACATAGTAAGTACTTAATATGTAACAGTTACTATTGCCATCATTATTATTAAAGTTATTTTCTTCTTTCAATCCTTTGATGTAACTAGTGCAGAACAACAACCTCACACCGTCACAGTCATGCCGATCTTGTCTTTTAAGTTCTCTGATGAGTTTAGTGATCTCTGAGAAACTAAGCTGCTTTGTTCATTCTTAACCTTTCTTAGATTTCTAATTGTTAAGGTTGGATAAATCAGTGAAGCTTCTCATACCTGGGAACACAAGTGTCTCATGACAAGAGCTGGGCAATTTTGCAAATTAGTTTTCTACATGTTGCTATCTGCATTGTAATCTACTTAAACTCCACGGAAAGAAAAAGGTCTGAATCACACTTCACATTGCTCTATTTTGCTTGTTGGGAGAAGGATGGAGGGGGTTTTGGTTTGAGAGAAGGTTATTTTTTGAGAAGCTGTAGGAAATAAAAATGAGAATTTAAAAAGCGAGACCAGATTTTAAGGAGTATTTATTTAGGGCATTAAGCTGAAAAAATTAGACTGATACTACAGCATTCATTTCCTCTTTCTGGTCTACTTTGATGGGTGATTAGAAGCTTTCAACTTTTCTGAGTTAAAAACGATTATAAAGGCATATCTTGTCTCTTCAGGAAAACTTATCATCATCAATTATCACTTTCTGTGTTGAAATATGAAAGAACACATGAGCTATATCTGCCATACTGATCTAGAATACATAGTCAGATTCCAGAGACCTGAAGGAAAATCAGTTTGGTTAAGCTCTGTAGGGTGGACTGAAGAGGCAAAGCTGAGTCACAGAGATTAAGAGGGTGTTAAAATGAATCAGATTCTTCACTATATGTATATACATACATATTTAGGGTATATATTTTGTGAAGGTATGCCCAGAAGACTTAATGGTTTCATTGAAGTGTCTAAAATCACCTGCAGCCTTGATAGTTAACATGGAAAAGTAGAGATGTCTATCGGTTACTCTAGACTTGGTTATGGCGTATGAGCAACCCACTCCAAAAATCTCAGGGACTTAATGCCATAAATGTTTAATCTCATTCATGACATATGTTCACCACGTGCCAGCAAGGGATCTCATCTATACTCAAGAGACTCAGACTGATGGAAACTCCACCATCTAGAAGGACAAGGCTGAAGAGAGAAGACACCACTGAAAAGTCTTACACTGGCAAATAACTGTTCCTACCGGAAAGTGACACTTTGAGTCTGGGACCACTGGCCATATTGATCAAGTGGTCCTGCCCAAACAAAGCATTAGGGGCAGCGAAGTGTGCCTGGCAGCAAAAGATGAAGCAGATATGGGAGAGCATTAGAAAAAAAAAAAAATCCTTATTGTGGTAGCACAGAAAAGACATATCTAACTTATAAGGTAATGGAAAAGGTTGATATATCTGAACTGGTGAAATGAGAGCTCCCTATTAGAAAAATTAATAATGACAACAGTGATTGATAATCTTTTCTAAGGTTGTCAGATACCTTGCTGTGTGTCATAATTTGATCTTCATAATAACTCCACTTGGGTGTCAGCACAGATAAGTACTAATTATTGAATTGATATGGAAGCTAAGGCTCAGAAAGGTTAAGGGATTGGCGCTCGTCGTATGGCTAATAAGGAAAGCAGCCGTCAGTCTCCCATAATTCAAATCCAGTAAGACAGTCTTTTAAATGAATGTTTCTCCAAATGCTCATACAATTTGTTGGGGATCTTATAAAGAGAAGAGTGGTTTTGAGGCAGGCATGAAAGTCTACTTTGTAACAAGCTCCCAGGTGATGGCCAGGCTAATGATCCAGAGACTGTACTTTGGGTCCCAGGACTTTAAATAAACCACACAGCATTTCCTGTAACTTCTCAGTCACCACAATCAAGATTTCCTCTCTGCCACTCTTCTATAAAGGCTCTTAGAAGCAGAACAAGAAGTGCATGATAAATTACACAAATGTCCTTGAACTTCATAAAACTTTCAGGAAAACTTTCCAAAATGTACAGATGATAGGGAAAAGGAAAACCATTATTTTTGAGACAATCATTTGATTCACCTTTGAATTGCAGTGAGATTTCAGCTGATGTGTGTACTAGTGATGTATGTTCTGCCTTCTCAGCAGCAGGTCTACACCCATAGAGGTGAGCATTAAAGAGTGAAGGCAACTGAGTGCTGACTCAGTACCAATTGTAAATTTCATTGTGTTTATAACACATTGATAGCTATTAAAACTGGTGTTTTGTGAAAATTACATTTATTACTTTCTTACTTAGGTCTCCACAGAGAAATCACTTTTTGCCACCTGACTACACATTTGACATTTTGAAAGGTAGGTGTAGCTCTCTATCATAAATAACATCTTGAGGTCACTGTGTGCTATTCAATTCAAAGTAGAGGGGCTGAACAAAAAAACAAAAAACAAACAAACAAAAATCATTGTGCTTCAAGGACAAAACGAAAGACAATTGACTAAAAGAATCTCTTTGGGTCTGGTTAGTCAGAGGGATTTTTGGGAAAAATTTGTCTGAGACTTTGGTGATCAAGTTTCCTGCCATACTCTGAAGGGATACATCAATCAGTTTTGACACATTACTGATTGCACCATTAAATCACCATCATGGGCTTGATTTGTTTCATCAGGTCAAGTGAAAAAAATTTGATGGTAAGTTCTTTTTCAAATTTTCTTATTGAAACTTCTCCAAATAAACCTGTATTCTGCATTGAGCTAAGCTAATTGACTGTAAAGTTTTATCTTTAATAACAAGATACTTAGAGTTGGCACCATGTTTCCTTAAGCAGGGTAAAATTACTATTTTTAGCAATCTGGGAAAACATTCATAATGTTAACTCTCCAGAAAGATATTTTAATGGACTTCAGGTCATTTGGACATAAGCTATACAGGAAAAGGGAAAGATACAGAGGTTATCATAGACTGTTAGACAAATGACTAATTGTCCATAAAACCTACATTTGAATTCAGTCAATGTTATAACTTAGCATTCATGGAGACTGTCATGAGTCAATTTTTGGTTTATTTCTAAGTGAAACAACTTAAGATGCTGAATATTTGTGACTTATTAGAAGTTTAGGAGTGTAAATATAATTTTTGAATATGTGAAATACTAATATACTTTAGGGATTCAGATATTCAGTAAATTCAGATTGACTAGGGGATAACAAATTTTAGATTCTACACCATTCCAAAACATCCAAATACTTACTAAGGGTCTAACAAAGATAATGTATTGATAATAATACTCTATCTTCAATATAGTAATGATCATCTTTCCTTTAAGATCTTAGATGTATACAAAAACATATCAATTACTATAATAAATAGGATAGTACCAATTTATATTGCCATCATTTGTATAGAAAAGTGGCCATTTGACTGAACAGTCATCAGCACGATCACCATTATTTAACTTTTTCTAAGATAGAGAGAACTCTCAATTTTGAGAGGTCTGGGGTATACATGTTCTTTTTATTTGTATTTATTTCATTAATTACTTGTTAATTTTAGCAGACATCTTCATCTTTTTCTTACTTATTTAGGAAATGTTCTAAAAATTAAGAATCTAATACTTTGCCATATTAGCAAAATGTTATTTATGTGTCAAGATATATAGGGCTTAAAAAAAAATCTGTCAGTAAGACTGATTTTAGAGCTGTATTAGATTGAACTTGGCCATATTGGTATAAGCTGTAAAAACTGTAATGCCTGCTTTTATAGAGAAAATAGTGAAGGCTATATAAGTTAGTAGATAATAAGAGGCCAGAATTTAGAAGTATGCTCTTTAAATACTTAAAGTATAGGTAATCTCAATCTTACAGAATGTCGATCAGAGAACAGAAAGAGATAAAATTCCCCAACTATTTTTATGCAGCATGAATAACCATTGAACATAAATCAGACAAGGACAGGATAAGAATAAAAATTATAGACTAAGTCACTTATAAATATAGATGCAAAAGCTCTGATACAGTAATGGTGGTGGTGTAATAATTGTGGGGATAATCCTAGAAATAAAAGGGTTATATGAGATAAAAGAAGAATAAAAAGGAAAACATCTGGTGACATAAATGGAAACAAAAAATACCATTTGATAAAATCAATAACTTCATGATAAAAGCTATTGTTAATTAAAGCAAAAGCAAAAGACACACCTTCAATATATTGAAGATTTAGGTACAAAGCATTTATGAAATGAGCTATAATTAATGGTAAAATATTGGAAGCATTCTATTTAAAATGTGAAAATAGATAAGGATGTTTGCTATTCTTGATTACATTCAATATTATTATAAAAGTTAATAAAAATTAATAAAGTATATAAGGAAGAAATAAAACTATATTTATAGGCAATGTAGTTCTATATAGGAAAAATAAGAGAAAATAAAAACATACATTTGAAATTAACTTTATATATCAATATACAGCAATGAACTGCATGCTTACACAGCCATGAAATTATTAAAAATGTACTTTAAAAAGTATGTCATTTATTATTGCAACAAAAACAATGAAATGAAAACTATCTATGAATAAATCTAGCAAATTATGTGTATTAGTTTAATGGAGAAAATTATGTTATTAGTTACTAGGTATTTATAAAATTTTAAATAAATGAAAAATCATTTTGACTCAGTATCATGGAATGATGAATTTTTTTCTCAAGTAGCTTGATTATTTAATGCAACTCTATTGAAAATCCTGACAGAGTTTTTATTGGCATTGTTACAATGATTCTGACATTGGTACATAAGAGTTAAGTAAAGAGTAAAGAATAAAAGGAAAATAAAATACTACTGAAATTTTTTCAATTAAAGGAACAAAGTGAAGTTACCTGTCCTGCAGGATATCAAGATTTACTATAAAGCTATAGACATATATTAGCTTTATGGATAGACCTACTGATAATTATGGACAGACCTACTAATCAATTATGGATAGACCTAGTGATCAATTAATTAAATAGAGAATCAAGAAAAGTATCTCTATATGAGAAGACTCTTATATGGCAAGAGTGACATTTAGATTGGAAGAAAAGAATGTACTATTCAGTAATAATCATGAAACAATTGGTTGCCTATATTTTAAAAACCAATTTACTCCTTCAGGAACAACATAAGAAGGAATTCCATGAGAATGAACTAAATTTGAAAAGCTACATGTTACAATTTTTGGAAGAAAAATGAATATCTTTATGATACTTGGAGAAGAACTGTTTTAAAAAATACCAACTGTAAAGGAAAAGAGATAATTTGCATTAGAATTAGAGAAAAGGAATTTTGTGCTTCCAAAGTTGTGATAACAATTAAGATAATCCACAGATTTGGAGACTATCTTTGTCCTTCATAAAATCATTATACATAAAGAGCTTCTACAAATCAATAGAAAAATGGGCAAATGGTATGAATATTTAATTCATAGAAGACAAACTGAGTGGCTGAAAAAATAAATAAAAAAGATACTCAGCCTTATGGGCAATCAGGCAGATGTGAATTAAAAATCACAGTAAGACGATATGATTACCAATCACAAGAGGCCTTTGGTACCTAGTATTGACAAATACTATGAGAAATAGAAACTCTCTCTTATAGTGGGAGTGCAGTAGAACTCTTTGACCATGTGATTTGACTATTACTTAAGAAAATCAAAGAGGTGGCACTCCTTAGGCCCAGGAATTTCATTCACAAGTCTTTCTCTCATATCAGTACAAGGAGACATCAGTAGGGTTTGCAATAGTAAGAACTAGAAACAAAAGGTGGTCAACAAAGCTCTTGTTCACCTATAAATGATTCTCTTTTCCTTTAGGGGTTTATGGAAACTATTGTTCTGAGCCACATCACTGGTTCTGGCCAGCAAACAAGAAATTAAAGTGAATTGTACAATAATTCTCTTTCTTACCCAGCATCTGCATGGGTGTCATTTTCTAGGTGGAAAGCCATAATTACCTAGAACCCTGACAATTCCATGAGACTGAACATCTTAAACTATAGCAGACTGCTTTTTTTCCCTGCTATTTACTGGTTGCTTCCTATTGCAGCATAAACTTTGACTCTCTTGACTGATGTACAACTTGAATGTCATCAACAGGAGAATTAAATAAATTGTAGAACACTAATACAATGGAATATTTCACAGTTATGAAAAACTAATGAATTAGAATGACACATCCATACATGAACAGATCTCTCTAATTTTGAACAATTGCAATAGAATATACAGAGGATGATGTCACATATAAAGGTTAATAACTTGAGAGATGATGCTCTATACTGTTAAGTAATGCTGTATATTTATTAATAAGGCATCATAAAATACCAGAAATTAGGAAACTCAGCTTCAAGAGAGTGACTGACCTCTCCAAAGGGAGCAAACTTGGAATATCTAGGTATTTTTATCTGTCTTTGTAATGCCTTTTTTCCTATGGTTGGTGGTAAATTTTTGGTGTTTGTTACATTTTTTTCTCCCATTCATAGTTACCTGAATTACTTCAGCCTATTTTTTTTTTTTTAAAGCAGACTTCTTTGAGATTTCTAGGTACCTCTGAAGATATTTGTTTGGGGATAAAATGGTAAGTTTTACTTATTTTTTAATTTTTTCATATCTTCTCCATTCTGCAGATGCAATTCCCTCAGATTTGGAATGATTTCATAACTGTTAATTGCCAATTTTGTCATCCAGAATAGTAGCTTAGTTAAATATTTTTGGTATTTGGTATTGACTAATGATTTCTTAACCTTAAATCAAAAAGCTATTCCTCAGTTTATGATAATAAAATACTCACAAATTCAAGCGTGTTATGAATAACTTCTCTGTATGGTACCATTTTGGGAGTTGGATATGTTTGCCTTCAAAAAAATGTGAAATCTCTGCTTGAACAGTCAGCAAGAGCTTCTAGTTTTATCCACTAGAAGGAAAAAGGAAAAATAAAAGAGAGGAAAGGAAGAGAAAAAAAGAAGTATCTGTGCTGGTGGAAGGAATATTGTATTTATCTGCCATTTTTTGATAATCATGTAAAAAACAGTGAAGTTGCTAGATCAGATGTTTTTTCATGATTTTGGGGGGTGATAGACAAGACTACATGTAGATTATTAGCAGAATCTCTGATACCAACACAGTGAGACAAACCATCAGTTATTGCTTTTTCCAAATCAAGTCAGCAAAATCACTTATGTTTCCTAGTATTGTCCTTCTTAGCTGTGCATGGGGCATTGATAGTTTCTTTCTGATCTAAATTTTGCATGTCAAATTTCGACTTTTTGATCAACATTACAATTTATAAAGGATACTGTCAAATAAGAAATTTTCCTTGATGGAATCAAAATTCTCAGAATGAATGAAACTCAGGAGCTGGCTGTATTGGGAAAGTTAATATTTTTATCGACTTACATGCCAAAAAAACATGTTACTCTGCCAACTGACTCACTTCAAAAGATGAGAAAATGTTATCATTGAGTCCAGAGTAAATGTTATTTCAAAAATGTATTGTTACAATTTACTTTCTTTGCTTTAAGCCACAACTAACAGGAACATGTCCAGGGCACATGGTTTTACCAAGAACTGAAATCATGCATGACTTCTTTTGCTTGGCAGTGCAGAAAAGTAAATATTTAGAGTACTTCAAAACTTGGTTCTTTTGTAACAGCAAATTGAGTTCTGTTAATGTGCTATTCATTTCAAATGGATTATTCTCTTATTAAAAAAAAATCCACACAGTCAAAAAAATTTCAGGTCATTTTAAAAGTAAAAGTATATATAAGCTTCATTTTCTTTAATAATCTTTAACATATTCTAACTTTATTTGACCTCATGGAAACAAAGATATGTTTTCATCATAATGTTACAATAATTTTCTTTAATTCCTTTCAAAGGGAACTATTTTAGGAGTAGAATTTGGTTAATATCAGATATTTCTTTCTACATTAGCAGAATCTTTCATTAAATTATTTTGTCCTGATTAGAAAGATTTCATTGAAAGATTCTGCTAAGAAAGAGAAGATAGAGAGAACATATATATTATGAATAATAATATTCTTCACTATTAGTTTCAACATCATAGAAATACTTCTTTATAACATTATAAAGAAGTTATTTCTAAGTTTAGAGAGTGGTTGCATTCTAAAATATGCCTTAAAGATTTGAGGGCTTGTGAGCATGTTTAATTTTTACTTTATTTTTAAATATTCACTTTGATTTGATATTCATTTTTCCCTGCCTCTTAATTTACCCCAAGGAATTTAGCCCCCAAATCACTGTATTATTTTTATGGTTGTTTAAACAGAATATGAAATTAAACGCTTGAAAATGCTTACAGTAGCTGAATTTATCATTGACTTTCAAGTGTTTATAAGTATAATCAGAATAGAAGACTAAAATAAAGGTGTTAAATTCACATATAAACATTTTCTTATACATACATATTCAAACCTTCGCCTATGCAGAAGCAAAAATATACTTATTAAATAATTTCTCTTGATTATAATCTGTAACTGATACTCCTGCATAATAATTCCTCATAATAGATACTTCACATCTTCTGGAAATTTATTTATTGCTATCTGAAATATTTTCTAGTCAAAGTCCAAGATCTTAAAACATTCCTTTGTTAATGTGTGAAAATGTTTATGGCTCTAGCTATTCTGACAAGATTTTAAAGTTTTGATGCAAATATACCATTGGGAATAATGTACAACATTGTAAAAAAAACAATGAATAATCTCAATATTCCATAGCAACAATTTTTCATCAAGTGTTCTATGCCAGGAAGGGACAGTAGATAAGCAAAAACAGTTAACTTTTAAAGGTTTTCAGTTATCGAACAACTTGAAAGCAAAGAGAGTAATTGTTATGTAACATTAATAATCATGAGTTCTCCTCTCATTTAGTGTGGTAACAGTTCAAACTTTTAGGACACATTTTTAATTTTTGGTGTTTGTTCACGCATGCCTTTCATAGTCATTGACAAGCATAAATAAGCCTTTGAAGTAATGAAATATTTTGCTATAGGAATAACAGTGCTATAGCTTCAGAATAACTTAACTCCCTTGAACCAGAGGGTCAAACATTTTACATTGAATCCTTTAAATTGAGTTTCATGCCATTTATTCAGATTTCGACAAGGTCTTATAGTGCAAGTTTCTATATACTCCATGTGAATATTGAATACTTTTGAATGTTGCTGGAGACACAGAACTTTCACTAGTATTATGTTCAACAGGGGGAAATAGCAAATACCCATATTAGCACATTAATCACCAGAACTATTTATGTGGTATTTAAAAACAGATTTCAGTTTGTAAGGAAGATTCTTCATGCAAAGTGTATTAAGTCCTACCTTCCAATATTTTTTTTATTAAAGATTTTTTATTTATTTGAGAGAGAGAGAGAGAGACAGAGAGACAGAGAGATGAAGAAAGCAGGAGCAGGGTGAGGGGCAGTGGGAGAAGCAGACTACCCGCTGAGCAGGGAGCCAGATGCAGGGTTCATTCCCAGGACCCTGGGATCACAACCTGAGCCAAAGGCAGATGCTTAACTGACTGAGCCACCCAGGTGCCCCCTACCTTCAAGTATTTTGAAAAAAATCTGTGAAATGAATCACAACAGATTTCTACTGTGCTGTTGCCATAGGCCAAACTCACTGCTAGACATCGAGTGTACAGCAGTGGGTTTGGCATTTGAAATCTCTGCCTTCACGTTGCTGAATTATATGGGATGTTCAAAGATTTGGGATATGGTCGGGGTAGTTAAGTGATTAGATGGCTACTTTATAAATTTAATTTTAAATTGCATAAAACAATGCAAATGAAACTAGTGGGTTGCTTTTACATAACCATTCTAGGGTAAATTTTGTAAAACCCAAATAAAATAATAAAGGATGAATTTTAGTAATTGAAATAGGTTTTACTATTTGAATAATGCTCAACTCAAAACTTTGAGTCTGTGATTTCAGCTTTTAAGAGTATGTAGCGTTAACTATTCAAGTTTTTATTTTGGCATACTTCCACCAGGGGGCACTACCCACATTTAATGTAAAAAGCCCTTTTTAAGTTATAAATGTGCCTGTCTTACAAATATTTACCTCCAAATAACTTATTTGTTAGTCTAAAAATTAAAATATTGAGTGGAAATGGAATGTTCTATTCCAACATATTTCCCTCTATAATTTAGGCAGGCCATTAGGCTAAAAAATGAACTTTATGAAATCAGTATTTAGAATGCTTCACAATCAACAACTGAAATTTGTATTATTGGGTCAAAGGAACTAATTCATTATCCTTTGAATATTACAGAAAATATTTTGCTTAATTGAAATTAGGGGATTAAGCAATTGTTTCTTTTTAAGTTTTTGTTTTATTTATTTATTTGACAGAGATCACGAGTAGGCAGAGAGGCAGGTGGGAGGGCGGGGAGCAGTCTCCCTGCTGAGCAGAGAGTCCAATGCTGGGCTCCATCCCAGGACGCTGGGATCATGACCTGAGCCGAAGGCAGAGGCTTAACCCACTGAGCCTCCCAGGTGCCCCAAGTAATTATTAACATAAAAATCATAAATGCTAATTCAAATGGATGAAAATAATTTAGGGATTTTATTGAGATAGAATATATATGAAAAATAAACTGTATTTTTTCTGTAGTCTTTCATGAGGCCCTAGATTCTTCTAGTTATGTTAGTATATCAAAATTCTGATACATTTTATTATAAGTTATTTGTGTGATAACAGGAACTAAATACTTTCTCACCATAAGATATATATTAAGTATTAGTATCTATAGCTCCTAGAATTAAAATATTTCTTATGTTTAAAAACATTGACTTTCAGTTTACATTTGGTTTTCCATTTTTATACCTTCTATAAGAAAAAAATGTTTCATCACATTTTCTTGGAACAACCTAACTGAAACATTAGTTTATTAGTCTTATTTAAAACAGAGATTATTATTTTTGTGGTTTTAATAAAGAGTATCAAGATCTACAAAGAAATAAGTATCAAGTACTACAAAAGTAACACAAATAGCAGCAGATACTTAGTGTCTAAAGTGCAGATAATTGAATTGCTTGCAAGATCCATCTTGAGATAGTAAGTAGGAAAGCAGAAGTCTACAGCTTAGATCAAGAGAAAGCATGCTTACAGTGCTAATCTCTTAAACACTTAAAAGCCTCTATCACTTTTAAATGACAAATCGTTTATAGGGTCCTCTGTAAATCACCAGGCTGATAACCCTTTTGATTTCTTAATCTTTGTAACATTGCTGTAACTGTAGGTATGAGATTAACTTGGCCTTGCAAGTTTCAAAATTTAATCAATCAAAAAAACAAGGGCTTATTGAGCATCTGGAAGACTCCTGGATAATTTCACTATGATAGAATTTGAACATTAAACTCCTCCCAGTCAAACCCTATTCTCCTATTCCTGTTTTGTATCAAATTATCAACTTTCCTTTTAAAAGATGTAAAAACAAAAATAAACAAACAAAAAAAAAACCCACTTGCTTATTCAAATTTCAGCAGTTGTAATTAATTTAAAAGAGATGTAAATGTATGTTTATTTCATATATTTTACATGGACAAGAACAGGGTAGGAAAAAGAAAGTGGAATATGGAATAAATTACTGAAAGTGTAGGTCAGTGATTTGAGAGTGCATTTTCTATTTAT
Organism: Mustela erminea; assembly: GCF_009829155.1. Lineage (NCBI taxonomy): Eukaryota > Metazoa > Chordata > Mammalia > Carnivora > Mustelidae > Mustela > Mustela erminea. Next base: position 105,407,564 of record NC_045617.1, on the reverse strand, counting down.
TCATGTGTGCCACATTTTTGAAAGTTCATTGTGTAACAAGTACTATGTCATACACTAGAGATATGATGGAAAATAAGACAGTGTGTGCCTATCTTGGGGTGGGGGAGTGTTAGCCAAAGATTTAGGGGGAAGAGAGGCTATGATGAGTTTACTTCTTTGAAAGTGGATAGTCCAAAATATAAACGTGTCTTTTTTTTTTTTTAAGATTTTTCTTTATTTATTTGACACAGAGAGAGAGAGACAGCTCAAGGAGGGAGAGTGGCAGACAGGGGGAGAGGGAGAGGCAGGCTCACAGCTGAGCAAGGAGTCCAATATGGGGCTTGATCCCAGGATTCTTGGGACCATGACCTGAGTCAAAGGCAGATGCTTAATCAACTGAGCCACCCAGGTGCCCCAATAAATGTGTCTTTCAATGGAAGGCTATGCATTGTCTACATAGAACACACCATTTAGCCCTAGCATTCTACCCAAGGGCATTATCTTGAGCTATTTGCTGCTCTAAATCAGAGGTCATTTGTTAATATGCAGATTCTGTCCTCTATGGTAGAGTTCCAAATGATTTCCTACCTCCCAATTCTCCCTTGCCCTCATCCCCATGGTAAAACTGCTTTTGCCTCTATTTGTACCTTTATTTCAATATATCTTTATGCTCTCTATAATTTTTTTAAACTTTTATGAACTGGTATAATATACACATAATGTCTGCCAGTTCTGGTTCCCTCATGAATTAAATAAAATTTTAAACACAGATTCATTTTTCTACCTGTATGAGAGTCACAATTTTACCTCATTTTTAAAAATTGTCTTTTAACACATTACATACTTGGATTGGATATGAGATACCAGCTCTCAGAAGTTTGCTCATAGAAGGCACCTGAATTCATGGGAGCAGATGACATCTCCCAGAAAAAGTGGATATAGAAGGGAAAAAAGGGATGAATAAGGAATCTTGAGGAAGGCTACAATTTAAGAAACAAGGTTTTTTTTTTTTTTTAAGATTTTTATTTATTTATTTATTTGACAGACAGAGGTCACAAGTAGGCAGAGAGGCAGGCAGAGAGAGAGGAGGAAGCAGGTTCCCTGCTGAGCAGAGAGCCCGATGCGGGGCTCGATCCCAGGACCCTGGGATCATGACCTGAACCAAAGGCAGAGGCTTTAACCCACTGAGCCATCCAGGAGCCCTAAGAAGCAAGGTTTTGTAAGTATTCCCTTATATCAATTTTTTTTCCATTTAAATTCTATTAAATATAATTTTTACTTCACAAGTCAGATGAAGACTTCCAAAGAAGGAACACATAGCATACGTTGTTAGACAAATTTAGAATGCCAGATTTTAAAAAGCTAAATTTGTAAACGAGGGCACATCTAGGACAGAGGTTGTCAACCCTGACTGTCAACCTTGGAATTATGTGAGATTTTACAAGGCTGATGACTTGATTCCATCCCAGGAAATTTTGATTTAGCTGAATCAGGGTGGGGCGTAGGATGTTTATTGTAAAGTTTTCCTGGTAGCTTACTGCCATGGTTGAGAAACACTGATCTAGAAAGGTAGGGTGAGGAGGGTAAGGATAATGAGGAAGTGATAGTGACGAATGCTTTAGGGAGGTATGAAGAGATGTGTAGAAAAAGTTAGTCTACAAAAAGAATTCAAAGGAAATATAGCTGTTTTATTTTAGTTTTTTTTTTTAAAGACTATTTATTTGAGAGAGAGTGTATGTGCATGGGCACATGGAGGTGGGGAAAGGGGCAGAGGGAGAAGCAGGGCAGGGAGCCTGATGGTCCGTCCCAGGACCCTGATATCATGACCTGAGCCCAAGTCAGAGGTTTAATGAATGGAGTCACCCAGGCACCCCATAATATAGCCGTTTACTACATTTGAAGGGTTATCAGGCAATGTCCTATTTTGCTCCATAAATATAGAAATAGGATATTAAATAGAGATAGCTTAGGCTTACACTAAAGAGAAACTTCAAAAAATTTAAAATGTATTAAAATAGTATCGACTGCTTTGCAAAATAGGTAGGTCAATACGTAGGCATTCGAGGATGTCTAGTATAGTTCTTTCCCTAACACAATATTGTAAATGTGTCTAAATCAGTCATCCTTTCAAAAACAATGTGGCTGTGAAAGAAACTTGAAAAGTCCCATTGAATATATTCATTATCTGCAGGATTTAATACATACCTCATGTCCTCCATCCCAATCCTGATAAATCTAGGACTATCAGTTTTCTCTTTCTCAAGGTGAAGATAAAGTCATTCTTACAATACAAGTATCTCCATCAGACTCAGGTCACTGGTTTGAATAAGGACTCTAGGGAAGTGGGACAGCATAGAATGCCCCTGGGCAGAACATCCAGAAAATTTCAAAAGGAAAGATGTTATGATGGGCTCATAACTTATGGCAAAGAGATATCTGTGTAGCTTTTGTGTTCTGTGGGAATCTATAGCAAGAAAACAACAAAGAAGACAGAGAATTTAAGAATAGCCTGCAGCACATCAAAAACCTGAAGTACCTTGACAAATCTCAGCAGACAGTGGGGGCAGGGAGCTGTGGCACCGAGTGAATCTTGGAACAAGAACTCTAGTGACAACAGTAAGGATCTCAGCTGCTATTAACATGTTCCTAAGGCTTACACTAAAGAGTGTACTTTCCTAGTAGGAAAGCCTTGTTGGTATAGGGAGCCGTCTCTGCATTCACACCTGCTGCTCAAATCCTAATTTGTGCCTCTCCCAAAATAAGAGACTATGATCCCCATATATTCGTTGCATGAATAATTTCCTTTCTCGTCTTCCTATTTATTGGAAGCTATCAATCTTTCTTTCTTTCTATCTTTTTTTTTTTTTTTAAGATTTTCTTTATTCATTTGACAGAGAGTGAGAGAGAAACAACAAGCAGGGGAAACAGCAGAGGGACAGGGAGAAGCAGGATCCCTGCAGAGAAGGGGAGCCCAATGTGGGGCTCCATCCCAGGACCCTGGGGTCATGACCTGAACCGAAGGCAGATGCTTAACAACTGAGCCACCCAGATACCCCAAGCTATCAATTTCTTAAATGGTTGCTTTATTATATAAAAGGAGTACTCTAAAAATGACATTTTAAAGTAAATTTCGAGTATGCGATTAGTTATTACTAACTATAGTCACCATGCAGGAAATTAGATCCCTAGAATTTATTCATCTTATAACTGAAGGTTTGTATCCTTTGACCAATATTCCATTTCCCTGAGGGGAGACCTCAGCCGCTGACTACTATCTTTCTACTCTTATTCTAGAAGGTTAGTTTTTTTAGATTCTAGTTATGAGTGAGGTCATGGAGTATTTCTCTTTCTGTATCTGGCTTATTTCACTTAGAATAATGTCCTCCTGGTTCAGCCCTGATGTGGGATGATTGAATCCCATGGTTTGATTTTTAAAAACAAAATAAAACAAATACCAAAATTATACTACAAGTAAAAACACAATAATGAGAAGGTTCATAGCAAAGGAGACAGAAAGTAGGGTGGCGGTTGCAGGGATTGGAGAAAGGAAAATGGAGGTTGTGAGTTCTTTAATGGGCTCAGTTTTACAAGCTGAAGAGAGCTGCGTGCATGGGGAAGGGGTTAGCAACGTGAATGCACTTAAAGCTACTGAATTGTATGCTTAGCAACGGCTACGATGGAAAATTTTACATTTTTGTATTTTATCACAACTAAAATAAGTAATGATAAAATAAATTTTTAGATTTAATTTAAAATTAAGTTGGGGCACCTGGGTGGCTCAGTGGGTTAAGCCTTTGCCTTCTGCTCAGTCATGAACGCAGCCAGGATCCTGGGATCAAGTTCCACATTGGGCACTCTGCTTGGCAGGGAGCCTGCTTCCCCCCCCCCCCCCAACCCACCTGCCTCTCTGCCTACTTGTGATTTCTCTCTCTGTGAAATAAATACATAAAATCTTCAAAAAAAACACAACTAAGCAATGAAAAAATAGAACAAAATGTTTAGTCTTCCCTCATAATTTGTTTCTGCATTTGTATTTAAAAAGACATTTTAGAGATTTCTTTTTAAATTTTATTTGCCTGAATATGCAAAAATACCCTTGGTGCTTTTTTTTTTTTTTTAAATCTTATTTACTAGTCTATTTTTCTTAATTGGACATTGTGGGTTATTTTCTTTACAAAAGCAGCTTTTGTAGTTAAATGCTGGTGCTTATTGAGCTGTGTTCAGTTGAGAGTAACTGACAAGATTTATGCTCAGTCCAGAGTAAAACTTACTAGACCAGCACTCTGGTCTTGGTGTCTATTTTACTTTAGTTTAGGAAAACATAAATTCAACTCCCTTCATTCATTTTGGCAAGACAGATAAACCTATTACATAGATAAGCTCTTTTTTTTTTTTCCATTAAAGGATGTGGTTAATAAGAAAAATGAAATTGTTGCTATAATAAAACATTATTAAACGAGACTTCCTGTTGAATAGAATCACTCCTAGTTTTATTATACTGTCAATTGGTTAAAATATTATGTGATGCTGAAATTAATCTTTGATGCTATTTCTATACATAAAATATGTGTTAACCTTTAATCAACAGTAATGAGCATAGAACAGAAAAATGAATAATTCTTTCTCCCTTCCTTCTCCCCCTCACTCCCTTCCGTCCTACCTTTCTTCCTTCTCTCCCTCCCTTCTTCCCTTCTTTCTACTCTTTCTTCCCTCCTTTCCTCTATGCTTTGAGATATACCTTCATTCCTCCTGTCACTTTGCCTTTTTCCCTCATTCTCTTCTCTCCCTTTAGTTTCTCCTTTTCTCCTTTTGTCTTTGGTTTGACTTAGAACAACTCTACAAAAAAGAGTCTAGGTACCTTGAAGGTGACTTTTCCTTAACTGAAGTATACCTACCAATAAAAAAATTAGAAGAAAACATTTTTATTATGAACAGCTCCTTTCTGAACTATGTTCCTTGTTTTTATATTCCTTGACATCTTTATGATATAGAAGATTTCATCTACCTTCTTAAAACTCTCCTTGTTTTAAAAAATGTCCGGTATCGAACACCTTGCTTGTTCATTCCTCCCTAGTTTGAAAGCCTTTCAGTCTCATTCTTTTTCTCCTTCCTTGCATTTTCCCATCTCCTCCTCCCCATTCTTTTACCCCCAAACTCTCTTCTGTTTCCATTCTTTTAAATAAACTAAAAAATTCAACTTTAATTTATAGCCAAGTAGTTTATAATTTAGCATCTTCTAATAATATGTGCCTACCCGAAGCATGCATATTTAATTACCACAGACTTCCCTTTGCATAACCCTTTATCTTTCTTTTTCCATGGAGAAGCAAGGTGTTACTAATATTCTAAGCCTGTTTACTCACTTATAAAATGGAAAGAATAACAGTACTTACTTTGTAGGATTCTTGAAAATCAAGTCAAACACTGCATTTATAGCACTTTTAGAAGTGCCTGGCACACAGTGAAATCTTCAACAAATGGTATCTCATGCTGTGGCTGTAGAGGTCACTATCCTAGTGTGGAGCCCCTATTACCGTTGGCCTAGATTATGAAAGTATTTTTCTAATTGTGTGTTTAATTTCAAGTCTGCTGATTGGTTTATCAAGCACTGTATTTTTAAAAATAATCTCCTAAAATACCATTTTTTATCATTTTACTCTACAAATAGCTCAAAAGAGTACTTATTCCTAATTTTCTCAAGTATTACTATCTACATAAACATTCTTTTATGACTGTTATGAACTATATGTCCCCCTCCCCCAGCAAATTTATGTGTTGAAGCCCTACTCCCCCAGTGTGAAGGTATTTAGAGATGGTGCTTTTCGGGGGTGATTAGGGTTAGATTATGTCATAACGATGGGATACTTATGATAGCCTTAAAAGAAGTGGAACATGTATACTTCTCTCTCCCTCTATCTCCAAGTGCATGCACTGAAGAAAGACAATATGAAGATAGCGAGAAGTTGGCCATTTGCATCCTAAGTAAAGCACTCTCATCAGGAACCAAATTCATTGACATTTTATCTTGGACCTCTCAGCCTCTGAAACTGTGAGAAAGTAAACTGTTGTTTAAACCATCCAGTTTGTAGTATTTTGCATGTCGATCTGAGCCAACTAAGACACTGACCATAGTGATAACTTCCTGAATTTTAATTTTAATTTTCCATCATAAAAAATTCTAAAATACTCCTATTAGATCTTTGCAATTTTGCTGTATTTTTGAATTGCATTCCAGAGTAAGTTAGTATTAAGTCACTTCCTTTGAGTTTAATTATTTAAAATAGGAACCAGTTGTTGGAAGAGAAAAATATGACAAATAAAACATTTTTCATATAAATAAATATCATATAAATATAATGTAATTGTATAATATTTAATAAATAATATAAATAAATATATTATATAAACATAATATTTGATATAACATGCATTATTTATAATATAGATAGAACTATAAGTATAATATTTATTTATATGTAAGATAAAAATAAAATATGACACAAAGCAGATTAGACAGAGAAAAATGGAGATAAAGTATGACACAGAGCAGATTAGCAGTTTTTTGCAAAAGAGACATGAGAATAATCAAGTAAATAAAGTCAGAATCCATTGGGCTCTTGAGCTATGCTTTTGTTGTTTAGTTTTACTACTGTTTTATTATTTTTTATTAAACTATAATTAACATAAAATATTATATTAGTTTCAGGTGAATAGCATACTGATACGACAATTCTGTCCATCACTCAATTCTCATAGTAAGTGTAGTCACCACCTGAGATCCTATGATGTTATTATAATATTATTGACTATATTTCCTGTGCTATACTTTTCATCTCCATGAACTACCATTATTATTATTTGAGGGAGAGAGAGAGAGAACATGTGCGTTTTTGTGGGTAGAAGGAGGGGCAGAGGGAGGGAGGGAGAGATAGAGAGAGAGAGGGAGAGAGAGAGAATCTTAAGCAGGCTCCACACCCAGTGGGGAGTCTGACACTGGGCTCTATCCATCCCAGGACCTGAGAACATGAATTGGGCCAAAATTGAGAGTTTAAGGCTTAACTGACTAAGCCACACAGGCACTCCTGCATGAATTATTTATTTTATAACTGGAACTTTGTATCTCTTAATCCCCTTTTTCTATTTCACTCATCCCAACCATCCGTCTCTCCTCTGACAACCATCAGTTTGTTCTCTGAGCTACATATTTTTTTTTTTTTTTTGGTATTTTAGGAGTGAGGCAATAGGCCCAGCTATGAATAGCTAATCAGAATGAAGGCGAGTAAATTTGCTCATCAACTGACTTAGAAGTAGCTAAAACTACGTGATACAGGGTACTAAGAAAAAGATAGTACTGAAAACTAATAGACAAAAAAATAACAAAGCTTTCATTTATATTGAGGAAAGCAAATTGAATATCATATATCTTAAAATTCAGTGCAGATTAGATTTTAAGGAACACCATTTTTAAAAGAAGAAACACCCTTAAGTTAAACAATGAAACATGCTTTCTTTTCATTTAGAAATTTAACATTTATTGAAAGATCTTTCATTCTTAATTTAACATAAATTTTATTATATGCTTTTGTGCATACATAAAAAAAGAAAAATAAGCAAATAGTTTGAAGTGTCACTACATTTTTGACATTCAGTGTCTAAATAATTTTTCAAGTCATAGACAATGTTTATGATTTTTCTCACCATATGGTCTGATTTGTCATCAGATGCCTTGGTGATGCAACAATTCTTTTAAATTTCTATAAACAAATTAAAGTTATTAGTAGTGTGTGCTCCTCAGCAAGATTTGCAATTAAGTAGAGCTAGCATGCTTTCAGATTCCTGCCTAAGTAGGTAAATAAACATCCTTAATCACCATGACTTGACTTCTAAGGGTTAACAGGTTACATCACTGTTGTTCCTTACATATTTTTGTAAGTTGAAATCCAACAGGCAAGATTTGATTCTGGATTACCTGATACTTGAACATGCTTCGATAATGAAAAATTGATGAGATTGTTGCCTTCCTGACAGTGATAGTAAAACATCTTCAACCATAAGATGCTGTTGATGAAAAGATATGATCCAACTACAACAAGCTGAAAGTTCAAAAAAGTTGTTTCTTAATGTCTGTGAAATTTGGTACATATCATTGAAAACTTTCTTCCGTCTCAAGCATTTACATCCTTCTCCATCTCTGGTTGTTGTTACAATTTTAGAAGTGGAAACAATTCCAAGTAGAGAAATCAAAAGGCGCCTGGGTGGCTCAGTGGGTTAAGCCGCTGCCTTCTGCTCAGGTCATGATCTCAGGGTCCTGGGATTGAGTCCCGCATCGGGCTGTCTGCTCAGCAGGGAGCCTGCTTCCCTCTCTCTCTCTGCCTGCCTCTCGGTCTACTTGTGATCTCTCTCTGTAAAATGAATAAATAAAATCTTTAAAAAAAAAAAAGATATTTAAAAGGCTTTAAATGTTTAAATGGCAGGCCAGAGAGTAAAAAAGGTAGAAGATAAAAAAGCTTCTGGGTGTGTGTGTATTATCTATAATGAAGCAAACAGACATGTCACTGAAACTGTCTGGAGGAATCTGAGTATTGCAGGAAGCCTAGGGTTAAAGGGGAATCTGTTGGAGGAGGGTTGGGGTGGGGTAGGGACCCAAAAGGGAACTAGCATTCATTCACCAGCTACTACTCCTCAAGCATTATATAGGTGCTTTATACATTTTGCTTATTTAATGCTCACAAAATTCCTACGAAATAGGTGTCATTCTTACTTTATGGTAATTAGATGCACAAATTTGCATATTACTTCACTTTGGCCTAGAACATTGTTTTGTATCTTCTTTAGCTGATGAATACCATCAATTATTTCTAAACACATTTCCATCCTTAACTTCTCTTATTACATTGATTCCCAAAGAATGAGGTGGGAGAGAGACAGAGAGGCCCTGTTTGGAAATTCCTCTGAAGGGAGCTACCAAGCATGTCTTTCCTTCTTTTGAGAATGGTTAACAGATATATACTGCATTTTCAACAATGTAATTGAATCCACATTAAAGAAAGAGATAAATATAACATTGTCAAATGCTGTTTAAGATATCACTTGCATTGATGATATCAATCTACAACATGCAATACATAACATCATGCTAAAAATATACGGTTGTCAAAGGTAGATGAGAAAACAGACTGTGAATGCAAGAGATAAATGAAGGGAGTGTACCTGTATGCACTGTAAACATGAGTGACTTATTCATTGATTTGGTCAGGATCAGATAGGAATGGGAAAAAGCAAGCTGAAAATAATGATCTTGATGATTATCATCATTTTCACTGTCATTACAGCTTCATGTATGCTTATTATGGGTCAAAAACTATACTGTTTACTTGATAAATATTAACTTGTCCAATCCTCACAACAAACTTATTACTAACAGTGAATAACCTTCCTAATGGAAGGATTTATCCAATTAAAAAAACTCATTATAAAACAATATTCACAACTCTTAGACACAATAAGTGAAATGTTATTGTTCTCAAAATGCATGGTAACGATTACATTAAAATTTGTGGGGAAAACCCAATATATGTCTCTCTGAGTTGAAAGGCTTCTGATAATAGTTTGATGAATTTGAGATATTTGATTATTAGGCACAATGTGGGAGGAAAGACACCATGGATTATATAACCCATTTCACTGCAGTTCTATGGGGGGCTCTCCCGTGACCTGGAGAATGAGAAGGCTGGAAGAATACGTTCTTTAAGTTCTATCCCATGGGAGAGGGCTCCATGACCTCCATGTAGGAGTCAACGGAGACACAGGAAGCTCATGGAGAATGGTACTAATAATGGAAAATCTCTTTCTCTATTTTTATTGTACATTTTTAATATATTTTTGCATTTTGTGAATATATGGCCTGAAAAAAGAGAAATACTTTCATATGAGGAAAAATATAAAGTATCTTACACTTAAACCTTTGGAAATCAGATTAGTGATCCTTCAATGCTCTGCTCTTCTCTAGGTAATGTATTAGGCACTGGCTCAAATTTAAATATCCAAATCATTCCACTTCTGCCTTCAGGAAACTTGAAATCCATTGTTCATCCCTGGGGAAGGAAGAAAAGGTAATTGGAGTCTATGAAGGGCTGTGAAAATTCTACTATCTGTTTATATTATTAGAATCTTACCTTGGTTCCACTGGCTGCACTTTATTTTGTTTAAAATGACTCAGTCCAATTCTGATTTTAATGGTGTGTGTCTAGCACCAGTCATCAATTGTTCTTATTAATCTACAGCTTGGTAGTGAACACTGACATATATGTTGGAAAAATAAACAAGACTTAATGAATGTTTAAATTGAACCATGACCTTGAAGGGCTTGCACAATATTGATAATTTGTCATTTCAAAGTTGAACAGTATCTTAATTTAAACAAGAGGATCTGTATATGGAAGATAACTTCCCATTCCTAAAATACATCATTTGATAGTAACAATGTTTAATAGACATCTACACTAAGTTAATGACAATCATTTGTTTCCTTAAAGACGAGAAGGCTTCCTGGCAGGAATCATTGTTACTATGAAATTAGGTTTCCCTAAATTGTTGTTACTCACTTTTTAATTAGTAGTTGACTCATTTATTTCATGATAATCTATTATTTCATGAGTTACATGCTGCATCTGATTCACTGAGACTACTGTATTAGCAGCCTTGAATGCAGTTTTTATCTTTGGTGGCCCAACTTTCCTTCTCGCTGTGTGCAGTACATGTTTAAAATTATTCTAGAAGCAAAATTCACATGTAGTATTTTTCATGCTATACGATTCTTCCAAAAAATATCAATTAAGCTCAGTAAGTTATTACTGAAAATTGGCTTCAAACTCAGTACTATATTAAGTAGGAGCATCTAAGTCTAGGAGGAGGTCAAAAGAAATTATTACCAGTTGTGATTTATCCTCTTATAGGAGAGATAAAACACGCAGGTCATATATGTTCACATATATGTGATGAATATACATATAAAGCACAGGTGTATACATACACATTCATATCCATGTGTATATATGTTCAATAGTGCAAGGTACTAGAAAAGTTGTTGTTCTGATGTATACAGGACAGGACTTTTTGTTTTTAGTTTTTAGGTTTTTTTTTTTTATTAATGTACTATATTTTGAAAGAGAATATAAACAGTTGAAGGTTATAATAACATAACTGTTACCTGCTCATAGAGTCTTCGAAGTTTTACATTTTTAATTTCTCTAATGAAAACATGAATGAAATGCTTTAATTAGTAACATCATAGAAATAGTTTTTTTTTTTTAAAGATCTTGTTTATTTATTTGACAGACAGAGATCACAAGTAGGCAGAGAAGCAGGCAGAGAGAGAGAGAGAGAGAGGAGGAAGCAGGCTCCCCACTGAGCAGAGAGGTCGATGTGGGTCTTGATCCCAGGACCCTGAGATCATGACCTGAGCTGAAGGTAGAGGCTTTAATCCACTGAGCCACCCAGGTGCCCCTAGAAATAGTTTTTTAACCCAAAATACACAGACAAAATATTTATATGATCATAGGACCTTCTCTTTTGCTAAATTTTCTCCAAAATAGTTTTGTTGTTTAACTCTTAACATTCTTGGGGCACCTGAGTGGCTCAGTCAGTTAAGTGTCTGTCTTTGGCTCTGGTCATGATCTCATGGTCTCAGGGTCCTAGGATTGATCCTGCATTAGGCTTCTTGCTGAGAGGGGAGTCTGCTTTTCCCTCTCCCCCTCCCTCAGTCTCTCCCCCTGCTCACTCTCTCTCTTAAATAAATAAAATCTTCAAAACAAACAAATAAAAAAAAAAAATCTCTCTAACATTCTCCGCATCGAATGCTAACATATCCTATGCAAAACTTCTACAGACTCAGACCACATGAATCATTCATAGCATAGCTAGTTTTCATCTCCTCCTCCCCAAATCCAAGATACTAGTGTGGAAACATAAATTGAAAGATGTCCAGGTCTGAAACTGTAAGCTTAAACTAATGATAGTCTCCTAATGATTTCATTCATCACAGTATTTCCACATTGCAAGGGGCTTTAATCTAGTCTCAGCTCCTTTCCAAAGCAAGAGTCCTTTTCGGAACATTTCATACATATTGCCTTTTAGCTTCTGCTTGAACTAACTGCCTCATGAGACAAGCCTTTCCAATATGGGTATCTCAGATTGTTAGGAATTCTTTAAGATCTCTCCCAAAATTTCTGCTCGCTTGTCCTAATCCCAATTCTTTAAATATTTAAAGTTAAAAATTCTGTTCCCTTCTATGTCTCTTGCTCAGGCTCAATAAATCCTGTATCATCAATTCTTCATCATGTGACTTGTATTACAGATCCCTTCAGATGACTGACTTCGCTTCCATCCTGGGAGCATGCTTACGTCCCCTTTTTCGTACTTGTGCTTGTGCAATATAAACTTGCATTGGGTTTTTCATGAATATTTCATATCACTGATTCTTAGTGTGCTTTGTGTCAAATAAAATCCTTTCACATAAATTTATAGTAAGCCAAGATTCTCCTGTTTTGTAGTTGAGATGAGAAGTGAACAAAGAAGAGAGAACAAAGAACAATGTGATAGAGTTTAAGAAGGAAGAGTGGCTCTCAGCATGTAATTCAGCAGAAAACTGAGGAAGTTGAGGTCTGGAGAGAAAGAGATATGACCCAGGGAGGTCAGTGCACTCAAGCTTACGATGGTAACTTTAGTACCAATGACATAAAACAGGTATTAAGGGATTAAGAGGTGAATACAGTAATGAGAAATTCCTTCAAGGATTTGGCATTAAAGAGCAGGGAAGGATGCAGTTCTGAGGGGAAAAAAAATTGCTCCTGTGGTTTGTTTTTGTTTTGCTTTGCTTTTTCTTAGGACAGAGGAGACAGGAAACAAGTTTATAGCTACAGAGAAGGAACTAGGGATTATTCTGCCTTCTTTTATAGTTATAGTTATTTGTGTGCTGACATTCTCTGTGCACTGTTATAAGCATCTTGAGAGTGGGACTGATTCCCATTCGGCTTCTTAGCACTGTGTCATTCACATAATAGGCACAACACAGATATTTGTTGAATTGAATTGTGTCATTTCTCCCAATGGGCATGTTTCTTCAAAGATTGCTGTGAGTAATTTTGCAATCACAGCAGCAACTTTATTTCATTTTTTGTTTGTTTCTACCTTGGTCTATAAAAAATAAAATAAGAAGTAGAAAGGAGAAGGAAACAATTAAAGAAAGAAAAATTATGGAAACATATCAGCAAATTTGTGGTTTTCGGTGTTCTTCAGCATCTGGATAATATATAAAGTCGGGAGAAAGGAAAGATCATCAAGGGAATGATTGTAAATAGAGGAGGGAAGAGGAATAAAGACCGAGCCTCGAGGCACTTCAGTATTAAGAAGTGAAAGAAAGAACAATTAAAGTAGTTTGGCAATGAACAGCCAGTGAGAGAGGAAAACAAAGATAATGTGAGACCTTGAAAGTCCAAAGAAGGTAAAAGGAAGAGGAGGAAATGATTGCAGTGTCAGGTAACATAATTGTGAACTGACCATTACATTCAGCAACTTGGAGGTCATTCGTGACTTTCAAATAAAGTTTCAAAATATCCAGATACTGCATACCATGGTAACAAATATTGTGTGTTCTATTTTTATAGTCGTCTTGAGATTGGGTTAGTTGCCTCCTATTTTGCCATTTGAGAACTATACAGTAGTATTCTCATCAATATTAGTATTTGCATCATCGAGTATTTGGGAAATGGATTCATGAATAAGCACCCACTCTATACCAGGGACTGGTATAGTAAGCCTTCAGCATACTGTGATGAGTAAGGAGCACTGAGATTTGCTTTCATGGAGTTTATAGTCTATGGCAGAAGTTACTCATTTTTTGCTTATCCACACACCATTCTCCTCATAGTCCTTGCATATAGAGTCTACCTTTAGCCATTGGGTACTCCTTCCAAATCACAAGAAGAGAATGCTGAAGAGTCATAGACCATGATGTTCATGCCATTTTTCTACTAGTGACTGGTTAAGGAATGGGCACTTTAGCCACCATGGCCATCAGACCCAAGGGGAAGTGTGTGGATGATTTCTGGCAAGGATGCCCAGGTTTTAAAAAGAGATCCATGAAAGTTAAAGGAGTTTCTTCCTGCTTCTTGATTGGTGTCAATGATGGGGTTCAGGATGTGCTATCCCAAAATACAGCATTGCGGCATATTGAATATTTTAAGCTGAAGGGGTCTGAGAAAATGGCAGAAGCAGGAAGGTCACTCTGACCCCCACCCCTGCTGTCTTCCCTGCAATAGGTTATAAAACCCTCATATGAGAGGGGCCCTTCTTATACCTGGAGAAGAGGAAAATCCTTATTTCCAAAAACAAAAGGATGCCAAGAGGACTTCAAACAAGCCTTGGTAAGTTTCCCACAGTTGACTATAATTATCTCACCCTCCTTAACCTATCATGTGTCCACATGACTGCCCACCCTTCCTCAAACTTAACATAAAATACTCAGGTCTAAACAAAACAAAAGAAGACAAAACAAAAATACTCAGGTCTGTTTCTCTAGGTGTTCCTTTCCTTATGAAGGCTTCCATGTCATGTAGAATTTACATTAAATGTATTTGTATGCTTTTCTCTTACTAATCTTAGAACTATGAGACCGAGAAAAGCACTGTAGGAAGGAAAAATGAAAATGCTACTGGGTGGAAATATGGCAAATAATCTGAAGCTTGCCTGAGTACTTCTAACATTTTGTTACTTAGGCTACTAAACTCTTTATTATGTGGCTACTATTCATAAATGTGTCAAAAACAACCTAATACCAATTTTGTAGCATAAACAAAAACACTCTATTAGTTGGAGGATACCTAGGAAAAATGATGAGGTAAGGAGAAAGTAAATGCACTTAGTAAAAAATAAAGTTAAACAATATATTGATATATTGCAGGAATGATGTATGAAGCAGAGCAAGAGAAAAGAGTAAAACCAGTTTTGAAAGCAAATTACAAGCACAAATCATTTATGACAGCAGATTTACATAACACACCTGTTGGTCATCCATCCTCCAAAAAGGAATTATATATTGGATATACCACACAAGCAGACTCCATTTGGATAATGAATTCTAATATTAACCTGGAAATAGAAAGGCTGAGTGAGAGAGATTGTTAAATAACAAAAGTAATGTGTTTAGTGACCAAGACCTAACAAACACATTCATTTACAGTTTGTTTGTTTTTTTTTTTTTTGAGGCACATATGATATAATGTAACTTTAAACTCTAGTTTAAACAACAAAGTTTCGGCATCATCTTCAGCTTAGTTAAGTTAGAGCACAGAGGAACATGAACTTAAAATTAACCTCTGAAAAATCTATCTTGGACCAGTAAGGCAGAATAAATACATCGAGAAAAGGCACATGCCATAAATAAAGGTACACATCAAGAATGAAAAAGAAGATATGAGGAAGAGGGAGAAAAGCTAGCTAAAGGCATGCTGAAGACAACTACAAATTGAACTACATCATTTTTAGAGGTCCTTATAATCACCATTAATTATAAAGAAGCCCAGATTGAGACTTTTCTTATGGGAACTATTTTTTTTAAATGCCATTCAAGTTCTTGGGGTGCTTGGGCGCTGCTGGTTAAGCATCCCACTCTTGATTTCAGCTCAGGCCATGATCTCAGAGTTGTGGGATTGAGCCCTGTGTCAGGCTCTGTCCTTGGGGGTGGGGGGAGTGTTGTCTGCTTGAGAGTCTCTCCCTCTTCTTTTTTCTCTGCTCCTCTCCCACTCTCTCTTTCTCTCCCCCCCCCCAAAATAAATAAATATAATCTTAAAGAAATAAAAATAGCATTCATGATCTAGATTAAATTTTGCATTTGGACAGGAAAGTCTTTTCCCTTGTAAAATAGCACATTACATTTAGGAAGCCTGCAAAAGTTGTGTGATGATCTGTTCTTAGTATAAAATCATAGCCATTTAGCTTCACTGTCTAGAGATTTCCATCTTCATTGTGTTCAAAGACAATGGAAATATAATTTTAGACCTTAAGATGAATACTTTTAATGGTATTTAAAAAAACTATTTTATTTATTTATTTGACAAAGAGAGATACAGTGAGAGAGGGAACACAAGCAGGGGGAGTGGGAGAGGGAGAAACAGGCCTCCTGCTTAGTAGGGAGTTTGATGTGGGACTCAATCCCAGGACCCTGGGATCATGACCTGAGCCTAAGACAGACACATAACAACTGAGCCACCCATGTGCCCTTGTTAGCAACTTCTAAATGGATGGTAATAAACATTAAGTTTAGGGCAGTGGAGCACAGTGTATGGATTGTTTATAAGAATGAGTCTATAATCAGGAGACATGGAATGTGATGGAAAGAGCTGGGCAATTCAGAAGGTGATGCATCTAAAAATCACAAATTTCAATACTAAGAAAAAAGATGCATCTAAAAATCACAAATTTCAATACTAAGAAAAAAGACCAGAGATTTTAGAATACTTGCTTTGTGGTTAAAAAAGAACACTGAGTAGGAGAAAATATGTTTATATTCAATCTCTGTTCTTTTAAAAGAATCTCATTTTAAATTATTGATATTAGAAGAGTATATAGAAATTTGAACAAAGAGAACAGAAGCAACCTAGTACATGCCCTACTTAAATGCTACCAAACGTATTACCATCCAGGTTTGAAGCTGACCCTCAGCTTCTTAACTACTCAAATCAGCATTCACAGAATTCAGAAAGAAGAAGGTGGAGTAGAAGAAATTCTCTTACCTTCCTTGGGAACAATATCAGTAACATCCTGTGTGTTATTTCCTTGCTGTATATTTGAAATAATCATACGAAAATCACTCATGTTTTATTTAAAAATGCTTTTTAAATTTAAACCTATTTGTATTAAATAGAGGTATTGAAGATTGTATAATTAACCAGAAATTTGGGGTGGGGGAAAGACTCTTCCATGTCGAAAGAAAAGATTGCTTCTCAGCTAGATATCCTAATTAAAAAATTTTGACAATTTCTTTAAAGGGCATCCAAACTGAATGCCAAAGAGTCAAATTAATTTGATCTGTTTCCCCACATGTAGGAAGCTCTACTTTTGCTCTCTTACAGAAGAATTGACTGATTTGTTCAATTTAAGTGTAAGACGTAAATGAGTTTTAATTAATGGGATAATGGGCACCTTGAGGCTGTAAAGTCTGACCATCTCAAGCAGCACTTTGATTACCATTACCATTTGATTGACAAGTAAAGGAATGGGTTATTGTTTTGGTCCAATCGGTTGAAGTGATTGCTTCTATGTGAGTTAGTACTAAATAATTAATTTCAAGTGGAAATGCATTAGCAACACTTAGAAAAATAATGCTGCACCTCCCTCAGTGTACCTAGGAAACTGTTTAATCTTTCTGACAGGTAAAATATGATTTAGAATTGAAAAGGTGAACAACAAATATATGATTAGGTATATTTGCAAATAGAGTCCTGAGTGTCTATTTAAAGATAAATACCAACAATTCAAGTTTGGAAGAAATTTCAACTTTGAAACAGACAGCACAATGTAGTAAAATGACTATCTGGCTTGAGAGATTTAATAACGGCAAAAAGAACCAGTATTTCAGAAGACATGGGGAAAGTAAACTAGCTTCTTTCATTGTGCTGCTGTATGAGGACTAATAAAATAGAAACAACAAAAGCACTTTTAGACCATGATTCCAATGCAGCCTTTACATACAACTCATTTTATTGAACAATTTAAGTTTGATGCTCAGAAGGCAGGGTGAAAATATCTATTTAAATGGTCAATTTTAAAGGTTAGGTATAGTAGGAAAACAGGGAGAAAAATTTAAAAATAAGGCAGGAGATAGATGCTTAGGACTTTATTCTTTTAACTGCCAAACTTCTACACATAGCAGTTTTTTTGATTGTTTACTCTCTAATGTCTATAAGATCTTAGTCACAAAATATCAACAATAAAGGGAACTGAAAGGAATTGTGTGTGTGTGTGTGTGTGTGTGTGTGTGTGTGTGTATGTGTGTGTAATAAAATTGGGTAATTGTTATGGACTGGATGTTTCTGTCCCTCCCAAATTTATGTTTTGGAAACCTAACCCTCAATGTGATGTTGGGAGGTGGGGTTTTTAGGTGGTAATTAGGTTTATAAACTGCCCACCACCACCATGGTGGGATTAGTACCTTTATAAGGAAAGAAAGTGAGAGAAATCTCTGTCTCTCCACATGCACACAATGCGAACGTGGCTGCCTACAGCACAAATAAGGAGGAGGATGCTCACCATGAGCTGAGACTGCCAGGAGCCCACTCTGACAGCATCTTGATCTTGAACTCTCCAGCCTCCTTAACTGTGAGAAATAAATGTCTGTTGTATAAGTTCATGGTATTTTGCTATAGCAGCCTAAGCTGAATAGGACAGTAATATTTATACAACTTGAGTCTCTCTTCTGCACTATTTGCTTGTGTGAAACTAAAGAAGTGTTTAATGACAATAAAGAAAACACAACTGAGATACATTAAACCTGAATTCTAGGACTGGTACTCATCTATCCATATAATATAATACATATTTTTTTCACTTGTCTGTAAATAAATATTTTAATTAGATAAACTTTAAAGTATCATCTTTCTTTATACATGTGTAGTTTTATAGGTACCATCGATGGAAAATGAATTAGTTTTTCTTTTTTGTGATTTTTGGGTACAACAGAATGTAATGGCTTGAGTTTAAAACAAAAGAGTTTTACAAGTTTTGAACAGACCATCTCACCAAATATCATAAATTAGCTATAACTTGTTCCAAGTTCTTCCTTTTATTCTGCCATGTAGATGTGTCCATATATGACCAGTGTTAAGGTAACAAGAGCTTAATCAATAACATATCAAGTTTAAAATTCCTAAGTTTGTAACTGACTGAGCTTTATTACTGATACAGTTGTTTAAAGGGAAAAGCTTTGATCTGTGGTCAAACAGGCTTTCCACCGTGTCCTGCCTACACCAGCACACTCATCCTTTTACCTTCCTTATGTTATTCATTGGCATAATACATCTGAGATTAAAGATGAGTTTGCAGACCAAACACATGTATCCTGAATTGTTGCCTCACAGAGGCTTGGGAAAAGGGAGCAGCAAAAAAGCCAATTACTCAGTTTCTGCAGAGTTTGACTAGATCACCCCCCCACCCACCCAAGTTAAAAGCATGGTTTGATGGATGTCACCAACAATCAAACAGCTAATATTTTTCCCACATGGGCTAAGGATAAATAAAGGAGTGAATAAAAAGACCAGTAGTGTCACTTTAGTAGTTGTTGTTTGACATGAAAAAATGGTAATGGTAAATGGGTGAGAAGGATTCTGTATCTTCTGCTCAGCAGTGGGTATTCTTACATTGAGATCTAGCTTTAATATGTTTCAGAATATCCTGAAAATATGTGGTGTACATGAATCCACACATTTTTCTGGGAGTGGGTCCAGAGCTTTGGTATCGTCTCAGTGGAGTCAGTGGCCATACAATATTGAAGACCCACAAATATGGGCTATTGAGTTGGACTATTTATTCTGTTGTTCAGCAAAATAAATGGTGAGAATGAATTGTTTTCCTTACTGATCCAAATGAATGGGTCAAAAGCTTCATTTATTTTGACATGGACTAGTAACTAATTTGGTGTATATTAAATACCTGTCTTTAAATTTTCTTGGTTGATTTCAGGAAATGTAAATTCTATATGATATTCTCGGTCTTTCCCTAGATTTGTTAAGTTCATACTCTGCATCTCACATAAAGAATGGAAGACAGTTATTATGATGTCAGTTGATTAGCTTGATCTACCCATAAACAGTAGTATGAACTCAAGTCCTTATGGTAATCTTAAACAAAATTCATTGCTAATTCTTTAAGTGATTAGTGAATAGCATCTATAAGAGATGGATATATGGAGTTTCGAGAGAGAAGTGGCAGTTGAGGTGGGTCCTGGGACGACCACTTTGACATGGTAGACAGTCCTTGCTATATTTTCTCCCTCCGATGCTCTCTCCTCCAGGTAACATTCCTCTATGTTCTTTCAGTATGAAGATGTACTGAAGACTTTCTTTTTAACATAACTGTACCTTTCCTTTTCATATTCAAGCCAGGCATTATTTACATAATTGCAGATGCAATAAGTCAAGACATTTTTGTCCACTCATTCATCCAACAAACATTTATTAAGAACTTGCTGGGTCACAGGTGATGAGCTAGGTTCAGGGAATGCAGAAATGAATCAAAGGTCATAGCCATAGGCGAATTTGCAGCTCAGTGTGTACATATATACAGACTTATTTACAACTATATACATAATATATATATGGTATATATGTAAAGATATATTTTATGTAAATATTATTTTAATGCACTCATGTTTGTGTTAAAGATTAATATTCTAGGTTAACATAGTCACTCATTATTTAAATTTAATGCAATAGTTATTCACAGGCTTTTAAAAAGCCTTAGTTGTAAGCAATGTTTTAATAATAAGACAATGGATACTTATTGAAGCAGAAATATCTTTTAATCATGATCAAGTTTTTGCATAGCAAAAGAAAAAAAAAACTATGTGCAATTTCTAGATAGCCAGTTAAGATGAGATGCAACACCTAGCTTAATTCTAGCAAAATTAGCAAAATTCTAATTTTTACCTAATTCTTCAGTTGAACTGGGGTATGAGGAGGCCAATTGATTTTCCAAGGTCAAATGATGAATCAGTAGTTGGTCAGGGAATGGAAAAGAAGACACTTTCGATTCGTCAATCTACTATAACCACCTGATAACCCAACTACACTTGGCAAGAATACAATACCACAGTTATTGGTTTTCTACGTTTTGCAACTAAATAAAGTAATAGCAAAGAGCAATTATATTTCTGTAAAATCCCGCAAAATGGACTGTCTTCAAGTTTGCTTTCTGCAAATCACAACCAATAAAATATTTCAGAAAGGAGCAATTTCAATTTGGTGAAATATTTGTTTTTTAGAAAAAAAAGATATATGACAAAAATGTCTTCAATATATCAAAAGGTAAGACAGTTTGGGAAGAATACTGTGACCATATGGAACCATAATGTATTATGTGGTGGGAACAGAAATATCAAAAATAAAATGTGACTACCATAAATAAGGCATAACATTAACAGAATTTTTCTTAGTAAAAGAACATATGGAATCTAGTGGTCTAGGCTATAAACATTGTATTTTGTCTGATTTTCTAAATCCCAGTAACATCTATTTGTAGTAGTGTTCTATTACATACAATGTTTCAGTAGAATATAATAGACCTGTGTTGTAGATGAGAGAAGAGAGGTATCAAACTTGGAATAGCCTGCCTTTTGAATATGATGGAGAGTAGAAATAATGGTTTACCTTTTGTATGGAATATTTTCTTTATATGTACATAAAAGAAAATTAAATTATTTCATTTCTATGAACTATTTAATGGTTCTAAATTATAAAAATATTCAAAACACTTCCAGAGAAACAAAAAGCCTAGGGGGATGACTTTGAAGAGATTCTGAAAAATTCTTGATGAGGTCTGGCATCATATTTTCTTTCTTCCTTTTTTTTTTTCTTTTTTATGTGTAGAAAATATCATCCTCTCATTCCAGTAATCCCCACATCCATTGACTTTTCCTCCTTCTCTCCATCTCTTTCTTGTTCTCTTCCTTTCTGTATGGCTTATTTATATTTCTATTTATCCGTCTTCTATCTCCAACAACCAAAGTTTTGAGACTGTTTAGTTAAGAATATAGGGAAGTAAAATAACTAGATCTGAGTCTTAATTTTTTTGTATAGCATCTTGTGAATCCAGTTAGGTAATAATTCCACAAATGACCTGAGTTGTCAGTGTGTCTTCAAGAATTCATGTGAACACACACACTCTCTCTCTTACACACACACACACACACACACACACACACGAGGAGTGGAGAGGAGTGCACCTAAGAAAGCAACTTTCAAACTGTACTTTGAGTAGAACTAAGAGAGTTCCATGCTGTGTGTGTGTATATTTGTGTGTGTGTTTGAGGTGGGAAACATAGGTGCCCATATAAATTATATGGCCCTCACCTGATTCAAGTCAGGAAACCTTTTAAGCCAGGTAGTCATTTGGGTAAATTTGTGATTTGAATAAAATGTTCTGAACCTTGAGGAAACTTTGAAAATTAATTCCTTAGGAGTTGCATTGTTTATTAATAGTGAAGTTCAATCCATAAGGTATAGTGAAGGGAAATAGTGGTATAAAATTATATGCTTTTATTATATCTTTTCAGATGTTTGCTGAGTTCTTGTGTTTGTGACACTATTCTAAAATTATAGCAAGAAGACTAAGATTATCAGAAACACTACTTTCAAAGGTCACTAATCTATGGAAAATAAGGCTTTAGCATAGCGATGAGGAAGAGATTTTGCACAAAAGATATGGTAGGTTTGGGACTTAAGAAAGGGAAAAATGGTAATCAAAGGCACAGAAATAGGAGTTTTGCAGTGTATTCAGGAGAACTTTCAAAGAACTTCAGTTTGCCCTGCCTGTATGTTATAAAAGAGACAATAAGCAGGAGATAAATTTGGAAAGATGTCTTAAGAAAAGTTCACAGAAAACTTTGAACACCAGACTTGGAGGACTTTGCTTGGGTTATATAGTATAGGAGGTGGATTGGCTCTTAGCATCCACTAGAATCTCTTTCTATTGTGCATTCCTGTACAGTAGAGGGTAGAAAGTGAAATAGCCTGTTTCCTGCTACACCAAGTAGCTACGATTCTGATGGAAGATTAGGTTCTACCATTTTTGATGCATTTGTGGGACATTTGGAACTGTGGAATTTTTCTGCGTTCATATCCGACTTTCCAGCCTCTGGCTTCATGGACGCCAAGCAGCAGACAGTGTTTGCCAAGTGGAGGATAGCAGCAGCTTGTCATTGCTGGAGCACCCCGTTCCATGAACGCCTCTCAATTTCCCTCCACCCTGACTGCGCACACTTTCCTGGTAAGCCAGTTGGCCCGTGTGCCTGTGGAGGGTACTCTTAAGGCCCTGCCTCTGAGCTGTTCAACCATACTGTAAGCCCCCCAATCCCTTTTATTAAATTGCTGGAAGATGAAGACATTTCTGCATCATGCTTCCAAATCCTAAAAGAAACGTTGGGTTTGCGAGGCAATGCAGAGATCCCAAATGTTTGAAAATTTTTGAAGGAGGTATATAATATCTTATTTCAGATGGACCTTCTCAGTTACGTTTCCCTTAAGCCAACTAAGGGTAAATTACATTTCATGCTGGATGGTGCACAGAGGCGGCCCAAAAGTGTTCTGTGAGATGAGGAAACTGTGGGAATTAAAAATAAATGAGCTCCAAATGCAATGTGTGTTCTGGCAAGAGTGCTGATTTCAGATTTGAAACCTTAGGAGTATCGTCTTACTATTATAGCAGTCCATAATGGAAGAGGGAATAGAGAAGTTCTTCCAACCACGAGAACAGAGTAATTAGGAAAGTAGCTTGATTTCTCCATTCTTACCTAGGAAATTATAAATAATTTCTTGTTGCCTGTGGAATAGAAGGAAAATAGAGAGCAAACCTGTGCTGCAAACCATTCTGACTTTTAATTGCCTTGTCTGGCTGGTAAATCATAGTAAGGATATGGGAAGACACAATAGCAAAAATGGGTTGAAATTACTTTTTAAGTGTTTAGAACCATTGAGAACATTAGGTCTGAAAGAAACCATCGATTGTGGATTATGAATTTTAGCTATCATCCGTTCTTAGGTAGAAATGGTGATAAAAAAGTAGTGAGGTTTCCAACTCATCCACTTTTTAGTAATTTAGCCCCTAGGTCAGGTGAAAAGAAATTGACTATATTCTGTAGCAACTGTATCAAAAGAGCATCAGATGGTTGATGCCAATGAAACAACAAACAGAGAAATGGAGAAAGACAGCCATCACTGTAAAGGGACGTATTCTGATTTTTCCCCAACCAGCCTGTTTTATGTCAGTGAAATCAGGCAGTGGCCATGGAGCTGGTGGGACACAGCCTCCAGCTTCCTGGACACTGTGACTGAAGCAGGCTTATGTCCTCAGTGTTTGGGTGCTATCTGGATCAGAGGACATTCTTCAGCATAACCAAGTGTTTGTCGGTTAGAAGACTCCTGCTATCACTTGTCCCCTTCCTTAGAGTTGCCAAGGCCCAAGAACACTCACCTTCTGTTTTAGTTCTCACTGGAAGAGAATGAAATCCTTACTCACACAATGAAAGACTTTCAGGGACATTAAATTATAACATTGTATTTTCAGAGTAGGCATGGAGCCCAGGAGACTAAGACTCATTATGTTTCTATGTTCCTATTAAAAAGTTATATTCTCTAGACTAGAAAATGGAAACCTTCAAACTTCAGGATAAATATTTTATAAAAACTAAAATTACTTTAGACTAAGAAGAAGGAAGTTGCATGTTAGTAATGATGGTTTTCACTACTGAAAACAACCAACCAAGATAAAGCAAATTGGATGAGGAAAAATAAATATAAACTCCATGAAAGTGTAAGAAATTCACTATTTGGTTGAAGGATATTCTTAGTATTTAGAAAACAAATGAGTGTCATTGTCTTTCTATTAAAAATAAAAATATAAAAATACCTGTTAACATATACCCTTTGGAACAAAAGCACACAATCATTAAAATAGCTATTTACTGTGTGTGTGTGTGTGTGTGTGTGTGTGTGTGTGTGTGTGTTTCCATTTCAGATCTGCTTCTAGAGCTAAAAAATTAACTACCATTTTAGTTAGGAAAAAATCCATCTATTCCTCTGTATTCAGAACAGAGACACCAGTAAGAGTGTCTTTTCCTGTGCAATTGACATTTTAAATTTAAAATTTAAAAGTACCTAGAGGAATTAGCTACCATAAATCTAAACATTTTTTCTCATGTTGTAATTTAAGACATTTAGCATGGTGTAGTTAAATGACTTCTTTAAGGATACAAGGTAACAAGCACAAGATTCTTAACTTTGTGAATGCATGAGTTTTGGGGCCAACAGTGGTATTGGCATTTATTAGTTCTATGTCTTCATGCATGCTATGTAATCTATGTCTATTTTTTTTTTAATCTGCATTTTTATTTCTCGATTTCTTTTCTCTTTCAGGGATTAGTACATAAGGGTACAGAAGAATATCTATTATTAGTTGTTAAATTTGGGCTCATTTATTTCCAATATTGTGATTTTTCAAAATAATATATAATTTAATATGGCTATCTTACAATTATTTGATTTATTTTAAATAGTGAAAAGTATTTCTTACAGTTTAATAAGCAAGGGAATAATTAGTGAGTCTAGTTAGCTAATTAGAGAATAATTAGTCTAAACACAAAGAAACCCAAATAATTAGCTAGTCTAAACACAAAATCAACCAATATTAATGTCTGTATATTACCATTATTTCTAGTGTTAACTTCTTGTTGCTTTGACTGCTTTATCGTTACATAATGCCCATACTTTTCTCTTACTAGTTTTTATTTTAAAGTCTATTTTGATTGATACAAGTATAGCTACTCTAGCTTTCTTTTGATTTCCATTTGCATGAAATATCTTTCTTTATCCCTCTGCAATAATTTTAAATCAGTTTTAAAAGTTATTTTTAATTACACAACTAATATACTTTCATCAGAAAATTCTAACAATAAAAAATAAAAGTGTTTCTAGATGCAATGATAAAGATCCTACAATTTTACCATTACTTTTAATGTCTGCTGAGTTTTCTGCTATGCACCACTTAGCAAGGTAGAAAACTTCCCTTAGCTAGTGCTTTCTATTTTTTTATGTAAGTTTAATTTTATTAGTCTTTTTGAAATATTTTTCTCCTCTTACTGATAAGCCTTATTAGTTACATTAACAACTTTGTTGATGTCCACAATTGCTGCTTTCCTGGGATAAAACCCATAGTCCATGTATAGTCTTCCTTACATATACATGGTACAGCCAGATCCATTTATGCTGATATTTTATCAAATTTCAATTACAATATTCAAGTAAGAAGAGCTTCTAGCTTGTCCTGTGTCATACTTGGAATCACAGTTATGCTGGCCTTATTTATTTATTTATAGAAATTTTTGTATTTATTTGACAGAGAGAGCAGGGGGAGTGGTAGAGGGAGAAGCAGGCTTCCTGCCCAGCAGGGAGCAGGATGCGGGCTGGATCCCAGGACCCTAGGATCAGGACTTGAGCTTAAGGCGGACCTTTAAGACTGAGCCGTCCAGGCGCCCCTATGGTTGGCATTAAACAATGCACTGGGGACGTTTCCACTTTTTCTTGCTGTGAAGCAATTTCTATGTATGCAGGCTGATTGATAATCCTCACTGTTAAACACCGCAGGCTTATGCTTCTGTTTTAAGGTAATGTAGCAACAACACTTTCACATCTATGTTATTGTTCAGAGTTTCCACTTTTTCTTGAGTCAAAATTTAATATGAAAATATTAAATATATTTTATTTTATATAATATAAAAATATATAAATAAAATATTTAGAAATATAAAATATATAATAAATATAAATATAAAATATATAATATATAAATAAAAACAAATATTTATATTTATAAATATAAATATATAAAATATAAAATAAATATATATAAATAAAATATTTTATATAATATAAAAAATGAAATTTTTCATTTAGACTCTCAAATTTACTGGCGTAAAGTTTCATATCATAACTGTCACAAGAAAAAATAAAACAAAACTCTCTATAACCATTTATGTTCTTCTCATTCTTGATACTGTATATGTGTGCTTTTTTTGTCTTCTTTTTTTTTTAAGATTTATTTATTTATTTGACAGACAGAAATCACAAGGAGGCACTGAGAGGCAGGCAGAGAGAGAGGAGGAAGCAGGCTTCCCACTGAGCAGAGAGCCCAATGCGGGGCTCGATCCCAGGACTCTGGGATCATGACCTGAGCTGAAGGCAGAGGCTTTAACCCACTGAGCCACCCAGGCGCCCCTTTTTCTGTTTTCTTGATCAGCATTGCAAACTAATTTAATTACGTAATTACTTACTTAAGTGTATTAGGACTGGTTCTCGGGTATGTCATCAACTCTATTAATAAATTATTCTTTTTGATTCATAATTTTCTGCCTTCATTTTTCTTTACTGTTTTTATTTTATTCTTTTAGTATTCCATTTATTGGTATTTTTCTAGTTTATTGACTAAGAAATTGTTCAATTATTTTAAATCTTTCTCATATTCTCACATATGTATTGATGCTCTACCTTTCCTCCTGAAGACCATTTTTTCCCCCATGTCTATTGGCTTTGATATGTTGAACAGTAAGTTGAAATCAAACTTATTTCAGGCTGCGTGGGTGACTCAGTGGGTTAAAGCCTCTGCCTTAGGCTCAGGTCATGCTCCCAGGGTCCTGGGATCGAGCCCCGCATTGAGTTCTTTGCTCAGTGGGAAGCCTGCTTCCTCCTCTCTCGCTGCCTGCCTCTCTGCCTGCCTCTCTGCCTACTTGTGATCTCTGTCAGATAGATAAATAAAATCTTAAAAAAAAACTTATTTAAAATATTTTAAGTTTGATTAGCATTTATTCAATGCCAAAGTTATTTAGTAGAGAGTTTTTAACTTTTCAATTGGGTAGAGTTTTTTTTCTTTTTTCTTTTTCATTTCCTTTTATTGCCTTTCTCTTTTTATTACTTGTGGAAAGAGGCTTCTGTGAATTTTGCATTTTAGAAATTATAGAAATTTTCTTGTAGCTTACCAAGTGCTCGCTTTTAGTGAACAGCCCATGTCTGTTTAAAAAGAATGTGTATTTAACATTTATGAAATACAGATACATAGAAATATGGACCTGTAAATCTCTATTTCTATATATGTGCTGTAACTTAATTTTTGGTTCATAATCTGTCGATTTTTGAAAATAATACCTAAAAATCTTCCACTATCATTTTCTATTTAAAAAATGTCTCCTCTTGTTCCTTTCAATTTTTGCTTTAAATATTTGATGCCTGGTACATCTCTTCAAAAAATTCCTATATGGTTAGTTTTACTCTGTTGATGTATTTTATTTGTGCCATTAGGTGTTAGGTCTTGTTAGATGTCTCGCCTTGTGAAGAACTCATAACTGGATATTTTTCCAAACAATATGAGAATCTTTCTCTTTAATAGTGACACTTAACACAAGCTTATTCACACTATTTTGATTACAAATACATTTGTACTTATTTGTACAATTTTATTTTATTTCACTTCACTACTGTGGTTTTTGGTTTCTGCTATAGACTGAATGTTTGTATTCCCACGAAATTCATGTGTGGAAACCTAGTCCCCAGGATCATGGTGTAGAGAGCAAGATGGAATCACTCATGTCAGGCAAGGGTCTCGGTGAGGCAATAATGCAGGCTGTTTCAGATGCTGCAGCTACAAAATGCCGCCGGGACCAGCCCCTGCTGAGGACACCCCAGAACTAATAGCAAGCAGCAGCAGAGGAGGTCCACAGGGGCCCAAGCCTGATTAAAT
Source organism: Mustela erminea (assembly GCF_009829155.1). NCBI lineage: Eukaryota > Metazoa > Chordata > Mammalia > Carnivora > Mustelidae > Mustela > Mustela erminea. The sequence continues at coordinate 105,379,031 of NC_045617.1, read as the reverse complement.
CCCTTTAAAAAGGGAGGATTTCTGCGCGAACTCTCAGACTCTTCAGACACTGACATTCTATGCCTGACCACTTAAAAAAGACAGCTGCCACCAATGAGTTTGCCTGACTGATCTCTGTACAGAACCGAGATCCTTCACTGCTTGAAGGTGATAAGCAGTAAGTGCCAAGAGCTGAGCCAGACTGGACAGAGGTTGTATCTCAACTGTGCGCCTGAGACGCTCTTCGGTTTGGTTTGTTCACTTCCTACCCCCCCGGGTATCTTTGTTGTGTGACTTGTATTCTGCTTTGTGTGCCTGGTAAGAAGCCAAGTTAACCACGCGGTAAAATGTCATTGAGTTTGGAATCCTGAACCTGCTTCGTAATTATGTTAACCTCGTCTAATGACTGAATGAAGCCACACTGTGAAAGACGCAGCTTGTGTGTGCCTTCATGGCGTGTTCATGACACATGGTGTTTGGAGGTGGGACCTCTGGCAGGTGATTAAGTCATGGAGCTGGAGCCTTCATGAATGGGATTGGTGGCCTCATGAAAGAAATCCCAGAGAGTTCCCTCACCCTTTCCGCCAAGGGAGGACATAGCAAGAAAATGTGAACTAGGAATTCAGTCCTCACCAGAGACCAAATCTGCCAATGCCCTCACCCTGAACTTCCCAGTCATCCAGTCTATCCATGGTTATTCCAATATAGCAGCCTGAATAGACTAAGACAGTTTCCATTTTCCATTACCTACCATCCTCTTTCCCTCCGTTCGTTTCTTTCTTTCTTTCTTTCTTTCTTTCTTTCTTTCTTTCTTTCTTTCTTTCTTTCTTTCTTCTAACTCAAAGAGTTTTCTTTGGTTAATACTTATATAATCACATAATTCTCATTTTTATATTATTAAGGTTTATGGAATTTATAATCTTTCATGAGAGTATAGTTCTCCTTATATAATTATAGTTCTAGATTCAAATATGCATCATGTTCTTTAGTCTTTTACCACAGCTGCCTTTATTTTTCTTGAATTCTTCATTTTAATTCATCTTTGATTAGTTATATTTTGCCATCAATACTTTTTTAAACAGGGAGTTTCATTATCAGGTTGAGATCTGTATCTGTTGCCTTTATCCATAATTCTGAAATTCAAAAGCTTAGAAAATAAAAAGGGGTGTGTGAATATGTTTGTGTGATTTTAAACCAATATTATTTGGCAGAATATTTTGACACGAACAATAAAACATTATTTATCATCTGTATTTTCTGAGGGTGAATATTGGTAAGTTTTTCTAAAGAAATACTGATGCATGTGATATGTGATTATAAGATGTGAGCCCATCCCCAGTCTTACCTAAGAAATAGTATAACAATCATACAATCTTTCCCAAATCCAACAAATTCTGAATTACAAAACAAATCTATTCTCAAAGGTTTTAGAAAAGGAATTGTGGGCCTATATACAAGGGGCAATGTTTTGGGGTAAAAAAAAATAACTTGAAATACAGCTTTTTTCTCTCTGGATTTTGTAGATATAGTTTCAACATTTTTTTTTACTAAATTTTGGTATAGCAAAGCCTCAAGCCACTCTGATAATTTCTAACTTCTTTGTGACTTGTTTTTTCCTGCCTGAATATATGAAGAAGAGTTTGTTTGTTTGTTTGTTTGCTTGTAAAGCAGTGAAATGAAATAATTTATTGGGGGTATGTCAGTTTTTATTTCCATATTATCATTATAGCAGTTAACATTAGCTAACTGTATTAACTCTAGGCCCTATATTAGCAGTGAGCCTTTTGATGCATTTCTTTAAGCCTTCCCCTTTCTTCAGAGAAATTTTCATTATTTAAATAAGATTCTAGATTTTTTTTTTTTTATTATCTGTTTTTGTGTTCTCTAATTTGGAGAGACCATAATCCTTATGTTGGCTCATTTTTATATTTTTTCTTTATCCATTTTATTTTTTTAAAAGATTTTATTTATTTATTTGACACAGAGGGAGAGATATCACAAGTAGGTAGAGAGGCAGGCAGATGAAAGGGGAAAGCAGGCTCCCTGCTGAGCAGAGAGCCCTATGCAGGGCTCGATCCCAGGACCCTGAGACCATGATCTGAGCCGAAGGCAGAGGCTTAACCCACTGAGCCACCCAGGCGGCCCTCTTTATCCATTTTAATGATCTCCTACTTCTTTTAGTCTATAAGTTTTCTACTTGATTTTATCTCTAGCCAGATGTATTGCTAGTTTATTTACGACTTTTGTCCAAGTGCACCAATGAGTTCAGCAGTTTCTGATTTCTATTTCTGTCACATAAAAAAGACATGTCATGTGTTTGACATATAAAAAGCTGTATGTATTTAACATATAGAGCTTTGTGAGTCTGGGAATAAGTGTACATTTGTGAGCCCATTGCCATGTAGAGTGCTTGTAACTAACAATACTGTATTGTATAAACTATATTGTATATAATATAAACCCTTAAACACCATGGGTCTGACCTGTGTGGGTCCACTTACATGAAGATATTTTTGATAAATACCACATAGTACTCTAAATATATTTTCCCTTCCTTATGATTTTCTTAATAACATTCTCTTTCCTTTAGCTTATATTACTGTAAGGATACAGTATATAAGGCATATAATGTACAAAGCATATATTAATTAACTTTATTAGTAAGGCTTTTGGTCAACATTAGGCTATTAGATTAGTAGTTAAGTTTTTGGGGAGTCAAAAGTATATGTGGATTTTCAACTGTGCCAGGGGTTGGCACCCCAACCCCCTATATTTTTCAAGGATAAACTATATTTAAAATTTTCTAAGATCTTGTGTTAAGTATTGGATCTTATGTTAAATATTCTTACTGCATGTCTTAGTCCATTTGAGCTGCTATAACAAAATACCCAAGACTGGGGAGCTTATAAACAACAGAAATTTATTTCTCATAGCTCTGGAGATTAATGTCTAAGATTAGGGTGCCAGGACTATGGGGTCCTGGTGAAGACCCTCTTCCAGCTTGCAATTGGACATCTTCTTCCTGTGTCCCCCACATAGTGGAAAATGTGAGGAAGCTCTTGGGGGGAGGGGGTCACTTTCATAAGGGACTTCCACTTCTATGACTTAATTACATCCCAAAGACTCCACTTCTTAATACCATCACCTTTGGGATTAGGATTTCAGTTTGAGGGAGGCGACACAAATGTTCAGACCATAGTAGTACCTCTATGTAAATGAATGAATGAATGAATGAATGAATGAATGAATGAATGAAGGGGAGGACACTCTGGGAGGTCTAGACTGGTTTCTTGATCAGTCTTTTGCATGTTATATTCCCTTCTCAAATTGTTTTGATACACATAGTTTCCTTGCATCTTTTTTGTGTTATTTGTTTGCATCTTGGCTCTTACTCTGTGGGAAAGATTCATTCATCCATTTGTCTGATTTAATAATGATGAAGTCTCAGTGTCACTCTTCCTACTTTTTTTTGAGCCTTATTTGTCTTCCAGTCCGAGCTAGGGATTGAGGATGAGGTATTTTGTTCTCTCTCCATTTCGGTAGCCTGACAGCAAAAATAGTGGGTTGAAAAATCTCAGCACTGTCTTTTAGAATTCTTTATTGGAGAATCTACTCTTTTAGGATTTTTAAAAAGTCACTCCACTTTCTTGTTTAGCTAATCTACTTCTGGGAGACTCTTTTCAAGTTTCATGCTGCCTTCCCCATGGAGAGGTGGTTCTCAAGTATGGTCAGGTTTTGGCTTATGGGGGTACTTTGTTTCATTTTTTTCCTTATTTCTTTTTTTTTTACTATCTCCTGAAATGCCATAATGCCATTATAGTAGAAGTCAGTATATTTGTTTTTAACTCCTATTCCTACATTCCTTAGCTGTATGATTTGGGGCAATTATTTTTACCTTACCCTAATTCAGTTTTCTCATTTGTAAAATTAGAATAATAATAGTATTTGCTCAACATTCATAAGAAAACTGAATGTGCCAACATAGTATGTACTTAGTGAGAGTTCGCTATTTCATCAGTTGGGGAAATAAAATTTCTGTCAACAACCTCTCCACAATTAATATAGAAAGAAAGAAAACTGATTTATTACTACATAAACTCATCAATGTACATGCATGTAGGTAGCCTGCAAAAGACTACAAAATCAAAATGAAATTTTACAATTTTATACACTAAACCAAAAGAAAGACCAATAAAACTTATCTTTTTGACAGACAAACTGTTACTTCGGGAGATAGATTCCTAAGTTAACTCTGGGGGTATGTGACTCCATTTCCAGAGATGACAAGGTCCATGAGGTTAGAAATATCTCTCTACTGGAAAACAGGAGCCTGGGTTTATATAAACCCCGGAGAGATTAACTGACATCCCAGAAGGGTAAAGCTAAGACTCTGGACTATTGTTTCCAAGGAGATCACTACAATCACCAATATTATGATTATTACTCGATCTTCAATTTGTTTCTCTCCAAATGGTGCTTGGGGGGATGAGGTGGGATTGTTATTTACTCCTGTTCTGCCTCCAGGAGATGGGGGAAGGAGGAGGAGTCCGGCGAGGCCATATCACACGTTACATTTGAGATTGTTCATCATTCCTAGTTTGTGGATGACGAATCGTTTGTTATTAAAATCCTTGCTTCTTTCTTGTATTTTGTTTTCAGCATTGGGGAAGGGAAGCTCTGTGATTCATCTTCACTCTAACATTTTACCTAGAAATGCCAACTTTAATTATTTTTCTAGGTGGGTATGTCATGCACACACTTAACCATTTTTAATTGTCTTTCATGCTCAGACTTCGTATCCATAACCTAACCTCAAAAAATGTTAATCCTTACATCCACATTTAAAAGAGTTTTTACCATAAGAGACTCTTAATCTCACAAAACAAACTGATGTTTGTGGGGGGTCGTAGGGAGAGGACATAGGGGTTATGGACACTGGGGAGGGTATGTGCTATGGTGAATGCTGTGAAGTGTGTAAACCTGGTGATTCACAGACCTGTACCCCTGGGGCTAATAATACATTATATGTTAATAAAAAAATTAAAAAATACAAAAGAGTTTTCAAAGGACTGAACAGGGGGTTCAAAAGAAATCCAAGAGACTGGGTGTAGGTACTGACATTTATATGTAAACAATTGTTTTAAAGAGAATTGCTGCTGAAAATACGTGGTTGCTGCTGGCAGCCTGTGGCCCTCCACTGTCTCCACGGCTGTGAATTGACGCCCAAGTGTTATTAAAAATGACCAGGGCTGGCGCAACCCTGTTGAAGGCCAGGAGCTGATCAGCCCGTATGAACGCAGACGGTAATTGAATGTCTACTGTTCTGTATGCAGCCACCTACAACTTCTTGCACAAACACATTTCTCACAGTGGTGTCATCACTAATGAAATTTAGGAGGGAGGAAAGTCTCCAAATTAGCAATGCGTCACTTAGAACTTCCAGCCCGCTCTTTTTATAGCTTCCCTCCAGTAGCTCATCTTACCTTCTGTAATCATCACCAGAACGAATCACTTGCTCCTTGTTAAGCTTTTATCTCCATGAAGTGAAGGTGACAATGAAACACTTTTCCGTAAGACCTTCTTGGCAGCTATCCCACAACGCCTGCTGGCCTGTTTTGATCCCATTCCGTATGTCCACAATTTAAGTGGCAATACAACTCTCTCTGAATTGTATCATATAGCCCCGCAGGGCACAATCCTGTGCTACCTGGTTCTGGAAATAATCTTTTCAGCCTATTTCAATTTTTACATTAAAGAACTGGCTGCCTGAAATTTGATGATTACAGGCTTGTAAGGACAGGATCAAACAGAAGAAGATGCTAGCAGGGAGTCAAATGTTAGGGTATTATTCTGCATACATAATAGACTCTTTGTTCTCTTTTAATAAATTTGAAGGCATCAGTAGTGTTATTGACTCAGATATGTCCCCGTAGTTAGTTATTCTTACAAACTCATTTTAATGAAATGCTTAAGTGCAATACCTTGTAGAAAAGTAATTTCGAAGATGAGCTAGCAAATATTTATTGATTGCTGGAGAGCTTAAAGAGTTAATATATAAATGAGTTTCACTCTGGAAAACTTCCCATTTAATGAATCTCAAAGAAAAAAAATAAAGTAATCAATTATTTGTCTCTTGATTAAAGACTGTGTGCATTGATTTTCTCATAGGAAGAATTTCATTTTCTTCAAATGAAATTAGTGTTAATGAACAGATAGTTGTCCTTTTGCTTAATCTGTCAAGTGTGTTTGTTTTTATCTCAAATATTTTAGAATTATTCTTTGTTAATTTAGTAATTCTTTAATGATATAATTTTTCCTGCCAGTATATTTACAAATGAGGAAGTAAAGATTCATGGCTATTGTTAAGGATTGATTTTTCTGTTCATTGAAAAACAATTTACTTGAAAGTGAGTGTATGGTTAGTCATTACTAGGTTAATAAACATAAATTTTTACATTCAGACCTAGTAAACTGAAAAATTTGTTAGCCTAACCTTTAAATCAACAACTTCACAGTGTATTTTCCTATTTATACTTTGAAGATGTTTATGTGTTAACAAATAAAGAATGAAATTACTCAATTAATGATTATAAAGTTTTTAATGACCACATCAGCCATTCATTTTAAATTTAATCACGAAGGTATTTTTGTTTGCTTTTATTGGTACCTCTTTTTCCTGATTGGTATGTAGCTCCATTTGAAAAACTGCTTTGACTTCAAACTTTACCATGATGATGGGAGTGCAGCTCAACAACATCTCTTTATAAACAAATTTTAATATCCACTTTAAACTTACAGGTATAAACAGGTAGTTGCCTATTTTTTTTTAATTTTATTTATTTATTTGAGAGCGAGAGAGCATGCATGCGAGAGAGGGAGGAATGAAGAGGAGGGGGGACTGAAAGGGAGAGAATCTCCAGCAGACTCTACACTAAGCACAGAGCCCTAAGCAAGACTTTGTTTCACAGCCCTGAGATCATGACCTGAGTTGAAAGCAAGAGTCATAAGCTTAACTGACTGAGTCACCCAGGTGCCCCCCCAAATTGTCTATTTATAAATACCAAATTAGCTACAGCACACCCATCTTGCTTATCCTCACAACTTTTAATAAGTTAAACTTCCTGAGTCCAAGAAGCAATTTCTTATTATTCTCTCCAGCCTGCAGCTCTAACCCTGTTTCGACAGAGGCATTCAGTAAGTTTGGGTTAAGCTACTGCCCAGAAGAGGTATGACAAAATTGCCAGAGACACCACGCATAAATCCACTAAAGGACTCTTAAAAAAATATATGAGTTAGATGTACTATTTTAAAATGAACTCGATCTGTTATCACTTTTTTGCTCTCTGTTATCTTATCTCTGAAAATTTTTCATTGCCTTCTTATCTTTCTGTGCAACACATGATAATATGAGTCTCTTCCCTGAACACTTTTGATTTGACCTTTCCAAATTTCCATCGCCATCAGTGTGCCATCTGTTTTCATGATGTACTGGAGTATTCAAGTAAAAGGCTTAAAGCTGAATTTCACTTTTATTGTATATTTTCCGCAGAGGTTTTATTATTTTTTAATCACTCGCTGAAAACTTATTGCATTTCTGCTTTGCAGTGGGTTGTGAATAAAACAATCTCTAATCTCATAAAGTTCACTTTCTATCCCTGTGTTTTCTTAAACAAAAAAACCAGTAAAATGTAGATCATGTAAATGATATACATATGAAGCAAACAACTGAAGTTTTACAGAAATTATACAGTAACAACAATAGTAATAACTATCACTTATGGAACATTAGGCAATTTATGGACATTGACTGTATTTACAGTAAAGTGAATGTGGCTACTGCCATTGTTATTTAACAAATAAGAAATTTGGGACCCAGAAAGAAGTATATTTGAGATTCTTGAATATTGAAAACTATAATCAAAATGAATGAAACACACCATGAATAAACTTTCAATATAAAGTTCTAATTCTTTGACCTGACATTCAAATCCTTTCACCATCTGCCTTTTGAAGTACAGCTATTGCTAATTTCTTCTTGATATTTCACACTATGATCGTCCTCTCTGCCCCACTAAGCTGGTGTCAGATGGTGGGAAGAACACTTATTTGGAGTCTAGTTCTTATGTGACCTTGGACAAGTCATCTCTCTCCCCCCACAAGTTTTTATTTAAATTCCAGATAGCTAATATACAGTGCAATATTACTTTCAGGTGTAGAATAGATTCATCACTTCCGTGCAACACCGGACACTTAGCGCAAGTGCACTCCTCAGTCACCATCACCTATTTCACCCTCCCCCCACCCACCTCTCCCAGTTGGTTCTCTACAGTTAAGAGTCCGTTTCTTGGTTTGCCTATTCTTTATTTCATTCATATGTGCAATTTAAGAAACAAAACAAATGCACATAAGGGGGAGAAAGAGAGGCAAATTCTCCTCGAATCCTCTAAATACTCATTTGAAAATGGGAAGACTGCATCATGGATCCTCTGAGGCTATTTTTCAAATCTTACTTACAAATTTTCTTTCTTAATTTTACTTTTGCTCTTCTTCTTCTTCTCTTAGCCCGAACTGTCTTCTGCCTGAATCCTACTTATTACTTCAAGTTTATCTCAATTCCTCTAATCTTCCCAAATTACCCAGTGCACCCTGAGAGCTGTGATTTGTAGTGGTAGGAACTGATATGCTTTGTTGTCAGTTCAAGTTCCCCTTACTGTGTGGTGACCTGTGGCGGAGGAAAAGAAGTGGAGTGAGAAGCCAAATTGAAGTCAATGCTTATGTGTTTGGAGTGGGAACTGAAGCATAAACTTTCAGATGAAAAAGATCGTGTGCATAAAATAGCAATAAAAGCAAGTCAAGACTGTGGGATGGTGAGCAGAGAATGACGAGATAGGATTTTGGATTGCTTAAAGGACAGGATGGTGTTTGTGAAGGTGAATATACCGTTCCAAACAAGCTCCTACTATTATGAGATATTTCATTAGGGCTGAGATTGTTCTTGACCCTGAGTGGTCTTCAATAGCAAATGAAGTCTTCAACAGCAAATCTTGGTGAGGAGGTTTGTGTTATAGTTTAACTTTGTTAGTTCTCCATTCCTTGCAGGTCAGTCTCAGGTGCTTTTTAAATTCTCAATTTAAATTGTTTTATTAAATGTTACTTTCGTATACTTCTTAAGCTCATAGACATTTCCATGACCCCTTTTTAGTCATTTCTTTAAAGGTTTCCAAGGGAAGTAATTTATTTTTTAATTTTTTAATTTTTTTGCTTTTTAAAACCTTATTTCAACATAACTTGCTTACAGAAATACACTCATATTGGTTAATAGAATGTAATTTCGTTCTCCCTCATACTAGCACAATTTGGACCTAAAATATGGTCCATGGTTTAAGCCTTAACAAAAAACAAAACAAAACAAAAATTTGCAATGTTTTATTTTTCACCTACCACCAATGTATATAAAAGAGCCTCTATCACACGCTGCTACAGCAGGCCCCAAGAACTTTGAGAAATTAACCTTTGGTTTGTCTCAGGAAAATAACACATTGCACTACAGAAGTTTATAAAATCGGTACTACTGAAGAGGAAAATTACCCAGAGCAGGCCCAGGCCAGGAGGCCCCAGAAGATGGAAAGTTACTAACAATAAATAGAGCAAGAGATAACCAGCCCCTTCTGCTTCTGTAAACACATTGCTTCCCGCCGCAGGTTCCCTGCACTCCTGTTTCCAACTAAAGCAGTCCAAGCTCCCTCAGTTTTTAAACCCACCTACCAGTGGTGGGCATGGCCCTTGGAACCTGCCTGCAGTCCCCTAAAAAAGCCCTATAACCCAGTTGCCCGGGGCCCAGAACTTTGAGCAAGAGCTCCTTTGGGAGGACCTTGCAGACCAGCTGTCTTTCTGATTAATGCAAATAAGAAAATCGAGTTTCTTCCCAGCTTTTCAAAGTCCAGAACTGGTACTATACTATCACAAGGTAGGCAAGGCATTCTTCTGTTGTCAACATTTATGCATGGACCTGCAAAGAGTTTTGCTTCGGTTTAAATTTGCATTAGCACTCATATGCAAAATAGTCCTCAAAGTTAAAGACCACATGACTTTAGAAGTGACTGTAAAAAATAAAATGGTCCTTCCTGGAATACTAGAGCAAAACACCCAGCCACAGTTATAAAGAGCTTTATTTTTAAAAAAGTAACCCCTTGTGAATTACACCTCAGTAAAAAAAAAGGAGCCCTCCCCCTCCACCCAGGATGCCTGGGTGGTCCCTCAGTTAAGCCTCTGCCCTCGGTTTAGGTCATGATCACAGCAGGGTCCTGGGATGGAGCCCCACATCTGGCTACCTGCTCAGAGGGAGGCCTGCTTCTCCCTTTCCCCCCGCCCCTCCTCCTTGATTGTACTCTCCCTCTCTCAAATAAATAAAAATAAAGTCTTAAAAAAAAAAAAAAGGTAACCTCAAGGAAGCAGTTCTGAAAAGAGGTGAAAATATAACTTAAAATATCTCGAAAACCAGTGTGAATATATTTTCAAAATATAGTTTAAAAAGATACATTTTCATAAGACTACCTATGATTAAGCTTATAAAGTATTCTAGTATTTCAAGTTTATCTTGGTTAATAAACATCAATTTACAAATATATTTACGTTTATCTCTGTTAATAAACATGAATTTACAATAACATGTTCACTTTTTATTCCTTTATCAAAAGGAAAAATTATAGTTTCAAGTCTATCTAGTGGGAAATAGAGAAAACACAAAGATTCAAACAGTTCCATGCAAATATCACATTTTTCAAATGGGAGTACTTCCAAATAGACCAGAAGTTCATATTACTAATATACTTTTTACTGAAACAATTTTTAACAAGTACAAATACATGACATTAAGATTCAGAACCTAATACATGCCTTATAATCAAGTCCTTGTTTTCTGGAAGAAACGCCTCAAGCCCCACTTAGTTTCCAGTAACAATATTTTACTGAAATGACTTCAGACTCACAGAGCAATTGCAAAGTTTTGACAGAGGGCTGCCATACATCCCACACCCAGCTTCCCCCAATGTTAACATCCTATATAACCACGGGAACTTTTTTGTTTTTTAATAAAAAATTGACATTGCCACAATAACACTAAACTAGTTTTTTTTTTTTTAAATATTTCACCAGCCTTTCCTCCAACGTCCATTTTTGTTCCAGAATCTTCAGTTATCATGTCTCCTAGTCTCCACTCTGTGACAGTTCCTTACCTTTCCTTGCTTTTCATGTTCTTAAAAGGTACTGACCTATTATTTTATAGCATGTCTCTCTGCTTGGGTTTGTCTGATGTCTTTCCATAATTGGACTGAGGTTATGCATTTTTTACTTGAATACCACCGAAATGTTTTACATTATCAGTGTGTTCTATCAGGGATACATCATGGTAACATATCCTAATACTAGTGACATTAACTTTGGTTGGTTGGTTAAGATTATGTCTTCTGGTTTTCCCTATTGTAAAGCTACTAGTTTTTCCTTTGTAATTAATAACCAAATTGGGGAAGATACTTTGGGACTGTGCAAATATCTTACTTCTCTTTAAATTTCCACTCACAAATTTTAGCATTCATAAATGGATCTTGCTTGCCATAGTTAATATGATGGTCTTCTAATGATGGTTTCTTACTGACTTCATTTACTCTAAATTTAACAACTGTAATTTTTCTGTAAGGATGAATCGCCTTTTCTCTCTGATATATTTACTTGTTCAAAATTTATATATTACTGTGGTCTTACTTTATGAATTCTAACCCAATACTATTGTTTATTTTATCTTTGAAATTATTCCAGCTATAGCTAATAGGAGCTCTTTCTCAATAGGTTCTGTGACTTTTCTACAGGTTCTCATCCTTTTGTGCATGTACTTATGTTATGAACAGCACAAGATGTTCCAAGTTCATCTTGTACTTCCCAGGACCCAGGCTGGAAATCAGGCACTTTACAAAGTTACCTTTTACTTAGAATAGTATTTGGGAACCAAGATCTGGATGCTAGATGTGCTCGTGGGTACTGGGGTATTATTGCTTCTAATCCCCTCTCAGTGAACAAAGATGGGAGATACACACACACACACATATACATATATATATATGCATGGTGTATATGTGCATATATATAGGGGTGTTATTAGTATATTATAGTATATATATATATATATATATATATATATATATATGTATATTATATTAGTATATGCACAGATACCCCCAGCTATCTCTATGCAATAATTCATGTGTGTGTATATGTGTGTATGTATCTATATTCTCTATCTATCTATCCATCCATCTACCTAATGTGGTTGGATCATTTATATTTATATTAGCTGTATTCCATTCTATCTTTTCTCTCTGCTTTTTATTTCTTTTTCTTGGTTGGTTGTCTTTGGATTTAATTGATTCAGAATTATGTTCTCTCAACTTACTATTTATGCCACATTTTGTATACACAAAAGTTTATAATATACATCTTTAATTAATGAGAGTCTACAGTCATATGTTATTAATTTCTTTACATCCTATGTAAGGACCTTACAAAATTATATTCCCAAACTACTCTGCCATTTTTGAACTATTGTCATATATTTACTTTTACATATACTATCAACAAGATATATTGCCTCCATTTCTGTTTAAACAGGCAGTTTTTATTTATTTATTTATTTATTTATTATTATTTTTTAAAGATTTTATTTATTTATTTGACAAAGAGAGATCACGAGTAGGCAGAGAGGCAGGCAGAGAGAGAGAGAGGAGGAAGCAGGCTCCTGCTGAGCAGAGAGCCTGATGTGGGACTCGATGCCAGGACCCTGAGATCATGACCTGAGCCAAAGGCAGCAGCTTAACCCACTGAGCCACCCAGGCACCCGATTTATTTATTTATTTTAAAGATTTTATTTATTTATTTGACAGAGTAAGATCACAAGTAGGCAGAGAGGCAAGGCAGAGAGAGCGAGGGGGAAACAGGCTCCCCCCTGAGCAGAGAGCCCGATACGGAACTCGATCCCAGGACCCTAAGACCATGACCTGAGTTGAAGACAGAGGCTTAACCCACTGAGCCACCCAGGCGCCCCAGCCGGCAGTTTTTAAAGCACAATTAAAAATAAGGGAACAATTAGTTCTGTTTTTTGGTGTTGATTAGGTTTCTGTCTGGTGAATAATTTCCTTTCTCATTTGGTGAAGTATATGTCTCTTGGACATGAATTCTCTGCTTTTGTTTGAGAAATTCTTTATTTCTCCTGTATTTTTAAAAGAAAGTTTCATATTTATTTGAGAGAGAGAGTGAGAGAGATCATGGGAACAGAGTGAGGTGCAGAGGGAGAAGCAGACTCCCTGCTGAGCAAGGAGCCTGACACGGGGCTCAATTCTGGGACTCAGGGATCATGACCTGAGCCGAAGGCAGATGCTCAACTGACTGAGCCACCCAGATGCCTGTATTTTTTTAAGGAAAACTGTTTTTTTTTGTTTGTTTGCTTGTTTGTTTGGTTTTTGTGGGTTTTTCCACCACCCCTCTCCCCGGGTCTAGAATTCTGGTTTGACTCTTCTCTGAATATTTTAAAGATTTCATTGTCTTCTGGTATTATTATTTGACAAGAAGTCTTGTTCTACTAATATATGTCTTCCTCTTCCTGTCATGTATCATTTTTCTCTAGATAAATTGAGGATTTTATATTTGCCTTTTGTTTTCAATAGCTTATCTATGGTATATCTGAGGTGTGTGTGTGTGCATGAATATGTTTTTGTGCATTTATATTTATCCTATTTGGAGTTCTGTGAGTGTCTTAGATTTTTTAGTTGCTTGCTGACATTATTTTTAGGACAGTCTTAAGGTAGTATTCCTTCCAATATTTCTTCTGTTACCTTTCTTTTCTCTTTCTTTTGTCTCCTGAGTTGAATACTCATCTGCCTCATAAATGTTGGATGCTGTATTATTTTTTTTTCTCTTCATGTTTCAGTTTGGATAATTATTATTGACCTATGTATTTTTACTGATTCTTTCCTCAGCTGTGTTATTTGCTTGTAAAAATGATGAAGGCATTATTTGTTTTTGTTATTGTGTTTTTCATCACTAGCATTTCTGTGTGATTTTTTTCTCATATTTTACATTTTTCTGTTAAAATTACCTACCTTTTCTTGCATATTATACGCTTTTGCTATTAGAGAGATTAATATTTTATCCAATTCAACAATTAAATTTATTTTACATTCCCCATCAAAAATTTTCCACATTTGTGTCATGTCTGACTTTACGTCTATCGATTGTCTTAGGGGTGTTTATTCTTCTAGCCATTCGGCATGTCTTTTGTTGAAAGATACACATAGATAGGACTGAAGAGGCGAAGATACATAATTTTTATGCTTTGTAAAGGACATGTCTTTCTTCTAGATGTGAAGGACTATATTAATCAAGTCAAGACTTAAGCTTAGTTTGAGTTTTTAATATTGCCATGGCTAGATACAGTGCACATTTGGTTTACTATGAGGACTGTTTGCCAGAAGACTTTTCTCAATGACTGATCCACGCATAGTTTCTGATCTTCTGTTGCATCTCAGAGAGCACCTGTGTCTTGTAGCTTTCCCATTAATATTTATCTATTACTTTTACACGGTGACTGTTTGCTTGAAGGTAACAGGGAGTTGTGCTCTGATGTTCTGATGAAGTCTCCTTTTGACAGGCACTGGCTTCCTGGGTCCTGGTACATGGTCTTCACAAGCACTCCTGCTCTTCTTCCAGGTCCAGACTGGGATCCAGCACAAATCTCCTCCAGTGGTGGAGTTGTTTTTATTTTATTTTTTCCCTTGTATCCCTTCTCCCAGTAGCAGTGACTTCTCATGAGTATTCAAAGGGTAGGATTTTCTGTTGTGTGTTCCGATCACAGATTATAAAGTTTGTCACACAGGAGAGATGAGGGAGAAACTGGACAGAATTCCATCTTCCAGTGGCTGCTGTCCTTCCGTAAGTCTATACCATGAGGCAGTCTTCTTCAGGATTATCTTTAGGCTTCTCTCAAGCACCTGATAAGGTTCATGGAGAGAGAGGGTGTGACTTGGTCTCCAGGAGATTCACCCTTCTCATTAGCCTGCACTCATCCTCTTTCGATACATCTTTCAGATTTTCTAATTGAAGTACAGAGACATAACTTTCAAAGAAGCAAATGTTTGCGTCTCATTTCTCCCTGCCCGTACCTGCTTCTCCCAAGGTTTCAACTTAGGTGCTTGTCTTGCAATTTCATCTCTCTGAAAGTTTCTTAAAAAGTCACAAACTTGCATCTAGCTCATCGTTTTTTCTTGAAGTAAGAATAGGATTAATGATGTTTCCAGCCCTCCATTTCCCTGAACAAAGATCAGAAATATTCATGGATGTTTAAACCTGGCATTTCTCCTGTAGTCTGAAACTTCCTTCTAATAACCACCTTTGGGACACCCTATGTTACTCACATTTTCTTGTATTTGCAGCTCTACTTCCTCTGTCATTATAGGATCTTCCTACTGTTTGAAACTATTCCTAGAGCTCCCACAAACAAGTTTAAAACCACTCACTTTCTTCTCTAGATACCATTCAATCATATCTTTCATTCTTTTCTTGGCATCTGATTCCTAACCTGTCCACAATTTTATGTAGGGAAACTAACATTTAGTTCATTTACATTTGTTGCCCCGAGCGCCCCCCTCCCCCACCTTAGAGTATTTCTGTATTTCTAGACATGGC
Source organism: Mustela erminea (assembly GCF_009829155.1). Classification (NCBI taxonomy): domain Eukaryota; kingdom Metazoa; phylum Chordata; class Mammalia; order Carnivora; family Mustelidae; genus Mustela; species Mustela erminea. The sequence goes on along the minus strand of NC_045617.1, from coordinate 105,363,323 downwards.
ATTTGATTATTCTTCTTTCCATCTTATCCAGACTTTCAGCTTTCTTTTTCTTTTTCTCTCAGTTGAAGTCTTACTTCTATGGTTTTAATTTTTACCACGATCTGAGTTTGTTAGATTCCCTGGAAAGCTGATTTTGAGATTGAGATATGTATCCTTTTAGTAATTTATTTGGGAAGGTCTTGAGATCAATACCTGTGATCAGAAAGAACGTTTGGACAGGGTGAGAAGCTGGGCTGAGGCATAGACTGGACAAAGCCTGCAGCATTTTTATATAGAGCTCTGAAGAGAGGACGCTGTTTAGAATTGTCTCTACCATTCTTAATCCTTCTTCCCCTACCCCACACAAACAAACCTAGCAGCTGAATCCATGAATGGATTTGAAATGGCTCAGAGAAGATTTGATCTTGGGTGTGGCTGTTCTTCTTAGTGAAAGGAATCTGTGAAGAGGGGTCCCTTTCCGAACTCTCAAAATTGTCAATATTCTCAGAAGCTGGAGGAGTAAGTGTCTCATTTCTGAACTGGAAGGGATTTGGAGCACACTGTAGTGTCCACTCAAGTGGATGAGCTCATATCTATGTATCAAAGACTCACCTCTCCTCTGACTGTCCAGTTGGATATTTTCCACACATTACATAGCATCTGTGTTTGGATTTGCCATAGTTATCTTTGTCATGATGCAAATTTAATGCTCAAGTCCATGCCATCTTCTAGTCAGGTTCTTTTCTTAAATCTGGTAATGACTATTAAGTGACTTCCACTCCTTGGATCTTTTGAATGAGTCATCTAAAATTTGCCTCCTTTTTGAGTTCATGTTTCCAACTGACAACCCAGTCTTATAACATTTTGAGGTGGAAGTTAGGTGGAGTGGGAAGTTAGGTTTTTTTGAATTATAAAAGTAATAAAAACTCACACAAAAAAGGAACTTGGAAAATAAAGGAAAATTATAATGAAGCCAGAATGACTTATTCCGCTGCCATTTAGAGAAAATATTGTTAAAATTTGGTGGCATTTACTTTGAGTCTTTTTCCAAGCAGTATTTACTTGATATCCTACCATTTAAATTATTCAAACTTCATTTTTAAAAATATTACAATGTAAATAACTTTCCATGTGTACAAAGACTGCTATCCTTCTGCTACCTTCTTCCCTCCAAAACATATACTGTATTCATTTCCTCTTCTCTCTGATTTTTTTTTTTAAAGCTAGTGCTATAGGCTCTCCCAGACTATCCCATAGTTAAGTATGTCTTACTAACCCTGTAAGAGGGTGTGCTGTTTATATTATATGGAATTTCCAGGAAATCTCTTAAAAATGGATAGAGGTAACACTTCTTCCTTTCACTTCCTCCTCATTGGAATATGGAAATAGTAGCAGGTTCTCTAGGCAGCCATCTTAGACCTGAAACTGTGCACTAAAAATAATGGAGCAAAAAGGACTGAGATACCCTATAGGGATCATGGGGCCACAATATGAGATCTAAATTGCCTACTTTACACTTCTATATGTGCGAAAAAAATTTTTAAGGATTTTATTTATTTGAGAGAGAGAGAGAACATGAGCTGGGGAAAGGGCAGAGGGAGCAGAGGGAAAAGCCAACTTCCCACTGGGCAGGGAGCCCAATGCGGGGATCCACCCGAGGACCCTGGAATCATGACCTGAGCCAAAGGCAGATGCTTAACTGACTCAGCCACCCAGGTGCTCATTACAGTTTCTATTTCATAAGTTATCTGATCCATTATCTGTGCATTCCTCTTGGTTGTACTTTGGGGTTTTTAACATTTTGAGTGAAGTTTGATATCTTTTTTTCTCAAATAGTTGGTCTAGTTTATTTTTTTTTTTACTTTAAATTATTTTGTATAGTTCAAAACACAGAGATATCAAATACATGAATCATTTTGTCATTTTTCCCTTTGGATTAGAAAACTTTCCTACAAAAAGAGATTTATAAATATTTACAAGAGACTATTCTAAATTTTTAGTCCTGGTTTTAAAATACTTAAAATTTCTTTAAATATTTAAATAAAAAATTTAATTTTTTATTTAAATTTAAATTGTATTTAAATTAAATATTATATTTAATATATTTAACATATTTAAACTATATTAAAATTTAAATTTTTATTTATATTTACATTTTAAATATTTAAATTTTCTGGAATTTCTTTTGGTTTAATACATAAAGAAAACATTTAAATTGCACCCCAATAATTTTTAATGCTTTAGCACCATTAATTTTATAATCCTCACCAGCTTCACACATCTGTAATGTTTTAATTATAGGTAAAGCTTTATATATGCAAGTGAAGAGAGATGACCTATTGGTGATCCATCTTGGTCCCCTCTGTCAGATAGAATAACCAATAGAGAAGAAGAAGCATTTCTGATCTGCACTTACTCCTCCCTACCCCATGCCTCTCCCAGGAGATATGTTTCTTAAGTATGGGGCCCATTAGAGAAAGAAAGTTCCACTGTTGGAACATGAGTATTAAATAAATGGATCCTATTTGTTTCCAGGGTTAAAAAGAAAAGTCTTGTCCTAGAATGTGGAACTCTACACAGTCATTGTCTCCTGTATCTACAGAAGACCAAAATAAATTCTGACATATGTATAAACTTGGGGAATATTCAGACCATAATATTATGTCTGAACTGTGGGCTATTGGGAGGCTATTTTTAATGATTTTTATTAATCTTTTAAATTGGTCTTTTAATTATTAGTAGTTTTTATGCACTGATCTTACATTGATCTTTCAAACAGATCATAAACTGATTTTTTAGAATTCTTTGGTGGGCCACCAGTTGATAAAACTAATTATTCTTAACTAACATCAAGAACTGAAAGAAAACTTGGTGAATATTTGAAATAAAATAGTAAGCTTTAGACAGCTAAGCATGAGAGATTCCTTGTAGATTATAGCTGTTTCATTATGAACCCAAACTGCTTATAGAAAGTTTCTTTACCTTATATATCACTTAGAATTAAACTTTTACTAAGTAAGTGCTAGAAAAATGAAATTATGTTATATTGAAATTAATTTAGGTTTTTTCCTTATGAAATATTCATGTGAAATGAATATTACTAAACTAGTGTAATCTGATTCCATACATTCAGGAAACACCAGTTTTTCATTCCTTTCCTTAGCAAAAAGAAGGTAGAAGTGCCAGGTGTAATCCAACATAACTGACTTTTATTATTAAAGGAGTTTAAACTTCAATAAAATGAAACTATTAAATACATTAAGAAACAAGATATGACTTGAATCTCATTTAAGGGTAGACAAGGGCTTCAAGTTACATATTTAAGCTAGTTCATCTATTTCTTACCAGGGGCTGGGCTTGCCTATTCATTTCCTTTTGCAGCTACCAAAGAAGTCATAGCTAAACAATAAATTGTAATTTAATGTCTCATCATTACTATCTATCCCATCATTCTAAGCAAAGCACTATAAAAAATTGGATGTATTCCAGTGCCCATGAACATTGTGGAATCTGTTTGTGTTTTATCTCAGAAGACAAAAGTAATTGAGTAAAATACCTCAGCTAAAGGAACTATTAAATTTTCCCCTCCATGCTGCTTTAATTTCAACATGTATCATTTGGTTATTTGTCACTCAAAGCTATATAAGTATGGTCGAAAGCTTTCTTTCTTTTTTTTAAAGAATTTTTTTTTAATTTATTTGAGAGAGAGAGAGAGGGAGAGAGCATGAGAGAGAGAAAACACGCAAGGGGGGGGGCGGGGTAGAGGGAGAAGCAGACTCCCCGTGGTGCAGGGAGCCCAACTCAACCCTGAGTTAATGACCTGAGTCCAAGGCAGATTCTTAACTGACTGAACCACCCAGGCACCCCGGTATGGTCCAAAGCTTTCTGTTCCTGGATCTAAACTGTATGCTAACAGTAGGTAAAATCAGAGAGAAGAAATATCCATGGAATTCCAGTGGACTGGAAGGGCCACCTGATCCTGTTACTCACAAGGTTGTACTCCTGAGTAACACATGGCATATAAATAATCGACAAGCTAGATCATACATAGGATAATATCTACCAATAATCTTGACAGTTTTCTGTCATGGCCTAACTGTCATCTTTAGGCGTTCTCACACTGTCAAAGAGCAACAACAATGCAAAAATAATAAACAAAAAGGAGGCTTTTAATCATCTTCTCCAAACAGTATCACTTTGAAGAGCTGTGGTCAGAACAAAGAATGGAATATTATTTCAATAAGAGATGCCTCAGTACAGATATATATTTGCCATCTACCACCATTTTACGACTATCAATTTCTTATAACCTTCTAAGAATTTCTTATAACTAATCTGTAAGTGACATCCCATTACTTCTGCCATATTCTGTTCATTAAAAACAAGTGCGCACTCAGTAAACACTTTGAAAAGAAAGGTGAAAAAATTCAACATTTAATTTCTGGCACCATTTTTACTTTGCTCCTAGGTCTATTCATATTCATTCACCTTTATTCACTTTTGATCTAAGCAAAACACAGAGCTTTTCATATAGAAGCTTTTACATACGTAAATGAAATGGCATTTAACATGCTAAACAGTATCATTTTTTTTTTCCGGAAGGAAATCTGTACAAATATCAGTAGCATAAACAATTAAGTTAACCTCTCCCTGAAATCACAGCTACTCTAAGAATGTCAGCATGTACAACAGCGCCAGAAAGACAAGTTGTTTGCTATCAAAGGGTAACAGCAGCACCATCTAATTTACAAAGCAAGCCATTTACTACCAAGCAAATATCAAATCAAGTTACTATAAAATTTTTTGATACATTAACATTTTAAAAAGTTTGAACAAATTACTACATACCAACATAGAATTATAACATTTCTACCCAATTCATGTTTATGAAATGATTTTTGGCATATATCTAATGAGAAGAAAATATGGCTAGAAAAGAGAAGAATTCACCACTTGAAAAAAAAATCAGTATCAGTATGGAGACACCGTGCATTGTGATCACTGCATATTTTAAATCAGTTTTCTGTATTTTTTACCTTATTAATCCTCAAGCTTTTTCTCTTCTTTTCTTCCATTGGACAAAACGTTTTGAGAGTCTAGATCCAAGGTAACACATCTGGAACAGAGATATAAAGCCATGGTGTATTCAGTTTTGTTGCTCTGTAATACATTATTACTCTGAACATAGTAGGTTAACGAACACTAATTACTTCATTGTTTTGGGTCAAGAATCTGGGCAGAGCTTATGTCTCAGGTCTCTCATATGGTTGGAGTCAAGCTGTGGGGCTGAGGTTGTGGTTTCTTCTGAAGGTCAGCTTCAAGGAGGATCCAATTCCAAGATCATGGCCAAGTCTTTGTCCCTGGTTCAGTGGGTCTCTCCATGGGGTAATCTCATGGACTCCCCCAGGGTGAGTGACCCAAGACATAGTGAGAGTGTGCTCAAGACAAAAGCCATAGTTTTCTTATAACCTAATCTGTTAGTGACATCCCATTACTTCTGCCATATTCTGTTCATTAAAAACAAGTAAACAAATCCAGCCTAGTGTAAGGGCAAGAGATCACACAAGCGCGTGACGACTAGCAAGTAGGGATCATTAAGAATCACTCATTTTAGAATCTGCCTTTCTTTAAGGAGCTTGTCCTATAGATATTTTCAACTTCAGATACCTTCGTACTTAACTTACTATGTTCAGAGCACAATATTTATTTAATGCAATTAAAGAATGAGCAGATATCTTATATTTTTTTATGGCAAGCATCACCTATTTCTTGGGAGATTTAATTCCTGCAATATCAGATGCAGATTTCCTTGCAATAGTTCCATTTCCAACATCTTCCTCTGCTTTCAAAGATCATACCACACTGGCTATGTAGGAGAGAAAAGAGCAGAGTGCCGAACAGAGAGTGCTGTAAAACAGTTTGTCCTCTTCCATTTGTGTCTGAGCTTCCTACTCCATTCTAGTCTAGTTGGATAATTTAGAGAAATGTTAGTTTTCATTCTCTTAATTTTTCCATCTCCCACTGAAGGCAATAATCATTTCTGTTTCAATGTATTATCTTGGTTGTTGGGGAGAATGGAAATTATAAATGGAAGGAAGCTGGGTAGGCATGTTGAAAGGAAATGGTGGGGATAATATCTAATGCTAATTTCTCATCTGTAGAGAAAGTTGTAGATGCATAGTATCATATGTATTGACTAAAAAAGAAAAGTGGTGATATTTCTTACACATCTGAGCTGTGGTTTCATGTTCAAACCCACTTATGGAGCCTTAAATTGGACCTTACTTCACTTTCCAAGGATGGGACTACAACCCAAACAAGAGAGAATTCTAGACATTGATTCTATAACATAAATTAGTTTGGAAAAAAGTTTTGGCTCCAGGAATAATTTAAAAACATGAAGTTATCCTGTTCAGTTTTTTTTCTTTAAATAAAAAGTCCTTGTTTTTTATAAAAGTTTATTTGTTTACTATATTAAGTAGTATTCTAAGTGTTTGACTTGACAATCATATTTTCTCTGAAAATATGTCAGTTTCCTTCCTGTGGGAATGAATAGAGTATAAAAGTTTTAAGCCTAACATGGAAATTAGAATTGATTTATAATAATGTGTTCTAAGATTTTTACTTAAATATCATACGTATTTCTCCACATAATTATAGCAATTATAATTTCATATGGTTAGATGGTAATTCAACAATTTCAGGTGTTAGATTTATTTTAAATCTCCCCTACTGAGGGACATTTTATGTTGTGGAATTTACTTTGAAAGTATTGGGGCATCTGGGTGGCTTAGTCAGTTAAGTATCTGCCTTCCACTCAGGTTATGATCCTGGGATCCTGGGATTAAGTCCCTCTGGGAGCCCCACATCCAGGGGGCTTCCTGTTCAGCAGGGAGCCTACTTCTCCTTCTCCCTCTGCCACTCCCCTTGCTTGTGCTCTCTGTCAAGTAAATAAATAAAATCTTAAAAAAAAAAAAAGTATCCATCAACATATGAGGAAGAGTAAGTGTGAGTTTGCTTGTTTGTGAAAGGTAAGTGTAAATCTGTTCTCAAGTTTTTAAGAACAATTCGAATATAACATGTTTTGGTAGATGGATTTTTTTCCCTTAAATAACTTTTCTGTGATTGTGTGGATTTAATTTACCTGATCCAGTACTAGTATAAATTAAGGGAAGAAGACATTAAATCTCAAATAAGATGAAAAGAAAATACTGTAACTTTTTTCTTGGTATCAAATCTGCCTTTAGATGAAATTTGTCAGTGGGAGGTTGGAAAAAGAATTATTACAGGAAATGTAGATAAAAAGTTAAAGATATATTTGAACATAGACCTCCACAAGATATTCCAAAAAGAGCTACCTAAACTTTGTTAAATATAAAACAAATACTTCCAAGAAAGAAGTGGGTTAGCTTTTATAAAATTTGCTCTGCGCAAGGATCTCTACAATAAGTTCTATTTTTGAAAGTATCTATAAATGTAGTCAAAGGAGTGATGACTATGAGGAATTCTGTTGACTTTTTCTCAACCATTAATAATTTAAATGGTTCAAAAATACTAGGGGAAATACCAGCTAATAAAAATCAATCCAATTAAAGCTAATTATTAATACATAAGTTACAGTACAGTCAACACTTGTTCACTAGGTAGTTCTCATAAAGCAGGCATATGTAGATCTCTTTCTCTTCGTATTCCCAGCCCAGAGAAAATACAGGACATGTGTAAAAGGCATCAGATAAATGTTTAGTGAAATCAGGTAGTAAAACTGACACCATGGTAGATCCAAATTTTTTAAATCACAAATACTATTCATGAGATCATTCTAATTCCCTACAAATGTAGTGTTCTACATTTTAGAGGTTTTATCCCACTTTAATTGTCTCCCATGTGGAACTGGTATCATTATCCCCCTTGCTCTATGTGCAATAAAAAAATCATTGAAAGTTGGCTCTATGTCATCTAATTCTTTAGAAGTGTGTTAGGAAGCTAGGGATTGGAACATAAAATTATGCCATTATAATATATACATAAATCAAACAGATAAATTCAGAGTAAATAATACTGAATAGGTGGCAGAACTAAATTACTTACTTAAACGTGCACAAGAGCTTTCACTGTTTAGAAATTACTTCCCTTCTCTTAGATTTGATTAAACCAAATTAGAACTAAACTCTTTTAGCATTGTATATTTACTTTGCACCTGCAGAGTCGACATGCATGTGGATAGCTAGGCCTTGACAAAAGGTCAAGAGCTAAGCTTTGAGGTGCCTACTACAAACATTAAATCCAGTAACTTGATAATGTCAATAGGAAAGTGTGGACCTTGTTTCTGTGTCTCAAATAAAAAATAAAATATGAATGCAAAAAAGCTACAAAAGAAAATTTCAATGCAAAGACATTTGTAACATCAGGATTTGAAATTCACTTCATTTTGAAATATTTGTTTTCCAGAACATTAGCCTAAAACACAAGTCCTGACACTGAATTATTAATATTATACCACAAAAAAGATGCATGAAATGTCAGTTATTATTGGTGTGTACGGTGCTAATGAAGATGTTTCCATGGGTCGATCATTTCTTCTAACACTTGTGAAGAAAGTTAAAAAAAAAACTATTTGCTCTTCAATATAAAATAGTGGCTACCCCAGTTCTTTATATCATGTTTCACTGAATTATGTAAGTGAATGAACTCTCAGTTAATTTTGGGTGGCTCAAAGAAACAGGTTTTTCCCAGGAAACATTTAATTAAAACATGAGTATGACCGTTGCAACACTATTACAAAGAAACTAAGGTAGTCTTATAAATATGTTCTTGAATTATTCCTTGGATCATGTAATAGGAATTCCTCTTAGATATTTTCATTCTAGATGAAGATTACCTAAATTTAAACTCCCCCTTGATGAGACTTCCCAATATGAGAAGATAGTCTTACATTGGGCTACATACTTTTTGTACCATGTTCTCTGGTTTCCATGTTACAGACAAGAAAAACAATGGAAAAGAGAGATGGATTCCTTGACATCATCTTTTAAAACCCCTTCTTCAAAGAAAATAGCGCAGACTCCAGTTAGGTCTGTATTGTTTCCTCTGAACTGGAAGAAATCAATTTTTTTTTTTAAAGCATATGTAAAATTTCCTTTTCCTAAATCTTCCAGATCTCTCAAGACCATACTGAAGTCTAACACTGGAGCTACAAAAATAGGCCTGTCATCGATATTTGGCAGTATTTGCCTAAAGCCTGTAAACCTTAAAATCTGCCTTCAGTTGCAATATGTGCTTTCACCTTGCAAACACTCAGTAGTTCCCTATGGATGAAATACTGCATAGAAGGTAAGGAAGATTAACTTCATAATAAAGACCTAGAGACTAACAGAAGCAGGAAGAGGTACTTTTTTCCCCATTTTTTTCATATACAAATATATACACATATTCTGGTTGCTAGACAGAAAAAGTAGTTTTAAGTAATTATCAGGGTTTTTCTTCCCTTCATTGCATTTCTCCAATCTCAGAAACCGCAGGCTCATGAGGACATTACTAAGCATGGATAGAGATGTTAAAAGGTCAGCGTGGACATTTGTTAAAAACCTGTTGTTACTCTGAAGCATCATTTCTAGAATCTGCTTTTCAATAAAGGATTATTCTGAATGTGCCTTAAAGATTAGCTAAGCCTTCATCTTCAGCCATTCATTACATGTGCGAATGGGGAGGGAAACTGTTCACAGAGGCTCAACTGGGAGGAGTAGTAAAGTCTCCAGTGACCTTGCCATATGTGTAGCTTCAACTTAGATTCTCTTCTAGTCAGTCTCATGTCAGTGAGTTTTGGTAAAAGAAAATAAAACAACAGAAATTGTTTATGCTTAATGAAGTCAGTGACACTCCAAAATGATCATTGGTTCCACTAAGTGCCGCTCAGAGATGATTCAGATTCACATGCTAGATCCAGCATCATCTGGTTCAAATCCTCGCTGGGCCACTTATCTGGCTCTGTGCCTTTGGTGACCTATTTTCTTACCGTGTCTCGATTTCCCATAGGAATACTTAACAGTAGATTTCTCACATTTCAGGCTACTGTTCTATGCACTTGGATCTCAGTGAAGTCATTTAATTCACAAGATCATGCTCAAATGTAGATAGCATCATTATGCCAACTTTGCAGATGAGGGAACTCAAACTCTGACGTTGCAGCTAAGTTGTGGTGCCGCACACCTGTCCAGTGGACTAGTCCAGATTCCAACCTAAGCACCTGAGTCAGGGCAAAACATATGATCTTAACCTCTTTATTTACTGCTTCTTAAGCTCTTAGCATGGATCTCACATAAAATGAATGCCTCCTCAGCCTCTTACGAGGGCAATTTTCTTTTCTTTTCTTCTCTTTTTTTTTTTTGTATTTTATTCAGTTATACAAGAAATACATTAGAAACATCACGGGCCCTCCTATATTTTGTTACAAGTTGAAGCACTTTTTCATTCTGTAGAAACTGTTGCTTTACACAGTAACAGAATGGAAAAGTACAATAAAAGATCTAAGTATCAAGAAAAAGTTACAGCTTTATCACTGAGTGTATTCACTGTCTAAAATGAATAACGGAATGGTGATAATAAAATCATAGTTGGGAGCAATCATACTATGACTTTTAAGGAATGTGCATGTGTAAATCCTGAGACTTTAAAGAGGAAGCACTGTCTGGTGGAAAGAACATGGCCTCTGGCATCAAACTGATTCAGGCTCCAATCTCAGTCTACTAGTTGTAGACCTTCGTGAGATATAGGTTATAAAACCTACGTGAGACTGGGTTTCTTCACCTCTAAAATTGGATTAATATTTAACTTTTAAACTGATTGAATTAAATGAACTCATACCTACACTGGAGTATAAAGAGCATAGAATTGATTCTAAATATGTCTTAAAGTCACAAAAATGAACACACTTAGAATGCCATACATGTCCATAAATGCAGAATGAATATCATGATCTGTGTTACCGTACTTAATTTGTAATACACAAATGAAAAGCAAAAAAAAAACAAAAATGGAACAAATTGTTGTATGGAACCTCTTTTCTTTAATCCTTTCTAGAGCTTCTCTTGTTTTCCTTTCCCTTCCATCACTTTCCATCTTTCCAACTCTCTCATCTTCTGTGTAATTACAGTTAGAACACTGCAGAGATTGGACTGGATAGCTGGGGAGTTGATTTAATTGCCGCTCACAGTGGCTGACGGAACAGTTCCCTCACTGACGCACCACACGATAACGAAGTGCCTGGTGCAAGCCCAGAGCTTCCTGACTGGTTTCCGGGAAAGACAGAGATTTTAAATAATACCCTCCTTAATAGAGCCCAATTAGAAAGACAGTTTAATGGAAAAAACAATTCCAGTTAGTCTGCCCTCCCTTCTACTGCAGCAGAGACAGCATCTTTCTTTCTTTCCTTTTTTGCCTACTTGTCTTTGACCAAATAAATAAGAATTTTCAGGTGTTAAACACCAGAGGGAGCTATACAGTGCCATGGATATATTTCAAACAACAGTGCTGATGGTGAAAATGAAATCAATTAAATGTTTTATCTATAGTATTCAGAATCCAAAATAAAGGTGATGAGATAAACAAAGGCAAGAGAAATGTAGCTTAAATTAAATCTCCCTACAGTTTACAGCCCACTGACAGATACCTGAAAATGCAGGGCGTGACCTTCCTCAAGGAACTCATGACTGCTTTAGTGCCTTAATGTTTATGTTTTATTAAAGACTAAAGGTAACATTCTCTTAACAGCAGCTAGCCCCTCAAGGTCTTGAAAACCTTGCTTCCAAATTCCTTAGAGATGTATCCCTAATCCCCGCTAATCAAAAAGTATATAATGTCACACCTCACAATTGCAGTCCAGCTCCTTCTGCCCACAGGTCCTTTCCCCATGCTATAATAAAATCACATTTTTGGACCCAAAATGATTCAAGACTTCTTTCTTAGCCGTTCACTCACGAACACAAAAACTTCGAAATTTCATCAAAGGCACTGCGAGTTTATATCAGATACTAAATGCACGTAAAGTTGGACAATCATCATGATTTTTTTTTATTGCTCCATGTTTACCATTTCATCCAAAAGTAAAAGTCCCCCAAAGTATTATTCTGTGGTTGCAAAAATGAAATATTTCTGGAAAGAAGCAGTCTACAAGAAAATATTATATTCAATTCAGATATTCAGTGAAAACAACATTCACCTGTAAAAGAGCAAGCTCTAATGAAAGGGATGCTAGGATGACTGTTGGTGGTTAGTCAGGCATGTGTGTACTTCCTGCTGGAGCAAAGTCATCTGTGAGGAGCTACAAAAGAAAAAAACAATGTTGCTTGTTACCATTATCTATAGCACCTATGAAAAAGGGGAGAATTAGCAGACAGAAAGACACTTACAGACACATTCCACATTTTTATGCGGTAGGAAAAGAGGATACATCCCTCTCCCTGCCCCCATCTTTACCTCATACTCTATCATCCAACGTTTCCCCTTTCTCCCGCTCTGCAGAGAAAGCCTTCAGGGATGGTATATATAGGTTTTTTCTTTCCTCCCAACACATACCACCAAAAAGCGTGTGAGCCGGCAGCTACATCCTGAAACTTGTTTCTCTGTCATTCACAGAATGTTCCTCAACTCTCTGAGTTGAGGCATAGACCTAATACTTGTAAAACCTGCACAAGACAGCCCATCTGTCAGTCACCCCATGGGCTCCGGCGGCAATGCATTCATTCAATTCTCTTCAACTGGCACTAGGAAATGGGTAGAAGGCTGTAGCTTTCTGTCTCCTTGGCTATCATCATTATGAAGAACCTGGAGTATCTTCACACATGAATATAAATCTTTATTTTATCAAAAGAGATACCATGTTTTAGCCAAAAATAAACTTGTAAGACATCCTTACAAAAGAACTCTGTTGAAATTACTTTATTATAATTATGGGAAAATTTAACATAGCCCATGCTGGGTATACATTAACTAACTAAAAGAAAATATGCAATTTAAACATTATTTTGGTAATGTTAAAACAACAAAGGAGAAAAAAAACTGGTAATAATACCATTTGTAAGGGATGGGCATTGTTTAATCTCAGTATCTTTTGTTAGGCTAAAGGTATGTTTAATTACTTATTAAAATGACAAGCAATAGTGATTACATAAGCCTCTAATTACATCTGTATCACAAAATTATATCTTATAAAGCTTTTCAAGCAGAAGATCATCCTTCAGTTTAATTCATGAATAACTAGATGGGACTCAAGAGAAAAAAAATAATAAAATGCCATTCACATTCCTAAAAAACAAAAACAAAAACAAAAAACCCCCTCAGAACCCCAATAGTTTCTTTTTCTTAAAATAAACAGAACAGCATATAAGTTTTGTTTACTCTCACAAGGTAAGTGAGACCTGACGTGCATCCATAAATGAGTGGACTTTTAAAATATATAAATCAGTTTGACCACGTTTCTCAGTGTTACATACTGTTATTACAAGTTTCATTGCACTGGTTTCCCCAGCTTTTGGTGAAATTGACAAAAATTGTATATAAGTGTAAAATGTGATTTTTTATATATTTATACATTGTGAAATGATTATTACAATCAAGCTGTTAACATAACCACCACCTCACATAGTTGCCATTTTGTGTGTGTGTGGTTATAGCACTTAAGATTCGATCTCTCGGTGCATTTCAAGTACACAATATTGTATTATTAGCTATAGTCACGGTGTTGTACATTAGATCTTTATTCATCTTGTACCTTCTGATCTTTATTCACCTTTGTACCTTCTGATCAATGCCTCTTCAACCATACCACTCCCTAGCCCCTAGTAGCTACCATTCTACCCTCTGCTTTCATGTGTTTGTATGTTTGAGATTCCACATGTAAGTGAACAGTTTTTGTCTTTCTGTGCCAAGCTTATGTCACTTAGAATAATAACCTTAAGTTTCATCCATATTGTTATTAGTGGCAGGATTTCTTTTTCTTTTTTTTCATCTAACATCTTTTTTTTTTTTTTTAGATTTTATTTAAATTCAAATTAGTTAACATAGACTGTATTATTAGTTTCAGGGGTAGAATTTAGTGATCCATAACTTGCTTAGAACACTGCTCATTGTAAGTACCCCCCTAAATACCCATCACCCAATTACCCACCCCTTTATCCACCTCCCGTCCAGCAACTTTCAGTTTGTCTCCTATTATATGTTTTACCTAAAAGCGAAATAATATCCATTGTATATTCACACCACATTTTCTTTATCTATTCATCCAACAATGGACAAGTGTATTTTCCCCCTACCTAAGCTATTGTGAATCATACTGCAATAAACAAGGGAGTTCCCATCTGTTTTGGAAGAATTTATAGGTGAATTCATCTGATCTGGGGATCTCTTGATTGGGAAGATTTTGATCACTGATTCAATTTCATTACTGGTCTTTGTTCTGCTCAGATTTTATATTCTTTCTTAACTCAGTCTTGGAAGGTTGTATGTTTCTAGGAACATACCCATTTTTTTTAGGTTATCTAATTTGTTTGCATACAATTGTTGGTAGTAGTCTCTTATGATCCTTTGTATTTCTGGGATACCAGCGGTGATAGCTCTTCTTTTATTTTTTATTTTATTTGTTGGAATCCTTTCTTTTTCTCTGTCTTATCTTTTTACAGATTATGAGCTATGAAAATATATAAACAACAGAAGGAAATGTGGGAATTATGAAATTTCTTAGCTTTATTATAGACTTCTATAGTTTTGTGTGTATGGAACAGAAAGGCTAGATCTAGAATGGACATGACCCTCACCAGACTGTAGAACAGATTTTCAGGATTGTCAGACAGGTGCTATGGTGCTTTAATCAGCTAATTTATGGAAAGATGATACCTTTGTGTAATTATAAAGAGAATCATTTGAACAAGAGTGTTAGTCTGTACTGAACATTTTCACATAGGATATGTCATTTGGTTCTCACAATAAAGTTAAGAATTCAGTCTTACTGTCAACATTTCACAAATGAAGAGGCTTAGATTTAGAGAATTTTTGCAAGTTAAAAACCTCCATATATCTAGTAAGTTTCAAAGTTAGTATTTAAACCTGAATTTCACCTCTTTATTCTCTAGAACTTGAAAAGTTAGCAAGGCATATATTCTTCTCTGAGCAAAAAAACTACTTAAGTCTCTTATATCAGGTGTTGCAATTACTGTTTAAATAATGGCCCTGATAAATCACATCATTATTTTATTTTTTAAATTATTATTATATATAAACTTCATATGTTGTAGACTTTTTGTTATGTCTCTCTCTCTCTCTCTCTGTCTCACACACCCCCACACACACACCACATACACACACACATTCCACAAGGTAAATGTTACAGTCCACTTGGACTCTGATTCTCTAATATTTCCATCCTATCTGACATTAAAATGTTCTAGTCTCACTAATTGGAACATATATTTTAAGTTGTCTGATCTACTATGTAACTATAATAAATGCAAATCAGTACCAACTTTCTGCTAACAGAAATGCTGCTAAGATTTATGTGCCCCAGCTATTCATCTTTCCTTTGTAGCCTACGTATTACCTAAAGTCATCTATCGGGGCACCTGGATGGCTCAGTTATTAAACCTCTGCCTTCAGTTCAGGTAGGTCATGATCCCAGAGTCCTGGAATTGAGCCCTGTGTTGGGTCCCCTGCTCCTTGGGAAGCCTGGTTTTCTCTCTCCCACTCCCCCTGCTTGTGTTTCTTCTCTCTGTCAAATAAATAAACAAAATCTAAAAAAAAAAAAAAAAGCCATCTGTCATTTAACAGTACATAGCCTCTGTCTGACAATCTATCATTAACAATACATTTTTAAAAAGTTTTTATAAATTAACAGTAATATATATATGTATGTATATATATTTTGTCATTTGGTTCTCACAACAAGCTTAAGAATTCAGTATTGTTATTTACTTTTCACAAATGAAGAAACTTAGGTTCAGAGAATTTTTGCAATTAACAGCCACCATATATCTAGTAAGTTTCAAAGTTATTATTTAAACTTGAATTTCACCTCTTTATTCCCTAGAACTTGAAAAGTTACAAATACACACACACACACACACACACACACACACACACACACATATATTCTGGTCACTACGGCTGCATAGCATTGAATACCAAAATCAATGTTATTTTCTGAATAACTATAAAAAAGTTTTCTTCCATCCCTACCATTGCCTTTTAATTTCTTTAGAAGATGTGGACTGGATAAAAGAGAAGATGAGAGACTACTGAAATGGAAAAGGGCATTTCCTCAGTTAAAATTTTTCAAGGAACTGACTTCCATGTGAATTTCATATCTCAGTGTCTTTCACTAACCATAACATTAAGGAAAATTATAACCTTAATATATACATTTCTGTCATAGCCAAAATTAGTAAACTGATTAAATCTAAACATCACTAAAAATATCAAGGAATAGGAAGAGAATTCAAGTTTCAAAAACCTAATCTAAGATGACACTCTATAACCTTTTATTTCTGGAGTCTATAAAAATGGGCTGTTAAAAAAAAAATGTATGGATGCTTTTACTGAAGATTTTGTCTTGTTTTTTTCTGGTATCCATTTTTTCCCCAAAGTAATTTCTTTGTATGCTTCCCTTCTTCACAAATATGTGACAAATTTTTCTACTCAAAGAATAGAAAAAAATATCATATGCTCTTATTCAAAATAAATATAAAAAATGAAGTATGATTACAAATCATAAAAATAAGGATTGTTTATATTATTCCAACTGAGCAGAATGAACTATTTATTAAATGTCTGTTTTATTTATTATTTTCTTATTCCGAAGGAAGGATGTCAGCATAAGTCATCACCAACCATAAATTGTTTCTAGCAAAACCTATGGATAACAGAATTGACTCCAGGCAGGCTGGGAAAAAATTATCTCTTCCTAATATATACACAAACTTTTTTTTTTTTATGGAAAGAGTAAATTCTACAAGTTTGGATCTAAATACTGTCTTCCAAATTGATTTCATAAATTAAAGCCATTTTAACCACTTAACATGCAAAGTAGCACAATTATTGTGGCTGTACTGTGTACCTCTAAAGAGAAATAGAGGACTTGCCTACTTCATATGGAATGTATCTAAGTCATCTCAATTTCTAAAAATCTACTCTTGTGTAACATCAACAAGATGTCAGATAGGAGTTTTCAGCCCTCACCACCTCCTTCCCCATAGAAACACTAGTTTTTGCAATTACTCATAGGTGAGAGAGAGTACCTCTGTGGAAGCCCAGCAGCCCAGCAAAGAGGTCCTAGCACATATTGAAGCAAAAAAAAAAAAATCCAAGAACGGACATATTGAAGAGGGTAGGACCAATAGTTTACCAGTCATTCCTTCCCTAAGGTGGTACATTTTAGTACTGAGAGGTGCCCTTCACTGGTGATTTCTCTCATCAGGAGAAAATGAGCATCTAGTGAACATCCAATTTTCCCATCCATGTGGGATGCTGCCCAAAAGGCCCAATTCTTTTTTGCTCCACCTAGAACATTGATGAGATCAGCATGGCTAGTTGGGGAAGCTTGGAGCAGGGAAAAGCAGTGGGCACACACAGAAACCAGGGTGCAGGGAGCTGAACGAAAGTTCTCAGCTTCACTAACTGCCTCATGGATTCCATGAAGAGGCCCAGTCATGAAACTTGTAACACACATAACCTATAGAACCCTACCCTTATATGCCAGCAGCCTTCCATGCACCCCCACCCTCCGACAGGGAGTGTGCACCTATTGCCCATAGCTAGTCCACCCCACAGAAGATGTGATCAAATTTTATAGATAACTTCACAATCCTACAAAGCCAATGGATCAGCCAAATTTTATAGATAATTTCACAATCCTACAAAGCCAATGGATCAGAGAATAAACCGAAAGGGAAATCAAAAAGTATCATGAGGCAAACAAAAATAGAAGTACAACATATCAATTTTTTCAAGGTTTTATTTATTTGGGAGAGAGAGAGACAGAGAGACAAAGAATAGGAGCAGGGGGAGGGGCAAAGGGAGAATCAGACTCCCCACTGAGCAGGGAGCCCAATGTGGGGCTCAATCGCAGGACCCTGGGATCACGACCTGAGCCCAAGGCAGCTGCTTAACTGACTGAACCACCCAAGCACCCCCAACATATCAAATCTTATGGGATATAGCAAAAGCTGTTCTAGGAAAGAAATTTATAGTGAAAAATGCCTATGTTAAGAAAAAGAAAGATCTGAAAGATCTGAAGTATATAACCCAACTTTACATCTTAAGGAACTAGAAAAAGAGAACAAACTAAGCACAAAATTAGCAGAAGGAAAGAAAGAAGTATTAAAGGAGAAATAAATGAAATATATAAAAAACAAAAGAAAAGATCAATGAAGCTTAGAGTTTTTTTAAAGATAAATAAAACTGATAAATATTTAGCTAGACTAACCCAGAGAAAAGGAGAGAAGATTCCAATAAATGAAATCAGAATGAATGAGGAGACATCACAACTGGTACCAGAGAAATACGAATGAGAGACTACTATCAACAACTGCATGCCAACAAATTGGATAACCTAAAAGAAATGGATAAGTTCGTAGAAACATACAACCTTCCAAGACTGAATTATGAAGAAATACAAAATCTGAACAGACCAAACATGAGTACTAAGATTGAGTCAGTAATCAAAATCTTCCCAACCAAAGCAAGTGCAATATTAGATGACTTCATGGATGACTTTTACCAAAGATTTATTGATTGACTGATTTTATTTATTTGACAGAGAAAGACACAGCAAGAGAGGGAACACAAGGGTGGGGGGGGGGGGCGGTGAGCAGGCTTCCTGCTAAGCAGGAAGCCTGATTTGAGGCTCAATCCCAGGACCCTGGGACCATGACCTGGGCTGAAGGCAAGTGCTTAATGACTGAGCCACCCAGACACCCCCTGACTTTTACCAACCACTTAAAGAAGAATGAGTGGCAATCTTTCTTAAACTCTTCCAAAAAAAAAAAAAAAAATGGAAAAGTAGAGAATACTTACAAACTTGTTTTATGAAACAAACACTGCCCTCACGCCAAAGTCAGATAGGACCTACAAGTAAAAAAAAAAAAAAAAAAAAAAGGCCAATATCCCTGATGAACCTGATTTAAAATCATTCAACAGAATACTAGCAAATTTAATTCAGCAGTACATAAAAAAGGATCATACACCAGCGTCATGGGGAATTTATTTCTGTGACACAAGAATGACTTGACACACACAAATAAATGTGGTGTACCACATTAACAGAATGAAATATAAAAAAAACTTATGTTATCTTAATAGCTGCAGAAAAAATATTTGACAACATTTTTAAATGTTCATACTACCCAAAGTGATCTAAAGATTGAAGGCAATACCTATCAAAATTATAGTGGCATTGTTTTCAAAGCAATAAAAAAACTTTTAAAATTCATATGAAGCCACAAAAGACCCCTAATAAGCAATGCAATTTTGAGTGGAAGATCAAAGCTAGAGGCATCACGCTGCTTGATTTTAAACTCTCAAAGCTGTAGTAATCAAAACAGTATGCTACTGGTATAAAAACAGACACAAAGGCCAATGAAGCCCAACAAAGAGCTTAGAAATACATCTAAAGGGTCAACTAACTTCTGACCAGTGCACTAAGAAAACACGATGGGGAAAGGATAATCTCAATAAATGGTGCTGGGAAAACTGGCTATCCACATACAGATGAAGAAAAGTAGACTCACATGACACCATACACCAATATTAACTCAAAAATGAAAGCCATTAAACTCCTAGAAGAAAATGTAGGGAAATATTTTGGACTTGATGCCTAAAGTACAGGTAACAAAAGCCAAAATAAGCAATAAGGACTGTATGAAATTAAAAGGCTTTGTCCAGCAAAGGAAGCAATCAAAAAACAAAACCAACCTATAGAATGGAAGAGAATATTTCCAAGCCATTCCTGATAAGCAGTTAATGTTTAAAACATATAATGTGGAGTTCCTTTGTGGCTCAGTTGGTTAAGCACCCAACTCTTGATTTCAGCTTAGGTCATGATCTCAGGGTCCTGAAATTAAGGAGCTCCATGCTCGGCCTAGAGTCTGCTTGTTGCTCTCCATCCCCCGATTGCACCCTCCCACTCTCAAATAAATACATAATAGCAATTATTATTATTTATAATAGTTTATAAATATTGTTATAATTATTTCTTTATATTTTTATAAATATTTATTATTATAAAATTATTATAAATAATTGCTCAATAGCAAAGCAAAACACAACAAACAAAAACTGCACTAAAATTAGACAAAGGACCTAAACACATATTTTTCCAAAGAAAACATACAATAAAAAAATAAATAATATGTGAGAGAATGGATGTGCTAATTAACTTAATTGTGATAATTATCTTATGATATATACATATATTAAACCATTATGTTGTACTGTTTAAAAGATAAAAATAGACATTTGATAATGTTTATAGTCTTTGCTTTTCTGTTGTCAATTGTAATTCTCTTCCACAATTCCACTCTCATATCCTTCAGCAACCATTGTAAGATATTCAGATGAAACTCAACTTTGTTTTGTCATTTGCACATTAAATTATTTTACACTGAGGTCTCCTGATTTAGCATTTAGTAGACAAAAGGGGAATTTTTTGATGCATGAAGACAGTGTGAAATATATTCAGTTAAAAAAAAACAATGTAAGGGACAAAGAATATGGGAACTCTACCTTTTAGGCTTTCATTTCTACTGTATCTATTCAAAAGTTTTAGATGATTTTTACTTTTTTACTTTTAGCCATTGAATGATTCGGGAAGAAAAGTGATTGCTATAAAGGAGCACAAGAGAGTATGGCTGGGGAAATAAAAAGGCTGAGAAAAAAATAGTTAAGGGAAGCAAAAGAGTTAAATCAGGTCAATGGCTAACAGAAAATGTGCAAAAATGTAGTCATGAAAGGGAGATACAATTTGGAGGAAAAATGAAATGAAAATTTGTTCCTGTTTGAGGACAAATGAGGGCATGATTGAGAGCTCATGGAAAACACTTCCCAGACAGTCTTCCATTAGTTCACTCATTCATTCATTCGTTTATCTCTTTACTCATAATTTATTCATGAATTTATTTACCTATCCCTTCTATTATGAAACAACCATACTTTCGAAAAGTATTCAAGTATAGGAAGAAAAGTGTTTCATTGGAGAATTATACACTATCTGGAGCATAACCTTCCAGGTTATCTGCTTCTGCTTCTGGTTTTGTAACTCTCTGAATCTAGATAGTGAGTAACAATGCAAAATAATTATAATATGTAAACATGTAATTCTGTCCAGTGGAGATAAAATTGATTTCCATCCTCAACTATGGACATTTCAATATTCTGGATTTATAATGTTCCTATTGTTTGGATTCTCCTTTGGATTGGGTGTAATAATACATTACCAGTTTAGTCATTATTGAGTTAAACAAAAAAATGTTAACTAATTTTTATTTTTCTGTGTATGACAGTCACTGTTTACTTATTTTTGAGAACTGTCTTTTAACAGCTCTCTTATTTTGTAAATATTTTGGCTTTCAAAATTATACTTTTGGAATAAAGGAATCAGTGATAGTGGTTATATATGACCGTAACACTTTGTGGGGATTTAATACCTCAGTTCTAACCTCAAGCTTTATTAAGACTCAGGGGATCATTGTTCTTTTTTTTTTTTTTTTTAAGATTTCATTGGGGCACCTGGGTGGCTCAGTTAGTTAAGTGGCTGCCTTTGGCTCAGGTCATGATCTCAGGCTCCTGGGATGGAGCCCCACATCAGGCTCCCTGCACAGTGAAGAGCCTGCTTCTCCCTCTGCCTGCTGCTCTGCCTACTTGTGCTCTCTCTCTGTGTGTCAAATACATAAAATCTTAAAAAAAAAGATTTAATTTATTTAAAAGAGAGAGAAAGAGTGTATCTCTCTGGTGTGAGAGTGGTGGAAGGGCAGATGGAGAGAAAGAGATGGATCCCTCTCATTCAGGGAGCCTGAGGAGGGACTCCAAGGACTTGATCCCAGGACCCTAAGATCAGGACATGAGCTGAAGTCAGATGCTTAACTGACCAAGCCACCCAGATGCCCCAGGAGGATGGTTTTTTGAATTAAGCAGTTGACAGTGTCTTGGTTAAGTTTTGTAGTAATGAATTAGTATTCCTTTTTTTCAGGAAGGATATTAATATATGGGGACAACTAGATTTTGAGATTTCATATTTTAGTCCTAAAACCAGAAAATGTCTTCCAACTAAAAGAGTCCCTGTGGTTCTCAGTGTCTTCCATTCTTTCTAATTTCTCCCACGTAACTGTCACCTTAACCAGCTGAGAACATCACTGACTCCCATCCATCCATACACTACAGAACCATCCAATTGTGCCCTGGCCCTTTTCCTGAAGGAAGAATAGTATTATTCTTTCCAGTTTTCTCTTTTATGAAAACTTGCTTAAGACAAAAGGCAACTTCTAGAGATATCTATATTTTCCCCCAAATGCTCTAAATTCATATTATAAACTCATATTTAATGTAGGAATCATAAACCTTACTTTACTATATTCAAGGTGTAAGGTCAACCATAATTTTCTAGTTACGTTTTGGAAAAAAATGGGTATTTCTGCAATATGCCTCTACACTGATCCCACTGTAAAATTAATTTTATTACCATGTCAGTAATGTTACAAGAAAAATCCAAAAGGAATGAGAAAGAGAAGAGAGGGAGAAGGAGGAAGAGGAGGAGAGGAAGGGCAAGAAGAACCATCGGAAAGGAGAAAGAGAAAAGAAATGAAGGAAATAAGGAAGGAATAGAAGGAGGAAAGGAAGTAGGAAGGAACAAAGGAAGGGAGGAAGGAAGGAATATTTTCTCTGTTGCTCTGAGAGTAAATGAAGGCAAATCCACGCATCATTTTAAATCTGGAGGTGATTTCCTTCTGGTGGTTTATAAATGGGTCAAAGATTTGGTTATCATTTTAAAAATTACTTTAAGCAGGGAAATTCAATATCCTAAATTAATATAATTAGAGCTTTTATAATACTAGAACATTTTAGGAAAATATTGATCTATTTATGATAAATACATTAGTAATCTGTGACCTGTAGGACTAAACACTGGTCCCCGATTGAAACACACAATTATATTGTTTAACTTCAAAACTACTGGAAAAAAAAATAGAGAAAGCACTACATTCAGAAATACATTTTGAATGTTGTATTATTGATTCAGTTCATAGACACTCTTGTATCTAACTGGCTTTCATCTCGTTTAATAATCCCCATGCATCCTAGTCACGTTTTTCAAAGCTGTACTGAAGGAATGCTAACTTATCCATTAAGATGAAAGGCACCAAATGTCACTCTTAACACAAAAGGATTAGGGTCTTCATATGTAGCATCACAACCCCTTTAGGCTAAGGAGGAGGCTGACACTGAAGTGAGAGATGACCTCAACATCTATTACACATGGTAACACAACCCATAAACTCTGAGTCACAGGTTGAGATAACTTTCAACTGCACACATGAATTTTCTTAATGGGACTACTTCTCAGGGTATCAGTTTCAAAATAAGTTCTTGCACTCTTATTTCAGTACTCAGACTCCTATTTGAGCCTAATACCGTACTTGATTTTATTAAGGGGCAAATTCAGATTCAAGAGGTAGGAGGAGGTCAATCAAAAAGTGAGTGTGAAATAAAAGGCTTGTTTGAGAAGTGCTTCAAAAAAATCTGGAGGGTTTCTTTGTTTAAGTCTTATATCTTACATAGCTTAGTATGTCGTTACATAGTAACACACATACACAAGCACACATCGCATCGCAAAAGCAAAACAAAATACATACATCACAAAGGCAAACCAAAACACACATATCATAAAAGAAAAACAACACAAACAAACAAAAACCAAAGGGACACACAGAAACTTCTGGAGGTGATGATGGATAGATGATGGTTCCATAACTGTACGCATGTGTCCAAACTCATTAAATTGTATGTATTAAACATGTGCAGTTTTATGTTTAACAACTATACCTTAATAAAACTGTGAAGAAATGGTTTGAAACTTTTGTTACTAAGTTGTGTTCAGAAAATTTTAAGTTAAATTATTAAAAGACCCACAAAAAGCAAAAAACAAAACTAAGGAATGATCAGTTCCTCGATAGTCTGGGTGAAAAATCAGGTGATCCTGATGACTTGAGCTTTGATAAGTCAGTGCGCAGTGGCCAAAAAAATTAATGAGGCCTTTAAAATCTGAAGATACTAGGCAAATAATTAAAATAAAGAAAGCTAATTATTTTTAAGAAAACTCCCTCTTAACACAATTGATGGTGATAATAATCAGCAAGGCTATTTTAGAAGGAGTGGCATTTTCCAATTTGGTTGACTGACAATATACTATATTGGTTTTTGGTTAATTTTCATGTCTGGACCTAGGACAGAAAGACAGAAAATTTTAAAGACTTAATAAAGTAGATATAGTAACTTAGAAACCTATTGCAAAACAGAAATTATAGTGATAGTGAATTATGTGAACTATAAATTCACCTATATGCATTGAAACAATGTATTTAAAATAAAAACAATACATAGAAATGCTTATAATTTACACTTGTCCTGGTATCATAAGCTATTGAAAGGAAGATGATGATTTTAATATGTATGTAATTTATAGGCTGTATTTCGAAGAAATCAAACATTGTTTCATTGTTAAAGATAGGCATTATTTTGCTAATATGTGAAAATCACTAATGTAATTACATTCATGCATCATTATGATCCATAAAAATAATATACTCTATGCTAAGGCAATTAGATCAAACTCATGAATAAGAAATTTGGTAATGTAATAAATTGATCTTCTGGGAGATGCTGATTTTTCTTTGTATGCTTTATGGCTTTGGTCTGTGTCTCAGGAATATTTTCATATCCCTTCTGAGATAGAGTAGAATGACAATGAGAAGAATAAAAAAAAGAAGAAACATGACTTGTTACATTGGCATTCTGTGTTACATTTGTTGCTTGGCTATATCTGGATACTATTATTATGATTTTGACATCTTTCTGCATTTATGTGTTTATTTTGTATTGCAGGACACATACATGGAGACCAAGTTATGCATCCTGTAATTTAGTATTGAAATGTTCAATTATGAAAGTGCTTAACAGATGTTTTCTTTATTCATTCTCTTAGCTTTCCTAATGTATGCCCTTACAATAGTCAGTATTTTCATGAAATGTTGACAGTACAACAACTGTGACACTATCTTACAAAGACCTCAGAAAAAACTCCTAAGCACAAAGTACCAATTAAAGTGTAAATCCTTTGGTTTCTAATTTAAATTTATAATTTATTTGTGTATAAAATAAGAACACGAGTTCTGAATACATGTATATGTATGAATATGAAAGACTGATAGTTTTTATGCAACACTGGTAGGTTTGATGGCAGCGTAGAAATGTCATTTGCTGGTGTTTATCCATATGTGGGTCTGATTGCTTATAAGTCATTTCATTCCTTGTAAAGGCCTGGGTTGCTGAGCACCAGGCCTAACCTTCGGATGGCCTCCTGCTTCTGCATACTAATCGATACTAAAATCACTTATTTTTATCATCAATTAGATTGAGTTTAACACCTAGATAACATAGACTATTTTAAAGACTAAAACTTATAATAGAATTATAAAAATAACCCAAACTTATTTAATATATTCACTCCAGATATTTATACTATTTGAAGAAAAAAAAGCCACAGAAGTAAATATGGAATATCATCCATATCATGACATATGAAGTTATGTTTTAATTAGATATAAAGGGGAACATTTTAGCTTTAGAAATCTGGAAATGAATTATGACCTTAAAAATTTATAATACTTTTTAGGCTTAAAAAATTCCATTTCACAGCTCTAACTTCTTCCTTTGATGTTTATATGTCATTTCAAAAAAATTTTTTTAACTGCTCTACCGGCATATAAGATCTTAGCTTTCTATCTTCAGGCTAATATTACAGTTACTTCACTAACATCCAAGCAATGTCATATTTCTTTTTCTCACAAAGGGTTTAGTGGCTCTCAAATGCCCATATCATAGAGTTAAGCTTCTTAGCTTGCCTCCAGAGACTTTCACCAACTGATCTCAGTCTGTCTATTAATCAGCTGGGTTCTCAATAAAGCGTCCCCCACATCAGACTCCTTGCCTTCCTTAACATGTCATCAAACTCTTGGGCCTTGGCATCTTATTTGGACAGTTCTCTCTGTGTGGAATGCCCTGGCCCATTTTTTTCTGTTCTACCTCCACTCATCCTCCTAGGTCCAGCTAAAATGCACTTTTATCTTGACACTTCTTCTTCTCTCCAAGGTGGAATAATTCTTTCATGTGAAATACTGGCAGAATGGTATCATGTATTTTAATTACTGCATCTAATTTAGTGATAAAAAGCAATGTTGGGCAGTCACCAGAAGCATGAACTCTGAGGTGTGTGAGAGAGTTAGGATCCATTCATGCCTGCTCCTAAAAGAATGATTTTGGGGAAATTCACTTAACCTCTAGGCTTAAATTTTCTAATCAGAAAAATCAAGCATAATAATAGTACCCATTTTTTTGGTTTATTTTGAGTATTAAATTAGATCATGCATTTAAAATATTTTGCATAGGGCTTGGCATATGGACACATGTTTATTTCTTTGCAATTATCATTCTGGGAAAAACATTGAGCCTTTCATGTGCCTGTCTCCTGAATCATATTACAAGTATTCTTGACTGAAGGAATGTAGGTGATTCCACACACCATGAAGTGCACTCTTACAAACTGTCGCTCAAGAAATATTTATTGAGTGGTGTCAAAAACATTTTTGATATCTTCCCAAATAATAATTCAATACACATGTCTCTTCATATCATATAAACTATTTTATTAAAATTCACTGAATTAATAATTTGTAAGAGGTTTGTATTTTTAAAATGTTTTTAGTATTTCTTAGCTTTTACATATAGTAAAATATATCAATATTCTAGTAGGACACAAATAAAACACATATGTTGAATCTGATCAATGAAAATAACATAAACTCTGGAGAAAACATTTGATATCATCAGAGAATCACTGAGTTTTAATTTTAAGTATCATATAACATGAATAATATGTAATATTAATATTGAAACTAGTAATGATAATAATTATCTCTTAAATACTTTTTATTTGGCAAGTACTAACTCAGATAACCTTCATAATACTTAGACACTATCATTATCCTTATTTTATGGATGAATGAATCTACCTTAAGTTTATTATTAATAGCTAAAAATATAACAACATTTTAGTCAGTTTGACAAATGAGATACTATTAGAAGGCCACTTCAGCAAAACAAGAAGTTTTTGGGTAAAAGATATTCCAAAGACATTTCTGGGTTGGCAGAAATAAAGGAAACTGGAAGACCCCTCCTGCTCAAACAAACAAACAAACAAACAAATAAACAAAGCTGGAACAAAAAGTCTGGAACCTTAAGAAAATGCCAGTAACAGCTTGATCTGTGAACAAGGAACAATATCTGCACTGTAATTGAATTCCTATTTCTGGGCCACAGGCACTTTGGTACAGCTAAATCTCATACTACTGCTTTTAAATTTGAAATCCTATAAAAGGATTAGAGTGCCCAAGGTTGGTAACATCTCCAGGTTTCCGACAAAGGCAATTGTACAGTCTCTCTGAAGTCAGGGCCTCAGAACAGCCACAGAAGAAAACCAGTGACATCTAAATTAGAGTCAGAGATGACCAAGCATAGAAGTAAATCTCCACCAGGAGTGAGAATCATCAGGAAAAACAGAGATTTAAATCCCTCAAAGGACATCAGATATTAGAAATAATCAGAAGCAGGATATAAAATAACTACATATAAATGTTAAAAAAAATGACTGGTGGGATCAAAAAACTTGCAATAAGACTATCAAAAATGATGAAGCAGATTTGACAAAGTACCAAATGAAATCATCAGAAAAAAAAATGAGATAGTTGAGAAAAAATAGGGTGGGTGAACTAAATAGCAGGTAAGAAGACATGACATAAAGAAAACTGGAGAATGGAAGATCTGAAAAATATTATCCATGATATATTATTTAGAGAGAAAAAATGGAGAATATTTTTTAATGTTAAAAGTTATAGAGGAAAACAGAATATCTAACATTTGTCTAATGAGTGTGTTCAGAGGACAGAATGGAGAAAAGGAGGGTGAGGTTGTTATAATTATAATGCTAAGAATTTTCCAGAACTGAAGAAAAGTAAGAATCCATGGGTATTAAGTCACAATTCATACCAAACAGGATAGAGTTAACCAAGAATAAACATAGACAATCTCTCAACAGCTCCAAAAATATTTTAAAAAGGTAAACTATCTTCAAATTCATGAAAGAAATTAAATGTCAACTTAGGATTTGGTACCTGTAAGATACGTCTTTTCAACTAATTTGGAAAGTATTGACATTTTCACAATATTGTCACTTGATTCATGAATACGAAATGACTTTCCTATTTATTTTAATTTCTTTTAAAAAATTTTTGTGGTTTTCAGAATATGTTTTACCTTTTGTTTTTAAATGTATCCCTGAATATTTTACCCTTTTTGATGCTGTTATAAATGAAATTGTTTTTTTTATTTTCATT
The DNA here is from genome assembly GCF_009829155.1 of Mustela erminea. Lineage (NCBI taxonomy): Eukaryota > Metazoa > Chordata > Mammalia > Carnivora > Mustelidae > Mustela > Mustela erminea. The sequence continues at coordinate 105,334,644 of NC_045617.1, read as the reverse complement.
TTCTGTTTGTTCATTGCTAGTGCACAGAAATATAATACTTTCCAAAATTGATCTACAGATTCAAGGCAATTCCTATTAACATCCCAGATGACTTTTCTTTTGTATCACTTAGAAATATAAGAGAACCAGAATAACCAAAACAATCTTTACAAAAAATCAAAGTTAGAAGACTCATGCTTCCTAATTTCAAAACTTACTACAAACTTCAATAATCAAAATGGGGTAGCATTAGCATAAGAACAGACATATAGATCAATGGAACAGAATTGAGAGTCCAGAAATAAGCAAAATATCAGGACTTGTTTATTTATGGTCAACTGATTTTTGACTAGGATACCAAAACAATGAAGAAAGAGCAATCTTTTCAACAAATGACACCAAAAGAATGAAGTTGGACCAATGCTTCATGCTATGTACAAAATTAACTCAGAATGGATTGAAGACCTTAAAGTAAGATCAAACACAATAACTGTTAGAATAAAGCCTACAAGTAAAACTTTATAACCTTTGATTATATGGTGATTTCTCAGTTGTGACAACAAAAGCACAAATAACAAGAGAGAAAAAAAATCCAGATAAATTGGATGTTAAAATTAAAAATGTTGTGCTTCAAAGGGTATTAGCAAGAAGTGAAGACAATCCAAGAATAAGAGAAAATATTTGCAAATCATGTATCTGACATGAGACTTAGATCCAAAACACATAAAGAACTCTTACATCTCAACAATGAAAAGTAACCTAATTTTAAAAACAAGAAATGTTCAGAGTTGACATTTCTCCAGTGACAATACGCAACTGACCAATAAGCATGGTCAACATTACTAGTGAAAAGATTACTAGTGAAAAGATGAAAAGATGCTTAACATTACTAGTCATTAGGGAAATACAACAAGAAGCCACAATGAGATATCACTTCATACACACTTAGGTTAGCTAGAATCAAAAAGACATTCATTTAGACGTGTTAGTGAGGATATAGAGGATGTACATTTGTAGTGAGGTTGTAAAATGGTGCAGCCACTTTGGAAAACAGTCTGGGAGTTCCTGGAAATATTAAACACTCTTAAGACCCAGAAATTCCACTCTTAAGCGTATGCCCAAGTAAGCTGAAATATGTCTACAAACAAATTATGTATGTTTATATAACAGCCAAAAAAGTGGAAACAAACTAAATTTCCATCATATAATGAATGCCTGACAAAATATCCATAAAATGGAATATTATTTGGCCATTGATACATGCTACAACGTGGATGCACATTGAAAACATATTCTAAGTCAAAGAAACCAGACACAAAGGGCTATATCTTCTATGATTCCATTTAAATAAAATGTCCAGAGGAGGAAAATACATATAGACAGAGAGAAGATAAGTAGTTACTAGGGGATAGGGGGATGGATATGAGATTTATTTGGGGGTTGATGAAATATTCTAAAATTAGATAGTGATTATGACAGCAGAACTTCATGAATATATGAAAAACATCTGAATTGTATACTTTAAAATGGTGGATTTTACTGCATATAATAAATATATAAAATATGTTATATATTATATTAAATATAATATATCTCAATAAAGCTGTTCTAAAAATACAATTGTATATGTGACATTTGAAGGAATTTGAATACTGATTGAATAGTTGATGGTACTAATGAATCATTTTTAATTTTTTAAATGATTTTAAAAAAGATTTTATTTATTTATTTGACAGACAGAGAGTACAAGTAAGCTGAGAGGCAGGCAGAGACAGAGAGGTAGAAGCAGGCTCCCCAAAGAATAGAGAGCCCGATGCGGGGCTTGATCCCAGGACACTGGGATCATGACCTGAGCCAAAGGTGGAGGCTTTAACCCACTGAGCAACCCAGGTGCCCCTAATTTTTTAAGGCATGACTATGGTATGGAATGTTTAAAACAAGATCAGCTATGATTTGACTACTGTTGAATATAACTGAAAGATACATGAGGGTTTGTTTTATTTCCTGAATTTGAAGAAGGTAGATATTTGAAATTTTCACAAAAAGTGGGGGGAAAAGAAGGGTAACATTTATAGATAATATAATTATCAGCATGAAAAAGACTCTAGTTCTCAGAGAATTTCTCAGAAATAATAAAAAGCACACTAAGTTGGTTGACATAAGTCAATGTACAGAATATCAATTGCATCTCAATACAGAGGCTATAATACAGTGCAAAATTTAGGAGAATAATTTGGGCTTAATATTCTGTTCAAAACAAGATTTTAAAGATAGATAGCTTCGTGATTTGGTCATAAAGTGGTATTAGGTCTTTAATGCACAGAGTTGATCACTGACTAATAGAGTTATCACACTGCCATAAAATTCATGATAGAAAGTGCAAAATTGCCTAAAATAACACCATCCTTTGTGAGAAAGTTGTCAAGAATGTCAAATAATGCAGAAGATTCCATTCCCAGAACTAGTTATTATATCAGATAATCATTTATCCTTGTAAACCAAAAAGCCCAAACAAAGAGTAAATCTCAGATAAGAGTATTTGCTTTTCTCATGTAATATCAGTTGTCTCATATAACTTAATTAGCAGTTTATCTCTTTTATGACTTAGCAGTCTGGTTAGGAAAATGCTTTCTGTAAATCTACTCTGTCTTATAACATGTTACATTTTCAGCTTGACTTTAGGATAGGGTTTTTATTTTACTTAAGAGATGAAATCCAGTGGTGGGGGGGAAACCCTGTAAAATATCTTTTAAGAAACATTGAGTAAAACCAAATAATCTTCTTATTCTTCACATAGGAATTTATGACTTAATTCTGTAAAAATTGCTGGATGTTAATGATTAGGATATGTAGGTCCAGCACACATTCAATAAAATAATCCTTGCCATCACAACCTAGGGAACAAATACTAGCCTAACAGGGCATTTATTTAACTGAAAATAACAACTAGATGCTGGCTTTTGTATTTACAGATGATTAGTATAGATTCTAGATATTTATGGAGAATTATGATTTTTCACTCTTAAGTGGTTGTATCAGTATTTCAATTCTAAGTAGGTAGTATGGAGCTTTGAAGAAAATAATTATAGGTTCTGCCATAAACAAATTAAACTAACAGGTTTGAGTTATCTCTTTTGAGTGACTGAAATATTTCCATTTCTTACTGGGTGAATTAGATGAGATATTTATTTTTTTTTATGGAACATATAACTGTTGGTAGACAAGTTGCCTTCCTCAGAGATTACAGTACCCAAAGCAGTATGAGATTATTTATATAACTTACAAATAAAAGTATCAGTAAAAGTTTTACATGAAATAGAGCAATATTTAGTAATTCATAAATATGACTACATAAACATAATAAATCTGATGATGGTGATATGTTACTTGAGAAATGTTCAAAATCATGGAAACCTTCAATTTAATGACAAAATTTGTAGAGTATTCTGAGTACAATCCTTACTGTTAACAAATCTGTTACTAGCATGTTAAGCCAGAGTTTAGTAATCTTTAATGTAGCAAGATGATAAAAGGCATTATAGATAGTTACTATTTATTCAAAATGTACTGTTTGTATAAAGTAGCAAATAGGCCACTTGTATTAGAACAGATGACTTGGTCCCACACTGGACTTTTCTGACTCAGAATATTTGGCCATAGTATTCAGGAAAACTACATTTTAAACAAACTTCCCTGATGATTGTTAAATATCCTTCTATCTGAGGATAATAGCCATAGGGAGAACACTTTGAAAATTCTCCACTACTTTAAGGAATCTCTACATATAGCTAGTTATCAAACCATGAAAGTCAGTGTCTTATAGTACAAGGAAAACATTTCTATTTCCTTAGTGTTAATTGTGATCTCTCCCTTTCATTCACAATTTTATTAATTTGGGTCCTCTCTTTTCTTTTGGATTAGTTTGGCCAATGGTTTATCAATCTTATGGATTCTTTCAAAGAACCAGCTAGTAGTTTCGTTGATGTGTTCTACTGTATCTCAGTTTCTATCTCATTATCTCTGCTCTAATCTTGGTTATTTCCCTTCTTGTGTTGGGGGTTGGCTTAATTGGTTGTAGATTCTCCAGTTCTTTAAGGTGTAAAGAGAGCTGGTGCATTCTGGATTTTTCAGTTTTTTTGAGGGAGGCTTGGATGGCTATGTATTTGCACCATAGGACCAGTTTTGCCGTATCCCATAGGTTTAGGACTGAAATGTCTTCATTCTCATTGGTTTCCATGAATTGTTTAAGTTCTTCTTTGATTTCCTGGCTGATCTAAACATTCTTAAGCAGGGTGTTCTTTAGCTTCCAAGTGTTTGAATTCCTTCCAAACTTTTTCTTGTGGTTGAGTTCCAGTTTCAAAGCATTATGGTCTGAGAATATGCAGGGAATGATCTCAGTCTTTTGGTATCAATTGAGCCCTGACTTGTGACCCAGTATGTGGTCTATTCTGGAGAAAACTGCACTTGAGAAGAATGAGTATTCTGTTGTTTTAGGGTGGAATGTTTTGTATATATATATGAGGCCCATCTGGGCCAATGTGTCATTCAAAGCTCTTTTTTCTTTATTGATTTTCTGCTTGGATGAACTGTCTATTACTGAGAGTGGCATGTTAAGATCCCCTACTGTTAATGTGTTCATATCAATATGACTATTTATCTTGATTAACAGTTGTCTTATGTAGTTGGCTGCTCCCATATTGGAGGCATAAATATTTACAGTTGTTAGATCTTCTTCGTGGATAGACCCTTTAAAAATGATGTAGTGTCCTTCTTTATCTCTGACTACAGTCTTTAGTTTAAACTCTAATTTATCTGTTATGAGAATAACTACCCTAGCTTTCTTTTGAGGCCCACTGGCATGAAAGATGCTTCTCCATCCCTTCACTTTCTATGGATGAAACAATCATCAGAAATTATTATCAAAAGTTATATGCTAATAAGTTAAGCAACCTAGATGAAATGGATGCATTCCTGGAAACCTCCAAACTTCCAAAACTGAATCAGGAAGAAACCGACAACCTGAATAGACCAATATCTAGTAACGAGATTGAAACAGTGATCAAAAACCTCCCAAAAAACAAGAGCTTGGGATTCCCTGGAGAATTCTACCAAACATTCAAAGAAGAAATAATACCTATTCCCCTGAAGCTGTTTCAAAAAATAGAAGCAGAAGGAAAACTTTCAGACCCTTGTTATGAAGCCAGCATTACCCAGATCCCCAAACCAGGCAAATACCTTACCAAAAAGGAGAATTTAGACCAATATCCCTGACAAGATTCTCAACAAGATCCTAGCTAATAGGATCCAACAGTGCATCAAAAAGATTATCTACCATGACCAGGTGGGATCTATCCATGGGATGCAAGGGTGGTTCAACATTCACAAATCAATGTGATAGAACAAATCAATAAGAGAAGAGAGAAGAACCACATGGTCCTTTCAAGTGATGCAGAAAAAGCATTTGACAAGATACAGCATTCATTCCTGATTAAACCTTTTCAAAGTATAGATATAGAGGGAACATTCCTCAACTTCTTAAAATCTATCTATGAAATACCCACAGCAAGTATCATCCTCAATGGGGAAAAGCTGAGAGCCTTCCCTTTGAGATCAGTAGCATGACAAGGATGTCCACTCTTGCCACTGTTATTTAGCATAGTACTAGAAGTCCCAGCAACAGCAGTCAGAAAACAAAAAGAAATTAAAAGTGTTCAAACTGCCAAAGAAGAAGTCAAACTCTCTCTGTTCACAGACGGCATGATACTTTATATGGAAAACCCAAAAGGCTCCACCCCCAAACCACTAGAAGTCATACAGCAATTCAGTAATGTAGCAGGATACATAATCAATGTACAGAAACCAGTTGATTTCTTATACACTAACAATGAAAATACAGAAAGAAAAATTAGAGAATCAAGAGCCACGAGATGCCTGGGAATAAACCTAACCAAAAAGGTAAAGGATCTGTATTCAAAGAATTACAGAGCACTCATGAAAGAAATTTAAAAAGACACAAAAAGGTGGAAGAGAATTCCATGCTCATGGATCAGAAGGATAAACATTGTTATGTCTATACTGCCTAGAGTTATCTATACTTTCAATGCCATCCCGATCAAAAATCCACAAGCATTTTTCAAAGAGCTGGAGCAAACAATCCTAAAATTTGTATGGAACCAGAAGAGACCCCGAATTGCTAAGGATATGTTGAAAAAGAAAAACAAAACTGGGGGCATCATGTTGCCTGATTTTAAGCTTTACTACAAAGCTGTGATCACTAAGACAGCATGGTACTGGCACAAAAATAGACACATAGACCAGTGGAACAGAGTAGAGAGCCCAGATATGGACCCGCAATTCTATGGTCAAATATACTTCGACAAAGCAGGAAAAAATGTCCAGTGTAAAAAAGACAGTCTCTTCAATAAATGGTGTTGGGAAAATTGGACAGCTATGCATAGAAGAATGAAACTCTACCATTCTCTTACACCATACACAAAGATAAGTTCAAAATGGATAAAAGACCTCAATGTGAGGCAGGAATCTGTCAAAATCCTAGAGGAGAACATAGGCAGTAACCTCTTTGACATTGGCCACAAGAACTTCTTTCAAGATAGGTCTCCAAAGGCAAAGGAAACAAAAGCTAAAATGAACTTTTGGGACTTCATCAATATCAAAAGCTTCTGCATAGCCAAGGAAACTGTCAATAAAACGAAGAGGCAACCCAAGGAATGGGAGAAGATATTTGGAAATGACACTACAGACAAAGAGCTGATATCCAAGATCTATAAAGAACTCCTCAAACTCAACACTCAAAAAACAGATAATGAAGTCAAAAAATGGGCAGAAGACATGAACAGAAACTTCTCCAAAAAAGACATATAAGTGGCTAACAGACACATGAAAAAATGTTCATCATCATTAGCCATCAGAGAGATTCAAATCAAAACCACATTGAGATACCACCTTACATAAGTTAGAATGGCCCAAATCAACAAGACAGGAAACAGCAAGTGTTGGAGAGGATGTGGAGAAAGGGGAACCCTCTTAACACTCTTGGTGGGAATGCAAGTTGGTGTAGCCACTTTGGAAAACAGTCGGGTCATGATCCCGGGGTCCTGGGATCGAGCCCCGCGTCGGGCTCTCTGCTCGGTGGGGGGGCCTGCTTCTCCATCTCTCTCTGCCTGCCTCTCTCCCTGCTTGTGATCTCTGTCTGTCAAATGAATGGATAAAATCTTAAAAAAAAAGAAAGAAATTAAAAATAGAGCTACAGTATGACCCTGCAATTGCACTTCTGGGTTTTTACCCCAAAGATATAGATGTAGTGAAATGAAGGGCAATGGCCACAGTTGCCAAACTGTGGAAAGAGCCAAGATTCCTTTCAATGGGTGAATGGATAAATAAGATATGGTCCATATATATAATGGAGTATTATGCCTCCATCAGAAAGGATGAAAACCCAACTTTTTATCAACATGGATGGGATTGGAGATTATGCTGAGTGAAATAAATCAAGCAGAGAGAGTCAATTATCATAGGTTTCACTTACTTGTAGAGCATAAGGAATAACACGGAAGACACTGGGAAATGGAGAGGAGAAGGGAGTTGGGGGGAAATCGGAGGGGAGACAAACCATTAGAGACTGTGGACTCTGAAAAACAAACTGAGGGTTTTGGAGGGAAGACAGTGGGGGGTTGGATGAGCCTGGTGGTGGGTATTATGGATGGCATATATTGCATGGAGCCTGAGTGTGGTGCATAAACAATGAATTTTCAAACACAGAAAAAAAAATTAAAAAAAAAAAAGGAGAATGTAATGCAAGTTTTATTCTAGTTCTGCACTAATTTATGTGACCTTGGGTAAATAACTTCTTTTCTCTAGGCTTTAAGTTCTCCAATGATAGCATGAAGGATTAAGCTAGATGACTTCTTATTAGTCTTTGGTTTACAATTCTATTAAAATCCAGTATAAAGACTCCTATGAACTAATTCCTATGCTAGGTTAAGGGATGTCAAAATTTCATCACACATAGGGGAAAAATAATTCTTATTCTCATCTCAAGTTAAAAATCTATCATGCTTTTAAATATATAGATACTAGAAAAAAGACATATGTAAAGATATATTAAGAGAACTAGCATTTGTCATTCATTAGTACAGAGCCTCTAGAAGTTTACAATACAGTTCTGAAGTCTGGTTGCTTTCAACATATGGCACTTGGAATTTGGTGTTGTCACTAAGACAAGGTGAAATTTCTTTTTTTAAGAAGCTCGATTTGCCATGAGCTCTTTTTCTCCATAGAAACTAGAGAGAGGGGCGCCTGGGTGGCTCAGAGGGTTAAGCCTCTGCCTTCGGCTCAGATAATGATCTGAGGGTCTTGAGTTCATGATCTCAGGGTCTTGGGTTCGAGTCCCACATCGGGCTCTCTGTTCAACAGGGAGCCTGCTTCCTCCTCTCTCTCTGCCTGCCTTTCTACCTACTTGTGATCTCTATCAAATAAATAAATAAAGTCTTTAAAAAAAAAAGTAAACTAGAGAGAAACTTAAAATACAGATCTAAAAACACTGGATTAAGTTTTAGTCTGAATCTATGAAACAATTTGTTAAAATTCCATTTAAAATTCACTGCATACTGTAAACAGGATGACTTGGAAATGACAGCACACAAATATTTAAAAAGAAAAGCTCCTGCATGCTTTCTGTCACTATGTCCTCTCAGAGCTTTGGATTTCACCTTGCATCACAGAAGAATATAATTATGGACTTCAACAGGGAATCTGTCCAAAACATTACAGCTTGCATGGCCAAGGCACCTGATGATCCAAATGGCACTTACATTATCACATAGTTCATAATCAAACGTTGTTCTACAACTATTGTGAAAGATTCCTTCTGCAGATACAATCTGTAGCTACAATCTATGACACTGAAATCTCTTTGGTTTTAGAAGCTTGTTGAACTTTACACACAAAGGAATGAGGCTCTATGGAAATAGACCTACATAAAGGATACTAGATCATTCACTCATTGACTTTTTCTACCTTTCCAGAAAGAGGACTATGCAAGTCTTCCCTTGCTATTTGTTGGAGAGCAACAGCACTTTCTGCCATTTTAGTTGTTTTTCTTTGCATGATGAAATTAAATTTTCACTTCCAGCCTGTAAGAGCATCTTCTGAATTCCGATGTGTTGATTCAGGTGTATGACTTTCAAAACGTTTTATAGAGCTGTGGAAATATTCCACTCACATCTCTGAGCCCTGTATTTCTACATTTGTTTTCTTTTATTTGATTTCAGCCTAACTCTGTGCCAGGAAAAAAGAAAATCTGTGTAATACCTATTTGTATTTTGACAGTTTTTCTTCAATGTAGGCTGGGTGTATTTTTTTCCCTATTTGATTGTGGATTTGTAAATCCTCATTTTGAGAATGTTCAAATGGTTAGTGTCAAGTGGGTACACCATTTAGAAGTCTCTGATCTTTCCATGCATTTCTCACTGGCTCATTAAAATTAATCTACCAAATTCTTAACATTCATTTTAAGATTTGTCTTGATTTTTCTAGGATCATTTACTCTTTTCTTCTTCTCTTACCCTGAAGAATCCCCAGTTATTCTCTGTGCAACTCAAAACGTAAGAATCAATAAAAATGAACTAATAAGTCAATCACATATGTTGAGGGACACAAGTGACAACAGAGCTTGTGATGGAAGCAACTTCCATTAGGTAAGCCAATAACATCTCCTACAACTAACACATTTGAAAACGTTAGTGCCTTTTTACAATAAAAAATTATTTCTTGTTTATATAGTTGTGTGGTAAAAGTGTTCTTCATTAGGGGCTGGGTAAGTTTTCTGTTCTATCATTTAGGGATTAGTCCAGGAGACAATATCACGTTTTGCCGGAAAGTAACAAGGGGAAAAGGTGCTAGAGGATGACTTCTTATTCATTTTGATGGGGAGATGATACATGAATTTTCTCTCATCCCATTGATAAAGACTAGTCACCTGGCTCCACCTAGCCTCAAAGGAATCTGGGAATTGTAGCTCCTGTCTGTACAGATGACTCCTAGCAGCAATTAACAATAATATAGAAAAAAGCCACAAATATTTGTTAGACTGTTTTTCCAACTTAAAGAAGTGAGTGAAAGAGTCACATCAAATGTCTGAATTCACACTTGGCCTCCATTATTCTCAGCTATATATTCTTTTATCATAGGCACCATTTTGAAGCGAAATACTTATTCTCCATCTCAGAGAGGACTGTGCTATCTAAAATGCACATAGCTCAGAATAGCACTTATATTTTGAACTGTTTATGTCTTTCAAAATTTGGAAATATTTAATGTCTAGGGCATTAAATAAAAGCTGAATAGTGCAGACTTATTTTTAACAAGCATTTATGAACTAACTACTTGAATTTGTTACAGTGGGTGGTCCTTTCATGATGCTGTGGCAGAAGTGATAAAATACTTTATTTGCTGTTTGAGGATTTTCTAAGTTAGTTATCTCTTCGGTTCTCATTTACTCAATTTTAACAGGCTATTAAGAATACCTTTTCCAGCACACTTGTACCGAGAACACCAAAACAAGCAACTTGAAGGTTTAAATTATACTTTCTTGCACAAATAAAAATACTTTGTAAAAGTCTGTCCTATTTAAGGACTTACATTTTTGATGAACAAAAGAAAGGAAGAAAGGGAGGAAGGAAAAGAAATAAGAAGAAAAAAGGAAAAGGGAATAGAAAGGAAAAGAAAGGAAAGGAAAGAGAAACAAGTGAATGCAATCCGGAGCAAGGAGCTTTTATCAAGTGTTGCTTTAGAGATCAGGGGCTCTGTCATTTGTACTTTCGTATTTTCGGCAGTGCCTAAATAGTGCCTCATACTTATTTGTGAGTTACCAAATGCTTACTTGGATTGAATTATTTATATCATATTCATAACAAGAAATGTATGTTAAGGATGATGGGCAAGTGTATAATTTAGATATGTTACATACTTAAATAGCATTATAGAAAGAGGTGGCTATGTTCTGACCAAAGAAATCTTTGGAGAAAAGATTGTACTTCAGAAATTCTTTACATTATACAAGTAATTTTATAAATTTGTATTCAAATTAAAAAGTAAATGTCAGTATGAATAAAATATAGTAGGGAAAAGAAGCAATTAAGTTGAAAAACTTTTTTTCACTCCCTGTTTCAGGCAAATTTGATCTGTAAATTAAAATGCCTCAAATAAAAAAATTCACTTCGTGTTAAAGAAACAATCCAGTCATTATCATAGGTCCTTTTCATTATATAATTAAATATTGTAGTCTTATAAATAACAATATCTTTAAAAACTCATCATCTAAAAAGTTGTTAACATAGAAGATCTACTGAGCTGCTAAAATCACAAGGCTAGTCTTGTGTGATTATTACTACTTTTTTCTTCTAAAAGGAAGATGTTCTTTTTACACAGGGTAAAATGAAGCAGTAATTTACAATATATCTTTAATTTACAAAGAGGGACTGACACTTTAAATATTATTCATCAGAGAGATCATTTGAGAAATACATATAAAGATATGGTCCACATAATATTCAAAGGCTTTTAGTTTGGGGGAATAATGATTTTTCACTCAAAATTTATTTTGAGTATTAGAAATACTATCATTATTGGGGTGCCTGGGTGGCTCAGTGGGTTAAAGCCTCCGCCTTTGGCTCAGGTCATGATCTCAGGGTCCTGGGACCAAGCCCCGCATTGGGCTCTCTGCTCAGCAGGGAGCCTGCTTCCCCCTCTCTCTCTGCCTGCCTCTCTGCCTACTTGTGATCTCTGTCAAATAAATAAATAAAATCTTAAAAAAAAAGAGAAAGAAATACCATCATTAGATTCTTTCTAGTGCAACCAATGAGTGATTCCCTTTTGGACATAGACTTGCTGTCTTTCTATAAGAAAACCTGAATGAGTGCAGTTCTCTCCCGATTACTTAAAAATTCTCTCTCAATATCAATTTCTCTTCTGCACACACACACACACACACCATTTTACGTAAAATAATTACATTATAAGATTAATGAAATGAACAAAATTTAACTATTCTTCTCTCCACTACACCTACACTAATGAAATTATCTCTTTTGTGCAGAAACAGAGAACCTGTTTAAATACCTAAGTAGAGCAGTGCATGTTTTAACATCCTTGTTCCTTAATTTTCTCTTCAGAATTTTCAGGATCTATGATACACTAGATACAAATTTCAGGACAATTCACATTGCCTTAGAAGTTTTCTTTAAGGGGCACCTGGGTGGCTCAGTGCGTTAAAGCCTCTACCTTTGGCTCAGGTCATGATCCCAGGGTCCTGGGATCGAGCCCTGCATCGGGCTCTCTGCTCAGTGGGGAGCCTGCTTCCTCCTCTCTCTCTCTGCCTGCCTCTCTGCCTACTTGTGATCTGTCTGTCAAATAAATAAATAAAAATCTTTAAAAAAAAGTTTTCTTTGAAAGATATTTAGTCTCCAAATTGGGACGCAAACGCCTAACATAAAAGATGAAGTATTACCCTAAAAATAGTTAAAAATCCATTCGAACAAATTGTCTACCTTTTTGTTATAAGATTCAGATATCTTCTCTTAAGCAGCTAAATGGTTCAAGGCTGCATTAGGTAAGTAATTAATAATAACTACATATTCAATGATAAGGAAGTTACCTTTTTAGTATTACTCTCAATTATAGCTCTATCAATTTAAATGACAGTTACTATGTGTCATTTAAAATTAACAGCTTAGCCAGTGTTTCTCAATTATTCTGAGATTAATCTCTCCCAAGGTACTAGTAGCAGGAAGAAAATATATCTTGACACATTTTATGAGTAGAGTTGAAAGCATATTATGTCAGAAAAGGTTTGTATAGAAATTTAGTATCTCTTTCCTATGTTAAGAATATAGTGTCTGCAGTTACTCAGAATTAAGATAAATTAATATAAATTTACATACACTTTTAGAAAAGAAAAATATATCCAAATTAGAATCAAATAGTTTGAAATTGAAGTTAGCAATTGAAATAAGAGATACGGCAGTTACAAATTAGTTTTAAACATTCTGTGCATATTTTATTTATTTATTTGTTTGCTTTTGTTCACTTAAGAAAAACTGCATAGCACAAAACTGATGGGTAAGAAAAGAAATGCTTGGTTAGTTTGTATTAAGAGAAGGCGGCAAAACGGGAAATGCTTCTGACTTCCTTCACTAAACACAATCTGGAGATGCTATAGAATCAGATGTAGTTTATGTGTTCCAATATGTAAAACAAAACTATGAGATAGGCTTGTGGAGACAGAAATTATTGGAAAATGTGGGGGCAGTGTCAAATAAAAATCTTGCATGCCATTGATAGAGAATAGACATTGTTGGAGGTCCCTCATAAGACATTCCGAGCAGCACTGCCTTCACTATTACAACTGTAGAGTAAGAAGCTAGAACATCTGCCAAGAAAAATAAAGGATAGATAAACAAATGCAAAGAATGAGAAATATTTTCAGGAATATGAGTGACAAGACTAGAAATAATATTTCTGTGTAATAAAAGCACCAGAAGAGGAGAAAATGACATGGAGAAATAATAATTTTAAGAATAATGTATCTGCGGTGCCTGGGTGGCTCAGTGGGTTAAAGCCTCTGCCTTCAGCTCAGATCATGATCCCAGGGTCCTGGGATCGAGCCCCACATCGGGCTCTCTGCTCCAGGGGAGCCTGCTTCCTCCTCTCTCTCTCTCTGCCTGCCTCTCTGCCTACTTGTGATCTCTGCCTGTCAAATAAATAAATAAAATATTAAAAAAAAAAAGAATAATGTATCTGTACTACCATGTTCAGTACAACACTGTTCACAATAGCCAAGACATGTCCTTCAGTTGTTGCATGGATAAAGAAAATGTGACATATATATACAAAAGAATACTATTCAGCTTCAAAAAAGAAGGAAATTTTGCCATTTGTGACAACAGGGATGGACCTGCAGGGCATTATGCTAAGTGAAATAAGCTAGATATAGAAGTACAAATAGTGCATGATTCCATTTAAATGAGGAGTCTAAAATTGTCAGACTCATAAAAACGGTAGGATGGTGGTGGTGGCCATTGTCGGGAGAGGAGGAAACAGGGAAGAATTAGTCAAAGGGTACAAAGTTTCAGTTATACAGGAGTGATTAGTCCTAGAGATCAACTGTGCACCATAGAGACCACAGCTAACAATACTGCATTCAGAAGCAGACAGGATGAAACCAAAATGCAACTGGCATAACCTAACCTGGCATCTGTACAGTCAGAATGGAATTGGACAATCATCTGGAATTGGACAGATTTGAATTAATTTTTGTTGCAGTAGAACATAGTTAAAGAATTGTCCCAATCCCTCAGCTATAGAACCATAGATCAATAGCTATTCAATCACTAAAAGATTTACTAGCTAGTACTAACCTACTAAAGATTTTACTTATTTATAAGAACACTTAGGTATTGAGTATGGTGCTATTTATAGAGATTATAAACAAATGTGTAAAATGGTTGCTTTTATTATCCATACAAGAGTTGACATCTGGTGTATGCAGGCTGAAACTGCTAAAAACAACAACAACAAAAACCCAAACAAACTAGTATTCACTAAAGGGTTTTAAGTTTTCTCCTGTATTGACATGGAACAAATACATTTAGATGAGAACTTGTCACTCAAGGAGATTAATTAATTTTGATTCAAATGTTACTACTGACATTGCAAAATATGAGAAATGGCCAATTGCATGGGGATAAATTGAACCCTATTCCTTACAACTTAGCAGTTCTACATACCCTATAATGAACACCCCAGGTGTAAACTTCAATGATGGGTAATGGGCTTGGTGTGATATGTATAATATAATGTATAATAATGAATATTCACAAGAGATATATTGAGCTATGAAGAAAAAAATCTAACTTTAACTACCAAGTCCCTAATGTTAATTATGTATTAGGTACCAATTGGGAAAAATGAAAAGAGCTGAAGAATAGCTATCAAATTGTAAAGGACTTGGAAAAAATAAGCTACTAAAACATATCAATAATTTGTAAAGTTTTTATATAATGGAGAATCCTTAGACGTAGCTACCAAGAATCCGTTCTAACTATGAATCACTGGTATGTGTTCAAAAGCTATTAATAGAAAGCTAATATACTTAATTTTGTAATTCACCCCACTGCAACATGAATCATTGCTTTTGTATGTATGTTATGCATGCATTTTTGGACTTATTGGCTACATATAAATTAAGAAAAACTCAAAAAGAAATTAACACTGCATTGCAAGTTGTGCAAAACATCTGCTACTATAAATAGTATCAAAAGTTGGAATGCTTGTGGGAAATTGAATTTAATTTCATCTTACTGAAGAATGTTGAAGACTGTGACTAACCATATGTACTGTCAAGAAGATGCACTGTCGGGGGTAACCATAGGAGGTACTGATAAAGAATTACAAAAATCATCATGTCAGAGTAAACTTAATGTAGCTGTTGATGAAAATCAAGCAGGTACTGACTGTTTATTCAGAGTACAATGATGTAACAACTGTAGCTTTAATTTCATAAAATAGAGTAAAAAATTCACTACAGCTCTGTAGTTAACGTGGGCTACCTTCATGCACTTTCTTTCTCTTTTTATTTCTTTTTTTCTATACCCCAATAATAAACTTCACTAATGCAGTTTTTTTGAATTGGCATATTCTTTGGGTTGTCATTTTAAAATTCCCTGATATCTGCAAAGTCCAGTCACCACCGAATATTTCAAAATGTCAAATCCTTCTTCATCAGCAAAATCCTTATAGATACTGTGTGATTCCAAGGGAGGAATGGGTCCCTGGAATATTCAAAATGTGGGGAAAAATAATGTGCTTGTTATTGAGCTAGTCCAGCATCTTGAGCAACTTAAGTTCAATCCTGCTGGGGACCTTTAGATGAGTTGTGTAGAATTTCCATTAGAACTGCCTTTCTGAGAGACAGAAGAGGGAACTATCTATCATCTGATCGCTGTGACCCCCCCCCCCCACCAGACACACAACTATTTGTCAAGTTATGACCTTTGGATGGCTAACTACACTGCAGTTCCATCTTGCTATATATGTCAGAATAGGCCTCCTATCCTGGCAGGAAAGGAGCCCTGGGCAGAAAGCCAGAGAAAGATGGTAGAGCTGAGGCAAGATCTGTCAAGTTCTATCCACACACTGCTGGTTGCCAGATTTGGAGTGAAAAGATAGGCAGGTAAGAGAGTCACAGTAAGCTTCTGGTATAAAGCCTTCTCACCACCCATAAAATCATCACATACATTTTCACCTTTATTGTATCAGTGGAGGGAAATTTGTTAAAATTATCTCATGTACCCTCATAATTACATTTCTCAAACTTTACTTAGACATGATGTACACATATTACATACTGGATACAACTAGTAAGATATTTAAGATATTCATATCTGTAACCAATGAGAGACATTTGTCTCTAGCTTATTTTACTTACTTTAGATCTTGAAATTGGTGTTGGTTTCTTTAAAAAAAAAAAGCACGCATTTTTATTAATACTCTGGAACAAATTAAATAACATAGATTTTACCTAACACTGATTTCTTAAGACATATTTAATATTTAGTCAAATTAGTTCTTTGTAAAACTTTCAATTTTAATCCATAATTATGTATGCACATTTGTTGTCTCTTTTTGAGTAAGCCTTCACAATTTATATTATTATTTTTGAAATGTGTCCATTTTATTAGAACAGTATAATTTAAAACTAAAGCTACATAGAGCATTCCAATTTTTAGAATGTCTTTTGAATCAGTAACTATAAACTGTTAATATTTTGTAATGCATACATTTTTCTCTTCATTTTTTACTCCTTAGATTAGAATTGCTAAAGGTTTGCTTAATTTATTAGGATTTTCCAAACAGAACTCATGGTTTTTATTTATTAATTCTACTGTTACTTTTTAGTATCTAATTTAATATGTAGCTGTTTTTATTGATAACTTCTGCCTACTTGTCTTTGAAAATCAATACACTTTGCCAACAAGTCACAAAGCTATACAAAATTAATTTTTTGATTTGATAAATAAAAATATAAATATTTATTACTATAAACTTCCAGATATGCAGCTTTGGCCACAGTTTATAGGTTTTGTTATTAGCAGAGTTTTTGTTAATTTACAAATCATTTGCATTAGCAATTTTTTTCTCCTTTTTGAAACGAGGGTTATTTGAAGGAGAAATGCTTGCTTATGTGTAGGAATCATTGCCATTGAACTTGTGAGAGCCATTGAGCATTTTCAAAAAATATATACACATATGCACAATTACTCAAAATTTTACACATACTGTCAAGATGCCTATCAATACCTAAGTTTGAACCACCAATTAGAAACTCACCATTAAAATAACCTTTAACAATTTCTATATAATTATACTGTATTTGGTTCTTTTTTCATTATTCACATTTATCTGATTTTTGTTACAAGGTTTGTTAATTTCTCCCTTGAGGATTATATTAATTAGTGGTTATTTGAAAGAGATACATTTTCCAGTATATTTAAATATAGATATTAAATATATAGTATATGGTCTATGTTTTAAGAAGTGAGTTGTTGAAACTCTATGAATTATGTCACTTAGATTTATTGTATTAGTTTTATCTTTTTTAATATTTTAAAATATCTTATTCTAAAATACACATGTTAAAGCAACCTGAATCAATTATATAGTCAGGTTCTTGGGCTTCTTTTTTTAAGATTTATTTATTTATTTGAGAGAGACAAAGAGAGAGAAACAGCAAGAGTGGGAGGGGCAGTTTCTAATGGGAAAGGAGAGAGCATCTCAAGCTGGCTTTGCACTGAGAGTGGGTTTCTTAAACCCATGAGACCACAACCTGAGCCGAAACCAGGCGTGAGATGCTTAACCAGCTGCACCACCCAGGTGCCCCAGTTTCTTGGGTTTCTTAGAGTTTCTATCCTATATATCTATGTAAATTTATGATTTCATACTTTCAGTCATATCATCAATTTAAAATAACTGAATTTTTTCTCGTAATTTTTTGTCTTCATTTTTGTTCTGATATTATTATTAATATCTTAGCCTTCTTTTAAGATGAATTTGCTTAATTTATTTTTGGATTTTATTAGTTATTTCAGTGTCCCTTGTGTAGCTAGTTCATATCTGGTATGGACATTTAACCCATTCTTTTTTATCAAGATAACTGAAAGCTTTAAGGTTTTTATTCCAACTATAAGGTTTTAGAATGTGTGTGTGTTTACTTATCCTCAAGCTATCTTTGTGTTTTGTGCTCTTTGAAACATTAATTGTATTGTTTCTAGTTCCTTCTTTCTGTGCTTTTGGAATTGATACATGTTTTTGTTCTAATAGTGACTGCCTCAAAAAACCAGAAAACTAGAAAAATTTGAATCTGTATGCCTAAATACCATCAAGAATAAAAATGAGAAAATGGATAGATATTGAAATAATGTCTCAACAATATTCTAGTTATCTTGCCTCATTTTCTTCTCACTTTCCAGACTTTATTAAAACAATCTAAAATTTTTAATTAATATTTTTATCATTACTTACATGATTATGTTAAACACTGCTTTCTTAATAGTTATATTAACTTATACATTTACATTAATAATCACCTAGATTTCATACAGAAATAAGGGTTTAATTGTTCACAATTTTTAGAAAAGTTGTTGGCTTAAAAAATATCTTTCGATCTTACGTTTGAAAAATGATTTGGTTGTGAATAAGAAACTTTCCTTGTTAACACTGTTTCTTCAAAACTTTACTATCATGAATAATTATATTCTCCACTTCTTGCTGTGGAAGAGAAATCTGAAGCAAGGATTATTTTCTTTTTCTTGAATGTTTATAGACTTCTATGTCTTTACCAGATACTTATTATTGCTTTATCTTTCAATTCAGATATTCTTCTAGAAGAAATTCATGAAAGCTTCTGTAATAAAGGTAGGTACAGATTATTTGCTACTTCCTCCATTCAGAATTGTCCTATTATCCTTGAATCCTTATTGGCCTAGAGATTTATTTGATAAACAGAATATGCAGAAAATGGGGTGCCTGGGTGTTTCAGTGGGTTAAAGCCTCTGCCTTCGGCTCAGATCATGATCCCAGCGTCCTGGGACCTAGTCCTGCATCAGGCTCTCTGCTCAGCAGGGAGCCTGCTTCCCCCTACCCCACACCGCCTACCTCTCTGCCTACTTGTGATCTGTCTGTCAAATAAATAAACAAAATCTTAAAAAAAAAAAAAAAAAGAATATGCAGAAATGATGGAAATTCTAGAGCCAGGTCATAAGAAACCTTGTAACTTCTACCCAGGCCTTTTCTGTAACAGTAAGAGTAACAAACTGCCAGATCAGAAATCCAACAATCCTGAGACCACCAGGCCATAAAGAAGCCATGTTAGCCCTAACGACAGGTCATATGGGGAGAAATGGAGTAACTCCATTGGGGTTGGGGTAACTTCATCCTACCTGTTGCAGCCTTCTCAGCTCAAGACTAGACACTCAAATGAAGAAACTATTTTGCACACACCAGCCACAACAGATGCTACATGAAGCAGAGAGGACACCTTCCAGCATCCAGACTGAAGGCCCTAGGCACATGGTCTGAGTCAGGGCTTCAGAACCATTCAGCCTGCCATAGCTGAGGACCCTACCATCATGGGCAAAGATTAACTGCTCCTGCTTAAATTCAAAACTCAGAAAATTGTGAATGTGACAAAATGGTTTTTATCTTATGCAACATAGTTTTAAGGTAGTTTGTTAGCAACAGTAAAAAACAAGAACACTTTCAAATATGGAAACTAACGATGTTTTCTTTTCCCCAAATTGAAGTGCTACTACCATTTTGTTGACAATTGTTTTTTTGACCTTCACTTTTCTTTCCCCCCTTTTGGTGATGCTACTATATACAGATGGGATAGCTTATATTTGTTATCCATATCAATTTCTATATCCATTTCATACACTTTTTCAGTCGATCTTTTCACCTTTCTTCCCTGAGAAAATTCCTCTTCTTGCCTTTAAATTTGGGAATCCAGCTTTTTGCCATATCTAATTGGCTCCTTACTGCTGCACTGGGGTTATTAGCTTAATAGTTTTATTTTACATCTCCAATAATGCTTTCCTTCCCCAAATTGCTCCTTTTCTGTAAAAGCATAGTCATCATATATTAATGCAATACACTGTTAAGTTTCATAGTAAATACAGTTTGGATTGTTTTAAAATGCATTCTTCTTTTAGAAACTTTGTTTCACTAGTCATCTGAGTATTTACATTGGTTCCTGTGGAAGAAAATTGCTGCAGATTTTTTACTGAGTGCACACCATATTAGATAAAATTCTTAATATCTTACTCAGCTTTTTCTCTATTCCCTCCAGTAAAATTGGGTCCTATAGAAAGATTTCTTTCTTATAATGCTAAATAATGAAACTCCAGATCCTTCCCTTAGAAATTCAAGTTTGCATAACTAACAAAAGGAGTCTAAGGAATAATGAAGGAAGTTTGGTTTCTCTCTGCAGATTTGGGGGAAAGATACTCTTTTGCATCATAAAACTTTTAAAAATAATCTCAGGTGGTAAAGCGTTAAAATGAGAACTTTCCCAAGAATGTCAATTTTTTTCTTTTGTGTAAAATGGATACATACATACATGAATATTCATAACTACTATTAACTTTTTCTGTTCTCTATTTAATACATGTGCCCATGAGAATACATTTTGAAACAAAGGGATATTATGATCTTATGAACCTCCCAAGACTTTAGAAATTCTTGCTACAATCTGTGAAAAAATGTTGTGAAGATTCTCTTTCAGCTGTGTTTTTCTGTTAACAACATTGAAATTGACATCTCAAGTGCCTAATGGTTTAAATACTTAGTATTCTCAGGGAAATGAGAAGGAGATCATTGGTACTTTCATCTTTTCACACAGACACAGTAGAAATATAAAAGCCCCTATGAATATTTTAGAGTTATTGTTAACAAATAATGACAAAATTTATGTTTTAAGTTTCTCTTTTTTGACCCAGTGAATCTTCTTTTTTTTTTTAATTTTCCTCTCTTTTCATACATTTACAAAATAAAGTATTTATTGGTAATTGAGGAATACTCTATCAGAGATTGCAGATCTTAATAAAATTCTTTATCCAGAAACAGTCTCCCTTTCAAGTCCTTGTGGACACAATTAAAACTATTCTTCCATTGACCTACCCTCACAAGAACTAATCTGTGTTCTAGTTTCTCTCCAAGGCCTATCCCCTCAGGGTAGTAGCAGTGTTTGCCTACTGCAACAGCTTATTCATGAACCATTGTCTTTAACCCCAGTCAGATGTTTATTAGGACCAACACCTGCATTTCTACTGCACAGAGGATGCTAACTGAGTTCTGCAAGGTTGGGGAAAGACAAAGAAGAAATACAATTTTTTTAGTTCACTATCTCTTCAAGATTTCACACAGAGTAATACACGAAAACCAGCTGATGCTATAACCAACCTGGCACACACTTCCTTTGAAGTTTTGCTGGAGGATTCCCTCTCTAATATGCACAGTGGTACTGAAATTTCCCAACTGTACTGTTGGGTCATTGGGGCAGAAAAATTGGTAGGACTAAATATGTGAGCTTTGTTGCAACTTCAATTCTGGCATTGCTCTTTTAATATTTCAATTTGTTCTTTAAAGTAACACTTCTGATGTCTGGCAAGGGAGTGGAAATGAGTATTTTTTTAAACTTCTAAAAACATAACCTCAATGAAAAGGTTGCAACACTTTGTCATTTATGTGCTCTAAAGATTTTTGGTAAAATGGTGTTCTCATTCAAATTTTCACATTCCTCTTGTATAATGTACTATTTTAAAGTTTCTGTTCTTGAAGCCACTATGATATATGGAGCAAAATAATAATAAAATAGAATTTAATATTGAACAACAATTTCTGGATAAATGAAAGCTAAAATTTATGCTTTGTGGATAAATAATAAATGTCTAAGTAATCCATCCATAAAGGAAATTGTAAAGAAAATACTAAAATTAAGACCATAAATACTAAAAACTACATGACAAAATATCATTTATAAAATTAAACAAGGCAATTTTGGAGTATATTTACTGAACATATGCTACGAAAATATAAATATATAAGGAGTTATTTTTTATATTATAGGAAAAAACTAAGTAAATATGTAAAATATGTAAATATGTAAAATAAATGCTAGTAAACAAATACAGAAAATTCTCAATTTTTACATACATCAAAATTAGTTAAAAAGCAATTAAATATTATTCCATATATATTAAATCAATAAAATTCAAATGCAACTATCATTCCCAATTCTGACTATTGGCTATTATAAAATTGACATACATTATGGTTATCATTGTAGATTATTACAATATTTTATTTATGTATTTTTTTAGATTATTACAATATTTTAAAAGGTAATATCCTAGTTCATATAAAAACACCAAACATCTTTGTACACTTTGTCCAAGTAATATCTCTTTTGAAAACTTATATTTTTAAATAGTTAAAAAAGTTAAATATCTATAAATCTATATACATCAAGATTTTCATGAATCCGTTTCTTATAATAATGAATTTCAACTGTTGAAATGTCCTATTAAAAATTGATTTAGTGAATTATGGTGCCAAATTTAATGGAGTATTTGCAAAACACTTAATATTTAATAGTTTCAAGCCACTAAAATGATAAATATGAAAAATGTTGGTAATGTGGAAACATACTTTGTATGATGTTGAAAGAAAACAGCAAATTAAAAAGTATTTCTATGTTATGCTTATACTCAGGTAAAACATGTTTTACATACTAAAAAATCTTGAAAGACTTGTAGAAGAAATGTTTCTTGTAAGGGGGCTGGGATTCCTTATGATTTGGTTTTATATAATAAAAAAAAAATCTGTGGGAGCCATGAATGAGAGTAGAATCTACAATAAATCTAACATTTTTTTCTGATTATTACACTTGAAATTTTCAAAGAGCACTTTATAAAAAATTATAATTCTTGTATTTGTTTAAACAAAATACCTATGAATTGTACAAATATGTGAAGTATTATGAAACCAAGAATTTCTATAGTGTGGAATAATAAATAAATAATAAAATCCTTAATCCATGTAAAGCAACACAAATGTAAAAATGTTTGGGTTAGTCTTCACACAGAAACTGTAAAGGCAAATTGACATTACTATATTTTTTATTCACAATACTTTTATTTTTTTCCAGACAATTACTTAATTACTCATAAGCCCTTTTAGCAGAAAGCCCATTATTTCCCAGTGTGGAAAAAATCTCCCAAAGGATAACTTATTTAGTCTATGGTGGGTTTTGTTCTCTTTATTTCTTTTGTACTATTTTTTATTTAAACTCAATTAATTAACATATAGTATAATAATTAGTTTCAGAGACGGAGTTCAGTGATTCACCAGTCTTATATGACACCCACTGCTCATTACATCACATGCCCTCCTTAATGTCCATCACCTTAAAAACTATGTTAAATGAGTACCTGGATGGCTCAGTCATTAAACATCCAACTCATTTTCAGCTCAGGTCATGATCTCAGGATCATGAGATCGAACCTCATGTTGGGCTTTGTGTTCAGTGTGGAGTCTGAGATTCTCTCTCTCTCCCTCTTACCCTCCTGATGTGCACTCTCTCTCTTTCTTTTTTTCTAAAGTAAATAAATAAATAAATAAATAAATAGATAAATAAATAAATCGATCTTTTGAAAAACTAAAACTACATTAAAAACTATAGGACAGGGGCACCTGGGTGGCTCAGTGGGTTAAGCCACTGCCTTCGGCTCGGGTCATGATCTCAAGGTCCTGGGATCAAGTCCCGCATCGGGCTCTCTGCTCAGTGGGGAGCCTGCCTCCCTCTCTCTCTCTCTCTGCCTGCCTCTCTGCCTACTTGTGGTCTTTCTCTGTCAAAAAATAAATAAAATCTTTGAAAAAAAAAACCTATAGGACAGGAAAGGAAAAGTGAATTAGGGTAAATCAGAGGGGAAAACAAAGCATGACTGTGGATTCTGAGAAACAAACTGAGGGTTTTGGAGGGGAAGTGGGTGAGGGTATGGGTGAGCCTGGTGGTGGGTATTAAGGAGGGCATGTATTGCGTGGAGCACTGGGTGTGGTGTATAAACAATGAATTTTGGAACACTGAAAAAAATAAAATAAAATTAAGATGTTAAAAAAATATATAAATAAATAAGAAAAAGGAAAAAAATGTTATTGAGTTATTGGATGGGACAGCTATTCCTCCATACTTATTAATTTTCAGTGGAAGTTATATTTTCAGAACTGGCTAAGCATAATGGTTGATTTATTAAAAGTTTTAATCAATAGTCTAGATACAGTTGGCTTCTATATACATGTTTATGTACTTGTATATCTTAATATGTGTAATAAACAATTTTAAATGTCATCCAAAATAAAATCTAGTACTTTGAAAATAAATGACAGCTAACCAAAAAACCCCTCCAAAACAAAAACCTGTATTTGTGAAAAAGTAAGACTGCTTAATCCTTAAAGCTAAAAAGCTATAAGGCACACCTAATTTTTTTTAGATATTATGACACTGAGGGAAATAACACTTTATAAAGGTTGAATTATTTTATCTCAGAAAATAATTTTGAGCTCAAAACACCAAATGGACAGTGAAACTTTAAGGTATTAAAATATTATCTATTTTCATCATGCAAGGTAGCTTCAATTAACTTGAAGTGATAAAGGAAAATGAATAAGGGCCACACAATTAATGAAAAGCTGATGAAATTTTTATGTAAGGCAGATAAGCATACCAGTCATGCTACTGTTAGTCCAAGCATGTGGAGTGGCTTACCCTGTGGGTAATAATAACTGCTTTCTTTTGGAACACTGAGCACGTGTACTCTACCTGTACTGTGGATGGTGAGGTTTTATTCCTGGTTTCTCAGGGAAGGGTTTTTCATTTTCTGCCTCAATGACATTTTTTTAAGATTCATTTATTTATTAGAGAGAGAGAGACTGTGTATATAGGAACAAGCGGGAAGGGCAGAGGGAGGGAATCTTCAAGCAGACTCCTCATGCTGAGCTCCAGGCTTGGAGCCCACTTGGGGCTCCATCTTACTACCCATGAGATCATGGCCTGAGCCAAAACCAAGAGTCAGATACTTAACTGACTGAGCCACCTGGGTGTCCTGACTTACTAGTTTTTTAATTCAAGTACTCAAATATGTCATTAGGATCATTATCTAGTTCAGTTTGGAGGTCTAATATTTTACTCTTGAAAATATTTATGATCTCAAATCCTATTTGAGGAATATGATGCCTGGATCAAACTGCATATAGGTCGGTAAGCGACTGATTTAAGAATATAGCTAAAATATTAACTAAGATTATTTCAAGATTCATCATTTTTCCCCAGTGCCAACCTATACAGTATTATATGTGTTGTTGACACTGTCAAATATACTCTGACTAAATCATGTACTGACACCCTTCTTCAAGGAAATATAGCCCCCAAAACCAACTTTACTATTTTCTTGACTAATTTGATATGTAATATATATAGCTGTTTATCTTTTTTGTCAGGTTTTTTTCGTTATAAATTTTAACTACTGTGGATAATATATCATGTTTGCCCTTTATATAGCTTTCAAACAATAACTCTTGTACTAAGAAATTCCCTCTGAGAACAATATATTACAGAGTTAGCATAAGTTATCAGGTCTCTAATAAATAGTCTTTTTAAAAAATTCACACTCGTCATGTTTTCTAATTGAACTTACATGCGTGTGGGGGGGGTATATGACAGGGAAATTAATTACTTAAAAGTTATCCATTATTTTCCCAATTCTAAAAAACATTAGATATGTACATTACAGACTTTTTTTTAATTTCAGTTTTCTGACAAGAGTTGCTATTAAGCTTAAATTCAAATAGAGTAAAAGAAACATGTCCCTATTGTGTTTTCATTTCCTTTAAAAAATAGCTCCTTCAATGACTGCTGGATAGTCCGTCATTATTTCTCTCATCCTTTTTATCAGGTGGTCTAGAGAATGAGGAATTAGATAAAAATGTGTTTTGCAGTTGAGTAAAGCTTTCTTTATGCTCTGTATTAAGTGTCTCTTCCAGAGAAACAGAGCAAAGAGGGTGCAGGGGTGTGTGTGTGTGTGTGTGTTGTGTGTGCATGTGTTTGTGTGTGATTTATTATATGGAATTGGCTCACCCAATTATGAAGGCTAAGAAGTTAAGATCTGCAGTCAGCAAGCTGGAGACCCAGGAGAGCCAATAGCGAATCTCTAGTTTAAAAACTAGCAGGCTTGAGACTCAAGAAGTGCAAATGTTTTGGTTTCAGACTGAAGGTAGAAAAAACCTGATGTCTCTGTCCAGGAAAGGCAGGCAGGCAGAAGGAGCACCATCTTAACTGTAAGATGGTCAGCCTGTTTGTCCTACTCTGACCCTCCACTAATTGAATGAGACCTACCCACATTAGGGAAGGCGATTTGCTTTATTTACTCAGTCTACTGATTCAAATGTTAATTTCATCCCAAACCACCTTTGCAGACAGACAGCCACAAGAATATTGTTTGAGCAAATATCTGGGTATTCCATGGCCCAGTCTAGTGGGCATACAAAATTAACCATCACATGGTCTTCGGCTAAATGAAACATCTTTGTGTAGAATGCCATAACAATATAAAACTGCCTGCTTTCTAACTCAAAACATTTGTGTTTGGGGGTTTAAAATTTTTATTTTGGCTAATTTTAAGAAGAGTGAAGTTGGCTTTAAATTGAAGACTGATAATGTAGGAAATCATAGAGCATTTCGATCTTGCTCAATTAATAGTTAAATTTTTATTTTATTGATTTCAGAAAACTTTGAGGATCTTCTGGAATTTGTTATCCTTTTGTGTACTCTTGCCTTCTTTTTTTTCTCTTTAAAAGCCAATGCATGATATTTTCAGATGTTGGTCCCAACACAAAAGGAAAACTGTAACACAGAACCAGCTAAATAACATTTTGGGACAAAGTAAAATGACTACAGGGTTTTTGGATAGTTCATTTATGGTGGTTATTTCTTATTAAGGAGTAGGGGTAGATTTTGGTAGCATCACGGGTCCCTCTTGTAATTCTAAAGGTCACCTTATTTTCTTAATTGAACTGTATCATGGGGCTTTTGCCTTTAAGGCTTACTGGTGTTGGAGCTCTCACTTTATATATTGAGAAAATCCCAAGATATCTTTATAAGCGGTTGAATGTTATAGAAAGTTTAGATCTGTGGTTGAAGAAACATAGACTAGATAACTCTAACAAAGAATATATGAAAAATTTGAGGATGTGGGTTTTTCATCTAAGAATGGAAAAACTATCAATAAATAGTGACCTAACTTTCTAAGTATAAATTACTTGATCTTTTATAGTAAAAGCTTTCACTAACCCAAATCTGTGTCCTCAAGTCAAAAAGGAAGACTACTTTTCTTGATTCTAAAATCTCGTTGAAATAAAAATCTCAACAAATGATATAGCGGAGCCTCTCTGAGTTGTTTATAAACTCATACTTCCTCACTCAAAACACATGCATGTGCTTTCAAACATGTGTCAGACCCTGTTGTTTAGAAAACACTAATATTCTCTACCTAGACAGTGAAATGTTCATAGCCTCTGTTGATTTTCATTCCCTTCATTTGCTCATTCTCACACCTCTGCCTTTTTCCTTCGTGATCCCTACAATGCTAGTCATCCTTGAAGACTGCTCAGGAGTCACTTTCACCCACAGGAAACCTCTTATAGTCCTTATCCACACAGCAAGATGTGTTCGGTGATGGCCCCCCTCTTGTTTCAGTGTTCCTGCATGAGCTCTTGCAATTCTCTCACCTTGCGTGGCAGCGTGGTGGGAAATAATGCTTGGGATCATTTTCTGCCCCAGGCGATTACTAACTGTTGCAGGAATTACTCTAGAAATTGATTCCAATGAGAAAATTAATAGAGTCTCCAGGGACAATTTCAAAAATGGCACAGTTCTTGGCATGAAATTACCATGCTCACTTCGGTGCTAAGGGAAGCTGAACTATTTGTCTACATTCTTTTTAAAAGATAAAAGCATGGAGTGGGAAGAGTGAGGAGGGATTATTGTTAAAGATGGGGGAAATGGTTCTTGATTGGCTCCCCCATTTTAAAGCTAATAAACGAAACCCTGTGCACAAACCAAAGACTGACCTATCATTCCTGAGAGGACATGTCTTATGCATTATGCACTGAGTTTATCAACCTACCAGGGTTGGGGGGAAGGATAGCATGGGACAGAGATGCTTAGTGATATGCCTGAGCAAAGAACGGAAAAGAATAGTCCACTGACTTCCCAGTTCCAAAGCAGTACGGAAGGTGGATCTTGCCCATTTCTACTGGCCTTGTATTGGAGACTTCAACCTAGTCTGGGAGTCAAGATGTGTGGATCAGAGGTAAGTAGTTTAAGGTTGCCCACAGAGGGCAGCAGGAAGATAGAATTGTTTTCCCAAAGATCATTGCTACCTAGTGAATCAGCTGGGGATGGAGTCCCTCATCAGCAGGGCCTACAGGTCTTTTACAAGCTCCCCTAACTCATAGACAATGATCCACAACACCAGTGAAGACGAGCAATAAAAAGATGGCAACCTTGCCAAGGACAGTCACGCAGAAGATGCTTTTCTCCCCCTTCTCATGGTTTCAGTCCTAGGGGGTAAGTATAAGAAGTATAGAAAGTCAAACATAGTACAAAAGAGAGTAGTGTGTGCCCTTGCTCGTTCCCAAAACTAAGCAAAGCAAGGGTGAGAGAGAAAGCTTCAAATTAAATATGTCTTCTATGACACTCTTGAAAACATATTTCCTTTTGTTTGTTGTAATTTGGTAATATAAATAACATGCATAGCTGGGATTAAAATATTATAGAGAGAATTTAGAAAGAATAAAATCAGGAAGGAGATAAGTGGATTATTTTACCCAGAGCTCCTGCTATGTAGAGGAGACTATTTGTTCATTTCTTTAAAAGGTACAGAAAATAACTGTAGGTCAACTTTTTAAAGCAATAACTAGCCCAGAACTTCGTTTTTTCCCCACTGGAAGTAAGGAATTCTATATCACCACATCCATTAGGGTTGTAGGAGAGAGAAATTGCTTTTAGTATGCTACAGTGGCAGGTGATTTTAAAGGCAAATACTAGAGACTTGACTATAAATCTCTGATTCCTCAAATTTCAACAGATTTTTGCACTGACAGTAGGAATAGAAATTGTTGGAACTATAAAAATGATAACTTAAAGTATAACTCTAAAGTGACTTTAAATTCTTAACTTGTAGTAATTACAGACAACAAAGTTAAATGTGTTTCTTGGCAGTTGACTTGTCTACTCAGATCCCAGGAGCAAATGAGTAGGTGTGAATTGGCACAGTGCCTGGAAGAGGATGGGAGGTCGATATTTAATAAGGACAACAAAAAAGAGCTAAAATTGGAACTGAGAAATTTCTATTTGAGGTTCCTAAACTAAGGTTTTCTCCCATCAGTAGAGACTGGTATTTCACAACAGAGACATGTGGAAATACATATATGATGCCATATATTATCTCATATATATATATATATATATATATATGCATACACACATACACACACACATACACATATATATACCAATTTACACACACACTTACACATACAGAGTATTTGTGGATTATGTATGTTTAAACTGACTTTTTGGAAAACCACATAGTTTATTTTTCTGCTTTCTATTTAATGGTTGTACTCATTTCTAAATAAAATAGCTGCTTCAATAATTGTGAAAGAGAAATATCTCTACCAAATGAATATTTATAGTCCAGATTACAGCATTCACAGTAGGCAAGCAATATACTATAGTTCCAAGTACTATGGCAACGAGCACCAGAAACCGACTAGCTTCTCATGAAAAATAAGACAATTTTTGGAAGGAATTTAGAACAACCTTCCCCCTCCAGCCAAAAAGATGTAAACTATAAAATTTGAGAAGGCAGATTTTTGGTGCAGTACCAGAGAACTAAACAACATGAATTGAATTCTGTTCCCCACTCCTTACTCCTGATGGAAGTCTTTTCATGGAATTGTATCAACTGAAGTGCACCTTGAAAAAGGGTAGAGTTTTGATAGATATTTGGTAAAATATCTATCAAAATATGATAGATTTGATCAAATAAAATGAAAGGGAAGGACTCCATTCTAAGCTTCCTCCCAGGTTTTGGTATCTTTTCCCTAGGGGTATACATACACACATACACACACACACACACACACACACACACACACACCATTTTTTTTTAAGTCCTTGCACAATCAGTGAAATGTTAATAACTCAAAATTTTGAATTAATTCCCAATTAGATCTGTATTCACCAAGTTGGTAGTTAGTGTTTTTGGTTACATTCAAGTTAGATATCACATAGCTAGGTCTTGTTTTTTTATCCAATCTTATAACTGTCTTTTAATCAGGGTATTCAGTTAATTGACATTTAATGTGATTATTGCTATTGGTGAGTTTACAACTACCATAAATTGTTTATTTTCTGCTTGCCTAATCTATCATTTTCCTTTTGTTCTTTTTCTGCCTTCTTTGGCATTTAGTATTTTTATGATTTCACTTACCTGCTTTTTTGTTTTGTTTTAAATAGCCAGTTATCATTTGAGGTATTTAAAAAAAAAAAAACATTTTTGGTGGTTTTTATTCTGTTGGTGTAGGCAGTTAGGTTCTAATAGGAGCCAGCAATGGGGAAGTCATGGCCAGCTATCAGGAAGTCAGAGGCCTGACCTGTATCCTGGCAGCCCTCCACAAGAAACTGAATCAAACCAGACAGGTCCAAGATGGCACATGCCATGACAAGATCCCCCTGGCCAAATTAGGAAGAAAAAGCACACAATCTTGCTTCCTACCCCAAGGAACAAATACTCCACCCCCTAGCTAACAAATGTCAATAAAAGAAACCTAACTTCCTAGAGCAAGCGTCTCTCTCTTGAGGTTTCCAGGTTTCATCTCAAGAATGTACT
Organism: Mustela erminea; assembly: GCF_009829155.1. Lineage (NCBI taxonomy): Eukaryota > Metazoa > Chordata > Mammalia > Carnivora > Mustelidae > Mustela > Mustela erminea. Next base: position 105,303,580 of record NC_045617.1, on the reverse strand, counting down.
TTTCACTTTAATAAACGTTCATGTCATTCATCTGCTGTGTTGCATGTCTGTCTTTGAATTCTTTCTCAAGACAAGACCAAGAATCTTCGGTAAGTCCTTCAGGATGAGCTAGGTCAGGTCGCCAGGGTTCTAGGTCTCTCCAGTTCACCCGGCAGCATTTCCATCGTGTAGATCCAGATTTCCATTTGACATCATTTTGCTTTGACCTGAAGATCTTTCAATACTTCTCAAATAACAGATTCTGATGAAGAATACTTTCAGCTTCTGTATACTTAAAAAGTCTTTATTTCACCTTTTTTTTTTTTTTTTAAATTTGTTGGATATAGAATTAGTTTATACCTTTTTTTCTTCCAGTACTTTAGAGATACATCTTTTACTCTTTCATGCTTTGGATTGCTTTCTTCTTTTAAATAAGAACCTATTGCCATTCTTTCATTTTCTCCCTCAATATGTAATGTGATTTTTTTCCTCTCTGATTGCTTTAAATTTTTCACTTAATCACTGGTATCAGGCAACTTGATTATCAAATGTTCAGGGTTGTTGTGCTTTCTGGATTTGTAAATGATAGTTTTCACCAAATATGGAGAATTTTCATCTTGTGTTTTTTCCTTTCTCAGAGATCAACAGTTATAAGTGATGTGTATTGCTCAATGTCTGAAATTTATTTAATATATTTTATCTGGTTTTTTAGTTGTTTAAGTTAGAGTGCAAGTTTGGTCTTGGTTATTCCTTCCTACCTGATTGGATATGAGACCAGCAGTATTTTTTAAGATAAGTAATATTGAAACTATTTCAAACTTATAGAAAAGTTGCTAGAACAGTACACAGAACCCCAATATACATTTTACTCAAGATAGAATTTGTTAGAAATGTATAGGAGTAAAAATAAATAAATGTATAGCATTTGCTTGCTACCTCCCAGACAAATACACACCCCACCCCCACATACCTCCATACATATTATTACTAGTCCATTTCTAAATCTTTCAAAAGCAACTTGTAGAAATAATGTCCCTTCACCACAAACACTGTAGTATATATTTCATCATATGTATTTCACCAAAACCTGGACACTCTTTTATATAAGCAGGGTATATCCTCTAAATCAGGAAATCAACACTGATATATTACAACCACTTCCAGATACTGAACTCATACACATTTTTCCAGGTGCACCAATAAGTTTCCTTTTAATTTCTTGTCTAGAATCTGATCCAGTTGTGTGTGTTGCATTAGAGTTTTAAATCTGAAAGAGTTTCTCAGTGTTTTCTGGGCACAAGAGCTTTAAAGAATACAACCCTTGTATTCTGGATAAGGCTGCATAACCCTCAGCCTGTACCCATAAGTTGTTTTCTCATGACCAAATCCATTTCCTAAAGTCTTAGCAGTAATATTACTAAAATGATCTATAAATTTCTCCGTGCACTGTTTTGCATCACAATATTAAGCAGTCACTAGTGGAAATCTTGTTCACTTTGTCATGTTGGTATCTGCTAGGTTTTCCCACCATATTTTCACTGTTTTTTTCCCGCTTTCTATTTATTAATATTTTGCTGGAAGTATTTCACAATTACTAATCGAAATTTTCTGCATCAGTTTTATTGCTTATTAAATCTCTCATGAAATAATCCTCTACATAATAGTTGACTAAGAGAAGAAAAGAGAAGGAAAGATGACTTGAGAAGAGCAGAGAGGCAGGCAAAAGAGAATAGAAAGTTACGAGAAGATGGGAAGAAGAGTGGAGATAGGAAGAGAAGGGACAATGGGAAGGCAAGTCAGAGTAAGGACCTATTTAGCCAGAGGCTTCTATTAAGGTTAAACAATAACCTTGTTATTTAACCCTTAAACTGTCCCTGCTCCACTTACCCCAGGGGACTTACTTAAAAACAAGTCCTGGAAACCAGCCCCAGGTAACAAAGCCCAGATACAAGGATGGGTCTGGCCAGGTGGAGAAATCCGATCAGTGGGGGGTTGCATACTGTCTCCCTGGCTATCAAGGAGTATGGGCCCTGCACTTTGGGAGCCTTTTGGGTGCCAATTCTAACCAACGTGTGATAGGCTAGGTCTAATGTCTACTATAGGGTAAATTGTAATTCAGTTGGTCACCTAGTCTGTGAAACAGAGAAGGGTCGCCCTTCCTGTAAGAGGCGCTGCCCTGGCCGGTCAGTCTGATTCTTGATGCCTGGCGCGAAATAAAGCTTTGCTTGACCTTCACTTTATATCAGTCTCGCTCCTTTAATCACGGACCCATTATTGGGGGACCTAACAATCAGAAGTATTGTTCTGAACTGTTTCCATCTCCTCTTAAAACAAAGTACAGTCATGATGACTTTAAAACACTTGTCCTTGGTTTACACCTGACTGAACTTCAGATTAGGTATTTATTGTTTAAAATATCGTCCAAGCAATTGCTCTGTAGACTGAGGCCCCAAACTAGTTGTCATTCTCAGAGATGTTAGAATGCGAAAGAGCTGAGGGTTTCCTGCAGAGCAGTCAGCAGGCCATGTGTGCTCATTATTCCATGATCCCCCCGCTAATGTGGCCAACTAAGGTTTTACAGCATAGGGCCTCGGACATGAATTTTAGGCATTAGGGAAAAAGTAATGTATGGCTGGGTGACACCGTTGGGTGACACCAGGGAAAATAAGAGTGAAGAAATACTCAGTACTTCTTCCACAGTAACCCACACAAGTTTCAGTCATAGCAACTGTAACTCCTTATTAGACTCCTGGACATTTGCATATCTATGCTATAGTTTCTTTGTGGGCAGATTCCTTTTCTTACTCATTTTTATATGACCTGCACTTAATGCAATGCCTAGCTCATAGTGGGAATTTAACACACAATTTTTGAAGAAATAAATAGTGACTAAGGTTTTGTGGTATGGGGCTTGATGAATTAATAGGACAGTATCTGCAACTGAGGTCTGATTGCACAGAGCCTTCCGAATTTGTGTATGACCAGCAGGAGAAGTTCATAGCAGTAATCCCTCTAACCACTGCCAGAGTACTATGACTCCCTTTTAACATTTAAGTTTTTTTTTCTACCTGCTCAATGACCTTTTGCTTGGCTAGAACTTCAGGATTTGAACTGTTTTTGATGACCTGTGGCCAGATTCCCTGACAGTAGTATCTTCACTATGAGGGGCCCTTTTTCCAAATAAAGAATAGACCCTGGGAAAAGAATGCAAATATCCTTAGAGGCTGAAATACAATTCATTGTCTTCCCTCTGGTGATTAATCTGTGAGGCAGAATGACAGACGGTTAATGGTGTTGGCATCAAACAAGCCCCAAGCAAGCCCGAGTTGAACTCCAGACTCTGCCAAATCCTACTGAAGTAACCCTAAGGCAATTTACTTAACTTTATATGTCATTCAAGTTCCCAGCAGTCATCAATTGGCATACTTCAAGGGGTGTAATTGAAGAGAACATAATAAAGGTGTGCAGAATTCAGGAAGGAACAAAGGGTAATGAAATCTAGAACAACAATAGCAGGAAGTTCTTTCCAGCTGGGGCCTGAAAAGAAAAGGAGAGGGAAAGGTGCGACCACAGGACAGAGACACCTATAGACACAGAAGTGGGACCACTAATTTGAGCTACAGTCATGAAGAAAGGTAGCCCATGCCAGAACCTTAGCAAGGTGCGTCAGTCTCCTGATCTTTTCTCTTACACTCTGTCCCTTCTTAGTTCTTCTACCTTCCAAGCCCAACCAGTAGTCAAAGGGCCATGGAGGAAAAGAAATTCTTAGGGGTCAGACTCTTAAAGTGGAGAACAGGGCAGAAAAATGCGAAGAACAGATATGGAGAAAAATAAAGAATAAAGATATCCACAAATTATCAGTTTGCCTTCCTGTAAATTGGCGATTATAACTTCCTTCTTGTTGGTGAGGGGTTGAATGAGAGAATGGATGCAAAGCATTTAACATGAAGCTTAGTGCATTGCTAATACTTGCTAAGTATTAAAGTACCCTTTGGAAGTTGCCCAAAGCTCTGACCAGAGGCATCTTAACTTGGAAAAATAATTTTTCTCTAATTATTTTCTTAATTCAATAGAATCTGAGAATATGTTTTCCATTTTCATGATGTAAATACAGAGATAGTTTATACAATTAAAAACATTCCTGGCCTCAGATTTGGATTCAGAAAGGCCCAGTCTCCAATCTGGTCTCCAGTTTCTTCACTAACCATTTCATTTGACCTGAGCAATTGTGTATTTCATATGATCAAATTTCATACGATCTCAACTATAAAAATAAGGAAATCATGTTTACTGTTTTACAGATGTGTACCAAAAATAAAATAGTCTAACACATGACAGGCACTCAGAAGTTCATAATGGTATGCTTTAATATTATCCTAGAAGCTAAATATGGTACTGTATATTAGAGAACATAGATGTAAGATAGACCTTTATTTTGTTTCTCAGTGTTTTCTTTCTAATATTATAAGGATATATGTATGTATGTGTGTGTGTGTGTTTATTTGGTGCACACAAGCTGGGGCAGCAGATTAAGAAAAGAGAATCTCAAGCAGACTCCACGCTGAGTGTGGAGCCCAACATGGGGCTCGATTTCCTATCCCTGAGATCACAACCTGAGCTGAAACTACGAGTTGGAAGCTTAATCGACTGCATTACCCAGGCACCCTTCTTTCTAATATTATAAATAATTATATTACATAGATATTTTACTTTAAAAACTGTCCACAGATTATCCTACATTAATATTCCAATACCTGTGTATTAGAAACTATAAGGCAAATATCTTAACACCAGAGATTGAGATTAATGTTAATATACAATCTACAAAAGGACAGCATATTGCAATAATCCTCAAATATATTTTTTTATGTTCTCCATCACCAAGTAAAAGAGACAACAGGTTGACTCCACATGTTCTCAGTAAAATGCTTTCTTGTTCAACCTGACTTTATTTTCCTTAGACTAAGCTATATGGCATCATTTTGGACAATTATACAATTTTCCTTGCCCTGTTTGGTCACGATACTAGAAGGAAAATGTTTGGGGGAGAAAATAGAATTACTCTACCTTTTCTTAGAGGAAACCAGCAAATGTCGCTGAATGAGAAATGTTCTTGATGCAGAAGAATGCACCAGTGATGAGCGTATTTACCATTCTTGATGACTGCATCAAGCCCATACCACCAACAGCATTCAGTGCAGCACCAGGACCTGCAGGAAAACATTCCATTTGTAAAAGGTCAAACATTGGTGGCCCTAAGCTTTTGAAATGAAGCAGAGAAAACAATTTCAGAGCTATTTACTACCCTGTTCCCTGACAGCTTTTGTCCCGGCTTCCAGTAAGAGAGATTTGCTTTTATAGTCACAATCCTTTAAGTAAATACGATGCTTGGGGCTACAAAAATGCATTTGATTGCTTTCTTTGAGTCAAAAGGCTTTTATCCTGTTTCTAAAATCATGAAGCCCACTAGACATTGCATTTTTCCAGGAGTATTGACTGGTGTCCATCCTATACATTTAGGTAATCAGATAAGAGTATAGATGATGATAGAGTAACTGTGGTAATGCAGGAAGGAATTTATAATACATGAAGGCTCTTTTACAGTGGAAGTAATGTTCCTTTTGGAGGGTAGAAAAATTGTTATTATTGTTTGGCTGTAACATTTTGCATTTCTAATATACTTCCTAGCCTTTTTGTATATTAACAAAAATATATTTGGAGGTTGTTCAGCATTGTTTAGCAGAAACACATATATGAGTTATCAAACTTGCTATCATACCTTGAGAATACTGTGTTAGCAAAAGGAAAGTAGTAAATATAAAGCAGATGTAGTTCCTATAAGGAATTGAAGGGTGGAATATATTCTACATGTACTTTTAATAAAATAAAAGCATGCACAAAAACATTTTAAGAAAATGACATTTGTCCAATTTTAAGATTATTTATTTATAATTAAAATGCACATCTTAATACATGTATTTCATTATCACTTAAGAATTTACTATTACCACTCTCATTTTATAGGGAGGTACTTAAATGGTTATGTGACTTTCCTTAGGTCACATATTAGAAAAAATTTGCTCTCAGATAATATGAAACTTGAAAATATAATGATATATTCTTTTTGTTTGTTTGTTTTGTTTTGTTTTGCTTCGTTTTGTTTTGTTTCTGTGGACATAGAGAAAAACAGCAAGAGAGTGAACACAAGCAGGGGGAGTGGGAGAAGTGGGCTTCCTCCCTGACAGGGAGCCCAGGACCCTGAGCCGAAGGCAGACATTTAAGGATTGAGCCACCCATGTGCCCCAGAATGATGTATTCTTAAACATTTTCTCTACACCTGTCTTTTTTTTTTTTAATAGTTCTGTAAATATAATAAAGAACTTCCTGAAATCTCAACTGCTATGAACTATTTTAGGCCAATAATTATGAGACGTTCCAAAATAGTAAACTTTGTTCAACACCTACCTGTTATGTAACAAGCTTTGCTAAGCTATGGTTAAGAATGGGGTCTAGAAAAGACGAGATTCTTTTCTTCACAGAGTACAGTCTTATAGTTGTAATCAATGTTACTGAAGAAGTAGTAGAGGATGTTATTTTAACATATAGGTAGGGTCAGAAAGTCTTCAGTAGGAAACTGTATAGGAAAACTAGAGATTAACAGACACATAGAATAAGTGACTACGTTTGCTAAATAGAGTAAGAAGGCAGAGAGACAAGTGAGGAGAATCGCATTCCAGGTAAGAAAACAGCTGATTCAAAAACTGAGAGTGAAATAGAAGCATGAGTGCACTTAAGAAACCAAAATGAGTCCAAGAAGTCTAGTAAGGCTGGATTATAGTGTTTATGATCTAGAAAAGATGAGGCTCAAAGACTTACAAACTAACCTGCATGAAGACTTATTAAATTAACTCAAAGGATCATACTGTCAGATCCGACTCTTAAGAATCAGCAAGCTTATCTGGTATCAAGCTTTATTAATAATATTAAGGATATAAGTAATCTCAAGAACTAGGCAAAATAAGGAAGTTTGGTAAAACGAATGTAAACCCACAGGTCCTTCTCGACATATTAAAATGTATTCTTTTTAAACATGAACTATCTAAATGGTGCATGAGGTCATCATTTACATGAAAAAGAATTACTTTGGTCATTACATAGGTTATATAACATTTTTCCTGAATCCATGCCCCATAAATCCTACGTTCATATTTATTTATCATTAACAATCCTATACAAACCTGGTACATCCTGCTATAATCATTCTATAAATAGTGACTTTCTCACTGGTAAATGCCAATAACGTACTTGACAGCAGATCTGTCAATAGCATGTTTACAAGGGGATTTGACCCCTTTCTTTGACATCTTTCTTTCTGTTTCCAAGACATTCCATAGTGAGAATGTATTGCAGGTCTGCTGTTAGTCCTTTCCCATCCACTTATCAAATGCGTTACAGATTTTGAACATTATCATAAAAACAGTGACAAAGAATTAAAAGACATTAAGCCTGATATGTAGGCTATGGTAAAATATGGAAAACAGATTGAAAAAGAACAGTTGCCAGCTTTTGGAATGGTAAGCATGACTTGGACTAGGGTATCCCACAGTGGCATCTAAGAGAAGAAGGCAGATGCAAGGCAGGTTCACTTGTCAGAGTCCATGGGGACTTGGTGATTAAATACATACAGGAAATGAAAAATAGTAGGAGTTAAGGATCACCTATATTTGAACAAGGAGGTAGATGGGGCCATCAACTAAGTAAACATTAGAAGAGTAGATCTGGCAGTCAAAATTATGGCCAATTTTAGATATGTCAAGTGTGAAATGACTGGGAAATGTAAAAGGGAAGGTTTCTAGTATGCAGCTGGATAAATGGGTCAGGACCTCAGGAAAAAGATGTAAGCCGGAGAGTTGGGGGTTAGTAGCATAAAAATATTCACTGAGGTCATGGGAATGAATGAAATTGTCTGAAGAGATCAATTAAAAAGAAAGCCAGAAGAAAATCCAGCCAATTGTAAAGAGTACAATGTGGATAAGGAGAACAAGAGGACCTTGGTATGAAATTAGGAAGCTAAGGGCTGACTTTTAGACAAATAAAGAGAATGAGTGTGTGAAACTTCTCAGGGTCCAAGCATGTGAAGATTGTTCATTTGATTTAATAATGTGGATGGGACATTGGAATAAAGCCCCAATACATAGATGGAGACAGAGTGGATAAATAACCTCTATCAAACATTTGTTGTCAAGTCAACAGCAAGATAGAGCTATAAATAAAAGGAGATTTAGGTTCAAGAAATGATTTGTCATTAATAGTATGAGAGTGAATATGTTTCAACACTGATGATAGAACTTCAGTAGAAGAACTTTAAGATGAGAAGATATCTTAGCTCCTTATCTAGGCTACATTCAATTTTGAGACTTGTATCTTTTTCTGTATTACCCCAAATCAGCAGAAGGCTATGCATTAAGGAGTTTAAGAAATATTTTTTGAAAAGGAATCTTTTTGAAAATTCTATCTGAAGAAAGACTGGGTTCGGATTAATTCTTTTTGGCCATGTGCAAGGTAAAACTTCCAAGTAGGACTTGAGTATAATCATCTGGGGTGGTTTTACAGCATTCCTTTTTTGTTTTTGTTTTTGCCTTAATCTACCAAATTTGGTGAACATGTATGTGCTTAGGGAATAAAATAATCCATTCATTTTAGCTCAGTCAAAGAGCTAAAAAAGACAATCTGCTATACAACTTATTACAAAATGCAATCCGAATACAGAGAGGAATTTCATTGACATGCTATTAAATTATCCATACCACTCTTCTCTTCTGTTTTCTGAATAATGGAAAAATAACTATATTTCAAATAAAAAAGGACTGGTGTGCATTAATATATTGGTATGCTCATATAGATCCTTAGGATTTAAATATGAAAGTGTTGATAGGAGTAAAAGTATTTGTTTTTAGCTTGTAACAAAAATAATAACAGCAATAATAGTAATCTCTGTTTTTAAAAGAGATCATGTCACTGATTCATCATCAGTAAGATGTTTTTCCTATAGGGGGATATGCATTTATACTAATTTACCCCTTCGTAATCGCTGGCATTTAGTTGAGAGACTGCTTATTGAATTTAGAAATAAATTATTTAAGCAGGGAAGAGATGAAAATATTTGAATGTGAAGAGACTCACAACTTATCTTTTATAATATTATTTTTGATTAATTGAACTTATTAACACATCATAGAATTTTCAAGAATCATTCAAGTAAGAAGAATTTGATATTTTACCTTTTGATTGAAAATTGGGGAGAGATCAAGATTTTTTAATTTATCTAATCATCAAGGGCTACTTAGCAGCTAAATGCAGAATATCCATAATAATCTTGCCTTTCAGTGAATTCACTAAAAGAAAAGAAAAACTGTTGAAACATAAAACAATTGCCAGGCAAGATAACATTTCTATTTGTTATAATTATACTGATGCTCCTTATTGCTTTCCATTGTGAACATCCCCAAAATGCCATCAGGTTTATGACTCTATAAATCTGGAAAATGCCTTACAGTGAAATAATGGTCATCTGTTTCTAAATTAAAATGGTATCATAACACTGGGGGCTGATATGTATAAAGTTGTTAACTCCTATAAGTAAAACATTAAACAAAGGGAAAATCCTTCTCAAATTTGGTATTTTAAAATAGCTACGTATATAAAGAATGTCAAAGGGACAAAGGGAATTTTTCTGTTTACACTGGAAAATAAATTAAGATGTAGCAGACCCTTTGATCCAGTCTTGACTATAGATATGGTAGGAGATAAACAGTGGGAAGTGTAAGGAATTCAGCCATTAATTTTAAATTAACAAATGAGTAATTTTTGACTAGGCATTCCTGAAAAGAGTGTTTTGATTATAACTCAATAAAGCTAGAAATAACGACAATGAATTTTGGAGCCTGTAACATGCATAAATGTATAAGGAATTGTATAATAGCACAGTGGAAAACATTAAAGAATATAATAATGTCAAGAGTTGATGGAGATGTAGGATGAAATAAAAACTCTAATACATTCCTTATAAAAATGTAAATTGGCACGTTTTGAAAAAATTTGGTAATGCCTGGTAAAGTGGAAATTACCTTTAAGCAATGACCCAGCAATTATATTCAATTATACTATACATGACCACTGGTTGACCTCAGAGCTGGGCCTGGGTAATCTGAAGTCCCTCACCCCCTCCCTGTCCTTGGAATGTACATTCTGCCCACTCCTCCTACCAGACCATTTTCAAGGATGCAGACTTGAGAAAGCAAGGTGTTGTTGAGACCATCTGGATGGTATGTGTGAATGAAGAACCCCATTAAGATTTATGTATAGATCTATGTCTATCTTATAAGATTCTGGCAGGTGGGGGCGCCTGGGTGGCTCAGTGGGTTAAGCCGCTGCCTTTGGCTCGGGTCGTGATCTCAGGGTCCTGGGATCGAGTCCCGCATCAGGCTCTCTGCTCAGCAGGGAGCCTGCTTCCCTCTCTCTCTCTGCCTGCCTCTCTGACTACTTGTGATTTCTCTCTGTCAAATAAATAAATAAAATCTTAAAAAAAAAAAAAAAGATTCTGGCAGGTGGACTTGGAGATCTACTTGTCTTGCAACTGTCCAAGACAAACCTTGTAAGTAAGTTCCTTTGCTTATTATACCTGCCCCCGACTGGCCTGGAGTGACCTCCCTCTTTCTTCAGTTTGTCCTTGCCCTCCATGTGCAGGGGCCAGTTTCAGATTTTACCCAGTTTGCTCCCAAGGTTGCAAACCAACAGTTTGTTGAATTCTTTACTAGACAAAATGAAACAGGCACCTCATTTGAATGTGTTCAAGGAATTCAATAAGTATATGTTGAATCAATGAATTATCAGCACAGAACAGAAAAAGACAAAAAAGAGGTAGTGTACTGTATTTAATCTTATCATGTCTGAGACTGAGTTTCAGCTACACAGTTTGCTCTTATTCTCATTTTGCTTAGGAATCCTTTGACATGGTCCCTGTATCCTGCAATTCAGTTCCTTGTGAAGGGTGTTTTACTAGACATAGTTTCTCTGGTGTACCACAAGGAATCCAGGGCATTCCAACCAGGATCCTGTTCTTGGATTCCTTACTAATTATGTGAATTTAAGTAGGCATTACATCTAAACTTGTCCATATCCCTGTTCAGTAATTTTGTCGTTTTCTCTTTTGTGTCTATATGTGTGTCTTCACCATTATAACTGTACTGCAATAAACTTCCTTACAGATATTTTTGGGGGGACATTTGTGTAAGTTCTTTTAGTAGACAAATGTTCCTCCACCTTTTTAGAGTATAATTGCTGGGTCATCAGTTAAGGGTAGTTTCCACTTTACGAGGCATTACCAAATATTTTTCAAAGTGTGCTAATTTTCATTTTTATAAGAAATGTATTACAGTTTTTATTTCATCCTACATCTCTATCAACTCTTGACATTATCATATTCTTTAATGTTTTCCACTTTGCTATTATATCATTCCTTATACATCTATGCATGTTACAGTTTCCATAATTCATTGTCATTATTTATTTCTAGCTTTATTGAGGTATAATAAAAAATAAAAGTTGTATATATTTAAGTTGGATAAATTTATGTTTTGATATATGTGTACATTGTTAAATGATTACTATAATCAGTCTAATTAACATATCTATCATCTCACATAACTATCTTTTTTGTACATGTATGTGGTGAGCATACGTAAGATTTACTCTTATCAAATATCAGATATACAGGGGCACCTAGGCGGTTCAGTCGTTAAGTGTCTGCCTTCGATTCAGATCATGGTCCCTGGGGACCTGGGATGGAGCCCCGAGTCGGGCTCCTGGCTCAGTAGGGAGTCTGCCTCTCCCTGCTCCTCCCCCCTGCTCATGATCTCTCCCTCTCTCTCTCTCATTCCGTTTTTCAAATAAATAAATAAAAATATTTTTCAAAATATCAGATATACAATCCAGTATTATTAACTATTGTTAACATACTGTACAGTAGCTCTCCAGAACTAACTCACCCTGCATAACTGAAACTTTATACCCTTTGAATAACCTCTTGCCACTTCCCTCTCCCAATAGCCCCTTGTAACCATCACTCTACTCTCCATTTCTGTGAATTTGACCTTTTTAGATTCCGCATATAAGCACGGTATTTGTCTTGTCTGACAATGTAGTATTTGTCTTTCTCCCTTGGCTTATTTAACTTAACATAATTATCTTCCATGTTGTCACATGTCACAATCCATGTTTTCACAAATGTCTGTATATATTTCTTTTCTTTTTAAAAGCTAATATTTTAAAGGTAAATAATATCCCATTCTATACATATATACCACATCTTTATCCATTTATCCATAGATGGACATTTAGGTTGTTTCCATATCTTGGCTGATGTGAATAATGCTGAACATAAGAGTTCAGATATCTCTTTGATATCCTAATTTCATTCCCTTTGGATATATACCTATAAGTGGAGTTTCTGAATCATACAAGAGTTCTACTTTTTAAATTTTTTTGAGAAACCTCCATACTGTTTTCCAAAATGGCATTAAGAATTTACATTCCCATGAACAAAGCACAAACTTTCCCTTTTCTCCACATCTTGGCCAACACTTGTTATCTTTTATCTTTTTGAAAATGTCCATTCTACTAGGTATGGGTGATATCTCATTGTGATTTTGATTTGAGTTTGCCTGATAATTAGTAATGTAGAGCACCTTTTCATATACCTGTCTGCCATTTGTACGTCCTCTTTCAAGAAGTTTCTATTTTGCTCTTCTAAACAGGTTGTTTTGCTATTGAGTTATACAAGTTCCTTATATATTTTAGATATTGATTTTTATTTCATGTATAATTTACACATTATTTCTCCCATTCCATAGGTTGTGTCTTCACTTTGTTGGTTGTTTCTTTTGCTGTGAAGAAGCATGTGAGTTTGATGTAGTTCCACTTAACTATCTTTGCTTCCGTTGTTTGTGATTTTGAGGTCACGTCCAAAGCTTCATTGTTCTGAACTGTTTCCATCTCCTCTTAAAACAAAGTAAAATCATGATGACTTTAAAACACTTGTCCTTGGTTTACACCTGACTGAACTTCAGATTAGGTATTTATTGTTTAAAATATTGTCCTGTTGGGGTCGATTCCACGTTAAAACATGTTAACATGGGCCTGCCTGGGCCTACTTAGCCATAGTGACTCCATGTTGCCTAGGTAGACATTTTGTTTTCTAGAAAAGTTACTGCTCTTGGTTCCAGGTAACTGTTACTAAAACACAACACATAAAACAAGGTAACTGTTACTAAAACACACACCTAAAACAAGGCCAGTTCCAGGTAACTATTACTAAAACACATACCTAAAACAAGGCCATTGGTAACCGTTACTAAAACACACAGGTAGGAGACATCCAATCAGCCAAAGCCACAAATGGTCAACAAATACAGATGTCTGCGATTGTGCCCTATAAAAACTAGCCTGTAAGACCAAGGGGTGTCGCTCTCTTCGGAGGTGGCCCTGGCTGGTCAGTCTGACTTCTAATGCTTGGCATAGAATAAAGCTTTACATAACTTTCACTTTGTCTCAGCCTCATTTCTCTGGCCAGTCAGTCTAACTTCTAATGCTTGGCATAGAATAAGGCTTTGCGTAACTTTGTCTCAGTCTTGTTCCTTTGATAACGGACCCAACAGTCCAAGCAATTGCTCTGTAGACTTAGGCCCAAAACTAGTCGTCATTCTCAGAGATGTTAGAATGCGAAAGAGCTGAGGGTTTCCTGCAGAGCAGTCAGTAGGCCATGTGTGCTCATTATTCCATGATCCCCCCCACTAATGTGGCCAACTAAGGTTTTACAGCATAGGGCCTGGGTCATGAATTTTAGGCATTAAGGAAAAAGTAATGTGTGGCTGGGTGACACTGTTGGGTGACACCAGGGAAAATAAGAGTAAAGAAATACTCAGTACTTCTTCCACAGTAACCCACACAAGTTTCAGTCATAGCAACTGTAACTCCTTATTAGACTCCTGGACACTTGTATATCTATACTGCGGTTTCTTTGTGGGAAGATTCCTTTTCTTACTCATTTTATATGACCTGCACTTAATGCAATGCCTAGCCCATAGTGGGAATTTAACACACAGTTTTTGTGTTCATTGTTCAGACTGGTGGTAAGATATTTCCCTAAGTTTTTTTGTAGTAGTATTACAGTTTCAGATCTTTTATTTAAGCCTTTAATCCACTTAGAGTTGATTTTTGTATATGGTGTAAGTTGAAGGTCAAATTTTATACTTACGCCTGTAGATACGTAGTTTTGCCAACACCATTTATTAAAGAGATTATCCTTTTTTCATTGTGTATTTTGGGTATGCTTGTTGAAGATCAGTTGACCCACAAATGTGTGGGTTTTTTCTGGACCTTTATTCTGTTCCACTGATCTAAATGTCTGCCTTTATGCCAATACCATATTGTTTTTATTACTGTAGCTTTATATTTTGCAATCAGGAAAAGTGAGGTCTCCAGCTTTATTATTGCTCAAGATTGCTTTGGCTATTTGATGTCTTTTGTACTTCCACATATTTTTTAGGATTTTTTTTTCTATTTATGTGAAAAAGTCCATTGGACTTTTGATAAAGATTACATTGACTCTATAGATCACTTTGAGTAGTGTAGATATTTAATAATATTAACTCTTTCAAGCTATGAACAAGGGATGTCTTTCCATTTATTTCTTTTTCAATTTCTTTTTTTTTAAGATTTATTTATGTATTTTCTAAGATTTTATTTATTTATTTGACACAGAGAGAGAGAGAACAAGCAGGGGGAATGGCAGGCAGAGGGAGAGTGAGAAGCAGGCTCCCTGTTGAGCAAGGAGTAGGATTTGAGCACTGAGCCATGGGGCTCAATCCCAGGACCCTGGGATCATGACCTCAAGCAAAGGCAGATACTTAACAAACTGAGCCACCCAGGCATCCCTGGATTTATTTATTTATTTTAGGGAAAGATAGTGTGAGCAAGGGGTGAGAATCTCAAGCAGACTCCCCAGTGGAGCCTAATGCATAGTTTGATCCCAGGACCCTGAGATCGTAACCTGAGCCAAAGCCAAGGGTCAGCCTCTAAACCTACTGAGCCACCCAGGATCCCGGATGCCCTGTCTTTTTCAATTTCTTTCATCAATGTTTTCTAGTTTTCAGGTATTGCGCTTACACTTCCTTTGTTAAATTTATTCCTAAATATGTATATATATATACATATATATAAATACTTTTATATATTTCAAATATATATTTATATGATATATAAATACATATTATACACATATATATACATAAAATATAACATATGTTATATAAAATATATAAATATATATTGTATATTTAACATATGTATGTTATTTGTTTATATGATATATTTATATGATATATATATTTTTTATATTTGATGCTATTATAAAATGTGATTTTTTCTTAATTTTGTTTCAGATAATTTGTGGTTATTGTAAAATGTTTGCTTTGTATTGATTTTTTGTGTCCTGCAAATTTACTGAATTCATATATTAGTCCTAACAGTCTAGGACCTTGGTGGACTCTATAATGTATTCTATTATTTAAGATCATGTCCTCTACAAACAGAGAAAATTTAAAATTTCTTTTTTCTAATTTTTTTTTCTTTTTCTTGCCTATTTGCTCTCACTAGGATTCTCAGTACTATGTTGAATAAAAATGGTGAAAATGGGCATCCTTGTCTTGTTGCTGATCTTAGAGGGAAAACACATTTTCATTGTTGAGTATTATATGAACTGTGGGCTTGTTCTATGGCCTTTATCATATGGAGATAATTCCTTCTGTACTAAATTTTTTGAGCCTTTTTATCATGATAGCATATTGATTTTTGTCAAATGCCTTTCTATATATATTGGATAATTATATGATTTTTATTCTTCATTCTGTTAATATGTTGTACCACCTTTATTGGTTCACATATGTTGAACCATCATGCTTGTATCTCAGGGATAAATCTTGATCATGGTATGTGAGCACTTTAATAAAGTTTTTAATTTGGTTTGCTAGTACTTTGTTGAGGACTTTTGTATCTATGTTCCTCTGAAATATTGACCTATGGATATGGTTTTTGCTATATCCTTGGGCAGATCCTTGGGCAGCAGGACTGCCACCAAACTAAAGTAAAGTTGTGCTGAATGCAGGCCACAGGACTATTTCAGGAACTACAGTCAGATCCCAGTTCTGCAAGATCTTTAGTGTAGGTGCATCTGGGGTCTCTGGGCAGGCCTCTTGGTGAGCAGGCAGGATTGCCATAGGACTTCGATAGGGCAGGTCTGGAGTATAGTCATGGGACTGCTGTAGGGACCACAGTTGGGTCTGAGGCTGGCAGGTCAGTTATTGGAGTTACTGAGGTGTGTAGCACCTTGTGAGCCCTTGGCAGAAGAAGCTGGTGATAGGATGTGAACACGCAGGGCTGAAACCAAATTCACAAAGAGACAGAGCTGCTTCCAGCCCACAACTAGTACCATAGGTGGCAGACCTGCTAGTTGTACATGAGACTGCCTTGCCAAAACAGACCTCCTCAGTTTTGGGTTACACCAGGGTTTTGTAACTTCCTGTTTGGATCCCAAAGCCCCCAAAGGCACTTTCCCCCCTCTGGATAGCTGCCACAGTTTCATTTTTGTGGGGAGATGTGGGATAGAGACCTCCAACTCCACCATCTTAATAGATACTGCCCTTCATTGCCACTATTTTTTAGTTTAAGCAGTCAGGTTTTTTTTTTTTTTTTTTAACTAATTTACACATGAGAAAAAATATCTATTGTATTTATCCACATATTGCTATTTCTGGTGGTCTTTATTACTTTTTGTAGTTCTGTGATTTCAACTTACATCATTCCTTCCACCTGAGAAACCTAACAATTCTTTTAAATTTTACTTTTACTTTTGAAAGCTTTTTTTCTTCTTTTTGCTGTGAATTAAATTCTCCCTCGACTTTCAGCAATTTAAAAACTTCTTTCCAGGAGCAACTGGGTGGCTCAATTGGTTAAGCAACTACCTTCAGTTCAGGTCATGATCTCAAGGTCCTGGGATAAAGTCCTGAGTCATAGGGCTCCCTGCTCAGTGGGGAGTGTGCATCTCTCTCTCTCTCTCTCTCTGCCCTTCCCCCCAGCTCACTCTATCTCTCTCAAATAAATAAGTCTTTAAAAATTTCATTCCCATGTCTTTTGGTTTGCACCGCCAAAAGTCTAATAATACCATGTCCTTCTGTGTGTCTTGTGTCTTTGTTCTCTAGTAGCTTTTAAGATTTTCTTTCTACTACTACTTTTCAGAAAGTTGATAATGATGTGACCCGATATATTTTCGTGTATTCTGCTGAGGTTTTATTGAGTTTCTTGAATGTGTAATATTATAATATATATCAAAATTGAAAATTCTCCTTGATACTTATTTAAATATTTTCCACCTTCTTCTTTCTCTTTCTTCTCATGGACTTTCAATGACACATATAATATATTAGACTATTTAATATTGTGTCCCTCATTCCTGAATTTCCTTCCTTCTCTTCCTCCTCCTTTGCCTTCTTTTCTCTGTTCTTATTCTCCTCCATTTCATCCAACTCCCTCTCCTCCTCCTTATTCTCCTCCCCCTTTCTCATTGTCAGTATTTTTTCTTTGTGTATTCAGTTTGGATATTTTCTATTGCTGTGTCGAGGTCACTAATCCTTTCTCTCACAGTGTCTAACTTTATGTGAAATCTATCCAGGAGATTGTAGGACTCCTCTTATTTGTTTCCCTTCCTTATGTACAACAGTCCTTCCCTGCCTCTGGTTCAATGTCCGAGAGTAGTTGTTTCACGTATTTTGTCCAGTTTCTAATTGCTTATAGCTGGTATTAAAGACCTATACTAGTTATTCCTTTGTAGATAAAAGCAGAAGTTCTAGGTAATATGCATATATTACCTATATGCTATGTGTGTGTTAATTTTTAAGTTATCATTCAGTAAAATTTATTATTCTCACATGCATGATTCTTAACTCTTACTCTTACACTGTAATTACCGTTACAATCAGGATATAGACATTGTCATCACAATCCACCACCATGATATCCTTTAGCATATTCTCCTCAAATCTTTAACCTCTAGTAACAAATAAGCTATTCTCTATCACTATACCTTTATCTTTTTGATCATGTCATATCAATGGGATCTAAATATTTTCTACCCAGTTGAGCCCTGGGAATTCATCAGTTTATAGCTCCCAGAAATTGTTCTTTGCTCTACTTTACAAAATTTTACTTTTACAAATTTTACTTCTACATATACAGGTTAGTTTATTTAGAATAATGCAGTGTGATTGTGATGTAGGTTTTGTTTTGTTTTGGTTTGGTTTTTTGCTGTTATTGTTTTTAAGATTTATTTATTTTAGGGGAGGAGGTGCAGAGGGAGAAGGAGAGAAAGAGTTCCAAGCAGATTTCCACTGAGCACAGAGGCTGAGGCAGGGCTCAGTCTCACTACCTGGAGATTTTAATAGAGTTTCTGTAAATATTTGAGCAAAGGTTTTTTTGTTTTGTTTTGGTATAAATACAAGTTTTCTTTCTCTAGGGTATATTCCCAAGAGTGGGATTGCTAGGTCATATGGTAGTATATGTTTAATTTTATAAGAAACTGCCAAAACAGTTTCCAGAGAGGCTATAATATTTTTCATTACTACCAACAATTTGTGAGAGTTTAGTATGTATGTATGTACATATGTATGTAGTGCCAGTAATATGCATACTGTCAATACTTTTATTTTATCCATTATAGTAGATGTGCAGTGATATCAAATAGTGGTTTTAATTCACATACTCCTCAGGGCTATTGATGCCAAGCATCTTTTCATGTTCTGTAGGTATACTTTTAAAGTAATGTTATGATGTCACATAGTATCTTTGAGGAACATAAATATATTTATTTTTAAACCACTGTCAATAGTTTTTATCTAATTATACATATGGAATAAATTCATAATTGATTTGTACATTTTGGCAGCTATTTTTCTTAGCATTAAATATTTCCATGTTTAGGAATTTTGTTTTGTATTTGCAATTTGAATCAGAGTTATTTCACTTGTATGTTTATATTGTACTAGTAATTGCTGCTTTTCTCTTCCTAATGCTACCTGTCTAGTGTTTTAACAATTGTATGGTTTCCTTCATCGTAATACTCATTGTTCTACCTCCCAGTCCAAACCAGAGTTCTCTACCTCCATTATAGACAATATTTCTTGTAGTGGTTTGGTAACTGTTACTTAAATATTCTATGTCAAGGGAAAGCTTTAATCTTGGTTACTAATAGTAAGCCTAACTTTCTGCTTTGTAGCATTTTGAGTCACTCTACAAAATTTGATTCCCTGGACTTCACTCCCTGCTCCCTGATTGGAGTACAGCTACTGTACAGCTATTGTTCAAACAGTATTTTTACTTTCTGCTCAGCTTATAATCTTTTGAAATAGTCATCTTTAATACACCTAAAAAATAACTTTTAGTTAGCTCTTTTTTAAAAAAGATTTTTAAAATTTTATTTATTTGAGAGAGAGAGAGTACACAAGCAGTGGGAGCAGCAGAAGGAGACAGAGAAGCAGGCTTCCCACTGAGGAGAGAGACCAATGCAGGGTTCCATCCCAGGACCCCAGGATCATGACCTAAGCCGAAGGCAGATGCTTAACTGACTGAGCCACCCAGGTGTCCTTAGTTAGCTCTTTTAGTATATTTTCTCTACTGATGACACAATTTGAAGCAGAGGTTTCTCCCAAATTTTTAGGCCATCTGGAATTTTTCCAGATAGTCTTTATGGTTTATGTTAGCTTTAAAACTCGAGGTTAATACCTTGTTTACATAAAGCATCAAAGTACTGTATGTAACATCTATCAATATGCATCTTATTCTATGATGTTACAGTTGGTTTGCATTTATATAATATTTTACTTAAATAGAAATTAATTTTATATTTTGTTATTTTATTTTATAATTGTTTTAGTATTTCTTTTTTAGAGCACAGAAAATGTTGGTATAAAGAACTTATAACCAGTGTCCAAATTAAGGACACTGAGTCAGTTCTTCCATATGAATCTTCAACTACATGTGCACTTTCACCTCCCTAACTGGTATTCTTAAGAAAAGTTGACAGCTTTCAGATTCCTAAAGATTCAAGTTTGAGGAGTTAAATCAATTTAGGTAAATTGCTGAATAAAGGCTTTTTCTTCACATCTTAAAAACTATTTAGTGTGGAAGTTGAAAATAGAGTAAGAGTAATAAGGTCAGTGCCCTAATATGACGTCAGAAAAATTATCTATACATAGAATCTTGTGTCAAAAATAGTCATGAGGTATGAAAGACAAATACATCTACTTCATTGCTTTATTTGTTTTTAAATTTATTTACTTATTTGAGAGAGAGAGAGAAGGGGGAGTGGGAGAGGGTGAAGCAGGCTCCCTACTGAACAGGGACTCCATCATAGAACCCTGGGATCATGACCTGAGCCAAGGCAGATGCTTACCCAACTGAGCCACCCAGTCCCCTTCATTGCTTTTCTTTAAAACTAGAATTTGCTTATGTGTTGTCTGTGTAAAAGAACTTTTATGAAATAAGTGTGATAAAGTAATTTCACACCCTCTTTATAAGTCTTGCCATCATGAAGGAAGTATGGTCTAATGGAAGAATCACTTACCTGATTATTAGACATTAATACACTAATGCTGAAAGTTGTGCTAAGAGTTTTTCATCTAGAAACTGCTAAGACTAAAGTCAAACTCTTATTGTAAAATATTAATAATGACTACCCTGAAAGTATTTTTTTCCTAATTATATTTTATTATCTTTTTAGTCAACAAAGTCTAATTAAACTCAGGGTTTCTATCCTAAACTTATTAATAATGATTAACAGAAATTTTATCTGGTAGCAACCAGTATTTAAGCTCTTTTTTTTTTTGTATTTATGCTTCCATTTTATAGTATTTAAGCTTTTTTTTTTTTTTAAAGATTTTTATTTATTTATTTGACAGACAGAGACCACAAGTAGGCAGAGAGGCAGGCAGAGAGAGAGGAGGAAGCAGGCTTCCTGCTGAGCAGAGAGCACGATGTGGGGCTCGATCCCAGGATCCTGGGATCATGACCTGAGCCGAAAGCAGAGGCTTTAACCCACTGAGCCACCCAGGCGCCCCAGTATTTAAGCTCTTTTAAATTAAAAAATTTTTCATGGACTATAGGTACTAGATAGCATTCTTGGTAGTTTTATCACTATAAAATACACAATATTCATATTATATTTCATTATATTTATAGCAGGTATATAAGAACCACTTTATGAAAACTTTTTATCACTAGGTATTAGTGAGTTCTTTAAAATGGCACAGGCTAAATAATTTTATATAAATTAGGAAAAACTAAAACAGATAATATGAGTACATGTAGCATCAAAGTTATGGTTTGTTACACATCATTTTTCTTTCAAAATTTTCATTTAACTTCCAGTTAGTTAACATGCAGTGTAATAAGGTTTCTGGTATAGAATTTAGTGATTCATCATTTACATGTAACAGCCAGTCCTCCTCACAAGAGCCTGGTGGTGGGTTTTAAGGAGGACACATATTGCATAGAGCATGGGGTATGGTGCATAAACAATGAATTTTGGAATGCTGAAAAAGAAATAAAATTAAAAACAAACAAACAAGTATCCTCCTTAGCTCCCATTAACTCTTTAACCCATCCCCACTCACCACCCCTCCAGTAACCATCAGTTTGTTAAGAGTCTTGTTTCTTGACTTACCTCCCTCTCTTCCTCCCTACCATGTTCATTTGTTTTGTTTCTTAAATTCCACATGAGTGGTATCATGTGGTGTTATAAATTTGTAAATTGCTATAAAACAATTTTCTTTTTATACCCTCCTTATAGCATTCTTAAATTTCAACTACACAGCTTAAGAAAAGTACAGCAAAGATTTCTGCCATGGCAATCTAGGCTAACTTTTATATTCTTACTGATTTGGGGTCTACCTGCCCTGTCAATTACTGAGAGGTTTTGAAATCTTCAATTATAATTGTGGATTTATCTTTTTTTTTCCCTAGTTCTATCAGTAGCTCCTTCGTGTATTTTGAAGTTCTTTTATTAGAGACATAAATTTGTAGGGTTATTATGTCTTCTTGATGAACTGAGCTCTTTATCATTTTGAAATGGCCCTCTTTATCCCAGGTAAAATTCTTTGTTCTAAAACTTATTTTGTCCAATTTAATAAGCCACTACAGCTTTCTTTTGACTCATGTTAACATGGTACTTTTTCTGTTTTTAGGGTTTTTTTAAATTGTGAAACTATTTGGTTATTGCATTTAAAGTGGGTTTCTTGTAGACACCATACAATTAAGTATTATTTATTCATCCAATCTAACAATCTCTGTCTTTTAATTGGGGTGTTTAAACATTTACATTTAATGTGTTTATTGATATATGCAAGTTTCATTTTACTGTCATGCTTTTTTTACCCCTTTGTCCCATATTTTCTTTGTTCTCCTCCCATTTTTCCCACTGTTTGGGGGAGATTAATTAGATAGTACTTTATGATTTCATTTAATTTTATGTGTTGATTTATTAGCTATAGCTTTTTTGTTAATTTAATGGTTGGTTTATGTTTTATAATATCTTTGATATCACTGCTTACCTTTAATTGACATTATACATACTTCACGTATAATGTAATCCTTTTTTTTTTTTTTAAGATTTTATTTATTTATTTAACAGAGATCACAAGTAGGCAGAGAGGCAGGCAGAGAGAGGGAGAAGCAGGCTTTCTGCTGAACAGAGAGCCCGATGCGGGGCTTGATCCCAGAACCCTGGGATCATGAATTGAGCTGAAGGCAGAGGCTTAACCCTCTGAGCCACCCAGGTGTCCCAAGAATCTTATAATAGTAAACTACATTTCTTCCCTTCTGGACTTTGTGTTAATGCTATATATTTTATTTTACTACATATTATAAATCTCACATACATTTTTATTATTTTGTTTTTATTATTTTGTTTAAAACAATTGGTTATCCTTCAAAGAATTTTGATAATAAAATAAATATAATTATCCACATAGTTACTATTTCCAATCTCTTCATTCCTTTTGCAGGTCTGCATTTCCTTCTGGTATTATTTTCTTTCATTCTGAAGACTTTTCTTTGACACCTCTTATATTCAAGTCTATTAATTATATTCAAGTCTATTAATAATTTTTCTTCATTAGATCCTAGCTTCATTGGGTCCTAAAAGATTCTTTATTTCACCTTCTGTTTTTAAAAGTATTTTCCCTGGATAGAGAATTCTAGGTTGATAGAATTATTTCTTTTATACTTTGAAGATATTACTCCACTATTTGAACTTGCATTATGACAAGAAATCTGCTATCTCTCTTCCTTTGTATTTTCTGTGTTTTGCCTCTGATTCCTTATATAATTTCCCCTTTATTGATAATTTAAGTGATTGATTGTAATTGGTCTTGGTCTTACAAAAAATTGTAAAATTTTGTGGTTGAGGTATTTTTCTTTTAAAGATTTCATTAATTTACTTGACAGAGAGATCACAAGTAGGCAGAGAGGAAGGCAGAGAGAGAGAGGGGGGGAAGCAGGTTCCCTGCTGAGCAGAGAGAAGGATGCGGGGCTCCATCCTGCTCTTCCCAGGTCAGGATGCCAGATCATGACCTGAGCCGAAGGCAGAGGATTAACTCACTGAGCCACCCAGGTGCCCCTGTGGTTGAGGTTTGTTCAACTTCTTCCATTTTCAAATTTCTAAATTTCATCAATTAAAAAAAATCTTGGTCATTAATTCAAATACTTTTGGTGTCCCCACACCCTTCTCCTTTTCTTCTACTTTAATTATAAAAGTACCAGGAAGCTTGAAGTTGTTCCACAGTTTACTGATGCTCTGTTCCATGTTTTTCAGTAATTTTTCTCTCTGTGTTTAATTTTGGATGATTTCCATTCCTATGCCTTTAGCTATATTTTCTTCAATGTGTAATCTATCATTTATCCCATCAAGTGTATCTTTATTATTGGACATTGTAGTTTTCATCTGTAGAAGTACAATATAGATCTCCTTTGTATTTTCTATATTACCTCTTAATATGTTCAAATGTCCTGTAGCTTCTTGAGCATATGGCATACATTTTTAATAATTTATTAATATCCTTATATAACAGATTTACTGTATGTATCATTTTTTGCATGATTAGATTGGTTGAGTTTTTAAAATTAATTTTGGGAATGTCTGGGTGGCTCAGTGGGTTAAGCCTCTGCCTTCTGCTCAGGTCATGATCTCAGGGTCCTGGGATTGAGCCCCACATCTGGCTCTCTGCTCAGCAGGGAGCCTGCTTCCCCTCTCTCCCTGCCTGCCTCTCTGCTTGCTTGTGATCTCTCTCTCTCTGTCAAATAAATAAATAAAATCTTTAAAAAGTAAAATTAATTTTGGGTAGTATTTTTCTTCCTTGAAGACCTATAATGTTTAACTGGATACCAACCATGGTGGACCTTGCCTTGTTGGTGCTGGATGATTTGTATTTCTTTAAGTATTTTTGAATATTATTTCAAGATGTGGTTAAGTTAGTTGGAAATGATTAGTGCCTTTCTTTAACAACAAATTAGGCAGTTCATGAGCAGGTCTCAGCCTCAAGCTAATTATTCTCCAAATGAGGCAAAACTTTTCTAAGTACTCTTCCCATTGTCTCCTGAATTATGAAATTTTTTTCTTTTTTTTCACTCTGGCTAATGGAAACAGTTACTATTCCTGAACACTATTCCTTGTTGATTGTTTCTTCTAATCTGTTGGGGTAGTTTTGTTGTTGTTGTTGTTTTGTTTTATTTCGGTTTTTTGTTGTTTTTTCTTACCCAGCTTTGCATGGCTTCCTTGAAAGTGTGCATTGATCAATACTCAGCTGAATACTCAAATGGGTGTCTTGCTTATATCTAAAATGGTCTCTGTGCTATGTTTTATTCCCTGCGAATTCTGGATGCTTTGGCTTTCCTGGATTTCCATGTCAGTCTATTCAACTTAAGAAAACCACCTAACTCTGTTTTGGATTTCCCTTGTACCCAGGGAGTAATCTGGAGCAACATTAAAGCTTACCTCATTTATTTTCCATCTGTCAGGGAACACTGACCTTTATTGCCTGATGTCTAATATCTTGAGAATTGTTTCATGTGTTTTGTCTTTTTTTAAATGTTTTTTAAAATTTTTTTTCCCTCAGGTACTTAAATCCAGTTTCTGTTACTACATCTTGGCTATAAATACATGTTTTTTGGTATCTATTTTAATAATTTGAATTCAACCTCATGGAGTCATCTTAACTTTCTATCTTCTGAATTCCTATCCTTCTTTAAAATACTGGATAATTTTTCCTCATCTCCTTATTAACTAGAATGGGAAACATCTTACAATGCTTCTTTATGGTGTAGAGTTAGAAGTATGACAATTCCTTCAGTAAAGTCATTTTTTTTGAAAATTTTATGAACTGAGAAAAATATTAAGAATTGGCAAGCCAAATCTTCATTTTGGTCATTCCGTATATGTTATTCCACTTAATGCAGTCTTAATAGCAGACTGAATTATGTGAGCCACATGGATCTTTATACACTGTATGTCCTTCCAAGATTAGTTGCTTTGAATCTTTTAAATTATATTTATATAAAGAGCTAGCATACACCTAAATATTCTTCAGATAGACTCTTTTCTTATCTCAGGACTTCTCAGACTTAAATGTGCATTTTTTTAAGAGATAATTTGGTACTCAATACATCCCAAACATGTTTGGATGTGATTTTTTGTGGTTGTTTTGAGTATATTTAAGTAATAGTATTATTATTATTATTATAAATTATTATTATTATCATAATCATATTATTATTATTATATATTATTTTAAGTAATACATATTGGAAGTATATCCTTAGTAAATACTTTAAAATCACCAAGAAGTGATTGACAGTCTATGACAGCATTCCAAAAGAATTGCTTTAGAAAGCATATTATTATCAAATACTTAAACTGTACCATATTTTTTCTTTTATTAATGCAGAAGCCTCATCTAAATAAAAATTCCAAGGGATTGAAAAACAACATATCTTTCTGCTTTGTCACTTGTGCCATTCAATAAATGCTTTTGAAATTTATGTTAATAACACAACTATGCTAACAGAATTGGAAAGATGAGCATGAATATCATAGCTATCAAGAAATAGGGATTTTGTTAGAGAGAAACAAATTTTTCTATTTGGATATTTTTCTTAGTAGTACAAGGTGTAGAAATTATAGTACTTGAATTTAAATTCAAATATCTTATAAATAATTCAAATCATTTTCTTTTACTGGCTTCTAAATACTAGTTAATAGTTGATTTTTTTTTCTATATCTCAAGGCTTTTAACAATTAATACTTCTTTTGGTGCATTTTTGTTTCTTTGAATATTTTCGTCTGCTGTTGTTAATGTTAGAGACCTTAAGTTTTTAGAAATTACAAATTTAGTCACTGGTTTGAGTTATCAACTTGAATGTAAAGATTGCCTTACTATTGTTACATTTAGTAATAAAGCATTAATTAACTAGACTACTTAATAAGTGGGTGTTAAGGTTAGCATTGTCACAAAATTTTAAACATGTTTCTTAGTCAGGAAATTGGATGATATTTGTAGAAGATACATTGTATTTCTCTTAATAAAATCTTTTGTTGATGATTGAAGGTCTTGTCCAGTCTCAGGGCCATCCTTCTGAACATCAATGAACTCTGGATTGTACTGCATATAAATAAATGGGGTGTTGGATGTATCTATTCAAATTATAGGACAAAACCCAGAAATGCATTTCGTTGTAGGTCTTATGATAGAATTCTTACCTCAAAATCTGAATATGGAAGACAAATGAGAAAGTAATTCTAGTTAATTGATAATTCTCCATTGTGCTTTTGTTCACAGAAATGTCCTTATTATGGTCAATTTTTTGTATTATATAAAAGAGAAAATAAATGGTGTTTATTAGTGATGAAACTTACTATAAAATAAGGGCTTGATAATTTTCCAGCTGCTATGAAGGAACATCTTGACTATAACAGCCTAACATATGTAATAGAAGGGGGAGATAAATGGGGAGTAAGGCATCTCTGCATAGCGAATAGAAAAGCACATTACACAAAACAGGTTTTAAGGCTTTACTTATTCATTTGGAGAGTTGATACTGAGGCACAAAAACCATTTTCCTTTTGTATTTGTTGCACCTTCATCATCTATTTCATAGAATACATGGCCACAAAAAGCCCATAAAATAGGGATCTATATTAAGATAGATCACTTCTTTCAGTATGGGTAGTCATGAAATAGGACAAATTATAAAAACTCACCTACTAAAAATATTAATCTTAACTTTTTCCCTTACTTACATAGGCACAAAAATATGTTTATGAAATTTCAATCTACATCATGGAATATTTGTTTTTATAAAAAATATTTTAAAGGCATTCTTGCTTAAGCATTAGAAAATTATGAGTCACATTTCTTATTTTATCCTGACGCCCCATTGAAAAAAAAAATTTAAAGAATGATCAATTTTTTAACTTCCCAGGTTGTTCTTTCAAATTCCCACAAATCAGATTTGCTACTCTGCTTCATTGCTTCATGTGGTCTGAGATTAATCTGTGGAGTGTCAATAAATCAAAAACTCTTTTATTCATGCATAAAGTACATTCAATCAATTTTACCCACTGCTGAGTTTCTGGTATTATCAAATCTCTGATCTATCTTTGTGCATTTAATACATAATTTAAGAATATGTTATTGACTGATTATTCATTATTTTGAACTACTCATGGACTATAGCAATATTAAAATGTTTCAAACTGACAAACATCACCTCTAGTTGCTATTAGAGTATAATGTCTTACAATTGACTTTCTTTTCTAAGGTACAAAGTTGTCTTATGTACTGGGGATATGTTTTAAATTATTTTTAAATAATTTGGTATCTGGTTATATAATTACATTTGTTTTTATCTGCTTTATTATATTAAGTAGTACATTGTCTTATCAACTATATTCTTCTCCAATTACTCTTGGTCATTCTCTCATTTTCAGTTAATTTTTTTTATCTTGAAATGATCTAAACAGAAAATTAAAAGAATATTAGAAAATATTTCCATATGCTATTACTCATTTTATCTTACTTGACTTATGGTTCTCTCTCTCAATATGTGTATATATATTTAGATTGAGATATATATTTTATATTTATATAACTATTTCTTTTATATAAATATTTTTATGGACTAATTGAGAATAAGTTGCAGACCGGATGCCCATTATAACTAAAAGCCAAGTACACTTTTTGCACAACCTTAGACCAATTGGTGGTATGCTACAACTACTTTGAATTGGCTTGCAAGAGCTAAATGGCACATCTCTTCTAACTCTTCATGTTAGTGGCGTGAAATCAGCAGTTGTGGGAATACTTATAACATGGAAATCAGTGAATGTAACAAATTTGGGCTTCCTCAACACCACTTAGGGAGAGACAGTTTACCCCTTACTTTATGTATTTTCCCTCTGTCTCTCTATTATGGAAAACAGTAAATATGTTGGGAACATAGTCTGTGCTTAATGAACATTGGTCTAATGGATGAATTTCCTATGGATATGTTGTTAAAGCAATCCAATACGTAAGGAAAAACTGAATTTTATCTGATGCTTTCTTAAAATTCTGATACATAATTCAATATAAGTTCAAAATGCTTGCTCAATTTTATTATATATCAACAAATTTAACTTACTTTATAAGTAATTTAATTTTTCAAACATTTAACTTAAAATATCTAGCAGTGTAATATATGGTTGAATATGATCTTTTCAAATTTCACTAGAAGTAAAATTTTTCCTTTGTTACATCTCCATTCAGTGTCCTGTTTATTTGCCTACTTAATTAAGTATTCTACCCATCTAGAGTGTGTATTAACACATCAAAATAGGACTTATACAGTCTGGCGAAGTAATCAATTTTGCTTGTTTTACTTTTCGCAGTTCCCTGACTCTCTAGAATCCCTCCCCTACTGAGTCTATAGATTAACAAATATTAGTATGGTAAAGGTTTTCAGGGATTACAAGGCTTTGACTTCAGAACACATTATCAGAACTCTGTAACAGCAACTTCCTGCTTATTAATGGACATTACTGAATGGAAAGTATCAACTATGGTATGTATGTGCATATTTATCTTTTGTCCACAGAATAAGTAAATAGAATTAATCCTTCAACTGCCATTTTATTCAGGATTTTCCATCTACACTAATTCCTAAAACATTTAAAATTTTTGAAAAGTCTATCAGTAAAGTCATATTCCCTTTATTGATTTATATTTAACCTTAAGTTTATGGTAGCTTCACCCTCTAATTCTAAAAAAATCCAATTTAGTATCTCCTCTGGCCCTTCCCTTTTCTAGCAAATACGATATATTGCTTCTATTTTCCCTTGATCCAAAAATCTTCTTTGTTATCTCTGGAGATTACCATAAAAATCACTTTTAAATTTTTTTCTAGATGTATCAGTACCACTCAATAATACTCTAATGCTTTGAGTTGTGCCCCAGGGCTTAGCCCTTGGACCCTTACTCAGTCCTTTGGTGATTTTAACCTGTCTCACATTCTTAAGTATTATCTGCAAGCTCCTAACTCCCCAA
Organism: Mustela erminea; assembly: GCF_009829155.1. Classification (NCBI taxonomy): domain Eukaryota; kingdom Metazoa; phylum Chordata; class Mammalia; order Carnivora; family Mustelidae; genus Mustela; species Mustela erminea. The sequence continues at coordinate 105,273,860 of NC_045617.1, read as the reverse complement.
TCCAGCCCAGATCTCTCTTCTGAACCACCTGGAGTTGTTTATCCAACTAACATTTTGAGAACTCTACTTTAATAAATTAGAGATATATCCAAAATGTATATCTCAAACTAAACTGTTTTTCTTTACCAACAGTAGGGGGTATCCTCAAATGTCTCTCTTTATAACTTCTGCTTCCATTGCCACATCTCTGACTCTGACCCTTCAATCTCCCTTTTATTAAGAACCCTTTTGATTACCTTGGGGCCACCACTATAAGCTAGGTAATTTCTTTCTCAACTTTCTCAATTAAACATATGTGGAAGGCCCATTTTCCTATGTAATTAATCTCAGTGTCTGGGTGTTCTACCTTTTATGTATGTTTCTATTTGTGAAAACTTTAAATTCACAGGGAGTTAAATATACAGTTTTATCAAACACATACACCCATTTAACTTATATCCCTACCAAGATACAGAATAGTTCCATCACCCCAACAAGTTCATTTGTGCACCAGTCATTTCCTCACCTAGAGACAGCCATTATTCCAGTTTCTATCTCTATGAGTTGTTTGTTGTTGTTGTTGTTGTTGTTGAAATTCTTATAAATGAATCATATACTTGTACCATTTCTATGACTGGCTTTCTTCCATCCATATATGCTTTAGGTTATCTATGTAGTTGTGTACAAAAATAGTTTGTTCCTTTTTATTGCTGAGTACTAATCCATTGTATGAATATGCCATGATTTATCCATTCTGTCTTTCTTTTATGAACATTTAAATTGTTTCCAGTCTTTGATCATTATGAATAAAACTACTACAAACTTTCTTGCCTTATAGATATACGTTTTCATTTCTTTTGAATAAATAAGAATAAATTGTTGGATCAGGAGAAAACTAGCAATATATTTTCAAAATGGTTAAAACATTTTATACTAAGACATTCTTGCTGATATTTGCACTGCCAGGCATTTCAATTTAAGCCATTATAATTGGGGTGAAGTATAGTTTAAATTGCATTTTATGGTGATTAATTATGATGAACACTTTTTCATGTGCTCATTGGCCTTTCACAAAGTTCTTTGCTCATTTTTAATTGGGTTGTTTCCTTTTTTTATTATTGCGTTAAGGGTTCTTTATATATTCTGGATATAAGCAGTTTGCCAGGTATATGCATTACACATATTTTCTCCCAATCGGTGGCTTATCGGTTTACTTTCTCAATGATGTGTGTGTGTTTAACTTTTTAAATTTTTTTTAAGATTTTATTTATTTATTTTTTTGTCAGAGAGAGAGAGAGAGCACAAGCATGTGGAGTGGCAGAAAGGGGGAGAAACAGGCTCCCCACTGAGCAGGGAGCCTGAAGTGGGGCTTGATCCCAGGACCCGGGGATCATGACCTGAGCCAAAGGCAGATGCTTAACCAGCTGAGTCATGCAGGCATCCCTCAATGTTGTGTTTTGATGGGCAAAAGTATTTTTTTTTTAATTTGTGTTTGCATGTGTGTGGGGGAGTTCTTTTGAGAAAAAAGTTTAAGCATACAACTAATTTTATTATTATTATTTAAAAATACTTTTGGGGGAGCTGTTTAAGGTTCACAGCAAAAATAGAAGGTACAGAGATTTCCCATATGCCACTCCCCTGACACATGCACAGCCTCCCCCATGAAATATACACCCCACTAAAGTGGTATATTGTTTACAATTGATGAACCTACACTGACACATCATAATGACCCAAAGCCCATAGTCTATACAAGGGTTCACTCTTGGTGATTTACATTTTGTTTTGTTTGTAATTATTGATAAAGCCCAATTTATCAAAATTTTTTGAACACTAGTTATGTATTTAAAACATACTATTATCAGTATTTGAGAATTGGGAATCTAAAGAAAATATATGAAATGCCATTGGAAAACATTCGTCTACTTCATGCAACAGTATTTAGGAAGACATTTAAGATCAATTACATTTCAAAAAAATAGTTGTTTTATAAAGTCATATAAAAATATGCAAAAGAGGGCGCCTGGGTGGCTCAGTGGGTTAAGCCGCTGCCTTCGGCTCAGGTCATGATCTCAGGGTCCTGGGATCGAGTCCCGCATCGGGCTCTCTGCTCAGCAGGGAGCCTGCTTCCCTCTCTTTCTCTCTGCCTGCCTCTCTCCATCTACTTGTGATTTCTCTCTGTCAAATAAATAAATAAAATCTTTAAAAAAAAATATGCAAAAGAATGAAAATTGGACAATTATCTTACAATATACACAAAAATTATTTTAAAATGATTAAAAACTTAAATGTAAGACACAAAACAATTATCCTACTAGAAGAAAACAAGGGAAAACTCTTTGATATTGGTCTTGGCAATGATTTTTTGGATGTGACATCAAAGTAAAATCAACAAAAGCAAAATTAAACAAGTGAGACTACATCAAAGTAAAAGCTTCTGCACAGTAATAGAAAAAACAAAATAATAAGTCAACCCAGAGAATGGGACATTATTTGCATATTGCATATCTGATGGGAGCTTACTATCCAAAATATATGACTCACACAAATCGATGGCAAAAGAAAAAGAAAAAGGAAAAAACAGGAATCAAACAGATGTCTTCCCAGGAAAGATATACAAATGGCCCAACAAGTATATGAGAAGATGTTTAATATTACTAATCATCAGGGAAATGCAAATCAAAACCACAATGAGCTATCACCTCAGACATATTAGAATGGCTATCATCAAAAAGACAAGAGTTAACAAGTGTTGATGAGGATGTAGAAAAATTTGAATCTTGGTGCTCTGTTGTGGGTATAGCCACTATGTAAAATAATACAGATGTTGTTTGTGTTGTTTTTAGCAAAATTTCCCTAGTTCTGAAAAAGTTAGAATTCTTTTTTTTTTAATTATTTAAAAAAATTTTTTTACAAACATATATTATTAGCCCCAGGGGTACAGGTCTGTGAATCGCCAGGTTTACACATTTCATAGCACTCATCATAGCACACACCCTCCCCAATGTCCATAACCCCACAACCCTCTCCCCACCCCCCTCACCCCTGCAACCCTCAGTTTGTTTTGTGAGATTAAGAGTCTCTGATGGTTTGTCTCCCTCCTGATACCATCTTGTTTCACTTATTCTTTTCCTGCCCCCCAACCCCCCACATTGCCTCTCCACTTCCTTATATCAGGGAGATCATATGGTAGTTGTCTTTCTCCAATTGACTTATTTTGCTAAGCATAATACCCTCTAGTTCCATCCACATGGTCGCAAATGGCAAGATTTCATTTCTTTTGATAGTTGCATAGTATTCCATTGTATATATATACCACATCTTCTTTATCCATTTATCTGTTGATGGACATCTAGGTTCTTTCCATAGTTTGGCTCTTGTGGACATTGCTGCTATATACCTTCGGGTGCACGTGCCCCTTCGGATTACTACGTTTGTAGCTTTAGGGTAAATACCTGGTAGTCCAATTGCTGGGTTGTAGGGTAGCTTTATTTTCAACTTTTTGAGGAACCTCCATGCTCTTTTCAGAGTCGTTGCACCAGCTTGCATTCCCACCAACAGTGTAGGAGGGTTCCCCTTTCTCCGAATCCTTGCCAACATCTGTCATTTCCTAACTTGTTAATTTTAGCCATTCTGACTGGTGTGAGGTGGTATGTCATGGTGGTTTTGATTTGTATTTCCCTGATGCCGAGTGATATGGAGCAAAAAGCTAGAATTCTTAATAATTACTACTTGTTGCTATCCTCATTTTGAGCATTCTTACCCCAAAGAAAGACTGGAGCTATTTCTTGTGTTCTGATGAATATCTATGACTTATGCTCATAGCTTACATAATAATTACTCTAAGTCCCCAAATTGAGAATAATACAACTACTTGATTTTTCACATGCAAACTATTTTTAGAGATCACCATTTGACTATTGGATAGCACTGAGTTTAACTCTTTCACCTTCAAGAGAGGTTGAATGTAACTAAATATGATTGGTATTTCCACTATTTTTAAAAGATTTTATTTATTTATTATGACACAGAGAGAGAGCACAAGTACACAGAGCAGCAGGCAGAGGGAGGGGGAGAAGCAGGTTCCCCACTGAGCAGGGAGCCCGACATGGGACTTGGTCCCAGGACTCTGGGATCATGACCAGAGCTGAAGGCAGCCACTTAACTGACTGAGCCACCCAGGCATCCCTCCATTATTTTTAATTAGTTCACTAACTATCATGAGTTGTCTTTTTTTTTTAATTTTTTATTTTTTATAAACATATATTTTTATCCCCAGGGGTACAGGTCTGTGAATCACCAGGTTTACACACTTCACAGCATGAGTTGTCTTTTTTATTAAGCCGCAATATGGGAAAGTCAGTGAAATAGATTAAAGGAGCTAAAATTTCCCTAATCTATTATGTAAATGTAAACTGTTCTTTAAATGAATACATTTCAACAATTTTTACTTTTTAGTATGCATAGATGCACACTAATGTTCATGTGCAAAGATTGACATAATGACTGTCACTCAGTTGATATTATAGAACATATTATTTCATGGTTTTAAAGTATCTTTGTGAATTGATGGACTTTGTGACACATAGTTTATTGAAAGAGTTGGAAAGCTCTAGAAACTTGTCATCGTCCTCACTGTCCATAATATGTTCTTATCCTCAGAGTAATCTAAAGATTCATTCAATAGTTTAGTATTATAATACCTGATAAATGGAGTCCATAATCCTCAATTCTTATACTGTTTGTAACTATAATAAATGAACCAGAGCCAGAGTCTTCAAGAATGAATACCTCAATAAGGACAGTGCCATTTACTCTCTCTCTTTTAAATTTTTATTTATATATTTGACAGAGAAAGAAACAGCGAGAGAGGGATCACAAACAATAGGAGTGGGAGAGGGAGAAGCTGGCCCCCCACCCAGCAGGGAGCTTGACTCAAGGCTCGATCCCAGGACTCTGAGACCAGTACCCAAGCCAAAGGCAGATGCCCAGCGACTGAGCCACCCAAGTGCCCCACTGTCATTTACTCTTAAAACTTTTTTTCAAGATTTTTAAATTTATTTGAGAGAGGGAGAGAGTAAGAGGGAGAGAGAGAGAGCACAAGCCAGTGAGAGGGAGAAGCAGGCTCCCCGCTGAGCAGGGAGCTCAACTCCATCCCAGGACCCTGGGATCATGACCTGAGCCTAAGGCAGATGCTTAATGGACTGAGCCATCCAGTCACCCCTCTGCCATGTACTCTTGAGAATTCATAACCATATAGCAGTCTCATGAGTACAGACTTCCCAGTGGAAGCAGGCACTGCCATGAGCACACTCCTATCAGTCTTGTCTGATAAACCAAGTCAGGATTTCTGGGACTTTTAATGCAGAGGCAGATATCTCAGAAAAGTAGACTACTAGCTACCCAAAAGGAACTGAACAAGAATGAAGTATATAGAAAAATAAAATAAGTGAGGGAGACCTCATGAGATTGTTTGTAATATTATTGGTCTCATTGTTAAATTTTTATCTTCTGATAGATGTATGAGAAAATCTCTGTCTTTCTTCTTTATCTATCTCTAATTCTCAAGGTAGTTGGCTCTTCTTACGTAAAGTGAAGTGAAACATTCTTTGAGTGATAGCTTAACTCAAATGACCCTGCAGAACTCAGGAAAAATCCTAATATTGGCATACGAAAGATTCTAAGAGGCTATGTAGTTAAAAAGTCATGCTTAAGTAAAAGTCCCAAAAGCCTATTCTTCAGAATTTATATTCTCTAACAACTATTAACATCTTTCTGAACTCTAGGATTCTCAAAACATAATTTTAAAAAATTACTATGGAGTTCATCTATCTCCAGATTTTCAGAAATCATTCCTTTGATGTGGACTGGCCCTTAACAAGCTTTCTTTTATTTTAACTTTTTAAAAAGAGGCTTTGGGAGGAAGAGATTTCAGCTTCAACTCTCTATGTATTAGCAGGGAATTGCTATAAAATGTAATTTGAATTATCAGTAGGCTCAAATTGATGACTGGTCAATTCCAGCCTGCAGACATGTTAGAGTTTGGCTTAAGCAGCTCATTTGAGTCAGCATTTAAAAACCAGGAGTTTCTGAATAAAAATAGTCATTTCTGGCACTGCCTGATAAACTGGCACATCTGCCAATGTTAGGAATGCCTTCCCTTGTGCCAACCACCAGCCATAGCTAAGTAGTACTGCTTCATAGAAAGGGAGCTGTATTGGCTGGAACCCCTGCTGGTCTACGTAACAACGTTACCAGTCTGGTCACCGCATTGAATTACGGTCCCTCATTTCATAGTAACTGACCTTAGGTTTGTTCCTAAACATTTACTGAGCCTCTTCACAATAAATGGGAAAGATTCAGAACACAGAACACATAAAATTAAAGCTCATAGCCTGGGTAAAGATAGGGAGTCAGTAAGAGCACAGAGAGTTTCATTTTTTCTGGACAGTGAACAGTATTAGAAATGTCATTAAAATGAAGAAGCCCACTTCAATCAATCAAACGTTTGATAGATAGGAAGAGAGTATCACAGCATTGTAGGGAAAAAATTAGTAGCATTACCAAGTGAAAAACCAATTTCATTTATGTTAGCCTAAGTTTTTCAGAGAGTAGGATGAAAACTTAGACTCATTCTTTCTTCATTTAACAGGCATTTTTCAACACATAACCCTAAAGAGTCAGATCCTGTGTGCTGCAAACCACTTGAGGACATCATCCTAAAGGTACTTGATAGGGTATATTTGGAGATGGGTGAGAAGAGGAAATGTAGAGCAGATAATTTAGCAGCATAAGCTAAAGCATAAGCAGTCACTTTCAGTTACAAGTCACAAAAGAAGTCACCTATCAAAAATGTATAAGGAGTCCAAAGTTAAATCATAAAGTTTTCTGAATGAGTATGGAGCTAAAGTGTTCACAGCCTGGAATTAATTTGTGTTCACTGAAAAAGAATAAGTTTCACCTTTTGACTAATATCTTTTCCCAAATAAACTGTAGAAAAGATAAGTTGCAAAGAAACACTTTCAATCATTTCTGTATGCAGATTAAGCTCTGAGGATCCCAACTATGATTTGACATAGCAATTTAGTTAGAGCTCAACTTGCCTTCTTGAAAAACAATCACTTAATTTTTATTTTGATAGTTTCTTTCATTCAAAATACTGGACATTAAGACTATGAGGGAATCTATGAGAAAAAAATGAAAAGATAAATATTATCGCACAGAGGTAGTCTTGTTTCTAAATATATTTTTCAATGTGTTCCATGAAGAATCTGGTTACCTTAATCCATTTTGAATATTTACAGACCATTCCAAACCTTTTGAGAACCTCAGCCACTGATGAATAGTTAGTCCTTTTTCTCACTTTAATCAAACATTTCAGCATGAATTCATGCACTTAATTCTAAGGACCATTTCCTCTGAAATTATCCATAAATCTTCTATGTCCTATGGTAGAGAAAATAAAATTTAATATCATTTTTAAAGTCTTGAAATTAAACTATGTTGAGTTTTTAATGGAATCTTAGGTTGAGTATGACATCCATAGTCCTTTGGGAGAGCTACTAAAATACTTACAAAAAATTTTTGGATGAGACTTTCTGGTCTCTTTCTTCATATAAATTTTTAGTCACTCTAGCTCCTTTATTTCAAAGGAAATATTCTTTATTCTTTCATAAATAGGCCTTTAATCTTTGATAATTTTTTTTCTTTATAGTTAATATGCTCTCTGACTTTGAGAAAATTATTTACTTGGCTAGGCTTTTGATTAAACCCATATATAATTAAGATGATGAGTATTTGAGCTTTATAGTCTGAAATTAATTATGTATCAAAGTTTTGGTACTATGCATTTTTTAACCTTTAATTTTGAAATAATTCTAGATAATAGAAGAATGACAAAGATAGCAGGCAGTTTCTCTATACTTTTCATTTGACTTCCTTTATTTATTTATTTTTCATTTGACTTCCCTTAATGATAATATCTTACATGGCTATGATATCTTTGTCAAAACTAAGTTTTGAGAGAACTATTAGTATAACATTATACTAATATTATATACTATATAACGGTATAAACCTCAAGGTTTGATTTGATTTCATGTTTTTCCCACTGCCTTTTTTCTGTTTCAGGACCTAATTCCAGATCTCATATCACATTTAGTTGTCATGTCTCTTTAAGTCTCTTTTAAACTTGGACTCAGTCTATCCTTGTGTTCATGACCTTTACACTTTTGAAAATACTGATTAGCTATTTTGTTAAATGTCCCTTATACTAGATATGTTTGATATTTTCTTGGGAATAGATAGAGGTTTTGGATATGGGGGAGGAATATTATAGATGTTATATATTCTTTTCATTGCATCATATCAGGAGTAACATGATATCAACATAACTTTTCATTGGTGATGTTTATCTTGATCATTGGTTAATATGGTCTGTCAGGTTTCCTATTCTAAAGTTACTATTTTTCTCTTTACACTAGCGAAAAGAAGCAAGCCCCCAAGTCCAGCCCACTCAAAAGCGAAGGGGAAATAAAGCTACATCTCCTAGAGGGATGGGTATCAAGGAACTTGTGGTCATTGAAACTGTGCCATTATTAGTAAATTTTGGGGAGAAACTTTGGGGCTAAGCAAAGATCTTGTTTCTCTTTAAAGTTTCATCTACAGATTTTAGCATTCATCAATGGACCATGCCTGCTACAATTCCTTCTATATCAATTAACTGGAATTTTTCTGTAAGAAAGATCTGTCCTGGGGCTCGTGGGTGGCTCAGTGGGTTAAGCCTCTGTCTTTGACTCAGGTCATGACCCCAGGGTCCTAGGATCGAGCCCCAAATCGGGCTCTCTGCTCAGAAAGGAGGCTGCTTCTCTCTCTCTCTCTCTGCCTGCTTCTCTGCCTCCTTGTGATCTCTCTCTCTGTCAAATAAATAAATAAAATCCTTAAAAAAAAAAAAGAAAAGAAAGATCTGTCCCTTCTTTCTCATTGTTTTATCTATCTATCTATCTATCTATCTATTTATTTATTAAAGGAGGAGATTCATTTTTTTTTAAATTTGTTTGACAGGCAGAGATCACAAGTAGGTGGAAAGGCAGGCAGAGAGAGAGGAGGAAGCAGGCTCCCTGCCGAGCAGAGAGCCTGATGCGGAGCTCGATCCCAGGGTCCTGGGATCATGACCTGAGCCTAAGGCAGAGGCTTTAACCCACTGAGCCACCCAGGCACCCCTATCCACTTATTTATTTATGTCAGTATACCCTTATAGAGATTTACTTTATGTTTAGCATGATAATCTAATATTATTATTACTTATTATATTGTTTAATTTGCTTTTGCCATTAGGACCTCTCTCAGATTGACTTGGGGGTCCCTTTAACATGATCCATCATAAATTTTGGCTTTGGGGGTGTGTGTGTGTGTGTGTGTGTGTGTTCACTTCATACTTTGTGTCACTAGAAGACAATGCTTGATTCTTTAGGAGGCTCTGAAGGGTAATCTCTTCCATCCCTGGCTCTTTCCTAGCTTCTGTTGGTTGCTTAAGGGCTTGGCGTTTCTTGGTTTGTAGCTGCCTCACTCCAGTCCCTGTCTGAATCATCACATGTGCCTTCTTTGCTATTTGTCTCTCTGTGCCCTATCTTTATAAGGACACTGGTCATTGGATTTAGGGCCCACCCTAGTACAGTATGACCTCATCTTAAATACTGACATTTGCAAAAAACTTTTTTCCAAATAAGGGCAAATTCTGAGGTTCTGGGTAGATGGCAAGTTTAGAGGGACACTATTCAACTCACTACGATGTTTAGAAATCAAGATCTAGGCATTGCATTTTAAAATAAAAATCACTCTGTATGTATATGTGTGTGTATTATATATATAAATAAAAATGTGATATTTTGTAAGATACTACAACCTGTTTGATAATTGCACTGCTTTACTCCTTTGTTTCACATTGTATTTCGAAGTCTAGAAATTTCTTTAGGTGCACTATACCTTTAATCTCTGAATTTTCAGTATGTAAATTTCAAAATATTTTTGTAGAAATCAAATCTGTTGAGCCACGTGATAATTATGTTGTTAAAAGAGCTTATTTTCAGTATTTCAGATGACCAGAGAAAAGCAAAACCATAAAATTTACATTGGTTCCATTTAGCTTAAAATAATTTAAATTTCAATGTTTAAATTGTGAAATATTAAAAAGGTACAGGAAAGGTACACAGAGTAAGAACAATGTATTCACTACCCATATTTAACACATGGTTTGGTAATTTTTGCAACATGAATCTTTGAAAACTAAGTAAATTATTCTAAAAAGAACTAAAATATTGGTGTAAAATTGAAAGCCTTGTGTCATGTATATTCAAACTCATATGTATAATAATAATATCTATGAACATAGCATTACTTTGTTTTCATATTTATGTAAATGACACACTTATCAAGATTTATCCACATTAACACATGTAGATAGAGTATATTTTAATAACATATATTATACAAATTTCTAGATTTTAGTAAAATACAGAATGATTAACTATTAGTTCATTTTCCATTCAAAATTTAGATTGTTTCATTTTTCAATATTAAAAGTATTTTTCTGTAGATACCCATGTACAAAGAACTGCTGATTTTTAATATATGTGGATATCTAGCTCCAGCTGATATTTCCATATTGTTCTTCAGAGTGGTTATTCTTGTATTCATGCGTATTAGCAATGTAAACAAGGTTCTGCTTCTCCAAGTCTAAGCCTATTTGATATTATCTTATATAGTTTTATATGTATATATAACACATTTTTATTTTTGCCAATTTGATAGGTGTGAAATTATATCTCATTGTTTTAATAAACACTTCCTTAATTACTAGTAATATTAAGCTTTAAATATGTATATTGGGAATTCAGATTTTTCCTTTTATGATTTGTTTATTTAAATCCTTGGCTCATTTTATTTATTTTTTTGTTATTATTTTTAGAAACATAATACATTCAGAAATTAAATATTGATTAGTTATAGGCAATACAAATATAATTTTGCAGTTTATGGGTCATGATTAATATTTGTTTTTGTTGTCATACAGAAATTTTAAATTTCAAAGTAATGAAATGAATCACGTTTTTCCTTTGTTTCCTTTCAGTGTGTGTGCACGTGTATTATTTAATTTTATTTTTATTTTTTTTCATCCACATTATCACTTCGGTGACCACTTTATTTATTTATTTATTTATTTCCTTATTTATTATATGTTAGTCACCATAGAGTACACTATTAGTTTTGATGTTCCATTATTCATCGTCTGCGTATAACACCCAGTGCTCTATGCAATCTGTACCCTCCTTAATACCCATCACCAGGTTCACCTTCCCCCATCCAAAGCTGTCAGTTTGTTTCCCAGAGTCCATAGTCTCTCATGGTTCATCTCCCCCTCTGATTACTCCCCCTTCAATTTTCCCGTCCTTCTCCTAATGTCCTCTATGCTATTACTTAGTTCCACGAATAAGTGAAACCATATGATAATTGACTTTTTCTGCTTAACTTATTTCATTTAACATAAACTCTTCCAGTTCCATCCATGTTGGTGCAAAAGTTGAGTATTCATCTTTTCTGATGGCTGAGTAATATTCCATTGTATATATGGACCACAACTTTATCTATTCATCTGTTGAAGGGCATCTCCGCTCCTTCCACAGTTTGGCTATTGTGGACACTGCTGCTATGAACACTAGGGTGCATATGGCCCTTCTTTTCATTACATCTGTATCTTGGTGGTAAATACCCAGTAGTGGAATTGCTGAGTCATAGGGTAGCTGTATTTTTAATTTTTGAGGAACCTCCATACTGTTTTCCTAACAATCTTCTTACCCTGAGGACATATAACTGTTCTTTTAAACTACATGTTTATTCCATTGGGATTAAATTTTTCATAATATAGGATAAATATTCTTTTATATTTTGTTTTTTTCCATTTAGCAGTCCATTGTTTCCAACATCATGTGTTGAATAATCCATTATCTCTCTGCTTGATGTGGTTGTAAAATCACTAACTTTAGAATATTCCAAGTTGACATATCTGCGTCTATCTGCTTCTGGGGCACCTCTCCAATTCTATTTCTCTGTCTGCGCCAAAATTGTAACATCTTAATTTCATCCTGTTGTGCTATTTATTAAGTCAAATCTTCCCACTTCACTTTTCTATGTAAGGGATATAATGTACTGGCTTACCATGTAATGTTTGGAGATAGATTATTAGAGTTCAAATCTCAATTCTATCTTCTTTTAACAATATGACACTGGCAAGTTACTTGGACTTTCTGTGTCTCATTTTCTTCATCTGCAAAATTAAAGTATTAATAGATTCAATATTAGAATGCTCTTTCAAAAATTAAGTGTTCTTATTCCTGTAAAGCATTAGAATTATTCCTGACAAATAGTAACTACTCGATAATTAGTTATGACTTTTCTTGGTCTTATACTTTTAGCTGTGAATTTTAGGGTTAGCATTTTGAGGAGTTTAATAAACCCTATCCAGATATTTAATTGAAAATTCACTGAATTTATAAGGTAATTTATGTTCTCTAGCTGATTCTGTGAGTCAACTTTGTTTGAGCAGCATTAATTTTAACTCTTAAGTTGTGACGGAAACTAATGTGAAAGTAGTCCTGATAAACAACACTGTGTGGAGCAGCTTTGCAAAGTCTCATGGATGTGAAGTAATTTTAGAAATGTGAGACTTTTTCAAAGAATAGTGGAGTAACTTAACAATCATGTAAAATCAGGCCCCGTGTTACAAATGAGGAACTTGAGGTCTGAAAACTGACTTCTCAGTGGGGCATAAGTGGTCTTAGGCTCACAACTGAAGTGTGGCTCTCTGAGTACACTAGAGTATATTTTATAAAAAATAGATTGATTAAAAAATAGACTGACTCATTGTTACTAGGGAATTAGGAAATAAGACATATTAATGTTAAAACTCTATTGAACATACTTAGTATGTTTTTGATAACTGACTATACTTAAGTATTTTAAAGTGGTCCCAGGTGAACAGGAACATACACTGATACTTTGGAGAATATTTAATTGAGATTTTCAGCTGAGAAAAATGGCATATAAAAATAAGCTTTTACTTGGTTTTGATACTTACCTCAAAAGAACTCTGAATTCCTTCTCAAGTCATTTTCTCTCTCTCTTTTTCTACGAAGTCTATTAATCACTCACTACTCTGCAAATACTTAAAGGTTTGGAGCATCCCCGATCAGCTCGGGTTTGTGACTGGTGCTCAGCAAGCCCTCTTGGAGAGTGATTTGGGAAGGATAATAAGGGTGCTGATTACGTTGCTTGTGAAAACACCTAATTTTTAAGTCACACCCACCTTAAAGAAAAATTGTATTTGACTGCAATTCATGTTTCAAAATCCTGTTTTGCTGTCGTCTCTTCTGTGAAGCCATTTATGACATTACCGGAGGAAAACAGAAAATGTTTTGTAAATAACTTCATCTTTTCAAAAATGAATGTAACTGTGTCGTAACTGGATATAAGGCTATCAGATGACTCTAAAGATGTACTTCAAAGACCATGCACTTGCTACTATTGCTTGCACATCATGAATAAAAATCCTAGTGATTCGGTTAAAGGAGGAAAATTTCTACCTATTTTTCAGGTAGTTCTGCTGCTTAAAGCAGGCAGATTCTTGATTCAGTTTTAGTTGAAAAGGGTTTTACAGAGGAAAAAAAAATCTTCATTTGTTGTTTACTCATTGGTCCATTTTGCAGCAATTCACATTGAATTGGTGATTTCCATTTCTTTTTGGAATGCATCTACTCAGACCAATATGATTGAAAGGCACTTCTACTTCAAAGCCTCTATTTTTAGTAGCTTGTAACCAAACTAATTAACTGGTGAAATGAAATGATTCATGCCTATTGTCAGGTGAAAAGTGAATTTAGCTATATGGAAACAAAATCCTTGATGTTATTTTAGAGGATTAGAGTAAAACAATCCAAAGTTTGATAAACATATTTTGATAAAAATTCTTTGGTGATATAAGTCAACCTAGACTCAGTTATTTAGATTAAACAAGTAAATGTCTGTTCAAGAACACAGCATTATGCCTAATTTTGATTCTCCTCAGCAAGAACATAGGTGTGGTTTCATCACATTAAAGAAGTAATTTCATATGTTAAAAATAAAGCAAAGTTTCTACAATATTTAATACTTCATGTATTATGCTTCCATAATGTTCATTTTTAGGAATGTATGTGCAAAACCAGTAAGATTTATATTATGATTAATAGCCAGTAAAATCCAAATTTGTTTCTTCACTCAATGCTTAATAGTAAAGTGACACTGAACAAATTACTTAAATGTTCAGTACTATAGAACAGAGAAGCAATACCTAATTTATGAAATTGTCATGGAAAGTAAATATGATATGGTAAGAAGTATAAACATTTAGACAATTTATTTTTATTTTATTTTATTATTATTTTCTTAAAGATTTTATTTATTTATTTGACAGAGAGAAATCACAAGTAGATGGAGAGGCAGGCAGAGAGAGAGAGAGAGGGAAGCAGGCTCCCTGCCAAGCAGAGAGCCCGATGCGGGACTCGATCCCAGGACCCTGAGATCATGACCTGAGCTGAAGGCAGCGGCTTAACCCACTGAGCCACCCAGGCGCCCCCATTTAGACAATTTAGATATGGAGCAATTTTGTTTTCTTTCCACCCACTCTTCTTACTACTCACAAAAGAATGAAACAATCCAACAAGAACGATTTAAGACCTTCCTGTCTTTATAGAAAGGAGAGTTGGTATCTTTGAGTATAGAAAGACCTCAAAAAATGTCACCTGAGGATGGCTAAGGAGGCAGGAAACCAGTCAATCTTAAAGAAGTTGTGTCATAGTGGAGAAGATTCCACTCTCTTAGAACACCTGGGTGAGCAGATATAGTGAAGGCTGACAAGAGCAACCAGGAATAACCAGCTCTTTGGAGCTGAATCATGTATCAACTTCCCTACTATTCATGGGGGCAAGATTGCTCTATTGTTTATGTCCAGGGTACTATAATGTTGAAGACCAATTGGGATCCAAAGAATTTTATCTTGTCAGCCTCCAAAACCTCACCTGTTGATTGCCAGTAAGAGTAAGATGAATGAGACCCCAGATGCTCCCAAACTAATTTCTATATCCCACCAACCCAGTATACAAATACAACATTCCAGACCACAAACAAACTCAATTCTCTAATCTTAACTATATTATGGAGGATATGAATTTAGGAGAAACTTTAAATATTCAAATTCCACTTAGTGAATAGAAAGACAAAGAAGTAAGAATTTTTAAAAAGTGGAAATCAGTTTCTTGAAGGTTATTTAAAATATTAAATGCTATTAAAATCAAGAGGAATGATGACTAGGAAACAGCTTTTAGATTTGACAAGGACATCTGGTATCAGGAAAAAATAGTATATTCATGAATGTTCAAATCATAGAATTTTGTTCAAGAAACTTTTAGATTAGGGGCGCCTGGGTAGCTCAGTTGGTTGAGCTGACTCTTGGTTTTGGCTCAGGTCATGATCTCAGGGTTGTGGGACTGAGTATCCTGTAAGGGCTTCATGTTCAGTGAAGTCTGCTGGAGATTATCTCCCTCTTCCTCTTCTCCCCCGCTGCTCCTCCCCAACTGTGAGTGCCCTCTCTGTCTCTCTAAAATAAATAAATACAATCTTTAAAAATAAAAAGAAACTTTTAAGTTAATTGATGGAATCTAAAATTCAACTTTCACAAAGGAAAATTGGTCTCTTTTCTATAAAATTTACTCTTCCAAAGTTAGAATGATCTCTTGGTCTCTGTCCTCTTTAACCATCCTATGTTTACCATGTGGATAGGGGCACATCTTCAAGTGATAAGAGATGGGTACAAATAAATGCACCTGGCTATAGGGAAGATTTAAGTATATTTCTCTTTGCTTATCACCTCAAGATCACCCTGTGAGTGCAAAGCCCAATATTCTTATCACAGTATATTAGAACGTAAGCAGACTCCATTATTCTAAATATTTAAATAATACTTGATCCTTTAAATGCATTATTTGGTCAGTCATTTTTTAAAACAACATGACAATTATTTCTTCCCTCTTTCTTGTATCATGTGAGGAATTATATGGGATTATGTTAAGAGAGATCTGGTTAAGATCCATCCTTCTGATACACTTGATTGGAAGAATCAAACCAAATGTGCTCTTCAGTAACTTGAATATTTGTATAAAATGAAAAAAAAAAACAATAAAGGGACACTACAGATTCGAGAGGTATTGAAAATGGCATGGTCTATGCTTGTGGGATGATCTGCTGCCAGAGATCATGATGTCACAGCAAAGTTTCCTAAACTATTAAAGACGATGAATGAGAACCTCATCTGTTCAGCAATTATAGTTCTTGACTGAATATAAATAAAACAGCAATTTAGTTTATGCAACCATTTCTGTGAACTTAATAAGTGCAAAGTCACAAGAAAGAAGCCCATTCAGTGGACTATCAAATTAAAAGACCAGATGTTGAGATTGTAGTGAATCGACCAAGAGAATACCACTGTATGTGACTGGTCCAGGGGCCCAGCTAACTTTTCTTGTGAGATGTTGCTTTAGATAATACTGTCCTCAAAACTTTTTAACTTCTACTTCAAAGAAATCTTCTGAGAAATTTAAATTTAATTTTGAATATATAAATCTGCAAAAATGATTACAGTGCTGCATCCTTTGTAAACAAAGCTGTTTGTCCATTATTTCCTAAGTAACTAACATTTCCTAACTAACATTATTTCTTTTTTTTTTTTAATCAAAAGTGACTTTTATTTTCTTTTTTCTTTTACATAACTTCTTTGCCGTGGATGAAAACACTGGTAAGGGGACCTCTAAGTCCCAGCTTATCGGCACTATCAGAACACGATGGAAAGGGATCATGGCTAACTACGTCAGAAGACCTACACAGGTGTCAAAGGTCGTACGATTCCTTGAATGGTATCAGTTGTGTTTTATGATTTCTACACAATGAATTTTTTTTTCTTTTTAATTTTTTATTTTTTATAAACATATATTTTTATCCCCAGGGGTACAGGTCTGTGAATCACCAGGTTTACACACTTCACAGCACTCACCAAAGCACATACCCTCCCCAATGTCCATAATCCCACCCCCTTCTCCCAAACCCCCTCCCCCCAGCAACCCTCAGTTTGTTTTGTGAGATTAAGAGTCACTTATGGTTTGTCTCCCTCCCAATCCCATCTTGTTTCATTGATTCTTCTCCTACCCACTTAAGCCCCCATGTTGCATCACCACTTCCTCATATCAGGGAGATCATATGATAGTTGTCTTTCTCTGCTTGACTTATTTCACTAAGCATGATACGCTCTAGTTCCATCCATGTTGTCGCAAATGGCAAGATTTCATTTCTTTTGATGGCTGCATAGTATTCCATTGTGTATATATACCACATCTTCTTGATCCATTCATCTGTTGATGGACATCTAGGTTCTTTCCATAGTTTGGCTATTGTGGACATTGCTGCTATAAACATTCGGGTGCACGTGCCCCTTTGGATCACTACGTTTGTATCTTTAGGGTAAATACCCAATAGTGCAATTGTTGGGTCATAGGGCAGTTCTATTTTCAACGTTTTGAGGAACCTCCATGCTGTTTTCCAGAGTGGCTGCACCAGCTTGCATTCCCACCAACAGTGTAGGAGGGTTCCCCTTTCTCCGCATCCTCGCCAGCATCTGTCATTTCCCGACTTGTTGATTTTAGCCATTCTGACTGGTGTGAGGTGATATCTCATTGTGGTTTTGATTTGTATTTCCCTGATGCCGAGTGATATGGAGCACTTTTTCATGTGTCTGTTGGCTATCTGGATGTCTTCTTTGCAGAAATATCTGTTCATGTCCTCTGCCCATTTCTTGATTGGATTATTTGTTCTTTGGGTGTTGAGTTTGCTAAGTTCTTTATAGATTCTGGACACTAGTCCTTTATCTGATATGACATTTGCAAATATCTTCTCCCATTCTGTCAGTTGTCTTTTGATTTTGTAAACTGTTTTCTTTGCTGTGCAAAAGCTTTTGATCTTGATGAAATCCCAATAGTTCATTTTTGCCCTTGCTTCCCTTGCCTTTGGCATTGTTCCTAGGAAGATGTTGCTGCGGCTGAGGTCGAAGAGGTTGCTGCCTGTGTTCTCCTCAAGGATTTTGATGGATTCCTTTCGCACATTGAGGTCTTTCATCCATTTTGAGTCTATTTTTGTGTATGGTGTAAGGAAATGGTCCAATTTCATTTTTCTGCATGTGGCTGTCCAATTTTCCCAGCACCATTTATTGAAGAGGCTGTCTTTTTTCCATTGGACAGTCTTTCCTGCTTTGTCGAAGATTAGTTGACTGTAGAGTTGAGGGTCTATTTCTGGGCTCTCTATTCTGTTCCATTGATCTATGTGTCTGTTTTTGTGCCAGTACCATGCTGTCTTGATGACGACAGCTTTGTAATAGAGCTTGAAGTCCGGAATTATGATGCTACCAACGTTGGCTTTCTTTTTCAATATCCCTTTGGCTATTCGAGGTCTTTTCTGGTTCCATATAAATTTTAGAATTATTTGTTCCATTTCTTTGAAAAAGATGGATGGTACTTTGATAGGAATTGCATTAAATGTGTAGATTGCTTTAGGTAGCATAGACATTTTCACAATATTTATTCTTCCAATCCAGGAGCATGGAACATTTTTCCATTTCTTTGTGTCTTCCTCAATTTCTTTCATGAGTACTTTATAGTTTTCTGAGTATAGATTCTGTGCCTCTTTGGTTAGGTTTATTCCTAGGTATCTTATGGTTTTGGGTGCAATTGTAAATCGGATTGACTCCTAGATTTCTCTTTCTTCTGTCTTGCTGTTGGTGTAGAGAAATGCAACTGATTTCTGTGCATTGATTTTATATCCTGACACTTTACTGAATTCCTGTACAAGTTCTAGCAGTTTTGGAGTGGAGTCTTTTGGGTTTTCCACATATAGTATCATATCATCTGCGAAGAGTGATAATTTGACTTCTTCTTTGCCGATTTGGATGCCTTTAATTTCCTTTTGTTGTCTGATTGCTGAGGCTAGGACCTCTAGTACTATGTTGAATAGCAGTGGTGATAATGGACATCCCTGCCGTGTTCCTGACCTTAGCGAAAAAGCTTTCAGTTTTTCTCCATTGAGAATGATATTTGCGGTGGGTTTTTCATAGATGGCTTTGATGATATTGAGGTATGTGCCCTCTATCCCTACACTTTGAAGAGTTTTGATCAGGAAGGGATGCTGTACTTTGTCAAATGCTTTTTCAGCATCTATTGAGAGTATCATATGGTTCTTGTTCTTTCTTTTATTGATGTGTTGTATCACATTGACTGATTTGCGGATGTTGAACCAACCTTGCAGCCCTGGAATAAATCCCACTTGGTCGTGGTGAATAATCCTTTTAATGTACTGTTGAATCCTATTGGCTAGTATTTTGGTGAGAATTTTCGCATCTGTGTTCATCAAGGATATTGGTCTATAGCTCTCTTTTTTGATGGGATCCTTGTCTGGTTTTGGGATCAAGGTGATGCTGGCGTCATAAAATGAGTTTGGAAGTTTTCCTTCCATTTCTATTTTTTGGAACAGTTTCAGGAGAATAGGAATTAGTTCTTCTTTAAATGTTTGGTAGAATTCCCCCAGGAAGCCATCTGGCCCTGGGCTTTTGTTTGTTTGGAGATTTTTAATGACTGTTTCAATCTCCTTACTGGTTATGGGTCTGTTCAGGCTTTCTATTTCTTCCTGGTTCAGTTGTGGTAGTTTATATGTTTCTAGGAATGCATCCATTTCTTACAGATTGTCAAATTTATTGGCGTAGAGTTGCTCATAGTATGTTCTTATAATAGTTTGTATTTCTTTGGTGTTAGTTGTGATCTCTCCTCTTTCATTCATGATTTTATTTATTTGGGTCCTTTCTCTTTTCTTTTTGATAAGTTCGGCCAGGGGTTTATCAATTTTATCAATTCTTTCAAAGAACCAGCTCCTAGTTTCATTGATTTGTTCTATTGTTTTTTTGGTTTCTATTTCATTGATTTCTGCTCTGATCTTTATGATTTCTCTTCTCCTGCTGGGCTTAGGGTTTCTTTCTTGTTCTTTCTCCAGCTCCTTTAGGTGTAGGGTTAGGTTATGTACCTGAGACCTTTCTTGTTTCTTGAGAAAGGCTTGTACCGCTATATATTTTCCTCTCAGGACTGCCTTTGTTGTGTCCCACAGATTTTGAACCATTGTATTTTCATTATCATTTGTTTCCATGATTTTTTTCAATTCTTCTTTAATTTCCCGGTTGACCCATTCATTCTTTAGAAGGATGCTGTTTAGTCTCCATGTATTTGGGTTCTTTCCAAACTTCCTTTTGTGGTTGAGTTCTAGCTTTAGAGCATTGTGGTCTGAAAATATGCAGGGAATGATCCCAATCTTTTGATACCGGTTGAGTCCTGATTTAGGACCGAGGATGTGATCTATTCTGGAGAATGTTCCATGAGCACTAGAGAAGAATGTGTATTCTGTTGCTTTGGGATGAAATGTTCTGAATATATCTGTGATGTCCATCTATTTCCTTGCTGATCTTTTGCTTGGATGATCTGTCCATTTCAGTGAGGGGAGTGTTAAAGTCCCCTACTATTATTGTATTATTGTTGATGTGTTTCTTTGATTTTGTTATTAATTGGTTTATATAGTCGGCTGCTACCATGTTGGGGGCATAGATATTTAAAATTGTTAAATCTTATTGTTGGACAGACCCTTTGAGTATGATATAGTGTCCTTCCTCATCTCTTATTATAGTCTTTGGCTTAAAATCTAATTGATCTGATATAAGGATTGCCACTCCTGCTTGGAATGGTAAATTCTTTTCTACCCCCTCACTTTAAATCTGGAGGTGTCTTCGGGCTTAAAATGAGTTTCTTGGAGGCAACATATAGATGGGTTTTGTTTTTTTATCCATTCTGATACCCTGTGTCTTTTGACAGGGGCATTTAGCCCATTAACATTCAGGGTAACTATTGAGAGATATGAATTTAGTGCCATTGTATTGCCTGTAAGGTGACTGTTACTGTATATGGTCTCCGTTCCTTTCTGATCTACCACTTGTAGGCTCTCTCTTTGCTTAGAGGACCCCTTTCAATATTTCCTGTGGAGCCGGTTTGGTGTTTGCAAATTCTTTCAGTTTTTGTTTGTCCTGGAAGCTTTTAATCTCTCCTTCTATTTTCAATGATAGCCTAGCTGGATATAGTATTCTTGGCTGCATGTTTTTCGCGTTTAGTGATCTGAAAATATCATGCCAGCTCTTTCTGGCCTGCCAGGTCTCTGTGGATAAGTCAGCTGCCAATCTAATATTTTTACCATTGTATGTTACAGACTTCTTTTCCCGGGCTGCTTTCAGGATTTTCTCTTTGTCACTGAGACTTGTAAATTTTACTATTAGGTGACGGGGTGTGGGCCTATTCTTATTGATTTTGAGGGGCATTCTCTGAACCTCCTGAATTTTGATGCTCGTTCCCTTTGCCATATTGGGGAAATTCTACCCACTAATTCTCTCCAGTATACCTTCTTCTCCCCTCTCTCTTTCTTCTTCTTCTGGAATCCCAATTATTCTAATGTTGTTTCGTCTTATGGTGTCACTTATCTCTCGAATTCTCCCCTCATGGTCCAGTAGCTGTTTGTCCCTCTTTTGCTCAGCTTCTTTATTCTCTGTCATTTGGTCTTCTATATCACTAATTCTTTCTTCTGCCTCATTTATCCTAGCAGTGAGTGCCTCCATTTTTTATTGCACCTCATTAATAGCTTTTTTGATTTCAACTTGGTTAGATTTTAGTTCTTTTATTTCTCCAGAAAGGGCTTTTATATCTCTCGAGAGGGTTTCTCTAATATCTTCCATGCCTTTTTCGAGCCCGGCTAGAACCTTGAGAATTGTCATTCTGAACTCTAGATCTGACATATTACCAATGTCTGTATTGATTAGGTCCCTAGCCTTCGGTACTGCCTCTTGTTCTTTTTTTTGTGTTGAATTTTTCCGTCTTGTCATTTTGTCCAGATAAGAGTATATGAAGGAGCAAGTAAAATACTAAAAGGGTGGCAACAACCCCAGGAAAATATGCTTTAACCAAATTAGAAGAGATCCCAAATCGTGAGGGGGGAGAAAGGGGATAGAAAGAGGTTCAAAAAGAAGAAAGAAAAAAAAATGAAAAAAGAAAAAAAAAGAAAAGAATTTTTAAAAAAGAAAACAAGAAAAATATAAAAAAGAAAAAATATATATATTGGATAAACTAGTTAAAAATCATTAAAAAAGAAAAAGGTAAAAGTTAAAAAAAAAATTTACCAGAAGGCAAGAAAAAAAACAAAAAATGAAAAAGAAAAAAATTAAATTAAATGCAAGACTAAAATAAATCACAGGGAAAAAGCCATGAGTTCCGTGCTTTGCTTTCTCCTCCTCTGGAATTCTGCTGCTCTCCTTGGTATTGAAACCGCACTCCTGGGCGCCTGGGTGGCTCAGTGGGTTAAGCCGCTGCCTTCGGCTCAGGTCATGATCTCGGGGTCCTGGGATCGAGTCCCGCATCGGGCTCTCTGCTCAGCAGGGAGCCTGCTTCCCTCTCTCACTCTCTGCCTGCCTCTCTGCCTACTTGTGATCTCTGTCTGTCAAATAAACAAATAAAATCTTAAAAAAAAAAAAAAAAAAAAGAAACCGCACTCCTTGGTCTTGAACTTGGTCTTGGCTGGATTTCTTGTTGATCTTCTGGGGGAGGGGCCTGGTGTAGTGATTCTCAAGTTTCTTTGCCCCAGGCGGAATTACACCGCCCTTACCAGGGGCCGGGGTGAGTAATCCGCTCGGGTTTGCTTTCAGGAGCTTTTGTTCCCTGAGCACTTTCCGTAGAGTTCCAGAGGATGGGAATACAAATGGCGGCCTCCTGGTCTCCAGCCTGGAGGAGCCGAGAGCCCAGGGCCCCACTCCTCAGTGCACCCTCAGAGAACAGCGCCCAGTTACTCCCGTCTGCCTGACCTCCGGCCGTGCTCCGAGCTCACGGAGCCTGCGACCGGTTCAAGGTAACACCGAGCTGTGAGCTTACTCTCGGCTCTGTCTCTGTAGCCGGCTTTCCCGTTCCAATACCCACAAGCTCTGCGACACTCAGACACCCCCGATCCTTCTGTGACCCTGTGGGACCTGAGGCCACGCTGACCCCGTGTGGGCTTCGCCCCGGTTTAGCCTCTGGAGCGATGTCCCTCAGTGGAACAGACTTTTAAAAGTCCTGATTTTGTGCGCGGTTGCTCCGCCGCTTGCCGGGAGCCGGCCCCTCCCCCCGGGGTCTATCTTCCCATCGCTTTGGATTCACTTCTCCGCTGGTCCTACCTTTCAGAAAGTGGTTGTTTTTCTGTTTCCAGAATTGCTGTTCTTCTTCTCTTCGATCTGCCGATGGATTTTCAGGTGTTTTCAATCTTTAGATAAGCTATCTAGCTGATCTCCGGCTAGCTGAAGTAGTCTCAGCCTGCTACTTCTCCGCCATCTTGACTCCTCCTCGTAACTAACATTATTTCTAATAGCTAAATTGGTTTAGTCAGTAAGTGTATGTAGGGCAACTAACTTCTTTAATAGAATTCAAGTCAATGTTGACAGTATATTTTGTACTCTTTCAATGAAGCCAAAGAAATCTCATTTTTATCTTTATTTCTTTGGAGTTATATGCATTATTTTATGACATCTACCAGCTATGTTTTGGCCCCAATATGCATGATTTTAACTAGGAAAATTCTTAGTTTGAAATAAGTAATAGCTACTATAAATAATATATTTATATTATAAATATAAATAATATTTTATGTAAATAATATATTTACATAAAAGCAGGTTTTATGATGGAATCTTTACCCCCAAATTCTAATTTTGTGACACGTGGTGACAATTTTCATTCTTTTTTGTTTCTCTTTTAAGCAACTGTTTAATCTTATAATGTTGATATGTTTATTAAATACACAATAATTACTTCATATCAACTGATTGAAAAATTAGATAATTGGAAAATGCAGAAAATATCTAAAATTATAGAATATTAATTTCAAATTTCAAATTAGCAATCTAAAGCAGAGGTCAATGAACTTTACCTGTAGAGGGTCTGCCAGCGAGTATTTTAGACTTTGCAAGCCATATGGTGTCCATTGCAACTACTCAACTCTGGTGTAGTGAGTTAGCTACAGACAATATGTAAACCAAGAGGTGTGGCTGTGTTCCAATAAAACTTACAAAGAGGCAGCAGGCTGGATTTGAAGCCAGAGCATGGGCCAGAGTTTGCTGACTGATTTCTGAGCTTTAGCATTCAGAAATATAGACTTAAACTGGGACTGAAATATCAGTAAGGTAGCTGTGCTGCTTTGGAACTCAGAGCTTTGGCAACTCTTCGTGGGCTTGATTCCTAGATCAACCCTTGCTCAGCTCTGTGATTTTTGTCAAGTTACTTAATTTTTCTGTGCTTCAAACTCTTAAATTGCAAATGGAAATGATATGGATACCTGTTTTGTAAAAATATTTGAGATAATTACCCTAGATAATTTATGTAAAGTGCTTAGCAGAGTGCAACTTGGTATGTGAAAAGCAGTCAATAAACCTTAGCAATGTTATGACTTTTCCCTCACTAAGATTCTATAATATATATGCTATGTAATATAACATGTTTAATATGTACTTTATTGTTTGTCTCTAAGATTATGTATCACAAAATTCATAATGTATGTCATCTACGCAATACAACCTAAAACAGATATTATTTGTGTAAGAACAATTGATTTTGAAATTTTTGTTGCCCAATAACTTTTGTTGATTTTTCTCCCTTAGTTTTGTATGTATATTACTTAAAATGTTTGAAATAGCTCTGTATTATTTTAATTGAACACACTTTCATTTAATCATTTCTACAAATAAATTTAGGAATAGGCATAATAAGAAATGCTAGACATATTAGAATTAATTAAAGTTTAGGGAAAAAAAATGTTTAGGGCACCTGGGTGGCTCAGTTGGTTAAAGGACTGCCTTCGGCTCAGGTCATGATCCTGGAGTCCTGGAATCAAGTCCTGAATCAGGCTCCCTGCTCAGCGGGGAGCCTGCTTCTCCCTCTGACCTTTCCCCTCTCATGCTCTCTCTCTCTCTCATTCTCTCTCTCTCTCAAATAAATAAATAAAAATAAAATCCTTAAAAAAAAGAATTACTGGAAGTCGATATACATAAAGATTAAAGAAAGCTAGGGGGCACCTAGCTTGATAGGTGGCTCAGTCCCTTAAATGTCTGACTTGGTTTTGGCTCAGGTCATGATCTCAGGGTCCTGGGGTTGAGAACCTCCTCATTCAGCAGGACATCTGTTTCCCCTCTCTCTCTGCCCCTATCCCTGCTCACACACACTCTCTTTCTAAAATAGATAACTAATCTTTAAAAAAAAAATAAAGCTAGATAATCTGTTGTATTTAATTAAGAACCAGACTGGCATTAAAAAAAAAAAAAAGTGACTCAAAAGGTTTTCACATGTTAACCACCTGTTCTGTGGAGCACCAACATTATCACAAAATAATTTTTGTCTTGGAAGTAAGGCAAATGAGATGTATGCCTTTGCTGTTTCAAATGGTACAAATTAGCAAAATCTGGATTTCATTAAAAAGTATGTTCAACATTTATCATGAGTTTTAAAAATACCTTTTAGTGAATTCTTCCCTTATACCATTTGTGTATACATATTCATATAAATGTGTATGTGGCTATATAATTGCTTAAATATATTACACAACTTTCTGCCTCAACAAGGTGTAATAAATATATGTGTTGATCATAACTGACCTTCTCTGGGTGATTCATCATCTTACTAAAATAAGCATGATTGTATTTAAGGGCCCCAGGATGTTCCAATTATTGGTTTCATTTCATTTGGTATTGAGAAGTTCTTATCCTGTGTAATCTGGTGCAAATCAATTAAAAGCATACTGTTTCATTTTTACTTTGCATATAATTTGAATGCAAGAGTAGCCTGTCTTTGGAATTGGAGCTTTGTAATATTTTTATGCTCAAGATGTCTATTTGTTTGCTCCTATTTTTAGAAAGATATGACTTCTGAACTTAATATGTGAACCCAGAATTCAAAGAATTTTCCTGCTCCCTCTAAAAATATACTAAGCTTAAACTCTTGGAAGAAAATGATGATGTTTGCTGAATTCCAAAGATTACTTGTAGGTAACAAAATAAGAATAATATTGCCATCGGTGTGCTTAATTCTGACTATTGAAAGTTTTACGTATATCAAGATTTTACTGAATAATTTCAAATAGTTTTTGACAGTATGGGTAGTGAAGACTTCCAAAAATGTTTATCTGAAATCCCTTTCTCCCTTGTACATTAATCAGTATTGTGATTTAAAATAATTGCAGGACTTCATCACTAATAAAATATTTCAGAATTTGTCCATGAGCCCAGATGGTTAAAAAAGATTCAATGAATCACCAGAAGTCAGGTTACGGATTAAATAGCTCTCATGACTCTTAATTTCTTTCAAAGTCTCAGTCAGTAGGATGTTTATAGTATTGCTGAATTGGTCTTTTCTCATTCGATTCTAATAACTGTAAGCCAGAAACCAAGATACCGAAGATGCATAAATATGTAAACATGTGGTTTACCACAAATGTTTAAAGTTCTGGAGTTTTACTAGCAGAGGCTATCTAAGCTTAAATTAATTGAAAAATGAAGAAGGAAGTCATTAACATAAAACAACACGGGATTTTTTTTTTTTTGAGATAATGGTCTATTCTCCCCAACCAAAAGGATGAAATTATTAACTATGGTACAGCCTTCTCCAATACAAATCAAAATAGATTCCAAAAGCATTTATCTTGTACTTTACATGCTTTTATTTGTGTTTTGAAATATGCTTCCTGAAAAAGACTAGGTATAATTGTTCTTGTGGTTATTGGTGATCTTAAGAATTGTATTTAAAGATAAAATTTTTAAGGAACCTGGCAGCCTACAACTAGCTCCAGTGTCCTTGATTTATTACCTCCCCCCACTGAAGTCAGTCCTTGAATGGAGCAGCTGAAAACCTGTAGCAGAAGCCAATTCAGCAAAGCTAGTGAAAGAAGCAGCCAGTGTATCCGGGATCCTGTTTTCACCAACTCAGGAGAGCCCGTTGTGCATATGTCTTCCCAACTCTGTCAGTGACATTGTGTTGGTAACTTGAAATTGGCCATGGTAGGAGTGTTACCCCCAGAGAAATCAGAAAATGCTACAAATCAAGCCTTTTCATCTTTTTTCCTTCTCTCTACCCGTAGCCCAGTGAACCAACTCTTAAAGATTTCTGAGCAAACCACTGGATATAAATCACAATAGGATAGTTTCTGATAAGGATTATATATATATATATATATTTTTTTTTTTTGAGATTTTATTTATTTGTCAGAGCGAGAGAGAGAGAGAGAGAGAAAGAACCCAAGCAGGGGGAGGTACAGGCAGAGGAAGAAGCAGGTTCAGCTCCCTGCTGAGCAGGGAGCCTGATGGGGAACTCATCTCAGGACCCTGGGATCATGACCTGAGTCGAAGGCAGACACTTAACTGATTCAGCCACCCAGGCGTCCCTTCTTTTGGTTTATAGAAGGTACAGTGATATTCTCATTTAGATTGTTATAAGCAGAATAAATAAGGAAATAAGAACAATGAGCCAAAATCAATGATAATAATACCATTTTTTACTTTAGATGGCAGATTATGGATTGTTTATTAATTTATTCACCTAATCATTTCTTGTTTTGTTCTGACTATACTGTGTGCCAAACACTATGGCTGGGTGCAGTTGTTTTGAAGATGAGTAAGAAAAAGGCATTGCACTCAAAAAGCTCATATCTGTAAGTAAAACCATATAAAAGCTATGTATTAAATGCAAATGTGTAGATATGCATGGGATATTATGGGAACCCGTAGAGAAAAGAACCTGTAACAGGATAGTGAGTTCCTAGTGGATTCCTAGAGGAGATACCACCTAATTTCTGAATAAAACTTGGAATGTAGGTACTACAATATATACTGTTGGTTAAATCATTATCAAAGAAATGGAACCTGTCACTTAAAATCCTTCATTTAAAGTATATATTTAAGATTTTTAAATCTATCACAATAAAAACATCTTTCTCTTCAATCTAGAATATATATCTATTCTTTTTGTATCTAGTCATACATCCGTCATGATATCATGGTATTTTCTACTTTCAAATTTTCAAAGAGAATTTGGTTTGTTCTCAGACTATGCAATAATAGCTACATGCAATGGGAAGAAAAGCAACATTTTCAATGTAGATTTTATTTTTAAGGCTCTGATATTTATGTACATACATATACTTGCTTAAATTATGTTTTTGCATATGTCAGAGAAAACATATTTTATGCTTGGCAAATGAAAGTTTATAAGACCTTAGTTGAAAAAATGAAAAATGCCTTAAAAGGTTGCCAAAATGAATTCAAATATTGAATGTACAGGGTGTGTCCAGACTGCACTGGATGCTTTTTGAATATTCCCAGAGATGGCATCATTATCTTTGCAAACAAAAATAATTACTAACAGAATCCTATAATTATAGGTTTTATGTGAAGAAGTCATTAACAATGGCAAGAATAAACTCCATTTCAGACCTCAGACACTTGAGTACTGAAGCCAGAGAAATCACCTGAAAATCCAAGTACTAATGAATAAAATGTTATTTGTCCAGATCTGAGACCATCCAACTTGGCTAAATATGAATGTGGTACATGTTAGGCCCTAGAATCATTGCAAAAAGGCAAGGGCTTCAAATTATATTACATCACTGAATGCTTATTTTCATCAATTGGTTGTGTTGAACATTAGTTGCTGAGGTGTTATTAATAAATTTACAAGAATGTTCCCTGAGGTAATTTTCCAGTGGTGAGGTATAAAGCAAAGTGAAGACATAAAGAATCACTCTTAAAATTAAATCTGTCAGAGAATGATCTACTTAGCAGACTCTAAATAGGAAAAACTTATATCCATGGTGCTATCTGTATGGAGAAACATTATCAGGGTGTAATGGTGAAGAAATCCTAATTGGATCCAATAGGATGGCTTAGGGGTCCAAATGGGAAAGTAAACCCAAAGAAAGGCAAATTTGAACATGGAAATAATTACCAATAGTTGAATAATGCATTATACACATAAAATACTTTCAGGAGCATCATCTCATTTTAATCCTAATAAATACCCTGTCAAAAAGGATTTCTTTTTATTACCATGCTGCATATAGAGCTCAGAAATGGTATGGAACTTGTTTGAAGACACAGGGCTAGAAAGAACTAGAATTGAAATTTGATCAGCAATATTCAAAGGTCACATCCAAGATTCCTGATACCATGAGGAAATTTTAAAAGAGAATTCCTTTAGCTAAAACTGAGATGAATCACTTGATTGTAAACATAATCAAGTGACACAGTGAAATGTACCTGTGATCACCTGGATTATTGTTCTGTACAGCATGTGGACGGTGATGGTGGGGTATTCTGACCCACTCAGACTACATCTTAAGGAACTAGTGCAGAATCAATAAGTGTGGCCCTTTATTGATATTCAATCACAAATTCCCTTCTTCTCTTTTGAAATATGAAGAGAAATCTGGTCATTTTCTTCCTAAATTCTTTGCAGAGAAGTAAAAGGCAAATAGGTTTTTTAAAGCAACAAGCTTAAGCAAGTGATTTTTATAAGTGTTTAACTTCCTTCTTTTACAGTACCGGTATTCTGGACAATTTCTAAAGTGTAGAGGGGGAAATCTTTATGTGAGAAAGAAAATTTTACTACCTAGTAATAATGGGAATTTCCTAGAAGGCATTCAAGAATATCAATGTTATGTAATGTAATTACTTTGTTTCCTGGTAGTTTTAAGTGAGGTCTGGCTTTTGAAGAATATAGGGTAAACTGCAAGGAGTATGAAACTTACATTTAATTTAATTTACTGAGCACTGTTTATGTCTAAGGTGTTAGGGTAAATAGAAGTGAACACAACCAGGTGGTATTTACAATTTGGTGAAGAGAGACACAAAGACCTTTGATACAATGTTGCAGTAAATACTACAGAAGAGATAAAAATACAGTGAGAGACCAAGAGAAAGAAAAAATATTTTCACTGGGAAAGAGATATGGAAGAGGTAGTATAGAATTAAGACAAGGAATGGCAATTGGCGAAAATAGTGGAAGGGGTAACCTGAAGAACGACATGTTTTGAGAGAGGTTTGAGATGGATTGATGAGACCAGCATAGAAGGATTCTGCTAAGAAGACTGAGACCCGGAAATCTAAAAGACATAGTGGTAACAAAGAGGCCAAAAGACATAGTGGTAACATAGAAGCCAAGGCAGACAAGAGAGAAATTTTCTCTAAGTGAATTCAGATCATTAAAGCTGCTATTGGCTTTGACACATCAAGACTGTATGTTCATTTCCAGGATAGTTCCCAGGGAGTGGAAAGCCATGGAAGAAGAAAGTAATCTCAGTGTATTGAAGAATGAATGGAATTTATAGTGATGATGGGAGCTGGTGTGAGTGGGTAATATTTCTTTCTGAAAATCTGCTCTTAGAGAATATGTAGGTGAGTAACAAAGAGTCTTGAAAGAGCAAGTTTATAGGAGCCAGCAGGGAGGGCTAGAAAAAGAGGAGAAATATGTCATGGGCATTGCCTTGGAGGAAACTGGATCCATCACTCAGGTGAAAACAGGGAAACTAGTCCTGAATAGAAGGTGGGACTTCTTTAGCTGAGACTAGAAAAAAGGAAGGGAAATATGGATAAGGATATGTTAATAAGTAAACATGTTGGAAAATTGGAAATATCTACTTCTAGTTACTTCAGTTTTCTACTCGAAGTTGAGTTAAACTACCAAAAGATTATGTGGCAAGTTAAAGCTTGAAAAATGAAACCTTCAGTGAGGGGAAATGGAAGGTGGAACTAAGTAAGAACAAATAAATGCATTATTAAATAGATATGAGGGTCCAGCTCTTTCTGAAAAACTTTTTTTTTTTTTTTTTTTTTTTTTTTGGTGTCATTAATCTGCATGGTTGTTTAGTTTTATCTCGCAGAGCTTGGGAAGCTGCCTAGGTAAGAAGAAAGAGACTAAGGGATTGAGTCACAATTGCAATGTTGTCCCCAGTGAAAAGACACAACTGCAAGATTATTGAAAATGCTAGTGAGCAGTTTCAGAAGGGGGTAGGGAGAACGCACCAAAAAGGTGAGATCAGGGGGTGCCTGGGTGGCTCAGTTGGCTTAGCCGCTGCCTTCGACTCACATCATGATCCCAGGGTCCTGGGGTCAAGTCCCACATCAGGCTCCTTGCTCAGGGGAGAGCCTGCTTCCCTCTCTGCCTCTGCCTGCCGCTTTTGCCTGCTTGTGCTCTCTCTCTCTCTGAGAAATAAATAAATACTTTTTTTTTTTTTAAAAAAGGTGAGATCAGAAACTTTTTACATGCCAGGTGAAATGGAGGGATGGAGGGACTAGAGTTATGAAATTGGAAACGATGTCCAAGGGAGAGAACACAGGTATGCACATTAATTTACCTTTTCAGGGTTACTTTTTCTCAGTTCCGAATCTTACCTTTTGTGTAATAATTATAAATATTTTCAAAAATACATCTATTATTTCATGCTTAACTTACAGATTCAAAGCTTTCCTCTTAAAAAAAGAAAAAAACACATCATAGCATCAGCAACCCCACCACAGAACTGATTTGGGGAGACGTGTTTGGCAAATAGCAGTTTCCTTGGATTGCTGATTCAGCTCAGGTGATGAGGGTCGGTTCTCATACACAGTACAGCTAGATGAAGACAAAATGAGCTTAACAGCTAAACTGTAGACGATTCAACATTCTCAGCAGGTGAGCTCTCTAAGTTTGGCCCCACAGATTTCTAACTACAGGAGGCTGCCTGGTAGTCACTACTGCATTAATTGGAACTGATTTATTTATTGGACCAGCTACTATACATGCATTTAAGTCATAGATTTTTCTACCTGCTAAATTGAGGTCACTGCGTACAATTTAAGGGCTTTTGTTAGGTAATAATGCTTCTAAGTAGAGCAAAATATTTAACAAAAACAAAATTGAAGTTTGCATACGATTAACGTGTAACACCCATAGGGTCTGAAGCTGGTAAAAGCATACTTTAATATTAATATCAATTTAATATTGCATGAAGTTATTTTCATTCTAAATGGAATTTTGACTATAGATTTTGTTAGACTATTTGGAAATCTCCCTTTAGCATTCTCTTGGTTTTCTGTTAGCCTGTTCACCTTTGTCTTCCTCACATTTTAAGATATCTTGAATTACCCAGGCTCAGTGTTTAAGTAAGGTTACAGCATTACTGAGGAGAGATGCTAGTAAATGAAACTTGGTTTTTAATTTTTCATTCTAACCAGAAACACATTTTCCAGAAACTCTCATCACCAAACAGTGAGCTTACTCTATTTTTGGTAAATTCACAAATTCCTTTTCCTTCACTTCTTTGTCACTCATAAGACCTTAACAGTATATCAAAACATATATATATATATATATATATATATATGAATCCTTTCCATATTACTTACCACTGTACTAGATATTTTGGAAGATAAAATCCAGGCCATGACCTTAAGTTCTGACAGTCTGAGGCAGATTAGTATCATTCAGGAAAGTAGAGGGAATATGAAGTGTTAAATTATGCTCCTGACACTCCTTTATTCAGCAAACATCAGTGGAGTACCTCATTTCAGGTACTCCTCTTCAGGTACGGTACTGAACAAAACTGATAAAAAATACCTATTCTCGAATGGCTTACAGTGCAGTAGAACAGACAATAAGTAAGATAAATAGGTAAATACATTAAAGAGTAAATAATGCTAAGCAGAAACAACGAGGAGGAAAGGGGTATGCAAAATGTCAACAGGACAGAGTGAGGAATTTTGGTAAGGTATGCAGTGAATAGAAATCTGAAGCAAGTGGGTCACTGAATAGAAATCTGAAGCAAGTGAAAGAGATAAATTGACTGGCCATGCAGATAACTGGAAAAGCGTAAGTCATGTGGAGGGGAGGTCAGGTACAAAGATCCACAGCAGAAGTATGTATGATCAAGAGGGCAGAATAGTGGGTGTGGTGTGACTGGAGAGAGAGCAGTAATGCAATCAGAACCAGATCATTAAACATGCATTGGTCATTGGAAGAGACTTGGAGTAA
Organism: Mustela erminea; assembly: GCF_009829155.1. Lineage (NCBI taxonomy): Eukaryota > Metazoa > Chordata > Mammalia > Carnivora > Mustelidae > Mustela > Mustela erminea. The sequence continues at coordinate 105,240,600 of NC_045617.1, read as the reverse complement.
GAGAGTTTTGGGATGAGAATGAATAAAAAGGATACCCCAGGATTTCAGCTCTGAACTGGGTTTCAATGAGTGGATAGAATTTGAATGGTTGTGTCATTATTGATATAATATTATAGCTTAATATTAGCAAAGACACAGTAAAAATTACCTAGGAGTCTTCGAGGATAAGATGCCTGGTGTGCCTTGAGTAGAGGAAACATTTTGGGACTGGCTAATTGTGGTGGAATTAAATTACTAATCGCCTTGGAAGACCTGAAAGGAATTTCATGTGGGATTTTATAGAAAATCAGTAATCTTGGAAGTTTTTAACCAGCAATTTTGAGTAAATTGGAGACAAGAGATAAAAGGAAAACAGAGAAAAAGAAAATTGACCTCTCTAGCAGTTTAAACAATCAAACTCTTATTTCTAACCCTCAGTGGACTTTGATTTTCTTCCCATGGTTTGTAAACATGGATCATTATATGCACTTGTGAACAGAACCACTGATAATGATAATGTAAGAAAAGTAGTTGAAGATGGTAGAAGAGACTAAGAAGTAAAGACGGGTAAAGGAAGATAGAAGAGGGAGGAATAGGAAAATAAGTGAGAACATATATGAGTAAGCCAGACAAGCTAGAGTTTTATTAATAATTTTTATTAGATATTAAGAATGTGTTAATGTAGTAACATTTGTTGCAGTGTAGTAATCTGTTTTTTAGGCTACCTCTGACTGGTCCTTCAGGTGTCAACATTTTGAGATAGACGGTGGTTTGAAACCTGTTTTTCTGAGAGTAAAATAATAAAGTACTTTAATGTTTGCCTCCTACTGCCTCTCTGACACAGAAAAATTTTCACACAAGCTGATATAGGAAGTAAAAATAAAAATTGCTTTTACTGAGCCACTGGACTGTGAAATGCAGTAAATTTCTAAATAGCAACACTAGAATGGTGTTTATGACTGTGGGGGATTTGCTTACTACAGGGTACATTTTTAGGTGGGCTAGCAATTTGTGAAATTCTATTTTCTATATGTAACCTTTAGCAAGTATAGAAGATGGGAGAAAAATTCTTTTCAACCTTAACTGGTTTACAAAGTAATATCCAATAATTGGGTTGTTGGTTAAACTAACTGAAAACAGAATCAGTGTAAATATGTGAAGTTTCATGTTTCTGAGCCAAAATGAAAAAGAGGTAGAGGGGAGTTCTGTGAACAAAGATAAAGAGCAACAGCATCTCTAGTACTTCTAATTAATTTTCTGTGATCTTTCTTATCAACACTTATTGTCTTCAATGAGACAATCCCGGTATAGAAACACAAAACGCCCTAATTACCTCACACATTCTATTACTGATGGCAAAGGTACAGGAAGCAATATTCTAAGTCAGGCGGTCTCAAACTGGCCGGTGGACTAAATCTATGAACCCCAGCTTCTCTTTGTAAATAAAGTTTTATTGAAACACAGTCATATGCATGATTTACCCATGGCTTATGGCTGTTTTTTGGATACAATGAAGAGTTGAATAGTTGTTATAGAGGTTTCCTGACCCACTAAGGTTAAAAATATTTCTATGCGGTCTTTTATAGAAGAAGACTGAGACCCTTGAGTGGCTCAGTCCCTTAAGCGCTTGCCTTCGCTCAGGTCATGACCCCTGGGTCCTGGGATAGAGTTCCCCTCTGGCTCCCTGCTCAGCAGTAAGTCTGCTTCATCCTCTTTGTCCCCACCCCCCCTTTGTGCTCACTCTCTCAAATAAATAAATAAAATCTTTAAAAAGAAAGAAAAATTTGTCATTCCTCTTCTTAAGAATCATTGCTTATGAGAATCATGCCACTGAAGGTAACAAATATTCTGTTAATGGAAGGCAAAGGAAAGTGGGGGAAGAAGTGGATGGCAGAGATAAGAACTCATAGCAGTAAAAGAGCTCATGGGCCTCATTAAACAGCTTTTGAGTACTACTGTCTATGTACAGCTTACTTGAACCCCTATGTCATCCAGTGTTTTATTTTTTTAAATAAAAATTTCCCCCCCTGAATTCTATAACACCATATTTGTCATTGCCTTAGGAGGAGGTATTTATTCACCTTCTACCAAACTACTACAAATATAGCAGGGATGCAATGTAACAAACAATTGTTAAGAATTACGCTTCTTTACCAAGGTGGTCATTAACAGGCTGTTGTCATTTTCTCATTCTCATCCCTTTCCTTGTAGAAGCAGTCACATCATTTTGAGACTGTATGGAAGAAAACTGCTACTTGCTGAGATCAAAATGTAAAGGCAAAAAGAGATGAGAAAATCAGATGTATCACATGCCACATGGGCTACTATTTATTTAAAGACTGAAATTTGTTTTACTGAGGGGAACATCCATATTCTCTCTCTCTGAGGAGAGCCTGATAACACTTCTACCTCATCCACGAAAACTCAAGGGGCTGTGCAGTTCATGAACATGTGCGGAGAACATGCATAGTGCCAAGGGGTGATGGAGACACTGACTTCAGGGTTCCCTGTGAGCTAGCTGCTTTTGCTGCTGTTTTCATGGCTGTTGCACCCTGTTGAACAAACTGGATTGATAAATACTTTCATTTGTTTCAAGACAATTATTGTTAAATTTTTCTGAAGAACTATGCCTCTTTTCACTTTTACAATAGATTTTAAAGGTTTTATTAAAGAAACACTATACATGGTCACATAAATATTTTAATTCAAAATAACTATTTATTTATTTTAAAAGAAAATTTGATTCCCCCTCCCCAAATTCTCTAAAGGTAAAAGTGGCATAGGTTTACTTTTTTTTTTTTTTTTAAGACTTTATTTATTTGACAGAGAAAGACACAGGGAGAGAGAGAACACAAGCAGGGGAAGTGGGAGAGGAAGAAGCAGGCTGAGCAGAGAGCCCAATGGATCCCAGGACCCTGGGATCATGACCTGAGCCGAAGGCAGACGCTTAACAGCTGAGCCACCCAGGTGCCCCAGTTTTACATTTTTAAGGCCTCTTTACTATCTAGCTTAATAGAAGATGTCAGATGTCAAATTCCTTTATGTACTTCTGCATTCATTTTACAGCAGTATGTTGTTTGGTGGGAGTATATGAGGAAATTCTGGCCTTGTATAGATATGTTTATTGTGATATATTTCTCCCTTCAATTCTGCAGTGTTTGCTTCACATATTTGGGAGCACTGATATCAGGTACACCTATACTTGTAAATGCTGTATTTTTGGGTAAACTGACCCTTTTATCATTATGTAAAGTCTTTTTTAAAAAATAACAGTGTTTTACTTACAATCTATCTCATCTGATACAAATATGGCCATCTCTCCTCTCTTTTCATTACCACTTGCATGGCATATCTTTATCCATCATTTCCTAAAGTGTCTTCAGGAATCCATCAAAATCCTTAAGGAGAACACACGCAGCAACCTCTCTGACCTCAGCCACCGCAACTTCTTGCTAGACACATCACTAAAGGCAAGGGTAGCATTGGCAAAAATAAACTATTGGGGCTTCATCAAGATAAAAAGCTTTTGCACAGCAAAGGAAACAGTCAACAAGACTAAGAGACAACCAATAGGATGGGAAAAGACATTTGCAAATGACATATCAGATAAAGGGCTAGTCTAAAATCTATAAAGAACTTACCAAACTCAAAGAAGAAATAATCTAATCCAGAAATGGGCAGAAGACATGAACAGACATTACTCCAAAGACGACATCCAAATGGCCAACAGACACGTGAAAAAATGCTCCACATCACTGGGCATCAGGGAAATACAGTCCAAAACCACAGTGAGATACCACCTCCCACCAGTCAGATTGGCTAAAATTAACAAGTCAGGAAATGACAGATATTGGTGAAGATGTGGAGAAAGAGGAACACTCCTATGCTGTTGGTGAGAATGCAAGCTGGTACAGCCATTCTGGAAAACAGTATGGAGGTTCCTCAAAAGGTTAAAAATAAACCTACCCTCCAATCCAGCAACTGCACTACTGGGTATTTACCCCAAAGATACAAATGTAGTGATCTGAAGGGGCACCTGCAGCCCAGTGCTTTTAGCAGCAATGTCCACAATAGCCAAACTATGGAAAGAGCCCAGATGTCTATCGACAGATGATGGATAAAGAAGATATGTGTGTACACACACACACACACACACACACACACAATGGAACACTACTCAGCCATCAAAAAATGAAATCTTGCCATTTGCAATGTCATGGATGAAACTAGAGGGTATTATGCTAAGTGAAATAAGTCTATTAAGAAAGACAATTATCATACAATCTCTCTTATAAGTGGAAATTAAGAAACAAAGTAAAGAAACATGGGGAAGAGAGGAAAAAATAAAATGACAAAATCAGAGAGGGAGATACACCGTAAGACTCTTAATCACAGGAAACAAACAAAGGGTTGCTGGAGGGGATGAGTCCGGGGATGGGGTACCTGGGTGATGGACATTAACAGGGGCATGTGATGTGATGAGCACTGGGTGTTATATAAGGCTGATGAATCACTGACCTCTACCTCTAAAAGCAATAATACATTATATGTTAACTGAATTTTAATAAAAATAAATAAATTTTTAAAAAATGCCCAAATACCCCCCAAAAGCAAAGAACAAACAAAACATAAAGTGAGTCTCTTTAAGATAGCATATAATTGAATTTTTTGTTGTTAATTTAGTTAATCTACGTTTTTGCTTAGGAAGTTTAATCCATTCACATGTAAAGTAATTGCTGATAGAGATAGCCTTATCATTGCCATTTTCTTTTTGTTTTATGTCTTGTAGCTATTTTGTCCTTCTTCCTCTTTTACTACATTTTTTTGTGCTTCATTGATATTTCACAACCTTGTGCTTTGAATACTTTCTCATTTCCTTTGCTGTACATTCTGTAAGTATTTTCCTTGCAGTTACCATGAGGATTACCTAACATCTTGATTATGTAACCTATTTCAAATTGATAACAACTTCAATTGCATAAAAAGCTCTATTCCTTTCCATTTCTGCCTTTTCCACTTCATGTTTCTGATTCACAAGTCACATCTTTTTATATTGTATATCATTGTCATAAATTTGCAGTTATTTTGGTACTTTTATCTTTTAAATTCTACATCAGAATTAAAGGCGATTTAACCATCAGTGGTATAATACTAAAGGATCATTTTTCTGTCTATATATTTACCTTCACCAGAGAGCTTTATATTTTTATACGCGTTCATGTTGCTGTCTAGCATCCTTTTGTTTCTGCTTGAAGGCATCCCTTTAGCATTTCTTATAGGGCAGGAATAATATTAATAAGCCCCCTAGCTTTTGTTTATCTGGGGAAGTTTTAAGGTCCGCATTTTTTCTCAGCTTTATTTCAATATAATTGACAAAAAAAATGTATATATTTAAGGTGTACAATTTGATGTTTAATATGCATACACATTGTGAGATAACCAGCACATTCATTAATGAGCATATCCATCACCTCACATTATTATCATTGTGTGTGTATGTGTGTGTGTGTGTGTGTGTGCACGTGCGTGTGGTGAAAACACTGAAGATTTGCCCTCTTAGCAAATTTCCAACACACAATGAAATATTATTAACTATTGTCTCATTGTTAAACATTGGAACTCCAGAATGAATATATTTTACATAACTGAAACTTTGTATCTTTTGATCAACACTCCCTATTCCCCCACCCTTTGGCAACCACCATTTCTGCTTCTATGAGTTTGACTATTTTAGTTTCCATATATGAAAGAGATCATGCAGTATTTGTTTCTGGGCCTGATTTATTTCACTTTGCATTGTGTCTTCCAGGTTCATCCATGCTGTTGCAAATGACAAGATTCCCCCCCTTCTTTTTTTTTTCCTTAAGACTAAATAACATTCACTCATATATAAACACTAACACTTGTTACTCTTTGTCTTTTTGATAATAGCCATCAACAAAGTTGCTAAGAATATATAATGGGGAAAGGACAGTCATTTCAGCAAATGGTATTGGCAAAACTGGATAGTCACATGCACAAGAATCAAATTGAACCCTTATCTTTTATTATTTCAAAAATCAACTCAAAATGGTTTAAAAATTTAAATTTAATATGTGCAGCCATAAAACTAACAGAAAAAAAATTGGGTAAAATCTTCTTGACATTGGTCTGGGAAATGATTTTTTAAAATATGACCCCCAAAGCACAGCAACAAAAGCAAAAATAAGCGATTCAGTTTGCCTCAAATTAAAAAGCTTCTACACAGCAAAAGAAATAATCAACAACATGAAAAGTCAACTTATCCAATAATACATTTGCCTACAACTTCTAAAAAAATAGTCTTGAATAATTAAAGCAACAGCAACAACAAAATAGCCATATCTCTCAGTCTTTACTATTTTCATACCAAGGAAGATCTTGGTTAATAAGCCTAGCCAGAAATTTTGGGGAGTGTTTAAAACCTTTTGTGGGCTTGTACAGGTAATTTCCCAGTTAGAGAAGTTTGCCCCCTTCTCTGCATCCTGTAATCTCTTGCGCCCCCTGGTGACTAGAAGCAGTAAAACAGTCTCTCTAGTAGTGCCTCAAGAAGGCGTGCTTGCCTTTGTTCAGAGGCCCTTGGTCTGGCGCTAAACCGACAATTATTTCAGGGCTCTGAATCAGTTAAGAGGGAAAGCAGTCCCTTGAGTAGTCTCTGAAAAAAGAGATCGTTAGACTCACAGTCCACGCTTCTCTCTGAGTGGAGAAAGAAGCCCGAGAGTTTGTGGAGTTTTCTCCAGATGACGCTGGGGTGACTACGGTGGGTAAAAGCAAGGAACATTCTCACTGGCTTCTAGCCATCTTTTTCTGGATTTGTACTCACCTGTGGTGCTGCAACTTCTTACTTGGTTTCTGGAGTTTGTAGAAAGGTAGTTTGGGCTATATATTATTGCTAAGTCAGTGTTTCTGTTGGAGGAATGTGAACTTGGAGCTTCCTTTCCCACCAATGCTGATGTCACTTCAGTAGGTCACTTTTGAAATACAAATTTTTATTAAATTAAATCTAATGTAATTATGAATATTTTGGCTCATTATATCTCTTTTTAAACCCCGAGTACACTTGATTAATTTTACAAATCAGCAGACACACTTTTGTGAAATTTCACATAAGTTAATATGAGCGTAACATTATAAATTTCTCTTTTCAGTGGCTATGATCGGCTTCTTATTCTTCCCTTGCCTGTTTTACTGGTTAATATATCATCATGAAAGAAAGCAGTTTTCAAAAGCTAATCAATTTTGTTAAGCTTTAAGTGGTTAAAGCTTAAAAAGTAAAAATATTTCCTAGTATTAGTTTCAGGTATGCAGGTAAAAAAGAAGATAGCACGCTGACTTACTCAGTCAATATTAATTTTCATTAGAAATTTACTCAATAGAATTTGTATTGCTTTCTGCATAAAAAAGTAATAATGTAAACAAAATTAAGAAATGATGTGTTTTTTAAAAGAACTACAAATAAGAATTAAATAACTGCTTTTCTTTAAAAGAAGCTATCTTATTGAGAAATTCAGGGCTTTGATCATAACTGATGAAAACTGTGTTTCTTTGTCCAATTATAAAAACATCAACACTAACATATTTATTGATTTATGGACAAGGTGTTTGGACCTGCTAGAAGCTGTTTTCTTATCACTTTTTTGCAATGACCAGAAAACAGTAAAACTGTTAAAAACTTAAAACTTTTTTGATAAATAAAGCACATGAAACTATTATTTCTGAGCATGACAAAGCATGCAAATATTTTTGTATTTATAGTAAAATATTTCAAGAAGAAAATGTCTACTTTTCAATGGTAGCATTTATTTTGTGAGTCAAAGAATGAGTTTTGCAAATGGATTCGCATTTGTGAATATTGCATTAGTTACACTCCCAGTGCCACTGCCTTTAGGGGCTGAATCCATCGATTAACTGTCTAGTAAGATAAAGATAACAGATAAAAATCTACTCTTGATTAATTACATATAAGGAAAAGTATGTTTAGAAACCTGACTTACAGGCTTGGTATGTTCTTAGAAAACATAATTTTCAAATTCGAGATGGTTTATCTGGAAGCATCAGCAATAATGGACATAAATTACAGATTTCTTTTTCTTGACTCTTCCAAGGTATTATACCCTACATGCTTCCTCATTTTACCTACCTATGTGTATATCTGTATATCTGGGTGTTTATATATCTATCAGTGGTTTATTGCTCCATTTACTTCAAAATATTTTTCAGAACATTCAAAACAAATAATTCAAGACAAGTAAGTCAATAGCTAAGTGCAACAGTGAGCAGTGTAGGACATTTTCTAGGTTGGAAGCTCTGATGGAAATAGCTCTTTAAGTTCTCATGAACAGACTCCCTTTTACTCATTTTCCAAAGAGTCGGCACAAGTTTGACATATACTAGATGAAAACATGACTATTTGGAGCACTTTACTGGGGGTAGATAAACAATGGAGATTTATTTGCATCTTTTCTTCCCTACCATTTTGTCAAGGATCAAAGCAGAGTGTCAGGTACTTGAACTCTTCCTTTTAATATTTTAGGGTATTCTAGATATCAAATATTATGTGAATTAATCAGATGTTTAAATAAAATAATAGAAATAGAACACAGAAAGAACTTGAAAAAGACTTGTTTCTCTAAACCGTTCCTACTCCTGGCTAGTGAACTAATGTAAGTTATCAGCTAAAGCATGGTCACCCTGATAATCATTCCCCCAAAGTGTTGTCTTAGCTCTTGGAGTTTGCTCTGTTTGATTTTCCTTCTTCCTATCCAGATGTTATTTCATTGATCTTCACCAACCCCTTTCACCTCATGTCCTCTTGATTCATCTTAGGCTAAGTGAAATATCACAGGACCCATCAGGATGAAATGTCGTAGTAACATTTACACTGCAAAATGGCATTGCAGGACAGCCTTCAGCAACTGAAATGAGTATCAAAGTAGTGGTCTTCCTGAATATCTTGATGGCTCACACTCTTCTAGCCTATTGTGCTTTAACACCTAGCTCTTGATGTCATAGTAATTTTATCCGGCAGCCTGATAAGCTATGCGCTATTGCATATCTATACACCTGCTGAGGGTGTACCTGTTTCTAGAATTTCTTCACTTTAAAAACACAAAGAAATGATTTCCATAGCAGTCAAGAGTTTGTGTTCATTTATTATAAAATACAGCTAGACAATGCTGTGAAAACAGGTAAATCTCTAAACTGCCTTATGATAAAATAGAACAAAAATAAACTGCCTTTAAAAAATATATATGGCTTATCAAATATATATGCATTAGCTTTAATGATGGAATAATCCACTTTTCCTGTCCAGAGTAATAAACATTTTAGGTTAAATTTTTAGTCTTTTGGTGATCTGCTTCTGAGGAAAGACTAAGTCTTTTCATACACTGTCTGAGTCATAAATAGTGAGGTAGATGCAGTGGGGAGGAACTTGCAGTTATTTTAACTGAAAGAGTAGATCATTAGCTTCTCCTAGTACTACTTCTTTGGGCTCTAAAATATAGTTTTTTTCAGCCCTTACTTTACAAAGATTTTGTTACATAGTTAAGAGACTCAAAGAGCAATGCTACAAAGAAAACAAAACCAAAACCAAGACAATTAAAATCACATTATTTTCTTGAATACTAGTAAAATTCTTAGATATACAAAACCCATGTAAAATATACATATTTGCATATTTAACTAACAACACACTGGATTTAGAAAGGACATTTTTTTCTATACTAATTTATTATTGACTATTCATGCTTCTTTTCTCCATAGTTCCTTTTTGAGCAAAGAAATGTTATATTTGAAATCCTAATGAATAAATAGGATATTAAAATGTTTGCAGTTGGAGTAGTGTGCAAATTAAAATGCAGTGTGTTATACTCTGAACTTCAAAGATTATCACTTAAACTAATTATCCTCAAAATTAAAATGACACTATCCATCTATTACAGAATTACTCAAAAGTGATAAAGATCTTTTAACTAAATTTGAAGAACAAGCTTGGAACAGTTTGGTTTGGTAAAAAAGACTATATAGTACATGTGAAACTCACTTGAATTGTCATTAGGGGACATTAAAAAATATAGTCATTCTGTAGAGAATGAGAAAGCATGGCTTTTTTAGCTTCAGAGGTTATGACTGTATAGTCTAATGATATGTAGGCTATGCCCTACTTAAAATTCATCCATTTATATGCTCAATAACAGACTACATGTTACATTTATATGTTTGAATTCCTAGGATAAAATAGTTTATACATTAAAAAACAGGTTTTATATAAATACATATAAATAAGTTATCTATATTTATATATACTACTACTATTCTTTTTATGGCCATTTAACTTTTTATTCTTTTAAATACGCTTTTCTATCATAGAACTTATATATTACTGTGTGTGTATATATATCATTATAAAGTATATATATCATTATATATGATATATAAAATATGATAGTGTCTATCTCTCAAATTATATCAAGACATCCAATTCTTTCTGATGAGGCCCACCTTGAGCTTAAACTACCCAAAGAACTCAGAACTCTTCAGTTAGAAGGGGTCAGTCATGCTTCCAAACATCTGGTGAAGAGGTAGTTGGGGGGTCAGTTTCATTGTATTTATCTCTGCCAAAGTTGCTGAAGAAAGCTAGTGTTAGTCCTTCACCTGCATCCTCTCATTTTAGAAATATGATTCCCTACAATTTTAGTAAAGAGAAAACTAAGTCATAAAATGAAATAATTTGCCTAATAAATTGAGTAAATGTCAGATTCAGGATTTAATCCATGGTCTTTAGACCCCAGGCTCCACATTCTTTTCACAGTATAATAGTTCTCTTCATAATCAGCAAAATTAACATTTTGAAAGAATGTTGATATTTCAAGTTCTGCATTCACTGGCAATTTAACAGCCTAAAAATGTCATTAAAAGGAATATGAGAAATTATACTTGTAACAAGTAGAGTGCACTAATTAATCCAGCTGATATCTAGTGCAATATGCTAGTTATTAATGAATAACACTTGCCTAGTATTACAGCAATTTAAATTTTATTTATGCATGAAAGAGATGACACTTTTTCTTTTTGCTGACTCCTTTTTCTTTCCTATTTTCCCAGCAGGTGACTTGAAAATGGTTTGCATATTAATGTGTTGGTATAGCCAGGATAGTAAGGTTTTTTAATTTGACTAAGGACCAAGAACTGGAAGTTATCTACTCATTCATCCATTCACTTGCTCATCATCCATGTGTGACTTAATATAAAATTACAGTGGACCATTTATGAATGTGGCACACTAGCAAATGTTACATCTTTTTATGGATTTGCCTACTTAGAAGCTAAGTCTTGACTTCGAAAATATTTGGGCTCCAGACATAGACTGGAATAGTCAGCACAATATAGTGGAAAAACATTTTCACATCAGACAAATGTGAATCTTAGATCTGCCACCAACAGGATGGTCTTGGATAAACCACTTAACTTTTCTTAGCTCCATTTGACCATGTGTAAAATGATAGAATTAGTTTATATATTCCACATTTGCAAATTTGTGTAGCAAGGGTATATGCATAGAATCTGATATATAATTTAGGCACTATATGCATGTTGTGAACATGACTATCATCTGCTAAGACTAGATCTTTCCTGAGGTGCCTAGGTATCTCAGTTGGTTAAGAGTGCCTTTGGTGGGACGCCTGGGTGGCTCAGTTGGTTAAGCCGCTGCCTTCAGCTCCGGTCATGATCCCAGCATCCTGGGATCGAGTCCCACATCAGGCTCCTTGCTCGCGGGGAGCCTACTTCTCCTTCTGCCTCTGCCTGCCACTCTGTCTGCTTGTGCTCTCTCTCTCTGACAAATAAATAAATGAAATCTTTTAAAAAAAAATTTTAAAAAAAAGAGTGCCTTTGGCTCAGGTCATGACCCTAGGGTCCTAGAATTGAGCTCTGCATCAAGATCCCTGCTCAACATGGAGCCTGCTTTGCCCTCTGCTCCTCCCCCACCCTCCATCAAACAAATAAATAAAATCTGTAAAAAAAAAAAAAAGACTAGATCTCTCCCTTCCATTGTTATGGAAGGAATAATTGAGCTGCCTTTTTAATTTAATTCAATCATCTTTTTTATTTAACTCGAAGAATGTTTCAAGTTTAAGCACTAGTTTAAACACTATTTTCTCTTGAGTAGGTATGTAAACCAATATATTTAGTACTTATTAAGTGCCAGGCATTATGTTAAGAGCTCCAAGCTTACTGTGCTATTTAGAAGTCATGCCTCAATAAATAAATAGATAAATAAATAAATAAATAAATAAATATTGCTACAAAATTATGTGGGAGCTAATGCAATCTTTTATACTATTTTTTAATATCATAGAACTTAGATTAATTCATTGAAGATTTTAAGCACAGTAAAAGAGAAATCCAACAATTACATTAAAAATTGATGGTTCATAATTTTCTTTCATCATACTTTATAGTAATCATCTTTTTTTAAAGAGATTTATTTATTTGACAGACAGATAGAGAGCATGAGTAAATCAGAGAAGCAGGCAGAGGGAGAAGCAGGCTCCCCGCTGATCAGGGAGCCTGATGTGGGTCTCCATCCCAGGACCCAAGATCATGACCTGAGCTGAAGGCAGCCGCTTAACTGACTGAGCCACCCAGGTGCCCCTATATTAAACATCTATGAGGTTGTATCTTTATAAAATTAAAACACAGAAAGTAAAATATATAATAAAGTCTTGATATATTTGAATTAATTTGTTGATAATTTTAGAGCCTAAAAGAAACAATAATGAAAAGCATTATTTTAAAATTCAATTTTACCAATAATGAAAATATGTATTTGTAGAAACAATGGTTATCCATAGAAAAAAGAATACCATCTTAATATTTGCAAAACCAAAAGAAAGGAATATTGGTCTATAATCCCACAGGGCCAAAGACGAGGAATGCATGTTTGAATATCTCAAGAGAAAGAAGCCATGACCTATTAGCAGAGCAAGAAGCATTATGACTCAAGTACCAAATAAATTTCAGAAAAACATCCCCCCAAATCCAACCTTATCATTTTGAATAACCTTAGTGAGAAAGAAAAAATGGAAACTAGGAAATATCCAAAGAAGTGGCATATGACAATTACCTCCATGAAAAATTTAGGTCGGAAAAGAGGTAACAAAATATAAGTTTGAAATGAGTATCAAATAACTTTGCTAACAAACAAATGGAATGACAATATATTGAAAATTTCAGTGATATGAAAACCTTACATTGTTATAGGATTATATTTTTAGAAGCTAAAGATAATTGCTAAAGAGTCTTTTGTTTATTGTTTGTTCCTTTAAGAATGTTCAAGCAAGAAAATGAAGAAAATATAAGTCTTTTATGAGTATGCTCTATAGAATCAAGTGAGTCCTTTCAAATATCCAAACTGGAGAAATCTTTGCCCAATCCTTTAAAAAATGTAAGCTATCATTCAAGATTTATAAATTGTAAGTTCTTGTGTAATGTCAAGACATGACAGTTTGTAACTTACTAATTGTACTACCTCAGAGGAATTATTTAACTTATGTGTACCTTAGATTTCTCACCCTTAAAATGAGGATAAAAATAGTTGCTAGCTCACAGTGTTATTGTGAGATTTAAATAGGTAACATAACATAATGTATAGAATTGTTGAATCATTACATTATAAACATGAAGTGAATATAACACTGTATGTGAATTATACTTGAAAAAATACATAAATAGGATAACACATTTAAAGCATGAGGACCAAAAGGTACATGGCAGCAGCATTTAATTCTTTCTGTTTCTTTTACTCTACTGCTTGGTGTGCTGATAAACTATTCATAACCAGGTGGGTAGGAGGGAGACTTGATCTATAGTGCTTGCTAATGTCTATGGTGCAAATACTCCCATCACGGATGATCCCATCCATCATGAAGTCATTGAATGGAAGCTGGAAAGGGACGCACGATAGCATATTACTTAATAGTTCCATCATACAGATATCAGTAACTTAAAGAGCATTGATGACAGTAAAATATAGTAAAGTAACTAGGAAATAAGTTTTGAGTAACTATTACTTTGGTTTTTTTTGTTGTTTTTTTTAATTTTTTATTTTTTATAAACATATATTTTTATCCCCAGGGGTACAGGTCTGTGAATCACCAGGTTTACACACTTCACAGCACTCACCAAAGCACATACCCTCCCCAATGTTCATAATCCAACCCCCTTCTCCCAAACCCCCTCCCCCCAGCAACCCTCAGTTTGTTTGGTGAGATTAAGAGTCACTTATTTTAAGAAGAAAGAAAGAACGAAAGAAAAGAGACTTCCTTGAGTAATGAATTGCAAAAATATATATTCAAGGTGTGCCATGTGCAAAGCTTACTTAGAATCTTAGATTCTAGGAGAGCAGACTATGTCTGGTCTATTTAACATTCATTTGACTCTCCACAACACAGAGTTAATGAATAGAAAGTACTTATTCATGGAGGACTTGGTGGAATAAGAATTAATATTTTTTTTTCTTTAAAAATTTTCAATTTATTTATTTTCAGAAAAACAGTATTCATTTCCTTTTTGCTGTTAATAATAAGAGTAGTATTTTTTTTATTGTAGAATAAATGCAAAGTATGGAAAAGCTAAATATATATACAGATATATAATACCATATTATTGATATCGATATATCTTTAAAATATTAATTCTCTGAAGAATTCTCTGAAGAATTAATATTTTAAAGATATATCGATATCAATAATATGGTATTATATATCTGTATATATATTTAGCTTTTCCATACTTTGCATTTATTCTACAATAAAAAAAATACTACTCTTATTATTAACAGCAAAAAGGAAAGCTATGTAACATCCAAATCAAGGTAGTTCCTATAGAAACAATTAGGTAGCCAGCATTACAGGGATGTTAAGGCATGATTGTGACCAAGTTATAGCTGGATCCAAAGGTTAACACAAATTTTCAGTTTCCTTTTCCATCTAACCTCCTATAACTATGAGTTGGTTTTATGCTATCCTAATACCAACAGATTTTCATCGTCCTGGCAGATCGAATGGTCACATTCTCCCGGTTATTATGGTGTGACCACAAATGTATTCTACATTTGATTTGGCATAAAACTCTTGCAGAGGATTCTGATTGACCCAGGATGGTTAATGGGCCCATCCACAAACCACCTCTGTAGCCTTGAAATAGAGTATCAGATTAACCAGTATAGATCATATTTTCTCTAGTGGAGGAGGAGTGGTTTGCCAAACTTCCCAGTTCTATAGAAGGGATGATTCTTTAAAGAAAGCTATGAAGGGAAGTAAATAATATGTATTTACTGTAATTGTGACATGAGGGTGAAAGGTAAATTGGTAGCTAGAGGGGAATATAAGGCCTAAGGAATTCACATAAAGTAAAATGTTATGTATGATATTTGAAAATTACCTAAAAGCTGAGAGGAACTATAAATATAGTAGATAGGAGGACTGGACTCAAAATGATCTCAGTTGACAGAAATGAGAAACATAAGACAAGATGTAATTTCAAAGGAACAAATATAAATTCCTACATTTAGGTTCAAACAGTTGGTTTTATATAAATAAAAAGTGGAAAAACAGGATTTGTAGCAGTTCTACTGAAAAAGAAATACATGAAGTTTTATTTAGCTTCAAGTTCAATAGGAACTGACAGCATGACACTATTGCTAAAAAAGGTAATCCAATCTCAGGCTGTTGTATGGTTCAGAACAAAGATGATTATAGTCTCCTAGTGCTCTGTACTGATCACATTAAATCCGGATTATTGCTTCCAGTTTTGGATTCCATACTTTAAGAGTGACACTAACAAACTCAGAGGACTCCTGAGTGAGATGAATGGGATCAAATAATATCTTGAAACAACAGAATAAACTGGGTATGTTTTTATCATAGAAGGAATGGCTTTAGAAGTGTAAATATAGCATTCTTCAAATATTTTCAGATATATCCATGGGAAAGGAAGATCATTAATTCTGGAGTCTAGAAGGACAGACTTAGACTAACAGAATTCAAAATAAAATGACATTTTAGGCAGATGACATTTCTAAATGAAATCACTGCATCTCAAAGTAGTGTGTGTCTTTTAAGCAATAAATTAGCACGGTGAAGTGAGAGAGTTAATATCACTAAGAAAATGAATAAGAGCAGGAAGTTGTGGACACTGGTCCCTGCTAAAACACTACACAGATATTTAAAATATACATATCATTTATATTCTAACTTTTATTTGCTTTCTTCAATTTTAATCCATGCTGTCTTTGTACCTGTTTTTTAAATTTTATTTTTAACAGTTTTATTCAAATATATTTGACATAAAACAAACTGCACATAAAGTATATAATTTGATGTTTTGACATATGTATGTATCTGAGAAGCCATCGTCACAATCAGTAAAGTGAACATGTCAATCATCTCTAAAAGTTTTCTCATGCCTGGTTGGAATTCCCCCCTCCCAAAACTTCCCTCACTCTAATGCTTGTATTTCTAGGAAAACACTGATCCTAGTTTGTTTGTTTGTTTGTTTGTTTTTTGCCCTATTAATTTGTTTGCATTTTTTAGAATTTTATATTTGCCACTCTTTCTTCCTGTCTTGGTTTACCCAGAATAATTACTTGTGGTTTATCCATGTTTATGTGTATCAATAGTTTAATCACTTCATCGCTGACTAGTATTCCACTGTATAGATATTCCATAAGTTGTTCATCTAGTCACCTATGCATGGACATTTGGACTGCTTTCAGTTTGAGGCTATTACAAACTTTGTCATAGACATAGACTTTCACATCTTTTGTGTAAATATCTAGGAGTCAAAAGGCTGGATTGTATAGTATGTGTATGTTTAACATTTTCAGGCATTTTTGCCAAACTTTTTCCAAAAGGATTGCACCATTTTACATTTATAAAAGAAGTACATGAGAGTTCCATTATTTCCACATCCTGGCCAATATATTCAACTGTAAACATTCAAATGGGTGTATAGTGGTAATTTTCCTAATTACTAATATTGTTAAGCATTTTTTCATGGGTCTATCTGCCATCCACTTGTCTTCTCTGAAGTGTCTAAGTCTGCCCAGTTAAACAAATTAGCTTGATTTCCTATTATTTCATATTATAAACACAAGTTTTTATCAGATACATGAGTACAAATATTTCCTCTTCATTTGTAGCTTGTCTTTTATTCTTCTAATAATATTTTTCTAGAGCAGTGTTTTTAATTTTAATGAAGTCAGTTTATCAATTTGTTTTATGGATTATACTTTTTAAATAGAGTGTGTTAAGAAATCTTTATCTAGCTAAATATTCATAAAGATTTTCTCAAAAGTTTTATTTTAGAAACTTATTGTTTTTGGACTCTACATTAGGTCTATTATCCATTTGGAATAATTATTTTATATAATACACAGGATGGAACCAAATCCATTGTATTCACATATGGATAAGTGATAGGTCTAGTGTCATTTACCAAAAGGATAATTCCTTCTTTAGTGAAATACCTTTTATATGCTTTATAGGAAATCACTTATTATTATTATTTCCAAGGTAGGCTTTTTATACACATAGCATTGCATTACTTGGTTTGGTTACAAACTTATCTCCAAGGTAAATATCATTTTTTTCTTTACAGATGAAGAAATAGGGTTAGGGAGGTTAAGTAATTTGGAAAAGGTCACACAGCTAGTAAGTGCTTGGCTGATATTAGAGATTGGGAATCTGATTCCAAATCCAAGTTATTTCCATATATCATTTACCTTATTTCAGACTCAGTAGCCTCAAATGTTTTAAAAAAAGGAAGGATCAGATAATCTTTTAACCTATGTCACTTTGGAGGTTTCCTCTCTGTTTCAGAGGTGACAGGCATTTCTTTAAAATGGAGCAGAGAGAGAAACAATCAAGATGGTAGAGATGTAGGAGACCTTAGTTTCGTCTGGTTCCAGGAACTCAGCTAGATAGCTATCAAATCATTCTGAACAGCTGTGAACTCAACTGGAGATGTAAGAGAATAGCTGCAATTCTACAAATAGAAAACTGACCACTTTCTGCAAGAATGACAAGATGGAGAAACTCACCTTGAAAAAAAGAACAACAGGCAATACTGACTGCCAGGGACCAAATCAGAAACTAAAAGAATTTGTGATTACCAAACCAGCCCTACAAGAAATATTAAAAGGGATCCTTCAAGCAAAGAGAGACCTCAAAAGTAACACAGACCAGAAACAAACAGAGGCAATATACCGGAATGGTGACTTCACAGGTAATTGTCACAGATAATACAATGGCACTAAATTCATATCCTTCAATAGTTAACTCTGTAAGAAAATGAGCTAAATACCCCAATCAAAAGACACAGGGTATCAGATTGGATAATAAAGCAAGACCCACTGATATGCGGTCTGCAAGAGACTCATTGTAGACCTAAAGTCACCTCCAGATTGAAACTGAGGGGGTGAAAAACCATTTATTATGCTAATGGACATCAAAAGAAAGCTGGGATGGCAATCTTCATATTAGAAAAATTAATTTTAAAACAAAGACTGTAATAAGAGATGAGGAGGGACACTATATGGTAATTAAAGGGTATATCCAATCAGAAGATCTAACAACTGTAAAAATTTATGTCCCTAACATGGGAGCAGCCAGTTATATAAGCCAATTAATAACAAAATTAAAGAAACAAATCAATAATAATACAATAATAGTAGGATATTTTAACACCCCCCCTCACTGCAATGGACCAATCATGTAAGCAGAAGATTGACAAGGAAACAGGGGCTTTGAATAACACACCGGACCAGATGGATTTTACAGATATATTCAGAATATTCCATCCTAAAGCAACAGAATACACATTCTTCTCCAGTGCACATAGAATATTCTCCAGAATAGATCACATCCTGGGTCACAAATCAGGTCTCAACTGGTACCAAAAGATTGCCACCATTCCCTGCATATTTTTAGACCACAACGCTTTGAAACTAGAGCTCAATCACAAGAGGAAATTTGGAATGAACTCAAATACATGGAGGTTAAAGAGCATCCTACTAAAGAATAAATGGATCAGACAGGAAATTAAAGAATTAAAAAAACCCATGGAAACAAATGAAAATGAAAACATAACTTCAAAACCTTTGGGATGCAGCCAAGGCAGTCCTACGGAAGTATACAGCTATACAAACCTTTCTCAAGAAACAAGAAAGGTCTCAAATATACAACCTTACCTTACAACCTTCCTACTGCTCCTAAAGGAGCAGTAGGAAGAAGTGCAAATAAAGCCTAAATTCAACAGGAGAAGAGAAATAATAAACATTAGAGCAAGAACCAAAGAAATAAAAACCAAAAGAATAGAACATATCAATGAAATTAGGAGCTGGTTCTTTGAAAGAATTAAAAGATTGATGAAAGTTTAGCCAGATTTATCAAAAAGAAAAAAGAAAGGATCCAAATAAAATCATGAATGAAAGTGAGAGATGAAATGAATGAATGAAAGTGTGAGAGATCACAACAAACACAACAGAGATATACACAATTCAAGAACATATTATGAGCAACTATATGTCAATAAATCAGGCAATCTGAAAGACATGGATGCATTCCTAGAGATGTATAAACTACCAAAACTGAAACAGGAAGAAATGGAAAACCTGAACCGACCCAAAACCAGCAAAGAAACTGAAGCAGTATTCAAAAATCTCCCAACAAACAAGAGTCCAGGGCCAATGGCTTCCTAGGGGAATTCTACCAAACATTTCAAGAAGAATGATTACCTATTATTCTGAAGCTGTTTCAAAAAAATAGAAATGGAAGGAAAACTTCTAAACACTTTCTATGAAGCCAGCATTACCTTGATCCCAAAACCAGAATGAAGACAGTACCAAAAAGAAGAATTACAGAACAATATCCCTGGTGAACATGGATGCAAAAATTCTCACCAAAATACTAGCCAATAAGGTTCAACAGTACATTAAAAGGATTATTATTTTTTTCATTAAAAGAATTATTCACCACGATCAAGTGGGATAAATTTCTGGGGCTGCAAGAGTGGTTCAACATCCACAGATCAGTCAATGTAATACACTACATAAATAAAAGAAAGGACAAAAACCATATGATCCTCTCAATAAATGCAGAAAAAGCATTTGACAAAGTACAACATTCTTTCTTGATTAAAACTCTTCACAGTGGGGGCACCTGAGTGGCTCAGTCATTAAGCACCTGCCTTTGGCTTGGGTCATGATCTCAGGGTGCTGGAATGGAGCCCCACATCAGGCTCCCTGCTCTGTGGGAAGCCTTCCTCTCCCTCTCCCACTGCACCTGCTTGTGTTCCCTCTCTGGCTGTCTCTCTCTGTGTGTCAAATAAAATCTTAAAAAACAAAACAAAACAAAAACAAAAACAAAAAAAGCTTTTCACAGTGTAGGGATAGAGACAACACACTTTAACATCATTAAAGCCATCTATGAAAAGCGATAGTATCATTTTCAATGAAGAAAAACTGAGAGCTTTTTCCCTAAGGTCAGGAAAATAACAGGGATGTCCACTATTACCACTGTTCTTCAACATGATACTAGAAATCCTAGCCTCTGCAGTCAGACAACAAAAAGAAATAAAAGGCATCTTAATCAGCAAAGAAGTAGTCAAACTGTCCCTCTCTGCAGATGACATGATACTGTACATTGAAAACCCAAAAAGATTTCACCCCAAAATTGTAGAACTCATATAGAAATTCATCAAAGTGACAGGATATAAAATCAATGCACAAAAATCAGTTACATTTCTATACACTAACAATGAGACAGAAGAAACAGAAATTAAGGAGTAAATTCCATTTACAATTGTACCCCAAACCGTAAGATATCTAGGAATAAACCTAACTAAAGAGGCAAAAGATATGTACTGGGAAAACTATGGAATACTCCTGAAAGAAATAGAAGAAGACATAAAGAAATGGAAAAATCCATGCTCATAGATTGGAAGAACAAATATTGTTTAAAAGTCTATGTGTCCTAGAGCAATCCATACATTCAATGCAATCTTTATCAAAATACCATTGACATTTTTCACGGAATTGGAACAAATAATCCTAAGATTTGTATGGAACCAGAAAAGACCTGGAATAACCAAAGAAATGTTGGAAAAAGAAAACCAAAGCTGATGGCATCACAATTCCACACTTCAAGTTCTATTACAAAGCTGTAA
Source organism: Mustela erminea (assembly GCF_009829155.1). NCBI lineage: Eukaryota > Metazoa > Chordata > Mammalia > Carnivora > Mustelidae > Mustela > Mustela erminea. Next base: position 105,219,375 of record NC_045617.1, on the reverse strand, counting down.
TCATCAAGACATTATGGTACTGGCAAAAACAAAACAAAACAAAAACAAAACAAAACAAAACACAAACAAACAAACAAAAAAACAACCAGACATATAGATACATGGACAGAAATGGACCCAGATCAATGGTCCATAAATGTACACTAAACTCTATGGTCAACTAGTCTTTGACTAAGCAGAAAAGAATATTCAGTGCAAAAAAGACAGTCTCTTCAACAAATGGTGTTGAGAAAATTGGACATCCACATGCACAAGAATGAAACTGGACTGTTCTCTTACACCACACATAAAAATTGACTCAAAATGGATCAAAGACCTCAATGAGACAGGAATCTATCAAAATCCTAGAGGAAAACACATGCAGCAGCCTTTGTGACCTCGGCTGCAGCAACTTCTTGCTAGACACATTTCCAAAGGCAAAAATGAACTACTGGAACTTCATCAAGATAAAAACCTTTTGCGCAGCAATGAAACAGTCAACAAAACCAAAAGATAATCAACAGGATAGGAGAAGATATTTGCAAATGACATGTCAGAGAAAGTGCTACTACCCAAAATATATAAAGAACTTACCAAACTCAATACCCAAAGAACAAATAATCCAATTGAGGAAATGAGTAGAAGACATGAACAGACATTTCTCCAAAGAAGACAACCAAATGGCCAACAGACACATGAAAAAATGCTCCACATCATTCAGCATCAGGGAAATAGAAGTCAAAGCCACAATGAGATATACACCAGTCAAGATGGCTAAAATTAATAAGTCAGGAAAAAAACAGATGTTGGTGAGGATGTGGAGAAAGCAGAACCCTCCTACACTGTTGGTGGGAATGCAAACTGGTGCGGTCACTGTGGAAAACAGTATGGAGGTTCCTCAAAAGTGTGAAAATTGAGCTGCACTCTGACCTAGCAATTGCACTACTGCATACTTAACCAAAAGATACAAATGTGAAGGGGCACCTGCACCCCAGTGTTTATAGAAGAAATTTCCACAATAGCCAAACTACAGAAAGAGCCCAAATGCCTATATATAGACACACACACACACGCACACACATATGCAAATACACACACAAATTTATATATATATATAGAATGTATATATGTGTGTGTGTGTATATATATATATATATATATATATATATATACATACATACACAAATACACACACAGTGGAATACTATTCAGCAATCAAAAAATGAAATCTTGCCATTTGCAATGATGAGGTTGGTACTAGAGGGTATTATGCTAAGTGAAATACGTCAATCAGAGAAAGGCAATTATCATATGATCTCACATGTGGAATTTAAGAAACAAAATGGAGGATAAAACGGGGGAAGAGAGGGAAAAATAAAACAAGATGAAATCAGAGAGGGAGACAAAGTATAAGAAACTCTAAATCATAGGAAAAAAACTGAGGGTTGATGGGGGAAGGGGATATAAGGAGGGGTAACTAGGTGATAGACATTAAGGAAGGCATATGAAGTAATGAGCATTATATAGTGAGTATTATATAAGACTGATGAATAATTGACCTCTACCCCAGAAACCAAAATACATTATGTTAATTAATTGAATTTACATTTAAAAAATGAATATTAAATGAAACAGAGATCCAAAACAAGAGAAAACAAAAAAACCCTATGTCACTTTGTAGACACTACCAAAAAAAATGAAAAGTTAAGTTTTTAAAAAGTATGTGCATGTGGCACAGCACAATGATTAAAATAATAAAACAGACTGTCATTCCGTCTCTGTGCCAGCATCCCACTTCCTAGAATTCCCAACACAAAAATATTTTATCTGCACAGGTTTCATTTATTTGAGTAGAAAACAAAAACAAACAAACAAACAAACAAAAAAAAACAACGACAAAAAAAAACAGTTATTATAACCTGAAAAAAATTACAGGATTTATTTCTAATTCTAAAAATGAAGCTGGTATACTCTTTCACTAAACCAGAAAATATACCTTCCTCTCTCATGAGCCTGATTCATATTTCTTTTATTAATTCAATATGGGGTTCATAGAACAATGCATTTTATGACTATTAATTCACACCCTGTCTTCTCAATTTTCAAGTGGAACTCCCTAACTGTGAAAAGAGTTTCATATTAAATCTATAGTAGGATATGACCCATGGTTTTGTGCCTTGAGATTTCATCAGTGGAATTATAACTCCATAATTCATGCTTAGCTGTTGTAACTTCTATACTTGAGTAGTATATATTTAAAGTATGTTTATAAAGCATGCAGATGCAAACATTTCTGAATTAATTTTTTTGTTGGTATTATAGGCTGTTTTCTTTGATGTATATTTTACTTCAATTTAACGAATTAAAAGTGAAGCAAATTGGAAAAAGAAAATGATGAAAAATACAAGTGTAATTTCTTTGGGTTTTTTTAATAGATAGGTTTAGAAGGAATAACTTATGTGTATTACATGAAGTACCCAGCATAGTCTACGACATTCCCCTCAAATCCTCCTACTGTCTAATTAAGGGTGCCTTAAATTTATCCTAATAGTAACTTTTTAAAATAAGCTTTATTTCTTACATTTAAGAATTTAATAATAGGTTAGAAATTTTTTTTAATCAGTTGATTATATTTCAGTGGGAATACAGTCCTCATACTTTCTGAGAGGTTTCATTTACCAATCTTTATTGAATCAATCAAACAATGTTGACTGAGTAATAATTAGATGCCAGACACCATGCTAAGCAATGAGTTACACAGACAGGTCCCTTCACTGTTGGAGGATGTAAAGTGAAACTGTGGTTAGCATGGGCAAATCAGGCCAAGGTTCTCTGGGATGGTGAAATCAGGCTGAAATCTAAATCAGACTGAAAACTGAATGTGAGAAGTCTAAATAAGACGGTTCCAAGAGGAACAAACAGTAAGTGCAAAGGTACAGAGATAGAAACAAGCTTAGAACATTTAAGGAACAGAAAGAAAGCCAGTGTGGTTTTAAGGTGGAGAGAAGAGGGAGAGGTCTGGAAGATAATATTAAATAGATATGCAAGTACGAGTTGTGTAGAATATTATGTGTCATGGTATGGAGTCTGTATTTTATTCTAAGTATAAGAGGATGTCTTAAAGCAAGAGTGATTTGATTAACTAATTTTTAAAAATTATTTTGTCTATTTTTTGAAGAATGAATTGAAGGGGGCAAGTGTGGGGAGGTGTAAGTGTAAGATGGCAATTTCAGATTTATTTATTTATTTATTAATCAATGACGGAACATGAGGTCAGCGGGGTTGGAGAGAAACTTATTTAAGACTTATTTAAGCTTATTTTGGAAATCAAGTCAATAGGATTCGCCAATTAACTAACTGGATTCAGGGAGGAAAGAAGAGTTAAATCAAAGGAACACTCTTGGATTTTTTACCTAATCTTATAGATAGTTCCATTTATCATGACGGGGAAGACCAGAAATAGGGTATAGTTATGTGTTTGGGATATTTAATGGGTTAAGTTAAGAGTCCCATGTTCAATAGGGTAAATGAAGGGACTATTATTAAGACAATAAGATGTATTCTAGAGGGCACGGATTGCATGGAGCACTGGGTGTGGTGCAAAAATAATGAATACTGTTATGCTGAAAATAAAAAATAAATTAAAAAAAAAACAAAGGTCAAAAAAATTACCTATATATATATAAATGAACCAGAATAGTGGGAATGAGTGAAAAATAAAAGTTTTCCCATGGGGGAAAAAAAAAAGACAATGAGATGTATAGAAGGAAGCTGGATATTTTGAGTCTGGAACTTGAGGGAGGCAAGTGATGGATGCAGACAATTATGAGTCAGATAAATACAGATAATCTTAAAGCCATAATCACCAGAAAATGATATAAGTAAAGAAAAGTTTAAAAATCAAACGGTGGTTTAACTTAACATTTAAGGTCAGTCATAACAGGAAGATTCAGGAAAGGCAATTGCTGAGGAAGGGCAAACAATTCAAGTAAATCAGGGACATATTTTGTGGAATCCAAGAATGGAAAATGTTTCAGGGAAGCAATGGCCATCTGTGCTGAGAGATGGAATAATATGAGAGCAGCCAAGTGGCCAGTGACTTTGGCAAATGAAGGCTAATGATGGGGTTGAAAACACAGTTTTAAAATAATATATTTGATAGGACATATCAGATAAAGGGCTAGTATCCAAAATCTATAAAGAACTTATCAAACTCAACACCCAAAGAACAAATAATCCAATCAAAAAATGGGCAGAAGACATGAATAGACATTTCTCCAAAGACCTACAAACGGCCAACAGACATATTAAAAAATGCTCCACGTCACTTGGCATCAGGGAAATACAAATCAAAATCACAGTGAGATACCACCTCACATCAGTCAGAATGGCTACAATTAACAAGTCAGGAAATGACAGGTGAGGCAAGGATGCAGATAAAGGGGAGCCCTCCTATACTATTGGTGGGAACACAAGCTGATGCAGCCACTTTGGAAAACAGTATGGATGTTCCTCAAAAAGTTGAAAATAGAGATACCCTATGATACAACAATTGCACAACTGGTTATTTGCCCCAAAGATACAAACGTAGTGATCTGAAGGGGCACAGGCACGCCAATGTTTATAACAGCAATGTCCACAATAGCCAAACTATAAAAAGAGCCTACATGTCCATCAACAGATGAATCAATAAAGATGTGGGGTGTGTGTGTGTGTGTGTATATATATACACACACAGTGGAATACTATGCCGCCAACAAAAAACCTGAAATCTTGCCATTTGCAATGATGTGGATGGAACTAGAGGGTATTACGCTAAGTGAAATAAGTCAATAAGAGTAAGGAAATTATCATATGATCTTACTTACATGAGGAATTTGAGAATCAAGACAGAAGATTATAGGAGAAGGGAGGGAAAAATGAAACAAGATGAAACCAGGGAGGGAGACAAACCATAAAATAATCTTAATCTCAGGAAACAAACTGAGGGTTGCTGAGTGGATGGGGTTGGGAGGGATAGGTGGCTGGGTGATGGACACTGGGGAGGGTATGTGCTATGATGAGTGCTGTGAATTGTGTAAGACTGAGGAATCACGGATCTGTAACCCTGAAAAAAACACATTATATGTTAATTTAAAAAAGAATATATTTGATAAAAGGGCAGGGAGGGGTATAGTGTTATTATGAGAAACTAAACGTTCATAGGCACAGAGTAGCTATAAGTCTAAGTTTGCCAGAGACAAATTTGTTATACTTCACACATCAGTGCCTACAGAACAGGTAAAAAGCTTTTCCTATTCTACATGGTTGGATTACTTCTTTGACATTTTCTTTTCATTATACTCCAATAAATGTTTATAACTCACTAATTAATCTGACAGCCTAATTATTTTTTAGAAGATTTATTTATTTATTTTAGAGAGACAGAGAGAGTGAGAGAGGAAGTCAGGGAAGGAAGGGGCAGAGGGAGAGAATCTTTAAGCAGACTCCTGAGTGTGAAGCCCAGTGCAGGGCTTAGTCTTGAAATCCATGAGATCATGACCTAAGTCAAACCAAGAGTTCGCTGCTTAACCAACTGAGCCATTTGGGTACCCCCTAAACATTACTCTTTCTTCATTGTCTTGGTACTCCAGTCAAAAATCAGTTGACCATAAAGTTGTGGTTTATTTCTGGACTCTCAAATCAGTTCCATTGATCTGTATGTCTATTCTTAGGCTAATACTATCCTGTTTTGATTACTGACGTTTGTAGTAAGTTTTGAAATTAAGAAGTGTGAGTTTTCCAACTTTTATTTTCTTAAAAAATTGTTTTGGTTATTATGGTTCTCTTATATTTCCAAATGATGCAAAAGAAATTCATCTGTTAAGAATCGCCTTGAATCTGTAGATCAGTTTTGGGAAGCAATATATTTCTGTGCACTAGCAATGAACAAATAGAAAATGAAATTAAGAAAACAATTTCATTTATAACAGCATCAAAAAGAATAAAATATTCAGGAATAAATTTAAAAAACAAAATGTAGAACATTCTGAAAACCAAAAATGTTTAAAAGAAATTAAAGAAAACTTTAAAAATTAAAGAAAACTTAGGAGAGAGAAAAGAGCACGCAAGTGAGTAGGAGGAGGGGTAGAGGGTAGGAATCATCAAACAGACTCCCTGCTGAGCCCAGAGCCTGATGGGAGGCTCAATCCCAAGACCCATGATGAGATCATGACCTGGCTGAAACCAAGTGTCCCATTTTCAACAGATTGAGCCACTCAGTTGTCTCTCGGCAGCCTAATTCTTAAGAAAGAATTAAAGATTTCCAGTAGTGTTTACCTACTGCGTGCCTGCTACCTAAGTTATGGGGGTTTTCTTCTAATTTTGTCTTCTTGCACTTTGATCTTCCTTTAAGGTTTATCTTTTACTTTTATTTAAAAAAACATAAAACATAAGGGACAGATGTATTTTTTTATGATACTAACAATTTTAAAATTTAATCATCAGTTACACTATTATTATATTCCTTGATGGGAGATTTGTGTCAAATATTGGAAAGAACTCCCAATTATCATTTAATACCTACTCATGCCAAAATTGAGCACAAAATAACACATTACATAAAACTAGGTATAAGTATATAGTTGGAAGTTATGCATATTATAACTTAAAACTTTTCTCTTGTGGGAAAACAAGAAGTAATCAATTATCATCTTATTTGTCATTCTTATAAATTCATAGAATCCAAAGAATATCCTTTTGGTTTTTAGTAGAAATAAAATTAAATTTCTTCAAAATTCTTTATAAATTTTCAATGTTTATACAATGTCTTAAATATAGAACAAGTGACAAAAAAGATTACCTCTTTAATGGATATATATGTAAACATATACGAACATGGTAAAGACAAAATATAAAAAGCTTTATATATACTGGTAAGGTAAGATAAAGTTACCTTAAGACCTTATCAAATACCACACCACAACTGTGCTGGTTATTTTCAATTTTAAAAGATATATAATAAAGTTAGTTATCCTTTCACAATTGCAAATAAATTTAAATCTATGTGAAAAGATAAATTTGAGCTAGGGGTTCTAAAAAATAATCATCATTTAAAAAGTTAGCAGAAAGTATACAATAGATCATTTTAATTTCCTCAGGTTGACAAAATATGGATGACAAATATTTCATTTATAGGCAAAGGAATATAATTCAAGAAGTACAACTTGAGTAATTACATGTGTTTAATGTAATGACATTATTTTAAGGATTTAATTCATTTAGTAGTTTGAAATAGTATTAAAAGAGAAAATTATCAGTTGACATAATGTCTACCTAAGGTGAATAGTACCTATTTGTTGCTTAGTTGAAGTTAAATTAAAACATTTATCAAATAGGTATCTTATATTCTGAATTAAAAGGATAAAGAACTAAGTGATTTGTGAGTTAAATGATATAACATTTATTATTTATCCTGAAAAGATTACCTAGTAAATCCATTACTTCTTGACTGCTTTCATAAATTGTTTCAAGACCTTAGTGAATATCATCTATTTATATACTACCTGCCTGAATGGTTTCAGGCATTACAAAAATGTTGGTGGACACATATCTGTACTGAAAATGTTACTTCTTACCTCCTACACTTGGAAATCACATGGTGAGTTAGTATAGTATTAGCTATTATCAACCATTTTTGGCAGATTCCCCTGAGACCACTTTTCCAGAATACTTTAATAAGGACACTAACTTTCATTTGTGAAAACTTCTGTTTGAGGTAGGAAATATTTTTTCAATCTTTAGGCATCTATATATGGAGCACATCAAACTAGTGCTTTCCATGTTGAATATCTGAAATATTATCAACTGAGGAGACCTAATTTTGAGGGTTCCAAACTAGAATGTCAAAAAAGTTAACTAGAAAACTAGAAAACAAGACAGGATTGTTTTGGGGACACCTGCATGGCTCAGTCATTTAAGTACCTGCCTTTGGCTCAGGTCATGATCCCAAGATCCTGGGATCGAGCCCCACAGCAAACCCTACAAAGGGCTGTCTGCTCAGTGGCAAGCCTGATTTTCCCTCTCTCTCTGCCATTTACCCAGCTAGTTCTGTCTTGCTGTTTCTCAAATTAATAAATAAAATCTTAAAAAAAAAAAAGAGAGAGAGAGAAAGAGGATTGTTCATCTTGAATGAGAAATATCAAACTTATTCAGCAAGAATCTTTCTAGAAAGTCATGGTTTTCTTTTAGAGAAAATGTTCATCCTTTTTGAAAAAAATCATAGCATATTGATGTATTAATTTTAATATACAAATTAAAACATACTATCAGCAAAATTTCCAATTTTTACTGGAAGAAGTTGGTATTTCCAAATCATGTGGCAAGCAAGTAACTTAGCTGCAATCAGAACCAAGCTTTGCTGACTATTTTCCTACAGCCCATCATGCTATACTATGCAATTATTCCTGAAGTATCTCCTTTATGTAATTACAACAGCGAAAACAAACCCTACTGAAGATATTTGTCTTGGGGCCAGGAATATCTGCCATTATAAAAGCCCCTTGCTTTCCAGCCACAGCGGCTGTAAGATTTATGAGATTCATTGGGAAAGAGGTTGAATTTTAGAATATTGCAATACTCTATTGGCACTAAAAAATTAATGACACAAAAAACTGTCTGCAAGACAAAAAGTAATGGAAACACTCTATCGTTCAATAATCACTCTGGTATTTAGTATTTCAAGATGGGTAAGATTGTCTCCAATGTATCATTCTCCTAAAATGAAAGAGTGCTTTAAAAAAAAAGAAGAAGAAGAAGAACCTGAGGTGTTTCCTAACAAGAAATTGAAAAAAAAAATTTTAATACTGTCTAAGCAGATGAAGCAACAGCAGCCAGAATTTCCCCTTAAATTGATATGCTGTGAGGTGTATTAAAAGCAACAGCTTCCTATAATTGTGACATTCAAAAGGTGATTATTTAATATCTGTAGCCCTTTTAAGAGATTTGGAAAAACAGAATTCAAATTAATACCTCATTTCTTTAAATCATAAGGTTTCCTACTAACGTTAAAAAAAAGTGTTACATAAATTTTGAAAAATGTTACTATGCTGTTAAATGTCTCATTTATGTTTCACACACAGTTCTCAGAAATAGGGACTAATTTACTACTGAGTATTTTTGAATTAAGGAACTAAGATTGAGAAAAAAGAATTCTGAAAAGTTTAGAAAATTACAAAATATTTTTTTCATTATCAAAGAGAAAGATATATGCTCTGTGGGCAAGAGATCTAAAAGAAAGTAAAGAAAATAAATCCCTTGCTTGGACCCTGAGATACAACTACTTACAAGATATCCATTCACTATGAAAGATAAGATGAGGACAATGTATTCTCTGTAATGACCAATGAATGCACAAGCCCATAAATGGGTCTTGTAAAATAACTGAAAAATAGTCCATGTATAATCTAGTTTCATATATAATTATGTAATTAATAACAAGGTCATATAATGTCAATAATTTGAGGAAAAAGATATAATTTCATAAGAATTTTTGGCACAACTGTCATTTTATTTCTTCTTCTGCAAATATTTTATTCATTACCTACTATACTCCAGCTACTAGGCAATGGGTATCCACATAAACAAGACAGATGAGGACCTTCATGGAACACACATTTAGTGGGAGCGTGGAGGAGACACTGCCCAACTCAAAAATGTATATAGATAATTTCAGGCAATTATACATGCAGGGCTATAAAGTATAGATAATTGGAATCTGGCTGGGGAAAGAGTAATGTAGGGTAGGAGTGGGGCTTTTTAATTCAGGTAGATCAGTGAAAACCTCTCTGAAGGATAGTATTGGAGCTGTTCCGAATCCTGTATTAGAACCAAATATACAAAACTATAAAAGAATAGTGTTGCTGGCTGGAGATCAAGTATTAAGATTCTCAGTAGAAAATAGTTAAGGTTCCATAAATATTATTTGATATTTTATTTGGAAACTTTGACTGTCATTGGTGCTCACACTGAAGAAAAGAAGCAAAGCTAAAATCACAAGTGTGAAAATTCACAGATTCTTTCATCTACTGTAATCTTAAGTCATTTATTTCCCTATTCTTATTCTTATTCTATTCTTACTTCAGTACAATTCTATTTAAAATATATGATCCAAATGTATTTAAGATTATAAAAATTTTCATTTAGAAGGGCAAAATTAAGTGATGCTTGTCTTCAGAAAACCCTTAATGATAAAGCACAGATAATACTTGTATCATTTTTCTTAAATTCATTAATCTAATTTAAATCTTAATTTCAATAGTGCAGAGAAACACAATAGTTAGCTTTAAACTTGAGTTTTAAATTATATTTCCACTTTAAATAAAGTTTTATAAACATGTTTTGTAAAAAAAAAAAAAAGGGGGAGCTTTTGTGCATTAAAGGACACTACCAACAGAGTGAAATGGAGAAAAACATTTGCAAATCATACATGTGAGGGCTTAATACCCAGGGTATATAAAGAACTCCTCTAACTCAACAACAAAAAAATTTGATTTAAAAATAGGCAAATAACTTGGCTAGACATTTCTCCAAAAAATATACAATTGCCCAATAAGCACATGGGAAGATGCTTAACATCACTAATTACTAAGAGAAAACCAAACAAAAACCCCAGGGATATTCTACTTCACACTGGCTATTATGAAACACACACACATGCTAACAAGTATTACTGAGGATGTGGAGAATTTGGAACCCTAGGCATTGCATGTGAACTGCTGCAGTTGCTATAGAGAATGGTATGTCAGTTGTTCAAGAAATTAAACATAGAATTACCAAATGATCCAGCAATTCCACTTGAATTTAAAGCAGGGAACTACACAGAAACATGTACACCCATGTTCATAACAACATTATGTACAATAGCCCAGAAGTGGAAGCAACCCAAGCGTCCATCAAGAGATGAATGAATAAACAAAATGTAGTATATACATAGTGGACTGTCCTTCAGCCTTAAAAAAGAAGGCATTCTGACACATGCTACGACATGCTTGGGACTTAAAGATATCCTGTTAAATGAAATAAGCCAGTCACAAAGTGTTAAATACCATGTAATGTACTTACATGAGGTACCTAGAGTAGTCAGATTCATAGAGACAAAAACCGGAATGGTAGTTGCCAGGAGTGGAGAGAATGAAGAGTTACTGTGTAAGTGGTACAGAACTTCAGTTTCAGAAGATGAAAAAGGTTTTGGAGATGGATGGTGGTGATGATTGCACAAAAATGTGAATGTATTTAATGCCACTGAACTGTACACTTAAAAATGGTTAAAATGGTAAATTTTGCTATATGTATATCTAACACAATTTTTAAAAAGAAAAAAAAGAAATGTCTTATTAAATGTGGTGGTGATGTGCTTTCCATTTGTGATGTAGACTCCTTGCTTAATATGGAATTCTCAAATAAAGAAGCATAACTTTTACTGCTTTGATTGTGTTAAATATTTCAAAATATCCAGCACTTTCTCTTATTAAAATAGAATAACTTGAAACTTGTTAACCAAAAAATTCTACATATAAATTTTCCTCAAATTTTCTTGATTTTAAATGATTATAAGTAGCATGGTGAAGTGTGTGAAATTTTAAAAAATGATGTTATATGCTGGCTAAACCTTATTTACTACATATATTATATATATTATGTTATATAAAGAGAGAAAAGTGGAACTTACTATAACATATACTTCAAATAAGTCTAATTGTCGGCTGTAACATGTAACACATTTCATCAAAATTTAAAATCAATGAAAAATTCTAATAATTGTGCTAGAGCCTTATCCCACTGGTTATTGAGAAAGTGATTTTTCTCTGGAGCCAAGCAATTTATAAGAAAGATTGCACATTGTACATGATGCCATTTTATATTAATAAACATGTTTCTAGTAATGCCATGGTGAATTCCCAAAGCATTGCTTTAATTAAATGTTTTATTAATTAATGTAAACCTCATGTAGTGAGAATGAAATAAACTGCTTTTTTCCATTGCACTGTGCTAGAAAAGCTTAAAGACAAAAGGTAACTTTACAATAGGGAAATATATATTGAGAGATGAAAAATTATGAAGCTGTCTTCTAGGAAGCAGTTTGCTTCAAAATCATTTACATTTAGTCCAAAACTACAAAAGACCATGAAACATCCCTCAGCTTCATAGAAGGCTTTCCTGAGCAAAGCGAACTCAGAAATTCAGCCACTAGGGAGTGGCATCTCTCACCATTTATGCTACCTACATATTATTATAGTAGAAGGTAGGGGAAACCAGTGGTAACAAGATAATAGAAATGTGGTTATTGAATGCTCTAATTGTGTAGAAAAGCCTGTATTTTAGCACATTCTCTAGTGTATTTGCATAATGTATCAATTTCTTTGCCTAAACCCACAGAGATGACTACGGCTAGAAACACAAACCCATCTGGATTCTAGACTCATGTTAAAACATAATCAAAAGTCTTCAAGTTGAGCACTGCTCAGCAATCCTTTTTGTTGTCACTATTTACTCCCTCTCTTTCTCTCTTCCAGATTTTATATTTCCTTTTATCTCCTCAAAATTCCATCTCCCTTTCCACTTTCCTAACTCTTGAATGATGATCTTACTTTTTATTTCACTGAGACAACAAGACTACAGTTGACCGTTGAACAACACAGGTTCAAACTACATGGGTCCACTTACGTGAGGATTTTTTTTTTTTTTGGTAAATATATAAATAAACACATTGTAAATGCTTTTTTGATTTTCTTTCTTTTTAAAATACTTTACTTTTTTATTTGACAGTGAGAGACACAGCAAGAGCAGGAACACAAACAGGGGGGCGTGGGAGCAGGAATGCAGGCTTCCTGCAAGCAGGGAGCCCTATGTGGGGCTCGAACCCAGGACCTTGGGATCATGACCTGAGCTGAAGACAGAGGCTTCACACCTGAGCCACCCAGGCGCCCCTCTTCCTTGATTTTCTTAATAACATTTTCTTTTCTCTAGCTTACTTTATTATAAGAATACAGCATATAACACACAGAACATACAAAATATGTGTTGACGGTTATGCTACATGTAAGTTTTCCAGTCAATAGCTCCAGTCAATAGTAGGGGAGTCAATAGTTGTATGTGGATTTTCTACTGCATTGCAGGTTGGCAACCCTAATTCCCATGTTGTCCAGGGTCAACTATATAGGCAACTGCCAATTACACCAATCCATTTGCCTCTGCTTCCATTTCTCCCTTCACTCCTGACCTTGCTCTTATCAAGGCCAACACCGCTCCTCTAGATCCTATACCCTGACTTCCTGAAGGAATTTGCTTAGTAATTCTCCCCTCTCACATATCATCAATATTGCTCCTCACCAGGATGATTGTTATGAGAATACAAAATTAATTCTCATTTTAATAATTTTTAATAATTAATTTAATAATTAATAATAATTTTTAATTAATAATTAATTTAATAATTTTAAATAATTTAATAACTCCCTTCCTTAAATCCATTTCCCTCTTTCAACTATATAGAAAAATCACTCAAGAGAGCAGACTATACTCATCGTTTCCAATTTCTCACTTCTCATTTTTTTAGATAATTCTAATCATGGCTTTTTACCCGTATGAAACACTCTTTTAAATGACTGCCTTGTAATATCCCATGTTAGAAGCTTTGTCTTACCTTATAAAAATTATCAGTAGCATGGCACAATTATTTTGTTTTATTTTTTCAAATTCTAAGTTTCTTTCTTTTTTCCTTTCCTTCTTCCCTCCCTTCCCTCTCCTTCCTTTTTTCCTTTTCCTTCCTTCCTTTCTGTTTCCTTCTTCCTTTCTTTCTCTCTCTTCTCCTTCCTTCTTTCCTCTTTCTTTTCTTCTTTTTTCTTTCCCAGAGAAATAAATTCAAAGATGAATAAAGAATTAATGGTCTCCCCCATTTTGTCTCTTGAAATAACCAATGTTAAAAACCTATTGTCTAATATTCTTCATGTTTCTTCATTACCATACAATCTTACACAATCGTATGTACACAAATGTATAGTATGATTCCATTTAGAAAAATTTCTAGATCATTCTAATCATGCCTTTGTACCCATATGAAACTTTCCTTCAAATGACTGCCTCATAAAATTTCAAAATGGAGTCATATTACATATGTTTCTCCATAATTTATAAATGTTTCTGATTTATGTATATTTAACTTAATCTTTTTAATAGTTGAATAGTACTTCATAATAAGGACATACCAAATTTTATTCAATTATTTATCTTTTGCTAGTTGTTTCAATTTGTCATACAAATAAGAGTGTTGATACAATTAATATGTTTGTTCATTTATATCTATGTCTGGGTTCCCCAGAAATCAGAGCCTAAAATAAATGGTTATGTGCAAAGGCTTTTCTAGAGCTCATCATTTAATGAGCAGGAGTGAGAGAGTAGAACAAAGCAGAAAGAACTGAGAGCTAATACAAATACAAATGGTATTCTAAATATTACTTCTTCACTTCTAAGTTTCCCTCATCTTCAGACAGTATTTCAACTGGTTTGAGCCATTATTTGCCTCGATTTCGTTGAACTGTGGTTATGTCACCATTATCACTGGACACAGATGCACCCAGTAAATCCTATGTTTTCCTTAGATACTCATGCCTGACCCCAGTGTGTAAAAGCAAAGGTAGTTCTTTATGCTAATCAAAATGGATTACCCCTCTCCACCTCTCCCACCCATGTAGCACGTCCTTTCTTTTGATCCATGGGCATGAGTAACCCAAAGTGAACAAGTAATTTCAGCTTCCAGTTCAGCAGAAGATTATCTGTCTATCCTCACAAGAACTAGAAATAGGACTTCAAATCTGGAAGACTAATTTTGGGGAGATAAGAGCACTATTGTTAGTGGGTCTGTAAGAGTAACCAATCCTTTGTTCCTCAAACTGAGCATTCTATCCACTAGAAACACAGCACCCACCACATATTGGTTGTTTATTCAGCAACTCCACTGCATGTTATTGTCCATTCTATCATCCATTAGGATTTATTTGGCTGTTCTGGATAACAGTATACATGATAAGATAAGGGATCATGTGGTTTTGTGTCCCTCTTTTAACTTCTCCTTCCTAAAATGGGCCTCTGATCTGAGGCAATGCTCTGGGGCATGTCATGGCTGAAATTCACTGGACAGGTCATACCATCTACCTAGTTGGAGAACTTCTGTGGTGGGCATCTTCTAAAGGAATACAACCTACTTCTTTTGTGGGCAGTCCCATAGGCCTAGCTACACATCTCTTTCTGTGTTTCCTTATCCTAAATCTTTGATTCCCACCAGGAGCTCTTTTTCCAAAGTACACAGTATGAAATATTTATAGGAACCTAAGTGCCACTATTTCAATTATCCTATTGAGGCTTTCCAGAAATCTGTAGGATTTTCACATAGGAAAACTATTATTCACAGATAATTCTTATTCCCTTGGACTCTCTGAATCATATAGCCAGAGAGCTAAGGCATCTTGCCATACAGACTTGATTTGCTCTCTTGCTCTGTGTTCACTGAAAACTGGACATCTTCTTAGTCCCCGGATGAATGGTGATAGGAACAGTATTCCCAAACATGGTATATGGTGCGGCAAAATCAAAGACTCCCATGAAGCTCTGTGCCTCTTTTTTAATGAAAGACAGTGCCAGAGTTAACAGCCACCAGTATGTTCAATCCCAAAGTACTTCACAGAAGTGGAAAGTCTTTAATTTTCCTAAATGTACTTTCTGACTGCCAACATGCATGTATTTAATTAGAAACTTCAACATGTGTGCCACTTATTTCCAGCTCAACTTTGCATACTATCTCCAATACAAAGAAAAACTGTGATGTTCTAAAGAATGTTAAGTGATCAAGATTCCTCTGGAACAAAAGAAAAATTACAAGGCATTATAACTCTGGGGTATTGTTGTGAATATATGCCACTGTATTTTCCATGCAATTCAAAACTGCACTTGATTCTTCCTATGGATGAATATTAAGAACACATTTGCTAGCTCCACAACCTGATTTCTTTACCTCTCTGTTGGTGGTTTGGCAATAGTTTTACTAAAACAGAGTTTAAGCCAGGGGTTTTATATTCAGCCAAGTAGTCCATTAAGTAAAAAGTTAAAAACAAGTGATATTGAAAGTGTAAGAACATAAAAAGTATTAGAGCTGTGTTGTGCAAAGTACAGCAGCCACTAGCCTCATGTAGCTAAAAACATTTAAATTAAAATTAATTAAAATTAAATAACATTTAGGGGAACCTGGGTGGCTCAGGGGTTAAAGTCTCCACTTTCGGCTCAGGTCATGATCCCAGGGTCCTGGGATCGAGCACGGAGCCTGTTTCCTCCTCTCTCTTCCTGCCTGCCTCTTTGCCTACTTGTGATTTCTGTCCAATAAATAAATAAAATCTTTTAAAAAATTAAAGAACATTTGAAATTCGGTGCCTCAGTCACAGTAGCCATATTTCAAGACACATTCACTAGTGCTACTTATTGCATGCATTTAGAATACCTCCATCATCACAGAAAGTTCTATTCAACAGCACTCTAGTAGAGGATGAGCTTGATTGAACAGAAATGGTTAGGAAACCCCAGCACTGCTGGTGAAACCTGAATATATTTAATAAATTGAATACTCTACTCAACATTGAAACTACTATTCATATCTGGAAATAAAACTAAAGAAAGGAAAGGATTAGGATGAAATGTTGCTAAGTACATGACATGTACTTTTACAAGAAAGAAATAATACAACTATCACTTTTTAATAGGAAGAAAATAGAGAACAATGATAGAAAATAGAATAGAAACCACTGACTTCTGTAGTTTAGGAGCAATAGGTGGGAGATTAAAATATATCATTTAAATCTGATAACCCAAATAGTAGAATCTTAAGTATATAAAAGATAAACATTAAATAATCTCACTAAATCAAGCTGGGTGAAGGAGAAGAGAAATAGAAATGAAGACTTAACAAGTTTAGTCTGTTTTACTCACAGTAGGGAATCAATAAACAGTATCTGAAAAAGAGGCAAAAAACCCTACATGCTAATATAAAAGTAATTTCTGGAATAAAAATGGGAACTTTACTAAATATTACAACTTATATCATCATGATGAAAAAATATTAAAAACTCAGTGAGAGTAATATTTACATATATACTGATTATATAAAAAAAGTTAGTAAGAAAAAAAAATGAGAAAAAAAAAAGTTAGTAAGAATGGCTCACCTATCAGAATTATTTCCAGATTGTCTTTCAAAGCAAAAACCAATTCTATGCTATAGTGATAGATGATTAGGAAAAACTGAATATAAACAGGGGACCAAAAGCACACAGGCGACTCCAAACAAAAGGAAAGTGGAGTTTTCTCTTATCAGACAAGCTAGATTTCAGTGCAAAAACACTGAATGAAATAAGCTATTATTCATCAAAATTCTCAAGTTATAAAAGTCATTATATATATATATATATATAATGACATTATATATATATATATATATATATATATATATATATACAAAATAGCATGTAATCTTTAAAGAGTGAATCATCTCAATGCTAACTATAATGTTCAGAATATGTAAAAAAGAAGAACACTTATAAGTGATTTCCATGAAATGAGTATAGTTGATACCAGGACTTTTTAAATATTGGAAGCAATTATTATTTTGGTGAGTACATTACAAGGATGGCAAATTGATTTCTCTCATTGAAGCACCTTCAATATACTGGCAATGGTGATGGACATTTTGTGTTGAGAAGGATTCTGAGGGTGTAACTGGGCACAGTGAATATCTTCATTAAATAAATTTTTCATCAGGAAGAAAGTAAGCTGTCTTTGATCAGATAATTATGATTTTTTATGATTAAAAAAACCTGCAGCAATGGGCAATTGACTTTTTTTTTTTTTTTTTTTTTTAAAGATTTTATTTATTTATTTGACAGAGAGAAATCACAAGTAGGCAGAGAGGCAGGCAGAGAGAGAGAGAGAGGAGGAAGCAGACTCCCTGCTGAGCAGAGAGCCTGATGCGGGACTCGATCCCAGGACCCCGAGATCATGACCTGAGCCGAAGGCAGCGGCTTAACCCACTGAGCCACCCAGGCGCCCGCAATTGACTTTTATTTTATATATGTATTAATACATATCTAAGTTCAGTATTGTTTTATATATACACTGCTGAAGCAAGCACAATTGATATATTTTGTGAAAAATATATTGTGAAATATTGTGATATACTTATTATAACACTAACTTTAAAGTTACTCAAAGTAGGTTTCCCTACAGTAATTTTACTTAACTCTAGTCCTGAATTAGGACTTGATACAGTTTAATGAATAAGCAAGTCATATATAGCGTGTTGACCGAAACTACCGAATCTGGAATTCAGTGTGGGTTTGTGTACATACTGGATTAAATACTTTGAAAAGTTTTATTCAGTTAAATTCACTCGTTTAAGTGTTTATATCAGAGGTTATAGGGATGAAGCATTTTATACTGGTTAAGAATATAAAATCTGAAATACAAGCCCTGTTTTTTAAACCTCCACTTACTGGCTGTGGAACCTTGTCTCAGTTTCCACTCTGCCTCAGTTCCCTTGCCTGCACAGTAGGAATTATAATAATATTTATATCATAGAGTTGTAGGAAGACTAAAGTGAGTTAATATTTATTATGTGCCTAAAACAGTGCCTGACATAGTATCATATAAATGTTTGTGAATAAGCTGTGGGGCACAAAGTTTAATCCTTACCCTCAAAAAGATAGCAATCTTGACTCGTGCTTCACTGCATCAACCATTTTCTGTGTCAAAAAACCACAGTCAGGGCGCCTGGGTGGCTTAGTCATTAAGCATCTGCCCTTGGCTCAGGTCATGACCCTGGGGTCCTGGGATTGAGCCCCGCTTCAGTCTCCCCACTCAGTGGGAAGCCTGCTTCTCCCTCTCCCACTCCCCCTGCTTGTGTTCCCTCCCTCTCTTTCTCTCTATCAAATAAATTTTAAAAATATTTTTAAAAAATCAGTCAAATATCATAGAGAAAGGGAAAGGTATTTATAAATTAAACAACTTGAGAAAAGCATTGTTTTTGTTATTGATCACACACATAAAGAAATATGATGCAGGTTGTTGCTCAATAACTTAAAGTTATTTGATAAAATATTTATGTAAAAAATGGCTTTTCAATGAGTGCTACTGAATGAAGTCCTAGAAACTTTTCCCAATACATTTTAGCCTACGCATATTTTATCTGTTAAAATTTTAATCTTGGCATGAAATTAGCCCTGTATGTGGACAAATGTCTTCAGCAAAATTGAATAAATTAGATTTTTCAAAAAATATTTTATTTATTTATTTATTTATTTGACAGAGAGATCACAAGTAGGCAGAGAGGCAGGCAGAGAGAGGAGGGGGGAAGCAGGCTCCCTGCCGAGCAGAGAGGCCGATGCGGGGCTTGATCCCAGGACCCTGCGATCACGACCTGAGCCGAAGGCAGTGGCTTAACTTACTGAGCCACCCAGATGCCCTGAATAAATTAGATTTTAAAATAATATTATTCTTTCAGATATTTAAGAATCACATATATTGCCTACAAAATAACATTTTCCAATGCATTTTATGAGACTTCAGATATACATATGATTTTATGTGAAATCTAGTTTTACTAATTTTCATTACTTTTCAATGACAAAGTATAAGATTTATTAGCATATTTTTATTTCATTGACCAAATATAAAAAAGTAATTTAGAAACTTTATCCCTACTGTTTTTGGGATAAAGGAAATGGATTAGGAAAAAATATATATACATAATAATGACCTACAGATGTTGCCTCTGAGTTGTCCTTTCAATAAGAGGATCTCTTAATTTTTTTTTGTATTTTAGTATAGATCATGAAAAATACCTGTATTACTATTTAAAATGAACCATGTCAACACCTAGCATTATTTCACCCCCTTGCCATGACTAGACCTATGAAATTTATTAAAAAATTTTTTTGTATGACCATCTCTCTTTTCCCAGTTATCTTACTGAACCGAGATTCCTTGGTTCATCCTTACCTATACAGCTTTCACTTAATTTTCTTTTATCATTATCCAATTGACAACCAGAATCTCACTTTTCCTACTGGGTTTCTCCTGTTTAATTAAGTGATTTAATAGTCCATGCTGAAAAAGCTTCTGCCTCACTCTGTTTTCATTAAAGTAACATTTCCTGATTGTCAATTGTACTAAGGGATATGAGGAAGGCATTTTTAAAAAGCCCCACAGTGATATCAAGAAGAGGAATACACATCAGTGAAACACTAGAGACCAATTAAAAGGCAACAAATCAGTAAGCCCACGATTATGTGGTATAATCAATATGCATGAGTACCAGGAGAATGAAAAATTAGGGAAAATAAGTCTGAGATGTAATTAGGTCTAATTACATTCTCTGATAATAAGCCTGATTGTCCGGTGGTGATTTTACATTTATTGTTTGAGGTCGTGAGGATATGGTTTACCCATTATTCATTCCACGCAGTAAAGACATTGCTGCAAAGGATTACCTTAGTCACCTAGACAAGGTTTTTGTTAGTATTTCTCTCTCTGTGGCTAGCAATTCATGCAATTTTGAGTTTTAAGTAAATGCTTTTTTATGTCTATGTTTTACATTTTTAAATGTCAAATAAATATCATGTAAACATGACATAATTATGAGCGTTATAGATTAAAAAAGGTTATCCCATTTTTATCTTTTCATTTTAACTTCAAACTAAAACAACACAGATTAAAATGTACTGAGGACCAAGAACTGATTCTCATATACGAAGAAGAAAATTAATAAAATCTCCTTACCTTTTGTATGTTTTCATTTTTGTCAAGTAAGTAATATATTTAGATTATAATTCGAAGTAATCCAGTCTTGCCTTACCCCTCAAAACAAGGATTCCATGTGAATCCAACTTTCCAGAGTATGGGGCATTATGAACATGTAGTGACAATCTACACATGAAAACATGCACAAGTAATAGATATACTTCCATATTGCATGTATTACATGTATGTATTTGCAACTCTTAAAAAATTGCATACGACTATATACAAGATGATCTGATTTTAAAAGCTCTGTCCCATTTTATTTAATGGAACGACCACCATTAATTGAACAAATTTGCTCTTTATGAACACTTTTTGATTATGACAAACAGTTACTTGGTAATATTTTTATGTTATAGTCTTCAATATTGGTTTAGGCATATTTATTCACCAAATATATGTAAATTTAGAGATTTCTATCTGCCCTGAGGTAAATTTGCTTGGTTAATGAGAAAGCAAAGTTAGGTGTTCTTTTGTTTGTATTTTCCCGAATATTTTTCCAAAAAAAGAGTATAGGTTTGTACTTTTGCTAATAATGTCTAGTGACCTTTATTGTCTTATTTCATATTTTAAGTATATTTCAAGATTTTGCTTAGGTGAATAAAAATACCTCCTTGTTATTTTACTTTGCATTATTTATAATGAGATTCAACATCTTTCAAATTCATTGTCCATTTATATTTTGCTTTTTCTTTGCCCATTTGTATATTGAGTTATTTATTCATATTTTCTTGTTAATTTATAAGCACTCCTTGTATGTTAAAAATATTTAGCCACTTAGCTTTCACATTTTTCTCGGGTTCTTGTCTGTCTTTGGCTTTGTTGTTCATTATTTTATTTAGAAAATTTTAATTTATATATAATTAAATATGGAAGCAGTTCATTTTTAGAAATAGCATGTTTTCCCTTATAAGATATGCTATAGCTTTACTATAACTTTAAGCTGTACCATAAATATTTCCTCTACTACTTTTTTGCAAAGGTAACAAAAGACTACTCAATAAACATATGATTGTTTATGTCTATATTTATATTTTGTATATTGAAAACAGAGACAAAATACTATTGTGGGTTTTTTTTTTTAAGATTTTATTTATTTTTGTGTCAGAGAGAGAGCAAGCGAGAGCGAGCACAGGCAGACAGAGTGGCAGGCAGAGTCAGAGGGAGAAGCAGGCTCCCTGTGGAGCAAGGAACCCGATGTGGGACTCGATCCCAGGATGCTGGGATCACGACCTGAGCCGAAGGCAGCCGCTTAACCAACTGAGCCACCCGGGCGTCCCAATACTATTGTGTTTTAAAGTTACGAAAGTCCAGGGCAAATTGACAGAAAACTACTGCCAATTACTGAGTTTTACGAATTAGTGAACAAGCCAGCAAAACAGGATTAAAAATGAAGGAGATCATATCACAAAATGTACTTTGTTCCTTTATCTTGACAAATGTATTTCAGTACCAATTCTTTGATAATGCTTCAGGGTAGACTAGTAAATTTCTTCTAACACATTTTGTGAAAATAGTTTAGTGTGAGTGATAATGAGGTCTCACTCCAGTTCTTAGCTAATGATTTGTTGCTGAGAAATGGAGGAAGATGGCTGGATATGCAATGAGAATGATGGGTTTGCAAGCTATGGAAATGACACTTAACAAGTTTCCCTTAATGGGGGAACTATTTTATCTTTTTGGAGTAGGATGCAATTTCATGGCTGTCTCTAATTCTAAAAGCCTGTGGTGAACCTGGAGTGTCGCTGTAACTGAAAATGAAATATTAATGAATGAAGTACACTTAATTGCAATAACTAAATATATCTATGACTGCAGAGGAGAAAAGTAAAACAGGAGACAAAGGATTTGTATTTACAAGGGCTATCTCACAACTTGATATTCAACACCTTTTTTTGGCTTTTCAATGAAATGAAACTTGCTCTCTTCATTTCCATGTATGTGGTGTAAGAATACAAGTGTAAGTTTTGATACAATATGTTAGAAGTTCATAAGGAAAATAATTAAACAAATTTAATTTTGATCCAGATTAAACTTTTAGGAAAAGCAGTTTACAAGGTGCTCTGGGGTATATATCACCAAATGATTATGCATGGGATTTTGCAAAACCATAGTTTGGTCATAAAGAATTTTTGAGGAGGACAGAATTAGGAGAGAGACTAACAAAAAATAGACTAATAGTACACTACACCACCAAATTATGTGATATGAGAGCTGTGATTTTTCATCCATTCCCTGTTTCCCATCACACTGTATTCATATTTAAAATATACCAATCTATTTCTTAATGGAAACAGAGTTCTGTAGGAATACAAATTTCTTTAAATTTCTAGTCCTCCTTCTTCAAATACAAATATCCCATATCTCATCTTGTGAATAAATGGTATAAGGATTCTTAAACTTCACTTTCCTTCCTTTCCTTTTTCCTTTCCTCTCATTTTGCTTCCTTTTATTTATTTATTTTTGCTCTGCCCTGCTTTACCCCTATTTTCTTTATATTTCAGTTTTAATGCAGTAAATACTTGAAATGTGCTAGAAGTCAAGATTTCAAAGATATATGAGTAAAAGATGGAGAAATGCTTGATCCCTACCCATGTGAACTCATCAGTTAGAGGAGGGATTTACATCAGGTGTGCCAAGATAAGGACATTACCAGTTCATTCTTGTTTCCCCCAATGTAATTACAATAGAACTTTCTTTGGTTCTCAGAAGCTTCCCAGTGGGAGAGACTATATGTTCACTCTGGATGTTGGAAATATCGGGGTCTGAGGCTTGCTTTATTTGACATAATTTCAATCAGTGCTTTTACTTCTTGCACCTCCATTACTGCAACCTCAAGAGACTTAAGCACAATTTAGTTCAAGCAAGAGAATTCAGAGGTATTAAAATTTCAGGAATCGAAAATTTCTAACTCAATAAGAATTAATTTAAGAATTTAAGAATTCAGCAAGCCCTAAATATAAAAATATTTGCTCCAATAGAAATGTTGAGATTTACTCATATGTAACTCAGAAAAAAAAACAATTAATTATATAAATAAAAACATTTATTTTATGGTTAGAGTTTTAGTGGTTGTTCTCTACTTCCCTTTAATGTATTAATTGCCCATGGAAGCATAACATCTTTTCTTGTTATGGTTTCTTTGTTTTGGTTTCTTTTAATAATTTGAAGGAAACCAGATGAGGGAAAACGAAAAAGGACCACTGAACCAATTTTCACTAGTTTTGTTGTCTAAGAAGTTCAGACTGATAAATATAAATAGTAAAGACAAATATAGAGTTTTTAAAGAAGGCTCTATCTACTATGACAAACAAGGATTAATTCCTTTTATTTGAGCAATATTGGATATTTGATTTGAAACAATATGTTGGATATATTGCTGATCAGTTATTTAGACATCTGCTTCAAAAATAGATATAGGTCTTTAAAAAAAAAAAATATATATATATAGGACCCTTGAACAACAGGAGATTTAAACTGCATGGATCCACTTCTATATGGATTTTTTTTTACAGTACAATACTTAAAATGTACTTTCTTTTCCTTATGACTTTCTTAATAACATTTCCTTTTCTTTATCTTACTTTAAGAATACAGTATGTAATACATATAACATACAAAATATGTGTTAATCAACTGTTTACGTTATTGGTAAGGCTTCGAGCCAATGGTAGGCTATATTGGTAGTTAATTTGGGGGGTAATCAAAAGTTATACACAGATTTTCAATTGTGCAGGAGGTCGATGTTCCTAATGTTCCTCCATATTGTTCAAGGGTCATCTGTATACTTTAAGAAGGGTGGCTCAGTGGGTTAAGCCGCTGCCTTCAGCTCGGGTCATGATCTCAGGGTCCTGGGATCGAGTCCCGCATCGGGCTCTCTGCTCGGCAGGGAGCCTGCTTCCCTCTCTCTCTCTCTCTCTGCCTGCCTCTCCATCTACTTGTGATTTCTCTCTGTCAAATAATAAAAAAAAAAATCTTAAGAAAGTTATGATGAATAAAATATCAAGTGATGTTAGGTAGTGCCAAGGACACAGTTCTCACTTTCAAAAATATGACTGCTTGCTAATTATCATAAACATTGAAGGCAGAGTTTACTGTAGTGATGCAGAATTAATCAGATTGCTTCTTATTTAACATGAAATGCTATCTCTATACACCTGTCTATAATACACAAAATCAAGTGTTTACATTCCCCTTCGGAGAAAGATTTCACTTACCACAGTGTGGTTTCCTGGGTTTATGTTTCATTATTTTTCGTTTGTCTGATTTTGTTTGTTAGGTATTGTCATTTATAATTTTCAAAGTGGGATGCATAAGGACAATAAATTCTTAATCAAGTTTTCTTATTTTTAGAGAAGCAAGAAATGCATACTAGTCAGTAAGCCAAAAATGTTGTAGTATCAGAATAAACACACCCAGACCACTACTGATTTATACAATGGTTTGGAAAGGAGAATCATAAAACTTAACTGAGCTTGCAGGAAGCAAAAATGAAGTCAAAGACACAAAGGCTTTTTTCAGACCTAGCGGATATTTATTTCCTGGAAAAACTCAGATGGAAAAAGTGGGGGAAGAAGAGCTGTTCAACCTACATCCCAAGGAATAAAGAGGGCACATAAACATGACATTTGTTTTCTTTTTCCTGGGGAATATTCAGAAGAAAAAAAAATTAGTTTCATTGTCTATTGTGATTCTATCAAATCTTGTTATCTTCATAAAATGAATGTAATTATAGATTTTATGAGTCTATAATTTTATATAAAGATGAAGGATTGAATTTCTTAATTTTAGTAAATTAAAGGTATTTTTGTTGGATATATTATACATACTGGAAAGAAGTACTTTCTTTCTATTCATTCATTCTTAAGTGCATTTATTCATAATAAGAGTGTACTACACATACACAATTAAGTTCCGGTGAGAATTGCTGAGTGGCTTATGGTTAATGACCTCTAGGAATTCACTGGTTTTTCATCGCTTAGCAAACATTTGTCATTCCATGTCCTTTGGCTTGGACAAAATCAAATCATATATGTTTCAATTATATTATTGGGAATATTGGCTTCAATACTTAGTGAGGCTATTTAATTTAGCAACCATATGACAGTTCTCACTTTTGGTGATTCAATATGCAACCCCAACTACACAACTCAAATTTCAATTATCACAGTATATTAATTGTAATTACACAAAATATCAACTTTGCTTTTAGCTTTTTAGTCTATAAACTGACTGCATAAATAACAAATGTGCATTACAATCAGGAACCAAGCATGTGACTTCTTTCAAAGGCTGTCAGCAATAGGTCATTGCACAGCAGTTATTCAGCTCATACACAGACAGCAAAGAGTGTAGTTGTGTTGCCTCATCACCTACAGGTGAGAGACACTACAGGCAAATTATAAATTATAATCAGAAAACCTTTCAAGTACCATTTCTTTTGAATAATGCTCCAGGCTACTCTGATTCTCTTTGGAACTTGAATAAAAATGTGAACATTTAATTTTTACCACCAAATTCAACTTCATCAGTTCAGCTAATGGACCAAAGAGTCATTTCAACACTTGAAGCCCTATTGTCATAGACAGGCTAATGATGCTACTATGGAAGATCATGAAATTTCTTTAGATGAATTTTGGAAAAAATATGACTTATAGCATGCCTTGGAAAATATTTAAGCATGATGGCTGTAAGTAACAGAATAAAATACATGCAGTACAGCAGAAACTACATTGTGCAAATAATTTTCAGAATTCAAATCAAACATAAAAGGGGTTGCAGAAGAAATAGCTGATCATGGGAATGTCAACACTACAGCTGTTTGGGAGATACTAGGTATGCATCCAGAGGAACTTCGTGAAGGCACACTTACTGAAATAATGATGACAGAAAATGGTTGTGATGAAAAAGATGAAGATATCTCAGAAGCGATGTGGGCAAAAACTTAACATTAAAGCAATTCTCAGAGGCACTTCATGACTTCAAAAGAACAAAGGATAAAATGTTGGAAGTGGATCCAGACTTAGAAAGAAGTATGTCACTTCACAAGGCATAGAAAGGATGCTCAATCAGTACTGTAAGTTATAATGACAGAAAGGAGTCAAACACTGTTCAACTATTGCTGACACTTTTTAAAAAAAGATTTTATTTATTTATTTGACAGAGATCACAGCAGGCAGAGAGGCAGGCAGAGAGAGGAAGGGTAGCAGGCTCCCCACTGAGCAGAGAACCCAATGCAGGGCTCAATCCCAGGACCCTGGGATCATGACCTGAGCCGAAGGCAGAGGCTTTAACCCACTGAGCCACCAAGGCACCCCTGACACATATTTTTTATCAAGATATAATACATCTCAATTCTCAACGTTCTTAATATTTTAAATTATAATATATAAAATAAAATGTGAATTTACTATTTTTAAATTTTCTATATACATTTATTTTTTTTTTGACCTGTGAGATATCTGATTCTTTTTTTTTTAAAGATTTTTTTTTTCCAGCATAACAGTATTCATTATTTTTGCACCACACCCCGTGCTCCATGCAATCCGTGCCCTCTATAATACCCACCACCTGGTACCCCAACCTCCCACCCCCGTCCCTTCAAAACCCTCAGATTGTTTTTCAGAGTCCATAGTCTCTCATGGTTCACCTCCCCTTCCAATTTCCCCCAACTCCCTTCTCCACTCTAAGTCCCCATGTCCTCCATGCTATTTGTTATGCTTCACAAGTAAGTGAAACCATATGATAATTGACTCTCTCTGCTTGACTTATTTCACTCAGCATACTCTCTTCCAGTCCCGTCCATGTTGCTACAAAAGTTGGGTATTCATCCTTTCTGATGGAGGCATAATACTCTATCCCCAGGGGTACAGGTCTGTGAATCACCAGGTTTACACACTTCACAGCACTCACCAAAGCACATACCCTCCCCAATGTCCATAATCCCACCCCCTTCTCCCAAACCCCCTCCCCCCAGCAACCCTCAGTTTGTTTTGTGAGATTAAAAGTCACTTATGGTTTGTCTCCCTCCCAATCCCATCTTGTTTCATTTATTTTTCTCCTACCCACTTAAGCCCCCATGTTGCATCACCACTTCCTCATATCAGGGAGATCATATGATAGTTGTCTTTCTCTGCTTGACTTATTTCGCTAAGCATGATACGCTCTAGTTCCATCCATGTTGTCGCAAATGGCAAGATTTCATTTCTTTTGATGGCTGCATAGTATTCCATTGTGTATATATACCACATCTTCTTGATCCATTCATCTGTTGATGGACATCTAGGTTCTTTCCATAGTTTGGCTATTGTGGACATTGCTGCTATAAACATTTGGGTGCATGTGCCCCTTTGGATCACTACGTTTGTATCCTTAGGGTAAATACCCAATAGTGCAATTGCTGGGTCATAGGGCAGTTCTATTTTCAACATTTTGAGGAACCTCCATGCTGTTTTCCAGAGTGGCTGCACCAGCTTGCATTCCCACCAACAGTGTAGGAGGGTTCCCCTTTCTCCGCATCCTCGCCAGCATCTGTCATTTCCTGACTTGTTGATTTTAGCCATTCTGACTGGTGTGAGGTGATATCTCACTCTGGTTTTGATTTGTATTCCCTGATGCCTAGTGATATGGAGCATTTTTTCATGTGTTTGTTGGCCATCTGGATGTCTTCTTTGCAGAAATGTCTGTTCATGTCCTCTGCCCATTTCTTGATTGGATTATTTGTTCTTTGGGTGTTGAGTTTGCTAAGTTCTTTATAGATTCTGGACACTAGTCCTTTATCTGATATGTCGTTTGCAAATATCTTCTCCCATTCTGTCAGTTGTCTTTTGATTTTGTTAACTGTTTCCTTTGCTGTGCAAAAGCTTTTGATCTTGATGAAATCCCAATAGTTCATTTTTGCCCTTGCTTCCCTTGCCTTTTGCGTTGTTCCTAGGAAGATGTTGCTGCGGCAGAGGTCAAAGAGGTTGCTGCCTGTGTTATCCTCAAGGATTTTGATGGATTCCTTTCGCACATTGAGGTCCTTCATCCATTTTGAGTCTATTTTTGTGTGTGGTGTAAGGAAATGGTCCAATTTCATTTTTCTGCATGTGGCTGTCCAATTTTCCCAGCACCATTTATTGAAGAGGCTGTCTTTTTTCCATTGGACATTCTTTCCTACTTTGTCGAAGATTAGTTGACCATAGAGTTGAGGGTCTATTTCTGGGCTGTCTATTCTGTTCCATTGATCTATGTGTCTGTTTTTGTGCCAGTACCATGCTGTCTTGATGACGACAGCTTTGTAATAGAGCTTGAAGTCCGGAATTGTGATGCCACCAACGTTGGCTTTCTTTTTCAATATCCCTTTGGCTATTCGAGGTCTTTTCTGGTTCCATATAAATTTTAGCATTATTTGTTCCATTTCTTTGAAAAAGATGGATGGTACTTTAATAGGAATTGCATTAAATATGTAGATTGCTTTAGGTAGCATAGACATTTTCACAATATTTATTCTTCCAATCCAGGAGCATAGAACATTTTTCCATTTCTTTGTGTCTTCCTCAGTTTCTTTCATGAGTACTTTACAGTTTTCTGAGTATAGATACTGTGTCTCTTTGGTTAGGTTTATTCCTAGGTATCTTATGGTTTTGGGTGCAATTGTAAATGGGATTGACTCCTTAATTTCTCTTTCTTCTGTCTTGTTGTTGGTGTAGAGAAATGCAACTGATTTCTGTGCATTGATTTTATATCCTGACACTTTACTGAATTCCTGTATAAGTTCTAGCAGTTTTAGAGTGGAGTCTTTTGGGTTTTCCACATATAGTATCATATCATCTGCGAAGAGTGATAATTTGACTTCTTCTTTGCCGATTTGGATGCCTTTAATTTCCTTTTGTTGTCTGATTGCTGAGGCTAGGACCTCTAGTACTATGTTGAATAGCAGTGGTGATAATGGACATCCCTGCCGTGTTCCTGACCTTAGCGAAAAAGCTTTCAGTTTTTCTCCATTGAGAATGATATTTGCGGTGGGTTTTTCATAGATGGCTTTGATGATATTGAGGTATGTGCCCTCTATCCCTACACTTTGAAGAGTTTTGATCAGGAAGGGATGCTGTACTTTGTCAAATGCTTTTTCAGCATCTATTGAGAGTATCATATGGTTCTTGTTCTTTCTTTTATTGATGTGTTGTATCACATTGACTGATTTGCAGATGTTGAACCAACCTTGCAGCCCTGGAATAAATCCCACTTGGTCGTGGTGAATAATCCTTTTAATGTACTGTTGAATCCTATTGGCTAGTATTTTGTTGAGTATTTTCGCATCTGTGTTCATCAAGGATATTGGTCTATAGCTCTCTTTTTTGGTGGGATCCTTGTCTGGTTTTGGGATCAAGGTGATGCTGGCCTCATAAAATGAGTTTGGAAGTTTTCCTTCCATTTCTATTTTTTGGAACAGTTTCAGGAGAATAGGAATTAGTTCTTCTTTAAATGTTTGGTAGAATTCCCCCGGGAAGCCGTCTGGCCCTGGGCTTTTGTTTGTTTGGAGATTTTTAATGACTGTTTCAATCTCCTTACTGGTTATGGGTCTGTTCAGGCTTTCTATTTCTTCCTGGTTCAGTTGTGGTAGTTTATATGTTTCTAGGAATGCATCCATTTCTTCCAGATTGTCAAATTTATTGGCGTAGAGTTGCTCATAGTATGTTCTTATAATAGTTTGTATTTCTTTGGTGTTAGTTGTGATCTCTCCTCTTTCATTCATGATTTTATTTATTTGGGTCCTTTCTCTTTTCTTTTTGATAAGTCGGGCCAGGGGTTTATCAATTTTATCAATTCTTTCAAAGAACCAGCTCCTAGTTTCGTTGATTTGTTCTATTGTTTTTTTGGTTTCTATTTCATTGATTTCTGCTCTGATCTTTATGATTTCTCTCCTCCTGCTGGGCTTAGGGTTTCTTTCTTGTTCTTTCTCCAGCTCCTTTAGGTGTAGGGTTAGGTTGTGTACCTGAGACCTTTCTTGTTTCTTGAGAAAGGCTTGTACCGCTATATATTTTCCTCTCAGGACTGCCTTTGTTGTGTCCCACAGATTTTGAACCGTTGTATTTTCATTATCATTTGTTTCCATGATTTTTTTTCAATTCTTCTTTAATTTCCCGGTTGACCCATTCATTCTTTAGAAGGATGCTGTTTAGTCTCCATGTATTTGGGTTCTTTCCAAACTTCCTTTTGTGGTTGAGTTCTAGCTTTAGAGCATTGTGGTCTGAAAATATGCAGGGAATGATCCCAATCTTTCGATACCGGTTGAGTCCTGATTTAGGACCGAGGATGTGATCTATTCTGGAGAATGTTCCATGTGCACTAGAGAAGAATGTGTATTCTGTTGCTTTGGGATGAAATATTCTGAATATATCTGTGATGTCCATCTGGTCCAGTGTGTCGTTTAAGGCCTTTATTTCCTTGCTGATCTTTTGCTTGGATGATCTGTCCATTTCAGTGAGGGGAGTGTTAAAGTCCCCTACTATTATTGTATTATTGTTTATGTGTTTCTTTGATTTTGTTATTAATTGGTTTATATAGTTGGCTGCTCCCACGTTGGGGGCATAGATATTTAAAATTGTTAAATCTTCTTGTTGGACAGACCCTTTGAGTATGATATAGTGTCCTTCCTCATCTCTTATTATAGTCTTTGGCTTAAAATCTAATTGATCTGATATAAGGATTGCCACTCCTGCTTTCTTCTGATGTCCATTAGCATGGTAAATTCTTTTCCACCCCCTCACTTTAAATCTGGAGGTGTCTTCGGGCTTAAAATGAGTTTCTTGGAGGCAACATATAGATGGGTTTTGTTTTTTTATCCATTCTGATAGCCTGTGTCTTTTGACAGGGGCATTTAGCCCATTAACATTCAGGGTAACTATTGAGAGATATGAATTTAGTGCCATTGTATTGCCTGTAAGGTGACTGTTACTGTATATGGTCTCTGTTCCTTTCTGATCTACCACTTGTAGGCTCTCTCTTTGCTTAGAGGACCCCTTTCAATATTTCCTGTAGAGCTGGTTTGGTATTTGCAAATTCTTTCAGTTTTTGTTTGTCCTGGAAGCTTTTAATCTCTCCTTCTATTTTCAATGATAGCCTAGCTGGATATAGTATTCTTTGCTGCATGTTTTTCTCGTTTAGTGCTCTGAAAATATCATGCCAGCTCTTTCTGGCCTGCCAGGTCTCTGTGGATAAGTCAGCTGCCAATCTAATATTTTTACCATTGTATGTTACAGACTTCTTTTCCCGGGCTGCTTTCAGGATTTTCTCTTTGTCACTGAGACTTGTAAATTTTACTATTAGGTGACGGGGTTTGGGCCTATTCTTATCGATTTTGAGGGGCGTTCTCTGAACCTCCTGAATTTTGATGCTCGTTCCCTTTGCCATATTGGGGAAATTCTCCCCAAGAATTCTCTCCAGTATACCTTCTGCTCCCCTCTCTCTTTCTTCTTCTTCTGGAATCCCAATTATTCTAATGTTGTTTCGTCTTATGGTGTCACTTATCTCTCGAATTCTCCCCTCGTGGTCCAGTAGCTGTTTGTCCCTCTTTTGCTCTGCTTCTTTATTCTCTGTCATTTGGTCTTCTATATCACTAATTCTTTCTTCTGCCTCATTTATCCTAGCAGTGAGAGCCTCCATTTTTGATTGCACCTCATTAATAACTTTTTTGATTTCAACTTGGTTAGATTTTAGTTCTTTTATTTCTCCAGAAAGGGCTTTTATATCTCTCGAGAGGGTTTCTCTAATATCTTCCATGCCTTTTTTGAGCCCGGCTAGAACCTTGAGAATTGTCATTCTGAACTCTAGATCTGACATATTACCAATGTCTGTATTGATTAGGTCCCTAGCCTTCGGTACTGCCTCTTGTTCTTTTTTTTGTGTTGAATTTTTCCGTCTTGTCATTTTGTCCAGATAAGAGTATATGAAGGGGCAAGTAAAATACTAAAAGGGTGGCAACAACCCCAGGAAAAAATGCTTTAATCAAATTAGAAGAGATCCAAAATCGTGAGGGGGGAGAAAGGGGATAAAAAGAGGTTCAAAAAGGAAGAAAGAAAAAAAAAAGAAAAAAGAAAAAAAAAAAGAAAAGAAAAGAATTAAAAAAAAAAAAGGAAAACACCTTTCAGAAAGTTCTTGTTTTTCTGTTTCCAGAATTGCTGTTCTTCTTCTCTTCGATCTGCCGATGGATTTTCAGGTGTTTGCAATCTTTAGATAAGCTATCTAGCTGATCTCCGGCTAGCTGAAGCAGTCTCAGCCTGCTGCTTCTCCGCCATCTTGACTCCTCCCTCCTCTATATACATTTATAACTGACATTTTCATTTCTTGCCAAAAACTGCTGAAGGTAATAAGGCAATCATAAATTTATCATTTGCTATTAAGACCACTTTGCACTCTTTCAGCTTATACAGTAATTTATAATGCATTAACACTACAGAGCAAGACAAGGACTGCCCACATTTAGATTCACAGTAGATGTGAATCAGTACAAAATTATACTTTTTACTTATATTTATTTTCAATATATAATATACAATTTATTTAAATTTTACTATTATTTTTACATCTATTTATTTATTTATTTATTTATAGAGAGAGCAGTTGCAGGGGATAGCCAGAGAAACAGAAGAAGAGAGAGGGAGAGAATCTCAAGCAGGCTCTATGCCCAGCATGGAGCCCATCACCAGGCTTGATCTCACATGTGTGAGATCATGATCTGAACCAAAATCAAGAGTCAGGCACTTAAACAAATGAGCCACACAGGCACCCCTACTTATATTTAACTTTAACATCTTTTTTCCTCATTCTTCTTCAAGACTCTCTTTTAGACAGAGACTAAGCTATGTATATGTTAATTACATAAAGAAAATAATAATATAAATTGCAATTGAGTATTTAAAATTCGAATCTAAAATAGCTTTTTTTAAATACTTAATTTTTTTTAATTTATTTTTTAAATTTCTTTTCAGTGTTCCCAAATTCATTGTTTATGTACCACACCCAGTGCTCCATGTAATATGTGCCCTCCATAATACCCACCACCAGGCTCACCCAACTTCCCACCCTCTGCCCCTCCAAAACCTTCAGATTGTTTTTCAGAATCCACAGTCTCTCGTGGTTCATCTCCCCCTCCAATTTCCCCCAACTCCCTTCTCCTCTCCATCCCTCCATGTCCTCCATGTTATTTCTTATGCTCCACAAGGAAGTGAAGCCATATGATACTTGACTCTCTCTGCTTGACTTATTTCACTCAACATAATCTCTTCCAGTCCCATCCATGTTGATACAAAAGTTGGGTATTCATGCTCTCTGATGGAAGCATAATACTCCATAGTGTATATGGACCACATCTTCCTTATCCATTTGTCCACTGAAGGGCATCTTGGTTCTTTCCACAGTTTAGTGACTGTGGCCATTGCTGCTATGAACACTGGGGTATAGATGGCCCTTCTTTTCACTACATCTATATCTTTGGGGTAAATGCACAGTAGTGCAATTGCAGGGTCATAGTGTAGCTCTATTTTTAATTTCTTAAGGAATCTCCACACTGTTTTCCAAAGTGGCTACAACAACTCGCATTCCCACCAACAGTGTAAGAGGGTTCCCTTTTCTCCACATACTCTCCAACACTTGTTGTTTACTGTCTTGTTAATTTTGGCCATTCTAACTGGTGTAAGGTGGTTCTCAATGTGGTTTTGATTTGAATCTCTCTGATGGCTAGTGATGATGAACATTTTTTCATGTGTCTGCTAGCCATTTGTATGTCTTCACTGGAGAAGTTTCTGTTCATGTCCTCTGTGCATTTTTTGATATGATTATCTGTTTCGTGTGTGTTGAGTTTGAGGAGTGCTTTGTATATCCCAGATATCAGCCCTTTGTCTGTATTGTCATTTGCGAATATCTTCTCCCATTCTGTGGGTCACGTCTTTGTTTTGTTGACTGTTTCCTTTACTATGCAGAAGCTTTCGATCTTGATGAAGTCCCAAAAAATCATTTTCGCTTTTGTTTCCTTTGCCTTTGGAGACATTTCTTAAAAGAAGTTGCTGTGGCCAATGTCGAAGAGATTACTACCCATGTTCTCCTCTAGGATTCTGATGGATTCCTGCTCATACTGAGGTCTTTTATCCATTTTGAGTTTTTCTTTGTGTATGGTGTAAGAGAATGGTCGAGTTTCATTCTTCTACACATAGATGTCCAAATTTCCCAGCACCATTTATTGAAGAGACTTTTTTCCACTGTATATTTTTTCCTGCTTTGTCACAAATTATTTGAACATAGAGTTGCAGGTCCATATCTGGGCTTTCTACTGTGTTCCACTGGTCTATGTGTCTGTTTTTATGCCAGAATCATGCTGTCTCGGTCATCACAGCTTTGTAGTAAAGCTTAAAATCAGGCAACGTGATGC
The DNA here is from genome assembly GCF_009829155.1 of Mustela erminea. Classification (NCBI taxonomy): domain Eukaryota; kingdom Metazoa; phylum Chordata; class Mammalia; order Carnivora; family Mustelidae; genus Mustela; species Mustela erminea. The sequence goes on along the minus strand of NC_045617.1, from coordinate 105,184,118 downwards.
CCCCAGTTTTGTTTTTCTTTTTCAAAATTTCCTTAGCAATTTGGGGTCTTTTCTGATTCCATATAAATTTTAGAATTGTTCGCTCTAGCTCTTTGAAAAATGCCGGTGAAATTTTGATCGGAATGGCATTGAAAGTATAGATTGCTCTAGGCAGTATAGACATTTTAACAATATTTATTCATCCGATCCATGAGCATGGAATGGTCTTCCATCTTTTTGTGCCTTCTTCAATTTCTTTCAAGCTTTTAAGAAACTAAAACCCAGGAACCTAATGTATTTTTTAAAGTTCCAGAGAAATAAAAGAAATAAAATGGACATTAGCAGCTATTGTTCTAACATTTTATTACATTTGAATCTGGCAGAAGATTTTTACATATTGGTAAAGATCAGCCACCTCAAATGAAGGGGAAACCTAGACTAAGTACTATTAAGATGGGCCAAAATGAAGCTACCTAGGAATACAGCTCAAATATTCAAAATGCATTTTAAAGAAGGTAATATGCATGTTAAATTGTTGCTTTTTTTACTTGTTAGACATAAAATTTCATTGAATTTGCTTATGTAATTCACACATCTCAGTCATATATACATGTCTGTATGTATGTGTATTTGTATATATATACATATACATATGTGTGTGTATATATACACATACATACATAAGACTTACAGACATGTATATATGTATATATACACACATACATACAGACATGTATATATATATGTGTGTGTGTGTGTGTGTGTGTGCATTCTCAGACCAAATTCGTCTAGTTTTACCCATTATTACATTTTATTCCAAAATTTGCACACTGGAAAAATGGAAGTTGGGTTTAAGGAAGAATATTTTATAACCATAAGGGTGATGCATCCTAGTTGTCTAAGTAGTATAAGCTCCAGTGTTCAACAAATCCTATAATTACAGATACCAAATAAATATTTGGGCATATCTGATGTTATTGTAACACTTACACATTTCTTGGACCATTACTATTGCTCTAAGTTATGAAAATATCCCCCAGGTAAGAGAACTGATTTCAGTAAATATTCATCACAACTGAAGAATTAGGCATGGGGGAATGTTGTTCATTCATCAGTTCATTGTATTAGGTGCCAATGATTGTTTTTTCCCATATATATCTACACATAGTCTTCCCATTTATTCCCTCTGATCTTTCTGACTTCCTCTGACTTGTTTACTTCTTTCTTCTCTCCTATTCCTCCAATTTGCCTGGCTTACTCTTTGGTTTCCCCTTTTGAGTATATCATTAGAGTAACACAAAAACTTTATGTGCATCCAGTGTCAGAGTTTAGATTGTGTTCATTAAAATAGCACAACCTCTCTCTCTTTTTAAAAGAGTTATTTATTTATTTGAGAGAGAGTTAGAGAGAGAGAATGAGCAGGAGGGGCAGAGGGAGAAAGAGAGGGAATCTCCAACAGACTTTGTGCTGAGCACAAAGCTCAATACAGAGCTCAATCTCTCAACCCTGAGATGACCTGAGCTGAAACCAAGAGTTGGACACTTAACTCTCTGCACCACCCAGGCACCCTAAAATATCACAGCCTCATAAAAGTAACATAGAACACTGAGGAGACAGTGATTTATAGTATTTTTCAACTTCTAGTGTGATAATCATCACATAATATAAAGTGTTACTATAGAAGAGATCCTAAGAGGCATTCAAAGAAACTGGTAATCCAAAGTGACCAGAAGTTAGCAAATAAAGGAGAGCCTATGGGTGCCTGGGTGGCTCAGTGGGTTGAGTGCTGACTCTTGACTTCAGCTCAGACCATGATCTCAGGGTCCTAAGATTGACCATGCCCAGTTCTATACTCAGATCAGAGTCTGCTTGCCCCTCTCTTTCTGCTCCTCCCTTGTTCGTGCTATTGCAAATAAATAAATAAAATCTTTTAAAAAATAAATAAATAAATGAGAATAATCTACAAATGACAATTGACTTACATCTTCCTGCCCCTGTTCCATACTCCTATTCTTTTTGGTCTCCCTCTTCCGATAAGCACACTAAACATATTGTAAGTGTTTTCTGATTTTTGATTCTCAAAATTGTTTGCATGTTCTAAAATCTCTAAGGGCAGGGGTTAAATTCTGCAATGGCTTTGACATTCAAAAGTTGAAAATCCTAAAGACTGGTTTTGAAAAAGCTAACTGAGCTCCTAGTATTCACAGATGATTGTTAACTAATTTTATTATTCTGTCAAGTGCTTTATACCCATGATTCTTTATAAAATCCTATGTAGACACTTTGAAATATGAAATTTTGGTTGTTATACTTCTATATTTCAGTTTCATTTTTATACAAATGTTCTAATCCCTTGGAATCTTAAAGAACAATGAGGCACAAATTTCAGGAAGCTCAAAGAAAATTTATTTCCTTTGGGTGAAAATATCTAAGAACACCCTCTTCCCCAAGAAAGGGAGATCAAATGGCAATTAGAGGCTGCCTTTAGATGGGGTTTTTTTGGTGTGTCAGTTACTGGGAAAACATAAAGAAACATATGCAGCCAGCTTACAACAGAGACTCCTTGCAAAGGAAGTGCCACAGCTGATAGAAATGCTAGGGAATACATGACTCCCAAAGGAAAGAAGGAAACTGATACTTAAGTGCAAGTTGACAAAGATCTGCAGGCCAAACCTCTAACTGATCATGATCAAGTGGAATCCTGACTTTAATTATGAAATAGGAAAAAACAATGGTGGATTTTAACCATCTGAATATAATGTAATGAGTGAAACATAGAAAATAAAATCACCAAATACAATTTCAACAACTTATACTAGATATAGATGAGAAACCTCTATGACCATTCTAAGTACAGTACAATGAAGAAGATCAGAAATACATGTGTGTTTCCCCTAAAGAAATCATAATGTGGAAATCTTTTGCTGCTTATCTAAATATGCCTATTTCCACTATACTTATGTTTTGTGGCACTTAGCTCTCAAATTTAGGTATGGAAAGGTGAAAACACTGAGGATTAGGTGGGATATGTGTGTAGTCATTCCTTCGTACACTCATTCAAAAAACAAACATTGAATTCTTTCTATATTTTATCTGATTTTCTTGAATTAATTCTAACGTTTAAAAAACAACAGTACCATGGATCTTAAATGGAGAAAAGAGAGATATGAAAATAATGGAGGAGGTATCAGACTCTTAATCAGTCTCTTAGATGTTTGCATTTTAACTACACCAGGATGAAGCCAGCTTTCCAGTGATACCGCCAAGCACAGGAGAGTCATCATGTCTGAGCCTAAACAGAGTTTACCATCTCAAAAACACTTTTAATGACATCATAAATCCCCCTTCTCTGCTTTTTTTTTCATAACACTAATATGATAAAGGCTCATTGCTGGCTAACCCAACTATCTACTGTTCCTGTACCTGCCTTCTAGTAATCAAACAGTGCTGGAGAATGTAGGTAAGTTCAATGACAAACCTAAGATCAGTATATCAAATGGAATCAAATAGGCAATTCTACTCTATTTTTTAATTTTTTATTTTTTATAAACATATATTTTTATCCCCAGGGGTACAGGTCTGTGAATCTCTACTCTATTTTTTAAAAGATTTTATTTATTTGTCAGAAAAAGAGAAAGAGAGCACAAGCAGAGGTAGTGGCAGCAGAAGGGGAAGCAGGCAGAGGGAGAAGCTGGCTTCTTGCTGAGCAAGGAGCCTGTTATGGGACTTGATCCCAGGACCCTGGGATCATGACCTGAGCCAAAGGCAGATGCTTAACTGACTGAGCTACTCAGTCATCCCCACAATTCCACTCTATTCTTTTCCTTTACCTTGTCCTCATAATTTACACATGTATTCATACACACAAACACACAACTCTACAGTCTTCTTAAATCTGAAGTCTTCCAATGAATCCTCAAGTCTTTATAGAAGATCTACAATAAATAGCACAGGAATTTTTCAATGCAACCATACAAAATTATATCTGTGAACACCTTGTCCATCCTACTTCTTACTACAAGAGAGGAAAGGCCCTTACTATGAATGTACTATAAATCCAAAATATTCTAATATTATTGAATACCTTTTTCTCATTTTATATTCAACCTGTACCTGGATTCTTACCATTGGATTTTAGACAATTACAGAATTATCATATTCATACCATTGGCAACAAACACACCTCACCATAGTCACTCTTTCATTCATTCATTTATAGCTACTTTCGTAGCTTTCTCTTTTCTTCTCTTTTGTTACGAAAAAGGTTTTCTATATAAGCTGTCTTCATTTCTGCATCTTGCTCTTATTTCATATTTGCTGTGTGCTAGTATGGATATAAGCCCAGCTGCTACAACAGAGATCCAGACTTAGCAAAAGACTAAGCAAAAGTGAATTATCTTTCTCTTGTAAAAGTTGGAACTGTTGTGGCAGCACCCGTCTGATAAGTTTTCAAAACTCATGCTCCTTCTTATTGCTCTGATATCCATAAATTGTTGCCTTTATCTGCATGGACAAACACAGCTTACCAACATACCCACATTCCAGTAACTGGGTGAAAGAATAGGAGAAAGAAAGAGTATTACTAGGAAGTTGTGTTATGTTATCTATATCTATATCCATAAATCAAAAATATAATCACATTTAACCATGATGGTAATAGAGAAATATTGGCTTAATTTTGGAAGTCGAGTGCACAGATAAAAATGGGAGGTTCTATTACTCTGTAGGAGAAGATAAGAATGGATAGTGGAGAACACACGGAAGAATCTACCAATTTTATATGCCCTCCTCCAAAAGAACTTCCACTAAGAATGATGATTGTGTCCATAAATTTAAATTCAGTAGGTCTGAGGAGCTAAGATGGCAGAATAATAGTAGGACTTGAGTCTTGCCTCATCCCTCAAACACAGCTTGATAAATATGAAATCAATCTGAATACCAAGAAATTGATCTGAAGACTGACAGAACAAAATACATAACTAGGGAGAGAGAAGAAGCCACATCATGGAGGGTAGGAGGAGTGGAGATGTGGTTTGGGGAAGAAAAGGATCAGAGATGTGGTAAAGGGAAGGGAGCCCTGGTCACAGAGAGAGGGGAAGGAGGGAAGAAAGGAAGGAAGGTGAGAGAAAGAGAGAGGAGCACACAAGGAATCACACCAAAAATAATAAATAAATAAATAAATAAATAAATACTTTCCCAATGTCAATGACGGAGAAAATGAAGGGGGTTAATTTTCAGAAGTTTTTACAACCAGTGGGGCTCACACACCAGAGATTAAGAGGTCTGTAGGGGATGGTTGGTGTGGCACCCCCCAAGGCACAACAGTGTTCCTGTGGAGAAGTAGGTCAAAGAACAAGAGAGCAGATGGTGTAATCTGAAGATCCTCTGGAACACACTGGGAGAGGTGCCATTGCCTTGCCAAGGACAAAAAAGCTAATAGGCTCCATTTCCCTCACCTGTCTCTCAGCATAGAGGTGCAGAGATACCTGTTGAGGTGGCTAACCTGGACACTGGCTCTTTGCTGTGCTTTACTCTAAACTCCATGCTCCTATATTTTGGTGCAGTTGCCCTACTGGGACAAACCTTCATTAGTCCCAGAACAGTGAGAACTTCCCACAGAGGACTAACATGGGTCTGTGTCTCCTAAGGTCCTTAACTTTTGGAATTTTAAAACTCAGCAGGCCTGCCGGGATAGACCCCAAGGTGCACTGTGCTGATGGGTAGACAGACAGCCCAGACACAGGGTAAAGATAGGGATCTGAGGGACAGCTGGGGCACAAAAGGGGAGACTGTTCACTCTTCTGGGAGTGCTTCTCAGACAGCAGTAAGTACAAACTCCCCTCTCTGGGATAAGGGTGAGTGCTGGCACTTTTCTCTCCCCCCTACAAACTAACTTCAGCAATCACCATAGTGCCAACAGGGACTGTCTAAACCACTTACATCAAACCCTATTCTCCAGTGCTCTGCAGGTACTGCTTCTCTCAGACACGTGTGCTTGAGAATCAGCACAGTTGGCCCCTTCCCCTAGAAGACCAGCACATATCCCTTACACAAACCATGTCTACTACCCAAAGAGTTCTGCAAAGTTTCAGCCCTAGCAGAAATAGCACCAGGTCTCTTCTAACAAGTGGACCAGAACACAGCTACTTAAAACCCACTACACTCTGGCCAAGGTCCAAACACTCTCCACTGGAGGCAAGGAGAAGCTCTGCAAAGGACTGACTTGGGGGAAAGAATAAGCAAAACAAAGCAGCAGAGTACACACAGCATACAGCAGAGACACCTCCTGAAGTGTCCTGGATAGCATATGACCTCTCCTTCATAAAACCATTATGCTTAGGAGCAAGAAACAGCAGTTTTTCCTTACACACAAAAGAAGACAGAGATCTATATAAGATGCAAAGATGGAGGAATTCATTCCAAAAGAAAGAATAAGAAAAGGTCAGGGATCTAATCAAAACAGATATAATAATATGCCTGATTCAGAAATTAAAGCAACATTCATGATATTAGCCGGGCTTGGAAAAAGTATAGAAGACATCAGGAAGTCCCTTACCACAGAGATGAAAGAAATAAAAACTAGTTAGGCAGAAATGAAAAATGCAAGAACCAAGATTTGAAAATGACTGGATGTAATGACCACAAAGATGGAAGAAGCAGAGGAACAGATAAATACCACAGAAGATAAAAATATGAAAAAAAGAAGATAAAATTATGGAAAATAGTGAAGCTGGAAAAAAGAGAGAAATAAAAATATTAGACCACAAATGTAGACTTAGGGAACTCAGTGACTTCAAAAAAATGTAATAATATTTGTAACATAGGAGTTCCAAAAGAAGAGAGGGAAAAGGGGGCAGAAGGCTTATTTGAGGAAATTGTAGCTGAGAACTTCCTTCATATGGGGAAGGAAACAGATCTCCAAATCCAGGAGGCACAGAGAACTATCAAAATCAACAAAAGCATAGCAACATCAAGACATATCATAGTTGAATTTGCAAAATACAAAGATAAAGAAAAAAAAATCCTAAAAGTAGGAAAAAAAGAAGTCCCAAACTTATAGGGTTAGATAAGTAAGATTAGCAGATGATCTCTCCACAGAAATGGCAGGTCAGAAAGAAGTAAAATGATATATTCAATGTACTAAATGGGGAAAATATGCAGCCAAGAATACTCTATCCAGCAAGGCTATCATTCAGAATAGAGGAGAGACAAAGAGTTTTCCAGACAAACACAAAGGAAAGGAGTTTGTGACCACTAAACCAGCCCTGCAAGAAATATTAAAGGGGACTCTTTGAATGGAAAAGAAAGACCAAAAGTGACAAAGACTAAAATGGAACATATGAAATCTAAAATAATAATAATAAGAAGAAGAATAAAAATAGAAGAAGAAGAAGAAGAAGAAGAAGAAGAAGAAGAAGAAGAAGACGATGAAGAAGAAGAAGGAGGAGGAGGAGGAGGAGGAGGAGGAGAAGAAGAGGAGGAGGAGGAGGAGGAGGAGGAGGAGGAGGAGAAGAAAGTGGCACTAAATTCGTATATATCAATAATTACTCTGAATGTAAATGGACTAAATGTTCCAATCAAAAGACAGTGTGTTAGACGGGATTAAAAAAAAAAAGAAGAAGAAAAAAAAAAAACAAGATCCAGCTATATGCTGCCTACAAGAAACTCATTTTAGGTCTAATAAAACCTACAGATTGAAATTAAGGGGATGGAGGACCATTTGCCATGTAAATAGATGTCAAAAGAAAGCTGGAGTAGCAATATGTAAGTCAGACAAACTAGGTTTTAAGCCAAAGAGAAAAAGAAGGACACTATATCATAATTAAAAGGTCTATCCAACAATATCTAATAACTTTAAGTACTTGGGCCCCCAAATTGGGAGCATCCAAAAATATAACATAATAAATATTAATAATAAATATAAAGGAACTCATTGATAATAATACAATAATAGTAGGGGACCTCACTTATATCAACAGACAGATAATTTAAGCAGAAAATCAACAAGGAAACAATGGCTTTGAAAGACACACCAGACCAGATGAACTTAGCAGTTATATTCAGAACATTTCATGCTAACACAGGAAAATACACTTTCTTTCAAGTGCACATGGCATTGTCCAGAATAGATCAAATTAGGCTTCAAAAAATACAAAAAGATGAGATCATACAACGCATATTTTCTGACCACAGTGTGATGAAACTTGAAGTCAACCACAAGAAAAAATTTGGAAAGACCACAAATACATGGAGGTTAAAGAACATCCTACTAAAGAATGAATGGATCAACCAAGAAATTAGAGAAGAAATAAAAAAATACATGGAAGCAAATAAAAATGAAAACTTGACTGTCCCAAACCTCTGGGACACAGCAAAAGCAGTCCTAGGAGGGGAGTATATAGCAATACAGGCCTACCTCAAGAAGCAAGAAAAATCTCAATACACAACCTACCATTATACTTAAAGGAGCTAGAAAAAGAACAACAAATGAAGGCTAAAGGCAGCAGAAGAATGGAAATAATAAAGATTAGAACAGAAACAAGTATATATACATATATATATACACACATGAAATAGATATACTTATACACTAAATACATTTATATATATAAATATCTATAGATAGATACCGATATAGATAAGAAATAACAGATTGAACAAATCAGGAGCTGGTTCTTTGAAAAATTTAATAAAATTGATAAACTCCTAGCCAGACTTAACAGAAAGAAAAGAGAAAGGGCCCAAATAAATAAAATCATGAATAAGAGAAGAGAGATAACAACCAACACCACAGAAATACAATTATGAGATTATTATGAAAAAGTATATGCCAAACAATTGGGCAATCTCAAAGAAATAGATAAATTCCTAGAAACATATAAACTGCTAAAACTGAAACAGGAAGAAATAGAAAACTTAAACAGACTGATAACCAGAAAAGAAATTAAAGCAGTAATCAAAAATTTCCCAACAAATTCCAGGACCAGATGGCTTCCCAAGGGAATTCTACCCACCATTTTAAGAAAAATTAATTCCTACTCTTCTCAAATTGTTCCAAAAAATAGAAATGGAAGGAAAATGTCCAAACTCATTCCACAAGGCCAGCATTGCCTTGATTCCAAAAGCAAAGATGTCACTAAAAAAGAGGATTATAGATCAATATCCCTGATGAACATGGATGCAAAAATTCTTAACAAAATACTAGCAAATCGAATCTAACAGGCATTAAAAGAATCATTCAGCCCAATCAAGTGGGATTTATTCTTATATTGCAAGGGTGGTTCAATATTCACAAATCAATCAATGTGATAAACCACATTAATAAAAGAAAGGATAAGAACCACATGATATACTCTTTAGATGCAGAAAGAGCATTTAACAAAGTACAGCATCCATTCTTGATAAAAACCTTCAACAAAGTAGGTATAGAAGGAACATACCGCAGAGGGAGGAGTCAAGATGGCGGGGAAGTAGCAGGCTGAGACTACTTCAGCTAGCCGGAGATCAGCTAGATAGCTTATCTAAAGATTGCAAACACCTGAAAATCCATTGACAGATCGAAGAGAAGAAGAACAGAAATTCTGGAAACAGAAAAACAACCACTTTCTGAAAGGTAGGACAGGCAGAGAAGTTAATCCAAAGCAACGGGAAGATAGACCCCGGGGGGAGGGGCCGGATCCCGGCAAGCGGCGGAGCAACCGCGCACAAAATCAGGACTTTTAAAAGTCTGTGTCGCTGAGGGACATCGCTCCAGAGGCTAAACCGGGGCAAAGCCCACGGGGGTCAGCGTGGCCCCAGGTCCCGCAGGGTCACAGAAGGATCGGGGGTGTCTGAGTGTCGCAGAGCTTGCGGGTATTGGAACGGGAAAGCTGGCTACAGAGACAGAGCGGACAGTAAGCTCACAGCTCGGTGTTACCTTGAACCAGTCGCAGGCTCTGTGAGCTCGGAGCGCGGCCGGAGAGCAGGCAGACGGGAGTAACCGGGCGCTGTTCTCTGAGGGTGCACTGAGGAGTGGGGCCCTGGGCTCTCGGCTCCTCCAGGCCGGAGACCAGGAGGCCGCCATTTGTATTCCCGTCCTCCGGAACTCTACGGAAAGCGCTCAGGGAACAAAAGCTCCTGAAAGCAAACCCGAGCGGATTACTCACCCTGGCCCCTGATAAGGGGCAAAGACACTTGAGAATCACTACAACAGGCCCCTCCCCCAGAAGATCAACAAGAAATCCAGCAGAGACCAAGTTCACCTACCAAGGAGTGCGGTTTCAATACCAAGGAGAGCAGCAGAATTCCAGAGGAGGAGAAAGCAAAGCACGGAACTCATGGCTTTTTCCCTGTGATTTTTTTTAGTCTTGCAGTTAATTTAAATTTTTTTCTTTTTCATTTTTTGTTTTGTTTTCTCGCCTTCTGGTTAAATTTTTTTTAACTTTTACCTTTTTCTTTTTTAAAGTTTTTTAACTAGTTTATCTAATATATATATTTTTTCCTTTTTATATTTTTCTTATTTGTTTTCTTTTTTTAAATTCTTTTCTTTTCTTTTTTTTTCTTTTTTCTTTTTTTTTCTTTCTTCCTTTTTGAACCTCTTTTTATCTCCTTTCTCCCCCCTCACGATTTGGGATCTCTTCTAATTTGGTTAAAGCATATTTTTCTGGGGTTGTTGCCACCCTTTTAGTATTTTACTTGCTCCTTCATATACTCTTATCTGGACAAAATGACAAGACGGAAAAATTCAACACAAAAAAAAGAACAAGAGGCAGTACCGAAGGCTAGGGACCTAATCAATACAGACATTGGTAATATGTCAGATCTAGAGTTCAGAATGACAATTCTCAAGGTTCTAGCCGGGCTCGAAAAAGGCATGGAAGATATTAGAGAAACCCTCTCGAGAGATATAAAAGCCCTTTCTGGAGAAATAAAAGAACTAAAATCTAACCAAGTTGAAATCAAAAAAGCTATTAATGAGGTGCAATCAAAAATGGAGGCTCTCACTGCTAGGATAAATGAGGCAGAAGAAAGAATTAGTGATATAGAAGACCAAATGACAGAGAATAAAGAAGCTGAGCAAAAGAGGGACAAACAGCTGCTGGACCATGAGGGGAGAATTCGAGAGATAAGTGACACCATAAGACGAAACAACATTAGAATAATTGGGATTCCAGAAGAAGAAGAAAGAGAGAGAGGAGCAGAAGGTATACTGGAGAGAATTCTTGGGGAGAATTTCCCCAATATGGCAAAGGGAACGAGCATCAAAATTCAGGAGGTTCAGAGAACGCCCCTCAAAATCAATAAGAATAGGCCCACACCCCGTCATCTAATAGTAAAATTTACAAGTCTCAGTGACAAAGAGAAAATCCTGAAAGCAGCCCGGGAAAAGAAGTCTGTAACATACAATGGTAAAAATATTAGATTGGCAGCTGACATATCCACAGAGACCTGGCAGGCCAGAAAGAGCTGGCATGATATTTTCAGAGCACTAAACGAGAAAAACATGCAGCCAAGAATACTATATCCACCTAGGCCTATCATTGAAAATAGAAGGAGAGATTAAAAGCTTCCAGGACAAACAAAAACTGAAAGAATTTGCAAACACCAAACCAGCTCTACAGGAAATATTGAAAGGGGTCCTCTAAGCAAAGAGAGAGCCTACAAGTGGTAGATCAGAAAGGAACAGAGACCATATACAGTAACAGTCACCTTACAGGCAATACAATGGCACTAAATTCATATCTCTCAATAGTTACCCTGAATGTTAATGGGCTAAATGTCCCTGTCAAAAGACACAGGGTATCAGAATGGATAAAAAAACAAAACCCATCTATATGTTGCCTCCAAGAAACTCATTTTAAGCCCAAAGACACCTCCAGATTTAAAGTGAGGGGGTGGAAAAGAATCTACCATGCTAATGGACATCAGAAGAAAGCAGGAGTGGCAATGCTTATATCAGATCAATTAGATTTTAAGCCAAAGACTATAATAAGAGATGAGGAAGGACACTATATCATACTCAAAGGGTCTGTCCAACAATAAGATTTAACAATTTTAAATATCTATGCCCCCAACGTGGGAGCAGCCAACTATATAAACCAATTAATAACAAAATCAAAGAAACACATAAACAATAATACAATAATAGTAGGGGACTTTAACACTCCCCTCACTGAAATGGACAGATCATCCAAGCAAAAGATCAGCAAGGAAATAAAGGCCTTAAACGACACACTGGACCAGATGGACATCACAGATATATTCAGAACATTTCATCCCAAAGCAACAGAATACACATTCTTCTCTAGTGCACATGGAACATTCTCCAGAATAGATCACATCCTCGGTCCTAAATCAGGACTCAACCGGTATCGAAAGATTGGGATCATTCCCTGCATATTTTCAGACCACAATGCTCTAAAGCTAGAACTCAACCACAAAAGGAAGTTTGAAAAGAACCCAAATACATGGAGACTAAACAGCATCCTTCTAAAGAATGAATGGGTCAACCGGGAAATTAAAGAAGAATTGAAAAAAATCATGGAAACAAATGATAATGAAAATACAACGGTTCAAAATCTGTGGGACACAACAAAGGCAGTCCTGAGAGGAAAATATATAGCGGTACGAGCCTTTCTCAAGAAACAAGAAAGGTCTCAGGTACACAACCTAACCCTACACCTAAAGGAGCTGGAGAAAGAACAAGAAAGAAACCCTAAGCCCAGCAGGAGAAGAGAAATCAGAAAGATCAGAGCAGAAATCAATGAAATAGAAGCCAAAAAAACAATAGAACAAATCAACGAAACTAGGAGCTGGTTCTTTGAAAGAATTGATAAAATTGATAAACCCCTGGCCCGTCTTATCAAAAAGAAAAGAGAAAGGACCCAAATAAATAAAATCATGAATGAAAGAGGAGAGATCACAACTAACACCAAAGAAATACAAACTATTATAAGAACATATTATGAGCAACTCTACGCCAATAAATTTGACAATCTGTAAGAAATGGATGCATTCCTAGAAACATATAAACTACCACAACTGAACCAGGAAGAAATAGAAAGCCTGAACAGACCTATAACCAGTAAGGAGATTGAAACAGTCATTAAAAATCTCCAAACAAACAAAAGCCCAGGGCCAGACGGCTTCCCGGGGGAATTCTACCAAACATTTAAAGAAGAACTAATTCCTATTCTCCTGAAACTGTTCCAAAACATAGAAATGGTAGGAAAACTTCCAAACTCATTTTATGAGGCCAGCATCACCTTGATCCCCAAACCAGACAAGGATCCCTTCAAAAAAGAGAGCTATAGACCAATATCCTTGATGAACACAGATGCGAAAATACTCAACAAAATACTAGCCAATAGGATTCAACAGTACATTAAAAGGATTATTCACCACGACCAAGTGGGATTTATTCCAGGGCTGCAAGGTTGGTTCAACATCCGCAAATCAGTCAATGTGATACAACACATCAATAAAAGAAAGAACAAGAACCATATGACACTCTCAATAGATGCTGAAAAAGCATTTGACAAAGTACAGCATCCCTTCCTGATCAAAACTCTTCAAAGTGTAGGGATAGAGGGCACATACCTCAATATCATCAAAGCCATCTATGAAAAACCCACTGGAAATATCATTCTCAATGGAGAAAAACTGAAAGCTTTTCCGCTAAGGTCAGGAATACGGCAGGGATGTCCATTATCACCACTGCTATTCAACATAGTACTAGAGGTCCTAGCCTCAGCAATCAAACAACAAAAGGAAATTAAAGGCATCCAAATCGGCAAAGAAGAAGTCAAATTATCACTCTTCGCAGATGATATGATACTATATGTGGAAAACCCAAAAGACTCCACTCTAAAACTGCTAGAACTTATACAGGAATTCAGTAAAGTGTCAGGATATAAAATCAATGCACAGAAATCAGTTGCATTTCTCTACACCAACAGCAAGACAGAAGAAAGAGAAATTAAGGAGTCAATCCCATTTATAATTGCACCCAAAACCATAAGATACCTAGGAATAAACCTAACCAAAGAGGCACAGAATCTATACTCAGAAAACTATAAAGTACTCATGAAAGAAATTGAGGAAGACACAAAGAAATGGAAAAATGTTCCATGCTCCTGGATTGGAAGAATAAATATTGTAAAAATGTCTATGCTACCTAAAGCAATCTACACACTTAATGCAATTCCTATTAAAGTACCATCCATCTTTTTCAAAGAAATGGAACAAATAATCCTAAAATTTATATGGAACCAGAAAAGACCTCGAATAGCCAAAGGGATATTGAAAAAGAAAGCCAACGTTGGTGGCATCACAATTCTGGACTTCAAGCTCTATTACAAAGCTGTCATCATCAAGACAGCATGGTACTGGCACAAAAACAGACACATAGATCAATGGAACAGAATAGAGAGCCCAAAAATAGACCCTCAACTCTACAGTCAACTAATCTTTGACAAAGCAGGAAAGAATGTCCAATGGAAAAAAGACAGCCTCTTCAATAAATGGTGCTGGGAAAATTGGACAGCCACATGCAGAAGAATGAAATTGGACCATTTCCTTACACCACACACAAAAATAGACTCAAAATGGATGAAAGACCTCAATGTGCGAAAGGAATCCATCAAAATCCTTGAGGAGAACACAGGCAGCAACCTCTTTGACCTCTGCCGCAGCAACATCTTCCTAGGAACAACGCAAAAGGCAAGGGAAGCAAGGGCAAAAATGAACTATTGGGATTTCATCAAGATCAAAAGCTTTTGCACAGCAAAGGAAACAGTTAACAAAATCGAAAGACAACTGACAGAATGGGAGAAGATATTTGCAAACGACATATCAGATAAAGGACTAGTGTCCAGAATCTATAAAGAACTTAGCAAACTCAACACCCAAAGAACAAATAATCCAATCAAGAAATGGGCAGAGGACATGAACAGACATTTCTGCAAAGAAGACATCCAGATGGCCAAAAGACACATGAAAAAGTGCTCCATATCACTCGGCATCAGGGAAATACAAATCAAAACCAGAGTGAGATATCACCTCACACCAGTCAGAATGGCTAAAATCAACAAGTCAGGAAATGACAGATGCTGGCGAGGATGCGGAGAAAGGGGAACTCTCCTACACTGTTGGTGGGAATGCAAGCTGGTGCAGCCACTCTGGAAAACAGCATGGAGGTTCCTCAAAATGTTGAAAATAGAACTGCCCTATGACCCAGCAATTGCACTATTGGGTATTTACCCTAAAGATACAAACGTAGTGATCCAAAGGGGCACATGCACCCGAATGTTTATAGCAGCAATGTCCACAATAGCCAAACTGTGGAAAGAACCTAGATGTCCATCAACAGATGAATGGATCAAGAAGATGTGGTATATATACACAATGGAATACTATGCAGCCATCAAAAGAAATGAAATCTTGCCATTTGCGACAACATGGATGGAACTAGAGCGTATCATGCTTAGTGAAATAAGTCAAGCAGAGAAAGACCACTATCATGTGATCTCCCTGATATGAGGAAGTGGTGATGCAACATGGGGGCTTAAGTGGGTAGGAGAAGAATAAATGAAACAAGATGGGATTGGGAGGGAGACAAACCATAAGTGACTCTTAATCTCACAAAACAAACTGAGGGTTGCTGGGGGGAGGGGGTTTGGGAGAAGGGGGTGGGATTATGGACATTGGGGAGGGTATGTGCTTTGGTGAGTGCTGTGAAGTGTATAAACCTGGTGATTCACAGACCTGTACCCCTGGGGATAAGAATATATGTTTATAAAAAATAAAAAATTAAAAAAAAAAAAGAAGGAACATACCTCAACATTATAAAGACCATATACAAAAGACCCACAGTTAATATCATCCTCAATGTGGAAAAACTGAAAGCTTTTCCTCTACGGTCAGGAACAAAACAGGAATGTCCACTCCCACCACTGTTATTTAACATAGTACTAGACGTCTTAGCCTCAGCAATCAGACAACAAAAATAAATAAACTGGATCCAAATCAGCAAGGAAGAAATCAAACTTTCACTATTTACAGATCTGAAAGACTCCACCAAAAAATTGCTAGAACTGATACATGAATTCGGTAAAGTCTCAGGATACAAAATCAATGTACAGAAATCTGGTGCATTTCTATACAGAAAGAGAAATCAAGGAATTGATACCATTTACACGTGCACAAAAAACCATAAATTACCTAGGAATAAACAAACCTAACCAGAGGTAAAAGATTTGTACTCTAAAAACTACAGGAAACTTGTGAAAGAAACTGAAGATGACACAAAGAAATGAAAAGACATTCCATGCTTATGGATTGGAATAACAAATATTCTTAAAATATTTATATTACCCAAAGTAATCTACACATTTAATGCATTCCCTATCAAAATACCACCAGCATTTTTCATAGAACTAGAACAAACAATCCTAATATTTGCATGGAACTACAAGAAGAAGAAGTGGTATATATGTACAACGAAATATTACTCAGCAATCAAAAAGAATGAAATCTTGTCATTTGCAATGACATGGATGGAGCTAGTGTGCATTATGCAAAGCAAAATAAATCAGCTAGAGAAAGATAAATACCATAATATTTCATTCATATGTAGACTTTGAGAAATGAAATAGATGGACATACTTGAAAAAAGAGAGGGAAAACACAAAACAGACTATTAACTATAGAGAAAAACAGTGTTGCTGGAAGGGAGGCAGGTGGGTGGAAGAGATAATTGGGCAATGGGTATTAAGGAGGACACTTGTGATGAGCACTGGGTGTTATATATAAGTGATGAATCACTGAATTCTACTTCTGAAACCAATATTATACTGTATGTTCACTAACTATAATTTAAATAAAAACTGGAAATAACAACAATCCAATAGGTCTTTCTTCCATATTACTCTTGTGCCACTTCTTAGCATCAATCGCCACGGATTACATACTTCCTTCTTGAAATATGCTTTTGACTTGATTTTTATGACACAATAGTCTCCTGTCCCCTCTGATTTTTCTGCCATCTACTTCGTGGATTCAATTTTTCTATCTATGAAATTCTGGGATTCATTATGAAAACAGCACACCATTCTCTCTTCCCCTCTCACTTTTTGTATTCCACCTCCTGTAGGCAGATATTTATATTTCTGCTATGTGCTTCCCTGATTTATGCCACCTCCAATCTAGGCATCTTCTAATGCTCCTCATTCCAGTTAATGACACCAATATGTTCCCAGATGGGACACTTCCAGGGCATAACATAGTTTCTAGTTTACAGCAGACACTTGATACGTATTTTTGAAACTGGTCTATGAATAGTTTCAAAATTTTTGAAATTTTGATACTTATTTTTGAAATTGGTCTATGAACACATAGACCAATGAGATGATAGCATATCTATCTAGGAAAATCATTTTTAATCATTTTATGCTATATTTTGTACTTATTAAGGATGATAAAATTGAAGCCTAGACAGATGAAATTATTTTACAGACTCCTATAACAGAGGGAATTGTATTCTAAACAATGTTTATCTGTCTGCAAACCTATGGTCTTCCTACAGTATTATATTGCCTGTTCTTGACAGAATATGAAAGAAACCAGACTGCAGGAGGAAGAGAGAGGAAGAGAATATGAAAATCGATTTTGCAATGTGTTATCTATAGGAAACAAAGGAGAAGTGTGTGGAATTATGAATTTGAGTCATTGGGAAAAGACTGGCACCATGAAAAAAAGGAGACATAATGAATTGAATTTTTGACAGAATAAATTTAAACTGCTGAGAATCTATGTAAGATTTCCAAAAGTTATTTGGAAGAATGATTCTAGATGTACACTCTAAAAGTGAGCACTGGAATGTAAATATAGGGTAAGAGTGTCAGCAAAGGGGAATATTAAGCTGGGGAAAAAAATTATCTGAGAATTTTTCTTTGTTACACTTCTGGCTCCTTTGAAAATGCAGAATAAAAGTCACCCTGCCCAGTTTACCATGAAGTCTAGTACTAGCCATTTTATGGAAAACTTTGATCACTTCTGACCTCAAAGCCTCGCAAATCTCCTTTGACTGTAGTTTTTCCAGATGTTAATTATCCTGTTCTCCTCATTATCTATCTGAGAAGAGAATTCCTTCTCTGTAGTCAGATCATTCTCTCTTCACATGTTCAGCTATGATCGTTACATACAGATGACTTCATTTTATATGATTCTTCTGAGTTTTTCAAGTAAGTCTTCAGTCTAATAAAACTGGATTATTGAGATGCATGTTCTCCTCGTTTGGCATATACACCGGTCATTCTCACATTTTTTCCCACTTTAACGCATTTTCAAATGCAAAAATTGTCCTTGAATGCCATTACGTTTTGACAGTCCTGCTGCAAAACTATAACAGAGACTTTAGAATAGAAGGTAATGTCTGGATTCATTCATGAGCATTGCTGTCGAAAGATTAAGTAAGAAAATCATGTGATCGTACTGAAGTCACAGGAAGACCCTCTAGATATGAAATTCCTTGAAGACTGGAAACATATCATGTTCATTTGTTTCTTCATCAATTAGGCCATTTTTGGGCACATAGAAGGCACTGAACATTTTTGGTGTTCTGAAATGAACTGAGATGGTGAACCATTTTATGTATCACTAGGACATAAACATAATTCAAAATTCAATTTCTACCAAAATAGGGAACCAGTTATCTGTTGCCTTAACTGATCCATGATTTAAAACTCAAAATGCTTTGGCTACAATTTTTAAAGGGCATGGAACAACATGTTTGTTATCAGTATTGGCAAAGTTATATCCCGGTGTCAGTATTTCCTTTGGATAACATAATTAAAAAAGCTAAACAAAGCACACAATTCTTAAACCCCAGCATGGATAACCCACTTCAAACAGTTGCAAAAATTGGGGGGAATCTCTTGCTGTTGGAAAGAGCACCATGCAATTTGTCACGATTGTTGTAGTAATTGTGTCTGCCTTTAGGAAAAATCCAAAGCAGAACTGGGTATTATACTACCTCAGCGTGATCTCTGCAGGCAAATATATCACCATGTGGCAGAATGCCATGCTGAAGCAAACTGCCCTGCGCAAGTCTGAAAAATGATCACTTTTAATCCCTGTATGATGTATGGCGGTATAACACTTAAACTGTTTTCCATTCCCTGGTTTTTAAAGCAATTATACTGTAGGCTGCAGGGCACATTGTTAGATGCGTTTTTCTGTCCTCAAAACTTTCCTTTTCCTATTGAAATTTTCCAACAGGAACAATTCCTAGCTTGCTATGGAAACTGAGTATGAAGCACAGAAGTTGTAAAGGCAGCTAGAAAGTCCAGGTTTTGATCCAAAGCAAGAAATAACAGCTTAATCTGGGATTTGGTTGTGAAGAAATCACCCTCTCTTCTATTTACCTACGTACTCTCCTAAGGATGTTTACTTGCATGTTATTTTAATGTATCTTAAAAACCTTGAATTTTGAAATTGTTCAATAGATCATGAAGGTTATTATTAATTGGGAATTCTCAAATCTCTTAGTAAAAGAATTTCCTCATAAAGTACATTATAATTGAAAAGTATTTGTTAGATTCCCATTAAATGTTTTTTAGAAAGTCACTTATAAATATAGTTAAATGCATTCCACTTACGTCATCTTTCTACAGAGCGCTGTTTTCCTCGTGCTTCTCTTTAAAAATGGACAAAAATAGTATGAAAGTTGAAGTGTTCATACCAATGAGTAGAGAAAAACCAACCTTCACTGTAGTATAGAAAGGAGGTGCCTGGTCTGTGATGAAAGTTAAAAGAAAATCTTGTTCCCTCTCCAGCCCCTCCAAATTTGTAACTCAGCAGAAGTGAAATTTAACTATATGGCATAGACTTTCAACTCTATTATAAGTTGACATGGAAAAATTCCTGCTCCAGAGGAAAGCTTGAATTAAATGAGGTCATCATTTTAAAAGTAGGAAAGTAGGTGAATATGTTAACCCTTGATTTCCACTGGTAGGTCCATTTGTAAACCCACCCATGTCTCCTTTAGTCTCCTTCAATTGCTGCGGCTCTGTTCATGGGCACCCTTCATTATTCACTCATTTACTCATTCATTCAAAATAAATTGTTGAGAACTTCTAAATGTTCTATACCGTATGAACCAAAGAATGGGGCAAAGAGACATTCAATACCTAAGTCCAAAAAATGCATTTTGAAGATTGTTCTTTGAAAACCCAGAGTAACAAGAGAAAGACAAAAGTGGAAATAGATTGGATGCTTTAGAAAAGCTTCTGACTATCTGAACAAAGTGTAGAAATGTTCTTGTTAATAGCTTATAAGTAGCTATTTCCATCAGAATACAAACATGTTTTCTCTAGCTGCCAAATTGGGACATGTTACTTTCAACTGTCTAACTTGTTACTTTAGTTGCCATGCTAACCATGTCCCTGTTTTTAGTTCCTAGGCTGCACCAGGGCCAAATTCTTAAAGACACACTAGGGCAAATCCTAAACTTTTAGGATTATCAATTATATGTAGATTGCTACTCTGCTCAATAGGATAAAAACACTGACTACATTATACATGCTACAAGGACATATTCCTCTCCTCCTCCCTCAACAGCTGCCTAAAATCCAAGATCAACATTGTTATCATATTGCCCATAAGATTTCAGAGAGAAGATTTATCTTAGGTATTATCTGCCCAAGTCAGTAAGTTTTCAAACCATGAAGGACAATCAGGCAGAACTGTGAGCCCCTGTCACTTTTCATTTGATTAAAAACTGATTAGTGATCTCTGGTAGGATTTTGTTAAAAAAAAATTCTGCATTCTATAAGCATAAAACGCTAATTCACCTCACTATATCACTATCTGCTTAAATAAATTAAGGCACTGAAATGAAGACTCTGAAGCCTATAGCATTAGTTGCTGCTCTTACCATTTACCCACTAATTTTCACTTAGCCAACATAAGTTATTTTTTGTAGTCCACAGATTAAAAAAAAAAAAAGAACCATACAAAAATGATAGAAACATGCAATAAAAAAGTGTGTCTAAATTTGGATTCCTTTTTCTTGGACGCTAACATTTTTTACTTTGTGTTGCCTCTCAGAATTGTCCCTGAATAAAATGCTTCCAGTGAGGCACAATTTTATTGGCTATTCAAGGAAAAAACATCTACGGAAATGCATTATGAAGTCAAATATACTTCTATTAGCAGCCAAAAGCCAGAACTAAGGAGAACAAAAAAAAGACAGTGGAGCTCGATGCAGCTCGATGTGCATCCCAACTCTTCTCAAGGACTCAAACTAATTAAGAGTGCTCAGCACATGTCAGAGACTTAAAAAAAGAGTAAAAGGTCTAGTTAGAATGTTGGAGCCTAGAAATCTTAGGTGAATGCCTCCGACTGACATCAGAAATACTGCTGGGCAATTCAAGAGAAGACAGCCTATTGACCAAAGTCGATAAAATCACCAAGCTTGTGACAGTTTAGCAAAGGTAACGAATTTACCTTTGATAACCTCTAACAGTTATTTGTTCTGTTACAATCAGGAAATGATAATAGATAGAGACATGGTCACTGCTATTTAGACCTGAGACCATAGGAGACTTCGAATTTGTTTCTGGTCAGTGGTTTGTCACATGATGAGGGAAGTCAAATATCAAGAAATGAGATGGATTTTTTTTTTTTTTTTTACTTTTCTTTTTTTTTTTTTTTATTTCCAGCATAACAGTATTCATTATTTTTGCACCACACCCCGTGCTCCATGCAATCCGTGCCCTCTATAATACCCACCGCCTGGTACCCCAACCTCCCACCCCCCGTCCCTTCAAAACCCTCAGATTGTTTTTCAGAGTCCATAGTCTCTCATGGTTCACCTCCCCTTCCAATTTCCCCCAACTCCCTTCTCCACTCTAAGTCCCCATGTCCTCCATGCTATTTGTTATGCTTCACAAATAAGTGAAACCATATGATAATTGACTCTCTCTGCTTGACTTATTTCACTCAGCATAATCTCTTCCAGTCCCGTCCATGTTGCTACAAAAGTTGGGTATTCATCCTTTCTGATGGAGGCATAATACTCTATTAGAACTTTTTATATTGAATTGAACATAGAATTCAGACCAGTTTGAATACATATTTTTCTAATGATGCTTTTACTTTTAAAAATATTTCTAATGCATTTTATGTTTATTTTCATTGCTCAGATACTATAAAAATTGGTAACTGCTATCTTAATTGCAAAGCAAAAATTTCCTTTATTCCTCATTCCTGCTATACTCTAACTATAGTCCCATTGCTTTTCTCAGTGCAATTCTTAAGCTATATGAATGTCAGTTTCCAAAATCCCAAATCTTCTTCAACATGTCTTCAGTGCAGTATAACTTTCCTCCTTTACATAAGTATTTAAAATCTCGTAGCCTTGTCTTCAGCTTTATTCTTCAAATATCACGTGGTATTTTATCACTTTTTCTGTCGTGAAATTGTTTGCTCTTGTGCCCTTTATTCCACGGCTCTAGAATGTTCTTTTTACCTCTCTGGTATATATTTCACAAGTTCCTTAGCACCTTCCAGTCCTCATATATAAATACTCCAAAATAATCAATTCTGCTCACTGCTCGAATTTGAAAATCTCAGATAAATTCTGTCATCCAGGATATCTATCATCTTTTTAACCCTCAATTTTTTCAACATTGGGATAAGTATAATAATAATAACAGCTGGTTATAGTCAAAGAATTGTTGGAATCAAATGTGTAAAATTAAATCATAAATTTGAATAATTTATAAAGATATGTTGATTAATGGCTAATCAATTAGAATCACATTGACAAAGATGTGTCTGTGATGCAAAATGGCTCATCAGAGAGTTTGGTGGAAATTTTTTTCCTGACTTATCAGGGAACACACTCTTTTCTGTGATTGATAAACTGAAAGATATGGTCTAATTAATTCTACCATAAAAGAAAGGCTGTTTGAGAAACAGAGAGAGACAGAGCCCAATGATATTGCTTGAGTTCTTGAATCCAATCCTATCCTTGGAGGAGCCAATCAATTATTTTTTCCTTATACCTGTTTATTCTTTTTTTTTTTTTAAGATTTTACTTATTTATTTATTTGACAGAGAGGAAGAGCACGCCAGGGGAAGTGGCAGACTACCTGCTGAACAGAGCCCAATGTGGGCCTTGATCCCAGGACCTTGGGATCATTACCTGAGCCAAAGGCAGATGCTTAACAGACTGAGCCACCCAAGCTCCCCTATCTTTTATTTTAAGCTATCAAATCACTGTTAATTCCATATTTTTCCTCTTGTTCAAATCACAGTGGATATGAGAATTCACTCTTACTAGGATAAAAGCTAATCTATTTGCATAAATATATTTATATTATTCATTAAAAAGTGCCAGAAGTCTATAAAGAATCATACAATCATAAAACCTTCTCTAATTAAACTGAACTTGAGAACTCAAATATCCCCAAGTCCCTATCTTCTTGTTTGCATAGAATTACATATCCACCTCAAATGCCATCCCCCTTTCTAACACTTGCCCTCTGCTGAAATATTACTAAACACACCATGCACACAGCAAATGTCATTTCACTTTTAAAAATCCTGTCTTACCACTGTAATATTGTATGTATATCCTGTCTTGCTTCCCTCCTCTATGGTAGCCCTCTACTTTGGTTATCTAGATGCCTTTTAAATATCTCTTACTAAAGTATAAGCTCTCTGAAGGCAAGGATTTTGTGTTCACCTTTGTAGCTCCTACAATATCCACAAAATGTAGATAGCTGATACTCAGTACTATTGGTTTGTTTGAGTTAAATCATGTTCCTAAGGAAATAGGAAGATTTTGATCTTAAAAACATTTAACATTCCCTATAGCTATCCACATGAAAACAAGGGGGACAATCATAAAATTAGTTTGTCTGTTAGAAGGTGAGTATCAGAACCCTCTCTGCCTTTCAAATTGTGAACTGAATTAAATAAGCAATAAATTGAGAGCATCTCTTGGGAAAAAACTGTCCACTCTTCCGAAATAATTTGTTTGTTTTTTAAAGATATTCTCGCCTTAGTATCATTATCTAAACCCAATATGCCTTCTGCAAAAACCTTTAATTTTTCCCAAATCTTATATTGACATTAGGAGAACATTAGTACTTGAAACATTTTTCAATGCATTTGTGACATCCCTGAAATTATTAGATGGATATGAGTTCTCCTTAAAGTTAAAGCATTAAGTAATTCTTTTAATCATTCATATCTTGGCATAATTTAATAAGGAAACTGTAGTTACACCAGACTAGAAGCATTTAGTTTTCTATCCAATGCATGGGATTTCTAGAGAGCTCCTCTTCTACCCAAAATAACTTCATGCAATAGAGTAAAGCTTAGTGTGACTCTGTATGTGCCTCTCTCACATCACATAGTTCTTACTCTTTATTGGTCCTAGGATTGCAATACAGAAACATTATTTATGGTTTTTTTGGTATACATTTATAACTACCATCACCACTTATTCTATTACTAAGGTATTACATCCATTAAGAGAATTAATTTTAAGAGTCATACAGACTTGGGATCAAATGGAGACTAATACCTGCTAGTTTCCTGATATATTGCCCATTAGTTTACTTCACCACCCTGAGTTTGATTTCTTTCCTGTAAAATTATATTATCATAACAAGACAGATAAATCTGACAATGAATTTGCCATGAAGCTATGTATGAATATTCAATTTTAGAAAGTTGGAGCTGGAGCACTTGGTTGTCTCAGTAAGTTGAGCATGAGACTCAATCTCAGGGTTGTGCATTCAAGCCCCACATTGGGCGTGGAGCCTACAAAAAATAATAATAATAAAAGAAAATAAAATGTTGTAGCAAACCTGAAATGCTTAAACAACTTTGTCAAAAAGTCCTGCTTTGTTCTTTAAAACAGAAATAAAAGGAACCTAGTAAGAGAATATCTATGTGGCTTGGATTTATGTGCTGTTTATTTCTTTTAGGCTTTACTGAGCAATAACTGATAAATAAAACTGTATTTGAGGTGTCAAAGTGATGTTTTGATGTACATATACATTGTGAAAGGATTCTAACAATTGAGTTAATATATCCAGACTCCCCACTGAGCCTGGAGTCTGATGTAGGACTCCATCACACAACTCTGAGATCATGACCTGAGCCGAAATCAAGAGTTGGATGATTAACCAACTGAACCACCCAGGAGTCCCTTCTTTGCCCATTTTTTAATTGTTGTATTTTTTGTTTGTTTGTTTGTTCTATTTTTATTTCTTTGTTTTTGTCATTGAGTTGTATGGGTTCTGCACAAGGTCCTTCTAGGGAGATACTGGTGATTTACAGAAGGCTGCTTTGAAAAGCCCAGGTGCATTCTTCTGGTTTCCAAGTCTCTGGGGAAAATTGTGGTCAGCTCCTAGATATATACTAAATTAGCCTGACCCTTAGGCAGCAGCTTTGAAAGTATCCAGATGGCCTCTTTCACAGCAAGACTGGAAAATGGGCATTTTGTTTGTTTGTTTTTGTTTGCTCCCTCTGCATTGGGTCTGGAGGAATAGCCATGTAAGTCTTTATAAGTCCATTAAGAATTCTTTCAGGGCACCTGGGTGGCTCAGTTGGTTAAGCAACTGACTTTGATTTTGGTTCAGGTCATGATCTCAGGGGTCCTGAGATGGAGACCCGCATTGGGCTCCATGCTCACCTTGGAGTTTTCTTGTCTTTTCTTTCCACTCTCTCTTTCTCTCTCAAATAAAAAAAATAAAATCTTTTTTAAAAACATTCTTTCTTTGGGGCAGCTGGGTGGCTCCATGGATTAAAGCCTCTGCCTTCAGCTTGGGTCACCTGGGATTGAGCCCCATATCAGACTCTCTGCTCAGCAGGGAGCCTGTTTCCTCCTTTCTCTCTCTCTCTGCCTGCCTATCTGCCTACGTGTGTGATCTCTGTCTGTCAAATAAATAAATAAAATCTTTAAAAAAAAATTCTTTCTTTGTTAGCTATATTCTGTAGTCTCATGGACACAAGCCCCATTGGCTTTCAGAGCTAGGTGTTTGGGCCACCTTTCCCTCAGGTGGGAGTCTTTAAAGAGTTGTCATGCTAGATGTGGGGTTCCAACTCTTTACTCCTTAGGGAGAAGCTGGAAGTTAAGTGTTCCCTTCAGATTGCATGGCACTATGCTGGTAGTGGAGTTCATGGTGAGAGCATGTCTCAGCCTTTACTGCCCATTTTGATTTGGGTGATGTGGGTATCTTCTCATTTGCCTGATGTGTAGGAGTTGCCTAGCTAGTTTCTGAATTTCTTGCAAAGGGGACTTCTCTGAATGTCAGTGTAGATTCATTATGTCCGTGAGAGGAGATGAGTTCAGAAGGCTCCTACATTCCAATCTCAGATTAGATAACTCAGTAGTTTTTTATGGGATTAATTTTCTCCAATGTAATAAAAGTGACATACATATAAGAGTGACAAAATACTCAATAACTGGGACCATAAGTGTCCATCCTAGAGAATCTCAATGGAATTAGTACTATCTCTTTCTATTCAGTAGCTTAAACCATTATCACTAGTTGTAGACCATTTCCAAAATATATATATTTCTAAGCTTATATTAAAGAATATCACAGGATGATCCTCAGACAACAGTGCCAACAATTTTGTTTCTTCTTGTAGAAAAAGGATGAGTAATGAATGGGCTGAGCGCAATATTGAAAGAGAAGGAATAAAAAAAAAAAATCCAAGATTGAGAGCACTGAAATTATACTTGACATTTAGGTCACACTCACACATTTGGGAAAGAGCAAGTAGAGATGACTCTGAAAGCTTAACTGAAAGATAAGGATACAAATAAAACTGCTTACCAGATTCATGGGACAAAGGGCAGGAGAGGCTCTGGATGGGGATTAGCTGGACTTGCTATAATAAGCAGAATTTGTATAAGTGTGTCAAGAGGGCTTATACAAGCATTATTGGTAATAAAAAGAAGTTGTAAGAACAAGTAATGTTTGGTTTATAGCAAGTTAGATTTGCAAGAAAAACAGTTTACTCTTTCCAGAAGATAATGAAAAAGGACATACTACAACAATAAAATAGCATTACCTATAGCTAATGTCCTGAGGTCTTTACCTTACAATACACAGAAAAGGGGGAGATAAAAGTTTTAGAGGTCCAACAATGTATTATGTGGTAGTTCTTTGCATTAACCTACATATATTCTTAATACAAAAAAAAAAAAAACACATGCTGATATGTCAGATTTTATGCATAGTTTTTAGTTGCTTGAATAGAGAAAAACGAAATGTGGTTGTAGCAAGTTCGATAGGGGAGCCTGACTGAATTAGGCCACTGGGAATGGAAATGGAAGGAAAGAAAAAGAGAGAAAAGAGAACAAACTGGCAGTAATACAGCCACTTACAGTAGGATTAGGTACTGTTCATTACCAAACCATTAGTATCACAGCCTATGGCATATAAAAACTATTGGCCTCCTAATGAATGCTGAAAGTGCCTCTCATATATCGTGTGTGTGTGTGTGTGTGTATGTGTGTGTGTGTGTGTAAATTCATGTTGACATCTTTTAACTCCATTTTCTTGCACATTATTTCATGGATATTAAATAGGAAAACCATAATTAATGCTTGAGCAAACTAGTAAATATCTCCCAGCTGCAGCACTTCCACAGGGGAATGGCTCAATTTCATTGTGTTCATGAGGTTTATCAGTGGTTCAGAGTTTAAATCAAACAAGGTATGCATTTTCCTCAACTATAATTGGTGTCAGTTATTATGGTTGAATGGAGTAGATTTGAGAATGCATTCTATACACCCTTAGAAGCACATATTCTTACACTGATGATTGATTAAACTACAAAGACTAAGTTGAATGTTCATATTTGCCTCATATTTAAGAGGGAAATTATTCTTTAACTGACTTGTTTTGAAACATTGTGTGATCTTAGCAAGAATCAAAAGTTCAGTTAAAAGTAGAGAAAGTCAGCTAAGAAATCTCAAATTTGTTCTAATATTGTTCTTGGGTTCTTAAAAAATTTTGGATTCTTGAGATTAGATTAGCCATTATTAGCTCACCTGACTTTATTCTGTCTAAATTTATATTATTCAAGTGCCTTCTAGTTCTGATTAGTACAGCTTTATATAGACTATATATGGATGTAGTAACATCCCTCTCATGTTTATTTTGCCCTATCATAGACACAGGGGCCCTTCCTCCATAGATTCACATATATTCTCTATCCCTTTCTCTCTCTCTCTCTTTCTCTCACTCTCTGTAATTGAAAAACCATGTACTTGTGCCTGGTCATGAATTTAGTCTCTCTTCTCCCTTCTTAAATTCCAATACATAAAGAAAAACTACTTTTCTTTAATCTTTGATCACTTTCTTGTTCTCTCACAATGTAATTTAGATACATTTTAAGTTATTAATAATTTTAAAAATTTTAGAGTAATTTTAAATTCATGGAAAAATAGAGAAAGAAGTACAGACATTTCCCAAATGCTTCCTTCTCTTGTACTTTTCCTCCCCAATTATGAGTATTTCCCACCAGAATGATACATTTGTTACAACAGATGAATTTACATGGAGGTATTATTATTACCACCTGAAATCAAGAGTTTATATTAGGGTTCAGTCTTAGTGTTGTCTTTCAACAAATATATAATGTATCTATTGTTAAAGTATCATCCTGAGTATTTTCACTACCCTGAAAACCCTATTCATCCTTCTCCTGCTCCCTCAAAACTCCTGGCAACCACTTATCCTTTTAATTGTCTCCACATTTTTGCCTTTTCCATAATGTTGTGTAGTTTGAATCTATAGTATGTAGACTTTTCAGATTGGCTTCTTCTACTTAGCAATGTGCATTTAAGGTTTTGTTTTCATGTCTTTTTGTGGCTTGATAGCTAATTTATTTTAAGTGATGAATAATCTTCAATTTTCTGAATGTACCATGGTTTACTTGTCTATTCACCTACTGACAGACATCTGGGTTTCTTCCAAGTTTGGCCAGTTCTGAATAAAACAGCTATAAACATCATATGCAGGTTTTTGTATGTATATAAGCTTTCAGTTCCTCTGGGTAAATACCAAGGAGTATAATTTCTGGATTGTAAAGTAAGAGCATATTTAGTTTTATTTTTAAGAAACTGCCTGACATCCTAAGTGGCTGTGTCATTTTGCCATCCCATCAGTAGTGAATGGGAGTTCGTGTTGTCCCACATCTTTGTTAGCATCTGGTATTGTCAGTCAGTGTTCCAGATTTAGGCCATTCTAATAGGTGTATCATGGTAACTTGCCATCTGGACATCTTCTTTGGTGAGGTGTCTGTTAAGATCTTTGCACCATTTTTTTACTTATTTATTTGACAGAGAGATCACAAGTAGGCAGAGAGGCATGAAGGAGGGGCAGGAAGCAGGGTCCCTGCTGAGCAGAGAGCCCAATGCGGGGCTTGATGAGAGGCTCCATCCCAGGACCCTGAGATCATGACCTGAGCCAAAGGCAGAGGCTTAACCCACTGAGCCATCCAGGCACCCCAGATCTTTACCCCATTTCTTAATTGAGCTAGTTCTATTCTTACTGTTGAGTTTTTGTATATTTTGGATAACAGTCTTTTATCAGATATGTCTTTTGCAAATAGTTTCTGTCAGTCCATGGCTTCTCTTCTCACTCTTGGCTTTGTCTTACAGAGCAGAAGTTTTTAATTTTAATGAAGTCCAACTTCTCAATTATTTCTTCCATGGGCCAGGATTTGATGTTGCATCTGAAGAGTCATCACCATACCCAAGGGCATCTAAGTTTTCTCCTATGTTATCTTTTAGGGTTTCATAGTTTTGCATCTTTTATGTAGTTCTGTGATCCATTCTGAGTTACATTTTGTGAATAATGTAGGGTGATGTCCAGATTCATATTTTTGAAAGTGGATCTCCAGTTTTTCCAGCACTGTTTATTGAAAAGACTATCCTTTCTCCATTGTATTGCCTTTGCTCCTTTGTCACAGCTCAGTTGACTTTATTTATGGTGATCTATTTCTGGGATCTTTACTCTTCCACTGATTTCTTTTTTCTATTATTTCACCAACACCACACTGTTTTGATTACTGTAATGTTATGATAAGAGTTAAAGTTAGGTAGTATCAGTCCTTCAATTTGGTTCTTCTCCTTCAATATTATTTTGGCTATTCTGAGTCTTCTGTCTCTCCATATAAAATGTAGAACCAGTTTGTCAATCCCTATAAAATAACTTACTAGGATTTTATTGTGATTGCATTGAATCTATGAACCAAGTTGAAAAGAACTGATATTCTGACAAAATTGAGCCTTCTTATTCCTATCCATGAACATGGACTATTTCTCCATTTATTAAGCTCTCTTTTTTATTTCTTTTATTAACATTTTATGGTTTTCTGCATATAGATTTTGTGCATATTTTGTTAGATTTCTAACTCAAGTATTTCAATTTTGGGGTGCTAATATAGATGAAATTGTGTTTTTAATTTCAAATTTCACTTGTTCATTGATGATATATAGTAAAGCAATTGACTTTTTTGTATTAACCTTGCATACCACAAACTATCTAAAACCCTTTATTAGCTCTTATTTTTTATATTATTTCATGCATATTTATATATATTCATAAAAAGGTATATACAATATTTACAGTATTTATTGAGATTAGTTTTACATTTTCCTGGAAATTATCTAAATGTAATCATTTAATATGCACTTTCAGGGGCTTTAATTAGCATAAAGCTCATGACATTAATCATAGTTTCATGCTTTCATAATGAATATATTTTTACTGCTGAGTGGTATTCAGTTATATGAATGTATTTATTTATTCACTTTTTAATGAACATTTCGGTTGTTACAAGTTTTGTGTTATTAGAAAAGTGACTGTAAATATTTATCTACAGAATCTTTTGTAGATATATGTTTTCACTTATTTTGAGCAAATATCTACAAGCAGAATGTCTGTGTCATTTTAAAGCAAAGCCAAAGAATTAACCAGAATGCCTGTACCCTTATTCTTCTCCTACCAGTACTGTGTGAGAATTCCAATGGATCCACATCCTTGCCAGAATTTGATACTCTTAGTTTTCTTTTTTTTTATTTTACACATTTTAGGGGGTACCTGACTCTCTCTTTAGCTCTTCCTTGTCTTTTCTACATCATCTCTTAGTGACTAATTTCCACTCCTTCTACTTCTGAAATATATCTCTAATACCTTTTAGCTATCCCAAGTGTGTCTTTGCTAACTTTAACTTTTTAAAGGCAATAACATTATTATTTCTTTGACAGTGTGATTCTTTAACCTCCACACAAAAACTAGCAGAATGCTAAATATCACCAGAGGTTAAGTGACATTAAATTCTTAAATCACAGAATATTTGAGGTAAAGGAGACATTTTCTTGATGAAATGCTTTGCTTTACAGGTACCGTAAAGTATTCAGATTGTACTTGTATAATATTCAGATTGTACTTGTATAATGCATTGCTCAGACTACACAATGGCTGAGTTAGGATGAGAAAACAAATCTTTAGCTTGTGATCCAGAACAATGTACACTGTACCAGGCAGCTTCTCTTGATAGACTGACAAATAAGTTGTTTTGAACTCTGATCCTTTTAAGAGTCAAAAGGTAAGGGCATGCAGACTTGAGTCTTTAAATAGTAACATACCCTGAGGAATGCTTCTCTCCCTGGGGCATCCATTTTATGTTTCTTACTTGGTGCTCATGACAACTTTTCCTGCTCTTGAAACAATCTCAAAGCTGGGATTTTTTTTTTTCCTGATAAACAACCTGAGTTTAAAAAAACAAAACAAAACAAAACAAAACCAACCTGAGTTTTATTTGGAATGACATAAGGAAAAAAAGGGATTGCTTTGGATTTTTTCAGAAGCCATAATATTTAAAAAAGAAGAAGAAGGAGAAGAAGAGGAAGAAGAAGAAGAAGAAGAAGAAGAAGAAGAAGAAGAAGAAGAAGAAGAAGCAGCAGCAGCTATAATATTTCAATTAATATATAAACACTATATTTAAGAGTTTTTAAATAGATTCTTTGCTATATTTATTATTGTATATTTGTTGTACTAGGATGGAGGGGGGGAGAAAGTACCACTCACTCCTTGGAAATTGTGGCAACGACTAGATAAGCTTGTGATATGAAGAACATCTTGTAATATACAGGTCTTTCCAAGTTTTACCAGTACTCAAAAGACCTAGACAAAATCAGATGTGGACCAACTCTATGTGGATTTCAGAGTCTGAAATTACCAGATCAAGATATGTTGCTATTCATAGCTTTTCTAACTGCTATTCATATCTTTTCACATATGATAAATGACACATAAATTATGCACAAAGAAAATTTCAAATACCTACATTTTAATATTGGGAATTAGAGCATTTTCTTATATTTCTATGAATTCTCTTCCTTTAACTATAATTACTATGAAAAATTCAGAGCATGCCAGAAATTATGGCAATGCTTATCAGAAGCCTAGAATATGGGTAAAAGTTGTTTATTGCCATGCTTTGTTCTTTGAAAATCTATTAACTATTCCCTTGATTTATCTGTCTAATAAATCTTAGGAAGATATTCTGCATATATTTTTTATAATTAGTGTATAAAGAGATGTCTTAAAATTTAGCAGAATATTTCATGACTACTAAGCTCAGACACATAATTCTTTTTTCCCTAACTTATAGAGTAGAATCTGGCTTTTCTTAAATCCTGACAGTAGTTCCACTGCCTTGCCTGTTGATGCCTCTGACTCAGTGAACACAGAATCTTGCAGTATTGCCAATGATTCTTACAAGTGTTGATCCCCTCCCAACAAAGCCAAGGTGTTAAAGACTATTGTGTTGGTAACATAGTTCTACATTTAGAGCCCTTGAAATATTATCAAAGTCCTTTCTAGGAGATTCTGGAAGGCTGAAATATACTTATATCACATTATGCTAAAGGTTCTATGGTAAAAGTAACAATTTTACCTATTATATAAAATATTTCCTCATTCTGTCAAATGACCTATACAAAAGCATGTGGCAAATATTGCCTAGTTTCCACTTGATCACCTGCTGTGGCACTGGACTCCTTAAGACTTACAATACTGTTCTGGATCATAAAGGCAAGATATGTTTTGTGATTGGGAACCAAAGGCCAAATGCTTATAATATCCTTTATGTGCAATTGTAGAATGATAGCATACGCTCAAGGTGAATTTTTTTTGCTGATGCTGAAGACCAGAATTTTTGGAAAATAAGATAAACACCAAAAAAGAAACCAGTAAATTCATTTTTTTTGACAATGGCTTGACAGTTAAAGTTATAACAGGATGTTGGTATGTTCATAGCACTGTAATTACATATCTTGGATTCTCTTTTGATTCTTACCGTATTTCTCACAATATCTGAAAGTTTAAAAAAATTACAGGATTTATTTAATTATTTATTGTTTTTTAAAAAGTTTTTAAAGATTTTATTTATTTGACAGAGAGAGAGAGAGAATGAGCCGGGGGAGCAGCAGGCACAGGGAGGAGAAGCAGGCTATCCGCTGAGCAGGGAGCCTGATGTGGTGCTCCATCCCAGGACTTTGGGACTATGACCAGAGCTAAAGGCAGACACTTAAATGACTAAGCCACCTAGGCATCCCCCAAAATTACACGATTTAATGTTTGGTTTTTATTCAGACCATGGTATCCCAGAGTAATCATGGATAATCTTTCCCTGTAACTACTGACTTAGGTTTCTTCTCTGTATTAGTGAGAAAGACAGACATTATAAACAGTAATTTATTTTTTTAAATCCTACAATTATTTTTATTCTGTATAACTATATTATTAAAATGACCATATGCTCAGTTCATCACAAAATAATAGTATTTAGTCTGAAATATACTTTTATATTGAGGTTTCAGGACCTAGGATAGACATGGGTGATTTATTTTTTGTGTTTTACAACTAATTATTAACGTGGATTTTTATCAATCTATAGGGGGAAAATAATTACACTTGTAACCTGTGAGAAGTATTTTCCAAGATATCTGGGGGGAAATAAAAAACCCTTTAGTTAAATTACCAATGTCATATAGATATGTACTGAAAAACTATTTTTAAATAAAAGCCATTGAGAGATTTCATAGGTGAGCTTTTTAATGTTTTACTGAGGTTTACCATGCATAATGTGTGCAAACATGTGTACAATCAATGTTTTATGTATAGACACCTATATGGCCTCTAAGGTACATCTAATCCTAAAATTTTAGCTCCTTGTTATAGAACAACAATAACAAAAATCTGTCCCTTTTCTAGCAGAAGAAATTTATTTCTTATTTATTTCTTATATAATTATTTTTTACATTTATTTCTTATATAAGCTAAGCAAATTTATTTCTTATATAATTATTTATTTATTATATGATTGCTTTGGGGAGTAGCTAGAGGCCAAGCATGATGGTCAGTCTTGCATTCATCTTGTGTAGGCCACAGTACCCAGTTATTCACTGAAACACTAATCTACTTGTTGCCCATGAAAGTATTCTGAAGATATGATTAACATCTACAGTCAGTTGACTTTAAATAAAGGAGATTACTCTTAATAATCTAGATGGGGCTCATCCAATCAGTTGTTTGGCCTGGAGAGAAGAACTGAGGTCACCCTGAAGAAAAAACTCAGCCTCTGAACTGCAGGACCATGGAATGAAATGAAGGATTTTTCAGGAGCTACATTTTTATCAAGTTGTAAAATGTGATGTCTCAGCTCTACTGTAACTTTAGTCTCAGAGGTTCTCGATACTGTAGTGGGGACTTCTTGGACCCTGAGCTGTCCTGATTTCCTTCACTTTTCTGGTTACTCTCTCTCAGTACAGATTCCACTGCATGTCCATCCACTCTCCTCTATGTGTATTTAAGTAGTGGATTTGACAAGAGTAAATCTTAAACCCTCTTCTCCTCTCACTCTGTACTCTGTACTCTCCTCCTAGGCAATTTATTCATGATTGTGTGTGCAACTGTAACCATATGCTAATGATTTCCAAATTTGCCTTTTTAGCCCACATGCCATGTGTAAGTTACACATGCATAAATCTCTATCTGATATCTTGGTTTTAATGGCTTTAAGTTGCCTGATAGTCACCAAACTCAAAACCCAGCTCTCCAGTTTTTCTCACTAACGCTTCCTCAAAGCACAGCTACAGGTCCTTCATTGCGCAAGAGCCTTTTGAAATCACAGCAAATGCCTATGTGCCAATGAAACAGTAGTGTTGAGGAATAAAATTTAGTCAGGAGAGTTAGCAATAACTACCTTTCGCACTCCTTCCCCAGCACATCTGTATTGTGAGACCAATCCTTCCACTCTAAAAACCAGCTTTAGCTTTGTCGCAAGCATTACAATGATTCTATTTCTGAGTCCTTGAATATGCTCTCAAAAGCACAAATAATTTAATTTTGTGCATAGTTGTACACAATACAGGTGGTAACAGAGATCTAAATAATGAACCTTTCAAACATCCTTTTAATTAATTCTCCTAACAGTTCTTGAAATAGGTAATGTTACCCGTATTTTGTAGATAACACAATGCAGGCACAGGGAGAGAAAGTATTTCCTCCAAGATCATAGAAGACAGCAGTAAAGTTAAGATTTAGATATAAATGTATCTGAGTCAAAAGTCTATGAGCTTTCAACTTCATGAATCTAGGAATTGACATTCCCTTTGCCAATCCACAGCTTAAGACTTACATATTCAAGAATGATTTACCTAATAGCAATTTTCAAAAAATTGAATCTAGAATTTTCAAAAAATTGAATTCACTTTATATATTCCTAGAGATTGCGACTTTATATAACTTCTCATGTAACATAAAATGGCATGGAGATGTAGATTTATTTTAGCAAAAATATTGTACTCTAGTATAACAACTCTCTCAGGCTGTCTTTTTAACTCAGAATAATGTGTGTGTCCACACACTTGAGTGTGTATGTTTAATATGTCACAATTTCTTTCTGTTTGACTATTTTTTTGATATTTTGTTTACTCAAGATTCCAAAACTGATCTGTACTTTTTCCCATGGTTTTTAAATAAGGTTGTAAATTAGCTCATGTAAAAATGTTATTAACTGACTATTAACTTGCTCTTCCAGATCATGACTCAATAAAATATCTTGTGGAGAAGAAATGAGAATAATATTTTTTATTTTTTCTTGCATAACAATTGAAATGATAATATTTTTTAATAAAAAGGAGACATATTCCTCTCACAGCCTGAAAATTACAAACACCTCAATTCTTATTATAAAATAAAAACTGTCATTATGCCCCTCAGTATAGTGCCTTTTTCAATGAGCAAGATTTGAATACTTTTGATTTTGAAAATGAGGGTTTTTTTTTTCCCCAAGTCTGTATGGTTTAAGTATTTCCTGACATCTATTTACATCTTCTTTATAGAACTGGATTAATATCAATCACTTTATAGACTCTACTTTCGGCTGTCAATTGTCCCGGCCTCTTCTTTCATTTCTGGAAAGCTCTGAATAGCAGAACCTTGCACAAGTGTGACCTGGCCAAGTGTATCCTCTACCCCAGCTCCCATCACCTAGTACTTGCTCTTGATTCCATTTGGTTTTTTTTTTGTTGTTGTTGTTGTTTGTTTTTTGTTTTTTTTAGTGTCCTACTCCTATAGTACCTCTGATTCTTTCAAAAGAATTTTTAAAGGAAGAAAAGAAAACACAGGTAAATAGACCAGTATAGACCAGAAAAAACAAATAGATCCCAGGCATCTGTATAAGAGAATGAAAACATAATTTTTGGTCAAAACATTTGTCTTTAAGGGCGCCAACGTGACTCAGTTGGTTAAGCGTCAGACTGTTGGTTTTGGTTCAGGTCTTGATCTCAAGGTTGTGAGATCCAGCCCCACGTAGGGCTCCTCACTCAGTAGAGTCTGCTGGAGTCTCTTTCTCCCTTTCCCTCTACCCCTCTCCGCCATGTGCACCCTCTCTCTCTCTCAAAATAAATAAAATCTTAAAAAAATGTTTATGTCTCTTGATGAAATAAATTTAAATTTTACTAGCTTTTTAAAATCTTACATTAGTCTAAAAAGGAAATAATTTTTCTTATTTTTTCATTTTTCAGCTGCTAAAATTTCAAAAGAAATTGTAAAATGTAGTAGAATCACACCCATTTTAATGACTGAATGAATTAGATTATGATCAAAACAGGACATGAAAAATATTTTAATTTTTTTTATTGGCTAATAAGAATGGTCAGTTTTAGGAAACCTATACACAGTTTTCTCAACTAAAATTAAGTTACATATACTTAAGCTTTTTTTAAAAAAAAATTCTCTTTCTTTCTTCTTTCTTTCTTTCTTTCTTTTTTTTTTTTTAAAGATTTTATTTTCTTCTGACAGACAGAGATCACAAGTAGGCAGAGAGGCAGGCAGAGAGAGAGAGGAGGAAGCCGGCTCCCTGCTGAGCAGAGAGCCCTATACGGGGCTTGATCCCAGGATCCTGGGATCATGACCTGAGCCGAAGGCAGAGGCTTTAACCCACTGAGCCACCCAGGCGCCCCTCTTATTTCTTTCTTAAAACTTTTATTTTTTTTTCTTTTTTAAAGACTTTACTTCTTTTGTACTCTTATTCTGTTAGCTCTGCTACTGAAAAAATATTTTTATTTATTATATTTTAATTTCTCTGATTAAAAGCAGCAAAATTTCTACATAGATTGCATTAGTGATTGAAATATTCTTTAGATGTTACCTAATCTGATGTCTTTCTTTCTAATTTGTAAATATATACAGTCAACCAGAGTCATACCTTTCTACAGAACTCATTCTCTTCAAACATTTTTAAAATGCCCTTCTAGAAAATGGCATAGTCAGAGTATCACATCAATTTACCTCCATTAAAAATAATTTTCCATTCATGATATAAAAAATGAACAAGTGTTGCAATAAATATAATATATTAATTATTGGAATATTCTATATGAAGTAGGTCTTCTGGTCTTCTCACTTAACTTCAGGAAGAGTTGATTTAGCTTGAATTATTCAGATTCTACAAATCTTTGGTGTGGATAATTTGGAAAGCTTTACCATTTCAATAACTGAGTGTCTGTCAATTCAATTAGCCATGTGGGACTCTAGATCAACCATTTAGACCACACTCCAACTGAACATGCTAAGATCCTTTTGAATGTGTTCAGTTCTTAAAGCTCTATGAGTCCCATCTCTGTGCTGTGCTTTATAGCTTGAATAATGGCAACACTGCTTACTTCCTTCAGGGAAGGTGTTTTAATAGCTGTAAAATGCTGCCTTGTTTTTAAATGCATAATTATAGGTTTTGCATTTGCCTGAAGATTTTAATAATTTAAAAGATGTTTTTCTAGTAATCAAAATGAAATAATTTTTCCTGATAATTACCTCAGTCAACTTTTAAAGAGTCAATGATGAACATATTCATGCTGTGAGATATAAAAAGGTGATTAAACAGAATTTAGCATTGAATATATTTTCTCTCTGCCATCCATTGAAATCGCTATTTAAGTTTAGTACTGGTGAGAAATTGGTATTTCTGTAATGAAACATAATTAATAGCATCTTTTTCATTTCAGGAAAAATAAATTTTATGCAAGTTTTTTATTTTCATCATTGATGACTGTACTGTGAGGGAGCACTGAGTAGGCATGTACAGAGAGAGGTATTCCCTGAGCCTAGAGAATGAACTCACTTCAAAGACTACATCAGGGCAGCTTCATAGACTGGATACCATCTCTAAAGAGACAGAACTATCTCAGGCTTAATTCGAGGGCAGTTCAAGATAAGGAAAATTTAAAATTATGAGCAGAGCAGAGTACTAGGGAGTCCCCATGATAGTTAACACACAGAATACATTAAGAAGAACTTGGGTTAATGCACAGCGCTAGCTTCCATTCCCTTAATGAAGATAAAAGCAAGGCTTAGGGAAGTATCTTCAACCTACAGATTGGTATTGGGATATTTTTAGGTAAGAAGTGGTGGAGAATATAGAAGAGGAAGTAAGAAAGTATCTAGTCCTTTGGTTCTTTGAACTGAGTTGATGAGAAGGAGTGTAATTAGAAGCAGGCTTGGATGAAGAGTGGTGGTGATGGTGGGTAAATATGACTATGAAATAATGTAAAGTCTGAGGTGTGTTCCTCAAGCAAATGGGTCCAGGGTCTTGTAAAAATACACAGGGTGTCACTTTGGAGCTTAGTAGTCATGACTAAAAAGCCATAACTCAAACATTTGAATCTGGGTTGTCTAATTCTGAGTTTGATTTGAAAACACTGGGTATTGTTATAAGAATACGGAGAAAAAAATATAAGGGGATCAAGACAAGGAACGAGAGTCTTCACGATGCTGTAACAATGTCTCAGGTCTCCTTTAACTCTGAAACAAACTTAAAATTAATTAGTGTTCCAAGATTTTCTTAATGAAGTTTCTCAAACACATCCTTTTTCTGGGAATAATTCTGCTCATTCACAGAACTGTTTAATTCTGCTTTATAAAATAGAATGCTAGTGAATGCTGATTCCCTCCTCTAAAGGACAAGTTTCTAGAACCCAAGACTTCAACATCAGCTCACTGGCAATGATTAGGAAGAACTGAGTAGAGAAATCAAGCAGGATTATTACAACTTCAGCAAAAAAATAATTTAAGTATATATTCCTTTAATGGAGGACAGTGGCAATGTTTTATAACTCAAAAAATGTGGAAGTTAAGGCATTTTGTAAAACAGTCTTACACACTCATAGATGAGGAAATTTTGGTTAAAATGTGATTTTTTTCATATCCTCATCCAGATAGTGTTCATTTTAAAATATTTGTGTAAAGCTAGTTATGCAGCATCAATGCTGTAGTAGAAGGTAATTTACAATGATAATAAGAAGAAGTCATATGCTGTATTCAAGTTTATAATATGGCACCAATGTTAATTTCCTACTTTGACAATGTACTCTTTATTTGAGATGGTAATGATGAGGAAAGCTGCATGAACAGTACAGGGAAACTCTGTACCATCTTTGCAACTGCTTGTTAAACAAACAATTTCAAAATTAAAAGTAATTTAAACTAACAAAGACAAAGAAGCTCTCCTCATAGGTATCATGGCATACAAAATGAGAGAGGAATTAAGTAAACAGTCACAACAATCTCAACTGTAACAAGTGCTATGAAGCAAGACTCTAAAACATAGCCTTGGAGATTTATACCAGTTGTATAACCAGAGAATACTTCTTTCTGGAAGTCTAGATGCTGACTAAGAGAAACTTAACTAATTGAACGGGTTGGGGAGAGCACAGCAGGCAGGTAGGACAATCATGTCAAGACTCCGATGTGAGAGATCTGGGCAAATATTTGGAGCTCAAAGAAGCCCTCTTCATCCCGAATACACAGCAAAGTGAGAAAGGATGCTCAGTGTGGCAAGGGGACTAGATAATGCAGTACTTGTATGGTATGATACAGAATATTAATTTTGTTCTGGTAGTAATGAGATTATTATGAAAGTCTCTGTGATGCTCTACATATTAGAGGACAACTGATTAGTCTTAGGAAAATATATGTACTCTTTTCTCTTAGGGAAGCGGACATGTCTGCATGGCACAACAATCTCTTTTCTCAATTCAGATATACAATGACTTATTACAGCATATAAGGATAGCTCATAATCTCAATGCTAACCTCTATTTGAACATTCATTTTTTTAAAAACTTTCTATCAAAACATACCACAAATCATACACAAATCATAAAAGTATAGCCCCAATTTTCACAGTGACCACGCTCATGTAGCCTCCAGTCAGGTAACGAATTTGAGCATCAAGAACACTCCAGGTGGGGCGCCTGGGTGGCTCAGTGTGTTAAGCCTCTGCCTTCGGCTCAGGTCATGATCCCGGGGTCCTGGGATCGAGCCCCACATCGGGCTCTCTGTGCTGCAGGGAGCCTGCTTCCTCCTCTCTCTCTGCCTGCCTCTCTGCCTACTTGTGATCTCTGTCAGATAAATAAAGAAAAAATCTAAAAAAAAAAGAACACTCCATAGTCTCTCATAGTCTATGGACTCTGAAAAACAATCTGAGGGTTTTGAAGGGACGGGGGGTGGGAGGTTGGGGTACCAGGTGGTGGGTATTATAGAGGGCACGGATTGCATGGAGCACGGGGTGTGGTGCAAAAATAATGAATACTGTTATGCTGGAAATAAAAAAAATATATATATATATAATATATAAAAAAAAAAAAAAGAACACTCCAGGAGCCCCTCTCCTGCCATAAGTACCTGCCCTTCTCCCAAAAGATGGCTGCTATGCTGACTTCCATTCTGAGGTCTGACGTGTGCTTCTTTGAATTTATATCATGTAATCTTTTATAGTTGCCTTCTTCCCCTCACTATTGTGCTTGTGATTCATCCGTGTTATTGCATGTAGCAGTAGTTTGTTCATTTCCATTACTGTTATTCTGTTGGAATATT
Source organism: Mustela erminea (assembly GCF_009829155.1). Taxonomy (NCBI): domain Eukaryota; kingdom Metazoa; phylum Chordata; class Mammalia; order Carnivora; family Mustelidae; genus Mustela; species Mustela erminea. The sequence continues at coordinate 105,142,671 of NC_045617.1, read as the reverse complement.
TACTGATTTATCAGGTCTTTTCTTGATGGAAATTTGTGTTGTTTCTATCCACTTATTTTTAAGCACAGAGTATGATGGTTTGGGTCATTATTTTAGGGTAGCAGCCTCATTTGTGAATTTTTTATATACATAATTTAAGCCACAATACATAAATACAATGAATTATTAATAACATAATTTAACAACAGAGTCAAAATATGCTAAAGATACTGGAGAAAAATAGAAAATTAGGGAATTTCTTGTTGATTAAAGAGTTTGAAATGAGTGGTAACAAAATTTATAGGTTGGAGGACAGGCATTGAATTAACAATGTTCAAACCAAACATTTAATTTTACATTTTGGTGACTCATATATTGTTATGTTAGACATCTCTTAATTGTTATTTCTTGCAGAAAAGGGAGAACTAAAACCTGTAATTATATAGGGTTTACAACTAACATTAGGTTTCAAAAAAATTCTAAAAGCTTTCTTAATTTTTCAAGATACCCTGCTGTGTTTGCCTCTTTACATAATTTATCTTGCATATGCATTGTAGAGAAAAAATGTCTTCAAGAACAGCCCCCTTGTGTTTTTTTGTGGGCTTCTCTTCCAGAGGACAGACTTAGAAAAGAGAAGATACTGGGATGAGCTACCACTGTCATGACTGGAGTCAGGGACTACATATGGTATTCATCCTGTCCCTCCTCTACTATCCATTCTAAATTCTCATCAAACTTGGTTATCACCTTGGCAGATCTTGACGGCTTATCTTGTGATGTGACCCAACATCATTCCTACAGAGTCTGAGACCTCAGTAATAAGAAACTTCGCAGGCTAGGGTTTCTTCACGTATTGATCCGAAGTTACCATGTTGGTAACTTCTGATTACCAGAAGGCTCTCCAGTGGATTACCAGCACCCCACACAAACTCCTCCCTGATGGCATTGTGTAATAGTAAGCCTAGTGTTTCTCCTGATCAGGGTTAACTAACCCTGCAAGATAGTGATCCCTAACACAAGAAATCCAAATAACTCTGGAGGTATCCATAAATTATAACTCAGTAGTATATTTGCTAGTCTTTAGAGTACAGTCCTTCAAGTATCAGGACTTATAATCATTCAGAGCCCAAGGTTAGATGATGGGGTACACTATAGCTTTTGAGTTCTCTCTTGGCCAAGGAGATTGGGGAAGTTTCAGAGGCTTCCACTTGACCATCTCTATCATGATAAATATTAACCCACAGGCCAACACCACAATGTGGAGGTTATTCTAACTACCAACTATAGCAATCCCAATTATAAATGACAACTGGTTGGTCCACAAATGTGATTTGGATTTGTAAATGGGCTTATCCATGGGAAATGAAAGAAAGTTATCATAACCTTTCACTGAGGAGTCATTCCTAGGCTTCCTGCTCCTCCTTCTTCTGTCTATAAATATTAAATAGCAAACTTCTGTCCAGCCTGTCCACTTATCCCTAGGTATGCTCTCTTAACTATCTGCACAAATCCATGCCAGTTGAGCTTCTTGGTGCCCTTCCACTATTGCCAGTTGTTGCAGTACTTCTAAGCCTCTTGTATCCAGTGGTGAGGTTAGTCATCATCACCTGCCCTCTATTACTAAGAATTGAGGGAGAAGACTGAGCATTATGTCCTTGGATATTATGAGTCCAACTATGTGATCACCTTTCCTATTATCACTTGCCTGAACCACCCCAGAACTACTTGGTGTTATCCATGCTGTTCTTTTCAGCCCATTCCTGATGGCCATGGTGAAAGGAATGCACTCTGGGCCCTCCAGCTGAGCATAATCTATTGTGGCCTTACATAAAATGCTCATTCAGTCATGACCATTTCTCTTGGCCCCTTCATTCCTTCCTCTGCTGTCTACCAGAGCAACCCAGACATTTCTACTACAACATTGGCTCTTGATTTCTCTTCTAGAGCTCCTAAGGGCTGGGCTTCTAAGAGCCAATTCGACCTCATCCCCTGGAGTATTTTCCAGGGTATTAAGTCTGAGGATGTGCCCTCAAGTTAATGGAATTCTCACTTATCCAGTCTATTGTCTCAACTCCCTTGATCGAGCATCCTTAGTACTACTCTGGTTCCTGTCAATGCATGCTAGGTAGTACTTATAAGTACTATCGATTACTATTGGTTTATACTCTCTTTTCTTCCTTATTAGGCACAGCAACTCCCCAGCAATGTTGTAGTTAGAGGTCTGTCAACAAGGAGAAGGAATAAATTTCCATTTATTCCTAAATGGAAATACCTGTTAACTTGCAAGGGAGAGGCCTCTGCAGTCTTCCAGCATGGGGGAAATGCTAGCTTTGGTTGGGAGGTGTAAGTCACCTATGCAAGCTACGGTCATTGAGGAGATCTGCAGAACCAATAAGCTCAGAGGCATATCAATGTCTCCCTCCTACATTTTCCAGTCCCAGATGTTCTCAACCAAGACCCTGACTATAACACAAGTCATCTGCCTTGGATGAGCTTTTAAATGTCACTGGAGCTCTACGACTAATTATCAGAACCTCAGTTCTACTTAGTTACATCAGCTATCCCCCTCCACAAGCTAAAGCCTTTTAATAAGCTACCAAAGACACATGAAAGAGACTTACTGAGTGAGGCTTATGGAGGAAAAAAAAGAGAAAGCAAGAGAAGGTGGAAAGTGCCTTCACATGTTAATGCATGTCTGACCCTTTTTAAGCAGAAGAATGTCAGACCACAGTACAGTACTAAGAAAGCTTGCCTAAGCCCATGGGGAGATCCTTGAACTGCAGCCATTTTTTTTTTTTTTTTTAAAGTCCCGCATCTTGCAGGAATGAGCCTGTATTAGTACCTCTGCAATGTTAATTGGCTAGGTACTGCCCTCCAGAAATACAGCGCAAATACAGAGATGGAACCAGAAGAGAAGCAGCTGAAGACCTCAGTCTTAATTTCCCTCCACACAAGATCCAGTCACACATTAGCAAGGCTGCCACAAACACATTTTTCAGCCTCCCTTTTCAACTGGTTACCTGTTAAGTACAATGGAAAGCACTGATGGCATATTGATAAAAGACAGGGAGATACCAGGCAATTACTCTCCCTCTCTTTCACTTTTGCTTGATGACCAAAAACAACTGTACCTCTTTTGTGGTTTTATCAGAGAAGAGTTACAGTTACAGCCCCTCTGTCTATGGTCCCAGCAATTTCTGGGCAGTCCCTGCTACGGTTCCAGGCTTGGGACTCTGGCTTCTGTGATCTCAATGGGCTTCTCTCATTGTCTCTTTAGCCCTAGGGAAGACTGAGTTTCCCATCTGTATTCATCTCTGGATTCAATCACTGCTCTCTCTGGCTTCACAACTTTTCCCTCATCTGAATAATCAGTTTCTTTTAGTCAGTTTTTTTCTTTTTTTTTATAATTTTTTAATTTTTTTATAAACATATAATGTATTATTAGCCCCAGAGGTACAGGTCTGTGAATCACCAGGTTTACACACTTCACAGCACTTACCATAGCATATACCCTCCCCAATGTCCATAATCCCACCACCCTCTCCCAACCTCCCCTCCCCCCGCAACCCTCAGCTTGTTTTGTGAGATTAAGAGTCGCTTATGGTTTGTCTCCCTCCCGATCCCATCTTGTTTCATTTATTCTTTTCCTACCCCCCAACCTCCCCCACCCCTGCCACATTGCATCTCCACTTCCTCATATCAGGGAGATCATATGATAGTTGTCTTTCTCCAATTGTCTTTTAGTCAGTTTCTTATAATTTGAACAGTTAACGTCTTTTAAAAATTTTTTTTTAATTTTTTACCTTCCTGGGCTTTAACTAATAGAATTAGGTTAAATAATGTAGAAACCCATGTCATTTTTATATAATAATATCTTTTTTCTTTATATCTAGCTTTCAGAAAAATGACTATTACAATTCTCTTATAAAATCTTCCTAATATATTAAAATTATCATCAATTTTAGGGATATTCTTTTCCTATAACTCACATTTCTAATTAACATGTTCTTAAAATCACAGCAAAAGTGAGTTAAGAAAGAACAAGAAATTACCTTCCATAAAACATGTTTAATTGTTGAAGATATACAGTATTTATACTTAGAGACACATAATTCTAATTCTATACTGCTGAACTTGACATTTAAAAAATTTATTAATTAGTTTAAAACTAAATCAATACACATACATTGCAAAATAGAAATGTGTATTAATTTGGATATTTTTCTTCCCTACTTATTGAGTTTTCAAGCCAATAGGTAAGGGTAATAAAATGCTCAATGATGCATTTAAAATTGTTAATGCCTTTTTTAATGGACTGTCCAAATACAGATTTATCTACCAGATAGATTCATGTTCACCATTTAGGCTGAACTATAATGAACACATTTATCTGTATCTTGATCTCTACTGATACGTTTCACTAGACAAGTAACCTTTCTCAGTGTTTCTGATCAGTCTGCGTTTCAAGCATTATCAGTTAGCAAGGCTTGCACAGTCTAACATTGTCTATGATTAAAGAGTTCTTCCTTCCACACACATACAAAGGAGGGAGAGGAAGGGAAAAAAGAACGTAGAGGTCAGTGGAAATAGTTTTTCTTTGCAGTTTTACCTTATACATAAGGAAAAAAATATGCGAATTGTTGACTTTGAGAATGATCTTGACTCTATAATCTTGTCTTATCTGCTGGACACAGGCCTCCACCTTACAGACTAAACTCACCAGTCTTTTTTGGCCATGCCTGAACCCATACCAAAGCCTAATCATTGATGTTCCCTAGTGGATTTTAGAGAGTGTAGGGTTCAATGGCAATCTAATCGGGATGTTTTTTCCACTCATATCCTTCATAAATTCTCTATTATAATTGATACAATATAGAAATGATCCATACACTAAGTGAACAGATTGGCTGTCACCTGATGCTGGAGTAAGACAATAAGACTGAAAGTCAAGAGGTCTTTATTGATCTCAGAGAATTCCTATCTCTAAGATAAAATTAGCAAAATCCTCCCAATATATGATGCATTTGAAACCTCTTTGATTTTTTTTTTCTTAAGCCAAAAAATCTAATCAGAATACCATCTCCTTTTTATTTGGTCGAACTATAGGAATTGCTGATATTTGACCATTTTTGGTCTAAAAAATAGCAATTTCTTAAAGTTCAACAAAATAGGCTTCTAAAAGCCGAAACAAAATCACCTAAAAACATCTGTTGAGCATGTGAGGCTCCACGTACATGTGAAATAACCTAATGCCATTTGTAAAATGAAGACATTCAGCAAATATCTATAATCTGTGTGAAATCACCCAGACTCTGCAAAATGCCAAAATCAGATTTTTCAAAGCATCAATCTTTTCTCTCTACTGACCTAGTGATCTTGCAAGGTTTCAAGGTCAATGTGCCTATAAAGGAATTAATATAGTAAATCCATAAAGGTTCAGACTCTTTCATCCTGACCATTCTACTTATAGCAAAATGCCGTTATTCAGAGAGAAATCTGGATGTTTTTTCCAGGTCTGTCACCAACTAGTCTTGTAAATTTTAAGAAACTGCTGTCAGAATATCCTTTTCACTTGGAAAGAAAGGTTATTAACCTGGTGATTTCTGAGGTAATTTCACAACCTGCTTTTGCCTCTTGAAGCATTCTTTTGAATTAAATTCTTCACTTAATTAGGGCACAGTAGTGCTTAATTTTTATCGCATCCCTACAATTATAAGACCTGTTGATCTGACTTTATGTCACTGTGCCATTCACGGAAGTTCTCCTTTGTAAACTGGTAAGCCTCTAGTGTTGGTTAAAATTGTTTTTCTAGTTTTATGATTTAAACACAAAAAACAGCAAAGAAGACTTTAACCAACATTAAAGAGCTATAAATTTAAGTTAGCTGTTCTTGCTATGTTTTCCTATCCCTCTAATTTTCACAGTTCTCTGAGGGTCATGTTCCCACCTGTAGAATACATAAAAGCCCACACACTTCTGGAAGAAGCTTGAAGATCTGGTAGTACCCGCAATTAGCACTGTCTGGGCCACAGCCAGAACCCATGAACACCACAATCAAGGTTGCTCTAGCATTCCCGCCCTAGCTGGCAATAGGACCCTACTGCTTGAGAATGACAATGAAATCCACAGATTCTCCCACCGCTGCAGCAGGTGCTGTTGGAAGCACCCTAGAAGCAGAAACAATAATACTTTTCTTTCCTAACTTTCATACTCAGACTAGGATTTCCCATTAGCAGAAAGTATCTAGGAATCCATCACCAAGGAAGTCTGGGTTATGTAGTTTTCTCACTTATCTCTATGGCTCTTGATAATCTATTCTCACCTTTGTACCCCTACTCAGCTTCCATACATCATACATTCACCTAAAAATGCAAGTGTTTTTGTACAAATTAAGCTGCTCTCAGAAAAATGGGAAGTACAAGGACCCAGAAGTCTCCATATCCATGTCTGTGTGGTGTTAATTTCTTTTCTAGTATATTCAATATCCATCCTCCCTATTCAGCAATCTAAAGACTAAATCACACTGTCAAAAACACTGTGAGTTCTCCTTACACAAGAGAGTAAGGGAAAGGGAGAAATTGAAACAAGAAATAAAGTAACTAATGAATATATACATAAATGCTCAGAAATAATATACATTAAAATTACAAACATAAATAATATGCAAACAAGAAAATGTGCACTAATGTTCTTTTCTACACATGGTTACCTAGCCACACTTGATATTAATAACTATATAGATAAGGAGGCACAAGAGAGTGAGGAAGACATAAAGAAATGGAAATAGATATAAAGATAAGGACCATAAAGCATAAATACTTAACCATTAAGTGATATTAACTAAGCTTGAGCACCAGTGAATCCTTTTTCCCTCCACAAACCAGTTTGAGAATACATAAGAATATAGGCCCAACCCCCCCTAAAAAATGTACATGAGCAGATACATGTAGTATCTCTCACACGACTTCAGAAGGTTCACTGACTCCCTGAAGTCCATCAACCCACTATTCATTTTTTACATTGATCATTTATTGTTTTTTCTAATGAGAGAAAACTAAGCAATATGCCAAGAGCACATTTCTTCTTCTTAAGAAGAAGAAAAGGAAAAGCAGGCTACCTGATAATAGGGACATTTTCTATATTTCTAGGAAATGAAAACAACAAAATCTTTCTAAGGTTAAAACAGCCACATAATATCAAACCAGTTTGTTAGAATATGAGTAGATAGTCATTTGTTTTGAGCAATTTCAAAGGATATAGGGTTCTGTTCATGAATGCTGCATCATTTTTGTAATGTAAATTTTATCTTTTAAGTAATGTAAAACTATACTCAAATTATTCATTCAAAATTGCTTATAATAACTCATAAATCTTCCATAAAAACATTGTATTTTATTTAGTGTATTTTCAAACTGACTCATTTGGGAAATCCTTTTGAATTACAAACTAGCAGATACATGAAGTCTCTGTTGTGGGAGAATGAAAATTATTTTATAGTATATAATAATATTTAGTGGTTAATATCTGATACATGTAGAGGTTTAGTTTCAATTTTCTTTGAAAATAGAGATTAAGCATTTTTCTTTCAAGGTTTTTATCTAGTATTTTCCCTTTTTTCAGATCCAGTTGAAACCTTTAGAGCTATGTATCCACCCAGTGTTTCTTCAACTATGCTCTTTTAATCATAAAATAAGGATTGAATTTTTTCAAACTCATAAATATTGCATGTAATTCAATTAATTGGTGATGATACTAATGCTGCTTAAGAATAGTTTGTTACTAAATTCACAGGAGGAAGCAACCACCTGAAAGCAAATTATCAAGAACAAAATAATTGAACATTATTTATTTGATTTAATATATAATTTTGAATAAGTTAATTGCATTTGTTTTTTTTCTCAATATTATTTTCAACTCATTTTAGGAGGTAGGTGAAAGAAAGGTGGAATGAAGGAAAATAAAACTAAAATTTAATTTATGTAGATTTATAATTGTAACTTAAACATCTAAAATTTAAAAAATAAAAATATCTAATTCAGGTAATGAAATTAATTTGTTTCAAACCCAATTTGATAATTTTGTCATTATTAATGTTCATCCGTCCTCCACTCTGGGTCCTACCTTGTGTTTCGTAGCCCATTATTTGCTTTTTAGGTATCTGCTTTTCACTAGGGACTAATGTTTTCTCAGGCATCAGGATAGTTGTTGTTTGTGTTGGATAATAACCCTCGTACTCCTCTGAATATTTCTCAGGCACAATACATAATTCATGGGACAGGGCTTCACTAAAACAAACATTGCAACAGTATCTCAGGGTCCCCTACATTTCCAATTTTATTTCCTACTTTTATCTTTGAGGATTCTAGAAAGTTATCTCCAGTAAGCTGAGAACCATTGTTTCTATATTTTGGCATTAGTTATGGAATCAAAAAGGACACCTTCTCCAGTGGGTGCCCAACAAATATTTACCAATGTAAAAATCTGAGAATCTCCAGTCAGATCACTCACCTCAGTTTGACCTTTCCATGCAGGAATACTTTCATTCGTTCATCAGCACACATATCTATTACCATCTCTCCTTCCTATGAATTATCTTAGTTGTCATATTGAAGCTCTGGGTCTATCAAATAGATTAGATTGTATACCATTGTTGGTATATTATGTGAATTTATTTTGGTTTGTTAGCTTTCTTTTTCTTCAATACAATTATAGGCAGAAATGTTAACTGTGTTCTTCAGCAACCTCCTCTATCACCTATTTTCTCATTGAGTGAAACATCGGGGGGTGAATTGAATAAGCAAGTCAAAGGCATAAGCAATTGTAGATACTTATTCAACCCAAATTTATAGTGCTCCTACTTGATGTGAGACACTATGCTTTTGATGTTGAGGACTCAAAGCAGAATAAAACAAAAACACTAACCTCATGGAGCACGCTCTGTTGATGTAGAAAGGAAATCACACCAAAAGTTAAAATTCAAGGCAATTATACTATCAGAGAGGAAAACACGAGATGCAATAGCAAAAAGGGGGAGACTGTGGATTGTCTGCAGGGCAGAGTCAGTGAGAACCTGACAGAGGGTAAGGGTTAGTGTCTGAACTTCAGTGCAATAGAGATTTAATATGATTACTTTTATTTGTGTTTAATAATCCCTGGTCCCGAAGTAATAAATCTCATTTATGTATATTGTTTTACCCATGTGAAAGACCAATGTATTCATTGTTACATCTCCATCTATACTAAATGCTATACAACATAGTTGAGGACAATTAGGGAGCTTCTAGGTATTAGTTTTCTCATGAAAAGAAAAACTAGTAACATAGCTGCCATAAGAGTACATTTTTATTTCAAGTGCAGATTTATTTATCAATTTATTTTTAATCCTACCCAGAAAGCAGCACAATCTGTGGGCTCATACTTTCAGTGGTAGGTGTGATTCATTCAAGCAATACTGATGAGACAACCCCAGTGCAGCTTTATCTTCCGTGTTCATTTACTCCAAGTGCTCAACTTAAAAGCTAATCCAATGTTGCCTAATTAAAAATTACATGTTTCATCTTCTCATAAGTTAGCAAAATTGTGCCTTTTACTATCGATACTGGCTTGACATAGCAATTTCTTTATATAAAAGCACTAAAACACATTATAATCCTTATAATGAACATATATAATTTCCTTAATATTTGGAACAACTTCTAAAATGCTTCTGAGCTTTCATTTTATAGCCCTGTTTTGGCCAGGGCTTCAGGGTTTTTCTAGGGTAAATTGTATCACAGTTTTGTCTGGGAGATCTTGACGTTTGGGCTCAAAGTTTGCTTTATGGGATTTTTTTTCTTAAGTATGAAAGTTGCACATGCCTGGCCTCGTGCGTCCAAAACCACACAAAATCAAGATATATTTCCTTCATATAAACAAAGTATTAGAGCAGGAGCCTTACACAAGCTTCATGGGAGAACCCTATCCCAGGGGTGTTGTCCAACTCTGTGTGAGAACTATTTCCTCTGTCCCGCCACTCACCAGAATTTGCATCTTACCACGGGCTCCCAGTTCTACAACCTCCTGGCCCTGTGTGGAGCATGGACTCTGTGGGAAGAAGGCTGGAAGTCTGATAGCCACAGGACAGCTTTGGGTAGAGGAGGCCAGTGCCCTTCTTCCACACAATGTACCACTCTGGCTGCTCTTAATGTTCAGGGCACCCTGTGGTGGATGAGGTGAAGGGGCAATCATCAGCCATTGCAGCCTCTTCCTAAGTGCCTTCCTTAACCGTGAGAGAGCTGGAGATCTAAAAACTACTTCACACAAACTCCCTTATATCCAGAGTTATGGATGGGAATTAGCACCTGCCAGTTAAACGCACTCTCAAGATGAGATGGGCAGAAGTGAGGCTGCAGAGAAGCTGCTGTTGCTGCAAGCGAAAGGGGCATGGAGGTGTGGACAAGCCTGTTGTGGTGTTGCGGTCATGGGTTCTGGGATTGCTGACATATAGGTATGCTGGATCACTGCTACTTAGTCCCTAAGCCCCAAAGTGTACAGGATGGCCTCTGGAGGCCCATCCATCCTCACTGGGATAGAGGTAAGAGCTCTTTTGGAAGTCCAGTTAAGCAGTGTGTTTTGGGGGTTCACTCAGCCCATAATTCTTATGACAACTTCCTGGTTTAAATCTCTTTCTCCTTAAAATAACTAGAATGGTTGCTATTTTCTGCAACTGAACTATGACAGATATTCATTATGAGTCTCACTCATGGCTGCCCAAACTTGCTTCAGAGACTTTTTCTGCCTCATTTCACTACATTTGCAGCTGTTGCTGTGGTTGATGAATGATACACTCATTTTAGTAACCTTATTCCCAAACTACTTTCACATGGTGAGGGATAGTTGGAGATCATTCCTGAAATAGTTCTGGAATGTCTTATAATCAGGGACGTATGAGTTCCAGAGTACAAAGAGGAGGTCCTCACTCAACTTTACCCTACCACTGATCTAAAAATCTACTTCATTAATTGTCCTAGAAATAATCTCCCCCTGCATAGTTGTTATTGGCAGCTTCAACTCCCTTCAGTTGAAACACAACCCTCACTCACAAGTTTTCCTCTATCCTCAAGATATGTGATAGCAACTGATACATATATAATCCTCGAAGAAAAAAATATCCTATTTTGTCTTCATTTGCTTTATAATACTTATAACTATCATATCAGAACAAGCTGTAATTATGACCTTATACCTGTTGGCAAAATCCTAAGCCAGAAAAAGGGTAGTTCTTATTAACATATCAAAATTGGGCATTTTTATATACACATTTATTCTTATCTTTTCTATGACTGAAAAAGCTACCCATCTTCTTAAAGACCTATGCACGTTAGCTAATGTTAAAATCAATTTTTGTTTTTATGAATATTTTCACTTTGGTCTTTTACTGAGTTTACTTGAGATACAATACTGTACTCTGTACACGGAATAGGAGGAACTATGATTCACTTACATACATATCCACTTTCAGATATTGACTCCCCAAATCCACAGATCATGTGGTTTTCCCAAATTAATACGGTATCTGGTACACTTGAGTGTATAACATTTTAACTGTACAGTGGAACTGTTTGGGGATTTTATTTTTAATTATCGGTATATTCACTACTCAGATATTGAGTATGCTCAGTATATCCATTTATTTATTGTACTACATTAAAGATGCTACTCTTCCCATTGACAGATGGATTCTTTCCCTTGAAATCAGGCTTGCCTTATGACTTTACATGTCTAATAAAATGCAGAGGAAGAGATGTATTGGGAATCCAGGGTAAGATCATAACCAATTTTTTAGGTTCTACCAAGCCTACTTTGAACATTTTGTTGAGTGCACATCCTTGTGGAAGTCAGCTTCATTGAAGAAGTGCAACACTGAAACTACCATGATGTGTGAAGCACAAGCCACATGAAGAATCTCTGGAAGGTGAGACACCATGTAGAGGGAGGAGAGATAAAGATGGAGATGGAGACAGAGATAGAGATAAAGACAGAGATGTAGAGAGACACCAAGGAGCTCTAAGGCTCAGACATGTAAATGAAACAGCCATCATGGAAGAGAATCCTGATGCAGCCATTTTCCCAGCAACCACTCCCTTCACAAACTTCTGACCTCTGAAATTGTAAATAAAATAAAATGTTTGTTTCAAGCCACTAAATGCTGGGATAGTTTGTTATGACACAGTGAGGAAAGAACAATCATTCATTCATTCAGTAAATGTCTTCCCAGAAAATGACTGCATGTTGAGTAATACAAAAATGACCATATTTAAAAAGAAAAACCTCTAGTCTTAAATGAAGAAACATCCTAGTATTCACAATAAAAATTGGTAGGCAAATAGTTACACAAAGACCTGCTAAGAGAAATATTAAAGAAATGTACAGAGTGTTGAGAAGAAATGAAGACATATTTCATTCCAAGTAGGAGCTGGAGAATGAAGTGAAGAATCACAGAGTGGTATCTAAATTGAGTCCTTCTATATTAATGGGAATCCATTTTGTAGATAAAGAAGTAAGACATCTAAGGTACACAGAATAACCTACAAAGGGAAAATGACACATGTTCCATCATAGTATTGGTGAGGTGTCCTAGTATAGATACATAGCATGATATGCACAGGGAGGAAGGGGAAGCAGATTTTGAATGAAGAGAAAATTTATAATTATCAGGTGACTCGTGGGTCATAAATAGTATCTAACAGGTAACAGAATTTTTTTAAAGGATTTTAAAAGTAGTCAAACCACTATTACAAATAGATTCCCAAATATTTGGCAGCACAAGTATATTTCTTGCTCAACAGAGAAGTCCTGACAGCCACGGAATGTCTACCTTAACTGTTAATTGAAGGATGGCAGGGATAGTGCAGAAAAACTGAATGGGAAGAAATCAGAAGGAGCCAAACCATGAGAGACTCTCAATTCTGGGAAACAAACTGAGGGTGGTGGAGGGAGAAGTGAATGGGGGGATGGGGTCACTGGATGATAGGCATTAAGGAGGGCACATGATATGATGAGCCCTGGGTGTTATACGCAACTGATGATTCATTGAATACATTAGAAACTAGTATGTTGGTTAACTGAATTTAAATTTTAAAAAATAAAAATAAAAAGGAAAGATGGCAGTGGGACAGTGATCTTCTGCTCCACACAGTAATTCACAGAATCTGAGTGAGGCAAGCTCCATGTCTTCAGCAAGTGATGTTCAAGGTCACCCTGAGTGCAAACACAGCAAGCAGAAGGGAAAGAGTATGGTGAATCAAGCTGTAAGTCTCTATGAGCCACCCCTGGAAGTGACACGTAACACATCCACCAATACTTCCCTGGTTAGAGGTCAGTCTTAGTACCACACCTAACTATAATGTCATCTAGCCAGATGACCAGAACGAAGAGTTCTTCTGAGCAGCCAGCAGTTTCTGTCACAAGGATAAAATTAATAGATTTTGACAACTAATTAGTGTGACAGAGAAGGTGTTTAGGCTGACAACCAGATTTCTCACTTGGACAATTTAGGGGGTACTCATGTCTTTGAACTAGCATAAGAAATACAGTAAGAAAATGTCACTTACAGATTTTTTTTTTTTTTTAACGATTAAGTGATGTTAACAACAGGTTAACAGGTGTCATCACATCTTGATTTTTTTGGATGAGGAGCCAGAAGTGGTGACAGGTTAAGTAAATTCCCTAAAGACACACAGCTATTAGATGAGAAATTCGATCTATTTTTCAAATAGATCCAAAATCTATTTGATTTCATAGCTCACATTTTTAACTACAAACATGACATCTAAGTTAAAACATTCAGAAAATGGCTGTGAATTGTATTATAATGCACAGAGAACACTTGAAACTGGGCCTATTTCTGAGCTTGCCAAGGGAGAATGCATAGAGAAATAAGAGGACCTAAGAGGAGCAAAGAAAGTCTGCTCAGATGAGTCTCTTAGTCCTGATGCTAGACCACAGCTCCACTGTGGCATGGCTGAAGAAGCTGACAGGCCATGTAAGAACTGCTTGTCTTTGAAAACTGAGGAACGAGTTATAGGGACACTCTAAATTTGAGAAATCCAATACTATAATGTCTAAACCAAGGGCCCATATGAGGTGGGAGGCTAACAGTCTTCATAAATGTAGCTCTCAAATCCCCAATTCAGAGTTTAAGTTGATGACCTGCTAGGCAATACTAGAAACAAAGATCAGGTCTTAGCAAAGAGTCTGTCCTTTGCACTAAACATGCTCATAAAGTTTATGTCTTATTGCTTCCTCTTATATCAGGTTAACTACCGGATACCATCATGTTTGCCTTGTAGACTTCCACTATGCTTCTACTTTGGTATGACAGAGACTACTGTGTTCACAAAGCCTGGGTCCTCTTCCTCCCGAACCCACAACTAGACTATATTTCTCAGACTTCTGATTGAGTGCTATTGGTCAGTGCCATAAAAGTAGACATGGTGCAAGATACTTAAGGGATGCCTTTGTGCACAGTATCTCCCTTCATGCTCTTCCTCCATCCACTAACTGTACATAAATGATTCCAATCCTAGAGTGCATTAGATTCCCAATATGAACAGAGTTGTATAAACAGGTAGACTACAACATGAACAAGAAATACACTCATACACAGTTAAGCTAGGGTAATGTTCAGGATTGTTTGTTACAGCTAATGTTACTTTAATGCATAGAAGGATAATGAAAAACTCCTACAGCTCAGACATGAAGGCAGATAGGATTCTTTTAATGAGGGTGAACATGTTACACTGCAAGTCTTGGGATTGTAGCCATTTATTATATTTCCAAATTTAGGCATTTTCCCTTATGAGTGGTCATTCTAGTCCAACAGAATTCTGTAGAAAACCTTTAAGTGGAGATCAAGGGAGGTCAAAGGCATGAAGAAGAAAAAGGAGTATGAAAGATAAAAAGAAAACTAGGGAGACAGTGGCACAAAAGCCAGGGAAGGGCAGAAATTAATGAAGCAATGAGTGAGCCAGAGTGAAATACCATAGTATTATGGATTAGTTTAAAGAAAGAAAAGAAAAGAAAAGAAAAGAAAAAGAAAAAAGAAAAGAAAAACAAAACAAAACCTTGAATTTACCAGTTGAAGTCATGAGTGACGACTGCTTAGAAAGTATTATTTAGTACTTAGAATGTGCCAGGCAATGTACTAGCAAGAGATGGAAAAAGAAATGAGGAAGACAACAGCATACTTTTTTTGGGTTTGCATTTCATAAGAGTGGCTCTTAATTTGAGTTTATTTGAGGTAGATTAAGTGTAATTAATACAAAAGAAGTAAACACAACAGGGTAAAGAGATAGAGGGTGAAGGGGTAGAGAGTGAATAAACCAATATAAGACAAGCAGCTGAAACAAGCTGAATCTGGAAGGGAGATAGATGAGCTCAGAGATGACAGACAGGGGCCAGATCACATAGAACCCTATAAATAAGGATCAGTATTTGGGTTATTTCTAAGTGTAATAAGAAATCATCAGAATTTACTCTAGCTTTAGAAATTCTAGCATTAGAAATTACTTTGTTTTCTTTAAATATCTGTCTTTCTTCAGTTATACACTTTTGGGGAATATAGACTCAAAGATACTGCAGGTTTGGTTTTGCAAAGCGAATATCACAATAAAAAGAGTCTAATGAATTTTTTAGATTTCCAGTCATAGAAAAGTTATGTTTTATATCTAACTGTGGTGTATCAAGTGTGCAATGTGTCTCTAAAATGTACATACCATAATCTAAAGACACTTTAATCCTGCAATTTGCTAATCATCATCTGAGTTTAGTGAGTGAACTTTTTGCTGGTGGAGAGTCTTGCCTCCATGCTGATGGCTGCTAACTAATTGGTGGAGGTTGCTGAAGTTTGAAGTGGCTGCAGCAATTTCTTAAAATAAGACAACAATGAAGTTTACCACATTGACTGACTTTTCCACTCACAAACAATTTCTCTGTAGCATGTTTGAGAACATTATACCCACAGAACATCTTTCAGAATTGGAGTTAATCCTCTAAAAATCTGTTGCTGCTTTATCAACTAATTTATGTTTTACTCTAAATCTTCTGTTGTCTTCAACAGTCTTCATGGCGTCTTCTCCAGGCATAGATTCCATCTCAAGAAACCACTATTTTTTGTTCAGTCAGAAGAAGTAGCTCCTCAGAGAGAGACTTTTGAGATGTATTTCTTACATAAAAAGACTTGAAGGTTGAAATCACTTCTTGATCCATGGGCTGTAGAATGTTGTATTAGCAGACATGAAAAAATCATTAACCTTGTAATATATCTCCATTAGAGCTCTTGGGTGTCCATCAGAGCTCTTGGGTGACCAGATGCATTGACAGTGAGCAGTCATATTTTGAAATACAGGATTTTTTTTTTTCTGAGCAGTACTTCTCAACAGTGGGCTTAACATATTCGATAAACCATGTTGTAAATAGATGTGCTGTCATCCAGGCTTTGTCATTCCATTTACAGGACATAGGCAGAGTATATTTAGCATAATTTATTATGCTAATATATAATTTATTATGCTAATATTATTATGCTATTATTCCTAAGGGTCCTAGGAATTTTCAGGATATTAAATGAGAACTGGTTCCAATGTAAAGCCACCAGCTGCATTAGTCCCTAGTAAGGGAGTCAGTCAGTCCTTTGAAATTTGAAGCCAATCATCGACTTTTCCTCTCTAGCTATGGAAGTTCTAGTAGGTGTCTTCTTCCAATATAAGGTTGTTTCATCCGTGTTGAAAATCTGTGGTTTAGTGTGGCCAGCTTCATGAATTATCTTGGTAACCTATGGCAGCTTCTACATCAGCACTTGCTGCTTCATCTTGTACTTTGATGTTATGGGGATGGTTTCTTTCCTCAAACATCATGAACCAACATTTACCAGCTTCAAACATTTCTTCTATAGCGTCCTCACCTTTCTCAGTCTTCATAGAATTGAAGAAAGTTAGGGTTTTGCTCTGAATTAGCTTTGGAGTAAGGGAATATTGTGGCTGGTGTGATCTTCTATCCAGATCATGAAAACTTTCTCCAATCATCAGTAAGTCTATTTTTATTTTACTTTCTTATCATTTATGTTTTCATTAGAGTAGCACTTTCAATTTCCTTCAATAGCTTTTTCTTTGCACTCACAATTTGCTTAACATTTTGTCACAAGGGACCTAGCTTTCAGTTTATCTTGGCTTTCAACATGCCTTCCTCATGAAGCGTAATCACTTCTAGCTTTGGATTTAAATGAGATATGTGGGGGCGCCTGAGTGCCTCAGTCAGTTAGGCATCTGACTCTTAATTTTGTCTCAGGTCATGATCTCAGGGTTATAGCATCAAGTCCCACACTCAGCATGAAGGAAAAGGACTGCTTGAGATTTTCTCCCTTTCCTCTGCTCCTCCCCCTGCTTGTACACTCTCTCTCTTCTCTCTAGAATAAATAAAAATAAATAAAATGAGAGACATACAACTCCTCCTTTCACTTGAACACTTAGAAGTCATTGTGGAGTTATTAACTGACCTAATTTCAATATTGCTGCATTTATGGCATAGGAAATTCTGAGGAGGGGGGGGGGGAGAGAGAGAGACCAGGGATTGGCTGGTTTGTGGAACAGTCAGAAAATGGTGGAACATTTATGAATAGCTTGTGATATTATATGAATGTGGCTCAAAACAATTACTACATTGAATATCACTGATCACAGATCATTGTAACAAATGTAAAAGTATAGGATATTACCAAATATGACACAGAGACATGAAGTGAGCAAATGCTGTTGGAAAAATGGCACCAATACACTTCCTCAACTGGAGGGTTACCACAAACCTTCAATTTATAAAAAACGTAATTTTTACAAAACACAATAAAATGAACCACAATACAATGAGGTATACATGTATTGATTTGTCAAACTTTATTTAAAAACTTGTTGGTATTTTTATTAGGATTACATTGACTTCACTTTACTTTAGGGAGAACTGACATCCTCAATTCTCATCCTATACAAGAATGTCATCCTATACAAGAGTCATCCCTTGTTGAGTCATCCTATACAAGAACGAATGGCGTCTCATTTTTAAAGGTCTACTTCAGTAGCTTTCAGGAGTGTTTTAAAGTATTCTTTGTATATGTTTTATGCAATTCTTGTTCATTTTTTTAAGTATTTAATCTTTGTTGCTATTGCAAATAGGTTATTTTTCATATATTATGTCTTCTAGTTGGTTATTATCTACATAGATGAAGGCTAATGATTTTTGCATGGTAATTTTTTTAGCCTACTTTTATTTTATTAGTTTTTTATTATTGTAATATTAGTTAATTGTTAGTTTTAGCAATGATTCTTTTCAGTTTCCAAAGTTCACTGTTATAGCATCTATAAATAGATACACCTTTACTTAAAATATATATATATATGTGTATATATATATATATATATATATCTTTGATTGAGTTGTCTAATTTCTTTGACAAATGTATATAGTAGAATGCTGAATAGTAGTGGAGAAAATGGGCATCCTGGACTTACTTGTTCCTTGTCTTAGTAAAATGTCCTTAGCATTTTCTCATTCTATAAAAAGTAAGATATCCTATTTTCTTGAGTTATTTTGTTTTGTTTTCAATCAGGAAGAAGTACTGAATTTTGTTATAGTTTTAGCATATATGGAAATACATGATTACATTATTTTTCTTTGCCATTTTATCATAGTTTATTATATTAAATGATTTTTTAATATTCAACCAAATTTCTATCACTAGAATAAATTCCACCTGATCAATTATATTATTTTCTTAGTATGGATTTAGATTTCTAACACTTTATCTGGTATTTTTACATTAATATTCACAACAATGTTTCTGTATTTACCAGGTTTATATATAAAGAATTAATAAAAATAATTAGGGGATATAATTCATTACAATTCCCTGAAACCATTCATAGAGCATTAGGTCTATCTGGTCTTTAAGGTTTAATAGACTTTGTAAAAATATCTGGGTTAGTTGCTCTTAGAAGGAAAAGGGAACAGTTATTTAATTACTATCTCGATTTCTTGTACAAAAATCAGTCTCTTTAGATTCTCTTTATAGAATGGGATCAATTTTGATAAACTGTATTTCCACAGAAAGTTATCTGCTTCAATTAGGTTTTCAAATGTATTCACATAGAAATAAACATGGGCAGTCTCACGGTTTTTACAATTTCTTGTTTCAGGGATTCTTCTTTAATCTATTTCATTCTTAGTTTATTTTCTACCTTGCTCAATGATCCTTATTAAATTATCACTTGAGTTAAGCCTCTCACTTGCCTTTGTAATTTAATTGTTGTGGACATAATTTTTTTTTCACGTCCATTTCCTGACTTCTAACAATTCTTTTCATTCCTCATTTTTTTTTCTACTTCTGTTTCTAGTTTTGTTAGTTTCTCATTCATCATGGTTTTTCCTATTGACCAATGCTTGTTGAAACCTATTCATTCAGTTTGGAATGTTGCCTTATAGTTTCTTTTTTCCACAGTTGTGTTTCAAGAAAACTTTTCAAGAGTTGAGTTTGTTGGATCTTATTTCCTGATTTTGTGTGTGTGTGTGTGTGTGCGTGTGTGTGTGTGATAACTCAGAATTAGTTTTGCTTCTATGTATTTTTTTTTTAATTTCCTCTTTGTTCTCTTCATTGACCCATTAGTTGTTTAGTAGCATGCTGTTTAGCCTCCACATATTTATGTTTTTTCCAGGTTGGGGTGTTTTGTTTTTGTTTTTGTTTTTGTTTTTGTATAATTGATTTTTAGTTTCATACAATTTGGCCGGAAAAGATGCTTGATGTGATTTCATTCTTAAATTTATTGAGAGTTGTTTTGTGGCCTAACATAGGATCTCTCCTGGAGAATGTTCCATGTGCTCCTGAAAAGAATGTGTATTCTTCTGGTTTTGGATGGAATGTTTTGCATATATCTCTTTGATTCTTCTGTTCTAAACTATAGTTCAAAGCCACTGTTTCTTTATTGATTTTCTGTCTAGATAAGATTTGTTGATGAACTGGCCATGAGAGATGATGGAAAGAGGGAGTAAGAGCATATTTCTGGCTTGAGTAAACATGTGCTTGGGGGTGACTTTTATTATAATGAGGAAGACTGAAAGACAAAGATATTTATGACTGAAAAATTTTGCTTTGATCTTGTTAACCTTGAAATGTTCAATATGCATCCACTTGGAGTTGCAAACTGGCTTTATTATTCTGAGATTTGGGGATGAAATCAAACATGGAATTACCTTGTTATTTTATCAATGATCTATGACCTCTTATTTCAATGAGTTATCTAAAAAATTAAATATTCCAGAGAAATTTTCATTTTTGAGTTTCTTCCTCTAGATCAGTACTTCATCTTTCATTTACATGTTTTGTTCTTTTACTTTAATTTACTTTCCTCTTACAGTAGCAGGTTTTGCACTGGCCACTATGACTCTTCTTTACCTCATATTCAGGCTGAACTTAAGCAGTTTTGTCCAGATAAGGAGAATTTAGCTGGAATTACTTCTGTACTCTTATTTGAGATTATTTTAATTGTCCTATGCCAGGCTATACTTAACCCGGTAGAGAATGCAGTCATTTATCATAAGGGCATAAATAAATCCTGATGGCTCCCTAATTTGCCAACAGATCCTAGAGGCTCTATTTCTGTCAGTGAGAGTCAGATACCATATTTCATCCCTACTATTTAGCCAGACTCTCTATGGCAACTACTTCTATCTTCACTCAACCATGTTGTGGTTTTCCACCTTTTCTAATCCTCATTCCCAAGTTAAGAAGGGAAAAAAATAATATTCATAAGCCTAATGACTTGGAAACATGATGGTCTAAGTGAGCACTGTGACGATTTTGTTTAGTCAGAGTACAGCTTCTGAGGTTGGGTTAGGGGTACTTAAGAGTAGTATTATCCACAATCTGCCAGTTTTCTTGGCTGTCACCTTTGAGGTATATGACATGAAGTTAAAATCCTTGTTTGTTTAATACTACAAAATTTTTGCCTTAAAATTTTTAAGTTTTGCATGTTATCAAGCACTGGAGAAGGAAGATTTTGTAATCTGGTGTCATCCCACCATCTGTATATGGAAGTCCTAAATTGAAAAATCTACATAATGTAGTAGTTAGAAGTCAGCTACAAGGGTCTAAAGGATTCAGTAAAGGATTCATATCCATAAAGATATGGAGGCAATAGGTCAGGCTATTTTTTTTATTTTCTTAAAAAATAATTTTGAAATTATTAAGAAGAAATAAAATTGAAGCAGGAAAAGAAACAAGTTCAAGTAATTTTTGTTATTTTTAACATTGGAAAGATAGATGCAAGATGCAGGTTTAAACTCAGAATGGAAGATGATTTTTTACCATGACTGTAAAAGTCACTTATATTGTGGGCATTGATTTTTAAACTTTCACAATGAGTATACATCTTATTTTTAAAGTGTTTCATGGGAATCAATGTACCAACGTCTACAAAGCTACCATAAAACTGAGAAGTTTTTTTATTGTTTACTGTGATTTTTTGTTTTTCCTATGCATTCTCAACTATTTGGCCCTTCCTGGGAGGGTTCCAGGAGTAAAACATATGCAACCTGAAGTTAAGTATATAGAAGTAAAGCCAAATTATTCATAGTAGGTAAAAGCATGCAAGTTCTAAAGAACTTATAGATATTTCAAAACACTCTCTATGAGCAGACACTACTCGTTGCTCCGAAAACCTGCAGGCAGGAAAAAAAACACAAAAAAACAAAAAAACACCACAAACAAAACAACAAAAGCAGAAACAAAAACTCTAACGCAGGGATGGCAAATATGTGATAGCAAGTCCTCACTCAGTTCTCATTTGCCAGTGATGGCCTTCACTGACACACCACAGCTCTTCTTTGTGCTGAACAGAATGATCTCAGAATCATTTTTTTAAAAAAATTTTTATTTATTTGAAAGAGAAAGAGAGAACGTGCATGAGCAAGGGGAGAAGGACCCAGGGAGAGGGAGAACCAGTTTTCCTGCTGAGCAGGGAGCCCAACTAGGGGCTTGATCCCAGGACCCCCAGATCACAACCTGAGCTGAAGGTAGACGCTAACTGACTGAGTCACCCAGGTGCCCCAGAATCATTTTTTTTAATTTTAATTAATTAATTCTATTTATTTATTTTAAAGATTCTATTTATTTATTTGACAGAGAGAGAGACAGAGAAAGCAGGAATGCAAGCAGGGGGAGTGGATAGGGAGAAGCAGGCTTCCTGTCCAGCAGGGAGCCCAATGTGGGGCTTGATCCCAGGACCCTGGGGTCAGGCTCCATCCCCAGGGCCCTGGGATCATGATCTGAGGTAAAGGCAGTTGCTTAAAGACTAAGCCACCCAGGCACCCCTCCCTAGAATCATTTTTGATAACGCTACCTCTGTTGTCTTTTTCCACCAACGACAGACTGAGTAGATAATTAAAATGAACGTGAATTTGCCAATGGTGTGTGAAATCACTGGTGTTCAGCTTTGTTTATGTCTTTGATCACCTGACAGCCACCTAAAAACCACTTCTTCTTATGCAACACCCTGAGAAATTGATTTCCTTGTTCTAGAGTGTGGCCTGGGCACCACTGTAGTTTAGAACTCCCTGAGTGATTGTAATATGTAGCCTGAAAAAGTCTGAGATGGACTTTTCTAGCAAACACAGACTGCACATTCAACCTGTGCTGGCCTTCATTCAGGGAACTATAATTTTTTTTATTCAGTCCACTGTAGCTGCTCCTGTAAGGCTAAGGTTTTACTCTCCCCACAGGGTATGTTTCCTGCAGCAACCAAAATATTGCCTCAGCTGACCCAAAGAAGCCTGTCCAAGTCTGAGGGAAACCTCCTTCCTGCCTGGCCTTTGTGCACCCTGTTTTTGTTTTTGTTTTTTTTTACATTAACTAGTCTACATTAATGTGTCTTTATATATATACAAATCTAGTTCCTTATTAAAAAAATAGAGATACCACCTAGGCTGTTTCCTTCATTTTAGAGAAAAGTATATTGAAGATCAGAGCAATCAATGATTTGTAGAAAGTATCAAACTTGACAGAGGCAAAGCTTAGTTGAGAATTCAGTTCACTTTTCTAACTCCCGGGACAGTGGTTTTCTAGGTTTAATATTTCTTAAAATTAATGTTTACTTCCTTCCCTGTTTACTTCCAAATGGTAGAAACAAAAGCATAGGAAACTTTTATTATAATCTGATGCCATCTTCAGAAAAATAGTAACAAACAGCACTCTCTAATTTGATAGAAAGATCCTAAGGAAAAAGTGCTCTAGTCAGCAGGCTTTATTCCCCCTCCCCCCTCCCTGCCCCAAATTCTTACTGACTTGCAGTACTAAAGAGAACAGCAAGGTTTACCATAGCCCTCCTTGCTAATTTCCGATGTCTCAATGAGATTTTTTTCTTCTGAACTTTGACAAATTACTGTGAACTTCTGAGTTTATTGAGACTCAGTCCTCATTTCCAGAATTCATTAAGTCTCACACTACTAAATAATTTATTCTAGAAAATAATGATACTCTAGGTAATAATTGGTTAGATGAATTCAGCAAAGACTGAAGATGTTATAGATCTGGAAACAAAAAAAAACAAAACAAAACAAGAATAATTCCAAACTTAGAAAAGTAATAGGGATGGCACAACTAACTTCATATTTTATGGTAGGCAAATTAGAAATCTTTTTATGTAAAACCTGTAATGAGTACGAACCTTTAATAAATAAAGTATAATAAATAAATGAATAAATAAATAATATGTAGTAAGTGCAAACCCCTACTAAATGAAAAACAGGAACAAAATACAAACTAATCACATAGCAAATAAGCCTAGACCATAGGCATGTAGTGATAACAAACTAACCACATAGCAAGTACCACATAGCAAGTAAGCCTAGACCATATGCGTGTAGTGATAAGATTAGCGCGGAGTAACAAGTTGTAAATATTTTAACTTGTGCGAAATATCGTAAACCAAGACATGTTTACGACGTGTGTATGTTTTTGGTGTGTAAGCATAAGAAAAATAAGTGATGTAATATGTTTATGAAGGAGACTTAGCACAGTATATAAAGAGGCATCGGGTTGGACTGAGGTGAAGCGAGTTCCCTGTTGGGAGAACATCATCGCTGGTGCTACCGACGCCCGAACAATTTCATTGCCGACCACTCGCTGGTTCCCAGTCTCAACTTCTGCGTTGACCTCTCTGTCTGGATTGTGAGGCAACATCTCCTTCTCCGTGACAACGTCAGCGGACCGTGACCGGGCCACGATAGTGGTGCGGACCTCGTCCCAATAAAGATCAAGTGAGTTACATCATATCCATCTCTCTATCTCTTCTTTACACGTTGCGACCTCCTGGCGGGAAGCAGGGGTTTTGCTTGCGACAAAACACAAACTCAATCAAATATTATAAAATAATGAATTGATTTTTTAAAAGTTATTGTTGGGAAAAATTTATTATATAAGACTTTCATTATGACATAACTTACTACCTTAGAGAATCATATCACCAAGATCAAATTACATTCAGAGATGCATATCAACATACAGTAAAAGTCTGACATAAAACAATCAGTGCATGAGGCATTCAAAAGGATTAATCTTCTCTAAGATAATCATATTTGAAGTGCTGTTGTAGTTGTAAATAAGTATTTTTAAAATAAATATATATTCTGGGAAATGTTAGAATTTTTTTTTTATAAACATATATTTTTATCCCCAGGGGTACAGGTCTGTGAATCACCAGGTTTACACACTTCACAGCACTCACCAAAGCACATACCCTCCCCAATGTCCATAATCCCACCCCCTTCTCCCAAACCCCCTCCCCCCAGCAACCCTCAGTTTGTTTTGTGAGATTAAGAGTCACTTATGGTTTGTCTCCCTCCCAATCCCATCTTGTTTCATTTATTCTTCTCCTACCCACTTAAGCCCCCATGTTGCATCACCACTTCCTCATATCAGGGAGATCATATGATAGTTGTCTTTCTCTGCTTGACTTATTTCACTAAGCATGATACGTTATAGTTCCATCCACGTTGTCGCAAATAGTAAGATTTCATTTCTTTTGATGGCTGCATAGTATTCCATTGTGTATATATACCACATCTTCTTGATCCATTCATCTGTTGATGGACATCTAGGTTCTTTCCATAGTTTGGCTATTGTGGACCTGGCTGCTATAAACATTCGGGTGCACGTGCCCCTTTGGATCACTACGTTTGTATCTTTAGGGTATATACCCAGTAGTGCAATTGCTGGGTCATAGGGCAGTTCTATTTTCAACATTTTGAGGAACCTCCATGCTGTTTTCCAGAGTGGCTGCACCAGCTTGCATTCCCACCAACAGTGTAGGAGGGTTCCCCTTTCTCTGCATCCTCGCCAGCATCTGTCATTTCCTGACTTGTTGATTTTAGCCATTCTGACTGGTGTGAGGTGATATCTCATTGTGGTTTTGATTTGTATTTATTTCCCTGATGCCGAGTGATATGGAGCACTTTTTCATGTGTCTGTTGGCCATCTGGATGTCTTCTTTGCGGAAATGTCTGTTCATGTCCTCTGCCCATTTCTTGATTGGATTATTTGTTCTTTGGGTGTTGAGTTTGCTAAGTTCTTTATAGATTCTGGACACTAGTCCTTTATCTGATATGTCGTTTGCAAATATCTTCTCCCATTCTGTCAGTTGTCTTTTGATTTTGTTAACTGTTTCCTTTGCTGTGCAAAAGCTTTTGATCTTGATGAAATCCCAATAGTTCATTTTTGCCCTTGCTTCCCTTGCCTTTGGCGTTGTTCCTAGGAAGATGTTGCTGCGGCTGAGGTCGAAGAGGTTGCTGCCTGTGTTCTCCTCAAGGATTTTGATGGATTCCTTTCGCACCTTGAGGTCCTTCATCCATTCTGAGTCTATTTTCGTGTGTGGTGTAAGGAAATGGTCCAATTTCATTTTTCTGCATGTGGCTGTCCAATTGTCCCAGCACCATTTATTGAAGAGGCTGTCTTTTTTCCATTGGACATTCATTCCTGCTTTGTCGAAGATTAGTTGACTGTAGAGTTGAGGGTCTATTTCTGGGCTCTCTATTCTGTTCCATTGATCTATGTGTCTGTTTTTGTGCCAGTACCATACTGTCTTGATGATGACAGCTTTGTAATAGAGCTTGAAGTCCGGAATTGTGATGCCACCAACGTTGGCTTTCTTTTTCAATATCCCTTTGGCTATTCGAGGTCTTTTCTGGTTCCATATAAATTTTAGAATTATTTGTTCCATTTCTTTGAAAAAGGTGGATGGTACTTTGATAGGAATTGCATTAAATGTGTAGATTGCTTTAGGTAGCATAGACATTTTCACAATATTTATTCTTCCAATCCAGGAGCATGGAACATTTTTCCATTTCTTTGTGTCTTCCTCAATTTCTTTCATGAGTACTTTATAGTTTTCTGAGTATAGATTCTGTGCCTCTTTGTTTAGGTTTATTCCTAGGTATCTTATGGTTTTGGGTGCAATTGTAAATGGGACTGACTCCTTAATTTCTCTTTCTTCTGTCTTGCTGTTGGTGTAGAGAAATGCAACTGATTTCTGTGCATTGATTTTATATCCTGACACTTTACTGAATTCCTGTATAAGTTCTAGCAGTTTTGGAGTGGAGTCTTTTGGGTTTTCCACATATAGTATCATATCATCTACGAAGAGTGATAATTTGACTTCTACTTTGCCGATTTGGATGCCTTTAATTTCCTTTTGTTGTCTGATTGCTGAGGCTAGGACCTCTAGTACTATGTTGAATAGCAGTGGTAATAATGGACATCCCTGCCGTGTTCCTGACCTTAGCGAAAAAGCTTTCAGTTTTTTTCCATTGAGAATGATATTTGCGGTGGGTTTTTCATAGATGGCTTTGATGATATTGAGGTATGTGCCCTCTATCCCTACACTTTGAAGAGTTTTGATCAGGAAGGGATGCTGTACTTTGTCAAATGCTTTTTCAGCATCTATTGAGAGTATCATATGGTTCTTGTTCTTTCTTTTATTGATGTATTGTATCACATTGACTGATTTGCGGATGTTGAACCAACCTTGCAGCCCTGGAATAACCCACTTGGTCGTGGTGAATAATCCTTTTAATGTACTGTTGAATCCTATAGGCCAGTATTTTGTTGAGTATTTTCGCATCTGTGTTCATCAAGGATATTGGTCTATAGCTCTCTTTTTTGATGGGATCCTTGTCTGGTTTTGGGATCAAGGTGATGCTGGCCTCATAAAATGAGTTTGGAAGTTTTCCTTCCATTTCTATGTTTTGGAACAGTTTCAGGAGAATAGGAATTAGTTCTTCCTTAAATGTTTGGTAGAATTCCCCTGGGAAGCCATCTGGCCCTGGGCTTTTGTTTGTTTGGAGATTTTTAATGACTGTTTCAATCTCCTTACTGGTTATAGGTCTGTTCAGGCTTTCTATTTCTTCCTGGTTCAGTTGTGGTAGTTTATATGTTTCTAGGAATGCATCCATTTCTTCCAGATTGTCAAATTTATTGGCGTAGAGTTGCTCATGGTATGTTCTTATAATAGTTTGTATTTCTTTGGTGTTAGTTGTGATCTCTCCTCTTTCGTTCATGATTTTATTTATTTGGGTCCTTTCTCTTTTCTTTTTGATAAGTCGGGCCAGGGGTTTATCAATTTTATTAATTCTTTCAAAGAACCAGCTCCTAGTTTCGTTGATTTGTTCTATTGTTTTCTTGGTTTCTATTTCATTGATTTCTGCTCTGATCTTTATGATTGCTCTTCTCCTGCTGGGCTTAGGGTTTCTTTCTTGTTCTTTCTCCAGCTCCTTTAGGTGTAGGGTTAGGTTGTGTACCTGAGACCTTTCTTGTTTCCTAAGAAAGGCTCGTACCGCTATATATTTTCCTCTCAGGACTGCCTTTGTTGTGTCCCACAGATTTTGAACCGTTGTATTTTCATTATCATTTGTTTCCATGATTTTTTTCAATTCTTCTTTAATTTCCCGGTTGACCCATTCATTCTTTAGAAGGATGCTGTTTAGTCTCCATGTATTTGGGTTCTTTTCAAACTTCCTTTTGTGGTTGAGTTCTAGCTTTAGAGCATTGTGGTCTGAAAATATGCAGGGAATGATCCCAATCTTTCGATACCGGTTGAGTCCTGATTTAGGACCGAGGATGTGATCTATTCTGGAGAATGTTCCATGTGCACTAGAGAAGAATGTGTATTCTGTTGCTTTGGGATGAAATGTTCTGAATATATCTGTGATGTCCATCTGGTCCAGTGTGTCGTTTAAGGCCTTTTTTTCCTTGCTGATCTTTTGCTTGGATGATCTGTCCATTTCAGTAAGGGGAGTGTTAAATTCCCCTACTATTATTGTATTATTGTTTATGTGTTTCTTTGATTTTGTTATTAATTGGTTTATATAGTTGGCTGCTCCCACGTTGGGGGCATAGATATTTAAAATTGTTAGATCTTCTTGTTGGACAGACCCTTTGAGTATGATATAGTGTCCTTCCTCATCTCTTATTATAGTCTTTGGCTTAAAATCTAATTGATCTGATATAAGGATTGCCACTCCTGCTTTCTTCTGATGTCCATTAGCATGGTAAATTCTTTTCCACCCCCTCACTTTAAATCTGGAGGTGTCTTCGGGCTTAAAATGAGTTTCTTGGAGGCAACATATAGCTGGGTTTTGTTTTTTTATCCATTCTGATACCCTGTGTCTTTTGACAGGGGCATTTAGCCCATTAACATTCAGGGTAACTATTGAGAGATATGAATTTAGTGCCATTGTATTGCCTGTAAGGTGACTGTTATTGTATATGGTCTCTGTTCCTTTCTGATCTACCACTTGTAGGCTCTCTCCTTGCTTAGAGGACCCCTTTCAATATTTCCTGTAGAGCTGGTTTGGTGTTTGCAAATTCTTTCAGTTGTTGTTTGTCCTGGAAGCTTTTAATCTCTCCTTCTATTTTCAATGATAGGCCTAGCTGGATATAGTATTCTTGGCTGCATGTTTTTCTCATGTAGTGCTCTGAAAATATCATGCCAGCTCTTTCTGGCCTGCCAGGTCTCTGTGGATAAGTCAGCTGCCAATCTAATATTTTTACCATTGTATGTTACAGACTTCTTTTCCCGGGCTGCTTTCAGGATTTTGTCTTCGTCACTGAGACTTGTAAATTTTACTATTAGGTGACGGGGTGTGGGCCTATTCTTATTGATTTTGAGGGGCGTTCTCTGAACCTCCTGAATTTTGATGCTCGTTCCCTTTGCCATATTGGGGAAATTCTCCCCAATAATTCTCTCCAGTATACCTTCTGCTCCCCTCTCTCTTTCTTCTTCTTCTGGAATCCCAATTATTCTAATGTTGTTTCGTCTTATGGTGTCACTTATCTCTCGAATTCTCCCCTCGTGGTCCAGTAGCTGTTTGTCCCTCTTTTGCTCAGCTTCTTTATTCTCTGTCATTTGGTCTTCTATATCACTAATTCTTTCTTCTGCCTCACTTATCCTAGCAGTGAGAGCCTCCATTTTTGATTGCACCTCATTAATAGCTTTTTTGATTTCAACTTGGTTAGATTTTAGTTCTTTTATTTCTCCAGAAAGGGCTTTTATATCTCTCGAGAGGGTTTCTCTAATATCTTCCATGCCTTTTTCGAGCCCGGCTAGAACCTTGAGAATTGTCATTCTGAACTCTAGATCTGACATATTACCAATGTCTGTATTGATTAGGTCCCTAGCCTTCGGTACTGCCTCTTGTTCTTTTTTTTGTGTTGAATTTTTCCGTCTTGTCATTCTGTCCAGATAAGAGTATATGAAGGAGCAAGGAAAATACTAAAAGGGTGGCAACAACCCCAGGAAAATATGCTTTAACCAAATTAGAAGAGATCCCTAATCGTGAGGGGGGAGAAAGGGGATAAAAAGAGGTTCAAAAAGGAAGAAAGAAAATAAAAAGAAAAAGAAAATAGAAAAGAAAAGAATTAAAAAAAGAAAACAAATAAGAAAAATATAAAAAAGAAAAAATATATATATTAGATAAACTAGTTAAAAAATGTTAAAAAAGAAAAAGGTAAAAGTCAAAAAAAAAAAATTTAACCAGAAGGCGAGAAAAAAAAAACAAAAAATGAAAAAGAAAAAAATTAAATTAACTGCAAGACTAAAAAAAATCACAGGGAAAATCCATGAGTTCCGTGCTTTGCTTTCTCCTCCTCTGGAATTCTGCTGCTCTCCTTGGTATTGAAACCGCACTCCTTGGTAGGTGAACTTGGTCTCGGCTGGATTTCTTGTTGATCTTCTGGGGGAGGGGCCTGTTGTAGTGATTCTCAAGTGTTTTTGCCCCAGGCGGAATTGCACCGCCCTTACCAGGGGCCGGGGTGAGTAATCCGCTCGGGTTTGCTTTCAGGAGCTTTTGTTCCCTGAGCGCTTTCCGTAGAGTTCCAGAGGATGGGAATACAAATGGCGGCCTCCTGGTTTCCGGCCCGGAGGAGCCGAGAGCCCAGGGCCCCACTCCTCAGTGCGCCCTCAGAGAACAGCGCCCAGTTACTCTCGTCTGCCTGACCTCTGGCCGCGCTCCGAGCTCACCGAGCCTGCGACCGGCTCAAGGTAACACCGAGCTGTGAGCTTACTGTCGGCTCTGTCTCTGTAGCCGGCTTTCTCGTTCCAATACCCGCAAGCTCTGCGACACTCAGACACCCCCGATCCTTCTGTGACCCTGGGGGACCTGAGGCCGCGCTGACCCCGCGTGGGCTTCGCCCCGGTTTAGCCTCTGGAGCGATGTCCCTCAGCGGAACAGACTTTTAAAAGTCCTGATTTTGTACTCCGTTGCTCCGCCGCTTGCCGGGAGCCGGCCCCTCCCCCTGGGGTCTATCTTCCCGTTGCTTTGGATTCACTTCTCCGCCAGTCCTACCTTTCAGAAAGTGGTTGTTTTTCTGTTTCCAGAATTGCTGTTCTTCTTCTCTTCGATCTGCCGATGGATTTTCAGGTGTTTTCAATCTTTAGATAAGCTATCTAGCTGATCTCCGGCTAGCTGAAGTAGTCTCAGCCTGCTACTTCTCTGCCATCTTGACTCCTCCAGAATTTTTGTTTAAAATGATTAATAATTTTATAGTGAAAATATTAACTCTGAAATGAAAATCCTTATTATTCCTCAGATATTTGAAACCTAGGTTTAGGCCTATCCATTCAGCATCATAATAGGCAGACAAAATAAGAAAGCACACATAAAGGATTAACAAATAATTTATAATAACAATAATACAATATCAAAGCACTTGCCTTGGATATTTATTTTTAATGAAGATCTATAGATAAATGGTAGAGAGAAAGAACAAAATGATTACAATTAGACATAAAAGAGTAATGATTTCAATAAAATTTCATGTTTGGGAGGTAGTATGGTCTACTCCAAGGAAATATCCAGTACTCTCATTAGCTAGCTCTGTAATCTCAAGAAAATTGTAATATTTGGGAAATGTGTGTGCTTTAACAAAGATAGAGCCTTCAAAATAAATTTGGGTAATGTGGTATGGGTTTGAAGGTTAAACAGAAGGACTTCCTATCACCAAATATTAATACGTCAAGTTGTCCCAGTGCCTGTTATTTCAGAATGACATTCTCTCTTTTGGGTTAAACTTTATCTTATCCTTGGCAGCCCTTCCTGAAAAAAGGAAAGACCACTGCATAAATGAGGAATTCAATGAATGCATTTCCAGACAGTAAGTTGGTAACGATTACTGGGTGGAAAATTTCTTCAAAAAGGATGTAATGAGAATAACATGACCCCAGAGAAGGAAAGAATATCTAAAAAGGGAAAACTATGTTTAGAAGAAGGCATGTATCATAAATCTAAGACTTATATCATAAAATTTCCCAGGACACCCTTATTCATCAAAGAGCAATTTTACTTGAAGTAAAGAGAGCTTTCTTTACTGTCATTTAGTCTTTGGGTTGTTCCAGAATTAAGTCAAGAAGAAACCAGACTGCATTCTAAATATATTATTTGAATATGTGTTATTCAGATACATTAATTTCATTTAAATGTATTGACTTTAAAATGAAAACTGTATTTCATCCAAAAGAAAGACATCTTTTTTTAAGGATTTTATTTATTTGAGAGGGAGAGACAGGACTAGAGAGAGTAAGCACAAGTTGGGGGGTGGTGGCGCAGCAGAGGAAGAGAGAGAAGCAGACTCCCTGCTGAGAAGGGAGCGCCATGACGGTCAATCCCAGGACCCTGGGATCATGACCTGAGCTGACGGTAGATGCTTAACTGACTGAGCCACCCAGGTGCCCTGGAAAGACATATTTTAAGAAGGAAATAAAGCACATAATATAGGTGAACAGATAAAAATTAGCAAAAACAAAAAATGAAAAAACGTCTACACTTTAAGCATTTACCTCACCATTTAAAAATTTCCTGCTATTACAATGTTTCTGAGATAATAGAACTCATCAGAACAGAATTTCAAAGAGATAAAAGGTCAATTCCCCCTTTGCTATAACACTGCCAGCCTTATTGAATCACATCTCCTTATTTTAAATGAAGTTGTCCCTATGCCTTTTCAATCTGTAAAACTTATATAGCAGCATGTTAAAGTGAGGCAGCAGCCTCTAAAAAGAAGCTGAACCTGTGCTAGCCAAGTTGGTAAGATAAGAATCTCACTAATACCAACAGAAGAATTTGGGGTAGAGATGTGGAATGTAGCACTTCTAAAATTCTGAGAAGCACCAGAAATAGCACATTATTTCAGAAAGAAGATCTTATGAATCAATACATTTAGGTTGAAGTATTTTCTGTATAAGGTCATTGTGAGGTATACTTAAGTAAATATAGGTGAATGACATCGTTTTGA
This sequence comes from Mustela erminea, assembly GCF_009829155.1. Lineage (NCBI taxonomy): Eukaryota > Metazoa > Chordata > Mammalia > Carnivora > Mustelidae > Mustela > Mustela erminea. Next base: position 105,109,832 of record NC_045617.1, on the reverse strand, counting down.
GACTAGTATATGGGAAGAAGCAAATATTAATTATAGGTACGTACTTTAAAACTATATAATAGTGAATTTTTCCTGGAAAATCTTTTATTACTAGTCTTGATGGCCAAAACATCTGCTTTGAATATTTATGTTTAATGAAGACTGGTAGAATCAAAGCAAGAGAAAGCAGATAAAGAAGTTATTTCAACAAAAGTTCTTATTTCAGAGACAGTACAGCCGGACTTAAATATATATATATATATATTTATACACACATTTTTATATATACATATATGTATAACACACACACACACACACACACACACACACACACACACACATATACACACACACCAGCTCTGTAATTATTTAGCTGTGCAATGTAAACCAGAGCTTCTCATTTGGAAAAATGTGTGGTTTAACCACAACATAAACACTCAAAATTATTTACTCCCTCTGTATGACCTCCTCATCCTGACAATCTGTTCAAATGTCAACCTTTGATTTTTCAACCCTACTGATTAAAAAGGCCTTCTGTATGTCAGGGATTAGCTTCAGTTGTTCTGAGCTGTCCTGTTGTCCAAAATACCCGTCGAGCCTTCTCTCCCTGAGCATTCCAGGTGGCATAGCATAGTGCTCTGCTCCCTTACTACCTTTCAAATCTCTTTGCCCTTTTTGATGATAGGGTGCAATAAGAATTCATTGTTCCATTATTTGATGCTGTGTATGTCCCTTCCAATTGCAAATTTCTGCATGAAGCAGCACTCAAGCTACTATTCTAAATCAGAGGTTGGCACTTGCATAAATTGGATTTGTAAGCAGGAGCCATTTACAGTTTCTTTGCTTTTAGATTTTATCTAATGAGGAGAAACAAACACATATTCAAAGTTACTTTACTGCTTCTACGAGAAGGGCACGATATGATGGTACAGTTAACTACGGAAAAATATGAAATGAATGCTGAAAGCCAGTGGGTCTCCAGGAGTGGGATCTCTCTCATCTCGTCTCTTAAGTCATCAGATCCCAATGGATGTTTGGTATCAGCAAAACCAATGTACCTGTCCATGCTACATCAGCTCTTTGCAGGGAGGGTTGAAGAGACCTCTTTTTTGGGAAAAAGGTCCAGGCCCTTCTTAGTAGAGCCCAAACACTTGAACATGCTACCTCAACCCCCAGTTACCTTAAAGCTTTCTCATTTAATCCAACTTTTACCATTGAATCAAAATTGGTTTTTGGCAACAGAATTTTACTAATTAGACAGGATTCCAGGAAGCGTCTGAAAGGAGCAAAATTGCCTGTTATTTCAAGCCCAAGAAAAAACAGATTTCCCTAGGATTTACTCAAGCTACAGAACAATGGCATTAAATACTGTTTTGTGTATGGCTTAAATAATCATAATCTTGACAAGCCCAATTTTGATTGTGTCCTGGAAAAGAGACAGCTGAGGTCTTGAAGGAATATAAGTGAAGTAGTCCTCAGCTTACGCAAATCAGGTGAGACCCCAGAGCTGACCAAAGCTAGGAGAGTGGTGGGTAAATTGGATTGGTGAGGATAGGTGGTAGCGTGCAGAAGATAGAAAATACTGAATGGAATACAGCTATTGCCACATGTATATTTTCTCTTTATTCTCAACATTTATCTTTTTAATTTTATCTAACATAACCATTTCCTTCAGAAAAAAAAGTTAGAAACTACCCCAAAATTCTGTTAGAAGATTGACTGATGCATATGAATGAAATGATATAGCTATTAAATGCTTTTGTTGAGTAATACTTAACACTGAAAACATATGCATGATATATTCTTGAGTCAAAAAATGGTTATGCAAGAATAAATAAAAAGTAATATTTCAGAAATTATTTTTGTATATATATAATCTGTAATCATGTCAGAAGATAAAAAGAATATGCAGGAAAAAATAGCAGTAATTTTTTTTTTCCATTATAGCTGTTTTGTGTCTTTTTTTGCTTCTTTAGGCTCAAACAGCTCTTGGTTTAAGGAAATTCTTTTAGGACTTGTTTTTGTTTCGAGAGACATATCAGTTTTCCTCTGGGGGCTCACAATACTATAAGGAAGCCTGACAACACAATCAATATAAATTATAAAATCAGGGCAACAACAATGACAGAGTCAAGATAATATGCTGTTATACTGGAGAATATAGACTCACCTAGGAAGTGACATCAGGATTGAAATAAATGCAGAAGTGCTTTGCAAAAGGTAATGTGTTTATACTAAAAAAGTATTTATATGTTAAATTCTGGAGAAAGATCTCTCTGATGGCCATCTTCTGAACAAGACACAAATAATTAATAGTTAATTAAAATAACTAATTATGACTCAAGTTTGGTGCTGTAATTCAGTAATCTATTTACCACACCCACATTAATATTATATTTATAGCAAGACTGAATTCTTAAACAATGGTATGCTCTTTTAACAAAAAATGTAATATTACTTCAGTAAAATAAATGGAGAAATTTATCAGATTGATTTTAAGAATACATTCATCCAAGTGTAAACTGATGGACAAATAGGCTGATGATAATTTCATTAAGTAATGAAAGCAGGATTAAGAAAGTCCTGAAAACCTATAATGTGATTCAGAGGAAGCTGTTTTAAAATTGTTCCTTCCTAGTCCCATTATTCATTTCTAATACATATTTTATATATTCTAAATTTGAAATTGCTATTAAAAAATAACACAACGAAAGTGTTTATGAAATGTATGGTTATAAGATGAAATCTACAAGCTCCCTGATATCCAAGGCCTACTCCTTGGAAGTGCCATCACTGTTGATGGGAAGGGGGCTTATGTTTTTTTATAAATTTTCAATGGATAGACATGTGTATGTAGACACCATAGAAACACAGAGGGACATGTACAAATTCATCTAAACAAACAGGATTATACAATACACACCACACTGTAACATTTGTTAATCATTAATAATTTCCTAACCAGAAAGATAATAGAATGAATTTGTAAGCCCATTTATATTTATCCCCTTACTTTTTAACAGCAGCCTTTGTATATATAAAACTACCACCACACTCTCCCCCTTATTGCCATATGACTTATGCCCTGCTCTTCTGGTCACACTTTAAATGTCACCTGTTCAGAGTTCTATCTTGACCCCCCCTTACCTAATTTAGGCTTCCTATTTCCTCTATCATGCTCCTTAATTTTGTTTTCTTCATAGTATGCATTATAACCTGAATATATGTATATGAATACATATATATATAAGCAAAAATTTGTTATTTGTTTTCCATGACTTCCACTAGAATGTAAGCCTTTATCTTATTCATTTTGGCCTACTTACAAAGTTTAGGACTAAGCCTGACTTATAACATATTATAAGTACTTATTGAGTAAATGATCAAATTTAGTCACTTTTTTGGTAAATATTTATCCTAGTTATCTCAAGATTACAAGCAATACTGGAAATAAGATCTTTTCATTATTTCTATAATTCAAGTATGTGTGTAAAAAATACCAGTAGTCAACTGGCTAGATTAAAGAATTTGTACATTTAAAAATGTTGATAAACAGGAGGAGTCAAGATGGCGGAGAAGTAGCAGTCTGAGACTACTACAGCTGGCAGGAGATCAGCTAGATAGCTTATCTAAAGATTGCAAACACCTGCAAATCCATCAGCAGATCGAAGCGAAGAAGAACAGCAATTCTGGAAACAGAAAAACAACCACTTTCTGAAAGGTAGGACTGGCGGAAAAGTGAATCCAAAGCGACGGGAAGATAGACCCCGGGGGGAGGGGCCGGCTCCCGGGCAAGCAGCGGAGCAACTGCGCACAAAATCAGGACTTTTAAAAGTCTGTTCCACTGAAGCACATCGCTCCAGAGGCTAAACCAGGGCTAAGCCCACGCAGGGTCAGCATGGCCTGAGGTCCCGAGGGTCACAGAAGGATCAGGAGTGTCTAAGGGTCGCAGAGCTTGCGGGTACTGGAACGAGAAAGCCGGCTACAGAGACAGAGCCGACAGTAAGCTCACGGCTCAGTGTTACCTTGAACCGGTCGCAGGCAGCTCGGAGCACGGCCGGAGGTCAGGCAGACGGGAGTAACTGGGCGCTGTTCTCTGAGGGCGCACTGAGGAGTGGGGCCCTGGGTTCTCGGCTCCTCCAGGCCGGAGACCAGGAGGCCGCCATTTGTATTCCCGTCCTCCGGAACTCTACGGAGAGCGCTCAGGGAACGAAAGCTCCTGAAAGCAAACCCGAGCGGATTACTCACCCCGGCCCCTGGTAAGGGCGGTGCAATTCCGCCTGGGGCAAAAACACTTGAGAATCACTACAACAGGCCCCTCCCCCAGAAGATCAACAAGAAATCCAGCCGAGACCAAGTTCACCTACCAAGGAGTGCAGTTTCAATACCAAGGAGAGCAGCAGAATTCCAGAAAGGAGAAAGCAAAGCACGGAACTCATGGCTTTTTCACTGTGATTTTTTTTAGTCTTTCATTTAATTTAATTTTTTTCTTTTTCATTTTTTGTTTTTTTTCTCCCTTTCTGGTAAATTTTTTTTTAACTTTTACCTTTTTCTTTTTTAACATTTTTTAACTAGTTTATCCAATATATATATTTTTTCTTTTTTTTTCTTTTTTCTTTTTTTTTTTTTGTTTATTCCTTTTTTAACCTCTTTTTATCCCCTTTCTCCCCCCTCACAATTAGGGATCTCTTCTAATTTGGTTAAAGCATATTTTCCTGGGGTTGTTGCCACCCTTTTAGTATTTTCCTTGCTCCTTCATATACTCTTATCTGGACAAAATGACAAGACGGAAAAATTCAACACAAAAAAAAGAACAAGAGGCAGTACCGAAGGCTAGGGACCTAATCAATACAGACATTGGTAATATGTCAGATCTAGAGTTCAGAATGACAATTCTCAAGGTTCTAGCCGGGCTCGAAAAAGGCATGGAAGATATTAGAGAAACCCTCTCGAGAGATATAAAAGCCCTTTCTGGAGAAATAAAAGAACTAAAATCTAACCAAGTTGAAATCAAAAAAGCTATTAATGAGGTGCAATCAAAAATGGAGGCTCTCACTGCTAGGATAAGTGAGGCAGAAGAAAGAATTAGTGATATAGAAGACCAAATGACAGAGAATAAAGAAGCTGAGCAAAAGAGGGACAAACAGCTACTGGACCACGAGGGGAGAATTCGAGAGATAAGTGACACCATAAGACGAAACAACATTAGAATAATTGGGATTCCAGAAGAAGAAGAAAGAGAGAGGGGAGCAGAAGGTATACTGGAGAGAATTATTGGGGAGAATTTCCCCAATATGGCAAAGGGAACGAGCATCAAAATTCAGGAGGTTCAGAGAACGCCCCTCAAAATCAATAAGAATAGGCCCACACCCCGTCACCTAATAGTAAAATTTACAAGTCTCAGTGACGAAGACAAAATCCTGAAAGCAGCCCGGGAAAAGAAGTCTGTAACATACAATGGTAAAAATATTAGATTGGCAGCTGACTTATCCACAGAGACCTGGCAGGCCAGAAAGAGCTGGCATGATATTTTCAGAGCACTACATGAGAAAAACATGCAGCCAAGAATACTATATCCAGCTAGGCCTATCATTGAAAATAGAAGGAGAGATTAAAAGCTTCCAGGACAAACAACAACTGAAAGAATTTGCAAACACCAAACCAGCTCTACAGGAAATATTGAAAGGGGTCCTCTAAGCAAGGAGAGAGCCTACAAGTGGTAGATCAGAAAGGAACAGAGACCATATACAATAACAGTCACCTTACAGGCAATACAATGGCACTAAATTCATATCTCTCAATAGTTACCCTGAATGTTAATGGGCTAAATGCCCCTGTCAAAAGACACAGGGTATCAGAATGGATAAAAAAACAAAACCCAGCTATATGTTGCCTCCAAGAAACTCATTTTAAGCCCGAAGACACCTCCAGATTTAAAGTGAGGGGGTGGAAAAGAATTTACCATGCTAATGGACATCAGAAGAAAGCAGGAGTGGCAATCCTTATATCAGATCAATTAGATTTTAAGCCAAAGACTATAATAAGAGATGAGGAAGGACACTATATCATACTCAAAGGGTCTGTCCAACAAGAAGATCTAACAATTTTAAATATCTATGCCCCCAACGTGGGAGCAGCCAACTATATAAACCAATTAATAACAAAATCAAAGAAACACATAAACAATAATACAATAATAGTAGGGGAATTTAACACTCCCCTTACTGAAATGGACAGATCATCCAAGCAAAAGATCAGCAAGGAAAAAAAGGCCTTAAACGACACACTGGACCAGATGGACATCACAGATATATTCAGAACATTTCATCCCAAAGCAACAGAATACACATTCTTCTCTAGTGCACATGGAACATTCTCCAGAATAGATCACATCCTCGGTCCTAAATCAGGACTCAACCGGTATCGAAAGATTGGGATCATTCCCTGCATATTTTCAGACCACAATGCTCTAAAGCTAGAACTCAACCACAAAAGGAAGTTTGAAAAGAACCCAAATACATGGAGACTAAACAGCATCCTTCTAAAGAATGAATGGGTCAACCGGGAAATTAAAGAAGAATTGAAAAAAATCATGGAAACAAATGATAATGAAAATACAACGGTTCAAAATCTGTGGGACACAACAAAGGCAGTCCTGAGAGGAAAATATATAGCGGTACGAGCCTTTCTTAGGAAACAAGAAAGGTCTCAGGTACACAACCTAACCCTACACCTAAAGGAGCTGGAGAAAGAACAAGAAAGAAACCCTAAGCCCAGCAGGAGAAGAGCAATCATAAAGATCAGAGCAGAAATCAATGAAATAGAAACCAAGAAAACAATAGAACAAATCAACGAAACTAGGAGCTGGTTCTTTGAAAGAATTAATAAAATTGATAAACCCCTGGCCCGACTTATCAAAAAGAAAAGAGAAAGGACCCAAATAAATAAAATCATGAACGAAAGAGGAGAGATCACAACTAACACCAAAGAAATACAAACTATTATAAGAACATACCATGAGCAACTCTACGCCAATAAATTTGACAATCTGGAAGAAATGGATGCATTCCTAGAAACATATAAACTACCACAACTGAACCAGGAAGAAATAGAAAGCCTGAACAGACCTATAACCAGTAAGGAGATTGAAACAGTCATTAAAAATCTCCAAACAAACAAAAGCCCAGGGCCAGATGGCTTCCCGGGGGAATTCTACCAAACATTTAAGGAAGAACTAATTCCTATTCTCCTGAAACTGTTCCAAAACATAGAAATGGAAGGAAAACTTCCAAACTCATTTTATGAGGCCAGCATCACCTTGATCCCAAAACCAGACAAGGATCCCATCAAAAAAGAGAGCTATAGACCAATATCCTTGATGAACACAGATGCGAAAATACTCAACAAAATACTGGCCTATAGGATTCAACAGTACATTAAAAGGATTATTCACCACGACCAAGTGGGTTATTCCAGGGCTGCAAGGTTGGTTCAACATCCGCAAATCAGTCAATGTGATACAATACATCAATAAAAGAAAGAACAAGAACCATATGATACTCTCAATAGATGCTGAAAAAGCATTTGACAAAGTACAGCATCCCTTCCTGATCAAAACTCTTCAAAGTGTAGGGATAGAGGGCACATACCTCAATATCATCAAAGCCATCTATGAAAAACCCACCGCAAATATCATTCTCAATGGAGAAAAACTGAAAGCTTTTTCGCTAAGGTCAGGAACACGGCAGGGATGTCCATTATCACCACTGCTATTCAACATAGTACTAGAGGTCCTAGCTTCAGCAATCAGACAACAAAAGGAAATTAAAGGCATCCAAATCGGCAAAGTAGAAGTCAAATTATCACTCTTCGTAGATGATATGATACTATATGTGGAAAACCCAAAAGACTCCACTCCAAAACTGCTAGAACTTATACAGGAATTCAGTAAAGTGTCAGGATATAAAATCAATGCACAGAAATCAGTTGCATTTCTCTACACCAACAGCCAGACAGAAGAAAGAGAAATTAAGGAGTCAGTCCCATTTACAATTGCACCCAAAACCATAAGATACCTAGGAATAAACCTAACCAAAGAGGCACAGAATCTATACTCAGAAAACTATAAAGTACTCATGAAAGAAATTGAGGAAGACACAAAGAAATGGAAAAATGTTCCATGCTCCTGGATTGGAAGAATAAATATTGTGAAAATGTCTATGCTACCTAAAGCAATCTACACATTTAATGCAATTCCTATCAAAGTACCATCCACCTTTTTCAAAGAAATGGAACAAATAATTCTAAAATTTATATGGAACCAGAAAAGACCTCGAATAGCCAAAGGGATATTGAAAAAGAAAGCCAACGTTGGTGGCATCACAATTCCGGACTTCAAGCTCTATTACAAAGCTGTCATCATCAAGACAGTATGGTACTGGCACAAAAACAGACACATAGATCAATGGAACAGAATAGAGAGCCCAGAAATAGACCCTCAACTCTACAGTCAACTAATCTTCGACAAAGCAGGAATGAATGTCCAATGGAAAAAAGACAGCCTCTTCAATAAATGGTGCTGGGACAATTGGACAGCCACATGCAGAAAAATGAAATTGGACCATTTCCTTACACCACACACGAAAATAGACTCAGAATGGATGAAGGACCTCAAGGTGCGAAAGGAATCCATCAAAATCCTTGAGGAGAACACAGGCAGCAACCTCTTCGACCTCAGCCGCAGCAACATCTTCCTAGGAACAACGCCAAAGGCAAGGGAAGCAAGGGCAAAAATGAACTATTGGGATTTCATCAAGATCAAAAGCTTTTGCACAGCAAAGGAAACAGTTAACAAAATCAAAAGACAACTGACAGAATGGGAGAAGATATTTGCAAATGACATATCAGATAAAGGACTAGTGTCCAGAATCTATAAAGAACTTAGCAAACTCAACACCCAAAGAACAAATAATCCAATCAAGAAATGGGCAGAGGACATGAACAGACATTTCTGCAAAGAAGACATCCAGATGGCCAACAGACACATGAAAAAGTGCTCCATATCACTCGGCATCAGGGAAATACAAATCAAAACCACAATGAGATATCACCTCACACCAGTCAGAATGGCTAAAATCAACAAGTCAGGAAATGACAGATGCTGGCGAGGATGTGGAGAAGGGGAACCCTCCTACACTGTTGGTGGGAATGCAAGCTGGTACAACCACTCTAGAAAATAGCATGGAGGTTCCTCAAAATGTTGAAAATAGAACTGCCCTATGACCCAGCAATTGCACTACTGTGTATTTACCCTAAAGATACAAATGTAATGATCTGAAGGGGCACGTGCACCCAAATGCTTATAGCAGCTATGTCCACAATAGCCTAACTATGGAAAGAACCTAGATGTCCATCAACAGATGAATGGATCAAGAAGATGTGGTATATATACACAATGGAATACTATGCAGCCATCAAAAGAAATGAAATCTTGCCATTTGCGACAACGTGGATGGAACTAGAGTGTATCCTGCTTAGCGAAATAAGTCAAGCAGAGAAAGACAGCTATCATATGATCTCCCTGATATGAGGAAGTGGTGATGCAACATGGGGGCTTAAGGGGGTAGGAGAAGAATCAATGAAACAAGATGGGATTGGGAGGGAGACAAATCATAAGTGACTCTTAATCTCAGAAAACAAACTGAGGGTTGCTGGGGGGAGGGGTTTTAGGAGAAGAGGGGTGGGGTTATGGACATTGGGGAGGGTATGTGCTTTGGTGAGTGCTGTGAAGTGTATAAATCTGGAGATTCACAGACCAGTACCCCTGGGGATAAAAATATATGTTTATAAAAAATAAAAAATTAAAAAAAGATGTTGATAAACATTGCCTTCTGAAACTCACAGCAGTATGCACTCTCACCAATAGCATCAGAGAAGATTATTTCCAATACCTTGAATAAAACTCATTGTTATCAAACAACTTAATCTCTGCCTATCTGATAAATAAAAAACATCTCATAGTTCTTTATATATTTTTAAAACATTTTATTTATTTATTTGACAGAGAGAGAGATCACAAGCATGCAGAGAGGCAGGCCGAGAAAGAGGGGGGAGCAGGCTCCCTGCTGAGCGGAAAGCCTGATGTGGGGTTTTATCCCAGGACCCTGAGATCATGACCTGAGCTCAAGGCAGAAGCCTAACCCACTGAGCCACCCAGGCGCCCCTCATAATTCTTTATATTTATGCTGCATTTATTATGATAAAGTTTCACAGCTTTCTATGGTATACACACACAATGGAATATTACTCAGCCATAAAAAGATGAGATCGTGCCAACTGTGATGACATGGATGGACCTAGAAAGTATTATGCTAAGTGAAATAATTCAGACCTTGAAAGACAAATGCTATATTATTTCACTTATATGTGAAATCCTAAACAAACAAACAAACAAAAGAAGAAACAAACAAAAAAGCAGAAACAGACCCATAAATATAGAGAACAAAGTGGTGGTTGCCAGAGGGTATGAGGGTGGCAGGAAGGACAAAATGGATGTGGGGAAGTGGGAAGTATAGTAGCCACTGGTTATGGAATGAATAAATCATGGAGGTGAATGGTACAATATAGGCAGCATAGCCAATGGTACTGGAATAGCATTGTATTGTGACAGATGGTACATACACTTCTAGTGAGCAAAGCATAGTGTATACTTGTCTAATCACTACATTGTGTATACCTGAACCTAATGTACATTGTATGTCAATGATACTTAATTTTAAAAAATTAAATTTAATTTTTTAAAAGTTCCACATCTTTCTACATTTAAATTTACTTTGTGGTGACCTCAATGTTACACAATTTAACCATTTGTCTTGTGAGCTACTAGTCTTTTTCTTAGTTACTTGCAAAAGCTATTTGTACATTAAAGAAATTCTTCCTTAGTTAACTATGTGAACTAATTTTCCTAGAATTTCCTTTGTGTTTAAAAATTCTGTAATGATATTTTTCTGCACAAGTGTTTAAAATTTATGTAGGCAAACTTATCAAAGGCTTCTAGGCTATTATTCATTTTCTGTAAGTGTTTTAAATGATTTCATTAGAAATGGCCAAACCATTTCTTGAAGATATTAGGTAAGAATTATATACATAGGTGATGAACAAATCCACAGTCATATCCAGAAATTAAAATCATAAATGTGAAGCTGCAAATTAAAAGGCAAATGAGATGAAAGCAGTAGCCTTGAAAGAATGATTCATCCTAGGCTTGATTTTTAAAAAAACAAGTAGGCTTGATTTTCTTTAAAAGATTTTATATATTTATTTCAGACAGGGAAGGAGAGAGAGAGAGAGAGAGAAAGCACGCGTGCATGTTTGGGGGAGGGGGCTGGGCTGCTGAGGGAGAAGCAGATCCTCTGCTGAGCAGGGAATCCCAATCCAGGACTCCATCCCAGGACCCTGAGATCATGACCTGAGCGAAAGGCAGATACTTAACCAACTGAACCACCCAGGTGCCCCGAAACAGCCTTGATTTTTAAAAACTGTTTAAAAATAAGAGAATGAAATTTAGTAATGTCTAAAATTTAAGTGCATTTTTCATAGATGAAATTCCATACAAATGTTCTTGAAATAAGCTTACTATTTTGGAAGGAGAATTTAAGAGAAAAAATAGAACTTTAAAAGCTGAGAGAAAAAAGTTTATTTTTTCTGAGAATCCATGTGGTTTAGAGATGGTACAAGTAATACACTCAGAACGGTTTTAAGTAAGTAGCTTATTTATATCTTGAGTTAATCCACAAAGGATTTAGGATGGTTTATAAAAACACAACTAACAAAATAGTAAAACATAAATAAAATATAAGGATCAAGGAAAATATAAATTAGAATAGAAGGAACAGACCAAGGGGAAAGAGAACACAGATAAGCAGATGTAAGGTCCAAAATGGTTGTTATAACTGAGACATAAATTTGTGTCTAACATCCCAAAAAGTCAAAGCAAAATGGAAGGTATTGTTAGTTACATGGTTTTCATTATCTATGAGAAGAAAATAATCCAGATCTTTGGGAGAAGCAAACCTATTCTTAGATAACATTTTAAAACATATTTCTTATGTAGATAAGCAACATGTAATTTTTGAGTTGGAACTTAAATCTTTAACTGGAAATAAAATTCATCTGTCACATATGCAGTTGCCTCCAGTACTCCATCTATAGCCATGACACAGCATTTTACCTCCCAAGGTCAGTCATTGATTTGTGTTTTCATTTCTCTCTGGCAGACAGCAGACTGTAGCCCTCTTGGAGCTCATAGTGTAGTCAGGGAAATGGAATCCCCAGAGATGAGAAAGGGATAGAGCAGGGTAGGAGCTTGGGGTTTAAACAGAACTAGAAGATGGGCATCTGAGTGGCTCAGTCCTTAAGTATCTGCCTTTGGCTCAGGTCATGATCCCAGCGTCCTAGGATGGAGCCTGCATCCAGCCTGCATCAGGCTCCCTGCTCTGCGGGAAACCTGCTTTCCCTCTCCCACTCCCGATGCTCATGTTCCTGCCCTTGGTGTCTCTGTCAAATAAATAAATAAAATCTAAAAAAAAAAAAAAAAAACACACAAACAAACAAACAAACAAAACCAGAAGAATGGGAAAGGTTTTCCTTGCAAGATGGAATCTGAACAGAATCTGGAAAAATTTGCACAAACCTTCAAGGTTAAAGAAGAAGGAAAGGTCATTTATAATTCCATAAGATTATAAAATGAAGGCAATTTCAATATATATTAAAAGCATATAAATTCAAATGGGTTTATATTTTGATCCAATAGATAGAATTAGTCTTTTCCATTAGGTTTTTTTAATATTCAGTAGACCCACAATATTTCTTAAAGCAAATCTCGGATAAATTGAATAACTTTAAATAGAAAATTGAATTGTAAAAAAGTATCATCATCTTGGTTGACCTTTCCCAGGAAGATATTTAGTTGCTGATGTTGAAAACTTGCTTTACACACAGGAGACCTCTATGGAAACTCTCCACCCATCTTCTGTCACATCACCTATTTCATTTTCTTCATTACAGTTCTGACTCTTTGAAATTATCTTTATTAGTTGTTGATTGTCTCCTACATAATGTACACTTCACAAAGGCAAATTTACAATGTTCTCAGCATTGCTCAATAAATATATTTTGACTAAATAGATGGATTCAGAGGTTCATGATATAAATTTAAGTAGACAATTTTAAAAATGGAGAAGAGGCAAGGTCAGGCCTCAGTGTAGGAAAAAAGACACCATGTCCCCTGGCAAGTACCTATCACTAAACTGTTATTTTGATGGCTGCTTCCCATAGCTGCAATATCATAGATTTTAAAGATGTCCATTTCTTTACCTATCTAAATTCTCTAATGTTGTCCAGGACTTGATTTTTGAAGATCACAGCACTGAATTATGTAACTATATTGGGGGAAGCTAGCAAACTTGGAGCACTCTTTTCTCTGACCCCCAACATTTGTTAAGAACTAATAATAAGAAAGAAAGTGTGTCTTAATTTGCTGAGTACAACCTTGTAGAAGAGGTAGCATATTTACCCAATGTTTGCCAGTAGGGGGAAAAAAAACCCACAAAAAATGAACTTTGCAATTAGAGGTAAGTTGAAAATTGTAGGCTTGGCCACAAACTAAGGTGCAAACACTCATGATCATGAGAATTGTTTTGTGACGTAAAGAAGTCTTCTATGAGGTCATGATTTCTAAGTGTTCAAGCAGAGATACATACAAGATCAGATCTTGTATGTAACTGAGAACTTTTCCAGAGGCTAGGCTTCATTTGAGGTATAGTGTGTTCACTAGTGGGGGATGCGTGACAAAAATAAATTAGAGTATTAATTGATTTGTGAATCAATTGTGGTTTAGGGCCAACAAAACATGGTTAATACATTGCAGCTCAGAGCCTAAATTAATCGGATTAAAAACCATATATTGTTTTTTACAAATTAATTTTCTCCATGTGTTGCTTTCTGGTATGTCAAGACACACCTGTGTCATGATTAAAAGCTCACTAGCTTAGCACATGCTCATCTCTTTGACCTTAAAAAAAAAAAAAAGCATAAACAAGTTTCTTGTAGCTATTCACAGTTGTACTTTCAGTGCCTAACATCCCATGAATCATTCTATGTAGGGGAATAGTTCTACTCTGGTATACTGATAACTTTGCACAAGTCCACACACACCATGTAGGCAAGGATCGACTGAAATCTATGCCCAAGTCTTTGTGAAATACACTGATTTCTCTGGAACACGGAAAGATAAGGAGCTTGGTGAGGAGATGCCATAAGGCCATTTCTCATCCACATCCCCATCTTGAGGGAACTGCCACAATCTGTTTCTATATTCCATTTCCCTAATTTCTGTTGGACACAGGACTTTCTACCTTATCTTCCTCTATGGTACAATTAAAGGCTTTAAAACCCCTTGGTTTAGTGTTTAGTGTTGACTCTTCAAAGTCAGAGCAAACCACCACCCAAGAGCTGCCTGTTTCCTGCCTTTCTGGTTGGTATCTTCCTGTAGGTCTTAGGACACAGAAGCTGACAACATGCAGAACTTGCTGCTGCCATTCGTGCAAGTAATATATTGTCTGAATTCATTCAGAACATTTTCCTTACTAGCCAGATCCACTGAAGTGTGGCAAGGCAAACTAGCAGCTCCAAAAGTGGGTATGGTGGCCCCGGTAGCCACCATGTTGCTGCCTAATGACTGTCACATAACTTAGTATTTTATACTCAGCAAGAGTTACCCTATCCCCAGCCCCTTCTTCTGCCTGCCTGAACTTGGTAATCAGACTATAGTCTTTTGGAATGTCATGGAACTTAAACCGGGGTTTCCAACAAACAATATTCACTTATGATATACCCCCTTCCTACTTGTGCATTACAACATGGTCCTCTGATTTTGAGTTACACCTCAGAGGACAGGTAGGACAATGTGTTGTGGAAATCTCATCTTTCTCTGACATCTGCTGCCCAAGATACTCCCACATACATGCATCTGACATTGCTGCCCAAGATACTCACACATACATGCATGGAGATGAATTATCTCTGTTTTCCAATCTGAGCTCCATCTTGAATTAAACAAACTTTGCTTTTGAGTTTTGTGTATGTATAATCCATTGATGCACATACATTTCAAAGAACTGCCTCTTCTAATAGCATAGTGGTCCCTCTATGTCTTTACAATGTTTGCTGCATGAGAAATTTACAAATATATCACAGAGTTTGATTATCCAAAAGCTTATCATGTATACAAATATTAGAGCCTTCATATCCTATATTTGATAAGGTTCAAAGACTAACAAATCTTCCTAATGATTCATTATTCTTTCAAAATCCCCTGAGTAGGAAAAAGTATTAAAGATGACCATTTCTCTGTAATCACTACATTTGTAGTTCGCGACAAAAGAAGAGAGAGAGCAGCATATCATTCTAAAAAGGATGTCCTAACAGCACCTTAACAGGTGTGAAGAAGAAATATAACAAGAATCTAAAATTTGGTTTAAAACTGACACAAAGATCACCACAGCAACTTTTCTCTAAGAATACTATCACAGCTTTTGTTAAAAAATATTTATATCTTTCTGATTAAAACAGTTTTATATGTATATGTGTATTTACTGTATATACATAAATGTATAAAGATCATATTTAATCATCATATTACTAAGTATATAAAAATGAGTTAACTAAATTAAGTGGAAGATGATCAGTTATTCCACAATGTGCATACAAAATATATAATTTATAGAAAAATACTTATAAGTGGTAAAGCAAGATATAAATATAGTATAATCCAAATATACATTTCATTTATAGATAAAGATACACAAATATAGAGTAAAGCTTTTGAAAAATTTAATCTAGTTGCTATTAGCTATTTGTGCTATCTGGAGCAGGGAGTATTAAGAAGTTACGTGTTTTTTACACTGCTTTTCTAATTTTTCCAACATGCATTTTATACATATTGGTGACAACACTTTTTAAAATAAGCACACGGTATACTCATTTCTCTCCCCTCCCTCTTCCTCCTCCACTTTCTCCTCCTCCTTTTGATAAACTGTTCTATGAGTCTTAACTCATGTATTCTGATAACTACCATCACCAAAAGAATATAGAACAATTTCAACACCCCCAAAGAATTCCCTCCCTTCTTCCTTTGTACTCAGACTCTCTTCCTACTCCAGATCCTTGTCACTTGTCACTGATCTGTTCTCTACTCCTATAGCTTTGCCTTTTCCAGAATATCAAGTAAATGGGTAACCCAATTTTTATTTTCACCTTAAATGTTTTCATATTGTTTCAAATTAAGAAATGAGGTTTTTCACAGAATTATTTATTTACAAAATGATTATATTATAAGAAGTAAGTTCTGGATTCAGAATTGCTTATTCAATGGCATACCTTTTGATTGATTCATAGGTATTTCAAATTGCTTTCCAGGAGTTCAGCATCAATTTTTGCCTCTACAATTAGTGTACAAGGCTGCTCTAAGAAAATGCTTTGCTATCATAGATTGAAAATATGGCAGGTAAAAATTACATTCTATTCACCTGATTTTTTTTCATTACCAATTTGTTAGATTTTTTTTTCTAAGCATGTTATTAGCCATGTACATTTTCTTCTATGACTCATTGGTTCCTATCTTTTGTTTACATTTTCTAGGCTATTAGTGATATTTTTAATTATTAACTTGTAGAGGGGACCTGTGTGGCTCAGTCAGTTAAACATCTGCCTTTGGCTCGTGTCATGACCAGGTCAAGATCTCAGGGTCCTGGGATCAGTCCCAGGTCATGTCTGGCAACCTGCTCAGCGGGGAGTCTGCTTCTCCCTCTCCCTCTGCCCCTCCCTCCTGCTTGTGCTTGTTCTATCACCCTCTCTCTGTCTCAAATAAAAATATTTTAAAAAATCATTAACTTGCAGAAATCCTTTAAAAATAAGCATATTAACCTTGTGCCTGTTGTATTTGCTGCAGAAGGTTTCCCAGTTTGTCTTCCTGTTTTCATTATGATTTTTTAATCTATTAAAGTTCCATACAGTTTTTGTTAAACCTATTGTTTGGGAGTTTTTAACTTTTCTATTGATTTTATTTGGAAGAAAATATCCCCTCCCTCAACATTAAATATTTATTTATATTTTTATTTTGTAAAAAAAAATGAAACAAAACCCATAATTCCATATTTTCTTTCATAGACCAAATGTTGGCTATTGGATTTATTTGTTTTAGTCATCATCCACTTGGCTGTGTGTAGATCTATATTTGGACAGCAGATTAAAATATCTGATTCCAGGGTGCCTGGGTGGCTCAGTGGTTAAGCCTCTGCCTTCGGCTCAGGTCATGATCTCAGTGTCCTGGGATCGAGCCCCGCATTGGGCTCTCTGCTCAGTGGGGAGCCTGCTTCCCACCCCCCCTTCTCTCTCTGCCTGCCTCTCTGCCTACTTGTGATCTCTGTCTGTCAAATAAATAAATAAAATCTTAAAAAAAAAAAATCTGATTCCCAGTCCTCCACAATTCACGCTCTATACTATTCCAATTCTTAGAACTGATGAGGAACATATTCCAGCAGCCTATGTCAGACACAGTTAATAGTTTTCTCTTTCTCTCCTCTCTTTCTTGAAAAACAACAACAACAAAAACTGCCTTTTTTTCCATGCAGGTAACGTGCTCAAGCCTAAATGATAAATCATAATTGGTTTAAGATCGCATGACTGTATTATTTGATTTCCCAACTCTTTTCATAATAGGGTAGGTGTGTGATCCTGTTAGGATTGCCTGATGGAGTGTACAGGATATCCAGTTAAATCTGACTCTCAGATGAACAATGACTAATTTCCTAACATTGCACTGAACATACTTAGAGTTAAAATTAGTCATAGTTCTAGTTACCTCAAATGCAAATTTAACTATGTGCCTTATATTTCTACTTGTATATCTGGTACTCACCTATACCCCGTTCTGGCCAATGAAATCTAATGGCGAGTCTATTGAAAAGATTTCTGGGAAAGTTTCTGTCTTCCAAGTAAAAGGGTCACATAGCCCTGACTTTTGCCCATTCATGAATGTAGATGCAGTGCATGGTGGTGTAGTAGCCATGTCGGGATGAGTGTTACCCCCAAAGAAATATAAATGAAAGTGACAAACTGAGAAGGCAGATAGAAAAGCTACCTGAAGCCTGGGCTCTGGAATAAGGGGCATTGGAACCTGACTCCTGAATTCTTTCCTTTACAAGAAAAATAATTCCTATTTAATAAAACCACTGTAAGTTGGATTTCAGAAAAGCTGAATGCATTTCTAATAGTTGCATACTGCTGGGGGACAATTTCTGCATTAAGAGTGCTTCATTTGTAATGATAATAAATACAATCATTCCTTCATTTAGCACTTACCTTTTGAGCACTGACTTTATGTTTTAGAAGCACTGATTTACTATACCACTCTTCTAACTGTCAATTATTTTCCAGGGTGGTGTAAAGTATAGAAAGTTTTTGGCATTACTAACATACTTCAAGTTCTTCAAAAATAATGTTAGCCACATGCCAGATGCAATATTTAGGTCAGGGTCAGAGAAGAGGGAATTTATAGTGTATCCTCCTATTTTTGTTCAGAAAGCTAGCACAGCTCTTTGACATGAAGTAAAAAATATATGGTCACTGTTACTTTTCTCTGTCTAATAGTTTTGGTTTTATAAGCTGTGAAAATTATTTCTAGATACTGAGGATAGGTCATCAAGCATGGGTTTGTAGTGTGGCTTTTTCCCCACTTGCTCTTTTGGGCATCATCTCACAATTGGGCTGTCTCAAGAGATATTAGATAATGCTATTAAAACCTGATGTTCCTATTTTTGGAAAACTTGACACAGTTGTCTTGTAGTCGTGACTTACTTGCTGATAAATTTTACATCCATGTTGTAGCAGAAGGTAATTTCTTTTAGGAACTAGCACATTTTTTCAATGTTATGGGCTTTGTATCCTGTTGTATACAGAGGAAAGAAGTGAAGGAAATCATGAACCAAGCACAGCCAATCAACTTCAATCCCAACCAGACAAGTTTTCAAAAATAAATCTAAGTTCTAGTTTGCTTAATATTTTTAAATACTATATTCAAAATAAATTTTATATTAAAAGTATATTGTAGGGTTGCCTGTGTGGCTCAGTTAGTTAAGTGTCTGCCTTCAATTCAGGTCATGATCCCAGGGTCCTGGGGCTGAGCTCCGCCTTGGGCTCCGTTCTCAGCAGGGGAGACTGCTTCTCCCCCTCCTTGCTCATGCTCTCTCTGTTTCAAATAAATAAAATATTTTAAATAAGTAAGTAAATACATAAATAATGTGTTGCAGTATCAATTACTCTATTAGACAGTCAATAAACTCTTTAGTAACTGAAAAATGTTAATGGAAAATTAATGTTGACTTATATCATGTTGATTACCTGAACAATTGCTTTCTGAGGAAATCTAATAATTATATGTTATATATTTGGTGATTGCAAAGTTATGTTAAGCTATTCAGTGCTTTCTCGTTTTTAAAAAAATACATCTTCTTCAAGTGAGGTTACTCAAATTTTATTCAGTTAACTGTAGTATACATGGGTTAAAAGCATAAACTACGTGTGGTTGGCTGAATAATGGCTTCCCAAAATGTTTATGTCCTAATTCCTAGAACCTGTGAATGTTGCTTTATATGGCAGCAGGAACTTGTCAGGTAGAGCTAAAATGAAGAGCTTGAGTTCATAGATTTTTCTGGATTATCCAGGTAGAACTGATATAATTACAAGGATCTTTACAAGAGGAAGGAAAGGAGTCTGAGAGACAGAAGGAGATGTAAAGAGAGAACAGAGATTTGAAATGCTATCCTTCTGGCTTTGAAGATGGAGGAAGGGGCCATCAGTCAAATAATGCAAGGAATGCATCTCTGAAACCTAGAAAAGTCAACCAAGATGGCAACATGTGTCATTCCTGAATTGCTACCCCTAACAAGAACAACTAACCTCTACACAATAATAGGACAGCACTGACAGGTTCTAGAATCTGAGAACATAGGCATGAGGATAAAGCACCATACTACAACACAAGATCAAGACAGACTGCATTTGAAGGGTAAGAGAAATGGCTACATGTTGACTGGACTGCTCCTCTTCCAGGCCAGCACAGCACCATAAGGAGAAGTCCTCCCTAAGTGTTCGGCTTCTCTAGTGGGGGAAAAAACCCATGGGGGACAACCAATTCTCCCCAGCATTGTCAGTCTCTTTGTGGGAGGCACCAGTCTGATCTCATCCCACTGGGATTGCAAAGCAATCTATGGGAACCAGCCACTGGGAAACTGATTATAATGGAGAACGGAGGAGGGACCTACAACAACCAGCACTCATATTTTAGCAGACTAAGTTCATGCCTGCATTGCCAAATGGCAGTCCCAACCAGCAGCTTTGCTCCTCTGTAGAACCAAGTCAGTGGTGCACTCTGACCAGGAAACTCAGGGGGATAAAGATCTGCTTGATTTGGATCAAGCAAGGAGATGAGTCATAATCCCTCCAGTTGGAGAGTGTCTCCCAGTCACATCTGACCAGAGGGCCTGTATAGCCCAGCAGCACTCAAGCTCAGAGAAGGGCTAGCAGAGCTGATCACTTGCAAAGCAAAGCCAATGGACCTGTTCAACCAAAGAAATTGAGGTGCAGGTCAGTTTGAGTTAAGACACCAAAGAGCTCTACTAGTTTTAGAGCTGCTCTCCCACTGCAGTGGGGCAGAAAAACTAATTCATAGCCCTTCCTATTACTGTATACAGTCTCCAGAGCACATAGGAAAACTGGTTAGATGGCTGGTCACATCTGCAAGGCAAAACCAGTGGTCCACGTGAGCAGGGAATTCAGTGTGGTCTTCTTGATTGATTTGATAACGCTCAAACAATGAGCCTTAACAGGCCCTGGTTCCCATCCTGCTGCCCTGCCAGGTCAAGAAAGCTAATTCATAGTCCACTTGTAACTGAATATAGTACTTTCTCTTCTTCCTTTTGTGACTGACACTTACAATTTAACCTCAGAGAAAGGTACCCAACCAAGGACATAATTTTTGCCTAAGCAGGGGTCTTCCTGTTGACTCTGAGGACAGCTTTATTTTTGACCTTCCTATGTTTTAAACTCAAGAGATGACACACTCTTCTTTAAGAGTTGCCTCTTCTAAACTGAATTTCTGTCATTGGCCTCTAAAGTGTCTTGACAGATGCACTCACCTCCATGTGTGTTCTGTTATCCACCCATTTTTACATTATGTTTAAGCCTACTCAGATCGCTTCATATTTTCAATATTTTGTGAGACTTAAAGTGTTTTGTTTCCTCAGCCTGAACTTGACTTTATTTAAACATGTCTTAAAACATCTAAACACCTGAAGGTACAATTTAATATCGAATTATCATGTCTTAATGAAGTTTTTCTTATTCTTGTGGTTGCAAACTACACGTTTGCAACTCCATGTTCTTAAAGCTGGTGATTTCCTTCAGATTCGAACTTGCAAAAGGTATACTTCAGTCTGTACTTTAAAACCTCTTGCTCCCCAGAACCCATATCCTTCTTTTAGTCAATTCCTTCTCAAAAATGTTTCTCAAGATTTTTATTAATACTAAGGTGTGAGTAAATGACTGTCACTTACAGTGTTATTAGTAACTGATATTTTTTAGAATAAAAATGATCGAAATAATAAGAATAGGTTGTTAAGTTCTAAAGGTAGAAGTTCAGGTATTAATAAAAAATCAAGGTGATTTCATGGGTCTTTAGGCTATCAAGTCACACTTGGATTTCTTAAGTCAATTATTGTGTGAAATACAAAATTTAATTATGTATCATTAGGTGCCTTGTAACAGAAGTGTTTTTAGATAAGCCCAGATATCTAAAGTATCTTTAGGTGTTTAAAAGAAAAACCATACCTGAATCAATATGTGTGGCAATGATTTTATATTCTTGTGGTTATCTTTTAAAATGTAATCATGTGTATAACAACCATCAATGTTCAATCTTTAAATGGACTGTTAGTTTTAAGACAGAATACAGATACCTCCTCTTTTCCTGTCCCACTCTACCAGATAACAAGACGAATGAGAAAGAAAAACGGAAATCTGCCTTGATGGTAAGAAAAAATAGATATAGAAAAAAACATATGCATATATACATGCCTCCCATTATAGTAAAAATAACACAGGGATGAGAATGAATGCCTAAAAGCATGCCTGCTGGTACAGATTTCATGCAAAGGTATTGGAAAACTAGCTTTTCAAGGGAAGTGGGCTATTCTAAGTGGCAAGGTCAATGATCTTTTCCTTGAAAAAAGCAGATTTGTCTCAAGGATGAGAACTCCTACAGAAACTTCCTTCACATTTTGTTCATACTAGGATCTTGCAAGGGAAGATGAGAAAATCCACCATCTTTGCAACTGAATGGCAAGGTGGAAGAAAACCTGTGGGTTGGAAGCAGTTTTCAGCTAAAGAAAAACATGTGCCAGGGGAAAAGATGTACTATGTATGACATGAAAATCAAGTAAGCAATTTAAGTGTGTTTAAATGTATGGAGGTAACCTCTAGAAAAGCCAGGAATTAATTATATAACCTACAAAATACTGTGAAACCATGGAGATTACAGAGATGGAAGAAAGTAGATGTATAGACATTTCAGCATCACTTGCAGTAGGAAATCAGTAGGCACTGATAAAGTCACAGATTAATTCCACTAAATAAATTACAATTATGAAGGACCACAATAACTTTAAGAGAGCATAAACTTTTAAAATTATCAAAGGTAAGCATACACAGAGAAGGAAACACAGAGCTTCTTGAGAAAGAAAATAAACAAAATACAAATTTTAGGAAAAAAATAAAGAGGCAAAACTAATCCAAGAATTAATTTCATCTCCATAAATTTAAATGAGGTTTGCTTATCTATTAAAAGAAAAAGTATGCTCACATTGGATAATTAAGCAAAGCCCAACTGCATGTTATATACAGGCAATATAAAATAAAATAACTTGGAAAGGCTGAAAAGAAAAGAGCAACCAAAACATAGCAGTAAACTGAAAATTTAAAACTTCTCAGCACATTATCAGATAATACACAATTCTACTAAAAAAACTGAATCATAAATAAATATGTTTACAAACACAATCTAGAGATTGTTGTTAACCCAGTCCTATATTTGCTGATACAGAGGGATTCAGTCAACAGAACTTTTTTTCAAGCAAGTCACAGTTAATTCTGAAAACTTTGATAAGAACTAGCCTAAGAACTATTTGGTAATGAGTCACTTCATTAATTTTTTCATTTTACACCAACACTATAAGCATTTAAAAAGATGACAAACTGTGGGCTACTTTAGAATGAATTCAGAGTAATAAAAACTTTATCCTGAATTAAGAATAACTTATGTTTAATTGTTGATCTTTTTTAAGTTTTTTTTTTTTAAAGATTTTATTTATTTATTTGACAGACAGAGATCACAAGTAGGCAGAGAAGCAGGCAGAGAGGAGGAAGCAGGCTCCCTGCTGAGCAGACAGCCTGATGCAGTACTCTATCCCAGAACCCTGGGATCATGACCTGAGCCGAAGGCAGAGGCTTTAAACCACTGAGCCACCCAGGTGCCCCTAATTGTTGATTTTAATGCCAAAGGGTGTTTCATATGACTTCCACAGTGTTCTAATGTCCTGATTAAAAACAAAAACAAAAACCCCAAAACCCCAACTATGGCACTTCTTTATGTATTAGTCAATAACAACTTTTTTGTTTGGAATTTCTAAAGGATTTCAGTTTTGAGACCTAGTTACATTAAAATGAATCAAACTATACTTTTGGGACCTCATCAAAATCAAAAGCTTCTGCACAGCAAAAGAAACAGTCGAGAAAACAAAAAGGCAGCCCACAGAATGGGAGAAGATATTTGAAATGACAATACAGACAAAAGGTTGATATCCAGGATCTATAAAGAACTCCTCAAACTCAACACACACAAAACAGATAATCATATCAAAAAAATGGGCAGAAGATACGAACAGACACTTCTCCAATGAAGACATACAAATGGCTATCAGACACATGAAAAAATGTTCATCATCACTAGCCCTCAGGGAGATTCCAATGAAACAACATTGAGATATCACCTTACACCACTTAGAATGGCCAAAATTAGCAAGACAGGAAACAACATGTGTTGGAGGGGATGTGGAGAAAGGGGAACCCTCTTACACTGTTGGTGGGAATGCAAGTTGTTGCAGCCTCTTTGGAGAACAGTGTAGAGATTCCTCAAGAAATTAAAAATAGAACTTCCCTATGACCCTGCAATTGCACTACTGGGTATTTACCCCAAAGATACAGATGTAGTGAAAAGAAGGGCCTACTGTACCCCACTGTTGATAGCAGCAATGGCCACGGTTGCCAAACTGTGGAAAGAACCAAGATGCCCTTCAATGGACGAATGGATTAAGGAAGATGTGGTCCATATACACTATGGAGTATTATGCCTCCATCAGAAAGGACGAATACCCAACTTTTGTAACAACATGGACGGGACTGGAAGAGATTATGCTGAGTGAAATAAGTCAAGCAGAGAGAGTCGAGTATCATATGGTTTCACTTATCTGTGGAGCATAACAAATAACATGGAGGACATGGGGAGATGAAGAGGAGAAGGGAATTGAGGGAAATTGGAAGAAGAGGTGAACCATGAGACACTATGGACTCTGAAAAACAACCTGAGGGTTTTGAAGGGACAGCGGGTGGGAGGTTGGGGGAACCAGGTGGTGGGTATTAGAGAGGGCATGGATTGCATGGAGCACTGGGTGTGGTGCAAAAATAATGAATACTGTTATACTGAAAATAAATAAAAAGTAAATAAAAATAAATAAAAATAAATAAATAAAGTAACTATTTTTAATAGAAGTTTTAGCATGATTAGGTTATTCTGGAACCCTGAATTAATTTTTTTTGGTAGAGTCTAGCAATCTTCTGACCTTGTACAAGATATCCAACTCCTGAGACTCAATTATTCATGTTTAAAATAACAGTACTCCCCTCATACAGTTCTTGTTAATCATATCAAAGTAGGTAGCACAAAAATGATTCCTACATTAAGCTTCTATTTTACTTTATTACTTTTGGGAGTGGGGGGTGAAAGGATTTAAAGACCATTATCTTTTGCATAACATTTACAGAATCAATATTCAGTGCCTCAAATGCCAATGCACGCAGTTGAAAACAAATACACTTAATTAGTGACAAAGCATTTCTACTTTTGATAGCAGTCCAGTAGTTTGTATGAGGCTCATCCTCTTATATATGGCAATTGAAAACTCTGTGAAAAAGCTAAAAAGACAACTACTGACAATACTGGAAAACAACCTACATCAGGCAGAACTGGAGGGAAGATGATCGCAGGAAGGGTAATTTTCACTGGGTGATACTTGAGTTTAAATGGCTTTTCTCTCCTTAACAGTGTGAAGAAGCACAAAGTCAGAGTCTAACTAGTCTGAAAAGCCAGAGTTTAGGAATTCCAGAGGAATTAAAACATCCAGGGAATATGGAGTATCCACAGATAGGATAGACCAAAACCTGACTATAAACTTTCTCAATATCCTTGATTCTTCCATAAATAATGTACACAAAGGTGCCCTACAGATAGCAATAGATGAAAGATTACAGCACTGAGCAGGGATTTTTAACTCCTCCTTTCTTGAAGGTAAGACAGAATTTAGAATTTAAGTCCAACCAAATTCACTATTTGAAAAAACAAAACTCAACATTCTTCAAAGAAAGCTATCTGGTTTCAGTGTCTACAATGTAATATTCACAGTGCCCCGAATACCAAAACAAAGCAAAATACTGAGAATTAGAAGGAATATTGGACCATTAGATAAGAGAAGTGATCATTAGTAACAGAATCTGCAGGTACGCAAATGTTGAATGTGGAAGTGAAAAACCAGAACTTCAAAGCAGCTATTGTAAAAATGTTTGGACTTAAAGGGAAATATGGCCATTAAAAAAAAAAAAAAAAAAAAAAACAGATGGAGAATCTTGGTGGAGAAATATCAGCCATTAAAAAAAAAACTAACTGATATTCTAAAATTAAGAAGTAAAGTATATGAAATGAAATCAGCTATCCCTCAAATGGCCTTAGCAAGCTTAGTGGAGATGCCAATAAACATGGTGAGCTTGGAGATAGAGCAATAGAAGTGATCTACCAGAAAAACAAAAAGGAAAAGAAAAGATTTTTAAATAGTGCATAGAGGCTTCCTGTCAGGCAATACTGAGAAGTCAAACACATGTGCAATTATAATCCTCAAAGATGAGAGACAGAGAAAGAGGGAGGGAGGAGAGATAATCAAGTAAGCCAAAATATAAACCACTGGTCAACTGGAGTGTAAGTTATTTAAATTTTTTTACTGTTCTTGCAATTTTTCTATAAGATTGAAAATACATAAAAAGAAAAAGGAACTAAAGCCAAAAAAAAAATTATGCTGCTTTTTTTTCCTTGAAGTGCAGTTTAAACATTTGATTCACCTCTATAATAAGTCAACACCTCTGGGCTATTTAATAAGACACTTTAGAACAAATTAAATTAGAGTATTTACAGTAATTAAAAATTCAATTAAGGAAAAGTCCAACATGTATATAATGCATGATGGAAGAGCTAATTATTCACATTCATAATAATCTTAGAAAGAGACTAATCTTTCTATAACTTTATTTTCAAAGACAGAGTAATATTGAAAATAAAGATGAAGACTTAATTAAGTCTTAAAAATAGATTCTGAAAAATTAACTGCATTTTCCATTTAATTTGTAATGCAGAATGCTGTTTTATTGAGCAATATTAAATAAATACACTTTCAATGTGTCAATGGCCTGAAACCTTTATTTTTCCAGATTTAGACCAACCTGCTTCCGAGAGTTTGGCTAATTTTAAAAATAATTGGGAATCTGAATTTGGGTCAGATTGCTCAAGGATATCTCAAAGCAGAGCCTTTGCTTATCTTGAATTTACACTTTATGCACAGAGTCATACCTTTTTATATACCCATCCATACACAGATATACATACACAACTACAGAGTAATTAAACAGAAAGGTTACGTTGTTCTAATACAGAAAAATTATTTTCTCTAAAGTTGGATTTTTTTTCTCTGAGAGCACATTAAAGACAATGAAGATCTTTAAAGTATTAAAAATACTTTTCTCCAATTTAGGCAGTTATGTTTTCAACAGCATTTTTTCTTTTCAATATATAAAGTATGTTTAAAATTACAAGTAATTTGCAAACTCAAGATTGTGTTATGAAAACTAGGGTAGTAGCGTTTTACAGCATTAATGTTAATAAGTTCATTAACTTAGATTTACTTGTATATAACAAGTCAAAACAACAGCCTAAATAAGAGTAAATGTGAACAATGCAGAAAATAACATAATTTAATAATGTGAGGTTTATCTAGTTTTTACACTTTTTAATGTGTTTTGAATTATACAAATTATAGCTAAATGTGTACTTGTTAAAAATGTCAAATTGTACAGAAAATATAGTTCGGAAAGTCTGCCTCATTGTAGCCCTGCATCTACTTTATTTCTTTCTCCAGATATAAATATGTTGATGTTGGTTTTGTTTTTCCAGACCTTTAAAATTATTACTAAACTTTCATTCATGAATGTATGTATATTTATATTTGTTTCATATATTTCCTCTAATGAAAACTACTAAATACTATTATGGAGTGCCTTTTTTTTACTTAATAATATAACCATGCCATACATATCCTAATATCTATGAAATAATTCCATGTCTATAACACTTCCCTTAAAATTATTCCTCAGTATCCCATTGTACAGATATAACATATATATGTTACCATTCTCCACTGAGAGAAATTTAAGTTTTACTATACAAACCTGAATGCAATGATTCTACTTCTTCATACATCTTTGAGTACAGGTGAATTGCAGTGTCAAAGGCTTTGATAAATATTGAAAATCTGACTTCAAAAAGATCACTGGTTTATAATTTTATCATTAGTATCAAAGGTACTGTTTGCCATTCTCTTTGCAGCACTGAATATTATAGAATTGTTCAGTATCCTGAGGTCAAGACAATATTATGTTGTGCTAATTTGCATTTTCCAGTGATTGAGTATTTATTTTTAACAAAGATTGACTATTTTTATTAGCCATTTTTCTTTCCTAAGTTTTTTTTTTAATTTTTAGGACATTTTTCTTCAATGCTGTTAACTTTGTTCTTACTGATTTTTTAAGAATTGTCTTCAGTTTTAGTTTAGTCTTTAGTTAGCATTTATTTTCCTGAACTGTTGGTGGAGCTCACGATACTGAATGATGAATGAAAAAAAAAAGCTGAATATTTATTATAGACATTAATAATGATGATGAACTCTGGAAAAATTAGACCATTTACTTTTATATTCCTGAATCTAGAAACCTCTAGGAATATGACAGGCATCCTTGAGGGCCAAGGGATGCTCTCTAGCAGGCCAATAAATTCTCTCAATAGGTACGAAAATATTTGTGTTCATGTGCTTATTCTTTTCTTGGCAAAAGCATAGGTTTGTTTTTTTTCTTCTCTTTTTTCTTTTCTCTTTTCTTCTTTTCTTTCTTTTTTCTCTCCTCTCCTTTCCTTCTTTTCTTTTTGTCTCTTTCATCCTCCCTCTCACCTTCTTTCTTTCCTTCTTTTTTCCTTTCTTCCTTTCTTTCCCTCACTCCTTCCCTCCTTCTCTTTCTCTTTTCTTTTCCTTCCTTCCTTCCTTTGCCTCCTTCTCCTCCTTCCTTCCTCCCGCTCTCTTTCTTTCTCCTTCTTTCCTTCCTTCCTAGAATTACCAACTGGCTATAAAATATACAACTCGGGAACAGCCAGATGGAAGAGATGCATAGGGCCAAGTATGTGGGAAGGGGCATGGTGTTTCCACCACCTCTCTGGATGGGTGACTCTCCCAGTACTTTCTTTTTTTAAAAGATCATATTTATTTATCTGAAACAGAGTGAGTGTGGGGGAAGGGGCAGAGGGAGAAGAGAGAGTTTTAAGAGACTCCACACTGAGTGGGGAGCCTCAATGGCTCCACACAGGGCTTGATCCCATGACCCTGAGATCACCAACAGAGTCGAAACCAAGAGCCAGACACTAAACCGACTGTAGCATCCAGGTACCCCACTCTCCCAGTACTTTCATATGTTTACCAATCAGGAATCTCTAGGTAGATTTCATCAGATTCTCAAAGAGGTTCCAAACCACAGGGGTTTATCACTGTTTAAGACCAAACATGGAAATAGTCTTAAAATTTATTGCATGTGACTCTTCTAACCTTGATTCCAAACCAGACAAACTGATACGGAAAAGAAAAATATGACTAACCAAGAAAAAAACAAAAATATTAAAGCATTCATATATAGAACCCACCCATGTCTATGAGAGATAGTATACTATGATAAAGTTCAATTAACACAGAAACTCAGTAGCATAGTGGTAGCAAATTAGGAAATGTCAGTTCCACAATAAATATGTCATTCCCATTCTAATTAGCAATTATGATAACTTGAATATACTAAAAACCTTTGAAAATATTATCAATAAAATATCAAAATCCCACTATCTCCACTTTTATTCAACCTGGGAAGTCTTAGTTAGTGCAATAAAACAAGGAGATAAACAAGGATTAAAACCCAGGGCTATCATTATTTGCAGGTGTTTTGGTTGCTTACACATAAAATACAAATAAACCTATAAATAAGTTATTAGAATAAATACATGAGCAATTAATAGTTGAGTAAGTTTACTGGAGGGAAAAAAGTATAAAAATTAGTTGTGTTTTTATTTACCAGAATTAAACTGAAAATGTAATTGTAATAGGATGTGACTGATAACAGGGTATCTGAAAATAAGTCTAGAGTCTACATAAGCATAATCACATTCTTGTAACATTTTGGGAGTGTAAAAAGAGACTATTTAAAAGATACCTTCATAAATCTTATGTTATAATACCATTGATGTCAATTATTTAAATGTACATGATTACATGCATAAATAGCTATATGATTATAGTGATTCAGTAAGTTAATGGCAGTTACCTCTGGCTACTAATATCTCAGGTGAATTTTACTTTCTCATAATACCATGTATTCAATTTTGTGCCAAATTAACTTTTGTCATTTACCTAATTAAAAACTAGAAGATAGGTATAATATCACTGTTGCAAAGCAAAACTCAAAAACCTGCATGGTACTATGAAAATTTATTTATCTTCATGTCACACTGTTTAGTTTAAACTAAAACAGTTTAGGTGTTTTAATGGTTGCTGATAACATGCACAGCAGTTTACATCATTCTGAAAATATATGTATTCTCAAGAACATGAGCTAACACTGCTCATTCTACGTTAAAGTTGATCTCTTTCAGAAATCACAGCAAAGAGAGACATATATAAGAAGAATATAGCAAAATCCTTCGTAAGCTGAAAAATGTGAGTACCTTAATGAGGGGAGAATAAACACTAGAACTGTCATACCAGAAATGTCATGTAAGCTGGGACACCGATAAAATTTGGGGAGTCACCTGTGAGGAAGAGGTAAGTGATCCTGCCAAAAGAGAGTACAGAAGGAAGACAACCAAGCATGGAAACCTAGATAATCTCAACACTGAGAACCCCTTCCAAAGTTATATATAGAAAATCCATAAAATACTCTTTTATGGCAAGAAAACATGCCATTGAAGCGGGGTGTAGCTGAGTCCAAGCTCCAGCTCACCACAGGACAAGCTAGTAAGTCATGAGGCAATATGCTCAAAAAAACAACTTTATTCAGAAATCCAGCAGTCTGATGGTGGACTCTTGTCCTAAAGAACCATCTCCCCTTGTCACAAAATTCCAGCTCCTTTATGTTAGCAAGAGAAGGAACTGGGAGGAGACTGAAATCACAAGATGAATGACATCTCTAGACATCTGGGGAAGGTTGTACAACTTCTTTGTCCTTGGTCAGTAGATCTGACCGGTCAGGAATCCGGTCATGTTGTTTCTGTAAATCTTAACAGCCTACTTATTTCTGTACACTCTTACTTTTCTCCTTAGGTGACGGAGATTTGAAGTAAACAGCAGTTTTTAAAAATCTTAGCTGTAACATGCCTTTGGACAGGGCTAAGCAGAAGTTTCTAAGCGACAAGTCACAGTAGCAAGGGAAACAGAAGCAGTATGGAGTCACATATGCCAAATTTCTCCCTGTTATACTGCCTACTCTCTAAGGTCCATTCCACAGTCATATGGGATAAGGGACAAGGGGACATCATCACTCATCTGATTACTTCCTGTTGAAACAGGGTCAACAAGGGGCAACAGTAGAATAGAATCATTTGACTTGACTGTGAAATATTCCTTAGTGCCTCTTTTTGGTGTTGGGGTCTTAGAAGTAACCGTAACCATTTCTATGGAAATAAAAGATAAACACAGGTTAATGGTTGAAGCAAACTATAAACCCAGTGCCCGAGTCCCAAGGACTGCCAGTGAGAAGATTTTTAGATGCTGGGCTCAAAGCATTCTCAGATGGAGTGCGGGCATGCAGCAGCATTCTGATAGATGTTTCTGGTTTGTAGTTCAAATGTCTCTGGTGATCCTTTTGAAAGGCTCACACAACAGGCATGAAGATTGTCTATGTAAGAGCTTTTGTGGCAATTTCTCTGAAGTTTACTTCAGGTTGTCTAGCTTCAGTTTGCAGGACTTTAGGAAACAAGGCAGTTTTAGAACTTGGTGATTTCAAATGTAGAGAATGGGAGAAAACTGGAAATTTAATGGGGCGTTATGACCAAATGTTTGAGGAAAGCAGAATAATTCAGGATCCAGATTAGTTTTAGAAGCAGGGGCGCCTGGGTGGCTCAGTTAAGCCTCCGCCTTCAGCTCAGGTCATTGTCTCAGGGTCCTGGGGTCAGGCCCCGCATCCTGCTCTCTTCTCAGCAGGGAACCTGCTTTCCTCTCTCTGCCTGCCCCTCTGCCTACTTATGATCTCTCTCTCTCTGTCAAATAAATAAATAAAGTAAAAACTCTTTGAAAAAAAAAAAAGCAAATAACACTCAAAGACTAGAATCTAGTGACAGAACTAGAATCTAGTATCTACAGAAGTCTGTTTCTGAAACAAAATTTTTCACTCTAAAGTCACCTTCATTTTGATCAAAAATGGCCAAGTGAAGAATAATTTGATTGCGAAATAAGACCAGTTTTAACAGACTTGACCTAATTATTTACATAAATACAGCAAGAATAGTGATTAGTGATTAGCCATATCGGTTCTTTTTAATCTGCCTCACTGAACTTTTTCTAAGGAATTTCAGATTGGACTTCTAACAGCCTTTTTTTTTTTTTTTAAGATGTTATTTGTTTATTCATGAAAGACAGAGAGAGAGAGAATGAGAAAGGCACACGGAGAAGAGGGACTCAATCCCAGGACCATGGGATCACAACCTGAGCCAAAGGCAGACACTTAACAGACTGAGCCATCCCTCTAACAAACAGCCTTTTAAAGCTAAGAGCCAAGCCAAATGTCTGTCATCAGGTTTGCCTGCAATACCCGTGTTGGTTATTTGGGTGAATTCCTCTCCTCTCAAGGTCCCCAAAATATCTTGAGGTTCTTGCACCTGTCAGGAAGTGACATTCTTTACCCTCCTGGTAAGGCTGCTGGGAACTCTGTAAGCAGAGTATCAGGCTGTTTTTTTTTTTTTTCCCCAGGGGCTTTGTTGGCTGCATAAAGTCGACCTTAGTTCCTTGAAGCTGCCTGGTCATCTCCAGGTCTATTGTCTTTCTCAAATATAACATTCTAGTCAAGCCTTGGTAATATAACCAATGTTTTCAATGGTGTTCTGTTATAAGGGCAACAGATGTCTACTGAATTACGCAAACAATGATAATTGCCATGAAAGAAAGAATACTCACTGAGAGTTTCTGAATTCTGGAGAGTTCAGGTAGGGAGAAAAGATAAATGTTTCTATCGTGCACAAAGGAATATTTTATCAAATTTCTGTAAATCACAGATAGCTTAAGAGAAAAAAGTTTCCTTAAATCTGGAAGGGCAAATATTAGAAAACCAGTGATGTTTCATACAAAAGTCTTAAAAACTATCATCATTTTTCTCAATTTATTTACTCTCATGTAACCAATTCTTGTTCTGTTTGCATGCAGGTTTTCTATTAGTTTCTGAAATCCCTAGTTCAGTTTAATGATCTTAAAGATAGCAGAAGCCTGTATTTGTCAAAAGTCCTTTTCATGAATCTCCTTGAAGCTAAACACATTTACAAGAGTATCAGAGTCAAACAATAACTGTAAATGACAAAGACTCAAAAATGGCCATGAGTAAAAACTTGATGAGAGTTCATTATAATGTTGATAAGGAAATCTGGTTATTTTTGTGACACACATTTCAATAATTAGAATTACAATTATGATTGGGGCACCTGGGTGGCCCAGTGGGTTAAAGCCTCTGCCTTCGGCTCGGGTCATGATCTCAGGGTCCTGGGATCGAGCCCCCCATCAGGCTCTCTGCTCAGCGGGGAGCCTGCTTCCTCCTCTCTCTCTGCCTGCTTCTCTGCCTACTTGTGATCTCTGTCAAATAAATAAATAAAATCTTTAAAAAAAAAAAGAATTACATATGATGACATTATACCAGGGCATAATAAAACTTTAATTTTGTAAAATTTCTGCAATAGTTATAGCATTCACCCACACAATATAACCTCAGAAGTTTTTACAATGCTTCCCGTGTCACTCAACATACCAAGTAAACAAGCCTAATTAGTCAAAAAGACTTCATTTAGAATTTGAATTTTGGGGGATTTTGTTAACAACTTCAGAAGGTTCTAAAGGGCATGCCTAAATAGGATTACAGATTATTAGAAAATTTAGTATTTAATTCTCTATCCAACCAAAGTGGCAATAAGAGATTTCACAGGTCACATAGTTAACGAAACTTATCTCCTTTAATGTTGAGAAGTTTTAATTTTCTTATTTTTTTAATTTTAAGATTTATTTATTTACTTTAAAAGCGAAAGTGACCAGGGGGAGGAGTAGAGAAAGGAAATCCTTAAGAAGTCTCCCCGCTGAACTTGAAGTCCCAAGACAAGGCTTGATCCCAGGACCCTGAGATCATTACCTGAGCTAAAATCAAGAGTTGGATACTTAGGGGCACCTGGGTGGCTCAGTGGTTTAAAGCCTCTGCCTTTGGGCTCAGGTCATGATCCCAGGGTCCTGGAATTGAACCCTGCATTGGGCTCTCTACTCAGCAGGGAGCCTGCTTCTGCTCAGCCGGGAGCCTGCCTCCCCCTCCCTCTGCCTGTCTCTCTGCCTACTTGTGATCTCTGTCCTTCAAATAAATAAATAAATAGACAGATAGATAGATAAATACATACATACATACATACATAAATGAATAGATGGATACTTAACCAATTTAGCCATCCAGGCTTCTCCAGAAGTTTTACCTTTCTTAAGTATTCAGAGTCCTGATGAAGGCAAAACATAGAAACTGTTTTTCCAGAGCCAATAAAGAAAAAAAAAAAAACTTTATTTGAAATTTCTTATCAAAAGCAGACCAACAATCTAAGAAACCAAATTCTGATCTTATACCAGTGTACTCTTTTTTTTAAAGCTTTTTTTTTTTTTTTTTTTAAAGGTTTTATTTATTTATTTGACAGAGAGAAATCACAAGTAGATGGAGAGGCAGGTAGAGAGAGGGAAGCAGGCTCCCCGCTGAGCAGAGAGACCCATGCGGGACTCGATCCCAGGACCCTGAGATCATGACCCGAGCCGAAGACAGCGGCTTAACCCACTGAGCCACCCAGGCGCCCCACCAGTGTACTCTTAAAACACGTTCATTCCAATCTCAGTCCTGACCATGCATAAAATTCTTTTCAAAGACTCTCCTTCATGAATCCTCTACAACTTCCTTTTTCATTCAGATTTTGTCCTAAGTTTTCCCTCTCTACACTGCAATTCTCATTTTAGGATGATACCTTTTTTTCCCTCAGCAAAAACATATTCTCATTCCTCATACCTTTTTTTTATTTTTAACCTATAACACATATTGTTTTCCTTATCATTTCTATCATTAATTATGTTTTCAGAATTTTAACTTTTAAAAAAACCTTAGTTTCCAATGAAAACTAAAGAATGGTGAATTATTATACCAGAATTCTTTAGATTGGCAAATTTATACATAGATTTCATAATTTTTAGAAACATGTGTTTTTCATGTAGAAAATAGAGCGTAATATATGTTTACTAACAGACCCAAGTATTTTTGGTTTCTCTATAAGACAAAGGCATACAAACCCATGTTTAGCAATTAATGGTTTAGTCCCTTATCTTTTTTGTAAAAGACTTAAGATATTCTAGGAACTCAACACAATTTATCATTTAACTGAGCAAAACTTCAGTTTTAGGTTCCCAAAGATAGTGTTCACACTATTTAAAACTTCATCTATAAACCTTTTGTTATTTAACCTATTTGCTCTTAACAATTACCGATGAAATCTTCATGAGACAATATCAACCATCATTTTTAAGTCATTTTCACTGACAACGTGCAAGAGAGATAACATGAGCTTATTTGACTTTTAGTGAACCTCGTAGAATAAGTTTTATAGCTAATGCTGATGATTCTAAAGGCATGTCTATCTTAAGTTAACAAGCCTGAATTAGCTTTAACATCAAAATGTTGCCACCTGTAGCCACTAAAAGTCAACCACTTTTCTCCCCATTGTCAGTTGTTGTTTTTAAGATTTTATTGAGTCATTTGAGACACAGAAAGAGGGAGAGAGCACACAAACAAGGAGGAGGAACAGAGGGAGAGGCCGCCTCCCTGCTGAACTGGGAGTCCCATGTGGGGCTTGATCCCAGGCCCTGAAGATCGTGACCTGAGTGGAAGGCAGATGCCCAACCATCTGAGCCACCCACGCCCTCCCCTCCTGGGTCAGTTTTACCTGGGCTTCCGTGGGGAAGTTTGGAGTGGGAAGTTCAAGCCCCTGGGCCCCTTCATGTTTGAACCTCCGAAGGAGGTGGCTCAACAGATTGGGGTCCTTTCTGCTCCTCTATACCGAGGGTAGGAGGAGCAGGAGCCCATGGCACTGGGGTTGTGGAAGATAGAACAGAAACCATCCGCACAGGCCATACTGGTGATAGTACACGAGCAGGAGGAGGGTAAGGTGAAGCCAGAGCTGGCAGGGGTTCAAAGTTTGGACTAACATTCCTCCATCCCCATCTCCTGGCTCTCCTTCCTGCAAATTAGGCTTTTTCTCTGGTTGCTTTTCAGCATTCTTCACCATTCATTCAAAATAGTCCCTAACAGACTTTATTTGGGAACAGAACGAATATTCCCTATCCTCCTAGGCAAAAGCTCAGAAAGAACACAGAAGAAACACCACCATAACTAAACGAAGGCCAGGGGACCTCTGTGGGCAATGTTCCTCCCCAAAGGTCGGGAGTTAGACTGAACCAAAAGGCCTCCTAGATAAGCTCAGAGAGGCAAACCAAATGGCCATTTGGAGGCAACCAAATGGGAAAAAGATCTCCACATTTTCCAGTCTTTTCCAAAAAATTCCAAATTTCCCATTTGGACGCAACCAAATGGGAAAAAGAAAGCTATGAATCACTAATATCTGTGCAGGGAACATTAAAGTCCCAATTTCCAAATATCTCCCTTTGAGGAAACAAATCTAACACAGCCAGTTTCGTCCAAAGATACCAAAAGCTGCAGCAACAAACAAACCAAATGCAAACGAAGGGGTTCACAGACAGAGCTTGTCCAAAGTCCAGCAATTCTTCCCCCTCTACAACAGGGCGCCTGAGACAAACGCAAACCAAGTGGCTTCTCCCCAAGATAAAGTCCAAACTGACTAGCAGGGAGTTCCCGGATGTACACGCCGCAGCGACTCGCCCTACTTTCTGTTGCGGAACTGGCAGAGGCTTGCAGATTGCTGCCGCGACAGCCTGACACAAGGGCGACGCGGGCTACAGGAAGTGGCCGAGAAGGCCCCGGAACCAATGCTGTCGTCCCCCGCGCCCTTCAAAAGGGACTTCCGGGAAGAACCGCCGGAAGGTGGGCGGGCTGGCTACCTGAGGTAAACTCCCGGCGGCGTCGCAAAATTGTAACCCGGTGCAAGCTCCTTCTGCTTGCCACAGGACAGGCCAGCAAGTCGAGAGGCGAGATGATGGGGTAAGGAAAGCGACTTTATTTGGAAGCCAGCAACCCGTCCAGATGGTGAACTATTGTCCTAAAGAACCACCTCTTCTTGGCCTGAAATTTCCAGCTGCTTTTGTTAGTGGGAAGGGGTTGGAGTCAAAAGATGACTCACATCTGTAGACCTCTGAGGAGGGTCGTATAACTTCTTTGTCCTTGTCCGCTGATTTGTGCACGGAGGAATATGGTCACGTTGTTCCTGTAAATCTGAAGCAGAGCATAGTCATTTCTGTATGAACTTCGTTTCTCCTCAGGGGAAGTAGGTTTGGGGTAAAGAGCGGGTTTTGCATATCTTAGCTGTGTGCAGGGCCAAGCAGAATTTCTAAGCCATACGTCACAGCAGCAAGGCAGATGGAGGCAATATGGAGGCACATGTGCTAAGTTTCTCCCTGTTACAGGAGTGATGTGGGTTGCAGATGTAAAAACTCTGTGGGGCCCTGCCCACATCTTGGAGCCTTACTCACTTTTGCTGGAGAATTTCATGCCATAGCCTTTCGACATGGGTTCATGAGAGACTGAAGTATTCCAGAATTAACACCTCTTCTGGTTCCCTGATTAGCCTTCAGTCTATAGCCGTTAGTGGATTGGTGTTTAAATATCCCAGTATTTTCACCTCTTGGGTTAGTCATTCCAAGGTATGGGTTGTACACCACTTCCCAGAGTTTCCCCATGTTTTTGAGTTGTTGCCACAATGTTAGCTGAGTTAGTAATGTACACATTATTGGCTGTCTTCTCTTTCCTACCTCAGTTTCCCATTCCTGTTAGTCTTACCTTGACTTCCCACATAAATCATTTGCACTCAAATCCTTGTCTCGAGACCTACCTCCAGAGGAACCCAAACCAAAACTGCAGAAAGTTTGCAAATAAACAGTAAGGACTTAGTTAGGAAAGGTACAGAAGTGGACAATTTTCAGGTGGTTATTGGCCAGCAGAGACTCCCCCCTCCCCCCACATGTCGAATTTTAAGCTTATTGTTAAACTATAAAGTAGTCACATGAATAAGTAGAGAGGAAACAGTAGAAGCACAGTAGGGATTTTTTTTTTTAATGTCCATGAGCTAAAAGAGGAAAAAATTATCCTTACTTGCCATTCCAGATGAATTTATAGTTGGCAACTGGGGCAGATATATTTGTGATACTGGTACCATAAGCCAATGAAATGAGGGGGGAGGGAACAGAGAGTGTGTACAGAAAGTGCTGGAAGAATGAATGAAATCATTCTCAAAGACTCAAATTAGAATGTTGTTGTTAGAACTGACAAGTTAATTTCAAAGTGTTATGTTAACGGAGACTTTTGTAACAAGTTATTTTCTAAGTCAGAGATGATGCAGGTATGTCTCACTTGAATCTGGTTGAAAGAGTGACTATGGAAAATTTGAAGAGAAGCAAACTCATCTTTTGACATAAACCAGTATTCTAGTGGTCCTGTGGTAGGGAGGGGTTAGTAGTCAAAATTAAAAGAGCTTTTTAAAAAAGGCATACCTATGTTCTTATACTAGAAAAAGGGAAAATATATAGGAATATCTCATTGTTGTGGTAAATGAATGATGTAACCAGATTCTAACAGATGGCTTTTCTTCTTCATTTTATTATGTTAGAAAAATCCCACCTGCTTTTAGAAAAATAAAAAATGCTGTCTTATTTATAGGCAAACTATTGTAAAGGCAGTTTAATAATTAAAATTCTTAAGGCTTTCTTAGTTTATGGGGGGGTGGGGAGAGGGGGAATGATTGCTCCTATACAGAAACTTCTGGTTTGGAGAACAATATGCAGATGTTTGTTCTAAAAAGGAGTTTAAAGCTGTTATGAATTTTAAGACTAGTATTCAGAGTCACTTTTTCTAAGTAATTATTGGTGCTTCTTTCATAGTTTGATGACTTAAAGATGTTGAAATATAATATTTGCGCTAAATTCTTAAGAGATCCACTTGGGTTATTAACTGTCTTAACTTATTTTAATTTAATAATTGGGAATGGAATATTGCAACTGACTTTAGAGTAGCCAGTAAATGACAGTTTTTACTAGGACTGGATGTAGGTCATGATGCCTTCAACTACCTATTATCAAACCAGAAGCAAAGTTTCACTCCTTGCAGATTCATCATTCTAATGGACCTCTTGGTTCATATTCTCTCTATGCTCTGTCATTTTTGTGATACCGCTTATGAAGTTTCCAAAAGTCTGCCCTACCTCAGTAAAATGGAGAATAGCAATATTAATTAGGAGAGAACCAGATGAAATGGTTGTCTGAGCCATTAAAAAAAAAAACCCTTCTTGGGAAATAAAATAATATGCTGTTGAACAACTCTAATGTGTGTTGAAGAGTAGAAAAGGTCTCTTTGTCTTATGGCCTCAAATGTTCTTGTTGAAAAGAATTACCTGGAATAGCATAAGCCACAGTCTGCATAATGCAGTACATCGAAGTCATGGCTGACTGCTAATTCCTCTTCTACTTCACTTCTAGAATTGTGATTCTGATGACCCTCTTACATTTTTGAAGACCACTATTTATCCTTGGCAGTCCACTTCTATGAAATCTGGTTGGCTTAACCTTATCCCATGAACAGTAAATTGTACTGAAAGTGTGGGAAATGAGGCCACACTTAGAGGGGCCTCGGAGATAAGGAGTCTGCTTTAAAGTATGGTGAAAATAATGTGAGATGAAATAATTGTTTCAAGATCACTTTTTAAAACTCTGTCCTTTGAAATCTCCACAAGGAACTTACACTCCTGAAAATTGTGTGTCTGGAACAGTACCCTCTTAACACTCTTTTTGTGATAGGTAATTGCTGATTATTGCCCCTGTACAATCATCAGGATTTTCTAGAAGAAAATGAGCATTCTGGAATCATGCAACAAGACTGAATGAGGCAGAATTCTTTACCTTTGTGAAATGAATTTCTTCAAGTAAGTTTTCTCTAAATACCTGAAATAGCCGAAGTGAAGAGCAAAATACTATTTTTAGTGGCTTCAAATTCTCCATGTATGGGATAACATTACATCAGAGATGACTGAGTGACACTTATTAAGTCTGAGCAACATGTCTAAAAAAACAAATATAAGGACACATTTAAAGCTGGTTTCAGTCCTGGTTCCTTGTTTGCTTTTATGTTGGGACTGAGTTTAAAATGCTTTTAAAGGAGACTCTGATGTATGCCTTAAGGGGACAGCAAGGATGAAAATGAAAACGGCTAGAGAAAATGAACAGGTTCCAAAGAAAATAAGATACCTTGGTCACCTTAAATGTCACTTGATTTCAGAGATACTATTTACCATCATTTAACAACTTAGAAAAGACTATGCCTTATTAAAGTATTACCCGTTTAAGCAGAACTCTTCAAAATCGACAAGGGATCATACTTAAACGCATAGCCTAGAGTGCAGTGCATTTTAGATACTAGTTGATGTCCTCTCTTGGCAATAACAGTCAATCCTAGATTGCTTTAGGAAGAACTATAAAAATGTAAATTACTAAGACCTGATTTGGTCTTATTGCCTTAGCTAAGTTCTAACACTTAAACTTAAAATATATGGCTGCTGGAGCTAATTAATACTGGTTAATTTGCATATTCAAGAGTCTTCCCATAGTACTCCTTCTCTCTCTTAATATGAGATGACTCTTTCAAAGCTCATGAGGCCATTTAAATACTGAACTGGATTAAAATTTGTGCCTTCATTTAAAATGTTTCAAATTTTTCTCAGGCACCATATCCCAGTTTGAATTCTATCTTATGTTTCTTACTAGTTCTCCTCTCTAATAAACAGAAGATAAGGACTATTTGGTATCAAATTACACAATTTAAATAGAAAGTAATGTCTTAAATTAGCATAATAAAAAGTTTTAAAAGTGATTGTATACTCATAAAATAATTCAGTCATGCATTTAAATACAGCAGAAAGTAAGCCTAGAATATATACTTGCAAATGGGTCATAAGAAAATACCTACCAGAGTAGATTCATAACACAGCAGAAATGGGAATAAAATAATTATATATTTAGAATAAAATAAAAGTGTTATTTACTTGATATTAATATTAATTTTCCAAATTCAGTAGTCTCTGATTTTGAGATTACTTGGTTTTTCAAATAAATGAGAATTAAGAATAATTTATTACAAGTTATTGAATGAAACTAGTTGGGAATATAATTATATATTACTCACAAAATTCAAGGCATATGTTGGTATACATGCCATCTATACAGAAAATGATATAAAAAAAGTGAGGGTGACTAAATGTCACATGCAAGATCTGGTAAGCCAAATTTAATCTTTTATAATATTTTTTAACTTTTCTTCATAAAATCCATCAATGTTAACTTTTTTTTTTGAAAAATTGAGAAATTACCTCCAAATTTGTTATCTTACAAAGTTAACATAGCGTTTATCACAGGACATTATGCCCCTCTTACTATGATCACCAAAGTATATGAAGAACATATATTTAAGGAAATAGTCATTACTGAAACAAGTATATGGTCACGCCTAGTTGACTACTTTTCAAGGAAGAATATAATACCAATAAGAGCTTATAGCCATCCGTGATCTATAAATGGCTATATTAGAGATACATAGCTGAATTTACCCAGACACAGATAACGTGTCAAACCTCACTTTAGAGTTCCAAATTTTTAGTACCTAAACAAGGTAAACAAGTACCTAAACAAGGTGAGAATGCCTTAAACAAATTCTAAAGCTAAGAAAAAAAGGGGAAAAAGTAACACAATTGGTCCTTCATTACAAGGCTTTAAATATAGTTGCAAGCTTCAGT
Source organism: Mustela erminea (assembly GCF_009829155.1). Taxonomy (NCBI): domain Eukaryota; kingdom Metazoa; phylum Chordata; class Mammalia; order Carnivora; family Mustelidae; genus Mustela; species Mustela erminea. The sequence continues at coordinate 105,067,828 of NC_045617.1, read as the reverse complement.
TTTAAAATATGTTATCTAATGCACCCTGGATCTCCAATGTGTAATTAATTTTTATGGTTACCTTCCTCTTGAAGGACAAAATGGCCATTGGACATTTTATCCTTCAGTAAGTTGTTTTCCTCATCCTTTACTAGACTGGACTATCTCTCTCAACACCATTTTAATGTCTAAAACCGAACACCTAGAATTTTCATGAGGCTAGGATCTCTCAACTACTAGTTTTAATTGAATGTCTTAGCATGTTTTGTATCCATTATGGATATACAGTTTCCACAGATATAATTTAAGGATGCTATGTTTCCACATTAATAGAAAGCAAATTTTCACTCATGTTCTTCTGCCAGAATTGCATATTCCTAATTCAAAAGCATGAATGGGAAATTCATTTAATTAGAGATTGTGGTGTGTTTTCAAAGTAAAAACCTAGTATACTTATTAGAATGCATGAACCTATCATTGTTCTGATAAGCCTTTATTGCATTCAGTGAGCACTTCCACTCTCAGCTATGGGAAACTTGTTCCTAAAAGCAACGAGACCACCTGTACCCTCTCTCTTGCCTCTACTCAACCCTGAATAGTTCATGTAAGATTGTAGAAACAACACCAACTGATGACAGAAACCAGCAACTCTTGAGAACTCAACTTTCACTGCACTTTGAGAAAACACTGGAAAAAAAAGAAGTTGAGGATGAGTACTTGATTGCACCTCTCCAGCTTCCACACTCAGCATCTGACATCAGTCGAGGTTAGAAATGAGAACGGTGTATCTTTTGAAAGTTGGATATCATGCTTAGAGTATTGTTTAATGTAAGCACATAAATTAGTGTATTTACATTAACAAATTTATGATGAAAACTATTGGCTAAACACTGAATGCTCATATATTCATTTATAATTTTCAAAATAAGTTAGTTGTAGCTTATTTGAACTTTACAGCATGTTAAAAAGTTACTCATGAGCAAACTGAAGCCCAGTAAAAGTAGGTAATATGTTGAGTCAGTCATCTAGAAAGTACTAGACCCAACCTCCCCTCCAGGGCTCAACAGAGCTGGCAGGAGGGGCCTTGCCAGCTTCCGCAACAGAGTGGCTTCAGACTTGGAAAAGAGGTTCCGGCTCCCTCATCTCTGTGGGGCTTACAGGGGGGATGAAGTCAGGGTGGGGGGACTTGCAGGAGCATGATACATGATGCAGGAAAAATTACCAGACTGATATAAGGATCTACCACATCCTGGTCTTTCTTTAGATGCATGATACTTCTAGAGAGTATTTCCTTCCCTTGAAAGGCAAATAATACCATACTGTTGGGAAGTCCAATTATTAAAAAACTCTTCCTTTCCTTGAGCAAATGTGTAAATGAGCAAGTCTTTTATTGACTGTTATTAAAGAATAAAGAACATAACATTAAATCTGAATTCAATAATGAGTTTCTTTGCTGTTTGGAGACAAAATGGTTTTGGTACTTCACTTTATGATGTCATAACTAAAAGTAGATATTCAATTCAGTGAAATAAATTCTGACCATGTCTATGTCAAAAGTCCTGTGAAATATGCAAAATTAATTGAGCTAAGCTTGAATGGTAAGAACAGAAACAATTAATTAGTGTTTCCTCTCAATTATCATCTAACTTAAATCTTGAAGAGATTTAGAGTGACAGTAAAAATTGTGACTGAAAATCTTACATGTGCCCATAAGTACAGTTGGCTAATTTTAGACACCTGACGTAAAGATGTCAACATAGTCACTTTCTTGTCAAAGTATAAGAGTGTCATTACCCACTCCCAAACAGAAAGCCAATACACTTCAGTCTGGTGTCATTTGAAAGAATATCATGTACATTACACACCATGAGATGTCTCTGCTCTAGGCTAAAGCAAATCTCTCATCTATTTTTTTTTTAAACTCTCTTTTATTGATTATCTCTTCACTCACCTGAATCTACAAACTCTACTCATTCGTTCCTGCCTGTCAGAGTAAAAATAGCACCTCCAAAGTTAGACAGGTAAGAAAAATTTTATTCAGTACTGTTGCAATACAGAACACACTATTAACTCTGCTAAAACAAAGGGCACCATAGTTTCTAGGAAATGGAGTAGGGAGCTTGTAGGCGATTCGTATTTCCTGATTGACCTTACCCAAAGGAAAAGTAAACTTTCTGATACCGTCACAACAGGAGGTGGTTTTACAGTTTGGGCTGGTGCCTATCAGACCCTCCCACAGACACTGGGAGATAGGGTGCTACCTTCCCTGATGTTCACATTTCAAAGGGCAGTTCCCAGGTCCTTGAGAAAGACAGTCCAAGGTTATAAAGCTAACAAGAGGCTTTTTGAAAGATTTATATCTCAAACATGCCGAGAAATACTTTGCAGGTACAAATGTTCTTAAGTAAATGCCCTGAGCAAAGGGAGGCTACGAGACAGGAAGAAATCCACCTAAAGTTTAATCACACTGAGAGGAATGTTGTGGCTATCTAAAGGACACAACTATTTCCCTTCTTAAAACAATAAGCAAACAAATAAACCCTAATTCTTCTTTCGACACCTTATTCTCTTTTGCTGTGAAGTGGTGTAGGCAGGAAGTGATGGAGATGAGTGGTCTGTTCTGACCAAGAAGAATATTTCATCATTGAATTGCCTATTAATTGTGATAATAAACACAGACAGATTTTTACTGAGTTCTCTTGCTGTTTTACAGTTCTATAGATAATAGTGCAAAGTCTTATCCCCTGCATGTTGGGCAGAAAACACCAACTGGCTCTGCCCATAACCCCTTCACATCACTGCCTCTATTGCCCTGTTTCTTGTTTTCCCTTCAAAACCAAACATCTTGAGAGTATTTTCAATGCTCAATGTATTTGCTTCCTCATAGAGATCATACTATGCTAAGGAATTCACTTTTTCCAGTCACTAAGAATTGAATCATTTCTAAGTCCAGTTGATAATTCATAGTATTTATGTTGTATATCCTCTCAGGTATATTTAATAGTTTGTAATGTCATACATCTCCAGTTCTTCTGTTGCTCCCATTATCCTCTTTGGTGGTCTTTCTTGCTCTGCCATGTCTTAAAATGCCCATGCTTCTCTTTCAGATGGTCTTATCTTCCCACTTAAAATATTCTCTGAGCAAACTTAGCCTTTCCCATAGATTTATGCACATCCATATTCTGATGACTGCAAATTATAATTCCAGCCCATGTCTCTTTTCTGAGCATTAGGCTTATACTTCCACCTTCATTCTAAATATCTCCCAAAGCTCTCCTGAGGATATCCTAAAGTCAACAAAACAGAAAAAATCAACTGGCTTCCAATTCTATTTTTCTAAATTGAAAACCCAACAGCTAACCTTGATTTCTCCTTCTATCCCTCATGTCAGATTTAGTTAAACAGAAACTTTTATATCATCTCCAAATTACACATCTTTCAAACCTATCCTCTCCTCTCATGCTGTTTTCTACCAAAATCAGGGCACTGCAGCTCATACAAATTATCACAACCTCCAAAGCCAGCAGCTCTGTGCAGTCAGTAAAACTGTCCTTTTCTGTTCAAAGTTCTGTTCTGTTCTTAGCACACTGCCCAGGACAAAACAAGAATTTTATAGATTTTTTTTGAGTGAATAAAGGTAAACCTGATATTTTTCTTATTTTCATTGAAAAGAAACATAGATTTAGAATCTTTTCACTTTTTTTTTTCTTAAGGAGGGGGTAGGAGAGAGGGGCAGAGGGTGGGAGAAGAAAAAGAGAGAGAGAGAGAGAGAATGAGAATCTTAAGCAGGCTCCATGCCCAGCGTGGAGCCCAATGCGGGGCTCAATCTCACAACCCTGAGATCATGACCTCAGCTAAAATCAACAAACAACTAACTGACTAAGCCACCCAGCTTCCCCTGCTTTTGAATATGTTCAATAATTACTTAAATATTTTCAGTTTACAATCCAAAGTTACATGTCATATATTATTGAATAAGTTACTAGGAGCTATATTCTCTTTCAACTGCATATTTATCTGTTTCATATTTGAGCACAATATCAGAACATGGAATAAGTTATGACCCTCCTCTACCCACTACTAAGTAGGGCTGAGATATGCCATGCTCTGTATTTCAAGTACCTGTCTGACACCCTTCAACTTAATAAAATTAAAGCAACAACTATTTTATTGTATGTCATGATTCTGTGAATTGACTGGGCTTGATTGGGAAGTTCTGCTCCACAAGGTGCTAGCTGGGGCTGTAGTCATCTGAAAAGCTCTACTGAGCCCAGATGTCCAACCAAGGTAACTCACTCACATAGCTGACATTTGATGTTGTCTATTGGCTAGAGCTTCCTGGTTCTGGTCCCAACTCATATCGTGGCAGTGGGTTCCAAAAGCATAAAAGCATAAGCTTGTAGGCCTTTTAGGCTTGGGATTCAGATTGACTGAGCATTATTATATTGATTATTGTCCCATATTATATTGATTAAAGCAGTTCACATGGTTGGCACTGATTTAAGAGAAGGGAAATTCTGTGGGAAGTTTTAGGTGATTTTGATTATTGTGAATGATACCACTATAAAAATTCATGTACTTGTCTTTGTATGAACATATGCTTTTATTTCTCTTGAATAAATACCTAAGAGTGGAATTACTTGGTCATATGATAAAGTGTCTGTACCAAAATTTGAGGAAATTCAAAGCTTTTTTTTCCCCAAGTGACTATACATTTTTACATTGCCACCAGCCATGAATGAAGATTTTAGTGTCTCCAGATTCTCACCAAAATATGTTATCTTCTTTCTTATTACTGCCATCTAAGTGGATATAGAGTAGCATCTCTCTGTGTTTTGATTTGCATTTCCCTGATGCCTAACAATGTTGAGCGTATTTTCATGTGCTTATCTCGTTTATATATATTTGTATATAATCTTTGGAGTAATATCTATTCAAATCCTTTGTCCACATTTCATTGGGTGATTTGTATTTTTATTACTGAGATGTAAGAATTTTTTATATATAGTCTGTTTTATATATATATAATATATATTACATTATATATTATATATAGTCTGGATATAGTCTATTATCAATATTTGAATTGCAAATACTGTCTCCCATTGCATGGGTTTTCTTTTTTATTAGTCTAACCACTCATTTATTTTTAGTTTTATTGAGGTATGATCAATATAAAAAAGGCACACATTTAATGTATACCTTTTGATGAGTTTGGACATATGCATATGTTTGTGATACTGTTACCACAACCAAGGTACTAAATATATCCCACCTCTAGCAATTTCTTTGTATTCTTTTGTGGTGTTCTTTCTTCCTTTGGTAAAGAACACATGAGATCTATCCTCTCAACATATTTTAAAGTGCAAAATATTATATTATTAATTATAAGTATTATGTTGTAGAGCAGATCTCTAGAACTTGCTCATCTTGCATGACAGAAACCTTATACCCCTTGAAAATAATTTCCTATTTCCCCTTCCCTTCTTCTATTGCTTGGTTTGACTATTTTAAATACCTCATAAAAGTGAAATCACACAGTCTTTGTTCTCCTGTGATTGGCTTATTTTACTTAATGTCCTCTATGTTTATTTATTTATTTATATTGTGAAAAATGGCATTTCCTTTTTTTTTTTAAGCTGGATATACCATTGCAGGTGTACCACATTTTCTTTATCCTTTTATCTGTTAGCAGATATTTGGGTTGTTTCCTTATCTTGGCTATTGTGAATAATGCTGCAATTAACACGAGGGTAAAAATAGCTATCTCTTCAAGATCCTGATTTCAGTTCTTTTGGATATATATTGTCATTTATGCTTTTGATATCATATCTAAGAAAGCATTGTCTACCCATGATCATGAAGATTTACCCTAGGTAAACTCTTTTTCTAAGACTTTTAATGGTCTGGATCTTATATTTAGATCTATGATTAATTTTAAGTAATATGCTTGTATGGTGTATAGTAGTGTTTCAACTTCATCTTTACATGTGGATATATTGTTTCTCAGTACCATTTGTTGAAAGGACTATATCTTTCTTCATAGAATTATCTTGACATCTTTTCAAAAAATAACCATAAATATCTGAGCTTATGTCTATACTCTCAATTTAATTCCATTGATCTATAGATTCATCCTTATGTCAGTAGAACACTATAATGATTATAACAACTTTGTAATAAATTTTGAAATTGGAAAGTGTTTGTACTCCAACTTTATTTTTCTTTATAAAAGTGGTTTTGTCTGTTTTGAAGTCCCTGGATTTCCACAAGATTTAAGAAACAGCTGGTCAATTTCTGGAAAAACTATAACAGAAATACCGATAGGGCTCATGTTGAATTTGTAGATCAGTTTGGAGAATAATACCATTTTCATAATTTTTTGGATTCATGAGTTTGCAGTATCTTTCCATATATTTAGATCTATTTAAATCTCTTTGAAATTTTCATTGTACAAGTTTTGTACTTCTTTTGTTAGATTTATGTGTGTTTTATTCTTTTTCAATATTACTGCTAAATAATTTGAAAAAAAATTTTATAGTTGCAGTGTTCATTTCTAGTGCATGTAAATGCAATTGATTTTTGTATATTGATCCTTTATTCTAATAACTTGCTGGACTCCTTTATTAGGACCAATAATTTTAGGGGATGCTTTAAGTATATTCTGTATATAAGATTGTGTCACCTGCATATAGTGATTTTATTTCTTCCCTTAGCAATCTGAATGTCCCCTTTTTTCAATTTCCAGAGACTTCAAATTGTTTCATTTGTGTTTTTAAATTTTCTCCAGTTAAATGTTTTTGTTAGGGAGTGAGGCCACTGCACCCTTCAGTTTACGCCAGAAGTCAGTCTCTGTTGAATCACCTTGGTCGCATCTGGACTCTTCAAACCAGGCAGATTGCCAAGTTTCAGTGAGTTCTGGCAGGAAATAAATGGCACATTCTAGGGTATTAACTAGGGTATTAACTGAGGAGAGTTCAACGAATGTATGGAGGGTTTTATGGAACAGCAAATTTTAGTGAAGAACTCTGGAATGAGAACATTAGGAAGCCATTACTATATGAAACAAGAGGGGCAAGAGAAGAAATTATTTAATGAAGCCTGTAGGGAGCTAAAAACCTTGGAAATGGGTCATCCAGTGAGCTGCATCTGTAGACACTACTCTATTATTTCCTTTCTCTCTCCTGAGTTTTTAATCACTGAACCTCTTCTGGTCCTTTCGCATAAACCAACACAATGCAGATGCAGGGAGAAAGTGAAGGAAACTCCAGACTATCTCTATTTCCACACATCCATCTCCTGTTGGTGCTTTGTATTGTACAGTCCCCGTGGGAAAACCAAGGGGAAGGGAACCTGAGTGATACAACTTGTAGAAGTCATCTCTAATGCATAGCAATACAAGTAAAGGGAGAGAGTGGATTTGGAGGGGCAAGTAAAGACTAACAATCCCAATCACAAACCCAATTGCTTTAGAATATGTTTGATAATGAAGGTTACCACAGTCTGCTCCTCCATGTCTACCACTACATCTGACTTCTTTAGATATTTTGTGCTATTATATATATATTTGCTATTATATATATATATTATATTTTTGCTATTATATATATTATATTTTTGCTATTATATATATATTTTGCTATTATATATCCAGATTGAGATTGTAATTTCTCTTTACATACTGTTATTTAAACTTTTTTTTACCATTTGCCCTTGGTAAGATTTATTGCCCTAGTTTTAATTTCTGGTCCTCTTCATCCCTGCCAGCCTGCTGAACAGGCCCTAGGCATTCCTTTCTCTACAATAGTATGACTTGTCCCTTGCAAAGTGTAGATTATATCTAAGGATAACCTAGCTACAAATGTGCTCCTAGACAGAAGATGAATTTAAGTATGTCTTGAGGTTATTTATATATTAAAGAAAGCCTTGCCATCAACAAGGCAATAATTTAATTTTTTAAAGTTAATGAAAATGGTCTCTTTTTTTTAAATACAGTAATCCAGTAAAGCCAAATGTTTTAAACCATTTTTCATCTGATACAACAAGATTATATTTATATGACATGGAGAAAAACAGGTTGTGTTTTTGCTTGCTATAGAAAAAGGAAATTTGTTTAATTCATTGAGTACTGAAAAAAATGAATATAACTGTAAGGGGTATGTCTTAAGGTACTGGGGCGACTGGGTGGCTCAGTGGGTTAAGCCGCTGCCTTCGGCTCAGGTCATGATCTCGGGGTCCTGGGATCGAGTCCCGCATCGGGTTCTCTGCTCCGCGGGGAGCCTGCTTCCTCCTCTGTCTCTCTCTGCCTGCCTCTCTGCCTACTGGTGATCTCTATGTGTCAAATGAATAAATAAAATCTTAAAAAAAATATATATTGCAATATTAGATGAGTGTCTGACATGAAATTACTCTCACACTATTTTAGCAATACCAATGTGTTCAGTATTCTGAAGCTTAAGACATTGTAGGGGTAGAAAACTTCTCCCTTCTAAACTTCTAGGTTCTTTTGCTGATCCAATAATTAAATTAATATAAAACAGATTAACAGAAGGAAAACAAATTTAATTTTGTATGTACATACAGAGCCCCATAAGAAATAGACTTAATGAAGTGAACAAACCAGTGGCTTTTATACCTTTTAAACAAAGAAACAATAACTTTGTAAAGAATTGATAAGATAAAGAAGGTTAGATTTGGGGTAGGAAATTAGTGAGGACACAAGTTTTGATTATCCATCTTTCTCAGCCCTAAATTTCGTATTTCTGATAATAAGGATGCCTTCTGCTCTCCTAGTACAGGAAGGACACTTTTCACAAGGGAGATTTGTTTTCTGTTTTCAAGGGGACAAAGGAAGATCAGAAGGTCCTTGTACTGGCTATTTCTTAAGTAACTTTAACTCAAAATAATCAATATGCCAAAATGACTTATTTTGTTTATTCTGCTTCTTTTCAAGCATATTCTGCTTCTTTTCAATATATATTAAGAATATATGGTTTGGCCCATAGATGGTTTTCCTCAGTTAAATCAAACTTAGTATTTTTGCCTTTAATTTTTCTCATTTTCCATGATAAACAAATAGAAAAAAGATTTCTTAAAGTTTATTTATTCTTCATGTAAAGTATTATTTTGAAAACTCAGTTCTACTGACATTAATATTTTAAAATTTATATTATTTTGAAAACAATTTAATATCCTACAGTATAAGTGATAAAAAAATTCCTTTTCTAAATGTCTAAATGATTATAATCTATGCCCTTTACAAAAGAAAGATATTTGTTTTCAAGTATGTAGGTAGTGGAGGAGTGTGAAATGCTTGGGGCCAGAATTGATCTTCAGAACACCTTCTGAATCACACACAAAGGTAATTTGATGACAGTTCTAGATGTTTACCTAGTATTACCAATAATGAGCTGTAAAGCTGAAAGCAGCTTTCTAGACTATCAATAATAAGCACATTTTTATAAATTATACTAGAGAAAAAATACTTTTTTATTCTCTCCTCTAGTTACCTTACAAACAAGCTATCAGAATTTGTAGCCAACAAATGTAGAAAAATTGGTTATTATTAATAACATGGGTTAGGCAATTAAATAATAAAAATGGGGTCACCTGGGTGGCTCCTTTGGTTAAGCATCTGCCTTCTGCTTAGGTCATGATCTCAGTGTCCTGCAATCTAGCCTTGCATTGGGCTCCCTGCTCACTGGGGAGTCTGTTTCTCCTTCTCTCTGCTCATGCTCTCTCTCTCTCTCTGTCTCTCTCATTTAAGTCTTAAAAAGAAAAAACTTTCTAAATTAAAATTTAGATTTTTTAGATTTTGTAATGATTTTGATGCTTGTCAGCTTTAAAATTTATTTTTATGAATGCTTTTTCGTTTTAAATAAATATTCAGTTGTGTGCCTACTCTTGTGTTCTGTTGCTAAAGTTAGTATGGGAAATTGCATGAGTTCCATGTTCCACAAAACCTAGATTTGCTGCTTACTGACCACCTTCGATGACATCTTTTTAACTCTTCTCCGAGCAGATTCCCCCATCCTGTCACCAACAAACACTACCAAACAGAAGTCTGGGCTTGAGTAAGGATAATCTCAAACATAGAAAAATCTGGGTAGAACTCTGTAGAAATCCCTGAAGTAGGATGCTCAGATTATGAAGTGGTTTTTCTCTGGGACTGGGAATGATTAAGTAGGATGGACATTTGGGGTCACCCTGGATGGTCATTATAAAATCCACCTCATCCAAATACTGGTATTTCCATTATAAATGCCTGAAATTGAACTGAAATTATTCATATGGGTTAGAATTTTATTATTAACTTTTCCCCTCTTTATCCTGATTACTCTGGCTAATTTAGAAATCATTGACAGCAGCTAGTCAATGTTCTCCTTCTCTAGCAAAGGGAATTTACAGTATATACTTGCATTTACTTAATATTAAATTTTCCCCAACTAGGCAAAATGAAAGGCATATTTTCTAATTCTTCTTAGGAAAAACTCACCTATCCCCTTTTTATATTGTGCTCTTTATTCCAGGAAAAAAAAGTAGTGGAGTCAGTGCTACTGGAAATTACTTATATGCTTCTCACACTATACCTGGATTTCTTTTCTTCTTCTTTTTTTTTTTAGAACAAGACAAATACAATTCTAATCTATTTATTTATTTATTTATAATTTTTTATTTTTTGTAAACATATATTTTTATCCCCAGGGGTACAGTTCTGTGAATCACCAGGTTTACACCCTTCACAGCACTCAACAAAGCACACACCCTCCCCAATGTCCATAATCCCACCCCTTTCTCCCAAACCCCCTCCCCCCAGCAACCCTCAGTTTGTTTTGTGAGATTAAGAGTCACTTATTATACGTGGATTTCTATCTTGTATTTTTGTTTTAAATCACATTGACTAAATTATCCAACTGGTATAAAAACTGAGGACTGAGGGGATATCTAAAGTCTTCACAAAAAATAGAAGCAAAAATATTTATTAAGATAGTGTATAATTTGATCATTCCCAATGTTTGTGCGGTCAAATTCAGAAGAATATGATAGTAGGTAGTCTTTGGTTAATTGGTGTTAATTATATAATTATATTTTATGTGAGAAAATGTTGGTGTCTTTGCTTTATAACATTATTAAATATATGGGTTTTTTTTAAGTTAAGACAGAAGACTAAATAATAAATATGATCCAGTATCTTTCTACTACAATATTTACCAAAAGAAATCTTTACAATATTTAATTTCATTAGACATCATTTACAAAATGAATTAAAATATTTTATAAACAAATTTTAGTTAGATCCAATCTTAATATTAATAAAATATTAATTATATTTTATATATAGCTTATATAACAAGAAAATTAAAAATTCAACTTTAAAACAACTAACACAGTTTTATTAGATACTATCAGATAATGTGAAATTCCTATAGAATATTACCACTTTAGTTGCACATTTTGCCAGAGAATTAAATAGATGAGATTGATAAGAGTTCTTAGGAAAATTTCCCAATTGAAATGTCATAATGAACATAAGTTTGTACTCAATTTACTGGCAATCAGTTGGCCCTTATGCTATATTGATGCTGAGTTTATCATAAATAGCACAAGTGAAATTAGTTTCTGAGAAACTCAGGAAAACCTTGTGTTTGAATTGATAATTCTCTTCTATATTTTTAAAGATACGTTTGTTAAAGGGCAGATAAAAATATTTGAGCAGCTTTTGTTAAATATTTTATTAATCAATCTAAATTATTTTAACTTAACAGCACTGTCTCAGAAGACTTTGTCTTGGTAATTAGATTCTTGAATTCTGCCTTTAACAATGCTTCTTTTTTCATTTTCTTCCATTTGTCTTTCAAGAGTATCTTTGCTTTAACAGAAACTTCTAGTCTTGCAAATGTGCTGTCACCACTCTTTCTTGCAGTTCTATGGGGAAAGAGGAGGGGGACATATTCTCTTTTTGTTTTTCTGCCCGTGTCTATTTTAAGTCTTTCCTCCCAGGCAGGTTTCTCTTTCTCCAGGAGCACTTGCAAGATTTTTTCAGCCCACTGAAAAAATGGGCTCTCCTCCTGAACACTTGTTTAGCCACTCATTTGTAGAGTAATAATGCCCTGATACTTGAATATTCCATATGGTTTCACACTTCATCATGTCTGAAAGAGTACAACAAATATTTTGCACTCTAATCACTGTTTTCTGTGTTTGACCTATTCTACACCATCTCTAGCTCCGTCTCTGATCTTTGACCTCATCTAGACTTCTGAACCTATTTATTTTTCCCTAGTTTATCCACCTTGCCTTACTCTCTTCCTGCCTTCATTGCCTTTCACAACTCTTGTTCATGCCTCAAATCCTCCTACCTCACACTATTACCTTGCTGCACTCACTAGAAAAATCTGCCTGGATATACATAATAGTCTGCCTTCAACATGTACAATACAGTAGTTCCCTCTTATTTACGGTTTCACTCTCCATGGTTTCACTTACCCACAGTCTCAATTATCCATGGTCATCTGCAGTCCAGAAAGATTATCCTCCTACTGACATATCATCAGAAGGCCCGTGGAAGCCTCATGCTGTCATCGAGTAGGTCTTTATCATCTCATATCAATTCAAGAAGGGTGACTACAAGATGTTTTGAGATAGAGACCCTATCACATAACTTTTATTGCAGCACATTGTTATGATTGTTCTATTTTATCCTTAATTATTGTTGTTAATCTCTTACTCTGCCTCATTTACAAAATAATTTTATCATAGGTATATATGTGTGGGAAAACACACAGTACATATAGGGTTTAGTTCAATACCTGGCCTCTGACATCCACTCAGGGTCTTGGAATGTATTCCCCTCTGGGAATGCAGGGAGGATAACTGTACCTAAAAGATTAAGTAACTGCTGAGGTATTGCATCATAATGTAGACCAATACCATTGCACATCACTCTTGAAGACTTCAACTTTAGCTGCATCCTCATTGATCTCTGAAAATCTTTCTTTGCCTTACCCAGCTTGTACATCATTCTTCAATCATCTCCTCCAGCTTTGCACTTTTCTTAAGTCTCTTTCATAGCATCTACCACAGCCATTTTTGGTAGACTTTCTGGCCTTTTCTCTGACTCTAAATGAATGGGTTAAGTTGATTAGCCATAAACTCCTTCAGGTTCAAAATCATAATAGCAAAGTTAACAAATTTGCTACAATATTCCTTTCTTTTGTTTAGTGTCTGAGAAAAAGCTCTCCTTCTCATCTTCAATTTGGCAAATTCATCTCCAGATAGTAGCTTTTTAATATCACTCTAATTCCTCTCCCTGGTCCCATCTCTTTTACTGCATTAGTTCATCATTTTTAACCTTCTAGGGTGCTTTTCCTTGTACCTGTGTTTTACCCCTGCTACCAACCAAATTCATTCTCTGTATCACTGCTGGAGTGATATTTCTAAAATATAGACCGAATACATCATTCTGTACTCAAAATTCTTGATGTCTTTTCTTTAATTTTGTTCACAACCCAAATGACTTAGCTCCACTAATCAGACTCATTGTAAGTCTGGCTCATCACTCAGCTTCCCACCAGCCACTGAATTCCTTACAACCTTCACACGTCTTACATCCTCCTGTATTTGTTTCTGTGTTTTGCTTTGTTTCATTTCATTTTTGCCTCTGTACACGTGGCTTCCTCTACCTGGAATTCTTTCTCCCTGGAAAAATTCATGTATGTAATTCAGTTTTGCCTGATTTGTAACATTTTCCTGGACAACCTCTCTTCCAACCCTCTTGTCATCTATCTTGGGTCTCATACCCTTTGTTGTACTCTGTGGCTTTGTGTTTACATTCAGCCTGTGGGGGGGGGGAGTGGTGGTAATGATAAGTTCATTTACCTAAGATCACATTAAAAATGAAATACAAAACTTATTTCCCCAAAATTAAAATGACCCTATTTTGTTTTGTTTTGTCTTAAACATCTCATATAAAATAATGCGAAAGTTATCTTACCTAGTCTTTAACATATCAGGCAAAATAGCATTTTATACAACATAGTATAATGTCACATTTACATTTCATGATTGGTGTATTTTATTAAAGAGTAGACATTATTGAACAAAATACCTGGTACTGGGGCGCCTGGGTGGCTCAGTGGGTTAAGCCGCTGCCTTCAGCTCAGGTCATGATCTCCGGGTCCTGGGATCGAGTCCCGCATCGGGCTCTCTGCTCAGCGGGGAGCCTGCTTCCTCCTCTCTCTCTGTCTCTCTGCCTGCCTCTCTGCCTACTTGTGATCTCTGTCTGTCAAATAAAATAAATAAAATCTTTAAAAAAAAATAAATACCTGGTACTAGCAAAGTGAAGTGGCTATAGTCTGTCAGCATGTGGTTAGCAGTGAGATCCTGTCCAAAGGATGGTTTTATAAGAATGTTTAGGTATTTTGTTATAGACACAAAAAATTTTCCGTAATTTGTCTTATTCTTATTCATTAATTTATTCATTTATTTATTAGTTCCTTCAGTATATGTTTATTGAACATCAAGTAGGTGCTAGGCACTGTGTTACTTGATGAATATATGCTGGTTACAGAAAATAGTTATGGCTCTGACTTCATGATACTTAGAGCTTTTAATCTTGTCATTCCAGTTACAAGTGCAATATATGCTAGGTAAGAATATAACAAACACTTCTGCTCTAATATAGGCATTTATAGGTATATGATTGACAAAAACATACTAATGTCTCAACACCTGTTTGGAGCTAGAAGTTAAATTTCCATTAGATTTTACATAAGCTTCCATTTACTCTCTATATGAATGGTTGGCCACACAGTGTCTTTATTAGAAAACATATATGCAACTTATAGCTGAAGGAAACTTCTCAGTTTCTAGTAGAGATACTAGGTCAGGGAAAAAAGTAGTCATCTTGTGCTCAGAAATAAATGAGGAAAATAACCCTTTCCAAACACTGCCGTGAGTCAGTGTGCTAGCCATTCTCTTATGCTATCCCATTTTCTACAGTAGACTTGCTATTTATATTCTTACACTCATTTACAGACAAAGGTTCAAATATTCAGAAAAGATAATATTTTTTTTTTCTAAAGGGCACTCATCCAATAACTATCAGGCCAGAATTTTAATTCAGGACAGTGATCTTTTTATTACCTAGATGCTATATGATTAACAACACTAGGGTGGAACAGGTTTTCTTCTGACCAAGGACACAGCTCAGTGCAGGAATTCCTTGCTGAAGAAGTGTCTATAGAGTAGTAAACTAGTGCATCAAAGAATTAGGGCTAGAAAGCTTATTTTCTTTCAAGAAAACCATATCCTTTAGTTAACGAAAAAAAAAAAAAAATGTGAGCAAGAGCCAGTATGAATATCTCAGCCCTTGATAGAGAGGACAACCAAGATGGAATTACGTTTTTGAAGAGAATGAATAATATCACTTAATAGAGATGTCAGCAGGAGAGATTTAATAGATGAGGATATATGTCCATCTGATAGATTCTCGTGACAAGTTGCCAGAGAGGCTTATTTCAGGAAAATAATACTGTGCTGGATGAATTAGTGTCAAGATCTAGTCCTCATATATTTAGAATTATTTTGTAGGAATTAAAGCCCTCAAACCCATCCACAGAGTTTACTTTTTTCTGCTTTAGGGCATGAGTAAAGTAGCACAAGATCAACTTACGTCATTTTCTATGTTTTTAAAATGTTTTGTGAGAATCCTAAATTGAACCTAATCCAAAAGTGATAAAGATATTTTCTTTTTGAAACTCTACAGTTGGCTTTCTTGGATTCCATATTTGTATATGAACACTTCTTTTTTAAAAGATTTTATCTATTTATTTGAGAGAGAAAGATTTAGCAGGGCATGGTGGGGAGAAGGGAAAAGGGGAGGGACAAGCAGACTACTTGCTGAGCAGGGAGCCAGATGCGGGACTCGATTCCAGGACCCTGAGATCATGACCTGAGCCGAAGGCAGACCCTTAACCAACTGAGCCACCCAGGTGTCCCTGTATATAAACACTTCTTTAAATAATTTCTGCTTTGCTTTTAGTTCTCATAAGGGAAAGAAATTAGAAAGGTCTACACCATTAGAAACCTGTTAGAGTACTTTCTTGACTTATTGTTCAGTAGTTTTGGAGTATCTATTTTCTATCAGGCTTTGGCATATGCTAGGAATACGGAAGTGCACAACCGACATGGTTTCTGCTTTCTTGGAGTAGCAATCTAAAGGGAAAACAAACAGTTCACAATTAATGTTTGAAAAAAAAAATAGGGGCACCTTGGTGACTCAGTTGGTTGAACATCTGACTCTTGATTTCAGCTCAGGTCATGATCTCAGGTTGTAGGATCCAGTCCACCGCTGAAGTCCACACTCAGCGGGGAGTCTGCTTGTCTTCCTCTCCTTCTGCCCCTCCCCCTAGTCTCTCTCTCTCTCTCAAATAAATAAATAAATCTTTAAAAAAAACTTTAAAAATGAAAAAAGCTTATAGGTATGTGCCTTCTTGATATATAGTCCAAGATAATTCTTTTGAGATATTTGCTGGCAAATAAATCTTAATAGAAGATTAATTAATTTGCTATTGGTTATTCAAAAAGGCGAGACTGACATTAAAAGGCATTAAGTAATTCCTTTGCAGATTCTGGCATTTCTATGATAACAAACTGTCAGAAATATAGACCATCTCTTTATTCCCTATACTGAAAACTTCTGGTTTTGCTTTCATTGGATATATCTTTACTCTGGTCTGGTAATATCACCTAAATTTTCCAGGGGGAATTTCTGTTCTTCCATGCTACACAACTTCAGTGGCTGTCAATCAAGGTGCACTGTGTTCATTTTGAAAAGAAATAGACAAAGGACCCAGACTAGAATAATTTGAGTCTCTTTTCTGGGCATTTTAATCTAAAGATTAAATTTAATCTAAGTCAAAGGACATGAAAACACAGATTAGTTAGAACTTATTTGTCCACAGCAACAAGGCCCTAAAAAAAAACCATCTCATTCATCCAGCAGCCTGTATTTTCCTGTAGCAGCTCTGTTTTCTGTGTTCGCTTCAGTCAAACCCTACCCTATGCGCTGTGGATAATATGGTGATGAAAATAGATGTGGCCTTTGTTCTCATCATGCTCAAAGTATGGTGGTGAGGGTAGATGTTTATGACATAATCACACAAGTTAGTTAATTGCAAACCAAGAGAAATAGGACCAAGGAAAGACTGAGGTGAGACTAGCAGTTAGGTGTCTAGTAGTTAGCATTGTGGAAAGTCCCAACACCTTCCCCATCTCTCTTGCTAAGTGAAATTTTTGACATTTTATTGAGAATTATTGTTTAATTTGGTTTGCATAGGTAGATACATATAACTCAAAATGAAAGCCCCTTGAAAGCAGAGGGAGCTAACAAGCTGCATCATCATCAGTTTTCGTTCTTCTTGGAGAACCTGTTGTATAAACAAAAGTTTTTTTGTTCAGTAGAACGCTAACATCATCAAAACTAAAATGATATGGATCAAAAAGGTGAAGCAATTATGACACTATTAAGCTTACATGAAATGAATAAAAGTACTCCACTTCACTTACTTTTACTTCAACATGACATACTTAAGAGCATAGGTATAGCTAAAAGAAAATTGAAGATTATATGATGGTAAAACATCTGTCTTTATGATTGTAGTAGATATTGCTTCACATTTGTAGCCTTTCTATTTAAGTGTTATGTTTCCCTTGGAAGAAAGGCATGTTAGTATTTCTCTACAGAAATCAATTTTCATGACTTAAAAAAACCAAAAATAAACAAACTGGAAAGTCGTCACCAATAAAGAAATTTGCTGCAGACCTAAAAATACCAATTTAAGTGTAGAAAGGTGAAATTTGATGTTAAATATTTATTCATTTAGAAGATTAATCTTTTCCCCTAATATAATATGCGTATAACAGTAAACAGCAACTGTAAGAGCTAATGCATATTTTTTCTTAAAATCCTTAATTGGTTAAAAATATTTATAGGTGAGCTAACTAGCCCATTGATGGATTTATAATATTCCTTACTGATCATTACAATAGAATTCTGGTATTATCTTTTAAATAATAACAATAATATTAGTTATTCATCAATAGTCATTAACTCCAGTCTAAAGGGAAAATTCAAATATTGATGTGCAATGTAAAAACATATTCACTTTCTGACTTTAGCTACATATACTTGCACATATGTTTTTCACCATTATCTTTTTAACTCCTCTGGGGAAAACTTAATAATTGTTTATAGATCTTCAAGAAAATCATATTTACCAATTGTAAATTTTTCCCTGATTTATCTGTGACAGTATAGTTATGGATTCTGTATAAAGTTTGTCTTGTACTTGAATGTGATATAATTTCAGTGTACTCTATTATAACCTGCCTTTGTCATTAGACACATATTATGAATATATTCACATTTTATTAAATCTTTTGATAAAAGAGTATTTAACCAATATCATATAATGGAATCTTTCATTTGTTTTTCTTTTTTATTATGATAAAATTGAAGTAAGTATTTTTGCAAAAATAGTTTAGGATGTGAAATAAAATTGTTTTCAGTTTGTGCTTACATAATTTGGTAATTATATTTTATTTTATTTTATTTCAAATTCCAGTAAGTTAACATACAGTATTATATCAGTTTCAGATATACAATAGAGTGATTCAGCAAGTTCATACATCACCTAATGCTTGTCATGACAAGTGCACTCCTTCATTCTCATCACCTATTTTATCCATCCTAATATGGTATTTTCGAACTGATTTGTTTCTCTTTCTTTCTTTTGCTTAACATTCCTTACTTTGAAACAATTAACTTCCTCCCATATGTAACCATATTTCCAAAAATTATTTAGATAATGATTACATTCCGCATCCTTTTAGACCACAAATTTACATTCTTGAAATTTCTTTTTTACTCATTTTTCAACTGAATGAATGGAGTGGATACTCACAGACTAAATCCTTGCATATGTACAAAGAGTGTCTCTTGGCATTACAAAGTGGTTTGGGAGGGGTGAATTTGTTTCTACCATTAATCTCTCCATTTTCTTCTTTTGTTTAATAAACAGAAAGGAAAACTGAAGTCAGGTATTTTCCTTCAGTGAAAAATTCTGTCAATGTGTTTAGATGGCATATTTTATTTTACCTTATTATTGAATAATTTCAGCAGGATTCACTTAAGAATTTATACTCTCTTTGGAATTTGGTGCTATTTAAAGGATTTCTTCATATGTATAGAATTAAGTCTTAGCACAGAAAATTTATTTTTCTAGTTATCTATACTTTTCATTTCTATCCTACTTGTTCTTTCTCAAAAATACATGTTGTTAACACTTTTCCCTTCTTCATAACTGTCACCTTAAACTGTTTTCATCTATTTGTCATTTTCTTTCAATCATTTGACCACTTTTACTCACATGTAAGTTATTTGATTTTTTTACAATGTCAGTTCTGTGTTCATTAGTACAAAAAGAGATTTTTGCATTGTTCCATTATAATTTGTGATCACAATTTTTCTTATCTCACTTAGCTTTCTTTTTAAATGACATTTTATCTAGGTAAAAGATTTCATCATTCTATCTTTCACTGCATTCTTCATGCCACCCATGTTTTCTTGATTTTGGCAGAGATCACAAATGACATAATACCTGAAATGGATTTCTTATCTTATTAAGGCTTATAGAAACTATGCTTGTCTTCTATTTCAAGTTTTATTTTTAGGGGCACCTGGGTGTCATTCAGCATCTGCCTTCAGCTCAGGTCATGACTGCAGGGTCCTGGGATCGAGCCCTGCATCAGGCTCCCTGCTTAGCCTGAGGCCTGCTTCTCCCTCTCCCACTCCCCCCACTTGTGTTCCCTCTCTTGCTGTGTGTGTGTCTCTCGCTCTGTCAAATAAATAAATAAAATCTTTTAAAAATAATTTTTATTGTTGTTGTTGTTTTTTCCCTAATCTCTCTTCTGTTGTCTTGAATGGTAAAATATCTATTGGCATTTTCTTGAATTCTAAGACTCCTCTCTGCATGCTCTTAGGATCTTCTTCTCATATCTTAAGAAATTTGGATGGCTGAGGTAAAGTGACATAACCAGTTCAGGAATACTGCATTTTGAGATAAGTAGGACAGTTTTCTTCCCCATGGTAGCCAAAGTGTTCCCAAGTTCATTTGTTCTTCCTCATCATTGAGCCCTGTCTTCAGCCTGCCTACCTCAGGGTATCAAGAACCCTGCTCAGCTAGTTGAGCAAGAATTCCCCACTCTTGTTAGCCGATCACCCTGGCCTGCCTTCAGTAAGAGTTCTGTGAAGTTGGTTTATCAAGAATACTTCTACCTTTGGTCTTCCCTTAATAATTTTTTTTTTAATCTACTCACCCTCTTACTCTGCTCTTTGGCTTTAAATCCCCAGTTGACTTTATTGTGTTTGGAATTGAGCCCTCTCTTCTTTATTTCTATATTCTTGACACCTATTATACTAGCTGTGAATGAAGTCTTTCTTGCCATTTTACTGTCAGAATAATTTTTTCTTTAACGTGAGCAGTTGCCTTTTGACAGCTCTTCCACCCATTGCTTCTTTTCCATTCTCTCCCTTGAAAATGAAGAGAATCTAATAAATCAAATCATGAGATTTAAGATTATAAAATACTTTCTTTTGTTTTAAATAAAGCATTTTCTATTACTCTAAAAATTAGTTTAACAGAAAGTAAATACCTAATATAAATGACTTTGAAACACATCGTGTATGATTTGTGTGTCCATATTTAATCTGCATTCAATAATTTGTGACAGATAAAGTGTGAACCACTGAATCTAACCAATTTCCTGTATCTCAGTGCTGAAACCAAATTGAGAAATTATTTATTTTTTAGGACATGTCATGACTACTGCTCCATTTATCTGATCATATACAGATGAGGCTTACATAAATGTTAAAAATAATGAATATATTACTGAGCTTGAATATAGTCACATTTATTTTGACATTTTATTCCCTTAGCCACTTATTTATATATTGGCAACCACATGGAAAGATTTTAATATTATGTATTTTTCTCTTATTGTATGAAAAAACATCTCAGAAACTGTTTAGGTATGGGATCCTTTCAGTATTATCTCCTTTGAACTGTGTTTGCAAATGTCTGATGAAGATCCCTTTTTTAAAGATATTATTTATTTATTTGAGAAGAGAAAGAGTGAGAAAGAGATCATGAGCAGGGGGGAGGGGTAGAGAGAGAAGCAGACTCCCTGCTGAGCAAGGAGCCCTAGGTGAGACTCGATCCCAAGATCCTCGGATTGGGACCTGAGAAGGCAGACACTTAACTGACAGAGTTACCCAGTTGCCCTGATGAAGACCTTTGATTTAACTTTTAAAAATGCCTTCGCAGGGTCGCCTGGATGGCTCAGTGGGTTAAAGCCTGTGCCTTCCGCTCAGGTCATGATCCCAGAGTCCTGGGATGGAGCCCTGCATCAGGCTCTCTGCTCAGCGGGGAGCCTGCTTCCTCTCTCTCTCTCTGCCTGCTTCTCTGCCTACTTGTGATCTCTGTCAAATAAATAAATAAAATCTTTTAAAAAAATGTCCTGGCATTAGGTCATCGTATTAATATTTGACTTGTGCATGAATATATATGTAGAGCCTAATAAAGGGAATACTTAAGGTCAAAATGATCTTTTTAAACATTGTTTTTAAAAATTCGAATCAATGGACTAAAAACAAAGCTTTTTAAAATAAAATGCTACCTTACTTTTTCTGACGTCTATTAAGCTCTTTTTCAGCAAAGTGAGTTTTTAGGAGATGTGTATATCATTTATGAAGTAAAGACAACTTTATGCCTATATTTCGGCTGAATAACAGATAAGCTTATCTAAACAGTATTTCATTTACCCAACTGTCAGCTTACATTTTATTACCAAATTTTTATCAAATGGTGAGAGTGGCATTTTAACACTCAGATGACGAATTATTTAAAGCATATTTTTCTAAGATTATTATCTTTCACGAATTGTAAAGTCAGTCATTGATAAAAGGAAAGAAAATAATTACAAATTAACCAAAATCATCCTTTTGATAGATAAATACATGATTTCATAGATTTATGTTTATTTATTTTGTAGCTGGACTTACATTCACATCTCTAAGTCTAAATTCTGTTTAATTCATTATCATGTGCAATATCATTTCTCCCTAATCAGTTCCTTGCACAATTTATACTACTCCCCCAAACCCCTGCTAGTCTTTCCCCATTCTTATAATCTAGTCCTTCCCCATTCTTATAATGATCTCCCATATTGCCCAATAAACACTGGTAAACACTTTGAAGTGTTCCCTAGGTGGTATTTCGTCCAATTAATTTTTTTTCGTATATAAGTTTGAAGACTCTACCTTAGCCAAACAAAATTATTTATTACAGACACAAAATTGATTTATACTCTGAGTATGAAGTTATTAATCTACCTTCATTTGCAACTCTAATTAATATGATTCTTAACGAAATCTTTCCAGACTAATCCCTTTATGGTCTTTGACTTGAGTGAGCTCCCGAGCCTTTATATTTCCTTACCTTCTTAATCACTTTGTACTTCCACAGCCCTCAAGTGTTATCCTCCAAAATGTGCAGCATTGAGAAAAGAAGAAAATTAGCAGGATAAATTTGCTAATTTAAATTCAATTATGTACAAAGTAAGAATAACAGATTTTAATTTCAATGCTGGTTTATGGGTATAGACTGTCTTTACAAAAACATCTGTGTCATCCATTGTGATTTATTTCGCTGCAGTGTCTTTGCACTTATAAAGAATGGCCACTAGAGTGCTGCAAGTATCCATTCAAGTTTGAGTCCTTTTTCTGTGTGAATATTTTAGTAGTGATTAAAACAATAAGGCTGATGTGTCTTTGGAACATCTGGGCCACTATCAGTAAAGAAATGCCCCAAATCATTTAAACCATGCACAGTTTTATTTGCTAATACGTTTATGCTTCTGACTCTTTCTCTGTTCATGCGTTACATTCAGAAGGTCTAGAAACTATTGAAATAAAGTCAATGTTTAGTTAATAAAAGTTAGTTTCCAGGGGTACCTGGGTGGCTCAGTGAGTTAAGCCTCTGACTTCAGCTCAGGTCATGATCTTAGGGTCCTGGGATAGAGCCGCACATCAGGCTCTCTGCTCAGCAGGGAGCCTGCTTCCCCTCTCTCTCTGCCTGTCTCTCTGCCTACTTGTGATCTCTCTCTCTGTCAAATAAATAACATCTTTAAAAAAAATTAGTTTTCATTTTGCCATCTTACCATCAGCACTTTACAATGTAGTTACTTTCTTTTAACATTGAGCCTTGAGTATTTATATATATATCCTTTACATAGCATTTCTTAATTTCTATTCACTAAGAATATAGGCCAAGCTAGAGATAAACTTTGATTAATTTTCTCTTTTAAGATATGTTTTTGAGTTTATATATCCATTCAAAATATCAATGATAAGTTTTTTATTAATTTTTTATTTTTTATAAACATATATTTTTATCCCCAGGGGTACAGGTCTGTGAATCACCAGGTTTACACACTTCACAGCACTCACCAAAGCACATACCCTCCCCAATGTCCATAATCCCACCCCCTTCTCCCAAACCCCCTCCCCCCAGCAACCCTCAGTTTGTTTTGTGAGATTAAGAGTCACTTATGGTTTGTCTCCCTCCCAATCCCATCTTGTTTCATTTATTCTTCTCCTACCCACTTAAGCCCCCATGTTTTTAAAAAAAAAAATCCTTTTTTACGTGTATAGGCTTCAATGTCAAGCTGCCCCAAGATGGGCCATTTTGGCATGAATATAATTATTTTGAGTTAAGGCAATCAGAACTCAACAGATTCAGAAAGAGCTCTTTACCTCCACATCTACTCCTAAAAAGAATTTAGACAGGGGACATGATCCAGAAATAAAGTTCTTACCATAGATATCTACTTTATGTTATGAACTAGTTATGGTAAACAGCAAGGAACCTAGCAAGGTCTGTTTAATCAAAATCTTCTATGTTCCATTGTTTCTGAGTGCCAGCAAACATTTGTTTACCAAACATCTTTTTCATCTTCCTGGGAACTGCATTCCTTCCCTTTGAAGTCCCAAACTCCTACCCACTTCTCCTTAGTTTCTATATACCTCATTTTGATTGCCTTATCTTTGGAATTTCTGTGTGGATTACTTGTGTGGATAAAACTAAACTTCAGTTTATCTGTCTCCTGTCATTTAATTCTTAGTCCAGCTGGAAGAACCTTGAAGGACAGAGTAAATTCTTTCTCCCTGACATGTTTTACTAGACATGTTTGAATTTTAAAGTTCAGCCTACAAACTAAATGCATTTTTTATACTTAGAGGTGAGTTTGTTGAGGACCAGGTGCTATTTTATTTATCTTCATAGTTATAGTGTCTACTTTGTATCTTTAGAAACAAATATGAATAATGGTCATTCAAAAACAGGAGAATAAAATGTATTTCTTAGTAAACATTAAGAAAAGCACTTGAGCTGGCATATATGTATTTTATTGTCTGTATTCATTCTGATATTTCCACTAGAGTAATACTTTATATGAAACATCTTGGGATATTGTGACTAATTAGAAATATATGTATTTGCTCTTCGTCCCGTCCCCATTTCTGACACAGAGCTCCTAAAACCCTTGGAATTTCTTAAGTGATGATAGTGATAGAGGTGTCTTTTGTGATGTTAATGAGAGTTTGGGAATGCTTCTGGGTAGCTGAAGGATGGGGGCTAGTTCTCAGAGGAACCAACAATGTGATTAAAGGGTTGGAACTTTCATTCTTACCTCTCTGACCTCCAAAATGGGGAGAGGGCCCGAAACTGAATTAATCACCAATGGCCAATGATTTAATCAATGTGGACAACGTAATGAAGCCTGCATAAATTTTCAAAAGGATTGGATTTGGGGAGTTCCTGGGTGGGTGAACATGTGAAGATGCTGGGAGAGTGCTGCAGCTGGAGAAGACATGGAAGCTCAGAGCCTTTTCCTCTTGCCTTGCCCTATACATCTCTTCTCTCCGGTGATTCCTGAGTGATGCTTTTTAAAAATAAACCAGTGATCTCATGGGTAAGCAGGTCTCTTGAGTTCGTAAGCTGCTCTAGCAAATTAATTGAAATCAAAGAGAGGATCATGGGAACCTCTGATTTATAACAAATCAGTCAGAAGAAGTACAGGTAACACCTGAAATTGCAACTGGCATTTGAAGTCAGGGAATGAAGGCGCTCTTGTAGGACTGAACCCTTAACCAGGGCATTAGATATTATCTCTTAGTAGATTGTGTGAGAATTAAGTTGAACTTGAACTATTTCTTAGTGAACATTAAGAAAAGCACTTGATCTGGCATTTATTTATTTATTCTTGAACTCCTACTGGTATCTGAGAATTGCTTGGTGTTGTGGAGCAGTGTGGGGAAAGTCCCCTCATGTGGAGTTAATCCAAGAACACAAAAAAGATACCTTATTTCTTTTGTTAGGATTAGAAGTATAGGGTAGTAGTACTATTTTCACTGTAAATAAAAAAATGAGATCAAGGCACAGAATTTACTTCATATATTAAGTTGTTAATAGATATTATACTGAAATTATATCTCCTGACTGAGAAAAGAATTATTTTTATCATCTTCTTCCTTGTGATAAAGTCTTGAACTTGCCAAAATCTCTATGTTCAATCAGCTCCTATCTCAACGGTATGTAAATTACAAGTTTATCACTATACACCAACTAAATAGAATTGGTTAGCTTCAAATTAATTTAATATATTTCAGCTAAGACCAAGAATTAGTATTTTTACCAGTCAAGAAATCAGTCATTAAGATCCTAATTTTGTTCATTTGTGTCTGAGAATTACAGGTTACCCATTGTAGCCTGATAGAACCAGTTGGTGACACAGGCATTCATCTTCAGTAAAACTTGGCTTCCCACTGCTTGCAGGCATCCAATCAGTTTTCCATGAAACTTGAGGCAAACCTGTATTTTCAATCTCATTTTCCATAAGAATCTTTAATAACAGGTACCGCCAGAATTTGTTTCTGCCTGTGCCTATATTCATTATGCCCTCTTATTCTAAAATACCCCTTTTCCAAGATAGCTCAAGTTTTGGTTCATTTGTTATGCCTTCCATAAATCTTAAATTGGATATAATTGCTTCCTTCTTTGGAATCCCATAAAGTTTTGTTTACAGATCTAATTATAATATGGTTTATATTTTTCTCTGTTTTATTAAATAGGCCCCATTTTCCTGATGTGTTTCTCTCAGATAATTAATTGAGTTATCTATTCATTCATTACACAAGTATTTGATGAATGCCTGCTATGAGCTCAGAATTGCTATAAGGCCTGAAAGTAAAATAGTGAACAAGACAAAATCCCTGCCCACATGGGGTTTACTAGACTGTAGTTTAGGCAGATAGTAATAAATAAATGGAAGCACATAAATATATACGTAATTGCAGGAGATACATCATATGCAAAATATAAAGCAGGTTAAAAGAATAAAGAGTGACAATGAGTATGTAGCTGGCCTCTGTGGAGATGACAGAAGTAAGCAGATATGTGCGTGCCCAAAGGAGAGGGGCAAGCCACGCCACTCTCTGAGGAAGCAGTGATCTGAAGAGAGGATACAGCAACTGCAAAGCCTAGGAGGCAGAAGTGGACTTGGCAAGGTGAAGAACGATAAGTGCTTAGCAAAGGCCTTTAAAGGAGACATGTTTAAGGACTCCTGGTGGCTCAGTTGGTTAAGCACCTGATTCTTGATTTTGGCTCAAAATCAAGATTATCCTGATCACAGGATAATGAGATCAAATTCCACACTGAGCTGTGGGCCGGGCTTGGAAGCCTGATTAAGATTCTTTCTCTCTCCTTCTGCCCCTCTTGCTCCCTCTAAAAAAAAAAAAAAAAAAAGGAGACACATTTAGAGAATAGAAAACAATATGATCATGATGCCTTACCATCCCTTGGTTTCTTGTATCTCATATTGCATTTAGTATACAGGGCTTTACACAGAGTAATACTCAGTGGTAATACAATGTGGTGATTTTGGGGTAAGAAAAATTGGGGTTTGAATTAAATTTCATCTCCTTATCAGCTTAATGACGATGAGCACATTGCATAACCTGGGCTTTATGTCTTTGTTTGATCAATGTTTTCACTTTCCAGTTAAACACCTTATATTAAGATCATCTATTAAGAGAGAAAAAGATAAGTTAAAAAGGTAAATTCTCATAGGAGAAAATATATACTTAGGATAATTAATCAAATAGAACTTATAAAATAAACACTCTGAAGCACATTAATATTCAAAAATTGGACAAAGTTGGTAAATTGTTTTAACTAGTAAAACTCCTTAGAGAACCTAGTGCCTTTCCTCACTGAAAATCAGCTCCACACAGCCTTTCTCTGCTCTGAAGAACAAAACGCTTCTAAGAACAGGGTTCATTCATCTGGACTCAATTTTTTGTTCCTTTCAACCTGATCTGCATTAAATTCTGAGCCTCACTCTATTTTCATTCTTAAGACAACTGGAAAAAACTAATTCAAATGATGTAAACTGCCAGTAGACAAACATTACATTTTTCTGTTTATGTCTATGATTAAAAATATTTTGAGGGGTGCCTGGGTGGCTCAGTGGGTTAAGCCTCTACCTTCAGCTCAGGTCGTGATCTCAGGGTCCTGGGATCGAGCCCCGCTTCAGGCTCTGCTTGGTAGGGAGCCTGCTTCCCCCTCTCTCTCTGCCTGGCTCTCTGCCTACTTGTGATCTCTCTCTCTCTCTCTCTCTCTCTCTTTCAAATAAATAAATAAATAAATAAATCTTTTTTAAAACTATTTTGAGATAAAAAACTAGTCATCATCATTCTCTTCCATTTTTAATGGGCAGTAAAATTCAAGATCCTTCATTAGGGAAAATAGTTTTCCCCAAATCTGGAAACCAATAAAATTGGTATCAATCTATCCTGAAATGGTTTATTGTCCTTTTGAGGTAGAAGAATTTTCTGAGAATATCTTATGTCCTTCACTTACTTGAGCTCCCACCTATCTTCTTGCGTATGTGAATAGAAAATATTGATCATTTTAAATGTGAACTGAAGCAGTATGTTCATTCACTTTTCTGATAAAATCTCCAGAGTTAGCTGCACACTTAATATGCTTCAGAAGCCTGGGTTCGCTTTACCAGAAAATAATAAAATGAACAAAATAATTTTGCCTTTTAACACATTTACTTTCAGTATATGCCCTGAAAAATTAATATTGCCTAATTAATTATAATTTTGGGATGAATTTCTAATTTCATTTCTTCCTAACATGCTCTTTGCTTCTCTTCTTTTGTACCTCTGTATCCTGGAAAACAATTTGTTTCGTTATATCTCTGTAAGTTTGTATTTGTCCTTTGGTACCCTATTCTCTTTTTACCCTTTCTCTTTGAAAATTCCTAGTATTACTAATTAAAAAAAAAAAAAGTCTTCACCTCTCCACTCCCATTAGAATTAATCAGATATAAATATCTGCAATTGATGAAGGATCATTGGAAGAGAGGCAGGCAGGGACAAAACGCCCCCTGCCCCCTGCCCTAGGAGGAAACCACCCTTAAGGATTCTACACCACTCAGAAAGAGCCCTCTACCATTTCCCATGTGATAGATGACAAAAACCTGGTTGAATGATAAGTACATGGAGGGTTAATCAGATTAAAACAGCCTGCCAACAAGCCCCTAAAAACCCCAGATTTAGAAACTCTGGTGGCAACCTTCTCAGGTTCCCTCCTGCTTTGGGAGCTTTGTGCTGTCATTTTACTGTGGCTCAATTAACTTTGCTTTTGCTGCCCACCACTCTTTGTCTACTCTACCTCCTCATTCTTCCAATTGGCATGATCAAGAACCTTGGGCACTGAGAGGAGAAGAAATCCTGCGACACAATGTTCCCTCATCATTTTATAGACATTATATTCTACTCCTTGTGCTAGGATACAACTAATGTTTTACAGTTTACAGCCTTCTGTTACATTGTGAAACACTTGGACAGAAAGTACTTGTGTTATTAATTTTTGTAATCTAGAGATGGACCCTGTGAGAGGTACATAGTAGATACAAAATTTTAATTTGGTTAATTTCACCTTAAAATGAATAGTATTTTTTTCTGAACTAGAGAATTTCTCCTCTGTAAATTGCCTAGTCTCACCATTTTTATTCTCAAAAAGAAAAAAAAAAGTTACCTATCTGTGAAATTACTTATCTGTAAGATATTGGCTGGTAATTCTGCCTTGCCACACCTAGAATTTATCTCATCTTTTTGTGTCTTTAACAACTGCTTGTGAATATACTGTCATCCATTGAGTCTTAGAAAAAAGATACTCTATATCATGAAAACATTCGCTAAGATGTCAGCAATCAGCTCACATTGGGAACTTCTAAGTACTTATGCACCTCCCAACTTGGACAGTTATGCCAAGTGGTCTCTGTGTAAAGTAGATCGCTCAAAATTTCTAATAGATTTTTAAGCCTTTTGAAGATAGAAGCTGTGTCATACTATCTTTGTATCATTTGTTGAATTCAACACATGCTTTGTACATGGAAAGTAATTAATAAATATATCTTGAATGAGTATGTAAGTATATATATCTAAGGATATATTATAAATAGATAATTTACTACTGTCTATTAATACCTGTCTTATTAATTAGCTATACATTTGTAGTGACTTTACCTGAAAGCTGTAAGAGATAGGAAAATTAGTATTAAGCAGGGTTAAGCAGGATATTCCCTGAGAGCCCAATTCTGCTTGCCACCTGTTTCTGCATTGCCCATGAGCCTAGAATGGTTTTTACATTTTTAAAAAGGTTACAAAGTAATCAAAGGAAGAATATTTTATGGCATGTAAAAATTACATGAAAATAAAATTTCAGTGTCCATAAATAAAGTTTTATTGGATAATAGCCACACCCATTTTTTTGGGTATTTTCTATGGCTGCTTTCATGGTGCCATAACGAAGTTGAGTAGTTGTAACATGTGTGGCCCTTAAAGCCAAAAATAGTTACTGTCTTTCCCTTTATAGAAAAAGTTTAATGAACTTTTGGGACTTCATCAAAATCAAAAGCTTCTGCACAGCAAAGGAAACAGTCAAGAAAACAAAGAGGCAACCCACAGAATGGGAGAAGATATTTGCAAATGACAGTACAGACAAAAGGTTGATACCCAGAGTCTATAAAGAACTTCTCAAACTCAACACACACAAAACAGATAATCAGTCAAAAAATGGGCAGAAGACATGAAGAGACACTTCTCCAATGAAGACATACAAATGGCTATCAGACATATGAAAAAATGTTCATCACCACTAGCCATCAGGGAGATTCAAATTAAAACCACATTGAGATACCACCTTACACCAGTTAGAATGGCCAAAATTAGCAAGACAGGAAACAACATGTGTTGGAGAGGATGTGGAGAAAGGGGAACCCTCTTACACTGTTGGTGGGAACGCAAGTTGTTGCAGCCACTTTGGAGAGCAGTGTGGAGATTCCTAAAGAAATTAAAAATAGAACTTCCCTATGACCCTGTAATTGAACTACTGTGTATTTACCCCAAAGATACAGATGTAGTGAAAAAAAGGGCCATCTGTACCCCAACATTTATAGCAGCAATGGCCATGGTCGCCAAACTGTGGAAAGAACCAAGATGCCCTTCAACGGACAAATGGATAAGGAAGATGTGGTCCATATACACTATGGAGTATTATGCCTCCATCAGAAAGGATGAATACCCAACTTTTGTAGCAACATGGACGGGACTGGAAGAGATTATGCTGAGTGAAATAAGTCGAGCAGAGAGAGTCAATTATCATATGGTTTCACTTATTTGTTGAGCATAACAAATAGCATGGAGGACATGGGGAGATGGAGAGGAGAAGGGAGTTGAGGGAAATTGGAAGGGGAAATGAACCATGAGAGACTATGGACTCTGAAAAACAACCTGAGGGTTTTGAAAGGGCAGGGGGTGGGAGGTTGAGGGAGCCAGGTTGTGGGTATTATGGAGGGCATGTATCACATGGAGCACTGGGTATGATACATAAATATGAATTCTGTTATGCTGAAAAAAAAATAATAAATAAATAAATAAATAAACAAATAAAGCTCTTGCTGCAGAAGACAAAAAAAAAAAATTTCCTCCAAATATTTTGGATTTTGAGTGTGATTGCATACAATTTGGATAAAAATATGTGGAAAAAGAAAAAAAGAAAAAGTTTAGTGGCTCTCTTCATAAAAACTAAACAAACACTTGATAAAGCAAAATTGACTATAATAATGTTTGCAGTCTTTTTTCAACAGCAGACTTATCTAGTCATTTCTCTGCTCTTTCAATAATGCAATCCCATATTGTACAAGATTAGTGTTTTAATTCCATGTATAGCAGTGATGTGTAGATTTCTCCTTCAAGGGATTCAGATATATGCATTTTCAAACACACATGTACCAAATCAATTCATTATAATAAGAATTGGGAGAATCATGGAGCAATTTTATGCTGGGAAGCATTCCAGTGGCTGGAATGGTATATAAATCTAGCACAAATTTAATAATTTTGATTATCTGATATAGGTAAGAGTAATATTTAAAATACTGAATCTTACTAATTTTAACTTTTAAAAAATTTAAAAATAAAAAGTATACTAAGTGCTAATGTGTTCATGTTCCTCCCAAATATTACACAAACATGTGATGAACTTTAGGTGAAACCACATCTAATTTAAGTTACATTTGATCATTTTAATTAAAGGAGGTACAAAGATTTTGTTGTGCATCTTTAAATCCAAAATACTCTATTTGTCTAGAATGCCTAATTTTGGTTTTGTTTATTTCTTTGAGGACAGAGTCAGATGAAGAAATTTCGACTGATATTTAACAGGAATCTTACAATAAAATAAACTTAATTTCTGCTTTTAAAAACAACATGAGCTTAAATAAATGCACTCATTTTAGCTACTTCTTTTCTTTTCCACCACAGATCTATCTCCTAATAATTTCTTCACTCAGCAGTCTAGCAGACTCTAATCAGCTAAGTTTATAAAACGGAAGAAAACAGTTAAGCCACAGAGTTGAGTGGGTAATCTTCCTTTCATAGCAACTGCATTGCTAATTGAGTCTCAACTTCTAGTGATGAACTGTTTGACTTTTGCCAATTTAATGATTGCATATGTCCAGGATTGCACAGCTGATGTGGCAGTGGAAGTCTACCACTATATCATTTCGTGTGTGTATTGATGAAGAAGTTTACCTTCATATACACCTTAATGCAAATTTTCTGTTGCATTACAGTAGGTATCAATTAATGATAATTATTCCAAAGCTAGTACACATGATAATTCTCAACAATACCACCAAATGCTGGTTACCTTTAAGACCCAGAGCATAATTTTAAAGCAGACCAAGTGTCTATGGCATATTGTCAGCTCCTTTTGTGAACATATATATACTTCCTACATTTTCACAGTGCCTCTGTTATACCTGATGCAAACTTCTAGCCTTCAGTGATCTCTTTGCTGTTCCATCCCATCCTGTCCTGTGACACAAGCCCCCAACTAACATCATTTTCCCTTATTATATGATCACAGATGCAGCCATTTATTAAAATTTCCATGTGACATTTCCATGTGACTTTTGGGAGGAATTATGTTAGAACACACACACATATTAAATAGAACATGAGTAATCAGAATAAGTCTGTGATATTTGATTGAGTAGTGATGACATAACAAGAAGAAGTAATTTCCTGACATTTCTGAAAATACCGAGGTGCTACCATTAGAATTCTCTCCACATGATCAGCTACACTTTGGGAAAGTAGTGCCCTCATAATTTATAAAGTCACTTAATTATTTTAAGGCAGTGTTGTATAGAATAAAGAGAAATGGTACCCTCATACCTGTCTTATTTCTATACTCCCTTACCATCATCTGACTCTCTCATCTACTTAATATAATCCTTAAAGTCCTATCCTCTTCCCACTAAATAAATAGTCTCAACACTTGCAATGATAGAATGCCATAAATTTGAATATTTAAAAAATAACTGAAGTCCAATGTCTTCTTAAAACAATATTTATCCCATGTTTCTAGAATATTATAGAAACCCACTCAAATTTTACTTTTTCAAGCTCATCTTAATATAATACACTGAATAAGCACATTCTCTTTCCAAGTGAATGAATGAATGAGTGAAAACCAAAATTAGCCAACCTAAACCAACAAAACCAAAAGTCTTCGGGAAGAAAATTGAAGTAGAAGGAAAAGGAGGAGACACTGATAATGACCTGACAGACTGATAGGCATTTCTCCTCATATTCTCTCAAAAATGGCTTTTGTGAGCACAACAGACTATCACTTAACACACAAGTATAAATGACCTCAGCTGAAATCAGCAGAGAAACTGTCCAGGTGAGTCCATTCCAAATTGCTAACCCACAAAATCATGAGCCGAATGCATGGTTAGTGTTTTAAGCAACTAAGTTTTTGGATTGGTTCATTAAATTGCAAAGGCATAACTGTGACACACACAGATGATTATCTTTCTAGCTGTCCTCAGTCCTAAACAGAGCAAGAGAGGAAATATGGATATATGAATGCTTAGCTTATTTACATTGACTCCAGTTAAATCACAGAACAATAAAATAGGTCTGCCTTAACCATTAAGTCCTAAAGCCTTCATACTCATTGCAGGCTTTAGTTTACATCTCAACTGCATTTCTCCATCACCTAATTTATAGCTAGTTCACTGAGCAACCAAAACCACCCCAATTCTGGCTCCCGCTCATTTCTTCCTCTGAGTGATTCTCTACCCATTATTTTCCTCATTGTATTGTTAACCTCACGAGGAACAAGGCCTAATCACTTGGACATTCTTAAGGGATATGTGTATAGTTTCATTTTAACTTGAATATCATGTCAGATTTTTTTGTTTTGTTTTAACTTGTCTGTCATCACTCCCTCATGCTCTAAAAAAATTTAAGCATTTTTTGTGCCAATTCTTCATGTTGTTAGATTTTCCCCAACCATTCCCTGAATTTACTAAAATATTACATTTTTCCACCTGATTAATTTATAAAAATTGATGTGTGCAAAATATTAATAACAATCAGTATAAAAAATATTAAATATGTACAACCTGGTAATTATACTCTTTTCAAAAGATCTAATCAGTTGCTTCAACAGCAAATTTCTTTTTTTTTTTTTAAGATTTTATTTATTTATCAGAAAGAGAGAGAGAGAGAGGGAGAACGAGCGAGCACAGGCAGACAGAATGGCCGGCAGAGGCAGAGGGAGAAGCAGGCTCCCTGCTGAGCAAGAAGCCCGATGTGGGACTCGATCCCAGGACGCTGGGATCATGACCTGAGCTGAAGGCAGCTGTTTAACCAACTGAGCCACCCAGGCGTCCCAGCAAATTTCTTTTTTTAAATAATGTTTTGTCAAATGCTAACTTTACTGTATGGTAAATTCTGAAATTGACTTAAATTTGATTTTGCACTTTCCCATTCAGTTCCATCAAGCTGTCTAGACCTAATAGTAAGAAATCTCTTGAATTATCCTGTTTTTGAATGTACTTCAACATTTTCTAGAGCTTAATTGGCCCACTTGATGATTATTCTTTTCCAGCATCTAAATGGCCCTTTTCATAAGTTATTTTTTTAGATTAAATTTCTATTATTTGTCAAGTTCCACAATAATCTTTGTGCTTTGATTGGGATTGTTTTGAATTTTATAAAACAATTTAGGCAGACCAAATCATATGATTATTATCTTCATAAATACTAGAAAATGCATTTAACAAAATTCAACACTGATTTATGTTAAATCATGTATAAAATAGGAATTTATGGATACTCCCTTAACATGGTAAAATATACATAATTCAGTGCAATTGCTAGAATGTTACTTAGTGGCAAAGTAAGAGAGATTTTCCTACTAAATTCAAGAAAGATAAACATACCAATTCTTTTGTTCTACTAGTTAACATTCAATGGAAAATCTTAGCCAAAGCAATTAAACAAGAAAGTAATTAGAGATTATAGATTTTGTAACTATAGATAAAGCTATAGATTAAAAAGGTAAGAGGCATAATAACATATCAACAATCACATTTTAGAAACCTTTGTTTCTTTGTTAGTTTGCTTGACAAACTAACAAATTATGTAACAAGTCAAGAAATGTGAACATAGGTAATATTTAGAAAGTATTTTACTATTTCAGGTGTGATAATAGTATTGAAAATCTACTTAGAGAAGATTCTGACATATTATCAGATAAAATGATGTATCATCTCAAATTTCCTGCAAAGTGTTCTGGGGTGAAGGAAAAGAGATAAAACAAAATTGGCCTGCATGAATTGTCAGAGTTGGGTAGAGGTACATTGAAGTTCACTATACTGTTCTCTCTAAATTTCCATATGTTTGAAGTTCATCATAAAAATATATACACATTTATTCATTTTTTACTCAACCTTTCATTTCTTATAAAGATGTTACTCCTCCCAGAAAACAATGTACAGTCAACACTTTATACTTTCCTTATGCACCCTCAGTGTTTTCTTGGGAGTTTTATTTTCCTGAAGTTTTTGTATTGATTGGTTATATAAAGATGACAGGAAAGGAGGAAGGTTAAAAGACTGTATACTAACAGAATCTGTCAAGTTCAGAGATCAGAGGGGCTGAAAGAGAGTAACAAATAGACATCTACACACATTTTTTATTGGAATAGATCTCACAACTCAAGATTCAGAAGCTGATGGGTCTTTTTTACCTTTGTCACATTTGTTTGGTTGCTTTATTTATTTATTTATTTATTACAGTAAAGGAGAGAGTTCTTTTTTTTTTTTTTTTAAGATTTTACTTATTTATTTATTTGACAGAGATTGTGATATAGGGAATACAAGTAGGAGGGGTGGGAGAGGGAGAAGCAGGTTTCCTGCTGAGCAGAGAGCCTGATACTGGGCTCCACTGAGCCACACAGGCAACCCAGTAAAGGAAAGAGTTCTACAGTTAAGTCCAGGCAATTAATTAAAAAATAAAATCCCTTAGAAGAATAGTAGCATGTAATGCAGAGACACTGATATATATCATTTGCAATATGTAGTTTTTGACCAAAAATTAGTAAAAATGCAAAGAAATAGTCAAAATTCTGGAAAACTAAAAACATTCAATAGAAGTTGTCTCTGGACTCCAGTGTTGATGTTAGTCACAAAACCATCAAAGTAACCTTATAAATGTGGTCAAAGAATTAAGCAGTATGCTAATAAGATTCAAGTAAGAAATAATCATAGAGAACTGGAACTAAAATTAAAACAAATTGGAAGTTATAGAGCTGAAAGTACAATAATTTAAATGAAAAATTTATCAGCTAGGACTTATATAAAACAAGCAGTTGCACACATGGTCCACAGTCAGTGAGACATGCATAGATGGATTGATGGATGAAATTTAAGGTTTTATTCTAAGAAGTGAATTTACCATTTCTCTGCTTGAGTAAACACTCCCTAATGGGAAAACCTTGGTATATTTCCTTATGCTGGCTTTTGTAATCAACTGTTACATAATTTCACATCTCTGTACCCATTTCCTATCTCTTCAAAAAAATTAAGCAATAATAGCATTAAACTATCTTGTAATTTATTTGGTAAGAATAATGAATTGATCTACACAAAACACTTTGTTAGCATAATGAAGCATATTAATGTTAAGTACCATGATTAATACTTCTGATTGTTATGAGAGGGCATATAAAAGAACTAGTAGAAATTTACAGCTCTTTAGAAGAATCCTATAAACAAAACTCCCTAATGGCTCATCTTAGTTCAACAGAGGAAAAAAAAAAAAGATTGTCACTTAGAACCATTATATAACAGTATCTTTACTGTACAAATTTCAAGTGTTAAAATGTTTTAATTTTCCACTTCCTCTGTTCCAGAATTCTAGATTCAGTGTAAATAGGATAATTTTTAGACATGGGATAATTTCAACAATACCATATTATTTGGTTAAAATCCCCTTCCTGAATTTTTCAGTTCCCCCAGCCCTCCCCAATTCTTCCCATTTATACAAACCAAGGCACAAATATAAAGGTAAATATATACAATGTTCCATTTTACTATAATGAACTTATGAAAGTGTCACTATTTAATGCAATGCTTTTAGTTCTATTGTTTCTATATTAGAACATCAGTTGAACAGCTCATACGAAATATTTTTCTCATAAAATGTATTTTTTTTAAAGATTTTATTTATTTGTTTGAGATAGAGAGTGAGAGCAAAAGTATTGGCCAAGAGACAGAGGGAGAGGGACAAACACGCTCCTCACTAAGCAGGAAGCCTGATGCTGGGCTCGATTTCAGGATTCTGAGATCATGACCTGAGCCAAATGTTCAGACGTTTAACTGTCTAAGCCACTCAAACTCCCTTAAAAAATGAATTTTAAGGAAGAATTACAGATACTGTTAAAAATGATAGTTACCAATTCAGGCTTACACTGGGAACATATGTTTCTTTCTTCTCCATAATGAGAATTCAATATAATGACAGAAAAGTATAATTTTAAATGGTATAAATAAACAAACAAAAAGATACAAACTGATAACAAAAGTGAATGAGAGATATATTGTTGGATGAGATTTCTGTCACATTTCTGGGAAAAGAAAAGGTGATGGAGGAGTGTTGACTGGTGAAACAGAAGGAAAGAAATCTTACATAGAACAACATGCAAAGGGTGATACACCAAAGGAAGGGAAAATTCATGGTAAAGGCTGCTAATTTTCCCCAACATCTATTCTGCCTTTCTTCCTTTTTGATAATTAAAGAACACTGACATCCAACCTCCCTTCTTAACAATATGGCTCAGCTAGAGATTTTACACCTTTGTTTTCCTTATAACTAAATGCAACCATGTGACTAAATGCAAACCAATAAGATGTGGGCAGAATTTGATGTGTAAAACTTCTGAGTCAAAAT
Source organism: Mustela erminea (assembly GCF_009829155.1). NCBI lineage: Eukaryota > Metazoa > Chordata > Mammalia > Carnivora > Mustelidae > Mustela > Mustela erminea. The sequence continues at coordinate 105,029,841 of NC_045617.1, read as the reverse complement.
CTTAAAAAGAAAGATGATTGTGTGGCTTCCCCCCACCTTTCCCTTTTAGATTGACAGGAAAATAAATGGCTACAGCCAGTCTGTAACGGGAGTCTATGACTGGGAGTCTATGGATAATGTCATGGAGTGGAGTCATCTATCTGCCATGAATTACCCACAAACTTCCGGTCTTTTATGTTAGAAAGAAATTAACTTCTGTTTATTTAAAGGATTGTATTTTGGAGCATCTTTTTTTAAAGATTTTATTTATTTATTTGACAGAGAGAGACACAGAAAGAGAGAGAACACAGCAGAGGAGGTGGGAGAGGGAGGAGCAGGCTTCCGCAGAGGAGGGAGCCCAATGTGGGGCTCCATCCCAGGGCCCTGGGATCACGACTGGAGCCAAAGGCAGATGCCCAACAACGAGCCACCCAGGCACCCCTTTTAAAACAGCTTAGCTTTAACCTAACGAATAATCATTTTACCTGACAAAATTCCATATAGGCTCAAGACCATGAAAAAATAACTAAAAATAATGATGAGAAATTGGGTTGAAAACAGAGTACTGTTTTGGAAACTTTAAATAGAAAATTTCACTCCACCCGTGTAACATCCTTTTCTATAACACCCTCATCTGCAGTCTGTTAACTTAGAAGGAAAAATGAAGTGCTGTTCTCTTTGGAAATTAAACCAACTTTTAGGGAAGTAAGAGGACAGTTACACTTAGATTTATCCAAGGCAGGAAGCACAGTGAGTTGAATGAAAGCGAGTGTGGTCAAGGGAGGCAAGTTGAGGTTTGGATCCTATCTTATTTAAAGTAATGATATTTTTCCACCAGGGATTTTTTTGGCATTAATTTTGATTTTTTAAAATACTGTATTAAATGTACCTTGATTACTATGTTTTTTGTCACCACCCCAAATTCTGTGTCAGTGTCAAATGCCTCCTCAGTCATTCCTTCTAGTTCCCGCTGGGATCTTATCAGCTCAGTTTTCCCGATCATTTAGATCTCTACCAATGTTTTGTTTGTTTTTTTAGTGAGGGAGGTGGGGGAAGAAGCAGAAGAAGAGGGAATTTGCTTAAAGAAGATACTTGCTTAAAGGTGAGCTATCAGTGAGCCATTTTTAGCATTGGCAGAGATCTCAGGGCACCTGGGTGACTCAGTTATTAAGCGTCTGACTCTTGATTTCTGCTCAGGTCATGGTCTCCGTTGGGAGATGGAGCCCTGAGTCAGGCTCTGCACTGGGTGTGGAGCCTGCTTAAGATAATGTTTATCCCCCTGGGGCTAATAATACATTATATGTTAATAAAAACATTTAAAAGTCATAAAAAAGAAAAAGATAATGTTTATCAGTTTTGTTGCTCTGTTCTGTTTCTTACCTTAGTAGTTTCCAAAATAACTAGAAATGTAAGCACATCACAAATAAACAGTTATCTAGTATTTTCATTTCCCTTTTTATGGTTTCCCACATATTAATTTATGTTATCCACCTTTCTGCCAAATCTCTTAATATATTAATCATATAGAATACAGCTCTCATGAGATTTATGAAAGAATATTTGGAAGTTATTTGAAGAAATATTAAAAATGTGATTTAAATATATAAAAATATTTAAATGAATTAAGGAATGAATACTCAATATGATTATGATATTCTGAATATAGAAAGGTAAAAATCAGCAAATGGATTTTGATTTTGCAATAATAATAATAATATCAACAGTATATAAAATAGCAAAAACTAAGCACAGGAAAGAGATATCGAAATTAGCAAATTTAATATAAATTCCTAAAACGCACATGCAAATGTAAGTGTGTATGTGTTGGGGGGGGTGATTATCTCAGGTCATTTTTCTTTACAGCTATCTTTTCTACCCTTCTATGTAAATAATTTTACTCTAGCAGGAAAGATATGGTAGTAAGGGAAGTATGTTGATGAAAGAGGTGTATATGCTTTTCAAACAAAACCAAGTTAGAATGCTAGCTCTATCTTCTTAACTTTCTAATGTGATAAAATTGTGTAACTCTGATGTGTAGTATTGTCACTCGTAAAATGAAGGCAAAATGGCTTTAGATGGTGATTTAAATCTGGGAGATAACAGATGCAAAGAACCTAACAAAAAGAAGATACCTTATATATATTAGCTGTTTTGGGGCGGCAAGGCCTGTGGGGGTGGGGGATTTGGGAGCTGGGTATAGAGGAAGGGTTGTTATAATTAGCAGGTACATTGAAAATAACAAAATTTAGACTTGTACTTTAATTTTATTTTTGTGACTAGTTTTGTAATCTTGAGATACATTTTTAACTTTAATGAGACTGCTTTTTATAAAATAAAAACATAATTTAAATCATGTTACTGTGAATGTTAGGAAAATATTCATAAAATGTCTAAAGTGCTTATCAGTAAACACTCAAAAATAATGGTTATTGTTCTTATTAGTAAGTACTACTGCTACTATTAGTTTGACATTTTTTAATGAAAGTCATCTGTTCGCATTAAAAAAACTCTCTTAAATGTTAAGCCAAAATTTTCATTTTTATTCATAAGTCTTGTATCTATTTTTTAAAATATGCTATTTATAATATGCTTATTTTGCTCTTTGCACTAAAATTTCATTTGATGTGGTTACTCTTAACCACCGTTCTCTTATGTAACCATTAATTTTAGGGTCCACACTTTCAGAAAATTCCTACTTTCATCTGCTTCAAACTGTCAAATAGAAATCAGTTCTGGATCATTAGGTAGTTTATCTAAGTTAGCTTTTATCTTAGAAATGTGTCACTAATATTAGATTGTCTTGGACATATATGGATATGAATCAATAGTATGACTGTATTTCCCATTTCTGTTATTCCTCTGCTTATACTGCTTAAGAAGACAAAAATCCATACATACTACATATCCCTTGATACTTTGCTAGTTTCAGCTGTATGAAAATATCAGTATTCTCGGATGTGAAATCTTATTACACAAGCTCTTAATTTCACAAACATTCAGTTGTTGCAGTCTTCAAGGTTTTATGCACTTCCCCTATTCATTATTGGGGGAGATTTTCTTCATAATTAAGTAAAATGTAAAGTTGCCAGTTTTAAAGAGAGTGACACAAAAAGTACTGTTCTTTTTTTTTTTTTTTGATAATTTTTCTTTTGAAGATTTTATTTATTTATTTGACAGACAGAGATCACAAGTAGGCAGAGAGTCAGGCAGAGAGAGAGGAGGAAGCAGGCTCCCCGCTGCACAGAGAGCCCGATGCGGGGCTCGATCCCAGGACCCTGAGACCATGACCTGAGCCGAAGGCAGAGGCTTTAACCCACTGAGCCACACAGGTGCCCCCCAAAAGCACTGTTTTAAAATTTTAGACTGATAACTATAGTTACCACATTTTGAAAAAAGTCTCAATGAACTAGTCTAAACAATAAAAATCATATAAAGTACTACATAATTGGTCTTTTGAATAAGGTACAGACAGATGTCTACTAAAAAAAGTGCCTAGCTTTTCAGAGAGGAGCTATAAGTAGTTTCATAGAGCAGGAGTTACGGATTTAGTTTTTTAAAATGTCATGCATTTTCAGGGTAGAAAAAGGAAGATTATTAAAAAGCAAAAGGAACAGTTCATGTCAAAGAAAGCAAATATGAAGTGTGTGATGCATTTTTCAAATACTGAAATGTTTAGGAGGTTCGAGTGTTATGTGCCCAGTTAATATATCTGAAAAGTTGGGCCGTGTAATATTTATTGACTAAGTGGATTAAGGGAAAGAAGGGAAGGTGGTAGGGAAGGAAGGAAGGAAGGAAGGAAGGAAGGAAGGAAGGAAGGCAGGCAAGCAGGCAGAAAGACTGAGCCATGCTAGGTAAGAAAGATATTTCTTCATCCTAAAGGGAGGAAAACAGGTACTTACAGATACCACAGTAGGTAAGTCTACAAGTGACAGGATAAGAGGGACAAAAGCCATTTTTCCTATGATGAATTTGATGGTAAAAATAAATTCATATGAAGTTTATTTCAAAGTTACAGGAAAAGTGTCATAAAAACTGATAAGTTTGAAGACTTGGAAAGTAGCCTTAAGAACTTTATTGACTCAAATCAGAGAACTCTCATCTCAAAATACTAGATTCATCAAGAATTGCTTGGCAGAAGTGGAATTTAGGGTGTGGTTTCAATTTAATAGAACCAAATGGAAAGATGAACGAAGATTGTAAACTTTGATTCCTTCAGCTCTCTAAGTAACTCTGTGTGTCCACCCACTGGAGTTCTTGACTTTTCTCTTCTAGTAAAAAGATATCAGTTATTTCAGTCACTTTAAACTGGGCCTCTCATGATATGATGAGAACAATCTGAACAAATAGTGTTGCTTAATACATGTATTTGACAAAAGTTCAGAGGAAAAAATGTCTTCAACATTTTTATTCTTCACTGAGGACGAGAAATTATAACCAACTTATAAACTCACATGAATAATTAGTAGCAGCATCTAGACTACAACCTAGGACTCTAAAATAACAATAAAAGGGGTACAATTCACTTCTGGCAGTAAGGTGACATTTAACAGGATGCAGTTCATGACAGGAAGGTGAGAGACACTCTTTTAGCCAGAAAGGTGCCATAAAGTATATGAAGAAGAAAGCTCTATATAATTGTGTTTTGGGGGGGTGGTTATTGTGTAGAGATAAATTGATTCTCCAGCAGGAGAAAGTTGGGTCATTGAGACAGGTAGTCAAACAATACATATCTTATGCATTGAAAAAGATGTCTTTTGGACTTAGGTTCCCAGATATGAGCCTTTGGAGACATATCTTGAAGTTGCTGTGGCCAATGTCAAAGAGATTACTACCCATGCTCTCCTCTAGGATTCTGATGGATTTATCCATTTTGAGTTTATCTTTGTGTATGGTGTAAGAGAATGGTCAAGTTTCATTCTTCTACACATAGCTGTCCAATTTTCCCAGCACCATTTTTTGAAGAGACTGTCTTTTTTTCCCACTGTATATTTTCCTGCTTTGTCGAGGATTATTTGACCATAGAGTTGAGGGTCTGTATCTGGGCTCTCTACTGTGTTCCACTGGTCCATGTGTCTGTTTCTGTGCCAGTGCCATGCTGTCTTGGTGATCACTGCTTTATAATAAAGCTTGAAATCAGGCAAGGTGATACTCCCAGTTTTGTTTTTCTTTTTCAACATTTTCTTAGCAATTCAGGGTCTTGTCTTGTTTCATACAAATTTTAGGACTGTTTGTTCCAGCACTTTGAAAAATGCCAGTGGAATTTTGATCGGGATAGCACGGAAAGCATAGATTGCTCTGGGCAGTATGGACATTTTAACAATGTTTATTCTTCCAATCCATGAGCATGGAATGGTCTTCCATATTTTTGTGTCTTCAGTTTCTTTCATGAGTGTTCTGTAGTTCTTCGAGTACAGATCCTTTACCTCTTTGGCTAGGTTTATTCCCAGGTATCTCATATTTCTTGGTGCTGGAGTAAATGGAATCGATTCTCTAATTTCCCTTTCTATATTTTCATTGTTAGTGTATAAGAAAGCAGCTGATTTCTGCACATTGATTATGTATCCTGCCACATTACTGAATTGCTGTATGAGTTCTACTAGTTTGGGGGTGGAATCTTTCAGGTTTTCCATATAAAGTATCACATCATCTGTGAAAAGAGAGAGTTTGACTTCTTCTTTGGCAATTTGAATACTTTTTATTTCTTTTTGTTTTCTGATTGCTGTTGCTAGGACTTCTAGTATTATGTTGCATAACAGTGGCGAGAGTGGGCATCCTTGTCATGTTCCTGATCTCAAAGGAAAGGCTGTCAGCTTTTCCCCATTGAGAATGAAATTTGCTCTGGATTTTTCATAGATTTTATGAAGCTGAGAAATGTTCCCTCTGTATCTATACTTTGAAGAGTTCTAAATAATTTTTAAGGTTTTATTTATTCACTTAACAGAGAGGGAGAGTACAAGAAGGGAGAGCAGTAGGCAGAGTGGGAGGGAGAAGCAGGCTCCCCACCAAGCCAGGAGCCAGATATGGGACTCAATCCCAGGTTCCCAGGATCACGACCTGAGTTGAAGGCAGCCACTCAACGAACTAAGCCACCCAAGCATCCCTGAGAGTTTTAATCAGGAACAGATGATGTATCTTGTCAAATGCTTTTTCTGCATCAAGTGAGAGGACAATGTGGTTCTTCTCTCTTCTCTTATTGAATTGTTCAATCACATTGAGTGATTTGCGAATGTTCAACCACCCTTGCATTCCAGGGATAAATCCCACCTGGTCATGGTGGATAATCTTTCTAATGTACTGTTGGATCCTATTAACTAGGATGTTGTTGAGAATCTTGTCATCCATATTCATCAAGGATATTGGTCTTAAATTCTCTTTTTTGGTAGGATGTTTGCCTGGTTTGGGGATGAGGGTAATGCTGGCTTCATAGAAAGAGTCTGGAGGTTTTCCTTCTGTTTATATTTTTTGAAACAGCTTCGGGAGAATAGGTATTATTTCTTCTTTGAGTGTTTGGTAGAATTCCCCAGGGAATCTGTCGGGTCCTGGGCTCTTGTTTTTTGGGAGGTTTTTGATCACTACTTCAGTCTCTTTACTGGATATTGGTCTATCCAGGTTGTCAATTTCTTCCTGTTTCAGCCTTGGAAGTTTATAGATTTCCAGGAATGCATCCATTTCATCTAGGTTGCTTAACTTATTGGCATATAACTGTTGATAATAATTTTTGATGATTGTTTCTATTTCCTTGGTATTTGTCGTGATCTCTCCCCTTTCATTCTTAATTTTATTAAAGTCCTCTCTCTTTCTTTTGAATTAGTTTGGCCAGTGGTTTATTGATCTTATTGATTCTTTCAAAGAAACAGCTTCTAGTTTTGTTGATGTGTTCTACCTGTATCTCTAGTTTCTAACTCATTGATCTCTGCTCTAATCTTGATTATTTCCCTTCTTGTGCATGAGGTTGGCTTAGTTTGCTGTTGATTTTCCAGTTCTTTAAGGTGTAAAGAGAGCTGGTGTATTTGGGATTTTCCAGTTTTTTTGAGTGAGGCTTAGATGGCTATGTAGTTCCCCCTTCCGACTGCCTTTGCTATATAGCCTATAGGTTTTGGACTCATGAGCCTTCATTCTCATCAGTTTTCATGAATTTTTTAAGTTCTTCTTTGATTTCCTGGCTTATCTAAACATTCTTGAGCAGGATGGTCTTTAGCATCCAAGTTTGAGTTCTTTCCAAACTGTTTCTTGTGGTTGAGTTCCAGTTTCAAAGCATTGTAGTCTGAGAATATGCGGGGAATGATCTCAGTCTTTTCGTATTGGTTGAGCCCTGATTTGTGACCCAGTGTGTGGTCTATTCTGGAGAAAGTTCCATGTACATTCGAGAAGAATAAGTATTCTGTTGTTTTAGGGTGGAGTGTTCTGTATATATCTATGAGGTCCAGTTGGTCCAATATGTCATTCAAAGCTCTTGTTTCTTTATTGATTTTCTGCTTCGATGATCTATTACCGAGAGTGATGTGTTAAGATCGACTATAATTAATGTATTCATATCAATCTGACTCTTTATTTTGATTAATAGTTTTCTTATGTAATTGGCTGCTCTCATATTGGGGGCATAAATATTTACAATTGTTAGCTCTTCTTGCTGGGTAGACCCTTTAAGAATGATGTAGTGTATTCTGTATCTCTAACAACAGTCTTTAGCTTTAAATCTAATATATCTGATATGAGAGTTTCTACCCCAGCTTTCTTTTGAGGCTCATTGGCCTGAAAGATGGTTCTCCATCCCTTCACTTTCAGTCTGGTTGTATCTTTAGGTTCCAAATGAGTCTCTTGTAGACAGCATATGGACTGGTCCTATCATTTTATCCAGTCTGCAATCCTGTGCCATTTTATGGGAGCATTTAAGCCATTCATGTTGAGAGTTAATATTGAAAGATAAGTTTTTATTGACGTCATGTTCCCTGTGAAGTCCGTGTTTCTATAGATGGTCTCTGTGCTTTTCATTCTGACCCTACATACATATATGGCACAAATTCTATAGTTCATCATATCAGCAAGTACTTAGAGTTCCTTTTTATTAATTTCATTTATTAATTTTTTAAAAAAAAATTTTAAGATTTTATTTATTTATTTGACAGAGAGAAATCACAAGTAAGCAGAGAGGCAGGCAGAGAGAGGAGGAAGCAGGCTCCCTGCGGAGCAGAGAGCCCGATGCGGGGCTCGATCCCAGGACCCTGGGATCATGACCTGAGCCGAAGGCAGAGGCTTTAACCCACTGAGCCACCCAGGTGCCCCTCATTTATTAATTTAACTTAAATTTTGTTTAGTTGGAAACTCTTTGCCAGTTGTAAAAACATGTAAATAATTGCAAACTTTATGTTCAGGCAAGGGAAACAAGCTCATCTCTCTCCTTATCACTATATCCACAACTGTTTCTTCAATGAAGAAATAAAAACAATGTCTATAAATTACTGCAATTTTATTTCTCCTTCCAGGGTCAAACTTTCACTACCAAAAAGAATGAATATTCAGTATAATAGAATAGCTTTGGGGAACATACATGTAGTTATCCTCATTCTACTCCAGGGGATTGGCTTTAAACCTCCTGAAATAGACACTACTCATCATTATTCTGTGTCTTGATTTATATAAGTTTTTGAAATTGAACTTTTTAACATTTGAAAATATCTTCATAAACTGTTCTATAAATTGTTTAGCAAGATCTTAAAAAACAAATTGAACTGAGTAAGTTTTAAAGATCTTATTAACTTTATTCAATGCTTCATGAAGTGAGCAACATCCAATTTAGCATATAGGAAAGAGCTACGACGAACTGTTCAAATGAAAAACTTTTTATAAGCAGAAGGGAGCAGTAAAAGAGGTTACAGTAGACAAAAAAAGCAGATCGGTTATGCCAAAACCATTTTCCTTGAGGGGATAAAAGGGGCCTATTAAGCAGATTACCTAAATAGTGCTAACCAGGGAATTCCTGGTTGAGTGGTTTAAGGTTCCATCACTGGGGGAGCCAAAACTGTAATTAAGTCCAAATTGGGCGAAATGGGGCTTACCTTACCTGACTCCATTTTGAGCTTGTTGTCTTATTTTTAACAAAGATAAAAAATAAATGAACATTTAAACCACTTTGATCTATTTAAGCGATCTAATTTTTTTTTCATCCTTTTTGGGAGGTGTCTAAATTTTTATTTCAATAAATATTTTTCTGTATTAAGTAATTACTTACTCCAAATGCTCTTTTAACCTGCTCTTTTAACCTGCTCTTGTAATATATAATTACATGTAGTAGCAAATCAAAATTACACTTTCTGACATGTTCTGAATGTTTTGTAATAAGAAAGAATTAAGCAGAACTTTGATTTACTAAAAATCCTTATTGAAAAGTTACATTGTAGTTCTGTTCAAAGCAACCACCTTGCCTTTTCTAGAATATCCAATTCTCTATGTAAATAGGAGAAGAAAATGGAGATGGGCTCTGGTTGGCAAAACTCTTCTTACTAGAAGTTACTTAAAGCAGTGTTATTTCTGATACCAGAATTCATACTGTGCATCCCCATAGTGGTACAACCATGATTTCTTTGAATTTACTTAGAACATATTTAAAACCCTTTAATTCACATGAAACAATGAATGAATGATTCACCATATATTTTTATGAATAACATATATAAATATTTACATATATATGAATATATGTACTCATTCTCAAAATGAATTATATTCTGCTATATTTTAACTTTGGAATGATCTCTAATAACAGTGTTTGAGATTTATTTTCTTCCAAAGGGCTATGGGTGTAAAACCCTTTTAATATATAGATTATTTAGTATCATTTTAATCAAACCTGTAGTTATCAGAGACATGCAGATTCCAAATAAGTAATAAATTAACTTAAATAGAAATTATATTTATTTGAAGCTGTATTGGAAATGAATTAATCTGATCTTAAAATTTTACTATTCTTTTGTATTTTAAGTTGACTGTAGCTCATGGTGATATCATCTAAAATTCTTTTGACATGGAAGGAAAGACATATGATTTAACAGTCTTTGCCATCATCCATCTCCAGGACATGTTGAATTAGAAAACCTAGAGGATTGAATGACACATTTTTCTTTCATTTCGTTTCCTTTATGTGATCCTGTTATATACCCAGCTGCATGATCCAAACATCACAGGTGTGTGTGTATATGGGTGTGTGTGTGTGTGTGTGAGAGAGAGAGAGAGAGAGAAAAAAAATAAGAAAAAGAAAAAGGAAAAAGAAGAAGAAGAAGAACTAGGGGCAACTGGCTGGTTCAGTCAGGGGAGCATGTGACTCTTGATCTCAGAGTCATCAGTTTGAGCCCTACCTTGGGTGTAGAGTTTGCCTAATAAATGAAACTTTAAAAAAGAAGAAGAAGAAGAAGAAGAAGAAGAAGAAGAAGAAAACAAAAGACAAGATGAAAGAGGAGGAGAAGGAAGAGAAGACAAAGAGGAGGAGAGGGAAAAGGAGGAAGAAGGAGAAGAAAGGGCAAGTGTGGGGAGGAGTAAGAGAAGAGTAAGAGAAGGGGAAGAGGAATGTAAGGAAGGAAAAGACACACATGAAAAGATATGAGTGCAATAAAATAGAGAAACTAAAAACACAATAAGAAGCACAGGGAGACAAAAACAAGAAAAGGAAGCTTTTACAAATCTTTTATTAATTTTTCTCAAAATATTTATCTGTGCAAAGAATTTTTCCTTTCTTTTGCTAGGCACACAGTCTAGGAAACTAGCAGCTGAAAAAGAAGGCCCTATTGCATAATCGTTTAGAACTTGGGTTCTGGAGTTAGACCATTTTATTTTTGAACCCTCGGAACTTACCATAATGAGGAATTGCAATGAACCTCAAATAAACAAAGTTAAATTTTTATACGCAACTGTTGGCTATAATGATCTGTTCAGTTTTGAAGGGTATTTAATAAAAACACACATTTTTTGGAATATTTGAGATAAAATATTTTGTATAGAAATAGCTAGGTACTTGAAAGAAAAATTAAGGCTACTGCTGGCTTGTGATATTAAGATTCTTTTTAGAACTTACAAAACTGAACTCAAATAAATGAACATAATTTCAAAAGAAGAAAGAACATCAAATGATCTGATCTCTCACCCTTGCTGTTCTAACTGCACATTGCTGTTTAATGTAGTTTGCATAAGATCATTCAGACTGAATCCATATTAATTTCTATGTCTTGACCTACAACCATACTTGTCAATATTCTAATCTTCAAAAGAGGCCAGTCGTCTCCTCACAATCTTTGTCCCTCTTCAAATAAAGTAAAAGACTGAGACAGAGATTAAGAAAGGGATAAACATGTTTAATATCTATCTGTTCCTCATACATAATATTGGGTTGGAAAGGCTGGACTTGGAATTTATTAATAGTATAAGAAAATGGTGACAAACAAATCAGAACTCTGAAATTACATGGTGAAAACACTCAATGGATCTTTGAAGTGGAATTGCCTGTATATTGAGTCTATTAGTCAAGATCGTATTTTAGAACTAATCTGAAGGACAAGAGTTTGCAAGAATCAGAATTAATAGTTAAAAGAGATATGGATGCTTTTAGGGACAAAATGTTTTATTTGCTTTGATTTAAAGTTTTAAATGAATAAATGAGAAAATACTACTTGATGTAATCCAATGAAAGAAGAATTTAAGAAGTATGAATTTTAAATATTTTTATCTCTGGATTGAGTAGGGGAACGCATATGCAAACTATAGCTTTGCTTGTTTCACTGGTGACCTACATTTTAGCTTACTTTTAGTCTCCCATCCCCCATGATGTATGTTGGAACTTGGGCTGGAATTTCTAAGGGCCATGTATGTTTTTTCCTTTTCCTCACCTTTATCCCATCCCATGCTTAGGCTGTACACACCAATGTCTTCCATGAAGACATTAAGGAAAATAGTTTTTAATAAGAATGTAGGATAATTTCTTCATTTATGGATGTCCTTGTTGAAATGTTTTCAAATGTACTTTCTTTTCACCAACACAAAATCTGAGAAAAATCATCCTCTTCTGTTTCACTACACAGGTCTCTGCTTTTAGCACTTTTTACATTTTGTTACAATAATTGATTTTCTCATCTATTTCTCTTCATTAGTTTATAAGTTCATTGAAAGGGGCTATTGTTACTTATTCATCTTGGGATAGTCAGCACATAGCATTTTGTGTGATATAGTAGAACTCAATCCACATTTGAAATAATGAATAAATGAGTAAATGACATGAGTATAAAGGGAGAAAATAATGGAAAGGCACATTTCTCAGAGGAAATATTTAGGAAGAGAATTTTTAAAAACCTCATATGTCTCTAAGTTTTGCAGAGACAAAAATAGACTAATCTATGGTTCATTCTTACCTCTTAAGATTTTTCCTGCCTTCACAAAATCTCTTGGAACATACCATATATTATGGCTTAGTCTAAAGGAAGAGTTCCAATAATAGGATTGGTTAGAAAAATGGTGAATAAGTAGATTCCCCTATCAATAGTTCTTGTTAAGATAAATGCATTGCTATGTTTTTTGTTGTTTCAGTCTTTTCAGGTTTCTTTCTCATCATCATACATAATATAGGACCTTCTTAATCAATTACATGTTTTTAAGATTCAAGTCAATGGAGAAGCATAAGAAAAATCAATTTGTAAATTTATAATTCATAACTCGGGCTGGAACACTGTTCTTGTTTACAGCTATTTCTTTATGATGTTAACTAATTGTTACTATCAGAGGGCTTGTAACAATTATTTTTGGTTTCTGTCTGTTGATTTCAATAAAAAAGAGGTTGAGCACAGTGGATTTCACTATTTGGTTGTCAAAACACAGCATAATGTTATTAAGTAAACTAAGGCTAATTACGCATTATTTTAAATCAAACACAGTAGCTAGAGTTTAGCTCACAAACATAGGCATGAATATCAAGCATTCAAACACTAAATCATCAGGTAAATTTTTGAAGTTTCATTTGTATGAGTACTTTTAGGGAAATACAAGAAAATTAAGAACACTTGTGAGGTGGTCAAAATATGGGCAACTTCTGAACTCATCCCCTGTTGAAATTTTCTTGTCTACCTATGTTTTAATAAATCACACCAGAAAACCATGAATCCATGTTGAAATTGGCCTTATTGCATAGTTGATCTGATTCTTTGAAGGAATAACCAACTCTGTAGTTTACTCTTCACATTTGCTGTAATAAATGATAACATTCTGCAGGAGGATATATTTAATTTAGCATTTTCTTTAAGATTTTTTTTTTTTTTGCTTATTTCTTTGACAGACAGAGATTACAAGTAGGCAGAGATGCAGGCAGAGAGAGAGAGGAGACAGCAGGCTCCCTGCTGAGCAGAGAGCCCAATGCGGAGCTCAATCACAGGACCCTGGGATCATGACCTGAGTCGAAGGCAGAGGCTTTAACCCACTGAGCCACCAAAGCACGCTTAATTTATCATTTTTATATATCTCCAAGAATTATTTTTTTCAAGCTAAAGCCAGTGGTCATGTATTTTCTTAGCACATGATCACCGGTTGAAAGAATTTCTGAAGGTAGGGTTTCTAGATAAAATACAAGAAACTCATCTAAATTTCACTTTTGGATGAACAATGGTTAAGTTTTTAAGATAAGTATGTATGTAATATTTGAGACATAGTTATAAAAATTATTGGTCATTTATCTAACCTTCAATTTTAAATGTAAATCTTGTATTTTTAATAGCCAAGAGTTCTTTTAGAGTGGATTATAATAAATAGCTACGTACTAGATGTTTTACTCCCCTTTGATTGCCTTTCCCACTTAAAACTATGAGCATCAGGCACCACAATACTCTTAATGATGCCGAAATTACAGTATATGAGAAGTTGTCCCATGGCCTTCAGAATATTTAGAAATTATTGAGTCTTATTATTAGGTAGGAGAAGGGAAAGAAGTGAATTGATGGTTAGGGTTAGAGTCATGCAAATATAGTTTGTTTTTATTTGAGGTAGTAGTTTAATGGAATGTGCTGGAAAACTGCTAAAATGCTAAAGCTAGAACACCTTTGTTTTGTAAAGAGTTTAACCTTGCCCAAAAAGACATCTGTCTTTTGTTATTAGCTCCAGGAAGATAAACTCTAAGCCTTTAAAATGTCATGCTTTGTAAGAGTATCTTTGTTTGCCTGGGGGCTTTGGGCCCCCAGATGGTAATAGTGTGATTTAGGGCCACTTCAACAAGGTAATATAGGGTGGTGGTTTTGGGTTCTGCAGGAGGTGTCAGCTCAGCCTTCTAAAGGGCTGGAGACTGAGGTAAGCCACTTGAAAGAGTAAATGAGGCTTATGTGATAGAACCCCAATAAAAACTCCAGACATCAAGACTTTGGTGAGTTTCTTTGGTTGGAAGTACTCCATGTGTATGGTTACACATAGTTTCTAAGAGGCATTACAACTGTCTGTGACTCCATGGAGAAAGGACATTTAGAAGCTGCATGTTTGGAACCCTCCTGGACGGTGCCTTATGCCTTTCTTGCTTCAAGTGATTTTAATCTGTATCTTTTCCCTGTAAAGCACTGTGACCATAAAGATTACATCTTTCAGTGAGTTCTGTGAGTTCTGTGAGATCTTCTAACAGATTATCAAAATTGAGGGTGATTTTGAGAATCCTCCCAAACCTGCAGTTGACAATGGTCTTATATGATCTGTACTCTCCAACTTCATAGTTGGCTAACTCTCGCACCCCTCAGCTTTCTTTTATCTATAAAATAGTATCAACTTGGTAAAAAAAAAAATTTCCAAAACAAAACGAATGCCAAAAGGAGTAATCTAATTGTATTACTAGTTATCTATTGCTACATAATAAGCCAGATCATACTGTCTGTCAGTTTTGTAGATGGATTGAGCTCAGCTTGGAATCTCTCTCTCCTCGTGAAGCTAGTTTAGGCTTGCCCACAGCATGGTGGGCTCAGCGTAGTCAGACTTCTTACAATGGTCAGACATCCCTCTGAGCTAAACTAATCTAAGACCATAGGAAACCGGAAAGGCTTCTTTTGACATAATCTTTTGAGTCACAAAGCATCCGTTATTCTTCATTTTCTGGGTAAAAATTTACTCCTGTTGCTGATCCTAGTTTAAAAGGGGGTCATCTACATAAGAATAATAAATGCTAAAAGGCATCACCCACTGGGTGACCATTTTTGAGACCATAACAAAATATTCAATATGATATCAGGAAAAGAGTTGTCCACCTATAATTACCAAAGTGCTACCCTTATTTTTTTTTTAATGAGGTTAAATAAAGATACTTTCACAAAAACAAAAACTGAGAGAGTATTGTAAGGGCCTATTTAGCCAAAGTGATTCCATCTCGGTTAAACAGTGATTTTGTTGTTTATGCAGTAAAACTTAAATTGACCATCCCTTCCCCAGCCCACCCTGAGGAACTTACTTAGAAGCAAGTCCAGAAACCAGTAAAATATGGTTGACCAGTCCCTGATAACAGAGCCCAAATACAAGGGCAGGTCAGGTCAGGTGGAGATATCCAATCACTATCTCCCTAAAGACTATGGGCCCCACCTTTTGGGTGCCTTTTGGGCACCAATTCTGACCAAGGTGATAGGCTAATTCATATAGCTACTACAGGGTGAATTGTAATTCAATTGGCCACCCGTGTGTGACCTAGCATGACTATACAACTTTCTCTGTGTGTTACAATCTCATTGGCCACCTGTCTGTGGCCAGGCTTAACCACATGGACTTTGCTCTATAAAAGTTAGTCTGCGGAGGAGTCAAGATGGCGGAGAAGTAGCAGGCTGAGACTACTTCAGCTAGCAGGAGATCAGCTAGATAGCTTATCTAAAGATTGCAAACACCTGCAAATCCATCGGCAGATTGAAGAGAAGAAGAACAGCAATTCTGGAAACAGAAAAACAACCACTTTGTGAAAGGTAGGACTGGCGGAGACGTGAATCCAAAGCGACGGGAAGATAGACCCTGAGGGGAGGGGCCGGCTACCGGCAAGCGGCGGAGCAACGGAGCACAAAATCAGGACTTTTAAAAGTCTGTTCCGCTGAGGGACATTGCTCCAGAGGCTAAACCGGGGCGAAGCCCACGCGGGGTCAGCATGGCTTCAGGTCCCGCAGGGTCACAGAAGGATCGGGGGTGTCTGAGTGTCGCAAAGCTTGCGGGTATTGGAACAGGAAAGCCAGCTACAGAGACAGAGCCGACAGTAAGCTCACAGCTCAGTGTTACCTTGAACCTGTCGCAGGCTCGGTGAGCTCGGAGCGCGGCCGGAGGTCAGGCAGACGGGAGTAACTGGGCGCTGTTCTCTGAGGGCGCACTGAGGAGTGGGGCCCTGGGCTCTCGGCTCCTCCGGGCCGGAGACCAGGAGGCCGCCATTTGTATTCCCCGTCCTCTGGAACTCTACGGAAAGCGCTCAGGGAACAAAAGCTCCTGAAAGCAAACCCGAGCGGATTACTCACCCGGGCCCCTGGTAAGGGCGGTGCAATTATGCCTGGGCAAAGACACTTGAGAATCACTACACCAGGCCCCTCCCCCAGAAGATCAACAAGAAATCCAGCCGAGACCAAGTTCACCTACCAAGGAGTGCGGTTTCAATACCAAGGAGAGCAGCAGAATTCCAGAGGAAGAGAAAGCAAAGCATGGAACTCATGGCTTTCTCCCTGTGATTTTTTTTAGTCTTGCAGTTAATTTAATTTTTTTCTTTTTCATTTTTTGTTTTTTTTCTCGCCTTCTGGTAATTTTTTTTTTAACTTTTACCCTTTTCTTTTTTAACGTTTTATAACTAGTTTATCTAATATATATATATTTTCATTTTCATATTTTTCTTTATTCGTTTTCTTTTTTTAAATTCTTTTCTTTTCTTTTTTTCTTTTTTTTCTTTCTCCCTTTTTGAACCTCTTTTTATCCCCTTTCTCCCCCCTCACGACTTGGGATCTCTTCTGATTTGGTTAAAGCATATTTTCCTGGGGTTGTTGCCACCCTTTTAGTATTTTGCTTGCTCCTTCATATACTCTTATCTGGATAAAATGACAAGACAAAAAAATTAACCACAAAAAAAAGAACAAGAGGCAGTACCGAAGGCTAGGGACCTAATCAATACAGACATTGGTAATATGTCAGATCTAGAGTTCAGAATGACAATTCTCAAGGTTCTAGCCGGGCTCGAAAAAGGCATGGAAGATATTAGAGAAACCCTCTCGGGAGATATAAAAGCCCTTTCTGGAGAAATAAAAGAACTAAAATCTAACCAAGTTGAAATCAAAAAAGCTATTAATGAGGTGCAATCAAAAATGGAGGCTCTCACTGCTAGGATAAGTGAGGCAGAAGAAAGAATTAGTGATATAGAAGACCAAATGACAGAGAATAAAGAAGCTGAGCAAAAGAGGGACAAACAGCTACTGGACCACGAGGGGAGAATTCGAGAGATAAGTGACACCATAAGACGAAACAACATTAGAATAATTGGGATTCCAGAAGAAGAAGAAAGAGAGAGGGGAGCAGAAGGTATACTGGAAGGAATTCTTGGGGAGAATTTCCCCAATATGGCAAAGGGAACGAGCATCAAAATTCAGGAGGTTCAGAGAACACCCCTCAAAATCAATAAGAATAGGCCCACACCCCGTCACCTAATAGTAAAATTTACAAGTCTCAGTGACGAAGACAAAATCCTGAAAGCAGCCCGGGAAAAGAAGTCTGTAACATACAATGGTAAAAATATTAGATTGGCAGCTGACTTATCCACAGAGACCTGGCAGGCCAGAAAGAGCTGGCATGATATTTTCAGAGGACTAAACGAGAAAAACATGCAGCCAAGAATACTATATCCAGCCAGGCTATCATTGAAAATAGAAGGAGAGATTAAAAGCCTCCAAGACAAACAAAAACTGAAAGAATTTGCAAACACCAAACCAGCTCTACAGGAAATATTGAAAGGGGTCCTCTAAGCAAAGAGAGAGCCTACAAGTGGTAGATCAGAAAGGAACAGAGACCATATACAGTAACAGTCACCTTACAGGCAATACAATGGCACTAAATTCATATCTCTCAATAGTTACCCTGAATGTTAAGGGGCTAAATGTCCCTGTCAAATGGCACAGGGTATCAGAATGGATAAAAAAACAAACCCCATCTATATGTTGCCTCCAAGAAACTCATTTTAAGCCCGAAGACACCTCCAGATTTAAAGTAAGGGGGTGGAAAAGAATTTACCATGCTAATGGACATCAGAAGAAAGCAGGAGTGGCAATCCTTAAATCTGATCAATTAGATTTTAAGCCAAAGACTATAATAAGAGATGAGGAAGGACACTATATCATACTCAAAGGGTCTGTTCAACAAGAAGATTTAACAATTTTAAATATCTATGCCCCTAATGTGGGAGCAGCCAACTATATAAACCAATTAATAACAAAATCAAAGAAACACATCAACAATAATACAATAATAGTAGGGGACTTTAACACTCCCCTCACTGAAATGGACAGATCATTCAAGCAAAAGATCAGCAAGGAAATAAAGGCCTTAAACGACACACTGGACCAGATGGACATCACAGATATATTCAGAACATTTCATCCCAAAGCAACAGAATACACATTCTTCTCTAGTGCACATGGAACATTCTCCAGAATAGATCACATCCTCGGTCCTAAATCAGGACTCAACCGGTATCAAAAGATTGGGATCATTCCCTGCATATTTTTAGACCACAATGCTCTAAAGCTAGAACTCAACCACAAAAGGAAGTTTGGAAAGAACCCAAATACATGGAGACTAAACAGCATCCTTCTAAAGAATGAATGGGTCAACCGGGAAATTAAAGAAGAATTGAAAAAAATCATGGAAACAAATGATAATGAAAATACAACAGTTCAAAATCTGTAGGACACAACAAAGGCAGTCCTGAGAGGAAAATATATACCGGTTCAAGCCTTTCTCAAGAAACAAGAAAGGTCTCAGGTACACAACCTAATCCTACACCTAAAGGAGCTGGAGAAAGAACAAGAAAGAAACCCTAAGCCCAGCAGGAGAAGAGAAATCATAAAGATCAGAGCAGAAATCAATGAAATAGAAACCAAAAAAACAATAGAACAAATCAACGAAACTAGGAGCTGGTTCTTTGAAAGAATTAATAAAATTGATAAACCCCTGGCCCGACTTATCAAAAAGAAAAGAGAAAGGACCCAAATAAATAAAATCATGAATGAAAGAGGAGAGATCACAACTAACACCAAAGAAATACAAACTATTATAAGAACATACTATGAGCAACTCTACGCCAACAAATTTGATAATCTGGAAGAAATGGATGCATTCCTAGAAGCATATAAACTACCACAAATGAACCAGGAAGAAATAGAAAGCCTGAACAGACCCATAACCAGTAAGGAGATTGAAACAGTCATTAAAAATCTCCAAATAAACAAAAGCCCAGGGCCAGACAGCTTCCAGGGAGAATTCTACCAAACATTTAAAGAAGAACTAATTCCTATTCTCCTGAAACTGTTCCAAAAAATAGAAATGGAAGGAAAACTTCCAAACTCATTTTATGAGGCCAGCATCACCTTGATCGCAAAACCAGACAAGGATCCCATCAAAAAAGAGAGCTATAGACCAATATCCTTGATGAACACAGATGCGAAAATTCTCACCAAAATACTAGCCAATAGGATTCAACAGTACATTAAAAGGATTATTCACCACGACCAAGTGGGATTTATTCCAGGGCTGCAAGGTTGGTTCAACATCCGCAAATCAGTCAATGTGATACAACACATCAATAAAAGAAAGAACAAGAACCATATGACACTCTCAATAGATGCTGAAAAAGCACTTGACAAAGTACAGCATCCCTTCCTGATCAAAACTCTTCAAAGTGTAGGGATAGAGGGCACATACCTCAATATCATCAAAGCCATCTATGAAAAACCCACTGCAAATATCATTCTCAATGGAGAAAAACTGAAAGCTTTTCCGCTCAGGTCAGGAACAGGGCAGGAATGTCCATTATCACCACTGCTATTCAACATAGTACTAGAGGTCCTAGCCTCAGCAATCAGACAACAAAAGGAAATTAAAGGCATCCAAATCGGCAAAGAAGAAGTCAAATTATCACTCTTCGCAGATGATATGATACTGTATGTGGAAAACCCAAAAGACTCCACTCCAAAACTGCTAGAACTTGTACAGGAATTCAGTAGTGTTAGGATATAAAATCAATGCACAGAAATCAGTTGCATTTCTCTACACCAACAATACAGAAGAAAGAGAATTTAAGGAGTTCATCCCATTTACAATTGCACCCCAAACAATAAGATACCTAGGAATAAACCTAACCAAAGAGGCACAGAATCTATACTCAGAAAACTATAAAGTACTCATGAAAGAAATTGAGGAAGACACAAAGAAATGGAAAAATGTTCCATGCTCCTGGATTGGAAGAATAAATATTGTGAAAATGTCTATGCTACCTAAAGCAATCTACACATTTAATGCAATTCCTATCAAAGTACCATCCACCTTTTTCAAAGAAATGGAACAAATAATTCTAAAATTTATATGGAACCAGAAAAGACCTCGAATAGCCAAAGGGATATTAAAAAAGAAAGCCAAAGTTGGTGGCATCACAATTCCGGACTTCAAGCTCTATTACAAAGCTGTCATCATCAAGACAGCATGGTACTGGCACAATAACAGACACATAGATCAATGGAACAGAATAGAGAGCCCAGAAATAGACCCTCAACTCTACAGTCAACTAATCTTCGACAAAGCAGGAAAGAATGTCCAACGGAAAAAAGACAGCCTCTTCAATAAATGGTGCTGGGACAATTGGACAGCCACATGCAGAAAAATGAAATTGGACCATTTCCTTACACCACACATGAAAATAGACTCAAAATGGATGAAGGACCTCAATGTGCGAAAGGAATCCATCAAAATCCTTGAGGTGAACACAGGCAGCAACCTCTTCGACCTCAGCCACAGCAACATCTTCCTAGGAACAACGCCAAAGGCAAGGGAAGCAAGGGCAAAAATGAACTATTGGGATTTCATCAAGATCAAAAGCTTTTGCACAGCAAAGGAAACAGTTAACAAAATCGAAAGACAACTGACAGAATGGGAGAAGATATTTGCAAACGACATATCAGATAAAGGACTAGTGTCCAGAATCTATAAAGAACTTAGCAAACTCAACACCCAAAGAACAAATAATCCAATCAAGAAATGGGCAGAGGACATGAACAGACATTTCCGCAAAGAAGACATCCAGATGGCCAACAGACACATGAAAAAGTGCTCCATATCACTCGGCATCAGGAAAATACAAATCAAAACCACAATGAGATATCACCTCACACCAGTCAGAATGGCTAAAATCAATAAGTCAGGAAATGACAGATGCTGGCGAGGATGCGGAGAAAGGGGAACCCTCCTACACTGTTGGTGAGAATGCAAGCTGGTGCAGCCACTCTGGAAAACAGCATGGAGATTCCTCAAAATGTTGAAAATAGAACTGCCCTATGACCCAGCAATTGCACTACTGGGTATTTACCCTAAAGATACAAACGTAGTGATCCAAAGGGGCACGTGCACCCGAATGTTTATAGCAGCAATGTCCACAATAGCCAATCTATGGAAAGAACCTAGATGTCCATCAACAGATGAATGGCTCAAGAAGAAGTGGTATATATACACAATGGAATACTATGCAGCCATCAAAAGAAATGAAATCTTGCCATTTGCGACAATATGGATGGAACTAGAGCGTATCATGCTTAGCGAAATAAGTCAAGCGGAGAAAGACAACTATCATATGCTCTCCCTGATATGAGGAAGTGGTGATGCAACATGGGGGCTTAAGTGGGTAGAAGAAGAATCAATGAAACAAGATGGAATTGGTAGGAAGACAAACCATAAGTGACTCTTAATCTCACAAAACAAACTGAGGGTTGCTGCGGGGAGGGGGTTTGGAAGGGGGTGGGATTATGGACATTGGGGAGGGTATGTGCTTTGCTGAGTGCTGTGAAGTGTGTAAACCTGGTGATTCACAGACCTGTACCTCTGAGGATAAAAATATATGTTTATAAAAAATAAAAAATTTAAAAAAAAAAAAGTTAGTCTGTGAGGCTGGGAGTGATCACTCTCTTTGTAAGAGGCGGCCCCAACCGGTCGGTTTGATTCTCGATGCTTGGTGCAAGATAAAGCTTTGCTTGACCTTTGCTTTGTATCAATCTTGCTCCTTTGATCACGTACCATAACAGTATGTAACAGAATCTCAGTAAACGAAATTTTAAATGAGCACTTGAGCTAGAAAGAAAATAATTCCAGGTGGGAATACTATGATATGAGTAAGAAGGATTAATGTTTGTTGCCAAATCAAATAATTAACTAAGACAATGATAATGATATACTGCCTTAAGTGACAGATTAAGCAGACAAAATTTAGTAAGAGTTTAGAAAAATTATACAACATAAGCTTGATCTAATAGACATATGTAAAATTCCACTGAGGAAGTTGATATTATAGCGTTCTCAAGAACATACTGAACATTAAGAAAAGCAATCTTAAAAGTAAATATAAAATATGATTATTCAAAATAAGTTTAAAAATCAATATTTAGGCAGAATTGAAATGTAAAAGTATGTAACTGTAAGAACATACAGAACTATAATCCCATTTTTATGACATTAGAAAATTAGCACCTCCTGTTGATTGTCTCTATATCAAGAGTGGAAAATATTACTTAAACTATATTCTGAGAATGCTCAGCTTACTAAGAATAAACCAACTAGAAATTTGTAAAGGACTAGAAAAATCCACAACCATAGGAGACATTGAAATGTTATTAAGGAATTGCCTCCTAAAATGGCTCTGGGATAAACATTTTTAAGCTTGAATTATTTTAAACTATCTAGAAAGAGGAAACTTACATGTTACGATACCCAGGGTAAAACATAAAAAGAGGGAATGTTATGCAACTTAGTGCTAAAACTGACAATGAGAACATAAAAAATGAAAAGCATTGATTAATGACAGCAGTTTCAGGTCTCATTCCAACTCTGACTCATTAGTAGTAGCTGCTGACAAGTATTATGTAAATAATGAATCATTAGCCTCATTTGCTTTCACCAATTATGATATCTGCCATGAACACACGTGGTTCTACAGATGACAAGCATTTTCCATTCTTGCTATAAAAACTATTTTGAAATAACATAGATAGAAATTCCCATATAGCATCATCAGAATCAATTTCAACATTATAGTAATAGTAATCAGTTACTATGAGTAAGATGTGTTCACTCCAGGAGTCAAAGAATAATAATATCTTGGGAGATCTATTAATATAATTTATCACATTAATAGATCCAAAAAAAGTCTCTCAAATGATAGTATAAATTTAATAAATATTCCTAGTAATGGACTCAAAATTAGTAATGGCAAGATATTTCCTTTATGATGAAAGTTTTCTGATATAAACTAATAGCTAACATCATATTTTGTGGTGAAATTTTGCTGGTGCTACCACTGCCAGCCCAGATTTTACTTGAAGGTGTTTTGTTTTGTTCCATTTTAGAAATTCTATCTAATGCAATAGGCATAAAATTGAATTAAAGGTTTAATTTTTTGAATTAAAGAAGGTATAAAATTATCATTCAATTGGAAGTTATAATGCAAAAGTGGTTATTTTAGTAAAGGGAATCATGACATAAATAGCTAACAACAGCCCTAACTACAAATGCTTAGACTTCTTCCAGTTAGGATCTAGAAGAATGTGAAAGACATTTGTTTCATGATAACAAGAAAAATATGAGTAAATAATGACTGTAATATTTTATGTGGTTATCGAAGAGCAGTAGGCACAAGAAACCCTTGAAGAATTATATTCCAGAGAAAAACAGCCTTTCTCACCTAAGTAACAGGGCTACAACTTCCATACCTGGAGCAGGCTGGGACAGGTCAATTGAAGAGTGGCCCTAACATAGAGAATAATTGCAGGGACAAAGAGAAATCAGTTGATCATTAGATGAGGTAAGGGTAGCTAGAAAGGAGATAAAGTCAGGAAGGTCCCCAATGCAGAAGCAAATCAAATAACCAGTTTTTCTCTTAAGACACACACTCAGGTTTAACCAAGAAAGTACCATGGAAGAGGGGTTATATAACAGAGTAATTGCATAGTTCCACATAGTCTCATGGTGTTAGATTCCAGAGCTCTGACAGAGTGGAAGCATAAGGTAAATAGAAAACATCTCAAACAGCTACCCCAACACAATCCAGCTGTACTACTAGTAAGACCAATACCATATCCTGATAAGATGGTGGAAGTTTGGGCTTGAGCACATGTGAACCACTCCAATTGCAGCTCAGTTTAAATTAAGGAAGAACCAGCTGTTACCCTAACTACTTGACAGAGGAAAGGGCTAGTGTCTGTTGGAAAATAAAATGAACAAAAATATTATTACAAAATATTGCTGCATTATAAATGCAGCCTAAACCTCATGGCATAAAATACCAATTTTATTATATCTCACAATGATTACTATGAATTTTTACATAAACTAGGCTTTCTGAAAATGTCTGGTGAACAAACAAATGTTAAAGAAATTTGCAAAAAAAATTTTTTTTCTAAGTTTATGCATAAAGACACACTAATTATTTTGCCTTTGTAAAATCTTTGAAAATTCCAAATGGAAATATTAAAAATTTATTACCAGTTTAAATTAGGAATATTGTCTCAATGAAAAAAATCGTGTTTTATTCTTCTGTGAACTGCTCTTACTGAGCTCTCTATAACTACCCCTTTCTTGTAGTTGGCATGTCCTTTAATGATATTTTAGTCTGAATCCATAAAATTTTAGTTATTTCAGTTATTGAGAGTCTCATTTCAGTAATTAAAATTTGATCTTTTTCCTTTAAATGCTTCAATTTCACATTTGATGCAGAGCCCACCAGAAGTAAGTACAAGTTAAAGCATGGTGATTATGAGAGCATTTGTATGGTTTATAAGGTGAAGGGACAGAACAGCTTGGAATGAAGGGACAGGCTCGGAAGGGAATGTATGTGGCCGGACAAGAAGGACTGGAGTCCAGAAGAATCTCTCACAGATGACTGGAACGTAGCTGTGAGAGATCAAAAAACCAAGGTATCTTACAAATTAACAAGTAAACACAGAGATTTGTGGCAAATATTGTCATATTTAGGAAATACCCAGCAGATGTAGAGGAAACAAATTGCTGAGTTCTACTGCCAAAGGAGAGCTAAATATCTTGCATCATCATGATGGGTTAGAACATATGATTTCTCTCTTGATTTGAAATAATAAAGCTATTATACCAACAAGCAATTTAGAAAACGCTACATTGTAAAGCCTTTGAAATTATAAGTTTTAAAACTAATAAATTGAATTGCATTGAAAATTTTTGAAAAGGAGTCAAACTATCCCTTGTTCTCATTTCTAGCAACATTAGGCTGAGTTCCACTGTGGAAGTTAGAGAGAATAGTGGGCTGCCCTTTTTTACCATGGTTGTCCTGGTGCTCTTCCCCTCATCTTGGGACAAGGAAGACAGAGGGTAAAGGCATTTCTTTCAGTGCTTGTTCTTATTGGACAGGATAATGTGAGTAACCCCATGCTTCATCTATCAAGAATGGAAGGTGTGGTGGTACTGCTAGTCCTTATTGTTTCTCTGTCCAATACCAACTGGCTATTTGTTCTTTCTGTATTTTGTGTGTTTTAAAGCCATCTCCTAGTGAGGCATTTGCTGGTTCCTCGAAGTTCTAGATCTTACTCACACATGATCCCTGGGCATGAGAGAGCCACTTGAAGTGCAACCTTCTCCTTTTCTCCCCAACTCCAAGCCATGCCATGGCCAACTATCTCATAGCCTTGTGCAGTTAGAGTCCTCTCCCAGAGAGTGGCCTTCTTGGAGGCATTGGCAAGAATACTTAAGATGCTGTAACCATCCAAAGTATCTCATGGGAAGGCCCTAACCACTGCTATGTTAAGTGAAGAAAATCCAAGCTCTCATTTCTTCTCTGCCCCCTCTCTTCTGCCCGTTTTGTGCTCTCATAGCAGCAGAAACTGAGCTGTTTTAATGACTCAGAAATTTTCTGATAAGAGGGCATCATTTATTAGAACTTAAGAAAAAAGTGTTTTAGGCACTTTCTGGTGAAGAAGTTGGAAAGAAAAAAGATGGATTGATTGGTTGTTGCTGTATAACTTCATTCATGTAAAGACCATACTTTCTCACTCCTGGTCTACTTATTGTATCTCTTGATTAGTTCACTAAAAGAGTCAGACCTTCCTCTAATACCAGGGAGCATGAGAATTTTATATGAAGATCCAGGTATTCTTCTGACTCTGGAGCAGTTAGCAACTTTTCTGTAACTATACTTTAATGACAGCATTATTTGCATTAGCCACACTCCTGCATCCACCTAAAATATAGATCTTAATCAGTACCTCATAACCAGTTTTGTAAGTATACCTCTGTAATAGAGATTTATGAAAATAGGGTAAGTTATCTATGGGTTTTTTGATCTTCTGCAATCATCTATAAACACAAAATGTATGCAAACCTGTATCTTAGAGCATTTTATATTATCAGGGATGATATGGGTACATTCTACCCAAAGAGATAGATGGCTAATGTTCCTTCAGGCAATTTTCAGTTGCATAGTTGACATTTTGGCATAAATAAAATATTCAAAGTAGCATGAAAGGTGCAAATTAGGATTGGTAATAGCTCTGGTATCAGATATATTAATATCATTTTCTGAAGTTATTATCTCATACAAAATTCTCTCGAGAAAGACAAAGAATGAACTATATAATTACACAAAATATAGGCATCTTACAATTGCTTCCTGTGATGGCTCTTAAAATGATTGCTCTGCATGTGAATATTTTAGTAGTTGTAACCATCCAATTAGATATACTTCGGTATAGTAAATTAAAAAGTTTATTTCATCTACTGTAACTCTTGAATAAATCACATCAGCAGTTAAGCAAAGGAAAAGTATTCAGAAGTTTAAATCAGAATGAAGGAAAACAGCATTTTCATTTTTGAGGTACTTTCTGAACTTCTCAGATTGACAGATTGTCATCACCACACCTATTCCTCTAAGGAACATGGCTGGTTTTCTTATTGTCACAGAGCAGAAAAGTGGTTTTCTGGTAGCAACACTAGCATTTCTGCCATCTCTTAGCACCAAATTTGACACAAATGGAACACAACAGCCTATAATTTTCCAAAAAGTGGCACCAGAGATGTGACACCATCTTAAATTACTGTCAGCTCTACTCCCTGAACTGATGGCTTACTGCTGAGAAAGGCAAAGCTGGAGATGAAATTCTCTCATGATGACTGCATGGGATCTTTGTCAACACTCGGCATTCTGGGAATTTTCAGTACTCTGATTATCAGTGTGCATGAAGAAAGACAATAAAGACAGAGATTTGAGCATTAAAGCAGATTTATGTTTGTTAGAAAGGAAAATCTATAATCATAATATACACTATATTATTTTCAATCACATTCCTACAGTTGGAAAGAATAGGAACCTAAAGCTACATTGTGATGACAGTATTTTATTTATAAGTTGAATTCTATTATAGAGGACCTTATCTTTGTTTGATATATAATTAATGATAGAGCACATTGTCTCGTAGCATTCTAACTCCCAAATAAACTTGTTAGGTGAATGGTCTCCCTATTTTGCAAAGAAGAAACTAAGACACACAAATTGTTATTCACCTTATTTCAGATCACATAACTGGGAACCCTGGCATGGAACTTGAAATTAAGTCCACTTAAAGATCAATACCTTTTCTTATATGCCACAATTGTCTTTGCAGCATGGAAGGGACAAGGGGTGAAATGGTAAGAGCACATACTTCTCAAAGTTTGAGTCAAACACAAATCCGGGAATCAGATTTGGAAAACATAATATACTGACTTTTGAACAAATGTTTTCAAAAAAGATTTAAAAATATGTGTTGATTTCATTATGGAGGCACCTATATGAAGTACTCTTCATCAAAAACAAAGGCAGAATGGACTCCAGATACATTCATTATGTATTGCATAGAGCAGGACCTAAGACTTAAACACATTCTAAAGTCATGTCTCATTTGCATGGGTGGTTGTCTCTTTTAGGACAACTTTATTTCTGTTTTGTCAACTCTATGTCTGTTTTGTGACTTCTGGCCTATTAGTATCTGCTTATAGTGTCTCAAAAAAGATCAAGAAAAAATACATTCTGCTCATAGAGACTTCAGAATTTTTTCTGTTTAATTTAATAAGTAATTCAAGTTACACGTAGAACTCCAAACCATAGTCTTTTAGAAGTAGCAGTGTAAGCTGGCAAATTAGAAAGGGATGTGATCATTTGATTTACTAACTCATTGCTACTTGCAGCACCACACGGAGTAATGAGAAGGCAAAAATAGGAGTCAAGAAACTCAAGACAAAGGAAGATGATTCTGGTTTTGGTTAAACCAAAAGTGAGTGGCTTTGAGGTTTCAGTGAGCATTGGCTCTCTGCTGTCTGACCAAGGAGAGTGAGTACCAACTTTGTGATCTCACAAGTCACAACCACCCTTATTTCTGTTCTCCCTTATTATACTGAATGGTCAGAAGAGAAGACAGATTTTTTTAAGTCAATAAAATATAAGAAATGTCATCAGAGAGAAAATTGGCAACTACTTAGCCATTTTTTCAGCCCTGCAATTTTTTTAAGCGTACCTTCCAATTATAGTATAAAACCTTACTTTGACAATGAAGCCATACGGTCCTTCTGAAAATAATTCACTAGTGGCTCCAGACACTATAATCAGCACCAAATGCTAGGGAAATCCTGAAATAATGATGTCCTGGGAGGTAGTCAATATTCTGACACTAAACAAATGCTCCCATCCAGTTGGCTTTGCCATCTTGGAGGCAATCACAAGCCCGGCAGGCAGAGACAAGAGCAAAAGGCAAAAGAAAATACATTTTTGAGCAAATGATAACTAGGAAAATAGCAACAGTAGGGAGCCAGAACTAGTGTGTGTAGCAACTGGAGATGAGAAAGCTCAATTTGATCTAAATTATCTGACCATCCCTGAGGCATATTATGAGTCAACCTTTGAAGCTCAAATTATGTTAGTCATTTCCGTCATTAAGCAGCATCTCTGCAGATACCACTGAGTAGACAGGGAAGAGTGTAAGGCTTGTAAAATACTTACTGATAGTGACTCTTGTTGGATTATTAAATCTGTGTGCCAGTTGATAAGTAGCTATTTGGATGTGGTCCTGTACCTTTGAAATTACAAATGGACTGCCATTACCATATTTGAACTTAAGTTCATTTGTAAGGCTTAGGACTTCATGTGAACATTGAACATAATAAACAATAACAACCTGTCTTAATGGAGGGTGAGGACTAAGCCATATTATATACTGTTACTATGGTATACACAGAATCAATTTTTGTGAAGCTTTGACTGATCTGTGTGATAGCCATATTTATTTTATAATGGTTCCTATTTTATTATGCTGTGTTTTATTTGGATAATTATGTGTTCCATTTTTCTCATTATAATTTGTGTGAATATAGTCCTATCAAAATATTCCAGACATGCTGGCAACATGTGATATGCAAACAAAGACAATAACAGTCAACTAACTCTTTTTAGTTAACCCAGTAACAGGATGGGCCCATTATCTGGACATGTCCTGAAACATCAGTCAGTTTGGCCAAAAATGTTCTCATCAGTTGACTTAAAAAGGGAAATGATAGTGATATATTATGATTGAAGACATTTACTTTAGAATAACATTTCCATTTTTATTTAGGGTGTGGAATTTTCATGATGAAGAGGTGGGAGCTTCATTGTTGCCTTTGTAATATGGAAAAAAAAGTGGCTATATTCTCTTTTCCTCCCATGTAAAGTTGCAAAATGACACATATGATTCTGTGAGTTACAGAAAGATATTATTGCATTTATTTTACTTTTAACATTTCTAACTCATGATGTAGCCAACTCTTTCAACAGATCCAAACTTGCAGGCAGACCCAAGTATAAAAGGGACATAATAATAATACAGATTTCCCAGTATAGTAACGATTAAATGAAATAATGCACATTAAAATATTTTAAAATACAAGTATCACTTATAAAAGTAAAACTTCTCATTGAACTCACAAAATTTCTAAATTAATTAATTTAACTTCAGCTTCCTTATTTGGTTATAGCTGAAATTTATCGAAGTGTAATTTAGATATAATAAAATAAACAGATTTTAAAGTTATAGTATGAGTTTTTAAAATGTATACAATTTAACCACCACCAAAATCAACATAAAGGAAATTATTACAGAGCAAAGTTTAATTGTGCCAGTTTTTGGACAATCTCCACCCACCTCCCCCTTTTTAGAAGCTACTAACAGAGCTTTTTTTTTTTTTTTATCACCAGAGCTTAGTTTCCCTATTCTAGAACTTTATGTAAATGCAGTTATACAGTATATACCCGTTTGTGCCTGGCTTTTTTTGCTCAGCATAATTTTCATTGTCCCTAGCACAATGTGGGAGGAATACTGACATACTCGCTTTTTGAAATTCCTTTGAGTTACAAAGCACCCAGGTGACTCCCTGGATTATAGTAGAATACTATTGAAATTTTTTTTCATTTTTGTAACATTTCTGACCTATGGCATAATCAACTGTACACGACAAATTGATCTCAAAGCCTAGAGAACTGGTTTTTGTCATTTAATAGTTAAATAATATCGGGCAAGGATTTAAATTCTCTGCAACTCGATTTACTTATATACAAAATAGAGATGATAGTAGCACACAAGATTCAATGCTTTAATAAAGGTTAAATAGCAAATAACAATCTATATGAAAACGTAAAACTTCTGGTTTCTGCTGAGCATCTAGACAACAGATAATCTACAGAAGTATAACTTTTCAAACCATCAGAGATAGGTCATAGAGAAACTAACCAGTCTATAATCCAAGGACAGGCAGCACTTTCAAGTAGGAGTGCAGTGTGAGAGCTGACTTATATAGGGCAAACCACGGGAGGAAAATGAAGTTTTCATACAAGTGGGAAAAATAATTCAGCTAAAACTTTTAATGAATGCTAAAGGTTTTGTGCGGGCTAATGTGAGAGTTTAGAAGCCTTAAGAACTGTAGACACAAAGGATGTTTGCATTCACTCATTGGCATTTCTACAAAGAACTTCACTGAATACTCATGAACAAAGTGAAAGTAGGGTTTTTGACCCAATAATTGCCTCAGTTTTGCAGATTTGGAGGAAGAAAGCGTTCACCACCTTGGAAAAATGAGGAAACCTCACTTGGTTCCTTATTTCCTACAGAACAAAAGCCTTCGTCTTTTGGGGAAGGGAAGCAAACTCTATATTGATCCTAAAACACATGTGAAGACCCATTTTTGACTGAAGGAAGGGGATATGAAAAATCCCTCTATCCTTGAGAAAGGGACAGTATAGTCCTGAGCTTAGATCATTCAAAATTTTCTTCATCTGGAGGATGGACAAAATTATTTCAAAGTCTCACCATGGGGGGACCTGGGTTGCTCAGTCAGTTAAGCATCCTCTCTTGATTTTGACTCAGGTTATGATCTTAGGGTTGTGAGATCACGCCCCACATGGGGTTCCATGCCCAGTGTGGAATCTGCTTGAGCTTGATTCTCCCCCTCTCCATGTGTCCCTACCTCCACTCATGCACTCTAAGTAAGTAAATAAATAAGTAAATAAACTTCAAAAACGAAAACAAAAAACAAAAATCCCACCATGAAGACACATGGACACACTATCTGCTTCAGACTGAGATAGCATCAGAGCACTTCCCCCTACTTTGCACCACAGGCTGGCAAGCCCCCCAAACTAGCATCAGCTGTCCAGTCCTGCAGAGAACAAAATTTAAGGGAGACTGTTGATCTGATAAATTTCTAGAAATTTATGTAGGTAGTTTCTTAGGTAGGACATTTGAACTTAGGTAGGACAATTATTTTGGTAGCTACATTTTACAGATGGGAAAAGTTCCTAAATTCTTTAAATCTTAATTTTTCTAAGGTCACACAGTAGGTAGAGCAGAAGCAATTACTCAAGAATTTAGAGGGGACTAGGAATAATTACATGGAACCAGTTGAAGATGTGAGAGAATAATTTTTTTTAAAGATTTTTATTTGACAGAGATCACAAGTAGGCGGTGAGGCAGACAGAGAGAGAGGGAAGCAGGCTCCCCGCTGAGCAGAGAGCCCACTGTGGGGCTCAATCCCAGGACGCTGCAATCATGACCTGAGCTGAAGGCAGAGGCTTTAACCCACTGAGCCACCCAGGCACCCCTAGAGAGTATTTTTTATAATTTTATGTAGAGTTAATATTTCTCTATTACAGAACATATGTTGTGATATTTTAAGGTATATATAATGACGATTTAAGATACAGTCTTGTGTGATGGTTGACAATCTAAGCTCTAGAACCAGATAGTCTAATTTTGCTTCCTATCTCTGCCCATACTAGCTATGTAAACTTGGGCACATTCATTACTTAACCACTGTGTCCTTCAGGTTTCCTCTCTATGAATGGTGAATTTAATAATAGCATCTAACTGGTAAGGACGTCGAGAGGATTTACTGAGAAAATACGTATTGTTTACTTAGGGCCGTGACTGACACATAATGTCCAATAACTGTTAGTTAATATCATCTCCATCATCACCCAACACCACCACCATCACATCATCATTAGGAGTAGATATTGTCAAGAACAGATAAAATAAAATTTCAAAAATTAAAGTTCCATTAAAATGTATGCAGATGATGGAGATGATGATAGAGAAAAGATGATGATAGAGAAAAGATGATGGAGAAAAGAAAGATGTAAGTTATA
The DNA here is from genome assembly GCF_009829155.1 of Mustela erminea. Lineage (NCBI taxonomy): Eukaryota > Metazoa > Chordata > Mammalia > Carnivora > Mustelidae > Mustela > Mustela erminea. Next base: position 104,996,939 of record NC_045617.1, on the reverse strand, counting down.
GTATTTTTTTTATTTTGGAGTGGAATCATCAATTTAAAATTTACCTTGTTCTATTTTAGTTACTTACCTATATGTATATGACTGTATTTCCTGTTAGATTTTATGTACTTTTATTATTGGAAAGTTTTTTTAACTTCCAAAGTTTTGAATAGTTCTATGCATGTAGTAGTTATCCAATATTTATTGGCTGACCACAAACGAATGAATAAAGTAACTGTCACCATTTATAGCACAGAACATGGGAAATGAAGCATCATTCATGTTTAACAGAAAGTTAATTGAAATAAGTAGCTATTTTTGATTAAGCTCCTTTCTCAGTTATTTAAATCCTTTGGAAGCACTGAACTTGGTTAAAATATAAAGGGATTACTTCTTTGGGGACATGAATTAAGATACATTTGTTTGTGTTTAATTAGAAGAGGACCTTTACCAATAGTAATTTCACTGAATTCAAATTACAACCTTATTAAATAGTGAATGTTGAGTTCCCTTCTTACAGAGCCATTAAACAAGGGTCATCTCATTGCATCTTAAAGTTGAAAGGTATTTTCTTATCAGTGCAGTTTCTTATTTTGCTACTAATTTGATAAAACAAATAGAGTAAGTTCCATAAATTTTCAAAAAGGACTTTACAACATTTTGTTAAAAATTTCCCTAAATGATAAGAAAGATTCATTTTCTTCGCTTACTAGTGAAATAAAATTATGTCTTTCTATCCTTCATTTTGATCCTTTATGCTCAAAGTTCATGGAAGAGGTATTTCCATAAAATATTCTGCATTAGTAGAACATAGTAACTAGTTGATTCATATACTAATTCAAAAAAGGCTGCTCCTCATATGAAATTAATCTTCCACAGTAAAGATTCATCCTGGAATTGTTATTCACATGGGACCATGATGTGCTTTTTTTCTATATTCCTGCTTGGATAGTAAGAGTGTATTCATTTTGATTTGCAGCAGTCAATACCATGGTAACATATGAGTGTTCACTCTTTTGTATAAAACAATTACACTTTGAAATAAACTTTTGAGAAAACTAGAAGGCATTGAGGTGACTGTATCTTTCAGTGTAATGTTCTGTGCTTATAAAAGAAGTGCCCGATGCTTACAGTCTCAAAAATATTTTGTATAGCAAAATTAGGGACATCTTAAATATTCTGATATTTGTCTGCTGATGGAAAAAAAAAGGAGCATATATTTCTTAAGCAGACCCAGCTAGAATGTATGGAAGTGACTGCTGTAAAGATCAAAAAGAGGTAGGTTGTGACAAATCGGAACTCATTATTTGAAAGTACAAACAAAGCCAATGTGTGTATATGAAAGAGAAACCTGAGAGAGGTCTCTTTGAAAACTTAAAACTAAAAATGAAGTCATCAATACATGTGAACAGAATGAGCAGAAAGTTAACAAGCTAATATAAAAATACGTGTTGATTAAAACCTATTAGTAATAGGCATTGAGATGTTTTGTATTTTTTTATTTTATAGGAGGACTTTTTATTTTATAAGAGGAAAAATATTTCAGTAACAAGAATATGAAACGATAATAGTAATGGGAAATAGTAATAGGAATTAGTGATAAGAAAAGTTATATCTGTAAATCACTGCCATATTTTATTAATTAGAATAAAGGATTGAAGGAGCAATCATTAGTGAAATTCTAGTGGAATAATAAGCTAAGAATCTATCTTCTTATTTTTCCAAACTTTTAGCTTCCTTCTAGTTTAGGATGATGAATAGCCTCATATATATACTTCACTTTGTGTGTATACATATATATATAATGTGTATGTATATATACATACATATGCATGTGTCTGTGTGTGTATGCATTATTATGAGAAGTGAGGTTCTGTAAGCTTAAAGTATAAGTTTATGTTATTATTATATTAATTCTAAAATGTTCACTCTACTTGGTTGTCATCAGGTCTAGCTATTCCTGTGCCTGTGGACATTAGAATTGTAGTACTTTTTATATGTCCATTTCTACATTTCTTCTCTGAAAACAATCTCCACAGCTCCACTTCTTAACTACTACCCTATTTGTACTTCAACCAACTATAACCAGACTTTACTTATCCCTGTGGTTCTAATTCTGAGCCTGTTCTGGACCTTCTTGATTTCTCATGTCCCCAAACCTGGTTTTACCCCACTGTCATCTCTTTTTTGTTTTGATCTTGAGCTTCCAAGCCCTCTTGAGATTACTATGAAGTAATCTTCCCTGACTTGAAAAGAACCTATTTTCTTAACAATCTTTAAATTGATCTCTACTTGACTTCTTATTACATTATTCACATGCCTTTACAATCTTCTAAATAATAAAAATAATAATAGAAAGCAGTTCCATAGTGCCCACAATGTGCCAGACATAGTCCTAAGCACTTCACATATATTAACTCATTTAACCCTTACAGAAACATAAAGGTATTTAGGTGAAAGATTTTCTGGAAAAAAATCAGCTATATCACAAATGCAGGAAAAGAAAGTAATTATGGATTTTAATGTGATTTTCTGACCCACTTTTTCAATGAAATTCTTCTTTAAAGTCGATTATCTTCTCTCATTAACCCAGTTCAATAGCAGGTTTTAAGCATATCATTCTTGAGCACCCTGTAAAATGTTTGGCCAGACTTCTTTCTAACATTCTTTCCTTTCTTTGCTTCTTTTATATTGCTTTGATTTAGTTGTTTTCTTATCTTCATACTATGAAGCTTTCCCATTTCATTATTACTCTCTTTCTCTTTGAGCACCCCGAATAAGGGCATTCCAAAGTTTGTGCTTTGACCCATAGGACTGAAGCAGATGTCTTTTTCATAAAATCATCCATTGCCCTCGGCACAACTCTGACTCAAATGTGCATTCTGATAGACAGTTCAGAGCAACCTCAGAATCATCTTGGCTATCAGGGTCCCACTTCAAGGGCATTCTCTGAACTGGCTATTTAACAGGGAGCCACCCAGAAATTCAGCAAGAATTAATCTCTGTGGGCACTCATCTACCAGTGGGTTATAGGAAATGGTGGCTAAATGCTCTGGCCTCTTGCTTTTAGGTGGATAATTCTGGGAGATAATTTTTATGCTTCTTGCAAGTCATGGTGGCACCAAGCCCAGTTATTTACAGCAGCAACATTAATGATGCATCTTTATATTTAGGCTTTTCCCTCCTTGCTGTCCAACTTTGCCTGTTCCCTCTCTCCTGCTTCCTGGGGTCCTCTTCCAAATAAATGACCTGACTTTGTCTTTGATTCAGGTTCTGCTTTCAAAAGAATGAAAACTAAGTAAGCAGATAAATATTTTATGGGGAAGGGGATCTCTTTTAAAAAAAAAAGAATAAAAAATGTTAGTTTCTGATAAATCACTGCACACTACATCTAAAATTAAGTATGTACTATATGTTGACTAATTGAATTTTTTTAAAAAAAGATACATGACATATATTTTTTATTTTTTATTTATTTATTTTTTAAAGATTTTATTTATTTACTTGACAGACAGATCACAAGTAGGCAGAGAGAGAGGAGGAAGCAGGTTTCCCACTGAGCAGAGAGCCCGATGCGGGGCTCAATCCCAGGACTCTGGGATCATGACCCGAGCCGAAGGCAGAGGTTTTAACACATTGAACCACCCAGGTGCCCCCGACATACATTTTTTTTTTAATTGGCAGGGATGAGGATCAAAGAAAGGGGTCTCAGGTCTGCCAGAGGATGGAGTACTGTCCATAGGTGTGAGTTTATTTTTGTACAGTGGGTGAGGGTGAGGGGGCACTGTACCCTGCTAGCCCCTTCAAGGGCCTATTTTTGGTACAGTTCCTATCATCCCTGCGACAGAGTTGTGTCTCCAATAAACATGTGTCTTGAAGCACAAAAATAAATAATGGTGTACAAATTAAAAAAAAAAATTAGTTTCACAAATTTTACAAAACCATGTGACCATATGAAGCTATTCCTAGAGACCCTCCCATGGCCTTGGAAGGGGCACATATAAGTGATGGGCCCGGTTACATTATAAGTATCATTTTCTGCATGAAAACCACTCTTGGCACCAATGCAATAAACAGAGACCAGTGCCCAAAGTGAAAGCAGAAAAGAGTTTTATTAAGGACAGTACAATCTCAAGGTGGGAGACCAGGCAGTATCAGAGGTCGCAATTGCCCTGAGACTATGGAGGAGGGGAGTTCATTCTTCTTATGTGAGGTGGGGGTGGGGGGGTGCTTGCATCATGCATAGTGTAGTTTCTAATGGAGGCTGCTTCCAATCATTTGGGGGACTCCTCCTTCAGGTTGGGACAAAACCCTATGAGGTTTATTATGGTATCCTTCCTCCATGGGGTGGTGGTAGCATTGTAATGCAAATGGGTAGAGGGGTTACCTGGGGCAGAAGTGGAAGAGAGCTTAGCTTGTGGCTCTTGGTTTGTTAGCCCCAGTGCCTATGGAGCCAAAAGATCAAAATGTTGTGCCCTCAGGCTTCTAATATGTAACCTATATATCACCCTCTTCTCCTCCAGCCCCTAACTAACTTCCTACTCTATCATTCCCCTCTCAAGGACTTGTGACTCTAAAATCTTTCAGGTCAAGGTATGAAGGTTCCTCTGTGCATTCCTTCCACTGCTTTTATCTAGCTTCTACCTAATTAACTTTTTTTGACATGTGGGTACTATTTGTCCACTACTTTTCTCTCTCAACACTCTCTTTCTTAGCAGAGTTAGCTATCATTTGTATGTGTATATTTTCTAATTCTGAGCTACAAATCTACATAAATAATGCCATGCTGGATACACCATCCTGGGCATCATCTTAGGACATCAAGCATACTTTGAACAACTAAGCACATTTCATTCTTAGGTTCTTTTGTTCCAAATGGTAATATTTGATCCCTCACACCTGATATGCAATTATTTATACAACATTCTGTAAATGACTCATCCCATTTCCAATCCCATCCTTTCTAATCAGCAGTAAGTTTCTAATACCTCTTGTCTGTATTTTTAAGTATTCCTAAGCATAGACTAAATTCTCATTGAGATCACCAGCTATACTGTCCAACTTACTAATACAGCCAACGTATTGCTTGCAGATTGTTTCTTCTATGTGATTCTAATCATATTATTCATTTGCTTATATATCTTTAGGTCTTCCCACTGCTAAAGTTAAATATCAATTTCCAATTCTGTCTTTTAATCTATCAATCAATCAATCAATCAATGTATCCTACTTATTTATGCAAAGGTGAGCTGGCAGAAAAAGAAGGAATATATTTCTAACACCAGAAACAACGGGAAAGGTTAAACCAGAAAAATTGAGTATTTACCCCAAGATAGTATGATTAGCAAATAGAAAATTTAGTATTTAACTCGGCCATTCTGGACTCAGAAGAGGACCTTTCATTCTTACTTTATTCTTTAAACACTTTATTCATTAAACACCATTGAAAGAGAATTAGTTACTTCCAAGTTACATTTGAAGAAATTATATAGAGGATAGGATATTGAAACAAAGAAGACAAACATGAAAGAGATAACAGTTTCACTGTGAGGTATCTAGACATGTATTTCCTTTTATTTTTACTGATTGATATTTGTTGGGTTTCCTGAATCTGAGAAGTACTTTTCATTAGTTCTGTTTAGTAGTTTTATATCTTTGGTAAAATTGGTAAGGCCAAGTGTACTTGTACTTGATTCTCATCCAGGGACTGATTTTAAGGATAAGATGATTTGGTTGACTACTTGAATAAGTGAGGAAAGAAGAATTTTTGCTTCATTGGAATTGGCCTGACTTTTGGAATTTGTCCATACAAAATATGTGAGCATTTTCCATGGATCAGAGGTGAGTGATGCAAAGGAAAGATAAGCAACCTGAGGCCAGTTCAAATCCTCTAAGAAAGTTGCCAGAAGAGGAATGGGAGGCTAAAAAAGAATTGATTGAAATTATTAAAAATAAGGATCCAAGGAAAAGACACATCCCCAGACCTTATTGTGCAATCAAATATCACCAGCGGGGGTCCCTGAAGTATCTTTGAAAATATCTATGGGGGAAAAAAATAGTTTTTAAATATACACCAGACCCAAACAAACAGATTTATCTAAGAAAGTTATAAATCTGTGTGAGAACATTCTTTACCACCAAGCTCAATTCCCTTTTCATGATTGGACCTTGTGAAACCATATTTAGGAGGCTTACAGAGAGAGAAGTAGGATGACGCTGTTCTATCCCACATCAAGAGGCCAACCAGAAGAAAGGAGCAAATTTATCATTAAATCTAAATCAGAGTTTTGGTTATCATTGAGACTGTATATTGTCAATAATTTCTTCAAGACTGTGTTGGGTCTTAAATAACTATAGGCTTTTCTATTGCCTAACATTGATTAGAAAAGTCATAGTATATAAGTAAAGAGATATGGAGAAATAAAACAAAGTTTCTCTTACAAATCCATTTTATAAACTCTTCTTATTCAACGTAACAGTTGCCTATAAGCAATTGATTCTCAATTTAATATATTTAATCTTTATATTAAAAAAAAGACTCCCTTATTCAACTGTCTAACCAATATATACAAGATAGATACATCCCATGAAGATAAACTTATTTGATAATCTGGAAGAATAGGTCTTTTGGGGTTTGGTTTTGTTGTTGTTGTTGTTGTTGTTTGCTTTTTGTATGTTAAGACCAAATTTTGTCATGTGTCTACCTCTGGACCAATATCATTAGTCAGGAAAATGTCAAGTACTGATTTGCTTAACATTGGAATCCTGTATCTGGCAAGGAAGAAAGTATTAGCATGATTGATTATGACTAGTATCAGTGAAAATGGAGTCAACTTCTGGGGCATCAGATAAGCTAATTAGGGAAGAGAAGTATAAAAATCAAAGCAGCATATTAACACCAGGAAGACTGGTAAAACAGAAGCTATGAACTATCAACAGGGTATCTTTGTCTATATTTTGTTCCCTTTATTTTATTTTACTTTTTAAAAATTTTTTATTATGTTATGTTTGTCACCATACAGTATATTGTTAGTTTTTGATTTAGTGTTCCATGGTTCATTGTTTGCATATAACACCCAGCACTCCATGCAATCCATACCCTCCTTAATACCCATCACCAGACTCACCCTTCTCCCCAACCCTCTCCCTTCTAAAATTGTCAGTTTGTTTCCCAGAGTCCATAGTCTCTCGTGGTTTGTCTCCTCCTCCATTTCCCCCCACCTTCATTTTCCCCTTCCTTCTCTTAATGTCCTCCATGCTATTCCTTATGCTCCACAAGTAAGTGAAACATGTGGTAATTGACTTTTTCTACTTGACTTATTTCACTTAGCATAATCTTCTCTAGTTCCACCCATGTTGATACAAAAGTTGGGTATTCATCCTTTCTGATGGCTGGGTGATATTCCACTGTATAGATGGGCCAAATCTTCATCCATTTATCTATTGAAGGGCATCTTGGCTCTTTCCACAGTTTGGCTATTGTGGACATTTCTGCTTTGATCATTGGGGTGCATATGGCCCTTCTCTTCACTACATCTGGGTCTTTGTGGCAAATGCCCAGTAGTGCAATTGCTGGGTCATAGGGTAGCTCTATTTTTAATTTTTTGAGGAAGAGCCACACTCTTTCCCAAAGTGGCTGTGCCAACTTGCATTCCCACCAATAGTATAAGAGGGTTCCCCTTTCTCCACAACCTCTCCACCACTTGTTTTCTTGCCTTGTCAATTTTGGCCATTCTAACTTGTGTAAGGTGGTATCTGAACATGAGTTTTATTTTAATTTCCCTGATCATTAGTGATGATGAAAAATTTTTCATGTGTCTGTTAGCCATTTGTATGTCTTACTTTGAAAAGTGTCTGTTCATGTCTTCTGCCCATTTGTTTTTTTATTTTTCAGCCTAACAGAATTCATTGTTTTTGCACCACACCCAGTGCTCCATGCAATACGTGCCCTCCTTAATACCCTCCACCTGGATCCCCCAACCTCCCACCCCCTGCCCCTTCAGAACCTTCAGATTGTTTTTCAGAGTCCATAGTCTCTCATGGTCCACCTCCTCTTCCAATTTCCCTCAACTCCCATCTCCTCTCCATCTCCTTATGTCCTCCATGTTATTTGTTATGCTCCACCAATAAGTGAAACTATATGATAATTGACTCTCTCTGCTTGACTTATTTCACTCAGCATAATCTCTTCCAGTCCTGTCCATGTTGCTACAAAACTTGGGTATTCATCCTTTCTGATGGAGGCATAATACTCCATAGTGTATATGGACCACATCTTCCTTATCCATTCATCCGTTGAAGGGCATCTTGGTTCTTTCCACAGTTTGGCAACTGTGTTCTGCCCATTTTTTGACATGATTTTAGGTGTTGAGTTTGAGGAGTTCTTTATACATCTTGGATACCTGCCCTTTATCTGTAGTGTCATTTGCATATATCTTCTCCCATTCTGTGGGTTGCCTCTTTATTTTGTTGACTATTTCCTCTGCATGCAGAAACTTTTTATCTTGATGAAGTCCCAAAAGTTCATTTTCACTTTTGTTTCCCTTGCCTTTCTTTGGAGACATGTCTTCTTTATTTTCACTTTTGTTTCCCTTGCCTCTCTTTGGAGACATGTCTTGAAAGAAGTTGCTGTGGTCGGTGTTGAAGGGGTTATTGCCTATGTTCTCCTCTAGGTTTTCGATAGATTTCTGTCTCGCATTGAGTTCTTTCATCCATTTTGAGTTTATCTTTGTGTATGGTGTAAGGGAATAGTCAAGTTTCATTCTTCTATATATAGCTGTCCGATTTTCCCAGCACCATTTATTGAAGAGACTATCTTTTTTCCATTGGTTATTTTTCCTGCCTTTTCGAAGATTATTTAACTTAGAATTGAGGGTCCATATCTGGTCTTTCTATTATGTTCCATTGGTCTATGTATCTTTTTTTGTGCCAGTACCATGCTGCCTTGGTGATCGCAGCTTTGTAATATAGCTTGAAATCAGGCAATGTGATGCCCTCAGCTTTGTTTTTCTTTTTCAACGTTTCCTTGGCAATTCACGGTCTTTTCTGGTTCCCCACAAATTTTAGGATTGTTTGTTTCAGCACTTTGAAAAATGCCATTAGTGTTTTGATCAGGATGGCACCGAAAGATTGCTCTGGGCATCATAGACATTTTAACAATGTTTATTCTTCCAATCCATGAGCATGGCATGTTTTTTCATCTTTATGTGTCTTCTTCAATTTCTTTCATGAGTGTTCTGTAGTTCCTAGAGTATAGATCCTTTACCTCTTTGGTTAGGTTTATTCTAAGGTATCATATGGTTTTTGGTGCTATTGTAAACGGAATTGATTCTCTAATTTCTCGTTCTACAGTTTCATTGTTAGTGTATAAGAATGCAGCTGATTTCTGTGCATTGATTCTTGTATCCGGCCACGTTATTGAATTGCTCTGTGAGTTCTAGTAATTTGGGGGTGGAATCTTTTGGGTTTTCCAAATAAAGTATCATGTCATCTGCGAAGAGAGAGAGTTCAACTTTTTCTTTGGCAATTTCTTTTTGTTTTCTGATTGCTGTTGCTAGGACTTCTGGTACTATGTTGAACGACAGTGATGAGAGTGAGCATCCTTGTGTTCCTGATCTTCAAATAATAATCATTTGGATTTTCCATAGATGGATTTTGTGAAATTGAAGAATGATCCCTCTATTCCTATACTCAGCAGAGTTTTAATCAGAAAAGGATATTGTGTTTTGTCAAATGCTTTTTCTGCATCAGTTGAGAGGACTATGTGGTTCTTCTCTCTTCTCTTATTTATGCATTCTATCTCCTTTTAGTTGATTGATTTGCGTATGTTGAACCACCCTTGAATCCCAGGGATAATTCCCACCTGGTCGTGCTGCATAATCCTTTTAATGTACTGTTGGATCCTATTAGCTAGGATCTTGTTGAGAATCTTGTCATCCATATTCATCAGGTATATTGGTCTTAAATTCTTTTTGATGGGGTCTTTGCATGGTTTTGGGATCAAGGCAATGCTGGCCTAATAGAAAGAGTCTGGAAGTTTTCCTTCTTTTTATATTTTTTGAAACAGCTTCAAGAGAATAGGTATTATTTCTTCTTTGGATGTTTGGTAGAATTCCCAGGGAATCCATCAGACCCTGCACTCCTGTTTTGGGGGAGGTTTTTGATCTCTGCTTCAATCTCGTTACTGGTTATTGGTCTATTTGGGATGTCAATATCTTCCTGTTTCAGTCTTGGTAGTTTATAGGTTTACAGGAATGCATCCATTTCTTCCAGGTTGCTTAATTTATTGGCATATAGCTGTTGACAACAATTTCTGATAATTATTTTTATTTCCTTGGTGTTAGTAGTGATCTCTCCCCTTTCATTCATAATTTTATTAATTTGGGTCCTTTCACTTTTTTTTTTTTTTTGATAAGTCTGGCCAGTGGTTTATCGATCTTATTAATTCTTTCGAAAAACCAGCTTCTAGTTTCATTGATGTGTTCTACTGTAGTTCTGTTTTCTAATTCATTGATGTCTGCTCTAATAAATTATTTCCCCTCTCCTGCGTGGGTTAGGTTTAATTTGTTGTTGATTCTCCAGATCTTTAAGGTGTAAAGATAGTTTGTGTCTTTGGGATTTTTATATTGTTTTGAATGAGGCTTGGATGGCTATATATTTCCCTCATAGGACCTACTTTGCCATATCCCATAGGCTCTGGACAAATGTGTCATCGTTCTCATTGGTTTCCATGAATTGTTCAAGTTCTTTGATTTCCAGGGCGCCTGGGTGGCTCAGTGGGTTAAAGCCTCTGCCTTCGGCTCGGGTCATGGTCTCAGGGTCCTGGGATCGAGTCCTGCATGGGGCTCTCTGCTCAGCAGGGAGCCTGCTTCCTCCTCTCTCTCTGCCTGCCTCTCTGCCTACTTGTGACCTCTGTCTGTCAAATAAATAAATAAAATCTTTAAAAAAAAAAAAGTTCTTTGATTTCCTGGCTGACCGAAACATTTTTGAGCAGGATGGTCTTTAGCTTCTGCGTATTTGAACTTCTTCTAAACTTTTTCTTATGGTTGAGTTCTAGTTTCAAAACACTGTGGTCTGAGAATATGCAGGAAATAATCTCAGTCTTTTGGTATTGGTTGAGACCTGATTTGTGACCCAGTATGTGGTCTATTCTAGAGGAAGTTGCATACATGCTTGAGAAGAATGAGTATTCTGTTGTTTTAGGGAGGATTGTTCTGTATATATCTATGAAGTCCATTTGGTCCAGTGTGTTATTCAAAATTCTTGTTTCTTTGCTGATTTTCTGCTTAGATGATCTGTCTGTTACTGAGAATGGAGTGTTGAGGTCTCCTACTATCAATGTATTATTATCAATATGTCTATTTTGGTTAACAGTTTGCTTATGTAGTTGGCTGCTCCCATGTTGGGGATGTAGGTATTGATAATGGTTAGATCCTCTTGTTGGATAGATCCTTTAAGAATGATATAGTTTCCTTCTATATGTCTAACTATAGTCTCTAGCTTAAAATCTAATTGGTCTTTTATGAGAATTGCTGCCCCAGTTTTCTTTTGAGGTCTGTTGGCACGAAAGATGGTTCTCCTTCCCTTCACTTTCAGTCTGGATGTATCTCTAGATTCAAAATGAGTCTCTTGTAGACAACATGTGGATGAGTCCTGTCTTTTCATCCAATCTGCAACCCTTTGCCATTTTATGGGAATATTTAGGCCATTCATGTTGAGAGTGATTATTGAAAGATAAGGTTTTATTGTCATCATCTTGCCTGTGAAGTCCTTGTTTCTATAGATTGTCTCTGAATATTTATGTTCTATATCACTCTTGGGATCTTTCTCCTTTTATAGAACCTCCCTTAATATTTCTTGCAGGTCTGGCTTAGTTGTCACATGTTCTTTTAATCTCTGCCAGTCCTGGAAGCTCCTTATCTCTTCATCAATTCTGAATGACAGCCTTGCCAGATAAAGAACTCTTGGCTGCTTGCTCTTCTCATTTAGTACCCTGACTACGTCTTGCCAGCCCTTTCTGGCTTGACAGGTCTCTGTGGACAGGTGTGATGCTATTCAGTGTTCCTCCCACTGTACATATGGAATCTCTTCCCCCAATTGTCCTTAAAATGGTTTCCTTTGTTCTAAGATTTGTGAGTTTTACTATTACATGCTGGGGCATTGGTCTTGTCTCCTTGATCTTGGGAGAGGTCCTCTCTGCCCCTAGGACATGAATTCTTGTTTCATCCCCAGATTAGGGAAGTTCTCAGCTACAATTTGCTCAAATATATCTTCTAGTCTTCTCTCTTTCCACCCACTCAGGGATCCCAATAATTCTGACATTGGGACATTTCATGGCATCATTTATTTCTCTAATTCTGTTTTCATGGACTTAAGCCCTTTGTTCCTCCTCCTGTTCCTTCTTTCTATTAGTTTGTCTTCTAGATCACTGATTTATTCTTCTGTCTCATTTACCCTAGCTGTTAGAGTATCCAGATTAGATTGGCTCTCATTGATAGCATTTTTAAGTTCTGCCAGATCAGCTCTCATTTCTGCCCTTAGAGAATTTATGTCACCATTAATAGTTTTCTCCTGCCTGACTATTGTCTTCATAAGTGCTACCCTGAAGTCTATTTTTGACATCTTGCTGATATTCATTAGCTCTGTGGGAGAGACCATTGTCTATGGGTCTTTTCTTTGTTGGGAGTTGCTCCTCCTAGTCATTCTGCTGAGTTGTGTTTGAGGGGATGTACAGCTGAAAATATCAACCACAATTCAGGCAAGGTGCACCCTCTTGACTAATGATCCTCTGCCCATAGAGATCCAGATGTGTATAATCTTACATCTCAGACTGATTTCATGGGTGTTCAGAATGGTTTGGTAGATTTCTAGCTAAATTCAGAGGACTAGTTGAAACGGAGTCCCCCACTCCTTCACCATCTTGGGCAAAATCCAGGATCTGTTCACTTTATTTTAATTGATAAGAATCAGTGGAAGTAAAGAAATACTTTTATCAAGTTATTAAGAACATCTCTATTAAGTTATTAAGAACTATTTTTATAGTATTGATTTTCTTAAACCAGTGTGTTTAAAAACCACACATATAATACTTAGGCTTCTACAAAATTTCTTTTGTCCTGTTGGAAATAGCTGGACTCAACTGCTTTCAATCTCAATTCATAAAAATGTTCATCTTCAATGTGATCTTCTATCATACTGATAGCACAGCAAAGTGTCTCAAATAAAATACAGTCTAGGATGTTTTACTTAAAATTTGGTTTCAAAATCCCATTTTTTCTTCTTCGGAGGTCTTTCCTTAAAGATGTATTTACTTGGCTAAAATATGACTTGAGATTTACAGCTAATGCATGCAGAAAAATGTGTAGCCCAGCTTTATAAATATTCAGGACAGTAATAATGGGAAGAAATATAGAGATTACCTTATATCTTATTAGTCGTCAGTAGTTCTTTTTACATTATGCTATAGATTAAATACCTTACAGTAGACATGGAAAAAATGAAAGTATTTTCCTTTGCAGAAATATAAAATGAATCCTAGTACTTCTATTTCCATAGATTTATATGTTCTTTGTGTTGTCAGGATTTATATTAGGAAAATGATATGTTCATTTTTGACACACAGGACTATTTAAATATTTTAAATTTCCATGTTCCATCTGAAAAAGCTATCATTTATAGCATTTTTTGTACAACATCAATTTCTAAATGTAGACTACCAAATAAAATTCTTTGTCACTAAATTTAGATGGTATATGTTAGGGATTTGTTCTAGTCTGCTTTATTATTGCTTAGATTTAAATATATTTTTCTCAAATGACATCCAAGAGAGAGAAGTTATGAAATTACCAAAATTATCTCTATTTTTGATACATGAATTCTAAAGGTATAGGATGCTCCATTGTGATTCTTGTTTAATGGCCGTGCTATTGTTCCTAACATCTATTAGAATATTGTTACTAATAAGTCTACATCTCTTTTTGTAAGAGAGAAGGTATACTTTCTTTATGTTTACAGGTTTGATCCTGCTTACAACTTAGCTTCCTCCGTTTACAAGAACCATTTCATCTCATATTACTAACATGCCAGCTTGGTCTGCCTGTTGCTATGGTTTCCCAGCAGTCATTGGCTATGCCCTGTTGCTTGAAATTATGCTTAGGCATGTCCTCATAGAATTTCATCTTTCTGCTGTGATTTTGGTTGTTCTCAGTTTTGCATAGAACAGTAATCCATTTTTTGTAATCCATTTCTACACTGATTTTATTTGACTGCAGCAGAATTGAATGTCTCAAAGATTTGGTTGGCTCAGGATTTATGGTGGCTTGCCTTGTTAATGGCAGACCCTAGACTTGTAATATCCCTACTGCTCATGGAGTTGAACAAATGGCATTGTCCCTGCATGTGCTTTAATACCCTCATGAATCTGACATATTATTTACCTAAGATGAGTTTCAGTGGTGACACAGCTGTTGGTTTCATCTAAGGGCTTACCCTTTTGTTCATTGTGACATGGTGGAAGTACTGACATTTAGCAGCATCTGTGAAAATCTAGGTCTCACAGTCAAATTTCAAATTGCATACTACCACTATTCTATGGGCTATTAGCTTGGCTAGGAGCATTTTGCTCCACTGGTGTCACATTTTGTTAGTTAGGCTTTCTGGGAACATGCTGGCATTATTTATTTTGTTCTCTATTTCCTGAATATCATGCTGTTTAATATTTTGCCAAAATGGTAAAATTCAATAATCAATTTTTATTTTTTCATCTCCAGTAAAAGGTTTTATGCTCTTATGCTATGATGTGCTTTCCACTTAGATGAACTTCAGACTCATTATAGTTATTAACATTACTGAATAACAATTATTAAACACTCATTAAAGTAAGATCCTTTTAAAGAGAAATACAGAATTGAAAGGGGAGAATCATGATTTATTTTTTATGATATTTTTTCTATTCAAAATTAACTTTTTTACAAGATACTCTTAGAGAATTGGTAGAGAATAGAGAGAAAAACAAGGAGGACACAGGAGAAATCAATTCAGACTAAACAATGGTATGATTGGTCTGGATAGAATAATTAAATATTATATGAAGTTATATATTCACATACTTTCACATATACATTCATATTAAAGCATTAAAAATGATTTGATAAGACATTTATCTATTATCAAATACATCTATCTCCAATTCATGCTCAGTTACACCCCAGAAATATCTTAGAATTAAATTTACAGGATTAGTTTTAGATGTAGAGAGACAAAATTACAGTTTCTGTGTTCTTTAATTTGGTCATGACTAGGTATAACTTCATTATTGGTTAATAAAAACCCTAAAAGAATGATAGATTTTGGATATAGGTAATTTGAGAGGACAATCCATAAGCTGGACAGTTTACTCTGTTGAAGAACTGTTAAGAAAGAAGTTAGCAAATATTTATATGTTACCTTAAAATTTAAGTTAAATTTATTTATTTATTTTTTTGTATTTTGTATAATAGCATCATAAATTTGAATTTCTGTGTAAGCCCATTTGTTAATCAGGGCAAAGGGTTTTCCTGGAATTTTGAAAAAAAAATGGTATGTATATTGTCAAGTATTATTGATTGATTTTAATTCCAGAAGCTGTCATAAGGAACAGCATTTGTTAGGATATTTGTTATGTAAAATCATATTCACTCATTTAAAGTTTTAAACCATGCTTCTATAAAACATGCATCTTCACCATGACCTTGGTAATAAATTAGCTCAATTTTGCTATAACAAAACTAATCCCCAAATGTATAAAAAGACAGTTACAGAATTTACTCCTGGTAGAAACATGGTAAGGTTCTATTTTTTATCCTAGATTATAACTGATTATTTAGCAAGCGAAATAAAAAGTTAAGTAAAATAAAGATGGTCTTAAAAATGATACAGATTCTGAGTTCATGATCACATGGGATTTTGAGAATATTCAATTAGACAAGAGCACTGTCTCCTAGATTCGGAATCTCAGCATTAATACTTTTGCTGTTGATGAATTCCTGTCAATAATGCTGCTTTTATAATGGATATTATTTTGTATTATTTTACATGTGCTTCCCTGCCTCTTCTATTTTGGGCCTACTGGACTGTGTTCTCATTTTACCACTTGCTTTCTCTGTGGCCTCAAATATGTCACTCCAGTTTTCCCATTCTTTGCTATCTGGAAAATGAAGAGGCATTTTGTGAGAATGAAATGGGAGAAAAAAAATTTTAAGTTTTTATTTTAACCACCTGGTGTTCATCAGGACAAGTGCACTTTAATCCCCATGGCCTATTTCACAAACCACCCCCCCCCAACACACACACACAGAATGGTCAGTGTGTTCTCAATAGTTAAGAGTTTGTTTCTTGGTTTGTCTCTGTCTCTGTCTCTGTCTCTCTCTTTTTTTTTTTTCAAATGGGAGAAAATTATGATAAAAATTTTAAGCTGTAAATTAACACAAATGTGAATTGTTAACTTAGCAGTTATAGAGGACTATTTCATGGATTTCTGAGGATGTATTCTAAAGTTGAAACTGTTTTCTGCCAATTACCTAAAACCATATTTGTTTTACTTTAGAGACAGAAAATATTCTCCTGGTCATTAAAGTCAATGTATGAAATTGAGGTGAATAAATATAAGCATTTTATGAGAAAAATACTTTTCTTCCTGAAAAATTTTCCTTTGTGGGGTGCCTGGGTGGCTCAATGGGTTAAAGCTTCTGCCTTCGGCTCAGGTCATGATCCCAGGGTCTTGGGATCGAGCCCCACATCAGGCTCTCTGCTCAGCAGGGAGCCTGCTTCCCTTCCTCTCTCTCTGCCTGCCTCTCTGCCTACCTGTGATCTCTGTCTGTCAGATAAATAAATAAAATCTTAAAAAAAAACATTTCCTTTGTTACGAGCCAGCCATTTTTTTACTTCTAGGTTCTTGACATAACTCAATGCATTCAGAATTTTTATTGTTTTAGCTTAAACACATTCCACATGAAAGTAATTAATAATCATTATAATGGACATAAGATTAAAAAAAGATGTAAATAAGCAGATAAAGATAACCTGTTACATTGGAAAGAGTAGGACTAGTGGGTTCAATAGATTTGGGCTCAAATTCCAATACTTCTACTTTCTTAATATGAACTTTGGGGAAAATTATTTAATTTTTTGTACCTTAATTTGCTAATTATATAAGGACAAAAAATCCATTTTCCCAAGATAGTCTATGTAAGTGATCTAAGATAATACATGTAAGCCACTTTTTATAGGGCATGGCTCGTAAGTGCTTAAAAATGACAACTTTTATCATTACAAGACTCTCATTCCCTGTGGAACTATTGTTTATATTATTTCTTTGCTTAAATTTCAAAAAGTACTTTTTAGCTAGAATAAAATCAGGAAAATTAATTATTAGAAAAAAACAAAGATTATAAATCCTTTAATCTTTATATTACATGCCTGCTTACTCTTTATAGTTTTATGTAACTTTTGCTTAAATAACAGTTTCCAGGCATTTTTACTAGGTAAGCATTTGTTTCTTAATTTCATATTCAAAATGTGGGCCCCAGAATTAGATTTACTATACCTTAAGTATTGGACCAGCGAATATTAGAATGGAATTAATCTCTTTCTCTGTCTGGATAATATGTTTCTATTACTAGAACTTTTTTTTCCAAATTCTACTTTCATCCTTAAACCACAAGAAGGTGGGACACATGGGTGCCTCAGTTGGTTAAGGGTGGGGCTCTTGGTTTTAGCTCAGGTCATGATCTCATGGGTCATGGGGTCCAGCCCAGTATCAGGCTCAAACCCCACCTCAGCCTCCATGCTCAATGGGGAGTCTGCTTGAAGATTCTCACCCTCTGCTCCTGCCCCCTAAAATAAATGAATAAATCTTAAACACACACACACACACACACACACACACACTTTTGGTTACGAGGGTGACTTTTGGTTAAGCTTGAGTTCCACTAAAGTGTCCTACCTGTCATTCCTAAAGAACTAATATCTTTGTTTTTAAATTGAAAATGTAAATACAAAATTTTATATTCTTCTTGAAAAGATTTTATTTATTCATTTGACAGAGAGAGAGAGAGCGTGCATGTGCACATGAAGAGGCAGAGCAGCAGGCAGAGGGAGAGGGAGAAGAAGGCTCCCCACTGAGCAGACAGCCTGACGCAGGGTTCTGAAGCCAGACGCCTAACCTACTCAGCCACCCAGGAGCCCCTATATTTATTCTTAATAAACCTTATCTGCCTTGTTTTAGCTTAATATTCTAGCTTAATTTCACATACTTTTATTCTGATCCGGTTGTCAGATTTTTTTTTTTAAGATTTATTTATTTATTTATTTGACAGGCAGAGATCGCAAGTACGTGGAGAGGCAGGCAGAGAGAGAGGAGGAAGCAGGCTCTCTGCTGATCAGAGAGCCCGATGCAGGGCTCGATCCCAGGACCCTGGGATCATGACCTGAGCCTAAGGCAGAGCCTTTAACCCACTGAGCCACCCAGGTGCCCCCTATTGTCAGATATATTAACAATCCTTCCTGCTTTGTAACAGTGACTGAATGCTTTATATATCTTTAGAAATATCTTGACTTTTTAAAAAGTTAAGTAGAATAAAGCTAATATGGAATCCTATGGCATAGCCTTAGAGCAGTTTCTCCAGGTTGATAACATTTCATTGATAAATACTCATTTTTTTGAGACAATTACTCAAATAACCATTAGTCATATGCTTATAATCTGGTGTCTATTTCTCCACCTTATCCACAAGACATTGAGAATTTTGCTGAATGAAAACTAAAATAACAACATACTGTTTATAGAGCAGTCAAATTCATCTATTAGTATAAAGACCCAATCATGATAGAGTAAGTCAATTTAATTTTTACATGATTCCTTTTAGTGGGGATGGTGGTTCAGTATTACTTCTGTATTCTTTAACAAATCACTCATTTAATAATCTGCTAGGAATTTTTATCTTGATATTGAACATATTGGTTTGATATGATATATTCCAGATTCCATTATTTTTTTCTATTAAATAATCCATTTCCATTTATTTTTATTGCCCAAGCCTCATATTATTGTTTTTATTTTATAGAATAACAAATATCCAGAGGGCACTTACCCTGTGCTAAGCCCAGGGGTGATGCAATGTTGAACTGGACAGACAGATCCTTTTCCTTATGAAATTTATATTCTAGAGAGTTCAATAGACAATAGGGAGGGGCACCACTTAATGCACAAAGAAAAGAAATCTAGAAGGAAGTAGAACTAGAAAGGAAAAGAATAAATTGCTGTGATAGAGAATAATAGAGACAGTTTTTCACAGATACAAGTTTAGGCAATGACTGCTGAAGGGAGTTATATTTTAGATTAAAAGGGGTCAACTGAGTGAAGAACCAGGAAAAGAAAATTTCTAGCAGAAAGAATAATACAAGGACCCTAAAGAGAAAGCATTTTTTCTTTTCTTGATTCAAATAGAGCTCCAGGTGCTGAAGTGTGGTTAAACAGAGAAAGAGTGGCCTGAAGAAGCTGGACACCAAGTCAGGAGTCAGATCACTCAGGGGATATTAGGCTTCTGCCAGGCAGATTAGATTTTACTGTGTAAATTGGGACTCCATTAATAGACTTTAAATAGGCAGTCTTATGATCATCGGAGCATTTCAAAGTGGAATGGTCTCTGGCTGCTGCGAATGGAGAAGATTGAAGGATGCATGAGAACAAAAAGAGGAAGACTAGTTAGAAAGATTTTTAATATTCCCATTAAGATATAATGAATGAATTACTTTAGTTCAGTTTGTCCAAGAGAAAATATGCATCAATTGCAAAATTCTTGAATCTCTACAAATAATTCATATATATGCTGAATGATCAATATGCTGAGTGGTAAATTTGCCAAATTTACCAATTTACTGGAAGATGTTATTTATTCATAAAGTTTAGAGATATTTTGATTGAAATGGATGGTTTTAATAAACTTCAAAAATTCCTAAAATGTTTTAGTCAAGGAATTTAAGTTTTAATTCAGTTTGTTTTAAATTTATTATGAGTGATTTCACTCTGGCAAGCCAAAATCTAGTATATTCCTGATTGTTTTACTATTTCCTTGTTGAAAATGAGACTATTTTACACATTTTCAGTGACAAGTTTTGGGCATATATTCAATATTGGTACTTTAAAATGAATGAGTTTCTATCTTCCAATAAATTGAGAGTCACAAATTCATCAACAAACTCAAACAAGTTAATATTTGAGAATTCCTTAAGGACTAAATTGTGAATCCCTCTTAAAATAGACATTTAAATAAATTTCACCAAAAATTCACTGCAAAACAACTACAGTAAGTAATATGTAACAGTATTAAGACTATTATGGATCAACTCATCTTGAAGATTATTTTAAAATCCTGAAAATCTCATTAAATAATCCATGTCTCCACAATATGCTGAAAAACTATATAAATATTTAATATAGATGTTTTTGAGGGAACTTGCATTTTTATGAATTGGTTTTTAGACAATTGATTTTACACTAGTTTGTTTATTAAAAACAAACAAGGTTTTGGTGATTTGATGATTTAGCTGAAACATTGATAGTGGCAAAGACAATTAAGGTAAGTGGATATGATATTCTGGTTGGAAAGACTACCACATTTGATGCTAAGCTGGATTTGAGGAATGGAGAAAAGGATATATCAATGACTACTACAGTTTGTAGACATGGTGAGGGCTAGGACTGTTCTCTGAGAATAGGGAAATTTGGGTATAACAATGTTTACTGCCAAGAGGAATTTTTTCAAACCAATATTTTTAATATACTTGAGATGCTAATATAAACACCATGTAAAGCTATCAAGTAGACAGTAGGGTATACCAACCTGGATCTAACAGGAGAAGACTAGCATGGAGACAAATCTTTAGGAGTCATCAGAATATGGATGACAATTAAAACGAAGGATGGGAGAAGAAAGACACACTAGGATTCACTCCTGAAGTTCTCCAACATTAACACTATGTATAGAAGTAATACAGATGGGGAAGGAGTCTGAAATGACTAGCCAGTGAGTTGTGCTGCTGCCAAAAGTAAGAAAAGGAAGTTTTCAAGAAGGGTAGAATTGTCACTTGTATCCTATAAAACAGCAAAGTTTTATTCAGGTTATCACCTTTGACTCCCCACTTTCTTTCTTTCTTTTTTTTAAAGGTTTCTAGTTCATTTTATTAGCATACTTCCTGTGCTTTGTTTTTTAAGTACATATATACAGACATACATACACATATGCTTGCATGCATTGGATACATATAGCATCTATTTGTGTGATTATGTCTGTCTTCTACTTCACTCTTAACCATGAACTTTTTAAAGGCAGGTACCTTGTCAATCATCTTTATATGCTTAGCACAGTATCTGGAGAATAAAAGGTACTCAGAAATATTTGTTGAATTGCATTATTATTTCTAATAAGGACTTCATCTCAGTCACCATCAGTATACAAATATAAATATTGATAAAACCTGTAAGTGCATCATGCATTCTCAAGCCAAGTGTATTTTAGTCCTTACTGGGCATTTTAATCTTCACACTTGAAAACCAAGTTAACTTTTTTTTATTGAACACACATTATTTCTTTTCTGTTTATCTCTAAATTTCTTTCTTTGACTGTTTATGAACATCCCTTGAAACTACACGGTTAAATCACAAATGCTGAGCTCAGAGCAGAAAATTTGCAAAAAGCCACATCTGCTTGCTGCACCAGCTACTGATCTGAAACTGCAAACCACACCTGTAGTGCTAAAATTGATTTTACTCATCTTTGCATATGTCATCAAGATCAGCATGCATTTTGAGCCATTACTTAAGATTTGTTATGAAATATTGGAAGTTGCAGCCTGTGAAAATGATTGGTTTTTTGAAAAGCTTCTCTGCTCATTTGCACATAGACAAAGGCCATGTGTAAACTCCTCAGCAAAACTGTAAACCTGGCATTATGCCATTATATGAGCAAAAATCCCAGAGATTTGTTTATTCCTGAGATTGAAATATTCACTGAAACAATATAAATGGGAATGAGTTCCATTCTGTGAGATCACATAATAAAATAATAGAGAATGTAGCCTAGTATATGTGAGAAAAAATTAAAAAAAAAAAAAAGAAACTAGAATGGGAATGAATCATCAGAATCCATAAGCGTAATCCAGAGGGTACATGTTTAAACTGACCTTAAAAGTAAATCTATGTACAGAAATCAGTTGCTCTCTTATACACTAACAATGAAAATATAGAAAGAGAAATTAGAGAATAGATTTCCATTTACTATAGCACCAAGAAACACAAGATACCTGGGAATAAGCCTAGCCAAAGAGATAAAGGATCTGTACTCAAAGGACTACAGAACACTTGTGAAAGAAACGAAGAAGACACAAAAAGATGGAAGATCATTTCATGCTCATGGATTGGAAGAATAAACATTGTTAAAATGTCTATACTGCTTAGAGCCATCTATGCTTTCAATACCATCCCAATCGAAATTCCACCGGCATTTTTCAAAGTGCTGGAACAAACAATCCTAAAATTTGTATGGAATGAGAAAAGATGCCGAATTGCTAAGGAAATGTTGAAAAAGAAAAACAAATCTCACCAAGACAGCATCGTACTGACACAAAAACAGACACGTAGACCAGTGGAACCGAGTAGAGAGCCCAGATACAGACCCTCAACTCTATGGTCAAATAGTCTTCAACAAAGCAGGAAAAAAATATACAGTGGGGAAAAAAAGAGTCTCTTCAATAAATGGTGCTGGGAAAATTGGACAGCTGTGTGTAGAAGAATGAAACTTGACCATTCTCTTACACCATACACAAAGATAAACTTGAAATGGATAAAAGACCTCAACGTGAAGCAGGAATCTATCAAAATCCTTGAGGAGAACATAGGCAGTAACCTCTTTGACATTGGCCACGGCAACTTCTTTCAAGATATGTGGACCATATCTTCTTTATCCATTCGTCCATTGAATATACAATGGAGTATTATGCCTCTATCAGAAAGGGTGAATACTGAACTTTTGTATCAACATGGATGGGACTGGAGATTACATTGAGTGAAATAAGTCAAGCAGAGAGAGTCAAGTATCATATGGTTTCACTTACTTGTGGAGCATAAGGAATAACACAGAGGACATGAGGAGAAGGAAATGAAAAGTGAGATGGGGGAAATTGGAGGGGGAGACAAAGCATGAGAGACTGTGGACTCTGAGAAACAAACTGAAAGTTTTGGAAGGGAGGATGGTGGGGGGTTGGGTGAGCCTGCCAGTGGGTATTAAGGAGGGCATGTATTGCATGGAGCACTGGGTGTGGTGCATAAACAATGAATTCTGGAACACTGAAAATAAATAAAATAAAATAAAATGAAATGAAAAAAATAAATCTACGTGCAATAGATTTTCTAGCATTTCAGACTCAATCTTCAGGGTTATTTCATTATAAAGCCACAGAATTTCAGCATTAATATAAAGCTTAAGAGATCTTACCTGACTTAAAGGGGAGGGCCATTGGATAGCAGGCAATACAGGGGGGAAAGGGTAAGAACAGCTGCATTCATGTCTATTTACATTGTTTTTCTACCTTATCACATGTTTCTCAAAGAAGAGATGAAAGCTCTTATCTCAATCTAGTTTAGTATGTTGAATGTTTCCAATAAATACGATTGCAAAAAATATGATTGCTAGTTAATAACCTGCTTTTAATTATACTTGAAATTAAAGTAACAATGAAAAACTCCTTTTTATATGGCTTTGTCCTATATTTATGACTAGTAATGGCAGCATATCAACCTCATATTAAAATTGGTCTTCATTGCCCAATTACATACTGGGATAAATGAGAAAGGAGTGCCAGTGTCATATGTTGAGAATCTAGACATTAACATTTGAAATTGATCAACCATAAAGAGCACCTTATAACATACAGTATTTTTTTATATTTGGTTTGTTGATGTTTATTTCTCATCTTTTCACATGAATTTTGCAAAACAAAAGGAGAGATTTACTCAAAGTGGACAAAATGAAACCAGCTTTTTGTTTTTTATCTTTAAAGTCTGAATCACCTATAGTAACTCCATTAGCACTAATGGAAATTTGCATGTAATAAATCCTTTTGGTGCTTGGAGAATATACCACAGCTCTTTTAAAGTATCTGGTGCTTTTACCCTTGGGTCTCTCAGAAGTGATGAACCATCAGATACAGTGTTCTTGGAAAGGAATAGGAAGATAATTAGAGTATCTTCAATTTTCTGTCTTTGCATATAACAGTCCTTTTTTTTTCCCCCCCAAGTGCGTGTATACATATCTTAATACTCCAACACAGCTACAGAAGAGCTCAGGAAAAAATGCTGAATCCACATGAAGGAGACTATGGTTATTACTTCTGAGAATATTATAAGAATTTCCTATATTTTGTATAATTACAGTTAGTTATAAAAGGAGTTAGAGAATGTTACATATACCTTTAAGGACATAGTGTCTGCTTAACTTTAAAATGACCAGTTGCTTCATTAACTTAAAAATGGTAAAAAAAAAAAATATTACCAAGATGAAAGTCATACTTCAGTGTATCCATCACTTGGGAGTGTTTGCTATTGTGTCTGAGTGTGCTTCTCATATTCGCAGTTAGGGTTTCTACATATGAATTTTGGAAGACATAATTCAGACCCTAACAGATGTGATCCAACTAATATAGAACCTCTTTCTGACCAAAAATGAGAAGTTTTTATAATTCACCAGCTCTTTTCTATTTATTTGTTTGTTTGTTTGTTTGTTTGTTTAAGAGAGCAAGAGAGAGCACAAGCAAGGGGAGAAGCAGGCAGATGTAGAAACAGGCTCCCCGCTGAGCAAAGAGCCCAATGCAGGACTCAGTCCCAGAACACTGTGATCACGACCTGAGCTGAAGGCAGACATTTAACCAGCTGAGCCACCCAGGCATCCCAATCAGCTCTCTTCTATATGACTTGTTAAGCAAAACTCTGGATAGAAAGGCTACCAATTAAGATGTATTTATAAAAATATTCTGTTGCTTTAGGCAGATTATCACCATGCCCTAATTCATCTTTAGCCAAAACATACAAAATTATTGATTTGTATCAATTCTGATATAATGATAAATTGATAATAGCATTAATAAATTTTATAAATTTAAATAGTAATTATGTGTTAAGTAGGGATAGTGGTAGTTAACTTTCAAGTATTTATAATTGAGTGTTTAGCTAAACAGATAGAAAAGTCTATGATACGGAGTTATATTTCTCTGATATGAATAATGCATTCTCTCCATATCCCATATCCTTTTTAAAACTATCATGCAGTGGAAAATTCTTTTGTATTAATACATCAATTCAAATTCATCTGTAATTTTAATAGATATTTTAACATTTACTTTTTAATAAAGCTATTTCTTTCCCAATAAACCAGATAATTAAAGGGTTTAAAAATAAACAAGCTGGTGGGGTGCCTGGGTGGCTCAGTGGGTTAAGCCTCTGCCTTCGGCTCAGGTCATGATCCCAGGGGCCTGGGATCGAGTCCCGCATTGGGCTCTCTGCTCAGCAGGGAGCCTGCTTCTCCTCATCTCTCTCTCTGTCTCTCTGCCTATTTGTGATCTTTCTCTCTGTCAAATAAATAAATAAAATCTTTAAAAAAAAATAAAATAAAATAAACAAGCTGGGGGCACCTGGGTGGCTCAGTGGGTTAAAGCCTCTGCCTTCGGCCCAGGTCATAATCTCTGGGTCTTGGGATCAAGCCCGCATTGGCTCTCTGTTCAGCGGGGAGACTACTTCCTCCTCTCTCTCTGCCTACTTGTGATCTATCAAATTTAAAAAATAAATAAATAAACAAGCTAGAAAATACTTATTTTAATGGGCATTCCATTTGTACATAAATTTCTTTTAAGTATGTTTAATGACAATAAAATGATATTTAAATGCACTAGTAAAGCTTGCTAACAAATCTTTTTGTAGAAGAGTCAGTATTCAAAGTGAATAATCTACAGAATACATGCTTTGTAATTCCAGTGGCCATGATAGTTTTCTATTAGCAAAAATTATTTTTAAAATAATCCTTAATACTACAAACATATATACAAAGAAAGCTATAAAGGAGAACAACAAAATTATTTGTAAGCTCATAACTCAGGCAATCCATACAGATTTGTTAAAATAAAAGTAAAAAATCCATAAAATTAGAAAATTTAACAAATAAGTAAAACCTCCATCCCAAACCTGCACATATTTTCTCTTCCAATGATAACCATTTTAAGAATTTTTTATCTTACATTTTATTACACATAGAAGTATATTAATTTGAGCCATATAAAAGTTGCTAAATATTGACCAGCAATTTTATGACTCAAACTAATACATGTGATTCTATATCTTGTTTGTTAATCTAATAATATATTTGAGTACTTTTTATATTAGAAAATGTGCTTTATTTAGATTACATATTATCGTACATATATAATAGACACTTTCACTGATGCTCTTTTGGTGAAAAATTATGCATCTTTTTGCTATTTCAACCTTTATAGATTATCTTGATATATGTTTGTATATATATTTATATTTAAGCACCTAATAGTGCAACTATTGTATCAAAATGATGCACATTTAAAATTTTTACAGGTACCTTTAAATTACTCCCCCAGATTTCTCCCTCCATAGCACATACAGAACTTTGTCAGGACTAGGTATTACTTATGATTGATTAAAAAAAATAGTATCTCATTTATTTAGTCATGAGCTGAACATTTTTTCATATGTATTCATTTATCATTTGTGTTGCTGTTTCTCTTCCAGTATACTGACTATACATATGCTTGGTTCCTTTTTACTTTCTTATTATCTGTAAAACACTGCTTTTCATATCTCCTTGTATGCTTTTTGTAAGATAAATGGTGCTTTATTTACCATATATCTTGTCATTCTTCTGAGTTTGTTTACTAAAATCACAAATAAATTTATCCAGCTTTTGCTTTTAGAAATCTTGGATTCATTTTTACATTCAAATCCTTGATCTCTCTGGAATTTATTTTGATATAGAAGTGAAGATGACATTTAGCTTTGTATTTTTTTTTTCTGAAAAGTCTGTTGTTACTATTGTAAGTGACCCATCATTCTTGTTAGCATGCATCCCACCAAATTTTCTCTTTGTTTTACATGGATTTCTTAACTTAATAATCTTGGATTTCCTAAATAAATAAATATATCACAAACGATAATTTTGGCAGATGAAACACTGGCCACATTGCAAAAGAAATTTGAGACCTAAAAATACTTATTAATTCCATGATAATGATTGAATTATCTAAAGCAGAAAATTTATAAAAGGTAAGTCTAAAGATTAACCTTTGTAGAGTATCAAATATCAGTTTACATTTAATACTGGAGAAGGTAAGAAAAAGTAGAAGTTTCTCTTCACAGGAATTGGAAGAGAACCATGAGAACATCTTGTTGCCTAAGTCAGAGAACTTAAAAAAGTGAAAATTGAGACAAAAACTCTAAAATTGGTGAGAAAAGCAATTTGGACACAGTTACATGCACAAAATTAACATTAGAGATCAGAGAGGGAATGGTATAGGAAAGGATATCTCAGTTTGTAGATTATTCTTCCTAGAAGTTGGAGATACTAAGAAAAGAGAAAAACTCAGCGGAAACTATCTTTAAATCAAAGGCATTTTTAATCTGAATCGAGATTTGGGCAATTTTAAAGGCAGAAGAGAGGCCAGGAGAGGCAGTGGGTGAATGAGAAGGTATGAGAGTTAGAACATCCTTCAGAATTCAGGAAGGATTAAAACTGGTATCACTGTAATTTTGAGGAAAATAGGAATGGGCTAAGGACAGAAGGCCAAACTAAAATGTGTTCTATTCCATGAGATTAGGTTTGGCATTTGGGAAACTCTAAGACAACCAATGTGAAAATGAATTGAATGACATCTAAACATTTAAATATGAATATAAATAAATATTCTAACAAAGTCCACAAATGTCAGTATTACTTAGTAATATCCATAGCTTTCATGGAAAAGATAACAGAAAGTTAGGAGAAAACATTTGAAGTATTGCAAATAGGGACTTAAGCAAAATTAAAAGCAAAATTTGAAAAAAAAAAAAAAAAGCAAAATTTGAAAATAAGGATGCTGTAGTAACACAGAGGAGAGTGCCAATTAACTTAAACTGATGTATATGAAATTCTTCCTCTGGTGAAATTTTTAAAACACCAAATTATAAATATTAAGAGCATTGAGTTTGTTAATCTGTTAATCTATTATGCATTTGTCATAAATCATAGATAAATCACAGATTTTAGTGAAATTCCTTTTATCAGTAAATATATTCATCTATACCTATCAGAACGTTTTTGTAATCTTTGTGAGTACAAATGGACTTTATTTCTTTCATATGTGAGTCATATATACACACATATATACATATAAGCAAATAAAAAATATACCTATATGTGTACATATGTATGTATGCATATATGTATACAAATATACATATATACATATAAATCTCCAAATACATATATATACACATATATAAGCAAATAAAAATAAAGTAAATAAAAATCTATCATGAAAGTGTCCCAAAAAGGTCTTTTGGAAAATGTATTTTCCAGAAATTATGTAGCATTTATCTTTTATCCAAAATAAACTTAAACATTAATGGTGGCTCTCAAATAATCACGGCAAAGTAATTTTAAATAAATGTTTCTTTTTTGCAATCTTTGAATAAATAAGTTTTTCTATAGTCTATATTAGGTGATGTTTATTTTACTTTGATTAGATTGAAAACGGATTTTATTGTTCTATTTCCTGAACATTTCAAAGTAATTTTAAGTCTAATTGAACAAACACATCTTATTAGTCTTTCCCTGAGATGTAATAATTTAAACAGTCCTATTTGTAATTAAATACAAAGGAAAATTCAATCCAAAAAGGAAATGTAGCAAGACAGAGGGCCACTGTATTTTGCAAATTATTTTTCCCAAAATCTGACTGGTATTTAATTAGATAAGGGAGAAAACCAGACAATGAGGAACTTGGTAGCATTATCCCTTGCATTTGGGAACACTTGCCATAACATTAAGCTATTTCCTGGGTTAAAATTCCTGTTGCTTTCAATTCTCCATAGATGAATATAAAACCTCCGTTTTGAGAGACCACTTGGTCTTGTTCTTATTTATGAATACCTTGAAAGAAACCAGGAGAAAATAGGTAACACTGACATACCCAATATATGAACTCTTTATCCTTTTATAATTATAGTTCAAAATAAAATATACTACATGTATTCTTGAGTATGTCTTTATATCAAGTTCTTGAATGTAAAATTACTTTTGGTCTTTTATAATTTCATGATGTTGGAGTTAATTTTTTTTAAGGTTTTTATTTATATATTTGACAGGTCACAAGCAGGCAGAGAGGCAGGCAGAAAGACAGGGGGAAGCAGGCTCCCCACTGAGCAGAGAGCCCAATGCAGAACTTGATCCCAGGACCCCAAGATCATGGCCTAAGCTGAAGGCAGAGGCTTAACCCACTGAGCCACCCAGGAACCCAATTGTGTTGGAGTTTAAAAATGAGAGGGATGTCCACCTCTCTCTGTGGCTACAGCTTTCTTTAGGACAGAGAGATCTGTTGCAGGACTACTAGAGTCGGCCTTAACTTCTGGAGTTCCAGAGGACCTTTCATTGAGAAACTACATTCCTCAAAAAAATGCAACATTCATCTTTTATTCCAAACAAACCTAGATATTAATGGTGGCTTTCAGATAATGATGACAAAGCAATTGAGCCTTCTTTTTTTAGAAGAATACTTCAGCTTAAGAGTTCTGTTTATTTTTTAAAGAATGATGAAAACACATTGCTTTGATTAATAATCTCCACGAGCCTCCTAGGAACTTAATATGCAAGTTCAGGTTTTCATTGACAAGGGATTTCCCACTTCTCATTTTAAATGTAATTAATTATTTCCATATATATGATGTTACTGTTACAACACATTGTGTTCCCTACTGAAGAGACAGTTCAATGTTAGGCTTCTTCATATTTGCCTTTGATCTTTATTCCAAAGAGCTTCTTGTAGCAGAAGCTTAATAATTTAAAGCCACAGCCTTGACAAAAATCAGAAAGAAAAATGAAATTAGAAGAGATAATAAAAAGGTGAAAATAAATAAACATAGAGTTGCATAGTTTTCTTAAACAATAAGCTCTCTGGATTTCTTGTTGAAGAGATTATGCTGAGAGCATTAGAAGGATTGTACATGATATTCCTGCAGTTTCTATGCCTCACAGGAAACAGTGACAACCTACTTCACATTTGGGCCCCATTTGCCAGTGTGTGAATGTGGGAAGTACAGATAATAAGAACTAGGAAGAGTTCAGGAGTGCTGAACTGTTTAAATTCTTTGTGACAGCTCCTATTCACCAATGTCCAAACTAAAATCCCATTTGCTGTTATCTACAATGGACAAATGGGAGATATTGGCAGTAAGGAGGCAGATAAAGGAAATCATCCAAACCATGAGGTAAGGTCTGGATGGCTGCTCCAAGGTAGGTTTTGGAATTCCAAAGGATAATCTTGCAATTCAAACATCTAACAGTGAGATAATTCAGCCTTGAGAATGGAGCTCTGGACCACAAAGTTTGTTTAATAATGTATAGAATAGGGAAAAATAGATAAAAGGAAGCTAGAAAAGGAAATAGGATTATATGATTTACTCAGAAAATTTTTTACAATTATTCAATAATGTGATTACTACATTTATTTTATTAAGCAAGAAATGAGGCCAATAATCTTCATTTATTGAAATATTTTTTATTATTGACATTATTCCTTTGGATAATTTGTCTTTCTAAAAGTCAAGTAATTAAAGTAAATTACTTCTCTATGATACTTTCAGCTTTTTGAGTTAACAATCTAAATTTTTTATTCAAATTCTTCCTGGTAACCCAATTCTTTTAATGTATACAAGTTAACATATTTGTATTTTCCAAGAATCAATCCTTATTCCTAAAAATATGAAGAGATTAAAAGTTAATTCATAACATCATGAGGTGAGTTCTATCATGCACTGGGATAGGAAGGAATTCCTTACAATTATATCCTTTCTATCAATAAATCATCTTTAAGCACTAATTTTATGCAAGGCTGTATGTTAGCTCTAGGAAATATATATATTAAAAAAGCAGCTCCTATTCTTAAAGAATATCGCCACTGACCTAGTTCTGATTGCTATCTTTTCTTACCTGTATTGTTACAGTAATTATATAATTGTTCTTCCCTCATCCAGTTCCTTTTGCTTTAAAGCTGCCTAAATTCTCATGTCATACCCTTCTCAAAATTTTCCCATTTCTCCTTTTCCCTAAATTGCTTAACATGTAGCCCAAGATTTTCCAATATGTGATTCCATTCGGTCTCTCTTAGCTTTGTCTTTACCAACATCCATCCCATGTACACTAACATCACAAAAATACTCATTCTGAAAATTTTGTGATTTTGTAGCTTTTCCTTTGACCTGATATGTCTTTATTAATTTATATTCATTTCTTGTCAAATTCAAATTCAAATCCCACTAAGAAATCTAAGAAATTTTCCCTCATCTTTTCTTATCTTGAAGGAAATGTTCCCTGTTCTGTGTTTCAACAGCACCTAGTATGTTATGGTATTATTTCATTCTCCTTTTGCATCATATTTAATCACCTTTTTTTTTGGTTTCCCATTTGCCTTGAAACTTTTAATTCTTATTTCTTTTTTCTGTACAGATGTCTTTCACTGAGGACCACTTCAAATCCTCCCCCCCCCCATAATAATCTTTCTTGTGACAGGCAAGGCTGTTCCCTCCCATGCTGGGAGATACCGTGTGGCAAGTGACAAAGCTTTGAACCTAGCCTCTCTGGGGGCTGCAGTGGTAGTGATGGGGGAAGGCGATGGGCCCCATGGCTGGGCTAGTACCATGACAGAAGCCTGCTGCTTTGGGGAGACATACTCTTCTAACTGCATCCTGATGCCTCTGGACTTTAGGCAAGAGCTTTCCAGCTCTACTTGTCCTGCATCTTCTCCAGGATAGGCACAATCATATCAAACTTGGACTACTTAGTGGGTCTTCATTCACGCAGATCTTCATGAGCTTACATACATGGGAGGAATGGCTAGTGGGATGGTAGGCCGAAGGCCCTCCAATGCCACCTGCATTTGAATCTCCACATTGGAGAGTTCAGCAAAGGTCCATCCCATGTCACCATTTCCCACAGAAGCACTGCAAAACTCCACATGCCTGCTGAACATCTGTTTGTATCCTCAGGATTCTGCCGAGCTCAGGGGCCATCTAGGCAGATGCATACATGCACCCAGAACATTGCAAGGAGAACTTGACATTGGCCATGTTGATTAGGGCAGTCATGTCCTCTTCAGTCATTACACTATGGCTATTGAGTGCATGTTGTGGGATGAGGGGCTCTAATGTGTGTAGGAAGGCCATGCCCCTTGCCATGTCCAATGTAAACTCTACAGCCTGGCTCGGGTCCACAAAAGAATTGCTGCCTTCATGTGATACATTGTACAGGGATCCTGTGTGTGAGACTGGTGAGGAGAAGGTAGAGACTGACGGGCACCTAGCACAGGGAGAACATCTGGATTCGAGAAAATCCTTAGATGGGGACATTCCTCATTAAAGTCCCTGCTCTTCCTTGTACTCCAGTTTCAAACCTTTAGCATCTTCATGACGATGTCATTGACCTGTCAACAGCCCTTACATAGCTCTCCAGAGTGATGGTCATTGAATTTTGCCAGAAAGTTGAGCTGTTTGAAGTCAGTGCCAGCATGTTTGTGCAGAGTCCCATTCTGGGGCCAAGTGCGGGTGGTTCTCTTCCAAAATGTGTCCTTGTATGGAATATGGTTAAAGTTGTGGCCCATCTTCTCTGCCTGCTCTCAGAACAGATCCCTCAGAGGTCCTTGGCTTTGTCCTTGGACATCTCTCCATACTTGTTATAAATGCTGACAAGACCCCCATTAGCCACCAGGTCCTCTGCAACCCGATGTTGGCCCAAAAAAAACAGGCATAATGCAGGGGCACATTTCCATGTACATTCACTGCATTGATGTCAGCTTTATACTGCTGCAGCTTCTGCACAATATCACGGTGTCTGGGACCGGCTGCCGGGTGCTAAGGGGTGTCATCACCACGGTTCATCACATTGATTCATGTTCCCCACATGATCAGCATCTCAACCACAGGACAACAGCCCTCTTGGCAGGGCCAGGGCAAGGGGGAGAAGCCATGATCATCTCCTGGTTGAGGCTGTTTTCGTGTTGTCCAGCCTACAGGTGAATGGCCACCACATTGCCCTCCCACCACTGGGTAAAAATGTCATCCATAACAACTTCTGGGCACTGAATATGCTAGATTGGGGAAGACTGTGGATGGAGACTCAGGCTGGAGCAGCCTTCATCAGGGAACTCCCCTCCGGCCAAGCCAGCCATTGGTCCACCCCTGGCCCTCTTCAGACCCCGTTCCTCCCTCCTTCTCACCTCCCTTGCCCTTCTCTCAAATCCCTTTTTTTTTCTTTTCTTTTTTTTTTTTTAGTTTTTATTTAAATTCCAGTTAGCTAACATACAGTGTAATATTAGTTTCAGATGTACAATATAATGATTCAACACTTCCATACAACACCCAGTGCTCTTCGCAAAAAGTGTGCTCCTTAATTCTCCATCACCTATTTCACCCATTTCCCCACCCACTTCCTCTCTGGTAGCCATCAGTTTGTTATGTGTAGTGAAGTATGTTTCTTGGTTTGCTTCTCTCTTTCCTTATTCCCCCATGTTCATTTGTTTTGTTTCTTAAATTCTGAAAATGAATAAAATCAGACGGTATTTGTCTTTCTCTGTCTGACTTACTTCACTTAGCACAGTACTCTGTAGCTCCATCCATAACATTGCAAATAGCTAGATTTCATTCTCCTTATGGCTGAGTAACATATATATATAAAACTTCTGCATCCATTCATCAGTTGATGGACACTTGGGCTGTTTCCATAATTTGGCTATTATAGATACTGCTGCTATAAACCTTGGGGTGCATGTATCCCTTAATGAATCAGTATCTTTGTATTCCTTAGGTATATACCTAGTAGTGCCACTCCTGGACTGTAGGGTAGTTCTATTTTTAGCTTTCTGAGGAACCTCCATATTGTTTTCCAGAATGGTTGTGCCAGTTTGCATTCTTACCAACAGTGCAAGAGGGTTCCCCTTTCTCCACATCCTCACTAACACCTGTTGTGTTCTGTGTTGTTTTTAGCCATTCTGACATGTGAGGTGATATCTCATTGTAGTTTTGATTTATATTTCCCTGATGATCAGTGATGTTGAGCATCTTTTCATGTTTGTTAGCCATTGTATGTTTTCTTTGGTAAAATGTCTATTTATGTCTTCTGTCCATTTGTTCACTAGATTATTTTGTTTTGGATATTGAGTTTGGTAAGTTCATTATAGATTTTGAATACTAGCCCTTTATCAGATATGTCCTTTACGAATATCTTCTTCCATTCTGGGACTGCCTTTTAGTTTTGTTGATTGTTTCCTTCTCTGTACAGAAGATTTTTATTTTAATGACATTCCAATTGTTAATTTTTGGTTTTGTTATTACCCTTATCTCAGGAGACATATATAGAAAGAAGTTGCTATAGCAGATGTCAAAGAAGTTACTGCCTTTGTTCTCCTATATGCTTTTTTATGGTTTCAGTTCTCACATTTAGGTCTTTAATCCATTTTGAATTTATTTTTCTGTTTGATATAAGAAAATGGCCCAGTTTCAGTCTTTTGCATGTGGCTGTCCAGTTTTCCCGACACCATTTGTTGAAGAGACTGTCTTTTTCCTGTTGGATATTCTTTCCTGCTTTGTCAAAGATTAATTGACCATAGAGTTGTGGGTTCATTTCTTGGTTTGATTTTTTGTTCTATTGATCTATGTGTCTGTTTTTGTGCCAGCACTGTATTGTTTTTATCACTACAGCTTTGTATTTTAACTTGAAGTCCAAAATTGTGATGCCTCCAGCTTTGCTTTTCTTTTTCAAGATTACTTTGGTTATTTTGGGTCCTTTCTGGTTCCACACAACTTTTAGGATTATTTGTTTTAGTTCTGTGAAAAGTGCTGTTGGTATTTTGATAAGGATTGCATTAAATGTGTAGATTGCTATAGGTGGTATAAATATTTTAACAATATTTGTTCTTCCAATCCATGAACATGGAATATCTTTCCATTTGTTTGTGCCTTCTTTAGTTTCTTTCATCAGAATTTCATAGTTTTCAGGGTATAGGCCTTTCACCTCATTGGTTAGGCTTTTGCCCTAGGTATCTTATTGTTTTTGGTGCAATTGTAAATGGGATTGATTCCTCAAATTTTCTAACCACACAGGCACCACTAATTTATCAGTTTTAAGAGTTTTTTGTTTTTGTTTTTTGGTTTTAGTTTTTTTTTTCTGTAGAGTCTTTTAGGTTTTCTATATAGAGTATTATGTCATCTGTAAAACAGTGGAAGTTTTACTTCTTCCTTGCCTATTTGGATGCCTTTTATTTATTTATCTTTTAATTTTTGTTGTCTGATGACTGAGCCTAGGACTTCTAGTACTATGTTAAAGAACAGTGGTGAGAATAGACATCCCTGTCTTGTTCCTGACCATAGAGGAAAACTCTCAGTTTTTCCCATTTGAGGATGATATTTGCTGTGCTTTTTCCTATTTTTCTTCTTTCTTTCTTTCTTTCTTTCTTTCTTTCTTTCTTTCTTTCTTTCTTTCTTTCTTTCAGATTTATCCGTTTATTTATTTGACTGAGAGAGAGAGAGAACAAGCAGAAGGAACAGCAGAGGGAGAGGGAGAACCAGGCCCTCCGCCAAGCAGGGAGCCAGTAGCTGGACTTCATCCCAGGACCCTGGGATCATAACTGGAGCCAAAGGCAGCAGCCCTAGGGACTGAGCCACCCAGGGACCCCATGGTGTGCGTTTTTGATATGTGGCATTTATTATGTTGAGGTATGTTCCCTTTAAACTTACTTTGTTGAGGTTTTTGTTTTGTTTTGTTTTTTGTAGTTTTTTAATCATGAAGGGATGATGTACTTCAAATCCTTTTTTTAGGGGCACCTGAGTGGTTCAATTGGTTGGGCCCCTGACTTAATTTAGGTTCAGGTCATGATCTCAGGGTAATGGGATCTAGCCCCATTCAGTGGGGAGTCTAGTTGAGGATTTTCTCTTTCTCCTTCTTCCTCTGCCCCTCTCCCTGCTGGTGCACAAACTATCTCTAAAATAAATAAATCTTTTCAAAAATCCTTTTTTTAGAGGTAAAAAGATTATGTTAGTAAATAAATGTCTTTTCCTCTAGGTTGAACATTAGATAGAGGCAGAATCACATCATGGTTGCTTTTGCCTTAATCAATAAATATATGCTAATTGGATTGAAGGTGATATAAATTGAATTGTTTTCAACACCAATTAAATGGAAGATGTTTCAGAAAGAATTTTTATAAATAAGAAAGAGACCTGAGGTTTGCTATGCAAATTCATACTAATAGTGAAAATCCTTTGAGTCGTAAGTCACTTTAAGTTTCATGTTTTGTCAAACACAATTTATATTTCAAGTTATGGAGAGATGGAAAGTTGTATGAGTAAGAATAATTTCTGATATGATAGATTATTATCAAAGCTAATGTTTGTTTTATATAAAGAATCAGTGGGGTTATTTAACCCTAGGTACTTCTGTTTGATTATTACTGGTTCTGGCTAATGAATGAGAAATTAATAGAGAGAAAATAAAGGAGCACAAGTATACACCAGACTTAATAAATACCAGAATGAGAAAACACCCATAGTTTATCTAATTAAACGACGTGTGTTGGTTTCAGACACATCTGATGGCAGGGACATTTGCCTGGAGGGCACTGTTTTTGATGAAAATATTTAAATGCATCTATGTTACTTTATTCAATTTTTTATAAGCCATTATGTCATTCATCTATGTATTTTTCAAATACTCATTGAATCTATTAATATTTTCAACTTGTATTGCAGCTTTAACAGATTCTACATACTGACTCAAGCCAATCAAATCCAAATAATATTTACCAAGTGCCTATGATAAACCAGCATCTATTCTGAGCAATGTTATTCAAAGGCATACCAACAGACTTTATTTTAAGATGATTGGCTAACATAAACACTGTTATAAAAGAGCGTGATGAAACAGCCAGTGGTAATTTTACATAAGTATTAGAGGAGCCCTGGGGCGCCTGGGTGGCTCAGTGGGATAAAGCCTCTGCCTTTGGCTCTGGTCATGATCCCAGGGTCCTGGGATAGAGCCCCACATTGGGCTCTCTGCTCCGCGGGGAGCCTGCTTCCTCCTCTCTCTCTCTCTCTCTGTGCCTGCCTCTCTGCCTATTTGTGATCTCTCTCTCTCTCTCTCTCTCTGTGTCAAATAAATAAATAAATAAAATCTTAAAAAAAAATTTCAAAAGTATTAGAGGAGCCCTGAAGAGAAGCTTCTAACTTGTGCTCGTACAGCTAACGTTGGCTTTCCGGAAAAATTGAAGACTATTAGAAAACTTGAGGCAAAGTAATGCAGTTAGAAGAGAGGGAAGACAGAAAAAGAAATGGAAATTACAAGCAGAGGAGAAAGTGTGAGTTAAAGCAGAGGGAAGCATGAATCAGTAGAACTGGAAACTGCTGACAGTTCATGGTTGCTAAAAGATAAACCATTCTCAAACTGGCACGAAAGGAATGACCAGTATTTCTAATGTCTTAGAATTTGGTCAATAAAAACATGGTTGCTTTATCTTTTGTGTTGCACCTCTTTAAAAAAAAAAATTTCTGACCTTTTAGTACAACAGTCATAATAGGTATAATGATAATGACATATATAATATATAATTAGGTATTATAGATAAGTTTATATTATACATAATATATAATAATATATAGATGTCTCTATAATAATACCTATATATTATGTGTGTATACATAATAATATGTATATGCTATATAATTACAACACATAATTACATATAATATATAATAAAATTTCTTAAAGGCTTATGTCCCAGATATTGTGCCAAATCTTTTGCTTCTGTCGTCCAACTTTATCCTCACAAAATCCTTTGAAGTAGATGGTGTTATCAGCCGCATTTTGTAAAATGAAGAAATGAACTTTGTCCAAGTTCATACTGTTACCGGTATGGGAATCCAGATAATTTTAGGTGCCTTCACTAACACTTGAAGTTTCTCTGTATCATTTTGAGGTGGTAATTAACCTTTCATTATTTATGTTTTTAAGCAAAGAACTTTTTAAGTGACAAGTTTTCATTTCTAAGTTGTGGCTTGTCATTTTCTCTGTTCTCCAGGATGATGTGGAATTTCCTGTGGAAAATCTTAGGACCCCATTTGTCACTGATTTTCTTTGAGAAATAATTATTTTGGCTCCTCAACCTCTTTAACTCTCTACCCCACCTTTTGTCAATTTCTAAATTATAATTATCCATTCAGTCATTCAGGATTAGATCATGGTTATTATAGTTTTAAATCTGTTCTCTTTTCTGTGTCTTTGAGCTGGCAAGTTTCTCTCAAGAAATGGATGCACTTCTGCTTTTTGAAGGAGATGATATACCTAATTCTAAGACAACATCTATACTGTGACTTCTTAACCTTGATTAAACTAACGTTCTATTCTGAATCTACACCATATCAGATTTTTCCCTTGAGCTCAGACAAAATTAGTATGGATTTGTATTGTTTTTGTTTTTTTCCCTTCAGAAACTTTGAATTCTAGTACTGACACTTAGAGAACTATATCAACAATTTAAACAATTTTCTTTTGATTTGTTGTGATTAAACCTCAGCTGGTTCCAGTCCAAATTCCTCCCTTTTCTCAATCTTTCTCAATTAAAAAAATGGTTATGTGTGAGGCTTTTACTTTATTTTGTAGGTCTTTGTTTCCTAAGGTATTTTGGTGTTACAACTTGAAAGAAATTTATTTCTATTATTATGAACTAGTGTATGATTTACTTTAAATGTTTGAACAAATCATGGCATCATGCTATAAAAAGAAAATTCTAGTGGAGATTAAAAACACCACACTCTCCATTTACCCCTAACCCAAAGCCTTAATGCACTATATGTAGCATTAATCTGAATTACATATCTTTTTGACCAGGGGCTCTCAAATGTTATTGTGAAAAATAATCACTTGAAGAACTTATTAAAATGAAAATTATCTGGTTCCTACCTAGGATACCAGGGTGGAGTGCAAGAACATCTGTGATTAGCTTCATTATATAATACAATGTAGCGTCTTCAGGACACACTTAACCATTGAGTAAGACTGCTACAAAACACTTCCTTTCCCAAAGCTCTACATTTGTTAGGGAAGCTCCTTGACACATCTTCCCTGGAAGCTCACCTAACTTATTTATTTTAGTAGTTTTGTTGAGGTAAAAATTTATGTACAGTAAAATGCATTCATTGTAAGAATACAATTCAATAACTTTTAGTAAACTTAATGGATCATGTAATCATTACCACAGTTCAACTTTCAGATATGTCTATTAGCCCCAAAAGTTTCCTTATGCCCTTTTGCAGTCTACTGTTTACTTTCTGTCTCTTTATGTTTGTCTTTTCTAGACATTTCAGTCATTCACTCTGTGGTCTTTTTTGTCTGGCCTCTTTCATCAAGCATAATGATTTGAGATCTATCCTTGTTATAGTATGTATGTATCAGTGATATGTTCCTTTTCATTGATGAATAGTATTCTAGTGTGTGGACTTACCATATTTTAAAAACATCTATGCTTCAACACACAGACATTTGAATTGTTTCAAGTTTTGGCTTTAATGAATAATGCTAAGATAGTTTATGTATGAGTTTATTTTGACATTTTTAACATTTTTATTTTTCTTGGATACCTTCATCTAATTCATTTGTAAACCATCTGTCCAGTATTCAAATATTTTATTTCCTGAAATCTTTCCATTTGCAACGGCATGGATGGAACTAGAGGGTATTATGCTAAGTGAGGTAAGTCCATCAGAGAAATACAATTATCATATGACCTTCCTGATATGAGGAATTTGAGAGGTAGGGTGGGGGGTTGTGGGGAGTGGGGAAGGAAATAATAAAATAAGATGGGATTGGGAGGGAGACAAAACAGAAGAGACTCTTAATCTCACAAAACAAACTTCTTCTGCAAGAAGACTCTTAATCTCACAAAACAAACTTCAACTGAGGGTTGCTGCAGGGTAGGGAGGTAGGGAGAGGGTGGTTGGGTTATGGACATTGGGGAGGGTATTTGCTATGGTGAGTGCTGTGAAATGTGTAAGACGGATGATTCACTGACCTGTACTCCTTGGGCAAATAATACATTATATGTTATTAAAATTTTTTTAAAATTTCCATAATCAAAATGATATTAAAAATAATTTTATCCCTTAAGGAAGAACACAAATTTACAGGTATTTACATGTATTGCTTGTGTTACATTAAGTATACAGTTTGTGAATCATGCACCAGAAATCAGTAGTTGTCTAATTCAAATGTTATGCTTCCTTCTTTCTTGAGTAACAAAATTTTCATTTTTTTTTTAGTTTATTTTTATTTTATTGAGTACATTGTTACTCCCAATTTCCATTACAGTTAAATATGACCATGTGATTAAGCCCCAACCAAAGAGCTGTAACTAGATATACTATCTGGAATTTTGGGGAAGACTGCATATAACAAGTTTACTTAAGCTTGGAGGGACAGCTATTTGTAATTGTACCTTCAATGATGTAAACATAGATATTATTGTATTAAATTTTAGTTTTTCTTACTTTATTTTAAATAAACTGCTTTTGATATTAAATATTTATTTCCAATATTTTGTAACCCAAAATTAGCACAGATATGTCAAAAATATCAGGTTTGTTAATCGATCATCTTAGAAATATTATGAATATTATAACAGAATTTACATGATCATCCATAAAATTTCAATTCAGAACTTATTTTCCAAGGTGAGATGAGATGAAATAAGAGGGGAAAAGTCATAATATATGTTATATGATATTCTTCTCTTTGATTTTAATGTCTTTAAAATTTTTCTCTTAAAACTTGAGGAATACTGACTCAGTTACTTAAAATTTTGTTTTTATGTGAAGGGTTTTCTCTCTGTATAATGTAACTTTTATGATTATTAAATTACTACTGTTTTTCTTAATAAATAAAAATATTTTAACCATTGAAATTTTTAAAATATTATATCAGAAATGCTTCTCCAATGTATCATATACTGTGATGACTAAGTTAATAGTGTATGTAGGTAAATATTTTCTCTTTTTAAAGCAGATTTTTAAATTTTCAGATAATTTTAGACTTATAGAAATTTTCAAAGATAATAAAAATAGCTCTCAT
The DNA here is from genome assembly GCF_009829155.1 of Mustela erminea. Taxonomy (NCBI): domain Eukaryota; kingdom Metazoa; phylum Chordata; class Mammalia; order Carnivora; family Mustelidae; genus Mustela; species Mustela erminea. The sequence goes on along the minus strand of NC_045617.1, from coordinate 104,955,492 downwards.
ATACCTCACATTCAGTATCCTTCATTTTAACATGTTACAATACTGTGGTACATTTGTCAGAACTAAGAAAAAATATTGGTATATTGTTATTAAAAAAACTCCAGACTTTGTTTGGAATGCACCATTTTTCCCTTAATGTCCCCTCTCTTTTCCAAGATTCAAGGCACCCCAGTGCATTTAACTGTTAGGTTTCCCTACTCTCCTCTGGTCTCTGATGTTTTCTCAGTCTTACCTTGCTTTTCAAGTCTTCAGCAGTTTTGAGGAATCCCATCCATGTGTCCTGTGGAATATCCCCCAATCTGGGTTTGTCTGATATTTTTTCTTACGTTTCTTATGTTTAACATGGAGTTATAGGCTTTGGGGAAAGAATGCCAGAAAGGTGAAATGTTTTTCTTGTCATATCACACTAAGGGTACGTGCTATCCACATAATATCACTGACAATGCTAAGCTTGATGAGGTAGTATTTGCGAAGTTTCTCCACTGTAAAGCTACTGTTTTTCCCTTTCCCTACTCAACTCTTTGAAAACAAGTTCAGCCCACCTTCATGAAGGGAGTATATGATTTTGAATTCCTTTATAAGAAAGATTTATATTTTCCTCTTTATTTATTTATCCAATGTAAATATTTTCTTGATTGCAAAATTTTTTCATTAGGTAATGTATTATTCAATATATTAACTTTAGAATATTACATGATGTATCAGTCAGGATTCTTGAGAGAAACAGACCAATAGGAAATATACATACATGTATATGTATACGAATACCTGTGCAGCGTGCATGTACATGTACATTGTGAGAGAGAGAGTGTTAATTCAAGGAATTGTCTCATCTGGTTATGGGGGCTGGGAAATCCAACATAAGGAAGGCCAATAAGCTGGAAGTTCTTGGGTAGATGTTGATGCTATAAGACTGAGGCAGAATTTCATCTTTGGGAAACTTTAGTTATTGCTTTTAAAGCATTTCTATTGGATGAGGCCCACCCAAATTATCAAGAACAATCTCCTTGACTTGAGGTCAGCTGATTGTAGATGGTAACCACATTTACAAAATAGCTTCACAGTGGTAACTACAGTGTACTCAACTATATAATGGGATACTATACCAAGATGACACATAAAGCTCACATGGTCTGTGAGTTAAATTTGTGTCCACAAAGGAAGACACTGGTGCAAGTTTTGGTGTCTTTTTCTTCCTAAAGTGCATTTAATTTAAATTTATTTCCCATCATTTGCATCTTTAGGCAAGCAAACAAATAAACCAATATAATAAAATATGTAGAACTGTACAAGCACCTGGGTAAAGGAACTTCAGTTATTTTCCAAGAAAGGAAAGGAATTACAAAGAAAAACTAATGCATCAAAGGCAAGAACAACTGCTCTCTCTTAGCCTTGGTTCCCCCAGAGCAAAGCCTGAGGCAGTTAATGGAAGAATGTAATTTTAGGATGTACAAGTGAGGGACAGGTGAATAAATAGAGAAGTTAAAATACAAGATCTGTGTCTACTGAGATCTACCCTGAGAATCTTGGGTACTCAGTCCCACAGGACCTTCTGAGAAGTCTCCTAAGATGTGCTCAGAATTGACTTAGACCTTCCGTTGGTGTAGGGTAATCACCCTATGAGTGCCACATCGTTTTCTAAGAGACTGGTACAAATAGTGAGAGGCCCCATGCAGGCTCAGGTGAGAAGGGTTTGTTAATGGCCTGCAAAATGCTGGCAAGCCCAGGGAAGCTGGCAGCTAGTGCAGTGGCTGGAGCAGGAGGCAGGTGGACAGGTTATGAAGAGATGTACACACGTGCTCCTAGCTTTTGTGATCGATTGTGTCCCATAAAGTCACGCTCACTCTCTATCCACTTCACTGTCAGTAGAAAACCTCTGTCATTAACAATCTCACAAGCAAACATGACCATTTCCTTATTAGCTTTGGTGGACTTTCAGGGCCAGGATAGACACTGAATGGCTGGAAAGAGATATTTTTCAAGTATGAAAAACAAACAAACAAACAAAAAAATGAGGCCGTTTTCTCCTAAACATTTGAGGATTCATTATTTCAGCCTAGAGTATGGCTTCATTATTGAGGCTCCCAGCCACAGAGTCTCTCTCTTCTGTTACCTACGGTCTTCTCCTGTCAGATACATCTGTTTATTCCATTCCTTTTGAACAAATTGATGCATGTTACTGCAGCCTTAGCTAATTTTGAGCCCTAGCACACTACTTTTAGCATTTGGATAATTCCCAGGACTTACTTGTCAATGTGTGGTGTTCCACTCCCTGAGAAGTAAACCATTAATTTTATTTTCCTGATATTATTGTTGGTAATTCCTATGGTCTGTTGAACCTCAGTACCTCAATATGATAAAGTTTCAAAACCATCTGCTTTAAAAATAACATCTTTTTCTTGGCCTGACATTTTGTCCATGAGCCATTGGCCACAAATACATCCTGCATACATTTCTTTAATTGAAGAAATTTAGAATTTCACAAAATATTTTCTCTGAATTTCACAAACATTCCTCTGACAAATAAAACTGTAAGTGAAAGGGTTTTACACATTTATTTACCAGGAAATGAACATTAGAAAGAAGAGTCTTGAGTCACTTTTAAACATTACTGCAAAAGTTTAAACAGACACATGTATTTTTCTTATTTCACCCTCTCTTGTCAAGTGGGAATTTTTTTCCTCAATAATTACATTTAATTACATTTCAAATTACATTTAAATTTAATTACATTTAATTTTACATTTTAATTACACTTCTGGATTCCTACAGATTTCATCAGAATAACTGCAAATATTTCAGACTTGTTAGCATTTCAGATCATTGATTGATAATAATAGAGAAATCTATTGTGTACCTACCATGTGCCAAATATTGTGCTAAGTACGTCCCATACATTTCTTCACTCAAAGTTCACAAAGACCCAAACAACAGATGAGGACATTGAAGCTCGCACAGGGGTCTGGCTTGTCTAAGACCACAGAGTCAATATAAGAGCAAAATACACGTTTGTCTATCTCTATAAGCGATGTGACATAACCAAGTCGAGGAACCTTTCAGAAGCTACTACCACTCTGACAGTATTTTTCATTTGGGCCTGACACCCATTATCTTCTCGATTTTAATTCTTTGTGCATTTCTTTGAAATTGATGATATTACTTTAAAAAACTTTTTGACTCTTTGTAGGATTAGATTGGTGATAAATAGGAGACTCTTTTTTATTGAATTATAATCGACATAATAATATATAAGTTTCAGGTATACAAGATAGTGAGTCAATATTTTTATACATTATAAAATGATCATCACAATAGTCTAGTTACCATCTGTCACCATACAAAGTTATCAAAATGTTATTGACTGTATTTCCCATGCTGTACTTTATACCCCCGTGACTTACTTATTTTATAACTAGAAGTTTGCCCTTCTTAATCTCCTTCATTTATTCCCTACTTTCTTCCCTTCTGGCAACTACCAGTTTTTCTCTTTATCTATGAACCTGTTCATGTTTTGTTTTCTTTGTTCATTTGTTTTGTTTTTAGATTCCTCATATAAGTAAAAGCATATGGTATTCATCTTTCTCTGACTTATTTCACTTAGCAAGGTCTCCTCTAGTTCCATCCATGTTGTGGCAATTGGCAAAGCTTTTTTTTTTTCCATAGCTGAATAATATTTCATTGATATATTTCCCATTCACTTACTGGTGAACACTTAGGTTTCTTCCATATCTTGGCTATTGTAAATAATGCTTCAGTGAACGTGGGGGCATGTACATCTTTTTGAATTTGTATTTTTGTTTTTCCCCGATAAATACAGAGAAATGGAATTGCTGGATTTTATGATAGTTTTACTTTTAATTTTGGGGGAAAACTTTCGGTTAAGACATCTGTGGTCTCATCTTTGTGGAACTCATAAAGCCTGAGTCTGGAGAAGGCCTGAAATGGCAAAGGCCATAAAAACAAAGTGGAGGTGAGATTAATAGAAGAAAGGAGAGAGCCATTTTATTTTTAAGTAAGTTTTATGCCCAACGTGGGGTTCTACTCATAACCCCAAGATCAAGAGTCTCGTGCTCTACAGACTGAACCATCCAGGCACCCCAGAAGAGGGCAATTTTAGATTGAGGAGATAGAATGGGCAGAGGAGAACTGATCTTGGCAGGTCCAACAAATAATAAAGTCATTAACCTTCATTAGCAGAGAGACAGAAATTAGCTTAGTTCATGAGAGAGCTTCATATTTTATCCAATGGGATGGATTAAATTCAAACACCTGGAAGAAATGTGCTAAGTCTTTGATAAAGAGGTAAAGAAATGAAATGGTGTTTCTTAAATATGCCTCAGGTGAGAGTGAAGAGGCCATAGTGGTAAAAATCTAGAGGCAGAAATACTGGCTGAAATACATAGTAATCTAACTGATATTGTAGTTTAGGCTGGTAATTGCTGAAGTAAAGCTAAAAAAGAAGCAGAAAATATTGTTGTGGGAACATCAGGAAAACCAAATACCTAAATTGATACCAGATGGAAAGATGTACAGGCAGGATGCAATAAAATAAAATAAAAAATAATTGCAAAAGTTTGAGGATGATGGACCAGGAGACTGATAGTCTTTATGGAATTGTATGTTTTTGTGGGAGAGGATCAAAAAATAGTACTTATACTTAGCCTTGAATGTTAGAAAATTCCTCAAATTCTCAGAAAATAAAATGGTATTCAAAGATAATTTCATAGTAGTTTATTTTTTAAATTAAAATTCTAGGGACATACACATTAAAATGTGGAAATTATTTCAAGTTGTGTTGCATTTAAATGCACTTAATTTGTGTAAATCACTTGTGTATTCAAATAGTTGACCTTTTGTGACTAGATCAATAGTCTCAAGGTGATCTTTAAATATCAGCCTCACTTTTTGAATATCAATTTTTAGCTTTCCAATCAACTTAATTTTTTTAACTATTAGAAAATGACTCTTAAGGAAATAAAAACATGTTGTATCTTTCTTTCTGCTATTTACATTTTTTTTGTCTTGAACTTGGATTTTGTTATTGACCAGAATGTCTTACCTTGACCGGTGAATAGAAGTGGAATCCAACTTTTACATATCTGATTAATAGATGAATATATTAACATAGACTCACTCATATTACACTCACCAGGATTTTTCTACTATTTCTAACCTGGAACCCTGCAGAAATTTTCCTCTTTTGTTGCTTGCCACTCACTAATGTGTTATTACTTGAGCACCTAAACACTGCTCTCAATAAAAAAAACAAACAAAAACAAAAACAAAAAACCTGCTTGCAATATTAACCCAGCAGCAACATAACACTTTAGGAGATTATATTCTAGTGGGTAGAAACTGACAATAAGTAAGTAAGTGAGTAGGTAAGCAAATTAATGAATGAATGAATGATGAAATTTCTGATTATAGAAGTTATTATGAAGAAAAAATTATGGTTTTATGATAGAGAAATATGTAGAGAGGATAGCCAATGTTAGATAAAGTGGTTAGCAAAGACCTTTCTGAAGACATCACTTTTTTTTTAAGATTTTATTTATTTATTTGAGAGAGAGAGAATGAATGAAAGAGCATGAGAGGGGAGAGGGTAAAAAGGAGAAACAGACTCCCCACCATGCAGGGAACCTGATGCAGGACTCAATCCCAGGACCCCAGGATAATTGACCTGAGCTGAAGGCAGTCAGTCGCTCAACCAACTGAGCCATCCAGGCACCCTGAAGACATGACTTTTGAGACAAGACCTAAACAATAAAAGAGCTAACCATTCTAAGAGCTGAGTGAGAGGGTCCCAGGCAGGGGAAATAAGAATTAAAGCTAAAACTGTAAAATTCTTAAAAGAAAGCATAGGCATAAATCTGCATGATCTTGGACTTGGGAAAGGATTCCTAAATATAACATCGTAAGTACAAGCAACACATGAAGAGAAATAGATAAACTGGACATCATCAAAATTAAAGCTCCTTTTTTCAAAGGGCACCATTAAGACTTTCAAAATACAACATACAGAATGGGAGAAAATATTTGCAAATCATATGTCTCATAAAGAACTTGTGTACAGGGTATGTGAAGAACTTTAACAACACCAATTAGAAGACAAAATAATTAAAAATGGACAGATGATCTGAACAGGCATTTCTTTTTCTTTTTCTTAAGATTTTGTTTATTTAAGAGAGAGAGAGAGGGAAAGAGAGCAAGAGCAGGGGACTGGGCAGGGGGAGAGGAAGAAGCAGAGCCCCCGCTCCCCCCACCCCCTCATCAGAGAACCCAATGTGGATCTCGATCCCAGAACCAGGACCTGAGCTGAAGGCAGATGCTTAATCGACTGAGCCAACCAGGTGCCCCTGAACAGGCATTTCTTCGGAAACAATATGCAACAGGTACATAAGCATATGCAAAGATGTTTGACACCATTGATCATTAAAGAAATGTAAATCAAAACCATAATGAGATGCCACTTCTTATCCAGTAGGATGGCTATAATAAAAATAAATTAATAAGATAATAACAATTGTTAGCAAGGATATGGAGAGACTAGAGGTCACACACTCCTTACAGGAATGCAAAATGGTGCAGCCACTTTGGAAAATGGATTGATAGTTTCTCAAACAATTAAACATACAGTTACTATAGGACCCAGCAATTCCACTCCTAGCTATATACCCAAGGGAAATGGAAATATATGTCTACACAAAAACTTACACACAAATGTTCATAGCAACATTATTCATAATAGTTGAAATGTAGAGACAACCCAAATAGCCATTAACTGCCAAATACATAAACAAAATATCTGTATCTATAAAATAGAATATTATTTGATCATAGAAAGGAATGAATAATTGATAAATGTACAACATAGATGAAGTTTGGAAACGTTATGATGAAAGAAGCCAGTCACAAAAGACAACATATGATGACATTCATATGGGAATCCAGAATAAGAAAATAAAGAGACATAAAAGTAGATTAGTAGTTGCTGAGGGCAAGGGATATAGGACAAGAGGACGGTGGAGTGAGAGCCAAAGGGTATAGAGTTTCTGTGAGGTGATAAAAATACTTAAAATCAACTATAAAAATGTATTTGTGAAAATATTTAAAATCATGGAGTTGTGTACTTTAAAGGGTGAATTATGTGGTATGTGAATTATATCTTAACAAAGCTTTATCTTTTTTTAAAAAAATTAAAAAGTCTTTGGGAAAGAACAGAAAGAAAGCCACATGGCTGAATTAGAGTGACATGAATTGCAGATGTTGGGGGACGCAAAGCCAGATGTCAGAAAGTCCAACAGGCTCTCTGGAAATGAACCTGGGATTCCCTTCCCTTCTCACTGAATCTCACGTCAGCAGCTGCCTGCTTGACAACTGGGATTACCAGCAGGTCCTGAAGAGCGGCTGGAATTTACCTTCACGCCTTCTCCACGATATGCGACTTTTCTCTGTTGGCAATACCAAACCTCAGCTTTCCTAGAAAAATGAATAGTAAAGATGTGTCCCATACTTCAGGCTGAACATAGCTATTTCCTTCTTATTACTTAGGTTCTCTACATACACACCTTGCGACCTGGTTCTCATCATCCCTGCTTTCCTTTCAATTGCTTCTTTTCTTTGTTTATTTCTCCTTTTCGTGGGTAAAGAGTTTAGTGTCTGCGGAATTAGGAAGAAGGGTCCAGTTTCCCTTACAGGTCTGCACTTCCAGATGTTAATTAATGTAAAAAGGCCCCTTTTACTTGGACATACAGCATTTTTATTATAGCCTAACACAAACATTGTACCTATATGGGCTGAAACCCACTCATCATCCTTGTTTCCATGTTGTCCATTGTGACATGGAATAATAATGAATGAGAAGTGCAAATTATATAACCACGATTTTATTAGAAATAGTGAATACGTTATTTGTAAGAAAGGGGGAATTTAAGAAAGGAACAATTTATTGAGAGCGTATTATATATAAGAACTAATACTTAAAGAATGCTATATACTTTAAGCCTCTGAACAATCTTATCCTTTAAATATTATAGGTCCAGTATTATACTGGACAAACTGAGGCTCAAATGCACTGTTACCTATCAAAGTGGCTACATGCCTATATGTGGGGCCTTTCACTTGGGGGACAGAGCTGGGAACTGGCAAGAACAAGGACTAGGATATAGTGTAGAGGGGACGATGCTCCCCATTCCACAGTGAATTCCAAAATGTCCAAGAATTTTAAATTTGAGCATGGACTTCCAGGTTGCTATGGAAGTCAGATAGGGTACATCTGCTTGATATTGTTAGTATAATGTATAAGTGCATATTTAGACATTCAAACTCTTTGTTGTCTTGTTTCAGATCCTTAGTGTTGGGGATAGGCTAGTATCTGTGGATGTGATTGTGCAGGGGTTGCAGTGGAGGCATGGGGGATGGTGGGTAGTAGGTTAGGGAACTGAAATCCTATTTATAAAGCACTGTAAATGAGGACTAGAAGTTAACATATTATGCATACAGTCTGAGGGAAATTACTCTGTTGTATGGCGGATGTTCCTCTCTGCAGAGAGGAAGAAAGAATTAGCTTGCTCCTCAGTCCAAAGATCAGAGCCCTTATGACGCTACTTCTAGCTGCGAGTCAGGGTGTAGTCAGGAGGGTGTTTGCTGTTGGCCAAAATGAGGGATTCCACAGTGACCTCTCTTCCTTGCCTTCTGAAACAGCTCTCAACGGAGCAGGACTGTGGCTGACTTTCTTTGTGTTTTTATAAGAGATAAGGATTCCTAGGGGAGTAAGAAAATCAACCCAACCCCCACCCAGACAGAGACTGGGTAGAGAAATATCTTTGGTTGCTAATATCACAGAACCCATGTAAATGTTCATTGCCACTTTGAGGGTGTCAGGATGAACCCAGTGAAGCAGGAACTTGTGTATTATTTCCACAGTTCTGAGGGGGCATATTTGAAAGGATTATTGGGGGAGGTGAAGAAAGAGAAAGAACACTGCTATCCATTGCAGTGGTAGGTGCCAATCCACTGCAAATAGGTAACCTGATCGTCTATATGTTAGTTAGGAAGGCATTTCTCTTTTTAAAATGGTTTTTACACCAAGGGACACAAAACACCAATGCACAGATTGAATTCAGCTTGATGACATTATGCTTTCTGTGCACAGTGCATTTGAATATGATGTATTTAGATAAGCAGACTTTCTCCAGTTCTCCATATCCCCAAGTTTTACGTGTTATCTCTTCTACTCTATATTGACATTACCTAGCTGGCCCTGGCAGCATTTGAATTTTAGCCTCTGGTTTCAACTGTGCTGTCTCTGGAGATTAATACTTGCTCTTGAGAGATGTGAGATTGTATGTGTGTGTCTGTGTGCATGTTAAAGAGAGACATAGAGCAAGAGAGATAGGTGGAGAGAGAGAGAGAGAGTTTGAGAGAGATAAAGAGAGAAGCAGACAAAGAAAGAGAGACAGAAAGAGACAGAGTGACAAAGAAAGTAAGACAACGTCAGAAGGCAGGGACTAAGCAGAAAAATCCAGAGAAATCTGTGCAGTCATTAGCTGTAGCTTTCACTGATACAGAGACCTCATGATGGTCCAGATACAGAATGCCTGCTCTCCCTAGAATTTCTAGGAGATTGGGACTCATTAAAACTGAGAAAGACACATAAGGAGAAATAAACTGTGATGGATTAAATTGTGTCCCCTCAAATTTGTATGTTGAAATCCTCACTGTAATGTGACTATATTTGGAAATAAGGCTTTTAAAAGGTAACTAAAGTTAAATGAGGTCTTAAAGGTGTGGTTATAATCTGATGGGATCGGTGTCCTTATAAGAAGACAGAGAGAAAAATGTCTTTTTGAGTGCACACACTGAGAGAAGGTCATGTGAGGACCCCGTGAGAAGGCAGCCATCCATAAACCAGGCAGAGAGCTCTCACCAGAGCTCAGCTATCCTGTGCCTTGATCTCTTTCTTATTCTAGTCTCCAGAACTGTGAGAAAATAAGTTTCTGTTGTTTAAGCCATCCAATCTATGATATTTTGTGATGGCAGCCCAAGTGGACCAATACACATAGTGAGAAGAAAGGAGGGGTGGATTTCACAGTGAGCTCACCCCATTGATAACAGATGACATTTCCTCCCAAAGGGATCAGAAAAAGAAAGTGCTAGAGAGTTGCACTTTGAGAATCAGGTAGGGAAAAGAGGAAATTGGATTTCTATATGGAGTTTAATTTTGGGATGCTTTTCTCTTGTACTTTGGGGAAGAGTAGTGTTTAGACAAGTGTGAAATTTTTCCATCCCCTTTTGCCGTGAAATTATCAGAAGCAACCTCACCTCTTAAGTAAAATCTGATGGGTTCCTTCGATGTTGCTTGCCGATAGGGAGAAGAAAGGTTTGAAGATATCCCATAAACTTTTATTCAGAGGGAGAAATGGACTAAAGAAAAGAAAGGAGAAAGAGAACTAGATGATGAGAACTGACTCTGCTCAACTTGGGGAGGACAGGAGAACACAGCTGTTGAAGAGCAACTGCCCAGTAGATGATAGGAGAAGAAATGTGGGAGAGCCCTTCTTTTATCCAGGTTAAGAGAGAGAAAGGTAACTCAACAGGATCTAAAGGGTTCAGAAAGATGGACATTTGGGTAATTTAAATAATATTATGGGAGCTAACTAGACTAACAAGAAAAAATTATCTTACAAGAGAGATTGGTACAAAGGCATACCTGGAGTGGATTTGCTTTAATCATATATTTGTGGATTGATCATTGGTCACACCAAGAGAATAAAAGGGACCAAAGGCAAACCATCAAATCATCACAGTCATTTCCACAGCAGCTGGCCCTTCGGAGGGGGTGGTGGCAGAGGTGGTAGGGCTTTTTAAAGACTTATTTATTTTATAGAGAGAAAGAGAGTGCACTCACACAGGGGCGTGAGAAGGGGGAGGGGCATAGGGGGAGGGAATGAGGCAGACTCCCTGCTGAGCCTAGAGCTGGAAGACCTGGAGCTAGATGTCAGGACCCTGAGATCATGACCTGAGCCAAAAAGAAGAGTGGGATGCTCTATGTACTAAGCCACCCAGACACCGCACCGGCAGTAGGGCTTTTTAAAGGTACATTTCTTACCTCTGTACGTCAGTCCTGGAGATTGTGGCATCCGTCTTAGATGTAAGGATGGCTCAGCATATTGACAGATGTTGCTGCACTGCCAGATTCCTATTATCAATGTATATGATACATAGTATTAGAGTGGAAATAAATGCACTGTTAGCTTTTGTTAGTAACATCTGCATTAATTTTTGTGGTGGATGAGACTACGGTTGGACGTAATATTAATCAACATTAGCTACAAAGCAAAGGTAAGTTTTCCATGAGAAAAGAAATAATGGTAATAATGCCTTGTATCTGTATTACCTTTGATAGATTACCATATGCAATCATGTCACTGAACTCATTTAATCTTCACAGCAGCCTTTAATCTAAGAAAAATAGCTATTACATTATTTTAATATTTTTGCAAGTCAGGATAATACTTGTGTCAAAGTTTACTAGGTAAATAAGCAAGAATGAATTGAGTACACATCCAATGTTTGCCCATCATAACCACAGCTGTTTCCTGTAGCAGATAGCCCAGGAATGGAGGGAGATGTGTGCTCTATCCATCATTGGGCTAGCAAGAACCTCATACCCTCACTACAACTAGCACTTTCTGTTTTCCTATCTCAGCATATTATTCAGGCAATAACCTAAGGAAGAGTGCCCTAGGGCAACTCTCACAGGTGCAAAATAAATAACCAGAATCTTATCAAGCCAGTGGAATTCCCTAATGCCTTGTTTAATTTTTTAAAGCCCACCGATACAGTTATCTTTAAACCACTAGAACAGAGTTCTAATGCCAAAATCCAGCATTGATATTAGGCTTTCTGTATTTTAAAGAGACTTATTGAGATTACAGAACTGTCAATGATATATTGAAGTTTAAGAAGAGCTTCATAAGGTAGTCTTCAAGTAATTAGTTAATGAGTGTGTCTGTGTTTTTTTTTAACCTTTGTTGCTCTTTCACAGTTTAAATAAGCAAAACTTTCAGCATTCAACTCTAAGTTTCATTAATGATTAGCTTATAATCAATAAGTAGGTGACATCTATAGATGTTATAGTAAATTCCACATCTGTTATTGAAAGAAGTAAACTAAATTAATTAAATTTCCATAATATACCACTACAGGTCTTTTTTTCTTTGCCTACAAATCTAATGGTGACAAACAATATGAATTTACTATGTTCACTGGGTCATTAGGTGCTATAAATTAAAATCTTCTTTTAGCATTATATTTAGGATTGGCTAAATATTTGTTACTGGAACCAAGAACATTTATATACATTTTTAAAGATTTTATTTTTTTATTTGAGAGGGAGAGCAGAGGGAGGGGCAGAGAGAGAGGGAGAAACAGACTTCCCGCTGAGCAGAGAAACCCATCGCAGGGCAGGCCTCAATCCCAGCACTCTGGGATCATGGCCTTTTTGAATGAGCCACCCAGGCATCCCTGCAACCAAGAACATTTAGAACCAAGAGACATGTAGAAGGCCATGTACATATTAGATGAATTCCTTAAAAGGGGAATGCTTATCTTTGATAGATTTATAGTCTCAGCCCTGAACACATGACTTGCACATAAAAATAAACGTTTAGTAAGTTGAAATCAAGAGATTTGAGGTATAACTTTAGATCACAAACATTACAATATTTCAGGTAAAACCAAATCCAGAAACAAAATCAGAGAATAAGTAATCATTAGTGGTCAGCCATATATAGCTATATAGTAGTGCAACTTTTCCTTTCCTTTAAAGTCATAATTTGAAAATCACCTTGTAAATGTAAAATCCTACTGAAAAACTAGATTTCATTTAACTTTTAATATGTATTGTTTCCCGCAGCCGGCAGTGTGTTTCTTAATACTGAGAACCATGACTGATCTGTGAGTGCAGGTCAGGACGCTTCTCTGGGCTACTCTCCTATTAGCGAAATTGACTTTATTCCACAGATCACTCTATAGAATAAAAGCACATATGAATTACATATTAGACTATGAAAATTCCAACAAGTCAGGGACTGATATTTGTTTTGTTATTATTGTATACTCAAGGCCTTGAATACATTTGGTACTAATAGGCACTCAACAAATTTTTATAGAATATCAAAATTATAAAAATATAAGTACAGATAATCTTGCAGTTCATATCATCTGCTGTGATAGTATTTTTCAAGTGTAAATCACTACATGATAACATTTATTGCGCCATCCTTCTGTGTAGAAAATTGAATTATGCATTTGGAGACAAAACAAAAGAAATATTTCACAATGATTAAAAAAACATACAAATTCCTTAAAAGTCTTATTTGAGCAGGTGTTTTGGCATTTGCTAAGCATAATGTAAACAGATTATTTTTCTATTACACACTTTGAACAGAACTGGCTAAGAAGAAATTTTAAAAGACCCAAATTAACTGTTTTTGGATTCTTGGACAGTATCTGCATTCATACCCAGTGGCATGCTGCAGTTGACTCTGTTACTCTTGGGGCATTCTTTAGAGTCTGGAATCAGATCAGAATCTGGGAATACTTCTCCCTTGTTCTTTTAATGTTTTTTTTTCCTTCCCGTCAAATCTCAAGACAAGCCAACAGTGTACACCAGGCAAAACTGATACGGGGCACAGAGTTTCACTTTTTCAAAGTGAACTAAGCAAAATACTCTTCTTTTGTGTTTTTATTCTGTGGTTGAAGCTGGACTGGAGCCTTAGGCTCTTCGTAAATCTATAAGGAGTCATTACACTGGTGATGACCCTTACCTCAGGCATATCAACAATGTCCAACTCAAGAGTTGACCTCATTCAACCCTTTGATTAGATAGCTTACTTTAGGGCTAGAAAGGAATCAAGTTGATATTTGGAAAGAGAAAAAGAAAGTTATGATTCTCAAGACACCTACGTCTCCATATCACACAAATGCTTGCTGGAATTGTACAGAACAAAAGGAATAAATGTGTTAAATGTAAGGAAAATTCTTCACCATGACTGTTATAATACCTCAAACAGATACCAATGGGACTTATAAAATCTCCATTTTCACTGAATTTGATTTAAAAATAACTTACAAAGATCTTAGAAATGCAAGATCTCAAAATAGTCTTAATTTTCGTGTGTGGTTTTGTTTTGTTTTGTTTTAATGTTTTCAGCCTCCCAGTGCTGCTTTTGCTTCTCACCCAAGTTACTAAGATAGTTCACAGCCAGTCTTCTTGTTGCCATTCATCAATTATAAAATATCCCAAATATAACTTGTAGAAGAGTCTTCAACATTCAAGAGACTACGTGTATTTCAGAGGCTGCTTCCAGGGTAGTCGACTGGACAGGTGGAAGGGACAAGACACTGCCGGATAGCAGTGGAGGAAACAGCTTCAGGAAGAGAAAAAGAACAATTCTTAGATTTGGGCAGATAAAAAGGTAGAAATACATTCTTTTTCAGAGAGTGTGGAAGGGACCTGGGAGCTCATTCATAGAAACAATGGGAAATGGGACACAGGAAACAGGGGGAAAAAAAAATTGGAAAACTCAACTGGGCTCATTTGAATTGGGTCTATTTGAATTGATAGATTAAAAATTATAGCATAGACTACAGAATCCCCTGGGAAAATATTTGTCATTAAAAAAAGTCTGATTGTAGCAGACTGACTGTTAAGGGAATTATTATTTGGTCTAACTCCTCAAAATTTGGTCTGAGCATCAGGGTGAAGGCAAGGAAATCCTTAGGGTCGTTTCATAGACAGAGACGACGTCAGTCGCAAAGAGGAAAGGTATCCTCAGTTCCTTCAGTTCCATTGTGCAAACAGTCACCCAGATGATGCAGGTGGCTGGGTGTTTGGCCATTAAGAGAAAGATGAGTTATGAGTGAGCAAACTAAAGCAGATGTGGCAGACAGTGGTGGCACCACCACAGGGAAACCGAGGGGATTAGTTTATGAAACCTGTGTGAGAAGCACATTTGGAAGCAAGCCTTAGGGAATGGTTGAGGTGTGGTGATGCTTTCATTCCTGAAGCTATCATTTATTCTGTTAGGGATTCTTTTCTTAAGATTTCAGGCCTGTCTGTGCAATTCCAGGATTTATATTTCTATACCTGATTTGTAAGATGCATTTTCAACTGCATAATAACTGCTCTACCTGTATGACCTACTTGCACCTTGAAATCAGCATGAGCAATCCCAAATTTATTACTCCAGCTCCAAAAGCAGCAACTCCTGGTGACCTGCATGTTTTGATTAATGGCACACGCAGTCTCCAACTTACCCAGAATGAAACCTCAGAGACATCTCTGACTCTTTCTTATATCTACTTGATAAGTTGAAAAATCCTCAGTTACCTCCAAAGCGCCTTTTACTTCCGGATGCTGCTTTCTATTTTCACTTCTACTACCTCCTTTTAGTTAATGCCATTGACAATGACAGTAGCTGTGATTATTTGCTAAATGGTTCCTTATTAGGTGTCACCAGAGCACCAGGACCTTTCACAATTTACCTTATGCAATCCTCAACAAATCTAAAAAGAAGAAGCTACTTGTAGTGTCTGTTTTCTGGATGGAGATAATGATCCCCAAAGAGATTTAATTATTTGCCTAACGTAACCAAACTAATAAACAATGGAGTCAGGAGTAGAGCTACAGCCTAGCTCCACAGCCTAAAATGTTCCACATGTGCTCCTCTGGCTTCCATGGAGACGTGTGGCTTTCTAAAGCACAATTTAAACAGACTCCTGCCTGAATCTCGTCCTCCAACACACTTGCTCTTAACACTGATTTATCCTAAACATTGGTGTCAGAAAAGTTTTGTGATAGTGTGAAACTCCATTTATGTCAGCCTCTCATAAAACCTTCAATGGCTGTCCATATCTACCGAGACTGGTAAAACATTTCTCTCTGCAACTCCAGAAATTTAATGGTTTGGCCATAATCTACAGTTTTCTCCTTCTTACTGTCTATTTTTCCTGCATAACAGTTCTTGTGCAATCTCTGTAATTTTTCTGATATTATAGATCAGTGCCTAAAGTTCCTTCTGCCTTAGTTGCCATCCTATTGATTTCCTACTTGGTCTTCAGAGAGATTTTGAAATAAAGTCTTGATGATGAATATGTTTTTGAGATAATCTTGTAGAGGGCATTGTGTCTGCTGGGCTTCTATTTTTAGTGATGTCTGTACATCACTAGAAACCCTTAACTTCCTTTCGTGCACTTGCGTGGAAACTATTCAATTTATTGGAGAATAAATTCTCCTGACATTGGACCTTGGCCTCACTATTCATTTCCATTTTTATTTTACACATTGATTCATTAATTATCTAACTAATTGTACACTGAATCACACTGAGCTGACAGACAGGTAAAGGAAAGGTGTTTGATGTGGGAAACAACTGAGCAGAGGTGAAGAACATCAGGGGCTCGGGAAATGGAAACATTTAAAGGGGGATGTAGTCATAAGTCGCATATGTACTCCAAAGTGGGAAGAGATAGATCAGGAATGCTGTCCTGTCCTGGTAGAGTTTGGGGCAATGTCAATTTAGACTGGAGCTTGAATTAACTTGAATTAATGGGTGAAGCTACCAGGATGTTTTATCACAGTACAAAGAGTGTGGGACCAAGATATTTTGAGGGGAAAATGAAATACATGAGATTCACACTGGATGGCCCAATTTTATAAATGAATTGCCAACAAAGCCACCATCTTCTGGGGTTAAGGAAGAAAGAGCAAGTTGATGACTAAAAGAGAAAGGAACAAGTTTATCGTATCATATCCTGTGGGGAAGGAGAAAAGAACCCAACAAAAATGGGTGAAAATATTCATCTGCAGCAATAAGAACTAAAGGAAGGTATGGAAAATTCTAGCGAACCCAGTGAGCACGATTTTACTTTAAACCATAATGTTGAGATATTGAAACAATTAAGAAACATTAAGTTATGATATAACACCATAAAAATTGTAGAGACAGTTAATTTGGAATGTAAATTTTAAATGAGTACTGCATTTTGTGTATGTGTGTGTTACACAGAGTCAGTTGTGGTACTATGTATATATTAGTTCTATGAAATATATTTTATAGAAGACAGGTGTATATATTTATAGATATATTAATTAAATATATAATATAATTAAATTATGTATTTTAATTAAACATAAGACATGCATATACATATGCATATTAAATGACAAATTACAGATGGGAGGATAAAGTACTAAAATGACACCTTTTCTAAAAACATTATATGAATGCAGCTATTTATAATGAAAATGAGTATATATGACTAGGAAGATAATTCAGGCTTTTCTAGAATTAAACTTTTCTAGAATTAAAAGTTATCTTTTATCTTTTATCTTTTTTATTTATCTTTTTTATTTTTATCTTTTTTATTTATTTGAGAGAGAGAGAGAGAGACAGAGAAGACATGAGCAGGGAGAGGGAAGGAGGCTGACTCAGGACTCACCCCCAGGACCTTGGGATCATAACCTGAGCCAAAAGTAGACGTTTAACCAAAAGAGTTACCCAGGCACCCCTAAAAAGCTATCTTCTTTTTTAATGATGATTATTTCCACCTGAAGGTGGACCTTGTTCATTTTTTTATTCTAAAGTCTTTCTCTCTTTCAACTTTACATCTAATATTTGTATGTACTTTCCTTTCATAAAACTATTTTTCTATATTATGTGGTTATATCATTTTCCTAAATAACACTCACCATGCATATAATGGGCACTAATGAGAAGGTACCATTGAGCACTTCTCTGCACCATCAAACAAATAAGATCCTTATACCATATCATTTATAAAAGGTCATTTATGTTTGAAATGGACTTCCAGGCTCTCAGTCCTTGTCCTGTTCTTTATCATGGCTCTAATCAGGTATAGCACTGCTTTATACCATTCTCTTTTTAAGTACACAAATTAAGAAGTGCTCAGTAAATCAGTCTTAAGCCTGCCCTATATTAATCCTACTCTGACTTTGGGCCTAAATTAGCTAAATCTGTCTTATTGCTTATGACTCATTCTTTGACTTTTATTACTTTTTTCAATCCTTCAGTCATATCTGTTGGTATGTGCCATATGATAACCACTGAACTAAGCCCTCATGGGACAAAGATATATAGGACCCCCTGCCTTGAGGAACAAATAGGAGAAACTATCTCCTAGTTTTTGCAGGGCCCAATATTTGCCTTTACGTCATAAATGTGCTTGCTCTGTTTCCTTCTCAACCCAAGTACCAGAATTTTGACAGTTCTGAATTTATAACCAAGGTTCCACAATCCATTCATTACATAACCCCGCCCCTGGTTGGCCTCAATGCACTTACACAATGTACACTGGTAGTCCTTATTGGAATCCTTATTCCTGGGGTGCCTGGGTGCTCAGTTGGCTAAAAATGTGACTTCAGCTCAGGTCATGATCTCAGGGTCCTGGAAATGAGCCCTATGTCCAGCTCCCTGCTCCACGGGGAGTCTGCTTGTCCCTCTGCCTCTCCCCCCTGTTCATCCTCTCTCTCTCTCAAATAAATAAATAAAATCTTCAAAAAAAAAAAAAAAGGAAACTTCATTCTTGCTCTTCATCATCTTGCTCTCTCCATATCCACATGGGGTCAGATCCCCAGCACTTTTCCAAAACTCCTCCAGAAATATCTAATAATCCTGCAGTTTTTTAGGGCTATCTCTCCAAGTCTGATTTATGGTATATCCTTTTCTATCCTTTTAATTTTAAACTATTTCTTTGAACATGAAGCATATTACTTGTAGAAAGCATGCAGTTGATAATCTCATACTCTCTGCCTTTGGTCAGAATGTTAAATCTATTCATTTTTAATGTTACTATAGATATGTTTGGATTTACATCTGCTGTTTTGTGTTACATTTACATAACACAAAACATGTCACAAAACACAAAACATGTCACAAAACATGTGACATGTTATGCGTCTCATGAGTTTAGTTCCTCTGAGCCTCCTGTTATGCCTTCTTTTGTGTTAAGTGGGTGTTTTTTAGTGGAATATTTTAATTCCTTTTGTGGCTTTTTCATTATATTTTTGAATTATTTTTCTTAGTGGTTGCTCTAGGGCTCACAATATACATCTCAACTTATCAGATGTTTTTCAGACTCATACTTGGGTGTAAAAAGATATAGAAACTTTACTCCTATAATTCTAATTCTTCTCAACCATTTTATGTTATTCCTTTGATACAAATGTTTTATATGTGTTTCAAAATCCATGCATAGTTTTAATGATTACCTTATATAACCTTACTGTCTTTAAAGATATTGGAAAAAAGAAAAAGAGTAAGAGCATATTTATAAAGTTTGTTATATTAAGAAACTTACTTATCAGGTCCCATATTTTGCTATTTCTTCCAAATACAGAAAAATTATTTTAAAATATTTTATTATTGTTAATAGAAAACACATCCAGAAACCTAATATAAAGAGGGAAATAAACACAAGACTTCTTTTGGCCTCGTTTGCCTACCCTCTATTTCATGTTATTCTTCATGGGGCTCTGAAGACTTTTTAGACTCCAAAAAAAGTTCATTATTTAAATAGCAATTTTCTATTACTTTATGTCATAACTAAGGAAACTGTCTATCTAGATAATAATATTCTCCTAGAATTTCTTTTAAAGTATTTATCATCTAATTTTGCCAAATTATTTTGCCTACAAATAGAAGCCAGTTATGACACTTATTCTTACGTTCATATGATGAGAATTATTTAATGAAAAGCTGTCTGTTGCCTCTAGTTATGGAATAAATAGGTCATGGGGAAAAAAAGTACAGCATAGGAAATATAGTCAATGATATTGTAATAGTGCTATATAGTGGCATGTCAGCTATACTCAAGTTAAAAAAATTTTTAAAAACAAACAAAATAAAAGCTGTCTATTATGTTTTTATTGACTTCCTATTGTACCTATAATTCTCTACAATATAAAAAGACAGCCTCTTCAATAAATGGTGTTGGGAAAATTGGACAGCCACATGCAGAAAAATGAAATTGGACCATTTCCTTACACCACACACGAAAATAGACTCAAAATGGATGAAGGACCTCAATGTGCGAAAGGAATCCATCAAAATCCTTGAGGAGAACACAGGCAACAACCTCTTCAACCTCAGCCACAGCAACATCTTCCTAGGAACATCGCCAAAGGCAAGGGAAGCAAGGGTAAAAATGAACTATTGGGATTTCATCAAGATCAAAAGCTTTTGCCCAGCAAAGGAAACAGTTAACAAAATCAAAAGACAATTGACAGAATGGGAGAAAATATTTGCAAACGACATATCAGATAAAGGACTAGTGTCCAAAATCTATAAAGAACTTAGCAAACTCAACACTCAAAGAACAAATAATCCAATCAAGAAATGGACAGAGGACATGAACAGACATTTCTGCAAAGAAGACATCCAGATGGCCAACAGACACATGAAAAAGTGCTCCATATCACTCGGCATCAGGGAAATACAAATCAAAACCAGAGTGAGATATCACCTCACACCAGTCAGAATGGCTAAAATCAACAGGTCAGGAAATGACAGATGCTGGCGAGGATGCGGAGAAAGGGGAACCCTCCTACACTGTTGGTGGGAATGCAAGCTGGTGCAACCACTCTGGAAAACAGCATGGAGGTTCCTCAAAATGTTGAAAATAGAACTGCCCTATGACCCAGCAATTGCACTACTGGGTATTTCCCCTAAAGATACAAATGTAATGATCCGAAGGGGCACGTGCACCCGAATGTTTATAGCAGCAATGTCCACAATAGCCTAACTATGGAAAGAACCTAGATGTCCATCAACAGATGAATGGATCAAGAAGATGTGGTATATATACACAATGGAATACTATGCAGCCATCAAAAGAAATGAAATCTTGCCATTTGCGACAACATGGATGGAACTAGAGCATATCATGCTTAGTGAAATAAGTCAAGCAGAGAAAGACAACTATCATATGATCTCCCTGATATGAGAAAGTGGTGATGCAACATGGGGGCTTAAGTGGGTAGGAGAAGAATAAATGAAACAAGATGGGATTGGGAGGGAGACAAACCATAAGTGACTCTTAATCTCATAAAACAAACTGAGGGTTGCCTGGGGGAGGGGGGTTGGAAGAAGGGGGGTGGGGTTATAGACATTGGGGAGGGTATGTGCTTTAGTGAGTGCTGTGAAGTGTGTAAACCTGGCGATTCACAGACCTGTACCCCTGGGGATAAAAATATATGTTTATAAAAAATAAAAAGTTAAAAAAAAATTCTCTACAATCTTCACAATCTTTAGGTCTGCTAGTGATACAATGTTTATACTTTTTGTTTGCTTCTTATCTGTTTTCATCTAAAAATGTCTGAAATTTATCTTCATTTATGCTATTTTTGCTAAATAATAAAATTCTGGATTCAAATTATTTCTTTTCTTCCCCTACCACTTTGAAGATGTCATCTCATGACTTTTGGCATCCATAATTTCTTTTGTCGCTTATTTGGAGTAATGAGGATTTTTCACCTAGGTATGTGTTCACATTTTCAGCAATGTGAATATGATGTGCCTAAGGGGGAATGTGAATGTGTGTTTTTTAACCTCATATAGATTTGTGGAATACTTGGATCTGGGAGTTGATACTTTTCTTCCTGTAGATTTGGATATTTTTACAATTATTTCTTCAGATATGGCTTTCATCCCAAAGCACTTGGGGTGGCTCAGTCAGTTAAGCGCCCTATTTTTTATTTCAGCTCAAGTCATGATCTCATATCCAGGAGATCAAGCCCTGCATGGGGCTCTGAACTGGGCATGGAACCTGCTTAAGAGTCTCTCTCTCCCTCTGCCCTTTACCTGTGCTCTTACTCTATCTCTAAAAAAAAAAATAAAAATAAAAATAAAAGGCTTCCATCTTATTCCATCGTATTTCTTTTCACTTTTTCCCTTTGGGATTCCAGTTATATATATCCTAGATACTATGATCATATCCTGTGTGTCTTTTATATTTTGTTTTGTGTCTTTTTTGACCATGCCCCATATGTTTCTTATAATTCATTTTTTTTTTCTTTTGGTGTTTTTCTGTTGCTCTATCTACATGTTCATTAATCTTGTCTTCTGCTCTATAAAGTCTACAGTTTATCCCACCATATGATTTTTTTAGTTCTGAAATTGTATTTTTAGTTTTAGAATTTCTATTTACTATTTATTATTCAATTCTGATGAAACTTCCCCCCTCATATATTTGATCCATATTTTCTTTAATTGTTCCTTTATTTTGTCTAATTATAACACACATATTTACTTTGAAAGTGTTGTTCACTAAATCCAGTATCTGGATTGTCTTTGGGTCTGTTTTATCTCTCCAAAATTGAATAGTGTTTTCCTGTTTCCTTATATACCTAGTTATTTTTATTATATGCTGGATATTTTAGAAAATACTTTGAAGAGTTCTTGGGTTATTTTAATATCCTCTAAATAGTATTAAGTTTTGTTCTGGGGTCTACTTACATTACCATTGGATCACACTAATTTGATCAAGGATTGCTCTAAAGCTTTATTAGAGAGGAGAGTTCTGGTTTGCCCATACTCCCAGAGCACAACCCCTACTTTAATGGCATAGTCCTTATTTGTGTGATATGTCCTTTCTTCAATTTCTACTGAAAGCCTAAGTTGTTCATAAGGTGTCTCTGTTCCAGAAGGACCCCAAATCCCTTGTGTATCTCTTCACTATTTTGCACACTAAGAATTTCTTCTCTGCTCTCTAATCCTTGGTAGCTATTCTCTCCTAGTTTTCCAGAGATCCAACCATGTACTCACAGATTAAACGCCATCTAAAAGCAAAAGCTCCGAAAAAATTTTCCAGAGATTTTTAGGGTTAACATTCTGGGACCTCTGATTCCTGCCCCCAACTTTCTTGGTATCCCTGAACCACAATCTCTGTTTTTTCCCTCCAGAGAAACTTACTGTTTAATTGGGTTCTGTTTTCCTTAGCTGGAATATGCAAAAAATCCTTACAAAGAAATCTGTTAAACTTATGTTTTTCCTTGCTTTTAGGATACAGAACTTTTCATTGGTTACTGGATAACTCCCTGAAATTGTTGTTGTACATTTGTAAAATATGTAGCTTGAATATTACTTTAGCATGGAGGGTTTCAATGCCATCTAACCCACCATAGCTATAAATGGAAGTGTTACCCCATTTTTTCTGAAGTCTCTTGCTCATTTACTCCATTCCCCCCAAGGATTTTACCTCATACCTCATACTAGTTATGGAGCAAGACATGCTATTTATTGCCTATTGCCAGACTCACTGATGCTATTAGCTACATTTGTTTCCAGTAAATGCAAAAATCTTGTCTTGATCTCTTCTTTTTCCATTGTTCTGTTTTCTCACATTATCATTCCTCATCCTACTTACAGTGTCTGTCTAAGTATCAGATCCTTTTTCTCTGAATCTCTGTAATACGTTAAAGATTTTCTATGTCTGCCTTACAGTGAAAGCTTTATCATTTTTAAAACTTAACTTCCTAAGAGGGATGAACTTGCTTTATATTGAATTTGAATTGGTTTGTATTGTTTCCAGGGCATAAGTTAAATACAACTATATATATATATATATATATATATATATATATATATATATATATATTTATATGTATATAAAAATATATATATATATATATTTTTTTAAGTAATCTCTACATGCCCAATATGGGACTCAAACTCCCTACTACCTTGAGATCAAGAGTCACATGTTCTACTGACTGAGCCAGCCAGGCGCCCCTGATGCAACATATATTTTAACTTAATTGGTAACAACCATTTAAGTGAAATGTAGGAAGTAGAGAACAGTTTGCTGAGGAATGAGAAATGAGTAGGAAATGAAAATAGATGTAGATGTTGGTCTGTGAAGCATTGGCAGGAAATAGGTCGATAGCTAAAGCATTCAGTGCTCAAATGATTAATTTATGATTTTTCCATTCCTTAATTTAATTATTATTTATTGAGTACCTACTATATATTAGACACTGAGATGTGATGAAAAAGAAAATGAACACAAGAACTTATCCTCATGGAACATGTTTGAGTGGCATGTTTACAGTCAAACAAATATTTGAAGATATCTAAATGCTGGTAAGAAAGAACAAGTAACAAGGGAGAAATTGAAGGTGCTGGAAAAATAAGATAATTGAGAGAGTAAAGTCTTCGATGAGATGTAAATTGATGGGGAGCAGTAGTGCAAATCAGGTTTACTATTGGCCTTATGAAGGAGGAGACAGAGTAAACATTTATACCTGATTTCATAATAATAATAACACTTGTAGATTGTTCCTATATTCCAAACATTGTTCTAAGCATTTTGATGCATTAATTCAGTTATTCCTCACAAAATTGCCCTAAAGTAGAAGTTATTATTCACATTTCACAGATGAGGAAACAGATCCCAAGAGAAACATGTCGAAGGCCACAAGATAGTAAGTGGTAGAATCAGATGAAGACTCAGACATTTCAGAAATGATTAAACTTTTGAGAGAATGTAATATAAAGATAAGTAATGTTGTAAAGAATTAAATTTTAGTGAAGAAGGAACTATAATGAAAAGCTCGGAGCTAGGAGCTAGGCCTTGTAAGTGCACATCAAATTTTTTCATTATTGTTCACCAAGTTATATGTTCCTTTCTAAACACGGCAAACAACTTCTATGGTTGTAGACTGATTTAGATAAATGATGTGTCATTTGAACAATATTTCTGTGTATTTATTTGAGATTTAAAAAATGGCTCAAATATATTCTCTGCAACCAAGATTTTAAAATGTTAAGATACTATATAAACTGTTTCCTTGAGCACATAAAATAAAAATTGGATTAGAAACTGAATTAATTGATAGTTCACTAAGCAATAAAGTGAATTAAATATTGATCCTGAATACTTTAAGCATGAGAAACTAATTCACATCTGAAGTTGATACAAGGTATGTCTTACATAAAAATCAGTCTTTTATTAAGAGAAATAATATAAAGATTAATAGAAGTAATTCTTAGTTTAATGAGTGCTAAAGAGACATCAGTTGGTTGAGATAAGAAGCTAGTTCAGCACTGTGGGGAAAAGGTAACCTAGTAATAACTATAATGAGAGATTGATGACATTTGAAGGATTAGGAGAATAGGAGTTTTCAAGAGAAATTTATGAAAAACAGCCAGCTTTACATTTTGTATTTTATTATGTCTTCTTCTTGCTTCACATGGTGACAATGGTAGAATCCAGAAAATGGGTCATCTTGAAATCCCCACTGAAATGTTTGAATCATGGGAAAATATAAAGTTGTGAAATGATGTGATCAGGCCTGAATTAAAAAGAAAGAAAATCAATCCCATTATTTCTAAAGAATAGATGGACTAAAGAGGGGGATTAAAACTGGAAGGCCAAGAAAGTATTTAAGAGGTTATGGCAAAGTGCACTGGAACATAGTAATAACATTCATTAAAACAGTAGTGACAGTAGTAAGTTGGAGAGGAAGCAATAAATATGTAACTGATTGAAAAGTAGAATCTACAGAATCTGTGGCCAGTTGGAATGGGGTGGTGGGGGACATGAAAGAATCAAACATGATTACCAGGGTTTACACAACTGCATGCATAAAAGCATGCCAAAAATTATCTTGTGCTAGGTATTTTCCATTTCCTTTGCAAATACACCTTGCTCTGCTTTGAGAAGCTGACCTATGCAAGCTATTCTATACTCTTTCTTGCCTTTGACTTCCAATTTAGATTAAGTCCATGGGAAAAAGAAAGGACAATAGAAGAGAGTGATGTTAGTATATTTCTCTGGCTCCTCCCTTCAGTTTTACCTTAGGTCTCACATTTTATTTTTTCTCAAGATTCTATTTATT
The DNA here is from genome assembly GCF_009829155.1 of Mustela erminea. Taxonomy (NCBI): domain Eukaryota; kingdom Metazoa; phylum Chordata; class Mammalia; order Carnivora; family Mustelidae; genus Mustela; species Mustela erminea. Next base: position 104,929,568 of record NC_045617.1, on the reverse strand, counting down.
CACTTGACAGAGAGAGACAGCGAGAGAGGGAACACAAACAGGTGGAGTGGGAGAGGGAGAAGCAAGCTTCCCACCAAGCAAGGGACTCGATCCCAGGATTCTGGGATCATGACCTGAGCTGAAGGCAGGCACTTAATGACTAAGTCACCCAGGTCACACATTTTTTCAAGGAAGGAGTCTTAACTTGATCTCCTTCTGAGGTCTAGTAAATACCTTATGTCCTAGGCCCAAAGGGAACAGGGTTAGTAACAGCTCTGCTGCTATTAGCCTAGGATGGTTATACTGTTTATTGTGGCTTCTCAGTGTGCAACCAAATCTCCACGAATAACCCCTCTGAATACAAGCATTCTTTAAATTTTACTAATTTTTTTGCCATGCACTTCTGTTTGGGATCCAGAATGAAACGAGTATGATCTGGCTTCTATTTTAAAATTGTAATTGTAGAATTTTGCATTGCACAGAGATAGAGAAACAGGGACTTGATTTGTTCACTTGAAAAAATAAAAAATGGTAGACATCAGGTAATGATGGACAATGAACTCCAAGAAACTGAAAACAAAAAAGGAGAGCTCTATGCTTACTCCATTGCTTTGACTGCTGAGAGTGAGATTCCAAGCTAAGGTACAGGGAGAGCACTCAGCTGGAGGTAGAGGTGACAGTGCCGAGAGATTAAGGCAACTTGTGTTCACAGGACAGAGTACCAAAGAGGAGACAGCTGTACAGAAAAAGAACTCCAGCGAGTTCCCTACAGAGGGTCTCTCTCAAGTGTTCAATAAAAACAAAATGACTAGCTCATGGGTGTGAAGATACCCAGGACTTGAAGAAAGAACTATCTGGAAGTATTAAAGAGAACAGTGTCTAGCATCCAAGATGGCTAATGTAATGCAGTTGGTATGGGAATCTGATATCTCTTCAATGTAGAGATGTTATTGCCTTTGGAAAAATACCTAGAAGTAGGATTGCTGGATCATATGGTAGTTCCACTTTTAATTTTGAAGGGAAGATCATATTGTTTTCCATTGTAGCAGTACAAATTTACATTTCCATCATCACTGCATGAGGGTTCTCTTTTCTCCACATCCTCACCCATGCTTGTTATTTCTTGTTTGTGTGATAATAGCCATTCTAATAAGTATGAAGTGATAGCTCATTGTGGTTTTCATTTACGTTGTCCTGATGATTAGTGATGTTGAGTATCTTATCATCACCAATGACTGAGCAGAGTTCATAAAGAAGGAAATAAAAATGTTTCATAAGATATGAAATGCTCAATCTCTTTCATAATAAAATAAATGCAAATTTAAACAACACTGCTAATGTGTTTCATCTATGATCAAATTAACAAAAACTCCAAAAGTCTGACAGCACACTATCTTTATGAAAATATGAAGAAATGGGGACTTGATAACATTACTGATGGGAGCATAAATCAGTAAAAAAGGAATAGAGGCACTTACCAGAACAAAATAAGGCCACAAATCTAGAACACTGACAACACCAAATGCTGGTGAGAATGTGGAGTAACAGGAATCCTCACTCATTGCTGGTAGGAATTTAAAATGGTACAGCTACTTTGGAAGATGGTTTAGTGGTTTTGGAGAAAACTAAACACACTCTTACATACGATCCAGCAATCATCTTCCTTGGTATTTACCCACAGGGGCTGAAAACACATCAGTACAAAAACCTGCACACAGATGTTTGTAACAGCTTTGTTCATAATTGCTGAAACTTACAAGCAACCAAGATGCTTTCAGTAGGTGAATGGATAAGTAAACTGTGGTACATCTACATGATGAAATATTATTCATCACTAAAAAGAAGTGAGCTATCAAGCTATGAAAAGACATGAAGGAAACTTAAATGCATATTATTAAGTGAAAGAAGCCAATCTGAAAAGGCTTCATAATAATATTATTCCAACTATATGGCATTCTTGAAAAGGCAAAACTGTGGAGACAGTAAAAAGATCAGTGGTTGCTAAGAGGTGGGTGGAGGAGATGAATAGAGTACAGAGGATTTTTAGGGCAGTGAACACACTGTATGATAGCACAATGATGGGTGCATGCCCTTAAACATTTGCCCAAACCCATGGAATATGCAACACCAAGACTGAACCCATAATGTAAACTATGTGCTTTGGGTGATAATGATGTGTCAATGTATGTTCATCCATTGTAATTAATGTACCGCCTCTGGTGGTTGATGCTAATGGGACAGGCCATGTATGTGTGGGATCAGGGGGCATATGGGATATCTCTATACTGTCATCTTAATTTTGCTATGAACCTAAAACTTCTCCTACAAAAATCTTTACTTAGGAAAAAAAAAGGAGTGGAGGCTAATTAGGAAATACCCTTCAATATATTAAATATCTATATTCTGCTTGTAAAAAATATCTTAGAGATATGTTCATATACAAGAAAAATGACATAACTTACCCTGTTTATATTATTAAGATATTGAAAACATCTCAACATTTGCATTAGTAGATGTGTGGTGGAGACGCTCATGTGGGCTCACCAATATTATCTTATTTTTCTCTTTGTTACATTGCATTTATCATTCTGCCTATTTTTAGGGGGGACCAGGTGACTGAGTTCTGTGGGTCAAAAGAATGTGGTTAGAAATGATGTGCCTGATTTCTCAATTCTCCCTCAAAATCCTCTATTCTTCTATCTATACATAGTTTTTAAAATGTAGTGCCCTATGAGCAGAGGAGGTAGATGATTGAGAGTATTGGAATCAATAAGAATGAGTATATATTATACTAATTATATTTTACAAATCATTAGTTTAAGTTCTATATTCTCTCTCAGCTTATGTTAATTCATCATCTTCCTATTGTTTTTTAAGTTTTCAGTAATAGGTATTGAATTTTATGGAATGTCTTTTCACCTTATCCTTATGTTTATTAGAAAATGATTTTTGTGTTGAATTATTAATACTTTTTCTGATAAATATATTAACAATTACTACTAATATTACTCCTCCTCCTACTACTACCACTACCAGCTAGCAAATATTGAACTCTTGCAATTTTCTTTCTTTTTTTTTTTTTTTACTCAGGCTTATGAAAATTTATTATTATCACTTTTTTGCTATCAAAATTTATGATCTTGGTCTTTCCTTCTTGCCTTTGTATAAGGCCAAAAGAGAGACATTGGCTACTTTCGATAACCTTAAAGCAAACTCCAGGAATGTCACTGACAGCATAACCTTTGTAACCAAATCCAGCAACCAAAACCTCATCATTTTCCTCATAAAAATCAAACAACCATCCTTGGGTACAAAGCCTGTGATTTTTTTGCCATTCTTGATCAGCTGGACCCTGACACACTTCCTGATGGCAGAATTTGGCTGCTTGGCCTCAACCCCTACTTTTTCCAGCACAATTCCTTTTGCCTGGGACGTGCCTCCAAAAGGGTTGGCCTTCAGGGCTGTGCCCACAAGGGCTTTCTTGTACGGTTTATCATGCCACTTCTGATCTCGTCGGTGGCTGTGGAGCTTCCTGACAGTAAGGAGACTGCGACACTTGCCCATCCTGCCGGCCCCAAGGGCCTGAGCAAAAGAGTGAACTCTTGCAATTTTCCAGACACTATCTTAAGTGTTTTACAGCATTAATCAACCTAAATCTTCACAGCACTTGTTTGAGATACATAACACTAGCCCTATATTATGAATAAAGAAAGGGAGTCAGGTCAAGTTCAGCAACTTGACAGAATTAAATGTCCAGTAAGTGGCTGAGTTAGTCTTCAAATCTTCTCTTAAACATAGATTTATATTCTCCTTTATTAAATTACCTCGCATTCCTGAGAACTAATCTCACCTATGACTAAAAACTATTTTAATATACTGGTGAGCATATTTGCTTATATTTAACTTGTGATTTTTACATTTTTATCTATAATTGGAATTGGAATGTTAAAAAAATAAAGTTTTGGTTCACTTATATTAGCTTCTTAAAATGACGGCAATAACTACTTTCTTACTCTGAAACATATGGTATAGACTAAGACTAAGTCTGCACCAATAAATTTGAATTGAATTCGACTATATGACACTCTTAGATTGGAGATTTCAAGAGGTAATTTTCGTTGTCTTACCTGATCATAATCTATTCAGACTGTAAAATTTTCTTATGCCACATTTGGTAAAATATATTTTCCCATAGAATTATTCTAAACCTATATTCTTTTAACTAAAATAAAGTAGAATTTGTTTGTCAATAATATAGAAACTTTTCTTTTAAAAAATAATTTTTATCTAACTTGTAATTTGACATTTGCTTATTTAAATGGATATCCAGAGTGAGACTAGCATGTTCTGCTTTAAGAAAGCTTTCATTTGCCTTCATGGAGTAAAAATAATTAGTTTATACACAGAAGCCTCCCAGAATATCTGCTTTTTGTGTTCTTTATTAACACATAAAGAAATATAACTATCAGTCTACTGTATTAAAATTTTAACTTTAAAACTGTAGATGAGAAACAAATTTAGTTTTAAATTAAAAGTTGCTTTTTATTGAGTTTTTGAAATGAGTTTCTTGAATTTTTATTTCTATATTTACAATTAGACATTTCTTGGCACTAGAAGGAAAATATACTCAAATGTTAGACAATTACAAAAAATGTTTAAAACATCTGTTGACCTTAAATTGCCATCATACTTAAAAGAAATGCTCATGTACACTAATTTCATTTTTACAGAAGTCTTTTAAAATTTCTTTCTTTTCCCAAAACATTAAAATACACTAAAAATAGCAGTGGCTCTATTTACTTGAAAAAGTATTGTAATTTCTGTTTTGATCGTAATGAGTTCCTGTAAGGTATACTTTTTTAAGAAAAAAATACCTGATTCATCAGGTATCAGATCTGTCGGCACCTTCATCTTTGACTTCCAGCCTCTAGAACTGAGAAACAAATGCTTACTGTTGGGGGGGGTATTAATAAGATACATTAGTAGAAAAAGTGGAAAAGTCAGAGAAAAGTCTATATTAAGAAAAAGATATAATGAGGACTATATTTTTTAATGTAAAATTTCATCAAACAGTAATGTAACTTCAAATATACCAAAAGAAAATCTCTACCTGAAAGTTTGGGGGCAAGACTGGATGAATCAGGGGTTAAACTTGGGAGAGGGCTGGGGATGCTAACTTCTGGAAATGTGGCAACCCCAAGGTGGGAAGCCATTGCCCTGCCTCATTTAACACCAGAGGGAGCCAAGACAGGAACTCATAAAGTGATTTGGACACAGCACCGAGGACTGCAGATGAAAAGTGTCTTTCTGTCACTGAAAGTGTATATAGTTTTCTGATTTAACAGAGAGGATAGACTAGGAGCAGGGTGGCCTGATGGGAGCCCAAAGTAAGTTAGGAAACATCACTGAGAAGGAAAAGTACTGAATGAGGAGGAGGAGTAAAGGGTTGTTCTTTTTTCTTTTTTTCCCCAGGATTTTATTTATTTATTTGTCAGAGAGAGTGAGCACAGGCAGACAGAGAGGCAGGCACAGGCAGAGGGAGAAGCAGGCTCCCTGCTGAGCAAGGAGCCCAACGCAGGATTCCATCCCAGGACGCTGGGATCATGATCTGAGCCGAAGGCAGCTGCTTAACCAACTGAGCCACCCAGGTGTCCCTAACGTGTTGGGACAATTAGAAAATTGTTCAGCAATCAGCTGGAAAGTCTTCATTTAAAGTTAGAACTGATTGGGTAGTCAATATCCAAGGTTCAAATACTCCAACTGAGTGAAAACTGAAGATCACTTACAAAGATACATTTATTTGTGTATCTGTATATTAAATTATGTTTATTACTCTCACAAACCATTAGCAGTAATATAAGTTCATGAGCAGTGAAGCTTGTCTTATTGACTTAGAAATTTAGCACACATAATGAGAGCCTTTACTTAAATATGGTTATATGCAGACACACACACACACACACACACACACACACATTTACACACTTGTGTATGTATATTGTTTTCACAAGGAGGTGAACTCCTTGAGGTAAGAAATCACTAATTTCTCTTTTGTATCTATTATCACTTAATGTGTATCCTTTCATATAACGAGTTCATGATGACTGTATGCATGATATAGTTTGTTTTTATATGACCTCCTTACATTTGATTCTAGTATTTAGTACAAGCAATTTGCATGATGGTTTATACTATGTAGATAGTAAAATCACTGAACTCCAAGACACTGAATAATTGTTATACTAAAGAAAAGCAGGGTAATATAAAAAGAAGGAATCTAGGGGAAAGAACTATTCATATCACTAAGTTATTATTTTTTCTATAAAAATATATTCCAGTCTTTTCCTTAGTGGATACATTGTAATTTCTCCTGGCTAGAATTGGCAGTGCCCTTTTATTTACTCCTCTTACTTCTCATTTAAATATCACGCACTAGACTATCATTCTTGATTTTACTACTTTTTACTGCCTATGGGCTTTTCTTTCAACTCATTTAAAAGGCATTATGCTTTGATAATGGACTGTCTGAAGATGGAACTAAATTATAATTTTTTTAACTTCAATTTAATCAATGCCAGAGGCGACCAAGAGATATCAGGTTTCTCATGAAAAGTTCTACTCTCGTTGAACTCTTTATATATTGTTCTGTATTGGAAGAATTTCAGAGTCTATATACATAACTATGTGTGGACAAATATGTAAATATATTTGCAAAAGTAATTCTCTTCATTATAATTAATTAGCATTAAGACAATATCTTTGAATATGTTTGGCTTTATTTATAGGATGAACATACAAGAAAGAAGCAATATTTAACAGTAAGAACACAGACCTCGGGATGTGGTAGATTAGCTTCAAATTCTTGTTCTGCTTTATTCTAGCTTGTAACCCTGGTGACATTTTTTTAACTTCTCTAAGTTACCCATCTGGAAAATGATGATGACAAGCCCTACAACTGAAGTTTGAATTAGATAACATTGTAAATCACTAGCCTTCAAAAACATTAGTATTCCCTTTAGAGAAAAAGAGAGAAGCTGATGCTTTAAATAGAGGTCCTGTTTGGGTGCTTTTTCCCTCTAGAATAAATAACAACCACAAGAAAATGGCATGTTTGCACAGCAACTTCATCTACTTACGAGTAACGTAAAGGGGAAGAGAAAAAAAAAAAAAAGAAACAACTCAGGTTCAGTGAGAATTCCTAAACCCACTATAGGGTTATAGATCTTCTGATGACATTCTAATTAACTATGAATTTTTTAATGAATTTAACAATTACAGTCATTTCTGAAAGTATATATCCATTGCTTGATAGATTTAGCACAGATTTTAAACAAATATGATAGAGGGATTTAGTATTTCTGAGATGCATCCAAAGTGAAGTCTTTATTTTTCCTCAAATCTTGCCTCTTCAGTTTATCCCCAATTCAGTAATGATGACACCATCTACCAAACTGTTGTTCAAGCCACTTATCTTGGATTAATTTTTGACATTTCTATTTCCCTCACCCTGCCATGTCCAATCTATTGTTAAGTCCTTTGGTTTCTCCCTTTAAAATAGAGCTTGAATGTGTCTTTTTCTCTCCATAGCCACTGTCTCTCTATGCTGCCTCTCATTTGATCTATTACATCAGCATCCTGTATTAGGTATTGGCTGCAATAATAGAAACCCCCAAAGTAACCATTGCTTTTAAAAGTTTGTTGTTTCCTTCTTAAAATAAAAGAAACATAGAGTTAAGTAATCCAGAGTTGACATGTTCATTCTATGAAGCTGTTGGAGAACCAGAGTCCTTCCTCTTCACCGTTTGGTGTGATTCTCAAACTCATGGTCCATGATGACTGCAAGAGCTCCAGCCATCACAACCAGAAGTATGGAGGAAAGAGGGCAGAAGGATGTATTTCCTCTCTTTAAAGAAAGGAGAAAAAAGTGCACATGACACATCAGTTTGCATAACTTTGGCCAGAAATGAATTCCATGGCCCACTAGTTATAAGAGATTCTGTAAAATATCTTTAAGTCAAAATGACCAGCTAAAATTTGGGATTCTGTTTTTATCTGGTTCTTGTCTGCCTCTCCATGTAACATCGCAGCAAACTCCTAGTATGCCTTCATATATGTAAGTATATACTAAACTTTCACCACTGCATGGTCTTAGCCTGAACTATGTTCTCTGCCTAAAGGGTTCTAACTCCATTCCTCCCCTGGATAACTCCTTATCATTGAGGTTTTAGGATAACTCCTTATCTTTCAGGTTTTACTTTTTTTTTTTTTTAAGATTTTATTTATTTATTCGACAGACAGAGATCACAAGTAGGCAGAGAGGCAGACAATGAGAAAGATGGAAGTAGGCTTCCTGCTGAGCAGAGAGCCCAACGCCCGGGCTTGATCCCAGGATTCAGGGACCTGAAGGCAGAGGCTTTAACCCACTGAGCCACCCAGGTGGCCCCAGGTTTTACTTTAATATCATTTCTTTGGATACATCTTCCCTGATAATCCAATCAAAATTGCCTCCTTCCATCAACCAATTTTTTTTTTTTTCTCGGAGGACTCCATTATTATCATAACACTAATTGCCAATGACATTTATCTGTTTTTTTTTCTTGTTTGATTTCTACCTGCTTACTTTATCCACCACTCTAAAAAGCCTATGAAGGTGAGAACCGTATTTCTTTTTTCTCAGTGTGCAATGCCTAGACATAGTGATACTCAATGAGCATGAGGGGAAAAAAAAGGAAAAGGAATGAAACAAGGGAAAGATTAAGAAAAAGAAGATAAGAAACATAAATTCTTTTGAAAACCCAGAGATGCTAATACCTTTATGGAATGATTGGTGGTTTGGTTTTAATCTTCTAATTAGTCATTTCTTCCATTTTTCTTGTCTCAATTACAGTTCCCAAAAAAGTACATTTAATTCAACAAATATCCATTGAGTTCACATTTATCTTAAATATGAAAACAATCAGAATTGTTTTTAAAGTGTTCTGCTTTGAAATAATGCTGATTTTCCAGATTCAGCTCTCCAGGTGAAGATGAAACGGATTGAATCCCAAAGTTTTTCTGCATGTTTAGACATTGCCTCCTAAGAAAAGAATCTGAATAGTTTTGGAGTCATGTTTATGGATAAAGACTTGCAGATCTCTCTCTGCAAGTCCAGACACAAAAATACGAGGATTAAACTCCTGAATACCTTACAAAGTGCCCCATCTGCTGCTGTAATTGTTTGTAAGGAAATAAAAATACATTAAAAGGCCTTTTGCCTGTATGGTAATGTGTATGAAAGTGTTCTACTGAATATAAAATCACATATTTTCCCTCAAAATCAATCCAATTGGATTGAGTGTCCCTGAATACCTTATGAAAGTTTGTCAATCCTAAACATGTCTCTTAAACTTGCTTTGTGTTTAATTGTCAATAGTTATGTCTTATTTTGCCTTTCCCTGAATGACACTTTTACCTTCAGTAATGAATATAGAAAACTAATTGAAATCAATGTTTATCTTGAATAACATTAGGTTATTCTCAGAGCTCTTAGCTATTCTAGTCTGTACTTTGATTAGTTTTATTTAAAGATTTTTCTGTCGTATGATGTTGGTGTACCATTTGGATTTTTCTCTATTTTTTTTCATCATTGATCTGGTTTTACTGTTCTTTTGGTTTGCCTTGTAGGAAATTAAAATTTCCTCTCATTTTACTTTCTACAAGCCATCTTTGAGACTGTAGAACATTTTTTTTAACTTATGCCAAAGAACACTTCATAAACATTGGTGAAACAGTGCACTGCCAATACTTTTAGCTGAGCTGTATTTTATTTTTAATGAAAGGATGTATTAGTATTCATGGGAGAGTATTATATATTTTGAACTCAGTCACATTTCCATTTGGCTGCTTTATAGAAATAATTTTTCTTTTTATGGGGGATTTATCAGAGAATTTTAAGAAAGGAAAAAGCCTTTGAAAACTAGTACCCTGCCACCAATACATTTTGAAGTAAGGGACATCATCGTACATGAAAGTTATTTTCACTTAAATAGAAGACAATTCTTCATTCACTAATATAATTACGAGAATGCATACTTAGTAATTCATGTGCCTAAAAATATAGATGCTATAGTAGGCAGAATAATGGCCTCCATAAATGTCTACATCCTAATTTCACAATCCTGTGAATATGTTAGGATTGTATTGTATTAGTTTTCTATGGCTGTTGTAACAAAATACCACAAACTTAGTAGCTCAAAACAATACAGTTTTATTATTTTATAGTTCTGGAGGTCAGAGGTGTAAAATGAGCCCACAGGGATGCATTTCTTTGAAGGCTCTAAGGGAAAATCATTTCCTATCTTTCTTGGCTCACGGTTCCTTCCTCCATCTTCAGAATAACAGTTACAAATTTCTTTCTCTCTCACTCATTCTCTCACTCTCTTTTTCTTGCTTCCTTTTCTCCCTTTCTGTTGGTTTTTTTCCCTCTTCTCCTTCTCCTTCTCTATGTCTATCTCTCTGTCTCTATCTCTCCCTCTCTCTTTTTCTCTCAGACCCTCAAACCCTTACCTCCATTTTATAAGGACCCCTGTGATGACACTGGGTCCCCACCTGGGTAAATCAGAACGAGCTTCCCTTTCTGAGCTCCTCCATCTGTGAAGTCTCCTTTGCTATGTAAGGTAACAGACTCACAAGTCCTGGGAATGAGGATGTGGATGGACATTTGGGAGGAGGCATGATTCAGCCTACCACAACTGCAGGTGGAGCTAAGATTGCTAATCAGCTGACCTTAAACTAGGGAGATGATTCTGGATTATAGAAGTGGGCTCAATGAAATGAAAAGGGACCTTGAAAGTAGAGAGGGAACCTAAAGAGTAGGTCAATGTGATGCAATGTGAGGAGGATACAATCTGCTATTGCGGTCTTTGAAGAAAGGGATCTGGGTCCATGAGCTAAGGAATTCAAGGAGCCTGAAGAAGCTGGAAAAGACAAACCTTCCACAAAGCAGGACAAAGACAACCTTGACCATACACATAGATTTTAACCCCATGAGACCCATGTGAAACTTCTGACCTATAAAACTGTAAGAAAACAACTTTTTGTTGTATAAGCCACTAAAACTGTGGTAATCGGAGACATTTGGCCAGCAGCTATGTTGGATGAGTCCTATATATCTTAGCCAAGCCTTTATATGACTACAGCATTAAGCAAAATTTTTGACTGCAACCTCATGAGAGATCTTACGCCAGAACTACCCAGCTAAATTAACCCCAGATTCCTGAACATCAGAAACTGTGTAATTATAATCAATATTTATTCTTATAAGCTGCTAAATTCTTGATTTGTTGCACAGTAGATAAATAATATAAAAATTGATAGAAGCCTGGCATATGGTAAGAATTATATATGAATGACTGGCATTGATGTTCTTCTCTTGAGGGCAAATGAATATATGTGTCTTATCTCGTCTACCCATCCCTAAGGGAATTCCAACAATCAGGAACGATGAAGAGTCAAATCTAGTTACTCTAGAATGATGAGCCTTCTTGCTCACACAGGCTCATTAGTGTCTCTGGTATTTCCTTAGGGCTCTGCTCACTTCTTAGAAGTGTCAGGATTACATTCCAGTCCCTGACCTCTGCCTTCAGAGTTAGAGTTTAGGTTTAACTTGCCAGAAAGTGGACATTTGAGGAAAGCTGCATGGAGAAACTCACAATTAGCAAGTGAGAAGGGTAAAGTATGTGTGTGCGTGCATGTGTGTATGTGTAGACAGTGAGTGAGTGCATCAAGGATTCAACATGTTGTGGCGAATTGGATTACTTAATTAGTACTCAGGGCAAAAGAATTTGAGACTCTGTTAATTAAATAGGAAAGCAGGTTCAGGTCCAACCAAAAATTATAGAATGTCTAATTGTGGCGAAGTCTATTTGAAAAATTCTTCATTGTTATACTGTTATGCCGAAAAGAAATAAAAAATTAAAAAAAAAGAAAGAAAAATTCTTCATTGTTGATCTGCTGAATAAGTAACTTTTGATTAGTTAGGTTTCGAAGGAACTAGTATTTAATAAATACTATGGGCCCAAATTATTTGTGTATTCTAAATTTTGAGCAAATTAGGATTAAATTTGAAAGTACCAATAGCCTTTATTTTAGTTATTTTTCATTTACATAATGCTGCTCCTGAAAATCTCAAGTTACTTAGTCTCCACTGAACACAAGATTGATGTCATTCCTTTAAGATTCCAACTCCCTGGGCAGTTTAACCAGATTATGCTGCCATCCTATTTGCTTTTCTATTATATATTTTAAGAAATACCTGAAAATTTCCAAGCCCTCTCAGCAGGCGTAACTTCATGTCATGAATGGGTAAAGTTAAGTCCTTTATTCCCTGCGTGAATGTGTGCGTGCATGCACGCGCCTGGCATACACACATGTACACACACACGCATAAATCTCTGTCAACCAAGTAAAACTCACATTCTGCTATATCATTATGTAATGACTCTGAGAAAATAATTAAATGAAAGGTAGAGAACAGCGACTTAACCCGATAAAAAAAATCAGTATATGGGGGCCTTGTTAGCCCTGGAATCCCTTTCAATAAGTGAAATAAAGATGTATTCTGCATATTTCCAAGCTTGAGGTCCTACAGCAGCATTTTCTGCTTCTAAACTTGCTTTTAAAAATTGTTCCATATTTTTATTTTATTTAGGTGAAGTTCACATAAGATAAAATTAGTCACTTTAAAGTGAAAAAATTCAGTGACATTTAGTAGATTCCCAGTGTTTTGTAGCCACCACTTCCATCCAGTTACAAGACATTTTTCTCATTTCAGAAGTAAACCCATTCTCATTAAGCAGTCACTCGCCATTTTCACCTGCCCTCAAATCCTGGCATCTCTCTCAGTCTGTGTTCTGTCTTTATGGATGTTGTGGCTATTTCAAGTAAATGAATTCATACAATATATGAATTTTTGCATTTGTCTTTATTTAGTATGTTGGTTTCAGTTGATCTGCATTGTAACATGCATCAGTGCCTTATTCCTTTTGTGGCTGGATAATATTCCATTCTATGACTATATCACATTTTGTTTATCCATCCAATGACTGACAGAATTTGGGCTTTTGACTATTGTGAATAGTGCTGCAATAAATACGTGAGTATATGCATTTGCTAGAGTACCCGTTTTCTATTCCTTTACATATATACTCAGATCATATGGTAATTTTATGCTTACTTTTTGAGAAACCATCAAACCGTTACACCGTCAGCAATGTATGAAAATTCCAGTTTCTCCACATCACTGCCAAAACTTTTTTTTTTTTTTTTTAAATAGTGGCCATTGTAGTGGGTATGAAGTTGTACCTCATTGTGATTTTGCTTTTCATTTTTCTGATGATTAATGAAGTTGAGCATCTTTTCATATGCTTGTTGGCGATTTATGTATCTCCTTTGGAGAAATGTTTATTCAAGTTCTTTGCCAGTATTCTAAATTGGGTTGTCTTTTTGTTGTTGAGTCCTGAGAGTTCTTTATACATTCTGGATATAGGCCTTTTTTTTTTTTTTTTTAAAGATTTTTTCTTTATTTATCTGACAGAGATCACAAGTAGGCAGAGAGGCAGGCAGAGAGAGAGGAGGAAGCAGGCTACCTGCAGAGCAGAAAGTCCGATGTGGGGCTCGATCCCAGGACCCTGGGATCATGACCTGAGCTGAAGGCAGAGGCTTAACCCACTGAGCCACCCAGGTGCCCCTGGATATAGGCCTTTATTAGATAGTTGATTTGTAAATATCCCCTCCCATTCTATAAGTTGTCTTTTCATTTTTGGATAACCAAAATGTACTTTTATGCACAAAAGTTTTTAACTTGAATGAAGTCCAGTTTATTTATTTTGTTGTTGTTGTTACATGTGCCTTTGGTGTCATATCTAAGAATCCATTGCCAAGCCAAGGTCATGAAGATTTACCCCTATATTTTCTTCTAAGAGTTTCATAGCTTTAGATCTTATACTTAAGCTGTTGTTCCATTTTGGGGTAATTTTTATATATAGTGTGAGAAGGGGGTCCAACTTAATTCTTTTGCATTTGGATATCCAGTTGTCCCAGCACCATTTTTTGTAGAGATTATCCTTTCCCTTTTGAATGGTCTTGTCATCGTCTTTGAAAATCAATTTGCCTTAGATGGCTTCCTTTCCTTTGGACTCTCAATTTTATCCTACTATCTATATGTCTATACTTAACCAAGTACACCCTTTCTTAATTACTGTAGCTTGGTAGCAAGTTTTGAAATCAAGAAATATGAGTCCTCCAACTCTATTCTTCTCTTTCAATATTGGTTTGGATATTTGGGGTCCTTTGCATATCTTGGCCTTCCCTCCTAATATTTGTGAGGATTCAGAAGAGCAGTATTCAAACACAAGAGTAGGCTTTCTACATATATCACTTCCTTTCTCTCTGTTTCTCTTCTGCTGTCCTTTAATTATACACTTGTGTCAGCTTAAATCCAATATGCTAATTTGAAATCTTCTCAATCAGAAAACACCCCCCCCCACACTCACACACACTGTATAGAGATAGGCCAGATTTGAGTGCTGAATTTTCATTTTGTGCTGTGACATGTTAGCATACAGTATGCATTCTGGCTCTGGAAAAATTACATATGAAAGATTTCTCACTGCTCATGCTTCTACTGCTAAAGTTTCTTGCACAGACAAGTCTCCATTCCCTTCTTCCTTTCTTGAAACCCTAAAATATGTCATGAAAGTGAGAAAGAAAACTGGGACTACTTTCAGTTGTCTAGTTAGTGAAACTAAAACAAGTAGAAATATTAAACCAGCACCTTTTATGTAATGAGCTCTGCCGGAGTCTTCAGTAGATGAAAATATGTCAGTCTTTTACTATACTCTGTCCAAGGTACCAAAGCATTAGAAAGCTTAGAAATAGTAATACCTTAAGTCTCTATTATCATTACATAAATTATTGGATTGCTGTAATTTTACTAACCTATGATTCTCATTGTAAGTAGCTTCTATTAAATTCTCGAAGAAGTAGTTAGGCTAGTGAAGTATCCCTAAAGCTGATGAGAACTCTGAAATAGAAACTGTGTGTTTTATTTAATAATACTGGTTGGGCACTTTTTATTAGTCTGCAAAAATAAGCTTGATTAAATGCCCTTTAGCTTGGCCTTTCTTATAAGGGTTTGTGAAAGTGTTGAATACACAGTCTGTGCATTAACTGCAGGACACATTCTATAGCACATACCTTATTCATCCTTCCAAACCAAATTTAGTTGGTGCAAAATTTTCCATAATATCCTATTGTAAAAATAATAGTGCAGGAAATGAAATACCATTAAAAAAACTTTTCAGGACTAGAATTCATATTTAAAATGAGATAAATATCTAAGATATACAAATCAATTTAGTGGTAATTTTGGTTATTTATACCATTAGAAGAAGAGGTGGGCTTACCAGTAGATGTAATTTGTTCATGTATAGGCACATAATACTCTATTCAACAATCACGTATAGAAGGCTAAACATCTAGGTTTACTAAATGTTTACATTAATAAGGTTATCCACTAAATAATTGTGGTATCTATAAAATATTAATATGTGAAATAAATGGAGAACACAGTGACAGAGTCATCTATTTAAAACACATATATCTCATGCTGGATAAACTTCTGCATAGGGTACTTGAAGAGTTTGCTTTTATTCAGCCATATCCTATTTGGAAACAGACAATATTTTACAAGTCAGTTCTGAAGCATACTAATTTTTAAGAGTCAATACAATGTGTATGTTTTTATTTTATGATGTCCATCATGTGCTAACACATTTGTGTTATCATCTTAAAGATTAGGTTAGCATTCATTAAAATTTTTTTAAATGTACATTAATACATTTTATTTCTGTTAGAATGCCTTTTAGGCATTTGCTGAGAGTTTACCTTGGAAAATAAAATTATAAATTGTGTTTGATAATAACTAGGAAAAGTAAAAGTTGGCTAGTTTTTCATATTTATAATTATCTGAATATCCAGAGATACTGTATAATAAAATCAGCCCTTGGACAGCTCTCCATGGTACCTTCTTACTGCCCCTTTAATCATAGTAAGAAACCTGTGAATAGATAATGTAATTGCTGTTGCTGAACATAACAAGAGTTACTGCATCTTTTTGACTCATTGAACTGGGTCTATGCATATCCCCATCAATGCCATATACTTTTAATCTCTTGGCATGCTACAAAGCAAAATGCAATTGTAATTATTGCACAATAATTACTCTAATTTATACTCATTCCAAAATGTTTACAATTTATTAGCTGTGGTTGGCATCTTATCTACTCTCCATTGCTATTGCATTTCTGTCCACCTCTCTGCAGACTGGTGGCACATTTTCCCTTCAAATCTCTGTAGCAAATCAAGTGCAAAATGTACAACCCTTCAGCTACTAAGCATCCTACCCACATTCACCTAAAATGGCAAGTTTTAGCCATTTTTAGCCATTTAGGTAGCCATCCTACCCACATTCACCTAAAATGGCAAGTTATAGAGAGCAAGCTCTCTATAAATATCCTCCATTTTACATTGTAACTTCTTTGAAAATAAGAACCTAAAGAAATCATTTGAGAAGCAAATGCAAATAGCATGAAGACAATCCTTTGTGGTTCCCCTAACACACATAATGAAATCTGAATTATTTTCCAACCACCGTCCCTCACCTTTAATATTTGTCTTTTGTCTTCCACAGCATTGCAGTCACATTGACTCCAGTCAGTTCTGGGAATAGGCAAGCTCTTTTTGGTCACATGGCTTTTGCATGGGCAAGTTCACCTGCCCAGAATGCTTTTCTCTTCATCTTACACAGATAGATTCTTCTTTTTCCATTAGGTTTTTCTTTAAAAGTCAACTCCCTAGCAAGACTACAAGTTTACTTTGGGGGAAAAAAAAAAGTTCTTTTCTTTGCATTACCTTTCCTAACTCCTTGTTTGGTCCCCTCTTGGGCTTTTTTGCAGGCAGCAATTACCAGTTCTCTTGTGTACTCAGTTTTATTGGCCTTTCTTCATTAGAAAACAATCTTTATGATGATAGGCTAGGTTCTTTTCGATATTCAATAAATGTTTATTGAATGCAGACATACATAAATAAATTAAATATTTAACATACAAAAAGGTAGGCTAAAGCAGTACAATCTCGAGCTAAATGGTGCTAAATACACTTGAATTTTAATCTCAACTTTATGACTAACTAGCTACAAGACTTAAAATTTTTTTTCTTGCAGGGGTGCCTGGGTGACTCAGTTATGCGGCTGCCTTTAGCTCAGGTCATGATGCCTGAGTTTCAGGATCAAGTCCTGCATCAGGCTTCCCACTCAGCAGGGGGTGTGCTTCTCCTCAGATCCTCTCCCCTCTCCTCACTTTCTTTCTCTCTCAAATAAATAAATAAAATTTTTATTTTTTTTAAGATCTATCCTTTACCAACTGTATCATTAACTGTAGTTGCTCTACTATATACTACATCCCAGGACTTATTTATTTTATATTATTTATTTTATAATAAAGTTTGTACCTTTATAATAAAAAATACTTTTTAATAAAGTTTTTACCTTTTGACAACCTTCGTGCATTTGCCCATCCCTCTATCACAAGATACCTTTATAAGCCTAGAAAAACATTATTGGGAGCACAGATTATTTTAAGGTGTTAGGTTTTTGTTTTGTTTTGTTTTTAAAAATTTGCATTATTTATTTGACAGGGAGAGAGATTACCAGGAGGCAGAGTGGTAGACAGAGGGAGAGGGAGAAGCAGACTCCCCGCTGAGCAGGGAGCCCCATGAGGGCTATCCCAGGACCCTGGGATCATGACCAGAGCCAAAGGCAGACACATAACCAGCTGAGACACCCAGGCACCCCAAGGTGTTAGGTTTTTACATAGGAAAGCTCTTGATTAAAAAAAAAAAAATCCTAAAGAAATGTGACATTTTTTCCTATTGTCAAAACTCCAAATTATCAAAGTGTCATGGTTCTCACAGCTTATTTCATGAACTTTTAGCAGTCCTATCACATTTGTTAGCCACATATCCCCTCATCATTGGCTCCCATGTAGTATACACTCAGCTTTTGGGTGGGATGAACATGGCTGGTGCCAAAAGAGATCATATTTGTTAGTTCTGGATCACTGAACTTCTCTATCTTTGCCTTCATTTCCATACCTATGAAACAGAGAAAACAATACCCATGCCACGTTTTTCAGAGTGCTTCTGTGAAGTCAAGTTGAGGTAATGGATATGAAGACGCATTGACATTTTCAAAATTATACAATAAAAAAATGTATCATGCTAAGTACAAAATGTAGATTCTGGGGGAAAAATAAAAATAAAAGCTGAAGTTTCCAAAAACAAAAAATAAAATAAAATAAAATAAATAATTATATAAGTAAAAGATACTTCTCCAACCTCATCTTGAAAAATAATGACAAGATTTGAATACAGGAAGAGAACTTGGAAAAGTTTTAGCACGAATTGTAGGAAAAGTAGTCCCCATTCTTCTACAATGAAAACAGTAGTGGAGAGGCAGATTGGAAAATGATTGTTCATGAAAAGAGACGGTGGGAAGATTGTTTTATAACACTTAAGGCATACAAGCTGCATTTTCAGGCCCCATTACTAAGAGAAGGATGGGCACTGCTTCCAGTGTTGGTGATACCTGGAGGATTTAACTCTCCTTTAAATAGAGGTGGGATAGATACAAAGTAGCTCAGCGACAGCACCAGGTGAAACACACTGTCACATCTAAAATAAAGAGAAAGGGGGAAATTAGAGCAACCGTGGATACCTATTTTCTAGTCTCTTCCTTCTTCCACTTCCTTCCCAATTCCTTCACAAACTGTAGCTAATTGATTATACTGCTCTTTAGTTTTAAAATTCAGCCCCCTCCCAGAACCTCTCCTATCGATAAGGATTGGGGGAGCAGGGGATGGACAGGAGGAAAACCAGAACTAAGTCAATACCATAATGATTGTACACCGGAAGCATGTTGCTGTACAATATCGCCAGAGCCGCTTTGTTTATCAATGAACATCCTACTGCGTCCCCGAGATGTAGGTCAGGCTCATTGGAAAATATCAGCCGCCGATCGCATGCAGTCTTCATGATATTTCCAGACCGGGTGCGCTGCTGATTTTTGCACACTGGAGTGCGTCTGAGCTGCGTGATGGAGAGGGGACACCTGTACCTTAGGGACGCAGGTGAAGTCCGGTCTACCTTCCTGGTACTTTTCCTAGCGCTTCCTCATTCCCTCAGCCTCTCACTCTTCATCTCCATCTCCCCTGCTGTCTTGGACCCAAGCTCCTCTGCTAAACGGTGCTTTTCCCGCTCTCTCCTTTCTCCGCACCTCAGCCGAAGACAGAGTGCTCCACACAACTGGGCATGCCTAATAACCAGGGAAAGCTTGGGCTGCAAGAAGAAAGCGCTTGCACCTTCGGAGCGGCCCTCCCCTCTGCAGCTGCCTCCTGCCAGTCAGGCGATCCGACGTGCAGCGAGGCCCAATGAGAGTCCGCAGCCTTCGCGGGGGCCCGGCCTCTCCGGGCGCTACCACCAATGAATGGTTGGCGGAGGTGGGACGCGCCCTGTTCCCGCCTCTCCAGTTAAGGCCGCCGGTGTGAGCCGGGGCTCAGCGCGAGAGAGGGACGGGGGAAGAGACCGGCAGGTGTGGGCGCGGGGCTGAGCAGCCCGACGGCGGGAGTCGCAGTCGCTCGGTGCATGGGCCAGTGAGGACGCGCGGAGATCTCCTCGCCGCGGCGGAGGCGGAGCAGCGCCACAGCAAGGCGCTGCCCGGCGACCCTGCGTCCGAGCGAGCGGAACCTTGCGCTTCGGCAGGGGACGGTCCGAAGTCCGCGCTATGGAAGAGGAGAAATATTTGCCTGAGCTGATGGCAGAGAAAGATAGCCTGGATCCATCTTTTGTGCATGCATCGCGCCTTTTGGCGGAAGGTAGGACTTGCCCCCACAGATGGGCGCAAACCACTGGCCACTCTTCTCACCCGCGGCTTGGTTAGGGGAGTGAAGTTGGGGAGGGACGCCTGTCTCCTTCGCAGACACTGTCCCCCTGAAGATGCTCGCTTCAGAGCTCGGGCGGACCGAGCCCGTTCTTGGGGCGGGCAGCAGTGCTCCTTCTCTACGTCTTAATTTGGGGAAGACCAAAGCTACGAGACGTAATGGCAGTAGTGATGTGACCTGTTAGGATCATTGATGGAGAAACCATAAAGTGTGGCGTGGTCAGCAGGGATCTTTGCACTTTGCAGAGGAAAGGGAAATCAGTTTGGGAGTAAATGGTAATCCGTGTGGTTTTCTAAGAGCTTCTTAGCTACAAATCGGCATATATATATATATTTTTTTTCTTTCTTTCTTTCTTTCTTTCTTTCTTTCTTTCTTTCTTCTTTTTCTTTTCTTTTCTTTTTTCTTTTTGCTGCATTTCGGAAGTGATTTTGATACCCTTTATCTAATTACAGCCGTTCCTATGGAAAGTCTTAGAATTAACCTAGATTAAAACTATTTATGTTCGTAAATGTTTGTGAATGTGGCAAAGGCTAAAGTGCTTATCAATTTATTTCAAGTGTGATGATTGGGTACTCTGAGAGATACTGGCCCCTGAGAACACTTCACAAGTGATCAACTGTTTTACCAAGTGTGCATTTTCTTTTGTGTTCCTGTAATGTTAAAGGAGATTTCATTCTCAGAGGAACATGTATATCATATTTTGCATTGCTTTGAAAGATTGTTTAAACACACGCACACAAACTTCTGTATGACAGAAATATTAGCCCAGTTACTCTATTCATCTTGAAATAATGCCATCTATCTGGTAAAGATACAATATGTGTAGTTATCTACACATGCCTTTTTAAAAACAACTCCAGATTTTTTTGATGAATCTTTCATTAATGAATTTCTTTATCATCAAATTGACTACAATGCAGTTTTGTAGCTTAGGTTGTTATGGACTTACCTATACCAAAACTAAAAGTGACAACTTCCTCTTCCTTGGCCCTTCTGCATTAAAAGAAATGCTTTCTTTTTTGAGACGTAGTTGTACATGGAAGGAAAAATTGTAATCCTCCATGTAGAATTCAAATAACCACTTGGTTTGCTTAAAATTTTCATTTATAGAGTATTTATAGCACAATGAAGTCCAAGTTATCTTTTTTCTTTTTGCATACTAAACAATTAAGATTTATAATCAAAATCTTGAACATGTGAAATGGCTAAACTGCTGCAAGGAGCAGGTTGGCTTTCCAGTGGATCTGGTAGGGTGAAAAGCAATTATGCCGACTACTATCGTGGTTACTGAATGAAAATAATAGAAATTAAGTTGAAAAGTAAAGTCCATTTAAAAATGAAGTTCTCCCTCTACCTTATTGAAAATAAGGATAAATGCATAAAAGTAATAGGAATATTGACAATTAATGAGTTAATAAATGCTTAAGGTTGTTCAAAATGATTTAAAATGCAATTAAGCTTTCTGAAATCTTTTATTTCAATATATCTTACAGAAGCATCTTTATTACGCTGATAATGTCTTTAAAATGAAAAAAAAAGTTACGAATTGATTATTTTCTCTGATCTGCTAATTGGAGTTCTCTTTGGGACAGTAGGCTCAATGATTAATTCATCAGTCATTGATGGGAAGTTAGTGGAGATGGTATATGTTTCAAAACCACCACACTAAAGAAATGCATATGAGAAACTCTTAGCAGAGTGTCTAAGTATTTCTGTGGTGGATGAAACAGTCAGAAAAGGCTGTGCCTTTGATTCTTTAACATTCTATCATTCCCAGAAACTTGATTTCTTGATACTTAGGAACATGTTTGAATGTACCTTGTAATTTAATTTTTTCCCAGTAGGGGGAAGCATGTCCTGCTTTTGTAAAGAATTAGGAGGCAAAAGCTCCTAAATAGAAAAACATCTAAGTAAGAAACAAAGAGAGGTGTTCAAATTTCAGAGAAATCATAATGAGGAAAAGAGAACAGAGGAGGTGATGATTATAATCATGGAGTATATAAAAATATATGCAAAAAATGCATAAGTTTTACATTAATTCTTTATTTCTACCTTAAGTTCTTTGTATGTACTTACTAAAGAGTATAAGGTGAGTGTCCTTTGGAATCTCTAATAAATCTTAACGTACATTTTACATTGTAGATCTTTCATTGTTTTTTCAAAGGCCATTTGCCAAAATTTCCAGATTTTGTTTCAGATCTCTATAGGAGAATATGTTGAGATGATTTTATTTCTCTTACCTGGAAATGCACTGATTGAAGGCAGTGGCTATAAATAAACCTGACATAGATATTCATTTGGAGAGAAGGTGCACACTGAAGTACATTTCAGTCAGTACTGTGCAGACAGTCTCAAGACTGAGTGAGCAATAAAAATGATCCAGATGATTCAGTTCTTCAGAATGATTTTCTGGAAGCCTATATATATATATATATATAAAAGGTCAGTGATGTAAAGCAATGAGCTTTCACAGTGATTTATTTCGCATTTTTGATTGGTGATAAATGCAAGTCAGTGCTCGATTGCAACTACTTCGTAAGGCCATGGGGTTAAAATACTAGTTTCTTGATTATTTTGTTATTTTTATTGTAATTTGTTTTATTTCACTTGTTTCTGCTATGTGTTTTCAGTAGGCATGATTCTGTGAAAGCTAATGGGAGAACCCATACATTTTATGTATTTGATTGTTGCTTAGAAAAGATCTTGAATAATATGGTTTGAAGAGTGCTTATAATATGTTTGATTAATTAAAATAATTTTCCTCCTGTGATTATAATATTGTTTAATTATCCATTTGTTATGGAAGGTGCTTTTGAATATGATAAAACAGCAAACTCAGCATGATCCTTAAAGTTCCACTCAGCCTCTGAATTTGCTTGCCAGATGAAATTAGATGAGGTTATTTATATCTACGCTGCTTCTGGGAAGTGCACTAAACTGAATCCAGATACCTGGATTTTGATTCCACTTTTGCCTAAACAGAATGTTGATAAACTTCCCTTCCCCCAGGCCCTAGGCCTTGTCTCTGAAATTAAGGAGTTGGACTAAATGATGTTTGGGTTTCTTTGTAGTCCCAGACTTAATTAGAATTATAAAGTTCTCCAGTCTGCAAGATTTCCTAACCTGACTTCTTCACAAATATTGGTAGATTCATCATTATTTTGGTTGACTGATCAAATAAGGAAGTCAAATATTGCCAAATATCCCAATAGTTAATTAATTTTTTTTTTTTTTTTAACATTAGGTGGTATTTTAAAATTTGGGTGAAGAGCATGGCCTTCCATCTAGGATTGGCTTTTGTGTTTGCAGGTATAGAAAAACTTTTAAAGCTATGAGAGAAACAGGAAATAATATTTATCACAAACGCTGACTGGTGGTGACTTAACTGCATGTAGATTCTCAGTAAGATCATTATTTAATTAGGTTGTATTCCTCAAAATTTTTTCCACAAAGAATAGAGTTCTTAAATTAAAGAAAGGCATTGGTATAATGTCTAAAACTAGCATCTGATAAAAAAAAAAATAGTATTCACGTGACTTTCCTTTTGATCAGTATAACCCATTTTTTCTCCCTGTACATTTGGGATAATCTGGTTTGTTTCTTAAATAAAAAATAAAAATTAGTGAAAAAATAAATTTCAAGGTATTTTTGATTTTCAAGTGAGACATAATTATGATATAGTGCAGAAACTTTGCTTTAGCAAACAAAACACTTCGGACAGAGTGTTGACACTTAACGTCTACCATGAAATACGGGATATATCATTTATGTCCTCTCTGATTCTCCGTTTCTTCATCTGTAAAACAGAAAAAGTTGTATCTACCACCCACGGTTATTTTAAGTTTAAAAAATTCTGTTTGTGATAATATAAGCAGTATTTTATACAAACATGTATAGTATAGATCTTTTATACAAATATAACATAAACAAATTACACAAATATAAAATGATGCTTTTTAAGATTTTCTTTAACATTTTAATGGTCTTGTGGACTTGACCTCAACTTGAAGCTTGGCTTTGTAAGAAAATGAGCACTGCCTTTACTCTTTGGATCATTGCTGAGTGAATTTTGAACTTACAGACCAAATTATGAAATAAATTATCTTATGAAAAATTATTCCAATCAGAGTTTTTAAAACATTGTGTTCTGTTGTGTTCCCAATGCTCACTTTCAGTGTTTTACTTGAGCTTAATTAGCCCTTGTCCCATCCATGTCTTTCCAGGGTAATTCCAAATCTCCTCAGGCCTCCTCATAAACCCACACATCCTTCACTCTTGGCAGCTGATTTCATCCTCTGTTTTAGTAGGAAATGAATATATCTCTTCTGATATTTTTCAACCTCCCGTCATCTAAAGACCTGCATAGTCCTTCTTATTCTCCTTCATTCCCAGAATGTGCTATGTTTCTTTTTTGTTCTAGGCTGACTTGTGCACCAGTATCCTAGATCCTAATGCTTATCGTGTCCTCCAGACTCATTCCATAGTTCTGTCTCTTCTGCAGTATCTCCAACTCCCTCTCCGCTCTTTTATAGTAGTAGCCTGTAATTGATCCAATTTGAATAACTTAAAAAAATATTTTTTTCACTTGCCAAAAGTAACCCAAATTTTCTCTCTCCATACTCCTTGTTTCCTTCAAGTTTCCAGTAGTATTAGGCTTTACTTAGCTGCCTCACTTTCTCAGTTAACCTCTTCAAAGCTCTTCATTCTGGCTTCTGTCTTCTTCATTGTCCTAAAACCAGTGACCAGGAGACAGAGTCGTCTCCGAATTGCCAAATCCAATAAAATCTTTCTGACCTCTCATCAGGTCTCTTGGCTGCAGTTTCCACTGTTGGCCTTTTTCCAGTTTCTTGGCTTTCCCCTTGGCTTCCAGGCACTACCATATTCTTGATTTACTCTTCTCTGTTTCTTGTCCTCACCATCCTTTATCTGTCTTCTCCCCTCCCCAGCTATGCTTGCCAGAGTGATTCACTCAAAGTCAAAGTTTGACTGTGTCACACTTTTTAATATTCTCTTTGGGCAAGCCTCCTCTAACATCATGCCAGCAGCAGGAGAGGGGACATTACCTTAACACCTGCAGGTGGAGGTGAAAGTCCATGTTCCCCACTAGGGACCCATTGACACCATTCTGGCCAGAAAGAGGGAGGTGCACTCTGTTCCTGTTTCCTACTTGGGACTCCAGTAGGGTTGGGGAGGCCTCACTCCTGTTGGAGCATGATGAAAATTCCAGCAGAATGAGTCCTCTGATACCACCCTGGCTTGGAGGGAGAAGGGCGTCTTGTTACTCTTTGTAAGATGGAAGGCCAAGGTTTCTCCATGGCCTCCACTTCAGGGCACATACTTACTGCGGGTGGAAATGAAGTCCCTGTTCCTCATCTAGTCTTTTCTGATTCCAGCCAGAGAGGAAAAATATATCTCTTTACATTTGGGTGAGATTAGAAGTCTAGGCTCCTCTATTTAACCTTTTTTGACAGAGGTGAGCACAAGATGCTGTTTTGTTTTGTTTTGTTTTCTTCTTTCTTTCTGTATTATTTGGCTAGAGAAGGATGTTTGTCTAAAAGTTTTCTATCTCGCTAGGTTGCTCTCTTTCTAGTCCTTTGGCTAGCAGGCTTCTCTCTCTTTTTTTTTTTTAAATTTTTTATTTTTTATAAACATATATTTTTATCCCCAGGGGTACAGGTCTGTGAATCACCAGGTTTACACACTTCACAGCACTCACCAAAGCACATACCCTCCCCAATGTCCATAATCCCACCCCCTTCTCCCAAACCCCCTCCCCCCAGCAACCCTCAGTTTGTTTTGTGAGATTAAGAGTCACTTATGGTTTGTCTCCCTCCCAATCCCATCTTGTTTCATTTATTCTTCTCCTACCCACTTAAGCCCCCATGTTGCATCACCACTTCCTCATATCAGGGAGATCATATGATAGTTGTCTTTCTCTGCTTGACTTATTTCGCTAAGCATGATACGCTCTAGTTCCATCCATGTTGTCGCAAATGGCAAGATTTCATTTCTTTTGATGGCTGCATAGTATTCCATTGTGTATATATACCACATCTTCTTGAACCATTCATCTGTTGTTGGGCATTTAGGTTCTTTCCATAGTTTAGCTATTGTGGACATTGCTGCTATAAACATTCGGGTGCACATGCCCCTTTGGATCACTACGTTTGTATCTTTAGGGTAAATACCCAATAGTGCAATTGCTGGGTCATAGGGCAGTTCTATTTTCAACATTTTGAGGAACCTCCATGCTGTTTTCCAGAGTGGCTGCACCAGCTTGCATTCCCACCAACAGTGTAGGAGGGTTCCCCTTTCTCCGCATCCTCGCCAGCATCTGTCATTTCCTGACTTGTTGATTTTAGCCATTCTGACTGGTGTGAGGTGATATCTCATTGTGGTTTTGATTTGTATTTCCCTGATGCCGAGTGATATGGAGCACTTTTTCATGTGTCTGTTGGCCATCTGGATGTCTTCTTTGCAGAAATGTCTGTTCATGTCCTCTGCCCATTTCTTGATTGGATTATTTGTTCTTTGGGTGTTAGCAGGCTTCTCTTAAGGCTTTTTTTTCCCCTTTCTGTCTGCTTCTGTTGACTTTTCTGGTTTGCCAGCTTTTCTCATACTCACTTTGATGCATCTGCAGCTCAAGAAAAATTAAGGAAATGACTCCCATCTCATTCTTGGGTCTTGTGATATCTCACCAGCCATCCTTCTTTTTTCTTCCTTCTGTTCCTGAACCCAGAAGTCAGATCTGTGTGTCTGATGCACAGTAAGGCAATCTCTAAGTCACCAGGTTTAAAGCAGTAAAAGTTTATTCTCAAAAGAGCAGCCCAAGGAGAAGGCAGGGATTTGGTCAGAAATCTGCCTTGTCTTTGTTGAGCCTAAGGACTATGGAGCTAGCAAGGTATGTGGGAGTTAGGGCAGGTACTGGATAGGCCTTGAAACTTATTTACAAGGAGAGGCTCAAAATTTTTGAGATTGTGTGCTGTTTTGGACATCCAGGCTCCATTCTAGGGCCCTGGTGCATTATATTCGTGTCTGCAGAACAGGTGTTACCAAGTAGCCTCCTTCCCTGGTTCTTGCAGGTAGTATTGGAAAAAAATAACAAAGAACAAGGTTGATAATTTTTGCATGGCTATGGAAGAATGTGCCTATGTGCATCATTGAGATTATAATGAAGGAAAAGCCTAGAGTGGGTTGACATGAATAAAGAAGTGGGAGCCCAGACTTCACAGTGTCTTCTATGTTTATTTCATATGTAATATTCAGTCCCTACTTATTTGTATATTGTAATTTCTTTCTTTTTTCTTTCTTTCTTTCTTTTTTTTTTTTTCTTTTAAGATTTTATTTATTTATTTAACAGAGAGAGAGAGAGGAGAGAGAGATCACAAGCAGGCAGAGAGGCAGGCAGAGAGAGAGGGTGAAGCAGGCTCCCTGCCGAACAGAGAGCCCGATGCGGGACTCGATTCCAGGACCCGAGATCATGACCTGAGCCGAAGGCAGAGGCTTAACCCACTGAGCCACCCAGGAGCCCCTGTAATTTATTTCTTTATAAAATTTTCCTGTGAGAGGCACTTGGGTGGCATAATAAAGTACGTTGGACTCTTGGTTTCAGCTCAGGTTGATGAGATCAAGCCTGGATTGGGCTCTGAGCTCAGTGCAAAGTTTGCTTAATATTCTCATTCCTTGGGCGCCTGGGTGGCTCAGTTGGTTAAGCGACTGCCTTCAGCTCAGGTCATGATCCTGAAGTACCGGGATCGAGTCCCACATCGGGCTCCCAGCTCTATGGGGAGTCTGCTTCTCCCTCTGACCTTCTCCCATCTCATGCTCTCTCTCACTCTTTCTCTCTCTCTCAAATAAATAAATAAAATCTTTTAAAAAAAAAAAAAACAACAACTCTCTCTCCCTCTGCCCCTCCCCTTCCTTCCCTGGCTATGGAGCGTGCTATTTCTCTCTCTAACTCTCTCTCTCTTAAATAAATAAATAAATCTTAATTTTTTTTTTTTCTTGTAAATGAGTGTTAGACATTGTACATTCATATTTTATTAACTGGTTATATATGAATGAGAATGACCAGGATAAACCCATCTGGATAATGGGCGCAATATCTTATTTCAAAGATGCTTTGAGACAGTTTCTGAAACTGAGATCAAAGTGATGTCTGGTCATTATTCTTAGTTTTTCTGTTTAAGTATACAATCTAGATTGAAGCTCTTTGTTTCCATAGCAGCTGAAGGGAAAGAAGTTTTAGATGTAGTTTTTGGAAACCCTTGGAAATAATTCTATAGTATTGCCCACTTTTCTTATACTCTCATTTGTTTGATGCCTGATTTGATCTTTTATTTTTTTGTCTGAATATATAAGAAATGTGTCTTAATTGGAATTATATTCTGATAACAGTTTATTTTTAAAAGCTGTAAATAGTGAAAGATTTAATAAATTCAGAGATTGAAATATGATTCTTTTTCTCACAAAAATGGTTAATTTCAATAAAATAAGTGTGGTATGGAAATTGATTTATTTAAAATAATGGCATACAAGTTGAAAACCGATTTGCCAAATTGTTAGCAAATACCTATGCTGTATGGCGTCTTCATGTTCTCAATATTTTATGTTTTGTTAATGAACATGATTGCATCTTTTATTTGGTAAAAACTTGAGAAGGCATAGCCAAGCATCCTGTTGCTCAATTATTATTAACTACTTTGGGAAATAAGTCATTTGTAGCATATCCTCCTTTGTCTCTTGCACACTATTTCCAAGCAGATTTTGCAGTAGAGAGGTAAGGAACATTTGAGAACACCAGAATGACAAATTTTTAGGCTGTTTACTATAGATACCCTTATAGTTTAGCTACAGTTTGGGATCGGATTAGGATTCTACTGCATTGAACTATGTAATCACACATGCACTTTGATGTGTGTTGGTACCATTTGTCTGCAACATGTGCTGTTGGTATTTGAAGAGGTAGTAGATGTTTAGTGTGTTGTTTTCTGAATAATCTGTGGGAGATTCAGTATATACATAAGCTGCAAATAGCAGTGCATGGGAAGATCTGCTAGGTTTTACAGACCAATGATATCATGGGAATTCATGATTCTTGTTGGTCATGGTTTCCATAGATTCTTCTTCATTGTTGTCATTGCTGTCAACATTTATTGGGAGATTACTCTTTTGTCAGATGCCTTACTAGAGGTTTTGCATGCATTACCACAATTAACTCATCCATCAACCCTGTGTGATAGTTATTACCATCATCCTTGTTTTACAAATGGGAAAAATGAAAAATTAGGGAAGTCCATTTATCTCAAGTCACACAACAAATAAATTGTAAATCTGAACCCCAGAGATCACATGTAACCATTGCAGGGTATTGTCTCTTGTGAAAGAGACATAGTTTTAGTGAGGCTTTAAAAGAAGGGCCAATATTAATATGCAAAGTATGCCTAGGAGATCAGCGTGGATGTTGCCATTAATTTGAAATAGGTTCCTGAATGCAAGTATTGGATGAAATTACTTCACAATATTGTTACATAATTATAGCATATAAAAGGTTGGTGAATTTATAAGTGGGGAAATTTTCTTAAGTACAGAATTGGGTTAAAGATTATTCAGATAGCCTAAATTTTCCGAATGTCCTCTATTGACAGTGGTCTCTGAGGGAGTTTGGTGATGAGGTGGCAAGGGACAAGAGAACATTTTCCACTTTTTTTTTTTTCTTTTTGAATCCTAAAAAGTGATTGGAGAACTTTGTGTGATTTGCTGAGGCATTTTTCTTTCCATGTTTATTAGAAAATTACTTATATTTGCCGAATTCTTCTAGGGAAGGGCAGCTATAGGTCCTCTCTTTGTGTCTTGAGGCAGTGTTGGTTTTGTTTAAAATTTGGAAGTGGGCAAATTTCACATGTGGTCAGAAGCAGATAGCTCAGCAACATGGCTTGATTAAAATGTTATCTATAGGTTCTGCGGTTTTAGGATTTAATAACTTTGAAACGGAATGGTTGGTATTATTACACTGTTATCAGAAATGGCACAATTGATGCCTATTTCCTTTAAAATATTAAAGATTAGATTTTACTCTTCTAATAGAAAAGCAGAATGAATGTGTTTTCTCTAGAGTGTAGATATTTTTAGCAGGTTTATAGAATTGTGTGTCAGAAAATGATGGGCCCTGGCTACAACTCAGAAAAAGGAGCCTCTGTGACAGAAACTCAGTAAAGAGGCTGAAGGAGAAGAAATTTGTTAATTTGAGAATAGAGGGATGGCTAAAGGAATAGCTTCTTTTATTGAACTTAGGCTCAGGTCCTTGCATTATATCCCAAAGGCAGGTAATACTTCACCTATATATGGGAGAAGATAAAGAGGCAGATTAGAGAGTAGCATACTCAATTTGGTTTTTTTAAGCAGTAAGTCAGAGGTTATATAGATGTTCAATTATAATATAAAAGACTGTCAAAAAGCAACCATCAAACATTAAACACTATTGAGTATTACTGGTTTAGGGGAATACGAAGAACATGGCTTAGATAAGTTTTAGAGGAGTTAAATACCTGTAACTATAGAATTTATTGCTTCTTTTAAAATACTCTTCTCCAGCAAATTTAAGGAATTTGATACACATGCAGCAATTCACTCATTGTGTGAAAGAACACTATAAAATGCAAATAGTAGATCAATGAATACATAATAGAATAAGTTTCTTATATGTTTTTAGGCTTGTAAATATTCCTTAAGTGGGAAATTTAAGTGAGTGTTAAGTTGAATTAGGTACCATTCATGTCTCCAGATAGTCTAAGTTTTTCTTTCTGGGAGGGAAAAAAAAAACCAACCCAAACCAAAACCAAAACCAAAACAAAAAAACAAAAAAAAAACCCAAAACTAGAAACTGTTTTTTTAATCCATCCAAGAGCTGGTGGAAGAAGAGGCCCTTAAGGAATTGTGTGAAGATGAAAGAACATTTGGTGTGCTGAGGCAGATGGCATTTTATTATATGATTCTGTTTTGGAATGGACTGGGTGATAGATGGCTGTGCTTTAAGCTAGTATTCTGGAATTGGTGAAAGATTGGAAATTATGTCATATCCACATAAGGAAAATCTAGCAGAATAAAGCATTGCGATAATTAAAGGCCACTTAATGGAATTAGATGGAAGTGTTAAGTGTTTGAAATAAGTTGCAGTAAGCCAACTGGTTTTCTTTGAGTAGAATAAGTGTGTGTGTGTATGTGTTAAGCATATACTGGACATAGGTAAAGAATGAAAAACAGTGCAGACTTGGTTCACTGTTTTTTATTATCTGTGCTCTTCATTGCCATTGGAGACTTAACTTTAGATTGGGGAGGTAACAAGAGTTTTAGGCAACTAAATAAGGACACCTAGGTGGCTCAGTCTGTTAAACATCTGCCTTCGGCTCAGATCTGGGATTGAGCACTGCAATGGGCTTTCTGCTCCACCGGAAGCTTCCTTCTCCCTCTGCCTCTGCCTCTCTCTCGGTCTCTCATGAATAAATAATAGAAAAAAAAAAAGAGTTATAGGCAATTAAATAATTCCCATAGCATCTGCAAAATGCAATCATAAAGTAAATAGATGATGCTTTAGGAGTGCTGGCTAGGGCACCTAAAGGAGTCTACATGTAAGGGCCTATTCAGCCAGTGCGGCCCCACCCCGGTTGAACTGCCATTTTGTTGTAAAACTTAAATTGACTTTGCCACCTGCCCAGGGGAACTTACTTAAAAACAAGTCCCGGAAACCAGTCCCAGGTAACAAAGGCCACATACAAGGGTGGGTCAGGCCAGGTGGAGGTATTCTATCAGTGGGGGCGCATACTGTCTCCTAGCTACCAAGAAGTATGGGCCCTGCCCTTTGGGCACATTTTGGGTGCCAATTCTGAACTAGGTAATAGGCTGGTTCAAATATCTACTAGGGTAAATTGTAATTCAGTTGGTCGCCTAGCATCATTGTGGAGTTTCCTGTGTGTGTTACAATTTCATTGGCCACCTGTGTGTGGCCAGGCCCAACCACATGGCATTTGCTCTATAAAAGTTAGTCTGGAGAGCAGGGAGGGGTCATCCTCTCTGTTGGGGTGGCCCAGACCGGTCTGTTTGACGGTCAGTCTGATTCCTGATGCTTGGCGTGAAATAAAGCTTTGCTTGACTTTCACTTTGTATCAGTCTCGCTCCTTTAATCATGGACCCATTATTGGGGTACCCAATTTTGGGGGGACCCAACATACAGAAGTCAAGGTTGTCTTCAGTAGGAAGGGGCATGTTAGTTGAGGTCTAACAAATAAGTAGTATATGGCCAAGATTCGGGGAAGAAGGATCTCGAAGTGTACAGGGCTATATAGCAAACAACACCTCCAAAGCCTAAAAAAAGAACATTTATTTGAGTAAGTATAAGTTAAATGGGATATTGTGATTTATAATAAGAAATACATACTCGGTTTTTCTTCTGTGTTCCTGTCAGAGCTCCTAAAACTTTTGGAATTTCCTGAGTACAGCCATTAAGGTCTTTTGTTATGTTAATGAAGTGATTTTTCAAATTTACCTAAGGATGGGAGCTGGTTGTCAGGAAACTAACCCTGTGATTAGATGGCTATAACTTTCTCTTCCACTCCCACTGACCTTCCAGAAGGGAAAGGGGGGCGTGGAATCCATTGCCAGTGGCCATTGATTTAAACATGTAATTCAGTCTCTGTAAAAACTCTGAAGGACTAGGTCAAAGAGCTTCCTGGTTGGTGAACTCTAGGAAATTTGGGAGAGCACTGAGCTCAGAGAGAACATGGAAGCTCCTCAACCTTTCCCAGTACGTTACCCTGTGCATCTCTTCTGTCTGGCTCTACCTGAGTTATCTCCTTTGGGATAAACTGGTAATCTAACAACTATGATATTTTTGTGAGTTCTGTGAGCTGCTCTAGCAAATTAATTGAACTCAAGGAGGCTATGAGACTTCTGCTGACAGCCAGTTTGTTAGAAGTGCAGGTAGCAACCTAGATTTGCAACTGGCATCTTCTGTCCAAGGAAGGGAGGATTGGAATCCCCAGCCTATAACTGGTCAGTCAGAAGTACGGGTAACAACCTGGGCCTGCAGTTGGTGTTTGAAGTGGAGAGGGGACTGTCTTGTAGGATTAAACCCCTAACCTGTGGTATCTGATATTATCTCTGGTTCTAGTGTCAGAATTGCTTGTGCTGTGTGGGAGGGAACTCCTGCACCCACCCCACCCCACCCCCCAACTTTGGAATTGGGTCAAGAGATCCAAAAGATTAAGTATGTTTGGAAAATACAGTAAAAGAGAAAGCATCAAGAAAAGTGGGTGTAGGGGCGCCTGGGTGGCTCAGTGGGTTAAAGCCTCTGCTTTCAGCTCAGGTCATGATCTCAGGGTCCTGGGATCGAGCCTCGCATCGGGCTCTCTGCTTGGTGGGGAGCCTGCTTCCCCCTCTCTCTCTGTCTGCCTCTCTGCCTACTTGTGATCTCTCTCTCTGTGTCAAATAAATAAAATAAAAAAATCTAAAAAAAAAAGTGGGTGTAATGAGAATAGTAGTGGCTTAGTACACATATCCTGTAAACTACTGTGTTAAGTTTGGATTTATTCGAAAAGCAATAGTAAGTCATTTAAAGGTTTTTAAAAGGGCAGATAGGACATCAGAGTTTCATTTAAAGCATAGCGTGGCTGCAGTGTTGGAGAATGGAATCAACAGATAAAAGACATAGGCAGGTTTTTGGATAGCTAAAGCAGCAATCCGGGAGAGAAGTTATGGTGACCTGAATTCAGATAATGAGAGACATGAAATGGACATAACTAATAGAAATTTAGCAAGTAAAAGATAAAGGTTAAGAATGGATAGAGGGTTTGAAAAATAAAGGGTGGTCAAGGCTGTTGTCTGGGTTGTTCCTTTGAAATAGTGGTATCAGTTGTAGACTGGTTTGAGGGTGGTATCAATTATTAAGCTAGAAATTAAAGGAGGTTAATGCTGAGTTCAGGTGGATACACATACATAAACGTGAAAGCGCACTTGAAGTGTAGGGTTTGGAGTAAGATATGTGCTACCTGTAATGGTTTCATTAGCATGTAGGTGATAACTGACTTTAGAAGTTAGAAGAGCTCACCTAGGGGGAGAGGATATGGAGTACAACAGACAGGAGATTTAGGATAAAACCCTGAGGAATGTCTGCATGAAAGAAGAGAAAAGAAAAGTCTACAAAATGGACTAAAAGGACTTTCCTAGAATATAGATAGGAAAGATCAAGTAAGTTCAGTGTCAGATAGAGTATTGGGATGATGAAGGATTTGGTTAATATTTTCAAGTGCTGCAGATAGGCCAATTAAAACAAAGATTATACATTTCTTTTTTAATATTTAATTTTAATTAATTAATATATAGTGCATTATTAGTTTCAGGAGTAGAATTTAGTGATTTGTCAGGTGCATGTAACACCCAGAGCTCAAACATCACATGCCCTTCTTAATGCCTGTCACCTGGTTACCCCATCCCCATCCCTCTCCTCTCCAGCAGCCCTCAGCTTGTTCCCCATAGTTACAAGTCTCTTATGGTTTACTTCCCCCTCTGTTTTTATCTTATTTTATTTTTCCTTCCCTTACCCTATGTTCATCTGTTTTGTTTCTTAAATTCCCCATATGAGTAAAATCATATGGTATTTGTCTTCTCTGACTGGACTATTTTGCTTAGCAGTAATACACTCTAGTTCCATCCATGTCATTGCAAATCACAAAATTGCATTTTTGATGGCTGAATAATATTCCACTGCACTACTTTTTTAAATATACTTATATATATTATATATTTTATATATTCATATATGTACATTTTATTTTACATAGTATATATATAATTTTAATTTTCTTAAGTGCCTTTTGAAAGGCAGAAGTATACACACACCACATCTTCCCTATCCATTCATCCGTCGATGGATATCTGGGCTCTTTCCTTATTTTGGCTATTGTGGACATTGCTGCTATATACATTTCTTCTAATGGATTTGGCAAAAAAGAACAAATCAACAGAGGTGATGAAGAAAATCTCAAATTTCTTCAACCTGAGGAGTGAATAGTAAGGCTATGAGAGAATGAGGTTGGAAAACTCTTTGAGAAACTTCAGCTTCATAGAGGACAAGAACTAGGAGTAATTTGTTAAACTACGAAAAATTAAAAATATTCAAATATTTTCACCTAAAAACAGCAATTTTGTACGGTTTAATATATGTGGGGGAGAGAGGCATTTAAGGGTAGTGGTTAACAGCATAGGTGCTGGAACTAGACTCCCCAAGTTCCAATTTTATTCTTATAATTAAAGCTCTGTATTATTTTGGTGAGTTACTTTCACCTCTATGTGCCTCTTTTCCTCATGTGTAAAATACACGAATAGTTCTAGGCTAACAAGACAATGACAGCCAAGCATTATTGTTTCTTTTGCTCACTTTAAATTACAGTGTGATTCCTAGACTGCTCCATCATCTCTGTTTCCCATTCCCTCTGCTTCCACCTTGCTCCTTTTCTTAGCTTTACATGGACCGTCCTAATACAAAACTACATCTCATATCAAAAAATTGTCAGTTTAATCCCTACTCTTTTTCCCAGACTGTCTTTGAACTTGAGTCTTTCCTTATCCCAAATCCATTGCATGCACCTGTTGTTTCGTTTGACTGTTCTTATTGACTTGCTGGCATATACAACTTTGTTGACCATTGCCCCTTTCTAGATATACTTTCCCCCTTGAATATGTGATTCTACCATCAATATAGGAATTTACCACTTTCGTTCTAATCAGTGAAGCTATGATGAACCATGAGCATAAGATGGGTGCCAAATCTATGATACTCTTCGATCCCTTAAAACTTGTACTATGAGCATTTTTCCACACTGAGTAACATTATAATGTGAAAAGATACATGAGTTCATTTCAGGACCGGAGGAAATACTGTGTTGGTCCTGAAAGAAAACATGTGCTTATGCAAAATTTTAATTATACATTTCAAGGTTAAACATTCCTTTTGAAACATTTAGTGTGTGTGTGTGTGTGTGTGTGTGTGTGCGTGTGTGTGTATGGTTATTTCTTAGTCTGGAATGTGGTAAAACAGGTTTGAGTACTATTATAGCAGAAAGAACACATCAAGAGAAGTCAAAATACTAGTGTTTGAGTCCCAGATCTGCTATCTCTTTGCTTTGTGACTGTGAGCAAATTTCTAAATCTCTTGAACCTGTATTTCCTAATTTATCAAACAGGCAGGCTCTTATTGGCTATATCATAGCTCAACCAATCATCTCATGAATCCTATGCAAGGGTACATTTAGTACATATCCAATGGCAGAAATCAGTGAAGATTCTTATCTTTACTCCACTTTGCCTGGTTTGCTTACTTTAAAGATATTGAGGCAAATTTTATAAACAGTGAAATATGGTTTTTAGGTATACAATTTGATGACTTTTGATAATTGTATAATCTTGTGTAAGTAATACTCTTGGCATAGTGGAGAACATTTCTTTCCCTCAGCCCGGAGACTTTCCTTACGACCCCTTCCCATTAATCTTCATTTCCTTTGCCGGCCACTATCGTGTTTTCTACTGTTTTAGATTACTTTGACTCTTCTTCAACTTTATGTAAATGGAATAATAGACTGCGTACACTTCCTTCTTAAGATCAGTGTTATTTTTGAAGTCATCCATAAGTGTTTTTGCACTTATCAATAATTTTTTTTTTCTTGCTGAGTAGTGTTCCATTGTATAAGTATGTCATAATTTGTTTATCCAATCCCTTGTGGATGGACATTTGGGCTATTTTCGGTGTTACTGTATTATAAATAAGCTGCTACGAATGTTCCTGTGCACTATTTTGTTGAACAAATGTTCTCTTTACTTGGAGTGGGATTTCACGGTCTTAGAATGTCTATGTGTAGTTAGCCTTATTTTATAAGGTATTGCCAAATATTGCTTTAAATCGATTGAAATATTTCACCTTCCATCAGTGATCTATGAAGACTCTAGCTGTTCCACTTCCTGGCCAACATTTGAAGTTCTCAGTCTTTTTAACAACAGTTATGCTAGTGGTTTCAAGTGCTAACTTAACCTTGGTGTTCGTTCGCATTTCCTTGATGATTGATGATGCTGAGCATATTTTCATGTACTTTTTGACCATTTGTATGTATTCTCTTATTTGAAATAATTCATTGGAATGTTGACAAATTTTATTTAGATTATTGATCTTTTTATTGTTGTGGGAGTTATTGATATGTTCTGGATTTTCATCTTTTGTTAGATATATGTACTGCAAATATTTTCTCCCAGTATGTGGTTTAGCTTTTAATTTTATGAAGTGTCTTTGGAAAGGAAGAAGTTATTAATTTTTCCTGAAGTCCAGTATTATTTTTTTCTTTATGCTTAGTGTTGTTTGTATTCCCTCAAAGAAACTTTTGCCTACCTCAAGGTACCAAAGATCTCAATGTTTTCTTCTAGAAGCTTTATGGTTTTAACCTGTAAGTAGAAATAGAAGTGGTTTTTCTATATCATGTCAAGTAGGGTCACAGTGCTTCCTTTTCTTTTAAGATTTCGATACCCAGTTGTTTTAGAATCATTTGCTGAAAAGCTTTAACTTTGCTCATTATTGTGTTTAAATGTTGGAAGATAGAATGCAAATAGGATGACTGTATAGTGCTTAAATGCATGAAATGTAGGAAAAGATCATAATGTTTAAGTATGTGAACTGCCTTACAATATTGGCCCTCCCAAAAGGAAATGACTACCTTAGAATTATTAAGCTTGATATGGGTTTATACTGTGCTTTTAAATTATGTATAACTTTGGTGCCTGGGTGGCTCAGTGGGTTAAGCCTCTGTCTTCAGCCCAGGTCATGATCTCAGGTCCTGGGATGGAGTCCCGGATCGGGCTCTCTGCTCAGCAGGGAGCCTGCTTCCCCCTCTCTCTCTGCCTGCCTCTCTGTCTACTGGTGATCTCTCTCTCTCTGTGTCAAATAAATAAATAAATAAAATCTTTTAAAAAATAAAATAAAATTATGTGTAGCTTTATGAAATGTTTGCCCTTTCCTCATAATTTAGAACATGATCCTTGAAGAAATATGAATATGCTTTTCTTATTATTATTGAGAAGACAACTAGCTAGCCATCTTAGAAGCCTTGGTGTTTACTGAATCTGACAAGTATAGCGTTCTACCAATAAAGATGGAAGGTATTTGCTGCTTATGAGCAGTAGTGATGGCTATTAAAACTTGAACAGTTGCACAGTCTTGAGTTGCAGCGTAGTATCACAAAACAGTAGGGTCTAGTGTACACATTAAATATTTCATTTAAAAAGGCCTTATAATTTTAGATAATAGGTTATATGCCTTTCCTATTTTTTCAAGAAAAAAGCATATTGTACTGAAACAATATATTGTGCAGAATTGACAACCTTACCCTGGGTGAGAAAGGTATACTGGTAGACGAACAGTGGAGACCTACATCTACATCCACAGTGATAGCCCATTTATTATCTCTTGATCTTCAATGGCATAGTAACTGCCAGCATTGCTATCACCCTGAAATGTGACATAAAGTTTTTGAAATTGCCCAAGGGCGTAAGTGCCTGGTGACTTTACATTAATCCCTAAAGCATAGGTACCAAACCACTATCATTTCGTAAACACGTAGGTACTCATCATGTCAACACTAATAACCAAAAGGAAGATTTAACAATGATCCAGACTGACAGACTAGAACAATGCTGGCATCTGACAAGGTAATTCTTGGGGGAGTGTGTTTATATGGGCAAGAAAGCAACTCCCTGAAGGAAAATGATAACGTTGTGGGGTTTAGAGATGCAGTGGACAATTTCTGTTTGCATTTGGACAGGAATAAAAATGGATTTAGATTCTATCAAGTGATATAGCATTGTGAAGTATCAAAATGTGTTCCCATGGGGGTATTTAGAACCTCCTATAGAAAGTTGTGAGAAAAATGGGGCTCCTGGGTGGCTCAGTAGGTTAAGCCTCTGCCTTTGGCTCGGGTCATGATCTCAGGGTTTGGAATCGAGCCCCACATCAGGCTCTCTGCTCAGCAGGGAGCCAGCTTCCCCCTCTCTCTGCCTGCCTCTCTGCCTACTTGTGATCTCTCTCTCTCTGTCAAATAAATAAATAAAATCCTTTTTTAAAAAAAAGAAAGTTATGACAAAAGGAAAAAAGTTATTGTTTTCCTCAAAGGATATAGATTGATATGTCCTTGGAAATGGAGATTTTGGTTAGATGACCCATGAATATTCATTTTATCTTATATTTTAAAAATTTCATCATGTTAGACAATAACTCCTTATGTTACCATAAAGAAAAATGGTTTTTGAAATTTATCTTAATAGTATGTTAGAGTGTATGATTTATGTTAACAGTATAAAAACTTACTAACAGTGTCTAAGCAGTATATTAACAAAGAGATATAAACTGTCTTTTTATATATGTATCAAACTTTTACAACATTAGTCAGTTTAAGATTCACAGTGAGTGGGGCGCCTGGGTGGCTCAGTGGGTTAAAGCCTCTGCCTTCGGCTCAGGTCATGATCCCAGGGTCTTGGGATCGAGCCCCACATAGGGCTCTCTGCTCTGCGGAGAGCCTGCTTCCTCCTCTCTCTCTGCCTGCCTACCTGCCTACTTGTGATCTCTCTCTTTGTCAAATAAATAAATAAAATCTTTAAAAAAAATTCTTTAAAAAAAGATTCACAGTGAGTGAATAGGAGAGAATAAAGTCTCTGATGCATCTAATGTTTAGCATTAGTAGCTCATTTTGACCACTCCCAATTAGAAATGAAAAAACAAGTACAACTTTCTTAGATGTAATTTGCTTTCTAGTCCCTAATACCAAATATTATATTGATGTTTTGGAATCTTCTTTAAAATTGTTTTGACCCCTGTTCTCTTAAAACCCCAGTCCCTTTCTTAGTGCTGTTACAGACCCTTGTTCACCTGGCTGCAACCAAATGGATAAGAGTGGCTACCTAACTCTTTCTGGTAAGAAACTGGCATTAAAACTGGGAAAAAGCCAACAAGTTTGGACTGGTTCCTAGTACAGAGGAAATGTAAACTCTGGAATTGTAGGTCTAATCTTCCGACAGAGCAAAACAGATATACAGAGTGAGGCCAATATGAGAGATAAGTTCCTGAATTTCCTTTCTGAGGATGTCAAGGGGCCCAGCTGTCCTTGTTTCCTTGAGACACTCCAGAATTTGTCCAAGATACACACTTTTCTGATAATTATTTAAGATACTTCCAATTGCAAGTAAAATAACTTGGACTAAGGGAAAATAGAACTGGTCTGAGTATACTAGCAATCTCTTGGGATGTTTTAGTTTGGGCTCCCATAAAAGCAGATCCTGAGATGAGGATTTGAACGTAGGAACTTACTTTTACTAGATAATTGTCAGCATTGAAATGGATTAAAATGCCAGAGCAACTTTTTTAGTCTCTAAAGAGTTAGGATTTTTCC
Source organism: Mustela erminea (assembly GCF_009829155.1). Lineage (NCBI taxonomy): Eukaryota > Metazoa > Chordata > Mammalia > Carnivora > Mustelidae > Mustela > Mustela erminea. The sequence continues at coordinate 104,889,082 of NC_045617.1, read as the reverse complement.
TTGTTTGTTTGAATGCTGGTAAGTCTAATTATAATTTTATGTAAGTTAAAATGCCTATATAATATACACTATTATTTAAAGTGTTTATTTTTAAAAACCTATTAATCCTAAGAAATGGAAATAAAGACAAAGAACACAGTTATTAGTTTGTCCTATGCTCTGTTGACATCTTCATTGTTAATGGTATGTTAGAATAAATATGCATTTTGGATTTGCCCTGTATTCCTTTTTGGGTGAAGTTAAGTCCAAACTTATTTACCAATAGTTGTGTGCATAATGTCTTACAATTTTCTCCAGAAATAGACCTTGAAAAAATATTAAAGTTCAAGTAATTTATTTTGGAGCTGCTCTCAAGAAATGGGGAAGTTAGACATGAAGGAAGCAGCCCAAAAAAAAGGTTTGTTTTTTTAAAGCAAATTATTAGTTGAGGCAACTGATGCTTAATCACACCAGGAAATTTTGGAAGCCAGCGTAAACTATATCCACACTGAGGGATGAAGGAGCTAGAGCTCTAGCTCCTTCATCCAAATTTGATTTCACACCGAATCCTATTAGTTATTGGTTGAAAGTAGCTCCTCGGCGGTATTATTTCTTGATGTATCATTCTTGTCACTTGGGGCCCAAAAGCGGGCCCTTAATAGCCAGTGCTAGCCCTTAGGCAGGAAATTTATAGACCTTTGCTATTGGAAGTTCAGCAGGTGTGCCTTGATATTGAAAGGATGAGGGAAATTAGGCGAGCACAGACTCTACTGTGGCCTCGGTTGCTATAATGTAATGGATTGTTACATAATCCATTTTTTTTTATCAGTTTAAGACAGACAAAACATGCAAGAATCCCTTGTGAGTTAGAAAAGAGTTGGCTAAATAAGGAGGAAGAAGGTTTGTCTACCCAACCTCTTCCTGCCCCCCGCAAAACAACAAATTGATAAACACGAATGAGGTTTGAAGAGTACCTCCTCTGAAATGTTTCTATATGAATGAACTTTAGAATAATGCTGCTCTTTATTGAACTGAGGCAAAATATTTTAGCTGCCTGATAACAGCCTGCCATATTACAAATCACCAAGGTTACAAGGTTACACAAGGTGCCTGTAGAAAAAGCTAAATGAATTACTTCAAATAGTATGTTTGTATTCAAAGGGAAAAGCTGCACATTTGGTAGTGACAGTCTTTTCTGTTGATTTCAAAAGGCCCATTGCCACACTTTGCCTTTCCATTTGCTGCTGGGAGTCGAAAGCCTGCCGTGAGCAGGTGAATAGAAGATACTCCTAATTGAGAAAGAAAATAAGAAAAGAATTTTTGTGAAACAGTCACAAGGTCTCTCATCTGACTATTGTAATATTTATAGACTCTCAGTTTGGTTAAACAAAGTGCAATTGAAAATATAACATTTAACTATAATTCGTTTTCTTAACCCCTCCTCAATTAATTTTCTTATTAGAAAAAAAATCCCATACTTTTTGATCCTTTTTTATGTGTTAAATCTAGAGGAGTCTATCTAATTTAACTGCTAATGATATGCCTCAAAAAAGGCACACATAAACACATGTCTGTATACACGCAGATGGCATTAGGGGAGGGATACGGACACATACATACACACACATGTTACAGTAGTGCTGGTGTTTATTCCTATCAAGGTGGAAGCATAAGTTGGCTTGTAGCTGGGAGGAGACAGCTGCCCATTCGGCCACGGTGGTATGCAGGGGACAACTTTTTCAGTGGTTTGTTTTACCCTTACCTTGTGTCATTCTGATGGCTTACCATATGGGCAAGATCAATTAAGTTCATTTTCTGTCTAAATACTGTTTTAGTGTATATTGTACCACAAATACTTTTAAGGACGCCTGTTATCTCTCTTGGTTTACTTAACAGTGTTTCAGGTAAAACTTTTAGCTTATTGCTTCTCTCTGGTAGTTTGTGAACCCCAGCTCATTAAAAAATACCCTTCTTTTTACCGATAATAGCCAAAGTGCAAACAAACTTCCTGTTATTATTCCATTGGGTCTATTGTGTTTAGAGTTTATTTTCATATTAAGTAGTTGAAATTGTTGGTCTGATTAGTGAGTAGGAGTATTGCTATTTATTCAGTTCTTTGTCATGAGAAATTAGATTTGTGGGATCTCTGGAAAGACAGTACAACCTTGGATGACACTTAATCTTTGAGTTCCTTTTCAACACAAAGATTCAGTTTTTCTAATAAGGAACAGGAAAAAAGATAGGCTCAGTAAATTGGATGATAAAGGAAATAATGAACTAAAAATGTAGATTAAAAAAAGAAAGAGGAAAAGGCAAGGTGACCAATCAGTAAAGTTAGAATTATGTGGTTATAAACTTCTACTATAATTATCTCAGTAATTACAAAGCCAATCCACTATCACATTTCACAGTGAGAATAAGATAACTTGAAAGCTGAGAACAGTTCTGTGTGGGTTCTTGCAAAAAGGTCTGTAGAAATATGTAAGGCTGGAGAATGTAAAGGAATGTAAAGGAATGTAAAAAAAGAGAATAGCCTACCTGTGTGTGATCTTTTGTAGTGTCAGAACCTTAAGGGTAGCGTCAAGAAGCCAACAAGTTAAACGTGTGAATCACTGTGTGAAGACATAAACTGTTTCTTCTGAAATGAATATGACAGCTATAATATAGTGCATGGTCAAAAAATACTGATATATGTCTTTGGATCTTAGAGTATTTGATGACAGGAATGGGTAATGAGCATTTTTTGGTATGACAGGTCCCTACCAAGAGAGCAGGTCCCTGAAAAACTGTTAATTGTTATTTTTTAAAACTGACATTAAAGGGGCGCCTGGGTGGCTCAGTGGGTTAAGCCTCTGCCTTCGGCTCAGGTCATGATCTCCGGGTCCTGGGATAGAATCCCACATCGGGCTCTCTGCTCAGCAGGGAGCCTGCTTCCCTTCCTCTCTCTCTGCCTGCCTCTCTGCCTACTTGTGATCTCTCTCTCTGTCAAATAAATAAATAAAATCTTTAAAAAAAAAAAAAAAACAACTGGCATTAAAATCTTGGATGTAAAGGAAGCATAGTAAAGTTTCCAGCTAATATTTTTTCAGCAAGCAATATGACTCAATCACTTCTTATATATAACTCTTTTTTTTTAATTACCTGATTTTAGCTGATTATGAAGAGTATATATTGTTAATATCCTTTCATTTATTTGGCTAGATGCCCACTTAAGTTGTCGTATTAAGTCAGACTTAATTTATTTTTTTAAAAGATCTATTTATTTATTTTAGAGAGAGAGAGTGAGAGAGAAAGAGCGAGTAGGGAGAAGGGCAGAGGGAGAGAAAGAATCCTGTAGCAGTCTCCCTGCTGAGCACAGAGCCTGACGCTGGGCTAGATCTAGGACCCTGAGATCATGGCCTGAGCCAAAATCAAGAGTTGTTTGCTTAACCAACTGAGCCACCCAGGTGGCCCTCAGATTTCCTTTAAATGAGAAATAATACATTGTTGGGTTTTCTTCTTTTTATTGCATTATGTATGTAGCTGTGTATTTGACCGTACTTTTTGAGAAAAAAAGCTTCCCTTCGTTCTTTTATTTGCTAATAGGACAGTGATGTCCTATGATTTTCATCCTGAGGGCTCAGATTTTATCTCTGAAATTAAAGCAGTTTCTGACTTGCACAATTGTGAACAACTTGTCTTAGTGCATGAATTAATTGTAAATACGACTCTGTGGGCACAGATATAAGAACAATGACTAGAGAGGTCATTTAAACCTAAGGCTTCGTGCACATTTTTGTAAAGTATTGAATATGAAGCAGTAACTAAGAGAATCTAGGAGATAGATGTTATTATTTAAAGATGCCTGATTTCATAAGTAGAAGAAGTGTTAGCTACATAGCTTGTAAAGAGATTCTCAAATTTTTGTGTTCTAGAATGTAGTTGGGAAAAATATGTGTATGTTTGCAGTGGTCTTAGTGATGCAGTAATATTTTAGAATGGCAAAATGTGAAAACAATTGATATTAATTATTCCAGTTGGAATTAAGATATTATCACCCTGTTAGGCAAAAATAACATATTGTTTTCACTGCAGTGGACCTGAATCATGTGTGGATAATATTTGGTTGCAACAATATGCAGCAACTCATATTTTTAAAAATATTTAAAAATAGTATAGTTGATAATTTGTGTAATAGAAAAAAATGAGTTGGTATTACAACAGAGGATCCTGCTGGATCCTCAAAATGCCTAAAAAAGAAGCTGGGTCTTTAGTTATGAAAAACATTCAACATCTTATGCTGAATTATACATTTATAAAAATAATTTATGAAATTTCTCCAGAAAGTAAATGCGATAGTTTTATTATGAAAATTTTATACCACTGCATGTGCTTTTGAAAATTAGGTTGAACAAAATATACTTACTACAACTGATGTAGAAAATGCAAATATGAAATTCTAAGTTACTAATGAAAACTTGCTTGGAAAATTCAGTGAGTGGCAGTGTATGAATATCAGGTTTGTTTCATACAAGTTTTATGTTTATACTTAAATTTGATCTCTTGCTTTTTGTTTGCCTGCCTGCAAGTTTTAAAGGTAGGCATGATGAAATGTCAGTGTGACACAGGTAAAGCAGACTAAGGCACCAGTTTTATGTATATTTGATTTTAGAGAACATTTTCTCTCTAGAGAAAATTCTTAATCTATTTTTTATATATTGTGGCTTATTTTTCTACTGAGGTTCATTCATTTACTTATAGTTACTTTTGTATATTACATATACCATATAGGTGCTTTTGTATATTAAATATATGCTAATAATCTAACTTAGCATGTATTTATCAAGTGTAACTATGATGTAAGCACTGGGCTAGATTTTAATACACCAAGGTGATAAAACAATCCCAGCTAAAAATAAACTCTTCAAACCCCATGAAATTAGAATTTCAGAATTTCACATATGGTGTTGGATTAGATTCCAATTGAGGTTTCATGAAGTTTTGTACATTTTATTTATTTATTTTTTAATTTTATTTATTTATTTGACAGTAGATGGAGAGGCAGGCAGAGAGAGAGAGAGAGAGGGAAGCAGGCTTCTTGCTGAGCAGAGAGCCCGATGCGGGACTCGATCCCAGGACCCTGAGATCATGACCTGAGCCGAAGGCAGCGGCTTAAACCACTGGGCCACCCAGGCGCCCCAGTTTTGTACATTTTATTAAAAGCTGTATTTCAAGAATTTAATTTTTAACTTTATTTCTACTTTTATTGTTTAAATATGTAAATTAACATAAAATGTTTGATTTTGCTGATAGTGATAGGTTAGCCCAGTGACAGAACCTCAGATGGTATGGCTGATAGATGTGTTTTAATGTAATTTCAGTGGAAGTTCATGTGTCTGGTTATAACAAAACGGGAATTACTTTTAAGATTTTATTGATGTAAGTGATAGAAATTCACAGTGGAGTTCTGAGTCCTCACTTCTGATGTCTTGTACTAGAAGAGTACTGTATTTCCAGAGCTATTCAGATATTCATATCTAAATACTGAGTATGCCTCCTGCCACTTCTTGATAGAATTAACAAAATAAATGAGGGGATTTTAATTTTTTTTTTCAGTTTTTAAATAATTATATCAAAGCTTCAGTGAAAAACACTAGTACGTGCCCATGCCTTTAATTAGCTATTTATGGGGACTTGGGATAGAGAAAAATCTCATTGTTACCTGTTTTCAGAATATCCATTGGAGGATATTGAATTGGATCATGGGCTATTTAATGCCACCAAATACAAAATAAAGATAGTAGTCATGAGCTTAGAATTAATGTTTGTTGGATTAAAATGAATAAATTCCAAAAATTAATATATTTTTAGTCTATTACTTGTGGACCAGATGGATAATATATGATTTTAAAGATTTTTATTTATTGTTTATTTGAGAAAGAAAGTGTGTTCATGGGGGAGGAGGGAGGGGCAGAGGGAGAGACTCTCAGACTCTGAACTGAACCTGGGCTGTCTCTCTGACCCTGAGATCATGACCTGAGCCAAAACCAAGAGTTGCTCACTTAACCAACTGAGCCACCCAGGCACCCCAATAATGTATGATTTTAAAAGCTCTTTCTTGCTGTATAACTTACTTTGAATGGTAAGGAAAGATATTGCTTGTTTTCTGCTTTAAGAACACTTTGCTGGCTAACTTTGCCACTAATGGAAAATGGTTTATTTGTCTTCTATTCAGAGGTCTCTTTATTATATTAAGAGGACTGTAAGAACATACATACATCTCTTTAGTTTTAAGTCATTGTGTATAATGATTTCGGGCACAATTTTAGCAAGTAGTAATACATTTCTTATAAAATGGGAGTCACCAAATTAGTTGCAACTCACTGATACTGGTACACTTTTGCCAGTATGAAAAACACTGATGATCCTTTTGCTTATTCAGATCTAGCTCAGAACTGGTAAGTAGTTCCATGGAACTAAAGCATGTGGGCACACATGAAACAGTTGAGACTAGAAAAATTTACAAGGACAAATTCATGAAGGAAGTTAACCCCTAATGAGTTGAATATTTATTCTTTTGGTAAAAAGAAATTATAGATCTTAGGTAAAGTGTGAAATTATTATAGTGGCTTAAATCTACTTAAACACTATTACTTAAACAATCATAGCACATTCATTTAGAATCTCTTCTATTTTTTATAAAGCTATCATTATGGATTAATAAAAGCAAGTAGATCTGTTTAGTAGCCTAGAATTAGATGTATTGCTGGTGACTATGTTTCAGGAGGAGAAAATTCTGCATGTGAGAAAAGAAAATAAATTCCTTGAAACAGGACACTGGAAAGCAAAGGCTACTACTAGCTGTTGTGAATTGTTACTAATTCCTTTTTTTTTTTTTTTAAAGAAAAAATGTTTCTAGGGATGCCTAAGGGGTTCAGTTGGTTAGGTGTCAGCTCAGGTCATGATCTCAGAGTCTTGGGATCCAGCCCCATTTTGGGCTTTCTGCTCAGTGAGGAGCCTCTTGTCCCCCTCTACCTCCCCCTGCTCCTGTGCTCGCTCTCTCTCTCTCTCTCTCAAATAGATAAATAAAATCTTTTAAAAAATATTTCTTAATTTTGTCTGGTTCTTAAAAAATTACTTAAGTATTATGTTTGCTCATTATAATTAGAATAAAGGTGATAAAGCAATAGAAATGGAAATGGTTAGACCTGATACTTGAGGAAAACTTTCCTTAAACCACCACAAAGGGATTGAAACTGTTCTGAAAGTGATCTTCCCGTAGAATATAGCTTCAAAGGCTGATACATTTATCTACAAGTATCAGTCATAAAAGAGGTCACTGGGCATTTCAGGTAAAAAGGCCAGGTGGCTTTTCTTTGGACAGGAGAAGAGAAGTAGAGATCAAGGACTGTGTGGATAACTGCTTGAGAATAGTGTCAAATTGTTACTTTCTCTGAAGCTCTGAGGGGTGACACACGTAAGAGTAGTACGGTTTAAGAGGAGTCAAAGATGGCTGCCACTGTGTTCCATTCAATCAAAGACACATAGTTTAACTCGGACTTCTGTGATAATCAGAATTTGTTAATGGGACCAAAATTATATCTGATGAGAAGTCCATTCCTTGCTTTTATCTAGAAGCCCAATGAATGTTAAATCTGAATTTCTGTAGAATTAAGGTTCATGTTACTTCATTGGAGCCTCAAACAGAGGTAAAAGGATACATTGTATTTGCATCTTACTGATAAGAGAGCCGAGGTGCATGCAGCCAGAGCCATGCCAAACTGGACTTGAACCCCAACCTTACTGAGAGCAAAGCCTCAGTTCCTTGTGCAGCACCGTGAGAACTTTTGGACAGGTGCTGAGTAGCCTAATCATGTACTCACACTGACAAGTAACAAATTACATTCTGTATAATGTTGACTGCTTAGAGCTACCTTGAAAACTGGGACTTTGTGCACAATACAATCCTGACATATATATTGGAATTCTGGAATTATCTATGATTGTCTTCATTGTGTTTTTAGTAATCCCAAGATTTTCTACAATGACATTTATTTCTTTTAGAAACAGAAAAATATTCCTAAAAGAAAACTACTATGTTTTGGGTTGAAGCTTTTAGTAGGCATAATTCTTTGTCTATTGAAACGCATCCATTTTCCTTTCTTCATCTGTTAGAGCATAAGGTTGGTTTCTCTCCTTCAGTAACTGGGACCTTGAGAAGGGGTCCATTGCCTCATTTCTTATTTTCTCCTCTGCGAAAAGGAGGCACTGCACCTAATACCTGAGATTCATTTCTGCACTAACACTGGGCATTCTTCAGAATGCTCTCTTATCTGAGAGGTCATCCCGATGTTGCCATGGTCAGAACTGGAACCCCCCTGCCAAGGCACCCCAGTAGGAACACCACTCATTTCCATGAATTGTTAACTAGCTAAACCTTCTTCAGGCTTGCGGGCACATTGGGTCATCCCAGGGATTGCAGAGCAAAAATGTTTCTTGTAATTAGGGGAATATTAAGAGATGGATGTGAGTTTATCTTTCTGGGAAAAAACCAGGGTGCTTGCTCTGTAATTTTTGTGTTTCTAAACAAGAAACCAAAAAAAACACAAACTTATTAGAGACCAGGTGAGTGAGAGGTTTATAAACTCTTGAAGTAGGTCAGGAGGAGAGGGAAATCTGAGTAAATGGTTAAATTTACCTATTCAACTAATAAGCAAGCAAAATATAGACTTGCTTTTACTCAGTGGAGGAAATAAGCCAAGGATACAGGAAGATAAACTGCCTGAGGGTTTTTTGACACTAACTTAATAATGGGTTATTAAAGACAAATAAGAATTAATAGTAAGTCAGTTGTCTCCTATAGGAGGGTTAATTGCCTCACAGTACTGTAAAATTAATCTACTTTCATATATCCTCATCTTTGATAGTTTTAATAAATGCAAACAGATAATATACCACTTGTGCAACAGAGAAGGCAATTAGTATTCGTTATGAAGCATTGGTTATATGCTAGTCAATGTTCTGGTGCTTTCCATCTTAAATCCATCTAATAACTCAATAATAGGGTTGATGATAGAGATGGCAATGGTAATTGTAACAGTGGCATTTTATTTATTTATTTATTTATTTTTAAAATTTTTATTTTTTTAAAGATTTTTATTTATTTATTTGACAGACAGGGATCACAAGCAGGCAGAGAAAGAAGGAGAGGAACCAGGCTCCCCGCTGAGCAGAGAGCCCGATATGGGGCTTGATCCTAGCACCCTGGGATCATGACCTGAGCTGGAGGCAGAGGCTTTAACCCACTGAGCCACCCAGGTGCCCCAACAATGGCATTTTATCGTTTACATTGTGTCCAGGAGAATGCTAAACTTTGTGATTGAGGTTGAGACCGAGGACCTAGACTCCCAGTGACAACACTTGCACTCTATGTTGTCTTGGGAAAAGTTCTTATCAATCTGTACACCTTCTTTTCTTTTCTGTAAAATGAATGCAGTATTGACCTAACATAGTAGTTTTGAGGGTAAATCCATATGACTCACTGATAAAGTTCATGACATACAGGAAAGGCTTAGTGAAATCATTGTTGCTTCTCCTGCCCCACTACCTTATTATCATTTATCTGCACAACAGTGTGAGGGTGATACTTTTTAAGCCCCATTTGGGGAAACTGAGGATCAAAAAGCATAAATAACTGACCCCAAATCACACTGTTTATATGAATGAAACCAAGATTCTCTTTTGCATCCTGAATGCTCAGAAATGTCTGCTTTGGTTCCCTGACCCTGACTACTACCTTATCATTGCTGTTCCTCTGACTGTTCTTGAGAAAAAAAATAACTTAAATTCTTCAAAAGTAGTTGTAAGTGAGAAACTGGGCCAAATAGTAACAGGTGACAAGCTTTCCTGGGATTACAGAAGTCAGGTATCTGGACAGATGCCCCGGTAGCTGCTGCTTGAAGTCCAAACTTCTTCCTTAGTCCTGAGTCAAAGGAGGTTTTTGGGTTGGTTTTTCAAGTTGTGTCAATGCAGAATTTTACTAAAGATTCAGTTGCTCAACTTACCGTGTCCTGTAAAAGTGTGTAGGTTGGTTTTACCCAGGTATTATATTAGAATATCCTGTATTAGAAGACGGAGCAGTATGTACCAATAAGTTCCGAAAGAGCTTGATCAAGATTCACAGGCAAAATCACAGGATTCACATTACTATTTCTCCGGGATTTCTTTTTTTCTTTCTTTCTTTCTTTTTTTTTTTTTAAAGCATGAGGAGTAAGAGTAAGTACAGTTTACTTGGTTGTTAAGAGGGTTTAAGAGAAAGCAAGCTTGGTTTGAACTGCCTAGATTTGACTCCCTGCTCTGCAAACTACTGAAAGCAGGAGCTAGTTAACCTGAGATTCTTGGTGTTTCATCCGCACCATGGAGACACCCATTCTATGTACTTCTGATGTTGCAATAGGCTTAGCATTATGCTGGTACTGGCTTAGCATCCAGTCAACAGTAGCAGTTGTCCATTTTCCTTTTATGTACCATATGGACCCCTGTTTGTCAAACTCAAGCTGTAGAATGAGTATTATTAACACATTGTAGAGTACATAGAACTCGCTGGGAAAAAAAAATAGTGGGCTTTTTTTTTTTTTTTTTTCTGAGAAGCATGTGCTTTAGATTTCCAGTTATGGAGCATGTGCTTTAGATTTCCAGTTATGGAGACATGAAAGAACTTCAGGAAGACCCATTTATAAACTGGAAACTGCCTGTTTATTTTTCTCACTTTATAAACTGCCACTATACGCAGTGATTACAGTTGCATGGTCTTGAGTGGAGTTCACCTTAGCTGGAGTCTCAGGATTAGGTTACGGTTAGGTTACAACTCACTATCCAGATTTCAGGATCCGTGGGAAAAAAACAACAGTAAATTTTTTATCACTAACACTCATTTAGGACTTATAATATGCCATATATTTTGTTAGCGCTACATTATATATACACTGCAATTTACAAATCACTTTCCTTTTTAACTTTTTTAGCAAATAACATTATTATAGTATTATTATTATTATTATCCTTTTATTATTTTTTCATATTTTTGTTCCAGTAGCTTTGGTTTTGTTTTGTTTTTGAGTTTTTATTTATATTCCAGTTAGTTAACAGATAGTGTGATAATAGTTTCAGGAGTAGAATTGAGTGATCATCACTTAAATATAATACCAAATGCTCATGACGGTAAGTGGCTTCCTTAATAACCATCACCCGTTTAGCCCATCCTCTACCCACCTCCCCTCCATCAACCTTCGTTTGTTCTCTGTAGTTAAGGTTCTCTTATGATTTGCCTCCCTCTTTTTTTCCTTCTCCTATGTTCATCTGTTTTGTTTTTTAAATTCCCCATGAATGAAATCATACAGTATTTGTCTTTCTGATTTCACTTAGTATAATATACTTTAGCCCCATCCACATCATTGCAAATGGCAAGATTTCAGTCTTTTTTATGGCTGAGTAATATTGCATTATATATCATTATACACACACACACACACACACACAAAATATTGTGTGTGTGTATGTGTATATATATCTATATATACACATACAGATATATATATATATATATACACACACATATATACACATACACATATATACACATACATATATATATATATATATATATATATATATATATATATACACACACACATACCACATCTTTATCCATTCATCATTCAGTGGATATTTGGCTCTTTCCATAATTTGGCTATTGATAATGCTGCTATAAACTATTATTATCTTTTTAGAAACCCTCATAATCTATTCCTTCAGCTGCTTTCAGGAGTGTTAGAGCCTGCTGTCAACCTTCTCTAACCCTAACTGCCCATTGCAGTTAGAATGAATTATAGTGTCTAAATCATGGCCTATTCAGTTCCCCCTCCTCTAGCCTTGTCTACCTTTCTCATCTAATTTCACACCACTTACATTCCATTGTTCACTTTGTTCCAACAGCACTGGTTTCCTTTTTCTTTCTTGACCATTGGTCATTTCCTGTGTTAGGTCCCTTGTACCATTTACTTTTCTGGGAAAGTTTCACCCCCAGAATTTTGCGTGGCTGATTCCATTTCATTGTTCTTGCCGCAGCCCAGAGTGGCCTTCCATGGCCAGTTTAAGTCAAATGGTCTCTTTCATCACCCTTCTCGGTCCCATTATCATCTTTTCTTTTATTGAAAACATTTGTCATAAACTTAAATTTGTTAACTTACGTGTATCCTTATCTCCTTTACACATTGTACATTCCATAAGGGCAAAATCTTTTGTCTCTCTGATTCTCTATACCTAGAAAAGTACTTGGCATATATTAAGCATTCAAATATTTGTTGAATGAATGGATGCAGTTAAGAAAGGTTACGAAATGTGTCTATCATCTTGGAGCTAGTGAGGTGACAGGATTCAGTTTGTTTGAATACAAGCCTATTGCTCTCTAAGGCATGAGGACATATAAAATGCATGAGCATCAATGGAGCAAAACCATAAATGTTATGATGTAATAGTTTTTTGACATTTGTTTTATTTTGTCAACCTTTTTGCAAGGAAGAAATGCCATACTTTACTTCCTATTGTACTGTTACTTCCCATGTGTATGAATTTCTGTCAAAGTTGATGTTCTGGGGCAGTCATATCAGTCTCTGTTAAAAGTTGGAATCCTTTCCTGTGCCAGTCTGCATGGCTGCTGACTAATGGGCGAATTCCCCACATGAACGAAGAACTCTGGTATATGGTCCGTAGGGTTATGTGTGTGGAGGAGGAAAAAGTTCCCTCACAGTTGTACCAGAAATAGAAAAGTTTTATTTCAGAAAAATAATGCTAATTGCAGTAGTTTGTAAGTCCAACATTCAAGTCATTTCGGTTCTTGTAAGGAAAAGTAGGAGGGCATTTGTGTGTCGGGATTGGGTGAAAATATGGAGTCTAGTTACACAAACTTACTGTAATAATTATTACAGTGATTACAAATTATTACAGAATATATTTATAAGAATCACTACAAATATATTACAGTGATAATAGGATTATTTTTCTCTTCTTCATCCTCTTCCTTGTCCTTCTTCTGCACATCAACTTTATTCTTATTATAGATAATTATTAATTTATTTTTATTTATTTCTTACAGATAATTTCTTAGAGGAAATGGAACCTGAATGTTAAACAGCTTCCAAATTGTACATCTTGCAGTTTTATTAGAGAAAACGAGGGGCACCTAAGTGGCTCAGTTGGCTAAGCATCTGCCTTCAGCGCTGGTCATGATCCCGGAGTCCTGGGATCCAGCCCTGCCCCTGTTGGGCTCCCTGCTCAGCAGGGACTCTGCTTCTCCCTCTGCCACTCCCCCTGCTCATGCTTTCTCTTTCACTCACCCTCTTTCTTAAAAAAAAAAAAAAGAAATTAAAATCTTTAAAAAAAAATAGAAAAAGAAAGAGAGAGAAAGAAAGAAATGGCAAGGGAGAGAAGAGGTCAGAGGGAGAGGGGGGAAAGAGAAAGAGATTGCCTTAATGACTTTTCTGATCCTCAGGACTAAAAAATCCCAGAGAAGGGTCTCATAGACTCAACTTTGGTTAAGCTAAATCTTTTCTGAGGGAGGGGCAAGAGAACAAGGTTAATACCCTATGGGTATCCATAGTGTGAGTGTGCATAAATTATGTATAGTTCATGTGTCAATATACATAAGGCAGAGAAACCTCACCTGATTAAAATGTGAAGACTATCTTGATACTCGAAAGCAGTACTGTGAGTCAAACACCTCGCTAGAAATGGCATCAGGGAAATAAAAGTAGAAAATACTCACTGGTCTCAAAAATCTCATAATGAAATTTGGAGTACATAAAACAAACAATAATTTTAAAGGCAGAATGATGTTTTATATGCCCTTTATGGGATATATATGCATATTTGGGGGAGGAGCAGGAAGCCATGGTAGATTTTAAACAAGGGGAAAACCACCCAGCATTCCACTCTGAGGCTATTACTGATAATATATCAGTATGATATATATATCATATAGGGCGTTTATATACGCCATTCACGTTGTTTTATATTATAATTTGGTTTTTCAAAGTTATGATGATATTTTATATATGCCTTCTGGGTTGTTGTGATTACTTAACATTTTAAGTACAAATTTGTGATTCATATTTAAACTATGAGTACATTCACCAGGTGAAGGCAAGGGACAAGTCGAAAAGTTTTTGAAGTCTTCCTTTGAACTGGATTTTTAAGAAATTGAATATTTCAACTAGAGAGAAGAGAAGGAGCAGTCATGCTATTTGTTTTCCCTTAAGTAATCACAAGTATCGTCAAACAAGATTTAAAGACATTTTAACTGTATGAAACTTCAGGAAAAATTAAAAATAAAATCACTAGTAAATATTGAATTGATTCAACCAGAGGCCATTAAGCATTATGATTAATATAAAGATATTTTACACAGTCCCTTGTCTCAAGAAGATTATAATCAGTTCAATTAGAAATGAAAGAACTGGTAAACAAACAAAAATCCAGTTTCTATAATAAGTTTTGAGTAAGTGTTCAAAGTAATGAGAAGGCATACCAGAAGTTGGCATTTATGGCTAAATGAATTAAAACATTTGAATCTGAAATAAGAAAAGTTTTAGACAAAGAGGTGAGATAAAATTGTTTTTAAGGGATCAGTAGAGAAGAGCAGTCATGTAAATTCTGGCTGGCAGGATGGTGGAATGAAACCATAGAGGAGGCCTGTACAGGTAGGAAGCTTTGCTGTAAACCCAGCAACCATGAAATGTTTCCTAGAGTAAATCTAGCACTCATAATACTGAGTGCTGTCATCAAGCAATGAATATTATCATTATTGTTTGTCAAAGCCTATTAAAAATATAAAAACCTTAGGGAAAGAACACATTTCTAAGACATTTATTATACTTTTCTTATAAATTCAGTCAATAAATATTATTATGTGAAGTGTTATACCAAGAATACTCACCTCCTTGGTAATAGGTAGGCTACTCATTCGTGTTCACAGATGTCCCACTGTGAGACCTTACAAATGGTAATGGAACTGGATTTTAAATTACTCTGAGCATTTAGCCTTTCATACAATTCTTATTTTTCTTACAACTTTAAATATTATTTATTTTCTTTAAAACTATATTTACTGCTCTCTTTCTTAATAATTGTGAATTCGAAGTAAAAAGATGATAACATTTGTGGGTGCAAGAAACATCATCTGTTTTTTGTTGTTTTTGAAAATTATTTCCACAGTGTGTAATTACACGAAAAGTAGAGTGTTAAGTATGTATGTAGAGTTTTAGTATCTGGATTTGTTGTTAAGTTGACATCCTCTAACTCATTTGTGAGGATAACTATACTACCTCATTGTCGTTTTCATTTATTAAAATCCCTGAGCCTCCTTGGTTGTTTCCACCAACTTGATAGATATTCTGTTTATTTAAGGAACTTTGAAAAATTGTCATAAGAGGCACTTTGGACTTAGGCTGTCTGGGTTTGAATCTTGGCTCTGTCAGTTATGAAATACGTGATTTGGGCCAGTTGTAAACCTCTTTGCCTTCGTTTCCTTAGTTGTGAAGAAGAGGGTGCACATCTCAAAGGTGCTTCTTAAAAATTAAATGAGTGGTGATAAAGTTATCCATACATCACATGGTACATGCTTTGAGGTTTGTTTAAAAAAAAAAGAAATTCAGAGGTGCTAAAAGTGCCATTCCACCTGCCACATATTTTTTAACATTTTATTTTAAAATAATTTCAAACTTACAGGGAAGTTGTAAAAATGAAAATAGTACAAAGAACAAAGAACACCGGTATACCCTTTATCCAGATTCACATGTTTTTAAACATACATCATGTCTCTTTACCCCTAACTATTTTAGCAGGGACATTATCTAAGATTAGGAATACTCTGTTCCATAATTACTGTTCAGTTGTCAACCTCAGTAACTTTGATGCAATGCTTTTATGTAATCTATCATTCCTAATACACTTGTATCTGCTGACACAATAATGTCCTCAACATTTCCTTCTCCAGTGTTGGATTCAGCTTAGGATAAGATATTCTGCTGAAGAGTTATGTCTCTTTAGCCTGTTGGATCTAGAACATTTTCATAGCCTGTCTTTATCTTTAATGACATTTTTGATGCATATAGTACCACAATCTCCCCCCCCCTTTTAAAATGCAACCTGTGGTGAGACACTCCAAGATCCCTCTAGATTTAGCATCCATGGATAATTCATGCCTGATACGATCTGTACTATTATGATTAAACAATGATATTTTCCAACTCTGGCACTCCGTCCACATTTACCAGGCAGCTTTCAGTATTCCACTGAAAACTGGAGCCCTCTTTTTTCTTTCCTTATTTCCCTCTTTCCTCCCTCCCTCCTATTCTTCCTTCATTTCTATATGAGCTCTGTTTTTCCACATTTGAAATCAAAATTTATATACATTTCCTAAATTAGGTTATAGAAATTTCTCATTAGAAGTTACCTATTTAAACACAATTGTAAGACACTCCAATTACCCTTACATAAATCAAAGCTAGTTGTATTCTCAGACTTGTATCTTATGGTATTTTTTACAGGGAATGTCAAGAAAGGATATTATGCACATGTATAAACAAGTCTAAGCATGCTTTATAATTATAGTGTTCCATCAACAATGGCTGATCTAGAGGAAACTGTTTGTTTACTCTCGTAACTAAGTCTTTATTCATCTGACAGGAGAGTCAGTGTGCTTCTGTATTCCCTGGGATAGACTTTTGAAGGTTTTCTGGGTAGCAGAATGACTATTGCCCGGAGAACTATTTCCATTTCCATTTAAGTGATAATAAAAGTGTTTTCTTCTAATTTGAATCTAGTCTTGAGTGCAAGAACAGAGCACTACAGTTAATAAAAAGATAATTAAGAGACAACATGTGGGTAAAATTGGTGCCTCAGTGGAACTTCTGAACATACGAGGAAGCTGCCTTTTTAAATGTCAACTTCAATTAACTAAATTTATCATATTAGTTATCTGAGGCAAGACTTTTTTTATGGAACTGTGCAGCATGGACTTAGTCATTAGAGAGTGGAAGGTCATGTTCTTTTCATAAACATGAAGGCCACTTTTCTGAATTATTCTACATGGAAAATACGCCCTTGATAGAGAAATTGAACATATGTAATGTAACATAATGTATTGGATTGCACAGGGCAGCAAGATGGCAGTTTTCCATTTGGGTTAAATGGAAGCTTGTATTTCATAAACTATAATGGTGAAATGAAAATGAAATTTTTTTTGGTCTTATTTTAGTTTATTTTAGAATATATTTCCCATATAAGTAGTTGTCATATACTCTTTATTCTATAAAATATTGATAAGTTGAGGGAAGAGAAAATTAGACATATTGATGTTGCTCCATTGTTGCTTGGCTTTGTTTGAGAAGTTAGAGTAGATGTTAACCATATAACTATCTAAATGCGATTTTGGTCCACTAATATATTTGATTCATGACAAATATCTTGTAATGTTTAATATACTACCTTAGAAATTGATGTTTAAAACTAACTTTCAGATTAAGGTAAGCACTCTATACTTTTCAAAATGTATGCAGAATCTACCAAAGAATCTACCAAAGAAGACATAGGTTGAGATCTTCCTTAATGATAAATGGATTTTTCTGTATTTTTGATCATTGGGACTATAAATAAATGTGTAATGTCACATACATATATAAATAATTGTGGCAGTTAAGCAATAGTGGAATACTTTACCTGAGAAATTTTACACATTTAGCTTATCACTTTAGAAAATTTTTATAGAAATGGCTGAATGAACATGTTTAAACCATCTTTTAAAACCTTTTTTTCAAAATGAAGTTATAAAAGTTGATGAGACTCTTTTCTGCAGACATTTTTGCTAAATGTACAAGGTCAAAATCTAAAGGATTATTTATTCAAAATATTACATTTATAAAGAATGATAGCATTTAAATTAGTCTTGATTTGTCTTTTCTTTCTATCCCAAGTCTGTAGATGTCCTCATTCTCTTTTGAATATAGTCTTTATGCATTCATTTTAGTAGTCTTTAATTCCCCCAGTGTGTCTTCCCCTGTTTGCAGTTGCGCTGGTACAACATGCTCACTTTTCAGTTATTTTCTAATGTCTTTTGCCTTTTGGGGTTTTCCTCTAAAATCAAGCAATTTAGTTGAGCTCTGCATCAGTCTTTCGAAGTTGAAGACATAATGCCATCAATAAAAAGGAGACTGGATCAAACATCCTGATGGGTCCAGGTTAAAAAAAAAAGAATCCCTTCTTTGTATTGATAATTTTATCTAATTCTGTTAATTACTCATGCTCTTATTTAAGTAATTACCTCTTTTTTGTTTTTTGTTTTATTTTGTGAATCCTAGAAATAATGGAAGCTACCATGATTTATGGTAATTTGATTAAATTTATCATGTGACTACAAACCAGCTATAGAGTTAACAGATCTAGTGTAGGCCAATAACTACACTAGAATTAATAATTTATGTGTAACTTATTTCCCAGTTAGCATCTATCTGAAAATAATTTAGATACTGAGACTGGCAATGGTATCTTTGTTTCAGGATAGCATTACATTAAAGAAAGCATAAAGGAAGACCATTTTTTTTTTTTAAAGATTTTTATTTTATTTATTTGACAGACAGAGATCACAAGTAGGCAGAGAGGCAGGCAGAGAGAGAGAGGAGGAAGCAGGCTCCCTGCTGAGCAGAGAGCCCGATGTGGGGCTCGATCCCAGGACTCTGGGATCATGACCTGAGCCGAAGGCAGAGGCTTTAACCCACTGAGCCACCCAGGCGCCCCGACCATTTTTTTTTAAACTTTATTTTTTCAATGTTCCAAGATTCATTGTTTATGAATCACACCCAGTGATCCATATAATACATGCCATCCTTAATACCCACCCACCAGGCTTACCCATTCCCCCACCCCACTCCCCTCCAAAACCCTGTTTGTTTCTCAGGGGCCATAGTCTCTCATGGTTCGTATCCCCTTTCAATTTCCCCCAACACTCTTCTCCTCTCCTTCTCCCAATGTCCTCCGTGTTATTCCTTATGCTCCACAAGTAAGTGAAACCATATGATACTTGACTCTCTGTGCTTGATTTATTTCACTCAGCATAATCTCCTCCAGTCCCATCCATGTTGATGCAAAAGTTGGGTATTCATCCTTTCTGATGGAGGCATAATACTCCATTGTATATATGGACCATATCTTCTTTAACCATTCATCTGTTGAAGGGCATCTTGGTTCTTTCCACAGTTTGGTGACTGTGGCCATTGCTGCCAAGAACATTGGGGGTACAGATGGCCCTTCTTTTCACTACATCTGTATCTTTGGGGTAAATACCCAGTAGTATTGCAGGGTCATAGGGTAGTTTTATTTTTAAATTTTTGAGGAATCTCCACACTGTTATCCAAAGTGGCTGCACCAACTTGCATTCCCACCAACAGTGTAAGAGGGTTCCCCGTTCTCCACATCCTCTCCAACACTTGTTTACTGTTTTGTTGATTTTGACCATTCTAACTGGTGTAAAGGTGGTATCTCAATGTGCTTTTGATTTGAATCTACCTGATGGCTTATGATGGTGAACATTAAGGAAGACCATTTTCTAACACTGTAGAAAAACTCTTCTTCATCCCCAGTGAAACTTCATTGAGTTTGAAAAATGGAGCTATTTTCCAGAGAGACCTTCAAACAAGAAATTAATACCTACCTACAGCCTTCTTATTGACAGGAAATGATGGTATTCTAATTGACTACAATTATTTAGTAGTACTAGTAGCTGCAATTTTTAAAGCACTTTTTGTTCCTGTTACTATGCAAGTCACTTAAACCTTTTGTCTCTTTTCATAATGGGGATTGGTCTGTGAAGTAGGAATTATCTCTATTTTCTCTTACCAATGAATAACACTCTGAGGCTTAGAGAACCTAAGATAAAAGAGTTAGTGAGTGGAATAGCAAGGTCTAGAATCCAGGTTGGCCAAACCCCAAAAGCCTTTGTTACGCATGAGGTTTGCAAATAATGCAGCTGATTTCTTAAATTATGATAGTCCATATTATTTTATGCAAAATAAAAGAATTCTACAAAATCTCTTTTTCTTATAAAGCTAGAAATTCCTCATTAGTGTTAAAAGACTTCCAATGTAAGCATATGTTCTTTTGGTGTAATCTGTACTATAGTAGCCATAGAAATAGAATGTAAACTTAATAGTGGAGTTGTGGCCCTAGTGGCTAGATTTAAAAATGTACCAGAAATGTCAACCACAATAGTGCTGTTTACCAGAAGAGTTAGGAGAGGGTTGCTGTTTTCTTCAGCTTTTAGAGGAAGTTTCTCTCCCTTCTCTCTCTGGAGACAGTTTGTATGTAATGAATGTGTTTAGTATTGATCAGACAACCTTCATCTTTATAAGGTATTGTTGATAAAATTATTTCAACCAAATCTTTTGGCCTAGGACTCAGTGATCTACAAATTTCCTCAGAAAAACTTAAAATAATTCACTCTCAGGTAATTATTCAGTGTTGCCACTTTTCATGTTTTTGACTGATAAATTCAGTTTCTTTTATTAAAATAATGCTTTCTATTTGATTCATATATTTGTTTGAAATTGAACTCAATTGAAAGGGGCATGGCAGTATAATATTTTGCTTTACCAAATTAAGGAAAATATTTTTAAAATCAGAAATCACTAAGGTATGTATAGATATATTTCCCTGAAAGCTTCATTAAAGATACATGAGGGTTCATTTTTCTTTTCCTACTTTGTCAGCATTTGAAAATGGCTCTATATTTTTCTTCTGAAAGCTGACTTTGATTAAATGCCCTGTATACTACGCACTGAAAATTTCTTACTTCTTTTATTTTGTAAAGCAGGATATTTAAAGTTGTATGCTGTAGATTGCAAAGAACAAGAAAAGAATTCCTGTTACATATCCTTCCAGGATCACTGATAAGAAAATCTGGAAAACCTCACTTGAAAAAGGAACTGTTAGCAGTAGAGAAGAGAGGGGAGTGGAAGTTTTTTTTTTTTACAAAGTTATCTCAGGTTTATCTCAGTTGAGGAAATATGTTTTCTTTCTTTTTTTTAAAGATTTAAAAAAAATTATTTGACAAAGATCACGAGTAGATAGATAGGCGGTGTGGGAGGGTGGGGGCGTGGGGGGGGGGGATGGCCAGGAAGCAGGCTCCCTGCTGAGCAGAGAGCCTGATGCCCAGTGATGCAGAGGATCAGATCCTAGGAGCCTGGGATCATGACCTGAGCCGAAGGCAGAGGCTTTAACCCACTGAGCCACCCAGGCGCCCCATTAGGATTTATTTATTTATTTATTTGACAGACAGAGATCACAAGTAGACAGATAGGCAGAGAGAGAGGGGGAAAATATGTTTTCTAAGGTGCAAAATCATGTAACTTCAGCTAGCTAATATAACTTGCTGAATAATCAAAAAAGATCTTTCTTGTTCATTTCTTGGAACTCCTGAGCCTGGCTGATTCTTTATCTTGGTTCTCTGGCTGTTAATCCTCCCTTATATACTTTTGGAGACAGGTCACTATAACAAAAACCCCTTACTTTAATATACATTCCTCCACTTTGATGAAATTCTTCCTTACATTGAACAAGATTAATACTAGCTTATGGGGGTATAATTTTAACAGTGATTTTTATGTACCAAATAATTACACTAAGATTTATAAATTCTCCATTTAGAACACATTATTTGGCACAAGTCCACATATGTATGTATAGGTGTGTGTGAAACTCGTGACTGTCAAATTTTAGAAATTCTCAATAGACTGATATTGGCACATCATTTCTATTTTGTATTTAAAATACAGATTCTTTTAGAGATGCAGACAGACTTGTTTGAGCTGATTCTTACCTGTAGTTATTTCAATAATCACATACATTGAGGCTAGAGCTTTGCTTTCAACTGGAAGTGCTTAAAGTAGTAACAGACATAAAATAAAATGTAATTATTTGATTTTAATTTTCAAAAGATTTTAGCCACTCTTTTCAATTTAGAGGAACTGCAATTAAAACAATATTCAGGAAAGTTTCATTTAGAGTAGTGAAGGTAAGATTTTCTTTGTGTAGTCTGCACAGGTTTGAAACATTCAATTAGAATTTCCTTTTTCAGATAGCTGGGCTACAGAGATGATATTGAGATTAAAATGCTAGAAAAGCAACCAGAAAATATGTATCTAAAAGTAGCAGAGAATACCAAGAACAAAGAGAATGCAGCATACCTTCTTAAGCATTAACAGGATAAAGAACATTTCTGAATTGCACTTTCCACCTTGTGTTCAGATATTTAGTATCAGTCTTCAAAACCCCTTCCAGATGGATGAATATGTTGGCTATATTTTTAGTGTTCTGGTGTATGAGGATCTTGGGAATAAGCTGTAGAACTCATAAAATGCCATAATTTCCCTCTTCTCCTAGGCAGAAAGTGACCTTTCTTGGTGTAAGCAAGGGTTGAGCTTGTGGCTGTGTTGCTCGGATGACCATAGCCCTGAGGTCATGGGGTGCAGGTACTTATCTGGCTGGCTTTGCTCAATATTCCACTTCATAATCACCGGAGGCTGCAGAAACAAGTGCTGAAACATGGCAAGGCAAACGCAAACTGCTGTGTTCAGTAGAGATTACATTCTAAAGACATGAGATTTGGATGCAAATAGGCATAGTTCAGAGATCTGTAATGGAGATCTTTAGAAACAGATGTATTGTTTAATCTGTTTATACTTATCAGTTTACAGTTGGACTCTGGATTAATGCCATAGTGATGCAGTTCATTTACCTGCAACGATAAGAATGTTGGATATCAGGAAAAAAAACCATTTCTTTCTTACATCTGAGCTTTATGCTTCCCCTGAGGTCCATCCCATTGTCTTTAATTTATTCTCAAAATAGTCTTTTAATTGCCATTTGACAATGCCTATGTGCTTCCTTTGTTTACCTCATAATGTCTGTATTTGTCACACTTCTCCTCATTCTCCACCTTTTTTGTTTTTTAAGGTAACTTGAGACCATAGGAGACATTATAGACAGATGGATTTCAACTTCCTTTACATTCTTTTTTAAAATAACATTTGCCTAACAATGGAAGGAGCTATTTAGAACTAGGCAAATCCTATTCAGCTTTCCTCGACCTTAAGCTCTTTATGATATATAAAGACTTCCCCTAACATAGAAAAATATGGAAATATTCCAACCTGTGTTTTTGATAGTCAGCAAAACCCAACATAAGGCACTGATAAAGCAAACAAAGCCAAAAGAATAATTACATGCATACATTTAGATGGAAAACCCTAAATACATTGTTAGGAAATTGAGCGGTCTTTTTTAAAAGTAGCAGATGGCAGGAACAAGTAATGTTTTGCTTCGTTCCAGGAATGACCGGATGATTCAATAATTGGAAATGTGATTCATATAACTTATCAGTAATTGATAAAAAGGGAAAAGAAGATGTAAGATGCTCTTGAAAACTATGGAAAAAAGCTTTTAAAATATTCTATTAGATTCTTAATACACCGTGTGTAGGACACTTCCTTTAGCTGTTAAAGATTCATGTCTACCATTTAGTGAACGTCTATTGTGTCCAGCTCTTGGCTTGCCATTTTATATACCTCTTAACCCATCCTTTCGGGAATTAGACAAGGTAAGAAATGATAGTTTTTGTTTATTTATTTGAGAGAAACGGAGAGAGAGAGAAAGTGCACATGTGATTCAGAGAGGCGGAGGGAGAGAATCTCAAGCAGACTCCACTGCTCAGAGCTGAGCCCAATCCAGGGCTCGATCTCAGAACCCTGAGATCATGACCTGAGCTGAAAACAAGAGTTGGATGCTTAACTGACTGAGCCACGCAGGCACCTCACCAATGATATCTTTATATACAAAGATACAAAAGATTATGAGATGTAGGTTTGAACCCACCGAGTCTGACTCTAAAGTCCATACTTTTCCATTAGCCCCTTGTACAGCACTTCTGTTTCCTTAATAAATTTTTTTCTAGTCCATTCGAATGAGATTTCTTTTCCCTTCTATTTTTCAGGTAGTTATTATGTCTTTTTTTTTTTTTTTTTAAGTGAACTCCATGCCCAGTGTTGGTCTTAAACTCACCACCCCATGATTAAGAGTCATGTGCTCTACCATCTGAGTCAGTTAGGCACCTCTTATATCTTATTTTGAAGTCTTCGGAACACATTGCTTTTTCTTTACATTTGAAAGTAAAAGTAAAATGCAAGAAAACCACCCTGGAGGGTAGACATCTCAATATAATCAGTCCCTTTACATGTCTTCACTTGGTTTACAAACCTGACCAGCAGTGTGATTGTTTTCATTTTAGGTTTTTGTATTGAGGCCACTGAACCTTAGTGTATGTGCTATCCTGGAGTACTGTTTATATTATAAATTTCAAATTGATCCACAAGACCAAATAACTACATCATGCCAATCTTTATGAAGAGATTCCCTGACCATTGTAGAAGACATTAGAAACTGAGTGTGTCTGGGCGACCTGGGTGGTGTGGTCCTTTGAGCCACTGGCTCTTGGTCTCAGCAAAGATTATGATCTCAGGGTTGTGAGATTGAGCCCTGCACTGGATTCTGTACTGAGCTTAAGTTTCTCTCTCCTCCTCCCTTTGCCATTCCTGCCACGTGCTCTTTCTTTCTCTCTCTCAAATAAATAAATAAATAAAATCTTAAAATCTTAAAAAAGAAGAACAACAACAACAGTAAGAAGAAACTGAGTGTTTCCTGCCTCAGAAAACACTAGAATTTTCAAAACAAATTAACCTATTAAGGTGTGTATCCACAGGTATTTCTAAAGTAACTTAACGTGCTCAAACAGGGCATTGCGTCTTGTATGTTGGACCCTGTGTCCCTTTAATTTCAGACTCAGAGACTAAACTGATGCAAAGCTCACAGGATGGGAAGGTGTTTCTGAAAAAATGATCTCAGTACATACGCTGCTTCTCCCATACGTTTTGTCATTCTGTGAGGGTTATGGTTGTGGCACCTGACAAAGTGTACAAAAGCAAAGAGGCATGTCCTGCAGGTGTAACATGAAGGCCAGCTTTGGATTGGGTTTTAAATCGTGTCAGTGCCATAAGGGCAGATGACTTTAAAGAAACAAGAAAAGCGTTGGTTCTGAGAGAGAATACATTGTTCAGTTCTCTACTTGTGAGGACGTAATTTATAAAAGAGATGTGTGTCTTTCTTTTTTTTTTTTTTTTTTCTTTTTTCAGTGCTATCAAGTTTGACTTGTTTTGGAATAAAATTTGAGCCAGTTAACTCCTGGGGGAAAGAAAAAAGCTTTTTAAAATAAGCCTTGATTTTGCTATACTGTCAAAAGTTCTCTTATTTACGTTTAGTAAATACCATTCCCCTAAAGTTTTGGCTCTTGACCAGGATGGCAGTCTCCCTTGGGCACATTGGCAATGCCTGGAGACTTTTTGCTTGTCACAACAGGGTTATAAATTATAAAGTAGAAGTTTTCAGTTGTCGTGTCCAAGTCTGTAAGTTAGGATCATCTAAACTCCCTCATGTTGAAATACTACACACTGACATTTGGGAGATCCTTGAAACTCTTCCAACAAAATAACTCCTTTCTTAGAGAATAGAAGACCAATCTAGCAGAGCAGTATTTTCAGTTTATTATATATATATATACATATTTATATATATGTATATATATATATATATATGTATATATATATATACATCCATTTGTTCTTCTACTATACTTAGCTCACAATCTGATATTCTGCATAGTCATGATAACGATTGCTAACATGTTTTGAGCCATAACTGTGTATCAGGCACTCTATCAGTATTTTTTCATCCCCATTTGCAAATAAAAATTAAGCATACAGTATTTCAATAGTTTATCTAAAGTGACATTTGTATTAATGGTGGAACTGAGATTCAAACCATGTGGTTCCCACGGTAGCCTGCTGCCTCTCTGGTTCATTGCAAATACCTGTCTTCACCATTCTTCTGCAGGATAACTGAACACTGTTGGAAAAACAATCACAAAGAGCTCATGGCCTAGTACGGGTGTGAATGTATTTTCCAACCTTAGCTAGTTTACTGGTAATTCATCTGTTATTTCCTTGTATTTTCAAATAAACTATTCAACATCTTCAGCACTTTCCTAAAGCTTATTCAGAGCTTCTTACCTCAATTATATGACTTTATTTTTTATCTTTTGTTATAGGAAAAAAAAAGGAGAAAAAAGATAGTCCAGGGTTTTCTATTAATTCTTGATGAGCACCTTCCTCTGTATCCTTGTATGTATCCAGCCTCATAATCTTTACTATTTCCTCATAAGGTTACCATGAAGATACCAAAAAGTTAATCAAGCTTAAGCTTCAGGGTCTTTCTTTTATATGTTCTCTTCAAAGGCAGTCGAAAGGCTCCTAGCAATGTCTTTTCGTGTTTTTTTATGATGTTATAAATTTGCCAAAATAGGATGATTTTACCTTATTTTTTCAACAGGTTTTTTTTTTTTTTTCATTTTCAAATACTTCAAACATGTAGAAAAGATAGAGCAAGAAAAACACCCATGCAGGAGAAAAAAGACGTTGATCTTAGTAACTTTGGGAATGAGCGCAGTCTGTATGATCAAAGGCAAAAGGCATTGCCCATAAGCACTGTATGCTACAGATAAAGTTGTGTCCCAAGGAGGTAACAGTCAGTAGTTCTGAAACTACTATATATAGTGTAGTGGAGTTGAACAAGGAGGTGAATGTACGATGGATGGGAGGTGCCCCATTTCTCATTGCTGGAACAAGTGGCTGCATATAAGCAAGGAGAGAAGACTAGAAAGATCCTTGTAATGAATTTAGGTTAAAGACATCTGTATGAACTCATGGTTATCATAACGTGTGTTATGTACTGGCTAGAGACATTGTATGCTATATATTCATGATTAATATACACAGATGTGTATATTGCTCTGTGTTCTGAGAGAGCCTAAAGCAGTGACCATCGACGAGCAATAGCATACCCAGCAGTCAGATCTTGCTTTTCAGTAAGCTTCGACCTATTATAAAAGAAACCAGGGTCTTTGGGAAATCATTGATTGTAGGACGGGGGCAGGATATATACAAGGTGAGCCTGAGCGTCTTGTAGTGCTGGAAAGCAAGGGGAATTCTTTTTAAAAAAACCCACAATAATGGAAATAGGTCAGAAGGACACAAGAACCACTGAAAGAACTCCCAGAGGCAACTATGGAGCAGTTTGAGTTAAAAATAAATAAATAAATAAACAAACCAGTCTTGGATGTTAATCCAAAATTTGAGATAGATATCCATGATTCCACGCTGCAATAAATAAATAATTTATAAATAAAGAAATGGGAAAAACACAACCAAATCCTGTGAAAGAGAAATCCAAATAGTTTATGCAGATACTTTGTCCTCAAGAAGGAAGGAGTTGAAGCATAACTCCTCTTTTCTGAAGTCAGGGCTGTTCATAGTAACTTTTTCATGAAGAATATAGTATGGAAAGGGAGGAAAGTAACTTTACCGTGGGGCTCCCTGAGAGATGCTACCTCACTCAGTTAGGCAATCCAGGTAAACATCAGTTGTGAGGTCACATTCATAATATGTATTCCTGTTATAATGTAGCAAGAATGTCATTTTAACTGTGTGGTATTTGTCCCCAAAACACATTACCCCGATCTAATCGTGAGAAAACTGTCGGGCAAATGCCCATTGAGGGATATTCCACAAAATACTTGATCAGTACTCCTCAAAACTGTCAAGGTCATTAAGAACAAAGAAATCTGAGAAAATATCATAGCCAAGAAAAGCCTAAGGGGATTGACAACTAAATGGGATTTTATTATCCTGGATGGGATCATGAAACAAAGGACACTAGACCAAAATTAATCTATGAGTGTGTGTTTGCATGCATTCACGTATCTATGTAAGCATGCGTGTGTGGTTTTGTGTGTGTGTGTGTGTGTGTGTGTGTTTAAATAATCAGGTCATTTTCATAGTTTTAATTCAAATCTAGCAATTCAGAGTTCTTCCCCACCTTCCCCCATTTCATATCACTATCTGCCTTCTTCCATAGTGAAAATTCTGGTTCCCCAAATATTGGTGTTTTTACTCATTTGCTCTGTACTTAGGTATATATGAATTAGTTGCAGAATTTCCATACTGATAACACTATCTGCAAATTTAAAAGGCTCTACTAATTAAAGGTGAGATTGTTTGGCAGTTCTTTTTATTCCTGTGGAATATTTAATAAAGTTATGTAATCAAAGTATTCTAAAGTAGCTTGATTTATTGTATATATGTGGTTATAGGTATGTTATTAATTTGATACACATAAGGCATATTCCACTTTATATATGATTTTTCGAACTTTTATTTTTTAATTTATTTGAACCATGTAAAACACAGTCCTTTAGTTCTGTATTTTCTAGAATGTCATCTAAATTGAATCATACAACAGTAGCTTTTGGGTTCTGGTTTCTTTCACTTAGAAAAATGTGTTTGAAGTTCCACCCACATTTTGCATGAACAGATGTTCCTTTTTATTGCTGAGTTGTATTCCATGATAGGGATGTACCACAGCTTGTTTATTCATTCATCTAAGTTGTTTTGTTTTTTTTGGCAATTATGAGTAAATCTACTCTAGGTGTTTATTTTACATATTTGTGTCACTTCACTTGGCTAAGTTCTCTAGAGTCTGATGACTGTGTAGTGTTGTAACTATATTTTTAACTCTAGAAGACACTAACAGACTCCAGATAAGATGTTTTTTGGGGGTGTTTGATGTAATCACCTTATTCGTTTTGTTCCTTTCTAGATGATGACCTAAAAATACTATGTTTAATAAAATGCTTTTCTTTTTATAAAATGAGACTATATTTTCTGAGAAAATATGTAAGAACTGAAATAAAGGCAGAATAAATGACTTACTTTTTTTGGAGTAGGTTGAAAATAATTCTACTGACATATTCACTTGGGACTTATAACCCAAAAAAGCTTTGTTCTCTTTTTTCAAAAGGCAAACCTATGACTTTTTAATTTATTTTTAATTTAAATTTTTTTAAATTAAAAAAATTTTTTTTTAAAGATTTTATTCATTTATTTGACAGAGACAGAGGGATCACAAGTAGACAGAGCAGCCCAGGCAGAGAGAGAGGAGGAAGCAAGCTCCCTGCTGTGCAGAGAGCCCGATGCGGGGCTCGATGCCAGGACCCTGGGATCATGACCTGAGCCAAAGGCAGAGGCTTTTAACTCACTGAGCCATAATGTAGTATTAGCCCCAGGGGTACAGGTTTGTGAATCGCTAGGTTTACACACTTCACAGCACTAACCATAGCACATACCTCCCCAATTTTATTTAATTTTTTAAAAGGATTTTATTTACGTATTTATTTGAGAGAGAGAAGAGGGAAAGCAAGCTGGGTGAGGAGCAGAGGGAGAGGGACAAGCAGACTCCACCCTGAGCACGGAGCTCAATGCCCAGATTCTAGAGCCGAGAGCCTCAGCAGGACATTTAACTGACTGAGGCATCCAGGCTCCCCATACCTGTAACTTTTTAAAAGTGAGAAATGCTCCCAGAAAGATAAAACAAAATGAGAGAAAGAGATACATTCTGACAATAGGCAATTTTAACATTTCTACATAAAATTGGTGCTTTAGATGCCATGTTAGTCAGAGGTAGAAGAAGGAGGTGAGTTACGTGGAAACAGTCAGATTTGATTTAAATGTGTACCTTTATGGGAAATAGTAATGCTTGTTTTGGTTACACTTTCTTACCTTCACTAACCGCATACACAAATAATTTCAGCCTGAAGATATTTTCATTTGCTGCACTTCATCTTTTCATTTTTTTTATTTCTAAAGACAGATTTACTTTTGGGATTATGGCATAGATGAACAGTGGCAGTTCATCGTAAATGCAAATTTAAATGTTCCCTCAGTGGGTGGGATGGGGACAACAATAGCCAAACTAACACAAATTTAAACAGCATGATGAACATTAATCTAGCATAAGCTAGTATATGAGGTGTGAATTGGGTCTGTCTGTGCATCTAAGGCCTCTTATAGAATGAATGCCTAGCAGTACTGAGTGAGATCCTGGAGCATACAGAAGGTTATTTTTCTTCATTCATGGGTATTGCTGAACTCATATGCAACATGATGTATACCAGCATTACTGGCATGCAAATTACTCTATACAGATTGGTGTATGGAACTCACATTTTAAAAATTCATATAGTTCTTAATGACATTTTCACCTTATATGCTAGCTTTTTGTCCTACTCATTGTATCTTGAGTCTTTTTTTCCCCAAATTTAATTATTAATGGTGAATGCATATAAAGTGCATAATTACCAATGCTTTTGCTAATTTATGATTGGTATACAATATTTGCTAAGTTTTGAGTGTAAATTTGGTACTTCAGATTTTTTTTTTTTACTTTACTGAAAAAAACCTTTGTCACTTTCTTGAAGAAGTCAGCCTATGATATGTCTTCAAACCATATTGGAACAATGAGTACTTAGGGTAATGACTACTTTAAGTAATGTAAGTTCTATTTAATACATGGAAGGGTTGACTGCACCAGTAAGTTAATAGAATAGTCTAGTTGAAGAACTTAACTGTTTTTTTTTTTTAACAAAGGAAAACTTCTTCTCTAATATAGTAGAACTCACTACTTAGATTATATGCTATTTCAAAATGTAAACACACGCACGCATATATATGTGTGTATATATATATATGTGTATATATATATATATATATATATGAACTTTTTATGTATTTATATATCCCTGGGAAATGTAGTAAGGTCTATATTTTTTGCATTGTAGAAATCCCAAGCATTTTGAAACTACATAAATATTTGTCAGTAGTGACAAGTGACTTTCTTTTTAGTATCTATACGACAAATCCAAAATCAAATACATTGGCTATTTGTTCATAATATACTCTGTAAGACAGCTTTGATTGAATTGAAGATAGGATCTGTGACTCTCCTTTGTGTCTTTCCCTTCTGAAAAGTGTGTCCTCAAGGCTATTTTGTTGGAAATGCATGATCTTAAAGCTCTTTTTACTGATTTTTTTGACAAAAACATTAGATCCTTTAATCATACTCTTAAATTTTTATCATTTGTCCAAGGCCATGCAGTTGAGTATTGTTAGGACAAAGATAAAGCTAACTTATCTTGATGCCCATGACTACTCTTACATTAGATTAGGCTGTGACTTAGTTCTCTATGATATCTTAAAGATACGGGGTCTCTAAAAGATGAGTGTAAAGATATATTCATACATAAACATATATTTACATAAAGATATATTCATTAGCCTAAAGTCTCAGGTGTGATAGTGGAAAGTATCACCTGTTTTATGTATCTACCTATCTACTGTTGGATCAATTAATCAATTGATTTTACTCAAGTACCATAAGTAAAACCTATTTTGTTTCAGGAAAAAAAAAAAAAAAGCAGAGTGTTAAGCAAACTAAGTAGATTGGTATTATAAAATTTAAGTCAAAATTTATATACTCTTCTCTCTAATTATTTTCCAAACTCAGATAATATTAAGCTTCTTAAGAGTTAAGGAGCTTTAAATATTTTTCTTCATATTCTACTTCCACTGTTTTCTTCACTTTCTCATAGATTTTTATGGCTAATAAATTCATAGACTAAGTCCTTAGAAACCTCCAAGTTTTCATCTTTTTAATATCATTCCTATTTACTGATTTTTGGTTTTTGTGAAAGTCTGATTTAGATCTTACCAAGATACTGCACTAACACTTCCATTGTAATTAGATGGAACAGTGATGGAATGTTTCCTCTTAGTGACAGCAATTGGTGTAAGTTTTTTTTACCGCCTTTTATCACCTTGTGTGTATTATGAGTGAATTATTTTAATGATCTTCCCCTTTAGCAAGGAAATTACTTATTACAATAAGTAATTTCTACAGAATTCTCTCTCTTTCTCTCTCTCACATGTATTTGTTATGGTATGTCAAAAAATAATTAGTAATAGAGAATTCTTTTGAAAATGAGTTAGTTGCTTATGCCAAGACAGTAAACAATTTTGATGATTACTGCCATTAAGCCAGTTCTACAAACAAAAAGGGATGATGGAAAGGCCTTAAAAGTGATCTAATATTCTTCCTCTGAAATAAAAAAATGGTAATCTAAATAGGCCATGTGACTTAGTCAAGATTATAATATTAGTTTAAAAAATCCAAGGAAAATCAGAATGTTTGATCTGTCATTTCTGTGGGTTCACAAAATTAGATTCAAAGTAATTAACAGGTTTCACATTTTATAAATCTCTGAGATACCCCATAGAAGAGTCTTGATATGTTTTTTGTTTTGGGGAAGTAGTTAGTGGTGAGGGAGAGAAATACTTCACTGATCTTGCCATTTTTTTGGATAAGTTTTAAATGGGATGAGAATGGTTTTCTATTATAATCTTTTAAACAAGTTTCCCTTAAAATGTTGTATTATTCAATCAAATTCTCAGGGGGAAATTTTGCATTCCAGTGGCTTCCTGGGAAAGTCATTTGGACTCTTCAGTGAGAAAACACAATAAGAGTATACATAATATCTGATCCCAGAGGAAATAAATGCAATTTTGGGAAAAGAAGATAAAATTTAAAAATAAATTCTCTGTGATAATTATCCTCAGAAAGATATGAAAAGATAATGTGACTTCCAGTTTCAAGGTTGGTAAAATAGAGGCAGAATGTAGGCTGGTAAATAGGTGAGTTGGGGTGGATGGCATGTTGTGGTACTAGTTGACTGAACATTATGATCCAAACAGTTTAAGAATATCAGGAAGCAATGGGAGAGAAACATAAAACAGAGATAAAAGGGAAGTGTGAATTAGAAGGTAGAAAAAGAGCAGCATGGATAACATTTCTTTAATGATTTATCACCAGAATATTAAATATATGGTCATCTTTTAATTAGGTGCTTAAGATAGATCATGTAAGCAATTAGTCCAATGGTTTGTTGTTTTGAACTGGCTTAAAAAAAAAAAATAAAACAAAAAGAAAAAACAAAACAAAACAAAAAAACCTCAAAACTAAAATAAGTGGAAACATCCTCAGTTTGTACCATAATAAGCATTCTATAATCTACGTTAAATCTTTTATTAAGTGTTCATCATTACCAACCAAACCATTTACAAACGAAATATTCTAATGTTTTTAAAATAACCATTTTATAATTGATATTTTTGTTTTAGTTGGGTTTTGGTGCAGAAGGGAAATGGGACTGTACCCTGACCCAGGAGCTCAGCTGTAATCTTTGTCAAATTTGTCTTGGCCATTAGAGATGAGTAGATATATGATAGATAATGATTTTGTGACGGGGCTGGAAGCTGTGCTGGAGGATTTATTTTCAAGCACTTCTGTGAACTGGTCGCCACTCATTGCCCAAGTCAGAGAATGGGGCAGTCGGCAACAAAGGAACATTAAGGATTTTGATGACATTAATGACTATTCTTTCTAATAAACTTGTTCTCATTACTTTGTGGTTATTGAGTTAGACTTTCCAAACTCGCATTTTCCACTTTAACAGAGTATTTTTAAAACGGTATTTTATTTTATGTATTTTTCAAGATTTTATTTATTTGTTTGTTTGTTTGTTTGTTTGTTTGAGAGAAAGAGAGAGCATGCAATGCAAGTCGGGGGAGTAGATGAAGAGGGAGAGCATCCGAGGCAGACTCTGCACTGAGCATGGAGCCTGTAGCCGGGCTTGATCTCACCACCACAAGATAATGACCTGAGCTGAAACCAACAGTCAGACACTTGCTTAATCAACTGAGCCACCTGGGCACCCCAACAGTATTTTATTTTTTGAGTTTCAGATTGAGATATGAGAGGAGCATAGGATAAAATGTAATGCTTCTTGTCTTTTTCTTTGTATCCCCAGGACCTGGGATATAAAAAGTACTCAGTAAATATTTTTTGTCTGAATTAATAAATTAGCTGACTATATTGCATTGGCCCTTCCATATGCAAGTTACATAATCTTCACAGCAAAAATGTATTGTGGTTAGTAATAAAACCCCATTTCACAGAGAGAGAGGGCTTAGATGATTTATCTAAGGTTGCCTATTCATAGTAGCAAACTGAGACTCAAATCCAGTTTGTATCTGGTACTCTTTTTCTCCAAACTACAGGTGCTAGTTTAGGGGATTGGTGGTTAGAGCTCTAGTGTTAATGTTGCTTATTATCAGTCAAACTGTTTTGAGCCATGCATTTAACTTAACTGCATTTTGTGTGTTATTTCATATTCATAAGTTTGGAAATTTAGAATACATGCATAATTTCTTAAAAAAAACCTGCCTCTAAAATTATATAATTCTACAACACAAAACCCATGTTCAATTATTCCACAGTGCTTACATGTATATGGTGTGAGTTATGATAAAATCCTCTATTTAGAGTCTTATAAGACACTTACTCCAACTTAACTTTTTATCCTGAGATTTTTGCATAACAGTATGTACTGACAGTAGAGAACAATTTCCCCCTACTCTTGTAGTTTGCTTCCTGACATGATGATCTGTTGCTATAACCCTGGTCCTCTTGTGGATTCTGCCCCAGAAATGGACTGATAAGACTGATTAATAAATTTGTGAATGCTCACTTCAGCCCCACCTGCTTTATTCTGGGAGACAAGAGCAAGAGCATTAAGAGAGAGCACACAGCTAGATCTGTTTCCCCAGAGGGCAGATCTTTGTGAGGCTCCATGTGGATTAATGAACACATTTAGTTTACAGACTTAACCTACATTCTCCAGCCTGGCCCCTATCGGCAATAACAGCAATATTTGACCCTAATTTGCAGTATTTATTTTAGTTCTCATTTTGATCTTAACTGAGCATGGGAGAAAGGTGCTATTTTTTTGAGGATCCCATAGAGATCCTAACAGGACTTGATTTCATGGTTATTGTAGGCAGTTAACAACGTGAAACCTAGTTTTCTGATCATGTCTCACTTTTATTGACTAGACCTTTGAAAACTATGCTATTCTTAAAGATACCATATATTAAATTTCTTTTCAATGTTAGGGGCTACTGGGTGGCTCAGTTGATTAAATGTCCAACTCTTGATTTCAGCTCTGGTCTCAGTCTCGGGGTTATGAGTTTGAGCCCCTCATTGGGCTCCATACTGGGTGTGGAACATACTTAAAAAAAAAAAAAAAGATTCTTTAAAATGTTTAAGCTCAAGAATTAGCTGTACTGGTAGGCTATGAAAAATTGAATATTCAGTTTTGTGATGTTGATAGCTTTTGGAGGAAACTATTGAATTTCCATTTCATACTTGCACGAGGCTAGAAACGCTGAGATAGTAATGGAATGGAGGGACTGAGAAGGAGACTGTTGATGTGTATAATGCCCACTTACCCATTATGCTTTCTTCCTTTCCAGTAGAAGCCAAATTTTGCTCTGGGGTCCGAATCTCCTTCACCCAGCTTGTGCTGAGGAAGCTATCCTTCTCACTGGTGTTTAGGGTGGGCCCAATTAGATCAATCATCACATGACTTTTTTTTTTAGCAACTGTGGGCAACCTAATGTAGTCCAGTAAAACGAAAAGGAATGACTACCGTCGTGGTTCCAAGAATGGTTTCTTTTTCTTCATGTAAAATGTGGTAAGGAACCATGATTCTTTTTTTTTAAGAACCATGATTCTTAAGTGCTTCTCTTTGGTGGGTGACAGAGCAGGGGAAATAGAGTTCTCTGTGACCTAGTTTTACTTCGCTGGTGGGCTCTAGTTCTCCTGTTGGTTTGCTTTAATTTTAGGCTGTTTACTATGTTAAGTAATCAATTTCTTTATTAAAACCCATTTTATTGTTCTAAAACCAACCTAGTGAATTCTTGTAAGACATTTTGACAGAAAAAAGTTTCAGAATAGAAAATAATGGCCACAAGAAGATAGGAATCTATTTACCTGGCTCAGTCTGTGGAGGTGTGTTTAAATAAAGTCTTAAACACAGTACAGTCAGTAAGTTTTAGGAGTGTGTGTTTCAGGTATGTGGGTGTGTTTCAAATAAGTGTTAGCAGGTTTTAGATTCATGCGTGCATGTATTTATTTCAAGTGTGTGTTTTGTTTCTTAGGGAAAGTAACTGGTACCTTTCCTGTTTTGGAATTTCTTTCCTCAGAGTAATTTTACTCTGAGGTCAATGGCTTGGTCAAAAGAACAGAATTTCATTTGACACATGTTGGGATTGCATAGGATGAAAATCATTCTCACTTGCAGAAAAGACTTATTTATTTGTTCAGCAGGTATTTATAAAGTGGCAATATTTACCACGTACTGTTTTGAGCACTGGAAATAGAGGTCTTAAGCAAGACAGATAGTTTTTTTCTTCATGGATTCGTAGTCAAGATATGACAAATTCTCTGATGCTACAGTGTTACACTATCTGTACAGTTCAGGTCAATCTGAAATCTGTGAAAATATTAAAATGTTCTCTCCCCTCTAAGAATAATTACTTGTCCCAATAACAAATCCTTTTTTTTCATAACTAAAAATGATAGTGTAACCTAGATTCAATAGTGTAACTGCCCTCATGGAAGTATAGAACATGAACACATTAGAAAGGCAGATTATTTAAAAACACAGTAATCTAGGAAACTCTGTATCAGTTCATTACTGTACAATATGATAAATTAATATCTATAAGAAACATTATAAGAAGCCGTCAGGAGGCAATCAAGACAGATTGGTGTCTTGAGCATCCATCATAACTAGGTAGACCATGTATTGCACCTTATCTCAAACACTGGGAGTAAATGCCTCCAGAGAAAGCACATTCACCAGAAGCAAAAACAAAGGAAAAATGAAAGATAATAAAAATGTTCTTTGGAAATTAAGGTGTACTACAAACAATATTTTATAATTTTTGCCAATTAGTTCTCAGCTGCCCCTAGATGTGCATAATCTATTAGGCTTGATGCAGAGTACTGTTGATGATTTTATTTTCCATACTGTTGAATATTCTTGGCATGTGAGGTTTTGCTGGGGAAATTTTACATTTGTACTTACATGTGGACCTCTAAAACAGTGATTGGATTATGAGGCATGACCATATGAGGCGTGGACTCTTGTATGACCCAGTATAGCATTCTGCATTTGCTTTGACATAAGTCCCAGTCAGTTATAGTCATCATGCATTTAAAGGAGCTGCTGATCATAGGGTGATTGATTTGGGTCCTGGACTATTCAGGAAGAGCAAAATAATCAAACCAGTCAGATTCTTAACACGTGTAGTTGTTAAATTCTTGATGATAGCAGTATCGTCTGATTTAGTCAAGCTGAAACATCATAGTTTGGGTTTTTCACTGACCTCCGAATTCGGAATTGATTTTTCTTTTTCCTTACTTTCAAAAGTTTTTGGAAGGTAGTGAATTGGGTAAATACACTTGACGTTAGCCAAAAGACCAAGAAGCACTTACGAATTGGGTAAATACGTAATAACATTTAAGCAATTAAAATATAATGATTAAAAATTTCTTCTAAGTGCTAGGAACTATTTTAATTGCTTTCCACATGTGAAATTCTCTTAACTTGATGTAAACTAACAGGGCTAGGATTTGATCACTAGCATGTGGCTCTAAATTCAGTGATAGCTACCACTGTATTAGATTGCTACAGTCTGCACAGAGCAGTCTTTCTAAGGGAAAAGATTATTGTCCTATTACAAACTTGGAATTCCAGCTGAATCTTTGAGTTTTACTAATAGTTTACATAGATTCTAATTCTAACAGCTTCTTATCAATTTAGAGTCTGTGAGTCACTTAATGATGTAAGTACTGCAGAGATTTCATTTTGGGGCTTCTTCTGTCATTGTGTTTGTCATTTAATTTCCTGCCAAATTTACTCCCAAACTAAACAGAAACTGTTTTGTGACATTTTAATGAAACATTTTTTTTTTGCTTTACTAATTTATGAACTTGCAGAAAATAAACAAAAGGGTGTTGAAAAAATGTAAAATATGCAGATAAGGCAAACTGGCCTTTTCCAGGTCTGCATGTTGTATATGGGAGGACATAATACATTTGGATTTTCCGCAAACAATGAGTTTGTCTTCCACCAAAACACCAGTTTCAGAATCGTGGTCTCTAGGTATACATAGAGGGGATCTCCAGATTTCATGAAGATCATTGCATTTCTCATGCCAGCGTGTAAAATAGGAAATAATTTAAACACTTAAATTTTTATTTAAATGGACACACCCCAAGCTGGTACAGTAATCCTCTCTTCCACTTGTTACAATATATGATTAAAAGGCTCTTTCATGAAAGTGTGAATAGGTAAAATTTTATTGAGTTTACAGAAGATGACATTAAGTATATCCTATTCTTCACAGCTTAGAGTTTTTCTAATATTAACTTTTAAATTCCTTATTCTAAGGGTGCTTTTTGTCCAATCTAGGAAAATATGAAAGAAAACAACACAAAATTACTATCACACGAAAATCAGAGGGATAAGAAAACCCTCCCAGACTGATCAGATTAGACGAGGGTTCCGCAACGTGGCACCATTGACATTTTGGTCTAGGTAATTCACTCTTGCAAAGGACTGTTTTGCATATTGTAGGCTGTTTGACTGGTTCACAGACTTCTAGCTGCCATATTCTGGTAACATCTCCTTCAGTTATAAATTAAAAAAAAAAAAATCCACATAGTATCAGATGTCCCCTTGGGGTAAAAAAATCACACTCAATTGAGAATTAACAAATTAGCCAGTATTAGAGGGAATATTGAAACCAAGAAAAACCCAATTTGAAGAGTAGACAAAACACTGGGAAATGTGTTTTGTTGTTTTTGTTTGTTTGTTTGTTTTATGTTGACATATCAGATATGGGTATCTTTGAGCGTGCAACTTTTCTTTCTATATTTGGACCGTGAGTCATTTAATCCTTTTATTTGATGGCAGTGTAACTCAGAAAGTCACAAAATGGCATATAAAAGATTTTTACTTAACTAATTTCTAGACAGTAATGGTAGAAATTTAAATCATGCTTCCATTCCTAAACACTGCACTCTTAAACACTTCATATAAAATTTTGAAGATGGATTGGACTGACACCTGTTTAAATATTACATATACATAAATTCTAAACTCAGCACATAAGGAGAAAATTGTGTATGTCAAAGTAATTATTGAAATCTATAGGATGGTGCCAGGTTGAAAAATGATATTCTGCCTGTTAGTAAGTCCTGAATAACTAGTGTTTCCAAAAATGTTAGGAAAGTTTAGCCATTTCTTCATCTGAATACCAGATGAAAGGGTTATGTTTAGGGAGTCATAGTCACGTGTATACCCACACCCTTCTCTTTCTCTCACACACACATGTGCACATATGCATGTGTTACACACGAGAATGAGCACACTCGTATACACACTGCATCCCATGGAGATCTGCAAAATACTAATACTGAGAGAAGCACACCCAATCCATTTCTACTACCTCTTACACAATTTCAAATTTTCC
This sequence comes from Mustela erminea, assembly GCF_009829155.1. Taxonomy (NCBI): domain Eukaryota; kingdom Metazoa; phylum Chordata; class Mammalia; order Carnivora; family Mustelidae; genus Mustela; species Mustela erminea. Next base: position 104,849,579 of record NC_045617.1, on the reverse strand, counting down.
TTTGTTTTACTACTCAGTTTAAAACATTTTCTAATTTCCATTGTGATATCTTTCATCAATGGTTTATGAAGTATATTTCTTGATTTCCAGGTGTGCAGGGATTTCTAATTATTTTACCATTTTTAAATTTGTTTCTAACTAAATTTTATTATGATAATAAGCCACAGACTCTGTATTATTTCAGTTTGTTAAAATTTGTAAAAATTAGTTTTTGGCCCAGTAAAAGGTCAATTTTGTAAATTTGTGAACTTTCAGATGTGCTTGAATAGACTATTTTGCTAACAACATCAATAAAAATTAGTTGTCTACCTATTCATAAATTTAGGTTTCTAATTATTTTGCTCAAAATACTGATTCCCTTTTTTTCTGATCAATCTATCAATTTTTGAAAGGATCAAGTTTAATTCTAACTGTGATGGTGGATTTTTAAATTTTCTCTTATATATAGCACTATCAGTTTTTGCTTTGTATACTGATAGTGCTATATATAAGAGAAAAAAGAGACCATGAAATTGTTTATTAATTTAGAGGTTTTATATCTTCCTGATAAATTAAGCCTTTCATCAAATGAAGCAGCTCTTTTAATCTAGTTTTTTGTGTGTGCCTTTTTGATACTAATATGACCATTCCAGCTTTCTTTTCTTTTAGTATATACATACTGTATCTTTGTATATCCTTTATTTCCACAGTTCTATTTCCTTAATATATAGGATTTTTTACAAACAGCAAATTATTAAGTATCTCTTTCTTTTTTTTTTTTAATTTTAAAGATTTTATTTATTTACTTGACCGAGAGAGATCACAAGTAGGCAGAGAGGCAGGCAGAGAGAGGAGGAAGCAGGCTCCCCGCAGAGCAGAGAGCCCGACGCGGGGCTCGATTCCAGGACCCTGAGATCACGACCCGAGCCGAAGACAGAGGCCCAACCCACTGAGCCACCCAGGCGCCCTTAAGTATCTCTTTCTAATAAAACAATCTTTTTCTTTAAATTGGAGCTTTAATTTCATTTCCATTTAAAATAATCACCTATATGGGGCGCCTGGGTGGCTCAGTGGGTTAAGCCGCTGCCTTCGGCTCAGGTCATGATCTCAGGGTCCTGGGATCGAGTCCCCCATCGGGCTCCTTGCTCAGCAGGGAGCCTGCTTCCTTCTCTCTCTCTCTGCCTGCCTCTCCATCTACTTGTGATTTCTCTGTCAAATAAATAAAATCTTAAAATAAATAAATAAATAAATAAAATAATCACCTATATATTTGCTTTTAAATCTGTCATAGTCTAAGTGCTTTCTCTATGTCTTGTTTAGTGTCACTATACTTTTTCTTGCATGTTTTATTATTTTATAATTCCATTTTTACTGTATTATGAAGTTACGTATTCTTATGCCATTCATTCATCTATTGCCCTAGAAATTATATAATAGCTAATGAGTATGATGATAGTCTAATGGTAATTGCTAATTCCACTCTTCTCCTTAGAACACTTTAATTTCCCTTACTCCTGATATACTTAATATATGATCTATTCACATAAATGTGTGCACGTGTGTATACATATAATTATATACAAATATGTACACTTAATATGTGTACCTGTGTATTTAAGTGTGTATATATATTGTGTGTTTATATATGTTGCATATATATATTGCCCAGTAAAATCCTGTTATCATTAAAATTCATAAAGGTGATAAGCCATTTAGATTTCCCCATGTCGATAGTATTTCCGTTGTTCTGCTTTCCCTTTGTGTGTTTGTGCTTTCATCTGGTAGCATTCTTCTATTGAGGAACCCTCTTAATATTTCATTTGCTTAAGCTTGTTGATAGCAAATTCTGTCACCTTGGTTTTGGCTGATAGCATTTATTTCTCTTTTTAAAAATACCTTTATTTGGTATAGAATTCTAGGTTGCCAGTTACTTTCTTTTCCAGTATTTGAAGGCTATTCTCTTGTCTTCAGGCTCACATTGCTGTTACTGAGAACTTTTTGTCAGCCTCATTCTCCTCTCGTCTTCTTTCCACTGACTAGTTATCATATATTCTCTTTATCTTTAATTTTTGCTATTTTATGCTGACATAGTCAGACAGGAATTTGTGTACACTGTCAACAGTAATTAATTTTAACACTTCATTTACTTGAACTTTCAACACTCTACATTTTGGTGTTTTATGGTTTTATGTTACCATAATTTTTCCTTTGGCTTTTAAAAACTAACCCCCATTATTATAAAAAGCAAATTATATTTTCATGTTATGTATTTAAGACAATTTGGCACATTTCCTTAGGCTCAAACTGTTCTAATCAAGATATCAGTTGGTCACTCTTCTAGAAAATATAGCATAGGGCGCCTGGCTGACTCTGCCTGTTACGCCTCTGACTCTTGGTTTCTGCTCAGGTCCTGATTTTCAGGTGGTGAGATGGAGCCCCACCTCCAGCTCTGTGATCAGCAGGGAGTCTGCTTCTCTCTCTCTGACCACATCCCAAAGGCTTGCATCCTCGGTCTCCCTCTCTAAAATAAATAAATTAATTTTAAAAAAATGTAGTTTAAATGTCCTTTTACTTATGAGCCAATCTCCAGTATTCTAGCTAATTTTCCATTCTGCACTCCCTTGGTACTTTACTAATTCTTATCACATTGACCACACTGTATTACCAATCACATTTTTCGAAACAGCTCTTCAGTAATAAGGATTGAGTATCATTACTGTTTATATCCACAGTGCCTACCAACAGCATCTGGAATTTAGTAAGTCCACAGTAAATGCTTAAATGAATTAAAAACTTTTGCTACTCAGAATTGTTAATTGAGCATAATCAATGAAGTGGCATTGAAATATACCCCTTGAATACAAAACCATAAACCAGTTGTTAAAGGCTCTGTTTGTATTTTCACCTTTATTTATTTGTTTATTTAGGAAGATAGTGTTGATTGATCAGGAATAATCTCATTCTGATTTTAGTGTGTGATTTCAGTTTGTGAGAGACTCAACTTCTTTTTGAAAAAAGCATAGAGATGTTTCTCCTGCATTATTTAAGAACATGTATTATTCTCTTTGAATTGATATAGTGTTCAGAATAAAAATATAGTAGAGATGTCGATGATAACAAGAACATAGTCTCAAATTTCGTTCTTTGACACTTTATTTTTTTAATGATATCATCTTCTTTTGAGAGGATATTTCAGCCACACAATTTATTTTTTTAAATTTAATTAATTTATTTACTTTAATACACATATAACGTATTTTTATCCCCAGGGGTACAGGTCTGTGAATTGCCCGGTTTACACATTTCACAGCACTCATCATAGCACATACCCTCCGCAATGTCCATATCCCCACCACCCTCTCCTGTCCCTCCTTTCCCCCAGCAACCCTCAGTCTGTTTTTTGAGATTGAGTCATTTGTGGTTTGTCTCCCTCCCAATCCCATCTTCTTTCATTTTTTCTTTTCCTACCCCCCAAACCCCCCACATTGCATCTCCACTTCCTCATATCAGGGAGATCATATGATAGTTGTCTTTCTCTGCTTGACTTATTTAGCTAAGCATAATACCCTCTAGTTCCATCCATGTTGTCGCAAATGGCAAGATTTCATTTCTTTTGGTGGCTGCATAGTATTCCATTGTGTATATACACCACATCTTCTTTATCCATTCATCTGTTGATGGACATCTAGGTTCTTTCCATAGTTTGGCTATTGTCAGCCACACAATTTCTATAGTCTGTTAGTTCACCTCCTCTTGATTCCAACCCCTAAAACCACTGTTAACAGGTCTTGGGTTCATTTCAATAATAGTGCTTGGTTCTCCAGAGAATGAAAATTAAACATTTCTGGAAAAGTTTGTCCATGTGCAAACTTCAGGCTCCTGATATCCAGCCAAGATTTAGGGATCCAGGCTTTTCCTCTTCCGTTCTGCTGTTCTGCTTGAAACTTGCTCTTCTAACATTGGGAGAAAAATTACAAACACTGAATAAGAAAACAGAAGAAGGAAGAAAAAGAAGTATGTTCAAATTATTTGAAGAACGTGAAGCTAACCTTAGTTACACGACTTTTTTGCTTTGCTTCCCAAGCCCACCACCATTGCCATGCATCATTATAATGAATCCTATAGAACACCAATCTCTCAGAGACCCTTAGAATAAATGTATTTTAAATGCTGAGGGTGTCTTACTCAGTCCATTAAGACCCCTAACCTTTAAATAGTTTATTGCTTTTATGGCATATAAACAACTCTGTATATTTCATAAGAATTTGCAGGTTCCAGGTCTAAAACAGATTTGATATGCTCTGCTGAGAGATTTTAAAGGTCCACAGAACAAATCATTGTGTCACTAATTTTATTTAGAATTATCACTCAGCCTTATTCTTAATCACAGTAGTCAACATTTTGTCAAATGATTCCAAGTTGTCATTGGACATTTTTTGTAACAGTATGAAGTGTTAATGTATGGTGATTCTAGTACTTGAAAATCAGTTTTATTGAGTGTTCTGGAGATTTAAAAGTAAAATACAAAAGGAGTCTTAAATAAAAATTTCTATAATTGATGTACAACGCCTATAATTTATGACTAAACAAAAATTAAAATGTTGAGTCCACTCAACATGTGATCAGCTCAACATGGTTAAAAATACTAATATGTCCACAGTGTTTAAAATTAAAAAAAGAATGGGCAGAGGACATGAACAGACATTTCTGCGAAGAAGACCACCAGATGGCCAACAGACACATGAAAAAGTGCTCCATATCACTTGGCATCAGGGAAATACAAATCAAAACTACAGTGAGATATCACCTCACACCAGTCAGAATGGCTAAAATCAACAAGTCAGGAAATGACAGATGCTGGCGAGGATGCAGAGAAAGGGGAACCCTCCTACATTGTTGGTGGGAATGCAAGCTGGTGCAACCACTCTGGAAAACAGCATGGAGGTTCCTCAAAATGTTGAAAATAGAACTGCCCTATGACCCAGCAGTTTCACTACTGGGTATTTACACTAAAGATACAAACGTAGTGATCCGAAGGGGCACGTGCACCCGAATGTTTATAGCAGCAACGTCCACAATAGCCAAACTATGGAAAGAACCTAGATGTCCATCAACAGATGAATGGATCAAGAAGATGTGGTATATATACACAATGGAATACTACGCAGCAATCGAAAGAAATGAAATCTTGCCATTTGCGACAACATGGATGGAACTAGAGCGTATCATGCTTAGCGAAATAAGTCAAGCAGAGAAAGACAACTATCATATGAGCTCCCTGATATGAGGAAGTGGTGATGCAACATGGGGGCTTAAGTGGGTAGGAGAAGAATAAATGAAACAAGATGGGATTGGGAGGGAGACAAACCATAAGTGACTCTTAATCTCACAAAACAAACCGAGGGTTGCTGGGGGGAGGGGGGTTGGGAGAAGGGGGGTGGGGTTATGGACATTGGGGAGGGTATGTGCTTTGGTGAGTGCTGTGAAGTGTGTAAACCTGGTGATTCACAGACCTGTACCCCTGGGGATAAAAATATATGTTTATAAAAAATAAAAAATTAAAATCTTGTAAAAAAAAAAAAAAAGAACACAATTTTTGAAAGATGTGTGAAAAAAAATAAAATTAAATTAAATTAAAAAAAGATACGTTGTGAAAATTTTTTAGTGTTATTTCTAAATGAGATTAAAGAAAAAAAAAAAACCCTTGTGAAGATACAGTTCATCGCTTATGAAAGACCGTAAAACTGAAACTGAAACGTAAAACTGAATTTACAGGGCAATAAGCCTGAGTAATATACATTGTTTAGATATTATCTGTGGTTTGAAGAAGATCCCAATTTAAAGAAGATGAACCCAAACTGTAAAAATGTCATATGTTTGTTCTGGTAGGTTGGGGAGATTATGCTGAAATCTGTGAACTCAGAATGGCTTAAATTACGAAGAAGACTTTATTTTCTAATGTAAATACTATATATATTATTTTTGAAAAGATATTTTTTTCTTACTGTGTTTGGGGATGACATCTTGCCAGGACCTAGTATTTCTTTTCATGTGTAAGAATCGCCAATGATTTAGCACACCGGAATGCTCTCTATTTCCTCCGTCACTTCTGTCTAGGAGGAGGAGGAGGAGGAGTGGTTTAACATGGTTGAAGAAAGTACTGAGAGATCATAACCCAGCCTCTATTTCCTTCCTTTACAGAAAGTTTCCTTCCCATAGGAAATTTGTGTTTTTCTCTGTTCCTCTGTGCTCTAGAATTTAATGGGCAGCACTCACCACCCTAGCGAGATGAGATAGCACTGCAGGTGATTAGGTGAGGAGAGAAGGTATATCGATTATAGGAATCAGAAATAGAAAATTCACTTGTTTGTGTAACTAAGTTATATTTTTGAATTTCTACTTTATTAATAATAACATGGTATTTTGCTCTTTGTAGTTCCTTACTTTTATTTCTCAACTGGTTCTGAATTTCCCTAGGGAAAAAGGATGCTATTAGAATCCTGTTTGCTTTCCAGGAGAACAATGACAGGTCCAGTGAACTTGTTTACATTTTTGTATATTTTAAGTTTATTTTCTTCCACTTATGTCTTGATGTGCATGTATATCTCTTTCCTTAAATTAACTGAATGAATAAATACTGTCAGTAACAAATGAAGAAAAAGTATATTTTGGGGGGCATTGATGAATGTGATTAAAGCTTTCAGCCAAGTTTGAGAGGAATGGAAGTGAATGGAAATAAGAGGAAATTGATTATTGTGATCTGTTAAGAGCGGGGAGGGGGGAGAAAATATATGTGGGAAGTACTTATTGTCCAGCTAAATTCTGCTACTATAGGTAACATTTTATGTGGCACAGGCTTGCCAGATGCTGCTGAGCCAATTTTCTCTTTCTGGGTACTCAGAATAAAGAAGAAGAAATAGAAGAAGAAGAAGAAAAACTACCTTTCAGATAAGCTGCAATTGTGTGAATGAGTTTTGATCATGGGCATGAGTGAAAAGGATGTCATCGATTTCTAGGCATGCTTCTATTCCTTTTTTAATGACTTCAGTTAGCTGTTTTTCTTCTTTATGTCCAGGATTTAGTTTTGTTATCTGAGGGAGAATTAGTCTGGCAAGATCTTACTCAGCCAATACCACCAGTTAACTTCTAAATGGGTTTATAGTTCATCTAAGTTATTATTTCTGAGAAATTTTATTTTATAAATTTCATATTATTACAGCTTTCCAGGGTTACAGTTCTGTTTAGTATTAAAAGAAGTTCATAATATATCAATATTTCATACCTGCATTTATATAATCATGAACAGTGTTTCTAATATGATATATAATCCTTTCCTGCATATGGTGGAATGGTATAAAGTGTGTATAGTGGAGTTCAAAAAAATAAAAGGTATCAGCAGTTACACAAGTAATTTATTTTGCACAAGAAAATTTTGCCGTGGATGCATTTTCTGCAATATAAATCAAATCTCAAAAGTAAACAAGTGAAGGATCAAAAGGCATAAAAACAGGATTTGAGCATACAGATAGAAAGATCTGCAAGGGACAGAAGACAAGGCTGTTCAGTTTGCCATGGACAAAATCTTGGAGTTTGTTAGTTATTTTCTAAATACATTTTGTACTTAAATTAAATGCCAACATGTTTTATCATCCTGTTTGTCTCTTGGCATGAAACCTATTTGAGAAAACAAACACATATATATTAGAATTAGAAGTTTAAGTTATTCTTTTTTTTTCCATTACAAGGATAGATATTATATTATTTCCCAGACTTGTTTTATCTCTGAAATCTTATAACTACAATCTGACTTCTTTATTTTCCCCCTTTGAGTTTACAAAATCTATTCTATGGAAGGCCAATTCCCTTGATAATTTTATTTATATAGTGTTTTCTTTTAAACAAATTTAATGTTCCAGGATGATGTTACTTGATAAGGACTACACATTAACTCTTTGGCAAAGACTAGCTGATCTTTACAAGAACTCAGATGCTTAATCTATGACATGTTTATTTTTCAGAGATATCCCAGTATAAGAGATAAAAGAGGGGAACTCTTCGAACTCTGTGTGTGTGTGTGTCTGAAGATATGTATATTTAGAGAAAGAAAAAGAGAAAGAATTAGGTGGTGTTTGCAAAGCTGTATTTATTGGTTTGAATTTTCATTAGAGATGAAACTTTTTTGTACATTAGAGTGTTATTAAGAAAAGTTTTTGGCTGGTGATCTATATGTGGGGTTTTCTCTTCTATCTTTTTTTTTCTTTTCTTTTTAAATTATTTTTTATTTTTTTATTTTCTTTTCAGTGTCCCAGAATTCATTGTTTATGCACCACATCCAGTGCTCCATGCAATACGTGCTCTCCATAATATCCACCACCAGGCTCACCTAACTTCCCACCCCCCGCCCCTTCAGAACCCTCAGATTGTTTTTCAGAGTCCATAGTCTCTCATGGTTCACCTCCTCTTCCAATTTCCCTCAACTCCCTTCTCCTCTCCATCTCTCAATGTCTTCCGTGCTATTTCTTATGCTCCACAGATAAGTGAAACGATATGATAATTGACTCTTTCTGCTTGACTTATTTCACCCAGCATAATGTCTTCCAGTCCTGTCCATGTAGATAACAAAAGTTGGGTATTCATCCTTTCTGATGGAGGCATAATACTCCATAGTGTATGTGGACCACATCTTCCTTCTCCATTCGTCAGTTGAAGGGCATCTTGGTTCTTTTCACAGTTTGGTGACCGTGGCCATTGCTGCTATGAACATTGGGGTACAGGTGGCCATTCTTTTCACTATATCTGTATCTTTGGGGTAAATACCCAGGAGTGCAATTGCAGGGTCTTAGGGAAGCTCTGTTTTTAATTTCTTAAGGAATCTCCACAGTGTTCTCCAAAGTGGCTGCACCAACCTGCATTCCCACCAACAGTGTAAGAGGGTTCCTCTTTCTCCACATCCTCTCCAACACATGTTGTTTTCTGTCTTGTTAATTTTGGCCATTCTAACTGGTGTAAGGTGGTATCTTAATGTGGTTTTGATTTGCATCTCCCTGATAGTGATGATGAACATTTTTTCATGTGTCTGATAGCCATTTGTATGTCTTCATTGGAGAAGGGTCTGTTCATGTCTTCTGCCCATTTTTTGACATGATTATTTGTTTCGTGTGTGTTGAGTTTGAGAAGTTCTTTATAGATCCTGGGTATAAGGCTTTTGTATGTGGGGTTTTCTCTTCTATCTTTATTTTAGAGAATAACTCAGATAAGTTCTTAACTTCATCTTTAAAGTCCACTGAAATAAAATCAGTGATTTTTATTGTTAATTGAATCAGTGTTAATTGAACCATTCATGTTCAGGTTTCTCTAATAAAGTAATTTGTCAATAACTCTTAATTGGAAACACATGAAGAAATATGACTTCTCTAAAAAGAGGTAATCTATTTGCTGATGACTTTTAAGAATACTAAAATAATTGCTTTTAATTTTTCTATTGTGACTAGCATGTGCTTAGTGTTCATCAGGAATTTATTATTTAACCAGAGAATTCTTAAGAACACCATCTCTACTTTCTACCATTCTGTCCAGTAAAAGTAGATGATCTGATCTGCGATTCTTTGATGATAATTGTTCTTAACTGATAAATAGAACAAACTATTTGCAAAATTTCTTGCCTGTGTGATATGAGTCCTAAACTTTATGTAGTCTTCTCAGTATCTAACAGTAATATGGTTAGAGAATGGGTGTCTATGTGCACATGTGTTCACGTGCTGTGCATGGGTACACATTTTTTGTACATGGAGTATGTAAGACTTTATACAATATGTACTTTGAGGAATGGTCTGTAAAGCACCAAGAATGAAGCTTATCCACTCTCACAGAATAATATGATGCCTCTATCTTACTCTGTCTTTGATTTCCTCTCTTCATATCTCCTTCCCCTTTGACTTACATTTCTTACATACCAGAAAGAAGAATGGTAGGAGATTTTGAGAAGTGCCTTTTGCTTTTTATATCATCCTTTTCTAAAGAATCATCTACTACTTCCTCCTCTCAGAAATCCAGTCCCTTTAAAATAATCTTTGCGTGAATGCTAGAGATGTAGAGATGACATTTTGATTAACTATATGATAATCAATTGGGGCGACAGATGTCAAAGACAGCTTACCTTCATATAATAATGTTTAGATAACAACAAAGAGTTTTGTGGATTTCTTTTAAATTTCTTTAGGTTTTGTTTTTTGTTTTTTGTTTCTTTTTTGTTGTTGCAAAGCATCCTTCATATTTAAAATCCACTTTCCCATGGATTTTCATTTTGGCTTCAGGCAGTTTGGGAGATAAATTGGTCCAGTTGTTATTCACTCATCTTCCTGGCTAAAAAGGTATGAGTTTTGTAATGTAAGGATGATGGTTCCAGTTTCTTTCAGTGTCTGAGATTAAGCTGGTCAGTAGGACTAGCAGTCTTACTAATCATATAAACCAAATTGGCCCTGGAGTTTGTGGCTAAAACAGACATTTATAACACATATTGGAATACATCTCTGGGTGACAAATCATCCCATTTATTATTTTTTTTTCATTTATTTATTTTCAGCATAACAGTATCATTATTTTTTCACCATACCCAGTGCTCCATGCAATTCGTGCCCTCTCTAATACCCACCACCTGGTACCCCGACCTCCCATCCCCCCACCACTTCAAACCCCTCAGATTGTTTTTCAGAGTCCATAGTCACTCATGATTCACCTCCCCTTCCAATTTACCCCAACCCCCTTCTCTCTAACTCCCCATGTCCTCCATGCTTTTTGTTATGCTCCACAAATAAGTGAAACCATATGATAATTGACTCTCTCTGCTTGACTTATTTCACTCAGCATAATCTCTTCCAGTCCCATCCATGTTGCTACAAAAGTTGGGTATTCGTCATTTCTGATGGAGGCATAATACTGCATAGCGTATATGGACCACATCTTCCTTATCCATTCATCCGTTGAAGGGCATCTTGGTTCTTTCCACAGTTTGGCGACCGTGGCCATTGCTGCTATAAACATTGGGGTACAGATGGCCCTTCTTTTCACTACATCTGTATCTTTGGGGTAAATACCCAGGAGTGCAATGGCAGGGTCATAGGGAAGTTCTATTTTTAATTTCTTGAGGAATCTCCACACTGTTCTCCAAAGAGGCTGCACCAACTTGCATTCCCACCGAACAGTGTAAGAGGGTTCCCCTTTCTCCACATCCTCTCCCAACACATGTTGTTTCCTGTCTTGCTAATTTTGGCCATTCTAACTCTGGTGTAAGGTGATATCTCAATGTAGTTTGAATTTGAATCTCCCTGATGGCTAGTGATGATGAACATTTTTTCATGTGTCTGATAGCCATTTGTATGTCTTTATTGGAGAAGTGTCTGTCCATATCTTCTGCCCATTTTTTGATATGATTGTCTGTTTTGTGTGTGTTGAGTTTGAGGAGTTTATTATAGATCCTGGATATCAACCTTTTGTCTGTACTGTCATTTGCAAATATCTTCTCCCATTCTGTGGGTTGCCTCTTTGTTTTCTTGACTGTTTCCTTTGCTGTGCAGAAGCTTTTGATTTTGATGAAGTCCCAAAAGTTCATCTTCGCTTTTGCTTCCTTTGTCTTTGGAGACATATCTTGAAAGAAGTTGCTGTGGCTGATATCGAAGAGATTACTGCCTATGTTCTCCTCTAGGATTCTGATGGATTCCTGTCTCACATTGAGGTTATTATCCCATTTAAATTATCCCATTTAAAATGATTAGATTTGATGTTATTAATGTGTTCATTTATATGTGTACATATGTGATACTTCAGTTTTTATATTATGGTTTTCAGAGTTAAAAATTTTTTGTTTACTGATGTGTCTCAATCATCTTGAACAATGCCTGCCACATGATAGACAATAGTTGTTGAATCTACACAGTTTCTGAAATATGGATGCATAGATCCAAGTTTAACAATAGTAACTGTGGGATTATTTAAACTTTTCTGTTCTGCTCTTTGCTTTCTCATATGTTATTCTTTTTCTGCCAATAACATTTTTATTGCATCTATAAGTGTTTTATGTATGTGTGGGTGGGTAGGTAGCTAGAAAAATAAATATTGTTAGGTGATAGTTTTAGACTTCATTGTTAAATGATGCATACTGCCTTAGCATTGCTTTGGTGACTGAACATGGAGAAGACAGATCAATAGCAATGTGTCTACACATGAAATGAGAACACTCAAAAAGTCAGTAGGGGGAAAATGACTTTCAACCACTTACCCATGCATCCATCTCTGTCTCTGTATCTAGGTGTGCATCTATCAATCGTCTACCTTTTCTATACCTTTGTATGTATTATATAGCATAACTTCTTTTTTAAAATTTTTTATTAACATATAATGTATTATTAGCCCCAGGGGGTTACAGATCTGTAAATCACCAGGTTTACACCCTTTGCAGCACTCACCATAGCATATACCTTCCCCACTGTCCATAACCCCACCATCCTCTCCCTACCCCCCTACCCCCAGCAACCCTCAGTTTATTTTGTGAGATTAGGAGTCTCTTATGGTTTTTCTCCCTCCCAATACCATCTTGTTTCATTTATTCTTTTCCTACCCCCAAACCCCCCACGTTGCATCTCCACTTCCTTATATCAGGGAGATCATATGATAGTTGTCTTTCTCCAATTGACTTATTTCGTATATAATATAACTTCTTAATTTGTACTCGAATATGGATATATAATGTAAGTATGCATGTATATATGTATTTGTATCCCAAAAGCATTTAAAAAGGAACCGGAAGGATTTGAGTAATGTTTTCAGTATAGTAGGATAGATAGAAGAGGTCAGGGGAGTTGCCAGGCTTCTGTGTTTTTGAGGTACTGACAGATAACAATGTTGAGTTGGGAGGTCAGTTATTAGTCAAAGTAGGTGTGAGAGTCTGAAGAACACAGTTTCTGAACATTTAACAGCAAAATTCCTGTTCACTGATTATAAAATTGAGGAAATGGTATAGCTTTGTTATAAAATACTATTTCTAACTACAGTAGAATGTGTATATTATTAGGAGTGTATAACCAGAATAAATACAAGCTTTATACTTAGTGTCGATTTCTTTTTAAGTGAGGTTATTTTCACATACTGCTTGGAAACTACATTTTAAAAAAACAAATATTTATTGCATGTGCATTTAACTATGTAGAGTTTTTGACCCTAAGGGTTATTTAAACTTTTTAGATAGCCACAAGAAAAAATATTTCTGAAATTAAGGAGATAAAAAACACATCCCCAAAATATTTAATTTTTGAAATTTAATTTTTGAAAGTGCACAACTTTGAAATGTGTAAACATTGACATTGCTGAACATTAACTATCTTTTATAGAAAGAGTCTCTTCCCTACTAGTTTAAGTCATTATGCACAAATGACTTACAGTAGTGACTAGTGGTTTAAGGTCATAGGACAGAATATTTTATTCTTCTCATCCATTTGTCCAAAGCAAAAGTGAAAGTTTGCTTCACAGATTAATTTAGTTTGGTTAGATGCATGTATTTACCCATGTCCCTGTCTTCTATTATTTATACCAGCCAGATGTCATTTATGTGAGGTCTTAAACTATCTTGGACACTTTAATATGAACTGTACACTATTGTTCCAAGCACCTTTAAAGATTCACAGCCCTTTCTGACAACTTTCAAAATGTCTTTCAAATGTCTGCCACATTTACCACATTTTAATTACACCTATTCTGTTCTATTTTTATATAAGCTTCTTTCATCTGTTTATATAAGCTTTAAAATTCTTATCCCTACTCTAAAATCTGTATTTATAAATTCATGGACTTTGTCTCTACTAGACACACTAGAGGGCTTTTGTGTTTATTAGTTTGTAAGACTGGGCTCAAGAAAGCTCATTTTTAATGCTTAGTGTGATAAATACTTGAATTGGCAAGTACGTGTCTTACTAGAAGAGTAAACTCCTTTAGGACCCATTATTCTTAGAAGCAGTGTTCTTAGAGTAATCTTAAGGAACAGTTTCTGTAAATGATTGGTGATGTATTACATATGATGCCAGTTAGAATTCATACCGATTTGATTGTACCACAGCTTTCCCTCAGTAAAATACAGGTTTTCAGAAATACTATTTGATCTATGTTTACAATTGAGTTTGCAAGTTTTAACTTGATGTTATGGTACATATCTTTATCACATTTTTCTCAGGTTGTGATGAAATTGTAGGGAAAATGTTAAGACTGTTAAATCTGCTTGCCTATCCAAGGGGCTTTGGAATTACGTATACATGATAGATTTTTATTATTATTATAATCTAATACTCCATTTTTTGAGGGAAAATTTCATGTTCTGAATCCTTATTCTAATTTTTTTTCCACAGGATGAAAAGCTTATGTAGTTGCTCTAATTATCATACGAATTATTTTGTCCTTGGGATTTTTATCTTAAAGATTGTATTTATTTATTTGTTAGAGAGAGCGCCTATAAGCGGGGACGGGCGGGGGGGCGGCAGCAGCAGGCAGAGGGAGAAGCAGCTTCCCACTGAGTAGGGAGCCTGATGTAGGACTCCATCTCAAGACCCTAGGATCATGACCTGAGCTGAAGCAGACACATAACCAACTAAGCTATCCAGGTGTCCCGGAATTTTTTATCTTGTTTCATAAAATGCAAGAGAACAAAGTAGATTATAGAGTGACCAGCATGGTACCATCCTCACCAGACATGGGCCCATGCTCTGAGCAATTTGCTTTATGGAAAACCCTATTGTTCTCCTCTGGCTGTGCCTTCCCCATGAGGAAGGAGTCCAATAGGACCAAGCAGAATTTCTCTGCTAGAAAATTAGACTTCATTCATTTCTACATTCATTCAATGAAAATTTTTTGAGTGTCTAATAACCAATGACAGGATGCTATTATTATTTCACAGTATTCAAGTCAGTTGTACTACAACAACAACAAAAGAATAAGCTGTGTTTTATAACAAATGTGTTTATTTTTTAGGGGAAATTTTGTTGTGCCCATGTAGAGTCACAGCCCCATCCCCATTTTCTAGAATATAGGTCTGAAATCCTCAATTCCCTGCCCACTTGACCTAAACCCACTTCTTGGGCCTATTTAAGTTTATTCCTCAAGTCCGTCTTTCTGAGGGCAGACCTCATTGCTAGTGTATGAATATCTAGCTTGAAGGTTTCCAAGGAATTGGCTATATGCAGAGGATGGGTGACTGAAGCTTGGAGGTATAGGCTGAGTGTCCCATCTTCCTGTGGACAGACCACATCATAGGTATGCATACCCTGAGCTGCTTCTAAAGTGTGGGTGATATATAGGTGGAATATGTGGTGTGGCCTGGATATCCATCTTTCCAAGGATAGTCCACACATAGATGTGCCCACCCAGGGCCTAAGAATTCCAAGACATGGTTCTCTGCCAAGATGGAGTTTGGTGGTGGGATGGATGTCCACACAGATGTGTGAATGGCCTTTTTCAGTACTAGTTAGAGCTGAGAGTGAATCTGGCTCTTCCTATACCATTCTGTTTGGGCAGAGAACTTGGAAAAGTTCTGGACATCTAAATCTAATCAGGCAGTTAACCTAACTGGAAGTGTATTTATCAGAGAGTAGTGTATACCAGTACAGCATTGAGTAGAATTTGTCATATTAAAAGAATAGAACTTGGAGCGCCTGGGTGGCTCAGTGGGTTAAGCCTTTGCCTTCGGCTCAGGTTATGATCCCAGGGTCCTGTGATTGAGTCCCACATTGGGCTCTCTGCTCAGCGGGGAGCCTGCTTCCTCCTCTCTCTCTCTGCCTGCCTCTCTGCATACTTGTGATCTGTCAAATAAATAAATAAATAAAGTCTTAAAAAAAAAAAAGAATAGAACTTATTTTATTGAAAGTTTGTTAACTTGATTTATAACTTACAAATATTTAGATTTATGATATAGCACCTTCTTTTTGTATTGCTACCCCAGGCCCTACAAGTGATAGGAGTTGGTCTAAACAGTGGTTCCAAATTCTATTTTCTAAATACAATATTCACTTTTTATTAAAGTTTCGAGTTCTTTTTATTTATAGAATTGTAGATCCTACAGGGAACGTTGAAGTCCTTTGGTCCACGTCCTCCCCAAGATTAGAAAATCACTTTGTAGGATCATGTTTTACTATGCCTCTGTTTTAATATGTTTAGACATGGGCATCTTAACAACTTATGAAGTGGTGCTCCCAATTATTTCTTTAATTTAAATTAAAAAAATAATTTTTAAGATTAATCATGTTCTTATTTCCCTCCATTTGTTCAGTTGAAATAGGGCTCAGTGTCCCAATTATCCAGCCTAAGCCAAGACTCAGTGCTGGAGCCATCTTGTCTACATGGAGACTTTCCTCTGGGGATGAGAATTTACTGATTATTCTTAGTTAGACTGTGCACAATTTATGTATTTTTATACACACCATTCATTTTCACATTCATTCTATGAAGATTAATTGAGTGTCTAACATCCAAGGACTTTTTTCATTCCTTAGCTTAGAAAAGATTCTCAGAATGTCATTATTTCACAGCATCAATTTCATTTCAGTTTTACCAGAAAAAAAAAAAAAACTGTGCTTTATAAAAATGTTATTTATTTTTCTAAGGGAGGAAGTTTGTTTAATGACTAAGAAATTTCTCATTCAGTCATTGTGTCTTCCTCAAACTTATTTTTTTTTTTAAAGATTTTATTTATTTATTTGTCAGAGAGAGAGCGAGCTAGAGCGAGCACAGGCAGACAGAGTGGAAGGCAGAGTCAGAGGGAGAAGCAGGCTCCCTGCGGAGCAAGGAGCCCGATGCGGGACTCGATCCCAGGACGCTGGGATCATGACCTGAGCCGAAGGCAGCTGCTTAACCAACTGAGCCACCCAGGCGTCCCCTCAAACTTATTTTATTAAGAACTTTGCTGAGTTGGAAGAATAATGTAGGAATACTCTCTCTTTCAAAGAACTTATGGGGGGATTGGTAGATAGATTGTTAAGAGAATGCAAGTGCCAAAATGTAATTGACATAGAAAACCCTTAGAGATCTACACAAAAAATATTAGAACTAGTAAATAAAAAATATACAAAGGTTGCAAGATAGAAGATTATCCAAAAATAAACTTATTTCTATATCAAAGGTGAAGGATCAAAAAATGAGTTAAGAGAATAAATCCATTTACAGTACATAAAAGGGAATAAAATACTTAAGAATGAGTTTAACAAAATGTGAGGATTGCATGCTGAAAATTGCAAAACTTTGTTGAAAGACATTAAATACCTAAGTAAATGGAAATGCATCCCACATTCATGATTTGAAAGAGAAATTTTATTAAGATGACAAAGTTGCCTTATTGACCTATAAACTTAATGCAATCCCTATCAAAATCTAGCTGCTTTCATGCTTGTATAAACAGGCAAGCTAATCCAGAAATTCACATGAAAATCCAAGGGATCCAAATAGTCAAACCAATCATGAAAAAGAGGAACAGATTTGGAGAATTCATACTTTCTGATTTCAAAACTTAAATACAAAGCTACAGTAATGAAGACAGTGTGGTATTGATGTAAGAATACATTGAAAGATCAGTGTAATAGATTTGAAAGTCCAGAAATATGTCTTCACATTGTAGTCAATTGATTTTTGACAAGGGTGCCAAGAACATATAGTGTGGGACAGATAATCTTGTTAAAAAAATGGTGTTGGAACATCTGGATATCCACTTGCAAAAGAATAAAGTTGGACTTCTACTTCACACCATACCCCAAAATAAAAATAAAATAAAAATTAACTCAACATGGGACAAAGACCTAAATTTAAGGGCTGAAATTATAAAATTTTTATGGGAATAATTTTTGTGACCATGAATTAGGCACTGGATTCTTACATATGTTACAAAACTTAAATGACCAAAAAAAAAAGGATGTATTGGACTACATCAAAATTAAAACTTGGGTGGAAATGATGCCATCAAGAAAGTAAAGAGAAAATATAGAGATTAGGAGAAAATTACTTGTCTGATAAGGAACTTACATCCAAGAACGTAAAGAACATTTACAACTCAATAATGAAAAGACAATCCAATTAAAAATGTGCAAAGGATTTTAGACATTCCTTCCTAGAATATATGCAAATTACAAGTGATCATATTAAAAGACGTTCAGCATAATTAGTTATTAAAAAGCAAATGAAATTCATAATGAGATACAGCCTCACACACAGTAGGATGGCTAAAATAATGATAGACAATAACATGTGTCAATGAAGATGTGGAGAAATTGGAACCCTCATGCATTGCTGGTGAGATTTTAAAATGATACGGTAACTTTGGAAAACAGTTCTGTGGGTCCTCAAATGTTAAGCAGATAGCTACTGGAGGACTGAAAAATTCTAGGAATCTATCCAAGAGAACTGAGCCCATATACCCACACAAAAACTTGTACACAGATGCTCAAAACAGCATTATTTATTTTATCAAACCAGTAGAAACAACCCAGATGCCCTTCACTCATATCCATACAATTTAATATCATTTGGCCTTTAAAAGGACTGATACATGCTACAAAATGATCTTGAAAACATAGTAAGTGAAAGAAGCCAGGCCTAACAGAGTACATATTGCATGAGTCCATTTTTATGCAAAGCTTAGAATAGACAAATCCATAGAGATAGAACGCAGATTAGTGGTTGCCAGCAGCTGCCGCCAGAGGAGAATAAATAGTGACTGCTAATGGGCATGGGGTTTTATATATATATTTATTTATTTGGTGAATGAATTGTTTCAAAATTTGATAGTGGTGATTGTTTCACAGTGCTGTCAATATATTTAAAAAACCACACTGAATTACAACTTTAAAAGGGTCAATTTTATGGTGTGTGAACTCTATCTGATGCTTTTAAATGGAGAGATATAGATATAGATTTATGAATATATAGATATCTCTCTTGGCGCCTGGGTGGCTTAGTCGTTTAGTGTCTGTCTGCCCTTGGCTCAGGTCATGATCCCAGGGTCCTAGAATCAAGCCCCGCATCGGGCTCCCTGATTGGCGGGAAGTCTGCTTCTCCCTTTCCCACTCTCCCTGCTTGTGTTCCTCTCTCACTGTCTCTCTCTGTCAACTAAATAAATAAAAAAATCTTCTAAAAAATATATAGATTTCACTATATATCTAATATTTATACATCTAATGTCTGTCTGGCTAGTATCTATATCTACATCTATATCTAGATATACCTCCTACCAGAAAGGTAATTCACAGAATCCAGTCTAACTCACCTATCTTGTTTTGAAGATACAAAACAACTTTCATCTGTAAAATATTTTTCGACACAGGAATACTTCCTCTTTTACCACAGCTGAGATTTCCGGAAGAAGATACTGTGGTCAGCTAACTAAACAGGTTCAATCTGTGAATAATTAACAAATACGTGCTGTGTAAGACAGAGTGCCTTAGGCTCTCCCTTATCTTGTTGACTTTTCCTTCCTTTAGCTATACTTCTGAGGAGTCTCCGGTTTGAGACCATAATGTAAGCA
The DNA here is from genome assembly GCF_009829155.1 of Mustela erminea. Classification (NCBI taxonomy): domain Eukaryota; kingdom Metazoa; phylum Chordata; class Mammalia; order Carnivora; family Mustelidae; genus Mustela; species Mustela erminea. The sequence goes on along the minus strand of NC_045617.1, from coordinate 104,830,057 downwards.
CGGTGCTTTTTTCTACAGGTAGATTCATGGACACCAAGAATCATAAAAACAGCAATAAAAGTATATCAAGTAATATTCTAAGCAATTTAGTTGTTATCACCATTAACACCAAGACAACAGCGTGAAGTAAGAATATTGCTATCTCCATTTGATAGATGAGGAAAATAGGGTCCTGTTTCTTAGGTTACTCTTAACCATTATAATATAGGATGTGAGCGATAGTGAAATTGCAGTAAAAATGAAGAAGAGTTGAAGTAACAAAAAGAAAATATTTCAAATCGAGTTAACCTCAAGCTTTTTAAATCAAGGACCAAATAATTATGTTGAACCTGTCTACCCTACAGACATCACAGTCTATTTTTGCATGATAAAGTTAGACTCAACACATAGCAGAATTGGAAGAGCCCTTCTGATTTGTTAAGGAGAAAAAAATATCATTTGCTGATAATGACACTTGGAACTAAAAGTGTAAATGGACTTGCACAAGGTCAAGTAATGGAGTTATGGTACATGTTAATAATAATAATGGTGGTAATTCCAAGTTTCTAGTCCTATGAGTATGATAAAATGGATATATTTTAGCTACTTATGTTTGGCATGGGAATTGTAATGAAACATGGGCTTCATGTTCTAGGATATTGTCAAATGATAACGTGTGACAAAGAGAAATTAGAAGCTTTTCAACTGTTATTTATGTCTTCATATATTTGAAAACGAAAATGTCTCTCTGACAATGTGACAGGGGGAATGCAATACAGTGACAAAGTAGAAGGAAAACAGCAGACAGTTACACCTTGGGTTCCTTCTGAGTAGCTGAGTGTAGCTGAGTGTCTGTTAAGGAGAGAGATCTCAAGATCCCGGTTTCCAAGTCTACAGTCAGCCACCTGTTCCCACTGCATGTTCCTGAATGACCAATGAAAAGAGATTGTTTCCTGGCACGTTGCCACAGAACACATTCTGCTTTATCATAGGATAACCTGTGCCATTTGTGAGACCTATGGAATCTATGGCAATTAAATTCAGACTGCGTGCCGACCAGACGTTGGTACCTTTTCCTCAGCAACAGAGAATTCATTTCTCAAGGATTTACTGCTTCATGGGTGAGGAGAAGCAGAGGAAGGCAGACTCGAAGAAAATAAAGCATTTCTCACTATATCTAAAGATATAGTTGAAGACAGACCCTGAGTGTGTATTTTGTTCAGGACCACACCATGGTGGTAAGAGGCCCATTCATAAGATGATACCAGTCTATTTTATCATATCATTTGCATGGGAATAACTAAAAAGAGGAATAGGAAGAACAAATGGAAAGTAGATCATCTGAAGCACTATAGGAACTTTGTTTTTAATATGGCCCCTCATTGTTTGACTTGATTTAGCAGAGGAATTTCTCTCTTTAGAATTGGTTAAAGATGATTGGGGTAAAGGGAAAAGGTTGGTAAATTTAGAGAATAGAAATTACCACAAACACCGAGTTCATAAATTATATCCTGTCCAATTTTTAAAACAGCCCAACAAAGTAGGGAGATATATATAGATATTATCTATATATATCAATCATATGTTATATGTTATATAATATAAACACATATGTATATATATGTCTGTGTTAATATACACAGACATATATATTTGGAATCTCTTAATTGCTTCTATATACTTATGCCATAATTGGATAACTGCATATATCAAATTCAGCAGTAACATTGATGCTCTAAGGAAGAGGGCTTCCAACTTATGTTTATGACATTTGTATATACTGCATATAAATTTAACAAATTCAATTTGCCTTTGATAGTTTGACTTACTGAAATACACAAATAAGAAATTAGGCATGATCTGAATAAGAATAAAACATTGTTTCACTGTGATACTTGCAATTATTGGTCACTAGATAATTAACATTTGAAGATAGGATGTTACTTCTGCTTTTTCTTCTTCCCAATAACTTACACACAATATGACATTCTTTGTAACGTTTGCTGAGTGTACAAAAGTATTGGACGAAGTAATTGTGCCCTGGAACATGATGAATGTGAAGCAGGTCATATTCAGTTCTATTTAAATACCTTCTGCTTTGGCATATTAGGAATTTTTAACTCCAGTGAATAATAGCTCACCTTTATTCAATTCAGGAAAATTGATTTTCAAACACAAGGAATACCTAATGTAATTAGACTTTTGAACATCTTGAAAATAAATTAATACAAATTCAAGCACATCTGGGTGTAGTATTTCTGTAAAATTAGTCTAAATGGTGAATAAGTGCTGATTTAGATAATTATCACAGTAAAAGTAGACTCAGGAAAAGGTCTTTTAATTTGAACTGAACCAATGCTGATTTAAAATTTTTTTTTATTAATATAGTGTATCTACAGGCAAAAGTATATCTTTGGCAAAAGTGAAGTCTCCTTTTTTCCCAACACACACACACACACACACACACACACACACACACACACACACATATGTTCTACTCATGCTTTAGGAATAAAAATAGTTGAATATGAATATGAGAAAATCAGAAATATCAGTAATGACTGCAGTCTGTGCCCACTTAACACTAGTAATACATTGAAAAAAATAAAATAAATTGAATAAAAAATACTGACACCTTATTTTTCCATATTTTACATGAGAATATTATAATGCATAACATATCAACTCAAAAGCTTTAACCAGTTTTCTAAAATAGAACAATAGAACAGCTAAATAGCAATATACTAGTAACAGTAACTCATATTTGATTGCAACATGCTTAAAATATCACTTGATTACTAAACAAACTTCTACCTTAAAAATAATCTAGTTTTTAGACCTCCACCTCTAATACCTTAGCCTTCATCATATCCCACCTGGTCTCTGTCTCACAACTGGTCTCCCTGCCTCTTCTGGCTCTTCTACATAAGACTGCAGAATAGTCTTTTAAAAACACAAATCAGATCAAAGCCATGGTAAAATTCTTCGAACTCTTTGCATCACACTTAAAATAAAAATTCAGTACCATGGTGTATCATCTGTTGTTTCATAATAAATGACCTCAAAACATAACAGCTTAAAATGACCAACATTTATTATCTCACAGTTTCTGTAGGTAAGGAATTTGTGAGAAGCTTGGATGGGTGGTTCTAGCTTAGGGTCTCAGAAGAAATTGCACTCATCTGAAAGTTTTCTTAGGAACAGAGTGTCTGCTTCCAAGATGTCTCCTGTGTATTACTATTAGCTGCAGGCATCTAGAATGTGGGACTCTACCTAGCGCTAGTTGAGTGTCTTCTCCATGACAGGGCAGTTACTTCCTCTAGACACATGATCCAAGAAAACAAGGAGGAAACCATAGAGTTTTTCATGATATAGTCTCCAAAGTCATACACCTTCACTTCTGCCATGTTTTATTCATTAAAATTGTGTTACTCCATCCACACACAGGCTACAAGTCCTTCATATTACTCCTTCGAACTCTCTCACCTTATCTACACTGTCCTTGTGATAGTTGTCAAGAATGCCAAATTCTTTGCAGTCTTAGGTGCTTTGGACTTGCTGTTCCCTCTGCCTAGAAAACTCTTCCTAGATGTTGATGAATTTAACCCCTCATTTAATTCAGGTCTCTGATCAAGTATTAGCGTATTCAGGAGACATTTCCTAATCATCTCTATCTAAATATCACACCCCTCCCACCATTTTCTGTCATTATGTTTCTTTGAAACATTTATACCCACTCAGATTCTGTCATAATTTACTTACTCACTTACTTTCTACTTCAACTCTATAAGATTCAAGAGGGCAGGGATTCTGTCTGTCTGCATTACCCTAGTTTTTCGCATTCCTGGAACGGGGCCTGCTGCACAATAGGCTCTCAGTAAATATTTATTGAATGAAAGAGTTAATGGGTGAGAAGATGAATGATTCATGTCATGGCTAAGAACCAGCAAGCATAAATATGTATTCTGCTTTTGTTTTGTTGAGTGCAACTTGGTGTGTGTGTAACCTAGCAAGAACTAAAATAAAAACCTTGAATGCATTCAAAGAAGGGCAAACCCAAGATTGTGCATGGATATATTTGGAATGAGTAGCGATAAAATATTCTATTCCTTTTAAAAGGCATTAATTTTAAACCTTAAGACTTTGTGTCTGGCAGTTAACTAGGTTGAGAAATAAAAACTTGACCTCTTGCCTTTTGTGAAGTATCACTGCTTAGTGTTAGGTGACAACACTATCCCAAAAACACATTTTTGATGAGGTCTCAACAAATTAATTCTATACCTGTTCTTACTGTCACTGTGGGATTATGTTTCTCATTCTTTGTCATTTTGTCCTATTTCTCATTTAAATCAATGCCTATGACATTTTAAACATGTACATAATGGTACTAGTCTGGTAAAGGAAACAAATATAAATCCTGGATGTGCCCTCAATAATTAATAATCTGCCTAAAGACTAGGTGTAAGCATGTGGTAGTGTTGTCTGTCATGATGTCTTCTTCTTTTTTTTTTTTTTTTTAAAGATTTTATTTATTTATTCAACAAAGAGAGAGAGATCACAAGTAGGCAGAGAGGCAGGCAGAGAGAGAGGGGGAAGCTGTGCAGAGAGCCTGATGCAGGGCTTGATCCCAGGACCCTGAGACCATGAGCCGAAGAGGTTTAACCCACTGAACCACCCAGGTGCTCCATGATCTTTTTTTAATAAAGATTTTATTTATTTATCTTAGAGAGAGAGATTATAAGTTTGGGGGTGGGAAGGGCAGGAAATGAGAGAGAGGAATAAGCAGACTCTGCACTGAACGTGGAGCCTGACCAGGGTTCAGTCTCACGTGATCTCAACTAAAACCAAGACTTGGACGGTTAGCTGACTGAGCCACCCAGGCACCCCATCATGATCTTTTAATGATGGAAAAGAAAAGAGTTCAGTGAAACCTCATGTCCAGCCATCAAAGACAAGTAATAAAATTATAAGAGCTAATAATAATAACTCTTATTATGTATCAGGTATTATACCAAATTATTTTGGATAAACTTCTTTGACTCATTTAATCCTTACAGCAGTTTTGTGAAGATATTATACCATTTTACAAGCAAACAGTGTGGCACAAAATTTCTAAGTAAACTAAGTGAACTCAACTAGTCCATGTATAGGATCATTGCCTATCACATAGAAAATTCTTAGAAAGGAATAGGTATCATCACTCTTGATGCCGAGTGTTCTACAACAAATAAGTAACAGATACAATTCTATATTATGAAGTTATGATCTTGAGAATATACTAGAATGTGCTTCCTAAGAGTTGTTTGCATTTTAAGGTAGGTTGGAGGGTGGATAGGAGGGAACAGATGAAGCCCAGAATGCTTTTACATGACTTGTCCAAAGCCATAGAGTTAGGGTGTGGCCTTGTGTTAGGACTGAAAGGTAGTTCTGATTGAACTACCTTTGAACATGTAGTACATGATTTGAATCATAGGAGTTCACAAAGAGAGAAATCCCTTTAAGTTACTCTGTACTCCATGGGGAAGAGGAAATGTGAGCTGTGGCTTAACAGTGGTTGGAATTTAGAAAAGCAGCTAGGAGAGGGCGGCAGGTAGGTATCAGTAGTTTCACAATTTTAGTGACTTCAGGGTATTAAAATGAATTAGTAGTTAAAATAGTTTGTAGTCTTCTTTTTTTTTTAAAGATTTTATTTATTTATGTGACAGACAGAGATTACAAGTAGGCAGAGAGGCAGGCAGAGAGAGGAGGAAGCAGGCTCCCTGTCGAGCAGAGAGCCCGACGTGGGGCTCGATCCCAGGACACTGGGATCATGACCTGAGCCGAAGGCAGAGGCTTTAACCCACTGAGCCACCCAGGCACCCCAAAATAGTTTGTAGTCTTATGGTTAATCTTGTTGAAAACAAGGAGTTGCTTTATTTATTTATTTATTTATTTATTTATTTATTTATAAGTAGGCTCCACACTGGGCATGGAGCCCAACACAGGACTTGAATGCAGGACCCTGAAACCAAGACCTGAGCTGAGACACTTAATTGACTTAATTGACTGAGTCACCCAGGCACCCTTGGGTTGTTTTTAAATCAAGTTTTACAGTTTCTGTTTCTGTTTCAATTATCAAATTACTTTTGTAGGTACTTAAATTATTTGCAGAACTTTACTACTGATTTATCATTAGTAAATCTGAAATAATTGTTTATGCCTTCAATAAAAAGGAAAATATTATGCCATGTTTTGGAATATCCTCTCATCCCTTAAGACCTTTTGGAATTCGACTACTATTTACTACCTCTGCTGACCTTGATTCTGAGAGATCCATTATTTGCAACATCTCTTTTGCTAGCATCATTATTCACACATAAAGTTCCCTTCTTATTATTTAAGCTTTGTTTTGTAAGAAATAGCCCATTTCATTTTACCTTGGTGGGAAACACATATTTAAGACATAATTTCTTCTTTTATCTAGTTAGTCATTGGACTAAGTTCACAGATGTGAAAACAAGTAAAATAAATCTGCTCAGACGTTAAAATATAGAGGGAGACAGATATGAAACATTATAATATCAAAAAATCATAATTATTGCCTAATTCCCATAATGTCATTTGATAGATTTGCTTTCCTTAAAAAAAAAAGGAAATTTTGCTTAAGATTGTGTAGCTAGCAGGTGACAGACCTGCTTTTAGCATTCAGAGTTAACTCCAAAGACCAAAAAGAGAGCTTACAGAAATTTTGCATTAGTAGAGATTGTTGGCTTAATAATTAATTTTTAATACTGAATATTAATTTTAAAATAAAATGGTACTTATCACTTATTTCTGAGGTGGATTTGAGGCAGCTTATAATAAAACATGTACAAAATAAGGGTAAAAATGCTATCACAAATTAAATAATCAAAAAGTTGTAAAGAGGGTGAAAAGGAAGAAGAATTACACAAGAAATCCTTATCCTAGGCTAGTTAGAAGAAGGTAAGTTTTCTTTAAAGACAACTCAGCTCTGAGCTTCCTAGAAGCAGGTGAGACAAGACATGAACCTTAGTTACCCACCCCAGAAGATATTTTATATAAGAACAAGTTGCTACATGGTATTTTTTAAAAGATTTATTTATTTATTTTGGAGAGATATAGAGAGAGAAAAAGAGAGAAAGAGAGAGAAAGAGAGAAAGCACGAGCAGGAGGGGCAGAGGGAGAGAGAGAGAGAGAGCGAGACAGAATTTCAAGGTCAATGTAGGGCTCTATTTCATGACCCCGAGATCATGACCTGAGCCAAAACCAAGAGTTGGATGCTTAACCAACTGAGCCACCAAGGTGCCCCATGATAAATGATACTTTTAAGCAAAGTCTGGCTCTTTTAAAAAATAATTTTTGTTTGCATTATTAAATATAAGGCTACACTGAGAACTGCTCTTCTTGAATTTTTATTTATTTTTTATTTTTTTAAAAGATTTTATTTATTTATTTGACAGACAGAGATCACAAGTAGGCCGAGAGGCAGGCAGAGGGAGAGGCAGGCAGAGAGAGAGGAAGGCAAGCAGGCTCCCTGCTGAGCAGATAGCTCGATGCGGGCCTCGATCCCAGGACCCTGAGATGATGACCTGAGCTGAAGGCAGAGGCTTTAACACACTGAGCCACCCAGGTACCCTCTTCTTGAATTTTCAAATCCCCCCTTTTTCCTATTGTTCTCCTTCTTGTATTTATAGTATATATTACATTAGCTCTTTGAACTCCTGTTTATTTATTTGAAAAGGGAGATAATTGTTACCCCATGGAGTTATGCTGCTAAAAAAAATTACATATGTCAAAGTAACATTGATATTTCCTCACCCTTTCTTTGGGACTGAGATTTGAAAGTATATATATATCTTTCTGATCAATAGCAACAAAGCAAATTTTGTGCCAAATCATTTCCTCAGATTCTTTTACAGTTAATGTTAAGTTTATGTTTCACAACAAACAGTTGTTATTTATGGCCTATTTAGCCATTCATTCTAGACTTAGATCTTTAGAATTTTAAAATGCTGGAATCCTACTGCATTATAGAATGCTGATGTCTAAGATTTTACATGGGGATTCTAAAAGGATGATGAAAATTACTCTATATTTCACTCTTGTATTCTATTACATTAATTGATAAAAGCTTGGTTCTGTATTCAAATACAAACAGCAGAAAACATTTCTACTTAGCAACTTAAAGGGTATAATTTGAAGGTGAAATAAGTAGGATAACCTTTGCTTAGTTTTATAACATAAGTGTAAGTTGTTCATGCCTCATTTATAATAAGGACTTCTAATCACTAGGCAGTTGACATTATTTGTATTATAAAGTCTTTTTGGAAAATACCCATAAATAAAAGAATTTTTTACAGCCTCTTACTGACTTTTGGTTTTAGACAAAGCACAAATTTCAAAATAACTCAATACTGGCATCATTCCCCATTGTTATATTTAAAGGTCATTTGTATTTTATTGGCAATAACTTGTTTTCCTCCCAGACTAATTCTATGTTCTTTGCTTCAATATATTATACAATTATACCTTGCATGTAAATGTTCTTTTCTCTCATATTGCATTAAAAATTATTTTCAAAGTCTAACTGGAAAGTAAATGTATCTTGATTCTTTAAAATATCACTAGAGCTAGAAGTTATTTGAATTTTAGAACTTTTAAGTACTTGGAAGAGCATGTATTTCACTCATGAAAAAATTTAGGCACACAAAAAAAGTTAAGTATAACCATGTTCTTTGTAATTTGTTTGACTAAGAACATTTATTATTATTTAGTATATAGTTTTAACAAGATTGGTTATATGATTTCTTGGTGAAATAAATCAGCACGTGTGTGTACACTCACACACACGATCAATGTTGTTGCTAAGATCACTTATTTAGGGACTGTCATTTATTTTTCCCTTTCTCCCTTCATTTCTTACCTATAGTTAGGAGAATATATCTTGCTTTCAGGATTTATCCTAAGTCTCATCACTAGTGACTTTTCAACCTCAATCATGTATACTAAGTCTCCCTCATTATTTCCTGGATTTTACTCTTTTCCTTCTCTATTTAACCCTCCATATACTCTGTGAGGTAGACTATAATTCAGGAGTATTTATTCAATTAATGAAAGACGAAATTCATTGCTCACATTGATTAGCTTTGATAGAATAACTCACATTCATCATAAAGTCCCTGGATCATGCAAAGCATATTCCTTGAAATGTCTGGGAAGTAATGAATTTATTTTAGAAAGATCACTTAAAATATGCAACTGCCCAATTTTTAAATATGGTTTTAAGAGAAAAGCTCATTTATGTTAAATAACTGATTTTTCATGAAACAAGATAATTGTGATTTCCCTGTTATTGTGTAATTATATGTCATTTATGTTTAAAAATATGAATCTCTATAATGTGCCAGTTACAAAAATAAATTTAACCACAATAAAATATCTTGTAGAAAGCATTGCTATATAGACACAGCCTAGCACATCAATTTTATGGCTACTAATTTTTCTAAAATCCTAAGCCAGCTGTATTCTGGAGGTCAGAAAAATGCTATGTAGAAGTATATGGGAAACCACTGTTAAATACTCAACACCCAGTTTAGAAAGTATGAGTTATGGGCGCACCTGGGTAGTTCAGTTGGTTGAGTGATGGACTCTTGGTTTTGGCTTAGGTCATGATCTCATGGATGGTAAAATCCAGTCCAGCCTGGGTTCCATGCTCAATGGGGAGTCTGCTGAGGGATTCCCTCCCTTAGCCCCTCCCACTATTGGTGTGTGTGTGTGTGTGTGTGTGTGTGTGTGCACGCGCGCGCACGTGCATGCACACATGCACCCACATGGTCTCCCTCAAAGTGGATACATAAATATTTTTTAAAAAGAAAATGTGAATTATGACTTCAGAAGAAATCATGTATTAAGAAAGTGACTGGAATGTGGAGGTATGAATTCACACATTCAGATAGAATCCCCTTCATTGAAATTTTATTCATATTTTCAAGATGAGTTTAATCTAAACTTTAAAGGATTTGACATTGTTTATACTTGTGGCTATAGAGTATAATAAACTACAAATATAGGGCAGATACTAAAAATATTTTTAAAACATTAGCAAAATGAAAAGCCTTTCCTTTTTTTTTTTTTTAAGATTTTATTTATTTGACAGACAGAGATCACAAGCAGGCAGAGAGAGAGAGAGAGAGGTGAAAGCAGGCTCTCAAGGAGCAGATAGCCTGATGTGGGGCTCGATCCCAGGACCCTGGGATCATGACCTGAGCTGAAGGTAGAGGCTTTATCCCACTGAGCCACCCAGGTGCCCCAAAGCCTTTTTTGATACATAAGAATTACACAATATAATTCTTCAGTCCAGCAAGTTGCTTTCCCTCTTTCTCTGTAATGCTTTCTTAACCTGGAAATCAGTTTCTGGATCCCTCTTCGGTGAAATTTTGCCTTATGACTCTAGTGCAAACATTGCTTTGGTCCTTTTAAATTTAGTATATAATAATGAGAATAATAATAAAAACAACAATGCTTTTGACAGACACCTTTCTAAGCACCTTGCTCATATTAATTTAGTTAATCCTTACAATACACCAAAAATTCTTTCCTAATTTCTGTTATGCCTCAATAATGGGTCCGTGAGTAAAGGAGCGAGATTGACACAAAGCGAAGGTCAAGCAAAGCTTTATTTCGCGCCAAGCATCAAGAATCAGACCCACCATCAAACAGACGCATTGGGGCTGCCCTTTACAGAGAGGACAACCCCTCCCTGCTTTCCCAACTAACTTTTATAGCGCAAAGGCCATGTGGTTTGGCCTGACCTCACATAGGTGGCTAATGAATTACAATTCACCCCATGGTAGCCATAGAAACTAGCCCATCACCTTGGTAGCTAGGAGACAGTGTGCACCCCCACTGATGGGATATCTCCACCTGGCTTGACCCATCCTTGTATTTGAGCTTTATTACCTGAGGCTGGTTTCTGGGACTTATTTTTAAGTAAGTCCCCTGGGGGAAGGGGAGCAGGGACAGTTTAAGGGTTAAAAAACAATGTTTTTGTTTAACCTCAATGGAAGTCTCTGGCTAAAATATAAAAATATAAAATAGGTCCTTACAATTTCCAGGTGTCAAACTGAGGCAGACATTTACTGCTCATATTTTAAAACAGTGTTTTGTCTTCTTGCTTTCTGTGTGTGTGTGTTTGTTTTTTCAAAGATTTTATTCATTTATTTGACAGAGACAGAGAGAGATCACAACTAGGTAGAGAGGCAGGCAGAGAGAGAGGGGGAAGCAGGCTCCCTGCTGAGCAGAGAGCCGGATGCAGGGCTGGATCCCAGGACCCTGAGATCATGACCTGAGTTGATGGCAGAGGCTTAACACACTGAGCCACCCAGGCGCCCTGTTTGTTTTTTTAAGCCTGAGTTTTAACCACTGTCTGAAACTAATTTTGTAGCAATTACTTCTCGTCCATTAAATCTTGCATTATTGTTTATACCTGTCAGCCTCAAAATCGATCTCTCTCCTTCTCTTTTCCACCCCTTTTCCCTCTACCTCGCTTCCTCTTTCTGCCTATCCCTCTCCCTCGGATCAGCACATTGAGCTAGTCACAGTCCTCAGTTCATGTGACATTATCATACAGTTCTTTTATGAAACAATTTCTTGAATTGTAGTTTTTAGTGTTTCTTCAGTTTTATTGCTTTAGTTTTCAACTTCTCAGAGCTCCAGGTATATACACCTTGGTCATTACCTGTCTTTTATATCTTTCATGTTCTCTCACATCTTTTTAACTTTCTGATTTGATAGTGGTGCTTAATTCTTTCCTCTGATTTTATTTCTTTTCTTTTGACCATTTAGTCTTTTTTTATTTCTAGTTTTTCACTTATGAATTAAACTCTTTCTCTCTCTTTCACTCCTGAGCTTTGATAGCTCTTTTTACATGTTTCTCTAATTTATTGGTTCTTACATAATACATTTCTATTTCTGATACATATGCCTCTTTTATTACTTTTGTACATTCCGTATCTTCCCCTCATTTAATATATATTTTCTGCTTTGTTATGTTTCTCTCCTGCTTTCACGTTCTGTCAATATATTATTTAGTTCATCTTCCTTTTTTGTTTTCTTATGTAATATACTTGTATGAGGTTCAACACAAACTGTTTCTCTTTTTAATGTTTAAATGAGAAAGTTTTGCCTGTGTTTTTAGGAGGTATTCTCTTGGAATAGTCTCTTCAGCTGGGGTGTCATCCTTGCCTTATGCTCCTTGAGGACTTTGTTTGAAGCAGTTTTTCCCTCTCAGGAAGGGACTTATTCTTAAAGAAGAACATTTTTGTTTTCTGAGATCCTGAAGTGCTTGTGCTACTATAGTACTGCCAGCTTTTTCCTCAAGCATTGTATAGTCTCCATTGTTTAGGTTTTCCTCATGCGTTATATGGTCTCCATTGTTTACTTCACAATCACTTATCATTTAGAGCTTGTGTGGTCTTGTCCCAGTTTTTTGTTTTTCTTTCTTACTTTTCAGATCACAGAGAATTCTACATTACAGGCCATCTCTTCTTTTGAGGATAAGTACTTGCTTGAAATTTCTGTGTTCCAGGGCTCTTGGAGCTATCTAAATTTTCTTTTTTTTTCACACTCTACCTTATACAGGACCTAGTAGAGTTCCTACTATTCGGTTTTTTCAGAAACCCACTTTTTGATAGGGTTCTTATAGATTGTCTGGATTATGAGGATGTTTTCAGAGTTTAAGGTTTTTTGTTTTTGTTTGTTTGTTTGTTTGTTTTTCTTATTTTATCCTAGGCATTTGTCTTGTTTCTATCTGTTGCGAGCAAAACCCCTGCGTCCCGCCGGGAGGTCGCAACGTGTAAAGAAGAGATAGAGAGATGGATATGATGTAACTCACTTGATCTTTATTGGGACGAGGTCCGCACCACTATCGTGGCCTGGTCCGCTGACGTTGTCACGTCGCCTCACAATCTAGACAGAGAGGTCACCGCAGAAGTTGAGACTGAGAACCAGCGAGTGGTCGGCAACGAAACTGTCGGGGCGTCGGTAGCGCCGGCGATGATGTTCTCCCGACAGGGAACTCGCTTCACCTCAGTCCAACCCGATGCCTCTTTATATACTGTGCTAAGTCTCCTTCATAAACATATTACATCACTTGTTTTTCTTATGCTTACACACCAAAAACATACACACGTCGTAAACATGTTTTGGTTTATGATATTTCGCACAAGTTAAAATATTTACAACTTGTTACTCCGCGCTAATCTTATTACTACACGCATATGGTCTAGGCTTACTTGCTATGTGGTTAGTTTGTATTTTGTTCCTTTTGCCTGTTTTTCATTTAGTAGGGGTTTGCACTTACTACATATTATTTATTTATTTATTTATTTATTTATTACACTTTATTTATTAAAGGTTCGTACTCACTACACTATAGGAGAATTAGGTGAGGTTAAAAATCTAAGCCATTGGGGGTGCCTAGGTAGCTTAGTTCGTTGAGCATCCAACTTTTGATTTCAGCTCAGTCATCATCTCAGGGTTGTGAGATCGAGCCTTTCATGAGGCTCCTCGCTCTGTGAGGATATCTGGTTGAGGTCTCTCTCTCCCTCTTCCTCTTTCCTACCCATGCACTCTCTCACTCTCTCTCAAAAAATTGGAATGAATAAATATTTTTAAAAATATAGGAGCAGTTGGGTGGCTCAGTTGGTTAAATATCTACTTTCAGCTCAGGTGAAAGTAGGTGATCTTGGGGTCCTTGGATCAAGCCCTGCGTTGGGCTCCCTGCTCAGTGGGAAGCCTGCTTTTCTTTCTTTCTCTGCCTCTTCCCCTGCATGTACACTTTCATTCTCTCTCTCAGTCAAATAAAATAAAATAAAACAAAAATTAAATAAAAAATCTAAGTCATTGGAGGGAAATGGAAGTCATAGAAATACATCTTTTCTGTTTGTGGGAATGTTCCTACCATATTTTATGGAACAAAACAGTAGAGTTTGGTCAAATTAAGTATGTGCATAATTTAGGAACCAAAATTCCACTTATACACATATTACAAAGAAATTCTTGCACACTTCTTTGATTCCAAGTTGAGCCCAGTGTAGGAAAAAGATCACATTGATTTACAGCTAACTTTCAACCCAACAGCAAAGAATATATACCCATTCCTGGTAATGTTTATAAGCCCTGACCAAAAATTTACCCACTAAGAATTCCTTCATTGAAGTCTAAAATATAGGGGCACCTGGGTGGCTCAGTGGGTTAAAGCCTCTGCCTTCGGCTCAAGGTCATGATCCCAGGATCCTGGGATCAAGTCCTGCATCCTGCTCTCTGCTCAGCAGGGAGCCTGCTTCCTCTCTATCTGCCTGCCTCTCTCCCTGCTTGTGATCTGTCCATCAAATAAATAAATAAAATATTTTTTAAAAATCTAAAATACAGAAGTAATACTAACAATTCAATTAAAAAAAAAAAAAAGAAATTAGGGATGCCTGGGTGGCTCAGTCAGTTAAGCATCTGCCTTTGGCTTAGATCATAATCCCAGGGTCCTGGGATCGAGTCCCACATTGGGCTCCTTGCTCAGCACAGAGCCTGCTTCTTCCTCTTGCTGCCACTCCCCTTGCTTGTGCTCTTGTCTCTCTCTCTCTGCCTAATAAAAAAGTATTTTAAAAAAAGAAATTAATATCAAAGTAGACTGGCTTTGGACATTTGGACATTTTTCTTATTTTATTTTATTTTATTTTATTTCTTTTCAGTGTTCCAGAATTCACTGTTTATGCACCACACCCAGTGCTTCATGCAATACGTGCTCTCCATAATACTCACCACCAAGCTCACCCAGCCTCCCACCTCCCTCCCCTCCAAAACCCTCAGTTTGTTCATCAGAGTCCACAGTCTGTCATGGTGTGCATCTGGACATTTTTAAAAGTGGTATTAAACACTAAACAACATTTTGAGAGTAACAAAATGAAATTGCCAAAATTCTGCAAAGATATTATTATTGAAACACAACTAATCAGAATAGACAGATATAGCTGAAGAAGTTTTCTAAAGAAAATTCATAGCATTAAATACATTAATCAATAAAGATATAAAAAAGAAAATGAATTAATATGCAAATTAAAAAGTTTTATAAAATAAAATAAACCAAGAAGAGGCAATTAAGAAATTATATGCCCAACAAAAATGAGGGAAATGTGAAACAAAGCAGAACTAAAAGTTCCCTTCAAAGTATCTTCTTACCTGAAATCTACAAAAGTCACTAACCAATATGAAGGAAGATACAAATAAGAAGAAGGAATCCTGTGTTTGTGAATTGGAAGACTTAATATTGATAAGATGTCCATAATACCCTAAGAAACCTACAGATTCAGTGCAATCCCTATTACATCTCAATTATTTATTTTTTTTATTTTTTGCAGAAATAGAAAAAAATTCTGAAACATGTATAGGATCTCAAGAGACTCCAAATAGCCAAAATAATTTTGAAAACAAAAGACAAATATCAAGTGTCACACATCCTGTTTTCAAAATATGAGACATTGTAAAAAAATTGTATATTATATGTAATACATTACACACACACACACACACACACACACACACACCCCACATCTTTATTCATCAGTCCATGGACATTTGGGTTGTTTTTATAATTTGGCTATTGTAAGTAATTCTGCTGTAAATATCAGGGTGCATGTATCCCTTCAAAATAGTATTTTTGTATTCTTTGGGTAAATACCTAGTAGTGCAACTGCTGGATTATAGGGTACTTCTATTTTCAACCTTTTGTGGAACCTCCATACAGTTTTCCAGAGTGGTTATACCAGTTTGTATCCCCACCAACAGTGTAAGAGGGGGGGAAAAGAGAGAGAGAGAGAGAGAGTCAAATCAAGAAATAGACTCTTAACCATAGAGAATAAACTGATGGGTATCAGAGGGGATGTGGGTTCAGGCATGGGTTAATTAGGTGATGAGGATTAAGGAGTGTGCTTCTGATGAGCACTGGATATTGTATGGAAGTATTGAATCAATATTGACACCTGAAACTAATATTGCACTGTACGTTAACTAACTGGAATTGAAATAAAAACTTTAAAAAAAAATCCAAAACTGAAACAATATATCTGTATGTATGTGTGTGTGTGTGTGTGTGTGTGTGTGTATTATATGATGTAACCCTCATGATGACCGTGTGATACTGACATGAAGACAGAAATATAGACCATTGGAACAAAATACAGGGCCCAGAAATAAACCCTTGTGTATATAGTCTAATGTTCTTCAACAAGGGTGCCAAGAACATACAATGAGGGAAGGACAGTCTTTTCAACAAATAGTGTTGGGAAAACTGGATCTCCACATGCAAAAGAATCAAGTTGGAGTCTTGTCTTAACACCATACATAGAACCTAACCCCAAATGGATTAAAGGCCTAAAAGTAAGGCCTAAAACTATAAAACTCCTAGAAGAAAACATAGGGGGAAAGCTTCAGGACATTAGATTTAGCAGTGATTTCTTGGATATAGCCATTATCAAAAGAACAGAAAATATCAAGTATTGGCAAGAATGCAGAGAAATTGGAACTCTTGTGCACTTTTGTTCTGAATATAAAATGGTGCAATCATGGAAAATAGTATGGAGGTTTCTCAAAACATTAAAATGGGATTGCTATGTGATCCAGCAGTCCCACTTTTGCATATATATCCAAAATAATTCAAAGAAAGAGCTCAAAGAGATACTTCCATCCCCACATTCATCAAAGCCCTATACACAGTAGCTAAAAAGAGGGAGCATCTCAGATGTCTATTGATGGATGAATGGATAAAGAAAATGTACTATGTATCTACAATGGAATGTTATACAGACTTTAAGAAGGAGGAAATCCTGACACATGCTACAACATGGATAAACCTTGAGGATATTATGCTAATTGAAATAAGTCAGTCGTTAAAGAGCAAATACTGTGCTATTCTACTCATAAGAAGTATCTAATGTGGTCAGGCATAGAAACAGATAGTGAAAAGCTGGTTGCCAAGGCCTGTGGGAAGGGTATGGAAAATGAGAGTTCAATGAGTCTAGAATTTCAGTTTTGCAAGAGGAAAACATTCCAAAGATATGTTGCATAACAACATAGTAGACTTATCACTATTCAACTGTACTCCTAAAATGATTAAAATGGTGAGTCCTGTCATGTGTTTTTTATTACAATAAAAAAAATACTTTCTCACTATAGCTTCTAGCTGACTAAAATGCCAGTGGATGCAAGGTGAATACACCCATGACCAAAAGTTAACTCTGTGGTAATGTCATACTTTCAGTACTATGGAGAGAGCCCCTAAAAATAAGACCATGAATGCTTTAAAAAAAATACTTGAACGAATATGGACATTAACAGATAAAACATGAAAGGAGAACAGAAAATACTAAAATCTGTGTAGTTTGACATTTAACATAAGCTCACCCTAATGTAGAATATGTTTTCCCAATAATATGAAGCTAAATTTTAAGAGAGACCATATAAACAAGTATAAAATAATTGTTCAACTCTTCTGCACAAAACTGTTTAGTTATTACTAGATGATAATGGGTGCCTTTAAATTTTTATTGATACCTGTCCCACAAAAAATGTGCATTAATGATGAAGTAAAGAATTATTTTAAACTAAAATTTAGAAAGGAAATGTGTTGTATACATTGTTTTCTCTGGTTTTAAATCAGGCAAATTTGGCTTATACCATTCTATGACTATGCATTTGACAAATATAATTACTGAGCTATTAGTCATGTAGATATGTCAAGAAAGACAAGATAACTCCTTGAAAGTATCAGAAGGGCAAAAGATGTATCAACATTTCTAAAAGGAAAGTGTAGAAATGAGCAGAAAAAGCGTTGAAATGGTATTTTATTCAGCACCATTTCTTGATGGAAAATTTATTGGAATTAATCACTGATTGATAAAATTACAAACATCTGAAAATGCCAAGGGTAGTAGTTTTGTAGAGAACAAATAATGACAAACAAATTCAGTTTATTTTATGGCAGAGTGACAAGGGGAAACCATACGTTTAGTAGAGCGGGGAATGAGTTGGTCTCTTCCGTGTGTCTCACATTACAATCGCCTCAGCAAAACTAGGAAGTATAGTATGAGATAGGATCATTTACGCAGAGGGCAGTGATCAGAAGTTCACTGTCAGTATCAGAAGACAGAATGAATATTCTTTCTTTGCAGTTGTCAGAGTTCTGTATGTAATAATTATATAAGGGATTGAAAAGCCTGAATAGAGAATGCTGCTTGTTTGAAAAAGACAGTCAGTTAAAGTGGCTTGTTAATAATCTGGAACAGAAAAGTAAGAATCTGATGCCATTGTTCTTAGTAGAAATTAGAGACATACTGCATATAGCTTCTTTTCAAGCAGTACAGTTTATTTTAAGATAATTGTCTTTAGGAAAATTACAGCATATACCTGAAAAAAGTGATTGTAAATGATTTTGTGCAAACAATGCAGTGTGGCATTCATTCCGCCAATCTGAGGAAGCAATGTAATCTTACTTCAGAAAGATTTTTAACAATTCCACATGAGCCAAATAAATAGTATGCTAAAAGATTTCCGTCCGGAATGTTATAGGGATTTTATGTAAGGTATGTGAAATCATTTTGGAAAAGATGCTAATTACAAATAAAATAGCAAAGAACAAAGCTGTTAGATGCAATACAGTATTCCTTTTACCTCCAGAAGTAGTCAGATCTGTAAAAAATAATTGTTCAAAATGCAATATAAATTAGCATGAATTGAGAATTTCCATACTTAATGGGTATCATCACCTTTCTTTTACTCCAAAATTACAGAAACAGAATGCTTTTGTCCTATATCTAATAAAACTAAAAAAACAAACAAAAAACCTATCTTAATAGCTTTATTTATTCTTTATCCCCACACATAAATATGCATGTGTATGTTTATATATATATATATGTGTGTGTGTGTGTGTTCATTTTCTAATTTCTCATTTTTTGCATCAGAATATAGATTCCATGAAAACAGAGACTTTTTTGTTCTCTGTTTTGTCTGTGGTACCCACAGTAGCGGTTTAAGAATCTTTTTGGAATAAACTAATTTAAAAAGAGAGAGTAGATAAGTATTGTACATTTGCTCAAAAAATATCCATTTTGGGAATAGTCTCATAAGGCAATAGTAGTGATTCATTTTAAACATACGGACAGATAATTTCATAATGATGAATATGAATGATAGCATTTACAGATTTAATCCTTTAAAAGACTTTGCTGTGACCCCCTTTTTAATTGCCTTTAAGTTTTGTTAGAATATAAAATAACATGCTATTTATCTTTACTATCCAATTAGATAATGGATGATTACTATTTTCCAAATTTTTTGTAGGAATAATCCCGAGTAAAAATGAAACATGTAACCTTAAAATATATTTTATTCTATTTACTGTCCCTAGGAAAGTTATGTTCATTTAGATATTTTTTATTGTTAAAGCGCATATATTTTTCCTTGTGTTTTGTTTGAAGATGCTAAAAATTAACTTCTTCATGGAAGACAGTCGCATCTTCAGTGCTAACTTTTTAGTTTAAGTTGACAGAGGACTTTTTTTTTTTTAAGATTTTTATTTATTTATTTGACAGAGAGAGACACAGCTAGAGAAGCTAGGAAGCTGAGGAAGTAGGAAAGGGAAAAGCAGTCCCCACCCCCCACCCCCCACACACACACCAAAACACTGTGGAGCAGGGAACCGGATGCGGGGCTTGATCCCAGGACCCTGGGATCATGACCTGAGCTGGAGGCAGATGCCCAACAACTGAGCGACCCAGGCGCCCCCCCCCCTTTTTTTAAAGATTATATTTATTTACCTGTCAGAAAGTGCACAAGCAGGGGGAAGTGGCAGGCAGAAGGAGAAGCAGGCTCCCCGCCGAGCAAGGAGCTGGATGTGGGACCAGATCCCAGGACACTGGGATCCTGACTGGAGCCAAAGGCAGACGTTCAAGGACTGAGCCACCCAGGTGTCCCAAAAGAGGTCATGTTAATGTATGGTAGCAGCACGTCCATAGCTGTTAACAGATGTTTTAAGTCTTTCAAGGGTCTTCAAAATCTCTTTTTAAGAAGTCAAGTAATAAGAATACTCATATTTATGATGACTACTCCTTTTGCTTACTGTTTTTTCTTTTTTTTTTCAGAAATTGAAAAATTTCAAGGTTCTGATGGAAAAAAGGAAGATGAAGAAAAGAAATATCTTGATGTCATCAGCAACAAAAACATAAAGCTCTCAGAAAGAGTATTGATTCCTGTCAAGCAATATCCAAAGGTACTGCAATATATGCTCTGTTCTCATGGAATTAAGAAAAAAATGATAAACATATGACCTGATGTTTTATTCATTGTCTTTCATGAAGTAAATATTTAAAATTTCATTATATTAATATATACAAATATATGATACTGATACAGAGGAAAGAGAAGTCTTTGAAAGTATACTGATATGAACCGTTTTCACCTAAAGACCGTAGCACTTTTATTCCATGAATATGGGAAGCGTAAATAGATATTTAATTATTATTTAACATGTAAATTGTTCAACAATTTGTCCAAATATACATACTCACTTGATTATGTTTTGGTTCATGTTACAATATATATTCCTACTATAAAAAAGAATAGAAGTAATGATACCAAATATACAGCATTAGCCAATCCACAGGAAATTATAACCAGGAAAGTAATCTAGTCTGTATTAAATCCTTAGATTATAACCTCTAGTCTTCTGTAGTCAGGGTTCATTTATAAAAATAATTATCATACTGTTCTCTTGAGAGTACTTTTTCACTAGGCATTTGCTTTTCCTACAAGATTTCTATCACCAGAATCATGACATAGCATTCAATGGCAAGGTTTCATCACTTATACTCATAGATTCCAATGGGTAACCAGAGTTTCTTTGTTAAATAAATTAAGTATGCTAACAATGGAAACTCAGATTTAAGCTGGCAATTTACTTTCTGAAGAATGAATTTGAAACAAGGACCATGTAATTATCTTAATAATAAAAATTACAGAAATAAATGCTGTAGTTTACCATTGTCTTCTAATATGATAAATTTTAATAAATATTATTAAGTAGAATGTTGTGTTTATAATTATTTCAAATAGGAATAAATTGTTACAGCCCACCAAACCGTAAAATTTAACTTTCAGATGAGGTTTTTGGGCATGCAACTATTTCGTTTTTTGTGTTGTTTTTTTTTTTAAGCTATATTTACTCTACTGCAAGAAAGGTGCATTCAGTAGATTTATATTTTACAATTAAATTTTTAAATTTATTTCATAATCATGTGTTTATGAATATTAAATTAGGCAAAGAAATGTACATGAAAATGTTTACTTAGTAGTGAAATGTGGGAGAAATGTGGGTATGAAGAACAATGTCTTTTTAAAGGAATTTGATTAATCCATTATGAAGTACAAGATTCTCTCTCTAAGTCATCTATTTAAATATTTATATAACTTGATACTGTTCCTCAGAAGAACACTTGTCTATTCTCTGGATATGGGAAAGCCAATGACAGGCTCAGTATCTCTTTCTCAATAAAATGCAGCTCTGTATTTCTGACCAACTCAGGTTGGCCAGGTGTGAAAGGCATTTCAAGTCCTGGTGGCTCTTCAAGTGACAGCATGAGTGATTTTATAGTGAAGATTGCCATAGTCTATATTTGATGCATAATGATGAATATTGAAACAAGAACACTGTATAGTGTCTAATTTTTGTGTGAGATTTAATTTCACAATTTGTGGGAAGATGATCAAATAACAAAACTGTCTATTTGTATTAAAACAGACCATATCTCACTAGCAAGTTATTGTACCTGCTTGAATATTTAGAATCACAGAATGTTTAAGCTGGGACTAATTTTTGAAATCACAGAATATATAAAACTTTTATTTTCCAAATGAGGTAACTGGGAAATCAAGAATTACTCAAAGACATATCTTCATCTTGCAGATGGAGATAGCGAGCTTGCTGTTATTGTAGAGTCTTCGCTTTTTTTGGGACCCATTACATTTTTTAACTTGATCGGTAATGCTCACATTTTTTATTACTTATTCATGTAAAATATGGAAGATTGTGAGGAATGAGAGCTCCTAATGATTAGGACTTTTATGGAATATTATCAAGTAACAATTTATGCCTTAGAAAATTTGCCATTTTTAATTGATGAATAGAATACTAAATCACTTTAAATTATTTCTAAAGGGATGTGCAGTTCATACATCCAGTTATCACAGTGAGAGAAGTCTTAGAGTCCTTTTACAGAAAAAGGTACTGAGAAACGGAATGGAACAGAATCATCTATCAAGTTGACCTACATTTGTTTTCGTTTGCTTTTAGAGTATAGCAAATTAAAACCAACATTCTGAAAACCATGTTTTATTTCAAAACTAGTGATTCCCTCCCGCTGAGTAATTATTGCCCACCTCTCACAAAAATAGTGGTGGGGTTAAGATTACAGTCACTGTGCTTGCGTCGTATTGGATGGACTTTTGGGAGCTGTAAAGTATGTGGTGTGGTGTGATGCTGTGAACTGTTGAGCAGAGCACAACAGCATTTATGGATTTAAAGTTTAATCTTTTATAATAAAAAGTGATTTATCCCTCAGGGGGGTATATTGGAGAAAGACCCACTTTTCACAACTTCTCTCAGAGCCTTCTCTCCCCTTGATGCCTGCTGTCTGTTTGATCCGGTAATTAGTGTGGGAATGACACAGTCCCCTCCAACAAAGGGCAATAAATAACTATGGGACTTCTTGAGGAAATGACCTTATCCTGACTTTACTACATGACCTTTTTGGATAGATTGGACTTCAGTTAGTCTCCAGTATCAAGTTAATTTGCTGACTTAATTGAGTAACACAAGGAATTGAAAGACATTTAAGATTTTGAATTACAGAAAATAGAAAAATACTGTCAAACACTTTAAGAATGATTTATCTAGCTCTCCTGCTTACATTTAATCACTCAATTTGGGGAAAAATATGTCATATCAAATTATTATAATAAACAACTTTTCTTATTTTTTTTAATTTTTTTGTTTGCAACAGGATTAGTCAAGAAATAGACTATACACATCTATTGTTTACATTCGCAGATGTTTCAGAATCGGTGCAATTATTTCTTGATAGTCAAGTCTCCAAGGAGACATGTGGCATTATGTCCCTCTGTAATCATAAGAGACTCACACAGAAGATCCTGGAGAGATTTAGGCAGAAAACTCATCATCGTTAATGTGAATTCTTTCTTCTTAAATCCACACATACTATATTTCATAGTCTAATACACACTTATTTTTTAAAAATTTTACCATTTCCAACTGGTATGTATATTAGAATCATTTTACAGTCTCTGTCGGGCAAGCAGTGGTCATAACTCATAACGAGTTGTCTATAAATTCGGTCCAAGTAAATTTGGCCATGCCTTCTTGCATCTAGTTGTTTATTGTATTGGAAAAACGCAGATTGAGTTTCATCACTATTTAAAATGACTCCAAAGATTGCGTTATGATTTAGTGTTGACATACAGAGCTATATGACATATCCAAGAAAAGAATAGAACTGTAGCTAGAGTACAAATTTGGTACGAAGACAATATTTATCGTTGGAAGTCAGAAAAATAACATGATTTTATGGTCCTGCACCAACAAGTGCCTTATAGGACCTAAGAAACAAAGATACATGTAAGTGGCTAAGGCTGTATTCTGTTTTATTACCGCTAGACATGCAAAAGGACAGCGTCTCACAAGCATGGGCCATGAGTGGATGGGATATGCTGGTTGCTTGCAACTATACCTATTTGGCAATCGAACCTCTCAACGACTTTTAAAAGTATCTTTTGATGTTGCCTTCAGAATCCTCTGAAATGCATCAGACCTTTCCTTCAATTAATTTTGCCTCGAGGCCCACTTTTTATTTCCCAACTTGAGTTACTGCCAACTTTTTAAAGCAGTAGATCTCCAGGAGTGTAAATCGGCCCCAAATTTGGCCCCTTTTAAAATCAAACGCAGCTACGTTACTGAGTGCTGCTTTTCAAATCAATTCCTTATGTAGATTAATGCAGAAAATTAAAGTTCCAAAAGATGTTCAAAAGCACCACACTTGCCCTATATTTTGGTTACCCTGCTCAGTCCCAGGGAGAGGGGCTGCCTTTGTGCCTGGCTGGAACCAGTCTCTGAAACCTGGCATGTCTTCTCACAGAGCTTGTTTCTTTCTTTGTGCTCCAAAAGATGAAACCCAAATCCAAATTCTTGATGAGTGCTATTTTTTCTAACTTAATAAGTAATTATCAGATAACTTTAAGAAGAGGAAACCCAGTATTACTAGCTGTGGAAACTATGACCGAATATCAGAGCCAATATCACATCCTACAATCTGGGAAACACCTCTCTATTTTTCTAAGCAATGTGGTTTTCCAAAAGCCACTCAGTAGCTTACATCTTAAAGCTGTTTTATCTTTACCAGACAGAGACTATTGCATCGCATTGCTTTTTTACTTTTCTAAAGGAAATGGAAGAGAGGATTTGATGCGGGCTTCGTGATTTCAATTTCATTCATATCAGTTACCTAGTCTCTCACCTGTGAATGTAAATCTCAATTGGAAAATAACATGACAGTCAGATTCACATTTTCTATGAAAAAGAAAAACTTTCCAAAATGCTATGGACTGCATTCTCTCTAGTAGAATGGCACCTGAAATAACTCTGTTTTTTGCAAAATTTAGAAATTTGCAGTAATATTATGTCTAGTCCTCATCTTTTCCAAGAACTCTTTCTTTTAACTAATGTACATCCCATGTATTTCAATATTATTTTCCATTTGGTACTTAAAGTTTTTTTCGTCTCCGTGTTACACTGATCTGTGTGTTCCTAATCCTGAATTATGTTCTTCTCTCCACATCCTTTTTAATGGGTTCAGCACAGCCTCACAAAATATGTCCTCATACTTCTCGAAATAATCTCTCCTTTCTATGTCTAGATCTCTTAGAGGATCATTAGTCTGTTTTCCTCTGTTGTTTCCTTTCTGCCAGGTTATTTCACATTTACCCTCAACTGGAAAACTGCAAACTACTTCGGAAGGATCATTAAAATGCAAGTGCCTTTTGAAATATGTGTAAACCTATATCCTGACTCAAGGGCTCCTGGAGAGTGAAAAGATCTTCCACCTCACGACCCTCTCTATAATCTTACCATTCTTCATTCACTTCCTTGTTCATTTGTTTAATTCAGCAAGCCTTCAGTGAGTTTCTCCGCACCCATAGAATACAGATGACTCTTCTGTCATTTCTTTCATTGTCGCAGTAGAAGGGGCTTCTCATATAGATAGACCTTTAAAGGACTAGAGAAGAAAGATCACTTAAAATCAAGAGGTACTACATTAGCAGTCTAATGGATTCCCATATTATTATTAGTTTTGAAGGAATTATTGACATATGGAAGCAAGTGAATTTGATGTGAAATCAAACACTCTATATGTTGAGATTCACAGAAAAACAAACTTTCTCTGGAAAGGATACAGAAAGTAAAAATGAATGCATCCTTCCCCGCCACCATACAGCTAGATAAGGGATTACTGTTACTTGTAGTATGAAGTTAGAACCTGACTATAAACACTTTTTGAAAGAAATTTAGATCCATGCAGAAAAATTGCGACTTTTATTTGTTTTCTCAAATTTAAGTGATTGTTTAATTTATGTAGCACATGGGGCTCCTGGGTGGCTCAGTGGATTATAAGCCTCCGCCTTCGGCTCAGGTCATGATCTCTGGGTCCTGGGACCGAGTCCTGCATCAAGCTCTCTGCTCAGCAAGGAGCCTGCTTCCCCCACCCGCTCTCTGCCTGCCTCTCTGCCTACTTGTGATCTCTGTATGTCAAATAAGTAAATAAAATCTTTTAAAAATTATGTAACACAATTTAGATTTCTATCATTTTATAAGTAATTTCCTTAAATATATATGGATTTCACAAGGATATCTCAAAAAAATAAAACATTGCAAGAATTGAGTTTGAGTATCAATGCAGGAGCTTTAAGACATTACCAAATGTTGTGTTCCCGTGTTCATAGCCTCGTTATTTACGATAGCTGAGAAGCAGAAACAATCCAAATATCCTCAGAAGCTAAATGGATAAACAAAATGTGGGGTGTGTGTGTGTGTGTGTGTGTGTGTGTGTGTGTATACAACAGAATATTACCCAACTTTAAAGAGCAATGAAATTCAGATACCTGTTATAACTTGGATGAACACTGAAAACATGCTAAGTAAAATAGTCTAGACACAGAATAAATACTATATGATTCCACTTATATGAGGTACTTAGAACTAGCAAATTCATAACACATGGAAAGTGGAATAGGTGTTACCAGGGGCTGTGGAGAGGGAAAAATGAAGAGTTACTGTTTAATGGATACAAAATTTGTCTTTGGGATGATCAAAAAGTTCTGGAAATGGATGTGGTGATGGTTGCACAACACTGTGAATATACTTAATGCCACTGAATTGTACAGTTAAAAATAGTTAAACTAGTAAATTTTATGTTATATAAATGTATCATAATAAAATGTCACAAAAATACCAGTAAATGTATTTTAGTGCACAGTACAAGCAGAATAAATTACACCCAAATGTATTTTATTTCAGGGGTGTAAGAGTGGCTGAATATTTAAACATACTTTTAAAAATTTAATGAATTTTAAAATAGGATCAAACATGATAAAGTTTTACAATAGTATCAAACTTGATAGGATCAAAATTGATAAAACAGATTTCTCAGCCCTCATGAAATGTAGACATATATCCTATAGTAAGTATATATTTGTAATCAGAGTGAAAAAATCCTTTATTCAATAAATATTGGAAAAGTAACTAGTGAAGCATTTAGAGGCAAAAGAAAAGAGAGACTAAATCTCTTGCTCATCTTTTCCACCAATATCAGTCTCAACTGGTCTAAGATTAAATGCAAAAAAAAAAAGTAGAATATATTATAGGAAATTTATTTAATGGGTTTCTAAGAAAGATGGAAAAATACTAAAGCCATAAGTCAACAATTAAAATATTTTATGACATAAAACTTCTGTACAAGCAAAACTGATAATGATGATTACCAAAATTAAAGATCACAATTAAAATGGCAAACTGGTATAACTATTTGAGAAATATTTGAAAAACAAATGATAGAATGTTCATTTCCGTCAGATGTAAGGGACTTAATTTTTCTAATTGCACTAGAAGTTGATGATACCAACAGATAGCTATCACACACGTACTGTTTAATTGAAATGATTCTGTTTTCTATCAGACTGACAAGTTTGATTATAACCAAAAATGATGTTAGGGTATGGGGAAAAAAATACTCCATAACCTGTTGTTCAGAACATTGAGATTCAGACATTTGGAGAAGCAGTTTTGCAAGATCAGTGAAAATCACAAAGGCACAGACTTTCAGAAGCAGTTGGGTATCTAGCAATTTATTTAAGAATTATATATTTACAAACATAAGTACTGTTAAGTAAAAGTATAAAAAATGATAATTTATTCCTCTTGAGTATAAAAGGAATATATTTACATTTATATTTGTATATATATATATATATAAGATGCTAGATTATAAGTAAACGGAAGGAGGCCCTTTTTTACTGCAGTCTGGTTGTGCTGTTTGAATTAGTGTTAATATGTTATTTTCCTAATAAAGATATTTTAAAAATAGTTTGAGCTAATGACAACATATTAAAATAAAAACAATTCTGTTTAGAATTTTTTCCTAGAACAGAGGAACAAATAATAAAAGCTAAGGATCACTGACTTTTTTTTAAATAAATGAAACACTTTATTTTGTAGTTTTTACATAGTTAACTCATTGTAAAAGTTTTAATAATTCATTCCTTCCCATCTTATAGACAAGGAAACTGAGACTCAGAGGAACTTACTTGCCAAAATCACATTACCAGGAAATGACCAATTCAGGATTTATATCCAGCTACTCTAATTTCACAGCTTCTTGTGAAATTAGAATACATTTCAATTAGGGGCACCTGGATGGCTCAGTTGGTTAAGTGTCTGCCTTTAGCTCAGGTCATGATCCCAGGGTCCTGGGTTGGACCCACATTGTGCTCCCTGCTCCCTGGAGAGCCTGCTTCTCCCTCTCCCTTTGCCTGCCACTCCCCCAGCTTGTGCTTGCACTCTCACTCTCTCTCTGTCAAATGAATAGGTAATGATACAAAAAATTCTTTAAAGAATATCTTTCAATCATTATAATGTAAGCAAATGACATCTTGAAACGTACATAGAAAATTTGATCTTCAAAACCAAATAAAAATTTTGTCTTGATGAAAAAAATCATATATTTCTTTTTCTGGTTTATCAGTAAGAGTGTTGCTTAAATGAAGCATATGTTCTAGAACTCAAGTTTGCAGGAGCAGCTAACTTTAAAACATGAAAATAGTCTTTAAATCTGGGACCTCCCACTTAGAGAATTAAGGTTTTTTTTTTTTTTTTAAGAATTCAGTGCATATCAAACACTGCGCAAAGCACAGTGAGCTATTTTATTCCTTTAAGAATACTATAAAAGTCTGAAGAAGAAACCAAGTTTAAAAATATTTAAGGAACTTTCATAAAGCCACGCAATGTATTAGTGATAGTATTAACATTGAAATTCATGTGTGTTTGTACTGAAGCTTCTCTTCTTTGCATTAAGCCATTGTTATAATTCACTTTTTTATAATATGAAGAGGCATTGAGATAACTCTGGACACAGACTGCTCAGATTGCAAAGGCCCACAGATGGAAAAGCAGATGTATTTCTCCTCTGGTGTTAAGTGAGGCAGAAATAATAGACTCATTAGTTGGAGTGTATCTCATAGGTCGTATGGTCTAATCTACCCAATTAGGAATCATTTCTAGAATATCTGTGATATTCATCAGCCTGTCTGTGAATACCTTTAGTGATTAAAAAGAAAGTTCAATATATTATAAAACAGCTGGATCTAATAATGAATAGATGTTGCTGTTTGAATTTTTTTTCTCATTGAAATATGATTTTTATCCTTGTAAGTTGCCATTAGTCCTGGTTCTGGCTTCTGCATCATAAAAAAAATCTCACTTAAAACACTTGATTCACAGTCTTAATTGAAGTATCACTGATAGACTGTCTTCTTTTGGCTTCTGGACACCAGATTTATTTTTATCTCCTGTTATAAAACTGGTTTCATTTCTCAGCCGCCTGCTCTTTCTCCTCTTCCACAACTTAATGTGGAAGTTTCCCAGGGATTCGCCGTGGTACTCCTCTCTATGTGCATTCACACTCCCTCGGTCATCTCACCTATGACATGGCTTTACATACCTTATAAACTGATGATCCAGTCAAGACCTGTGCTCAAGACTTAGATACATGGAGCCATCTACTTGACATCACCATGTAGATGTCTAGACACCTCATATTCAAAAGATATTCTTCTGACCCCACGTGTCTCACTGGTTGGCAGTACCATTTTTTTATTTGGTCAGAACAGAAACCATGGACCCTCCTTGATGCCTTTCTTGCTCCCACATATCCTATCCAACCTGTCAGGCAAATCTGGGAGTCTTATCTTCAGAATACATAAAGAATCCAATAGCTCTCACCACTTCCACCATTACTTCCCTGGCCCAAGTCATCATTTTCTTTTACCTGGATCACTCTGATGGTCTCAGCCTCTATGTGCCTACAAGTTCCTTCATCTATCCCAATGCAAGTACTCATATTCCCTTTACCCTTCTCTAGTTTTTCTTTTTTCCATAGCAGGTATCACCTTCTAATGGACTTTGTAATTTACTTGATATTTTTATGGTTTCTCCACATTTGTATGTAAATGAAAAAATGCCAAGTCTCCTTGTCTTTCTCGATCACTCATGTATACCTATCGCATAGAATAATGCCTAGCACATAATTAGGTGGTTTATAAATAATTGCTGAATGAATGTAGTGTAACTTCATAGCCTCTTTGCTAGGACACTCTCTCTGGAGGAAATACAACCGACCCAGAACAAGGATCTCCCTATTCTCACCTCTTGCCTCTTCTTACAGAATTTTCAGGGGACCTATCACACTTGTAGGAGTGACATCACAGTTTCTCTCAAGGAGACCCAAGTATTGCTGTCTTCACTGAAGCCCCAGTGCTGTTCTAATCTTGCCAGAGAGAACCCAAGTACAAGAAGAAGGCAAAAAGAGTGAAAATTTTACTCAAGTCTAATGCCTAGATAATCGGTTATTTTACTTAACCAAATTTTCTAGTTAAAATGAAGTTAAAGGTTAACTCAGAAATTAATTTCAAGTCATTTCTGAATATCATGTTACAGTTTTATTATTTAATTATCCATTTTTAGTAAGTGCAGTATATTGAACATCAATTGACCTTTTTCAAAAGAGCTTACGACGCTTCCATATCATAATTCTGAATATTAATTCCAGTTCATTCATTCATTCAGGAGATATTTATTGAATCTGTATGGTGGTCACTTGGAATTTATCTTGTAAATGTGAAAATTAAAAAGATGCCTTCATGGATCTCAGGATGTCTTATAGTAGTTTTAAACAATTGTCCCAATATGGCTTTGTACTGGGATAGATCCTAAAGCTTGGGGACTGTATTAGTTTAAATGTAAACCTGAGGTCAGATTGTCTTTAAGAGTTTCCCTTTAAACTTAAGAGACTGATACAGAATGAAAAGGAGACAGAGATATGAGAAAATAGGCCTTATTTGAAAACAAACAAACAAACTTAGCAGGTAAGAGAAGGAGGGATAGGGTATTTGGAATGGAGGGTTGAGAGGAGCAAAGATCAGAGGAATGTTTATTTTACTGTCAAGTCCTCTCAATAGAGAAGCTTTACTTTATATGGAGGCTTTTGCAACCTGGTAATTTTTAGGTCTGGCCTCTTTGTTTCTGGAAAGAAACCTGTAAGAATATATTAAGATGTAGCATTTTTGAGAGGCTAAAGAGAGCTGTGAATAGGCAGTATAATGTACTGAGAAAATAATAGAATCTTGGACCAGATAGACCTAACTAAGTGTGAGTCACAGCTCCACCTTCATTCAGCTATGGCAGTGGAAAGTTCCATAAACACCGTCCTCAATGTTTTTCAGCTGCAACATGACTATAATGATATGCCATGAAGTTTCACCCAGGATGCTTGAGAATATATCTATATATTTGGCTTGTATCAGTACATGGTGTAAGGTTGCAAAAGTATCATCACTAAGTAAAAATTAGTTTCTTCTCTTTTTTTTTTTTTCCACTCAGTAACAATCTTTTTGGTGGGGAAGCATCTACTCTGTAATAGGCTCTGTATACGTGTGACACAAATAATTGGAATTTTTCCCTGAGAATTCTGTAATACCATTCCTGAAAGGGAGGCATTAAGACATTCATAAAAATAGGGAGAAAGTGAATGAAAGGGGATAACGATTAAATTGAGGGTAATAAAAGTTTTATTTGTTGACTACTGTGTATCAAGCAATTTTATCTGTGATTTTATAGTACTACCTGATTTAATCCACTTAGTGTCTCTGTGGAATATGTACTATACAGAGAAAGAAATTAAGGCACATGGGCGCATGGGTGGCTCAGTCGATTAAGTGCCTGCCTTCAGCTCAGTCATGATCTGAGGGTCCTGGGATGGAGCCCCGCATCAGACTTCCTGCTCCCCGGGGGATCTGCTTCTGCTGTGAAGCTCCCCCTGGTTGAGCTCTCTTGCTCTCTCCGCCTCTCTCTGTCAAATGAATAAATAAAATCTTTAAAAAATTGATGCACAGATAATTAAACTGTTTAAAGTCACATAGACATTTAATCAGATTGAAGAAGAGAAAAAAACTTGTGCATAAATGTTATGTACAATGTTCATTTACAAACTAAATTTTATCCTTATTTATTTAAATAGAACTGTAAAGCATTGCTCACATACTCTCTCCACCTCCTTGTTCAAATGTTTAGAATTTGAGATTTAAATTTGTGGACTGTCATAGATTGACATTCATTCATTAAAAATGAATATTTGGCATGTGACATTAAATTATTAAATGAAGTTTCTGTAACTATGTTGCTATAATTGAATTTTTACAGATTAAATCTGTGACTCATTGTGTACACCAGTTTGTGTTAAAATATGAGTACAAACTCTGACAGTGTATTTTGTTTACTTCCTATGTTCCCATCTGAAGACACATCTCTTAGAGGTAGAAATTGATGCTGCTGCTAGTTTATTTTTAACTATGTGTACTAACTAAGTGAGAGTGAAAAGTTTTGTGTTTCACTTACTTGGATATCTGTTAACCAACAAATATTGAAGTTTCACAGAATTTTTCATTATCACTTGTGCCAAGAATAACTGCTTCATTTATATGAAAGCCCGTGTAATGTGAAATTAGAAATCATAACCCATGGGCTTAGCTTGCATCACTTTTATTTTCTTCTTTTAGAGTAAGGCATTATACTTAAAGTAATGGAAAAATTATTAAGTTTATGGTGTCATAAAAAGCTACAAAATTAACTTTTTAGAGTTAAAATCTAAATGCCAGAAAAATTTAATGATATACTTTTTTTGTTTTATAATTTGAGCAATAGAATCTAACAAAAAGCTGAGGAGAGTATTTCCTTTTCTGTACTCTTTTTTGTTGCAATTCAGGTAGAATACTAATGTTAGATTCAAAATAGAATTTAAATTTTAAGGTAAAATTGTAATGAGGAAAATTAAATTTCTGAAATGGTCAATGCCCTTCTGAATTTTCATCAAATTAAGAAAAAACTCAAGTTAATGAGCACTTTTGATAGTTTGGTTATCTGTTGGGATCTAGTTTCAAAGTTTTCGAATAATTTTTTATTTTATAGTTTCATACTAACTACACAGTTGACTTTATTACCAACATTTGATCATGTAACCAACCTATTACTCCATTTTGCTTTAGGTCAATCTAAATCTAATGAATTAGTCAAAGAAATATTTTATTGTAAGACTTAATGTAGTCCTCAAAAATTCTCTATGAAATCGACTGTTTAGGGGCGCCTGGGTGGCTCAGTGGGTTAAAGCCTCTTCCTTCAGCTCAGGTCATGATCCCAGGGTCCCGGGATCGAGCCTCCCATCGGGCTCTCTGCTCGGCGGGGAGCCTGCTTCCTCCTCTCTCTCTCTGCCTCTCTGCCTACTTGTAATCTCTGTCTGTCAAATAAATAAATAAAATCTTTAAAAAAAAAAAAAAGAAATTGACTGTTTAAAATGTAACTTCTCAGTTGATAAAAAAATAAATGGTACAAGACACACAAAAATGTGCATAGTTTTGTGGAACTTGGGGAACATTTTTCACATGTTTATCATTTTTATGTTTGCATCACAGATGGTTTGAAATTATTAAAAGCTTCTTTACACACAGTGATTCTGAACCTAAGCTATCAGATATAATTGGATTGATTGCATTACTAAGAACCTTTTGTATTTCTGGTATGGATAGAATTGTTTCTGACTATACACTGGGAAATGTGTGGGGAAATGCATTAAGTTAACATATACAATTCTGCTGCCAGACAATATGTTGTCTAACTAGACAGAGAAATTGCTGCAACTGCATTTCACACGTGTGATAAAGGAGTGAGCCCATTATGTACTCCGAAATTATGATGGGATTTTTTCCCCCAAGACACACCAGTGGGATAGAACACTCCAATTTTCACAAAAATGGAAAGATTATGCAGAAACTATCACTTTCCCCCTGTTTCCATTCTTCTTGCAAATGACTTATGTGAACTCTTGTATTTTTGTAAACTGCGGAAGACAGATCTGGGAATAGCTTACTCTGTGCATTCTAAAAACAACCATATGAGAGGAAAATTGTTTTAGATTATATGAATAGTAATTTTACATTAAAGAAAAAAAATAATAGCCTAGCAATAAAGTTGAATAAAATGAATGCATGTGCATTTTGCTACTCTGGGCATTGTTGAGAGGAGAGCAAACCTACTGGCCTTAAAGTCTGCATATGAGGCAGAAGGTACATGCATTATGGTCTTTGGCCAGGTCCCTTATGTTTGCTCTATACCAGTCCCTGGCAACTCCATCTCCTGCTGTGATCCTTAGAGCAATGTATTTGTTAATGACTTTTAAAGTCCAAATCTTTAGGGACGCCTGGGTGGCTCAGTTGGTTAAGCAGCTGCCTTCGGCTCAGGTCATGATCCCAGCGTCCTGGGATCGAGTCCCACATCGGGTTCCTTGCTCAGCGGGGACCCTGCTTCTCCCTCTGCCTCTGCCTGCCTGTGCTTGCTTTCTCGCTCTCCCTCTGACAAATAAAAAATAAATAAATAAATAAATAAAGTCCAAATCTTTAGCTGATATTTTTTTTTTACTTCGATTTATTTAGTAACTTAGTTAACATCCTCACCTGAATGTCCCCAAGGCCGCTCAAACTCAGCAAGATCAAAACCAAATTACTTCCCTTTTCAGTAGAATTTGTTTTTACTCTTCTCCTATTTCAGTGAATGGCACATCATCATCTTTGTTGAAGAGAGACATTTGGGTATCATTTTTGACTCTTAATTTGACTTTATAATTGCCAGAGCCTGTACATTCTTACCTTCTAAGCACGGTTGAAGTCTATTCATATTTCTCTAGCCCCACTCCCACCCCTCCTCCTCTAGGCTACCAACATTCTTGACATACATTTTTGCAGTAGCCTGCTGACATGTTTTGCAGAATTCAGTCTTCCTCCTTCTGATGTATTCTTCATAAAGGATCTTGAGTAAGTAGTTGTACATGTTGTTCTCCTGCATAAAACCCCTTAGTGTTTCCCCACTGCCTGAATCCAATCTTCATGATAATTCTTGTCTGATTTGAATGGTTTCACTGTTCCTTGAATCCCATCATCAATTGCTTCTGTCTTTTGGTATATTTGTGCATGACTGATCCTCAAAATTCAAAGCTTTGTGTGGTTATAAGCTCAAATCTAAATAAAATAAATGTGTGTGGTCTTGTATTCTTAAAACAGTGACCCTTCACTTGACATTCTTCTCTTCAGCATCATTTGTGATACTCTTTCAATTTTCTCTTTTTTGTTTACACATCTTTTTTTTTTTACCACTTTATTAACTCTTAATTTTTTTCCCCACTTTTTCTTTTCGAGAGGGAAGAGGAGGGGCAAATGGAGAGGGATCGAGAGAGAGAGAATCTTCAGCAGGTTCCATGCCCAGTGGAACATGGAACTCAATCTCACGACCCTGAGATCATGACCTGAGCCAAAATCAAGGGTCAGACATTCAACGAACTGAGCCACTTGGACAGTGACTTCTCTCACCTTCTTAAGATGGATAGAAAAAACGGAAGCAATGCTAAGAAATGAATCCTTCCACAAAGAGATGTTAGCAGAGATTGAGAGAGCATATACATTGGAACCCTGCTTCTTTCTTCCATATATAGCTTAAATAGCAGAGCTTATATTATTTGCTATTTCTTAATTAAAATTTGATATATTCTTGAAGTATCTGGCTAGAAGTCCCATAAAGTTACTAAATAGTGAAATAATTTCAGAGCTTTTCATTCCTTTTTTCTTCTATTCAAATCTAGGTTAGAAAGTCATGCAACAGATGAAATAAGGCAGAGGAAACTAGAAATGTAAGAGGAAGATCTTAAGAGAGAACATGAACAGAAGCCCAGTGACACCTGAGTGGTGTGTCCCAGGGGCCCACGTGTTTTTGTTCTACCTCTGTGCCTACATTTTCTGAACAAGCACTTGATCACGCTAAAGCCTTCTCTGATGCAGCCTCTCATTATGCTCCATCAGTACCTTGCTTGGCTTCCTCCATTTTGTCTTGTCCAGGAGGTATTATGGTCATTTTAGTACAAAGATGATAATCCAGTGATAAAAGAGCTTCTGCTAGTGAAAAAAAGAAAGCAAATGCCTAGGATTCTAGTACCCCCAACTCCTTAAGAAAGATGTGTTTCGTGACTTCAGGGGAGGCGGGTGTGGAATGATTAAGTAGGATGTCTAGGACAAGACGTTTGAGATTCTTACCTTTGAAGTCATACTATCAGCGCTTTAGGCAAAGTCTGTGTGGAAGACTTCTGGTGGTTGCAAAAGAATCTCCCTTAGCTTATACTCATGATTCAAGAGAACGGAGTATAATTATGCCAGACATTTTCTAAAAAGCAAAAGAATATTCTTCATTAGGTTTAGTGAACAAGAAAAATTGGGCATGAAAGAGGGTTGAGTGAATTTGACAGTAGCTATTCTGCCATTTTGCCCATACATCAAGATGTAACTGTGGCCTTGGGAAACGCTGATCCTATTTTATTGTTTTCTCTCCATGTTTTACAAAAATAAATATTGGAATGAATATTTATATCATTTAACTTTAAATGCACACTTAAAAAGGGAAACCTTTTAAACCATTTTGCTTAGTTATTATTCGGTGCTTTTTTAAAAACAATATAAAGACTGACATCTCTTATCTTTTCTTTCCTTTTTTTCCCCTCTTATCTTGGGGCCATGCATTACGCTTTTTATCTTAACACCAGTCATAGCTCCCTGTAAAAGAAAGTGCTTCTGTGCTATTTGAGATGAAATATTAATGAATTCTGAAAATCTGACTCAGTACTCATCTTTGTTTTTCTTTATTAATAACCAGATTTTACTTTGCACTAAACAAGCCTTCAGGACCTTCGTCATTTGCTCAGCCTTAGAATTGTACAAGCAAATTTGGATTTGGAATTTTTGCAGCATGTCCTGCTTAAAACACTAAACAAGTTATTCCCTAATGCTCAATTCATTCATAGTTTATGCTAATGAATTTAAGTCTTGGAAGAGAGTGAAACTAATCCTTGAGATATGACCTTAAAATGTGAAGTTTAATGTTTATCCCATTGAGCAAGCTACAAACTGTGAAATACTGTTTCACAATCCAGGGTTTCCCCTCCAAGCCCTTTATTCACATACATAATCACCAGTGTGCCTCACATGGGCCCAGCTCCGATGCTATCAGGTGGATCCAAAGTTCCATAGCTTTACCCTGCTGTGTTCTTGGTCTCTAAATATGCAATTTAGAAAGCTTGTAACAGGCTGAAGATATTAGTTTGTTTACTTCAGATCTGAGTTCTATTCCCTGAGTTACTTGTCATGCACAAGTTACTTCTGAGTCATTCCTTAGGAGTGATGTGTGTGTGTGAATGACAGCCACAGAACACACTCTTCCCGTGTATGCCAGCCGTCTCCTCGGATCAAGCAGGTGGTAAAGCCATAAATGAACCACAAAGAGGAATTTAGCCAGGTCAAGATTTGAATATAGATTTTCCATCATCATCTTCAAGACATTTTGGACAGTCTCCTACGAAAAGTCTGCATTTTTAAATTTTTAATAACTTGATTAAATGAGTGCTAGTACCCCACTCTAAGAGTCCTTCATGTCAATCATGTATTTTCTCAAGAGTCAATAGATTATTAAGTAAATAAAGTAATGCCTTTTCTAAAGCAAATGACTCAACCCCATTTGTCTTAATATGTATAAGAATAAACAGATAATGAATTCTTCCTGAGTGGCAGGCACTGTGTTTTTTACTTGTATTATCTCAGTTAAGCCTCACATAAGCCCATGTGCTAAATATCATTATTATTTCCTTTTAACAGATGAAGACATTAACTTATAGAGAAGAAAAGTATATTGCCTAGTCTCATGCCTATCCATATATGGATATTTAAGATTCAACCCAGGCAGTTGGCTCCAGGTGACATACTTAATATTCACTGCACTATTCTGGCGTATTTATTTTCCCTTCTTGTTAGAAATTTTGCCCATGTGATTAATATATATATCTCTTTCTGCAGATATAGCCTTTTTGTTCCATATGTTATGTGCCATCTTTATTCGAGATTAACACCAGTGCTGGATCTTAGTTAGGATAGCCTGCTGACATTTCTTACTTATGCTGTGATATTGGAAAGTGTGTGTGTGTGTGTGTGTGTGTGCATGTACACATACCTGCCTGAATAACCTTTCTTTTTCTTATACTTGTAGCGACTTTAGTTCACCACCCACAAGCTTAAATATCTTGCTGCCACTTCCTTCAGTGTTTAATTAATTTGCACCTCCAAGATACGTGTCATGGTCCATCTTAGATTATACAAGCCTGGAGAAGACTGAACTGCATTTTTTCTTCCTATACTCTTAGATATCTTCTTCTTGGTTAAGATTAAGGAAAGCTCTATTCCTCACTGAAGGGAAAAATCTTAAATCTAAAAGCAATCCTATTGTTTAATTTTCAAGAAAGCAGCATTTCAGGAATACTCCCAGAGAGAAGAAGATTAATTCGGGGACTATGATTGTGAAGTGTAGAAAAAGATGGGTTTTATGTGACAGTATGTGAACTCAATTTGTTTTTTGAGCTAGAAGGAAGGAAAAGTAATATCTATTGATTATACAATAAGGAGGAAGTTCTGATACAGTAAGTTCTTATATCCAGTTTAGAGATGAGGAAACCAAGGCTAACAGAAATTAATTAAATACCTCAGTATTACATCAACAGTGTGTTGCTAAGGCAGGATTTGATGGTATGAGCCCTGAGTCCATGTATGCTCCCTGTCTCCCTACTGCTGCCCTGTAACAAAGATGCAGGTAAAATCTCTTGGGAGGGTGGGGGATGAAAGTGACAAAGTGAAGCTGAAAGGAAGATTGTTCAGGGAGAATTGAGATTAAATTAAGATCAAGCATGAATTATAAAGGATTATCTTTGGCTTTTGAACCTGTGTAAGAACAAGATAAGAGCTGTCAGTTGCTTACAGAACTATACATTAAAATCATTACCACATTGATTTGATGTCTTCCTTATAAATATTCACTGGGTTCTGGGAGTATAAAGATTTCTGTGGCACAGCCCTAGACCCTAAAGGATCAACAGACTCCTTGTGGGGAAATGGCGTTTACATTGAAGCAAAATATCTAAATAGGTGAAGACAGAGGAACCAACATTTTTTATTTGGGTGCTTTGAAAAATGTTTGTTTGGATCAAATTTTTTAAAAAAATAATTCATGTTTCAATCTTCAGTGGAACACCATTTAGAAAAAAAGGGGAACATTATGTTTTGGTGTTTAGGCATGAAAAAATGGGACTGCTCTTGATCAGAAATATTCCTGTACTACTTATTACTAGCCATGGGTGCGACCAAGGGACTGTCTTTCCCATATCTGTGATCGGTGGCCATCTCTATCACAGGGATACATGTAGTACCAACCCCCCAGGGTTTTCTTTTCTTTCTTTTTAAAGAATTAAATAGAGATAATGCATATAAGATACCCAACACACCTTCCAAACCATGGCAAGCAAGCTTCCAATGTATGCTAGAGTTTAAAATAAATATTTTACATATATATATGGGGGGGGCTATATATATATATATATATATATATATATATTTTTTTTTTTTTTTTTTTTTTTTAAATAAACTCTCAAGAATGATCCCTGTCTCGACTCCCACCAACCACATGGTGGCAGCAAAAATATTATCAAGGCCATTACTTAAGAGGTGGACATTTATTCCCCCAAATGGTGAGATTGAAATGTGGTAATAAAGGAACCAGCGCAACATAGCTGGGTTAAATGTAGTCTTTCCTTTTGGCTGTATGACTTTCTCAGAAAACCCCCTGCTCCTAGTGCTGATCTGGTTTGCCATGGATTTAGAGTGGAGAAAGGAAGATTATTATGAATTCAAGATGTACTACATGCCAGCCACAGAGCTAAATGCTTCACATCTGTTATTTCATTTAATCCTTTTTAACAATTTATGATGTAGACAGTATAACTTCACATGAGAAAAAGAAAAATTGAGTTCAGTTGGGTTAAATAGCTCACTTACCAATCAGTGCTAGTATATGTTAGATGGAAAAGGTTAGAACACAGCTTTGTTCAACTACATAGGTCTATATGGATGAAAAGATTTTTGATAGGTATCCTTCTGTAACCATGAATACCTTTAATGGGTTATTTCCTGAAAAAAATTTTTATGTGACTAATTCAATAAGTTCTTACATGCTGAACCATATTATACTTGGCTTTTTGTTGAATTCTTAGAAAGTGCTTTATTTGTATCATATCGGTTAATCATCATCTACAGGCTCTGTAAGTTAACTTATTTAATAAATATTTGTTGAACAAATTACTCTTGCACTATGCTAAGCAGCAGAACTAAAAACACCTGTAATAGTACTTGTTTTTTAAATGCTCACTTTTCCTTAAAAGACCTTTTAGCTTGGGAAGAAAACAAGCAAGCAGACACTACAGTGCCATGTGCATAGACCCTGTGAGGTAAACTGCACAGTGGTTTGGAAGCATGCCACTACCCAAAACTCCAGAATAAGGAAAAGCTCCTCAGAGGATCTGAAAGGTGATTTAAGACATTGAGGAATTACACATATAAAGAGGGAAGGAAAAGGGCAGTGGTGAAGGGGTAAGATTCTTCTAGGTATTTAAAGTGAATACCCAAAACCCTTTCTGTTTTTGTTGCATTGTTCTAAGTAACTTTGAGTGCAAATGAGAGAATTTTGGGTGCTCACTTTTTTTTCTCGCTTGTTTTAGTTCTTATAATGGACCTTGTGCTTACTTACATCATCATGCTTACCACATTGCGAGTCTCTGTTAATGTACTGAATCTTGTCTCCAAGACTGGGCTTCTTGGAGCTAAGGGCTGCCTTTTATCTCCTTGTTCTTAGTGCCAGGCTCAGCGCCCTGCTTGTAAATGGCAGTCAGTAAATGCCTTGGTAGATTAACTAATTTATGTCTGTATTACAGACCTTGTTCTTTATAACTGTAAAGAGTAAGTACCAGAGGTTTTAGTCTATGGTTAAGAAAATAGACTGTTTAAAAAAGGATACCAGGGGGGCACCTGGATGGCTCAGTTGGTTAAGCAACTGCCTTCGGCTCAGGTCGTGGTTCCAGAGTCCTGGGATCGAGTCCCGCATCGGGCTCCCAACTCCATGGGGAGTCTGCTTCTCCTTCTGACCTTCTCTGCTCTCATGCTCTCTCTCACTCTCTCTCTCTCAAATAAATAAATAAAATCTTAAAAAAAAAAAAAAGGATACCAGGACTTTGCTTTTATTTGTATGTTGGCTATAATTGGTTAAAAAAGTATGACCAAAGATAATGCAGTTACAGGCAACTTTTTATTAATTTTCAAATTTTTGAGGTCAGTCCATTCAGGAAATGTTCAGATAAAAATGTATGCTAACCCATCAGCTATGAGTAGTACTGATGATTCCAGTTTGCTTGTTTCAGAGCCTTGCAAAGTTTTACTATATCCTGTGGAGCGTTTGTGTCCTTTTTTTATTTGCTCCTGGCTCTGAAATGGATAATGTTTGTAAGAGCTTTGTGTTATCCTTTCATATGTAGACTTTTGGTGCTGAAATAAATTATTTAGTCCCTGGCTATTTGACCTCTTCAGGCCATGGGTTTAGGGAAAAACAAAGAACCCTTGGTGTAAAGAAAAGAGATGTTATCAGCATTATCATGTAAATACACACCCTTTCTTAACAAGACACTGTAAGTGGTTTAATGATTACATTTATCATCCCCTCCAGCCACTAAGCTTTCCATATTACCCCAAGGAAACCTATCAGAAATATTGACAATTCCCAGGGTTTAATTTGAGTTCTTTGTTATTACACATCCTTCTTCTCACATATTATTTCTGTAAAAGTTCTTTGAATAGCAGCTTTTTCTTTTTCTTTCGTGTGTGTGTGCATGCATTCTAGAAGAGTCACAGGGCAGCTGCAGCCTAACTTGATTTTGGAAGAAAGAAAAGAAAAGACAATCCATTATGGAACCAAACAAGGTGAAATTAAGAAGTGTCCAATGACCAGTGACTTATGGGAAATAAGCTATTTTCTCTTTCTTTCTCTCTATAAAAGAAATATTGATAATGCAATTTGTAAAATCAGAGAATCCTAGCTTACTAAACATATTGCTGTTATTTGACAGATTTAAGGAAAATCTTCTGCTTAGTAGAGTGTTTCTGGGAAGAGGTAGGGAAAAAAAAACTTGCTTACTTCAGTTTGGGCCGTCTCCAAAGTCTTTGAATTCCTAAGATTGATTGCCCTAGGAGAATTGAAGCAACATACAGCAAACTTCTTTCCTCATGGGATTAGTGAACTCCATGAGCAAGAATAACTGAGACACCCAAAATGTAATTTCTGAAGAGGAACCAGTCTGAGGGCTAATAACTGTGTGTTTGTGTGATCATGTGTTCTTATGTTGATCTTATATAAGATCAATGCTCTTATATTGTGAGCATTTTTAACAGTAAGAAAGCTAAATAACTGATTGTAAATACTGTTGGGGGTGGGACTTGAGCATAAAAGTACAGTCTTTAACAGCGGGAACTGCTCATCCCAAGATTCACCAGGTCAAAAGGTTAGAGCCTCCTACCAGTGGAGGAGCCTATGCAGATATTTTTGTTTCTGCAAATAAATGTTTCTGCCAGTGTTTCAAAAGTTAGCATTTTCATTGATGTATACATGTATATTTCTTAACACTTGAATTGGGTCTGATGCAGAAGAGATACTTCATCTTTGCTGTTGGGGCTTAGTGCTGGGATTAGTCTTATACATAATTGTAATCAATTTAGAAATACTTTAGAAAGGTATAATTATGATTTAGGAGACAGCTTTCTTTTGGTCACTTTATACATGTTGGCACATAAATAGAGTTTTTGTGCATGTGCTCCTTTTAT
The DNA here is from genome assembly GCF_009829155.1 of Mustela erminea. NCBI lineage: Eukaryota > Metazoa > Chordata > Mammalia > Carnivora > Mustelidae > Mustela > Mustela erminea. Next base: position 104,787,307 of record NC_045617.1, on the reverse strand, counting down.
TTTTCTTTTAGGGAAAATAATTTATTACTCTGTGGCTAAGAGATGTTGGCAGTGAAGGGAAGGCCTTGTAGTAGAGAATATATTGTATAGGAATGGGGATCAAATCTGTAGAGACTCTTGTAAAGATCATACTTCCAAGGTGAAATGTATGGAAAGAAATTTTAAACCTTTTAATTTTCTTCTTTTAAAATCCATCTATAAAGTAGTTACTTAAAAGCAGGACAGTGAGGTCAGAAATAGCTGAGAAAAGGGATAGCAGTGAGTGATTTCTTAAAATATTTTCTTTTGTTTAGGTGATTCGAGACACTGGTCATCCAACATATAGTCAGTGGGGAGAGATTATGGAAACAGGGAGATAGTAAGAAAAATTTTAAAACTTTAGGGGACATTTTTTCTGTTTCTGAGGTAATAAATAATAATAATTTATTAATAATTCATAATAATCAATGATATTCTGAGTGTAGTAGTGGACAGTTCTGTCTTATGGGTAGAATAAAGGAGAAATTACATGATAATTTTCAACTAGAGAGATATCCATATGGAATCTGAGAACAGAGAGGTGGCAGAGACCCAGAAAAAACAGGCAGTGGTTTCATTATTTCATCAACACAATTACCAAACCCCATTTGAGAATCCTTTGCCTACTTCCAAGTTTGGAAGCTGAAGGGAAGATGAGTTTCTGAGTAGAATGAAAGAAAGAATGCAAAATAGAATCCAAGAATCAAAAGCAGTACAGTGGGAGGAAGTTTCGTGCCCAGATGTGAGAGGCTGGACAAGGAAAAGACTTAGGAAGGGGGAAAGAGAGAACCCTACACCACAAAAGCCTGCCTGGTAAATAGGAGGGTGTTCACTCAAAGAAAATAAGATCCCTTCCTGTGGCCTGAATTGCATCCTCCCCCAAATTGATATGTTGAAACCCTAACCCTCATTACCTCAGATTTGACCGTAAGTGGAGACAAGGCCCTTAAAGAAGTGATTAAACAATCTGGTGTTTTTATAAGAGGAAATTTGGATTGTGCAAGAGGGTGGCCATTTGCAACCAAAGAAGGGAGGTTTTTTAAGAAATCAGACCTGACAACCCCTTGGTCTTAGACTTCTAGTATCCAGAACTGTGAGGAAATGAGTTTCTGTTGTTTAAGCCACTCAGTCTATGGTAGTTTGTTATGGAAGCCCTAACGAATACATCTGTCTCTCACAAAGCAATTGCATTGGAGAATGCGGAGTGGGGTGCTGAGATAAAAAAGGGAAGGAGGATGGTAATGTTTGCACACGTCTTTCAATGTGCTAGAAATTACTGAACTGTACCTATAAAATGGATGGTATGTAAATATACCTCAAACCTAGTTGAAAAAATTATAATAAGTATAACTAAGATTATAATTTCTTTCAGAGGATCAAAGAGAGAAAACTTCCTAACTCATTCTATGAGGCCAGTCTGACTTAATACCAAAACCAGACAAAGACACTGCAAAAAAACTGCAGACCCATTACCTCTCTTTAGCATAGATGCACAATCCTCAACAAATTGTTAGCAAATCAAATCCAAAATACCGTGAAAGGAATTAGATGCACACTACCACCAAGTGGAATTTATCCTAGCCATGCAGGGCTGGTTCAGCATTTGGAAAAGCAATTAATGTAATACATTGCATTAATAGGCTAAAAACAACAACAACAAAATCACATGATCATATCAATAGATGTAAAAGAAGTATTTGACATTCAATAACCATTCGTTAGAAAATTCTCAGTAAACTAGATAGAGAGGGAAACTGCCTTAATTTGATTAAAATAAATCTACAAAAACTCCACAGCTAATATACCTAATGGTGGGAAATTCAAAGCTTTCCTACTGAGATCAGGTACAAGGCAAGAATGTGAGAATGTCTCCTCTTACCACTCCTTTTTTAACACTGTGCTGGAAGTCCGTGTTAATACAGTAAGTCAAGGAAGGGAATAGAAGTCATACAGATTGGAGGCACCTGGGTGGCTCAGTGGGTAAAGCCTCTGCCTTCAGCTCAGGTCATGATCTCAGGGTCCCGGAATCAAGCCCCACATCAGGCTCCCTGCTCAGTGGGGAGCCTGCTTCCCCTCCCCTCTGCCTGCTTCTCTGCTTACTTGTGAGCTGTCTCTGTCAAATAAATAAATAAAATCTTTAAAAAAAAAATAAAATTAAAAATGTATTATCATTTAGATTACAACACCAAAATGAAATACTTAGGTATAAATTTAACAAAACACATACAAGATCTCTGTGAGGAAGACTATAAAACTCTGATGAATGAAATCAAAGATGAACTAAGTAAACTGAGAGATATTTTATATTCATGGATAGGAAGAATCAATATTGTCAAGATGTCAGTTCATTCCAACTTGATCTGTAGATCTGACGTGATCTCAGTCAAAATCCCAGCAAGTCATTTTACAAATATCAACAAATATTTTCTAAAGTTTGTTCCAAGAGGCGAAAGATTCAGAATTGCCAACATGATACTGAAGAAGAACAAAATTGGTGGACTGATACTACCCAACTTCAAAACTTACTACAAAACTATAATAATCAGGACGGTTGGGTGCTGACAAAAGAATAGACAAATAAACCAATGGAACAGAAGAGAGGACCCAAATAGATCCCCATAAATAGAGTCAAGTGATCTTGCCAAAGGAACAAAGGCAATACAATGGAGTGAAGTTATTCTCTTCAATAAATGGTTCTGTGACAACTGGACATCCACATTTTAGAAAATGAATTTAGATGTAGACTGTTCACTTTTCATAAAATTTAACTCAAAATGGATTATAGACCTAAATGTAAAATACAGAATTATAAAATACTTAAAAGATAACATAGAAGAAAACCTAGATGATATTGGGTATGGTTATGACTTTTTAGAAAGGACAGCAAAGGCATGATTCATGGAAGAAATAATTGATAAGCTGGACTCTTAAAATTTAAAACTTCTGCTCTGCACGGTATTAGAAGACAAGCCACAAAGTGGGAGAAAATATTGTAAAGGACACATCTGATAATGGACCTTTAATCAAAATACAAAACAAAACAAAAACATTCAAAAGTCAACAATAAGGGCACCTGGATGGCTCAGTCAGTTAGGCATCTGCCTTCTGCTCAGGTCATGGTGCCAGGAATCTGGGATCAAGCCCCGCATCAGGCTCCTTGCTCAGGAGGGAGCCTGCTTCTCCCTCTGCCTGCTGCTCCCCCTGCTTATGCTCTCTTCCTCTTTCTCTCTGTCAAATAGATAAATAAAACCTTGGGAAAGAAACCTCAATAATAAGAAAACACATAAGCCAATTAATATATGGTCCAAAATCTTAACAGATACCCCACCAGAGAAAATCTACAGATGGCAAATAAACATATGAAAAGATGCTCCCCATCATGTTTCATCAGTGAAATACAAATTAAAACAATGAGATACCACTACATACCTATTGATTTTATGTATGATTGAATGGCCCAATCAGTCGTAGTAACACTGAGAACACCCAATGCTGGAGATAATGTGGAGCAGCAAAAATTCTCACACCTTGCTGAGAATACAAAATGATGCATCCACTTTGGAACACAGTTTGACGGTTTCTTGCAAAACTAAATATAGTCTTGCGATATGATCCACTAATTGTTCTCCTTGATATTTACCCAAAGGGGTTGAAAACATGTCCACACATGAACCTGCACAGAAATGTTTATAGCAGCTTTACTCATAATTGCCAGTTACCACTTTGGTGGGGGATGCTGATAATGGGAGAGGCTACATGTGTTGGGGGAGAGGGCATATGGGAAATCTCTGTATCCTTCTCTTAATTTTGCTTTGAACCTAAAACTTCTCTGAAAACCACAGCATATTTAAAAAAAGGGAAGGAAGTTTTATTTGGAAATATCTCTCAGAATTTTGAATATCTGTGCTCTGCATGTGGGAAATTATCTTAGAAATGTGTTCATGTTCACGAAAAATGATATAACTTGTTTATATTCATATAATATTGAAAATGTCCTAAGTGTGTATCAGTAACTATGTGACAGAGACACTCATATGTGCTTACTAATATCATTTTGTTTCTTCCTTGGTCACACTATATTTATTATTCCCCCAGTTATTAGGTAGAACCATGTGGCCAAATTCTGTGACCTTGAAAACATTTTGCATGATATTGTAATGATGGAAATATATCATTATACATTCGTCCAAACCCATAGGATTACAATACCAGTAATGAACCTCAAAGGTTACTATGGACTTTTGGTGATCCATGTAGGTTCATCCTTGGTAAGAAAAAAAAAAGTACTATTCTGGTGAGTGATATTGATAATGGGGGAACCTATGCATGTGTAAGTGGGGGTGTATATGGGAAATCTCTGTATCTTCTCAGTTTTATTATAAATCTAATACTGCTCTAAAAATAGTTTTAAAACCCTCCAAAACCTATGATGCTTTTTTCACATATTGATGGCTCAGTCTAAAAAGTGGAGAAATAGGTCCAAGTATGTGTGAAAATTTATGTTCTAAAAATTGGGCATGTCAGATCATTTGTAAGAGATACTTTACTCAATATATGATGCCACAGCAGTAAAATTACTTTGTCTCATAGTTTATCCCAATATAACTCAGTGTATTGAAAATTTAAATATATATTTTATAGTTCTAGATTGAAAATTTTGATAAAGTGAAGGTCTCAATCTGGGATTGAGGCCCACATCAGACTCCCTACCCAGCGGGGAGCCTTCTGATCCCTCTCCCCCACTGCTTGCTCTCTCTCTCTTTTTCTTTTGCTCTCTAAAATAAATAAATAAATAAAATCTAAAAAAAAAAAAATGAAATAAAACTGTAGGTCTGTATTTATTGACAGAGAAAGATGTATTTTTAACTATTAACAGGAAGTTGCATAATAGCTCACATGGAATTTTTTTTTTTTAAGATTTATTTATTTATTTGACAGAAATTACAAGTAGGCAGAGAGGCAGGCAGAGAGAGAGAGGAGGAAGCAGGCTTCCTTCTCAGCAGGGAGCCCGATGTGGGGCTAGATCCCAGGACCCTGGGATCATGACCTGAGCCAAAGGCAGAGGCTTTAACCCACTGAGCCACCCAGGCGCCCCTCACATGGAATATTTGTAAGCACTGAGCCAACCACACTATGGTGTTTAGACTATAACAAACAGTAGGCACCAAAGAAATACTGATTTTTATTTTGTTATTTTATAATGTATGTGTTTTAATATTTAGCATTAATATATCATTAAAATATTATAATTAATGATGTAATTAATATGCATTTACTATAATTATAGTAAATCACTCAGTGTAATCAAACACCCCTATTAAACTCCCTGCACATCAACTTTTCAGTCCATGCATGCTCTCTCCAACGTGTCATATTATGTTTATTATGTTGGCCAAAAATACCACTTCCATAAACTATGGACGCAAGAAAAATTGATTCCGTCATTCACTTCTCATCTTTTTTGGTCTATTTCTCAGTCGTCTCCGACATAATGTAGACAACACAGGACTATGCAAATATTCTTCCTCTAGATTTATTCTTACTTCTAATTATGGCACTTGTGTCATTTCAGTTGCTTGCTCTAATATTTGGATTTTATTCTTGACACCCTCTTCTTTCTTGAACCTCACGGTAATTATAGTCCCTCAATGTAGTTGAGTTTGTCCATTTCTCTCCACCTATTTTGAGAAGTAGCAGCTGGGCTCCCAGCTTCCAGTCTTGTCCTTCATTCTCGTACAGTTTTCAGACAGCAGGCAGGTAATCATTTAAGAAAGATGAATCCAATCATGAATACTGCTTGAAACAATTTGATAGCTTCCCAATGCACTAAAGAAATATCCTTAATGTTTGACAAGGTCTATCACATGGTTTCCCTCCCTAACTTCATGGACATGCTACTGTCTTCCATATACATGATTCTTCTTCATACGTTCTGTCACATGCAATCTTATCTCAGCCTTTACATTACCTTGCATCTTCTTTCTGGGGTATTCTTTTCACTCTACTTATCTACTCCCAAAATGCTTCTCCCTGAGATACTAGGTTAATGTTATTTTTGCATAGGAGCCTTTCTCACATCCTTAAAACTACAGTAGGTAGGGCTGTCATCCATAAATGACAATGAATGTTGACTGGTAAGATGAAAGTGAGACCCAAATAATTGAGTAAAATTGTGAAGGGCATGTAGCTATTCCACATGAACTTGGGTCCCCTAGAACATAGAAATTTCCATATCCAGGTATAAAGGGAGCTTACAGATAAGATCATTGAGCCACTGTCAGAGTTTGCTGAAGAATAGAAACATGTATTCAGAGGAGCTCTGAGAGACCCAGTTTGGGGAAATGCCTGCTAATTTTTATAAAGCGTTAGAGGATAGAATTTATGAATCACTGACTTGTTGACTTGCTATCAATCCTGAATGCTATCTTCAAAGACTTTATTTAAAAAATATATATATATGTAAATAGTTAACATTTAAAACAGGAAAAAAAAATGTGTGATTAGAAATAACTAGCATGGGTCTCTAAATGTAGATTATACCAAACTAGCTTTTTGGCAATAAAATATAGTAGACTTAACAATCTTGTCCTTATTAAGGCATTTTATTAATTCCTTCATGATATAACAAAGAAATATGGGGTATAGGTAAAACTAATTGAGGAGACTAGTGCCTGGTTTTAATTGTCAGTTTTGATAGACATGTTTATTTGAGTGCTATGAGATACCTTCACTACTTTTGTGACTGGTTTAAATGAGGTGCCAAGAGTAGGCTTATCACACTTTGTTGTTGTTTCAAACTGCAAAGAATGGCTGTTATATTGGATAACTGAATTAAGATATGTTTTGTATCTTAAAAAGGGATAGATTTCAAAAGAAATAAATACAGGAACATGTATTTTTTTCCCAAACGTGTCATAATTCTTATCTATATAAATCCATAGTATACCACGGTTTTAAGAGCAGCATGCTATTCAGAATAAGTGAATCAGTAATCCTATTTTGTATTACTCAGGCTCTTAGTATATTACATTCTGCTCTAAACCTGACACTCTAAAATACAGGGAGAAAAACTACCCTGAGACTTACCAAAAGGAATTACCATTATATGATTCAGAGTTGCTTAAAATCACCTATTATGAAGAAGAGTACATAGAACTGGAAATTTACTGTGTGAAAGAGAGGATTGCAGGGGGAAAAAATGTAGCAGTCTTTAAACATTTGTGGTTGGGGCGTCTGGGTGGCTCAGAGGGTTAAGCCTCTGCCTTCGGCTCAGGTCATGATCTCAGGGTCCTGGGATGGAGCCCCGCGTCGCGTCGGGCTCTCTGCTCAGCGGGGAGCCTGCTTCTTCCTCTCTCTGCCTACTTGTGATTTCTTTCAAATAAATAAATAAATAAACCTTTAAAAAAACAAACAAACAAACAACATTTGTGGTTGATACCTGAACATGGAACAAATGGGTGTTAAACACAAAGAGGCATTTCAGCCCCATATAAAAAATGTGAATGATATTGACCATTGTCTTTAAACTGTTTAATATATACATTAAAATAACTTTATCAACGTTAAAATAGCTTATGTCTTATAAAAACAGCAGGCTGTATGGATACATGAGTTTAGCATAATAAAAAAGTGTGAGTAGTTTTTCAGAAAAGGAAAGCTTTTGTGGGAAGTGTACAGTGAGTTAGGAATTACACCCATTAGCTTAATCACAATAAATTTGTATTACAGTGGGATCACATAAATCTTGTTATAAAGTGAATGAAACAACAAGTTTATGCAGAAACTTTGCTAAAGGCTTGGGATACATTTTCTCCTAGTTTTCAAGCCAGAGTGAGTCATTTATGTGACAGTTAACTTTAAGGTAAACCTATTTTTGAACTTAAGGTTTTGTAGATGCTAAAGAGGTGATTTTAAAACTCAGTAATTAATACAAACTTAATATCTGTGTTTTCCAAAAAATCTAAAACCCTATTAATTTAGATGTTGAGGAAGGAAAATCAATTGTATATATACATATCAGTATATATGTATGTGTGTATATATATATGTATATTTGTGTGTGTGTGTGTGTGTGTGTGTGTGTATAAATTGATCTCTATCTATTTATAATGTATAATGTGTAAATGTTTTCCTGGATATATTTCACCACCTGCTTGTTTCTAATATGTAGATATTTAATTATAGGACTTAAGAATACAATTCTTTAGGGCGCCTGGGTGGCTCAGTGGGTTAAGCCGCTGCCTTCGGCTCAGGTCATGATCTCAGAGTCCTGGGATCGAGTCCCGCATCGGGCTCTCTGCTCAGCGGAGAGCCTGCTTCCCTCTCTCTCTCTCTGCCTGCCTCCCCATCTACTTGTGATTTCTCTCTGTCAAATAAATAAATAAAATCTTTAAAAAAAAAAAAAGAATACAATTCTTTAAAAAAACATAAATGTATAGCTTATATAAGATTTAACATTTGTCTGTTCCTTCTTGAATTTATACACATAATATATCTTGACTTAGGATAGTCCTAGTTCCTCATTGACATGGAATTTCCTCTAATATTCATGTTGCTTATTCCATTGTGGTATTCTAGATGTTTACTTAAATTTACAGTGTTACTGATGTTTACTTAAGAATAATTACATTGATTACATTTTTAGATGGAAAATAAACCTATAGTTACATATAAAACATGGTGCTTAGGTACTTAGAAGAGGTACTCATGTTTAAGGACAATAGTCTTAAAGAGTTCACTTTACCAAATATTTCTTTGGAATGAGGCTACATCCTGAGATCTGTGTTCTTTAAAAATAATCTGGGTTCGGGCGCGTGGGTGGCTCAGTGGGTTAAGCCACTGCCTTCGGCTCAGGTCATGATCTTGGGGTCCTGGGATCGAGTCCCGCATCGGGTTCTCTGCTCAGGGAGGAGCCTGCTTCCCTCTCTGTCTCTCTGGCTGCCTCTCTGCCTGCTTGTGATCTCTGCCTGTCAAATAGATAAATAAATAAAATCTTAAAAAAAAAATCTGGGTTCTTGTAGTACATATGTAGTCTCTGGGTGTCAGTTTAGTTTATTAGAACCTAAATCAAATCATAATTTCAGATCAATAGGAACAGATATGTTCAGAGACATACTTTCTTTGGATGTTTTAAAATACAAATGGAATTGCCTTTGTAATCTGGGGAATGACGAGGTCTACATTTTGAAATTTATGTTTCAAGCAAAACTTAGCTTACTCCATACAGTAGTAATAATGGTAATAAAATAGGATCACTACCCACTCTGCAAAGGTGTGAGTCTTCACTGTCTGTTCCCAGAAGGAATATATTTTCATGTTTTGAAAACTGAATCTACATAATATTTATAGTTAAAAAAAAAATCTTATCTGTAGGGAAAGCTGCACCAAATAGAATATAGCATCAGCTTTTGACTACCAAAAGAGACATGAGTATAAATAGAATGGAAAAGTGTAAGAATCAGATCATCATACTTAATGTACAACACCAAATCTTTTGGACATATGACCATCCAAGTGTGCATGAGTAAAACAGCAGCTCATTGAAACCAGCTACAGGAGGCACTGATTGTACTCTGTCCAGAATATGTCAAGTGTCCTACTTGAAGTACCTTCAAGTGGCTAGTTGAGGGCTTTTTCTCAGTCCAAACACAGATCGTGTCAGATGTACCAAGGAATTAGTTACTTTGGGCATAGCCCTTGGCCAATGACAGATGACAGTTGGGGTTTCTTTACTTCTTAGGTGGATAAGCTGAGGGATGTTCTCTGCTGTCTCACGGAGGTCCCCAGTGTTACTGAGCCACAGCTGCTCTTAGCAATAACCTGATGATTAGTAGGCTTTCTTTCATTCTTTTTCTCACTTATTCCCTTCCCCAGTGCTCCCTAGAATCCCCTCCCAAATAAACTAGTCACACTAAAGCCTTTGTCTCAGTCTGCACGTAGAGTGATCCAACCCAAGACAACTGCTTATTGACCCTTCCGGGTGTTCTCAGTGACATCCATGTTAATATACCCAAGGAGATACAAGGTTGGAGAATTGTACACTGAGGGAATATTAGGCAGCAGTCTTTCAGGGTACAAGACACATTTCTACCCATCAAAATAGAAATAGAAACCTAAAGCAACAACAAGAATTAGACAGGAAGAAGGCAGTGGTTTTTATCCCATTCCTATTTTGTATCTTTGTGTGGACTTTGGTCTTTGACCTCCAAAAAACTGGCTAGAGTTTACCCACTGCTATTTTACCATTATCTTGACAGACTGATCTCACTTACCTGCCCTCATGAGTATCTTCTTCCTATAATTCCCACAAATTGGGTATAACCAGTCAAAAAGTGTAGAAATTCACTGAAGGAAGCAGTAGTAGATACAAAGAGTCCTAGAACTGTTGATTGTCATTTTTCTTTCTCACTTCTCATTTTTTAAATTTTTATTTTTAATATTTGTTTAATGTTTCAAGTTTTTCTGTATATTTTAGTTAGTTAACATATAGTGTAGTATTAGTTTCAGGAGTAGAATTTAGTGATTCATCCCTTACATGTATCACCCAGTGCTTATCACAACAAGTGCCTCCTTAATACTCATCACCCAGCTAGCCCATCTCCCACCCACCTTTCTCCATCAGACCCCGGCTTGTTTTCTGTTATTAAGAGTCTCTTATGGTTTGTTTCCCTCTCCCCCATTTCCCCCATGTTCTTCTGTTTTATTTCTTAAATTCCACATATGAGTGAAATCATATGGTATTTGTCTTTCTCTGACTGACCCACGTTGCTTAACATAATACAGTGTAGTCTTTCTCTACTTTTGGTGAGTTAAGATGTATGGACTATTTAAAACCACTCAGGGATATTTCCCACTCCATATATTGTTTGACAAAGCATATTAGGAAAGGTAAAATTTTTAACCCAGGGAAATCACACTAGAAAATATGCTTTAGATACAATACATTTAATTAAAAGTTCTGTAGATCAGCTTCTTTTCTAACTTAAGATCTAAGGGTACAGTTATTTTAGCAATCATGTAAATGAAAGGCACAAGAGGAAATCTGCCTACCTTATATGTTAATATGTGCCAGAGTAACGTGTGGCATAGAGTAAGTACTCAGAAAAACAAATAAATAAGTAAATAAAACTTCATATACTCCATACATATATCAATACTGGCTATATAAAAATATTATTATTATAGAGCCTATGATGTAATCCTTAAAAAAAAAAACAAAAAAATTTCATCTCATTTAAAAAATAAGCATTGTATTCATTATGCACAGGAAAGAGATATTTTGAAAAAAAGATTTGTTACTGTAAACAGAAGAAAAATGAGAAAAGCATCTACTGCACTGAATTTAAACTTTATTTTGTTGAGAAAATTGAGGCCAACAGGCATGATCTCTTTCATCTCCCCTATCTCTAAAACCTAAGGACTGCTCCTTCATCTGTCACATAGAATGAAGTTTCCTCTGTATGCTTAATTTCAAGTCACTTTTCTTTTTCTTTTTTTTTTCTTTTTGTTTGTCAATTCTCACATTATCTTCTCACAATCTTCTTTAGAGCCTTGTTTTATTAATATTGTTTGCCAACATCACCATTCTACAGACTTTCTCTTCTTAGTCAAAGTAAATATCTAAACCTCTTCCATTCAGGAAAGGAAGTATATATATCTAGCTGCTATCTAATATCTTTTCCCTCTTTAATTTTAGCTTTAAAAAATAATTCTGTTCTCATTGTGGTCACCTCTACACTGCTGTTAAATTCCAAGTTCACCCTGTTCTGGCTTTCATGCTTATTTCTTCCTTATTCAAAGCTATTACACATTTTTTGAAAATGTTTAGCATCCCCCAATCCTGTGAATTAGATTTCAGTAGTTGTGACAATCAGAAAACACTTCATATATTTTCAAATGCCCCCGCTCCAGGTGTAATGGTATCGTCACTGATTGTAAATCATTGTTCTTTCAAAACTGTCCTCTTTAAGCACTTTAGTGGTATTCTAGTTGTAATCACCATAGAATTTCTTTCTATGCAAGACTTCCATACTAAATTGTACACAGTTAATCCTGTCCTCCTTTTTAAAGCTTTATATTTCCTTTGATTGTAAAGCAGTGCATTTGCCACTTTCTCCTTCTACTTCTCTAGTTATCCTCTTTGCCTTTTCCCCCCTCTCTTGGTCCCTTAATTATCAGTGTTTCTCAGAGTTTCATTCATTGCATGTAACACTACATGAGTGATCCTTAGTGCTTTTGGTTTTTTCTCTCTGAAAGTCTATTGACAGCTGTGGTCTTTTTAAGGGAGATGAGTGGTGGTAACATGCATATCACAAGCACAAGACATTATATCTATATTTCAGAGGGCTTAGAAATCCTCTGAAGCCCATTAGTGGACTTTTGATTTAAACTTTTGATCATCGATTGTCATTAACTATCCATTGATAACCCCAAAGTTTATATTATTTATTTCCATGTTTATTACAGAAGTCTCCCAACTGTTCCAGCCTCTAGTCTTGCCCCCAACGAATGCAACCTCCATTCAGCTGCCAGAAGTGTCTAAAATGGAAATCTGTTTGTTGATTTGTTTAAATATCATGTAAAAGGATGCTTCCCATTCTTTGTACACTACCTGTCTCTCCTGCCATATCTCTTGTTATCTCTTGCACGTAAATACTTCTCATGGTGTGCATGCTATGGGCCAGAAACTATATCAATTATTTTGCCTTGTGTGTCTCAAAAAGTTGTCTTGTTAAAGCCTTGCTAAGAGATTTGGAACTCTTTATGGAAACTACAAAAAGCTAGGAACTTAAGAGGAATTATGGAAGAAAAGTAATTATGAAGGAAAAGGTTTCCTGGGAAGTTTCTATCTTTAAAATTATGGAGTGAGATTAGTAGACCATAGGGTTCGGGTTATTTTTTATTCATATCCAGATATTTTAAATATTCTACATGGATATTTGAAAGTAAACAAGATGGGCAGAGTAGAAGGAAAACAGCTGAGAATGTGAAATCTCACATGGCAAATTTGAAAAGTGGAAGAGGCATTAGGGGGCAGTAGCAGAGCATAAACCGTCGGCAGAGAAGCTGGGTTGATTACTGCTAGCAGCCCTTATGGTTGATTGTCAGTTAGTGAATGATTTGACTTATGTCATGTTACTCTAATGGTTTAGAAGTCGGTGACCTTCCCATTATTCTCATCAGAATCAAGTAGCTCTGATTAAGTGTATGGTGTATTGATAAAGGGTCTGTATAATGAGAACTACGTGGGTTGAATCAATATCTAGAAATGGGGTAATAAATGGTTGTCTTAATCTATTTTCGTGTTCTTCTAGATTTTCATTATAAATCAGTGATTTTCAAGGATTTTTAAACTCAAACTAAAAAAGTCATTTTAATAAAATAATATATATTTCCACTTTTGCCTTTCCATTGACATCTACTGAGAACTTCTTCTCCCCCCTGACAATTTTTGCTCTTGGAAAAGTAATAAAATCTTAAACCAAAGGTTCCAACATACTATGTTTTCAGATTGTTTTTCATCTTAAAAAAAAATCTGTTGTTTTCAGCACTGCCCATTACAGGATAAAAGGGAAGCATTGTATTTGCTAAGAGAAAAGTGCATAGAAAAAATTACTTATGACTTCCCAGTACCCATTTTATGCACCGCCTAGGAATAATTTAAAATATCCAATTTTACACTCTTCCTGTAAAAACATGCTGGCAGTTTGATAAGATAAAACATTAAAGAGGCAGGCTTGTTTATATTTAACTTTACACTTAGTTATAATGGCAACACATATAGTGTTTGGTGATATTTCTCTATTTTCCTTAAATCTTTCTTGAGGGAGTAATCTGTTTAAGTCATATCTGCAAAATATAATGGGTCTGGAAATTCTAGTTCACAGTCAGTTTCACACAGAACCATTTCTAGGTTTAATCCACCTCCTTGATGGTCTTGACAAGCTTCAGTTATTTGTTACTCCCTTTGTTTTGGCAACAGACTACTATTTTAGGATTAAGTGAAAATGCTATATGAGCAACTCATTGTAGAATCACTTTTTTATTAGCTTCTGAATTGGTCACGGTAATAAGAGATAACATTTTGGGTTAGGTTTTGCATAAGTAGAAATTTAGAGGCCTACTTGCTTTACAAATAACAAGAATTTCACATAAATCACAATTGATAGTATAATATTCTCCTGAAATATGGATCCTTTAAAATACAAAACGACTCTTATCAATATTGGTTTTATTGCAGAAGTGGCACTGCATCTTCAAGTGATCTGATTAGTCAAAAGTGCAAATGCATTCCAAGGGCACAACTGTTGAAAAACAGGTGCAATTACAGAATAATTGAAACTTGTCAAGATCACCTAGATGCCCGAGGAGGAGCATATGATAATCTTTATGCATACAATATTTGGAATCAAGAAGACAGAAGATTATTGAGTACCTTTGCATGCTATTGCATTGACTCCAAGTCTTACTCAGAATATAGTGATCAATCATGGTTGTGTTCCTAGAGCAGAGAAGAGTTAGCCCACAAGTTTAACATCTGTCGACGGTAGACCCAGGCAAAGAGGGAATAGGAAATGTGCACGTGAATGCAGCAGCAGAACAAACATACAGAGCTGCAGCCATCACAAGGTTGCACGTTGTGAACTTTCTCATGTAATTTGAAGATCCCAACTAAATAGATCTCACTGAACAATAATTAAACCACTAGGAGGAAATGTCGTTCATTTAACTTTGGAAACATTAAGACATGAACTCAAAGATTTTAAATAATTTAAAGTAATTGAAAACTTAGGGACACCTGGGTGGCTCAGTGGGTTAAAGCCTCTGCCTTCCGCTCAGGTCATGATCCCGGGATCCTGGGATTGAGCCCCGCATCGGGTTCGCTGTTCAGCAGGCAGCCAGCTTCGCCCCCTTTTTCTGCCTGCCTCTTTGCCTACTTGTGATCTCTGTCTGTCAAGTAAATAAATAAATAAATAAATATCTTTTAAAAAACTAATTAAAAACTTAAGTCAGAGTTTCTAAAGTAGGAGCCTATGAAGTGCGTTCAATCTTCACAGTATTTAAGGAACAGTAATTACTGGACAGCATTTAAAACCTGAGTATTTTACATAGAGAATCTGTTTCAAAATATTGCTTTAAAAAAAAATGGAAAAGAGGGTAATACTGACTTTTATAGCCTAACGTAATTAATCAGGTGGTGAGAAGTAGTGAGTCTTTCCTTCTGGTAGGTTATAACCCCCTTTTGTGTGCTCAATCCTCCACCACACCCTATTGTTCACTGGCACAGAAGACAATTACCAGTTGTAACTTAATATGTCTTGCAGTGCTTTTTCATTTATATCTGGAATTTGCTCTCATTATTTTTAACCTGAATCACCTCTGAAGACTTTGAGATTGTAATTCTGCTCTAATTAAACTGATTTTGAAATTATATACCTCATATAGTTTATCCCCAGGAGACTGTCTACTTTAGCATCGAGAAATCTAGAAGATGAAACAAGCAGTCTCAGAATCTGAGAATTACACAGATTTAAGAAAGAGCTAGAAACCACTCAAATGAGATTTGGCATCTAGGGGCTCAGACCAAAGAATAGGAGATGGGGAACAGACCAGGCCAACTTTGCAGGTGCAGTTTGTGAATTCTTACATATGTTACTAAACTATGTGCTTTGCCTCAGAGAATAGAAGAAAAGACTGTGTGTCTAAATTGCTGTACTTTTAAAGTGCTTGGTGAGCACTTGGCAGGCAAAAGCCAGATATCTCCTACGATTGTGACTGTTTGCTGTGGTAGAGAGGCCGAACTAACAACTCACACTGACAATTTAACATTAGTGATAGTCTTACATTGTTACTGGTTTTCTAATGTTTTTTTCATAAGGGAGGAAGAAAACTCAATGCCTTAACATCATAAAATATAATTTTAAGAAACCAAATCTATCATCTAAGTAAAAGCAAACACTATTCTATTTGTGATAGTCATACAAAATTAAGATAATCTTGAATAAACTATAATGCATAAAAACATTTATATAATAATGGAATGCTGCTGAATCTTTAGTTTTAACGAGTTCCTCATATTTAAAGGACTATGTCTCCTGATTGGAATCATTTACTGAAACTGCCTCTTCTAAGCTACATATGATTTGGGGGAAAAAAAATCCATCTTCCTTAGTTCCTTTTTTCATGTCTAAAGTGGTTGTCCTCAGATTCCTTAGTTCACAAGAGTTGAAACAATGATGGCCTATGGATCAAATCCTTGACACATTTTGGTAAAGTGTTTTTTTAGACTCCTTTGATTATGTATTATCTATAGCTAATTTGTTTTATGTCATAGCCAAGTAGTTCCAAGAGAACATATGATCTGAAATCTCCAAAATATTTACTATCTAATCCCACGACTTAGATATTCAACTAATTTTTATGAATAAATCAGACCGAAGTAGACCCTGCTAATCTGGTTCAAAACTATCTGCAACTTGTATTAAGATGCATGATTTCTGGTCTTGGTGCTGGAATTCGTGGGAATTTTCTAAAATCCATGAGAAGGAAAGAAAGTAAGAGACCTGATCCTTTTTAAACACATTACAGTTGGTGGCGTAATGAACATCGTATTAGCATATTATATGTTTCTACCAGGTATCCTTCTGGAATGATCATAATGATCAGAAGGTTAACATGGTGACAAATTTATCATTTTAAGTCAGGATAAAACTGTAGAAAAGTTTCCATCAGTAGATTTTGGTTCCTTCCAGATACTCAGGTTTCAGCTATATTGGCTGCCTGCAGTGGATTACAGATAATCCATTAAAGGAGTGGTGGTCAAACTATGGTTGCCTCAGGATCACAGGAAGGGCTTGTATAGACACAGATTCCTGGGCTCCACTTTTAGTATTTGTGACTCATTGGGGCTGGGAGAGCGGCAATTATTTGTATTTCTAACAAGTTTCCAGATGATACTGATTCAGCAGCTTGGTCAAGTGACCACACTTTGAAAATCACATTAAGGTGTTCATTCAGTGATAAGAAAACAAGGAATATCCTACATGACATACTCGCCTGTACATTTTAAGGATGATATTAGGTGACTCAGTAGTTTCCCTTTATCTGCAGGGGCATACATTTCAAGACCGCCCTTGGATGCCTGAAGCCCCAGATAGTACTGAATCATGTATACCATGTTTTTTTCCTATACATACATACATACATTTGATAAAACTTAATTTATAAATTAGACACAGTAAGAGATTAACAACAGTAATAGAACAGTGGTAACTATATATAGTAATAAAAGGTACAGGAATATGGTCTCTCTCTCGAAATATCTCATTGTACTGTACTCTTCTTCTTGTGATTATGTGAGATAATAAAATGCCTATGTGACAAGATGAAGTGAGGTGAATGCCTTAGACGTTGTGACATAGCATTAGGCCACTACTGACCTTCTGATGATAAGTCAAAAGGAGGATTATTTGTTTCCAGACTGTGGTTGACCATGTGTAACTGAAACCATGGAAAGCAAAGCCACAGATGAGACTACTATAGATTAATAATTTAAACAATGGACAGAAACTTTAAAGCAATAGTAAAGACCTGGATCTGAGACTGGCTTTTTTCTTGTATTCATCAGCCAATTAAAATCTCAATTTTTGGGGCACCTGGTTGGCTCTGTAGGTTAAAGCCTCTGCCTTCAGCTCGGGTCATGATCTCGGGGTCCTGGGATCGAGCCCTGCATCGGGCTTTCTGCTCAACAGGGAGCCTGCTTCTCCCTCTTTTTCTCTCTCTGCCTGCCTTTCTGCCTACTTGTGATCTCTGTCTGTCAAATAAATAAATAAAATCTTAAAAAAAATCTCAGTTTTCTTTTATTAAATACTGGAGATGAATTTCAGTTTCTACCTATCTTATAGATGGTTTTATAGTATTATTGACTGCTTGACAATTTGAAAATTACTGTTAAAATGTAAGACATTTACAAACATTTTAAGACTATTAACTAGTTCCTAGCAATGTCATTCATTAAAATAAACTAGATCGTTTTGCTGATATCTATCCATAACTATCTACTTCACCTTATTCTCAATGTCTTGTTAATGCAGTTGTGATTTGCATCATTAGAAATTTTTATGTAGTCATTTGGAACACAGTCCACCATAAAGATAACAAACCATTCATTGAAAATGAGAAGTACTAGACACCTAATGTGTATGACGTACATCTCCCATTTACTTCTCCATTCCAGCTCCTTACTGCTGTCCTCCCTATTTTCTGCTATAGTCATGATATACCTGGACTACATCAATAGGCTAATAGAGACTCTGGCTTCCCATTGGGTTTTATCAGTTAGGACCCCAGCAGGAAATTAGGGAGGAAGAAAATGGAGAATGAGGTGAGGATATTTATTCCCCTGGTTCTTCTCTGATATTTCTCAAGATGGCTATGTTTCATCAGAGTCATTGTTCCTCTCATGGAACCTGCTCCGTGGCATCTCTCTGCTAACCTCTGCTCCTTCCTCTCTTCAGACGTGGTGAAGGTACAGCTTGATGTTACAAGCTCCACATGAAGACTTACCTGGGTGACCCTTAGATACTACTTTTACCTGTCTAAATATACCTTTTAGAGTAAAGCCCTCTGAATTATTGCAATTTTAGTGGCTCTTGTTGCGATCCTAACTAATAATAACACCCTTACAGTGAAATTCTGAAATAAATATTATTCTACCATTTACAGATGAGGAAGCTAAGTCACCAAGAAGTGTCTCTATTCAAACTCAATCCCAATGCTCAAGTATACAGTGTTTCTGCTACCAAATTTTCTTAAATGTTGGTACATAAAACAATTTCTTGCAGAGTTTGTGATACATATTTATTAGTAAGCTCCATCAACAAAAATTGTGAATTTTGGTAAATATGATTCATTTTAGAAGGGCACACTTTAGAAACACAGTTTTTCCTGGACATAATAATGTTAATAGCAATCTCATTACCTTTACGAATACTACCATTAATTAATATTTCTTATGTTCCCTATTAGGTAATATCTTTAAAAAATCATAAGGAAAAATATGCCATTCTTACCTTTTTATAGACGAAGAAACTGATGAATACAGAATTTAAGAAACTTGCCTAAGGTTATATACCACAGAGCAGTGGCTCAGGTATCTGATTACCAGCCCATGCTCTTGTATACCCCACTATATAGTAGACTTTTGGGCCATTATTTTTTTTTTAAGATTTTATTTATTCATTTGAGACAGAGCACAAGCAGGGGAGAGGGACAGAGGAAAAGGAGAAGCAGACTCCCTGAAGAGCAGAGACCTCTGACACCGGGCACCATTCCAGGACCCTTGGATCATGACCTGAGCCAAAGGCAGATGCTTAACCAATGGAACCACCAAGGCTCCCCCTTTGGGCCATTTTTAGGGAATTGCTACAAACTACCAGTAGGTCCCCAACTTTACGGACTCTCAATTTTCTCACCTTATTACATTCTTTAGTTATTATTCTAAGTGAATGATTCTATCATCATTATAATCCTAGTATCTCTAATTTACTTCCTTATGCCAAGGACTATGAAAGCAATAATACTACCTGCTTTGTTTGTTTGTTTTTCTTTGTTAATTTCATTAGACAGAATTACATCTCTACTAAGGATTTTGGAATTTATTTATTTATTTATTTTTAAGATTTTGTTTATTTATTTGACAAAGAGAGAGAGATCACAAGTAGGCAGCGCAGTAGGCAGAGAGAGGAGGGGAAGCATGCTCCCTGCTGGGCAGCTCAGTCCCAGGACCCTGAGATCATGATCTGTCTGAAGGCAGAGGCTTAACCCACTGAGCCACCCAGGCACCCCTGGAATTTTTTTTTTAATACCTGGTTTTAGTAGTTACATACAGATAACATGTCCAGTATTAAAATGCATGGATGTTTTTTCAGCTGATCATCTACAAAGAATCTTGTCTCATTTTTTTGTTTTGAAATATTGTATATAAAATCTAGAACATTGGCTTTAGGTGATAATAACAACTTCATTCCATATTCCTGAGTCTGAAGAGTAGTGTTTTCTTAATACTCTAGAATACTATTCTTTAACAGAACTTTCTATGATGATAGACATTTTCTCTCTGCATTGTCTAATGTATTACTCACGAGCCACATGTGGCTTTTGAAAACTTGAAATATGGCTAGTGTGACTGAGAAACTGAATTTTTAATGCTACTCAATTTCAATTAATTTAAATTAAAATAATCATATGTGACTAGTGGCCATCATACTAAAGAACACAGTTCTAGAAAGCACATTAAACAGCAGTCTTTGGTCACTGACTCTTTAGTTGACATATCTAAAACAAATTTTAAATATATTTTTTTGAAACTTGGAAGCGGCTAAGATATTTAAGTCATTAAAAGGTTTAGATCTTTTTCATCAATGGTTTTATTTCTATTGCTATTTAAATTTAACCCAGTGTATCAAAAATATATAGTTGGTTTGTGTATTCTATGTCTAATGACTTATTCTTTTTTTTTTGTCCCTTTGTTACATGTTTTATGAGTGCATTTTTTGCACTTTGGAACTTTATTTTCTGTAGTCATGATGGATGTTGTTGGAGTACTCCAATATTTGAACAGTCCCCCATGAAATCATGACAGTTTCCTATAAGAAGCAATTCAGTGTGTCTTCCATAAATCTTTAATCAAGTATATAACTTGTTGTGAGGTTTTAATAAAGTTGTAAACATAGGAAATTTAAAGCCATCATTTCACACTGTTTTAATCCATAAAACTTAGAAAAGTGGTTGTTATTTTATCCATCTGCAGCAAAATAGAATGATTTTAACAAGCCTTGGAATAAATACATTGAATATGATACACATTTTTCAGTTGAATCTGACATCCAACCTCATGAATAAAAAAGGTCCTATTTATCATGCAGTGATAGTCCTACACATCATATTTATCACGTCTATAAGGGAATAAGTTATTTCCTGAAACTCTCTTCTGTTACTACATAGTAATTATGTAATATAATTATAATAATGTTAAGTATATAAGCAGAATATAACTACTTTGAATTTGTTTTTAATTTTATATTAATCTGTGTATTGGCTGGGATGTCGTTTTAAAATGTCGACATTCTTAATGTGTTCTTATAACAATTTTCATCTCGAGGAAGTTATTAATTCTGTCATGCCTATGAATATCTACATTAAAATATATTTAGAAAGGTATAAATCTTAAATTTATCAAGCTGAATGAAAATAGATAATGAGTTCATTCATCGGACAGATTTGAAAGGTAGTTATTAGTTTAAAAGACTGTGATACTTTCAATTTCTTTATAACAGATAATATTTAAGAGAAATTTGGAGTCTTTCATTTAAATAACGTTTATCCTAAAAATCATCTCTCCTACATTTCCACTAAAATATTATTAAAATACATTCTTAAGGAGAAAATCTTACACAGTGAATATTTGAATTCACAATTCACCTATATCCAGAATCAGAGAGATCTATTCACCAACTATAAAACCAAAGGAAGTAGACTGAAAAATTCGGTAATAAGAATCATCTCAACCCTATGAAGTAGCTACTGATAATATCCCCAATTCCCAGCTGGGGAAATAGGAGCATCAAGTAATTTGCCCAAGGTCTTACAGGGAGTAAGGGGCAGAGTCTATTCTGGCTCCTGAGTGCGGGGTCCTAACCACAATTCTGTGTAAATACTTAAATGTCCCTGCCCCGGGGGAAACTATAGACTAATAGGGGGGCATAGGTTTATAAGCTTTTAAATGCAGGAAAGTTACTGGTTGTAGGTAGTAGACTCATGTACGCTCATATAAAAGAAGAGAAGGAAATATTACTTCTATAAAAGGTGAGAAAGATAATAAGAGAGAAACCTTTTTTTAAAATATTTTATAAACATATAATATATTTTTATCCCCAGGGTACAGGTCTGTGAATCGCCAGGTTTACACACTTCACAGTACTCACCATAGCACATATCCTCCCCAATGTCCATAACCCCACCCCTCCTCCCAACCCCCCTCCCCCCAGCAACCCTCAGTTTGTTTTGTGAGATTAAGAGTCACTTCTGGTTTGTCTCCCTCCCAATCCCATCTTGTTTCATTTATTCTTCTCCTAACCCTTAACCCCCCATGTTGCATCTCCACTTCCTCATATCAGGGAGATCATATGATAGTTGTCTTTCTCTGATTGACTTATTTCGCTAAGCATGATACCCTCTAGTTCTACCCACGTCATTGCAAATGGCAAGATTTCATTTCTTTTGATGGCTGCATAGTAGTCCATTGTGTATATATACCACATCTTCTTTATCCATTCATCTGTTGATGGACATCTAGGTTCTTTCCATAGTTTGGCTATTGTGGACATTGCTGCTATAAACATTCGGGTACACGTGCCCCTTCGGATCACTACGTTTGTTTGTATCATTAGGGTAAATACCCAGTAGTGCAATTGCTGGGTCATAGGGTAGTTCTATTTTCAACATTTTGAGGAACCTCCATGCTATTTTCTAGAGTGGCTGCACCAGCTTGCATTCCCACTAACAGTGTAGGAGGGTTCCCCTTTCTCCGCATCCTCGCCAGCATCTGTCATTTCCTGACTTGTTAATTTTAGCCATTCTGACTGGTGTGAGGTGATATCTCACTGTGGTTTTGATTTGTATTTCCTTGATGACAAGTGATATGGAGCACTTTTTCATGTGTCTGTTGGCCATCTGGATGTCTTCTTTGCAGAAATGTCCGTTCATGTCCTCTGCCCATTTCTTGATTGGATTATTTGTTCTTTGGGTGTTGAGTTTGATAAGTTCTTTATAGATTTTGGACACTAGCCCTTTATCTGATATGTCGTTTGCAAATATCTTCTCCCATTCTGTTAGTTGTCTTTTGGTTTTGTTAACTGTTCCCTCTGCTGTGCAAAAGCTTTTGATCTTGATAGAATCCCAATAGTTCATGTTTGCCCTTGCTTCCCTTGCCTTTGGCGATGTTCCTAGGAAGACGTTGCTGCGGCTGAGGTGGAAGAGGTTACTGCCTGTTTTCTCCTCAAGGATTTTGATGGATTCCTTTCTCACATTGAGGTCCTTCATCCATTTGGAGTCTATGTTCGTGTGTGGTGTAAGGAAATGTTTCAATTTCATTTTTCTGCGTGTGGCTGTCCAATTTTCCCAACACCATTTATTAAAGAGGCTGTCTTTTTTTCCATTGGACTTTCTTTCCTGCTTTGTCGAAGATTAGTTGACCACAGAGTTGAGGATCTATTTCTGGGCTCTCTATTCTGTTCCATTGATCTATGTGTCTGTTTTTGTGCCAGTACCATGCTGTCTTGATGATGACAGCTTTGTAATAGAGCTTGAAGTCCGGAATTGTGATGCCACCAACGTTGGCTTTGTTTTTCAATATTCCTTTGGCTATTTGAGGTCTTTTCTGGTTCCATATAAATTTTAGGATTATTTATTCCATTTCTTTGAAAAAGATGGATGGTACTTTGATAGGAATTGCATTAAATGTGTAGATTGCTTTAGGTAGCATAGACATTTTCACAATATTTATTCTTCCAATCCAGGAGCATGGAACATTTTTCCATTTCTTTGTGTCTTCCTCAATTTCTTTCATGAGTACTTTATAGTTTTCTGAGTATAGATTCTGTGCCTCTTTGGTTAGGTTTATTCCCAGGTGTCTTATGGTTTGGGGTGCAAATGTAAATGGAATTGACTCCTTAATTTCTCTTTCTTCTGTCTTGTTGTTGGTGTAGAGAAATGCAACTGATTTCTGTGCATTGATTTTATATCCTGACACTTTACTGAATTCCTGTACAAGTTCTAGCAGTTTTGGAGTGGAGTCTTTTGGGTTTTCCACATATAGTATCATATCATCTGTGAATAGTGATAGTTTGACTTCTTCTTTGCCGATTTGGATGCCTTTAATTTCCTTTTTTTGTCTGATTGCTGAGGCTAGGACTTCTAGTACTATGTTGAGTAGCAGTGGTGATAATGGACGTCCCTGCCTTGTTCCTGACCTTAGTGGAAAAGCTTTCAGTTTTTCTCCATTGAGAATGATATTTACGGTGAGTTTTTCATAGATAGCTTTGATGATATTGAGATATGTGCCCTCTATCCCTACACTTTGAAGAGTTTTGATCAGGAAAGGATGCTGTACTTTGTCAATTGCTTTTTCAGCATCTACTGAGAGTATCATATGGTTCTTGTTCTTTCTTTTATCAATGTGTTGTAGCACATTGATTGATTTGCGGATGTTGAACCAACCTTGCAGCCCTGGAATAAATCCCACTTGGTCTTGGTGAATGATCATTTTAATGTACTGTTGAATCCTATTGGCTAGTATTTTGGTGAGAATTTTCACATCTGTGTTCATCATGGATATTGGTCTGTAGTTCTCTTTTTTGATGGGATCCTTGTCTGGTTTTGGATCAAGGTGAGGCTGGCCTCATAAAATGAGTTTGGAAGTTTTCCTTCCATTTCTATTTTTTGGAACAGTTTCAGGAGAATAGGAATTATTTCTTTTTTAAATGTTTGGTAGACTTTCTCCGGGAAGCCGTCTGACCCTGGGCTTTGGTTTGTTTGGAGATATTTGATGACTGTTTCAATCTCTTTACTGGTTATGGGTCTGTTCAGGTTTTGCATTTCTTCCTGGTTCAGTTGTGGAGGTTTATATGTCTCTAGGAATGCATCCATTTCTTCCAGATTGTCAAATTTGTTGGCCTAGAGTTGCTCAAAGTATGTTCTTATAATTGTTTGTATTTCTTTGGTGTTAGTTTGATCTCTCCTCTTTCATTCATGATTTTATTTATTTGGGTCCTTTCTTTTTTCTTTGTGATAAGTCTGGCTAGGGGTTTATCGATTTTATTAATTCTTTCAAAGAACCTGCTCCTAGTTTCGTTGATTTGTTCTATTTTTTTTTTTTTTGTTTGTTTCCATTTCATTGATTTCTGCTCTGATCTTTATGATTTCTCTTCTCCTGCTGGGTTTAGGGTTTCTTTCTTGTTCTTTCTCCAGCTCCTTTAGGTGTAGGGTTAGGTTGTGTATTTGAGACCTTTCTTGTTTCTTGAGAAAGGCTTGTACTGCTATATATTTTCCTCTCAGGACTGCCTTTGCTGTGTCCCACAGATTTTGAACAATTGTGTTTTCATTATTGTTTATTTCCATGAGTTTCTTCAATTCTTCTTTAATTGCCTGGTTGACCCATTCATTCTTTAGAAGGAGGCTGTTTAGTCTCCATGTTTTTTGTTCTTTCCAAATTTCCTCTTGTGATTGAGTTCTAGCTTCGGAAGATTGTGGTCTGGAAATATGCAGGGAATGATCCCAGTCTTTTGATACCAGTTGAGACCTGATTTAGGACCCAGGATGTGATCTATTCTGGAGAATGTTCCATGTGCAGTAGAGAAGAATGTGTATTCTGTTGCTTTGGGATGGAATGTTCTGAATATATCTGTGATGTCCATCTGATCCAGTGTGTCATTTAAGGCTTTTATTTCCTTGTTGATCTTTTGCTTGGATGATTTGTCCATTTCAGTGAGGAGAGTGTTAAGTTCCCCTCCTATTATTGTATTATTGTTGATGTATTTCTTTGATTTTGTTATTAATTGGTTTATATAGTTGGCTGCTCCCACGTTAGGGGCATAGATATTTAAAATTGTTAGATCTTCTTGTTGGGCAGACCCTTTGAGTATGATATAATGTCCTTCTTCATCTCTTATTATAGTCTTTGGCTTACAATCTAGTTGATCTAAGGATTGCCACCCCAGCTTTCTTCTGATGTCCATTATCATGGTAAATTGTTTTCCACCCCCTCACTTTAAATCTGGAGGTGTCTTCGGGTCTAAAATGAGTTTCTTGTAGGCAACATATTGATGGGTTTTATTTTTTTTTATCCATTCTGATTCCCTGTGTCTTTTGATTGGGGCATTTAGCCCATTAACATTCAGGGTAATTATTGAGGATATGAATTTAGTGCCATTGTATTGCCTGGAAAGTGACTGTTATTGTATATTGTCTCCGTTCCTTTCTGATCTACTACTTTTAGGCTCTCTCTTTGCTTAGAGGACCCCTTTCAATATTTCCTGTAGAGCTGGTTTGGTGTTTGCAAATTCGTTCAGCTTTTGTTTGTCCTGGAAGCTTTTTATTTCTCCTTCTATTTTCAATGATAGCCTAGCTGGATATAGTATTCTTGGCTGCATGTTTTTCTCGTTTAGTGCTCTGAATATATCATGCCAGTTCTTTCTGGCCTGCCAGGTCTCTCTAGATAAGTCTGCTGCCAATCTAATATTTTTACCATTGTATGTTACAGACTTCTTTTCCCAGGCTGCTTTCAGGATTTTCTCTTTGTCACTAAGATGTAAATTTTACTATTAGGTGCTGGGGTGTGGACCTATTCTTGTTATTTTTGAGGGGGGTTCTCTGCACCTCCTGGATTTTGATGCTTGTTCCCTTTGACATATTAGGGAAATTCTTTCCAATAATTCTCTCCAATATACCTTCTGCTCCCCTCTTTCTTCTTCTTCTGGAATCTGAATTATTCTAATGTTGTTTCGTCTTAAGGTTGTCACTTATTTCTTGAATTCTCCCCTCGTGGTCCACTAGCTGTTTGTCCCTCTTTTGCTCAGCTTCTTTATTCTGTCATTTGGTCTTCTATATCGCTAATTCTTTCTTCTGCCTCATTTATCCTAGCAGTGAGAGCCTCCATTTTTTATTGTACCTCATTAATAGCTTTTTTGATTTTAACTTGGTTAGATTTTAGTTCTTTTATTTCTCCAGAAAAGGCTTTTATCTCTCCAGAGAGTGTTTCTCTAATATCTTCCATGCCTTTTTCGAGTCCGGCTAGAACCTTGAGAATCATCATTCTGAACTCTAGATCTGACGTATTACCAATGTCTGTATTGATTAGGTCCCTAGCCTTCCGTACTGCCTCTTGTTCTTTTTTCTGTGGTGAATTTTTCCGCCTTGTCATTTTGTCCAGCTAAGAGTATATGAAGGAGCAAGTAAAATACTAAAAGGGTGGCAGAGAGCCCAGGAAAATACACTTTAACCAAATCAGAAGAGATCCCAAATTGTGTGTGTGTGGGGAGAAATGGATAAAAAGAGGTTCAGCAAAAAAAAAAATAAATAAAAATAAAAGAAACAAAAAAAGAAAACGATTAAAGAAAAAATATAAAAAAGAAAATATATATATATTAGCTATACTAGTTAAAAAACTTTAGGGGCGCCTGGGTGGCTCAGTGGGTTAAAGCCTCTGCTTTCGGCTCGGGTCATGATCTCAGGGTCCTGGGATCGAGCCCCACGTCGGGCTCTCTGCTCAGCAGGGAGCCTGCTTCCCTTCCTCTCTCTCTCTGCCTGCCTCTCTGCCTACTTGTGACCTCTGTCAAATACATAAAATCTTGGGACGCCTGGGTGGCTCAGTTGGTTGGACGACTGCCTTCGGCTCAGGTCATGATCCCGGAGTCCCGGGATAGAGTCCCGCATAGGGCTCCCAGCTCCACAGGGAGTCTGCTTCTCTCTCTGACCTTCTCCTCGCTCATGTTCTCTCTCACTGTCTCTCTCTCAAATAAATAAATAAAATCTTTAAAAAAAAATACATAAAATCTTAAAAAAAATAAAAAAAATAAAAAAATAAAAAACTTAAAAAAAGAAAAGGGTAAAAGTTAAAAAAAATTTAGCAGAAGAAGAAGAAAAAAAAATTGAAAAAGAAAAAAAAGTTAAATTAACTGCAAGACAAAAGAATCATGGGGAGAAAGCCATGAGTTCCGTGCTTTGCTTTCTCCTCCTCTGGAATTCCGCTGCTCTCCTTGGTATTGAACCTGCACTCCTTGGTAGGTGAACTTGGTCTCGGCTGGATTCTTGTTGATCTTCTGGGGGAGGGGCCTGTTGTAGTGATTCTCAAGTGTCTTTGCCCCAGGCGGAATTGCACCGCCCTTACCAGGGGCCGGGCTGAGTAATCAGCTCAGGTTTGCTTTCAGGAACTTTTGTTCCCTGAATGCTTTCGGTAGAGTTCTGGAGGACGGGAATGAAAATGGCGACCTCCCAGTCTCTGGCCTGGAGGAGCCGAGAGCTTAGGGCCCCACTCCTCAGTGCGCCCTCAGAGACAAGCGCCCAATTGCTCCCTTCTCCCTGGCCTCCGGCCGCGCTCCGAGCTCACCGAGCTTGCGACCTGTTCAAGGTAACCTTGAGCTGAGAGCTCACTCCTCAGCTCTGTCTCTGTTGCCGGCTTCCCCGTTCTAATACCTGCAAGCTCTGCGACACGTGGACACCCCCAATCCTTCTGTGACCCTGCGGGACCTGAGGCTACGCTGACCCTGCATGGGCTTCACCCCAGTTTAGCCTCTGGAGCGATGTCCCTCAGCAGAACAGACGTAAAAGTCCTGATTTTGTGCTCCGTTGCTCACTGCTTGCAGGGAGCTGGCCCCTTCCCCCGGAAGTGTATCTTCCTGTTACTTTGGATTCACTTCTCTGCCAGTCCTACCTTTCAGAAAGTGTTTGATATTCTGTTTCTAGAATTGCTGTTCTTCTTCTCTTTGATCTCTCGTTGGATTTGTAGGTGTTTACAATCTTAGATAAGCTATCTAGCTGATCTCCTGCTACTTGAAGTTGTCTCA
The DNA here is from genome assembly GCF_009829155.1 of Mustela erminea. Classification (NCBI taxonomy): domain Eukaryota; kingdom Metazoa; phylum Chordata; class Mammalia; order Carnivora; family Mustelidae; genus Mustela; species Mustela erminea. Next base: position 104,758,670 of record NC_045617.1, on the reverse strand, counting down.
GCCTGCTACTTCTCCGCCATCTTGACTCCTCCCCCAATAGAAACTTTTTTTAATGTGTATTTTTAGTGGCTTCTCAGCACAACCCTTGGTGCCTGGCAAACTCTAGGTGTGAAATAATTGCGTGGTTGAATAAGTGAATTAATCAGTCAGTGAATGGATCATTCAGTGAATGAGAAACTGTACAGAAAATCATAATCAGTGTTCAAGGGGTCTTGAAATATTATAAGGAAACTAGAAATATTAGGCTTGAATGGTAAAGATAGCCTCTGTATTAGTAAAAATTTTTCAGATATAAAAAAAAATTTTTCAGATATTAAAGACTAAGTATATTTGTCCTATATGACTCCATAGGGCAAAAGTAGGGAAAATTAGTAAAAATTTAAGCATAGTAAATTTTGACATGAAGTAAGAAAGAATTATCTAAAAGTTGTTCCCATTTGTATCTTAATTTATGAAATGTATGAAATTTATTTCATATAAGTGAAATATCAGTATAATAAAATACTTAGTATAATAAAAACTTCAAGTAGCATATATTAGTTTGTAACCTATTAATATATTACTAATTGTTGCAGTAAGAATTTTTTAAAACATTGATCTAGTTTCTTAATTATTAAAGTATAACTAACATTCAATGTTGTATTAATTTCAGGTGTACAACATATTGATTGCGACAATTCTGTACTTTCCTTAATGCTCACCACAGCGTCATCTGTCACCATACAACTTTATTACAGTATTATTAACTATATTCCCTATACTATACTTTTCATCTCTGTGGCTTATTTATTTTATAAATGAAAGTTTGTTCCGCTTAATCCCGTTGGTTTCACCCATCGCCCCACCCACATCCCTCTGGCAACCACCAGTTTATCTACTCTATTTGAGAGTCTGTTCATTTGATTTGTATTTTAGATTCCACATATAAATAAAATCATATGGTATTTGTCTAGAGTAAGACTTTTTTATTTGACCAAATCAGTGATAAAGTTGGCCAGTTTAAGTGCTGCATTTGTCTCTCAAAAGCTTAATTACTTTTATATGAAGAAAGAGTTTAATAATATTAGAGAATTCCCATCACTGTGGAAGCCAGTTTGGCGATTTCTTATGAAACTAAACAAACTCTTATCATATAATCCAGAAATCATACATTTTAGTACTTACCTAAATGGGTTAAAAATTTATATCCACACAAAAACTTACATACAGATGTTTATAATAGCTTTATTCATAATTACCAAAACTTGGAAGCAACCAAGATGTCCTTCAGTCGGTGAATGGATAAATAAACTGTGATACTTCTAGACGATATTTCTCAGCATTAAAAAGAAATGAGCTGGGGCACCTGGGTGACTCAGTGGGTTGAAGCCTCTGCTTTCGCCTTGGGTCATGATCTCAGGGTCCTGGGATTGGGCCCCGCATCGGGCTCTCTGCTCAGTGGGGAGCCTGCTTCCTCTTCTCTCTGCCTCCTTGTGATCTCTGTCAAGTAAATAGATAAAATCTTTAAAAATAAATAAATAAATAAATGAGCTATCAAACCATGAAAAAAACATGGAGGAAGCTTAAATATATATTACTAGGTAAAGGAAGCCAATCCAAAATCCATTTAATTCCAATATATGACATTCTAAAAAGACAAAACTATGGAGACAAAAGAATATCAATGGTTACTAAGGTTGTGGAGGAGAGAGGCAGGTGGAGCACTGATTTTTAGGACAGTGAAAATACTCCAAATGATATTATAAAAATGCATATATTTTATTATATATTTGTCCAAACTTTCAGAATGTACAAGATCCTACATAACCAAAACAGTCTTGAGAAAGAAGATAGCTAGAGGCATCACACTTCCTCATTTCAAGTTATATTACAAAGCTCCAATAGTCAAAATAATATAGTATTGGCGTAAAAACAGACACACAGTTCAGTGGAACAGAATAAAGATCCCAGAAATAAACGCATGAATATATGACCAATTAATTTATGACAAAGAGACCAAGAATTTATAATGGGGAAAGGATAGTCCCTTCAATAAATGATGTTGGGAAAACTAGGTAATCACATGCAAAAGAATGAAACTAGACCGCATCTCACACCATACACAAGATCGACTTAAATAGATTAAAGGTGTGAATATAAGACCTGAAACCATAAAACTCCTAGAGGAAAAGTAAGTTGTAAACAACTTGACATCTGTCTTGGCAATGACTTTTTGGGATTTGACACCCAAAGCATAGGAAACAAGGGCAGAAATAAACAAGTGGGACTCCCTTAAACTAAAAACCTACATAGCAGGATAAAAATAGAAAAAAAAATGAAAAACAAAAACAAACTGGTCAGAGACTCTGAATAGACATCTTTCCAAAGAAGACATACAAATGGCCAACAGATACATGAAAAGATGTTCAACTTCTTTTAATCATCAGAGAAACATATAAAAACCACAGTAAGATATAATCTCATACCCATTAGAATGGCTATCATCAAGAAGATAAGGGATACCAGACAGTGCCTGGGTAGCTTAGTCAGGTAAGTGTCTTCTTGGGAAGGAGGGAGGATATGCCAGAGATCTACAAATAGGGATTGGTTCATTAAGGTACCATGCATGATTGTTGTTAAGAAACTATGAATATAAAATTCATGAGTCAGAGAAGAGGAGGGATGCAAAAGAAACCATAAAGACAAATGGCATTTATAGGTAGCAAGCAAGACTTACACAAAGGCATTTTTAACCAAACCAAATTCTTTATGGATAATATAACTTGTGTGGGTATCACTGTTTAGAAGACTCAATTATCAGTGCTGAAATTAACCACAGTGGAAATTATTTTTTTGAATTACTAAACATCTACATGTAATATTGAACTACATGATCTGATGAACAAAACATCCAGTTCTTGAACTTAGAGAGTTGCTAGCTTTAAAACATGGGGTCCCCATGGAAACTTCCATATGCAATCCAAGATGATGGCTGCAGGGTCACACAGGAGAGTGTGGTGAGGAGGATGGTTCAGGAAAGATGTGATAATAGAACTGATTCTGAAATTCAGCAAATTTTCATTGAATTAAGGAGGAGATTCCAGGGAAAAGGAGAGATAAAATATGTAAATAGGGCATGAAACTGGTTTGTGAAGAAGAAACCCTGAGAGGTTTTGTGGCCCAGGGCACAAAGTTCAGAGTGGCATAAGTTGAGTGGAGCACTTGAGAGAGTGTGGATGACCACCAAGTCACTCAAGAGCCTTGTATTCAAGGAAAGGCAAGGCGGGTTGAGGCAAGGTGAGGTGAGGAAACCTTGCACTTTATTTTAGATGTTGTCAGGGACTACATCTATCATGGAGGAAGTTAGAAGTTGAAAATTGCTTGAGGTTGGTGCTCAGGATTGACTTTCCAAGTAAACATTTACTTTATAACACCTGAAGCCAAAGAGGTGAAAAGGGCCCTTAGGCAAGAGCAGAAGGCCATGCTCAGATCCTTGGGGATGCCAATATTTAGAACCTTCAACTCCAAACAACAGATAAGTAAAATGAGAACAGAAAAGTGTCCATCAAATTTAGCAGTTTGGAAATACTCATAACTTTGCCAAAGCCGTTTAAACACACACTGAGAAGGACACATACAGGGGGGAAAATAATCAATGTGATAATTGTTTTATCTACTCACATCTTATCAAGCCTCAAAGGACAGTTTTACAAAGGACATAGGACATTTGTTTGTATTTTAAATGATAAATGCGAATCTGCCCAAAACAAAACAAAATAACAATAACAGAAGGAACAGTGTTCATAAGTGTCCACAGGATTGAGACTACTTCTACCTGATGTTGTCAAATAGCATTATAGGATTTGCACATCTGAACACAAGCATACAGAATGCATCACTTTGAAAGGGATTATCAGTGATAAGGTTTAAACATTCTCTTTTGTGGCCTAATGCTTCTTAAAAAATTAAATTCAACTTTGAACAAATGTAATTTATTATGCAATATAAAAGTTATGAATGGGGCCTCTGGGTGGCTCAGTCAGTTAAACACCTGCCTTTGGGTCAGGTCATGATCCCAGGATCCTGGGATCAAGCCCTACATAGAGCTCCCTTCTCATCGGGAAGGCAGCTTCTTCTCCCTTTCCCTCTGCCTCTTTCCCCACCCAATTTGTGCTTTCTCTTTCTCAAATAAATAAATAAAATCTTTACAAAATATATAAAAATTATAGCATTAATAATTCTAAGGCTTTGGAGATTTGGCTATGTTGTTTGAAAAACAGAAGATACAATTTAAGGGTTCAAGATAAATTTGTAACGTGTGGGGCGCCTGGGTGGCTCAGTGGGTTAAGCCTCTACCTTCGGCTCAGGTCATGATCCCAGGGGCCTTGGATCGAGTCCCGCGTCTCTGCTCAGCAGGGAGCCTGCTTCTCCTCATCTCTCTCTCTGTCTGTCTCTGCCTATTTGTGATCTCTCTCTCTGTCAAATAAATAAATAAAATCTTTTAAATAAAAAAAAAATTTGTAACGTGTTTTAGAAAACTTTAAAAAATGGGCGCCTGGGTGGCTCAGTGGGTTAGGCGGCTGCCTTCGGCTCGGGTCGTGATCTCAGGGTCCTGGGATCGAGTCCCGCGTCGGGCTCTCTGCTCAGCAGGGAGCCTGCTTCCCTCTCTCTCTCTCTCTGCCTGCCTCTCCATCTACTTGTGATTTCTCTCTGTCAAATAAATAAATAAAATCTTTAAAAAAAAGAAAAAAAAAGAAAACTTTAAAAAATATGATTGGAGTTTATCCTCAAGTAATTTGATGATGCTGATGAAGCTGACTTTGTTTAAATGGTCTTGCCATTCATCTGTAGTGGACACTCATGTTTAAGAGAATGCAGAGAGGACAGATTGACTGTGTATCATTAAAGCATGGAAATAGCCTCAAAATAAGAAATTTGCTCATTAGAAAAAATTTTTTTCTGGAGTTTTGGAAGTTGGTATACCTTTATCAACTGCTTACATGAAGCAAGCCATTAACACATGCATAACCATATTATTTTCCTCCAATTGATTCTGTCATTCTATTTTTAGTGAAATATCATCTCACCACCGTAAGCCCAAGTGCATCCAGAAGCTTAAGACTTAGGAGTTTGGGGGCGCCTGGGTGGCTCAGTGGGTTAAAGCCTCTGCCTTTGGCTCAGGTCATGATCTTAGGGTCCTGGGATCGAGCCCCACATCGGGCTCTCTGCTCAGCGGGGAGCCTGCTTCGCTTCCTCTCTCTCTGCCTGCCTCTCTGCCTACTTGTGATCTCTCTCTCTGTCAAATAAATAAATAAAAATCTTAAAAAAAAAAAAAGAGTCTGTTTTAAGACTTGGGAGTTGGCTTTCATCTTACCTTTGCCATTTGTCTTTCTTCCCTTTGAAAAGTTACTTGCCCTCTCAAAGCTTTGATAAATCTTTATCTGTAAAATACTGAGTAATGAGATAATGGTAGCAACTCCATCCAGCAGCACATTCTAATTCTGACTTCAGGAGCAGTAATACTGGGGTGAGCTGGACCCTTAGTATCCTGCAAACTATAAACATGTCACCCTTTGACTGTCTTCTCCAAGACCTCATGTTGTGCATAACCTTAATATAAAAATTAATTGTATAATAAAAAAAGTTGTGGTTTATATTCAAACTCGTTCTTTTGGGAGTAAAATAGACTTTTGAAATAGATCACAATAAGAACAGTAATTTTGAGAATGGAGAATTTACATCTATTTGTGGATATTTTTAAAAGAAGAGAGAAATTCAGAATCATTTCATCATACAGAATCAGAACCAACTGAACCACTCCTAAATTAAATAATTGCAAATGAAAGGGCAAGTGAGAAATAGTTTCAAAGGGCAGATGTGAATTCCTTCCATTAAATATTTATGCCACTAAAAGAGTTCATTGACCCGGAATTATTAGATATTGAATGTGATGTTTCTTTAATATTTGGACTCTTCAAGTTTTGACATTTTTTTAAAAAAATTAATGTAATTGTATATTGCAATCAACATGTACTTACTGTGGGTTTTGTTTATTTGATTAGGATTAAGTTGAGAATTTAGACTCTGGAACCAATGTGTGCTAGATTCCCCTTCAATTCCCCTGATTCATTGTAAAATGGGCATAGTAAGACTTTTAATGAGTTACTATAGATAAAATGCTACAACGATACCTAGTATATGATAATGTGTATTAAATGTAAGCTGTCATTGTTGATAATACAGTTTCTGTCACTTAGATCATAATATAATTAGGTGATGAATAATACACAGAGTCATAGGCTTTTTTAAAACATATTTTATTTATCTATTTACTTATTTATTTATTTATTTATCTGAGAGAGCGAGAGAGAGAAGGAGCAGGGGGAGGGCAGAGGGAAAGTGAGAAGCAACTCCCTCCTGAGCAGGGAGCCCAGCGTGGGACTGGATCCCAGGACCCTGGGATCATGATCTGAGCCGAAGGCAGAAGCTTAACCAACTGAGTCTCCCAGGTGCCCAGAGTTGTAGGTTTTAAAATCTTCTGCACTGTATTTCATTTAGTACTTTTTGTGGCTGATATTACTGCCATCCTATTTCTCAAATAAGGAAAACTGCTCAGAAAGGACTAGTCACCTGTTCAATATCTCAAAACTATTCTATTGCAGAATTAAGTCACTAAAACATGCTCCTTTTCCCTTTTGTCAACTCACAATTGAAGAGAGGAGCCCTACTATTATTATTTATTTTCATTTATTGAAAGCAAATGTTTCTTGCAAGTGACTTTTATTTGGTCACTGAAGCTTTTTATCGCCTCTCATTAATTTCACAGAGTAGGAATCATTAATTTTTATTTTCTGTTGCATTTGGTTCTTCCAACTTTATTGACAAATAATTGGCATGTCATTGTAGAAGTTTAAGATGTACAATGTTTTGACTTGATAGACTTATATTTTGTGAAGTGATTACTACAGTAGTGTTAGTTAACACTTCCATCACCTCACGTAATTTCATTTTGTGGTGAGAACATTTAAGATCTATACTCTCAGCAACTGTGAAGTATGTAATACAGTACTGTTAACTATAATCCCCATGATGTACATTAAATCTCTGGAGCTCGTTAGTCTTATGAGTGGAAGTTCGTGTCTTTTGACTGGCATCTCCCCATTTCCCCAGCTCCCTAGTCCCTGGCAACCACCATTCTGCTGTTCTCTTTTTTTAAATGTGTTCACCTTTTTTAGATTCCACACATAAGTAATATCATATAGTCATTCATTGTCTTTCTCTGTCTCACTTATTTCACTTAGCATAATGCCCTCAAGGTCTATTCACATTGTCACATGGCAGAATTTTCTTCTTTCCCATGGCTGAATAATATTCAACAATATGTATGACATAAATATGTAACTGTGTATGTATGTTTATCTGTATACCTATTTATAGATGTATGTCTGTCTCATACCTTCTATATCCAGTACAAATTGTTTCTATATCTTTGCTGTTGTGAATAATGCTGCAGTGATTATGGGAGTGCAGATGTCTCTTCAATATCTTATTTTTATTTCCTTTGTATATATAACCAGAATGAGATTTCTGAATTATATGGTAGGCCATTTTTAATTTTTTGAGGAAATTTTATACTGTTTTCCTTAGTGGATGAACCAATTTATATCCCATCAGCAGTGCACAGGTGTTGCCTTTTCTCCACATGCTCACCAACATTTATTATCTCCTTTTTCATGATAGCCATTTTAACAGGCATGAGATGATATTCCATTGTGGTTTTTATTTGCATTTTGCTGATGATTAGTGATGTTGAGCATATTTTCATGTACTTGTTGGCCATTTGTATGTTTTCCTTGGAAAATAACTTGTTTGGATCCTTTGCCAATTTTATTAATTGGGTTGTTTGTTCTGTTACCTATTAACTTGTATGAGTTTTATATATTTTGGATATTAACCTCTTATCAGATATATGATTTGCAAATATTTTTTCCCATTCTGTAAGTTTCCTTTTTGTTTTGTTCATTATTTCTTTGGCTATATGGAAGCTTTTTAGTTTGATATAGTCCAACTTTGTTAATTTTTGTTTTTGTTTCCTTTGCTTTTGTTGCCAAATCCAAAATCTCATTACCAAGACCAAAATCGAGCTGCTTATCCTATATGTTTTCTTTTAGGAGTTTACGGTTTTAGAGCTTATGTTTGAGCCTTCAATTTTGAGTTCATTTTTTGAGTAGTATAAGGTGGAAGTCCAATTTTATTCTTTTACATGTGATTATACAGTTTTCCCAGCACCTTCTATATGAAAAGAATATCCTTGCCCCTTTGATTATTTTTCGCTTCCTTGTTAAATATTATTTTATATTATATGCAAGATTTTATTACTGGGCTTTCGATTCTGTCCCATTGGTCTGTGTGTGTACATTTATACCAGTACCATATTTTCATTACTATAGCATTATAGTATTGCTTGAGATATGGGTTGTGATGCCTCCAAATTTGTTTTTCTTTGTCAGGATTGTCTTGGTATTTGAGGGTATTTTGTGGTTCTGGATAAATTTTAGGATTGTTTTTCCATTTCTATGGAAAATGCCATCAGACTTTGAGTAGGGTTACATTGATTACTCAGTATGTAGTACGGACATTTTAACAGTATTAATTCTGATCCTTAAAGAGAGGGTATATTTCCACTTATTTGCGTTTTCAACAATTTCTTTCATCAAAGTCTTACAGACCTGGTATAAAAATCTTTTACCTTCTGGGTTAAATTTATTCCTCTGCATTTATTATTTTTGAATTATTATAAATGGATTTATTTCTTTTTCAAATATTTTATTGTTAGCATGTAAAAACTCAACTAATCTGTCTGTTAATTTTGTTTTCAGCAACTTTGCTGAATTTGTTGATTACTTCTGTTTTTTGGTAGAGTCTTTTGGATTTTCTGATATATATGATCATATTAGCTTCAAATGAAGACAGATTTCTTTATTTTTGTTTTTAAATATTTTCTATTTATTCATTTGAGAGAGTGAGTGAGAGCATGAGCAGTGGGGACGGTTAGAGGGAGATGGAGAAGCAGACTCCCCACTGAGTAGGGAGCCCAACTCAGGGCTCAATCCCAGGCCCCCAGGATCATGACCCAAGCTGTGAAGGCAGACACTTAACTGAGCCACCCAGGTGCCCCATGTAGACAGTTTGAATTTTTCCTTTCCAACATAGATACATTCATTTCATTTTCTTGCCTAATTGCTTTGTCTAGGAATCAAGGACTTTGTTGACTAAAAGTAGTGAGATTAGGAAACCTTGTCTTGTTCCTGATCTTAGAGGAAACCTTGTCTTGTTCCTGATCTCCACAACTTTGCTGAATATGATGTTAGCTGTGTACTTGTCATATATCCCTTTTATTATATTGAGGTATGTTCCCTCTTTAACAATTTTATTGAGATTTTTTATCATGAGTGGATGTTGGGGTTTTTTTCCAAATGATTTTGTCTTTATCTATTGAGATAATTATATGATTTTTATCTTTTATTTACATGCTATGTTGTATAGCATGGATTGATTTGTGTATGTTGAACCACCTTTGTATAACAGGAATAAATCCTGCTTGACCATGGTGTGTGATCTTTTTAATGTAGTGGTGAGCTCAGTTTGCTAATATTGAGAATTTTTGAAATTATATTCATCAGTTGTTTTTTTTCTATAGTTTTCTTTTCCTATAATGTCTTTATCTATCTTTGGTATCAGGGAATGCTGGCTTTATGAAATGAGTTTGGAAGTGTACCCTCTTCAAATTTTTCAAAGAATTGGGTTAGGATTGGTGTTAATTCTTTTTAAAATGCATAGTGACATTTTCAGATAAACCATCTATTACGAGGTTTTTCATTACTGATTCAATCTCCATATTAGTAATTTGTCTGTTCAGATTTTCTATTTTTTCATGATTTAATTTTGATAGTTTGTTCCTAGGAATTTATTTATTTCTTCTAGTTTACCCCTTTTGTTGGTGTATCATTGTTCATAGTAGCCTTTTATGGCTACTGTGTTTATGTGTTTATAGTCACTGTATTTATGTGATATAAATTCTAATATTTCTTCTTTCATATCTGTTTTTGTTTATTTCTGCCTTTGCTCTTTTTTTTAGACCAGCTAAAAGTTTGTCAATTTTGTTTACCTTTTCAAAATACAGCTCTTAATTTCATTGCTCTTTTCTATTATTTTTTTATCTCTATATTTTTTTTAATTTCTGCTCTGAACTTTGCTATTTCTTTTGCTGAATTTGGGCATCTTTTTTGTTCTTTTTCTAGTTTCTTGAGTTATAAATTTAGGATTTTTTTTATCTTTTTTTTAGTGTAAGAGTTTATTGCTATTTTTTAAACTTTCCTCTTTGAGCTGATTTTGCTGCATCCCATACATTTGATATGTTGCATTTTTCATTGTCATTTGTTTCAAGGTATTTTTAATTTTCCTTTTAATTTTTTCTTTTAGTCATTGGTTTTTCAGGAGTATGTTGTGTGGTATTACTTTTTTTTTTTTTTAAAGATTTTATTTATTTATCAGAGAGAGAGAGGGGAGAGAGCGAGCACAGGCAGACAGAATGGCAGGCAGAGGCAGAGGGAGAAGCAGGCTCCCCGCCGAGGAAGGAGCCTGATGTGGGACTCGATCCCAGGACACTGGGATCATGACCCCAGCCGAAGGCAGCTGCCCAACCAACTGAGCCACCCAGGCATCCCACTTTTTTTTTAAAGTAGTCTTCACACCCAACATAAGGCTTGAAGTCATGACCCTGAGATCAAGACCTGAGATGATATCAAGAGTCGGACACTTGACTGACTGAGCTACCTAGACACCCTGTGTGTTGTTACTTTTCACTTTTGTGAATTTGCTAGCTTTACTTTTGTTAATGATTTCTCGTTTATATCATTGTGGTCAAAAAAGATACTTAGTATGATTTCAGTCTTCTTAAATTTGTTAAGACTTGTTTTTTGCTCTCTCACATGATTTAACTTGGAGAATGTTCCAGGTGTATTTGTGAAGAATGTGTGTTTTGCTTCTGTTGAATGAAATGTTCTGAATATGTTTCTTAGGTCCATTTAGTAAAATATGGTTCAATTCCATTGTTTCTTTATTGTTTTTGTCTGGATAATCTGTGCATTTTCCAAAGTGGGATATTTGAAGTCCTCTACTATTATTATATTGTCTCTTTTTCCCTCAGATCTGTTAATATTTGATTAATATGTTTAAATAAATCCATGTTGGTTGCATTATATTCATGGTTGTCATAGCTTCTTGATGACTGAACTCATTTTCACTATATAATGACCTTTGTTTTTTGTTACTGTTTTTGGTTTAAAGTCTATTTTGTATGATGTAATAGTAGGTACTCTCATTCTCTTTTTCTTTCTATTTGCATAGAACATCTTTTTCCCTCCCTTCACTTTGATCTTATATCCCTTCCTTAAAATTGAAGTGAGTCTCAGAATGGATGCCTCTAGGTCAGCTGAGAAGATGGTGGAGTAGGAGGACCTTAAGCTTGCCTCCTCCCAGGAACACAGCTAGATACACCCATATCACCATAAATAGCCATGGAAATGACTAATGGACTGGCAGGATAAACTCCACAACTAGAGGCAGGTAAGAAAATAGAAGAAGGTAGGAAGGCAAAGATGTGGCTTGGGAGCACATGAGAGATGTGGACTTTGGCTCTCCACTGTGGGGAGGGAGCCTGTGGTACAAATATTGGAAAACAGACTTTCACACTGGGGAGCCCATGAACAGAAAGAATAATCTCCATAATATTTGCCTTTGAAATTGAGAGGGGCTGCATTTCATGAGTTCTTAATTTCAAGACCTACTGGTCTTAAACCCTGGACTTTTAAAAATCAGTGAGCTTGCCTTTGGGAGAGCATGGATGGCATTAAGAAGCAGAGTCCCTGCCCTTAAAGAGACACCAGTAAAAACAGCTTAGAACAAGCTGTTCAAAAAACACCTGCAGCAGATGCAAGGGAGAGTGATTTGCTTAACTCAGAATCAACTGAAGAGAAAGATTCACAGGGACTGGGAGACCCCATGAAGAACAAAGGAGCTGGCAGGTACCATTTTTCTCCCCTGTCCCCAGAGTAAACAACAGCCACCTGTCAGAGACAGCCTAGCACCAGCACTCCTTATCTAACTTCTTTTCACCAAGCCCTGCCCCCGTGCTTTGGGGGAATCCACCTTTCCCGGTTGGGCTGGCCTCAGTCCAGGTGCATCAGGTACCTCCACCAGAAGACCAGTGCAAATCCTTTTGACAACGTATCTCCTGACCCACGTGTTCTGTGGGACCTTAGTTCTAGCGATGATAGGGGCAGGTCTCATTTCATAGGCAGACCACCACACACCTCGCTGCCCACAACAGGCAAAGAGAACATCTGCAAACAACAGGACTGAAGGAAAAAGAGACCAATACCCAATAGCAAAGGACATGCAACACTCATAGGAGACACTACGTAAAGTGCCAGACCCAGGGAACAGGCAACACTGCACTACAAGACACTACATGGCACCACAAAAAGAAAATAATGCAAATTGAGAATAGTCTCAGAGGACTCAGTGATTCCATCAAGCATAACATTTGCACTATAGGAATCTCAGAAGAAGAGAGATGAAAGCACAGAAAATTTATTTGAAGAAATAATAGTTGAAAACTTTCTTAATCTGGGGAAGGAAATAGATATCCTGATCCAGGAGGCACAGAGATCTGCCCAAAAATTCAACCCAAGGAGGACTATACAAGACACATGGTAATTAAAATGGCAAAAAGTAGTGGTAAAGAAAAATTTAAAGCAGCAAGAGAAAAGACCATTACATACAAGGAATAATCCATAAGGCTATCAGCAGATTTTTAAGCAGAAACTTTGCAGGCTACAAGAAAGTGGCATAATACAAAGTGCTGAAAGGAAAAAATCTTCAGCTAAGCACTGTATCCATCAAGTCTGTCATCCAGAATAGGAGAGATAAAAGAGTTTCCCAGACATACAAAAACTAAAGGAGTTCATGATCACTAAACCAGCTTTGGAAGAAACATTAGAGGGGACACTTTGAGTGTAAAGGAAGATGATTGGTAAGCATCTAAAAATTTAAAAACACACACGCACACAAAAGGAGTACAAATAAATATTTCTGTAAAAATTAGTCAAGGGATTGATAAAAGCACATAAAATATGACATCATCTACCTAAAATATGGGGAGGGAGAGTAGTAAAGAATGGGCTGAAACCTAAGCAGCTATCAACTTAATATAGACTGCTGTATGCAGAAGATGTTATATGCAAACTTAATGGTAATGATAAAACCAAACCAAACCAAAAAAAAAGTAATAGATATGCAAAGAATATCATTAAAGAAAGCCAAAAAGCAATAAAAGAAAAAGGAGAAAAAGGTTAGAGAATGCCTGTAGAAGCCACAAAACAAATAACAAAAAGTCAGGAACAAGACAGGGATGTCCACTCTCATCACTTTTATTCAGGATAGTACTGCAAGACCTAGACACTGCAATTAGATAAACCAAAGAAGTCAAAGGCAACCAAATCAGTAAGGAAGAAGTACAAGTCTTACTATATGCAGATTGCATGATACTATATATAGAAAACCCTAAATACTCCACCAAAAAACTACTAGAGCTGATAAATGAAATCAGTAAAGTCACAAAATACAAAATCAATGTATAGAAATCTGTTGCATGCCTATACAGTAATAACGAAGCAGCAGAAAGTGAAATTAAGAAAATAATTTCACTTACAGTTGCATTAAAAACAATAAAATATCTAGGAATAAACTTAACCAAGGTGGTGAAAAATACTCTGTACTCTGAAAAGTATAACACTAATAAAAGAAATTCAACACAACACAAAGAAATGGAAAGACTATTCCATGCTTATGGGTTGGAAGGACAAGTATTGTTAAGATATCTATACCACTCAAAGAAGTATATAGATTTAATGCAATCCCTATCAAAATACCAATAGCATTTTTCACAGAGCTAGAAAAAATAATTCTAAAATTTGTATGGAACCACAAAAGACTTCAAATAACCAAATAATCTTGAAAAAGAAAAACAAAACTAGCAGTATCACAATTCCAGATTTCAAGTTAAAATAATTAAATCTGTACAATACTGACATAAAAAGAGGACACATAGATCAATGAACTAGAATAGAAGACCCAGAAACCCACAATTCTATGGTCAGTTAATCTTTGACAAAGAAAAAATGAATATACAATCAGGAAAAACACAGTTTTTTTTTCAAGAAATAGTGTTGGGAAAACTGGACAGCCACATGCAAAATAATGAAACTGGACCATTTCCTTTCATCATATACAAAAATAAACCCAAAATGAATTAAAGACCTAAATGTGAGACCTGAAACCATAAAAATCCTTGAAAAGAGCTCAGACAGCAATCTCTGATACTAGCTTTAGCAACATTCTTCTGTATATGCCTCCTCAGGCAAGCAAAATAAAAGCAAAAATAACCTATTGGGACTGCATCAAAATAAAAAGTTTCGGGATGCCTGGGTGGCTCAGTTGGTTGGACGATTGCCTTTGGCTCAGGTCATGATCCCAGAGTCCCGGGATCGAGTCCCGCATCGGGCTCCCAGTTCCATGGGGAGTCTGCTTCTCCCTCTGACCTTCTCCTCGCTCATGCTCTCTCTCACTGTCACTCTCTCTCAAATAAATAAATAAAATCTTTAAAAAAAAATAAAAAAATTAAAAAAATTAAAAATAAAAAGTTTCTGCACAGTGAAGGAAACAAAAGGCAACCTACTGAATGGGAGAAGATATTTGCAAATTACATATCTAATAAAGGGTTAGTATCCAAAATACGTAAAGAACTTATTTAAAAAAAATGCCCCCCAGATCCTGATAATTCAATTAAAAATAGGAGAAGACATGAACAGACATTTCTCCAAAGAAGACGTATAGCTGATCAGGAAGAGATGCTCAACATCACTCATCATTAGGGAGATGCAAATCAAAACCACAATGAAAAATCACCTCATATCTGTTAGAATGACTAAAATAAAAAACATGAGACGCAAGTGTGGGTGAGAATGTGAAGAAATGGGAACCATCTTGCACTGTTGGTGGGAATACAAATTGGTGCAGCTATTGTAGAAAACAGTATGGAGCTTCCTCAAAACATTAAAAAATAGAACTACCCTACAATCCAGGATTCCACTACTTGGCATTTACCTAAAAATACAAAAACAATTCAAAGGGATACATGCACTCCTGTGTTTATTGCAGCATTATTTACAAGAGCTAAAGTGTGGAGTCATGGAAGCACCCTAGGTGTCCATCGACAGATGAATGGATGAAGATGTGTATACACACACATACACACACACACCCTGGAATATTATTCTGCCATAAAAAGAATGAAAATCTTGCCATTTGCAACAACATGAATGGAGCTGTAGTGTATAAAACTAAGAAATAAGTCAAAGAGAGACAAATAGCATATGATTTCACTCATATATGGAATTTAAGAAACAAAACAAATGAACAATGAAAAAAAAAAAAGCCAGGAAATAGACTCTTAACCATAGAGAACAAACTGATGGTTGCTAGAGGGGAGGTGGATGAGAGAATGAGTGAAATAGATGATATGGATTAAAGAGTACACTTACTATGATAAAAAAAATAAAATAAAATTTAAGAAAGTATAAAAAAACAAAGTTTTCTTTAAAAAATGAAGTGAGTTTCTTGTAAGGAGCATATAGTTGTGTCTTGTTTTCGTTTTTGTTTTTTGTCCATCCATCCACTCCATGTCCTTTGATTAGAGAATTCAATCCATTTACATTCAGAGTAATTATTGATGTGTAAAGACTTGGGAATGCCATCTTTTCCCCTCCCCCTGGTTATTTTGTAGTTCTTTTGGTCCTTCCTCTCTTGCTTCCTTTCTTTGTGAATTGATAGTATTTGTAGTGGTATGCTTGGATTACCTTCTTTTTATTATTGTATATCTACTCTAGATTTTTGCTTGTAGTTACCATAAAACATCTTATAGATACAAGTCTATTTTAATACTGGTAACAAATTAGAAGGCATACAAAAACTCTACTCTTTTATTCTCCTGTTAGGTTTTTATGTCACAATTTCTCTTTTTTAATATTGTGTATTCATTAGCTGATTTTTATAGCTATATTTATTTTTAATACTTTTTTTTTTACTGTAATCTTAATACTAGATTTAGGTGGTTAATACCACCATATCATGCTATAGAGTATTCTGAATTTAACTTCTTACTTAGCTTTATTAGTGTGTTGTGTATTTTCCTGTTTCCTCTGTTTTACTTGCAAATTACAGTCATTTAATTTCATCTTAAGAAACCTATTTTAGCACTTTTTGTAGTGCACATCTTAGGGGTGCTGAATTTTCTCAGCTTCTCTTTTCTTGGGAGAGTATCTCTCCTATATTTCTGAAGGATAACTTTGTTAGTTAGAGTGTTCTTGATTGTCAATTTTTTCTTTCAGCACTTTAAATATATTATCCCCACATTCTCCTGGTTTGTAAGGTTTTTGTTGAAAAATTCACTGATAGCTTTATGTGGGTTTCTTTGTATGCTATAAGTTTCTTTTCTCTTGCTTTTTTCAGAATCTCTCTCCATCTCTGATTTTTGATAGTTTTGTTTTAATGTTTCTTACAGAGGATCTCTTTAAGTTGAATTTTTTTAGTGACATATAAGCTTCATGAACTTGGATATCTGAATCTCTTTCCAGATTTGGGAAATTATGTCATTATTTCTTTGAATATTTGTTCTGCCTCCCTCTCCCTCTCTCCTCCTTCTGGAAGTCTAACAGTTCATAAGTTGTTGCTATGCTATAATTCATGTAGTCTTTCTTATTGTCTTTCAGTATTATTCCTTTATTCTGCTCTGACTGGATAATTTCAAAGTGCCTGCATTCTAAGTCACAGATTCTTTCTTCCATTTGATCCATTCTGATGTTGTTGCTTTCCATTGAATTTTAAAAATTTCATTCATTGTGTTCTTTGGCTCTAGAATTTGTTTGCTTCTTTTTTTTTTTATGATTTCTGTTAAACTTTTCATTTTGTTTGTATATTATTTTCCGGATTTCACCAATTGTCTTTCTATGCTTTGTGCTAATTCTTCGAGTTTCTGTGAATAGCTATTTTGAATTTTTTTACCAGGTATATTGCAGATCTTAAGTCTTTCAGATCAGTTACTGGGAAACTGTTTTGGTTTTTTGGTGGTGTCATGTTTCCTCAACTTTTCATCTTCTTTCAAGTTTTGTATTGCTGGCTTTGCATTTAAAATAGCAGTCACCTCTTCTAGTCTTTATTAACTACCTTTGGGAAAGAAATATCATCCATAAGTCCTGCTAGTTCTCCTATTAGATACATTTTTTTTTTCTTCTTTCTCCCTTTTGTGGCAGAATTCTTTAGCTTGTTTGCCTTCTCTGCATCCTACAACATGCCAGACCAGATGCTGACAGCTTCCTTTTTGTTTTCCCACAAGTGGTACTAAAGTTCAAGTTTGTGGTCTCTCCTTGGCCTACAGATTCAGGCCAGCTTTCTGTACATGTTTACTAGCTGTCAGCCAAAGCTCTCTCACCACCACCATAGGGAGTGGGTATAGAGAACTAGTCATGGGTTAGGGGTGTGTGTAAGTAAGTCCTGCAGAGGGGGAGGTGGTGAAAGGGGGGTATGCAAACAAGGCATCCCCAGCAGTTTGAGGGCTGACTCTCTCTCACTCTCTCTCTTTTTTTTAATTTATTCATTTGACGGAGAGAGAGAGAGATCACAACTAGACAGGCAGAGAAAGAGCAGGAAGCAGGATAGCTCTCTGGTGAGTAGAGAGCCCAATGCAGGGCTCGATCCTAGGACCCTGAGATCATGACCTGAGCTGAAGGCAGAGGCTTAACCCACTGATCCACTCAGGTGCCCCTGTAGGCTGTCTCTTGATGGAGTCCATGGCACATTCAGTAGTATTAATGTCCATTTAATGCCCTCCTAAAGTCCTATCCATAGTCTCTTCTTGCCCCCAATTATTGGGAGTATTATGCAGTCCTCCGAATATGGCAGGGGAGAAATGGGCTTTTGGCAGCATCCCGCATATCTGGAATAGTGGATGCTCATTCACATGCTGTCATTTTTCCCCCATGGGAGAAATCATGGGGTAAGAAGTTCTCTTTTGGTGCTGAGCTGTGCTGCCTTGGAGGAGTAATGCAGGTAAAATCAGTTTCTTCTACCCTCTCCAGTGCAACAAAATTGTGTATTTTTTTCTTCAATGATATGTTTGAACTTCTCTGCTGAAAAACCTGGACTTCCACAAAGGCTCTTTCATCTCTGGGTGATTGTCTAAGACAACATTTTTCAGAGGATCCTGGACCATGGCTCAAATGGGTAGGAGTCAGCTCATAGGTTCCTTCAGAATTCACAGCTGGAACTGAGGTTTTCGCCGGTACATGGGTGGGCAAGACCCCTGGGTTCCTTGGCATGTGGCACTGGATCACACAACTCCCACAAAGGCACTTTTGTCCATGGATGGATTGTTGTTAAGGGGGAAATATGATGAGAGATGTCTTTTTCAGCCAATAAGATCCACAGATGGGAATATTGCCATCTTGCTAGCTCCTGAGAGTCATTACTAATTGTATAAATTGTGATTATGTTAAGGTTTGGGATTTGCAAATTCTCTGTTAGTGAATATATTTTGTCAAATCTCTGATTCTTCCTGCTGATTTATCAGATAGCCCTCCTCAACTGATTTATTTTATTTATTTATTTATATTTTAAATAAAAAGTCTCTTGGGAGAGTTGAATGTCCATAATACTGTTGTTATGAGCATAGAAGCTGTGTAATTTTTTGAAAACAGCATTTGGAGAAACATGAAAAGATGATAAGGTTTGTTATCTCTACATAAAAATGACTTGCCATAATTCTTTGAAAGCGGTTATACCAAAACAAAGCAATATTTTAATTATATTTTTCTATATTTAATACTAAACCTAAAGGTACATTTCTAAAACCATTTTTCCAAATTAACATCTTATCATTCATATTGTCTCAGTGAAAAAATATATTTTCAGGACATGAAAAATTATATTCTCATCTGTCACCAGCAATTCAAACCTGGACTTTAACACTGTTTGCTCTTTTTTTCTTAATTTTAGGTTTTGCTTACTATGAGCTTATATAGCAGTCAGTATGTCCCACGAAGCTTTTGTTCAGACAGAGTGTGAGTCTTGTGACATAATGCATGCATGAAGAACATTAACCCTCGGGATGCCTGGGTGGCTCAGTTGGTTAGATGACTGCCTTCGCCTCAGGTCATGATCCTGGAGACCGCGGATCGAGTTCCGCATTGCCGGGAGTCTGCTTCTCTCTCTGACCTTATCCTCGCACATGCTCTCTCTCACTGTCTCTCTCTCTCAAATAAATAAATAAATAAAATCTTAAAAAAAAAGAATATTAATTCTCAATTTGTTGATTTTTCTAGGTTTTAATATGTAATATACCACTCCTGTAATGTTATAGTTTCCTTACATTATATCCCATTAAATGAGATATTTGAGTCAGTACATCCCCTGGACAGCTTCATTGGTTTAACCAAATAATATCAACACATTTTGGATGCCACTGATTAAAAATAAATGGTACTTAAAAGGAAATGATAGCTAATTACATAGAAACGTGGGTGGTTGGGGGGGTGGATGAATGGATGAATGGATGGGTATAGAGATAGACATCACAATTTTGGTGCATGTTTTAGTTTTTCTGTGAAATATTTCCACTTACATGAAAATTCCAGGGAAAATATCCGGTTAAAGGTGATTTTGATGCATTGGCTGCCCTGTTATTCCAAGAATATTTGTAATGCCCTCTTCGCAGAAGGCATGGTTTCTGTTGAACTTTTTGGTGAATAGTCATTCTGGTTTGTCACCACACAGTAGTTTATATAAGTGTGATAAAAAT
The DNA here is from genome assembly GCF_009829155.1 of Mustela erminea. Lineage (NCBI taxonomy): Eukaryota > Metazoa > Chordata > Mammalia > Carnivora > Mustelidae > Mustela > Mustela erminea. The sequence continues at coordinate 104,738,716 of NC_045617.1, read as the reverse complement.
ACACAGGAAGCTTACACAGTAATTTAGCATCTTTATTAGGTTTCCTACAGCCCTTCATTATATAACACTTTTCATTTTTGGAAAGGATTATTGTATAAGATATGGGGTTGATTTTATTACCTTTTTCTATTTAAGTTCCAGTCTTCTGTTTCACTCTCCTCATGAGAACTCAGTGAACAGATTTGCTGGTGTATAAATCCCAGTGGAGATGCCCTATTTATTCAGTGTTGCCTAAATCTTTTGTGCCCAAAAGATTTCTTCTGGTTTTATTGCTCCACTGTGATATTTTAATATTCTCAGGGTAGAGAGATAGATAACTTGAGCCAAAAGAATGCTCAAATATGCAGTAATCATTTGCCCTATCCAAGTTGCTATAGTATGTCTCTCCCATTAACTGAAGAAGTTGGTCAGATTTGGGGTTCACAGAATTTTTCCCCAATTCTGTTAAGAAATATTGCAATTGTAAATGCCACACACAGGAGTGCTGATTCAGTTTAACTACAGACTTTCACATTTGTAATCATGATATAATATATGAAGTGAGATTTAAAGTGAATAAAAGGTGTTTCCTATTTTTTTTATTGAGGTACCTTACCTTTATTACTCCCAAGATTTAAACTCTATTTTTTAATTAGTCACAATTATACAGTTATTTCTAATATATCAGTGATTCACAAAGAATGATTCCTGGGCCAGCAGTATCAGCTTCACTTGGAAACTTACTAGAACTACAAATATCCTGTACCAGCTCAGACCTCCTGAGTCAGAAACTCTGTGGTTGGCATTCAGCAATCTATTTCTTAACACTCTCTCCAGTTGAATCAGATACAGCCACAGTTTGAGAACTGCTGTAATAAAACTTACCACAGGAAATTAAGTATGATAGCTGAAGCATACAAATTTCCTAAACATACTGTCCAATTTCACAACATACTTACGGGACTTCACCATTAAATAATTTTATATAAGGTATGCTGTAACGGAGGCAACACATAGAATGGGCATTCAGAAATATTTGTTGAATGAATAAATGAATTCTGTGTAGACCTAGTTCATTTAGGCTCTATAATAGTATACCAGTTTTAGAATTTGAAAAAAATGACCCAATAGGCAGCATATTTGAATGCCATTATTTATATTTCAGGGAAGTCTTAATACATCACACATTTTTTTTTCCCTACAATGGTAATAAACATAGATCTAGCTATGAATTCTATGTGGATACATTAACTTCCAAAAGAATCATAAAATATCTAAAGTAAATTTCATGAAAATACAGTAGAATTGATTTGCAACAACACATCTAGTATTGAACTGTGCTGTCACAAGTTATAAGCATTTGCTGAGGTTCTTTAGCTATCTATCACAGAAGAATAAAATAGTCACTTTATATATTTAATGGCATTATTGCAAAGGTCCATTATACTTAGAAGCAAGTTCTAAATTTTAACACACAAATATATTAGCTGGATAGGCTGTCAAAATGCACTTTACATTTTTTTCTGTTATTTTTAACAGGTTTTTTGAGTTAAAATTGATATACATGCAATAAACTGTGCATATGTAACCTATACAAGTTTTTACATATATGTACATATATGTTCTTACATGTATGTACACCAGAGAAACCATCATTAAAATCAAGATAATGACCTTCATGGCCCCAATTTTCCTGTCCCAAAAGATTCCATCGTAGTCCCTCACTCTTACCCTTACTAATTCATTTTATTCACAGGCAACTTCTGTTCTGCCTTAGATTAGTTTGCATACCATTGAATTTGCATAGATTAGTTTGCATAGATTAGTTTGCATACCATTGAAATTTATATAAATGGAAACTTACAGTATGTGGGACTTCTTTTGAGGGCAAAGGCTTGTTTCTTTCATCCTGAATAATTAGAAGATTTGAATGGCAGGATTATATGTTAAGTGTGTGTTGGCATTTTAAGAACCTGTCAAATTGTTTTTCAAAGTGGTTGTATCATTTTATGTTTCCATAAAATCATTACCATCTCTTCCACATCATCACCAGAACTTGATGTGGTCAGTCTTTTTAAGTTTAGCCATTCTACTCAGTAGGTAATAGTGGCACACTGTGGCTTTAATTTGAAATCCCTTAACGCGTAATGATACAGAACATCTTTTCATATGCTTATTTTCCATCTGTACATCTTTTTGATGACTGTCCAGATCCTTTTTGCCTGTTTTTTTAAATTGAATTTCTTTTTTATTATTGAATTTTGAATTTTCTGTATGTATTCTGGATACAAATCCTTGATTACATATATATCTTGAAAATATTTTCTTCTAACCTGGCACTTTTCATTTTATTCTCTTACAGTAGTGTCTTCTGAAGAGCAGAATTTTAATTTTGATGAAGTCCAGTTTACCAGTGTATCACCCCTTTTATGAAACTTGTTTTTGGCTTCATATCTAAGAAATCTTTTCCTAACCCAAGGTCATAAAGTTTTCTCATATGCTTTCTTCCAAAAGTTTTAAAGTATTAGGTTTTATATTAAGGCATATAACCCATTTTTAGTAAATTTCTATATGCAATTTAAAATTTAGATAGAAATTATTCTTTTCTTCCTTATCCTCCCTCCTTTCCTTCCTTCCTTTCTTTTTTTTCCTCCCCTCACCTTCTCCTCCTCTTCTACTTGTCCTCCTTCTCCTTTTTTTTTTTTTTTTTTGGCGTGTAGATATCAAGTGTTTCCTCCACTAAGCTGACTTTAAACCCTTTGTTGTAAAATCAGTTGTCCATATATGTGTAGATTTATTCCGGGGCTCCTTTTTGTTCTACTGACTTGTCTGTCTTTATAATAAGACCCTGATAAGTAGTTTTACTCCTTCAACTTTGTTCTTCTTCTTTAAAGTTGTTTTGGATATTCTGGTTCCTTTGAATCTAGTTCCTTTGAATTTCTATATGAATTTTAAAATCCAGTTGTTAATTTCTATTTTTAAAAAAGCCTGCTGGGATTTTGATTGGGATTACATTGAATCAGTAAATGAATGTAGATGATGTAGATTTGGGAAAAATTGACATCTTAAAAATACTGTTTTCTGATTCTTGAGCACAGTGTATCTTTTCATTTACTTAAACCCTGTTTAATTTCCTTAGGAATATTTTGTAGTTTTCTACATATTTTGTCAAATTAACATCTAAGCACTTCTTATTTCTGGTATTTTAAATGGTTATTTTGAATGTCAGTTTTATAATATTCATCACCACTATACAAATACAATTTCTTTTGTATATTGATCTTAATATCCTGTTACCTTGCTGATCTCACCTATTAGTAGCTATTTTGTAGATTGCATTGGATTTTCTATGTAATTAGTCACATTATTCTGAATAGAGTTTTACTTCTATTTCAATTCTGGATGCCTGTGTTTTCTTTTTCTTTCCTCATCTCATCAGCTAAACTTATAGGGTAAGTGAGTAGAAGTGATGAAACTAAACATCCGTGTACAATATTTTTTCCTCCAGTATAGTACTAGCTGCAGGATTTTAGAAGATGTCCTTTATACAACTGAGAAATTTTCCTCCTCTTCAAATTTGGTGAACATTTTTGAATAGGAATGGATGTTGGGATTTTCTCAAATATTTTTTTCATTATCCGGAGAGGATGGAGTGATTATATTTCTCTTTTTCAGCTTATTAAGGTGTTGGATGTATTGATTAATTTTCAAATGTTTAAGATAACCTTGCATTTTTGGAAAACAGCCCTTGGTAATCCTTTTTATATATCATTCATTTCTATTAACTAAAATATTGTCAATAATTTTTTGAATTTATATTCTTGAGGGATATTGATCTGTACTTTCCTTATATATTTTTTGTTTAAGTTGTTGGGGTAATGCTGGCCTGATTGAAAAGGTTTGAAATTATTTGCCCTTCTGTAATTTTTTGGAAGACTTTATATATAATTAATATTATGTCTCCCATAAGTGATAGAATTCATCAGTGAAGCCATCTGGACTTTTATTTGTAGAAGTTTAACTAAAAAATACATTTTTAAATTTCATATAGAGCTATACAATTTATCACTTTTTTGATGAGACATGGTAGTGTGTTTTCAAGTAATTGGTCCATTTCTTCTATGTTGTCAAATTTATAGGCATATCATTATTTATGTTTCTTTATTTTTTTAAATATCTCTAGATTCTCTAATGAAGTCACTGCTTTTATCATGTCATTGATATTTTGTATTTTTTCCTCTTTTTTCACAACCAATTTGTCTGAATATTTATCACTTTTATTTATCTTCAGCAAGAACAACCCATATGTTTCATTGATTTTTCTTTATTATTATGACTTTTTGTTTTCTACTTCATTTATTTTCACTTGAGTTTTTTGTTTGTTTGTTTTGAAATTTTTATTTACTTATTTGACAGACAGAGATCACAATTGGCAGAGAGGCAGGCAGAGAGAGAGGAGGAAGCAGGCTCCCCGCTGAGCAGAAAACCCAATGTGGTGCTGGATCCCAAGACCCCAGACCATGACTGAGCTGAAGGCAGAGGCTTTAACCCACTGAGCCACCCAGGTGCCCCTTCACTTGAGGGTTTTTTTTTTTCCCCCCCTTTTCTTAGTTTGGATTTAATTTATTCTTCTTTTACCAGTTACTTAAGTTTGAACCTGGGGTTATAGATTTTGAGACCTTTTTTTCTTAATATAGAAACATATTGACATCAGTTTCCCTTAAGGAGTCTTTTGGTGAGACTGTGCAGGTATTGATTTGTTGAATTTTTATTTTCATTCAGTTTGGAGTACTTTCTTATTTCTCTTTGGGTTATATTTTGACCCCTATGCTATGAAGAAGTGAATTATTTACTTTCAAAATATTTGGAGATAATTAAGGTGTCTATTACTAATATACAGTTTAATTCCATCGTGGTTACAGAACATATTTGAATGAGTTTAATCTGATTTGAAAAAATGGTCAGAGTGAGCGCTATTTTGGTAAATACTATGTGTACACTTGGAAAGAATGTGTATGGGCTATTGTTGGGTAAAGTGTTCTGAACCTTCAGTTACCTCGAAATGGTTGGTAGTCCTGTTAAAGCCTTCTATTACCTCACTGATTGTCTGTCTTGTTAGTATTTTTGTTTAAACAATAAATTTGCCTTTCAAAGTGATTTTAAAAATGAATAGCTTATATATTTTCCTATATGCTTACTATTTCCAGTGTTCTTTGTTCTTTATATAGTTTCATATTTCCTCATGGTGTCATTTTTCTTTTGCCTGAAGAGCATCTTATATATTTCTGGTAATAAAGATCTACTGTTGATGAATATTTTTAGTTTGTCTGAAATTACTTTCTTCCACCTACATTTTTTTTAAAAGATTTTATCTATTTATTTGACAGACAGAGATCACAAGTAGGCAGAGAGGCAGGCAGAGAGAGAGGAGGAAGCAGGCTCCCTGCCCCTCCACCTACATTTTTAAGAGATATTTTACCTTGTATAGGATTCAGAATTGAGTTTTTGTTTCTTTCAATACTTTTGAAAGTCTTGCTTCACTTTCTTCTCACTTGAATTATTTCTGATGAAAAATGTGCTGTATCCCTTTTGTTTGTTTCAACATATCTTTATTCTCTGGCTGCTCTTCAAGTTTTCTCTTCACCACTGGTTTCAGCAATTCAGTTATGTTGTGCTTTGGTGTATTGTTCATGTTTCTGGTGTTTGGTAAATGATGACCTTCATGCATTTGGGGTTTATGGTTTTAGCAGATTGGAAAAAAATCTTCAAAAAAAATTTGGGGGGCACCTGGGTGGCTCAGTGGGTTAAGCCTCTGCCTTTGGCTCAGGTCATGATCTCAGAGTCCTGGGATTGAGCCTTAGGGCTCTCTGCTGAGTGGGGAGCCTGCCCCCCCCACCTCTGCCTGCCTCTCTGCCTACTTGTGATCTCTCTCTGTCAAATAAATAAATAAAATCTTATAAAAAAATTTTTTTTGTCCACTTTTTGTACTTCAATTACATGAATATTTAGGCTTTTGAAGTTGTCCCATGGTTCATTAATACTCTTTTAATCTATTTTAAATTTTTTTCTTATTGTGTTTCATTTTAGATAGTTTCTATCTGTATTTCTACCTATATAGCTATATCTATGAGTTCACTAATTCCTTGCTTGGCAATGTTTAGTCTCTTTCTTACCCTATGCAGTCTATTTTTTATCCAAGGTATTTTAGCTTTCATCTCTTGACTTATCTGGGTCTTCTAAAAATCTGTATCTCTAACTTTTTGAATATATGGAACACAGTATGATAACTGTTTTCATGCCCTTGCCTGTTAACTTTATCATCTGTATTAGTTTATTATCTGTATTATCCATTTCATCTGATTGATAATTCTCTAAATAATGGCTCATACTTATTGCTTTTTTACATGTTTGGCAATTTTTGGCAATTTTTGGTTGGATGCCAAATTATAAATTTAACATTGTTGGGTGTTGGATACTTTTGCATTCTTACAAATATTTCTGTGATTATGAGTTTGTTTGTTTGTTTGTTTTTTCGTTTTCGTTTTGTTTTGTTATGTTTTTGTCTGAACTGCAGTTGAGTTATTTGGAGATAGTTTGATTCTTTTAGTCTTGCTTTAATAGAATGTTAGGCAGTCTTGGAGCAGTATTCAGTCTAGAGCTAATTATCCTCCATTACTAAGACACAGTCTTCCATATAGTATTGGTACTATATCCAGTATAGTATCTTTCTCAGGTGACTGTTTTCTTGGCCTCAGATAATTTCCTCACATTCATCTACTAATCAGTGTTATGCTGAATACTTGAGGAGAACCGTGGCTATTACAGGTACTCACATGTGAACTCCAGCTGCCTTGGTCTCTCTGGACTCTCAGCCTTGCCTCTTAAATTCAGGGAATGTAATGCATCTGCCAGGGATTTCCCTCCCTATCTCACTCCCTGGAAACTGTCAAGCAGTAAACTGGGGTAGACTTAGGCTTCACCTCATTTGTTTTCTATTTCTCAGGGAGCTTTCCTTCATTACTTGATAAGCAGTATGTACCTGATAAGCACTATCTTGAAAAGTGTTCCCTTTGCCCCATTCATATATTTATATACACATATATGTATGTATATAATAATATGTACATATATGTATATACATATGTATATATTTTCCCCCCTGATTTATTTTTGGTAAATCCAATCCTGGTTTCTCTGTCTTGCCTATAACTTGAAAAGCTACCTGTATCCTGGTTTTTTACTGGGGTCTTACATAATTTTTTTTCAGGATGTAAGAAAACCTGTATAACTTGAAAAGCTACCTGTCTTCTGGTTTTTCACTGGTAATTTTTTTCAGGATGTAAGAAAACCTGTATTTGAGGTACTAAAAATGTATATCATTTTCATGTTTTATTTGCATAACTTTTTTGGTATACCTTATGCAACAGCTCAGTATTTGCCCAAAGGTATATCTCAACATACACTCAATGGGATATCTCAAAATTACATTTCTTTCAACTATAGGCAGGGAGAAGTTTCATTTTTACTTGTAGAAAAGTAGAAAATATTATTGTTAGTCTATCTCTGTACACAACCTCATTAAATTAACTAGAAAAGGTTATGGGACACCTGGGTGACTCAGACCGTTCAGCATCTGAATCTTGGTTTTGGTTGTCCCAGGTCATCATCTCAGGGTCATGATATCAAATCCCATGGTGGGCTCTGTGTTCATCCCTGAGTCTGCTTGAGATTCTTTCCTTCTGCCCCTCCACCCCCCTGCTTGCACAGTCTCTCTCAAACAAATGAATAAATAAGTAAGAATTATACTGGAAAATGCTAGAAGTATTGACTGAATAATTTTAGTGCAAATGGGCAAGTAGTTTTTTGCACTTGTGTTATCCCTGCCCTTTTTTTTAAGATTCTATTTATTTATTTGTTAGAGAGAGACAGAGAGAGAACACAAACACAGGGAGAGTGGCAAACAGAGGGGAAAGCAGCCTCTCTGCTAAGTAAGGAGCCCCATGCAGAACTCGATCCTAGGACCCTGGGATCATGACCCGAGCTGAAGGCAGATGCCCAACCGACTGAGCCACCCAGGCGTCCCTTATCCTGGATTTTGTGTTTGGCTGTTATTCTGTTAACTAACATCCTTTAGATTATTATTTGTTTCAAGTATTATTCTAGTGGTTGCTGATTATTTGGGGAAAATTTTGAATCAAAACAATTTACATTTATTTTTAAATTACCTATTTTTAATGATATAATTTCTAAAAATTAAATAGGCACATATATATTAGCCACTCTGTTATAAACATTTAAATAATTGCAGTCTGTTTCTGAGAATCCCTCAGATTATGTTCAAAGTTTGTGGATTTCTTAATTAATAAGGTTAAAGGATCCTGCATTTTAGAACCTACTAAATAATTACCGTAGAATATAGTGTTTTATCATTATTTATAACTCTAAAAATAAACATAGGCAAAAAACTTGATTTAGTTATTCTAATTAAAGAATTTTGCTGAGTACCTGAAACTATGATATAACTAGTGTATTTGCTTACATTTCAAGTCTTACAGACTCTGGGAAAAAGTTCTATTAATATGTGTAAACTTCATAATAGAGTTGTAATGCTTGTGTGTGCCTCTTGAAGACTGTAAGATCATCTTATGTTAATTTGATTGTTTCTTTGAGTTTCTGAAGATTTGTGGGGAAAAAAAATAATACAAAAAGAAAAAGAAGAAAAGTTAAATGGGCTTGCATTGAATTTCAGGTCCATAATGATGAACTTTCATATATCAAAATAAACATCCTCTTAGTCAGTATGTCCAAAACTGAATTCTTGATTATCTACCCTCCCCACAAATTTCCTTTACTTTTAATTCTTCTATTTGCTCAGACCAAAACAACTTTGATTACTCTTTGTCCCAGACCCCATATTCATCAATCAAGAAGTCTACGAACTCCACCTTTAGTATATATCAAGAATGTTTTCCGCTATGGTAGCCTTGTCTGAGCCTCTATTATTTTCTTGCCATGACCATTGCAATGACCTCCTACCTCATTTCCTTACTTCTTGCTTTGTATGCATGCCTACATCTATTCACAACAAAGCCGTCCAAGTGATTTTTTTTTTAAGATTTTATTTATTTATTTGACAGAGAGAGATCACAAGTAGGCAGAGAGGCAGGCAGAGAGAGAGAGGAGGAAGCAGGCTCCCTGCTGAGCAAAGAGCCCGATGCGGGACTCGATCTCAGGAGCCTGAGATCATGACCTGAGCCGAAGGCAGCGGCTTAACCCACTGAGCCACCCAGGCGCCCCCCAAGTGATCTTTTAAAGTGGACCGTTACTTTCCTCTGCTCAAAACCTGTGGAGGTACCTGTTTCATTCCATAAAAACCCAAAACCCAGCAGTTGCCTGGAAAGTCTGTTTTACCCACTCTCCCCTCCTGAATCAGTTGCATCAAAAATGTGCTTGTTGACTTTTTTGGTATAACCTGAGATTGGCTGCTGCATCTAGGTAGAATGGTATCTTTTAGAACAGGATTACCTTTGGTAAAATTTTTATTTATTTTTTGATTCTTGAAGCCTAAGTTTTCATACCTTGCATGTGTTTTATTTCCCCCACATTATAAATAAAAAATGAACTACCTGATCAACTACCTGAAGATTTTAAGCTCAAGGCTACATTATGAATGAGCTTTACTTCCTCTTCTCCTGTAAAAATGATTTTTAAAATTCATGCTCTTTCAGGCACTAGAGATAGATTTTCTGCCCATGTACTTACAAGAAGACTGCTTGGATTGGTAAGTTTTCATTCTCATCAATTTATTAGTCTTTATAAAAATCTGCAACACAATAGCTTTCATCTCTTTCTTTAGTCTAAAGATACTTACTTTGTGGCTCTTACCCAATAGGCTCTGAACTTGAGGCTGGCTGAGCAAAATAAACAAAAGTCCTGTTCCCAGATAGTTTACATTCTTGCACATGATAATGACCGTAGCTAAATAGTTATGGAAATATTTAATTATGGTAGATTTGATGGCTTTTATCACAGGGACCCAGTCTCATCTAGAAAGTCACATATAACTTCCCTGAGGAAGTAAGATTTGAACTGAAATCCGAAATGTGCAAAGAATATAAATTTGCAAATTCTAAGAAGGTTGAGGTAGATAGGTAGATTTGTCAGGGAAGTCCTGAAGCAGGAAGATGTATAGAAGCTGGATAAATGTTGGCGTGTCTGGAGAATAAAGAACAATGAAGGGTGTGGTGCAAGAAGAGGTTGGAAACAGAGAGAAGATGGAGACTGAATACCTAATAGATTGTTTCAAGGATTTACGTCTTCATTCTAATCATACTCTTGAAGACTTTTACTATGGGAGTAATATTTACCATTTAAAAAGTGGTCACACTGAAAGCCATGTGTATTGCAGATTTAAAAAGGTGAAGAATGAATGTGATACAACTCATTAGGAGGACAATCCAGTATGCCAGCCAAGAGATGGTGGTTCTTGGGTTAGGGTGGTGACAATGGAGAGGGAGAAAAGTAAAAGAAGGCTAGAAGTATTCAAGAGATAAAAACAGCAGGTTTGAATAGTGCTGCAAAACATAGCACTGTATCAGTGAAGACTTGTAGGTTTGAACTTTCACAACTACATAGAGTGTGGAGTGTAAGACATTTTACTACATTAGGGAATGTTGGCAAAGAATCCTGTTCACCGGATTGTGAGTTCTAACTTCGGGATATTGAGTTTAGGTGCTCAGAGATGAAACTTGGAGATGGCCATTGACAACTGGAAGTCCATATGTGGAGTTTAGAATAGATGCCTCTTCTAAAGATCTGAATGTGACATCATCAGCACATAGACAGTCATTCAACCACGGGCATAGATGAAATAACATATCACTGAGTGAAAAAAGAGTGTCCATACTATACTGTATCCTATTTTTAAGTATAAAAACTCTCTGAACTGCCCTTCTTTCAATTTAGGGTCTTGTTATAATAATTTATATTCCATTTTAAGAGTGTGAACTTTTTCTCTCAGTTGTTTGTAAATCTGACCTTTCAAGAAAATATTCTTTGTAAGGAACAGGCAGGCACTGGGCACGTTTGTTCTGTTATTGACTGGTGTCATTCTCATGATAACCACAAAGAGAAAATCTTTTAAGAAAAACATAGGCTTGTTTGTGATATTCACTGCATTTTCATAGACTTTTTTTTATGAATAGGAATTAGTATTGGACTAAGATGTGTAAACTGCATATAAACACCTGCTTTTTTAGAATTTTAAATAATTCTCTTCAAGTGGCAATGGTCTGTATGAGCAATTTGGTATTGTTTTGTTTTGGAGTGGGGAAGGAGTGATACATGTAAAATTATAACTTTCAAAGTGGCCAGACAAAAGTGTGTTTTAACATACCTCCTTTTGAATTTGAGTCTTAATGAGTTGACCCTAGTTTCTGATCTGAATGAGTACCCTATATCCCTCCCATTACCCACATTCATTATAGATAGCAGATTCATATGTGTTTTCTTGTATTCATATTATACCTTTGTTATTTTGTGGATATAAATTTAATAGGTGCCTTGATAGATAACTGTATAATTGGTCCAATTCTCTCACGGCAGAAAGAGACATGGAAATAACAATTGTTCCTTTTATGTCTACTTTTCATCCATAGAGGTAGCTGTTGGACCTTTTAGAAAACCAGAGCTCTATGGTTTTTAAGACTATCAGTCACTCTGTTTTGAAATGGATTTAGAATCTTCGCAATATGCTTGAATAATTCCTTCCTCCGTCTATTTTTATACAGAAGTATATGGTCATCTCTGCAGTTTTGGGTCCTTATTAGAGTTTTTTTTTTTCTTTAATAGGAGAATGTCAATCTTATTCTCAGCCATTAACCCTGTTTAAAAAATGTCGATCTTACCTTGATCAGCAACGTAGACTATCTGAATTCTAGGCATTTGTCAGTATAACCTCAAACTTACTGGTTTTTAATACCTATAAAAAGCTTAGTTGGGGGAAATGACATCTACAGAGAATTTCCTAAAGCTTGTTCATTCATGTAGAAATTCTGAATTTTACCCTTGGACTGGCAGAAGCCACCCGAGACTTGTGTTTTGCATGCTACTCTTTCTTTTGACTTTATCTTACTTTACCTAAGGTTAGAGCAGTTTCTCCATTTCCTTATTCCTTATTCTATTTTATAATATATATTGTTGAAAGTTGCCTTATGTGTTTTTGACTAGTTTGTGCCTAATTTACTGAATAAAAAATGGAGGACCTTAATCTGTCAGTTGTTCATAGCTGAATATGAAATACAAATATTTAAACATCTCCTTATGCAAAAGATAAATGCTGTAAAAGGGCTTACCTTTCCATTGATTTCTCAATATTAAATGAACCAATAGTATAAAACTCTCCAAATCTTGCCATCAGCCCTTTCAGAATTAACCTGTCTGGTACTCCATAGTGGTTTTATCTAAATCAACCCCTGAATGGAAGCTAGAGGCTAGACAATAGATATTTCCTATTTTATACTTTTCTAACATTCATATGCCTTACAAATTCACTGATAATTGATCATCAAAGTATAATTCCTTTTTCTGCAACAAAAATTAAATGATTATCTTGCCTTTTCATTGTTCCAATACATTTTTCACTTTTACCTATAAATTAGAGTCAGAGAAGAGTGATTAATATAAAGGTCATTTATAAATTCATCTCTATTCCAGAGAAAGAAGGTTTCAGGAAAACATGTAACAGGAGAGGCAGAAATATAATGAAATATTATGTTACCTTTGATCAGGTGGGTAATTTTTTTTAATTAATAAACTTTATTTTTTGAGTCCCAGCAAAATTGAGCAGAAAGTAGAGAGTTCTTGTATACCCCCATTAGGAAGGTGATTTCGATTAGTATGAAAATATCTGTTTTTTCCCATAGGCAGAGGCAAGAGGGGAATAGAGTAACATACATTAGTTCTCAACCATTCCAGCTTTAGAGGAAACTTTCTAAGAGTCTAGTAAAGTTGCTCTGTGTAATGTTTGACTCGGGGGTACCAGTACTTTCTGATGTCAATGGGAGCTGAGAGAAAACATTTGAAACTGATCACCTATTTGGAAATGTTTATTTCCATAAAGTTATTACCTATTTCCAGGTTGGGTTTATTAAATCATTCTCAAGAATGTGATTTTATTGGCCTCTTTGTGATTATCTCTGCTCAGTAAATGCCATGTAGATGACTTATGCAGTGAGATGTCGGGGCCAAACTCCAAATCCACAGAATCTGACTGGGGAATGAATACGGGGACTTGGATGGCTGGGGCCTATAAAAGACCATTGGAAACAGAATGGCAGAAGGAGCAAAAAAAAAAAACCCTGGAGAACACATGAAGCAGGACTTTAGGAGATGTATCATTGGATCTGACAAGGCCTAGTTGTCAAGTAGGGTAATACTCCACTGTCTTTGCAGTTTGCTTCCTGTAATAGCCCCACCCTGTGCATCCACCTAGAGGCTCCTTGATCTACCGAGGTTTCACTTAACCCAGAACCTGGTTAATAGTTATAATTGATAATTAACATATAGTGAGCTTTGGTGAGCACTAGTCTTGATGTCTTATATGTAATCCTTAGAACAAGCCATAGCATTATTATCAACCTCGCTTTATAGGTAGAGAAATGGCGGTATAGGAATGTTCATTAATTTTTTTCAAGGACTCAAGAAGCAGAGCAAGAACAGGGCCAAAGTCAGCTGGCTCCAGCATCTGTAGTTTTTAACTCTGTACTCTACTTCCTGATGATCATGTGATGATGTGGAAATGGTACTTTTTCTGGTGAAAAATTAGTATCTATTATTATTATTAATTGGGAATTCTGACAACACACTTGCAACCATGAATGGCAAGCACATGAGCTATCAATGTAATTACAGAAAAACACAATTTCCTGGAAAGAAATTGTAAAATGTCAACAACTTTCATTAGTGTGGAATGAGTAACTTACTTAAGTGAATTAATTTCCTAACTTTCTATTAAATGCCAATGGAATTACAGTTTCAGATGACTATTACTTTTATTTTCCTCATGAGTAGCACCAAGGTAATTAAATACTGATATTTCATGCTAAAATTATTAGAAAATTATCATTCTTTATGTATGTTATACAACCTAACTAGAAAAAATGTTGAGTATACTGATACAATTACATGATTAGCTTATGTGTATGTTGTCAGTGACCCTCAGGACCAATTCTAGCTCTAAGGTTTTATGAATGTGCTCATCAGGTCCCCACCCTGGAGTATAACTTAAATGTACTGTTCAGTGATATCAGGGCATGGCAATGCTGTCCTTTTAGAAGAGTGCTGTGCTTTTAGTCGTCCAAACAGGCACCCAGATAGTACTACAGCTGTGTTCCCCATGTCAGAGCCGCCGCTGGGTTGCAGTGAAGGATGTGACACATTCTGCCATTCCCAGTTACCGTGTCACCCATATGTTGTAGGAATAGCATTAAGCCTGTGGTATCTCTGTTTCTCATAGAAGCACCTGCCATTCTAACCCTAACAAGTGGTATTTAAGGTGCGTATTGGTCAGTATTCTTTGTGACATTTGCTAAAATCATGTACCTAAATATACCTCAATCAGTGATGTTTCCACCTTCGATTTACCTGAGTTTGAAATAAAATTGACATCAGGAACATAGAATTCTGAGTTCCTTGGAAAAATTTTCCACTTAAATATAGGCTAGCTTTTGTAGTGTGCATTTTCATCTTAGTAACTTCTATTTATTTTATAATCAAACTGTTGGATAATAGAAATGGTATCTCTGTTCTCCCTGACACATAAACATATTCAGGTCTCTTTGGATCATCATGCATGACTGGTGCTCAGTAAATGTTAAACAGAACCCTTTCTGTATCCTCTGGGGGTTATTGGCAGATACAGCACTGCTCCGTTATACAATTTATGCCCCAGAAGGGAACTGGCTTTGTTTGCCAATATATGGAACTTAGAGTGCTGAGTACAGAATTGTTGACTACTACATATCATTGACAGTGACTGTTAATTTCTTTTGCTTTCTTGATATAAATGAATATTATCTATCTTTGGAGGCAATCACTCCTGGGGACTTAAAACTGTGAGAAGAGCCTATGAAAAATTCTAGACTCTTTCAAGGGTTAATTTCTTGGGTACAGTTAAGGAGTTATTTCTTTCTTTCTTTTTTTTTTTTTAAGATTTTATTTATTTATTTGACAGACAGAGATCACAAGTAGGCAGAGAGGCAGGCAGAGAGAGAGGGGAGGAAGCAGGCTCCCTGCTGAGCAGAGAGTCGGACGCAGGGCTCGATCCCAGGACCCTGGGATCATGACCTGAGCGGAAGGCAGAAGCTTTAACCCACTGAGCCACCCAGGCGCCCCTAGACCCAGAAACTTTATCAGACTTAGGATTAAGCCTTTTGGCAAGACGATGCCTACTGTATAGCCTTGTTTTTATGCTATCGGCGGTTGTTGATACCCAGTGCCTGAATCTGTTAGTTCATTGGGAGATGCCAATTGATAATTTGTGAAATCTTTCATTGCTTTTTATTTAATAGCTGAAATAACATTATAAATAAATGCTTGTACTCGTCTACCATTTAGCAGAATAAGTGCTTGATTCTTTTATTTACATACCTGTTTTCAAGGTAATAAATCGACTCCCTATAATTTTTCAAAGTTGGCAAATCCATTTTCTATAAAATGTCTTTATGGGGGCGCCTGGGTGGCTCAGTGGGTTAAAGCCTCTGCCTTCAGCTCAGGTCATGATCCCATGGTCCTGGGATCGAGCCCCACATTGGGCTCTCTGCTCAGCGGGGAGCCTGCTTCCTCCTCTCTCTCTCTCTGCCTGCCTCTCTGCCTACTTGTGATCTCTGTCTGTCAAATAAATAAATAAAATCTTAAAAAAAAATGTCTTTATGAACTGGGATTAAACTATATTTGAGGGGCTTGAGTGTATTATAGTTTTCACCCCTTTTGGAACTCAAATTATTCCATTTTGCACCAGTGGGAATTTTGCTCAGTTGATTTTTGAGTTCTTTTGATTTTTGAGTTCTTTTGACATCACTTCAGTATAGTAGTCTTTGGTAATTTTTTCATTATCTGCTATGACCACAATTCCAGGTACCTTGTTGATTCTTCCACCCTCACTATGCCTTTCATCCAATAAACTCTGATTTATCGTAGTGGAAGGCTGTACACAAAACTGCAGTCTTTGTGCTAGGAGTACATATATGTTTGTCATTGTTTCTGGGACTTTTCAGGAGACAAGCACTGGGTATAGGAAAGGGCACAGAATACTGTGGTGTAAGCATCATACGAGTTCTCACTGATACTCTCAGTGAAGGATTATGTGGGTTTTTTACTTACCTTTTTAAATATTTTATCTATCTAATATCCATACCACAAATGCTGGTTCTCCAGGTGTATCCCTTATGGTAGAAGGGATTTAACATGACCCCCAGTGACCCCACTTCTGTTATTCAACCTCTGATAATCCTTTTTGCTTAACCACAAGACTTGTTTCTAATCGACAGAATATGGCAAAGGTGATGAGATGTCGCTTCTGTGATTATATTATGGAACCTAAAGTACTGTCTTGTGGGAAGACTTACTGTAGAGATTCTTACTAGTTTGATTAAATAAGTGACCATATTGAGGAAGGCACAGGGCAAGGAACTTCTGATGGCTTCTAGGAACTGCAGGCAGTCTCTAGATGCTGAGCGTGGCCTCTCAGCCACAAAACCTGAAGTCACCGGTTTTATACAGCTGTGAAGAACTGAACGCCGCTGACAGCCATTACTGTGTAAGAGGATCTTTCCCTGGTCAAGCCTTAAAAATCAGAATCCAGCTGTGGCCAACCTCTTAACTGCAACTCTACACTCATACAACAAAACCCTAGACTCATGCCTGGACTTCTGATCTGTAGAAGCTGAGATAATGTGTGCTCTTTTAAGGCCCGGCACTTTCGCACTAATTGGTTATGCAACAATAGAAAACAAATAACATCCCCATACTTACTGACTGGCTTTATGCCATTTACATAAGCAGTAGTCTTAGAATATCAATTTTAATGCTACCCACCAGTGTGATCATTGCAAACAGTAAGTAAATAAATAAATAAATATCACATGTTCTTCCCTTTTCCACACATTATCTTCAATAACCATATGGCATGTACATTATCAGAGCACACAGCTGTTTCTACAGTATACTTTTTTACCTTCAACTCTTATAAGCTCCAGGTCTGCACATTACTGTTTAATCCTCACTACCATTTCCGATTTCAAGGACTCATTACTTACTTGGGTTATCCCAAACTACTTCTCTGTGGGATTCTTCAGCAGGTGCTCACATGTTGAGTTCTTACGTGTTGAGATGAGTTTGATTATGGCATTTTTATGCTTGAAAAACCTGGTGGAGAAGAAATCCCTGGCTCAGGCTTTCCTGAGTATCTTGAGGATATTACTGCATTTTGTTTTTCTGTTATAGTGTTGCTGTTGAAAAGCCTGGTGGTAATCTCATTTTTTTCCCTTATGAGTCACTTTTGAATAGATTTCAAAGAACTTTTTCTCTTAATTTGAAGTCCTGTAATTTTAACAGACATATTTTTTAATGTTGATTGGTGTCAGTATTTTCCTGTACATGGTATGTACTTTCAATATGTTGTAGCTTCTTTTTAATTCCAGAAAATTTTTCTAGAATTATAACTTTTAATATTTTGTTATTAAAAAATTCTGTTATGTTGCTTTTATTCTGTTATGTTGCTTTTGCTTTCTTCTTCAGGGAACCCTGTTTTTCCATTTGGATCTTCTTTATATATCTTCAGTACTCACTTTCTTTTTTAATTTTTTTTCCATTTTATTTTATTTTATTTCTTTTCATTCTTCCAGCTGTACTCACTTTCTATTAAACTTTATATCATCTCATTTTTTTTCATTTATTTCTGACCTACTTTAAACATTTTTTCTTCTATTTTTCTTATCATTATCTATTATATTAATTTGCCTTTTTTTCTTTCCAAATTTGTCTAAATTTATTTATTTATTTTTTTAAATATTTTATTTATTTATTTGAGAGAGAGACAGTGAGAGAGAGTATGAGCAAGGAGAAGGTCAGAGAGAGAAGCAGACTCCCCGCGGAGCTGGGATCCCGATGCGGGACTCGATCCCTCAACTCCAAGATCATGACCTGAGCCGAAAGCAGTTGCTCAACCAACTGAGCCACCCAGGCGCCCCATGTCTAAATTTATTAAATGATTTTCTTTTTCTTTTATTTCTAATTTTTTCTTCAGTTAAAATAAATTATTTTTGAATTCCTTAATTCTGATTTATCTTTAGACCTAATATAAATTTGTTAATGTCTTTGAGGTTATTTGAAAGAATAAAGTACAATTTTGATATGTTTTGTGGCCATACATTTCTGGCATGCTTTTTATGTTTGTAGGAATCGTACATGGTCTATATTCTGTTTTGAGTTATAATAACTGCATAAAATTTGACTTTGATCCTTTTCTGGTGCTCGTTCATAAAACTCATGTTTTCTAAACTTTTAGAAGGAGGCATGGTTCATATGGGGTTTTTTAATTCACATAGTTCTCTATTTCTTTTTTTTTAATTTGGTAAACTATTTGATATATCGCTTTTGTTACTTCTTGGCTTTCAAACCTTCTCTCTTATTTTTACTTTTCTCTCTTTGTTTATATTGTCACTTTTCTGTTCTAATTTTGATTCTACTTTTGGTAATTTTTCCTTGGTGTGACAGTCATCTCTGAAAAGGATTTTTGGTCAATTTTGAGAGAGCATTGCTCTTCAGAATTTACAGTGAATGCTCGGTACCTACCAGCTACTAGATTAGAAAGATACTCTTATTTTCTTTTTTTTATTATTATTTTTAAATTTAAATTCAATTAATTAACATAAAATTATTATTAGTTTCAGAGGTAGAAGTCACTGATTCATCAGTCTTATATAATACCCAATGCTCATTACATCATGGGCCCCCCCCATAATGTCCATCACCCAGTTACCCTAACCCCCTACCCCTGTCCCCTCCAGCAACCCTCAGTTTGTTTCCTATGATTAAGAGTCTCTTATGGTTTGTCTCCCTCTCTGGTTTGGTCTTATTTTATTCTTTCCACTCTTCCCCTATGATCCTCTGTTTTGTTTCTTAAATTCTACATATGAGTGAGATCATATGAGCACTGTCTTTCCTGATTGACTTATTTCGCTTAGCATAACACCGTCTAGTTCCATCCGCGTCATTGCAAATGGCAAGATTTCTTTTTTCTCTCTTCCTCTTCTCCTTCTTCCTCCTCTTCTTCTTCTTCTTCTTCTTCTTCTTCTTCTTCTTCTTCTTCTTCTTCTTCTTCTTCTTCTTCTTCTTCTTCTTCTTCTTCCTCTTCTTCTTCTTCTTCTTCCTCTTCTTCTTCTTCTTCTTCTTCTTCTTCTTCTTCTTCTTCTTCTTCTTCTTCTTCTTCTTCTTCTTCTTCTTCTTCTTCTCCTCCTTCTTCTTCTTCTTCTTCTTCTTCTTCTTCTTCTTCTTCTTCTTCTTCTTCTTCTTCTTCTTCTTCTTCTTCTTCTTTTGATGACTGAATACTCTCATTTTCAACTGTTGATCTCAAATTGGCCTGTCATGTTTTCCAGTGAATACCATTTAAATGTTTTGGGGTTCTCCTATTTTCAGATTTGTCACATACCCCATTGCTTTTCTCCTCTTCATGTGAACAATGTGCTGACACAGATGCAGGCCGCCAACATTTATGTTTTGTGGTTCTTGGAGAATCCTTGTGACCTAGTTTTGTTATGAGTCTTTCCTAGTGGTTTGGATTTGCTATTTAGTTGCCCAGTTTGTATTTGTCAGAACATTCAAGATTTCAATGCTATCACCACTCCCTCTACCTTCCAAAAATTCTCTGTTCTATGTGTTGCATCAGAAACCCAAATTTCTTAGTTTTCTCCTGCACATTCTCTATGACTATTTGAGTCCATTAAACATACACCAAACCTTCAAGTCCTTCCACTCTTCTCTATTGCTGATGTTTCTGAATCCTTTCCTATGCAGTCAGAATCCTAGGATTAATCAATCACTTTGAAATAATCAATAGTGCTGTCATTTCCCTAGTTTCTTGTTTTTTCCTAAACAATTCCTGTCAATGACCTTTTTGTATTTTAAGCTGACTTTAATGCTTTTTAAATTTTTATATGTATATACTTATTCATATATATTTTATATATATATATATCAAACATCACCCAAAATTGAGAGTTGATAGACGCAATTAGACACATAATTTACAAGCTCTTTCAAACGTTAAGGACTAGTTTTTAATGTGCACTGGCAATTCTTTTTTTGTCTTAGCACTTACTCAGATTTTTCGTAGCAATCTAAATCACCAACAGTCTTCAGAAGCCCTCTAGTCTCCCCTCTCAGCTATTAACAGATTATATTTTTCACAAATTCTGAAGGAAAATAGACTCTATCATACAATCTCTTTTTCTTATTTCTAACACTAACTTTATTCACGCTAATTCTTTTTAAAATTTTCTTGCCATCCTTTCTTTTCAGTACCCCCGTGCACGCATTTTCAATGTATAATAACATTCCATGACCATGCAACCCTACAGTTAACCCTAACCCTAGCTGTAACCATACCCCTCATTTTCTGTTTGCTTCTCAATACATTGTCATAAGGCCTTAATCTCTCATCATTCTGCTGAAAATACATTCCCTAGTATCTCCCTTAGTTTCCTAAGAAATAAGTTCTATGGACTTTGTTCCTTCACAACACTTTGTTTGTATTTAATACAAGGGTTTATTTCACTTATCAAATTCAATTCTTTACTTCTGTATATTTCTGTATATTCAGTACTTTAATTGTGTGTTTAAATAAAAAGGAGCAGAGATCTTCTGTAGCACGTTTTTCCATTAATTATTCTTTTTTTTTAAACTTTCTTTGCTTCCTTAGCAGTTATCTTCTCCATTCTTTTTTTAATTGAGAGAGCACAACAGAAGAGTGTGAGAGAGAGAGAGAGAGAGAGACCATGAGCAAGAGGAGGGAGGCAGGAAGTGGATGTGGAGGGGAAGAAGCAGACTACCTGTGGAGCAGGGAACCCAATGTGGGGCTCAAAGCCAGGACCCCAGGATTATGATCTGAGCCAAAGACAGCCACTTAACCTACTGAGGCACCCAGTCCCCTTCCACATTCTTTTTTTTTTTTTTAAGATTTTATTTAATTATTTGACAGACAGATATCACAAGTAGGCAGAGAGGCAGGCAGAGAGAGAGAGAGGATGAAGCAGGCTCCGCGCTGAGCAGAGAGCCCGACACAGGGCTCGATCCCAGGCCCCTGGGATCATGACCTGGGCCGGAAGCAGAGGCTTTAACCCACTGAGCCACCCAGGCGCGCCCCCTTAAATTCCTTTTGATGCTCTCTCTCTTCCATTTTTATCCCCCACTCCCAGACTTTGCTGATCCTCAGCTGTCTTTCCAGTGGTTTTTATATTCTTATTTTACAGAGTCTTCATCTTTCATGCATTGAATTTTGCCTTCTTTTCCATGTACATTCTTCATTGCCTTAATTCGGAACTTCATCTTATCTGGCTAACACTGTTTTACCTAGCAATACTTGTAACCTTTGTATCTCAGTTAAATAATGTGATTATTTCTTCAGCACCTTCATATTCTAATATATCAAATATAATATCAGAATGAGTAGGTACTGAAGAGTATTTCTTTGGAATTCTTAAGTATAGAGTAGCATCTATATGTTAATTTCTAGAAACTTAATATGCAGATAATTTTATGATGCTGTTTCATTGTCAGATGTTTGAGCTTCACTTGTATGTACTTTAAATGTTTTGTTCTAATGATTTTTATAGACACATTAATTTACATGTGATGTAAGAATTTGGAATATACTGAATCATGTATCTTTCTTGAAGGAAAAAAAATAGTTGTAATTTAATTTGTCATGAAAATCATGTTTCTGTAATGGGTGAAATAAGTTTAATGAACTATTTAATGGGAGAGCTTTTCTCAGCTAAAGCATATTTTGAGAAATGTGAGAAACCATTATTATAAATCCACATAATACTTCATTAAGACTATTAACAGAAAACACATTTTTCATCTTTAACGATGCAACATGAATAATTTCATCTATTTTTTCTTTAATCTTTGTTATTAGTTCAGAATAATTGTGTTGATTCCAGAGAAACCTCTAGGAGAATATTATTACTTCTTCTACTTGTCATTTAATCACGCCTTGGAGATATCTACTTAAACATCTTCTATATTTTCAGAAGTGGATTCTGAGTTCATATCTTTATATTCTCCTGGCTACCCGTTGTTCTTCTGGGAAAATGCTGATCTCCAGAGTTCTTACTCCTTGGTACATATATCATGGCCTTTTCTCTTTACTGACCCCTGCATGGGAGCTCTACTTTATTTCACCAAGAAATGGGAAAAACGTCTGCATTAACTGGGCCCTTATCAGCAGAGCTCTCCAGCATCATTGGATAATGTGGAATCCCCAAATA
This sequence comes from Mustela erminea, assembly GCF_009829155.1. Taxonomy (NCBI): domain Eukaryota; kingdom Metazoa; phylum Chordata; class Mammalia; order Carnivora; family Mustelidae; genus Mustela; species Mustela erminea. The sequence continues at coordinate 104,716,187 of NC_045617.1, read as the reverse complement.
TCTCTTTGGCTTTTGTAGTGGTCTCTTGTTCTTCAGAAGCTAAAAGCCAATACTTGAAGGTGAGCAGGGGCAGACCTTAAATCACCCCCTTCAGCTGGATATTATGCAGATAGATACCAGAGGTAGATAAAAGCCTTTGCAATTTCCTTTTTTTTTTTTTTTTTATCTCTTTCGAGTTGCACCTGATAGGACTATATGAATACAAAGAAACCTATACTAATAGAAGGAGTACAAGAAAGGAATGACAAAATATTCGGTTTATAACCTTTTCTGATGTATGAAAATTAGAAATATGTTCTGTTTACAATGGAATTTGGTCCATGGTTACATCTTTTTTTTTTTTTTTTTTTTTGGTTACATCTTTCTTGATGATATTCATTTTTATCTCCTTAATTGTTTCCATAAGCTAATATTAAATTTGACAAACAACTGATGTGGTTAGGTACGTTTGTGTAGCCTATCACTAGCCTATAAAATAGAAGCCTCTCTATATAGTTGACCACTGAATCTACATTTTTCAGGATTCTTTTGATTACAAGTGACAGAAATTCAAACTGTGCTAGCTTAATCATAGAGAGATTTAAAGGAGGATTTAAAGAGTATCCCATATGCTTAAAGGAAGGATTGAACATTCAAGTTTTGGGACATGAAGGGATCAAGCTGGGCTCAGCACAATTAGTAGACAAGACTCAAAGAGCACGAGAACTCTGTTTATCTCCTCTCTATTTTTCTCCAAGTTTTAGCTCTATTCTCTCCTATATATACCTACTTCATACATATGGCTGGAATAAAGGGTGCTTTGAGCTCTGAGTTTCCTATTTAGAGTTCATTCCAGAGGATATACACTCTTGTCCGGTTTTCTAAAAATTGCCAAGAAGAACAATGACTTACATTGGCTAGGTCATGTGTCTATCCCTATACAAGTTAAATGTGCAAAGGTAGATGTGGTAGTGAGAAAATATGAAGTAGTTCCCCTAAATGGAAAAGTCCAACACAGAATATATTCACTGGACATTCTTAATGTTTATCCTTTAAATTCCCTTTTTCTCAACCCAGACCAAGACACAACATGCCTTATATTAATAAATATGTAAAATCTCGGGGCGCCTGGGTGGGTTAAAGCCGCTGCCTTCGGCTCAGGTCATGATCCCAGGGTCCTGGGATCGAGCCCCACATCGGGCTCTCTGCTCAGCAGGGAGCCTGCTTCTTCCTCTCTCTCTGCCTGCCTCTCTGCCTACTTGTGATCTCTGCCTGTCAAATAAATAAATAAAATCTTTAAAAAAAATAAATAAAATAAAATAAAATCTCCCCAATAATGTTTCTATAATACACAGTAGTATTGTGTCTTAGCTTCTTCAATAAACTAAGCGTTGTTTTTTTGCCCTTTTCCTTGTCAGAAGACTGCTTTTAATAATCTTTAGTGATTTGTTGATTGGGCCAGAATCCAGCTCCAGTTCTGGAATTCCATTAGCTCCCTCTTAAGGGATGAGTCCAACTTTGACTCAGTTACCTCCTAAAGTAGCTGTTTGAATGGTAAATTTTCAGTTCCCATTGGCTGTAAAACAATTTTTTTTTTTCATTTTAAATCAACAGATGAATACCCTCAGTTGTTCTTGATTTATTGCAGTTCTGAGATTTAATTTTTTGAATTATTTCCAATAATAGCAATAACATTTCTATTTACCCTTAATATTTTGCTTAAATTAGATATTTAAATCTGATTCTACATACATAAAAGAGAGGAAAAGTAACTTTAAATGCATATAATTTTTAAAAATTTTCCCTCAAAAGTGTGTGAAAAGTTATAAACATCTGAATTTGGCAATAAAAAAACCTGAAACTAGCTACAAATAAGAAGAGACAAATAAAGAAACAAAGGAACAATTTAATTGTATAGTTTTACATTATTAGTAATGAAGATACTTAAAAGATAAATAAAGATAACTCAAAATTAAATAACTTGTTGAAAAGCTTTACCATTATATATGTTTAACTGATTTGGGAAGGTCCCTCCCTTCCTTCATCTGCTTTAACAGAGCACTTTATTTCATTATTCTGTGTTATTCAGTTTTAGTTTTACACAGTTCCATTTAAGACACTTTGGTAAATTATTATTCCCCCAAATGTCTCTCTTTTATAGCATATTTTTCAACCTTTTCAAATTCACTGTTTAGGTACAATTTCAATACACAAGAAAAATCTCTTGCCCATTTTATATTAAGAAAATATTTTAATCCTCTTTATTCTTCAAAGATGAAGCCTAACTTTTCCCTAGAAGATTTTCCAACTAAGTTCTTCTACAACACCAGGGAACTCTATTTTTACATCCCTTTTTCATAATTATACATTCCTCAGTATACCTCTGGGTAAATGTGACATGGCTAGCTATTAGGTAAAAATTAGCTATTAGGCATAAGTTTAAAAAATACATCACCTTAACATTTGGTCTTCATGACTGTATTTGGTCAGTGTCTCAAAAGGGAAAAAGAGCACAATCAAAGGTAATGATTAACAGATGTTCATTGAAGAGGGCATTTACACAGTATGGTCAGTGTTAAGGGAAACAAGGAACAATGAGATGTCCAGGGACAGTAATAATGAGGAGCCTTACTACTCCTGAGTCCAAAAGGCCAAGGAAAGAGAGAGAGAGACTTTGAGTTGTGGAAGATGGTTGCCAGACAAGAGCTGTGTCCTGTGATAGAGGAACATAGCGCCAAATGAATGTGCAGCTAGGAGGGAGCCCAGAAAATACACGCTCTGGTTTCTCTGGCCTGTTCTCCAGTTATTTCAGTTGTCTCTCATTGGCCAAATCCAATCAGAAACCGAAAGGAAAGAACACGGAGACCTCAGGTTCCAGACTTCCACAGAGAATCTCAGGGCACAGACCAGGACAAAGAAAAATTTTTAGGGTATCTGAATGGACAAATGGAGACTATCCAGAACAATAGTTAATATACAACATTTCAGTCCAGTTTGTTATCATAAAATATAACCACAAACATGAGGTCACTGCTTGAGTTTCATCACATATTTGTTTGAGGAAAACAGTATCTCTGATGCTGCCTATTTGGCTCATTTAAACATCTGTAAAAATCTATAGGTTTTCTCTTCATTAATCCTCATGGTTATAGAGACCATTTTCTTCAATCCTTGTGCCTAATATAATAACTGCCCTTGATATGTTCTTTGATGTTATTCCATCAAAACTTTGATTCCATCAAAGGGTATATAATAGGTTTGGCTTAAGAATGAAATAAGATAATGGATATAAGACATTTAGCATGGTTATTGGCACATCACGAATAATCAGTAAATATTGATTAACATGTTTTTGGCTTTTCTTGAGGAATGCTACAGTCAACCGCATTATAAAACATGTCTCTGAAGGTATTGCTGCATGGAGTTGAGAATCTTTCTGTGTAGTGCCATAAAAAGTTAATTTCACATGTTTTTATGTATTTTATAGTACTTGTAAATCTATTTATTGTAAATATATGCTTTTTTCATATTAGGAATATTACAAATTTTAACATCATCTTTCAATTAGCTTTGGCCACAAGAAAGCTCATTGTCGAACATGCTAGATCAGAAAACTTTTGGTGTCTCTGTGGTTGGCACATCTATAGGCACTAATTTTTAACCTATTTTGTAGTGTTTCGTACAGCATTTTATGGTATGATTTTATTTGTAAAAGTTCCTTTGTAAAATTAAAGGAGATTTTTGAACATATCAATGAATACACTTTCCTGAGACTCAGGTTTTAGTTATGTGCAGACTTCAGAAGATGTCTGTCTTGCTTCCATCCATCTTAGTATAAGCATTAGAAATACATTTAATACTTACCAAATTGGAAAGATCCTCAACTATTGTAGCTATTTTTCTAAATTTATGCATGCAACATTAAATTTTTCTTAGAACTTTCTGCAGTGACAAATATTAAGAGACAATTTAAAATTTTTGAATTCTTGATAACTGTTAATACATGAGTCCAGGCTGTATTTGATAAGACTAAATATGTAATAGCTGCCAACAAGATTTCTAACTTGTATTCTGGTGATTGTTAGTTAAAATAAAGCATCCTTTTTTAATGATCATATCTTACAAGAATGGTTAATAGGACAGGATATCAAAGAAAAATCATTTTTCATTTAAAATGTGATATTAAAAAAGCCATAGCATACTAAAAAACATGGTGAAATAGATATCCTCATACAGAGAAATCCAAGACCTAAATTCACAGTGGACAGACAGTTATGGATCATGGTGAATAATTGTTTCTGCTTAGTTCATGGTGCAAAGCAATTGTTTTTAAATATGCTGCACAGAATTTAAGGGTAGACTTTGCCACAATGATTATCATCCTTTTGCAAGTTAGTGGGGAATGAAGTTTGCCTATGGAGAAGTAAGATATTAATGGGAAAGATTTTGAGAAGACATCAGTTAAAAATATAGCTGACTTCTTCTCTATGAGCAAGTCTCCCAACAATGACATACAAAAATGTTCCCTTTTAGTAGCAAATGCAAAAAATATTGATTTTCTCTAAAGCATGTCATTTGCCATTTTGCTTCAAAGCACTTTAAAACCTTTTAACACCACGGAAGTAGAAACTAGGGTACATTAAGTGTACTTTCTGTGGTGTAATTTTCTTCAGAATATTAGATCTTATGTATAGAATAATTATTACATTTCATGCACACTTTCATGAATTTAGTAAATTTTTCTTTCAATTCCTGTCATGACTTCTGTGGTATAAATAATCACAAAGAAGTTGTCCTATTTCCCTTCTTCTGATAAAGAGTAAATTATAAATTAAAAGTATTTGCTTTTAAAAGTCAGATCATTAGCGATTTCATCTTTATTTTGAGGAAAAGTGTTAAAACTTCTGTAGGTACCAGAGATGAAGTCATATTTGACGGTTTTAAAGCTTGATAATTTAAATAATCAAACCTGCTTTACATAAATGATAACATAAGTATATTTTAAATCTCTGATAAATCTGTGCACCTCTGATAAATATGTTAAGAACCTCCATAATATATAAGCTTTTATAAATATAAATATTTATTTATATTTTACTCCCCAAATATGTTTATTTTATACTGTTGTTCATTACTTATATGTTACTTTATGATATTGGTCATAAGATTCTAAATCTATCACTTGGAATTCCCGTTACAGCTGTATTATGTTCATAAAATATGCCAAGGTGTTATGTGGTCATAATGAATTACAAAACTGCTGAAGACTACTTTAGGTGATTTTGCAAAAAGGTGTCATGCAAATATTCTTAGCAGCATTTATGAAGTCACTTTGCTGAAGACAACTAAAAATGGCATTGTAATTATGTTATATAGGTATCTTCAAATGTGTGTAAGATGTATTTTTCCTCATGTTTTAGACATTTAGAAAGATAAATGTCGTATTTCTTAATTTTTTTAATGAGGGAGACACCGTGCCTGTTGATGTACATTTGTTATGTATTCGATTTGTGCACCAAGCTCATATTGCTTTATGACCTTTCTCTTACTAGACTGTCACATATTCATTCGTCAATGCATTCCTTCTGTCAGTTAATTAATAGAGCACCTACTCTGTGTTGAGCTGCCAAGTGTCAAGGTCGTTAATTAGGACAGTAAGTCAGAAGGTAACATTTATATTTTTATTCACTTATTATGACAGTGCAATCAAGGGGCCAAAAATGGTGCCAGCCACTTTTCTTCACAGAATAACACTGTGGGAAGATTAAGTGGATGCAATACAGATAATGTTGCGTTCACACGAAGGAGCCCCAACAAAGACTCCTGACTTTTTGTGGATGCGGAGGCCTGGGTAGGGAGTGAGGAAGATGGAGAAAGGCCAGAAGTGGAAACTACTGAATCAAAACTGGGAAAATACTCATTGAAGACCCCAGAAAAGTAATTCTTTGTCAAGATGCCTGGGACTAGAAATGCAGGTGTGTGTGGAGGAGCATGACTGGCCGGGTGGGCCTTAGTCCTTGACTGCAACTTCTTCCAATAAACTGCAATTCAGTAGCTGTGCACCAGCTCTGGTGTGGGAATGGCAGCTTCTCGATCGACATGAAACCTGCCAGGAGAAGACTTGTACTTGCCCATGGTCAGGCCTCAAAGATCATACATAAGATTTTGACCCGGAGCTAGACTTCTTGCTATGTGATGTGCACTAATAAGAATAAAAGGACATACTTGCCCTTCAGAAAATGAAATTTTGTCAGATATAACATTTTTTTTAAAACCAAAAATGCATTCTTTGGTAATAAATTCTATAACTGATACAAGATGTCCCACAAGACCTTGATGTAAATCTTCACTTGCTTATTTATTTATTTGTTCACTCAGCAAGTACTATTAAACACCTCCTTTATTTTAGTCACCCTGTCAGGCCCTGGAGATGCTACTGAACATAATAGACTTGCTGTCTGGACATACACCATTAAGTTTCTGTTATTTACAGAATTACGTTAAGATCCTTTAATCTAAAGCATTTGAATCTCTTAATTGTATGACCCCAAACTAATTCTCTACTGAAAGGACTTCTAAATGAACACCTGGCGTAAAACCCTTCCCCCCACTTCACCACAACCAACACAACCTATTGATCGTTTAATACAAATTAGTGATTCGTTTCATGTGCCTTGACTTCCTAGAACCTTTCATGAACATCTCCTTAACTCCCAACTTCACCATCTGGCAACATCTCTCCATCTTCACGCAACTCTTGTTATTCCTTATCATAATGTGTATTGTATTAATTATTCCTTCATCTTCTTACTGTATAGAATCCTAGATCTGTTGAGATTAGACTGTTTCTGCCTTTTGGAATCTTGTTACAGCATGTTTGTCAGTGCTGTGTGTATACTAAGAACACAATATGTATCAGTGTAATTTAATTCAGTCTAGTTTTTTAGCAGATAAAGAACACTCATTTAACCAAAAAGTTAGTTTGCAGTACATGAGGGCTAACAAATATAGGGGGTTTAGATGAACATAGATATTCTAAATTAATTTCATTAATAAAACATATTGAGATGTGGGACAGGAACCATGCACACATGGACTATGTACACACAGAAATGAGAACTAAAGTAAACAATAACAACAAAAAAGTCCACATACAAAACTGATCAAAGATAAAGAAAAATCTCTCATTGCTCTGAAAAGAGAGAAATTAGTTATTGCTAGGCCACTGATATGGTGTTATGTGTAAGTCAGAGCATGCGTATAGCCTTCTGGGTCTGGAAACTGAACGCAGGGGCTCTATTACCTACAGAAAGGCAATAGATTACCTTAATCAAGTCTTTCTTAATATTCCCATTGGCCGATCTGGAATTGTATAAAGCATAAATTGCATAAATCCTGGGACAAGAAGAGTTACCAGCTAGGAAGTTAGGATCAGAAAAATCATACCATTCAGGCAAGAAAGATTTTAATCCTTATAGGAGTTAGGGTGGAGGAAAATCCACCTATATGAAATTGAAACCCCAATCCTGTGCTAAAAAAGTTGAGATCTCGATATATATTCATATGGTACATGAACCATAAGCCATTAACATCATCATAAAATGTAAATATTTATAAATATTTGTATAGTATAGTATAAAAATGTCTGACTCTCACTTTCTCTCAGTGTCTCTCTCCCTGCCATTTTTTCTCTCTTACACACACACACAAGCTCATTTTAAATGATTACAGGAAGAAAATAATGTAATCAAAATAATAATTTAAAATAAGTATGGAGGGGCACCTGGGTGGCTCAGTCGTTAAGCAGCCGTCTTCCTCTCAGGTCATAATCTCAGGGTCCTGGGATCGAGCCCCGCATCTGGCTCTCCTCTCAGTCTGTGGTGAATCTGCTTCTCCCTCTCCCTGTGTGATCTCTCTTGCTTTCTCTCTCTCAAAGAAGTAAATTTAAAAATTAAAAAAAAAAAAAAAAGAACCTTTAGCTTGGACAGGGTCCATTGGCTTAAAAGAATCAAGTCCAAGCAGAAGAATCATTGAGTTTAATATATTGTGTTCTGCTTCTGGTATAAGAAGTTTCCTTTCAAATATATAGTTCCTTTTACATTTTCTAATACAACTTAGTGGGTATGAAGAAGGACTTGAAATTTGAATTTCCTGTTTTCTCTTCTAACAGATCCATGTCTGTTTCACAGTTGAGGATTTCAGAAAAGCAGGTAGGAATACTACCTATAGTCAGTTGAAAAGTAACCTGAGGAGTCTGCTTAAATGACCCAATCTTTTAACCTGTGTTCATCAGATTAATGCTATTTATGTGAGCTAATCAAATTAACTTTCTTCTTAGTCTACTGCTGAATTAGTATCTACCCTTAGGGAATTAAGACATATCCTTCTAGAATGATTAGGACTTTCCATATTATATACAGGAAAATACGAAACAATACAACAGTTGTTTTTTTAAAATATTCTATTTATTTATTTGACACAGTGAGAGAGGGAACACAAGCAGGTTGGGTGGAAGAGGGAGAAGCAGGAAGGGAGCCCGATGCGGGGCTCAATTCCAGGACCTTGGGATCATGATCGGAGCAGAAGGCATACACTTAACGACTCTACCCAGGTGCCCCCGGTAGTTGATTTTTTTTTCTTACCTTGAAATTATAAATTTATTTAAATTTCTTAATGATCAAAGAATTATATTTTTAAGTCTGCAAAAACTGTAAGAAAGTTACAGCAAATTTTTTTGAGCAAAAATTTTACCATTTTTAAAAAAATTTTTAAATTTTTTTAAATTTTTTATAAACATATATTTTTATCTCCAGGGGTACAGGTCTGTGAATCACTAGGTTTACACACTTCACAGCACTCACCATAGCACATACCCTCCCCAATGTCCATAACCCCACCCCTCTTCTGCTAACCCCCCTCCCCCCAGCAACCCTCAGTTTGTTTTGTGAGATTAAGAGTCACTTATGGTTTGTCTCCCTCCCAATCCCATCTTGTTTCATTTATTCTTCTCCTACCCCCTTAACCCTCCATGTTGTGTCTCCACTTCCTCATATCAGGGAGATCATATGATAGTTGTCATGAAGGACCTCAATGTGAGATAGGAATCCATCAAAATCCTTGAGGAGAACACAGGCAGCAACCTCTTTGACCTCAGCCGCAGCAACATCTTCCTAGGGACATCGCCAAAGGCAAGGGAAGCAAGGGCAAAAATGAACTATTGGGATTTCATCAAGATCAAAAGCTTTTGCACAGCAAAGGAAACAGTTAACAAAACCAAAAGACAACTGACAGAATGGGAGAAGATATTTGCAAATGACATATCAGATAAAGGACTAGTGTCCAGAATCTATAAAGAACTTAGCAAACTCAACACCCAGAGAACAAATAATCCAATCAAGAAATGGGCAGAAAACATGAACAGACATTTCTGCAAAGAAGACATCCAGATGGCCAACAGACACGTGAAAAAGTGCTCCATATCACTCGGCATCAGGGAAATACAAATCAAAACCACCACAAGAGATATCACCTCACACCAGTCAGAATGGCTAAAATTAACAAGTCAGGAAATGACAGATGCTGGCAAGGATGCGGAGAAAGGGGAACCCTCCTACACTGTTGGTGGGAATGCAAGCTGGTGCAACCACTCTGGAAAACAGCATGGGGGGTCCTCAAAATGTTGAAAATAGAGCTACCCTACGACCCAGCAATTGCACTACTGGGTATTTACCCTAAAGATACAAACGTAGTGATCCAAAGGGGCACATGTACCCGAATGTTTATAGCAGCAATGTCCACAATAGCCAAACTATGGAAAGAACCTAGATGTCCATCAACAGATGAATGGATAAAGAAGAAGTGGTATATATACACAATGGACTACTATGCAGCCATCAAAAGAAATGAAATCTTGCCATTTGCAACAATACCGGGATAGTTGATTTTTAAGCAGCTGGAGCCTTGAGAAAACTAGATAACATCTAGGAAGCAGAAAAGCAATTAGCTGTTTTAAGCTGGAAATAAATATATGCCTCTTTGTTTGTTTGTCTGTTTGTTTTAAAGATTTTATTTTTAACTAATCTCCACACCCAACATGGGGTTTGAATTTACAAACCGGAGGTCAAGATGCACATATTCTACCAAGTGAGGCAGCCAGGTGCCCCTAAATGTGTATTGAGAATGTAGGTCACTGGGGTCAAAGAACTTTGTTTCATGTGCTTCGCTATCTCCAGTGTCTTGAACAGTGGCTGGCACATAGGAAATACTCTATAACCAGTTCTCGAAAGATTATGTCCTTATCAAGCATAAGCTCATATATTGATTTCATGACATGGTATAGAGAGGAACAAGTCCTATAAAGAACAAACATCTGTAGTTTAGACATATAAACACAGCTTACAAGAGATTTACATGACATTTAAATAAGAGATTTGCTTTAGAAATTCAGGATTCTATGTGATAGCATCATTTTGGCTTATTTAAGATTTTTAAAAAATTCTAAAGTATAAGAATATGGCTGACATAAAGTGTTAGTTTCGTGATTATTCAAAAAAGCCAAAGAACTATCTTCTAAGTAAAAGCAGCAGATTAAAAAAAAAAAAAAAAGTTATCTTCCTACATGTCACTATACTGAGTAAATAATCATCTACCTTTACAAATGACTATATGATCTTATCCTGTAGTACTCTAGAAACTTTTATTCAGACAGTCATACGTGCTGAGCAAGTTAGTGTTTGGGTTTGAACTGTGGATATAATTCAAATTAGGGCTGTTTGGTAATGATACTTTTCACTTAATGATGGTGATTTAAATGTATCTTTCCAAATCAAAATAACTTGAATTTGGAGAATGATGCCCTAGAGTTGTATAAATATGACAAAGACATGGATCAGGAAACATTTAAGGATGGTCCACACAGGATGAAAAACATTTAAAACACGACCAAAGGCTCTTTAGTTGTCTGTGAAAGGAGAATATGATTTACACACATAAATGCTGAAACATAGTGAAGAATTATTTATAGCAGAACAAATGGGACATGAATTGTATATGTGTTTAAAATTATTAAATTATTTACATTACTAAAATTATTAAAATTTAAAATTGTTAAATTATTTATGTTACTAAAATTCACATCTAATCATTTTTATCAGCATATTCTCAAGTTTCTTTGCTGTGTCTATAAAACATGGACTATCCTGTAAAATGGTAAAATGTTGGGTGATTTTTAACCTAAACCATGTTATTTGGATACTTTCAGAGACCAATATTGATTAAGCACAAATTATACCAAATCACCACATTTTAAGGGACTCACATTTTTTACTTGTTATAAATCTTCTCTAACTATGTATGCTTCCTTCAAATTCATATACTTCCCTCTAAAGAAAGTGATCCCCAGTGGGATTTTGGGATCTTGTGGCAAGCAAGAGAAATTGCTCCTTACATTTGTGGTAAGCCTTTTTATTTAAACTGTTCTAGTTCATGTATGTGTTGGCATTTACTATTGTATTTTGAAATGTATAAATTCTGAGATAAAATCTACTGGTAATGATTGGCATTTTAACACAGAATCAAAATTCTTCCTAATTGCCCAATCCAATGAATGGTTTGTTTTTCTCAAAGTCTGGGCTACCTCCGTCTATAACCTCTGCTAAAATGATCGCTTCCTCATTTCTCCATCTCTTGACTTACTCCTTCCATTCCTCACATCTCAGTCAGCAAGATGCCTTGAGAGTAAAAGCAGGTCATGCCACAGTTCACTTCCCCCATCCTCCACCCATTGCAAGTTTAGACGGTTCAAAATACCTTTCACTGCTTTTACCTCAGACCAAAATTCTCAACAGCATCATGAGTACCTAAATATTTTTTCCGCGTTTGTCTCCCTTCCAGCTGCATTTCTTACACTTCCAAAGGGAATTTCTTGCTATTTATCAAACTTGTCATGCTCTTGGGGTTTCCTCATTTGTCATTCTTTCTGCCCGCAAAGTCTCCATCAGAACTCTCTCACCTTCCGTCCCTGCCCCAGCTCCCCATACATCCCATCTCTGTTTCAATGCTAGGGCCCAGGAAGAGTTTTCTAATGACTCCAGTTTCACATTTCCATGGAATCCTAAACTTCTCCTAGCACGATTCTTGGTGTATAATTGTCATTTGATATGTATTTGGGGATTAAGCAATTTATTTTTTAAAAATCTAGCTTTCTTTTGTTTTTTCCGAAACTCGTCCTTTGTCGGTCTTCCTTCTTTTCTCTTCTAAATATAAGTGCTCCTCAGACTTCTCTTCTGGGCTTTTTTTTTTTTTTTTCCCCTTAACCTTCTCCCTTAGTAATTTCTTGACTCTAAGTAGCACTTCTATGTAGAAAATTGCTGGAGCTGTATTTTCATATGTGTCTCTCGGTGTCTATATATGCGTGGCTACTAGATTTCTCCATTTGGAGGGCATCTGAAATAGAATATACGACAAATTTCCCTCTAAAACTTTTGCTTCTGTCTTCCACAGTTTTATTAATGATACAATATATTTTCAACCCTCTGGATGTATACTATATTTTGATTACTAATTCACGTTCCTTTCTTCATATTCCCCCAGCTGAATAATTTTCCAGGTCTTAATGTGGATACCACCCAGTCTCTCTTTCACTTCCTCTCCGCTTCTATCTTTGTGACCACCATTTTACTTTATGTTCCACTATCATTTATCAAGGTTACACCAACTTCCAATGGGCTCCTTCATCTTTAGTTTTTCCCCACTCCACTACATCTTTCCCAATCTTCCCTGTTGAGCTTTTTTATGTCCCTGTCTTCTTTCCATGCCCAGCTTCTTCCTCCCTGTTCAAGATTCAGCAAAAACATCAAACTTCCTGAATTTCCCAATATGGAAACAATTTCTTCTTCCTTTGAATTCTTGTAACACTTAATATACTTCTGTTATGGCATTTGCCAGTTTCTTTTAAAAAGTTTTACAGCTGGGAGGCCTGAGTGGCTCAGTAGTTTAAGCTCCAGTCATGACCTATGATCCTGGGATTGAGTCCGGCTTCGGGCTCCTTGCTCAGTGAGGAGCCTGCTTCTCTTTCTGCCTCTGCCTGCCACTCTGCCTGCTTGTGCGGTCTCTCTCTCTCACAAATAAATAAATAAAATCATTAAAAATATATATATATATATATATATATGAAAAATAAAAAGTATAACAGTTTATGTACATTCCCTTTTCCCCATATAAGTTTCCTGAGGAAGTACTTATATCTGGGGTTCACTTTGTATCCCCCATACATTTCACAAGTTCTATGTGCTAACAATGTGTTTAGTAAGTAAATGAATTGATTTCTTCCTGATTTTACATAAATATGTATTTGAATGGCATTTAGTTTATGACAACATATTGATATTACAGTTAATAGTTAATTCTAAAACACTCTCTCCCCACCACTGTTTTCTTGAATACTCATCATTGTCTGTTTTGTTAAATTGAAAGTGGTCTTCTTTGATAGAGTTCTCTGTAAATTCCAAATGGCATTATTTAATTCTACAGACATAGCTTGATATTTTTATGGTTGAATAAAGCTCTGTTCCCTTGTTCACCACTGTCCTTTGATGATTGCTGAAATGAGTACCTGAAGTGTTGTCTCTTCCTGTCTGTTTATACAGGAAGAATATTTTTTGATCTGCAACTGTGGTCTCTCCCTGTGCAATCTGCCCAAATTTGTTTAACTTTATTTTAATGGCAACAAACACAAGAGTAGAATACTAAAGAATGACTTAATACTGAATTCCCAAACGCAGAACAGCAAGCAGCTCTATGAATTCCTACTGATTAAGAAGGGGATTCGTACTCAAGTCAGGAATAGGATGGAGATGAAAATAGTACTCAAATGCAAACATAAAGAGATGTGAGGACAAGAGTAATTTGAGGATCAAGAAACGAGGGAGTTCAGACCCAGTTGTGGCATATGAAAGTAGAAAAATATGCAGGGACTAGTCGTTCAGAGATTCCTCTCAAGTGGCCCTGGTGATCGGCCCTGCCCTTTCATCTTCACAAAGCAGATGTAATCTTAGTGCCCACAAAAAGAGAACTAAGGCTAGGTGAATTGCCCATTCTATTTAAGAAACAGAGCTGCTGGAATTAGTTTACAAACATTTCATTAGAAAAATAACGTTTTTTTTTTAAAGATTTTATGTATTTATTTGACAGAGAGAAATCACAAGTAGATGGAGAGGCAGGCAGAGAGAGAGAGAGGGAAGCAGGCTCCCTGCTGAGCAGAGAGCCCCATGCGGGACTTGATCCCAGGACCCTGAGATCATGCATGACCTGAGCCGAAAGCAGTGGCTTAACCCACTGAGCCACCCAGGCACCCCACGTTTGTTTTTTTTTTAAAAACAAGATTTATTTCATGCAAGTACTGATGAAGTATTATTAATCATGAAGAAACACATTAATAGAGAGGAAAGGATATAAAGGAAGACTGTAGCTTCTGGTGTATTCTATACTTAGAGGATGAGTTGATAAACTTTGAAATAAATATGCCCAATATTATTGAAGTTTATTTTCACCTAATTTTAAGCTGTTCTTGGGTTTACTCTGTTAAAAATGTCCCTGGGAAACCTGGATGGCTCAGTCGGTTAAGAGTCTGCCTTTGGCTCCGGTCATGATCCCAAGGTCCTGGAATCGATCCCACGTCGGGCTCCCTGGTGAGCAGGGAGCCTGCTTCTCCCTCTACTCTCCACTTGTGCTCTCTCTCTCTCTTACCATCTCTGTCCCTCTCAAATAAATAAATAAAATCTTTTTTTAAAAAGTCCCTAAAATAGGGGCGCCTGGGTGGCTCAGTGGGTTAAAGCCACTGCCTTCGGCTCGGGTCATGATCCCAGGGTCCTGGGATCGAGCCCCAAGTCAGGCTCCCTGCTCAGCAGGGAGCCTGCTTCCTCCTCTCTCTCTGCCTACTTGTGATCTCTGCCTGTCAAATAAATAAATAAAATCTTTAAAAAAAAAATGTCCCTAAAATATTTTTCTTAAAATGTCCCCAGTTTTATGAAAAGCACTTGCTTTGCCACAAATTATATTTTATAAGTTTACAAATCCAAATCCATTGAAATGTTTTCTGTTGGTTGATATTACTTGACATAATTTTAACATTTCCTTTTAGAAAAAAATTAAAAATCTGATTAAAATTGCTCAAAAGGTTTTTTGAGTTTAAAAGTTATTGCAAAACAACTGTTCAGCGACTTAGCATAAATGAATTTGACATACACAAATATAATTTTCTTAAAACACATGTGGATAAAATACCTACAAACTATTTGAAGATATTTAACATACTGAAAACACAGCTGTGTTCACTCTGTTAAGCCTTAAGAATCTTAGAGGTTCCCAAGTTACTAAATTATTTTAAAGACACTGTTGTATAGTATTTGAGTTATTTTCTGTGTTTAAGAGAGATTTTGTTTAAGGAAAAGGTTAGAACTAACTGTTTTCAATGAACTGATAATTCACCTGTCATGATTATGTCACTTGACTTTGGTTGAAGGTGGACTGAATATTGGATGAAAGCAGAGAGGGAAAAAATGTCTTATTAGAACAACTTTTTTATTGGCTATTTTCAGAATTTATGTTAAAATACATTTCCAAAAACTAAGCACAATATAAAAAATATGTACCAGCTTCATTATTACATCTTATGTTTTAAAATCTCAAAAAGAAGTGCTCTCCACTCTTTGGATGGAAGTACCTGCCTTTACAGTAGAGGCGGCCATGTGAGCAAGGGTTTGTAAACATTTCTTCTCTCCACCACACTTATTGTGACATCATCCATGTAGAGGACTTAGTGCCCAGCACACAGTGAGCCTTTGAAAAATGTTAATTGTAACAAGTAATCGCACCCAATAATCATAAAAATCACAGTATATATAATAACTACAAAAATAAAAGTATTAATAGAGAAATAAAAGAATGAGGGTTACTCACTATTTCAGTATAGGTGTCAGATACTCTTACAATTTGCTGAAAAAAATATCTAATAATAGCAACACACTTTATAAAACTGAAGTATAATTAACATACAGTGTTATATTAGTTATAGTTTTACAACATAATGATTCAACAATTCCATACATTATTCAGTGTTCATCAGGATGAAGGTAGTTACCATCTGTCACTTGAGAAAGTTATGACAATATTATTGACTATATTCCTTAAGTGGTACTTCTCATCTTTATGTCTTTTTTTTTTTTTTTTAAACAACTGGGAGCTTGTACTTCTTAAGCCCATTCATTACCCCTGACCTTCCTCACCTCCTCTCTGGCAGCCACCAGTCTGCTCTCTGTATTTAAGGGTCTGTTAATTTGTTTTCTTGCAACCCAGTCACACTTGGGTTGCTTCCGTATCTTCACTATTATAAATAATATCTTTCAAATTGTTGATTTTGCTTTCTTTGAACAGCCCACATTTATTGAGCAATATTGTCATGTATTACTATCTTTATTCTCCCCATTTACAGATAAGAAACTAAGGAACAGTTAAGTAATTGAGCCAAATTTACATAGCTAGTGAATTTCCAAGCCCATGTAATCTGGCTTCAGAGCCATGCTATTAAGCATTATGCTCTACTTACTAACTGATGTTCGGGCATTTTACTTATCCAAATAATAATCAGGGGAAAAAAAAGTTTTCTGAGTCATTCCTCGTACTTTGTTCCAAATGCAGATATTGGGGAAGTAATAAAATAATATAAGCAAACTTAAAGTATGGTAAATAAATACTTATTTGCAAAAGCAAATGGTGATTGTATATTTACAAATTTTAGAAAAACATTAGAAGGACTTCATGCTTAAAATGCCATGTAATTAATGTTACTCATAAAATATACTTTCCATCACTTTAAGTTAAATCTCTCATTATACAACACCTTCATTCTGTTGGATGTATGTGTTCTACTTCAAAAGGTAGAGTTTGTGAAAGAATTAAAAGGGATATCTCCCTTACAGTTTCAGAATTGGCTTCAAATTGGTCATTGGTTAGAAATGAAGCTACTGTACTGAAATAGAAGTGTTGGGAAATGTGTCACAATAATCAAGGTAAGAACAGAAACTTCTCAAGAGTATGGCCCACGTATGTATTTTGTCAATAACCTGTCCTCTGCCAGGAAGGCATGACATGTTATGTCTTCCTTTCAGTCATAAGCATTCCCAATGGAGACATCACTTTGAGTGCTTTGTATTTTTCCATTTGATGTTTTACTACTACCAGTAAAGAGGCAAAAAGGTTCTGTAACAGAGTATTGAAGAGTTCAGTCAAATTTGTTTAACTGGGGGCACCTGGTGGCCCAGTGGGTTAAAGCCTCTGCCTTCGGCCCAGGTCACATCCCAGGATCCTGGGATGGAGCCTGCTTCTTCCTCTCTCTCTCTGCCTGCCTCTCTGTCTACTTGTGATCTATCAAATAAATAAATAAAATCTTAAAAAAATTTATTTAACTGGAATTGATCTGATTTTTTAAGTTATATAATATTAATACATTCGAAGACTGTAATTTTCAAGTAGAGCATAAAACAAAATAAAATGGGGACTCATGAACTCCTAAGTTAAAGTCTCAAATATTACCTGTTACTTTGACAGCACCTGTATGTTTCCCTTTCATCTTTCCTATCCATTCCCAGAGGTTACCAAGACCTTGAATTTTTGTGTTTATTATTACACCTGTTATTTGAGGACTAGATTAACTACCTAAGCATTTATTCATAAATAAAAACATTAATTTTGCTTATCGGGTTTTATAAAAATAGTGTCATATGTTTAGAGCTTGAATTTTTCACTAACATTTTATTTCTAGGATTTAATAATAGAATTTCATGTAGTTATGGGCAATTTATGTTCACTGCTGTAAATATTCCACTATCAATATGTCACAGTTTACTTAATGATTTGTACCATCGTGGTTTTGGGAGGAAAATAAGATCTACTCTCTATATAATATTATAATCTATAATTTAGAACTAGCATGATGTTGGAAGAGATGAGGGATGGGACCTTAGGAAAACTGCCACCCATAGGCAGTGAACACTTGAGCCTGAAGCTTGCCAGAACTTAGAACCGGAAGCTTAGAGAGATCTGTGGGGCTCCTGTCTCCACACAGTGGGAGCCCATGTAGAGGTCTGTAAAACTGCGATGCTGAGCACCATGATTTGCCGAGAATAATGGACTCCAATTCATGTTAACCTTCTGTATCTCATGCAAATTCCTGTTATTGACGAAATCCACAAAAGGAAGCATATGGGGGAGAGGATCGAGGAAACACAGACGTGACGTATTGTTGTGGGGTTAAGTTCACCCCATATCAAGCATACCATTCTTGAACTGATGGCTTTTCCCCAATTATTTTTACTCCTACAAGCTTTGAGACTTAACATTCTTGTACATGTGCTAAGACTTCTCCACAGAATATAGTAGGAATGGAATTGCTGAGACACCGGTTAAATACATTTACAGATGTATAAGACAATGCCAAAATGGTTGTATCTTTTACATTCTTATAAGAGTCTTTGTGGCTCCACATTCTGACCCATGTTTGGTTTCTGACTTCTTCATTTCTACCATCACAGTGTGTATAAAATGATGTCTCATTGTCATCTTAATTTTAAGTTCTAATGAGGTTGAAGTCTTCATGTATTTTTCTTTTACAATTCTTTCTTCAATAACATTCATGATTTTATCTTTTATCTATTAAGGTGTCTGTCTTTTCCTTACTGCTTATACTTGTTTTTGTAACCTAATACTTTATTGGTAACATGTACTGTAAATAGTTATCAAATTTGTGACTTATGTTTTCCTCTGCTTTGTGGTATATTTTATTTTAATAAGCACATATTTTTAATTTTAATCAAAATTTTATTTTATAGTTAGCATATGTTTATGTCTTGTTTTAGAACTCTTAGGCATTATTTCCCTATATTTTTCTGTTAGAAATTCTAAAATTTTGCCTGTCACTCTCAATCTATAATCCATCTATATTTCTTTATTTTTTTTATTATGGTGTAGGAAGCAATTTCATTATTCTTATTATGAATAGCCAATCATGCTCTGTATTAGATAGTCCCTTCTTGGCTTAGTATATTAGATTCCTATTATTTCTTTAATAGTTAGCACAACAACTCAGTGGCTTAAAACAGATTTGTTATTTTATAGTTATGTAGGTCAGAAGTCTAAAATGGTTCTCATGGGCTGAAATTCAGGTGTCACTAAGGCTGCATTCCTTCTGGAGGCTTTGAGGGAGAATCTGTTCCTTAACTCTTACAGCCTGGAGAAGCTACCCTTAATCTTTGTTCACGCTCCCTTCCATCTTCAAAGCCAGCACTTGCATCACTCTAACCTCTGACTTTGTGGCCTTCTTCTTTAATTTATAAGGACATTGGGCACACCTGGATAATCCAGGATAATCTCTTCATCTCAAGATTCCTAATTTTGTCACAGTTGCAAAGTCCCTTTTGTAGGAGAACGTATTTACAGATCCTGGCTATTAGGGCATGGGCATCTTTAAGGGGACTTTAGTTAGTGATCTGTACTGCCCCTGTATCATATATCATTTAACATAAATAAGAGTCTGTTTCTGGATTCTGGATTCCATTGCTCTATTTTCTATCTGTGTTCCAGGACTATACATAATCATACTAACATAATTAATGATAGTGATTCTTTAAAATGACTCCTTGCATGTGATAGACATAGTCCTTGCTCTTCTGCTTCTAAATGTTTTGGCTGTTTTTGGACTTCGACCTTTTCATACAAACTGTACAACTAATTGGTAAGTTAATCCAAATCCTATTGTGATTTTTATTAGAACTGTATAGAACCTATAGATATTGAAAATACTAGAAAATGAGACTTACTGTCCATGAATATAATCTGTCTCTCAATCTATTTATGTCCATTTGACAGCTTTATGAATATTTTTATACATTCTCTAAAGGTTTTAATTATAAACAATTAAATATATTCTTAGAAAATCTTAGTTATTTTATAATGATGCCATAAATGGTCTCTCTCTATTTTTTAAATTACTAATTATACGTTGCTCATGTACAAAAACACAATTGATTTTTTTATATTGATTTTGTATAAAACACCTTGCTAAGCTCTTTCACTGATTCTAATGACTTTTCTGAAATTACTTTGAGCTTTTTAATGTATATAAATTATATAAACCTTGACTGGTATTTTGTTTCTTACTTTCTGACCCTTATAACATTTATCTTATTAGGTGACTTAAATCTTCAGTAGGGAATAAAACAAGAATGTGCACCTTTACCTTTTTTTTGGTATTATTTTACTATGAAATACGCAATTCTTATTGGGTTTTAATAGAAAGCTTCTATTGGGTTAAGAAAGTTTCCTTCATTCTTCAGATGATGTGAGTTTTATAATGATTGAAATTGAATTTCATAAAATTATTTTTCTTTTGAAATAAAATGTTAGCCTTCTTTCTGTCCAAATAAAATACTCACCTCGTTTTCTCCATTGTTAGTAGGTTAGTTACAATTAGGGGTTATAAATCTTAACCTACCCATGTAACTGTGATAAACATGACTCAATCATTATATATTTTTTGTATAAACAGCAGGCCTTGATTGTGCTGCTATTTTGTGAAGTGGGTTTTGTTTCATGAGTGGATTTGCTCTTTAAATTTTATTTTCTGGTTTGCTTTTACTATCAAGGTTATATTAGCCTGCTAACTGAGTAGAGGGATATTTCCCCATATCTTTCTCTGACTAGACTGCTCTTAGCTCACAACCTCAGGAATTTCCTGGGTGAATTTCAGACCTAGCCCCCATAAACAGAGGGCAAGAACAAACTGAGGAAAGAGGCAGGCCACTCCAGATTGATGGCTGAAAGGCTTAAAAGCAAGGGAACTTACAGAGGAGTCTCGTTTTGGGCAGCTGCAAAATGAGTAGATCTCAGGACCTGCCCACCAGTACCTTAAGAGATTATATAAGGACCTTAATGAGGTTCAATCATATACACAATCCAGACGGTTCCATAACACATCACTCTTTCTCAAGGCTGTGTCATTGAAGTGGATCCCACTGTGGGATCAGTGGGCAGAACATAAATTCCAAGGAAAAGCCAGGGGGTAAAGAGCCTCTGGTTGCCAAAATCAAGGTGGTGGGGTCAATCGGCAATCACATCTTCTCGGTGACTCCTCCCAACATCTGCCTAGATTGGAATGATACATTTCCTAAAGGTCTGTGATATTTCTTTGTACGACTACCTGGGATTAGTATTTACTTGTAGGACATTTCATTATGATATTATTTTTAAAATATTTATATGTTTTCATCCTTCTGATTTTTTAATTGAAGTGCAATTTACATACTGTGAAATGTACAGGTTTTAGTTCATGATTTGAGGAGTTTTGACAAAAATTTACCTATACTTTCAGCAAATTAGAGAACAATTCTAACATCCTAGTTGATTCCTTCATGCCACTTTCCAGCCAGTCCAGTCCTGGCCTTCTATTTTCCACAGGCGGCCACTCTTAGGAATTCTAACAGCATATATTATTTTGGCCTCTAGAATTTTGTAACAGTGGAATCTAACATGATACATTTTTTTGTATCTGGCATCTTTCACTCAACATAATTGTGAGATACATCCATGCTGTTATGTTAATCAATGACTAATTCTTTCAATTTATGTATAAACGTATTTATTTTTTCCCCTTGGATGGGCATTGGTTTATTTCTAGTTTAATGGTTATTGTGAGTAAAGACATTCTTGTATAAGTCATTTTGTGAACATATGCTTTTATATCCCTTAGTTAAATACCCAAATAGAATTTCTGGGTCACAGTGGAGCTCAATGTTTAACTTTATAAATAATTGTCAATCTTTCCAAGACAGTTACTTTATTTTATTTTTTTATTTAAAGATTTTATTTATTTATTTGACAGACAGAGATCACAAGTAGGCAGAGGCAGGCAGAGAGAAAGAAGGGGAGCAGGCTCCCCGCTGAGTGGAGAGCCTGATGTGGGGCTCTATCCCAGGACAGCGGGATCATGACCTGAGCTGAAGGCAGAGGTTTTAACCCACTGAGCCACCCAGGCACCCCCAGTTATATTGTTTTAAATTGTTAATAGTGGCTGCTGTATTAGTTCCACATCCTCATCATTTGGTCTTTTTTGTTTTGTTTTGTTTTAGTAATATACTGACTTGATAGAGTTTTTTATAGATATAGATACTAATCATTTAGAAAAAATTTAATTCCAATTAGTTAACATACAGTGTTATATTTAAGATACTAATCATTTTTTGGATGTATGCGTGGGGAGTATATTCTCTCAGTCTGTGGCTTATCTATTTAATTTCTTAATGGTTTTTGGATCAGCAAAAGTTTTAGTGAATGCTGTTTGCTTACTATTAAGTAAATCTTCTCAGTTTAAAATTTGCAAAGGCATTCTTGTATGCTTTCTAACTAGCATTCTTAACATTTTGTTTTTATGTTCAGATCTTTGATAGATCTCAAGATAAAGTTTGCCTAAATGTGAGGTAGGACAGAAAAGGTTTTTTAGTGTTTGTTTTGTTTTGGGCTTTTGTTTGTTGCATATAAATTTCCAATTGTTCTAGATTCATTTACTAAAAAGATTTGCATTTCAGATTTTATTACTTATGCACTTTTGTTGAAAATCAATTTACCTTCTCAGTGTATAGTCTTTCTGACCTTTATAATATTCCATTTATCTATTTGTCTATAGGTAAGTAATCTACACTTCAGTACAAAATTAAATAAATGTCGTGACAGCAGACTTCCTTGAATTTATCCTAGATTTAGAGGAAAAGCAATTAGTCTTCAACCATTCAGTATGGTGTATTTCTTACTACAGGACTATAGATTTAAAATATGTATATAGAAAAACTCTGATTTAGAAGGCAGCAACTTAATTTTATTTATCTTTGTTTTTCATTTACCCAACACAGCTTTTGGTGCATTCTATAAGCCCTTTGTATTTTTTAAATTAATCAGTGAATGATTATCCAAGATGTTTGTTGTGGTAATGTTCCATTCAGTAGCTGACAATATACTCTCATAACTGCTCTTATTTCACCTGTTTTTAACCATGTTTCAGGATGAATGAACAAACTGAAAAACCTCCCAGAATTTCTCATTTAGAGAAGCTGTTTTGTATTACGTGGTATCAGTAGTGTTTTGAAGTTTTCCGTATATGGGATCGCATCTTTTGTTGTATATGCGATCACATCTTTTATTTGCTGATCCTTAGAACAACTCTTTTACATAGAGAATGTAAGATTGAAGAATAATTGAATCGCTTTATGCCTAATCATGAAATTTGGGATAGAATGTTACAGGCACTGATAATACTTAATAAAAATGAATATTAACTTTTATTTTAAAAATCTATTTAAGGTACACCTGGGTGGCTCAGTCAACCGACTGTCTCCTTTGGCTCAGGTCATTATCCTAGAGTCCTGGGATCTAGTACCACATCGGGCTGCCTGCTCACTGGGGAGTCTCCTTCTGTCTCTCACTCAATCTCTCTTGCAAAAATAAATAAATGAAATCTTTTAAAAATCTATTTAAAATTAACCTTTGCAATTTTGGAGGTGCATAGTCTAACATAATTGGTGTGTGTGTGTGTGTGTGTGCGTGTCTGTGTGTTTTCAGAAATCTGGAGAGAAAAAGCCTTTAGCAATTTTGTAAACCATAGTTCTCCCTGATTTCTCTCTTACCAGTGATTTATTTATTTGATTATGTAAGTAACATATATGACATGTTCAACATATTATTGATCTTGGCAATCCTATAGGAAGAGCCCTCCTTTTTTAAAATGGATCCTAGATTAGAGGTCTGAAATAGTTTCATGCTTGTGTCTGTTGTGTGAATGGCATAACTCTCTTCTGCATGGTAAAGTTTGAAAAGCCCATTACCCATCATTTATTTTGGGTGAAAATTATTACTTTTTCCCACTCTAAAACAATATTCTATTGATTTTGTTTCCTAGTTCAATTTTGTGGGGAAATTGCTCGGACCACGAGGCAACTCCTTGAAGAGACTACAGGAAGAAACAGGTGCTAAAATGTCTATCCTGGGCAAAGGATCAATGAGAGATAAAGCAAAGGTACTGAACTTTGATTTTGATTTTTAACACATACAGAAGGTTACCTGTAACAGTCAGGGTCAAATTTACAAGCACATCTGCACTGTTCTCCCATTGTTTCCCACGATTTTCACCTTCTGGGGCCACCTTGTTGCACTCTCAGTCAATTCCTCTATTTTCATAAAAATCAATTACCCTTCTTTTTTTCCCCCCCTACCCCAGAACATGTAATTTTGTATCTTTATTCTCTTTAGTCCTTTGTGTAGGTTGTTGACAACTCTCCTTACTTTTTCTGTGTCCTCTGTAGAATATTTCTATATGTCTATGCTCATTTTCTTTAATTCCCTGTCTGCATCCCTTTTCTCTCTTCAACTATGTCACCTAATCACATCCATTGTATCATTCTCTCTTTTTATCTCTATGCTCCATTTCACTCTGACTTCCTACCCAAAGCAATTTCAAATACTTATCTGCAAATCTAAGAGAATTCCACTTATTTTCTGAAATGTTTCAGTGATGTTTAACCATTCACCTGACCTCAAAAGAACAAATAAACCAAGAAAGATATGAAGTTTGATGTTTGAAATGATTTATTTCACATCTGAACTACATCATTTTCCCATTTTATAAAGTGATAGCAATTTTCTCTGTGTTAGAATTCATTGTTTTGGAAAATACCAACCATTTTTAGATATGTATTCATAAAGGACTTTTAAAATTCATTGAGAAAGGGTGGATATATTGAGGTGGTCAATATACTGGTCAAATAGGACCACGCCATGCTTTTCTGATTCAATATGTTGAATCATATTGAAAATAAAATATTCAAACATTTATTTCTGACTATGGGAATCACATAGGAAATTGTTTAGATATTCTCTCTTTTAACTATTAATGTGAAATCTTAAAGAAAATTACAGTGGGAAATGTCACTGAACAGATATCTCATAGTATTATACTGCGCACTTCAGACTGTATTTTCTTTTTTTTTTTTCTTTTTCTACACACCTTTTTAAGATTTAGATCAGGCATCATCTCCCCAACGGGTCTTTTCTGAAACTCCTGTGATAGGTTAATCCTCCCATCACTTAACATAGTTTGTTGAAATTTTCTGTTTCTCTCATTAAACTGTAAACTCCTACCAGCCAGAGAAATAAAGTAGTGAGTTTCATATACCCAGAGCATCTGTATAGGCACTCCCATATCTTCCAAAGCAAATGGGTGTTTATTGTTTATTCCCATATATTTGGAATTTTTTTTTTCTGTTCACAGAACTTTACATTGGATTTCTTTTTCCTTGTGAGCATGTTAGGAAGCAGCATAAGTATTTGAAAATCTGGTTGGAAACAAATTTAGTTCTATTTAGTTTCCATTAGGTTTAATTTAGTGATATTAGCTGTTACTTAAACTCCAGTTTCTCATTGATTACTTTTTGGGCGATCAATCAGTTTGTCTTTGCTTCAAGCATTTTCACTGTACCTTTACAAAATGAAAGAAAATGAAAACAATAATAATAATAATAATAATAATAATAATGTATTGTACTATAAACTACATTTTATAGAATCTAAATAAGACCTTACCTGCCAGGGGTGGTGGGCATGCACCTGAAATAAAGCCACAGACATGAATATGCAAAAGTCTACCTTAGGAAACATTTGATTAAAATAAAAATAAATCCTTGGTAAAATATTGATCACTGGGCTGCTATTTCACCTCTTCTGCATGATCTGATCAGGAAGGAAGATTTTATATGTGATTTTGTTCTTCTAACAAATAAATAACTTATCTCATTCTTCAGTGGCAGCACATACGTATTTGTACAGCCACACAGGAATATATTCATGCATTAATTGCAGGAGTATTTGTTGCTGTGTTACACTGTGTCACCTGTAGTTCTGGTTTATGGTAATGAATAGGACAAAAATTTTTCTTCTCCTAGAGTTTATAACCCAATGGGAAAGACAGACAATAAATAAGTGAATAAACACATTTTAATAATTTTTATGTATTAAAATAATACAGATTGTTTTTCTGTGTTGGCTCTGCTATTACGATCTTTGTTTCATGATAAATAGGAGACATTTGGATAGTTATCTAAATCAGGATGAAATAACTATGCAAAAGCCTTTCTTACACATCTGCTATGTGCTCAACTGGAGATTACATATTATGCTATGTAGAAAATAAGTATTAGACATGAGTTGATCCCTCACAAAACTTATAATTTAATTAGACATACTGATCTGTTTAATGCTTTCTTTAAAAAGAAGAGTTAAGAGTGACATTCTCATTGAATTTTAGTTTTACAAATCTAATAAGAATTTTTCAACCTTAGAAAAGCTTGAAGTTTTAGGATTTGTTGTAAGATCATTATAAAATTGCATAATACAGAAAATAGTTCTAGTGGTTTGGTGTATTAAGAAGATTCTAACAAGTTCAATGTTTTTATTTGTCTTATTTTGGTTTTGGTGTGTTTGGGGAAAACCTTCCTTTTCTTTTAGCTACACCTAGGCAGTAACTCTGTGAGCAGAGAGAGAAAACAAAAGCCAAAACAAAATGAGATGTAGTGATATTCAAGGGAATACCAGTAGCAAAATCCTACCTTATATTCAATATTTTAGTCCCATACTGGTCAGATCACTGAGTATGTGAATTCACGTTTTACTTAGAACCATCCAGGAATGCTTGAACAGAAGCTAACTTTTACATAATGATGATAAAGATATTAATAGAGAAAATTAGAAAGTAATATATACAGTATATTTACAATATTTCAAAATATCTCGGGAAATTAACTGGTAGTTCAGAAATTTCTTTAAAGTCTGAGTCCCTCATACACCATATGGCCAACCAGTTCTAAATAACCACACAGCTGCCTGCTTCTCTAGCAGTTGCTTCCCCCCAAGCATTTGCTTCTGAGCAATCTTCAGGGGTAACTTACTGAAGCTTCGGATAGAGTGTTGCTATTTTTAGTGATGCTGATGGCAGAGATTAGTGAGCAAGAACAGAGGAAGCAGTGGTCTATAGGCTTATCTTTGAAAAGAGTGAGAAACAAACATATTATCTTGGAGAAAAAGGGTTTGAGAGGTTAGAGAAGACCAGACAAAAGCTGAGCACACCCAGAGAGAGGAAACAGCAGGAAAGGTTTAAAGCAAATTTCTTGCCTACCTTCATTGTCCTTAAATGGAAATCACAAATAGACATGTTGCAAGTCAATTATGTTGTAATGACAGGTGTTCTGGCATTTCTATTAATAAGCTTGGTTGAAATTATGGAACGCAGTCTTAGAACATGCTGGTGACTATATATTAAAAATAAAGTGCTGTTTGGTGGAGTTTTATTTGAAAATGTGTGATAATTCTCTAGGCTAGCTTCTCTCTCTTTGATGTGCTAATATCATGTGCAGTTTCTATTTTATAATCTATCTTCTGTATTTGGTGATGGCTACTTTAGTAAATCCTTTCTAATTTCATGGCAATTTGATTTTCATCAACAAAAAAATCAACTGAACACTTTCAAAGTGATGCTGCTGCCTGGTGGGTGTGAACCCCGTACCAATCATCCTTCTCTCATTTGGCTTCTGGGCTATGCCTCACATCAAACGGCACGGTTAGTCTCTCAAATCCTGAAGGAGCGAGGCCATGCTCACTGCTTGTCAGTCAGGCTGAGATCGGTTAGGTGGACTCCTGTTTCAACTTTTTAATATCCCCAACAACAAAGCAATCTGTAATCCCACAAAATCAAGAGCCCAGATACTCTGATTTTAATTTTAGCTGTGCCCCTAAGACACTGCACCAGAGATCAACGTTTGCTTCTCCATTTTGCTCTGCAGGAGAGTGTGCCTAGCCCATTGTTACTTCCAACCAGAGAGAAAGGAATAAGCATTTTTTTTTTAAGATTTTATTTATTTATTTCACAGAGAGAGAGAGAGAGAAGTAGAGGGAGCAGCAGAGGGAGAGGGAGAAGCAGGCTCCTTGCCGAGCAAGGAGACCGATGCAGGGCTCCACCTTAGAACCCTGGGATCATGCTTGACCTGAGCTGAAGGCAGATGCTTAACCAACTGAGCCACCCAGGCACCCCGGAATAAATGTTACTTTTGTTTAAGTATCACTTGAGTTTGTGAAGGACAAAAAGAGTAGATGAGAAATTACAGATAGGTGGGAATTTATTTTTGATTTATTCACTGCATTCTTCTGTTTCTTGGATCTGCATGTTGAGAAATCAGAGTAACAGACTGAGCGGTCCCACCTGAAGGGTAGCGCAGTAGTGCATGCGATATAGGAATAGTATGCTGCAAATACGTGTTTTGTGAGAAAACAAGGAAACTAGTTTCAATGATAGACCAACACAAGGGTGTTTCAACCTATGATCTATTTCAGCTATAGGGGACCAAACAATGAAAATAGGTTTGAGTTGAAGAGTGAAATAGATCATGATACTAGTGCGAAATCATCTCTTACATTAACATCTTCAACCCTCTTAGGTACAGTTTGTCATTCATTTTAGTGGATGACAAAGAATGAAAAGGAAAAAAATGCCACAAACCTGTCTGGGCTCAGTTCTTCATAAGCTTCAATGACAAAGCGTGAGCTGGCAATGTTTTGTATGTTGTGAATCAAAGTTACGTGTTACCTTAAATCATTACTTTCCTCTAGTTTGATTTTATTTACAATTACACAAATTTATAATGGTTCTTGTCATTGAAGCCTGCTGTTAGAAAACTTCCAAGGACCTAATGTCTCGGCCATAAACCAAGGATACTGTACAAAAAATATATCTTTTAAAGTTACTAGTATAATAGTTTTTCCTTCATTGCCACTTGTCACTCATTATTTGGTCTGTACCCGTGTTTCCGGTAAGAAGTGAAATAAGGGAATCGCAGAATCAAGATCTCTCACACCACAGTGCAGGAAATTTTTATTTATTAAGCTGTTAAATAGAATGTAGGAAGGAACATTTCTAGATATTTTACATTTTATAAGTCTATTGTATTAATATACATTTGTAATAGTATATTTCCTTCCTGCCACTGAGAAAGCCTGTCCCTTTTTGCTCTGAGATATACTGTCCACCTCAAAATACTGCAACCAAAATTCAAATGAGGTATCTCCAGTATAGAAAGGGACTGAGGATGTCTTAGAAATATTTTAAATAACATATTCTGTGGTAGTTTTAAACATGGCTGCAAATTCTTTGACATTTCTTTTAGAGAAAGATGAGTAGGGTCTAATTCTCTTCCTCTTGAATCTGGATAGTTTGAGTGGCTTGCTAGTAACAGAAAGACTGCGAGGAGGGGGTCACTTCAGGATTTCTGAGGGTAGGTGGGAAAACACAGAGCACCTTCTGCCTCATTTACAAGAACTCTGTCTTTTTTGGGAACTCTGAATTGCCTTGTAAGGATTCTGACAATCTTAAGACTGCCCCCTACCTCCCACTGTGAGGAAGCCAGAGTGTTACAGAGAGGAAGGCCCTGGATAGGTACCAGTGGGAATTTCCAATGGAGCCCACCATTGAGTTATCCCAGGCTAGCCGTTACACCTGAAAGTAAAGAATTCTCCAGATGATTCCAGCCTCTAGCGATCTGAGTGACCACAGGCTGTTTGATTCTTCCTATCTGCAGCCCCAGGCTCTGGGAGCCAAACAAATTATCCCCATTGTACTCTGTCTAAATGTCTCACCTACAGAATCCATGCGCATCGTCATAATAACAACATGGTTGTTATTTTAGGCAACTAAATTTGGCATGGTTATTTATCTAACACTGGACAGCTGGAACACATTCCTACAATTTTATTTGTAAAATGCAAAGATTCTCAACATTGTGATCCATTGTCCAAATACTGGATTTGTTCTCTTCTTGTGTTTCTACTGCCCTCTCATGGCAATTACTAAAGACTTTTAAGAATTCTGCGGTTTTGTGGGGATTTTTGTATTAGGTGTTTTGATATTTTTGTTATTTACTTACACCTTATTTTGAAGCATATGCCAAAGTTCTATCTCCAAGTTGCCAGTAAGGGAAGAGACTTCCAAGAAAGACAATGCAAAGATTTCCAGAACGTTTGACCTAAAAGGTATTAGGCTAGTCGGAAGGCTGGACTTAGAAGTCCTTGTACCTTCGAATGTCTGCTTTAATAACATGAGACTCAAGGTTAATTGGGCAAGTAATTCTAATTTCTCTGTTAAGCTTCTTAACTTTATTACAACCTGACAAAGCGAGTGCTCCAGCATTTTATCGGGGATGTTAGATAGATCCTAGAAGGAGATAGAAATGCACCATATAGCAACTATTGCCCCAAACCAAGATTAGGAGAGTTTTCTTTCTTAGTCTCTCTTTTTGACCAAGTCAGATGGCTAAAGATTTGTCTTAGCCAAGAAAAGGAGGACCATACAGCATTTTTGTTCTGAGAACATTAACTGAGCTTGTTGCTTCATCGTTCTTTTCTTACATTTCTTATAGATGGTGGAAAATACATAAGGGATCAAGTTATAAAATATACCACCATGAAGATTACCTGCAGTCTATATAGGGACCCATTGACATTCTTTTCTTTCTTTACCAGTTTCCTATGTTAGGGAAAAATTTCTAAGAAGAATGCTAATGTGATTCCATTTACTGATACACATTTACATATTATGAATGTATTTTGTATTAGTGCTAAATATATGCTTAGTTGACCTCTCTCTCTCTCTATACACACACACACACACACACACACACATATATACATATATATGTATATATAAATATTTTAAGTATTAATGCTGCTTTGTGTTTTTAAATTGGACCCAACCTTTGCTTTGCTTACACATTGCAAATTCCAGTAGACACATGAATAACCAAAGCAATAGACCCATATGAATAGACAATGAATATTTTGGGTCTATATAATAGGCCAAATAAATACTTGGGTCCAATAGACCCATATGACTATACCATTGCTTTCACAGAATTGGATATTAGAAAGAAAAATTCCTAAATAACTTTATTTTGCTCATTATGAAAAATCATGCATTTTTCATTTTATGGATAATTTTAATGCCAAACCAAGTAAGAATGGTTATCTAAAAAAACGTTTTAAATAATGATATTTATACTCATAAAAAAGCCTTTGATAAGAAAGGGTATTATTTATACATTTTTAGAAACATGGTGTGTTAAATGTTTGTTCTAAATGGTTAGAATTTGACCCCAGTATAAGCCTTGTTCTCTGAGGAGAAGCTTGGACTACTTGTTCTAGCACAGTGTGGGGAATTCGGAGATACAGTTAAGAGGATAATGGGCCCAGAGTGGGAATGTTACAGTGAAAAATCCCGCACTTAACTCAAGTACACTATCAGCACTAATTCAGATTCTGAATTTCTTGCAGTGATGTTTTTGACTTTGTATTCTGTTTTCTCTTTATTGTTTTTCTTTTAATTTCATAATTCATTCAGAAGTTGAATAGTACTCTAGTTTTATCAGTCATAAATATCTGAGTCATTCTCAGTTCAGTAGTGTTGTTGTGAATACTCGAAAATTTGTTTGAGCTCTTAACATCCCCTGATAAATAGTAGAGAGCTGTATTTTCTGGTTACAGTTCATGATGCTGTACAGAGCCCAAAGAAGGACAAAGTAGGCAAACTCCTTCCTAATGGATTATGTTCCTGAGTTCACGTTTGCTTTCTGTGTGTACTGGTTCACCAAAAGTAAAATCAAAAAGACTGAGGAAAAATGAAAAACCCAGGATACAAAGGAAATTTTATATATTTTGCTATGAACACAGTCAGTTGCACCAGTTGACTTATAGTAGCTGGGACAAAGTTTTGAATACTTCCAGGGATGCCATTCACAAGGCATTCTCTTGTGAACTGCGCCTCTAATTGTCTGATACTGTTTGTCACCAGCACCAAAGCTAGTTACCAGAGAAAGCACACCAACTGTCTATATAGGAAACACTTCCATGTATGTTTTTCTTACTACCTAAATACCAGAAATCACCTCGACTTCTTATAAATATATTTAGTTTTACAATGTTATCTGCAAAGATATATATTGTTTTGTATATTTTTTGTGCAAATGGCATTTGTTTTTGATAATATTAACATCTAAATTTTTTTGCTTTTTGAGGTCAGGGTTTTGAGATAAACTGTGAACGTATGCCAGTATTCTGCATGTGGTTTATCCCAGATAAGCCATGCCTAATGTATAGGTAGGTATATAATTGCTAACATCTACAATTCTAGGATCACTATGGGGTTAAAAAAAAAAAAAAGGGCAAACAAAATGTAGCGATTCATTTAGAGAATTTGGAGTGTCTCCACAAGCTTTCATATTCACATTTCTAAGCTTTCTATACACTGTTTGCTGTTTCCTCTTTCTCAATAGTAGGCTGTTTTCTCTTCCTTTTGTATGTTTTGACAAATTTTTTTATTTCAATTATTTGGCATTTTTAGGAAATGTTTTCCCCAGTCATTCTTAATTTTCTTCCTTTCACCTGTCTACCTTAAAAAATAATTTTAAACCTAAAATAATTTAAAGTCAGAAAAAATTTTCCAGCGTTTGAATGTGGAGTAGCTCTCATTTCGAAAGGTGTGAGAGATATTTATTTCCTCAGCAGCACCACCAATATCATATTTACTTAAATCAAACCAAGTCAACAGTCACTACTACCAAACCAGGAGCATAAACAATAAAAAATAAAATAGTAAGACCATCAACTGAACAGACATAGTCTACCTTGTGCTGAGTTAATATTTCCAGGATCTCAATTCTATACCATTTTAGATTAAAAGTGATATCCACATTTAAAAAAAAATAATAACAATAATAATCTTAAAGCATGCAGAAACTTTTATTTTGATTATCATATATCTTTTTTTTCCATTTTTTCTTTTCTTTATTATGTTCAATCCATCATTGATCTTTTTTAAAGATTTTATTTTATTTAAAATTAAAGATTTTAAATAAAATCTTTAAAAAGATTTAAAAAGACAGTGAGAAAGAGAGAGAGCACATGAGCCAGGAGAGGGGCAGAGAAGCAGATTTCCTGCTGAGTAGGAAGCCCAATGTGGGACTCAATCCCAAGACTCTGGGATCATGACCTGAGCTGAAGGCTCAGGCACCTTGATTATAACTTGTCTTAAGGAAGATTTCATAATATATGGACTTTTTTTGAAGGCCTATAAAAATACTATTTATTGTCTTATTAGTGACTAAATGAAGAGACTTTTACAACTGAAAAGTCTCTCTAGAAAAGGAAAATACTTTTTGAGGCTGACCCCTCAACTTGCCTAAGGCCATATGGTCATGGCTCACGGTTCAAAGGTAACATGTACCTGGGGTGGGGGAGCACAGCATCATTCTGGAAGTCTCCAGATAAGGCAAAACTATGTTTGTTAGCAGCTCTGTATCTTTGGCATAATAATTTGCTGGAACATAGAAATTAAACTTGAGTAATCCTTAATTTATTAAGGTGACTGTAGGGTTGTCTTAATTTTCACTGAACTGATTGGAGGTGTAGCATATGTGCTTTTATAGCATACATGTACCCACGCATATATATATTGGCTTATATAATCTTAGAGTTGGCAGAGAAGGTAAAGATGCTAGTTTAACTCATTAATTTTTATAACCAAAATATATTGTTCCCCAAGAGACAGTAATTTTCTTGAGATTCCTGTGAAATTACTAGGAAATATTTAATTATTAGAGGTAAAAAGGAAAACATAAAGATGAGGACCAGTTTTCATGAAAGTATCTTGCTTAAGTATCTTGCTTAACTAGCAGATTAATTTCAAGGAACCATAACACTGAGAGGAATAGAACTTACTAAGTTTTTTCTTACTGTTTCATAAACTGTTATATCCAAGATAAGAAGAGAACAGACCCAAATTACTTTAAATAACATAAAATTACCTACAGGATGTAACATTGAGTTGACCATGATTCTTCATCACGATCTAACCTCTATAAAACTGAGTAGTTTAGATACAACTGATTTGTGAAAATGTTTTTATCTATCTTCTGTACTGTTTATATTACATGCAGTGTGTACCCTGGATGGATGAAAAAAAGAGAAGGGAGCACCCTTTGCTCAGCATGCCTGAGTTGGCAGGCTTTATGTTGGGGTTTAACAGCTGTCTGCATTTGTGAGAACTCGTGCAGAGAAGTGAGGGAATCACTTTGCCAGTCTAGTCCCATCCTTGGGAGAAGAGTAGAAGCAGCATGGGCACTTTTGGGAAATCTTCCTGTCTTAAGAGCCCAGTTTCCCTTTTAGGAGGAAAGAGTTTTTCTCACTCCTTCATCCCTCTATAGTTTTAGAAGTCAAGAAATTGATGACAATATATTTAGCAGCACATGTAATACCTTCTTCCACGTTGCTGTGAATTCTTGTTACAGTTATAAGCCAAACGTCGTTTTAGTGCAGGTATTTTTCCTCTAACCATTGTTTTATTCTGTTTTTTAAATCACCAGGCCTGGATCATATTTTTTTGCCTTGCTTTTATTCGGGTATAATTTACATATGTGAAAATCTACCCTTTTTAAGTGTACTAATGTGTATAGTCATGTTTGTATCATTACCATCAAGATAAAGAATACGTCTGTCACACCAAAAATTTCCTCTGGGCCTCATTTCATACCCTGGTCCCTGAAGACCACTGATCTGCTCTCTGTTATCATCCTTCACTTTTTCCTAGAATTTCAGAAATTGATTTATACTGCATACAGGCTTGCTTCTGAGTTGTTTCACTTAACATAACGATTTTGAGGATAATCGTGTTGTTGAATGTATCAGTAGTTTGTGTTTTTACATCACTGAGACATTTTCCATTTGTGGCTACACCAAAACTTGTTTATCCATTTATTGTATGGTAATTTAGATAGATTATTATGACTAAGGCTGCTCTGAAGATTCATATATGTCTTTGTATGGAGCTACGATTTCACAATAGGGAATCTGGGAATTATTCATTGAAAGTTAAAGCAGTAGGACATTTACATAATCTTTTTCATTAATGTATTTGTCACAGGACTATATATTTTTAAGAAAGTCAGAAAGAAGTACTCCGAAAGTCTTGGTTGTATATTTACTCTCCAATTTTTGGTATGGTTTACTTGACATTTGTAACATCTATTAGTTCTATGAAAGACTGTTTTATTAGTTATTCATTTTTCATTCTGCAAATAAT
The DNA here is from genome assembly GCF_009829155.1 of Mustela erminea. NCBI lineage: Eukaryota > Metazoa > Chordata > Mammalia > Carnivora > Mustelidae > Mustela > Mustela erminea. Next base: position 104,680,942 of record NC_045617.1, on the reverse strand, counting down.
CATTTCTAAATTAAGGTTTAGAGAATTTTTTTTTTTTCCAGCAGTACCCTAAATTAGGATACCAGAGTTCAGATGCAAACTGGAGATTCTGATTCCCTAGTCAGAGAGATGAGATTTGTTAGATAAATGAAGCCATCTGCATCAATTTAAATAGTTCTACCAAATTGATTCATGAAGTGTCTAATATTTCCATGTAATTAGCAGTGGCATTTTCAAATCTCTATAACTGAGAGGAAAATTTAACCTTCTCTGAAGACTTGCACACTCTAGGGTTGATACTTTAGGAAATTATATTGTTCTAAGGGAATACTCACCAAAGAATTACATCAGATTTTGAACAGATGCTGCAAGAACCCTGTTTTATTGCCGGTGCACAAGAGTGGTGATATTAAAAGTCTTCATCTCCTCCCTCGCATCTGATGTTAAAACAGATTTCCCATTTCTCAACTCTGTCAGTTTAGTGGTGAATCTCTTGTGGCTCTTCCAAAAAAAAATTCTGCTTTCTCTTCTTTTCTCCTCTACTGTAAAATTAAACTCTAGTCATTAAGTTCAATGTATCTCTTTTTGTTGGGACTCTAAGGAGTCTTTCCTCTAAGGGAAGATGGAGGGTTTATTTCAAAGATAATATCTGTTTTTCTCTCAATCAAAGAATTTAATTTTTTAGTATATAATTTTACATCTACATATACATTTTCACTTAAAAGTAAATAAATGTGCAAAATCCATATATAATAATGATAGAATTTTATCTATAATTATATTAAATATCTATAAATATAGATGGTATTATCCATGAGCTTCACATCATATCTCATATAATTGCTTTACCAGGGGAAATCTTAGCGCTTGATTAATTATAAAAATCCACAAGTCTGTTAAGATGCCATATTCCTATTTCATCTTTGCTGTTAGATTTCTGATCTTTTTCTTCTTTGTGCTGCATTGATGGTACTGAATGCAGATGAACCACCTTGTATTTTATGTTATAGAAGATAGACATACTTAGATAATTAATCTGGAGAATGTTTGTCTCTCGTGGCCTATTGCATGGGAGTTACAAATTAATTTCTAAAACTAGTTATGTTTTTTCATAATGTTAAGATATTCATAATTTTTTTAGACATTATAGTAGATGATAAGTATAGTTTACTCAGAAAATGTTGATTCATTCTGTGAAATAGTTTAATAAGAAGGATGTTAGATAAATCAGGCATGTGTTGTAAATTATCTGAAGGTTTTCTTTAGGGCTATACATCATCCATATTAAAAAACAAAAACAAAACAAAAACTCTTCTTTCCCAAATATGAAGTAATAATTGCCAATGGGTTGACATTAATATGTCAACATATTAATGTTGACAAAAACTATTATTGCTATCCCAAATATTTTATTGTACCTACTAACTAAAACTTAGTTATGAGGTTTTTTTTTTACATATTAACATTATTAAAGTATGTGCTATCAAAAATAAGATTTGGATAATTATTATATGAAATTTCTAAACTACAAGGCATTATTACCCAGACTTAGTGGAATTATAATATAGTTCATGACCATGGCTAACTTATTGGAGGATTGTTAACTGTTTAGTTTTAGGATATAGTTTCCCAAAATCCACCTGTGCATAATATGTTACCATTTTTATTGTTTGTCCAAATAATTTGACAGAATTCTAGATGTAGACTAGAGCAAGTAACAACAAGACACAAGAGAAAAATTAAAATTCTGACTTCTCAATCTTGGTTATCTTGAAGATATGTGTTACTACTTGAAAGCAGAGGGTCTTGTGAATTTTCCCATGTGTTGACAAGCAAATTTTCACATTCTGCCCAAGTGATTAGTTAAGAGTTGAACACCTATTTATTTTATTTATTTTTTAACTTTTTTTTAGTTTTGAGTTTTTAAATTCTAGTTAATGTACAGTGTAATATTAGTTCAGAAGTACATTTTGGGGTTCATCACTTACTATATAATACCCAGTGCTCATCACAACAAATGCCCTCCTCAATACCCATCATCCATTTAGCCCATCATGCCCCCCATTTCCCGTCTAGCAACCCTCAGTTGAATATTAATTTATTTAGGCAGGTTATTTACTAATGTCTTTAAGGAAACAAGTTTCCAGGGGTGCTTGGGTGGCTCAGTGGGTTAAAGTCTCTGCCTTTGGCTCAGGTCATGATCTCAGGGTCCTGGGATTGAGCCCTGCATCAGGCTCTCTGCTCGGTGGGGCGCCTGCTTCCTCTTCTCTCTCTCTGCCTGCCTCTCCGCCTACTTGTGATCTCTGTCTGTCAAATAAATAAATAAAATCTTTTTAAAAAATATAAAAAAAGATAAGTTTCCAGTAAGCATTACTAGTCTAATGTTGCACATACATACTCATATGCAAGCACACATGTCCTGATACTTTAAAAAGTACAATAAAAATATATCACTGGAAGCTCTGACAAAAGATCATGATAAATATAATAGATATATGATAAATATAATGTAAGTAATATATGAAGAGAGAAAATAAATAAAAACAATATAAATAAGATATAGAAACCAAAATACTCACAAATAAATCAGCATCTGTACCAAAACTAAGTGACAGCTATCCTCCACAAACCCCAAAATGCAGGTGGGTAGAGATAAAGTAATGAAAGCTACGAGAGCCATGTGATATCAGCATTTGTGGGAGAAAAGCAGAAAAAAACAATGTGGTGTCTGATGGCACAAAAAAAGGAATATCCCCAAGTAACAGTATTTTGTCAGGTGAATCTAAGATTAGAAGCTGAACCTCGAGAGGTGTTTTTATACCTGGATTCATGGGTGAAGTCATTGAATCTACTTGAAGATCTGAAGATACTAGAAAAATCTAGGTTCTATGAACTCTTGAAATTCTAAGACAGAGCCACACAATGAGAAGCTGCAAGAATAGCCCCAGACAGAGCAAGGAAGAAAAGAGCAAAATAAATGGAGTATTTAAATTAAATGGATCGTTAAGCAGAGAAGGTAGATTTCAGAAAGCAAGAGGCTGTAATTTTTATCCCTTTGGAAAAGGAACAAAAGAGGGGGTGGTAGTGTTTACTCCACATACTAAACAGTAAAGAAAATCTCTCCTCACTTAAAAATGAGCAACAGAAAAGGATTTTGGCTACATTTCATTCATAGGGAGCTATTTTAAGAAATAGATGATGAAGCCTCAAAATGAAAATGAAAACAGACATGCACACAAAATAAGTAAAACATGTAATCACATATTTAATAGCAAACTAAAAAAAAAAAAGAGAGAGAGAGAGAGAGAGAGAAGTGTTGAATAATACCAGAATTATTTAATTGGGGAAAAGAGAGTTTCATAAAGAGAGATGACAGGACTGATGAAATTATTTTAATAAAAGTAAAACAAATTTCAGAAATAGAGTAAATTAAAAGAAACAAAACAATAGAATCATCAGTAAGATTATTAAATCACTGTGCTGTACACCTGAAACTAATATAACATTTTATATCAACTACACTTTTAAAAATTCTAAAAAGAGTAACAAAAGAGCAACTAATAATTTCTTAAATTCGAATGTAAGTGGAGAAGGAGCTGATCAGAATTTGAGGGGTGATGTATATAGAATACAAGTGAAGAATTCTGCCATATGTACAGTAGGAGTTCTCAAAAAAGAAAAGCTAAGCAAAGGAACAGAATAAAAAGCCATAATAGAATGAAATTTTCCTGTAACTAAAATTAAGACTTGTAACTATGTACAGAAAGTGTTCACCGTGTACTTTGGGAAACTGGCCATAAGGTATTAAATATAGCCTAATAAAAATAATTAGACTTAAAAAAAAAAAGTCTTTGTTCATGAAAGCAAAAATACTAAGTCACTTATATGAGGTGAGAAAAAATTAGACTATCTCAACAATGGTTTTTGCCAGAGATAATCAACTAACATATATCAGATGTTTAAGGAAAGATAACGTGAACCAGGAATTTTTATTCAGCCATACTAACATTTTATACATAAAATGCTAAAATTTTTAGTAATGCACAACAACTAATGAAATATTGTTGCCATAAGTCCTTTCTGAGTAATTTACTGTAGAGAACAAATGTAATGGGTTTACTGGGTTATCCTTATGATATATGGGTAAGTGACCAAAGCACAGCCAAGAAAATTATATATATAATTCTATTATTTATGTAAGAAATGGGAAATATAAATATAACATAAACATAAGTAGGTAAATATAAACTTTGAGTTTGAAACATCTTGTCATAATAGAAATTAGGATATCTGTTTATTTCAGGTTTAGGTACAGAGAGTCTTAGAAGCCAACTCAAAATGGCTCCCTCTGTTAAAGACGGGACAATTTGAACATCAATAAGGACAATGTATTTTTCATTTCGTGATAGAAGCATACAATTCCACCTATGAAAAATACTTGATTGGGGCACCTGGGTGGCTCAGTGGGTTAAAGCCTCTGCCTTCAGCTCAGGTCATGATCCAGGGTCCTGGGATCAAGCCCCACATCGGGCTCTCTGCTCGGCAGGGAGCCTGCCTCCCTGCCTCTCTCTGCCTGCCTCTCTGCCTACTTTGATCTCTGTCTGTCAAATAAATAAATAAAATCTTTAAAAAAAAAAACTTGATTTTTATCAAGCCATTAGATCTAATTAAAAATTTATATAAAGCATAGGAGAGGGAGGAACATGTTAAGCAACATAACGTTAATATAATAAGCAAAGGCTCATCTGTCCCAACAGTACCAGGGAAAAGGGTCTTGGTATCTTCTAAAGAAAAAGACGTGAGGAAGTGAGACAGTTTGAGAGACAACATAGAAATATATTAAAAAAAAAAAAACTTAGGAAACATTGTGTCTGATCACAATGTGTGTACCTAATTTCAATTTTCAAAATAAGAAACAAAAATGTAAAAAAATTACAAATGAATGAGTGAACACTAAATTGATACTATTGAAATTAAAGTTGTATTGTTGATTTTTATAGGTGATGATGGCATTGTAGTTATTTTTTTTTTTAAGTCTCCATCCTTTAGAAATGCATACTAAGATAGAGATACACTTTTTGGGAGAATAAATGTAGATATGTGGAAGAACAGTTTTTTTAATCCAAAAATAAGATTATAAAATGCTTTTCTGAAGGTAAAAAGTGGTAATTGGTAATTATAAAATACTCTTCCCATAGATGGAAAGACACCAATATCTTTAAAGTTTCTTTCATGTAATATTAAAAGTTAGGAAGAGGAACTTGTAAGCAATTATAGTAGTAAAGTTGAGATAAATGATTAAGGGAAACATGCCAATTTAAAAGTGATGTCTGAAACAATAAAATTTAAATCTTCATTAGCATAGACTTTTAGAAGAATTGTATACCATTGCCAGACTATCTCTAGAGTATGAAACTGCATAGGGACAAAATTAAATTTCAAAATTAAATTTTAGTTTTATTTAGTACATGAATTTGACAATATTGGCAAATTTAGAGAAATTTGCCCTTCAATTTTATTTTTATTTTTAGGTATGAAAATGATTAATTTTTAATATTTTATTGATTTTTGTAAAATAAATTCTTATTTTATTCTGTAGTTTAATTGTTATTCTGGCTTTTTTACATATAGACAAATGGAGAGAGGTTTTTTTTTTTTAATTGTTTTTTTTAATTGTTATGTATCCCAGGTTTATATTTGAGTATTATTGGTATTTGTGAGGATCATGATAAATACTTTTAATATACTCTAATGGGTTACTGTTACAGGAAATTTTGCATTGCCACAATGGAGAGAGCATTTACATTAAATTACATTACAGGGCTACAATTAAATAGAATGATGAAAAAATAAAAGCTCAAAAGTTCAGAGAAATTAGATTCCTTGATAATCAATTCAAAAAATATGACAAACATAGTTTAAATAATGAAAAAAATGATTATGTTTGTAATATAACTAGTAAAGATTAATGACCTCTCATTTAGAAAGATGGATGTCTATAAATTATTTTACCTTGATAAATTGCTGTAGTAATATATTTTGCCTTCAAAATGTATCTGTGCTAAGTCATTTCAATTTTGAAGTTATGACTTTAAATAGGTTTAAATATGGCAAAACTTCAGTAATTTATGGTTTCCTTAAAAAAATTATTTAAAGGAATTTTCATAGTCTGTGCTTCAGTTTCCTTGCATGTAGGCATACAGACCTTAAGAGTTACACAAGATTGGGGTGCCCGGGTAACTCGGTTAAGTTTCTGACTCTTGATCTGAGCTCAGGTCTTGATCTCGGGGATGAGTTCAAGCCCCATGCTGGGCTCCATGCTGGGTATGGAGCCTACTTAAGAAAAAAAATAGAGAGTTCCACAAGATGATCAATGGGTGGAGTGGAAAGTAAATATTATAAAGCTTTTTAAAAACTTTTTAGAATGATATTAATATTACTTCAATAATATGTTAATTGAATTATATACATGTATCTCATCTATGTGTTTTTTATTTTATTTTTTATTTTTTAAAAAGATTTTATCTATTTATTTGTCAGACATCACAAGCAGGCAGAGTGGCAGGCGGGGGGGGGGGGGGTGTGGAGGAAGCAGGCTCCCTGTTGATCAGAGAGCCTGATGTGGGGGCTCGATCCCAAGGACCCTGAGATCATGACCCAAGCCTAAGGCAGAAGCTTAACCTACTGAGCCACCCAGATGCCCCTTTGTGTTTTTTTTAATATAAGATGTGCATGTTCAACAAATTATTTTGGTAAAAGTATATAGTCAATAAACTCAAATAATAATCTAGTGCCTTGAAGTTGCAAATAACTAAATAGATTCTAAAAACTTAATGGTGTAATTTTAAAGAACAACGGAAGAATATAAGGTTAAAAAATATTGGTCTTTGGTCTTTGAGGCAGCTGACTGGCTCTGTGGGTTAAGCCTCTGCTTTCTGCTCAGGTCATGATCTCAGGGTCCTGGGAACAAGCCCCACATCCGACTCTCTGCTTGGCAGGGAGCCTGCTTCCCCTTCTCTCTCTGCCTGCCTCTCTGCCTACTTGTGATCTCTCTCTCTCTATCAAATAAATAAAATCTTTAAAAAAAAATTGATCTTTGGTTTTTGTAGCAATATTTACATTTTACAGCACGAATTCTTTGCATTTGTAAGTAATTTTAAGATTTACTTAGATATGCAAAGAATACTATTGATTATATAAAATATTCTCAAATTTATTATGTTTATAGTCTTACTCTAACTTCATTCATATTATAAATATATTGCTGACTGAAAATTTATTTTACATAATGGTGCAAAATGTTGTGGAAACAATAAATTTATTTCCTTTGATGGTTTTTGTTGTTACCTTACTTTAGCAGTAAATGTATGATAATAAACATAATTTTTCCTTAATATCTAAAATTATCATATATTTACTTATTTAATCGTTTCAAAAATAATAGTCACAAAATTAATAATTTTTGAGTAAATTTTTTTTTCAAATAAAGTGCTGTTTAAGGCACATTTTTACAGCTAAACAAGAAACAAAAGTGTGGATAATGTCAATTAATAATGAAAAACAAATACTGGGAAGCAAAGTGGTCTTTGTGATCAATTAAGATTTTATAAAGAACATCTGTTCCAGAGCCAACATTAACTGAAGACCATTTGACCTGAATCTGCTATAAGTGTTCTTACCATCAGATTTCATTATTTTGTATCAATTCCACAAAGATATATAAATATATGCCCACATTATTTCCTGAAGTAGACAAAAGTTGCCTGGCAAATTAATATTGTTTGACAATCTGACACACATTTCAATGTACTCAAGTTTTTATGAATCTTTCTTACACACACACTAGAAAGTAATTTTTAAAAATATATTCTCCCAATCCTCCTTAGATCTCCAGTTTAAGATAAAATGCAACACATTGTTTTGAAGGTACTGATGATACTGCATATTTATTGTTTCCCATATCCCATGTAGAGCCTTCTCCAGTATTTCTAAGACCATAGAAGCCTACCCTCTTGACCAGGCTTTTAAAATGTCTTTCTTGGAAATTAATTATAATGATGGCTTTATGCTACTTCATTGCAAAAGCTGTTGCCAGCATTCTGAGAGCTAACATATAATTTTTTTGCTACAATATGACAGGACAAATTATTGCAGAAAAAGAACAAAAATAAAGAACTTGAATTCTGAATAAAGCAAATATTATCTGATAGAAAAATATGTATACCATGCATACACTATAGAAAGATTATGTTGATTAAATGAGAATCCAGAAATTTAAGTGGACTTTGTTATTGATTGTTGCCTCAAAGCTGAGGTAATAATCCAAAGAAGACAATAAGTTTAGTCAAAATGAAATGAAATGGAAAAAAATCTAATGAAAAATTACAAATGATAATAAAGACAGCAATATGTAAATTATAATTGTTCCTATCATTTTTTTAAATATACAGCACAAAATAATTTGCCCAGAATTTTATCTTTCTAGTAAGATGACCAATATGATATATTTAATGTGTGGTTACCTAGGAATTGAAACATAATGGTATAAACGTTTTCTAGATTTACTGTTTTGATACAGATAGATTGGTTCACTCAAACAGTCCTATAGTCTTAGCAAACCTGAGGATATTTAGAATATGATAAATTCCTACTGAAGTTGGCTAATTAAACATTTTCATTTCATGAAGAGAAATTTATTTTCCAATCTTATAGGTAATCCCTTTTCAAGGTGAAATCCTAATAACTGATTAAGAGTTTTTCTGATATTTGATGTAGCACATGAATAAATTCTCCTTTCCTTCATACAGTGCATACTAACTCTTTTCCCAAATATCATTTAGCTGTTTCCTTCAAGGGCCCATTCTCTTTCAGAAGATTTTGTTGTTAATTCCATTTTCTTCATTACAAAAGTTTCCTTTCCCTTCCACAGACTCACATTTTGTTTCTGTACTATGAATAGGACTAAAATTACACTTGAAGGGATTATATGATGTACTGTGTTAATCCATTTTAGAATTTCACTTCTTACACCTACATTTTAACCTTCAAGATGAAAATGTAGTATATTAATACATTTGGGGTGACATCATTTTGGTGACATTAAGAAGTATAAATGTGCATTTGGTTGGCAAGTAGATGACTGCTATTGGTCATGACTCATTATCCTGTCACAGACATGCTATTTCAATAGATTGGAAACTTACTCCCTCTACATATTCAGTCCAAATCATAAATTCTTCAGTACTGCATTTTATTTTCTTATAAGGTTCAGGGTGTTATTTTTTATAGCTAAATTATGATTTATACAAACTGTACTACATAGTTCTTCCTATTCAGGTGTTAGCAAGGTGCATTATTACATTCCAAATTAGGCTCTTTTAAAGTACTTGGTAATATTGAGGTGAATTGTATATATTTTTTAGTATCCTTGTTCTCCTTAATGTTTATATACTTTTTCAGTTTTGAGAAAGAATTAGATTTCTTTACAGATTAGTCTCAGAAGTCAGTGGAAAATATACAATATAAAGGTTTTCTTTTATAAAGAGGGAGTTTGCAAAAATGAAAGATAATCCTTTAATATTCACATGACTTTAATCATAAATCTAAATTTGTCTACACCATCAAAATATCTTTGTATTTCCTGGGAAAATTGGAAAGGATAAATTTAATTTTAAGAATGTGATTAAAAGTGTCCAGAAGACAACATAAGCAAATGGTTATCTTGATGACTATAAAGACTGTTCTAAATTAAACATTAAATAAGCTTTGACCCAAGGGCTTCATTACCTTCTAGGAAGGAGAAAAAGTAAATTCTATTAAGTCACCTGGACATAGCTGATGGCAGTTTAACTGAAATAACTTTTAAATGTATAAAGAGGATTTATGAAAGTGCAAGGATATATCTGACCACTTAGGCTTATGCAGTGAGTAGTCATGAAATTGATTTAAACAAAAATCAATTTATCTTCATATTTAAAATATCCAGATCTTTGGATTATGTCCTACACTTTCAGTCATGTAAATGAACAGTTCTATATTTATTTGAATTGACAGTACACTCATATATTTATATACACTAGTAAGACCATAACTAAAAAAGAGAATATATATGTATACAGAGAGAGAGAGAAAGAGAGAGAGAGAGTATCCTTCAGTAAACTTTTTAGTCCAGTGAACCAAAGTAATGAAAAAGATTTATGAAAGTGCAAGGATATATCTGACCACTTAGGCTTATGCAGTGAGTAGTCATGAAATTGATTTAAACAAAAATCAATTTATCTTCACATTTAAAATATCCAGATCTTTGAATTATGTCCTACACTTTCAGTCATGTAAATGAACAGTTCTATATTTATTTGAATTGACAGTACACTCATATATTTATATACACTAGTAAGACCATAACTAAAAAAGAGAATATATATGTATACAGAGAGAGAAAGAGAGAGAGGGAGTATCATTCAGTAAACTTTTTAGTCCAGTGAACCAAAGTAATGAAAAAAGATTTGCAAGGCAAAATATAATCCTATGATCATTTATATACCACAACATCAATTTTATATTGGTATTTTGTCTTTTAGAAATTCATCTTCCGATTGTATACACTTACTCAGCTTCAATCTACTTCAGACTGGATAACAAAATCCAAGGATTAGGTGAAAATTTTAGACCCACAGATATTAAAAGGAAAATAAGAAAATGTTAAAGCAACTTTATGTCAATGAACTCTACAACTTCAGTGTAAAAGAAATATTCTTTGAAAGATACAAGCTGCCAAAGTTTCATTAAGGTTCATTAAAAAATAGATAGGTAGCCTGATAGCCCTTTATCAACTAACAATTGACTTTGTTCTTAAAGGCCTTCCCTAAAAACTCAATGCCCAAGCTGCTTCACGGGTAAATCCTATCAATCAAATAAGGAAAGTATAATACCAATTCTGCATAAAATATAACTAAATATTGAGGAGGAGGAACTATTTTCCAAGTCATTCAATGAGGCTAGCATTGCCCTGATACCAAAATAAGAAAAAACAATGGGGGCGCCTGGGTGGCTCAGTGGGTTAAAGCTTCTGCCTTTGGCTCAGGTCATGATCCTAGGGTCCTGGGATTGAGCCCCACATCAGGCTTTCTGCTCAGCAGGGAGCCTGCTTCCTCCTTTCTCTGCCTGCCTCTCTGCCTACTTGTGATCTCTGTCTGTCAAATAAATAATTTTTTAAAAAATAAGAAAAGACATTAACAAAACAGAATAAGAATGAAAACCCATATGATAATCTCAGTAGATGGCATTAAAACGATCTGTGAATATCTTAACACCATTTCTAATAAATATATAGTAAACTTGGGGGCACCTAGGTGGCTCAGTTGGTTAAGCGTCTACCTTTGGCTCAGGTCATGAGCCCAGGGTCCTGGGATGGAGCCCCACATCGGGCTCTTTGCTCAGCAAGGAGTCTGCTTCTCACTCTCCCTCTGGGGCTCCCCCTGCTTTGCTTTCTCTCTCTCTGTCAAATACATTAAAAAAATACAGTAAACTTGGAATAGAAACAGACTTTTTCAATCATACAAAGTGCATCAGTAAAAAACCTGGAGGTAACATTATATTTAATCCTGAAAGACTGTATCCTTTCTCCCCCCAGGTTTAAGAACAAGATACCATGTCCGCTGCTACCATTTCCATTCAACATTTTACAGAAATTTCTAGCCAATGCAGTAGGGCAGTACTATTTAAGGCCTCCAGATTGGAAAGTAGTAAAAGGGCCCTTAGACACAGATAACATGATTGGCTATTGAGAAACTCTACTGGGATGTTAAAAGAAGAAAAAAACAAAGAAAAACAAAAAACAAGAGCTAATAAGTGAGATAATGAGATTGCAAGATACACGGGTGCCTGGGTAGCTCAGTCTGTTAAGCATCTGTCTTCAGCTCAGGTGATGATTCCAGAGTCCTGAAATCTAGCCCCATATCAAGCTTCTTGCTCAGAGAGAAGCCTGCTTCTCCCTCCGCTTTTGCCTGCCACTCTTCCTGCTTTTGCTCTCTTTTTTTCTCTCTCTGTCAAATAAATAAGTGAAATATTTTTTTAAAAATTGCAAGATACACAATCAACATACAAAAGTCATTTTCTAAATTCTTGCAAAAAACAATTCAGAAATTTAAATTAAGAAACTGTACTATTTACACTACCAGAATAAATGAGAAGTATTTAGGACTAAATATAATTAAAAATTTGAAAGAGCTATATATTAAAAATTACATTGATGAAAAAAATTACATTGATGAAATTAAGGAAAACATAAATATATCAAGAAATATGCCATGGCTGTGGGTAGACAGATTCATTAAGAGGTCAATGTCCCCAGTCTACATTTTCAACACTATCCCAAAGTTCCAGAATTCTTCAATGGTAAACTTATTCTGAAATTCATATGGAAATGCAAAGAACCTAAAACAGGCAAAACATATTTAGAAAAAAAATAGAAGAGGGGTAAATACTATGTGATTCCAAAACATATAAATTACAGTAATAAAGACAATGTGGTTTGGGTGTCGAGATTTGACAAAGAGATCATATTTACTATGCAATGTCAAGAAGGCCCAACCCTGAATTTTAGTTTTTTTTTTAATTCAATTAATTAACATATGGTATATTATTGGTTTCAGAGATAGAGATCTGTTATTCATCACTTATATAATACCCAGTGCTTATTACATCATGTGCCCCCCATGATGTCCATCATCCAGTGACCCAATCCCCCTGACACTGTCCCCTCCATCAATTCTCAATTTGTTTCCTATAATTAATAGTCTCTTACGTTTTTTTTCTCCCTCTCTGGTTTTGTCTTGTTTTATTTTTTCTTCTATTCCCTTATGATTTGTTTTGTTTCTTAAATTCACATATGAATGGATAATGTGATAATTGTCTTTCTCTGTTTTATTTTGCTTAGCATAATACCCTCTAGTTCCATCCATGTCATTGCAAATGGCAAGATTTCATTTTTTTGATGACGGAATAGTATTCCATTGTGTATATATACTGCATGTTCTTTATACATTAATCTGTCAATGGACATCTGGACTCTTTCCATAGTTTGGCTGTTGTGGACATTGGTGCTATAAACATTGGGGTACAAGTGCCCCTTCAGATCACTACAGTTGTATCTTTGGGTAAGGACCCAGTAGTGCAATTGCTGGGTTGTAGGGTAGCACTATTTTTCAACTTTTTGAGGAACCTCCATACTGTGTTCCAGAGTGGGTATATGAGCTTACATTTCCTGTTTCTCTGCATCCTCACCAACATCTGTCATTTCATGACTTGTTAATTTTAGCCATTCTGACTGCTGTGAGGTGGTATCTCATTGTGGTTTTGATTTGAATTTCTATGATGCCAAGTGATGTAGAGCATTTTTTCATGTGTCTGCTGGCCATTTGTAGGTCTTTGGATAAATGTCTATTCATGTCTTCTGCCCATTTCTTAACTGGATTCTTTGTTTTTTGGGTGTTGAGTTTGTTAAGTTGTTTATAGGTCTTGGATACTAGCTTTTTATGGGATACATCATTTACAAATATCTTCTCCCATTCCACTGGTTGCCTTTTGGTTTTGCTGACTGTTTCCCTTGCTGTGCAAAAGCTTTTGATCTTGATGAAGTCCCAATTGTCCATTTTTGCTTTTGTTTCTCTTGCCTTTGGAGATGTGTCTAGCAAGAAGTTGCTATGGCCAAAATCAAAGAGGTTGCTGCCTGTGTTCTACTCTAGAATCTTGATGGATTCCTGTCTCACATTGAGGTCTTTCATCCACTTAGAGTTTATCTTTGTGTATGGTGTAAGAAAATAGTCCAGTTACATTATTCTACATCTGGCTGTCCAACTTTCCCAATACCATTTGTTGGAGAGACTGTCTTTTTTCCATCAGATATTCTTTCCTGGTCTATCAAAGATTAGTTGATTGTAGAGTTGAGGGTCCATTTCTGGGTTCTCTATTCTGATCCACTGATATATGTGTCTGTTTTTGTTCCAGTACCATACTATCTTGATGATTACAGAATTTGTAATAGAGCTTGAAGTCTGGAATTGTGATGCCACCAGTTTTGGTTTCTTTTTTCAACATTGTTTTTGATATTTGGGGTCTTTTATTATTTCATACAGATCTTAGGCTTTGTTCCAGCTCTGTGAGAAAAGTTGATGGTATTTTGATAGGGATTGCACTGATTTCTCTAGGTAGCAAACACTTTTTCACAGTATTTGTTCTTCCAATCCATGAGCAAGGAATGTTTTTCCATTTCTTTGTATCTTCCTCAATTTCTTTGATGAGTGTTCTATAGTTTTCTGAGTATAGATCCTTTGCCTCTTTGGTTAGGTTTGTTTCCTAGGTATCTTAAGGTTTTGAGGACAATTGTAAATGAGATCAGCTCCTTAATTTTTCTTTCTTCTGTGCTATTGTTAGTGTATAGAAATGGAACTAATTTCTGTGCATTGATTTTATATTCTGCCATTTTGATGAATTTCTGGATGAGTTTTAGCAATTTTGGGGTGGAGTCTTTTATTCTTTCCACATAGAGTATCATGTCATCTGCAAAGAGGGAGAGTTTGACTTCTACTTTGCTGATTTGGGTGCCTTTTATATCTTTTTGTTATTGTTGAATTGCTGAGGGTAGGACATTTACTATGTGAACAACATTGGTGATAGTGGACATCCCTGCCGTGTTCCTGAACTTAGGAGAAAAGTTCTCAGTTTTTTCCCATTGAGAATGATATTCACTGTGGGCTTTTCGTAGATGGCTTTTATGTTAAGGTGTGTTCCCTCTATCTCTATGCTGTGAAGAGTTTTGATCAAGAAAGAATACGTACTTAGTCAAATGCTTTTTTTCTGCATCTATTGAGAGGATCGTGTTTTTCTTGTCCTTTCTTTTCTTTTCATTTTTTTTTTTTTAAGATTTTATTTATTTATCGGGGGGGAGCACAAACAGGGAGAATATCAGGTAGAGGGAGAACTGGATCCCCACTGAGCTAGGATCCTGTTGTGGGACTCAATCCCAGGGCCCTTTTCTTTTCATTTTTTTTTTTAGATTTTATTTATTTATCGGTGGGGGGAGCACAAACAGGGAGAGTATCAGGTAGAGGGAGAACCAGGATCCCCACTGAGCTAGGATCCTGTTGTGGGACTCAATCCCAGGGCCCTTTTCTTTTCATTTTTTTTTTTTAGATTTTATTTATTTATCGGGGGGGGGGGAGCACAAACAGGGAGAGTATCAGGTAGAGGGAGAACCAGGATCCCCACTGAGCTAGGAGCCTGTTGTGGGACTCAATCCCAGGGCCCTGGGATCATGACACAAGCCAAAGCCAGACATTTCACTGACTGAGCCACCCAGGCATCCTTCCCTTTCTTTTATTTATGTATTGTATCCCATTGATTGATTTGTGGATCTTAAACCACCTTTGTAGTCCAGGAATAAATCTCACTTGGTCTTGGTGAATAATCCTTTTAATGTACTGTTGGACTCTATTGGCTAATGTTTCAGTGAGAATTTTTACATTCATGTTCATCAGGGATTTTGATCTGTAATTCTCCTTTTTGATGGGGCCTTTGTCTGGCTTGGGGATGTAGGTAATGCTGGCCTCATAGAAAGAGTTCGGACGTTTTCCTTTCATTTCTATTTTTTGAAACAGCTTCAGAAGAGTCGATATTCATTCTTCTTGAAATGTTTGCTAGAATTCCCCTGGGAAGCCATCTGGCCCTGGACTCTTGTCTTTGGGTGATTTTGATTAAGGCTTCAGTTTCCTTGCTGGTTATGGGTCTCTTCAAGTTTTCTAGTTCTTCCTGTTTCATTTTTGGTTATTTATATGTCTCTAGGAATGCATCCATATCTTCCAGATTGCCTAATTTATTGGCACCTAGTTGCTTATAATATAATCTTAGAATTGTTTAGATTTCTACAATGATGGTTGTGATCACTTTCATTCATGATTTTATTTACTTGGGTCCTTTCTCTTTTTTTGATACATCTGGCTAAGCTTTTATCAATCTTTTTATTCTTTCAAAGAAACAGCTCCTAGTTTCATTGATCTGTCCAACTGTTCTTTTGATTTCTATTTCATTAATTTCTAATATAATATTTATTATTTCTCTTCTCCTGTTGGATTTAGGCTTTATTTGTTGTTCTTTCTCCAACTTCTTTAGGTATAAGGTTAGATTGTGTATTTGAGATCTTTCTTGTTTCTTGAGAAAGGCTTGTATTGCTATATACTTCCCTAGGACTGCCTTGGCTGCATCCCAAAGGTTTTGAAGTTATTTTCATTTTCATTTGTTTTAATGGATTTTTTAAAAAAATATTTAATTTCCTTGTTGACCCATTCATTCTTTAGTAGGATGCTCTTTGGCCTCCATATATTTGAGTTCTTTCCCAATTTTCTCTTGTGATTGAGTTCCAGTTTCAAATCATCTTGGTCTAAAAACGTGCAGGGAATGATTACAGTCTTTTTATACCAGTTGAGACCTGATTTGTGACCCTGTTATGGACCCTGTTGTGATCTGTTCTGGAGAATGTTCCATGTGTACTCAAGAAGAATAGGTATTCTGTTGCTTTAGGATGGAATGCTCTGCAAGTATTTGTTAATTCCTTCTAGTCCAGTGTTATTTAAAGCTCTTGTTGCCTTGTTAATCTTCTGCTTAGATGATCTGTTCATTGCAGTGGGTGGGGTTAAAGTCCCCTACTATTATTGTATTATTATTGCTGTGTTTCTTTAATTTCATTATTAATTGGCTTATATAATTAGCTGCTCCCTTGTTAGGGGCATAAATATTTGCAATTGTTAGATCTTCTTGTTGGACAGACCTTTTGATTATGATATAGTGTCCTTCCTCTCTCTTATTACAGTCTTTGACTTAACATCTAGTTTGTCTGATATAAGGGTTGGCACACCAGCTTTCTTTTAATGTCCATCAGCATGATAAATGGATTTCCACCCCCTTAATTTCAATCTGGAGGTTCTTTGATTCTAAAATGTGTCTCTTGCAGACAGCATATCAATAGGTTTTGCTTCTTTATCCAATCTTATACCCTGTGTCTTTTGACTGGGACATGTAGCCCATTTACATTCAGAGTAGCTATTAAAAGATATGAATTTAGTGCCATTGTATTACCTGTAAAGTCACTGTTTCTGTATATTGTCTCTGTTCTTTTCTGGTCTGTGTTACTTTTGGGCTCTCTCTTTGCTCCAAAGATCCCTTATAATATTTCTTGTAGGGGCAGTTCTGTGATCACAGATTCTTTCCATTTCTTTTTGTCCTGAAAGCTTTTTATCTCTCCTATTTTGAATGACATCCCAGCTGGAAAACATATTTTTCTCATTTAGCACACTGAATATATCATGCCACTCCTTTCTGACCTGATGGGTCTGTGTCCTGCCAGTCAAATGTTTCTACCCTTGTCAGTTATGGACCTCTTGCCCCAAGCTGTTTTCAGGATTTTCTCTTTGTGTCTGAAATTTGCAAGTTTCACAATTATATGTCAGGGTGTTGACCTCTTTTTATTGATTTTGAGGGGGGTTCCTTGTACCTCCTGGACTTGGATGCCTGTTTCTTCTCCCAGATTAGGGAAGAGCTCCACTATAATTTGCTCCAATATACCTTCTGCTCCTCTCTCCCTCTGTTTCCTCTTCTTCTGGGATCCAAATTATTTTAATATTGTTTCATTTCATTCATTCTCTCAAATTTTCACTTCATGATCCAGTAGTTGTTTATCTCTCCTTTTCTCAGCTTCTTTATTCTCCATCCTTTTGTCTTCTGTATCACTCATTCTCTCTTCTGCCTCATGTATCCTAGCAATTTGAGCCTCCATTTTTTATATTATCTCACTAATAGCCTTTTTAAATTTCAGCTTGATTAGATATTGTCTCTTTTGTTTCTCCAGAAAGGGATTCCCTAGTGTCGTCTATGCTTTCTTCAAGTCCAGTTTGTGTATTTATAATCATTATTCTGAATCCTAGTTCTGACATCTTACTTACTTCCATACTGATTAGGTCCCTGGCAATCAGTACTGCTTCTTTTTCTTCTTTTTGATATGTATTTTTCCATCTAGTCATTCTTACAGAAAGTGGTCACTTTTCTCTTTCTTTCTTTCTTTCTTTCTTTCTTTCTTTCTTTCTTTCTTTCTTTCATCTTCCTAAGATTTTATTTATTTAGGACAGAGAAAGAGAGAGAGCATGCATGAGAAGGGGGTAGGGGCAGAAGTAGGCTCCCTATTGAGCAGGGAGCCCAGGTCCCTGGTATTAAGACCTGAGCTGAAGGCAACCATTCAATCACTGAGCCACCCATGTACCTCCAAATGGTCGCTTTTCTATTTGTAGAGTTGCAGCTATTTTTTTCTTAGAATTATGGTTGAGTTCACAGGTGTTCTGGAAGATTTGATAGCTATGTAGCTGAATTCCTGGGACCAGATGAAACTAAGATCTCCTACTCCTTTGTCATCTTGGACTCTCTCCCAACCCTGAGTTTTAGACTTAATTTCTAAGACACAGCAAATTAGCAAAACTGGATTACTATAGTACTATGTTAGCACACTCTCTAGAATTAAGCTATCTGACTCATTCCAGATCACTCACTGACAGTTGTTGTTAGCTAGGCTAGTCACCAAAACTTTCAGGGCATCAGTTTTCCCATTTGTAAAATGGTTTTAGAAATAGAAGTATTCTGAGATGCCTGGAAGGCTTAGTCAG
This sequence comes from Mustela erminea, assembly GCF_009829155.1. NCBI lineage: Eukaryota > Metazoa > Chordata > Mammalia > Carnivora > Mustelidae > Mustela > Mustela erminea. The sequence goes on along the minus strand of NC_045617.1, from coordinate 104,662,259 downwards.
TTCAGCCTCGAACTTTTGGTTTCAGCCACAGTCATGATCTCAGGGTCATGGGATTGAGCCCTGTGTCTAGCTTCATGTTTAGCGTGGAGTCTGCTTGAGATTCTTTCCCCTATCCTCACCCTTCTCCTCTGTTTCTCCCCTGCCCACACTCCCTCTCTCTCTAAAATAAATAAATAAAATCTTAAAAAGGGTAATAAATGATAGAACTAATCAGAGGGACCTGGGTGGCTCATTCAGTTGATCCTCTGACTCTTGATCTCAGGGTGGTGTTCAAACACCTGGTTGGGCTCCATGCTGGGTGTGAAGGCCACTTAAAAATAATAATGATGATAGTGATGATGATGATGATGATGATGATAATAATAATAGAACTAACCTAATAGAGTTAGTGGACATATAAAATGAGTTAATGTGTGCAAAGCATTTGGAAAAGTAGTTGACAGTAGTTGACATGTGGTAACCTTTATATAAGTATTAGCTTATCTTTTTATTACTATATTATAATTACTGTTATTTTTATGTTTAGGAAAAAAGAAGCCATATTCTCCAGGGTACCAAGATACTTAATGGACATAATTAGTCAGACAGGAAAAAATCAGTTATTAACTTAATTTGAGATTATATAAAGTCTTTCTCTTTTAGAAAAATATTTTCACATTATTCACTAATTTACTTATTCAATAGTACAGGTTAAAATATATATGTTAATATTAACTTAAATTGTTATGCTCTATTATTTTAATAATATAGTTTGTCAGACTACTGAGTTATAATTTTTTGACACATGTAAATTATTTTTCTAATGTCAGTTATATATGTTTTTTCCTAAAATTGAAAAGAATTTTATCTCTGACACTACTGAATATTGAGTCCAAATACACAATAAGCTAATTTATATTAAATAGGCAGTAGCAAAAAGCCCATTTCAATGTAAATCACATTTTGGTCATGGTAGATGCTGATCCATAATGGCATTAATTTTCAGTTGTTATAATGACGTTTCTAGTGGAACTGAGCACTAGAATTTTAGATAGATTTATTTTTAGGATTAATAAGTGCTGGAATAAAATCACACTTTTTATAATTTGCAGTGGGGAGTGAAGTTTTTATATCACATTTACAAGAAGCAAACTGATGTATTAAAAAAATAGCTATGAGTTTGCCCTCTATTATTATATAACTCAAATCACATTAATGTTCTGAACATGCTTAAACTTGGGAAATGTTTGCTATTTTAACAGGTTTCTTGTAGAAGGAAAAAGGCTATAATGTGAGTTGCTTCCAAATTGCTCTTCTAAACTAAGTTTATAGAAAAAATATATATATATTTATATATTATAAGTATTTATATGTTTGTGTTTATGTTATTTTATAATATTTTTGTATGAAATTTCCTTTCATAAGATAAGTTTCTATTTCATCATTTTGAAGAGGTAGCTCAGAGATAGTAAACTGGTATTTTCCCCCTCACATACAATTTGTTTGAATTCTCAGTATTGATGAAAAAGATTAAACATTTTTCATTTCTGATTTACATTTCTTTTATGAAATTTTGTGTTCTGAGTTAAAATTTTATGACACATGTTCTTTTTGTGATTCTTTTTATATTATTTTATAATGTTTTGCTGGACAAGTGTGATTAATCTACTTTGTCATTTAATCAGTTTCTATCTAAAGCAGATCTTACCTTCCTTTAAGGATTCCAAGATGCTACTGAAAATCACCTTCTCATGTTACTTGCAGTACAACTTCTTATAATTAAGGAATGAAAATTATTTGATAGAAAAAAAAACAGATAAGTTGATTCCACTAATATATAGTTGTTTTCACTTGATTGTTTTGTTATGATTTGTTCAGTATCTCTTATTGGGACTTAATTCTTTCAAGTAGTAAAATTTGAGTGTGAGGAACTACGGCTTTATTCTGATTTCATATAATGTTAGAGTGGGACACACTGCCTTAGAAGTGGTAACATTATGCTAAGGCAAAATTAAATAAGAAACACAGTTATGGCCACTGTCTCTGGCCACAATCTACTTGGACTGCTCAGGGTTGAAGAATATACATATATATATATATATATATTATATATATATATATATATATCTCCTTCTTACCTGAGTACTTTACTTAATTAGATTTTTGCCAAAGCTATCAGTTATCAAGTATTTTCCTTTTTTTAAATTGATACATAATTGGCATACAATGTTATATTGGTTTCAGGTGTATAACATAATGATTTGACAATTCTATACATTAAACTATATTCACCACAATAAGTGTAATTGCAATTTGCTACCATATATTATTACAGCATTATTGTCTATATTCCCCATGCTATATAGTTTTCATTCCATGACTTTTTTATTTTTGTAACTGGAAGTTTGTACCTATTTATCTCCTTCACCTATTTTGCAGAGTCCCCCAAGCCATCCCTTCTGGCAGCCACCAGTTTGTTCTCTGTATTTATTATTTTATTTGTTTTTTGTTTGTTTTGTTTCTTAGATTCTATATATAAATGAAATCTTATGGTATTTTCCTTCTCTGGCTGATTTATTTTACTCAGCCTACCTTCTAGGCCCATCTGTGTCACAAATGGCAAGATCCTTTTTTATGGCTGAGTAATATTCCATTACACATATACCATTCCATTATACATACACCATGGCTTTGCTATCCATTCATGTATCAGTAGACATTTAGGTTGCTGTTATAAATTGGAGGTTGTAAATAATGCTGCAGTATTAAACATATGGGTGTATATATGTTTTCAAATTAGTGTTTTCATTGTATTTGAGTAAATATCCAATAGTTGAATTACTGGATTATACGGTATGATGGTTCTATTTTTAATTTTTTGACGCATCTCCATACATTTACCACAGTTGACTGCACCAACAGTGCACAAGTGTTCCCTTTTCTCCACATATTCATTAACACTTGTTATTTCTTATCCTTTTTATATTAGCCATTTGGACAAGTATAATATGATAATCTCATTATGGTTTTGATGTACATTTCCCTAATTATTAGTGAGCATTTTTTTAATGAGTCTGTTGGCCATCTGTATGTCTTCTGTAGACTAATGTCTGTTCAGGCCTTCTGCCCATTTTTAATCCGATTATTTGTGTTTTTATTTGGTTTGATTTGGTGTTGAGTTGTGCAAGTTCTTTATATATTAGGTCTGAAGTATTTTTCTGAACACATATAAAGACAACAAAATGTTCAGTGCTCTTGTATTTCTCCCAATATGACCAGAACTCAATTTTCTACACTAATACATGAATGCAAATGACAGAGACTCTCAAGTTATTTGCAGAAATTACTGATGTGATGAAGCTTTTTAGGATGCTTGAATGTTAATCATCCTGCCTCATTCTACCATTAAATATATTCTTGGGTTAAAAGTTGAAATTCCCAAGTATAAGCTGATAGGATCCCTGGAAAATGTGTGTGTGTGTGTGTGTGTGTGTATTCTTTTTTTTCCCCACTGTCTGGATCTGGCTATTTAAATTAATGATGAATTTAAAAACATATCAGAAAGTCTCAACCTGGGTGAAGGAAAACCAGTTTGAGGGAGTTCAGAAAGAAGACTAATTACTCAGCCCAAATGGCCTCATCTACCTTCCTTGACAGTGGAGTGAAATTACTGAAGTCATCAGAGCAAAGAGGAAAATCCTCAAACAATTTAGCCTTTGTGATTCAAGAGGGGATGCTAATTGTACCTACCCTATGAGAAATTTAGAAATGGCATTAAATTTACCTAATTTTCTGATCTCAGGATAACAGTTCTGGCTGTCATTAGTAGGATTGGAAAATATAAAGGCTTTCTCTGTGTTTTTCAAACATTTTAAACCTAGAATGAACTGCTGTTTTTGTCATCCGCGTGGGCTCTTCTGTCTATTTCTCATACCTGACCATGAAGCTGGCAGTGGAGGTGGTGAGTGGGAACACAAAGCACTTCACACTTTTGTCTGGAGCTCTGGAAATTGTCACTGCACAGGAGGATCACAGGAATTTTGAATGAAAGACTGGTCATGACAAGATGATTCTGACAAGATGTTTCTATTAGAAGAAGGTAGACTGTAGTACTACTGACTAAGATGAATCATGGCAGAGTGTGAAAATACTACAGTAGACACAATTCATGCACCTCTGTCTCCCCAACTTTTACTACATCTTGCAAAGCTGAGTGGGCCAGGACATGGGACTGAGTCTGGGCTCATGATGTTTCAACTAGGTGACCTTCCACAAAAGGTTTTCACACCACGAAGCCTCAGTGTCGTTATCTATAAAAGTCAAATTGCATAGATAGTAGATTCTTCTAACTCTATAATGTTGTCATAGGCATTCTATTTGTGTATTAATGTATAATTTTAGCAGCTCTAAATACCATTGTACTAACAGTATAACTATTATTTAATTATGTAAGTTTGAGAGATGCAAAAAACAGGAAAGAATCACTTTTAAATGTGCCCCTGGTTGTGCTCATGTCATGCACATCCGACCCTGAACACATTTCATGATTATGATTTGTCATCATAAATGTTTCAAGTCTTCCTTGAACACATGCTAGGTGTGTTTTGCCAAAATGAAAAACTCACAGTAAGAAAACCAAGGCTGGGAAACTAAAGGAGATTAAATTTATCTTTGTGAATTAAGAATCATCCTAAATGAAATTAGATTCTTATTGTTTTCTTATAGAATGTGATTTATACAATTCATTAAATATATGACAGTTTTATGACCAGCTATCCAAAAAAATTACATTCAAATAAAAATATTTCATGTGTTGTATGACTAGACAGAAGTAAAATCTAAGATTTCTCAGTTCAGGAAAGAAGTAATTTTAGAATCCAAATTAAGTGTTGAATATTCGTTAAGAATGAGAGATTATTCAGTTAATCTTTGTTACTCTAGTAAAGGCAGTTAGATCTCTTACTGCTTAAATTACAATTTTAGGTCTTGCATTACCATATGAATTAAATTATCTTTTTTTCCCTTTTTCTTTCTGTCACTCATACTCTGTGTAGCCAATAATATTATAAAATGTTTTAAAGGAATTAGATACAATTTGTTATGTCTAGACTGCCAGGTAACTTAACTGTTATTTAGATATTCACAGAACAATTTGGAGCTTGCATTTTGACAAGTTGTTGGACTCTTTTTTTTTTTTTAAGATTTTATTTATTTATTTGACAGAGAGATCACAAGTAGGCAGAGAGGCAGGCAGAGAGAGAGAGAGGGCAGCAGGCTCCCTGCTGAGCAGAGAGTCCGATGCAGTGCTTGATCCCAGGACCCTGAGATTGTGACCTGACCTGAAGGCAGAGGCTTAACTCACTGAGCCAAGCAGGCACCCCTGGACTCTCTTGATTAAACTAAAACTTTAATTAAAAAACTGAATACAAAACAAACAAACAAATAAAACAACAAAAAACAAAAACAGAAAACAGGCTAGGAGAGACAAACAAACACACATATACAAAAAAGAAAAAGAAAACAATACCCCCCCCAAGCCTTTCTGTCCCTAGGAAGACCGGAAGCAAGATCTCCTAGCATATTTATACTTTATTTATGAGGAACTATAAGAAAGAAACGCAAGTATGATTGATTCTTACCCAACAAATTTGGAACTAATATTTTATAGACTGAAAAAAATGTGTAGAACCCATTAAGAGTAATGATATAACCTAAGATTTACGTGGGGAAATAAGTAATATGCCTTTTGTTTAAATTATTTAAATATGTGTATAATTAGTACAGACACCACACACTTACTACTATGCTTTAATAATATTTTCTTAGAAATTTTAATCATTAGTGTCATTCATATCTCATTGCAACAACCCACTGTGGTTTTCAGATTTTCAGTCAAAACTCAGTAGTATATACATAGCTTTGATACCCAGCAACAAACATCCTGCAGAACCAGGAGTGGGAAATACTACTTCCCTCTTTTCCATGGTCCCTAGAGCTAGCTATCTAACCCAGGCTGCTTCTCTGGGTGCTCCTCTGGGAGCTCCTTGCTCTGCCACTTGCTGTATCAGTGTGTTTTGGTGAAGTCTTTAGTATGTTTGTGCTCATAAAGATGGAAGTATTGCTAGCATAGTGATACCATACAAATGGTGCCTGTGTTGGGCAGTGCACCCCTGCAGATACAGCAGATAGTACCAGCTTCACTGAATCATTATAAGGTGTTGACAGGATGAAATTTGTAAAAGTACATGGAACAGTGTTTGTTTGAGGGTCAGTTCATGTTAAAAGTTATGTCATTACTGTTGACAAGTTTGGACACAGGAAATTGCACAAGGCATCATCAGGGATGAGGTAAAAATGACCTCAGCTTGATTGGCAACTTTGAATGGAAAGAAAGATGTGTTAGAAATGCGATGTGTCTCTTGACTCCCTCAGAAATATTTTGGTGAGGAAAGAAAATGTTTTACTTGAGGAGACCAAGGTATCACGTAGGTTTTAACTGTGGGCAAAGTAGAGATTTTGTCTTCTTACAGTAAATATTAAGATTTTTCAAAAATGCAGGCTGGGGAATCATGGCTAAGAGCATATATTTATATTGTCTCACTCTACACCCATTTCAAGTCCCCTCTGCTTGAGGCTGAAGAGCTAACCTGCTCTCTGCAGGCTCCCTTACAGCCTGTGAGCCTGCCTCTTCCATTCAGACATCTCAGAAGCTCGGAGTCCAGATGGCTGTAGGCATGGAGGCTGCGTGTTCTGGCAAGAGTGGTGGTGACAGGTCTTATTTCAGGGATTGGCTGTGGAGGGGCTTTTGGCAACCCTTTGTGAGTGTGGTCAAGGCTAAACGGTGGACTGCGGTGGCAGTTTCACCAGAATAGTCCTGCGGTGCAGCCGGGGTGTTATTTCTCTCTGTGGGCTCCTCGCTGGTTCTTTGGACATTTTAGAGAGCCATAGCTTTACCTAACAACTGTTTGTGAATACCCTTGTCACTACACCACCTGAAACTCTGATAATGAAGTCTGGTGAAATTTGTTCTCTCTCTCTCTGTGTCTCTTTTCTGGATAGGTATAGATATGGCTATGTTGACAATTTAAAATTAAGATACTTGTGTGATAAAAGTAATTTTCAACCAAAATTGACACCTGATTCTATTAGGGTTTCACTTAACTGAGTTTCATATTGATATTTATTGTATGTGACTATAGGTTTTTAATTAAATTTAAAGCCAAAATCCTGTCCCCAAACAAGCAATACGATATGTTAAGAAAAATAATTTCAGGGGCACCTGGGTGGCTCAGTCGTAAGCATCTGCCTTCAGCTCAGGCCATGATCCCAGGGTCCTGATATGAGCTCTGCATCAGGTTCCCTGCTCAGCAGGAAGTCTGCTTCTCCCTCTCTTACTCCCCCTGCTTGTGTTCCTTCTCTAGCTGTGTCTGTCTCTGTGAAATAAATAAATAAAAACTCTTTAAAAAATAAAAAGAAAAAGAATTTCAGTGGCTGAATGTTTAGAACATGTTTTTATTTCTGCTTTAAATAGTTATATTATGAAATGAATGTTTTTAGTCCAAATTATCCAGATTCTTCAAATCGTTATTTTGATTTGTTAACTAATGTTATCTTCAAATAAAAGTAATTCATTTTTAAGATATAGTTTTCTTTGGCCTCCAATTTTGCTTTCTCTCATTGCTTCCCTAATATATTTCCAAACTGTCCCCCCAATCCTAAACCTCATTCCTATTCCGCCATTACTACACTTGCTTTGGTTCTCTCTACATCTATGCAAATCTTATTTTCAGCTTTAGTCCACTAATATTCATCCAGTGTTTCATTTGTGCCTTTTAATCAGTTTCTTCTAAAATTATATTAATATTTTTTGACCACTGGGTGAAGTATGGAAATATTGAATCACTATATTATACATATGAAACTAATATAACACTGTGTGTTAACTAATTGGAAGTTAAAAAAAAAAAAAACAAAAAACTAGGGTGCCTGGGTGGCTCAGTGGGTTAAGCCTCTGCCTTTGGCTCAAGCGTCCTGGGATCGAGGTCTGCATCAGGCTCTCTGCTCAGCGGGGAGCCTGATTCCCCTCTCTCTGCCTGCCTCTCTGCCTACTTATGTCCTCTCTCGCTGTCAAATAAATTAAAAAACCTAAAAAAAATCTTAAAAAGCCAAAAAAATGTTCTGTTTTTTATGTTAATTAAAAAACTATTCTTTAAGTAATGCAATAATAATGGTAACTAACATTTATTACATGGTTGTTATTTGTCAGGTACTGTGCTAATAAATTTGTGTGTGTAATCTACTTTAGCCCTCACAACCTTATACCAAAAGTTCCTATTCTATACATGTGAAAACCGAGCCTTAGAAAGTTTAAGAAAGTTAACCAGGGCCACCAACTAGTAAATGGTAAAACAAGTATGGGAACCTGAGCAGTATGCTTTAGAACTTTTGTCCTATACTGTTTCAATTTTATAGTAATAATAATAATAATACAGATAGATAGACTTTGCTAGGATTTTAAATGATACTAAGTATATCACTTTGGGATAATATGATGACAATAATTTTGATAAAATTTTACTCTTTTCTGTTTTTAAAATTGTTATTTAATAAATAGGTTAAAATGTAGAGAGTGTAAAATGAAATTTTGTTGGGGTGTCTGAGTGGTTCAGTTCATTAAGCAGCCGACTCTTGGTTTCAGCTCAGGTTGTGATCTCAGGGTCTGGGATCGAGCCGTGTGTTAGGCTCTGTGCTCTGCAGGGAGTCTGCTTCATATTCTCTCTCCCCACCACCCTCCCTCCAGCTCATGTTCTCCCTTTCTCTCTCTCAAATAAATAAACAAAACCCGTAAATATTTTTTTCTTTCCACTACCGTTTGGTCAAACTATACAATAAATTATGAATAATGCATTTAGGGTCTAATATATTTGAAATAATTTAACCAGATTATCAATTACAAAATGAGAAGTACTCATTCTGTAATTTCTGTTCATTTTTACTACTAGGTAGAAATCATATTTGCTAAGTTTATTTGTGCCTCCTAGCTCTCCCTATTGGCTGCCTTGTGGTCTGAATAAAATGCTTATAACCTTCCACCCAATGAAAATGCCTTAGAAGCTTTGCCTTAGAAGTTTCTAAAGGCCTTAGAAACTTTATCAGTAAGATTTGTTCCATAAGGCTCTCCTTCAAATTCCAAAGAATTTTGGTTCTGCAACCAGAATTTCCTAAAATGAAGAAGCTATTAAACTTCTAGGAGCAACTTCTTGATGTGATCCTCCCTCTTGGAATCCTCTCAGTTCCCTGTCCTTCCGTAATACCATCAATTCATTTCTTCTGCCAATATTTATTGAGGACTTACCATATTCCACTAATAGTCTAGAATCTAGACACAAGAGCTAACACCTAAACAAGATAAATATTTTCTCTACTTTCATTTAATAGGTTAATTTCATTTAATTCTATATAGGGGTGTAGTAGAAATGAAAGAAAGCAAACAAGCAAGCAGACGAGAAAGCCTGTCAGGTTGTGGTAAATGCTGTGTAGGTAACTGAAATAGAGTGATGTGATCAGAATGCTTGGTTGACTCTCTAGATTGAATCGTCAAGAAAGACCTCTCTGAGAGAGTGACATTGAAGTTGAGATAATAAGCTGACTATGAAGAGCCAGCCAGGGTCGGAGGAAGAACATTACAGAAGGAAAAGCAAATGCAAAGACCAGAAGGAAGGTATTTACTTGTGTTTGAGACTTAAAGAAATTTGGCTGGAACCTTATGGGTAAGGAAGAAATGTCACAGGGTCAAGGACATTAGCAAGGATTGAGAGCAAGTAAGATGTTCAAGCCAGAAAGAACAGTTTGAGTTTTACACTTAGTGAAAAAGGAAGAAGTTGAAATGAATCTGATTTGTATTCAAAACTCTGTTTAGTGAACAAGAGTGGTAAAAGAATTGCTGGTTAGAAACAGTACTGCCGTGGCCAGACAATGTACATAGTGGCGAGATGGAATGAGAGACCAGGAGAGAGGGAAGTTCGTGGCTTTTGAGTATGTTTTGAGAACAGAATCCGCAGGGCTAATTATTTACAAATGATGTAGTGAAGAAGACTGAATACCAAAAATAACTCATGGACTCTTGGGGTAATATAAGTAACTGTTGTCAATAGCGCTGTACTCATGATTAGTTGTAGGTGCCTTGCAGACATTAACATGCTCATGTCAAGAAGACAGTTGCTATGTGAGTTTAAAAGATCTGGGGAGAAAGCAATTCCTTGGTTCAGGTCAGGGAACATCTTAGATGCCATTTTCTTATTGCTTATTTTATATGAACACCTCCTGCCACTTCTTTTTTGTTTATGTAAATATTGCCCTAAATCTGTTTCTAGGTCATTAAAAATCTGTACTTCTCTTAGAAACAGTTTTAGCAACTCTGTATTTGCTGAACTCGTTTTTTCATGGTAGATTTGAGAAAGTTTATAATAAAGGGAATGCAAATAATAAACTAAAACAAATAGTAATAATGATGCATAGCTCACATTTATTGAGCACTTAGTATGTGTATATGTGTCAGGCATTGCTACATGGGCTTAGAGAGGTCTGTTATCAAAAATAATAGTTGCAACAGCCCTAAAAAGTAATTTCTAATAAAAAATGGGAAATCAAGACCATGAAGGAGCAAATGTTCCAGCCAATAGTATTAATAGTATCACTGTCATTGAACCCCATGAGAAACTAAGTGTCCTATAGTATATTTAGCATAATTCTTGTGGTTGCAAAGGAGAAAACATACTCGTTCTGCAAGGGAGGTAAGTATTTTCCTAGTACTCTACAATAGTTATCCCCCATGGAGTATTACTTAAGGAGTATTATTTTGCCATATTTCATTGATTTTAGCACACATATTTTTAATATTTTCACATCTCTGAAATTGGGGTGAATATTATGATTATGAAAAAACAAGAAGCAGTTGCAATACAGTTATCATTGTTTATGGGCTTCAAAACTTGAAGACTGTTTGGAAGAAAGCCCTGGGGACAATGATGAGCCATTCTGTTAAGAAATGCTGATTCATCAGGACTCCTGGGTGGCTCAGTAGGTTAAGCATCTGCCTTCTGCTCATGTCATGATCCCAGGGCTCCTTGTTCAATGGGAAGCCTGCTTCTCCCTCTGTCTGCTGTTCCCCCCTGCTTGTGCACTATCTCTCTGATAAATAAATAAAATCTTAAAAAAAAAAAAAGAAAGAAATGCTAATTCATCAAATATTCCTGATGGCACAAAGATCATATCATGTTGTGTGATAGACTGCATTGATGATCCTAGTTATTCACTCTTCTCTATATTAATTACTTTACAATGTAACTTCATAGCACCACCCATGTTGGGAGTATGTCAGCCTGCTTCGTACTTTGGCACTGGATCCTCATTTTGACCAAAGATGAATTAGTTTACATGGTGTTAACAGAGGCTTGAAAAGGAGATTGTTCTCTTGTATGTATGTCAAAAACATGAGAACTTTCTTAGAGTCAGCCTGATGGAAGTTGGGACATGTGGCTAAAACCAACCTCCACCACCCAGCCAATAGCCAGCCAGCTAACCCTCAGACAACTAAGTAAATTTAATCAATATCAGCAAATCCAACACCCAGCCGACTTCAGATATGTGAGCTAAATAAATGTTTATTGCTTTATGCCATTGAGTTTTGAGCAGCTTGTTACTCAGAAAAAACTGATACCTATAGAAGAAAACAGCCATCAATGATTTTGAGTTGAAAAATGACAGAAAATTCATGCTCTGAGTGTGAAAAAGTTTTAGGAATAACTGAACCAGTTTATTTTGCTAAAATTTTAATTTTTTGCATTTATATAAAGAGTTCTTTCAATAATATAAAATAAAAATTATAAGGGAGGAAGTATTTTATTATATATATATTTTTAATATTTTATTTATTTATTTGACAGAGATCACAAGTAGGCAGAGAGGCAGGCAGAGAGAGAGAGGAGGAAGCAGGCTTCCCATGGAGCAGAGAGCCCGATGAGGGGCTCGATCCCAGGATGCTGTGATCATGACCCAAGCCGAAGGCAGAGGCTTTAACCTATTGAGCCACCCAGGCGCCCAGAAAGCAGTATTTTAAAGTTAAATTGAGTATTTCTTCTTTTTCAAGTTGTGCATTAAATACAGGTCAGTCTTACAATAGATAGTACTCTTACATTGCATGTAGGTACCTGATTGTACCATTTCCTTGTTTCCTTGTTTATTTCTTACACTGAAGAAGCAAGGACTACCTCATATGTATCATTGGATTAATTAGACTTAGCCTTATGGCTTGCACATCATTAAGTCAATAAATACTATTTCTATACAGCAAAATTATTAACTATTAAATAATTAGCATGTTTTCCTCACTATCACTGTCTTTTTTAACATGATTGGATAGAGGATAGACTTCAGTGTTAAAAAAGTTGTTAATTATTTTACCAACTTTTTTTTAAATTTTTAAATTAACATATAAGTATTAATAGCCCAAGGGGTACAGGTCTGTAATTCGCCAGGTTTACACACTTCACAGCACTCACCATAGCACATACCTCCCCAATGTCTATAACCCAACCACCCTCCCACCTCCCTACCCCCCACCCCCGGCAACCCTCAGTTTGTTTTGTGAGATTAAGAGTCTCTTATGGTTTGTCTCCCTCTTGATTCCATCTTGTTTCATTTATTCCTTTCCTACTACCCAACCCTCCCATGTTGCCTCTCAACTTCCTCATATCAGGGAAATCATATGATAATTGTGTTTCTCTGATTGACTTATTTCACTCAGCATCATACCCTCTAGCTCCATCCACAACGTCACAAATAGCAAGATTTTATTTCTTTTGATGGCTGCATAGTACTCCATTGTATATATACCCCACTTCTTCTTTATCCATTAATTTGCTGATGGACATCTAGGTTCTTTCCATAGTTTGGCTATTGTGGACATTGCTACTATAAACATTTGGGTGCACGTGCCACTTCGGATCACTACATTTGTATCTTTAGGGTAAATACCCAGTAGTGCAATTGCTGGGTCATAGGGTAGCTCCGTTTTCAACTTTTTGAGGAACCTCCATGCTGTTTTCCAGAGTGGCTGCACCAGCTTGCATTCCCACCAACAGTGTAGGAGGGTTCCCCTTTCTCCGCATCCTCGCCAGCATCTGTCATTTCCTGACTTGTTGATTTTAGCCATTCTGACTAGTGTGAGGTGGTATCTCATTGTGGTTTTGATTTGTATTTCCCTGATGCCGAGTGATGTGGAGCACTTTTTCATGTGTCTGTTGGCCACCTGGATGTCTTTTTTACAGAAATGTCTGTTCATGTCCTCTGCCCATTTCTTGATTGGATTATTTGTTCTTTGGGTGTTGAGTTTGCTAAGTTATTTATAGATTTTAGATACTAGTCCTTTATCTTCTTCCATTCTGTCAGTTGTCTTTTGGTTTTGTTAACTGTTTCCTTTGCTGTGCAAAAGCTTTTGATCTTGATGAAATCCCAATAGTTCATTTTTGCCCTTGCTTCTGTTGCCTTTGGCAATGTTCCTAGGAAGTATTTGCTGCAGCTGAGGTCGAAGAGGTTGCTGCCTGTGTTCTCCTCAAGGATTTTGATGGATTCCTTTCTCACGTTGAGGTCCTTCATCCATTTTGGGTCTATATTCATGTGTGGTGTAAGAGAATGGTCCAGTTTCATTTTTCTACACGTGGCTGTCCAATTTTCCCAACACCATTTGTTGAAGGTACTGCCTTTTTGCCATTGGACATTCTTTCCTGCTTCGTCGAAGATTAGTTGACCATAGAGTTGAAGGTTTATTTCTGGGCTGTCTATTCTGTTCCATTGATTGATGTGTCTGTTTTTGTGCCACTACCATACTATCTTGATGATGACAGCTTTGTAATAGAGCTTGAAGTCTGGAATTGTGATGCCACCAACTTTGGCTTTTTTAACTTTCCTCTGGCTATTTGAGGTGTTTTCTGGTTCCATATAAATTTTAGGATTATTTGTTCCATTTCCTTGAAAAAATTGATGGTATTTTGATAGGGATTGCATTAAATGTGTATATTGCTTTAGATAGCATAGACATTTTCACAATATTTGTTCAATCTCTGTTCTTCCAATCCATAAGCATGGCACATTTTTCCATTTCTGTCTGTCTTCCTCAATTTCTTTCATGAGTATTTTATAGTTTTCTGAGAGGCAAGATTGCTTGCCTCTTTGGTTGGTTTATTCCTAGTTATCTTATGGTTTGGGGTGCAATTGTAAATGGGATTGACTCTTTAATTTCTCTTTCTTCTGTCTTGTTGTTAATGTCTAGAAATGCAACTGATTTCTGTGCACTGATATTATATCCTGACACTTTGCTGAATTCCTGTACAAGTTCTAGCAGATTTCGAGTGGAGTCTTTTGGGTTTTCCACATAAAGTATCATATCATCTGCAAAGAGTGATAGTTTGACTTCTTCTTTGCCAGTTCGGATGCTTTTAATTCTTTTTGTTGTCTGATTGCTAAGGCTAGGACTTCTAGTACTATGTTGAATAGCAGTGGTGATAAAGGATATCCCTGCCGTGTTCCTGACCTTAGAGAAAAAGCTCTCAGTTTTTCTCCATTCAGAATGATGGGGCGCCTGGGTAGCTCAGTGGGTTAAGCTGCTGCCTTCGGCTCAGGTCATGATCTCAGGGTCCTGGGATCGAGTCCTGCATTGGGTTCTCTGCTCAGCAGGGAGCCTGCTTCCCTCTCTCTCTCTCTCTGCCTGCCTCTCTGCCTCTTGTGATCTCTGCCTGTCAAATAAATAAATAAAATCTTTAAAAAAAAAAAAAAGAAAAAAAAAGAGAATGATATTTGCTGGGGTGTTCATAGATGGCTTTGATGATATTGAGGTATGTACCCTCTATCCCTACACTTTGAAGAGTTTTGATCAGGAAAGGATGCTGCACTTTGTCAAATGCTTCTTCAGTATCTATTGAGAGTATCATATGGTTCTTGTTCTTTCTTTTATTAATGTGTTGTATCACATTGATTGACTTGCAGATATTGAACCAACCTTGCAGCCCTGGAATAAATCCCAGTTGGTTGCAGTGAATAATGCCTTTAATATGCTATTGGATCCTATTGGCTACTATTTTGGTGAGAATTTTCATCAAGGATATTGGTCATCTGTGTTCATCAAGGATATTGGTCTGTAGTTCTCTTTTTTGATGGGATCTTTGTCTGGTTTTGGGATCAAGGTAATGCTGGCCTCATAAACTGGATTTGGAAATTTTCCTTCAATTTCTATTTTTTGAAACAGTTTCAGGAGAATAGGAATGAATTCTTCTTTAATGCTTGGTTGAATTCCCCTGGGAAGCCATCTGGCCCTGGGCTCTTGTTTTTTGGGAGATTTTTGATGACTGATTCAATCTCTTTACTGGTTATGGGTCTGTTCAGGTTTTCTATTTCGTCCTGGTTCAGGTGGTAGTTAATATGTCTCCAGGAATGTATCCATGTCTTCCAGATTGTCTGCTTCCAGATTTGCTGCTCTATAGTTGCTCATAATACGTTCTTATAATTGTTTGTATTCCTTTGGTGTTGGTTTTGATCTCTCCTCTTTCATTCATGATTTTATTAATTTGTGTCCTTTCTGTTTTCTTTTTATAAGTCTGGGCAGGGGTTTATCAATCTTATTAATTCTTTCAAAGAACAAGCTCCAAGTTTCGTTGATTTGTTCTATTGTTCTTTTGGTTTCTGTTTCATTGATTTCTGTTCTGATCTTTATTATTTCTCTTCTCCTGCTGGGTTTAGGCTTTCTTTATTGTTCTTTCTCCACCTCCTTTAGGTGTAGGGTTAGGTTGCATATTTGAGACATTTCTTGTTTCTTGAGAAAAGCTTGTACCGCTAAATATTTTCATCTCAGGACTGCCTTTGCTGTGTCCCACAGATTTTGAACCATTGTGTTTTCATTATCATTTGTTTCCATGAATTTTTTCAATTCTTTTTTAATTTCCTGGTTGACCCATTCATTCTTTAGAAGGATGCTGTTTAGTCTCCATGTATTTGGGTTCTTTCCAACTTTCTTCTTGTGATTGAGTTCTAGCTTCAGATCATTGTGGTCTGAAAATATTCAGGGAATGATCCCAATCATCTGGTACCGGTTGAGACGTGATTTGTGACCCAGAATGTGATCTATTCTGGAGAATGCTCCATGTGTATTATAGAAGAATGTGTATTCTGTCCCTTTGGGATGGAATATTCTGAATATATCTGTGATGTCCATCTGGTCCAGTGTATCATTTAAGGCCTTTATTTCCTTGTTGATCTTTAGTTTGGATAACCTGTCCATTTCAGTGAGGGGTGTTAAAATCTCCTACCATTATTATATTATTGTTGATGTGTTTCTTTGATTTTTTTATTAATTGGTTTATATAGTTGGCTGCTCTCATGTTGGGGGCATAGATATTTAAAATTGTTAGATCTTCTTGTTGGACAGACCCTTTCAGTATGATATAGTGTCCTTCCTCATCACTTATTACAGTCTTTGGCTTAAAGTCTAATTGATCTGATATAAGGATTGCCACCCCCAGCTTTCTTTTGATGTCCATTAGCATGGTAAATTGTTTTCCACCCCCTCACTTTATTTATTTTTTTTAAAGATTTTATTTATTTATTTGACAGATGGAGATCACAAGTAGGCAGAGAGGCAGGCAGAGAGAGACAGAGAAGCAGGCTCCCTGCTGAGCAGAGAGACTGATGCGGGACTCGATCCCAGGATCCTGGGATCATGACCTGAGCCAAAGCAGAGGCTTTAACCCACTGAGCCACCCAGATGCCCCACCCTCTCACTTTAAATCTGGAGGTGTCTTTTTTTTTTTTTTAAGATTTTATTTATTTATTTGACAGAGAGAAATCACAAGTAGACGGAGAGGCAGGCAGAGAGAGAGAGAGAGAGGGAAGCAGGCTCCCCGCTGAGCAGAGAGCCCGATGCGGGACTCGATCCCAGGACCCTGAGATCATGACCTGAGCCGAAGGCAGCGGCTTAACCCACTGAGCCACCCAGGCGCCCCAAATCTGGAGGTGTCTTTGTGTTTAAAATGAGTTTCTTGTAGAGAACATATTGATGCATTTTTTTAATCCATTCTGATACCCTGTGTCTTTTGATTGGGGCATTTAGCCCATTTATATTCAGAGTAACTATTGAGAGATGTGAATTTAGTACCATTGTATTGCCTGGAAGGTGACTGCTACTGTATATTGTGTCTGTTCCTTTCTTGTCTACTACTTTTAGGCTCTCTCTTTGCTTAGAGGACCCCTTTCAGTATTTCCTGTAGAGCTGGTTTGGTGTGTACAAATTCTTTTAGTTTTTGTTTGAACTGGAAGCTTTTTATCTCTCCTTCTATTTTCAGTGATAGCTTAGATGAATATAGTATTCTTGGGTGCATCGTTTTCTGTTTAGTGCTCTGAATATATCATGCAAGTTCTTTCTGGCCTGCCAGATCTCTGTGGATAAGTCTGCTGTCAATCTATTATTTTTACCATTGTATGTTAAAAACTTCTTGTCCTGGGCTGCTTTCAGGATTTTCTCTTTGTCACTGAGACTTATCAGTTTTACTATTAGATGACGAGGTGTGGACCTACTCTTTTTATTTTGAGGGGGGTTCTCTGCACCTCCTGGATTTTGATGCTACTTTCCTTTGCCATAATAGGGAAATTCTCTACAATAATTCTCTCCAATATACCTTCTGCCCCTCCCCTTTCTTCTTCTTCTGGAATCCCAATTATTCTAATGTTTTTTCATCTTATGGTATCACTTATAGCTCGAATTCTCTCCTTGTGGTCCAGTAGTTGTTGGTCTTTCTTTTGCTCAGCTTCTTTATTCTCCATCATTTGGTCTTCTGAAACACTAATTCTCTCTTCTGCCTCATTTATCCTATCAGTAAGAGCCTCCATTTTATATTGCATCTCATTAATAGCTTTTTAGATTTTAGCTTGGTTAGATATTAGTTCTTTTATTTTCTCCAGAAAGGGCTTTTGTTTCTCCAAACAGGGTTTCTCTAATATCTTCCATGCCTTTTTCGAGCCCAGGTAGCACCTTGAGAATCGTCATTCTGAATTCTATATCTGACATTACCAACGTCCATATTGATTAGGTCCCTAGCCTTCTGTACTGACTCTTGTTCTTTTTTTTTTTTTTTTTTTGTGGTGACTTTTTCCATCTTGTCATTTTATCCAGATAAGAATATATGAATGAGATAATAAAATACTAAATGGTTGGCAAAGACCCCAGAAAAATGTGTGTTAAGCAGATCAGAAGAGACCCCAAATCGTGGGGAGAAGGAAGGGGGTAAAAAGAAATTTTTAAAAAAGGAAAAAAGAAAATATATATATTTGAGTGGTGAGTAGAACAGAGCTAACCACTTGATTTTGGGAGTATTTTGGTTTCTTAGAAGAAACTACCTCCCAAAATTTTAAAGAAAGATAGATATATATATATATATATATATATATATATATATATATATATACACACACACACACACACACAAATAAGGGTAAACATGATGGAAGATGGAATATAAATGTAAAGATGAAATTTTAAAAATTCTAAAAAAGGAGTTGATAAGATAAGTTGGTTGAGAAAAGAAAGAAAAATAAAGTGGAGGGAATTTGCTCATGCTGGAGACTAGAACAAACCCTGTGCTAAAATTAGGGTATATTTTGATCTATTAGAAGAGGTTGTATCCCAAAATTTTTTAGAAGAAAAAGTCCTATGTGTATACGAAAGATAAAGTTAGATACAATGAAGGATAAAAAATGACTATAATAATAAAGGCTCAATAAGATTTGTTTTAAGAAAGGTATTGTTAAGATAAACTAGTTCAAAAACGTTAAAAGAGGAAAGAGTAAAAGTTTAAAAAAATTAGAATAAGAAAAAATATTTTTTAAATTTAATTAACTTTGCAAGACTAAAGAACCATGAGGAGAAAGCCATGAATTCCATGCTTTGCTTTCCCCTTCTCTGGAATTCCACTGTTCTCCTTGACCAGTGAGCTTGGTCTTGGCTGGATGTTCCTGCTGATCTTCTGGGGGAGGGGCCTGTTATAGTGTTTCTCCAGTGTCTTTGCAGGAGGTGGAAAAGGGGCCAGGCTGAGTAATCTGCTCCAGTTTGCTCTCAGGAGCTTTTGTTCCCTAAATGCTTTTCGTAGAGCTCTGGAGGATGGGAATGAAAATTGTGGCCTCCCAATCTCCAACCTGGAGGAGCCGAGAGCTTGGGGTCCTCTCCTCAATGTGCCCTCGGAAAAAGCATGAATCACTCCCATCTCCCTGGTCTCCAGCCACACTCCGAGCTCACTGGGCCTGTGACAAAGCAGAAGAAACATTTCTGTTTCTGGCACACAGCCTGTTTGGATCTCCAAACCCAGCAGATTCCTGCAACTCTTCCAGGAGGGTTTCCCTGGATCTGCCACTTGTGGGGTCCCTGCTCAAAGAGCTTCCCCACTCTGATACCTGAGAGCTCTGCTACACTCAGACACCACTGATCCTTCCATGTCCCTGTGGGATCTGAGACCACGCTGTCCCAGTGAGGGCTCCAGCCTGCTTAGCCTCTGTAGTGATGTCCCTCAGTGGAGCAGACTTAGAAAAGTTCTGATTTTGTGCTCTGTTGCTCTGCTGCTTGCTGGGAGCCAGCCCCTGCCCCTGTGGTCTACCTTCCCATTGCTTCAGATTCACTTCTCCACAGGTCCTACCTTTCAGAAAGTGGCTGATTTTCTGTTTCTAGAATTGGTGCTCTTCTCTTCGATCTCCTTTTGGATTTGTACGTGTTCAGAGTGGTTTGATAAATCCTCTAGCTGATCTCCTGCTACCTGATATCATCTCAGCCTGCTACTCCTTCGCCATCCTGAATCCTCCCCCTCTTTTACCAACTTTTAAATATAGCAAGATATATGAAGAATAGCAAGAATTTTTGAGGTTGGCTGAGAAATTCATTTTAATTTTTTAAGATATTATTTATTAGACACTCCGTTTTAATATGAATAGAAATAAGTTTACTTTGCATCTCAAAAATCATTAGTTAAAATGCATTCTCTCTATCATGAGATGTTTGTTATTGGTTGAATGTCACTAAGCTGCATAATTATTTGCTTTGTGTGTTTTTGTTTTCATACGCATTGTTATTGCTTTGTAATGTTGATTCTAATACAGTGTTCATGTTTGTAAATAGTATCATTTTATTTTTCATGATGGTTTTTTCAGCATTACAGGAAGAATTATGGAAACCATTTCTACCTGATTCATTCTGCATTCTAGGTGCTCCATGAGTTTGGCATTTGTGATTCTAAACAGATGGCAAAATCCTGTAAAGTTCACTTTTAATAATTTCCTTCATACTAGCCTGGTTGTACATTTTTAGGGGATAGCACAAGTTATCAAAATGTTACTGTCCTTATATGCCTGCTCATTACTTAATAATGAGCTCTTCATTAGAAACCACAAAGTGAAGACCTGTGTGGGTCAAGGAAAAAATGTACAGCACTTTAAAGTGATATCTGTACTAAAAGAGACAGATGTCTTTGTTTTTGGAAAACTGGAGATGAGATATGGAGGTCTTAGTTTTCTTTGCTGCAGATTTTTTTTCCCTGATTTTTAAGAAGGTGAATTTTAAAAAAGCAAACATTTTGGACTTGTACTGTGTAATTAACAGTTAAACAAAGATCCATTTAATAATACATCAATGAAAACTAAAATCATCTTTGTCCTTTGTCACATTTTCCTGTGTTTTCAACAAAACACAGGATTCATGTTATATTTGTATATATGTATTTGTATATATCTATTTTAATTCTACAATTAGCAATCAAATTTTAATTATACATTTTGGTTGTAATTTTTTCAATAAAACATTTCACATACAAGCTCAAGAATCAGCTATATTAGAAAAGTTGTTTTAACTTTAAAGAAAAATTTTGACTACTTTATAAGTAGATCTCTTATAAGAGGTCCAGAAATTGGTAAATTTTATATAAAGTTCACTGCACAGAAGATTAAAAACCTCTACTTTCTTATTATGTGAAGTCATGACTTTTATTTTAATGCACAGTGATTGATAGTTTATCCGAACTACTTTTGAGAAAAAATTATGTAAAGGCAGAAGTGTCCAAAATGACAGGTTTTCAAGTGAGAGTTTATGAACTGATGCCTCTTGATCTCCGTGCCTCCTGCTCTGTGCCACTGTATAACATTATTAAACTACTGCAGTTTCTAATGTCTCCATTAAGCCTTGTCCAACATGGTTCCTGTCCTGATTTTTAGCTTCTATACATTTTTGTTCACTTACAGACATTGTCACATAGTTTCCATGTTACAATTTTATTTTACCACTCAGTTATTCTTTGGGATTTTTAAGGTAAAGCTATAAGCTTCTAGATGACTGAAATTATACTTTAAATGTAGCAATTCACCCAAAACAAAAAGCTGTATTTCAAGGGCACCTGGGTGGCTCAGTGGGTTAAAGCCTCTGCTTTTGGCTCAGGTCATGGTCCCCAGGTCCTGGGATCGAGCCCCACATTGGGCTCTCTGCTCAGCAGGGAGCCTGCTTTCTCCTCTCTCTCTCTCTGCCTGCCTCTCTGCCTCCTTGTGATCTCTGTCAAATAAATTAATAAAATTAAAAAACAAAAAAAGCTGTATTTCATCTATGTAGCAAGAGAGAGAAATCCCCTTCTACAGACTTGGTGTTATAGGGCAGGGGGTTGCTAGTGAGAGAATGTTGACTCTGCAGTTTTATTCAGAGGCATGCTATCTTTATCTGTTTTCTGAGGTTGAGAGAGTAATTATGATGACAACAGTAATGATTGTACTTAAGTAACTGATAGGCCATGGCCTTTACACCTTAGGAGAAGGCTCTGAAGGAGAAATCCTCACCCTATTGCACAGAGGAAGAATCTGAGGCTCATGAAACACTGAACAGTTTGTCAAATGTCAAGTCATAACTACCAGATGGCAGATGTGGGACTTAATATCAGATGTGTTCCCCTCGGCAGAGCTTGTGTTCTTCATCTGCTATCGTGCCATTAGAAGAGCCCTCGGTACAGAAATCGTTATTTATTACTTTAAACTGGGAAATTTTAATTTTTCAAATGATGTTCCTCCGATGCACTATTATCCTATAAAAACTTTATGTTTCATTAGTGTGGTTTTCAATATTGCTTTTCATGCATTCTGAAATTGAATTTGAGGGAAAACAAAAGTCTTTAGCAAAACACTCCTTCAAATGTAGGCTAATTTTTATCAATTTTGGCTTTAGAGGGTTAACATTTGATGCTAATCATCCCCTAAATCAGACACTGTACACTACGTAGATGTGGAATTCTCTGTATTGATTTAATTAAAATTTACAGACTTGTAATAAAGATAATAACCATAATAGTTAACTGTTGAACACTGTGGTCAATTCTGTGCATGTGTCTTTAGATGATTTAGGCTTAAAACAATTGCTCTTAGGTGATTAAAAAACCCGAAGCATGTGATACGTTTTATTATACATTGCTGAGACAGGTTATACCCAGCTAAAAATGTTTACTTATTTGCTTTTGGTGACCCTGAATGAAAGTGATATTGTGTCCTAAATGAGAACTTTTATGATGAAGCAAATAGTAAAATTCTGTGATTTTTCAATCAAAACATGTTACTTTTTCAACTTTTATTTGAGGATTTCCATATCTATATATGATCAGTGCTTGACATTTTTTAACATAGAAAATTAGGAATTCATTTCTCTCTGATATTTTTCTTTACTTCTGCAGATCTCCTCTACTCAATTTTGCCATTAAACAGTGGAGCTAGCACATGTATATTCTAATTTTATTTTTTCTCTAATGTCAAAAATGCCTTTAAAAGTATGACAAATGTATGAAGACAGCAGCTTTCTGGTTTTGTTTTGTTTTTTAAATATATGATTGAAGGTTTGACTTAAAGAAAAGCTTTGCCAACTGATTCTGCATCCCCTTTTCAGTTACAAACTTACTTGCAGTGAATTTTAGTTGCTGTACCTTAAAGAGTGAAAGATGTGGTGTGAGTTTGTTCCTTGTTAACATACCTCTATGTTTTAATGGTTTTATTCAGAATGTTAATTACACTCTACGTTTCACTTTCTATTTTTGATAGGTAATAATTAATTCAACAAATTAAAATTGCATGAGAATATAAGCATAAATAAAATGTGGTCTGTGGCATCAATTATCATACATCTGATGAGTTGAGCAGAGAAGTAAGTTCACGCATAAATTTTAAAAAACAGATAAAGGATGCACATGACAAAAAACAAAACAAAAAACAAAACAAAAATAAATTTTAAAACCCCACAAAAATGTAAAAGAGCTTTGAACAGCAAGTTTTTCTCTGGCATGTTGAGGAATGGTGGCAGAGTTGAGTGGTCATGAGGACTGTCCCACAGGTATAATTATAAAATCTGGACAAAATAATAAAGAAATTATTTAAAGGCACTTGGAGCTTTGTAAAAATAAGGAGAAGCTGCAGGATAATTAATTCTCAAAATCTGCAACTATAAGGGAAAAGAACTGTTGTGTTAGTAGCTCTCTTATTGAGAAGGGTCCTAGCTCCCATGGCTAAAGGGAATGGTGGCAGAAAACTGCAGTATCATGTCAAGGAAGTAACTCGTTTTTTGTTGTTTTTTTTTTTTTTAACTTACATAAATTTTATTGTGGTTAATATCATCTGTCATCACTTTTTCCATTTCTTTTTCTTTCAATGTTGTCATATCCTTGTGTTTTGGTTGGGTTTCTTATAAGGGTCATGTTAGGGTAGCCAATGACGTGGGTGGCAAAGAATTGCACAAAGAATAGAACTAGCAGGGCAGAGTTTATTCACTCTCCAAGGGAGGCATCAAGAGAGATGTCTGTTAAGCTGAGCCTTTTAAGGGGTTTTGAAGGACATGGGAGGGTTGCATCTGTGTGCATGAGGAGGGGAGAGGTCTACTCTGGCCAGGAGAGCAGGAGGTGGCAGGTTTTGGGGGTGGGGGGGCTCTGTCTGAGACTTGGGAATGTGGGTTGGGGTCAGGCTAGAGAAGAGTATGTTTTGTAGTTGGGAATCTACTTTTTGAGAAAGTACGGCACCGTGACCTAGGAAAACTAAGAGTTAGGGCCAAGCACTGACACCTGTGAGTTTTATCTGAAAGCTTGGCTGGGGAGGGAGCTTTAAACAGATTCTTTTCATATCACAAAGCTGGATTTTTTTTTTTTTAACTCAATCTGACAACTTCTGCCTTGTAATTTAGGATCTATATTATATTTATTGATAGATTTATACTAGTTTCCTTCTTAGTTATCTTGATTTGTTTTACTTTACTCCATTTCTTTCTTTTTTGTTTTCTTTGAAATTTCAATTAGAATTTTTTTATTTAGTTTTTCCAAAATATGTTTGAAAATTATATATTCTATATCAAGCTTTGTTACCTTTGAAATATTTACCATGCCCATTTACAGGATAAAGTTACTATTTTAACTCCACCAATAAGCATAGAAGGAATTAAAAACACCTCAATAATCCCTCCTAAATCTATATTTTAGTTCTCTGCATGTATGCATGTGTTTGTATGGGCACACATGCTGTATTCTAAGCCATGATTTAGGCATTATTATTGTTGCTGTTGTTATTTTTATATAGTCTGTGTCTGATAGATTTGCCAGTATGCTTACTTCTTTCACTGCTCATTTCTCTTTGCATTTCTAGCCTTCATTTTGAGATAATTTCCTCCTTGAAGTATAATTTTAGCAATTTCTTTGGGAAAAATATTGAACACTTAGTTTTCAGTAACCTGAAAATGTTTATCTTGTGTTTCTTCATGCAAGGTAATTTTTTGCAGATATAGTTTTAGGTGGACAGTTTTCCACTCTCAATCTCAGTCATCATTGAACACCTTTCTGGACTCCCCTGTTACCTTGAGGAAGTCTGTATTAGTCTCACTGTCCTTCATACAGAAGTGGTAATCTTTCATTCCACTCTGGCTGCTTTTTCAGGTTCTTTTTTTCTTTTTATTTCTCTTTTTTTCTTTTTTTGCTCTTTTACAATTTCACTACTATATATTCAGGATGGACTTCTTTTATTTATTCCACATGTGATTCGTATCATTTCCTGGAGATTCTCAACCTTTAGAATATTTCTTCTTCCTCACTATTTTCTCCTGTGGACCCTGCAGTTGGACATAAGCGAGGCTGTCTCATTCTATATTTCTCTTAATCTTGTTCTCAAATTTTTCATCTCCTTGTATCTATGTGTTATATTTGGTATAATTCCTCCAGTGTTTCATATCACATTATCTCTTAAGCTGTGTTTCATTTTTTAAAATTGACATATGACTAACATACAATATTGCATTAGTTTCAGGGGTACAACATGATGATGCTATATTTGTATATATTACAAGATGATCACCACAATGAATCTCATTAACATTGTCAGCATATATAGTTCCACAGAGTTGTTTTTTCCTGTGATGGAAACTAAGACCTACTTTTTTTTTTTTTTCTTTAAAGATTATTTATTTATTTATTTATTTATCTGATAGAGATCACAAGTAGGCAGAGAGTCAGGCAGAGAGTGAGAGAGGAGGAAGCAAGCTCCCTGCTGAGCAGAGAGCCCAATTCGGGGCTCCATCCCAGGATCCTGGGATCATGACCTGAGCCGAAGGCAGAGGCTTTAACGCACTGAGCCACCCAAACGCCCCTAAGATCTACTTTCTTGCCAACTTTCAAATGTGAAATACAGTATTATTAACTAAAGTCACTATGCTGTACCTTACATCCTAATGACTTATTTCATAACTGGAAGTTTGTAGCTTTTGACTCCCTTCACCCGTTTGGCTCAACTACTGTCCCAGTCTGTTCTCTGTTTGACAACCATCATCTGTTCTGTTTCCATGAGCTTGGTTTTTGTTGTTGTTGTTTCTATTGTTTTAGATTCCACATATGGATGAGATCATATGGTATTTGTTTTTCTCTTTCTGACTTATTTCATTTGCCATAATGTCCTCAGGGTCCACCCATATTGTCACAGATGACAAGATTTCCTTCCTTTTTTTAAATGCTTGAAAAATATTCTATTATATACATGTACCACACTTTCTTTATTCATTCGTCAGCTGCTGGACGCTTAAGCTGTTTCCATATCTTGGCTATTGTAAATAATGCTGCAGTGAACATGGGGTACATATATCTTTCAACTTAGTGTTTTCACTTTCTTCAGATCAAAATTCAGAAGCAGGATTACTGGATCATATGGTAGATCTATTTTTAATTTTTTAAGGAAGTTCTGTACTGCTTACCACAGAGTGCACCAATTACAATCTCACCAACAGTGCATGGGGTTCTTTTTTTTCTCCACATCCTCACTTGTTATTTCTTGTCTTTTTAATAGTAGCTTTTCTAAAGTTGTGATCTCTCATTTGGTAGTGATCTCCATTTCCTTAAAGATTAGTGACGTTGAGCATCTTTTCATGTATTGGTCATCTGTATGTCTTCTTTAGCAAAAATGTCTGTTAAGATCCTCTGCCCATTTATCAATTGGATAAATAGACTTTTGTCACTGAGTTATATGAGTCCTTTATGTTTTTGGATATTAATCCATTGTTTTATATATGTCTTACAGATATTTTCTCTGACGGTATGTTGCCTTTTCATTTTGTTGATGGTTTGCTGTGCAGAAGCTTCTGAGTTTGATGTAGTTCAACTTGTTTATTTTGGCATTTATTGCCTCTCCTTTTGGAGTCCTTCCAAAAAATCATCATCAAAACCAGTGTTAAGTAGCTTACTGCTTGTTCCTTTTAGAAACTTTATGGTTTCGGGTGCTATGTTCAAATCCTTAATCCATTCTGAGTTCGTTTTTGTGCATGGTTTAAAATAGTGTTCTAGTTTCCCAGTTTTGCATGAGGCGGTCAAGTTTTCCTAACATTATTTCTTGAAAACTGTTCCTTCCACATTGCATATATAGGCATACCTCAGAGATATTGTCAGTTCGGTTCTAGACTACTGCAATAAGGCAAATATCACAGTAAAGTGACATGAATTTTTCAGTTCCCCAGTGCATATACAAGTTCTGTTTACACTATAGTGTAGTCTATAGTGTGCAATAGCATTATGTCTAAAAAATAATGCACATATCTTATTTAAAAATACTTTATTGATAAAAAGTGCTAACTACCACCTAAACTTTTGGAGAGTCACGATGTTTTTGCTGGTGGAGCATCTTGCCTGTATGTTCATGGCTACTTACCAGTCAGGGTGGTATGTGCTGAAGGTTGGGGTGGAGGTGGCAATTTCCTAAAATAAGACAATAATGAAATTTGCCATATCAATTGATTCATCCTTTCATGAACAGTTCTCTGTAGCATGTGATGGTTTTTGACAGCATTTGCCTACAGCAGAACTTCCTTCAAAACTGGAGTCAGTTCTCTCAAACTGTGCTGGTGCTTTACCAACTAAGTTTATGTGATAGTCTAAATACTTTGTTGCTAACAATCTTCACAGCATCTTCACCAGAAGTACATTCCATCTCAAGAAACCACTTTCTTTGCTCATTCTTAAGAAGCAACTCCTCTTCCATTCAGGTTTGATCATGAGATTGCAGCAACTCAGGCACATTGTCAGGCTCCACTTCTAGTTCTGGTTCTCCTGCTGCTTCCACCCCACCTGCACTTACTTCCTTTCTCTTTCTCTTAAGAGGCCACCTTAACTGACCTAAATTTAACATTGCTGGGTTTCAGAGAATAAGGAGCCCCAAGGAGAGGGGAAAAGCCTGGATTGGCTGGGCAGTGGAGCAGTCAGAACACATATAGCATTTATTGATCAAGTTTGCCATCTTGATATGGACATGGTTCATGGTGCTCCAAAACAATTAAAATAGTAACACCAAAGATCACTGATCACAGATCATCATAAAAAATGTAATGAAAATGTAACACAGAAACACAGAATGAACTAAAGATCTTGGGAAAATGGCCCCAATAGGCTTTCTGAATGCAGAGTTACCACAGACCTTCAATTTGTTTAAAAAAAAAAAAAAAACAACACAAAAACCAGAGTATCTGTGAGGCATAATAAAACAAGGTTTTAAATCAATGTTCTCCATTATTTTTATTGCCATAGTTACATGAAAAACTAATTTATATATATATCTTTTTATAAAAAAGGTTAAGTCAGAGGAGAATAGGGCTAGTACCATGAATGTTGTATTATATAATCAATACTAATAAATATAAATGCTAGCTTGGTGAAACTTCCAGAATGCTTATTATTTTATTCCCTGACCACATCTGGATGAAATTATTCTCTCTAGGGTGGAATTTTAGCTTAAATTAATATGTTACTCTTCATTTCATAGAAGTTAGTAAATTTCTAACCTCCAAATATTATTTGAAATGATAATATGTTGGATAAGATTAGTCACCTAGTAAAATTACTGGGTAATTTCTGGGGAACCTGGGTGGCTCAGTTGCTTAAGCAGCTGACTCTTGATTTTAGTTCAGGTTGTGATGTTAGGGTCATGAGATCAAGCCCCATGTTGGGCTTTACACTGAGGGTGGAGCCTGCTTAAGATTTTCTCTCTCCCTGTCCCTCTGCTACTCCCCCTCCCCCCCCCCAAAAAAAACTATTGGGTAATTTGTTTTTAAATGTAATTTTGTTTTACTGTTATTGTCTTTATATTTAAATCTATTTGATAAATTTTTTAAAAATATTTCACAAATATTGTGAAATACTGTGAAATTTGAAGGAAGCTACCACTTGGAGATAGTATTTTTAGGATAGACAAGGACTCTTGCCTTAATTTGAATAATGAATACATGCAAAGGAAAAGAAGTTGGAAAATCAGTTGAAAAATATGTGTAATTTAGCCAAAAAGTAAAGGGATAATATTTTATATACATTAGGTTTATCTATGAAAATTTCTGCATGTAAGCAGATGGTGGGATGTAGTAAATATACTAAATTCTCAAAATGATTTTGTAAAGTGCAGGAGTTGTGAAATCTTAGTTGTCTTAGTTTTCCAACTTGTGTAAGAGTTATTGTCTTAAAATTACGTTATAGAATCTCATGTTTCAATTTAATATATAGAATATAAAATTAATATAAAATTAAATTGTAAGAAATTTTACCTTTACTATATCTCCTTTCTGTTACGACATTTGTGACTAAAGTGTAATTATAGAAAAAGAACATAAATTAAATGGGTCTTTTATGATAGCTGTTTCTATTACATTCTTTGTAATTTTATTGAATCAGTGAATTTTAAAATTTTATTGACTTTTATATTGATGAATTACATAATTTAAATTTTCAGATAATTTATTTTATAACAAAAAAATAAACGTCATATATAATAGCTTAAACCAGAAAGATGCTTTTATAAAAGAGGAAAGTATGATTTGATTTTATATTATTAGTATAATTATTCTAGATAGAAATGGTAGGAAAGATTAGTATTATGATATTTCATTAGTAGATTTTAAGAGACATCAGAAAAGTCCCCCAACACCAAGTGAATAATAGATGTTTAAAAAAAAAAAAAAGTTTAACTCTTTCTTTATTCCTAATTTTTAGCAATAGCAATGTACCAAGAAAAGCACTCACATCCCATATAATCCTATTGCCTTTCACACATGATCCATCTTTAATAATAGAAAATTTTGGAGACTCATGAGGAAAAATATCAAACACCTTCATTTGAATTAAAAGAAAAAAACTGCTGGTTCGTAAAGCCCATAAGGGAAACTTAATAGCAAAATGGAATGGTTTCAATAGCCTTCTCTGCCTGAAAAAGGAAAATGCTCTAACTATTCGGTAAACGCCTTACAGAGATCAGGGAGCATTACATCTCCTGTGCTTCATCTAAAGTGACTACAGTGCCATAACGTGCTCAAATTTAATTTTCTCTTTGATCTGCTTTGCAAGTTCACTAGCTTCTTTCAAATAATTTCTCAAATAACCTTCTTTCAGTAAAAGCCTTGCCCGATAATCCACCTCTCTTCAAACTCAGTATGAAATAGATGTGTCAGTAGTAAGCACAAAGACGTTTGAAACAAAATCCAATAACTTTTCACTCCTGAGATTTGTTCACCCCGGTGTCATTTTAGTTCATCTTCTGTGTATGTCATTCATGTTTGTACAGATTGTCTTGGTCGTTTCTTGTCCAAAGGCCAAATTATTCCCCTGATATTCAACACACTGAATAAGTAATGCAAACAAAATCTATTAATGACTTGCATTAACATTCAAAAGTCAGTGTGTTTACCAACTGTCAAAATTTAATCTTATTAAGACTGTGATCCATTCTACCACTGCTGAAGCTTGCTTTGTTGCTGCTGTAAATCTTGGCTTTCTGTAATTTTTTTTTCCAACCTGGGCAATTTCACGTTTGCATTTTTACACTACTTTTTCAAAAGGAATGCTATTTTGCAAAATATTTTAATTTTTCCAATATATTCAGTGTTTCTAATCAGAGCAGCACAGTAAGTAGAGCCCCAATATGTAAAACAAAACAAAACAAAAGACAAATGATTGTGAGACTCTCAGTTTTATACCATCAGCTTAAGAAATAGATTTCCTTAGTGATCCTCCATTCCCGGAAAATAGCATGTAACCTATTTGATAAAACTCTGGGTATATTTGATGGTGTTTAAACTTTAAACCAGAGACTACTGACCCATTAACTCCACTAATTAGGCTGAAACCTAATTTGCATGTTCTTTAAGGACTTTGCCCTTGAGTTGCTCATCTGCTTTTACATTTCACTAACCATTTAAATTGTCCTTCTCAAGTAAGGTGACCAAAACACAATAAGCTACTCTAATAATACTGTGACTAATGCAAAAAAGAAGGCCTGCTTCTCAAATTCTCAAACACCATACATCATTCTTCATACATAAATGTTGTTACTTTTCCAACCAATATTCCTGGTGATAATTTGTTTAAGTTGTATTTCTCTGTATGTCAATTGAACATGTTTCTGCAGAACTTAAGACAGTGTAACAGTAGTTAGTAGTCATCAAACTCATTTTTTATTTTTGCCATTGAAGCACCATGCTTTCCCAATTTTGGATCATTTGAAAATTGTTAAGTCTGTAATTGAACATTTACAAAGACACTGATTAAATATCACAAATCTGTATGATGCTTGATTTGATACTTTTATCTCTTTTTCCTGTCCTCTCATTCCATACCAGGTTTATATTAAGTTCTCTTCCAGTTTAATTCGCGTATCTGCTGTTGCTTATTCTTTTAACAACAGTGTGATTATGAGGAATGGTTAAAAGGTTGCACGTATATTCCAAATCTAACTAACTGATATTGTGTTGGAATCAGTGTTGAGAAGGATTCTGAGGTTGCATTTGAGTTTAGAAGAAAAAAAATCTAAGATCAAGGAGTGATGTTTACTGCGCCCTGTAACTAGGAAGATGGTAACATTTTTGCTACATGTGTGCTTTCACTGGATCTAAAGGAGGTTTTCTGTTGTTCTTAAGCTAGAACTCACAGTAAGGAGTATGTTTTACATCATGACTCAGTGCACATGCACACTCATGCAACCACACACACACACACACACACACACACACACTTCTGAAGATGTCCCTATCTAAATCCTGCAACCTGTAGGGATGTTACCTTATTGACCTAGTAGTAAAGGAGATTTTGCAGATGTAATTAAATTAAGGATCTTAAGAGAGAAAGAATATGCTGCATATCCCAATCTAATCACAAGTATCTTTCTAAGAAGTAGATAGGGGAATCAGAGTTAGAAAAAGTAAAGGTAAAGATGGAATGAGGAGATGTTAAGGTAGAATCAGAGGTTGGAGATCAGCTTTGTAAAGGAGGAAGGAGGAGCCACAAGTCAAGGAATACAAGCATCCTTTAGAAATTGGAAAAGCAAAAAAAAAAAAAAAAAAAAAAAAATTCCTCAACTGAAGTGTCCAGAAGGAATAGAGCCCTGCTAACACGCTACTTTAGATTTATGAGCTCAACAACTATAAGAGAATAAATTTATATTGTTTTAAGCCAGTAAATTTGTGGTAATATGTTAGATCAGTAATAGGAAACTAATACAATAATGTATAATTGAAACAAAAGTTTTACTGGATGGTACTTACTAGGTGTGTGTGTGCCTGTGTGTACCTCCTTATTCAAACATTAATATAGGACATGTTCTTTGATATTAGTATTCTATTGTATTTCACTTTTTAAAGTGTCAGTTGAAACTCAATAAAATAAGGTCACTTACCTGCAATGGGTCTCTACCTGCAGTTTGACAAGCCAATGACCAAAGACCTGCACTTTAAAAATATTGGCTCACATTTATTTTATTTTCATTTTTGTGACAACTCCTACAGAATCTAAAAAGATTTATTATATATCCTAAGTTCTTTATTACAAATCCATAAATTCTACCACTTTTAATAAATAGCACCACTTATTCAATGTTTAATTCTTGGCATTCAGTATTTCTGCTTATAAAACTGGACTTTCAAAATTGCATATCTCACTTTCAAAGCATATCTACTATAAATGCAAATTATTATAAATCAAATCATTAGGTCCAAATGATGCATTTACTTATTAAAAGATAGCTTAAAGTATTCATTTGCACAGAAACCATGCTACACAATAACTTGGTAGTACCGAACAAAATTATTATAAACCTTAGAATCATATATATTTTTAGTGAGAGTTAAAAACTACTTCCTTTCTAGATATTTTAATTCTTTCTAGCCTTAGTTTGTATTTTGCCTGTACTACAATTTACATCAGCTATTTGGGCTCAGCTATAGTTTTATCAATGCTTATCTTGTTTCTGTCTTTGTCATTAATGAGAAAATAATTTGTTTAATATCCTTTGATTTCCACCATAATATAAAGAGCATTTAATCTTTAATTTTGTTTTTGCTTTTAATAATAAAAATATGATGTTTTCTATTTTATTAATATAAAGATTTTGTCAACTAGACACCATAAAAAGTTTGAAGGGCAGAAAAAAACTAAAAAAAAAAAAACCAACCATAACTTTACATGATTTAATAGGCATATTGTCTTTAAGTGGCTTTAAAATTCAGTTTGTTTTAGTATTACCAAAACCCTTTTGGGCTAAAGATTTCTTTTCATTTTCTTTCTTTTTTTTTTTTTAAGATTTTATTTATTTATTTGACAGAGAGAGATCACAAGTAGGCAGAGAGGCAGACAGAAAGAGAGGCGGAAGCAGGCTCCCTGCTGAGCAGAGAGCCCGAT
Source organism: Mustela erminea (assembly GCF_009829155.1). Taxonomy (NCBI): domain Eukaryota; kingdom Metazoa; phylum Chordata; class Mammalia; order Carnivora; family Mustelidae; genus Mustela; species Mustela erminea. The sequence continues at coordinate 104,629,014 of NC_045617.1, read as the reverse complement.
GTGGGGCTCTATCCTAGGACCCTAAGATCATGACCCGAGCTGAAGGCAGAGGCCTAACCCACTGAGCCACCTAGGCACCCCAAGATTTATTTTCTTATTTGAGTTGTTGTCTGAAATCAATGCAACATGCAGAGTTAAAAAAAAAAAAAAAAGTAATTTAAGCACTTTAGAAACTCATTGTGAGATTTAAGGAGGGTGGTCATTCTTTGGGGCAGATAAATACAACATGTGCCTGAAGTACAGGAAAGGGGTATGGGGAAAATATCTTTAAGTTATGTCAACATTTTTGCTTATAATACTAATGCTTGTTCACTCACCGTAATGTGAATGAGTCCAGTCATGTTCTAGGTGTATTTTAAGTTTAGTGTGTTTTTTTTTTAATTAATGAATACTTTCAAATTGATCTATAATTTGTCTTAGTGCAAAACAGAATTTTAGTCAGTACAGATGCATAAATGTAAGAAGTTCAGAAAGAAAATAAATGAGATATAGTCAAAGAAACGTAGATTTTGGGATGCCTGGGTGGCCCAATCAGTTAAGCTTCTGCCTTAGGCTCAAGTCATGATCCCAGGATCCTGGGATCCAGCCCCATATCGGCCTTGCTCAGTAGGGAGTCTGCTTTTCACCCCCCTCTGCTGCTGTTTGTGCTCTCTCTGTCCAATAAATAAATGAAATTAAAAAAAAAAAGAAAAATAAAAAAGAAACATGGCTTTTGGAAATATGACTAAGTCTAAAGCTGGTTATATATAGTTAAAAAAATAAGTATGTACATACATGTTTATATCTAAAGATAGGAAAAAATTATACTTACATGAATAAACAGCAATTGGTATGATTTTGAGGTGAGTTTTTGGGGTAGGAGATGTCAAGAGGAAGAAAAGGATGCCGATTTACCCTGTAGTCTACAGATTAATTTCAAGGGTCATCGAAGTTTTTATTTCCTTTAGAACCAAGGTGGCATGTTTAGTTTTTGGCATGAATTTGGAAAGCACAAGACAAAAGATAAGACACACAAACCAAATGTATTTAACAATATGCCAGTAAAGATGAGCAAAACAATGTTTTCTGGAACTTCTATAAATGTAATTTGGTTTAATACAATCACCTCAAGAAATAAAAGTCATCAAAGAAATTAAATTTCCACTCGGGGAAAGAAACCTCTTGTCAAATTGGCATGTGTGGCCCACTTGCTTTTATTCATAAAATATGCAGGAAATTAAGTATTATTTAAAACAAAAATATATTTTTGCTTGAGGGAATTGGGTGCATTCCAGAAACTTTTGACTAGACTCTTTCAGGAGCATAAGGAACAGCAACAAATATATTATGGGTAAAATTTTGTCAATGAAGTATGATTACAAAATAGTTGTTTGAAATACTCATTCACTGAATTAATCCAATTGCTTTTCACTCATTAAAATTGCCTCCGTGAAACTGCTTTAATGAATTTTTACTTCAATCACGGTCTTTTAGAATGCTTTAAACTTCAATGGGTCTCCTTCATTCAGGTTTTGAATTTAATATATTGAAGAGAAAATATACTTCATTTCAATAGTGCCACTGTAACCATATTAATTACACTGATGTTAATCTACACCTATAATTCAGTTTTAAAATTAATTGTGATTACTATAGCTTCAAACAATTTGAGTTACTTTGTCAAACATTAGTAAACCAAACATATTGATTCTAGTTGATCTGATTCTCCAATTTCTGTGTCCAAAGCATTTTTCACAGGCATTTTCAAGAACACCTAATGCCTCCTGAATGTGCTCTGGTCATTTGTCTGCTCTCTAATACTATGCATGTCTTGTGGGAAAGTACTCTTCATCTTTGGAGCATGGCAACTGAATGTCATTAGAGCTTAGGAAAAGAACATATAACCTGGGTTGCGAGTTAGCTGGGAGAAAGCCCTGAGGGAACATCCTACAGACTCAGTGATAGATGTTGTGTCTAATTATACCCTAAAGAGCTTGACTGAAGATTAGGAGGATTCACAGCTAGTTGAACCCTCAGAGTGCTACTTTAACAGATTGGTGTTAAATTGGAGGAAGGTCCTAAATTGAGGCAAGATAATTTTACCACTGGACTTAGATGGGAATGTCAATGTGCGCTCGCAAAATCTGCAAGAAAGAGAGCTTGGATGAAATGTTTGGGACAAACAGGTATAGATACACTTGAATGAGGTTCTGCAGTTGACTGATTCTTTCAAATATTTTTAACAAATTTCAAAATGTCAGTGATGTTACTTCTGAACATTCGGCAGTACATGCGAGGTGTGCATCAACTACCGGTTCAAGAAGGGTTAAGGGTGGGTCGGCCTATGTTGGCCAGTATTTATGATCTTTTCACCCAGGACCAATAGGATGATAATTAGTTTCTTTCTACTGTGATTTAAAAAAAAAAAAAAAGGTAGAGAATTTTAAAAGCTACATTTTTTTTTTGAAGATTTTTTTTTATTTATTTGACAGAGATCACAGGTAGGCAGAGAGGCAGGCAGAGAGAGAGAGAAGGAGGGAAGCAGGCTCCCTGCTGAACAGAGAGCCCCATGCGGGGCTCGATCCTAGGACCCTGAGATTATGACCCGCCCGAAGGCAGAGGCTTAACCCACTGAGCCACCCAGGCGCCCCTAAAAGCTACATTTTAAAAGGAATATTAGCAAACTAGAATTCATCAGAATGAATCCAGGATAGCAACAGGGGTAAAAACATGGTTCAACTTAGAAAACAAATGATGGAAATGTTTTAGGTTAAAAATATGTGTGTCCTGAGGCGCCCGAGTGGCTCCATCAGTTAAGCATCTGACTCTTGATCCCTGATCTGCTCATGATCTCAGGGTGGTGAGATTGAGCCCCACATTCAGCTCCAGGCAGAGAGCAGATGGCAGGGTGCAGGGAGAGGTGAGCAGACAGGGAGGGAGAAAGAGAATCTTAAGCAGGCTCCATGCCCAGCCTCAGTCTGATGTGGGACTTGATCTCACCACCCTGAAATCATGACCTGAGCTGAAATCAAGATTCAGTTGCTTAACGGACTCAGGTGCCCTGATGAGATACTAAGGTTCTATGTGACTCAAGAGAGTAAAAGTAAGTAGTGGATGGAAGTTTAATTTCTAGATTTCAACTCAATTTAGAGAACTCTGTAAGAAATAGAGGTTCCTTGCATTGGAAAAAGTTACTTTTTCAAAGGGAAAACATTTCCATTTTGTGGTCTACCAACCATTCTTTGATATACTACAATTCAAAATATAGAGAATAGTTTTCTAATAAGAAGTGATGGGGGTTGGTGTATGGAGATTTTTAGCAAACTTGATTATAAAGACATTTAGGAAAATAGATATGACAGCCAAATATCCACTTATAGCAGAAAACTAAATTGGATATAGCGATATTTAAATAGTGATTTTTTTTTTCCTACTCATTTCAAATATATAGTGTCTTCATCAGAGTCCTGACATCAGTGTCTTCACTAGCCAATTTGGGGATCATCTAAAGCTTTCCCTAGCACCTCATTTTCATTCTCATGTAAATTACTTGTGACACAGCACTTTCTGAACCTCTAATTAAAAATTTCATCCCAAATCACAGATACCATTTTATAAGGCATTAAAACATTTTTAACATCTGTCCTGTAAGCAGATTAAACATGATAGCATTGCTTTTGAAAATGATCTTTAAAAAAGTGTTTACATAGCCAATTGAGGTGTCATATCCCCAGAAACAATTACACTTGTGCTCAATTCCTTTGTCTCCTTTCTTTTTTAACCAATATTATTAGGCAGCCTCTAAGTATCTTAAGCTAGTATGCATTGATTGAAGTCTTTACAGACTAATGTACCTTTCACAAACCGCAGGGGTTTTTTTGTTTCAAATGAAGCAATTGCTAAAGTCCCAAGTAGGAGAGAGTTTGAAAGACCCGGGTTTAAGGCATCTCTCCATTAACAGACAGAAAACTGATAGGGAAAGTGGTGATGAGTCAACTTAACAGGAGACAGATACAGAATTTTGTAAATTGCCTGCTGATTTCTTTCCTTGGCACCACGGTGCTAATTAGCATTACCCTCCTCACGCACCCACAGGTCTCCCTCCCTAGGTTAGAGAATTACAGTCCAATTCCCCATTGAGTTTTACAGGGCCTCTACACTCAGATACCACCCGCTTCTTCCACCTGAGATCATGTTGCACTTTTCACACACCTGCCTGGGACCACAAACCTGCCTGGCAGGAGTTTTTGCCGTTCCTGACAGAAATGCACGCTTTCCTGCTTCCGTACCTATAATGGTGGTAATTAAGGCTGGCCATCTAAGTTGCTGTCCAAACCCGAACACTTTTGACATGAAAGTACTTACTAGGGAAGCCTGGGTGGCTCAGTGGGTTAAAGCCTCTGCCTTCAGCTCAGGTCATGATCTCAGGGTCCTAGGATCGAGTCCCGCATCGGGCTCTCTGCTCAGCGGGGAGCCTGCTTCCTCCTCTGTCTCTGCCTGCTTCTCCGCCTACTTGTGATCTCTGTCTGTCAAATAAATATAAAAAATCTTAAAAAAAAAAAGTACTTAATATTAGCTATTAGGCAAAGGCAATAGTGCAAACCTGGACTCTCCCAGGGCAAACAGGGAAATGAGATTGCTGTGGTAGTAGTGCTCCTTCTCCATCTACTCCCGGGCATTTGCAAATCCCAGCCATCCTTAAAGCCCAGCTGATTCAACACCGCTTCCATAATACTTCGTAAATTATGAAAGTAGACATTAAATGTATTGAAAAGTAAAGCAAAAATAGTCACCTCAAGTTTGAATTACTCGTTTTCTAATATTTTGAGATAGTAGCAATTTTATCCTTTGAAAATTGAACAATGACCACCATTCTAATCTTCCTTCTCAATTAATTGTACCTTTTGCATTACATCTGACTACTTTCACAAAATTCAAAGACAAAGCCTCTCTTCCCCCAAAGAGACAACATGTCCCTGTGCACTTCAAAAATCTCTCTCACGCATTCAGTCTTTACGGTACTCTGAAAAGCCCGATGTTGTTTGTCTATGTCTTCCACTTCACATCTCATTTGCCTCCACTTTGCACTTTATTCTCTATGTTTAAGCAACACTGGCTTGCTTTCTGCTTCACACATGCCAAATTTTTCCTGCCTGGAGGAAATTTCTTTTATTCTTGACTTTGCCCACAATACTGCCTTCCTTTCTCTTCAGCTCTATATAGGCAAGCACCGTATCATTATTCAGCACTATGCTCCGAGAAGCCCCTTGACTCCACCCTATCCAAATAATACTCTGCCCACCCTGGTGCTCCCACCCTTGTCTTTTGTTTTCCTTTATTGCACTTATAATATAATATATATTGCAGTAATTATATATGTGTGTATAATATATAATGTAACATATATAGTATATACAACGTATGTGTGTGTATGCATGTGTCTGTGTATGTGTGTGTGTGTGTGTGTATGTAATTCTTACATCCTTTTGTTATTTCACTTCTTCCACTAAAATGTAAGCTCAGTGAGCAGACAGGCCTTGGATCCGGCTGAGTCTGTATATTGGAACTGTGCTCCTACAGCAGAGGGGCTCAGGAAATATTGCTGAATGCATACATATGCCCAGGAATAAAGTCACATAACTTTTCTTCTGACTTCTATCACTTACCGGAATTATTTTGTAGAGATGCTTCATCTGTCCCTGTAAGTAATGAGCTCTCTATGGTCAGAGTCTACCCAGAAAACTCATTTAGCAGTGTCTTCTCATGAAGATGCATTTTAAATGTTTAATAGGTAAATTAACATATATGTTAGTAATTATTTAGAGCACAACCATCAGTGCAATCTTCCGAAATACTTATTTTTCAGAAAAAAATCAGTTTGTTTCAAGAGGAGAATGATTAGATTTCCTTTTACCAGAGGCAGCCTCTAGAATAAAAGTAATTCACTGTCAATGCCTTGTCATAAAGTCCTGAACAGGATCCTTAAGACAGGGGTGGCTAAAGCCTTGGAAACTCCTCTTTGAAGAATTAAGAATTCTTGAAAATTAAGGCCTCTTTAGAAGTCCTTATTAGAAGGTCTTATTAATATTCTTGTGAACGCTCAGAGTGGGAACTTGTGACTTACCTGGTAATTTTCCTTCAGCATGCTGAGAAGTTTCTGGTTTCCGGAAAACCATTGCCTTTCCACTAGCTTGTTCCTCCAGTAACAGGCTGTGAGGTAAACAGCAAAATATCCCACAGCTCAGAATCCAGCCTCAGGCTTGCCTTACTTCTTGTTGTGATATGGGATAAGATAGGATTATCAGTGTGGGCTTAACAGTTACCATTGAGCCAAATGTTTGAGTCAGTTGATTCCCTTAGATTTTGTCTGGCTTATTCAAGGTATTCAAAGAATCCTTTGTTTCCTTAAAAGTCAAAATGCAGATAATGTTAACCCATTGGGAGGTTTAAATAGACCTTAGGTGAGTGAATCGCTAGTATACTTCCAGCACATTGTGGATAGTCAAGGTATGTTCTCCTCTGCGCCCCCCCCCCCCCAGCAGAGTCTAAGTAGCAATGTTAGCACCAGGACAGCAAGACAACTGAATATATACCCTCACTTAAGAAAATGATGCATGTGGTTTTTTGTGGTTGGAGGACTGGAGGGCAATTATAGCCCTCCCATCCTTGACCTGTGTTCTCCAGACGGATCTACCATTGCTGAGTGCCACCACCAGGGACACATGGGCTATTGGAGTAGCAATGGCAGGAGGAAGGCCATGATGAAGTCTTAGAATATAAGTGAGGTTCGGTGGGGTGAGGTCCAGAGCTGATGACCAAGAAAGAATTCTTGAGACATCTTTGGTGTAAAACGGTGGTTTATTAAAGCATGGGGACAGGACCCATGGGCAGAAAGAGCTGCTGCCCCGGGGCTGTGAGGAGTGGTCCATTTTATGCTTGCAAGTTGGGAGGGGGTTAGGGACGGTGTAAGTCTCTAAGGAATTTGGGAAGGAAGATTTCCAGGACCTTGAGCTGCTAGCTATTGTGGGGAAAAAAGGTTATTCATTAATGGTAATAAAACCTTCTGTGGGACCCTTTAGATATGTGTCAGTGGGCCATATACTTGGGAATGTTTGTCAATGTGTATCTTGGAGGGTTTAGAGATGAAGTTTCTGTAGGAACCGTTCAAGTAGACTTACAGGATCCTGGTTGGGGTTAGGGGTTGGTCAGGGTAGGATTGCCCTTTGCCTTTAGCAAAGCCTCCAGGTGGAGTTAGTTGAGTCCCTAGAGGAATGTCACCCCACCCTTCTCAAGGGCTTGTTAGTGGGTAAGGAAATTCAATAATTTTTCTTCTGCCTCTGTTTCCCATATCACTAAGAAGAGACTTGATTGAAACTTCACAAAGTCTCTTAATATTTTTCTGTATATTTTCAGTGTTACAGGACAAACCCTCATTCTTTGAACTACTATGATTCCACTTTTCCCGTCTGTTTATGCAGCATGCAAAGATGTTTGCTGGCATGGGGTGAAAAAAGACTGAATCTAAACCTCCTTTAAACATAGGTAGGTGGTGATAAAAGATTTTCAGATAATGACATGAAAATAACCCTCCTAAGTATTGGTAAGAGAGGAGTTCCTCTCCTGGAAACGCTCTTTTCTGGGTGAAAGGAGACAAGAGATGCACCAGCAAATAAAAAGTGGTATGAGGAGCCACTCCAGATCCATAGCTCTTCCTTTCATACATTTTCTCCCCAAAAAATTATTTCACAAATTAAAAAAAAAAAAATTGCAGTAGGGCTTTGCCCAATTTTGAATTGGCTTTGGTATTGAGGCGGATCGAGACTCACGGCTCCAGCCCCTTTCCATCCACCGCTCCCCTTTGCTCCCGCTGAGGCCAAGGAAAGACCAAATAGCCATCCCATTTGACTAAGATAAGAGAAGGAGTCCTTGCTCCTGCTGAGACGAAGAAGGGGACCAGTTGCCCAGTCCTGTTTGAATAAGAAAAGAAAGAGAAACAGCCCCCTAGGTGATTTAGCACTCTCCTGACCTACCTTCACATAGATGATACTTCCAAGTGAAAGGGCCATTTGGCCTTGAGAGACTGGGCAAGCGCCTGGTCCTTGAGAGACCTCGGTAACACCCTGTTAGCGTCCCCCATTGCCTGTAACCGTAAAAACTCACTCCTAACCCTGTCCGTGCTCAGTCTTTGGGAACGATCCCACTGAGCCCGCTGGCATTGATAAAGCTGTGTTCTCCCATCTCTCCGGGTGCTATTTGGGTTTCCTCGGTCACCTCAGATTTTCCGCAACAGTATCACATGTCCGAGTTCAGATTCTTGGTAAACAATCATGCTTGAAAGTTAGTTACAGAAGGGTGCGAGGATGCCCTTCCTCCCGTGTGCTCTAACCCTTACATGTTTGGGTGTCTCTGGCGCTGGATTTGTATTTTCCAGCACTGATAGAACATTCTGTCAGTCTGTAAAACAAAGCGGAGATGAACTCTTCAGAAAAAAAATGTTTATAAAATTAGCATTCACTCGCTACCACTTTCCTCTGAGACATTATCAAATTTTATTTTTCTAAGACAGAGTGAGGGACAGAACGGGAAAATGATCATGTGATAAGATATTGCAATATCCAGAAGATCAAGTTCCTGTCCCCCATTCCCCCTGGGAAGTATTTGTTATCTGTGCAACAGAAAGTATAAGTGTTCATTTGATTAAAACAATTAATACAAAAGTATATAGAGATTACATATCTTATTAACATTTAGATAGGATTTAAGAAGCATCACTTAAGTATATGCTGCCCTCATCTACCCATGCCCCTCCTATCTCTCTCTCTCTGTCTCTCTTTCTCTCTCTCTCACACACAGATGCATACAGAAAAACATACTCCATGTTTAAAAGATCCACGGATCAAAATATTCTGATGGGGGTTTCAGTCAATATTATAATATAATGCCAAATATTTACAATATAATATTATTGAGATGTTACTGTTGAGAATCTGTGGAGCATTGAATCGTCTCTGCATTGCTGGTTGTGTAGAGTCTGACCCGAACCTTGCAAGAAAAATACAGGTCCACAGGGCTTTGAAAGAGGATGATGATTTCAGAGAAAGGTGAGGAGGGTTTTTTAGTGATTGGAAAATAATGTCTGCAAAAAGGATGCCCGAAGATGAAACATGAGCTAAGCCAGTGCCGGATTAGAAAGGTCTGCAGCGCCTTGTTGCAATTGTTGAATTTTAGGTAACTAGGGTATCAGCAGAAGGTTGTAAGCAGGAACTAATATGATCTGGAAACCCTTTCTTCAGAAAGCTAAAAGTGGCAACAATAAATATTCTTCTGTTGTGGCATTTATTGACCTTGAATCTATGCTGTAAATTTGGATGCCCTTTCACACTGATACCAGGTATATTCTAGTCAGTGGTTAGCCACTTTATGGGTCCTAATGGTGTTTGCTTCTCAGTCTGGTCACTTGATGAACAGCATAATGCATTTGTTCAAAGTAAAGCCTTCCATAGCATATCTTCAAAGGCCAAATTGATCCGTCTGCTGCCATTGCATTACCAGTAGACAATGTCTGCACAACTCCACGGGAACTTCTTCAGCAACTTTTATGGCCTTTTTGTTGTCATTCTTGTTTTCTCTTCTCTGGCTATAGTCACTCCAGCATCCTAGGTCAAAACTGTTTTGGTATCTCTTTGTCGTATTCTCTACAGACACATCTGGTTGCACAAGATGTCTTCCCCAAAACTGATATTCCATCTCTAAATTTGCTTTCAGAACCAAGCGGTTGGCCTGTTGCTCCCTGCCAACTGGGCTACCCTAGTATTTGGTTCTCTATTACTGGTTGGTGGTGACGACTTGTCCTTTCAGGGTCATGAGGCTTGGAAGCAACTCTGGCAATATCTTGCTGGGTAAAGATGGCTTTGCTGAGGTCCCCTTGTCTAACTCACTAGTTGTCTTCACTTCTTCATTGGTTCATGGGCTTCTTTTCAGCGCACCTTTCCTCCTGGGTCCCATTCTAAATTCAAATGATGCCAGTCTTGGGCTTCAGTAAGCCTTTTAATCTTTAAGAATGCCTCTTCTTGAAATGGAAAACAGAATATAGGTACACTGAGAGTCAGCATACTAAATAACGTGATTTATGAAATATTCTCCATCTTTACCCACGTTCTTGCCAAACAACTTTTGTTTCACTTATTGCTCTTTTTAAAAAATATATTTTATTTATTTGAGAAAGAGAGAGAGAACAAGAGAGAGCAGAAAACATAAACAGGGAGGTGGGGGAGGGAAGGGCAGAAGCAGACTCCTCACTGAGCAGGGTCCTGAACCCAGGACGCCAGGATCATGACCTGAGCCAAAGACAGACACTTAACCATTCAGGCGCCCCTTGCTTATTGCTTTAATTGGAATATATTCAGAATTTTTATTTATATATTTGGTTTTTTTAAAAAAAGATTTTATTTATGTATTTGACAGAAAGAGAGAGAGAGAGATCACAAGTAGGCAGAGAGGCAGGCAGAGAAAGAGGGAGAAGCAGGATCCCCACTGAACAGAGAGCCCAACACAGGGTTGGATCCTACTACCCTGAGACCATGACCTGAGTTGAAGGCAGAGGCTTAACCCACTGAGCCACCCAGGCGCCCCATATTCGGAACTTATTAAGTCCAATTTTAGACTAATGAGTCCTCTTGAAAATAAGCCTTGCCTTTTTGCATTAATGATAATCTTTCAGTGGACTTAATTCCAGGTAGTCTAAACATTGTATTTCTTGGAAAAGCATAAGAAGTGCCATAATTTATATCAAAATATTTAAAATAATAATTATCACCTTTTAAATCATGAGCATCCATGGCCCTGGGAACTTTGCAGTCATATCTTTTCTCAGTGTTGGAGAAGGGTTATTGAATACTCTCATTTCTGGAGTAGTAAATAAAATTATATATATGAAACACTTAACATAGGGCAAGGTTACCATATAACCTTGAGTTATGGAGAAACATGTCCTTATTTCTAAAATCAAAATTTTATAAATGAGAAGTCTACTGCCAATCATATTTTTCCCCTTTGTAAAACTAGTTCTAAAGGCTTTAAGAGTTTTTGTTTGTTTGCTTACTTTTGTTTTCATTAAAGTTCAGGGGTTTTACTTCAATGTACTCCTTAGATGTAGGTCTTTTTCTTTTCAATCCAGGATAGAATTAGGTAAGCCTTCATCATCTTTAAACTATGAAAATTTACTTCTATTATGTATTTGTTTGTTTTTGCCCTTCCTTGTGCTCTGTTTGTGGAATTCCTGCTGATTAACAGAGTAGTGTTGGGTCCAAGGTCAAAGGAATGAGACTGATACAAAGCGAAGGTCAAGCAAAGCTTTATTTCCCGCCAAGCACTGAGAATCAAACTGACCAGCCAGGGCCGTCCCTTGCAAAGAGGCGACCTCTCTCTGCCTTACAGACTAGCTTTTAAGGGCAAAGGCCATGTGGTTGGGCCCGGCCATGCACAGGTGGTCAATGAGATTTTAACACAGAGAAAACTGCACAGTCATGCTATGTCCCACACAGATGGACAATTGAATTACAAATTACCCTATAGTAGATATTTGAACTAGCCTATTACCTTGGTCAGAATTGGCGCCCAAAAGGCACCCAAAGGGTGGGGCCCATACTCCTTGGTAACTAGGGAGACAGTATGCGCCCCCACTGATTGAATACCTCCACCTGGCCTGACCCACCCTTGTATTTGGGCTTTGGTACCTGGGACTGGTTTCCAGGCCTTGTTTTTAAGGAAGTCCCCTGGGGGGGGGGGCAGGGTCAGTTTAAGTTTTTCTGCATAAACAACAAAATCACTGTTTAACCGGATGGCATCACTCTGGCTAAATAGGCCCTTACAGTAGCTTTCCTGGATCTGTCCTCCATTTCTGATTTTCCTTCATGATCTTTATCTATTCATGTACTTTTTTGGCATTTAATTTGGCATTTAATAAATCCTGAGTTCAATCACCCTCTCTCTCCTTCATGGAATGTGCTGAATTGTCATTTGGGTTTGAGTTCCCTTAGAAAAGATAGTGTGTCAAGATTAGTTACCCGATATTTATTTGGCAAGAGATGTCTCTGGGAATCCTCACAGAGGAGCGAAGAAGTAAAATAAGAAAACGGAAGAAACCTGTATAACATGCATTGTCAAACAAGTTCAGCCTGTGAGCTTATTTCATTGAGGTACTCTGAGAAACGAGAACCTACAGATTACCTTGTCTAAGGATAAAGCAAGCTTGATTCTTTAGAAGCCAACTCTCCTAGTCACTAGTTGAGAGCTGCTCCTAGAGGGGGTTGATTCCCTGCCATTTCTTTCCTGCTAAATACATAAGTGGGGCTATCCCTCCCGTCCAGAGCAAGCCGTCTGGCAAAAATGATGAAGTTCTAGAACCTAGGTGAGGTTCCGTGGACTGAGGTCCGGAGCCGATGACCAAGAAAGAATTCTTGAGACATCTTTGGTGCAAAATGGTGGTTTATTAAAGCACAGGGACAGGACCCATGGGCAGGAAGAGCTGCTGCTGCCTGGGGTTGTGAAGGATGGCAGGTGTAGTACCCTGCGGTTGGGGGAAGGTGAGGGAAAGGGAGGTTTCAAAGGAGTTTTCATATGCTAAAGAGGGCCTACAAGGTGCCAGGATTTGGAGGTCTCTGGGCTAGTTCACTGTCTTTTAGCAAGCCATTAACATGAAGATAGTTGGGAGATTCCGGTCTTGTAGGATTGTGATCTCTGCAAGTTAACTATTTGTTTCTCATTTAGGGCAGTCAGGGGTCAGGGGTGCCTGAGGAATGCTACACATATTACCGAGGGGAGCGGGTGGAGAGGGGGTGCAAGGTGCCAGCTTTTGCTTTGTCCTCAGCCAGCCTCCTGCTCCCTCATCAAAAAGGTGAATAAATCCTGGATGCGGGAAGGTAAGAGGAGGATATGGGCAGAGTAGCCACAGCATGGGTTACTATTTCAGTGGGTGATGGGGAAATATAAGTAAAGCAAAATCTTTTCCCAGCCCAGAAATCCTTTCCACATAGCAGTAAAGAAAGTACTTTCATTATTGAATAAGCATTAAGGCACAATGCAGTGGACATCACAGGCAATCCACTGAGAGATGGCAAAGACAGAAAGAAATCTCACTTTTTCATGTATCCCAGGAGACAGAAACCATTACATACTTGTTCTCAACATAAACAATAACTCCTCCTCAAGTAAGAAGTCTTGAAAGGACCCTTTGTCATAGAGTTCATCCTAACTTTATGTGGTTCTTGGGGTGATTAGTGTTAGCCAGTCGGCTTCATCCCAGGGAAAAATAAACTTACTCCATCTTCATGATGGGAGGTGATTTTGCCCCTTGGAGCAAGGCAGCCCTGGAAGTTAGGCTTCTCAGTCCCACAGAAACTGGGAGACCATGGTGTTATCTATCCTGATGCTTACATTTCAAAGAAATGACTCCAAGTCCTTGAGAAATCAACTTCTAGGTAATAAAGTTAACAATAGGCCTATCTGGTCTTCAAAAGGATTTATGTCCATTTCAAAGAGAAGAGGATTTACAATCACAAGTTTTCTAAAGTAAGTGCTGTGAGAAAAAGGAGGGAAGGAACTCTCTTATTTTCAACAGGGAGAAGTCAGCCTCTTAAAAGCCTTTTTTAAAAGTTTTTTTTTAAAGATTTTATTTATTTATTTGACAGAGAGAGATCACAAGTAGGCTGAGAGACAGGCAGAGATGTGGGGGCAGGCGTGGGTAGGAGAGCAGAGACCCTGATGCTGGGCCCAGTCCTAGTGATGAGGGAACAGAAGGCTGGCTGAGGACAAAGCAAAAGCTGACACCCTGCAACCTTCCCCCACCCCCACTCCTGGGTGGGACATATGTGACATTCTTTGGGAATCTCCCAACTATGTTAATGTTAATAGCTTGCTAAAAAGGGAAAAAAATGATCTTGACAATGGCAAGACCTCTGGTATCCAGATTCTTGTTGGTCCTCTTTAGCATATGAAAGTTCTATTGAAACTTCCCTTTTCCTTACCTCCCCAACCCCATCTTATAAAACCTTACATCCTTCACAACGCAGGGGCAGCAGCTCTTTCTGCCCACGGGTCCAGTCCCAATTCTTTAATAAACCACCGTTTGCACCAAAGATGTCTCAAGAATTCTTTCTTGGTCATTGGCTCCGGACTCTACCCCACCAAACCTACTTACATTCTAAAACTTCATCACTAGGACCCTGAGACCATGACCCAAGCCGAAGATAAAGGCTCAACCCACTGAGCCTTTTATTTTTAATTTGCATTTGTTCTTACCTTAGAAGTCTTATCTTTTAAAACCATAAATTTTCTTTTTTTTTTAAGATTATTTATTTATTTATTTGACAGACAGAGATCACAAGTAGGCAGAGAGGCGGGCAGAGAGAGAGAGGAGGAAACAGGCTCCTGGCTGAGCAGAGAGCCCAATGTGAGGCTTGATCCCGGGACCCTGGGATCATGACCTGAGCCGAAGGCAGAGGCTGTAACCCACTGAGCCACCCAGGCGCCCCACAGCCATAAAATTTTTGTGTCTGCATTTTTATCTCCTTCACTGCTTCCTAAAATGTGTTTATTCAAGTGTTCATCTTTCTCCTTCTGCCATTCAATTGGCATGTGTTCAAATGGCATATGTTGAGATGTTCTGCCTGATTTTCTTGTCTATGGCTGCTAGTATTGTATGCTATTTTTATTTGTCAACTTAGATGTGGTTGTTGAAATCAATTACTGCTGACATTCTTTAAATAGTGAGTGGAAGACACAGGGATTCCCACCCTAGTGGGCCTCTGATCCCAGTTTCCTTGATTTCTCCTAGTCTCAAAGGCAGGGCAGGCTTTTTGGTTGCTTCTCAGCTCCGGAGGTCAGGGAGAACCATGACACTCCCATGTCCTTCCCCCACAAAGTGCACAGATCTCTGAGGACAGACTCTTCCCAGGATCCACTCCCTTTATCCGTTTCTCTCCACTGGGCTCCAACACTGCTTTCCAAGTGCATTCACTTCCCCTTCTCAATTCCCTCTGCTGAACCTGAATGGAGCCCATTTACATCCAGCTGGATATGGAAAAGAAGAGGCTAGAGAAGCATATTTAGAAAATTGTGTTCCCAAATGGTTCTATTCCACAAATGTTTTTGAGGATCTTAATTACTAAGCAAGTGACTTTTTAAAAAAAATTTTAAAGATTTTATTTATTTATTTGACAGACAGAGATTACAAGTAGGCAGAGAGGCAGGCAGAGAGAGAGGACGAAGCAGGCTCCCCACTGAGCAGAGAGCCCCATGTGGAGCTCAATCCCAGGACCCTGGGATTATGACCTGAGATGAGCCAAAGGCAGAGGCTTTAACTCACTGAGCCACCCAGGCTCCCCTAAGCAAGTGACTTTTAAATAAAATGAGGGGATACAAGTCTTTCATATGTTAATTCAAGACGAAGACCTTGACCATTTGGTCAAGACCAATGACTTTCTTTTTCTTGAAAAGTGAAGAGCCCTTTTATTGTATCTAGACACTCCATTCACTGTTTCAAACAACACACCTTCTAGTTTGAGAAGTTAGACCATTCTTGATGTAATGTAGAATGTATGATTTGATGGTCTTGAATTGAGGTTTATACCCTCTAGTAAACACTCAGCTACCAAACTCAACCATAAGGAATATTCTGGCACTATCCACTAATATGGTTTTAAAATCCTGACCTACTTTAGAAAATACCATCTTTGGTTCCACTATGTCTGGTACTTCACCCTTCATGAAACTAGGTCTATTAGAATGGATGTGGTGAGAAAAGATTCCCCATAGCTGAGAGCTATAACCTAGAAGAGCTCTTGCCACTTTGAATTCGAGGGGGCAGGAATTTGCAAGTGACAAACTGACAAAAACCTGAGGTGTTCTTCAGGATCAAGCCATTGCTTCTCTACCATGTATTTATGTGCATCCATTTGTATAAAAACACTTTGTGTGGATAAATTTTTGGACCACTAATTTGTACTGTCATAAAAGAATTTCCACATATGTGTATTTAAAAATGCTTTTAAATTGACAATTCAGACAAATCCTATTCAAGCCAAGGTATAAATAATAAATGTGTGTTTATTTGAACTTCTTGATGGAGAAAGCTGTGCAGACAATAGACTTATTTATTTCTAAAGAAGATTTATGTTAAAAGAAAATTCCCTGGGGCATTAAGAAGAAAAAGCCTGCAAAAAGCACTCTAGTAAATTATAACTCTGAGGATAAAATATGACAAAAATAATTGCTAAAGCAAAAACCACAGCATAAAACTTGCATGTACTCTATATCATATGTTTTCAACTTTTTTTTTTTTTTTAAAATTCCTGTCACTGAAAGAACTACTCCTGGGAGAATAATTGGGATTTTCCAATATGTTAACTCTCTCAATTTATATAGAATTTTGAATATTGTTTTGAATTCTGTATATTTAGCATAATGATATTTAGTGATAGTCAGATTAGTGCTTATTATTTTATTACTATCTTCATCTTATAAGGAGGAATTCAAAACCTGGAATAGTAAGGTCACTTGCCCACGTTTTATGCCATTAATTGGAAGAGCTGGGATAAGCTCTTCCAATTAGAAAGAGCTCTTCCAAAATGAAGACCTGACATGAGCAGAACCTGGTCTGTTACCTATCATGATATATGGTCTTTCAATGGTATATGATCCATGTGACATACTGTAGACAATAAATTTGTGAGTCATTTGAAAGTTAAAATTCAAGGAAATACATGGGGTGATGTTAATTTTTCCTTATCTTTCTAAGACATGTGAGCTCTCTGGTTTAGAGTAATTTTCAAATATACATTCTCTTAAAGTTATACATTTAAATTAACTTAATAGGTAAACCAGCATTCAACCGATGTACTCTTACATCGAAACAACAGTTAATTTGAAACTTTTATAATTATATTTTTTCAAGTGAATTTAATGTTCATTAAAAGCACCCATTAACATAAGAGTGCACTTTAGAGTTAGGCCTGCTAAATTCAAATCTCTTATTCACTGAATAATTGCAACCAAGTTACTTAGCTTCTCTGAGAAAAAAACCTTTAACTTTTTCTGAGGGTTTATAATGTGCCAGACACTGTACTTGGGATTTACGTCCATTATCTCATTTCATCTTTACATGAGAGACTTAGAGTTTCCTTATTTTGTAGATGAAGAAACCCAATCTCAAAAGAATATAGTACCTTTCTATAATAAGTATCAGGGCTATTAATTCAAATTGAGGTATTTCTAACTCCAAAATCTTTTTTTTTTTTCACTTTTCATTACCCTCAGCTTCTTCCAATACCCCCCTAAGGGTTCTATAAAATTAAATGACATAATGTGTGTAAAATACACAGTAGCAGCCTCACTGTAGGTGCTTAAAGAGTAACATGAATAGTTTCTATTTTTAATTTTTAATTTTCCAAGTAATATATCCTAGTAGATACTCTGCTTGGAAAGTGGCATATTCTACTATCAAAGTCCTCAGTAGCTGTGAAGGAGAGTCATATGGTGAGTCATGAAATGTTGAAGATGTGAGAAAGCTTAAGTATCATCATATCTAACATTGTCTATTATTTTTTGTTTAGTGAGCTTGTGGAACAATATCCTCTTACCCCAAACTGTTATATATAAACAGGTTTAAGTTGAGTTGATATGGTTGAGTGGGATGGAAAAAAATCCTCATTTTGTATCCATGTGGTCCATGAGACACACCTTTCTGGAACCCTCAGGGCTCCACAAAGCACCATTTGAAAATTCCCTCTCTGTAACTTTCTCTTTTCTTGCATATGAAGAAGGCCACAACAGCAAAATATCTGATAAAATTTGCAGTTAGTAGAGGAGCTATGGCAAGAAGAGATATTACACTTGGTGCTTTCTAGGTCCTGCTCCAATGCACTTTCCTGGACTTGGAGCTACATAAAAGTGTCTACAGAAAAGCAGTCGTTTGGGGGCAGCTGGTTGGTTCTGTTGGTGAACCATCTGACTCTTGATTTCCGGCTCAGGTCATGATCTCAGGGTTGTGAGATCAAGCCCCGACCTGGGCTTGTGAGTGAAGCATGGATGCTGCTTAAGATTCTCTCTTTCTCTCTCTCTCTTTCTTTCCTTCTAAAAAGAAAGAAAGAAAGAATAAAGAAAGAAAGAAAGAAAGCGGTGGTTGGTATTTGTAGGATTTTTGAAATATTTGTTTCTATACATAGAAAGCAATACAAAAAATTATTTCAGTCTCTAAGATTATAACAGTTGTCGATAAGGTATTACTATAAATTTTGCATCACTGGGAACTTTCTGGATGCTAAAGTTTGCTGAGATTGATTTCTGAGAGCAAAGAGTAAGCACTGTACTTATATAGAAATTGATTCTCCTGAAATGGGAATGATCTAGTAAGAACTGATCCATCTGCCAATTCCTGAGGCACCTGGCTGGCTCAGTCAGAAGAGCATGTGACTCTTGATCTCGAGGTTGTGAGTTCGAGCCTCGTGTTGGGTATAGAGATTACCAGCTGCCAATGCCATTATGCAATAAGGTATCAAGCCAAGGAAGGTCTAGAGAGGAGGGGCTATGGTAAAAAATTTGCTTATTCTAACTTGTTTATGAGTAACACCACAATACTCTCTTAGGTTACAACCTTCTGTTGTTTTACTCACTTACACAGACTATATGCTTGTAATAACAGAACAAATACTTGATGTGGTGTAAACTGCAATTGCATAATTATTTGCTTACAAAATAAAATATCATTGAATATACATATTTAAGACCTATACATTGTTATTCATTTAATCAGAGACATACTAAATATAATAATAATTTGGACATTTTTTCCTAAGCTAAAAATAAAGTCATACTAGTAAATATAGATCACTCCATTCCAAGGTTTCGGGACAATAAATGGTTGAGCATTTAAAGAAAACCTTAGCCTGAGGGGTACTTGGGTGGCTCAGTTGTTAAGTGCCTACCTTCTTCTGTTCAGTCTTCTTCCCAAGGTCCTGGGATTGAGCCCTGCATTGGGCTCCCTGCTCTCTGGGAGACCTGTTTCTCCTTCTCCCACACCCCTGGCTTCTGTTCCCTCTCTCACTGTCTCTCTCCCCTCTCTCTCTGTCAAATAAATAAATAAAGAAAAAAGAAAAAAAAGAAAAAAGAAAAAGAAAAAGAAAAGAAAACTTTAGCATGAGCAATAGAGTAAAGATTTCTTTTTGATAAAAGAAAACTGCAGCATGATTTTTACCCCTAAGTAATTAATTCAACAAGAATTTATTGAATATCTTCCTCATATTCTATCAGATACACTTATATATGAAGAATAATTTGGGAGATAAGAAAATGATGAAACAGATGTGTGTAAAGATAAATTATGAAATAGAATAATGATGCTGTAATCTAGGAACAAAATATTGTGCAAAAATCATAATTAATTAATGTAATTACAGAAGCAATTTTGAAACAGTAAAATCTCCCTTAACCTATATGTTTTTGGTTTGAAAGTTTTTTGATAATTTTTAAAAAGTTGAAAGGGGAATTATAAAAATATAATAAAATACAATAACAATAACAAATACAACAGGTATAAACAAGTTTGGGAACTAATGCCACTGACTCAGGGTTTATAAAGTTTAGGCAGTAGGATCTTAACAATCAGATTATCGTGGACATTCGGTTAACTATTTTATGGGGGAATAAATATTTAGCAATTGTGGTGAGTTGGTTAAGTGGTTCAGAGTAAAGACTACTTCTGTAATTAAATATTTAAGAGAAGAAAATATAACATATATATGATATCACATATATACATCTAGGTGAATACATAGGTGTTTAAAAAAATGATGGCTTGGGGGCGCCTGGGTGGCTCAGTTGGTTGGATGACCGCCTTCGGCTCAGGTCATGATCCTGGAGTCCAGGGATCAAGTCCCACATCGGGCTCCCAGCTCCATGGGGAGTCTGCTTCTCCCTCTGACCTTCTCCTCGCTCATGCTCTCTCTCACTGTCTCTCTCTCAAATAAATAAATAAAATTTTTAAAAACAAAAAAAATGATGGCTGGGACATCAACAGAGTTACTCAGGTGTCCTCTCTGCTGGTAATGCGTGCTTTTTCAGGAGACACTGGAGAGACAAAATAACCCCAAATCTGGAGTAACACAAAGGAGGAGTACATGATTTACATCATATTGAGACAATTTATAACATTTTTTTTTTTTTAGAAAATTGCCCAAAGCAAGTGAACACTCTTCTTAACAAAATGGAAACATTTTCTTTAACTAGAGTTCCACTTTAAAGAGCATTCTATTTGCATGTGTGTGTGAGAGATAAAAAGAGAGGTGGACAGAGACAGAGACAGATTCCAAAGGGTCATCCCAAGTAGCAAATGATGATCACCACTGTGACTTTTAAGGATAGTAGGGTCGATTAACTGGTAGGCCCTTTATTTCACTGAGCTCCAGTAAGTTGGACTTGCAAGCTTAGGAATTAGCCCTCAATAACTAAATTACTCTCTCTAATAGAGGTGAAAATAATTTGAAATTTCCTCGGAAATTCCAAGTGGGAGGAAAGAGTAATACAAACATTAGACACAGGAAAGAAAAAAAAATTAAAATTGTGTAATGAAGCAGGGAAGAACTTGTGACAAGAGAATGAGAATTTTTTGAGTTGCTGTAATGAGGTTATCAATGTGACCTCTTTGCTTTGTGCCCCTCTGATATTTTAAATGAAGTCTCTGTCACCCATAAATGATTTTAACTGTGGATATTCTAAGGTACTTTAAGACATTTTGGGTTTTACATTACAACTAAAAGTTGGCAAATCCAGGGAGCATAAGGCTGGACTCAGGCTCACAACATAAGGGAACATCTAATCCTGTGTCCTCTTTGGGCAAATTTGCCTTGAGTCATCTGAACTAAGATGAAATACCCAGTTGTAAGCTGACTGAAGTCTTTACTCCAGAATGGAATGTGGGTACAGAGGGTCCCAAAGACCCTGCCCCTCTGTTGGACAAACTATGCAGGAAAATAGAGAATGACCCTTCATGAGGTACGTTTGTTGGAGGAATACAGCATGAGTATCCATGAGAAATTGTGCAAACTAATCTGAGCTCCACCTTAAATACTTTGGATAAATGCCTTGTTTGGAATGGATGGTCCAAACAGAGGATTAGGCATAAACAATGTGACGTGAGATCACTAGCATTTTTAGGTAAAGTCCTTCATAAAATAGGAGATGAGTAGTGAGAACCTTGAAAATAATAGTTTCACCAAGCACTGATAAGCATACAGCTTCCAAGGAATCAGAACCTTTTAGGAGGGGAGAAGAAATTCATATCATATGGGCTAAGTGCATAAGGACCTGTTATCTGCTGTAGGATACCCTGGACAGCCCAGGGCTACATGGGACTGAATACCAGGAAATTGCTGAGAGACCACTAGCTATGATATTCCATAAACTACGCAGATACATCTATGGGGAAATCTGGACCTAGAAAATGTTTATTTACATTTATCATACCTATATCAGTACATACCAGTGTGATTAACCACTAGACCTGGTGTGAGATTATCTGAGTTCTAACCCAACTCCACGATTTATAGTCTCTGTAATCCTGGACAATTTTCTCTCTGTGTACCAGTCCCCTCATCAGTAGAATGAAGGAAGTAACATTATGTAGAATAAAGTATAGTTGTACATACAAAATTAGATAGCCTATGGAAAGTACTTTGCATACCCATGACCTAAGAAGCAATATTAAAATTATGATTTCAATTTCATTGCTATTACTGTAAAAAGATACTTGAAGAAGATACACTGAAAATGCTAATAGTATGTCTTAAATTGTGTGGTTGTTGATATTTTTTAAGATATTTGTAGTTTGGGGGATTTTTTTCAAGTTTTTTTCAATGAACATGCTATTTTGAATTAAGAGGAAACTTTTCTAATTGTCAAATTATTTCCAAATCAGAAGCATTCTTTTGTGGAAGCTAAAATACAAGTGATAATTCCTAAGAGAAAGTTTTCTTTAAAATCCTTTTAACGATTTAACACACGAATGCAATTCAAATTAGACTCTCTTTCCTGTAATGCTATTCTCTGTAAAACAACCAGTAAAAAACTGATATGTTTTACTTATATTTTACCTTAGGGTACAACACGGGTGTAGAATGTTTGGGGATATGTAAAACTAGATTCGATATTTGTAATGACTTTGTTTTGAATTTCTCATGTTTAGCAGCTAATAATTGCACTTGAAATAATTAGCTCGTGATTCCTTTGTAATAGCTGAACACCATAAATCGTGTTCTGAAGGTCAGCGGTTTAAGTAAATATCCTCAGTGGAATAAATGTACCTTTTTCATGGAAGATTAAATAATATCAACTGAATGTGCAGTCTTTTAAGCAGAATTCTAAATGACGTCATGCTGATTCACCTTCTAATATGTGCATCTTACATTCTTTTGATTTAGTCCCTGTGCCCTTTTCTGTGCTTTCATTAGATGGAGAACCAGTCTTCTGTACTGGTAACTTCGGACCAGTTCGTGTCAATTTATACCCAAGATTTTTCGCTACCATTTCTAATTCCTTTTTTTTTTTTTAATATTTTATTTATTTATTTGACAGCGATCACAAGTAGGCAGAGAGGCAGGCAGGTGGGGCAGGTGGGGTGTGAGAAGCAGGCTTCCCACTGAGCAGAGAGCCCATGCTTCGGGGTTCCATCCCAGGACCCTGAGATCATGACCTGAGCCGAAGACAGAGTCTTAACTCACTGAACCACCTTGGTGCCCCTACCATTTCTAATTTCTTAATCTTTTTCTTTACTTTTCTTGCTGTTATGTCCTCCTTTCTATCTAGTGTAACCTGCCACAATACTATGATCTTTGTTACAAAACACACAAAAAGATAATTGGGCAGAAACATAAAAACACTACTTACTGCCCCATTCATAATCAACTTATCAAATAATGAATTTACTGCAAAGATAAACTTTTTTTTTCCCTCAAAATACATTTGGAACTCTTGTTTAAGAAATACCTCATGAGATTTTATTAAATTACTATAAATGTACTTACTGGTTTCTGGACATTGGTGCGATTTGGAATGGCTGTGGTGTCTGCCCAGAGACAGACTTGAAGCTTCATGTTACAAATCCACTGGGGCTATAGTCTTGGTTTTTGTTTGCTTGTTTGTTTGTTTGTTTTTTCTTTTTTGTTTTTTGTTTTTAAAGATTTTATTTATTTATTTGACAGACAAAGATCACAAGTAGGCAGAGAGAGAGGAGGAAACAGGCTCCCCGCTGAGCAGAGAGCCCAATGTGGGGCTCGATCCCAGGACCCCGGGACCATGACCTGAGCCGAAAGCAGAGGCTTTAACCCACTGAGCCACCCAGGCGCCCTTGTAGTTTTGTTTTTGAAAATAAAATCTGGACGTTCTGGCAGACAATGGCTAGCTATTCAAAAAATTAGATTTAATGAATAGGTATGATTTTAACTAGCCCTAA
The DNA here is from genome assembly GCF_009829155.1 of Mustela erminea. NCBI lineage: Eukaryota > Metazoa > Chordata > Mammalia > Carnivora > Mustelidae > Mustela > Mustela erminea. Next base: position 104,605,535 of record NC_045617.1, on the reverse strand, counting down.
ATGAAGACTGGGTGCAAAGATGGCTTGTTGTCATCCAGTCTCCATTCTCACTTGTTTCTGTCATAAATGAAACCCTCACACTGAGTCTCATGGCTTCTCAGTCTGAAACCACATTTATAGCTTCCATTGCATTGGGCCACCATGTGACTACACTTTTACCAAAGAGAAGAAGAGCAGAGATGATGTATGAAACCTCTGGTATGTGTCCCTGACATAAGCTTTTTGCTGCTACATTTTCTTTCCCTGGCCCCTGGAGCAGAATTTAGAAGTGATGGTAGACAGCCTCCTTCGTCAATAAACATGAAAATGATGTCCTCGGGGCCGCTAGAGTTAAGAGAGGGGGAACCAGGATCCCTGGATAAGACCGCAGACAAGAACCACCTGCTCTTCCAGTTACTCACCGCTTAGACATCTACTTCAGAAAGAAAACTCTTCTTCACATTTGAGATACATTTATTTTGGTCTCTCTTGAAACAGCCCGGCAATATTTTAAAATACTACTTGAGAATGTAAGAAATAATACTTATTACTGTAAGAAATATGTGTAGCATTTTTAGATTATAAAATGTCCTTCACTTTTCTCAAAATCCACAAAATCCTGGGACCTCACTATTATTATCGAAGTTTGACAGGAAGAAGCAAAGGCCTGGGAACGTTTGCTCTGTCAAAAGTTACGCCAATATGTGAGTTCCAATGTAACACACCTTTGAAGATATGCAATTTAGTTTTGAGAATAACCAGTAGTAGCTCACGATTGCTTCTGCTGTGTTAACTTTTCTCCTTTGAAATCTTTATCACTGCTAACACCTACTTTACTGGGTCCTGGCTGAAATCCTGACCCACATGTGACCTCCAGCAAGTTTTTTAATAGCCAAAGACCTCAGTTTCCTCATCTGCTTATATAAAAGATGATGGGGGAGGGGAGAGGCAAATATTTTTTTAAATAGCAAGCTGCATTTTATTCATGAACATCAGGCTAGTGGCCCGACTGTAGTCAGGCTCATTTTATTTGAGAACCTTTAAAATGAGTATTATTATTCATATTTGAATGCCATACCTCAAGGCATGCAGACACTATAAAATCTGGCTAGCAAGAAGCCCTTGATAACCAGCAGGAAATCAGTTCAGGAAGTATGGAGAAGGAGGCAGTGTGAAGAATCCTGATTTAACCACCTGAACACTTAGGTGCAAGTGAAGCCGACCCCAGAGAGAAGGACCAGCTTGCCTTGCAGCAGAACCCCAAGAGGAAAGAAATGTTTACTACACTCTGTAAGTGCATAGTCTTTGAGGCAAGTGCTTCTTCTCCCTAAACTGAGAAATGGGCGTTAAGATAACCCTTTTAAGTAAAAATTCCTACATAGAGATGGAAAGTAGGCTTAGGGGTGTAGAGTGGACTACCAGGCTGAAAGATGTTGCTGTTTGGAGACTTTTGATTACATGGGGGATGGACAGAAAAGCAAGCACACCTTCCCATCTCTTTCATGGATCCTTCATGTATTGAAACGATGGACATTTCTTCAGTTAAGCACACTAATATGGTTCATATACTTAACTCATAAGAGATCAATAGCAAATTTGCTTTCATTTATCTAGTTAAGGTCTACTCATGTTACTTTTCTAGTCAGTCCCCACATAAAACTAAAAATTACTTTGTCATTCAGTTTTTATCCTTTGAAATTTAGTGGAACAACTACAAGTTTACTGGGGAGGGGAGTCAGGAAGAGTAAAACATAATTAACATTATGTTACTATTTTAAATGAATTTTGCTTCCATGAATACCCTAGACAAATGCAAATCTGGTTGCAAAATGAACTGGATTTGAATCCTAACTTTGCTGAAACGACTTGAGGTTTTTTAAACTCAGTTTTCTAGTCTGAGTTGTGAATAATGTGCAAGGTTATTGTGAGATTAAGAGATGTTAGGCGTCAACTTCCTGGCACTCATTAGCAAAGTATATAGATCAGGTACTGATTGGCTCTGCTCCTGTGTTGAATTAATCAGGCCACAGTAGTCGCTTGGGTACAGTACTACAAAAAATCTGATCTAACAGTACCATGTTGTTGGTTAAGCTGAGGAGATATAGATCATGCAGAATGAATGCCAACATAATGCTTAACTGCCAGCCCTTTAATGGACTTCTGTTGACTAAAATGAGGCAGCAAATGACAGAGAAAATGTGGGTACAAAGGCAGATGACAGCCTGGGCCAGTGGGCACCTAGACAAAAACCAAGACATTGGTTTTGCATACATTAATGGAGAACAGGTAACCTTTACACTGTTTCTCAAAAAATAGCTAGAAAGTGCTTGTTTTCTTTTTTTTTAAGATTTTGTTTATTTGAGAGAGATCTAGAGAGAGAAAGCAGGCACAAGCTGGGGGAAAGGGACAGAGAAAGAGCGCGAGAAAAGCAGACTCCCTGCCGAGCAGGAAGCCCAGGGCAGAACTCGATCCCAGAACCCTGGGATCATGACCTGAGCCGAAGGCAGATGCTTAACAGACTGAACCACCCAGGTGTCCCGAAAGTTCTTGTTTTCTTAAAGAACAGTGATAATCTTTCGTTTATTATCTGCAAAATATTACTCATCAGACACAAAAACAATCCTTTTCTTCCTCAATATAGTAGTGTACACTCAAACTTTAAGGCATTTCTGTAACTTCTTTTCAGGGGTTTAGCATTTTCATTTAGCTGATTAAAATCCATTGTAGATGATAATTATGCCAGCTTTTTAGAAAAATCATTCAAACACTCAAAAATGATTTTAAAATCTTTAAATGGCTTGTACCAGATTTTTATTTCTCAAAGGGTTTCTACTTATGGAAAATTTGCTTAGATTATGCCCTTTTGTCACAATCTCAGTAAATGTTAAGTCAATGCAAAATGGGTGGATTTGTATTTCTAAAAATAACCTCTTTCACAGGAAGAAGAATTAAGGAAGAGTGGGGAAGCCAAATATGCCCACTTGAGTGATGAACTTCATGTATTAATTGAAGTGTTTGCTCCACCTGGGGAAGCTTATTCACGAATGAGTCATGCATTGGAAGAGATTAAAAAATTCCTGGTTCCCGTAAGTGTCTTTCATTTTTCACAAAGATGTTTCTCATAACTTTTTTTTTAAGTGCGCCTTTGATCGTCACTGACTTTTAGATAGAGAGTCATGTGGCAAACTAGTTATTTGTGGAGTTGACAAGAAGGTAAAATAAAATAGGTTACATCAATCAATTAGCACAGGACCTGGCATGTTGCCACATACCCAAGGTTTGACCGTGTCCTCCATACATCACTAGTTCACAGTCAGGAAGAAAATGACCATTGACACATAAACACAAATATGTAATTGAAGTAGTGAGCTTTTCTCTTGTGTCTGAATCACTTGGTAGTTGACATGTATTCTTGGTAAAGCATTTGCAGGTACAATGGGAGGGGGAAAGAGATTAGATATGTAATATTTGCAACAAGACAAAGACGTTACTTGAAAATACCAAATGTACTGTTACGTGACATTATGCCAGGTGCAGGCTCATTATAAAACATAATGTAAAATAATCAATATTAATAGAGCCAGACAATTGTTGACATCAAACAAAAATTGGAAAAATAAACTCTTAGCACTCTATAAGAGCAACAGAGATCGTTCATTTAGTAAGGCAGCAAATTCAGGGCTGCATATTGGGTAGAATTAATTCTCTACTGATTTTCTAAGAAATAGAGGAAGGTTAAATGAATGAAGCTTTTATAAAAGTAGACAATTTAGCATTCTAGGAAGAGGTCATTCAAACAGAATTGGCGCTGGGGCTTAGAGCTGGGAATAAGATAATTGGAAGAGAATGCTGAGTCTGGTTTTCTGGAGTGCCTGGGCAGAGGAGCAAGAGAATAGCTAAGATTAATCTGTTCAATGAAGAAACACTGTAGATTTCTAAAGTAAGCAATAAACTCAGAGGAAATGGTAGGTAAGATTCATTGATTGGCAATGATTTTGAGAATGGGAAAAGGAAAAAAACAAAACAAAACAGAATTTCAGAACATAAAAGCATCAAAATCTAGCCACATAATGTATTTATGTGCCCAGCTTAAAAATTTCTGTCAAGACAAGGTTATGGAGCAGTCCCATACCACACTGATTATTTCCTAACTTTATACGCACACAGAATTTCTGCACAATTTATTTTTTGGTGCTTATCAGAACACTTTCCTAAATAGATCCAATATTTCATAAGCATGAGGATGTTATGTGCTCTCTTCCTTTTGCCTCCAAACTAAATGCCTCGTGCTGTTGGGTAAGCAGTTTTACTATACTTAGATCAGGCCTCTAGTGATATAGGTGGTGTAGAAAAAGACTAGGACTACCTGCATTACTAACTCATTTCATGCCTGTAGACATATAATTTAAGTTCTCAGAGCTTCAGCTTCTTTAAAAAGAAGATAATTATAACTGATTGACCTCTGTCACAGTTATTGTGAATATTAAATAGCATAATGTATATGAAAGGACATAGAAAATTATTAAGTAACACTTAAATGGATGCTTTTAATCTATTTTATTGTTATAGTAGATAGAATCTTGGAATGACTTCTTGAGGTTAAATATGTATACTTGAGGTTAAATATGTATATTATATGTACACTATATAATTGCTACATATATATTGGATCTAAGTTGTGGGCTAGGTTAACCCTGTTTTATTATAAATGCCAGTGATACATCTCCCCTATTTCTAGACCTTGTGATACGTGTAATCATTTCATGTGTAACTTCTCCACGGAACTATAGACCCCATGAGGACAGAGCTGGCAGTGCCTCTTGTATTCCCATCATTTAGCATCGTGCATGGCGCAATAATTATTTGTTTGGGAGTCTGACTGATGGAATGGTAGATTAATAGGCACCAAGAGTGATGCAGAGATATAACACAGCTACTTGGGTCAAGTTGAAAGCATAGTATCCCAAAATTAAGATGCTTTATATATACCCATCCGGCTGAGAAAGGAAAATCTCACATTGACCCATATAACCTGTTCCTGCCCACCTCTGGGAATCTTCTCTCTACCTGACCGACTACTCCCCCTCTCTGCTCCAGACGTGCGGTCTTTCTGCTCATCTCGCACTCCAGACTCTCCAGGCTCACTTCTCACTGAGGGTCTTTAAAGATTCTTCGCCGAAATACTGACAGCTGTCATTTAGGTTGCTGCTCATGTTAGGAATGCAGGAAATTCCTCCCTGATCACACCGTCTAAAGTCACCTCCCTACATTTGTACAAGCCTATTATATTTTGCTCACAATATCACTGGCCCCTTAATTAACACTCCAGTTTACTGTCTTCTCATGCTTTGGCCCTCTTCACTTACTTAATTTTCCTCATAGCTTTTATAACCTGTTCTATATCTACACACATAAAATATATATTACTTATTCATTTATTGTTTCCTGCTAAAATATAATGTCATGAGGGTGAGCATTATTGTTAGTTTTACTGCTTGATTCCTTGTTTTGAACTATGCCAGACACATGGGAACATGTAATAAATATTTTTTGCATGGGTGAATAAATGATTGAATGAATAAGTTTTTGTTCTCTTTTAAAATTTTTTTTAAAGATTTATTTATTTTGGTGAGAGAGGGAGCATACCAGTGTGGAGAGGGGCAGGGGAAAAGGGGGGAAAGAGAGAAGAAGTCCTCTCACTGAGCCTGGAGCCCAAGGCAGATCTTGATCTCACAACCCTGAGATCTCAACCTGAGCCAGAACAGAGAGTCAGACTGACTTAACCATGCAGATGCCCCTGAATAAGCTTTTTAAAAAATAATAGGGGCACCTGGGTTGCACAGTCAGTTAAACCTCCAACTCTTAGTTTCAGCTCATGTTGTGATCTCAGGGTTGTGAGACCAAGCCCCAGGTTGGGCTAAGTGTGGAGTCCGCTTAAGAATCTCTCTCCCTGGGGCACCTGGGTGGCTCAGTGGGTTAAGCCTCTGCCTTCCGCGCAGGTCATGATCCCAGCATCCTGGGATCTAGCCCCGCATCGGGCTCTCTGCTCAGCAGGGAGCCTGCTTCCCCCTCTCTCTCTGCCTGCCTCTCTGCCTACTTGTGATCTCTCTCTCTCTCTGTCAAATAAATAAATAAAATCTTAAAAAAAAAAAAAAAAGATTCTCTCTCCCTCCCCCTCTGCCCCTCCCCACCCATGGTCCACCCCCCAACTCATGCTTTCACTCTCAATAAATCAGTAAACAAATAATTAAAGAAATATCCTGATATCTCTCAATGTTGTATTGGCTAATTATACAATCGGTAGAAGTCCTACTTGATAAATTTTTCCCATTTGCCTTATTTGCCTCAGCACCAAGCAAAGGATGGCAACTGTGTACTTCATCTTTCTCTGGAACCACAGGGAGCAAACATGAAATGCCAGTTCTTCTTTTATTATGAAAAATCACTTGGTGATCCAAGTTTCTTTTGACATTCAATATTAAAGTCTATAGAAACGCTAACATATCAGGACATTAAAATTTACAAATACGATAGGTGAAGAATTATAGCCAGTAAGAGGTATGCTAGAATGATATAGAAAGCTAATGGAGAATAAGACTACCATCTAATTCCTCTACAAAACAGAGTGTCTTTCCATGGTCACAGTTTTTATCCAGCATGTATCCAATGTGCCCTATGTCTGGACGTTGTAGTTGTTCGAGACTGCTAACTTCGGAACATACAACATGTCATGAAATGTCTGAATGCTGTAAGCTGTTTGTTTTCCAACAAAACAATAGGGAGTTTTAGTATTTTGAATGAATTGTTAAGGGCAAAAGAATTATTATTACCTAGGGAGAAAATTTCTAACTTGCTGGTCTCTCCATCCAGTTACTACGGTCTTATCAAAACATGTAGGGTGGCATGTCAATAAAACATCAATACATTGAATTCTCCTAATTTTTAATCTCTAATACTTAGAGCAGATTCTCTATTAAAGTTTTCATTTATTGCTAATTTGTGTTACAAATACAGATTAAGCCTATTAAATCATTTGACAAATAGTGACAAAAAGGGTTTAAAATCCTAAACTAATATATGTTTAGATAATGGTAAAGGCTTTCACTTTCCTTTATCATCAGTAAAGGAGTAAACAAATGTCATTATTATCATTATTATATTTTATAATACTCCTTTCTCTTATAGTTCAGGCACTAAGCATGCCATCTATGGTTGTGCAGATCGCCTCCTACACAATGCTAGGGAACAACATTTACATTGTAGTTTATGAATGAGACCCCTTGGGATCCCTGAGTACAACTTCCCTTTTTCCAAACCCTTGTCAGCAGATTACTTTAAAATAATGACACTGTATTTCATATTTCTACGGGCTAACTCTCACTTTCAATTAGGTTGAGCTAGTAAATTATACGAATGCTTAATAATTAGCTCATGATTGAAGCATAATACGTTGTCTCAGAATTTATGAGGGCCTAGCAAAATTCTGCTCATTGAATGTGAGTTTATTAATTCTTTCATAGAAAAGATGAAAGGATGGGTTCCCACACCAACCAGGAAATTAGGTTTAGGTCACAGAGAACAAAAAGATTACTTTGTCACTGGCTCAAGAGTTAGTTGTTGATAGAATTAAGAGATTACAATACTCATTTCTACCAAGCCCTGTCATGGCCCCAGAATCTTTCTCATCATAGTGTGCTACACAGAACTAGAATATTATCAGAGTTGACAGAATCTGAAAAGTGCTTGTCATACTGGGATAGGTCTCTAATGATCATCACTAGAGGTTTTAGCACTTAAAGAAAAGGCATTTTATATATATATATACATATAGGTAATATTCAACATAGAATACAGCATATTGTACATTAGTAAGAGAATACAATACATTAACACAATTCAACACAGAAACAAAAAAGCATCATTCTATATTATTTCTTTCCTACATCAGATTGGATGTGCGTCTTGGCGACAGCAGTGATGCTTAAAATGGGGCAATTAGGGCATATTATATCATTTTGGGTTTGGGATTAGAAACCTGTATAGGAAACCTCTCAGGAGTGTGCTATGGAAGAAAAGTAAATGCTTTTCCTCTTTAGAGTAAAAGCAAAGAGAGGACATTCTTGCCTTCTCTTTCTCAAAGACTGTCATCCTAGCTCTGAAATGGGAAAATGACACTGATCATTATTAGCAATCACACAGGGAAGTAGGTACAAGGAAAATAGAAAAGGAAAGCAGAGTATTTTCAGTCTAGGAGATGGAATATCTAGACTTTCATGCACTGAAAAAAATTTTATAAAGTTTTGAAAGATTATAAATATAAGAACATATTCCTGAAATTCATGTTATAATTTGATAAGAAGTAAAAATTCGGTCAGAGTATTTTTTGCAAGTGAATATGTAGGGAAAACAATGTATTAAATAAAAAACCCACCAGCCAGCAAAAGTAATGATAATTGGTACAAGACCTATAGACAAGGTGGAGAATGCAGATACATTCTGGGGAGCAGGTGGCCGGAGTTCAGCATGTACGGCAACAGCATCTTACAGGCAGGGTAATGATCAGCAATAGCATAAAAAAAATGAAGTTCAATGTAGAGAGAGAAACAGAATCCATAACCTGGATATCATTCCCTCACTGCTGTGGTTGTTGTTAAAATGTTGCCAAGAGTTTCCTCAGATTGCTTCCTTCAAAACAATTGATTCTCTTTTCTTTCTCATAATTAACCATATTCTAATGGTGTGGTAACTAACAGCACTAAGCAAAAAGCCACATGTATTCATGTAATTATTACTTGCTCAGAAATGCTTCCTGTATTGCTATAGTACTAGGATAATATTCTGATTGTATTTGGAGACATTTGTAATCAACTCGCATTGAGTATTTCTTCTTATCTGATAAGTTGTAATAGATAATACAGACCTATGACTAGGGAAATAATTACAATTATTAATTATTCTTAGAAAATAACTAATAATGATGATTATTATAATTAATTAGAATGACATTTATTATAATAATTTATAATTAATTAGAATGCCACTGTAATAATATAATTTTTATTATTGTTGTTGAGATAAAGCCACTTTAGTGACCTTAGTGACTGGCTTAACCTGGAAAGCAGATAAAAAGAAGAAATGGATAACTACTGAGTTTGATTTTCTACACTACTCACAGTACAAATAATCAAAGTTTCACTTTATGAATCTAGGGCCAGGATGTGATCATCTCCTTTCTGTTTTAAGAAACAATTTATCACTAATGATTTCTGGGCTCATTTGACTTCAGGGATCTCAATTCTTCAAGGCCACTCTTTTCAGGAGTTTTTATTGCTTTTTAGTTACCCAGTATCTTTCTCCTGTTTCTTTCACCATCTGGATTTCATCTTGATGATTTACTTCTTCCCCATTAACTGGCATTAAATCACAAGAACTGCTTTTGCAATACCAAATGTAGTCATTTGCATGAAGGTTTAGCATCATTCCTAAGGTTATCTGTGTTTTTAAAGATCTGTGGTTCTTAAGGATACAGGTTTGATCTTCCAGGCAAAAATCTTCACCTCTTGGAGCACCTGGCTGGCTTAGTGGAGTGTGCAATTCTTGATCTCAGGGTTGTGCTTTCAAACTCCATGTTGGGGGTAGAGATTACTTAAAAAAATAAAAATATCTTTAAAAAAATCTTCACCTCTTAACGCCTTCTGATTCAAGTATAATGGAATTCGTAGAGGATCAAATAGAAATTTTATATTGTAATTAGAACATTTACTGAATGCTAATCCTGCACTTGTACACAGGTACACAACAAACATATGCCAATACTGACCTGAAAATACTTTTATAGCTGGATGCAACTTAAGAAGACTCATGATTTGTTACAAAATAATTTGGTACAAAAAAAGAATTTGGTACAAAAAAAAAAGAATCACAGCAGGAAAATAATTCAATGATCAGAATCTGTTAAATAAACGTATAATTTTAACCAAGTCAATAATTTAAGTAAGTAGTATCAATGGTCTAAATAATGCAAAGCAGAAGATTTGTTTATATTCAATTCAACAAATATTTCTAAACATCAAATATATGCTAGGTATGATTCTAGGAATTTGTGTATTTAATAACTGCCTGTGTATTTAATAACTGAGAACTATCTACTATTTAATAACTGCCTGTGTATTTAATAACTGAGAACTATCTTCAAGATTTAAAAAATAAATATTATGGAGACAGATTTAAGAGAGAAAGGGAAATGAGAGACCAGATTAGATAGTAAGGACAATATGGACAGTAGTATGACGGACCAGGCAATTTTGATCAAACCGAAAGTGTTAATTCTAGAGTCAGCAAAATCTTGTCTCCTAAGAGGGGTTCAAGGTGGCAGTGTAGGAAGATCCTGAGCTCACAACCTCCTATGGACACAAAAAATTTACCACCACATGTGGAATAATTTCCTCAGGAAAAAAAAAATCGGAAATCTGGATGACTAAGCCTTCACAGCAAAGAAGAAAAAGACTGTCAAAATAGAAGAGGCAGAGGCAATCCTCAACAAAATATTAGCAAACCATGGTCTTCCCAGGAAAACCCCCTTCCCCCTGCCTAGGCACAGCAATCCACAGTTGGGATCTCAAAAATGCAACTCTTTTCCCTGAAAAGGGAGGGGTCTATGCTCCATACCAGGTACCCAACCCTAGATTCTGATCAGGACAGATGAGCCCCCAAGAAGCCTGGCTTTGAAAATCACCAGGAATTATATCCAAGAAAACCATAGAGCTGTAGGAAATGTGAGAACCCACTCTTAAAGGGCTTACACATAAAGTAACTTGTCCCACAACTTAGCTTAAAAACACCAGTTGGATAAGCACTTGGACCATGAGTGAAGGAGACCCACTTACTAATTTGGGGTGTCTGCTGGAGAAGCAGGAACTTGTTGGGATTCTCTCTGGGACAGAGACACTAACATTTGCCATTTTTGTGATCTCATTCTGAACTTGCTAATACTAGCACTGTCAAACACTATTTTGGAAATTTCTTCTAGCCTGTTAGTGCTAGGAGACATGGTACTTTGAAATATAAACCAAATTGGCAAACTTTTAGTTAGACTCACTAAGTCACTAGATAAAATAGAGAGGACTCAAGTAAATAAAATCAGAAGTGAAAGAGGAAAATTACCACTCGTATCATCACGTTGATACCAAAACTAGATGAGGGCACAGCAAAAAAAAAAGAAAAAAAGAAAGAAAGAAAAGAAAATTATAGGCCAGTATCCCTGATGAACATAGATGTGAAAATCCTCAACAAAATAATAGCAAACCAAATTCAGTAATACAGTAAAGGGATCATGCACCATGATCAAATGGGATTTATTCTAGGGATGCAAGGATGTTTCAACATCTGTAAATCAATCCACATGATACACCACATTAACGACAACAAGAAAGATAAAAATCAAAAGACAATTCAATAGATGCAGAAAGCACATTTATAAAATCTAACCTCCATTTACAATAAAAACTCTTAACAAAGTGGGTATAGAAGAAAAGTACGTAAACATATAATATAGGCTATATATGACAAACCCACAGCTAACATCATACTCAATGGTTGAAAAACTGAAAGATTTTCCTCTAAGATCAGGAACAAGACAAGCATACCCATTCTTGCCACTTTTATTCAACATAGTATTGGAAGCTGTACCCAGAGTAATAAGATAAGAAAGTGAAATAAGAGCTATTCAAGACAAAAAGGAAAGGTTAAACTGTTACTATTTGCAAATGACATGGTACTATATATAGAATACCTTAAAGTCTTCACCAAAAAAAGGTGTTAGAATAAGTGAATTCAGTAAAATTGTGGGATACAAATTAAATATACAGAAATCTGGCAGCTCTATACACTAGTAACAAACTATCAGAAAGAGAAATGAAGAAAGCAATCCCACTAACAGCTGCATTATAAAGAATAAATCTTAGGGTAAATTTAAACAAGGTGAAAGACTATAAGACAAAGTTGAAATAAAATGAAGACACAATAAATGGAAAGATAATCTGTGCTCATGGATTAGAAGAATTAATATTGTTAAAATGTCCATTCTACCTAAAGCAATATACAAATTCAGTGCAATCCCTGTCAAAATTCCAGTTGCATTTTTCACAGAAGTAGAAAGAATTCTAAAATTTGTATGGAACCACAGAAGATTCCAATACCCAATGCAATCTTGAGAAAAAAGAACAAAGCTAGAGGTATCACAGACTCCTTGACACTACAAAAGGTGTCATACTCTCTAGACTACAAAGCTAAAGTAATCAAAGCAGTATGGTATTGGCATAAAAATAGATAGATCAGTGAAATAGAATTAAGAGCCCTGAAGAAAACCCACAAATGTATGGGCAATTAATTTATAACAAAAGAGCCAAGAACGTCTAATGGTGAAAAGATGATCTCTTCAACAAGTGGTACTTGGAAGACTGGACAGTCACATGCAAAAGAATGAAACTAAGTCACTGTCTTACACCATAGGCAAAAATTAACCCAGTGGATTAAAGACTTGAATATAAGACCTTCATACCTAAAATTCCTAGAAGAAAAAATAGTGATAAGCTTCTTGACATCAGTCTAAGCAATGTGGATCTGATTCCAAAGGCAAGGCTAACAGATATAAAAGTAAATGAATGGCACCACTTCAAACTAAAAATAAAACTTACCCGCAGAAAAGGAAACCATTGTCAAAATAAAAAACCTACTAGATATTTGCAAACCATATATCTGATAAGGAGCTAATCTCCAAAGTGTAAAAGGAACTCATATAACAACAACAAAAACCCAAACAACCCTATTAAAAAACAGATGATCTGAACAGACTTTTTTCCAAAGAAGACATACTAATGGCCAGTTGACACATTAAAAGATGTCCAACATCAATAATTCTTAGGAAATTTCAAATCAAAACCATATTGAGATATGCCCTCACACCTGTTAAAATGACTATTATGAAACAGACAAGAAATAACAAATGTTGGAGAGGATGTGGAGAACAGTGAACCCTTATACACTGTTATTGGGAGTGTAAATTGGTGCAGCCCCTATGGAAAACAGTAGGGAGATGTATCAAAATGTTAAGAATAGATCTACCGTATGATCTAGTTACTCCACTTCTGAGTGTTTATCTAAAGAATATGAAAATACTAATTGAAAAGATATATGCACCCCCTATGTTTATTGCAACATTATTTACAATAGTGAAGGCATGGAAGTAACTTAAGTATTCATCCATGGGTGAATGGATAAAGAGAATGTGTTATATGTATATACAATGGAATATTATTCAACCATAAAGAAAAAAAAAATCTTGCCTTTTGCAAAAGCATGGATAGACCTAAAGGGTCTAATGCTAAGTGAAGTAAGGCAGATGGAGAAAGACAAATACCATATGATTTCACTCATGTGTGAAATCTAGAAAACAAAACAAATGAATAAATAAAATAATGCAAAAACTCACAGGTAGAACAGATTGATTGTTACCAGAGTGAAAGGACGTTGTGAGGTGGGCAAGACGTGTGAAGGAAAGAGGTCAGTTGTATGGTGATGGGTGGTAATTACACTTTGGTGGTGATCACTTTGTAACATATACAGATGTCAAATTACAGTGTTATACACCTGAAACTTACATAACGTTATAGGCCCATTTTATCTCAATTAAAAAAAAAAAAAAGAAAGAAAGGAAAAATCAATTGCTGACACCACCACCATACAGATAAGAGTCAGTTATGCAGCCAGATGGAGAAAGTTCGAAAGATAAAGGTAGAACAGGAGATCAAGGTGAAGGGGCTGTGGAGTAAAAGAGAGTGTGTTTTGATTAGTTTCTTGAAGGTGTTGATAACCCCCAGTTAAAAAGTCTACCTCATAACGATTATCTTTTAAGAAATACAAGAAAAATGTAGGGAATGGCATATTCTAAAACTGGTTATTTTTGCAAAATTATGTATTCCTGAAATATATCTTCAACTTCTGTTCTAGCAATTAGTTTTTACTTTTCAAACAGCTTATTTTGCAGCTACGTAAGATACAACGTAAGCTTATTTTGAATTGCTCTTCTTTGATTAACTGATCTCATTTTACTTTCAGCAAGTTGCAATGGGAAATATATTGACAGTTTTCAAACCAGATATCCAAGGGACTTGGAAGGATCCCTACTCTTCTAAGAAATATATCTTCTATCTCATCTCTAATCTTTTTTCTTTTTTTTCCTGGGCCCTTTCTCTGTTGCACCCAGCCTCTCCACAAAGCGTGTGTAAGGATGCATATACAGGTGACCCTTGTACAATGTAGGAGTATGGACGTCAACCCCGCCCTGCGTACTTGAAATTCTGTGTGTACCTTATAACTCCCCCAAAACTCAATTACTAACAGCCTACTACTATTGAAAAGAAGCCATTTCATGAGGTAGTCAACACATATTTTGTATGTTTTGTATATTATATACTACATTTACAATAAAGTAAGCTAGAGAAGAGAAAAAGTTAAGAATCGTAAGAAGATTAAGAATTGTTAAGAAAATCATAAAGAAGAAAAAAAATTTACAACACTGTGTCGAAAAATGCATATATAAGTGGGTTCAAACCCATGTTGTTCAAGGGTCACCTGTATAATTCCTTAAAATACAAATAGAAGTGGCTTACTGGATGGCCTGTACTGGATATGGTACAAATAGGAACTGGTTTTATTTTTCTGTCATTAGTGTTGTTCTTTCTTTCTATTCATTACCAGCAGCGTGAGCAAATCACATAGCTTTCCACTCATTCTCCTATTAGAATCTTAATTTACGTAATTCAGGTTTTAAGTCCAGTTATTTCCAAATTATGATTTCAATTTCAATTCCAGTTCAAACCTCCTCCCCAAATTTACAGTTTGGGGAGTAGCAGTGGGGGAAGGAGGCACGGTCAGCTCATCTATCTCCTCCTACTTTTTCCATATTTCAGCTTCTAGCACTCCCAGAGCTTTGTGAATGGTCTTGGCAGGTGAGTTAGGAGGTGATAAGAAATTAGAGAAACGTGGGTTCTAAAACTGGTCCTGTGGTAATCTGGTTAATTTGAAACTATTTCAGTTATTTTCCTCAGAGGGGATTTATGGATAACAGACTAGAGGAATTCCTGCTGTTCCTCAAGTATCTTGCTTTCTCCCTTTCACCTGAGTGAAGTCTGGGAGGAGGTGTGTTTTCACATGCAGTCCTTTCTCTCCGTGGTGTCTTGATGGTATTCTACCATCTTCTTGCTTCCAGGGCTTCAGGTGGGCTTTGTCCTGTGTACCTAATTTCTCCTTTCTCTCTGAGAGCTGGAAGGATTATTTTACCTTGTCTTGAAGTTGAAGAATTGTACCAAAATATGCGGAGGCTGGGCCCTTTTCTTATCAACCCCGTCTGGAAATCAGTAAGCTTTTTCAATTGGCCGTGGCATTAGGTCTTCCTTTCAGCGAAATGATCTCCCTGTTATTTATATATTTTCTTCTCTCTGTATTTTTCCTTTCTCTTCGTTTGAAACTCCTATGGCGCGTGGCAAGTCTCCTGAATTTTTTTTTCTTCAATTGTCTTTTTCTATCAATTTGCATCCTCTCACCATTTTGCTCCTGTGTCCCTCCTCCATGGTCTTCTAAGCTACAGATGCAAAATTTAGCAGTGACGATGCTATCTTCCAGTCCCTTGAATTGTTTAGATGGAATCATGTAGATATTGTGCTTATTTTTTTGTTTTGTTTTCCATCTTCAGAAAATACTGGAACTGTATTGTCTTAGGTATTTCTTCTGCTTTTCTGTTTAGGTTTATTTCTATCCTCTCTAACAGTTTTATTTCACTGGGCAGGTTTTCTGACTGCTCTTGCTCTCTCCAGATGTTCTTTCCATTTTTTTTTTTTCTTTCTTTCTATCTTGATTAGGTAATAGCACCAGTCAGAAAGTCAACCAGTCTTCCCCACATGGACCAAAAATGTAGAACTATGCAGGCCAGAAACACTTTCCTGTTCTCCCATCTCCTTTTCACCTTCCCAGATTTGAGGGCTCACTCATTCTGAGTCATTCTAAGGTTTTCCGTAGCTTCTCGCTGACTAGAGAGAATTGGCCTCTTCAGGTGAGTCTCTGTGGCAACTTCACACTTGGATGAAGTACAGATCTTTGCAACCCATAGCCTTTCTCAAATAGTCACTCTACCATTGCCCTGCTGGGGTTTTCCTGCACTGGATTTCATGTACTGTCTCAACCCACACACAGTAAAGGCCTATACCAGTTCGTTCTCTTAGCTAGGTCTCTCGGAGAACTCAAAGTCTGACCTACACATGAATTTCTGAGCGTCTCCGTCTTTATTTCAGCCAAACTGCGCTACTGTGTTACAGCTGATAAAGAAGAAGAAAGCTGTATTAAGGTCACTACCTTCCAAGGAATACTAAGGTCTTCCACAATTAGTTTAATGAGTTCTCTTTACATATGGAGGAAAACATCTAAAGTAACTTTATAGGTGCCAAAGATTTTAAGTTTGAACTCTGTACATCATGCGACACTTCAAAGATGAGTATTTTATTCTGTAATAAATCGGAAATTATGTATTTAAAATACAATAAAATTAAATATTTCACAAGAGAAAAAAAATAATATTCCATGCACATGTACCCCTCTGAAAACTAGATACACAGTAGTTTCCATGTTTTATATACAGATGTTGTTGAGTTAATATGCACAAATATCAGTGAAGGCCTTGCCTTAATGGCAGAAATATTCAGGTAAACCTAGCTGGGAATTCAGAGCATTCGTGTAAGTGATAAATGTGCCAGTAACAATTCCTATGTGCCATTAATAGCCAATCATGAGTGTAATATTAATTTTACTATGTTTTTCAATACAAACACTAAAATGCTAATAGCATATTTCTACTCTTTTTGTATAACTTTTGCCTGGGATTTTCTGTAAGGAAGAGATAGTGACATTTATTTAAATTCTACGACCTGCTAGACATTCTTGTGAGTAGCTTATCGACATCATCTTTTGTTATCCTCCTAACAAGCCAGTGAATGTGTAATGCTTATTCTATAGATGAGGAGGTTGAGGTTGGGCAGGATGGCATAGCTACGTAAATAGCATGAGTAGCCTGGCGTAGCAAACCCTACCTGACTTTGAAGCCCTAGTTTTCTCACAGCAGTGCATCATTTCCACATTAGACAATAAAAGAGTGCAATGTCTAAGATTGGATCCAGTCAGACATCTGTATTTAGTTACAAAACTGTTGATAAGTGACAAACTAGATATGAATAAAACATAGAAAATATCACCTTCGCATAGCTCCGTTTGGTTTTTGCCATCGGATGTTTTGGGATTCTAATTCTGTATGTGTGTATGTATATAAGTGTATAAAATAATCCCTTATGGTGTTTCTATGTATAGAACCAATCAGTTGTTACCAGTAGTAAGTCACTGTGGAAATTTGTTCCTTTCCAGGGCAAACTTCTTTTGAGATTCCTGAAAACCCATTTACTCTTAGATTGCCGGCATGTTCCTGATGCCCTTTGTTCCTTCACTTTCTCCTGAAGTTTGCAGTTTTAGGGCTTGGCTGCTATAATATGGAACTTTCAGTTACTCTATTAGAACAAGAATGATAGACTCTTAGAATTTTAGGAGATTCTGTTGTTTTGGCTCCATCTTTGATGCAGGAGTCCACATTCTCCAACCAGTATTTATCTTTGTTTAGGTCAAAATAAATTTTGAGCACACAGATTCTTGTAATAATTTTATCCAACCTTACTGGTCCTATTGCCTGGGGCACATTGAAGGTGATACCAACCACCACCTGGTATTAGCACTCTTCTGCAAGATGAGTTACATTTTATCTTCTCTTCTCTTCCCTTCCTCGTACTAATCTACGTCTCATTTGAGAAAGTTGAAAAGCTTTAGAAAGTCATATTATAAGCAAGGGTAGATAACAGAATCAGAGTGACATTCTTTTAAAAGTGAAAAAAGGACCTCCTACAATTAGGAGGTAGATTACAATTAGAAGGTACTCTCCTTAAACCCATAAAGAAACAAGCTATAGGCAAGATGAGGTTTCAGCTAAAATTAGTCCTCATGCAAAGTACAGACATCATCTTATCCCAAACACATTTTTATTTTTTTAAATGTATTTCTTAATTTAAATTCCAGTTAGGTAACATACAGCGTAATATTAGTTTCAGTACAATATAGTAATTCAACCATTCCATACAATATGCAGTGCTCATCACAGCAAGTGCCTTCGTTAATCCCCATTACCTAATCCATCCCCCACTCACCCCCCTCCCCCAGTCACCCATCAATTTGTTCTATATAGTTAAGGGTCTGTTTCTTGGTTTTCTTCTCTTTTTTTCCCCTAGGATTGCTGTTTTGTTTCTTAAATTCCACATAAGAATGAAATCATGTAATATTTGTCTTTCTCTGACTGACTTATTTCAATTAGCATAATACTCTCTAGTCCCATCCATGTCATTGCAAATGACAAAATTTCTTTCTTTTTTATGGCTGAGTAATATTTCATTGTATAGACCACTTCTACATCCATTCATCAGTTGGATCCTTGGTCTCTTTCCATAATTTGACTATTTTTTAAAGATTTTATTTATTTATTTGAGAGAGAGAAAGAGAGCGAGCACAAGCAGGGAGAGCAACAGGCAGAAGGAGAGGGAGAAGCAGTCTCCCCACTGAGCAGGGAGCCTGATGCAGGGCTTCATCCCAAGACCTTGGGATCATGACCTGAACCAACGACAGACACTTAGCTGACTGAGCCACCCAGGTGCCCCTTGACTATTGTTTTTAATGCTGCTGTAAACATTGGGGTGTATATATTCCTTCAAATTAGTATTTTTTTTGTTCTTTGGCTAAATACCTCTTAGTACAATTCTTAGATCATAAAGTAGTTCCATTTCTAAATTTTTTTTTTTAACCACGGCTGGATATTTGTATTTTACTTTTTTTTCTTTTCTTTTCTTTTCTTTCTTCTTCTTCTTTTTTTTTTTAATACATTTCTAGAGCTGCAGAACAACACAAATAGTGAAACAAGTACCTATATTCCTATTATCCAGATTTAAAACTTCTAACATTTTATCTTACCTACTTTCCTTTGTTTTTGTTTTTCTTTCTTTCTTTCTTTCTTTTTTTTTTTCTGGTAGTTATTTTTAAGAAATATAATATTACCAGCCTCCCATGGAACAACTCAAAAACACATTTAACTTTTTGAGGAATCTCCGTACTGCCAAATACATTTTTAAGTATGAAACAAACCTACTGTGTAAGAAATAAATAAAAGACCATGTGTAAGAAATATTCTTCACTTAGAGAAGTATACTGAATTATTAGAATTAACACTAAGCTAGTAATTGCACAAGTTTCTGATACAAGGAGAGCAACCCTTTAGAACTTAGATGCCCTAACAATAATACAACAAAACACAGGTCATACCCATACAAATGATAATGTCAATATTAAGTCAAAGAATCAACTTGAAGTTCGATGAGCAAAGATATTCTTTTTCCAAAAATTCAACCTTGTTATCCTGGAATTAAACCCAACCCATTTTGTCACAGGAAACATTTTCTGTGTTAAAGCTTTTATCCCCATGTCTATATAGACAAATTTTTTAAATTATAGATCTGTAAGGAGTTTTTAATCTCAGGGCAATTAATAAGTTTCCAAGGCAATTTAAATTTTGATGGTTAGGAAGAAAATAATTGAAAATACTTCATTTTTGCCGATTCCCTAAAGCATTTTCAAAGCTGTGGGGTTCCAAAGAGGGTAGTTTGAAAATTACTGGTGTAATCCAACTCTCATTTTACCAATGAGAATACCAAAGACCAGCATGATTACCTGAGTTATCCAAGGTCAGGCAGGAAAAGATGAAGAGGTCAGATGCCTCCTTATCAGGAAAATTATCAAAATAAGAGGGCCCAACTGCTAAAGATCTCTCATGTTCTGTTGAAGAGGATGAAATAAGTCATGTACAGATGATGATGATTGTGTGGTTAACATTAGGCTTCTCCATGTAGTGAACTCTGGACTTACTACCTTTCAGTAAGCATTTACCAACATTATTTTTAATGGCATGGCAGGCACAGTTTTCCCTTCTCATTCTTAGATACTCACTAATTCGATAGTATCTTCATAAGTCTATTCTACTTGGGGACCTCTTCCTTGCTTTCACTTTCTTATTTTTATGGCACAAATGCATTATACTCTTAGTGAAAGAATTTGCTGTTGTTTTTAAACATAGGTAAAGAACTGTGACAGAGCTTTTATGGTAGGACTAGAAACATTAAAATAACATATTTTGAAATTATACATTGCCAGACACTTTAAGAAATATTCTTTCATCTAAGAGCAAGCTGATGCCTCCTTACATTATAATGTAGTCATTCTCACAGTTAGTAGTAATGGTTAATAAGGCAACATATTAAAATATATGTTTATAAAAAATAAAAAATTAATTTAAAAAAAAT
The DNA here is from genome assembly GCF_009829155.1 of Mustela erminea. NCBI lineage: Eukaryota > Metazoa > Chordata > Mammalia > Carnivora > Mustelidae > Mustela > Mustela erminea. The sequence goes on along the minus strand of NC_045617.1, from coordinate 104,585,067 downwards.
TAAAAAAAAAGATATATTTAGAAAGTACACTGCAAAAGGAAAAAAAAAAAGGACTGACACAATAATGAATATATGGTATTGGCTATTCTCAGAAATAAAAGCAAAATACCATTTGAAATTACCCCTTTGGAACTTCAGGGTCCTCTTGCTTGGGTAACGAGGTTATAGGTTTAAGTAATATTCCGTACACTGTGGAGAGAATGGTTCTACTTTAGTTAGACCCTTCTGGTTAAAGTGAAAAGTGATTTACTCAGATGAGATTTTATATATACACATAAGTGGAGGGAAGGGGTGTCATAATAAAATATCGTATATATTTTTAATATTCATATTGTATTCTAATAATTGTTATGTTAACTAGTTATACACACACATCTCTGTGTGTCTGTTCACTTCTCAACTTCTTCCCAACTGCCACTCTCCTTGTTTTCCTGTATATCACAACTTCTATTCAGTCGTGCCTTGTGACTCCTTCGAACTTTGTTTTGCCATCAGAGCTTCACTTCATCTTGCTCCTGGCCCTTTAGATCTCTCCTTTGGGGCATAGCTCCCAGGGCTGCCCTTTGTTCTCCTTCTTGTATCGATCTGCGATTATAGATTCAAGGTGAACAGCTTGGAAAATTGGCTTAAGTATCAGAACACTCAAATAAATGTAATTCTCTGCCCCAAATCTCATTGATATGGTGTTATATTTTTATAATTTTTAAATTTTATATTTTATAAATATAGTTTACATTTTAATAAATGTTTTATATTTTTAAATTTTATAATTTATATAATTTTTATATAATTTCTTCACTTTCTTCCTTCCTTCCTTCCTTCATTCCTTTCTTCCTTTGTTTTCTTTTCTTATCTTCCTTAAATTTTAGTGGAGGCATTTGTCTATTTTTTGTAGACATAGGGAAAGAAATCCTACTCTAGTCTAATAATTCAAACATAACACAATACTATAGTCGTAACTTCAGATGTATTGCTACATTTGTATGACTTTAACAACTAAAATTTTTTAAATTTTTGAAGAAAATAACATGAATCCTCTTCTCCTTTAAAATGTATACCAATTAAAGTACATAATTTTTAATAGATCTTAGTTCCTAACACTATTCCATCCAATTAAAAAATACATATTAGGAATTGTTTGATAAATAGCCCTCATAAATTCTTAATGTTGCTTAAATTAGCTTGATATTTAGAAATTAGAAACATATTGATGAGTAAATGTCTGATAATGCTACTATTTAGGGAGATGTTTTCTTTACATACAGGATAGGGAAAGGCAAAAAAAAAAATTCAATGTCTGAACCAGGAACACCAACCTTATTCCAGTGGTTTTAGGTACTCTCGGATCTCTTGAAGTCACCTTCCAACAGATGACACCAGGGTTGGAATAGTTATGCAGTGCTCATGCAGTTGGGGACAGTATTGAGAATTTGGAGGGAAAAAAGATAAATACCTGAGATGATGGATGTGTTAATTAACTTGCTTGGGGGGATCCTTTCACAATGTGTACATATCACATAATTGACTAAATATCTTACAGTTTTGTCAAGTATACCTCAATAAAGCTGAAAAACATAAACCAAATGTTATTTATAAGACAAAAAAATAGAGAGAATTGGACTGTCACATCATGTGACATCAAACGGACTTTGGCTTCTTAGGATACTGTGTCATTCTTATTTTCTCCTGCCAGATAGATCCAGATCCCTGATCACTCTGAGATGACTTTAAAATCAGATGAAACCTCCAGGTACCTTGCCCAGAAAAATGCACAGGCACATTAATATTTTTCACAAAAGTCTGGGGGATTCACATTCACGGATCCAAGATTAAGGGGCTCACACTAGAAACTGTCAAACTCTTGCTATAGGAGAAGAAAATATAAAAATGCATGACTAAAACTGTATTAAAATGCTAAACTTATTAATATTAGAAAATTAAGTGATCTATATTGAAAAACACAGGTCAAAATTGCCTCAAACTACCTGAAGATAATTATAATAGAAAAGCAGTTTTTCCTATAGTTATCTTCTTAAATGAATGAATATTTTATCGTACAATGAGGTAATTTCATCACCAAACTGTAATTCACCATCTTTCTCCCTTCCAAATTTCATTTTAAGCAGAATATGAATGTCATATCACTTACAGTGCATTAGAATATATTTCATCCAGAGGTTTCTTCCCCCTAATATCAATCAAAAGATTTTGTCTGATTGAGCAGGAATAGGATTCTGTATACACTGAATAAATATGAGGTTCTACTGCCTATTGCCAATTGACCCTAAACTTCTTATTTAAATAACAAAATCAGGAAATGTAGCTCATTATAAAAAAAAATAGGCAAAGTGGTGAAGAAACTTGACTCTAGGTTATTTATTACATTTTAGATTAATTTATTGTCGTCACTCAAACTGCCACTTCCAGTTGCAGTGATTCTCTAAACATTATCCATCAGAGTATCAGTAGTCCCATGGCTTTCTACTCTCCCTTACAAGAAAATGCCTTTATTCTCTAATCTAGAAAAGCTTTCCCACAGTCCAGAATATCTATATCTGTAAATTGTACCTCTTATTCATTTCTGATGGGGGGGATAAAAATAATTGTATAATATTATAATGGAAGAAGTGTTGCCTCGTATGGGTGACCCAGGTGATTGTTTTTAGGGTATCAGCTTTCCCACGGCCCCACATCCAGCCAGTCTGGAAAATATCAATCCTCCTTCACTTTGTGCTCTCCATTTGCATACATTGGACCTGGGGTTATAGGGAGGAAAATACCTGAAGGGAATAATGTTAACCTGAAAACCAAGCATCTCCTCAGATCCCCCTTGACTTTTATTATCTGAATTTAAATAATCAGAGATCGAGAAAGGGCAGGAAGCCTAATGTCCTTTCTTTCTCCCAGGTCTGGTGCTTGGCCATGCCTGTAGCAGTCCACAATCTGGGCCCTCTTGCCTCTTTGCTGGGCCTTCAAGATTTCACACCCGTAAGGGCTATGATTGGTTTTGGGGGCAGATGTTTCAAGCACCCTGAAATTGGCCACTGACACATGGCAAACCCTAAGCCCTCACAGGGGAGTAGGGAAAAACCCCACGAGCCCCTGTCATTTCATCTTAACGTTTCTTCTTTACATTTTCATCTCAATTTTAGAAAGTCAACATCAGAACCCTTTTCCAAACAGCATCAAAGTTTAACTAACCCTCCTCTTCATCCAAGTGCCTAAGATTAATAAATTCTCCAAAATATACATTGAGGGACATCTGGGTGGCTCAGTTGGTTAAGCATCTGCCTTTGGCTCAGGTCATGATCCCAGGGTGCTGGGATTGAGGCCTGCGTCAGGTTCCATGCTCAGCGGGAAACCTGTTTCTCCCTCTGCCTCTCCCCTTGCTTATGCTGTCTCTCTCTCTGTTAAATAAATAAATAAAATATTTTAAAATATATATTTATACATTGATATTCATAAATCATACATTTAATTCAATATACAAAATATCTAAATATTTCTGGGTATCCAGATGTTTACCCATGTGCAGAACAAAATGTACACATATTTGACTAAGGATTTTTTAATCCTGTTGACAGACTCTATTTTTGCCTAAACACCTGTGTGGAAATCTGCTTAAGTGGTTTTCTTTTGAAGCACATTTCTGCCACCGCTGTTTGGCTCATTCATCTGTTATTTATGTTACAACTCGAATGTCAGAATCACTTGAAAGCTAGACCAAGACAATGATTGCTTAATTAATTTTTTTAGATAACTCAAAGTCTTAAAACCACATTGGCTAATTAAATTCCTCAGAGTCTATTTTTAAAAAAATTCAAAAATCCAATCATGACTTGTAATAATAGGCAGTTAATTTCAGGAAGGGGAAAAAAAAGTTTAGCTTTCAGAAAGAGTCCGTCTATTTTCAGAAACTATAATTTGATTGATCAGATTGCTAGTGCAGTGCTAATATGCTGGAGAGGAGTATGAATTGACAATGAAGGTGCTGTTTGCACACGTATCTATCCACTTTTCTCCTTGAAACCCAGCTCTCTGAAGTCAGAAATCAGAGCTGGATTATACGTTATAGGCGCATGCTGCCTGATCTGACTACATACTCTGTTGGCCTCAATAAACATCGATTAGTGGAAGTAGCCTCTTACAGTGTGACAAGGTTAAAAATGTTAAACTAAATTTTTACATTTGCCAGGTATTCTTCTACAATAATAAGTGTATATGATACGTGTGGGCTTTTTTTTTTTTTAAGATTTTATTTATTTATTTGACAGACACAAGTAGGCAGAGAGGCAGGCAGAGAGACGGGGGGGAAGCAGGCTCCCCACTGAATAAAGAGCCTGATGTGGGGCTCGATCCCAGGGCCCTGAGATCATGACCTGAGCTGAAGGCAGAGGCTTAACCCACTGAGCCACCCAGGTGCCCCGTAATGTGTGGGTTTCTAAAGAGCAGTGTTATCCCGCTATAGCTCCAAATTTGATACAGTGAACCATAAATGATAAACCTTTAGACTCATTCTTGATTTTTTCTCTGAATGAATCCATATGGTAACGGGCTGCTGTCCAAGGGGGTCTGATACTTGGTATTGCAGTATCTACAGAGGGAAGGAGTGCATTTATGTATCTATAACCTATCTTGAGATATCGTTATATTTCTTTAAGTCAACTGGAAAACAGAATTAAAATTGGCCATCCACGGGGCACAGTATGAGATTCGTAAAAGGTGTATTAATTTATGGAAAAGCCTATATAGTTAGGGATAAAGGAAGAAACAGAATTTCTGCAGGCTTAGTTTTTAGGATCTTGCTAAGATTATTATTCCAATATAAATCCCAGCAGTGGTTATCAAGAAGACCTTTGTCTTGGATTTATCAGGGCCCATACACAGCCTTTTACCTCGGTATGGAGGTGGAAGGGAAGACCTGTAAGATTCTGCAGGCTGTGTGCCTCAAGCAGACTGAGTTAGGGAACTTCCTTAATTTAGACCCGGTTAGAACATCATTTCCCAAAATATTCTGTGGAACATTCATTCTACACAGTGGTCTGTGGGAAAAGAAGAAGTTAGAGGGTCCCTGTGGTCAAGTAAATTTAGAAAATGCTGTTGTCTTTATATCCTTTTCAGAGATTCATAGTCCAAATTACCATTTTAAAGGCTCTGAGTGGTCTGAAGTAAAGAAGTTGAACCAGCTGAGAGCAGTGTCATTTAGGGGGTGCCTGGGTGGCTCAGTCAGTTAAGCATCAGACTCTTGATTCCGACTCAGGTCATGATCTCAGGGTCCTGAGATGGAGCCCCACGTCAGGCTTTGTGCTCACTGGGGAGACTGCTTGGGATTCTTTTCCTCTCCCTTCCTCTCTGCCCCTGCCCCCACTCATGCTCCCTCTTGCTTTGTCTCTCAAGTAAATAAATAAAATCTTTTTAAAAAATGACCTTTACCTCATCCTAAATTTTCTATATTCTCAGGTGTTCTCTTAGATTACTAAAATGCCATTGTTCATTTTTTCATAACCTAACACGTAAATCTGAATGCCATAATTTATAATTACCTAAACTGTGGCTTCACTTCATGCTCCAGACATAGGTAACCAGATTGCCATGGAACTTTCTCTGCTTTTGCATGTATTTGACAGCACCAGTGCCCCGTCCAAGCATGTTTATGGCCATTTTTTATTTCACTAATAAATAATAACCAACTCAAGGGATACTTGATAACTAACAAATTGCTGTTACCTATGTGAGAAATAAGAACAGAATGATTAACATGCTTAACTTGAGTCATTTCTCTTTAATCATATCTGGTTCCAGAAGAACAGACTTAAATTCACATATGTGATATCACATTAAAAATGTAAATTAGTTTCCCTTTTGATAAGCTAGAAATTTGGCCTTCAGAGTCAGTATTCTTTTTTTTTTTTAAGATTTTATTTATTTATTTGACAGAGAGAGAGAGATCATAAGTAGGCAGAGAGGCAGGCAGAGAGAGGAGGGGAAGCAGGCTCCCTGCTGAGCAGAGAGCCCGATGTGGGGCTTGATCCCAGGACCGTGAGGTTATAACCTGAGCCAAAGGCAGAGGCTTAACCCACTGAGCCACCCAGGCGCTCCCAGAGCCAGTTTTCTATATAGAGAGCAGGTGGGATATAGGTTGCATGTCTGATTTGTATAAAATGGGCATATTATCCTATTATCACAACCCAAGAGTTACCTGGCTGAGGTAACTGGGGTTGCTATCTAATTGTCACAAAGCAGTTTAATAGTGATGGATGGTAACTAGACTTTTATTGGTGATCACTTTGTAGTGCATATAGTTGTTGAATTATAATGTTGTACACATGAAATCTTTTCATTAAAGATTTTACTTATTTGTCAGAGAGAGAGAGTGTAAGCAGGAGGGGCAGTGCAGCAGGCAGAGGAAGAAGCAGACAGAGGAAGAAGCAGGCTCTCGGCTGAGCAAGGAGCCCGGTGCAGGACTCAATCTTAGGACCCTGCGATCATGACCTGAGCCAAAGACACCCACTTAACCCACTGAGCCACCCAGTATCCCCACCTGAAACTTAGATGATGTTTTATACCAAATTTATCTCAATTAAAACAAAAATGAGTCACCCTTGTAAGAAAGGAATCACTTTTTAATTAAAGGGAGATTTTAAAGCAAAAAAGAAAAAAAAATTACAATTGATGAAAACCATCATTTTGGGCATACATCCTCCAAATGTATTTATCATAATTTACCGATTGTCTTCTAACTAGAAAAAGATATAAACAAATTATAAGCATGTTCAGTGTTAGGAAGTTTAATGAATCTTCCATAGCATTGTAGCTATACTTTCTATATTAATGAAAGGTAACATTCACTTGCAAAAGCAGATCAATAGACAGTTTTGTGAAACCTTAACACTGTCCCCCACAAATGACTCCCTAACATCTGCAGCCCCTGGATTGGGAGCCACTGCAATGGAACACAGAATTGGGGGCCACACATGTTATTTTATCTATGTTAGAATACTAGTTTCCTGAGAATAGTCTTGGATATGCCCACAGTTACTGCCTCATCTCAAGCTGATGGTAATGTTTCCTCCTACCAAGACAGGGCTCCTAGAGAGACCCTTTATTGATTTTTATTGCCATTTATCTTCCCTACCCATTCTTTTGTAAATCAGCGATAACCAAAACTATCTCTGTGTCAGTCAGTCCAAAGACTAGCTCTTTTGAACTTAACCACACACTTTCAAAGCATAGAGTTACACATTTGATTGGCAACACAAGAGACCTGCCCTTCAGATCCTGCCAGAGATTACAAACTCAAATGCTCAGCTGCCCAATTCCTATCAAAGCTTGGTTGTGAGACATAATGTTTATTGAAGATTGCCTGTAAGATATGCTTGCCTTCAGATCATAAATAAATTCATGAATTACATTTCCTAGAGTATTTTCCATGGATCAGAGGTCCTAGAGGGTTCTGGCAAAGAACACACACAAACACACACACACATTTCTGCATAATCACAGTGCCCTGCAGACTAACATTTTATTTTTTTTTTAAAGATTTTATTTATTTATTTGACAGACAGAGATCACAAGTAGGCAGAGAGGCAGGCAGAGAGAGAGGAGGAAGCAGGATCCCTGCTGAGCAGAGAGCCCCATGTGGAGCTCGATCCCAGGACTTTGGGATCATGACCCGAGCTGAGGCTTTAACCCACTGAGCCACCCTGGTGCCCCCTAATATTTTATAAGATAGCCCTAGAAAATGTGCTATTGTATTTATTCCACGGCCTTCACATAGTCTTTTTACAACATGGCAGCCAGAATAATCCATTTTAAACTAAACCAGGTAATATTAATCCTGTGCTCAAAGCCCTTTGGCTCTGAGGCTCTTTCCTTCATGATGACTAAAACTTAAAGAATTTATGATGGCCTTTAAGATACTACCTGAGTTGCTCACCCCACAGTTTCTCTTCAGCCTCACATTTTGTGAGTCCCCTCTGCTTCTTCTGCTCCAGCCACTCTAACCTTTTCATCTCACCTAAAGCAAGTCAGGCTTGTTCCTAGTTCAGGGCCTTTGAACAGGCTTTTCCTCTGTATGAAACCCACTCCCCTTGATTCAGCATTGAAGACTTCCTCACCTTTTGCAAATCTTTGTTCAGATGTCATTTTTTTCCAACGAGTCCTTCCCCAAACCCAAAGCCCTTGAAACTTCCTCTTGCTTCCCTGACAGCACTCCTGATTTCCCTCACCCTGCCGCATTTATTGGCTTCTCTTTTTCTATAGTGCTCACCACGTTCTAAACCACCATGTAATTTGCTTAATTATTAGGTCTCTTGTTTGCTGTCTGTCTCTTTCTGGTACAATGTAAGATCCAGTGATCTCTATCTGGTTTATTTATTGAGAATCACCAGAACTAAGAAAAATGCCTGGCTCACAGTAAATGCTCAGTAAATTAGTATTGGTTGAATCAGTGAATGAAAGTTTATTGTAGGTTGTTGTCCCAGCATAATGTAACGCTCACCTGGTTGCAAACTCGGGGAGAATTTCTCTTAGGTTTCTCTTTATCCATGACAATGCCCACTTCCAAGTTATGAACTGATGTGAGTCCAACGGAGAAAAAGCAGTGAACTCCCCACTAGGTTCAGTGTTGTTTCAAATTATTGTTTTCTTCCCCTATCTGCATGATACATTTTAGAGTCCTCAAATAATGACTTCATCCATTCACTGGGATAACAGTGTGGAGGATGCTTATTACATCTTTCCCTGAGCTGGAGTCTCTCCAATTTCTTCTGCTTTTCTTCAGAATTTCTCCAGAATCTTTTCCAGTGTGACTCTTTACCTCATTAAGATTAAGGCTCTGGGCTCAAAATTTACTCACAAATGTTTATAATTCCTTTCAAAAACAAATTTGTGTAGAGGAAAGAGCATTGGTTATTTTCAGAGGACACATTTCTTTGAAGTGCTTAGAAGAGTTTAGCTGTAGCTGAATTTCATTTATTTTAATGGAGACATACTGCTTCTTGTTGACATGTTGCAAACTTGACTTTTCTTATTTATTTTATAAAACCCATCTGCGTAAGCTACTCATGTCTTTATTGATCTGAGGTTCAGTGTGTCTATTGCTTCTGAATTATCCCACTTTATTTGACCACAGTATTGTGGAAAACATCAAACCACACATAATTGTGATTATTAACAATCAGTTAGAGTACAAAAACTCCCTGCTTGAGTGTATTTTTTTTCCTTCGTGTCGCTTCACAGATATATTAGGATAGCATTTTTATTTTCTTATTTGTAAATGTTCTAAAAAAATGGTAGAAGGCGATCAATACTTATGAGATTTTTAATATCCTTTAAACATCTATGCTTTAATATTTTTATAATACTGAACCACAGCCAACTTCCAGAGATCTACTTTTCTTTTGTACAGTGCTCTCTCAGGACATAAAATTATCATATTGCTTCAGTTTGATTTTTCAAGAAACATTGGCTCATAAAGATCTCAAGGTTTTTTAGCAAGTGTAAATCTAAATTAAATACTTGTTTTTAAAGCTACATATTCAGTGGGAGTTTATGCACATTATTTTAACTCTGAATTTGACTTATATAAAAGTTAAGATACTTCCAAAATTATGAAGATAAGGGGTGCCTGGGTGGCTCAGTCATTTAAGCATCTGACTCTTGATTTTGGCTCAAGTCACGATCTTAGGGTTGTGAAATCGAGCCTCACCATGTTGGGCTTACATGCTGGGTGTGGACCCTGCATAAGATTCTCTCTCTCTTCCTCGCCCTCTGCCCTTCCCTCCCCCCCAGAAATTATGAAAATAATCTCCAGGAATGCTGTCCAATATTATATATCCAATGTGTATATTAGCATATTCTTCTTCCATAAATTTTTTCAGCATGAAATAACACTTAGCAAATTAATAGAGTTATTTACTATTAATAACATTTATGTGAATATATGTATCATTTGCCTTAAGCTCTGTGTGGACTGCAATTCAAAATATGTGAAAATGTTGATTGAATCTAGATTCTATCTGTGTGATTAAAAGAGGAAGTAAAATATAGTTTTAGTATCCTGGAAATTTAATGACTTAATACAAGGAAATTGATTAAACTAGGCTTCTACAAAACAGAAAGTATGATTCTAAGTTACAGATTTTTTATTTTACCCTTAAGTTGTATCTCCTGATTGTTTTGGACTATAACAAAAGTATCTGGAAGGACTGCAAAGCTTTTGTTAGTAGAAGGATATGAGTCTAAAGAGACCAGGAACAGAGGATCTGGAAGTTGTCCGTGGTTTATAGAGTGAAGGCCAGATTGGGAAGATTTTCAGACTAAGTGAAAGCAGATAGGTTCTCTAAACCCAGGCAGGGAAACAGACTTCAGTATACTGGAGATCAGCTCTAGGAAAAAAATAAATAGGAGATCTAAAGGGGGACACCTCCTGAGCCCTGGGAATCACCACAGAGAGCTGTGAAGCCAAAGCTAGGTACCTGAAGATTGCAGAGAAACATTTAGCAACAAAGCTAAGTAAATTAAGGCTAATTATAGTTTAGATTTCGTCCTCCAGTCTTGATTATTTCCAAGTCAAGGGATCATTACTTTTTTTAATGAAATCAGAATCAAGTTTTGAGCCAGTTGAAAAGGAAAAACATTGGGGCGCCTGGGTGGCTCAGTGGGTTAAAGCCTCTACCTTCGGCTCTGGTCATGATCCCAGGGTCCTGGGATCGAGCCCACATCGGGCTCTCTGCTCAACAGGGAGCCTGCTTCCTCCTCTCTCTCTGCCTGCCTCTCTGCCTTCTTGTGATTTCTGTCTGTCAAATAAATAAATATATCTTTAAAAAAAGAAAAAAGAAAAGGAAAAACATATATGTAGCTGGTATCTAGGAGCACAGAGGCAGGGAGTCAAGAAATAACGACGGTGGCATTTAAGCATTTTTAATATTTTATTATAAAGCTAATGTTTACCTTATTAGAATTTGTCTGCTAATATGGTTGCCATTGAATGCACACTTGACTTCTGTGGCAAATCTAAAACTGTATTTCATCTTACCTAGCCCGTAACTGTCTTCATATTTTTGCTTACACTTGGCAGAGTCTACTTTCTGTTACATTTTATATTTTATTTTTAGTCCTGTTATATAATTAAGAATAGTGGAAGCATCAAGAAACCAGACCGTATCATCTCATGAAACCCTTAATTGACTTTTCTATTAACTTTTCCAGTTTCCCTGCAGAAATGGTTTCTATCGATATTTTAATTTCATGTGAGTCAAATGACAGGAAGTAAAGCGATTTCAGCAGATGGTTACTACAAACTACACACTACATTTCAGAATTGGTCTACAAAACTCTGCAGCTTGGCAGTGTGTGGTGGATCATTTTACTGTCTGTTAATGCCAAAAGAAATCTGGTGGAAACGTGTGTGCTTTTCCATTTAATTTATTCTCTGACTTTATTAAGAGCTACCAGACTTGATTTACTTGTGTCTGACGTATCCATAAAATTAAAATTCAAGAAGTTTCGCAAGTCAGTGTTTCCCATTTGCATTAACTGAAATTTCACGACATCTAAGATTAAATCTTTAAAGGAACTACTGATAGCTTTAAATAGAGCTTTAAATATTCTTTTCAGTGGGCATTCCTTTAATGCAGGTAGTTGAAAACATTGACTGTTGTTGTGGTAACTAAGAGTATGCCCTTATATTTTTAACCCAAATCAATATTTCCATTCTTAAAAATCTCAGCCAACAACTTTCTGTGAAGTAGGAGGCAGTGTTATCTGCTAAATGTCAGGACGGAGATGCTGGTCCAAGGCTAAGGAGATGTAAAAAACTTTTAAATTGTTGTGGACAGTGCTAGCTTCGGCAGCACATATACTAAATTGTTGTGGACAATAAGAGAGATTAGGCAAAGTCTAAAATGTTTAAAGAACCAGATGCTGTTGAAGTGGCATCAGTTGAGGTTATAATAGTGCCATTGACATTGGAGTGCATTTTCCTGCAAAATTGTCTGTCCCTCAGCTGTCCACAGTAACGTTCATGTGGATGGATACCAAGAGACAGAAATTTCGATGGACCCACAGTTGGGTTTGGGTCACATGGGTTTGATGTAGCGGCAAGAGTTGAGAAAATTAAAAGCATTGTCAAGGGCATAGTTTGAATTCTAGATCATGGGGCCAAAGCTAAACAGAGGAGGGAGTAAAAACAGAAGACAGGATGACTATGAAAAGAAAATTAGAAAAGAAATTAGACTACTGTATTACATTTAAAAAAAGGGTTATAGAAATAAGAACACCTAAAATAGAATAGGAACAAAGTTGTAAATATGGATGGTGGTGCTTAAATGGAAAATCCAAGAGATTAAGCAATTCTAAGTAGTGCAAACTGAAGAGTATGACCAATAGAACAAGTCACAGGGGGTGCCTGGGTGGCTCAGTCGTTAAGCGTCTACCTTTGGCTCGGGTCATGATCTCAGGGTCCTGAAATTGAGCTCAGCGGGGCTCCCTGCTCGGCGGGAAGCCTGCCTCTCCCTCTCTCAGTCCCCCTGCTTATGTTCCTGCTCTCACTCTCTCCCTCTCTCTCTCTGTCAAATAAATAAATAAAATCTTAAAAAAAAAAAAAAGAACAAATCATTAAAGTGGAATAGAAGTATAAATACCACTATGGCAAGAGCTAGGAAAATGGATAGGTCTCTATATGGCTACGTGAAATCTTTATATTAATGAATAATTTGTTAGAAAAAAAAAGCATAGATTTTAAGGTCACAAATGAATAAGGGTATATGTAGATGGCTTACAGACAGCAGTATGTGAAGAAGGGTGGCCACACGCCTTCACTTCAAGAGCACAGGTTTTTTTTCTTTTACCTGCCAAATAGGAATTTAATCATTGGAAGCAACACTGATGAAGGTGGAAGAAATGCACTTCTCTTTGTGATCCGGACAGATGTGAGGGACAGAAACAGCATATGCTCACTGGATTGCAGAGAAAGGAGAGCCAGGCTCTAGTTAAGAAAATGTGGGCTCTGTCCACCTAGAGATGGAGAATATATAAGGTATTGTGTTCTGTTGTGTCTTTTGTTATATCACAATAGTTGAAACAGAAAACAGAATTAAATGGTTTAGGTATGAATAGAGAGGTCAGAGGTTGGATCAGGGCCTAGAACCGTGAGAACATTTATGAATGAGAGTGAGGGGATAAAGGTAGATTATAGTCATGATGATGACATCAACAGCTGATGACTGTTGAGTGCTTGCATTTATAAGGTGCTGTTTTAATTGACTCACCTCAAACTTCAGATTCATCAGATCATGTACTATTGTTTTGAACTGAGGCACAGAGAGTTCTAGAGACTTCCGGCACACGGCTGAAATGTGAAGAAGCCGGGAAAGATTGATGGAGTGTACCTTTATCTGCAATCAAGGTATAGGGATGTGTGGAGAATGGTGAATTTTCTTGGTCCGTTAAAAAAAAAAAATCACTAGCCTTAGTAACCCCTGGACTTTTCTCTCTTTTCTCTGTGTGAAGAAGGTGGGAGGGGGTTGGTGGAGTTCTGTTCCCGGAGTGCTGCCTGTGGCTCCGGTGTGGTAGCTGTGGTGGTTAGCAGCCTGGAGAAGCAGCCGACGATACACTGTTGGAAAGTGTTTGAGGTGTCGAAGGAAGAATGCGGCGACGGTGACCCAGGAATTCAAGGAGACAGAAGAGACAGTCCATTTTCATTGGTGAACCATAGGACGTTCAGCAGTTTACGCTGTGAAAATTAATAAAAGGAAACCTCACTAACGTAGCATAGGGAGTCTGGGAAGGGGAGCCTACCACTCAACATCAATTATAGGAAGGAGAGCCAATTACAGACTCTAGTGAGGTTTCCCTTTATTAATTTTCACAATATCCTGTGATGGCCTCTCAGTGCACTGGTTGATACTACATGGCAAAAGTCATTAACATAGATTTATGAGAATCAGAATTACATGTAATGGAAAAATTACATATATCGGTATATTATGCTTTGAATCTATAATAAGAGCTGTGTTTGGAGCATGAACTCTAGAGCCAGACTGCCTGCGTTCAAAGCCTGGCTCCTTTGTTCACAAGCAATGACTCTGGGCAGAGTTAACTGTTCTGTGCACAGCAACATCATCGGTAAATTGAGGATAATTATAGTGCCGCTCTCTTAGGATCTTTCTGGGTATTTAGATAGGTGATTGGCACTTAAAAGTACTCAGTAAATACTAACAATTATTATTTATAGGAGTATGTCTTTATCTATCTATCATCTACCTATCAATCATCTGTCTAATCTAATCTATACGCACATGCACATACACACAGGACCCTATAGACTCCGTTCCGGACTAAGAAAGAGTAGGTGCTGAGGACTGTGGCAGGTGCTTCCGAAAACGACATACCACTGAAGCGTGCTTCTCAGTGCTGTGCCTGGTGGCACTCTGCGACGCCCGTGGCGCGTCCCTCTGCCAGAATTTCTCTGGTACTATGTGACAGTCCTTGATTCTGTGGCAACTTTGTCCTGATGCCCGTTTATTCACTGTGGCGTTTCCATTGCCATCTGTTTCCTTTCCTGGCCCATTTTCTTTTTCCCTCCCCCCCCCCCCCAGTTTAGAAACTTGTCGTGGGTCTCCTCTAAGTGAGTTGCTCACAGTGATCTTTCATCTCTGCTAGCTGCAAAGTTAACCGTGGTATCTTGCTTGTGTTTTATTTGCTTGTGGCCCCTGCCCTTCCACTCAGTCTTTCTGAGTCAGCATCTAAATTTGTTCTGTCTCAAGCTGCCCTTGTATCTTTGGAGAAGGCAGAGAGGTCGGGGCGCTCTATCTCTCCAACAGTATCAGCAAATTGTTTCGATTTCTTGAGCATGGGTGGGTCACACACTTTTTGCTTTCCTGTAGAAGAATGGATTTCATGAACAGGACGAGAGAGGTTCATTTTTTACGATTTTATGGCTGAGAGCAGTACTTAATCGTTCGAGTAGCTTGCTTTTTCAGTTGGTGGCCGAAGGGCATCATTGTCGCAGACAAGAGAGCAGCAGTGTCATAATGCCAGCAGTATTAAGTGAAGTTCTGCCCTTTTTGTCAAAGCTGAGTTGGTGTAACAAGAATTTCCCTCAGAGCGCTTTAGGAATTGTAATGATATTCCCGGATTCCAATTGACCTTTCTTTAAGTGGTTGTAATTCGGCATATGTTAATGCCTATATGGAAGAGGGTTTGGGACAATTGCAAAAATACTTGTGGCCCTGGGGCACCTGGGTGGCTCAGTCAGTTAAGCTTCTGACTGTGGCTCAGGTGATGATCTCAGGGTCTTGCCATCCGGCCCCCTCTGGGTCTTTGCCCTTAGTGGGGAGTCCGCTTGTCCCTCCTCCATTCCCCCTCCAGACCACTTGTGCTCACTGCGCACACACTCTCTCTCTCTCACACTCAAATAAATGAATAAAATCTTTAAAAAAATACTTGATGTTCCAATCTTTATTTTTCTAACGCTTATCAATATGTATACTACGGACTTAGATGGTTTTCAAAATGCATAGCATTGTTTGAAACATCATGCTGGATTGGTCAGAGTCAGAGTGTGTGGAGTCTGAATGGTATCACTTAAGCCATGATTCCCTCATCCTTAAAATAAGTAACAATAGCTTCCCTGCCTTTCGCTGGGCCATTGTGAGTCTCCAGGTACCTAATATATGTGAAAGTGTTTTGAATATCCTAGCTAAATTGTAAGATTTCACATGTAATGAACTATATAACACATTTTGGGAGTTTTCTAAGTTGAACCAGGTATAAACAGTTTGTTCAAAAAACTTTGAGTCAGTGTCATTATTCACAGTTTTTACAAATATAACAGAAAAAAAAAATCACCTCTAAAGTATACATTCCAGAGTAGACACGATAACCATATGGTTGCAACACAGGCCCCAGGGCAGTAGGGGCATGGAGAAGGAACATCCACACAGGTGATGTGAATTGAAATGGGACCAAATGATGAGTAGGGAGACTAAGCTGTTTGATGTATTTGTTTTATTTCATTTTATTAATGACAGTTGCAAGTCATGGCAACACTTTAGGAACATGTGTAATGCACTTGACACAACAGGCTGCGGTAAGCGCTCTATACTCTCCAGTTCTATTTGAAGTATACTGATAGGAAAGAATGACTGTACTTGTTTTGAGGATATTGTGTGTAGAGGAAGAGAAACAGATGTGAGTCATGGGATAATCTATGAACTTATTAAAAAACAGGTTTAAATGGTAATTGTTCATTGTGTGAATTTATGTTCAGTGCACTCAGTGAATAGTCTTAAAAGTCCAAACTGAAGAATAAAAATTATTATGGCAAGATGATGGCAAAAAGATCAGGTGGAAGATCCAGAAATGGTTTGTGATTCCAGCCAGTCTTTAGTGTGTGGGCACCCAAGCCAGTGGTCCTAGTCGGGTCACCCTTATTGTGCTTCTTGCTTATGTATCTTCAAGTTTGTCTTCTCGATATAAAGTTTGTAACTGAAAAGCTATCTCAGTCAGTACCTTAAAGATAATTAAAGTTATCAGTCAAAGTGAAAAAATGGAGCAAAGTTCTCTGCTATGTGTTATGATCAGTTGTTAATGAAAATGAACTAGAAAATGTTTATGGAACCTTTTGAATGTTGCTGCATGATCATCAAAAACATGCAGGATCATCGATGGCAATTACATCATTATTCTCCAATACAGTGTTTTGGGTATAATTATAGAATTCTCGTAAACAGAATTGGTCTGAGGAGTGGTTTCCTTTGATTGTACAGATAATGTTTTACTTCACTTTAGCAAGGCTATTTGAATTGCAAAAACTATAATTATAGAACCTTTCTAATGTGCTTTCTGAACTTCTCTGACAGTATGCCCCCCCCAACCCGCCAAAAAAATCCTCAACAAGAGAATGAGGGATTACTTATGCAGACACTGATGTGATAAACACCTTTTATTCACTTCAGGTTAAATTGTGCATTTTAAACATGGCTGGAAATAGCTCTTTCAAGGTCACTTTATGGCCACTAACCCAAGATTGGTGCATCCTGTAAAAGTATTCACTAATTTACACTGTATGCTGATTTTCTAATCCTGCCTTTGAATGTCTTCAAGTACCTCACCGTTAGGCTAATACATTTAAAGGAACTGGATGAGTGAGCAATCAAGAGGTATTAGCATGGCAGGATGTTGTACAAGTGCCCTGTATTCTTGACCATGATGTTGGAAGGCAAGTTTTCAAGCCTCTTCTAAGAAAGGCTTGTGGGGGAGAAAAGTAGAGGCAATACTAGACTATTTCTGGCACGGTGCTAGTACAGAAAAAAAAAAAAGTTGATTTTTAAAAAACTAAAATGTGCTGTTTTGCATGGTAGAAAAAGTAATTAGTAGATTGATAACTATAGATTATGCAGTCACTCCCCTCCTCCCCCCAATATTTTTGAAAGCCACTCCAAAGCCTTCTTTTCTAAAGGAGTTTACTCCCTATTTTCACCTGGAGCTGTTTGTCAATTTCAAGGCTACAGTTTTTCGAACAGCAAAAACACTTTGTCTACAGCAATTGTCTTTGGAAAAACCTGCCTCTAATACAGATTCATTGATATCAAAGTTTTTCTCTTATTCTTTTCCATTTTTGAATGATGATGACTGTTTTGAAGCTTCAGATGAAAGAACCATAGAACAGAGCAGAAAATAGCATGAATTTGCCATCAGTCTCCATGACACATTATGCCTCCTGCTTCTGTAGGGGAAAACTCCGGAAGTTATGGAAAGCTTACCTTTCAGTTTTTGTGTATGCCTGTGATAGTTTTGAGTTCAGTCACCCCACATTTGGGCCTGGTAAATATTCAATAATCAGGAAAATAATATTAGTGAGATTTCATCACTATCAACATCACTAGAATTAATCTGAATACACGGCATAGTTAAGCTTGTTACATACTCATTAAAAACAATAAACACACACACACACACACACACACACACACACACACACAACCACATGAAAAAAATGGTAGTGGAACTCAAATTCCTTCCCTTCTCCAAGGGGAAGTTTGACATTTAGCCTTACCTCAAGCAAGATCAACTTAAAGCAAATATCACTTAAAACCCTCAAGGGATATCATGTCTTACACATTTTAAGTCTTGTAAAGACAAATAATCCTACTCCAGGGAGGGCAATAAACCAAAAGCTAGTATAGTTGAAATAAGTAAGTTAAGAGAATTTCATAGAAAATACACTTTCCTAAGACTCCGTGTAGCCTATATTAACACAAAATCCAGAATTACATCAATATCATTGATTGATGGGGAAACAGACGGTAGATCTATCTACATGAAGAAAAAAAAAATCTAGGATTAAGAGAGTCTTGCAACATCTGGAATGTTAACTTTTAGTGAGCATTTCAACACTCTACTATCTTAATTCAGGAAATTCATTTCGTAGCATCTGTTTCAGAAGGAAATTGGTGATATCAGTAGTGATTACTATAAGCTCATTTACACCAGAGTAATATATTGAATTTTCAACATCAGCACTTACTGTTAAATAGCAAGCCATTCAACTCTTGGAGCTGTACTGTATCCAAGGGAAGAGCATTAAGACACAACTAATACAATTTTCACACTGAGAAGCTATTCCAGTAGTATATCAGCTGTCATCCAGTAAGCTTGCCAAAGACAGATGTTTCGTAAGATAAAGGAATTTTCAGCCACCCACCTTCCTGTTGATTCTGTTATTAGGCCGGTCTTTCTTTCTTTCTTTCTTTCTTTCTTTCTTTCTTTCTTTCTTTCTTTCTTTCTTTCTTTCCTTCTTTCTTTTTGAGAGAGAGAGAAAAAAATGACAGCTTTCACAGCAGCCAGTGTATTTCATTCCTTTCAGAACTTTCAACTGTAATAAAACACGGTATTTTGGTTTTGAATATTGTGCTGATAAACTTTCTGCCAACTAAAGAAAAACATCTCATTTTTTAACAGTTAAACTAGCTATAGATAATATTATGTCTTTCTATTTCAAATTTACAACATGAGATAATAGAATGGTAGATAAAACAAGTTGTAGGTGTTTTTGCCTTTAGGGAGTTATTTTTATTTATTTTATTTATTATTTTTTTAAATTTTTTATTTTTTATAAACATATATTTTTATCCCCAGGGGTACAGGTCTGTGAATCGCCAGGTTTACACACTTCACAGCACTTACCAAAGCACATACCCTCCCCAATGCCCATAACCCCACCCCCCTTCTCGCAACCCCCCTCCCCCCCAGCAACCCTCAGTTTGTTTTGTGAGATTAAGAGTCACTTATGGTTTGTCTCCCTCCCAATCCCATCTTGTTTCATTGATTCTTCTCCTACCCACTTAAGCCCCCATGTTGCATCACCACTTCCTCATATCAGGGAGATCATATGATAGTTATCGTTCTCTGCTTGACTTATTTCGCTAAGCATGATACGCTCTAGTTCCATTCATGTTGTCGCAAATGGCAAGATTTCATTTCTTTTGATGGCTGCATAGTTTTCCATTGTGTATATATACCACATCTTCTTTATCCATTCATCTGTTGATGGACATCTAGGTTCTTTCCATAGTTTGGCTATTGTGGACATTGCTGCTATAAACATTCGGGTGCACGTGCCCCTTTGGATCACTACGTTTGTATCTTTAAGGTAAATACCCAGTAGTGCAATTGCTGGATCATAGGGCAGTTCTATTTTCAACATTTTGAGGAACCTCCAAGCTGTTTTCCAGAGTGGTTGCACCAGCCTGCATTCCCACCAGCAGTGTAGGAGGGTTCCCCTTTCTCCGCATCCTCGCCAGCATCTGTCATTTCCTGACTTTTGATTTTAGCCATTCTGACTGGTAGGAAGTTATTTTTAAATCTGGAAAATATTTGTATCTGAGAATATAAATAAATTGTTGGGTATGGGTTTATTCTTTTAAAATTTAGTCTCGATAATTTTATATAAATATACAAAACAGTCTACCATGCCTGTAAATATAAATCTATGAATAAAATTACAATGTTAGCATAAATGGAAATAGTGCCATTTGAGTTACAGAGTACACACAGAATGCCTGGGTGTGTGCGTATGCACGTGCATATACACACACAGACACACAGACACACACACACATGCACTGATAGAACATTAATGTGATTTATAATGACAGATTTACCAGTTCTTTATTTACCTGGATCCTGGCATTCTGTGTGGGATCTTAGTCCTTGCCTAAGTGAAAAGGCATTTCAGTATGAGTAACTAGTTACTATTATGGACCATAAATTGATTTCATGTATCCATGTAACTGTTCACAAATCCTGTCTTACAATGTTTCTTTCATGTTTTTGCTTGGTAGTATCAATTCTTTTTATTTACACCTAATTCATTTCTGTTTATTTTGAGCTGTCTTATTTGACTTAATTTCACGTGGAAGTAATAGAAAGAAGATTAAAATAAAGGAAGGACATTTAAAACTAAATCCACAGAAATTCAGGCTGCAGGGAACAGATAGTAACGCATTACCAAAAAAATGTTTCTAAATAAATAAAACTTCACATGTAGATATCTCTGTGTGCACTTGGGTATCAAATTCAGGCAAAAATAAAGATGTGATTCAAGTGATACTTTTGTATCTTGCTACCAAAAACAAGTTTGCAGGACTGGAGAAAGAAGAAAAAAAGAAGTGGTAATACATTGTGCCTTCTGGCTGTGCTAAACACATTTTTTTAGCACAATAAATAATTAAGTATTTTTATTTCCTTATTGTAATAATTTTACTATATTTCCTTATTGTTATATATTTCCTTATTATAATAATTCCTTTATTATAATATTTTATCTTCCAAAAATAAGACAATCCTATCTTATTTTCATAAAATTTACTCATCTTAAAAATATGGCTTTAAAGTATTGAGATGTTTAGTGATAGTTTTTTATAATTAACAAAATATTAATTTTTAATAAAATGAATTTTAGCAAGACAAGTCTTCTTTTTTTTTAAGATTTTATTTATTTATTTGACAGACAGAGATCACAAGTAAGCAGAGAGGCAGGAAGAGAGAGGGAGGGGGAAGCAGGCTCCCTGCTGAGGAGAGAGCCTGGTGCGGGGCTCCATCCCAAGACCCTGAGATCATAACCTAAGCTGAAGGCAGTGGCTTAACTCACTGAGCCACCCAGGTGCCCCAAGACAAGTATTATGTGTATTTCTAAGGTCTATATTGTTCATGTAGGTTGTTTAATAAGGGTACTACATTAATTTTTTTGGAGCATTCACTTGCCAGTACACATTATCAAAGACCTTCCTATTACATTTTTATTGATACATCAACCATTTTCATTGGTATTTGTTATCTTTACTTCTGATGAACAATGGAGTTACTATTATTTACCTCAAGACTTCTAAATTAAAATAAGAATAGAGATTTTTGCCAATAATGTTGGCAAATGCTATGAATTTTTCTCCTTTTTTTTTTTTTGACTTAATATTATTATGAATAGTATCACTTATGATTAAGAATATTGGTTCAGGAGCTCCTGGCTAGCTAGTCAATAGAGTTTGTGACTCTTGCTCTCCGGCTTGTGAGTTCAAGCCCTATGTTGAGGGTAGAGCTTACTTAAAAAAAGATAGATAGATAGATAGATAGATAGATAGATAGATATTGAGAGAATGTGCCAAGGGAAAAAGAGATGGACTTGACTCTGAGTTGAATGTCAGGGGAACAAAACATTTTGCTATCACATTTTTCCTAGGAAAGTACTAGAATACTTCCACATGGATAGAACATCCTCTACATAGTCTGTGACAGCTGTTGTCTTTCTTTCACTATTTAATGAACCATATGTCCACTGGTTTCTTCCCAGTGTCTTACAATCAGCATGGAATTCTGTCCATCACATTGGTTCTTCAAAGAAAGGAGGGTCTTGGAGTCTAAAATCTAGATTCATTTAAAAGTATAAAGAACCAAATAGGATGTGGGGAAGATAACTTATGGTCATACCTACTCTCCTTTCTTCTAAGTATTTCAGTCTTTAAATTTCAATAGCATTGATTAAACCATTAGAAATCTGTATATTTTTAACCAGCTTCATTCAATCATTCATGAAAAAGGTGCTTATTAAGATTCTACTCTGTACCAAGCACTGGTGATGGAAATGTCAGTGTACAAAACTTGCAAAGATTCCTAAACGGATGGAGCTTATGTTCAAGCGATTGCTGGAGGTTAATCAGGTGATAAATATGAAATAAGTAATTTTGAATTCCACAGGAAACCAAGCGATTTTGATTTTGGTAAATACAATGGAAAGTAGAGCAGGTTGTAGTCGACTGCATATGATAGAACTATGTTTAACATTTCAGATTCACTGGATACCTGAATGTGTCTACACAAAAATGACCAGCTTAATCCTACTGAGTTTTAAAATCTCAGCACCGCTGACATTTTGAACCAGAGAATTCTTTGTTGCAGGGGCCAGCCTGTGTGTTGGAAGTCAGTTAGCAGCGTCCTTCACCTGTCACCACTAGATGGCAGTAGCACACCCTCCTCCTCACTCAGTATGACCGTGAAAAATGTCTCCAGACCATGATAGATGTCTCTTAGGGAGCAAAATAATACCCAAATGAAAACCACTAGAAAACATGAATAAGAGGTTGTTTTTTTTTTTTTTTTTTTCCAGAAGTTGTATCTAGAAAAAAACGTCTGCCTCTCTTGAGAAGGCACATTTCCATATACGCACTGCCATATACGCACTGCCGGCCAGAAACCAGTGCCATAGAGCAACGATTTTTTGTCTTTATAACATCCTCCCTTATATTTCTAGTTCGTCTTTTTGTATTTTCTCAAAGAGACACTAAATCCTTTGTAAAAATAGTGGGTGTAAATACATTAAATTGCCTTTGTCAGTTTTCCCTTTCCTTTCCACTTCCCTTACCAATCTACTAGTCTGAGCTTTTATCTTTGTACAATGGAGTTACCGCACTGCCTTCCTGCCTCTGTTCTCCCATGCCCTGATAGACAACACTGACAGATTAACCTCCTCAGAGCAACAGTTTCAAACGGAACATTCTAACTTAAAATATCTTCAGTAAAGAACATTTAAACTCTCAAAATCTCTCCTAGGTCTTCTGATCTCTCATCTAATTAGTCTGCTCAAGGGAAGGCAGCAGTGATTATTACCTCACAATATACTTGGCACATCCTCACCTCCGTAGCATATCTTATTGCTTTTGACTAGAAATACTTCCCCTAACTTTTTAAATTTTCTAAACTTGTGGGTTTTTTATGTTACTTATTTAGAACAGTCTTAGGCTCACCACAAAATTGAAAAATGGTACAGAGAATTCTCATACACTCCACACCCACACCTACCCCCAATACCAAGTATTGATATTGGATAACCTCACCCCTACCCCCAATATCAAGTATCGTTCACCAGAATGGTACATCATTACCATTGACACATCATAATCAACCAAAATCTGTAGTTTACCTTAGGGTTCATTCTTGATATTGTATCTCCTTTGGGTAAATACCAAGAAGCGTGATTGCTGGATTGTATGGTAAATGTATGTTTAGTTTTGTTTAGTTAGGCAAGAAACTGCCAACTCTCTCCCCAAAGTGTTTGTACCATTTTACATTCCCATTAGTAATGCATAAGAGTTCCTATTGCTTCATATCATAGTCAGCCAGTGCTCCAGATTTTCACCTAAAAGGTGTGAAGTAGTATCTCTTGTTTTAATTTGAGTTTCCCTGATGCATTATGATGTGGAGCATCTTTTCATATGCTTATTTGCCATCTGTCCATCTTTTTTTTGAGGTATTTGTTAAGATCACTGGCCTAGTTTTTAATCAGATTGCTTTGTTATTGTTGAGTTTTAAGAGTTTTTTTTTCTGTATTTCACATGAGTGTCTTTTATCAGATTTGTCTTTTGCAAATGTTTTTTCCTAGTCTGTGGCTTATCTTTTATTCTCTTAAATTTGTCTTTTGCAAAACAAAAGTTTTCTTTTTATTTTATTGAAGTCCAGCTTTAATTACTTCTTTCATGGCTCAAATATAGTGTTGTATCTAAAAAGGCATCATCATACCCAAGGTCATGTAGGTTTTCTCCAGGGTTTTCTTCTAGGAGTTCAATTGTTTCATATTTTACATTTCATCTCTGATCCATTTTGAGTTCATTTTTGCAAAGGATTAACGTCTGTATTTAGCTTTAGTTGTTTGTGGGTTTTTTAGTTTGTTTTTGTTTGCTTGCATGAGGATGTCAGATTGTTCCAACACCATTTGTTGAAAAGACTGTCTTTGTTCCCTTGCTGTAATTTTAATTGAGGTTGCATTAAACTTATAAATCAAATGGGAAGAACTGACCTCTTGACAATATTGAGTCTTCCTATCCATGAGATGGACTATCTCTGCATTTATTTAATGATTCATTGACTTCTTTCATCAGTTTTGTAGTCTTCTTCATATAACTCTTGTACAATATGTTGTTATATTTATACAGTAAGAATTTTAACTTTAGGGGATTCTAATATAAATACTACTGTGTTTTTAATTTCAAATTCCACTTGTTCATTGCTTATATACAGGAAAGCATTGACTTTTGTATATTTTTTTTTAAAGATTTTATTTATTTAACAGAAAGAGAGAGAGCATGAGTGGTGGGAGGAGCAAGGGAAGAGGACCCGGGACCCAGGACCCAGGATCATGACCTGAGCTGAAGGCGGACACTTAACCGCCTGGGCCACCCAGGCACCCTTGACTTTTGTGTATTAATTTTATATCCTGCAACTTTGTTATAATTGCATCTAGGAAATTTTTTGTCAATTTTTTTGGATATTTTACATAGATGAATATGTCATCTGTGAATAAATAGAATTTTATTTTTTCTTTCCCAATTTGTTTATCTTTTGTTTCCTTATTGCAGTAAGTACATGTATCAATTACAGTGTTGAAAAGAAGTGGTTAGAAAACTCATGCTTGCCTTGTACCTGATTTTAGTGGAAAAGCTGTGAGTGTCTCACCATTAAGTGTGATGTTAGCTGTAGGGTTTTTTAAAGATAGTCTTAACCAAGTTCAGCATATTCCCCCTCTCTTAGTTTCTTGAGGTGTTTTGTTTTGCTTTTTTTGTTTTGTTTTGTTTTTTAATCATGAGTGGCTGTCGGATTTTATAAATTGCTTTTTCTTTTTTTCTTTTTTTTTTAAAGATTTTATTTATTTATTTGACAGAGAGAGATCACAAGCAGGCAGAGAAGCAGGTAGAGAGAGAGGAGGAAGCAGGCTCCCCGCTGAGCAGAGAACACGATGTGGGGCTTGATCCCAGGACCCTGGGATCATGACCTGAGCCGAAGGCAGAGGCTTTAACTCACTGAGCCACCCAGGCGCCCCTAAATTGCTTTTTCTTAATCTATTAATGTGATCATGTGATTTTTAAAAATCATCTGTTTATATGATATGTTACATTAATTAATTGATTTTCAAATGATCAATCAGCTTTGCATAAATCCCAGTTGTTGATCCTACATAATTCTTTTTATATATTGTTGGATTCAATTTGTCTGTATTTTATGAAGGATTTTTGCATGAGAAATAATGATCTGCAGTTTTCTTTTTTTTGGTAATATCTTTTTGTGGTTTGGTATCAGGATCACTTGGCTTTATAGAATGAGTTAGGAAGTATTTCCTCTGCTTCTATCTTCTAAAAAAGGCTGTAGAGAATTGGTATAATTTCTTTCTTAAATATTTGGTAGAATTTATCAATGAACCCATAAAGCCCTGGTGCTTTCTGTTTTGGAAAGTTATTACTTATTGATTCAATTTCTTTAGTAGATATAGGCCTATTAAGAGTGTCTGTTTCCTCTTGTGTGAGTTTTGGCAGATTGTGTCTTTCAAGGAATTTGTCCATTTCATCTAGATAATCAAGTTTGGGGGCATAGAGTTGTTCACAATATACTTTTATAATCCCTTTAATGTCCATGGCATCAGTCCCCTCTTTGATTTCTGATATTATAACTTATATTCTTTCTTATTTATTTATTTTTTTTAGGTAGTCTGGCTAGAGGCTTATCTGTTTTATTAATCCTTTCAAAGAACCAACTTTTGGCTTCATTGATTTTATCTGTTGATTTCATATTTTCAATTTCATGATTTCTGCATGACTTTTCAATTTTTCTTTGCTTCTGTTCACCTTAGATTTAATTTGCTCTTCTTCACTAGTTTGATAATGTGAAAACTTAGATGATTGAGTTTTTCTACTTTTCTAATATTCACTTTTCTTTCTACTTTTCTAATAATTACATTAAGTGGTATAACTTCCTCTCGAAGCACTGCTTTCCCCCAAATTTGGTAAGTTGTGTTTTTATTTTATTTATGTCTTCTGGATTTATCTGTTTTTATAGCAAGTTGAAATTCAACTCTTCCATGAAATCTTTACATGTCATTTACTCAAAGTGATGCAGGCCCTCTTTAATGAACACTGATCTTATGTCAGTGCATTTTTTCTTTTAATTTTGTTAAAGTTTAAATATTTTATCTTATTTAATTCAGCATTAGATTATAACCTTTTCAAAAAGAAATAATAAAACTTACTTTCACATTTGTGCAGACATAGAAAATATGTTTAAGAGAAAATAGAAAATATTTCTAAACATAGCAAATATTCAATAATGTATTAGTGATTTAAATAGTTAGTTTGGAGTCATAGAATGTGCACTGAGAGTTTCTGGCCAAGATGGTGAAAGAAGCTGACATGGAAAACATCTACTACCCTACTCATATGCAAACAGTGGATTGAAAAATTAGGGGGTAATTAAAATTAAAAGTAAAAAAAAAAAAAAATTAATTCAGGTGCCAGAAGTTAAGAGGAGATTTTCAGGACTATGTAGGAGTGTGTCCTTGTAGCTCATGGGGATTAAGCTGTGGTTATAGAAGACTTAAAGGATGGAGTTTAATTCTGTTTAGAGCTCAGAATAAAGGCAGTAGGCCTTATGGATCTAAAAGTTACTGAACCAGAGCTTCCTTTACAAATACAGTTACCAAGCTAAGGAAATCTCAGTAGAAAACCTCAGTCTATTGGCTGAGGCTATTAAGTCCAAATTCAAATGGAAAACCTGTGATTTCTAGCCTTATGATAGGTGTGTGGTCTCAACTCTTGCCTTACACATATATAGCAGAAATTCTCAAAGAAGAAAATAGTGAAACTACCCAATAGGTTTAAGAAACATAGAGCACATGAGAAATAAGTCAATAACAAAACATTTCAAAACATGTGAAATACGTTCAATGACATCATGCAGCAGTCAGAGTAATAATGGCTAAGGAGCCATTAACAAAAGGAGTCTGAAAGATACTTTAAGAACTTTGAAATGATCGATGAACAAAATAAGCAACATGATTCACAATGCAAGAGAAGACATGATAAGATAGAGAGGATGTGGGATGCCTGGGTGCCTCAGTTGGTTGAGCATCTGTCTTTTCACGTCATGATCCCAGAGTCCTGGGATGGAGTCCCATGTTGGGCTACTTGCTCAGCGGAGAGCCTGCTTCTCCCTCTACCTGCTTCTCCCTCTGCCTGCCGCTCCCACTGCTTGTGCTCTCTCTCTCTCTCTCTCCCTGACAAATAAACTAATTAATTAAAAAGAGAATGCTTTGCAAAAGACCCAGGTATAAATTCTAGACAATAAAATAAACAGATTAAAATTAAGAAAAACTCAACGGGATGGGTAAAAAGGGTGGACCAAATACAACTGAAAAGAAGGTGGATTTGGGGTGGTTATTCAGAAGGCAACGTCATGAGATGAAAAGAAAATCATGCCGGAAGGAATAAGAAGTTCCTACCATGTTTAGTGAAAGTTCAGAGTGGATCAAGAAAATGGATCAGATACACTGTTTGAAACACATTTTCTGAGAATTTTTCAAAACCCAAAACGAAATTAATTCTGAAAATATAAGCAAAAGTCCTGGAAATGATGTTAGACATATTTGTCATCTATAATGTATTAAATAAAAATTTCTAAAAAATAAAGTTTTTTAGGAAACTTCATCACCAAAACTAGATACAGTGCATAAAAGAATAATATTTTCAACCACTGACAGAAAATAATTATGATCAATTTTCAGTTCAATTAGAAGCTAAATTGTCATTCAAGTCAGAAGACAATAATGATATTTTCAGACATATAAACAACAAGTTTACCAGCTGCAGACCTTTACTGAAAGAACTACAAAAGATATACTTCAGCCCAAAGGAAAACTGACATAAAAGAAAATGATGGAATGCAAGACACAAAGATGAGTCCAATATCGAGAAAGTATAATGCTCAAATCTAGAAAATTATTGACTTGAAAAGATAATAAGAAGAATATATGGGGGAATGGGGATGGTTAAAATAACACAGACTAAAATATAGGCTAACATTAAAACGAAAACTGAAAATGAGGTGGCAGTTCACGCTAAAGTACAAACATTTTCATGAGGAGGGAGAACTATGGAGGAGTGCCTGTGGGGTGGGCTACTGGTTTTGACGAATGTTCCACTGTATTGGAATATTCTGAAGTCATTTTGCATATTTAAAATGTATAATAGGAAAACATCTAGTTTTCAGATTACTACAGAGGACATAGAAACGTGATCAATCTACTAGAAGGCAAAAAATGGGGAGGGTGGGAAGCAACAATAACAGAGCAAAAAACAAAAGCAAAGAATAAATATAATAAAATATATGTGCAAACTATAATTATATGTGCCCATAGATATTTATAGGTATTTATTTATATAGATAGATACTTATTTAAAGACAATATTGACTGGAAACCAGTTGCCACAAGATTAGCAGAGTATACATCACTTTTTGTTTATGAGTGCATAGACAGATGATAGAATAAGGAAAGTTTAAAAATTTACTACCACAAATAGGAAAGAATACACACCAAACAACTAGAAACCATAAAATGGAATTGGGAAATTGGAAATGTTCACTTTAACATTGTTAATGTATAACCTATGCTGACATCAATATGATAAGATTGTTATTTTCTGAAGTTCTCTGTAGTTAAATATTCAAAATATCATTCTCTGAAATTCCCTGTGGTTAAATTTTGTTTCTAAAAATAAAGATGGGGTGAGCAGTCCTGCATTCTTGCTCTATCTTTGGCCTCAAGTAAATGTTTTTTGTTTGTTTGTTTGTTTGTTTGTTTTACCTTACTGGCCCTCAAATTTCATTAATTTCAAAATGCGTGAGTTGCACTATATTGTCTCATTCATTTTTTTTTTCTCCCCTTGGAGTGGTAGAGGAAGAGGGAGAGAAAAATCTCAAGCAGCTCCACACACAGTGTGGAGCGCAATGCAGGGTTTGATCTCATAACCCTGAGATCACGACCTGAGCAGAAATCAAGAGTCAGATGCTTAACTGAACTGAGCCACCCAGATACCCCTCTGTCATTCAATCTTAATACATTGTGCAGAATGTGAATAATACTGAGGATTTAGCATCGTTGAGCCAAACAATTTCACTCAGGGGAATTTGCTCCCCTTTTGCAGCACAGTGTGCACAATTTCTTGTATAGTATTATAAAACCTCAGATAATATCCTCTATGACTGTAATTATCTAGGTGATAAACTATTAAGTATTCATACCTATTCTGACAGTCTCCAACACAATGTGTTGTGCGGGAATGACCTCTGAAGAACTCCCTGCTTGGATACATATATAATCTCCCTTTCTCCAGTTGCCCCTGCACTTGCATTTACTTTTTCTCTGCCTGATCCCCACGGAGTCATCCTTTTGCTGCTTCACACCTGTTATCTCCCTTTCTGCCTGTCCTATTGCTAGTCAAGGACAGCATGGACAGGGGTGACACTGACAATGGCAAAGGGAAAAAGAAGGATAAGTAAACTTTATATGCATTTTTCATTCAAAAATCCACTAACTTCTGCTAAATTCCAGGGATGATAACTCTCGGACCACATTTAGTGTCTCATGCCCTCTCTTTTTTTTTTTTTTTTAAGATTTTATTTATTTATTTGTCAGAGAGAGCGAGCACAGGGAGACAGAGTGGCAGGCAGAGGCAGAGGGAGAAGCAGGCTCCCCGCTGAGCAAGGAGCCCGATGTGGGACTCGATCCCAGGACTCCAGGATCATAACTCGAGCCGAAGGCAGCCGCTTAACCAGCTGAGCCACCCAGACGTCCCTGTCATGCCCTCTCTATAGAGGTCTATTCCTCAAGCCCAATCCTCAAGGTCTACCTGAATTCCTTTAATGAAATACTAAAGTGTTAGGGAACAAGAAAAGAAATATGATAGCCCATGAGTTTACTAAATCTTCTATCCATTTCTATATCTTTTGAGTCTCTGCCCAAGTAAATCTGAGAGAATTCTTGAATTCCAAGTTTCTATCACTCAATTTGGCATTCTGATTGCACTTTCCCATTAAAAAATAATAATAATAATACAACCTTTGGTAATGTTCTTAGATTTCTTTCAGTTTCTAAGACAATAAATTCTGGCATTCTCAATCAGTTTTCTGCTAAGAAAACTGATCTTTTAAAGTTAAAGGTAAATTTCAGTAAGTAGAAGCTGCACAGGATTGCACAATTTGTAGAAAAAAGAGAATCTGCCTCTTTAATTAGATGGTACTTATTGGACATGTTTCTCTATGTTCTAGAGAGGAAATAGTGACCAGTGTTTACTTTATGATGCAAGAATTGCTTAGTCTGCAATGCTCTCTCAGAGGTATAAAATTATAATATTTAAAATGATTACCAAAAGTAGCAAACATATAAAGCTTCTTAAAATAACTTCTTTGATTTTAGATAAATACATATATATATATGTATATATATATATACTTAAAATTTCAAATAAAAATTTTTAAGTCCAATATTCAGATTTTTTTGTTTCTCTTTTGGTAATATTATTCTTTTAGCTTTTATAAACTTCGAAACTTTTATAATAGGTTCAGTTACTTGAAGGTTTCAGCAAGTATTTGACCATCAGAGGTTTACAGATCCATGATCATACACTCATAATCAACTTTCTTTACCCTTTATTATATAACAATATACAAAGGAATCAGACCATATTTTCTTGTAGTGATTTTCATTAAAGATTCATATGAGTGGTATTTTAGGCACAGCTTTTTCCTATTTTTATTAAAATTCACTTTTGCCCATTAGACAGATGTATAGAAAATATTTTATTGTGTGTAGTCTGAATTCTTTGTTGATTGCTATTATTATGTAAAACTGGGAATGTTTATTTCAAATATAAAAAAAGTTGTTCATTTGAAACAAAAACAAATTATTTCTACTCACCTGAGTGGAAACATTGCATGTGTTAATTTTGAATGATCTTCCTTTTACTACAGAGTATGTTGCTAGGTTTGGACATTGAAATGAACTTAAACTCTACTGAAGTCTGGTACTTAGCTTCCTCCAGACAACTCATAAACTAACTTGCTTGAGTTAGCTCCCCCTTTACTTGCTTTAATTATGATTCTTTTTCCTTTTCTGTGTATATACTCATTAAATTTATAGTCACTACCCTTCCGTCTTTAGGAGATTTATGGAGTCCATTGTCACCTGCCAGTTCATTTACAAAGTCTACCATTGGCACACAATGGTGCAAGTTAGTCTCCTTGAACATTTTCTGTGAGAATGCCAGTTCTAAAAGGTTAGCCATTTCTCAACCCTTCTGTTTTAACTGTCTTATAAATAGACATGGCAAGCCATGGGATGGGTTTGGGAAGGAGGGGATTAAGTAATTGAATAATCCTGATCTTTTATTTACTGGATGAGAAAACCAAGTAAACCCAGAGAGAGGACATGTTTAAGTTCATGCAAAAAGTGAATACAAACAAGCTTCATGCAGCAATTTTGAAGATATTATATATTTATAGTAAATATATTTAGAGTAACTTTCCTCTTTGCAAACATTTGTTAAAGGATAGTTATATCCTTTTAGCTTGTTAGTTTTCTGCTTATCAAATTTGTATCTACAGTACACTTTTGTCATATTTCATGATAATGTTCAAGAACTTAATAACATCAAGGAGTCCAGCTAAATTAATCCATTTTGAGTAAGCAGTTTTATCTCTCCCTGTGATACATTCTAAATTGCTTAAATCTTCTCTGTATCTGGATTTTTCTCCCCACTTCTGAGTAAGTTGAGTGTGAATGATTGAAAAGGTCGTAATAACCTATAGGTATTCAGATGGTAGAAAATGGCCTTTGGGCATTTTATATTTCAGACACATATTATATTGCTATTAAGATGACTAAGTGATGGAAATGAGATACTTTAAAAATGTTCCCTAAGTCAAATTCATGCAGGTTAAAAAGAAAAAAAAAAAAAAAAAAACTGATGGCAGCTTTTGACTTTGGCCTACACCCACACATGTTAAAGACAGCTATGATGAATCAATCTGAAGAATTTGCTTTTAAGGTATAACTATCAGTAAAATTAGAATCTTCTTCCAAAGTTGTTTTTCTGATAATTACCTAAAAGAAAAAGACTTACAGTCATCTGATTCAGATAGAATATGACATCATTTAGGTACATTTCTTTTCACATGTATGATTGCTTTGAAAACTTAGTTTTAACACTTTTAAAAAATACCAAACAAAATTAGGTATTGAAAAATGATCTATAAGGCCTCCAAATGGAAATGGAAACAAAATGTCACTGGCACTTAGAATTTGCATCACTTTTTGGAAGCCTGATTTTTGCCAAGATGGCCAAAATACTATTATTCTAGAATATTTTAAAAATAAATACCTTCTCAAAATAACTGAACAAATGAAAAATGTTGGCCAGTCCTTTCAGATTGAGTATTTAAGCAGAACTACTACAACACTGTCTAAGAAGACATTACCTTTCACTAAGGTATAATTTGATGAAAGAGGGAGATAGCTGTTACACACTCCAGCATAGAAAGGGCACGTGTTATTCTAATGAAATGATAAACTCCTGGTGGTGCCTGGCTGGCTCAGTCAGTAGAGCATGCGACTCTTGATCTTGGGGGTGTAAATTAGAACCCCACATAGGTGTAGAGATTGCTAAAAAAATTTTTAAAAACCTTAAAAAATATGACAAATTTCTGAATTCTAATTTCTGATCCTCCAAGACTATTTTCTTTATGGCTTCCCACATTAGCACTTCTTTCCACTCTATTTTATGGCAGCTGGACAACCACAAGGAGTATAACCACACTGTAGTCAGTGTTCCTAGAGACCTAGATTATCCTTCTTTGCTCAGTTTGGATTCTTTTTTGGCCTCCTTTAGAAGAAGAAAATTTGCTTATAGCAGTCTTAAAATTTTTATCTAATTATATATGTAAATATGTAAATTAAAGCATGGTATTTTGTAATCAGTAATAATATTTACTTTCGAATTTCACTTCCAAAGAGCCGCTACTAGTCTTTAAAAATAGTGGCAACAATGGAAAAGAGAATCAGACAAAAGATAAATTTTAAGGCCTAATACCTAGTTTTGTAATCTTTCCAAAGTGTCCTGAAATCTGTTTTTCAGCTATAAATGTGGTATAGTTCATTAATTAATTTTGTCTTAAAAATGTAGGTGGAAAAGATATAGAGTGGAAATACCAGGCATGATAAAACCTAGGAAAACATAGATGACACATATGAATAATTGCTCTTCCTATAGCACAAAAATATAATGACCTGCATATAGTCCTCTTTTAAATCCCTTTCATATAGTGCACCCCCGTAAAATGGGCATTTTTTATGTTTACATGATCTTAAAATACACTGGAAAGCATATTGAGAAAGCTTAAATAAAATGAATGAAGTAATTGCTTGAGATATTTGATCATTCTGAATAACAGTATGAATAATTTAGAACTTAAAATACTTTTGCCTCAACAGAATGGGCATTGTACAAATAGCAGACTCATATTTCCTCTTCACTAACCTGTTTCCACATAGCAGTTTTATAATTTTATCATGAAAACAGTGTTTTTCTCCTCTGGAGAGTTGAGAGTTGTAAATAAGGAGGAGGAAAAAGCAATGATTTCCTCTAGAACTCATTCAGGTTTGCTTAGCACTTTATACTAAATAAGTTCCAGGGACTACAATTACTAAAGACGTATAAATTTGAATGTAGAAGCTGGAAAGAATTGCTGTATTATACACTGAATTTGAATAGGCAATCAAGATGTGAATTGATAACAATCACATTGTTTTCTATAGGAAACTTCCATTTTTCTGTGGCAATCTTAACAGTTATATGATGAGGTAACCACAAGAACATGGTTTGCTCACCAATCAAGCAGGGAGTAGCACTTAGCCAGTATTTCCTCTGACACCAGAAAGCATTCCAGGTGTAGGGTGTATCCAAGATTGGGCAGCACTCACCAACAACAGTCAACAGTGTCAGTCTCTTCATCTGTGAAATAAATCCCAATAATTATCTGCTCTCATAGCCTACTTTATTTGTAGATACAGAACTATCACACATTACAATTTTGTAGCTGATTGAAAAACAGCTGTAAGATTTAAAATAAGTATCTTACCCTTGTGTTTTTCCCATTTCTGTACAACAGATGTACATTATACAGTATTATGCATTGAAGCATATTTTTAACTATTTATTGTGAATTGAATCAACCAGCATTTTAAAAGTGATAGATTATGAATGTAGTCATACATTATGAATTTGGGCCACCAAATTGTTAGGGTGTTCAAGGGAGATTGGGAGTTTGGACAATCAATTCTTTACCTTCAGCATTTAAGGAATTTTTTACTTTTATTTAAAAAGATGTGATAGTCCCAGAGGGTTGACTTGGAGACCTAATGGAAGATGTTTTCTCTTCTCTGTAATGCTCTGAGTAATAAGCACCACTCTTGAAGTTGTCAGTACCTCAAAGAGAGTAGTTCTCAAATTTTAATGAATAATACAGATATGAGTTCCTTTATGTTTTGTAGGGCAGCTTATAATGGAGATTGTTATGTCTCTTATGGGTAAAAATGGTGACTTGCTCAAAATAATAACCCTGATTTAACATACACTAGTTATTCTAATTGTTGGTAAAATAAGTCTACAAATCTATCATATGCCAGCCTACCTCTCTACATTTATTGTCAGTCATCCCATCAATAAGGTAAAAAATATTTTTACTATTTTTATTATTGTTATTTTTATTGTTATTATTGTCTCTGAAAATTTAAATGTTTTTTTCACTCAGCTGTTCATTGACAAAGTCAGTAATCTAAAAAGTCTGTCCTAAGGGGCTCAGTCTGTTAAGCAGCCAACTCTTGATCTGAGCACACGTTGTGATCTTGGGGTCCTGAAAATGAGCTCCACGATGACTCCACACTTAGGGCAGAGTCTGCTTGCAACTGTCACTCTCCCTCTCCCTCTGCCTCCCCACCGCTGTTGCTCACGCTCTCTCTCTCTCTCTCTCAACAAAACAAAACAAAACAAAAACAAAAACAAATAAAACAAACAAAAAGCCCCACAAAAAACAAACAAACAAACAAAACTCTACCCTATTCCAAATTTTAGGCAGTATTTTCCTATACTGGAGCTATACTGTGTTCAGCAGACACTGCTCCTGCCCAAAGAACTAGATGGTGGATGAGTGCTAAGCGTGATGGTGGTAGGGAATGAAGTCAGAAATCCAGAGACTTATTTGAAACCCTTTATCACAATATTCATTTCTGTGGAAATGGGAGATCATTAAAATATGTATATATTTAAGAATTCAGGAAAATCCTGGTTAGCCTGTGGCCCATTTGTTTCTCCCAAGCTTTTGTTTCTAGATGACATGCTTCACGTTCTTAGCTTTGACCCCCCGCCTACTTGCTGAACCCCAAAAAGTCCTGCTTCAGATTCTCTCCTGACTTAGTTCCCATCCTACCTGATACCAAGAACTTCCCTGATCAATGATGCCAGGTCCCTGCTGCCTCATGAGACACCCTCCCTTGAAGACCCAGGTCGCTCTCCGGTTTGCTGCAGCTCCTCGACCACAGTGACGTGGATTTGAGCACGGGAAGCACCACTCTTGCCTGGGTTGGTGTCCAAATCTGTCCTCTGAACTTCCACTGGTGTGCTGTCCGTCTCATCTCCCAGCATGTATACAGTTAGTACATCAGGATGGGATTCTACACCTTCTTAGTCCATTGTCCTATATAGCACTTGTACTCTACTTAAAAACAGTACAAAACAAAAAATGAGAGAACAAACAAACAAACAAAGTCCTCAGGGACTCTTTTGCCTATAGGATCAACTTTATATTCCTAAGAAGGACATTTTCACAATCTATTTCCGGACTTGTTTACCAAGCTCATTCCTTGCTCTATCTAAGCCCACCCACTCCCACACCACCAATGGTGTCCAGCAATGATTAGTACATTGCTAGTCCAGAAATGATTAGTACTTCTTACACAGTTCTTTAAAAAACCAAAATACATTGTACCTTTGGACAGGCAGCTCCATGATGCTCTTTGCCTCTTTTCGGTCACATAGAATCCAGCCCACGTGTCACTTTCTTCCTCAGCTATAATTCCTGCATACCCTTGGACCTCACCCTATAAACCCATTGTACTTTTATGTAACACCCAAACACTTTTCACAATGATTTTTACATAAATAGCTACATTTTAAGAATTATTAATAACTCCTAAGTAATTATAGACATATCATTTAATCTAAGTATCAGTTTTCTCATTTTTAAGATGTCAATAATATTATTACCTACTTTATAGGTTTGTGAAGATTGGAGATGTAATACATGCAAAACAAGTCTAGTACACAGTAAGTGCTCAGTGAATGTTCCAAGTAACATAATGTGCTTACCTCTATTAAAAATTTTATTACTCCAGGGGCACCTGGGTGGCTCACTGGGTTAAGCCTCTGCCTTTGGTTCAGGTCATGATCTTGGTTCTGGGATCGAGCCCTGCATCGGGCTCTCTGCTCAGCGGCGAGCCTGCTTCCCCCTCTCTGTCTGTCTGCCTCTCTGCCTACTCATGATCTCTCTGTCAAATAAATAAAATCTTAAAAAAAAAAAATTACTACTCCACAAAACTGACTTTCTTGGAGAAAAGAATATTTATCTTTGTAACTGCAAGAGATCTCTTCATCCTGGCATGTAGTATGTACTCAGTACATTCTTACAAATTATTAAATTATTATTCCTTAATGTTTCTATGTCATTCATTTTAAACCTGGTGTTGTTTTCTTTTCTTTTCTTTTCTTTTTTTAGAAAGTTTGGATTATACAAATTTCAATAGTAAATTGGATGATATAATTACTAAGCAGTGATTTCAAACACTTTGGACTCCACTGCACATGATGTATACCTATAAAATAGCATCCACTCAACTATTCCGCCTTTTGTTAGAAATCTTAGTGATTACTCTTCTAGCAAGTTAATTTTGCAAGTACTAATACAACCAATTCAATTAAAAGCCTACATGTTGTTAGAGTCACCACATTACAAAAAAAGTTGCTCATTTAAGTGAAAGAATTAAATAGCCTAACATTACTAATAACAGTTTTACTCCCTTTACCCATATGGACTAAAGGAATGTGGTCTAATTTCAGCAACACAAAAACAATGAGTGGTTATTAAATACATAGGAAGGGTTCTTCTCCCCCTTTATTTCTGAGCTTGATCTGTCCGTCTGGATACCATGTTGTTAGGCTACAATAAATGGGTTATTGCCTCATAACCGCCCTCCTACTTCTGCCATGGTCTCCATCCTCCACATAGCCTACTCTCCGTGATCCTTTTAAAGCTTCTGTCATATCGCATTTCTCCTCCATTTAAAACTTTCCAGTGATTCCTATTGTACTGGGGGTAAGGCCAAAAGCTGCTCCAGCCATACTCCATGATGTTCCATAAACATCACAGGCCTATTCCCACTGCCAGGCCTCTGTCTCCATGCTTCTGCTCCCATAAAGCTCTTCACCCAGATCTCTTCATTTGCCACCTTGAATCTTTTTTTTTTTATTAAATTTATTTATTTTTTTATTTAAACATATTATATTTATTATATATTTTTAAATAAACATATAATGTATTTTTATCCTCAGGGGTACAGGTCTGTGAATCGTCAGGTTTACACATTTCACAGCACTCATCATAGCACATACCCTCCCCAATGTCCATATCCCCACCACCCTCTCCCGTCCCCCATTCCCCCAGCAACCCTCAGTCTGTTTTTTGAGATTGAGTCTTTTATGGTTTGTCTCCCTCCCAATCCCACCTTCTTTCATTTTTTCTTTTCCTATCCCCCAACCCACCCACATTGCATCTCCACTTCCTCATATCAGGTAGATCATATGATAGTTGTCTTTCTTCGATTGACTTATTTCACTAAGCATGATACCCTCCAGTTCCATCCATGTCATCACAAATGGCAAGAATTCATTTCTTTTGATGGCTGCATAGTATTCCATTGTGTATATATACCACATCTTTATCTATTCATCTGTTGATGGACATGTAGGTTCTTTCCATAGTTTGGCTGTTGTGGACATTGCTGCTATAAACATTTGGGTGCACATGCCCCTTTGGAGCACCACATTTGTATCTTTAGGATATGTACCCAGTAGTGCAATCGCTGGGTCATAGGGTAGCTCTATTTTCAGTTTTTTGAGGAACCTCCACACGGTATTCCAGAGTGGCTGCACCAGCTTGCATTCCCACCAACAGTGTAGGAGGGTTCCCCTCTCTCCGCATCCTCACCAGCATCTGTCATTTCTTGACTTGTTAATTTTAGCCATTCTGACTGGTGTGAGATGGTATCTCATTGTGGTTTTGATTTGTATTTCCCTGATGCCGAGTGATGTGGAGCATTTTTTCATGTGTCTGTTCGCCATCTGGATGTCTTCTTTGCAGAAATGTCTGTTCATGTCCTCTGCCCATTTCTTGATTGGATTATTTGTTCTTTGGGTGTTGAGTTTGCTAAGCACTTTATAGATTTTGGATACTAGCCCTTTATCTGATATGTCGTTTGCAAATATCTTCTCCCATTCTGTCAGTTGTCTTTTGGTTTTGTTAACTGTTTCCTTTGCTGTGCAAAAGCTTTTGATCTTGATGAAATCCCAATAGTTCATTTTTGCCCTTGCTTCCCTTGCCTTTGGCGATGTTCCTAGAGAGAAGTTACTGCGGCTGAGGTCGAAGAGGTTGCTGCCTGTGTTCTCCTCAAGGATTTTGATGGATTCCTTTCTCACATTGAGGTCCTTAATCCATTTGGAGTCTATTTTTGTATGTGGTGTAAGGAAATGGTCCAATTTCATTTTTCTGCATGTGGCTGTCCAATTTTCCCAGCACCATTTGTTGAAGAGTCTGTCTTTTTTCCATTGGACATTCCTTCCTGCTTTGTCGAAGATTAGTTGAACATAGAGTTGAGGGTCTATTTCTGGGCTCTCTATTCTGTTCCATTGATCTATGTGTCTGTTTTTGTGCCATCTTGAATCTTAGCTCACATGTGGCCTCATGAGGCCTTTCCTGAGTTGAGCCTATTTAAAAATTGAAATCACTACAACCTTCTTCAGAATTATCTATTTCCCTTCCCTGTTGCATTTTTAAATATAGCACACATATCACATCCTTAATATTTAATATTGTACATGTCATCACACATTACTTACTTTACTTTTTTATTTGTCTATCGCTATTCCACCACAAAAATTTTAGCTCACATCAGGCAAGGATTTTTGTCAATTCAGTTCACTTCAGTACTCCTGTGCTGATAATGTTACAGGGAGTCAGTAAATACTGATGAATGATCAATCAATAAATAAAGAAAATGCAAGAATAATTTTGTTTTAATTTAATTTGATATTTTCAGTGTCCCAAGATTCACTGTTTATGCTCCACACCCAGTGATCCAAGCAATAGGTGCCCTCCTTAATACTCACCACCAGGCTCACCCAACCCCTCACCTCCCTCCACTCCAAAATCCTGTTTGTTTCTCAGAGTCCACAGTCTCTCATGGTTTATCTCCCCCTCTGATTTCCCCCAACACTCTTCTCCACTCCTTCTCCCAGTGTCCTCCGTGTTATTCCTTATGCTCCACAAGTAAGTGAAACCATACAATGATTGACTCTCTGCTTAACTTATTTCACTCAGCATAATCTCTTCCAGTTCCATCCATGCTGCCCTCTTCTTTTCACTACATCTGTATCTTTGGGTTAAATACCCAGTAGTGCAATTGCAGGGTCATAGGGTAGCTCTACTTTTAATTTCTCAAGGAATCTCCACACTGTTTTCCAAAGTGGCTGCACCAACTTGCATTTCCACTAATGGTAGAAGAGCGTTCCTCTTTCTCCACATCCTCTCCAACACTTGTTTACTGTATTGTTAATTTTGGTCATTCTAACTGGTGTAAGGTGGTATCTCAATGTGGTTTTGATTTGAATCTCCCTGATGGCTAATGATGATGAACATTTCTTCATGTGTCTGTAAGCCATTTGTATGTCTTCTCTGGAGAAGTGTCTGTTCATGTCTTCTATCCATTTTCTGACATGACTGTCTGTTTTTGAGTGTTGAGTTTGAGGAGTTCTTTATAGATCTTGGATATCAGTGTTTTGTCTATAGTGCCATTTGTGAATATCTTCTCCCATTCTGTGGGTTGCCTCTTTGTTTTGTTGACTATTTCCTTTGAAAATGCAAGGATAATTAAGCTAAATTATCATGTTTCAAGTTTTAAGTTATCATCTGTTTTTATTAATGTATAATAATTAACATATCATTTCTACTTAGAATTGAATTAATGAATAATCAATAATAAGTTGAATGAAATCTTTGGGTAGATGTAATATTAAATAGCATATTTGGGGTCCCCTGGGTGGCTCAGTGGGTTAAAACCTCTGCCTTCAGCTCAGGTCCTGATCCCAGGGTCCTGGGATCGAGCCCCAAGTCGGATCTCTGCTCTGGTGGGGAGCCTGCTTCCTCCTCTCTCCCTGCTTGCCTCTCTGCCTACTTGTGATCTCTGTCTGTCAAATAAATAAATAAAATATTTTTTAAAAAATAGTATATTTACATAACCTTAGTTTTCGTTAAATTTTTAAAAAGATTTATTTGTTTATTAATTTATTTATTTGAGAAAGAGAGAAAGCAGAGTGGGAGGAATGGAAGGGCCGAGGGAGAGGGAGAGAGAATCCCAGGCAGACTCCTCCCTGAGCAAGGAGCCCAAGGAAGGCTAGATCCCAGGACCCTGACATCATGACCTGAGCCGAAATCAAGAGTTGGTTGCTTAACTGACTAAGCCATCCAGTTGCCTCAGTTTTTGTTAATATTTTAATGCAATCCAAGAGTCCCAGTTTTTATAAGTTAAAGACTTAAGAATGTTTATCTGACTAGACATATTTATCTATATAAGAAGAAAAACAAGTAGAGTAAAAGATTAACAAAATCTTAAGATCAGTGTTAAACTTCAAAAATTCTAATGCTTGAGGGCACCTGGGTGACTCAGTGGGTTAAACCTCTGCCTTCAGCTCAGGTCAGGATCTCAGGGTCCTGGGATCAAGCCCCACACCAGGCTTTCCACTCAGCAGAGAGCCTGCTTCCCCCTCTCTCTCTGCCTGCCTCTCTGCCTACTTGTGATCTCTGTCAAGTGAATAAATAAAATCTTTTTTTAAAAAAGACTCATTTAAATTAAAAAAAATAAAATTATAATGCTTATTACAGTTTAAGGGTGAACAATAAAAAAGGTTATCTAAAATTTTTATTAGATTTATTATAAGTGATAAAAACTTGAACCTATTTAAAGTAGACAGTTTGATATTTAAGCATATGCCTACATCTATGAAACAGTCACTAACTCAAAACAGAATACCTTCAACACCCACAAAAATTTTCTTATGGCCTTTTGTAAAAATCCCTTCCTCCTATAGCTCTCTTACCAGGGATCACATTATAGATTTGATTGAATTAAATAAATAAACCAATTTGAGGAGAATTGCCTACTTATCAATATTGAGTCTTCCAACCCATATCTTAGCATATCTCTCTATTTATTTAGGTTTTCTTTAATTTCTTTCAACAAAGTTTTATAAATTTCAGTATATAGGTCTTTCACATCTTTCGCAAGATTATTTCTTTCACATATTTTGTTCTGTTGTAAAGGATATATTTTTATATTTTCAATTTCTAATTGCTCATTTAATACACAAAATGCAATTTTTATATGTATTTTATATCTTACAGCATTGCTAACTTTACCTATTAATGGCTTAACTTTTTAGTAAATTACATTACATTCCTTACATAGACAAATATGTCATCTTCAAACAAAAATTCTTTAACTTTTTTTCATTCCAATTTGAATGCCTTTTCTTCTCCTTGCCCTATTCCATTAGCCAGAGCCTACAGTATAACATTGAGTAGAAGTGGTGTGAACAGACTTGCCTTTTCCCTGATCTTAAGGAGAGTAATTAATTCAGTTTTAATCATTAATATGAAATTAGTTGAGGTTTTTCATATAATTTGTACCATGTTAAGCAAGCTTTCTTCTATTCCTGTTTTGTTGAATTTTTTGTTTTATTTTATTTTATTTTATTTTATTTTATTGGTCTGAAAAGTGTCCCATGCTCTTCATAGTTCTGAAAGAGTTTGTGGAGAGTGAGCATTTCTTTGTAATTGGTAAATTTCATCAGTGAAGACATCTGAGCTTGAATTTTTCTTTTTTGAGAAGGCTTTTAATCTATAAATTCAATGTCTTTAATAGATAAAATGATATTTGAGCTATTAAATATGTAGTCTCCATGGAACTTTGGTAGCTTTTGTCTTTGAAAGAATTTGTCCATTTCATACAGGTTGTTGGCTTTGTTGTCATAGAGTTAGCTATAATATATTTTATTAAACTTTCAACATCTATAGAATCTACAGTGATCTTACTTCTCTTGGTTCCAGTATTAGTAACTCATGTCTTCTCTTTTTCTCTTCATTTTATTTTTCTAATTCTTCATTATTTCTGTTCATTTTGGATAATTTCTGTTGCTGTGTCTTCAAGTTTGCCATCTTTTCTTCTGTGGTGTTTAATCTGTCCTTTCTAGTACATTTTTCATTTCACAAATTGTAATTTTCATCTCTAGAAATTCAATTTTCAGTCTTTTATTTCCTTCGTGTTTACTTAACTATTTTATTAAATGGAATATAATTCAT
The DNA here is from genome assembly GCF_009829155.1 of Mustela erminea. Classification (NCBI taxonomy): domain Eukaryota; kingdom Metazoa; phylum Chordata; class Mammalia; order Carnivora; family Mustelidae; genus Mustela; species Mustela erminea. The sequence goes on along the minus strand of NC_045617.1, from coordinate 104,541,951 downwards.
AGCAACTATCTTAATACTTTTGTAACATTTACATAAATTCTGCATCAGTTTCAAGTCATTGTTTTTTGTTTTTTTTTTCCTGATTATTGATCATATTTTACTGCTCCTTTGCTTGACTGGTATTTCTTAACTGATTGTTAGACATTATGAATCTCATCATAATAAATGCTGGATATTATTCTGGAATGGTCTTAAGTTACTTGTAAACTGATCCTGCTGTGTCCTGCTTTTGAAGCTTTATTAGGGAAGACCAAAACACTATTTAATCTAGGGCTAATTATTCCCCACTACTGAAACAAAACCCTTTTGAGCTCCCTACCCAATATCCTGTGAACTGAGTTTTTTAGTGTGGTTTGTCAGCCTCCACTTCTGGTTCCATATGAGCAATACAGACTGTTCCCAGTAGTCTTTTCTTGTGGTTGTTTTCTTGGCCCCAGATAGTTTCCATTCACACAGGCACTGTAAAGAACTCTGTTGAATACCCAAAAGGGATTCTCCTCAGATTTTCAGAGTTGTCTGTTTTTGTAGCTCTTCATTACTCTTTCCTGGGAATTCTAGACTCCTTGGTCTCCCTGAACTCTTAATAGTGTCTCTGTAACTCAGGGAGTTTCTGGACTTTGTTCAGATTATTTACTCCTCTCTGTGCCTTGGCATGAATACTTTCTCAAGACAATATACTCTAGAGCTTACCCCATTTGTTTCTCATCACTCAGGGATCACTATTCTAAATTACCTGAAGTCCAGTGTTTTGAAACTGTTGGGTTTTTTATATCTATCTACCTATCTATCTATTTCTACTTTTGTGTTGTTTTGTTTTGTTTTCAGATGGGGAGGTAATTCTGTTTTCAGTTACCCCATCTTGGTTTGAATCAGAAGTTTCTACAAATAGATTCTTAAAAATTATAAACAATAGAATAATGAATAGGCTGTTCAGAAAAGAGGTGTTCATATAAATATTCACTGTGAGATACAATTTTTTACCCATATAGGTGGCAAATAAAAAAAAAAGATGGTAACAAGTATTATTAGTAAAGTTGCAGAAAATGAGCATTTAATATCCTGTGGCTAGATAGTTGTGTGAATAATACAAGCCATTTTGAAAAGCCTGGCTGTGTGCATTAAAATTTTCTTAAAAATAACACATAATTTGACACAATGATTCCTTTTCAGAGAATTTAAACTAGGAATGAAAAGAAACCATGTAATAAAATGATAATCATAGCATTGTAGTGACAAAACAGTAGAAAAACTTAAACATCCATAAATAGAAGAATGATCAAATGTATTAATAAATCACATGTATGCTATGAAAACTTATGGAAGACTAATTAGCTACTCTACAAACATTGAGTTCTTTCATTGGCCCTGAGAAATGGCTATGTTCAGTTAAAAGAGAAACTTGCCAAGCAATATGAATAATAATATAATAATAATAATATTTTCAAATAGAAAAAAAATTAAAGAACCATAGAAATATAAGTGAAAGGATAAACCCTATCCTATTTATTTTGACCTTCAGGAGGATGTGTTGAAGAGGTGTCATGGATAGGTTATTAACTTTGTAAAAAAATTATTAATATTTTTATCATATTACTTGCTACACTAAATATTCCTTTAAAAAATAAAAACAACAATTTAAAAATCCCAAGAATGTTACCAACCACTGTCCAATATAATTGCTGAAATACACAGATACAATTGAAAGAAAATCAATAAAGAAGGCCACTTTAATGTGTATGTAATGAAATGCAAGAATTTAACAGAAATATTTTATTTGTCTAAGATCACAAGAGAAGTTACCTCGTTAAATGAATGAGATAAGAACACTCACTGAGAGGTACCATTTAACATTTATTATAAAAACAAGGCACTGGAAATGAAAGGGATATTTGATAGTACTTTAACATATCCCATAGCTTTGGCCTGTGTTGCTCATTGCCCAAGGATATTGCCATGCAGTTTAAGATGAGACTAGTGATTGGAACTGATAATCTGGTACTTTATGTCTTTCTTGTTTATTCATCTTTCCTAAATGAATCAAATTTAAAATTTTTGTCTTGAAAATTTATTTCTTTTAAACTTTTCTTTGTCATTTGAGTTTTTTTTTTTTTTTTTTTAATATATCTGGCTTGGAAATAGGTAATGCCACTGCCATCATTCTCCACCCCCACACCTCCCCCCTCCCACCAAAAAAAAAAAAAAACATTTGAATTTATGTTGACATTTTACTAATTTTTCCTTTTATGGAATAATTTGCATGAGTATCCTCTTTCGTTGTGTTTCATTTTACTTTTCTTCCAGCTTCATTTATACAAAAACTTTTTTTAAAAAGATTTTGTTATTTTAAAGAGAGAGAGAGTGTCAGCATAAGTGGAAATGGCAGGGAAAGGGAGAAAGAAGCTCAGGCAGACTCTGCACTGAGCACAGAGCCCCGATACAGGGCTGGATCGCATGACCTTGAGATCATGACTTGAATGGAAACCAAGTCAGATGCTTAACCGACTGCACCACGCAAGGGCCCCATGCAAAACCTTTTAGTCACTTTCTGTTGTTATTTTATTGGTCTTCCTTAGACTCAATTTCATGCTGATGATATCATGTTCACCAAGTCTAAATAAACTAGCTCTGGCTGTGGACTCTTCAAGGATTGGAGCTTTTCCAGATATTCAGTTAAGAATAAGCTGCAGACTTGGTTGTTGGCTAAATGTACTTAAAAAGAAGCAGCCTGAAACTGACTCATGGCTATGAATCTTCCTGAATTTGTCAAATCCGGGTTTGCCTACATGTTCTCCCCCAAGGCCTTAACCTTCCAAGGATAAATATAGTCAAAACCAGATTTATTGTATTTCATAATTTAGATTCTCTACCACTTTAGAAAAATAAAGGATAAAATGTATTCACATACAATCAACACCTGAGGATTTCTTTTTACCTAAAATTCTTCTAAGAAATAAAATGATATAACAGACTTGCCTTATCATTTCAAATACGTGGTACATCAGAATAGGGCATCCTGTAACCTGCATGGGAAAAATAATAGCTAACATTTATCACATGCTCAGTGTGTGCTAGACACCATCTTAAGCAATTTACATATGTTTACTTATTTAACCCTCCCAACAGCCATACTATTTTGTTTATTACTGTTATTAATCTCATTTTATAGATTGAACATTTAGGCCCCGAAAGGCTTAGCATTTACATTAAGCCACACAGATAATAAATGTTATTGCCTGAATCTGACCCAGGCAGTAGGACCACCCAGTCACATTCATAATTGCTACATGATATTGTCTCTCCAGAGTCCAATAAAGACCATTTTACTTTTTGCTCATAGTTTTAAAACTTAATTCTTCTAAATATTGGCATGGCACCTAAAAATATCATGAAATCAAACAACTAAATGCTACCACTGTACAGTAATGCTACAATCATGTTTTTGTCTCCTTTAAGCTCTTTGGGTCTTGTATCATTTTTTTTTTTAAGTAGAAATTGATTTTTGTTCCAACTCAAAATACATAAAAATAGATTTTTTTTTCACACCACTGTTAGAATTGTGAAAGGGGAGAGAAAGGTACTGAAGTGATATTTCACCCATACAAACCTCTGAAACACACAGTGATGGGATCCACACGGAAAATACCAGTCTTACAGCCCCCGGAGAGAGGGAAGGTCTTTTCTTATTTCTCAGGCAGGCCGTAGTTTACAAAGTTTGGAAAGGTGTGATGGTTTAGTAGTTACTCGTTTTAGATCTTAAGCCACAGTGATCAGGACCAGAAATCATTCATAACAAGGAAATTAGACCAAAAAAACAACCTTTTGGAAGAGAAGACTAAATGAAAGATCACATCATAGTCATATTTCTACAAATAGACGTTATGCAAAAACTAGCCAGTACATCAGAGCTAGGGAAAAAAAGTGTGTGTCGGGGGGTCTTATGAATTGGCTGGTTTACATGAATAATTCTGACATAACAGTTTCATCTAATCACACTGTGAATTTAGATCTCATCAAGCAGTCAATTTCCAACATACTGACAAATAACTATGCTGTCATTTATTGCCCATATTGTTATAATGCAAGCTACTCAACCCCATTTCTCCATGCCCTGAGTCACACTTCTGCTGCGCTTGCTAACCCTTTCCTGACTTCTTTAGCTATCTTTTGTATTTCTAAACATTTTTGCACAATCACATATTTTATGTAAACCTCGGGCTGCTATGTGTTCTGCTTTTCTATTTACTGGTCCTTGCCCTCGGTTTTAATTGTCTTTGTAAGTGCCTACAGTCATGTACACATAAATGCATACTGTCCAGATACACAAGCATGTAAATGAACATGTGTAAGAATAACATGTGGTTACCTAGACACTCCCAGTATCAGTTGAGTTGTCTTCACATCTGCAGAAATGGAGTCAGGTTTTAAGTCCGTTTGGAGATAAGAAAATAGATAGTTGAGGGGCACCTGGGTGGCTCAGTTGTTAAGTGGCTGCCTTCGGCTCAGGTCATGATCAGGGTCCTGGGATCGAGCCCCACATCGGGCTCCCTGCTGAGCTCCCTGCTTCTCCCTCTCCTGCTCCTCCTGCTTGTGTTCCCTCTCTTGCTATCTCTCTCTGGCAAATAAATTAAAAAAAAAAAAAAAAAGAAAATAGATAGTTGAGAGAAGAAAGGTGACTTAGCCAAACTAGAGCTCAGAATTCCTATTTCCAGGCCCAGAAAGTATCCTATCCAATTTATACATTTATTTATATCACCTGCTAGCTAGTAGCAATTTATTAGTCAAACAGCTGCCATACACGTTTTACAGAATTGTCAAACACACACGTCCTCCACCACCACCCGTAACACCACCACCAGCAGCAGCAATAATACCAGCTTGGCAACAAGGGCAATGTGACATCCTTGGATTTCTTTTTCTGTTTTCAGAAATAACACAGGGGGGTTCCTGGGATGCCTCAATCAATTGAGCATCTGGCTTCCGCTCAGGTCATAATCCCAGGGTGGTGGGATTGAACCCCACGTCAAGCTCTTTGCTCAAATCTCCCCACTCTGCCCCTCTCGCTGCTCATTCTCTCTCTCTCTCTCTCTCTCTCTCTAATAACTAAATAAAATCTTAAAAAAAAAAGCCACAATGATTCAGAAGGATGGCCCCCATACGCCCCATGATAATGTGGAGATCAAAGGACTTGGAGCTCTGATTCAGAAATCTATGGTCCTTTGACTGCAACATGCTTAATTTCTAGAATAGGTCCAGGCTGACAGGTTCTCAGACCTGGAAGAAACTAAAAAAGGAATAATTTAACTGGGATAAAGATGAGGGATGTAAGGCATTTAAATGTTTTTACCACGAAATCCTGGTTGTGATTTGCCTCACATTCATCATTTAACCTCTGAGTCTGCAAATGGGGGTAATAATCCTCCAACCCTCCATCATTCACCAAGGTGCCATAAAGATGAATTTGGTCTGCTCCTGATGCACTTACGGCTCCTGACAGATTGGCAGTGCATAACAGAGGAGCTTTCAGTAGCCTCCTACCTCTTGTGATGAGCAAAGAAAAAATTGGGTAGCACCATGATTTTTGAAGCTTGCATAAATTGTTTCACCTTGATGAATATTGTCTTTATTTCCTAGCATCATGCTATCAAAATAATACCCTGATTGGTTTTTTAATAAACTTGATTCTGAGAGCAGTTTTAGGTTCACAACAAAATCGAGCAGAAAGTGCAAAGAGTTCTCTTTTATCCCCTGGCCTCACATATGCGTAGCTTCCCCCACTGTCCACCTCCGTTACTGGAGTAGCATATTTGTCACAACTGATGAACCGACATCGACATATTATTGTCCCCTAAAGTCTATCGTTTACATTAGGGTTCACACTTGGTGGTGTACATTCTATGGCTTCTGATACGTGTATAACAGAGTATTGCTATACATGAAATGTTTACCCTCCCCGCCCCCAAATTCATATGTTGAAAACCTAACCCCAAGATGATGGTGTTGGGAGGTTGGACCTTTGGGAGGTGATTAGATTATAGTGGTGGAAGCCGCGCGAATGGGATTAGTGTCTTTGTAGAAGAGACTCCAAGAAAAAAGATGGTCTGTAAACTAGAGAAGGCAGGCCCTCACCAGACACTTAATCTGCCGGCACCTCGTTCTTTTTTTAGGTCCCAGTCTCTTGAACCATGAGAAATAAATTTCTGTTCTTTATAAACTGCCCAGTCCTATGGGTATTTATTATAGCAGCCTGAGCAGACTTAGAGCCACCTCCACCATTGCACTATTCTATAAAATAGTCTGACTGCCTTAAAAATCCTCTGTGTTAGTGTCCCCTGGGTGGCTCAGTTGCTTAAGCAACTGTCTTTGGTTTAGGTCATGATCCCAGAGTCCTGGGATTGAGTCCCACATTTGGAGTCCCGGGATCAAGTCCCACATCAGGCTCCCAGCTCCATGGGGAGTCTGCTTCTCCCTCTGACCTCTCCTCTCATGCTCTCTCACTCTGTCTCTCTCTCTCTCAAATAAATAAAATCTTAAAAAAAAAAAAATCTTCTGTGCTCCACCCAGTCACCCCTTCCTCCCCTTTCTACCCCTGGGAACTACTGATCCTTTTATTATCTCCATAGTTTTGCGTTTTCCGGAATGCCATATAGTCGGAATCAGATAGTATCTAGTCTAAAGCTGCTACAAGCATGTGTGCAGGCTTTTGGGCTGACCTAAGTTTTCAAATCCTTTTGTAAATACCAAGGAACAGGATGGCTGGATGGTATGGTAAATGTATATTTGCTTTCATAAGAAACTTCCAAACTGTCTTCCAAAGCAGCCGTACCATTAAGTATTCCCCCCAGCTATAAATAAAGGTTCTTATTGCTCCATATCCTTGTCAGAATTTAGTGTTATCAGTGTTTTGAATTTTTGTCATTTTAATAGGTACATGGCCAAAAATTGTTTAAACTAAGAATTACCTACTGGTATATGATGCTGACCCTGTTTTCATATGCTTTTTTCTAATCTGCATTGTCTATTCATATTTTTTGTTTATTTTTTAATCAAGTTGCTTATTTTCTTATGATTGAGTTTTGAGGACCCACTGTGTATTTTGGATAACAGTCCTTTATCAGATGTGCTTTTGCAAATATTTTTTCCCACCCTGACTTGTTTTCTCTTTGTCTCAAAATCCTGATTGATTTTTTAAATTTACCCTGCATTATTTTTCAGATTATTTATTAGCTTTCCAATCAGTATTTGCATTTGATTCCGAGCACAAAACTTCTTTGTAGGGGCCCCTGGGTGGCTCAGTCAGTTAAGTGTTCTAGTCTTGATTTCAGCTCAGGTCATGATCTCAGGATCTTTGAAGAGAAGGCATCTGCTTGTCCTTTTCCCTCTGCTCCTCCACCACTCTCTCTTTCTCCCTCTCAAATAAATAAATAAAATCTTAAAAAAAAAAAAAACTTTCTTTGTAAAGCTTAGTTAAGCAGGAGTTGGCAATTCTTCCAGTATTTATTTGTATATGTAAATGCAATTACATTCTAAATAGGATAAAACAGAAGATGAGATAGCTAGGAAGTTTGCTGGCGTCCCAGAACTTCAGTTGTGTTGCAAGTAATTTAGAGAAATAGCAAAAGCAATTTGGTGAGAGTTGAATTCCCTGCTTTCACACGCACACCTTCTCTTATACACACATCAATAATTTAGAACAATAAAGGTCTTTAAAATAATAAAGTTATACAAGTATCGTTTAAGCTTTGTAGAAGAAGACTGTATGAGAATCCCTCATATCAAAGTCTAAACCTCAATATGGCTGACTTGCAAGGATCAGGCTAATTAAGTTGAGAATTAAGTGTATTTTAGAAACCCATGAAAATCAGACCTCTTGGAAGAATGTTTTTGTTCGTTATAAAATCAAGACTTGGTTATGTATTTCTAATCTATAAATTGTCTGGAGGGTGATAAAGGAAAGAGAACCATAGATCTGCTCTGTACTTACTGATGCTTTGGAAGCAATATCCGTGATAGTGCAGAAGACAGCCAATTAATGGCTTTTGTGGTTTGCTAAATGCCTGAGTAAAGTTGAGGTGTTTAATAACCACAAAAGCCCTTTACTGCCACTAGAGTCCTAAGATTCCAGTAGCAATTCATATTCTCGACCAGCATTAAAGCTGGTACAACAAACCAGAGTGTAAATCTCTTTTTAAAGCATTTTCTTTCTCCCTCCAGAGGAGTTGTTGGTACTATTTTTTAATTTCTTTTTGTTTCAATGACTTTGCAGTAAAGAAGTACATGAAATGAGAAGGTTTGCAAAGCAAAGTATCATTTGAGTATGTGTTTTGTGAAGAAATTATTACATAAAGAGACAAAAATACAGCTACATTTCCACGTGCACACAGCACCCGAATCATCTGTATTTCGATTCTGCAGTAGGAAAGTAAAAATTGAGTAGTCTGTCCTCCTTTTGATATCCATGGCAGACTTCTTCATGAGGAAGTCTTGTGGAGATAGCTCGGGCATTATTTAACTGAATTATTTTGACCACTTTTTTATTTTCTACAGAAATAGAGCCAGAAATGACTTGTTCAAAGGCCCGAATCTAGTTTAAGAGCAAAACTTGAATTCTGCCCTCATTCCAACCTTCATTGTCTCAGGTCCAGATGGCTCTAAAAGTCCCCTCCAGTAACTGAATTTCTGTAGAAGAAGTGAATGACATTCCTCTGACTTCAGTCCCTCATCCACATTCCTGAGTGATCCTTCCAAAATCTGTCCATGCGGATGCCATTCTGTGAGTACTCATTATCCTGAGACCCAAACCTCCGCTCTTCCAACCTGCATTCTCCACACACCCTTCTACTGTCTACCTCAGACGTGAGGCTTTAGGGAAATTGCTTTATTGACTATTCTACCCCATCACTTTTTTTCGTCACTTTTCATGACTTCATATGTTCAAATCTTCCTGGATCGTTCTTTTTCACCTCTACCAAATTTCCACCTTTCTTTCTGATCCCTAAATGACTTCATGTAAGGACATTTATGTTTCCTCTTATGAGAAACAGATCATGTCTTTTGCATTTATTTATTTATTTATTTGTTTGTTTAGTAAGCAGGGTTTTTAAAGACAAGCTATCCATATGGGATAGAATCACATCACACTTTTTTAAAAATCCCAATTTAGAAAGGCTTCTTGGGGCACCTGGGTGGTTTAGTGGGTTAAAGCCTCTGCCTTCAGCTCAGGTCATGATCCCAGGGTCCTGGGATCGAGCCCCGCTTCAGGCTTTCTGCTCAGCAGGGAGCCTGCTTCCTCCTCTCTCTGTCTCTGCCTGCCTCTCTGCCTACTTGTGATCTCTGCCTGTCAAATAAATAAATAAAATCTTTAAATAATAATAATAATAAATGAATGAATAAATAAAAATAAAAAGTCTCCTTGTTTACAAATAACATTTGCTTTCCTTTTTTAAGAATAGAGAGAGATGAGGGAAACACATCCACTATCTTTCTCATGCTATCTCTCTTTAATAAATCTTTTAAAAAAGACAAACTACCAGTTATTTCACTTCCATTTAAAAACTACCTAGGCCATCTATTATACTAAGAATAAAGCCAAGAAGAGCCAGCATGGTCTGCCTTCCGCCTACTTACCAGACCTCTCTCATGCTCACTAAATTCTTGACATATGTGCTCTAGAATTCTGTCCGTTCCTTAAGGAGACTCAGCTTCTTCCTGGCTCATGGCCTTTGCTTTCCAGCCACCTGAGAGACTAGCGATTCAGATCCTTCTCTATAAGGCTTCTTTACACTCAGGTCTCAGTTCGTAGGTTATCTCTTCAGGAAGGCTGTGCCTGACATCCCATCTAAACCAACCTTTCCAAGCAGCCCCTCGGTCATGTTGCCCTCTTCCTTTTTATCATAGCATATTACCATCTGAAATGAGCTCACATTTTCCTGGTTCATTTTTTTGTGGTCTGTTTCCCCATTTTAGAAGATAAGCTCAAGGAGGGCCATTTTGTTCACTATATTTGCAGCACTTAGAACAAATATATAAACAAATAAGCATATTTTCTATATTAATACTGTAGTGGTACTATATTTAATAATAATATACTTTTTCACCGAAGAATGCAATAGTCCCAGATGCTCCCTTCCTGGCTCCTGGCCTTGTAGGTTTGTACAAGTTCCGTAGAAATCCTGCTTTCTGTCCCTACCTGTGAGTGGTATGAGTCTGTGCTGATGGTAACCGAGGCAAAGGACAGAAGCATTGTAGATAGTATGAGGATGTTGTTTGATGCTGCAATTCATAGGAAATAAAGCAAAACTGAAGTTCCTTTGGCCGGTCTCCACCTCTTGAGAGCCTATAATGTCTCCCATTGGGATGAAAACAAACCCAAGAATAACCTTCATTACAGAACATAGAACTAATGTTGTTGGATCCCAGAGCATGTTCTTTATAGAACAATTAAATGGTTGCCTTCTTTCAATCAAAGTTTGCAGAATAAATCTTAAAAGAGAGTGAGAAAGGGATGAGGGAAAGTTATTTATTTTAGGATTTTATTTATTTACTTATGAGAGAAAGAGCATGAGTGGGGGGAGAGGCGGAAGGAGATGGAGAAACAGGCTCCCTACGGGACAGGAAGCTGGACGTGGGGCTTGATCCCAGCCCCCTGGGATCACAACCTGAACCCAAGGCATACACCTAACCAACAGAACCACCCAGGCTCCCCATGAATGCTAATTCTTAATACTACTACACCCTTGGTTTTGATGAAAGGGCTTGACAGACACGAGTAATTTGGTAGGGAAACCGAATGGTCTTGAAGTACCTGATATTGGACGTGATTCCAAGAAAGCAGGCATTACCTTTACTCTTTGAGATGCAGGGTTAGAGATGGAAGAGATCCAAGAGATCCTCCTGAAAGGAGCCCTGGAAATGGCCCATCAGTCCCATGTTTTTTGAGAGGATCTGGTGGCTTCCTGCAGCGAATCCTTTCTACAGAAAGATTGGTTCAGACAACCTGCGGTATATGTTCATTGTGTGGAGAAGGAAAGAGGGCTGCCTGACTTAGTGGATTCCAGTGCCCCTGAGGAGCACCATGTAGATGGCAGGTGGGATTAGGGAATCTTGGGAGAAGTTTGAGAACAGAGAGGTGTGCTGTCCCCTTCAGAGGAGAAGCCAGCATGCTGGCTGCTCTGCACGGGCCCATGGCAACAGAGAACCCAAGTCGTCGTCGCTCGGCAATCTGCCCAGCACAGAGAGGATGCAACTCAAGACCCATTCAGAGGCAGAACAAACCCACCCACAGATTAGTGAATACAGCTGAGAGTCCATTAAAGAGCCTTAGTCAGTTGAGGAAGAGAAATCCAGCCAAACAATTCAACAGAGGTTTTTTATTGATGCAGAAGCAGTGGAAGCAAGGAAAGGAAGGAAGGACGTGCACCTCACTCCTCTAACTCTAAACCTGTGTTCTTTTACACCTTGCAATTCTAATTTATTTCATGAGGATATGTGAGAACTTTCACATCATATTTTGATGCATCTTCCAATACTCCTTCATTGTATTGCACTCATATATCACAAGTCAATTCTTCAGCTACTGACCAGGGAGCTAAAGTCTTTCATCAGGTGTTTGTTGGCTTCCTCTCCCGAGTACTTGGTAGCGGAGCTTCCAATACAGCGTTTGGAAAAGCAGCACTTTAATTATTTGTAATGACTACTCTACTGTAATACCATTACATATTCAGGAAGGGTACCATGGCAAGGATTTTTTAAAGGATTAAATGTGGAAGGAACTGGTAGCTGCAAGCCAAACAAAAGGATAACTTTAAACAAAAGAAAAAAAGGGGCATGTACAGCATATTTTATACTCAAAAAAGCTTCAAAAAAGTTGCCATGGCTGAGTAGGATGTTGTTTTCCTGGTTAAAAAACACAGAAGGAATCATTACAGTATTTTCATTTGGGGAAAAACAAAAAAATACTTCTAGGAGAGATTTTTCTCATGAGCCACCTATATACTCTTCTTAGTTAATACTTTTCTATCGAAAACAGAAATGTAAGGGCACCTGGATGGCTCAGTCAGTTAAGCGTTTGACTCTCAATTCTGGCTCAGGTCAGGATCTCAGGGTCATGGGATAGAGCCCCCTGTCGGGCTCTGTGCTCCGTACAGAGTCTGCTGGACATTCTCTCCCTCTCTCTCTGTCTGATTCTCCGCCTACTTGTGATCTCTCTGTCAAATAAATAAATCAATCTTAAAAATAAATAAGTAAATAAAACAAATGTAGAATTCGACATTCTACATAAAAAGGTGGCAGCTACTAAAAACATCTTTGTGGCAGCTACTAAAAACATCTTTATAATATCAGGAATAAATTATTATTTAAATCAACAAAAAGAAAAATGAATTGAGCATACACTGATTCAGAGCATATTAAGGAGGCTTCTCTCCTTGCCTAGAAAGAACGTTTCATGAACAGGTGCAGAGATCTAGTCATCTGGAGGGATTTGAGGCCTGTGGTTCAGGGACGTTTTTCCACTGTGTCTACAACACCAACATCGATGTCTGGAACTTGTATGCTGCTCAGAAATACACTGAATAAATAAAATGATGATTTTTTTTTTAAGATTTTATTTATTTATTTTACAGACAGATCACAAGTAGGCAGAGAGGCAGGCAGAGAGGGGGAGGGAAGCAGGCTCCCTGCTGAGCAGAAAGCCCAATGCAGGCCTCGATTCCAGGACCCTGGGATCATGACCTGAGCTAAAGGCAGAGGCTTTAACCCACTGAGCCACCCAGGTGCCCCAAAAATGATTTATTTAGCAAAACTCCATTAAGCACTTAAAAAAATCTAGTTGGTTAGGTGCATTACTATCTTAATATGTAAATTTTCTATGTCTGGGTGAAGTCCCAGAATTACAAGGTTATTAATAAAAAATCACCCACATGTGCCATAGTCTATCAACTATGCACAGAATAATGTTTTTCATGCATGGAATTTGCACTCTTCTCTAAATGTATCCTTATCATGATGATTTCTCTGTTAAAAAGAGTTTGGATCCATTGGATCGATGGTTCCAAACAGAACATTAGTTCTGTGTTAGCCTAGAGTTTGTTTGTTTTTTGTCTTCATAAATTAAGGTAGATATATGCCAAAGTATTGAATCAATGCCTATTTCAACTTAAAATTCAGAAAGAGCTCCTGTCTCATGTGTGCAGTAAAGTTACCAAGGAATTTTGCTGAAGAAAATAGGGTTATTTTGGCTCTATTTAAATAAATGGAACTTGGTATTTTTAGAATGACAATCCAAATCTTTCATTTGCCATTATTTAAATATTTATCTCCTACCCTAAATCTAACTTGAGGTAGTGGCTGATTTTATAAGCCAGGATGGGTGAAGTTATAACTCCAAATACACAAGTCAAATACATTGAAATACATGAATCCTTCAGTGCTCAATCAAAAGGTCTTGGCTCCTAGAGCTCATCTATCAGTCACCAGTGTTTGCAAATGTTTAATAAAATAAGATAGAAAATAAGTCAACTGTCCTGCAAAATATCTGCCTGAAATCTATATAGATATTGTCTTATTTGATGATTTTTATGTAGTGCACAATATGAGTTGGTAATGGGGAAAAATGAGAAAGCTTTCTTGAGTGACAGAAATTGTCTTCACTAGCAGTTCAAGATACAAAGTGCACGTTTTTACTTTGTGATATTCTACGTCTTTTGGCGAACAAGCTTTATAAAGCCTTTATCTAGACCTTATGCAGAGTCATGCACCGAACAGATTCTTAATAAATCTGAATCGACTGTTCTTTGACCACATTTTGTTAATGAGGTTTCCTGGTACCATGCCTGGGCTGATTAAAACTCACCCCGTGTTGGCTAAGCGCTGTTATCTAATAGCCTAAGATGTTTTGCTAAATAATATCCAGCACAGCACTAGTTGTTTTCCGAAAGAGCTTCCTACCCAGTCTAATTCAGCTACAGATTTGATATTGGCACAGGACCCATTACCTCCCAGACTTTCTTGTTTATTACTCTGGTGAAAGTGCCCTAACCTAATTGTTTGTAGGGGCTGAGGAAATCCCAGGTCTCTTTGTCATGGCCCAGCCAGGTTACAGTCTGCATTTCATTCTCCCCTGATGTCGTCTGACAGTCTTGGCCTTGGTAGAGCTGAATATACGTTCACATGTTACCAGTGGTTATAATCACAGTTTTAAATGTGCAGCACCAGTGCCCATCAGGGTCTCAGAGGAGGGAATTTGGCAGGAGAATGGTCCCTCACTGTGCCCCCAGGTAGCCTATCCACACCTGTCATCACCTGGCATCTATAGGCAAGTGAAATAATCTTCCCAATTTGTATGTGGGCATCATGCCATCCTAACAGATGGACATGAGTGTATGTAACTGGGAAATTATGCATATACATTAAATATGCAGACTATGAGCATGAGTCCTTTCTAGGAACATCCAAACATCTGTCTGCTCTGAGCTTTTGTGTATACTGTTTACACCATATGCCGTCACAGTGGGAGGGCCTTGTCGGAGAGGCAAAAAGGAGCACGCATGAATTTCAGGGAAATTATTTCATAGGGCTAATTTGCCTCATCCTGAGCAAAAGGAACATGTAACAAGTATTGTGAATATCTTTTTTATTATTTCAAGGGGGCGATTTTTAAATTTTGGAGGCAAACAAGCAACATTTTTGGACATTATAGGAAAAATAAAATTAAAATTTGAATCAATCCTAAAAATGTTTTTGTATATGTGTGTGTTATTTAAGCCTTGATAGATTCATTTAAAAGTTCAATGTTTCAATCCCTTCTATCTGAAACAAAGCTGCAGATCAAACCCATCAGCATTTGTAAAGCGCCTTATAACTCATCTTCAAGGCAAAGGGTATTTTTAATGTGTGTATGATTTATTTTTAATGTGTGTATGATTTATTTATTGCTGGTATACCCAAAGCTGTAAAGCATTCTCTATTATTTGAAGTGTAAAATCCCAGTAATTTTGAATCTTATCTAAAATAATATTAAGGTTCATCTGTAAGTATAACTCATTTTTTTCTAGACATTTATTTTCTTCTTTCTTTAAAATATGGGTAAGTTTTATTTAAAAAATTTTGTAATATTTCTGTTTCACATACCAGTTAAATACATAAGATTTTATTTTTATATTTATTATTTTATTATTATTTTATTTATTATAAATAATATGTTTATATCATGTTTATTTGTTAAAATATTTATTTTATTATTTATTTATCTCAAATAACTGGAAATTATTTTTTCCATTTTTGTTCATCCTGAATTGTCATAACTTAACCTTTCTTGGTCCCTTATGAACTTTTTCACATGCTTAGGGAATTATTTTTCTATCTCTATCTCTTTCTCTCTCAAAGGTCTTTTAATATCAAATAGGAAATAAAAAATACTAAAATAATATAAAATGCAAGTTATCATAATTACTACTTATAAACTTATATCTTTACTTTTCAGTGAATGTATGTGCTAGCTAATTGAGTGCTAACATTAAAAATGCCATAAAACTACAACCACCCATTCATAGTATAATTATTTTATGACTGCAGAACCTTAGAACTCAGTACCACTCAGATGAACTATGTGGTGATATTTTTTTTTAATAAGATAACATTTATAAGGTAAATTTGGAATGTTTTGTTTACTTGTATCTTTAAGGTTCTATATAACTGAAAAAAATGATTTTATATAACTGAAGAATCAGCAAAACATGCCATAATTAAATGTTCAACTGGATATACAATTTTCAGGTAGACTTATGTTCTAGTTATGAAAGATTAATTCAAAATTAGATCTGTGCTTACTGAAGACTGGAAAAAGCACTATAATATAAAATTACAGATTTAGGGTTTAGAAAATTATATTTATGTTATAAAAATAATCCACAGACTATATTCAGCCTAGAAAATATTTAGTATCAAGTATCCTTACCTGTGGGCATTAAAAATGTTCTCTTCCATATTTATTTGCAACATGTAGATGCTTCATTACTATAAATGCAGTGGTGTATATATTTTGAGTATCTAATTAGAAGAACTTGAGTTTATTAAATGACCTTGTCTTTTAATATTTAATAATCCACATACTGTAGTTAATAAGTTAACTGACATCTTCAGTGATACAAATTTACATTAACAGTATGTTTAGAAAAGTTTTATCACTGCATTATTTTACTAATCTCTTATGCAATCTTTGTGCTAATATTTTATTATCACAAATATGTGTGGATGACATTCAGATTTACTCTCCCAACCCAGATCTGAATTTCTAAGATAACCCTTAATGTCACTTTGACATTTTAAACCTTAGGTAATTGAAATCAACTACAAGGGATGCCAGGATGGCTCAGCTGGTTAAGTGTCTACCTTCAGCTCAGGTCATGATCCCGGGGTCCTGGGATAGAGTCCTGCATCTGGCTCAAGTCTGAATTACCTCTCCCCCTGCCACTTCCCCACACTGAGCATGCTCTCTCTCTCAAATAAATAAAATCTTTTTTAAAAAGACCAAATACAAATTCTCTACCTCTAAGCCTTTTTTCCCCCCTAATTTCTTCTTTTATCTGGTTAATGTTCTACTTCTAGTCATCTCTACAGTTAAAAATGTCTTTTGTCCCTACCTTTCCCAATCATATCATTCACTTACCAGTAGAAGACTCCTAAATTTTTTTGTGGTTGCCCATATTCTCTCTCTCTTAACCCACCACACACCTGCACACACAGATTTTCATTGTTGCTGCAGTTTATCTGAGCCAACCACATTGTTCTGGTCTCCTGCCCAAGATATGGCTTGTGTCTGTCCACTCCATGACTCTTTCATATTGTCCTATTAAGTGAACTGTCAAAAAAATTGCCATTCATTGCCAATCATTGGCAATATGCCATTCATTTTTTTTAAAAATATCAATTACTACCGTTTTTGGTAATCAATAACCGGTTTCATGTTTAATCCGCATCTAACCATTTTTAAGTAAGAGAACAGCAATAGTTATTTTGTTCTGTTGAACAAAAGCTCCACCAGCATTAACGTTAATACATTTATCAAAGCTCTCAGCTTTGTAATCTTAAGAACTTGGTTTTGTCAACACTTTATATATTCATTGATACCAAATTGGGATTATACACATAGGATTTTGATAGGGAAAATGTTCTTGTAACAAAAATAAATAAATAAATAAATAAATAAAGGAGCAAAGGAAGACTGGGAAGCCCTCACATCACAATATCTGACCTAAAGGAAAGAGAAGTGGAAAGGCCTATTCTGTTCTAGTGCAATGACATTAAAACCAAGTTCAGGGGAGCCTGGGTAACTCAGTCAGTGGTGTGTTCAACTCTTGGTTTCTGCTCAGGTCATGATCTTGGGGTTGTGAGGTTGAGCCCTGTGTCAGGCCCCATGCTTGGTGGGGAGTCTGCTTGAGATTCTCTCCCCTCCTCCAGTTTTTTTATCCCCCATCTAAAATAAATAAATTAATTAATTTAAAAAAAAAAAAACACAGCCAATTCAGTAAGGCAGTCAGAGAATCCTTGAGGCACAGACCGAGGCGTCCCGTGACTCCCCGGAATGGCCCTCTTTTAGCATTTTGACCATATCTGGTCATTGACTAGGAGTTGCTCTTAGGGAGCATGGCCTTGAGAGCAAGAAGATTTCAGAACAGAGCAACGGGGATTCCTAGTCAATTACATCTGTAGGTAGAGGCCTGTTCTTTTGACCACCACAACCCTGGAAGATGGTCATTTCTTTAAACAGAATATGTAGCTAGGTTCATAGAAAGATGGTCATTTCTTTAAACAGAATATGTAGCTAGGCTCATAGAAAACTTGATTGTATATCAACAATAGCTGTTTTGCTTACACGAAGAATTAACCCACAGTGTCAGATATTCATGTCAGTAAGATGAAGATTTTCTCCCTGTCAGCAGGTTTCCGTCTAGACACTAAATTCCAATCTGCAGATGGATCAGTGAGCACCGACTCTGAATAAAGAATTTTAAGTAGACATTTCAAACTTTAGTGACACTAGGGTATGACATTAGCTATATTTACCGCCACATGAGGGCTATACCTACCCCAAGAAACGTGTAGCTCACACCTGGGCCTGCACACCCTCCTTCGGACAGGAAAGGAGAAAGCCTGCTGAAGTAAGCCTCTCCGACTGGTCTCTCGTGTTCCACGCTGGTCAGCCCCCTCTAGATTTGTTAGTTTTTGCATAAAACAAACCACCAGAATGCTGGCTTAATGCACCCCTTTATTATTCCCATTCTGGGAGCAAGAAGGTGAATTGTTTTTTCAGTCTTCATCCACTTGACTCATGTTGGATGGTCTAGGATGACGTCACTCTCATGTTTGGGAACTCAGATGGGATGGTAAGAGGGAAGGGGTGGCTGGAGCCTCTCTCCACATGGTCTCTCTTTATCCAGAAAGCCAGCATGGGCTTCTTTACCTGGAGGCATATGTCTCAGTGACAAGAAAGGGCAGGTTCCAGAGTATGGAAGCACCTTTCAAGTCTTTGCTTTTGTCACCTGTCTTCTTGTCCAATTGGCTAAGACAAATCACATGGATAATATCAGAGTCAGTGTAATGGGATCTCTCTAAGGTATGGATGCAGGGAGGTCTGATCTCCTCCTCCCCCTCTTCTTTATGAGTATCTGATACATGAGACTACATCTACATTATTACATTTTCTGATTCTAGCATAAAAGTAGAATTTACATATATTGGATTCATCTCCAATTTCTTAGTTTTTCAATTTCAGGGTTGCCAACAATGAAAATCTATCTTGTTTTACAGTTAATAAGGACCCTGAGAGTTCATGGATCTTCTTCAGATAAGAAAACAAAATGATTCCCCTTACCAATTAGGACTATTACATCAGGAAATTACAGAATTAGTATTTCATTTTAATGGTGGCTGGCCAGTTCACTCAGAAGTAGCAATTCGTCCCATTCCCTGATCCTAAGGAAATAATAGACATGTTTATTCTTCAGTTTGGTGGTTGCGTGAATGTGAAAATTAAGAAGTAGAAGTGGAATATATATATATTACAGTGGAAACTGTAATTTTCTACTGTATAGCTCTCTGTCAGCCAAGTGTGCTGAGCCCATTACGAGATGCTGAAGAGGATGAACATGAAAGCAACATGTTAAAAATAAGAAGATAAATACTTTGGAGTGACTAGTACTTCTGCTTGAAATCAAGGCAATTTTTGGAGCATGACGTAAAGCTGTGCATTAGAAATCCTTGTAGGCTGAATGCATCCCTGCCTTTTTCTGAACAGAAGTGGGTGGGTAAGGATACAAAGTATTTAGTTAATATTACTGTAACACATACATGCTGAGCTAAACCGACAACATTGGTAAGAGGATATATTTGTGTTTTGGGGCACACAACTGAGCTTCAAACATCATTTCTGTCAGCCTTCCCTTTACAGATATTTCTAGTGTCCACTTATAGGCCCTTCTTCAGCACTAGCAAATCCACTACCATGTTTTCACTTAAACATATATTTAGAAAAAGAATTTAATTAGTGGCCATTTGGTAAAAATAACCAATTATTCAATTTTGTACTATTCAAGCAGGGGTGCTGTATGGGGGGTGTGGGGGTGTGTGTTAATAAAAGGAGAGACAGGTAAGACTGATACTTGTTTTTTAAAGAGTATTCATTGTTAGTGACTCCAATCATTTCTTTGGGCTCATTAAAATGATGGACATATTTCCACACTGATGAAAGATAAAGTCCCTTTGACTTTGACTGAATCTCTGGTTAATGCTGTGAAATTTGCCTTTCGCTGTGGCTATCTTTCCATCATCCCAATGCTAGAACGCCAGAAATCCCTTATTTTTAAGTATTGTCCGTCAGGTTGTTTGGTTGGATCACGCAGCTTCTCGGTTGTATGAAACTTTGCTCTGTGGTTTGTCCTTCTTTATGATTTTAACACAGGGTCTGCTCCGGGCCTTGAGACCACCCCTTTTTGGTTTATGCATCAGGAGGTGTTTGAGACTCATGCAGCCATCACAGTTTACACATACCATCCCAGGAGAGCTGTTTTTCAGTATTCCTTATGCTAATCACCACTTTGGTATATTCCACGATTTTGTTCTGTATTGCTGTCTTTCCTTTTCTGGCTAATACATCAAGTGATATCCCAGCACATTTCATCTGATTTCCTGCTGAGTACTTCCTTGATAAAAGAAGCAACTTCAATTTCTCTATATAAAAATAGGAATTTAAAGTATATACACTTTCTACATCACTTTAGATTTTCATATACAAGACCCCAGAAAATGGATGAAAAATGTCCTTTTGTATTGTTTTTGTTCAGCTCTAAGAACCCCCCATTCCCCATTTTAACTCATCAGGTCCTGTTTTTTTTGTTTTTGTTTCTCTAGGACTACAATGATGAGATTCGTCAGGAACAGCTACGTGAATTATCTTACTTAAATGGCTCAGAGGACTCTGGTCGTGGCAGAGGCATTAGAGGCAGAGGGATCAGAATAGCTCCCACAACCCCTTCAAGGTACATTAGCTCTTACTTGAAATAAATTAACAGCAAACACGGATGGCAAGCCTTTGCCGACCTGCCCAGTGCCATGGTCACAGGTAGGAATAAACAACAGTGGCCACCACAATAAAAACCATGACAGTGGATGCTTATATAATGCATAAGAACTTTCATAAATTAACTCACCAAGCCTTCCATACCAGGCTTAAGTATCATTCACAGGTGACAGATTGAGGTACAGAAAGGTGTAAAGAATTTGCCCAAAGTTTCATAAGCGGTCTGACTCTAGAATTCACAGGTAGGGCTCTTAACAACTATCCCAAGAAAATAAGAGGCATAAACCTGAGACTTTCTTCTTTGTGGTTCTGTGCTCAGGATTAGAGCATGCAGATGATACAATTCTTTGCCTTTTTTGAACCAGGATGCTCTTGCATGAAGAGAAAGTTAAAAATATGTCTGTGCCTTAAGTGGCCCTTGAATTGATAGTCTTTCTGGATAGGTAGAGAGACAGGGATGAGGAGCTAGGAAGGTAGATGTTTAGATAGATAGGGAGAAAATATCTATGCCACTAGTCCAGAAAGCCAGAAAGGCATACTTCTTATATGGCTGATGGTAAGAGTATTGAAAGTTCAGGTACATTTGACTTTGGAATGCCTTTGGTCAGCAGAGGAGGATTTTATTTGATATTATTCACTTCACACACACACACACACACAAAATTGGGATCTTTCTGCATCAGAATTTGTTTTGTATGATTCTGAATTAGTCCAGCTTTCAATAGAAAGCATTGGTTTGTGAAGAGGTAAAGCAAAAAATACTCATAGCCTTCACACACTGACTGTGTAATTCAGTCATTCTCTCTACCCTGTTAGAGTTGGCCTTCAAATCTCTCAAGGATATAGATCTAGAATATTATTTCATACACTGCATAGAAATCATCATTAGAGATTTTAGGATACTTTGCTGATTCAATTTATTTAATAAATTATGCCCCAAATATTGTCAGCCACCAGTGTCAAAAATCAGTTTTAACATTTAAATCATAAACATCTCCATTTTGCAGTTAATCAGAAAAAAAATGATAAATATCCAAGTAAAATACCAAGGCAATGGCTATTTAAAAATAAAATGTGTCAATTCTGAAAATTACATTTAACTAAAGGAAAACTTCTTAAAATCTTCCAGAGATTATTACATTTTTATCCCTAAAGATGAAAATAAGTGCTCTCTAATGCTAATTAGCTAATTATTGCTAAAAATTAATGTGACATAACTTTTTTTATGGACATACTTTTATGGAATCAGTCTTTTATAAAATCTTGTACATTTCTAAGCTCATCATGATGGGTTGTGAAATGATATCGTTACAGGTAATCTTAAATTGATTAAATCATGTGCCTTAAATAATGGAACTGTCACTTTTGTAATTCCCAAAATGCCAAATTTTATATGGTGTAACCTAGTATATATTGAATTTTATATAGTGTAACCTAATATATATTTAGAAAGTCTACAGATGGGGAACAAGTTTTTTCTATTCTATATTCCTTGAAATTAGGACCATTTCTTAAAAAATACATTAACTAACTTTTGAGATTATAAATTCGTATTAATATATTTTATTTTGTGATGCTCCTTAATGTATCATTATGTTTCAGAATTTCAGCAGACCATATAAGATTCAATTTCAGTACAGTTTCATTCTAAAATATTAATATTTATGGTTTAATAAAGAATAGTGCATTGTGGTCTAGTTTTTTAAGTGTGCTAGAAAAAAAGTGTTTGAAAGTTTTGCTTTTTAAGAACACATATATCATACAAATCTGATACTACCTAATGTTGAAATTTAAACCTCACTTCAATGCTATATTGATATCATCAATATATTAACGTTAATGAAAGTAAATGGACCAGAATTCTGCTGTCTTCTATTTCAAACCACATGATGGAAAGTATCTACAGTTAAAAAAGAATAAGGAAACAGCTTTACAAAACAGAAGATCATATTGATTAGGAAGCTCTTGAAAACATGAGTTAATAGAAGCTAATTTGTATATGCTTAGGAAATTATGACTTTATTAAGTCATTCAATTACACTTATATAAGAATGGTGTCTGGGATACTTGAAAACTTCTATAATAATTTATTGGAAATATATTTAATTAAAGCAATTTTCATTTCAATAAATATAGGTATCAAAACTAATCTTCCAGTAATTGTGCATACCACAGAACAAAGCATTATGTCTATATATTATAATAACTTATAGTACATAATTGAAGAATTAGGATATTTGACATCTCTGACACACATTATCACTATATATTGATTGAGAGCAAACTGAGGAAAATAAAACATTAGGGGCGGATTTTGGAGGCTTTTGTTTACTACGATGAGAATTAATATATAGCACTAATGCAGTTTGTGAAAGACGGGGAGTAGTCATACTTGTTTCTAAGGAAGACTATTCAGTCTTCACTGTAAGTGAGAGAGAAGAATTAAAGCACTCAAAGAGAGACAAACAGAAAGACACTGACTTATGGCAGGGAAGCCAGTAAGAAGACGCCATTATCCAGGACAGAAATGAACTCCCTGGACTGTAGAGATATAGGACTAGCTTAGAGATTAGAATTTATAAGAATTAGTGCCCAATTAGATGTCGGAGAAGAAAAAATATTTGGCCCACGACAAGGATAACTCTCTGATGTCTAACCTAGTTAGGGATGAATGATATCATCCACTAAGATTAGGTGGAGAACCAATTTAAACAAAGAATAAAATTATTCCTATAATTAATTCAAGGACTGTGGATTGCTCGTGTCACCTTAGCAGGTGACTTGTACCTTCTGTGTAACTTGGTACTCAACCTTTAAAGTATCTCAGGAATAGCTACATAACAACATCATCAAGGTTTTAAAATTAGATAATACATATAAGGCAGTGGTTCCCAAATTGATCTGCACACAAATCCCTGAGAGATTCCTGCCGTTTGAGATTGTGATTTAATTGGCCTGGGGTGTGGTCTGGAATTTAGAGTTTTTCACAGTCTTCGGGAGATTCTAAATATTGCATATGCCTCAGTTTAACTTTTTTTTTTTAAAGATTTTATTTGTTTATTTGACAGAGAGAAATCACAAGTAGATAGAGAGGCAGGCAGAGAGAGAGAGAGAGGGAAGCAGGCTCCCTGCTGAGCAGAGAGCCCGATGCGGGACTCGATCCCAGGACCCTGAGATCATGACCTGAGCAGAAGACAGCAGCTTAAACCACTGAGCCACCCAGACACCCCCTTCGGGAGATTCTAATAGACCAGTGAAAGAACCTCCAATATGAGACATATAATCCAGGATATGGCACGTGTTAGGAAGGAAACAGGTAATAGTCATCATTAGTGTTAGAGAATGCAAGAGTCCAAAAAAGGTGTTTTCCAGCTAGTTATCAATGCACAGTGACATATGTAATAAGTGCAGTGGAATGGGGACTGTTTGGGTTTGGAAACAGGTAGGTTACTGGTAATCTCAGTCAAGATAATTTTCAACAAAGTGGGTAGACAATAACTAGATTGTATTCAAAGACTTTCAAGAAATCAGAAAAATGAAGGATACTGTAGTATAGATTCATCCAGGAATGGTATCCTAAAATAGGTGATGTGAGACTTCAGCTGAATCGGAGAAGAGAGATGTGAGATTAAAATTCAAAGGAAAGGAAACAGCCTATAAGAGGTGTTGAGTCAGATTCAGGAGACAGGTTTCTAGGGTTGTGTCTGGGACATAACTGAGGGAGGAAATAGGGTGAGAAATTACATTTGTGTGGGCATCATTTTCTTTTTATTTTACTTTTATTTTTATTTATTTATTTTTTAGAATGAGAGCTTGAGTGGGGAGAGGGGCAGAAGGAGAAGGGAGAGAGAGAATCTCAAGAACACCCCCTGCTGAGCACAAAGCCCCACATGGGACTCAATCTTATGACCCTGAGATCATGATCTGAGCCAAAATTACGAGTCTCTGCTCAACTGACTGAGCCACCCGGGGGCCCTGAGCATCCTATAATTTTAAAGCAGGAAGAATTGTTACAGATGCAGAGATTCGATTTTACCCATTAGGGAAAACAAAACAAAACAAAAATCCACCTTAAGCCTAGGGAGTTAGTTACATGACTTACTTACCTCTGATTATTCAGTGGGATAGACAGCACTTGTGAATGTAGTGTAGATATAATTTACTACCCACACCTGGGCACTTCTGAGAGTGTTAAAATGCTCAACTGAACGGGAAGCTAGGACAACAGTTGTAAATCAGAACTGTTCTAGGCAAACCTGGACATATGCTCACCCTGCTTAGGAGGAAACAGAGAGAAGCTTGGAGGCCCAGTGAAGGTAAAATTGGTCTTTACATCCTTTTTCATAGATGTGTTTTATATTATCATGGTAATATAGTATAGTGTATTCTCAGCTACTGCTGTATTTGAAATGGGCGCTGGGCCTTCTGGGTCCTTTGTATTTCACCTTCCCCAATCCAGGAGAACATTCTCGGTACATTAGACTTACAATAAATTGTTTGATAATTTCTCTATTCATCAGCTCTATAATCTATTTAAAACTTTTAAGGACTCTACCAGCATTCTTACCGTCCGCTCACAAAAGCTCATTTTCCGCAAGCAAGAAGGAGCCAGCTGACTGCTATTCATAGCTGAATGCAAAACCTCCATCCCCCACCCGTGGGCACAGCCAAACAGTGTGATTGTTGACATCCCCAGGATCATCATTTTCCCCAAAGCTTTAGTGTTCCCGCTGAAAGCAGTGCTTTCTGGAGGCCAGCCTTTCAGACATAATAAAAAGTGAAATAACCATGCTTTTGCCCAAAGACTTCAAACACTCAACCTTTCCAAAGGCCTTGGAAAACCATAAAAGTTGGCTGCAACCATTTGATCTTAGGCTTTTAATACAAGTTACTTGTGTGTCAAGCACCGTAGTACAGAGCATTCAGTCTACTCTTTTATCTCAGAACCCTGACGTATTTCACTAACACTGTAGTTACCATAGGCAAACAAATTATATTAGTTCAGGGGGTCGTATGCCCGATGACAAATCAGTGACAGTGAGTTGTGGTTTTAACGACCTCAAGCTTCAGCTACAAGAATAAGCAGAATGATATCACCGTGCTTCAAGTTCCACATTTTATTAAAGTGTGAAAGTGCAGTCAGATGTTTTTTTTTTCCTTTGTAAATACAACATTGCACCTCACTATCAATTACCTCCAGAGTGGAGGAGACATTGACATTCAGCAGTTCAGTTTCGTGGGTGGTCCAGCGGGTCATGCAGGTTTCCCCTGCTATCCAGCATGCCTGTGAGACCTTTCATAAGCTGAAATGGCATAAAGCAAAGAAGCAATTACCATTAATTTATATGGAAATTTTTTTGAGTGTTCCCAGACCCCTGAAAAATAACCTCTCAGGCTTTTCTGGTACCTTAGGACACATCCTGGTAATGGATACACAAAATAAATGAAGATAAAGCACAGGTGTTCACACAGTTCAAAGCTCTGAGGGCTTGGTATGGAGATGCTAAGTGTAGTTCTTGGGGAAGGAGCTTGGTGGAGACACTCTGGCTGCTTAGGGTACATGCTACCTCTGTACTGACTTGCTACAAAAAAAAAAAATGCTCAACACTATTTTTACTTTTCACCTTTTTTCATAAAAGTGGAAATCATCTTCTGATTTCTTTCAGTTAGCGAAAACAGGTGCCAATGTACGTCTTTTGTAAAAGCAAACTTGGCATACGGTGAACTTTTAAAAAGCAGGAAATACTTTGTGGGTTAGCTGAAGCTCTGATATGGGTCTGCTTGGAAAAACTGGAATAAAATGAGAGTGGGTTGGTTTGTGTTCATTTTTTTTTCCATTTTATATTAAAGCATTTTGCATGAGTTTCATTATGAGAAGTTATAGCCAACATTTACAAAATTTATTCTGCCGTAGAGATCAAAATACTTTATACCCTAAAGAAACTCAATTACACACACACACACACACACACACACACCTGGGAGCACTCATGCATACGGATAAATTTGGTTTTCTTCCTATCATATGGCGATAAGATGGGCATGCTATGTTTTAGTCTCTTTCTCTCATCCCTGATTTCTCATCTATACATGACCTGTTTCTCCTAGGGGCCGTGGGGGTGCCATTCCTCCCCCGCCACCGCCTGGACGAGGTGTACTCACCCCTCGAGGGACTACTGTGACTCGCGGAGCTCTTCCAGTGCCCCCTGTAGCAAGAGGAGTCCCAACCCCACGAGCCCGGGGGGCACCGACAGTGCCAGGATATAGGGCACCCCCTCCTCCAGCCCATGAAGCTTATGAAGAATATGTAAGTACCCTTGAGAAATCAGTGGGTGGGAAGAGTTCAGCTGGTTGGGTAATAGGTTAACCCTCAGAGACACTCAATACAGAGAGTCACAGAAAACAAAGGTCATTTGCAACAAAATTTAAGCAGCGCATTTAAAGGAGAGCATTTTGAGAAAACTTTTATTTTCCAGGTGCCATGATTGTTGGTGCCAGTTAAACAGTTTGCATTTTAAAAGTCAAACTATCCTGAGGTTTTCTTATTCTTTAGAAGATCAATTTCAAAATGGATATAATTATGAATATAATGTAAATTGTCATATACTCAGAAGTTTCTTCTAGGACATGTTAAAGATGAGCATGAAAATCACTCAGAAGCATTTGACAGATAAAATATAATTGCCTTGTAAACTTTGGTAAGAATGTAAGATCACGCGACTGGTCTTTCATTTAAATATCCTTGCTCTCTCTTTCACCATATGAAATATATGGGATTGGCAGATGTGAAGAATTCAAAAAATATAGAATGAGCAGAAGGAATGAGGTGTCTATAGGCATTCTCCTCCCTTCCTAACCACTGGGTCACGATATACACCCTTTGACCTTTCATCCAGGTTGTTAATATTCCACTGGTCACATGTATTCTAGTCCTGGTGACTAGAATATTGGTCACATGTATTCTAGTCCTGGTGACTAGAATATTTACAGGGCACTGTAAAAAGGGACAGGTTCTTAATCACTTGTGTAACCATAGCAAATCTACTGTAAATGTTAAAGTTAATTGACGCAAGCCAGTCGTCATCTTATGAAATAGATTCATTTTACCTTTAAACTTTCGAGCAAGCTCATCCCTGGTCTGGGTGTTTATTTCATTGAACCATGCACAGACACGCTGTCTTCTTAAATGTCCTCTGTGAGTGGTTACTCATTAAACATAAACTCTTAAATAATAATAAAAAAAACCAACAACATAAACTCTTCAAGGACAGTTACCATCACATGCTAGACACTCAAAACATATAAATGTTTAATGAACTGGTTAATAACAAAGTAAAATATATTCTAAAACAAAGTGAACATTATCGATAGGTGTCACTAAAAAATGTATTAGTGCTTGGAATATGTTAGTATTTAGAAATAACGTTACTGCTTAATATGGAACATTGACTCTATTTGCAAGAGTGAGAAAAATTAAGTTTAGAAATCCATTTCTACTGGAAAAGAAGAAATACATTCATCTAAAGTATGTTTTATGCCAAAAAAAGTCTTTTATACGGTATCAGGTATCAATATTTAAAATCTTTTGACAATCTTAAAATTGCAAAATTGGAAACAAAATGTATTCTACCCTGTGAACAAGACTACAAGACAGGAAACACAGAGCCTAGTCTTGATTCTGCCATCTCTTTCCTGAGATATATAATGTATGAAATACGAACTTGTTAAATGGGTGAACATCCACAACAGGGATGATGAGG
Organism: Mustela erminea; assembly: GCF_009829155.1. Taxonomy (NCBI): domain Eukaryota; kingdom Metazoa; phylum Chordata; class Mammalia; order Carnivora; family Mustelidae; genus Mustela; species Mustela erminea. The sequence goes on along the minus strand of NC_045617.1, from coordinate 104,513,619 downwards.
TTTGGGGGGTTTCTTTTCTTTTCTTTTTTTTTTTCCCAAGTCTCCAAGAAACCTTCTACCTCTGCCATCTTTATGTATATTGCTACTCTGGTGTGTTTTTATCTTCCAAATAGAAGTTTAAATAGTCAGATCTTACTTCAAAAACTTAAAGAGAGAGAAAACTTTTTCAGTTAATTGTGGTCAACACTGTTATTAACCAGAAAATGTTTAGGGCATGTGAAATTTACAGGGCACTGTGAAAGAGAATAAGATTGGCAAAACATTGTAGCTTTGGTATAGCTAAGAAAACGCTGTAGCCTTCCATGTGCATTCCAATTTATAGTCAGATAAATCACTGGAATGCAGACCCAGTAAGAGTAAGCTACAAAAGCATAAAGAGTCTATAGCAACATGAATGAGAAAGTTTATATTCTCAATGGAAATCTAGGAGGAGGGTAGTTCTTAGAGTAAGGAAAGGAAACTATGTAAAGTCATATAATCTGAATTTTTTACTTAGATATTTGGGAAGTATCCAGTCCCTTTTATTTATTCACCCAATCATTGACTGAGCCTCGCTCTTATTGTAGGCACTGTCCTGAAAGTCCTGGAGATGTAGCTGTGAACAAAACAGACCAAACAGCTGCTTCCTTAAAGTTCACATTTTAGCGGGAGGAGAGCAAACACATGTCACTGAGTGAACCAAGTAATGCCAGGTAGACATAAATGCTCTGGGGTTAAGTGGGAGGCCCCTACTGTACCATGGGCTGTCGGGGAAGGTCTCTGTGCTGGCAAGACTTGAACAAATGCATCACGAAGCGAAGGTCCAGTCTCAGGGGCTGCCTCCATAAAAGGCATCACTGGTAAAGGAAACAAGGAGTACAGATACCCTGAAATGGAACCTGCTTGGAATATTTGGGGAACAGCAAGGAGGATGTTACAGCTGGAACAGGATGTGTGAGGCCGAGGTGGTAGATGAGATAAGGTGAGGGGATGGACAGGACTGTGGGGCAGGAGAGTGACATGATCAGATTTATGTTTGAAGAGGTTTATTCTGCGGACATCTGGAGAACAGAATATGGGGTGGGCACAGAGTAGAAACAGAGATGGGCAAGTGACTTTTTGCAGTCATTCCGCATGGACAGAATAATGGCTTGGAGGGGATGAGAAGACATCGGAGTCTGAGAGCACTGGGAAAATGGTCTGTTAGGATTGGATGATGGGCTGGATGTAAAACTTGCGAAAAAAGAAACGAAATGAAATCTTTGTGAAGTTTCTGTGAAGTGCAGGTTACACTGAACCTTGAACTGAACAAGTGGGTTAAATGGAGGGGTCCTTTATTGAAATGAGGAGCGCCAGAGAGGGAAGGGGAAAATCTAGCCTGAGGGAACGTCAGTTGCGTTGCTGGAGGGAAGGGACCTGACCTGAGAGACACAGAGCTGCATCCCGAGGTTTGCATTCTCACCACGTCACTTGCTCTGTCATTTGTAAATACTCGGAGGCTTGGATTTCCCTTTCTACAGGAAAGGGGAAATGTGTTCATCTAACGTATGTTTTATACAGTATCAGGTATCAGTATTTAAAATCTTTAGACAATCTTAAAATTGCGAAACGAGAAACAATAAATATACTCTCCCCCATAAACAACCCTCAGGTCAGGAAACCCAGAGCCTAGTCTTCTGCCATCTCTTTCCTGAAACCTAGTAGGTATGACATAAGTACCTATTGAATGAATGAATTAAAAGTTCACAACAGTGTGTGTTGGGGGGAGAGGGGGTGGTTCATATGAATAGAGAGTCATGAAATCCAGTAATAGCAATGCCATCAGGCCTAAAAGAACAAAGAACCAGAAAATTTTCAAGAATCCTTATATCTCATGTCTGTTCTTTGCATATATGTTTCTTCTTTTAATTTAAATTCAATTAGCCAACATATAGTACACCATTAGTTACAATGTAGTGTTCAATGATTGATCAGTTGTGTGTAACACCCAGTGCTTGTCACATCACGTGCATCTGATTTTATTCACTTAATCTACATACTGAATTTGCTGCCGTCTCTGATCAATGTTTGTCCATCCTAGGGCTGCCATATTCGTGACCAGTCCTTGTCACCTACAGATACTGACTGGTTTGTCCGTCTCTCAGTCCTAGTCTAGATCCCCAGCGAAGGAATGATGTTTACCCAGGCTTGTCAAGTGTCCAACACTAGTCAGTCAGCTATGACTAGAGAACAGTTTCTGGAAATTAAGTCTGGGATCTACTACTTCCCAGCCACCAGTGGCAAGAATAAGGTAAAGGTCAAGTTCATACAATATAAACATGTTTACTGGGAGCCCAACTCCAGGGAGAATAAGAGGAGATTCTTTCTCTAGTTTCCAGAGAAAGAGAAAGTATATCTCCAATATCTTAGTCTTGGTAATAGGAAAAGGTAGATAACTTTTTTTCAAAAACCCCTTTATGCCATGTTTCATTAAAACCTGTCATATGTCATATTTTAATTTTTTCCCTATAAACAGTGAGTATGTACAGAGTTTAATGCATGGCTGGTAAGCTGCTGACAGCAATCTTTAAGGTCTCAGTGCCAAGCTCAGATTAACACTCAAGAGCTGCTCCTCTCTGCTCTAATTTTAAACTATTGATTCCTCTGTAAGGGGTAGGAAAAACAAAAGTTTAAGTGTCTCAGTAACAAAATAATAGCACCATGCTGAGTTGATGGTAAAAATCTCCAAGGAGTTCTTAACTTTCAGATAAAATTTCTTAGAAAAGGTTCCCTTTATTATAAATGACACTGGGAGCCAATTCTCTTTTCAGACTTTTCTTTCTCCCCTGCTGGGTCCCAGCACTAAATTTCTGACCACACAGAATGTATAGATGTAATCAAATCCACTCCTTGCAGCTTGCCTGACAAGCAACAGCTTACAGTAAATGAGATTGCTGTTTAAAGCCACCATTCGTGTTAGTGGAGTCTTAAAAAATGTGAATTTGTGTCTCATGGTTGCACATCCTAATCCAGACTTTAAATATTTTAAAGTTTCCTTTCACTGACTTCCTACTAAGAGGTACATTTAAATTTTACAGATCCGTCATTGTGATTAAAGTAGATGTCCGGAATTGAAGAGTAGAGTTCAGAAAATCTCCTACATGACAAAATATGAAGCTGATCAGCTCTCTCAGTGGATAATACGTTAAGAGAGGGTAAACCGAAACATGAATTTTTGAGTACCTACCAGGTTCCAGGCACTATATTAGTTCACTTAATCTCTTAATAAATGACGACCAGTTGTTCATGAGCTATTTTAGTAGATGAGGAAAGTAAAGTTTGATATTGAGACTTGCGTGCCGTTTCCGGTCTCCAGATCTCTGGATCTCTGTCATCATAAGCTTGCCTCACAGAGAAGTCACATGCAGGAATACAAACCATTTGTGCTCCACACCTCCCATCCAGACCAAACATGACATCTAGTCAGTGTTTGAATCTCCTCAGCCATATTTAGGACGTCCCCCATCCCTACAGGACTATCTCTGACTATGGAAAACTCAGTATCTTCAGAAATCTTCAGGTGCTGGAAATATAAAAGCTGTGGTTAAAAAGACCTCTACTCTGAAAAGCATGCCATCTAGTGGGAGAGAGAGTTAGTCTAACAATTAACATGTCCTATGAGATTGCTATATAGGACTCTTACTTTACTCTACCTTGTACTGCAAGTAATTTTTGCTCTTCTCTCACAAGATTTAATTAAGCATCCTAAAGGAAGAAAGTATTTCTTAAATTTATTTTATGTTTGCAGTTCTAATAGTAAAGTGTTTAGTGATAGCAATTGAATTGAACCTTCTTATAATATTGTTGGAAAGATGTTATAGCTGTGCACACTTAAGTACACATGCATGTTTTATATAAATATTAAACGAATAGCATATATTAAGTGTCAAAGAGAGACCACACTTGCTTCCAGTAGAGGGAGTTATCACCATGGCATTGGATGTTTTAGAAAACTTCTAACACAGCAAGGAAGATGGCCAGAGCAGACCAAGATGAGCAAGTAGAGCTTTGACAAGTAGAGAGAAGAGGTAGGAAGCTCCATGCAGAAAAGAATGATAAGGGGGAAGGCTAGAAGAGGGACCTTTCAAAGGAAGTCTGAAGAATCCAAGAGAATGGTTTGGGGAAATAGAATTCATTTAAGATAGCCATGGACATAATATAGGCTGACCTCAAAGGCTGAGGGTCTAGCGTTACCCACTGTAATTAAAGGCTACCTAAAGATTTATAAGCAGAAGATAAAGATTTGGGGGAGTTTTATAATTCTCAATTGTTCCTAATTCTCAGTTTTCTAATTCTCAATTATTATGGTGGGTTGGAGAACAGTTAAGAAAGAGGAGATATTTAGGCAATCAACAACAATGAGGCTTAATGAGATGTGACCTTGACTTACGTAAGCATAAGAATGGATTGGAAGTATCCAGGCCAAACACTGAAAATGGAAACAGTAGGGTTTAAGACAAGAACCATGAGAGACTATGGACTCTAAAAAACAATCTGAGGGTTTTGAATTGGCAGGGTGGGGGGGTGGGGGGGCGGTTGGGGTACCAGGTGCTGGGTATTATAGAGGGCACGGATTGCATGGAGCACTGGGTGTGGTGCAAAAATAATGAATACTGTTATGCCAAAATTAAATAAAAAATAAATTAATTAAACAACAACAAAAAAAGAAGTTATGAAAGGAATTGGAAGGACCAGGCAAGGCTCACACCAAGGTTTGCTGTAGGAGGGATGAGAGTGGGACAGAAGGGAGGGCTGGAGTGGGGAGGGGCCAGGCAGTGAAGCATGGACTTTGAAGCTGAAGAAACTCCTTTCCAAGGCTTACCCAGGTGCTCACAGGGTCATGTCTCTGAGTTCCAGAAATAAATTCTTTCACCTGCTGTAAGTTGAGATCACTTCCTGACCTGTCACACTTGCCTTCGGTTGAGGTGATGTTAGCAGACAAGGCCATTTGTGAAATCATGGTACGTGGAGTTCATTTACTTTCAGTGTAGTTGGATATTTTATTTGTGTGATTAGTTATGGCTAGCGCTCTGTTACAGAAATGATTCCAGGAATACTCTTCCTGTCTCCCCTGGTGTCATGATACACAAGTCTTCATGGACACAGTTCTCACTGTTATTTAAACTGGGGACTCAGACACTGGTGCTGAAAATACGTGCTTAGTGGTGGAGAAATATGGTTCGAATTGTATGGGGCCAGAAATATTCTGTCAAAAACTCTTCCATATCATGACGACAGATCTGAGGGAAACTTGATAGAGGCTTCCCCTAACTTGACAGTAATCCTCATAGTCTAGAATGTAACCACTAATGAGTTGTGAAACCGAAAGAAACTTTCCAAACTATCAATTATAACAAAGATTTTGTCAACCAGGCTAGAGGAAAAAAACTGAATTTCCTCTTCTCTCTACAGAAAATATGATAAAGTCATTGTCATAGTAAAGGTGATAAAAAATTATGCCTTCAAAAAATAGGAAAAATAATCTAGGGGTAGGTATATTAGGCAACTAGTTAATAAAAATACTGGACCATTTTCTGGATTTTGTGATGCTTGTATTTTGAGTTTTTAAAAATTTTCTAATTAGTTGTGATTGCTTTTGTCATTCAAAATATTCACTTTCATGCCAAATACATATTCATAATTTTGTAACCTTTTTTTAAAGATAGAATGCAAAATTGTATACCTTTAGGACCCATAAACTCTTGATCTGGTCCCCATAGAAGAAAATAATGGCAACATTTATTAGGAAAGTGGATGATAAATGTAGGGCTGGAGGGGTGGGGTGGGGTATTGTTTAAAGAAAAAAAATGGGACTGTGTAACCTTAGTTTCTTTCTAGGACTGAAAGTCTGTTTGGCTGCACTTTGCCGTGGCTGTGTTGGTAGTGTTGATAAGGATGTTGCTCCTTTATTATTATTATTTTTAAAGATTTTATTCATTTATTTGACAGAGAGGGAGACAGCAGGAGAGGGGAACACAAGCAGGGGGAGTGGAAGAGGGATAAACAGGCTTCCCTCTGAGCAGGGAGCCCGATGTGGGACTAAATCCCAGGACCCCGGGATCATGACCTGAGCTGAAGGCAGATGCTTAACAACTGAGCCACCCAGGTGCCGTGAGATACTCTCTTTTTAACAAAGATTTCATAGTAGAATTAAATGTGCAGATAAATGCACACAATTTCCAGAAGTGTCCATCAGACCATCACTCCCTATAAAAATATACTGACAACACAAATATTTGCTTAAACACTCTTTTGTAGCCTCTATGTTGGTGTAGCATAAAGACCAAAAACAAAACCCTCAGGTACACAAAATGGTTCCCTGTTTCCAAAGATGTAAGTCCAGTTAATTTTTAAATTACCTTGAATTTTTTCCAACAGTTAATACCCAGATACCAAAATGGTGTATGGGGATACAACAAAGCAAGAAGCAATGTCAGTTCAGTGCTACATGAGAAATTTGGCTGCGTATAATCAATCATGTTAACCTAATTTATAAAATTCATTTTGACAAACTTTTGAAAAGCTTTTCTTTCCATCAGTCTTAACTAAGCCTATCAGCATGCAAGCCCGTCCTATCATCTGATTACAACTCTGAGGCATCCTTCCAGTAACAATGAGAGAACTAGAAAATTCACTGGTAAATCAATAGTCCTTAAAATTTCCATAAATGAGTTCAGGCTGCCAACCTCCAATTTCATGTGTATGGAACATTTTTTGACAGGAGAGGGAAATAAGTATTAAATGATAATTGAAATCAATTCTTGTGCCATTTTTGTGGAAAGAAAGATTATGAGCCTGATCTATAATGCATTTTGAGGGAACCACGTGTGGTGGTTTTCTGTATAAAAGCCAAGAGCCTTCATCCAACGAAAGGAGATTTTTATTAGCGTTTCTAGATTAGACATTTGTATTCCATTAAACATTCTTGTTTGAGTTTCATGCTCTAGTCTCCTCTTAGTAGAGACTAATTTGCTGGAATACAGTGTAGGATTATTATTTTTTTTTTGAAATGTAACTAATATTTAAACTAACCAAAACATGTGAAGGTAATGAAATTTTTTTTAACTAGGATGGACATAATGCTACTGTGGTTTAAACCTCCAGAGAAAGGTAGGGGTATTTAAGGACTATTAAAATACTCAATTATTGCCCATTAATATAAGGCAACATCCTCTGAAATTGTGTGCATTTTCCTTCTGAAGTTGAAACTTGAACAAACCATCCTTCTTCTAGCATTAAGTTTTAGATTTTAAGTCATTTTAGAACAGATGCAGTTTCTCCTATTGGCCACTTAGGATTGTATGCAATTGTATCCGAACCTGTACCTTATAATTACCACGATGACTAATGGCTTTTGTAACACTTACAAAGATGAAAATAAGTTTCCTCCATGTGCCTTTTTCAGTCAACTGTTAGCTGATGGAAAATGTTATAAAGTATTTTAAAGTTTTCTCTCAGCTCTGCTCCTACGATCTTTTTGCAGGGTCTGCCATAGACATAAGGAGGAGAGCCATGGCAAAAATGTCCCCAAAACTGCCTCTTCAGCCTTCACAAGTTCTACTGCTTTTTTTTTTCCACATTATTTAGGTCATCTTATTTTCTATCTTTGCTTCATACACATGGCCCAAGGATTCATAACAAAAGTGAATTGAGCCTTAATTTCTTTCTATAGATATGTTGAGAGGCAGTGTTGAGTACAAATTAATCATTTTTATATCCTTTTTTTTCTTCTGAGTTTATTATGATTTTGATGATTATGTCCGCACCAAAAAAAAAATAATAATAATAATAATAATAAAAGACTTACACAGGGTGACTGTCAGACATAAGAATCCTAAAATCACTTTTCTTTTGCTGGCCAAAAAGCAATGTTCTATGTGTTTTGTTAATACCACCCTTAAGGTTTTGTAGCAAACAGAACTTATTAAATATAACTTGCCTAGCTATTTAGATTGCCAGGGGCTTCTGCAGAAAAACCAAATAGGAGTGGCCACATAGGATTGAGTCCCTATCCATATTTTGGCTCTCTTTCCTTATGGATCCCCCCTGTAACTTGAAAATAGTAGCTGCTGAATCTTCCCATCCATCACGGATCTTTGTGATTATTTTCTGTATATCTTGTGAGTTAAAGGCACTGCTGGGGGAGCTGCAAATGTTCTTTGCAATAACTTTTAATAATCTCAACATTTGAATTAAGGCAATTTCTCTTCATTATTGGAGATAGGAAACTGTACTTTCCCTTTATATGAAACCATGTTATGGATGAATTCTGCCTTATATTTCTTAGAAACAAAGTAGAGAGTATGCCACTAGTGGGCTTTTTTTTTTTTAAATATCCCTTAATGTATTATATTCATTGCATTCACCTATGACCTATAAACATCCGTGTAAAGTGATCTGGTCCCTATTTTCCACAGCCACGGTACTAACAGAGCTAGAGACCATCGGGGGCAGCCGGTGTGAGGGCTAGAGAGAAGGTTTGGGAGGCAGAGAATGAGCAATTTGTCCTCTCAGGTGATCTTTTCTTTCTGCTTCTCAACCCGCACACATAAATCCCAAATCCCCCTCCCCTTTCTTTTCTATTCTTGATGTAAAAAAAAATTAAATTAACAAGCTCATTTGATGTGAGTCATGAGGATGTGTGTCATAGGGAAGGAAAGAAATTCCGCTTTTAATATTCTTGCTGTTCTTCGCCTCCTAGCAGTAGTAGATGTAACTACTTGAAAAGAAAAACCAATGTCTTTTGCTCTAATGTCAGCCCATGTTGTAATTTTTGTTACATGACAATATTTTTTATTAAATAATATGGATGAAATTTATACCTTTGCAAAATAATAAATAACTCGCCAGAATAGTAACTGGTACCCACCACTGATATGTTCATCTGCTCCACACAAGTACAGAGCACCAGCTGGTGTTCATTCTGGCTGTTAAATGTTGTATGACTTCCACACTGGTGAAATTCTAGTAGAAATATAACGCAACAGACTTTTGCAAATAGACAAATTAACTCGACTAAGCTTAGAGATCAGGAGGATTCCTTAGCCAAACCATCAGGCCATTTGTCTGAGCCAGATGGCTGAACCGCACCACGACCTCTTCTGACCACAGCTGCAGCTGATGGCCCTTGTGATCCAGATCCCAGTGCTCTGCCTGTCATCCTGCTGAAATCCATCACGGTCTCTTTCCTGGACAATGTGTCCCACATCTGTAGAGAGAATGGGATATGATCTGATGTACCTCTCCTACCTCACTTCATTTATATAGGGTCTCCTGAATGCAAAAGACCATCATACACTTTTGGATGTTACAAAGGGTCTTGTCTAGTCCACTACTTTATTTTATATTGAAGAAACTAAGTTTCAGAAAAGGGATGACTGAACTAAAGTCACAGCCCTGGTTTCCTGACTTTTCTTACAATACTTTTTCTAATAGATGTTACCAAAAGAGCAGGAAAATCACAAATACACTCTCTCATGTATCTCCCAATTAACTAGACTCATCATCCAGCCCCATGCTGAGGTTCAAGATTTTCTAAAACTTGCAAGGAATACATCAAGAAGATGACATAGGAAAATGTTTGAGGGGCACTCGGGTGGCTCAGTGGGTTACGCCTTTGCCTTCGGCTCAGGTCGTGGTCTCAGGGTCCTGGGATCAAGGTCCGCTCTCTGCTGAGCAGGGAGCCTGCTTCCCTCTCTCTCTCTCTGCCTGCCTGCCTGCCTGCCTACTTGTGATCTCTGTCTCTCTCTGTGTCAAATAAATAAATAAAAGCGGGGGGGAATGTTTGAGACCTCACCCTAAGTAAATCTACCAGTGAGGTTTATAGGGTCCAATGTTATTATGTCTTCCCTCATCAGATACCTGAAAACCTTCTAGAAGTCACACACATAATACATACGCATACACATACACACATGGGCAAACATACACGGGTACATATCCTCTGTATTTTATTATTACTTTTGTTAGCCTCTTGACACTCCCAAAGAAACCAAGAGCAAAATAAAAACAAAAGGGGAAGGCTCTAGTCTTCCTTTATTTATCAAAGTAGCTCCATCTTGGAAACAGTATTTCTCGAAACCATGTGAGAGTATCCATTTCTCATGATCTCCCTTCCTTCCAAAACCCTACCCAGCGCTACAGAGTTAATAGTTGTGGAGACAAGAGTCTAGTTTACTGTCACATAGAAAACATACCCAGGAGGTAGGAAAAGGTTTGAGGAGATATCTCTGTGGATTTAGTAGATTAAAAAGTGCTTACTCATTAAGCCAAAACTGACTCCTGATTGAAACCAGATTTTTACCAAACATGTCTAATCTGTTTTAGCTGCCAAAAGTGAATTAAAGCATTTTAAGCAATAAACTACAGAATGGAATTACACACATAAAGCATTAACTATAAGGAAACAAAACATATATTTCATTTCATACCTAGATCACATTTAAGATTTTCTTTTACATAAGAAAATACAGTCTTAAAATTTGATACAGGATATATGATCATTTTCTTAGTGGCAAATAATGAGCCCAAATAAATCTACCAAATCCTCTTCATCCCAGAAAACAATCTCAGTTAAAATTTCTTCCCAAACAAACAGGTTTCATCCAGATGTATTCTCCTTTTTTTTTTCTATTGTAAGCTCCTTACAGGGCTTATAACCCATATTTTCTCCTAATACCACATTTTCAGCTTTCATTTCTAAAGCTGTCTTAAACTTTGACTCTCCCTATTGACCTATATGTTCGAGAGTCTTCAGTTATTTCCATTCTAACTGTACCTCTCTTCCTACACCCATGCATCTAAACCATTCTGCAACATCTCCCAAGTTAGGATTCCTCCCCAGTTGTCTACTTCTGTTTAGTTGAACCCCCACAACATAAAAGCCCTTTTTTGATTCTTTCTTTGTTTTTGTTTCAAATGCTAGACTCAGATGAGTTTTCCTAAAATTCTAACTTTATCTTGTCGCTCCTTTGTTAAGAAACATCAAACTCTTCCTATTGCCTAAAATACAAAATCCCAAGTTCTTAACTTTACATACATAACATTACGAGGATATAAAGTAAGTGACCTCACAGGCTTGCTGTGTTAACTGTGTTTCATTTCCAAATGAGATTTTGACCAAGAATAAAAATAAAAATAAATCACAAAGCAAGAGAGAAAAATGTTAAATTTATATAGTGGTAAATTAGCAGCAACTTTAATATATATCAAATATATTCTTAATATATTAAAATATACTCTGCTGTTTATTCTTAATTGTATAATTCTTGATATATTAAATTCATATATATATTTAAAATATCAAAATGTATTGTGCTATTTGATTCAATTCAACTTAATGTTTATTGAATGCCCATTCTATAAGATGTTAAGTTCCACAAGAAGAGGGATGAGGGATTAAAAAAGGTGGTCACTTTAAGGGGGTGTCTATTGTATTTTAGGGATTTTACATGCATAATCTCACAACAATGATGAAAAGTAAGCAGTATAATCCCTGTTTTTCCGTTAATGAGGTTTGGGTTCAAAGATTAGGTAAATCTGTCATAGATTGATAGGTAGATAGCAGAGCCAGGCAGGTGTATCTTCAAAACTAACACCGTGTTGGATATACAGATGTAATGGCAAAGCTCCTGGCTTTAAAAGGACAACAGGTGGGGCACCTGGGTGGCTCAGTGGGTTAAGCCTCTGCCTTCGGCTCAGGTCATGATCTCAGGATCCTGGGATGGAGCCCTGCGTCGGGCTCTCTGCTCAGCAGGGAGCCTGCTTCCTCCTCTCTGCCTGCCTCTCTGCCTACTTGTGATCTCTGTCAAATAAATGAATAAAATCTTTAAAAAAGAAAAAAAAAAGGATGACAGATAACACACTTGGACCAAAATCAAAGCTTACAGGTGCAGGGCAGAATGTAATTTGTGAGAGGACTCAAGACTTCATTGTTAGATACATACTGGTATTTTCCTGACCTACCTCACAAACTCAGTATAAAGTAGTTATGACACCTGCTGGAAATCCTATTAAACTAAATGTATCTGTAATATTTTTTTATTTGCTTTGCTTCCACTCAGGTCAAAGAACTAATCAGTTCTAATGCTATTTGATACAGTGCAAATACAGGCATTTAGGGGAAAAGCAACCAATAATCTTCAACTTTATAGTAGTCAGGATAGAAAAGACTAGAGCAGTTAATATGCATACATAAAATTCTTCGGAAATCTAGAATATTAAAAGTAGCCAGAAAATCCAACAAAGATAATAATTATTATTTTAATAATGATAATGAAAACAATTACTATAATTAAGAACTCACTGTGAGTCTATATAGTTATTATATAGAGACACTATGCAAAGTTACTTACCTTTAGCATTTAATATTTACCACAGCATTATTATGTTAGTATTATTCCCATTTTACACTTGAAGAAACTGAACTTTAAAGAGGTTAAGTAGTATGCCCACAGTGAGCTAGCCAGGAAGTGGCAGGGCTGGGATATATAAGTAAGATTCCAAGGATAGTGCCCTTAGTCTCCAAGCTTTCACAGTATGGTAGTTAACACGTGGCAGGTGCTTGCGGAAGTGCTTCACACACGTACACTCAAGTTACCTTCCCCACAGTTCTGTGAGCTAAGCACGAGTACTTTCTTAGATAGGAAAAATTACGTGTCGGGAGGTGTGCAGAAGCTGAGCGCTGAGCCCACGTGATCCAGGTAAGGAGTGGCAGAGCTGGGATTTCACACCAAACAGACTGGCTCCAGCCCACCCTGCTCTGCTGTCTGTGGGGAAGCTTAGCAAAAATATGGTTTGGACAGTTAGTTACAGATGATACCAATAGAAAAGAAATGAGCGGGATATTTAAAGGAACCATCTGGTAAATCTTCCTGGTCTATAGTGAACCAATAAAAACAAGGACTTTGCAGGGGTGTGGGGGAAACTTGAAAGATGAGTTGGGGCAAAGTAAATGAGTTGTGGGAAAAAATTACTGGAAGAGAATTTAATCATATGTTGTTAGGACTGGCTGAAAGTTACTGAGGCATCTCAGGATCAAGGTAGCTGTGCTTATCAGCAGGGACTGTGGCAAGTAGCTGCCAAAGACAAGAATCACCATTGAGAGCCTATGTAATAATCTCAGTAGAAGTGCGGTAGATGAGAAAACAATGGGAAACATTATGGACGATAGAGTAAATTAATTAGACCAAACTAATTCCCGAATTCTCGTCATTGTTCAAAGGACTTTAGGTAATCTAAACATAGAATTCTATTCAATATTATTTACTTTTAGGCTTAAAAGTCATTTATTCCAGAAAATACTTGTTCTGTTTAAAAAAATATATATGGCAATTAGTTTCTTTTTCCATCTTTACTGAGTTATATCGTATAACACATATAACATATTTGTGACATACAACACATAAGCACAAAGTATACAATGTCATGGTTACATTCATGTATATATTACAGAACTGTTACAATAACACGAGTTAATGCGTAACTACTTTTGTGTGTGTGGTGGTAACATTGAAGATCTACTCTGTATATAACAAGTATTATCGATTATAGTCAAAATGCTGTACATTAGATCCCCAGATCTTATTTATCTTATAGGTGGGAGTTTGTCCTCTTTGACCAACATCTTCCCATTTCCCCTACCATCTCAATATTAGTTTTTAAATCACACCTCTTTTCCTTTTCCAGTTTATCTATATTGTGATAAAAGCTTCAGTTAGGAAACATCTTTGACGATTGTTTATGAAAACTACAATTTTTAATCAGATTTTAAAAAGATCTAGAAAAGAAAAATGATTTTTCTTTTAACTCTAAGTAAGAATATAATATAGTCATATCATGACTGTGGATTTTTTTCAGCCAAATGCTCTGAGCCACTCTCTGAAGAAATGTTTTAAGCATAATATCATAACACAGTGGTTTTTACACTATTTTTTTTAGAAACATCCATCTGTCAAAGGCAATTTTAGCCCTTGCCCCAGTTACATAATAGTGAGGAACAAGTGTTTTATTTTGTTTTGCCTGGTAGTTTTACATATTATCTCAGAAGTTGGTTCTCTGTTGGCAGGACCTCTGCAGCCCCTCAGGGGAATGGTGTAGGGCTGGGTGAGCTGGAAACCCCAAGGGAGCTAACCAGGCCGAGTCAAAGAGGGAAGCACAAAGCCCAAAAGCATTGCAGGTCAGACAGAGGGAAGAAAAACTAGAGCTTTTCAATTGCTGGAAAGATTCTTTTCCTCTTCCATATAGCCTCCATTGAATTTTCTACTTGTACTCCTAGGAGAGTATTTAGAAGTTGTTCTATAGGAATTGTGGAACTGTCATTACCCCATTATATTTTCTGGTCATTTCCAACTCTCTGGCCTCCTACCTTTTGTCCTGTTCCTTCCGGTTCTTCACACAAACCAGAATCAAGATATCTAGAGAGTCCACGGCGCTGCTGGTCCAGCGCAGGGGTCAGCAAACCTTTCCTGTAGAGACCCTGAAGGTAAACATTTTTGGCTTTGTGGGAAATACAGTCTGTGTCACAACTACCCAATTTCACCATTTTAGCACAAAAGCACTCTACACGGCGTGCAGGTGAGTGGGAGCCACAGCGTTTCTGCGAAACTACCACCATTGGTCCATGGGCCTTAATTAGCCTTAAATAGCTTCATTAGTCTACTGTATTTTGTATTTAATTAGCCAACCTCTAGTCTACCGTATTTTGTATTTAATTAGCCAACCTCTAGCCTCCACTGTATTTTGTATTTATCTCATGACGGACATCAGAATCAAATTTATAAGGAACATATTTGTGCAATGACCACAGAAAGAAGACCCTGGAATCTGAGCCTCTGTGAATTACCTGAGGCATCTCCTTTTCTCGCAGGAGCTGAATGTTAAAGAGGAGGGATAATACATCCCCTAAAACCATATCAAATTCACTCCATCAGTCACCATCAGAGATGGAAGTTTGCATAGAATTATTTCCAATCTGAGCCTCTCCCGCCCTTTTCATTTAAAGATACATATGTGATGCGGCACACTGCCAGATTGCTCACTAAAATAGCTGAATACCATTAAAGAAAAAAAAAATCTCATTTTCAGCGGAGCTTCCGAAGGCTGCGTGATGGAGGCACTGTGCAGGGACATGTCTTACTAAGTGATAAATGAGCTTGGCTCCTCATAATTTTTAGAAGAATGTAGGTACAGTAATACCAATATTCTATAAAGCTACCTACTTCTGATGATAAATTCTCCTGTGTCACCTCACTGGTCGTGCTATGTCCCTGCCATTTGTAATAATCTAGTATTGTAAGCTGCTGTCAGATAAATATTCACACAACCACACCACTTGTTTTCTCCTGAAAGAACCTGTTAGCCATCGTGCTTTGGACAGACTCAAATTTAATGCATCCTTTAAAAAATGTATTTGGCAGTAAAAATGTTGTGAAAATTGATCTTGTTATAAAATTTAGCACCTTAGATTTGACATTAAGGCCACTTAGAGACTTCAGCAATCAGTAAGGCAGAGAGGGAACAACTGAATTTCAAGGTAATGGTTCGGAGGCCATAAAGTGAGAAATTGGAACAGGTTACAAAACCCCATCTTTCAAGTTGGTCATTTATTTGTCAACTACTCTAGCTCTAGGACACTCCACATATACAAACAAATAAATAAATAATGCTCGCTTGCTGACATTTTTCTTAAATCCCAGGGGAGCAAACCTGAGTCTTTTCAGATTGCCCCAACATGAGAGAGAATCAGCAGAAAAAAATCAAAGCCATGTAGCCAGTGACAAAAAGAAAAAAAGAATGTAATAATCTAATAAATAAGTACAGATGATGACAGTTCATTTTAAATTCGAGGAGTCATAGCCGATATGCTAATTTGACTTCAGAAATAAAGGAATATAAAATTAACCATTACGGGCATGGAGCTTAAAGCATCAAGTTGACAAGAGAAGGTGAAAAGTCATATTTGTCCTTGATACCTGTTAGCAGCTTGATTTTAATCACATATGTTACAGTCATGACACAATTCAGTGGAAGGATAGATGTATTCTTGCATGGAAATGTGGAAAGTTTCCTGGTGAAGGCTTCCTCCAGTCTGTGAAGGACAGGTAGCTCCGGAGAGATAATTGCAATCCATTTTCCAGAGTTTTGGCTGGATCAGTCCTAACAAAGTCTCAATTGTACACTCTATGAAGAGTCCCACCTTCAGGGAAGAGTGGAAACTGAGTAAAAGAGATTGGAAAGACTTTCATTTATTAGCACCTATGACATGCGTATATTATGAAGTGTTCTCGTTTACCCTGAAACTTGATTTTTATGGACAAGCTTGACTTCCTGCTTTATTTTCCCGCATATCCTGATTTTATAAACCCTATCTTCAGCCTGACCTATTTACTATGCCAGAACGTTATATGCATTTTCTCACCTTCCCGGTTTTACTCTATACGTAATTCTTTAAACTTTTCAAATAGACACACATACACACACACACTTATATTTGACGGGTGTACCTACCCTTCAGGTCCCCAGTCCCGAATTCATACCACCGTTCCTTTCACACCTTAAAAAGTGATGTTTTGTTCAGTCCACCTTTAATGTAGTTAATTACATACTTGCTGCCTCTTCCCCTAGATTGTATGCCCTCCGGAGGGCAGTTGTATTCTTGTTTATTTCCTACATTATTTTGAAAGCAGAAGTGGTCCATAAAAAATAAATTAAAGGAATGACTTTTATCAGTCTAGCCAGACAGCTGAAAAGAGATGTGGAGCCCCTGCCAGGGGAAGGAAGGATATAAGAAATCCCAGGAGGCTTTTAAATCATGGCATTGGTTCTGATTAGACTCCCAGACTAACACACGATGGGGGTAGGATGGGGAAGGCTGTGCCATATTCATCTAGGCTAACCCCCGCCTAACGTCCTTGTTCGTTCACATGTGCTCGTTCACATCTGTTTGACTCTCATGGTTGAGATCTTTCAGACGGATTTAGATGAAGTGCACATCTTGTCACCTGTGTTGAGCTGTATATTCGTGTAACACACAGATTTCTCTACGAGGGCCAACGTTGTGGTGAAGACATTAAAAAAAGGCATCTCAGCAAATATTGACTAGTTACTGATTAGGTAAATAAAGTATTTGCTTAGCAGTAATTACCAGTTTTGGTGGAGAAGTGGGGTTGGGGGAACAGTACACACGTTCAGGTAGGAAGGGGCTCAGTGACATCAATTCTTGATCTAAATTGGAAATTACTTTTGTACTTGTTCTGCCAGCTATTTTGTTTCATCCATATGAATTCTTACACAATATTGACAAATATTCTAAATGAGGCATTTTGTGAGAAAAAGGTGTCAATGATTAGATTTCTTAGGAAAAAATTACTTCTCAGTATTTATTTTTGATGAAGACATTTATTACTGAAGTTATTTTTATCCATGTGTGTAATGAATGTTGGTTACTATTTCTTATGTGAAAATTGTCCTACAAATGAATCAATTCCTCTAGTATTTAATGTAGAAACAGTATTATATAATCAAAGGCAATTTTCAAAAATTAAAAATTCAATAATCCCATTATCCTAATAGTTTCATTCATTATTCTTTATTGCCATGACAAGTTGCATGCCTATGAGATTTTATATCATTAATGTGTACAGTTTAAATAATAATATTCATAAAATAAATATGCATAAAACACACAGATTAAAAACTAAAGTGTTACCTGTCTCAAGTCTCCCATGCATCTTTTTTCAATCATATGCCCACAAAGCCTCTCAGATATAATATCCTGAGCTGAATAATAATCATCCCCTTGCTTTGTCACTTAAAAATGTAGCTCAAAAACACTTACATATGTATTGTTTAGTTTTGTTTCTTTTAAACTTTATAAAAAGGACTCAGACGATGCATAATCTTAATTTTAAGTTTTATTCATATTCATATAAGTACCTGTAGTTCGTGCATAAACCAGAATTTTTTAAAAAATCCATTTTATTGTGTATGAACATTTGGGTACTCTCTCTCTCTCTCTTTTATTTTGCTTTTGTGAACAATACTGCCATGAACGTTCTTGTGCCTGCTTCCTGGTGCTGGGCCACAGGGAATGAGAATGTTCAGTTTTTTTAGATAAATTGCCGTTCTAGGCAGAAACTACATAAATTATCTAGTATGTTCTTATAGTCCTTATTACTCCACGTTCTTACCAAATAATCAAATATGAAATCAGATTTTATTGTGGTTTTGATTTGCATTTTTATGATTGCTAATGAGATTTCTTATATTTTCATATACTTATCGCCTGTTGCTCTTCTCTCTTTGGGGAAATGCATGCTTGACTTATTCCTGTTTTTCTACTGGGTTGTCTTTTGCATTTATTTGTAAGGGTTCTTTATATATTCTAAATACCAACCCTTTGTCACTTCTATTTGTTTCTTAAATCATCCCCGGGCTTGTGGGTCATCTTTCATTCTTTTTTGATGTCTAGTGAATATAGGTGATTCTTTGAATGTGGCAGAATGTATCAATTTTCCTTTTATAGAATGTGATTTTTGTGTTTTTAACTAAGAAATCCTTTCCTATTCTGAGATAATAAGAATCTTTCCATAAGGTGCCTGGGTGGCTCAGTCACTTAAGTGTCTGTCTGCCTTCAGCTCAAGTCATCATCGTGGGGTCCTTAGATCTAGCCCCACATCCAGCTCTCTGCCGGATGGGAAGCCTGCTTCTCCCTCTCACTCTGCCCCTTACCTCTCCCCTCAACCCCGTTCCTTGTGCTCTCTTCCTCTCTCTCTCTCTCCCTGTCAAATAAACAAAAAAAATCTATTTAAAAACTCTTAAGAAAAATCCTTCCATAAGTTTTCCTTTTAAAATAGTTTATTTATTTATTTGAGAGAGAGAGCGCACAAGAGTGGGGTGATGGGCAGAGGGAGAAGCAGACTCCCCACTGAGCAGGAGCCCAATGAGGGGCTCCATCCAGGAACTCTGGGATCATGAACTGAGCTGAAGGCAGACACAACCCACTGAGCCACCCAGGCCCTAAAAAGGCATTGCTTTTCCTTCCACATCACTTGGCCAGGAACAGACTTTATGTATGGTAAGTGAGGAGATTTAGGTTTGGTTTTGTTTTGTTTTTTCCCCCCTTCATGGATCACCCATTAAATCAGTGCAACGTATTGAGGAGCCTAGTCCTGTCCACAAATGTGCGATACCAGTTCTTTTACATATCAGGCTTTTATGTGTGGTGGTAAATAAATTTTCAAGCTCTGGTTTCCAGTTTTTCTTTTTGCAAAAGCTTAATTTTCATTGCCTTTAAATTAAATTCTGATGTGTATGCATCAAAGACCTCTGTTTCTTCTTCTTCCTCACGACCATCTTAGATTCCTTTGGTCCTGTTCTTCTTCATAAAAATTGAATTGATATATTATGTGGGACGGAATTAAAATCTTTATGAGATTGAGTACCCTATCCTGTAGATGGCATATCTTTCTATTTAACTCCTCCTTAATTATTTTCAAAAAGTTTCATCCTTTTCTCTCTCTCTTTTTTTTTTTGAAGATTTATTTGTTCATTTTAGAAAGAGAGAGAGCACAAGGCATAGGGGCGGTGGGAGAGGGAGAGAGTCTCAAGCAGACTCCACACTGTGTGCACAGCCCAACAAGGGGCTCAATCTCATGACCCATGAGATCATGACCTGAACCAAAACCAAGAATCTGATGCTTAACTGACCGTGCCATCCAGGTGCCTCTCCTGCTTTTCTCTGTAAGTCTTCCATATCTTTTAGATTTAGGTGTCTTATATTTCTTTATTGCTTTAATACATGATGCACTTCTTAAAAGTTATTAATATAATTATTCTACATGTTTCCTTACTATAAAATGTCTAATTATAGATTTATTTTTCTTTATTCTACTCTGAATTTTTAAGATTTACTAAACTTGTGGCTTAGCATTTTTCATCAGTTCTGGAAAGTTTGTAATTTCAAAAATTTCTTCTCATCCACATCTCCTGTCCCAGACATGTGTACAGCCTATCAAAAATCAAGCATTAGGCAGCATGCATGTAAGGAGATATTCTAAGGAAAAGTTTGGTCTCATAGCTTTTTAACTTTTCTGGAATCACACTTTTGAATCATTTGAGGATCTTAAGAATTACTTTATTTTATACCTGTGCATCTATAAAATTAAGTAGTTAGATATATATTTTAAAATATATTTTGTCCTTCTCACTGAGGTCTAAAAAGCTTTCACTGAATTTCTCACCCATGATCTTTCTGGAAATAACTTTTGTTTTTTTCCCTTTTCTTTGTAAGTCTTTATCCACCTGTAGACATAATTTTAAACTTACAACTTACAGTATCTATGCAACTATACAGTAAGTTGAATATACACCATATAGATGATATAAGTTGTATGAGTTCCTACAGAATGTGGCAAATATACAACTCTTATGTAGAAACTGCTATTATATATTACATTATAAAGTTAGTAATTTAGAGAAGATACAAATGAGTTCATACAATATATTTCTTTCTATATCTGACATTTCACTTAACATAATGCCTTCAAGATCCATCCATCTTGTCACAAATGGTGGACTTCCTCATTTTTTATGCTGAATAATATTCTATTATATATCTGTATCTAGATATCAGCTACTTTATCCACTCATCCATCAATTGACACATAGTTGTTTCTATGTCTTGGCTAATTGTAAATAATCCTACTGTGAACATGGGGATGCAGATACTTTTTTCAAGTTGGTGTTTTCATTTCCTTTGGATATATTGGAAGTAGAATTGCTGGATCATATGGTAGGTTTTATTTTTAATTTTTTAAGGATCCTCCGCACTGTTTTCCATTGTGGCTGTACCAATTTATAATCCCATCAATAATGCACAAGGGTTATCCTTTCTCCACATACATGCCAGTATTTGTTATCTCTTACCTTTGGGATGTTGGCTATTCCAACAGGTGAAAGGTGATATCCCATTTTGGTTTTAATTTGCTTTTCCCTAAGACTAGTGATGTTAAGCATCTTTTTATGTATCTGTTTGCCTTTTGTGTACCTTATTTAGAAAATGTATATTCAGGTCCTTTGCCCATTTTTATTTACTTATTTATAACTTTTTTTTTCATTTTTTAAAGATTTTATTTATTTATTTCAGAGAGAGAATGAGAGAGAGAACATGAGAAGGGGGAGGGTCAGAGGGAGAAGCAGACTCCCCTCCAAGCAAGGAGCCTGATGTGGGACTTGATCCCAGGACTCTAGGATCAGGACCTGAGCCCAAGGCAGTTGCTTAACCAACTGAGCCACCCAGGCACCCCCTTTGCCTATTTTAAATTGGATTATTATTATTGCTTTTATTATTGAGTATATTATTATGATTATTATATTATTAATATTACATTACTAATATTGTTATAATAATATTATTATTGTTACATTAATAATATTATTACTGCTATTGCCATGAGTTGTATGAGTTCTTTATATATTTTGGGTATTAACCCCCAATCAGTTCTAGTGTGCAAATATTTTTTTCCCCAGGAAGCTAATAGGTGTTTGTAAGGTAAGAGATAGTCTTGATATAATGTAGCTCAATAAATAAAACATTGTAAGTGCATATTTTCCATAAAATTACAAGTGGTTATATCTTTATAAGGGTCAAGAGTCAAAATTTGAACTAAAATTCAGTTATAGGGTAGGTGTGAAGACAGAATATAGAAAAAACCTAATATTTAAAAATAACTATATTATCTCAGATTCTAAATTACTTGGCTGATAAAAATAGAAAATTAAATTTAAAAATTCAATATTGAGTAAGATATACCTTTATGAGTAAGTTTAGCCCACTCAGATCATAAAGAAACAAAATGTTGGATTACATTATGTTGTTTTTTGTTGTCATATTAATTGCAGGGAAGGTTCTTTGAAATACAGTATTAAGCCTGTCAGATACAAATGGGTGTTAAAAGGATTGTAGAATAGAGAGTAGGAATACAAACTTCTGAAATCCTCATTACGCTGTGTCAGAAATAGAAAAACCAACCCAATAGGTCTGGTTATTTAACAGTATGGCTAATTTAAACTCATGCCACTATGCCAATCTTGAATGCATTTAATTCTTCATGGTGAGTCCCTGTTACTTGACTTTTGAGAATTTGTTGGCTCTGGCATTTTTCAGGGATTATACGATTATAACATAACATGATAAAATTATAACATAACATAACATGATGTAATATGAGATGTATCATAATATAATAAATTGAATAGATTTGTCATATACACAGAAGTATACTGTCAATGAAAAATCCACATAATGTTGCATTTTATTCTTTAATGAAAGGAAGATTATTGGACACAAAGAATTTCAAAGGTTTACGGAGAGCAGGAATTGCACAAAATGATTTATAATCTCATTGCCATTACCCTGTTTGAGGTTTATGAGATCATACTGATCATACTGTTCCATCAATTCCAAAAACTTCAAGGGAAGCTCTGTGTATATAAGTTGCTGGGGTTCACTCTGGCAACAATACCTGTATCTTACTGTTCCTTAAAAATGTTGTGACAATTCCCATGGTTGTTTTTTAATTATGTAATAAATAGTTATAGCTTTTATTATCCATGGAAAGATTGATTATAGATTCTTTCAGAACCCAGAGAAGATTATTTTGAAGAGACATGGAAAGAAAATAAGGTGTAATGCCAGCCTTTTTTTTTTTTAATTTTTTATTTCTTCACAATACTTGCCTGTTCTTTACCATGAATGCTATTGATTATTTGTGACAATTTTTAATCTACAGGTATAGTTAAGTTGATGGCCATACAAAAAAAATACCATAAAAAGTCATGTAAATTTAAGAGAAAGGTTTAATCATTTCTTGTAACATATATAGTGAAAGTTAGATCTTAAAATCCTTTTTACTCAATTTATGTAGTCACTTCACTATATATATATATATAGTTTTACAAGACACCATACCGACTCAAATAACCTGGGAGGAAACCTTCTAAATCTGTTTTCTGCCAAAAATGTAAGAAGCACAAGAAATTCTCCAAGTAACGCTTCCCACTAAAGAAATAATATTTCAAAAGAAAACAACTCTAATACAAGCTTTTCATCTCACCCAACAATATTATTCTTTTTTTTTTTCAGATGAATTAAAACCATGAAATTTAAATAGGTTTATAAAGATTTGGGGAGCTTCCTTCAAACTCAGTCATCCGTACCTAGTAAAAATAAGTAAGTGACTATTGCAAAGAAATAAAAATGGAGGAGGCTTTGTTTCTGTTATTAGCAGGAAAATACAGTAGCCAGCAGGTTTCGGACGAATCAGTTACCTATTGTCTCCCTCACTAGCATGAAAATTAGGAGAGAAGAAAATGAATAAAATTCTAAAAGAATTAGGAAATTCAAATCAAGATGATTTAAGCCAAAGGAGACGCTGATAGAATAAGGAGGCAGAAGAAAAATTTAGAGTATATTGTAAAAGTGCCAAGGAGAGAACAAAATTTCATAGTTTGACTTTGACAACTGCATTTTGAAATTTGCAGATTTCTTGACACTGTGACCGAAATGGTGAGTTTTATCTTTAATAATTCTTCTCTATATCTGTGACCATGGAAATTCTGAACTAGCTTGTTCAATCTTATTTTCCCTAGCCGGGTGGAGACATGTGAATGGGTTCTGGCCAATGTAAAATGTTCTATGAAGTTTCTAAAAATAATTCTAAAGACAGTGTAAAAGATCCTCTTCCTGGATTCTCCATTCATTCAGCCAGTTGTCAGAAAAGAAGATGCTACCACATTGACCTTGAGGTCAAAGTTGTGCAGGATAGAGCAACAATAATAGAAGGAGCTGACATTTAGAAAACCACATTGATCCTAAACCATCCACCTTGATTTTTAGGCAAAAAGCAATGAAATTTCATCTTGGTTAAACTAACTCTATTTGGGGGTTTATGTTTCCTGACCCGCATCCTACTGGATACAGAGATAAAATTCAGCAAACATAAAATATTGCTTTTCTTCCTGCAGATGTGTATCAGTTAGCAATTTTATATACAGATAGATCCATAAACTTGTATATTTGATATACTACATTTGCTATATATGTTAGTATATATACACTTGACATATATATGATGTATATATTGTATACATTTGATGTATTTTTGACATATATTCGATGTATATCAAACTGTTTAAGTAAGCTTTGCTTTTTTTTTAATTTAAAGATTGTATTTATTTATTTGAGAGAGAGACAGAGATAGCAACAGAGATAACAAGAGACGGCTTGACCAGCGGGGGAGAAACAGGTTTCCCACTGAGCAGGAAGCCCGATGTGGGGCTTGATCCCAGGACACCAGGATCATGACCTGAGCTGAAGGTAGATGCTTAACTGACTGAGCCCCCAGACGCCCCTAACCTTTGCCTTTCATTACATTTCTCCATTCAGTAGATTCCAGAAGGTCAGCAGGATGAAAGAAGAGAAGAGACAAAGGACTTGGTTAATATTTTAGCTCATTTCCTTCTAGTCCTTCTTCCAGTGTCTAGGCTTTTGGTGGCATAAATACAAGTATGTATATGCAATTTGTTACTTTTCTTCAATATGACGTCATGTTAATACATAATTTTAATAGCTGTAAGTTGTTAAGGTTTATGACAAATACATTTAATAGTTATAAACTAAGAATAGCTTTGTTAGACAACAAACTCAATGATTAGATTTGGAGGTAGGCACTAAAAAGCTGTCATTTAAGCAAAAACTCACTGAAATAATGTAAGGCCCAAGGAACAGAGAAAAGCTCTGCTGAGTCCATAGAAAAGGGCTGAATCCAAGACTAAGGAAAGTAAAGATACCTAATACCAGCTCTGTAAAGGCCAAAGGCAGGACAGACAGTCTGGTCACAGCTGAGAGCCCACTGGTCAAAGGCAACATCCTAATAGCACAGTATTCAAAAGTGTGTGTGTGTGTGTGTGTGTGTGTGTGTGTGTGTACAATGGTAAAGAGAACGGGGCCTTGACATTGCAGTAAGTTGTTCCTATTTAATTTGGTGTGGTGGCAGAGTTAATTAAAGTGATCCTTAATAAACCATGGTCATAGTTGTAGGAGGTTTTTAATTTTCTATTATAAATAACAGAAGTAAACACAATGCTGCCCCCCCACACACATACACACACTCAATTTATAGACTACTTCCATAAATCACTTAAGAGAACTAGAATTGCTGGCCCACATTCCATTTTATGTTTTTGTTATATCTCTTTATAAATTTTTCTTTAATCAAAGGCAGGATTTACACTGTATTAAAGCAAATAGGGGATTTTTTTCGCTCAGTTTTCCAGGAGAGATTTTTAGATAAGGAAATAAAATAATCATATTTGTTTGGAGTTTGTTAATCCTAACAACACTGCAGAGGGTAGACGTGATTAGAGAAAAAATGGAAATGAGTGACGAGCAGGAAGGCTGCCAGGACAGCTGAGGATGGAAGACCTGAGGTCCTCAACCATGTTGTGGCCAGGGTACTGGTTCCAAGGACCATTCAAGAGGCATTTTCTCTTTCTCAGACAAATTATTTACAACCTTTGGGGCGCCTGGGTAGCTCAGTGGGTTAAAGCCTCTGCCTTCGGCTCAGGTCATGATCGCAGGGACCTGGGATCAAGCCCCGCATCAGGCTCTCTGCTCAGCAGGGAGCCTGCTTCCTCCTCTCTCTCTGCCTGCCTCTCTGCGTACTTGTGATCTCTGTCTGTCAAATAAATAAATTTAAAAAAATTATTTATAACCTTCTTCAACAAGAACAGACCTGGAGCATATAATAAAATCGCTTTGGTAATGGCTTGTGATGTAGGTAGGAGAAGGGAGGTCAGTGTTCTAAAGCATCCTTGTTGCCCTGGGTTCTCTTAGACCCACCCCTGGGGACTGGGTCCAAGAGACCCACTACCGCTCCCTTCAGAAACATTGCCTCCGCCTCCTCTCAGCAACTGTCTGAGCTAAACTGAGAAGAGCAATTCAATATTTGAAAGTAGACTAGGGCTTGAAATTACAATAATTCAATTTTAATAGAAAACACTTTTGGGTGTTTTACATAAATTTTAGGCCAAATGACCCTGATGATTGACTCTGAACTTTTCAAAGAGCAGGTGCCTAAAATCCTTTGTGGAAGTGTGATTAGTATAGGTTATAAGCATCCACATGGCTAGAGAAAGCTGGAAATATTTACAGAAGTCTTCAAACTGAAATAGATGAATTTTTCAGAAATATAAATGTATTTCCCAATAGTATAATAAAGATGACTATTCTTTTCCTAAAATATTAAGTATTCACACTTAGTGAAGCATGTAATAATAGTGATAGGGCTGGTCAAAAAGCAGGTGCCAGGGGAGTTTATTAAAGCTGAGCTATATTGGAAGTCTGACTTGTGGGTACGAGATTTTGGACTCGGTATTGATATTAGTGTTCTCACAGACATTAAGATGGTCCATGGATATTGGTTCATTTCCATCCCAGTCAGTGAGCCATGGATCTTCCCACAGTGACAGCTGGGCAGCATGCAATTCTCTGTGTCCACCATAAGGTGAAGATCGGTTCTAGCAAACCTTTAAGCACAAGGGAGCTCTTAAAAGATCTTTCTCTGCTATAAAATTGTAAAGGGGCTTAATTGTGGTCTTGTGATTCATATTAATAGCATTTTATGAATCTCATTGAAAGCTCCTTCTGTGTCACTGGGGAAGATTTAGTTTAAAAAAAAAAAAAGCCTCTTTTCTCTGAGGGGCATTACTTGTCAGGCCACTGAAATCCAAAGTCGGTGCTAAGGACAGCTACATTTTCTTAGACTTAGCAGGTTAATGGTTAAAACTAGCCTATTATTAATAATCCACAAAAAGATGCTAATTTCTCTACTTTAGAGCTGATTCAGGAGATTTTTTAGTTGAATAAACCTTAAGGTTTTGTACTTTGTAAGTTATTTCTTTTATAAGGGAAATGTTTCAAAGTAGCGTACTGTTTATTAACATGTAAGCAATTTCTAAGTGATGTTTGAAAAGAGAAATAATTTTTAATAAAGCAGTGTATTACTGTTAAAGTTTAATTTTCAAAGAGGCAAAATCATTACTGCCATCCAAATATGGGAATCTGTGCCAAAGATTCTGTTTAACTCATAAATTAATGAGGGGGGAGCAGTGATACTGTGATCAGTTCAGGGAGCATTTGAGAAGTAAAGGTATTTATAGGCAGTTTAACAAAGAAATGTCAAGGCAGCTTAGAAACTGGTTAATTAGATACAAACCGGTTAGTATCTAACAGGCCATCAATCTTTATGGCTATCTGTTCCACCAGACAGAAATTATTTGCATCTCTACTGGAGAAAATCCATAAGTTAGCAAGCAAAATCTAGGACCTTTAATGAAGAGTAAACAGTGAGCTGAGCCAAATTCATCCCTAGATAGTCCTTGGGTAGCTGTTGCTTCTGTGTGATATTTGAAGAGTGTGCTGTTCATCTTTTTGCTTTTCTTCAAAGTTTTGAATAATTTCTCTGGCAACGAGGTGCATAAATGCAAATGTATACAGAGATACATTTATTTGACTATTCAAAATTATACATTGTGTGTCTGCTTTTCAACTCAATGTAGGTTGAAAATATAAATAAGAAATTTATCCTATCTTCAACTAGTTCACAGTGTGAAAGGGAGATACAGACATCTTGGGATACATTTTGATAAACACAGTAAAAGAGATATGAATGAGTGATGGCCAGAGATTCTGAGGTGGGCCAGGCATGTCAGGTTTCAGTGATTGGGGAAGCTCCTTAAAGGGATGACATGAGCTATCATGCATTGAAGAACAGATACAATATATCAAACTCCTGGAATCCAATAAAGAGAAAATAGACCTCCATCTCTCTTAACATACAGTTTCTGGAGCATTTCCTTCTGCCTTTATTTGTAGACGGAGAATTTTCTACCTATTAGCACAGTGCATACAACCTTGCCACCTGCTCGTTCTCTTGGATGTATGTTAAGCAGTTTTCTGTAGATTTGTTAAGCTTTAGGAGTTTGGATGTAGAAGGAAATAGAACAGTATGTTTCATAAATGGAGTTTCATAAAATGTGGGCTGCAGACCACCTGCATCAGAATTAGGAGACTTGTTTAAAAAGCAGGTTCCTGAAAGCACTTGCCCATGAATACCTTGCCATGTCTTGCACCTGTAACTCCTGTAGAGAGCCCCGCACATGATGCTACTCAAGCAGTTGCTTACGAAACTGAACTTGAGCAGCCAGTGCGGTAACAGATGGTTGGTTAGAGATGAGGGGTTAGAGATTACCAAAAGTGTGCCAGTAAACCAAGGAGAAGAGGAAGCAAAAGTATCGAACAAATCCCCGTTGTGAGAGGGCAGTGATTTCTCAGTGTAACAACAACATAATCAGTTCATAACATTAAGCAGAAGCAATCATTTAAAAAGACTTTACCAAATGTTTTCTAACCTGTGGAATACAATTAAACAATTACATTTATTGCTCCAAATAGCATAGGTCTCTCTATTAATAACTTCCAAATTGTTGGGGGAAATATAATTAAAAGCAAAATCTTCTCCCAATACAGAAATCCTTTCCACAAACATAGTACAGAAAAAACAAGCCAGGTCTATTATTGAACAAGCATTACACCAGAACATGCTGCACACCACAGGCAATCCACTAGAAGAATGCAAGAACAGAAAGAAATCTCCCCTTTTTATATAGCCAAATAGATACAACCCTTCCCATGTATGTTTCCAAGATAAACAATACCTAGTCATGGAGTGAGAGGAATTGACAGCACCATTCGTCACTCATAGTTTATCCGAATTTTATCTGGCCACCGGGGTGATCATCCCTGTTGCCTAATTGGCTTTATCCAGAGGAAAAACAAACTTCTCATGAGGATAAAACAAAACACTCATAAGGATGAGTGTAGGTAGTTTCGCAACTTGGAGCAAGACAGCCACCAAAGTTACAATCCTGCCTTCCCACAGAAACTGGGACACAGGGGTGGTGTTCTCTCTCTTGATGTTTACATTTCACGGAGATGACTGCTGGGTCTTTGAGAAAGACATCCCTGGGTCAGAAGGCTGATAAAAGCCCTATCGGGTCTTCAGAAGGATTTATACACATTTCAAAGAGAGGAGGAAGTATTTAGAATTCCAAGTTTTCACAGTAAATACCCTGAGAAAAAGAGAGGAAGGAAATCCCTTATTTTCACCAGGAAGAAGCTACCTCTCATTTTTAATTTGTGTTTGTCCTTAACACCATAGAAGGTCAACACTGGGAGAAACACTGTGTGACCTTATAAGACAAAAGAAAAGTAGAACCACTTTCTTCATCTAGGTGAGTTCCTATGGTTTGTATTAAATGACCATAATACACTTGATATAAAATGAAATCTTTACTCAGTAAATGTTGAAATGAAGGTACCTTTCTCAGGAAAACTTCGTTAGTTATAATTTATTTACTCTCTGTCTCTACTGCACTAAAAACCATCATACATGAATTGCCATAACTGTCATTTCACTGGAACAAAATAACACTTTTATTCTATTTTTAAAAGACACCGAAGGGAAAATTATTGTAAATGTAATTTTTTCAATGTTTTGCTCTTTTCACGCTACAAATTACTCGATAATGGCCTGTGTTTATCAGGTATATTTCTTTTGCAAGGCCTTTATCTTACAGTATTAGAACCACCAGTTTTTGTGGTGTTTATTTTTGGAGTTCTTGCCTTATACAGGTGCTTAAGGCTTATAAACAGTATCTTCTAGTTTTGAGAATTGAATTATAAATCTCTGTAATTACTGCAGGACTTCTTAGTAGACAGAGAAAACTGTATTTGCAAGTAGTATTTTTAAGTGCTAAATTCAGTTTCTGAGATGGAAACATATTTAAATGGAGAACTATTCAAAATAGAGCAAAACTCAGTTCAGGCAGACTTTTTCACCTCATTGGCAACAGGTAGACACCAACCGGGCACTGTGTCACCCGGCAAGAAGGCAGCGACATGTATGGGACACGGCAATACGATTCATTATACGGGAATTGTCACTTTGGTTGGGCTAAATAAGGGTAGCAACTGTGGTTTAGGTTCCCTGTTAGATGAAAAATTCACTTATAAGTTGACATATAAGGTATTATCCATGCAAAATATAGTTTGATCAGTAGTCTAGAACTTGGTCTATGTTACCTTGCCTAGCAATGGTTATCACAGTGATATTAAAATACATGAAGGATGTACAGCTTCTATGAAACTCTACTAGTGTTCCTTTGAAAGAATGGTGGAAAGAGATTGAGATCTTAGACTTAGTTTCCTCACATTCACAACCAATAGCAGTTAGTAAGGCGTATTCTAAAATTCCATTGGCATCAACTCTGATCCCAAAGGTGAGTCAGAACTGGGAAGTGATACATCCTGTGCCATCACATGCTACTGGAAAATAGGAAAATGCCTTAATATACATGTTTGCATCAAAAGCCACAAGTTTGTTTTTTTTTTTAATGATTTTTATTTGTGTGGGCTCGTTGTCAATCATACTTATTTTAAGCAGATTCTATAAAATTCAAAATTCCCAAAGGAAGTATATCATGACATATATCATACTAAATAAACACTAAATAATTAAAATTCGTAGGGTTTACCTTGCTCTCTGTTCAGCACATTTTCTGTCTCTAAGCATGTAATATTTATGTAAACCAGCCTGTAGGGGAAACAAATGCAAAGTAGATACAATTTCTAAAGTAGGGATATTGAGCTGTGTTGATTAATTTAATGAACAAAAATTGACTGAACAGAGACCACGTTCAAGGCAGGGTGAAATAAAATGCTGGAAATAAGACATGAACGAGAGACAAGGAAGGTAGAGATAAATACTCCAGGAAAACATATAGCAGAGCATTTAGTACAATGAAAACGTAGTTTTGCATGAGTTCAGGAGGAGAGAGAATTGGAATATCAGGAAGGATATACAGAAGCTTTAAGTTCCTTCATTTAGCCATAGATTAGTTTTATCCATGACTTATTTACTTCTTTCATGTTTGAATTTCTCCTTCATCTCAGGCACTCTTCTAGTCACTGGGGTTACAGCAGGGAGCAAGACAAAGCTTTTGCTTTCGTGAGATTTCCGTGTTACCTATGACGGACGCGAGCCCTGGGAAAAGGATATAGTATCAACGGGCGCGGGCGGCGTGAAATGAATGTAGGCGGCCCGAGATCCCAAGGATCATGACAAGAATGTGCAAGAAAATAGGAAAGAGGAAGGAACAGATTCGGCGCCTGCACTATAAAGCACATACAGGAATTGGTGGAATGTGTGGTAGGAAGAAAAGTCAAAATACCGTCTTGGAAGTTATACCAAGACCAAAAAGAAAGTGGTAGTGAAGGTTTTTGAAGAGAGGAACACTGGAACAGAATGTGCTTTGAAGATTCAGTGTGTGAGGAAGTCAAAGAGGTGGAGCGAAAGGACCCACACCGGTTACGAGATCATTTTTACAGTCCCAGTGAAAGGTAGTAAAGTATCTGAAATCATGGAATAGATTTTGAGAAATATGGTATCTGAGGCTTTAAAATGTAGTTATTCTTGTCTGAAAGATAGAACTCTATCTTCACTGGACTTCCAGGACAGAATCAACACGTAAAAATAGCGTGATCCCATTCCTTCTTCCCCTACCCAAAGGCGATAGAAGAACCTCCCCCGCAAAACAACAACAGCAACAAAAAAGCTTAGATTTTTAAACAAGTGTGAATGTTAGCGATAATTTAATTCTCCTTATCTTAAACAGAAAAGATTGCCATATTAAGAGCATTAAAGAAATTCAAGCAAAGAGAATTAGGGGTTCATTCAATAAAAAGAGAGGTAAAAAAATAATAAGTGATAATTGGGGGCATTAACAATTATATTTTTAAGGGGCACCTGGGTAGCTCAGCAGTCTGGGGGAACTAGGTTGGTTGGTAGATAGGTCTCCGTCCTCAACATGGAATCTGCTTGAGATTCTTCTCTCCTTTGTCCCTCTCCAACTCTCGAGTGCTGTCTCTGAAATAAATAAATCTTTTTAAAAATTATATTTTTAAATGGAATCCTGGGATTTTTAAATAAAAATGCAGTTGAAATGTTTATACTTGAAATACTTCTCAAAAGAAATTAGTCCAAATAAGCTTTCTATGAGCATGTGGAAAAATAATGGCCTAACAACATCTAATACGAAGATGCTTATCACTTCATGAAGGCATCAATAATAATGTGTATTTTTAAAGATACAGTTCATGTACCATAACCTAAACCTTTTTAAAATGTAAATTCAGTGATGTTTAGTATATTGATAGCTGTGCAGCCAACACCACAAACTAACTCTAGAACATTTTTATCATTCCAAAAAGAAACAGTGCCCGTTATTGGTCGCTCACAGCCCATTCTACTCTTCCTCCAGACCCTGGCCAGTGCTGGTCTACTTTCAGTCTCTGTGGATTTGCTTATTCTGGATAGCTCCTAAAAATGGAGTCCTACCTGTG
Source organism: Mustela erminea (assembly GCF_009829155.1). NCBI lineage: Eukaryota > Metazoa > Chordata > Mammalia > Carnivora > Mustelidae > Mustela > Mustela erminea. The sequence continues at coordinate 104,481,080 of NC_045617.1, read as the reverse complement.
GCCTTTCGTGTCTGGCTTCTTTCACTTAGCCTAATATCTCAAAGTTCATCTGTGTTGTAGCACCTGTGAGTACTGTGCTCCTTTTTAGGGCTGAATAATATTCCCTCTTGTGAGTATGCTACATTTTGTTTATCCATTCATCAGTTGATGGCAATTTCGGTGGTTTCCACTTTTTGGCTGTTATGAGGAGTGCTACATTGCACACTTGTGCACAAGCTTTTGGGTGGGTATATTTTCAATTCTCTGGGTATATACCCAGGAGGGGAGTCGCCAGGTCATACAATAGCTGTGTTTAACTCTTTGTGGAGCTGCCAGACAGTTTTCCAAAGCCACCACACCACTTTCTATTCCCGCCAGCAACACGCGAGGGTTCCAATTATTCCATCCTCTCGCCAGCACTTATTATCGTCCATGTGATGTGTGTGTTTTGTCAGCAGATATAGAAGCTCCTTATGCCGTGGCTCACTGGCACCTTCTCCGCTTTTTTGACACATGGGACAAGCTACTCAGTCGGGACTAAGAAGCAGGCAGACTCTCTCCCCTCTTCACTGTGAAATTTGGGTCACACACGCAAAGGGAATATAGACTGTCATTATTCACAACAATTTTTGAATGTGAACGTGTGCGTCTCATTGAATAATGAAAACACGTCTCGCACAGCCAGGATGCCAGGCCCTGTCAGCCTACACAGCGGTAACCAAATTTGCTCTTCAGTATGTATGTCACTCTAATACTGCATAAGTAATAGCTATTAGATTCACATGCTAAACCGGCGCTCTGACCTTGTTTTGTCAGAGGTGGCAGCACGAAGAACCTTAGCAGCTTTCAGATTGGGTGGCTAGGTAAACATTGCTTTCGGTTAAGATCCAGCGGGAAAGCAAGAAGGCAGCAATTTCCGATGTCACAGAAGCCAAGAACACATGGGGCGAGGTGCATTTTCTTTACACAGCTCAGGATATAAAGGACAGACATTCTTCATCTGCCAGTGCAAGGAGGAAGGAACAAAAATGGGTTAGCATTGTTTAAAGCTCATAAACTGCAACCATAAATCAGCAAATTAGCTAATGATGGCCTCTGGGTAGTGATACATGATGAAAAACAAATGAGGAAAGGTACTCGAGCATTGCACTTGGTAGCTGCTGAAAAAATTAAAGTTCCATCTTCATAAAAAAACTGTTTAAGGGATGTTATAAAGGGTTGTGCCCTGGTAGCAGAACAATTACTGCTTCAAATGAGTATGTTTTATAATAAATGCTACCCCATCAACTGTGCTTTTCAGTGCTAACTCTTGTAAATGATTCATACTGTTCCCAGGAAGAGGCAAGTGTGGGGCTCATTTGGGAAGACAGTCAGTCCTGTCTCGGCAGAGTGCATGGAAATAATGAGTGTTTAACCCATACTACCAAGACCAGGGCCCTGTCACCAGGAAGGACCCAATAAATATTTATTAATGAGGTTGCTTATAAAATCAGAGAGTGCCATTAATCTTTGTAAAACTAAATTAATCTTCTGGATCTTGTTTACTTTCTCTATCTATTTTGCTGCTTTATTTTAAATGTAATGATGAAATTTTAAGAGACTGAATTCTGTAATTGCAAATATCATCAGGAAGTATTTGCTGATGATGTAAAGCACCTTTGTAGGAGAGGAGGAAAATTTAAAGACATGGAGCCAGCCTTTAGAAGGGCTGACAGTCTAGTAACCATGCAAAATCATGCCTAGTACTATATTTTATTATCTATTTTCAGAGGACTTAAATGGCAGTAAGGGAGAGTAAGCTGTAAAGAAAGCTTAAATGGAGACTGGTAAGTTCCAGCTAGAGTTTATTAGATGCTTGCTTTTCCTTAAAACTAAGGAAACTATTCTTTTCTTTTCTATTTTTTTTTTAAGATTTTATTTATTTATTTGACAGATATCTCAAGTAGGGGGAGAGGCAGGCAGAGAGAGAGAGAGAGAGGGAAGCAGGCTCCCCGCTGAGCAGAGAACCCCATGCGGGGCTCAATCCAGGACGCTGGGATCATGACCGAGCCAAAGGCAGAGGCTTTAACCCACTGAGCCACCCAGGCAATCAGAAACTACCTTTTCTTTTGATTAGTACAGCCAGAGCTGAAATGCCCCGAGATTTTAGGACCATAAGTTGTTTTAAGGGCTACTCCAAGGCTACAAATTCGGATTTATTTTGATGAAAAAATTTAGCTGTCATGTTTATTTCCAGGATTTAATAAACGCATGTGAAACAGGTGGCCCTCAGCAGTCACTGAAGCCTGTTGTTTGGGCTCCCGTGTCTTCGAGTGAGTTCGTAGGGATCCTTTACTGTGTTATCAGGGGATCAAAGGTGGGGAGGTTGGAGTTAGGGAATTACTTTCTCCTCCCACAGAGCAGCAGGATGGGAATCACAGTTCTCCTCCATTCAAACCTCAGCTTAATGAGCTCAGTGGGATGCCGACATGGGTTGACTTGCTACGGAATGCAGCCAGCACAGAAGTCACCAAGTGGGTCCAGCATCACCGTGTGCCGTCACATATGTTGTTTTGGATGAGCAGGGGACTTCTCCCCCTGTCTCAGAGGGCACCCATAGCTGTTTTTATCTCTTTCATTGCCCAAACTCCTACGAGAAAGCCAGCTTAGCATTAGCTAGTTAGAAGCAGTTAGTATGATCTATTATCATCTTTTCTTCTTGTTGCAGAGAATTGTAACCTTCAAATTGTTCCTCCCTTTCCTTTTTCTGTTTTTTGTTTTTTGTTTGTTTTTAGCAAGCCCCGGTCCAAAGATCTGAACGTAGCCTTGACTCTTATGTGTTACATCAGTTATTAAGAAAATATGCTATTATTAAAAGTACTGGGTTATGTGTTACCATTAGAATATATGGATTGAGATGTTGCCAGCAGCCAAACAAAATTATATTTAGGTTATCTACTTTTATAATGTCAAAAGTCATTATTTTTGATGATGTAAAAAAAAAAAAAGATCCCTTGCTACTAGTAGGACATGGGCAAACATATATTTTTAAATATATACAACTTTAATGTCATTTTTAAGTAAATCCTGGGGTTTTTTGTTCAAGTTTCTACCCATTTAAATTGAAAACATTGTAAAAGTCATTTGAAAGTTCTTGGAAAATGGCCCTTCCTTTTCACTCACACAATTTTTTGGTTTTGTTTTCTTGCCCTCATAGTAATTGAGAACAAATATTATTATATAAAAGTAAGAAAAAAGACTAGATAGATAATTTCACTGAAAAACTATTTTGCTTAAAATTAAGGCACAGACATTATGTGGATATTTTCATTACAAAATATTTGCTCCAACGGGAGAAGAGACGCATTGGTCATGGACTTCTACACTCCTTTTCTCCTCCGTCTGTCTTTATCACCTGTTCTTACTTCCTTCTTTCTACACCCATATGCTATTCGTGCTCCTCCTTTTAGGCCGTCTTTTTGTTTCTTTCCAATCTGAGTGTCCAAACACCCGTGGTCTTGACCTTTCACCAACTTTCAGTAACCGATTAACACGGCAGTTCTTCATTTTTACATTTTTACTTTCTTATTCTACAAGTCATTTCAATTTTACTATTCTAGGAAGACCAAAACCATAAAACTTTTAAAAAGCTTAGAAAGTTTACTGACTTGTCCAATCTCACAGAGAAAATAAGTAACCAACCTGGGATTTTAACCTAGCCACAATGGACCCTATACACTTGACTGTTAAGCTCTTTCACCTCTTGGAGATTAGCCTTGTGTGCTACCCTTCACCCACCTATCCGTCTCCTTTATCATTTATTCAGTCTTTCACAAATGTTTATTATTTCGTGGTTTTCTACTAGCTATGCCCTTGCTAGGTGCACGATATTCAATGCAAAACAACTAGAAACAGTCGTGAAGTAGGGTAGGGTGATAGAGAAATTACAGAGTAAAAAGTTCATAACTACAAATTATAATCTAATTGGAGTAAGAAAAGTAGATACTTGAGACACTATAAGTGACTACTTTAGACCGGAGGCTCAGAGAACCTTTGTTTTTACTGTGGAAAAGGCTTTACTATGAGATCTGGAGGATGTGAATAATAAGTCAGTCATAGCAAAGGGAACAATGTTCCAGCCGAAGGAAAGGCATCAGAAAATCCCTCAGGTGAGCAAAGGGTTGGCTTATTAAGGAAATCTAGAGTTACTGGAACACTGTAGGTGGGTGGTGAGAAAGAACTCTGGAGAGGGAGGCATGGTTAGATGAGTCACAACTTTTACTCATGTTGAATATTTTTTAACCTTATGCGATAAGAAATCTTCGAACTTTTAAACAAGAGAATATATGTACATATTTGGATTTTTTTAAAAGATCACCCAACTTCAGCATAAGAAGTGAAACAAAGAGGTGAAGAAATAAGAACCAGTTATTAATCCATTATTTGGTCTCAAGTGAAAGATGATACTGTCTTGGCTTGCTGTGGTGATGATGGGGACCAAAAATGTAGATGGGCTCAGGTATATTTCTATTTACAAACAATTCCAGAGCCTGGATAAATCACAGATCATTCTGGGTTTTTTTTTTTTTTAAAGTTTTTATTTATTTATTTGCGAGAGAGAAAGAAAGTGCTCCTGAAATAAAGGAGGGGGGAGGGGCAGAGAGAAAGACAGAATCTCAAGCAGACTCCCCACTAAGCTTGGATCCCAACTCATGGCTCCATCTCATAGCCCTGAGATCATGACCTGAGCCAAAATTGAGAGTCTAAAATCAAGGGTCAGACACCCAATAGACTGAGCCACTCAGGCGCCCCACAAATCTTCCTGGGCTTTACTGTCTCCTTTATATCTTTCTTGGATTTTATACTGCATACAAGTTGAAGAAGGAAATAGAAATTAAGGAGTTTGGGTTTTTTAGAAGAGACAGTAAGATGCTTTCATTAATGTATTATGACAATGGTGTATGTAATTATTTTGAGGTAAATTAAAAATAGAAATATTTCCAAGATATATGAAATAATATTGAGAATAATGTTCTTCGTTTATGAGAAGGTTAGTGGTATGATATCCTTTCCTTAATTTTTTATTTTTTTGATTTAATCATTACTCAAATATATATGTAACTTAAGAACTGTTTTAGTTTGAACATCTCAGAAATTAAGTTTGACAACATAAGCGTCTCAAAACAAAGTTAGTCATGTATTTCCAAATTTTTACATCACAACACTTGTAACCTATGTGGGGGAAGTATTCCATGTCAACACTGAACTGAGACCATTTGTCATTAATTCCTTTGGAAAAATCCACATGTGGGCAGAAAGAATCTGATCAGTGTGATTCTTTCGTGCCTTTCCCAAACCGGTCGTTCCCTTCCTTAGATCTTTAAAAAAAAAAAAAAAAAAAAAGTGTGTTGTGTTTAAATTCTCTCTGACTCATACTTGTACCGGAAGAGGATCTTTTTTCATTATCTAGGACTCAGATATGTATTTCCCTCCGTGGCTGGCTGAAGGAGCAGCTCTTCATACTACTCCTGCAGATGTCCAAGTTCTTCACCTCCATTTCTGGTTCCAATGCTCTAGGTTCCTGAGTTGCTGAGTGAGGGCTGATCACAGAAATTGGTGAGGAAGAATGTTCCTATACACTAGTCAGTGGTCTGTTGCAAGGTGTTAATTAGTTATTCCTTCTAGAAAAACAAGACAAGACAAAACAAACAAACAAACAAAGAACAAACAAACAAAAAAAAAAACAAGGGACACCTGGGTGGCTCAGTTGTTAAGCGTCTGCCTTCGGCTCGGGTTATGATCCCAGGATTCTGGGATCAAGTCCCTCATCAGGCTCCTTGCTCAGACAGAAGCCTGCTTCTCCCTCTCCCACTCCCCCTACTTGTGTTCCCTCTCTCACTGTGTCTCACTCTGTCAAATAAATTAAAAACAAAAACAAAAACAAACAAAAAAGAAACAACAACCCACAAGTGGTTTTGGAAACTGTATCCATATCCTCCTGCTGCCATAAAATGGCAGTTGGTCTTTTGAACCTTGTAAGTTTTGAATCAGGAGCCATCCTTACTGATGTAGTCTTTCCTTGTCTCTACCCACCAATCATATAATCGTTACATTGAAGAGAAGAAAAAAGAGGACAGGAATATTCATTCTAAAGGAAATGTCTGAATGTTCCTGACTTACTCAAAAGCTGGCTGCTTTTTTATATCATTTTCATGAATCCATTGTTTGATTGTGACCTCTGCCAAAACAGTCAGTGTCTCATGTCCAGCCGTTGGTGCCTCAGGAAGGGATTATCTCCAGAGTAAAATGTTTGGTGTATGGCAGGTGCAGAAAAGCATGCAGGGTCCTGTGTTAAAATTATATCCCACATATTCCCATTATTTCAGTAGTTTCTAAAATGTGGAACAATAATGTACACTTTGATTGTGACACTCAAATACTAATGCTTTGTCTTGAGTGAGTGATAGGACAAAACACCTGCTGATTTGTGAATTATATTTTGTGGTTGCTTTTTAAAAAGTTATAGTTAGCATTAGCATATCTACTTGGGTATGCAAGTTTTAAAAATAGGAAATTTGCCTTACATGGAGTCTGTGCACAAGGGAAATCTGAGGATGTGTACAGAATACGTGAACAAAGCTTCCTGCATTTAAGGTTAATCCAGAATGGCACTCTACATTTAGTTTATGTACTGTACCTTATTACACATTTAAGATCTTTTTTAAAAAAAGTCCTTATATCCCTGATCTAGAAGGACTGTGTCATGGATGAATGAATTCTGCTCTACTGCTCAATAGATAAATTCTTGAACTTCAAATAACTTGTTTTCTAATATATAAATGTTTTTAAAAATAGCATTCTATCTGCATATTAATGGCGGGAAAAAGGATTTTAAGTCTCTTGTCAACACCAACTAATTAAAGTGTAAATACTTGAGTGTCCCAAGAGTCATGGTGATTATAGGTTGCTTAACCTTCACTGCTATTAGTCTATTGTCTGTATGCCTGTATATGTGCATATTCCATACTGAATTTCTATCTAATAGGTCTAAAACCATAGGTGTAACACTATCTAATAAGTGTAACACTATATATAGCCACAGCATCATTACTTTTAGCCACTTGACACTTCATCCTTACTAAATAATTGAAGAGAGGTCATAGACATCCATTTTATTTCTCTAGTTAGTTATAGCACTGATGTCTGAATACAAATTAGATTCATCTGTTGCAAATAACACAAGGCAGTCACAGGATTTTTCATGCTGCAGGCACATTTTTCTTATTTATTGGAAGCATTAAAAATGTGTCCCACCTAATTTTATCTGAGTAGATAGATAATAAAACATGAAAAATTTCATAAAGTTAAAAAAAAAGGCAGACGGCTTGATCTTCCTGTCATTTGTCAGCTTTTCAGATTCATCCAATGATGCATGTGTCTTTTATATGGAAAAATTATGAAACTTGCCTTATGTAGAGTCTGTGTATAAGGGAAATCTAGAATATATGGGATACACGAATAAGATTTTTGCCTTCACTACCAAAACTGCCACGCAGGAAGAAGAGGGTCCCAGAGTAGCTTGAATAACCACTTTGTGTCAAACAAAATGGTGGCAAAGAAGAGATCATGCTAGTTGATATTATTCATCAGACATATAAATGCCCTACTCAGTTCTTGTTCTATGTGGTAGATAGATAGTAAAAAGAAAACCTCGACTGAGAATCAGAAGACATTATTACTATTTCAGCTCCAGTCCTGAGTTGTGTGACTTGTGTGTAACACTTAAACCTTTATGAACCTCAGGATTATGACTTAAAATCTAAGGAGTGCAGTTTAACTTAGATAGTTTATTTAATTGCTCACCGTGTTTGTCATTCCTGGGAAACTTTCCCAAGTTTAAAAATAATAACACATTCTCAGTATATGCGTGGAAGGCTGAGGAAATAAATAATGGTCATTAGATTCCAAAGTGGATTCATTCATTCATAATGCTGCAGGATAGTCTTCATTTTCTTAGTATCTTAACTGTTCCGATTGGAGTTTGTCTTAGAAGTCTTGCATGTGTTACATGCAGTGACGACGCAGTACATTTATGTCTGTATTTTTGGAATCCAGAAATGATGTCAATACCGTATGTTTTTATTGTCGGAAAGTAAACCAAAAATTTTTTCAAGGGTTTGGGAAAACATCACATACATTCTATGTTAAAAATAGTAAGTCCTTGTCTTTCTACAGTACCCTGTTCTGTTCGAAGCTTTTTCATATTCATTATCTCAGTAGATCCTGGCAGTGGCAGTGCAAGATGGCTCTAGCTGATGGCACTATCTCTGTGCCGCGGGAGAGAGAAATGCAACACTATGATTAATGAGCTGTCTGAGGTTCACACACAACTGATTAGTAAAGGACCCTTGACACTGACTCAATGATTTTTCTTACACCTCACTGCTACTGCAATTAAAACACATTAATAAGAAATATTTAAGAGAATGACTGTGTAGGCATAAGAAGAGTGTTTTTAAGGAACTTTCTGCAAGGGATACAGTCTGCAGTTGTCACCTCCATCTGCGTGAGCCAGAACGTCAGCGGTAGATGTTGGCTGCATCTCTACAGACTTAAAAGCTCCAAAATTCAAATGATGAACCTCAGCTCTTCTCACTTTCCTAATCAAATTGGCAAATTAAAAAATCTGACAAGAGTAAAATCTGTGATAGGGAAGGCATCATTCTGGCAGGAAAGAATTCCGGGGAAACACCGATCAGCGTACTTCTCATCCCTTTGCTTTTGTTCAGTGTGGGTGCTTAATGTTGAAAAAAGTAAGGAAGAAAGAGAGAGTAAGAGATGAAGGAAGGAAGGGGGAAAGGAGGAGGAAATGAATTAAATAGCATTCCTATCAACAATTCATATATTTATTATTTTAAAAATTTACAATGGCAAGTTTTAATAAATCTTATAGTAAATATGACTCCAATTTATAACTACACATAAAGTAGAATTGTATTTTCCTATTGAATTAGCCTTTTAAACATAAAAGACACCTGCTCATTAAGATTTAACCAACGTGACTTATCGTCTAGATACTCTTCCTAATGAGAATTGGATGGTAAACTCTACCAACTATGAGAAGGCAAGCAAGTCTCTACCTCATGATTCTCTGCTGCTAAACATGATGGCACAGTGACATCTTTGCATTTGCTTCTAGAGTAACGCACATAAAAAATGTAACTACAATAGATGCCCTTAAACCAAAAGGAATTAACTTTTGAGAATATTCTTTACTGTAATTATGATAAAGAAAATTAAAACAGAATCAGAACTACCAAAGGTGAAAAAACTCATCCTCTCTGCTGTTAATTAGTTTTATGATGCTTAGTGATTACATTTACATGTTCACATCATTATGAAGTTTCATTGCGTCTTATATTTCATATGCTGATTAAACACATATTTTTGTTTTTAAACAACAATACTGAGAAAACTTTTGCATTCCAAAAATGAAGAAAATACACTTGGCCACACAAAATTGTTCTCATTATGTGATTCACTGTCTTAAGAGCTCTTCTTCTTTTTTTATGCTATTAATGTTTAGTAATATGTACAGAAATGGTATGAATGGTTCAATAAAAGCAAAATAGAAATACTCCTGAGGCTAACGGAAATACAGGTGAAGTCTTGTTTGCATGGAAAATGAAAATAAAATGATTTTCCATTTAGAAAATCCACCCATCTATATAGATCAAGTCGTCACTATTGATCAGATGTTTGTCCATTTCTATGTTATGTCTGTGTGTAGACTTCAGCCAATCTCTGGTTGTAACAGTCATTTGAAAAAGGTTCAGATGAAGGGTAGAGGGCAACAGGGAGGTGAGAGAGACAGAAAAATGGCCAGAGGAAAGGAGGAACGGAGGAAGAGAGAGAGAGGAGAGAGACAGAGTTTTTCTTTTTTCTTTCTTTTTTCTTAATTTTAAAGAAATTGAGAGTTGCTCAGGGATATTATGTTCTTTCAATAGGTTTTCTCAAAAAGTCCCAGAAATATATTTTGCTGGAGAGAAACTGGGCACAAGTTCAGTGTAACCGTAGTATTTTTCACACCAAAATGTCTGGAGCAGCACTTGCCCTTGGAAGAGCTTTTCAAGTCATTAAAGCCTGTCTTGTCCAACTACCTCAAATGATGAATGATGGAGAACTATATGCTGGGGTTTCATTTAATTTGTATCTGGAAGGAATGTTACAGCTCACGACCAAATGTCTTCCAAATAAACACCTTGTTGATTGATGTGACGCATCATAAGACAGAAGGTTTTTTGAATTGGGAATATATGATAGGAGCTGAACATATGGTTTTATAAAGGAAAAGAAGCTCTTCCAGAATGTGTGAATGAAATAGCATTTTCAAAGCTATTTCAAAAATATTATATTTTAGAGATGTTAGCAATTGCCTGGCCTAGAATTTAATCAACAGCAAAGCTTTGAAAACACTCCAGGACAAAGAATGTAGGTAATGTGAAAAATGTCACTCAGGCAAGAAAGCACTGCTGATACATTGTGATTCCGTGCCATAGAAATCATTCATACCAATGTCAATAATAGCTCCACAAACTGTAATTTCATAGATACTGAGATATCTAAACAGCCTGCCTATTTTGTCTTTTAAGTTCTCTTCTGGGAAACCCTTGAAATAATTAAAAAGAGGTGGTGCTTTTTAGGAAAGTTGTAACCAAATGAAGTTGTCAAATTATGACTCGTGTGTATCAGTCTACTCTAGTTATAATTTATTAAGATATTTATAAAATTTACTTTCAACTTATTATTTGCTAAGATTAAATTAGTATTAATTTCAATTTACTATTTTAAACATAGTAATATGAAACCTAAGTCTGATCTTCAGCAACATTTAGGAGTTACATTCTTTGCTATGACTTAAAACAGAAATAGTTCTGATTCAATCATACAAACCCATTTAGACGCAAAGGGCTTTGAGACCCCCCCCCCGCCCCCCACCACAGGTCTTTTAGATTCCAAATACACCAAGCGTCAGCAGCAGCCAGATCATGACTGGATACCATCATCTATCTTTGTCCTTCTGGACCATTCTTAAGTAGTTTGGTTATTATCAGCTGCCCTAATCCCTTACAACGTGCTAGTTGCTGAACATGATACTTAATGGCTTAAAACAGGCTCTTAACAAATATTTCCTCATGTGATTCTCCTAGCAATCCTTGGAGAGAAGTATTCTAATAATCTGGTTTGAGGAAAACAAAACCAGGGCTTTCCCAAGGCAAAAATGGCAGCTGAATTCAGTTTTCTTGCTGTGTTTGCAGCCTTTATTTACTTTATTATATTATTAACACTTTTGAAGGTAGTTGAGGATTTCTCTCTCACACACACACACACACACACACACACACACACAAAAGAGGGAAGAGGCTTTTAAATTAGAAGGTATGCAAGCCATACTCCAAATCATAATTCATAATTTAAGTGGCCTTTTTTCTAAGGCCAGGCTTGAGTGAAATATCCATTCATTATATTTTTTATCCATTCATTATATTTAGAAATAACTTAGAACATTTACTACTTTTCCATTTTATTAGTATACAAATATATTCACTTCATATAATGACTTATTATCCCTAATTATGGTTAGAGTATGTTTATTATGATTAAGATTGCCCTTGGAAATTGTTATGGAAAATTATTGTGTAATCAAGTTATTTCTTAAGTTATTCTTTACTGGCATATTTTGAATAGCTAGATAATTTCATCTGTTTGCCAATAAGGAATTTTAAAAAAATATGTTATCTTTATAAGATTTAAGATATTTGAGAAATTCCAGATAAATCTATTGACCATATTATGTGCATTTAATGTGCACTGAACATATAAATTATGTTCCTAAAAATACTAGAAGCTTCCCTCCACCACCCCCCCAAAAAAAATACAGGACGCTTCCAACCTTTGAGTTATACCATAAGGTTTCTTATGTTAATCAGTTGCTTGGAATTCTTCTCTGGAAAAAAAATTATAAATATTAACTACAATCTCAAGACATCCTTCAAAAGTTCCTTTTAATCATAGGGAAGCAAATGGTAGGAATATTTGGTAGAAACCTGTAATATTTTATAAATTAAAACTAAGGGTATAGTTGCTATGAACGTTAGGGTGCATATGGCCCTTCTTTTCACTATATAACAGAGAAATGATTGAATAAATTGAAGTTACCACAAAAGTCAATCAATCAATCAATCAAAGGGTACTTTATAAATCCTAGTGTACACAAACACACATACACGTGTCCTTTTGTCTTCAGAAATTGTGCAGTTGGTGATACATTAAGTATAAATAGATATGTTACTGTTTTATTATTTGAGTTTTTTTTATAGTATAATGTAATAGGATATTAATAACAAGTGAGCCATTTGATAATCTTCCAGAATTTAAACAGCAAAAAGATATTGCTAGAGGTTCTTTAGGCTAAGAATTCCTTTGGTATAGAAACTACTGAACAAGTCGTAAAAAGGCTTATGGAGCCTTAATGCTAATAACAAAGATTTACCAGATTTATAAAGAAGGAAATCACTGAGCCTCTGACCTGTCATTGTATTCAGTGCACTTTTAAGTATGGCAAGAAAAAACGTATTTGATCTAACTACATCGTTTCTCAAATTGTCAGATGTAAATTTTCCACATTCAAACATCCCTGAAAAAGAGGTACATCTTAGAGTCAAGAATTTAGTTGGGAGCATTTTATCCTTCCTTAGTGGTATATGAAATGATGGCCTATCTTATAACCATCTTAGATTTGATGAAATAAAGTGTTATCAAATCTCCAACTTATACACATCTCTCATATTTTTGAAATTGTATTATCATGACTAGTAATAAGCCTTTAGAGTGAATTACTACCCATAAGCATGCATATATTTATTTCAACTTCTCCTCTACCCTTGGCTCAGAGGTAGAATGGTGGGCTAGCTTTAATTGGGACCTAGGCCATGACATTAAACCTACACTGGGAAGCCAGGGATAGAGCTGCCAAGTTAAAGCAGACAGACTAATGAGAAGAGGTTGGACTGCCAGCTTCTTTGTCAATGAGAAAAGAAAGGAAGAGGAATCAAAAGCTTCAAAAAATAAATTCTATACAGGATGTAGAAATGCAGAATTCAAGAATAAATGGAGATTTCAACATCCATCTCTCTCCATCACTTTAGGGAAAATTGCAGATAGGCTGCCAAAATTTTCTATCTCTCACCAGTTATCCCTTCCAATTTCTTTTCATAGACAGTGACTTTGGAAAGGATAAATTTGGAGGAGGCTTATTTAGGTATTAGAGAAGATCTGTAACAATAACTCCTGAATTTACAGCTCTCAAAAAAACATTCCTGCACTTCCCTCCGGACTTGCCCTGAACTGGAAAAAACAACACTAACCACTCAAAAGCCAACTAAGCTGAAGTGAATCCACATTGGCTCCACCCCCATCAGTATGCCCTTGACCTTCTTATATTATCTACTTCAGAAATTTAATTAAAGAGGACATGGAAAGTGTGGATTCACATTGCAAAAACCCCATATTTCTTTTCTTTCAAGCTTCTCGAGATGTTATATGTACAGCAAAAACTTGTCTATTTTTTTCAACTTCTTTCAAAATAGATTCAGAAAAGTAAGATCCCAGCTGGGCTCATCTAGTCACGCACCTCTGTTTTCTCACTCTAGCTGAACTCTCTAAAGTCCCGTATGGTGGGTCCAATCTTTGCCCTTACTGCACTCAAGATTGAATATCATGTATGATTCCCCTTTTAAATTGATGCATTGTTGTTGACTGTCATGAAAATGATTCAGTACATAAGTTTATAGTGATTATTTTGTACTTTACTCCTGGCCTTGCTTACAATGAAACTATGTTTCCCACTATGCTTAATAGATCTCTAGATACATTTTTTAATAAATATGATTACTATATTCTTTTATTAGATCCTTTTGATTTCTAAGCTGCTTGGTTTATCTTTCCCTGACACATTTTATTTACTTTTACTTACGTAAAGTCAATAAAAAAAGAGAACTACTTAGGATCCTCAGTTTCAGCTACACACACACACACACACACACACACACACGATCTCAATAGCATTCTCTCTCTTCTCTCAATGTTATATGAGTGTTAATTTAAAAGGGAATAGAGAATAGCCCTATAGACCAGTCTGGAGGCAAAGACTTAATTTTTCAACACTTTACTTGCAGTTAGTGGTTTCCAGGATATACATTAATAATCCTAACCCATTGCATACTAACAAAAATGTTTTCAAATGCTTTCAGTTACAATCCAAGATTCATTCATTTATTAGGAAGACATTCATGGAGTGACACTTACATGCCAGATATACAGTGGTATACAAATACAAATTAAAAACATAAGGACAAATGAAAGATAGGAAAAACATACAGAGATAAATAAAAGATTGCAGCTGATCTCAAGGGTCTCTCATAGGTGGACAAGGATGATCAGTGCAATAAATACTGTAACAGAGCTACAAGGAAGTGCAGGTGAGGAACAGAGCAGAATGGAGAGACCCGCGAAAATGTAGAAATAGTTACCTCCCAGCTGCCTGGGGCATACAGACAAGCTGCACAGAAGAGAGGACCTTTGAGCTAGGATGGAGAATGAATAATACTTGTAGTGACTTAATCATGTTATGATGAGCTCTAGATATTTTATCGAATGCTAGGTTAACATTGAAATGGAAGAAAATAGATAACAATTAACCATACAAAGAATAATTAAAAGGCATTTACAAATCCCCACCCCACCCCCCCCACTCAGCCTGTAACCCTTTTTGCTAATGTGAACCTAACATTCAGGTGTTAACCCTGAAGTCACCTCTTCACAGAAACCGTAGTTGACAAACAGATCTAGATCCGGTGTTCTCTTTATAGTCTCTTAAGATACCCCACACTTTTCCTTTACAGCCTTTATCCAAATTTGTAATTATATGCTGTCTGTTTATCTGTGCCCTGCTTCCTCATTAGATGAGGATCAGATGGCTAAATTGGATCCCTGGATCGAAGATTATATCCAGCCTTAAGGATACAGGCACTCCCGACGCTCTGGCAAAGGACAGAGTTCTGGGCCATCAGAAACTTCTTCCAGGTCCTCCTTCACAGATCAGACTTGTCCCAGAATAATCAGTGATGTCTCTAGGTGGGTCCTCAGGATTACCTTACAGAATAGGGAGCATTTAAATTAGGCAATATCCCCATTTTATATCAGCTATGAACTGAATGGTGTCCCCTCACGATTCATTTATTTAAGCCCTAGCCCTGAGCGTGATAGTATTTAGAGATGGGGTCTTTGGGAGTTAATTAAGTTTAGATGAAGTCCTAAGTGTGGGCTCCTCATGACAGGATTAGTGCCTTCTAAGTGGAGAAACCAGAGAGGCTGCCCTCTCTGTCTCTGCTGTAAGGACACGGTGAGAAGGCACCATCCTCGGGGATCTCATATCGTGCTGGTACTCTGATCTTGAACCTGCAGCCTCCAGAACTGTGAGAAAATATGTTTCTGTTGTGTAAGCCACCCAGTTAAGGGTGTTTTGTTATGGCACCCTGAGCAGATGAGCACAATACCCAAGAGAGCTGTGTAAGTTGTGTGCATTCTCCAGGGAACTATGCCTCATAAATCCATAGATTCTGGATTTGTTGACCATATATGGAATTTTTTAACCAGGGTCATCCTACCTAGCTCTTTCAATAGAGAAAGATCCCATCCTCCTAGCAAGTGTGATGTGTCTTACTCGATCTGGTAGATCAAGAAAACAAATTGGGTTTTCTGTCTTCTTTTTGCCTCTGGAGCAACACCCATACTCCCCTTCCACAAAGGGGGTGAAGGGATCACAGGCAGGGTGCTGTAACACCTTCGTGCCACGTGGGCACTTGAGGACAGGGGCTCTGCCTGTTTTGTTCACCACTGTTTATCTAGCACTTTGCACACTGCTTAGCACCTAGCTATTAAAAGAATGAATAAATTAATGATGCTGATTAACTGCTGTGTAAAATTATGACTTAAAATTGTTTGTTCTAAATATGCTTCTGTGAAGCTCCAAGAAGTATATTCTCCTTCTCGTACTCGATTATTTGATTCATTGTTGAACTGACTGTACTCTATTTTCTAATGAAGTAAACAGTTGGCTTACTTTTATGTAGTCCAGACTACTTCCTTGCTAAAATTATGTTCTCACAGATTTAGGGTCATTGAAGGAAAGAACACAGGCTTTTCAAAAAAAGCAGCAAATATCTCTCCAGAGAACCACAGATTCTTTAGCAAATAAGCATTTTCAACCAGCTAGGAAACAATGAATTGCCCTATTATTTTGAAAATTCAACATGAGTTTCTTGAGAGGCCAGGAAGATCAAATTTATAATTAATTAATGAATCCTACCTGTATGGGCCAGGTTGCCAGCGTTGACCAGATGGAACACTCTCACGTGTAATTCAAGAGAGTCAATCAAGGGACTGTTTCACGTAGGAATGGTAAAGCAGCCAGAGTTTAGTGTCAGCAGGAAGCCTTTAAAACTCTGCCCTGAGGGCACAAGCACAAGGCAGTACTATGGACTATGTATCTAGTACTAGGGACCATGTTCCACTACTATGGAATAAAGCAGCCCTGCAGTGGGGAAGGGGATGTCTCACAGGAGTCACTGTCAAAGCGGAGGAGAGCGGACATGGTCGTGGAGGATAAAACTCATTCCTTTCTCTTTCTCTCCTCCAATTTCTTGCAGTGCCTTCCATTGGCCTAATTAAAGAAAATGCTAGGAGGTGGCAGAGACCTTATGTGACACAATCTGTAGAGGTTAGCATCCAAGGCACAGAGCAGAGTAGGTGAGGCAAAATAATAGGTATAGGAAAGCAAACAGAAAATAACCATCAGAACTCCTAAAAATGCCCCAGTCCTCTCTCTGAAGATCAGGGACACATCTGAACCTACGTTAGGGGAAAAAGAGAACATTTGGAAAAGTCCCTTCCATCATTTGCAACCCACAGGTCTTCTTACATCTGTTTTGTCAGGGTAAGGAAGCCCCATCTCTTATTTTTGGAAGGGAGAGAAATCTTTCAAGTGGTGACATCCTAATCTGGCAGTGTTTCTTTAAAATGTTACTTAATAATTGATTTTATAGTGCTTACTGTGTGGCAGATGCGGCTTTAAAAATTTCGGCAAATACTAATTTAATTTTATCCTCACACAGTGATATGAAGTGGACTCTATTCTCTTCATCCTCATTCAGTGTGTGAGGAAACCAAAAGCAAAGAAAGCAAAGTGGTTTGCCCCCTAGTTCACACATCTGAACTGAGGCTCTTGGGTTCCATGTCCATCCTCTGAGCTTCTAGTCTTTTGTGGGAGACTTGTTGCGAGACCACATTCCCAGTAGAAATAAATTGTAAATGGTG
This sequence comes from Mustela erminea, assembly GCF_009829155.1. NCBI lineage: Eukaryota > Metazoa > Chordata > Mammalia > Carnivora > Mustelidae > Mustela > Mustela erminea. The sequence continues at coordinate 104,463,686 of NC_045617.1, read as the reverse complement.
ACCATGTCAACAGATCAGAGGTGGTGATTTTTTTGCCCGTGAATTCTCACAACCCACTCAACCATCTTAACTTGTTCGGAAGACCTTTAGAGAAAATGCATTTTCTACTCATAGTCAAAGCTACTGCAAACACCCTTCGAGATAATTTGGGTGTAAGTGTCCACAGACCAGGGTGCTACTTATCAGAGCCAAAGATTTAGAGGATTAAGTGAGATCAGAGGCAGAATTATGGCAGCCGTTAACGTAACCAAATCTAGCATGTATATTGTCAATCCCAAAGGCTCCAAGTGTGTTTCCCAGGATGGAAACACTATTTTAAGTTGATAATTCACTTACTTTCCTAAGAAAGAAAATGCACAAACTGTCAGATGATAATTCTTAGACAAATATAGTTTTTAAAGACCTCAATAACTTTTATAAAAATAGCCTTTTCACTAAATGAATTCCATTTTCAGAACGTAAATTATATCCTTTTCCAAATGCTTTTGGCTAATGAAATAATTTATCCCCTGATTTCAACTAAAATAAAATGAATATTAAAGTGAATACTGAATTAAATTTGTAATAAAAAGATGAGTCTCTGTGAAAATTTTCCAGAGAAGAGCTGTGAAATTATAGAATTTAAACACCCCAGCACAATAAATCTACCTAGTTTTAATACTGGTAAAGTGGACAGTCAGCCATTTGAATGACAGGACTATAATTATGCATTACTCTCATTTGGAAAATATATAACAAATTTTATTTTTAGGGAGCTGAGGTTTCCAGTAAAGGTCTGGCAGTCATTTGCAGACAATCTAACAACTGAACCCAGACCACATCATAGTATCACCTAAAACAAGCAAATGATTTGATGTCTTACTGAAAGTTAAACTCCTAGTTATGTGTGTTGTATGAATTTTCAGGGTACCTTAATTTTCCTGATGTATTTGAAAGTGGCATTTCTACAATGTATGTCTTCCTGTGCTCAGATCCTTGTACAAAGTAGAGTTTGTGCTTTCAGTAGATGTTGACTAGATAAGGCATATGAAATAGGAGCACAAGTTTTATTCAGCCCAGAGCTTTCTTGGCCATAAACATAGGTGCTTAATGCTCTCAAAATATTCTTTGAATTTTTAAAGTCATGCATCTCTTGTATTATCAAAACAAGAGGGAAAACAACTGTCTTCTAGGGATATGCTGAAGATAAAACTAAATGCATTTTCTTATCACCAAATTAAGAAAGGGTCAGTAATAGTCAACATTTTTACATGATTTAACATGGATTAAAGATCCAATATTTTGGAGTGTGTTATTTCAGGCACTATTTCTTCATTAAGAAACCCATATACATGTTTTAGTGGTCCCTAGTTTCCCAGTTTTTATTTTGTTATCCCCAGATTTTGTGGAAGCCACACATTTTTGAAAACCATAAATTTGAGCAGCCTTTACTTCCAACACAAAGTCATCCAAAACACACATAAATACTCCAAAGGCAAACTATGCTATAAGGAAGTAACTATTTCTAGGTACCTCCTGATAGTGAGGAAAATAAATAATAGGAAACCACTTTGATGTTGTTATACCATTGAAACCATTAAACTAGTCTGCTTGCAATGTGATCACATTCTGAGAGAAATAACCTCTGTCAGGATGGCATTGTGGAAGATATTTTGTTTCTGAATTTGCTCACTGGGGGCACTGGGCTATCTTCTATAAGTTCCATCCAATCTCCATATCTAGAAAGGGCTTCTTTAAATGAGAATTTTAGGAAGAACAGCAGTGATGTGTTGTGAAAGACTGAACTCACATGCTTTATCAGGACAGAACATATTTAAAATATTTTAACTTAATAAAAAAAATTATATAGACTTTTATGAAAGATTCCAATATTCATTCCTAATTTCTTCTCCCTAAAAAGCTGGAGAGAACCCTTAGGAAGAGCAATGTTGTATAGCAATGTAGAGTGTATGGCACTTCTTGACTGTAGCAGACATGGCTAATCCATCCTCGTGGTTCTTTTCTTATTGAGTCCTTAGGGGCTTGGAATCTACCTCAACTTGTAAACTGGGCAGACAACATCTATCAGAATTACCACATCATTCATTATTTAGGCATTGTGTAAGGTACTAGAGATTCAACAGTGAAAAATACATACATACATACATACATACATACATACATACATACGAATGGCATCTCTGCTCGAGGAGCTAATCAACTGGTGGAACACAGGTTTTTTTTTGTTTTTTTTTTAATTTTTTATTTTTTATAAACATATATTTTTATCCCCAGGGGTACAGGTGTGTGAATCACCAGGTTTACACACTTCACAGTTTTAAAAGCAGCTAATTATAGTAGATTGTTTTAGGGATTCCATTGGAAATAATACAGGCCATCATGGATACCAGAGAAAAGAAAAATAGATTTCTCTTTAAAGGGTTGGGAAACACAGGATATTGTTGGTTGGGATTCAAGCCCAAGTAACAGCTTGGAGAAGGAAGATTAGAGTCTGAGAGGAGAGAGCTCCTCTGTGAGACCACATTGCTGACCTGGTACACTCACAGAGTTGAACAGAAAAGCAAGATTATGGAGCAGAAATAGGTTAGACTAGAGAGTTAACCTGATGCTATGTAAATAATAAATTTGGGGGGTATTTTAGGAAGTTAGACATCTATCCTGAGAGAAATGTAAAACCATTAAAGGGTTGTAAATATTTTGGAGAGATTTCTGACTTCGTAAGGAGAATTAGTGAAAGGAAGAGAAGATGGGTGTGGGGGAGGGAGAGGACCACATTAAGAGCCTGACATACTGACCAAAGTGAGAGAAAATGCTGATCTACTATAAGGCAGTTGGTACTGGGGATGAAGATAAGTGGAGACATTCAAGAGACATTTAGAGGATAAATTTGACGGAATTCCAAGTCAACCAGATATGGGAAAGGAGGAGGACAGATGGTTCAAGGATGATGCCTAGCTTTCTGACTTTAGAAACTGGATAAACATTGGTCTCATTTATTGACATAGGCTTGACAGAATGAAGAACAAATATGGCAGAAGAAGATGAACTCAGTTTTAGGTAGACTGACTTGGAGGAGCTGGTGAATCAGCCAAAAAAAGGTAACTAATGGGCAGTGGGGAATACAGGTCCAAAGTTCATCAGAAACATCTGGTTTGGGATCATACAATTAAAATTTATCCATAGAAATAGTTACTGACGCCTTGTAACTTAATAAAGTCATTCTATTTAGGTTTAGGGATATTTTAAGAAAAGAGAAACTAAGAAAGCACCTCAAATAATAAAAACATTAAAGGGAATTCCTGAAAATTCTTTGAGAAGTTTCACACAGTGGACCAACTGTGTCTTCTAGCTATATAAATGAAGAAAGTTTTATCTGGGGTGAGCATCCTAGCAGGTTCAAACCTTAGACTGCTCTAGATACCTGTCAATTCTGGACTTTATTGAATTCTTACTGTACCAGAAATCCCCTTTCTTGGTCACTAGGAGTGGCACAGTATGATTCTAGAGTTATATAAAGATGAAGAGAGTGCCCTGATAGAAAGAGAAAAAAACAGTAATATGATATCTGCCAGTAATGGAAGCAGTCTAGGACACCCAACATCTCACCAAAAGGAATTTATTTTGTAAAGCTTTTAAGTGGGAAAATAAACTCATTGCAGTAGTAAAATGAGCTTCTACCTCTCATCATCATACCAACCTGTAGAAGTATAGAAGGAACATATAACAAGGAGAGATGAAAAGAGGAAGCTGTGAATAAAAGTTTCACATTCAACACAGATAAGCAATCTTAGAAGTGCAATCTTACCTTTTGTACTGCTTTCAGTATTTTAGTTCATGGAGGCCTGCCTGTTAGCACTGATAAGTTTCCAGATGGATCCCAGATTTTTATGCTGTTTAAATAGTGTCTCAGTACATTATGACAAAGGTGGTCCACAAAAGACATTTTCAAAAACTCTGAAGTCAGGGAGAACTGAAAGCCAAATATTGTAAGACAGAAATGATTTGAGTTCCTGAGGGGTGAACTTGTTTAACTGATAAGGAAATATAGAGGTCTCTGATAGTGCTTAATCTTAGGAAACTAAGGGAAAAGAAATAATATTACCAGGTTTAACCCAGATTTAATCAGCTCAAGTAGTCAGTGTATATAGATATCCCAACCCTTACTCAAATTCTCCTTACACAATAACGAGGAATCTCTTTGGTCCCATCAAGGGATATATTGCAAACTTGAGAAGAAGGACAGCAGATAAACATGGCGGTGCAGGTGCAGGCTTTGCTTCCCGCCAGCTACGGAGTGTTTAATGTCATTTAACTTGTCTCCAAAAACTGTTATGAAAAACCACAGCCCTAGTAAACACTCATTAAATGTGTTGCACATGCACAGAAGAGGCCATAAGAAATGAGATCTTTTCTGCAAAAGTGGGTTGTAAAAGTTTGTGATATACAAATTTCCATCAGAACTGTAACTGATACGGATGTGACTGCCAGAGAGTCCCTAAGGGCAAAATTATTTCAGACAGGAAGCATGGATTCGTTTTACTCTCTAAATACTTCATGTCTCAACAAACCTAAATTGATTTTCCAGAATTAAACTCCCCAAGATAGAGATATGTTAATCTAACTTCCTGCTTAAAATAGTTCTAAAACAGAGTTTCTGTTCTATTACCTCAGGCCCTGTCAAACCCATCCTGTATCCAGCATTCTTCATCTTCCTTACAGTACCTCCATTCACCCATTGTTCAAGCAAAAAATGTAGAGTCATCCTGTATTTCCCTTTTTTTTCACTTTCCATATCAAATCTCTCAGAAAGTTCTGTTGATTATACTTAAAAACACATCCTGAACCTTCCATGCGCAGTATGGCCTGAGCTGAGTCTTAATCATCTCTTGCCTAGAATCATTAGGAGAATGAAAGTCTCCTAATGGCTTACACTCCTGACCTTCTCCAGTCAGCTGTGGATAACCCATTCTTCCCCCAGCAGCAGGAATTCTCAAGTATAAATTGAATGGCACTCAACTGCTCACAACTCTTCAACCCTTTGTCACTTGACAAACAAACAAGTGAACCAATGCAAGTACTTTTCACAGGAAACGAAGGCCTCTTACTACTTTTCCTAGCACACCTTCATTAATTGTCTTGTTTGTTCAGCCAATTAGCTGTGTGTGTGTTGAGAACAAATTTTTGGAAACAGATTATCTAGGTTTGCATCTAAGCTTTACTGCTTTCTAGCTTGGACAAGTTAGTGTACTTTCCTGTGCTTCACCTGAAAATAAATGATAAAATGGGATGTACTTAGGAGAGAGTTTGGAGATGCATTATGTTTGCTGAAATTCTTACATTAGTTCATCCTTCAGGACTTTGCTACCTGCTGTTTCCTTAAGCAGGATTGCTAAATCTCAGGTCTTGGTATAGCCATCTCCTCCTCATCAGTTAGGCTATTGAAAGATAGGTCCTTAGGACATCTTGCCTCATATCTCCTAACTTCATACAATTTTCATGTTCCTTTTTTTTAAAGTTTGTTTATTATTATTTTTATTAACATATAATGTATTATTTGACCCAGGGGTACAGGTCTGTGAATCCTCATGCTTACACACTTCACAGAAATCACCACAGCCCTCTAGTTCCATCCACCTCATCACAAATGCAAGATTTCATTTCTTTTGATGCTGCATAGTATTACATTGTGTGTATATACCACATCTTCTTTATCCATTCATCTATTAAGGGACATCTACATTCTTTCAACAGTTTGGCTATTGCGGACATTGCTGCTATAAAAATTCAGGTGCACGTGCCCCTTTGGATCACTACATTTGTATATTTAGGGTAAATACCCCAGTAGTGTGATTGATAAGGTAGCTCTATTTTCAACTTTTTGAGGAACCTCCATGCTGTTTTTCAGAGTGGCTGCACCAGCTTGCATTCCTACCAACAGTGTAGGAGGGTTCTCTTTTCTCCACATTCTCTCCAACATCTGTCGTTTCCTGACTTGTTAATTTTAGCCATTATGACTGGTGTGAGGTGATATCTCATTGTGGTTTTGATTTGATTTGTATTTCCCTGATGCCGAGTGATGTGGAGCACTTTTTCATGTATCTGTTGGCCATCTGGCTGTCTTCTTTGCTGAAATATCTGTTCCTGTCCTCTGCTCATTTCCTTATTGGATTCTTTGTTCTTTGGGTGTTGAGTTTGATAAGTTCTTTATAGATTTTGGATACTAGCCCTTTATCTGATATGTTGTTTGTAAATATCTTCTCCCATTCTGTCAGTTGTCTTTTGGTTTTATTGATTGCGCCCTTTGCTGTGCAAAAGCATTTGATCTTGATGAAGTCCCAATAGTTCATTTTTGCCCTTGCTTCCCTTGCCTTTGGTGATGTTTCTAGGAAGAAGTTGCTGTGGCTGAGGTCAAAGAGGTTGCTGCCTGTGTTCTCCTCAAGGATTTTGATAGATTGCTGTCTCACATTGAGGTATTTCATTGATTTTGAGTCTATTTTTAAGTGTGGTGTAAGGAAATGGTTCAGTTTCATTCTTCTGCATGTTGCTGTCCAATTTTCCCGACACCATTTGTTGAAGAGACTGTCTTTTTTCCATTGGATATTCTTTCCTGCTCTGTCGAAGATTAGTTCACTATAGAGTTGAGGGTCTATTTCTGGGCTCTCTATTCTGCTCCATTGATCTATGTGTCTGTTTTTGTACCAGTACCATGCTGTCTTGATGATGACAGCTTTGTAATAGAGCTTGAAGTCTGGAATTGTGATGCCACCAACTTTGGCTTTTTTTTTCAACATTCCTCTGGCTATTCAAGATCTTATCTGGTTCCATATAAATTTTAGGATTATTTATTCTATTTCCTTGAAAAAAAATGGATGGGATTTTGATAGGGATTGCATTAAATGTATGGATTGCTTTAGGTAGCATAGACATTTTCACAATATTTGTTCTTCCAATCCATGAGCATGGAACGTTTTTCCATTTCTTTGTGTCTTTTGCAATTTCTTTCATGAGTACTTTATAGTTTTCTGAGTACAGATTCTTTGCCTCTTTGGTTAGGTTTATTCCTAGATATCTTATGGTTTTGGGTGCAATTGTAAATAGGATTGACTCCTTAATTTCTCTTTCTTCTATCTTGCTGTTGGTGTATAGAAATGCAACTGTTTTCTGTGCATTGGTTTTATATCCTGAACTTAACTGAATTCCTGTAGGAGTTCTAGCAGTTTTTGAGTGGAGTCTTTTGGGTTTTCCACATAAAGTATCATATCTGCAAAGAATGAGAGTTTGACTTCTTCTTTGCTGATTTGGATGCCTTCAATTTCTTTTTGTTGTCTGATTGCTGAGGCTAGGACTTTTAGTACTATGTTGAATAGCCATGGTGATAGTGGACATCCCTGCTGTGTTCCTGACCTTAGGGGAAAAGCTCTCAGTTTTTACCCATTGAGAATGATATTGGCTGTGGGTTGTTCATAGATGGCTTTGATGATATTGAGGTATGTACCCTCTATCCCTACACTTTGAAGAGTTTTGATCAAGAAAGGATGCTGTTCTTTGTCAAAAGCTTTTTAGCATCTATTGAGAGTATCAAATGGTTCTTGTTCTCTCTTTTATTAATGTATTATATCACATTGATTGATTTGCAGATATTAAACCAAACTTGCAGTCCAGGAATAAATCCCACTTGGTCGTGTTGAATAGTCCTTTCGATGTACTGTTGGATCCTATTGGATAGTATTTTGGTGAGACTTTTCACATCTGTGATCATCAAGGATATTGGTCTGTAATTCTCCTTTTTGGTGGGGTCTTTGTCAGGTTTTAGGATCAATGTAATGCTGTCCTCATAAAATGAGTTTGGAAGTTTTCCTTCCATTTCTAATTTTTTGAAAAGTTTCAGGGGAATAGGAATTAATTCTTCTTTAAATGTTTGGTAGAATTCCTCTGGGGAGCCGTCTGGCCCTGGGTACTTGTTTGTTGGGAGATTTTTGATGACTGCTTTCATCTCATTACTGGTTATAGGTCTGTTGAGGTTTTCTATTTCTTCCTGGTTCAGTTTTGGTAGTTTATATGTCTCTAGAAATGCATCCATTTCTCCCAGATTGTCAAATTTGCTGGCATATAGTAACTTATAATATGTTCTTATGATTGTGTTTCTTTGGTGTTGGTTGTGATCTCTCCTTTTTAATTCAAGATTTTATTTATTTCGGTCCTTTTCTTTTTGATAAGTCTGGCCAGGGGTTTATCAATTCTACTAATTCTGTCAAAGAATGAGCTCCTAGTTTTGTTGATTTGTTCTATTCTTCTTATTATTATTATTATTTGTTTGTTTGTTTCTACTTCATTGATTTCTGCTCTGATCTTTATGATTTCTCTTCTCCTGCTGGGTTTAGGCTTTCTTTGTTGTTCTTTCTCAAGCTCCTTTAGGTTTAGGGTTAGGTTGTATTTTTGAGACCTTTCTTATTTCTTGAGAAAGGCTTGTACCGGTCTATATTTTCCTCTCAGGACTGCCTTTGTTGTGTCCCACAGATTTTGAACCGTTGTGTTTTCATTTTCATTTGTTTCCATTAATTTTTTCAATTCTTCTTTAATTTCCTTGGTTACCCATTCATTTCTTAGAAGGATGCTGTTTAGTCTCCATGTATTTGGGTTCTTTCCAACTTTCCTCTTGTGATTGAGTTCTAGCTTCAGAGCATTGTGGTCTGAAAATATGCAGGGAATGATCCCAATCTTTCGATACCAGATTGAGACCTGATTTATGACCCAGGATGTGATCTATTCTGGAGAATGTTCCATGTGCACTAGAGAAGAATGTACATTCTCTTGCTTTGGGACGGAATGTTGTGAATATATCTGTGATGTCCATCTGGTTCAGTGTGTCATTTAAGGCCTTTATTTCCTTGTGGATCTTTTGCTTGGTTGATCTGTCCATTTCAGTGAGGGACTGTTAAAGTCCTCTACTTTATTGTATTATTGTCAATGTGTTTCTTTGATTTTGTTATCAATTGGTTTATATAGTTATATATTTTATATAGTTGGTTTATATATATCAACTGGTATATATAGTTGTTCCCATGTTAGGAGCATGATATTTAAAATTGTTAGATCTTGTTGTTGGACAGACCCTTTTGGTATGATATAGTGTCCTTCCTCATCTCTTACTATGGACTTTGGCTTAAAATCTAATTTATCTGATATAAGGATTGCCATCCCAGCTTTCTTTTGATGTCCATTAGCATGGTAAATTGCTTTCCACTCCCTTACTTTAAATCTGGAGTTGTCTTTGGGTCTAAAATGAGTTTCTTGTAGGCAACATATTGATGGGTTTTGTTTTTTTATCCATTCTGATACCCTGTGTCTTTTGGTTGGGACATTTAGCCCATTTACATTCAGGGTAACTATTAAGAGATATGAATTTAGTGCCATTGTATTGCCCGTAAGGTGACTGTTACTGTATATTGTCTCTGTTCCTTTCTGGTCTACTGCTTTTAGGCTCTCTCTTTGCTTAGAGGACCCCTTTCAATATTTCCTATAGGGCTGGCTTGGTATTTGCAAATTCTCTTAATTTTTGTTTGTCCTGGAAGCCTTTTATCTCTCCTTCTATTTTCAATGATAACATAACTGGATATAGTATTCTTGGCTGCATACTTTTCTCATTTAGTGCTCTGAATATATCATGCCAATTCTTTCTGGCCTGCCAGATCTCTGTGGATACGTCTGCTGCCAATCTAATATTTCTACCATTGTATGTTACGGACTTGTCCTGAGGTACTTTCTGAATTTTCTCTTTGTCCCTGAGACTTGTCACATTTACTATTAGAGGATTGGGTGTGGACCTATTTTTATTGATTTTGAGGGGAGTTCTATGTGCCTCCTGGATTTTGATGCTTGCTCCCTTTGCCATATTAGGGAAATTCTCTACTATATTTCACTCCAATATACCTTCTGCCCCCCTCTCTTTCTTCTTCTTCTGGAATCCCAATTATTCTAATATTGTTTTGTCTTATGTTATCACTTATCTCTCAAATTCTACCCTCGTGGTCCAGTAGTTGTTTGTCTCTCTTTTGCTCAGCTTCTTTATTCTCTGTCATTTGGTCTTCTATATCACTAATTCTCTCTTCTGCCTCATTTATCCTAGCAGTAAGAGCTTCCATTTTTTATTGCACCTCATTAATAGCTTTTTAAAACTTCAACTTGGTTAGATTTTAATTATTTTATTTCTCCAGAAAGGGAGTTTATTTCTCTAGAAAGGTTTCTCTAATATTTTCCATGCCTTTTTTGAGCCCAGCTAGCACTCTGAGAATTGTCGTTCTGAACTCTAGATCTGACTTATTACCAATGTCCATATTGATTAGATTCCTGGTCGTCCATATTGCCTCTTGTTCTATTTTTGTGGTGAGTTTTTCTGCCTTGTCATTTTATCCAGATAAGAATATATGAACAAGAGAATAAAATACTAAAAGGGTGGCAAAGACCCCAGAAAAATGTAAGCTAACCAAATCAGAAGAGATCCAAAACCAGGGGGAGAAGAAAGGGGAAAAAAAAAATTAAAAAAAATAAATAAAATATTATATATATTAGACTGGTGAATAGAATAGAGCCACCCACTTGATTTGGGGTATAGTTTGGTCTCTTAGAAGAAACTACCTCTCAAAATTTTACAGAGAGAAAAATGTATGTATATACAAAAATAAGGGTAAACACAATGAAGGGATATAATATGATTGTAATGATGAAAATTTTTTAAAAATTCTAAAAAAGGAATTGATAGGATTGCCTGGGTGGCTCAGTAGGTTAAACCCTCTGCCTTCAGCTCAGATCATGATCCCAGGGTCTTGGGATCGAGCCCCACATCGGGCTCTCTGCTCAGCAGGGAGCCTGCTTCTCTTCCTCTCTCTGCCTGCCTGTCTACTTGTAATCTCTGTCTTCAAATAAATAAATAAAATCTTCCAAAAAAAAAAAGTTGATAAGTTGGTTGGAAAAAGAAAAAAAAAAAAAGAAGGGAATGTACTTAGGCTGAAGACTAGAACGAAGCTATGTGCTAGATGAGGGTATGTTTTGATGTATTAGAAGAAATTGTATCCCAAAATCTTTCAGGAAAAAAAAACCTATATGTATACAAAATATAAGTTTAAATACAATGAAGGGATAAAATATGACTATAACAATGAGGGCTTAAAAATATGTTTTTTAGAAAGGTATTGTTAAAATAAACTAGTTAAAGAACATTAACATAGGAAAGAGGAAAAGTTAAAAAAATTGAATAAGAAAACAATAAAATGAAAAAAAAATCAACTTTGCAAGACTAGAGGATCATGGGGGGAAAAGCCATGAACTCTGTGCATTGCTTTCCCCTAGTTCTTAAGTTCCGCTGTTCTCCTTGATTGGTGTGAGTTTGGTCTTGGCTTGATGTTCTTGGGTGATCTGTGGGAGAGGCCTGTTGCTGTGATTCTCACATGTGTTTGCACAAGGTCAAACTGTACCACCCTTGCCAGTGAACAGGCTAAGTAACCTGCTCAGGTTTGCTCTCAGAGGTTTTGTTCTCTGAACACTTTCTTTACCACTTTGGAGGATGGGAATCAAAATGGCAGCTTCCCAACCTCCAGCCTGGAGGAGCCAAGAGGTCAGGGCCCCCCACCTCAGTATGCCCTCAGAGAAAAGGGACCAATTACTCCTGTCTCCCTGGTCTCCAGCTGCACTCCAAGCTCCCCCACGCCTGTGACTGAGCATTTCTATGACTGGCACACAGCCCCGTTTGGAGTTTCCAAACTCAGCAGATCTCTGCCACGTTACTCTTCTCAGAAGAGGAAGGTGAGTCTCCCCAGATCTGCCACTTTTGGGATTCCTGCTCAAAGAGCACTGGTCCAACTGTGCCTTGGATCATGGTTTAAGGTAACCCTGATCTGAAAGCTCACTCCTCGGTTCTCTGTAGCTGGCTTTTCCACTCCAAACCTGGCAGCTCTGCCACATTCAGACACCCCTAATTTTTTCTGTGATCCCTCATAGGACCTGAGACCACACTGTCCCACGAGGGCTCCACCCCTGCTTAGCCTCTAGAGTAATGTTCCTCAGGAGAGCAGACTTCCAGAAGTTCTGATTTTGTGCTCCACTGCTCTGCCACTTGCCAGGAGCTGGCCCCTCCCTCCGCAGTCTATCTTCCCATTGCTTCAGATTCACTTCTCCACATGTCTTACCTTTCAGAAAGTGGTCAATTTTCTCATGTTCATTTTTTTTTTAATTTTCCTGTATTTCTTCACCTAAGTTCTAGAGGAGTAGATACTTGCTTTCCCTAATACCAAAAGCACCATCTATAAGTAGGAATCAAATTTATTGTAAAGTCCTGTTTGGAAGACAGAAGAATGTTTGTATCTCATTTAATCTCAGGAAAAGCAGTGCCTTCAGTTACTAATCAATAAAACAAAAAACAAAATGTTGAAAACACAATGCAGCTATTATTTATAGATATCTCTGTATCTAGCATAAAAACATGGGCAGAGAAAAACATACGAAGCCCAGCATTTGGGTTATATCTCTCAGAAAGAAGAGAGAGGGTGGGAATCCCAGCAGGGCTAAGTGAGCTACAGAATTTTGTTTTATTTCCTTAAGTTACATTGTATTATACAATATTTTGATGAAATTAATAAAATTTTAAATTTAAATTATCCATTAAAAGTGGTGAGAAAATACTCTGCCCTCAATCCCTCATTACTTCATGCTCTTTTGGACTCATTGGTCACATTTGTTGCCCTAAGAGCATTTGTATGATGAAATGATAATTTTATATTTTCCAAATTAAATACTGACTGCTTAAAAAAGGGCTAAACGTTTCTCAAATGTTAAAATACTACACCTAAAATAAACATGTTTAAAAGAAAAAGATGTGGGGAAAATTGAGAGAGAAGAAAGTTAGAGGATGTAGTTAATTCAATTATGTACTAAAGTTACTATTGAGGATATTATTGATTTTCCGAAATCAGTAAAGCAATTCACAGTAACATATATAAGTTTGTGCATTTTCCTACTGGGACATTATCCTAGACAACAGTTGCATTAACAACAAATTGTTGGAGGGAGACAAGTCTGGGTGGTGTAATCCTTTGCTTTTTTTTCACTTTGTGGGTCTAGATACTTAATTTTAATGTCTTTCTACACTTAGCAGGTTCTGGAAGATTGGTGTACTAACCAAACCCAAAAGAAATAGATGAGTATAATACGAACCATCAATTTAGCAATTTACAAAAGGAGGCACACATTTCTAATGAACTTTGTACCATTTCCATTGTCCATTATCCAAAACTGTCTGGTGATCATGGAACAACAGCAAAGTAAAGCAGATAAGGTATATTTCATCTAGACCCCCTCCCAAAACATATAAAATCTCTCCAGCCCAAATCAAATCCAGAGTGGGTCTTCTATCCACTAGGTCCTGCAGGGTTCCTTGGTCTTTCAGGAACCGCACACAGCTTCACATTCCCAGGTTTGTACTGTTGGAGCTTCCACTTCTCTTTCTAGTCACTCCCTCTTTTCATCAGCTTATACTATCGTAACAACTTTTAATAACCTCCTAAGTGTCCCTAACATCCTTGTTTCTTTCATCCTTTCCTCCTCCCTGATGCCTGCTGTTCCTTTCTTTTACTTCATCATGCCTCCCCAGCCCAATATCCTAATTTTAACAATGGGGAGGTCTTTTTTTAAAACCTGACAGTAAAATGTCCTTTCTGAATTGGAAATGATGTGAAGAACTATAGAGCTGCATACGTGTTATTTATCGCAGTAGATAGTGTCTTGGCAAGATGAACATGAAATAGCAGGTGAAATTGCCATTGTAAATTGTGTGGTGTTCTCGAGAATTCTCCCTGTGATTCAGGTCTCTGGGTTTTGAGATGGGGGATAGGGGCAAATATGTTAAAAATAATAATAATAATGCCATTAATATGTGGAAGTTTTCAAAGTAGAGAAGTACACATAGACAGCCCTGAGCATATCAGCACCGTAATTATAGTAACTCTGGCTCATCACCAATGTTTTAACACTTGATTTATTTCCTGTTCAATTTGTTCAATAGAGCCAGAGTTAATTGGTTTTCCAAATGAGTGTTAAAAATATAAAGATCTAGCTTCATTAAGTGGAGGCTATACTTATTATGCACCAGTGACTTGTAAGTCTATGTAAAGGTTACTAGGGTGAGCTGTCGGGGCATTGTATACAAAGCCGCAGCCTTGACTTGGTACTAATCTGGCTAATAACTAATACATATTGAAAGCCACAGTTGCTGGTAAAAACAGAGAGAGATTTTAGGAATTGAAATTTCCCCCAAACCAAATATATATTATTAAAAAGATTGTCTAAAAACATAGCATTCTTTTTCAAATCTAATGTATTTTGTTTTTCTTCCAGGAGAGACATTTAGAATTTTCTACAGCAAAAGAGAGAGAGGAAGTCTATGTACCAGTAGAGATTTAGATTTAGCACTGTGACTTTTTAATCTACTGCTTAGCATTTCTATAATTGTCATTTTTCCATAGCACAGCAATGCATTTAATGTGATATTTGGACACAAGTGACAGAGGATTAAACAAAAAGAAAGGCAATATGTATTGGGATAGTTTTGAACTTCTACACATGCACAAGAAAATCAAAAAGCAGTGATCTGATTTTCCAAAATAAGAGCCTTTTTAAAAAATAAGTTGAACACCATCATCAGTAATGCTATTCTTATTACTGTTAAACATAATTCTTAAGAAATGTCATCATCCCTTTGCAACAGAGTCATTATTTAGGGGGCAGCATCTATATTCGCTGTAGAGAAACAAAAGAACTCAGGTTGTGTTTAGGAAAAACTTTCAGAAAAGCTGTATGGGAATAAATACTGACTTCACACCTTTGTGCTGCTGCCTAGTGTTTGGGCAACCACCTCCTTGTTTCTGGAGACCATGACAGAAGTATCAGGTAAACTGTCTTCATTAGAAACACCAAAATTGAAATCTACTTAACTTCTAACCATGATATCAGTTGTGGAAAATACATGGTTTAAACCTGGACAACCCCCATAGGTTTAAGAGGAATATTTTGAACATAAAAATATTAGTTTAAAGAAAATTCATGTAGGAGGATTCTAAATGCCACCTCATATGAATATGGTGAGTTAGTTTGGTTTCATTACATAACATCTTGGCATTCTACATTTTAATAGATTTAGTCTTTAAGAGTAAACTAATCTTTCTTTGGCAAATTTAATTGTAAAAGTAGCCAACAATGTTATACTCATTTCCTAGGGCTGTGGTCACAAAGTACCACCAACTGGGTGGTTTAAAACAATAGAAATTTATTCCTTCATCGTTCTGGAAGCTAGAAGTCTGAAATGAAAGGGGCAGCAGGGCTGTGCTCACTTTGAGAATCTAGGTAGAATCTTTCTTACTTCTCCATCAGTGGTGATGGCTGGAAATCTTCATATAAGATCACTTTTACAGGTTATACAATGTATATTTTGAGGAACCCAATTCAGTCTGTAACTGTTTTGTGGAAGTACTTTCTCAATCAGAAGTATTGTGCATAATTATTTAACTCAAATTCATTTATTATTTTGGCAAGTGGGTAAGTTT
Organism: Mustela erminea; assembly: GCF_009829155.1. NCBI lineage: Eukaryota > Metazoa > Chordata > Mammalia > Carnivora > Mustelidae > Mustela > Mustela erminea. The sequence goes on along the minus strand of NC_045617.1, from coordinate 104,448,096 downwards.
GAGAAGTGCGTTATTCCATCATCTTAGATTTTGTGGGGGGTGGTGAAGGTGAGGTCTGGTTCACTAAGGACGTTTTGATAATTGTGAGAGATCTTTTTAGTTAAGGAGCATAGCTGAAAAATCCTTTCTTATAATAAAATCTGCTTTGTTTATTGATTCTGCTCTATTATTAACAAATATTCTAGTAGAACATATTTAATAATACATTCAGTAAGGTTTTTAATGTATTAGTTATTATCCACATAGGGTTTTATGGTGGGTATCCAGAGACAGGTTATACAAAGCCTAGAGTTTATGTAACCTAGGTTGGAAGGCAGAAGTCCTCCAAAATCAAAGTGGAGTCCAGAACTCATTTGCTTGGTTGAGCAAATTAATTACACATTTTTCACTAAAAGCAAGGGCAAGAAAATTTTTCCCCTTAATAATTACTTCGGTGATAAAAATGTCCATGGAGATCAAGTCTGTACCAGGTTTCTAATAACACCAAGGTCATGGAATTGAAAACCTTGGGAAAAGTTACTTTCTCTCAAGCCTATGGCCAACATCTTGCAAATGTATGTCCAGGTCACTTTAAATATATGAATAGATGGGCAAGAACACATAACCTTTACTGAAACTTCAAGTTAAAATAAGCACTTAGCTACTTATGGGTACGTAATGGCATTTGGAGGAAGACAACATTATTATTTTCATCATGTCATTTATGCTCATTCCCTACCACATGCTCTTAAACACAAATGCTTATGATTCCAAATTTTAGGTAAAACTAAAATGTATTAGCTTCATGTATGCAGTTTTTAATAGTACTTATTTACTATGGCCCACGAACTAGATTGTAGTCATTGATTTTAATTTTAGTCATGGTGGATTGTTACATTATATTATTATAGAAGGCAACAGTAGCTCAAAACTCTGATTTTTTGTTGACTAGGTAAACAACTGTTTTGCCTTGAAGAATCCATCTGACATATTTTTGCCACTTCAAAGAATCACAGAAACTCTCAACTGAATGGAGCTTGAAGGTCAGCTAGTGTAAATTTTTAGGCACATCTCCAAAAATGAATAAATAAATTCAATGCTCTCTTTCATTAATTTTGCTAGAGTTCAAGTAGACTAAACCCAAGGTGGAACCATTTGTTTAGCATGGGGTAGGAGTGGGATAGGGCAGTCTAGCAGGCTCTGGACAGCAGTGGGAGGTAAGGAAAAGCAAGCAATAATGGTGGGATTGTGCCAAGTGAGTGTGATAGAACTACCTCTGTGAGCTGGGAGGTCACCAAGGAGAAAAAAAATCTTTCATTGTTATAATTAGTTATAGTTTAGTTCAGTCCAGAACATAAATTAATTCCATTGAACCCTTCTAGGATTTGACTGCATTGATATTGATGAAATAAAAGCAATTCTGCTAGTAGCTAGATGATGAGCAGGGAACTGAGCATTCAAATAGAAACCATACCTTGCAAGAGTGTACTAAGATTTACAAAACAGATAAACTGTACCAAATAATGATGTGCAAGACAGATATCTAATCTCAAACTCTTTTAGTGTTAGTTCATTCAGACCTATCAGATCCAAAACCTACAGCAAACAGTAACTCCTCACAGACTCATGTGGTTCCAGCAATTCCTTAGTTTACAAATTCTGACAATCCCTGCCAGTCCAATGTATGCCTAGTTATGTGGTGTTCTTACAACAACAAACAAACAAACAAAAAACAATTTTGTTTGTCTGTAATTTGGTTCCTGGTGGTCAGTTGGCTTTAATGATGTAATAGCAAAAATAATTCTTTTTTTTTTTTTAAAGGTTTTATTTATTCACTTGACAGAGATCACAAGTAGGCAGAGAGGCTGGCAGAGAGAGAGGAAGGGAAGCAGGCTCTCCGCTGAGCAGAGAGCCCAATGCAGGGCTCGATCTCAGGGCCCTGAGATCAGGGCCTGAGCCAAAGGCAGAGGCTTTAACCCACTGAGCCACCCAGGCGCCCCTAGCAAGAATAATTCTTAACGCAATATTATCCTGTCTTCCATCTGAGTAGTATCTGACTCATTAACTTAACTAACTTTTCATCTTGGATCATTCTTTCTTTTTTCAAAATACCACAAAGCTTTTTCCACTCTAACTTCTATAATTAGTCTTAGATTTTATTTTTTTGAAACTTGTATTTCCTTCTCATTTCCTTATCCATTAAATTTTGATTTTAAACAGAATTCACCTAAATACATTTATATGAACACATGATATTTGATGGTAGACTAAAAATTTTTCACTGGGGACATAAATCCTACTGATTCCAAACTAGGTTAGATGTTGAGGGGTTCTCAAAATCAAATAGTAGATGACTGGTAACAAACTATGATGATTATAACATACATGTGAAAAATATACAAGAATATATGTATAAACGTGAAAATATGCTATTGTCAAGGGGGACTAAATTAGAAAAACATAAATGCTTGTATCTCAACAGTAAAACTAAGGTTTTGTAACAATATACTTTTTAATCTTTTTTTTTTTTTTACTAACATACAGTATATTATTTATTTCAGGGGTACAGGTCTGTGAATCATCAGTCTTACACAATTCACAGCACTCACCATAGCACATATTCTCCCCAATGTCCATCACCCAGCCACCCATCCCTCCCTATATTTTTTAAACTGTTGTTTCTTTGTAAGGAGAATTTACATTACATGTGTATTTATTCTGCTTTCCAAAGTAGTGATTTGTCTTGTATTTTATCTTTTCATTGATTAGGTTGACTATTAAAATCTGTTATGGATCTTTGTGATGTTAATAGTTCCCTTAGTAAAAAATATCCAAGTACATTAGCCATTAAATTATAAACTAGCTGATGGGCATTATTTTGCATTACTTTAATACATTTATGCTAATTCTGCCACTAACTGTTGACTTTGGATGACTTATTTGGTTTATTGGCTTTTTTTTTTAAAGATTTTATTTATTTATTTGACAAACAGAGATCCCAAGTAGGCAGAGAGAGAGAGAGAGAGAGGAGGAAGCAGGCTCCCTGCTATGCAGAGAGCCCGATGAGGGGCTCAATCCCAGGACCCTGGGATCATGACCTGAGCCGAGGCTTTAACCCACTGAGCCACCCAGGCACCCCATTGGCTTTTGTTTTCTCTTAAATTACAAGATTAAATCGGCTGACTTAATGTAAAACTCCCATAAGGGGTCTGGCATTTAGCAAGCGCTGTCTTTGGGGTTTGTATTTATCATACATTTTCGAGGCCCTACCATGTAACAAGCACAGTTTACAGTACCGGGAAGGAAAAGTAGATAGGACACTCTTAATGAACAATTCATGGACTAACAATCTGGAGGACACAAATTCCCATGGGTTCTTTTAGGCTGATGTATCTTCATGGTTGGAAAGATGTAAGAGATCAAATGCCTTCTTTGCAGAATTTTTAAGTCGAATTAGAATTGCAGTCTAAATTTCTGTACTTCAGTTACTGTAACTGTAACTAAGAAATGTAGGACATTTAGGATTTGAAGTGAGGTAAGAGATTACAGGAATGTGAAAAAATATTCAGACTGACATTTCATAAATTTTAAGCTATTTTTTAAAAAATTACATTCCATTTTTTCCCTCTCTTAGTGATATGTATTTGGACTGAAGCAACATACAAATTCCTCTCCTCTGAAAGGAAGAAAGGAAGCCAGAAGTAGAAAATTTAATGAAATTTAATAAAATTGGGCATAAAAATGTGTTTAAAGTTAGGCAAGAGAAATTTGTCACTGTGGTTGTAAGGGAGACGAACCATGAGAGACTGTGGACTCTGAGAAACAAACTGAGGGTCTTGGAGGGGAGGGGGGGAGGGGGTGGGAGATTGGGTGATCCTGGTGGTGGGTATTAAGGAGCGCACGTATTGCATGGAACACTGGTGTGGTGCATAAACAATGAATCTTGGAACACTGAAAAAATTTTTAAAAATAATAATAAAATAAATAAATAAATATTTTAAAAAGAAAGTAAAGTCTCTAGCATTATCATGATATCCAGCAGTACAAAGGAGAATGAGAAACTAATTCATACAGAATCATGAAAGACACAAAGATTTTTTTTTTCCATACTCTAAGACACAAAGTTACAAATTTTATCACTTCAGAACAATGCTTTAAAGGAGACAACTTTTTTTTCTCTATGTAAAAGACATAAAGGCTATGATATAGGCATTTTAATTCAGGAGCTAGAAGACTATTGATTCAATGATATTGGAACTAGAAAATGAAAATGTGACCAAAGTTGTACATGAAGAAACTTCACATTTGATCATGACCTGAGTATCATTCTCAAAGAAGTGAAAGTTGGAGTTTTGTGACATTTTGGTAACTGGAACTGATAGAAATATAAAAAGCAGTGAGAAAAATGGCCAGTGGATTTAAGCCTGGGAATAAATAAATCATCCAAGGGAAGAAGAACCAGCTTGAGCAAACCGTAATGAAACTGAGGTATCAGGAAGCATGTTGGTTCTAGATGTCCTTCCCCTGAGTCTATAAAGAGCCTTCATTCTGTGCTCTTTAGGTCATACTGCATTGTTTTACTCTATTCTGACTTATAAGGAGTAGCTTATTGCGTTAATTTTCAGAAACTCTCTAAATGTTTTCAAAGGTTTTTGGTGCTGAGTCAGTATTTCTGTTGTATCTTTATGTTCTTTTAAAAAATGGTATCTATTTAATAATCTCTCCAAAAATCTCTTCTATATATAAATATTGGCATTCTTTTTAACGTGAATTTTCTTGAGACCTTGTGACATAAGCCATAGATTTTTTTCTCCTGGGATATATTACAAAATTTCCTTTACATCACAAATCTTTCTTTACAATGATACAACTAAAAATCTTCACTCACCGATGCACCAGGATTTCCCCCATGAAAATCCTAGTTACAGAATAAAAATTGCTGCAGTATTTATTCATAGCCTTGAAGTGATTGAAAGGAAGAGGGTACCAGAGTAGGGTCTTGATGAGAATGTGTCAAAGAAGCTCCATCACATTTGTCAGACAATTTTTAGAGGCTGACATTTTCTGGGCACAATAGTTCAACCTGACATTGGTTTGCAAAGCTTAATAAAAAATTTTTTGCAAACCACATTAGTTCAGATATCAATAAAACATTGGCTTTGGGTTTCTTTATTGATCTGACATCAACTGAGAAGAAAGCAGGAATTTGAAGGTCAATGTTTTCTTGAGATATTTTGCAGGTGCCTATTCTGTTAACTGGCTCAGCATTAGAAGAGCTAAGTATTTCAGGCTTATGTGTAGTAATATCCTTTTTACATGAAAAGTTGCCCAAGTTTTTAGCTAACCAAATGTCAAAGCATATACTTGGGCAGTAAACTAATTGGTAGCAAACCTCATTAAGAATTCTGGATGCAGTAATAGCTTTTCTTCAATTGCCACTGCATTTAATGAGAAGCAGAACAACAGAAGCCACATTACTGGTCTGACAATTTGTTCTATTGATTTATTATGCCTGCTCTGCCACCATCTACATGAAGAGACTACAAAACATTAGTCTTATAGTGGTACATTCTGACTTCCGTGAATATAGTAAAAGGAGTCTAGTACTTAAAAGTGACACCATTGTTTGGTAGTTTACCTTTTTTCCAGTGTAGCCACTGGCTAAACCTCAGATAAGAAACTTGTGCTCAGGAAATCATTACAGATTATTTTAATCTCAATCCTAGAAGTTCAGAAATGGATGTTATATTTAACAAATTGCTTTAAACATATTTTATGACAAATTGAATTCAATTTCCTTTAGTTTTTCTACCTTTTTTCTCCCTTCATTCATTTCAGAGGAGAGGAATTTGTATATTGCTTCAAATATATAGGTATCACCAAAAGAAAGGGAAAGAAGAAAGGGGAAAAACAGATACAGGGGCACCTGGGTGGCTCAGTGGGTTAAAGCCTTTGCCTTCAGCTCGGGTCATGATCTCAGGGTCATGGGATCGAGCCCCATAGCGGGCTCTCTGCTCAGAGGGGAGCCTGCTTCTCCCCTCTCTCTCTCTCTGCCTGCCTCTCTGCCTACTTGTGACCTCTGTCTATAAATAAACAAATAAAATCTTAAAAAAAAAAAGAAAAAGAAAAACAGATACAAATATATGAGATGGCAATCTGAATATTCTTTCACAAACTTACAATGTCTTCCCTCATTTCAAATCCCAGAATGTCCTATTTTTCCTTTAGTTACAATTACAGCAATTTAAATCCAAAAATCTGGACTGTAAGTCATATCTAACCCAAGAAATCCTGCAAAGAATGCACTTCTCATTTATCTGCTTTCAGTGTTTTATCTTTAATGAGAACACACTCTAAAGATATGACTCCGCTAATGACTCCTTTGGTGCCATTTTACAGAGTTATATTTAGACGAAAATAGATCATGTCACTGGGAGAAATCACATTTGCCCTTTGGTCAATACTTCTTCAGAAATCTAATGCTGAAGCTCAGTTTCATTGTAATTACACTGACTTCTAGTAAAAAACTTGTTTAATGGAACTAGAACTAGAATTCTGGATCTAGTTTCATGTTTATAACCTCACATCATGTTGAATCTTAGTTTTATATTTTTTAGGCCCCATTTGAATGCTCAAGTTCCTACATAATGGATTAATTTCTGTATCCTTTTAGCGGACACACACAGAAAGTAGCTTCTTAATGTGATTGTTCTCTGGAAATAATTCTACCCGTTAATATTTAAGATGAATCAGTTTTATAGATTTAAACTACTAATGGTAGTTGAGCTAATGCTCTCACATTTTCCTTCACGTATATATATTTAAGTAAATAAGCTTGCCAGTGGAAATATTCCTCCTCAAATAAGATGCCGACCGAGTGATGAGATGATGCCCACTGAGTGAGCATTCAAGCAGTTGCTTTATTTGAATGCTTGAATGGGAATTTAATTTGTTCTTCGAATCCCACCCCCCCAACATGACAGTTGATTTAATGTTGTTATCCAGTAGGGGTCTTCTGGCTGGTTTATTAACAGTGATGTGTGGTACCTTATTCACAAATGAAAAATGTTTCACCAAAATAGGATATTTTTCAGGAAGGTAGAGTACTTTCATCCTAAAGGAATTATTTCACATTGAAAAGACAGTAAGCAAATCACAGTAATTTAAGAAGTAGAATCTAGTTACTCTAATTTCTATAGAAATTAACCCATCCCTTGAAATAATAGAAGACAGAACAAAACTGGTAACTGGATGAAGCCAACTTTTGAGATTCAAACAGTGTTATCGTAGTAAGAAAATTTCTACTTGGGAAACCAGGGCATATACCAAAATGGAAACTTACAATTAAAACACATTTTTTAGGATGCCTGGGTGGCTCAGTGGGTTAAGCCTCTGCCTTCAGCTCAGGTCATGATCTCTTAGTTCTGGGATCGAGTCCCGCATCAGGCTCTCTGCTCAGCAGGGATCCTGCTTCCCCCTCTCTCTCTGCCTGTCTCGGTGCCTACTTGTGATCTCTCTCTCTCTCAAATAAATAAATAAATAAATAACCCACATTTTTAATTAGTAGATATAATAATTGTATGTACTTCATTTTAACTGAATCCACTTTTCTATAGAAATATCTCTATATGTTTCCATTGCTGTATAACAAATTGCCCCCAAACACTGTGGTTTAAAACAATAACAACTGTTTTGTCTCTCAGAGGTTTTAGGGGCCAGGAATTTGGGAGTGGCCCTTGGTGTTCTGACTCAGGTCTGTTCTACTTGTGAAGTCAGATGGTGGCTGCAGGCGGGTCGGTGGGGATGTAAAGCAGCTGCGGGCTTCTTGGGCATCTCCCGTTTTCATGTGGACTCAGCGCCTCTCCAGGTGGTCCCTTCTTAGGGATTAATTTGGGCTTCCTCAAACCATGGTGGCCACAGGGGTTAGACTGCTTACTTGGTGGCTCTCAGGGCTCCCAAGGCAAGTGGCCCCACAGAGCCTCAGAAGACTGCTCTACCACTTTTTATGACCTCGCTTTGAAAGTTCCCTAATGTCAGTTCTAACTTGGACCAAAGCCCTGCTCTGATTTTAGAAAAAGAAGCCTAGATTTCACCTCTTGAAGGAAGTACACCAGTATGACATTGTAAGAAAAGCAGGTGGATAAGAAATATTGTTGTATGTGGCTTTGGAAAACAAACTGTGTTACAGAATCGGTGGGTAGACATAGTGTCTGAAGTCTGACTGCTTAGGGTCATGTCCCAGCTCTACCACCCCCACCTACCATACACATGTGGTTTCTCGTCTGCCTCAATGTTCTTATCTCTAAAATAGGGACAATCGTTGTGCCTGCCCTAAAGTGTTGTCACAAAGATTAAATGCGATAATATGTGTAAAATGCCATGAGCATGCCTGACATGTAGTAAGTATGATTAAGTGTCTGCTGTGACCATTATTCAGTTGTATTTGTTCAAATAAGATTGAAAGTATGGGAACATATATGAGTGTGTGCGATTGATAACAAGTGGCGTGTCTAAGTCAACACTTCAGTTCGACAGTCAGTAGGCTTTTAATATTTTTCTTTGCAAAGATGCCCCTGTGCATTCAGTCCCTCTCCAGAAGAGGTGCTAGGAAAGACCTTGATTTTTAGACTTCTTAATAAGCATTGTTTCCATAGGCAACAGGGCTGCCTAGAATTCTGTCTTTGAGTCTGAAAACAATTGGCAAATTGTCTTGTTTCCAATTCCCACTCACATCTAACAACGAAAGAATTGATTATGAGAGGAGGAGGGCAGCATGATTGAGTCCGTGATTCAGAAAATACATTTTGAATCTGGGAAAACAACGTCAAGATTTAAATTAAGTCAGTTTTACAGTCAAATATGCTCACACCAAGGAACTTCTCTAATTTCCTTTCTTTTATCCCCATAAGCTTTTGAGATAATTGCTTTCAGTTTTTACATCTGTTCTTGATCAGGATGTAGAGATCCATAACTTTCTGTCTCTTCACCTTATCTCTCTTCTCTCTCTTCCTCTCTCTCTCTCTCTCTCACACACACACACACACACACACACACACACTTGATTTACCCTCTCATCCTTCCACCATTCCAAGATAGGGAGGGTAGAGGCATGGATCTAGCTGTCTTTAGGCTTCTCCTCCATGACCCATCCAGGCTTTAACTGAAGAGAAAGATCTGCCAATGAATAGGTGAGAAAAAGGCTTTTCTGAAGCCCATGGCTACAAATTGTACCCAGAGAAAATGTATAAATTAGAGATAAAACACTGAAGAAAGGACATTTATAACTCCCCACCTCACCTCAAATAAAATTTGAAGCATTTTCTAAATCTTGCTTTTGGCTCTTAGGGATTTAAGAGTTCTTTGAAGTTCAGACCTCTTTGTCCATGTTTGGAATTAGACTTAGGGTGAAAATATTGTAATTTCTTGTGCACAAACTTAATTGGCAAGAAGTTCTTAGTCATAGCATCAAAAATTAAATTAGTGTAATATGAAAGTGTTATTTGCACAATATTGAAGAAGTTCTGTTTCACATTATCAACTGTTGTGATACACAGAAAAGATGAGCAAAAGTCCTTACACTTCACTTCCCTCACCTTGAAATGGGTATAATGAAGTGACCAGTTTATTGACTAGGAGAATTATATCAATGTCCTATTTTTGAATGGTATACTTAGTAGATCAAAACAATACTCATTTATTATTTCATAGCTCTGTAGGGCAGAATTCTTGGTGGGCTCAACTGGGTTTTCTGTTTGGGGTCTCACAAGTTTAAAACCATGGTGTCAGCCTGGCTCTGATCTCATCTGGAGCTTGGAGTCCTCTTTCAAGCTCATGTAGTCATGGAAGAATAAATTTTCTCAGCTGAGTAGATTCTGCTTATCAGTCAGGACTCACTCTCAGATCCTGGAGGCCACCTACTTCCTTGCCATGTGGCTTCTTCAAAGCCAGGGTGATACAATGAATCCTTCTCATGCTTTGGATGTGCTTTGGGTCTCTTGACTCCCTCTGTCTCTGACCTCAATCTATGACTAAACTTAAAGGACTCATATGATTAATTCAGGCTCACCAGGATAATGCCCCATCTTAAGATCCACTGATTCAAGACTTTAATGACATCTGTAAAATCTCTTCAGAGCAGTATTTAGGTTAGCATTTCATTGAATACCAGGAGAAATTGTGTGTACACCAGCATCCAGGAATCTAAGGGGCCATCTTGAAATTCTACCTATTGTAAGGATCAAATGGAATCAAGCATATAAAGGTATAAATCCATTTTAGCAAATTTCCCAGAATATATAAACACTCAAGTGGTATTTATTATCATCATCATCACCATTCTTGCTATAAGGTTATCATCATCTGCAGAAGAGGGAAGAGCACACACAGTGACGCATCAATTTTGGCTAAATGCAGCTAAACTGAATTGGGCCTACAGAGAGTTGCTCATTGGTCTTCTTTCTTTATCTGATATGCCTATGAATTATCAATTTAAGTAAATAAATGTAGAAACAGATATAATTCCATTAGACACCATCTTAAATAATACTGAATCACTGATGGTCAGCATGACTACTGTCACCTCCTCTGGAAAGCTCAGACTAATGTCATTTCCTTCTATCTTCCATCCAAGCTTAATTAGAATCATCTGTCTTCTCTTTTTATACTCTTTTAAAATCATCTGCTTTTATCATATTCTTTTCTCTAAGTAGTATTTGGACTCTTTAGGGATAAAAAAAATAATGCCTATCATCTTCAGGAAATGTCCCAGCACAACAAAGATGCTCTGAGATTATCTGTTAAATAAAAAAAATAATCAATGGAAATTTGAGGAAAGATTGCTCTCCTATATTACATGCTATCCAAAATGAAAGCCAGGAAAAAATAATTGATTCAGTGTAATATACAGAATATCTAAAAGAATTAGATTATGTTAGAAATGGGAATAACTGCTGTTACTGGTTTTATTTACATAGATGCACTCATGGAACAAGTAGTAGACATGAAGGATATCTAGCATATCCACCCAGGATGTCCTAATAGGCAGGTGAGTGGGCTACAGCAACCCAGAATCTAGGAGCTGATGATATTTTGATATCCACAAAAGCAGTCTGCATTAGGAAGTAAGGTCACAGTCAGGTATTTAGAAGCAAGAGTACTATCCGAGTATGAAGGACTGACAAGAACAAGATGGTATCCCATTTCTAAAGAAGTAGACATTATAGGTAGAAACTAAAAAAGGAACTCTGGCAAAGGTGAACCAAAAAAATGAATTTCCATACCAAGGTATGAGATGGAGATGCCTGGGTCAGAAACAAGGGTTGACTACCTACAGAAACAAGGATGGTCCTCATTCTGAGGAAATAGATACAGCCATTAGGTTGAGAAAGGTCCAGAATTGGGAGGATGCTGAAAACAGCACATCAGAGTAAGACTTTTTTTCAAATGAGTTTGTGTTAAATTAGGTAATGTACTACTGACCACATTGCTATGCAACTACCCACCAGTGTGGAAACAGATTATTATAGAAATTCCTTTTTTTTTTTTTTTTTTGATTATAGCAATTCTGAGACACAAGTAGCATTTGCTTTGCTGCTCATGGGGAAGGAACTAAGGGAGCCAAGGCACAGGAAAAAGGAGCAGTTGTGATCCCCTAAAACTCCTTATATTCATGGTGAAAGAATCTAGTTTAAAATATATTTTTTAGACAGGATCACCTGACTATTCTAAAAATATAATATATAGCAACATATAATTCATCTGTATAGGATTTGAATCACAAAAACATGAAATTAACTTCTTAATAATTTTCTTTGTAAAAGTTTTGTGCCAAGATTAACCAGGGACCAAGAATTCTGATTTTATCTCAAAAGATAAAGAACCTACAGACACTAGCACAAGTCCAAGCAGCATCATTGCAATTCTAAACTTGAAGTTAGGATGTAAAAACAATGCCTTTCTCAGTCATCCTTTTAGGCATATTATAGAGAAAATCTTATCACTTAGGGATGTGTGTGCATTTACACTAGCATGCATGTAACTTAGATACTGATATGTTCTCTTTATTACACATAACTTACTACTTTATAACTTTCACATGCAATTACCAGTACTCATAAATGACATTTTCATAGTGCTACTGAACCACTGTAGAATTATGAAGTGTTGAAAATAGGAGGGGGTTGATGTAGAGGGACACACAAAGTAAAGATTAGACCTCAAACTTCTTACTGCCCATTCACCTATTTTGTTTCTTCTAAATATTATATTAGTACATTCTATGCCTCAGTGGATATAATACAGTGGAGAAATTCAGAGTCATGGTAGTGTTGATGAAGGTTTTAGTTTTATATGCCAGGAGGGTTCTTTTGAGAAACTCTTAATTGGAAGGGAACTAACTAAAAATAATCTACCAAAAGAAGTTTTGTGAGCTCTGTGCTTTATTATTTTTTTTAATTTCAAAGTAGAAATTCTAAGTCAATACTTTGTTTCATTAAGGTGTTGTGATGCTGGCAATATCTCTTGATTATCTTATTGAACATATACATTATTCACAAAACCATGAACTATGTAAAAGAAAGACCTAGTGAGCTTATAAATAAGAGTACTTTTCCTTTTTTAGGTTAGAGCAGTAGGACTTGCAGTGAAAAGCCCTCGAGATGTTCAAAATGATGAAATGAAAGGGGAAAAAAGGGACACTTATATAGCTTGTGTCTCTGACTGCTTATATATCTCTGACCACCTATTTGTTTTTAATAATGTTTTTTATAATGTTTTTAAAAAAATGTGTAATGTCTTGGAACAGATACCTTGGGGACAAAACACTGCAGCATTTAAAACTTACTGTACTGTAATTTATGACTGATACTTTCTTGAAAGAAAGTATGATGAGTGAAAGAATATGTGGCCTCATAGATGTATCAAGTGCAGAATAGTTTTTCACTTGGTCCTTTGACTCTGTATTTGACGGCTGCTAAATATGCCACAAAAACGAAGGGTACCAGTCTTTATCAATTCTTTAATTTCCTTTTTATTTTTAGTGAAATTTAACAACTTTAACTTTGTAGCTATAAAATTACTTACTTAAAGAATTAAATAAATGGAACTTTTTTTTCTCTTATGCATACATTAGCATATGTCTATCTATATACAGCATAGACATAAACTACTATAAAAATGTATAGGGTTTTTTGTTTGTTTAAGAGAGAACTATAGAATAACAACTGAAAAACATGAAAAGCATAGGTCCAATTTCATGTTTTAAATATTAAATAAGTTAAAATGCCTCATTACCCAAGGCATTAACATAATAAGAAAGAAAAGATAATTATTTGCTTTTATGATGATTGTTGTGGCCAAGTAGAATAACCATAAAATTTACAATTTAGAAGTCATTCTAATATCATAAAATTCTATAGTTTCTTAGATTACCTTAGCAGATAGTATAAAAAGCATTTATACTAAAAACCATTTATGTTTTATACTTATGAACTAACTATAGTATTCTTTAACCAAACTAACCATAACTAGTCACTCTTTTTTAATGATGTTTCATGGTTTTAAACAAATTTCACTGGTATAAAATGTTATCTTGCATTTTCTTTGCTGCTTTGGCAGTAAAAGCACAGATTGGGCACCTTCATGCCCAAGAACATTAAGATGAAATAATTGACATTGCAGAGGGCTTTTTGTTTCTCCATTTGAGTGTTTCTACTCATATGCAGAATGAGCTATGCACGTAGTCTGATAATAACGTGATGGATGCATCAAAATGAAAATGAAACAGATACTCATCCACAAACAAAAGTGCTTTTGTGGGTGTTGTGGGATCTAGCACCAGACACCAAAGGTCCTAGGATGAGTCTCACCCACCTATGCATCCAATAATAGGCAGACAGACATTGGTCTGTAGAACCAAAGGGGACAGTCAACATGTCAGATCTCTCCTGCCCCTGTTGGGAAAAAAATAGCTGGAGAGTGTTGACCTAGGCACATATCCACTCACAAGAGAGAATTTTCTGAAGCCTAGCATTCCCTAGGAGAGATTCCAGCACAGCACTGAAGTGGGGGGGGGGGGGTCGATGGGATACATACTTATGTATATATATAAGTTTGGTCACAGAGGAGGCAGCTATATGAGAAACTTTCCTAATGCCACCCTGCTCACCAAGAAAACATTGCATGGGGCTGCTCTATCCAGTAACAGTGACCTCTTCTGTGTGTGGTGGGGCTGGAGGTGGGGGTGTTGATTACCTGGTCATCTCAGTTATGTGGGACATGGACATAGAAACCCATTTCTCTCCAGCAATACCCAGAGTGCTGAGGTGGGCCCTTCAGGACTTGAAGGGAGAGAGGAGATTAGGAAAGAGGTAAGAGACTTGAATTTTGCAGACTACTCAGTAGAAAGTCCACCCTCTAGCCTCTGGGAGTAACATATCCTGGGAACTCTGTACTGGGTCCAGGGGTCTGCAGGCACCTTCCCGAGGGGCTAATGTCACACCTCCCCCCACTCTGTGGCTGGTTCTTTGTGTGCACTCCTGAGTGCTGTGGCAAGAGAGCTCTTAAACAGATAGACACTCAGAAAATAGGCCAGGGTCTTCTGAGTAAGGAAGAAACCTCAGATTTGAGAGATAGTGTCATTTTCTAAAACAAAAGAGAGGTTTCCAGTAGCCTGCCCGGTGACTTGAAAGAACCAGAGAGGACACAAAATGCTGCCACAAGAGGGAGCAAGTACAGTTGAACAGGTAGGGGCACACAAAGATAAAAGCTCATCAAACAGAATTCCCAATCAGAAGGCAATTAACAAAGACTTAAGGGGTGTCTTCCAACTTCAAGTGTGAAAGCAGCAGCACAAAACTAAAAGAATATGGAAAATCAAGGCAACAGGCCATCAAGATGCAAATGACCTATTTTGGAGAAATTCAGTGAGCTACAAGAAAACTCCGATGGTTCAAAAAAATCTTGAAAGAAAATATGATGAAAATTAGATTTTTTTTTTTTCTGAAGAGATAGAAATCATAAAGAAAGGACCAGAGATTCTGGAGCTAAAGACCTCACTAAAATGAAAGGGAAAAAATGTAGTAAAACGGCATCTGCAGCACAGTAGAGCAAATGGAAGATAGAATAAGTCAGTTAGAGGATAAGAATTTTGAAATAAACCAGTTGGAAGAGAACAAAGGAAAAACAATAAAAAGGGTTGAAGAAAACCTACATGACCTATAGGATTTCGTCAAAAGAACAAATATTGAGATAACTGGGATTCCAGAAGGAGAAGAAAGGAAGAAGAGACAAGAAAATTTATTTGAAACGTAGCTGAGAAATTTCCAAACCTGGGGAGAAAATTAGACATCTAAGTTTACAAAGCTAAGAGATCATAATTACTACTATCTCAATGCAAAAAGACCTATCCAAGACACAGTACAATGAAACCGTCCAAAGATCAAGGATAGGTAAAAAATAATTCTTTTTTTTTTTTAAAGATTTTACTTATTTATTTGACAGAGATCACAGGTAGGCAAAGAGGCAGGCAGAGAGAGAGGAGGAAGCAGACTGCCTGCCCAGCAGAGAGCCCGATGCGGGACACGATCCCAGGACCCTGGGATCATGACCTAAGCCAAAGGTGAGGCTTCAACCCACTGAGCCACCCAGGCCCCCCCTCCAAAATTCTTAAGGCAGCAGGGCACAGGTGGGGGAGGGGAAGACTGTAACCTTCAAAGGAACCCCCATTAGTCTATCAATGGATTTCTCATCTGAGAGAGTAGAATGATATACTCAGATTATGCAAATAAAAAAAATGCCAGTCAAGAATACTGTAATCAGCAAAGTTATCTTTCAGATATGAATGGGAAATAAAGACTTTCTTAGACAAAAGCTGAGTGAGCTCATCACCATGAGACCCACATTCGAGAAATTTTAAGAGGAGTTCTTCAAGCTGAAATCAAAAGACACTAACCAGTGAATGAAAACTCAAGAAAGTTTATAGCACACTGGGAAAGGTAATTATATAGTCCATCTTGGAAAATTCTAAATCTGTAATAGGATGGTGAGTTAACTAAACTATAGTATAAAGATCACAACAAAAAGAGTACCAAGCATTTATAGCTACTATGTTGTGTTAACAAATACACAAAACAAAAGAGGTTAATAATGACTCAAAAATATGAAAGGGTAGGAGTAAAAGGGTGAAGCTTTTATGGAGGATCAGCTTAAAATGGATCATTTTATCTATGAGATACCTTATGTAAGCCTCATGGTAACCACAAAGCAAAAAGCTAGCACAGAAGATAAAGAAAGGGGAAATAGAACATACCATTACATAAAATCACCAATTTACAAAGGTAAGCAAAAACAAAAGAAAAAGGAAACAATGGAAATACGAAACAATTAAGAAGATGGCATTGATAAGTCTTTATGTATCAATAACTCTAAATGAAAATGGATTGAGCAATCAAAATGCACAGAGTGGCTGGATGGATAAAAAAACAACATCCAACTATATGCTGTCTATAAGACTCACTTCAGCTTTAACGACACACATTGGCTCAAAGAGAATGGATGGAAAAAGATACTTCATTTTAGTGGAAACCAAAAGAAACCAGGGATAACTATATTTATATCAGACAAAATAAACTTTAAACCAAAAATGATAACAAAAGAAAGTCATTATATTGATAAGAAGGTCAATCCATCGAGAAAATATAACAATCAAAAATATACATTGGGGCGCCTGGGTGCCTCAGTGGGTTAAAGCCTCTGCCTTCAGCTCAGGTCATGATCCCAGGGGCCTGGGATCAAGCCCTGCATCGGGCTCTCTGCTCAGCAGGGAGCCTGCTTCCTCCTCTCTCTCTGCCTGCTTCTCTGCCTGCTTCTCTGCCTACTTGTGATCTCTGTCTGTCAAATAAATAAATAAAATCTTATATATATATATATATATATATATATATATGCACCGGACACTGGAGCACCTAATATATTAAGCATCTACTTACAGATTTGAAGAGAGGAAAAACAATTCAATAATTATAGAAGAATTAAGTATCCCACTGAGAGCAATGGTTAGGTCATTTTCCAGACCAAAAATCAACATGGAAATGATGGACTTGAACCATACTTTGGACCAAATTAATCCAGAAGACATTTTTAGAACACTGTCCAACAGAAGTAGAATGTAGGTTTTTCTCTGGTGCATATGCAACATTCTCCAGTTAGACCATATGAAGGACAAAATCAAGTCTTACCAAATTTAAGGAGACTGAATTCATACCAGGTGTCTTCTCCAGTCACAATGATATGAAGCTAAAAGTAAACAAGAGGAAAGCTGCAAAATCTGCAAATGTGGAAATTAAACATTAAAATGGTTTCCTGGAAAGCCAGGGGATCAAAGAAAAAATTAAAAGCAAAATTTAAAAAAAATGTATTTCAAAACAAATGAAAATGGAAACACAATATACCAAAACCCATACATGCTGCAAAAGCAGTTTTGAGAAGGCAGTTTATACTGACAAATGCATGTTAGAAAATAGAAAAATCTTAAATAAACCACCTTACTTTACACCTCCAGAAAATAGAAAAAGAACAAAATAAGCCCAAAATTAGCAGGAGAAAGGAAATAACAAAGACCAGAATAGAAATAAATTAGATAGAGCAGAAAAGAAAAAAGAAAAGTCAGTTAGGATCTAGTTGTTTGAAGAGATAAACAAAATTGACAAACGTTTAGCTAGACTAAGAAAGACTCAAGTCACAAATGAAAGAGGAGGCATTACAACTGCCGATGTATAGAAATACATAGGATCATAAGAAACTATTATGAAAATTTATATGGCAACAAACCAGATAACCTAGAAGATATGAGTATATTCCTAGAAATATACAATCCACCAAGACCGAATCAGTAAGAAACAAAATTGGAATAAGCCAGTAACAAGTGAAGAGATTGAATCAGTAATCAAAAACCTCCCAACACAGAAAAGCCCAAACCCAGAGGGCTTAAATGAATTCTAGCAAACATTTAAAGAAGAATTAATGCCAGTCCTTCTCAACTCCTACTAAAAAATTGAGGAGAAACAAATGTTTCCAAACTCATTAAGACTAAATACCAAAGGCAGATAAGGAAACTATAGACCAATATCTCTGATGAATATAAGTGCAAAAATGCTCAAGAAAATATTAGCCAACCAAATTCAACAACACGTTAAAAGGATTATACATCATGACCACGTGGGATTTATCCCTGGGATATAAGGGTGGTTCAGTATGTGCAAATCAATCAGTGTAATAAACCACATTAACAAAATGAAGGATGGAAATCATATGATCATCTCAACAGATGAAGAAAAAACATTTGACCAAAACAGAATGCTTTTATGAATAAGAGCCTCAACAAACTGTGTGTAGAAGGATCATACCTCAACATAAGAAATGTCATATATGACACATTCATAACTAGTATCACACTCAGTAGTGAAAAATTAAAAACTTTTTCTCTAAGATCGGGAACAAGACAAGAGTACCCACTTTCACCACTCCTACTCAACATGGTATAGAAAGTCCTCGCTAGAGCAATTAGTAAGAAAAAAAAAATACAAATTGAAAAAAAAAAGTAAAATTGTCATTATTTGCAGATGATATGATCTTACATATAGAAAATCCTAAGACTCAACCAAAGACTTGTAAATAATCAATGAATTCAATGAAGTTGCTGGATATAAAATTAATATACAGAAATCAGTGCTGTTTCTACACCCTAGCAAGGAAACCTGAAAAAGAAATAAAAGTATCTCACTGACAGTAGCATCACAAACAATAAAATAACTTCAGAATAAATTTAATCAATGAAGTAAAAAATCAATACAATGAAAACTATAAGACCTTGATGAAATAATTTGAATTTCAGGGGGAAAAAAAATGAACATGGGGTGTGAGGGAGAGAGATGCAAACCAAGAAACAGACTCATAAAGAACAAACTAAGGGTTACTGGAGGGGAGGGGTGAAATCCTGGTGGGGGATGGGTGAAATAGGTGATGAGGATTAAGGAAGGCACTTTTGATGAGCCCCCGGGATTGCATGGAAGTGATGAATCACTAAATTCTACAACTGAAACTAATAATATGTTGTATGTTAACTAACTGGAACTTGAATAAGTACTTGCAATGGAAAAAAATAATTTTAAAAAGACACAAATGGAAAGATACAGTGTTCATGGATCATAAGAATGAATATTGTTAAACATGTCTGCACTACCCAAAGCCATCGTTTGATCAATGTAATCCCTCTCAAAATTACAATGGGACGAATACCCAACTTTTGTAGCAACATGGACGGGACTGGAAGAGATTATGCTGAGTGAAATAAGTCAAGCAGAGAGAGTCAATTATCATATGGTTTCACTTATTTGTGGAGCATAACAAATAGCATGGAGGACATGGGGAGATAGAGAGGAGAAGAGAGTTGGGGGAAATTGGAAGAGGAGGTGAACCATAAGAGACTATGGACTCTGAAAAACAATCTGAGGGTTTTGAAGGAGCGGGGGGTGGGAGGTCGGGGTACCAGGTGGTGGGTATTATAGAGGGCATGGATTGCATGGAGCACTGGGTGTGGTGCAAAAATAATGAATACTATTATGCTGAAAATAAATAAAAAATAAATTAAAAAATAAAAAATATTTTAAAAATTACAATGGTATTTTAAAAAAGATTTTATTTTTTTATTTGACAGATAGAAATCACAGGTAGGTAGAGAGGCAGGCAGAGAGAGAAGGGGAGGCAGACTCCCTGCTGAGCAGAGAGCCTCATGCAGGGCTGGATCCCAGGACCCTGGGATCATGACCTGAGCCGAAGACAGAGGCTTTAACCCACTGAGCCACCGAGGCACCCCTACAATGGCATTTTTCACAGATACAGAAAACACATTCTGGAACTGTGGAAACACAAAAGACCCTGAAAAGAGCAAGCAATCCTGAGAAAGAACAAGGCCAGAAACATCACACTTCCTGATTATAAATTATATTACAAGTTACAATAATTAAAACAATATGGTCCTGGATAAAAATAGACCCACAGACCAATGGAACAGAATAGAGAGCCCAGAATTAAATCCCCACATATATAGTTGACTAATACTAGACAAGGGAAGAAAGAACACTCAATGGGCAAAGATAGTCTGTTCAACAAATGGTGTTGGGAAAACTGGTCAACCACGTGCAGGAAAGTGAAATTGGGCTCCTACCTTAAACCACTCACAAAAATTAACACAAATGGACTCGAGATTTAAACATAAGGCCTGATACCTTTAAACTCCTACAAGAAAACATGGGGAAGAAAATTCTTGACACTGGATTGGGCAATGATTTTGTGGATATGACCCCCAAAGCCACAAGCAACAAAAGCAAAAATAGGACTACATCAAACTAAAAAGATTATGTGTGGCAAAAGACACAACCAACAAAATGAAAAGACAACTTACAGAATGGGACAAAATATTTGCTAAATATATACCTGTCAGATAAGATACAAATTATATCAAGAATTCATACAATATACAACAACAGCAACAATCTAATTTTTAACATTGGCAGAGGAATTAAATAGATATTTTTCCTAAGACATCCAAATGGCCAACAAGTACATGAAAAGATGCTCAACATCACTAATCATCAGGGAAATGCAAATCAAAACCACAATGGCATATCACCTCACACCAGTTAGAATGGGGATCATCAAGAAGAGATAGCAAGTGTAGGCTAGAATGTGGAGAAAAAAGAACTCCCGTATACTGTTGGTTGGAATGTAAATTGGTTCAGCCACTGTGGAAAACAGCATGGAGACTCCATAAAAAATTAAAAATAGAACTATCACATGATCCAGCAGTTCCACTTCTAACTATATATCTAAAGGAAATAAAAACAGGAGTTTGAAGATATGTATACACTCCCTTGTTTATTGCAGCATTATACACAATGGTTAAGATACAGAAACATCTTAAGTGTCCATCCATGGATTTTTAAGTAGATCAAAAATTTGTGGTACGTAAACACAATGGAGTATCGTTCATCCATAGAAAGAAGGAAATCCTGCTATTTGCAACAACGCATAAGGATCTTGATGGCATTATGTTATGTGATACAAGTTAGAGAAAGACATACTGTTTGATATTACTTAAATGTAAAATCCAAAACAAAAAAAAAATGTAAAAGCTTATAAACAGAGAGTAGGATGATGGTTATTTAGTTTAGGTTAGGTGTTTTGTTTTGTTTTGTTTTGTTTTTAACCAGGGGCTCTCAGGGGCTGGGAGAGAATTGGGGATGTGTTGTTTAAGAGTACAAATTGGGAGCTAGTAAATAAGTAAGTCCTGGAGAGCCAATACACACACAGCATTGTGCTTATACTCAACAAAGCTGTGCTATAAACTTCAAGGTTGCTGGGAGACTAGATAGTAATTGTTCCTACAACAAAAAGGAAATGATAATTATGTGAAGATATGGGGTGTTAGCTAAGGCTAAAGCGATAATCATATTACAATGTACAAATGTATCAAATCAATACATTGTACACATTAAAGCTACACAATGTTATATGTCAATTATATTTCAATTTTCAAATAAACAACCACTCTGCCTGGAGATTGTGTCACTAACCAAATCAAGAAATATTTTTTTAGTCAAAAGACTGAGATTGTTTCTACCAATGCAAGCATTTTTGCCTGAAGTGTGTATGTGTGTGTGTGTGTGTGTGTGTGTGTGTGTGCGCACGTGCTTCCACGTGTTAAATATTGACATGCTATTATCAAGCTATTTTGTGAGATCAGTGAGTTGTTCTTACTTAGGAGACTATTATAATGGGACACTGTAATAATGCATGTGAGATATAGCCAGTGAGAGTAGAACCTGGCATTTCCAAGAAAGGACCTGATAGCCCAGAGGTTGGCAGTGGAAAAGAAAACACACTAATATATTTGGAAGAGTGCCAGTATTTGCTAAGTGCTTACAAAGATATTTGTGGAATGAACACGATGAAGTCTTGAAGATTGGTTACTATTTTTCTTTGTAGCAGGTCATGCTCATGTTTCTCTCATCTCTTCCAAGTTTAAGACTCTGATCCTATGTGTCCTTTTGATAAAGATGGAGAGATTAATACCTATCTAACTGGGTTGTGATGAAAAAATTAATGAAATATATCTCAGATGCAACTAATGAGGTATTAGGATGCTATTACACATGGATGGGAAACCAGGTAGCCCCGTGTTTGGCAATAGTATGTCATCTCATGGTGGACAGACATTTTCCTCTTCACTCAATTTCTTACTTCCCCTAACTGCAGCATAAAACAGAACTCCCATCACTCCTCCTCTTTTTGGTAAAAAATGTATGTTCAGCTGGGTATCTTCAGTGCTATTTAGTTGTTATTATTGTTGTTTTTTAATTGTAAATTTACAAAGAAATTGCTTAAAAACACATCCAGATTTTTTTGTTTGTTTGTTTTAAGGGAGAGAGCACATTAGCAGGGTGGTGGGGGGTGGTGGGAGCAGGGAGCAGAGGGAGAGGGAGAAGGGGAATCTTAAGCAGGCGCCATGCCCAACTCAGAGCCTGACACAGGGCTTGATCTCATGAACCTTAGCTGAAATCAAGAGTCAGAGGGTTAACAGACTGAGCCCCCTAGGCACCCCCAGAGATGTTCTATTAAAGCAGAATCTTCTTCTCATAAAAGACTTCTTTTTATTCTCTATCATCACTTACATAATTTAGAAAACAGAGGTGATATTCGTTCTGCACATTTTGTTTTGCTTATATACTATATGACTATAAAATACAGGTAGTTTGGAAACTCAAGTTCATTATCAGCATTTTATAGAGTAATAAAGAATTCTCATTAAGTAATATACAGTTGTCATCCACCATGACTTCAGCTGAAAACTGAAACCATCTCTTCTTATAAACATTGCTATAGCATACAATATATGGTGTTAAATTATATCCTTTTAGGGGCACCTGGGTGGCTCAGTGGGTTAAGGCCTCTGCCTTTGGCTCAAGTCATGATCCCAGGGTCCTGGGATTGAGCCCCACATCGGGCTCTCTGCTCAGCAGGGAGCCTGCTTCCCCCTCTCTCTCTGCCTGCCTCTCTGCCTACTTTTGATCTCTGTCAAATAAATAATAAATAAAATCTTTTTAAAAAATTACATCCTTAACTGAGGGTTGTTGGGGGGAGGGGGGTTTGGAGAAGGGGGTGGGATTATGGACATTGGGGAGGGTATGTGCTTTGGTGAGTGCTGTGAAGTGTGTAAACCTGGTGATTCACAGACCTGTACCCCTGGGGATAAAAATATATGTTTATAAAAAATAAAAAATTAAAAAAAAATTACATCCTTTTAAAGTCTGTGAAAATTAAGTAAATGGTCCCTTTTAAATATAACCATTACACTTTTTAAGTATGAAGGGACTCTTATACATAACCCAAATTATGGTAGCCATGCTAGGTATTAAATATTTTTCAAATTCCTTAAGCATTTATGTGGTTCTTTTGTCATTCTGTACTATATTATTTTTTTCAATTATATAACCATTATATTTATTTATATAAAACCATTTGCTGGTAGGTTTTAATGTACCCTATAAGAGGAACAGATTCAAAAGTAAGTTTTGTGAGTATAAATTACGGCTTGCTTTGTTTAATACCAAACCCTCATCATTTGAATTCTTGGCTGATAATAGGCATTCAGTTAATATTTGTTGAGTAAAGGAAAACCTGAAAGATATATGTTGAATATTATGGATTACCTATCAAAAATTACATAATTTGAAAATTCTTCAGGCATTCCATTTCCAAACAAACCAACTCTCTGTACGAATGGAAAAGAGTTGAATAACATGTTTTAAGCTTACTTATCTGTCTTACATCACTTCTCAAATAAGAGCCCAATTATGAAGAGCTCAGTCATTAAGTGAAGATATAAAATACTAGTATATTCAATGCCCTAGAAAGTGGAAAGAGCAACCTTATTAATATTCTCATTTTCAGAATGAGGAAACAAAATCATCTTAGCTAAAAATGACAAAGTTGAGCCTAACACTCATGCCACCTTATTCCAGATCCCAGGCTCTTAACCGCTGGTCTATGTTATTTGTTCACTTCCTTCACGTCCATGGAACAGCCCAGCATTCAGGGATTCTATGATAGTCCAATGATAATAACCTTCACTATTTCAGAAAAAAAAGTACTCAGGTCAACTGTAAAAAAGATGATTGAAGTAGGGCAGAGCAATAAACAAACTGGAGCATAGTATATTATCCATTGCTCAAATATATACTTTAAGAAATACACACACACACACACACACACACACACACACACACACACATAGTAGGAGGAAAGAGGTAAAATGTAAAAATTATCTTCAGGAGAAGAACAAATGATAAACCGCATTGATTTGAAAAGGTCATACACAAATAAGACAAGTGTGGTAAATGACATCTTTCATAAAACTAAGGGAAGAGAAATAAAATGGGAATAGAAATGGCATCAAAACCATCTTTTTCTTCTTATATTCGTGAACATTGATTTTTTAAAAATATGTATAATGTATATCAGTAGGTTCAATATGCCTGCTTTAAGTAAAGCAGTTTTTAAAGATGTGCAAGTGCTTGGGTGTTACAAGTATAGCTCTGAATGTATGCAGTCCCTATCAAGTTATTATCTGCAAAACGTTTCTCAGCAGGATGTTTAATCTTGTGTATAAATTGACACACCTCCCTTCGAGTGTTTTTTGTGTTGAGTTTGCCCTGGGTTACAAGCCGTGCCCAATCATTCATTTTCTTTCCCTAGCATTTCTCAAGAGCATGCCTTTCAATACCTTGAGTACAGCATTTCTAGATATAGATAAGACTTATGTACATAAGTAGAAGATGGTATGGGAGATATGCAAACAAAAACGTTAATTTTTTCCTAATTCCAAGTGGAATTTGTCAGCTTCACTAAAATTCTCTGATTAGTCTTCAGGGACATACTTTTTTAAAATACGATGTATTTGTGACGACAACAACTTTCTAAAACTTGTAATGAACTATTTTGTTCGATAGTTTATGAAGAAATCTTGAGTATATTTCAGATTTTTCAGTGGTTTCATAATTTGCAAAGCTTCCACTATTTTGATCCCATGTTCTTTTATATCATTTGATAAAATTTCAAATATCTTCTGAGATAAAAACACTATTTCTAAAAAATGTTTGATTTAGTAGTTTGTTCTCATCCAGTCAAATATAAAAACTATCACATTTAACTGACTCACTTTAAGTTTGATGCTAGATAAAAATTGTCTACCACTAAAACGTACAGATGCTTCAACAGTCCGAGTCTTGCTAGCTACACTAAAATGTACAGATGCTTCAACAGTCCGAGTCTTGCTAGCTAACATGCCATATGAAAAACATCCTCCTTCTTTCTGGAGAAATCAATTTATTTGACAATTATGAAGTTGTCATTAATGACCAGGAGGTCATTCTGGGCTGCAGTTGCTGAGCTCTGCCACTTACTCTGATCTCAGACACATTGTTGGATTACTAAGCTTCAGTTTCCCCACCAGGGAAATGGGTAATAACTGTACCTCCCAGGGTTATGGTGATCATCAAACAAAATAATAGATAAAATTTTTGATTCTCTGCTCAGCACATAGTGAGAGGTCAGTAAATTGAACGAACTATTAACGTAGTATACAACGATTTCATTGTCTGGGTGCTGGCTAAGTTACCTTGGCCTAAGTGCCGAGCTTAATTAAGCCTCCGACTCTTGGTTTCCACTCAGGATTGTGATCTCTAGGTTGTGAGGTCAAACCCTTGTCCAGTTCTGTGCTCAGTGAGGGTCTGCTTAAGACCCTCTATCCCTGTCCATCTGCTTCTCCCGTCTTCCCCCCTCTCTCTCTCTCTAAAATAAACAAATAAATCTTTAAAAAAAAAAAAAAAAAAGATTTCCATTGTCTTAGTACCATGCAACCAAAACTCTCTAAGACCTTGATTATTCTTATTTTGTAAGTTGATTTAAGCATTTAATATAGCTAATGCTTTTTTGACCAAAGTCATACTGTATGTGTGTTACTATCTTGGCAGCATGCTGAATTTAAATTAAAAGCAGTGTGTAATCATCACTTAGGTCAATTGTCGTTGCCCACTGCCATGTGAACTGTTCTTAATATAACATATGATATTAACACCTGGATAAATCAAAGGTAATGCTACAGTTGATGATTTTCATCTTTTTACAAGGTAATAGCTGGGAAGATCAGAGTGTACTAGGAATACATATATTATACGCATGTAACGATTAAAAAATAATTGTTTGATTTGGTTTGTGACAGCTATTGTAATTTGCAAAGAAAGTTGGTATCTCTGAATCAATTTTTTAAAAATTATTCAATAATTATAAATTACTTTAAAAAACTCTGACCATACACAACAACATACATATATTATCCCATATTTATTTCTATTTTTTACATTTCACTTTTTAGATTTAGATCTTTATCTGAAACCTATTTTGAAAGTGTGGTGAGGTAGATTCATCATCATTTCATTACTGATTTATAATGTCCACATTGTCATATACCAAGTTTACATATATGCATGATCTATTTCTCAGCTTTCTCTCAGCTTTTGTTTTTATCCCTATATAAATACAAAGGTGCCAGTCACCAAAGCTTTGTAGTAAGTCTTGAAATTAAGTAGAGAAAACCCCACACTACTCTTCTTAATCTTCAAACTTGCCTTGGCTATTATTGGCTGCTTTTACTTCCATATGAATTTCAGGATGTACACACATATGCATAAACATTTTAGGATTTTTTTGGAAGCCACATTTGTATTTGTAGATTACTTTAGGGAGGACTAAATATGATATGGAGTCTTTTTTTCAGGAACACAATATACTTCTCCATTCAGAATATTTGATACTAAATTCATACTTCTAGGGAACTTATTCATTTGGGGAGAGTATTTTAAAAATCTTATTATGTTTTGTAATCACTTGTCATTCTGACTTTTCATGAGCAACAATGGAAGTAAGGTGACAGGAATGATATTTTCAAAGTGCCAAAACTAAAAAATTGCCAGTCCACCAACAGATCCTCATTAAAGAAAATTTTGAAATGACACAGAAAAAAATGATTCTGGATGGAAATTATAAATTTCAAGAATGAATAACAATATTAAAATGTGTTTTTAAAAGTGGACAAATATTATTAAGATAAAATAATGACATGATTACAATAATATAGAGCTTAAATATCTAAAACAAATTTATTTATAAATGAGTAGCATATGCATCAGGGCAGAGGGCAGTGGATGGGATTAAAGTGTTCTTAATGTCCTATTTTTTAAGGTGTTCACACAGATATTAATCTTAGACTGTACCTTGATAAGTTAAGTATGCTAAATATGGCAAAATAAAGACTTCAATAAGTTAGGGAGACGAATCAAGAGTGGAAACCGAGGGTTCAACTTCCAAACTAGCAGACAGCAAAACATGAAATAAGGAAAAAAAATTCAACAGATAAGATAGAAGGAAAAAAGAACATATGAAGGACAAATCAAGAAATTAGATAGAAAGGTAGGAATGAAATCCAGACATACCAGTAATTACAACACTTCTAAATGTACTAAGTCAAAAAAGATAAATATTATAAAGTAAAAGGATGGAAATACATATGTAATTGTTAAAAAGAAAAAAAACATTTAGTTATGTTAATATGTAAGCAGAATGATAGGTAGAAAAAAAATGCTAGGAAGAGGGTAACTTTGTAATGCTAAAAGCTTTATATATATCTGTAACTTGTAATGATTTTAAATTGCTTGCGGTGCACTCAAGAACATAAGAAGCACATTCTTTTCAGGCACATAAGATGATTTAGGAAGACTTATCATAAAAAGACTCCAAAGCAAATCCATCCTACTTCAAAGAACTCAGAGCATACAGAGATTTTTCTCTGACATCAATGTATTTTAAGCAATAAGAAACATTTTATATAACCAGTGCTTTGAGGAAAATATCCTAATGGATATTAGAAAATATTTTAATCCAATAATAATATTAATAAAGATGCTACAAATTAAAACTTGGGAATGTAATTAAAGCAGTATTTAGAAATAAATTAAAAGCCTTAAATACACATTAGTAAAGTATACAGGCTTAAATTTAATGAACCAAGCAAGCATTTTAAGAAACAAAAACAAAGAGAAAGAAAATTAAAACAGTTCCAAAGAAAAAAGTATAAGAATAACAAAAGTTGACCAAATAGAAATATTTGCAAGCGAGGTTAAAAATAAAAGGCAGAAGTTGATTTTTTTTAAAAGATTTATTTATCTATTTATTTTGGGGAAGAAGCAGAAGGAGAGGGACAAGCAAACTCCCCACTGAGAGGGGAGCCCAATGTGTGGATCAACCTCATGACCAGAGATCATGACCTGAGCCTGTATCGAGATGCAGCCACTTAACCAATTGAGCCACCGAGGCGCTCTGATTCTTTGTTTTAAGAAGGAAAAAATAAATTGGGCAAACCTCTGATTTAAATAATCGAAAAAAGAAATAATTCACAAATCACCAAAATTCACAGTGGAGACCCAACTATGCGCAGTCAAATAATAAAAGTATACTATAAATAACTTTATGGTAATAAATGGGAAATTTTTGATTAAATTTACAAGTTCCCAAAAAAATATATAACATGATAAAATTGTTTCATAATGAACACAGATGCAAAAAATCTAAACAAAGTATTAGTAAACCGTATCCAGCAATGATCATGATAATTTGACAAAAGAAAATATACCATGGGAAAATTAGGTTTATCCCATAACACAAGATAGTTTAATTTAAAAATCAATGAATGAACTCATCAGAAGAATGGATTAAAAGAAAAAATTCAAATGATTGATTTAGAGTTATTTTGAGGACCAGGTGGGAACAGTGCAAGGGAGGAGGGGTTTTTGTTTGGTTTGGGGGGGGGGGGGTTGCGTCCCCCCTGCCCCAAGCTGAACTGCTGTTAAAGAATTATTCTTGCTGGTTCAGGCTGACTGCTGTTGTATGCCTCTGCTTTTATTTAAAAGAAAAAAATCGCAAGTAAGGTGTATTGTGAGAGCCTTGATTAATTTCTTTAGCAATTGCTGCTTTATATTGCACTCATTTGCGCATCTTTCAAGTCTAATGGATTAGAAATCTTGATGAAACTGAAGGGGAAATACTTCAAAATAGGAGGGAAAGGTAGAAGCGTACCTAATGAGGAAATCCTGGTAGTATTTTACTTTTACAAGGATCTCTATTTTATTTCTAATAAAAACATCTTTTGACAAGCACCCTTAATATGGAAAGTGCATTACTTATTTTGGTCAGTACGATCTCTAGTCTAGTTCTGGATATAAAATGCCATTGATTTTATGAGGGGTTATATGTTTAAATCAACACAGCCGTACCCAAACCAACATGAATAATAGGTAATTATACTTCCTCTTTCTAAAATATCATTTTCCAAGAATTTCAAGAAAGTGTATAATAATAATCTCATGGAAGGGTACAATTCCTAATTAACAATGCGACTTACCCTTCTGTTTCATGAAAGCAGGTGATTATTAAAGTGCTCCATTGGCTACCTTGTTTGTTTGAGCCCCCTCTTCAGAGTCTGAAAACAAATGGGCCTCCATCACCTGCTTCTTTATCTTGCTTTTGTTTCAAAGGAACCGTGTTTTTAAGATCTTCAGTATTTTTCCTTACTCATTACTTTTGAATCCTCTATGATTTCTGTCCTATCTAATGTCTCTCTTTGAGTTTTATCAAAACAGTGTGATTTCCAGAGAACAGGACTTCAGATCGTTTCTTCTTTCTTTCTTTCTTTCTTTCTTTGACACTTTTGAGCTGTAGGGCTTTGGGCACATGGAGAAAATAAGATTAATTTTTAAGAATAAAGCAAGCATAATAGCACCTTTATTAGATAGTTGTGACATGAATGTTCTTAGGCGGGTTTTCACTGGTTACCAGTGTAAATGTGATCATGCATCCATCAAAGGTACTCCATTTACTAACTAAATTATGAAATTCTAACCCTAAAAAATTATCTTGAAAATTATTCTCCTGGTCATAGGACATATAGTAGTAAAGAAATTATGGCAACCGGCACCATTATTATAAGAGCAGCCCCAAAGTCTGGACTTTGTGCATTAAAATAAAATTTTAGAAACATAATTTACAGTGGTCCCTAATTTATTTGATTCTTTGCAGTTCCCTTTTGGCTAATCAGCATAAAGACATCTTTAAAACATGTGTTACCTGCCCGCTGTACAGACAGTTCCTTTCCAAATACTAATGCTACATTTTCCTTCTTTCTGTGCTTGTGTGCTTAGCGATTTCACTTTTTAAATATTTCTTTATTCTTTCATATTTAATAATAAACCTGTTTATGTAATTTTGACTTTTGCTTTCCCTGCCAGTTACCCCGGTAACTCTGTGGACTTCTTGCCATGTCCATGTTTTTCTCCTATGCCTTTTTCAATCTTTTTTTTTTTTTTAAAGATTTTTTTTTTTTTTTTATTTGTCAGAGAGAGAGAGAGAGCGAGCGCACAGGCAGAGTGGCAGGCAGAGTCAGAGGGAGAGGCAGGCTCCCTGCGGGGCAAGGAGCCCGATGTGGGACTCGATCCCAGGATGCTGGGATCATGACCTGAGCCTAAGGCAGCTGCTTAACCAACTGAGCCACCCAGGCGTCCCCGCCTTTTTCAATCTTAAATCCTCAAGATTTGCCTTTTCAATTTACCGCCGCAAATTGCTAGTATCTACACATACTCTGCATCCATTGAATTTTCAGTAAATGCTAATGACTGAATATGTAACTTTTAAAAATAATTACTACTAACAGGATGTTAGTATTTATTGAGGATGATTAGATGCCAGCACTGCTGGGCTTACATAAATTACAAGATAACTACTCTTATCACAACCACTTTGCAGATGAGAAAACAGCCATACAGAGGTTAAAAACTTGCCTATGTAGGTGGAGAATCTGTGATTCGAGCCCAAGAATTTTGAGTTTAGAAACCCTATATCACAATTAGATATCAAATATATAACAACAAATTGTTCTCACACTGATATTTTACACGATAAAGCAACATTTGAATTCCACATGGGGGAAAAGCTGTTCTTCCACTCTCATTACAAATGATTTGTTTGAACTGACAATAAGTCTAGAAATAATAACCACTCAAATCTCATCTAATAGCTATAAGTAATGGGATTTTTCAGTAATTTGTGTTCCCCCATACTTCTTTCTTTGGCCACAGATAACATAGGCCAGAATTAAAAACAACCAATATTTCAGAGCATAAAATAGCTGCATAGGATTTTCTTTCCCAACGACATCTAACTGTGGACTTTGTTTTCTATAACTTATGCAATCATTATTTTGCCTGTATCTGTAAATAGAAACTACCCAAATTATTGATCACTGAATTAGAACACATGTAGAAAAATTTATCTCCAACAGAAGTATTAATGCAAGTTCACTAAAATACAGCATTTAGACAGTAGAGTGTCTCTAACAATGATATATATCTTGATGCACTGTGGACACCAGTGTGCAGTTACCCAGAGTTATGAATAAAGCAACTTTTTAAAAACGTGCAGGTTTAGGGAGAAGACTGACTGCAGGATTCCTGAGCTGAGTTGAGATTATGGTAAACCTTTAGTGGTTAAGATCCAGTCTGCTTTTAAAAACATAGTTTTACAAAAGTAAAAGCAACATTACATTGCCATTTCCAAGGAAGAAGAGAATAACTTTCCTAAATGAATCTGATTGTAAGAAATCCAGAAATATACAATGATTCCAATTGGCACTGGGTCAGAAGACAGTTTTAGGCCTTAATATTAGTGAAAAATACCAGAACTTTGGATTGATAATAAGTCAGGCCAATTTACCAAGTAAATAAAACAAACAGTAAACCAAAATCTTAGTAAGAGGAAGGATAAAGTACTTAGTGTGATAACTTTGACATCTTTTTTAAATGAGAGGCATTGATAAAGCAGAGTCTTCACTTTCTAAAGAAAATAACTCCATGGTTTTCATCTGTAATGAATAGCCATAGGAGTTCAAATGTGTAAATTACTCGCTGTCTATAATAGCATCTGTCATATAATATTCTCAAAAGTTACAGGAAGATAGAAACTATGATCGTGGTAAAGTCATAAATCATTTCACTCACAATTTTATACTAAATAGAGATGGACACTCTTTGGCAATTAATTTAATTTCTAGAAATCTGTCCTAAGGAGATAATGAGAGAGGAGGTCAAAGATTTATATGCACAGATGTTCATTATGGCAGTATTTATAATAGCCAAATGTTGAAAGCAAACTCAAAGTCTAATAATAGGGAGCTGGTAAAATAATTCCTAACTACCCCATAATTTTGTGTTCAGGAATATTTAAAAATAAGGAAAATAGCTTATTTTATATAATGTTATTATAAATACACTTATATGTAATAACTATTATATACATATTTATTATTGATAATTATATAAAAATATATACGGATTTATGTAAAGGAAATGTGAGTCATGAAATTTATGTAACATTTTGTATTGGATTATTTTGGGTTACTCTGTTAAGAGAAAACCAAAATAATTTCCTATTCCTATGCCAAACAATTCTGTGACAAATTCTGTCTTGGGGAATGGGGTGGTGTGGGTGTGTATGTGTGTGTGCACACGTATGTGTGTGTGCACACGCATGTGTGTGTATAGGGGGGTGTGGGTGTGTGTCTGTGTTTGTTAAGCAATACAGAGAACAAGTGAAAATATCTAAGCTACTGTTCCTACTCCTAGAAATTAAGACTGAACCAACCTAATACATTATATGTTTATAAAAAAATAATAATAGGTAAAATTTTTTAAAAAGATAAAAAGGCAAGCTAACGACTGAGAGAAAATATTTACAAACCACATTTACTACAAAACACACATATCTAGAGTGTTCAAAAAAAAAAAAACCCTCAAAATGCAAGAGTAAAAAAAAAAAAGGCAATCCTGTTTTTGGACGAAAGACGTGATGTAGGAGAGCTGACAATACCAACTCCATCTTTGCGCCTCCATTTGGTTCCTGTTGGCGCAATGACTTCTCTCAGGACTATTTGTTCTGGGCCCCTGGGAGATTAATGCACATGCCTCAGAAATGACCACCAAGGTGAGGATGGGGGAGGCTTGGCCTCCCAGGAATCTGTTAGAGATAGCATAGTTTTCCCTTCCTGATGCATAGCAACTCCACGAGGTCTCATTAAAGGCTAGCCATCACTTGGGTGTATGCCACCCCTTTCAGGTCACTGCGGTCCCCCTTCCTCGCCACCCCTTATTCTATAAAATCTGTGGACTAGAATTTGTAAAAAATAGCTCTGCAGCTACATAGTTACCCTGAATAAAACACTGTGTAAGCTTAAAAAAAAAAAAAAAGAAAAAAGAAGACTGAACCAACCTACCAAGACTAACTGCTTAAGCATAAAGACAGAATTCGGAAACTCTGCTTTGTTATTCCCACTCACCAATCTGGAGTCAGGTCATAAATTCTGCCTGATCCCAAATAATTCCTTTACTTGCAAGACCCACCTCAAAATCCCTCAGCCTGTGTGTGAAGACTATACATAGTCTGTTCTAATTCCCGTTTAAAAGCACTCATAAGCTTAGCTTTGCTTGACCCATCGGGTTACTTGATCTTCATTTTTTTAGCCGTCTTTTTATATAATCATGAATGATTTTATTTTCAAAATAATTTGGAAATTTCTCCAGTGAACATGTGTTCTAATTGACTTTATAGCAAATTTTTCCTCTCCACATCCATTTTATTTTCTTCCTTTCTTCCATTCACTCTTCCTTTCCTTCTCCTTTTCATCATTTTGATTATAAGAATTAAATAAATGAATGTAATTTAAAGCCTAGCAGTGTTTATACTTTTCACACTGTCTTAAAGGAGTACGTGGGGATGTGTGGGTGACTCAGTCACTTAAGCATCCGACCCTTGATTTTGGATCAGGTCAGGATTACAGGGTTGTGAGATTGAGCCCCTGTCTGGCCCTGCGGTCAGTGGGGAATCTGCTTGAAACCTTGCCCCTTTCCCTCTCCCTCTGACCTTCCCACACCCCTGCACACGGGCACTCGCTCTCCCTTACATAAATAAGTATTTTTTTTTTTTTTAAGTAGAGTACTTGCTACCTACTACAGGAGAGATCAGGGGGCTGTGTGTGTGTGTGTGTGTGTGTGTGTGTGTGAAAGAGAGAGAGAGACAGAGTCCTGTCTGTATGTGTATACGTGTGGCTCGGTCTGACTTTAGCCAAAGATCTAGTGAACAGGAGAACAGATACAAGTAATTAGTGGCTGAGTAAGTTCAACTGAGTAAAACTGAGAGGAGAAAGAGAAAAAGAGGTTCACAACATTGGGCAATGGAAGCTCATTCCTGAATAGTATTATTATTACTATATAGTCACAAAATGTGTGCATTTTTTTCCTTCGTTGACTGTGGAGGTGAGGGAAGGGTAACATTTCTTTATTTGTGTTCTAAAGCAATTTTAATGTAGACAGTGTTTTTTAAACATTCACAAAAGTAAGGAGCTAAATGATCCTGATGCTTGCTTCATCTTGTAGTTGGAAAATATAATTTGAAAAAGAAAACCTCCTCCCTGTACCAATCCCATAGAAAATTATTTTTATAGTTTATAAGTCTTTATGATTTTTGTATGTTTATCCATATACCTATTTCATTTCTCAAAAAGGGTCCAGTTGCACTTTCACCCTACTGTATCTGTGGGATAAAGTTTGATACATATATTGCTGGATTCTAGAGTATATACAACATTAAATTTTTATAAGTGCTATCCAATTATTCTTCGACATGCTTATACAAATTTGAACTGCCGCAATCAAACAACAAGGAATATTACTTTTCCTGCATTGTGAATAATAATAGCTATTTGCAATTTTTGTTGAGGTGAGAGATGAAAAAATAGCTTTTCATTTTTAAAACTTTGTCTTTGAGCATTAGATTCTGAGTAGCATGTCTTACATTCTATTTTTTTTATTTCACTGCCTGTTAATGCCTATTTTTAAAAATTTAAAAAATTTATGCTAACTTAAAAATCCTAATATTGGTAATAATTAAAATGAATAACTAACATTACTGTATGGACACATATGCATGTGTAGTATTCTGTTAATAAACATTTTTATTAGATTAAACCATGTGCAATTACCATTTTCGTAGGTAAAAACAAAAAATCAACAGATATTGTCAACTTCATGATTCAACCTAATAATTCACCTAAGAGTTCATATTTATGCATTTAATTATATTAAATACACCCATGTGTTACTTGGAGAATGTGCCAAATGTCAGGCTAATTTCTAGACTAAATTGATTTATAACACAAAATTGGTATGTGTTGAATCATATTCTGGGGAAAAACAAGCACTCTTACCCACAGCTTGAGCAATTTCTCACACAAACTACTAGTATAGATTTTTGATTTTACTATTTCAAAATGATTAAAATGAATCTATATAGAACAACTGAATGACAAAGTCCATTTCTTGACAAAAGTCATTAAATGAAGCAAATTATTTTAAAACGTTATCAGTTGATTACTGTAATGATTAAAGTAATAAATACTTTTCAGGTTCTTTTTTTTTTTTAAGATTTTATTTATTTATTTGACAGACAGAGATCACAAGTAGGCAGAGAAGCAGGCAGTGGTGGGGGGGAAGCAGGCTCCCCGCTGAGCAGAGAGGTCTATGTGAGGCTCAGTCTCAGGACCCTGTGATCATGACCCCAGCGGAAGAGAGGCTTTAACCCACTGAGCCACCCAGATGCCCCACTTTTAATGAGAAGCTGTACCCAGAACATGAGGCTAAGATTGCTGAAACACTAAAAATATTTAGGGATATCTGTGTGTTTTCAATTTGAGTAATTTATAATTAAATAAATATCTAAGACTAAATATTAAGGTAGTTCTGGTTTAGATAAATATTTTTAAAAGTCATGATTAGCTGGGAAGTCTATACCTATTGCTAGATTTAATTTCAGGTTTCTTTTCTTTAACTGAATAGAAGAAACATATTTGATAGAGCCGTTATAAGATTTGTTTTCATACTCTTTAATGAGATTTGAGTGCTGTGATTTAATTGCTTCAATGATTCACATTTTATAATCTAAAAGGGTGATGCCTGATATTATCAAGTAATTCTTAACAACCATTCATAATAATTAAATGTTTTATTTTCCTTCTAATATAGCAGTTCAGTAGTTTACATATGATTAATAACCAAGCTCCAGCTTGTATAGGTAATGATATACTTATTAATCTCCTACACATAATTCTACATAAAATAAAAATGCAATTAGTTTTAGGGCATAAATATGTGTTACATTGTTTTAAAGAAGATAATGGAGTACAATTTTTTTAGTGAATAATATACTTATGTGACTTTGGTAAGGAAATATGATTTTATAATTTAAATTCACTTGTATAAAATTATTAGGAAAATATGTACTTTTAGAGCATAGGACTTGAGTTTTGAAGGCAGAAACTGTGTCTTTTTATCTTCTTCTGTTTCATTTATTGTTTTCCTTCAATAAATATAAATGAGCACTGACTACATGCAGTGTTAGAAACAAAAGATTCAAAGGCTTTCTCCTCCTTCTGGAGAGACTGACATGTAGATCATTACAATGCAACATGGAAAGTGCTGGGCTAGTGGGACATGCAAGTGTTTCTGCCATAATCGACGAAGGTCAGAATTTAGTTTCTCTAAAGGGTGGTGTATGTGCTGGCTTGAAGGGTGAATAAATATGGATCAGGTTAAGAAAGAGAAGGAAGACATTCTAGGAGAAGGAGCCAGTTGTAGGAATGAACAGGAAATGAGTGATAGGAAGAAGCTGATTACAAATAAATTGCGTGATACTTTAGGCTGAGGGCTTTTATTCTTTCCAACAAAGTGATTTCATTTTGTAAAAATTACATTTTCTCTCCCACACTGTAGTACGTTTAAGTATTGTGCTCAATTATCACTCCCGTGTAGTAGCATTACACATCCATGTAATGGCCAGAGTCTGACCATGGACAGAGACTGCCCATGTGATTTGCTTTGGCCAACGTGATACAGTGAAAGAGAGTAAGAAAAGACATAAAACATGCTTGAGTCCTCTTTTGCTTCTGCCACTACATCAGAAGGATATAGACTGAGTATCCCTCTACCCCGAGAAGGATGAGAGACATGTGGATGCAGCCCTCAGCGTGGGTAAGTTCACCATGCCAAGCCTAGATCACCCCAACTACAGACAACTCATAGACACATGAGTGAAAAATATGCGCTCATCTTCGTGTGCTGTTGAAATTTTGTGTGGTTGTTATGCAGTAATAGCTAGCTAATACACAAATTTGAGCATAAATTCTGCCAACATGGTGGTCATTGCGAATTTTCTGAATTGAAAGACATAACTTTATCAGTTACAGCTTTTTGAGAATTAAATTTACCCAAATTTTTAAAAATCATATCAAACCCTCACACAGGGGCTCCTGGGTGGCTCAGTCAGTTAAGTGTCTGCCTTCAGCTCAGGCCATGATCCCAGGGTCCTGGGATTGAGCCCTGCCTCATGCTCCCTGCTCAGCGGGGAGTTAGCTTCTCCCTTTGCCTCTGTCCCTCCCTCCTGCTCTTGCTTGTGCTCTTGCTCGCTCGCTCTCTCTCTCAAATAAAAAAAATCTTTAAAAGACAAAAAATAAAAATAAATAAATCCTCACACAGTTCCCCTGGAACTGAAAAACAAACCAAAAGACTATAGCACAGAAAGGACTATCTATATTTGGGCCCTTCAGAAATGGCCTTTTATGGTCTATAATAGGAGAATAACACTAGCAACTAAAACCAATTTATTGATCTTCAACTCATGGGGTGGCAAATCCTGGCATGGCCACCCAATCTGCTCACTGGGGTACAAAACGAAATCCTGCAGATATAATGAATAAAATGACAGATGCATTGTTTATAGAGGAAGATCATGTCCTCGAAAAAACAAGCAGGTATAGCTCATTGTCCACACAACAGCTAACCTAACGTGGCCCAGGTCCTGCCAGCCAAACACAGCACAACAGTAGTAGCCAGAGACTTTGATCTTCTAGAATGTGGTAGAAACTGGGTTTCCCAGGCACCTGGGTGGCTCAGCTGCTTAAGCATTGCCTTTGGCTCATGTCATGATCCAGGAGTCCTGGGATGGAGTCCTGCAGCAGGCTCCCTGCTCAGCGGGGAGCCTGCTTCTGTCTCTGCCCCTCCCCCCTGCTCATGCTCTTTCTCTTTCTCGCTCAAACAAATAAAATCTTCAAAAAAAAAAAAAAAACCTCTGGATTTTCAATTCTAAAAAATAAAATGGACAAAGCAAAACCTAAATAAATAAATAAATAAACAAAAGGGCAAACCAACAAGCCAACCAAGCAAAATACACTTCTCAATTTCCCTTCCTGGAGACGTATACTTAGATACGCCCCGCCCAACATTTATTCGAGATTCTTAATTTGGCACGCAGGAATCATCAGTGCTCAGTAGCATGTTTATATTCCCTGGATAAAATTCACTTCTCTTCCTGTTGTGTAAGTGTTCAGAGTGTCTCTAAAGAGGATTTAAAGCTGCTCATAACAAGGCTTCTTCTCTCTCCTTGGAACACCAACAGCAGCATCTGCTTTCCATTTTTAAAGGCTTGAGAAAAGTAAAGAGCTTGGAAATATCTAATCTGGAAGTTGCCAGTTATGCTCATTTTATTTATTTTTTACTTATTTGTCTGTTTTGAAGGATAGGACTTATTGATGGCATGGAGGTGTCTACACTTAGTGCTATTTTATGAAAAAGAAATTTGTAGAAAACATTTCTACAAAAATTTCTAGCCTGAGTTTAGAAGCTTAGATTTCTTAAGATTGATTTTATTAAAAGGGAGATTTAGTTTATATTGGGAATCTTATCCACATTGCATCAGTTTTTACTTTATTCTTTGTTTGCAAAATCATTCTATGTAAACATGGACTTGAGAGTTACTATAGGAATAAACTGTACACACATCTGTCTTAAAATGCTTAATGTCATTCCACTGTCTACAGATAGAATAAAAGGGAAGTTAGGTGATTCACATAAATAAAATTAAATTCCTGCCTTTGTGTCATTATGTCATATAAAAATAATTGGGCATATTCTCCTCGAATATGGGCCATATCTTTGGGATGATCTGTTATAAATATTGGCTATGGCTCACATGATGGTCACTTTAGGAACTTTACCATGTGCCTCAAAACAAAGGCCATGGTTTTCTGTAATAAATGAATCTGAGGTACAGGGAGAGGCATAGATGCCTCATATGCAGGAAGATGCCACTGAGAGAATACAGAATGGCTTCACACAGGAGCCCTCAAGTGAAACTCAGAAGGGCAACTGACTGTAGACAGTTGGCTTCTCATATAGGCAACAGTGGGTAGTGACAGGTGTATATTTATTATAAATAGCTTATTCTTTTCCCAAACAGCTAAATTATAGATTTCAGAAAGAACATCCATATTTAGGTTTAAATGAATGTTGTTTGTTAAAAGGAAATTACTAGAATAAAAAGCTGGATTTTTTTTCAGGGGATGAAAATGATCCTGAATAGATTCAGTAAACTCGAGAAGTATTAATCACTTGTGGTAAACTATAATGTTACATATTTTCCAAGGCCAACAGGTGTTTTGTATTTGGTACTCAAGAAATATATTTTTTCCAATTTTGTTCTGAAAAAAAAAATGTGTTTTAAGTTTAACTAAATTAAAGTACTCAGACCACAACTCCAACCATTGATTAAATAAAGCTGTCTCTTTATTTCATGGATTAAAATGTGCTGAGGATACATCATGTGTTTAAAAACACCTCTACTGTGTTTTTATAAGATGCACAGGGTTAGTCTACTGAAATGCCACCCAGGAAGGAAATAAAGTACTCTAATTTGGTGAGTTTCTTCTACTTTTATGATTGGCTTCTGTCTATGAATGCTAATCAATCAGCTTTAATGTCGGACAGATGTGGGTTTCATTCCCAGCCTGGACACATTCTAGCTGTGTGATTTTGGACTTTATGCCTTAGTTTTATGAGGAGTAAAATGGGGATGGATGGTACATACCTCTTGGGAGTATAGCAGAACAAATTATGACATTTAATATAAAAAATGTGCCTAGAATATCATATCCATTGAATGTTAGCTGTTATTGGTATTCATATAATTTTTAAGTCTAACTTGCTTATCATTTTGTTGTTATGTTTTCAAACTGGGCTGTTTTCTCATTGGGTGGTTTAAGAAACACAGCATATTACATACTATCTGGTCAAAAAGTCTCAATTACTCTTTCATTTATTTTTCATTATGATCCACTCGAGAGAAGTGTATTATTTGCCACTATCCCCTACAGATTATCCCACTTTTCTTCTTCTTGTGATGCTACATACACTGATCTAGAAATCAATGTTTTTTTGAATTCCGTGTTCCCATGCAGTCTACATCCTTATATTATTGCTATCTTTATTTAGATAAACATCCACTTTTACTATCATATTATCCCATACCATAGCAACTCTAAGAGCTGTATTTCTTATGGTTCCCATGGGAGAAGAGTTCTGAGATGGTGTACTTCAGATATTAGTAGGTCTCTAAGAAGTGAACCCAAGAAACATTATATAAATGTTTTGGGTATCACTAAAATAAGCATTCTTATGTTACATTTACATATTTAAATTAGTATTATTAAAGAGAAAAAATGTTCTACTATTGTTGATGGGTGGCAAGATAGGAAGATACTTAGTTTAGAAGCTGGGGTTATGATTGAGAAAATGTCTCCTAATATCCCAAATTGTCTAGTTAATTAAGTGCCCACTTTCCCCTCCTGAAAACAATTAGCAACTGCCCACATTGGGTAATAAGCTCACTGGAGGGGAAGGACATGTTAGGGCGGAAAGAGTCTGACACACTACAAACAACACTAGTTGGGCAGGAAATGAGTGGTAGACTGTCTGTGAGCAAAGCACTGAGAAATAAGGCTGCAGAAGTAAGCGGAACCAAATTGCTAAGGGTCTGAAATCAAGGCAGAAGGGTTTGGCTTTCAGTCAATAGTCAATCTATTCTTTCTGACATCTTGTCCTTTAAACCGACGGAACAAAGAGATCAAAAATAAAATCTAATGCCTCTTGACATTAGAGGGTGGGGTATGTCATTTAGGATTGACAGTGGAGTGAAGGAATGAAAGAAGACACAAAAAAGCAACTGTGGCTGGTGGCACCAGATCCTGGCAAAGAGCAGACGGTCATCTGCGCTGTCTTTAGAAAAGTGTCCTTTATGCTGTGACACCTCTATCCACAGAATCTGTATTTTTATCTTTTAATTTAACTGCCTATTTTATTTTATAATATTCTCCTCTGTAAGTCATGTTTATTATGCCCTCTGTTTGGAGAGGCACATGGTACTTGAATTTGCTGTCAGATTAACCAGCTGTGTGGTCTCAGGTAAATTATTGTCATCTTTATAAATTTCTTCAGCTGTAATTTGAGGGAAGAAATACTTGTTTCATTGAATTGTGATAGTGGGTTTACACATGGGATTGAGGATGAGAAAGAACCTTGCACATTCCTGGGCATAATAGGCAATGTCAACTCTATTCAAATGCCTTATTGCCAAATAGTGTGTCCGTGCATGGAATTTAATAAATCCTTGAAATTCTGACTTTTAGAGCTGGTATTAATATATTTTAGTAAAAAATATATGTATATATATATTTTAGTAGTAGTTCATTGTCTCAAAGACATATTCTGGTAAATATTTTTTAAACTATATGATGAATGATATAAAATTAAAATCTTAGAGTCATTCTTCTTACAACTAGGTCTTACTCTATTTTATACCCTTAATATGAGTGCTGAAATTCTGGAAGGATACCAAACATATGTTGTTATGTTCTTTCCCAAATTAAAGAGGGTATTTCCTTTGAGGTTTCTATCACCAGAGAACATAGACATCCTAGGTAATTTTTTCCCCTCTCCACACTGATCTCTGGACGCTTTCATTGTGTGTCACTGTATAATTCCATTCTGTTCTTTCCCAAATGAGTAAGTAATAGTTAGAATGAATTTTTTCATTGGTTTGCCATGGTTTCTCAGCATTCTCTGCTTCAGTGTTTATTTGCAAATGAGAAGCAAAATAACATCATTACTCTTTTCCTGTATTGGAAACAGCTTCTACTGTAACTCTTTGTCAATGGGTTAATAGCACAACATGGCAAAATACACTTTTTCCTTTTTATCCAGGTCCTCTTCTAAATATAAAATCACAAATTTTTATTTTGTCAAATCCAGAACAATTTTTAAACCATAAATACTTTCCAGTGGCCTCTACTTAACATCAGCCTAAAATGCAGCATATC
This sequence comes from Mustela erminea, assembly GCF_009829155.1. NCBI lineage: Eukaryota > Metazoa > Chordata > Mammalia > Carnivora > Mustelidae > Mustela > Mustela erminea. The sequence goes on along the minus strand of NC_045617.1, from coordinate 104,405,645 downwards.
AAGCTGTAAAAATGGTCACATACAGCATGCCCTTAATAGGAAAATGCATTTTTGATATAATAAAATCATGAAAGACACTGAAGAAAGGCTAGACGCCAGAGACAGTCAACAATGATTCTTTCACTTTCAGAGGAAAATGATACAGGTATACTTTGAATTCAAAGTAAAGAAATAGGTTGCTTCCAAATTCTCTGTAAGTTGAATCAAATTTTAAAATCAGTGAGTTCACCATTTTAAGTTCTCTGTACTTTCATTGACAGCTGAGAAACAGCTTTTGTATTTTAATCACCTCCAATAGTTCTATTTTATGAATCTAGTTTTAATCTAGTTTTTTTAAAAATTTAATCTAAGTTTTAAGTTTTTGAAATTCTTAGTTGAAGTAAATCAAGAACGTGGAATGTGAAGTCGACATATGAACCAAAAGATAGTCCCTATCCACCCAAATTGTGCATAGAAATTCACAATCTGCACTTTCCTTGGAAGGATAATCATAAAATGATGTGTGGTTTCCACATAAGTCTAAAAGGTGGTGAGTAAGGCTCCCCATATGCATTTTAAAAGTTGTGATACTCTATTGTTACTGGTTTTATTTCAATACTGTATGAATCCTATGTGTTTTCATTGTGTAAGAAAAATATTTCCCTATAATTTTCGTTTTAGAAACTGCTCCATTTTCAAGTATGAAGGGGCTCCTTAATGATCTGATACCTGAAGCTGGTCAGAAATGCATGTCCAGAACAAACCTTCCAGGAACTCTTGGTTTTTCCATTATACTCCCCTCTTCCACCTCTGTTCAGACACTGTTCCAAATTCTCCACAATAATCTAAGAGACCTACATAGAATGCCTCTGTAGTCTAGCATTTAGAGTTACAAGAGGATTAGGAATCAACATATTAAGGTTTAAATATTCATTTATTCCTATATTTCTTTATCCAACCAATATTTTTCAAGCCCTTTCAGTGTGCCAGGTGTGGAAGAAGACACGAGTGAGCAAAATTAGCACCCCTGCTGCTGTGGGCCTCCTTTCCCAATTCCTGCTCCCTGATTTTAGGAGGTCTCTCTGATTTCTCTGCTCAACTTGGGGCTTTCTCTTCTTCTGACTGAGTCCACACGTGAGGAGGGACATTGAGAGGAGTTTATGCTAATATATATTTAGAAAGAACTTGGAACTCTTAGTGAAAGAGGAGATAGAATAGACCCCAAAGACAGAACATTGAAGGAGGAGGGAAGATTTATAAAAACCAAGGGAGAAGAGGCAGAAGGACTGCCTTGCCCCGGACCTCACCCCTGCATCCAGGAACGTTTAAGGAGTCTGGAACTGGAAGAAATGTCAGGCTGGCTTACTATGAGAGGGCTTTGAGAAGACAGGCAGGTAAGTAAGATTTGGAAGGACCCTTTTCTGTTATAGCCCTCTCTGTGTTATTGCTACCTGTTTTAGAGGCCTTAAGTGTCGATTGTTTTTAGCACCGTTGGCCCTGGATTTGAGCTTCTTTCTCTGTTGACACTACACTGAGACTCATTAAGAGGCTACCCTATTTTGCTGGGATACAGGAGCCCAAAAAGGATTCTTTTCAAGACAGAGAAAAAAAATGCGGAGTAAAAGTGACCAGTTTCTCCACAGAAAAACCTGAGAAATCATTATGGAGAGATTGCATAGGATTTCATTTTTCTAAGGCATTTCCCCAAGTTGCTCAACTCCTATTATTCTTATGGATTATGTCCTGGATATATGCTAGGCTAGTCACTGAAGTGTATGAAACATAACCAGTGAAAATTAACCCTTTCCCAATCATTTTCTATTGACATCTACAAGTTATTCATTTGCAGAGAAAAGTACCAAGAGTTTTCCTTCTTGTTCCCCCCCTTAGACTTTATCTTTGATATTATATTTACATCATTTGATATTATAACTGATCTCTTATTTTTGTTAGTAATGACAGGTATCACAGAAGTTTTTTTGTTTGTTTGTTTAAGTCTAATGGAACAAACCAAATGTAGGACCAATTAGGTCTTGTCTAATTTTATGGTACCAAGGCACCCAGGTTTATTTGTGCAGATTAAATCAAATCTTCCAACTCCCAAATACAATGTATATATTAGTATTACCATTTTACAAAATGGAGATGCATTAAAGCCAAGATTCAAATTAACAGTTAATCTGATTTCAAATTTCATAATTTTCTACTCCATCATACTAATTTCCCAAACTTTTATAACCTGCATATGTAATGATCATTTCATTTAATATATATGTATTTATTTTATAGAATTTCCATCAGCAGGCTTTAAAGAATCTATGCTAGGTTATCTTTATTTGACATAAAGTCCAGATAAATAGTACCAAATACCTTAATGTAATGATTTGCAATTCTGTTTTATAAATATCCAGAGACATATTAGTTGGTGTGTACAAAATCTTTCAGTTTAAAATGAACCATTAGAATTTTATAAATTGATACACCAGCATATTATTATTGTAATAAAAAACTTAAAGACTGTGTCACTGGCACAAAATCAAATAGGTGTTTATAGGAATTGCTAAGAAGACATGTATTTGTCTTCTAAAATATGTAACAGTCAAAAGTGTCAGTTAAATTTAAACCCAGCCACCTTGATTAATTCCAAAGGAGACCAACAACTGTGATTGACAACATCTTTCTCTAATCTGCATCCTTATTTGCATCATACAAGCATTACATCTCTTCACTGACCACACATTTTGAAGCTTAAAACAGTTTCTCTGGAAAGCCTTGCCTTAAAGGCAACAGAAATAGCTATTCCTTATAGCATATGAAACTGGTCCACTAAAAATACAGTTAGGGAGAATATTTTGAAAGCAGAGATACTACAAATTTCATTTCCAGCATCTTTCAATCTTGACTATTTGCCTGAATCTTACAACTAAAAATATATTAATATTAATAACAAACAATACATAATACAAAAAAATCTTTGCCACTCAATTATTGAAGAAATTCTCAAAACTACTCAAGCATTTCTCCATGGCATTTCCCAGAGTGTCACTTACTGTCCATTTGTGTTGTATCTGTCAACATATTTAGATTTTATATTTAATTTGAAGGTGCTCTATAAAAGTACTGGTTTTCTATAAGTTTTCCATGATTCCTTATTTCCATTTCAAATAAGTTAAAACAAGGAGTGTCATAAAATATTCAAAAATGTATCATTTTCTATTGTGTTGGTAATGGTTTTTCTTTTAAAAATCTTTTTTTTTTTTAAATCTTCCTCACACTGAAAAGAAATAAAATGGAAAAAAAAAAATCATCCTCTCCAGGGTGCTATTGGCCTACTAGTACCAAGGACAGTTGGGGCCTTGTTTTTTTGTCATTTCCACACTTGCTTGCAAACCTTCTGTAAGAGAACAATATAAAGGCTTTTAGAAAAACAATTAGAAATCTATTGAATTTCTCTCACCTATAATAACTTCAGAATATTTAGGCAGACCATGTATAATTGAATTTTCCAATTAAGAACAGTACAACATTCATTTTCAATAGCTCATCTTTTTTTGATGTAGTTCAACATCACCACATTTTTTAAAAAATTTAAGTGTATGTTATTTTTTCAAGTCATTTTATGAATAAGTAAATAAGTATAAGCTAACTGAAGTCTTCTCCCATAAATTGAGTTTGCCATTTAGTACCTGCCCACAGGCTCAGACCTTTAAAAAAGTCTGGCCAGGCTTAAAAAACAGCATGTTCTGGGAGAAGACAAAATCAATCAAAGCTGAAACGACAATCCTTTGCACACATTCTGGTTCCTTTAGGCTGCTAGTGTTCATTTAATTTTTGCTGATTAGCCAAATCCTACCATTATGATGGTCATCAGTTGTATCAGGCAGCTTAGCCTGCCTGTTCACCATAACTAGAGGCTGAAATGTGCTACCAAGGGAAGTGAAAGACAGCTTATATTTTCCAAAATAGTTTGGTGTTTTACAAATGCCAAGGCATGAATTATCTACCAGGAGCAAGTGACTTAGTGAGCTTGACTTCATCTGTACTTAAAAGGAGAGCTGTTTAACTTTTAGTGTAACCCTAAAACCTAGAAGATAAAACACAGTTCTTAAATGTCAAAAAAACAAAACAAACAAAAAAAAAAACAAGAAAAAGAAAATTAAGAATGATAATCCATTTTAATTATATTTTCATAATATATTAAATTATGAGATGCAAAGAGGTTCAGAATTACTATTAAAACTGCTTTTTGTGATACATTTAGAGAAGTGCTATATGAGAGGAATGGACCGACCATTTTAACTTTTGTGTTTTTAAGAAACACATAAAGGACAGAGTCATGCAGAAAAATGAATACAGCAATGTGGGAGCTCAGTTCTTTTGGTGTGGCAGTGTTCGATAAGGGATGGGTTAGTATCCATCATAGTTACCAGCATTGCTAACCTGTATATATGATCAGATGCCTAGTTAAGAAGGTTTTGCTTTCTTTTTTGAATAGAGGCATAGTGACTATTCTTTTGTGCTTTTTTCCACTGAATTCTCTGAAAACATTGGAATCCTTTGAACATTAAACTAGCTATATGCAAAATCACTGTTTTCATTAATATTTTAAGTAGCTGCTGACAGAATACTGTTGACTACACACAAACTGAGCTTTCATTACAGCCACATTACAATCATTTATTTAGAGCCAGTATTACTATATACATTTTATAAATGGCTGGAACTCATCCACCACAAGTTGATTAAGTAATTTGCTTAACATCATCTAACAGAACTGAATTTTATATTGGACTCTAACTAGTTTGGGAAAAGATGTTTAATCCTTATGGACCATATTTGATACAGTTATAAAATGAAGCTTACAGCCTTGTGAGAGTTTCTAGGCTGTGATATAGGGAGGAGGGTCTCAGGTGGAGCTCAGCAAACTCCCTGAATTGAGCTGAGAGTCCAGGGAAGCTAAGGCAGAGAGAGATTCTAAGAGTACTGGACAGGACAGAAATGCACAGTGAAATCTAGAATCTGCAGAATATTGATTAGCACACATATGTGAATAGATATGAGTTGGGGAAAAAGATTACTACTTAAAGCATCAACAGTAACAGTGTCCAGCACTTACACAGGACTAGGAATAGTACCTGCTTGTTCCCAATTTTCATACTATTCTTTATTATGAATGGGACATTGAGTAGAGGACATATGAAAGTCTCAATAGTGGGAAATAATAAGACCTAAACTGAGCACTGTTTTAGTCCACCTAACAAATATTAGAAGCAATGCTGAAAAGAAAAATTGTTTTCCGGGCACCTGGGTGGCTCAGTGGGTTAAGCCGCTGCCTTCGGCTCAGGTCATGATCTCAGGGTCCTGGGATCGAGTCCCGTATCGGGTTCTCTGCTCCGCGGGGAGCCCGCTTCCTCCTCTCTCTCTCTCTCTGCCTGCCTCTCTGCCTACTTGTGATCTCTCTGTGTCAAATGAATAAATAAAATCTTTAAAAAAAAAAGAAGAAAAATTGGTTTCCATAATTAAACTGCATCCCAGAATGAAGCTCTAGAATATTTATATGAAACAAAATATCCAGCACTGAAAAGGTAAAACTCACAAGGCATGGCACTGAGTAGAAAATATCAGGTATGCAAAGAAATAGGAAAACCACAACACATCACAAAGAGTAGAGCCAATAAAAACTTACACAGGGAGACACATGGGTGGTTCAGTGGGTTAAGCCTCTGCCTTCAGCTCAGGTCATGATCTCAAAGTCCTAGGAATGAGCCCCACATCAAGCTCTCTGCTCAGCAGGGAGCCTGCTTCCCCCTCTTTCTCTGCCTGCCTCTCTGCCTTCTTGTGATATCTCTCTCCATATATATATCAAATAAATAAAAATCTAAAAAAAAAAAACCAATAACAACGACAAACTTACCCAGAATTTGGCACAGATGTTATAATTAGTAAACTAGGACACTAAAACAGTTGTTATAAGTATATACCGGTTGTTCAAAATGGTAAGTAGAGACATGGAAAGTATTTTAAAAAGACACAGGTCAAACTTCTCATTATGAGATGGAAAAGAAACTGGGTGGGATTAATAACAAATAAGACATTGAAGAAAAAAAGACAAGACACTGAAGAAAAGATTAATGAACTTGAAGACTGATAATATTACAGCAACTATTCACAAGGAAGCACAGAGAACAAAAAAATAAAAAGAGCACAGTGGATTATGGAGTAATTTCAAGAAGCCAAATACAAAGAAGTAGAAAAAAGAAATGAATAGAAAATTCTTTGAAAAAGACTTTAGCTGAAACTTCTCCATTTTCATGAAAACTATGTAAGCCCATACCTCTAGGAAGCACAATACAGCCTTAAGCACAAAAAATGTAGAGAAAACTGTTTTAAGCACATCCTAATCAAACTGATCAACCAGTACTAAAGAGAAAATTGAAAACACAGCCAAAGAAAAAGGACACATTATGCACAGAGGTACAAAGATCAGGGGAAGAGCAGATTTCTCTAAGGAATGACTATTCTTTAAGGAATAGTCATGTGAAAAGATAGTGGAGCAACTTTGAAAGTATTGGGGGAAATAAGGGGGAAAAATCTGTCAGCTTAGAACTCTATACCCAGAAAAAAAAACTTTCAAAAATGAAGGTGAAATAAACACTTTTTCAGACATACAAAAGCTGAAATAATTCACCAACAATACACTCAAACCACAAAACACTGTTAAGATAGTTCATTAGGCAGAAGGAAAATGGTAATAGTGGATGGAAATCTGGATCTACGTATGGAATGAAGAGCACTAGGTAAGTATAAATACACAAGATGAGCAAATATATAAGATGTTTCTCAATATTTATATTGCTTAAAAACAAAATTGACTGAGATATACGAAAATAAATTGTATGACAATAGCATAACAGCATAGGGGAGAAATGGAAGTAGACTAATAGAAGATTCTTATACAATAATGAAGTAAGTATCACATGAAAGTAGACTGTGATAATTTAAATTATATACTATATAAAGACACAACCAAGATGACAATAGTAATAAGGTAACAAAGGAAATTAAATTGGATGATTAAAAAATACTGAATTAATTCAAGAGATGTCAGAAAAGAGTTTAAATGAGAAGAACAAATGGGACATATTGAAAACAAAAATAGTAGTAGTAGTAATAGACTACTACTTAGGAATAAAAAAGAATAAAAAAGAATGAACTTTGATTAAAGCCAAAGCATGAATGGATCTCCAAATAATTATGCTAAGTGAAAGGTAAATGAAAAAGAGTGCATACTGAATGAATCCATTTATATAAAATTCTAGAAAATGTAAACTAATCTATAGGAAAAAAAACAGACTGGGGTTGCCTGGGGACAGGGCTTATCATCTTGATTATACATCCTTGTGTCAAATTGTATACCTGGAAAATGTTCTGTAGAGTGTACCCTGTGTTACTTACAGGTGAATAAAGCTATTAAAAATTCAGATGACAAGATCTAGAAGTGACAGGAAGGAGGAGGGATAACTATTTAAGAGCTATTTTTTTAGGGTCTCACATTACAATAAAATGGATTGCTGTCTGTCTCCTGATCAGCATTCCCAGATCTGAATTATTTGCTGATTGATGCTATTAATTGTGCATTAAAGTAAATTTTTCAAAAGAATCTACTGATTTTTATGCATGAGCTCAAGTTGACGGCCTTGGGCACTGTCTAAGTTCCCAGGGAAGATATTTTCTTATAGGCTCTGGTTTGGGGGATTTTTTTTGTTTGTTCTGCTTTTTTATTTGTTTGTGTGAATGTTTTTCTGTAGACTAGTTTTGATGACCATTCAGCCTCAATAGGGACTTTTATCCATAGTCTAGGGCTAATAAGACTCCAAAACAGTGGTTCTCAAATCTCTCTGTTCATTACTGTAATCTGGAGAACCTTAAGAATTTCCCAATGCTCAGGCCCCTAGTACAGAACGATTAAATTAGAATCTCGGGATGGGGCCCAGGAAAAATGCCAAGAGATTTTATTAATTTACTTTGATATCTAGCATTTCTTTAGAAAGCACATTATACCTAATCCCTTTGGTGTCCTATTTTCATACATCGCTGAACATAAAAATAATCTCTTATACATAGGATAACATAAATCTATACATGTCAAACAACTTCAGAGAAGAGAGTGCCTGGAAAAATTCCATGAAATATTAACTTGTTAGATGTAAAATATCATTTGGGCTCAAAGAGATAATGTTATACTAAATTCTACTATAAACTTGGTATTAAAGTCAAAATTGTAATGGAAATATCTGAAGGAAAAACTTCACGTTGAAAATGTACATTCATTAACTCTGTGGGTTGAAAAACACTGCTATCATTACAATACTTTACACTGGCCTTCAAAGTTACAGTTTAAGAAACACTTCCACAGGCACCTGGGTGGCTCAGTGGGTTCAGCCTCTGCCTTCGGCTCAGGTCATGATCCCACATTGGGCTCTCTGCTCAGCAGGGAGCCTGCTTCCTCCTCCTCTCTCTCTCTCTCTCTGCCTGCCTCTCTGCATGCTTGTGATCTCTGTCTGTCAAATAAAAAAAAATAAATCTTTAAAAAAAAAAAAAACATTTCCATGGCCAATACAGCATTTTCTCCCAATAATCAATTACAAAAATTTATAAAAACCATGAGCAAGGTCCTATATAAGATTCTGTTTCAAGTGGGAAGAATCAAAAGAGCAAAGAAGTCTAAGACACAGTTACTTCTATGAGTTCCTAAAATCCTGCCCTTGTTGTGTCTCTAAACACAGTCTGGGTTTATAACTCTTGATTCTCCGACTTGTACCTCAATTTAGAGAAAGAGGAGGTCTGAGAAGTAATCACAGGCTCACCTGCTCACTTAGGGAACATGAAGTCCACAGCACACATAGGACTTCTACTTGGTGAGCTCGTGATGCTGAAATGCTCTCTTGCCCCACTCATGAATAATGGGACAGGTCCACATTTAGCATTTGAGCTGCTAAAAATATGACTACAGAGCAGCGAGTGCCTATGTTCCCTGTCAAGTAGAGATGCCCAAAAGACAGAGAGATAGAAACTAAAAGACTAGGAGAGAGAGGGAAAGCGGGGAGAGAGTGAGGAGCATTCCTAGAGCTGCCTTTCCTTCCGGTCTGTGAACTACTGAATTCAGTATAGTTCTAGTTGGTTTGTAGACACATACATGGCCATGAATAAAATAGCTAATGAAAGGGAACTAAGACCTTAAGTCCCAGTGAATTCTGCAAGTCTTCTTTTTAAGTCACTGTTATTACTATTTTTGCAGTCCAAAACACATCTTATTCAAACAGTATGATAAATCTCAGGAAAGCCTGCCCTGACTATCCTATTAAAATTTCCTCACCCATTGCCTGTCCCAAAAACTTGGATCTATTTTTTTCCAGCTATCTATCTCCATATAGCATAATATATACTCAGTTTAATTACTTTGTTTATTCTTTCTCTCCACTATAAGCCAGCAACTAGACTATCATCTCAATTTATGGAGAGATTTTTGTTTTATTTACTTGTGTATCACAATTACTGAAATTGTGCCTGGCACCTTACAGACACTCCAAATACACTTGTCAAATGAAATAATTAGGTTCTCAGATTGTTAAAGTCTGTAATATTAGAGACAAATATTGGAGAAAGCTAATGGAATGAAAGTTTAAAAATAATGCAATTGAGTAACTTATCTTCTTATATTTCAGTTACAATTGTGTTGGATATTTGACTTATAGAACAGCAGATTTAGCACCCTGATTTAATAATGGAAAAAGATTAGGATTTAGAATCAGCTAAAGCTGGGTTGAGTCTTGTCTGCTGTCTACTGATCTGTGAGGTCTTGAGCAAGTTACTTACTCTTCTCAGCTGCAAAATGGGAAAAGTAATCCTTATCTTGCAGCTGAGGCGAACTGAGGAGACTGGGCCTACATGCCAGTCCCAGACCTGTGATGTCTCAAGACCTTCCCGCCTGCCTGTTAGGGCCTGTATTGTGTCTCACCCACCTCAAATTCATATGTTGAGGCCCTAACAACCAGTACCTAAGAATGTAACTATATCTGGAGAAAGGGGCTTGAAAGAGGTAATTAAATTAAGATGGGATTGTTAGTGAAAGAGGTAATTAAATTAAGATGGGATTGTTAGTGTTAGCTCTAATCCAATATACCTTGTACCCTTATGAGGAAGGAGATTGGGACACAGAAAGACACCAGGAATGCACACACATAGGAAAGGCCAGCGTGAAGACACACGGGAAGGCAGCCATGTGCGAGCTAAGGGGAAAGACTTCAGGAAAAACTAAACCTCTGACACCCTGATCTTAGAAAACTAATTTCTGTTAAACCACCCAGTCAGTGGTATTTTGTTAGAGCAGCTCTTGCTAACTAATACCCTTTGCTCAAGTATTTTTCTGCCAGCCGAGTGGCAGAAAAAGTATTTTTCTTCCATCAGAGTGTGCCAATTTGGTTAATCCCTAGAATTGAATTAACAGCTCCTTACTCCTCTTTCTAGGTAAAATCCAGCACCATTCACCATTTAATTGTTATGTTTATTTAGCAAAAATGTGATGGATTGCATCAGGGACAGTTTAGCTGTGTGCTATTTAGCTGATGGTTCTGTCCCCTTTTCTCTGAACATCTTTCCCACCTTTGTGTCAAATTTGGGCTCTTGCAATAGGACACATATATTATCCCTAATGTAGAAATCAATATATAGAAACTATTAGTAGTGGCAGGAGTTTGGAAATTGAGTATAAATTTTGAAAAAGCAGGGTTATTCAAGAACTTCAGAAGTTGAGTCACTGGTCCTTTAGGTAACTAGTACTTTTTATATATATATATATATATATATATATATATATATATATATATATATATATATATATATATATATTTTATTTTTTATTTCCAGCATAACAGTATTCATTATTTTTGCACCACACCCCGTGCTCCATGCAATCCGTGCCCTCTATAATACCCACCACCTGGTACCCCAACCTCCCACCCCCCGTCCCTTCAAAACCCTCAGATTGTTTTTCAGAGTCCATAGTCTCTCATGGTTCACCTCCCCTTCCAATTTCCCCCAACTCCCTTCTCCACTCTAAGTCCCCATGTCCTCCATGCTATTTTTTAAAGATTTTATTTATTTATTTGAGAGAGCACCCACATGCATGAGCACAAGAAGGGAAGTGGGGAAGAAAGAGGGAGAGGGAGAAGCAGACTCCTAGCTGAGCAGGGAACCCAGTATGGGGCTCCATCCCAGGACCCTGAGATCATGACCTGAGCCCAAGGCAGAGGCTTAATGACTGAGCCACCCAGGCACTGCCACTTAGAGCTTTACTTTAGAAATTATATAAGGATATTCTCAGTTATAAAATGAGTATGCATAAAAGTAGTAGCCTCCTAACAGTAAACAGAGTAAGAGTAATCTATGTAAAGTGTTTACCACAGATCCCAAAATATGTCACTCAGAATTCTTTACTGTACTATGACATATTATAACATAAAATTTTATGTTTGTATATTTCTGTTTGCTTTGCTAATAATAGCAATAACATTACAATCACTACCATAGTTTACCTTGTTTTTACTACAGACTTAACACCATTTATATGCAAGGCTACTCAAGATAAAATCAGAAACATGGGAATTTGACCTTGGAAAGAACTATAAAATTTGTCAAATTTGACTATCCCTGGGATGATTTACTCTTTCCTAGTTCTTCTTCTTTTTTTTTTTTTTTTCCTTGTTCCTCTTTGGTCATAAATGAGAAGAAAGAGGCAGTTACTCCCTGGTAATAGAGAGAAATAAAGAAATGTTAAAAGCTTAGAAAGGAAATATAGAGGCATAGAATCAGAAGATGGATTTGTCTGGGATCACTTGATTGCTTTCCAAAGAAATGGACCAGAGCTGGTGAGCAGAGCATCCTGCTGGATTAGCGAGGTGAATGGAAATAACCAACAGAGCCCGTACCTAGCCATCACCATCGCATGAAAAGAACAGTAGAAGTTCAGAAAAGCCCACAATGTGCTTCGTGGCTAGAGGAGTCTTTCTTTCTTTTTTCTTTCTTTCTTTCTTTCTTTCTTTCTTTCTTTCTTTCTTTCTTTCTTTCTTTCTTTCTTCTTTCTTTCTTTCTTTCTTTCTTTCTTTTTTCTTTCTTTTTTTTTTTTTTTGGAAGAGCCTTAATCAAGAAGATTTAACAGAAATCTAGGCAGTAGAATGGTCTGGCTTGTTCCCTTTGTTGTTCTCTATATTTACCAATCTTTTTACAAGCCTCACTACCATGATTCTGCTTCTTTCATTTCTGTTACCATTTACTCAAACAAAAGTAGCCTTTATTTACTGGTCTCAGATTTAAGCATGACACAGATTTTTAAAAACTGACCTTTCATCTCTTATGGCGCTGTAATCAATCCCGACTTTCTTCTGCCTGTGTGTATATTCTCCTTGTGGCAAGAGTGTTGTTTTCTTGTTCTTGTTCTTTTGAAAAAATGGATACTATCACACATAACATGTTTCTGGTGACTTCTATCCTTTTCCACAAAGTAACCTTATTTATTCTTAAAATAACTCTTCACTAACATTATTAACTGGAATTTAAGTAAAAACATGAAACTACAAAAAAAATGAAGTTCATTTTGAAAAAAAGCTCTTCATTATCAATTTCATGAATGTTGAAAGCCTCCTCAAGCACAAAATTCAGAGGTCATTCTATTAGTTTATAAGCAGTAAGGAATGTAGCAGAACTGACAACAGAAGAGCTGCTTTAAAATAACCATCTTTAAATCATTGAAGATTCAGACATATGGGTCTATTTGTCTCCTCTTTGGTTAATTCTTTAAAATGTCTATAAGAAGGGCTTGCCTGGGTGACCCAGTCAGTTAGGCATCCAAATCCTGATTTTGGCCCAGGTCATGATCTCAGGATTGTGAAATCCTTGCTTTGGGCTTAGCATTCAGCAGGGAATCTGCTTGGGATTCTCTCTCTTTGTTTCTCTGCCCCTCCCCCTGCTCGCATGCTCTTGCTCTTCCTCTCAAATAAATAAATAAATCTTTTAAAAAATGATTATAAGAAGGATAAGTGCAGAAAGTGTCTTATATTTCCCCTAACCTCATTGCTCTTTGTTATTGTTTGGGATTCTCTCTCTTTGTTTCTCTGCCCCTCCCCCTGCTCGCATGCTCTTGCTCTTCCTCTCAAATAAATAAATAAATCTTTTAAAAAATGATTATAAGAAGGATAAGTGCAGAAAGTGTCTTATATTTCCCCTAACCTCATTGCTCTTTGTTATTGTTTGGATATTTGCATATTGAAATTTTCTCAGAACTATCAAATATTATTATGTCACTAATCGTATTTTCATTTTAGTTGTGAATGCTCCCTAAAAAGTCAGGTTTTTGAACATGCCCTCTAAGTTCTCAGTCCATTTCATTCATTAGAAAGTGAAATCACTCAAATTCAAAAGAGAAAATCAAGGATAATTTATACAATGAGATAGAAAAGATGAAGGCAGAGTGGATGGCAGATTCAAAAATCCATCATTTTTGTTATCAAAATGAAATCACTTATAAAGCCTAAATCCTTTGGTTTTTTTCTCCTTCTTTGTTTAAGTTTGAACTAAAAAGGAAAGTAGACATTAAAAAAATACTGGCAGCTTAGTATTTCATATATATTTATTCACTAAGTGCTTCAGTGTTCAGTATGGCAGCCAGTAGGCACATATGGCCACTTAATTTTAAAATTAAAATTAAATTAAAAATTCAGTTCTTCAGTCACACCAGCCACATTTATACACTCAACAGTTACATCTTACTATGACTACCATATTGGACAGCACAAGCACAGAAAATTTCTATTATCACAGAAAGATCTATTGGAAAGCCCTGTACTAGGATACATAAAGTTGCCAAGTACGAAATACAATAGGAATTTTAACATTATAAGCCAATGCAATGTTAAATTTGGAAAGAAATTAATTACCACAGAGTAAATGAATAGTTAATAGAATAATACAGCAATCTGAATGATCCTTTTATAGAAATTTGTGTATTTGATGATCCTTTGATATAAATGTGTATATGGCAAACTGATATTTTTAACCCTAATAGCTAATGTTTGGGAGTTGAAATAGAACACATGAAAATGGTCAGTAAAGCAGAATGCTCTCTACCATGGTTTATGAAACCTTTTAGATTAAAGTTGCTCTCATGTAAAACTTAAAACACAGCTAATCTGGTTGCAGTGAAGCTGCGGGGTTCCTGCCTGGTCAGACAGTTTGGCACGCTTCAGGTTTCCAACATACCTTGAGTCATGAATCCCAAGGAAAGCCTGAGCTTTAAGGAAAAAAAAAAAAAAAGCGAATTCTGACCACAGTAGGTGAGAGTGGTTTAAAAAGTAGACTAGTAAAGCTCAGAACTAAAGCTAATTCAGAAGTGAGACCCCTCCCTACTCTATGTCAAAGTAAATATTTTATTATTAACTTAATGTGAATGTTTATATCTTCTCATGAAAATAAGTACAGCTGAAAGAGAAAAAAAATCCAGGAAAATAAAATTGGTAAATGCTGTCATGATTAAGAACAGGACGAAGTTTCAGAACACAACTCAAGTTTTATACTAGAAGTATCAGAAGGTTAAGGATGAAAAGAAAGGCATTGTTACATCTCGCTATATTTCTAACCATAGTAATCTGTAAAGATTAGAAATGCTTTCACCTTTGGATAATAAAAGAATTTTTGTTATATACAGTGCCATATAACAGGAAAAAAAAACACCACAAAAATGAAAATTACTTAACTGGCTTATATGAAATCATTATTTCATTTTGATATGCATTTGTGTGATGAATAATTTATTAGAAAGTGATAATTGTATAAAACTAAATACCAAAATTGCTTTATTTATGAATGTAAATGATAGGTTCTTAAATTGTTTTTTAATTGGAAAAAAATGTTACTAAAGATCAGAGCTCATATAGTTTTGGGGAAGATGTATTGAAAAATATTAAACAGATACATCATGCCATCATACTCTTGTACTGCAAGCTATTAAAATCCCTGCTCCACAGCCAAAATCATATTGCCAAGAAGTGTGGCAAGAGTCATTATGGGATGTTAAAATTTTGGATTCTGTTTTGTTTTGTTTTGTTTTCTAATTTATCCCCTGCTGTCCACAGGTTGAATCAGATAATTTGAATCATATCAGCTCCAATGACGTTAACAACTTTTTAGGCCTCCATTTCTTAGATCCTAGAACAGCATCAACCTCAAGGCACTATGTAGATTATTGGAGGTAAAAAGACATTAAAAAAAAAGAAAAGAAACTCTCCCCTTGTGTGGCCAGCCCACTGGATACCTATGATTAGAAATATATTAAGCTATGACAGTGCTCTGCTATTCATCTTTAACCTTTTGGTACTTATGAATGAAAAACATGAATTGTCTTCTAAAACTTGATCCTGTTCTTAATCATGAAGTGTTTACCAATTTTATATTTTTTTCTGTTTGGTGAGTTAGAAGGTCTTAGAGACTTATAACACTGATTTTAAAGCATCTGCTTTGGGTTCTATTCTGAAGCAGGATTGATGCTTATGATGCAAAGTACATAAAGCATCCATTTAAAATGGATCCCTTAGCAAACTAACATTCATTAGTACATTACTGTAAACTTCCAGTTTCATTAGTCATAGTGCTGTTCATTAATTGGATTGAACATAGTGCTGCCCGATCTGTAAAGTGTTAAAAGACATTTATAAAAATGGGGTAGGGAAACCTTACTGACAAAAGAATCTTCTCAAGAAACACAAAGTTAACAATCTTTCATGGCATGTTAAGGGAAAATAACTAAAATATTACAGGATATCCAACCTAGGTTACACCGTGGAAGCATTTTGTAAATAGCTACTACTTCCCTCTCTCTTCACCAAGCACCAAGTTGTATTATTTTTTATTAATCTGGGTTTGTGATATACTTTGTTTTATTATACAGTTTTTTAACAGAAAATTAAAAAAACATGTTCATGAATAATACTCGATAGAAAAGGTCTTTTTTTTTTTTTTTTTACAGTTCCTTTGGAGCTTTTAATTTCCAAAGAAATTAGGTCTCATAAATATGCCATTTCTTTACCCTTCATGTAAAGTATACATATATATATGGAAAAGCTGATTAATAGCTACAATCTACACAGAAGATGAAGGTAGTATAGAATACCCCTTATTAGGGACTTATTCACTGATTTCCATAGAAAACTTTCTGAAAATTCAACTTTTGCCTCGTTGCAGAGTTAGGCTGTTAGGTGCAGTGAATCCCCACCAATTACGTGGACCCTTCTGTTGTAGGATGGTTTTGAAGAGATAATGACTTCCCGCAGCGAGTCAGTGAACTGACCTCCTGCATCAGTAACAAAAGCTACACATTGGGGGGTGTCCGTAGCCATGCGGCTCCAAACCGGCAATCTGTAATAGGCAGCCCTACTTGCAGTGAGAAAAAAAGAAATGGAAGTTACTATTAAAATCTCCTCTGTATTGTAAGAAATGCATCTTTACAGCACCAAATAGGGAATGCATGATTTAAAAAAAAAAAATAGGGAGATATTCACATCAAAATAAAACTTTTAAGAAAAGAAACATGGGAAAGCATAAATAATCCATAATTTAGGAGATACTTGTCATAAGCATTGATCATTACATCTTATGGGAATACTGACTATTAAAACATAGACATTCTGTGTTTAGTTTTTTGTTCTAATAATATTTTATGTTTTTTAATTTGTATTATTACCAGGAAGTGTTATTATAATAACAAAAGATCACATATGAAGTGGATCTTATGCATTTTATGATATAACTCATTAAGTTAAGGAGGGAACATATGTTATAAGAATTAACCACACTTCATAAAGAAAGTTAAATGTCAAGTTCTGTTTGACCTGTTAATTATATTCAATACCATTAAAGGGCAGCATTTGCAAATTGCTTCTGTGCCTAATATTTTAGTGTTTAGTGACAAATTTATAATCTTGACCCTCATAATTAAATTACTTAATTCCAGAATGTTTAATGGTTCTTGATTGCATGCTTGTCTTTATTTTCTTCTTCTCTCGATTATTTTAGAAAATTCCATGTTATTTCCTTTTATTTTTACTTTCTTTTAATACCCACTGACCTTTTACAGAAAATAAAACCTGTAATGAGAATAATGACCAAACGTTAAACGTGCCTGTTAAGTTTAAGAATCTTCGATGAAAGTATAGGTATATACCAGAGTGAGGATGGTGTTTCATATCATTTAAATCCAAATGATTTTCTTCTGGAAGCCACAATAATTTACTAGCATCATAACACATTTTTACTTCTCTTCAGTCGATAAAAACATGTTAGTCATGTTAGTTATTATAGCTTCTAATACTAGTATTAGGTTGGACTACAGAAAATTGACTTTATGGCAATGTCATAATGATCCAACTCAACTTCTTAAATAGGTAAATTCATTACAACAATCATTAACAAAGTGTCAGTAACATAATTTAGTATTTTGAAAACATATGTATGCATGTCTACATTGCAGTCAGAGATGTTCTAAACTATTATGAGTGATAACTCCCTTTTTGAGTTACAAGAAATCTGAAATTCCATAAATGAGCACTGATTAGCAAACCTCTATGTACTGAGGAAATTTAATACCTAATCTATTTATGTTTCCATTTTTGCCAAGATGTTTTGGTGTCTGTGGGCGGTAGAGAGAACACAGAGACAGCCAAAGATTCTCACGGTACAGGTCAATGTTAAGAAATACATTAGCATGGGTACTTTTACAATAGGCTTTCCAAGAAATAACATCTTCTTTATGAATTCAAGAATGATTTTCTTTTTGGAGTGAGTTCTTTTTATAGAAAACATGATTCTGTTTATTATAGTGGATGCTTGTACCTTCCATTTCCTAGTGAGATAAAGATCAATTAAAGAGGGGAGTGGGACTTCTAACATTGTGTTCACATAGAGCCTGCTGTAGCCTAAGCTTCTCATCTCCGTAGACCGTCTGAACAGTGGTTGTTATTTCAACTGTCATCTATGTGCTGGTGACTTCCAGAGCTCCATTTGTAGCCCAGACTATCTAAGTCTCAAACCCCTATGGCCAGTTGCCTCAGACTAACTCTCCAGGACATTGAGGTCATCTGCTGCTTTCTCAACTGCCTATCAGGAGAACATTTAATCGTCTTTGGAAGAAAATACCATCAGCCAAAGTTTTCACAAATTTCAATACACAACACTGAGGAGAGGGTTCACTGAAAAATTATAAGGCATGTTAAGATCAATATCAATTCAACCAAAAGCAAGAGAAAAAAAAATGAAGGCACTGATGACTCAGATGTTAGAGTTATCATCCAGGGGTTTTACAATAACTATGATTAACATATTCAAGAAAGTAGAGGGGGGAAATGGAGCCTCGTCCCAAAAGACTTGGAATTTTTAAGAATCAAAGACAGTTGCAAAATGCAGATGTATATTTCGTCATTCCTTTGCTTGAAAGTTTTCCATGGCTCCCTTGCCTACAGGATGCATACAGATAAATTCCTTACCATGTCACAGGAAGAACTTCAAAACTTCCTTTTATCTGTTTCTTGAGCCTGACTGCCTACCCTTTCATAGACATTTAGTGCTTTAGTTACATTCAACTGCTAACAGTTCCCTAACACAGGACTTTCCTTTGATGTTGCCCAGCATTCACCCTTGATGTTCTTGGAAAGTGGAATGCTCCCACACCACCTGCTGGTCCATCTAGAAACAGAGATTTATCCACAAATAACCATCTCAAATAAGACCTTTCCTAAGAAATTCTTGCACTCATAGCACCTATTACATACTCTATTAAATGCTTTCCATAGGTATTTCAGTGTCTCAGACATCTACTGGTCTCATGTATATAGTAAGCTGAGAGTAGTGGTGTGGTACAACTGACTTTTGCTGGCTCACCAGACCCCTTGTAAAATGTTCAGAAATTTTGTGATTGGCCATTTGATCCAGCTATTATTAAAGATTAAATTAAAATTAAATAAATTATATGAAAGAGATAGTTAATATTTTCAGGTTCATCATATCTGATTATTTTATTACAATCTATGCTCTAGGTTATTTATGTCTGTTGCTTTTGTATGGTGAAAATAATTTATAATAGTGTGCTACTGTTTATCTCTTCCCAAATTTGTTGCTTTTCCATGTTGATATCCTGAAATCAGCCGTGATAAGAGTATTTACACCACAGATACCAGCAAATGCCAAAAGCTAGGACTTGATCTTTTGTTATTAATTATGTAGATTTAAGAACACTATGGAGAAAATATTAATAATGCAGATTTAACTTAAAATGGTATCATCCTATAGCCTGTTACAGTGTGAACAGAACACAAAATTTAGAGACCATTCTCCTAGTATGTGAAAGCCATTGTCCAACTCAGAACAAAGTTGCTCACATAACTGAGAAATGAATAAAGCTGAAATATGTATTTAAGATTTCCCTTTCATTTTACTTGCCAACCAACATGAATGAAAATTTCAAATGGCATTCGAGTCAGATTTAGAATGTTCATCAATACAAGGCTGTCTTATTTGCTGCATAAGATAGCCATCACACAGGAGATAGCATTCCATTGTCTTCTTGCTTCCATCATTTCTGTTGAAAAATTTGGCTTTGTCTCTTTTTGTTCACTTTTAAGATGATGTACCAATTTTTCCTGGATGCCTTTAAATTTTGATTTTCAGCAGTTTCATTGGGATATTCCTAGGTGTATTTTCTTTGTATTTATGCTAATTAAAATTCATAGAGTGCCTTTAAAAAAAGATGATAGTCATGTTTTATCTGTTTTGTGATTTATTATGGTATCATTGTAATATCAGAATTATAAAAACTGATTTTACAAGAGATAGCAAGTCACAATGAAATTGTATGTGTATAAAACAAAATAAATTAGATATTTTATAAGTTGTGTGCTATAAATTTAATTTTAATATAAATTAAATATACAATTTATTATAAGTATAAATTAAATTTATATATATTTATATATTTTATTTTTATTTGCAAATTGTGTGGTTATGTCAGTCAAATTTATAGTGAAAATATATATACATACACACCACACACATGCACATACTTTTTTGAAGAGGCATTTGTTAAACAGTTATCAGATCTCACAGGCTGAGAACCTCTCAAAGACAGGAATTAAGTCTTATTCTTCTTTTATCTCTGTTGCTTGGATAATAAATTCAGTGATTAATATACAGTCTGGTGAAATTACTATTATTTTAAGCCTACATATAGAGAAAGCCAATATTATTTAGATTTGAAACCCAAAATTGGTGCAGAAATCATAGTTCAAGAAGGAGTGCTTAAACTAAATTGAAAAGGGCTGGCTTTGTATAATTATGTATTTATAGTAATGCACATCTCCCCTATAAGCTGCCTTGCCCAATATTCATAAAGTATATGTATAAAGTGACCTATATAGAATTCATAGGGAACTACAAAGAAATCATTCTCTTCTTTCACACTACTCAGGACTTCACATCTGACTCCACTTCAAATTATAACTTAAGCAAATTGTAGAGGACTTGGTGAAGATCTGGAAAATAGCCAAGACTGAATTTCTTAAGGATCTTGTAAGGATCTTTTATTTGGTTCAAAGAATAGAAAACTAAAGAATTTATAACTTCACAAATATGAAGGAATTCAAGATAGAAGAGATGTTCTCCATAACCATGTTCCAGAAAACAATGAATCTTTTCCTCCTTGGATATTTTGTTTTTTTGAGTGAAAGATGCCAAATCATCTGGCTTCAGCTGGAAGGAAATAACATTAAAACTTTTAATTGCAGAAGGTGTTTTTCTCTTTCACTGGGACATCGGATATAGAAAATTCTATTCTGAGACCCTGATAATTTAATTAGCATCTAAAACGGTCTTGGACCATCAGCTGTGGCTGGGCAGGCCGGGTTCAGGCTTGGGGGCCAGCTGCTGGCATAATCCTGCTGGAGGTGAGCAATGACATCATTGAGGTCACACGCAAGTTAAAAAATGTGGCCGCTGGTCACAAACCAGAAGCAGTAGAAGTAAAACTTGCAGATTTTGTTGGGAGTCCTCTATCATATTTCAAATCCCAATGGAGAAAAAAAAAAAAGTGACGGTCAGTGTTTCTTTGAAATTCTACAAGGAACTTCAGGCACGGGATACTGATGAGTTAATAAAGAGGGTGTACAGAGTTTTCTTGGTAAATCCCAAACCAGGATACAATGTCTCTTTGCTATATGACCTTGATAATCTTGCCGGCATCCAAGGAGTCCATTGGGCATCAGGCTGGCATGTTGACATTAAATTGTTTTGCCTCTGTCTTTGAGAAATGCTTCTAATCCCAAGATGAGGGCAGAGAAGGAGAGAACGGTGCATTTATCTGTTAGAGGGATGGTGAGACCATGTATGTTTAGTCTAAAAAGGATAGCGTCACAGTAGTCTTCAGTACAGTGTTTAAGGATAACGACGATGTAGTGATTGGAAAAGTGTCCATGCAAGAGTTCAAACAAATACACAGAGCCAGCCCCACAGCCCCCACAGTTCCCCCTTAGCCACCGGGAACCTCCTCTGGAGCTGAAAGACACAGATGCTGCAGCAGGTGACAACACTGGCTCTATGACCTTCATTGCCTCACCACACCGACGCCAGGGCTCGAGAAAGCACCAAAAACCTGATCCACATGTTCTGGGACCACCTTCACTACCACCTCAAGTGCTCTAAGGCCTAGATTCACATATGATGTAGGCAAAACCAGCAACTTCCTCGAGGTGCTGAAATGTGCAGACACTGAGAAAACTGAAAATCACAGGGAAGACCATTTTCATACCGCTAGAATTGGGAGCAGGAGGAGGAGGTGGCCGGCAACAGAAGGCTACTGGCTAATCATAGCTTTTCATATGGCGCGGCTTCAGGTTCCTAAGGGGTTCTCCATTTTGGTTCCATTTTGTACATGTTTGGAAAATAATCTGGAGAAATGAGCAGTGCTGGCAGGGACATAATAGTTCTCAAGATTTTTTTAAAAAAAGGAAAAAAAAGAATTCCATTTGATCGACTTAATTCCTTTTCTTTATCTTCCCTCATTCCCCTTGCCTTCTTCCTCCTTTTCCAAGCTGTTGCACCTTGCAGTATGTCACTGGTAATAAATTGCAGGACAAAGCAATCTTAACTTGTTTTCTCCTAAGTATTTGAGTTCAAAACCCCTATATCTAAGAAATACACTTGGGGTCATTAATAAAGAAAATCTTTCTATTGTCAAAAAAAAAAAAGTCATAATTTTTAGTACAACTGTGTGAATAGGCAGAGACATAAGATAGTAATTTCTTCAGGGGCACCTGGCTGGCTCAATCAGAAGAGCATATGACTCCTAATCTCAGGGGGTGAGTTCGAGCCCCTCCTTGGGCATAGAAATTTCTTTAAAAAAAAAAAAAAGTAATTTCTTCAAAGGAAACAGCAGAAACAATGGAGCAAAAATGGGAAGAATATGTTTTGATATCTTAGTTGATTATTCATATCTAAGTTGAATCTCATACAGATACTGACTGGCTTTGTAGGGAGCATTTCTATTTTACTGATTTATGTTAGAACATTACCAGTATGATTCATAATTTTACTTGTCCTAAGAAAACTATATAAACTTATGTCAAATGTAAGAAAACAAAAATAAATTATGTATAAGTATCCACATTTACTTTCCCTTTTATAGTAAGGACGATTACTTGGGGATCACTGCACTATATACCTTATGAAACTGTGCATTGCCAGGAAAAATTTCTGTATGTTTTACGGATTTTCTGTGTAAGACTTAAAAAAATAAAAGTGTAAGTGAGGAGGGAAGATGTAATAGCATTCCACAAGCTAAATGGTAAAGCTATCCTTCATAAATGGAGATAAAACTACTACTTGATAAAATCATCATTTAAAATATTTCTCTTTCAGTGGTGACTGATTTGAGTCAATCCATAGCTGCTCTGGGTGAGAATACTCTCCTTCATGCTAATTTAGCAATTTGATACATATTTATTAAGAAAATACTCTATGGAATAAACTATACTAAACACCATAAGGCATCTAAAAAAAAAAAGGTGATTAAGTATGACATAGTCCATGCGTCTCAGGAGCTTCAATTTTAAAAAGTGAAAAAATTGTAAAAAAAAAAAATACAGTACATATTTGGTACTGTTCTAAGTACTGGTGATAAAAACAACAGTCTTTTAGAATTCAGAAGACAAGGGTTACCATAAACTTGAAAGAAGCAGGAAAATTTTCCTGAAGTAATATAAGAAAATTTCCTGTGTAATATAAAATAACCTTTAGATATAAGTAGCATTTCAACAGATAAAAACAAGGAAAACATAGGAAATTTAGGGATTTGAAGGCTCTGAAAATATGTACCTGAGTCCCACCTTGGCTCTTCTAGTGTGGTCCCACAAACACAAAAACAAAACAAAAGCAAAACTTGGCTTGCTTCCTGTTAGAAGCTAGAGCTTTGAGTCCAGAGTAACAACTGGGGGTCATTGAAGCCATATTTTTAGAATTTTGTTGGAGAACAATAGTATGGATGCTAGAAAAGATGTGTGCAGCCCCTGAGACACCTGTGGCAAATACAATTAATGCCCTAGTTACTGACCCAGTAATCCCCAAGATAGAGAACCAGACTGCCCGTCTTGTTCAGCTATGGGAAATTCCAGCTGTAGTGTTAACTGTTGTTCTACCAGAGGGGAGATGAAGCCTTGAGTTGAGAATAAGGAAGCCTAAATTTCACCTGAGAACACAGGAGCCTCCCATATACACTCTAATGGTTGTTAATGTGTGTGTTGGAGGGGTACAGGTGGGCAAATAAAGTTATATATCTTATACTATGGCTGAAAGATTGATTTCTTAGAATTCTCCCATTAAGTAAAACAAAAAGAATAAGAGATATCACATAAGACATAAAGGAAAGATTAATGCAGCAATGCAGAAGATCCAATATCTCATTAGTAAGAGTACTAGAAAGAGAGAAGAAAAGTACAATGACATTTGCCAGAACTGGAGAACACAAGCTCCCACAGTTGAAAGAGCTCCCTGAGTACCCAGCGTTCTGAATGAAAAGACACACACACACACACACACACACACACACACACACACACAGGCAGAGCATTATAAAATTTCAGAAAACCAAAGGTAAAATTTGTAAAAGCATCCAGAAAGAAAAAAAGTGAAATGAAATAAAATAAAACTAGGTCACATACAAGTAGCAGGAATTCTCAGCACCAATATATAATAATGAAAACATTCAATCAAAGCCCTCAAAAATTCTGATCGAAAACCATTTTTCAGCCTAAACTTCTATACTCAGTTAATCAATCTAGTGTGGGGTTAGAATTTTAAAATTTGCAATCAGATAAATGTTCAACACAGTATCACAGGTGCAGTATCCTTTCAAAAACATTGAAACAAAATGTAATTATGAGAATAATCAAATTCAGAATATAGGAAAGTCTACAAAACAACTGGTTTAGACTACTCAAAAATGCAGAGTTATAGAAACCAATAAAAGCCTGGAGGACTTTGATAGGGATTGCATTCATGTGTAGATTGCTTTGGGTAATATAAACATTTTAATATTATTTGTTCTTTCAACCCATAAGCATGGAATGTCTTTCCGTTTCTTGGTGTCATCTTCAGTTTCTTTCATCAGTGTTTTACACTTTTCAGAGGTCTTTTATCTCTTTGGTTGCATTTATTCATAGGCATCTTATTGTTTTTGGTGTAATTGTAAATGGGATTGATTCCTTAATTTCTCTTTCTGCTGCTTCATTATTGTTGTGCAGAAATGCAATAGATTTCTATACATTGGTCTTCTATCCGCGGATTATAGCATTTTTCACAGTGCTAGGACAAACAATCCTTAAGTTTTATGGAACCATAAAAGACCCCAAATAGCCAAAGCAATGTTGAAAAAGAAAAGCAAGCCTGGAAGCATCACAAGTTATATTACAAAGCTGTAGTGATCAAAACAGTATGGCACTGGCACAAAGATAGACACAGACACATAGATCAAGACAATATAATAAACCAAGAAAGAAACCATAAGCATATGGTCAATTAATCTTTGGCAAAGCAGGAAAGAATATCCATTGGGAAAAAGACAGTCTCTTCAACAAATGGTGCTGGGAATACTGGGCAGCCACATGCAGAAGAATGAAACCTGACCACATTCTTACACCATACACAAACATAGATTCAAAATGGATGAAAGACCGAAATGTGAAAGTTAAAATCCTAGAGGATTTTAGAAATTTAGTTAAAATTCTCATGGAGAACACAGGCAGTAACTTCTTTGACATTGGACATAGCAACAAAAAAATCTATTGAGACTATGTCAAAATACAAAGTTTCTGCACAGTGAAGGAAACACTCAACAAAACTAAGAGGCAACCTGTAAAATGGGAGGAGGTATTTGCAAATTTCACATTCAATAAAGGGTTAGTATCCAAAATATATAAAGACCTTATAAAACTCAACACCTAAAAACCAAATAATCCAGTTTAAAAAATGGGCAGAAGGCATGAATAGACATTTTTCCAAGGAAGACATCCAGACGGCTAACAGACACATAAAAAAAGTTAAAAATAGAACTACACTATATAATCCATAAATCACACTACTAGGTATTTACCCAAAGGATACAAAAATACTAATTTAAATGGATACATTGATACTGATGTTTATAGCAGCACTGTGTACAATAGCCAAATTGTGGAAATAACCAAGTACCCAATGACTGATGAATAAAGAGGGGTGTGTGTGTGTGTGTGTGTGTGTGTGTATGTATATATGTATACATATATATGTGTATATATATATATGATGGAATATTACTCAGCCATAAAAATGAGTGAAATCCTGCCATTTGCAATGACATGGATGGAGCCAGAAAGTATTATGGTAAATGAAATAAGTCAGAGAAAGACAAATACCATATGATTTCACTCATGTCAATTTAAGAAACAAAACAAATAAGCAAAGGGAAAAAAAGAGGGAAGCAAACCAAGAAACATTGTGTTAACTACAGAGAGAGCAAAAGTGATAGTTACCAGAGCAGGGGTGTGTGGGTAAAACAGGTGATGGGGATTAAGGGGGCACTTGCTATAATGGATAGTGGGTGTTGTATGGAAGTGCTGATGCGCTATATTATACACCTGAAACTAATATTACATTGTATGTTAACTAGACTCTTCTGAGAGAGAACGAGTACATGAGTGAAGGGGAGAAGGGGAGGGGTAACAAGAGAGAGAATCCTGGGTGTGGAGCCCAACATAGGGGGATAATTACAAAGAAATAATTCAAAATATATAGGAAGCCAAGAAAATAAAATGATTGAGCAATTATTAACTTTAGAAGAAACAAAAAGTATATGAACATAAAAAAAGAATTGTATTAACCTATTTGGATTCTTAGTGAATAATATTTATTATTGAATGACAGTGTAGATATTGGCTATTTAACAAAAGTAATGATGAAACTATATTAAAGTAGAGGGAAAAATGTAGAGAAGACTCTAAAAAACAATCCTTAGTAACCTGAATGGCTAGTCAATAGAAAATAATCAAAATTCATAAATCAGCAACATTAACCATATTACTTAATACAAAAAATTAATGGTAGAATAATAGATGAAAAGACTTAAAGAGAACTGAGGTTTATAGAGGGACAAAGAAATAAAGTGCTGTTTTTTGTGCATGAATCCTTTAGTACTATTTTAAAAAATAATCTTATATGTTAAAATTAACTTTAGAATATTTAATTTTTTAATTCAACACGAACTGAATTCGAATAGTCAAAGATCAAATAGAGAAACGATCCCATAGTGCAGAGCAAAAATATGAGGAAAACCATAAGCAGTATAAAAGAAATTAAAGTCAGACTCAGCAAACCTCATATATAAATAATAGCATTATATAAGTGGTAAGCCAAATGGAGAAGTCATAAATAATATTTTAAAAACGTTCTTAGGTTGATGAAAAAAATATTAGTTTTCAGATTAAATGAACTCAAGACCTTAGTCAAAAATGATATGGAAACTTTCATGTCTACGTATTTTTTGTTTAAATTTTTGAACATAATAGATTTATAAGCCTCCAGACTGAAATGAAATTATGAATTGGTGGGATAGGATGGAAGTGCATTCCAGGGAAAGAGACACACCAGCAAAGGCTCAGAGGCAGAAAAATCAAAGGCTTTTTTCAGAGGTAGGGAGTAGGTGAGGTGGATGGCTAGGGTTTAGAGTATAGTCAGTGACTACAAAGGGAAATAAAAGTAAATTTCCCACACAGTGATTGGTAACTGGATTGTACGCTGCTAGTTTGCTTTCACCGTCTGCAGTGACAAATCTGCATGAGTTTGGGTAGCATTAATTTAGTGAGGTAATCAAACTCACCACCAACATTATCTTACTTAGGAGATTTAAAAACTGTAGAATGGACAACAAAATAAAGGCTCTTTGTGGGGTTTCTGTCTTTTTTTTCTCTTCCCTCCCTTCCTGCCTCCTACCCCCGCCCCAGTCCTTCCCTCTGTCACTTCCTTCACTCGCCTCTCATACTTTCTTCCTTCCTTCCCTCCTACTCTTTCTTCTTTCCCTTTTTCTTTTTTCTCCTTTCTTGTTTGTTTGTTTTGCAATGGTGACTGTATCTTTTTTATTGAAAGTTGGTAACAATTTAAGGATCCTGAATTTTATAGTTTCAGTCATAATTGTGATTATTATCAGTGGGGAAAAAAAACCCAGTGGGGCTGTAACCAACATGTTAACACCACCATGATATTAGCACACTATCTAACCATAATATTTTCAAAAAAATTATTTTTAACTTCTTATATAGTCTTATAGTCTTCTTTAATATTGATTAAAATTCCAGATAAATTATAGGGTAGGTATTGCTATTTTAATGACATGCTGAGTTTAATTATTAAGCATTAATATCTGGTCCATGAAATATTAGTCAAGGTTATGAAGAAATTATTAGTCTAGTAAAATCTGATGCAGAGTAACTAACCAAACATAAAAACTAAATTAAGGTCACATCATTTAAAATCTCATTAAGCCAAACCAGATCTAAGTTAATCAAGTTGATTGCTAATAGGTCTTTCTACCATTTTCTGCCTCAGGGGTATGATGATGGCTACGGGGGTGAATATGATGACCAGACCTATGAGACTTACGATAACAGCTATGCCACCCAAACGCAAAGGTAAGGCATTTGCTGTCTTAAGCATCCTTCTCAGGATTATTTCTAATCCTGCTATTTTGTCTCTTGTATCTGAGTTCCTGTTCTGTTATGTGAGAGTTTCTAGCAGTGGCTTTTCTCCATTGTCTTCCTGAATTATTAAGTTGTTTACTAGACTGAGAGATAAAAGATAATAATCTTAAAATTGTTAATAATAGCCATGCATTATTTTAAAAGTAGATGATTATCATAACTAATAAACTCATTAAGTAAGCTTGTATTTAACAAAATACTGTTACTTTGGGAGATTATTTTAGTAAATTCGTAATTAACACAACAGTGAAACATAAGGCATTTGTTCAATGAAGTTTTTTTTCCCAAAATGTAATTTTTATTTGTAAAATAAAAGATACATGAATGTTATTTGTACTCCTTCTGAAAAGGGAATTTTATAAAACAGCCTATGGAACGAATAATTCCTTTCTGTTCTTGATGGACCTCTAAATGATTATTGACTATATCTTTTCAGATTGATCACATTTTGAGATATCAATTTATTTTTACTTTTTTAAAGTCACATTTTTTGAGGTAGTATTTATATATAGTAAATTTTGCCCATTTAAGTTACAGAGTTTGTATGAGTTTGACAAATGCAAACAATCATGTGCCCACTATCAAAATTAACCTTTAGGGCAGTTAAGTGAACCCAAAATGTTTCCTTATGGCCCTATATGGACAACTTTTCTCCCTCCAAGGGCTTGGAAACAGCAATCAGTTTTTTGCCATTACAATTTTGACTTTTCTAGCATGTCATATAAGTAGAAATGATATGATATGTAACCTTCTGAGTCTGGCTTCTCTACATGATATATTTGATATTTATTTATTCATATCATTATGTGTATCAATGTTTTCTTCCTTTTTATTACTATGCAGTGTTTGTAAGGATGTGCCATAGTTACTACATTCACCATTTGAAGGACAAATACATTGTTTCTTTTTTTTTTGGCAATTATGAATAAAATTGTCATTAAACAAATGCATTCTTAGAAAAATCTATCTCCCAAATATTTTTTCCTGAAAAAAGTTACAGTCTTCATGGGAAAGTAGGAGAAGTTCCTATGATAGTTAAGTGATTCTCCCCTATATGTGATTGACAGAAACCATAGAACTAATTGTCACAAAATCATTACAGCATTGACCATTTATTGACCAACTTTAATGGGACCCAAAGAGATCTGGATGCTTCATTAAGTAATATCTGGGTTGTGGGGGGAGGAGTGACAAAGGAAGAAACAACTTTAAGGTCATTATGGAGTGGAAGAAAACTACATGTAATGCATAAGTATGCATGTTGCGTGACTAGAAGGACAGCTTAGTGAAAGAAGTGAAAGGAAATTCTACTTAGA
Organism: Mustela erminea; assembly: GCF_009829155.1. Classification (NCBI taxonomy): domain Eukaryota; kingdom Metazoa; phylum Chordata; class Mammalia; order Carnivora; family Mustelidae; genus Mustela; species Mustela erminea. Next base: position 104,375,977 of record NC_045617.1, on the reverse strand, counting down.
ATACTATAGGCAATTAGGAAAAAGATGAGTGTGAACTGATACTTTTAAAGCTAAGCATAACATTATATATATATATAATAAATATATATATATAACATATCATTAGGAAAATGACCATCTTCAACTTTGAGTAATTGCTTTATTTGTAGTATGTTAAATAGAAAAGCCATCATGAGTTACGAATTTATACCGTAGGTGATATCTTAATAATCCCAGTTACATATCAAAAGAGCACAATTATTTAGGATGTCGGAAATTTTGCATCATGTCACAGACACTGAATATTGTATGTGAATTGGCTACATATTTAAAGCATCTGCTAATATTTTCAAACAAATTGTAATTTAATCTTTGTATATTAGTGCATAAAAATGGTGATAATAAAGTATTATATCTTGTTTTAGAAACTATTTGGTAGAAAAAAAAATTACCACACACTAAAAACACAACTAGGAGAGAGCAAAACAATTTCTTCATTTAGCTTTGTAGAGTTACATTCAGCTGATAGAGATTTGGGAATAATTTTCTGAAAGTGAGTGACTTTCAGCATCTTTCTTCTGCTAATACTTAAATGGGCTTAGCTAACCCTAAGAGACAGGGAAGAAGAAAAAATGGGAGATTAGGATAATTTATTTTTGAATATTTCAAAGGTGAATATTACAATAATTGAAGATAATTATGCATAAAAAGTAATAGAATAATTTCAGAAAAATTGGTCTTGTTTTAATGAATCATAATTTATATGTAAAAAGATACTTTCTGCACACTTCTGCTACCTTTTCTTTTTCCTTTCTTATCTATTCCATTTTCTATGGCTAAATTCATCCCATTTTCCTAGGTCCAGCTCAAAGCCAACTCTTCCAAAAAGTTTTTCCTTAATCCTTTATTTGGGAATAACCTGGTTTTGCTCTGAATTTCAATAGCACCATATCTTTATTTCTCTATGGCTCTTTCTCTCTCTGTCCTACATGGGATCAATTGTGTACACATTACATATCACTCTTACTGCCTTCCTAGGATCCTTGTCTGATACCCTCACAGTATCCAGTGTTGAGCCTTTTATAGGGTGTGTACTGAATAATGATTATTGAATACGTGAATGTCAGACTTAATGTATACCTATACTATGAAGCTGTAAAATAAGAGCCTCTTCCCTCAAGAAGAATACAATATGCAAAATTCTATGTATTATATTCATTGACAAAATATTTATGTGTTTCTCAGATATCTTAGTCCTAAACCAGAATAGATAAAGAAATCAGGTCATGAAATTAATTAAAATGAATCTAATATTCTCAAAAAGTGATACTAATGTTCTCTTTTGCAATAATTATAAAATATCTATTTTGGTCAAAACATGGCCTTAATACTCATAGAGTTTCTGGCACACTAGAGGTTCTCAGTAAAGATTTGTTGAATGAATGAACAAAAGATAAATGAACGCATTAACAAATGAATGAAATTAACAACAGTATTTCAGAAAACTATGAGGAAGGATTTTTAAATCCTTCCAATTTGTAATAGAAATAGATAAACGCTGATAAAATTCATGACATATGTACTAAATTCCTATATCTCGATTATTTCTCTTGATCCAACTATGCCAGGAGAAGGTAATATTAACAATTTACTTAAATAAGCACTTATTAAATGATTATATGTGTCAGAAAGCATACTCACCATATGGTGACAATACTTATCTAAAAAAATTTTTAAATATATTTTAGTATTTGCCCCTAACAATTTGTTTGAGGAATCATTTGCAAGCTGCATATATATTTAAATAAATACAAGTGAAACAACTATAGTGTGACCAAGTATTAGAAGTTAGAAGTGAGAGAAAGTTCATTTTTTACAAGAATCAGTCTAGAACTGTTTTTTGTTTTTTTTTTTTTTAAATCAAGTGATGCCTCTTTAATAGGGTTTTTTAAAGTATGATTTGGATTTATGGAGGAAAATGGAGAAAGTTTCTAAAGTGGAATAAAGAGAAATGTATGAGCATAAAACATCTCCATCATTTACAAACAATATGAATATTATTTTGGCACTGTCATGGTCAAAATCAGAAGAAATTCCAATTTAGAAGCTGAAGGTAAAGTAGTAAATTATGTGTGACTTAGCAGAACTAATAGAAAAAAATAAAAACCTTCAGAGAAAATGGTCTTTAAATGATAGTTAGTCAGCATAGGTGAGGACAGAATTTGTGGAAATTATAAAGTAGAATCTGGCAGACACCTAAATGGAATAATTATATAATCTTCAATAAAGAGTCTAAGGGAGGTTCACAAGGTAACAACCCTAAAAAGGTTCACCTGGAGTTCAGAAGCTCTAACAACTTTAATTAATCCCCAGTTGTCTTGTAAGGTGTCATTAGTTCTGGAAATTTTCAGATGGATCCGAAGAGGGACTTCTCTAAAGATTCCTTAGGAGGCAGCTCAATGTAATGACATTATTAAGGACTGGTAAAGATGATGATGATATGAGGGGTCTCAGACCATCTTTTTTCTCTTGCGCTGTGTCAATGAGGATAAAAAGTGAAAAAAAAAAATGGATTGATGAGCTTATTATGCAACCTTCAAATTGCAGGACTAGCATTGCAATTTCCAGGGGAATTCAATTATTTGAAGTCTTTGGCTTAAGACAAGTTCCAGCTGGTGATTAACAACTTTAATTGGACTCAATATTAAATTCTGTCCATGTTCTGATACCCAATTTTTTATGTACTCCTCAAAGTCATTAACATTTTCAGAGATCAATCTTCTGAAAGTATGTAAATTCACATATGTTTTACATACGTATTTGTTGGTTTTTTTATTACTGACGGTTAATTTTGATAGCTAAACTACTTGTCTAAGTAGTCAGTTCGTATTTTAAAATATGCAATAAAATAGCTTTTGTAATACTTCAATAAGAAAACATATTTTACATATTTACATATGTCACATCATTTTACCAATAAGTTGGTTTTTCCCAGTGCCCAAATTTTCAGGAAGAATCTATACCAAACCAAAGCCATAGATGTTAAAAAAAAAAAAAAAAGTTACTAACATTTACCTAGACTGAAACAGTGATACTGCAAATGAAAATCAAGAGGGATTTTGATCATTGATTCTAATGACAATTTAATTTGGATGTGAAATGTTAAGAAACTATAATTTTTAGGTGTAAAATTTTAACTGAAAATTGGTATAATAGGCAAAATATCATAATGGAAGACTTTGCTTTTTTTAATCATGAATCAGATGAGGAATTCACTAGGAAAAGAATCTTCTGTAAATTACAAAGGAATGAGCTAGGAGAGCGAATGTACTTCTCTTTCTGATATGTAAGTTCCCAACGTTTTTCTAGAATGAAGATCACATTTTGAATATCTTTACCAGTCAAGGTCTACACAGTGGGAAAAAAAAAAAGACACTCTTAAATTAGGATAATTTGAGGAGAATTTAATACAGGAACTATCTTCAGTGGCAGAATACAAGGGAAACCACAAGGAACAGTGTAATACTCTAGCACTAGGATCCCCAGGGCAAGGTGTTTGTTACCAAAATTAGGATTGAAAGGAGCTGAGATCTTTGATTCAGAATGGGAGCCATGGTCATTCCACAAAGAGAAAGTTCAGGGAGTTAATACCCTGACCTCATTCTCCTCCCTCTTTCAGTTTCCCATCTTTGCTTCCATTGGCTGAACCCATTAAGAGGCAGAAGACAAGAAACATACTAGGTGGTGTTGCTGTTAGTCATCCCCAGAACAGGCTGGAGGGAAGAGTGGAAGTGGGAAGGCAAATGGAAGAGAGGCAGCACAGCATCCAAAAATTGTATCAGACTCCCAACAACTAGTAATTGTATATATTAGTGTCAGATGCTTATAGATATAAATAATGAATTTATTGAATTGTCATGGAAACAGTAATGCCTTTAAATGAATTTGTATTTTATTAATGAGAAAGCATCTAGGAACTAAAGAAGAAAAGTCAGAATACACAGTGAGCACACAAATACACATTTGGTGAACAAATTGCGTTCTTGGACTCCCTTGCACAACTTTTTAGCTCCTCAAGGGTCAGAGCCCACACAATGGGAACGACTGGTCTATTGTTCAGAGGCTTGAAACTTGAAACTAATGATTCATGCTAACTAACATTAGTTTTATGCTGGCTGCTGTGCTAATTGTTGAGGCCACTTTGTCTCATTCAATCCTTGCAGTAACATTTGAGGCAGAAAAAACTGAAACTTAAAAATGTCAGGTGATTTTCCCAAGTTTATTCAAGTAGTAAATATTGACTTCCAAATCATCTCTGCTAACTCCACAGGCCTTAGACATAGAGACTAATAAACAGTGTCTGAAAATCTAAATCGATTCATTGAGTCAACAGATTTCTGCTATTATTTGAACAAGCCACAGAGAATATGCACTTAATATAATAAAAATCTAGTAATTTATTTGCATGCTTTTGAAAAGTTTGGACCAAAGGAAAAAATGCAATTTATTTATTTACTATTGTTTTTAAGCTATAAATGTAGTGCAAGTCCTTATATTTGATACTAAGAATCTACAGAAACCCTTCTAATGTAAACTTAAGTATAAGTCACTGCAGTTATCCAGTAATTTAATAAAAGTTATCATATTAAGTATGTAACAGTTTGTTCTATTCATTTAAGTGGTACTATTCAGTATAAAATGACTCACCCTCATTTTGTAATTCAATTCTCTAAATGTTTCAAACTATAGCCAATGATGAGATTGAATTTACAGAAGTTATTGGATTTGAGATATTTTTCCACAGTTATTCTACAAGTTAGTTGTATTTTTCATACCATCTAGAGATCTCTGCATACATGAACAATGGATTGGGTATTGCCTGGATTTACTGCCTCTAGATCACCTAGAGACCTCTGCATATATGAACAATGGATTGGGTATTGCCAAGATTCCAGCTCTTGATACACAGTTTTTTTAGTCCTCATCTGGAATACTTATTTTAGGCATCTAGAATACTTGCTGTTGGTTTTAGGAAAGGAACAATGTGTTTTCTCAAATTATTCATTACATATTTATTGTATTTTTTAATTTTTTTATCATCGAGGGTTAATTTTGATAACCAAACTACTTACCTAAGTAGTCAATTTGTATTTAAAAATAGCAATAAAATATCTTTTATAAGTCTCCAATAAGAAAAGCTAGGAAAAACATTTTCCCTAGTCACTTGAATGACGAGTCTCCCAAGAAAACGTAAGGAAGTGTCCCAGTTAGTAACTGAAACCTGTTTAATCATTTACTGAGATCAGGATATGTCAGTAGTCAGTCATTTCTTCTCAGCAGATTACTTTAGAACTAGAGATACCCCTCAAAAGGAACAGGAAAGTACTGAGCAAACCATATGCAATCAGAGCTTCAGAAATGGGAACTGTTAGATCATCTTAGATTCTTGAAGAACATGATGTGTTGCAAAAAGCCTAGTATTAAAGCCAGTCAAAGAGCCCAAGGTGAAATTCTGGCTTCAATGGTCGCTAAAGATACTTAGCTCCACTAAAAACAAACAAACAAACAAACAAACAAACATATGTAACAAATAGTTATCAACATATTTAGGGATCATAAATGTTCACAAGCATATATAACTGTCAAGGTATAAAGACAAGGAGTACTGGAGACTGTGGCAAACTGGAAACTGTGTGCTCTGTTGAAAGCAACTATCTTCTGTTCAAGTTTAGGATACTATGGCCATATAGTTCATGTAGACTAAAGGGCCCAGGGGAGCTTAGATCTTCCCCCCAACCCCCAAAGAAAACCTGTTTTCCAGTTACTATTGCTGCAAAAAAAACCATCTCCAAACCAAGTGGTATAAAATAACCCTCTTTGGGGCACCTGGCTGGCTCAGTCAGTTAAGCATCTGCCTTCAGCTCAGGGCATGATCTCAGGATCCTGCGATCAAGCCCCTCACTGGGTTTCCTGCTCAGCAGGAAGCCTGCTTCTCCTTCTCCCACTCCCCCTGCTTGTGTTCCCTCTCTCACTGTCTCTCTCTCTCTGTCAAATAAATAAAAACATTATTTTAATTTTTTAAAAATTACCATCTTTATAATGCTCTTTCATACTTGAGGATTTTGTATATCAGGAATTCTAACAAAGGACAGCAGGGGTGTTTGTTTCTTCTTCCCTTTGTCTGCAGCCTCGGCAAGAAGACTCAAATGGTAGGGATGACTCAGTGGCTGGAGTGTGGAATCATCTGGAGATTGTTCTCTCATTTATCTGGCAGATGATGCTAGATGTCAGCTGATAACCTAAACTGGGGCTACTGCTTAGGATGCTCATGTAGTACTCGATGTTGCTTAGGCTTCCTCACAGCATGGCAGCCGAGAGTGCCACATATGAGTATCCCAAAGAACAAAAGAGAAACTGTATTGCCTTCCACAACTTGGGCTCAGTCTGTTAGTTACAAGCAAGTTACAAGTCCAGCCAGATTCAAGAGAAAGGGTATTAGACCTCACCCCTCTCTGGGGAACTGGCATGGTTCAAGCATGGAAAATTGTATTGTGGCTGTTTTGGGAAACTATAACTAGCCACATCAGTTTTTCAGTGCATATTAGCAACTAATTTTTGAAAGTTAAACCCTCTATAGGTTAAACCAAATATATCTGTAGGTAGCCACAGTCACTGTTTTCTAAATTCTGTTCTATACATAAGCAAGAAGTCAGTATCCAGAAAATGTGTCCAAGGACATGGAATTAAGGAGTCCTTCCAAATGGCTATTTGAGGGCACTCAAATAGTGGTCTGTTAAGGACGTCCTGAAATCCACGAGTGGGCTGTTTGGAGACAATTAGAGAAGAAGACAGATATGCAAATAAACGTGTAACATGCAATGAGCACTGTGCTAGAAGGATGTGCCAGAGGTTATGAGAGAACATAGGCGGCCATCGAGTAGAGGGTGATGAGAAAGTACCAGAAGCTTTCTGAAACAGAGCTGATGCCCAGCTGTGATTTAACTGGGTAAAAAAAAAGAAAAAAAACTTAACCAGGCAAAGATAATGTACAAAGACAAAGAAATGAGAATATGATTCATTACTAAATAACTACATGTCCTTCAGGTGAATCAAATTATAAGATAACTTAGGAGTAGTAGGGCAGTTATTACCTGAAATGATAGGAAAGGAACAGGAAGGCCTGGATTATAGCATTCCAGTGTAAGAAAAGAATGATTTTGGGGTAGAGTTTGAGGTTATCATCATATCTAGAAGCTGGTAAAGCTGAATTTGTCTTTGGTGAAAATTATGAATTATCATCATCTTTTTTTTTTTTTTTTTTTTTTGCATCAGCCTCACTTGCTCATTTGAGCTCAGCAAGTTCTCTATTAGTTGTTATTCCATCCTTTCTCTGAATGATCTGTCTGCACTTCCATTGCTTTCTTTGGTTTCTAAATCAATTTGCACTTAAAACAAAAACGAAACCAAAACAAAACAAAACCTCTAGGTCTTACTTTTTTGTAGTTAAACACTAGTAATGAGAGAAGGGAGGTATTTTTCTTGAAACACCTGTGGTTGAGATGGAAAATACGGACTTTGTGATCATTAAATTATAGAGTGGGAAAAAAACAAAAACAAAAACAAAAACAAAACATGACACTTTAACTCCTGGGGGTACCTCAGAAAAGGGAACAGAATTTATTTCAGATGCATATGGAATAAAGCCCAAATAAGATATAGATATTAGTAAGTCTCCAGAACTAGATTTCTTTTAATAATAATCTCAACATCCTATTTTACTGTTTCATTAAGGTTATTATGTATTAAGGACCTTCTATTTTCTAGGTGGTAGAAGGAGAATAATGAACTCTATGATATATTTAAGCACAGGATCACAATTCTATAGTTATAAAACTGTGGACCAGATATTTCATATTCAGAATAGTTTATATTTTATAAGGGCAGTACAATGCATGTATTATTATTGCATCTGTGCCACAAATATATATTAATATTATTGCATTGAAATAAATGAGTAACTATAGTAGGCAGGACATAAATAGCTATACATAATTTATCACTTTAGGTAAGAATTTTGTTGCCTGATAATTTCAGACACCCAATTTAAGAAGAAAAAATTTGATTTCAGCGTTTTTGAATTTAGAATTCAAGTATAAATAATTGTAGATTTGTATTATATAATATTCAGTAAGACTGAATTATAGAAGATGTGTGAAAGAAGCAAAGAGAGGAGTCGGAAGGACTAGTCAGCAAACACTTGACCATTTCTTGACCAAAGAAGTAAGTTGCTAATAAAAATAATACCATAACACAGAGCAGCTTGTGTATTAGGCACTTTATAACATGATCATATGAGGTAGACAGTTTTATCCGTATTACAAATAAAGAAACTAGGTTTAGAATGTTTACTTTGCCCAGGACTAGACAAGGTTTGAACTGCTTCCTGTCCAATTCCAAAGACTGAGCACTTTGTACTAATACCATATTGCTTCCCAAACACTTCATTTTGTTTTTTAACACCTCAGCTTATTAAGAAATTCTCAAGCTGAAGTAATATCTTCTTCCCTGTAAGCTCCATTTATATACATTGATCAGTAAGCAGCTTGTGAAGCTACACATAGTAAATCTAATTTTGATATACCTATCAGCTTTTCTTTATAAAGATAATGTCCCTCTATCAATATCCACAATGTGATAGAGTGCATTTTTTTATTATTGTGTTATGTTAGTCAGCACACAGTACATCATTACTCTTTGATGTAGTGTTCCACGCTCCATTGTGTACGTGTAACACCCAGTGCTCCATGCGTTCTTGGCTACAATTCTTCATCCCCTGCCCCCATGTGTGATTGTTCAGTATCTCTCACAAAAGACGTAGATTGTTTTCCTAACTCCTCACTATTCCATATCTTGCTTTGACTAATACAATAATGTCACATCTTAAGCCTATACATTAAGAGGACTAGGCATTTCCCATTTGCTCTCTTCCTATTGCCATGAGAAGAGCTTCTCTAGGTAGCTATTGAGCCCTTAGTCGGAGTTCTGTAAACACATGGGCAGTGCAAACCTCAAGGCCAATCCCAATTCCACCCAAGCTTGGTACAGAGCCCCCAGTGAGCCTAGATTAGCAAACCTCTAGCCTAACAAAAACACGTGAATTGTCTCATATTGTATGATAATAATATTTTGCGATTGTTTGTTAAGCAACATTATTATACCAGTAACAAGCCAGTGTCCAGGATCAGGGCCCACATAAACATGGTTTTCCTCAACTGTTCTTCGTTCATCATGATTCCCATTTCACTATTTACTCTAGTTGTTCTCTCATAAAACCACTCCAGTTGTCCAAGCACCCATCTGAAGTGTGGCACAATGATCTTGAGGCGCATTATATCAGATGAAAGTTGACTGGTGCAAAGATACAGCATTATTATATCATTTGTAATAATGCTTCTTACTTTACTTCTACATCATCCTACCATGTGATTTTTTTTTTTTTAAGATTTGATTTATTTATTTGAGAGAGAGGGAGAGACAGAGATGGTGAGAGAGAACATGAATAGGGAGGAACAGGGGAAGCAGGCTCCCTGCTGAATGGGGAGCCCAGTGGTGCAGGGTTCCATCAAGGACCCTGGGATGATGACCTTAGCCCAAGGCAGAGGCTTAACCGACTGAAGCACCCAGAAGCCCATACCATGTTGTTTTATTAAGTGGCTATGTCACATTATTGGGTTTTATTGAATTTGTTTTCTACTGGAAACCTAGGTTCTCCCTAAATGAACTTCTGTCAAGCCAGTTCTAACACCATCCTGCATCGTTGCAATTGATTTTTTTAACCTAAATGCAGACATGTACATTTATCTCTGTGACATTTCACCTTGTTGTTTAGGCCTTCTTTTGTTGATTTGGAACTACTTTTTTGAATACTAATTTTTAAAATCAGAATAGTAGCTATACATCTTAGCATATCTTGTATTTCTTTATCAAGTACCTTTCAAAAAAAATTTTTTTTAGAAAACAGAGTACCAAGGACACAGCTCAGTAGCAACCTTTAAATTGACATTGACCACTAATTAAAATTCTGTGAGAATAGTTATAAACAGCCACAAATCTACTTGGCAGGACTGTCAGGCAGCTTAGAAACTATTCACAAAGAAATTATGTAGTATTTTAAAACTACTCATTCATTTACTCAACAAGCATTCATTGTCACTATTCTGCACATATGTATTCAAAGCAAATAAGGCAGAGCCTGGATATCTATTTATACACAATTACTGCAGTTTTGTGTGTGTGTTGTTGTTGTTGTTTTGTTTTTGGGTTTTTGTTTTGTTTTTTTACAAAACATGATCCTGGACTTCTGTATAAGAATCACCTGCAAATGAAATAGATCTTGGGGCCCCTGCTGAGGACAGCTGATTTAGAATCTGAAGAGTGGGGGCTCAGGAATCTGTATGTTTGGTACAGTATCCTTCTGATCTTATGCACATTAGCTACTGAGAGCCACTGTGCTAAAGGAAGAGACAGATTTTACATTCTGGAACAATCACAGCTGATCTACATGAAAATGTCCACAAGGTCTTACAGAGGGCAAGTGGGAAGAGGTAACATCTTAACTGGTTAACACTTTAATAAGAAGCCAACTGCTGAGCTAGATCCCAAAAGGACAGTGGATACCTTCTTAGGTGAAGAAGTAGAGGAAGTCCATTTAAACAGAAGGATGCCATGGTTGGAGGCATGGGACCATGAATGGAGACATGAAGTGGGAGACTCCACTTCATGGAGTCATGAATTGTATACACTCCATGTATGTTGGAGTGTGGGGTTTGGTAATTACAATGTAGATAGAAAAGGGATTTGTATGGCATACTAAAGAATTAGTATTCACAGTCAGGATTAGAGAAAAGAGAAACATGAAAATACACAATTACAATTCAGTTCATAGCATGCCACTATGGTGGTATACAAAAACACAGCCTCACCTGATTTAAGTTATATTTTGAGAGTTTTTGGAAGAATGTGGCTTTGTTTCCTCACATAAAAAAAATTATCAAAACAGAATCAGTTACTAATTCATATATTCTTTACCCAGACTTTGTTTTATTTATTTAAATTTCCAAAATCTGGTGCATGAAAGCAATCCTTTAATAAGTAAAACCTTCTTCTGGAACATTATACAACAGAGGTGAGATTCCATTTATGTTTGAGTGGGGAGAACATAAATCAGCATTAACACATAGCCATAATGCAGCTTGCACCAATGAATTCAGTCTCAAAGTCAACTAGATTAGAGTATTGAAATAATTAGAAATTATGCTGATGTTTATAGCACTGAAATCTTACTGATACTCATAAATTATGATCCAGCCAAAAAGATAATGTGTATACAGTTGGAATTATGTCATTTCAAACTAGGGTTCAGTAGCTTCTGTGTACTTATACCAAGAGCATGTAACAGTTCATTTAATAATGTCATGTATCACTGAGCCTAATTAATCAGTCAGTTGAAGGTCTTATTTATAGAAAATAATTGCTATGTTCTAGTGATAATTCCATGAAATAAAAGAGAAGATTAATGTTTTTGTTATAAAATTGCTCACCCTTCACTTATGTAATAAAGGGTCAAAGTAAGCAAAAAAATACAAGCCGAATTGGAAACAAATAATTAAAGGGTGTCTATAAAAAGAGGCCATTTTCAGACATGTATGTGCAGTGTTGAATCCAGATCAGCAAAAATATATTTAATGCATTTCTCTCTCATTTGGAACATAAGCTTGCACTCCTAAAACACCTATTTTCTATACAGTAGATGATTGCAAAGCTGATCATAATTCTATACTCGATGTCTTATATAGATCATCTACCTTGATCATTAACCTATGAGCAGAACAAATATGTCACTCCCCTCAAGAATAATCAGACTGTTTTTCATCTTGTGGACATTAAATTCCATCAGCTGAAACTTAAGAGGGCATGTATGGTTATTTCCTGTTTCAGAGTATTTCAAGAAGATGGAATCTCCTTCAGCATTGCAACCATTATGAATATGAAAAAGAGAAGCTTTATGTCTATGACTTTATTGATTGGACAATTACCCATTATTAATATTTAACAAATGCCTGCTATGTACTAGGCAATAATCATGGGGCTGTCACAGGTTTTCTCATTAATACTTGAGGTAAATATTATCATTTCCATATTAAAGGTGAAGAAATTGAAGTTCAGAGAGATTAAATGATTTGTCCAAGATGACACACTCTATAAAAATGGAAAATAGCGGTTTTCAATGTTAAGTTCAAATACTTCTCTTTCTATATTCTGTGTTATCATTTTTAGAAGAAATCCTTGTTTTCCTCCAAATGGATTAGGGAATGGACTGTGAACTTTTTCTGACTCATAATGAGCTACCTTTGAGTGAGAGACTTATATCTTTTACTTCTCAAAACAAATTGGCCAAGATAACTGCAGAAGGTTATTATGTTATCTCTCTCTCCATCCATCCATCCATCCATCCATCCATCCATCCATCCATGTTTAATGTAGTTTTTTTTTTTTGTTTGTTTGTTTGTTTGTTTTTATTTGACAGAGAGAGATCACAAGTAGGCAGAGAGGCAGGCAGAGAGAGAAAGAGGAGGAAGCAGGCTCCCTGCTGAGCAGAGAGCTCGATGCGGGACTCGATCCCAGGACCCTGAGATCATGACCTGAGCCGAAGGCAGCAGCTTAACCCACTGAGCCACCCAGGCGCCCCTGTTTAATGTAGTTTACTAGTTATTTTTGGAAGACACAAATTTATATTCTATTTATACTATAGTATATATTTACACTATATATTCTGTGTGTACGCAAAACAGCTGCCTATAACACAATGCTATTGACTGAACAGAATGAATGAATGAAGAAATGAATGAATGAATGAATTTCTAAAATATTTTAAAACTATTCATCCAATCTTGATGGAATTCCAAAGATACTTTAAAAATATATATGTATCTAAAGCATTGATCTTTTCCTTTGTTAGAACTCTGAAAACTTGATATTAGAGCAGGGAAAAGGGTATTTGCATTTTAGTTGAACAGGTACACATAAAAAGGAATGTATTTCATGTAATATTTTTGAGCACACACACACACAGAATGATCAACATATTTCAAATTTTAAAATATTTTAGGGTCATCTGGGTGGCTTAGTTGGTTAAACATCTGACTCTTGATCCCAGTCAGGTCTTGATCTCAGGATCATCAGTTCAAGCCCTGTATTGGGCTCCATGCTGAACATGGAGCTTAATTTAAAATATATATTTATGACATATATAGTTTTAAGAGAATTTTATTTCTTTAATATTTGTTTTGATTATTTCTGTATTAATAATGTATAAGTTTGTCTCATATGGTTTCTTTTTACACAAGTTTTTATTTACTAATGAAAGCAATGATAGTGATTTCCCAACTAAGCAAATGATCCTATATGTGAGCACTAATTTCTAGTATCAGAAAGATTAGCTTGTATGTTTTAATTCTCCAGTTTCCTTCAGAATAAAGTCCAATTTCTAAATGGAAAAATTCTTGAATGGAAAATGAAATGTATAAGATATGAACACATAATGGTGCTTAAGTAATGTAAGCTATACCTTTTTCATATTTAAATCTATTAATCCCAATGTTATTGCTATTTGTGATTTTAATCTCCAAGCATGAAATTAAGAATTTTAAACTATGCATAGAAGGATTCACTCATAATTAGCAGTTATAGTATATGTTTTCTTTCCTATGTTTTTCCTTATGACTTGATATATCATAATTGTTTTATATTTACCTATTCTAATAATAATTCAGAGTATTTCATTTCTAAACCCTTGAAATTAATTGGTAGCAGCCCAGTTAATATTATGAGTCTTCATTTCTAACTACTGTAGTATTAATCACGACAGTGGATTCAGAGACCACCAGTCATTTGTGCAATTTAGTAATAAAATTCAAGTACATTTGGTTGCTTTTCAAAATGTACCAGTATGCTGTGATCATAATCTACTTGCTAGGTTTACAAGTTGCTTTGTAAGTAGCACTTTCATGGAACTTTATGAAATTTAACAGAAGGCTTTGATCACCATGTAAGTGGATATAAAAATAAGGAACTACCAATTTGTAATTTGAGGATGGAAGCTGGGCTGAAAACTTACCTTTACTTGACAAATATTTCTGGAACTACAGCATAAACGCACACCATAACTTATTTCAGCGTAAATGCTTAGGAGAGCAAATTTAAAGAGAGTTTACTTGCATGCTAAAAATAGCTGGGGGAGCATGATCTCAGGGTCATGAGATCCAGCCCCATGTCTGGCTCTATGCTGGGTATGGAGACTGCTTAAGATTCTCTCTATCCCTCTGCCCTTTGCCCCCCTGCTCACACGCTCATCCTAAAAAAATGGTAGTTATAAAATAATAATTCCTATTAATACATTAATCAAGTCCTTTATCCCCTTTTCTAAAATATTATTTTGTAGTTTTTACTTTTCTTCAATTGAGAAAATAATGAATGAAGCTTTAGTTAAGATTCATCTTCATCTAGTTGTACAGCTTCATAGACACAAACCTTCAGTCTACTCAAGCATCAAAAAGAAGTTGAGATGAAAGACCACACAGCATAAACTAAGTGCAGCCCGAACTCACGAATGCGAGCGCTTTCATCTTCGGATGACCACAACAAACCGTGGTGTATTCTTAAAGTGTTTAATTACCTCTCGTGATTTTTTTTAAAGATTCTATTTATTTATTTGACAGAGATTACACGCAGACAGAAAGGCAGGAAGGGGCATGGGGAAACACACTCCCCGCTGAGCAGAGCACAGGATGCGGGGCTCCATCCCAGGACCCTGGGATCATGACCTGAGCTGAAGGCAGAGTCTTTAACCCACTGAGCCACCCAGGTGCCCCTCTCTGGTGATTTTTATGTCTTACCAAAAGATCAGGCAAAAATTAAACAAAGTGTGGATCTTTTATTAAGTGCATCCTCTATTTTTCCCTCACTTGTACCAGTCTGGTTTGGTTACTTGAACAACCCTTATACAGCAGTGTTCTCATTTATATTATGGCCAGTGTCTGTCTTTGTAACAACTGAAGGTCCAAGTATTTCCTTGACAAGCTTGGTTAGTCTCAGTGAGTCCCAGCTAGGCAGCTCCACCATCCGTGTGGCTTCTCCTGCCACAGGGCCATGAACACCAACTGCTAGATTGTGAAGCCCTAGAGAAACTAAGGGTTGTTACGTCACAGGTGCTGGGGAAACAGCTAGATTATGGTGACGATATTATTTGGTTTCCTGGACTCCACTTTTCATCCTAACTTTTTCTATTGTGTTCACTGCTGTTTCATTAGTTGTCTGAGGGAATTGCTATTGGTCTGTTTGGGATAAAATACTCTTCTATCCATCAAAAAAGAATTGGAATTTTCCATCTCTGATTTTTTTACTATTTTTACAAATGACCATTAATAAATTAATCAGATATTTCCCTGCCTCCTTTTACTCCGCTTATGTATATGTTATTTTCCCAAATATTTATTAATGCCTATGGGTCTTGATATCAAAAAGCAAAAATTTGTGGAGAATTTTACTAACAACTAGATATTGTTTAATGAGTCATTGCAGCTAACATGATTTTATATATGTGCCAGTTCTTAGGAAAATTTCATCTGCTATAACCACCAGAGTAATTAAGTTCCAAATCACCAATAATTATCATTTTAATTAACACTTCCACAATTGTCACAATGTATTTAGATACCTTGATAGCTATATATTTTCTAAATATAAATATAAGAATCACAGTGAACCAAAAATTAAATAACCAGGTTGTGTTTATACTAAATTTATTTGTCTGCTTTTACTCACATTATTACACAACAGAAAAATGAAACTAATGTAATGAAACAGTAGCTTTCTGAAATAATGGCATGAAAAGCTTAGAGCCAACACTACAGTTTACTTTCTCTAGCCAAATCATATATGTTTTAAGTTGAAAAATAATGTAACAATATATTAAAATCACAGATGAACTGTCAGTTACACTACTTTTAAACTTTTAATCTGAATTTCATTCATATCAGAAAATAACGTGTTTCTTTTTTCACTGCTCCCATTGCTGTCAATATAAATAGACATCCCTTCTGAAGCATATACAAAGTTTTATAAAGATATTTATAGCAAAATGTTCTAAATTATTCATGTTCAAACACAATCATGTCTTCTTGAATTCTTTTGCTCAATCACTTATTCATTCAACAAATATTTACTGGATGTCTGTTCATTTTTAAGGTCTGCTTTAATTGCCAACTATATTATCGGTTATAGCTTATTAGTAAAGAGATCCACAATTCAGTGGCCCAAATAAGAGAAAAGTTTATGTCCCTCACACATAATAAAAATGGGTAAATAGGTGGGTTCTGCTCCATGACACCATTTAGGGATCCAGGCTAGTGGAATGCTATCTTATTTTAGACTGCTGTCACAGAATATCATACATGGTGTGGCTTATAAAACAAAGACTTATTTCCTGCAATCCTGGAGGCTGGAAGTCCGAGGTCAGAGTACCAGCATGGTTGGATTCTGATGAGAAGTCTCTTACAGATTGCAGACCTCCATCCTCTTGTATCTGCACATGGTAGTAAGAGAACAAGAGAGCTCTCTGGTGTCCCCTTTTTAAGGGCACTAATCTTATTCATAAGGGTTCCACACACTCATGATCTAATTACTTCCTAAAGTCCCCACCTCCTAATACAATAACATGGGGGTTAAGATTTCAACGTATAAATCTGGGGAGACAAAAAGATTTAGTTCACCACACCATCACTGGCTCTAATCATTCACACTTCCAGTCAGTTACATAAAGGTTGAAAAGAAGTAGAGGACAAAGGACTTTACTTTTATGCAAATCATTAAAAAATTTTTACATATCATTCTGTACCTGCCCACCTTCCAATATAAGGGAGACTTATAAGGGAGTCTAGGAAATGTAGTCCGGAAGTGGTCAGTCTCTCTTACGGAAGAAAAGACAAATGGATTTCGGAGGGGAACAACTAGAAGTCTTCTATGTCCAGCCCTCTAGTCTTACAAATACGAGTGAATACCCTTCTTCTCATTAAAACAAAGATGCCTACTTTCTACCCAACAGAAGAAATCCAAGTTCAATTCCAATTACTGCAACCGCTGAAAATCCAGGATCTCTGGGAAATATACAGACTTACATATTAGGTCCGGATTCTTTGAAGTCCGGCAACCTGTAAATGACAAAGAGATTAATGTTCCTGCTCTCAACTTTCTTCCCCATAATACCCAATATAAAGTGGCGGTAAAGGAACAGTCATCATAATAGAAACTTCTGTTGGGAAACACTGATGGTCCATAGACAACAAAAATGATAAAATCTTGACAAGCTAAGACACCTAAACAACAACATTGAAATAATATATTGGTTAGTGCATCCGGCAGCCTTGGTTTTCTTTTATGGAGGTTGTACCAGATTTCCTAGAAGATTCTTCTTTATCCTAATTGATAAGTGGTCTTATCCATAGCCACACCTGAATTGAGCCAAAAATAGCATGCCCTTTTTAGGGAGTTCAAATTTTATGGCATGCTTCCCGATTGTACATGTTCAGGGAAGTGAAGATTGTTTTAGGGATCATATATGAGAGTAAAATCTAATGGGATGAGATGAGGGCATTTTTGAGCAGCATTCATTATCTCCTCCTATTGGAATACAGGAACAGCTGATTTCTCTAATCCTGTTAAGCCCCAAATTTCTGAACATTCTCTCATTTTAAATTACAGAACTGACACATAAATCAGGCAGAGATCATTTCTCTTAGCAAAAGTTCTATTCACTTTTGTTTCTCCTGGAAAAATGGCCCATTCTTCTTTAAGTTCATGACTTTTGTAAACCTTTCTAAAGGCAGCAGGATTCTGAACAACTGAGCTTTGTTCAGCTTTTTTCCTGTAGTGTCAAAATATACGCAGACCTGCAGTCTACTGCTCCAAGTTTTCACAGGCAATGGCGTAACAAAGCTTATTTGCTCTCTACCTGGATGTATTTTTTTCCTTGCACTCTCCACCCTACCTATAAGATTATGCCCAATATTGGGGGATTTTAATGGCATTTCCACACTTCTATGTACTCCTTTCTTTGTTAGACTCAACTGTTGTAACAGAAAGAGTTAAGTTCAATGGCTCAAACAAGATAAAAAAAAAAAAAAATTCTCCCAACAATCCCTGAGATCGGCAGTGGTTTACAGTAAATCTACCCCAACAGGAACATTTAGAGACAAAAGCTCCTCCCATGTCACAGTCCACCACTTCCTAAGGCAGTCTTTCTTTGCGTGGTAGCTGCTAGATCATCACTTGGACTGCATGCTACCACCTGAGCAGGTGAGAGTGCACAGGTCCAAGATGAAGAGGTTGTCATAAAACTGGAAGTAACCCTCACTTCTGTGCACCTCCCATGTTTCCTGGCTTAGTCACAGGGCACATCTAGTTGTAAGCATAGCTGAGGAATGTATTCATTCACCGTTCAGCTTTTTGTCCACGCAACGTGTTTTCCTATGGAAGAAGTGAGAAGTCATATTTAGATGAGCAAAGGTATGGACTCTGGCAGAGTCCGCTATGATTATCATCTATTATTTTGCATCACCCATTATTTTACAAATGTCTTATATGTCCTACTTTCTCCTTTTCAGAGCAGCTGAAAGTTAAAACTCCTTCTTGGTGTGTATGTACCATTGATGACCCATAATAATTAGAGTTCTTTTCTCATGGTCTCTCTCACTATTTTCTTCTTCCTGTTGCTTATCTTCATCAATTAAAATTAAAATTGAAATACAGTGAGACACATAGTTGCACCACTAGATAGTGGAGCTAGTGGTCTTTATACAGCATGCTGGGAAACATAAGCACGCATTTTCAGGGAAAAATTATTGATTGGGATGAAGGGAGAGAGAAGCTGCTGTCGATGTCTTCATTTTCTCTTCATCCCTCTAAATGGGAACGAGGCTTCTTAAATCACATTCTCATGACTGCCATTTCTTGATCACCTGGGAATCAATGTAACAACTCTCAGGAATTTGCTACATATTAATGAGGGTTCTCAATTAGGTTATATCACTTCTATTAAGCGAAGGATGCGTAAGAAGGGATAAACATCCAGCCGATAGTCAATGGCCTTAGACTTATACAGTCCCAGAGATGGGAAGAAAAACATATTGCCATGCTTTTTTCCTAGACAGTTTGTGTATAAACATTCTGGGCAATGAGGTTTAGGTTCAGTAGCCTTCTTCTTTTATTTTTTCTCACTATTTTACACTAAAAATTGAATTAATGCATTATGAGTTGCCTCCCAGAAAGACAAAGAGAGCCAAACTTCTCTTTATTTCTCTTTTTCACCTCTAATACATAGACCTGTATTATCTGTTTTGCTTCTTTTTCCTTACTGTCAGTGAAATCTGAAGTGTTTAATATAATGAGACCTATGGGATTTCCCTGAGGGATAATGACAAGCACAGAATTTTAGGCTTTTGTGTCTTTCTTTCAACCTAACCCTTTGGTATCTGTGGCTTACCCTCAGTCCTTATACAATTTAGTATTTGATATTAAGCCATTTTTCTCACCACACTTTATATAATTAAGAGAAATTAGTAATCTTGACATAACTTACAAATTTATTATGTATGTAATATAAATCAGAAATTAAGATTCAAGCTGTAGATGTAAAATGAAGGAGCTTATTTGCAGGAAAAATACAGGGTCTCATAAATTATCAATGTGAGTATATTAATATAAGTAGCTACTGTTTATTCTGAGGACATCTCAGAAGCAAGTGGAATGGTCCCAGGATCAGGAAGTGGTCAACGGAGTTAAACAGTGCTAATGTAAACCAAAGACCACCTCTCCACGACTAGATTTGAAATGTCAAGGTACTGACAAGAGCTACGTTATTGGAGACAACAGATTGGTTGGACTGTCTTCAAAAACATATGTATAAAAGGAGAGGCAGCGAAAAGAATGAGCACTTGTCTCTTTTCAAGAAATTTTACCAGAAAGGGGCAGAGAAAGGGGTAGTCATATCCCTGTGTGGGGAAGTGAGGGTTGAGAGAGGACTTTTGGGGGATGAAATGCATGAATGCTAATGAGAATGGTGCCTTAAAGGGGAAAACGGTGCAGGACAGAGTGATGAGATCCGTAGTGAGAGAAGACTTGAAGCAACTTGAGTAAGAAATGGAGGAAGGACACCTAATTGTCAGTTATTGAAACAGGGAAGCATCTAGTAAAATATTAAAGATAAATCACTTATCTATTTGAGAAGGGCATGGACAGGCTGTGGAAGGGCTAGAGGGGCGTATAAATATAATTTCAGTGTTAGGAAGTGAAGATGAAGGGGATGCATATTTCTTAGGGTAACAGGGTTAAGAGCCATACACAATTGGGCAAATTGTCATCTTCTATAGCACTTTTTCTTGGAAATAGATCTTTATAACTTCCCTCTTGACAAATTTTAAAGTATTATACTTGTGTTTTAAGCAAAATTTGATTTATAAAATTGGAGGTTAGAGATAAAGAAGTTCTGAGGTGCCATGAGAAAATCATAGCACTCTTTGACAATAACCTGTATTTTTCTTCCTGAATTTTTTTTTTTTTTTTTTTTTTTTTTTTTTTTTTTTTTTTAGGATTGTGTTTGATGCCTAGAAGGTTCTCAGGATATTACTTTAGCACACATTTTGCTTTCAAATTCCATATGAGTTTCTGGGTTGATTCCTCCTGATTACAGTAGCATTGATTGCTGTCTAAATCTGTTGCAGTGTCCCTGAATACTATGACTACGGTCATGGAGTAAGTGAGGATGCCTATGACAGCTACGGTAAGACCTTTTCTTTACTAAATCTGTGAAATCAGAACATCCATCAGTCACTGACAACTCAGAAATTACTTCTTTCTACCCCCAGTTTTTACAGAAGTCCAGGCTAAACTGATTTATGTAATTCCAGGGTGAGGTCTGACATACAAGAGCCAGTACCAGAAACCTGGACAGATCAATTTTGATCGAAATTTCAAAAGCAATTAATCAAAATCATAGATCATTTTCAACAGCAACAGTGAACATTTTGAACAGTGTCTTATATGTTCCACTGTGTCCACTGTCTGACTCATTGATTTGCCAACAATGCTGTGTCTTTCCTGCCGTCACAAAGATCATTGAGGAGTAATATAGTCAAAATTTTCAAAACATTTAAGGGCTGAAACTGCGGCTTTCAGGTTATTTTCTTGTAGCTCTTAGAAGTGCCATATAACACTTGGCATAAGTATTAATAGTCAAAAACCATAAGAGACTCTTAACGTCACAAAACAAACTGAGGGTGGCTGGGGGGAGGGAGGTAGGGAAAGGGTGGTGGGGTTATGGACATTGGAGAGGGTATGTGCTATGGTGAGTGCTGTGAAGTGTGTAAACCTGGCGATTCACAGACCTGTACCCCTGGGGCTAATAATACATTATATGTTTATAAAAATAAAAAAAATTTAAAAAAAGAATAGTCAAGTAGCATGTCAGTCTATAAAATTAATTTCAAAAATACACTCTAATTAAAATACTACTTAATATTAATTTTAATTCGATTCAATAAGATGTATTGAGTATCCATGACATAACCCTATAGCATATCACTTTTGAAAGGTAGTCTCTTGCTCCTTAAAATACATATGCAATGTCACTGCTTGTCCATCTTGAAAAAGGACACTGATTTAAATGTTTTGGGCCCCAATTTTTATTGAAGTAATACCAAAGCCACTCCGTTCCTCTTTATGGGGAGCAGTAGAAGACATCACGAATGCTGTCTCTGGGTCCGCGGCTCCACGGTATGCAGGTGCGGCGCTATGCAGGTGCGGCGCTATGCAGGTGCGGCGCCTCCTGAGGGTGAAGGAAAGGTCCAGACCTCGGGAGGAAAGGAGGAAGTGTGCCCTCCTTGAAACTAGTTACCTAACTGACTCGCTTCTCCGGGTGGAGTATCACGAGGCCAAGCTCAGAAACAGGAGTAGACAAAATAGACAAATAACCCGTTCCCACGGTGACTGCCATCCATAAGCTGCTTACTTACATATATCTTCTCATTTATCTTTTATGATAAATTGAACTATTAACTGTTTTAACTCCATTTTGTAATGAGGAAACTAAACAACAGCGGTTAAGTCAATATGAGGGTACAGCTGTGGGACGCAGCTTCTGTTTTTAGAGTCTCATCGGTGTTTGGAATGCGATTAGTTGCTGCTACCACACACAAAGCACCTACCTATTAGGGCTCCATACTAAGCAATTTATAATGAGGATTAGGGATGATGGAAATAATCCTCATTAAGCACTCTGTGTATATCTACATAATCGAATCCCCACCAGAATCATACAAGGTACGCGCTGGTATCGTCATCGGAGCTTCACAAATAAGGAGCTGAGGCTCAGAGCTGGAAGTAACCTGCCTAAGTTAAACAATTCACAAAGGACAGCAAGAATGTGAATTCAAGCGTGTCTGGTTTCCTTGTTGGGAGTAGGGGCAGAGTTCAGTGGACCTAGCAAGAAAGAACAGGATCTGGTACTTAAAACCTAAGTTTATTCTAAAGGAAGGATGTTGAGCTTGGTGAGATTTCTCTGAATCCTGCCAGCTGCTCTCCCACTAATCTAAGGGGATGAAGGTCCTTGAGAGTATTTTACAGGAAAAAATAAAGAATTAACCCAAAATGAGCACTAGACTCACTCTCTCTCAGACTCCAGCTTCTCCAGCACCAATCAAATGAACATAATTTCCCTGCTGTGAGAGACAGGGATATTCTCCAAAATAATGGAAACGTATTTTCAGGTTATTTCACAGAAAAAATAAGCGATGGACAAGTTCGCACAGGTCTGCCTTAGTTGCTGCAGCATTCTCTTAGTTCAAAGGTGCAATGAGTAAATCTGCATTGTTGCAAGGATATTCCTAATTAAATAGGAATCAAGGGGTGCCTGGGTGGTTCAGTAGGTTAAGCATCTGACTTCGGCTCAGGTCATGATCTCAGGGTCCTGGGTGGAGCCCTGAATTGGGTTCCCTGCTTCTCCCTCTGCCCCTCCCCCTGTTCTCTCTCTATCTCTCTCTAATAAATAAATGCAATTAAAAAAAAAAAGAAATAGGAATGAAGCCACATGCCTTGTATGATTACTTAGGATGACAAGTAAATAAGACACAACATGGGCCTTTCTTTAATTTATTCAACTGTGTGCATATAGGTATTTACAGGCTATTGGAATATGATGGCATACATAATAGACGTGTTCCCTTCCCGGTTCCTACTGTCTGTTGTTAAGAAACCTATGGCTACATATTAAAAAAAAACTGTGCCAGATTATAAGCCATGTGATAGAAGAGAAGGTCAGAGAACATTACTCATGTAACAAATATTTATTTAATGGCTAATATATGCAAGCTATTGTACTCAATCCTGGAGATACTGTGGTGAACAAACTCTTAAAACTCCCATTACTATTTATAAGTCACTGGGATTTTCATTTGCAAAATACGGTCATTGCTTTTTACACTTGCCACAATTTGAGGAAAAATCACTGCCATGAGCTTTACTTTATGGAATTACATGTTCTAAAATAAATGGATAATATCTGACAGTGTAGCTCATAATAAGAGATGTTTTCTGTTTCTAAGTACTTTTTTTTAATGTTATTGCCATGTAAGGTAATAGAAAAAAGTGTGTGAATATAAACTATTATCTTTTCGGATCTTTTAACGGACATCCTGGGACCATGGTCAGGAGGGTAGGGTCCACCTCTCTGATCTATGGGTCTTACATGATTCTATCTTGTTTCTTTGATTCTTCTCCTGCAGCAAAGTGTATAGACAAACAACAACCCCTTTTATTTTAAAAGCTACACCTGCCCATAAGCACAAGATTTCCTTCTGGGTCAAATTACAATTTACCAATAAGTACTTCTCAACATCCAGAAAGAGTTGACAAATTATTTTTAATAAGTAATGAGGAAAATGTCTGGTCAGAGAAAAAAAGATATTAAGTAGGAATTTTAAAATAATAACTTTTTTTATTTTACCTATTTTACTAACTAAAATGTCAGCCAAATTGGCCATATTCTTATTGTGGAAAGAATAGATACATGTACGTGGCTAAAAATAGATTGCTCTTTAGGGCCATGATCTTTTCTTTGGCCATTCAGATCTGTTGCCATTTTCTGACATTATTGAGCAAGCATCAATTCAAGAATACACTTCACATTCAAGGTGTTTTTATTCTTTATTTGAAAATATTGATATGTCAACACTCTATGCGTTCTAATTTAGGAAGCCCTTCTTGATTTTCCTGTCAGAAGGATAATTGTTCAGGACAGAATTTATTAAGTCATTCTATTGGGGTCAGAATGATATTCCAGGGGCTGAAGCAAGGACATCTAACTAATGTGTTGCAAGATTTTTTTCATGGTATAGATCTCAAAGGAAATGATATGTGTGCAGCACAATGGATTGAGAAAGAAGCTGCTCATGAGGCAGGTTTTCAACAGCCCAAGGTCACCCCACTGCCCCAGAGCCCTCTCAGCTCACTATGAATCATCTGTGGTACACATTTGACCATAAAATAGGGACTAGAGGGGCGCCTGGGTGGCTCAGTGGGTTAAGCCGCTGCCTTTGGCTCGGGTCATGATCTCAGGGTCCTGGGATCGAGTCCCGCATCGGGCTCTCTGCTCAGCGGAGAGCCTGCTTCCCTTCCTCTCTCTCTGCCTGCTTGTGATCTCTCTCTGTCAAATAAATAAATAAAATCTTTTAAAAAAAAATAGGGACCAGAGACTCTGAACAAAGGCAACTATGTTTTGAATGATGCATATGTGAAATAGTTTTTAGAATTTTTTTGCCACAGTGTTTCAAAATCAAAGCAGATACATAGTTCTGATTCACCTAAAAAAAATTTTTTTTCTTAAGCTAAAAATAGTACACATCTACTATAGAAATTTAAAATTTTTTTTCCTTAGGCTAAAAATAGTACACATTTACTATAGAAAATTTGCAAAAAAAAGGAATTTAAATCATCCTTAATTATGCTACTATATGTATTCATTCTTTACTTTTTGTTATATATTTTGCCAATTTTTTAATCCATCATGATACACATTTTATTTTAAAAGAGAACACAATGTAGACTGCTTTATAAAAATTCCTTTAAGATTTTCCTATCACTAAGTAAAGGTTTTCTTTTTCAGCTCTTAATCATTACAATTGACAAATGCAGAATTTAATATATTTTTCACATGTGCTATCAGAATTAACCACTAATATGATCAGTTGAAAAGGGATACTCCTTTTGTATAACCAAGAAATAACAACAATACTTGCAGTCAATCCACATAGTAATGAGATTTAAATTTTAAGAATTCTCATCCTCTCGTATATCTACAGACAATAGAAAAAGGGCCAAGTCAAAAGCTGAGAAACAGTGAGTGCCCAGCATCATCATCTTGAAATCTAATTAACAAATTAATATGCATTGTATACACTCAGATATTGGTATCAGGTTATTATGTGGAGGCAGCTTGAAGTACAGGCTTCGCGCTGATAGGTGCTGATAGGTTGCTCATCCTATCCTATCCTATGCAAAAGGACAGATGATGAAATTTAAATGTGCATGTGGACCAGTTATTTGGGGACTTACTCATCTCAAATACAGATGAATTTTTTTCATTAATTTTCCATACCTCACATAGTAGCTAATGTATTAACTAGCATCCACTTATAGCTTACCTTTGAAGAACCATTGTACAACCTTTCAAATCAGTAACATTTAAACCTTGCATCTCCACTTATTCATTCATTTCCATTCTAAATCAATAATTCCTCTCTTACATTTTGGTTGTATCCTGGGCGCAGATACTAAGTCTCAGTGGGATGACTGTATTATTTTTATAAAACAAATAGCCCCAATCGTCAGTTTCCTGGCCACAACCCAGATTTGGACAGTAAGTGAAGAGTGTTACAATAAGTTGCCTCTCCTGCTCCAGTTGGTGGAAAGAACTGTGGGGCTAACAGGTATCGGGAAAAGGAAGAAGGAATGCTCTTCAGGATAATCTGGTCTCGCGTTTGAAAGACTCATGGATGGACTCTTTCTTTTAGGATTCCTTTAGAAATGGTTTGAAATAAACCACCAGAAGTAAAAATCCAGTCATTCAGTGTGATTCCTCACTCTGAATCTTCACACATTGTGTTTTGTGTTTCACTAGATTAAAATTGTATTTGTCTCTTTCAGGCCCATAAGTCATGTTGAAGTGACAGATAATGTTGACCTCAATGAAAATCCTGCATCCTTTTGGTTGTAATCACAATTGGATTATTCAAGATATTTCCATACAATTTGATATTAAAGATTAAACTGTTCTTTCTTGAAGCATTATAAATATAAAATTTTAAACATTAAATCCTTTATATAGATGCTAGTACTAAAATACAACATAAATAATTTATATTCAATACTTAATGTATTAATATTTGTCAAATACTTCATTGATCTTTAATTTTATTAAGATTTAAATTTTATGTTTCTGATAACTTGAATTTATTTTTGGAACACAAATATTGGACTCACAGAAATCCAAATCAGTTTCTTCATTTTAAAAATATTTCTTAATTTATCAGAGTCATTATAATTGTTTTGGGTAAATCTAAATAGCTCATAATTCAATAAGCGTGCATTTTAAATATAGTGCCTAGATCAGCTTGGCTAAGCAATACTTCACACAGGAAACACCCTCTGAATTCTCTCTGAGACTGACAGCTAAGAATGGACGGCAATATTCTCTTCTCAGAGAAAAGAACTGTTTATTAAAATGTATTTAATGTACGAACTGAAGAGCTAATTACGCATCCATTCTTTAGTGGCATTTAAGATGACAGCTGTGTGGAAGCAAGGAGGATAATATTAATACACTGTCTTGAAATGAATGAAAGCAAAAAGAATTTTGTCCCATATTCCAGGGCATTTGAGTGCTTCACTTCAAGACGATTGCAGAACACAAAGCTCATTTTGTTTTCAGAGGCAGGAATGATTATTATCCCAGTATGAAAATAAGCCCTGCATTGATTAATCTGTGAAAACAGCAAAAGGAAAGGAAGCTAACTGACAGTCATGCCATCCATGTGATTCAAGAACAAATTCTGTCCATTTTTAATAGTATGTAGAAATATCAATTTGAGGAAATTGATTTTATAAATGAAGATAATCTTCTTAACATGGGAAAGAATTTACCAGACATTTTAAAAACTCATGTATCCTATGACTTATTTTTATTTTTCCTAGAACTTATTAATATTGAAGTTGTTACATGATAGGCTATTGAGAAAAATATCACTATGATTTATTCTATTTAACTTTTAATACAGATTTTTAAACTTTATTTTTAAAGTTATTAGATTTAAATTATTAGACTTTATTAGTCCTTTCTTTTGAAGGGCTAATGAAATGGTGCTTCTAAAGTATTTTAAAATTCACTTTTTAAATAAAGAATTTATTTATTTATTTGAGAGGGAGAGAGCACAAGTGAGGGGGAGAGACAGAGAGAGAAGCAGACTCCCTGCTGAGGAGGGAGCCCCTTGCAGGACTTGATTTCAGGACCCAGAGATCGGGACCTGAACTGAAGGCAGATGCTTAACCAGCCGAGCCACCCAGGTGCCACTAAAACTCACTTGTAAAATTAACTTAAGGCATAGTTAACTTTTTGGTCTTTCCTAATTCAGAGGTTGCAGTGAGATGGATATCTAATTCAACTAGTCTGGATAATAAATGTAGATTATGTTGTCTAGACAGACAATCAAAAGATCAGTGTCTTGCTACTCTATCTCTTCCAGTGTAACGGATGTATTACAGTTTCCATTCAGTTTTAGGCAAAACTGGAACTTGCTTTACAATATTTCAGATCAGAGATTGTTAACCTTAATGACACATTTTAGAACCACTTAGTTAATCTTGAAAAAAATATTAATGTCCTGTTACTACCCAAGATCAGCTTCATCACAGTCTTTGGAGATGAGAACTGGGGGCATCAGTTGAATAGCTTTCTAGGTGGTTGTTCTGTAAGCTAAAGTTGAGAACAAGTTTTAGATACATATCTGGGAGGTGATGAAAAGTGGCCTGTGATTTTAATATGAATGATCAAAACTGTGCCAGGCACCTGCGTTCTTAAAGGCACCACACAGAGTTCTGCAAAGGCTATCTTTTGGAACACTGGGTACTTTATAAGCAAATGTGATATCATAGGACCTGGCATTTTAAATTCATTTTTTAAAAAAACTGTAAGTTTGCATAATAGAAAATAGGATTTTTCCCCTTTTTGAACAATTGTGTGCTGAACATTTAAATCTCAAGTTTGACTTTGTCTAAAATTCACCCAACAGAGAGTTCACAAAAAATTACAGCTCACATGCATCTATCATTTCTCTTGTTTAGGCAATAAAACAAGCCATAGGAAAGTTCTTTTATCACTTTCTTTTCTGCTGAGTTAATGGTGCAATCATTTTAACTGATGGGGAGGGAAGAGTTCAGTGATTTACTGTCAGAATCTTGGGGTGTACAGATGATGTACAAAAAAGTAAATTCAGTATAATGATTTATATTTAGAATATACAAAAATGAGCTGTTTTTAAAACACAAAGTACAGAATATAAAATATAAAGCCGGAAAAACATTTTCTTGGCTACCTGGAAATAGACTAGGTAAGAAAAAATATATCCTGAAGGCATACAACCTTAGGGGGTCTTTATAAAATTTCCACAGTTCGGGTAGATTTTTATTTCTATTAATAGAGAGCATGAATTTTTAAAAGACAAAGATACATCGTTCTGAAATAAATGTGCAACATATTTATCAAATATGTCATAATTTATTGACTGATCCAATGGGAACTGATATATATATGGATTGCTGGAAAAAATGCCCGTTGAAAATGTAATTATGATTACTGATGACTAATATCAGTGTCTTTTTATAGATTACCTAGCTCTGCTGGTAACAAGATAGGCTGGGGGAGGGGGAGGATGGATCTAGAATACTTAGGTCAGTCTCTCTGGAGCCTGGCAACTGTGCAGGAACGTTCCAGGAGACGTCCCCTCAGGATCAGGAGAGTGCAGCAGCAGGTGACAGCTCCCCTGGAGGCTGTTGGCATTTGAAAATTCTACCAGGGATAGGTCCAGTCATGGGCAAAAGAGCTAAATTCAGGCTGATAAGAAGGATGGGAGAGCGAACAGACTAGGGTGAGTGCCCAGAGTTCGCCTAAATGTTGCAAGTCAGGACTACAACTCTCCACAAAACTGCCCTCACTTCACACTCCAGTCACAAATTTGGAAGACTCTAGGCCACCCTTTCTTCTGACCAGCTGGCTACAACTTTGGAGTTCCCACTACCCCCTCTGGTTTAATAACTTGCCAGAATGACTCACATAACTAAGGAAATGGCTCTAACTTAATGATTACTTATTAGAGCAAAAGGAAAGAATGCAGAATTAGGCAGAGAGAGAGAGACAGATACATAGAGCAAGGTCTGGGAGAGCCCCAAACATGAAGCTCTCAAAATCTTCAGGGTGGCACTATCCTCCTGGCGTACTGATGTGTAACCACATCCAAGGTGTTGCCAAGCTCATGCAAACCTCAGTGCCCAGAGTTTTTATTACAGCTTCTTTATGCAGCATGAACGACTGAATCATTTCCATCTCCAGACTCCTTTCTCTCTTCTCCAGATTGGGCTGGTATCATGCGGTTAATGCCCAAACCCTCTAATCTCCTGGTTGGCCTCTCAGGCATGACCAGGCCCCATCCTGAGTTGTCTCGTTGGCATGAACTACCAGGTGTGGTCAGAGGAGCCTATCATGAATAACAAGACTTTCCCATTACTCCAGGAAATGCCTGGAGTTTAGAGGTTACTTCACAGTAACTGGGGACAAAGGGTAGCCCAAATTTTTATTATACAGAGGCTGAGGTGAGAGTGCCTACTCAGGAAAGCCAGCAGAGACATGTTGAGGCAAAAAGCACAAGAGTCAGAGCCAGTCAAACAGCCAGGTTAACATTTTGCTACACTTAAAACCTGGTTTTCTGTAACTTCTGTAACTTGGTGTTGGTCTAAGAATGCACTCTGGGCTCATTTCTGGTCTCAAGTACAGAAATGACAGGTGTGGGGTGGAGTTAGGCAATCAAATTGCTACAAATTCAGTCTCTTCGTCTATGAAGCTACGTCACCATGCCTACCTCCTTCACTGAGTTGAAGGCATTATTGGAATTCTTAGAGAAGAGAATTATAAAATATCATTTTATATCATCATTCTTATTCTTCCATTTTTCTCATAAAGTCCACATGTATATTTTAAAAAGTCTATAGCTGAATTCTGCAGGTTTTTGATTGACTCCACATTTTATTTGACAATTGTAGAAGAATTTTTTCAATTCAAGTCAGAAAACCTCTTATATTGTGTTCAGTTATCATTCACCATTTTTTTCCTATACCTTCCATTTTGGAAATCCTTTCTCTAACTGGATTCTTTATCTCCTTTTTACTTAGACAAGATCTTAACTCTAAAGTAAGACGATAGGAACACATTTATTTTAAAATATTGAGAACCACTGGCCTTTATTATTCTATAGGTATAAGATATTACTCAGTAGAGACAAGAATAAAATATAAGGTTAAATTTTAGTTATGTGTATAATAGGTGATAACTAGAAATGAAAGGGTACAGAGTCATTATTAAATATGATAATGTGTAAAGTGTGTAAGGTAGGGGCTAAAACAGAGTAGACAATATAAAAATAGTACCACCTGCAAGGTATGGGTAATATACTAATCACAGCATATTTGAATTACAGTGATTCTTCCTCACATTGCCAATCATGGTGGCTGCATCTTGGAATACAGAAGCTAGTAAAAATCACTCGTTGTAAGCTAAACTATTCGGCATGCAATTCATGTAATTCTCAAGTTTGTTAGTCATTTTTTAAAAAATCTTCCTGGAGCTCACAATAGAAATAGCAGTAATTCCAATAACTTAAGCTTAGCCACACAAGATAAAATTGTGAAATCGTGTAATGATTTGGAAATTAGGTATATACATGATGTAAATTTGGAGATACTAAACAAGAGTATGTATAAGAATGGAGAAAGGTTAAGAAAAATGGCCCTAGAATTTCCATACCTAGACTGAAAAATAGAAACTGGAAGATGATTTAATTCTCAGGTTATAAAACCCAGCCATGGCTACAGACCCACATTTTATGAAGGTGAATTAAAGTTAATAGAGAGATGTCAAGTACCAACTAGTTAAGCCACAGATGTACTTCAGAATTTTACCCTCAAAAGTTTCTACAGCTTTCCTCATTATAGATGACTCAAATATTTATTGAATTGTCTTCCTGAATTTACCCATGAATATTTTCAATATGGAACACATTTTAAACAGTCATATTTGTTTCTTATGTCAACAAATGCACTTTGGAGTCAGTTGTTATTTATCTGTTTCATGGTCCAGGCAGCCAATGGGAAATACCTACTTTTGAAAACCTCTTCAGGACTTAATCTAAGAACTTCTTCAAAGACTAAAATGAATCTCACTGGTTTTGAGGAAGATGTTGGTATTTAGGACAAGTTCCCCAGGAGCCAAGAGAAACTCTTAAGAAGTCCCAAAAGACCCAGCTCATCTCTGGTTTTTTGGGATCACTACCAGAAGTCATCATTATCTTTCTTAAGATGAATCAAAATAAATGATCCAAAAAACTAATCCATAAACATTAGCTAGTTAAGGAAAATGTAAGCTTTTCTTCAATATATCAAGAAAAATGAAATCATTCACTTGCCAAAATATAACAGGTATCTAAAGTTTGGGTCTTTTGTACTTGAAACCTTTAAGTGGTTTGTTCTACTGATTTCTTCTACTAATGGGTCCATTTCCATGCAAAAACAGAGGACCTTCCTTCTGAGAAAAAGATTTTAAAATCTTAACCATACTAACACTCCTCTTATTTCAAGACCTAAGACATTTTTTTCAACGAGTATTGTAGAATACTTGTGCTTCAGATGATCACCAAAGTCATCAATTCTAAAATGAAGGTAGGGGTCAGATCATGTTAGGCTCTGGGTGGAATTTCTTACTAAGGAATTTGAACTTGAGCTTGAGTATGCTACCAGAGCAACTGAACAGACCTAATCAATCGTATTTAGAAAAGTCCCTCTGGCTAGAAGCTGGAGTAGAGTAGTATATATATACACACACACACAGACACACACACACACACACACACACACACACACACAAACTAGGGAATACATACATGTTTATATACATATACATGTATATACACACAGATACACATATTTTATAATGTATATAACATACATATTACAGCATATAAATATCTGATATACAATCATGGGAAGTCACACACACACACAAAAGAACTGGGTAGTCTGGGCAAAGATGAGAATGGCTTGCCATGGAATAGGGTTGGTAATGGATGGAAAGAAATGCATGAGTTAAATACATATTAAGGAAGAAAAAGCAAAGCTTAATGACTGGTTAGAGTGACTGGGCCAAGGTGAGAGGATGCCGAGGGTTTTAGATGAGTAACGAGGCAGTTTCTATGTAGTAGCTTCAGTCTCTGCAATAGGAAACTTGGGAAGAGCATTAAGTAATATGGAGAAAAAGATGAGTTTCGTTTTGGAAAAAGTTAACTTTGAAACACCTGAGGAGATGCCCCACAGGCAGCTAGATACGCACGTCAGAAGCTGAGAATGGTCTGTGACAATTAAAATTTGCCATCAGCGTGTAGATGAAGAAACTTGCCACTTGCCAAAGAAGTCTTTCAGTAAAAAAAGAGGAAGAACCAGAATTCAACTGCAAGCCTAGCTACAAGACCCCTGGGAGTCCTATTTGAAGTGAAGAGATCCGAGGGAGGGCTGTGGCTTCTTCAATGGGTACAAAATGAAGATGTAAAATATTTAAATAGAATTAATGCATTCAATAAATAATTACAAGTTCTGCCATGTGCATCACAAAATTCTAGAGTTGAGAAAAGCGTGCTTAGAAAGGCCTAGTCCTCTGTTAGTCTCTAGATGGATTATTCCAAGTGTTACTTTTTTCTAACAGGGAATATCTAATTAAAATTTTGAAGCAGTGACAAAAGCTGTAAGTGCTTTCCAGAAGGTGACTGAATTTCCTGAAAGCATAACTTTGGTGAACTCAAAGTTAACTCTTCTTGGAACAGAATTCACTAGGTTCATCTGTGCAAACAGATGCTCGTCATCCATATTTCCCCTTCAGTACTATAATGTTTTATCCTGTGTATCTTAAAACAATAAACTCTGCAATTACAACATAGTGGCAATACAAACTGTGTAGATAAAATTGTTGAACCATTAGGTTCCGATATCCCATTAATATTTTTAAATGTTCAGAACAGAGCAGACGATCTTTCTTTCTACCTTAGATGAACGAACACTTGCATTTGCACCTTAACAAATTCAGTTCAAGCAGCCCACACTCTTGTTAACAAAATTAAAGCTACATTCTCACTCATTTAGCTAATTAACTGTTGTTGGAATCACCAGTTATTATATAATTCAAGGGAATTAGAATAAATGAAGTCTTATTTTCCAGGCAAGAAAAGAAAAAAGAGAGTGGGAGTCAGGATCTTCTTTCAGATGAAGGGAGTGATGGAAAATGGTAAGACAATTACAGATAAAAATTTCGGGTCTTCTGGGGCACCTGGGTGGCTCAGTTGGTTGAGAAAAGACTCTTGATTTTGGCTCAGATCATGATCTCAAGGTTGTGAGACAGAGCCCCGCATAGGGCTCCGTGTTCAGTGGGGAGTCTGCTTGAAAGTCTCTCTTTCTGCCCCTCCTCACCTTCTAAAATAAATAAATAAATATATTTTTTTAAATTCTCAGTCTTCCAAATTCTGAGCTATAATTGTCTTATCTTTAAAAGGAAGATGACATTGGTACCTATCTTGCAGGAAAATTTTAAGTATTTGCTAATAACAGCATTGTGTTTGACCCTTGGAAGATGTGATAAGAATATTGATTCTCAGAAAAGATGGTTCTCATATAAGATTCTCATATAAGATGAGAATCTTATTTTCTTAATAGGATAGGTATTTAAAAATTAAATAAAGAAAACAGACATTGTCATAGTGAGTTACAACAGCAGAACACCTAACCTAACCTATTCTCTTTGGGAACAAATAACAATAAAACAACATAGAAGTATTGAAGAGTGTTTTTAAATAGAATGCTATTCCTTAGAGAGAAATCAGAAATTTAACCGAGACCAGCAAACAGAGAGGATGAGAGTCAGGTGAATTCTAATCAACCTTGTAAATGCTCTTATACGAGACACTACTTGTTTGTAATAATAGAGCTTAAATTGGGCTTCCTGCTTTAGTTGTGGTTTCTGCATACTGGCTTACAGTATACCAAAAATAAATAGCATGAGTTCTCCCTTTTTGTTGTGGTAAATTAAAAAACAATTTTTTAGACTCTTTTTCAGATCTCAGATATATAAACAACTAGCTGTGTAGGTCTCGCAAATTGGACATAAGAGCTGTGCCCTCAGTCATCCGCATGACATCCTATATCCTTTCAGAACTGATTCCTAAAATGAATGTACTCTGAAGGTGGCATTCTAAACCTACTTCTGGAAAAATAAAACACTGAAAGTTTACTTTGCATGTGTTTAAATAATGCTGATGTGTCCCAAATTTGTGCCTTGTTCCTATTTTTCAATTTCCCCACCAAGAACCCTAATGTTTATAGTATCTCTGGAAGAATCAGAAAACACAGTTTTGCAACTTTAAATATCATCCAGATTTTTCTCCCCCACTCTGAATGCCTCCCCCACAAAGTAGCTGGTTCTAGGGCAGGAGGGGGAGCACACTGAAAAATGCACACCACTAAATACATCTGACTGCCCTGAAAGCAGAGTACTTGAGATACAGAAGCTTTTGAAGTCACTACAGTAACATCGAATGCACAAGAGTTACCTGGGTAATTTACAAGCCTTCATCAAAGTAAGATGTTCCACAGTGATGCCTATCAGCATGTAATGGAGATACACTCTATGGAATTCTGTAAAATTGACTGAACTGGGAACAAAATAAGTCTAAGTAGAAAAACAAAACAAAACAAAACAAAAATCTAAAGGTGGAGTCATGTTTTTAAAAGAAATATTAATATATTTCAAATGCATGAAACACTATAATCTAATTACAAACAATGTGTCTCTGAATAAGAATTCTGTTGTACTTATTTCTCAGAACTGATTTCAAGATTCCTTTTAGTTAGTAACATCATCTATTCATATGTAGCTTACAAATATTTGTGGTGTTCTTCCTATGTGTCTGTCACCAAAGGGCTCTCTTTTTATAGGTCTTGGAATCCAGTTTAACAAGCCTGGGTGATACAAAATAATTAACATAAGAAAGTCTTCAAAGAAAGTGAGTTCTCTTAAATAGGTTAAACAGTACCTGAATTTTTAGTTACACTCTATATTTGCTCAGAAAATTACTTCCTTGAGATGATTAGATATTAGAGCTCAATCCAAGTTCTGTTGAATGATAGAAATTAGTACTTCCCTCCTCTAGGCTTTCCCCAGCATTTTCTTCAAATATCAATTATAAATATGTGCAATCTATGCAATTTCATAGTAGTTTTGTCCTGTGATCTCTAAAAATCCCTAAGTATCCTCATACTCAGGGCTTAGTACAATGACTAGCATATAGGAGATCTTTAGTAAAGGAAAAAAATATATTTAATGAATGCTTTATTTTCCTTCTTCCCTCCTTGTTTCATTAAAATGGTACATTAAAATCTGAATTGGGAAACCTAGAAATGGTGGGAATTTGATCAAGTCACTGAAGCTATTTCTCATATCCTCATTTTCTATTTCCAGATCCCCAATTTTATAAACCATCCCAGTAATTTCAACTTGGCAATTATTTTGCACATTCTCTGTGGGATAATTTGTTATCTAATTTGCTATTCCACATCCATAGTCTAGCTGGTGCTTCTCATATGACATAATGATATTGACAGCATCTTACATCCTTTATTATTTTCCAAGAAGACGAAGAAAGATTACTTCTAAATTTCATTGTCTGTAATGATTTTTAAAATGACATCCTATTACCATACCATGGGAATAGAAACCACTGTCAGGACTCCAAAATTTGTATGAATCCCTAAAATATATTATTCTATTTTATGTTATCTAATTTTATTTTATTTATTTTATCTTTTTAGAGAGAGAGAGTAAGGCGAGGGTACAGAAGGAGAGGGAAAAAGAGAACCAAGCAGGTTCCACACCCAGTGTGGAGCACAGTGCAGGGCTCCATCTCACAATCTAAAGACCATGACCTGAGCCAAAATCGAGAGTCAGTTGCTTAACTGACTGAGGTGCCTCTCCCTAAATATTTTAA
This sequence comes from Mustela erminea, assembly GCF_009829155.1. Classification (NCBI taxonomy): domain Eukaryota; kingdom Metazoa; phylum Chordata; class Mammalia; order Carnivora; family Mustelidae; genus Mustela; species Mustela erminea. Next base: position 104,339,489 of record NC_045617.1, on the reverse strand, counting down.
ATTCATCTTATCTGCTGAATAGTAGAGCTCAAAGAAGACAGGCAATTTCCTAATCTATTCTGGGGGCTTTATACTTCAAATTTTAGGGAATTCCCATCATAAGGACCAGATAATGATTTGTCTCTTCCTATGCTTAAGTTGTTCCCATGTGCTAGGTTCTACGATGGACTTACATTAGCACTTCTTTGGATTTCTAAGAATCACTTCTATCTCTAATACCATGGTGGAGAAATCCAATGACAGGCACTGAGGGGACTGGCTGACCATATAAGTAAGGCTCAATGACACTAGAAGATGATGAAGGAAAAAATTCCATTGAGTCAGTACTCTCCAGTCTAGATCCAAAGAAAAGAACTTCACTGAAAGAAGTTGGCTTGTATTATCATGTGGTAATTGTAAACATGTGACTATTTATAAACATTCTGATATTAGAAAAAATATAGACCAAGGAAATGTGGCACAAAAAGAAAATTAATACCTTTCCTGATCTCAATTCGCTATTATTATTGAGAATATGAATTAAGTGAAATAAATTCTTGATTCCTCTGTTAATGGTAAGGAATCTTAGAAAAATCTACAGTTTTCACCTGGGTAGGAATTCATTTTGGCTGCCTTTCTGGTTACAGTTATAGATTAGCAGTATTTCCCATTTCTAGCCTTCAGCAAGGAAGAAAGAACACAGTATGAATTTACATACAGAGAATTATAAGAGCACATTTTTGTGCAATGAGACTTGCTTTTGCACTTTTTTTTAATTGGATTCCACTATGATTGTTTCATGAAATCCAGTTGAGAAATACTTTTGTTATTTAGCTAACTAACCTCTTGAGTAAGAAGTCTGACTTTAAAATATATAATATTTCTAGTTATAAAGCTTCTAAAACTAATGTCAAATGTCTTCAGCTCAAATATTACTGTTTTGTCAGTAATGACAAAACAATTCAATGACTGGTTGTCATTGAAAGCTCTTTCTGTCTCACAATTCCGTCCGTCTGTCCTTCCTTCCTTCATCCTTTATTCATGCATACTTGGTGTTCAACCTTTTCTAGGCACTGCATTTTTTCCAGGCACTGAGAATACAGCAGAAAATAGTGACCGTCACCATTTTAATGCTAGCCAAAAGTTAGGAAATGAAAGGTTTTAGCCCATAAATTAGCTGCCCTAGAGCTTTAGATAAAGCCTAGTAAAGCTAATCAGTGGGTTCTTATCAAACAATGTGGTCTAGGGCAAGTCCCCAAGACTATGCAACTTTAAAAATTCTTTTTTTTTTAAGTGTCTTGTCCCCCCTTTCTAAGATTGACTGATTGATTGATTTAAGATTTATTTATTTATTTGGGAAAGAAAGAGCACACTGAAGGAGAGGGAGAACCAGACTCCCCACTGAGGAGGGAGCCTGACATGGGGCCCGACTCAGGACCCCATGATCATGACATGAGCCAAAGGCACCCACTTAACCAACTGAGCCACTCAGGTACCCCCCCAGTTTAAAAAATCTGATGAAACTGGGGTAGCTGTGACAGCTCCTGCTGTCATTCTGTTCATATTGTTGCACTATATTACAGAAACCAAGAACATTAAGCTTCTGAGAAAGGATCCAAGACTTCCATTCCCTGGGAAAACTTGAAACTTCTATTATCCCAGTTTCTAAATCCCATAGACTACAACCGGGTATCTCTAATACTCTAGAACAGAATAAAGCAAAAAGTATTACATTCCTTTTGTTAAAAACATGAATAAAATGGGGTAGATTTTACCACCAGAAGACAGGGGACATTGGTATATTCTTGATCATTCATAGTTAAAGTGTAAAATTCGTATTATATAAGGCTGAGAAGGCATTTGCTAGTTTTGCAAGCAGAATCCATTTTCCCTTCCAGTACATTTTTTAAAAAAGTTTTATTTAATTCCAATCGAGTAAATACAAAGAATTCTTTTCCACAATCTGTCTGCTAAGAAAGTCTAACAGCTTAGGGGTAAATTCCCATCCTTAAGAGATCACATCAGAAAGACCAACATCCACAATCTCCAGCCAAAAAAGACAGCAAGATCTAGAGCAGGGGTCTGTAAATCTTTTCTGTAAAAGCCCAGACTATATATCTTAGGCTTTGCAGACGTATGGTCTCTGTCACAGTTACTCAACTCTCTCTTTATAGAGTGAAAACAGCCATAGACAATATGCAGATAAATAAGCATGCCTGCATTTCCTAAAACTTTATTTTAAAAAAACAGACAGCTTGCCAGTGTGGTTCGCTGGCCATAGTTTCCCAGCCCCTGATCTAAGTCGATCAGTATTCTGAGAAAAGGCAGTATTTCCTACTTTTATTTAAGTTTTCATTTCTATTTTATGTCCTATCAAATACTGAAATAAACTTAAGCACATACCTTAAATAGCAAAGAGAAATTTTTCACTTATCAGATAATAATAATAAAGAAGTTCTGATGAAGAATATCCCCCCAAAAATATTTAAATGCAATTTTTTCCTATTTGATGGGCTTTTATTATTTTTCTATATTGCACATCACTATCCTCTGCCTTATGTATAGCATAGTGAGTGCAGCATAAATTTTAATTATTGTTCTTCCTTAATCTCCCTGAACTGTGTACAAAATATCCTTAGGGGCACTTGAACTCTTCAGGGACACATGCCCCATCTACATCAATTGGCCTCAGTCTGCAGTTTTATGTCCATTACCAGCACTATCCTTTATATCGGTTATCAGTGTCAGTGCATTTCTTTCTATCAATCTCTTTTTCTATGTCCGTACTTCCTCTCACCATAGTTCCACGAATGAAATCTGCTCTCAAATGAAAACTGAATTTGGATTGGAAGACCCAAATAACTTAGCTTCAGGAGTTACATAAGAAACCAACATAAACCCCATATTAAGTCCCTGGCCCTTTCAAGGAGGGCTACATTCCTTTTCTGGGGTCATAAACTTAATAAAGCCTATTTTCCACAACACTCAAAAGCTTGTTGGCTTGTTTCTTCTGTATGTTTTTTTTGTTTGTTTGTTTGGTTTGGTTTTTTTGTTGTTGTTGTTGTTGTTATTTTGTTTTTGGCTAGGTTCTAGAACATTCAGGTTACTGGAAATCTGACTAACAAGTGAATGAGTTTTCTTAATGTACAAATACCCCTTTATTTTCAAGGTATTTGTAAAAACTGATGTGAGCATACTCTTTTGTTGATTTTACTGCGTAAATTTACTCTGTTCCATATCCTGTCTATCTCTTACTAACTTTGTCTAAGAAAATTTAGCACAAGGACCTCACCCTGTCCCATTTACAAACCATCGAGGGGAGCACTGGAAAATAGCAAGCCCCAGGTCTCTTTTCTAATCATTTGGTTTGGGAGACAGAGAACAGGCATTAGTCATTTTTGGTTTTGTTTTATATTATTTTAAGATTTCCAGGCGATTCTCAAGTTACTCAAAGACTAGGAACCACTAGGTTATTTTAGAACTCTACTACAAAGGATAAAATGAGGAGCAGTTTACACTGTTACCCTCTTTCTTTTCTGTGGAACAAAAATTTTACACATAATAAATGTAGACTTATCCAGGGACTTTAACTTTCTCTTCTTTGAAGAATGCCTCACAAGTTTAATTCCACGTGGCTACATTTCAAAATATATACTTTTTTGATGATCTCACCATGTGGAAAAGGTAGTAAGGCTTTACCCATCAGTGTTGAGATCTTTTATTCTATTTTCCTTGGTCAACACTTACGTCTTAAATGACTGTTTTGGGTAACTGTGAAGCCACGTGAATGTTACTGTCTTTCTCTTGTTCATAGCACCAGAAGAATGGGCCACAACCCGCTCCAGCCTGAAGGCACCACCGCCAAGGTCAGCCAGAGGGGGATACAGGGAGCACCCCTATGGTAGATATTGAAGGTCCTTCTCACCCGTGACCTCACCTCAAAGACAATTCATAGCCTGTGGTCTCCACATAAACAGCAACAAGACAAGTAATAGTCCTTTTTTTTTTTCTATTCTAGGGATAACTGCTCATGATTTCTCCTATATATTTCTTGTATTTCCCCCTATACTGTTGGTGTGACATTGACCCTAGTATTATTTTACAAAACAGACTAAAAAAGACATTGGCAAGCATTGTCTATAAACCATTCAGTAGGATGATATTCTCTTGGTTGTTTTTCATTGTTGTGTGTAAACTTTTTTTCTTTTTTCTTTTTTCTTTTCTTTCTTTCTTTCTTTCTTTTTTCTTTTTTTTTTTTTTTTTAAGAAACAGCATGAATCTGTTAACAGATTTTGAGTCTCAATCATCTAGCAAAAACTTTGTTTAGGGTTGCTAAAAGGCTGTAATATGATTTTTGAACTAGCTGATAATAAAGTTGTAGATAAGATGTTTTAACCTGTCTTTTAATATCTGTCAGTTAGATGAAGATGTTCGATATTAAGTTTGTAAATTTAATTTTAAATGCTGTTTTAATGGAGTTGAAAACAAGCAGCTACTGTATGTATGTAGCTAACTGAATTTGTTCAGTGTTTTAACCTGTATTTGTTAAAAAAGAAAAAAAAACACACATAAAGTTCCATGTGTAAGCTACTCTAAATAGGAAACCAATTTGTCAAATATGTTTGCCATAACTTGTCAATAAAGCTGAAAACTTTTGTAAAAACTAAATTTGGAATTACTTGTTTTCTAGCTTTAAATGCCTGCTTTATTTCTTCTTCAAGAGATGCCTAAAATGTTTTCTATTTAAAAATTACAAAAATGAACCCAAGCTTGTTTTAAGATATTTGTGTAATACTTAAAAAATGTATTAATAACTTATGGTTGTTAAATAATTTAAAAGTTAACAAACTAAACTGTTACATGAATCATGGTTAGTAAACACTAATGTATAACATGTTAATGGAAAAAAATGGATTTAGAATAATAAATGGATTTTAAACTATCCTCTAAGCTTTATCTTGCTAAACACAAATTCTGATTGACTTGTTTGCATTAGCATGTCTCTCGTGAGAAAGAGTAATGGAGTATAAAGAGGTAAGATTACCACTTACCACTGTCTAAATGCCTAGTTCTTCAACCTTTGAGTTTCCCCGCACATTAAATATCCCATCCAACATGTAAGCATTGCGTAGATTCACTTTATTGTTTTCACTCAAAGGAGTGCGTGGACTTCATTTGCGTAGTTTATAACAATTTGTTTTGACAAACAAATCATCAGTGTCACTGGCCAGTTGTTGCTATTCAACCTCAAAAACTTTATTTGTAATTTTCAGTGCTAAATATCACCGCCCTTGAAGGCAGTTTAGAGGGCTGATATTTCTTTTGAGACTATCAGACTTGATGGCTGATGATTATTAAGGAAATATGTCGCAGGACTCAAAGGATGACTAAACGTTAAACAGGTAACACTAATAGTGACTCTGTAATTTTGCCTATGCAACAGTAATGTTAAATATTCTCAGTTATTAAGTTCCTGATAGTTAAAAAAGTAAACCTACAAAAACATAACAAATAGGTCTATAGGTTATTAAAACAACTAATTAACATTAACTAGAGGCACCAAAATTATTTTACAATATATAACCCTCAAGGCAATAAACAGAACTAAAATTAACAATAATAGTAATGCAACTCTTGCTAACATCAAACGTAAGCTAAATTTTGATGGAAAAAGAAAGCGAAAGACTTGATGGTAGGGATGAATGCCAAAACTGTTAATCTTTTAAATACAGTTTTTTTGTTTATGGTGGCTTTTGTCGATGTGATTGGTTTACTTTTTTGCTGCTAACCAGCTTAGGCATACTGCTGTTCAGTTTTTGCAGCTGGAGTTGCATGCTATAGTTTTATGAAGTGTGTGTCTGTCCTCAATTAAAATTGTAAATGTCTGCCTTGCAAAAATGCTGTCGAGTTATATTTAATTTTCTTTTTTTATTCTTTCTCACTATTTTAGGTATCCACAAGCAAAGAGCACATAAGTGAATAGCAGATGTGGTGGCTAACAAGGATAGAGGTAAGCTTATTTGTTATCCCCTCCAAGAAAGATAACCTGTTTACCCACATACAGCTGTGGCAGTGTGCGAAAACACCGAATGCCGCTTATTGAAACACTGCAAAGGTTTAGACTGTTGTCAAGGAACCGGAGGTATTTTTTTATCTTCTTCGAAATAAAGTGACGAACTTGGTGTTTATTTGGTGGGGCTTTCTGAGCTTACTCAGAAGCTTATCAAATGAAACGTGAATTACTAGTTAATCTTCAGCCTTTTTTCTTTGCTACGGATTACTCTCTATTAACTTTCCCTAATAGTACAAAAGAAGAGTATTCAAACTTTTACTCTGCAGTTTTAGGGAAAGAAATCACAACTGTTGACAGAGATGGAGGAAGGGGAAAAGGGAAGCCCGTAACTAACTGCTCACCTACCCTTTGTCAATGAGGGTTTATTAACATTAACATTTATTTAGTCAATAAAAAAATAACTAAACTTACCATTATTTTCCCCGGTTATGCCACCGGACTTAGTGATAAACTTCTTGTTTCTCATCTGCCGTTCTATTTGATTCAGCAAATATTTACTGAACTCAAAGCACTACTGAAAATTGAGACTTGATTTCTGTACACAAGGAGTAGAAAACTTGAGCCAGTACACTTCAGACTGAAAACAATGCAAGGGCAGTTATGAAGTCCACAGACTGAGCTGAAGCTCAGAAAATTTCAGTGGCTTTGCCATGACATTTGAAATATGGCTGAAGCCCCAAAGTTCTTGTGGACATGGTCCTTTTTCTTTTTACTATGCAATTATCTGTAATACCGCATAGCCTTCAACTAGCCCTCTAAGAACAGTATGAGAAAGCCTGGAGAGGTCCTAGCACCAGATGAGGAAGAGAGTGCCACCTAGCGAAGGGAATAGGTTGTCTCACTTCACGGAGTCCAAAAAGTTCCCAAAGTATTTCAGAGGAAAGCAGATCGATGGGCCCTGTGGTCCAGCTTCCTGAAGGCACAGAGTGAAAGCAAAGCCTAGAGAGGAATGGTCAAGTCAAGTGGTTGTCCTAGAGTGCTATGTTAAATTGTTCAGACTTTATGTGAAAAATTAAAGGAAGGCACTCTAGGTTTGAAGTAAACAGAGCTAAGGCAAATATCCCAGAGAACCATGGCAATCCACACATTTAGTAAATCTTATAATTACGAACTTCATCTGGGAGAACTTTTCTAAAATTCAAACTGTTAAAATAACTATCTAAAGCTGTATGAGCTTCAACTAATCAAGTCCCTTTGTGAAGCCACAGAATCAAAGTCAAAAGTTACAGAGAATACGGTTCGGAATTTTATTTATCAGTAACATTGCACATCTGATTTGACTCTTTAGAAATATTACTGTTTTTATAAACCAGGGGGAGAAAGAATCTCTAACCCAGAAGTCCTGTATATTATTCTTCTTTGAGACTTTTTCAAACAATAGGCTTGATCTTGTAAAGCAATGAAAGAGAAACCAGTCACTGTTACTCTTTTGATATATTAATCAGTGTGTTTTTGTGGCTGCTGAAACTATTTTATTGTTGCTGTTGTTTTATCACCTGTGGCTTTCTCACCATTCAGACTACACCTTTGAATGCATTAACTCAGGGCGGGGCTATCACAGCAAAAATACCAGTGCTGAGCAGAGAACAGAACATTCTTGGCTACTGAGATAAAAAGTTAAGAGTTTTTAAGCTCAAAAATATTGGTTTATGAGAAAGGGGATTTTGAGTTTCAGAGCTTGGATTTTTAGTAGATTTTAACCAGGACATAAACTTATGTGTTAACAGTAGATTTAGAAGTCTCCAAACAATCAACCAGTCAATGACTCATCCACCTTCCTCCATATATATTCTACAAGATAAATACTGTCCAAGTTGAGAAGAAAGCTCAAAAGGCAGCAATATCCAAGATATTAGTTTAAGATATTTGTATGGCCTAGAAAACGGGTTCTGTATATTGTATCAATTGTCCAACAAAAGCCTCAGGTAGGTTTGGAACACAGAAGGGACCGTTAGCTAAAGTAGAGGCTAGGGAGGCATCAGGCTTCACAGAGTTCCCCCACACCAGTGTATACCTGGTGCTAGCCTGCAGAAGAACGTTTCTACAGAACGTTTCTCCATGCTGGCAAGAGTGAGGCAGCTGTGGCAGGGACAGCCACACACACCACCGCCTCCGCAGGAAGAATGGGCAGGTGCAGTGGCGTCAGCACGGACCAGCGCTGACCCAGATGTGCATGTAGCGTAGATACGATGGGGAAGGGGACAGGATCCACTGCACCCCCCCCCCCCCCGACAAACTCCAAAACTAAAATCCAACCCTGGGAAAAAGAGATGGGGCAAAAATCAATCTCTGAGTTGATAAAGCAACTCCTGACCAAAATTAATTCATATTCAGCTGAGATTGTTTTTCTCCAATTGGCAGTCCAGAGACATAAGATTGAAATGAAGCTGAGATATAGAAAAATATAATTAAACATACACTGCAGTCGTTTATTGCATAACTTTGTTTGACTCTCAAGATAGTCCTAAGTGAATATAGTAGGTTTCTCTGGCAATGGGGAATGAGAGTTTGCGTAAGTTACTGGCCTTTCAGCAGAAACCTTTTATTAAAATGCAGACTGTTCAGAGCGGCCCTAGCTAACAGACATTGATTCGCCCAGGCAAAGGTTGCCTTCTTCTCTTGTCCATATCAGACAATGACGCCGGGTCCCAACATCTTCGCTTCATGACATCATGTCTGCTCTCACTAGTCCTGAAGTGCCGACTCCCAAAGATGGCAGCCAGGAGGCTAGACCTACTGATCTGCAAATGTCCTCAAGTGGGACATTCACCTCTGCAAGTCATACAAACTTGCATGGCAAATCAAGGTTCCTAAATTACAGCGCATTCCGTGCATCGGCAGCTTGAAGTTATTCGGGTGTATGGTCTATGCATTTATTCAGATAATGCTGTAATTCTTGGTACACTGATGATTCTGTGACAACTGGGAACTGTTGTTCACCAAGATATAAAAGGCAGCTGGTCTGGACACTAAACAAAGTATTGTAAATAGTACTAATAACATTAATATGTAAGAAAGTCTTTGCGCCTGCTATTTGTCCAATAAAAAGTTTTACTACACTCAAGTATCATTAAATTAGAATCAATCTGATGCCACCTAAGAACTTTTAGGTGTTATTTGTAACATTTAGATCTTTTCACTTTCAGTATATTAATGGAATTGAAGCCATTTAACTTAGTAACAATGGAAGCACTAATAGTTTTTAAGTAAATATGGCACAAAATAACATATTAAAGGTTCCCATGAATTCTTCTAAGGGAAATAGTTTTTTCCCAAGCTGTATCATTAAGACATTAATCTTGTGCCTTTATTTCTTCACTTAAAAATAAATAGTCTGGTATTCCGAAAACCACAAATGTCCCTTAAAAATGTAACCCTTTAACCATACAGACTTCTCTCCCATTATTTCTACATCTCTTGGTTAACATCACATAGAAGTTTTTAGATCTGTTTATTTTTTTAAGGGAATAAAGAATGGTGATCAGTAATCCGAGTTGGCTGAGTATCAAGTATCAGTCTCAGTAACAAGAGACCACCTGTTAACGGAAAACTCCATCCACTCGCCACTCTTGCAGGTTCCATAGGAAGGTTTAATTTTTTACTCCGAAATGTTCTGTAATACACAACTGAAAATAACCAATTGTATAATTTGTAAAATTTATTCATGTTTAGTGTGAGATTAGAGTATTAATAGTAACAATAATAATATTGGGCCATGTATTTTCTTTTTTTTTTTTTAAATATTTTATTTATTCATTGGACAGACAGAGATCACAAGTAGGCAGAGAAGCAGGCAGAGAGAGGAGGAAGCAGGCTCCCTGCTGAGCAGAGAGCCCGATGCGGGGCTCGATCCCAGGACCCTGGGATCATGACCTGAGCCGAAGGCAGAGGCTTAACCTACTGAGCCACCCAGGTGCCCCGGGCCATGTATTTTCTGAGCATACCTTCCAGGCAAGGAACTGTTATTGTCACATTTAAAAAAAAAAAACCTTACATGAAACATCTGTAATGCCTAACCCTATTTTATAGAACAGGAGGTTAAAGCCCAGAGGTTTAACAATGTCACACTACTAATACATAGGAAAGCCAATATTTAAAACAAAGTTTGATAACCCACACATTTTCCAAAATGTTATGGTGATCCCCAACTTTGAATGAGTTTAACTGAAAAGAGATTCTAAAATCTCAGATAGCTTTAATATAATTTCTGTTCTTTAGCAATATGTGAATATTGACTAAAAAAGATTATGATAAAATATTTTAACTTGAATTACATCTTTATTTTGATCTTTGCTCAAATTTGTCATTCTTCCAAAAGTTCTGAGTCCATCATAGAAAAATGCAGATGAAAAGTATCCCACATTTGTTGTAAAGCATGACTATTGTCTTTTGTAGAACAAATGAATTCACTGATAATCTAAATTCCATTTTGACGTTAAAAAAAAATTCACATGATTAAATAAGCAAGAAAGCAATTTCAGGCTTTTATTCTTCAATCTGTAAATCAGAACACAGCTTTAAATACTGAGAGTCAATTTCAAATCAGAAATAATCTTTTTGTAGTTCTTCACTACACAGTCATGTGTTAAGAACACAGGTGAAGTTATCACCCAATGTTAACTATTTTAAAAAGAATTACTTCCTATTATGTGTAGCATTTATCTGGACATTCTAGTTTCCTACTAAAATATCTGAGTTAACAGTAAAATCACAGTTCTTGTTGACAATCAGGCCCCGGCCTTCCATATTCAGCACAAAGATGAATTTCCTATCTCTTTACATGGAATTTATTAATTGGTACTAGAAAGATCATTTACAGTGGGAGAAAAAGGTCACTCTACTTGATATGCTGTTTCACATCTCAATCTCTTATACTTTATTGTCAGACAAATTGAGAAACCAGGAGAGGAAACTGTCTGATTCATATACCACCGGATACCTTAACAACAGGCAGCTTATCTGCTTTTATTTAAAAAAAAAAAAGTGCAGAGAGAGTCATCTTAAAAATTGGTAGTGAGCTTCTAAACACTAATTTAGTTCAAATTTCTGTTCCATCACGTTTCATACTTCGCAGTAGAATACAGTGAATGATCTACTTATAAGAGAAATTTGGAGACTCTTAGATAATCTTGGTAGAGCCTCTGCAAGCAAATGTCAGAACTGGGGACATAGGTTTCCTGTCACCTGATGCCTCTCAGGATGACTTCTATCAGTAGGAAAATGTTCCTCCCCTTGTCTCATTCTGCCCTAACACACACATAGCATATTTCCCATATTCTAGCCTCTTAGCCTGCCTTTTTTGACATTAGGACATCTTTCAACTTCTCTGATACCACCTTGCCCCTCCCTTCCCAATGCCTTCTGTCATTTTCCCAACTGCACACAGGTATCTGAGAAGCCAAAAGAAAGGCAACTGATTATTACTAGGGAAAGAGCACTGTCCAAGCATTCAACAGAGTACCATGTTAAGAAATGTTTATTGTCTCCATTTTGAAACCAGTACATGCCCACTGTAAGCCAAAAAGTATGCCAAGAAAAAAAAATCACATTCAATTAAAACAAATACAATATATATATATCGTTATATATAAATTAACATTTATATACAACCTCCTATTCACCAAATCTTGAATTCTTAGCTATAAAGGGATGCAGTGGATAAGAAAATGTCTTTAATTAGTCTAAGCACTCTATTTCAAAATATAAACTTTAATAAAATAAAGTTTAATAAGCTTTAAAAATAAAAAATAAACATTAATAAACATACTTAAGGAATTCACCAAGATCAATGTATAATATCTATGCTGGAGTAAACTTATTTTATTTATTTATTTATTTTTAAGATTTTATTTATCTGAGAGAAAGCATGAGCAGGGGGAGGGTTAAAAAGGGGAGGGGGAGGGGCAAAAAAGGGAGAGAGAAGCAGACACCCCACTGAACAGGGAGTCTGCTGAAAGTCTTGATCCTAGAACCCTGGAGTCATGACCTGAGCCAAAGGCAGACATTTAACCAACTGAGCCACCCAAGTGCCCCTGGAATAACACTAGTTATAAAACATCTTTAAACAGAGAAGATTATATTTATATGTTGCATAAAGATCTTCTTAATGGATTAATGCTGAATTTTTAAACTGTTTCTTTCAACTTGCCTGTTGGAGGTTTAAGAATATAAATTAATTTATTGATTAGAACATAATTATTTAGAACTAACATTTGAACAGATCTGCTGCTTTAGGCTTTCTTATAAAGCAATAATTTTTAAAATAAATAATACCACATTCCATCAGAGAAACTTCTCTGAATCCTTTTTATCATTGATAATCCCAAATAAAGTACAAATTGGCTTAACTTAGAGAATTTTTTTTTCTAATAAGTAAGTCATTCAAGTACAAATAATGGTGTTTCAGGATATGGCAGAATTGCCATGAATTGGGTTTTTTTTTTAAAGAATATATATATGTATGTGTGTGTGTGTATATATATATATATTTTTTTTCTTACCAAAAGTAACTCACACTCATGGTTGAAAAACTTAGAATGTACAATACAAATATGTAATGTAATTATCCCAAATCCATAATCCTAATCCTCAGAGACAGCTCTGTTAATAGCTTGGTTGGTATTCCTTCTGATTTTCTTTCTCTTCCTTTCATTCTTCCTCCATTCTTCAGCTGCTTGTTACTTATTTATTCATTTGAAATGGGATTCTGTTGTATACCTACATGCAATTTTAATTTTCAGCAGTGAGCTGAATTTGTTTCTTTGTGAAAAAGCAAGCTAATACCTATTCCCATAAGGTTGATTTGTATGTGGAGGATTAAAGATGCATTATTTATACTATGAAACTTTAACCCACAACAGATGCTCTACATTGTAAGCAAAATTACTTGAACTTGTGAAGCTTCAGTTTTCTTATAGGTAAGAGGGGGATAATAATACCACCTCCTCATAAAATTGTGAGATATACAGGTGTGAGTATATCCTCCTCAAATTTAGTTAATACTCTCCCCCAATTTTTCCTTAACTAAAAATTTTAACTTTGAGACACCTTCATGCTGTGTATCAAATGTATAAATAAAAGCTAATTTAATAAAAAAAATTTCATTATCCAAATCAATTCGTAGCTTAGATGTTTTTAAAATAATCTTTTCAAAATACTCAGCTAATGTAGACCTTAGACTACAGATGTAAAAATGCTCACCATTGTATTCATAAGCAAACATATCCTGGGTATCTTCTTGACAGGTAATATAAGATATGTTTATACACAAGAATCTTATAGTAATGTTGCACATCTATAGCTTACACTGAAATAGAGGTAAAAATGAAAGTAAGACAAGTGATAATTTGGTACGTTGTTTCAGTAATGACAATAATATGAAGAAAGAGATCTTGGCACTAATGGCATGCGTAAGACATATCAAACACAGTCTTAACTACTTTTAGGAATTATTTCATCTATTTTCTCAATAACCCTATGATGCAAGTTCTAGGGTATCCCCATTCTCTAAATGAGCAATTCGGGCCTGAGACCGAATAAACTCCCCAAGGTGACATCACTGGGCAGTGGAGTGGACTCTAAACCGAAGCAGTCACAATCAGAAACCTCTTCCTTAACCCCTGCACGTGACTGCTGTCCCCTCTGATTTTGACTGACAAGTTTTGTGGTGAACTAAGTTTGAGAGGAAACCAAAATGCAAATGTATAATTGATTCTTCAAGCCAGTAAAAAGGAATTAGAGGAAAGATTCTCTTATTATGGATGTTGCCAAGATTAAAGTCTGATGATAAATTTCTAAACACTTCTATATACATAAACCAAAATATTTGGAATAGCTCTTTTCCCTGGATTATCTAGAAAATGGGTCATGCATAATAACCCTAAAATCCATATATGTTGTCCCTGACCGTCTTTATTTGCCCGTCTTACTTAAATAGAAACCATGTGTCTTTAAGTATAGAAGTTAGCCTTCATGTGAGGTTGAGATATCCTAAATAAGACAAAACTTCAATGAAAAGTGAAAATAAACTGCAAAAATATATTTCTGGAAGAATAGTAATGGTTACTTATTTGTTTACTAATGGCATGTTCTGTTGTATTGATTTGCCCCAATCTGTACAATTACAAAAATAAAATGGAGTTTTCCTTTGTTTAGAGATCAGTGACAAACACTATTGAAATGTATTTTATATTTTATTATACTTAAATAGGACACCAGATGAAGGTGAACATGAGAGCAAGGAAAAAGAAAGATTCAGAAAGAACGTGAGGGCAGCTAGAAGGCTGATAGAGAGCCATTAGAAGTGCTGAGATGAAACAGGTAGCAAAACGAAAAAGGAGATAGACAACCTTTTATGTCCTTCAGGGAATGTAATGTCCTGAGATCTAAAAATATTCAAAAAAACACCAACATGTGCAACTTATCACATAAGTCAGCAACTTCAAAAAGTAAAAATATGCCGTCCCTTTAGAACAAACACAGAACACCCCTCGACTGAATGTATCTGGAATTTCTGTTATCTTCTGTATCTGATTTGCATAAGACATTGCCATTTCCCCTCACTTTCACCAGCAGATTTTTTTTTTTTTTACCGCTCTGGAAAATTTCTATGTGTCCAATGTTGAATAAAGAACAAACATTTGCACCAGACTCCTATAGTGTATGTTAATTCAAATTTGTGCTTTTAGAAAGTTACGAATTACTACACATCATTTAACTTCAGAATCATTCAGAGATGTTATAAAACAAGACCACTAAATCTATGAATTCCAAGGATATGCCAAAGTAATATTTATTATACTGCTTTGTAATACTGATGTTTGAGAGAGACTGTCCTCCAATCTATTAAAAGTTTTATAGTTTCATATACTATAGATTGGAGTAAAAAATAGACCCTGTTGGAAGAATTAACTCCATAAATGTTCTCAAAAAGAATTTATTATTTGTTCTATTTAGATTATTAAGAAGATGTCTAATGTAGGATTTTATAAGTGTAGTAATTAATTCTCTCAGGATTTATGTCTAAGGTGTTTATGTTCTTTTGAAGTAACAATCAAGTGACTTTCTGAATCCACATAGTTTTCCATCACTTATTCTATTATTCACTATATCACTCAAGGAAGCACTTTAACTAGAAATAATAGCCTGTGATTAAATGAAATAGGTTTAAAAGAAAGCGGTCTTATGACAACGTGCAGCTAACAAGTATTCCATGGATGCAAACAGTCGGCTGAGCTAAATACATTGGTAGATATCACAGAAGAAAAAATTTCATCAAGCACAGCAACTTTGTTGGAAGATACTCGATATTTTTGGGAAAGAATACCTAGGCTTTACCTTTCTCAGGGCAAAAAACTGAGCCCCCTTGGAAAAAGGCATCATGTTTTTTTTTTTTTTTTTAACTTAGCTAGTATCCTAGACCAGACTGATGGAAGACATCTATTAAATATAATGAAATGAATAAATATCTATCAATTAGCTTTCATCTACTTTTGATCTTATATTTCATATGTGCTACTAGGATTATGTAAATTATTTTTTATGTAAAATGTTAATACTGTATATGACATTGTAAGTTCACACATTTGTATTTTTAAACATACCTATTTATTATGCCTTGATACTTTTGAAAACATTTACAATTATGTTATGTTTATCACAACAGCTCCAAGAAGAAAGCAAGTCAAATTTTCTTATCCTCATTTTAAAGATACGAAAGCAAAATTTCACAGCATTAAGAGGTTTGTCCAAAATTACATGAAGTCTAAATGGTGGGAGTTGGGCTGAGACATTAACCTCTCCAGAATAACAATCTTGTTTTTGTAAATGATAGTGGCCAATAATGGAAGAAAGAACAATCAAGGCTGTATGGGAAAGAACACTTTTCATTTATTAAACACTGTTCAGTTATTAAACATCTTACAATAAAACACATTCCAAAGTATCGACACTTACTTTTACCTATATCTAAACATTTATGCATAACTTTAATAATTAATACTTAAATGTTTCCTTAACACATGGCATAATATTGAAGATTTTTTAAAAATAGCCTATTGGTGTCAGATGCATATGAAATTACTCAAAATCAAGAGCCTAATGATTACAGAACTACTCAATTTTTATAAAATTTTATACAGATTTTTGTTGTAAAATCTAAATTAATAATTTTTCTGAATTTAGTTAGGACAGAATGGAATTAAAATTAATTAAGTGTAAAACACTAAGTAAGAAATTAATGGAAACATTCTAACTTGATTTATAACATATCAAAACTGCAACTCCCATTTCTTTAACATCTATGATTAAAAGAACTTCAAAAGAAAACAAAATGGGTTATCATTCTACCACTAGACAACAATTAGCATAACTTTGGCCATCCTTTCACTATTACTTACATTAGTCCTTCCATCTTAAAAAAAAAAAAAAAAAAGGACTATATGACTATTGGATAATTGAGATTTTAAATGCCCTGTGAGTTTCAAAATCTAATCTTGGCTCAATTTGCAAAGGCAAAAAAAAGTCACTGCAATTTCCTAATTTTAAACCAAGCACCCTGTTTTTGAGAAAAAGATGCTGGAAGGTTTGAGTCTACATTATCCAGATCATCAGTTGGTCTTGATTTAATTTACTAAATAATTTCATTTAGCAGTGCAAAGATTTGGGCTAGTCCTCTGAAAGGATTCTGCTATTTGGTCCAACTTATCTCTATCCAGCTTTGTTGCTAAAGTACATCACAAGCACCCAGGAATACCTATTTGTGCGAACCCACTGTTGAGTGAGTACATCAGATCAACAGGATTTACTGCTTTACAACTAAGCTGCTGTTGACAGGGTACAGAAAATATATAAAGCATACTTAAAAGAGTCTTAGGCTTGCTCATTTCCAGGTCAACCTCATCCCTGAATTTGACACGAGTTCCTGAATTCCTGTTCGTGTGGTGCGAGAGCTGGACTGTACTAGAACGCTTCAGGTGCTGGGGTGCTCCAAACCTCACAGATTTCTAGCTGACTGCTGAGATTGATAAATGCACTTTTATTAAACATATGTGACTAATTAAAATATTAGAGCTTATTATATAAATAAGATAACAGTACCTTAAGTGCAAATAGTAAAATAAATACATGTATTGGATGATGAGATGATCCTTGCTGCCTTGCTTCCCCAGTGTAGGAGATGGAAGGGTCTAGGAATGTAACATAAAATGTAGACTTTAACTATACCTATGACGCCCACACACAAAGTAAGATACTGACATGCTACAGAGTATTTCTACAGCATGCATTTAACTATAAAGAGAGTTTATTTGATTATGCTATTTGGAAAATATCTAAATGGACATTTCTACCCTTCTTAGGCTGGATTTGTTTTTAGCAATGTTAAAATATACTATATAGGCTTTATTTCATTGATTACCTAATTAGAATTCATTATTATTGCAGTAGAATTATACCTGTTTCCCAAAATAAACTTGGCTGTTAACATTAATATATTGCAGTTGCATTCAGTCAATTTTATAGAGAGGACACATACCAAACTTCTCAAATAATTTACGTATTTAACTAATAATAACTAATATTTTTATTCTTAAAAGGGCCATAGACCTCAAAATATAATTATTTAGCTTATCAGACTATTGATTCATAAATATGGTAGTTGTTTTATTTATCTTTGATTATGTTTAATGTAGAAACAGATTAAAAAAAAACAAAACAAAACAGAATTTAGTAGGGGGCCTGGGTGGCTCAGTTGGCTGAGTCTTGATTTGGCTCAGGTCATGATCTCAGGGTTGTGGGATCGAGCCCTGCCTCAGGCTCCATGCTTAGTGGTGAGTCTGCTTGAGATTCTCTCTCTCCTTCACCCTTTGCCCTTGTTCCCTCTTTCTCCCTCTCTCTAAATTAAATAAAGAAATCTTTAAAAAAAAAAAAAAAGAAAAGAAAAGAAAACAGGATTTGGCAACAGAAATTTTAGGACAAGTCATAGTCTGTTAATTTGTAAATGACTATGTATTATGATGGAATTAAATTTCAAAATCAAATCACTGGAGTGCAAAATAAGCTATGAATGATCTTTATAATTAAAAATATAAAAACAAAACCAAGTCTTGCTTATTTGTATAGAATATCAATTTCACAATCTTTAATTCTAGGTATACTAGTTCCTTCAGAAGATATTCTGACTTCACTAGAACTTAAGTAAACGAATAAGATTCTTATTTCAAACTGTAATGGAATTTGTTTAGTATTCTATTTTCTATGTCATATATTTCCCAGCATCTAATTGTACTGACTAGGCAGTTTTGAAAGTTTATTTTCTTTCTATTTTAAAACATGAAGTTTAGAAATAAGTTTTATTTATTAAAGTGATAATCAATCCAAAATAGGACACTTGCCAAAATTACCCAACAAACTGCCAACTACTCGTTCCACTTTGCATTTGTGGAGAATCTAAGCATTACTTATAAGTGATGTAATTCCTTTCACATTTCAAAACATGCTCTTATAATGGACTCAACAGAAAAAAAGTGTACAACATAAAACACTGAAGTATCATCCAATAGCCTGATTACTTTTAACACCAATGACTTATGTATTATTTTAACACAATGACACCCACAGTTTATTCCCATTATTCTATTTCCCTTAGTTTCCTCTACTCTAATTTTGACATATAAAAATCAGCTATAAGATAACTAGGGAGGAGCGCCTGGGTGGCTCAGCTGGTTAAGCTACTGCCTTTGGCTCAGATCATGATCCCAGGGTTCTAGGATCAAGTCCCACATCAGGCTTTCCCTGCTCTGCAGGGAGCCTGCCTCTCAGTTTTTCTGCCATTCCCCTTGCTTGTGCTCTCTCTCTCTCTGTGTCAAATAAATAAATGAAATCTTTAAAAAAAAAAAACCTAGGGAAACATATTATATAGATTTTTATTAGAATATTGAGGATTTATTATTTCATTCCTAATCAGTTATTCTACCAAATGCCTATGCAGCACATTCAAATTTTTGTTACATGTTACTTGCTCAGTAGTTTCAAAATCTACTAGAAATGAATTTGGATATTAGTTAGTATCTAACAAAATATAGAATTGGAAAAGGTATATCCAGTTAAGTTGTAATGATTGGTTTTAAAATCAAGTAATGATACATTTAAAAATCATAATAAAAGTCAATTGCTCTACTAAAATGTTTCTTAATGTGCTGTAACACCACACAGCCAACTTCGTTTATAACAAATAATGAAACTGTAGTGCTAAACTAATCAAATTCTAATCAATTCAATTACATATGTTTCACTGAAACCCTGTTTAAGAAACCCAAAATGAACTAAAAAATCAAAGGTTCATTGCTTTATAATCAATTTATTGAGATTTAAACTTCAACCAAATACGTGATCAATTCATTTCTCAGTTGTGGTCTTAGTGGGAAGTTGTCAAGAACATTTGACATCTCTTTAACTTGCTATCTCATTTGTCCTTGTTCATGAACCTCTTGTTGATACATTAAATCACAAGACAAGAAGGACAGCCACCATTCTGTTAAAATATACACATCAGTATTTGCAAATACCATGTATATTGTTAAAGAGTCTGTAATTTCCAAAGGAAATATGCAGTATCTCTCATTTCCTCAGTTCTTGGGGTTTTCTTTTTCTTTCTTTCTTTCTTTTTCCTGTATCTAATGGTGCCCAACTAATTTGGAACAATAAGAAATACCATTAATTGACCTAGTGGTGGAGACATCAGCACTCTTATCAGAAAGAAAAAATGGTAAATGAAAAAAACACTACTTTATCCAAATATAGTAAAAATATTTTTTGTGACAAATATTTTTTGTGACAAAAGTCACAAAACATTTTTTCTCACAAATTCAAAAGTGGCTATCTTTTACTGAAAATACACTTTTAGCAATTTCACAAAACTTCTAGCAAAAGAAGGTGTTGAATTAACACATTTTTAATCAACTAGTGCTTTCAGCGAAGTCTTTATATCAGGAAAGTAGAAATATTAGCAGGTAAATAGTTACAAGTTAAGAAAGTACTTGAAACACAAAAGCAGAGCCTTTTTTAGTATCATAAACCAAGTCTCACATTTGCCTTAGTCTGACCTGGTCACTTGTAATTCTAACCCTATTTTGATCTTCAGTTTGAAGGCAGTAAGGCTCAAGATACATAGACCATTTCCTTCTAGAACTTTGATTTTTCTGTCATTCTTACAGGAAGGAAAAAAGTTTCTGAATATCAATGTATGTTCTCTATTCCCTAGCTGATAGTTGGAGTTACTGTAAGAATCTTGGAAACTTTTTTTATAATAGTTGAGGTTCCATTAAACTTAGTTCTCAAATAGCTTTTTGGAGTTTATTCATCAAATAATTCAGGGTGTAAAAGTAGCACATAAACATTAATTGAACAGCCATTAAGCAGTATGACTGTTTGTTTTTGGTTGATGGAGGACATAAAGGTCCATACCCTGTGGTGGAAAACAATTAGGTCTTCCGATGAGCACGCCATTAAATATAGTACTACCAGACTTAGACCCGTTTCACTTTACTGAATAGCAGTCAGCCATAGTCGACGCCTGCCCAAGTTCTAGGAAGTCATATTTTTACTGTCATGACTTAGCTGCTTATAAATATTGTAGTCTGCCTCATGCCTTATGCTAATGGCAATGACAAATGGTTGTCATTATCTTCATTCAATCTCATAAAATACTTCCTCAGGAGAGACTGATCATAGCTAGAATGCTGCTTAAAGTTAAACTGTTTTTCTAAAACACAGAATATAAAAAGCACTTAAGTACAAGAGGTTGGATGGATAATTTATTTTGTTTTGAGTATGTGTGACAACTGCTACTGTTGTTAAATTTGCCATGAACTGAATTGATACACCATATGGGAATGCCTTAGAGGGGCCTATAGGTGTGATTGCACAATGCTCTAAATTGTTCCACTCATCTGGGACTATAGGTGAAGATGTGTGACTGAGAAGCCAGAAGATGGAATAAATCTGACACTGACTGGAGGTTCAGCGTTTGGAACGATGGAGGTGAGCCCAATCATCTATTTGATTTCCTTAATGCACTCTGCTTACAGGACAGGTGCAGAACACTTCATTATGGCCCAAAAAGAAATGCTTAAATGGATCAAGCAGATCTTTCATCTGATAGAGGCTAAGTGGGACTCTCGGTGAATGTCAAACAAGTGAGAGACTTTTAGTTCTATTCTACATCATAGCAGCACAGCAGTTACGCGCTGATTCTCTATGTGCACGATTTTCCCATGTCTTGCATCTTCAGAACTTGAGGTTATGAATTTCTGTATTACAGAATAAAATCAAAACAAAAATCAACTAATAAGGAAATATATTTTGTCGAGGGATTGTGATGCTATTCACTTGATTTTTATTAAAAGGCAGACGGGGGACAGAAAGTTCCTGAGGAGGGGAAAGTTCATCCACTACATATGATACATCTTTATGGAGCTTGTGTCTAAAGAGTTATCTTTGTCAGCCTTCTCAACGTCACTTTTTTGTCTCAGAGGGAAAGTTCAGTGTAGTGGGCAGGAAGGACACTATATGGTGGGTGTCCAGTAAATGTCTGCCGAATGAAATGGGGTGGAAGGTGGAATGGGGCAGAGTGGGACAAAACACAATAGACCGGGGACATGATTATTTGTTCCCTCCAAAAATTCTACTTTGTTTTAAAACAAAAGGAGAAATAAATGTATAGGATGGATGGGTGGGCAGTGATATATTTGCTTCAAAATAGAAGCTTGTTTTCTTCTTCATGCAAACTTTTATTTAAAAAAAAAAATTGTGGGGCTCCTGGTTGACTCCGTTGGAAGAGCGTGCAACTCTTGATCTCAGGATTGTGAGTTCAAACCCCATCCATGTGGGGTGTAGAGATTACTGACATAAATATAAACTTAAAAGATACAAAAATAAAAAATAATCTGTTTCAAGAGTATAAATTACAATATATTTATTTGTTTTAATGAGACATGAAATTGGATAAGGGATTTCAGAAAAGTTTCTCTTGCAGGTAATTAAAATAATTTTTTTAAATTAAAGTGCACTTTCTGGGACCTAGTCAGAGAGACGTTAGGGACCTTAACCTTCAGCTAAGTTACAAATACTATAAAAACATCATACCTCCTATTTTGTCTCAGAGGAGCTTGAATCTGACCTATACATATCATCTTTCCAAAGAGTTCCATGGAAATTTTTCTGCACAGTCTAACACTCCCTTAGGGATTTGTTTTTAGCTAGAGTATACATTGTAGATAAGGTGGCTGTGCGTCCTGGTTTATGCCTGTTGTCCCAGTGTAATCACTAAGAGTCCCGCCTTTCACTCTCAGACATGTCCCAGTATGGATAACAAATTATGGTAACCTTATCTATAAATAATAATAAAATGTTAATAATAATAAACTAACCTTTTTTGGAAGCTTGTTATTCGCCTGAGACTTTGAAATACTTTCCTGCATAATGAATTCTTCAGTAACCCAATGAGGGAGATACTTTATTTCCCTTGTTCTACAATTAAAGAAACAGGGATGGAGAGATTGACTAGCACGGCTCCTCTCATAGTGGGCAAACTGAAACCGGACTAAGGTCTGACTCCTTAACAGCATAGGTCGGAAGATGGTACACGATCTTCCTATTTGCTGTCTGAAATGAGTAGCAGGGTTTTACTGAATATATTCACAGACTATCAATAGTTTTAATTTGTTATTCTTATTAGCTATTATAAGACTGTATTTTTATAAGGCAACATACATTTTAAGATGCAAGAAAAGAGCACTAACTGAGCTAGGTTGTGGTTCAGGGTATCACTATTACTATACTAATGATAATAATGATTTATTAAGTGACTAGTTTTTCTACACAGGGCTTTCCCTGGGTTCTTCTGACTCTTAAAATAGGTCTGTGGGGCAGAACATTCCAATCCCACGAATGTGTACAGATTGCTTTAGCTACTAGCCCTAAATTGCCTCTAAGGTTAAAAGGAAGATCGAGGATCATTTCATTGCAGCAGCCCTCCCAGCTCGGACATTCTCTGCCTAGACAGATGTCTCTGGGAGTAACTGGTTATCAGGATATAAGGCATGAGATCTGGACACTGAGGAAAATTCTTCTATTATGGAAATATAAATATATATGAGAATTCTTATATTCTTATATATGAGATATATATATATATACACACACATATATATCATATATATGTTAGCTATTATAAATGTTTACTAAGGGCCTGTACTTTTTATACTTTTTTCTTTCATTTGTCTCCTCACCATAGGCCATCTGAGAAGATCATTTGGATTTGAACCAATGTAAGTTTAACTCCACTATGCTAGAAGTAGCATCTTTCTCTGAACCTCTCTACGGATTGCCCTAATTCCGGAACCTTTCTGAAAAGCAATATTAAATAAAGATGAATAAGTGACATTTGCTTATAATCAATTTTGTTCCACCACTGTGTAAGAAATATAGATAGAAAAGCAGATATGATAGTATTACATAGAGGTTGTTGAGAAGAAATTCGTTTTTCAAAAAAGAAGTGTAGAAATTCTTACCAGTGCAGAGTAGGTTCTGTGTGCTACGGAGAACAAATAGAAGTCTGTGCCTATACCCGAAAGATGCTTAAGGTTCACTTGGGGGTAGAAGAATATAAATGTACAAATATGGATTATAAGCTATTATAAAATGCCAAATCCTATAGTGTAACGTGAACAGTGGTTCTTAACTGGGAATGCAATGTGTGTGGTGTGCTTTAAAAATACGAATGTTAGGACCGTATTTGCATTGACTTAATAAGTGTCTGAGGTTAGAGCCTGGAAATGTGTATTTTCTAAACTCCACAGGTGATTCTAAAGTGACTATGAAAAACAACCACTGATTAAAATATATGTGGACCATATTAATACATTAATTATGTGGCTTTAAAAAGAAGTGGTTAATATGGGCTGGGATTTTAAAAGAAGGCTTCCCAGAAGAGGTGAGATTTGGATAAAAAGTCAGAGATGGACAGAAGGTAGGTGAAAGAGTTTCTTTTTTTTTCTTTTACTCTTTTTAGCGCCAAACAAAATCTTGCCTTTAAAGGTCTTTGCCTGCATTTCAGATTCCTAGTAGGTTAACTGGATGATAAAATTTATAACAATAAACACTTGGAAATGTTCCATTCTCTTCTAATAGGAAACTCAGTTTTAAAGTCTTACTTGAAAGCTTGTGTATTATTGCTGGAAAGCTCGTATGTTATTATGGATTATATATTGATTATATATATGGGGGAAGATATATCTATATGTGGATGTATAGGTAGATAGAGATTATAGATTTTAGTACTTATAATAAAGAATTTTTGTCATAATTAGTAAATGCAGTTTAGACTACAAACTGCCAAGGACAAAATCTATATTTTATTCAAATTTGAATTTTTAAATCTTTATCATAGGGATTGGCACCCAAAATGTGCCGGACATATATTTGTTTGTTGAATGAATGAAACATTTAGATTTATTCCATCCCATCTTCTGTGTAGGGAAGTTTCCAGTGGTCTCTGCCTGAAGGATCAAGTATTTAATCTATGAAGGTTTTGTTTAGTTAATTTGTTTCCTGACCCAGAACCAATAATCTGGCAAAGATTTTCAACAATTGTTACTTTTCTTTCCCAATAAAAAGATGGAAAAGGCAAAAGAGTCGCAAGCTGCAAGCTTCAAGGAGGGGCATTTCCCAGCCATGTGTGTGTCCAGAACAGCTGGTAAACCCCTCTTCTTAGACCAGTCTCCCTGTGGAGGGCGACATCACTAAATCTGTCAGTGGGAAGGAAAAAAGTCTTTATAAATAAGCTTTCCCAAGCTTTCTGCAGATCTGCTTTTTTTTTTTTTTTAGAACAGGCTTATTTTGCCATTGTTTTGGTTTGGGTTGTTAACAGTTTTGAAGGCGTGACTGTCAGAAAGATCACTGAGAATCTTTATGTTGCTGGATTACATCTTCCCGGCACCAAACAAGCAGAGCTTCCTTAGTATTTTGTGGTTGTGATTGTGGT
This sequence comes from Mustela erminea, assembly GCF_009829155.1. Classification (NCBI taxonomy): domain Eukaryota; kingdom Metazoa; phylum Chordata; class Mammalia; order Carnivora; family Mustelidae; genus Mustela; species Mustela erminea. The sequence goes on along the minus strand of NC_045617.1, from coordinate 104,314,395 downwards.
TGTTGCTGTTGTAAAAAAAAAAAAAAAAAAAAAAGTCAGGGGATATTCATATTCTCCCTGTAAAATTTTATAATACTTTTGGGAACAGTTTCATTGACAAGAAAAGTAATAGGAAGAACAAAGAATAAACAGAAAATAAGAGACAGATGAGCAAAGAGTACGATAACATGATGACAGAAAGCTCTGAATTTATTATTTATATATGTGTTTCAGAGAATAAAAGGGAAAATAGAAGGCATCACATGGTGTTTAGTTGTGGACATGTATTTGTAAAACATTTTTAATGTGAGACAGCAGTGACAGTAAAGGCAGATACTTATTTTTGGCATTAGAGAAGGGTCAGGTAGGATCCAGAAGAGGGAGCTTGGGCAGAGGCAGCAGAGGCAACTGAACAGGACACCTGTCAGCTCAGCCTCAGTGGCACTCAAGGAAGTCCGCACTGCCCATCCCCATTGTTTCTGGTTCTATTGATGTGGCTCTGGGCTAGAGGGGTTTAAACAAATGTCCACTCTTCCTTAGAGGACTATTGGATGAACTCTTCACATGACTATACTCTGTAACACACAAATGGAATTCTTAGGTGGACCCAAATGCAAGACTACCAGATTGCTAATTGGAATCTTAGTAACCGTATTGGCTACAAAATAACCCAAGGAACTTTGGTTTGAGAAAAGGCTGGCACCGGGCTCAAGGTTTGTATCTACTGATCATCATGAATAGCTAAACTTTTCCCACCTCCCCTCTCCTCTCTCCAGATGCTCCAGGAGCTCCTCAACCCAGACAAGCTTGATTATCATCAGCGAAAAACATTCCAACACAAACATGATTACAAAATTCATTCTAAGTAGTGACTGAACACTGAACATATCTACAACGGTTTAATTCATATTGAGTTGCATAAAACATCTGAAAATAAAATGAACTTGCGTTTTAAGACTATTTCAAGAGTAGATCATCACATCCATGGCATACGTGTCATCCGGAGTACAACAGTAATTTTAATCAGCCACTGGTGTGCTAGAGCCGTAAGCCAGTGAGATCCAAATATCCACATCTCTTCTCAACTAAGCATTCAGTGACTTCACTTTGGTATCTTGAAGTAGACCCTGCAGGGGCTATTCATACCATGGAAATTATCAAGGGTTTTGTCTGTCCCGTCCATTCAGGATGGATGGATGGATACCACAGAGCGGGTAGCTTCTAAACAAGAGAAATTAATTCCTCACAGTTCCGTAGGGTGGGAGTGTGAGATGAGAGGGCGGCACTGTCCTGCGAGGGCTTCCAGCCTTCTCCTTCTATCTAGGAACTCCGAGGAGTCTTGTTTATAAGATCTCTAATCCCACTCATGAGGGCTCCACCTTCACGACCTAATGATCTTCCAATGGCCCCACCTTCTAACACCATCACCTGGGCATGAGGACGCCAACATGAATTCTCCGGGGAGAGAGGCAGACCATTCAGACCATAGCATGCTACAAATTCGAGTTTTGTTTTTTTCTTTTTCTTGCTCTCTCTTTTGCAGAAAGGAAGTGAGCCGGTTTACCAGCACATGACCGAGTTACATGCACATTTTGGAAGAAGAAGAAACCTAATATAAATATATGTCTGTAATTAAGAACACTGCTTGTTAAGAACATATTTAAAGAAGACACTGCTGAAGATGGATCGTATTTTGTTTGCCTGCTAGGGCTCATTTCTCTTATTATGCCAGTTAGCCACCCTGCCTCTCTTAGCTCCTCTCTCCTGAAAATAAGAATATAATAATACCTACATCAGAGAATCGTCCTGATGATTAAATGAGTTAATACATGTGATACACTTTCAAGGTGCCTGGCACAGGGGAGGTGCTTGATAAGTATTTTCTATTACTATCAGCAGGAGATCCAACTATATGGCATTTTATAGTCTTCTCCTAAAAGACTGCTTATTTTCAATGTTATTTTCCTTGTTGTGCTGTCCTATCTTTTAGAAGCCCATACCTAACTTCCACAAGTTCTGTGAAGATCTGTTAAATGAAAGCATATCAAATCACTTTGAAATGCATAAAGTACTATGTAAATGAAAGGTGGAATAATTATGTTAAAGGCATCATTTTGAATTTTGTTTATACTGCATCTTTGAAATGAGCATCAGATTTTTCTCCAGGCAGTTACGGCTCCTACAGAAACAAACACAGATGGTGCCCAAACCTCCTACTGAATAGTTGTAGGCAATGGCATTTATCAAAATACTGCAGGTCACTAAATGTGCAAAGACTCAAAACAAACCCCACATCTCAGTGTCAGGCCAGCATGGTAATTTAGGCAAATAAGCCTTTGTTTGATAATTCAAGGATCTTCTGATTTGTCAAATATACTAGCACAACAAACAGAAAATCCTACATGTAGGCTAAGTTTTACAAAATAGGACATTAAAATGCAATTTCTTTTAGAGAAAAAAAATCAGGTTTCTTTACTGATGAGAGTTTCTAGCCAAATTAGAATGTATTTTGGGGATGTGCATGCAGATGTTCTGATTTTACATTGACCTTCTAGCCAAGCAAAGCAAAGAAAGAGAGGAAACATGACTTAAAGATAGGTCTTCTTCTACTCAAACCTTCTAAGAACCCAGTTTTTGGAGTGCAGGCTTCCTTTTGTCAGCCCCTAGTCCTGGGATTTCTATAACATAACTCTCTTGATGGGGTCATGGGCTTGTTTGCCCTTGGATCCATTCCTTGCCCTCCCTCTGGCTGACTGGGGGACAGGAAATTCTGATCCCTGAGGCTTCCTTTCCTAGAGCGCTGTCTCAGGGGAACTGTCGCTGGCTTCTGCCACTGGCACTTGGGAGTGGTGACATTGGGAGGTGACAAGAGATGGGGAAGAAGGGAGCAGTCAGGGCACTCCTCTCAACACTGTTTGCCTCCGGCACCTTCTCAGGCAGAAGCTGTGTCTCTTCCGTGCCCACCTCCTGCTGCTAAAGCCTGCCACGTTCCAGTTCTTACCTGGTAACGCATGGCTCCTAGGTTTTGGTACCCTCTTTTCATCCTGTGTCCCTCCAGCTAGGGTGGGTTATACCTTGCTCCTGTGGCTAAGTCTCCTGTCACCTCACTTTTCTCTGGTTGGCTTTCATCACCTGTTTTGTGCTTTAATCAATTCCCTGCCTTTGAATCTTCCGTTTAACGAATATTCAAAGTGAATCTCGTTTTTCTTGACTAGACCCTGACTCACCTAAGATCTGGCATAGGCTACCCGGCTCCACTGAATTCTTACGCAAGAAACACTGCGCTCCTGGTAAAGATCTCACAGGCTCTTCCGGAGCGTGAACTCCTGCAGTCACTGTACCCTTTCAGCTCTTCTCCTTTCCTTAAAGCTTGAGTCTGTCTCAAGTCTGAGCTGCACCAAACCCTGAGCTGGAGGCAGAGAAAAAGTGTTCTTCTTTGTTTCTGCGAAGCTTAGTGTCACCAGACTGTATTACACTGCTCAACCTAGTCTGACCCCTTCTTGAGACCACACCCTTCAAATTCGCCTCCAGGTGGTGATTCTCACAAATGTTAATACCCTTCCTAGGAAATTGCAAAGGACGCCAGAATTCCCAGATTATTTCCATGCACATGAATGACGTGGAATGCAAGCAGTGAGCTGTTGCCCTTCTAAAATTCTGTCCCTCTGCTTTCTTTTCATGAAAGGAAGATTGGGCCCCAAACAATTCCGTGTCTTAAAATGGTTTTAGGGAGTTTAAATTAGTTCTGTGAACATCATCTCAACCCTGAAGTATCAAACTAGGGTTGTACGCCCCATGTATTTTTCAAACTTAGTTTGGACTCTGACATTAAAACACACCTTGATGCCGAGTTTCTAAAAAGACTATCCTAGGAGGGTTTTTCACATTTTCTCCTATACCTCACCCTATTCCATTGCTCACGCTGCTCCCCCTTCCTGAAATGGCCCTTTTCCCATCAATTCTCAATCAAATAACCATCTTTCTAGGACTGTTCTCTACACTTTCCTACTCATCGTCCGGCGATGCCGCCTGTCCCCCATTTGTGTCCCCATGCTGCATTCTATGAAATAGATGCATGTCTCTCTCTGTCTTGACTTAACCTATAAGCTCCGAAATGACAGAACTACGTTTACTTTTTGTAGTCCTGCTGCTCCGTGACATCCTTGGCACTGAGGGATTATTCCAAAAATATTTGTTGGACTGTGGCTGAACACCCTGAAAGGTCTAAGGCCTCTCATGCCAGACAAAAATTAATTTTCAGATCATGGAATGATCGTGGAATGATGTGTTTTGTTTGGTATGAGAGATATTTTAGTCACAAACACATAAGAGACACTTGCCATTTCACAAAATGCTTGTGACCCACATACAGAAGTACCAATTTTTAAAAATTTTTTAAAATGATTATTTATTTATTTGACAGAGATCACAAGTAGACAGAGCAGCAGGCAGAGAGAGAGAGGAGGAAGCAGGCTCCCTGCTGAGCAGAGAGCCTGATGCGGGGCTCGATCCCAGGACCCTGGGATCATGACCCGAGCTGAAGGCAGAGGCTTTAGACCACTGAGTCACCCAGGTGCCCCAGTACCAATTTTTATTAAGCAACATTGACAAAGAGGGAAATGGACACACAAGAGGAACAGTAGCTCCATAACGAGTTTAGAACAAAGCTTCTCAAATCTCTGCCTTGTTTATCATCCTTCAGTAGAAGTTGCATCTTCTGTGTTTGGGTTCCCAAATCTAAGCTCTTATTTTCAGTGTCCATCTAAATATATTCCCACTGCCTTCACCACCAATTAAGTAAATGTCATGGCTCTAACTCATTTCCTTTGAAAAGGATGAGCTCAGCCATGCTCTGTTTATTCCATTTATAATGGATCTGCTTGCACAGTTTGGTCCATTGCCTCCGGTGTCATTCCTCATGCATCTGTTTATTCTACCCAATTAGACTCAGATTTTTTTTTTAAGATTTTATTTATTTATTTGACAGAGAGAGATCACAAGTAGGCAGAGAGGCAGGAAGAGAGAGAGAGAGGAGGAGGCAGGCTCCCTGCTGAGAAGAGAGCCCGATGCGGGACTCGATCCCAGGACCCTGAGATCATGACCTGAGCTGAAGGCAGCGGCTTAACCCACTGAGCCACCCAGGCACCCTAGACTCAGATCTTTGTGGTCAGAGGTACTTTAATATCTCCTCACAGCATGGTCACAACATAGGCTTGTGAATTAAATGTCTTCTACATTTCACCAATATCTGTGCTAATCTTTTTAGTTCTCTGTCAAATGACCATGTTGGTGTGTTCCCTCTGTGGTAGCCGCCATGGGCATTTGGTCATCCACACAGAACACATCTCTGAGCTCTCCCATTATTCTAGATCAGAGAGTCTGTGTATGAGTCTGGGCAGCACAGGGACTTCAAGACCCCCTCTACCACTTTCTTTTAGAGCCGGGACTATCCTTAAGCTACCTCCCCCCAGAGACTCACTGTGGCCCTTGTAGTACCACCATCGATAAGTGATTCTCTGTCACTGAACCTGTTTGTTTCTGTCATAGCACTTAGGGTAATTTATACATATACACATGTACAATATATGTAGAATAAGCACATAAGGTAAATGAACAAATTAAATGTATACAAATATGTAAAATATATAGTAGATATAAAGTATATGCATGTATATGTATAAGTAATATTACAAAAAAAAACCATATGTGTGAGTGTACGTATATGTGTGTTTTATGTTTCATTTTCTCTTCCCCTCCACAGACTTCCTTCATCATGACTTGCTTCACCACTTAACGCCCAAGCCTAATACAGAGTCTGGCACAAAGTACATACTCAGAAATATTTGTTGAATAAATAACACGTGAATGAATGAAGCTATGAGACGAGAGAATTCTTTCCAACCTTCATCACATCAGATCTTAAGTTGTACTGACCAAAAAGTGAAATGGGGAGAGAAACAGATGCATAGAAAAGTGAAGAAGTCAATGTTCTTTTCTCTACTCCGAAGTTTCATAAGACTTATAATGCCTCCTCCCAGAAGGAGGGTCCCAGACTTCTCCGTTTGTTTTTATCTGGAGGGAAGACAGAAGAAGACAAGAAAGTGTTTTCTGTTCACTATTGTTGGTGCTACCCACTAATAAAAACTACAAACATTTCAGCAAAAAGTTAACAATTTCCAAATAGTGTAGCCAAAAAAAAAAAAAAAAAGAATTGGACATTCCTACATTTACTGCTGCAACCTTCCGTTTCTTCTCTATGAGCACAATCCTAATATCATTAGGATACATCCATAGCAGGTACACCCACTAAAGAAAGAGCAGGACGGCATTACAGCCCCGAGCAACAGAGTATGAAAGCTGATGACAAGGACAGTGAGCCAGACCACCTGATTTCAAGTCCCCCATCCACTGTTTCCTAACGGTGAGATCACAGGCAGGTTGGCAACCTTGCTTTCTTTCTTAAAATGAAGACAATACTAATACCTAACTCACAGGGCTTCTTACTGGATTGAAGAAGATAGAACATGTAAAGCCCTTAGAATAATTGCCTGGCACATAGTAAACACTCAGTAAATGCTCACTAATCATATTCTTTGTATTACTATTTTTGTGACAAATTCCAAATTAAGGCAGGTGTACTTCTATTGCAGAATGGATAAATTCTCACTAAGACAGAGCAAGGGGAAAAGGAGAATATGTACATATGTATAAGTATCCCTTAGGATAGAAGGGAGTATAGCCATAGATGCATTGGAAATATAAAATGGTATGATAGAAAGTGAGAATTTTAAGATTTTTGTTATGTCCTCTTGAGCAGGTTTTCTTTCATTCTTACTCCTGGTAGAAAGTGTTCCTTCATATACCTTGTACATACCAAATAATGAAGATTACTCTTCTTTTACCTTTCTTGGTCTAAAAGTTTGGAGATGAGCTGATCACAATCTACTTTTTAATAACCTTCAGCCAAAGCAAAACAAACAAAACAAAACACCCCAGCCTTGCTAAGGAATCACAAGTGATTTACTTCAATGATTTCAAACTTGTTCATTTAAAGTCTATTTATATCCCCCATAGTTGTTTGAATTCCTTTACCTCATCAAGAAAGGAATTAAAATTTCCATGCTAAACTATGTAACATAAATAATTAACACTAACACCTTTAGTTCTTTTAAAAAGAGGAACAAAAATCCTTTTCCGCTTGATGGCACCTTTCCCTGCATATTTGTTCTTTATGAAAGTATGAAATGTATTTCATTTAACAAATATTTATTTAGTTTCTATTATGTTCTAGGCACTATATTAGAAACTCAATTAAAAAAAAAAAAAAAAACCAAAAAGGAGCAGTGAACAAAATGAAGTCTCTGTTTTCATGAAGTCTAGAGTCTACTGGGTGATAGACATTAAGGAAGGCCCGTGATGTAATGAGCACTGAGTATTATGTAAGACTGATGAATCACTCACCTCTACTTCTGAAACCAATGATACATTCTATGTTAATTAGTTGAATTTAAATTTTAAAAATGGGGGGAAAAAAACCCTAGAGAATAGAGAGGGTTTTGAAGCAATAAACAAAATACATACATCTCAATTTATAATTGAGATCATTGTAGCCCCCGAAACAAATGGAGAGCTTGAGATAGGACAGTGAGGGTGGGTGGAGGGCAGGGTGACAGCTACAGAAGGCCTAGCTGAGGAAGTATCATTTAAGCAACACCTAAAAGAAGAAAAGGAAAGAGCCATTCAAACTGCTAGGAGAGGAACACATTTCCTGCAGAAAGAACAGCAGTACAGAGGTTGTGGTGTGAAAACAAATATGCACAAGTCACTGGGTCTGTAAGTGGACACTGGTGAGGAACGGGAGTATGTGGTGTGAGAAGAGCTAGGAAGGTGAGATCACGCAGGGTTTTGAGGCTGGGATGTTCTCAGTGTGAACCGGACACTGCTAAAAGGTATATAAACAAAGAGCTAGTGTAAACAGGATCTATGTTTCAGAAGATAACCCTGGTGGCTATGTGGAGAATTCATGGAAAGGAGACATCAGTAAAATAAGAAGATAACCTAGCAGAGTATTACAGGAATTCAAGCACTCTAGAGTCGAGTGCTTGCTTACTCTACTAGAGTAATTATTTATTAGAGTAATTACTTGAGTAATTAATTACTAGAGTAAGCCAGCTTAGACTGGAGAGTCGGCAATGGAGGTGTAGAGAACTAAATATGAGAGATGCTTAGGAAGCAGAAATGACAAAATTTGATTAATCAGAGGCATCAAATCTGGATGATAGCTCCATTTACTGAAAACTGTGGAAGTACTAGGAGTTCTGTCTTGGCCGGGTCAATTTTATGATACTTACGTGACACCCCAATGTAGATGTTAAATAAGCATTTGATTATATTGATGTGAAGCTGTCATATAAATGAGCCAAAGATGTCCCCTGGGTCATTTCTTTTCTCACTGCAGGCTGAGACCATTCACTCAAAAGCCTGCCAGAGACAAAATCAAATTTTTACACATCCATTTATTTTTAAAATAGGCCAAACAAGCAGATTTTTATAGCCATTTAGAGCCTACTTATTTTGCATTTCCCTCAATCCTAGCCCTATCTAGGCCTAGCACTAGATAAGCCCTGGGGCCATGGAGACTCCAAACCCACGCCTCCCTTCTGAGCTCTCTGACCCCAAAGACTGTTGAGTCGCCAAGCCGCCACAGTGACACTGCCCACACAGAAGCTTCTCGCCAACCCCCAGCGCTGCCCCAGCCCCCAGGAGATCCTTTGTCCTCCTTCCCTTCTGAGCAGCAGCCCTGGGCCCTTGTCTGTGGACAGCCTCCTACTGGGTGGGACTTTCCCGGGGAACCGATCAGTGCCCAATAAAGTTTGTGTGTGCTACTGCCACCTTGTGGTCATATCTTGAACCTCCCCACTAAGCTCAGAAGTCTACCTGGAAATAATTAACACAGACATGGCCCTAAGGCCCCAAGAGGCAATGACATTACTTCCAGAGGAGTCTATAGAAATAAGGCAGAAAGGCCTAGGACTAAATCTGAAATATCAGAATGTGAGATCTAGCAAAGAGGAAAAACATGCAAACATAGCTACTTGGTTAATTACTACTCATATGCTATCGCTCAGGCCAGACACTAGCTCTTTTAAGACAAAACCCTGTCTCTTCCCTATTAGGTCAAGCTGTGTTAGAATGACCGCCCTCTTCTCTGATTCGATGGTTTTTCTGTTATTGCTATCCCACATATTATTTGTTATTACTTGTCCGTCTACCTGTGAGGCTGACCTTGAGGCAGAACATGGTTCACCTCTAAATTCCAGCGATTTACCACATCATGGATGGAAAGTGCAAAATAAGGATATTTTTATTTCTCAACAAATGAATGAATTGCACAGTCTGTACGAGAATGGATATAGGAAAAGCTAGAACTGATAGTGTGGTGGCAGAGAGCTTCAGGTGCTTAGGGAATACTTGGGACATCTTTTGTTTCATGAGCATAGTATGGTATGGCCACTCCTCTTTCTCATTATGAAGTTAGATTCCACTCTTACCTACCTAAAGACGCTGGGACACTGGGCTCACATGTGTTGTATCTCTATACATACTCATATGTATATGTGTGTATCTCTATAAGTAAAGATAATGGAATATATGAAAATATTTCAAATAGTTAGGCAGCTAATTTCATAAAAACTCAAGATAGCATAATACTGAGGATCTTTTTAAAGTATACTTTAAAATATTATTATACTAGTTTGGTTTTGCTTCTTTATATGAAATTTAAAATGAAGGGGAAAGGGGGCATGTTAGGTCAATTTGTGTAAGATCTAATATGAGTCATATCTGAGACCATTTTCTATTCTTAATTGGAACCCCTTTTTGTGATTTCAGTGCTGTATCTTCTGATTCTCATTCAGAAAAGCAAGGCTGGTCCAAGAATGCTATGGATGCATTAGACCATTGCTTCCATATATTTTTTTACTAAGACACATGTTCATCATTCACAATTTGGCTTTTGAAAACAAAATGTAGTACTAGAGAAGTCTGTGACCTCTACAGCATGGCACTTAATGACTAAGGTAGAATAAGCATTCATAAATACTTCATAGCAAAAAATAAATAAATGTATAGATGATGATGGAGGCTAATTAAGTATTAGGCATTTATATCCACAAAATATCCACAAAAAGTCTCTAGACACATGGAGTACAATATATTCTGCTTCCTTAACTATGAAACAGAATTAGTTGTAAGACATAATTAATGAAAGTTTTGCAGTATAAAAGATAACTAACCAGCAATTTTTTGGATATTGATTATAAGAAGTACAGCTTATGTTTTTAAATTAAATTAAATTAAATTTACTTTTTAAATATTTTATTTATTTATTTGACAGAGAGAAAAATCACAAGTAGGCAGAGAGGGAGGCAGAAAGAGAGGGGGAAGCAGGCTCCCTGATGAGCAGAGAGCCCGATGTGGGCCTCGATTCCAGGACCCTGAGATCATGACCTGAGCCGAAGGCAGAGGCTTAACCCACTGAGCCACCCAGGCATCCTATAAATGTTGTTTAAAAACCCTGTGTGTCACAACTAAACTGAACTGAATTAATTTCTATGTCAGGGAGAAATAGCAAATGTTTTAGAATTCTGTATTTAAGTTATGTAATTATCTATGATTATATCTAACTATAGATAATTATATATTAACTTACATAAACATTATGTTTTATTGACTTATTGGTATCTGTTGGTGAAAATATTGACTGGGATTGGTCCCTCCTTGGAGACATAAAATAAGTAAAATTATAGACCTAAGTATGAATATCCCACACACCAATTTATTATCATTTCTACTAGCAAACATATTTTCATGTTTCAGCATTTATAGAATGCTTTCACAATCATTTCTCTGTGATCTTATTTTATCTTTAGACCTGTAACAGTAGAGTTTCTACAGATGATAGAGTTGTACATTTGAATATGTACTATATATATATATATATATATATATATATATATACACACACAAACTCATTTTCTATTTGTTTTTTCCTGATAAAAGTTGGGTACAAAAGAGTACAATACCTAACAAATCTTTCTGTTTGCATAGGTGATGAAGTGTGTTTTTTGGAAGGTGAGGATGGAAGGTGAGGACTATGCTTGCCAAGAAACTTCAGGGAATTTTCTGAACATATGCAAAAGCGAAATTACAAAGATCATATTCTTCACAACTTTGTAAGTTCAAGAAATCAGGATAACTATCTTCTTAATAATGCACAGATCAATATGTTTTGAGGCATCTTTTTATAATTCCTAAGTGTTACATTTGCATACCAAGAATAATGTCCATATAAATTTTTTTCTTACATAATAAGTGGTCCTCCAGAGATGAGGAGTTTGTGTGTATATATATATATATATATACACACACAAATATATATATATATACATGGATATATATATATATTTAACCCATGAAAAACAACACAGAAGCAAAAAGGTAGTTGTCCTCTGGGGGACAGACATATATTGTGTATTTTTTTTTTTTTGGCCCTGCCTACTTTTTTAAATCTAGAAGGGCTCTCTAAACACAAACTATTGGGGTTTTAGTTTGGTTGGGTTTTTTTAAAGTTAATTTTGCAGCCAATTTTTTAAAACATTTATTTATTTGAGAGAGCAAATGAGAGAACACGTGTGAGGGCAGGGGAAGAGGGAGAGAAAGAATGTCAGGCAGACTCGCCACTGAGCATGGAGCCCCACACATGACCTTCCCAAGACCAGGACCCTGAGATCACAACCTGAGCTGAAACCAAGAGTCAGAACCTCAACCTACTGAGCCGCCCTGGTGCCCTAAACACAAGCTACTGTAATGCACGTGGTGTTCTGACACTTTAGTGTTCATCGTAGAAAAACATACCTCTGTTTATAGCACTGTGTGCTCTTTCATATTCCTGTAACTGGGAACTTCCAAAAGGAAAGGTTACCGCTATTGGAAATATCAATACTTTCTCACGGGCCTAGGGGATTGCCCAAATCATGCTATTACTGAGCAACTGAGCATGGTTCCAAGCACTTCACAGGGGCTGACTTATTTAATCCTCTCGGCAACCTTAAGCAGAGGCGTTATGCTATCTCTGTTTTACAAAAAAGGAGATTGAGGCTCCAAGATTTTAAATAACTTTCCATAATCATACAACTTGTAGATGTGAAACCGAATAAAAAACAAGAAACTGTTCAAAGCACACACATACCAAAATATGAGGGATGCTACCATCATCATAATCATCAGCCTAAATAGCAGTTTTATTTACATGGGAAATGGGAGTATTATCAGAGATTATATAGAGAAAATAAGGGTAAGCCCTTATCAAATGAGTTGGAAATGTAAAGTAAACATCTATTTTTTTTTTCCTGACAAATATTTTCCCAACACATTTGACCACCCAACTCACCTCAGCTGCTTTCCACATCCCATGCTTTCAAGGAAATGCTGTGCTATATCCTAAGGCTATCCATCTCCCAGGTTAAAGCCCCATGGACTACTCGAATACATTTCCTTCCAGAATTCTTTCGTGTCTCCCTCATCCCCAGAATAAATTTCTTTTTTAAAATATTGAAATTTCTGGGGTGCCTGGGTGGCTCAGTGGGTTAAGCCTCTGCCTTCGGCTCCGGTCATGATCTCAGGGTCCTGGGATCGAGCCCCGCGTAGGGCTCTCTGCTCAGCAGTTGACCTGCTTCCTCCTCTCTCTGCCTGCCTCTCTGCCTACTTGTGATCTCTCTCTTTCTGTCAAATAAATAAATAAAATCTTAAAAAAAATATTGAAATTTCTGACATACAGTAGTAATTAGTTGACATTTATGATATACTCTCTAACTAGGGAATTTTAAAAAACTATATATATATGCACACACACATATATATATATATATATATATATATATATATATATATATATGCAGATCAGAACACAAACAAACACACACACACCAGATTTTACACGTTCAAATGAGCTCTCTTTTAAGTGGCCCCCATGGGGAGCTATGCATCACCCAAATAATTTTTAAAATTCCTTTTGGGAGTTGGCTTTTAAGAACTACATCTAAAGGGACACCTGGGTGGCTCAGTCAGTTAAGCATCTGCCTTCAGCTCAGATCATGATCCTGGGGTCCCGGGATCCCAGGATCAAACCCCACATCAAACTCCCTGCTCACCTGGGAGTCTGTTTCTTCCTCTCTCTGACCCTCCCCACTGCTTGTGTTGCTCTCTTTCCTCTCAAGTGAATAAATTTTTTAAAATCTTAAAAAACCAAAAAGAACTACATAAGTATCCACATGAAATTCTCATCCTTTCAGAATTGAAGAATTTCTAGAAAGAATCAAAACCATTCAGAACAAATTGAAATTGAGACTATCAAGTAATGAAATTGATTTTCTTGCAAGACTTAGAAATTGGTTCTGAAAACAACTGCAAAAGTAGATTAGAACATATATGTTAGAATATGACAGTATTGTTTAAATAGTCGCACAGGCTGATGACATGCCTGCTCTGGGGAAGTAAAGGCAACTCATTATAGTATGTGAGAGGCTGTACATTTAAATGCCTTCAAACAAATTAAAAATATGAAATCCTTGGGTATATAAGACAACAGGTAATAAAGAAAATAATGAAAATAAATGAGTGTCCCACCTTACAGACAAAAATAGAAAATAAAAAAGTTCACTAAAAAAAGAAAAAAGAAAAGCTTCTGTTATTGAAGTAAAAGATGGGTAAAGGAAATTATCTTCTGTTTGAGTCTTTTTTTTTTTTTTTTCAATCTCTTGAGGTGTCTTTTGGGTTATATCTGCTAAACCCCAGGGCTTCCCAGGCATGATAATAGAAAAATGACTAGGTCTGATTACAAGCACACCTGGTTTTGAATCAGATAGACCATGTACAGAGAAGTTACCCAATCTCTCCAAGTCTCAATTTTCTCATCTAGACAGTTATTAAACTGAGAGGATTAAATGTGACAATGCGAAGATGCACTTAGCCTAACGCCTGGGATAGCCTCAAGTAAATGGTGATAATTTATTTGATAATTAGAATTTAAACACCATAATGTTTAAATGTGTGAAAACACTGCTTTGCCTTGACTTCTACTTTTGCATAGAATTTTTAGTATTCCTTCTACCAGCTTTTTAACCAATATTTACTACACATATCCTAAACACAGACCACTGTGCCAGAGACTAGGGATACAAAGGTGAAATCAGTAAGTTGTGTTCTCAAAAGCTTATGATTGGAGAACTAAAGCTTATACCAGGTTATAATACCAGTGAGAGGAAATGGTCCGTGGAAGATATACATGAAGAGCTATAGAATCTTAGGGAGAAAGTGGTGGATTCTGACAGAGACAGGAAAGACTTCAGTGCTACATGATGATGAAAGAAGAATTGGAAGGTCTCAAGTAGATATGTATGGAAAGAGAGGCTGTAAGTAATTAGAACATTAATAAACCAAAGAATGGAGACCCAACAGTGTATTTTCAGGGAAGTTCAATTAGTTCTGTTGATTTACAGGTTCAAGTGCTTAAAAGAAGTTACACTGAGAATGTAAACTAGACAGATTGGTGAAGCCTGGAATGCTGAGTGAACAAAAATGGGCTTTTATGTAATAGGCAATGGTAAGCCACTGCAAGTTTTTGAACATGGGATTCGTATGTTAAGTGCCAAATTTTAGGAAGCTTAATCTGGAACTATCCGATAGTGTGTGTTGAGGAGGAAAAGATTCGAGCAAAAAGACCACCAGGAAAGATGCTGAAGTAACCCACAGGGAAAGGGAGGTACACTGCTGTCAGTAGAGAGAAGGACATAGGGGCATCTGGGCGGCTCAGTCCATTAAGCTTCTGCCTTCAGATCAGGTCATAATCCCAGGGTCCTGGGATCAAGTCCCACATCGTGGTCCCTGCTCAGTGGGGATTCTGCTTCTCCCTCTCCCTCTGCCCCTGCTCATGTGTTCTCTCTTTCACTCACTCTCTCTCTCATAAGAGACTCTTAATCTCACAAAACAAACTAAGGGTTGCTGGGGGGTGGGGGGGGTAGGGAGAGGGTGGTTGAGTTATGGACATTGGGAAGGATATGTGCTATGGTGAGTGCTATGAAGTGTGTAAGCCTGATGATTCCCAGACCTGTAGCCCTAGGGCAAATAATACATTATATGTTAATAAAAATAATTTTTAAAATAATTCAAAAAAATTAAAAAGAAAGAAAAGAAGGAAGGAAGGAAGGAAGAGAGAGATAGAGAGACAGGTGGGCATAACAGTGATTGAAAGCTGGGAAGGTAAAGGGCTCTTTTGGAAGTCATGTTTCTTTATCAAGCACAAGACTATAATTTAGATTTTATGTTTTGGGGGTTGGTTTGGGGCATGCTTTTGGAGATAACCAAGGTTGACAGCTTTTGGAGCTTCACTTGAGGAGCTGTGCAGAGGAACTTGTCTAGGAAAGTGGCAACAAAGATGGAAAGATAATAATGAGTATGAGGGAAAGACTTGACAATACCAAGTCTACTATTGAAGTCACAAATTCATCTGTCTTCTCTCTTCACCATCTTTCTTTAGCATTTACTGTTTGGTAATGTCCACAGCTTCTGTATCAACTTATCTGATCCCTGGTGTGTCTATTAAAGTTTTCCTCATATCATTTCTCTTCCATGGCATTAATGATGAGTGGATGCAGTTCAGCTAGCAAAGATAAAAAATTATTCTTTGCTTTTTCCAGAGCTGTTGGTCATTCTTGGGATAAGAGAGTAAGTCATTTGGGGTCAGTGACTGGCTACTAGGTTGACACTAATCTCCTTCAAGCCAGACAGTTATGAATAATAAAAAGAGGGTCCTTAGAGAAGAGCAAATAGCCAGACTGACTCACTAAGCACCCAGTCCTCTGTACCATACAGAGGAGTAGGGCATTATACAACTAATGCAGTGTTCTCACATGGTGAGTCGGCTCATGAGTGTTGGGCTAAACATTTATAATGAAATTTTATCCAAGGCACTGGAATCCCATAGAGTAAATATGTAAAATGACTGAAAGATTACTCTCTTACCATGAGGATGACTTAAAGGTGATTCTTCCAAAGCAATTTATGTATCTACCTGAACTTTCAGGGGAAATATTTAAACTTAAACTGAGCTAGAGTGAAACAGTTCAATGAACACTGTGTAACTTTCACTCTGCTTCAGTGATTATCAATATTTTGCCAATTGTTGCCAAGTTTTTTTTTTTATTATACTTAGTACTTTTTAATTGGAATATTTTAAATCAAATATCAAACATGTTGTTTGTAAATAATTCAGTATGCATCTCTAACTTGTAAAAAACTATTTCTGACATAATGAACATACTCCTGTCATACCACAAATCCTTAATATCATCCATTACCCATTCTATCACATATTTCTCCAATTATGTCACAGATGTTCCTTTACATTAGTATGTTCAAATCAATTTTCAAACAAGAGTCACACATCACTTTTGGATATTATGTCCTTTCATTTACTCTTGATGTTTATTTGTTGGAAAAACCAATTTCATTTCATATTTTATAGCCAGGTTGCCACATTATTTTCTACTCCTAAAGCAAAACTGTAATCCATTCAACATCTATTCAACTATTGTATAATAAACAATTACTACATACAGGACAGTATACTGGTGCTGAGTATACTCAAAGTTGTCTGTAAACCATTGTCCCTATTGCTAGGACTTTACAATCTGGATGAAAATGAAAAATAATAATGCGTAAATATAATGACAACAACGTGTCAGTAGAAGTTAACGGAGTTGTAGAAGATGCTATGTTTTAAAGGCAAAGGCATGATTTAGAAGATAAAGGGATTCTTTTTAGGGAAGCTGGCATGTGACACGGATGGTTTAGAATGGCCAGCAATTCAGAGGCATAAGAGAACTGCATCCTCTGATTGAGAAACTTGAGGGTGGAAAAAAAAAAAAAAAAAAAAAAGGAAGAACAAACCTTAGAGGTAAAGGAAGTAAGAGATACATTCAAGAGATTATAAATGAAATGATTCAGCTGAAGCAGGACATTTCTGAAAGAAACACAAGTAAGTAGGGGGCAGATCTGGGAAGACTTTGAATGGCAGGCATATTGCTTAAACTTGTTCTTTAAAGCAGGGAACCATCACCTCCATTCGTTTTTTCATATATCAGAGACTGTGGGACATGATGTAAACATAGATATTCCATTAGTAAGCAAAATGCATCAGCTCATTTCATAAGGAAGCTTAAAAAACTGCTTATGTATTCCAATACCAATCATTTTCAAATATTCATAGCAAGTTGGCAAGGTAATTTAATGTTTTATTTTGCCCAACAGCTAGATGCTTCACTTAGAGGAATACAAACAAATTGAAGCTGATTTAACCAGCACATACTACCCAACAGCTGAGAAACCTTCATGAAACAAGGATTAATTGTTTGTGGCACAGTAGTATATGACAATAACAACAACAACTCAACAAATCTACCATAGGAGAAATAGAAGATATCTATTAAGGATAGGTATACCAGCCCTGAAAACCTCAGCCTCATTTTTCATTACAATGAACATAAAGTGAAGTTTGTAATATGTCTCTTATCAACAATAGACACATACTGACCCACACGTTCTCTCTTTACCAGCCATAATGCCAGTTGATTTTCATCATTAAGAGATCTTCCAATGATAGATGAATTTTCAAAGCCTTCAAAGAAAGTGTATATTGAACTTAATGTAGCTTGATTGGTAAGTGTTTTCTTCTTGCATGCTTATTCCAGGTATCCATTTTACATAGATTTTAAAATGTTTTTGAGTGCCCGCATATACCAAAGTTTGTGCTAGACTTTTGTGGAAATAAAATTCTGCATAAAGTGTGGTCCCGCTATTCTAGAGGCTTATATCCTAATACCGATGACTAAAGATAAACATATTCAAATAAAATTATGGGAAGGATTGAGATAGAGGTGTCAAATTGGATTAAATTAGGTTTTTGTTTTTGTTTTTGTTTACCGCAGTACTATCGACGTTTCGGATCAGATCATTCTTAGTGGTGGGGAGCTGTCTTGTATATTGTAGCATGTTTAGCACCATCCTTGACTTCTAGCCAGGAGATGCCAATAGCACCTTCTCACTAGCGACAATCAAAAATATCTCCAGATATTGCCCATATCTATAGACTGAGTGAAAAATCACCTGTTTTTAACCACTGTAGTAGATGAAAAGTGCGTTTTTTTTTAAAAGACTTTATTTATTTATTTGACAGAAATCACAAGTAGTCAGAGAAGCAGGCAGAGAGAGAGAGAGGAGGAAGCAGGCTCCCTGCTGAGCAGAGAGCCCGATGTGGGGCTTGATCCCAGGACCTTGAGATCATGACCCGAGCTGAAGGCAGAGGCTTTAACCCACTGAGCCACCCAGGCGTCCCGAAAAGTGCATTTTGTAAATGAAGAGAACTCATGGTTGGGGAAATCAAGGAAAGTCCACAGAGGGTAGGGGGTGCTGGTAGAAGTAGGCTGAGAAGAGTATTTCAGGAGTGGAGAAGATAGTGAGATAGTGGCCAAACTGGAGATGGGAAGCCAAGTGGATAAGCATAAATTATGTTTGAGAGTCATGTGTAGCATTCAGTGTTCAGAAGGTAGTTAATAGAGAAAAACTGAGCAAGTAAAAAGCAATCGCATCATGGAGGTCCTTGATTGTATAAAATAGTTTTTCATTTTGTAGGGATGCCAATGGAAATACAAATGAAATGAATAAAGCATCATTTGGAAATGTTAAAATGGCAGTTCTGGGCAGAATGATCTGGGTAAATGAGAAAGTCCATTTTAAGTGTGGGACTCAGTTAAAGACATAATTGGGGAGAAATTGGAGAATCTATTTGTAGGAGATGTATTTCCCAACACAGGATGAGAGGAAAAACAAGTGAAGAAGTAAATTCAATAGCTTGCTTCTACATTTGATCTTGCAAATTGTTGTTGAAATTGTTTTCTCATAATAGAGTTGACACTTCATGACAGAGCTGATTGGCAGATGTGCCCAGATTCTCTGGGATTCCATGAAGTGGAAAGTTCTAACTGATGTTGCAGAGTTATAAAGGCAAAGATGATATTATTCTCAAAAATAACTCCCCAGTGACATAGAAACTATGAATCCAAGCATTTAAATAATCTTGCTGATAAAAAGTATTCAATTAAAATTCCAAGGCCTGGCACAGAAATTTGTCTGCTAAAATTAATATTTATGCACATTAAGGTCTGCACCATTCAACCAGACTTTTGAAAGTCTCCTCATTTTTCTCATGCCTTTAGAGAGTTTCGATCTAAGTTTATCTTCATGATACATAAAATATGAGGACAAGATTTGTGAAGACAAGACATAATTCAATTCTATGTGATATGCAACTATTGTACTTGAACTTCAGAAAACCCCATCTAAAGGTTTAAAATACATACTTTGTAAACTTACTCCTGATTCATACTGAACTGCTCATTTGCTCTGAAAACAGTTACTACATCTTTGAACATCAAAACCTCTCATGTACACACAATATGGTATTACAAATAGGGAGACAAGGAAGCAACAAAGAGAAAGGCCCAGAAAATCAGCACTGCCCCCCTCACCCCTACAGCCTCTGACTTACATCCAAGAAAGGGGCATTTTCTGAAATCACAGAGACTTTCTAGTCTTTGTTTGCCAACAGGCTAGTATTTTTATTTTAGAAATTCTTAAACTTACATATTAGAAATTATGACACCAGAAAATTAAAATGCACTTTTTTGAAGAATATGGATGCATTGAAGTCCTAAGAGATTAACTGATAGGAAGAAATGAAGATCTTGGGAAATCAGTGAAAAAAAAAAATCAATCTCAAGCACAAGAGTTTTGAATAAGCAAACTCTAGTTTCATAATAAGCAGGGAATTAAATATTGGTGGAAATTCAAGAGAGAGTTTTTCTTCCTGGCAGTTAGATATAAAGTAGGTAATAATTGGAAGAAACTTGAATAAGTGAGACAAGTTAAGAGACTGATGCAATAATCCAGATGTTGTTCATTTATCCAAAGCAATTTATAAGGATCCTCAGTATTAATGGCACTTTATTAGATACAAATTAATGCTTACTTGAACTGGGGCAGTGACTACAGAAATGGAAATGATCCTACTGAATATTAATAAAATGATTAAACCAGCTCAGTGCCCATTTTTTCTTGAGGCCTTTATTCCTGCATTTACTAGACTTTACCTATTTGAAATGCATCCACAGTTTTGGGATTCTTTCCTAAAATAAACTGCATTAAGAATCATGGGGAGAATTTTGCTAATAGCTGCCGATCAACTGCTTGTCAGTCTGTACCAAGATGACATATTTTTCTGAGTGAAACAGGACTGCGTTGTAAAAATGAGGGGAAGGAAAGAATGGTGGGGCGCAGTGCTACTCCCTCTAGGTTTTTATCAAAGGCTCTATTTCTGTCAGTCACCAGAGAATTGAAATCCATCCCAGTCCTATAAGAATGCTTTTAGTGAGTTGTGTGTTCATTAAAAGAAATGAATGAGCAAATGGCCACCATTATTGATCATTTCTGCCCTGTAGCTTTAGACTAGAAATGGTTTTCAAGGGTCCCAAAAGGGATTTCGAGTTTTGTTTTTTTTTTTTTTTTTAATTTCATCTATACACTGTGGACTCAACTCATTCCAGCCACATCTGATCTGTTCCATCAGGCCATTGGGAGTAATTGTAATGAATAAAGGAACTGCATTTAAAATAAAAGACTCTCCCCCAACACACCAAAAGACTTTTTTAATCCTTCTGTATCTTTTAAAATTTACCCACACTGTTAGAAAACTCAGTTGCAAGGGGCACCTGAGTGGCTCAGTCATTAAGCCACAGCCTTTGGCTCAGATCATGATCCCAGAACCCTGGGATTGAGCCCTGCATCAGGCTCCCTGCTGGGCAGGAAGCTGCTTCTCCCTCTCCTGCTCCCCCTGCTTGTGTTCCCTTTCTCTCTGTGTCTCTGTCAAATAAATTTAAAATAAAAAATTTTTTAATTAAAAAAAAAAAAGAAAATTCACTTGTAGTCCCACTTCTGACTTTGGCTTAAAGTATCAATCTAAAAAAAAAAAAATCTAAATGGTCCAAAAGTCTAAAAATAAGGCTGAGAAGTGAAATCTCTGTCAGTCTCCTAGCTTATCAACATAACATTCATTACTTTGAGTTGTTAAAGGAATATTAATTACAATTACATGCTTTTTCAGTATTTCATAAAATTGTTAAGTGATATAAATGAAATGAGTTTTTTTTTATGTTAAATTCTTTTTGGAAGAAGAAAATATTTAAACACAATCAGTGGTTGTATTTGTCTATTTTAAATGCTTAATACAAAAATATCTCAATCTACATGTTCATATATACTCTTTTTTTATGAAGAAATGTCCATGGACTCTCATTTTTATTTCCTCGATCTTACAGTTGACAAACATTTGTTGATACTGCTGCTTTGTGTTAAATGCAGTACAAGGGACAGGCTATGTGAGGGTGTGTAAGACGAAACTCCCCATTTTCAAGGAATCGACAATTAAACTGGTGCATGCAGAGGAAAGACAATTAAACTAGTAATACAGAAAATGTAAAAACTGCTATCACTAAGATGAATATTTAGGAGACTAATTAAGTCAGAGTAAGGTTTTGTATCCTTTTTCCAGTATATTTAAAATCCTGACAAAAATCTCAGAAATTTCCTGTGAAAAATGGTAACATGAATATGTGGCTTCTGTAAACAGTTCAATATCCTCACGGAATCTGCAGGGCTTCAAGGAAGCTGCAATAACTATTATCTTTTTACATAAATTCATTAACTATTTCCCCATTTTGAAATTCCTATGAAACCTTTAAAACCTACCATATTTTATTTGGGGAGTATCTTCTGAGTCAAAATTCTTGTTTTTTTTCTCCCTCTATTTCTTTCCCAATTTTCTCCTAAATAAGTAAGTCTAGAAGCAGTTCTTTTATTTCACTGATAAATATGATTTATCTGCTTTTGAAAAAAAAAAAAAAAAAGGAAACATTGAAAAACCTGTGGTGCATTTTCTGCTTCAGTAAATGGGTCATGCTTTGTCAAATTCTGAATATATTAAGCTTTTGTGAAGCTCTGTTTTTCTCAAATACTAGGTTGCTACACTCAATATCAAAGGGTAATTTATTTTGTTCTAAGTAGGCTTTTACACAGTTCAATTTTCTTTTTTACCTCAAATCATGAATACTTCAAAAAAGATAACTCAGATAAATTAGAATGTTTAAAGAAGGAGAATATTGGCTTTCATTTATATTTTCACAAATATAAATTTGTGAAACTCTTTCACATATGGAGATGATTATTTCAAATTGAGATCTGTAAGATACCTACTTTTTAAATTTTGTAGTGGCAGTGATGATTTTGACGCAATCCATACTGAAGGACAATGGCCCTGTCAGAAAGTAACTTCTACCAATGGGGAAATCAGCGTTTGCCAGCCTCATAGGGACTGACCCTAAAGCATAGGTGCCAACAAATATAGCTACATATAAACGGAGGTAGAAAATATATATATAATCAAGAGTATACCACTCACAATCATTTGCCCAAATGTTTATAAATGGATCTTAACATTTACTTTTTGTATCCAAACTATTTTTCAAAATTGTCTATGCTATAATTTTCTTAGGAGGACTAATATCATTCCATCAAACTTTCCAACTAAAATGATAAAATGAAATATATACACATTCTAATTTGAGAAATATTTTGTTCTAATAAAGCACCTAGCACAGTTATCTGGAATATCACAAGCACTCGTTAAGTATTTCCTTCCTCTATTTCTCCATGATATTTATCATGATAAATTATTTTGAGTGAGCTTCCTTCTCATAGTAGGACCATTCCAAGTACCATATGACACATTTTTTTTTTCTAAAGATCATTTGGTATTAAAATAATAGTTACCAATTACCAGGTATATTAAACTTTACCTCAACTCGCAAATTTCTGTTGGCTAAACTCATGTTGCTTGGTGCAAGTCTTTTCATACACTTTAGCCATTCCCTTTGGGGGGTATAGCTCAGTGGTAGAGCATTTGACTGCACTTTAGCCATTCCCATTTTCTTCCAGAATATTTTCATCATGCTGAGAAAAACAACAGCAGCCCTGTGAAAGAAATAAATGGGCATATAAGTGGACATTGATAGCTGCATCTGGGAACCAACTTCAACTCTCTCCATTTCATCTATTTCCATGTCTCTTTCAAATTTTGTATTTACATCTTCAGAGAGTTTCAGTCTTCAAACCAGTTATCAGTTGGGTTGTCTTGTTGATTGATTTATGGCTTTCTTCTCTCCTCCAGTTTCAATCAAATGCCCATTCTTGAGGAAAAAACATTTGAAATACACTCAGAATGCAGACTCACATGCTGACGATTTGTGTTTTCCCCACAACAATCATCTGAGATTCAGATCTCCGCTGTTTCACATGTAAGTGGTTGGCACTGCTTCCCTCTCTTCCTCCAATCCCCTTTCACCTAATTGCCCTACTGACTGAGAGACTGAGAAGTATTTCTGCCATATTGTTCCTCCCAACTTAAAAACTTAAATGATCTCCCATTCAAAATCCCCTAGTTTGCATTTCAGGTCTAATACTAACTCATATTTGAAGGCCACTGATATATTTATTGTCACAACTCAGTAGATAGCCTTGTACACAAATTCCTGAGCACATATATTTGATGGTTAAATTTGGTTCAGCCACTACTGTCTTGAAAATATTTTCTGACCCTTTTCCTTTGTCCCTGGTGTGGGTTAGTACTCCTCTCAGAATACTTCCAGCAAATCCATCAGAAAATGGAACATACTGTATGGTCATCTTTTGCTTATATGTCTGTATCCCCCATTAGGATGTAAGTTTCTAATGAGCAGAAACACGTCCTATTCATCTTTATAACTCTAATACCTACCAAAGGAAATGCTGAAAAATGATTACAGAAAGAAAGACATTTCTTAAGTGAGGGACTATATTTCTCATTCCAAAAACTTACTGATGTATCTCTTCTAAGTAAAATGCTGCCTTTATCTCCATCTCTTTCTTTGTCTTTCTCTTACCTTCTAAACTTGGATCAAATTGAACTTCTTGGGAAATAGTGAGATGTTCGCCAAAGAAAGGGAGAGATAAACTTTAGCTTCCAACTCAAAATAATTTGTTTCTAAAACATTAGAGTCTAAAAATCACTCTGGAGTCTAAAAAGTCACCAAACCAAAAAAGACAAATAGGTAACATATGCAGAATCCTGACATAAGCCTCTAACACTCAACTCAGCCCTAGATATATGCCCTGAACTCCAATATGCCAGTCTTTGTGGCAGTTTCTATCCCTCATACATAGAGTCTTGCTCTTCCCTTTTATTTATTTATTTATTTAAAGATTTTATTAATTTATTTGTCAGAGAGAGAGAGAGAACAGAGCGGGATAGGCAGAAGGAGAAGCAGGCTCCCTGTTAAGCAGGGAGCCTGATGTGGGGCTCGATCCCAGGACCCGGGATCATGACCGACACTGAAGGCAGACACTTAACTGACTAAGCCACCCAGATGTGCCCAGATCTTCCCTTTTAGTGATATGATGTAATCTTTCCTTGCTCATCACTGTTGTCATTGTCTCCTGGCCAGTCTCCTCTTGCCCAAAGTCCAAGGACCCCTAAAACAGAAAACCTGCTCCACTGGTACCCAGTCTGCACTTCTTCATTGCAGACATCCGTTCAGAATTTACTCTTCTCTGTAAGCAGACACTGTATTATTGCCATAATACAACCCTTTATTGTATGTGACAAATTCCCCAAGAAATCTTTCCTCAATCATATACCTCTGGTTTGGTTCTAGGTACTTTCCTCGAGAGACCGTCCTGCTCACTGCAGAAGACACTGGAACCTTCAATAGTTGGAGCTGCGGGCCCTCACCAGGAAGCAGTTTTTCACCTACAGTTTTGCTCTGCCTCTCACCCTTGAAATCAACTTTGGTACAAGCATGATCTTCAGCTATCATCGTACATCTGTAAAATTTGAAAATAAACAAGTGTCTAAAATATGTGCATACCTGTTTCTTTCTACTAGTCTGAATTCTTACCAGCTCAGTATAATGCTTAACAAAGAATTCAAAAAAGGCAGGAGTACGAAATTTTCAGCCACTGTCTCATTTCATAGACCCGTCATGAGCACGTATGAAGGTACACACAAATTGTGTCTTTCCACAATGTCAGCTTCATTCAGTCATAAAACAAAGTTAATGTAATTACAAAGCAGGTTCAGGATTCCAAACTCATTGACATTTCACCATGTGATTAACTTGGGCTTCTTACATGGCACGCAGAGCAGAACACAGGACAAGTCACACAACAAATAAGATACACGGGGGGAAGGAGGTTAACAGACCAAACCCTGCTCATTGGGCACACAGTTGAAATAAGGCCTCACTCCAGTCTGGGTCAGCTCTCGGCACTTACTGCTTGTTATGTTCAAGCAGTGAAGGATCTCGGTTCTATTCAGAGATCAGTCGGGCAGAGCCTTTGGTGGCAGCTGCCTTTTGAAAGTGGTCATACATAGAGATGTCATGTCTGAAGAGTCTGACAATTTGCTATAAAAATCCTCCCCTTTTAAAGGGGATTTAATCAGTCTTGGGCCCCTGTGAACCTCCTCTGCCTTTCTGTTTGCTATTGGTTCTGGGGTGTCATCAGCTGAGGCTGGTCTTGGGGATAATTCGTAGCTGCAGTATCCTTTACTACCTACATTATCACCTGACACAGGCCCTGTTGACATGAGTGACTCCATCTTGCTCTCTACAAGACCATTATATCAGTACATAATTCTGCTATCCCTTTGAGTTGATAGGAGTTAATTTTCAAATTCCCCACTGAGTGTTTTTAAATGTGTACTGACCCCTTAATGTGTAAATTGTTGAAAGAACTATCTGAGAGAAACCATTAAGTCAGGTGTAGGAATATGGAATCACTACAAGATTATATTTGACCAAGCAAGATCTGTAAAAAATGTACTTCTACTGACAGTAAGTAAACATAATGTGGAATCTTATTAGGAAATTTGAAATTTATCTAATAAATTTAGATCTAATACATCTAACATTAACATTTTTCAGAGAAGTAAGCTTTCACTACTCCCTTTATCTTTATTTCCAAACACATTCATCTCTATTTACAGATTAGATGTGCTGTACTTTAAAATTCAGCTTTATAATACCCTAGTTTTTCAATATTATTATTGATCTGTCTGTTTCAGAATATATAAACCTCTATAAAACAAATGCAGACCCCAGGACCCATTTGCCCAAAAGTAAACTTTGTCAACTCCCTGTAGTCAACTTCAGGTTTGATTTTTTTCTAAAAAGTTGTGTTTTGCTGACAAAAGGCCATTTCTTCCTAAGGCAGGTCTCTACTGAATGAATGCTGAATTGTGCATCCTTCTCGATTAGTGAGAACTGAATCTTGTTTTTCTTCCCGTTGCCACAAAATAACAAAGATTGCCAATATTTAGTCTTTAATTATATATGGGCATGCAGGTGATTTAAGAAGATATGCTAAAGTAAGGACTGCAAAACTCCCTAAAAAGACTATATTATTTAAATACAGTTTGGGGCTTAGTTTCTTCCCTGTTTGGAACCTGTGAGGGATGCCCTATTATGCTTCTAAGTGCATTTTTTGCTTCATTCCATGGTGGAAAATGTGAGCTTTTGCTGACTTTGAAGGTTCAGGTGAGAAAAATTCAGATTAGAACAAATAATGAAAAATCACACGTGCCCTACTGAAGGACAATAAATTCTCCATAATTCCGGCTACAAAGAGGACAGTATGGAACAATACTACCTCTAAAGTTTCAGATATGAAAATACTGGGTTGATTAGAATAGCTGCAGAATTAGTAGATAAGGTATTTTCCCTACCTTCATTGTTTTTATAAATCAGGTTTGACTGCTTACACTAATTAGACAGAATAAAAGAAAAGTTATCAACAAACTGGAAATCTGATGCACCTTTTACATGTGTTAGTCCTCATGATCACAAGAAATTATATTACATTTGCCTGTTTTCAAAAGATCATGGTATGGTTTTTATTTTTGTTTTATTTTATTTATTTATTTATTAAAGATTTTATTTATTTGACACAGAGAGAGCGAGTGAACAAGAGCCAGAGAGCAAGCATAAGCAGGGGGAATGGTAGGTAGAGGAGAAGCAGACGTCCTGCTGAGCAAAGAGACTGATGTGGGGCTCCATCCCAGGACCCTGGGATCACTACCTGAGCCTAAGGCAGCCGCTTGACTGACTGAGCCAAGACTGTTGGTTTTTAAAAGAACCTGGAATAATGTAAAATCCCAGGTGGTCCAGACTAAGAGCTAAATGAGAACTGCATACAATACACACAATAGGCCTACAGGGTGTACTAAGAGAATTCAGAGGTGAGAGCCATCCCTGAGGAATGGAGACCATGAAGGCTCCTGGAAGTGGTGCTTAGACAAGTGGTGAAGGAAAAGGAGCATCTCAGACAGGCAGGTGGTTCAGTGGAATGGAGAAGGGCCCGTATTATTTGGGAGCAAACAACTGGGTTGGAACAAGGGATTAATTTATGGAAGTAAGAAAAACAGAACTGAAGAGATGTGTCAGAACCAAGTTGTAGGATTCCTTGGAGCAGTAGACTTTGAACAGCCAGGAGATATTTATTAAACAAATAAATGATTGCCTGCCATGTGAGGGGTTTTTGCAGTGGGCACTAAACAGATTATCTCTGAAAAAGGTGTTGGATCTTGAAGAGAGGGGAAGAGAGATACATTCCACTAACAATACAGAAAAGAATGCAACAAGGATAGACCAGCTTACGTTGTAGTGAACTAGCCCAAGCAAAAAGGGATACAAGTGTGACAGCAAAACACAAAGTAAAGGAGATGCCTCTGAAAAACGTTACAAAGGAAGAAGAAACAGGGCTGAATGGTGGAAAATGTGGGAAGAGAAACAGAAAGTTCCACATTCATACATTGGTTGGCTATTAAAGGAGATTGTGCTTCAGGCTTTAAAGAATGTGCAATGCAGTTCTGATGCTAACAATCCAAATTCAGTCAAACTTCAAAGGTTAAGGGCACAGTCTCCCACAAGACTGCTCTCCCTTCAGCCATAAGCTCTAGGGTTCCCAGGCCACCCATCCTTGGGGCCGAGTGGCTCAAATTTGGAGCTGCGCACTCTTCCTTCAGGTTTGATAATTCATTAGAAATCATTCTAGTGAATTCTGGAAAGCACTAGATGTAAAGGATAAAAATCAGAATGAGCTCTATGAAGAAACATACAGGAAGATGTGGGAGCTTCCCACTTGTAAAGCTTCTGTGTCCTCAAGCTGTATCACCCTCTCAGGATATCGATGAGTGTCAGCCCCTCAGGAGGCTGAACTAAGCATCGTTGTACATGATTTTTTATTGACGTTTCATTACAGAGGCATGACTGGCA
This sequence comes from Mustela erminea, assembly GCF_009829155.1. NCBI lineage: Eukaryota > Metazoa > Chordata > Mammalia > Carnivora > Mustelidae > Mustela > Mustela erminea. The sequence goes on along the minus strand of NC_045617.1, from coordinate 104,285,881 downwards.
GAATCACTGGCTATAAAATTGAACTTAATCTCAAACCTCCTTCCCCTCCCCGGAGATCAGGCTGATGTCACAGGACTGAAACTTCTACTTACATGGTTGATCTTTCCTGTGTGGCCAGCCCCCATTCTGGCTCATTGGGTTGGCATAAACTATCTAAAGGCACTCCAGGGGTTATCTTATTAGCATAAACCCAGGTGCGGCTCAAAAGGCCCCCCAGAAGGAACAAAGACACACCTATCACTTGGACAATCCAAGGAGTTTAAAGGATTCCTCTAAAGAGCTCGGGACAAAGTCCAACCACAGTCTTTACTCCACAACACAATGAATTTGAAATTAACTCCAGGCTCTCTTAGCTGGAACCTCAAGCAGACCGGGGAAGTTAGGAAGCAAACTAGAAAGAGAAAAGAGGACTAGTGATGCGACTTTGGCCACAAAGAAAGGTCACATGATATAGTTCAGGGTTCGGAGCTACTTAGCAAGGTCTACCGTCCTTGTCAAGAGTATATGCATGGGAAAAGCAACCCAAACATACATCAGAAATCAACCCTGGGTCTGATAACAAACATTAGCATGAAGAGAAACAGTCCTTGCACCTTCTTTCTTGACCAGATGTCTAAAATACATACCTTTTATACACATGTAAAACAAATCCCTAAAGAAAATGTAATCTAAAAAAAAATACACAAATCCAAAATTGATATAGTGGCAACTTAAAATACTTCATTCTTGTTAGACAAATGCAAAAGTGATGAGGTCAGCATTATTAATGCCCTTTTATTTTGCACACTGGCTACCAGTAAAATAAACTTAGCTGTAATTACTCTATTTTTTAAAAAATATTTTATTTATTTATTTGAGAGAGAGAGAAAGAGTGAGAGAGAGCATGAGATGGGAGAAGGTCAGAGGGAGAAGCAGACTCCCCATAGAGCTGGGAGCCGGATGCAAAACTTGATCCCGGTACTCTGGGATCATGACCCGAGCTGAAGGCAGTCGCCCAACCAACTGAGCCACCCAGGTGCCCTGTAATCACTCTATTTTTGACATGTTTTCAGTTCAACTCACTGCAACAGATTACTGCCACTATCAGCTAAGTAGCAGATCAACCAACCTACTCCCTATACCTGAAATAATAACTACATGTATTTGCCTTTGAGGATGATTGTATCCAAATGAAAAACATTATCTTTTCTATTTTATTCAGTGACAGTGACTCAAGTGAAAACTATGTAAAAGATTTTTTTCTATTTCAAGTATTTATTATTCAACTTTTGAATGATCAGAAACGGATTCCAGAAAGAACACGCCTTACTTAAAAATAAGATATCTATAAGCAGAAATGAGTTATATTATAAAATACACTATATTTGGATGTTGCTTCTTTATACTTCTATAATAGATTATGGATTTGGCAAATAATATAAATGAATATTTGTTATTTCAAATAAATAAGTACAGTATAATATATTTTTTATATAATCAGACCTTACAGGTATGCAAAATATTCATAGCTCCATGGTTAGGAGGTATCAGAAAATGACTTAAGACATAAGCAATTTCTATAATGTATTAGAAAAATATACTAACAGATAAGGACTTAAAAACAACATTTTTGAGTGCTTAGTTTGAATCACAATGATTAGAACTTATATAGGAAGCATTATCTAATGTCTCAGTTTTATTCCTATGAGAAGAAGATGCCAAGAATTAGATGTGCAAGTGATTTGCTGGAAGAAATCCCTGCAGAGGATAAAAAGAAGAAGCGAGATCAGGAAAAGCCTTCAGATGCTGGTGCTGATATCTGTGAAAGGAGAGAAGGAAGGAAGAAAGGTTGGGTAGTGGAGCAGTGCAGTGCCAAAGGAAAACTTGCACATAAGCAGAGTGTTAGATCAGGCCAGAATTACCTGGCTCTATATAGCACCTCTGTTGTCCTCCATTATGGGATGGGGGACGCCCAGGAGAGCATGGGCTTTACAGGAATGCTACAATGGATACTAAAAGTATAGCAACAATGGGCACCTGGGTGGCTCAGTGGGTTAAAGCCTCTGCCTTCGGCTCAGGTCATGATCCCAGGGTACCTGGGATCGAGCCCCGAATTGGGCTCTCTGCTCAGCAGGGAGTCTGCTTCCCTTCCAACCCCCACCCCCCCGCACCTCTCTCTGCTTTCCTCTCTGCCTGCTTGTGGTCTCTGTCTGTCAAATAAATAAATTTTAAAAAATTTTTATTAAAAATAAATAAATAAATAAATAAAAGTATAGCAACTAGAGGTCATTTGCCAACTACTTCCTAGAAGGGAAATCCGCGTGGTACACTTCCATGACCACCACAGTCCACCCCTTGTATGTCTCATAAAATCTCTCCTTCACAGATTTCCAGAAAGTATCTATTCATTCCTGTGGATCTCTCTTCCTGAGAGAGATTTTAATGGCAGTATGTTAGGAGGACAAATCATAGACCTGTCTCTGTGGTTAGTCTTTGAACAATAATTGTAGGTCCTGCTGGTTTCCCTGGTGTTAGAACCCAAAAGCTTATTCTTGATGATTCTGAGCCATACTCAATCCTACCTTTTTCAAACTAGGATTGCTGCGTATGTCCACTCACTATTTTTTTTAAAGATTTATTTATTTATTTTAAAGAGAGAGAGAGAGCGCGCATAAACAGGGGGAAGGGCAGACAGAGAGGGAAAGTGAGGCAGAGAAACAGACTCCCCACTGAGTGCAGAGCCCAACCCAGGGCTCCATCCCAGGATCCTGAGATCATGACCTGAGCTGAAAACCAAAAGTTGGAGGCTTAACTAACTAAGCCAGTCAGGCACCCCTGTCCACTCACTATTAAAACTGAATAAGGAATATCACAGGTTGTCAAAGTGAATCACCTGGAATCCACACATATTGCCTCCCTCATGAAAAATGTGGCCTTATATAATTCTGGAAAGTGGATTCATTATTGCAGCAGAGATGGTGACTGCCCTCCTTACCTGGTATTTTCTGGACACAAACTGTCTGAACTGCCTAAGTGGCAGTTGTAGCTTTTAGTTTTATGGTACCTCTGCTTTATTCCTTGGCAAGAGTTTGCCCCTTTGCAGCCTCGAACCACTAATGGAAAGTTCCACAGTGGAGTTAGGAGTAGCCGGTAAATGGCTCCATTCCTTTCCTACCTCTTGGTACTTGAGTCCACATATTCTTCCTATTTAGACTTCTGACTTAGTATCTACTATGTCCTAAAGTATGGCAATGCCTCTTCACACAGTATTGCCCTCAAGCTGGCTCTCCAATAGAAGGCCATTCCAGTATTCTGTGAGAAGAGGTGCCTCTGGATGGTGTGGTATATGATTCAGTCAGTGGATCCTGTGGTATTTGTCCATTCCTATACCACATTTATTGTCGTTTCTCTGTTGGGTGGTGGTGTGAGGAATTCAATGCCTATGGATCAGACTTTTAGTAAACCTCCCGATAATGGTGCTGTCTAAATCTTTATTGGAAGGAAAGTCAGACCCATAAGTATATGCATATTTATAATAGATATCTATCCCTGTGGGAGTGAATTCCTGGACCTTTTGGAACAGAGCATCCCTAGTGTAACTGAATTGTTAACAAGCATTCACTTGGTATCTTTTGCTGGAAAATTGGACATCCAGATGTGGCAGTAGCTGGATCAGCTTTGGTATAAGTGGGAATCCATGCAACGGGGCCAATTTGTAGACTCCATCTCTGCCACGGTGACTACTTTGTTCATATGTCCATTACACCAGTTCTGGGGGCGGGTGGTTGATGACAAAGCTGGCTAAAGTCGTTAGCCAAATCATTTTGTGTACTTAGGTATGCAGTACCTCTGCAGTGGAAAATGATTTGTTGTTGGCATTGATTTAGGATACAAAAATCTCCAGATTCTTCGTCTCCTCCCATATGACTTTCCACATATTTCTACTCCAGACTGCCTTATCTCGACTAATCTAATCCTTTTATTTTCCAGTCCTAGGTCATTGCCACTGCCCAAGAATCTGTGTATGTTTTCACCTCAGATCACTCTTCTTTCCCTATAAAGTAGAAAACCATGTCAATTTCTTGCATTTCCACCCACGAGGAAAGATTATCCTCATCACTGAATTTCTAAGCCACCCCTGAATATTACTATAATGTAGCCAACATCAATTTTCAGCTTACATCCACATACAAACTGAACTGTCCATAAGCTGAGCTTAGGACTTTTTCCCTCTTTCAGGTGATCATATGGAATCCCAACCCCACACCCTGTCCTCCACAAATCAGGCCTCAGGTGCAAACTGGGGAAGGTGCACTGGTGCAATTGTGATGAGTGACATGGTGGTTTGGGATACCGGCTTATGCCTTATACTCACGTCCTCTAGTCATTCTCAGGCTCAACCAGGATGTACTATTTCCATCTTATGATGGAATACTGATGGGCCTGTTAACTTTATGACTTGGTGTGTCCAACAGCGCCAGTTAAAATGAATAGTTCTGAATGCACGGTCCCTTGTTATATCACGGACAAGGGTTCTGTCTCTACCAGGGCTCAGTAACATAGCAGGGGTGGTTTCTCAGGAGGTTGCTTTGTTGAAAATGGCATTGCCTTGCTCCCACAGTCTACACTTGCTGCATTGTTATGATATCATTCCTCATTTTTACCTTCTACTGTGTGTACATGTTAAGCAGTTCCCATTTTGATTGTCCATCTATTCTGTCCCTAAAGATCCCACTAAACATTCCCACAGCTCCTTGCAAGTCAAGGTCCTGTGGTTGTCAGTCATCCTTGCCCATCATTATAGAAATTGCAAAGACCTAGCTTCAGGCAATCAAGCACTTCCAAATAGGCTCTATTTCTCCAAGACCCATTATTTGTTCTGCTCTTACTGAGCCCCATTCTGTGAGTACTTCTCCTGCCATCATCTCTGGCCTGCAGAGGAGAGTCAGCACTGAAGTTCTTAGCGATGCTGATACTCCTACTATGGGCACAATTTTTTTTTTTTTGTAAAGATTTTAGTTTTTAGAATAGTTTTAGGTTCACAACAAAAGAGAGGAAGGCACAGAGATTTTCCAAATAGTATCTGCCCCTTCACATGCGTATCCTCCCCCATCATCAACATCCCTCACCAGACTAGTACATTTATCACCAAGGATGAACCTATATTGACAGGTCATAATCACCCACCACTGATGCATTCTTGACGGTCTTTTTTTTTCTTTTTTAGATTTTATTTATTTGAGAGAGAGAGAGCATGCGAGGAGAAAAGTGAGAGGGAGAAGCAGACTCCCTGCTGAGCAGGGAGCCTAATGGGGGACTCAATCCTGGGATTCCAGGATCATGACCTGAGCGGAAGACAGTTGCTTAACATCCTGCATTCTTGATGGTCTTAATGATGTGTCCTCGAGCCTCTGCTTGGTTTTCTGGTCTTACATAATATATTCATTTCGGCATGCTCACTTTTCTGAGCTTTTTTTTTTTTACTTCTTTCTCCACTACCAGGGAAACAGGTAGATCCACTCTGGCATGGGCTCTCACTTTCTCCAGGCTTCTAAGAGCCACTCTAACACCTACTTCACCATATCTCTGAGGGTCCTTGCTATAGTGTTAAATCCTAAAATTCTAAGAAAGACACCCAAGTCAGTGAATTCTTACATATTTACACTTACATTCTGGCCACTTGATCAAGCTTCCTCAAAATCCAGCTTATTCTTTGGATCCATCTTTACAGCTCCTTTGGATGTAAAATCTTTCATCCATTATCAGGCTTAGCTCATCACCACTCAGATTATGTTGAGATTTAACCCGAATTTTTGGTCTAGAAGTCAGGAGAGGAGATGGGTTACTCTTCAAGGAACATCTGTTGCCTTAAAGGGGAGAGACCCTTATAGTGTCTTTACTGATCCAGATATGCTCTCCCTTAATAGAAAGGGACAGTTTCAGTGCACCTGGTTGGCTCAGTTAAGGATGCTACCTCTGATCTCAGGGTCATGAGTTCAAGTCTCATACTGGGTACAGAGATTACAGAAGAAGGAGGACAAGGAGAAGGAGAAGAGGGAGAGGAAGAATAAAAAGAAGAATAAGAAGAAAAAAACAGGGGACCGTCATAGATCCATGGCTACCACATTTCTTTTAATCTTTAAGAGGTAAATGTTATTATTTCTCCTTTGTAATGACGAAATTTAGCTCAGAGTCACTGACTGAATTTACAGAGCCATACATCTTGTAAAGCAGAACTGGAATGATAATTCAAAGCATCTGGTTCCAGAGCGATTGCCTCTCCAATAACAGACTATAATGACTAACACTCCGGTTCATTACAAAAACTCGAAAAGAAGAGATATTGTCTTAAATGTATAACATATATGAAATCTCAACAAAAATAATCACTAATATTACTAATGAATTAGGTCTTCTGAGCCTATTTATATAAAGAATAAGTGAGAAATTTAAAAGAATAATTACCAAAGTAGGTGAGAAGGAATGAAGCAAACTTCTCAAAGCACAAATTTTTATACAATTTTGATTTTTGATACACATAACTATAGTGTATAGTTTTTTAAATTAAGCAGTTTTTAAAAACAAAATAAATCCCACAAATCAAAAACTACACTACACACAAAGTTGGGGGTGGGGCGAGAAGCCAACAGCAATGAATGATTGTGTCAAGAATTTTTCTAAGAGATTCATAATCACTATATTTTTTTATCTTTATAACCAAACCTATACTAATAAACTCATATTAAAGAGACTATAAGTCTTACTGCAAAATGACTGACTTTGATTAAAAGTTCAATATTTTTAAAATTGCAGATTGACAAAATTTAGCTCACTTACTCTTCAGCATTATGAAGGAAAATAACTGAATTTCTTAAGGACAGAGAAAATGTTTGTTTAATGTGCAGCTGAAAATGAAACAGTGTAAAACAAAACAGGCAAACTCTCTGCCCTTATGGAGCTTATATTTTGGAGAAACCAACAAATAAACAAACAGACATATAAACAAATACTTAAGGCATTAAAGAAAAAGCTGTTTGTGTAAGAACTGGAATCACTGATATAGATGCCAGCAGAAGATCACTGAAGAACTGCAACTTCCTGAGGGTTGAGGTACTGCCTAAAAAGTTTATCCACATTAGGACCAGTTATTGTCTAACAGAAAAATGTCATGTGAAAATTAAAGTATTAAAAAAAAATTTTTTTTTTAAAGATTTTATTTGACAGAGAGAGAGAGATCACAAGTAGGCAGAGAGGCAGGCAGAGAGAGAGAGGGGAGAAGCAGGCTTCCCGTTGAGCAGAGAGCCCGATGCGGGGCTGGATCCCAGGACTCTGGGATCATGACCTGAGCTGAAGGCAGAGGCTTAACCCACTGAGCCACCCAAGTGCCCCGCATTTAAAAAAAATTTTAAAAACCATCTTCTTCCTGAAAATTGCCCATGTTATACATACGGCCCAAAGAACAGCCCATGTGTAATGGTAGACTGAATTCTAAAACTTCTAAGTAACTAGCAGACCACCGTGTGAGAAAACTACTTCCCAAAGGCACAGCCCCTGGTACCATGGGGCTCAAAATAGTACCTCACCGGGGCACTGGGTGACTCAGAGGGTTGAGCCCCTGCCTTTGGCTCAGGTCATGATCTCAGGGTCCTGGGATCCAGCCCCGTATCCACAGGGGGCTCTTTGTTCTGTTCCGCGGGGAGCCTGCTTCTCCTTCTCTGTCTGCCTGCCTCTCTGCCTAATTGTGATCTCTCTATATGAAATAAATGAATAAAATCTCAAAAAAAAAAACAAAAAACAAAAACAATATCTCACCAATGACAGAATCAACATTTGTTAATGATTGATTCAGGAGCATCTATAGGAAATATGTGCCTTCAAAATGTAATAATTGCTAAAAGAATATCATTAGTTATTATGACTAATAATGACTTTCTCCTCAGGTTCAAATTCCTTCCTAATTTTAAGAACTCATTCCGGGGATGCCTGGGTGGCTCAGTTGGTTGGACGACTGCCTCCGGCTCGGGTCATGATCCCGGAGTTCTGGGATCGAGTCCCACATCGGGCTCCCAGCTCCACGGGGAGTCTGCTTCTCCCTCTGACCTTCTCGCTCATGCTCTTTCTCACTGTCTCTCTCTCAAATAAATAAATTAAAAAAAAAAAAAAGAACTCATTCCGTACTGATATGGAGAATAATCTGATATGAAACTTTATGAAAATCATGGAAAGAATAAGGAAATAAATGGCCAGTTGATTCGAGGTAGTGTTAAATTTTCTTGGAAAAGATGACAATTGGGGGAAAAGTTAAGATTTATTGCATATTTTTTGTTTTTAATTTTATATGGTATTCTTGAAAATCCAAAGTTGAGCAAAACAATGAAATTTTCTAATTATTTCTAGGGAATATGTGGAAATTAATGATTACTTAGTGTCTAGACATAGGCAAACACTTCTTCATACAAATTCAATTTTATTTGTGCTTTTGTAGGTTATTAGCATTCATTTGGATACAGTTTTTGTTAAATTACTTTACTTAATGAGGTGTGGTATGAACATGATATTGCTGACACAAGATACTCAAAATAGATAGAAAATCAGAGTTTTCTTCAGTTAATAAGCTTTCAGAACAAAATAAATTAACATTCTTCTTAATTTGTATTTTTAATATTTAACTCTAATCACATACTCTAGTTTCCTAACATATCAAAGTAAATGTGGTTTGTAAGATACCAGAATGCTATAAAGCACTGCTGCAAGAAAATATTCAGAGGTAATTACTTTAATAATAGGTAGTATTTTAGAAAGAAGATCATCAAAATAAGATGATGGTTGAGACAATGAAATAGATAATCTGGATGAAAGCATAGCTATCCTTCAAAATCGATACCCAGAATATATGCAGACAGCCACCCTGATCACTGAGAAGGCTGAAATAAATCAATTTTTCATGCATCAGTCTTTAAATTCCAGGTGTAAAGTCCTGTAGGGAGACTAAAGTTTAAAATGTGGTATGAAATTAATTTTACTGTTTCTAAGTTCTAAGACAAAACTTAACAATTACATATATCTAAATAGATAAGCTATATTTTTAAGTGTGTTTTTGAATCCCCAAAGTCCAATTATTTCTGGTGAAAATATTTAATTGCTTCACATCTGCATCTAAATTCTCATGTCTCTTGTTTTGAAATTGGCTTCAACCAGGCTAAGTTTTGGCTATAATCTCTTTCTTCTTTTCAGCATACATAAATTGGAAAAACAAACAGCTTCTCAATAAAATAACTTGTCCCCGAGAATTAAAATAGTCATTGAAACATTGATGGCTTTAGTAACTTCAGATCTAGCCTAACAAAAGAGATTTTTCCTGAATGTTTTAAAGTTTTCTCCACTTCAGTTGTGAAGTCAGGGAGAATGCTGGTAGTTGGTCTACTCTGTGCCTGGTACTAACTACGCTAGCTAAGCAGACTCTGTAAGACTTTGTTGATTCTTTAGACTTCAGTCTTCTTTATTAATATGTCCTTAAGCAGGGTCGTTAGGATTAAACAAAAGGAAATAAGGTAACATTGTACAAGTTTGATATATGGAAGTTTATCATTCATATTTGGCCTTAGCAAATGCCAAGGATCCATTCTAAGGGTTTTTTTTGTTTGTTTGTTGTTTGTTTGTTTTTTTAAGATTTTGTTTATTTATTTTTCAGACAGAGAGGGCAGGTACAAGCAGGGGGTGCAGCAGGCAGAAGGAGAAGCAGACTCCCCGCTGAGCAATGAGCCCAACATGGGACTTGGTCCCAGGACCCTGGGATCATGACCCTAGCTGAAGACAGACGCTTAACCGACTGAGCCACCCAGGTGTCCCTCCTTTCTAGTTTATTAGTCAAATTATGTTACTTGATCAACTACAAATATTAAAAAAATAGTTTAGGTTATGGATGCTTTAGAATACAATAATATTTCATATATATTCTATCACCTTGTAACTAAAATGTTATAATGTTCTTATTAAAGGATCATCATATTCTATTCTTCTAGCTAACTGCTCCCCAATAATCCTTTCCTCAACCTCACACACATAGCCATTGAGGTCAAGATGAAATATTTCAGTAGCTTTAAAATATAATGTGTCTTAGTCTTCCAGAAAGAGATTCAAACAGGGGAAGCTTTAGTGTATTTCAAAACAAACAGTAAGCTGGCTCATATTTTCAAGTCGTCCTTTTTTTTTTTTTTTTAAGATTTTATTTATTTATTTGATAGAGATGACAAGTAGGCAGAGAGGCAGGCAGAGAGGCAGGCAGAGAGACAGGCAGAGAGACAGGAGGAAGCAGGCCCTCCAAGGAGCAGAGAGCCCAATGCGGGGCTCGATCCCAGGACCCTGGGATCGTGACCTGAGCCGAAGGCAGAGGTTTTAACCCACTGAGCCACCCAGGCGCCCCTCAAGTCATCCTTTTTTTGCATCTAAAGCTCTCACCCTCATTCTACCCATTGGTGCTCAATGTTTCTGCTGATGGTTCAGAGAACATAGGAACATAAACACTTGTCTATAGTTAACTTCTTTCAGGAAGAAAATGCCATTTTGAGACAGAACTGTAATCTATGACTCAGGACTCTCTCTCAAATTCTGTCTCTTAAGAAATAAAAAGTAACATTTGGAGGAAAAATGACTGCTATTCTTTATAATACATCTGGAAAAATCTTGTATGTACTTTTCATAGACTTTTATGGATTGGTTAACTTTGAACTTGTCCAACTGACATTATAAATACTGTAAAAAAACGGAACAACAAAGCTAAACAGATTCCAACTATTTCTCTGATTTCTTTCTTTGGCAGTTAATGTGTATAGAATATTATCTATCAATAACATCCAGTGATTCAGTGATTCCCAAAGAAAAAGAAGAAGGTATTTGACTTTAGAAATGGGAATGGACAGACTATGATGAGAAAGCAGCATTGTTGCTTGTTTCTTTTTTTTTTTTTTAATTGTGTTATGTTAGTCATTATATAATACATCATTAGTTTTTGATGTAGTGCTCCTTTATTTGTTTTTAGTTCTAATTTTTCATGTTTTTAAATAGTAAATGACATTCACCTAATAACTCAAATAATATGAGCAAAGGAGAAGGCTCAGCAGAGTCCTGGTTAAGTTTATCAAATAATAATACATACTTAATGATTACTATGAGCTAGGAACCATTATCTGCAGTAACTCATTTAATCCTGATATAAAGCATATGAAACATACTATTGTTGTTGATGTCATTCCAATTTTGAAGATGAGAAAACTGGGTTTTTTTCCAAGCCAAAGTTCACAGAGCTAGGCTGTCACAGAGCTAATATCCAAACGAAGGTCATGCTGTCTCTGGAGCCTAAACTCTTAACCCTGGTAAAAATCCCGAGTTCATGATTTTAAAACAAAACAAAACAAAAACTTCATTATACTCTTTGAAGACAATAAAGGCATCTGATGCTCACGACGATGCCTCTATCTAGAATGAAAAGTTGGCAGACCAAGTGATCTCCCCCATCTCACCATTCCTTTTGTCTGTATGTAACCTAGAATGTCTTTATTGGTCAAGACAATTTAAGCCCTACCCGGAAAGACTGAACAGGAAGGCACTGAAAAGATGAAACTGTTATCATCCCACATATTAAGGCATTATATTTAATCAGAGGAAATGAAGATAAAAGTCCTTAATCTTGTAGTGAATTGAGATTGTCAGACCAGGAAATCTTCGGAAGCATTATTATCCTTAGCAAGGACATTGAGGAAAAAAGCAGATGTGGATCTATTCTGATAATCACCGTGTCAGGTGAATTAACAGCTGAGTCAGCCCAGTTACTTATGTTATCGCTAGAATCAATAGTCACTATTATTGTCTGTCTGCTTCCCACTCACCACCCCCACAATTACGGCAGATTACAATAAAGAGGCCACAACATGTTCAGTAAACAAACACAGAAAAGTGGCTTCAAATCCTGACTTTATTCTTAGTATGTGATTATAAGCAAGTTATCATTTGGGACCCTCGGTCTCTCAGGTCTAAAATGGGGCTATGGTACGACTGAAGAAGTGAATGAAATAATGGATCTTAAAGTGTCAAGCACTGTTTCTGGGTTAAAATCCGTCTGAATCAAACTAATTGGAGTGTAAATCCCCTTTATTATTTTTGGTCAAGTTGATGAATTAGCCCTGAAATAGACCAGTTAATCTAGGCGATAAAAAGATGACCCAAAACATCATGCGGTAAATTGCTTGAGTAGAAAAAAGCCCAAATATTGCTGCCTGCTTGTTTGTTTGCAAGTTCAAAAGAAGAGTGTATACTTATACCATGGGTCTCTGTGGAATGCCAGACACCTTCTGGTGGCATTCATTTGGTATTCATGGAAATAGCTTTCTTCTAGTTCTTTGTGACACTAATTTACATTATCCAGTAAAATTAATACTGACCAAAGTCAAAGAACAGCTTTATGTAGAGTTACAAACATTAAAAAATAAACACATTGAGGGTTTCTTACAGCTAAAGAAAGCAAGATTATAGTGACTATACAAAGATAATTGTAAGGAGTGGATATAGGAAAAACAGGAAGAACTGTGGATTAGTGTGAAATCCATGAGTCTGACAGATGTGAAACCCGATTTCTGGGAATGAGATAATGTGGTGGTGGTAACTGTAATAAGTGCGGTGATGACTGGAATGTGACTTTGCACAACTAACGTAATCTCTCTGAAACACAGCTGCCCTATCTGAAAAGTGAGGGAAATAAACTCTCCAGGTTGAGTCCCAAAGTCTCAAGCATCCTGTGATTGTGTTAAGGGTTGACAAAGAGCTCTTGTAAAATTCAATGTTATCAAACAGGAACACTGACTCACTTAGGCATCCAGAAAACATTTGCTGAGCACCTACTAAGTGTCAGACATTATTTTAGGAAAGTTGGTTACAGCAGGAAATATAGGCATACCTTGGAGGTTTCATGGTTATGATTCCAGATCCCACAATAAAGCGAATATGACAATAAAGCAAGACAAATAAATTCTTTGGTTTCCCACAGCACATAAAAGTTATATTTACCCTATACTGTAATCTATAAAGGGCACAACAGCATTATGTTTAAATATATATATACTTATTTGAAAAATACTTCATTGCTAAAAAATATTAACCATCATCTGAGCTCTCAGTGAGTGATCACTGATCCCAGATAACCATAACATATGTAACATAATGAAAAAGTTTGAAATATGGCAAGAATTTCCAAAATGTAACACAGAGACACAAAGTGAGCTAATGGAAAAAGGGTACCAGGAGCCTTGTTCAATGCAGAGTTACCTCAAACCCTCAATTTATAAAAAAAAAAGAGACATTATCTGTGAAGGGCAATAAAGCAAAACACAATAAGTTAAAGTTCCCAACTTCATAAAAAGAAACAAGAAATAAATTGGCAAAAACCTACATCTTAGATTGCTTTAGACTACTTTACCTATGGGAATGAGATAATGTGGTGGTGGTAACTGTAATATTTAGGTCCATAAAAACAGAAAGGATGGGAAATCTTGAGCCCTGGAGGGCGATAGGAGCATGTGACTTTTCCATTTGGAAGTAGTGTGCTGGTACACAGGTCTTCCTAGTCCTGCTTTGCAATCCACAGTGATGTTGAGTGATTTCTTCACTCTAAGAGCTCGTAACAAGTAAGCTGAGAGATATTAATGCATTTCTAGGAAAGAGACAGAACTCATGACTAGTGTCACAATCATCTCTCAACCTCATGCTCATCCCCCTACCCTTCTTCCCATCCACCCTTTCTTTATTCATTTATCCGTCCATTCATCCGATCACCTATTCAATCAAATGACACTCACTGAGCCCCAATCTGTAGCAGATACTGTGCTGTGTCCTATATTATTTGGCAGTGTCCTCAAAGTGTTCATGAAACATCAGTGGTAGATCAGAAAGTGCAGAGATAAATGACTTCTGGGAGGTGATAGCCATAAAAAGATCTCCAAGAGATTAGTAAGGGAACAGAGCAAACAATATCCTCTTTCCCTTTCTCAGTTAATTGGAACTCTCCTTGGAGCTTGGCTGGGATGCTGACGACAGGAATGTGAACCATTTTTCCTGATTATCATAGCTAGACATGATTTTTTTAAAAAGGATATGACTCCATTTGACAAACTTCTACATCCAAGATAATTTTGAAAGACTGGTCGTTTTATCAATATAACAGAGGGGGAAAAAGTACATGTAATGGGTATGACACTCTCATTTAAGTACTGGAAAAGACGCCTGGGTCTGAATACTGGCCAATGACCTGGGGCAAGGTCTTAAGTTTTTCTCAGTCTCAGTTCCCTTTTCTGTAAATTAACAGGGTTTTTAAAATGTGTATAAAGTGCTTCACACATTCCCATTATAAGGTAAGCGCTCAATAAATAATAGATAATATGATTATTTATTAACTCTTTTTTTTTAAGATTTAATTTATTTATTTGAGAGAGAGAGAGAGAGATCACAAGTAGGCAGAGAGGCAGGCAGAGAGAGAGGGGGAAGCAGGCTCTCCGCCGAGCAGAGAGCCTGACGTGATGGTGGCGCTCCATCCTGGGACCCCGGGATCATGACCTGAACTGAAGGCAGAGGCTTAACCCCCTGAGCCACCCAAGCGCCCCTGATGAGTAACTCTTTAATGCCAGGCACTATGACACGAACGTAAAGGCATTATTTCATTTATCCTCTCACCACAATGCGGGATGTAAATGTGACTATGCCCATTTTACAGCTGAGGAAACAGATTTACAGAGTTTAAATAACTTAGACAACACCACCCAGCAATACTGAGCTGGTTAGGAAATTATGCTAAAGCCCATATTTATCCTAACAGACTCCATAGCCTCCCAAAAAGCCATCACTTAGTCTGTGTGTCTGTATGCTCTTCTTTCAACTCCAGTCTTACAACAAGACCTGTGGTCAGTGCTAAAAAATAAGAAATAATGTACAAAAAAAAAAAGTAATGTACAATTTGAGGGTCTAGGTAAAAGTGTCCTCATTAGCTTAATAAGGAGAGCAACTGAGAGATTTTGTATAGACAGTGAGCATATACCAAGTATTCCTCTCTACAAATTATGAAAAACAAAACACGTAGAAAATCTTTTAAGATTTTTTTTTTAGCTTTTTTTTTCTAATCCTTTACTTTTACATATGACCCGAACAGGATAGATGCTATATATACTGATGTATCTAATTTATATACACACACATATATATGCACATATATTTATGATCTGATTTTATTAGCTTTCTCCCTTATGGTTGATGTAGTAAATTGTTCCTAAATGAAGCATGGTACCAATATGCTTTAAAAAATAGAATCTATTGAGTGTGTCTAGGATTCACTGGTTGAATAAATTCCACAATGTATGCAGACTAGTCACACATTGAATTGCTACTTCTTTTCTTTCTTTAAAGATTTTATCATTTGAAAGAAAGAGATCTGAGAGAGCATGAGGAGGAAGAGGGGTAGATGGCGGGGTAAAAGGAGGAATGAAAGTTGGGGTGGAGAAAGCCAGACAAGCAGACATCCCGGGGAGCTGGGAGTCTGACATTGGGCTCCATCCCAGAACCCTGGGATCATGACATAAGCAGAAGCCAGATGCTTAAGGACTGAGCCACCTAGACGCCCTCGATTGCTACTTCTTTTTTAAAAGATTTGTTAATTTATTTATTTGACAGACAGAGATCACAAGTAGGCAGAGAGGCAGGCAGAGAGAGAGGCAGGATGCAGGCTCCTTGCTGAGCAGAGAACCCCATGTGGGGCTCGATCCCAGGACCCTGGGATCATGACCTGAACTGAAGGCAGAGGCTTTAACCCACTGGGCTACCCAAGCACCCCCGATTGCTACTTCTAAAAAAGGTTTACAATGCTAGGATTCACAAAAAATTAAAAGGAAACTAACAATAGAGAGAAAATGTAAGGTTTTGTCCTAGATTTTTCCCAGGGATAATTAGTTATCCCATCTCTTTGCTCTAAGACCCTCCATCGTATCTCTGTGAGGATATTTACTTTAGCCTTTTTCTTGACAATTGGTTTCTTGACAATTGTGTTCCCTTTCACAAGACCGATTTTTTTTCTTAAAGACTGATTTTTTTTTTTTTAAGGTTAAGTGGAGGCTTCTTCTGTTCACTAGAATTTCTATACAGTATATAATGTAGTTCTGATGAACATTAAGCTGTCAAGATGGGTTGACAAATGGAAGAGTAGATGTAAGAATGAGTAAATATGAGAGAGAAGTTCAAGATACAAACCCATGCCCTGTCCCTGCTGCTTGATTTTTATACAGGATTTACATGTTGTGGTTTTGATTTGCACTTAAACACATACCTATTTATCATATACCTATTTATCTATTATTTAAAATATGTTGTTCCTAAGGAGATGCAAAATGCAATTACCATATAGATACTGAATACAGAATTAGTTCCTACTACTCTCCACTGAAGAGATAACATAAGGAGCCCCCTTCAGTGTGAAGGCCTTATTGCCAAGTGTTCCCACTGTGATCATTACAATGTTGCTAGGTATTATCGACAAAAAGAACAGCTCCTGATACTGTGATGGTTTCAAACTATGCCCACAAATTCTTTGATATTCTTCTCTTCAAAAGGTAGAACTTAAGCACCTTCCCCTTGAGTGTGGGTTGTAATTCCTGACTTGTTTTTAACAACGTATAACTTAAGGAACAATGTCATTAAAGGCATTAGGAAGAAAAAAAGGAGGGAGGCACATTGTGTTCCCTCTTATTCTTGGAACATTTGCTCTGGGAGAAGCCAGTTGTCATGTTATGGGGACATTTTAGCAGCCTTCCGGAGAGGTCTGCTTTGTGAGGAACTGACCATGACCAGCAAAGGGGTGAGCCACCTTAAAAATAGATCTTCTGGGGCTAGTTAAGCCTTCAGGTGATTGTATCCTCAGCCAACATCTTGACTGCAAACTCGGGAGAGACTCTGAACCAGAAACAATATAGCTAAGCTCCTGACCTAGAGAAATTATGAGATAATACAGTTTTGTTGATTTAAGCTGCTAAATTTTGGGATTGTTTGTTACAAAGTAATTGAAAACTAATAACATTGTTAAATATATTTTTAAAAACTTTTTAAAGCCATGCCTAGAACTTTAATGTCATTTATGGAATACTTGGCAATAATCTAATGGGAAAAGATAGTATCTGGTTTTTTCCCAAATTTCTTTTCAAAATCTTTCAAATGGAATGCCTTGAAGTCTGGTGTTCCTTAAAAGATATTCTGAGAAAGCATATTTAAAGCAAGTTTTCTCTGTTCTCACTGTTACTGACTGCTTTCACAAGCTTTCTTCTGACTTTTAAGGGTTATTTACATGTCTCTTGCCTAGAAGGGCCAAAGCAAACTCAACAAATAATTCATTAGTTATTTTCTACTTCCACTGATTAAGTTTCAAAACCTGCCTAAAACAACTGACTAGCTGGTTTTAGAAGATACTGAAATAACAAGCAACTTTTACAAATGATAATTATGAAGACTTTAGCGAACATAATGTAAAATTTTTAAGATTTTAAAATCAAACAGAATTGTGACAGCATGAAAATAGTATGCTCACACACATACTTAACGATACAAGTAATGCATGGCATTATTCTTGTTTTAGCATATGAAAATATACAGAGAAGAGTTGCTAAATCTTCTTTCAACTTCTGTCATCTACCCAGAGGTAACCACTAATAGAAGTTTGGTGTGTACCCAACCTATCAGTCCTCTTCCTATAGTTATAGGCTTTTTAATTTTATATTTATACAAAAGAGATATTATATATTATATATTATTTATATAACTATTTAAAGTTTAACTGTATAACTTCTAGATCTTTCTATATTAATTCAAATACACCTACATCATTGGATTGACAGATTTATTTCCAGTCTTTTACTATTATAAACAATGCTGCAGTAACATATGCTTGCTCACATAGCTTGTACATGTATGCAAGTTCTTCTTAGAACTTGTTTGTAGAAGCAAAAATTTTGTGGTTAAAGAAGTTATGCATTTTAAATGCTAATAATTCATCTCAAATTGGTTTCTAAACTTGTCTTTTTACCTAAAATTGCACAAAGAAAACTTACTTTTCCATATCCTTTCTAATACATTAAAATTATTCTCCTTTATTTGCCAACATGACTGACAAAACATTTAGAACTTGTTTTAATTTGCTGTCCTCCAATTCTTGCAGAGTGCCATCATATGATTATTGGTGATTTGTATTTTGGTTCTATGAATTCTCCATGAATCCTTGTGATATCCTTTGGTCAGTACAGAATTGACCACAACAGGAAAAAAAAAATGCAGTCATAAAATTTACATTTTGACAGAGAGAAGAGAGGTACTATAATGCAAATGAGTAATATATATAAGTATGTCAGGCACTATGGAAAAAAATAACATAGGAAAGGGGACTTGGCAGGGTTGTTTTGTTTCCAATAAGATGATTATCTTCTGATAAGTTTTTGGTAGTGTTTGACATATCATGATAATAAATATTTGCCTACTAATAAAGGAACTAAGGATATCTTTTCTCTGTCAGTTTTTTAAAACCATGTTTGTGAGGCATATCATCACCATTTTTAAATTTATATGAGGTCAATGCTGTCTCTCTAAACTGTATGAATTCTGAATTTTATGTATTGTTTAAGAAAAGTCTTCCATGTCACAAGATCATTATTAAAAGAAAAACTTTTCAGCAAATTTTAACTCTCCTGGAAAGTTGTCCATTTTTGTCTGTATTTTCAAACTCATTAGCATAAAATTGTACAGAATTTCTCACATATTTTAATCTCCCCTGAATCTGTATTCATGTCCTCTTTCTCATGTTTAATATAATCTATTTCCATATTCCCTCTTTTTCTTGATGATTTATTCCAGAGGCTTGCCTATTTCATTATTTTTTCAGAAACCAGCTGGTTTTTCCTCTTGGCTTTTACATTTCATTGTTTTTTAATCTGAATTAATTTCTCTCTTATTTTTATGAACTTATTTTATTGTGCTATATGTTCCATCCCTTATTTATGTTGAAATTTGGGGGGAAATTCTTAGGTTAACCCCTAGCTCACAATCACGCTCTGTAGGTATGCCTATTTTACATCCAGTCCCTCTATTATTTTTTTTATTTCAACAAACTTTGAATGTCCCAAATCTCTTCATTATTATTTTTCATGGCCATAATATTCTGCTGGAACTCCCCTCAAATATGATCTTGCTTATCCTCAGGTTTTCTACTATTTTTGCTATTTCTTAATCTATTTTGTCAGGTGTTATTTACTTAATGTTTCTTTTAGTCACTCTTTCATAATGTGAATTTCCTTTAGATGCTTGGTGATTCTCAGCAATTTGATCGTATTTCAATTAGACACCTCTTGACTGCTTTGATGACCACATTTTGCCTCCGACGGGAGAGAAGAGGGAAGGGCTGTGGTAAATGTGGGATGTGAGTTAAATAGTCTAATGAATAGAGACAACCCTGTCTTTCTTGAAAACCAACAGCTCCCTGTCATCTTGCCTTGATTTTATAATCACTTATGCTCTGGCTTTCAGCTTTATCCTGTAAGCAAATAATGCCCAGACCACTGCTTGGTGAAATAGAGGAGAAGGAGGAAATTAGTTGCCCTAGGTGCACAAGATACAGTTCAGCAATGATCAACCTGTCATCCCAAGTTTCACCCAACAGTCTGTGTTCATTGCATTGGGCCTGGCTCAATCAGGACGTTATCACTACTACTTCAGGAATATTTAGATCATGATTTATGTTTTTGTTTTCTTATGGTTATACTCCAGTAATCTACTCACCCTGGGAGTATCATCGGGAACCTTATGATAATCCTGATTGTCTAATGACATTCTGTGTAGGTTCTCCATATTCAGGGGTTCATTCACTGAATAAATGAATCTTCTCTTTTCCTTGGCTTTTAGAAGGGAGGATGAGTAGGCACAAGTTCTCAGTCTTTCATTTTGGTGCAGTCTCCCTATAATGATAGTTTTGGTGGAAAAGTGTAAACTTCACTATATCAATAATGAAGAACTTCAAATGCTCCCCCTCAATTTTAAGTCCCTGAAGCACAGAATGAGAAACAGCAATTTAATTAACTCCCCTCATTCTGATTTCATTCTCATCCAGAACATTTTGTATGTGGCCTGGTTTTCCACATAGGTCTTCCTAGAAGAGAAAAATGCATAAGTGATGTACTTTGAATACTCCAATCTTTATGGTGGCAATTTCTTATTATAAATTATAAAGTAGACATTTTGGTTTGAAACATCAGTGTCTGGATTTTGTCTAGTGTGTCTCTTGCCCTACAGGTTAGAACATTCCAGGACTTGCGAGTAAAATCAAGTTTCTAAAAATTAAAGTTTAAGTTTAAGTTCAAAACATGGATGTATAGTGATCAAATGCCTAGATTTTGGTACCAAGCTATCTGAGCCTGAATTCTGGCTCCACCACTTAATCATCACAAGATCTTGTTATCTCAGCTTCCATATCTAAGAGAGTAGCTAGACCTAGAGATAGAAATATGTAAGTATTAACAAAAAACATCAGAAAGAAAATTCATATAAGTTCCTATTATCCAAAGAAAACCTACATGATATAACTTGTTTCAAGGAAGCAAGGTTCTACTACATGGAACAAAGTTAAGCAAGTATACTTAATATATAGCTTCTCAGATCTCTTAATGTGTTAAGTGCAACATGCTTGAGTCTTTAATAATGGGATATGATGTAGAGATAAACTCAGTTGACTCCAAAATTATTTTATTTTAGCGTATCTCACAGAACTTATTTCCTCAGAAAATACTTTGGGGAAAGGTGCACCAAAAGGAAATGTCACCCTGACTGTCTCTTGGGAGACCACGGTCTGTCATGTGTCCAAGAGATAATACTGAGGCATCTCCATGGTAATAATGAGTTTTTAGTAGACAGAGCTGTCTAGAGTATACTCTATACTAAGAAACTCTGCATAGCATAAGCACCCCATACTTATAAGGGTCACCATCTTTTCCCACCACCAAAACTTATTTTTTAAAATCTTAGTCTCCCAGGCCCTGTGGTATTGAGAATAATCCAGGAACATTGAAAAGTGGATTTTTAAAATATTAGTAGGTCACACTGTTGGGTTTACTCAAGAAATATTTGTCTCTATTGTGGTCGCTATTCTGTGTTTCAGCACATGCTTCTTGGATACACAATACCTTGCCCATATCCAGAAGGAGGCACTTTCCAGGGTAGGTTTTTCTGTTACCATGGTGGGGCTATTTTTGAACAGTTGAACATTTGGGAATTTGACAGGATAACATATCGTTGCCTCTTTCTACTGTTTATGGTTGGGACTGACTATAAGCTCTGTAAGGGATGTGAGAGGGATTATTTATAGTCCTCTGTGGGGAAAAGAAAACTCCAAGCAAAACGTAACTAAAAGGATTATTTCTCAACATGTATAAACCTTTCTTTTGGGTAAACAACTTTTTCCTCTTCCACTACTAAATACCTACTACGAGGAAGACACAAGGTCAGCGCATCATCTACCTTGGGGGCTGAGAGGCCTTGTTTCCTTAACTCCTACTCAGCTTAGAGCTTGTTGTCAAATTGTTGTCAAATTATATCCAAAAAATTTAAAAAGGCACTTTTGCATAAACTTGAGTGATACAGCTAGTTAAGAGGGTTTTTTGGGTTGCATTATCCTAAAAAACTTGCTAACTAAGAGAAGAAAATGTTATTATTGATGAGAAAATTAAGAGGAAATTAGTAGAACTAGATGCTGGAAGACACATTGATTCTCAACTACAGTAGGGTCTTTTGGTGTGGCTCCAAGAGAGGCGAGCTGTCTCCTCATGACTCACATTCTATTTGAGAAACTAAAAGTACAGGCTTAGAATGATCTGAATCATTTAACTATTATCATGAAATTAGGTATGGTTATCTGTAAAATTTCATTATCTATTTTTATAAAAATATGACATCTGGGTATAATTATGGAGATTTCCAATTTAAATCACATGGATCCATAAATGATCACTCTTACATCCCCAGGCAATGCCACATAACCACAGTTACCATAACAATAGTTGTTTAAAAAGTTTTAGTTTTTTCCTAAATCTGTGCCACCTCCAAGAAGGGAATGTAGGGAGAAGAGAGAAAAGGATACAAAGCAATGCATGCCCTCTTTATCTTCCTGTCACTTTTAGAGTTATTGACACAATTAATTACTTATTTTGCATTTAGTATAATTTACCAAGCATGCACAAATAATAGTTATATGAATTATAATTGGATGATGCAATAAAAACACTAATAAGTAGACACTTGACTAAATAAGAATGGAAGGTAAGAGCTCCCCAACTCATCTTTTATTAGCTAGCTTGACGACAACAGAGTTCGGCCTTCTCTTGTTTGCCACGGTGTCTGGCTCAGAATAGGCAACTGATAAGTATCTGCCGATTAAATGAGCTAGAAATTGATGACAAAAGATGAAGCAGTCCATTGTCTGAAATAATGTTTCTTAAGTATAAATTTGAATGCAAGAATGAAGACATTATCTACGGTTAGTTTTCTAAGCACATGTAACTAGATGGTAATACCCATCTCTAGAAGGGAGACACTGATCATATTAACGGACTGTGTGCACAGGGCAATGGAAGGGCAGTTGGAAGAGAGAGAGACACTGAGAGAAAAGAACAGAGATGTTTTCGCATAAAGATATGTACTGTGACCCGTGACATTTTGAGACATTAACCAGCCCATTGTTTGACACAGTTAAAGAACCACAATCTGTCAAATAAAATATACCATCCATTTGGCCCCAACTGTAGCTAAGTAATTGCACTGTCTTAAACTGATCCTAGATTGAGGGAGATAGGGGCATCCATGCCAACCTTAGATCATTTCTGATTATCTAAATAGGAAAAAAAATGTAAATTTTCCATTAAAAAACAAAAATAAGAATAAAATGCAATATCAAACTAGACCTATTCAAGATGATGATCAGTGTTTCCATTGATCTGGGGATATTCTCTGGTAGCCAGCTCTGCCCCTAGGAACCACTCTGCAGAGAAAGAAAGAAAAAAAATGCTATCTCTTCTTAGTGTTGCTAGCTTCAGTTGACCGTCACACGGCACACAGTCAACAAAATGACGGTGAGATTGCAGTTAATCAATTCACATGCATGCCAGTATATTGGATTTGTCCACTCCAAAAGAAATGTCTGCTAAGTCCAGTTGATATAAGACCCCAAGCAGTGCTTTAAAAAGGCAGCTGTGGCTGCTTCCTCACTAGGACGCTTGTTGTCAGGGACAGGCATGGGCAGCATAGAGTGTGGGGAGCTGGCAGTGAGTGCTATCAGTTTTCCCAATACCAGGAGAGCATCAAATGCTGAGAAAAGACACTACAAATGGCAAGGAGAAAGTGAAATGAGCAGGTGTGCAGCTAAATTAAATCAGGGGGTATCTTTATGTACACAGATGTTTTAACTGGTTCTCTTGTGTTTTATAAGTGAGGTCTTGAGAAGTACAGAAATCCTTCTTATGCTACATTAATCTCAAAAAGGAATTTATTGACTGAAAGAAAAGATAAGTTCAAGTTTGACATGTCAGGAATATTGGTCTTGAAAGCTATTTTCTGGGCTCCCCCTCCCCCACTATTTCTTCTTTTTTTCTAAGCTAGCCTCGTTCTTTCTTACTTCATATGCATTCGCTTCGACTGACTGGGGACATGGCTATTGGGAACCCAAATCCAAGTCCTCCCAGCCTAAAAACCCAAGCTGGAAAAAGGTTCTTCTTTCAAAATGTCACAGATTGATAAAGAGAAAACTTTTGCTTCTTTTATTAAGCCACATGTCCAGCCTTAAGCTAGTTACTCTGCCAAGAATGTTGGATTCTTTGATGGGTCCAAGCTAGCACAAATGGCTTCGATATTATCATTACAGGCACTACAGAACCCACATAGACTGAGTTAGGAAGTTCCCTAAGGAAAGTATGAGCTGGTCCACATAGAAAACATGGAAGATTTCTCAAAAGAAATGGATCTGTTTCATAAAGAAGAGGAATGGGAAAAGGTAGTGAGCAGGAAGAGAAATCACTACTAGCAGGACAAATATACAACGGGGAGATACATGCTCCTTGTAGCCTGTCTAGCTGTTTAAAGCAAAGCATTTTCTCAATTAATATGAGCAAGATTTTTTTAAGATTTTATTTATTTATTTGACAAAGAGAGATCACAAGTAGGCAGAGAGGCAGGCAAAGAGAGAGAGAGAGGAGGAAGCAGGCTCCCTGCCAAGCAGAGAGCCCGATGTGGGACTTGCTCCCAGGACCCTGAGACCTCAACCAATAGCAGAGGCTTAACCCACTGAGCCACCCAGGTGCCCTGAGCAAGATGTTTTTGACTAGAAGTAAATAACACACAAACCAAATTAGTTAGTGAATAAAGGAATTTAAACCACTAAAAAAAAACAACCGAAGATTTTGGTTTATCTGACAGGCTTGATTTGAAAACTTAAAAGTGATTATGCCTTTGATTCTCATTCATTTCTCAGTACTGGCTACATTATCAACAAGCTTCACCTCTGTGGTCCTGAGATTCTGCAGAGAGCTGCCAGGGCATCATGCTTTTTCACTCATGATAAGCAGAGAAATAAATCTTTCTGTAATTCCTAAATAAGAGGTTTAGGATAGAGTTTAATTTAATCAATTAGTTGTGGGGTTTTCTTGTTTTTTGTTTTTTTTTTTTACCATACCCAAAGAACCACTGAAATTAAGGGAATGGGATCATACCAGTGATTGAAGCTTGAAGTACTTGCATCATTCGTGAAGCAATGAACTATCTGGGGAAGAAAAAAATATCACAGCATTTTGAGTGCTGTTCCCACGAGAAGAAAGAATAGATGCTGGGTGAATAAAAGCAGCAAGTGTCTATAAAATAAATTTCAACATAATTTCTTTGAAGACTCAAAAGCATTTCAAGACTTCATAATGTTTCAGAGTCAATCTCATGATTATTAATTATTATAAGGTGTGGTAGCATACATGAGGTCTAAAAAAGATCTTGCAAACCACATTATATTTTCTAAGCCTCTCATCTTAGAGAACAGGGAAGAGATTCAGAAAGGTAAATGACTTCTCCAAAGCTACAGTTAGTGGACACTAGAATTCTAATTTTAGTCAGTTTTCTTGCATTTCCTCTCATCATGATGAACTACTATTCAGTAGTAGCCAGTACTACTGAATTATTATTATATGAATTTTGTGAACACTATAAAATGCTTTCATCACTGGGTGAAGGCTTATAAATGATGGAATACCATTTTCCTCTGTTTTATGATTTTTAGAAGCCTTTTTAAAACCCACGGTTCTA
This sequence comes from Mustela erminea, assembly GCF_009829155.1. Classification (NCBI taxonomy): domain Eukaryota; kingdom Metazoa; phylum Chordata; class Mammalia; order Carnivora; family Mustelidae; genus Mustela; species Mustela erminea. The sequence goes on along the minus strand of NC_045617.1, from coordinate 104,260,507 downwards.
TCTGATGATTTCTCTAGTTCTGACGGACCACTTTTTTTGAATCATTCTTTGATGCATTGAATTAAAATTGGTCCCAGGAACAAATCCACAATGACTTTTAAGTAAAAGTGATTAGTTATATGTAGAATAATACTGCTTTCATGTTGCTTTGCTGCAATACCCTTGTATGCTCCATAAAATCACATGAATTATAATTTCTATATTACTTAGTTTCCAATCAAAAGAATGCAAGAATAGTTTCAAAGAAAATTGATAATCTCAGTAAAAATTTACAGAGGAGGGGCGCCTGGGTGGCTCAGTGGGTTAAGGCCTCTGCCTTCGGCTCAGGTCATGATCCCAGTGTCCTGGGTTCAAGCCCCGCATTGGGCTCTCTGCTCAGCGGGGAGCCTGCTTCCTCCTCTCTCTCTGCCTGCCTCTCTGCCTACTTGTGATCTGTCTGTCAAGTAAATAAATAAAATCTTTTAAAAAAAAATCTACAGAGGAAAAATCCCAAACATAAATGTAATATGAAGAGAAAATTTTCAGCAGAATTAAAAAATTTGCTTTAAAGTTTTCATAAAAAGAAACCACAACTCAGAGCAAATGTTTATTGTGATCTCTGGCTCAAATACCATTTCCCAGTACTCTATTTTCATTTCTTTCCCAAGGAGTCATCAAATAAGCCTGGAGAGTTTCTTTTACTTGAGATGGCCAAACAAGAATTATACACTGACACTGATTTCATACCCTTATTCTAATATTATAAATGTACTATTTACTTAGACAGCATGTTTGTTAACCACCCACTATCCCAAATATCACTGAAATTATAGATGTAAAATCCTCACCAAATGCTAGCAAATCATTCCAACAATACACAAAAATAATAAACTTCATACTAAATGGGGTTGATCCCACAAACGCAAGTTTAGTTTAGCATGTGTTAGTCAATACACTTTATCGCATCAGCAGTTTGAGACAGAAAAGTCAACAATTATTTCAGTGCAAACTTTTAGTAAATTCCCATTTATATTTAAAACTCTCAGCAAACTAGTAGTAGAAGAAAACTTCATTAAACTATAAAGGGCATCCATGAAAAATTTGGAGGTAATATGATATAAAGTAGTGAAATATTGAATGCTTTCTCCCTTAAGTTAGTAACAACACAAGGATGTCTTTTCTCATCACATCTATTCAACATTATACTAGAGTACTAGCTAATGTAATTGAACAACTAAAGATCATAACAAACACGAGGACTAGAAAATATGCAGTAAAATTATCTGTCTTTGTCATGCAGACAACATTACCATGTTATTTAGAAAGTCCTAAGGAATCTACCAGAAGAATACCAGAATTAATAAGTAAATTTAGCAATGTCACAGGATACAAAATCAATATACAAAAATCAGTCTCTCTCTCTCTCTCTCTATATATATATATATGCAATGAAAAATTTGAAGATGAAATTAAAAGTACCCTGTATTGGGTGCTGGTGTGGCTCAGTGGGTTAAGCCTCTGCCTTCAGTCAGGTCATGATCTCAGGGTCCTGGTATCCAGCCCTGCATCAGGCTCTCTGCTCGGCTGGGAGCCTGCTTCCCTCTCTTTCCCGGCCTACCTGTGATCTTTCTCTCTGTTAAATAAATAAATAAAATCTTTTAAAAAAAAAAGTACCCTGTACAACAGCATTTAAAACATTAAGTATTATGCATAAATTTAATAAAAGATGTATAATATATTTACATTGAAAACTATACAACATTTCTGAGTTAAAGGGGCCTTAAGTAAATGAGAAATACACTATATTGGGACACGTGGCTGGCTCTGAGAGTGGAGCATGCTACTCTTGATGCCTGGATTGTAAGTTCAAGCCCCACGTTAGGTGTAGAGATTACTTAAAAAAAATAATAAAATTTAAAAAAAAGAAGACATATACTATGTTTCTGGATCGGAAGACTTGATATTGTTAAGACATTAATTCTCCCTAATTTGATCCATATACTCAGTACAATCTCAAAAAACTTTGAGGATTCTTTCTAGAAAATTAAAAGTTTATTTTAAACTTTATTTTAAAAGACAAAGGAACTCAAATTGCCAAAACAATTAGATAAAGAAGAGCAAAATTGAAGAATTTATTCTACCTGAATCTAGACTTACTGTAAACCATTAGTAATCAGTAAGTGTGGAAAAGGATAGACGAAATAGGCCAGTGGAACAAAACAGAGAAAGAACTACACATACCTGGTCAAATGATTTTTAAACAATGCTGTCAAAGTAATTCAATAGGGCAAATGAAGATCTCTTAAATGATACTGAAGCAAACATATCCATTTTTTTTTTTATTTTAAAGATTTTATTTATTTTATTTGACAGACAGATTACAAGTAGGCAGAGAGGCAGGCAGAGAGAGAGGGGAGGAAGCAGGCTCCCTGCTGAGCAAAGAGCCCGATGTGGGGCTCGATCCCAGGACCCTGGGATCATGACCTGAGCCGAAGGCAGAGGCTTTAACCCACTGAGCCACCCAGGCGCCGCTCCATTTTTTTTTTAAATCTAATTTCATTCATAATATTCATGTTTTAATTCCTAATAGTCAAAAACTAGAATTAGCAATGTCTAAATGTCTACTAAAGGAAGAGTGGGTAATTAGTGTTGTCATTCAATGGAATATTATCCCACACTACAAAAGAAATGAATAAATTATACATACAACATAGATGGATCTCAAAAATATTCTGCTGAGTGAAAGAAGCCAGACACAAAGTACATACTGTTTGACCTCATGAAGTGCCAGAATAGGTCAAATTACTCATTAGTGATACAAATCAGATCAGTGATTACTTCCCAAGGATAGGGGTTCACTGAAAAAGGGATGAAGGACTTCTGTGAGATAATGGAAAATTTCTGATTCTTGATATGCAACCTACTCCCAGAGCAAGAGTAAGACAGTTATAAAATGTGGCTAAATATTAACAATGAGTGAATCTAGATAAAGAACATAAAAAGCTCATATTACTATGCTCACAACTTTTCTGTGGACTTGAAATTTAAGTAAAAATGTTTTTTTAAATAAAGTAATTAATTTTATCCAATCTTCATCTTAAAGGATTTAGAAAGACTTATAGTAAGAATATGTGCAAACTTATAATGGTATAGCAAGAATACATAAATTAAATTATAAATTAAAGTGGAACAATGTGGCCTAGAGAGAAACAGGACCAGTAAAGATGATTACAAATATATAGCCATATGTATATTTGAACTTTGAATGTACCTTGGTGCTTCTAAAAAAACCAGTAAGGGACACCTGAGTGGCCCAGGGTCTTGGGATTGAGTCCTGTAGTCAGCAGAGAGCCCTGTGTTCTCCCTGTCTCTGTCTCTGTCTCTTTCTCTCTCTCTCACACACACACACAAGTGAATAAATAAAGACCGTTGAAAAAATTTTAAAATTTAAAAAATAAAAAGCCCAATAAAATACTGAGTTTTTCATAAGTATATCAATTATCATAAGGAATATGAAGAATTTATCTTCATCAGATTGTAAAAATTACACTAGTCTTACAAAGTTGGAAAAGAGAAGAGGTTTCCTCTCCTTTCCTAGGTTCCAGAATCGTTTACATGATACAGAATTTCTGTTCTTTAAGGTTTGAAGGAATTGCCTATTAAACCACCTCTTTTGTGAATCATTTTATTACTGGTACTTTGAACACTATTCTAGTTAATTGTGTGCTTAATGGCCTATTCAAGCATTATACTTTATTCTGAGTAAATTTAGGTCATTAATATTTTCCCAAAAGTATATAATTTACTTTTGATATTTGCTGCATCTATTTATATATCACTGGGTTTTTTTCTTTCTTTTCCTGCATTAGCTTTCAGATCTTTTCTTCATGTATTATTTCTTTTAATTAAATTAAATTAAATAATTAAATTTTTAAAAATCTCTTGGATTTGTTCATCCTATTGCATTGTCCATACGAAATCATTATTTTCTGCTTTTATGCTTATTTCCTTCTCTATACTGTTCCTACGCTTTTTTTGGTCTAACTGAAGCTGAATGACTAGCTCACTTATTTTCATGTTTTCTTTTTTAATGTAAAACTGTTTAGGTAAGGACTTTATCACTGATTCATTAAATGCTTCAATGTGGTTTTTATTTGTATGATTATAAGTTGCGTTATTATATTTTTTAATTTAACATACAGTGTTATATTAGTTTTAGTTATACAATATCATGATTCAACAATTCTATACATTACTCAGTGTTCATCACAATAAGTATATTATCTTTTAAAAAAATCAAGATCCCATTTTTTAGTGAGTTTTAAGATATTTTCTTTTTTAATTTTTTATAAGAATTTATTTATTTATTTGAGAGAGAGAGAGAGAGTGAGAGCAAGAGAGAGCACATGGTGGGGTGGGGAATGGGGGTATGGGAGGGGGAGAAGGCTTAGTAGAGGAAGAGGGAAGAGCAGACTCCTGCTGAGCAGGGAGCCAGATGCAGGACTGAGTCCCTGGACCCTGGGATCATGAGTGGAGATGAAGGCAGACACTTAACCAACTGAGTCACCCAGGTGTCCCCAAGTTTTAGGACATTTTGTGGATCATGTCTAGATTCTGAATTGGAAGATGTGGTCACTACAATTTTTAATTTCATTTTCAGTTTTTAAAAGATAAGTTTTTTTTTTTAAAGATTTTATTTATTTATTTATTTGACAGACAGAGATCACAAATAGGCAGAGAGGCAGGCAGAGAGAGAGAGAGGAGGAAGCAGGCTCCCCACTGAGCAGAGAGCCTGATGTGGGGCTCGATCCCAAGACCCTGAGATCATGACCTGAGCCGAAGGCAGTGGCTTAACTCACTGAGCCACCCAGGCGCCCCAAAAGATAAGTTTTTGAAGATGTTCCATGGACATTTAAAAATAATGTATACTCTTTGATTTTTGTGTTTAAAGCTTTCGATATATCTCTTTAAATAACCTTCTTAATGTTATTCAGATTTTCCACTTCAATATATTCTGATTTAGTTTGGTTGCCATATAAAGAGAGTGATGTTTTCAGATTTCCCAGGTCAATTATACTTCTGTTAATTTTTCCTTATAGTTCTATGTTCACTTTATATTTTTTGTTTTGTTCTATTTCATCCATTAAATTTCATAGATTTTATGTCTTTACTACTTGGCTTCAAAATGTTTTTGGTCTTTAATTCCAACCTTACATTAATTTTGCCACTACTGTTATCTTTTATATATTTGGCTATATACATTATTTTAAAATTATAGTTGCTGGTATCAGAAACACAGGCTGAGTGAGATAAATCAGTAAAGAAAGTCTGTTATGGAACCAGAAAAGACCTTGAATAGCTAAAGGAAGGTTGAAAAGAAAACCAAAGTTGGTGGCATCACAATTCCAGACTTCGAGCTCTATTACAAAGCTGTAATCAGCAAGACAGTATGGTACTGGCACAAAAACAGACACATAGATCAGAATAGAGAATCCAGAAATGGACCCTCAACTCTATAGTGAACTAATCTTCGACAAAGCAGGAAAGAGTGTCCAGTGGAAAAAAGGCAGTCTCTTCAACAAATGGTGTTGGGAAAACTGGACAGCCACATGCAGAAGAATGAAACTGGACGACTTTCTTATACTGCACACAAAAATAAAATGGATGAAAGACCTCAATGTGAGACAGGAATCCATCAAAATCCTAGAAGAGAACACAGGCAGCAACCTCTGTGACCTCAGCCACAGCAACTTCTTGCTAGACACTGTTTCCAAAGGCAGAAAAGCAAGGGCAAAAATGAACTATTGGGACTTCATCAAGATCAAAAGCTTCTACACAGTGAAGGAAATAGTCAACAAAACTAAAAGGCAACCTACAGAATGGCAGAAGGTATCTGCAAATGACACATTGGATAAAGTGTTAGTACCCAAAATCTATAAAGAATTTATCAAACTCAATACATACCCAAAAAATAAACAATCAAGTGAAGAAATGGGCAGAAGACATGAACAGACATTTCCCCAAGAAGACATACAAATGGCTAACAGAGAAAAAATGTTCAACATCACTCATCATAAGGAACCACAAATCAAAACCACAATGAGATATCACATCACACGAGTCAGAATGGCTAAAATTAATCACTCAGGAAATGACAGATGTTGGCAAGGAGGCAGAGAAAGGGGAACCCTCTTACACATTTGGTGGGAATGCAAGCTGGTGTAACCACTCTGGAAAACAGTGTGGAGATTCTGCAAAAATTTAAAAATAGAAGTACCTTATGACCCAACAATTGCACTACTAGGTATTTATCCAAAGGATACAAAAATACTGATTCAAAGGGACACAGGTACCCCAATGTTTATAGCAGCACTACCAACAACAGCCAAATTATGGAAAGAGCATAAAAGTCCATCAACTGATGAATGAATAAAGAAGATGTGGTGTATTGGGTTCTGGCTCAGTTGTTTAAGCACTGGACTTCTGATTTCAGCTCAGGTCATGATCTCAGGGTCATGAAACTGAATCCTATGTGGGACTCCCCACTCAGCAGGGAGTCCGCTTGTTCCTCTCCCTCTGCTCTCCCCCCAACTCTGTCTCTCTGTCTCAAATAAATATATAATATATATATACTTATATACTTAAAAGACATGATACACACATATACACACAGTGAAATATTACTCAGCCATCTAAAAGAACAAAATCTTGCCATTTGCAATGACGTGGGTGGAACTAGAGTGTATTATGCTAAGCAAAATGAGTCAGTTAGAGAAAGACAAACACCATATGATTTCACTCCTATGTGGAATTTAAGAAACAAAACAGATGATCATAGGGGAAGGGAAGAAAAATAAAATAAGACAAAAACAGAGAGAGAGGTAAATCATAAGAGACTCTTGACTACAGAAAACAAACTGAGGGTCGCTGGAGAGGAGGTAGGTGGGGGGATGGGCTAAATGGGTGATTGGAATTAAGGAGGGCACTAGTGGTGAGCACCACGTGTTATATGTAAATGATGAATCATTAAATTCTATTCTGAAACTAATACTACACTCTATGTTAACTAACTTGAATTTAAATAAAATCCTGTTAGATAAATAAATAATTAATTAGTTAAAAGTAGAATGTTAGGTGATATTGAGGTTTCTCATAGAAGAATTGAACTCCTAAACCACAGGAAGGAAGGAAGGCAAACACCTCATTTTGAGGGCACAGAACAAGGACAGACATAGAGAGAAGAATACAGCATGTGATTTGGAAAGTATATGCTCACTAGCTTGCCTGAGGTGGAGAGTTTGAGTTGGGAATGAGTGGACAATGGGGATCCTGAGGTCAGTATGAGTCTCAGGCTGAGACTCATGTTTCAGGTCTGTGGCTGCCTTCCAAGAAAAGGTTTGCTTTGGTGCCCCACCATCTCTAACTTTAAGAATACATGCTTGCTAGGGCGCCTGGGTGGCTCAGTGGGTTAAGCCGCTGCCTTCGGCTCAGGTCATGATCTCGGGGTCCTGGGATCGAGTCCCGCATCGGGCTCTCTGCTCAGCAGGGAGCCTGCTTCCCTCTCTCACTCTCTGCCTGCCTCTCTGCCTACTTGTGATCTCTGTCTGTCAAATAAATAAATAAAATCTTTAAAAAAAAAAAAAAAAAAAAAAAGAATACATGCTTGCTAAGGGTCTTGAGGAGGCATTTACAACTTGTCCAAGAAGAAGATCCAACATTTCCAATCATTGGGTCCAAAGAGTCTATCCTTCACTACCAAGGAGGATCAGCTGTGGTCAGAGTTCCACAAACCCGAAACAGAGTTAAGAGCCCGAGAAGAAGTTCTGAAGAAGGGGCAGTGAAGGACTGAGGTCCTCAGTCATGACAGAAACAGTTCTCTCCACCACTGCCAGGGCAGAGCCTGTGCTTGCTCTTGCCCAGTCTCATTCCCACACTCGTCCTTATTCTACATTTAAATCTGGCACGGGCAGCCTACCGCCTCCTCTCCCTGCTTCAGGGACTGACTAGAGCTAATATCTTGTGGCGTGCTGTCACACTGCATGCGTGTTTAAACAGGGATAAAACCATTACCGACCTTCCTCTTGGGCTGAGAGGAAATTACTAGTAACATGTAAATCACATGAAAAGTACAAGGTATTCGATGCAAATGGAAAGTACTAGCTAAATGTTGAAAAGGACAACGAGGAAAAGAAAAAGAAAGTCCTTTTCTCATTGCCTTCAATAAAATGGAATCTCCTTTATTTAATTGGTAAGGATAGTGTCATTGTTCCAGCATCTGACTGTAATAGCTTTACTACCCACAAATCTGTAAAAAGATAATTTTATCACATTAAAATATCTTATCACTACAACTATAATACAGATGCAATGGAGCAGCCACACTCCTCATTTGATGAATCCAATTTGGTTTTTATAAGGCAAATTTTTATTGGCAAATAAAAGCACTTTCAGATGAACTGTAGAATGCAGGGGCAATGGTATCTGGAACGCTTTATCTGACTGAAAGCTTTACACCTCTGGAGATACAAGCAGCTGACCTAATAAACCAGACACTTCCAAAACTCATTCCATAAAAGTCAAAGCTTTTACAGCCACACTTCTCAATTCTAAATGCAATGATGACATGTAATTGTCACTATTATCTCTCACACACATATTTTTAACCACTGTACTGTTTTTCAGAATGGTCACTCTGAATTCTTCGGTGAAAATAAGCAACTAAAATACTCTTGACAAAATGATGATGCAGTGTGCCATTAATGAACTCAAAAAATACACTGCTTTTCCCCTGTGACCTGACCCTGTGACCCCACCTCCACCATCTTCCTCTGTTTTCATTGCTTTAACCCAGCTGAGAACATGTCACGTTCAGCCTTTTTTTTCTAGGAGTCCAGTATCTTCTACCCTCATGACTTTATGACTCAAAGGTCAAAGTATAGAGTTGTTCACTAAAATATTAAGAGTGAAGTTTTAGTAAAGAAAACGGACTTTACTTCTTAAGTAGTTCTCAAATGTCTGCCTATTATTTTGGAGGTTATTAATTTTGCTGTCAGGTTTAACTTTTGTGAAATAATCATTGAATTAAAAATTATGAAGGAAATATCCTCATTCCCTAAGATTTTTAACTTCCATGTTTGTCATGTTGAGATTATTTAAACAAACAAAAATTAGTATTTTGGCACCATAATTAATGTTAATTAAAACATTAATGTTTTAAAAGATATTTTACTATAAGAATACTATTTCTAGGGCACCTGGGTGGTTCAGTCATTTAAGTGTCTGCCCTCAGCTCAGGTCATGATCCCAGGGTCCTGGAATCAAGTCCCACATAGGGAGCTTGCTTCTCCCTCTCCCTTTGCCTTCCCCCTGCTGTGTGCACGCTCTCTCTCACTCAAATAAATAAATAAATAAAATCTTTAAAAAAATACTATTTCTATATTCTTAATTCTATGAGAAACACATATTGTATAAAGAACATTTTGGTTATTAGTATAATTCTGATGTTAGTATTATTAATCAGTATAGTCTAGTTAAATGGTTTTACCTTCAGACAGTAAGTCTCTATATGACTTCTGGAAAGAATGTTCATATCAATCATATATATATATTATATATATAATATATATATATATACACACACATATCAATCATATATAATCTCATATATAATCCAAAGTCCTATAAGAAGCTTTTAGCTTTTGTTTTCATGTTTCCTCAAAATCCAAAGTCTAGAATTGAGCAGGGGAATACAGTTTGCTGGTGTTGGATGTGACTCCACAATAGCACGCTAATGTCTCTGACATTCTCTAGGCTTTTCCTTCATGGACACAACGTGGCCACTGTGCATCAATGTTTATTCCTCCAGCACTTCCTCCTGAAGTACTTACTTTGTACAACTTTTAACATGCAGGCAGGCAAAGAAGGTGGTTTGGGTGAAGTAGCTCGTGCTGTGTGCACAGGCCTGCAATGTTTACACTAGTAATAAATCAAATCACTACTTTAAACTAATCAGAAGAAGTAACGGAAGAAAAAGTCCACATTACAGAAGTAATGCAACCATAAACACCTAGGAATAAACTTAAGAACAAATATGCAAAAACTAAACAAAGAAAACATAAAGGACTCCCAAAAAACATAAAGGAACTCTTGATCAAACTGAAAAGGTTTGGATACTATGTTTGCACAGAATGGTACAACAACTTACAGATATCATTTCTTCCAAAGATAATCTATGAATCTAACTTGATTCTAACCAGATTATGTTTTTTAGTAATCAACAACCTGTTTCTAAATTGTACATAGAAAATCAAAAGCTAAATTAAATAAAGAATTTTTGAAGAATTATAAACAAAGTAGGACTAATTCTATCCAACATCATTTCATAAGGTCATAGAAATTAAAACAATGTGGAACTGGTCATGAATAGACAGCAATTGAATAATAGGGAGCCAAGAAATAAACTCAAATGCAGGCTGGAATTTAGGACATGACAGGCACCTTTCTGCCTAGTAAATGATATTAGGACATTTAGAGAGCTGTGAGTGTTTGTGTGGGGTTGGTGATGGTAGCAACGCTGGTTCTACACTCAATATTGTACTCCAAAATACATTCTATAAAAACAAACAAACAAACAAACAAAAAAAAACCCTGATGTTTTAAAAGAAGCCTGAGTAGCAGAGGCCATTTGAAGTGGAATACAAGTATCAGATGCCACAAGAAAAAATATTGTTAAACTTGATTGCATAGGATTCTACCCAAGTTAGAGTAGCAGGGACCAGATTCATCTTTTAATCTAAAAAGTTAGACGTAATATATAAAACATTAGTTTTCAGGACACTAGAATCAGGCCACAAATCACTACTTTCAACAAAGAATGATGCCTATGAAATGGGAAGCAAACTAGGCAAGCCTTAGTTTCTTCAAAGGTAAAGTTAGGAAGTATTTTAATTGAATGAAAATCAATATATAACCAATCAAATTTCATGTGAAGCTGCTAAAAAAGTACTTAGAGAGATTATAAGGTACATGAGGAAATTTGGGGGCAATGAATATGTTCACTATCTTGTCTGAAGGTATGGTATCACATGTGTATTCATATGTTAAAACTTACAAATTGTATACTTTAATATGTGCACTTTATTGAATGTCAATTATATCTCAAAAGAGCTATGGAAAAAACACATTTTTTAAAATTATGCAAGTATAAAAAAATGACCTTAGAAAAACTTGCCACAAACTACTTTAGAGAAACTCCAAGTTTCAAAAAATGTGAGCAATTCATATCACAATCATGGTTAATTTGCTTAATGTATAAAGAGCTACTATAAATTAATAAACAATTGAAAATGGCAAAAATATATGAACAGATTAGTGCAAAAAAAGAAGAAAAAATATGTGTGTTAAACAAATGAAAATGTGCTCAATTTCCTTCACAAGAGAAAAATACTAATTAAGACTAAAAAGCAGTAACAAGAAGATAGTTTGATAGTGTTAGATTGTGTTGATGAGGATGTAAGGGAATAGGGATCTTTATATATTGTTGATTCATTGTAGCAGTCTGACTGATACAACTCCTTGGAAAACAACTTGCCAATAATGAACAAATTTTGAATTTTGCTGATTTATGTATCTGTACATACATATGTGTGTATACGTGTTTATGTATTTGCATATATTATACAGGTCCTATATATGTTTAGAATATGGCTGTGATGATAATCTGTGGATTACTAAGAGATAGGACTCTATGCTATTTAAAACCTGAATTTTTTTTATAATTTGTATGTATTAATTGTTCCAAAAACATGTTAAAGAATTGTTTTTGGAAAACTTTGGGCTTTTTAAAGTAAATTTAAACTATGTGAGACCATTTTTTTACTTTATATACAATTAGTATTTTATCTGGTACATTCCCAAATTATGTAACATCCTAAATACTAATAAATGTTACAATGATATAAAGGAAGGGGCACCTGGGTGGTTCAGTTGGTTAGGCGTCTGACTCTTGATTTTGGGTTGGGTCATGATCTCAGGGTTGTGGAATCAAAACCCCTGTTGAGTTTCTCATTGGGCATGGAGCCTTCTTGAGATTCTCTCTCTCCCTCTTCTTCTACGCCTCCCCTTGGTGCACATACTTTCTCTCCCTCTCTCTCAAATAAATAAGAGAATCTTCTTTTTTTTTTTTTAAAGGAAAACCATAAACCAATATAAAATGCAACTTAAGCAATCATTAGCCCAACTCATATTATGTTGGAAAAAAGAAAGTTGTTTTATTTCACAAAGAAAAGTAATTCTCTTGTTGTATTAAGATGAATGTAACCACAGGTGTTTACAAATATGATTGGAAATAAAGAGAACAATCTATGAAGATGCTTCAGAAATGGACAGAGAATTCATGTAAACTTGCCTTAAACTTGTAATCAAAGATATAAGAGTCACATAGAAATTAATTCTAAAAATGTCACTAAGTACCAGTGTGAGGTCTTTTACCTTGGTGGCTTAATTGCCATCTAAAGTGGCAGAAATATGGTAAGAGATTTTTGTTCTAGGGCCAATTTAGTAAGAATGTGTGAAAGAACTTCTATAAAATTTATAGAGCCAGTGTCAAATTTTTTTCCTAGGTACATTAAGCCACTATTAGCTTCTGAAGACATCTTTTATTTCTTTCTTTCTTTTTTTTTTTTTAAATTTAAAACTACATCTTTCCCTCAAATCTCCTATCACTTTGCCACTGGAAGTCAGGCACATCCATCTTCTATGTTATTACATACATCTCCTGAAATGCCTTCCCCACTACCAGAGTCCTATATGCCTACAAGGATCACCTTTAAGCATTTATTTTTTTCCTTTACATTGAAGGGTGTATTGATTCATCTAGCAAATTAAGACCATGGGATCACATGGGGCTTGAGCTCACCACACTGAGATCAAGCCCTGAGCTGAGATCAAGAGCCAGATGCTTAACTGACTGAGCCACCCAGGTGCCCCCCCACATATTTGTAATTTTTTCAGCCTTTTGTCCCATAATGTGGGATCACAGATGTGAGATTTTAATAGTTACAAATATTAATAGTTCTTTATACTGGTTAGTAAGACATGAAAAGTGAATAAAATTTTTCTTACTACAGTATTCACATCCTCATCAATGAAATATAGCTTATAACACTCATTGTTTAATAAGCTCTTAAAAATAATCATGATACATTTTCTAGGAGTTGAGAGGGGAGAAACTAATTGTTAGTTGTGTTAACATTGTCCTACAGCCTATGGGGAGCCACTCTTCTTCAGCTGGACCAAAATGTAAAGAAATCTGAATTTTAAAAGGATATGGAAGCACTAATACCAAATGTTCAGACTTCCCATAGATCCTCTGAAGACCAAATTGCATATTTAGGTGGCTTAGAATTGGAGAAATCCCATTTAACATCTGTAGGCTAAGGGCAAAACATCCTTATTTTGTTGCAACAGCTATCTTGACAAAATTCAGTTAAAGAAAAGATGTGCTGGAAAATATGCTGGTGCAATCTACCTAGCCAGTATGTTCAGCACAAAACTCTGGTGAAGGCAGATATCAGAACCAAATGGGGTCCTGGATTTGCTTTCCATAACATTCAGGTTATTATATAAAATAAAAAGTTCTATGTAAAGCATTTGTAGAACTGAGTCTCATATGGAAGAAACAATCAAAAAGAACTTAGTATTTGTGTATGTATAAATATGCTATGTGTTCATTCCTTCATTCCACAAATACTTATTAAATCTCTTACATTCTAGGCACTATACTAAGAACAAAGAAGGTTTCAGCAAAGTCCCTATGTTGAGATGATTCTTTTATATTGCTACATGTGCTACATGTGCATAAAATATATCGTCACTATATTTTATGCTATCCTCCTCCGTTAGCCTGCAAGCTGCCTGAACCCATCTAGACTCGGACCACCACTTTCTACAAGATGAGGCTTCCAAGAGCCACCAGTGAACAGAAATCAGTCAGAGAACAACATCCATTTCCTTGGGACACAGAAATAAATGAGTAAATAACATTTTGTATGCCTGTCTCCCCATGCTGTTAGGGGGTGGAGGCTGCACTATCTTGTTTATGGAGTTTAAAGAGAATTACATCTTTTATCCAAGCTCTATTTTCTCCACTCGCTCTATACAAAATGCTAAATTTTTTTAAACAGATTTTATTTATTTATTTGACAGACAGAGATCACAAGTAGGCAGAGAGGCAGGCAGAGAGAGAGGAGGAAGCAGGTTGCCTGCTGAACAGAGAGCCTGATGCGGGACTAGATCCCAGGACCCTGAGATCACGACCTGAGTCGAAGGCAGAGGCTTTAAGCCACTGAGCCACCCAGGTGCCCCACAAAATGCTAATTTTATGATGAGAATGAAGAAAGCATCTATCCGGCCTTGAGATTTGGGCACTAGTGTTGTGCCCAAATTTCGAGACAAAGGGCTCAGTTCCTCAAGGCCTAAGGTCGCACCATAAAACGGAAGGAGGCTGAAGCAGAAGGAAATGTAAATAAAGTTAAATTTCCTCTAAACCTAAATCTTGCTTAACCGCCAGGATGACGCCAGGGTGACGCCGGTGTGGCAAAAGGTTAAACAAAGTTAAACTGTCAAAGTGGGGTGCATGATACGTATGTAGCTATGAAAAAGTGCCTTGAAAATGCTATATAAACCCTTGGCTTTGAGTGCTCAGGGTCCTTGTTAAAACCCGCGGCGCCGGGCAGATACTTGGACCCCAGCTAGCTGGAAATAAACCTCGCTGTGTGACTTGCATTATCGAGAGTGTTCTCTAATTGAGGGATGGTTAACTCTGTACCCTAACACTAGCTTTAAATCTGAGCTGTTAAGAGGAACCAATGAAGAAACAATTGAGAGGTGGCTCCCAACGCCTGCTTTGGGACTGCACTGGGAGGAAGAAGGGAAAGAGGGAGGAATAAGGAAGAAAGATTTCCTTCTAACTGCCTGGACCCATTCCTTGAGTAATTTAAGCAGAATTCTGGGCAGTGGTCCTGTTCATCCAATTAGGTTGTACATTTAGACTAATCATGCCTTTTATTATTTCTTTCAGAACACAGCTGGGTCAAGGTCACAGATAATCAAGGACTAGCCCTGGATTTCCACTCCTCATCTCTTTTCCCCCGGGCTCCATATTGTGGTTCACTGTTTCCATACATAGGTATTTACCTGAAAGTTAGTTGTACAATTTAAAAGTTTCATGTGGAGCACAGTAAGCTCTTAGGAGGAGAGGTGTTATATCAATTCAATAATGAGTAAATATTTGATGATCCACATGGAGTTTGTCAGCAGTGCTCCTGTCAGCATGAATAAAATAAACAGGCTCAGGAACCAACTGACCCAAAGGGATCACTACCGGTCACATTATTAATATGTAGGACTCAAGTCAGCAATAATTACATCATCCTCTATCATAGTCTTAGTTCTGTGCTTTCTCCATTTCGTTTTATTACAGCAGTTTCTTTGAGCAAGAGACACGTACACTTTGATTATCAGTGTGTGTGCTCTAAATTCTGTTTCCAGTGCAATCACTGTATAGCAATTCACACAAGGGGAAGGAACATCCATCTTCTCTTCCTTCTGATGGAAGAAGAGTTTCATTATACTCCATGTTTCCATTGAAAGTCAAGACTACAATTTATATGCTTTGTGCCTCCAAATCTTGTGCCCTTCTCCCTCCCTGTTGGCACATTAAATTCTCCACGATGGAAAAAAAAAAGTAAGTTATAGCTGAATTTCTATTAACACAAGGGATTTTCCTTTACTTCCTGGTTTCGGGGTTATATTTGTGGAAAGATAAGCACAAACACAATGTAGAACAATATAGATGTTCATGTATAGAAAAGTGTACCCCAATACTTTTTTATTCACCCGTGCCAGGGCTGGGTTACTATAACAGGAAAGGGGCCTCAAAAGATGAAATTTAACTAAATAAGTGAACAGTTCTGAAGGGAGGAAGAATTTCACACTACTGTAAGATTCAAGTGCCTGCCCGTCAGGGCTGCAGGCAGGAGCAGCTGCAACACTGTGGGAGCACAAGAAGGGCCACTACAGTGGGATCTAATTCAGAGGCTAGAATGCCCACACATGCTGGAATTGATGAAAGATGAGAGTAAATCAACAAAAAGCTCAGAAATACCTCAACACTCGATATTAAAGTCTACTATGAATTAGAAATTAGTTTGGCAGGCAGAAACCATGATGATACAAGAGAATTAGGCAGAGTGAGACTTCAGAACTTCAAATAAATAATCAATGGCCAAGATACTTACCAAAAAACCCAAAAAACAAGGCAAAGAAGGCTGGAAACCAAATATAAAGCTCTTTAAAAATGGGGGCAATACTTGAAATTGTCAAAGGAGCTTTTATGCCCTTGCATGCAAAAGTTGAAACAAATTCCCAGATAGGCGAGTGTTAGGGGTCCAGGCAGAAATCTGAAAGTAGAATCATTAAAATAACATATAACAAAATGAACTAACAAACACAGGCCTTCACATTAATTGAATGCTTCTTATGGGTCAGCCACATTTCTAACTGCTTTACATCTGTACTATGTGTATTGAACAAGCTTAACTCCTGGGAGACAATCAGAATGCAACTCTATTTTTTGTTTCCTCTCTCCAATGAAATGTACTCAATTAGGGAATTTCTTCATGTCCTCTGGAAGAAAACTCAAGTAAACCCTATGAGTTTCCTGTCACTGACAATATAAAGCCCTGCTATCTCTTTATGTCATAAACCTATTCTCAGTTTAGTCGATTTTAAAATTCTGCTTTCCATGTAAAAAATCAAATTTTTCCATATAATAATCAACTTAATAGGGAAGGGAGATGCACAGAATGGTAAGGAGGGCAGGAAAATTCTTATATGAACAGAGGTCTCATAAAATGACATCCTGTTCTCTGTGCCTACTAGACCACCCTGTCTGACCCTTATCTCATAGACCTGCCAGCAGCTGCTCCCTCCAGGAAAATGGACTCCCTAACATCATTTCCTGTCTAATTAGCTCCTAGAAATCCTGTGGTCCATATTCAGCTTCTCAACCATGTTGAGGCCTGATGGTCCTCCAAGAGTCCCCTTTGGACACATCTCTCAACACACATCTACTCCACATCTGGTCCACAGGAAACATTCATGTATTTTTTTCTAGAATAAGGCTCAGTAATGCAATGCCAAGGAGTTCAATTTGACTCCACTCTGAGACCCAACTTCACCAGATTTCTAGGGTAGGAATAAGATACCAGTCTGCTCCTATGCCCCAAATCAGAGCACATATGTGAAGCTCTCTGAATGTTACGATTGAAGCCCTTTCCCCTGACCTGAGAGAGCTGTGGAAGCATCCATACTTACACACTGTTGACATGGTGTTGGAAGGCAAATAAAGAATGGCAGCTGCTCTCTGGAAGAGAATTCTGCTCATATATATCCTAATCTTCAATATCTGACTCTCTTCAATGATGTCATCATCTCACCTACTTCAAAATGTGTACAGAACATTCTATCTTACAAAATCACTTTAGCATCTCTTTTCTCTCTTGGTGTCTAAGATGAGATTTCCAAAATGACATCCTCTTAACACAGTTATTGTTTCATTTAGTTTTCATACACACTCTGTCCTCTGGGTACCCTTACCTCCATCTTGAAGGATCAGGAAACTGAGGTTAAGTAACTTACCCAGGTCATGAAGGTAGTGAGTACGAGTAGGGCTAAAAATTCAGACTTTGGAAGACTGACTCCAAAGCCTGTGCTCATATACACCATATTATATTGTCTCCCTAATATCCAATGGAAAGGCAAAATCGGGACATGAAAAGTATCAGAGCCTACCCTGATGTGATTTTTTTAAAAAAGAAAGGTGTATGACATTATTCATATTGGCCCAAGACACTGACCATTTTAAGAAGGGATTGGTTGAGATCCAGAGGACAGGCCATGCCACATTCTATCAGCTAACAGATTATAGAAGTGAATTCTGGCCTGCAAACATAGTGTTCATTACACCAGCAGTTCTACTCGCTCTAGAACCTTGCCCTTTTTTTTTTTTTTTTTTGTCCTTCTGCAACTGTTGCATTGACCATGGCAACTATTTGTTTGGATTCCTTCTGATTAAAACATTACTAAACAGGCAGTAAGTAACACATTGCTGGCCCTCTAAGAAACAAAGACAACTATAGGCAATCAGCTTATCTCTGGCAACTCTGGAAAACTAGAGTGGGTTAATAATCATCCAGGTCTTGGCCGATTATGGATTATCACATTTTCTGATTATGATGATCAGCAGAAGCAGAAATTATTCTAAAAGGGAAAAGCCATCTTCTTTCAGAATGTGAACCTGGATTGGAATTGATGAGGGAGCAGGAGGCTGGCTGAGGACATAGCAAAAGCTGGCGCCTTGCACCCCCTCTCCACCTGCCCCCCTTCATATATGTAGCATTCCTCAGGCACCCCTGATCGCCATAAAACGATAAATAGTTAACTTGCAGGGATCGCAATCCTGCAGAACAGGAATCTCCCTTGCTCTACAGATGTCCTAGAGACCTAAACAGGGAGGTTACCTTATCAATAGCACAAATTTCCAGAGGCAAATAACTCTCGGTTCCTGAAGCCCTAATGTCTCCCTCCCACCATAAACTGGAGGAGACTGAGGTAGAAGGGAATGTGAATGATAGCCGGATCATAATACCCCACCAAGAATCCCCAAATTATCTTGATGTTAGTGCCTGACCTAAAGACGACATTGATCAAGCCATAAGGGCAAGGACTCCCCCCGTCACCTTGTAGGCCCTCCCTAACATGTGAAAACTCTGTTGAAATCTCCCATCCCTTCACCACCTCCCCCCCAACCGTGGGATATATAACATGCCTACCCTCACAACCCGGGGCAGCAGCTCTTCCTGCCCACGGGTCCTGTCCCCGTGCGTTAATAAACCACCATTTTGCACCAACGATGTCTTAAGAATTCTTTCTTTAGTCGTCGGCTCCGAACCTCCTCACCCCACAGAACCTGACTTAGGTTCTGGGACTTCATCAGAATGAGCACATGAAACAATAAAATGAATTGAAGTCAGGGGATATAATGAATATCTTTGGAATATAATTTATAGAAGTATTACTTTAATATTAAATCTTTTGGAATCTCAATCACACTTTTATGCTTTAAAATTATTTTAGCCTATTAACCCTAACAAAGAAAATGTCAAATATTCTATATAATATTTAGGAAAATAGGCCTATTTTCATATCATTAGCTTTCGCAAACTGTATTACCAAAATAAAAATCATTTTGCACATTCTATCCCAAATCATTACCATTATAAGATCACAAAAATTAGTTTAGGGCATTTAAAAACTATACAGTTAATGGTGATTGTATGTAAAACACTTCAAGCATCTCATAAATGATAGGTTCAAAAATATTTTGTATTGTGATAAATACATCTCATCACACTTGAACTGAATATTGCTATAGTTCATCACACTCTGACGACTGCTAAATCCATGATTAATTATTATAACTTGTTCTTGGTCTAAATGTCCACTATCAGATCAGGCTCAAAAATAAAGGCTGATGTACATTACTGTGGCTTCACAGACTGAAAAGAAGGAAGAGAGAGAGAATATGTATATGATGAGTGAGACAGAAGAGAGAAGGAAGAGTGAGGGAAGGAATGAAAAAGTAAAAGAGGAAGGGAGGGAAAGTAAGAGAGGAAAAATCTTAGCCATTCGTCTCAGCCCCATTTACCTTAGTAACCAAGGGAGCCTGGCCATTTCCCTGAGCTTGACTGAAATTTAGTGGGGCTTCTTCCTCTCTATAATTTCCTGACCTCCCTTTTCTTAGAGCATTTATTTTAGAAAACTTGCAATTCTAATTCTTCTCTGCCCCCTTTGAGATGTAAATCTTCTACAACCTAGAATTGTCTTTCTCAAGAACCTGGGAGTCCTCTTTTTGAAATGTAATCTGGGGTAGGAGATAGTGCTGCGGTCTCCCGGTCTCTGTGGAAAGGGAGGAGATTAACCTCAATAAGCAACAATTAGCAAACACAGATGGGGCTAATCACATCCACAAACCTTACCCTCACTTTAAAATCTCCCCGTCTTTTGTTTCAGAGGAATTGAGTTCAGTTTCTCTCCTCTTTGCCATAGTCTTGAATAAAGTCTTCCTTTCTTATTTAACTGATGAGGTGCAATTTTTCGTTTACATTTGCCATTATTCTAACTTAAGCACATTTTTAATGAAGTCTCATTCCCTCCCCCCAACACAGGTGTGGCACCTTAGATCTCTAAGTAATTCACCATAGACCTAGTTTGATTGGCTCAAAGAATGAGGATATTGGGGCGCCTGGGTGGCTCAGTCGTTCAGTGTATGCCTTCCGCTCAGGTCATGATCCCAGAGTCCTGGGATGGAGCCCCACATCAGGCTTCTTGCTCAGGGGGAGGCCTGCGGCTCCCTCTCCCACTCACCCTGCTTCTGTTCCCTCTCTGGCTGTCTCTCTTCTCTGTCAAATAAATAAATAAAATATTAAAAAAAAAATCAGGATATGTTTTGACTACCTGGTATCCACCAGAGATAAGCCTGACTTAAAAAGGAAAAATGACATGTTCATTGAAAGAGCCCCTATTCAATGTTAAAACATTATATAGAGTCATCTCCTGGAGTTGTTCGGTTTCATCTCCACAGCCTCCTTTTTCCTTAATAAACAGAACAAAAGACATACTGGTGGACATTTCTTGATCTTGTCTTGCACTTTTCCTCTTCCATGTATTCCAGAGGTGTGATACCATCCTCAACTTTCAGGTATCTATGTCAGCTCTCTGCTTTGGGAAAAACCAGATCATTTATATTTTTCATAAAGGAGGGAGGTACTCATTAGAGAGCCATAAAATGCTATAGGCAAGCAATTACTTGGGACAACAGAAGGAACAAAAGAGAAGCCATTATGCAAATGTAAGCCATTTAAAGATGGTCCCACCCAGAGGAGATAATGTAAATCACTACTTTGTATACCAAGAAAGGTTGGAAAATCATTTCTGGACTTCTGCTCAGTTCATTCCAGTTCTGTTTGAATACTGCGCTCTTTTTAAGGACAGAACTCTGTCTGATACTTTATAGTTTTCAGAGCACTCGGCAAAAAGACACTACATACTTAATAAAATGCCCATTAAACTGAATTTAAATGAATTGTCATGTTTATTAAAGTTAGGCATGTGAAAGTGCTGATGAGCGCTTTTTAGGGTTTTGACAAAGATTTGTTTTGTGCTTGGCCAGGGTATTTAACACAAACAACTACTTGTTTTCTCCAAGCTGATGATTTCATAGCAGTAATCACAGAGGTAGAGAAAATCTTTTTACTTGAACTGACTTTAATGAACACCACATGGAAAATAAAATGGACTGCAGGCTCTAACGGACTGTCCAAGGGCATAATCAGACTGCCATTCCTCTACTGCTGCAAGTTTCAAAGTTTAACAGGCAGTAGTGGAGAAGCAAGCTCTTCATTTATGTGCAAATGACCTTCAAAATGCAGTTTCACGTGCTACACTGAGCTCCTTTAGTTCAAGTTAACTATCCCAGTCCCTCGCAGGCTCTAACAGGCACTCTGCAAAATGTTTTCTATGACTGAGCCTCAGTAATAATAGCTTTAGAATCTGTTTTAATAGACATTTTTTTCTGTACCTATTTTGTCTGAAAAGTACAGCTGCAAGTCTGTTTAGAAGGACGCCTATTTTGGAGGTAAAAAGGGCTGTAGCTTAGATTACCCTTGATTCCTATAGCCAAATTCTTATTGACCGTGACTCTTATTTGAAACGCCTGTTCCTTCCTTCCATTTGTTAGTAAGTTAAATTGATTCTATCAGTGTGAATATTAATAGAATAAAAGTCAACGATCTTAGTTAAAATTCAATCCAAGATTAGCAATTAACATTTACCCCTTAAAATTGAAATAGGAGAACTTTGGAAGTCATTTTCTACCTAAAATTAAGGAGGTTTAAAAAATACCTCCCAGTTGAGGAACATAGGGAGATGGGATTTCATAGATAGCATTTACAAAACAAATTCCCACTGAAAATATCTGCACCAGCTTTTTTTTTTTTTAAAGATTGTATTTATTTATTTGACAGAAAGGGAGAGAGGGATAGAGAGAGAGAGAGAACAAGTAGGGGGAATAGCAGAGGGAGAGGGAGAAGCAAACTCTCTCCACTGAGCAGAGAGCCTGATGTGGGCTAAATCCCAAGACCCTGGGACCATGACCTGAGCCAAAGGCAGAGGCTCAAGGGACTGAGCCACCCAGGCGCCCCTGCACCAGCCTTTTAACAACAAAGTCAATGTGAAAAGAACAATAAAATGCAGCTGAGAAAGTGGTAACTTTTAAGACTGTCTTTTGAGCAATTCCACACAGAACCTAAGAATAGCTATTATTGACAAGAAAGTGACCATGCCATCAACTGGTCACTAGTTGATCAACTAGCACAGGAGTAAGCTTTCTGGGGAACCAGTGTTGCAGAGACATAATTAAAAGCAAAACCTTCTTCCAACCCAGAAATCCTCTTCACAAAGGCAGTAGAGAAAGAAAAACACTTTTATTAGTGAAAAGTACCTGTCTGATCTACAGAAACCCAAAGGAGGTGGGTTTGAGTTCTTTCCCTGTTTTTGCTTCTCAGTCTAAAGTAGTCCCTGATCTTGCTTGAAGTCAGGATAAACCTGACACATCCTCCCAAGCTGGAGATTTGACTAGAAAATTTGAGGGAAAAAAAGTTAAATTTTGCATTTTTTGACTCTACACATGTGTAAGAAAAATGATCTGAATAAACCACATCAGATGATGTTATGGGAATTTTATATTGGATGAGGTCAACTATTTCAAGATTTCTTTATAGTTGGCTAAAACATGGTGAATTTGGCCATTCTGTTTGATTTATAATGATTATATCTGTGAAGACATTATGTAAATTGTTTGACCATGAAATAATTGGGAGTATTTTATTGGCCAGAGAAGTGAGTTTTTACCCATGTTGCTTGGTATGTAAGGGGCTGGGGGCAAGGGGTGAGGCAACATGCAGATGTGCATACAGCAAGGACCAAATCTCTGGGAGGCAAAATTGCAGACTGGTTGCTTGAATCAACACCATCATTTTAACTAGATCAACCAGTAACTTCAATAGTGCCTATAATTAGCACCTTAACTCCATAGAATGTTCATCATTCTTATGTGTATCTCCTAAGCAGAAGTTGGATTGCTTTGGAATTTTAAAATCTTTCTTTAATCATTTACCAATTTTATTAATCACTTATTGTTTTTTCAAGTAAAAATCACTTTGCCTCAAGGTGAAAATAGTAATGATATAAATAAATAAATAGTAATGATATAAATAGTATATGAAATGAAAATAGTAATGTTTAAGGGGTGCCTGGGTTGCTCAGTGGGTTAAGTCTCTGCCTTCAGCTCAGGTCATGATCTGTGGGTTCTGGGATCCAGCCCCACATGGGAATCTCTGCTCAGCAGGCAGCCTGCTTCCCCCCCTCTCTCTGTCTGCCTCTCTGCCTACTTGTGATCTCTGTCAAATAAATAAATAAATCTTTAAAAAAATAAAAAGGAAGAAAGAAAAAGAAAAAAACTTTAAGCAAGACAGTCTCTTGTTTAAAATGCTTATTCGTTTCCCCAGTGTTTATTTAGGGGAAAATGATAGGGTGAAGGTCTTGAAATATTCTTCTGACTCCCGACTCTCTAGGCATGGTGGCATGATTGACACCCCAGAAGATTGCCTAGACACTCCATTAGATAAGAAGCTAAGTAATGAGTTTCTCATAGAAATCTGAGGTGAAAGCTGTTCAATGGCTGGCTCAATGTTTTTAGCTCTTCAGCAGAAACATAAGTCAAGCTTATAAAGTGATAGCCAGGAGCTAGACCATCATTCCCAGCTGCTTTATCCTTTCCCAGGGTGGGTTTACTCTCGTCAGTTTTCTTGAAGGAGCTTCCTAAACCTCATTCTTGATATTACAGAGCCTCTGCTTCAACATGGGTTTTCTACATAGTATATCATGTCATTGGGAAAGGTGAGAGGGCAGGGTATACAGGGGATTATGTCAACTCATAAGTAATATGTATTGTTTGTAGTTAATGCCTCTCTCTCCCTCTCCCCATCCCCATGTCTCCCTTCTGCTCGGTATAAATTTACTGCTAATTTTCATACATATACATTAAACCATACTCAAAAACAGTATTTCTAGCATATTACAAACATTGTATGAGAAAAAAAAGTGGTATGTGCTGAGTCAAGTCTGTTATGGACTGGAGGCGTCCTACTCAAATTTATGTGTTGAACTACTAACTTCCATGTGGCCGTATTTGGAGTCCCGGCTTCTAAAAAAGTAATTATGATCAAATAAGGTCATAAGGTGGAGCTCTAATCTAATAGGATTAGTGACCTTAGAAGAGAGACACCAGAGAGCTCACTCTCTGCTGCACACACTCACCAAGGAAATGCCACATGGGTGCACAGAGAGAAGGCAGCAGCCTTCGGCAACCCAAGTAGGAAACTGACCAGAAACCGACCAGGCTGCCACCCTGAGCTCAGACTTTCAGCCTCCAGAACTGTGAGATTATAGATTTCTGTTATTTAAGTCATCCACTCTGTGGCATTTTATTATGACAGCCCAAACTGATTAATACACTGTGTCTAGAAGTTTGTACTCTACCAAACGCATAATGACATAGTATATTGAACCAGAACGTTTAATCTATTATCCCTCTGACTTACCTTGAGTAAGGTGATGATGGAGAGTTTTCTAATGCAAGTTTTCTTATGAAATTTTAAATATACTAATATTAAAATATCTATTATCTTTTGAATTATATATTAATAACTAGAAATACATATTTCATATTTGATCAATATATTTGATGAAATATATATCAATATATTGATATATAAGACAAAATGTATTTATGAGATATAATGCAAAACTGATATAAAACTTTAAGAAAAAATAAAATTTCAAATCACTGTAGGTTATTGTACTAGGTTAGCTTGTGCTTATGTCTTTAGGCTCACCTGAAATTATGTATTTATATTCTGCTTTTACTCGGAGAACAGGTTTGAGGTATTACCATATATATTCATCCTTACATTCTTTTTTGTTTGATGCATACAGATTTCACTTTATGTTAGCTGTTTTTATTAAACTTTATATGATAGTGTAACCTCCTGATCTTTGTTCAGTTTTTTGTTTTGTTTTGTTTTGTTTGTTTTTTTTGCTGTATTTATAAAGCTAGGTTAAAAATAAGCATTTCAATAATTCCTAAAGATATGTAATTAAATGTGATGGACCTAGCTGACAAATTTAATCACCACATTAGTGCCTGGAATAAGTAGGCCCCTTAAGGAAAGAGAATGCTGTCAGCAGGGTGCCTGGCCAAGGCCTATTTATTCTTGGCTTTGGCACTCTGTATAGCTGTGACTCTCAATCCCTGGTTTGCACTATGTGGAGAGTTTTTAAAAATACTGACACATGAAAACCACACTGGATCAAATTAAACCAGAGTCTCTGGGGAGGGAACCCAGTCCTAGGTTTCCTAAAGGCTTTCTGTATAATTCTAAAGCATAGCCAGAGTGGGATCAGTTGCCTTAGAGAGACTTGCTTAAACTCCTATAAATATGTCAGTTTTATATGTATTCTTCTTCCAAAAAAAAATGTCCATTTCTCTGTCAAGCTCTTGAACTATTTGATAGTAAATTATGTTCACTTTTATAGCCAAGGGGTTGGGGATGATTCATGGAATTCAGAAGCACAGCCCTTGAACACCTTACTAATTGAGTAACACATAAAAGTGAATCTCCATATCAAGAGAGAAGGAAAAAATACGTACTAACTCTGACTGATCATGCCACAAAGCAAAGAATTTATGCATCAATATTTTGAAGGAGACAAAAATCTAATAGAAACTGAAGTGATGATTCTGATGCTCTAAAGAGAATAGAAATCCTATGTTTTAAAGAAAATAGATTATGAAAAGACATAGACACATACATAGACTTAACTTCAACTAACTGGGGAAAAATAACGTTAAGGATAAACTCAGAAGTGAGGTGGATGAAATATCTTGGTTAATATTATGAAACATAACACATTTTATGAGATTTGTATTTTTGTAGTAACCATTTACCAATATAAGGACACAAGCTGAGATCACTAGGGTTCAAATTACCTTAAAGCAGCCCTCAGAAACCTTATGCCCATAAGAACCATCTGGGGATCTTGTTAACATGCAGATTTGGATGAAGCTGGGGGAAGAGGGGTAAGGCCTGAGCTTCTGCATTTTTTAAAAGATTTTGCTTATTTATTTGACAGAGAGAGTGCACAAGCAGGGCGAGCTGCAGAGAGAGAGGGAGAAACACGCTCCTGGTGAAGCAGAGAGCCTCAAACCGGGCTGGATCCCAGGACCCGGGATCATGACCTGAGCCAGAGGCAGATGCTTAACAACTGAGCCACCCAAGCGCCCCACGTTCTCCATTTCCAGCAAGCTCCCAGGGGATGAGGAAGTTGAAGTCCAAGAACTGCGCTTTGAGTAGCAAGGCAGACTACGCGTCCTTAAAGTTCTCACGGATAAAGTTACGCAGATAACAGTCACGTTTAAAATTCAAAGTACATTGTGTGGGTTTGGCTCTTCAGAGCAGAGAATGTTTGCCCCCTTTTACAGCTTTGTGTAATGCCAGGTGTCTCCACACCACAACTACGGGCCTAAATAGCCGACTGCTCCACAGAGAGACGTTAAAAAAAAAACCCAACAAACCCAAAGACTCTATTTTTTGACAAAGATGTCAGAACAGGTATGTTCTAAATGAAAATAAGAAGATGTGGAATTATCTCTTCTAAAAGATGAAAGATAGAAACACTTGCTACTAGTAATGCCGTGGGCAGAGGCTAGGCTGGAGCCAGTTCCTGCCGCTCAGGAGAGCCACTCGCTGTTCACATCTCTTCCCCACTCCTGCTCCGTGGGGAGTGACGTTAGCTTGCTGGCTTCAGGCATCAGCAAGTGCTTCACACCAGGGCTTTTTTTCCCCCCTCAGGGTGGGTTTACAAGCACACCATGCCACGTGGCTTCTGGCTCACCACACAGTTTTGTCAGAAAAGAACTATAAACCTAATGTGAAACACAGTGAGAAATCCAAAGTCCTTCGGGATCATCATGATTTAAGAAGCACGCGGGGTGGGGTGGGGGTGGGGGGCGCTAAAGGAGTCAGTCTTCTTACCTGAATGGCGAAAATAAATAGTGGAGAACAAAAGAATGAAACCAAAGTTGGTGATGTCAGGAAGAACACAAAAGCGACAAATGGATCAAAGTCTAAAATGTATTAAATAATGGTATAAAGTTAAACCATGTGTTTTAATGGTTTCTTTGTAACAGTGGTTCACAAACATTTGGTCTTGGAACCCCTTGATAGTCTCATAAATTAATGTGATTACATCAACTGATTTATACTATTTTTGAAATTAGTGGGGCTACCTGGGTGGCTCAGTCCATTAAGTGCCTGCCTTCGGCTCAGGTCATGATCCCAGAGTCTTAGGATCAAGTCCCCACATGGGCTTCCTGTTCAGTGGGGAGCCTGCTTCTTCCCACTCCCTCTCCCTCTGTTTTCCCCTTACCCTTCCCCCTGCTGTGCTCTTTCACTCTCAAATAAATAAAGTCTTTTAAAAATAAATAAAATACAGATATTCATAACTTTTATATAAATTAAGCTACTTACAAATAACAGTAATAAACCCATGACAGTTTCACATTAAAACATATTATTTATGAACAATTACTATGTTTTCCAAAACAAATATAATAAGAGTTTTATTATTTTTATACATTTAATAACTGCCTTAATAGAGACAGCTGGGTCCTCCTATTTGTTTCTGCATTCATTATATTGCTATATATTGTTTTGCTTGAGCTATATGAGAGAAGTCTGGCCATACACTGATAAGTGGTTGGAAGAAAGAGAAGTATTTTAGTAACCTTTTTAGATGATTGTGGATACTCTTCTTTGACACTTCACCAAAACAGGACAATTGATAGTCTCAGATCCAGCTTGGCAACTAACTTTTAAGAAACCATGTTTCTCACAATGATCTTTTTGTACTGAGTCTATCTTATAGGTTAAATGGATCTTTTACCAATTACTTTGGTCAGTTGGAAAATATTGTTTCACTGAATTATGCAGAGCTTCCGAATACTGCCTTTTCATTATGCAATATCAAAAAAAAATCACATGCATTAATATCACTCCTTATCTCATCAGAAAAGTCAGTAAAAACTGGAAAGTAGTCAAATTAATGGTGGCAAACGCAAGTTTTTAAAAATACTAATTTTCATTTAAAAGTTCAAATACATACATTAACAAACCTACGTATTTTCCTGAAGTGATAGACTCACTTTATTTTTGAGAAAATGTCTGCCCCAACTCTCAATACCATAGTTTGTCATTTTTCTTTTGGAAAAGGAAGGAGTTCAGTTAAAAATGAAGCTAGTTCAGCTCACAGCACAGTGTGATTTCCTTAAGACAGACCAGGAACCTGAGTGTGCAAAGAAAGTGCTATCAGAAACCCCTCGCAATTTTATCATACAGAATATTAAAGAGACATGTAACTCAGGGATCAGTATTTAATAAAGTTAATAATAACCACTGCTTTTTCAAGGGTGAGTATTTAATAAAGTTAATAATATCCACTGCTTTACTTAGGGATATCCCTAAGTAAAACAGGTGTGTGTGTGTGTGTGTGTGTGTGTGTGTGTGCACGCACGGACACACATGTACTTCCTTTAACTGCAAGTGCATGGTGACGGAAAATACAAGTACTAGTACAGTTTGGTGCCACCTCCTTGATTCATGTTCAAGTGCCAGCAGTTTTCTCCACTATTGGTTTGCACTATCAGTACAAATGTCAACATAGTAAAAGATTGCAAATTCATCTTCAATTAGCAATAATTGCATCTCAGATAAACCTCATTGGCTATGATACTGCCACTGCACAAAGCTTCATATTATTGTGAAAACTTTTTAACTAGCCACTAAAACAGTCTGGGGACCACCAGGAATCCACAGCTACGCTTAGAAAATGACTACTTTACAGTGCTACCTCAGTCCAGGATTTTGTGTTACAGTACGATCATAATAATATTACACTGTATTTGTTTATATTTTTGTATCAGTATCTTGTAGTTTTATAAAGGGTCTTCACAATACTATCTTGCTATAATTATAGTGTAATAATATAAAGTTTTAGCCAATTGATCTAGTAAACAATAACAATAATGAAGAAACTGAAATCAAATGTCCAGAAGTACAAATGGGATATAAATATACTAGCCCTTCTGCTATGTCAGAAAGACTCCAAAATATCCATAAAGTCGTTCCTTAAATATCTTCAGTGGGTGTAGTAAGATACCTTTCTGGAAGTTTCCATTGCCTTTTCCCCTATTATTCAAAGAGCACTCCTTACTACAGCTTCAACCCATTATACCATGTTCTGTCCTTATCAACTAATAGAATAATTGCTATTTAACTGTATAACACACCTTTGTATACCTGAGAGCTATCATACCTTCCTTCAGTGTTGTTTCTCTGTCCAAGAGAGACAATGCTCAAATTTTCAGAACTCTTTGAGTTTTACAAATTGCCTATAAATTTTGTGGTGAATGTGTATATATCTCTTCCCACTTATTAATCTGTATATTCCAAGTTTTCAGTTAGAAATTCTCCTTGAAAGTGGTGCCTGAGTGGCTCAGTGGGTTAAAGCCTCTGCCTTTGGGTGATGATCTCAGGGTCCTGGGATTGAGCCCCGCATCAGGCTCTCTGCTCAGCAGGGAGCCTTCTTCCCACCCTCCCACCCCCCTGCCCCACCGCCTGCCTCTCTGCATACTTGTAAACTCTGCCTTTCAAATAAATAAATAAAATTTTAACAACAACAAAAAAGAAATTCTCCTTGAAAAAGACAAAATTGCCACATAAATGATAAGCACTTTGGTGGGAGGTTCTGAAATAAGTTCACAGTATCACATTGTGAAAGATTTTGAAACCTCCATACATAAAATTAAAAGAAAAAATAGTATCTTTGATTTTTCAGTTGTTTTATTGTGTATATATTATTATTTATAGGTGCATTTACATATGTGTGAAACTTCATTTGAAACTAGTATAAATGATCTATAAATAATATATGTAGGTATATACACACAGATGATTAATCATTTATATATACATTGATGCAGTAGCATGTATGTGTATGAGTGGCTCTGTGTGTGTGTGTGTGTGTTGCCTGATGGAATTTCATTTTTTTCTTAATTTTATATTTTTATATTTTTTTTCAGTGTTCCAAGATTTGTTGTTTATGCACCATACCCAGTGCTCCATGCAATACATACCCTCCTTAATACCCACCACCATGCTCACCCAACACCCCACCCCCCCCCTTCCGAAACCCTCAGTTTTTTTCTCAGAGTACACAGTCTCTCGTGGTTCATCTCCCCCTCCGATTTCCCCCAACACCCTTTTCCTCTCCTTCTCTCAGGGTCCTCTGTGTTATTCCTTATGCTCCACAAGTAAGTGAAACCATATGATAATTGACTCTCTGCTTGACTGATTTCACCCAGCATAATCACTTCCAGCCTGATGGAATTTCTAAGAATTTTTAAGTCAGGAACAGCTAGTTAGCTAAATTTAATTTTGTATGTTTCTTACTTTTTTCTAAATTCTCTTTTACTTGCTCATGATTATTTGATAGTTCTTAAGTCCTTACACACCTATACCTCATTTGATTTCCTCAACAACCCTGAGACATAAGAGGATGTGGCTGGCAACTATTATTCTCCCCTTCTTCATTATCTGAAACTCTAATTTTCTTCAAGGTAGCAATAGCACAGTTTATTTCCCAGCCTCCTTTACAGCTAGAACTGGCCACATGATATGAATATGATCTATGGCCACTGAAATGTGATTCAAACTCTGCTGGGGAATCTCTGGAAAAGTGTGGGCTACTACTGATGTAGGCTTGTCTCTTTTTCATTGTCTCTCATCTTTCCTGCCTGATGTTATGGGTGCTTTAACTGAAGTCTACCAATTATCTTGCAAGCATGAGGAAATACCACAGGGACACAGGGGTCTTGGCCTCAATATTCTTGGGCCACTCTATCTGCTCTGGCTTATCCTATTAGTTCTTATGTGATGAAAACATTATACACTTTTTTGGTTACCTGCTGCAAAATATATTTCCTAATGGACACAGAGGGTGAGTATTATGAATTTATTTATATAGATAAGGAAATTGAGGCCAGTTTGTTTTATAGCTATAGGACTGGTACCTGGCAAATCACAAATGGGAAAAATCTGAAAAAGAGGAAAAATCAGTCTCGTATACTTGGGAGGCATAGGAAGTTCATCTAATAAACATGTGAGATAGGGAATTTGTTTACCTTTTTTTAAAATTTTTTATAAACATATAATATATTTTTATCCCCAGGGGTACAGGTCTGTGAATCGCCCGGTTTACACACTTCACAGCACTCACCAAAGCACATACTCTCCCCAATGGGAATTTGTTAACCTTTAATATGATTTGTTTACAAAATAAAACTCTGATTTCCACTACTTTCCTGCTTTCTTTTCACTAGCTTTTTTAAAGAGGTAGGATTACAGACCTGATGTATCTAGTAGAGGAAAAAATAGTTGGTCAGGGCACCTGGGTGGCTCAGTGGGTTAAGTGTCTGCCTTCAGGTTGGGTCATAATCTCAGGATTCTGGGACTGAATCCCACCTCTCAGTGGGCTCTCTGCTCAGTGGGGACTCTGCTTCTCCTTCTCCCTTTCCCTCTGTGCTCTTTCTCTCTCAAAAAGATAATAAAATCTTTAAAAAAATAGTTGGTCATGATGAGCCATAACTTTTTCATATTTCTGACTATGTTTTTCTTAGACTATTTGACCTTCTTCTAACTCTCCATAAACTTTCATGCCATTAAGATTTTTCTTATCCAAGTTTAAGAATGAAAGTAAGGATTGGGAATAATATTGCTTTTAGTCCAACATTTGCTAACTAGGGTTTCTAAACTGTAGATCATGAAATCAACTTAGTGGGTTGTGATTAACAATTCACAAAATGAAATCGAATACAATATAAAAGAATGCAATGGAATAGAAATATCAGAGTATATCATAATGTACTAAGGTTTTTTCAATAAATATATTCACTCATTTATCAATTCAACAAATATTTGTTGAGCACCTATTATATTCCTTGCACTGGCTTATATGTACATGTATGTACTGGGTCATGTAAAAATATTCTATTTGTGATTTAGTCACATTTATTTCAGATATCTGAGATCCCTCCCTATTAAGCCACTCCTTATGGGAGAATTATATTTCCTGCCCCACAGACATTGCATTTGGCTACATGACTTAATACGGTCAATTAAATCTTAGAAGTGATGTTTAATCTTCCAAGCAGAAGATTTAAAAGTTATCTTATCACTCTACCTCTGCTCTTTTTCTCTGCCATAAATTTGATAACATCTCATTAGAAACTGACCCATCGGCCTGGGTCATGGAATGAAAATAGCCTTCAGTAGGACTGCCGTCAATTCCCAATTATAGATGATAGGAGCAAAAATCAAAGCTTTTTTTCTAAAAGAAGATAGAAACTTGAGGGTCATTTGCTGCCACAACCTACTGTGGCCTAAACTAACTCTATCGGCTTGACAGACACTGAACAAGAATGCCTTGGTGTGAGGGGAAAACACTGTGAGTGTGATTGCATGGAGACAACAACAGCAATCCTACTCCCAGGACGTGGGACAAAGGGTCTCAAGCCAAGAAAACCCAGTTATAGAGAATGATGTGTATATAAACAGAAAAGTGTATGTGAGAGTGTGATAAATAGTCATAAGGGAATACTGCGATCAGGAATGTTAATTATGAATACGTGCAAATAAACAAATGAGAAGAAAAAAATTCCAAAACTGGCATCCATTTGGATATAAAAATTCAAAATAAGGTTATTTCTATGAACATCTTGCCATCTTTAACTAGATATCTTTCAGCACACTTATAATGTATATCATTAAAAATATGTCAGAATAATTTTGTTCTTTTGTTTGATTACCAAAATAAACTCCAGTCTTCATAGTTTCAGATTTGCACTGTCTGTTCTTATGGCTACAACATAATAAAAAAAAAATTACAAGGAATAACTGTCAGACCTGAGGATGTCCTCTCAGTTTACAAAAGCCTGTATCTCTTCTCCTTTGAAACTATAATACAGGTCTACTTAAAAGGTTTGTTGGGTCAAATTTTTCAATCTGACAGGTCTCCAAATTTGGCCTGATACAAGAATTCAGTTAATGAAATTTAAAGCAGCCTCATTTTCATCCTTTTTTTAAACACAACTATGTATTAGAAATCTGGCAAAGGCTTCTGTCAAATTGAACTATTGAACTCAGGGCAGTAAAAGTCCCTCCCCAGGCAAGAGATTTAAATCATTTTCAAAGTTAATTTCCTGCTCCCAGATGGAGAACAAATCTAATCGGGTTTACTTCATTCTTCGGATGAACAGGAAAATGTCACTTGCATACTCAAAAAGGAAAACGAAAATCTCAGGGAAGGCAGTCTCTAATCCACAACACAGCAAACAAAGGTGATTCTGAAATTGAAAGTATGGGGTCATTTTGAATCTAAAAGCATATCTGAATTTAATCTAGACAAACCTCCAAGCTTGCTTCCAACCTAGTTTTGTTCAGAGTGTGCTTGTTCACAACTGAAATACACACATAGGAATTTAAAACTTCATTTTAAAGGGGGAAAGGGGGTCGAGGGGACACAGCTTCTAGTCCTAAGAAGGTAGTTGAGTAAACTGCCTGAGCTTCATTTGTGAAATGAGGCTAAAACCTTCCAAAGCCCTATGGATGCTGGTAAAATGTTGCTCTTTATTGGCTACAGCTTCAATATAAGATAGGATGAGTTAATGTTTGAATCACAAAACAATGGGACTATAGAAAAAGTAAAATAAGTCTTCTTGTTCTTAATTTAAGAGCTGCTAGATTCTATTTAAAGGTCTGTTGCTATGTACCTAGGAAAGATTCACATTAGCTGTCACGCAGACACTGAGTACCTGTATCTCTCAACCGTGCACTTTCTTGCTGACAAAAGTGTTGTCAGCAAAGAAGCGAGTATGTCATTAGATCTTCATGAAGCAGGTTAACACTAGCTGGGCTTCTCTCAATTTACCCTACCACATAAGGCTTTGCTTGACTTTCAAGGGAAAGCAAAGTGGTATGTTACAATCTAAAACAGGAGACATTTTCCTAAGTGGCCTATTTAACTCCATCTCCGTTATTACCTCTGAAGTCAACAAGACAAAGAAATCATTCTGAACACGCTGCGATACACTTGGTAGTATTAAAGTTCATTCTGACAAGCATAAAGCAGGAAAACAGTTATGCTTCAAATTGATGGTGAAGAAAAGACCTTCAGAGTTGAAGAAAGGATTTCATTCACTCTTTGTTTTCAATATTAATTCCAGTTGTGGGATTCCAATTTATTGTTTAAAGTAAGTCTGTCTGTCTTAATCCATTACTTAATGCAAAGCATGTCCAGACAATTAAAAATAAATTGTCTGTGTCTAATGAGCAGAATATTCAAAATCAATAACATAAAAATTGATAGATTAAAAAAAGAATATCAGGGATCTATTCTCTCTTTTGAAACACAGATGCTGCTCAGTCAAAACAAGGTACGTTTTAAGGCATGACCATGAGTCATGAATCATCACAAGCATTCTGTTGGAGCAAAAATACCAAAAGCAGAGAGGAAAAAGTAACAGCATTCTTGAGAACCTCATTCTATGCCAGGTAGGGGGTGAAGCACTTTTTTTTGCCTGCAAAATCTCATTTAGTCCTTACTGCAATTTCCATTAAACAAAATTCTAAGACAGTGCCTCCAGGGTCATAAAATAATGAATGGTGAATGTAGCCCAGCTCCTTACTAAAGAGCACTTATACTTTGTATGATACTATCACTTTTTTAGGAGGACTAAAATAGAATTATTTTGTTGTTCCAGAAGCAGGCAAAAGTACAAAAATGGACAGAATATATTGAAAAAGTTTATCTTGAAAAATATTTGTATATCTGGATAGAACTATACATTAATTAGCAAACTTGACAAGCTTGGGGTTCTAATTCTGGAGTTGCATTAGATTATGGTAGGTTCTTTAATTTTCGCTGCAAAATAAGCTTTTACTAACCATTTACTTAATAGAAAATATGTGTGGCAATAAATACACTTAAGATATAGGGAGTTTACTTTTTAAACTTTACACATATTATCGAATCATAAGGGTATGAGATTTCGAAGGATAAGGTTGCAAAAAGAATGGCATTAGTTTTTTACTAGTCAGTAAAAAAAGTAAAAAAAGCTGTCGTTATGACATTAGGATGGTCTCACTATGTATATTATCTTGGATTTTTATTCTGTGTAGTTACAGTTTAATAATTTGCTCTCATCTACAGTCATGGAATCAAAACTTATTTGTATACCTTCAGTTAAAAAAAAAAACTGCCAAGATATTTGAAATTTGGCACTAGAACTGCCACAAGTAGAATCTGGCTATTAAGTATAATTAATAAGAAATAGCTTAATTAAGGAAAATATTTCTTATGCAGACTCTTAACAGTCCCAAGGACACAAGCTAAATCCTATGCAAATACGTTTGCTACTACTGCATTTGGGCAGGACAGTTTTTGTTGGGGGAAGGGAAAATCCTGTGTACTGTACAGTATTGTACATTGCAAGGTGTTTGTGTTTGGCAGGGACCCTGACCTCTACACATTCCATGCTAGTAGCCCCTGTCCAGAATGACAACGGAAAATGTCTCCCCACACTGCCATTTGCAGAGTTGCCCTCAATTGAGAACCACGGCTCCATGTTTGAAGACCACTTTTTAAAAATAAACATCTAACTATTTAAATTAAATGACATTTGCAGATTCAGCAATGGGTAGACAATAGTGAGACCATTTGGAAATTTTTGTGAGTTGTATTCAGCCAATTTTCCAGGAAAATTACTTATATTCATCAAGGAGATAGACTAGATATAATTCATTTTCCCCTGATATTATTTTTAAGATTCTATGTCCCAGGCACTATATGCTATTGGAATTATACACTGAGAGCAAAATTTTCTGAAAAATCATGAATGATAAGCTATTAGAAGTAGCCAAAACATTAAATAGGAAGCCATTCCGTGTTTCTTAGCAGGCACAGGATGTATCCAGACTTGCCTCACTGCTCCATGATGTAATTCGACACACAAACCTTTTCTATTTCTTTGCTTGTCCCGGATGAGTGTGTTGGCTTTTTTCCTAAAGCCTTGTAGAAAGAAGGCAGTTTCATCGGGTGCATATTCATAGAAGGCAGCAAGAGGTAAGAGGCCACCAAATGGGTATAATTCAGCCACATCTGTCCCCTTTTACAAGGTAATTAAATACCTTCTCAGAAACCTCGGCTCTTTTCTTCCCTTTCCTCTATATTTTTTATCGTAGGTGGTTGACTAATTTAGGAAATTTAAAAAGAATACGGAGGGATATGGTAGCTTTTTATTATTAATGTTTCTTAGAATGCCATTGCCTTCTTTCTGCATTTGAAGCAAGCTCTGGATCAGACAGAAAGGGCGGTTTCCCCAGACGGTCAGTGCCCCCACTTAGTCATTGATTTAACACGCTTCCCTTGTACTTGTTTGGAGTCTCTCTGCACTTCAGTGGATACTAAAACCACAAGAATTCTGTGCCCATGGTGCATCCCAAACACGCTTTTTGAATGGAGCAAAAAGGAATGTTGAACACACATTTTGCCAGAAACGTATGCCCTCTACTGACACATGTTCCCCATCGTCCCCTTGGATTTCACTTACAGAACACAGGTTCAGAGATACAGTTAAGAATCTCCAGATACTCTCAGCAGATCAATAAACCAAGTGTGGGGCTCTTCTGAGCACTGCACCGAGCTGGTCCAACAGCACAGGTCACATGCCCATGAAGTCAGCTTTGATGACATTTTAACTTCAGGAACTTTTCTTTTTATAGTGTTCAGCTCAAGTAACAAAACAGAAAAAAATCTAGATCTTTTTTGGATGATAATACTTTTATTTTAGAAAGTTCCACACCTTTGAATGTTAACAGTCAAAGTTTCTTAACTAGAGTTCTTAAGTTGAGCACATTTGTTTTTCCTTTAAAGTGACTTTACAAATCTCTGGTCTACTCTACTATATGCAGAGTAACTTAAGTTCTCAGAAAGAATTATTATTTTTGCAAAATGGTAGGGGCAAGGAGTGAAGCTTGAGTTGCACCTTATACCATATAATCTTCTAATTGTAAGGCTTTCTATTTCTTCAATTCTACTTTTCAGTATTACATCTATCATTGTAGTTTTATCTTTATAAGCCATTCACCATGAGAAGTTTCTGAAATGCACATGGAATCATAGCTCAAAGCTTATGGAAGAGTCAGGACTAGAACTCAAAACTCCACTTTCCTTTATGTCTCTTGCCACTGAAACAGGCTATAAAAAAATCTATTACTACACCAGTCATTGACACAGGCACTCTGAATCATTTATGAAGAGTAGTGGTTATGCTGCCTTTGAATAGAATATGAGTCAACAGATTGGTTTCCATTTAACTAATTTAGTAATTTAAAAAATATCTTCCTGTTGTCTGTTCCTGTTTCAGCAGTATTAATCAATAGAATACCCATATAGTCCATTTTTCCCTCACCGTCACCCTTTCCTCCCTGGGGAGGCACTAATTAGAGAGAATGACTAAAATTTTTAAGGATCATTACCCACAGTGTTTCAGTGAATATAAAAGATTTTGCCTGCTTCTGAAAGTAGCAATGAGATGAAAGTCATGGGGAAGAAAAGCCTCCATGGTTTTTATTCAGGGATGGTTGTGAATCTTTTACCTTACAAATAAAATATTAATTTTTAAAAAGTTATATGGATATTGGAACACTGAATACCTGTCATTTAGAACTCAATGTATATAAGCAGCATATGAATGTAAAAGGCATGAAAAGGTACTTGTTTCTATACCTAAGCATAACTAAAGTTATTCTTTGACAAGTGCTACAAATAGAACTTGAAAATATAATGTAGTTAGCATATGAAAATGGATTGTATTTCCCATGAAGAGTTATATCCAATGGGAAGATATGAAGACGACCACATGATAAAACTAATAAGAAGGTTCAGGTAGTAAAAAGTACAGGAACTACTGTCAGGATAAATTAATTCCAAACCTTTTCAATCTTTGGGTCCATGGCCACCCTTTGCTTGGAATAGGTCGAGTAGCCCTCCCGTTATACCCGTTCACCCTCCTACTTAGAGAGAAGATCACTGGGACTAGACAGATAAAGCAAAACTAAAAGGCAATTTTATCGGTCAGGGTTCACCAGCGAAACAGAACCAGAAGGTGAAGTTATGATTTCTCATAAGAAATTGGCTCACATAATTGTAGGAGCTGGCAAGTTCAAAATCTGTAGGGCAGTCCAGCAGTCTAGAAACACAGGCAAGAACTGCTGCTATCTTGAGTCAGAAATCTGTAGGGCAGGTCAGCAGGCTGGAAATGAGGCAGTCTTGAGGCATAACCCTTTCTTTTCTGAGAAAACTCAAGTTTCTGCTCATAAGAACTTCAGTTGATTGGATGAGCCTGACACACATTACCAAAGGTCATCCGATTCATTTAAAGCCAACTGTTTGTAGATGTTAACCACACCTATGAAATACCTTCACAACAACACTTAGATTCGTGTTGGATTAAATTGCTACTAAAATGACACATAAAATAAACTATCACACCAACTTAAAAGAAAGAAGTTTACGGTTTATGATAATGATATATTAGACCTGAAATTGGGGCTGCATAGTTGCGGGAACCAAGACAGAACTACGGGGTCTCACTACACCTAGATTTTTAACACGTTCAACATGATTTTTCAAAATGAAACAGGGAGTATCAAAGGCTGAGCACATTGCCTGGAATTTAGCAAATGCACAAAAGACAAGGATCAGTAGTTGGCCATTTTATCGTTTAAAGCATTTTAAATGGAGATATAATTGATATAAAACATTATATTGTTGCATTATATTGTGTATTATAATCATATATACATATTATATAAATTACATATTATATAATATAATCATTATATTGTATACCACATAATGATTCAATATCTGTATATATTGCAAAATGATCAACACAGTAAGTCTAGCTAACATCGGTCACCATACTTAGTCACAAAATGTTTTTTTTCTTCTGATGAGTACTTTATTGTTTTTTTTTTCTTTTGATGAGTACTTTAAGTTTTACTCCTACCAACTTCAGATACGCAACACAGTATTATTAACTATAGTTGTCATGCTGTACATTACATCCCCATGACTTACTTATTTTGTAACTAGAAGCTGGTACCTTTTGACTCCCTTTACCTGCTTAACCCACCCTCACTCTGTCCCTGTCTCTGGCAACCAAAAATCTGTTCTCTGTATCTATGAGATTGTTTTATTGTTATTGCTGCAGTTTTGTTTTTATTCCACATATAAGTGAGATCATGTGGTATTTGCCTTTCTGTGTCTCTGACTTATTTCACTTAGCATAATACTTTCAAGGACAACCCATGCTGTCTCAAATGGCAGGACTTCACTCTTTTTTTGATGACTGAATGATATTCCACTGTGTGTAAAGAAAACACACAGTTTTCTTTATCCATTCTTCTATCAGTGAACACTTAAGTTATTTCCTTGGCTTGGCTGTCATAAATAATGCTGCAATTAACAAGGGGGCATATATCTTTTCAAGTTTGTGTTTTTGTTTTCTTCAGATAAATACCTAGAAGTGGAATTGATGGATCATATGGTATTTCCATTTTTAATTTTTTGAGGAAACTCCATACTGTTTTCCACATTGGCTGCACTAATTCACCTTCCCACCAACAGTGCCCAGGGTTCCCTTTCCTCCACGTCCTCACCGATACAGGTTATTTCTTGTATTTTTTTTTTTTTTTGAAACAGCCACCCTAACAGGTATGAAGTGATATCTCATTGTTGTTTCAATTTGCATTTCCCTAATGATTAGTGATGTTGAACACCTTTTCATGTACAT
Organism: Mustela erminea; assembly: GCF_009829155.1. Classification (NCBI taxonomy): domain Eukaryota; kingdom Metazoa; phylum Chordata; class Mammalia; order Carnivora; family Mustelidae; genus Mustela; species Mustela erminea. The sequence goes on along the minus strand of NC_045617.1, from coordinate 104,220,315 downwards.
ACTAGCCATCTGTATGTCTTCTCTGGAAAAATGTATATTTATATCCTCTGCTCATTTTTAAATCAGATTGTTTGTTTTTTGGTATTGAGTATATGAGTTCTTTTTTTAAATATTTTATTTATTTATTTGACAAGAGAGAGAGATCACAAGTAGGCAGAGGCAGGCAGAGAGAGAGGGGGAAGCAGGCTCCCTTTTGAGCAGAGAGCCTGATGCGGGGATCGATCCCAGTACCCTGAGATTATGAACTGAGCTGAAGGCAGAGGCTTAACCCACTGAGCCACCAAGGTGCCTGGAGTATATAAGTTCTTTATACATTTTTTTATATTAACTGCTTATCAAATATATGATTTGCAAATATTTTCTCCCATTCAGTAGTTGTCTTCGCCTTTTGTTGATGTTTCCTTTGCTGTGTAGTAGCTTCTTAATTTGATATAATCCTACTTATTTATCTTTGCTTTCCTTGCCTATGCTTTTGGTATCAAATCCAAAAAATCATTTGGCCAACACCAATGTCAAGGAGCTTACCACCTACGTTTTCTTCTAGGAGTTTTATAGGTTCAGGTCTTACATTAAAATCTCGTGTCCAATATTGACTTAATTTTTGTGTATGGTGTAAGATTATGATCCAGTTTCATTCTTTAGCATTTTGCTATCCAGTTTTCCCAACACTATTTATTGAAGAGACTGTCCTTTCCCCATTACATATTCTTGGCTCCTCTGTTATAAATTATTGATTCTGTATGGGTAGTTTTATTTCTGAGCTCTCTATTCTGTTCCATTATCTGTATGTCTGTTTTTTATAGGAGGTTGCCATTTTAAATACCGGTCAACCTTTGGGATATCCAGGTAATAATACACAGTTTGATATATGGCTCTAGAACTTGTATCAAGATGTTAATTTAGTCAGAGCAGCTTCTTCTAAGATTTGGACTGCATAATATGGAATATGGAAAGGATAATCTTGTTTTAATGAGGGAATAATGGAGAGAACTTACATACAAAAGCAGAGATGATATTATCTGGGCTGGTGATGGAGAATGCCCAAAAAAGGGGCAGGATTGAGGAACTATTAGGAAGACTTCATAATCCTCACCTCTGTGTTCTTCCCACCTCTTGCACTCATTAGCTCAATGATGGGGGGCTCTATCTCCCTCAAATCTCTAGTCTCTCTGTCTCTTCTGCCACTACTAGAATAATTCTCCTAAAACTAAAAAGTCCCCCTGCCATTCTCTGGTTTAAAATCCATCAATGACTATCCATAATTCTCTTCCAAACCTCATACTGTGTGAAGACTATGACTGCCAGACCCCTGCCTGCTTACATGGACTAAGTTTCAGGCATTTCTCTCACCTTTGGCATTCTGTTTTTAATAGATATTGAACCCACTTCCATTTCTGCAAATACGCCTCTCTCTTTTGACTCAGTCTTTTCAACACCCTTCTATTTCTTTCTGACTTTTCTAATGCCCCACTAAAGCTAAACTGCTGACGAGCAGAAACCATGTCTTACTCTTCTCTGTACCACTGGTGCCTAGCATTGCACAAGGCACAGATAGGCACATAATTATACCTGCCCTCCCTTTTCAGATGCCAAATACTTTAACCAGCATCAGGAACTACACCTATTTCGTCTTTATATTTCTCACAATGTTGTTAGCAAAGTACTTTATACTTAGTTTCCTCAGTAAATTCTTACTGAATTTGGTGAAAGTAGTGATAGAACTATAAATCCTGATAATTACTTAAAATAGGGAAATTATATTCCAAGTGTTACAAAATGGGTATAAATGAGCCATATGTGTTGATTATATATGGGGACCGAATATGCTATAAAGTGCACATATGGTAACAAGAACACAACTCTACTGTATTACTCAATGTGACTCATGTAAACCTAATATGCTAGCAATAAATGTTAATTATACATTCAATTAACAATTTACTTATCCTTTTGAAACTTAAAATGATTCGAAGGGGATTATTTGGGTCTCTTAAAAGCACTTCCCTGGTAAATTTAACTAGGTATTTTTTCCTCTCTATTAATTTCTTTAAAGTGTACAGAGGCCAGCAAAATTATTCTATTGACCTCAAAGTTTGGCTCCTTCACTTCAAGAAGAGGTTCTGCATGGTTATAAGAGATGCTCACATACAATCAATAGTGCTTTCTTTCCAAAGGCTTTGTTTGGGTCCTTTGCTGTTTAGTTAAAATTCTGGATGTATTCTTTATCCTCTAATATAATAAAACACACACACACACACAATTCCAAAGTTACAGTGATGCAGACTGCAGTCAATTCCAGTTCATTTTTATTGGTATTGTTTTAGGTCCACTTTCCTAATAATTTTAAGGGCATATCTTTGTGGGGTCCCTGGGTGACTCAGTCAGGTTTTTGGCTCAGGTCATGACCTCAGGGTCATGAAATGAGCCCTGAGTTGGGCTCTACACTCAGTGCAGAGTCTGCTTGTCCCTCTCCTTCCCTCTCCCCACCCACTCACATGTGTGCCCGCTCTCTCTCTCTCTCTTTCAAATGAATAAGATTTTTTTTAAAGGAGCATGTCTTGGGATACTGTAGCTGTCCAGATCACTCAATAGCTCCTCAGCATTCCAAAGAGACTTTGTGTACAACAAGTCTGTAGACAGTGTGGGGTCAGGAACTACTTAACTTGTTCATCATTCTCTCTAGTGCCTAGTATTACATATGGTACATTGTAGGTGCTTAATAAATGTCTGTTCACTGGAAACAGGTAGCATGGATTTATAGGACTGTGAGCATACATACTCCCTAGCAATATTAGTAACTCTCCAAAATACTTTGAAGAATAAAGATTATGGTACCTACACAAAGAAGCAAAAACAAAACAAAACAAAAACTGTGTTTGCACTAATCCTAATCCTGCAGTAGGTAGGGATTATCCATAGGAAAAAAGTGACATCCAAATTAACACTCACTATACGACAATGGAATCCCAGTACAGACATGGTACCTAACTCAGTTGGAGTAAAATGAATAGGAAAGAAAATCTATATACTGACATACACTTTATTGCATCAATTCTAAGATACATATTTTCCCATAATTTAACATCTCTAAAATAATAAATCATTTTAAAGTTAATGTTACTTATTGAAATCACCAAGATCTAAAGGAATGGAAGGTTGGGCCTTATTAGCTGAGTATGGTAAGAAGAAAAGCCACTGAAGAACTGCTTCAAAGCCATTATACAGGGGGCAGAGTCCCTCAGACCAGAAACAACAAAAATTTTAAGAATGGCAATCAGTTTCAAGCACTCTAATATGTGAGTTTGCATCAAATAGATGGTTCCCATGAACAAGAAAAAGGGAGCTGTACAATTTCCCTTGAGAAAGAAGACATCAATGGGCTTCCTTGGTAACTAGTTATAACTCAGGGATAGGTGGAATTTTCCAGTTAGCCTGAATAAAGCCTGGGAAAAGTGTTAGAAGAACAGGAGAGTCAACCCAAGATTTGTATGGAACCACAAAAGATCCCAGGTAACCAATGTAATCTTGAGCAAAAACCACGAAGCTGTAGGTACCACAACCCCAGATTTCAAGATATAATACAAAGCTATAGTAATCAAAACAGTATGGTCCCAACACAAAAATAGACACACAGATCAATAGACTAGAATAGAGAGCCCAGCAATAAGCTCATGATTGTATAGTCAATTAGTCTACAGCAAAGGAAGCAAGAATATACAATGGAGAAGAGATAGGCTCTTCTCTTCAGTTGGGAAAACTAGACAGCTACATACAAAAGAGTGTAACTGGACCACTTTCTCACACCATGCACAAACATAAAGCCAAAATGGATTAAAGACCTAAATGTGAGACCTAAAACCATAAAACTCCTAAAAGGAAACACAGACAGTAATTTCTTTGACATTGGCCTTAGCAACATATATATGGGTATGTCTCCCCCAGCAAGAAACAAAGCAAAAATAAAATATTATAACTATACCAAAATAAAAAGCTTTTGCACAGGAAAGGAAACCACCAACAAAAGGAAAAGGAAACCTACTAAATGAGGGAAGATATTTGCAAGCAATATCTGAGAAGGGGTTAATATCCAAAATATATAAAGAACTTTATACCACTCAGCAGCAAAAAACAAACAAAACAAAAAAATAGAACAAAACAAAAAACAAAACAAAAACAAAAAAACCCCACAATAACAAAAAACCCCAATCAAATTAAAAAATGAGCAGAAGACCTAAACAGACATTCTCCCAAAGCCATAGAGATGGCCAACAGAAACATGAAAAGGTGCTCAGCATCACTAAACATCAGGAAGATGCAAATCAAAGCTATAATGAGATACCACCTCAAGTCAATCAGAATGACTAGTCAAAAAAAGCAAGAAATAACAAATGAGAAAAGGGAACACTTGTGCACTGGTGGTAAGAATGTAAATTGGTGCAACCACAATGGAAAACAGTGTTGAGGTTCCTTAGAAAATTAAAAACAGAAATACCATATAAGCCAGTAATCCCACTTCTGGGTATTTACCCAAAGAACACAAAAACATTAATTCAAAAGATAAATGCACCCTTATGTTTACTGCAGCTTTATTTACAATGGCTAAGATATGGAAGCAGCCTAAGTGTCTACTGATAGATGAATGGATAAAGAAGATGGGATACACTCATATAATGGATTATTACCCGGCCATAAAAAAAAAAGAGCTTGCTATTTGTGACCATAGCAACATGATGGACCCAGAGTGTACATATTATGCTAAGAGAAATAAATCAGACAAAGACAAATATCATAAGATTCCATTTATTGTGGAATCTACAAAACAAAACAAATGAACAAACAAGCAAATAGAAAAAGAATCCTAAATACAGAGAACAAACTGGTTAACCAAAGGGTAGGCGGATTGGAGGATGGGTGAGATAGGTCAAGGGAATCAAGAGGTACAAACTTCCAGTTGTAAAGTCAGTGAGTCACTTATTTCCACTTACAAAATAAGGAAGGGATAAAAAGTAATATAATCAATAATACTGTAATAACCTTGTATGGTAACAGTGGTGACCACACTTAGTTGGTTAGTGCTGACTTATGTACGGTATTACTGAATCAATATGTTGTACACCTGATACTAACATAATATTTTATGTCAATTATACTTCAATAATAATAAAATTTTAAAGAACACAAAACTGGGAAAAAAAAAAAAAAGACCGGGGGATTTTTCAGGGAAACATAGTGTTTTAGATCTTCCTGTCATTCTCGACCAGGCAGCAGTAATGACACAGTTGCCATTGCCTGCACATAAGTAAATATGGTCATGGTTTTCATATTGTCATTTTAATTGAGTTATATTAGTACTACAGGTGGTACATTTAATTACCATTTAAAATGTCTTTAAAAATTACATTACGATTTTGCACTGAAATGAAAAGTTGTGTGTTCAGACACAGAAGCCCCACAGCAGGACATATATTTAATAGTCCAGAAGCAAATTTCTGTCCTAAAAGCAATGAATTCTATTATTTCTTTTATTCTTAAAAGAATTTTATTCTTTTAAGAATAAAATATTCTTTTATTCTTTAAAAGAATTTCTTTTATTATTCTATTATTTCTTTTCTTGGACATCAAAACCAAAGTATTTGTTGGCATTAAAGGAGAAAGGCCCTATGAGAAGATAAAGATGTGTTATCTTTTTCTTCTGTTGATTATTACATGCCAGAAAAGAAAGTGCCAGCAACAAATTTTGTGGAACAGGTGTCAGTAGCTGATGAGGAAATCCCAGGGTTATAGTGGTGCACTCTTGAAAGAAACGCTGCACTAGTAATGCTCTCTTGATGGCACAGAAGACCATATCTTATGACAAAACAGATATATACCAACAACTCTGGGTTTAAAGGGATGGAGAAAAATTATTCTAAATGTGAAATGGTTTTAAAAATATGTTAAGCAATTTATTTCACCAATTTAAAAATATGCACAATTATGATTTATGGTAAAACATCCTTAACAAAGTAATCTTTAAAAGGGTATTTCAATTACTGTAAGATAAAAATTCTAAGAGCTAAAGTACTGTCACAGTTTAATGGGAAGCTTGTGTTTTTCTTCCTTTTTGAGTCAAATTGGTGTCTTATATTAGCAAACTTACATCTTATTTTGTTTCAATGTTGGCTGGATCCTAAACTATCTGGAAAATCCTGGGGAGGTAAGCGTTAATCAGAAATACAGAATCTAACTTTGGTGGTAAGAAGAAGAAAGGTAAATAAATTAAAAAAGATTAAAAGGCATTGAAAAGAAATGTTACATGTGACTAAAATAACAAACCACTGTCACTAATATAGTTCAATATAACAACACAAGCTGGGGCGCCTGGGTGGCTCAGTGAGTTAAAGCCTCTGCCTTCGGCTCAGGTCATGAACCCAGGGTCCTGGGATGGAGCCCCACATCGGGCTCTCTGCTCAGCAGGGAGCCTGCTTCCTCCTTTATCTCTGCCTGCTTCTCTGCCCTCTTGTGAACTCTGCCTGTCAAATAAATAAATAAAATCTTAAAAAAAAATACAAGCTGATCTGCAAAGCACTTCTAAGTGTGGAGTCCAATCTTGGAGGTGTTTATCCTCTAAGAGTCCATCCTCTTCAGTGGGGTCTTGGAGGAAAGAGGGGAGAGTAAGTATCTATCGAAGCAGCTGATTATCTAAATCAGCTCTGTTGCCTCTTGGATTGGTACTAGCTACAGCCGTATTGTGATGTTGTTTCCCCCCGTACTTTAATGGCATCTACTGCTGTCTGTGCTAGCACTCAGCCCAGAAAAAGTACGGGATTTATGGGAGAGCTGACTCTATCTGACGCTGATGATGCTATGTGGCTAGGTAAACCATTTATTTCAAAGTGACAGAATATGTCCCTTGCAGTGGTTTTAGACCCGTTCCAATACCTAGAACAGCATTTTACTGTGCTACAAAATTAACTTAGACTGACTTTCATGACTCTACATTTTTCATTTCCTTCTGAGTTGCCACACCCTCTGGGAATCAGTCTAGCTCTAAATGATTCAGGCAATGAGGCTTCCATTTCTTCCCCTGGGAAACTAATGTACAGTCTAATAGACTGTTAGGAAATTGTTTCTGATATTCAACCTACATTTTCTTTTCCCTAATTGCATCCCATTACTACATTCTAAACAATTTTTCTTCCTTCTTTATACCCTACAGATTCTTGTCTAGGACCATTTCAATTCAGCCAGGCTTTATAAATTGCATTGTTTTTGTTGTTTCTACTGGAAGTCAAACTTTCTTGTTTCTAGTTTTCTTGCTTGATAATTCTGCAAATTCCCTTGCTGCTGGCTGTTACTATGATAGTCAGAAGACTGCCATTTACTAATGGTCTGACCAGACAAGCATAGGAAATAGTATTGTCCTCTTATTTTGAATGCAAAAATTCAGTCACTGTCATGATGGCTGTATATTACATTATCTGCATCTTTTCCATCTACACACAATTTCCAAAAATTGATGTTATTTAAAGGATCTTCCCAAAATTATATTTTGATTTCTCTTACACAGTTTTTGTTTTGCATTCATCAGTGTTTTGTGTCCTACACATCTTTTAGATCACCATTTGCCAGTAAACATCACATAAGTATATAACTTTCCCCAGTTTTATGGTATGAACAGTTTGCAAATAACAGAAATACACCCCAAAATAAGTATCACTAATCCCAAAGCTCCTTATTGCTAAATTCTGCCCCCCGCCCCCCTTTTTTTTTCAATTTAGGGGGCCGGCCCGCTTTGTCTCCCGCTCTGTGCCTGGCACAGTGCCCGCCTGGCCCATGCAGCTTCCAGCATCTCTAGTTCTCCAAAGCCAGCAGGGAGCACGCGCACCAGAGAGGAAGACTGAGCAGACTCCCGCCCCACGTAGGGTGGCAGGTCCTAGACGGCGCACCGGGCCAGTGGAGCTGAGGAGCTACGGACCAGAAACTGGGGCAGGGGCGTCGCCCTGGACCCAGTCCCGCTTCACAGAAAGGAAGAAGTCTTACCTCTCTTCTTGGCTTGTTTTGGTAATAAATGCATCAAAAATGTATATAATATTTTTTAATGGGTACATTCTCACATCTATTATAGTTAATTAGGATCTTAACTCAGTGATTGACTTCCATGACTTCTTTGAGCCCCAAGAATGGATATGCTGCCATTCTTTCTCCCAGAAACAAATAAAATGTTCTTTTCACTATAACTCGCCTTCTAATAATTCATTAAATATTTATGGGAGACTAAACTTGAATTCAGGGCACTATAAATAAAGGAGCAAAGCATTTCTAGACTTCAGTCATCCTCTAAAATTGAAACAAAACAAAACAAAACACAGACCACCCTAATGAAAAAGACTCACCCACTGCGGGGGTGGAGGGGAATGCCCTAAGGAAAGGTTTTTATGTGTTTTTAATGGAACCACAGTTTCTAAGAAAATCTTCTTAAGAGAAAGGACACTTTTGAAAAATCTGCCACCTACTAAGTAATATTGTAAGGTGTCAAAGATAAATGTGTGTTGTTTACTGAAGGGTGATAATCTGACTTAACTTTAGAAAAACTGCCATATAATTAGTATTTTTCTATCTGAGTATATAACTTTACTTTAAACCATGACTGCAGTATTCAGAGCACAAGCCTTCCCACTACCCTTTCCCTGATCTTTCTAATTACCTTTCTTGCACAGCAGTGGAAAAGAAACTAGAAGCAAGATTCTTTGGGCCACATTCCCCAGAATGATCTGGGAGCATTAAAGTAGCACCTTGCAACCTCATGAAGTACCAGCAGAGCTTTCATTTGTCCTACTTTCCTTGGAGGACAGTAAATAGGGGAAGCTTCCTCAAAGGGAGTCAGTCATGTGGTTTTAAAAACGCCTATTGTTAGATTTTTATTTATGTATTTGAGAGAGAACATGAGGAAGGAGAAGCCAGAGAGAGAAGCAGACTCCCCACTGAGCAGGCAGGCCCATACAGGACACGTCCCAGGACGTCAGGATCATGACCTGAGCCTAAGGCAGTTGCTAAACCAACTGAGCCACCCAGGCATCCCTAAAAACACGTTTTCATCTTCTCCTTCTGTTTCTCTAGATGTGTTAGAAACATTCTGATAACGACAGACTTTGCCTCAGCCCTGTTTGGAAAACTATGAAGATTTTGTAAGAAATTTTTGAAGTATTCTCTTACAATATTTGTTGCTTTTTTTTTTTTCCATTTTAAGGTAAATGAATGCACACTGTAAATTCTAATCTTGGGTATGAGAACTGATCAATAAAATCGATAATGATGACACTTAATACAAATTCAACTGTGTGAGTCAGAGAGAAGAGAGAATGGAAAAGAGAAAGAGAACAGTGTTGCTAACCTTTCTACTCACCGCATCAGAATACGGAGACCTGGGCATACCTTTCTTCCACGGAGCATTGTCTCGATGAGCTAATGGCCTCTCATCACAAGAGGATATTGCTGTGCCAAATGTCATAAAAAAAGTTTTATACTTCTTGACTTCACCTGGACAATCAGTTATGGATCCATTTGCAGCAAAAGTCTTCAGAAGAATGATGTATACACACTATTTTCAATTCCTTTCATGAAATTCTATTTTCCAATATTTTACTTAGAATTAATTTCAGGCTTACTCATGAACTGATATAAGAATAGTACAAAGAGGGGCGCCTGGGTGGCGCAGTGGGTTAAAGCCTCTGCCTTCAGCTCAGGTCATGATCCCAGGGTCCTGGGATCAAGCCCCGCATCGGGCTCTCTGCTCAATGGGGAGCCTGCTTCCCCCCTCTCTTTCTGCCTACTGCTCTGCCTAGTTGTGATCTCTGTCAAATAAATAAATAAAATCTTAAAAAAAAAAAAGAATAGTACAAAGAGATCCTATATAGCCTTTGCCCAAATTCCCTATCACCTTTATCATTTGCACTATCATTACTCTTACTCTCATATACATACTATTTTTCAGAACTATTTGAAATGCCCCTTAACAACTAAATATTTCAGTGCATATTTCCTAAAAATAAAGTTAGTCTGTCATCTGATTACAGCTCATTTATCAAAATCAGAAAGCCAATATTGATGTAATATTATTATATAATCAACTGAACTTATTCCTCTTTTGTCACTTGTTTTTTTAAAAAAGTGTTCTTTAGAGCAAATACTAATACCTATAATTGTGGTCATGAATCCAATCAGAGATTTTTTTTTTTTTGTAATTTCAGTTTACAGTTGTTTGTAGAAAAGGAAGTGGTTTTTGCATAGCAAGCTTTCATTCCGCAATCATCCTAAACTCACATATTAGTTCTATTAGTTTGTTTTTGTAGATTCCACCATACTGTTTACATAGATGATCATTTTGTCTTGGAATGAAAAGTTTTCTTATTCCTTTCCAAACTGGCTGGTTTTTGTTTCTTTTTCTTGCCTTATTGCACTGACTGGAACCTTTAGTACAATCATGAATAAAGTCTTAAGAGTGCACATCCTTGTCTTATTCCAGTTCTTAGCAGAAAAGTATTCAGTCTTTCACCATTAAGTATGATGTTAGCTGTAGCTTTCTTAGACATCCTTTTTCAGGATATGGAAATTCCCCTCTGTAGTGCGTGGAATGATGGCCTCCTGAGAAACGTGTCTGTTCGAATCCTTGCACCTGTGAGTGTTATCCTATTTGGAAAAAAAAAAAAATCTTGGCAGTTACAATTAAGTTAGGGATCTTTAGACAAGAGCATTATGGATTACCCAAGTGGGCTCTAAATTCAGTAAGTGTTTTACAAGAGAAAAGGGGAATCCACAAACACACAGAGGAGAAGATGAAGTGAAAGACAGAGGTAGTCGGAATGATGAATCAAGAAACCAAGAAAAGCAAGGAAAGCCAACAGCCCCCAAACTGGGAAAGGCACAGAAGGATTGTCCCCTGGAGCCTCCACAAGGAGTGCAGTCCTTGCTGGCACCTCAATTTTAGACTTCTGACCTCCAGAACTGTGTGATAATAAATTTTTGTTGCTTAAGTCAACCAATTTGCAATTATTGCAATTGCAATTTGCAATTACAGCAGTCAGAGGAAGCTAATACACCTTCTATACCTACTTGGTGAGAGTGTTTTGGTTTCTTTTAAAATCAGGAATGGACACTGAATTTAACAAAGGATTTTTCTCCAACAGCTTCCCTCCCGCCATTTGTTAATATGGTGTATTGCGCTGACTGATTTTCAGATATTAAACCAACTTTTTATTCCTGGGATAAAGCCCATTTGGTCATGTCGTATGACCCTTTCCTGTACTGTTGAATTCAACTTGTTAAAATTTTGTTCAGCATTTTTTCATTTTGTTTATGAGACGTATTGGTCTGCAGTTTTCTTGTATGGTATTTGGTTTTAGGATCTGAGTAATGTTGGCTTCATAGAATGAGTCTGAAGTATTTCCTCCTTTTAAATAATTGAAAGTTTGTGTATAGAGTTGATATTATTTCTTCCTTAAACAGTTGGTAGAATTCACCAGTAAAGACATCTGGGTTTTGTAAGGAGCCCAACTCAGGACTTGATCCCAGGATCATGATGGGAGCTGAAGTCAGATGCTTTAAATAACTGAGCAACCCAGGCATCCCCAATGGCTTAGATTTTCTATTCTATATCCTATATTCTATACTACTCTTTTTGTGTGTGTGAAACTATATGTTCTGTATTTCTTCTTTTTTAATGTCTGTTTCTAAAATATTTTTCTTTTACATTTTTCTAGAGCATTACCAATTTCTTGCTATCTTTTCAGATTCCGTGATTGTCTAGCTACTTCACGTTGAAGCTGTTGTATTAGAGATTTATGCTTTTCCTGCAAACCTTTGATCATTGTCTTAATTTTCTAGACTATTAAAAAAATCTGACAGTAATTTTTATCTTGTTTGTGACTCCATTTTTCTGGCATCTTCTCATCCGTTGGAATTTATTTATAACTTATTTATTTATTTATTTATTTATTTAAAAGATTTTATTTATTTATTTGTCATAGAGAGAGAAGCGAGAGCAAGCACAGGCAGACAGAGTGGCAGGCAGAGGCAGAGGGAGAAGCAGGCTCCCTGCCAAGCAAGGAGCCCGATGTGGGACTCGATCCCAAGACGCTGGGATCATGACCTGAGCCGAAGGCAGCTGCTTAACCAACTGAGCCACCCAGGCGTCCCTTTATAACTTATTTATAAATTGCAATTTATTTATATGAATTTGGATTGCAAATTATTTTTTCTGTGTTTGAATGAAGTTGTTTGGGGGGTTTTTGTTTGTTTTTGTTTTTACTAATTAGTTAAATTGGGAAAATGTTCCTATATAGGGAGCAGAGAAAAGTCATAGTTTCACAAATTCATGCCTTAAGAGCTCCTTTTTCTGCTGCTAGTATGAATATATTAAAAAATATAGCTCTTTTTTGTTTTCATTTCTGTGTCTGGAGGCTAGGCTTGACTCAGAAAGTTGTCTAATCATCTTGCACAGTGACAGATGGTAGCTACACCGGAGCACAGTGTAGCCTATAGAGTCACTGAAGCACGCTGTTGTTCACCTGAAATATAATGTCACATTGTGTGTCAACTATACTCAATAATAAAATAGGTATAATTTCCCCTGAATCTAGGCAAGAAAGAAAGGGGGCGGGGGAGGAAGGGGGGAGGGGAGAGAAGAGGAAAGGAGAGGATCTGGAGGGAACAAGGAAAGAGGGAGGGAGGGAGGGAGATATCCTGACTCTCCCTCTGAAAGGCCCAGAATTTCAGACTTCCACATCATCATTCTCATGTTCAAAAATTATGTTTTGTGGTTATGGTATATCCCGAGGCATTTCTCTCTTGGTCTCTTCTCTAGGGTTCCAATTTGTTCAATTTAGGTTCTGTTCTCAATAAAACAGCTTCTTCAGTTTCTTCTCTATCATCCTAAAAACGCACATTTGTTGAATACTTTTGAGATTCTTCAGGACTTAGGCTGCTTCACTAACGTGTGAGTCTTAGAGAGCACTCTGTGATTTCTTACAGCTTTTCCTCCTTGTCTGTAATTTAGAGTCTGTGTGAAATTTTCTCTGTTTCACTGATTCTTCTTTATTTGCCTAGCTTCCCTGTGTTGAATTTTAGCTAAATCCCTCTGTATTCTGAGGATTGTAGGAATTCTGATCATCTAGCTTTGCTGAAAACAAAATCCGTTTTTATAAAAGGATTATTTTTTAAAATGTCATGACTGTCGTATTCTTTCTGATGGAAAAGAATGCTTTTTAATTTAAATAATGTGGTTGGTCCATAAAAGAAAAAGTATAATGCCTAAGAATCTGATGATGAAGTCAGGAAAACTTACCTTATGAAATGAAAATTAATTAAAAAATTTCATAATAACCATGATTATTTGTTTAATTCAAAGTATAATTTTTTGTTAATGCATTTATGTATCTATAGCTATGGTAAGAGTTAATGATAAATAAAATTTCTATAAGCCAGGGTCCCCTGGATGGCTTAGTCAGTTAAGCATCTGACTCTAAATTTTGGCTCAGGTCAGGGTCTCACGTTCATTACCTAAAGGTGGTGAGATCAGGCCCACGTTGGGCTCCATGCTCAGCGGGGCGTCTGAGATTCTCTCCCTCTCCCTCTGCCTCTCCCGCAGCTCATGCATGTACATGTGCGTTTTCTCTTCCTCAAATCAATCAATCAACCGATCAATCAATCAATCTTTTAAAATTTTCATAAGCCATAGCCCCACTTTTCAAGCTTCTTATATTATTGAGGCGATGGTAATAATAACATACATAAATAACTACTAGAAAATGCACAATAGGCTATTAAAGATAATTCTTAATTAATATCTTATGTAAGAGAGAACTATTCTGACCGAAGGAAGAAAAAAGGCTTCATGGAATATGTATTATTTCAATATAACCTAGAAAATGAATGGAAAGCCCAAGTTAATGTTTTTGAGGATGTGAGAGATAAAAGTAGGAATCCTAAGACTGAGCAAAGGCAAAAAAGTGAGAAAATTTAAGATGACTAGAATTCTTAAGCAGTAGTTATATGTAGATATAAACTCGCTCAGAGAGAAAACTCTTGAAAGTGTTACTCCAGGCAGTTCAGACCAAAACACATTTCAAAAATTAATACCCTGTTCATTTATATTATAAGAGAATGGGGGTTTATCCAAGTTCCATTTGGTTGAACAACCCTCAGCAGGGGTGTAAATACATTATTAGATACTGAGAAAACTGTTAAAAAATTAAAGGATATTTGTTTTTCAGTTTAGAAATGAAAAAAGGAATCATTGTGAACTTTAGAACCGTCATTAACTTTTTTTTTTTTTTAATCTCTTTTGGGGGAGAGAACAGATCAATTAAGCAGAGGTACCTCAATTTTAAGTACCATTTATTTATTAAATATTTATTTAACATCTACTTTTTTTTTAAGATTTTATTTATTTATTTGACAGACAGAGATCACAAGTAGGCAGAGAGGCAGGCAGAGAAAAAGAGGGGAAAGCAGGCTCCCTGCTGAGCAGAGAGCCTGATGTGGGGCTCGATCCCAAGACCATGGGATCACGACCTGAGCCAAAGGCTCAGGCATGCAGAAGACTCCTGATATATTTTCAGCCCTCACTACTCCATCTCTAAGCCCATATATTCAATTGCCAACTCAACCTCTCAACTTTTATGTCTGATAGCTCTAGAAATTAACACACCCAAGACCAAACTTATTTTCCAGCCCCCCAAACCTGCCCTCCTCCTAGTGTTCCTTAGTTCGGTAAGTATAAGCTCCATGCTTATAAAAATCTTAGAGATACTCAAGAGAATCTTGAGTTCTTCTTGATCACAATCCACATCCAATCCATTGATGATTCCTGTCAGGCCTGCTTTTGAAATAGAGAAACCTCATCACTTTTCCCAAATGACAACTACCACTCAGGCTCAACCTATCACTGTATCCCACCAGGTCTATTGCTAGAATTTTCTAAATGTTCTCCCTGCTTCTGACCTGGCTTCCGAAGTACTAATCTCAACACACCAGATATTTTCTTTCACAGCCCAAGTCAGAGCTTGTCATTCCTCTTTCCTGTTTCATGCAGAGAAATCCCAAAGTCCTTATGATAGTACAAAAGTCATTTTCCAATAAAGCTCTTACTACATTTGCAACCTCCTGTCATATCACTAGAATCTCATCCGGGCTTGTGGGCCCCTTGGTGTACCTCAGGATGCCAGGTATACCCCAGCCTCAGTACCTACACACTTGCTATTCTCTCTGCTTGAACGCTCTTACCTTACTCCTTCCCTTCCTTCAAGTCTCAATTCAAATGTTATCTTTTCATAAAGAACTACTTTTAACCAGCTCCTTTCTTACCACCAATCCCTCTTCGTCCTTTTACTTTGGTTTGTTTTTCTTCTTAGCCCTTATGATTACTGGTATTTTATGTCTAGATTAGCATATTGTCCATTTCTCCAACAGAATGCAAGAAGAGAGGCTTCATATATCTTGTTCACTACTGTTTCCCTGGTGTCTAGAATCTTAGAATTGTACCTACTCAATAAACGTAGTATGAAGGAAAACCTGAATAGGTAAGTGTAGAAAGTGCATGCAAAGGCCCTTTTTTTTTTAATTTATTTTTTTTTGCAAAGGTCCTTTCTCAGAGACATAATAGTCTGTGAGGTTTGTGAATAGTGTACAAAGTTGTTTATAACTAGTGGACTTCTATAAATATGAGTTGTGATCATTGAGATTCTCTGAAAATACAATTCAAAAAATTACGTTTTTAAAAAAATTTATAAACAATAACATCTGAATACAGGTTAAAACAACTGTAGAAACCACTGATTACACAAACACCTGTTAAGTTTCTTCTTTGTGTCAAGCACTAATGTTAAGCACTAGCACTACAATCAGGGAAACTGATATCTGACAACAAATTTTGGGGGGACCATAAGTGGAGAGCTACCTAAGATAATGTAAAGAATCTATATGTGACTTTACTACATAATTCTTCTCCTAGCCTCATTAAATGATTTATCCCCACAAGTGATGATATAAGTGATATAAGTGTGGTAAAAAAGTCACAGCTGGAGGCAGGGCTGGAGTCATAAGGAAGTGCTACTTCTAGCCTAAGAAGGAAATCTCTGAAACATTTTTAGAGCAAAAGACAGTCTCTGAAGTTTGACAGCACTTGTTATTAGTATCATTTGTTTTACAACACAACAAACCCTCTGCCATTGTTGTCTATTTATATATCTGTGCTCTGTGCTATTATATTACATCCTCTTGGAGGAGGGGTGTCAAGCATGGTAAATATATAACCTAGCACTCAATATATTCTTGTTACTTGGTTGAATTAGGAACTGGGCAAAATAACACAATAAGCTAGTAGAGCCATAAACAACATCCTGGATTAATTTAAATCATCATCAAACATAAAATTTCCTCCTATTATTTAGAATCTCATAATCTCCTTTCCCCATGGGAGTGAAAATCTTTATGCATTTGAAAAGCCATAGAAGCCCAAGCTAGAGTTCTTAATTTTTTTTTTCAATCTAAGTATTAAAATAAGCCAAGAACATGCATCTGTCAAAATGACAGGTTGGATATGGACTTCAAATAATACTGTATTCTCACTTTTTTTTCTTAATATCATCCTCCCACCTCAGACTTAGAGTGAACCAAAGTCTGGGATGCAAAGTAGCTCATTCATATTTTAATTCAGCTAAAGAGAATATGAACTTAATCCAAAACTTCCCATATAGTTGCGTTATGAATTTATAACTGCAGCTCCATAATTTATAGGTTGATAGGACATATTTCCAAAATAACCTGGTATGACTAATGAAACAGTGTGTCACAGTTCACCAACTGAATAGGTAATATAGTTACTGGCTTGATTTTTAAATCACTAAACTCATCGTGAGGATAGGAGAGCTGCATCTCTCTGTGATGGAAATAAAGAAGGAACACATGTGACATGAACACCAGTAGCATTAGGATTGAATTCCACACACCAGATATGAATTTAAGTTTGGAAAGGGATATAAGAACCCATTTCTAAATTTTCATATTTGGAAAATATTATCGGGGTCAGATTCCTCAATTCAAATAAAAATAATGATGATAATAATAATGCCTGTTATTGATTGGGCATTTAATAGGTGGCAGGCACTATTAGGAGCACTAACAAAAATATACTAAAAAAACCTAACAGCAAGATATGACTAGCTCCTACCTCCATTTTAGACACGAAGAAACTTCTTGCTTTTCATCCAACTGACCTTCTAGTTTAACAGTTCCTCTTCCTTTCGTACACACTTTTATATGTTTATCTTTGGCCTTGCTCTTATAATTAGAACATGACTTTATTTCTAACCTTATAAAATTTTCTGGTTCTTACTTTACCTCTTCTCTCCTGGCAGTTCTATTACCTCCCAAACTCTATTAGGATAATAAAAATATAATGCTTGAGGATCTACCATTAACTTAATCTCACAACAGAGAATTCTCAAGCTAACTCCAATTGGAAGGATGATAATATTTTTCCTTTAAAATGAGGGGACACACAAATTTAAAAGATTTGCCAAAAATACCTGACCCCCCACATGTATTGAAGTATTATTCAATAGCCAAAATATGGAAGCAAATTAAGTGTCCATCAATAAATGAATGGGAGCTATATGTCCAATAAACATGCTATTTGCAACAACAGGGATATACCTAGAGGGTATTCTGCTAAGTGAAATAAGTCAGACAGGGAAAGATAAATACCATATGATTTCACTCATATATGGAGTCTAAAAAACAAAACAAACGAATAAACAAACAAAAAGCAAAATCAGACCTATAAATACAGAGACCAAGTGGATGGTTGTCAGAAGGGAAAGGGGTAGGGGAATGGGCAAGATGAGAGAAGGAGAGTGGGAGATCCAGGCTTCCAGTTCTGAAATAAATGAAGTCCCATAAATAAAAGGCTGAGCAAGGGAACATAGTCAATGATACTGTAATACCATGAATAGTAACCGATGGCAGCTACACTTGTGGAGAGCATGCCATAACATAATAGAGAAGTTGAATCACTATGCCATATATCTGCAACTAATTTAATATTGTGTGTAAACTATACTAAAATAAAAAATATTTAAAACCATTTCTGGTTAAGGCATATTTCAAAACATAAAATTCAGCCTATGGTCTCTGTTCCATACACCAACCCTCATTCTCAGGCCAGAATCCACGTAAACAAATAACAGGTCTATCAAGCAAACCCCGTGGAGACCCCTGAAGAGATGTATATATCTTAGAATTATTTTGTGATCCCATTTAGATCATATTTAGGGCAGATCACTTAATAGATAAGGGTAAAATCTGGCATTAGATAAATCAAATAGTTCAACCCATTTTGAGAAAGGCCCTATAATGCTTATACCAAGAGTAACACTGTAATGTTTCAAGCTTATTAACTTTGTGTTGGACAGCAACTGAGGATGCTAGTAAAGAGAACATGCAAACCAGATTTCTTTAGAGCACCATGCTGTAACTGGGAAGAGAAGAATAGCTATTTGATCAATGAGAGAATAGTGTTTATGTCCTTTAGAGTTCTATGTCCTTTAGAGCTCTGTGCTATAACTGGGCAGAAAGGAATAGCTATTTAATCAATGACACAGTAAGTGTTTCTTACAAAGTATCTCCTCTTGTTTACACATAAAAAATAATTACTCACTTGAGAAGCAATCTTAAAACTTCCTTTACCTGGAGTGTTAACCTTGTATTAGAAAACAAATATGTATTGTTAGGGGTGCCTGGGTGGTTTGGCTGGTTAAACATCTGCCTTCGGCTCAGGTCATGATCCCAGGTCCTGGGATCAAGTCCCATGTCCAGCTCCATGCTCAGCAGGGAGTCTGCTTCTCTCTCTGCCTCTCCCCTGCTCGTGTTCTCTCTCTCTTAAATAAATTAATAAAAAATGTTTTTAAAAAGCAAATATATATTGTTACACAAAGGAATAACAAATCCTAAAATCATTTTTTATTAATAATGATTCTCATTCAGGTATTTTGCCCCAAACCTCCAAATGCAAGGTCATTACAGCCAAGTCAACAGAAATAAGAGTTAAGCAAACTATATATCTAGAGAAGAAAAGCTAAAGATACATAAATCTAAAAACGTCACAGCAGAACAAAGATTCAAATGGGGGTGCTAAGCTGAAAAATAGATTTAGCTGTCTGTTTTCCATAACCAATTAACATTTTTATAAGCCAGTGGATAGGTTAAAAGACTCAATAGAAATAGGTTTTTCATAATAAATGCAGCATTAAGTGATAAAGGAGAAAATGAAAAGAAAAATTGAAATGTTTGTCTTTCAGATTTTGTGGCTATGGTTCAAAAATATATTCTTATAATGAGATTAAAATAAAAAGTTCTAGATTTACAGGATTGCAAAGGGTT
The DNA here is from genome assembly GCF_009829155.1 of Mustela erminea. Classification (NCBI taxonomy): domain Eukaryota; kingdom Metazoa; phylum Chordata; class Mammalia; order Carnivora; family Mustelidae; genus Mustela; species Mustela erminea. The sequence continues at coordinate 104,200,899 of NC_045617.1, read as the reverse complement.
CTTCCCAAAAAAATAAGAGTAACAGTAAAACAGCCTGTGCCTGGCTTGACTCTTTCCATTATGCATTATGCTTGACTCTTTCCATTAATCATTTCCTAACAATGGGCACACAGACTGAGGAAGTATGTTTACATTCATTGCAGAGATGAGATAACAGAGACTTGCTAAGGTTAAGTAATTTGCCTTCAGTCAGTTCTCATCAAACTTCAAGTTCATGTAATCTGACTCTTAAGATTTGACTCAATTATGTAATTATTCTAACTCAAAAAAGATAAAGAAATAGTTTGATGGCAATAGACAAATATTTTTTAAAGGATAGTTAGAATTTCTTCACCTGCAGTGCTCATGCTAAATACCTCTGGGACTACAACATATTTAGACACTCGTTTAAATATATAGTATTTATGTGAATAATATACATAAGATTCAATATTAATTAAACACTTACTCCGTACCTGGTGCTCTTCTTCTTTTTATGTTTTTTGGTTTTTGGTTTTTTAATCTGGTACTTTTCTAAAGGCTTTACATGGATGAGTCATTTAAGCCTCACAGAATTCTATATCATGGGTAAAATTATCACTCTCTTTTGACAGATGAGAAAGAGATTGAGGCTTCAGTTACATGCACATATTTCAACTGTTCAGGAACTATGTTTGGCCAGTGGCCACCATATTGGATAGCACAGTTCAAGATGGTCTCTTAAAGTTTAGCATTTCTCTTCTCTAACCCAAGATATATAAACTGCTATCAAGATAATCATCCAAACCCCCACTTTTATAGCTTCATTCCTATACTTAATAATCTCCCGTAGCTTTTTAATGAAGTGACCGTATCAAATTCAGAATCCAAGCACACATCATAGTCTAACAAAGAGTGTCCTTGTATTTCTTGAACCTAAATGTCATTGTTCTCTGCTTCCATAAAGCCCTGAATCCTTTAGTCAAACTAGTCTGTACATCCCATCTCAATCCTTCACATGTGTTTTTCCTCCCCCTATTAGCCCCATCTCCTTCTCTTCAATACTGCTGGTAGTCCACATTGAAGATTATAGTAATAAGAGGTATCATGGATGAAACTTATGGCATGATTATTCCTTTATGACACAATCATCACTGGCAGTATCCCTTTAGTATAGCAGATGTTATGCATTTAATTTATAATATGTTGCAATTTATGCAATGGTTTGGACTTTTTTTCCAATGTGAAAATAATCTATGTTTATAGTAGACCAGATTTCAGACATTTTGACCATGACCCATAGCCCACATTAATAAATGCATTTAATCCTATGAACCAACATACAATTGTGTGTGTGTGTGTGTGTGTGTGTGTGTGTTAAAAAGCAATATCTACATGAATATGAGTTGCCACAGTTTGAAAAAAACACTGTTCTAGACTATGTCAGCACCAAACCTAGGTATTACTAGATTGCAATAAAAATCAAGGAAAAAGAGGTTAATTAGGGCACAACTAGGAAGTATGAGTGTTAATCTAGATGATGATCCTGGAAACAGAAAGCCTGAAGTTCACATGTAGCAGAATTCAAGTACAAAGTTTAAAACAGGAGAAAAAAAAGACAACTGCACTCACAGAGATAACAAGGGCCAATGTATGTGATAGAGGTAGGAAATAAGTAAATACTCAAACAAAAATTGGTTAAGCAAAGTGCTCAACTAATAAACCCTCTAGGTAATAGGAATTTGAAGGGCCAGGTTTCATAACTTAAAGGAAAACTCGGTGGGCAAAGAAAAGAGTATCAGAAAATTTAGGTATAGGACACTAAAAATACAGGAAAATTCGCTACTGATTCATAAGGGCAAGTTTCCTGGTTCATGAGCTATGCAGTTAGCCAGAGCTCTGTGCTCAGAGCTATGCTTGATTAAATGCTTCACTAACAATGTTTTGAAAATCTGTTTGTTTGTTTGTTTGAGGGACAGAGAGAGAACATGCATGTGAGTGGTGGGAGAGGAGCAGAGAGAGGAAGAGAGAATCTGAAGCAGACCCCCTGCTCAGCACAGAGCCCAACGCAGGGCTCAGTCTCCGGACTCTGAGATTGTGACCTGAGCTGAAATCAAAAGTTGGATATTCAACTGACTGAGCCACCCAGATGTGCCCTCAATAATTTTATTTTAATTTTATAATTTTATTTTTGTCTTTAGTAAGTGAATTCCAGTGGGGCAATGGAGCATGCATGTGAATAGAGAATATACATAATGTGCATTAGGCCTATCCACCAGGCATACACAATACTTGTGGACCCACCAGGCATAAGAGTTCAGTGAAACTCAAAGCAAGTACAGATTAAGTGTGTTACATATTCAACTGAATAAGCAGAGGCACAACAGCTCTAAGCAACCAGGTATTCCATTTTAACCAGAACTTGCTTCAAATGCATAAAGCAAGCAATGGAGTTCTAAGAACACAAATGATTAAGAATCATAATCATACCCTTTCTTATGCATGTTACTTCCTTGTATTATCCAACTAATTATGCTAAAAGATGGCATAGAAGAATAGAGAAAGATAAAACAACCCATAGTCCCCTTTCTTTTCAGTTGTTACTCACCCACTAATAAGCTGAAGATAAGCTGTCAATAGAACGCATGTGTCCAAGAAGTAAAATAAAAACAGTTTAGTTAGTTTTATGTAGCATTCCCACTGTTCTGGTAAGAACAAAATCCATATCATATACAAATTTTGCACTTTTAGAGATTCTACATATAAGTTAAAGGCTCATATAGCTGTGTTAAAACTGGTAGAAATATAAAAATGAATGGTAAGATTTGTAAGTTTTTTTTTCTACTTAGAATAACTATTAGCATACTTAAAAAAAATCACCATGACAATCCAAAAGAGACAGCAGAAAAAAAATTAAGCTTTGTAGTTTAGTACCTTTAATGGCCCTTTTCCTGTTTTTCAAATAATGGTCCTATATTTTTATTTTTGCACCAGGTGTACAAGCTATGTAGCTAGGGTTGTCCACAGAATTTTTAAAACCCTAAAGTATGGCAACAACTACAAGTAAGAAAAAAATAAATAACACTTGGCTGAAAAGTACTACTTGCTGGCCCAATCATCTCTTCAGCCCACCCCTTCCTCCGCACATCTATACCTAGATAAAGTTTTCAGGTTTGTTTGTTTGTTTGTTTTTAAAGATTTTGTTTATTTATTTATTTATTTATTTATTTGTCAGGGACAGGCTCAGAAGCAGAATGGGGGGTGCTGGTGCAGAGGGAAGAATCAGTAAACTTGAAGACAAAGAAATCAGCCAATCTGGAGAATGAAGAGAAAACACACTGAAGGAAAAAGCGGCGGGGGTGGGGGGGAGTACATCATCAGGGAACTGTGTTATCGAAGTCCCAGCAAGAGAGGAAAAAGATGACAGTGCAGAAAAATTATTGAAAGCATAATAGTGGAAATCTTTCCAATTGGCAAAACCCCATAAACCTAGGGAAGCAGAACAAACCCCAAACATGAAAAATTCAAAGAAACTGATGCCAAGAAAAATCATAGTCAAACTTCCGAAAGCTAAAGACAGACATCTAAAAATGAGAGAATACCTTATACCTATAGTAGAAAACAATCTGAATAACAGGGAATTTCTCATCAGAAACCATGGAGGTCAGGAAATTGTGGAGTAATATTTTTTAGGGCTGAAAAGGAAAAGAATTGTGAACCTTAAATCCTATATCTAGTCACCCTACCCTTCAAAAAGGAAGGGAAAACCAAGACATGCTCAGATAAAGGAAAACTGAAAGGATCTGGCATCTGCATACTTTCCTGTAAAAAGTTGCTGAAGAAATCTTAAACAGAAAGGAAAACAATAAAATAAGGTGTGTTAGAGGATCAGGAAAGAAGAAAGAACATAGTAAGCAAAAATATAGACAGCTGGGGCACCGGGGTGGCTCAGTGGGTTAAAGCCTCAGGTCATGATCCCAGGGCCCTGGGATCAAGCCCCGCATGGGTCTCTCTGCTCAGCAGGGAGCCTGTTTTCTCCTCTCTCTCTCTCTCTGCCTGCCTCTTGACCTACTTGTGATCTCTGTCTGTCAAATAAATAAATTAATATATATATATAGAGAGAGAGAGAGAGAGCTGAAACAGACTTCCCTTCTCCTCTTGAGAATTATCTTACGATTCCAAATGTATGTAGAGGAAGTATTTAAGATGATTATATTATAAACAGAAAAGGGTAATAAAATGCAAGTAGAAATTTCTACACTTAACTTGAATTGTAAAATGACAACATGAGGTCATCAAGATGAAGGCCATCAAAAACAAGAAAAGTCTGAAAAACTATCACAGCCAAGAGGAGTCAAAGGAGATGTGGCGGCTAGATATAATATGAAAAGAAAAAGGTTGGTAGGTAAAAACTAATGAAATCTGAATAAACTATTGACTTTAGTTAATAATAATGCACCAACACTGGTTTACTAGTTATAACAAATGTAGCACACAAATGTAAAATGTTAATAATAGGGAAAAATGTGTGTGAGGAGCAAATGGAAACATTCTGCATTACTTGCTTAATTTTTATATAAATCTAAAACTGTTTTTAAAAAAGTGTATTAATAAAAAATAGTGACAATACTAAATGCTGGAGAGACTATAAAGAAACTGGATCATTCATACATTACTGATGTAAATGTAATATGGTATAGCTACTCTAAAAAAACAGTTTGGCAGTTTCTTAAAAAATGAAAAAAAGTTACCATCATACAACCCAGCAGTGGAACTCTTAGGCATTTGTCCCAGAGAAATGAAAATCTGTGTTCTCACAAAAACCTGTCCACAAAGATTTATATAGGCTTTATTCATAATGGGTCAAAACTGACAACAACCCAATGTCCTTCAGTGGGTGTTCTGGTAAGCACTGCGACATAGCCATAGCATAGAATACTACTCAGCATTAAAAAGGAATGCACTACTGATATAGGCAAGAACCAGCATGAAACCAGAAAATCATGCTGAGTGATAAACTACAACCCCAAAAGGTTAAATTTTGTATATTGATTTATATGACATTCTTGAAATGAAAAATAGAGAAATAATGACCAGATTCAGGGTTGCCAAGGGTTGAGGTAGAGGTAGAGGTGAAGGTGGAAGGGAATGTGGGTGTTTATTAATGTGCAACAGGTGGTGATGAAAATGTCCTATATCTTGAGTGTATTACTGGCAAAATCCTGGCTGTGATGTTGTACCACAGTGTTGGAAGACATTACCATCAGGAGAAACTGGTTAAAAGGTACATATTATCTCTCTGTACTAGTTCTTACAACTGCATATAAATCTACAATGATCTCTAAGTAAAAAGTGTAATTGGGGGACACCTGGGTGGCTCAGTTGGTTGGACAACTGCCTTCGGCTCAGGTCATGATCCCGGAGTCCCAGGATCGAGTCCCGCATCAGTCTCCCAGCTCCATGGGGAGTCTGCTTCGCTCTGACCTTCTCCTCGCTCATGCTCTCCCTCACTGTCTCTTTCTCAAATAAATAAATAAAATCTTAAAAAAAAAAAAAAGTGTAATTGGAAAAAAATATGGAAGGGTCTCCTCTCTTTCCATTAACCCTTAAGCTTACATGAACACAAAAAACACAAAATTTTAGAAAACATTACAGGAAGTATATTTCATAGTGCATGTAGAAAGTGATAATTCATACTACTTTTAAAAGTAATTTATGGAACAGGCTATACTATAGAATATTAACTACTTTATAGCTAAATATCAAAATTACAGCAAACCACAAACACCACCTCTCACTGCACATGCTGGGCTTATACTCTTTGACTCCTGATTTTCCAAGTGACCAACCCTCAGAATACACATAAAGGTTAAAAATTTAGAGTCATCTTGATAACATTTCTCATATAAGAGATAAGAAAACAAAAACCAAGGAAGTATAAATGGGGTGGCTAAGGTCCCTTGACTAATTTGAGGCAGAGATGTGTCTGGGACCCCAGTATCTGTGCTCCTAGACAATTGGCTCTCACACTCTAAATTTCTTTTGTCTTATGTAGATGGTCCTTATTTGCACCATAAAAACAACTGTGCTTTTGCTGCTTGTTGGTTCTGTACTTATGGAAATCTGTAAAAATTTGTTTATTGATAATTTAAGGGAAGAAGCCTGAATTTGTTTCTTTAAATGTGACTTCTCTTTGCAGAAAGAGCATAAAATTATTAAGATAAAGTTGGGTTAATGGTGACATTTGAGTATAAATTGTACTGTATGGAACATGGTAATGGGCCTTCAAAATTGTAAGACTGATTTTAAGTGATCTTAAAATACTGGATGGAGCCAAGTAAGTAAAAATAACATTAGAGGGCATATTATTTTATAAGTCTTTAAAAATTGTTCCCAGTTTTCTATACACCATTAAGTTAACGCTAGGTAAGTATAACTCAAATGTAACTTGGCTCTTTCTGCCACTTCTGGGACCAGTGACAAACATTGCCACATTTTAAAAAATTCCAACTCCAAAAGCAATTATTTGCAGAAATTTTAGAGAAACCAAACATTTAGAAAAGTCTCAGAGAAAGAGAAGTTACAGAGCAACTAACATTTCACATTTTCTACTTGTCGTTGATTGCTATCCCTCTTTTCCTGAGGTTTTTTCATCCTTCAGAGCTGCTAAACAAATTTCTCTGTTTCTGATGTGTCTGTTTTCTGCCTCTGTCTCACTAAATATCTTTCTGTTTCCTTCTCTCTGTCTTTCTGCTCTCTTCTTTCACCATCCCTATTTTTATCACTCTCCCTTATTTTCTCTCCCTCCCCTCTCCTCTTCCTCCTCCTTTCTGTCTCTACCATCTATTGCCTTCCCAAAGCCCATCACCTACCCCACTGCATAGTTTTCTGCTCTTACCACTTTTCTTACAGGGTGCAGACTTCTGGAAAACACAATTTTCCATCTCATTAACATGTGAAACTTCAAAATCAAATCAGTGTTTAGTTGGTTGAAATAAAAGCACAACTATAGGATAACAAAAGCGTAAATTGGCTTTGCTTTTTGGCTCGCTACATGTCTTTTGATTAGGAACCAGATAATGACTTACTGGGGATTTATGTGGTGAAATGTGATGTGTGAAGCTAACAAAAGCAGCCAGAAAGCATGCATCTTGGTTGAGCAAACACAGTACTGGCCACTGAGTCACAATGTAAGCACCCTTAACACAGAAAATGCCTTTAGTTCTTACATTTTTTCTTATTTTTTTTGTCCTTACTATAGGGTTTAGTAAAGCCACTTAAAATAGCACTATATTAAGAAAAGAACTTCCCCCACACAAAATCACATCAAAATCTCAGGATGACGGGGATTTCCAATCACAGGAGTTGCACACCATCTGTGATTTGAATCATGGTGATTTGGTTTAAAACATCGCAAAAGAAATATTTCCATAAAAATAGATCAATAACAGCTACCAAAATCAGGTCAAGGAGTCTGTAAATTCAATAGATAGAATAAATACAATTGTGTGCTGGCTGAAGGGAGCTTTACATATGGGTAGGAATTGGTCCCACTTGATCTCACCATTTCTATCATATATTCCTGCCAATCCCCTCTCAATCCAATTTTCCTCCTCAATGGAAAGTAGTTAGGGAGCACAATGGGTCTCTCCTCGTTTTGCTGATGATTAGGAGAAAACACTATAGAGCTTTGGGGAATAGTCAGGGCAGTGAGAACTTAAGAGGAGAGTGAAGGGATGGGAGTTGTAATCAGGTTTCTTTTCATTCATTCATTCAAAGTCTGAAATTAACTAAAAAATTATAAACCTACATCAGATGCTGAGGTAAAATGAGGGTGGTAAAAGATGAGGGTGGTAAAACAGAAGCCCTAAAATCAGGTTCTTGAGATTCCCTCTTCCTGCTCAGCCCCTGCTCCCATTAGTTTTCCTCCAGCGTCTTCTGTTTTACTTTCTTACTCTGTGTTGTAGGAGCACCCTTGTTACTTTATTACTCCCTCAGAAACTTCTCCCACCCCATAGTTACATATCCATAGAGATTTCTGATCCTTGATATCTCACAGTTTGCTTAACAAAAGCTTAGAAAATACAGAATTAATGTTGGGATTAATCAGCATTCTTTGCAACATTTTGTAAATGTTTGCTGGCCTTTAAACTTCATCTCCAAAAACAGAATAACTTAAATCATTGTTTTTCAACCTCAGCATGATTGATATTTTGGGTCTGCACATTTTTATGTGGGGGTTGTCCTGTGCATTGTAGGAATTTTAGCAGAATCCTGCACTCTAATCCAGTAGAAGCCAGTAGCTGCCCCTAAGTCATGACAAAAAAAAAAAAAAAAAATGATCTCCAGGTATCACCAAATGCCCCCTACGAGGCAAAAAATACCCGAGGTTGAAAATCCCTGGTAAAAACGATGATGATGATGATGACGATGATGACAATGACTTTTCCATGGGACAGAAACTATTCTATGTGCCCTAAGCACACATGAGCTAATTTCCCTCCCCAACACATGAATCTTAATTTTGGGGGAGAAGATGCAGAGGATACGCAGTTTAGAGACCGAAGAGCTAAATTTCATTTTGACTCTAACATATTCAGATGGACTCAGCAGTCTCTGACTGCCATTTTATAAACTATTTAAAATGTCATTATTGTTTATATAATTTTCCTTTAAAAGAGGTATTAACATATTGTTTTTGTATGTAGTACATGTATGTGTCTATACATATATTTCTCTACTGACTTCTCATCAGAAAAAAAATATTACTTAAAAAAAAGAAATTTGAAAATTATTTCTTCTTTATAAGTGTTAAAGTTTAGGGAAGTAAGAGAAGTATCTATATTCATCATTTATCCAATGCTCTGAAAATACTACAGATTAGTAAAAAATAATCATGTTTAATAGACTGCCTTAAAATACAAAACAATTAAATTAAACAATGAGAAATGATATCAGATACTCTTTGGGTTGCTAAATAATGACAATTTGCGGGTCAATGGTTTTTCAATAATCTTATGTTTCCTTTAGCCACATATTGATTTCAAATATTCTGGTATATAGGGAAATTTCTCATCAAGGAGTAGAATAAATAATCACCTAATGTTGGTACTATTTTTTCCCAGCTTGCTAAAGTGTTTGAATAAATCCTAGCCACAAAAGTTCGATACTATTGTATAATAGAAAGGAAGTATTCTGATATAGTTACAAAGTTTTAGTCCAGAAAATAGCCAAACATTACAGCTTCAATTCTTTCACCAAAATTCCTTGGAGAATATGGGATTAAGTCATCCAAGTGACATTTCCTTATATTAAGTTTGGAGGGTTTTTTGGCTTTGTTTGTTTGTTTTTCTCATTTTGTAATACAAATATATCCAAAAAGACTTAAAGAAATGGAATGTTTAGGCTTCTCTTTCACCTGACAACTTAATGTCTAAACTGATATTTTAAAAATCCAATCCACCTCTACTGACCAAATTAACATTGCTTAAATTACTTATGATTCATATTGTTACACTATTTTGCATTTTTCTGAAGTGAGTTGGTTTATTCTATGAATTTTAATATATTTTTGGTTAAACATTTTTTAAGATGTGTGTGGTAAAATAGATATAACATAACATTTACCACTTTAGTCATTTTTAAGTGTACATCTCAATGGCATTAAGTACATTTATGTTGTGCAACAATGGCCACCATTTCTCCCAAGAATTTTTTTTCAGCTTTTGAGCCAAAAATCCATAACCATTAAACAATAATGCCACACTTTTCCCTCCTTCCAACCCCTGGTAACCATTTTTCTTGTTTTTATCATCTCTATCTAATCTCTAGGAGCCTCATATAAGTGGAGTCATATAGTATTTGTCCTTTTGTGGCTGGCTTATTTCAGTTAGTATAACGTTTTCAAGGCTGATCCATGTTAGAGCACATGTCAGACCTTCCTTCTCTCTTTTTTTTTTTTAACATTTCTTTTTTTTTTTTAAGATTTTATTTATTTATTTGACAGAGAGAGATCACAGGTAGGCACAGGCAGGCTGAGAGAGAGAGAGAGGGGAGGAAGCAGGCGCCCTGCTGAGCAGAGAGCCTGATGCGGGACTCGATCCCAGGACCCTGAGATCATGACCCGAGCTGAAGGCAGTGGCTTAACCCACTAAACCACCCAGGTGCCCCTCTTCCTTCTCTTTTTTAAGGCTGAATAATTTTTCCATTATATGGAATTATATCTCCATTATATACCACATTTTGTTGATTCATTCATCCACCAATGAGCAGGACAGAGATGGGAACATCAATGAAATGTCAGCATGAATTGGGGGAGGGAAAGGAAGGAAGAACAGGGAGGAGGAGGAGGAGAAATAGAAAAGTAGGAGGAAAGAAAGACAGGAAGGAGGGAAGGGAGGGAGTGAGAAGAAAGGAAGAGGGAGCAAGAAAAAAAGGAAAGAAAGAGAAAGAAGGAAAATTAAAAAGAGGAAGACAGAAAGATTCAGAGATAAAAAAAAGGTTACTTTCACCTTTTGGCTATTATGAATAATGCTGATATGAAAATGTATAAATATCTGTTAGAGTCCCTGCTTTCAAATCTTTTCGATACGTACCCAGAAATGGAATCACTGGGTCATATGGTAATTCTATTTTTAATTTTTTGAGAAACCACCATGCTGTTTTCCATAATGGCTGCATCATTTTATATTCTCATCCAGTGCACAAAGGTTCTGATTTTTCTACATCCTTGCTAAAATTTGTTATTTTCTCCTTTTTTGATAATAGTATCCTAATGTGATATGTGATGTAGTATCTCATTATGAAACTTATTTATACTTCCTTAATTATTGATACTGAGAGTCTTTTCATCAGTTTATCAGCCAGTTGTATATCTTTGGAGAAATATCTATTTGAGTTCTTTGCTCAGTTTTTAATCAAGAAATTTGCTTTTGGTGGTTGTGGTAATAGGAGTTCTTTATACAATCTTGATATTTACCCCTTATCAGATATATAATTTGCAAATATTTTCTCCTATTCCATGGGTTGTGTTATCACTCTGTTGACACTGTTTTTTGATACATAAGAGTTTTTAATTTTTTTTTAATTTTATTTATTTATTCGCACAGAGAGAGAGAAACAGAGAGAGCACAAGCAGGGGGAGCAGCAGACAGAGGTTAAGGGAAAAGCAGGCTCCCTGCTCAGCAAGGAGCCCAAAGCAGGACTCGATCCCAGGACCCAGAGACCATGACCTGGGCTGAAGTCAGACACGTAACTGACTGAGCCATTAAGGCACCCAAGTTTTTAATTTTGATGTGGTCCAATTTGCCTATTTTTCCTTTTGTTGCCTATGCTTTTGATATAACCAAGAAATCACTGCAAAATCCAATGTCATAAAGCTTTTCCTCTATGTTTTTTCCCAAGAGTTTAATAGTGTTAGCTCTCATGTTTAGGTCTTTGATCAATTTTTGAGTTAATTTTTGTAAATGCTGTAAGGTAAGGACCAGCTTCACTGTTTTGCATGTATAGATACCCAGTTTTCCCCACAGCATTTATTGAAAGATTGCCCCACCCCCAAGGTCTTAGTGCCCTTGTCAAAAATCATTTGACTATATATGTGATGATTTACTTCTGCATTGTGTATTCTTTTTCATTCATCTATATTTATTCCTTTATACCAGCACTACACTGTTTCAATAGTGTAGCTCTTCAATAAGTTTTGAAGCCAGGAAGTGTAAGACCTCCCAATTTGTTTCTGTTTTTCAAGACTGAAACAGTCTCTTAAGATTTAGTATGAATTTTAGGATGGATGTTTTTTATTTCTGTAAAACAGCGTTGGGATTTTGATAGAGAATGCACTGAATCTGTAGATTGCTTTGGGTAGTACTGACATTTTAACATATTAAATCTTCCAACATAAAAACATGGGATATCATTCCAGTTATTTTTGTCTACTTTAATTTCTTTCAAAAACACTGTTTCAGTGTACAAGTCTTTAGCCTTCTTGGCTAAGTTTATGCCCAAGGATTTTATACTTTCTGATGCTATTGTAAATAGAGTCATTAATTTCCTTTTCAGATTGTTCATTGTTAATGTACAGAAATGCAACTAATTTTTGCATGTGGACTTTGTATCCTAGTACTTTACTAAATTTGTTTATTCTAAGTTTTTGGGGGGATCTATAGGGCCTTCTAGATATAAGATCATGTTGTCTGAAAACAGATCATTTTACTTCTTCCTTTTAATTTGGATAACTTGTCTTTTTCTTGCCTAATTCCAGGACTATGTTGATAGAAATAGCAAAAGTGGGCATCCTTGTCTTGCTCCTTATTTTACAGAAAAAACTTTCAGCCTTTCATTATTGCATATGATGTTAGCTATGGGTTTTTCATAAATGTGTTTCTTATGTTGAGGTAGTTTCCCTTAATTCCCAGTTTGTTGAGAATTTTTATAATGAAAGGATGTTGAATTTTGTCCGATGCTTTTTCTGAATCAACTGAGATGATCATATCGTTTTTTTCCCCTTCATTATATTAATGCAGTGCATTACATTAATTGATTTTCAAATGTTGAACCATTCTTGCATTCGAGGAATAAATTCTACATGGTCATAGTGTATAATCCTTTCAACATGCTGTTGAATTCTATTTGCTAATATCTTGTTTGGGATCTTTGCATCAATATTCATCAGGAATATTGGTCTGTACTTGTCCTGAAGTTGTTTTTGATTCTAGTATCAGATGCACACTGGATTCATGAAATGAGTTTGGAACTATTGCCTTCTCTTCACTTTTATGAAATAGTCTCAGGATGATTGGTGTTATTTCTTCTTCTTCTTCTCCTTCTACCTCTTCTTTTAGATTTGTTTATTTGACAGTGAGAGTGACACAGTGAGGGGGAATACAAGCAGGGAGAGCCAAAGACGGAGAAGCAGGTTTCCTGCTGAGCAGGGAGCCCAATGCAGGGCTCGATGCAGGGCTCAATGCGGGGCTCCATCCCAGGACCATGGGATCATGACCTGAGCTGAAGGCAGATGCTTAACAACTGAACCACCCAAGCACCACTGTGTTATTTGCTCTTTAGGCTAGGAAAGGCGTCTGGCTGTGGGCTTTGCTTTGTTGACAGATTTTTGATTACTGATTCAATCTTCTTACTAGTTATAGGTCTGTTCAGATTTTCTAATTCTGCATGATTCAGTTTTGGTAGGTTGTGTGTATTAAGAATTTATCCTTTTCATCTAGCTTATCTGATTTGTTGGTGTACAACTGTTCTCACTACTCTCATATTCCTTTTAATTTCTATAATATTAGTATTAATGTAGACTCTTTCATTTCTGATTTTTATTATTTGAGTTTTCTTTTTTCTTTGTCAATCCAGCTAAAAGTCTGTCCATTTTGTTGAATTCTCAAAGAATCAACTCTTGTTTTCATTGATTTTCTCCAATCATCCTATTCTTCATCTTATCTCTAGTCTAATCTTCATTATTTTCTTCCTCCTGCTAGTTTTATGTTTAGTTTGTCCTTCTTTTTCTTGTTCCTTGTGGTGTAAAATTAAGTTGTCAATCTGAGATCTTCTTTTATGTAGATATTTATAAATATAAACTTCCTTACTAACACCATTTTTTGCTACATCCCATACATTTTGCTATGCTGTTTTTCATTTTCATTTGTCTCAAGGTATTTTCTAACTTCCTTTTCTATTTTTCTTTCACCCACTGGTTGTTTAAGAGTATGCAATTTAATGTCCCCATCTGTATGGATTTTCCAATTTTCCTTATGCAGTTGATTTCTAGTTTCATTCTTTTGTGATCAGAAAATACACTTTGTATGATTTTAATCTTTTAAAATTTATTAGGACTTATTTTGTGATCTGACATACAATCTGTCCTAGAACACGTTCTACGTACATTTGAAAAAAAATATATATTCTACTGTTGTTGGATGGAGTGTTCTGGATATGTCTGTTAGGTCCCATTGTTCTATAGGCTTGTTCAATTTCTCCACTTACTTACTGATCTTCTGTCTGGTTGTTCTTCCTATTATTGCAAATGGGGTGTCCATGTTTCCTACTATTACTACATAGCTACCTAGTTCTCATTTCAATTTTGTAAATGGTTGCTCATACTATTATGTATTTTTTCAAAGAGGGGGCTGTATTTATGCTTTTAAACACATAAAGCAGGTTCTGTGGCTGCCATGTGGTTGTCTTATTCAGATGTCCCCTCAAGAGAACCTGCCAATAAAGAACATAGCTGACTGACAGTCCCAGCTGCTGTACATTTGGATCCACCATTGTATTTAGTCAGAGAACACAATTCCTATGGGCTGTTCCCAGCCAATAACTGAACATGGAGAATGGAGGGATCTAGAGCCAAGCTACTCCTGTCCAGTGTGGGACTCCTTCAGTGGGCAACCTTTGCTTGGAGACTCTCCATTGGTTCGGCTGAGGCTTTCTCAGAAATGCATCTAGTCTGATTATTGCTATCCAATTCCCCTCCCTTCTGTTTCTCCTTTCACGGGTATCAGTCCTACACCACCATTGAAACATTTCTCTTCCTGCTCCCTCTCTCTCTACCCCTATCGGTGTTCTACTCTCTAAATCTCCTGTACTGGAATATTATCTTGTATTTTTTTTTCTCAGAAGACTTGAGCTGACACAGCACCTCACTTGGAAGCAGAAAATAGTAACTTTTCCAGAACTGATATCATCTTCCTTTCAAGTCTTTGACCCTCACTGTCCACCATACTGGGAGGGGAGTGACTTAAACTTATGTCTATTTTTTTTTCCTGAATATTCATTCTATTCAAAGTTTAAATCTTCATTTGGGCTTGTTTAAATACCATCTTATGGAACATTCAGTCTTTTTAGGTAAGACAGATTTCCATACCACCTCTCTTCTCCCAAATGATATTGCCTATATGTGTGAAAACTCTTTACTTGTCCTCACGGAGAAAATGAAAATGATGACAGCAGTACACACAGCAGTAATTGTGTAGTGTAGCAGCTAACATTTTAGAGACTTCTATGATCCAGGAACTATAATGGCTGAATTAATCTTTATAATTCCCTCATGAGGTATATCCCCCACTAGCTAGCCTGTTGAATGCTTTTTTGTGAATCAGAAAAAAGGTGGTCTTTCCTCAAAAAACTTTATTTCCGTCTGTCAGAAAATTATTGCTTTATGTTGATTTCCTCAGAATAAGACATTTGACTGCCATCTGCTGGGAGATTTTTGTTAAAATAAATATGCAAACTATGTTATCTATTATGTGAATGGAGCCTTGCTTAATGTGACATACTTATGCAGTATACAACCTGTATAACTGTATGTGGCAGCCCCAAGCTATAGACTAACACCTCCAAAAAAAGCATTTGCTTTCCCCCTATTACTGTGCCTGCAATGGCAGTAGAGTGCTGGGGAATGTGATTTATAAAAGACAAGAAATGAAGCCATATAATTATAACGGTTTGAAAATATTATGCTAATTAGGTATATTTAATTTATTGTTAGGATTCTGAGCATGGCTAAATAAAGTAGCTTCCTATTTAATAGCTATTCTACATACTAGAAAAGTTTTAGCTTAAATGAATGTTTGCATTATAACACATTCAAATAGCTCATAAGTTAGATCTGCTCCCAAAATGAAAACATGCTGATTTTGATTTTCTCACAAGTAATAAATAAAAAGTGAAATGGGGGGGCCAACTTATTATCTAATAGTTATTAAATGTTACAATATGCTCTATATATGAATTACCAGTTTAAAAGGCAGTTTAACACAAGAAATATATTGGACATCATTTAATTCATTGCTTCTACTTCAGAAGGTACTTCAGTATCCTATAATGCTTAAAGTCATGCTTATATACATAAAGTAAAATTAGACAGAACTATGTTAAAAATACTATGTTTGAGTTTTATGACTGCTGTGATTGAACTGTGTCCCTCAAAATTCATATATGGAAGCCTTAATTCACCAATGGGACTGTATTTGGAGAAAGAGCCTTTAGGAGGTAATTAAAATTAAATGAGGTAATAAAGGTAGGGTCCTAATCCTATAGAACTGGTTGTCTTATAAAAACAGGAAGAGGTAGAGATCTGTGAATTCACAAACAAGAAATCATGTGAGCACGCAGTGAGAAGATAGCCATCTACTACCCAAAGCAAGAGCTCTCACCAGACACCAACTCTGCCGACACCATACTCTTGAACTTCCAGTCTCTGGAACTGTGAGAAAATAAATTTCTATTGTTTAAGCCAACCAGTCTATTATATTTTGTTATGGTAGCCAAAGAAGACCAATACAGTGGCTAATTAGACCCTAAATCGATGATATTTTATTATTCACAGCATCTAGCAAATATTTCAAAAATTTCTATTGATATCTGAAATAGGCAGTTAGAACTTCATGAAGATTTTGAAGGCACATCACTCAAAACAAAATCTAAACGCCTAGTAAAACTCTCACTTTTAAATAATCATTAGTCTGAAATTCTCCTGTTTCTTCATTATCCCATATTAGCAGCCTTTTCAGGGATCCCAGATCACTGAAAGACAGAGTACACAAAGTACACTTGTTACAGACAAAGTACACTTAATATTACACTCAGAATATTCAATTACATGAATTAAGTTTTTGTTTTGCAGAGTCACTCATGAAGACCACAGAAAATGATGGGAAAATAACACTACATAGCTGTACTAAGGCCAAGGAGTAAAACACTGGACAAATCCCACTGTCTGTGTCCAGGCATGGTGGAAAACATATGGAAAGCAAGAACATATGTTTACCAATACTGACTTCCCCATCCCATCACCAAAAGATAATCACTCTTTAAACGAAAACCTACAGGCATATGGAAACTACGGGAACTAGCCATTACCCAAGTGTTTGGTTCTTTTATACCCTAAGAAACCCAGTGCAAATTTTCCCTGAATGATCTTTACACTTCCGTATCACTTTAACTTGTTCTCAAGAGTGAAAGAGCAGCCATCAGGCTGGAAAAGAAGAGGCTAAAAAGCATGCAGTTCTGCTCACAATAGATTTTTACAGGCCTCACTGGAATTAATTACTGAAAACTTGCACATGTAGTAATTAATTTTATGCAATTCAGCACCATCTGCAGATACATTATTTTCATTCCAAACTAGTATAATTTGATGTGAAATTGAAATTGTTGGGAATTTTAGGAAAGCTAAATCTTTGCATCTTTGTTTATATTAACCAATTAAATAAGGAAATTACACTTACAGAAAATGGTTCAGACAATACCATCTAGATTACCTCTTGAATGTTGAGGAAAAAAAAAAAAACCCACAAATTCCAAATGTTGCCCTTTGCTTTAGAGGTTATTTAATCTAACTAAAATTACTAGACCATAATGATGCATGCCTGCTGTAATAAGACCATACAGAGTTTTCAAAAACTCTACAGATTCACAAAGTTGTATAAAACTTACAAAGTTTATATTATTCTCATTCATATTAAGTAAGAATCCCCAGCTACTGCTCCCATAATGCCGGTCTATAGAGAGTAAGCATCTTCTTGTTGCATATATACTCCAGAATTTGCTCCCCAGAGCCTGATAAAAAAAACTAATCACAAGAATATGAAGGAGAAGTAGAGTATTATTTCCCTTCTCTGCAGACTCCCTGCCTGGTCCTCCTTAGTTTTGCTGTCTCACCCTTTTGTAAGTCAGTGCTTTGGCTATTCATGACTGGTTTGAATATGCAAATAAACCCTGCTAAAGCAGAGCCTACTGTGCCAAGATTTGAATGTATCAATCAGAGAGGGTTGACCAGAAGATTCTCTGATTTGCAAACCCTGAGACTACCAAAAGTAGTTTAAGATCAAGGACATTACATCATCTAAGTCTGGAAGAACTGTGAGTTATTAATGAGAGATCCAGTAACAGTTCTTCCAGAAGACATATAACATCTGTGTCATATTCATCTGTGTTGCTCTCAAGATCACTCCATGACAAAAAAGTTGGGATGCTGTGGGACAAGTTCTGGGGTCCACCCTGAAGTGTTCTCTCCCATTCCTGGTGTAAGGAGCACATATGCAAATGCATTTGAAGAATAAGGGTAGACATTAAAAAATCTCAATCACGAAACATGTTTTCCTTATATTCAACTGGCAGTATTCACTACTCAGATAGAAATCAAAACTAACTTGTGGACAGAGATACACATTTTTATAGGTACAAAATATATATCCCAAGAGCTCACCTTTAGAAGTACAAATGTAGGATTTGGTTTTAAAATTATTTTATTTTTTAAAGATTTGATTTATTTATTTGACAGAGACAGAGAGAGTGAGAGAGGAAATACAAGCAGGGGGAGTGGAAGAGGGAGAAGCAGGCTTCCCGCAGGGCAGGAAGCCTGATGTGGGGCTCCATCCTGGGACCCTGGGATCATGACCTGAGCCAAAGGCAGACGCTTAACGACTGAGCCACCCAGGTGCCCCTAAAATTATTTTAAATGTGTGGCTTTGTTTTTTCCTTTAATATGTGTATTTCTTTTCTGGTATTATATACCTGCCTTCATATGCTGTAAAATAAGTAGCAGAGAGGCAACCATATGTGAATAGCTGTTACTTCCTGTGTGTGTGTGTGTGTGTGTGTGTGTGTGTGTGTGTGTTTTACACTACCTTAAAACTTCTCATAGAAAATTATACAAGCTATTTCTTCATGGAAAAGGGGGAAACTCATGAAACAGAATTAAATGATTGGTTCTGCAAATAAAATTTTTGTAAGAGACTAATTGTAACTTCCTCACTACTTAAATAAGCTTTTTACAATCAAATTAATTAAATAACTCTTATTCCTAAAAGTATAAAGGTGATAGCAGAACAAATTCTGGGTCTTTGTCTGTAATTTAGTCCCATAGGCAAAATAATTCATAGCAATTCTAATGCCATTCTTAGTGAAAGAAAGAAAGAAAGAAAGAAAGAAAGAAAGAAAGAAAAAGAAAAGAAAAGAAAAGAAAGAAAGAGGGAGGAAGGAAGGAAGAGGGAAGTCATGTGGTTTCAGACATGTATTTAACTGACATTTATGGTAGGAAATTTCACCTAGAAACCTTAGGAGTGTGAAAACATGATAAGTCATCCATTTCTCTTTCTTGTACAGGTAATTTGATCTTTATCTCATTCTTTCACACTCCAAGACTGGAATGAAGTCTTTGTACTTTCTAAACTAAGTGATAAGACTGAAAGAAACAAAATCAAGAGGCTCACGAGGCCAATTCTCCATGCGAGCTAGATAAAATCATCCAAGACTAAATCCTGTTACTGAACTAACTTGGCACAATTTAGCACTGATTTTGACATCAGGAGACTAAAGTTCACGAAATATTTTATCCTTTAAAGAAGAAATCCACAATCTTTGCTGAGAAACAGTTTGTCTTACTTTTTTGTAAACAATGTCTTATTGATCCATATTTTTTTTAATTACAAACTACAGCTATAGACATTGGTTACAGACATTCATTATTATGTTTGGACTTATGTCCTTTTTTTCAATACCTGAAGATAAACTAGCAGGTTATATTTTGAAATGAAAATGTTCATACATGCCTTGTTTAAAATATTTCTGAACTAGAACAACTAAAAATGCAATTTTAAAATACACTGATATATTGGAGGAGATTCTTTATCTCCCTTTTTTTGCACTCTAAAGTGTAAGACTGGAGTATAATGAGTGTAAAAATAGACTTTCCATTAAATGCGGCAAACTTAGCCCTCTTTCTCTCCCTGAGTTCCATGCATGTAAATCCTCATGGATGAGAGAACAGGAAACATCAAGAAAAAATTTTTAAAAGATGGAAAACTAAGACACAACTGCAATAGCACAGCAAAGGAGTTGAAAGGAAAGTGCCTGAAGAATGAATTGCAACAGTAAGAGACAAGGCATTGGCATCTGAGAAATTACTCTGTGCTAAAATTTTTCCAAACTGAAGAGGCTTATTGAGGGTCCAATGACAACAGGGCATATTATGGGCATATTATGGAATTTCAGAAACAAAACCTCTGACAGGAACTGAGATTTAGTCTAAATTTATGCAGATGAATTGAATCAAGTATGAGGGCAAAATAAAAATGTTTTTAGAGATAAAATGTCTCCAAACATTTACCTCTCATGCATCCTTTCTGTCGAAGCTACTGGAGAGTACCTACCCTCAAATCTAAAGTATAAAACCAAGAAAGAAAAACAATGGGATTTAGGAAACTAGGGGCTCAATAGAAGAGAAAGGTAAAAGGAATTCCCAGGGCATGTAAAGAAAAGCAAAGTTGTATGGAAAATAACTGGTGTAAACTAGCCCATGAAGCAGGAAGAATCCAGGAGCAAGACCTCCAAAAATGAATCTGATAAATTACTCTACCTGGTAGGTTATATGATGGACTCAAGTCTATAAAAAATTACACTTAAGAAGTTTCTGAATTGTGTGCAAAAAATAAAAACTGAGTGGATAAAAAATTAGTGAATGTTAAAAAAAATGGGTAAGTGCCCAGGAAAAAATTTATAAAAGAAAGAAAATTTAATAAAAATACACTGTTTGGTTTAGCAATTAACAATATTTATGTAGGTCTGGTAAACTGCAAAAAATTCAATTAAAAATTCAAGTGTTGGGGCACCTGGGTGGCTCAGTGGGGTAAAGCCTCTGCCTTCTGCTCAGGTCATGATCCCAGAGTCCTGGGATCGAGCCCCACATTGGGCTCCCTGCTCAGTGGGGAGCCTGCTTCTCCCTCTCTCTCTCTGCCTCTGCCTACTTGTGATCACTCTCTCTGTCAAATAAATAAATAAAATCTTAAAAAAAAAATCAAGTGTTATGGAAGGAGGCAAAGGTTTACAGTACAAAGGACCAATATCCTCACGTACCACACTGAAGGACAGCAAATAATGTGTAAAATGGAGCTATTAGAATTGTTGATCATTACTATATTATTTAGAAATATGAATATTAAAAGCCCCCCCTCCCACATAGACCTTGGGAAGGACCCATTCCCATCCCCCAAGGATAAGTGAATCAGATTCAAATGGTTTGGGTTATAAACATTTTAGTGTTATTTGACTTTTCTAAAAATGTTCATGCAATGCTGTTATAAAAATAACTAGTATTTCAAAACAAATACTTAATTCCAACTGTGCCTGTTTTAAGAAAAATACAAACTAATATGCAAGCAATACTAATGAAATTATCAATGTTACCAAAAAAATCCTTTTTAAAGAGTGCTTGTGAAAATTTATGAATATATTCAACTATACTCCATAATCAGGCTGTAAATCTAGCATTTCAATAAAAGTATATATGAAAAAACTGTAAGTCATATTTTCAGATTTATAATATTATTGTTTAGAAGAAGAAACATTTTAGAATTAGTTGTGAAGTTAAATATATACATCATTAAAGAAGTTTGAATTCAGCTCTGATGCTTCTAAAATAATGTACTTAAGAAATTACAAAAATGGGCTATTTTGGTATATGACATCATTATGTTTGCAAAAGAATTAAAAACAAGCAGAAAATAATTAAAAGAGAAATCTCACTTAACATGTCTATTTGATGAAGGTCTTGTTCAATTACAACAGGTAGCAAAATAAAGGTTAGCTAATATGGTACATGTCATAACCAGTACAACGATGGGTAGTTTTGCTAGCTGAATCAGATGTTAAACTGTAATTAAAAATATGTAATTATTGTTGACTTAAACCATTCATTGTCTTAAACCACTGTTTAAGTTGATCTAAACCATTCATTGTCAAATGTGTGCTACTAGTGTGTATTATTAGTTGACTAGTTAAGTTGATTCAAATTCATTGTCAGTGGGCTTCAAGCAATACCTTTGATTCCCATATAGTCGAGATAATGCCATTCGATTCATCTTTGACTATATCACCAACAGTGGCCAGCTTTCCCAGGATCATCATACACCATTGGTGACAAAGTAGCAGTGTGAGAATAAATCTAACTTAATATTTCTCTTCTAAAGAAAGAAAGAAAACAACATGTCCTATATTTATACAGTTTATCTTCATATATGTAAGAGAACATACTTAAATTCTTTTAAAAATTTTCCCAGTATTAAATCTAAAATTTTGTCAACTTTAGTAATATTACCAATTATTTCATAGGATATTTTATCAATCAGGATCCAATACAGAAAAAGAAGACTCACTATTAGTATTTAAAGCAGAAGGGGTTTCATACAAGGATTGATACACAGGTGATAGAATTGCTAAGAAGCCAACCAGGGATAGTAAAGCAACCCAGAGATTAGCAATTACCGGAAGGTGGTGCCATCTCTAAGTTGGAGGTACAAAGGATGGATGGTGTTACCAGAGTCCAGGGGCCAGGGCAACCTGGTAGAAGCTAAAACCTTAATGGGCCTGTCTGAAGAAACTAGAGCCAAAGAGGATAGGCAGCTAATATAGAAGATGCCACTTAGAGAGATCGAGAGGGCAAGAAACACTCAAGCTTCTTTTGTCCTTTCTTCAAGTATCCCCCATTGCCCAAACACAGCTAGAACCCAGTGACAGGAGAGCCCCCGGAAACACAGTCTATAGAGACCAGCACCATGACTTAGAACAGAGGAAGAAAGAAGAAAGTGATCTGAGGGCAAATAAGCCAAGGATTAGATCAAACACTAAGTGAAAGATCTTTTATAAGAATTTAGGTTTGTCTAGTATCTTTCTTCTGAGGAATGAGGTCTCTACTTCCTTTTTTCCTGAGGCTCTTAAAAATTTCCAAGAAGTAAATTTATTTTGAAAGACTATAATTCTCCTATTTTATGTAATGAAAAGCACAAATCAGAACTCTGGCATAAATCTTAACAGTTTATGTGTTAGGGAAAAATTTTTGTATCAGTTATCTTCCATGTACAAAGAATGAAAATTTCTATCTTGCAGCCTGGATATAAATAAACATATAATCCTTAAATATGTATCTTTTTTAATTGAGCCACTCATCTGTTTACCCAGGGGATCTTAATGAGCACTTCTTAGGGGGTGGAGGGGAGTGCATATGTAACCCAAGAGGCAAAAGGGAGCAAAAATGTAGATGAGAATGCAAAAGCAGCAGTATAGAATAATAGTCAAGGGTTTGGATCTGAAGTCAGATACATGTTATGCTAGGGAAGTTTCTGAACTCTGTGAGCTTTGGGTTCCTCTCATTTAAAATGGGATAGTAATATTTGTCACATGGCCGTTGTAAGCACTAAGTTTGATAATGTGTGTCTTACATTGAATAGGGCAGTTACTCTAGTCATCTTTTAGTTGTATTTTTTAAGTAGACTCTCTAGTCAGTAATCTTTATTGCCCAGTTGTATTAAACACATTAAAATAACACAGTGAGCCCTCAATAAATGTCAACTACTATTATTACCATTTCAGTAATGAGTAAGACACAGATCGTTTTCCTAAAGAATCTTAAAGGAGACAAGATTTAGATACTCAATTTTCATATTACCCAGAAAGCAGCTGGTATATGTAAAGAGATACAGAGGCAGTTCTATTCTTGCCTATTAATGATTAAAGAATAAAAAGTTTGTTTCCAACTTGAAATACCAGAAGTCTACAAAGAGGCTGAAGTTTGGGCCAAAGTTTAAAAGAGATGTACAATTTGGATATATATAGAGAAGTACAGAGGGAATCATGGGAACAAAAACATAAATGTGAAAATGTGGACATGCTAGGTGTCAATAGCAAATGTTAAGTAGGTACATTTGGGACAGACTATCCAGTGGGTGATAAGGGGTACTTGGAGTCAAATTTGCAAAGGTAAGGTAATTTCAAAGTGTTTTTTTTTTTTTTTTTTAATTTCAGAACATAAAGAGTCATCAAGGACTAGCTAGAGGGTTTGGGCTTTCAGAAAGCAAATAGGGAGCTAATATCTAGAGAGGCCTTAGAGACCATAATGGTATCATTTGGAAGTATGAATTAGAGTGGAAAAAATAAAGGAAAAGATCAAAACACATTAGGTAGTTTTTTGGGGGAAAAAAAAAAAGCCAGGAGCAATAATGAGAAGTCGAATTAATCAATTCTATGCATACGAGTTTTGTTCTTGGATAGAAAGAAAACTCTAGCAGTACTATGGACCACGCCTAGAATTCAAGAGAGGCTGCATCCACAGATAAGAATACAATCCCCCCAGATTCAGTGTCTCCTGATAGTCCATAACGACATTCTTCAACCCTTACTTTTCTCAGATCAAACAATTTGGCAATTCTGTCTCAACATTATTGTGGTGTGTTCTTAAATTTAATCCAGACCTGACTTTACAGGGCAACAGCCTACTCACAGTTTAATCCAATAGCAGAATAAGGGTCACCACAAGCTTCCTTCAAATCCGATAGAATTCCAAAAACAGCTAATTTCTTCAGGATGTACAGTGGTGACAAACTATTTCTGACTATGACTCAAAGCAATTTTCATCATCTTTAAGCGCTTAGAAGCCTGAACCTGGCTTTTCCTTCATTTAATTGAAAGATACAGTACATATGTATTCATATACTGGTATAAAAGGATCAAAACAAATGAGTAAGGGTATTTTTTCATAAAATGCAGTGAAAGTATTTTTCCTTTTATCATCGAAGTATCTTAGTGGGCCTCATCTTTACATATAGCCAAAACAGCCATTGTCCCACATTAGAATCGAGGTAGGTTGACTTATTTTTTAAATGAAACATAAATCACATCCTCTGACCTCATGCGTTACAATATTCATATGTATCTGACAGAGCATTCAGCATATTGGCATTTAATTAATTTTGTCTTTTTTCTAGATTTTGGTCTTCTGAAAATTGGGAACTATAACATATCCTTTACTTTTGTTTTATTTGTTTTATTTTCTGATCCAGTGCCTAATGAATACCTAGCAGACAATGGGGATTATCAGAAAATGTTTGATGAATAAATAAGTGGAATATTAGTTTGATTTTTTTCCCTCCATATTTTTTATACTTGTTTCTTCATTGAATTTGAACTACAGATTTTAATTATCTTATTTAGATGTACCTTTTATGAAAAATGGACTCAAAACTATGTTAGGAAGAAAATGAGGTATGAATTATACATTACATATAAATGCTGATTCTCAAGACAATTTCACATATGAAAGGCTGAAAAATCAAGAACCTTTCCTATATAAAGGGGGTCAATTTTGTAACCTATCAGCAATGAGAATGGCATATTGAGACTTTACCAAAGAGGAGAATTCTGTTCATCTGGATGGGAGAAGTTGCTGTAAGTTCATTAATTTGTGGTGGTGTGTGTGTGTGTGTGTGTTTTTTTAAGTGACCCCATTTTTTTACTTTAATGCTACCTGTAGAGGAGAAAATCTCTAGTTAAAAAAAATGAATATTCTTTTATGGCGTCTGCGATGAATCTGATAAAGCTCTCAGTATCAGATTTCTCCCATCCAAGTACTAACCAGGCCCGACCCTGCTTAGCTTCCGAGATCAGACGAGATTGGGTGCGTTCAGGGTGGTATGGCCGTAGACTTAGTATCCGATTTCTCAATGAATCAATTACTAAAAAATCAGAAGATAATATTCACAACAATCATTTTACACTAGAATGACATAGGAGAGGAATGAGAGGAAATCTCCACAAATAATTTAAGAAGTAAAAAGATATTTTAAAAAAAGTTACATGTAGAAATACATATGAAGGAAAATGCTGTGTTACTTCTGGGAAAAAAATCTGAATATCTGAGAAAAAACTAAGGCCCTGGGAGTCATTTGACTGGTAAAATAATAAAATTGG
Source organism: Mustela erminea (assembly GCF_009829155.1). Lineage (NCBI taxonomy): Eukaryota > Metazoa > Chordata > Mammalia > Carnivora > Mustelidae > Mustela > Mustela erminea. The sequence goes on along the minus strand of NC_045617.1, from coordinate 104,175,198 downwards.
AAATAAAGGAGAGATACAAAGGAGAGGGGTCAGATCAGAATAATTGTAAGAAGGAAAGAAACAAGACTGATGGTTACTATATAAAGGAGGATAGTTATTATGATGAAGATAAATTCAAAGGTAATCCATTGCTAAATATGAGGACACAGAAAAGGAGACATTGGGAAGAAGTTTATTTATGTGATTAATAAAGAAGGATCAGGATCAATGAGAAAATGACCACAGGTAATAAATATACTATTTAGGAAATGTCACTTCTTTTTTCACCAAATGACTGGGAAATCTCAGCCTTTGCTAGATTTGACAAAACGACAATTTTCAAGCAAATCACAAAGCAAGAACAAAAATAAGGTAATTTAAAGTCTCCTTTTGGAAATCATTAGACAAATTCTCTGTGAATTCAGATGTATGGTATGCTCTGTCCTTTAACCCAGACCCTAATAGTTTATATATCCTACAGCTAAGATTTTAAAAAGTAGCTAGATTGTAAATATATCATATAGAAGTGATTACTTCTGTTTTGTTTGTTTTTGTATTTCCCATATACCCTGAAGACCTTTGAAAATTCTGCACTTGTAGACAAAGACGATTCAGTGGCTATTTGCCACGTGGTCACTCTTCCATGTGGGAGGTAAACTCCCACTAAAATTCCTACAGTGTGATAGCACAAGGCCTTCAGTGCTTAATTCCAAAAACATTCACTTCAAGTTTCAACACAAGAAGTGATGGTATGGCATGTTCTAAAAAATTCTTGTATCTTTTTCTGTGTCCTGAAAAATTATGCATGACCTCTAATTTGTAATGTGTCCATTAGGAAATACAGGAAACCAACCCACTAGTTTCCCAAAGGAGAAGAGGAATGTTGGATTTCCCTGTTACACTTTTACCACCTTTGTTATAAAGACAGAATCAGTTCACCTTGCCCTTTAGAAGCAGTGACCGGTCATTTCTAAAACTTTGATCTCTAATGTCACGTACTAAAACAGCAAGGTGAAGAGGGGTAGTGTCCACCAGACTTCCTTTTTAAACAAAATAGTAACTTTACCAGTAGAGGGCCGAGACACCACTGAAGGCAATGTAGTATAGGATTATTGCTCATTATTTTGAGTAGAAAAGAGCATAGATGAATGTTCTTTATCTATGCATTCATCTATGCTTCCCATCTCAGGCCTGCCCCATGCTTATTGCATCAAAATGTTCATTGTAGCAAGATATTCAGGTGATTACTAGGCACATTTAAGCTTGAGAAGCACTGTTATAATTTCTCTCTTCAACATCTGAATCATGACCTAGCAAAGTATACAAAAATCATTGATTTGGGTAGGAAGAGAGAAGGTATTCTCTCTTAATCTCTGCTGAAATGTCCCCAACATAACAGCATACTGAGATGGACAGACAGTAAATGCTCAATAAATATAATTCAATGCAACAAACCTTATATTCCCACCTACTCCAAGTCCTGATCTCACCCAAGGTTACTGAAGCTACTTACCAAAGAAAGGAATGATTCTTAGGAAACTTCTGTTGTTTACAAAATATTCATCTATCCTGTCTCCCCACTCTTGGATTATACATGGATATTCACAGAAACTCTTTATGATGCTGTCAAAGAACAATAAAAACACCCATTTGTTTAAGCTGTCTTATATCAAGATTTCACTGCATGTACTTATGTTTTAGGAGACATTATCTGAACTGCATTTATATCTGATTTTGTAAAACAGCATTTTAATGAGGTTGCATCTTTGTGAAAAGTATAAAGGAAGACATATACAAACAATAGGCAAGACAGTAACTGAAAACACCAGTTGAATAAAAATAGACGTTAAAAAATATTGTGATTCGTACCAGCATATTCAGACATGCAAATCAAAGAAACTTCATGTATACTGCATAAATCATGGCTGGAATTAACTTGTTCATCTATTAGTGTTTATAAAATCAAGCATTTTGATTAACAAATAACAAAAATAGTTTTTATCTGATGATTTAAATTTATTTAGATCTTTTTCCAGATATAAAGTTAAAGATTTCATCTTAAGGCATACTATTACACAAAAACTACTCTACCCTCCTTAAAAATGAGATAGTTATGTTTACCCATTTATTTTTAAATGAAATAATTTATTTCATTTTCTGACTTTTTCAAAAAGGCAATATTAATATTTCCATGGTATCATTCTAATTATGAAACTATCGATTTAAATAATTATATACATAAAATACTATGAAGAAATAATAAACCACAAATAATCATGCAAAAGTCAGCAACATTAAACATGTAAATGCTAGAAAACTAGAAGCCTCCGTAAATCAATTGAAAAGGTGATTCCAACCTAATAGATTAATTGCTAACCCATAAGCACTGATATACTGAGCATGGCCGCAGAATTGGAAGTTATGAAATGTTAGTTATTTCACTGAAGGATTTACGCTAACTTTTTAAAGTAAATTTTAGTTTGGATCAGATCCAAGAAGAACCCATACTTCAGTGAGGCAGAAGACTCTATCTCAAGAAAGAACTTCCCGTCCTCGAACGGCCCACTCTCACCCCTTGAATTTCCTCTCCTGAAAAATCTATGGCAAATACAGTTTTACTCTGAGCTTTTCAGAAATAAGTGATGATCTTATTGAAAAGTTAGGAAGTCAGAGATTCTTTAGAGGATTACTTTGTCCTCTAGAGAATTCTTGCAGTGTACACATATCCTTTGGGTGCTCAATATACATTTGTTAGAAGTTAGTATTATTGACTTGCTCTTAATAAGACTGAACACCACTAAATAACAGCTTAGAATTTAACAAGGACAACTCCATTTTCTTAGTCAGGTAGTTGAAATGTTATTGATTTTTTTGGTTTTCCTTGAGAAGATACACTGCTGAAAATATTCTTTATATATAAGCACTGTTAAATTGAAAACATTATACTAGAGGCACTCCCAGGGATTTACAAACCAGTATTTATACAAGGGTTTTTTGCTATATCTGATTGAAGTCAATTAATATTTATGGCGAAGCCTGCAAAAACAGTGATCAAATAACTTTTAAAAAATGACAATTCAGATGCATTAGAAATTGCCATACACATGTAATTCTTAAAGATTGTTGAAAGATAAGGGGAATGAAATTGGTTTTACTAGTCTGACAGTTCAAGAATCACCATAAAAGGAGAAAATTTAACATTTAAAAAGTACTACAGTCATTAAAAGAGTAAGTTTGACAAGAATAAGCACAAGGTAAGTAGAACAGACTAGAATAAAGTAAGGTATAGGAGCAACAGTATATGAGAACTGAGTATATCCTAAGATGTCATTTCAAATTATTTACTTAATAAATCATCTTGTCTAACAGTTTATGCAAGCAGATGTACACTAAAAAATATGGACAGTTTAAAGATATAATGTATGAAACAAAGCTATTAAAGTATAAAAAAATTACAATTAATTAAATATTAAATAGTTTTAAAAACTAGTCCTGAGATGAGAACAGGTTCCTAAGCAAGGAATGATGCCCAGAAGCCATTAAATATTCTAACAAATTTAACTTTCCAAAATTTAAAGCTAACATATGATAAAAAATTTAAAAAAATGTAAAGCATTGCACTGACAGAAAATATTTGCAATACATGTAACAAGTAGTTAATGTCCCAAACATACAAAACAAAACAAAACAAAACAAAAAACAAACCTTCCATTTACAAAGAACAAAAGAAAAATAGGGCAATAGAAAAAAAATGAGTCATGGATAAGAACAAATAACTCACAAATTCAAAATAATAACCAGTAGATTTTAAATAGGTGTTTACCTTACATCTAACTAAGGAAATGAAAATTATATTAAAATATCATACAACCATCAAAATTATTACTGGTTCATAAAGAAATCCACCAATGAATCGTAATTGAAAAAATACATTAATTCTTAGAAATAAGTACTTTTCTTCAGATGAGTGAATACACTAACTGTTCAATTATTATTATTATTTTTCAGATTGTATTTATTTGTCAGAGAAAGCACAAGCAGGGGCCACAGTAGGCAGAGGGAAAAGCAGGCTCCCTGCCTAGCTGAGAGCTGAATCCAGGATTTGGTCCCACAACCCTGTGATCGTGACCTGACCTGAAGGCAGATGCTTAACCATCTGAGCCATCCGGGTGTCTCTCAATTATTATCGTAATGTGTCTACCTATGTAAGAATAAAAAATTCTGGTCTTGTTATCAGTGGTTCCTTCTGAGAGGATTAGAAGAAAAGGATGAAGGAGAGAAATTAACTTCATTTTGTCTCTTAGAGGTAAGATTATGAGGAGATTTTCACTTTTTTGCTCATTTTCACATTCTGGAAATCCTGGAAATTAAATGTGTGTGTGTGTGTGTGTGTGTGTGTGTGTGTGTGTGTGTCTAGCAATGAAAATTAGTTTTCTTTGGGAAAAAACAATGTACTACGTCAAACAAAATTATGCCTTCTTAGTATGAACAGAACTGTCCACTTTTCAAGAAAGCTTATTGATTTGGCTTGAAAAGAAATATTAAATCCGAATATCCTTGTAATAAATTTTTCTTTTCCAGAGAAAGTATGTAAAAGATAATAAGCTGGGGCAGCTGGGTGGTTTGGGGCTCTACACTCAGCAGGGAGTCCACTTGAGAATCTCTCTCTCTCCTTCTCCCTCTGCTTCTTCTCCCGCTCATGTGCTCAACCTCTCTCTCTCCCCCCTACTACCCCCCTCTCTCAGATAAATAAAAAATAATAATAAAATAAAATAAATTACATTAAAATAAAATAATAAAATAAAATGCTAATAAGCTTTGTTGGTTCTTCTGCTGGGGATTTGGAAGCTAATTTCTTCAAGTCAGCCATGTGCTAGGTAACAGTGTATTAATGAAAGTATTAATGTAATGGAAAACAAAAACAGAACACAAAAATCACTTTTCTTGAACACAGTAGACGCCTATAAAAATAGATACCCCACTTTACAAGTAAGAATTTAAGGCCCTATACCTCTAATACAATCAGCTAATATAAACAGAACTATGATTTAAATTTTCAGCAACCCTAATTAATGTTCCTTTTCCCTTCTTTGGACCACATGTGTGTTATTGCATGTTTCTTGACATATTTCTTAAATATGGTTGAATGGCAAGCAGTATCCTTTTCCGGTTGTTCCTAGTTTGCCTTATGATGATGGTTCTCAAACTTCAGTGTGCATGAAAATCATCTGGAGGGCTTGTTAAAACACAGCCTGCTGGACCACATCCCCGGAGTTTGTGATTCAGCCAGTAAAGGGTGGGCCAAAACTGTTTCACTTTTCGTAAGTTCCAAGGGGAATGCTTATGCTACCGTTCTGAGGACCTCCCTTTGACAACCACTGTCTCATTGTGCGGCAGACACTGGGAAGCAAAAACTGTGTTTTCCAGATTCCCTAGCAGCTAAGGATCTGGATGTGATTCAGGTTCCATCAATTAGATGCCATCTCCTGGGATTTGGAGAATGAACAAATGGCAGAAGCTCATTTCACGTCCATTCTGGCTGTTTTCTGCTAGCAAGTGGGTGTAAAGAGAACTAGGGTTTTTCTACAGTAATATTCCTGTGTCCAGCTTCCTGCAGAGGTGGCAGCTGGGTACTGAGAGACCTTTGGAGTGGCAGTGGCAGCAGCAATAGCCCCCAAAGTGGCCCCATTTCAGCTTCCTATTCCCTAGAACACAGCATCAGCACTGGGATTCTCACTGGCACCTCAACTTCTGACTTGGCAGCAGTGGTAGCTCCCTGACCGGTGGGTTCCACGTGTTTGGGAGTCACTTTTAAAGGCCCAGCCTAATTCCAGCTTCTTCCAGCCCTTTCAGTGATTTCCTAAGCACATAATTATCTCTCTTCTTAAAATTCCTAAGGTGCTTTCTGTTCCCTCTAGTGACTCCTGACCCAATAGAAATGTAAAGATGTTAAGATAAGGTTCTAAAATAAGAATTTCTTCTGTGATTCAATCCTGCACAACCATGAGCAAATTACTCACTTAGTTTCTATAAATAGACATTTCTCAAACTAAAAATAGTTTACCATACTACCTAATAGAAATGCCAAAATATTTACAATAACAAAGGAAATTTCCCCAAACTTAACTATAATTGGGCAGCTCACTACTTCTTACAGAATACAGATTAGTCCTCAGATGATAAGACAACAGAACTGGAAGGGAGCCTAGAGGTTATCTATTCTAATTGCTCCTGCAGAAACTCCTGCCCTTGTACAGCAGAAAAGGACACTGAAATTCAGAAAACTTAAATGACAGCCTATACCCAAGTCCTGGACTTCAAATCTAATTCCTAACAGTTAATAGGTTAGTTGGGTTATCTAATTTACTGTTAGAAATAGTTAGCACCTTATATACCACAATGTGTACATTATCATCTTTTTATGCTGATGTGTTTCCCATACCTTAGTATATTCTATATTATAGTGTGAGGAAAAATGTGTTTTATCAATGTTTTATTATGAGAAGAGATTGCATGGTTAGTTATATGCACTTTATAGTTTGCGGCATTATAAGTCTCATCTCATAAACATTTTTAAATGATTCTTTTTTTTCCCCCTTTGAGTCTGTCCACAATCCTGTGGACATTAGTTACCATTTAGGGGCACCAGAATAAAATTCAGTATATATACTCTATCTACTCTGTAATCAAGACCTCAATGTGACTCACACCAAAAATTCTGTTGCGCTTCTGGAAAGAAAGCTCATAGTGATGCAAATTCATTTTTACACTATTTTATATATTTATGAAGAAAAAAGCTACCGTAAGTCTTTAGAACCCACCTAGAAAAAAACTCAGAAATACAAAAATTGTATGAGTCCATTGAATCAGTGTAGTTAATGTCTATAAGATACCCGTGGGCTCAGAAATTATGTGCTCAGGAGAGAAAGCATACTTCTAGAAATCAGGGCTTTGTTCTCCAGGAAACAGTAAAGGCAGTAATCAAAATGAAATAAAGGCACCCAATGAAGATTCCCATAGGTAAAACTGCTTCCTAAGTGGATGTTTGATTGCTCTCAGCTTCTCCTTTTATGTTCATCCTTCTACCACAAAGCCCATTCTCTGTGGCACTTCATAAGGTTGCTAATGATTTACTGTTGGAAGATGCAGGTGTCTAGAAGGGACATACACAGAAATAGTGCAATTTTTTTTTTAAATGTAGGAGTGTTGGACAGAAATAGATTTTAAAATTCTTATTCCATTACCTTTTTTTAAAAAAGAAGAATGCATTTCCCCTATATTCACTCTGGTTATCTTAAATCTATGTCTATTTTAATACCTGAGTATTATTAGTATGCGGATTACTATAAGCAAGTTGTAAAGAATACAGTTTACCTTAGTATGTTCTTATTTCACTTTCATCTTTTTCATTGCCCCATAGGTTCTCCCACAGGGTCACAATCAGGGATGCTGTTGTCATGGACTTTACTCAAAAATTAACCTCTCTCTCTTCTGGGCTCTATTAACACCCTCAACTATTCATTGTGGCTAATTTTACCTGCGTGTTAGAAGACAGGTCATCTAATAAACAACCCAGACTAAAGTATGAAAGACTAATGCCCCCCACATTTCCGTTTTAAAAGAAGTCAGTTACTAACTAAATGAGTTTCTAAATTGTGAAATTTTAATCTGATGGGCGAGACTGAAATTTTACTTCAAACGCAGTCTTCTTTTCTAATCTGATGGGGGAAAAAATTACCCAACCAACAGTGTATCTTATATATTGTGCTTCTCAAAAGTTATTTTTTGTTCAAAATATATAAACAAGAAAATATATCAGTTTCAAACGATAACAATTGGCAACCAACCGGAGTGGCAAGGACTTTGGTTGATGGCCAGCCATGCGCGGCAAGGACAATCATGATTCTAACACAGATCAATGTTCAATGATGATCCTAAATAATTTCTTCTATCCTGTATTTTAAGAGAAGAAATAGTAAAATGTAAGTACTTACGATATTGTCCCTAAATGGAAAAATCAAAGTTGAGCTCAACTTCCCTCCATCTGGTTTGTGAGGCTATGAACTCTAACACAGCTTCGTTCCCAGATTTCTGCTAGTGACTTTAGAGAAATGTGGCCCTTCAATCTCACAGTTACCGTATGTGAAGATGATGGCTTGGGGTTTTACTGTGCGGGGTATTTTCTTTCTCAAAATCAGAACTCATTTCTTTATAGAGGTCAGGATATTCACTAATGAATTCTTAGATAATATTCTTTAGGAATGTGGTGACGCTGTTAGTCAGCTAAGTCTAACAGGTCACCTACACCGAGTATTAAATACATTCTAAATATAGCCTGGACACAGCTAAGGTACTGCATACACTGGAGGTATTTAATGTACTTTAACATTCAAATGAAATGTGTGCAAGCCACAGGAGAGAATGTATTCACTGGCTTTTGAACGCTGCTAGCTCTCAGTTCTGCTCTACCCTGCTGGATCCTCTCTCTATCCAAGACTGCTGCTTTTCTCTGAGTCTTCGCAATCCTGAAAAGCACCCTTACGTATCCATCCCCCAAGTGGTGTGCCCCCGCTCAGACTGTCATTCAAGTTTCAGAAGTTACAAAGAGAGGGGCAAGGAAGAGCCAACCAAGAGTTTACGTGACCAAGAGCTTATTACGAGAAACCAGACATTCATGTGTATAAATCATCCTTCATCGATGCTCATTTACCATCCAACTGCAGAGCATTCTGGCTTTCTTTGGGCGGTTCGTCTACATTCTGCACCTTCCTTTCAGTGACCCTCTCCATCCCCTGCTTCCCCTTTCTTCACCTTCTGTTGGAAATTTGAGAAGTCTCATTTTATTATGAAGAGCAATTTAATGTTTGCTTGCCTTTCTTCTCAGCCCTCCCAGGTATGTCTAAGCCCCATTTTTCTCAAGCAATTGCCTCATTTAAGCATTTTGCCAAGCAAAAAAATGTCAACTTGAGGAAAATTATTCCATTCCTCTAAATTACAGATGCAAATACATTATCTATATTCTCTCTTCAAAACATGAGGATAAATATATTTCTAAATACATTTATTGACACAAATATGTATATTTAAACTGTAATAATTAAATTTGGTTTAGGTTTACTATAACAAGTTATTGTACACAAACCAAATAATACTTACTTAAACTTTTTTTATAAATTTACATACCCACAGGTTTGGCTGGTTCATTGCTGATAGAATCATCTTGTGTTAGTACAAAAATTATTAAGGATCTGTGTTCTGATCAGTATATCCATAAAAGCATATTTTGATGTTAATAGAGAACAATGCTTATTATGCCTTGAAATAGGTTCCTATCTATAAGAAAACCCAATAATTTTGAACTATTAGTGTATAATTAAATGTCATGCCCAACCAAGTGAGTTCTATCTAAAGTAGCAGTCAAGGGTAGATTCTGAAAATACTTTCAGTGTATGTTCTTCCCCACATAAGTGACGGACTGCCAAAGCAACATCCATTGCTTCTGTCTCTGTAGTGAATGGAAAAAAGTATATATCAAGTTACTGCGGGTAAGTATGAAAGTACATATTTTATCAGAAAAAGTTTTATACCATAAAACTTAGGGCCCCAAATCACAATGGAGATACTTAGAATCTTAATTATCCCTCTCGGCATTGATGATCACTTATCAATGCAAACATCAAAGAAAAAATTATTTTAATTAATGTGCATATTAAAGGGAGGAAGAAACTATGCTTTCATGACTGATGTTCTCTATAAGAATAATTGCCTCATTAACCTTATGGTATCAACTCTGCCTCATTATGAAGGTCAGATGAATGGATTTATGTATTTCTAAGTAGCAGAAAATTTTATACAAAATATTGAAAGTGCTACCACTCCATTTGTCAGAGAGATAAAATTTAAAGGGCAATCCTAAAAATTAAATAAAATAGTCATAGAGCCCTAATATATAAAATATACAATTGCTATTCCTTTATATTATTTGTGCAGAGTAAGTATGATGTGTCAGAATGGCTTTGTAAGTACACTCTTCAATAAACCAGCATAAACTACACACATTCTAGGAATAAAATATGATCAAAGCAGAAGTGTTTATATACAACTTTTAAAGTACAAGGGCACACGTCCTAAAAAAAGAGTTTAGAATGGTAAGACAAAATATAACCATCACTCTGATTATACAAAAATTAAGTAGTGTGCTATTTTTAGGACATCACCTCAAGTAGTGTCAGGACTCTTAACCTATGTTAGATGAACATATGAATATTGTTTCCCAAAATTTTTAGAGGAAATTATCCATTCCATTGATGTTAACTCTCTCTACAACAAATTGAGCATGAACAAGAAATTTTTTACTGTAACTGGACCCCTACTTTCATAGAAATTGCTCAAAGTTAAGGAAAAATGGATTGAGTTTAAAAAGGCTAAGATGCTAATTAATACCTTCTAGATTTTCAAAGGGCTGGAAAAGTAACAGATTCAAATACTAATATTTCTCATAATCTAAAATTCTGTAACAGCTTTATTCATTATAGTAAAACAGGACAAACATGTACTTCTGTTTGCTTCAAAATATTCTTGAACCTGAATGAAAAAGTACCTCCATATAGTTGGATGCTTTTTTAAAAATTTAAATAAATTTTTAATTTTAGAACAGTTTTTATAGGAAAGTTGCAAGGATAGTATAGAGTTCTCATATACTCTGTCTTTGGTTTTCCCTACTATTAACATCTTCTATTATATGGTACATTTGTCACAGCTAATGAGCAAACACTGATACATTATTATTAGCTGAAATCTACACTTTATTTAGATGTCATTACTTTCTCCCTAATGACCATTTTTTGTTCCAGGATCCCACTCAAGGACACTGAGTTGTCATGACTCAGTTGTCACTCACTTAGTCGTTATGTCTCCTTAGGCCTCTCCTAGCTGTGATATTTCTCAGACTTTCCTTGTGTTTGATGACCTTGGCAGTTTGGAGGAGTATTGTTTATATATTCTGTAGAAGGTCCCTTGAATTGGGTTTGTCTGATCCTTTTCTCGTGGTTAGAGTAGGGTTATGGGTTTGGAGTAGGAAGGTCACACAAGTAAAATGCCCTTCTCAACACATCCAGGGTATATGTAACCAACATGATTGTTAATGTTGACCTAAATTACATGACGGTGGTAATACCTGTCATCTTTCTCCACTTTCAAGCCTGGACAATTTTTAACAAATGTTAGTATGAGTTACAAGAGTTGAGTTTCCTTCTCTTGAAAAATAGGACATATACCCAGCTTTCCAATAAGGATTAGGACTATTTCCCCCCAGAAGTAAAAGTTGAGAAGTCTCCAACTCTTTTCCAACACTCCTATTCAAAACTCCTATTCTCCCTGAATTCTCTCTTGCTAACAGAATAGACTCTGTGGTACAAAGAAATTGATGGATGATCTTAAAACATGTCTTAAGACCAAGAACTAATTGAGACCCCATAGTGAAGGTTTTGAATCACACTAAATTGAATTTATTTTTTAAACTTGATTTTTTAAATAACTTCTGGATTTCAATATCATTTTTAGGTTAAAAGTCTTATGACACAAGTAGAATGTCTAACTTACAAATAGTAGAGAAACTGCAAGCTCCAAACACATCAATAAGAGAAAATAAACAGTGGGCCAGGAGGAAACCTAAGGGAAAGAATTATGGCAGGATGGGGAGGGTGATGATGTATGGGAGGGAAAGAGTTGTCAGAAATTTATTTGCAAATAGATCAAAGTCATAGTCTCACAAACACTAAAGTTCCCCAGCCTTTACTAAGTGAATTGAAGATTGCTTTTAACTTCTATTATTGCACTAGTTTAAAAGCTCCTCACATTCAGAGGCTTAAGAGTCTAGTAAGAGGAACAAGGAATGACTAAATAAATGCAAGGATCACAGGAAGACTTATTATACTCATCTGACAGGAGGAAGTAGGTCCAGAAAGGTTCCATAAAGGTGCTACGGAATAAATACATTTCAGAAAGAAAGATAAACTGGATTAAAGAGGAATATAATAAATCTTTTGAAAGAATTAGTTTCTCCAAAAACACCTTCTGATGTGTTGTCATTCTTAGGTGATATTTTACACACACACACACGACACTAGAATTTATACTTTTTATTAATACGCTCCATTGTGGTTTGTTGTGGAACTTGTATGTGTGTATATGGCATGTGTGTACTTCATTTGGAAAACATACCCCGCTATCTCTTAGCAGAAACAGAAGACAAACAACTCACAGCATACAAGGGATGGGGCAGTCTGATTTCTCCAATAACACAAAGCTAAAGTGGGTCAAATGTGACCTCAACTGAGATGACCTTACAGCTGTCTGCTGTTTCTCAAGTCAATAAAATGGGAAATACGATGAAAAGGATAGAAAAATATGAAAACTTTGTTGCCTTGGCCAGTTACTGACTGTAGGATAATCACATAAAAACCACAGAGACAAATAAAAGCTAAAATGGAAACCAGCAGATCATGTTGTAGCATATAATCTAATAAACACAGATTAAAGGTTAAGATCATAAACTCCTAAAACAAAGTGTGGGGGTTCAGATCCCACCTCTGCCACGTCCTACGTATATCACCTATCTGTTCCTCCATTCATCATATATAAAACAAGGATAATAATAGAACCTATCCCATATCCATCAGGTAGTTGTAAGACCACCTTTAAATAATTTAGTATTTGTGATTTATTTAAGAACAACTCTAACACGTAGTAAAATCACACAAGTGTTAACTGTCATCGTTATTTCTTGTCACAGTAAGGGTAGTACTCTACCACTGCTCTATGTAAGCCCTCCAGAATTAAATAAACCAAGTCTGAGTTCTTACCAACTATGTGTGACCCCAGGAAAGTCATTTATCCTCTCTGTTTCCTCAACTTTAAAATGGGACTTCTGAGGAGTAAATAAAACCATGTATATAAAATCCTTAAGACAATAGATGACACATTAAAGAGAACCAGTAATAGTGTTTGTTGTGATTATTAACATGCCATTAGCACTGGCCAAATAAAAAGTAGCAGGAAACCAAGTAAAGAAAAGCTGCTTTAATGGAAACTGATAAACCTTAGCACCAGCTATAAATGTAAATGACTTTGAAGAGTCCAAGAAACCTATGGAGAGAGGGTACCATGCTGCTACTTTTGAAGCCACAGCAAATGCGGTTATTGTTGTTATTAAAACATATTTTATGAGTTAATATTTTGCTTTGAAAGCAGAGCACTAGATTGTCTAGCAGGCTGGTGTTTCTAGATTTGTGGGATGTGGACTGATGCAAAAGAAAAATTAACCTACAGAAAATTATTTGTATACGCCATGCTCTGAACATTTCTGGGCAATAGTTGAGTGTTAATTATCACCAAAATTTTAAAAAAACTAAATTAGGTGAGGGAAAGAAACATCCTAGATGATTAGAAGTGACAATGCCTGATGCTCACGCAAGGCCAGTAATAGTGTTTGTTTCCAATAGCTAGATGAAATAAACTACATAGTTCATGGATTGTTGTGCAAAATACAGAGAAGGAACTAAACTCAGAAGAGGGGAATAAGTAGGCCCAGACAGAGAACTACACCATGCCCATCTAAGAAATCATAAAAACAAAAGACAAAATGATAAAATGGGTTCCAAATAATTTCCTTCTAGAAAAACTCAAGAACATTTAGTGGGGTACAAATATATTCAACAGAAACAGACAGAACAAATAGACAACAACAAGATAGTAGATTTACATATAGCCCATACACTGATCACATTAAATATAAATAATCTAAAGAACTCAACTAAAAGGCAGTTTGTCTGCTAGAACAAAAGAATAAGAACCAACTATATGCTGTATACATGAGACACACTTAAGTATAAAGATACAAATAGGTTAAAACTTAAATGGTGGAAAATAGGGGTGCCTGGGTGGCTTAGTCAGTTAAGCCACTAACTCTTGATTTTGGCTCAGGTCATGACCTCGGGGTTGTGGGATCAAGCCCAGTGTTGGGCTCCCCACTTACAGTCTCTATTATTTATGCATCTTAAATTTGATGAAAGACATGACTATAAATTTCTAAGAAGCTTAATGAACTCAATTAGGATGAATTCAAAGAAACCTACACTAAGACACATTACAGTCAAAATGTCCAAAGGCAGAATTTTGTAAGCAACAAGAGAAATATAACTAGTCACATACAAAGGATCCTCAATAAGATTACCCACAGATTTCTCATCAGAAATTATAGGCCAGTAGGTAGTATACTGCTATATTCAAAATGCTATAAGAAAAGACCTATGAACCAAGAATCCTACATTTGTCTTTCAAAAGTGAGGGAGAAATTAAGGATGAAGAATTCATTGCCACTAGACCTTCCCAGAAAGAAATGAAAGGACACTAGGCAATAACTGAAAGCCATATGAAGAAATAAAGGTCTTAGTAAAGGTTAAAGCATGGGAAATTATATAAACAAATACTATTGTAACAATAGTGTGTAACTATACTTTTTGTTTTCCATATAATTTAGCAGACAAATATATTTAAATAAAATAGTTTAAAAGCTACCATTATTATAACTACAGTTTTGAACTCCACATTTTGGCTAAATAAATAGGTATAAGGCCTGGACACATGCCAGTGAAGTGAAAGGTTTCAGGTAGTCTTGAAAAGCAGGGGAATTCCATTTGCTCACATTTATTCTTTTCTGCTCAAAATCAGTTTCATTGCTGATTGTGCTTCAAGAAAAGGTAAAGACTATCAATATATTTTCTAAAATGATTTTTTATAATTACAAACATATCATTCCACTATCACATTCCTTTGTCCTAATAACAGGGTGTCATTCTCATCTATATTTATATTGTTAGAAGGACAGGTTTGGGCTCCGGCATGCTTGGGTTCAAATTCTAACTGTGCTGTGGGCCAGATAAATTTGAACAGGCTGCTTCACCTCTCTGTGCCTCCGTCTTACATGCATCATTTTATTTATTTATTTTTAAGATCTTATTTATTTGACAGAGAGAGATGACAAGTAGGCAGAGAGGCAGGCAGAGAGAAAGGAAGGGAAGCAGGCTCCCTGCTGAGCAGAGAGCCTGATGCGGGGCTTGATCCCAGGGCCCTGAGATCATTACCTGAGCTGAAGGCAGAGGCTTTAACCCACTAAGCCACCCAGGCGCCCCTTACATGCATCATTTTAAAATCACAGTGTTCTTGCAGAGATTAAATAATGTATGTAAAACACTTAGACACAGTAAGTGTAAAATGTTAACTATTATTATTGAATAATACGTTATATTTTTAAAAGAACTTTTTGTATTATCATGTGTAGTACCTTTATATTTAAGGGAACATGATTTTTTTTTCTCCAGTTTCTCTCTTAATTAACAAAATAATGTTCATTCTACCTACCTAGAAAATGCAATAAATAATAAAATATGAAATAAATATGAAGGAATAAGATATGAAGAAAACAAAACCACCCAAAACTTCTAAAGACAATCACTATAAGTAGTTTTGTTTTTTCCTTTCTTTTTTTACATTCTGTGCATATTTTTGTCTCATTGAGATTATAATAAATTAAAACTATGTGATGGCAATACTCAAATTTTAGACTTCTGAGAGATGATCTATCAGTGTTATAGCTAATAATAAAGTCTAGGTCCTTTCATTTGAAGGGATATGTATTCTCCCTCATAACGATTCATTTTCAAATTGTAAGTGTAATAAAAAAGAATGCTTATGCTCTTATTTCCAATGGCTTCCTATCATTCTTCTGTCTTTATAAACTACCCATCTCAGTTGTTTTTTCCATTTCATGTACTCTTGATCCCTGCTTGAGCTCTGCATCATCAGTTAACCCAAGGCCACATATTCAGTGCCCCCAAAGTAGTCCTAGTGTTTTATAATCACCATACCACAAATAAAACAATGATCTCATCACCAAGATTATTAATATTATTTCTCATTTTTTTGTCTGCCCCTCATTCTTAGCAAAAATATTTTAAACCAAATTTCAAATATCATATTATTTCACTACTCATTTTAGTATACATTTCCAAAAAAAATAAATCTTCTCTCATATAGCTGTAATGCCATTATCATATATAACCAAATTAACATAATACCTTGGAAAGTAAAATACTCAGCTCATATTCAAATTTCTTTGACTAAAAAATGTGCTTCACATCCGACATATTTTTTTAATGGAGTATAATTGACACATGATATTATATTAGTTTTAGGTGTAAAACATAATGATTTGACAATTCTATATATTATGAAAAGCTCACTACCATAAGTGTATTTACCATCTGTCACCATACAAAGTTATTACATTATTGACTAGATTCCCTATGCTGTAATTTTTATTCCCATAACTCATTTATTTCCTAAGTGGAACTTTGTATCCCTTAACCCTTCACCTATTTCACCCATCCACATATCACCCTCCCCTCTGGCAGCCACCCAGCCACCAGTTTGTTCTCTGTATTTATGGGTCGGTTTCTGTTTTTCTTTCTTTTGTTTTTTAGACTCCACGTACAAGTGAAATCATATGGTATTTGCCTTTATCTACCTTATTTTACTTAGGGTAAGATCCTTCCATGTTTTTGAATTTTTCATTCTTTTTTATAGTTAAGTATTATTCCCCCATAAAATATATCACATAATTTGTATTCATTAATCCATCAATGGACATTTGGGTGGCTTCCAGATCTCAGTTATTGTCAATAATGTTGCAATCAACATAGGAGGGCACATATCTTTTCAAATTAATATTTTCACATTCTTCATATAAATATCCAGAAGTAGAATAACAGCATCACATGGTAACTCAATTTCTAATTTTTTCAGGAATCTCCATACGATTTCCATAATGGCTGCACTAACTTACGTTCCCATCAACAGTGCATAAGGTTTCCTTTTCTCTACATCCTTGCCAAAACTTGTTATTTCTACTCTTTTTGATACAAGCCATTCTGACTGCTGTGAGATGGTATTTCATTGTGGTTTTGATTTGCATTTCCCTGATTAGTGATGTTGAACATCATTTCATGTGTCTGTTAACCATTTGTATTCCTCTTTTAAAAAATGGTTGTTCAGGGTGTCATGGGGAAGATGCCAGAGTAGGAGTACCCTAGGCTCACCTGGCCCCACACATTCAACTAGATAACACTCACATCTGTGTAAAAAACAAACAAACAGAAAATGGGCTGAAGACTGCCAGAATAAACTCCACAACCAAATGTAATGAAGAGCCCACACAATGAGGGTGGAAGGGCAGAAATGTGACTGGGAACTAAACAGATTCTCAGTACTCTGGCAGGAGGAAGAGATACTAGGAGGGCATAGAGAAGGGAGAGAAACAGATCCTGAGGCCTGACAACACAAATATGGAAGACAAATCCCCATAACATTTACCTTTGAAAACCAGACAGGTTGAATTTCATGAGTTCTTACAACTAGTGGGATTTTAAAATCTGAATTTTAAAAAAATCAGCAGGGTCTGCTTTGGGGGAAATCCAAGAAGGCAAGAGGAAACAGAGTCTCTCACCCTTAAAGACACACACAACAAAGAGCCTGCAGAGATACAGCATAGAAGCAAGTTTGAAAGGTGCCTGGGACATACAGAAGGGGAAGTTAATTACTAGTCTTAGAGCATGTCCTAAAGGACAGAAATCACTGGGGTGCTCCCTTGGGAAGAATGGAACTAGCAGGTGCCATTTTCCTTCCCTGCCCTACCCTCTAGCACAAACACATAGCTACTTGCAGGTTTTGTTACCTAATTTGCCAGCACTGCCACCTTGCCCCCTTTCAGCTGTGCTATACTTCTGCCAATCCATCCTCCACACCCTGCCTCAGTCCTGGCACTGCAGGGCCTCTTGCACAAAGGAAGGGCAACATGAAGGGCAGCTAGCACCTCTGACCCCTCCTAATTGTGCTTCAAAGATTTGCCCTCTCCAATACATTTTTGTCCAGAGCCCATACAGGGTGATGCTGCAGGCCTAGCACTGAGCAGCCAGCCCCTACAGTGGCCAGCACAACTCCAAAGTGACTCTTGCCCTGGAAAGAAGGAATGAACAAGACACACTAGTCTGATAGAGACCCAGGAGTAGGCTGGAGACAGAAACTGGTCTGACTGCAGGCTACACCTACCAGTCAAAGCTTCTCAGAGAACAGCACAGGGAAAGCTCCTGCAGTTTAACGGTGCAGCATCTCGACAAACCCCTGGTCTAACTCAACTCAAGTCCAAGGCATTCCACAACGAGTTTGCTATATAACAGGGACCTAGCATTGCCCACAACAAAAACAACCGTGATGGCTGGACTGAAAGAGAATGTAAAAGGCACACAACAGCTGGGCACAAATAGCACATAGGTGACACCCTAAGGGGCCAGGTTCTGGTGAACATGGGACACTACACAGCGAGACACTATAGGACCTCTTCTTCATAATGCCATTACTTTCAAGTGCAAAAGACACATAGAAATAGACACACAGAGTTAGATAAAATGAGGAAACAGAGGAATAGTTCCCAGAGGAAAGACCAGGACAAAATCACAGCAAGAGACCAAAGCAAAATGGACATAAGCAATATGCCTGATAGAGAATTCAAAGTAATGATCATAAAGATACTCACTGGAATTGTGAAGAGTGGAGGACCTCAGTGAGACTTTTAACAGTGAGATAAAAAAATAACCAGAGATGAATAACACAATAAGTGAAATTTAAAATACAATGGATGGAATAAATACTAGATGAGACAAAACAAAAGAATGAATCAGCAACCTGGACAAAGGAATAATGAAAAGTAATCAAGCTGAACAGATGAGAAAAAAATAATTATGTAAAATGAGAATAGATTTAGGGAACTCAGTGACACCATTAAGTATAATAACAGTTACCTTGTAGGGATCCCAAAAAGAGAAGAGAAAGAAAAGTGTGCAGAACATGTATTTGAAGAAATTAAGCTGAAATATTCCTAAATCTGGGAAAGGAAACAGAAGTTCCGATGCAGAAGTCACAGAGAGCTAACAACAAAATCAGCCCACCGTGGTCAAAACCAAGACTCATAGTAATTAAGATGATAAAAAGAGAATTTTTAAAAACAGCAAAAGAAAAGAAGAGAGTTACATGTAAATGAAACCAAATAAGGCTTTCAGTTAATTTTTCATCAGAAAATTTTTCATTGGGCCAGAAGAGAGTGTCATGATATACTCAAACTGGTGGGGGGAAAAACATCCACACAAAAAGTACCCTAACAAACAAGGTTATCATTCAGAATAGAAAAAGAGTTCCCAAATAAACAAAAGTTAAAGGAATTCATGACCACTAAACCAGCCCAAAAAGAAATGTTAAAGGGAATTCTGAGTGAAAAGAAAGACCAAGAGCAAGAATAAGGAAAATAGAAAGCACAGAAGAAGTAAAAATAAGTATATCTGCAAAAATCAGTCAAGGGACTCACAAAATAAAAGGATGTAAAGTATAATACCGTATGCTTAAAAAGTGGGGAGGAGAGAAGTAAGAGTGGGTTCAAAATGAAGCAATTTAATATAGACCAATATATACAGAAGATGTTATATACAAGCTCAATGATGACCACAAAACAAAAACCAGTAATAGGTAAAAATAAACGAGAAAGGAATCCACGTATATCACTAAAGTAAGCCAACTTATTGTGAAAGAAGAGAGCAAGGGAAGAAAGGAACAGAGAAATACTATGAAAACAATCATAAAACAAGTAACAAAATAGCAATAAATACATACCTATCAATAATTACTTTGAATTTAATGGTCTAACCACTCCAATCAAGACATATGGTGACAGAATGCATAAAAAACAATGTATATGCTGCCTACAAGAGACTCGTTTCAGACCTAAAGACAGTGCATATTGAGAAAGAAGGGATAGAAAAGCATTTTTCATAGAAATGGATGTGAAAAGAAAGCAAGGGTAGCAACACTTATATTGTGCAAAATAGACTTTAAAGCAAAGACTGTGACAAGAAACAAAGAAGGAAACTTTACAATCATTCAGGGGACAATCCAACAAGAAGATACAGCAACTGTAAATACCTATGCATGGAACATGGGAGTACACAAATACTTAAAGTAGTTAATAGCAAACATAAAGGAAGTTATCAATAGTAATACAATAAGAGTAGGGGACTTTAGCACCTCAATAACATCAGTGGACAGATTATCCAAACAGAAAATCATAAAGAAACAATGGCTTTGAATGATACACTGGACCAGATAGACTAAAACAGATGTGTTTAGAACATTCCACCCTCAAACAGCAAAGTACACATTCTTTTCAAGTACACATGGAACATTCTCCAGAACAGACCACAGGTTAGGCCATAAAACAAGTCTGAACAAATTGAAAAATATCTAACTCATTCCATGCATCTACTCTGAACACAACACTATGAAACACTATCAACCACAAGAAAGAGCACAAATACATGGAGGTCAAGTAACACGTTATTGAACAATGTATGGGTCAGCCAAGAGATCAGAGAGGAAATAAAAACAAATACAGGGAAACCCTAAATAAATAAATAAATAAGAAAAGAAAAAGAAAACACAATGGCCTAAAATTTGGGGATGCAGAAAAAGCCATTCTAAGAGGAAAGTTTATAGCAATATAGGCCTAACTCAAAAAAACAAGTCAAAGATAACATAAACCACCTAACCTTATACCTAATGGAGCTAGAAAAAGAAAAACATACTAAACTCAAAGCCGGGTCTCCTGAGACAAGGGAAACAAAAGCCAAATAAACTATTGAGACTACATCAAAGTAAAAGCTTCTGCACAGCAAAAGAAACAATCAACGAAACTAAAAGGCAACCCACTGACTGAGAGAAGATATTTACAAATTACGTAACTGATAAAGGGTTAGTATCCAACATATAAAGAATTTATACACCTCATCACTCTAAAAACTCATTTAGAAATGGGTAGACGACATGTTCAGACATTCTCCAAAAAAGACATATAGATGGCTAACACATGCATAAAAAGATATTCGACATCACTCATTATCAGGGAAATGCAAACCAAAACTACGAGATATCACCTCATACTTGTCAGAATGGTTAAAATAAAAAACACAAGAAACAACAGGTGTTGGCAAGGATGTGGAGAAAAACCCTCATGCATCTTCATGAGAATGAAAACTGGCAGAGTCATGGTGACAAAAAGTATGGAGATTCCTCAAAAATTTAAAAATAGAAACAGCATATGATCCAGTAATTCCACTACCGGTTATTTACTGAAAGAAGACGAAAACACTAATTTGAAAGGAGATATATATCCCTATGTTTACTGAAGTATTATTTACAACAGCCAAATTATGGAAGCAGCCCAAGTGTCTACTGACTAATAAGAAAGATGAGGTGTATATATATATATGCAACTGAATATTACTTAGCCATAAAATGAATGAAATCTTGTCATTCACAGCAATATGGATAGAGCTAAAGGGTATAATTCTAAGCAAAATATATCAGTTAGAGAAAGACAAATACCATATGATTTCATTCATGGAATTTAAAAAACAAACAAACAAAAAAATGAGCATGGGAAAAAAGAGAGAAAGAGAGAGAGAAGCCAAAAAATGGACCCTTAACTACAGAGAACAAACTGGTAGTTACCAGAAGGAAGATGGGAGAAGGTGAAATAGGTGATAGGGATTAAAGAGTACACTTACCATGATGAGCACTGAGTAATGTATAGAACTGCTGAATCACCATATTGTTACACCTGAAACTAACATAACACTGTTAATCAACTACACTAAAATTAAGATTAAAAACCTTTTTTAAAAGGTAAAAAAAAAAAAAAATTAAAAGCCAGGGGAAAAAGGAAAAAGAAAAATGTCTATTCAGTTTGCCCATTTTTTAATTGGATTGTTTTTGTTTTCTGGTATAGAGTTGTATGAGTTCTTTGTTTATTTTGGATATTAACTCCTTATCAGATATATGATTTGTTAATATTTTCCAACATTCAGTAGGCTGCTTTTTCTATTTTGTTGATGGTTTCCTTTGTGTGCAAAAGCTTTTTATTTTGATGTAGCCCCAATAGTTTATTTTTGCTTTTGTTTCCTTTGCATGACGAGAGATGGCCCTACAGGGTGATGTCTAAGAGATTACTGTCTACATATTTTTAACAAGCTTTGTTGTTTCAGGCCTTTAATCATTTAGGTCTCTAATCCATTTTGAATTTATGTTTGTGTGTGGAGTGAGAAAATGGTAATTTCATCCTTTTGCATTTGGCTGTTCAGTTTTCCCAACACCATTTATTATATATATTTTCCCAATTGTGTATTCTTGCCTCCTTTGTTGTAGATTATTGCCCCTTTGTTGTAGATCACTTAACCATATAAGTGTGACTTTATTTCCAGTGCCTCTATTCTGTCCACTGATCTATGTGGCTTTTGGGGGGCCAGTACCATATTGTTTTGATTAATATAGCTTTGCACTATAGTTTGAAATCTGGGAGCATGATGCCTCAAGCTTTATTCTTTCTCAAGGGTGTTTTGACTTTTTGGGGTCTTTTGCGGTTACACACAAATTTTAGAATTATTTGTTCTAGCTCTATGAAAAATACTACTGGCATTTTGATAAAGATCACACTGAATCTATAGACTATTTTGGGTAATATGGACATTTTAACAATATTAATTGTTATAATCCATAAGCATGAAATATCTTTCCATTTATCTGTCTTTTTTTAGTTCTTTCATCAACATCTTACAGTTTTCAGAGTATACAACATTTTGATTATCACATTAATTTTGATTCCCAATTCACTTAAGGTCCTCACATTGCCATTAGAAACTATATCGGTTTATATCACTAGGAAGAACTAAGATGGTATTAAAATAGGATTAATTTGGTGTATTGTCAGTTTTAAAACTTCTTATCGGTTTATATCACTAGGAAGAACTAAGATGGTATTAAAATAGGATTAATTTGGTGTATTGTCAGTTTTAAAACTTCTTATTTTTCCTACCTCAAATCCCCACAAATAGGCTATGAGCACCCTGCTCAGGTGACCAAGAACGCCAGTGTAATAAGGCTGGCCCCTGCCATGAACTCCCCTTCTTTCCCTCTACTGACTATGACCTAATGACTTCAAATGCACCAATGAAATCCCTTCCTTTTTTTTTTTTTTTAGATTTTATTTATTTATTTGACAGAAAGAGAGAGAGAGAGCATAAGCAGGGGGAGTGGCAGGCAGAGGGAGAGGGAAAAGCAGACTCCCCAAAGAGCAAGGAGCCTGATGCAGTACTCGATCCCATGAGCCTGGGATCATGACCTGAGCTGAAGGCAGACGTTTAACGGACTGAGCTACCCCAGTGCCCCCAAATCCTGTTCTATTTTTTGCTATGTATTCTACCCCAACTCCTAATAAAGGCATTTGCTCACAAGTTCACCTTCTTCCCATTCCCTCTCCCTTTTCTCCCCACCTGCTTGGTTGAGCCTGGTCCCTCGGTGCTCCCCCTGCTCCCTGTGCAACCCCCTCTTAGTGGTGTGCGATGACTCTCTCTCTCTCTCTCTTTAGTACTATGTGTATGATAAACTTTTCCTGCACCTCTCCTGTGTCCCCTCTTGTGGTCACACCTGACTGAACATCTCATGAAAGAATACAAACCAGTACACTAAGAGTCCATTATTTATTAAGAATTAGAAAAAGAGAGAAAGTGCAATTAGACAGGAGGAGACGTACAGCCATGGTGCAACTGTAACAAAATTTCTGTCAGTCCAACAGAAAGCTCAGGAGCAAAGATTACTCTTTAGAGGCACCCTGTCTTGGCAAAAAAAAGGCCAGCCCTTGTACAACATTCTTGTTCAACTCAGTAGCCAGAGCACAGAGAAAAGCTGAGGCTATCCTACAGGAACTCACATCTGGAAGCTGTCAGCTAGCCACACTGCTCAAAGCTAGGCAACAGCACTTTCTTTAAGGGGGACCTAAGAGGTAGATCTCTGCCACAGTTGTATCTTTTAAGTCCTCTCTCTCTCTTTTTAATGTTACTGGCTTATTAAAGAACTGGGCCAAGGTTCCTATAGATTATCCTACATTATGATTTTGTGGTGTTCTTTAACTTGTTTTTATTCTTCATATTCCTAATAAACTCTAAGTTACTTATGAAGGCTTAGTTGGATTAAGGAAACATTTTTAATATAAATACTTCACAAGTGTTGCTTGAAACTCAGTTGTTATCTATCTGTTAGGAAACAAATCCCTCTACTATAAACTTACCCACCAACTTGATGGGTATTATATGATGAAGGATTTATTATTAAGAAATGCAAAATCAGTATGCTGGAAATAAAAATAAATAAATAAATAAAAGCAAAAAAAAAAAAGAAATGCAAAATCACAATTTTATAAATCTATCATTCCTTCTATTTATTATGGGATCTTCTATAAAGAATAACGTTCTCTTATCAATATGAACTACTTGGTTATCCTACAGTAGAAGTTATACAAGAAAAACAGAATTGTTTTCCTTTAAATTGCCAATTTTCAAAATAAGGAGTGTGTTCTAGTCAGTTCCTATGACCAGTGAGAAGTGGGTTTTATTTCATGGTTTTATTTATATTGCTTCTGCTTTTCTCTTTTTTGTGTCATATGAACTCATGGGTTTTGTTTTGACCCATATTTGAGAACAGAATTTCTGAATTACTGAATAAGAAGAGAGTGTTTAAGTATGAAAACCAAAACTTAGCCATTTGTTCTAAATTACTC
Source organism: Mustela erminea (assembly GCF_009829155.1). Taxonomy (NCBI): domain Eukaryota; kingdom Metazoa; phylum Chordata; class Mammalia; order Carnivora; family Mustelidae; genus Mustela; species Mustela erminea. The sequence continues at coordinate 104,150,450 of NC_045617.1, read as the reverse complement.
TCTACTGAAATTTTAAAGAAAGTAATGAACCCTTTCCCCTCAAAATTATGAAATACACAAAAAACCATTTAATTCTTTCCCTCATATTAAGATTAAAAAACCACTGTTCTAAATAATCTTCATTTTTTTAAGACAGTACATTCTTTTGGCTCTTATATACTATATGTCAAACCATGATGTTCCTCACTCCTCAAGAACCCTCTCCATCCTTTTGTATTTTTTTTTAACTTTTCATTTTGAAATGAATTCAGGTTCCGAAAACATTGCAAAAAATTAGTACGAAATATTCCAAATACTCTTCAGCCAATTTCCTTGGAACAAAGACTTGTGGCTATTTTGGAAAATGTGTCAAACTTGGGGAGAGAAGTCATTAATTAAGGATAGTGAAGTAAGAGATTGAAGAATCCTGGGTCTTGAACAACAGCGGAACCGCCGAAGCAGTTGAGTACTGTCTGCTTCTGTATTGCTTGTTAGTGAGAGAGAAATAAACCTCTATTTTGTATAGCCACTATTTTAGGCTTTCTCATATATGCAGGCCAAATGAATTCAACTGATACCTAAGTCTTCTTGTATCCCATCTTCAATCCTCTCAATCCCATAACATCCTCCAATATATTGTTTACTCCATATTCATATTTACCATGTTGAATTATCCATAATATTTCTAAGAAGGAATTATGTTCTGAAATATTGTTTCTGAATATACATACCAATAAGCAGACACTAAGACTTTTATACATACTTATGCAGTCTACACCCTTTCTAAACCCAATAGATATGTAATAAATTTACCTTGATTGTATGTAATCACTATCTCAAGGCCTCTTTGAACAAGAATACCTGTCTTTTGCCTTGAAATCAGTTGTGCTTTGACTATTCAGTAGCTCTCTATTTAATCAAAGTGCATCACAGATTCTCTATATTCTGTTAGTATCGGCTGATCATTACCACCAGGTATTAAGGTGAGCAGAATGGAAATTACTGAAAGTTAATAAGTAAATAAACTATGAATGAGAAATATCAAAATGATTTTCTCCTTGTCTCATGGCTGGCAAGTTATACCATCAGAACTAGAAATTAGGGTTTCTGGCTTCTGTTCCCTATTTCTACTATTTTAATAAATATCAGAATAAGCATCTACATATAATAAAGACCAATCTGGAATAGAAAAAAAATCTTGCATTTTAACACATAATGATTTCCAAGTCCTTTAAAACATCTTATTTCCAGTATTTCATATGTTATTTATTTGCACTATATCATATTCAATTCAAAATAAGTAGCAATGTTTTTAATATATATTAAGTGAGGCATCATCTCTATAACAGCAAAGAAATCACATCATCTTAATCTACATTCTGGATGTTTACTAAAGAGGAAGCCATATTATTTTTTATGTTTGCAGCCAAGTTGATTTTGTGATTTTCCTATTTTTACCAGTTAATTGTGACCAATATGATAATATTATTTACCCCATAGAAATTTTTTACATTATGAGTGCCACATAATTTTAGCAAAAACTACTGTGGCTTATATTTAATTTTTATTTCCAATTATAATTCATAAGTCATATATAACATTTAAAATAAATTCTATTTGGCTAATTTGCAAAAGGTGGTTAGTAAAGAGTCCAAAGTAAACTGTAATAGTCACATGACAGTGTTTTCACTAACATAAAAAAAGGTGTTTTTTTTTTATAACAAGACACATACCATATAATCAGGATATTCTGTAACTAAACCCAAATTTATATGTTTACTAGAACATAAGATAATTACTCCAGAATTGCCATGGAAATGAGGACATTTTAAGACCATCATCATTGAATCTTTATGACCATTTATGTTACAATCTCTCTATGTTTCAAATTTACTCAAATAGAAAAGTTGCTAGCCTTCTAAAATAATTCACAAATTTTTACAGTTATTACCTTGCATTAGTTCCCAGAAATGCAAAACTCATGCCTGCAAAGAATATTTCTAAGCATTTTTTTTCTCATTTACCATGTGCTTTGCAATGCAGTAACATTACTAGCATTTACAAATAGGAGCATATAATATAGAATACACATGACTTCCCTCTTTGGTGATTTTTCCTTATTTTTTTGGTCACATTGATCTACATGTAGCAAGACAGCTTGACTGAGAAATTAACTGTGTCTTTGTTTTCACTATTGTGATCTCAGCATGAAAAAAAAAATAATGTGAGAGGTTTGCCCATCTTCCTTCCTTGAAAATGAGGAGTCAGGGCTTTGGGTCTTAGAGATGAGTGTCCTCTGCCCTATAGTAGAGGAGTTTGTTTTCATAAATAGAGGATTCAGAAAGTACTGTGGATGAGAGAAGAGTAAGGGTATTAATGTTAACTGGTTGGAAGTTAACCTCCCTGAAGAAGGCTGGGTTCCTTGAAACCATTAGCATTTCATTCTTCATGCAGCATTCCAGAAGTGGGCACAGCCTCCAAACCATGTGTATGTCTGGCACTAAGCATCATTTTTGGAACCATAAAAGAAATCTCGTATCAAAATTAAACAAGGATAAAGTAGATGTTGCCATCAAAGAAATGTGCAATCAAATATATCATATAAACTGAGTACAGAAAGAAACAGACTGAGCCCACTAGAGTTGTACTATACAACATAGTAGCTAATACTCACATGTCCCAATTTAAATTTGAATTTATATGGATTAAAATTAAATTAAAAATTCAATTCCTCATTAACACTAGCCACACTTCCTGACTACATACATTACAAAGCTACACCAATCAAAACATTAAGGTACTGGCATAAAAACAGATATATAAAACAATGGAATAGACTTGAAAGCCCAGAAATAAACCCATGCATATATGGTCAGCTAATATTTAACAAGGGAGGCAAGAATTCTCAATGGGGAAAAGATAATCTCTTCAATAAGTGGTGTTGAATAAACTGGACACATGCCAAAAAATGAAATGGGACCCCTAGTTATAGCACCCACAAAAAGTTAACACAAAATGGATTAAAGAATTAAATAACAACACCCCAAATCATAAAAACTTCTAGAAGAAAACATAGGGTAAAATGTCCTTGATATTGGTCTTGGCAATAATTTCATGGATAAGATACCAAAAGCACAAGGAATAAAAGCCAAAATAAACAATTGGGTCACATCATACTAAAAAAACTTCAGCATCTCAAAAAGAAACAACCAATAAAATGTAAAGGGAACCTACAGAATTACAGAAAATATTTACAAACCACATATATGGTAAGTTGTTACTATCCAAAATATATAAGGACCCATACAACTCAATAACAAACAAACAAAAAACCAAAAAGGCCCTCAATTTAAAAGTAGGCAAAGGACATGAAAAGACGCTTTTGCAAAAAGGATACACAAATAGCCAACAAGTCCATGAAAAGATGCTTAACAGCACTAGTTAGCAGGGAAATGCAAATCAAAGCACAAGGAGGTATCACCTCAGAGCTGTCAGAATAGCTATTATCGAAAAGACAAGAGATAACAGGTGCTGACTGAGGATGTGGAGAAAAGAGAACCCCAGTACACTTTTGTAGGAATGTAAATTGGTGCAGCCACTATGGAAAACGCTATGGAGGTTTCTCAAAAAATTAAAAATAAAACCTGGAAACAACCTAAGTATCCTTTAACTGATTAAATATAATATAATATAATATAATATAATATAATATAATATAATAATAATATAATATAAATACATATATGCATTATGTATATAAATATCCATTTTTAGCCATAAAATAGAAAATCTTGGCCTTATGACAACACAGTTGAACCTAAAAGGCATTACATTAAGTGAAATAAGTCCTACCAAAAAAGCACAAATAATGTTTGACCTCACAAATATGTATAATCTTAAAAAATAAGAAACAAACAAAATAAACCTCCTATAAACAGAGTGGAGTGCAGACTGGTAATTGCCAGGAGTAGGAGCAAGAGTATATGGGAAAATGGGTGTGTAAGGTTTTATAGGCGAGATAAACATGACAACAGGAGAGGTAGGCGCCAGGCAAGATTTATTAAAGGCACTCTCCAGTGAAGTTTCAGGGCTCGGGAGAAGGGGAGCCAGGAAAGTCACTCCGGGAGGAGGTAGGCACTCTGCGGTGAGGTTCCTCCACTCCGGAAAGGGGGAGTCGAGGAAGTGGCACTGGGAGGGAGTTGGCGGGGGTCTTTTATGGGGCCAAAGTAGGGCATGGGTTCACATCCATATTTGGTGATCGGAAGGTATGGGGTGAGGACTCTTGATACTCCTGTTTCCCGCATAGGTATTGGGTTACTTATGGAGACATGACCTAATAGCCTAAACTCTCACCTTATGAAACCAAAAAAAAAAAAAAAAAGGAGGGGGGCATTGTAAATAAGCCTAAAGGAAAGAGAAAGGACATAAGATTAGAGGAGAAATTAAGGGAATAGGGGATAAAAGTTCAATAGAGAAAAATCAATGAAACTAAAAGCTAGTTCTTAAAAAGATCTACAATTTGAAAGGTTTTTAACTATACTCACCAAATAAAAAGGAAGAAAAGATTCAAATCACTAAAATCAGGAATAAGAGAGTAGACATTACTAGTGGACTTAAAGAAATAAAAAGAATTGAGAGGTAATCCTATGCACTACTGTATGCCAGTGAATTAAACAAACCAGATAAAATGGGAATATTCCTGGAAACAAACAAACTACCAAAACTGACTAAAAAAAAAAAAAAAAAGAGAGAGAGAGAGAGAGAGTAATCTGAGGAAATTTATATTAAGTAAACAGATTTAGTTAGTAATCAAAACACTTCCCCTAAAGGAAAGGCCAGGCCAAGATAGCTTAACTAATTAGTTCTACCAAACTTTAAAAATAATTAAACCTATCTTTCACAAACTCTTTTCAAAAATGGGAAGGGAAGATTTCCCAACTCATTCTATGATGCTGGTAGTATTACTCTAATACCAAAACCACAGAAAGACATCACAAGAAAGGAAAACTGTAGAACAATGTTCTGTTTGAATATAGCCACAAGACTTATCAACAAAATGCTAGCAAAGTAAATCAAGCAACAAAGAAAAAGGATTGTATTTGATGATCAAGTGGAATTTATAAGCAATTCAAGATCAGGTAAACATATTAAAATCAATCAATGTAATACAGCATATAAACAAAATAAAGGGGAAAAAAACCAACATGATCACCCATCAGCAGATGCAGAAAAGCAATGGATAAAATCCATACCTTTTATGATAAAAAATACTCTACAAAATAGGAATAGAGAGCACTTTCACAACCCGGTAGAAAGCATTTTTGTGAAAAACCCACAGCTATCAACATGCTTATTGGAGAAAGACTGGATATTTTTTCCTGAGATCAGGAACAAGACAAAGATGTCTCACTTGTACCACCTCTATGCAACATTGTACTAAAGATGATATTTAGGGCAATTGGACAAGAAAAAACAATAGAAGATATCCAAGATTGGAAGGGAAGAAATAAATTTTATTTATTTTCATATGACCACATCTTGAATAGAGAAACTTTAACAGAATATACAAAAATATTATTAGCACTAATAAACCAGTTCAGTAAGGTTGTGGGATAGGTATGCAAAAAACCCCACTGCAATTGTATACATTAGTCATGAACATTAAAGCTACAGTAATCAAGACAGTATGGTAAGGACATAAAGATAGATAAGTAGATGAAAGGAACAGAATATGGAGTTAAGAGATAAACCTACACATTTATGGCAAACTGACTTCTGACAAGGCTATCAAACCAATCCAATAGAGAAAGAAAAGTCTTTCAACAAACTATGCTGTAACAACTGGGTATCTCCGTGCAAAAGAATGAAATTGGATTCCTACCTCAAATCACATACAAAAATGAACTCAAAATGGACCAGAGACCTAAATATAAGGAATAAAAACTATAAAAAAATCCTAAAAGAAAATATAAGAGTAAATTTTTGTGACTTTGAATTAGGTAATACTTCTTAAAATATGATACCAAAAGTAAAAATGCAAAAAAAACTAGATAAATTAGACTTCATAAAAATTAAAAACTTCTATGCTTCAAAGGACACTACCAAGAAAGTACAAAGACAGCAGACAAAATTGGAGAAAATATTTACAAATAAAATAGAAAGTAGTTTGACAAATAAAAAACAGGCAAATAACCCAACTTTAAAATGAGCAGTGTGGTGATCATTTTGCAATATGTATAATTAGTGAACCACATTGTACATCTGAAAATAGGATGTTATATGTCAATTACACCTCAATTTTAAAAATGAGCAAAAAATATGAATAAACCTTTCTCCAAAGAAATGGAGAAATCAGAAATGGGGAAATCAGAAACCTCATATATTGCTGATAGACTTACAAAATAGTGTGGCCTCTTTGGAAAACAGTCTGGCAGTTCCTCAAAAAGTTAAAAAAAAAGAAAAAGAAAGATATACTATATAACCCAGCAAGTGAATTCTTACATATGTATCCAAGAAAATTGGAAAATATTCACAAAAACATTTGTACTCTAACGTTCATAGAAGAATTATTCATAATAGCCAAAAAGTAGAAATAATTAAAATGTCCATCAGTAGATGAATGGATAAACAAAAAGTAGAGTATCTATCTATATGATGAAATATCATTCAGCTGTGAAAAGGAATTAAATACTGGTACATGCTACAACATGGGACGAATCTTGAAAACACGGTTAAGTGAAAGAAACTGATCACAAAAGACTCCCTATTATATTTCATTTATATGAAATATCTGGAATATGTAAACCTATAGTGACAAAAAGTAGAGTAGTGGTTGCCAGTGTTTAGGGGATTGTGAAATGTGAATACTATTCCTATGGAGTTGTTTTGTTTTGATTTTGGAAGGATGAAAACATTACAAAATAAACATGGCAATAGATGAATATACTCAATATACTAAAAACCCCTGAGTTCTGTTTTAAAGGATTGAAATATAATTATGGTATATAAATTTATCTTAGTAAAATTTCTTATTAAAAAAACCTTAAGATCTACATGGAAAACTATGATGCACTATTGAGAGAAATTAGAAAAGATGTACCTAGATTGTGCACTATTATACATTCATGGATTGGAAAATGTCATTTTAAATGTGAGTGAACTATTTTCAAACATGTCTCTTGATTCAATACAGTCCCAATCAATTACAAGTTTATTCTTAAATTTTTTTAAGATTTTATTTATTTGAGAGTGGGGGGGGCAGAGGGAGAGGGAGAATCTCAAGCAGACTCCACACTGAGCACCCCTATTCTAAAATTTATGTAGAAATGCAAAACGCCAAGAAGAATAAGACATTTCTGTGGTAGAACACATTTTATATGTAGGTAGTCATATTTTACCAGATGTTTAACTTGAACATTATTTAACATTTTTTAAAACCATATTAATGGAGATATTCTTGCACTGACACTTAGATGAACAGAACTGCCCACTGTTGTAGGGGCTCCAGCCAACCACAGGACCCAATATTGCTTCCAAAGAAATGAAGTGGGGGGGGGTAACAGCAACCATAGATGTCAAACTGTACCTGGGAAAGGACACTTCTGGATCACACAGCAAGACCTCCAACTCCCTGCCAGCAAGCTGCACAGGCTCCCCAAGAGATGTCATTATCCTTACAATAACGTAATCCCTTATTTTATACTGTTAAAATTTTTGAACCTGAATTATCACATTAGGGCAGACTTTACAGGGATTCTTCAAAAGCACTTAGAAAGGAAATAATTATGGAGAGCGGAGTGAGGTCTAGTAGCTGGGAATGCAGTATGTGAGCATAGTTTCTGGTTACTGTAAGCATCTCCCAGAAGGCCTAGCCTTCTAACCTAATTTAAGCTGGAATGAGCTGCACCTCTGGGGATGCTTCATTCCCTTCAGCTATACATTCTCAAATTGTTGAAAACCCTCACAGTTCTAATACACAGGAGAAAAGGAGAAAATATTCCATCCTTATCCCGGGATCAGCCTTATATTTTATGTATCCTGCCTGAATGAATATTTATATACTGTAGTTTACATACTGTACTATGTCATACTTTACTGATTTCACTCAACCTCTCAGCTGGTCACAATAGCTTGTACTTCTATTCTTTCAAGTACTGTAAATCTATCCCGAACTTGACCTTAAGCCCTTGGTAACACTACATACTTCAATTCCTTTATTGGAAAATAGGCATAAAAGTATGTCGTACAAACTCTAACTATCACATGAGTATGTAAATACATCTCGTGAAGTATTTTCAACTACAAGGTAAGATTTCTATATTAGTTGGGCAACTGCTATAACAAATAAACCCTAAGCTTTCATTGACTTAAAATCATACAAGCGGATTTCTCATTTATGTAACAGACTGGACTGGGTTCAGTTGGTGAGGGGAGACAGTCTGCTGCAGTGATTCAGTGACCCCAGTTTCTGTTTCTGACATCAAAAAGAGGCTTCCTGAGTCCCCTCAGGCATTGGCATTTCCCTGGCAACACAACTAACTGAAAGGGAAACTGAAATATCGTTTTCTCACATGCCCAGGGAGAAGAAAAACCACTTTAATGATAGGCTAGCACCACAATATTAAAGCTATTCCCCGATCACCTTCGATATCCCATTTTATATACAACCACTGAATTTGCATTCAGGTCAATTCAGAGAATGGGAGCAAGCTAGTATGAATAAATTGAAAACCAAGGGGTAACTGCCTGCCATATAACTTAACTCAGGTAGTAAAAATGGAATCCTAATAAAGAAAGGTTGGAAGTTGTTATTTGTCAAGTGGTGGTAAGCGAGTTGGGGGTGAGGTAGGAAGAAGGAGTATATAGGCAGCCTGTGGATCACACTGTGGGATGGAAAAGAGCTACTGCAATACATTTTTGAAAAATATGTGAATAGTTTAAAGGATCAGTGAGCAAGTGAATGTAAAAGCAGCGAACTTCAAAAAAGCAAATAAAAAACTGAAAAACAAAGCTACAAGCCACTCTAAAACATAAAAACCACCAACAAAAAACTGTCTCTTCTTGCCAAGGGGTCTAGTTTTTTAAAATTTAATTTACATTCAATTAATTAACACATAGTGTATTATTAGTTTCAGAGGTAAAGTTCCATGATTCATCAGTTAGATATAACACCCACTGTTCATTACTTCATGTGCCCTCCATAATGTTCATCACCCAGTTACCCCATCCCCCACCCACCTCCCCTCCAGGAACCCTCAGTTTATGTCCTATGGTTAAGGTCTCTTTTGGTTTGTCTCCCTCTCTGATTTCATCTTGTTTTATTTTTCCCTCCCTTTCTCAATGCTCCTCTGTTTTGCTTCTTAAATTCCAAATTTAAGTGAAATCATATTATAATTATCTTTTTCTGATTGACTTATTCAGCTTAGCGTAATACCCTCTAGTTCCAGCCACATTGTTGTAAATGGCAAGAATTCATCTTGTTAAATGTCTGATAAATATTCCATGGTGTGTGTCTGTATATACATACACACAATATACACACCACATCTCCTTTACCCATTCATCTGTAAATGGACATCTTGGCTCTTTCCATAGTTTAGCTATTATAGACATTGCTTCTATAAACATTGGGGGGCAGGTGCCCCTTCAGATCACTACATTTCCATCTTTGGAGTAAATATCTAGTAGTACAATTGCTGGGTCAGAGGAAGCTCTTTTTTTTAAACTTTTTGAGGAACCTCCGTGCTGTTTTCCAGGGTGGCTTTACAAGCTTGCATTCCCCTACCAGCACTGTAAGAGGTTTCCCTTTCTCCACATCCTAGCCAACATTTGTTGTTTCCTAACTAGTTAATTTTAGCCATTCTGAGTGATGTGAGGTGAAATTTCATTGTGGTTCTTAATTTGTATTTCCCTGATGCCAAGTTATGTTAAGCATTTTTTCAAACGTCTGTTGGCCATTTGTATGTCTTCTCTGGAGAAATGTCTGTTTGTGTCTTTTGCCCATTTCTTTTCTGGATTATTTGTTCTTTGGGTGCTGAGTTTGATAAGTTCTACACAGATTTTAGATATTAATCCTTTATCTGACAAAACATTTGCAAATATCTTCTCCCGTTCTATTGGCTGTCTTTTTGTTTTGTCAACGGTCTCCTTTGCTGTAGAGAAGCTTTTTATCTTGATGAAGTCCCAATAGTTCATTTTTGCTTTTGTTTCCCATGCCTCTGGAGACATGTCTTGCAAGAAGTTGCTAAGGCTGAGGTCGAAGAGGTTGCTGCCTGTGTTGTCCTCTAGGATTTTGATGGATTCCTGGCTCACATCTATGTTTTTCATTCATTGTGGGTATTTTTGTGTATGGTGTAAGGAAATGGTCCAGTTTCATTTTTCTGCATCTGGCTGTCCAATTTTCCCAACACCATTTATTGAAGAGACTGTCTTTTTTCCACTGGACATTCTTTCCTGCTCTGTCGGAGATTAGTTGATCACAGAGTTGAGGGTCTTTTTCTGGGTTCTCTATTTCGTTCCATTGACTTATGTGTCTGTTTTTGTGCCAGTACCATACTTTCTTGATGATTACAGCTTTGTAACAGAGTTTCAAGTCTGGAATTATGATACCACCAGTTTTAGTTTTCTTTTTCAACTTTCCTTTAGCTATTTAGGGTCTTTTCTGGTTCCATACAGAGCATAGTTTTCCACCACAAAATCGGTCTTGATAAGCCACCTATTCTTGGAGTGAAGAAGGGAGGGGGGAGGGTGGAGAAGGGGGCAGGAACTGCTACCTTATGTCTAAAATATAACAAAGTAGTTTTCAAAAATTATCTTCAAAATCGTTTTGTTCAGGATATCATCCATGTGATAAGCTAATCATATTTTAATAAGGTATAACATATGGTAATGTTACCCTCATGTACTTCCTTTGGAAAGATGTTAAGTAGAAATTACATTCCATTATAAATCATAATTAAAATGTCTAGCATTTATTCTAAGCTTAATCAAAGGTAAGATAGTAAGTATACAGTGTTGTACCTTAAAACCAAGTTTATGGTATGCCAAAAAGGGAATGAAGTAAATGGGAGTCAGGTAACATGGGACCCAGTCCATTCTGAGGTTAAATAGTTGTATAAAACTGAATAATAGGGCGGTGCCTGGGTGGCTCAGTCATTAAGCGTCTGCCTTCGGCTCAGGTCATGATCCCAGGGTCCTGGGATGGAGCCCCGAATTGGGCTCCCTGTTCAGCAGGAAGCCTGCTTCTTCCTCTCCCGCTTTCCCTGCTTGTGTTCCCTCTCTCACTGTGTCTCTCTCTGTTAAATAAATTTTAAAAATCTTTAAAAAAAATCCTGAATAGGTCCTGGGATCGAGTCCCGCATCGGGTTCTCTGCTCCGCGGGGAGCCTGCTTCCTCCTCTCTCTCTCTCTGCCTGCCTCTCTGCCTACTTGTGATCTCTCTGTGTCAAATGAATAAATAAAATCTTTAAAAACAAACAAACAAACAAACAAACAAAAAACCCTGAATACTATGGGTGGGGGGATGGGACAACTGGGTGATGGACATTACAAAGGGCACATGTTGTGATGAGCAATGGGTGTTACACACAACTGTTGTTGAACAATACATCTGAAACTAATGATGTACTATGGATTGGCTAATTGAATTCAAATTTTTAAAAAACCTGAATAATACTTCCTCCAAAGTTCTCAGATTAATAAAATGAAGGAAAAAGAAACATCTCCTAAGTGCTTATAAAACATCAAGTACATTAATTACATAATCATATTAGGTATTTCAACATTTTCATATACTTATGATGACCTACATCCCTTTAACTTATCTCTGATTTCTGTAGTTTTATGTGCAATCACTGAAGACAAATGCCCATATCCTGTCCTTTGGAGCAGCATTTCTAGAAGATAGTCTGAACTCCTTTCAGAAGCCCATGGGAATTGACACCCTTTTACCTGGAATAATGAACTCCATAATAAATACTGTTGGTTCAACTTCCTTCTCAGTCTCATTTCCTTACATTTTTATTCCTATTCTCATATATGCTACCTGAATGTAAATTCTTGACTCGGGCTCTGCTTTTGAAGGAACCCACCCTAAAGCCAGTATATTTGAATAATTTCATCTAAGGAAAACTGAGATACAGTCCAAAGTCACACAGCCAATAAATGACAGAGGCATAATGGTACAATTAGTCTGCTATGATACAAATCTCGTGCATTGATGTGACACCACTGCAGATGATCACTGATTTTTTCAGTTCTAATAATGTCTGAATCTTTTCATATTTATATGCATCATTTTCTCTCCTTTGTATTATGTTTCAGTATTATCAAACATTTACTGAATGGCTCCCACCATTACAGGTAAAATGGCAGGGAAAAAAAACCAATACTATTTATATTCTAAATATGCTCACCATTTAAAACAGAAGACAGAGAATCTGACATTGAAAGCAAAAGCAACAAATGCAAAAATAAACAACTGACACTACACCACACTAAAATGCTACTGCACAGCAAAGGAAACCATTAATAAAATAAAAAGGCAATCTATTGAATAAGAGAAAATATTTGCAAATCATATATCTGATAAGGGGCTAATATCCAAAAATATATAGAGAACTCCTAAAATTTAATAAATAAAAAGGAATTTTATTTTTAAATGGGCAGAAGATCTGAATAGCCATTTTTCCAAAGAAGACATACAGAAGGGCAAAAAGTACATGGTGTTCAACATCACTAATCATCAAGGAAATGCAAATCAAAACCACAATGAGGTATCACTTCACATCTGTCAGAATGGCCATTATTAAAAACAAAACAAAACAAAATCAAGAAATCATTAAGTGTTGGCGTGGATGTGGAGAAAGAGAACACTTGTGCACAGTTTTTTGGGAATGTAAGTTGGTACAGCCACTGTGGAAAACAGTATAGAAATCCTCAAAACTTCTACATAAAATATCATAGGTATTTGGGTATTTATCTGAAGAAAATGCAAACACCAGTTCAAAAAGATATATGTACCCCTGTATTCACTGCAGTGTTATTTATAATACGCAAAATATGGAAATAACCTGTGTCCATTAATGAATGAATGGATAAAGAAGATGTAAGATATAAATATATAGATATGATAAAGAAGATGTGATGTATGTATCACATATTATATAAATAAGATGTGATATATATATATATCATATCGTATTATATATATATAATATGACATGTAAAAAGATGTGACATATATATAATGGAATATTAGTCACATAATAAAGCATGAAATCTTGTCATTTGTGACAACAAAGATGGACCTTGAGAGCATTATGCTAAGTGACATAAGGCAGACAGAGAAAGACAAATACTATTTGATCTCACATGTAGAATCTAAAAACAGAAACACAAAAAACCAAGCTCATAGATACGTAAGAACAGACTGGTGGTGGCCAAAGGCAGAGAGTGTGGAATGAAGAAAGGGGGTGAACAAACTCCAAAGATTGAAAATTTCAGGTCTATAATAAATCAAAGGGACCTAATGTGCAGCATGGTGACTACGGTTAATAAAATTGTGCTGCATATTTAAAAGCTGCTAAGAGAAATATCTTAAAAGTTCTCATCATAAGAAAAAAATTATAACTCTGTCTGGTGACAGATGTTAACTAGGCTTACTGTGGTGATCATTTCACAATGTATACAAAATTGAATCATTATGTTGTACACCTGAAACTAATATTATGTGATATGTCAATGACACCTCAATTTTTAAAAAAGGAAGACAGAAACACACACTAATATATTTGAATGTTCAGTAGCAATTTTGATGACCTATTAAAATATTTTTTCATTTATCTGCTGGGAAAAAGCCACTATTCTGAGTTTTCAGCATAAACAAAAGGCAACACATTCCCTATAAGCTGGGAGTAGATATCTTAACCTTTTCCCCTGATGTCAACAGCAAAAAAACTGATATTGGATATGAAATCCTCTGAGATTTACACCATGATTTAAACAATGACCTTGCCTCAACTATTATTTGTTCCATACTGAGAGATGAAAGGACAGAAGAGAAGTATCACCAACTGTATTTTATTTCAGGAAGCATGGTATTGGTAAAGTATCATTTTTAAAACACTCGAATCTTAATCACGTCCATCTTTTCACTGCCATAATCAGCCTGATGGTGTTGTTGGAAAGCCCATGTTATCATTTTCTGATATAGTGAAATAAAGCTACCCATCATCGGGATAATTTCTGATTCTAAAAGTACATGGCATTCAAGAACAGATCCTATTCATTTCAATGTTTCTCTATAATGTAAAATACTACATATATATGCTAATATTTATGAGTAGTTTTCAGCTGACCTTGTTGAGAAGAGAAAATAATAAGCTTGGGGGTATTTATTACCACAAGCCAAGAAAGGTAGTCTTAGATTTTTTGGTCTTAACACCATTGTGTGTAACTTAAACAAACTGCCCACTTATGGCATTCTTAAATCTATTTTCCAAATGGCTACATATTATTTTAATTTCTGGGCCATTTTCCCTCACATTTCTGCCTTGTTCTAGTCATCTCTGTCTTTCAAACAATTAGATACTGATCTTCATGTACTTATTATCATTTGGTAATTTTATGTGTTTCTTTGTCAAACTGTTGACTCCTTCTCACTGATCATTATTAAAGTCTGTGACAATATTTTTTTCATGGATAAAGTTCCAATGTCCCTCTATTTCTGGCTTCCTTGAAGTGGGCAACAGGCACAGGAATGCGGCTGCAGACAAGGAGAAGCTATTCATTAAAGAACCAAATGATACCTCCACGGGTTAATTTGTGAGAGGCTTTTATTCATTTTATCATCACCTGAGAAAATAACATTATCTTATATAGTGAACTCTTTCTGTTTTTCACATGTCTCTAATATGGAATTGAAGTGATAACTGGAACTGGAGCACATAAAAGACAACAATAATATGATGATATTCCCCTATTTTATTTATTTATATCCCCCACCAACTTCCAAAATGATTTCATGAACCTTACAATAAAAGTGGAATGTATACAGGATATTTAAAATAAGGATGAAAGACAAACCCAAACCCATATAGATATGGGAATATTTTCATGTACAAAGTAACAAAAATCGGTATGCCATATTCTTAATCTTCACCATCTAGAGAAACCTAAAAACTCCAAATAGATTCTGAAAGCCCATATTCCTACTAAAGTCAGATTACCACACATGACTAGCACAACTAACTGGTTAGCAATGGATCAGAATATAACTGCAGTCAGAAACTAATCTACCACAAAGAAACTCGGCGTTATTTGAGATCTACGGATTGAGAAACGGAAGCAAGTAATCTAAAAACAGACACAGCCAGGGAGAACTAAACTTGGGAGCAACCTACAAGAAAGCCCGCCCACCCAAAAAGGTGTATTCCCTTTCCCTTTCATGCAGATTGCTTGACATTTTCCTCTTAACACTTTATAGTAGCTGAAGTTCCAAAACAGAGGTTCACTGAGATGATTATGTACCACCTTTCAAATGCAAATAATTTAGAAGTGTTAAATTTTTTTAAAAAGTGTTAAATAATTATTAGTCATTCACACTGTCATCTCAACTGTTCACTTTTGTTCAAAACAGAAAGAATTCCATACATTCTCTAATGGAGACATGGAGCTAAAGGGTGGGAGTAGTAGCAGTAAAGTAGGGAGACTAGAGCCAAGTAATTTAGGAACATACCTGTTTCTCTTTCCTTGCCTCAACCCCACATACTACATCAGAGTAGTCCAGAGGGACCCCGACCATATCACTGTTTCTACTTTAAACAAAACCAAGATAAATGAAAAAATACATATCTACATAAAATAAGCCACTACTTCTTGGTATGAATTCAGGTCCTCTGTACTCTGGCCTCAAAAACCACCATCTTTAGGTATGGTGGTTTTGGTCACTGTTATCCTCTGTCACACACACTATAACAGTGATTCTCAAAATGTAGTCTTCAGATCAACACCACCAGCACAACTGAGGAATGCACTGGCAGTTCAAAGTCTCAGGCCCACCCCAGATGTACTAAATCAGAAATTCTGGAGGTGGAGCTCAGCCTTTAAACAAACTCTCCAGGTGATTCAGATGTAGCTGGTTTAAGACCCACTGCTCTACTCCATTCATTATTATCTAAATTCACTTTTCTTTCTTTGTCCTTGCTTTTACTAATGTTCTTTTCTCTGCCCTGAATTCAGTTTTTCCCCAACTTCTACCTGTTGAAACACTACCTTTCAAGGTCCCACTTAAATGCCAAGTCCTCCATGAAGTGTTTGCCTGAAAATGGAGCTCAATGATTACTGCAACGGAGGAAAATGTTTAATCAGTACTAGGCACATTCAGTTGATTGGCAGAACAACATTCTCTTCCCCAAAGGAGAAAATCCCAAATCTGTGCGTTATATATTATTTATAGAGGCAATCTTAAGATCCATGTTTTAAAAACTGCTTGTCTATCACAGAGTTTAACTTCCCCCAAGTATTGACTCTTTTTACTTTAGATTTGTTGTAGGCACACCCAAGTGTTATTCTTCACCATTCTGAAATCATTAGAATGGTGGTTCTCAAACTTCAGCCTTAATTAGAATCACCTAGTGAACTTATACCAAGACTAATCGCTGGGCCCCACTCCCAGAGTTTCTCTTGCAGAAACTCTTTTATAAGGCAGAGGGTTTACATTTCTAATGCTAATGCTCCTGGTCTAGGAAACTCACATTGAAAATAATTGTTATGGAATAAAACCTAATCAATCAGCATTTTCCGAACTGACCTAATCATATAACTCACCTAGACCTCTTCTAAACATATTAATTGCCCTTTTTTAGAGGATCGGACTGAGTTGGGCTTGAATCAAATCTCTGTGTGCTTAATAAGAGCCCCACATGATTATATAATCAGGCATGTTTGGAAAACAGTGTTGTGTGTAGCAGTAGAATATATGGTTTTCTACTACTGCCTTCATTTTTATAATAATGTTATTTACTTACATAATCATTGACAAAAGTATAGCTTTTAATTATATTTTATTACATTATTTTTTGTTATTTTATCATTTTTGTACTCTGATTTTTTTATCCCTTTAAGACCTGAAATATTTAATCCCCATGACTGAATACATCTCCCAACAAGGTAGATGTTTATGGGAGGTATACAAAGAGAAGTATTTTGGGATAGACTGTATGTTCAGAACTTTCACTCCTCCCAGATATCTTCATCTTATTTTTGACAATGAGGACACTAAGTTTCACTACAGAAGTAAAAAATTAAATGGTCCCGAAATTAGCAAAAGTTTCAATTACACACACACACACACACACACACACACACATACTCACTGACTAGATGATATTCAACAATTTCAAGGTACTGAGAGAAGGAACTAGATCTTTTCAGCATAATCATATCTTGGTCTGCTTCCTTCTCTGAAAGCTAGAATTACTAAATACACCCTTTCTCTAATAGGTACCCCTCATGTACTAAGATATACATCCAATCATACTTCCCTTGAGTTCTTCATTCTATGGGAATTGGTCTGTGGCAGTGCCCTCTAAATCCCTCACAGTTCATTTCACTGACTCTTGCTGCTACCACCCATGGACTGCTCACTCTACTTCTTGGGATAAAAAAATTTTCTTTCATCCTTCCTCAGCTTGGCTCCACAGTGAGGTATCCATTTTCTCTGAGGGTAAATAGTGGTAATATGTAAAATCCCACTCTAATTACCACTTTCATTTGCAAATATTGTTAATTGCTCAAAGGTAACAGAGTTAAGGTTTAATACATAGAATTAGAAGTTGTCTATATAGAAATACCAAAAGCAACACAAGTCCATTAAGGAATACACGAAAATACTATTCATTTATCAGTCAGCTCTCATCACGATGATTCTCTGTAACAAAGAACCGCAAAACTCAGTAGCTTAACACAAGAAGTATTTGTTTCTCCCTCACAGATCTATGGGCCAGCTTGAATTGGACAAGACTGGACTTTGTGTTCTGGGCTCCAGGTTTCAGATTAGACTCTGGTCTACTCCACATGCTATTTATTTGCCTAATACCAGTAGCCACCCAAACCATGCTCTTCTTAAAATAGAGCACAAAATTCAGGACACCTGAGTGGCTCAGTTAGTTAAGAAACTGCCTTCAGCTCAGGTCATGATCCTGGAGTCCCGGAATCGAGTCCCACATTGGGCTCCCTGCTCAGCAGGGAGTCTGTTTCTCCCTCTGACTTCTCCCTTTTCATTCTCTCTCTTTCAAATAAATAAATAAATAAATAAATAAATAAATAAATAAAAGATCTTTAGAAAAAAAAGGTGCAAAATTCAAGTCAAACTATAAAGGTAAACTTAAGACTGCTGCTGGTGACATATATTAACATTCCATTGGCCAAAACGAGGTACATGGCCAAGTACAACCTAAAGAATAATACTTTCTCTACTCCATTACAGCATCTCTAATATTTTGTCTGGTGATTGTCGTTCTTTCCTACTACAATCTATATGAGGATAGCAATGTCTGCTTTTCAATAGTAGCTATCACATAGCCTCTTAGGAACTCAAAAAATGCTCAGTAAATTAATAAATTAACAAGTACTACTATAAATACACACATTTACACAAATGTGATCACACTATCCACATTTTATCAAGGAAAAATGATTTTGATTGTAAGTAACCAAAAACATGACTAATAGTGGCATAAGGATATTTATTGTTTACTGAAGCAGTATGGAGACAGGTGCTCCAGGACCAATTTAGCAGCTCAACATGGTTCCAGAGACCACATTCTTTCTGTTTTGCCATCCTCCACATCTTGGTTTTTTGTTATCAGCTCAGTGGCTTCGTGGTCACAAGAAGGCAGCTCTAACTCCAACTATCAAATCCTTGCTCTGATAGTTAAAGCAGGAAACAGGATACATTATGGAGCTAAGAGAGGCCTTCTTCTCAGCCTCATCTCATCCTTTATCAAAAAGTGGAAACTCTTCCAGATTCCTCCATACTTCTCCTTTGATATATCCTGAGCCTGAATTTGGTCTACATCTACTCTTAGGGAAGGTCCAACCCACTTCTCTAAGTCTAAGTAAGATTCCATACCCAGTTCTAATATGTATGTGTAGGGCATGAGAGTTCTCACACCACCAAGAAATTCTCCAACACCAGTAATATTGTCAGAATATTACTCAGCCATTTAAAAAAGGGGGTTTGGGACACCTGGGTGGCTTAGTCAGTTACATGTCCAACTCTTGATTTCCGGTCAGATTGTGACTTCAGAGTTCAGACTAAGCCCCACAATGGGTTCCATGCTGGGTGTGGAGCCTGCTTAAGATTTGTTCTCTCCCTCTCTCTCTGCCCCATCCCCACAACTCCCAAACAACAAAAAAGAAAGAATGGTATCTTGTCATTTGCAATAACATGAATAACCCTAGATGGCATTATGCTAAATGAAATAAGTCAGAGAAAGATATTATACTGCATGGTTTCACTTATACATGCAAGCTAAAAAAGAAAGCAAATGAACAAACAAGAAACATTCTTAAGCACAGACATCTGGTTGTTGCCAGAGAAAAGGGGGGGGAGGGACATGGGCAAAATTGATAAAAGGGATTAAGAAGTACAGATTTTCAATTACAAAATAAGTCACAAGTATGAAAAGTACAGCATAGGGAATATAGTCAATAATATTGTAATAATGTTGTCTGGTGAGAGACAGTGACTACATTTATCATGGTGAGCACTAAGTAATGTGTAGAACTGTCAAATGAATATGCTACACACATGAACAAACGTAACATTGTAAAATATATTTCAATTGTTTTAAAGTTTTTAAAAATGGGGAAATATTCCCCATACTCCCATTAAGATAAAAAAAAAAACCACAAAAGTAATAAGTGTTGGTGAAGATGCAGAGAAATTGGAACCATTGTGTACTATTGATGGGAACATGAGATGGTATAGCCACTGTGAAAACATATGGTGGGGCACCTGAGTGGCTCTATCAGTTAAGCATCCACCTTCAGCTCAGGTCATGATCCTAGGGTCCTGGGATTGAGCCCCATTTCAGGCTCCTTGCTCAGCAGGGATCCTGCTTCTCCCTCTCTCTCTGCCTGCTGCTCTGCCTACTTGTGCATGCTCTCTCTGTCAAATAAGTAAATAAAATTTTTGGTGAGTGCTGTGAAGTGTGTAAACCTGGTGATTCACGGACCTGTACCCCTGGGGATAGAGTATTATGCCTCCATCAGAAAGGATGAATACCCAACTTTTGTAGCAACATGGACGGGACTGGAAGAGATTATGCTGAGTGAAATAAGTCAAGCAGAGAGAGTCAACTATCATATGGTTTCACTTATTTGTGGAGCATAACAAATAGCATGGAGGACATGGGGACTTAGAGTGGAGAAGGGAGTTGGGGGAAATTGGAAGGGGAAGTGAACCATGAGAGACTATGGACTCTGAAAAACAATCTGAGGGTTTTGAAGGGACGGGGGGTGGGAGGTTGGGGTACCAGGTGGTGGGTATTATAGAGGGCACGGATTGCATGGAGCACGGGGTGTGGTGCAAAAATAATGAATACTGTTATGCTGGAAATAAAAATAAATAAATTAATTAATTAATTAAAAAAAAATTCAAAAAAAAAAAAAAAGAAAATAAAATTTAAAAAGAAAAAAAAAAAAAAAAAAGAAAAACAATATGGCAGTTACTCATAAAATTAAAAATAAAATTACCATATGATCCGATAATTCTATTTCCAGGTATATATCCAAAAGAATTGAAAGCAGAGTCTCACAGAGGTATTTGTACATCCAAGTTCATAGAGGAACTATTCACAATAACCAAACAGAAGAACCAACTCAGTGTCCATTAACGATGAATGGATAAATAAAATACAGTGTACATATATGCAATGGAATATTATTTGGCCTTTTTAATTTTTTTAAAAGATTTTATTTGTTTATTTGACAGAGATCACAAGTAGGCAGAGAGGCAGGCAAAGAGAGAGGAGGAAGCGGGCTCCCTGCTGAGCAGAGAGCCCAATTTGGGGCTTGATACCAGGACTCTGGGATCCTGACCTGAGCTGAAGGCAGAGGCCTTAACCCACTGAGTCACCCAGGCGCCCCTTATTTAGCCTTTTTAGAAGGAATGACACATGCTACAACATGGATGGACCTTGAAGACATTATGCTAAGTGAAATAAGTCAGTCACAAAAGGGCAATTATGATATGATTCCACTCATATGAAGAATCTGGACTGGTCATATTCACAAAAACAGGAAGAATGGTGGTTGCCAGGGACTAGGGGAAGGGGGCATAAAGAGTTGTTATTATGGAGTTTGGGTTTTACAAGATGAAAAACCCAAGAAATAAAAGACAATGTTACATCAGTTTATATGTTCACCAACAGTTTATGAGAATTATTGTTTATACATACTCACCAGTATCAGGTATTATTATACTTTTTTCGAGTGTTTGCCAATCTGATAGGTTAAAAAAAAAGTACACTGTTGTTCTAATTTGCATTTGTTTAATTATAAATAACATTGAGCCTCTTTTAATAAAATTATAATTTTTCTATGAGTTGCTCGTTTTTTATTTTGCTGATTTTCTACCATGATGTCTGTGTTCTTACTAATATATACGAATTCTGAGATCATCATAGAAATTAGTCCTTTAACTATAATTTGGACATGCCAATTTCACTGTACCAACTTGGGAGGAAAACACCCCAGAGTTTGGGACCATCACAGAAGAGATATGTACAAGGAAAAAGCTTCAGGGGAATTGTCTAAGAGTCAAGGGTCTGCTGGATGGAAACATCAAGGGGCTGAAGTAACAGAAACAAAATTTCTACCAAGTACTGCATAGAAATGACTCAGATTATATTGATCCACCAGGCAAAATTATGATAGACAAATATGACCTTGGAAAACAAACTCAGGGATTATAGTGTTGCTTACCTTTGAATGTTCTACTTTGTCTACTATTCGAATACATTTAATTGTTTGCTCATATAAACAGGTTTAAGAGCAGACAGGAGAGGCCTCTCAATGTGGTACCACTGGTGGAGGCAAAATGTGCCATTTCTATACGAGGAAATGCCCTTGAAATAGCAGGATTTACCGACTCGAAACATTTGCTTTGACAAAACATTTTAAAGATTAGGCCTGTTATAAAACTAATGACCACATCCATATGTATCAGTCAGTTCCTTTCCCCAAACTGTTTTTTCTTGTACTTGGCTGGAGCAGGAGTACTGCTAATGAATTGCACAATAGGAGACCTTACTTAATTCATTATATGGACTCTTAATATGGTTGTAATAGGCAGAACAGTCATCATAATTATAGACATATAAGGTGTACAAGCAATGATACACTGATTACCTATGCAAATTCATGTAAACTACTAGAGAATGATCTGATTAAGTGTGCACGCATGCAAGACTAACTGAAGAAAAATCTTGTCCAGCTATTCAAAAGCCTTAGCAAATGGTTTCAGTTTATAAAATAAAGCTAAGTAGTTTTTCTAGGAAGAAAATCCATATGATGAAACCTGCTTATCATATGTACTTTGTGTATGTTCTGGTATATAATGCCTACTGTGTTAATTTATACCAGAACAATTTTTTAAAAAAAATTTAGTAGTGACCAAGCCATGATTAGAATCTTGGTTATCCCACTCCAAAGTTTAAGCTCTTAAATATTGGAGGAAGTTAATATCTGACTGGCTCCTAAAAGAGTGAGAACACTGCCCTTAGTGGTCTTCCTTCTAATCTCCATCAATATATGTACATGACTATCTTCTACATTCATGGGAATATTTATGTCCATGGCTGTTACACTATAAACAATGGTGGGAGAAGAAACAAAGATCAGCCAATGTAATCAGAAGATCATGAATGAATGACTTTCAGCTCCTATTATTATAAACCAAACATGACTCAAATGCACCCTGAAAGCCTAGTAGTTCTTAGCTTCAGAAATAAAGAGTGCCTGAAGTCTGGGTTTCACAGCTCTGCGGTAGCTAGCCTCCGTTTCAAACAATACTATCCCACTAAAAAGTGATCATTCTGGAAGTGAAAACAGATATTTTACAAAGCAAATAGCTGGAGAAATCTGTATGCCTTATGTTTTTAGATTGTGAATCTATATAAATTTCAAAGGGAAAAGTTTTCACTACAATATTTAAATAATTTCAATAAAGTGTACACATTTGTGAATGAAGTAAAATGGCATGGTCTCTCCTATTAATTTGTTTTGAGCTGAAGAGTTTAGAATGTGGCTAAAACACTCAGATTATTTATAATCCTGAATATAGGTAACTAATAAAGTAGGCTTCCAAGTCCAGTGGTTCTCTTAAGATTCCTCATCTACTGCTACCTGCTTAAGCAAGGTTATTCTGTACATGCTCACTATATGCTGTCAATTCCCAACATAAGATCAACATGTACAAAACCCCAATCCAAGAATGCAATATTTGCAAAGATAGGTAAATAACAGACACATGTCCTTCAATTACTCAATTTTATAATTGTGATGGTCTTTTACAAAGTGGTCGAAGAAAGCACTAAAAAGAAGAAAGAGAAGACACACCCATTTAGGGCCAGGTATTTCTAAACACTACATTAAGCACTTAACATGGGTTATTTCATTTACCTCTCCCACAACTCTTTGAGTTAAACGTGAACTTTCCATTTTTAAGACACTGAAACTGACAGATTTTAATTAACAAGTCCCATCTTCCACAGGTGGGATTCAGACTCTGGTCTGATTGGCTCTGCACAAAAAGATGAAAGAGCATTCCATGCTCATGGATCAGAAGAATAACCATTGTTAAAATGTCTATACTGCCCAGAGCAATCTATACTTTCAGTGCCATCCCAGTCAAAAGTCCACTGGCATTTTTCAAAGAGCTGGAACAAACAATCCTAAAATTTGTATGGAACCAGAAGAGACCCTGAATTGCTAAGGAAATGTTGAAAAAGAAAAAACAAAGCTGGAAGCATCATGTTGCCTAATTTCAAGGTTTAATACAAAGCTGTGATCATCAAGACAGCAAGGTACTAGCACAAAAGCAGATACATAGACCAGTGGAAGAGTAGAGAGCCTAGATATGGATCCTCAACTCTATGGTCAACAAATCATCAACAAAGCAGGAAAAAATGCCCAATGGAAAAAAAGATAGTCTCTTCAATAAATGGTGCTGGGAAAATTGGACAGCTAAGTATAGAAGAATGAAACTCAACCATTTTCTCACACCATACACAAAGATAAACTTGAAATGGATAAAAGACCTCAACATGAGGCAGGAATCTATCAAAATCCTAGAGGAGAACATGGGTAGTGACCTCTTCAACATCGGCCAGGGCAACTTCTTTCAAGACCTGTCCCCAAAGGCAAAGGAAACAAAAGTGAAAATGAACTTTTGGGACTTCATCAAGATCAAAAGCTTCTGCACAGCAAAGGAAACAGTCAACAAAACAGTCAACCCACAGAATGGGAGAAAATATTCACAAATAACACTACAGACAAAAGGTTGATATCCAAGATCTATAAAGAACTCCTCAAACTCAACACACACAAAACAGATAATCACATCAAAAAATGGCCAGAAGACACGAACAGACACTTCTCCAAAGAAGACATACAAATGGCTAACAGACACATGAAAAAATGTTCATCGTTATTATGTTGTTTTTCTCAAATAATCCTTCAGAATGAGGGGAGAAATGAACAGGTACCACTTCATAAATTTACAGAGTGAAACTTGCCACGTGTGCCAACTGAAACACACACAAAACTGAGAACCATTATGGATCCTCCTCTGTCAAACGAGTATGTCTTTCAGATTCAACCAAATTCTGAAGAATGGTAGTAGCTCTCTTCTGTGTTTACAGAATACTCATACCTTTTATTTTATAGAACTTCTAATATATTTCTGTTGGATTTTTAAATTTTATTTTCATTAATTTGTCCTGAATGCATGTACTACATCTTCTGGATCAGAGACAGATTTCTTTTCTCACAGCAAATAGCACTGGTGTAAGTCTTATCCCTGAGGTAAGGCCATGATGGTTAATTGCCAGATCACACACTAAATTTAGGTGGCATCTCTCTTGTCTTCTTGTATCTGAAGTTGTTTCTCAGCCTTTGTCTTTCACGATATTTTTCTGGCAAAAAAAAAAAAAAATTAATGATACTCTTTTCACTTTCAAAAGTGTCCCAACTTGGACAATACATTGTATGTCACCTTATAAGTTCTGAGAGAAAATATTCCATGAATATTGCCATGTTTCTGCTTGATTATTGCTTTCTGAGCAAAAGGCACCAGCGCCTGGAATAAAAGATGATTGAATAGCAACCCTAAAGACAGAAAAAAGATGTATCTTCCCAGATCCATTTGCTTACATTGCAGGATAGTAGATTGGTACCCTCTCTCCATCTTCTCAGAGAGGATTTGTTTACATTCCAGACCAAAGGTCTTCTTTCTCTTTCCAAAAGGGAGGATTGGCAGACACGCCAGCCACCCCAAATAAACTCCAAGTTTCATATTTCAGAATTCTTCTCCTGTGGTGCAAATCTGGCTCTTACCAAATGGCCTGCATAGACCAAGATGTCAGAACAGGACAAGATGTTTTATGAGTAAAAGTTCTGTTCTATGATCCAGAGGTCTCATGTTTCTGCTGTATTTTAACTTGTTAGCTTACAAGACCCCTCAAAATTTCATACTTAACAATCTGTCATTAAGCACTTAATTGAAATGTTAAGAGGGGCACCAAAGGAAAAGGCCTGGTCCTCTTAGACTGGATTTATAATTCAGTAAAGAAAACAAACCTAAATTAAAATACAAGGAGGAAAAATGCAGTATATGCTATGGTCAAAAACTGGACTGTGGGAATATGCAGTGAATTATTATTTCTATTAACTAAATTTCACTATTGATTAATAAAAAGTCATGATGAGAAAGTAAAAATAAGTCAGGTCAATCTGTCTCACAGAAAAGATAATTTGTAGTGCACAGTATTTGATGGTCCAAAAACACATTTAGCTCAAACTTTTTAATTTTAATACCTGTACAAACTATTAGCCCTTATAATAAGTCAATTTGCATATAGTTATATACTTTACATTAATGAGCTGTTTACATATGATTTGAGAAATTTATATCCTTGATTTGTATGCAATGGCACAAATGCACAATGGCTGGGAAACAATCTGTATTTTAGGTTTAAAAGACACACATATTTCAAACAGTTGAGTCCCAGAAACATCTATATTTGGGGAAAAGAAATAATCTTACAGTGGAAGAAAATTAAACCATGGTTTCAGATAGGAGAGACTAATTAAAAATTTCATTACATTGAGGTTATATTGATGGACAAGGAAACGGTTTCATACATATACTGAGAGAGAAATGGATAATAAACTCAGAGAAGCAAGTTTAGCATAGAGCAACCAGAATAAAAACCATTGAAATAATAAAATCTGATGTGCATAAAATATTCTAATGCCAGTCTTGGATGAGATATTTATTACATTTCTCAGCTACAGAAAAATTAATGTTACAAACTCAATTTAAATACAATTATTATGAAATATCATTATAGAGATATTATATAAAGTTTTATAATTAAATTTTTTATAAAGGTAACATTGTACCACTGATAGTTCAAATGCAGATTACATAACCGTGATGGTTAATTTTATGTGTCAATTATATTGGGCCAAAGGATGCCCAGATGTCTTGTTACATATTATTGTAACCCGTGTGTTTGTGAGGGTGTTTCTAGAAAAGATCAGCATTTGAATTGGTGGGCTGAGTAAAGCAAATAGCTCTCCCCAGTGTGAACAGGCATCATCCAAACAATGAAAATAGAATAGAATCATGAAAAAATAGGGCTGAAACATCCAACATATGTATTTTTTTTAAGATTATTTATTTATTTATTTGGCAGAGAGAAAGAGAGAGAGGAAATAAAAAGCAGGGGGAATGGGAGAGGGAGCAGCAGGCTTCCCGCTGAGCAGGAAGCCCGATGTGGGGCTTGATCCCAGAATCCTGGGATCATAACCTGAGCTGAAGGCAGACACTTAATGACTAAGCCACTCAGATGCCCCATATATGGTTCTTGATGTAGGAAGATGTTGGGATTTGGAGCCAATGGCCAAGAAACAATTCTTGAGACATCTCTCGTGCAAAAAAGTGGTTTTATTAAAGCACAGGACAGGGCACCTGGGTGGTTCAGTAGGTTAAACCTCTGCCTTCTGCTCAGGTCATGGTCTCAGGGTCATGGGGTCAAGCTCACATTGGGCTATCTTCTCAGCAGGGAGCCTGCTTCCCCCTTTCTTTCTGCCTACCTTTCTGCCTACTTGTGATCTCTCTCTCTCTCTGTCAAAGAAATAAATAAAATCTTAAAAAAAAAAAAAAAAAAAAAAAGCATGGGACAGGACCCATGGGCAAAAAGAGCTGCATTGGGGTTGTGATAAGTGACTGTTACATACTTTCAAGTTGAGATGGGGTTAGGCATACCTCAAGCCTCCAAGGTATTTTGGAAACAAGGTTCCCAGGATCCTGAGGAGGCTAGCTATTATCGGAAAAAGGTCATTTATTACTGTTTAGTTAAAACTCAGACATGAGATTCTTCAGATGTCTGTCAGTGGGCCATATGCTTGGAGGATGATTGCCAACAAGTATCCAACGTGGGAGAGATAAAGGATGTTTCTAAAGAAATTTTTATATGTTAAAGTAGACTTACAGGATCCTGTGGGGTCAGGCTAAGATTGTTTCGTGCCCTTAGCAAAGCATTAACATCAAGGCAGTTGAGTTCCTAGAGGAACGTTGCTCTGCCTATTTCAAGGACGTGCCAAGGAGCTGTAGGTACTAAGGAAATTTGATTTTTCTCTTGCCTTTGTTTCCCACATCAGTTCTGATATGTTTCCTCACAAAATGTTAGGGCTTCACAGTATTATCTGTAATACTTTTTAGCTAATAAGTAATTTTTCAAAACTCCAGTTATCGTTTCCATTGAAATAAAATATCTGCCATAGGCAGAATGTCCTCTTAGGTAAATATACCTTCCAGGCTAACTTATCATGGGAAAAAAAAGATAAGTAATTTTTGTGACATAAATAGCTATTTAAATTCATGTTTTACTGGCACAATTCAATATTTTCTGGGTGATGATACCTGTTATATTTAGTCAATGACCTAAGTATAAGGGGAAAAAAAGAGTGAAACGTAATATCTTATGAAATGTTGATAAACCTTAATATCAATGGCAAGAAGATGATCAAAGGAAATTATGGATAAGGCCATTCCCCATTGTTTCTTCTACTAAAGCAGAGAAATTATTTCTCTGAAAGCAAAAGGTAATAGCTATGGAATATCAGAAAATGATAATCATTTATAAACCCAGAAAGGGGGTAAAAAGAAGTCGAAGAGCTGAAGGCAAGAGGGCAAGAAGAGAAAGGAGGGAAGTGATGGGTGGAGGGAGAGGAAAAGGGAGGAAGAAGGGAAGGAAAAAAGAGGGAAGGAATAAGGAAGGGGGGAAAGAGGAATGGAAAGAAGAAAGGAAAGAAAAAGGAGGAGGGAGAAAAGGAAGACAGAAGGACGGAGCATCTCCTGAATCTTCCATTACATTAAGGAAAGCTCTGTTTTCAAATTTTAAACCTGATCAGGACAGGTCCGTTCAGTTTTAGGTTGATGTTTGTTGTCTTACATATTCAATCCCATGTCCTTCCGGGCTGCCTACACGCCGCTACAACTTTTAGAAAGTCTTTCACGCTTACCTATTGCCTCCAGCCCCTTGTGCTCCAGCTGCACATCCAAGGAGTCTCACGGTGGAGGCTAAACATGTTTTCTTTTAAGAGTATGACAAGGAGAAATAGCAATGATGGGTAATTTGTCAAATGACACATAAATTAAAATAATAGAGAAAAATAATTTGGGGAGAGAGGTTTTTTTTTTCCTTCACAGTTTATATTATTACTGGGAATCAATGCTTATTTAATTATTTATTAAAGATTATTTATTTATTTAGAGAGCATGTATGAGAGAGTGTGAGCAGGAACAGAGAGAGGGAGAGAATCATAAGCAGACTCCACGCTGAGAACAGAGCCTAAAGAGGAGCTTAATTTCACAACCCTAACATTATGACATGAGCCAAAATCAAGTCAATCATGTGCTCAACTGACAGCCACCCATGCACCCCTCAATGCTCATTTTAAATGATATGGCATAAACCTATTTTACAATATTATCTACTTTTCTTTCCTTTTTTAAAGAATCAAATACCTTGGAAATATCTGCATTTATTCGATGATTCGTTCATTTAAAATGCATCCAGTCTTCTATCAAGTAGCTACCATACCAAGGCACCCTGCTCAGTAAAAGATGTACACAAAATTAAATGAGACTCATTGAATATAGTTTTTTAATTCATAAGAGTGTTATTAAAATACAGAGAAAGTAATCAGGCAGAGTCCAGTTTCTGTACTGCAGTAAAAATACTTATGAAAAAATCTTTTCATGCTTTGGCTAACTCTCCATTCAGGCTGAACAATGCACAAACCTCCACTAATAGTAAAAAATACTTACATAACATTTCTAAATGCTTTCTTCTGTATTAGCTAATTGAAATCACAAGAAACAGTAGATAGCAAAGGTCGTATTGCTGCTGTTTATAAATGAGGAAAATGAGACAAGTCTTATTTATTGTTTCAGAACACATAGAAAATCAACGGCAGAAACAAGATGAAAAGTCAGGCTCTCTTGAGTTTTTCCCATTTGTTTTTCCCACTACCCTACACTTTTATATATTTTTGTACATGCAAAATCTTTTGCACGGTTGCATGAAAAGACGGTAATAAATGACAAAATAAAGGCTAATTTTTTCCTTATAACTTAAGTGTTTAAAGAAGTCTTAGACAGGGGCACTGGGTGGTTCAGTGGGTTAGGCCTCTGCCTTCAGCTCAGGTCATGATCTCAAGGTCCTGAGATCGAGTGCCGCATGGGCCTCTCTGCTCAGCAGGGAGTCAGCTTCCCCCCCTTTCTCTGTCTGCTTCTCTGCCTACTTGTGATCTCTCTCTGTCAAATAAATAAAATAATCTTCTTTTAAGAAAAAAGAAGTCTTAGACATTCAAATATCCAATAAACATTAATGAACTAAAGTTGTATTAAGCCCACCTCCCTACCTGTCCTCTAGTGAGAATGTTAAGTGATTACATTCTTGTCCAAAGATCCAAGATGTATAACTGATCACTAAATAATTAAAACTATTATTTCTACTGTTTGCAGGACTATGTATGTATTAAGTAACTGTGATTGGTGATGTATGGTGGTTTGATCAAAGTCAAATAAATAATAAAGCAAGAACTTGAGTACATTTAAGATACAAAATATCAATTAAAAATAAGTATACATTAATAGTCCTTATTCATACCTGGTAATTGAATATGAATGTTTTAAATTTATCAAGGTCATATTAGTCAGAAAATAATAATTATTTCTGTCACTCACTTTTCATTCAGGTCCTTTCATAAATTATTACTCCAAAGTCATAATAGATCACTGATAGAATGTAGTGAACAATGAGAAACCTCAGCAAATGCATTTTTGTCAATTCTGTGCTGATATAAGGTAACATACACATTTTTCAATTAACACAGAGCACAAGCAGATTTTTTAAAATTTGGGATAGAGAAATTTAATAATAAACAGAAACAAATGAAAATTATATAGAACGGAAAGTCTCTATGTGAGCAGTGTGTGCCAAGAGAGCCAAAGAAGAAAAAGCAAAAACCTTAACTTCCCTTTACCTCTTTGTCTATTGTCTGTTTCAAAATTCCAAGGGATGACTGCCTTACACCTTCTGGAAGATGCGCTGATATGAAAACCTGTAGGATCCCAGGGCTACAGCCTGTCAGCCCTTGGATTTAAGTCAGCTGCAGGTTCTTCCCCGGGAGAATTAGCACAAGAATGACTTGACTTATGTATTTTCAATGGATGCAAATGTCAACCTTATCACCACGGAAGACATATGGTACCCAGTTCTGAAAGCTGAATTCCCTTTCATAATGAATTCAAATCTCCTGCTGGGATCGGAACTTGGTGCAGGGAAAGGCTGAGGTCAACGTGCCTAGAGGGTTGCTTCAGTGCCCCACGCAGTGCCTGGAGCTACCTGAAAATGTCAGTTTTTAGAACATGTTTCTGCAAGTTGCTTTTACAAAAGTGTGTAGCTACAATAAAAGCAGAGATTTTAAAAAGTCATTGAATTTTTTTGGGGGGGGGCAAAGAAAATCATATAATGCAGGGTCACTCGGTTAATGTGAAAGTGTCTTCTGCTTTTTTCCCAGATTTCCTTGAAATGTGCAGAGGAAAATTGCCAGTACATAAATTTTAGATAACATGAAATCACCATTGGATTTCAGCTGTCATACTTGGATAGCTGCTGGGGTTGTCTGGTTCTACAGAGGTGATAATCTGGCCTAAAGCTTTCTTCCTACACAGCCCACTGATGAACAAACTTGGTCAAAATCCCTACTTTTGCCCTGCGGTCCACCTAAACAGTTTTGTTCCAAAATTACAACTCCATTGTATCAGTTTGCTCAAGAGGCCATAACAAAACACCACCGGCTGGTGGCTTAAAAAAACAGAAATTTGTTTCTCACACTTCTGGAGGCAGAAAGTCCAAGATCAAGATGTCAGCAGGTTTGGTTTCTCCTGAGGCCTCAGTCCTTGGCTTGCAGAAGGCCATTTTTCTTGCTGTCTCCTCACGTGGTCTCTCTTCTGTATGTGCACATATATGGTGTCTCTCTGTATCTCGAATTTCTTCTTCTTACAAGGACACCAGTCTGATTGGATTAGGCCTAACCTAAGGGCCTCATTTTAACCTAATCACCTCTTTAAAGGCCCTAGGTCCCCAAACTGTCAAATTCTGAGGTACTAGGGATTAAAACCTCAAGATATGAATTTTGACAGGACACGAGACAGCATAACATGCATCATGTGACATTACAAACTGGTTCCTATTATAACGGATCCCATAGGCAACAGTCCTGCTCAATCTGCAGATTTGCGAATCCTGGTCCTGTTTGCATCCTGAGTATTAAGCAACTCAAAGATCCGGTTAGTGGCCCTTGCACTAGTTTCCTGGTACAATTATTTCCCCACTTTCTATATTTTTTCATCCAGGATTTTATTTTATTTTTAAAGATTTTATTTATTTATCCAACAGACAGAGATCACAGGCAGAGAGGCAGGCAGAGAGAGAGGAAGGGAAGCAGGCTCCCTGCTGAGCAGAGAGCCAGATGCGGGCCTCGATCCCAGGACCCTGAGATCATGACCTGAGCAGAAGGCAGCGGCTTAACCCACTAAGCCACCCAGGCACCCTCATCCAGGATTTTAATTTTAATATGCCTATCGCATAATAATCCTTAACTAGTAGATCATGCAGTATGGCAAAACTAGTCTGGGTTTATAGCCTAGCTCTCTACTCATTGCATACTGTGTGATTCTGGCAGGTTTCTATGTTCCAGTTTCCTCAAGTGTAAAATGGGTATAGTAACAATATATGTAATTCAGAGTTGTTCCTGGTAAATGAGTACAATAGTATGTAAATCTCTTTGCACCAGACACATTGTAAGCACCATGTAAGCGACTGTTACATGTAAGCTAATTTTATGTAACCGATTTATATGAGTTTTAAATGTCAAAATAAAGAAAGAAATTTCTGATGAGTGTAGACTTTCAGAATACTATCTAAAAGACTGTAAATGCATACTTGTGTCAAAAATTTGTTTAATCTTCTAGTTGATCCAATCTCACCTCTATTTCATAGCTACACTTGTTTTTTTTTATTTCCTTGTTTTCAGTGAAATTTCCTTGTTTTATTTCTGAATTTCCTTGTTTTATTTCTTCATTTAGGATAAATGTACTTTATCTCTCTTATCGCTAGAAGCCCCTTAGCTGCTTTTCTTCACCTCTCCAACCCTTTCTCCAAGGCTACTACAGAACTTGTCACCTAACTCAAACAATACTATATTAGCTATATTTGTATGGAAACACAAACTTGAGAATCACATGGCAATTACTCTCTTGGAGCCAGCAGGTTCGGTTCTTCCTGCCTGCTGCCTTATGGATGTTTAACTGTCAGGATCTATGATGATTTATATACTTTGAGATCTGTTTTTCATTTCACTTTGGGCTGCTCAGATCTGTGTCTGTGGAGATGATCTCCAGGCTTTGGTAGGATTTTCTTCTCTCAACATTGCTGATTTGAGCCTGTTTTCTCTATTACTGCAGCTGTGCTTCCTCCGTAAGGCAAGCAGCCCATACTTCATACTGTGATCTTCAGAATAAGACAGGGAATGCAACATATTCTGTGCAATTCCATCCTACACTCCTAATTAGAACCCTTGCCCATCCTCTCAAATGATAACCTTGTTTCTTGTTTCACCAAAAATAAAACGTCAGAAAAGGCCTTATCTTCCCAGCACCGAAACATCAGCCTGCATCTGTACCCAGGTCCTCTGTCTCTCTTCGGTTACAAGAAGCTATCACTGCTCCTGTCTACAAGATGACCCTTCCACAGGTGTACTGGATCCCAGCCAGCACCACCAACTCAAGGTCTTTGATCCTCTAACAATCTCCTTTTCCATATCATCATTTCTTCTGTCTCTATTGGCTCATTCTCATCAACAAATAAAACGTAAAGCCAAATATCCTTCCCTTCATTCCAAATCACTGCCCAGGGGTACTGTGTTGTTCCCCTGCTTCCCTCTGCAGTTAAATTCTTCTAAGGAATTATCTGTAATCCATGTTTCCACTTTCTCACTGACCATTTTCTCTGGAATCTACTGTATCAAGAATTTAGCCTTAACAAAACTCTGCAACTGACCCTCTGAAAGCAAACAGTGACCTCCCTGCTATCATCTCCAAAGTCAGTTCTCAGTTTTCTTCTGTAACTTCTCAGTAGCAGTGAACATGGCTGACCACTGCCCGTTCTTGGAACTTTCTTTGCTTGACTTGTGCAGCATAAACATCCTATAAATATCACAAGCTTTAGAGTCAGGCAAATATGAACACAATTTCTGGACTTCCACCCCGTACCTGTTAGACTTCAGCCAAATTATTAAAGCTCTCTGAGCTAGTATTTGTATTTCTGTTTAACAACAAGCCACCTGGGCACTCCATCAGTGTTTGTATTTCTGTAAAACAGGGATAATAATACCTCTCCTCCTGTAGGGTGTAATAAGTATTAAAGAGTATTAGAACACCTTGGCTTAATTTAGCACCACATCACAAATACTCAACAAATAATAAATATTAGCATTATTATTATTGCTTTATCTGATTCTTGTTTTCACACTTCTGCTTATGTCTTTACATCTGTGTAGTAAAAGTAGTGGTTTTCTCTCTAATTACCTTCACCTGTGGAAATCCTACCACTTTCTTAAGATCCCTTTTCAATACAGTCTCTTCCATGAAGGCTCCTTCTTATATGCTTCTGAAAGACAGTGATTCCTTTCGATAAGCCCTTAATTATGATCCCCACAGCTGTTATTCATGAACACATCTTCTTTCTCTTACTAGTTTTAAGTTTCCAGTAGGTAAAACCCGTCTGTAAAATAAATAAATTAAAACAAAAAAAATCCTCACAAGATTCATAATTTGGTAATGTCTCAAGTTTGGAAAATTTTGTAA
Source organism: Mustela erminea (assembly GCF_009829155.1). Classification (NCBI taxonomy): domain Eukaryota; kingdom Metazoa; phylum Chordata; class Mammalia; order Carnivora; family Mustelidae; genus Mustela; species Mustela erminea. Next base: position 104,115,740 of record NC_045617.1, on the reverse strand, counting down.
ACATTTGGCCAGTATCGTAATATTACATAACCAAGGACTATGAAAAAATTTTGAGCTTAAAAGCAAACTTTATCTCGGGGCACCTGGGTGGCTTAGTCAGTTAAGCAGCCGACTCTGATTTTAGCTCAGGTTGTGATCGCAGGACTCTGGGATGGAGCCCCACAATGGGCTCCGTGCTCAGCAGGGAGTCTGCTCGAAAATTCTCTCTATCCCTTTGCTTATCCCCCTGCTCATGTGCTACCACAAACGCATACACACTCCTTCTCTAAAATAAATAAATAAATCTTAAAAAAAAAAAAGCAAACTTTATCTGTAATTATGGGAAGCCAGTGCTCCCAGCAAAATTAAATACTTGAAAGGTCCACGTATGCCTGTAAAGACATCTTCATGTAAAGAAAGAGGCCATGAAGAGAAGAGAGACTGTGGAGGAGGAGAGACTACAAAGGATAAGGGAGAAAAGCAAGCCAATCCAGACTACCCCAGCTAAGGTACCAGCCATGTACATGAAGATGCCTTGGATCCTCCGGTCCCAGTCAAAAAATTCGGGCAGCACTACATGAAGCAGAAAACAAACCACTCCTCTCGAGGCCTACCCCAATTGCAGATTAAAAGTTTGTTGTTAACTGCCCAAGGCTTAGAAATAATGCTCTCAAAAGGAAATGATTCAAACTACTCTTCTGCAAAATCCTGTAGCATCACTTTCTATACTGTGTAGAACAAAATATCTCTCAGACTAAATTCTATGTAATATCCTTGAGAGGGATTTCTATGTCTTATTTATCTTTGCATTTCCCAGCCAGTATGATATTTTCTTGTATAGGACTCAATGAACACATCTGTCCCTGAGTGACTGGTTGGGTGGTCATATATGCCAATCACACATGCAAACTCTATACAGTTAGATAAGGAAAAGTCCCTCCTCACCCAAAGCGATCAATGTCCTTTTTGGCACCTTGGAGTATGCTGTATCAACCAGCTCAGCCCAAGGTGACGTTGAGGTATTCCTAACAGTATCGATATTTGCTACATAACAGCTTGAGCTGTTGAGATAAAATCAACCATTAGAATTCATTTATTTTTAGTTTACCTTCCGCAGATATATTTTAAAGTAAAATTGCTGTCCTGAAGTCCATTTTCCACTTTTTTACACATGCATTATCATTTTCCTATAGATTTTCAAGTATTTCACTGTGAAATAGATGTTTTTTTCTCCAAACATATGCATTCACAACAATGACGGCAGCAGCTCATGTTGGCTCCCAGGAGAGGTTTAGTATACCTCACAGCATGGAACTGGCCTTGTGGCATGAAGGGAATAAAATGGAGACTATACAGTGGAAGGAAGCAAGCAAAATATGGAGCAAACATGGGCAAGAAGGAAAAATACAGCACAAAGTTTCAGGGACGATAGCCCAACTCCTGGCTGACTATGAGCATCTGTCAGTAACGATGAGTCAGAGAAAAAGAGCAGGGGCATAGCTAAGGGAATGCGGTCAGAGAAGATATTCAGTGCCAGGTACCGTACGTCGTTAATTGGGTATATCAGTTACAAGCAGGGGAAAAGATGTGAAAAGCAGAAGCTGAACCCTGGCAAAAAGCTGTAGGATCCTCCTAAGTAAAGGCAGGTTAAAACTGGCCGCCGGGTGAGGGCATACTTGACAGATTGCTGTATTTTGGGGGACAGGGATAGGAGATCAAAATTTCAGCAAGCTAGCATTTTTTTAAACCCCCCAAATAACAAGTTTTTGTAAACTCCAGATCCCTCACCCCTTCCTCCATGAAAGAAGAGAATACTATTTTTGACTCAATTGGTGATGGTAATAATTACCACTTATTTTTGGTTACTATATCAATCCAACAGGGAAATAATATCTCTTTTTGTAGATGAAAAAACTGAGGTCATGAAAAAGACACTTAGTCATCCAGGATTTAAACACAGGTCTATTGACACCAAGCTTGAGCTCATGCCACAGTATTTCCATCCTCTGAGAACTTCCGTTACTCTGCAAGACCAGGCCCCAAGGTAGCGGAGCAAGGAAGCCTGCAAGAGGAGGATGACTATTCTTAACAGTTTTGTTGAACTGGAGGTAGGGATTGACACTTACATTAAGATCAAATATTTACACTGGAACAGAATGACACATACCACGCCTAAAATGATAGGCTCCGAATTTAAGAAAAGAGATAAAACTCTAACACTGTGCTAAGGAATAGCACAGAGGACTTTAGGAGAAGGGAGGGGAAAATGAAGGGGGGCAGAACCAGAGGGGGAGATGAACCATGAGAGACTATGGACTCCAGGAATCAAACTGAGGGTTTTAGAAGGAGGGGGTGGGGGGACAGATGAGCCCGGGGGTGGGTATTAAAGAGGGCATGTATTACATGGAGCACGGGTGTTATACGCAAACAATGAGTCATGGGACACTACATCGAAAAACTAATGTTGTACTGTATGGTGACTAACATAACATAATAAAAAAAAAAAGAACAACAAAAAAAGAAACTATAACACTGTGAATTTGAAAAACAGTTTCATCAGGAAACATGGCTGCCAAAAAATATATATATATACATGCTTATATACATACAAAGTAGCCACTTTTTACATCTTCTTATGACTACTTCTGGGTGTATGACTAGTAATGTGTGACAAAATTCTCTCTATAGATTCAATGATTGTGTCCCCACCAAATTCCTATTTTGAAGCCCTAACTCCCTATATGGCTGTATTTGAAAATAGGGACCCTAAGGAAACTATCAAACTTTAAAAGTCATAAGGGTGGAGGCCCTGATTTGAAGGATCAATACACTTAAAGGAGAGATACCAGAGACTTTACTCTTCCTATGTGTGAACAAAGAAGAGGTTACAAGAGCACAAAGCAAGATGACAGCCACCCATAAGCCAAAAGAAGAGACCCCAGAATGAAATTACCTTGCCAGCTCCTTTATTTTAAACTTGCCAGCCTCCAGAATGATGAAAAATAGATTTCTGTTGCTTAAGCTACCCAGTCTATGGTATTTTGTTAGAGGAGCTAAAGCTGACTCATATATGGTTCATGCCCAACAATAAGGAAGAAATTAACAAACTCGCTCAGTTAACACAAAGGTTCCTTGTGTACATAAAACTGCTAATTTTTAAGCTCCTATTTTGGATCTGGTTTGCAATATTATGAACAAATATCCTTAAAATGTGGATTTTTCTTCTCCAATTGACACAGTATGGCACTCCGAGCCGATAAACAGTGCTCATCTTCATTTCTTTTGACATATTCCTTTTCTTTCAGGAGCCAGTCAGATATTAACTTCCTCCAATATTTAAGAGCTTAAACTTTGGAGTGGGATAACCAAGATTCTAATCATGGCTTGGTCACTACTAGCATTGAGCAAGCTCCACAACTGAGCCAAGACTTGATTTCCCTGTCTTTAGAAAGGGACTAATGATACTGACCTCATATATTTGCACTGTTACCACTCCTTCTACTGCTACTAGTTCTATTACTGACACTATTGCTCCAACAAGAACAACCATATAATGCACTATATATCAAGGGTTTACTATGTGCTGGGCACTGGACTAATTGCTTTACCTACATGTCTACACTCTGACTAATCCAAATGCCAATTTTTCAAAGAGGTGGTATGTTGATCCTAATTGTACAGATGAAAAGGTTTAGAGGCTAAACGTCTTAAGTAATGCAAATGGTAAGTTCTGAAAAGCTAGGATAAAAACCAGGATTTGTAGCATTTTCAAAAAGTGTACTCTCAACCAGCAGACAACACTGCCTATAATAACGGAATCAGCTCGTGTATGTAAAGTGTTTGGTACAAAGCTGGGAAAGACTGGAACCTCCCTAAAGCATTCTTGGAGCTATTTTACCCACAGCGAAGCCTTTTCCGCCCTCCCCAGTCATTCACTGTTCTATGTTCTCCAAGTGAATATTGGTACATATGTTCATATCTTTATCTTTCTGTACAGATCTTTACTGATCACCTTTTTGTTAAAATTAAGTGTATATTCGCTTCTCTTAGACCATGGGCTACTAGAGAATAAGAAACCTTATTCAAGCCTGTTACAACCTCGTCCTCACTACCTCATTCCTCTATCCAGACAGAGTTGTCTTTCTCCTTTAAGACCGTACTTTGCTTTAAACATACATGGACTATAGCCCCTTTCACATCACAGCTACTCACATTGATGCCAGTCTTTACGTAAAGGCAAGACATTCATCATACTCATCTCTACACTGAAGTACCTCCCACATTGTAGGAACATAATACATATCAGTGAATGGATGAGTTGGTATGTGAATGAATGTTATTTTGATTTCCTGATTGTGTCTTTTCTCTTACATTTGTTCAATAGCAATAAGTTATAAAAGCTCTAATCTAAAATCCTAACCCATGGGTTAAAATATAAACTGGAAAGAGATCATCAATCAGTAGAAAATATTATTTATATAATTGTATCAACTTTTATTTTAGATCATTATATGTGAAATAGCAAACTCTGGAGGATACAACAAAAATACCTTTCATTTATACCACGCTTTTAATTTTCACAGTGATGCTGTGGGAAACAAAGTCTTGTTTCCCTTTGGCCTGTAAGTAAACTAAGGCTTAGAAAGAAGATGAAGTGATTTGCTGAAGGTCCCAGGGCTGGCAAGTGATGCAATTGGTCCCCAAGTCCAATTCCCGAATATGAAGTCTGGATTTCTGCATAAACTAGAGCTATCTTGATATATTACTTGGAAAATTTCTGAAAATCACCACCAAAATAAACTCATTAGGCTGAAAAGCTAAATAACTTGGGGGTGGGGAGGAAAAAGAAAGGAGGGTTTTGTTTTGTTTTGTTTTGTTTTTGTATATTCACTTAAGTTGTCCAGGTAAGATACTCAGATTTATAATTGTTTGAATGGCAGTTTCTTTTTCCATCCTGCCATGGGTCTAGGAAATGGATGCCCTGTGCTCTTCTTGGCTAACTCTGAAAGAAAAGAGATACAGAGGCTCCTTGGCCCCATGGGCTGTGCCTAGGTATAACTTGCTGTGCCCAGGGCAAGTCAGCAGTTACACATGACTACTTATTCTCCAACCTATATGGTGGTTACTTAATAATGGAAAAAATTATTGAAAACTGGTCTCCAACTGTGTATAAATTATCTGAAAAAAATTTAAAAATTAAAATAAAAAAACTCACCTCAGATTCTAATTTTGCATTAATGTTACTTCTAAAACAGCATTACAGTTAAACATATACCGAGAATAAGTCAGTCTTCAAAGGCATAATTTTTATTGAGTGGTAAACCTTATGGTCTACAGCTACTCTAGAACAAACCCACTCTGAAATCTGGTACCTAAAAAGAAATCATTTCTTAATTCCTGGAGTTAACTAATGCAGCTATTCTGACAATGCTATTTGAATATTTGAAAATGTATTATGGAGAACAATAACTCATTCCCCCATAAATTGTTGCCAAACAAATGAACCCAAAGGCCATTAATGCACCAGCTGTTGCAATTAACCAATACTTCTAACTTGCTGATCTGGCAATATGTAATAGAGGAGAGATATAGGCAGCTGGGAATAAATGTGGAAAGTATTATAGAGATAAAGCTCAATTTAAAAATCCAGGATAGTAGGGGGGAAAGCACCTTACACCATTATATAAGCAAACACAAACCATGCACACTTCATGATGACCAACAATGTTTACATCTGGAATTCAGAACAGCTGAGACCTGAAGATACACATGGGGTCTATTCTTGCCAAATCACAGTGGGTTTGCCATGTAAATCAGTGAAGGTGACTGTAATGTTTGGTGATGTTTCATTCCATGATGTTTCAAGCCATAAACCTGCTATACAGAAGCAGCATGTTTCTGCCTACGCTATGGTTCTTATCTTGGATCTCTCTCTAATGGGGTGCTCCCAGCCTGTATCTCCATGTAAAACAATCTGTTTAGCACTTCTGGGCTGCTAAGACCTGCTAAGCATGTATTGGATTTTGTTGTTATTGTTGTTGGGTATTGTATTTCTCCCCTTTGAACCCATGCTATGCTAAGAACTGCAGCTAAACCTACATGTGTAGAGATTAAAGCCAGGTCTGCTGTGGGCTTTTGAACATCAAATGGCCAGAGTTGTATAAGACTCAAGTAAATTGCATGGATCGTTTTTCCCCCTTCACGCTAGAAAACTGTACATTATCATTCTTGTGACTGTTTTCCTCCACTCTCCTGGTGATGCCAGATACCCATCAGAAGTGATAAACACTCTACCCAGAGATTATGTGTTCTAACCCATAGCAAAGGAGTAGTTGGGGCATAAGTATGGGAACAGAGAGGTAGAAGGAGCACTGACAGGACAGGGAAAGAGGGAAAATTTGAATTGACCAACTAAATCTTTTGAGAAAAGGTCACACACATATCCTGACAAACAAAGATTATTTGCAGAAACAGTTCTGCTCTGAATCCCAAAATCTGATTATAAGCATGATCCGAATTTGATACAGTTTCTCCATATTAAAGAAAATTTCCTGTGGAAATTGAACTTCTGTTGAAAAGAAAAAACCAATGCTAAAATGAAGCTGCTTCAGTAGAATAGGATTTACCACTTAGCTTCAAGAAGAGGAAGCCCAAGTAACAAAGCAATATAAGGAAGCCTCATTCTAACACAAGCTTTGGGACCTTGTAGCTGAACCACAGAATCAGTGAAGTTGCTTCTTAATGAGGTCCCTGATGTTATTAAACTTGAATCTGTGTCTCCTCTCAGAAAACTTCACATTCAGTTTCCCAGACAAAATTATATGAACAATATGTTGTTCCGTGTACAATGAATGCTCAATAAATGCTATTGACTTGTCAACTGAACAAAAAATGATTCCCTGTGAGTCCAACATAAGTCTAAAAATATGAAGGTAAAATATATTTTCCTATCATAGAAAATCCTGGAATTAGCACTAATTAGCACCAATTAGTAGGACACCAATTTGAAGTCACTGAATTAAAGTGCTTATAGCAATCAATTATTTTTGTAATATTTCTGAGACCTTCTTTTCTTTGTGTGCTCTAGATTTTCTAATCCTAGTTTTAGTCTTTCTAGTTTTCATATCATTCAGGGAGCAGAGAGCTCAGAAAATTCTTACTTCATCTATTCATCCACCCCTTGCTCTAGTCACTTACTTTGTGTCCATTTCTACACTTGAAGGGGGGATATTAGGTACTGTTCATCAGGTGTAGATCACATATCTACTCTGTATCACTACATCAGGTGTAGATCACATATCTACTCTGTGTCACTACTTCTACATTTTCTCTTTTGTCTCAGGAATGCACACAAGTCTCAGAACTAACTTTTTCCTTTATCCAAGGTTATAGGTTTGATATGCTTTTAACAAAATTCCATAGACCTGTTTGGATCTCAAGTCTGCAAGTGGACACTAACATGGCTACAGAATACAGCTATTGCTTTAGTTTCTTGGAGAGAAAAAAAAAGAAAGAAAAAGAAAAACTTGAAGAGATAGATGAAGGCAATCAAAAGAGGTCTTTTATTAGCTGCTCCCCATGCATATGTACTTAGCTAAAGCTGATTCCAACCCTCCATTAGAGAACAAAGGCCTATGTGATCAGGTTTTACAGATTATCCTTGAGAACACTGAGAAATAGTACACCTTATTCTCAGGAGCCCACAGTCACCAAGTTCTTGTGTATTCTTCATGGCCTCATTTCAAGTTTCCCAAATGCAATTAAGGTTATTGGAGTAGACAAGAACCATGTAGTCTGTCAGGTGGTTTCCTAACTTGATAAGGAAAGCCAGCCATTTGTCCTGGGACGCTTGCCCTCCTTTGCCAACTTTCATGAGCATTTGATGCAAGCATTTGTACCAGGCATTATCTCTGTGGCAATCAGTATTTAGGGCTATATTCGGCATAGTGGAAAAAAAAAAAAAAATAAGATCACCAATGCCCAGAAATATATCTGCCACAGATTTTAAAACTCTTCAAGAAATACTAAAGAATTATTTTTCCTACTGGAATCCTATTTTTATGTTAGTTAAACATATATTTTAATTAATTGAGGCCTAGACAAAAGAGATTTCCTTAAACTGCAGTACTACTACTGCAAAAACCATTATGTGGGTATGCTGGTGAATCACAAATTCCAGCTATTATGGGAAGAGCACTCTATTAAAGTCAGGCTATTTTCTCTATTCATCTTTTTAAAAAATTGTACAATATATTAGTCTCTACAAGGATTCATTTTTAAGCCTAACAGAAGTTGTTAAGATATCACTTACAGTACCATTTAAGTGCTTACTGCTGAATCTGTAGCCTTTGAACACATACTGAATTATGACTCTGTCAGAGATGCACATCCCAGCCAAAGGGCAGCCGGGGGAGGGAGCCAGGGGAAAGAACAGCAAAGTACCCCATCTATATTCATTTGTTTGTCTCTACTTAAGTTGATTTTAATGTCAGAGTTTGCTTACACTTTTTACACTATATAACATATTTCAAAGAGACAAGCTCAATTTTCAAGCAAAACAGCAGATAATGGCATCAGGGAGGCCTGCAAGCAACAAAGGAAATATACATAAAGAGGACAAAACACAAGTTAAACGTTTGCATAAATAGCCAGATGGAAATGAGATTTCAAGTGGTCCCCCTACTACCTGGAACTGGCTTAGTACTATGTATTTTTAGGACACTTTCTGGTCATTAAAATCACATAGCATTACTATTATCTCTATTACACATGCTTATCAGTTAATAAAAACTTGAAATATGAAATAATTTGCTGGAAGCTACTTAGCAAGATAGTGCACAGATATGAAGGCCCTGTTCAGAGGAGAGCTAAACTATTTTGCTCATTTTAGAAACACAGAATTCATTAATCACCTGATTTTGAATGGGGGTTCAAAGAGGCTAAACAGAAGTTTGGTTTTGAACTAAAGCTGTATGAGAAAAAAAGCATGTCTGCCTTATCTACTACTGTGTCATTAGGACCTAGCATAATGTAAGCTTGTTAAATGAAATTTTAAAAGGAAGAAATTAATTAATTAATCAATAGAAAATGGAGGTTTCTGACCTATAGAAATTTGATAAGCACATGCACATTCAGTTAGAGTTTTAAGTAAGAATCTGGGAAACTAGGAATACATGTTCTCTAGTTTAGGTTTTCCTTACCCAGTACCTTTTTGGTTTTTTGTATCGGTCTTGAAAGGGAAGGAAGAAGAATACTCCTGAAAGGGCAGTATATAGATGGCAAAAAGGACAAGCTGCTTATAAATTAAATTCATGAGACTTTATAACCAGGTTTGGCTGTGTAACCTCTGAAAAGGGTTCTGAGTTTCAGGCTCTGGAAGACAGAGCAGCCATGACATGCCAAAGAGAATTAGCAGAGTAAAGAATAATTGGGGTGAAAGGGGCTTGACACAACCAATCTCCTTCAAGCCATTACTGTATTTGAAGTTAGGGGTTTTGTTTGTTTGTTTGTTTGTTTTATAAACTAAGAGAATGGTGAGTTCATGGCAAAGATGACCGCACTGCCTTTACTATCAGAAGGAAGGAAAGAAGGGTTATATGAAGATATTTAGATTAGAGTCTTAATATTTGTAAGTCACAGAACCCTTTGAGAATCTGAGGAAAACAATAAATATACAAACCAGAAACAAGTACCCACAAAAATATCTTGCCCATTATTTCAGTTTCAAGGGCCTTTTTAAAGCTCTCCTTGCAAGGAAACAGGACTTCTGCATCAGATGTCTACAAAGACCCCTCTATCTCTAACAGCTATGACCCTAGAAAATATATTATTTAATCTGATGCCTTTTCCAGGATATCTTGAAGTCATTAACACAAGGTATCTTTCCTCTTCAAATGCCAGCACAAAATTATTTTTCTGTCTTAAATGTGCTTGTCTAAAGAAAGTCTGGATATTTCCTAAGCATAACCAGAATAAATGCCTGAGCCCATTCAAGGGACGATGCTATCTGAGAATCCCTGGTTCACCTCTCAGCCAACATCTCCTCAGCATGGTATACCCACAGGGCTGCTCCAAAGCACTCTAGATTGTCTAGACACAAATCCCTGGATTCCCTGTCTAAACATTGGGGCCAGAGTGCCACACCCATTACCCTCAGTCTTTAAGCTACTATGGAGTCTGACTTGGAGCAAGCAGTGATGGCAATAATCATGTCCTTATTCATACTGTCCAATAGCATCACCCATGAGTCTAATTAATGTCAGTTTAGCCACCCTATGTATCACTTTAAAAACACAGGATAAATGAGCTTGGTGCATTTCTAAGTGCATGCAGTAATTACTGCTCTGCTACCTACTTTACATTAGAGCAGTTTTAGTTACTTACTGGGATTTAAGGACAGCCCAGAATTCATTTCACAGTTGGAAGGATAACATAATGTCAAACACTCAGAAGGTGTAAGACACTGTGAATATTGTCTTCACTCTAATAGCCCCAACCCCTGGAACTTAAAGCGCATGACCAAGGCATTAAGTTATTTTCTGAAACCCTGCTGCTACTAGCTGACTCCACAAACATGCACTTAGCCGTATTCTCCCTGGGCTTGCCATTCTGTGGTTGTAAATAGATAGCAGTCAAAGCTATATTAACTCTTTCAGCTATACCTTCAACTGCAGCCACTGAACAGAAGGTATAAAAGCAGCAATTTACTAAATGGATTAGAATTATTCTCAACACTATTCTTGGAAAATGATGGTAAGCCTTAAAGGATGATAAACCTTCAAAGGTTTTAAAATCAAGGAGAAAGAGTATGAAAAATTTATAATACTTGGGGTTTCTGTTAACTGTAAGAGCAGATACTGATTTTATGTTAGCTGTGTAACAAAACATGTATGTATCCTATTGTAAAAATAACTACATGAAAGATTTTTATGGATGGAATAGTTACATAGTTCTAGTTGTATAATTAATTCTTTCCAACCCAAACTGTCAATTTCTATTCTGTCACTTTTAAATACAAATAAAGTATTAATCATAACATTTGATTCTATGTGACAGAGATGACTCATTGGCAGTTGTGGAAATTATCAGAATAGAGTCAAACACTCAACACATAAGCTACATAATAAATTAGTAAGATAAGAGCAGGCAAACATTCTTACGGGAAATCAGAAAATGTTCTCATGCTTGTTGTTACCTCTTCCTGAATGTTATTCTCCAATCCTCGGAAATAATTACATCCCAGGTTCCTAATTCCCAGCTCCATAATTTGGCCAATTTTGCGGTATTTGAAAGACCTTCATTTAGCATCTCTGAAATTTCATTATAATGCTTTTTCAGTCTCTCCCAGATCATTAATAAAGGCATTCTAGGAAGCCAGTCATCTGACGCACAGTAACCACTTCCTCCATACTCAATAGAGGGTTACTTATTAGCAGTCTCTGTGGTCTTCCAATCCTTTTTTATAGGAGTTCTTAATCCCTAGTAACATCTGAGCACAATGAAACTTAGAAAAACTTCAAACAGAGGGGCGCCTGAGTGGCTCAGTGAGTTAAAGCCTCTGCTTTCGGCTCAGATCGTGATCTCAGGGTCCTGGAATAGAGCCCCACATCTGGCTCTCTGCTCAGTGAGGAGCCTGCTTCCTCATCCTCCCAGCATCCTCCCCACCTGCCTGCCTCTCTGCCTACTTGTGAGCTCTCTCTGTCAAATAAATAAATAAAATCTTTAAAAAAAAAAAAAAAAAAGAAAAGAAAATCCTTAAAAAAAAAAAACTTCAAATAGAGAAGTTTCATGGCTAACACACACATGAAAAAATATTCAATATCATTAGCCACCAGGGAAATTCAAATCAAAACCACACTGAGATACCACTTTGCACCAATTAGAATGGCAAAAATTAACAAGGCAGGAAACAACAAATGTTGGAGATGATGTGGAAAAGTGAGAACCTCTTCATTGTTGTAGGTGGGAAAGCAAGCTGGTGTAGCCACTTTGGAAAACAGTATGGAGGTTCCTCAAAAAATTGAAAATAGAGCTACCAGCAATTGCACCCCTGGATATTTACCCTAAAGGTACAGATGTGAAAAGAAGGGGCACATGCTCCCCAATGTTCATAGCAGCAATGTCCACAATAGCCAAACTATGGAAGAAGCCAAAATGCCCTTAAATTGATGAATGGATAAAGAAGATGTGGCTCATATATACAATGAAATACTACTCAACCATCAGAAAGGATGAATACCAACCATTTGCATCAACATGGATGGAACTGAGGGGATTACGCTAAGTGAAATAAGTCAGGCAGAGAAAGACAATTATCATTTGGTTTCACTTAAATGTGGAACATGAGGAATAGCATAGAGAACATCAGGAGAAGGAAGGGAAAAATGAAGGAGGGGGTATCAGAAGGGAGATGACCACGGAAGAGTATGGACTCCAGGAAACAAACTGAGGGTTTCAGAGGGGAGAGGGGTAGAGGGAGGGGTTAGTCCAGTGATGGGTGTTAAGAAGGGCATGTATTGCAATGAGCACTGGGTGTTATGTGCAAATAATGAATCATGGAACACTACATCAAAAACTAATGAAGTACTGTATGATGACTACATAACAATAAAAAATAAACAAATTACACATTAAATGTCACAAAAAGCAATGAGAACATTTTTAATCAAAATTAAATTTACAGAATTTAATCCCCCCAAAATAAAATAAATTTAAATTGCCAAATTTTGTGGTTTCATTGATCTTTCCCATCTTTCCTTAAGATATCATTATAAAATGAGTATTCCATTACTATCAAACTAAAAAGCATCTGATGACAACAGAAGAGATTTTAGATGATAGCTAATCTAAACAAGTTTTATATTTAATTGGTATCCCAAGGTCAAGTCATTCAAATTGCTCACAAATATAACAGTTTCCTTTTAGACTTTCTTTTTCCTAAAATACTACAATATTCTAATTATCCCTATAGTTAAGTGTATGTTTTAAGATGAAACAACACATAAATTAAAAAGTAATACTGCTTGCAAAAAAAGGAATTGCTGAAATATTTCCCTTCTCCAGTGTTTGACACATACTAGCCACTTAATGGGGTTTCTTAAAGTAGACTTTTTTAATATGGATGTTTCTAAGTAATAATATATTAAATGTTACCCTGTAGTTACACACAGCATTAATTGATTTTAGGACATTATTAAGAGTTAGACAAACTCTACACTTGAGGTAACAGTTTCCACAAGAGTACCCTCACTTCAGACACTAGTTACAAGTTCCTGGAGTCCCAAGACCATGCTCATTTCAGACTAGCAAGCTACAAATTCACAGAATCCAAGAAAGCACTATACTTACAATTACAGTTTTATTATCCTGAAAGAATACAAATTAGAATCAGTGAAAGGAAAGAGATGCAGGGCAGAATCTGGGAGGAATCCATACATAAAGCATCTGGTCAGCATCTCCTATGGAGTCCTGGATAATGTCAAATCCTCTGGTACTAGTGTCTAAAGTGCAGAATAGTGCCAACCAGGAAGCTCACCTTAGCCTTTGGAGTCCAGAGTTTTTATTGGAGATTGATCACATACCACCAAAATGGCTGACTGTTTATCACTAACCCCACCTGGACACTCAGGCTAATAATATCTTTAGTTGCCAGTCCCTAAGGAAGTCAGAACTGTATGGAATATTCCAAAGACCCCATTATAAATCACACTGTTACATTGTCCACAGCAAAAGCCCCCAAGCAAACAAAGATACTTATCAGATACGTCATTCTAAAGACCTGGAGATCACCTCCTAGTAGCCTGTTTAGGTAAAGTTAATCCTTTGCTGTATGGACATTATTGTTTCCTAATGGGATGTTAGATATTGGATAGAAAAAGGATACTAAAATACAAACTTGCAAACAAATCTCCCCCAATATTCAAGAAGAATTACATGCATAGGGTACCCTAAGCAGTTTTTGCCAAAGTATAAAAGCATAAAAGATGAAAAGTAGCAAAAATGATTAAAATTTGTTTAAAGAATCAAGCATATGATTAAAATAAAAGGAGCTAAAGGAAATTGATCCTGAAAAAAATAAAATTAAGAAAAAAAGAGTCAAAAATCTTCCCTTAAACCAAAACTAATTTTATCTTACAGTTATTCAAATTTATGCAGGTCACACACTTTGTGATATTTCCAATATGAAAAATAGTTTCAGGGCAGTGAGAAGGGAAAAGTAAATTGGCTCATGTGAGAATAAAGTTTACGACTTTAGTTGGGTCTTTCAACCAACTGATTTTTAAAGAACACAAATGTGTGGGCAGAGAAAGAAAATTCACTTAAAAATTAATATATTGCCTGAGTGAAAAAATAATTCAACATTTAGTAGCTCTGAAAGATGTAATCTAACTTCAATTCAGAGAGAACTTTTAAAATAGGATAAATAAAGGAAGAATTTTGGGGAACCAATAAGAACCACGTAAACTTCAGGCCTAAATTTGAACCACATAACTCTCTGGACACCCAGGCAATATAAAATTCTATAAATTTCTAAATAAAGCAAAACAAAAATAAAAGCAAAACTCTCAAATTAGGCATAAAATAAATCATTGTTAAATAAACAGTCTGAAATAGAGGAAAACCTCTTTAAGGAATTTCATGAGGAAGAATATTAACAAGCATTTAATTTCTGACATTATTTGTTTAATAAAATTTTAATAAAAAAGCATCCAGGATTGTCTTGAATAAACAAAATAATAACAATAAACAAAATAAATATTGAATTGATATCTTAAAATTATTTAGGAGCCTAACCAATACTCATGTATTTTTTTACAAAAGTACCAGCAATCAAGTAATTTATGCATTTTTTCAACATTTTCTCAAACTTATCCAAGGAAGTTTGGATAGCTGGAAAAATATTTCATAACTTAGGAAATGTCACCCTAAAAATACCAGTAACTAAATTTAACAAATGTGTTTCTTGACTTAGAGATGTTCTCAAATGGTAAGTGTTCCCTCTGATCTTATCAGAGGGAACAGAAACTTATACACAGAAACTATATCATTTTATAAGCTTATCTCTCTGTGACATGAACTATAAAGGAAGTTCCACAGCTTAAAAGAGAATCTGACTCCACTTAAGCCAAACCCTTCTACTACTCCCCATTTCATCTTCCTAAAGAAACTCAAACGAGTTTTAAAGTCCAAGAATGATTTAATAAATGAAAGATATACCATGTTCCTGGAAAGACTTAGTATTATTATGGAGCTCTCAATTCTCCAGAATTTAATCTATAAATTAAATGTAATTCGATTTAAAATTCCATTAGAGGGTTTTTTTTTTTTTTGTGAACTTTAGTGAATTAACCCTACAATTTTTTTTCTAGAGGTATCAGAGAATTTTTTTAAAAATCACAATTATGAGGAAAGGGAAAAAAGCTACATTGCTAGTTCAACAAATAGTTTCACAAAATAAGAGTAATACATTCCAGTTTCTACTTTACACAATTCTATGAATTTTGTGTGGTATGTTTTTATAACTGGCATGTTTTTAAAGTAAACATGAATTCACTTATAATAAAAATCTCGGAAAAAATAATTCTTAGAAAAAAAAGCTATGTCTTATATTTGAAATTTTGCCCTATAAATTAATAGTTAGGAAAGAACGAGCTCTAGAAAACTAGTTATAAGGATGGTGACTTTTCTGGAAAAAAATCATTATTACTTATCTTCGGGAATGTGTAGAAGTATAAAGCTTCTGTATAGAAGAAGCCATTTTTTTATGTCCTAAATGTGTTCCTTCACTTTATATGTTGAGATATATAAATATATAAAATTATCTTTCCAAAGTTGCCTTATGCTTTCCTCTTTTACAAAATTCTGATATTTCCCTTTAACTGTGCAGAATCAGCGACTCCTTCATTATTCACCTCAGTGAATTCTGCATATAATTCTATTACTTATTGCTATTATTGATGGTGCCTAGATTAGTACATGATTATTCATAGTGAGAATGCAAATTTGTCTGTCCTTTTGGAAACCAATTGGCAATGCCTATTAGAAATATAAATTTTGATGCATAATGCCATTTTGATTTGTAAATCTCCTCAACCTCATATATACTTTCTATGTTCAAGCATGTTAAACATCGTCCTAGTGGCAAAAAGTAGAAAGAAGTTAAATTTCCAATAGAATAAAGGTTGAATAAATTTTCATGTAAATTTTATATACTTCTACCATGGAATATTATGCAATGATTAAAATAATAGTTGCCATAGCTGCCTGGAAGGATTTCCATGAGGATATGACGAATGAAAAAAGTGAGAAGCAGAGAAAGGAATATAATATAATCTCAATTTTGTAAAGCAACAACAAAAATATAACAATGTCAATCAAGTGTACATATTAGTATAGAGAAAATTACTGAACACCACAGAGCTGGTTGTTAACATGTGATACCTAAGAAAGAGAGATGTGGGGAAAAGGAAAGTCAGACAGAAAAATAAAAATAAAGACTGTACTTAAGTGAAACCTTAATCTATGGGTATAGTAGACTGCATGGACAAATGGTGCATAATCAAAAAATTATTGGGTTCCTATGATTAATAATAATATGTTGTCTTTATTACACAGTGCTGAATCCATAACATTGTGTTGCACATCTTTTTCCATAAGTGAGATTGGTTTATAACACTGCTGCCCAACAAGATATAATGTGGGCCACATATATTTTAGTAACTAGATTAAGAAAAATAAAGAAGTGAAATTCATATTATTAATATATTTAACCCAATAAACTAAAATGTTATATAAATGTGGCATAAAAGTAATTAAAAATTAATGAGATATTTCATTACTTTTTCTAAGTCTTCTAAATCTACATGCATTTTATACTGGAGTTTATCTCAATTTGGATGTTAATATTTCATCAAAAATATTTATCTACTAACAATGAAAATACAGAAAGGGAAATTAGAGAATCAATTCCACTTACTATAGCACCAAGAACCATAAGATACCTGGGAATAAACCTAACCAAAGGATCTGTACTTGAGGAACTACAGAACACTCTTGAAAGAAATTGAAGAAGACACAAAAAGATGGAAGAGCATTCCATGTTCATAGACCAGAAGAATAAACATTGTTGAAATGTCTATATGCCCAGAGCAATCTATACTTTCAGTGCCATCCCAATCAAAATTCCACCAGCATTCTTCAAAGAGCTGGAACAAACAATCCTAAAATTTGTTTGGAACCAGAAAAGATTCCAAGTCACTAAGGAAATGTTGGAAAAGAAAAACAAAACTGGGGGCACCACGTGATTTCAAGCATTACCACAAAGCTTGATCACCAAAACAGCATGGTACTGGCACAAAAACAGACACATAGACCAATGGAACAGAGTAGAGAGTCCGGATATGGACCCTCAACTCTATGGTCAACGAATCTTCAACAAAGCAGGAAAAAATGCCCAATGGAAAAAAAGACAGTCTCTTCAATAAACGGTGCTGGGAAAATTGGACAGCTAAGTATAGAAGAATGAAACTCAACCATTCTCTCACACCATACACAAAGATAAACTCGAAATGGATAAAAGACCTCAACATGAGGCAGGAATCTATCAAAATCCTAGAGGAAAACATGGGCAGTAACCTCTTCGACATCAGCCACAGCAACTTCTTTCAAGACATGTCTCCAAAGGCAAAAGAAACAAAAGTGAAAATGAACTTTTGGGACTTCATCAAGATCAAAAGCTTCTGCGCAGCAAAGGAAATAGTCAACAAAACAAAGAGGCAACCCACGGAATGGGAGAAGATATTTGCAAATAACACTACAAAGGGCTGATATCCAAGATCTGTAAAGGATTCCTCAAACTCGACACCCAAAAAACAGATAATCATGTCAAAAAATGGCCAGAAGACATGAACAGACACTTCTCCAAAGAAGACATACAAATGGTTAACAGACACATGAAAAAAATGTTCATCATCATTAGCCATCAGGGAGATTCAAACCAAAACTACATTGAGATACCACCTTACACCAGTTAGAATGGCCAAAATTAACAAGACAGTAAACAACGTGTGTAGGAGAGGATGTGGGGACATGGGAACCCTTGTAAACTGTTGGTGGGAATGCAAGCTGGTGCAGCCACTTTGAAAAACAGTGGGGAGATTCCTCAAAAAATTAAAAACAGAGCTACCCTATGACCCTGCAATTGCATTACTGGGTATTTACCCCAAAGATACAGATGTAGTGAAAAGAAGGGCCATCTGTACCCCAATGTTCATAGCAGCAATGGCCACAGTTGCCAAACTGTGGAAAGAGCCAAGATGCCCTTCAACAGATGAGTGGATAAAGAAGATATGGTCCATATCTACAATAGTCCTTCTGATGGAGTATTATGTCTCCATCAGAAAGGGTGAATACCCAACTTTTGTATCAACATGGACGGGACTGGAAGAGATTATGCTGAGTGAAGTAAGTCTAGCAGAGAGGGTCAATTATCTTATGGTTTCACTTACTTGTAGAGCATAAGGAATAACACGGAGGACATTGGGAGATGGAGAGGAGAAGTGAGTTGTGGGAAATCAGAGGGGGAGATGAAGCATGAGAGACTGTGGTCTCTCAGAAACAAACTGAGGGTTTTCAAGGGGAGTGGCATGGGGGGAATGGGTGAGCCTGGTGGTGTGTATGAAGGAGGGTACGTATTGCATGAAGCACTGGGCATGGTGCATAAACAATGAATCTTGAAACACTGAAAGAAAAATAAAATTAAGATGCTAGAAAATATTTACCTATATTTATACCATAAAATTTATGGTTGAAAAGATAGATTCACATAACCAAGTCATTCCAACCCTACTTAAGGTTTTCCAATGATTGAATCATGGGTCTTTCTTAATTTAATCAAAATGTTTTATGTTAAGTCTTTTATATCTTAATCAAATTAAGATGTTAGTTGAAGGCCACATTCTACACAGTGTATATTCAAACAGCTAAGCACAGGGCTCTTCTTACACCATTTCACACACACGTTCCATACAGTTACATGTTAATGAAAGGAAGGTATTAGTTGAAGGACCCATTCTACACAGTGATGTTTCAAGCAGTTAACCACACAGCTACACCTGTATAATTATACACATAAGTACAAACCAGTTGCATCTTAATTAAAGCAAGATTTTTTTGGAAATATATGTTCTACATAGGGTAGATTCAAGCAGTTAAACACATGAATATACCCATATTGATTACACACATAGGTGCAAAACATTTACATCTTCAGGAATATATATAAACGTTAGTTGTAAGATGCATTCTATACAAAGAACGTTAAAGCAGTTGAGCATAGGACTATTCTCATGTACTTCTACACTATGGTTAAAAACACTTATCTTCATGAAACAAGATGCTACCTGAAGGACAGTTCATATATGGTTTCTGGAGATTTTCTGGGTTCCTTTCTATCAGTTTTGGTCTTTCCTTACCACTCAAAGAGTCCCCTTCAATATTTCTTGCAGGGCTGGTTTAGTGGTCACAATCTCCTTTAGTTTTTTGTTTGGGAAACTCCTGATCTCTCTTTCTTGTCTGAATGATAGCCTTACTGGATAGAGTATTCTTGGCCACAGATTTTTCCCATTCAGTATGTTGACTATATCATGCCACTTGGCTTGCCAAGATTCTGTGGAGGTATCTACAGCTAGCCTTACGGGTTTCCCTTGTAAGTTAGGGACTTCTTTTGTTTTGCTGCTTTTCAGATTTTTTTCTTTATTGTCTGTGCCTCCTGGATTTGGATGTTTCCTTCTCCAGATTAGGAAAAGTTTTCAGCCATTATGTCCTCAAATAAACCTTCTGCCTCCTTTATTCTTTCTTCATCTTCTGGGACTCCTTTAATATAAATGTTATTATATCTGACGGAGTCAATAAGTTCCCTAAGTCTATTCTCATGTTCCATAATTCTTTGCTCTTTTGTTCAGTTTCATCATTTTCCATTATTTTATCATCCATATCACTTATTTGTTCCTCTGATTCTTTGATCCTTGTGTTTATTACATCCAGTCTGTTTTGAATCTCTGTTTTTGTAGTCTTCATTTCTGACTTATTTTTAACTCTTCTCTCTCTTCAGGAAGGGCCTCCCTGAATTCTTCCACTTTTCTCAAGGCCAGCAAGTATCCTTATGATTGTTGCTTTAAATTCTCCATCTGGCAAATTACTTCTATTTGTTTCAATTAGCTCTCTGGCTGTGACCTCTTCTGGTGGTTTCATTCGGGATAAATTCCTCCATCTTGGCATTTTTTTGTCTAAATCTTGGTCTTCTTCTGTGTGTTTAGAAAAGTCTATCAGGTTTCCTCCTTCCTGGTTTGATGAAGAAGAGGCCATACAGTTCTCCAGGGCCTGGTATAGCAGAAAGGTGTATGCTGTGTACACTCTGCTGCTGTGTTTTGGCTTCTCTATCCCGTGGGTCAGTCATTTGCAGAGGTTTTCCTTGCCTATAGTAGGCAATGTTTGGACGTTGGCCAGAGTGTGTTTCATTTTAATAGATGTGCTTTTGTCTGCTTATTAAATGAGACCTGATGGGGTCTTTGATGGGGCCTCTTCTCTCCCTCTAACTATGGAGTTTGTTCTTTCAGTCATCAGGTCAATTCCTTGGGTATTCAGAATGATTTGATAGTTATGTAGTTGTGTTCAAGATGAGACAGGCCTAGGGTCCTCCTACTATGCCACTGGCTCCTCCTCAAACTAATCAAAATTTAAAAACCTAAAAATTCAGTTCCTCAGTAGCACTAGGCACATTTCAGGTGCTCAACAGATATCTGCAGTGAATTGGACAGCAAAGTCTATATACCTATTTTCCATTATTGCCCTATTCTATCGAGGTATCAATGTTTGCTATTCTCACAAAACTATGTAGTTTTACCACTTTTCTTGTCATTGAAATAATGTGCACAAGATTGCTATTACCTATATCTTGAAAAATGTTACAAATTTCTCTGGATAGTCAGGGTTTGCATCTTTGGTGAGGAGAGAAGTGTGAGAGAAAGAAGTTATTAAATTTTACAAGTTATTATTTATCCAAATTTTCTACTTTTTCATGAAACAATTGTGGTCATTAACAATTGTGAATTTGCTTTGTTTTGTTTCTTAAATTCCACATATGAATGAAATCATATGGTATTTGTCTTTCTGTCTGACTTATTTCTCCTAGCATTATACCCTTCAGGTCCATCCATGTGGTTCCAAATGACAAGATTTCATTCTTTTATAATGCAGAATAACATGTGTCACATACACACACACACACACACACACACACACACACACACACGAACATAATATAGCTTCTTTATCCATTCATCTACCAATGAACAATTAGGTTACTTCTACATATTGACTATTGTAAATAATGCTGCAACATTAACATAAACATATATTCTTCTGGAATTAGCGTTTTCATTTTCTTTGGGTAAATACCCAGTAGTGGAATTACTAAATCATATGGTATTTCTACTTTTAATTTTTTGAGGAAACTCCATAATGTTTTCCACAGAGGCTGTTCCAATTTACATTCCCATTAACAGTGCACAACAGTTCCTTTTTCTCCACATCTTTGTCAACACTTGTTGTTTATTGTCTTTTTTATTTTAGCCATTCTAACAGATGCAAGTGATATCTCATTGTGGTTTTGCTTTGCATTTTCTTGATGATTAGCGATGTTGAGCATTTTTAATGTGTTTGTTTGTCATTTGTATTTCTTTTTTTGCAAAATGTCTATTCAGGTTCTCTGCCCATTTTAATTGATTATTTGGGGGGTATCAGCTGCATAAAATCTTTATATTTTAGATAGTAACCCCTTATCAGATAGGTCATCCAGTAGATTGCCTTTTTGTTTTGTTGATAATTTCCTTCACTATGCAAAGATTTTCTATTTTGATATAGTCCTAATAGTTTAATTTTACTTTCATTTCCTTTACCTAAGGGGACAGATCTAGAAAAATTTTTCTTTTTTTTTTTTTTTTTATTTCCAGCATAACAGTATTCATTATTTTTGCACCACACCCCGTGCTCCATGCAATCCGTGCCCTCTATAATACCCACCACCTGGTACCCCAACCTCCCACCCCCCGTCCCTTCAAAACCTCAGATTGTTTTTCAGAGTCCATAGTCTCTCATGGTTCACCTCCCCTTCCAATTTCCCCCAACTCCCTTCTCCACTCTAAGTCCCCATGTCCTCCATGCTATTTGTTATGCTCCACAAATAAGTGAAACCATATGATAATTGACTCTCTCTGCTTGACTTATTTCACTCAGCATAATCTCTTCCAGTCCCTCCATGTTGCTACAAAAGTTGGGTATTCATCCTTTCTGATGGAGGCATAATACTCTATCCCCAGGGGTACAGGTCTGTGAATCACCAGGTTTACACACTTCACAGCACTCACCAAAGCACATACCCTCCCCAATGTCCATAATCCCACCCCCTTCTCCCAAACCCCCTCCCCCCAGCAACCCTCAGTTTGTTTTGTGAGATTAAAAGTCACTTATGGTTTGTCTCCCTCCCAATCCCATCTTGTTTCCTTTATTCTTCTCCTACCCACTTAAGCCCCCATGTTGCATCACCACTTCCTCATATCAAGGAGATCATATGATAGTTGTCTTTCTCTGCTTGACTTATTTCGCTAAGCATGATACGCTCTAGTTCCATCCATGTTGTCGCAAATGGCAAGATTTCATTTCTTTTGATGGCTGCATAGAAAAATTTTTCTAAGGCCAATGTCTAAGACATTACTGCCTGGGTTTTCTTATATCCATTTTATGGTTTCATGTCCTACATTTAGGTTTTTAATCCATTTTGAGTTTACTTTTGTGTACGCTGTAACAAAGTGGCCTAGTTTCATTCCTTTGCATACAGCTATCCAGTTTTCCCAGTGCCATTTGCTGAAGAAACTGTCTTTTCCCTATTGTGTATTGGTGCCTCTTCTGTCATAAATTACTTCAAAATGTATGTGTGAATTTATTTCTCAACTCTCTACTGATCTATGTGTCTATTTTTGTGCCAGTGCCATACTGTTTTGATTACTATAGCTTTGTAAATCTTGAAATCAAAATTGTGAAACTTCCAACTTTGTTCATTCTCAAGATTGCTTTGGTTATGCAAAGTCTTATGCAGTTTCTTTCAGATTTTGGTAGTATTTGTTCTAGTTCTATGAAAAATGTTGGTATTTGGATAAGTACTGCATGAAATATGCAGATTACTTTGGCAAGTATAAACATTTTAACAATATTTGTTTTTCCAATCCATGAACATATAATATCTTTCCATTTGTTTGTGTCATTGCCAATTGTATTTTTTTCATCAGTGTTCATTCATTTCACATACTGGTGAAAAACTTAAAGGTTTTCCTATAAGATCAGGGATGAAGATGCCCACTCTCATCACTTCTGTTCAACATAGAACTGGAACTCCAAGCCATAGCAATCAGCCAACAAAAAGAAATAAAAGGCATCCAAATTGGTAAGGAAGAAGTAAAGCCTTCACTATTTGCATGTGACATGATACTACATAGAGAAAACCTAAAAGACTACACCAAAAAAATTTACTAGAACTGATAAATTTAGTAAAGTCACAGGACACAAAATTAATATACAGAAATCTGCTGCATTGCCTTACACTAATATTGAAGTAGCAGAAAAACAAATTTAGAAAACAATCCCACTTATGATTTCACTAAAAACAATAAAATACCAAGGAATAAGCTTAACCAAGGAGGTAAAAGAGCTATACTCAAACTATAAAATATATTGATGAAAGAAATTGAAGATGATCATCCTTCTTAAAATTTATATTTGCTTATAATACTTTTCTTACCAGTAGAATTTGAACATGGTTCTACATTTAACTTTTTGCAATTTTTATTTTTTAACCAAAGCACTTAGTATTATAATAAATAACATATTCATTTCTGTTTAATGTAACAACTGAACTTTTATTTTTCCATCTTACTACATGATTAGTATTATTATAGTCTTTATTTTTTTTCTTTTTTCTTTTTTAAAATATTTTATTTATTTATTTGACAGAGAGAGACCACAAGTAGGCAGAGCAACAGAGAGTAGGTGGCGGTGGGGGGGGGGGGGAAGCAGGCTCCCTGCGGAGCAGAAAGCCCAATGTGGGGCTCGATCCCAGGACCCTGGGATCATGACCTGAGCCAAAGGCAGAGGCTTAACCCACTGAGCCACCCAGGCACCCCTTCTTTATTTCTTTTCATTTTCCTTATTTTTGCTGGTGAGATCAGGGTACTTATTTTTTTCCATGTTAACTTAGAAGTTGTACTGCCCTTTTCATTAGCCATTACTTTTCTTTTTCCAAATTGTGTGTGTGTGTGTTACTAAAAGATATTATTTCTGTCTCATTTCTAACTCAGATACTAAAATTAATACTCTATTAGTTTAACCTTTAATATTCAAGTCTTTAGCATTTCAGCATTTAATAGAATCTTTTACTTTGGCTCTCCATAAAAGCTCTGAACACATATGCAGTATTTAATTTATTCCTCTTTACTTATCTTTTAAAACACTATTGTCTTATATTTCAAATTATTTTACTATTTACTGTTAACATTTCATGGTCTCTCATCACTCATTTACTACTAAAAAAAAAAAAAGTTAATAGTTGCCTAGTGATGAACAATCCTTAAATTGCTGAAATAGATTATATATTTTTATGGTATATTATTATTTAAACACATGGCAATATTTTATTTCTTTCAAAACAGAAATATATTTATCTCATATATGATCTATGATATCCTCCTATTAATAGAGAAAACTGATGTTTGCCAGAGGGGAGTGAGATCAGGGGATCGGCAAAGTGGGTGAAGGGAATGGAGAGATACATTTTCCTGTTACAGAATGAACACATTATGGGAATAAAAGGTACAACATAAAGTTTGAATAGCAGAGGGGTTCAATTTCATGAATTCATTCAAACAGTGGCACTTAAAATTTTAAAAAAAGAAAAATCAGCAGGCATGTTTCTGGGAGTGCCAATGAGCAAGAGGAAACAATACAAGCTCTTAAAGGACATCACAACAAATACTCCACACAGAGCATAGAAGTGCTTTGAAATGTGTCTGGGGTATACAGGAGAGAGTTATTTACTAATCTCAGAGCCTGCCCCAAAGGGACAGAATCCCTAGGGAATTCCCCTATGATCAAAGGAACAGGTAGGTTCCATCTACCTCCTTGTCCCCCAGCATGAACACAAGGGAACCTGTAGGACCCACTCACTATCTAACTCACTAGCACTATGGCCCCACACACCTCACTGTGCTTCTGTGGATCTGACTTCTCCAATAAACTCTTGTCCAAAGCCCATACAGCGTGGTGCCACAGGCCTAGCAGTATGCAAGAAGCCCATGCAGTGACCAGTGCCACTCCACAGTAACTCTTGTCTCAGAAAGAGGGAAAGATAACCACAGAGACAAGAGACAGAGACCCCAGCAGGGGGCAGGAAGTAGAAACTGGTCTGACTGCAGGCCCGGCCTACTAATGACAGGTCTCAAGGGACAACACAGGACTGGCACTTTGCAGTTTGGTGCTACTGCACCTCTGCGAAATGTTTGATGTGCCTCAACTCAAGATCAAGGCATTCTCAGACTGGCCCACTAAACACAGGGACCAAACACTGCCTATAATATGCAAAGAGAACCTAATATCTAATAAAGAACTTAAAGTAATGATCATGAAGATACTCACAGGGCTTAAGAAAAGAGTGGAGAACATCAGTAAGGCCTTAAAAATGAGATAAAAAAGAACCAGAGATGAAGAACAGGATAAATGAAACTTCAAATAAACAAGATGACGCGTGCCTGGGTGGGTCAGTCGGTTGAGCATCCAACTCTTGATTTTGGCTCAGGTCATGATCTCAGGGTTGTGATCAAGCCCTGCATTAGGCTCCATGTTCAGCAGGGAGTCTGCTTGAGACTGTCTCTCTTTCCCTCTGCCCCTCCCCCTGTTGCTCATGTTTGCACACACTCTCTCTCTCAAATAAATAAATAAATACTTAAAAATAAATAAAATACACTAAATAGAATAAATAGTAGATTAAATGAAGCAAAACAATGAACCAACAACCCGGATGAGAGAGTAATGGAAAGTAAATGAGCAGGTGAAAGGAAAAAAATTATGCAAGATGTGACTAGGCTTAGGAAACATAGTGACACCATCAAGCACAGTAACATTCACATTATAGGGAGAATCCAAAAGGAGAAAAGAAAAGGGGGTAGCAAATTCATCTGAAATTTAATAGCTGAAAAATTCCTGAATCTGGGGAAGGAAACAGAAATGCAGATCCAGGAGGCAAAGACATGCCACACAACAAAATCTTGCCACGGAGGTGCACAGCATGACATACAGTGATAAGGAGAGAATTTTAGAAAGCAACAAGAGAAAAGGACACAGTTACATGCAAAGGGACCCACATAGGGCTATCGGCTGATTTTTTAGCAGAAAATTTGCAGCCCAGAGAGGGTGGCATGATATATTCAACTGCTGAAAGGACAAAATCTACAGCCAAGAATATTCTATCCACGAAGAATATTCTATCATTCAAAATAAACATAGAGATTAAGCGTTTCCCAGACAAACAAAAGTTAAAGGAATTCATGATTCCTAAGCCAGCCCTATAAGAAATGATAAAAGGCATACCTTGATTGGAAAGGAAAGACCATAAGAAAAGTAGGAAGCACAAAAGCAGTGAAAATAATATATCTGTAAAAATCAGTCAAGGAGGGTGCCTGGGCGGCTCAGTGGGTTAAGCCTCTGCCTTTGGCTCAGGTCATGATCTCAGGGTCCTGGAATCGAGTCCTGCATCAGGATCTCTGCTTGGCAGGAACCCTGCTTCCTCCTCTCCTTCTCTCTCTGCCTGCCTCTCTACTTCTGATCTCTCTCTGTCAAATAAATAAATAAAACCTTTAAAAAAAAATCAGTCAAGGGACTCACAAAAGTATGTAAAATATGATACCACATACTTAAAACATGAGGAGAAGCAAAGAATAAGTTCAAATTTAAGCAATCATCAACTTAATATAGACTGCTATATAGAGAAGATACATACAAACCGAATGATAGCCACAAATCAAGAACCACCAATAGATATGCAAAAAATAACAGAAAGGAATCCAAGTATATCATTAAAAAAGCAAACTAATTATGAGAGAAGAGAGCAAGAAAAGAAAGAAATGGGGAAAAAAATACAAAAACAATAAAACAAGTAATAAAATGGCAATAAATACATACCTATCAATAATTACTTTGACGTAATTTGACAAAATGCTCCAACCAAAAGATACAAGATGACAGACTACATAAAAACAAAACAAAACAAAACAAACAAACAAACAAAAACAAGATCAACCTATATGCTGACAAAAGAGACTGATTTCAGATCTAAAGATACTTGGAGATTGAATGTGAAGAGATGGAAAAGCATTCACCGTGCAAATGGAAGTGAAAAGAAAGTTGGGGTAGCAATACTTATATAGGGCAAAATATACTTTAAAATAAAGGCTGTAACAAGAAACAAAGACAAACATTAGATAATCAATCAGGGGACAATCCAACAAGAAGATCTAACAACTGTAAATAGTTATGCATGCAACATGGGAGCACCCAAATAGTTAAAGCAGTTAATAACAAACATAAAGGAAGTAATCAATTGTGATACAATACCAGTAGGGTGTTGAGTTTGGCCAGCAAACTCCGAGATGGCTAATGAATGAAGAGATTACTCTAGACACTTTAGTAGGAAAAAGGAGAGGACCTGGGAACCAGATGATCTACTGGCAAAAGGCCCTGAGCTAAGCTCTGTCTCCACTTTTATTATGAGTTTTATCAATATACCAAGCAAAAAAGCAAAACAAGAAGGAATGTGTAGCTTTAATGATCAAGACAATAATATATGGGGCAGTGTGTGATAAGTGCTCATGACATGAATGTAAGGCAAGGAGTTTGTGAA
Organism: Mustela erminea; assembly: GCF_009829155.1. Classification (NCBI taxonomy): domain Eukaryota; kingdom Metazoa; phylum Chordata; class Mammalia; order Carnivora; family Mustelidae; genus Mustela; species Mustela erminea. The sequence continues at coordinate 104,087,761 of NC_045617.1, read as the reverse complement.
GTATGTGACCACCACAGGTGCTGTTCTTTCTTCAAAATCTAAACATTTATTCCCTAGACAAGAACCTTGAGCTGCAATAAGAATCTGGCTGCTGGGGCACCTGGGTGGCTCAGTGGGTTAAGCCGCTGCCTTTGGCTCAGGTCATGATCTCAGGGTCCTGGGATCAAGTCCCGCATCGGGCTCTCTGCTCAGCAGGGAGTCTGCTTCCTCCCCTCTCTCTCTCTCTGCCTGCCTCTCTGCCTACTTGTGATTTCTCTCTGTCAAATAAATAAATAAAATCTTTAAAAAAAAAAAAAAAAAGAATCTGGCTGCTTTCAGCCAAGAGACTTCAAAGGAGGCTCAGAGTTCCAGGCACTCTTCCTCTGCTTTTCAGTTAGTCTCATCCAGGGAGGCATATGCAAGTCAGATTTTATCTATCTAGGCACTGTGAATCCTCACAGTAGGGGACTTTAGCACACTACTTACATCAATGGACACATCACCCAAACAGAAAATCAACAAGGAAACAAAAGATTTATATTCAACGTTCTATCCTAAAACAGCAAAGTTCACATTCGTTTCAAGTGCACATGGAACATTCTCCAGAACAGACCACAAATTAAGTCTCAACACATTCAAAAAGACCTAAGTCATTCCATGCATCTTCTCTGACCACAACACTATGAAACTAAATATCAACCACAAGAAAGAACACAAATAATGGAGGTTAAATAACATGTTACTAAACAATGAATGGGTCAACCAAGAAATCAATAAATTAAAATATAGAGAAAAAATTTTAAAATATATGGAGATAAATGAAAATGAAAACACAATGGTCTGAAATTCATGACATGAAGAAAAGCTATTCTAAGGGGAAAGTTTATTTCAATTCAGGCCTAACTCAAGAAGCAGGAAAAACATCAAATATACCATTTAATCATATACCTAAAGGAAATAGAAGAAAAAAAAAAAAAACCCAAAGCCAGTAGAATAAAGAATTAATAAAGATCAAGGTAGGAATAAATGAAATAGAAACTTAAAAAAAAAAATAGAACAGATCAATGAAACCAACAGCTGGTTCTTTGAAAAGATCAACCAAGTTGATAAACTTATAGGCAGACACATCAAAAAAGAGCAAGAGAATTCAAATAAACAAAATCAGAAATAAAACAGGAAAAATAACAACTGACACCACAGAAATACAAACGATCATAAGAGAAAAATTCTTTGCCAACAAACTAGATGATGTAGAAGAAATGGATAAATTCCTAGAAACATACAAACTCCCAAAATTCAATCAGGAAGAAATAGATCATTTTAACAGACAAATTATCAGTAATGAAATTAAATCAGTAATCAAAAAACCCCCCAAAACAAAAGTATAATAGCAGATGGATTGACAGGTAAATTCTACCAATCATCTAATGAAGAGTTAATACCTATTCTGCTCAAACTATTCCAAAAATTAGAAGAGGAAGAAATGCTTCTGAGTTCATTCTATGAGACCAGGATTCCCCTAATGGCAAAACCAGAAAAAGATAACACCAAAAAAGAGAACTATAGACCATTATTTCTGATAAACATAGATGCAAAAATCCCCAACAGAATATTAGCTGACAAAATCCAACAATAAATTTTTTTTTAAGATTTTATTTATTTATTTGACAGATAGAGATCACAAGTAGGCAGACAGGCAGGCAGAGAGAGAGGAAGAAGCAGGCTCCCTGCTGAGCAGAGAGCTCGATGCGGGGCTCGATCCCAGAACACTGAGATCATGACCTGAGCCGAAGGCAGAGGCTTAACCCACTGAGCCACCCAGGTGCCCCCCAACAATAAATTTTAAAAATTTTAAAAATCATTCATCATGCTCAAACAGGATTTATTCCCAGGATTCAAGGATAGTTTAGTATTTGGAAATCAACCACTGTGATATACCACATCAATAAGAGAAAGGATAAAACCATATGGTCATTTCAGTAGGTGCAAAAAAAGCATCTGACAAACTACAACATCCATTCACAATAAAAACACCCAATAAAGAATGTTTAAAGGGAACATACCTCCATATAATAAAGGCAACATATGAAAACCCACAGAGAATACTCAATGATGAAAAACTATGAGCTTTCCCCTAAGATCAGGAATATGACAGGGATGTCCACTCTCACCACTTTTGTTCAACACAGTACCAGGAAATCCTGGCCACAGCAGTCAAACAAGAAAAGGGGATAAAAGGCATCCAAACTGGTAAAGAAGAACTCAAACATTCACTATTTGCAGATGACATGATACTATACACAGGAAAGTGAAAAATTCCACCAAAACCCACCAGAACTGATGAATGAATTCAGTAAGACTGCAGGATATAAAATCAATGTACAGAAATATATTACATTTCTATTCATTAATAATGATGCAATGGAAATAGAAAGAAAACAATCCTATATACAATTTCACCAAAAAACAAAACAAAACAAAAAAACAACCCTAAGAATAAACTTAACCAAGGAGCTGAAAGACCCATACTATGTAAACTATAAGACAGTGATGAAAGAAACTGAAGATGAAACAAACAAATGGAAAGATATTCCATGCTCATGGATTGGAAGAACAAATATTGTTAAAATGTCCATACTACCCAAAGCTATCTACAGATATAATGCAGTCCCTATCAAAATACCAATAGCATTTTTCACAGACCTAGAACAAATAATCCTAAAATTTGTATGGGACCACAAAAGATCCTAAACAGGCAAAACAATCTTGAAAAACAAAGCTGGAGATACACAATTTTGGATTTCAATTTATAATACAAAGTGACAGTAATCAAAACAGTATGGTACTGTGGCACAAAAATAGACAGAGAAATGGAACACGAAAGGAATCCAGAGGCAAACCCATGATATGGTCAATAAATCTTCAACAGAAGAAGCAAGAATATGCAATCAGAAAGAGACAGTCTCTTTTACACACCATGTTGGGAAAACCAGACATCTACATTCAGAAGAATAAAACTAGACCACATTATTTTACCATTCAGAAAAATAAACTCAAAATGGACTAAAGATCTAAATGTGACATTTAAAAGCATAAAACTGGAAAAGAGCACAGGTATTAATTTCTCTGACATTGGCCGTAGCATCGTCTTTCTAGGTATGTCCCCTGAGGTAGGGGAAACAAAAGCTAAAATGAACTACTGGAATTACAACAAAGTAAAAAGCTTCTGCACAGTGAAGGAAACAATCACAAAACTAAAAGGCAACCCACTAATGACAGAAGATATTTATAAATCACATATCTGACAAAGGGTTAGTAACCCAAAGTATATAAAGAATTTATACACCTTAACACCCTAAAAAAAAAAAAAAATTAAAAATGGGTAGAAGACATGTACAGACATTCTCCAAAGAAGGCATACAGGTGACCAACAGACACATGGAAATATACTTAACATCATTCATTTTTGGGGAAATACAAATCAAAACTACAATGAGATATCGTCTCACACTTGTCAGAATGCCTAAAATAAAAAACACAAGAAACAACAGGTATTGACAAGAATGTGGAGAAAGGGGAATCCTTTTGGACCATTGGTGGGAAAAAAACTGGTGCAGCCACTCTGGAAAACAGTATGGAGCTTCCTAAAGAAGTTAAAAATAGAACTAACCTATGATACAAGAATCACCTACTGGGTATTTACCCAAAGAATACAAAAACACTAGTCCGAAAGGATATATGCACCCGTGTATTCACAGAAGCAAATTTTTGAAGCAGCCCAATGTCCATTGATAGATGAGTGGATAAAGAAGATGTCGCATATGTATGCAATGGAAGATTATTCAGCCATAAAGAAGAATGAAATCTTGCCATTTGCAACAACATGAATGGAGTTACAGAACACAATGCTATGTGAAATAGAAAATGACAAATACCATATGATTTTACCTGTATGTGGAATTTAAGAAAGAAAACAAATGAACCCAGAAAACAAAAACCAGACAAACCAAGAAACAGATTCTTAATTATAGGAAACAAACTGATGGTTGGCACGTAGAGGGATGGGTGAAATAGGTGATGTGGATGGAAGAGTACACATACCACGATGAGTACTGAATAATATATAGAATTGTTGATCACTATATTGTACACCTGGAACTAATATAACATACAATGTTATAGTGTATGAAAACTATACTGGAATTAAAATATTTAAAAAATTTAAATCATAAGAGAAAATTTAAAACTTTTTAAGAATTTTAATAGAAGGTACTACGTAATTCATACATTTAGAAAGCATACAGTGTAAATGAATTTGAGAAATACTTACAAATATGAATCATTCAGGCTTGACTAAGATTGCTAAAAAAGACATAAGAAAAATATTTGATTCTTTATAGTAATTACCTCCAAATGGGGGGGAAAAAGATAGTCCTCTTAATTTTGTTTTAAATGAAGGTTGAGAAGAAGGAAGAAATGAAGAATCAGCATTTTATAAAATTAGTTTGCAGGCAATGTCATATACAGCTATTTTATACCTCTATCAAAGAACAGGAATCTGGAAGATTTCTACATCTCATCACATTCTCATCCCGTACCACTACTCTGTTAGTCATGAGAACTCTTTTTTTTTCCCCCTTTCTGCTATATTGAACTAAGAGTTTTGGGGGTTTTTTTGTTTTTGTTTTTGTTTTTGTTTTTTCCATTCTCAACAGGTATCACAGATTTCCTATCATCCTTTTCTAAATTACAGCATTTCTTATCTATCTATCTATCTATCTATCTTCTAAGTGATTCTCAATCTGTCCATTTCTCTCAGGTACATCAACTACAGCCTTATTCAAGGTACCATTTCTAACATGGACTGCCTTGAAGGCCCCTAATGGGTCTGCCTAGAGCCACTAAATTCCCTTCCAATCTATTATCTTATGTTTCAGACAAAACAGTCTTTTCAAACTGGATATCTGATTATCAGATCATATTACCCTAACATTCTCAAATGACGTCTTGTCCCTTTCTAAGCTTCTTATTGCCCTTCAGATAAAGATAAAAATTCTTCAAATGGTTCATCAAACTTTGCAGGGACAAGTCTGTTTGTTTGTTTGTTGTTGTTGTTTTTTTTAACAGTTCCTTCCTCCCACTTAGAATGGCTTCTCTTCCCTTTTCACCCAGGAGTTAACTCCTTCAGATATTAACTTAATCACCACTTTCTCAAAGAAACCTTTCCTGACCCATGACTAGTTCAAACTCCCTCATGGTGAGTCAGTGCACAGTATGGGCCTTTACCTCACTGCACAGGTCACAGTAGTCAATTTACATGTGCTTGGAGATTACTTGACCTGTATCTGTAAACCGGTTACACTGAAAGCTTTATGAATAAATAGACTGTCTCTCTCTCTCTCTCTCTTTTTTTTTTTTTTTTTGGCAGGGGTAGGAGAGCTCATATTTTTGTGACTGGTGTCTAGTCCTTGAGGACTATGCATAAATAGTGGTTGAATCAATGAGTGAACCTTAAATCTTGATTCTGAAATTATGCAGGAATTATCCATAATCCCAGATATAGTCTATGGTGACAAGAGACTGCAACTGCAAAAAGAAAAGAGAAAAGAAAACCATCTTGATCAAAGTAGAGTTCAGTCTGGGTCTCATAATCAGAATTCCAAACCTCCTTTTCATTCCACCACCTATCATCATCAAAGAGATTCAATTCTTTTAGCTTCTGATCCAAAACCCAGTTACACTTCTTATTTAAAAGCCCTTGGTAATTCAACAACCAATTATACTTATTTAACAACCCTTGATACATTTAAATTCCTTTTAAATGTATGTGAATAGTGCTTGAATTCTTAGTCTACACAATGAACAATCACCTACACCATTTAGTCTTTTACTACATGCTTTAAGAGAATAAAACCTAATTCTTGGTCTTACGTTATGCTATTTTCTTCTCAAAGCTGCATATTAAAGTTGCCATTTTAATGAGGAAACAAAAGCCAGATGCTTTAAAAAAAAAAAAAAACACATAAACCCATTCAGCTGAGAGATGATCCTTTTTTTTTCATTTTTATTTTCAGTGTTCCAAAATTCATTGTTTATGCACTACATCCAGTACTCCACGCAATATGTGCCTTCCATAACACCCATCACCAGGCTCACACAACCCCCACCCCTCCAAAACCTTCAGTTTGTTTCTGAGAGACCACAGTCTCTCATGCTTCATCTCCCCCTCTGATTTCCCCCAACTCACTTCTCTCCATCTCCCAATGTCCTCCGTGTTATTCCTTATGCTCTACAAGTAAGTGAAACCATAAGATAATTGACCCTCTCTGCTAGACTTACTTCACTCAGCATAATCTCTTCCAGTCCCGTCCATGTTGATACAAAAGTTGGGTATTCACCCTTTCTGATGGAGACATAATACTCCATCAGAAGGACTATTGTAGATATGGACCATATCTTCTTTATCCACTCATCTGTTGAAGGGCATCTTGGCTCTTTCCACAGTTTGGCAACTGTGGCCATTGCTGCTATGAACATTGGGGTACAGATGGCCCTTCTTTTCACTACATCTGTATCTTTGGGGTAAATACCCAGTAATGCAATTGCAGGGTCATAGGGTAGCTCTGTTTTTAATTTTTTGAGGAATCTCCCCACTGTTTTTCAAAGTGGCTGCACCAGCTTGCATTCCCACCAACAGTTTACAAGGGTTCCCATGTCCCCACATCCTCTCCTACACACGTTGTTTACTGTCTTGTTAATTTTGGCCATTCTAACTGGTGTAAGGTGGTATCTCAATGTAGTTTTGGTTTGAATCTCCCTGATGGCTAATGATGATGAACATTTTTTTCATGTGTCTGTTAACCATTTGTATGTCTTCTTTGGAGAAGTGTCTGTTCATGTCTTCTGGCCATTTTTTGACATGATTATCTGTTTTTTGGGTGTCGAGTTTGAGGAATCCTTTACAGATCTTGGATATCAGCCCTTTGTAGTGTTATTTGCAAATATCTTCTCCCATTCCGTGGGTTGCCTCTTTGTTTTGTTGACTATTTCCTTTGCTGCGCAGAAGCTTTTGATCTTGATGAAGTCCCAAAAGTTCATTTTCACTTTTGTTTCTTTTGCCTTTGGAGACATGTCTTGAAAGAAGTTGCTGTGGCTGATGTCGAAGAGGTTACTGCCCATGTTTTCCTCTAGGATTTTGATAGATTCCTGCCTCATGTTGAGGTCTTTTATCCATTTCGAGTTTATCTTTGTGTATGGTGTGAGAGAATGGTTGAGTTTCATTCTTCTATACTTCGCTGTCCAATTTTCCCAGCACCGTTTATTGAAGAGACTGTCTTTTTTTCCATTGGGCATTTTTTCCTGCTTTGTTGAAGATTCGTTGACCATAGAGTTGAGGGTCCATATCCGGACTCTCTACTCTGTTCCATTGGTCTATGTGTCTGTTTTTGTGCCAGTACCATGCTGTTTTGGTGATCAAGCTTTGTGGTAATGCTTGAAATCACGTGGTGCCCCCAGTTTTGTTTTCTTTTCCAACATTTCCTTAGTGACTTGGAATCTTTTCTGGCTCCAAACAAATTTTTTTTAGGATTGTTTGTTCCAGCTCTTTGAAGAATGCCGGTGGAATTTTGATTGGGATGACACTGAAAGCATAGATTGCTTTAGGCAGTATAGACATTTCAACAACGTTTATTCTTCTGATTCATGAACATGGAATGCTCTTCCATCTTTTTGTGTCTTCTTCAATTTCTTTCAAGAGTGTTCTGTAGTTCCTCGAGTACAGATCCTTTACCTCTTTGGTTAGGTTTATTCCCGGGTATCTTATGGTTCTTGGTGCTATAGTAAATGGAATAAATTCTGTAATTTCCCTTTTTATTTTTTCATTGTTAGTGTATAAGAAAGCAACTGATTTCTGTACATTGATTTTGTATCCTGCCACATTACTGAATTGCTGTATGGGTTCTAGTAGTTTGAGGATGGAGTCTTTTGGGTTTTCCAGATAAAATATCATGTCATCTGCAAAGAAAGAGAGTTTGACTTCTTCATTGTCAATTTGAATACCTTTTATTTCTTTTTGTTGTCTGATTGCTGTTGCTAAGACTTCAAGTACTATGTTGAACAACAGTGGCAAGAGTTGATATCCTTGCTGTATTCCTGACCTCAAAGGGAAGGCTGTCAGCTTTTCCCTATTGAGGATGATATTCACTGTGGGTTTTTCATAGACAGATTTTATGAAGTTGAGGAATGTTCCCTCTATCCCTATACTTTGAATCATTTTAATCAGGAATGGATGCTGTATCTTGTCAAATGCCTTTCCTGCATCAATTGAGAGGAGCATGTGTTTCTTCTCTCTTCTCTTATTGATTTGTTCTATTATTTTGATTGATTTGCGAATGTTGAACCACTCTTGAATCCCATGGATAAATCCCACATGGTCATGGTGGATAATCTTTTTAATGTACTGTTGGATCCTATTAGCTAGGATCTTGTTGAGAATCTCGGCATCCATATTCATCAGGGATATTGGTCTGAAATTCTTCTTTTTTGGTGGGGTCTTTCCCTGGTTTGGGGATCAGAGTAATGCTGGCTTCAAAAAAGAGACTGGAAGTTTTCCTTCTGCTTCAATTTTTTGAAACAGCTTCAGGAGGTATTATTTCTTCTCTGATAGTTAGGTGGAATTCCCCAGGGAATCTGTCAGGTCCTTGGCTCTGGTTTTTTGGGAGGTTTTTGATCACTGCTTCAATTCATTACTAGATATTGGTTTATTCAGGTTGTTAATTTCTTCCTGATTCAGTTTTGGAAGTTTATAGGTTTCTAGGAATGCATCCATTTCATCTAGGTTGCTTAACGTATTGCCATATAATTGCTGATAATAATTTCTATTTCCTTGGTGTTAGTTGTGATCTCTCCCTTTTCATTCATAATTTTATTAATTTGGCCAATGGTTTATTGATGTTATTGATTCTTTCAAAAAAAACAGCTTCTAGTTTTGTTGATGTGATCTACTGTTTCTATCTCATTGATCTCTGCTCTAATCTTGATTATTTCCCTTCTTCTGTGTGGAGTTGGCTTAATTTGTTGTTGATTCTCCAGTTCTTTAAGGTGTAAAGACAGCTGGTGTATTCTGGATTTTTCCATTTTTTTGAGGGAGGCTCAGATGGCTACGTATTTCCCCTTTAGAATCGCCTTTGTTATGTCCCATAGGTTTTGGACTGAAGTGTCTTCATTCTCATTGGTTTCCATGAATTGTTTAAGTTCTTCTATGCTTTCCTGGTTGATCCAAACATCTTAAGCAGGGTGGTCTTTAGCTTCAGGTGTCTGAATTTCTTCTGAAGTTTTTCTTGTGGTTGAGTTCCAGTTTCAAAGCATTGTGGTCTGAGAATATGCAGAGAATAATCTTAATCTTTTGGTGTTGGTTGAGTCCTAATTTGTGACCCAGTATGTGGTCTATTCTGGAGAAAGTTCCATGTGTTCTCAGGAAGAATGAGTATTCTGTTGTTTTAGGGTGGATGAATCTCTTAAGTCCAAAATCTCTACTCTGAACTGTTAACAACCTCTGAATCCCCCCAAAACTGTAGAAGAACTCTCTGATTGCCTAGCATATGCAATGGTAGAGCAAAGGCTACAAAAACTGTTCTGTACAATGGTGAGGAAAAGAATAAATAAAATTCTCCAATGGAGAGATAGGTAATGGCAAAGAAATTCAGGAAGATTTATATAACCAGAGGCTACACAGAGCCAATTTCCACCTTTCATTTCCCTATATCATCCTTCTCAGAGACTCAAATCACATAAGTTACCCTTAGTAGCTTGGATTCTAGCAGGTATAGATTAGAAAAGATAAGTACCTGTTATCTCAATGGAGATCAAATGCATTTTTTGGAAACATCCTTATACACAGTGATTAAAATCTTATACTATTGGGAAGATCATCAGGTATAGGATATTGAGTTTAAAAGATTTTATTGTCTTGCCCTAAAAAATGTAACTATTATGTAGAATATTTTATCAGTAGAAAAACACCCAACATTTTAAACAATTTATTTAATTTAAAAATATTTTCAAATATAATCCATTAACAAACTTCAACTTGGACTGAAGCTTGGAAAATATTTGAATATCAGCATCAGAATCCCTGGTTAAGGCAGCAGCTCTCCCACTTACTTAAAAAACATTTTCTTGTTCACAAGAGCAATGTCCACAATAGCCAAACTGTGGAAGGAGCCACATTATAGTATATATATAGTATATATATATAGTAGATATGGACTATAAAGAAGATATAGTCCATATATACAATGGAATATTATTCAGCCATCAGAAAGGATTAATACCCACCATTTGCATTGACATGGATGGAACTGGAGGGTATTATGCTAAGTGAAGTAAGTCAAGCACAGAAAAACAATTATCATATGGTTTCACTCATATATGAAACATAAGCAATAGCATGGAGGACTACATGGGAAAGGAGGGAAATCTGAAGGGAGAGATGAACCATGAGAGACTATGGACCCTAGAAAATGAACTGAGGGGTTCAGAAAGGAGGGAGGTTGAGGGAGGGGGTAATAGGGCGGTAGGTATTAAGGAGGGCACATGTTGTCATGTGCACTGGGTGTTATACATAACTAATTAATCACTGAACACTACATCAAAAACTAATCATGTACTATACAGTAGCTAACAACATAAAAAAATGTCTTCCTCTTATTAGAAAAAGACTCAAATTTTTAGCTTCTTTTATGAATTCAAAAAATTTATATATTTGCATGAACATAAATACAGTCTATCAATTTAATTTTTTAAAAAGTTACAAAGTTGTAATAACATTCAACATAATAAAACAAATGTAAATAGTCATGAAAAAGAAATGTTCTTCTGAAGAATTTTGTTCTAAGACCATTTATATTAGAGTATGTGCATTAGCTTGATATATCTCAAAATTTCAATAGTTTGTGATTATGTTCAAAATAAAAATATATTAGACCAAATTTTTTATTAGACATATTTCTCACTGATTATTTCCTCTCATCATTAATGACATTTCACACCTAAAGATTCTATATAATCTTGTCAATGAAGTTTCTAAAACATTTCCTAAGAGATTTAAAATATTTATGTATCTTAGTTTGTGTATGCTTTTTTTAAAGTTGTACAATTCAAATTCTTATGTTAATCATCTTGTATGAGCTATACATTTTCTCTACTTCTTTTATAACACTTCTTAATTATTCCTAGATTATACCATCTATGTGATTGTATGTTGGAGATGAACAAAAAGTCACATCTATGAACTTTTTCTCTTCAGTACTTGGCAAAATACTTTTTCATGGTACCACTCACATTTGTTAACTACATTAATGAATCAATAATCACCAATTCTATTTTCATCCTGTATAATTGTGTTTAAAATTCTGAGTTACAGGGGTGCCTGGGTGGCTCAGTGGGTTAAAGCCTCTGCCTTTAGCTCAGGTAATGATCCCAGGGTCCTGGGATCGAGCCCCACATTGGGCTTTCTGCTCTGTGGGGAGCCTGCTTTCTCCTCTCTCTCTGCCTGCCTCTCTGCCTACTTCTGATCTCTGTCAAATAAATAAAATCTTTAAAAAAAAATTCTGAGTTGCAGATCATTTCAGAAGAATCTTTCTTTGGTGAGATCCCTGTAAATCACCTATTGCCATTTCCCTCCCCCCCACCCCCGGGGCTTCTAATGAACACTTTTTATTTCTTAGATCATAAAAATATCATTAGTAATAATGGTATCATTTCTTTAGGAACTTTTATTTGGAAATTTTTGTAGTAATTCAAATACCCAAACTTTTTGTTGATCCTCAAAAGTATCTACTTTTCTAAAACTGATATATTGACCAAAATGCTATAAAGTAGAAAGTTTTGAATATTAACGTATCTTAAGAACATTAACGATAAAATTAACCCACATTTACTTAATTTTGACCTCCAGTCTTTCTTTGTAAGATTGTTAAACCACAGAGGATATAAAACATTTTTACAAGGCCACTCTTGATTTTTAAAGTCTTTTTAAAAAGTTAAGAGCCAAGACAAACCAATTGCTTTGTTTCTGGCCAGCTGAGCAGCAATAACCAGAGGATGGTCATTAATCATCAACAAATTAGAAAGAAATCACCATGTCAAGTCAAAGGTAAAATCAATTACAGTGACAATTAAAGTACTCAAACATCAAACTCTAAAGCCCCTGTGGTTAATAGGCAGCCTAATATGACTTTATAGGGAATTCAAGCATGGACTTTTCCATAATGCAGAAATACAAAAGTAGATTTAATGAAAGGATATACTGCAATAATTGATGTGTTAAGGGAAAAAGCCTCCTATGGCAATAAAGTTGACAGTGATTTGACCCACTGTTTTACTAATCAATGACTTATATTGCAGAAAGTAGTGGTAAAATATGTGTTGATTACAGTTCTTTTGCTTCAATCTCATCTTTGTGAAGAAAATTCCAAGCACTGTGCTTTGATGTTGGCGTCCAGCACCAAGACAAAATAAGTTTGCACAGAGTTACAGACCTAAAGGACAACTGCATCACATTATACTGCCAACTGTTTCTTTCTCTTTGCTGAACTTCAGATGAAATCACCCAAGTGAGTAAGTCCAGAGAAATGCAGAATTTTACAGATCTGTGCATTTTCCCAGATGTGTTATATTGTTATTCACAGTTCTCCTACATTCAACCAACGTGAACATTTCTTCTAAAATTCTGAAATAAGGTAAAATTTTCCCCAGTGAGTTCAGCAGAGAGTTAAGGAACTTGTTTCTGCTACCTCTAGTTGTTTAGTAGAAGATTAGGACCATTGATATTCAGTTTATCACAGCTGAAAGATGCTGCTACTTTTCCTCCACTTAATCTACCCTATGTAAGCATTTTCCTAAAAGATGTAACATTTCAACAGCATTTGGTGAGTTTATCACAGATCTGCTATGAAAATCAAAACAGCTGTTTTAATTCCAGTCTTATTACTGCTTTAGTGACTATCACAGATTACTCACTTAACCTTTTTTCTTGTAAAATTTTTAACCTCTAAAGTGGGGGGAAAAAAAGATCATTTCTATGTAGTAAGCAAAGAGCTTGAATAGATACTTGATTCTGGAAATGATCTTAAGATAGTAATTGAAAATAGTGTATTATTCAAATATATAGTACATATAAATTTACTTGAATATATTAGTAACAGAATAATACTAATTTCCAAATTATCAGTAGCCAGTAGTTACACATAACTCAAAAACTGTTCTGAAAATAAAAAACCCCTGTGCTTGTTGTTGGCATCATTTTAATTCATTTTTTTTAACTTTAGTAACTCATTCCATGGATAAAATTGCTTTTAAAGACAAAACTATTCTTGGATTTGGATTACTGAGAATTTAGCAATGACCTTGGTATTCTCAGATTACCACTACATAGCTGACTCAATGATCTATCCAGTACCTGCAGATCTCCACACTCCCTAAGCTCTACTCACCCAGTGCACCAGTAGTTTCACTGTCTGATGATGAATCTCCCCCATTTTGTGACAGTCTCATCTCTGTTTTAGCTACTCATGAGGAGAGAATGTGTTTGAAAATGTCTCAAGGAGCAGCAGAAGTAAAGATCAAGCTTATCTTTGTCCTTGTAGAAAAGAAGCTCATTCAACCACACTCTGAATTAAATGCACTGGAATTCCATTGGGTTTCATGGCATGCGTGAACAAGCTATTTTACACATAATAACTCACTGACTTTAACCCTAAGAGGTGGCTAACATTACCATAACCATATCACAGAGGACACCACAGAGGTCAAAGTCTTGTGCAAGATCACTCACTTCATGTCAGAGGTGTATATAAACCATTAAGTCTAACCCTAAAGCTCATTTTCTTTCCTCTTACATAAATATAGCTCATCATGAAAATGAGAAATAATCACTTTTATGTTTCTACTAGTAAATATTAACTCTGGAAAAGGTTTATAATAATTCTCAAGATCTTTCTATAATGAAAAAAGACCTAGTACCAATCTTAAACTTGTTCTATCACTTTGCAAATAGACTGGACATAAAATTAAGCTCCCTACACAGCCCTTCAAATAGGCAGTTTACAAAATGGGGATAAAGATAATATAAAGAAAGCTTTCAGTCATTTAACAGATACTGATTGGCTATTAAATGTCAAGTATTATCTTAGGCACAGGGGATGGATCAGTAAACCAAAGAGGAAGATCTCCGTCTTCATGAGGTTTACATTCTAACAGTGAAAGACAATACATAATGCAATAAATAAGTAAATTATATAAGGTGTTAAAAGATTACCGATGCTCTGAAAATAAAAATAGAGCAAAGTAAGGAGGGCTGGGACTTGAAGGGGAGGTAGGAAAGAAAGCATGATTCACTGTGCTTGGGTCAAGTCAGTAAAGGTGTGGAGGGAGGAGGGACAGTATAAAAGGAGGTCAGAGAAGAAGCAGAGACAGTCAGATGGCATAAGGACATCATAGCCTTTGGCTTTTACTCTTCATGAAGTAAGAAGTCAATTCAGGGCTCTGACCAAAAAAGTGAGAAAATCTTACTTACATTTCTAATAAATCACCCATGTTGCTGAATCAATGGAGGAGAAGCAAAGGCAATGCAGGCAGAAAAGATAAAAATGATAAGAGGCTATTGTCCAGGAGACGGGTGATGGTGGCTTAAAGCAGAGGGTAATGGTAGAGGTGGTAATAGGTACTTGGATTTTGATGTAATGTCAATAGAACTTCCTGGTGAATTGGAGATGGAATGTGAGACAAGAGGGAGGATGGCTCCAGGGTTTGGTTTGATCAGTGGGAATGATGGAGTGCCAGTAACTGAGAGAGGTAAGGACGCATGCAGACCAGCTCTGGAGGGTAGATAGGAGCCCAGTTTCAGGAGTGAAATTTAACATCCAAGAGGAGGCATTTAATTGGGCTACGTACACAAATTCAGGAGTTCTGAAGAAAGATCTGGGCTAAAGATAGAAATCTGTGAGTTACCATATAGATGGCATTTAAAACCATGAGTCTAAGTGAAGCCATGAAGGGAGTGAGAACAGAGAGAAAAGAACTGAACTTCTTTGTCATTATATTTACAGTAAGCATCTTACATTCTTCTGGTAGAGATTTAAAGCAAGACAGTGTTTTTAATTTGGTTTGTTTTATGGAATGAGACAAGAGTTTTAGTGACTGGGCTCTATCTGTAATTATTTCTAATTTTCCTTTGGAATAAAAATCTTCACAGTTCAATGACATATAACCTCCCAATATACACTTTAAGTCAACATCAATAAGCTAATCTGTTAGTACTACTCTGATAGTGCTAATAGTGAAAATGCAAAAAGCCTGTTTCCAAAAGTTGGATTTCTATTTCATAGATGCTCTTAATGCCCAATGGAAGTATTTCTAAGTGTTGACCCTCTCTGCCTATAAAGAAAAATCTCATAATAAGAAATTGAAACATAATAAAATTGAACTATAAAGAATATCCTTTTATTTTCCAGTAAAGGAGAAAAAATAATGGTGATTTAAACATCTTCATATAAAAAACACAGAGCCTTTGAACATGCAAATTGAAAATGAAATGTAGACTAAATGCTAATACATTACTTTTTTCCCTGACAAGCATTTTTCCCCATATTCATTTTTAATGTCAGAGAATTCACAGAACTAAGATCTTTATTCTAAACCTCTAGAGCTTGCCTGAGAAAGTAATTATGTACGTATTTGTCAGAAACTGAACTAACAGCCTTAGGAATTTAAATTCAGCTACAGAGAACAGATAGATTCTACCAACACCCTGATCCCCACCCTCACCCTCTCAGGGTCAGGCATCACTCCAAACCAATTCTGGGCCCTTTTTCCTTTAAGGTTCAGAGACAGGACTAGGGAAAATTATAAAACTCAGTATAAGTAAAGATGTGATAACATAACTGTGCAAGTTTATAGTTAGTAGGCATATAAGTGGATTCAAGCTTTGTGGAGAGAAAATTGGCGGAGAGGTCCTACAGCTACTTGCCTCTGGTCCCTTTTGTGTTCTCTGTTTTCCCTCAGGAAGCTCCTGTCCAACTGTCCTGAGCTGATTTCTGTGTTGTCTCTGGATTAGATAAGGAGTAGAATACAAGTCAACGGAGTACAGTTTGTCTTTCTAGCAAGCCATGATTTTTCTAACTCCAAGCTATATATTTTTTCTAATTATTGTGCAGGTTTCTTTTTTTAAATAACTTCTACCAGTCGAGGTCCCTGCAGGAAACAGATGGCACATTCAAACTGGATAATTTGAGGAGAGTTTAATAAAGCAACTATTTAGAAACCACATGGGCTGTAGTTTTTTGGACTAATTAATACACCAGCCTCACTTTCTCCCCACCCTTTACCTCTGAAACCATGGAGAAGGGAGACCACGGATGCAGAGCAAATGGGTTAACTGCCCAGACAAGTTTGGCTACATAATCTGTGGGTCTAAAACAAAATGAAAATGCAGGGCCCCTGTTTTGAAAACACTGTTAAGAATTTCAAGGCAGTGACAACAGAGCATTAAGTCAAGGGCCCTTCTGAGTGTGGGACCCTGTGCAACTGCCTAAGTCATGTGTCATGAAGCCAGTCTGTTCCCAGGACACCCGGAAGAATGCATAAAGATTACAGAGGAATCTGAAGAGCAAATGAAGCTATCCAACACACATGTGTTGCTTTGGTTAGGTTATTTAAATATTCTAAACCTGTTAACTTGTCTATACAGTGACTACAACAGTACTCCACATTGCTATTCTGAAGATTAGACAGTACTGGCAATTTGCTGAGGCCGGTGGCTGGCAAAGAAAAAATGTTCACTAAAAATGAGCTACTACTATTGACATTAACACTAACTTAAGGTCAACATGCAGAGACATATATTCATATGTAGTTTCAATGGATAAGTTATGCAATTTCCATCATTTCAGAAAAATACCAAATGTGTTTAGTAGTTTTGGGGAAAAACCTTTTATTTACAAAATTTTGAAGAATCCATGAATGTATGACTAATGAATATACATGCCATAAAAATAAAGAAGTTTTCTATCAATATAACTATCTTCTTAACACCAAGGATATCACTATTTCATAAAGGTATCATAAAGTTTTTTACGGGAATCAGTGATTGAAATTTCCTTTCTTCCTACTTTTACCAAGATTCTCTTTATGTGAAGTCCATAAAAACTTTTCGTTCCTAAACCATACCTTTTCTCATCTCTGCAGCCCAACTGTCACCTTTTTCTCAGGGTCTTAGTTTTGCGTCATGCGTTTTCTTTCTTTCTTTCTTTCTTTCTTTCTTTCTTTCTTTCTTTCTTTCTTTGACAGACAGAGATCACAAGCAGGCAGAGAGGCAAGCAGAGACAGAGGGGAAGCAGGCTCCCCGCTGAGCAGAGAGCCCCATGCGGGGCTCAATCCCAGGACCCTGAAATCATGACCCGAGCTGAAGGCAGAGGCTTTAACCCACTGAGCCACCCAGGCGTCCCATGTCATGCATTTTCTCCAGGTATTAAGTCTAGCCATGCCTGCTCCTAGATATGTGCGTTAATTCTAAAGCCAGACAGGTCTCAGGGAGAATTCTGGTTTTGCTGATTACCAGTTGTTTAACTAAAGACTAAACTTCATGTTCTTCATCTATAATACTTGAGAATCAAATTCTTTACATAGAGCAACAAAACTTAATACATAGGAGGTACTCAATAAAATAGTTTTTTTCTTCTTTTCTGCTTTATTTTAAGTCTTTCTAACTTTATTTTAAACTCTTCAATGGAGCAATAATTTGCCCTGTGTAAGTGTTCTTATTCCATTTAACTGTACTTTTCAAGACATGGTATTTTTATAATGATAATATATAAACAAATGTAAACAATCATTTTCATCTTTACTAAACACAGTGAAAAGAAATGATACATAATAAAACAATATTAAACTGCTAATAAAGAGCTAAGGGCAAAGATTTATTTCTGCCATTGACTGTGTGGCATATGGAAATCTAGTTCTTATAACATTATTGTGAATCATATGATATTGATATAGAACTCAGTTTGTGAATTGACTTTTGTCTACAAGCCAGGAGATCCCACTTAGCCATCTTCCTCAATAAAAATATATGATGACCAATGAGAAAGCATAATATTTTTATTTTCTACTACAGGTGCACAAAAAAGAATGTGTTGTCTCAGCAAAACTTGGTTCACCACAGTAACTCTGGTTTAACTCAAATTACTGTAAAGTCACAATTATTCAGAATCATTAAGAATCAAGCTGCATAGGAAAGCATTTTTTTAAAAGATTTTATTTATTTATTTGACACAGAGAGAGATCACAAGTAGGCAGAGAGGCAGGCAGAGAGAGAGGAAAAAGCAGGCTCCCCGCTGAGCAGAGAACCTGACGTGGGGCTCAATCCCAGGACCCTGAGGTCATGACCTGAGCTGAAGGCAGAGACTTAAACACTGAGCCACCCAGGAGCCCCAGTAAAGCATGTTAAAGAACAGAGTCTGGCCTCCTTTAAGACAGAGTTAAAATATTTTTGTATCTTCTCAAAATGCATTTATTACTATATATTACCTAACCTTTTCCAGATGATTCAGGGTATGATGGCAAGCTTTAATGACCATATTGTGCTTTAAGCACTAGTGCTCTTGGGAAATATAAAATTATAAGCTCCTTTTATCTTATATGAAAGGACCCAAACAGTCAGTATTCTCTCTCTCCCTCTTTTGCTCTCTCTGTTTCTGTGTGTGTGTGTGTGTGTGTGTGTGTGTGTGTGTGTGTTGGAGGAGAGGCATCTGTCTTTAGTGTTATTTATAATTAATTTTGGCTATTTTTGAATTGTCTCCTTTCTAGTTCTTGGGCCATATGCTGAATATTTGAGTTTTTGCTTTACTACTTGGAACAAAAATAAATTAATGTTAATTACGTTAAGTAAATATCCAAAAGATTGTGTTTTATTTAAAAAGCTTGAATAAAGTAAAGGAATAACTCAAGTTAAAATAATAAATTTAAATCCTACTAAATCACCAATTTAATCTTAACATATTGCTTCTTTATTCAACTTAGGTCTCTGAGTAATAAATGGCATGGTTTTCAGAAGACAAAGCAGCAAAAAATTGATGATTACAAAACACAAAAGTAAATATACCCATGTACTGAATGTATACATTACTTTCACTATATTCCACACAGTAACTAAGATTAGAATTCCTAGCTGAAACAGGAACATTTGCTATCTCATTGTTGGATGCTCCCTAGAAGACAGAACAATATGCTCCCATGTACTATCTGATTTTTAAAATGGTAGATTACAAAAATTTTACATTTTTATTTATTTATTTATTTATTTTATTTCCAGCATAACAGTATTCATTATTTTTGCACCACACCCCGTGCTCCATGCAATCCGTGCCCTCTATAATACCCACCACCTGGTACCCCAACCTCCCACCCCCCGTCCCTTCAAAACCCTGGTGCAGCCACTCTGGAAAACAGCATGGAGGTTCCTCAAAATGTTGAAAAATTTTACATTGTAAAGGTTCTTTTTACCTTTCCTTTTTACTGGCAGTCTTACAGTAGTCCTAATATATTATACCTGATTCTTTTTACCGTTGTGATTCAAGGTCACTCCATAAAAAATTTGCATTGCTGGCATACAAAAAGTTGAAGGTAGTTGCTGTCACCTTGAATAATTCTGCACATTTCTCTTTCTTCAAAAAAAAAAAAAAACCTGTAAAGTGGCAGTGACTTTATTTTGTACCATGCTACTGAAGATTAATACTATAATCTGAAATTCTTGAGAAAACCCATTTTCTAAAATGATCGTGCCTTGTTGCAACAAAGAAAAAACTAAAATCTTCACACTGCATGGTAGGCGCAGATGGATAAACATAAGAAAGGAGTGCTTGACCTCAGCAACAGAGGATAGGCATTTCCAAGGGGAGGCTGAAAACACAGATGGTTAGTTCGGCTTCATGTCTAAGAAACATGTGCTGCCTTGAGGTAGGCAGGGATCTTTCCATGAGAGGCCACTTTTGGTTTTAAGCACCTCCAATTCTTCTGAAATCTCTCAACAATTTATACAGCTATTCTTACTTTGTCTTCCCTACCTCAATTCTGATGGCATTTTACCTAAGGAATAATAAATTTGTTTCATGTTCAACCCAAAATCTTTGTGTGTATTACTCTTTCTTCAGTGTTCAGCTTGCAATATGCCACCATTCATATGCAGGTGTACCACCCTATTGCCATGCTTCACTGGGAGCACCCATTTTCACAACAGTAAAGTGAAGTATGTTCTAGAATGTTTTCATTTATTTCCAATGCTGCTAAGCTAACACAAGTCCTAGTAACACTGTTTCTCTCTGAAAGTTTCCAGTTGCTCTCCCTACCTTCAACAGAAATTAGCCCCTATCATCAGATAAACAGCAACAAAAAATAATCCCTTTAAGCATTAGTGTCACTTTATAATTTATCTATTCAAAATATGTATCCAATTCAGAAATGTTCAATAAAAAACTGTTCCAGGCACTATATCAAGCATATAAATAAACCATAATACAACTTTTTTTAAAAAGATTTTATTTATCTATTTGATAGACAGAGATCACAAGTAGCAAGAGGCAGGCAGAGAGAGGAGGACGCAGGCTCCCTGCCGAGTAAAGAGCCTGATGCGGGGCTCAATCCCAGGACCCTGGGCTTTAACCCACTGAGCCACCCAGGAACCCCCATAATACAACTTTTAAGTATATTAAATAAGAGCTGTTTCTTCCAAATATAAACATAACATCAATGGGGACCTAACCCAAATTGGAGAAAGGAAGAGGTATAAGAAAATGATTCCTAGACTTGGTAACATGAATTTTAAGAATAGTAACAGTTGGGGCCAAAACTGTTAAGATTTGATCCCGTCTGCTTTTCCAGTCTAGTCTCCTATACCGCCTCTCAGTGAACTATATGCTCAGACAATATCAAACCATTAGATCAGTTCTTTGTAAACACCTTGCTGTTTCACATTTCCAGTTCCTCATTCAGGAGCTTTTATCTCTACTTTTTAACTTTCCTCTCAGTCCTCCCTCCTTTATGTTCCCTCAAGCTTACTTTTCCTTCAAAATTTCACTGAGATTTAACTGCCAAGATGATACTGCCTGATATCTCAAGTTGGGATAGAAACAACAGTCTTGTATTCTCCAGTAACACCCTGTGAAAATCACCTTTATGGTACATACGACAATATATTGGACCCATCTGTAACATAAGTTAATAGAGGATATGATCCATGTGATATTCTGTTTCACATAGTACTTAAGTTAATAGAGGATATGATCCATGTGATATTCTATTTCACATAGTACTTTTATACAATAAATCTGTTTTTTAATGCAAAATGGTAAAACACCAAAAAGGAAAAAAAAAAATACTTAGGAATAAACTCACCCATGTAGACCAAACACTTGAATGGTAAAAACTATAAAACATGGCTGAAATAAATTAAGGAAACAAATAAATAGAAAGACATCTCATGTTCATGGATTAGAAGACTTACAATTATTACTATTATTAATTCAATACTACCCAAAGCAACTGACCAAATGCAGTTTCTATCAAAATCGCAATGATGTTTTTTGCATAAATAGAAAAATCTATCATAAAATTAATATGGAATCTCAAGGGATCCTGAATAGCCAAAACAATCTTGAAGAAGAAGGTCGTGGGGCGCCTGGGTGGCTCAGTGGGTTAAAAAGGGACAAAGTTGGCCATCTCACACTTCTTGATTATAAAACTTATTTTAAAAGCACATTAATTGGAATAGTATGGTACTGGCATAAATAATGACATACACCAATGGAAAAGAATAGTGATCCCAGAAATAAACCCTTGCATGTATGGTCAAAGGGTTTTTTTTGGGGGTTTTTTTTTGGGGGGGGGGGTCAAAGGATTTTTGACAAGGGTGCCAAGGCCATTCAATGCAGGACAGAACAAATGGTGTCGGGAAAATTGGATATCTACATGCTAAAGTATGAAACTGGATCCTTATCTTGCCCAAAGACAAAAACTAACTCAAAATGGATGAAAGACCTAAGCATAAGTTAAAACTGTAACACTCTTAGCAGGAAACATAAGGGACTCATGACATGAGTTTATTAATGATCTCTTTGATATGAAACCAAAAGTATAGGCAACCAAAGAAAAAAACAGACAAATTGGGCTACATCAAAAGTGAAAACTTCTGTGCATCAAAGGATAAATCAACACAGTGAAAATACAACCCACAGACTGGGAGAAAATACATGAAAATCATATATCTGATTAGGGATTAATATCCATGATATATAAAGAAATTCTACAACTCAAAAAAAAAAAAAAAAAAAAGCAAGCAGCTCAATTTAAAAATGACAAAAGGGCTTGCATAGATTTCTCCAAAGAAGATATATAGAAAGCAAAAAACAAATAAAAAGATGCTCAACATCATTCATCATTAAGGAAATGCAAATCAAAATAGCAGTGAGATATTACATTATTAGGATAGCTACTATAAAAACAAAACAAAAACAAAAACAAAAAACAAGAACCCAGGGTGCCTGGGTGGCTCAGTGGGTTAAGCCACTGCCTTCGGCTGAGGTCATGATCTCAGGGTCCTGGGATCGAGCCCCGCATCGGGTTCTCTGCTTCGCGGGGAGCCTGCTTCCTCCTCTCTCTCTCTCTCTGCCTGCCTCTCTGCCTACTTGTGATCTCTCTGTGTCAAATGAATAAATAAAATCTTTAAAAAAAAAAAAAAAACAAGAACCCAGAAAATAACAAGTATTGACAAGGATGTGAAGAAACTGGAATCCTTATGTAATGTTGGTAGGAATGTAAAATGGTCCAGCCATTATGGAAAACAGCATGGTAGTTCTTCAAAAAATTAAAAATAGAATTGTTATATGATCCTGCAATTTCACATCTACGTATATGCAGAAAAAAACTGAAAGCAAGATCTAAAACGTATACACCCGTATTCAGAACAGCAATATTCATGATAACCAAAAGTGGAAGCAACTCAGGAGTCAATCAAAGGATGAATGGATAAACTAAATGTGGTGGATATACAAAGCAATATTACTCAGCTTTAAAAAAGAAAAAAAAAATTGACCATGCTACAACATGGATGAATCTTGAGGACATTATGCTAAGTGAAATAAGCCAGTCAAAAAAGATAAATACTGTACGATTCCACTTAAATGAGGAATCTAGAGTAGTCAAATTTATAGACACAGAAAACATATGATATCATGGTTAATTATATGTGTAAACTTACCTAGTCACAGGGTGCCCAGATATTTGGTTAAACATTATTCATGGTTTGTCTGTGAGAGTGATTTTGAATGAAATTAACTTCTGAATTGATAGACTAAGTAAAGCAGATTCTCCTCTTCAATGTGGATGGGCTTAATCCATTGAAAGCCTGAATAGAATAAAAAGGCTGCATAAAGGAGAATTCATTTTCTCTGTGCCAGACTGTCTTCAAGCTGGGACACTGGTGTTTTCCTGCCTTTGGACTCAAACTCAGACTGGAATTTATACCATTGGCTCTCCTTTTTCTCAGGCCTTTGGATCACATTGGAATTATACCATTGTCTCTCCTTGGTCTCGAGCTTGCTGACTGCAGATCTTGGGACTTCTCAGCCTCCATAATCATGGGAATCAACTCCTTATAATCTATCTCTTTTTTTTATTGGTGCTATTTGTTTGAAGAACCCTGACTAATATAAATGGTGATTGTCACAGGCCGAAGATAGAAAGTAGTGGGGAGTTACTGTTGAATGAGTACAGAATTCCGATTTAAAAGATGAAAAGAGTTTTGGAAATAGATGATGACAGCAGTTGTACAACAATGTGAAAGTACTCAATATTCCTTAACTGTACACTTTAGAATGACTAAAATAATAAATTTCATGTAATGTATTTTACCACAATTATATAAATCTTTAGTCAATCCTACTGAATGAAACATCTTTTGGCTCTGCTTAAATCAATAGTTATCAAACTTTTTGGTCTGAGGACCCTTTTAAACTCCTAAAAATTAATAAGAACCCCACAGGACTTTTGTTGGTATGGATTTTATCTGTTGATGTTCAGGTCTTAGACACTAAGACTGAGAAAATTTAAAATATTTATTAATTCATTTAAAATAATAATGAACCCATTATATAAAAACATAACACATTTTATGATAATTAAGTATATTTCCCAATATATAAGTACTTTACTAGGTAACATTATTTTATATTTTTATAAATCTTTTTATTTATTTATTTATTTTTAAAGATTTTATTTATTTATTTGACAGAGAGAGATCACAAGTAGGCAGAGAGGCAGGCAGAGAGAGAGAGAGAGGAGGAAGCAGGCTCCCTGCTGAGCAGAGAGCCTGATGTGGGACTCGATCCCAGGACCCTGAGATCATGACCTGAGCCGAAGGCAGCGGCTTAACCCACTGAGCCACCCAGGCGCCCTTTATAAATCTTTTTAAATACCTAGCTAAAATGAGACAGTTGAACCTCCCTATCTTCTACATTCAAGTTGGAATATTTTACTATGCTTGAAGAATTAAGAAAATCCAACCTCATACAAATGTATACTTGGAAAGGAGAATTTAAAAGTACTTAAGATAAGTATGGATATTATTTGATAGTATACTCGAATTCAATAAGAAGTAGTACCTAAATGTTAGTTGCAATGCAGAATCTGAAACCATACCAATAAACTTATTATGCTGTTACATTAAGTCCACTGGCCTATTTTGTGCTTTGAGTAGATCTTCCACCCCTGCATAATACACATTTTTCATTTAGAAAATATTGTTCACTGAGTTATTACTTAGCTCTTTCTAATGTTGACACATTTCATTTTTCAAAATTTAAAAACCACATTTACTGGGGTACCTGGGTGGCTCAGTGGGCTAAGCCTCTCCCTTCAGCTCAGGTCATAGTCTCAGGGTCCTGGGATGGAGCCCTGTATCAGGCTCTCTGCTCAGCGGGGAGCCTACTTCCCCCTCCCTCTGCCTGCCTCTCTGCCTACTTGTGTTCTCTCTCTCTCTCTGTCAGATAAATTAAAAAAATCTTTTTAAAAAACTGCATTTATTAATATCACCACTAACCTCATCAAAATTTTACAAAATTCTAATTTTCATTTGAAAGCTCACTCTATCATTAGCAACAAATACTGTCAGGGGTGTTCCCTGAAATGACAGGCTCACTTTGCTCAAATTTGAGACAATGTTTGCCAAATAATCAAGTCTGAATAACCCTAGTTTGTCTGTCATTCTTTCACGTAGAAAACAGTATTCTATGAAACAGTGGCTGGTTCAGCTTGCAACTCAATCACTCAAGTTCTTTTCCTCTAAACAACCAACATACTTTGGTACTTTGACATGCTGCAGAAGTGTTTTATACCTGTTCCCCATTTTATCACATAGAATATTAAAGAGAGGACACTCAATGATCAAGATTTTACAAACTTACCAATGTTTACTGCTTCATGATAAAACATTCTTAGATGAAAAGACTTTTTAAATGTGGATACATTTTTCTTAATGTCTTGAAGAATGCAATAACTATTTGCACACTTTGGTGCCACTGCCTTAATTTGTGCTATGTACTTGTAGTTTTTATTTTTGTACCATCAGTATAAATGTCACTATAAAGAAAAAGGCAAATAAATATTAATATTTTTAAAAGTATTTTTACTTTGCAAACCCTCTGAAAGGACTTGGAGACCTCCAGAGATCTGTTCGCCACATTTTGAAAACCATTGGTTTAGACAATACAGGAAGTCTTAGGACTTCTTAATATCAAACTGACATCAGAATTCAGAATCCTTAACCTTTCAAGTAGAAAATGAACAGAGATTAAGTCATCCAGACTCCTTCTTTTACATGAGAAGAAATGGAATGTCAAGAGAGTTGAACACAAACTTTCTCATCACCAGCCAGTACTAGAATCTGAAATGCATCACTCCTGTACTGAGTGATGCTCTTACTCTTGTAGTTCAGTGAGGACAACTCTCCAACATCACAAAGTAAATTAGTCAGGAACTGAATCCTTTCTAAAGCCATTTGGTGGCATGTGACAATAAACAGATTCACTTTTGTTTTTCCATTTACCGGTGAGGCCAGCCATGGCACTGAAGTAATCTTTCAATCATTTCCTATCATCTACCTATAAAGAGATACAAAGATAAGCACCATAGAACACTTAAATTGATAATTACCAAATATAATGATGGGCTGACAACAACTTATACAATGGCAAGAGAAAGCATCTTTGAGGAGATAATATTTGATTTGAGCAGCAAGACAGAGGAATAGCAAAATCATTCCTAGCAAAATCATTTAGACTGTTTGAAAAACCAAAGGGTGAGCAATGTTGTTGAACAGAAATGGTGACGGGGAAAGCATAATGGGTTGAGATTAGAAAGGGGTAATTAAGACCCAGTTCATGAGCCATGGGGAAGAATTTAAATATTATTCTAAGTGCAAGAGTAACCTATTACAGTATTTTAAGCAAGAAAATAAAATAATCGATTTTAAACAGAATCCAAAAGGCAAAGAGGCCATTCTAAATGTAATGTGTCCAGAAAACTAAAACCTGGATCTGGTAATTTAAAAAGGCTTAGCACTGGAATATATTAGACAATTTTAATGTATATGGTAGCCTGAATAGCACCCCCGAAAGATGTCTGTTTTCTAATCTCTGGAACCTGTAAATATGTTGTTATATGGAAGAAGAGACATCATAGATTTAATTCAGCCTAACAACCTTAATATAGGTTATTTCGGATTACCTATATGGTCCCAATGTAGTCACATGACCCATTAAAGCAGGGAACTTTCTTGGCTGGAAGCAGAAAAAAATGCAGCAGAAAAGGAACTCGGAGACATTTAAAGTGTGCAAAAGACTCAATACACCACTGCTGGTTTGAAGATAAAGAGGTAATGTGATGAGAAATGTAGACAACCTTAAGTCTAAGGAGCTGAGAAAGGCTCCCAACCGACAGCCCACAAAGATACAGGGGCTTCACTGCTAAAACCACAAGGAACTGACTTCTGCCAATAGCTTGAATGAGCTTGGAAACAGATTCTCCCCTAGAGCTCCAGTTAAGAGCCAAACTAGCTGACATCTTGAGGTTGATCCTGTAAAACCCAAAAAGAGAACCCAGGCAAACCTACCAATGCATCTGGCCCAAAGAACAATGAGATAATAAATTTGTGTTGTTTTAAGTTGTCATGTTTGCAGTAATTTTTTTTACAGTGCCAATTGAAAGCTAATGAATATGATTTCATAGGTAAAGAGGAGTTAAAAAATAAAACTTAATAATTTTATTATAAACCTAAAGATGGCAAAGAGACTTTACTCATATCCCTGAGTCATAGTGTCTTAAATAAAATAAAATAGAAAAATAATCTCTGCATTTAATAAAACCAAGAAACATCTTTAAATCACAAAGTATAAAGAATACATAATGAAATTTGAACCATGAATTTAGGAAAGACCATGAAAACTGCTAAATCTTGGAGAAGCTACAGGTTCCTTTAAAAGTTAAGTTAGTTGTCCAGAGAGGTCCTATTAAAAATTCTTTAATGGAGTGTCTGAATGCTAGACTGGAAATGCAATGAAGGGCACTCAGAAAACAAGTCAATAGTCAGATCCTCTTTCTATTCGACTAGGTGACCATCTAATCCCATGCAAACTCCAAAGGATCCATCACTGCACCTCTGCTCAAGTCCCACACTAGCATAATGGGTTGAGAAAAGTATAATATATAAAGACGTATGAAGCATAAACAATGAGAGAATAAGAAATCTTTGGAAAAACAATTTAGAATGTTTAAAAATATAACAAATTAAGGGAGACAAGTGATTAAAGAATATATGAGGAAAACAACCAAACTAGATACAAAGTTACCTGGCAAAACTCAGGAAAGAAATTGATGATGACAATAAAACCATACAGAAATAAAGGACTTATTAGAAGTTGAAATAAATAAATTTAATGCTGCTAAAATAGGATAAACCATAAAGTTAGACAAGCACACAAAATGAAATAGAAAAGAACACAAAGATAAAAGAAAATAGAAAGAACATGACAAATAAGGGCAATACAAAAAGAGCCATAATTGGTGTTTTGAAAGAAGAAATCTCAGCAAATGCAATCAAAATTTCAAATATTTTAAAAGAAAAACATTTTCTAAAAAAACCATATATGCTAATTAGAAAGAAATTCTAAATTTCACTTAAAATTATGTAAGGGGAGATGGTTCAAGATGGCAGTGTAGGAGTATCCTGAACTTATCTCCTCCCACAGACACAACAAATCTACAGCTATATATACAACAATTCCCTCTAGAAAAAAAAAAAAAAAAACTGAAAACCAACAGAAACCTACACACACACACACACACACACACACACACAAATTAAATGGCCACACTGAAGTAACAGTAGAGGCAAAGAAGCACTCTCACCAACAATCTAACCCCTGGGAGTGGTGACCCATAGTCAGCCATCAGGAAAAATCTCATAAACACAAAACTTTTTCCAGAGGAGTGAAGGGTCTGTGCACCACATTGCCACATTAGGCACTTCAACCCTTAGGAATAGCACTGGAGAGATGAGCCTCCAAAATATGCAGTTTTGAAAACCAATGGGGTAGGGCACCTGGGTGGCCCATTCAGTTCAGTGGCAGCCAACTCTTGATTTCTGCCCAGATCATGATCTCAGGGTCCTGGGATTGAGCCCTGCAACAGGATCCTTACTCAGTGGGAAGTCTGCTTAAGGATTCTCTCTCTGCCTCCCACTGCCTCTTCCCTACTCATTTGCTGACTCTCTCTCTCTCCCTCCCTCTTTCTCTTAAATAAATATGGATATTCATAAAATGTTGGAGCTAGAATTGGAACAATGATTATAAAGATACTAGCTGAGCCTGAAAAAAAGCATAGAACACTAAAGAATCCCTTTCTGAATAAAAGAACTATGATCTAAACAGGTTGAAATCAAAAAGGGTATTGCTGAGATACAGTGGAGGTTCTTACTGCTAGGATAAATGAGGCAGAAGGGAAAATAAGTGATATAGAAGATAAAATTACAGAGAATAAAGAAACTGAACAAAAGAGAAACAATAACCAGACTATGAGGGGAGGATTTGAAGATCAGTGATACCAAGAGCAAAATAATATTAGAATTATTGGGCTCCCAAAGGGAGAGGAAAGAGAGGGACGGGCAGAACATATATTTGAGCAAATTATAGTGAGAACTTCCCTAATCTGGGGAAGGAAACAGGAATTCAAGCATAGGAGGAACAGAGAACGCCCCCCTGCTCCACTTAAAATCAATAAAAATAGATCAACACCCTGATATATAATAGTGAAACTTGCAAATTTCAGAGATAAAGGGAAAATTCTAAAAGCAGCTTGAGATAAGAGATCCTTAATCTACAAGGGAACTTAGACTGGCAGCAGACCTGTCCATAGAAACCTGGCAGACCAGAAAAGGTTGGCATGATATATTCAGAGTACTAAATGAGAAAAACATGCAACAAGAATATTTTATCCAGCAAGGCTGTCACTCAGAAAAGAAGGAGAGATAAAGAACTTTTAGGAAAAACAGAAACTAATTAGGAGAATTTGTGCTCAATAAACCAGTCTTGCAAGAAATTTTAAAGAGGAGCCTGTAAGTGAAGAGAGTGCCCAAAAGTAACATAGACCAGAAAGGAACAAAGACAGACAGCAACAGTGATTTTACAGGTAATACAATGGCACTAAATTCATATCTTTCAATAGTTACTCTGAATGTAAATAGGCTAAATGGTCCAATCAAAAGACACAGGATATCAGACTGGATAAAAAAGCAAGACCCACTGATACACTTTCTACAAGAAACTCATTTTAGACCCAAAGAAACCTCCACACAATAAGTGAAGGTGGAGAACCATTTATCATGCTAATGGACATCAAAAGAAAGCTGGACTAGCAATCCTGATATCAGAAAAATTAGATTTTAAACTAAAGACTATAGTAAGGGATGAAGAGGTACATTATGTCATTCTTAAAGGGTCTATTCAACAAGAAAACATAACAATTATAATTATTTATGCTTCTAACATTGATACAGCCAATTATATAAATCAATTAACAACAAAATCAAAGAAACACATTGATAATAATACAATAATACTAGGGGACTTTAACACCATACTCACAGCAATAGACAGATCATCTAAGCAGAAGATCAACAAGGAAATAAAGGCTGCAAATGACACAATGGGCAAAATGGATGTCACAGATATATAGAGCATTCCATCTTAAAGCAACAAAATACACATTCTTCTCCAGTCCACATGGAACATTCTCCAGAGCAGATCCCACATTGAGTCACAAATAGGTCTCAACTGGTATGAAAAGATTGGGATTATTCCCTACATATTTTTAGACCACAATGCTTTGAAACTAGAACTCAATCGAAAGGGGACATTTGGAAGGAACTCAAATACTTGCAGATTAAAAAGCATCCTACTAAGGAATGAATGGGTCAACAAGGTAATTAAAGAAGAATTTTAAAAATTCACAGAAACAATGAAAATCAAAAGCTGTTCAAAACCTTTGGGATGCAGCAAAGGTGGTCCTAAGAGGGAAGTACATAGCAATAGAAGTCTTTGTAAAGAAACTAGAAAAGTCTCAAATACACAGGCTAAACTATACCTAAAAGAGCTGGGGAAAGAACAGCAAATAAAGCCTAAACCAAGCAGGAGATGAGAAATTATTAATAAAGATTAAAGCAGAAATCAATGAAATAAAAACCAAAAGAATGGTAGAAAGATCAATGAAACTAGAAGCTGGTTCTTTGAAAGGATTAAAAAGATTGATAAACCCCTAGCAAGACTTTTCAAAAAAGAGAGAGAGAGAGAAAGGACCCAAATCAATAAAATCATGAATGAAAGAGAAGTGATCACAACAATTCCCAGGAAATAAAATTTTAAGAACATATTATGAGCAACTATATGCCAACAAATTAAGCAATCTTGATGAAATGTATGCATTCCTAGAGACATATAAACTACCAAAACTGAAACAGGAAGAAACAGAAAACCTGAACAGACCCATAACCAGCAAGGAAACTGAAGCAATAATCAAAAAATTTCCCAGCGAAGAGTCCAGGGCCAGATGGCTTCCCAGGGTAATTCTACCAACCATTTAAAAAACTAATACACTGTGCATATTTATTGTGTACTTTCTATCATATTCTATGTTTTAGAAAAACACAAATCTGGTTTTTAATCCTGGTTCTCTATTTATTGACTGAGCAAAACTGGTAATTTACTTAAAGATTCTAAGAAAATCCTTAATTTCATCATCTATTAAAAGGAGGAGTCAGGGCACATGAGTGGCTCAGTCAGTTAAGTGTCTACCTTCAGCTCAGGTCATGATCCTGGGGTCCTGGGATCAAGCCCCACACTGGGCTTTCTGTTCAGCAGGAAGTCTTCTTCTCCCTCTCTGCCTGCTGCTCCCCCTGCTTGTTCTCTCTCTCTCTCTCTCAAGTAAATGAGTAAAATATTTAAAATAAAATAAAATAAAAATAAAATGAGTGAGTATTAGCACCATAAGGTTATTTTAAGAATAAAATGAGTAGGGAAATGACTTAATGGAGAGAGGACAATATTGAATAAACTATATTCATATTAATAGTGAAAAAAGTAGCAACAACAGTGGAAGTTGTACTAGTGGTAGAAGTAGCAGTGAGATAGCATAGTTAGAGCAAAAGTTATTATAATTTTACATGATTTTTGGTAAAATACTTTGGATGGGTAAGCTCTTTTTTCACTAATAAAATAGTTTTGATTTGGTTTAACATTAATATCTTAGAAAAATTATTCAACTTTCATTGTTCTGGTTCAGTCATATGATGCAAAGTACATGTGACTTTGTTCATTAAAAATGTTTAAGATTTTATATTATATTACCATTTAGTCAAAGTAAATAAATGAATGTGTATTTTCAAAAAAAAAAAAAGGAACTAATACCTATCCTTCTGAGTCTGTTTCAAGAAACAGAAATGGAAGAAACACTTCCAAAATCATTCCACGAGGCCAGCATTACCTTGATCCCAAAACCAAAAAAAGACCACATCAAAAAGGAGAATAACAGACCAATATCCCTGATGAACATGGATGCAAAAATTCTCACCAAAATACTAGCCAATAGGATCCAATAGTACATTAAAAGGATTATTCATCATGACCAAGTGGGATTTATTCCTGGGTTGCAAGGGTGATTCACCATTCACAAATCAAAAAATGTGACATATCACATTAATAAAAGAAAGACAACCATATGATCCTCTTAATTGATGCAGAAAAAGCATTTGATGAAGTACAGCATCCTTTCTTGATCAAAACTCTCCACAGCATATGGATAGAGGGTGCACACCCTCATAAAAGTCATCTGTGAAAAACCTACAGTATATATCATTTTCAAAAGGGGAAAAACTGAGAGCTTTTTCCCCTAAAGTCAGGAACATGACAGGGATGTCCACTATGACCACTGCTATTCAAGATAGTACTAGAAGTCCTAGCCTCAGCAATCCAACAACAAAAAGAAATAAAAGGCATCCAATTTGGCAAAGAAGAAGTCAAACTCTCACTCTTTGCAGATGACATGGTACTGTATGTGGGAAACCCAGAAGACTCTATCCAAAAATTGCTAGAACTCTTACAGGAATTCAGTAAAGTGGCAGGATATAAAATCAGTGCATAGAAATCAGCTGTATTTCTCTACACCAACAATGAGACAGAAGAAAGAGAAATTAAAGATTCAATCCCATTTACAATTGCACCCAAAACTCTAAGACACCTAGGAATAAACCTAACCAAGAGGTAAAGGATCTGTACTCCAAAAACTACAGAACAGTTACAAAAGAAACTGAGGAAGACACAAAGAAATGAAAAAACATCCCATGTTCATGGATTGGAAAAATATTGTTAAAATGTCTATGTTACCTAGAGCAACCTACACATTCAATGCAATCCCTATCAAAATACCATTTACATTTTTCACAGAACTGGAACAAATAATCCTAAAATTTGTATGGCATCAGGAAAGACCCCAAATAACCAGAGGAATGTTGAAAAAGAAAACCAAAGCTGATAGCATCACAATTCTGGACTTCAAGCTCTATTACAACACTGTAATCACCAAGACAGTATGGTACTGGCACAAAAACAGATACATGGGTCAATGGAACAGAATAGAAAACTCAGAAGTAGACCCTCAACTCTATGGTCAACTAATCTTCAACAAAGCAGAACATCCAATGGAAAAAGGACAGTCTCTTCAACAAATGCTGTTGGGAAATTGGACAACCACATGTAGAAGAATGAAAATGAACCACTCCTTACACCACACATAAAAATAGACTCAAAATGGATGAAAGACCTAAATGTGAAACAAGACTTCATCAAAATTCTAGAGGGGAACATAGGCAGCAACCTCTTTGACCTAAGCCACAGCACCTTCTTTCTAAACACATCACCAAGGCAAGGGAAACAAATGCAAAAATGAACTATTGGGACTTCAAAAATGAACTATTGGGACTTCATCAAGGTCAAAACTTTTGTACAGCAAAAGAAACAGTCAACAAAACTAAAAGGCAGCCTATGAAAAAGGGGAAGATATTTGCAAATAACATAGCAGTTAAAGGGCTAGTATCCAAGATCTATAAAGAACGTATCAAGCTTGGGGCACCTGGGTGGCTCGGTGGGTTAAAGCCTCTGCCTTTGGCTCAGGTCATGATCCCAGGGTCCTGGGATCGAATCCCACATCAGGCTCTCCACTCAGCAGGGAGCCTGCTTCTCCGTCCCTCTCTGCCTGCCTCTCTGCCTACTTGTGATCTGTCTGTCAAATAAATAAATAAATAAAATCTTAAAAAAAAAAAAAAGAACATATCAAGCTCAACACTCAGAAAACAAATAATCCTGTCAAGAAATGGGCAGAAGAATGTCCCACATCACTTGGCATCATGGAAATACCACCTCACACCAGTCAGAATGGCTAAAAATAATTGCTCGGGAAATGACAGATGTTGGTGAGGATGTGGAGAAAGGGCAACCCTCTTATACTGCCAGTGGGAATATAAGTTTATATAGCCTCTCTGGAAAACAGTATGAAGATTCCTCAAGAACTTAAAAATAGAGCTACTCTAGGACCCAGCAACTACACTGCTAGGTATTTAACCCCAAAGATACAAATGTAATCATCTGAAGGGGCACCTGCACCCCAATGTTTATAGCAGCAATGTCCACAATAGCCAAACTATGGAAAGAGCCCAGATATCCATCAACAGATGAATGGAGAAGGAAGATGCGGTATACACATACAGTGGAACATTACTCAGCCATCAGAAATAATTAATACTTAAACATTTACATTGACATGGATGGAAATGGAGGGTAGTATGTGGAATAAAATAAGTCAACCAGAGAAAGACCATTATATGGTTTCATTCATATGTGAAATATAAGAAACAGTACAGAGGACCATAGAGGAAGAGGGGAAAACTGAATGGGAAGTCATCAGAGGAGAAGAAAAACCATGACAGACTCTTAACTATAGGAATGAAACTGAGGGTTGCTGGAGGGGAGGTCAGTAGGGGGATAGGGTAATTGGGTGATGGGCATTAAGGTGGGCACACAATGTGATGAGAACTGGGTATTACATGCAGTGGCTGAATTACTGAATTCTACATCTGAAACTAATGATGTGCTATATGTTGGCTAACTGAATTTAAATAAATTTTTAAAAAAGAATAAGGGATGGGAGAATAAGAAATAAATAAATAAATCAGTCGATCAATCAATCAAAAAAAAAAACAAACACACACACACACACACAAAGAGAACCAATGGGCCTTATGAAGGAGAAACAAAATTCTAGGGAATGAAGAGTCCATACCTACATGTACAGAATCATTGTCTCTGGAACCTGGTATAAAAGCATCAAATTGAAAAGCCACTAGATCACACATGAAGATTCATTTGCTAACATTAAGGCCTCTGTGGGATGGCAAAAGCCTAAAGTGACTCTCTCCAAGGACAGAGGAGCTGGTATGTGCCATCTTTGGCACTTTTCTTCTACCTTGTCAGTACTGGCCAAAGTGCTCCCTTCCTCCACATGGTTGGTGCCAGCACAGATGGATGCAATTTTTGCATTCTAACCTGCTAGCACTAATGAGAAAATACACTGCCCCTCCATGCAGCTCAGATGGCTGCCATCTAACCAGGTGGGTAAATGCCACAACAATCTGTGTGCTCCCATGACCACCACCAGACCTGTTAGCACCTCACCCCACTGAGTTTCTTCCACAACAAGTGCCAGATCAGTGAGTATGTAGAGTTCTTACAGGGAATGCCCTTTGAGTGCCTAAATGTGGTGATCAGGGAGCATTATGTTTCTGGGATCCATGATCAAAGAGACAGTGTGAGAGACAACCAAGAAAAAAAAAGTTTAAATTAAATAAGGTTCATTTCCTACATAAGCCCACTCCTTCAAGATTGGGAGAGACAGCTACTTCACCTCACACCTAGGCATACATTCAGAGTCAAGCAATGTGAGGAAACAGAAGAATATGGTACAAATGAAAGAACAAATAAAACCACAGGGAAAAAGAAAATCTTAATGAAACAAAGATAAGTAATTCATTTGATAATGAGTTCTAAGTAGTGTTTATATAGTTACTCACTGAACTATGAAAAAGACATGGATGAACACAGTAAGAACCTCAACACAGAGACAGAAAATATAATAAAGGACCAAACAGAAGTCACAGAGTTGAAGAATACAAAAACTGAACCAAAAAGTACACTAGTAGTGCTCAACAGCAGACTAGATGAAAAAGAAACCCAGTAAGTGGTTTGGAAAATAAAGAAGTAGAACTTACCTAGAGCAGAAAAGAAAGAAAGACAGACAGAAAGACAAGAAAGAAAGGAAGAAAAAAAGAAAGAAAGAAAGAAAGATGGATGAAGATAAGAAACCTGCAGAACACTATCAAGCATGTTAATATGTGCATTATAAGGGTTCCAGAAGGAGAAGGGACAGAGAAAGTTTCAGAAAGCTTACATGAAGAAATAATGGCTGGAAACTTTCTAACCTGGGGGAAGGAAACAGACATTCAGATCCAGGAAACCCAGAGATCCAAACAAGATGAACTCAAAGAGACCAACGCCAAAAAAACTACATTGGACTCCTGAACAGCACAAGGTTTAGTAACTCCAAAACCCCATGTAGTCAAAAATCCACATGTCACTTAATTCCTAATAGTTTACTGTTGACCAGAAGCCTTACAGATAACATAAAAAGTCAATTAGCACACATCTCATATGTTATATATATTACATATTATAGTCTTATAATAAAGTAAACTAGAAGAAAGTAATGTTATTAAGGAAATCATAACTATGGAAAAATACATTTATAGTATTGTACTTATCAAAAAAGTCTGGATGTATGTGGACATACACGGCACAAAACCATGTTGTTCAAGGGTCAGCTGTATAATTACAATGTCAAAAGTTAAAGGGAAAATCTTAAGTGAGAGAAAAACAGCTTATTACAAAAAAATAACCCACATAAGACAGAAATCAGTAGATTTCTCAGCAGTAATTTTGCAGGCAAGAAGAAAGTGGCATGATGTATTCAAGGTACTGCACAGAAAAAATTTCCAGTCAAGCATACTCTACTTGATAAAGTTATCATTCAGAACTTAAGGAGAAATGAAGAGCTTTTAAGACAAGCAAAAAGCTAAGTAAGTTCTTCACCTCTAAAGCAATCTTACAAGAAATATTAAATGGACCTCTTCATGATGAAAAGAAAAGGTACTAATTAGTAAAGTAAACATACAAAAGCAAAAACTTATTGGTAAACATACAATAAAAGTAGTGAATTAATTACTAATAAAGCTATTAGGGAGGTTAAAAATAAAAGTAGTAACATGGGGCGCCTGGGTGGCTCAGTGGGTTAAGCCTCTGCCTTCAGCTCAGGTTAAGATCCCAGGGTCCTGGAATTGAGCCCCATATCGGGATCTCTGCTCAGCAGGGAGCCTGCTTCCCCCTCTCTCTCTGCTTGCTGCTCTGCCTACTTGTGATCTCTGTCTGTCAAATAAATAAATAAAATCTTAAAAAAAAAATAGAAGTAGTAACAATAAATATAACTGTAGTAATTAGTTAAAGGACATACAAAATAAAAAGATATATAATGTGACATCAAAAACACAAAACTTGGGGTTTGCTAAAAATTCAGTTTAAGAATAAATTCAAACTTGTTATCAATTTAAAATAGAGTATTTGCATGTATATGCTTATATATTTGAGCTTCATGGTAGCCATAAACAAAACCTATAGTAAATACACAAAAGATAATGAATAAGGAATTTAAGTATTACACTGTAGAAAGTCATCAAACAAGGAAGAAAGCAAAAGATGAGAAAAGGACAGAGACAAACTATAAAACACAGAAAACAATTAAGACAAACTATAAAACACACAGAATACAATTAACAAAATGGCAATAAGTACATACCTATCAATAATTATTTTACATGTAAGTAGACTAAATACTCTAATCAGAAAACATAGTAGCTAAATGAATAGGGGAAAAAAGATCCATCTGTATGTTGCCTACAAAAAACTCACTTCAGATGTAAGGACACACACAGACTGAAAGTGAGGGGATAGAAAAAGATGTTTCATGCAAATGGAAACCCAAAGAAAGCTGGGAAAGCTACACTTATATCAAACAACATAAATCTTAAAACAAAGACTAATAAAAGACAAAGATAGGCACTGCATAATGAGAAAGGGGCCAATCTACCATGAAGATAGAACATTTGTAAATATATGTGCACCCAACAG
Source organism: Mustela erminea (assembly GCF_009829155.1). Classification (NCBI taxonomy): domain Eukaryota; kingdom Metazoa; phylum Chordata; class Mammalia; order Carnivora; family Mustelidae; genus Mustela; species Mustela erminea. Next base: position 104,049,839 of record NC_045617.1, on the reverse strand, counting down.
AGAAATATATAAATATGCAAAGGAAATAGTAATAGACCTAAAGGGAGAATAATAGGGACTTTAATATCCTATGTGCCCACTGGATAGCTTACCTATATGAAAATAGATTTCTAGTTGAAACCACTCTCCTTAAATCACACACTAGACCAAAGACATAGGAAACAATCTAATCAAAAACAGCAGCATACATGTTCTTCTCAAGTACACATGGAATATTCTCCAGGATAAATTATATGTTAAGACACAAACAAGTCTCAAAATAATTCAAGAAGGGGCGCCTGGGTGACTCAGTGGTTAAAGCCTCTGCCTTCAGCTCAGGTCATGGTCTCACCGTCTTGGGACCAAGCCCTGCACCAGGCTTTCTGCTCAGCAGGGAGCCTGCTTTCCCCCTCTCTCTCTGCCTGCCTCTCCACCTGCTTGTGCTCTCTCTCTCTGTCAAATAAATAAATAAATAAAATCCTTAAAAAAATAAAATTTAAAAATTAAAAAAATAATAATTCAAGAAGACTGAAATCATGTCCAGTTTCTATTCTGAACATAATGGTAAGAAAACAGAAATCAATCAAAGAAAAAAATTGGAAAAATTACAAATATGGGGAAATTAGCAACATGCTACTAAGCAAAGTCAATAACAAAATCAAATGAAAAGTCATAAAATACTTTGAGACAAATGAAAATGGAAATACAACATACCAAAATCTGAGATGTAACAAAAACAGTTCTAAAAAGGAAGATTATACCATCACAAGCTGACCTCAAGAATCAAGAAAAATCTCAAAGAACAATCTAACTTTACATCTAAAAGGTACTAAGAAAAAAAACAAATAAATTAGAAGGAAGGAAACACTAAAGATCAAAGCAAAAATAAATGAAAAAGACATTTAAAAAGACAAAAGTAAAGATCAATGAAACTAAGAGATGGTTCTTTGAAAATACAAACAAAATTGATAATTCCCTGGCTTGACTCAGAAAGGAAAAAAGAGAAAAGGCTCACATAAAATCATATTTATAGAGGAATTACAACTGATACTAAAGAAATATAAAGGCTTTTGAGACATTACTATGAAGAATTACACGGCAACAAAGTAGACATCCCAGAAAAATGGATAAATTCCTATAAACACACAATCTTCCAAAACTTAATCAGAAAGAAATAGAAAGTCTTAATAGTCTATTAAGGAGATTGAATCAGTAATCAAAAACCTCCCAATAAGAGTCAAGGATGAGATGGCTTGATACTGGTGAATTCTATCTACCAAACATTCAAAGAACATTTAATACCTATACTCAAATGCTTCCAAAATATTTAAAAGGTGGGAACGCTTTCAGACTCTTTTTACATAGCTGGACTTACCCTGATACCAAATTCAGATAAGGACATTACAAAAAATAAAAATTAAAAAAAAATTATAAGGTAATATCCTTGAGGAACAGGGATGTAAAAATCTTCAACAAAATATTAGCAAATGAATTCAACAATATATTAAAAGAATCCACAACCATAATCAAGTGAGATCTATTCCAGGGATACAAGAATGTTTTCAAAATCTGCAAACCAATTAATGTCATATACCACACTGACAAAATAAAGGATAAAAATCCTATATGGTCATCTCAATAGATGCCGAAAACCATTTCACAAAATCCAACATCCACTTATAATGAAAACTCTAAAAAGAGTAGGTATAAACAAAGTGTAAACAAAATAAAGGCAATAGATGACAAACCCACAGTTATCAGCATCTCCAGGTGAAAAGCTGAAAACTTTTCCTTTAGGATCAAGAAGAAAAGGATGACAACTCTCACCATTTTCATTTAGCACAGTATTATAAGTCTTAGCCAGAGCAATTAAAAAATAAATAAAAGGCATCCAAATTATAAAGGAAGAAGTAACTATTTGCAGGTGACATGATTTTGCATTTAAAAAAACCAAAAGACTTGATCATAAAACTGTTATGTTTTATGAAAACATACATAAAAGAATGTTTATTGGAATTCCTGGGTGGCTCAGTGGGTTAAAGCCACTGCCTTTGGCTCAGGTCATGATCTCAGGGTCCTGGGATGGAGCCCCGCATTGGGCTCTCTGCTCGGTGGGGAGCCTGTTTCCCCCTCTCTTTCTGCCTACCTCTCTGCCTGTTTGTGATCTCTTTTAGATAAATAAATAAACTCTTAAAGAATTTTTTTTTAAAAAACAAGAATGTTTAGGGATGCCTGGGTGGCTCAGTTGGTTAAGCATCTGCCTTCAGCTCAGGTCGTGATCCCAGCCTCCTGGAATCGAGTCCCACATCAGGCTCCTTGCTCCGCAGGGAGCCTGCTTCTCCCTCTGCCTCTGCCTGCCTCTCTGTTTGTACTCTATCTTTCTGACATATAAATAAATAAAGTCTTTAAAAAAAATAAGAATGTTTATTAAATTTGTAATTCAATAAATTATAAAGCTGCATGATAGAAAGTCAATATATAAAAATCTATTCCATTTTATACATTAACAACAAGCTATCAGAAATTATGAAAATAATCACATTTATAAATATATCAAAAAGGAAAAAAATACCTAAGAATAAATTTAGCCAGGAAGTGAAAGACCTGTACACTGAACACTTTAAGAATGATGAATGAGGGGCGCCTGGGTGGCTCAGTGTGTTAAGCCACTGCCTTCGGCTCAGGTCATGACCTCAGGGTTCTGGGATCGAGTCCTGCATGGGGCTCTCTGCTCAGCAGGGAGTCTGCTTCCCTTCCCCTCTCTCTGCCTGCCTCTCTGCCTACTTGTGATCTCTCTCTGTCAAATAAATAAATAAAATCTTTAAAAAAAAAAAAGAGTGACGAATGAAGTTGAAGAAAACACAAAAAAATAGAAAAATATTCTGCGCTCATGGATTAGAAGAATCAATATTGTTAAAATTTCCAATACTCAAAGCAATCTACACTCAAGGTATCCCTATCACAATTCAGATGACATTTTTCACAGAAATAGAACAAAAACAATCCTAAAATCTATTTGGGCCCATACAAGATCCCAAATAGCCAAAGCAAATTTGAGAAAGAAGAACAAAGCAGGAGGAATTATGCTCCTGGATCTCAGACTATATTACAAAGTTATAGTAATCAAAACAGTATGGTTTGGGCACAAAAACTGACATACAAATCAATGGAATAGAACAGAGAGCCCAGAAATAAACCCACAGTTATATGGTCAATTATCTATGACTAAGGAAGCAAGAATACACAATACAGAAAAGATAGTCTCTTTAATAAATGGTGCTGGGAACACTCAACAGCCATAGGCAGCAAAATGAAACTGGACCACTATCTTACACTATACCCATAAATTAATTCAAAATGGATTAAAGACCTGAATGCAAGTTCAGAAATCATAAAACAAGAGAATAAAAAAAGGTGGTAAGCTCCTTAACATCATTCTCAGTAGTATATTTTTGGATCTGACTCCACAGACAATGGTAATAGTAGCAAAAATAAACAATAGGACAACATCAAACTAAAAAGCTTCTACACAGCATAGTAAACCAACAAAATAAAGACAGCTCACAGAATGGGAGATGATGATTATTATTAAAACAAATGATCTGATTAAAAAATGGGCAGAGACCCTGAATAGATGTTAAAAAAAAAAAAAAAGACGTACAGATTGCAATCAGTACATGAAAAGATGCTCAACATCACTCATCATCAGGGAAACACAAATCAGAGCCACAATGAGATAACACCATCCATAACAGTCACAGTGACTATTAGTACAAGGAATAAGTATTGATCAAGATGCGAAGAAAAGGGAAACCTCCTACACTGTTGTTTAAAATGTAACTTGGTGCATCTTCTGTGGAAAACATTATGGAGATTCCTCAAAACTTTAAAAATAGAAATGCTATATGATCCAGCAAATTCACATCTGGGTGTTTAGTCAATGAAAACAAAAACATTAAATCTAACTGAATTATGCATCCCTATGTTCACTGTGGCATTATTTACAATAGGTAAGAGATTGAAACAACCTAAATGCTTATTAACGGATGAACAAACAAGGAAGATATGGTGTATGTGCATATATGTGTATATATATACATATATATATTATATATGTTATAATATATATATTATTTTATTATTATTATATATTATATTATATATATATTGTTCACCCGTTAATAAGCATTTAGGTTGTTTATATATATGTGTATATATATATATATGTTTATGTGTGTGTGTGTGTGTGTGTGTATATATATATAATGTAATGATACTCAGCCATAAAATAGAATGAAATATTGTCATTTGTGACAACATGGATGGACCTAGAGTGTATTAAGCTAAGTAAATAAGTCAGACAAAGAAAAATACTGTATTATTTCACCTATGTATTAAATCTAAAAAACAAAACAAACAAAACCCACAGATACAGAGAATAGAATTTAGTTGCCAGGGGATGGAGTGGTTGTAGGAGTGAATGAAATGGGCAAAGGAGATTAAGAAGTACAAACTACCAGTTATAAAATAAATAAGTCATGGAGATGTAATGTACAGCATGAGACTATAGTCAATAATATTGTATTGCATGTTTCAAAGCAGCTTAAGAGGGTAGATCTTTGAAATTTCTCATCACAAGAAAAAGGGTTTTTTGTAACTTTGTGTGAGTGCTGTTGGGAGGTAATGAGACTTATGATAATCATTTCACAATGTATACAAATATTTAATCATTATGTTGTACATCTGATGCTAATATAATGTTATATGTCAATTATATTTCAATAAAAGAATCTCTAAGAATGAGCAATGTCTAGATAGCCTGATGAAATTGCTAAACTTTACGGGAAAAATATACCTTATGAATATCCAGGAAATAAAAATTAATCACCAATAATGAGCAAAACTTAGTCTGCCTTAAAATTTCTGCAAAGAATTTTATTTCACAGATGGGAAAGAATAAATCAGTATTTATGGAGTCTGAGAAAAAGCAGTATCTGTAATATCTACCTTTAACACCTAATTTGTCATTCACTTAAAAGGCAGCAGTTGTTTTCAGATAAGCAAAAGTTTAGAAATTAAAATAGTCATGAATTCTTTTTTAAAAAAGAAGTCCACTCAATGACAAAAATATAATTAATCAACAGATCAAATAAAGAATCAAAGAATTCAGATATTGGAGAGTTATAAGGAACTGACAATGAACACTAAATATATTTAAGTACATAACTAAGAAAGATAAACTATGAGAATTACAGCAACTAAATATAATAAAAATGTATAACCCTAATAATGAAAAAAATAGTGTGACAAAAATCCAGAAGTAGACAAAGATAAGCAAGAGATAAAAATGTACAGACTTATGATTTTATTAAATTTCATAAGAGGGAATCCAATGATAATGTTTAAGTTCGATTACATTATTAAAGAATAAGAATAGCCTATAAACATTCCAAATATATTAAGAGAAAATACAGATACATGTAGACACATAACACCAAAGAAAATACTGATGACACGGCAAAAGATATTTAACAAAAACAGAGACTTCCCCTTACAAAAGTATGGTGGCATAGACATTCTGGAAAAAAAAATCAATAAAATGTTCATAGATGCCAAAAATAATTGACAAGATTTACTCTAAATCATAACGAAGTTCATACAAAAGTAAAAGACCATCTCAGCGTCCCCCTTCCCAACCCAAAAAGAAGCCAAAACCACCGAGTTAAAAGTGCTCCAGAGCCATGACTACCCTAGATGTTTCTAAATACAGGAAACCTAGGACCGGAGTTCTAACGTTCATGTCAGGGACAGAAGATGGGGCCGTGGGCCCATGCAAGGCAGGACACTAGGCTCCTAGACTGCTCTACTGAGAGCTAGGGCCCTCAAAGCCTGCTCTTTCAGTAAAAGGATAAGCTAGAATTTAACCAGCTAGCCAAGGGAATGTAAGAGTAAATGTATCTGCTTTAGTCTCATACATTTAGGTAATAACAACCAAAGAGAATTCATAACCATAGCTCTCCCTTCAAATTGGTTTAGTGATCCCCAACCAAAACCATAACTTAAAGTGACACAGGGACTACAGTACTGTGGGAATCACACAGATAAAAAACAAATGTAGGAACAGACCTTATAATCAGATTTTAGTACTCTCAGACATTAAGATCAGTCAGAAACAGGGCATGTGGGTGGCTTAGTTGGTTAAGTAAGTAGCTGCCTTTGACTGAGGTCATGATCCTGAGTCCCAGGACGGAGTTCTGCATTGCGCTCCCTGCTCAGGAGGGAGTCTGCTGCACCTCTGACTCATCCCACTCTTGTGCACGCTCTCTCTCTCTCATCCTCTCTCAAATAAATACAATCTTTAAAAAAAATTCTTGAAGATTAGTCAGAAACGAGTATAAAAAGGAAGTTTCCAAAATATAAAGAAGAAAAAAATGACATCAGTGAAAGTCAACAGAATTATCAGCAGAATTATCACCACAAAGATTTCAGCTATTGAAATGATCAAATCAAACTGCAAAAATAATTTTTAAAAATATTGAAAGAAATTAAGAGGAAGCAAAATATTTTGAAAGTACTTTTATAATCTTTATTTTGTGACAGGCATTGTTGTAAATGCTTTATCTCTATGTATTTACTCATTTAATCCTCAACAACTCCAAAGTTGGTCCTACTAATTTTATGGATGAGGAAATCAGAGTTTAGAGAAGTCAAGATGATGAAGTTCTAGAACCTAGGTGAGGTTCGGTGGGCTGAGGTCCGGGGCCGATGACCAAGAAAGAATTCTTGAGACATCTTTGGTGCAAAATGGTGGTTTATTAAAGCACGGGGACAGGACCCGTGGGCAGGAAGAGCTGCTGCCCCGGGTTGTGAGGGTAGGCATGTTATACACCTTGCGGTTGGGGGAAGGGGAGGGGAAGAGATGGGAGGTTTCAACAGAGTCTTCACATGTTAGGGAGGGCCTACAAGGTGCCGGGGGGAGGCCTTGCCCTTATGGCTTGATCAATGTCGTCTTTAGGTCAGGCACTAACATCAAGATAGTTGGGAGATTCTTGGTGGGGCATTACGATCTGGCTATCATTTACATTCCCTTCTACCTCAGTCTCCTCCAGTTTATGGTGGGAGGGAGACATTAGGGCTTCAGGAACCGAGAGTTATTTGCCTCTGGAAATTTGTGCTATTGATAAGGTAACCTCCCTGTTTAGGTCTCTAGGACATCTGTAGAGCAAGGGAGATTCCTGTTCTGCAGGATTGCAATCCCTGCAAGTTAACTATTTATCGTTTTATGGCAGTCAGGGGTGTCTGAGGAATGCTACACATATGGAGGGGAGCGGGTGAAGAGGGGGTGCAAGGCGCCAGCTTTTGCTCTGTCCTCAGCCAGCCTCCTGCTCCCTCATCAAAGAAACTTGCCCTAATTTACATAGCATAAGTTGTGGTACTAGAATCCAAATCCAAGGAATTTGGCTGCAGAATCTGTGCTAACAATTACGTTGTAAGCAAGGATTAAACATAATCAACAACTGACTGGCCTACTTAAAAAAAAAAAAAAAAAGGACTAGTAAACTGAAAATATAATAATCAAAGGTTAATACTCAATGGTGAGTTAAACTGCAGATTAGATACAGCCAAAGAGAGAATTAGACCTGCAAGATAAAGCTAAATCATTAATCAGTTTGCATTAGAGAGAGATTAAAAAATGTAAACCAAAGTTTAAGAAACATGGAAGAAATAGATTTAACTGTCTAGTAGCTATCTCAGATGAAGAGAATAAAGTAGAAGAAAAACACTGTTTAAAGAGAAAACAGCTGAGAATTGTGTAGAACAAATAAAAACAAACAAATCTACAAACTCAGAAAGAACCAAAAATCTCATATTGCATATAAACAAATAAAGAAAGAAACAATGAGAATGACAAAATGCTAATTTTTGAGCTATAGAGAGGACTGGGAATAAGGATAGCCTAATTATTGGCTTCTCTTTTATTGTATTTTGCATTTGAATTGTCTCATTAATGAAACAAAAAGCAAACATTTGGAAACATATTGCTTCAGTCACAAAAAGGCTCCTAAAAGCACCAAGAGGAAAAGGACTATACTTAAAATGAACAACAATTAGGCTGTTCATTAATTTCTCCACAGCAATACCGAAAGCCAATGTTTATGAAACATGGCTTTGAACAATGAAAGCCAGTGTTCTAACAATATCTTCAAACTGTTGGGACAAATTAATGGTCAGCCAAGAACTTTGCAACTAACTAAATTTTTATTACGGTGCTATGTTTTTTATAATCACATTTTCAGACACGACAAAATGAAAAACGTAAAACCAACAGACTCTCACTAACGAAATTTAAACAATGTTGAACAACGTACTTCAGTAAGAAATAAAACAATCTCAGAAGAAAGGTGAGCAAAGAGAGCATGTGGATAAAAATTAAGCAGTGACCATTTAAAAAAATAAGTACAGTAACTTCCCCTTACCTGCAGATGACGATGTTCCGAGACCCCCAGAGATGCCTAAAACCGTAGATAGAACCAAACCCCAGATATACTATGTTTCTTATGTATACATACTTCTGATAAATTTTAATTTCTAAATTAGACACTGTAAGAGATCAACAATAATTAATAATAAAACAGAACAATATACTGAGATACAAGTCACGTGAATGTTCTATTTCTCTCTCTCAAAATATTTTATCGTACAAACTCATCCTTCTTTGTGATGATGTGAATAAAATGCCTGTGTGATGAGAAAAAGTGAGGTGAATGGTATAGGCACTGTGAGATAGAGTTAGGCTACCACTGATCTTCTGCCTTATCAGGGATCATCTGTTTCTGCACAGCATTCAACTGCCAGTAACTAAAACCATGGAAAGCTGACCGCAGATAAGGGAGAACTACTGTAATATTGCTTAAATTAGCAGATAAAAATAGGGGCAGAGGATTTCTGCTTCTGAAAATTAAAAAGTGGCTTGTAAAGGTCTCTGATTAAATATATTTCAATTTAAAAAAAAAAGAAAGAGTAACAAGAAAATTTGTAGGGAAAAACATAAAACAGTTGCTTGGAGAGTAATGGAGTTGAGGGGCTGGCTACCTTGAAGTAAACTTGATATCCCTACTACTTTTCCCCTGGAGACATCTGCCAATTCCTAAATGGCTTGGGGCTAGCAGACCAAGTAAAAGTGGTGACTCAAGTGTCAGCAATCTCAACAGGTTGGGGAGACAAAAAACTGAAGATCAATGATACCAAGGCATCTAGAACATGAGGGGTTATGGTCCCAGAGAAAAGCCAAATGAGAATAATAAGGCTAACTTTCCAGCTAACTTTTCCTAGAGACATTTTTTTGACTCCTAATCTGCACAGGACAAGAGGACGGGGAACCAAGCGGAAAGTGACAGCCAAGCAGCTAATCATCAAGCAGAAGGTTTGTCAGACTCATCATACTGGAGAGACAAAAAATTAGACTATAGGGCTCACCAAGGACAAAAAGCCCTGGTTTACACGGAGCCTTCAAGTCCAATCCCTGATGGGCTACACTTTAGAAACCAGAATTAGAAATCTTTCAAAGATTAAAACTCATTGTCAACTCAAATCCTCTAATCTCTGTTTGAAGTCAATTGCTTTACCCGTATGCTGACTGCTAGAAAAAGTCAGTTTTCTCTGGAGTATGAGATCATCCAGAGCCTCTGCTATTTTTCACACAAAATGTATAGCATTTAGTTAAAAATTATGAGGCATGCCAGGAGACAAGATCAAACAGTCAAATCCAAGAGAAAAAAAGTAAAAAACTTATAGCTAATATACATAATGAAGTTATCAAACATGGACTTTGTTGTTAAATGTGATCAACTCACACAATATGATTTCTTGAAATGTACAATAAGATGAAAATATTTGCCAAGGAATAAAAATCATGAGAAGACAAATTCTGGAATTCCTAGAACTGAAAATATAATTATCAAAATCAAAACATATACAAGATGTCCAATACAGTGTTTAGTAGAAAGGGAAAGCTGAAGAACACTTATAAAAGGATACCTCCAAAATTTTAAAAATTATATCCCTATAGAAGGGATCCAGGGAGAAGTTCAGAGGGAGGAATAGAGCTTAATTATACTTTTATCGTTAAGCTTCTTCACTACTACTTGATCCCCTCAACAATAAGCTAGTATTATTTCTATAAAAAAACTTATTAAAATTTAATATATACATAAAATTAACACATGCTTATTACAAAACAATTTTTAAACTACACATTTGTAGCAAAAAATACACCTTTCTTCATAATGTCAACTCAAAAGAATAATAGCAGTAAACATTTTTTGCTTCATTCCAGGTTTTGGCCATGCATGTTTTTATAGTTACGATCACATGATATAGGAAGCAGAAGAATCCTAGGATGCTTTCTAAAATTCTTGCTCCTTCAATGTTCATATACTTTATAACTCCCTACTCTTGAGTTTGGGCAGAACTATGAATATGACTGGATAGCTGCTCCATTGATAAGGTAATGCTATGTAAGACTCCATCTTAACTGAATAGGGAGAAATTCTATTAGCTTTGAAAAAGCAAGCACCATGTTATAAGAGGCTAGGGTCTGAAGGTTCCCCTTTGGGCTTTAGAGCAACTCACAGTCAACAGCCTACAACAAATAGATATATAAACTAGAACACAAGAAACTGAATTCAGCCACCAACCAGTAAGCTTGGAAGACACCCCAAATCCTAGCCAACAACTTGATATTAGTCTGGTGAGACTATGAGTAGAGGACTAATAATATGTGCCAGGACTCTTGTGGAAACTATGGGATAATAAATTTGTTTTAAGTTGCTAAATTTATGGTAATTTGTTATGTAGCAAGAGAAAATTTAGTACTATAAAAAAGTACTATAATCAATTATGTAATAAACAAAAAAGAAATGTAGTAAATTTGCAAATATAGAAAAGTATAGAAAACACTGAGAAGGAAATTGGACCCAGATAATCACACAATATTTTGTTTAGTTCATTAGTCTTTATCTTTTTATTGATAAATACTTTACTATGTATCTTCAAAAGGCAACACCTTTAAAAAATACTAACCATAATACCATTATCCCACCATAGTCTCTGTGCTTTTCCAAACTATATTTACTGCGATGATTAGTTTTATACCACCATCTTGGCTAGGCTATATTTCCCAGTTATTCAAACTTTGATCTAGGTGTTACTATGAAAGTACTTTGTAGATGTGGTTAATAGCTATAACCAATTAAATTCAAATAAAAGAGATTAACTTTGATAAAATGGGTGGATTTCATCCAATCAGTTGAAAGGTCTTAAAAGCAAAACTGAAGTTTCTTTGAGGAAGAAATTCTGCCTCAAGATTGCAACAGCAGCTTCTGCCCTAGTTTTCAGTCTGCTCTACAAATTAGAGACTTGCCAGACCCCACAATCATGCAAGCCAAATTCCTGAAATAAACGCTGTGTGTGTGTGTATAGAGTAGGTCCTCGCTGTTCACTAATCCTGCATTTGTGAATTTTCTTACCTGCTAAACTTCATTTGTAACCCCAAAATTAACACTCACGGCACTTTCATATTATTCCTGGATACGCAGAGAAGAGCAAAAAATTTGTGACACCAGACACAGAGGTTATCAGTTGAGATCGAATAAGGCAATATCTCCCCTTCTTGTTTTAGCTCTCATACCATAAACAAACATCTTTTTCAAAATCTATTTAGTGTAATATTTCTGTTTGAGGTTTGTTTTGTTTTCCATTTTGGTGCAAGTGGTTGGTGATTTTACTTTTTAAAATGGCTCCAAGTAGTGCCAAAGTGCTTACTAGTATTCCTAAGCACAAGCAGGTTCTGGTGTGCCTTACAAAGAAAATACGTCTTAGATAAACTTTGTTCAGGCATGAAGTGCCGCGCATGAGGCTGTTGGCCCTGAATTCATGTTAATGCATAAAATATATTTAAAAATATGTCTTTAACAGAAATGTGCATAAAACAAGGACAGATTGGCTAACAAAAATGTTGTGACCAGAAGCTTGGTGGAATTACCCTATATTTCCCCCTAGGAGTAATGGTTCATTATTCACTGATTCAGTGTCTGTAGAGACTACTGAATATAACTACAGTGTATAACAAGAATCAACTATGTGTGTGTGTGTATAAAATACTATTAGTTCTATTACTCTTAGAAAACTCTAACACACTCACCATCCTTCTCCTGGAAGATTCTGGGGCCCTTGGTTGAAAATTACTGGCAAGAATAAAGTACTATAACAACAAAGAGTATCCTGTATTCCTCTAGAACAGGGTTTGACAAATTGCAGCTGCCATTTATTTTTATAAATAAAGTTTTATTGGAACACAGACACACTTGTTCTTTTATGTATTATCTACGGTTGCTTTCATGCTACAATGGTAGAACTGAGCAGTTGTGAAATTAACTATGTGACACCAAAATCTGAAAATCTTTATTACTTTGCTCTTTATAGAAAAAAAAAATGTACTGACCTCTGCACTATGATATTACTGTACATAAAAAGGCTGATAAATGTGGGTATGTACTGAACTTGATAGTAAATACATTTGTCATCAGATGATTTATTAATCTTTCAATTATAAAAATAGTTGATCCAGTATTATTTTTATTATTTTCAAAGATACAAAAAAATCATTACTTAAGTTCTTTAGCAATGGAAATAGTCATCACATTGCTCTATGTAGTTCAAATTTTGCAGAAAGATAAAGCAGAATAAAAAGACTCCTAGAAATTTCCCAGGTGTGTCAACTGCTTAGCCAAAGTTAGGTGAATTAGTCATAGTTAAGTAAAGCAGTAAAAGAATGACAGTCCTTTTGTTTTAAATGGTCAACAATGGATATACAAGATTTATCTGAACTGTGCACTGAAAGACATGTCTCAAGAGACACCTTTTCTGGTGCTGAGAAACAAATGCACAGTAGCTAAAAGAGGTATGCGAATCACAAATTTATTTCCATTTTGTAGAAGTTAAAAACCTTATGATCCAACTGCATTCCAGAATTTGCTTCCCTAATTAAGGCTAACTGCTATAACTTTAGAAAGCCGTCAGAATGTTAGTTGCTTAACACAATTAAGGTTTACATCTCATTACTGTAAAGCTTGGTGCAGTTCGGGCAGTTCTTCTCCATCTTTAGTTCTGCCATCTGGAACATGTGGCCTCATGATCATAACAGAGCAGAAGAAAAAGAGGGAGCACCCTGGCTCAAGAGACACATGTCACTGCAACTCACAACCCACTGATGGAAACTAACTACAAGAAAGGAAGGGAAATGAAGCAGAGGAGCTCATGCATGACTCACTGCACACTTACTATCTCTACCACAGAATTAAACCAAGTAAGGGTTGAGTCAAAAGGTCTTTGACCGTATTCTTTTGCCAGCTTCAATGTGCCTGAATAAAATTATGCAATATGGATCTAAGGTAATTCACTGTATAGGTCCTCAAATATATGAGTTTGATTTTTCTCTTAATTAATTCAACAAATACTTTTAAGTGCTTACATTAGGTCATGCCATGTTCTAAGTGCTAAGTGAAAGTGGGTAATACAAAAAGATCTCAAATTTCAAGAGACATGCTTGAGGAAGAAGCAAAATAAATGATAGGTAGATGACAGATAGATATATAGATAGATGATAGATAGATATCTGGTAGATAATATAAATGATTCAATAATTCAAGATGTTAAAGGTGGCAATTGCTGCATAGGAGAAAAACATAGCAGAATAAAGTCAGAGAGTGTTATGACTACAGGTTACAGGCTGTTTAGTTTCCTACTGTTGTTATGATAAATTACCACAAACTCAGTATCTTAAAACAACACAAATTTATTATTTTACAGTTCAGAGATTAGAAGTTCAAATGATTTTCACCAGTCTAAAATCTCAGTGTAAGCAGTGCTATGTTCCTTCTAGAGGCTCTAGGGGGAAAATCTGTTTCCTCTGCTAGCTTTTAGAAGCTGCCTGCATTCTTTGACTCATGGCTGCCTCACTCACCTCTATCTCTGCTGTCATATCTCTCACTCTGACCCTTATATTCCCCTCTTATAAGGACCTTTGAAATGATATTGGACCCCCCAATTAATCTAAGAACATCACTCTATCTCAAAATCTATAATTTAATCACAGCCCCAAAGTCTCTTTTGTCATGTAAGGTAACATACTCACAGGCTCCAAGAATCATGGTATGGATTATCTTTGGGGAGGCCATTATTCAGCCTACCACATCCATTAAATAAAGTGGTCACAATCAGCACCATTGAGGAAGTAATAATCACACCACAATTTAAAGGAGGAGATGGGGTTGGTCAAGTGCATCTTTAGGCAGAGGGGCAGCTATAGTAAAGGTCCTGTAGTAGAAGCACATCTACACATTCAAGAAATGCATAAAGAAAGGCCCATGTGACTGAAGTGAAGTGAGTTTGAGAGATGCAGGACATGACATTAGAAAGGTAATAAAAAATTATTGTGAGCCATGTCTTGTAACTTTCATAAGACTTTAGTTTTTCCTGTCTTTGAAATGAAGCCACTGGAAAGTTTTTTTTTTTTTTTTTTTTTTTTTTTTTTTTTTTTTTTTTTTTATTTCCAGCATAACAGTATTCATTATTTTTGCACCACACCCCGTGCTCACAATGGAAAGTTTTGATTAGAGGAGTGGTAGATCTTATCACGCCGACTGCTGAATTGAGGATAGAATGCAATGAGGCAAAGGTGATAGAAGCAGGGAAACCTGAAAGGAAATATGAAAACAAAAACAGTACCAAAGTTCAATACACAGAGATTTAAGAGTTCAAGACTACTGCAATACATGAGACAGATAAGAAATCAGTCTCAGTTCAATGCCACTGAAACAAAAGATAGTAAAGTTTTTAAGAGCTCTTTAAGGCCATCCGTGTTTGCCAACTAATTGCACTGAAAGGAAGAGTATATTTTCCCTTATCTTCATGATAAGAGGTAGTTGTACAACTTGGAGCAAGATGCCTACTAAGAAGGTAGATTCCTACCTGATCACAAAAAGTAGAAGTTAGAGGTGCTATCTGCTTGATGGTTACATCTCAGAGACAGCTCCCAAGTCCTTGAGAAAGGCATTGCTGGGTGGCAAAACTAGCAACAGGCTTTTAAAAAGATTTACATTTCAAAGGCGCAGAGAGGATTTAGA
This sequence comes from Mustela erminea, assembly GCF_009829155.1. Taxonomy (NCBI): domain Eukaryota; kingdom Metazoa; phylum Chordata; class Mammalia; order Carnivora; family Mustelidae; genus Mustela; species Mustela erminea. Next base: position 104,034,675 of record NC_045617.1, on the reverse strand, counting down.
ACTACAAGTTTTCTTTTTATTATTAAGATAAAATGTATTATTTGTTTCAGGGGTACAGGTCTGTGATACATCAGTCCCATATAATACACAGGGCTGACCATAACTCATACCCTCCCAATGTCTATCACCCACCCAGGCTATCCCCCACACCCTCCCCTCTCTCAGTTTGTTTCCTGAGATTAAAATTTCTAACGGTTTGTCTCACTCTCTGGTTTCATTTTGCTTCAATTTTTTCCTCTCTTCCCCTCTGATCCTCTAGCTTGTTTCTTAAATTCCACATATCAGTGGGATCATGTAATTGTCTTTCTCTGATTGACTTATTTCAGTTAGCATAATGCTCTAGCTCCATCCACATCATTGCAAATGACAAGATTTCAATTTTTGATGGCTGCATAGTATTCTGTTGTATATATGTACCACATCTTCTTTATCCATTCATCTGTTGACAGATATCTGGGCTCCTTCCACAGTTTTGCTATTGTACATATTACTGCTATAAACACTGGGGTACTGGTGTCCCTTCAAATCACTATATTCGTATCTTTACGGTAAATACCCAGTAGTGCAATTGCTGGGTCATAGGGTAGCTCTATTTTCAACGTTTTGAGGAAACTTCATACTGTTTTCCACAGTGGCTGCACCAGTTTGCATTCCCACCAACTATCTACACTATCTAGAGCAATCTACACATTCAATGCAATCCCTATAAAAATACCACTGACATTTTTCACAGAACTGGAAAAAGTAATTCTAAAATTTGTATGGTGCCAGAAAAGACCCTGAATAGCCAGAGAAATGTTGAAAAAGAAAACCAAAGTTGGTGGCATCACAATTCTGAACTTCAAGCTCTATTAATCATCAGACAGTATGGTACTGGCATAAAAACAGACACATAGATCAATGGAACAGAATAGAGAACCCAGAAGTGGACCCTCAACTCTATGGTCAACTAATCTTTGACAAAGTAGGAAAAAATGTCCAGTGGAAAAAAGACAGTCTCTTAAAAAAATGGTGTTGGGAAAATTGGATAGCCATATTCAGAAGAATGAAATATTTCCTTACAACACACACAAAAATTGACTCAAAATTAATGAAAGACCTAAATGTGAGTCAGGAATCCATCAAAATCGTTGAGGAAAACACAGGCAGCAACTTCTTCAACCTCGGCTGCTGCAGCTTCTTGCTAGACATATCACCAAAGGCAAGGGGAAAAGGGCAAAAATGAACTATTGGGACTTCATCAAGATATAAAGTTTTTGTACAGCAAAGGAAACTGTCAACAAAACCAAAAGACAACCAACAGAATGGGAGAAGATACTTGAAAATGACTTATCAGATAAAGGGCTAGGATCCAAAATCTATAAAGAACTTATCAAACTCAACACCCAAAGAACAAATAGACTCATCAAAAAATGGGCAGAAGACATGAACAGACATTTCTGCAAGGAAGACATCCAAATGGCCAGGAAACACATGAAAAAAAAAAAAAAACCCATGAAAAAAACTCAGGAACATGAAAAAGTGTTCAATATCAGGCATCAGGGAAATACAAATCAAAACCTCACTCAGATACCACCTCACATCAGTAAGAATGGCTAAAATTAACAAGCCAGGAAATGACAGACATTGGCAAGGATGAAGAGAAAGGGGAACCCTCCTGCAGAGAAAGGGGAACCCTCCTACACTGTTGGTGAGAGTAACTGTAGTTTTTTTTTTTTTAAGATTTTATTTATTTATTTGACAGACAGAAATCACAAGTAGGCAGAGAGGCAGGCACAGAGAGAGGGGGTGGCAGACTCCCTGCCGAGCAGAGAGCCTGATGTGGGGCTCAATTCCAGGACCCTGGGATCATGACCTGAGCCGAAGGCAGAGGCTTTAACCCACTGAGCCACTCCGGCACCCCAACTACAAGTTTTCTAATGTAAGTGCTCTAAGAAACAAGAGGTTGGGAATTTCATTAATCCTAAAATAAAAAAGTATCTCACCTAAAGTTTAGTCCAGCTGAGAGGAATATTAAGGTCATCTTAGTCAAAGTAACTTAGGCAAAATTAATGATAGTTTGGACCAGACAAGTAGCAGCTGAGGTGATGACAAGGAGATGGATTCTAGACACATTTTTGAAGGCAGAAGCAAAGGATTCCCTCAGAGACTGGATGTACGGTTCCAGAGAAGGAGGGAGTCAAGGACAATGCCAAGAACATTCAACACATAACTTTACATGTGAACAACTGTGCCACCTTGAACTGTGTGACTTGGTAAGGTATCATCCTCTAAGAGGATACTCATAGTCATAAGGAGGAAATAAAATAACATTTGCATGCTGAAAAGTATCTGTCACTTGTAAGTACTCAATAATATCTTTGGTAAGTTCTGTGGGATTTATTTCATTATCTTTTGACAGTATCACAGAGGAGAAATCTGATACTTATCCCATTTCAGATAATTAATAAGAACATTTCTGGAATCTCAGAAAATTTGCCAAGATCTTCCTAGTATATTTCTCCTTTAATTATCTCTCCTGAAACACCATATTTTTTCCTATTTGTTTTTTCAGATATATAGTTAATTTAGTTAATATAAGAGCTATCTGTACCCTAGTCTGCCCTCTCCTCTCTAATCTACATGAACCGCATTCCATGCCAGAGGTTTTAAATTCTTTGTGGGGGTCTCCTTAGCTTTTCTATTATTCACTGTTTCTTCCAGAAACTAGGCAGAACTAGGTTTGAAAATATTTTACATTTTACCATATATCTTGCTGAATTATAGGTTTTTGAACAAAAGAGTAAAATAATAAAATGTTTGTGTCAAAAAACTAACCTGGTGGTGTGCAGGATGGACTGAACTTCGTGACATCTATGGTGACACAAGCACTGATGGAGATTTTTTAAAAAGGGCAAGACAAATAAGACATTTTGAAAGAAAATTCAAATTTTATAATAAAAGTAAATAAAAGCTAAAGAAAAATCAATTATTGGCCAAATAAATTTTTAAAAATAGAAATACTACTAGGAGGAAACTACTCACATAAGAATGCAGTGTAAAAATCAAAATGGGAGTCAGTGGCCAAAAAAATAGCAAATATCTAAAGATCTATTAAAGTAAAATACAGCATTACAGGTAAGAACAAGTGACATTCTTTTCACTGAAAACTGATTGACTGAACAATTCCACCAGACAATATAAAGAAGAAAAGCAGGATTGAATTAGCTGAGAACAGATGGCATAGTCACATGGACAGAAACCCATGAAATATGATCAGAAGTATTGGTTTCTATCTCACATTCAAGATGACCCATTTTTTAACCTCAGCCGTCATTTAATCTCTAAGTTTCAGTTTTTCCTTCTCTGTTAAGTGAGGTTAAGATACAAAATTGTAATTTGAAGGCAGAGACTCTAAAGGTCAAAGTTGGAAAACCTTAACAAGGTTGAATCCAGTACTACAATGGGAAAGAAACAATAGACTCATGAAAATAAAACCCACTGACTCAGTAAACTAACCCTGGATAAATAAGACTATCCCTCTGGAAAAGCACAGCTGGCCAACAAATCCCTGACTCTTGTCCCCAGAGGCCAGGATGGTGGAGGATTTAGCAAGAAACTCCATGCTAAGAGTCAGGGGAAGTAGCCTAGCTATCCATTGCCTTGTGGATATTCTCTTTTCATTGCTAATCTCAGAGTCTCTGTGTTCAATAATATACAGAGATCTGCAGTTTTCCTTATAGGTCTGCTGCCTCCCTCTGGGCTATCACCTTACTTAGGAAATCAACATTTGAATGCCACTGAATGGTGGTGTAGGAAAGAGGCAAGTAAGATTAAAAGCCCATTCCCTGCTTTCCAGGAGTTCAGAAACTAACAAAAGAGATGATGATTCTGCTCTAGGTCAGAAAAAGAAATTACGTATTAGTAATTTGAATAAAATATTTGAGCAGATATGAAAATGTGGCTGAAAGTTGAAGTACAAAACTGGTATCACTTATTCTGTCTACCATTTGTTTCAAAATGTTTGTTTTTGCCATTCTGAGCTACACTGCAGTTCATTTCCAATCATGGCCTCATAATCTATAAGTGATGCTAAACATATTACTATATTTGTATTGTAAGGACCTATTTAGCCAGAACGCTTCCATCTGTTAAACAATAACCTTGTTGTTTAACCCTTAAATTGTCCCTGCCCCCCCTCCCCCCAAGGGACTTACTCAAAAACAAGTCCCAGAAACCAGCCCCAGGTAACAAAGCCCATATACAAAGGTGGGTCAGGCCAGGTAGAGACATCTAGTTAGTGGGGGTCGCATAGTTTCCCTAGTTACTAAGGAGTATGGGCCCCACCCTTTGGGAGCCTTATGAGCGCCAATTCTGACCAAGGTGATAGGCTAGGTCAAACGTCTACTATAGGGTAAATTTTAATTCAATTGGTCACTTATATGTGACCTAGCATGCCTGTGGTGCTTTCTCTGTGTGTTACAATTTCATTGGCCACCTGTGCGTGGCCAGGCCCAACCACATGGCCTTTGCCCTTAAAAGCTAGTCTGTGAAACAGAGAGAGGTCACCCTCTCTGTAAGAGGTGCAGCCCTGGCTGGTTAGTTTGATTCTTGATGCTTGGCACAGAATAAAGCTTTGCTTGACCTTCGCTTTATATCAGTCTCACCCCTTTAATCATGGACCCATTACTGGGGGACCTAACAGTATGATACACATTCACCCACAGTGCACATTCTAAAAACAATGTTTTCATATAAATCCCATAAACCTCCTTCTCAGGGATATTGAGAAGAGATATTATATTCTAAAGGGATATTACATACTAAAACATAATATTAAGAATTCTCCAAAAACAATAATTACACATTACTTACTTGAGTACACTGTATTTCCTTAACCACCATATGCTTTCAACAGGAATTATTAAAAAAAAAAAATTCAAGGAAAGGAATATTTTCTTTAGGTTCACAATAATAATTTTACAAATATCATTACTTAAACTGAGACTATCAAATTGTATTATTCATGTTGCCTGGCAAAAAAACTGAGTAAAAGGAACATGACATTGATAACATAAGTATCAACTGATGCAACAGGATTATTAGGTAATAAAGTTGGAAAAAAAAGTATGCAAGATCCTCCCATTAGATCCTAAATATAAAGTAAGTACTTTGAAAAGGTAAATAATTTAATGAATTATTCCACAAAAATGAAATGGAAAGCAAATCATAACTTATTGTTGTAATTTCCATGGGTGTTCAAATAACTTACATGTAAGAGTGAATTTTTAAGTTAGAAAAACATAAAAATAAATATTTATTAACTATCTGGACAAGCAAGGGCATTCTTATTTTAAAAGAAATGAAAATTCATTAAAAAATGGAAAGATATGACTACATTTAAAGAATCTAACCAAATAAGCAAAGCTGAAATTAAAAAGAAAAGAAAAAAATTAGGTGAAATATTTTTAGAATACATTTACAGAAAATAATACAAATGGGCACTATATTTTTTTATTAGTGGTTCTTAACCTTTTTCATGAGCTACTTTGAGAGTTGAATGAAAGCTACTACAACTCAACTAAAAACAAAAAACAAACAAAAAGGAAACAAAGCAAAATGCTTATATAAAAAAATGGCACACCATGTCATGAAAATACCATAGAGGATGTGAATCTGCTAAAGATCCATAGACTGCATCCATTAGAACCTGGTCTTTATATAGAACATAATGAGAAATGTTTTTGAAACCCTAGGGCCTCAAGTAAATACTCAAGTCATGAATTCAGGAAGAAGTTTAAGATGGCAGCATAGGAAGATCCTAAACTCACTTCTTCCCAAGGACACAACAAAACTACAGCTAAATTTGCAATAATTCCCTGTGAAAGAGACCTGAAAACGAGCTAAACAGCTAATCCACAACAAAGAATATAAAGCTGCATTTAGATGGGTAGGAGAGGGAGAGACACAATGTCACAAAAAGTCCTATCCCCTACATGACAACCCATAATCAGAAGGAAATCTCACAAAGCAAGAGCTCTTCCCCGAGCAACAAAAGGTTTGTACCCCACATCTGGCACATCAACCCGTAAAACCTGTAGCAGAGAGATGAGTTCATAAAACATCTAGCTCTGAAAACCAAAGGGGCTCATATCTAAAAGAACCATAGGGCTATTAGCAATAGAGATTCCACTCAAAGGGCTCACATGTAGACTTACTGCCCTGGGATCCAGCGCAAAAGCAGTATGAAAAGTACCTAGACCATGTGAGGAGATTCATTTGTTACTCTTGAAGGTTCTGCTAAAGGGGCATCAGAAAATAACTCTCTCCAGGGACTGAAGTATGTGTGGGTATCATTTTTGTACTCTACCTCTAACCTACTAGTGCCAGGAGAAATGGCCCACCCCTGCAACCACTCTTGTAGCCCTACCAAAGCCTGGGGCTGAATTCCCAACCCCCACAGTGCTCCCACAGTCCCCTCCAAAGCCATACATGCATTCTACACAAGAGATGGTACTTGAGCACCTGGCTCTGATAGTCATGTAGGGTTGTTTCTGGGCATCACAGGTCTGAAACAATAAGAAACAGTTCTTGGCAAACTACCACTCATAGGGCACTACACACATAGCAGACCAAACACATTCCCATTCATGCTGTGAAAAAAAGCTGATATACTTGTTCCAAAGCTTCAGCCTGAAGGGTAGGTCACAGGCTTACCACACATCTAAGGGCAATGAAGGTGCACTCAGTGAATACAGGCTAGGAATCTTAACTTTTTACTTTCTCCAATATCTCCCGGAAAAAACCTCACACACTCATCTGGAGATGCAACTTTTGCAAATGTCACCAAGGGTACACCTCCAATTCACCTGGTCTGGAAACCGACGGGGTTTGCAACAGCAACTGCACAAGCCTACATATATTTGCATACCTTAAAACTATCTGCCTGAGGGCCTATCTTCCAATCAGCCTGAAACTAGCTGCTAACTGGGATCCCTACCTCTGCAACACTCACAGGTCTAAGGGTAGATAGCTATTTTGCCTAATAAATAGAAACAGAGAGAGTAAATCAAAATGAGAAAGCAGAGAAATATTTCCAAGTAAAATAACAGCAACAAAAATATACCTGACTGAAACAGATATGAGTAATTTACCAGATAAACAGTTCAAAGTAATGTTCATATGGATGCTCACTGAACTCAGAGGAAGAATGGATGAACACAGTGAGAAATTCAACAAAGATATAGAAAATTTTAAAAAGTATCAAATAGAAGTCACAGAGCTGAAGAATACAATAACTAAACTGAAAAATACACTTACAGTGTTTAATAGCAGACTGGATGAAGCAGAAGAAAGAATCAGTGAACTGGAAGATGAGATACTGGAACTCACTAAAATAGTAACAAAAAGAAAAAAAGAACTTTTAAAAAGTAAAGATAGCTTAAGAGACCAATAGGTAACATCCAACAAAATAACATTCACATTATAGGAATTCCAGAAGGAACAGAGACAAAAGGGTTAGCAAACTTATTTCAAGAAATAATGGTTGGGACACCTGGGTGGCTCAGTGGGTTAAGCCTCTGCCTTAGGCTCAAGTCATAATCCCAGGGTCCTGGGATCAAGCCCCGCATCAGTCTCTGCTCAGCAGGGAGCCTGCCTCCCCACCGCCCCGCTGCCTGCCTTTCTGCCTACTTGTGATCTCTGTCTGTCAAATAAATAAACAAAATCTTAAAAAAAAAATAATGGTTAAAAACTTCCATGAAGTTTTTCCAGAAGAAAACAGACATCCAGATCCATAAAGTGCAGAGCAAAAGCAGTTCTAAGAGGGAAGATCATAGAAATGTAGGCCTACCACATGAAACAAGAAAAATCTCAAATAAATAATTTAGTTTTACACCTCAAGGCACTAGGGAAAAAAAAAAAAAAAACATTTGAAGCCCAATGTTAATAAAAGTAAAGAAATAATAAAGATCCAAGAAGAAATAAATGAAATAAAGACTAAAGACAGTTTAAAAGACCAATGAAACTAAGAGCTAGTTCTTTGAAAACATAAATACTGACAACCTTTAGCTTCATTAAATAAAAAAAAGAAGGCTCTAATAAATAAATCAATCTAAAGAGATGTTAAAACTTACACCAAAGAAATACAAAAGAGCATGAGACTACTATGAACAATTATATGCAAACTGGACAACCATGAAGTTATGGATAAAATCCTAGAAACATACAATCTTCCAGGATTTAATCATGAAAAACAGAAAATCTGAATAGACTGATTCCTAGTAAGAAGACTGACTTGGCACTGCCCAACAAAGGAAAGTCTGAGACCAGACAACTTCACTGGTGAAGTCAACCAAACATTCAAAAAAGATTTAATGCCTATCCTCCTCAAAATCTCCCAAAACACTGAGGAGAAGGGTACACTTCCAAACTTATTTTTATAAGGCCATCATTACCCTGATATCAAAACCAGACAAGGATACTATGGAAGGAAGGAAAGAAAAAGGAAGGAAGGAAGGAAGGAAGGAAGGAAGGGAGGGAGGGAGGGAGGGAAAAAAGAGAAGAGAAGAGAAGATTAAAGTAAATTAAATTAAATTACAAGCCAATATCCTTGATAAACATAAATGTGAGAATCCTCAACAAAATATTATCAAACTGAATTCAACCATACTTCAAAAGGATCATTCACCATGATCAAGTGGGATTTATTCTATGGATGCAAAGATGGTTCAACATCCACAAATCAATTAACATAATACTCCACATAAACAAAATGAAGGTTAAATACCATATGATCAATTCAAAAGATGCAGAAAAAGCATTTGATAAAGTCAATCTCTGTTCATGATAAAACTCTTAAAAAGGTGGGTATGGACAAAACATACCTCAGCATATTAAAGGCCATATATGAAAACCCACAGCTAACATCATACTCAACAGTGAAAAAGTTGCAAGATTGTCCCCTAAGATCAGAAACAAGAGTGACCCTGGATGGCTCAGTTGGTTAAGCGTCTGCCTTCAGCTCAGGTCATGATCCCAGATTTCTGGGATCAAGCCACGATTTGGGCATCCTGCTTTGTTGGGGAGTCTGCTTCTCCCTCTCCTTCTGCCCCCTCCCCATGCTCATATTAAATAAAATAAAACCTTTTTTTTAAAAAAGATCCAAAACAAAATAAGGATGCTCACTCCTGCAATTTTTATTAAACACAATATTGGAAGTCCTAGTCACAGCAATTATGCAAAAAAGGAGATAAAATATATCCAAATTTGAAAAGAAGATGTAAAATTGTCAACCTTGTGTGGACATTTTATATAAAGAAAATCTTAGACTCGACCAAAAATCTGTTAGAACTAATAAACAAATTCAGTAATGTTGCAGTGTACAAAATTAATATACAAAAATCAGCTACCTTTCTATACAGCCACAAATTAAATATCAGAGACAGAAATTAAGAAAATAATCCCATTTACAACTGAATAAAATAGGGGCACCTGGGTGGCTCAGTGGGTTAAAGCCTCTGCCTTCAGCTCAGGTCATGATCTCAGGTCCTGGGATCCAGCCCCACATCAGGCTCTCTGCTCAGCAGGGAGCCTGCTTCCTCCTCTCTCTCTGCCTGCTTCTCTGCCTACTTGTGATCTCTGTCTGTCAAATAAATAAATAAAATCTTTAAAAAAAAAAAAGAATAATACTTGGGAATAAATTTAACAAAGGAGTTGAAAGACCTATACATGGAAAACTATAGGACACTGATGAAAGAAACTGAACAAGGAAAAAATAAATGGAAAGATATTCCATGTTAATTGATTGGAAGAATTAATATTGTTAAAATGTCCATGTTACCCAAACCAATCTACAGATTGAATACAACACCAAACAAAATCCCAATGGCATTTTTCACAGAAAGAGACCATACAATCCTAAAACTTGCAGAAATCCACATGAGATCCTGAATAGCCAAAGCAATCTTGAAAAAGAGCAAAGCAGGAGGCATTATGCTTCCTGATTTTAAGCTCTATTACAAAGTTATAGTAATCAAAACTATCATATTGCATAAAAACAAACACAGATCAATGGAACAGAAGAGAAAACCCACACATGTATGGTATTAATTTGTGACAAAGGAATCAAGACTACAAAATGGCATAAGTACAGTCTCTTCAATAAATACTAACAGAAACACTGAACAGCCACATGCAAAGAATGAAACTGTAACACTATCTGACACTATACACAAAACTTATTTAAAGGAGATTAAATACTTGAATGTACCATAAAACTCTTAGAAGAAAACACTGGTGGTAAGCTCCTTGAGACTGATCTTTGCAATGATTTTATGAATATGATTCCAAAGTCAAGGGCCATAAAAACAAAAGTAAACAAATGGGATGACATAAACCTAAAAAGCTTCTGAACATCAAACAAACAACAGAAAAAATGAAAAGGCAATCTACTAAATAACAGAAGATATTTACCAATCATATATCCAAAAAGGGGTTAATAGTCAAACTATATAAAAAAACTCATACAACTCTAGAGCAAAAAAAACCAAATAATCCAATAGAAAAATGACAAAAGACTGGAATAGACAGTTTTCCAAAGAAGACATACAAATGGCCAAAAAGCACATGAAAAGATGCTCAACATCACTAATAATCAAGGAAATGCAAATCAACACCATAATGAGGTATTACCCCCACACCTATCAGAATGGCTATTATCAGTAAGACAAGAAATAACAAGTAGTGACAAGCATGTGGAGAAAAATGAACCTTCATGCATTGTTGGCCTAAATGTAAACTGTTGCAGCCACTTTGGATAACAGTATGGAGGCTCCTAAAAAATTAAAGGTAGGGGGCCGTTGGGTGGTTCAGTTGGTTAAGTGTCTGTCTTTGGCTCAGGTCATGAACCCAAGGGTCCTGGGATCAAGCCCTGCATGGGGCTCCCTGCTCAGCGAAGAGTCTGCTTCTCCCTCTCCCTCTGCCCCTCACCTCCGACCCCACTTGTGCTCATTTTCTATCAAATAAATTAAAATACTTTTTTAAAAATTAAATGTAAAAATACCACATAATCCAGCAATTCCACTTTCAACTATCTACCCAAGGAAAACAAAAGCACTAATTCAAAAAGAATTATGTACGCTTATGCTCACTGGAGCACTATTTACAATAATAAAGATACGGAAGCAGTCTAAATCCACAAATGGATAAACGGATAAAGAAGTGATCTACATTCAGCCATTAAAAGAATGAAATCTTGCCATTTGAGACAACATGAATGGATCTTGAAGGTATTATGCTAAGTGAAATAAATCAAAGATAAATACTGTATGATTTCACTTATATGTGGAATCTAAAAAAGAAAATAAGCAAACAAAACCCAATCTATTGACATAAAGAGCAGACTGGTGATTGCCAAAGGGGAAGGTGATGAGGGGTAGGCAAAATGGGCTGGAGGAGGGGGATAAAGAGGTATAAACTTCCAATTGTAAAATGAATGGGTCATGGATAATGCAATGTTCAGCATGGTGACTGTAATCAATAATATTGTATTGTACGTTTTTTAAAGTTATGAATACATAATCTTAAAATTAGCCTGATAACTGACATATGGAGAAATATTTAAGCAACATTATTAAGCCATGCAAATAAAAATGATGAAAACTAAGAGGAGTTATGAGAGAAACTCATTCTCTTACACTGTCCGTGGCAGTGAAAATCAGAAAAACCTATAAGCCAATTTGTCACCGTGTTTTAAGTATCACAAAACTAAATCTCCTTAACCCAACAGTTACTTATGGAAATTACCATAAGGCAAAATAATAAATAGGGGAAAGAATATATATATGCACATGTATACACACACACCTTAATAAACCAAGTGGCTTGCACAGTATTATCCATAATAGCAGATGACGAAACCACGTACATTTTCAGGTAGAAAAGAATTTGACAAATTTTAGAACATCCTCATGAATTATATTATACCATCAAAATAAAAATACGTTCAAATAATTAGTAATAGCATGGAAAATATGTATAATATTAAGGATTCAGGAAACAAAATTTAAATTACTTGGCACTTTTGCTAAATCAAGTGACATTATATGTGTCTCTCTTTAGACTTTGTATTGCTTCATTGAATTATTTCTGTCTATGCTGAAAACACTTTTGCCCTAGTTATATAACTTCATGTTACATCTTGAAATATATCATTAGTAGAGGTCTTCCAATTTTCTTCAGGATTATTTTGATGTGCCAGGCCCTTTGCATTTCCTTCATAATTTAGGAGTCATCTTGTCAGTTCCTATAAGAAAGACTACTGGGTTTTTATTGTGATAACATTGAATATATAAATCAATTTGAAATAAATATTGTAATAGTATTGAGTCTCCAATCTCTGAATATATTTTCCATTTGTTTAGATCTTCTTTAATTTCTCTTAGCAATGTTTCATTGTTTCCAGTGTTTTCACTTTGTAGTAGCTTCCTACATTTTTGCCATATGTGATGGTTTTAAAATATGTCCACAAACCCTTTGATACTCCTCACTTCAAGAGGTTGAGATTAAGTCCTCTTCCACTGAGTGTGGGCTAGATTTGGTGAGTTCTTTCTAATAAACAGAATATGACAGAAGTGATGATATGTAACTCCTAAGACTATGTAACACAAGGCACTTTGTAGTTTTCTTTTTGGATCTCTTGGATCACTTGTTCTGGGGAAGCCCTCTTATATATCTTAAAGACATTCTAGCAGTCCTATGAAGAGGTCTATGGCAAGGAACAAAGGCCTATTAGCAGCAAACAATGTATTCAGACCTCTGGCCAACAGCCATGTAAGTAAGCCATGCTGGAAGTGGAGCGTAGAGCCCTTGCCAAGACTTTAGATGATGATAGCTGGCCTACAACTTGTCTGCAACCTTGAGATACTCTGAGCCCAGAAGCACCCAGCTAAGTGACTTATGAATTCCTGACCCCCAGAACTAGGAAATCATAAATGTCATGTGTTTTAAGCTGCTACCACATTATGTAATAATTTGTTATATTACAATAATAACAAACACACCATGTATAAAAATGTAATTTTAATGTGGGGGAGGGTATTTAAATATTAACATGTATTAGTATTAGTTATCTGGTTGGTGGGAATATGAACAATTTAAATATTATGTTTTACATTTCTATGTGTTAAAAATGGACAAATAAACTATGACACACAGTCTCAAAAATTCTATCACCAATAATCAAGGAAGTTATTTTGCAAGGAAAAAAAATTATAAACAACTTACTAGTCTTTAATCATACTATTTCCTTTAGTGCTTATACCTTATCATTACATAAAATTTGCAACAAAACTTAACAACAAAAAATATATATATATATACAGCTGTATGATTTAAATTTCAACTGTCCTTACTATTATCAGCAACCAAAGTTATAGCAAGTTTTATGTTTTCTTTTTTATACATGTTCTTCTTTACTTAGACAACAGGAAATTTTGTCTTTACTGATGCCCTAAAATCCACAGTGGTATAATAAGCAAGATATAATATATATACATTCTATTTGACATATGAAGGTAAGGCAGTGTGTAAAAAAAAAATGCAGTTATCTGCCTCGTGACTCAATATACTTTACTCCATTTTAAGGACATACACACTTAAGTACAACTGAAAATTGGCTTTTTTTTTTAAATTTTTTATTTTTTTATAAACATGTATTTTTATCCCCAGGGGTACAGGTCTGTGAATCAGCACTCACCAAAGCACATACCCTCCCCAATGTCCATAACCCCACCCCCCCTTCTCCCAACCCCCCTCCCCTCAGCAACCCTCAGTTTGTTTTGTAAGATTAAGAGTCACTTATGGTTTGTCTCCCTCCCAATCCCATCTTGTTTCATTGATTCTTCTCCTACCCACTTAAGCCCCCATGTTGCATCACCACTTCCTCATATCAGGGACATCATATGATAGTTGTCTTTCTCTGCTTGACTTATTTCGCTAAGCATGATACGTTCTACTTCCATCCATGTTGTCACAAATGGCAAGATTTCATTTCTTTTGATGGCTGCATAGTATTCCATTGTGTATATATACCACATCTTCTTGATCCATTCATCTGTTGATGGACATCTAGGTTCTTTCCATAGTTTGGCTATTGTGGACATTGCTGCTATAAACATTCGGGTGCACGTGCCCCTTCTGATCACTACATTTGTATCTTTAGGGTAAATACCCAGTAGTGCAGTTGCTGGGTCATAGGGCAGTTCTATTTTCAACATTTTGAGGAACCTCCATGCTGTTTTCCAGAGTGGTTGCACCAGCTTGCATTCCCACCAACAGTGTAGGAGGGTTCCCCTTTCTCCGCATCCTCGCCAGCATCTGTCATTTCCTGACTTGTTGATTTTAGCCATTCTGACTGGTGTGAGGTGATATCTCATTGTGGTTTTGATTTGTATTTCCCTGATGCCGGTGATATGGAGCACTTTTTCATGTGTCTGTTGGCCATCTGGATGTCTTCTTTGCAGAAATGTCTGTTCATGTCCTCTGCCCATTTCTTGATTGGATTATTTGTTCTTTGGGTGTTGAGTTTGCTAAGTTCTTTATAGATTTTGGACACTAGTCCTTTATCTGATATGTCGTTTGCAAATATCTTCTCCCATTCTGTCAGTTGTCTTTTGATTTTGTTAACTGTTCCCCTTGCTGTGCAAAAGCTTTTGATCTTGATGAAATCCCAATAGTTCATTTTTGCCCTTGCTTCCCTTGCCTTTGGCAATGTTCCTAGGAAGATGTTGCTGCGGTTGAGGTTGAAGAGGTTGCTGCCTGTGTTCTCCTCAAGGATTTTGATGGATTCCTTTCTCACGTTGAGGTCTTTCATCCATTTTGAGTCTATTTTTGTGTGTGGTGTAAGGAAATGGTCCAATTTCATTTTTCTGCACGTGGCTGTCCAAATTTCCCAACACCATTTATTGAAGAGGCTGTCTTTTTTCCATTGGACATTCTTTCCTGCTTTGTCGAAGATTAGTTGACCATAGAGTTGAGGGTCTATTTCTGGGCTCTCTATTCTGTTTCATTGATCTATGTACCTGTTTTTATGCCAGTACCATGCTGTCTTGATGATGACAGCATTGTAATAGAGCTTGAAGTCCGGAATTGTGATGCCACCAACGTTGGCTTTCTTTTTCAATATCCCTTTGGCTATTCGAGGTCTTTTCTGGTTCCATATAAATTTTAGAATTATTTGTTCCATTTCTTTGAAAAAGATGGATGGTACTTTGATAGGAATTGATTTAAATGTGTAGATTGCTTTAGGTAGCATAGACATTTTCACAATATTTATTCTTCCACTCCATGAGCATGGAACATTTTTCCATTTCTTTGTGTCTTCCTCAATTTCTTTCATGAGTACTTTATAGTTTTCTGAGTATAGATTCTGTACCTCTTTGGTTAGGTTTATTCCTAGGTATCTTACGGTTTTGGGTGCAATTGTAAATGGGATTGACTCCTTAATTTCTCTTTCTTCTGTCTTGTTGTTGGTGTAGAGAAATGCAACTGATTTCTGTGCACTGATTTTATATCCTGACACTTTCCTGAATTCCTTTACAAGTTCTAGCAGTTTTAGAGTGGAGTCTTTTGGGTTTTCCACATATAGTATCATATCATCTTCAAAGAGTGATAATTTGACTTCTTCTTTGCCGATTTGGATGCCTTTAATTTCCTTTTGTTGTCTGATTGTTGAGGCTAGGACTTCTAGTACTATGTTGAATAGCAGTGGTGATAATGAACATCCCTGCCGTGTTCCTGACCTTAGTGGAAAAGCTTTGAGTTTTTCTCCATTGAGCGATATTTGCAGTGGGTTTTTCATAGATGGCTTTGATAATATTGAGGTATGTGCCCTCTATCCCTACACTTTGAAGAGTTTTGATCAGGAAGGGATGCTGTACTTTGTCAAATGCTTTTTCAGCATCTATTGAGAGTATCATATGGTTCTTGTTCTTTCTTTTATTGATGTGTTGTATCACATAGACTGATTTGCGGATGTTGAACCAACCTTACAGCCCTGGAATAAATCCCACTTGGTCCTGGTGAATAATCCTTTTAATGTACTGTTGAATCCTATTGGCTAGTATTTTGTTGAGTATTTTCGCATCTGTGTTCATCAAGGATATTGGTCTATAGCTCTCTTTTTTGATGGGATCCTTGTCTGGTTTGGGGATCAAGGTGATGCTGGCCTCATAAAATGAGTTTGGAAGTTTTCCTTCCATTTCTATTTTTTGGAACAGTTTCAGGAGAATAGGAAATAGTTCTTTTTTAAATGTTTGGTAGAATTCCCCCGGGAAGCCATCTGGCCCCGGGCTTTTGTTTCTTTGGAGATTTTTAATGACTGTTTCAATCTCCTTACTGGCTATGGGTCTGTTCAGGCTTTCTACTTCTTCCTGGGTCAGTTGTGGTAGTTTATATGTTTCTAGGAATGCATCCATTTCTTCCAGATTGTCAAATTTGTTGGTATAGAGTTGCTCATAGTATGTTCTTATAATTGTTTGTACTTCTTTGGTGTTAGTTGTGATCTCTCCTCTTTCATTCATGATTTTATTTATTTGGGTCCTTTCTCTTTTCTTTTTGATAAGTCGGGCCAGGGGTTTATCAATTTTATTAATTCTTTCAAAGAACCATCTCCTAGTTTCGTTGATTTGCTCTATTGTCTTTTTGGTTTCTATTTCATTGATTTCTGCTCTGATCCTTATGATTTCTCTTCTCCTGCTGGGCTTAGGGTTTCTTTCTTGTTCTTTCTCTAGCTCCTTTAGGTGTAGGGTTAGGTTGTGTACCTGAGACCTTTCTTGTTTCTTGAAGAAGGCTTGTACCGCTATATATTTTCCTCTCAGGACTGCCTTTGTTGTGTCCCACAGATTTTGAACCGTTGTGTTTTCATTATCATTTGTTTCCATGATTTTTTTCAATTCTTCTTTAATTTCCCGGTTGACCCATTCATTCTTTAGAAGGATGCTGTTTAGTCTCCATGTATTTGGGTTCTTTCCAAACTTCCTCTTGTGGTTGAGTTCTAGCTTCAGAGCATTGTGGTCTGAAAATATGCAGGGAATGAACCCAATCTTTTGATACCAGTTGAGTCCTGATTTAGGACCGAGGATGTGATCTATTCTGGAGAATGTTCCATGTGCACTAGAGAAGAATGTGTATTCTGTTGCTTTGGGATGAAATGTTCTGAATATATCTGTGATGTCCATCTGGTCCAGTGTGTCGTTTAAGGCCTTTATTTCCTTGCTGATCTTTTGCTTGGATGACCTGTCCATTTCAGTGAGGGGAGTGTTAAAGTCCCCTACTATTATTGTATTACTGTTGATGTGTTTCTTTGATTTTGTTATTAATTGGTTTATATAGTTGGCTGCTCCCACGTTGGGGGCATAGATATTTAAACTTGTTAGATCTTCTTGTTGGACAGACCCTTTGAGTATGATAGAGTGTCCTTCCTCATCTCTTATTATAGTCTTTGGCTTAAAATCTAATTGATCTGATATAAGGATTGCCACTCCTGCTTTCTTCTGATGTCCATTAGCATGGTAAATTCTTTTCCACCCCCTCACTTTAAATCTGGAGGTGTCTTCGGGCTTAAATGAGTTTCTTGGAGGCAACATATAGCTGGGTTTTGTTTTTTTTATCCATTCTGATACCCTGTGTCTTTTGACAGGGGCATTTAGCCCATTAACATTCAGGGTAACTATTGAGAGATATGAATTTAGTGCCATTGTATTGCCTGAAGGTGACTGTTACTGTATATGGTCTCTGTTCCTTTCTGATCTACCACTTGTAGGCTCTCGCTTTGCTTAGAGGACCCCTTTCAATTTTTCCTGTAGAGCTGGTTTGGTGTTGGCAAATTCTTTCAGTTTTTGTTTGTCCTGGAAGCTTTTAATCTCTCCTTCTATCTTCAATGATAGCCTAGCTAGATATAGTATTCTTGGCTGCATGTTTTTCTCGTTTAGTGCTCTGAAAATATGCCAGCTCTTTCTGGCCTGCCAGGTCTCTGTGGATAAGTCAGCTGCCAATCTAATATTTTTACCATTGTATGTTACAGACTTCTTTTCCCTGGCTGCTTTCAGAATTTTCTCTTTGTCACTGAGACTTGTAAATTTTACTATTAGGTGACGGGGTGTGGGCCTATTCTTATTGATTTTGAGGGGCGTTCTCTGAACCTCCTGAATTTTGATGCTCGTTCCCTTTGCCATATTGGGGAAATTCTCCCCAATAATTCTCTCCAGTATACCTTCTGCTCCCCTCTCTCTTTCTTCTTCTTCTGGAATCCCAATTATTCTAATGTTGTTTCGTCTTATGGTGTCACTTATCTCTCAAATTCTCCCCTCGTGGTCCAGTAGCTGTTTGTCCCTCTTTTGCTCAGCTTCTTTATTCTCTGTCATTTGGTCTTCTATATCACTAATTCTTTCTTCTGCCTCATTTATCCTAGCAGTGAGAGCCTCCATTTTTGATTGCACCTCATTAATAGCGTTTTTTATTTCAACTTGGTTAGATTTTAGCTCTTTTATTTCTCCAGAAAGGGCTTTTATATCTCCTGAGAGGGTTTCTCTAATATCTTCCATGCCTTTTTCGAGCCCGGCTAGAACCTTGAGAATTGTCATTCTGAACTCTAGATCTGACATATTACCAATGTCCGTATTGATTAGATCCCTAGCCTTCGGTACTGCCTCTTGTTCTTTTTTTTGTGGTGAATTTTTCCGCATTGTCATTTTGATCAGATAAGAGTATATGAAGGAGCAAGTAAAGTACTAAAAGGGTGGCAACAACCCCAGGACAATATGCTTTAACCAAATCAGAAGAGATCCCAAATCGTGAGGGGGGAGAAAGGGGATAAAAAGAGGTTCAAAAAGAAAGAAAAAAAAATAAAAATAATAAGAAATAAAAGAATTTTAATAAAGAAAATGAATAAAGAAAATTATAAAAAGGAAAAAAATATATATATCAGATAAACTAGTTTAAAAACGTTAAAAAAGAAAAGGGTAAAAGTTAAAAAAAAATTTTAGCAGAAGAGAAAAAAAAATGAAAAAGAAAAAAATTAAATTAACTGCAAGACTAAAAAAATCACAGGGAAAAAAAAAATCACAGGGAGAAAGCCATGAATTCCATGCTTTGCTTTCTCCTCCTCTGGAATTCTGCTGCTCTCCTTGGTATTGAAACTGCACTCCTTGGTAGGTGAACTTGGTCTTAGCTGGATTTCTTGTTGATCTTCTGGGGGAGGGGCCTGGTGTAGTGATTCTCAAGTGTCTTTGCCCCAGGCGGAATTGCACCGCCCTTACCAGGGGCCAGGCTGAGTAATCCGCTCGGGTTTGCTTTCAGGAGCTTTTGTTCCCTGAGCGCTTTCCGTAGAGTTCCGGAGGACGGAAATACAAATGGCGGCCTCCTGGTCTCCGGCCCGGAGGAGCCGAGAGCCCAGGGCCCCACTCCTCAGTGCGCCCTCAGAGAACAGCGCCCGGTTACTCCCGTCTGCCTGACCTCCGGCCGCGCTCCGAGCTCACCGAGCCTGCGACCGGTTCAAGGTAACCCCGAGCTGCGAGCTTACTGTCGGCTCTGTCTCTGTAGCCGCCTTTCCCGTTCCAATACCCGCAAGCTCTGCGACACTCAGACACCCCCGATCCTTCTGTGACCCTGCGCAACCTGAGGCCATGCTGACCCCGCGTGGGCTTCGCCCCGGTTTAGCCTCTGGAGTGATGTCCCTCAGCGGAACAGACTTTTAAAAGTCCTGATTTTGTGCTCCGTTGCTCTGCCGCTTGCCGGGAGCCGGCCCCTCCCCCCAGGGTCTATCTTCCCATCGCTTTGGATTCACTTCTCCACCAGTCCTACCTTTCAGAAAGTGGTTGTTTTTCTGTTTCCAGAATTGCTGTTCTTCTCTTCGATCTGCAGATGGATTTGCAGGTGTTTGCAATCTTTAGATAAGCTATCTAGCTGATCTCCTGCTAGCTGATGTAGTCTCAGCCTGCTACTTCTCCGCCATCTTGACTCCTCCCCCTGAAAATTGGCTTTTTATATCTTACTGTATACATATTTAAAAAACTATCATTATAAATCCCTCCAAACTTTATAACACAGTAGGCGCCAGAGAAAGGTGGGGGAAAAGAACTGAATGAACTAAATCAAATTGTCCAAGATTTAGTAAACCATCTATAAATAGGGTGACTATATAATTAATCATCTATACCAAGACATTTCTGAGAGTGAAAGAGGATGATAGTAATAATTAAGCTAGAACAACTGGGGTTGTTGTAAGCTAGAATAAACTGGGCTTATGCCAAGATATATTTTCACCCTATCTTTGAAACTGGAACAACATTTACCCAGAAAGTAAGAAAATTTTATTTTTATCACCTCTCATCTTAAAACTCCAGGTAACTCACTTCTAAGACCATGTCTACAAATTTGATGATAGAATTTAGCCCATCACATTTAGATTTGCCGACTGTAATATACTTTTAATGAGATTGATCTTTTCAGTATGGTTATGGGCAAGGTAACTGTCATTGAAATTAAGTACAGCCCATCTTTACAAATGAAATGTCTATGATCTTTTCAGCATTTTTTTGAAAGCTAATATCTCTGCCAGTGAATGTAATACTGAAGATTGGTACAGCACTTGAAAAGTATAATTATAGTTGTTAAATGCCATGAAATTTGAGCTAGGGAAGTGAGTAATCTTGTGAGTGCAGATGCTGTAAATGTGATCAAACTCGGAAGTTAGAAAAGGTAATACATCTTTCACGAGAAAAGGTGGTACATCTTAAGAAAGCCAAATACAAACACAGATATGATTCTAAAAAATTGACACACACACTCAACACACACACGCATTTATCACTGTTTCCCATGGAAAATAATATTTAAAATGCCATCTGGTTTGGATACAGTACAATTTCACTTCCACTGTCTGAGACACTTTCTCTTCTGATACAGATTTTTGAACTGTTTAATCTATTATCTAAAGTTCACAGTCAGTTTCATCTAGTTTAATTCAATTATGAGAAGTCATGGTTCTATTTTATATTTAGCAACTTAAACATTTTGAAACTATTTAAAAACTATTCTTGGAGGGTTGCAATAGCTTTCAATTGGCAAGTGCATTGAAATACCTTTTAGGTATCATTCAGATTACTATTTTAGGTTCTGCCAGCCTCCAGAGGGGCACTGAAATGTGAAAATGCAGATTAAATCTGAAAATATGATCATGGCACAAATAATCTTCTTTTCAGGAAAGGAACTACAATCTCCTTCATCAACAGGGTTAAAATGGTGACTATTATGGGCAGATTAGATTGTATTCAAGGTTTTTATTTTTCTTTTTATTTCATCCAGAGTCATGCTAAACATAGAGGGCTCAATCAATCTCAGAAAGAATCTACTTTAGATTTCCTTCAAATATAAAATTCATTAAGTGACATTCCAGCCACTTAAAGTGGGTTAGTGAAGTTGTTAAAGAAGGGCTCACCCTTTCTGAAGGAAATGAAATAGGAAGCAGAGAGAGAGGTTTCCAGAGCAGAGCTTTCCAAAGTATTTTCCACAGGATACTGATTGCTTAAGATGCTTTATGAAAAAGTAGATGTGCACATTCTAGAAATACCGCATATCTCAACTTTCTCTAAGAGATTTACATTGCAGATTTGCATGGCAAGTACCTCCAAAATTCTGCATCAAGAAAATCTGCTTCATTTTCTTTAGTTCTATGTTTAGCAAACTTAATTTAATTAAGCAATGCTGATAACAGGTTCTATGGAGCCTGAAATTTTTATAATTTAGGAGCCATCTTTACAAAAATAATACAAAATAAAATATAAAATTAATGACATAGTGTGTGTGTGTGTATATATATATATATATATATATATATATATATATATATATTCAGAAATCTCTTTAAAGTTCTTGGTGATTTATAGCTCTTTTCTTCTGATCTCTCTGCAGGCAATATACCAGAAATGTTTTGTTCCCGGTGGTAACCTTTTTTCTCCTCCCAACTGGAACCCTTAGAACTCTCAGCAACTTCCTGTATTCTCATTGGTGTGTACAAGAAAGGGATTGAAGCTTAAAGTTCATTACCTTAATAGCAAATTTAACTCTATGACAAGGTAACAAAATGAGGTTCCTGGACCTAACTCCAATGTATATGTTGGGAGGGAAGTGGGGGTGGGGTGTTTCCCATGTAACACCACGCATTTCTCAGATACCAGCAGGATGTCTGAGGATTCAACTCACTTCTGACACTATCTATCAAGAGATAGCATCAGATTCCACAGATTGAGAATTTAGTCCTACAAAACTGCCTTCCCCCACCCCCAACTTCAGATGCCAGTTACAGGCCCAGGCTGTTTCTTTCTACCAACTGAATACAGACTAGAGGTTCCAAAGACCTCCTCCAATTCAGGATGCCAGTCCTAAGTCCAAGTTCAACAGGCTATAAATCGGAGCTTCCCACAGTCCTTCCCTGGGTTCTATTCATTTACTAGAGCGGCTCACAGAACTCGGGCAATCTGTCTACTTAACAGATTGCTGGTTTACTATAAAAAGACAACTCAGGAAGAGATTCATAGGGAAAGACATGAGAAAGAGGCCCAGAGCATCCATGCTCTCTCTAGTTGTGCCACTCTCCCCGAATATCCCTGTGTTCACAAACCTGGAGTTCTCTGAACCCTGTCCTTTTGGGGTTTTAAGGAGGCTTCGTTACACAGTAATGGTTGATTAAATCACTGGCCACTGGCATCAATTCAGTCTCCACCCCCTCTTCCTTGGTGGGGAGGTGGCAGGTTACTTAAAGTTCCAACCGTCTGCGCACCTGGGTGGCTCAGTTGACGGAGTGCCTGACTCTTGATCCCAGCTCAGGTCTTGATCTCAGAGTCTGAGTTCAAGCCTCACATGGGCTTTATATTGGGCATCAAGCCTACTTTAAAAACTTAAAAATAAAGTTCCATTTATACAATGGAATATTTCACAGCCATCAGAAAGGACGAAAACCCAACTTTTATATCAACATGAACGGGGCTGGAGGAGATTATACTGAGTGAAATAAGTCAAAGAGAGAAAGTCAATTATCATATAGTTTCACTTACTTGTGGTGCATAAGGAGTAACATGGAAGACTTTGGGAGGATGAAAGGAAAAGCGAAGTAGGGTAAATCAGTGGGGGAGACGAAGCATGAGAGACTGTGGACTCTGAGAAACAAACTGAGGGTTTTGGAGGGGAGAGGGGTGTGGGGATGGGCAAGCCTGGTGGTAGGTATTAAGGAGGGCACGTATTGCATGGAGCACTGGGTGCGATGCATAAACAATGAATTTTGGAACACTGAAAAATTCAATACAATACAATACAACACAATAAAAATAAAGTTCCAACCCTCTAATCACAAGGTTGGCTCCTCTGGCAACTAGCCTCCTTACCTAAGGGGTTTTCAAAAGTCACCTCACTAGCACAACGAAAGATACTTTTGTTGCTCTTATCACAGGAAATTATAAGAGTTTTAGAAGTTCTCTTCCAGGAACAGGTGGAAGACCAAATATGTATTTATTATAAATAATAATCTCACAATAACCCTTTTAAATCTGGTTAAAAGAATATTTTGGGGGGCATGTTCTAGAAAATGCCAATATATAGAGTTTGATCTAGGTTTACACCTTAAAAGCATTGGAACTAAGCAATATTTACAATAGATGGTTGTAGTGCTATGAAGAAAATTAATTTAGGGAAGGGAGATAGAGTGCCAATAAGGAGACCAGATATTTAAAAGAAGGTGGTCAGGGAATGCCTTACTCAGAAAGTGAACTGGAAGAGAAATCTGAGAACAGGAGGGTGCCCTCCAAGCTGAGTTAGGAAAGACCAATATTTTGTCCTGCCAAGTGAGGACTGTTTTTCTGAATGGGACAATAGACTGAGCAGCAAGTAGGGACAAGGGAGCCTTTATTTAGATATAAGAAATTATGCTCATGGGACTTTTCTTACAGGTGAGGGTACATTTATGATACAGAAGATGGGGGGGGATTTCTCAATCTCACTGCCACTGTTTCAAAGATGTTTGAAAGTCCAAAAATCATCATAGTTTTTTGATTCAGTAAAATTTATTATTTTTTTATTTAGTTTTATTCAAAAGAATGTATTTCCCTATTCAAAAAATTAAATAACCATACCACCACCAGCAAATCTGTAGAGTCATATTGATGGTGGAGAGTTTGATGAGGAACAAGTTAGCTGAGGATAAAGCAAAAGCTGGCACCCTACACCCCTCCCCCCATGTGATATGTGTAACATTTCTCAGGCACTCCTGGCTACCCTAAAGGAAGAACAAATGATTAAGTCATAGAGATCACAGTCTTGCAGAACAGAAGTCTCCCTCAGTTTGCAAATGCCTTAATAATGTATAAGGAAAAAGCTTCTTATTAATAGCTCAACTTCCAGAGACCTATCATTTAGTTTCCTAGAGCCCTAACATCACTCTCCCCTACATGAAACTGAGGGAGGCTGAGGCAAAAGGAAATGTGAACAAAATTGAATTTCTTTTGAGCCTGCAGCCCATTGACAAGGATTGTGTAGGAGGAATGTAACATTCCTCCAGGAAACTCCCAATTGTCTTCATGCTAGTGCCTCATTGGAGGGAAAAACAGTCTTGGCTTGACAATTACCAGGCCTCCAGTATCCTGAGAGTCTTCATAGTCTTTCTGGACACCCCCTTTGTCCTCACCTCCCTAACTCCTGAGTATATTATCAGCCATTCCTCGGGATTATAGTGCGGCAGCTCTTTCTGCTCATGGGTCCTGTCCTTGTGCTTTAATAAAACCAAAAATGTCTCAAAAATTCTTTCTTGGTCATCGGCTCCAGACCTCACCCCACCAAACCTCACCAATATTCCAAAACCCCATCAAATTCACTGGACATTCCTAAAGTCCCAAAGATCACAAAGGGGAAAAAAAGGAAAAGAAAAGTACTCAAAACAAATCCAAAACCCATAATGAGTTTGAGGAGAAACATCACATGAATTTCTGTCTTCTCTCATTGTCAGCTGCAGATTAATTTCAGCAGGATCAAGTACAATTTAAGTAAATCCCTCATACCAACTCCAGCCCCTTAACTGTACCCTGTCAGCAACAATGAGCACACTGGAATCCCAAAAAAAGAACAAGACCTTTTAAAGTGCAGTGTACTCCTGGAGGGCAGTATAAGAGAATAATGATCTCTTAGTCCTTTTTTCTTCATTTCATCCCCATCTGGCAGTACGCTCCAGCACCCACTGGAAGAACTGGCCTGAGGAGCTCAGCACCCTGGTGGCTCAGAGGGAAGGCAGATATACACACAGAGATGTACACAATATAGAGGGTTGGTGTTTGTGAGATTAAGAAGGCCTCTCCCAGTTATTTGTATCTCCCAGGAGGCAGACTGCTCTGTGGACACATGGCTGGGTGGGTGAACTATGTCTTTGTTAGAACAAGAGGGAGACTTGCCCTTTAGCAAGACACAACCTGGAACTCAGGCAGACAGCCTATTGAGCAGAATGTCCATCTCCACTCACACCCTCAGGTGGGTTTTCTCATGCAATGCTCAAGCTGTTCAACCATATGCAGTGGTCCTGCCTAACTGAAAATATAAAGCCCCATTCTTTAGATCCAAGAAACACCCTGAATAGTGCTAAGAAGATAAACAACACAGGGCAAACCCTTCTGTTTCATTTTGGAGCAAATTCTTCCCGTAATTAAAGGAAAACAACTCCAGAGAGACTGATAAATTTTTAAAAATCAAAGGAAAACAAAACAATACAAAAACACCAACAAAAAAAATAACGCAAAAGAAAAATGAAGAATATACATTTTAAAATTCACCTCTATTATAAAAGAACATGTTAGACGACAATTCTTTTACATTCACGATTAAATTAAGAAAACACAAAAGATGCACTGGGAAGACAACATACTGAGAAGTGAACAGTGTGACAGAAATAATCTTTAATAACATTATAAGCAGTACATAGTAGAAGTTACATGTAGAGAATGGAATTCATGATGAGCAGAATTTCTGAAAATTTATCAACACATATCTTAAGAAAATGACTAGCTCTTCAGAAATTCATAGTTAGAAAGTCAACCTGGTAGGGTTACTGGATGTTGTAGAGTATCCATGTAAGGTTTGTGTGTATGAATTTTCTGAAGCAATGTTCCTCTGATGGCAGCAGATCCATCCCATGTGTTCTTAATTTTTTTTGCAGTTTTAATCAAAACCTAATAAAGTCATTTTAAAATTTTGACTGAAGAATTTTCAATTTTATCTAGAAAGATAATTATGATAACAGGCACAGACAACATGAAAAAGAGAACCAAAAAGGAAATCTTCCCTAAAGAGGAAGGAAAAACAAAATATGTGAAATTAAAACACCATTGTACTAGTGCATATAGATCAAAAAGATAAAACAAATACTAGGAAAAGACATTTATGTGGCAGAATTCAGTGATGGTCAACCAGTGAAAAAAACAGAAGCAGGGCTTGAAGGTCTGACAAGCCATTTAGGAGAAAAGCTGGTTGGAAAACATTGTCTCATTTGACACCAAAATAAATATGAAATGAACAAAATAATTAAATGTGAAAAAAGAAAAGCAACAGTATAATAATGTTTAGGTGCATATTTTTATAATTCTGAAGTCAAAGCACTTGAGATGTATGAACCTAAATTAAAACACCCTAAGTAAAAATGTTTATGAGTTGTCCATTTCAAAATTTTTACTAGCGTGAATAAGGTTAAAATCCAAACTAAATAATTAAAGAAAATTTATAACCAATTCTTTAAAATTTGTTCAAAAATTCTTATATATAAATCCTAACTATGAATATGAGAAATATCACCATGTGTGCAAGGGCAAGAAAAGACTGAAATACAAATAGCAGTAAACATAAATATATATAATACTCCATTGGTAACCAACAGTGTTAATTTAAGTACCAATGAAGTCAGATGACAAATACCAAAAAGTTTGATAGTAGTAGCTGTTGGTAAGGATATATGAACACAGGAACTATCATATACTATTGAGTTCAAAGTATAAATCAATAAACATTTCTGGACACAAATCAAAAATTTCAAATATAGATAACTTTAGATGTAGAGTTGCACTTTTAGAAAATTATTATAAAGAAAAAATAGGGGGCGCCTGGGTGGCTCAGTGGGTAAAGCCTCTGCCTTCGGCTCAGGTCATGATTCCAGACTCCTGGGATGGAGCTCCACACCGGGCTCTCTGCTCTCTGCTCGGTGGGGAGTCTGCTTCCTCCTCTCTCTCTGCTGTCTCTCTGCCTACTTGTGATCTCTGTCTGTCAAATAAATAAGTAAAACCTTTAAAAAAATAGGTAAATTGCATAAAAGGCATAAACAAGGATATTTTTGGAATACTATTCACAGTGAATAATTAGAAACAATGCAAAAATCTACCAATATAGGTACAGCATAACAAATTTTATACCACAGAACAGTTACAAATGATAACATAAATCATTTATTTACCACCATAGAGAATTGTCTGTATCATTAAGGAAGAAGAATAAGGAAGAATTTAGGTTATAATTTGTATTCCTATGCTAGTGTGTGAATGCACATGAACACCATTATTTCTCTCAGTAATAAACTAACACATTTATTTCTTGTTCCATCAACTATAGACAATATCTCTTGGCTTTCTATCTTACAATGATGGTATGTGCCACCTTTCTTTCACCTTTCCCCCTACGTTCCACCTCACCACTTCTGTCACCTATACTTTTACTTTATCAAGGATGACAGTATTTATGTCCTGTTTTATAACTACAATCAATGATTTCACATTTTGTTTTTACTGAAAAACAATAGTTCTTGTATTATTATGTACTTTGTAATTACAGGCTGTGCTGTGAACAATAATTCAAAATGATAAAACTGCAAGCACTATATTACTGTTTTTCCTAGAGTAACTAATGCCTTTTTAAATTGCCTTTTTTTCCCCCATGCCCTTATCATATCTGTAGTTTCCTGTGAAACTGTCCTTTATAGAAACTCCCTCCCACCCCTCCCAACACAGAATTCAATTCCCTGCTGGCATCTTCGATCCTTGCATGCCACCCTGAGTGGCTCTACTCTAGATGTGCAAAACCGTGCTCTTCCTGGAACTTCAGGTCTCTGCTCTTCTGGATTATAGCACGTCTTTCTGGTTTCCCTTTCTTCTTTATTTTTTGGAATATGTCTTCAATTAACTTCCTAAGAAAAGGTGCTTAGGAAGTAAAGCTAATGAATCCTTGAATGTATGATATATATAGTCAATTAGCTCTCAGATTTTATTTATTCTTTGGGTATGCATTTTTTCATTCCTTCATAATTTTGAAAGCATTTTTACTGAGAGACTGAATATACAAATGGACAATGGCCACACCATATACAAAAAGAGAACTCTGATCAACAATCTGCAGCAACCAGACTAGGAAACCAATTCACTGTCTACGGTAATTGGTCCAAGAAGCCAATCTACTTGGAAGAAGTCAGATCATGATCTCCAACAAACAATAAGCCTGGGAAAAAATGGCCCAGTACAACCAGAACTTGATTAGTAATTGACAGGTTCTCTAAATTTTTATTCCCACTTTGTTTAGTACCAACCAGAAAAAAACAACTATTCACCCCCCCCCCAACCATTCACATAAGATGCCTGGCTTCTACTTAGCCTGTCAACACCTTCCCCATGCCAACAGCCTCCAATCAGGGCATATCTGAAGCCTTTCTTTTTTTCCACTATAGAGCTTTCCCACTCCTTTGCCTGCCTTTGAGTTTCTGCCAGGTGATAGTGGCTAATTCCCTTATTATAAAAATCTCTGTATAAATACCCTTTCCTTATTCTCATCTGAGTGGGCTTTGTTTACTTCTACATTGCACAGATTTCTAGAATCCAAGGCTGATAAGAGGCCTGATGACAGTGTGACTTTTTAAAAAAAATAATAGCTTTTTTGGGATGTGATGTACACACAACATACAAGTCACCCACTTAAAGTGTACAATTCAGTGGCATTAAGCATAGTCATAGAACCATGCAACCAACCCCACAAAATTGTATTTTCGTATCCTTCCTGTACCTACTAAACACTCTTTGTTTTCCCCCAACCTCATAAAATCACTGATCTATTTTCTATCTCTATAGATTTGCCTATTCTCGTCACACCTGGTTATATAATTTAAAAGGAGTGTTAAATATGAAATCTTCTGTGACTGACTTCTCGCACTCAGCATACTATTTCCAAGGTTCATCCATATTGTGACATGTAGCAGTACTTCATTCCTTTTCATGGCCAGATAATATTCCATTGTATGGGAATGCTACATTTTATCCATTCATTAGTTGGGTTGTTGTTTCCATTTGGGGCTTATTATGAACAATTTCATTATGAACATTCAAACAAAACTTTTTGTGTGGTATTTCTTTTCATTTCTTTTGACTACATACCTAGGGGTGGGAATGTTAGGTCATATATTGGAAACTCTGTTTAACCTTTTGAGAAACTATCCCATTGTTTTCCAAAATGGTATACCATTCTGCATTCCCAACAGGAATATATGAGGGTTTCAATTCATCCATAGTCTCAGCAACACTTATTATCTGTCTTTTTAATCAAAGACAGTAGTGGGTGTTAACTGGTATTTCATTGTGGTTTTGATTTAGAATTCCTGAAGGCTAATGATGCTGAACATCTTTTCACATGCTTTTTGGTCATTTGTTTATCTTTTTGAGAGATTTGTTAAAATCCTTTGTCCATTTTTTATTTGGGTTGTCTTTTTATTGTTGAATTGTAAGGTAACCTGCTTTTTAACTTTGTTGTCTTCTTTCTGAAAACTTTAGCGTTTTCTCTTTATCTCTGGTACTCTGAATTTCACAAGAACATGTCTAGAAATGTCTTTTCTTCATTTTGCTGGGTACATGGAAAACCTTCCAATATGAAAACTTACACTTTAGCACAGGATTGCCTCTTCTATTATTTCTTTGATCATACACTGTCCCCCGTTTTCTCTTCCAGGAACTTCTACTATTTAGGCGACAAACCTTGCATTGGTCCTTATACCTTTAATTTTTATTTTTATTACTTCCGTTTCCTGTTTTCTGTTCTTTTTATTCTATTTCCAGGAGATATGTATGATTTTTTTCTTTATTCTTCTTATTTTTCCATCAATTACATTATGTGTTCCTTTTTCTATAGCATACTATTATCACTTAACAAATGTAATATCTCTCTAAAAGTATCTCTAAAGATACTAGAAACAGAGACAATTTTAAAGTCCTCTTCCATTCCCTGGATTAACTATTCCCTCTCTGGTCATTGTGGCAAATATTAACCTGGCTCTTTCTTTGACATTCCTCATTTGTCTGGTCATCCTTCACTGTCTGTTTGAATATAAGGTTAAGACAATAGAAAATCGAGCTGAGTTCTTTGTATTGATGAGCAAGTCTGCCAACTTGCAGGTTTCATCTTATGTGGAACCTGTAGCAACTCAGCAACTATGATGGCTGAAACATTGAAGACTTCACTCTAAGAGGCTAATTTCTACAGAAACTATCCTAATTTTACCAGTCAAAAATTTTTCAATCCTGTAGATAAGAAGTAGCTTTTTATTTTACCTATTATAGTAAATATACACATTCCAATAAAATGTACCATTTTAACCATTTCTAACTGTACAGTTCAGTGGTATTAAGTACATTCACCTAAAGTGGTGTGCAATCTTCACCACTATCCACCTACAAATCTTTTTCACCATCCCATACTAAAACTCTGTACCCATTAACAAGTTTCCATTCCCCCATCTCTCAAGCCCCTGTTAACTACTGTTCTATTTTCTGTGTCCATTTTTATTTAATTTTTACTTTTTTTTTTTTGGAGGAATTTTTGGCTTTGAGGTTTGTGTCCAAAGGAAAAGAAGATGTGTGAGAAGTATTATCTAGTTATAGGTTTTTTACTTTTTTTTTAAAGTGACTTTCACCATTAACCCCTTGTTTTTAAGATTACACTCATTTTTTGACTATTCTATCTGTAGATCACAAGTTGTATACAACTCTTTGGGTTTGTAAGGTACCCCTCTTGGCATTTTCATTTCTTTTCTTTTTTCTTAAGATTTTATTTATTTGACAGAGAGATACAGTGAGAGAGGGAACACAAGCAGGGGGAGTGGGAGAGGGAGAAGCAGGTTTCCCGCCAAGTGGTGAGCCTGATGCAGGGCTCGATTCCAGGACCCTGGGACTATGACCCGAGCCAAAGGCAGATGCTTAATGACTGAGCCACCCAGGCACCCTGGGCATTTTCTAAGTTATAGTTTCTTCCACCCTTCTGAACTAGTACTACTCTTTTATCCATTCTTTATGTCTTATTTAGATTTAATAAAACTTTCACACACCAATGACTCTCCTTCCACTTCCTATTTCTACATTTTTCTTCTTATTACAATGAGTTTTGGAGCAAAGTAGAAGATATCATATGCTCAACCTATCATATTAAAACATAATCCTGGGCTAAAATTTCTAACCTCTCAGTATACCAGTATACTTAACTAGAAATGTAACAGTTTGTAACTAAAATCAGTATCAAAATTCAAAGAGGTATTTTAAAAGTAAGAAAAAAATTCAAAGTATTAAGAATCAGTGTATGAAACATATTTTTATACAATTTTTCAGAAATAAATTTAAATCCTAGACCACAGAACATAGTTTTTATAGCACAGATTCAAGTTAGTTTAAAATTATCTATTTTTGTGACCACATTTAATTTCTTTAGTGATTCTTTATTACTAAGGTCACCACAGAATAGCACCTTGTCATTAAATGGGCACTTGCTATAGATTCATAAAAAATAATGAAAAACTGGATTTCCCTTTTTCATGATGATCACTGCATCCAGCCTGAGAAAGAGATCATACAGAGCAGTGAATGGAATGTAGTCTACGAAGTTCAGAAGACCTATTTTGAAGTCCAGATTTGAACATTTATTAATTTGGCCAATTTTCTCAGTGTCTCAAGCTCTCCTTCACCTGTAAAATGGGTTTAACATAATATCTATTCATAGGACACCTGTGAAGAAGAGATTAAGCAAATATTATTTGGGGCTCATCATAGATGCTAAATAAACATTACCTGTTATTGTCCACAGCTGGACTACAGTATCCCTCTATATAAGTCGGGGTCTAAAACCAGCTCCTGAATCTTGGCATCTCTGTGCCTTGTTCTCTCATATCTAAAATGAAAATAATACTGAGCCTATATTAAAGGCTCATTTGAGGATTAAATTCAAGAATATAGATACAGGGTTTAAAACAATGCTTTTATTTTCATCACCTGCATCATTATTATATAATTTGTTTCTCTAAAGCAAACTATATAATTGAACCTAATGCCTACAGAGACACTGTGAAAAGCTGGATATAAACACAATTTTTTTTGTGTGTGTGTGTGTGTAGTTTTTTTTAATTTATTTATTTATTTATTTATTTTTATTTCCAGCATAACAGTATTCATTATTTTTGCACCACACCCCGTGCTCCATGCAATCCGTGCCCTCTATAATACCCACCACCTGGTACCCCAACCTCCCACCCCCCGTCCCTTCAAAACCCTCAGATTGTTTTTCAGAATTTTTTTTATTGTACCACCTTATCATACATTCTCTTCCCTAGTTCCTCTTCTCTCCAGCCCATCTCAAAATATTTAAAATCACTTTAATCCTTATTTTTTGGACCAATATTATATATACAATATTCCACACTTGAATCATCATCAATGGCAAACAGAATCAATAGGTATCCTTTTCATCCTTAAAAACAAGTGAAATCTATAAAAAATAGTTCAATTTTAACTTCTACTGCTTCTACATTTCACTGAATTTTAAGCATGCCTTTTCTAAATTGCTGCCATATTATTCTTTTCTTTCAGTAAGAAGTAAAATTGTTAAACTTCACTGCAATTGCCGTTAAGAGCTTTCTAACATTTAATCTTAACAACTTGACCTAACAAAAATCTTTACTTCCACTATAGGGTTTTCTTACAAGTGGAAACACAGTTCAGTTTAACAGAAATTGAGTTATCCAGGGTAAGTTGCACTGGCTCCCAGCCAAAATGGACAAACAACTCAAATTTTATCCTGAGTCAGGATTTTTTTTTCAACCCTCTTGCTTGGAAAGTCTATTTTGATTATAATATAAATGCTAGCTATTATATAAGTAACATGATATTTTTGCTTTCCATTTTAAAGTATGTGTCTCTTACACCTGCAGTTCCCTCTTCCTCGGCTGCTCTTCCCACTGCATCACCTTATGGCCCCCACTCATTCTCCAGATCCAGCTGCTACTCTAAATTACTAAGTTCCAATTAGTTACACACTCCTCTTGGCTCCCTCAGAACTTCATTATTACCTCACCATGGTCCTTACCACCATACATAGCAAATGTTAAACATTAATTCCCTCCATTGGACTGCACCTAAGGAGTAGAAGTCAGCACGGGGGTCCACTCTATATCTCCAATATTTTATGATCAATAAATACCTGCTGAAAGGAATTAATAACTAGTTCCAATGGAGAACATGAGCTAATTTCTTCTGCTCAGCATCTCCTCCTTTGGGGGAAACCATACCAAGACTCTTAAGAAAATCAAGGGGTGATATAAACCATGGTTCCAAAGATGGATGTATGGCCCAGGAATAGATAATCAGAGAACTCCAAGTACTTTATTCCATCGGTCACTGTGATTAAGTCAGGAATAGATGTGTGACTCAGTCTGGACCAAGAAGGGTCATCCCTCAGAATTTTGCATGGAGGACTTAGAAAAATACACTTTCTTTTGCCTTAAACCCCCAGATGTAAGAATGATATAAACTTAGAGTTGATGATGGCCACCTTTGCCACCATATAGGAAACACCAGAATGAAGATAGTCCAAAAATAAAATAAAATCAGAGCAAAGTGATGGCTTAAGACAAACTTCTGCTGATGTCATTTGAGTCTCAGTTCCAGATATGACTAGAGTTCATTCCTGTGCTTTGCAGGTACATGAAGTTTTGTTTTCTTAAGCTAGTTGACTGTCACTGGCAATTATCCATAAGGATGTGGAGAAAAAGAAATCCTTATGTGTTGTTGGTAGGAATGTCAACTGGTATAGCCACTGTGGAAGACAGAATGGAGGTAACTCAAAAATAGAATCACCATATGATCCAGTAATTTTATTATTGGGTATTTACCCAAAGAAAACAAAAACACTAATTTAAAAGGATATATGTACCCCTTTGTTTATTGCAGCATTATTTACAGTAGTCAAGATATGGAAACAACATAACTGTCCATCAACAGATGGATGGATAAGGAAGATGTGGTATACACACATACACACACACACATATATCACAGGTATATATAGAGATATATATTTTCTCTCTATAATGGAATATTATGCAGTGATAAAGAGGATGAGATCATGCTATTTGCAACAACATGGAAAGATGGAGAGGGTATTATAGTAAGTGAAATATGTCAGACAGGAAAAGATAAATACCATACTATTTCAGTCACACATAAATCTAAAAACAAAAACAAAAACAAAAACAGAACAAATGAATAAGCAATAAGCAGAATTAGACCTAGAAATAGAGAGAATAAACATAGTTGCCAGAGGGGAGGGGGGATGGGCAAAATGGGCAAAGGGTCAGGGGAGACACAGGCTTTCAGTTATGGAATGCAGAAGTCACAGGAATAAAAGGCAAAGCAGTGGGAATATAAGCATTTGTACTGCAATAGCATTCTCTGGTGACAGATGGTAACACACTTGTAAGCATAGCATACGGCATAGACAATTTGAATCACTATGTTTACACCTGAAACTAATGTAACATTGTGTGTCAACTGTACCTAAATTTTTTTTTTCAAAAATAAAAAGATATTTTGAAGACAACTATTTATTCTTGTCAAGGATTTTGCTCCAGGTATTGCACAAGATGGAGAGGTTCTCTGATATTTGATAGCATGAAAATAAACCATACTTACATACTAAAATCAATCATGAAGATCTACTGCATACATTCTTGAACTTTAATGTGCATAGGCATCACATAAAGGTATTTGTTAAATATAAGGATTCACAGGATACGTTCCTAAAGATTCTGATTCATCATGCCAGAGTGGGACTAAGAGCCCAAACTTTAAACAAGTATCATAGGTTAGTCTGAATTAAGTGGTATTTTGCTCCACTGAGGTAAAGGGAATTGTAAAAGATGATAAACCTCAGAACTGACTCCTTCTTTGCAAGGTGAGAATTGAAACTAGCTTCCATAAAAGTAAATTTCAAAAAGAGAAAGTGTTAAAATTTAGGGCATTATTTTCTTAGGTTCCATAGAACAAAAGATATTGAAGGCCACTTGTAACCAGAAAAACATAAAGCCCCAGTTCTATTCCTTTCTCATTCAGGAACTAGTTTATTTTTTTATTTTTTACTAAATGGAACATGAGAAATTGCCTAGAAATAATATGACTTCCTGAACCTTGTATCTAAGGCATAAAATCTGGTACGTTCTTAGAAACATAAAAAGTTAAAATTTCAGGGGAACCTTACAGGTCATTTAACCCAACCATTATCAGATGTTGGGCTCTTTTCTGCACTATTCCCTATAAGTCGTCATTCAATCTCTGCTTGAACACCTCCAATGACCCAGAACTCATTACTTCATGAAACAACATTTTTCTCGTGGTAAAACTTCGTATTTGTTTGTTGCTTGGCTGCTGATTGATGGTATTCCCTTCCACTGGGCTAAAATCTGCCTCCTCTTTAAGGATTTTCATTAGGCTTAGGTCTACTTACTTGGTTCACACACACACACAAATATACAGATGTCTTATACGAAGGGCTTATAATTTGAAAAGTTATCAGAACACCCCCTAAACCCAGATTAAACACCGGTTTCTTCAGCATATCTTTTCTGCCTCAGTTTCTAGAGATGTTTCCTACCCGATAACCCTCTGTCCTTTCTTCTCCTACTTGTTCAATTTGTCCTCTGAGTTAGAAGATTTAAAGAAGGGTAAAACAGGTTATTTAATCTATGAGGATTAAAGTTACTCTTAATAAACTCTTAGTACATCATGCTCTCAAGAGAATAAAGCAACCTCTACTTAACTGAGAGCAATAAACAAAAGGGAAAATAATAATCTTAATTGTTCCTCCCCTAAACTTCAGGCTTAAACTCCACTGCTGGGTGTTCTCTCACTTGAGCTGATGATGTGTATGCTCATACTGACGACCCTTGGCACAGAATTGTCTCTTCTTGGGCCCTAACTTGTAGGAGCTTGCTTAAAAGGCAGAAGCAAGGAGGTGGAGCTGGGTATGACACATTCAGAATCCCGAAGTGAGGGCCCATTCCTCTTGCGCGCACTGCACACAATCTCCACAGCAATCTCAAGCAATCTCAAACTTCACCTACTCCTCATTGCTGAAGGCGCAACAAGATTATGACATCCGAAATGGATACTTACTTCCCACCATCTTATTTAATTTCTCATTTCAAGTGGGTCACTAATTTTACTAGATCAACAGGCATCTTATGAAGAAAGATAATTTTTTAATAATAGGAAGAAAGCATTTGGGGGATCCATAGTTGTTATACTGAAACTAGGTTGTTTTGGGGGTTTCTTTGTTTCAGTACTTGTCATATGAAAACAAATTTGTTGTTTTGTTATCCTTTATTCATCCCCCAAGGTACAGAAGTTAGAAAAAGGCCCCCGGACTCACTTATACTAACAATGCATGCCTTAGATTTGCTTTACAGGCTGCAGAGAATTTCCATGAGCCTCAGAGTAGACCCTCAATTGGGCAAAAATGATAGCATCTAGTACATAAATACAGAATTTGGCCTTTACCACCAAAAAAATAAACAGGATATAAAGTGATAAGTGCTACAAGAGAAATACTAAGAAAGTACTGGAGAAATACAGAAAAAGAAGAAATCATTTCAGGATAAAGTAATTAAGGAAATGTTAAAGGTTACAGAGATGGAAGGACAAGACTTGGCAGGAAAAGGGAACTCTGTAAGAGTTAGCTAAGTATGGTAGCTTTATTCGTGTATTAATACTGGAGCTAAAAAGAAAATATTAGAGCTAAAATAAAATTAGCCAAGAAGTATTCCACAGAGCCGGGATATTCTTCTTTTTAAAATGACTCACTAGCAATATTCTTAAAAGATGCAATCAATTATTTTTATTCTTTGTGATAAAATCAATGAAAGAAGTTCATAATGCAAAGGAACTATTCCTTTTCAACTTAAGGGACCTAAAATGGAAAACACTATTGTACTACTTTTAGGCGCCATATAATGCTATCACTAACTTGCTCTTACTAAGATGAGTCTCATTTTGACTAGACAGATAAGAAAAAAAATAACACAAAAGAAATATAAAACTACCAGATTCATATTATATGACTCCAGTAAAGTTTACAAGCACAGGTTTATGGCTTAATTACTATTATTTCTCAAATCTTATTTTATGTGAAAAACTCTTAAGAATATTATGCAGATAATCATCATCATCACTTACTACACTGCTGACTTAGTAACCAGTATATGCCTACGCTTATAGATACATGTATAAGCATGAGTACATATAAGATATATGTATAATATTATTTGACTAACTGATAAGCACATGCTAATGTCTACTAAAATAATTACCAACAAATTAGACATTGGTCATTTAGGATTTACTGATTTAAAAATAACAATTTGCCTTTTCTTACCATATCTCCATTAAAAGTTTCTTGCATTGTATTAGTTCTAGTAATGGATTTTTTAAAAATCACAAACTTGTTTTCTCTTGTGACTTTCCACCTACATTCTTCTTTATATTGGCCATAAAATCTACTGACTTGAAATCTAGGATGTATCTTAAATAAGACTGTACCACAGGTAATGGTAAGAGTTAACTTTATTGAGTACTAACTGTTTGTTAGGCACTGTTCAAGGTAATGCGTGTTTTTAATCACTAGTCCTCTTAACAGTCCTTCAAGGTAGGCATCTTTATTATCCCCATTTGGGGAGGAAACTTAAGTATGGAAAGTCCAGCCAATTTTCCCACAGTTGTGTATCTAGTAAGTGTAAAGAGTTTGGTTATATAATAGTAACTATTATACTATGCTGCCACCATACATATATATATATATACATATATATATATGTATACATACATATATGTATTTAAATAATAAAATATATTAGGATTAGAATATATATCTACTAGCAATATGGTCCAGAGGTGAATCATACTAAAGAGAAGACATTTTAGAATGAATTACATTTTTGAGAAACACCACTATTGAGTTCCTCATTACATAAGAATTGTGAAAATAATCTCTTCCATCTTTTTAACGCCAACACTGAGCATGGATCTTGGGCATATAGTTAGCACTCTTTAAATATATGCTGAATAAATAAAATATAATGAACTCAAATCCAGAGAATACCCACTTAAATTGCTATATCTTAAACTAAGAATGCCATAGCTTATGTTCTTACTGAAAGGAGACCATGTAAAAAAAAAGCACAAGTTGTAGAATCAGACTTAAATGTGAAATACAGACACAAATACCCGAGAAAATTTATTGAGACTCTTTAAACTGCTTTATTTTTAAAATCATAATAATTACAACTGTCACAAATGTATTGTTTGAGCATTAAATTTTGGTAAAGTATCTAGGAGATTCTGGTATATAATAAACAGTTAAACAAACAGTAGTTTCTTTTCCCCATGGTCACTATGGCTTAACACCTTAGAATTTTAAAATCATCTTAGAATTTTCCTTTTATAATTCCATTCCCTCTATCTAACAATACCACCATTTATATAGTCTATTTCTGCCAGTTTTTCCCTTGGTCCCCTTTTTATTCTCACTGTCACCATTCAGCTTCTCTCTATACACTGTATGGAGAGTATCTGAACTGTTCATTAGATAGTCTCTCTGTATCCACACTATATCCTGAAAGACAAAACTTCTAAAAGATTGTCAGCCACAACCAAAGAAGGCTGGAAGGGCATATGACCTATTCACAGAACCCTATGCTAAGAAGGACCAAGCTTTAATGTTTTGCTATCACGCTCTTGAAATTTTTAATTTATAAGCAAAGAGTTACACATGTTTATTTTTCACCAGACTCCACAGATTATGTAGACAGTCCTGACGATGTGCTCCCTTGTTTGGAAAATGAACAGTACATTTTCATTGTCTATTTAATCCAATGATACCCATTCTAGACCAGCATTCAAGGTCTTTCACAACTTGGCCCCCATGTGCTTCCCCAGACATGGCAACCACAGCACAGTTCAATAGATCTTTATTCTTTCATTTCCTCATCCATTCAACAAATCTTTATAAAATATTATGATGCCCTACATACATTTGCAGAGTATACTTCTGCCTGCTTCTCCAACTGTATCTCATAAATCTCTCCCTTACCTAACTGCTTTAGCCAAACAGCCCAATATTCATTTCCTATAACCTCCCTTAAAATGTTTTGCCTGTGGCATTTACTCCTCCATTCTTTCTGTTGAATCATTCTTTTCCCCCACTATTTGCATGGCTTGGCTTCTTATCTTACATCAAGTTCATAGATACCATTTTAGCAGAAAAACTTTTCTTACCTCCTGTATTCAAAGTTGATAGTCCTTCTGATTTTTTTATAATGAATTTTGTTTACTTACTTCTCAATAATATTTTTTATTTTTATTTTTTATTTTTTTAAGGATTTTATTTATTTATTTGACAGAGAGAGAGAGAGATCACAAGTAGGCAGAGAGACAAGGAGAGAGAGAGAGAGAGAGAGAGAGAGAGAGAAGCAGGCTCCCCGCTGAGCAGAGAGCCTGACGCGGGGCTCGATCCCAGGACCCTAAGATCATCACCTGAGCTGAAGGGAGCGGCTTAACCCACTGAGCCACCCAGGTGCCCCTCAATAATATTTTTTAAATGATCATGAAAATAATAGTGGTAGGGCAGTTGGTAATTTACGTATATTAGCACATGTAATCCACACAACTCTATGGGATTGGCATTGTTCCTTCATGGCATCCAGTACAAAGTACACTCATTTGGTTGTTTACTTCTTTATTTGGTCTACTTCATGGGATGGTGAATTCAATAAGAGCAGTGACCATGTTATCTTGGTTCACTGTTACATCTATCAGTTCTTGCACACAGTAGGGGCTCAATAATTTCTTACTGAATGATTGTGTACTCTGTGCAAGGCACTGGTTTTTCTGTTACTTGTTATCCAAATGATCAAGAAACCTGGATAGTCTTCTCTTTCCTGAATATGTTAATAGTTTACTACAGTTTTTATTTTTCCCTCACATTGGAACACACTCCATTCTGTTAAAAATTTATCCACCTAACACAGCTCATTTTAATCTTCTCTGTGAAGCCTTACTTAAATATTCTTGCATTCTCCATCCTTTACTTTAGTGATCTTTGCTTACCTCTCCTTCCTTAATTTCCACAGCATATTATGCTTTTCTTACAATGCTTATATCTTGCTTTCCATTATAACTATTTTTGTATTTATCTTTCTTTTAAAAGATGACAAAGATTATATCTTGCTCATCTTTGTACTTAGTACGGCAGCTGATATAATGTTTTACCCATATGAGATATTCAATAATACTGATTAATTAGAGTATCTCCACTAATATTCACATTTTGAGGGGATCTGAGCAGTTATCACCAAATCTAAAATAATCCTAAACCATAATGATGCAACAGTGCATGCAACTAGATTCTAGTTATCCTTTAATCTACCTGAGGAATGGAGGATTTTTTTGGTTTGGAGGTTTTGTTTTGTTTTGTTTTGTTCTTTGCTTTTCTTTCTCTTTTCTATTTTTTTGAAATCTATGCTGATGCAACATACATTTCTTAAAGGGTTCCCAGAGGCAAATTAGTTACCAATATAAAAACAGCAGAAGAACCTGCTAGGCAGAATGAATGAGCATGGTATTTAGAATCAGATATGTCTAGATCTGTAAATATCACCCCTGCTACCAGAGAGAAAAGCCTGAGCAATTAAATAGCCTATCTATTCCCCAGTTTCCACATCTGATATCTGAGGAAAATATCTCAGAGTTGTTGTGAGGTTTAAAGGTAAATATATAAACCAATATATCAATCATTAAATATTAATACTAAAATTCCAAATTTAATTGTTTAAAAAATCTTGGTACAGATTTTGGGTTCAAGATGGATGACTGAGTATATAGGTTTATTTCCTCTTTTCCTTCCCAAAATAATCATAGATTATTTTTTAAGGCTAAAACCCCCAAGAGCAAATAAAATGAGAAAGGATTCATCAACAGATTTGAAGTTCCTAAATATAGAAAGTAGAAGACTGACAGAGGGAGCTGAGGGAAGAAAACCATGGGCTATTTATAACACAGAGAGAAAAGGATAAATAAGATTGTGGGTTGTGGGATGGGTAGAGCCAGCTTAACCTGTATATCTTTAAGGAAGATCCAGATTCAGAGAAAAGAAATGGTGGAAGGTAAGTGGTGGGGTAGGAGTGAGACCAGGTGAACAATGGAGAAATGCTATTTTGAAGGAAGATGCTGCTGACATTCGAATCCCATTAGTTACTGAATCAATTTAGTGCAAGCTTAAACTAATGACACTTTCAAATACACAAGACTTCAGAATTCCTCTTGAGGAAGTTACTTGAAGGGGTGCTTGGGTGGCTCAGTGGGTTAAAGCCTCTGCCTTCGGCTCAGGTCATGTTCCCAGGGTCCTGGGATCAAGCCCTGCATTGGGCTCTCTGCACAGCGGGGAGTCTGCTTCCTCCTCTCTCTCTTCCTGCTTCCTCTCTCTCTCTGCCTGCTTCTCTGCCTACTTGTGACCTCCGTCTATCAAATAAATAAATAAAATCTTAAAAAAAAAAAAAAGAAGTTACTTGAAAATATCCTCCAGCAAAACAAGGAAGGAAGCATAAGAGGAAAATTTATGGGATTCAGAAAAAAGAGGAGGCAGACTAGAATAGCAAAGGACAGAACCAAGATGACAGCTGGCAGCACCAGGTCTAGACAAGAGCATAAAGACAACAGACTCTGAAGGAAGATGTGCAAAAAGGGGACAACCTACATTAGAAGGTACGAGTGATAACCTGGAAACCAAGGAATATTTTTAAAACCACAAAATGCAAGGGAGAAAAACTCAATTATGAGAAAACCAAACACTAAAATAAAATTATATCTGAAATATGAAACAGCAGTTAATCCAAATTCTAAGAGAAGATCAATAAGTGTCAAGAATAAAAATACAATGGATTTTAAGGAAGAGCCAGAATGAGTAAGAAATTGAAGGCATTGGTGAAAAGGACTTGTGATTTTTTTTTCCTAATAAGAAAATAGCAGGATAAACCAGCATGGAGTTCCAGGGCAAAAGGGACTATAAAAGCAGGCACAGTCCAAATATGGGGCAAACTCTAATGTGGAATGATGGACGGAATGTGGAAAAGAACCCATCTGAACAATCATCTGTGAGTGAAATAAAAGTCACAATACTGGAACCATGAAGAAAGAAAAGGAATCCTAGCACACCACTTGCTTTGCAATGAAGAATATTCCCATAGTCGTAATAATATAAATGTCAACTACCAGCTTTCAATTTTGATGATCAACCAACTACAATATGAATTGTAGTTACAAAACAGCAAATGTTTTCAAACTTCCCAATTTAAAAGTAAAACTAGATTAAGAGGAATAGGAAGTAGGAGGCTGAAAGCAGAAGCAGAAGCAGAAGCACAGGCAGGGGCCCTAATTTATTCATACAACAAACTGAGGAGCCAACAGTTAATGGAACAAGAGACTGAAGTTAAGTATATATTATGTGTATTATTGTCTGCAAGGGTTAAACAACTGAGGAACTGAGGAACTAATATAACAATATTAGGCAAGGTAGATAAAGTTGGCGGGATTGGAAAGTGAGCTAAATCAGATGTGTTATTATAGGAAGTTGACAATAATGCCTACAGCTGATAAGGAAAGGAGTGGTACAAATAAGCTACATGGGGAATGGAGGAAATGAGTCTTTGACCCCTGAGAGCAGGCCTGGGTGGGAATGGGTGGGAATGGGTGTGTACATTCAGGAGTTACCTATATTCATAACGAACCCTTTTGTTCTATTTTATTTTTTGTTCATGTGCTTCTTAATTTAGATAAAAGAATTAATATAAATAATGAAGACAGTAAAATGTGCTATGTGGAGCCAATGTTTCTTAGTAACAAAAGTGAAGTGATTTATAAAATTGTTTACATTGTTGAAAAGAGCAACAAACACACAAGCCAATTTTTGTGTATTTCTAATTTATTTATTTATTTATTAAAAAAAAATTTTTTTTTAAGATTTTATTTATTTGACAGACAGAGATCACAAGTAGGCAGAGAGGCAGGCAAAGACAGAGGAGGAAGCAGGCTCCCCGCTGAGCAGAGAGCCCGATGCGGGGCTCGATCCCAGGACCCTGAGATCATGACCTGAGCTGAAGGCAGAGGCTTAACCCACTGAGCCACCCAGGCGCCCCTCTAATTTATTTTTTAAAGCATTCTTAAAGTGTGGCTATTTCTCCCCTAGACATTTGAATCTGAATAAAATATAAAATGGATTTAATAGTCACAGTTGAGGTAAAGAGGTTGTATCTCAAGGGGCCCATTGCTTCTTGATTTTTTTTTAACTGTTCAGTGTTGGCTTAACATCAGTCTTTTTTTCTGATAGATCATCACTGCGATAGACTCACATAACAGCTATGCTTATAAAAGTACCTAGGAGAAGTTACCTGGTTGCAAAGAAGAAAGATAACTGTTCCAAACAAGTAATGTACAGAAGAGAATGCACAGAAGTGAGATTAGGGGATTCCAAAGGGAAATTCCTGCTAGGTGTCTGACATAAGCAAAAACAAAGATGACTTCCATTATCAAGCTCAACAGAGAATCATACTTAGATTGGTTGACCATTAAAGATGGAGTCATTGCTTTATGCTTCAGGTTTTATTTTTTTTGGCCAAAGCTACTGAAGCAAATAGACCTTAAAAGCTTAAAATCTGTTTCACCTTAGTTACTTCACACAGATTTTCTTTGAAATACTGGACTTTCCAAAAAAGCCCCTTGTCATTTCTTTTCATAGTAAACCGTTCTTTATATAAAGCCATTATACTTTATAATACTCCAGTCTTCTGTATATACATACACAGCGTAGGCACTGAAGCAAGTTTTCAATAAAATGGCACTAAACACCATTATTCACATGAATTTACCTCACTAATTTAAACAAAGCATTTGGGGGGGGTCCCAATTTTCAGGATATTTAAATCAACTTTTCACATTAATGGTGTATGCAATTATGCAACTGAAGTCAGAATCATAGCCGAATTTTAAAATCTATA
Source organism: Mustela erminea (assembly GCF_009829155.1). Lineage (NCBI taxonomy): Eukaryota > Metazoa > Chordata > Mammalia > Carnivora > Mustelidae > Mustela > Mustela erminea. Next base: position 103,990,229 of record NC_045617.1, on the reverse strand, counting down.
ATGATTTTCCTCATTGCACAAAATTATCTCATTTTATCAGAGATAATTTAGCCATCTCTATGGTTATGGATTTGCTTCCCACTCTTTCTTAATAGAAATCTCTTTAAATAAGGATCTAGCCTTGCAGTTGGTATAATCAGCAGGTAAGGTTAAGCTGGAGAGACTACTTCCTTCTGCCTACACCAAAGATGAGTAACTTGTCAAAACACGACTAAATATATTTGTCCTTAGTCAATTGCTCATAAAATCTGCAATCTCTCAGTATGTTCAACAGTCCTTATGATTTTTATTTTCTTTCTAGGATAAAGCTTTTTCACAGACTATATATTTATGAGAAATACTAATGCAATGAATGATACAATAGTATCAATTGTTAGAAAAAAATCTCCCAAAATACATATAATAGAGAAATGAATGAGAATTGACACTTGAGATAATATATAGAAAGGTAGACTGCTAGAGTCTGAGGAACTATTTTTGCAAAATGGTGCCAGACTCTTACTCTTATGTAGGAATCATCATTTCAATATTTTACAGATATCATTTCATTTAAAATTATATTCTCTTTATCAGCATAGTACAAGATTCTAAATTTTCATTTTAAATAAATTTCTTTATTGTATAGTATATAATAACCAGTTGGAAGATAATCTCCATTTCACTTGAAAGTTGTCTATTCTTTTAACTTAATAACAGAAGCATCCCTACCTTAAATTACATACCTTTGTCTTTGGCAAAGATATTTTTAGTTCAACTTGGTTAAGCAAACATTTAGCTCTAACTATTGCAAAGCAGAGCTATATAAACATGAAAGTTTCAAACATGAAGCAAAGAAATGCAAGAAAGTTGAGAAATATTTTTCTCATACATACTGATGGGAATTTTACAGCCAAGTCTCTCAGGAGTACAAATTTGAGGTTACGTATTAAAACTTTAATACTCTTTGATCCAGCAATTCCATGAGTTTAGCTGATAAAGCTTAAGCTTAGCTTAATAAGAAGGGGAATGCATGTACAAAATATTCACTATATGACACATTTTTAATTTCCCCTTTAAATGCACATGTCAAAATATTTTTTCCTTTTGCTACTCTCTTCACTTTGGGGTCATGTACATGACATCACTGTAAAACAAATTTACTAAAGGACAGAGTAGATTAGAGGACTATTAAAGAGAGGCCTTCAGAGAATTACTGGGGGAAAATTTTGAAAGTCTTGTAAAGAAAAGTAAAAGATCACAAAGAAAAGAGGAAAATATCACTATCATAAGAAAATAGAAAAAGTTCTCTCCCATATCCTCCACTGACAAAGTACAGGACTCACAGTATATAAGAATCACATGCATCTGCGGTAGCTATGTCTACACTGAAGCTCATACGTCACTTATTACAGAAAATACAATAGCTTCAGGGATTACAGTATAAACATTCAGAAGAAATGCTAGTGTTTGCAACAAATTCAAAAGAAAAGGCTCCCACATAGTCACAACTAATAATCAAGTTTTAAGGAAGCAGCTAGCATTTTGTATAGCTACCAGAGAACATTTTCTTTTCATATTGAGTATAATGTTATGAAATTTGTAAAAGCACCTACCCATTTATTTCAAAAATCTCAAGAATGTTGAGTGGGGTAGGGAAGGGTAATAGGAGAATGGTAAGAGGAGAGGAAATAGGAGGATGGAAGGATGGGAATGATACAACTCCACAGGCCAATTATGTCCGTCAAAATCCATAGAATTGTTTATTTTATTTTATTCTATTTTTTTAAAAGATTTTATTTATCTATTTGACAGACATAGATCACAAGTAGGCAGAGAGGCAGGCAGAGAGAGGGGAGGAAGGGAAGCAGGCTCCCTGTTGAGCAGAGAGCCCGATGTGGGGCTCGATCCCAGGACCCTGGGACCAGGACCCAAGCCGAAGGCAGAGGCTTTAACCCACTGAGCCACCGGTGCCCCAGAGAATTGTTTACTAAAAGGATAAATTTTATAGTGTATAAATTATACTTCAATAAACCTGGCTTACAAAATAAAAGAAGTAAATTTTCCAAGAAAAATTTGATTAAGAATTCATCAAATTCCTTAAGAAGTAAATTTTCCAAGAAAAATTTGACTAAGAATTCATCAAATTCCTTAAAGTTCCAATTGTTGAAATGACTAAGATTAAAGTTCGATTCATAGTAAGTGTGATGAAATATTTTAAAATTTGATTTTTTAAATTCAAAAGTTTTAACTTAAATGCTCTATTTTGGATTATGAGGTATCATCCCTGTCAAGCTAAAGTTTTAACTAGGTTATAAATGTCAATTGTTACTAAAGCAAACTTGGTCTCCGTGGCCTATCAGTTAACTAACTGCATAATAACTGATTTAAACAAACTCCTAAACTGAAAAGCAAGAGAAGAGATTTTTCATTCAAGAATAAAGTGAAAAAATTGTGTCACAATCAAGAGAAAGAGCTTCGTTGGTGGTAGTGGTGGCGTTAATTTTTTCACTCTCAAAGAATCAATGTGCACTCCCCCATTCACTTTTCTTTGTTTTTCATGCAGAAGACATTAGAGGCCCAACTGGTTGAACAGAACTGAAATAAACAATACTTTCACAAACTAAGGACGAGGTGACGACAAGAACAATTCCTTAGCTGAAAATCCCACTGCCATAGTTGAGAGAAGAAAATACCAGCTACTTTGACAATGAATCTTGGAAGTCTAGAAGGAATTTACAAAAGAAAATTCTACTAAAAAGTTTTGTTGACTAAAGTATTACACTTTTAATGAAAAGTTAAGATTTATAAGAATGACAGGTAATTATATTCCAAAGTGCTTCCCTTTAAAAGCGTCCATAAAGTATCAAGTCCTTGAAAGACAAAACTATTAAAACTCACTTAAGAATAAATAGATAACATGAATGTCATATATCCATTAAAAAATTAAATATGTTTAAAAATCTTCCAACAACAGGTGCTGGGATGGCTCAGTCAATTAAGCATCTGACTCTTGATTTCAGCTCAGGTCGTGATCTCAGGGTTGTGAGATTAAACCCCACGCTGGCTCCGCACTGAGCGTAGAGCCTGCTTAAGAATTCCCTCTCTCCTTCCCCTTCCACCACTCCCATACATTCTCATAAAAAAAACAATAACAAAAACAAAAAAAAAACTTCTATCAAGTAAAACTCTGGGCCCAGATGGTTTCACTGGTGAATTATACCAAATGTTTAAGGAAGAAACGGTTTCAATTCTGCACATTCTCTTTCAGAATACTAGAAGTGGAGGAAATACTCATTTTCCTGAGGCTAGTATTATTGTTAATACCAAAACCAGACACATTATAAGAAAAGAAAAAAATAGACAACTATCTCTCAAGAGCATAAACATATATCATGAACACATTCCAAAATCATTAAATATTCTTTAAAAATTCAGTTTTAGTAACTGCAAAATAATCCATGATATTAGATATACCTTAATCCTTTTTCTTATTATTGGAGGTTGTCCTTAAGTATTCATTTCTTCTTCTCTTCCACTCCGAAGTTAATGTACTAATTCTTGTGTGGTAAGACAGAGCCTGATTTGGTTCTCTCTACAGGGAATTCATAATTGAGAGATTAAGAAAAGTAGATTCCTTACCTTGGAAGCTATGCCCTTTAGGGGCCCATGGAGCAGCCACTTTAGAGTTCTAGTTCTATGTACTGGTGAGCAAAAGTACAGAGAGAACCTGGAGAATGGATCAAAAAAGGTGTTTTTTAAGTTTTTAATATTTATTTTTATTAATACCATCCTAAATGTACTCACAGGTTTCTAGAGCAAAGCGGTTTAATTATTATTTACTTTATGAAAACCTCATGATTCCTCTGTGCCTCATTTCTTAGGGCAATGTGATGAACGCTATACGTTATCCAACACAAACATAAGGTATATATCATAGGCAAGAAAGCCAGAATAGTGATTCCAAGTGCTAAAATACACATTGTCCACTTTCCCTCCAGAGAGGAAAAAAGCCTGCTTCTTGGGAAGGATCCCAAGTTCCCATTTAAACATTCTGGAATACAAATGAATTTATTCAGAGGGAAGATAAAACCATTGTTTTCAGCTTTACAATCTGGGGATGTCTCCACATCCCAAAGCTCACCTTGTATCCTGAAATCCAAATACATATCTCTGGAATTAGGTAAATCTCTCTGAAGTTCTCAGTTTTAAATTACCTTCCACTTTTTCAGCCAGATCCCAGGTTTCAGTAAAATTTGCTCAAAAATTCCCTAATACAAAAACACAAAAATATTTCCTCTACAGCCCCACAAAAACCAAGCATGGACAAGAGAAGGTCACGCATCAAACAACAATATAAAGAACACAGCTGTCCTGCATACTGGTGGCATTTTTTTTTAGTTTTCTGTTTGTGCTCTCAAGGAACCAGCTGTACTTGTACCATAGGTTCCATGAAATATCTGTGAATGACTGTAACAATCACTCTCCCCCATTTCTTCAGCTAGCTACAGTGGGTTTCAGACGTATGAAGCAAAATGACCCAAAATGAGAAGAGATATTTAAGTTGTTTCTAATTTTCTGTTAACCTGAAAATATATGTAAATATATATTTAAAAGATGATGGATGACATATTAAATGGTATATATTCTTTAAAGTTCCTGACATCTATTAATAAATTGATTTTCAGGAAAGTTGCAAAAAGTTTATAATCATACAGAATGTACAAGGGCTCATTTTACCACATCATCTATTAACACTGAATATCAACACTTAAGACTGTTCTTTTGAGTTATAAAAGTGCCATCTCATTGCATGAGTTTACAGTTCTACAACTAAAAGTAGCTAGGTATTATCATACAATGATTATTTGCCTATGCTACAATCTATTCCTGGCCAATTGTGAGCCATGAATCTGTTGATTTTTGTGCCTACAACACATTATATATTGTAGTTTATAACACTTTCCTATATAATACTGCATGCCTGCTCATTACTTTTGTCTAGCTTCAAAAAACATAATAATGAGGCTTAGAATGTAATTACGTAAAACATACAAATTAAATTAGTAGTAATTCAGCTGTGTTCTAGAACACAACTTGGGAAGAGCTAATTATTAAATAATTTAGGAATTTTTGCCACATGATTTTAAACTCTTAATATCTTGAAATCAGCCATGGTGGAAGTTTTTACACCATGGAATTCAGCAAAAGCTATAAATCATGGTTCCCTTACTCTGCCCTCACAGAAAGCCAGTTTACCAGTGTACCGCTGGAAGAATTTACATTTAGTCATTCCATCCAATATTATGTATTTCATATCTGCTTTTTCTGAGATTTCAGCAGAGTTATGTAGCTGCATTTATTTTAGCCTTATGTATTATTTTAGTTTATAATTTATTAGCTATTAGAATGGCTTTTTTCCATTAAAATTATCAAATAACAACAATAACAAAAAAATGACCTTTTTGCAATTCCTCCCGCTATGGATAATGTACTGATCTGTCTTACTAGTTCAAATAGGTTTCCCAATAATTCTCTTGGGTTTCCTAGATAGATTATTAAATCATATGAAAATTATGATAATTAAATGTTTTCTTTCCAAAAGATACACTTCTTTATAATTGCTTCATTTATTATTCAACTACCTAGAATTTCTGGAAATGTGCAAAATAATATGAGTAGAGGGCATACTTGTCCCCCTCCTTGTGGTGTTTCATTGTTTACTTTTAGGTTGAAGTGGGTCCTCTTTATTATATTTCTATTCCAAACTTTATGTTGTGGTATGTAGTGAGTGGTGGTACATTCATAGGTAATGGTGGTTGTTTTATGGCTTTCATAGTTGTTTTAAATCAGAAATAAGTTCTACGAATCTGTATGCCAGTGGATAAGAGCATAGTGCTAGAGTCATATCTCCTGGGTTCATGTTCTTGCTTTGCTATTTCTTTGTTGTGCAGCACTAAGTTTTTTATTTTTTTTAAATATTTTATTTATTTATTTGACAGAGATCATAAGTAGGCAGAGAGGCAGGCAGAGAGAGAGAGAGAGGAGGAAGCAGGTTCCCCGCTGAGCAGAGAGCCCAATGCAGGACTCAATCCCAGGACCCTGAGATCATGACCTGAGCCGAAGGCAGAGGCTTAACCCACTGAGCCACCCAGGTGTCCCACAATTTAAGCTTTTCATGAAAATTATAAATTATTATAACTTAATAAGGCTAGTAATTATTACTAATACCATCAGGAAAACTTCTAAAATTATAATTTTTCTCTACTTTAACATATTGAAATGTATTTCTTTAGTACTGCCCTTGCATTCCTGGAACAGAACATACTGAGTAGTGTCCATTTATTTTAATAACTAGTTGATGTTAACTTGTTAGTAAGCTTTTGTTTTCTTTGCAAAAATAGATTATTCTATAGTTAGGGGAAGGTCTAAAACAGATATTCATATTAGCATTCTTTTGTCTTTATAAAATGAATCTGGGTTAAATTATAGACTTTTTTACTCTGAAACCACTTACATGGCATATATCTTTTTCATTCTAATATTATATAAACTTTCCTATAATGTCATTGAAAATTTTGTCCTTTTTCTTGATCAAATATACTAAAGTTTTACGTATGATATAGGGTTTGCTCCAAGTAAAAAAAATCTCTTTAAGTTACTTATTATTTCTATCTTATATTTCCCAATTTATTAATGTCTGTTTATTTTTATCATCTGTTTCTTTCATCTTTCTATTGGCTTATATGTTTCTCTATTTCTAATTTCTCTACCTGAATGCTCAGCTCATTTATTTTCATACTTCCTTGTTTAGTAACAAAGCATGATTTATTGCATCCTTAAAATGCATACTGAATTATCTGAGTCATTTTTCATTTACAATTTAAAAAATTAAATACACCAGTGATAGTATATTATGACAAGTCCTGCCGTATCTTCCACTTAACACCTATAAATGTGAATACTCACTATTAACCTTTAAAAATCAGGATTCACCCAAAACTGGAAGCAACTGTGATGGTCTTCAGTGGGCAAATGAATAAACATACTATGGCACATTTTATTATCAAATATTATTCCGTGAAAAAAGAGTAAGTTGTTAATCTAAGCAACAACATGGATAAATGCTATATGCAATTGTTTAAATGGGTATTGTCTAAAAGAAAGGAGGAAGTTTCAAAATGATATATACTCTAGTATATGATATCAGAATTCCCGTGAAATTCTGACAAAGACAAAAGTATGAAGACAGAAAATAGATCAGTGATTGTCATGGGCTTGAGTTGGTGGGAAGTTAACCGTGAAGCACAGGGGACTTTTTATGGCCTGGAAACTTCTGTATGGTACTATAATGGCGGATACATGGCATTGTGCATATGTCCAATCTAAAACAAAGAATATCTGTGACAAAAGAATCTAGCTCTATTAGCTCAAAGTTTGACACATCTATCTTTCAAATCAAACAAACATCATTCACAGCCCCTATGTTATTGAGGTTTGTTTGCTTCCTCTATGGGAGTAAAAGAAGGCAAAATGCAGAGTATTAAACCCAGACTCCAGAATCAGATAAACCCATGTTTGAAATCCAATTCTACTACATACTCCCTAGTTATTTAACCCTTGGTACATTACTTAAAATATCTAACACTGTTTCCTTCCATATAAAATGAGAAAAATAGTATTTACCTCGGTATTGTTACAGGATTAAATATTAATGTATATAAAACTCTTAGCTTGGACTATAGTTATATGCTCAGAAAACTATGTATTGGTTTCCACAATGACTGTTGTTTCTCTTTTTATATGTAATAATTTGAATTTTTAGACATATGTATCTTTTTTCTTTACATATAAATACATGATCCATAACTTTATTATATACTTATGCTCTTCCTAAATATTATATTCTAACTCTATTTCATTTGAAGTTAGTGTCAAAATTGCTTTATTTTTGTTTGATTTCCTGAAAAATCTTTGCCTGTCTTTACTTTTAATCTTACAATTTTTTTTTACTGTTTTGAGTTTTTCTCTAGAGATCATTTAACTTTTCCTCAATAGATATCCAGAAATAGTAAACAGAATAAAAGGAAAAAAGGCAACAACTAAAGGAAGAGATGATAAAAAGATTTAAAGAAATGCTATATACAAGTTTTAGACAAAAATCTCCAGAGCAATGAATGACCAAAGACACACATCTAGTCCTTATAATAATTTAGAACTTCAAAGATGAAGTTCTAAATGCTTTCAGAAAGGTGGGGGGAAGGTATTACAAAGAAATGGGCATCATTTTAACATACTGTATCTCAATAAGCTGCATCTCAGAAAACAATGGAGCAATCATTTTCAAGTTCTGAGAGAAAATTTATGGAAACTAAAATTCAATATACAGGCATATCCATGAAATTAGATGAAAAATAAAAACATTTCAAGTGTGCATAAATTCCACAGTATTAACCTTTTGTTCTAATCTCCCATTCTCATCCTTCCTTAGGAAATTACTTGGAAGTCATTAGAATCCAGGGAAGGAGTAAATAAAAAAAAAAACAAAAACAAACAAAATGGTAGATAATTCAGGAAAGATAGATGATTCAGGAAGATAATTCAGGAAAGAGTGAACTCAACAAGAGGAAGTTGTGAATGACAGAAGCCAAGAGGAGCTGAGTAACTACACAGACTGGAGCAAGAAAATAAAAGATCCTGTGTGTCAGCAGAAATCAAAAGGGGAACACTTTTGACCAGTATGACTGAAATGGTTAAAAAAATAAAAGAACTAGGGTTAATAACATATTACCATGTACTTGAAAGTTTGCTGAGTAGATATTAAGCGTTCTCACCCGCCCACACACACACAGAGTTAACTATGTTAAGTATGTAAGGTGACAGATGTATTAATTATCTTGATGTTAGTAATCATTCTATAATAAACATGTGTATCAAATCATCACATTGTATACTTTAAATACATAAAATTATATTTATCAATTATTACTCAGTAAAATCCAAATAAATACAATAAAAGTCCTTGAGATTATGATGAAGATTCATTTCACCTCCTTGCTAGCAATAAAATTAAAGAGTTAGGACACTGAGTCACTTTAAAGGGTGGGGGAAAATGTTCTCCAGTAAATAATATTTACTGTCTACGTAAAATAGTTACTATTTATTGGTTATCAGCTTTCAGAAATAAATCTATGAATAAAGTACAGTAGACTTATTTTCAACATTATCACTTTCTATAATCCAATTGGATAGATAAAAGACTGCCTGGATTAGCCATTGTGTGATCTGTTTTGTTTCACTTTTACCTGTCTCTATCTTTTTGTGCTACCTCCTGGGAGAATTCTTTCAACTTCGTTTTCTAGCCCTTCAACTGAATTGTTTTCTCTCAATTACATTTTTTCAATTTCTAAAAGAAAGAGGAGAGCTCACTGACAAAGTAAAAGTGTAGCTAACACGCTGGAAGGTGAAAGTGAAGAGAGAAGGTAGAGGGAACTCTTCTCTAGTTCTAAAAGGATATGGAGCTTTTGGCTACATATATTGGAACAGAAAATAGAAGTATAAGCAAATGATTTCATATTGGGGAGTTAACAATTTGCATCTTTCATAATATATGACCAGTAAATACATTCTAAGATTGATACATGGACTTAAAGGTGCATTATTAAGCTATATATGAAGGCAACAATCTAAGGACGTAAAAGCAGAAATAGTTTTAAAAGTGCCTTCTGAGCATAGAATTGCAAGGCAGTTATGCAGGTTGGAGGACTGTCACATTTCAGTATAACTTACATTGGATTCAAAATTATTTTTATAGTATCCATTTTTACCTTGATATAAGAAAAAATGAAAAATTGAAAACTCTACTTGATTCTTTCACTTCGTAATATGAATTTAAGATTCATCCTTGTATTCTCATGGCTTGATAGCTCATTTCTTTTTAGCACTAAATAATATTCCATTACCTTGAAGTTCCACAGTTTATTTATCTATTCACCTACCAAAGGACATCTTGGTCGCCTCCATGTTTTAGTAATCATAAGTAAAACTGCTACAAGTGTCTGTCCATGTGCAGGCTTTTATGTGGACATAAGTTTTCAACACCTTTGGATAAACATAAGGGAGTGCAATTGCTGAAAAGGCTAAATACTGGGGGGGGGGGGGCAAGATGGCAGAGAAGTAGGAGGTTCTTTTTCAACTGGTCCCCTAAAGTGAGCTAATAATCTACCAAAGCACTCTGATCACCCATGAAATCAGCCTGAGATTAGAATTATACACTTCTGGATCTTCTACGGGGGCAGAAGCACCCAGTGAACAGATAAAGCAGAGTGGGAACATCAGGCTGATATGTGAAGATAAACAAAAGGGGGAGGGAGCCACCAGAAGTGACCCATTGGAAAGTAATACCCCAATACGAAAGTACCTTGTGACTGGGGACCAGCATTAACTTGGAGTCTGCCTGAAAGCACTCAAAAAGAGCAAAAGATCTTAAGGGGAAATTGGTGGAATCTGGTAGTTAGAGACACGGGCTTAAGCCTACGGACCCAAGACAGTCAACACTGGTGCTGTGCCAGAGAGAATGTGGCGAAGAAATCAAGCGTTGGTCCCTGAGCTGCCAGCTCCCGGGAGACCATTTGGGTGGCAGCACGCATGAGTCTGGTGTGAATACCAGCCGGCACTCTCTAGAACCGCAGCCTTTTGCACTCTGCATGCACACTGCAGGACAGGGGTCTGAATTGCACTCCACACCCTCCCCTGAGAGAGATCTGTGCAGGCGCCAGAAAGTGCTCTCTAGGACCTGTGAGAGTCTGAACACTCCCTGCCCAGGCCAGTGTGAAAATTTCAGTTTGCTATCCCTGGTTGTGACCTCTCCAGCAGTCTGGACCTGCCCAGAGAGCCACAGCAGAGGCAGCCGCTGGAAGCCAGCTCTCTGGACTAATACTTCTGGTGGTTTTGGTAGCACCAGGGTACAAGCAGGAGCTCCTGAGACCCCTGAGACTGTGACTAGGGACATGCTCCGCCGGTGGCAAAGGGCGAGTTTATGTGCTCTGAAGAACCCAGAGAAAAACAGACTGAGGCTTCTCTTTGAGACAGAGGTCTGGGTGCAGTTCGCTTTCCTCTAAACCTCCAAAGAACTGCCAAAAGCCGCCAAGGGGAGGAAAAACAAACAAACAAACAAACAAACAACAACAACAACAAAAAACCTCCAAAGAACAAAAGCCTGAAAAACCGGTTTCCTCAGAATCCAGCCCCCTGGGAGAGGGCAGGAGGACTCAATTCTTTCAAGACTGCCGGAAAAATCACGTGGCAGGCCTCTCTCCCAGAAAGCCAGCCAAAAAAAAAAAAAATAGAGGACAACCACCACTATTTCATAGATACAATTTTTATTTTTAATTCGTTCCCACTATTCACATTCTTTTTTTTTTAAATAATTTTTTAACCTATTTACCATCACAATGAGGTATTCAGTACAACAAATTCCATAATAACCTTTTAACTTGAACTTTTTTGACACATATACCTACATTTTTCTTTTGCTTTTCCATTTTTTTTAATATTCATATAGAGATAAGCTTCAAGGTAACCCTCTTTCCCCAGTCAATACTACCCTATATATAAATCAGCTTTAATCCCACTTTATCTTGGGAAAGTTGTGTCCTTTAACAAAGATATCAAGATACACCCAGAAAGAATCAAAATAGCCTTTCTTGCCCACACTGAGAATTTATAATCACCCTCCCATCTTTTTCTTCTGTCAGCATTTCGTATATTTGTTTTTGTTCTGGTAGTATATAAATCTTATACTCGGGGTTCATTTTGGCTGGGTTCTTTTTTTTTTTTTTTCTTGTCATTTGCTTTTGTCGGTCTTTTTGTCTGTTTTTGTTTGTATACTTTATAAATCTTACCTTTGGGGACTATTGAGGCTGGATCTTCTCTTTTCTTTTTTGTTTGTTTGTTTGTTTGTTTGTTTCCTCTCTCTCTCTCTCTCTCTCTTGCTCTCTTTTTTTTCTTCTTTCTTTCTTTTTGCTGGGGACTCGCAGTTGCTCAGAAGCATTCCAGAGTGCACCTTGCCTGGACCACGGTTAATACATTCAGCTACACATCCCCTCATCCATCTCTCACCAAAATGACTGTGAGGAGGAATGCCCAACAGAGGAAAAATTCAGAGACTGTGCCCTCTCCATCAGAGCTATTGGATATGGACATAAATAGTATGTCAGAAAGAGAATTCAGGCTAACAATTATCTAGGCAATGGCTAGGTTGGAGAAAGCCATTAATGACAAAATGGAATTGATTAGGGCAGAAGTGAAAGCCACCAAGGAAGATGTTAATAATGCTATCAATGAGTTCCAATCTAATCTAAATTCTCTAACAGCTAGGGTAACTGAGGCAGAAGATAGAATTAGTAATCTACAGGACAAACTGATAGAGAAAAAGGATTAGAGGAGGCCTAGAACAAACAGCTTAGAAGCCATGAAAACAGAATTAGGGAAATAAATGATGCCATGAAACGTTCCAACATCAGAATTATTGGAATCCCTGAGGGGGAGGAGAAAGGAAGAAGACTAGAGGATATTGTTGAACAAATTCTCCATGAAAATTTTCCCTTTCTGGGGAATGGAACCAGCATTCGTGTCCTAGAGGCAGAAAGGTCTCACCCCAAGATCATAAAATCTAAAAAGACTTCAAGACACCTGATTGTGAAAATGATGAATCATAGTTATAGACAACCGCTTGACTTTTTGAAAGCAGCTAGGGGGAAGAGATTGATTCCTTACATACAGAGAAAGGCCCATCAGAATAATGTCAGACTGGTCCACAGAAACCTGGCAAGCCAAAAAGGGCTGGAAAGATGTATTCAGGGCACTAGATGAAAAGAACATGCAGCCAAGAATATTTTATCCAGCAAGACTGACATTCAAAATGGGTAGAGAGATAAAGAGCTTCCAAGACAGGTAGCGTTTTAAAGAGTATGTGACCACCAAGCCGGCACTACAAGAAATACTAAGGAGGGTTCTATAAAAGAGGAAAAAAGCCAAGAATATTATTGAACAGAAATTTATGAAGACAATCTATAGAAACAAAAACTTCACAGGTAACACGATATCAATAAAAATATATCTATCAATAATCACTCTCAATGTGAATGGCCTAAATGTACCCATAAAATGGTACAGGGTTGCAGACTGGATAAAATGACAGGACTCATCCATATGTTGTCTACAAGAGACCCATTTGGAACCTAAGGATACATCCAGACTGAAAGTGAAGGAATAAAGAAGCATCTTTCATGCCAATGGGCCTCAAAAGAAGGCTGAGGTAGAGATTCTCATATCAGATAAGTTAGATTTTAAACTAAAGACTGTAGTCAGAGAAATAGAAGGACACTACATCATTCTTAAAGGGCCTATCCACCAAGAAGATCTAACAATTGTAAATATTTGTGCCCCCAACATGGGAGCAGCCAACTACATAAGACAACTATTAATCAAGATAAAGAGTGATATTCATATGACTACATTAATAGCAAGGGATCTTAACATGCCACTGTCAGTAACAGACATATCATCTAAGCAGAAGATCAATTAAGAAACAAGAGCACTGAATGACACATTGGACCAGAAGGACCTTATAGATATATACAGAACATTCTACCCTAAAACAACAGAATACTTATTCTTCTCGAGAACACATGGAACTTTGTCCAGAATAGACCACATACTGGGTAACAAATTAGGGCTCAACCAATAACAAAAGATTGAGATTATTCCCTGCATATTCTCTGATCACAATGCTTTGAAACTGGAGCTCAACCACAAGAAAAACTTCAGAAGGAATTCAAACACCTGGAAGCTAAAGACCACCTTGCTTAAGAATGCTTGGATCAACCAGGAAAGCATAGAAGAACTTAAACAATTCAAGGAAACCAATGAGAATGAAGACATTTTGGTCCAAAACCTATGGGATACAGCAAAGGCGGTCTAAGGGGGAAATACATAGCCATCCAAGCCCCCGTCAAAAAAATTAAAATATCCAGAATACACCAGCTGACTTTACACCTTAAAGAACTGGAGAATCAACAACAAATTAAATGAGCCCCACAAAGAAGAAGGGAGATAATCAAGATTACAGCAGAGATCAATGAGATAGAAACTAGAGATACAGGAGATCACATCAACAAAACTAGAAGCTAGTTTTTTGAAAGAATCAATAACATTGATAAACCATTGGCCACACTAATCCAAAAGAAAAGAAAGAAGACCCAAAGTAGTAAAATTATGAATGAAAAGGGAGAGATCACGACTAACACCAAGGAAGTAGAAACAATCATCAGAAATTATTATCGGGGCGCCTTGGTGGCTCAGTGGTTAAGCAGCTGCCTTCGGCTCAGGTCATGATCTCAGGGTCCTGGGATCGAGCCCCGCATCGGGCTCTCTGCTCAGTAGGGAGCCTGCTTCCTCCTCTCTCTCTGCCTGCCTCTCTGCCTGCTTGTGATCTCTCTCTCTGTCAAATAAATAAATAAAATCTTTAAAAAAAAAATTATTATCAACAATTATATGCCAATAAGTTAAGCAACCTAGATGAAATGAATGCATTCCTAGGAAACTATAAACTTCCAAAACTGAATCAGGAAGAAATTGACAACCTGAATAGACCAATGTCTAGTAACAAGATTGAAGCAGTGATCAAAAACCTCCCAAAAAAACAAGAGCCCAGGACCTGATGGATTCCCTGGGGAATTCCACCAAACTATCAGAGAAGAAATAATACCTATTTTCCTGAAGCTGTTTCAAAAAACTGAAGCACAACGAAAACTTCCAGATGCTTTTTATGAAGCCAGCATTACCCTGATCCCCAAACCAGGCAAAAACCCCACCAAAAAGGAGAATTTCAGACCAATATCCCTGATGAATATGGATGCTAAGATTCTCAACAAGATCCTAGCTAATAGGATCCAACAGTACATTAAAAAGATTATCTACCATGACCAGGTGGGATTTATCCCTGCATTGCAAGGGTGGTTCAACATTCGCAAATCAATGAATGTGATAGAACAAATAAATAAAAGAAGAGAAAAGAACCACATGGTCCTCTCAATTGACGCAGAAAAAGCATTTGACAAAATCCAGCATCCGTTCCTGATTAAAATGCTTCAAAGCATAGGGATAGAGGGAGCATTCCTCAACTTCATAAAGTCTACCTATGAAAACCCCACAGCAAATATCATCCTCAATGGGAAAAAGCTCACAGCCTTCCATTTGAGGTCAGGAATACAAGGCTGTCCACTCTAGCCACTATTGTTCAACATAGTATTAGAAGTCCTAGCAACAACAATCAGACAACAAAGAGAAATAAAAAGTATTCAAATTGGCAATGAAGAAGTCAAACTCTCTCTCTTTGCAGATGACATGATAATTTTTATGGAAAACCCAAAAGACTCCACCCCCAAACTACTAGAACTCATACAGCAATTCAGTAATGTGGCAGGATACAAAATCAATGTACAGAAATCAGTTGCTTTCTTACACACTAACAATGATAATACAGAAAGGGAAATTAGAGAATTGATTCCATTTACTATAGCACCAAGAACCATAAAATACCTGAGAATAAACTTAACCAAAGAGGTAAAGGATCTGTACTTGAGGAACTACATACAGAACACTCATGAAAGAAATTGAAGACACAAAAAGATAGAAGACTATTCCATGCTCATGGATCAGAAGAATATACATTGTTAAAATGTCTACACTGACTAGACCAAACTATACTTTCAATGCCATGCAATCAAAATTCCAACCAGCATTCTTCAAAGAGTTGGAGCAAACAGGCAAGGTTGCAGAGAAAGGGGAACCCTCCTACACTCTTTGTGGGAATGCAAGATTGTGCAACCACTCTGGAAAACAGCATGGAGCTTCCTCAAAAAGTTGAAAACAGAGCTATGACCCAGCTTCCTCAAAAAGTTGAAAACAGAGCTATGACCCAGCAATTGCACTACTGGGTATTTACCCTAAAGATAGAAATGTAGTGATCTGAAGGGGCACGTGCACCCAAATGTTTATAGCAGCAATGTCCACAATAGCCAAACTATGGAAAGAACCTAGATGTCCATCAACAGATGAATGAATAAAGAAGAAGTGGTATATATATACAATGGAATACTATGCAGCCATCAAAAGAAATAAAATCTTGCCATTTGCGACAACGTGGATGAAACTAGAAGGTTTAATACTTAGTAAAATAAGTCAGTTAGAGAAAGGCAACTATCATATGCTCTCCCTGATATGAGGAAGTGGAGATGCAATGTTGGGGGTTTTGGGGGTAGGAAAAGAATAAATGAAACAAGATGGGATCAGGAGGGAGACAAACCGTAAGAGACTCTTAATCTCACAAAACAAACTGAGGGTTGCCAGGGGGGAGGGGGATAGGGAGAAGAGGGTGGTGGGTTTATGGACATTGGGGAGGGTGTGTGCAATGGTGAGTGCTGTGAAGTGTGTAAGCCTGGCGATTCACAGACCTGTACCCCTGGGGCTAATAATACATTATATGTTAATAAAGAATTTAAAAATTTTTTAAAAAGACCTGGAGCAAACAATCCTAAAATTTGTATGGAATCAGAAAACATCCCAAATTGCTAAGGAAATGTTGAAAAAGAGAAACGAAGCTGGGGGCATCACGTTGCCTGATTTCAATCTTTACTACAAAGCTGTCATCACCAAGACAACATGGTACTGGCATAAAAACAGACACATAGACCAGTGGAACAGAGTAGAGAGCCCAGATATGGACCCACAACTCCATGGTCAAATAATCTTCGACAAAGCAGGAAAAATATACAGTGGAAAAAAGACAGTCTCTTCAATAAATGGTGTTGGGAAAATTGGACAGCTATGTATAGAAGAATGAAACTCAACCATTCTCTCACACCATACACAAAGATAAACTCGAAATGGATAAAAGACCTCAACATGAAGCAGGAATCCATCAGAATCCTAGAGGAGAACATAGGCAGTAACCTCCTCGACATGGGCCACAGCAACTTCTCTCAAGATATGTTTCCAAAAGCAAAGGAAACAAAAATGAAAATGAGCTTTTGGAACTTCATCAAGATCAAAAGCTTCTGCACAGGAAAGGAAACAGTCAATGAAACATAAAAGGCAACCCACGGAAGGGGAGAAGATTCTGTGGGTTCACAAAAGATTCCGTGTCATTCACAAATGACAATACAAAGGGCTGATATCCAGGATCTATAAAGAACTCCTCAAACCCAACACACAAAACAGATAATCATGTCAAAAAATGGCCAGAAGACATGAAGAGACACTTCTCTAATGAAGACATACAAATGGCTAACAGACACATGAAAGAATGTTCATCATCACTAGCCATCAGGGAGATTCAAATCAAAACCACATTGAGATACCATCTTACACCAGTTAGAAGGGCCAAAATTAACAAGACAGTGAACAACAAATGTTGGAGAGGATGTGGAGAAATGGGAACACTTGTACACTGTTGGTGGGAATGCAAGTTGGTGCAGCCACTTTGGAAAACAGTGTGGAGATTCCTTATGAAATTAAAAATAGAGCTTCCCTATGACCCTGCAATTGCACTACTGGGTATTTACCCCAAAGATACAGATGTAGTGAAAAAAAGGGCCATCTGTACCCCAATGTTCATAGCAGCAATGGCCACAGTCACCAAACTGTGGAAAGAACCAAGATGCCCTTCAATGGATTAATGGATAAGGAAGATGTGGTCCCTATATACTATGGAGTATTATACCTCCATCAGAAAGGATGAATACCCAACTTTTGTTTCAACATGGACCAGAGTGGAAGAGATTCTGCTGAGTAAAATAAGTCAAGCAGAGAGAGTCAATTAGTATATGGTTTTGCTAATTTGTGGAGCGTAAAGAATAACACGGAGGACATGGGGAGATGGAGAGAAGGGAGTTGGGGGAAACTGGCAGGGTCGGGGTGGAGATGAACCATGAGAGAATCTGGACTCTGAAAAACAATCTGAGGATTTTGGAGGGGAGGTAAATGGGAGGTTGGGTGAGCCTGGTGGTTTTATGGAGGGCATGTATTGCATGGAGCACTTGGTGTGGTGCATAAACAATGAATTCTGGAACAATGAAAAAAAATTTTAAAAATAAATAAAAATTTTTAAAGAAAGGCTAAATACTCTACGATTCTCCTCAATACAGTGAATTTTTAGGACCTGTGGAAAAACTCTGTGTGCTACTATAATGATGGTTACATATCCTTATACATTTGCCTAAATCCATAGAACATACAACACCAAAAACACCAAGAATGAACCCGAATGTAAACTATGGACTTCGGGAGATTATAATGTGTCAAAATAGATTCACCAACTGTAACAAATGTACCACTCTGGTGGAAGATGTAGATTAACAGGGAGACTATACATGTGAGGGTACAGATTATATACAGAAAATCTTTGTATCTTCCTCTAGAATAAATGATCCTAAAATTCATATGGAACCACATAAGACCCTGAATAGCCAAAGCAATTCTTGAAAGAGAAGAATAAAACTGGAGGTATCACTGTCCCAGATTTCAAGATATACAACAAAGCTACAGTAATCAAAAGAGTACGGTACTGGCATAAAAAGAGACACACAGGGCACCTGGGTGGCTCAGTGGGTTAAGCCGCTGCCTTCGGCTCAGGTCATGATCTCAGAGTCCTGGGATTGAGTCCCACATCGGGCTCCCTGCTCAGCAGAGAGCCTGCTTCCCTCTCTCTCTCTCTGCCTGCCTCTCCATCTACTTGTGATTTCTCTCTGTCAAATAAATAAATAAAATAAAATCTTTAAAAAAAAAAAAAAGAGACACACAAACCAAGAGACCATAATAAAGAGCCCAGAAATAAACCCATGATCATATGGTCAATTAATATTCAAAAATTAGGCAAAAATATGCAATGAGAAAAAACAAAACAAAACAGTCTCTTTAACGAATGGTGCTGGGAAACCTGGAGAGCTACATGCAAAAGAATGAAACCAGACCACTTTCTTAAACCATACACAAAAATAAATTCAAAATGGACTAAAGACATAAATGTGAGGCCTGAAACCATAAAATCCTAGGAGAGAGCACAGATAGTAATTTCTCTGACATTGGCTATAGCAACTTTTTTCTAGGTAGGTCCTCAGAGGCAAGGGAAACAAAAGCAAAAATAAACCATTGGGACTACATCAAAATAAAAATCTTCTGCACAGCAAAGGAAATAATCAAAAAAATAAAAAGACAACCTAATGAATGAGAGAAAATTTGCAAATGACATATCCAATAAGGGATTAGTATTCAAAATATATAAAAAACTTACACAACACCCAAAAAGCCCGAATAATCCAATTAAAAATTGGAAAAAGACATGAACAGAAATCTCTAAGAAAACATACAGATGGCCAACAGACATGAAAAGATGCTCAACCTCAGTCATCATCAGGAAATGCAAATCGAAACTACAATGAGATCTCACCTTACATCTGTCAGAATGGCTATAAGCAACAACACAAGAAACAAGAGGTGTTGGTGAGAATGTGGAGAAAAAGGAACCCTTTGGCACTGTTGGTGGGAATGTAAATTGGTACAGACACTATGGAAGACAGTATGGAAGTTCTTAAAAAAATTAAGACTAGAACTACCATATGATCCAGTGATTCCACTACTGGGTATTTACACAAAGAATATGAAAACATGAATTGAAAAAGTGTTTATTGAAGCATTATTTACAATAGCCAAAATATGAAAGCCATCCAAGCATCCATCAACAGATGAATGGAAAAGAAGATGTGGTATATACGTTATAATGGAATATCACTCAGCCATGAAAAAGAATGAAATCTTGCCATTTGCAATGACATGAAAGGACCCAGAAGGTATAATGCTAAGTGAAATAAATCAGTTGGAAAAAGAAAAATACCACAAGACTTCACCCATGTGTGGAATTTAAGAAACAAAGCAATGAACAGAGAAGAAAAGGGACAAACAAAAAACCAGGCTCTTAACTATGGAGAACAAATTGGTGGTTGCCAGAGAAGAGGTGTGTAGAGGGCTGGGTGAAATAGGTCAGAGGATTAAGAGTACACTTATGATGAATACTGAATAACAGTATATAGAAATGTTGAACTATTATACTGTACATCTGAAATTAATATAATACTGCATATTAATGATACTGGAAAATAAATACATACATATACATATATACATAATAAGCAAGCTGTTTCTTGGCACTACAAGAAAGTCCAAGCAATTTCTACAATCTTTCCCAAAGCCTGTTTTCCCTACTGTTCTGATTCTTATATATAAATAACCAATGTTCTCACCCATTTCTTCCAAAAAAAAAAAAAACATTATTTTTCCTACAAATAAGTTTTCTCTTGTCAGTCTCCCACATATAATGTTCAGAGACTTCATTTTCTTTTCAACAAAGTCTACATATCCTTCCAAGTCTGTTTTAATCTGTTTCTTACAAAAACTTCACAGTCCAACTGAGTCAAAAAAGTTGTGCTCTTTTTAACTACTAACTCAGGGGATAATCAGACTTGGATCATTTCAATGTATCGCTATTTATATAGCTACTTTCCCCTTGTATTTTAAACTTATTATACATTTAATAACTTATGGATTGCATTTGTTTTTTTATTGTTCCAATAACAAATTATTTTAAACTGTACAGTTAATTTTTTTATTATTTTTTTAAATTTTTTATAAACATATAATGTATTATTAACCCCAGGGGTATAGGTCTGTGAATTGCCAAAACTGTGCAGTTTAAAACAACACAAATTTATTATTTTATATTCCTCACTACACAGGTATTATGAGGCAAAAATTGAAGGGTTACCAGGGCTGCATTCCCTTATGGAAGGTATAAAGAACACATTTCCTTGTTCATTCAGTTGGTTGACAGAATTCATTTCCTTATGATTGTGACACTGAGATCCTTGCAATCTTTCAGCTGAAGCCCATTCTCTCTGCTTCTAAAAGTCACCTACATTCTTTGACTCATGGACTCCTTACTCCAACTTCAAACTAGCCATGCTGAGTTGAATCCCTCTCATGCTTCAAACCCTCCTTTTATATTATCTCTCTGATCCAATCACAGAAGTTGTCTGCTTTTAAGTATAATGTAATTAGATTGGGCCTGCCCAAACAGTTCGGGATAACTTCTCATCTCAAATTCCACACACATCTGCAAAGCCTCTTTTGCAATGTAAGGTTATATATTTATCATAGGTTCCAGGAATCAGAATTCAAATATGGTAAGGACATGGGAATTGTTAGCCAGTCACGTAAAACATACAATATTTATAGATAAGGATACACCATAGACTCAAACTATCCAGTAATTCACAGGGTCTGATACTTTGTACATAAACTATAAAATATGACACATTATATACAAACTATACCATTAGACTATATTATTCTATACTATAGACTCCTTGAGGTCCATGCAGTTGATAACACAGGGTCAAACACATTATAAATGTTAACATTTATATATTATTTGGCTTGTTATCATAAAAACTCTTCATCACCTTTATGTCAAATATTCCCCCTATTGTTTTCTCATTGTCTTTTGCAAAAAATACTACTACCTACGTTAAAGAAAATGTAAATAGGGCTGTAATTGTTAGAACATTTGTCAACCTGACACTGTCACAATTCCTCTAATCTTCTATAGCTTGTCATTTAAAAATCACTCTTTATTTTCTATTTATTCTTCTTCGAGCAATATTTACAGTATCTTCTTCAGTTTCTTTCTCTAACAGAATTATTGTCCTTGTCATTAAGCTTTGGAACTTACTCTTTATAAGAGATCTCAGCTCTTTGAGAAAGCTTATATGGATAGCAAGGAGTTAACAATGGAGTACAATTTGCTGTATCAATTTCATCAGAAACACAAGGATAATGTTCCCAGCTGTGGCATCTGACTCCTTCGCAATTTCATCAGACATGCCAGCCGTTATTGCAGAGTTCTGGGCTTGTCACAAGGATTAAGCTGCTGTGCAGCTGTTTCTGCTATCTTGGTGCTGTATAGTACAAGTTGGCTTTCAATTTTTCCTCTGAGTAATTCCTGTTTTCTCTCTATTCATATTTTGTTAAAATACCTAAGAGATTTGTGTCTAGATAAAGTCTGCAATGCAACACATGCCTTTAGAGACAGTATGCATGTACCGTATTAACATTCAATAGAATTTCAATGCGATTTCAACATATTTTTTTTTTGCAGGTAAAAGTAAACATTTTAAGTTTTTAGCCAGTCACGTAAAACATACAATATTTATAGATAAATGCAAACTATGCATTTTTTAATTTATGTGCAAGTATAGCTTTTTATTCATAACAAGTCAATGAAATTTAAAATCAGTGCATTCCTCCTGTTAAATAAATTTTATAAATACAGAAGTTACTTCCTTAAGTAACTTTTCTAATCTACTGTTACCATCATCACATAAAACAGAAAGTGTTTCTTAGTAGAGTATATTTGGTGAATGTTCTCTTTTTCCTTTTCATGAATTCATTTGCTAACTGTGGTTGTTAAATTGCTAACTAACCATCAGTGTCAAAAGAATTGATCTAGAGTGCTCATTTTCAACTTCATTCTAATGTTCTCTAAGCAGCCTCATTCCTTCTGACAGTCTGATGGCTCCAAATAAGACATACCATAGAATCACAGATTTTAAAATTGTGATGAAACTTAGAAACTATATGGTCTTTCCATCCATTTTACAAATGATGAAACTGAGAACCAGTAATGTTGAAGCATATATCTAAAGTCATATAAATAATCTGTCATAAGACCAAGCCCAGAACTGTCTGTAAGTTCCAGTCCAGTGCACTTTCGGCAATCCTCAGTGCTCAACCTAGTCCAAATCCAAGTCCAAGTCCATAGTCCATGATTCTGGGTTCTAATCTGTGTCTGAAACCAATCTTTTGTTTGTGACCCACTCCCACCTTCAATTCACTACATCCTCAAGCCACTTTCTTTACCAGGTCTTGCTCTCCCTCTATTCTGGTTCTGTCTCTTAGCCTTCCATCCCCCTACCCTCTAAGACAACTCTACAGACACACTGGAGAGTGTACTCCTGTCCTTTGGGAGCCAAAACAATGAACAGGTGCCCTCTACTAATAATGAGAAAAAAAAAATCACTAATAGGACTCAGAAAGTTCAGAAATTATAATAAAATTTAGTGTTTTAGACTACATGCATCTTGAGGCCATACGCATCTTCTTAAAACAAAGAAAGGATGCTATATATATAGAATTTCTCATTCCGTTCTGAATCCCACGCTAAGAAGGCAGTATATGATGAATTTCTCCCCCTATTCTGCATTCCACCCTGATGATTCAAGTCCAGCCTTACTCTGAATGCCAACTTGATTCTTCTCTTTGAAAGAAATTATTATCACTAGTGCCTACACAAGGAGTTTGACTAGTTCTATTACCTCACTCATTTTCTTACTCAGGATATAGCGCCTATAATTTCCATTTCTTCAGCCATGTTAATTGAAAGTTTTGCATTTGATTTAGAAGGTGATTAATTGTTTCATTAGGTAACTGTTCTGGGTGGGGGAAGGGAAGACAAAAATATTTCTCTGCAAACTGGCTGTCACTGATGAAATCAGGTCAGACTCCATTAAAGTGTGGCACAGCGCCACAAACGGGAGATGTATACATTGATAAATTATTATGTTAAGAAACTTCAGGGCAATGGTATTCACATTCTTCAATTCTCTTAGGCACTGAGTTGTAAGGTAAGGACTGTGCATTTCTGAACGAGAGGAATGGTATTTCTTGAGATGATTGTAAATAAAGCAGTTAATAACTAAACGGTAACCTGGGAGAGAATCCTGCTGAAAATAATGAACTAATATTGTTGCTACTGGAAAAAATATTTGTCTCTGCCTAAGAATGAAAAAAGAGAGGGCAAATACTGATACAATCAGAATTCTCCAAAAAATAAGTGCAAGAAAAAATGTTTTCCTATTAACTCCTCCTCCTTTCCTATTGATCCCTACCAGTATCCTGTTGTATGTAATATGATATATTAAGTAAATAAAAAAGAAAATAATGCTTTGAGTAAACAAAATTATGTTTTGGGGTTTTTTTTTAAAGATTTTATTTATTTATTTGACAGACAAAGATCACAAGTAGACAGGGGGAGAGAGGAGGAAGCAGGCTCTCTGCTGAGCGGAGAGCCCAATGCTTGGCTCGATCTCAGGATCCTGAGATCACGACCTGAGCCAAAGGCAGAGGCCTTAATCCACTGAGCCACACAGGCGCCCAGGGCACCCAGGCACCTAGGCTCCCACCTGAGGCACCCAGGCGCCCCACAAAATTATGTTAATGGGCAAAAATAGTCAATGTATATTAAGGTTTAATCACATGGCACTGGACAAAAGTTAACCAAGCCTTATATCGCCCTTGCTTGCTAAGAGTTTATGATCTAAAACAATAGTGCCAAAGGCATAAACTTTAAAAAGTCAGTCTGATTTATACAAGAGAGATTTTTTGTAATAGTTTTGTTCATTTTACTATTTGGAAATATTTTCAAGTCATAACACAGTGCTATTGAATTCCCTTAGGGCAAAAGAGTAAAGGAAAGTAGAGGACAGTTGGGAAGAACAAGTTATACATTGATAAGATTGCAAAAAAAAAAGAATAGGACAGACAGCCAATGCATGATGTTGAATCTTTCTTAGAGTTAAGGCCTAACAAAATAAAGCAAATTCATCCAATAATGCTAGTTGGAGGCTAGGTCAAATCTCTATCCCTGCTGAACCTGTATCATTATCTCAGAACTGAGGCTAATATGAGGCGAGTATAAAATACCCATGTGTCCCACTAGGCATAAACCAGAAGAGACCTGACAGCCTAAACTGGTTTACAGACTCTCAGACTCCCAATTATCTCATAAATATGGACTCCTTCTGGGCCAGATCTCCTCTCTTTAATTTAAACCAAATCAGCCTAACTTTCTGGAGGCCAAGGATAGAGCAATTTTTACCTTATGACAAGGTTTAATATCAAAAAAGAATAAAGGGCAATGAAATTCTGTGGCTTGAATATAAATAAACATATAGTTCAATTGCCTATTATTAAATCAAACTTTACTAAGATTTTTTAAATCATGGTGAACCTCTCATCCCAATCAATACATTTGGATTTATCGGGCAGCACTAAGGTATGACACTCAGATAATCGGGTCCTCACCCATCAGTATACAGGTTGCATTTCAAAAAAGTCTACTTTCCTATGAAAACAAATAAGAAAATAATGGAGGGAAGGCTGACCTAGAAATTGTTAAATAAATGCAAGAAATCTAGAACTGAAAAAAAAAAGTAGAAAAAATGGAAACTCTTCTATCAAAAAAGATAAAATTTAAACCAGAATAAATCAGTGTCCTCTTTTTCCTCCTATATAAAGTAAGTGTTAAATAAAATACCATTTTTGCTTTGTGAGTTATGGCTGAAGAATGATCTTTTTTTTTTTTAAAGTGTACAAGAAACCCTTAGGTTTTCTATTTCTTTTCTAGCAAATCCAATCTTTTTTTTTTCTTTTTACAAATAAAATTGCACTTAAAGTGTATATTGTGGTGACCTGATACATAGATACATGTAAAAGAACTCCCACCATCTAGTTGACTAATATCCTACACCTTATATATTTATCTTTTTTTGTATGAAAACAGAATTTAAGTTGTATTCTTTTAGCAAATTTCAATTCTACAATACAGTGTTATTAAATACTACAGTAGCCATGTTTTATATTAAACCTTCAGGCCTTTTTCATTTTATAGCTGCCTATTTGTATACCTTTACCAACCTCTATTTTACCCCTGATGATTAGTATGATTGCATACCATTTCATCTACTAGTTTGCCATTTGTATTACTTCTTTGAAAAAATGTCTATTCAGATCCTCTGTCATATATTAATTGGATTTTTTTTCCCTACTGAGTTGCAGGAATTCTTTATATATTTTGGATATTAACTCCTTATCAGATGTATGATTTGGAAATATCTTCTTCTATTCAGTTAGGTTGTCTTTTCATTTTGTCAATGGTTTCGTTTGCTGCACAAGATTTCAGTTTGATGTAGTCCCATTTCTTTATTTTTGCTTTTATTGCTTTTGCTTTTAAATTCATTCTAAAAAATCATCACCAAAATCAATGTCAAGTAGCTTCCTACTTATGTTTACTTCTAGGAGTTTTAAGGTTTCAGGTCTTATGCTCTAAACTAATCTATTCAGAGTTGTGTGTTATATATTGTGTTAAAGAGTGGTACAGTTTCATTCTTCTGCATGTGGTTGTCTGGTTTTTCCAACATTCTTTATTAAAGAGACTATCCCTTCCCCATTGTATATGCATGGCTCTTTGAAATCAATTGACCATATATGCTTATGTTTATTTATAGGCATTCTATTCTGTTCTAGTGATCTGTATGTCTGGTTTTATGCCAATACCATACTGTTTTGATTACTATAGTTTTGTAATATAGTTTGAAATCAGGAAGCATGATGTCCCCAGCTTTGGTTTTTCTCAAGATTGCTTTGTTACTTGGGGTCTTTAGTGGTTCCATACAAATTTTAGAATTATTTCTTCTATTTCTGTGAAAAACGCCATTGGAATTTTGAAAGACGCTGCGCTGCATCTGCAAACTGCTTTGGACATTTTAACATTAATTCTTCCAATCCATGAGTATGAAACATGTTTCTATTTATTTGGGTCTCCTCCAATTTCTTTTAGCAATGTCTTACAATTTTCAGTGTACAGGCTATTTCCTTGGTTCATCTCCTCGGTTAAATGTATTCCTTACTATTTTATTCTTTTTGATGTATTTAAAAATGGGATTTTTTTTAATTCCGCTTTTTGCTATTTCATTATTAGTGTATAGAAATATAACTGCCTTTGCTATATTAATTTTTTATCCTGCAACCTTACTGAATTTTAAAAATTATTTTTATTAACATATAATGTATTATTTGCCCCAGGAGTACATGTCTGTGAATCATCGGGCTTAAACAATTCATAGCACTCACCATCGTCTATACCCTCCCCAATGTCCATAACCTAGACACCCTCTCCATTCCTCCCCTCCCCAGCAACCCTCAGTTTGTTCTGTGAACCTTACTGAATTTATTAGTTCAAAGAGTGTATTGGCAGAGTCCTTAGGGTTTTTTGTATATAAATCATGTCATCTGCAAATAGAGAAATTTTTACTTCTTCCTTTCCTATTTGGATGTCTTTTATTTCTTCTTCTTGCCTAACTGCTTTAGCTAGAACTTCTAGTACTGTGTTGAATAACGAGCGGTGAGACTGGGCATTCTTGTCTTAGAAACCCAGCACTTCTAAAACTGAACATTCATCCCACTTTATTTCTTCTGATAATTAGGCCTTCTCCCTGAATATGAAATACTCTCAAATATGAAATATACCTAATATTTGAGTAATGGATTCTCTAGACAGCAACCAATAACACACCCTCTAAGTAACACAAATACCTATGAGTCCAAAAAGAAATATACCATAACTTCTAGTAGGTCCTAGGGAGTTATGTACATTCCCCAGTAGGTGTTTTTCAAGAGTCACAACACTACAAAAATATATTCTTCCAATATGAACTGCATAAATGATTTGTTTTGGTCTAAGAGTCAAAGCCATTTGCTTAGGTTGAACAAAACTATTTCATGAGCCAAGAGACAGTTTGTCCAACCATTTTCAGAAGCACATTTAAATGCCCTAATGTCCCTATGGATTTTTTTCCCCTCCAGTGAATTAGATCCAAGTTAATAGGAACCATTAAATCTACTTTAGTTCAATCTCTTAACTGAGTTTCTTCAAGTTGTTTCTTTTTCAGATGCCTTTTGAGATTTTTTTTTGTTCCATCAGAGTCACTTTGAATTAAAACCTTTGCTGCCATATGAAATGCGTGATAAACCAAAAACACTTAAAAATGTTTAGAGTTTAAGTGGATATAATCTGTGGGCTGACCATGTACAGTATTATATGAAAATGCAGTTTGACGCAATGTCTAATCTGCTGTGACATTCAGGTTTTAAGTGATGCTCACGGAGATGGAAGGATTGGCTCTACATATATCCCAACGTACACTGGTCTTCTGTCTGTTAACTTGCTAATGAACCATGATTGAGTAAAGTAATGAAGAGTTTACAGAGAGCCCCAGGAAACCAATTTCCAATTTTGTAACCAGCAGGCTTTAACTTCACTGCAGCCTTGGCTAATTTTGTCTGGAAGTAGACTTGGATACTAAATGCCATCTCTGCCTTGTGATTCAGACAGACTTTTCTAATCCCCATATACTTGCTCATTAATAGATGCTTCTTCATAGATCTATTTTATTTCTCTCATTGACTATTATAAATAGACTGAGTAGTTAAAAGTTATTACAATGAAATATGAAATTTTTACCACTTTGAAAATTAGAAACATTGAAAAGAACTGATCTCTTATCTGATCCACATAAGGCAGGAAATCAAATGTAAGAGAATTATAATGATAAAACTAAGCAAAAATTGTAAAACAGTTATGTAGTGTTTGCTTCTCTTTTTAAAGGAGATTATTTTTTTATATGTATGTATTTATTTATTTATTATTATTTTTTTAATTTTTTATTTTTTATAAACATATATTTTTATCCCCAGGGGTACAGGTCTGTGAATCACCAGGTTTACCGACTTCACAGTACTCACCGAAGCACATACCCTCCCCAATGTCCATAATCCCACCCCCTTCTCCCAAACCCCCTCCCCCCAGCAACCCTCAGTTTGTTTTGTGAGATTAAGAGTCACTTATGGTTTGTCTCCCTCCCAATCCCATCTTGTTTCATTGGTTCTTCTCCTACCCACTTAAGCCCCCATGTTGCATCACCACTTCCTCATATCAGGGAGATCATATGATAGTTGTCTTTCTCAGCTTGACTTATTTCGCTAAGCATGATACGCTCTAGTTCCATCCATGTTGTCGCAAATGGCAAGATTTCATTTCTTTTGATGGCTGCATAGTATTCCATTGTGTATATATACCAACATCTTCTTGATCCATTTATCTGTTGATGGACATCTAGGTTCTTTCCATAGTTTGGCTATTGTGGACATTGCTGCTATAAACATTCGGGTGCACGTGCCCCTTTGGATCACTACGTTTGTATCTTTAGGGTAAATACCCAATAGTGCAATTGCTGGGTCATAGGGCAGTTCTATTTTCAACATTTTGAGGAACCTCCATGCTGTTTTCCAGAGTGGCTAAAATAAACAAGTCAGGAAATGAGAGATGCTGGCGAGGATGCGGAGAAAGGGGAACCCTCCTACACTGTTGGTGGGAAAGGAGATTATTTTTAATGTCATTTAATGTGTACCAATTCATTCATTATAATTTTAACTTACAGCAAACTGCAATCTAATATTTTTTAAAAATACCCTTTATATACACAACAAAACTTCTGAAAAATAAGCATGGAAATTTGTACCATGGAAATTTGTACATGGAAATTTGTAGCTGCTGACAAGCAAAAATGTGTAGGTGATAGCAATACCTCCGCACAGTAACACAGACAGGAGTATCTGGCCGTAATTTCAGATACACTGGGATATGTTTATGTGTCTCTGACTAATATTAATCTGTTTAAGAATCATTTAGGGGGCACCTGGGTGGCTCAGTGGGTAAAGCCTCTGCCTTCGGCTCAGGTCATGATCTCAGAGTCCTGGGATTGAGCCCTGGGGCTCTCTGCTGAGTGGGGAGCCTGCCCCCCCCCACCTCTGCCTGCCTCTCTGCCTACTTGTTATCTCTGCCTGTCAAATAAATAAATAAAATCTTTAAAAAAGAAAATCATTTGGTTCCATATAAATACTGGTAAATGTGAGCACATCCCTATTTAATTTCAAGAACATTGTCCCATTTTTTTTCTTTTGGTTATTAGAGAAGCGCCAAAGTGCAATTTATTTCTACACACACTCCTTAAAATTGACTATGCTTTTATTTAAAGTAAAGTGAGAGAAAACCCTTTTAGATCTGACTTTAATGACTCAAAGAAGGAAGTATTCTCAAAGATAAAGAAAAAAACAGGACACTTCAATGTTGGCATGGTAAAAAGTCAGTATTCATCGATAATCACCAGGCAGGTGAATGAGGCAGGTTTCCTTCAGACAAGGCTAAAAATCTTTTAACTGGAAGACACAGTAAAGAATAGAAATAATTTCTCCCTTTATTCTCACTTCCATTAACTCATGCCTTTAAAAGTACCTATAAATGATCACTCATCATCAAGAGCTTCTTCTGGTTAAATATATCAGAGAAATTGGAGTCTGTCAATAGCTTTCCAAGATGCGAGCTACACTATTCAGGAAAAAAAAAAAAAAAAAAAGAACAAGGGTCTTTTTTTCCTTTCTACTTTAAAGATGTAGAAAGTAAAACGCATCATCCAGATGAAAATGACTCTAGACATTCTAGCTATAACATTGTTATCTCTGAGATCCTTTTCCACTTGTTCCAGCTGAGTGAAGACTGCAGATCTCTTGGGGATAAAAATCTAAATGCTTCCGTGGCACCAAAAGACGCACATGTCCATCAGCATTAGCAAAGCTGGACATTTCTTTTGCATTTTCCTTGTTTGGATACAGATGACTATTTTTAAATTATACAAGAAGACAAGGTATATAAAGCTCAAAGCCTCTATATTTTCAATAACCTTTTTCAATCTTTAAATTCTTTTTTGCTTTCACAGTTCCATGCTTGTCCAGAGTCTAGCCTAATAAATACTGACACTCTTGGCTCAGTTTAATTAACAATGAGCAAGCTTTGTGAAAACACAGTGGGAGCACTGAAGCAGGGCCATGTAGTGCTCCAAGCATGCTACTGCCAATCAAGGATCTGAGTCCGGCTTTCAAAGGAGCCCTGATATGGTAAGATATTCTCGCAAAGTCCCTGCTGGCATGACATTTTCATTGAAAGTGCTTTTCATTTGCTCGATAATAATACCTGCCTACACATTTTATAATAATTCCAACACTTTAAATTTAGGAAACTCTCTAGAGTTTATAAATGCTTTCATGCATTATCTCACACAATTTGTCTGTTTTGACATAAGGAAGAGTTGAGGCTCAAAAAAGAAAATGGGATTAATCAAAACCAGAAATCCACAAAGAGTCAAAGCCTGGATTTGAACTCAGATTTTCCAGCTCCAAGCCTCCACCTCTTTGTCATTTACAAGAGCTGCCTAGAAAGTTCAAGCACAGGTACACATGACTGTGACCATTGTACGTGAAGATGGAAGCCACAGGGTACACTTCAACCTTGTCAGTTCTAGCCATGGTTTTATCATTTTACACATAACTTAAGTGGCACAAAGAAATGTCGTAATAAATTTTAACTGAATAAGGTAAAGTATATGAACACAGCAAACTGTCTTCATATTATATAATACTCTTTCTCACATCATATAGATGTCAATGAAACAGATGTCAATGAAAGTATTTCTATTCTGAACTGTTCTTTAACTTGCCCACCTATAAACCATAAATGCATCACATACAACTTAGATTTTCTAAAGGAGGCAGACTGGGTCCTAACAATTAATATTGCTTATTACAAAACATGGCAGTCCAAAAAATGAGAGAATTATCTCTAAATTAAAAGCTATCCCCAAAAGAGTATAATATACTATAAGTAATGATGTTAATACAGCAATATTTTCTGATAAGGACAAATTTAATTCCCAATCAGAATATCATAGCTTTTAGGATGCCTCAGTGGCTCAATCAGTTAAGCATGCCTGCCTTGGGCTCACATCATGATCCTGGGGTCCTGGGATCAAGTCCCACAACTGGCTCCTTGCTTATCGGGGAGTCTGCTTCTCCCTCTGTCTGCCACTTCCCCTGCTTTATCCAACATTTAATTCCATAAGACTGTATCTCCATCTGTCATTCTACAACACATGGGTAAGTAAGGAAGAGATGTTGATTTAGCTAGTAAAATGAATGGCGGTAGAATCAGGGAATTTTTACACTTACTAGCACCAACAATACTCACACTGTATGGCTGGTACTGTTTAACTACTTCTTCATGAAGACAAGCAAACAGAGTTGAATTTAAAACATGGTACTCAGGGGTGTCTGAGTGGCTCAGTCAGTTAAGCGTCTGACTTGGGCTCAGGTCATGTTCTCAGGGTCCTGGGATCGAGCCCCACATGGACACCCACCCACCTACTCCCTTCCCCTTCCCCTCCCCCTCCCCTGCATGGACCTGCCCCTCCCCATGTGGAGCCCCATGCCCGGCTCCTTGCTCAGTGGGAAGTGTGTTTCTCCCTCTCCTCTGCCCCTCCCCCAACTCATGCTTGCATATACACACTCTCAAATAAACAGAATCTTTTTTTAATATATTTTTTTAAGATTTTGTTTGAGATAGAGAGTGAGAGCAAGAGAGCAAGCATGGGTGGGGGGAGGGGAGAAGGAGAAGCAGGCTCCCCGCCCTGAGCAAAGAAGTCCAATATGGGACTGCATCCCACGACCCTGGGATCATGATCTGAGCTGAAGGCAGCCACTTAACTGACTGAGCCACTCAGGCGTCCCCACCCCAAAATGTAGTATTTAAAAACACATTTAACAAGCATTGACAAGCAATTCCCTAGGCCAGACAGGAGGGGAGAATTAAGATGCATGAAGACAGACTATATTCACCTGACCACACTCAATCCTATATGATTTCCAAAGCTAAGCATGATTGTGTACAGGGAAAAACAGGGATGAAAGAAGTACATGGTGAATGAAGATGTGATCCTTGCCCTCACTGTGTCTTTCTGCAGCATTGATCCAGAAATTCGGTGTTTGATTGAAATAGTGGCATCTGGAGTTCCTCCACACATCCATGGAAGGCATATGCTTAGGGCAAGTATTAAAATCTTTTTGCTTCTACTCAGCTAAAGCACCAAAAATACAAGTTCTCCTCCACACATCCATGGAAGGCATATGCTTAGGGCAAGTATTAAAATCTTTTTGCTTCTACTCAGCTAAAGCACCAAAAATACAAGTTCTTGAAAGAAGTTGCCTGATTATTCAGTCATGGAGACAAAATACAATCATGGTTTGTCCTCACTCTGAATGAAGAATTACTTTCAAAAAAAAAAAAAAGAATTACTTTCAACAATTATTATGCTAATACAAGATTGTGAAAATCATTTCAATCATTGCTCTCAGATATTTACACATAAAATATAATTAACTCATTGGTAAAATTAACAGAAATTACTATTAAAATGTATTCTGTAGTAAACAAAAAGTCAAGGAACTGAGAGGTATACATTTCTACATAAACACCAAATATCATAAGAGAATGAAGTTTGTAAAAGCAGGATGACACAACCATTTGATCCACTAAAATTGAATATAGATACAAATACTCATGATCTTAGGCTTTCATTTTTGTCATACAATAGTCTATTTTTTATGTAATTTTTAAAGGACTATGTTTTGTACACAAATCCTCTGCTAATTGAAAATGTATTTTGAAGGAAATGCATCAGTGAAACACTCTATCCATTTTCAGTAACACATTCAATGACATTTATAGAAATAGTTCTCCATTATCTACATTGTATTACTTGGTAAATTTAGCAGAAAGAAGGGGATGGGAAAATATGAAAACATGAAATGTGAAAATAATGAAACTTTAATGTAGCACAAAAACTGTGACAGATGTAAAGCCACAAAGAGTCATTAAATTCTTCCCAGTCCATCTCTTTTTATCTCCCTCATCCCTTCACTATCAATTATTCCTAATGTTGTTCCTTTTTCCTGCTAGACTTGTGGAAGCAATAATAATTTAAGCAACTTGCTTGTTCTCTCTCCATCTAAACCAATCTCTGGCATTGTAAGTATGACCCCTCCCCCCCAATCACATGGCATGGAATTTCTCTAAGTGAAGAAAATTACAGTAATTCTATCAGAGATGTTTTAGTCATTTTTTATAGTAGCCATCGTGTTTATTTTTAGATTCATCAAAAAAAAAATAAAGGCTAACATATTTTACTATAGTTAGATAACTACTTCATCATAAATTTGTCCATTGTTTCTCAGACTCACAACATATTGCAATAAAAACAGTATTGGTCTTTTTAGCATGGATCAATGCATATGGAAAGAGCCTTAAGCTACACTCATTTGTCACTGTCAACTATAGATAGCCACCTAAATACACTTAAAATAAAATTATACTGGAGTTGTTTGATGCTATCAGCATTATTTAAAGTAATAAGAAATATTAGGTCTTTAGGGCCCAATTTTAAATTCTAATAGCTGACAAGGATGGTCATTCACCCACAGCAATACTTAAAGCCATTACTTAAATAGTATATAAAGAAGCAAATATCTTACAGTAGAAGCCTCTTTTCTTTGGAAGATTCTCAGTGCCAATATGCTGCTTTCTAAGATCTCAAATATGACTCCTAATCCCACAAAATCACAAGAAAAGTCCAGGCAAGAGGCAGTAAACATGGGTAATTTGTAGCTGCAAGTTACTAAACAATGGTAATATTCAAGCATTTTATACTTTCTAGTAGGGCTGGGCCTGGGAATGGGCAGAATTAGGTAGAGATGAATACCTAGGAGTAAAGGATGTAGATAAGAAATATCAGAAGCTTCCTTTCCTCATATCCTTCCTTTGTATATATCACTAGTTGCAAAATGTATTTCCTAGAGGGGTTAAGCTTGGCAACCTCCAAATTTTAGGATCACCTCAGGAGGCAGAATAGCAGAGTAGCTGAGAACATGTGTCTTAGAATTTATCTCAGTTCTGGCATATATCTACCATGACTTTAGGAGAATTACATTCTTTCTGATAATATGTACAGTGGAAGAAGTCTAAAGAGTCTAAATCAGAGGCAAAAATTCCTGGTCATAAAAATTACTCTCCGAAATCCTTGTGTAGTTTTCTATTTGTGCTTTATAAATTATTTCCTTAAGTTCTTCCTCAAAGATGCTGAAAAAGCTTTCCTGGCCTATGAAGTAATCGTGTTTTTCTTCTTTGTCAATGGATAGGACTTCCTAAAATTATACATGCTTTCCATTATCTTTTGTTACTAATGACTTCCAATGCTTTTACAAGGTGTATAAATTCAGATATGTATAATTTCATAGGAAAAGATTCCAATACTATGACTATCACATTTTTTCTCTACACAAGGCCATAGATTTGAATCATCTCCTTAGCAGAGGCTATTTAGTTGAAAATAGCAGAAACTCACACAAGCTACTTCAACAAGGTGAAATTTGTTGTAAGGACACAGGAATAGCTTATGAAAATCATGGATGAGTGGTTCTTGTGAGTGTCTGGAACCAGCAAAGGAAAAGTGCTAGGAAACAGAAATTACTCTCTTTGACTTATAGGGAATTCAACTTGAAGATGCTTCACTCTGCATTACCTGTCTACTCTTTCTCCCTCTCTGAAAACTAGGTTTCCCTCTTTTTAAGGATATTATAGATCAGTGCTTCCCCAAAATGAAAAATTCAGCCAGTGAAGACTGCAACTGGCTACTGTCTCAGGAATTCAAGCACTAGGAAAGAGAATCCTAATAGCTGAGCCTTGATTCAGAGCATGGGGATCATGTGATTTAAAAAATGGCTGTAAATGTTCAATCACATAGAGGAGAAAGATTAAAAAAAAAAAAAAGGACTGTGAGTGGGGCAGATGCCCCCCATAATCTATAATATGGTTCTTTCAAAATACCATCAACAGCAGATACTGTATACTTAAATACAGAGTAAGTAGGAATTCTTAGAGGAATTCCTCTAGGATTAATTAGCAAAGAAGCAGTAAACCAGATGATCACAAGGGTAGAGTTACCTAAATAACTTCTTAAGAAACTTCCTCTGAGGTACTGTTCAAATATAGCTTGATTTTGTTTTTGCTTATGTAACTTGGTACGCTTCTTTGCTAACAACAATATTGGTTTTAAAACCCAAAGCAGTTAGTCAGAAATAATAGTCTGTTTCTAAAACAAAATATGAATCTTTAAAAACTCCAAATGTATAATAATAAGCGGTCTATCGTGGCTGTAGAAAAATATTTCATTTTGATAAATAGTCATGAAAATGTAAAATTGCATTTTTTTGGATTTATGACAACAGTTTATTACCTTGTAAATGGGATGCTGAATGTCTAGAAATTACATTTTCATATAAACTGCACTTCTCAAAAAAAATTACATGACTTCTCCCATCTGAACAAATCAAGAAAATACTAGGATATTTTATTCAATGTATGCATTAGTTTAATTCCCTCTAGTCACTAGCTTTTGCTTAATTTGCCTAAACAGTTAATATTTTCTAAGGGATAAACTATATCTGAATACAAGAAAAACTCATACAATTTGCCATTAACACTTCTCCATCTATGGCTTTCATAGTGGGAGAATACTGTGAATTTTTCAACAGGGTAAACGATTTTTTTTTTTTAAAGATTTATTTATTTGACAGACAGAGATCACAAGCAGGCAGACAGGCAGACAGAGAGAGTGGGGGAAGCAGGCTCTCCACTGAGCAGAGAGCCCGATGCGGGGCTCGATCCCAGGACCCCGAGATCATGACCCGAGCTGAAGGCAGAGGCCCAACCCACTGAGCCGCCCAGGCGCCGCAGGGTAAACGATTTTTTATTGAAGTTTATAATAGTGCTTCAGTGGTAAACTTCAAGATGTTTTCCCTAAAATTGCCTGAGAATCTGTGTTTTGTAGAATATTCATTATAAACTTGCATAATTCACTATAAAATTTTTTTTATTTTTTCTGTGATGAAAACTAAATAAAGGTAATAAATGATCTGAAAAGCCTCCCCAATTAAGAGTAGTTACTATAATTTCTTAGTTTATATTTTGTCACTCACTATACTAAGTTCTTTTTATTTATGAAGTAATTTAATCCTCCCAATAATTGTATGAAGTAAATAGTATTATTACCTCCTTTGTAGATATAAGAAAGTAAGGCCTAGAAAAGTTAAGTACTATAACTAAGGTCTCATGGCAAATAATTGGTAAAGCCAGAATCTGACCCACATGTGTAGGATTCTAAACCCTTGTATTGATCTACTGCATTATAGTTTTGTGGGTCCTACAAATGGGTTTTAGTAAGATAAATAACTATCCTTGGTTAACTGGACCCTAGAAATAATGCCCTTGGTATTATTTTTCAGGCTTCCTCCTTTCTCAACAAGGCTAGAAGAATTCGACCATGAAGCACAGAATTTGTCCCATGTCCCAGGTAAAGGGGCTCTTTGATTTATCTGTCCCAGGTAAAGGGGCTCTTTAATTAATGATAATTTACGTCATCATTATCCACCATCAAAGGATTACCCTTTCACTTCAGGTCAGGCTCTGGACCTAATCTCTGAAAATTAAAAAAAAAAAAAAAAAAAAAAAAGAAAATACCAGTCTCCCTGTAGATGCCAATTAAGGCAGGTCCTTGCTGTGCTGCTACAGCAACTGTGCCCTTCACTGAGTAGGACACACTAGGGTTTTTGACTGAGGCAACCAGACCTCAATGAGCCTAACTCATAAAATAGCTGAGAACATTTTCAAAGCCTCAACTTTATTTTAACTCATAATATTTTAAATACTTTTGGTGTACATTTGAGAGAATATACTACAGAAATATTTACTTCATATTTTTGCAGCAATTAATTCAACTCTTACATGTACATCAAGCACTTGCAATTTAGAATATCTCTTTGTAATTCCTGGATTTCTTTTTCTAAAGCCTGACATATTCAGAATATCTTCATTTTAATAGAATATTTGAGTCTTAATGAAGCAGTTAGAATGACCTCTTCTTAAGCTCAGACAAAATATTCACACCATATTGTCAAGTGACCTAGTTATCATCTTCTTATCCTTCAAAGACTAATTTCCTGCCAATTTGGATTAAATTTCTATTGCATAATTACCAAGAACCTCAGGAATCACTATACTCTTTGCAGTCTTAATCAGACCTTTAATTTTGCTTAATAACTTTCTGGCCCACAAGGATTGAAATATGGGATGTCTGTCCTATATCCCTGGAACTCCTCTAACTTCTTTTCCTAATGCACAAATGAGTGATTTGCTATATTTAGAACATTTAAAAAAAATTTTTAAGGTTTTATTTATTTATTTAACAGAGGGAGGGAGAGAGATAGAGAGAATGAGTGCGTGTGCACGTACAACCAGGGGGAGTGGCAGGCAGATGGGGAGGGAAAAGCAGGCTCCCTGCTCAGCAGAGAGTCTGAATTGGGGCTTGACTGCAGGACCCTAGGATCATGAACATTTAACTGACTGAGCCATCCAGGAGCCCCTATTTAGAACATTTTGTTCTCTGTATTTTCATGATGCTATAGAACTTTCAAGTTTTTCAAATTGAGCATGAAAACTGGTGACAACAAATAGCAAACAACAAACACACCATAGTTGGTTCAAGTTCTTCTCCTACACCAAACCATAGCTGGATCTATTCATTAATAAATTTTTATGGTTCTTTAAACAAATTATAGTGATCCAAGCATAATGCTGAAAGCCAGAAAAGGAAAAAAAAAAAAATCAAAGAATATGGAAAAACAGAATGACCCATTTTCATCTTTACAGAAGTCTTTTTTTTTTTAAAGATTTTATTTATTTATTTATTTGAGAGAGAGACCATGAGAGAGAGCATTAGCAAGGAGAAGGTCAGAGGGAGAAGCAGACTCCCCATGGAGCTGGGAGCCCAATGGGAGC
This sequence comes from Mustela erminea, assembly GCF_009829155.1. Lineage (NCBI taxonomy): Eukaryota > Metazoa > Chordata > Mammalia > Carnivora > Mustelidae > Mustela > Mustela erminea. The sequence continues at coordinate 103,951,465 of NC_045617.1, read as the reverse complement.
TGAGAGCTCGATCCTGTGACTCCGGGATCATGACCTGAGCCGAAGGCAGTTGTCCAACCAACTGAGCCACCCAGGCGTCCCTACAGAAGTCTTCTAACTAGACTTACATTCATTCTTCCTATAAAAATCGTCTCCACACAGTAAATTATCTTTTTAAAAACAAAACCTGATCACATGTACTTCTGTTTAGAGTATCCAATAGTTCCCTATAATTTTTCAAGTAAGGCTAAATCTCTAAAATACCTAAAAGCAGATAATCTGATTCTTATCCACTCTACCAATATTACAGTACTGAAAATCACTTCCTGTTTCACCTCATTGGCCTTACTTAAATCTCTTCAAGATGCCACACTCCCTCTTACCACAGGACATTTGCACATGTGCTTTTGCATAGAATGTTCTCTCCTCATGCCCACGACCTTATCCTGCTAATTTCCCATTCATTCCTCAAATATCCATAAAGATATTGCTTATTCATAGAAACCTTCTTTGAACATCTCCCTTCAACTAGGTTACATGCTCTGACTTTTCCTAGAATAAGACTTCTATCATTCATAATTGTAACTGCAATTCTTTATGACCATTTGATTTAGAAACTCCCCTCACTATCATGAAGGCCCCAAGAAGACACAAAGCAAATCTGTTTTTATCATTTTATCCCTGTTACCTAGCAAAGGTCTTGGCAAATAAAAATACTCTTGTTGGTTAAATGAATCAATCATTGTTTGTGGGCCAGTCTTTTCCAAAACATAGGTCAATAAGATCATAGTTTCTTGTATTCTATCTTTAGTGTGCCAATAACCTAGAACACTGCAACCTGAGCAATTCATTCTCATAATTTAGCTAAGGAAAATAAGCCTTTTCAAGGTACTGACCATAGTACTTGGATTTCTTCACATTATTATATTTTACTATACCATAATTGAGCTTTGGTGTCAAGGGGAAACACGACCATATCGCAAGACAACTGGGGCAAGCAGGGTGGCTAGAGGGTAGAAAGGAATCACTGCCCAGGAATATCTGTAGGAACACTAAAGAAGTCTGTCTCTAGGCTTCTGGTCAGCATCAAAGCAATGGTGAGAGTAATTCATAATCAAATCATAAGACGAGGTGTCAGAATCGGGGAATATGAAATGGAGAAGAGATGTAATAAAGAACAGCTCGGGGCCAGGGAAGAAGTTTTGATTTTAGGTGAGAGCCAGTGACTACCACTGTGCATCAGATCCTGGGTATGATGATCTGAAAAGGAGAGCCTGGGATCAATATAAGATCTAAGGGATCAGTTCCATGTTATCAAAGTCTTATATGATGATGACAGATAAGACCCTTAATATGGAGGGGGCAAAAAACCCTTTGTGCAGTTCTTTCATAGCTCCCAAAATATGCAAATATTTATCAATTCTATGTAGGAATAAGAAAGAAACTCCATTTTAAAATTCGCATTACAGTAATACCTGGAGACCAGAAAATACTGACAGACAAGACTTTTAGATTTTAGAAAACATACAAAGGTATGGACAAGCAATGGTAACAAACACTGAGTCTAAAACTTACACAAACTCTAATAGGCAATTCTACAAAACCCTGAATCTACACAAATACTGCAAATTTCATCCTAAATTGTGTTTTGTAATTCTCTGGTTCAAAAGCCAACTGTCTCCAAATTTTGTCACTTTAGATTCTCTAAATTCTTAGAAAAAAATATTGCTAATTCCTTAAAGGCACATTATTAGTAATTTAGATCATGCTATTTATCTATTAAATATTACACATCCTGGTAACACTTGAGTGACAGGCTGAATAATGGATTTCCAAAAGATATCTACACTTTAATCTCTATAACCTGTGAGTATTATCTTATATGACCAAAAAGGGGTCTGTACCTGTAAATGAGCTAAAGAGCCTGAGATGAGGAAATTATCTTGGATGATGAAGGTACGTCATAAATGCAATCACATGACCTCTTATGAAGGAGAAGCAGAGGAAGATTTTACCACAGACAGAAGAGAAGGCAGTAGTACCACAGAGCAGACACTGGAATGATGCAGCCACAAACCAAGGAATGCCAGCGGCTACCAGATATTGGAAAAGACAAGATATAGACTTTCCCCTGGAGCTTCATGAGGAAGTGCAGCCTTGATTTGAAACTAATTTCAGACTTTGGCCTCCAGTAAAATGATGGAATAAATTTCTGTTGTTTTAAACCACAAATTTGTGGTATTTTTTATAGCAGCCACAGGAAGCTATTACAACTTATTGAAGTTATGTTATAATTTCCCATGAAGTAAGACTCAAGAAGTTGCACTTAGGGCACCATTTTGCTAACTTCTATAGAAAGAAAACTGTCTTCTCTTTTAGTTAATGAGGAAGCCTCCTCAGAAACCTTAGTCAGGGGTGCCTGGGTGGCTCAGGGGGTTAAAGCCTCTGCCTTTGGCTCAGGTCATGATACCAGGGTCCTGGGATGGAGCTCCGCATCGGACTCTCTGCTCAGCAGGGAGTCTGCTTCCTCCTCTCTCTCTCTCTGCCTGCTTCTCTGCCTAGTTGTGATCTATGTATGTCAAATAAATAAATAAATAAATAAATAAAATCTTAAAAAAAAAAAAACAAAACCTTAGTTTGGACACCCAAGAAATCTTTGTACATTTGATCATTCTTTCATGTTAAGTTTCATTAGACATCACAATCATTTGAGAGTTCAAACTATAGTTCAAGAAAGTACTTATACACTATGATTTAAAGCAAAGAAAACTATTATTCAAATTATCTAATAGTTGACTGTAATACAGATGCTCATCAGAGCACCAGAGAAACATGATTATAAAGAATACAAAATAACTTTAAGTCTTCCACAAAGATTTCATAAACAGGTAGTAAGAAGAAATAAGCCAATTAAAGATAAGCCTCCTGCCTACATTTGAATGGAAGTGAATTGGAAAACAATAGACCTGTGAGACACTAGCCCTAACTGAGGTGAAGGGCACCTGAGGGGAGACACAATGAGGAGCCTGACCACTCTTCACAGAATGATGCTGCTGATGTTGCATTACATTTATCTCGTACTGATAACTTGAAATTCAGTCCTATTCTTATCATCAGGATAGAAATTATAATCCACAGAGTCTTGAAAATCATATTCACTGAAAACTAGATCCATCAGAGGACATAAATCCTACACTGAAAGGCATTTTCCCTGGACCCACAGTTGGCTGAAGGGGAATCAGCAAATTGATATCACCTCATTCACTGATTTTTACAAAACAAGTAGGCTTAATCTTCTTTAAAGTGCCTGATACAAAGCTTGTTCAATTTAACTTCAAAGTAATGGTGTGCTAAGAAAGACTGATAAATTGGTCCAGAAACTCTTTTGTGACACCAAAATCTCTCCCCTCCAAAGGTATTCTGGTTGTATTCAGGACTGACTGCAATATCACATCCTTCTTTTTATTATTTTTACTCTGACATACTATTGTTCAAGGTGAAGCTTACCATGAAGCATCTTTCCTAAATTCCTACCATAGCTAACACATTCCTCATCTCAATAGAGATGGTGACTACTAAGGTAAATCATATCTAATTTTCACCAGTAGGGTTAAGTTCAAATAAAGGCTTAGAAAGGCAGGGGCAATGTATGTCTGGGAGAGTGGAATCCTAGCATCCAACATACTTCTTCTCTATATATACTTACTTCATATCAAACACAATATAATTGACACCAAATTCACTTCTTCTCTTCTGCTTCCCCTTTAAACGGTTGCATCTAGTTATTCTGATTGATGACTCATCAATTGTTTCATTTTTTTTTTTTTTTCTCCTTCATGCTAAAGTGATAACTTGGGTAAAGCACCAGTGGAATTACAACTTGGATTACTTATAAGCTATCAGCAGGAAAAAATATCCTTCAAAGCAGCTGAAAACTCTTCTTCAAAGTTTATTAGCACTAGGACAAGGACATTTTACCAGTTGCCTATTCATCCAAATATTCAACTTGTTTCAAAAGGCAATAATAAAACCATTCTTGAACATGAGAAATGTTTTCAAGGAGAAATACCATGGCTGACTATTAACCTTTCTTATCAAGAACATAAAACACATAAGAATTTATTTATATGCTTATTACTAACATATCAGTGTTACAGACTACATTCAGGCTTAGTGGCCTAACAAGAAAATTTAAGTTTAATTTTTATAGATGAACTGTGGAACTGCAAAATCTTGTTTGGCAGTTTCAGTAGAAAAAAGACTTAACTCATATACTCTTGTCCAAAGAAAGTCCTCCTTTATGAAGAAAAAGATAATTCTTTACCGAATCCTTCTTTGAATGAACAGTTTCAAGTAAGACACAAATGGTTTGAAGAAGGAAAATACCTACCCAACATCAGGTTAATACAAATAGAATCTGGTGCTCAATGAGGTGCTATTTGTCAGTTGTTCTAGCAACTTAACACTTGTAAATGTGATGAGTATCACCATTACAATGATAATTGTAGTTACCTTTTATTCAGTGTTTAAAATATGTGTGTGGGGGAGGGGGGCTAGTGGATCCAAAGCATCAAAGAGAAACACATTTGAATATAAACTACTAATAATGGAAGTGGGGGGGCAACTGACAAAAGTGAGGGAAAGTGGATCTTCCTATTGACTGACAAGTTCTAGCTGTGGAAAAGGCAAGGAAAATTGAAACTCCTTACTTAGAGCTGGTATTAGAGACAAATAATAACAAAAGAAAACTACAACATGAAGTAAGGTGATGGTTCCAGTTAAGGGAAAACCCATTTTCAGCAGTCCTATCTCTCTGTCAAACACTACTTGTATGAGCAGTAGTTGTACAGTGTCATGGAAAGCAGGTCTTAGGCATATTCAGGAATGGAAGAATCAGGACAACTATTTTGGTTCAAATAGTTACAGCTTAGATAACAGAGAGAGCTCCATAAACCAAAGACCAGGTGTATAAAAGCTCTTCTGGCCTGCTGTCAAGATCAGCTTCATCACACCCCACCCCCAACCTATACATAAGTATTTTGCAGCAGAATAAGAAGCCAGAACAGAGGCTCAAATACCAACAAAAGAGAAGAAAGATACAAGATATGTTTGTATTAGAAGGAAAATGCTCTGCTTTTTAAAAGCTCTGCTTAAAAGCTCTACTTTATTCATGATCTTTTACTTTTCATGACCACACTATGGGATCATTTTAATCCTCATTTTACAGAGTAAAACCATAAATGATGGGCTCAAGATCACCTAGGCAATGATTTGCTATCAGGATCTGAACTCAGGTCCAGGGTACTGGGTGCAACTCCTCAGCAAGGACACATGCTACGTTTCAGCTTCCCATACTTTTCATTACTGCCACACTTAGTTTACACAATTAATGGGAAAAGGATTTCCCAAAAGTTGTAAATTCCCTCTGTCCTAGGATAGCTGAATGTTGGCATAGGATTCCTCACTTTTAAATTATTAGTAAGGTTTAAATTTAAAATATCAAGACCCTTTTATTACTGACTGTGAGGTTAAAGGAATTGTATTGCTGAGAATTTTTTGAATTTTATATGACAAACAACTCAATTAAGTTTAAGCCTAAAGAGAACATTTGCAAGGTGAAAAGACAAAGAGTGGATCTGGCTTCATGCAGTGGTCCAAGGACCCAAATGCCATTGAGATGTTCTCTCTTCCTCTATAAATTTCATCTCTGTTTCTTTTAGGGCCAGCTGTCACCAAGGGGCTGAGAAGTATGACTGAAGGCAGCTCTAAGCTATCATCTTACTGCTACTGACAAGGGAAATTTGAAAATAAAAATAAGAGTTATTTCTCAGGTTGCAAAGTTCCCAGGCAAGAATGATCTGATTTGGAAGTTATTACTACCTCTTGGATACTGTAATTACTTGTGGGCCACAAAGAGACACTATGACTGGCCTGGGTTAATCACCTGTGGCCAGGAGTGGAGTCCAAAACCTGAATAAGGAGAACAGCATATTCATGACCACCTGAGAAGTTACCATGAGCAAGGCAACCAAACTAAGTTGAGTCTACCACAAACATATTTTATAATAGTTTTATTTTAGAAATACATATCAGATATGCTAATAAGGGTTCGGAGACCAGGTCTCAAATTTGGATGTATTTGGAAGAAGAGCAAATGTGATTAACTTCAAAAAAATAAATAACTCAGTAGTCCAAGATAGAGTTGGTGGAGGATGTCTTTTGTAAAGTTACTTTGGTGAAAATAAAAGATGAGCACACTTGTATGAATTTTAGGATACTTTATATCTGAAAGTCAAAAAAAGAGATCTGCTGGACAACTAAACTCAGCCTGTGCTTTTGTCACCATTTTCATCTCTTTTAAATTAAAGAACATAGGATTAAGAGTTAGTAAAACAAAACAAATGAAATGCAAAACACATCTGTACAATGTTGTCAAATTAAGATGCTGTTGGTAATAAGATCTCTGAAAGGGCAATTAAATCACTGGAACCAATAAATCCAGAAAACAGCTTCCATTCACTAGATTGTGAAAAGATTATGAAAATATTGCAGTAAACAGCCATTGAAAATGTCTGGAATAATACCAAGGGGGATATTAAACAACCATATTTTGAAGTTAATTAAATCATAAAGGAAAATTAAACTTGAAAATAATTAATACCTATCATTATTCCACAAACTGTGCAAAATGCTGGCCATATACTTTCTTACTTAATTCTCAAAATTACTTTAGGAGGCTGATGCTGTTATTCCTCATTTTAGAAACAGTATGTAAAGGTGCTTTAGAGTATAATGGGACTGCTTTGTTCAAGTCAGAGTGTGAGTAAGGGACACAGCCAGGAACTAAAACCAGGCTGCCTGATTCTAGTGTCTATACTTTCAACACTATCCTACAGAGAAGTATAATTAATGAAAAATATAAGGATACAGTAAAGTGAGCAAAAATGCATCACTCTTCTCTAATCTACAGACTGTTTCCACACTTCACCCTATATTCTGAAAAGAGTAAAATCTTATTGAATCTGATATTCTAAGTGATTTCCTTTAGCCTGTACTAGCACACACTGGAAGACAAGCCAACCTACTAAAGAAGTCAGACCACATATTTCTCTCCTCCCTGAGATAACTTCCAACACAAAGTGAGAACCACAGGTCGACTAACAGCTCCCTACACCAGCAACAGGTTATGCTGTGATTGGTACAGTGTATTCTAGATGGCCTGGGTATGCCTGGCTTCCTTCCATAGTAGTGCTTCCTTTTTTACCCAAGATGTATCCTTCCTCAAAGGGGCCAGAATATTCAAGCTTCCTACACCTTCTCATCATTAAAACTTGCTCTCCTGAAAGTACAGACTAAGTCATACTAACAGGCAATAAAATAATAGGCTTAAATTTTTAGTAAAAAAAAAAAAATTTTTTTTGAGTCAAATAAATAATTCCAAGGTAACAAAATAATCATACTCATGAACTGGTGACAGAAGTGTTTGGAGACTGGGGTAGGGGGTGCGGCATGGAATGAGGGTAGGGTAGGAAGGAAGTCAGAGAACTTTATAATACTTATAAAATCTATCTTCACAATTGCTTTGAACATGCAGCTCGCTCCAGTAGTACAGCTCCATAAAAGGGCTTAGGCAAAGAATTAGGACTGTAATAACATTTGTATAGACTTCTGAAAAGCATATACAAAGCTAAAGACTGAAATACTTGAATACAATCCTAATGGTCATATATATGCCAGTAAAAAAACCTTATATTTAGACAAGTGTTCAAGCATATTTGTTGAGTAGAAGAATGAAGACAAATTAAATCTTAGAGATATAATACTTCTGAGGACATTGCTAAACTGCAAGGAGCTGAAGGGGGATATCTGGTGCTCACAATTTCTCAAGCCTTCCTGACACACCCAGAGTTGCAGCAAACAAGAACTGACCCCTCGGTAGGGTACAGTGTCTCCCCAACAAGGACTCATTTTGAGGTGGAATTCACTGAAGTTCTGACAGATTTGGAGTCATTTCACTTTGTGTACATGTACAAACAGAATTAATGGCTCTGTAACTACCTTAAGTATGGGTGCTCATCCCTGGGCTCTTGCACTAGACACACACACACACATACATATATCTCACTCATAGATACCAGGAATCTACTTTGCCAGGAAAAAAAAAAAATAACAAGAAATAAAGTGGAGCTTGCATACAAACCTACTCAGAGCAATAAATAATGATGCACTAATACTGAGAACTACCAATAAAGAGCCGTTAGAACTCAACAACAATGCCAACATGTTTTGAGAGACAAATGATAAAATGCAAATCTGAAGTTGCCTATAAAAACAGAGTTAGAGAAAAATAAAATCTTTCAGACAAACTCTATTTTCCACATGTAAGAGAAGCAAAGAGCAAATGGATGGAAAGTAGATATCTCAGAAGTCTGTGAGACATGACAGCTATCTCAACATTAAAGCTGGAGTAGAAGCTATGATTTCAGGGGATGCTGAAAGAGTTGTGGAGTTGTGAAAGAATTTATAAAAATGCTAATACAACTGAATTTAGAAGCCTATGCGAATTTCAGAGGCAAAATATATTTGGATACTAACTTTTCACACAAATCCCTCATGATCCACCTATGATTGCTTTGAACTATTCTACAAGTAGGACTTTCTGATATTTTTCAGACTTGAGATCTTTGAAGTATTCCTTTGATTCTCCTAAGCTGAAGGAGGGTGAGGTGTTTTGAGGCCTTTAAACTCTCAGCAAGAAGTCCCAGCATACTTCAAAATTTTAGAAAGGGATTTGCATTATTATAACAAAGGGAGTTTTAAAAACAACTAATGGTTTTCAGACATTAATGGTTTTTAAGTAACTCCTATCGTTCGCGGTTGTGTGTGTGTATGTTGTGTGTATCTTCAAGTTGCTGATTGACACAGAAATCAAAGCCAGTTCTCCCAAGAACTTTAATACTTACCTGAAACAGAAGATTTGTAGAAGGGCACTGGATTAAGAGTTGGAGGTCAAGGTTCAAAGCTCATCTTTTCAAATAACCAACCATATAATCTGTATAAATTTGTATAGTAATCACAGTTCTCTGGATTGTACCCCTCCCCAGGAAAAGGGGCTGAACTGAGCAACTGAGCCATGGTTCTCAAACAGAGAACTTTCCCCCAAAGTACATTTGGAAAACTTGTGGGAGTGTTTCAGTTGACACCACGATGTCAGGTGAATTTGCCCTGGGATAAGCAGGGATACTAAATAGTCTGTAACGCACAGAACAGTTCTACATGATGAGTAATATTTCCACATCCTACAAGATTTTCAAATGCCCACCACACATTCACATAGGTGCAAACCTGTTTGCTTGTGATTATGCTTATCTAATTCAAGATATTCTGTTTTATATAATACTAATAATACACACCTACATGGGTGTCTGTGTGTTTGTCTGTATGTGCTTGTATCTGTATATATGTGTTGGGCATAGTTCTCTGATATAATTCTACATCTTTTCCTCTATTTTCTTGATTACATTATTTTAAAATGTACATCTTTTTTATTTTTTTTAAATTTATTTTAAAATGTACGTCTAGGGGCACCTGGGTAGTTCAGTGGATGAAGCATCTGCCTTTAGCTCAAGTTATGATCTCAGTGGCCTGGGATTGAGCACCGGGTCAGGCTCCCTGCTCACCAGGGAGTCCCTTTCTCCTTCTCCCTCTGCTCCTCCCCACAAATTGTACAGATGCTCTCTCTCTCAAGTATATAAAATCTTTAAAATCAATCAATCAACCAATCAAACATATGTCTAATGTCTGTATCACTTGTAAGTCTGCTTGTTTGTTTTTCTTTTGGTCCCACTGGTCAGTATGCCAGATAATTTTTTACTGAATATTGGACATTAGATTGAAAGTCTATAGAAACTCAGAATACGATTTTTTTCCAGAGAGGATTTATTTATTTCTAGATAACAGTCTTTCAGGGTCCCAACTGAAAGCATGAGGAAATCTAATTCTTGACTCCCAATTACCATGAGACTTCCCAAAGTCCTGCTTAGTTTCTCAGGCTATTGGCAGCCAGTTTGTGCTCAGCTTTTTAGCATCTTGCTATTCACTGTTCATGAGTAACCAATATCTTGAGGGGGAAGGAGGTAAGGGTATGTTCCCTTCTCTCCAGGATCTTGTCCCCTTCAATCTTGGCTCTGTTGGTGACCTGGGAAATGCTTTTAAACAGTTTCTTCTCATCACCTGGTTTTTGGTAGGAAATCTCAACAGCCACAATTTAGTCGGTCATAGCTGGAAATGAAACTCCAGCATGATTTCGAAATGCACTATATTTTTTTAGGAATGCAACTCCTATGGATATGAAGGATCACTACACTTTGTCTTGTTCTGAAATGTATTAAGATTGAAATTCACATTATCGATGACATAACTAGTACTTGAGTCACCAAGACAAAACATGTTTGCATCAGTCTGCATTACTATTAGTGTATTTGTGATGATTCTGTATGTATGTGTATAAATATTTAGTGTTTATTTCAAAATATTAAATAGAAAGAAAATTTTTCTTCCCTTAAATCCATAGTCCTCTACTGTAAATAGGTACCAGTATCTAAATACACTGTTTTATTTTCTGGCATAGTTGTCCCTCAGCGGCTATGAGTTCAAAAGGAGATGACATTTTAAACCCCCTCCTCCTACCCTATCTGGCCCCAGTTTCCATGCTTATTCAGATATAAAAATTCAGAGGTTCATTTAATGTTAATACTGACTCAGAACATTAAAAAGAATTCTCTTGAGAACTTCACCTGCATCTTCTCGCCTGAAAAAAAAGCAGGGCATCCCTAATTGTTTATGATAGCAAATATTAAAGACAGAGCCAGAGTGGCACATGCTCGCTCCATGTCCAAGGTTAGGATACAAGGACAAAGGTGCTGAGTTTTCTTGGGGGCTAAAAAGACTGGGCTTCAGACATTTGAACAGTACTAGGCTCATGAAAACCACTTACCAGAACAAGGATGTGCATAGTACACTCTTAGGAGCAAGAATTGAGGAGTGGATGTTCACTCAGGAGGCCAGAAAGTAGAGAAAACTATAGGGATAGAGGTCCAGGAGAAGGCTGAGGAACAATGGAGGGAAGGATTCTATTAAGACCACCAAATCATCCTTTGAGGAAAAGAGTCAGCATTTATATATCTGCCACAGTAAGGCCCTCAATGCCAGATTCTAATGGGATTCTAATGGCAACAACCAAGTAAGACCTTGCTCTTTTCTTCTAGTTCCTCCTCCCTGCCACTCGCAGAACCAGAAGCAACAGTTAAGAGGTGGATGGAAAAGCAGGACAAACTCAGTGATGAAACAGGCTATATGCCAACATCCCCTTTCCCCATGGCTGCGGGCTATGGAACCTAGGTTATACCTGAACTGGGCTTGGCAGGTACCGGGGTGAACACAAGAGGAGAAGCTTTAAACTATATAAAATGAATTTTTTAAAAATTTGGATTACATAGGATTATTTAATATCTAAAAAAGAAACTATTCTGTATTTCGAAGTGACTAAAAAGCTAGGAAATTTGCTACAGTGTCATTTAGAGCCTTGAAAGGGAGACTCAAGACTCACTATCTTTAGATATGGATCTAAAGATAGTGATAGGGAAAATAAAGTTATTTCCCCAAATGCATCCAACACAGCTTAGGATTTGCCTGATTATTTTGGAAAAGTGACGAATGTTAGTAAAGTCAGAATTCCTCATGTTATTCAATATATGAGAAAGAGTCAATAAGCTCGGGAATCAAAAGGATCTTGACTATACAAATAATTTTTAAATACTTTTTGAAAGTGTATTCATTTAAATAATCTCTACACCCAGCATGGGGTTCAAACTCACAACCCTGAGATCAAGAGTCACACGTTCCTCTGACTGAGCCAGCCAGGAGCTCCAATACAAATTATTTTTTTAAATAATTGATATAAGATAAATATAATATTCTAAGAATTAAAGTTTAAGCAGTTCATTAAATATTTATTTCTTGCCATATATTAAAAAATATGTAAGATGACTACATACACTTAAGAGTGTTCAGAAATTACAAGAACAGAAAAATAGCTTTAAAATCATAACTATAAGAGAATAGCTCTTATAATGCAGAGCAAAAAAGCAATTACAAGCTGAATGGTAAATTATCCCAACCTCTGAAGGAATTAGATTTGCCAATGGCAATCCTTTCATGATAAAACATAATCATTTCCTATACTTGGAGAGTCACGGATACATAAACATCATACTCATGATAAAATGCCCTCAAAATACCAGTCTTGCCACAAACACCCTACAGAAATTCCTACTGTATCTCTCAAGTAGGATGCAAGATAAACATTGGAATGATTTTTCTTGTACATTACCTAATAAAACTTTTAAATTCAAACATTCAGTGAAATGTAACTTTCATACTTAGTCAAGAATTCAAATACATCTATCTGTTTAACTGAATGATGACTCAAAGTGAAAACCCATCACAACATTCTTTAAAAATACAGTAAAGTGCCACGAGAAAGTAACTTACTATTCCACAGATTCAGTTATTCTCCAGACCTCATCACACCCCTTATATGCTCAAGGATACAGAGTGTATCACAGACACTATAAACATGGAAAACTCTGCAAGGTATTGTCACTAGGCTGGGACCACAGCAGCAACAGTGCACTAGTGCAGCTCTGCAGGAGACCAGATGTGCTGGTAATAAGACAGTGAAAATGTGAAATGGAAAAAAGTAAAGATATTTAAAGAGGAAAAAAGCCACTAACAATAATCAACTAATCTAAAACTGAAGTAAAAATAAATACATGAGCTCCAAACTTCTTAATAAACAGCAACAGCCCAAAACTTTGGGAAGATCACGAAAACCTCGGTACAAACAGATTCTATCAGCCACTGAAAATCCCATTACGCCTTTGTTTATTTGAGAGTTTTTTAAATTAATTGCATTTGAAAAATAATGGAATTTGTGCTTAATATGCTAACGTGAGCAGGGAATTAAAAATAATAGACGCATGAAGCTGGGGAAACTGACATGGTAATTATACTCCAAGAGCTTTGTGGTCTTTATTTCCAATATACTGCAGTTTCTATTTATATGATAACATGCAATGATTTAGAATCATAAACTTCATAAGCTGGAAGGAAACATAAAAATGAGCTGGAGATTTTACTTCAATCTTATTATTTTGTAAGAAAACTTAAGCCAAAAATGAGATTTTCTGTGTCACGTGATTAATGGCATTTATTCATTAATGTACTTTTTCATCACATATCCGATGGCCTACTAAGTTTAAGGCACTATCACAAAGAATTGAGAGAATACCAAGATGATAAAAACACAGCCCAATCATGCAAGACTTAGATACAAGAAGCAGAGATAAGACATTTTCCCACATAACTATTAATAACAATTGTTATACTGGGGTGCCCACGTGTTTCAGTAGGTTAAGCATCCAACTTTTGATTTTGGCTCAGGTCATGATCTCAGGGTCATGAGACTGAGTCCCACATTGGTCTCCATGCTCAGCACAGAGTCTGCTTAAGATGCTTTTCCTTTCCCACCCCCTCTGCCCCTCTCCCTACTCACGCACACTTTCTAAAATAGATAAATAAAAACCTTTTAAAATAAGAATAATAATAATTGCTGTATTATAAGATCAACTAGAATGTATACAGCATCTTTTTTTTTTTTAAAGATTTTATTTATTTATTTGACAGACAGAGATCACAAGTAGGCAGAGAGGCAGGCAGAGAGAGAGAGAGAGAAAGAGGGAAGCAGGCTTCCTGCAGAGCAGAGAGCCCGATGCGGGGCTCGATCCCAGGACCCTGAGATCATGACCCAAGCCGAAGGCAGCAGCCCAAACCACTGAGCCACCCAGGCGCCCCTGTATACAGCATCTTAAAGGGACTTAGAGTTATGGAGAAATCAGAAACAGGAGCAAAAACTTCAGAAAAGCCAATATATAATTGAGTGGTGAAAACTGGAAAAGCTAGGAGAGAAAAAGGGGAGCATGAGCAACGGGGAGAGCAGGCGTTTAATTTGGCTTAGTTTGGTTGCATCAACAAGATCCATAATAAAGCTGAGGAGTTAACCTGAGAGCATATCATGAAAAGTCTAGAGCACCTTGCAAAGATTATTTTGTCAAAAATGAGGACCCCCAGAAGACTGTCACGCACAGGAGAAACAGAATCTAAGGAACAGTGCTTTAACAAAATTAATCTAACAGCAGAATATCAGATGGTTTGGATGGTCAAGATCTGGAATGGAAGTTTACTGCAAAAGTCCAAATGAAATAATAGTGTATGATGAGGGTCCTCGTGTGATAATTTGGCTCCACCTGGCTAGAGTTCAATTCAGGAAAAGAGATGAAAGCCACAGTCGATACTACTGATTGCAAGAGGATCTTGAGGGGCACCTCAAGACCTGCGCTGAAATCAAGAGTTGGATGATTAGCTCATGATCTCAGGGTAGCAAGATGAAACCCTATACTGGGCTCCCGGCTCAGCATGGAGCCTGCTTAAGATTCTCTTTCTCTTGGAAAGAAGGAAGGGAGGAAGGGAGGAAGGGAAGAAAAAGAGAGAAAGAAAGGATCTATGAGAGAAAAAGTGGGTCTGTGAGAGAAGAGGAGGATTCTAATCTGGAATACACCCAGAGCAGAGTCTCTTATCTGAACTCAGATGTTTGGTATCTAAAGCTCAAGTTGTCTTTTCCCTGTATCACACTGTCTTTCCTAAAAGTTAATTAGGAAATAATTCATTGCTTAATAGTTAACCATAATCAATTTGTCCTCTAGTTCTATTAGAAATTAGATCTTGCATCTCTTTCATGGTCTTTGATAACAGTAACTTTTATATTTTTATTTAGTAACAATAATTTCATTTTACTAACAAAAATAATCTTAATATTACTTTTATATAAGAACAAATATTTATACAGTGCTTCTAATGTCCCATATATTGTTCTAGGTACTTTAATTTTCATAGCATTCTAGTACTATCTCCATTTCACAGACCAACACAGTGAGGCCCAAGGAGATTAAATACTCTACCTAAGGACATACAGCGAGTACCTGGGAGAGTTGGGTGCATGACCTGAGGCAGTCTGGATTCATACTCCATGCTTTCAACCATTGCATATACCACCTTTCAGAGCCAAACACCTCCTCATTACCTCCAGCTAATCTAGCCCTTCCTAACTTTCCTAATAGCCTGAGGAGGTTGTGATGTTGCTCTTTCCTCCAGCTAAAATGCAGAAAAACTTAACTAGAATTTTCTCTCTTCTCTCCCTTCCACCTTCCACTTCCACTCCCTCCCTTTCCTCCTCTTCCCCTCTCAAGAGTCCATCTCTTCTGGGGTTTTTTGTTTTGTTTTGTTTTGTTTTGTTTTTTAAATAGGCTCACACCCAGCAGGGAGCCCAACAAGGGGCTTGGACTTACGACCCTGAATTGAGACCTGAGCTGAAATCAAGAGTTGGATACTGTGACTGAGCCACTCAGGCACCCCCAGAGTCCATCTCTTCTAATGCTGCACACAGAATCAGAGCTTTCCTCAGACTTGAGCCCAGCACAGATTTACAAAGTGATTTCTCACTGGCTTGCTCATCACTGGCTTACCTCCTCCCGCCCTTTTTTTTCTTTTCAAATTGCACATGGGAAAGAAGTAGAGTAATGAAGGCCTAAAAGAATATAGTGAGGTTTCTATACACCATACTTTTAACTTCATCATCTTCCAATATTCAAAAGATCTCTACTTAAAAGTGACGCTGTCACATGCTTTTTATTAATTCCTTACCAACTTTGGAGTGAGTGCTATATATATAAATTTTATCATTCTCCGTTGTGGTTTTTATACTGCGGGTGGGCCTACTGAACATTAACAAAGACATATTAATAAAAATCTATTAACAAAGACATATTATTTAAAAATCTATTGAAAACCATATTGACATGATTGACTATGGATTATTCAATTTACATACTGTATATGTCAGGTAGTACCTTAAATCATCTCTAGAGCTGGCTATAATTCCTTAATGGAGAAGAGCCTGATCTTCCAGGGACAGGAGTAATTGTTTTTCTACCTTTCAAATCTCCATGCTACAACAGGAGATAAATTGAACTTTTGGAACAAGTAGCCCATAACAGACTTATCAGTGATTGAGCCCTATTTCTAGGTTTTCTCCTATATAGCACAAGCTCATACTTCTTACATCAGTACAGTGACACATGATTAATAGTGTGAGCAATCTGCTATCTGTTATTTCTAATCTCCCTTTTCTCCTGAAAAGGTTCCCTTAGCTATCTTGCAGTGTTTTCCTTAGGTACCAAGGTTTAAGAAGTCGCAGTGATAGATTACATTTGTAAATACTGTAAAGTATGAAAACCCATCCATGATATAATTATAATATCTCATGGGGGAGTGGAGATAAATGAGAGAGAACATCATCCTGAATCCCTTGCCTGATGACAGATTCACTGACTACAGATCATCTACAACATAGACCCACAAAGCTTTATAATTAGCAGTTTAAAGCACTTTATATTCACTAATTATGTAATCCAATCACCTCCCTATGGAAAATATTTAATAACTTGCTGACCTTAACATAAGAAGATTGCCCTGCTGAGCTCTATCCGTCTCCTCCAGTGCATCCCCATGAGTTGTTTAGTTAGCAGCAGAAAAGAGGTTGATCCTCTCTTTTTTCACCCAAGGCCCCTGTGACCAGCAACAGCACCCTCACTGGTTTATGAGAGGGAGGACTACAGAAATAAGGCCAGGACAATGGGCAGCCTTAAGAAAGGAGACAATGCAATTGGTTTCATTAGTTCTATGCACTAATCAGCTTAGGTACTACCACAAAAGACAAATGTGGATGCTTTTCTGCATAAATAAAGCTATAAAATCTGAATTATACTTTTAAAAATCTGGCTAAAAGTCATGTGCCTGCTAATCTCACCTTCTCAAACTTTTCTAGCATTGACTGAATATGACAAATTATAACTGGCACTAATTAATAAACATGGAGGAAACCAATCCCCTGGCAGTTGATTAAAGTTCACAGACATTGATTAAATGGTAGATACATGCAGGATGAGAAAAGAGAAGGAAAGAAAGTCCACAGTCACAAACGAAGTGGGGACAGGAACAATAAACTCAGAGAAGAGTGGAGACGAAACTGCAAATGTAATAAGAGAAATATTGGTAGATACACTTAGAGAGAAAAATAAGAAAATTATTTTAAGCTACATCTTGTAAAAAATAGTTTAAACCCTAGAAAACTCTGTATAGGTAGCATGATCCTATCACCTAGACTTTTACAAGAAAAAGGAGACATTATTAGTAGATATCTATATCTTTCTATATATATCTATATCTTATCTATATCTATATCTTTATGGTATCTTTATAGATACCATATATATATCTGTATGTATATATACATCCTATTAGTTCTGTTTCTCTGGAGAACCCTAATACAATAGTAAATCATGTCTGAAGTCATTTTTATAAGGTTATTCCTTCTATAAAGGACTTCTTTTCTCCTGTGGTGGAAGAAACCTTCATTAAAGGTTGCTATGACTTGTCCAAGATAACTAAAGCCTTGAATTCAGCTGAACATGGGACATAGAGAAAAACAGATAAAGACAGATTCCCAAGTTTTAAATTCTTACATATCACACTTTCTCCTTGGATACTAAAGTGTTTAATTTCATCAATAAGAACAAACAACTAATGCAAAAGCAACTTCTACACCCTCTGTTTTTATCCTTGTTGTACCCCCATTAGGTGTCAGAAGGCAGGTAAGAGGCAGATAATTAAAACAGGGGCAGAATTGGGGCATGGGTCACCCCAGGAGTGTAATAACCTAAAAGGATGAGAAGAATTAGGGAATGTAGAGAAGTCAAATTCATAATGATGAAGGTTAAGTTAAAGGAAGTTAAAGGAAGGCCACACCTCCTCAATGGGGAGCCTGCTCTCTGTCAAATTCATAATGATGAAGGTTAAGTTAAAGGAAGTTAAAGGAAGGCCACACCTCCTCAATGGGGAGCCTGCTCTCTGTCTCCTTCTGTCTGCTGATTTGATTTGTGCTTGCGTGCTTGCGCTCATGCGCGTGCTCTCTCTCTCTCGCATGCGTGCCCTCTCTCTCTCTATGTGTCAGGTAAATACATAAGCCAGCATGAACAGCCATGAGTTAGCATGCAGGCCAGCTCCTTAAGGAGGCCTGGGCTAGAAGAATGGTTCTCATGTGTAGGAAAATTTGGTGGATATAGAGTATAAGTTTGCAGGAGACTAGAAACTCTTCCTCAGGGGCACTTAGATGGCTCAGTCAGTTAAGTGTCTGCTTTAGGCTCAGGTCATGATGCCAGGGTCCTGGGATCAAGACCCACGTTGGGCTCCCTCCTCAATGGGGAGCCTGCTCTCTGTCTCCCTCTGTCTGCTGATTTGATTTGTGCTTGCGTGCTTGCGCTCATGCGCGTGCTCTCTCTCTCTCGCATGCGTGCCCTCTCTCTCTCTATGTGTCAGGTAAATACATAAGAATCTTAGGGAAAAAAAGAGAAAGACAAGAAACTCTTCCTCATCTTCTTACACAAGGAATTTCCTGCAATCTAGCTTCCAGAGACTGGGAGATAACAGAACTCAGTACTCAAGAGCCTGGGAATTAATTGGTTGTGGGTACAAATTCTGGTTCTGCACCTTTCTGTGCGATCTTGACTAAGTGGTTTATTCTCCATCAAGCTCAATTCCCTTATACAGAAAATGGGTATACTACTATTAGTTGTCATTTGTCTCTTTCAAGGAAAGCATTGCCTGATCTTTAAAAGCCCGGTATTCCTGGATGGATGAGGAGAAATGGATGTCACTTAGAGTCACTAACTCCACAGGTCTGCTGGAGTACTAGTGGGTTTGAGTATGGAGGAAGAAGGAACTAAAAGGGAGGAAAAAGATTTAGAAAAAAGATACATAAAACAATTGAGAGAAGAATACTAATTTCATCTATTACTAACAAGCAGTTTTCCTTGGATCCAGCCCTATTTGCCAAAACACACTGTGGGCAATAAACACTAACCAACTGACTTGGGTACAAACATTTTGTGAACAAAAATCCTTTCTAGAGTTAAGAACAATGTTTCTGATGGAACAAATAAACCTAATGGTGAACTGCTGACCCTTGGCCTTCATGCCTGGACCTCATTCACATAGTACTACAACTGAAATAACCCAACACTTTAATGCAGTAGACCATCCTCATGAAAGACACAGAGCCATGTTTTCTTGTTTGCAGGACTAGAGTTCTGTATTATTTCAGGACATCCTCCTTCCTAGAGAGTATTTTCAAATTATCATAATTGTATTTTAGCATGTGCCAGCAAGCATGACAACCTTTAAAATCAATTTGCACTCTTTAGTTCTTAATAAAGATTTTTATTTACAGTAATACCCTTCAAATTTTTGGCACACTCACCCCCTTATTGAAAGGCCAATCTGAATCTATTATTTTATGACTATAAGTGGTTTCATTTCCCTGAAGTGGAATGCCGCGTGCTTTAAATGTACAGTTGAACATGCAAAGCACTTAGAAAATTTAATTTAAAAGCCTTAGGTAAATGGTCTCTGAAATGAGCTATTTGTATCCTGAACTGTCATTAAAGACAACCTGTCAGAAGTTCATCCAATATTTCATTTTATATTATAAGTTCCATTATATTTTCATAACAAACTGATAAGCACTGCTAATGTCACTTCCCTTTCAAAAGTGTACCTAAGCCACAAGTAGTTTTCCACTTAAGAAGTCTTACTCAAAGGTAGATTTTCGATCAGTGTCTATCACAGAAGCCAGGTCTGTCTATGAACCTAATTGCAAAAGTAACAGAAGATTTATCCTACCAGGTAAGAACTGTGGTCCATCCTGTTTAATATTCAGTCACTGATAATGAAGCCAAATAATGAGTAATTCAGAAACGCCTGGCTTAGCTGTTCTAACAATGCTCACCAGAGACCTGAGCTAAATAAATTGCCCACTAGGTAAATTTTTAATTTCATTTTATTGGCCCTGTATCTTCCTTATTATAATTTCAAGGACTGCCCGTAGTACTAACATGTAATTTGGCAA
The DNA here is from genome assembly GCF_009829155.1 of Mustela erminea. NCBI lineage: Eukaryota > Metazoa > Chordata > Mammalia > Carnivora > Mustelidae > Mustela > Mustela erminea. The sequence goes on along the minus strand of NC_045617.1, from coordinate 103,931,346 downwards.
ATGAGTCCATATTCACCTATCCAATTCCTTAATCATACTCTATCCACCACTGTCTATCATGGTTATATTTTAAAGTGAAATTACCTACTGGTAATTAATTGAAATAACCTATGGTTAAATTAATTATTACTTGTCTAATCAGCCACTACACTAATTTAAACTTTTAAAAGATAAGTAAAATAATCTAAAGAAGGTGTATATTCTATCCTCATATAAATCTTATACAAACTTCTTTTAAAACCTAAAAGAAATACAGTACTTATATTATCTCTATCAGTAGTATGGACGTTAGAGTATAGAAAATCTAGTCATCCATTTGGGTGCAAAGAAAGCTAAAAGCTATGTCAGCCCAAACAAAATAACCTCTCTAGCCATACTTGGACATAAGGACTCAAAGAAAGGATTCATTGTTCATCGTCATGGGGAAAACAAATGGGTTTTCTGAAGACAATGATTTCCTGGGAAATCTATGTCCATAAACAATCCACCTACTTGGAAGCTGGCATGTGGATTCTACATACTTTTTTTAAAAATTATTTTTATTAACATATAATGTATTATTTGCCCCAGGGGTACAGATCTGTGAATCAACCAGCTTACACATTCCACAGCACTCACCACAGCCCATACCCACCCCAATGTCCATAACCCAACCACCCTATTCCTACACCCCCCATACCCCAGCAATGATCTCTCTGATATGAGGAATTTGAGAGGCAGGGTGGGGGACTGTAGGGAGTAGGGAAGGAAAAAATGAAACAAGATGGGTTCTGGAGGGAGACAAACCATAAGAGACTCTTAATCTATGCACTTCTTAATAAAAATCTAAACAAGAGCATTTGCAATGGCTGTTATAAGAAAATCACTACTGGGCTCACAGTCATAGATATTCCCAAGTACATAAGAAGCCTAACCTGGCTCTCTGTGGTATTTAAGCAAATACACTAAAATATAAAGTATCTTTTTACCTGAAACTTGAATGGGATGGAAATTTTATTTTCCTGGATTTATTCTGACTGCATTTTAAAATTTCTGACATAAAAGTTATTATGAAAATAAGAGAGAGGGGAAAGATTTTAAAAAAAAAAAAGGACTGAGGGGCGCCTGGGTGGCTCAGTGGGTTAAAGCCTCTGCCTTCGGCTCAGGTCATGATCCCAGGGTCCTGGGATCGAGCCCTGCATCGGGCTGTCTGCTCCGCGGGGAGCCTGCTTCCTCCTCTCTCTCTGCCTGCCTCTCTGCCTACTTGTGACCTGTCTGTCAAATAAATAAATAACATATTTTAAAAATGAAGTAAAATAAATGTAAAAAGGAGTGATATGGTGGTTAAATATAGAATAGTGGTTATAGAATATCTATAACCACTAGATATAGAATAGTAGTTAAATGAAAAGCTGTATCATTGTCAAACACAAAATGGAGAGTTTGAATCAGATCAACTTCCAAAAGTGCCTTTTCTAAAGGTGAAAATATCTGTGTGAATATGTGTATACATATACATACATGTGTAATGTGTAAACATACATATGTCATATATATTAAAATATTTTAAAACATTATTATGGCTAGATCCCTATTATGAAACTTCAGAAAATTAATGTTAATGATAAAGAATAAATACATAAAACAGATCATATAGCCTCCCACCTAAAACAGGAATTCTATGATTTCAATAACCACTACCTTTTCTTCATACTGACACCTAATTGAAAACAAAAGAGACTCTAAGAAGGATCTAAATATCATATAGAACTTAGTATTTTTAAGCTCTATTTGTAGCAATGCCACCAGTTAGGATTTGTAGGCTGCCTTTTCAAAGCACTTTCATTTATTTTCTCATTTTTCTTTCCAACATTCCTGTGATAATTTTAGAGAATAAGGTTAAATTTTGTTTTTTATAAATGGAAAAATAAGACAGACATTTAAGTGATTTATCCAATCATAACCAACTAGTGCAAGATAAGAGTTAGATTTGGCTTCCAATTTATAGTGCAGTGCTCTATTTTATAAATGGTAATAAAAACTTGATATTTCTCTATGGATTATCATGCAATTAACTATATATAATTCTTACAGCATTAGTTGAAATGTTTATCTGAAGTGTCCTGAACAAGTTCATATACCATTAAGTGGATGAGATAAGACCTAAGTTGATATCTTCTCATTTTAAAACTAATGCTCAATTATTCCAGAAAGTATTTTATCTCCATGGTTGAATTAGGCCCAATATACTACTGCTTCTCTTTTGTACTTTTAATTCTACCTCTTCCAAGTGAGTCAGACTATTTTATAAATAGAGATGGAATACTGCATAGTGGTTAAAAATGTGGGCACTATAACCAGATGGATTCAGTTACTAACTGTATCCCCGGTTTAACAATTTATTTGTACCTTGGTTTTCTCATCTACAAGTAATGATGATTTTACTACCTACCTCATAGTGTTGTTGATATAAATAAGTAGCTAAGAATAGTTTCTGGCATATATAAAGTTCTTGATAAACTAGTTACATCAAACCAGTCATCTCTGGGTAAATACTGGGAGGCAATAACAATGCATGCCGCATACAGCCATTGCTTATGCCCATATCAGGTATGATGGTAGAGGAAAGATAGCTATAGATTGCCCTCAAGAAGCAGTTCACTTCTCCCTTTCTTGCTATTTAATGAAATCATGAGTAACGGTTTTTAGAGAAGATTCCCAACATTCCCTCAAGATAAACTATATTCTTAGTAACTGGAAGAATGCACTCAATTTAGAAGTATACTGTATCCACTCCTAAGTCAGAGCAAGAATTTTGATAACTCACCATAGAGACACTGGTGAAACATTAATTAGGGTGAAAAACTTGCAATCTGCCAGATGTCATGTATGATCAAAATTCAGAACTGGCATCAAACACTAAAAGCCTATACCATTCATTTGAGTGGTTTGGTACTTTGTTTCTCTTAACCACAAGAGATACAGGAGATAAGAATGTTTAAGAAACATTCTATGTTAATAATATTTAACAATAATATTAATAATAATATTTAATTAATATTTTATTATATAAATATAATATTTATATAATCTAATATTTATTTAATATAATATTTAAATATAATACAATATTTGTATAATATAAAATATTAATGTTTTATTAATATTTAATAAAAATAATTAACATTCTATGTTAATAATAGCAAAGGATGGATGCAATCAAAATAGTGGATTGACTGATTAGTTTTTAGATTGCAAAAATGCAGTTACAGCTATAGCTGTTACTAAATCGCACTACTAAACATCCAAAACTGAAGTTTACAAATACAACTGCTACACACTTGCCTCTATTAATTTAATTATGTCTTTTTTTTTATTTCACAGGTTTTCCTAATAACATAATGATCAGAAGGAAAAGAAATGACAAAAGTTGGCAAGAATATGGAGAAAAGGAACCCCTGTACATTGTTGATGGGAATGTAAATTGGCACAGCCACTGTGGAACACAGTATGAAGGTTCCTCGAAGGATTAAAGATAGAAATATCATACGATCCAATCATTCCACTACTGGGTATTTACACAAAGAAAACAAGAACACTAATTCAAAAAGATATATGCACCCCCATGTTTACTGTACCATTATTTATAAAAGCCAAGATATGGAAGCAACATTAAGGGTCAACTGATGATGGATAAGAAATATGTGGTGGGACGCCTGGGTGGCTCAGTTGGTTGGACGACTGCCTTCGGCTCAGGTCATGATCCCGGAATCCCGGGATCGAGTCCCGCATCAGGCGCCCAGCTCCATGGGGAGTCTGCTTCTCCCTCTGACTTTCTCCTCACTCATGCTCTTTCTCACTGTCTCTCTCTCAAATAAATAAATTAAAAAAAAAAAAAAGAAATATGTGGTATACACACACACACACACACACACACAGGAATAATACGCAGCCATAAAAAGGATGAAGTCTTGTCCAATGGAAAAAAGACAGCCTCTTCAATAAATGGTGTTGGGAAAATTGGACAGCCACATGCAGAAAAATGAAATTGGACCATTTCCTTACACCACACACGAAAATACACTCAAAATGGATGAAGGACCTCAATGTAAGAAAGGAATCCATCAAAATCCTTGAGGAGAACAAAGGCAGCAACCTCTTCGACCTCAGCCACAGCAACATCTTCCTAGGAACATCACCAAAGGCAAGGGAAGCAAGGGCAAAAATGAACTATTGGGATTTCATCAAGATCAAAAGCTTTTGCACAGCAAAGGAAACAGTTAACAAAATCAAAAGGCAACTGACAGAATGGGAGAAGATATTTGCAAATGACATATCAGATAAAGGACTAGTGTCCAAAATCTATAAAGAACTTAGCAAACTCAACACCCAAAGAACAAATAATCCAATCAAGAAATGGGCAGAGGACCTGAACAGACATTTCTGCAAAGAAGACATCCAGATGGCCAACAGACACATGAAAAAGTGCTCCATATCACTCGGCATCAGGGAAATACAAAACAAAACCACAATGAGATATCACCTCACATCAGTCAGAATGGCTAAAATCAACAAGTCAGGAAATGACAGATGCTGGTGAGGATGCGGAGAAAGGGGAACCCTCCTACACTTTTGGTGGGAATGCAAGCTGGTGCAACCACTCTGGAAAACAGCATGGAGGTTCCTCAAAATGCTGAAAATAGAACTGCCCTATGACCCAGCAACTGCACTACTGGGTATTTACCCTAAAGATACAAATGTAGTGATCCAAAGGGGCACATGCACCCGAATGTTTATAGCACCAATGTCCACAATAGCCAAACTATGGAAAGAACCTAGATGTCCATCAACAGATGAATGGATCAAGAAGATGTGGTATATATACACAATGGAATACTATGCAGCCATCAAAAGAAATGAAATCTTGGCATTTGCGACAATATGGATGGAAGTAGAGTGTATCATGCTTAGCGAAATAAGTCAAGCAGAGAAAGACAACTATCATATGATCTCCCTGATATGAGGAAGTGGTGATGCAACATGGGGGCTTAAGTGGGTAGGAGAAGAACCAATGAAACAAGATGGGATTGGGAGGGAGACAAACCATAAGTGACTCTTAATCTCACAAAACAAACTGAGGGTTGCTGGGGGGAGGGGGGTTGGGAGAAGGAGGGGTGGGGTTATGGACATTGGGGAGGGTATGTGCTTTGGTAGTGCTGTGAAGTGTGTAAACCTGGCGATTCACAGACCTGTACCCCTGGGGATAAAAATATATGTTTATAAAAAATAAAAATGAAGTCTTGTCATTTGTGATAATATGGAGAGACTCAGAAGGTATTATATGCAAAGTGAAATAAATAACACTAAGAAAGAAAAATACCATATGATTTCACTTATGTGTGGAATCTTTAAAAGAAAAAAAAAGCACAAACAAACAAACATAAACCAGAATCAGACTTATAAATAGAGTGCAAACTAATGGCTACAGAGGGCAGGGTGATAAGGGATTGGGCAAAATGGGTGGGGGAGAGTGGGAGATACAGGCTTCTAGTCACAGAATGAGTGTATCATGGGAATGAAAGGAACAGCACAAGGAATACAGTCAATGATACTGTAATAGTGCTATACAGTGACAGATGATAGCTACATTGTGGTGAGCACAGCCCACTGTACAGAGAAGTTGAATCACTATGCTGTTGCTGTATAGCTGAAAGTAACATTGTGTGTCAACTACACTAAAAAAATTATTATTATTTCAGGGAAACAGAACAGTCTGTATAGGATTAAATGATAAAAGAGAAATGATAGGTACTTACTTAGAAGGCATTATAAAAAACAGATAAAACCAAAAGAAACCCCAGATAAACAAATGGTAAAAATGGCTAGAGTATATTTTTTTAAGATTTTATTTATTTATTTATTTGAAAGAGAAAACACAAGTGGGAGAGGGAGAGAGAGGGAGAGAGAGAGGCGTGGTGTAGGGCTCCAACCCAGGACACTGAGATTATGACCTGAGCCGAAACCAAGAGTTGGATGCATAACTGACTGCACCACCCAGACACCCCTAGAGTATTTCTGCCAGAACTGAATTTGTTGTCATAGAAGAAAGAGAAAGAATGAAAGAAAAAAGAGAGAGAAGAAAGGAAAGGAAAGGAACAAGAGAAAAAGAGAGGAAAAGGGGGTAGATAGGTGAAAGAAAATATCAGCCCCTGTATTCTATTTTCTAATACTAATATATTTAGCTATTAATTCATTACATCTACTCATTTGAAATACAGACAGTAGAAGATTAACTTATAGTAAGCCCATAAAATGGAACATTAACATTACTATAATGGTTTTAGAATACATCTAATGATATTTTTTAATTTATTTTTAATTGAAGTATAGTTGACATATATTGGTTTAGTGTGCACAACCAAGAGATTCAACAATTATATACATTACATAATGCTCACCATGATAAGTAGTTACCAACAGTAATCACACAAATTTATTATAATATTATTGGCTATATTCCTTATGCTGTACATTCTATCCACATGACTTCTTTTATAACTCGAAGTTTGGACCTTGTAATTCCCTTCACCCATTTTGTCTATCCCCCCATCACCTTCCCCTCCAGCAACCACTAGTTTGTTCTCTGCATTTGTGAGGCTCTTTCTTTTTTTTTTTTTTTTTTTTTCTCCTTTGGTTTTGTTCATTGGTTTCATTTTTTTAGATTCCATGTAAGTGGGATCATATGGTATCTGGCTTTCTCTATCTGATTTATTTCACTTAGCATGATACCCTCCAACAGATTCTCTATTGTCACTGATGGCAAGATCTCGTTCTTTTTTATGGTTGAGTAGTATTCCACTGTGTATATATACCACATCTTCTTTATCCATTCATCTATGGATGGACACTTAGGTTGCTTTGAGATCTTGGCTACTGTAAATAATTCTGCAATAAACATAGGAGTGCTTATCTTTTCAAATTCATGTTTTCATTTTCTTTGGGCAAATATCTAGAAGTAAAATTACTGGATCATATGCTATTTCTATTTTCATTTTTTTGAGGAACATCCACAATGTCTTCTACAGTGGATGCACCAATTAACATTCACAAACCATAGTGCACAAAGGTTCCCTTTCCTCCATATCCCCACCAACACTTGTTACATTTTTTTTATACTAGCCATTCTCACTGGTGTGAGGTGGTATGTTTTTGTGTTTGGATATGCAATTCCTTGATGATGGTATTTTATTTTATTTTATTTTATTAGGTATTTTATTCTTTTTGATATAATTGTAAATGGGATTGTTTCCTTATTTCTCCTTCTGATAATTCATTATTAGTTTGTAAATTGCAACAATTTTCTGTATATTGATTTTTTATCCTATGACTCTATTGAATTCATTTATTAGTTTTAATAGTATTTTGATGGGGTATTTAGAGTTTTCCATATATAGTATTATGTCATCTATAAAGAGGAACAATTTTACTATTTCCTTGTATTTCTCTTCCCTGTCTGATTGCTATAGTAGATTTTCCAGTACTGAGTTGAATAACACTGGCAAGAATAGACAGCCTGATTTTAGGGAAAAACTTTCAGCCTTTCACCACTGAGTGTGTCTGCTGTGTGTTTATCACCTATGGCCTTTATTACCTTGATGTATGTTCACTGTATATCCACTTTGTTAACTGGTTTTATTATGAATGGAGGCTGGATTTTGTCAAGTCCTTTTTCTGCACCCTTTGAGATAACATAATTTTAATCCTTCATTTTATCAATGTAGTATATCCCATAGATTAATTCATAAATATTGATCCATCCTTGCATTCCTGAAATAAATACCACTTAATTGTGCTGAATGACCTTTTTGATGTATTGTTGAATTCAGTTTGCTAATATTTTGTTGAGGTTTTTGCATCTATGTTCATCAGGGCTATTGATCTACTTTTTTTTTTTTTTTTTTTTGGTAGTGTCTATGTCTGGTTTTGCTCTCAGGATAATCCTGATCTTGTAAAATTGATTTGGAAGTTTTCTTTCCTCTTCTGTTTTTTTTCAGAATAGTTGAAAATGATGTGTATTAACTCTTCTTTAAATTTTTGGTAGAATTCACCTGAGAAGCCATCTGGTCCTAGATTTTTGTTTGTTTAGAATTTTTTAACTACTAATTCCATTTCATTACTAATAATCAGTCTGCTGGAATTTCCTATTTCTTTTTATTCCATCTTGGAAGACTGCATCTTTCTAGGAATTTATCCATTTCTTCTAGGTTGTCCAACTCATTATTGTGTAATTTTTTGTAGTAGACTCTTAAAAACATTTGTATTTCTGTGGTGTCAATTATAATCTCTTAAATACCTGATTTTGAGACCTGTCTTTTTCTTGATGAGTATGGCTGTAGGTTTACTTATTTTATTATCTTTTCCAAGAATCAGTTTTAATTTCACTGATCTTTCGTATTGCTTTTTTTAGTCGCTATTTCATTTATTTCCACCCTGACCTCTAATAACTTTTTTTTTAAGATTTTATTTATTTGTCAGAGAGAGAGAGGGAGAGAGAGCAAGCACAGGCAGACAGAATGGCAGGCAGAGGCAGAGGGAGAAGCAGGCTCCCCGCCGAGCAAGAAGCCCAATGTGGGACTCGATCCCAGGATGCTGGGACCATGACCGGAGCCGAAGGCAGCTGCTTAACCAACTGAGCCACCCAAGCATCCCCACCCTGATCTTTATTATTTCCTTCCTTCTACCAACTTTAGGCTTTGTTTGTTCTTCTTTTTCTAGCTCTTTAGATGTAAGGTTAGATTATTTATTTGAGATTTTTCTTGTTTCTTGAGTTAAGCTGTATCACCATGAGCTTCATTTTAGAGCTGCTTTCCTGTATCCTGAAGATTTTAAAATGTGTTTCAATTCTCATTTGTCTCAAGGTATTTTTTTATTTCTTCTTTGATTAAAGTCAAATTTACCCATTGGTTTTTAGTAGCATACTGTTTAACCTCCATGTGTTTGTGTTTTTTTCCCTTGTATTTAGTTTCCAGTTTCCTATATTTGTGGTCAGAACAGATGCTTAATATATTTTTAATCTTCTTAAATTTATTGAGACTGGTTTTATGGCCAAACATTTTTTTTATCCTGGAGAATGTTCTATGTGCACGTGAAAGAAAAATGTGTATTCTACTGTTTTTGCATGATGTTTATATATATATACACACACAAACATATATTTATATATTTATATATTATTAAAATATTTTTGTTACTATAACATGACGCAATTATATTAATTGTATGATTAATTGCATTATTATAAATATAAAAATATTTTTATATTTATATATTAAATATTATAGCTGTTTATATTTGTATATATTGGCTAAATACATCTGGCCTAATGTGTCATTCAAAGCCACTATTTCCTTATAAATTTCTGTCTGGATGATCTACCCATTGATGTAAGTGGGGTGTTAAATTCCCCTACCATTATTGTATTACTGTCAATTTCTTCCTTTATGTTTGTTAATATTTGTTTTATATGTTTAGGTGGCCCTATGTTGGGTGCATAGATATTTAAAATTGTTATATTTTCTTATTGGATTGTTGGGTGCATAGATATTTAAAATTGTTATATCTTCTTATTGGATTGATCCCTTTTCATTATGTAATGCTTTTTTCTTTTTTCCCTCTTGTTATAGTCTTTGTTTTAAAGTTTATTTTGCCTGATATAAGTATTGCTATCCCAGTGGTTTGCTTTTTGGTTTGGGTTTTGATGATATATCTTTTTCCATCCTTTACTTTAAGTCTGCATGTGTCTTTAAATCTGAAATGAGTCTCTTGTAGGCAGCACAGAGATGGGTCTTATTTTTTTTAGCCATTCACCACTCCTATATCTTTGTATTGGGAGAATTTAGTCCATTTACATTTAAAGTAAATGTTGATAGATATGTACAGTTGCCATCTTGTTAATTATTTCCTGGTTGTTTTTGTAGTTCTCTGTTCCTTTTTTTTTCTCTTGCTCTCACCCTTGTGATTTGATGACTTTTGGTGTTATGCTTCAATTACTTCTCTTTATTTTTTGTTTACCTCTAATGGGTTTTGATTTGTGGTTACCACTGGGTTCATATGTAACATTTTATGTGTATAGTAGTCTATATTAGGTTGATGGGCACTTAAGTTCTAATACATATTAAAAGCACTAAAATTTTACTCCCCCCCAACCTTATATGAATATATTCACATTTTTACCTATTTTATTTTGTGTATCCCTTGATATATCTGTAGATACAACCGATTTTACTACTTTTGTGTTTTAACCTCCATATTGGCTTTATTATAAATGATTAATCTACTGTCATTACTATGTATTTTATTTTTACATGTGAAATTTTTTCCTTTCATAACATTCTTACTTTCAGTCATGGCCTTTTCTTTCCACTTAAAGAAGTCTCTTTAACATTTCTTGTAAGGCCACTTTAATGGTAATAAGCTCCTTCAGCTTTTGTTTTTCTGGAAAAGTCTTTGTCTCTCCCTTTCAGAATGATAACCTTACTGGGTAGAGTATTTTTGTAGCAGTTTTTTCTTTCAGCATTCTGAATATATCATGTCCCTCCCTTCTGGTCTATAAAATTTCTGCTAAAAAATCAGCTAATAGCCTTAAGGGATTTCCTTTGAATCTAATGGTTTTCTTTTCTCTTCCTGCTTTTAAAATTCTCCCTTTATCATTACTTTTTGCCTTTTAATTATTATGTACCTTGGTGTGGGCTTTTTTTTGGTTTATCTTGTTAGGGGCTCTCTGTGATTCCTGAATCTTGGTATCTGTTTCCTTCTAGATTAGGGAAGTTCTCAGCTATTATTTCTTCATGCAATTTTTCTGCCCTCTTCTCTTACTCTTCTCCTTCTGGAATCCTTATGATGAGAATGTTTTTATGCTTGATGATGTCACAGAGTTCCCTTAACCTATTCTCATTTTTTTTTTCTTTTTGGTGTTCAGCTTAATTTCTTTCCACAGCCCTGTCTTCCAGATTGCCAATCCCTTCCACATCCTCTAATTTGCTGTTGATTCCCTATAGTGTATTTTTCATTTCAGTTAATATATTTTTCATCTGATTCTTTTTTTATATTTTCTATCTCTTTGTTGAAGTTTTCATAGAGAACTCTTCTCTGAAGTCTGATGAATATCTTTATGATGGTTACTTTGAACTCCTTATTGGTAGATGTCTTATCTTCATTTCAGTTACTTTTTTTTTTTCTCTAAGTTTTTTTTTTTTTTTTTTCCATTTGGAACATATTCCTCTGTTTCCTCATTTTTTCTGATGCTCCATGTTTTGTTTTTTTTTTTCCTATATATTAGGCAATCAACATCTCCTGCTCTTGAAAGTAACTGCCTTATGTAGAAGGCATCCTGTAGGGCTCATAGGACAACAGCTCCTTGCCCCCAACCACCAAGGACTCCAAGGGTGTCCCCCTTGTGAGTTACATGCACCCTTCTGCTATGACTGGGCTGCAGCTGCAGCAGGTAAGCTGGTGGGTGGCACTAGCCCTCAGCCCAGCTGTCAGCAATGACTGGTCATGACTAATGCATAACCCCTGGTAAGCAGAACTGGCCCCCAGTGCAGCTGACTGAGAGACCCAGCTATAGCTGCTGCCAGCTTACTGGCAGGTGGGGTTTTCTCCCGGTACATCTGGATGGAAGGCCAGGTTTTAGCTGCTGCAGGCATGCTGGTGGGTGGTGTTAGTCCCCAGGGCAACTAGCTGAGAGACCTAGCCACAAACGCTGCAGGTGTGCTGTTGGGTAGAACAGGTTCCTCTCCACTTCAAGGTTGCAGTCACTTTGGAGCAGCATCATTCCTGGCCAAAGTGGTCCACCAGGTGTGGTGGATGGTAGCAGCTCTGAAGAGATGCCAGTCCCAACTAAGGCTGCCTACCAGATGTGGCAGGTGGGAGTCACTTTAGAGAGGTACCTGCCAGTGCAGATATGCAGCAGAATGCCAGAGCAGGGTGAATGGTGCTAGCAAGTAAATGAAGAGTGTCAGAACTAGTGTCAGCTAGGCTGAAAGGAGGAGAAAATATAGCATTTACCAGCACTTCCATTCCAGAAGAAAGTTCCTACAGGTTTCTGATCCTCTGGCACAAGCCCGAAAGTTAGTCAATATTCTCCTTCACGTTTAACCCAGGTGCTTTTCAAACTGCTTTTTCAGTGCTGAATCTCAGACCCAGTGATACAGCATGTTGGCCCTTTCATAGAGTCCCAGGTTCCCATAGTGTACCAGCTCTCCCAGAGCTAAACCCTTCTGATTTTCAAAGCCAGACATTATGGGGGTTCATTTTTCCAGTATAGATCCCCCAGGTCAGGCGTGCCTGATGTGGAGCTTGATCCCTTTACCCAAGGAGGATCTCTGTGTCTATGATATCCCTGCCACCTCATTAGAGGTCTGGTTCCCAACAGCATCTCTGACCCTTCAATTCTTCTTGATGTGCCTTCTTTTTATGTTTTAAACTGTGGAATATCTATTCTGCCAATCTTTTAGATTGCTTCAAGTTGCATTATATGTAAATGTAAATATACATAAATATGTAGAAATATACAAATGTATATTTGTTTTGAATTTACATATAATAAGCCTATATATATGCCAACACCTGAGAAATGGAGATGCATTTGATTTTTTTTCCTAAAGATTTTTATTTATTTATTTATTTGACAGAGATCACAAGTAGGCAGAGAGGCAGGCAGAAAGAGAGGAAGAAGCAGGCTCCCTGCTGAGCAGAGAGCCTGACGCATGGCTTGATCCCAGGACCCTGGGATCATGACCTGAGCCAAAGGCAGAGGCTTTAACCCACTGAGCCACCCCGGTGCCCCTGGAGATGCATTTGAACACTAGCACTACATTGACTCTGTGAGCTAAGGCAAACTATAGTGTCTATGAATTCTTATGGGTGGACAGAGGTACAAATTCCAAGGGTATTTTAAGGATTTTACATTCCATGTTTTGTATCATACAAAAAGCAAGCAAAGACTGTTAATTGCAGAAAGGGCCTTTGGGAACTTCTTTGGCCTTGCATGTTATTTTAACTTGGGATCCACCTTTTTTCTCTCCACCAAGAGGTTTAATTTTTCAATTTATGACACTATTGGTATAAAGTCTGCCTCATTAGCTTGTGGGAGGTAGCTAGTCTTCATTAATTCAGTTCTCACATCATTTACTTTGCACACAGTCATAATTAGCTTCCAAATAACTTAGGTAACTTCAATAGATTTATGACTACAATTTTACTCTATAGTGCTTTTTTACTCCCTTCTTTCTTTTTTTGATTTTGTATAGAAATTAAAATTTAAAAGGACAACACTACCTTGGGGAGTGATTTGATGTTAAAATTTTTGTCATTCAGTTGTCTTATATGATTAATGCACAGTGATTTTGGTATTTTAGTAATTTACATATCCTGAAAATCTGACAGAAGGGCAAGCAATTGATTAAAAAAAAAAACAAACCTTTTAAAGTGTATCTTAAACTATAAATTCAAACAAAAAAGATATCTAAACCTCTTGCCATTTCAGATACTGTATGTATGGCTTCAATCTATTTTAAAACATATAATGTTATATTTTGAAAATAGTTTTCACATGGGGCTTCTACCACATGAACAAAACAAGGCCATGTGTTGATATTGACATGGTGACAGACTGAAAACAAAAATTTATCATAGTAAGTTAAGTAGAAGTAGAACCTATCCATGTAGAAGAAGAATCTATTTCTCTTTCTCCTGAATCTGGGCTCGGCCCTGTGACTTCTTTGGCCAAAAACCCTTAGCAAACATGAGACAGAGACATGAAGAAAGCTTGCTCACTCCAGCATGCTCTTTCCTGTTGCTTTTGAGACCCTGAAAAGAAATCTTGACCAGCCTAGTAGAGGGTAGATAAGTGAATCAGTAACTTGAGACACCCAACCCAGGTGCCACACTTGTGATTAAAGCCACCTGGAACCAACCAGATCCCAGTCTACCTGCCAGTTGACTGCACCCACAAGAGTGAACTCAGAAAAACTACCCAGGTGAGTCTAGCCCAAATTATCTACCCACAGAATCATCAGTTAATGAACTAATGATGTCTTTCTAAACCTCTAAGATTTTGTATTATCTGTAAACACAGCAAAACCTATTGATAAATTGAGATTTCTTAAGGCATCATAAATTTCAAAGCCTCTCCTCAATAATAAACATAATTTTTGAATAAATTAATCTATGAAAAAGTGGTTAAAATCGCCATGGAAACTGCCCTATGATACAACTTGAATGAACTCACCACAAAGCAACTAAAATACATTCATTAGATAACTACTGAATATGCAACATGATAAATTTGGAGAATAAGTAAAGAACCAAATACAGCTGCTACACTTGAGAAGCTTACCGTGCAAGATCTCACTTCTATATTTTTTTTTAAAGATTTTATTTATTTATTTGACAGAGAGAAATCACAAGTAGTCAGAGAGGCAGGCAGAGAGAGAGAGAGGGAAGCAGGCTCCCCGCTGAGCAGAGAGCCCGATGTGGGACTCGATCCCAGGACCCTGAGATCATGACCTGAGCCGAAGGCAGCGGCTTAACCCACTGAGCCACCCAGGCGCCCCTCACTTCTATATTTAAAAAAAAAAAAAAAAAATCAAGAAATCTTACCTAGCTCCATCAATAAAAAATAAAAATAGGCTATATGTTTGACATTGTGAATTCCATACAATAAAACTTCTTCTCTTTACCCACAGGAAGTCTCTTAGGCCTTTATGAGAAATTATTTTGTCTAAATTTATGTATAACTGTAACAATATGGATCATCTAGTTTCCAAGAAAAAAATCAGATTAAGACATCAAGTTAAAAAGAAAATTGCTTATAGATAGGCATGCTGACATCAAAGAGAACAACCACGGTAAACAAAGAAATGGATTGAAAACATAAATAACATATCCAATAACTTAGTAAACAAGGCATCTTAGGCCATTGTAAAGTTCTGTCCTCCTCAGTGGTTCACAGTGCATCATATACACAGAACATTAGTTCATGTTCCCTGTGGTGATTTAAGTCTTCATATACCTGTTAATAAACTTTTTTGAACATCTGCTGTTTAAAAGGGCCTCAGGACACCTGGGTGGCTCAGTGGGTTAAAGCCTCTGTCTTCGTCTCAGGTCATGATCCCAGGCTCCTGGGATCGAGCCCCACATTGGGCTCTCTGCTCAGTAGGGAGCCTGCTTCCTCCTCTCTCTCTCTGCCTGCCTCTCTGACTACTTGTGATCTCTATCAAATAAATAAATAAAATCTTTTAAAAAATAAATAAAAAATAAAATGGTCTCATCCAAAAAAAATAATAATAATCTGATTCAAAAACAAAGGATTTGAATAGACATTTCTCCAAAGAAAATATAAAAATGGCCAATAAGCATAGTAAAAGATAACTGACTTCAAAAATCTTTAGGAAAATACAAATCAAAACCACAATGAGATACGACTTCACACCCATTAGGCTGGCTGTTACCAAAAAAGCAGAAAATAGCAAGTTCTGACAAGGATATGGACAACTTGGAACCCTGGTACATTGCTGCTGGGAGCACATAGTGGTACAACCATGGTAAAAGACAGAATAACAATTATTTAATAAATTAAGCGTAGAATGACCCACAATTCCACTTTTGGATAGTTACAAAAAAGAACTGAAAACAAGGACTCAAACAGATATCTGAATACCAATGTTTATGCTGTATTATTCATAATAGCCAAAATGCCGAAGAAACCCAACTATCTATCACCAGAGGAATGGACAAACAAACTGTGGTCTATGTATACAATGAGATATTATTCAGCCTTAAAAAGGATTGAAATTCTGATATATGCTATAACATGGAGAAATTATGAAAACCTAATGCTAAGAAAAATAAGCCACACCCCAAAATTCTATGACTCCACTTAAATATGGTATCTAGGATAGTCAAATTCATAAAGAAAGTAGAATGGTAGCCACCAGGTGTTGAGGGAGAGATGAACAGTTATTGTTTGATAGATAGAGTTTCAGTTTGGGATGATGAAACTTTTTGCAAATGGACAGTGGTGATTGTTGCATTACAATGTGAATATACCTAATGCCACTAAAATACATACTCAAAAATGATACATGGTAAATTTTATCTTGTATCTTTTTACTGCAATACAAAAAAAGGTCAGGGTTCTGTTAGTTGTATGTATAAAAATCACTGGTAAAGAATGCCTAGAGACATAAATATTTGGCAAGTTTTCATATAACTTGCATTAGAAGCTTTAACAGCAAAGAAAAACCCGTATGATCCCTGAAGGATGGGTGAAGAACTTAGATGGATGTGGAATAAGAACAAAGGCAGAGAGGCTGGAATAAACACACACACACACACACACACACACACACACACACACACACACATCCTCCTTCTTAGAATGAAGAGAAGTTGCAAAGGCGACTAGTGGGGATGGGAATAGGGGGATGTTCTTGTTATAAAAAGCCGTCAAAGCTAGCAAAGAAATTAGGACATGATGAAATTTAAATGCTTATCAATTTGCTAAAATTTTATTTTGTTCATGAGGGGAATTACATAATTTTTAAGAAAAATAATTCTAGCAATATAATTCACATCAAATGGAAAGGGGGAAATCTGCTGTTAGAGATACCTGTTAGGTGCTGCTCAGTAATCTCTGCATGAGGTGATTAGGACCCAAACTAGAATTGTGCTATTAGAAAGGTAAGAGAAATGAAAAATGTAAAAGACATTTAAAAGGAAAATAATGGAATTGGAGATTTACTAGAATTAAAAATAAATGTATCTTCCCACTTCATTAACAATGGCAAGTCTAAGTATATAGAATTATGATATGAAGACAATATAATTATAAGCCTGGAACACTGGGTAGAAAAAAAGATCTCAGGATGGAAATTAGGGCCAAGACTTTGCTATTTATAAGAAGTGCATTGCAAGAAGGAAGGAGAGTGGCAACAACCAGATGCTGGAAGCCACCATATCTCAGTTCCTTAACACATCCACCCTTTTATCCACAATTTACAAGGTAAAACAAAACTGAGACTAAAAGAGAATAAATAACTTGTTTAACATCTTTCAATCAATAAGTGGAAGAGCATACTGTTACTTCAGTAAAGAATGCAAATGAAATAAACAGCTCTTCAATATATATTTTTGGACAAGAATGGAAATTTTTCTCAGCTACACAGCCCTATTCACTGCATAATAGAGCAGAAGCATGAAACTTAAATAAATTAAATATATTAATACTGAATCACAACATTGCATAGTACAGCAATAGTATTCCCAAAGTTTTTTGAAGTTCTAAGCTAGAACATGATAGCATAGAGTATGTTGAAAACCGGTCATTGTCTAGCTAATACATGTCCATTTTTCAGCACAGCATATTCAAATAAAATGTGCTTTAGTTTAATGCTATGTTCTAGCACTGAATAAATAAAAATAGAATTATAATCCTAATTTTACTATCAAATAAACTGATAATATGTAATTCATAAATTCTCACTGAGAATGCAATCTTTCTTAATATAGATACAATTTATAGGATGTGTTTTAATAATGTTGATTAATTGCTTCTGAACTATATGTTCTCCTTCATTCTTCATCTAATTATTAAACTCATTAATATGCACAAAGACAATTCAGATGTTTTAAAATGAACCCAAACTATAGAAACAAATCTATATTAGAAAATATCAGTCAGGTGTTGTGGAGTTTTTTTGTTTATAATTAGACCTTTTATTAAAAAGGATACTCCCAATAATTTTGAAACACCATAAATAAAGACAATGCAAATGTCTCCAGTCAACATTAGTACAGTAACAGGAGACATTCAAAATTCGCTGGGTCAATATTCCTACTGACTCATGAGGAAAGGACTCCAATCCCTGGAAGAATCCCCTGCCCAGGTAATTTTGGGAGTTCCTGTAAGGCGAAGAATAAATCTGCTATTATCTGCTCCCAACTTTTCCTTCTCGAGGGCTGCCTTCCAGCATGAAAATCCCGTCCCTGCCATGGTTTCATGTATCTTCTGAATGTCTGTGCCCAAGTCAAGGTGCTCCCTTCTTGTGTTCCCAAAGAATTAAGTCTCTGATAACTCAGAGCTCTACCCATTGCTGAAGTTGGAAAGAAGCCCCTCACACATCCTCTATGCAGTAATCTATCATTGCCCTTGGAGAAGCCTAGCTCCTCTCACAAGTATCATAAAAATAATAAAGCATTTCTCATCCAAGCAGCTCCTTCAGCTTTTTCTTGCACCTCACTCTATTAGGGCTCAAAACTCCAAATGGGCTGTAGCCATTCTGCTCCCTCCATGGCTGATATTTATCCCACCTCAGTCTAAGGTGCTTCTGCAGTTAAAAAAAAAAAAAAAAATTCTTTCAGGGTGCCTGGGTGGCTTAATCAGTTAAGCATATGCTTTTGGCTCAGGTCATGATCCCAGGGTCCTGGAATGGAGCCCTCTATGGGGCTCCCTTCTCAGTAGGGAGCATGCTCCTCCCTCTTCCTCTGTTCCTCCCCCCAACTTGTGTTCACACACTCTTTCTCTCTCTCCCTCTCTCAAATAAATAAATAAAATATTTTTAAAATTTTAAAATTTTAAACAATTATTTCTGCTTTAACCTACAACAAAATATCTTAAGCTAACAGATGTCCTCACGGGTTACCAGGATACTGGCTCAGCAAGCAGTAAGATGTTTACTGTGATTTGAGCTCAGCTTTAAATGGTTATGGACTGAAATTATTTTTATAATTTAAATGTAACAAAACAAATACTTGAACCATAAACAAAAGTATAGTTATATAACATGATGTTACATGTCAGCATAAGGGGATTAAATATTAGCCAGAAATATTTCTTTCTCTATTTATTCATTCCTATTAACTAAAAGAAAATGAACCACTGTCTGAAATCACCTAAGGGGGGGCCGTTGGCTATTTCGAAAGCATAGTCTAGAAGTGATGAGCTGACACATTTTAATAAACCTTTTTATTCTCTGAATTTGGAATTCACTGCCTGCTTGGTTAGTTGGTCTCATATAAATCCTCTTTTCTTTGGATTTACTTTCTGAGTAAATGCTTGCTACTTTGTGTGAGAATCCTAAAGCTTTTGGATGAGCTTTGGGGATAAAATACCAAAAAAAAAAAAAAATCATTATTTTTCTCTATATCCTTTTTTAAAAGACCAAGGTAATTTGTTTGAAACAGAAAGGTATATTTTCCTACAAGGCAAACTATGAAATTATTAAAGTGAGTTGCACTATAAACATGCATATATGCATGTACAGAAAAAACAAAAAAGCCTAAAATATAAACTTCTCAAAAAATAGTAGTTTTGTGTATGTATGTGCATATATGTTTATAACACACACTGAATAAAATCTCTTACCTCTCTTAATCAGTATAATGTATTTACATATATATTCAGACTCACCAGGGATAAGGGAAGGTTTGCTTCAGTGTGTCTTTTTCAACAGTAGAGTTTACATATAATTCTAAAATTAAAGACAGTTATTTTTTTCTCATTTGGATTAATGGACTCAACTTCAATAAATTCAAAATGCAACACTTCTCACTAATTGGTCCATTCAGGTATTTAAATATGCATTTGCTACAAAAATTTAATGTTCTTTTTTTTAAGAGCTCATTTATTTTATTTTTAAAATTTTTTATTTATTTGACAGACAGAGATCACAAGTAGGCAGAGAGGCAGGCAGAGAGAAGGGTGGAAGCAGGCTCCCTGCTGAGCAGGAAGCCCGATGTGGGCTCGATCCCAGGACCCTGGGATCATGACCTGAGCTGAAGGCAGAGGCTTTAACCCACTGAGCCACCCAGGCGCCCCCCAAAATTTAATGTTCTATCCTCCAAATGAAAACAGTTACAAAAGAGAGTTATCTCAGAAAGTAGCTAGACATTTTTCTGGGAAGAATAGAGAAGGTTATTTTTAAACCAAAAAAAAAAAAAAAAGTAAGATTCAAGATATTCATAATAAAACAAAAGCAGACTATTGGCCTATTGTATTTAAGATGAGTTTCAAGGAACTGAAAAAATAAATAAATAAATAACACGACTTGTAAAGTTCAAATTCCAGAACCAGAAAGAAATGGAGTTTGTGGTCATGCTTGCATCAAAACTGACTAAAATGTTGTATCTAAAAATAAAATGACAATATTTCAATGACCACTTATCAGGGAATTTATTATTAGAAGTAGAAGTCAATACAGGTTGAGGCATCAGAAAAAAATAACAGATAAGATAACAAAGTCTATGGTTAAGAAAGTATTAAACATTAAAGAAATTTTAAATGTGATTTAAAAACATACATTGCCCTAAAAATCCTAAACCAAAAAAAACAGAGAGAAAATGGTTAGGGCAAGTAACAGAGATATTCCACTTGTCCTTTGGAGGGCTACACCAGGGCAGAACTGAGAAAAATGTAAAGGTCACACTAATACACATAACTTCTAGAAATGGGCACAAGTAATTATTCATATTTCACTTGGAAAAACTACTTAAGACTTAAAACTACTTATGTTAAACTAATAAAAATTAAAAGTATTGCAATCCCTATGCAGTCTCCTGAGAAAAGGCCGAAGGATAACAGTTTTTCCCTAATGAACAGCAAGACATCTGTGTTAGTCCTTTCGTCATCACTGCCCTCACCCTTATTCTTCCAATGGACAGCACTCACTTCCTGAAACTTTCCTTTAACCCTGAGCCTCCACTCCTCCAACATCCTCTCCCAATCACGCCCTCCATCCTTATAACATGCTACACCCTCTCCCCAGACATGACCACAGGGATTTCGATTGGAACCCACTAAGTCAGAACTACCAGGGAAAACTGGACATCTCTTTCCCTCCTCTATGTCATCATCCTTTGCTGCATGTGGAAAGAATCACAGGAGGAAAAGGTGTTCTTTTAACTGTCCTCCTTGTGAGAAAGTCTCATGAAGAAACCATGCAGATTAAATTTGTGCCATTTCTCATTTCAGAATCAGACTTCTGTACTAAACTAAAAAGAAGTGCTCAAAAGGAAGCACCAACATTTGGTTACAAGGAACCCTTCGCTCCTCCATTTTCATATATCCTTGATGATGTCTGAAATCAGGATGCCCGAGGGGCCTTTCTTTTGATAATTAAAAGTAATGTGCATGTGCTTGGGAAGTTGATTCAAAGTCAGGCGGGCAACTAGCATCTAGGACAGTTATCTACTTCTATAGGTATGGTGTGGAGGAAGGTATGACACAAGAAAGCCTGAAGGAAAAAGTCTCTACTAAAGTAGAAACAGATTCAGAAAATGGGCTACTGGAGAGCAGGAAGCTACATGTTACCTGAGAGGTCCCTAGAGGAAAAGAGGCTGTGTCAAGATGCTTCCTGTTATATTCAGCTAGAGATGCATACAACCATCTGAACAATTTTTGAAGATTTGTTTTACTATTTTTAAAGACACTTTGCTATAAAGAAGCTTGTTTTAAAAATAATTTGTGGAAATATCACCATATTTATGTACAAACCCATACACACAAACACATCTACACACTGATTTAATGAAGTCTTGAACTCTATAAGCCTGAAAAACAGGGATGAGTGCAGAGGTTATGTATAGAACCTGACGAAGGTAAAATCACAGACTGGGAGTGAGAGACAAATTGCTGTTACATAACCCTTCCATAACTTTCGTGGTAACTAAATGCACACAGATGTACCCATTTGAATTGTTCAGTGAGCAGATGATATTTTTCAAAACTGTCAGTATATTTGTTTTTTTCTCCTTGTATGAAAACATTTATTGGTCATGTAACAAGTATAGTCCTTTATATGTAGAACATTCCAATAAAACCTAAATGATGCTTTAAATATAATGATTCTATATGACTTCATCTTAGTGAAGTCCATGTAAACATTTCTTCTAGTACAATGGTTGTGGACATGGAGAAATTTTGCCCCACAAAGAACATCTGACCATATCTGGGCACAATTGTGTCAAACTTGGAGGATTCTATTAGCATGTAGAGGCCAGGGATGTTCCTAAACATACAGCAATGCACAGGAAAGCCCCCTACAACAAAGAATTACCTGGCCCAAAACGTCAATAGTGTTTAATTAGAAAAACCTTCTCTAATACAATGGGGTACATATGCTAATTTGTGACTATTCTTTTCCTTATACCTCCCCATTTCTACATCTCCTACTGCAAATCCACTCAGAAGTCCTCATTCAGAATCTTATGGTCTTCACAATTTAACATGGATGCTTTGTATTATTTAATGTTGCTTGCTCATTTCTGTGGCTCTATACTACCATACAAAGGAAGGATTGCTGTTTTCTATATTCTTGATCACCTACTTCAGACCAGATAACTGTCTGGGTAAATCTACGCAAAAAAGCATCTACAGAAACCGGGAGCTGCCAAGAGGCAGAAACAACTTGCCAGGAAGTTCACACTCAAGAAATAATGAAGTTCTTTGTAGAACACTGAGCTGGAGTCAAAGGTCTTTATTAAGCAAAGTATTTATTAAGAATTTTTAATAGACGCTACCCTACAACCCAACAATTGCACTACTGGGTATTTACCATAAAAATACAAATGTAGTGATCCAAAGGAGCACATGAGACCAAATCTTTACAGAAGCAATGTCCAAAATAGCTAAACTATGGAAAGAACCTAGATGTCCATCAAAAGATGAGTGAATAAAGAAGATGTGGTATATATCTACAATGGAATACTATGCAGCCATTAAAAAAGACATTTTTTCCATTTGCAGTGATGTGGATGGAACTAGAGGGTATTGTGCTAAGCAAAATAAGTCAATCGGCGAGAGACAATTATCATATGATCTCTCTGATAGGAGGAATTTGAGATGCAGTGTGGGGGGTCATGGGGGAAAGAAGGGAAAAAAAATGAAACAAGATGGGACGGGGGAGGGAGACAAATTATAAGAGACTCTTAATCTCAGGAAACAAACTGAGGGTTTCTCGGGGGTGGTGGGGGAGGGATTAGGTGGCTGGGCTATGAACATTGGGGAGGGTATGTGCTATAGTGAGTCCTGTGAATTGTGTAAGACTAATGATTCATAGACTTGTATCCCTGAAGCAAAGAATACATTATATGTCAATAAAATTAAAAAAAAAAAGGTAGAAAGATACAACTCAAAACTTTCCCAAACTAAATCACATGAAATTTTGGCAAAATAACATTATCATATCAATTTGAATATCATTTCTGCCATGTTCTTGGGTTCTTACTATTTGTGACAAGAAAATAAATATAATTTCTATGTAAGATAAAAAAAAATCGAACACAAATGTATGGTTTCCAGATACAATGCAGAGTACATGGCAAATACTTGTTTTCTGAAATTCAAATTTAACTGAGGATCATGTAATTTTATTTGCTGACTCTGGCCAATGTGATGGAGATCATACCTCACTTGCCCTAACAGCGCACAGAAAGTTCCTAATTAAAAATCTTAAAACTAATAAGAGAAAGGATAAGTAGCATATTATCATTTCAGTAGATGCAGAAAAAGCATCTGACAAAATACAACATCCATTCATGATTTTAAAAAAAGAAAAAAACCTTTACAAAGTGGGTTTAGAGGGAACATACCTCAACATAATATAAAGCCATATGTGAAAAACCCACAACTAAAATCATCTTCAATGGGGAAAAACCAAGAGTCTTTCCCCTAAGGTCAGGAGTAAGACAAGGATGCTTTAATTCAACACAGTCCTAAAAGTCCTAGCCACAGCAATCAGATAACAAAAAGAAAAAGCCATCCAAATTGGGAGGAAAGAAGTAAAACTTACACTGTTTGCAGATGATATGATATTATATATAAAAAAACCCAAAAGACTCCACCAAAAATCAGCTAGAACTGATGAATAAATTCAGTAAAGACAGAGGAAACAAAATCAATGTTTAGAAACCTGTTGCATTTCTATACACCAATAATGAAGTAACAGAAAGAGAAATTAAGAAAACCCCATTTACAATTGCACCAGAAATAGTAAGATAACCTACCCAAAGAAGTGAAATACCTAGACTCTGAAAACTATGAAACACTGATATAAGAAGACATCACAAAGAAACTGAAGACAACACAAAGAAATGGAAAGATACTGCATGCTCATAGATTGGAAGAACAAAAAGTGTCAAAACATCTATACTAGGGACACCTGTTTGGCTCAGTAGGTTAAGCATCTGCCTTCAGCTCAGGTCATGATCCTAGGGTCCTGGGATTGAGTTCTGCATCAGGCTCCTTACTAGTGGGGAGTCTGCTTCTCCCTCTGTGTGCTGCTCCCCCTGCTTGTGCTCTCTCCCTATTTCTCTCTCTCTCTGACAAACAAATAAAATCTTTCTTAAAAATGTCTATGCTACTCAAAGCAATCTACACATTTAATCCAATCCCTATCAAAATACCAATAGCATTTTTCACAAAATTAGAACAAAGAATTCTAAAATTTGTATGGAAACACAAAAGACCCAGAATGGCCAAAGCAATCTTTAAGAAGAAAAGCAAAGCATCCCAATTCCACATTTTAAGTTATATTACAAGTATTACAAGGCTGTAATAATCAAAACAGTATGACACAAAAATAGATACACAGATGAACAAAACGAAATAGAATATCCAGAAATAAACCCACAACTATATGATTAATTAATCTCCAACAAAGCAGGAAAGAATATCCAATGGGAAAAAGTCTCTTCAACAAATGATGTTGGGAGAACTGGACAGCTACATGTAAAAGAAAGAAACTGGACCATTTTTTATACTATACACAAAAATAATGCAAAGTGGTGTAAAACCTAAATATGAGACCTGAAATCATAAAAAATCCTACAAGAAAGCATAGGCAGTAATTTCTCTGACATTGGCTGTAGCAGAATTTTTTTAGATAGGTCCCCTGAGACAAGAGAAACAAAAGCAAAAATAAACCATTGGAACTACATGAAAATAAAAGGCTTCTGTACAGTGAAGGAAACAACCAACATAACTAAAAGACAACCTACAGGATGGGAGAAGATATCTGCAAATGACATATGTGATAAAGGGTTATTATCCAAAATACATAAAGAACTTATAAAACTCAATATCCAAAACCCAATTAATCCAATTTAAAAATGATCTGATGATATGAACAGACATTTCTCCAAAGAAGATATACTGATGACCAACAGACACATGAAAAAATGTTCATTATCACTTAACATCAGGAAAATGAAAACTACAATGAGATACCACCTCACACCTGTCAGAATGGCTAAAATCAACAACAGAGGAAACACAAGCATTGGCAGGGATGTGGAGAAAAAGGAACCCTTGTGCACTGGTGGTAGGAATGAAAACTGATGTATCCACTCTGGAAAACAGTATGGAGGTTCCTCAAAAAGTTAAAAATAGAACTACCCTATGATCCAGCAATCACACTACCTAGTATTTACCCAAAGAATACAAGAACATTAATTCAAAGGGAAATATGCACCCCTATGTTTACAGCAGCATTATTTAAAATAGCCAATGTATGGAAGCAGCCCATGTCTGTAGATTGATGCATAGATATAGAACATGTGGTATGTTACATATCTATATCTATCCATATATATATATATATATCCATATATCTATCCATATATGAATAGATAAAAGATGAAACATTATTCAGCCGTAAAAAATAATGAAATCTTGCCATCTGCAACAGCATGGATGGAGCTAGAGAGTATCATGCTAAGCAAAATAAGTTAGTCAGAGAAAGACAAATACCGTATGATTTCACTCATGTAGAATTTAAGAAACAAGTCAAATGAGCAAAGGGAAAAGGAGAGAAAGACAAACCAAGAAACAGACTCAACTATAGAGAACAAACAGATGGTTATCCAGGGAGGTGGGTCGGAGAAAGGGTGAAAAAGGTGGTGAGGATTAAGGAGTACATTTGTGATGAGCGCTAGGTGATTAAAATGAACACGTTAAAAAAATATCTTAAAACTACTGCCCCAATATTTTTGTGGAGGGTAATTTTTTAAATGAGTCAAGGCAGATAGGAGTCTTTAGCCTATACGTACATTAACTTTTTAGGAACTGTGATTTGCTGAACGCGCATTCTCCACAATTCAGCAGGCTTAACAATGCAGCTACTTGATGCGCCCGCAGCCAGGTGTCTCTCTCAGCCATTGTTCGTGAGGCAAGTCTCCGCTGCCCTGGGTGTCTTGATTTGAAGAAGCCACTTATTCTCTTTTAAATGTGAGCAGCTCAGCAGGTTGAAATATAAACATTTTTTTTCAACCAAGTTCAAAGAACATGAACAATCTACAAAGGACATAAGCAAATGTCATCGAAATTGCAAAGCCATAGGTTCCAGACCCTGCTAGATTTCAGTTTTGTGAATATTTCATCAACCATTTGAACAAGAGAGAGCAGCTGACCTACCTGGCTTAGTTATCAAAGGGATCTGTTGTTATCCTGTAATGACAAAAGTAGGTCTGCATGACAATTTAGCAGCAAAAGCCATTTCTTTCAATTTTATCCTTTAAAAAACTGCCAGGTAATTAACTTCACAGCAGTTTTGTTGGCAAAGTAATACTACAGATAAAATGAAACTTTCATTAATAATCGACCGTGAAAACTGTAGTTAAATGCTGTTTGGCTAATATAAGCACTAACAGAAGTAGGCAGAGCAGAATGATTGTGAGAGGCTGGGGCAGAAGCAATCACAGGGGTGTTCCAGCACCAAAGGGCTAACAGATGAAAGAAAATGGGAGATCAAAAACAAGAGCAAACTATTATTTATAATACCTGTATTTTCACATATTTATGGGCTAAACAATTGATGACAGTGTTCAAAGTCCAACTTGAATTTCCCTTTAAAAGACACTTACTCAAAAGTTTTTCATTTGTGTGAAGACTCAAATAAATAAGAAAACACACAAACATGATAACCTACAGCCCATCACAGCACATGACGAAATACCCAATTAAGCCACTGATAACTATTCATCAAAGCAAGCACTTTATTTCCATTTTAAGGTCTATGTCTTGTCCATTTTACTGTCCTCTAACTAAGTGCTACTGACAATGACTACTTTTCCAGCTACTGTGTGACTTGGGGTTTTTTTTCCCCCATACACAACCTTCTGAATAACTTCAGAAAAAAATAGTTTGCGTTCAAAGGAACCCTTGGATAAATAAAACCTTTCATCTACAAAATATGTGCAACTCCTTTTATGCAGAAAACAAAACAAAAGGCAAAGGAAATAATTTCCTTTTCCTCAAAGGGATGTATATCTCAGCTTCAGTATCTAGGTTATCCATGCAATTTGAGCAAAATCATGGAGAGTGGAGAGACTAACCTCACACTAAAGATAATTTCTTAGCTTTTATACTTGCATGTTGTTAAAATGATGTGTGTTTATACTCCTTTGATCTGAAGATCACTAAATAGCATCAAGTCTTTTCTACTGATAATTAAGTATCTTCAAGGATAAATAATAACTTTTTTTTTTTTTTTTTTTTTTTTTTTTTTTTTGGTAATGGTGAGACCCAGATACTGAACTTGCTACTAAACTGCTTTGGGCAAAGATCAGAAGTAGAAAATAAAATGTTCCACTTTTGTTAACCTGTTCTAAGTATCAGGCCACATTATATCCTAGGGAATTATTTTTAATAAAATTGTTAAAAAGGAGAAAAGCAATGATGTTGCAGAAAAGAGATACAGGGCATGGATATAGTCATAAATAAAAATCTCTATTGCAAAGGATTTTTGTTGCACCAGTGGTGACATTAGAACGTCAACAATCTGTTTTGAACTGGTCCATAATTTTTGGTGCAATTCAGAAATAATTGCTAATGTGCTTCTTAACTTGCAATTTTCAGAGTCATAAACCTTAAAATTCACTCTGGAAATATTTGGGCTCTTTATTTTAAAATTTGAGAAAGAGAATGCCTGCTATCTTTTCTGAATGTTCTTGTTCAGAGACTAACAACTCTCTAGATCTGTAATAGGGAGGTATGACAGTCTGTTACACAAAGAACCAAGGGAGTATATAAAGAGCAGGAAAGGTAAATAGAAATGAGTACTTGGTTGCCAATCATCAAACTAATACAGAAAAAACTATGTTTTTCTGATTCAAATATTTTAATCCCTGTTGATTTTTAGATAAAATGAACAATATATAATTAGCTTAAGTCACACATAGTCCAGTTATTTGGCCTTAAAATGAGAAAAAGCATCTTATTCTTTAAGCTAAAACGCAATTTATTTATGAAGAAATATTTCAAATGAATAACTTAACACCCAAACTCCGGAAAATATTTTATTATGAATAGTTTGTGAGGTTTCTTTTAAAGAACTCTAACAAAATATATTACTCTAACAAAATATATTATATTACTCTAACAAATTATATTACATTCTTTTTTCCCATTTAACAAACTTGAAATCTTTTTTACAAATCTAAAATGATTTTGGCTGTGATTATGCAGTTATACAAAGCCTGGCAAAATCATACTA
This sequence comes from Mustela erminea, assembly GCF_009829155.1. Classification (NCBI taxonomy): domain Eukaryota; kingdom Metazoa; phylum Chordata; class Mammalia; order Carnivora; family Mustelidae; genus Mustela; species Mustela erminea. The sequence goes on along the minus strand of NC_045617.1, from coordinate 103,902,817 downwards.
ATTAAATTTAAAATAAATGTCTAAGATAAATACTGAAAGTAAAATATTTTGCAAATCCATTTCCAGTCTAACCAGTTATCTTTCCCTCCAATGGGCTGAACAAGCACACTGTTAAATGATTGGCCTCAACCACAATTAGAAACCAGTTACCTGCCACAGGATTCAAGGCTTCATGTATTCTGGGCTCCTTGGCTGATGGCTGATAGTAGTGGAAAATGACATTCCCACTTCCCATCTTCATGCTACAGCTACACATGGGATCACAGGAAGCATCCATACAAGATACCTCATATTATAACAGTCCTTAATCTGAGACATCTTCCTCCAAACACACACACACACACACACACACACACACACACAAAGATCTATGTTGTTCTGTCTATGCAAATGGCTCGAGCCCACTCCCTAACTCTCCTGTTATGAGTTTTTCCTATTAGAATGAAGAATTTTGGGTGTTATGACCAGATACCTTTCGTTAGATATAAGCCCTCAAAAGGCCAGGCTTGGCTTATAAATATTGCTGCAACATTAATGTAAAGATGGCCATACATTTTTTTGAACTAGCATTTTCACTGGGTAAATACCGAGTAATGGAATTATTGAATTATGAATGACAGTTCTATTTTTAATTTTTTGAGGACCCTCCACACTGTTTTCCATAGTAGCAATACCAATCTACATTCTTACCAGTCATGCATGGGGGGGTTCCTTTAAATACACACCCTCACCAATACATTTGCTATTTCTTGTCTTTTTGACTTAGCCACTCTGACAGGTGTAAGAGGATGAAGTACTGTGGTTTTGATTTGATTCTCCTGATGATTAGTGATGATGAGCAGCTTTTCATGTGTCTGTCGGTCATCTGTATGTCTTCTTTGGAGAAATGTCTGTTCATGTCTTCTGCCCATTTTAGATTATTTTGTCTGGGATTGAGTTGTAATTATTTATTTATTTTAAAGATATTTATATAATATATACTATACATATATTATGTATTTTATATATACATAAAACTCCTTACTAAATATATCATTTGCAAATATCTTCTCCCATTCAGTAACACTCCTTTTTGTTTTGTTGATGGTTTCCTTCACGGTGCAAAAGTTTCTTATTTTTATATAGCCCCAATGGTTTACTTTTGCTTTTGTTTCCCTTACCTCAGTAGACATATCTAGAAACTGCTGCTACATCCAATGTTAAAGAAGTTACTGCCTATGTAGTAGGAGTTTCATAATTTCATGTGTCACAGTTAGGTCTTTGATTCATTTTATTTTTGTGTATGGTATAAGAAAGTGGTCCAGTTTCATTCTTTTGCATATAGCTATCCAGGTTTCCCAACACCATTTGTTTAAGAAACTGTCTTTTCCCAACTATATATTCTGCCTCCTCTCCCATAGATTAATTGAACACATAAATGTTTGTTTGTTTCTGGGATCACTATTCTTCTCCATTGACCTATGTGTCTATTTTTATACCATTACCATACTATTTTGATTACTACAAGCTTTGTAATATATCTTGAAATCAAAAAACGTGATACCTCCAGCTTTGTTCTTCCTTCTCAAGACTGCTTTGGCAATTTGGGATCTTCTATGGTTCCCTATACATCATAGTACTATGTGTTCTAAATCTGTGAAAAATGCTGCTATTGTTTTGAAAGAGATTGCTTTGTAGTAGTATGGACATCTTAACAATATTAATTCTTCCAATCCATGAGCATAAAATATCTTTCCATTTGTTTGAGTCACCTTCAATTCCTTTCATCAGTGTTTTACAGTTTTCAGAGTACAGGTCTTTCACCTCTTTGGTGAAGTTTATTCCTAGATATTTTATTCTGTTTGGTCTGAACAAAGATGGAATTGTTTTCTGCATTTTGCTATTACTGTATAGAAACACTACCAATTTCTGGGTATTAATTTTATATCCTGCTAAGTTTACTGCATTCATCAATTATTTCTAATAGTTTTGATGGTGCAGTCTTTAAGGGTTTCTATGTATAGTATCATGCCATCTGCAAGTAGTGACAGTTTAATTTCTGCCTTGCCAATATAGATTCCTATTATTTCTTTTTCTTGTCTAATTTCTGTGACTAGGATGTCTAGTACTATGTTGAATAAAAGGGGTAAGAGTGGACATCCTTGTCTTATCTCTGATCTTCCAGGAAAGTCTCAATTTTTAACCATTATGGTATTAGCTATGGGTTTTTCTTACAGGGCCTTATAACACTGAAACAGGTTCCCTCTAAACCCACTTTGTTGAGATTTTTTTTTGTCATGAACAGGTGTTAAATTCTGTCAAATGCTTTTTCTCCATCTACAGAGATGTTCGTATGATTTTATCTTTCCTTTGTTAATGGGTGTACCATATCGATTGATTTGCAAATATTGAACCATCCTAGCATCATGGTGAATGATCCTTTCAACACTTATGATATTTTCTAACTTGCTATGGAAAGAGACAACTGACTTTTGTGGCTGTGTCAAGACAAAATGATAAAATGACAAAAGAATTCCTATTTCCCCATAGAGTTCTACATACTTTACCTGCACAAGGTCCAAATATAAAATCATGTTACTTCTATAACTCCATGAAAATTACAGTTTTATCTGTTATTTTCAGTCTAAAAACAATGTGTCCTGATAAGTATACCAAATATTTTAATCAGAATTATATGCTGTGTGTTTACAAATTATATATGCATGATAAGACAATGCTGTATTTATTTCAGTATCCCCAAAACCCACGATGTTTATGAGATATGAAGTACTCAATGTATATAAACTGAATTGATATTAAACACATATAAGCTAGTAGGAGGAAGAGAAAGAATAAGGAGAGAAAAAGAGACCTATGTTGGCCAGTTGTATGTACTCACCTCCCAAGTAGTCAAAATATGCATAAGAATTATATTTTTAGGTGTAAGAAGTTGAAACCTGTTCCTAAAGTTTCCAACAAGAAAAACATACATATTTCTTCAAACATTCATATGGAAGGCCTATTTTAGGTAAAAATATGGCCTCATCATCCTCTGGAAGTAATGTGTAATGAAAGAAGACAGAACCGAGGGTGCTGATTTACTGCTCTCTTAGGTGCCTTTCCTAGCTAGTTTATTAAGGTGCCATGAAAATGCCTCTGGAATAAGCCTGTTTCCTTTTTTTCAGGGAATAGTAATTCTTCTGACACTCAGCCATAGAGCACAGAGAGCAAAATATGGAAATTAAGATGATAAAAATATTAAGTAAAATATGTATTTTTCTTCATGCTTCATTAATTTAAACAAATCAATATTTGATCAACAGCAGGTAATATGGAATTATGCTATAAAGTTGCACTACCAAAAATAGTACCTGTCAGTGTTTATAAAGTCATTATGCTCTAACATTATTTCAAATAAATTTTAGGTGACAAAATACTGCAAAACAATCCTAGTAAAGAGAAGGAAAACATTAACAGATTTACTTGGTTGTTCTTGTTAAGTAAAAAAATACAGAATTATTCTGATTAAGAAGTGGTCTGTGATTCCTATAATAAAATCTACAATACTAATGTCCAACGCTAGGACTGTGTAAAATTCTAGGAAGCTGGAAGTTCCTGCTTCCCTCCCTTCTTGAGGCCAGTGCAACTACTAACTGCAAACCCTAGCAGAGCAGCTGCTGCCTTCCTCCCCACTACCCACCCATTGCCCATAACACATACCAGCAGCCAGAGAGAGACCAAACAGACATGTGCAACTTTGTGAAATAGCACTGCCAGAGGAAAAAAGAACAAGACATAAGAAGACTGAAATTCAACATGACAAAAGACATAACCACCATGATTTTCAAGTTAAGAATTCAGTACATGAATTTAAGAAAAAGATGAAACCCCCTTTTTCTTAATCTCTTGGGCCACTAATTAGGCTCCCAGAAGGACAGATATCTAAAAACAAATATCTTCAGAGAGAAGTTAAGGGTCTTCAGCGCAGATCACAAAGGATAAGTGGTTTCAGAAGAAGAAAAAATGGAATTTCTCTGAATTGAAGAAAAACCAGAGTCTCCTAATTAAAAGAGCTCAGCAAATCCCGTAAATGTTTGACATAGATTTAACCACATCCTAGTACAGTTATCAATTTTTTTATGAATGATTCAAATTTTCAAAAATGAAGGAAAAAAACCTTAAAACCTCCTAGGCAGAGAGTACCTGACTCCTACAATACAAAGTAAAACACCCAAATCAGAACATATACTTCAAGATAGGAGAAGATGAAAAGCCTAGGAAACAACAGTGGGAGTGGGAGAACATATTTATGTTATATAACAATATAATTACATATATATATCTCAATAGAATAATTACATTGGAAGACAAATAGTAGTAAGCCACTAAAAGTATTAGGTAATCTCATTAAAACTTAGGAGTTAGGGGACGCCTGGGTGGCTCAGTTGGTTAAGCAGCTCAGGTCATGATCCCAGCGTCCTGGGATCAAGTCCCACATCCGGCTCCTTGCCCTCCGCAGGGAGCCTGCTTCTCCCTCTGACTCTGCCTTCCACTCTGTCTGCCTATGCTCGCTCTCGCTCTCTCTCTGACAAATAAATAAATAAAAAATCTAAAAAAAAAAAAAAAAAAAACTTAGGAGTTAGGTCTCACATATGCAAGTGTATCCCTTTCTAAAATACATGCCATGGTGGTACTAAGTTTACACCACACTCATGCACTTACTATAATACTGTATAATGTTATCCTTCATCCAGCGTTGGGATCTGTACACTCTGAACCATTAGCCTTTAGAAAATCTGAAGGTATTAATTTCATTCCAGAACATACCAAAATGGATAGTCAATGAAGGAAAAACAAACCTCAAAGGCACGTGGGTGGCTCAGTTGGTTAAGCATCTGCCTTCGGCTTGGGTCATCACCTCCTGGGATGGAGCCCTGTGTCAGGGTCCCTGCTCAGTGGGGAGCCTGCTTCTTCCTCACCCCTCTGCTCTTGCTCTCTCTCTCACACACACTCTCTCTCAAATAAATAAAATCTTTAAAAAAAAAAAAAAAAGGACAAACCTCAATTTCTCTATATTCTCTACGTCTCAGATTAAGTGCATCTTTTCCTTGGTATAAAAGTGAGATATCAATGCCACACACATTGTATTATTATTGACATTTGGAGTGTATGTTGGCCCTGGATATACCTCTCCTTTTAAAAGACAAGGGGGGAAATGGTGGAACAAATAAAAATGTTTGGTAGTATACAATAAAAAGATGAGCATGTCACAGAAAACCGAAGTATGTGTATGTCATACATTTTTTATGTATGACCTCAATTTTTTTAAAATGTAAATGACTTCAAAAAGAGAGGAAGCTAAAGATTAATTGATCAGGGGGAAAAACAGTCTAAACTGAAAGGCTATTTTTCTGAAAGGCAGAAGAGCTGGATGAGATAAAGATTTTAAGAACACAAAAATCACAGTCATTGAATTTAAAGTAAATGTCTTAGAAGCACTAAAGATCAGAACCAACAATGCAGTATCTAATTGGAAAAAGCTTTAGAATTTTACCTACAGTGCAGAAAGAATAGTGAAGAGATAAAAAAAAAATCGTAAGAGAAAATAGTAGATATATAGGAAAGTGACTCATCAGTACATATAAATAGAATTACTACAGATGGGAAAAGAACAAATGAAAGCAAAATAGTACAAAAAGTTGTAATACAAGAAAACTTCCCTAAACTTACAGAAAACACATATAAATCTACATATTTAAAAGAAATCATCATAATTAAAGCAAAAACAATGAATAAAGGCCAACTTCTGAACACACCTTGGTAAATTTTTCACTTTTAAGAATAAATAATGATTCATATATACCAAATGAGGAAAAAAAAACTAGATTTCATATACAACGTTTCAAAAAAAGGAGAATCAAGCCATCTTCATTAAAGAGTGAGACACAATGGAGCAATGTCTACAAAACTTTGGGTGAAAAAAGTTGAACCCAGAGGTCTATACTTAATCCTGTTAGCATTCATGAAGTCAACAGAAATGTATTCTTCAGTAATGCCATGGACTCAAAACAAATTTTACTACATACACCAAAATCAATTTCCAGTATATTAAAAAAAAAATGTACAACAATGAAATAAAAAAGTACTAGAAGAAAATATTAGTTGTTATTCTCGTTTCATGATAAGAAAAACTTTTTAAGCATAAATACAAAGGCAGAAAACATAATTAAAAATGATAATAGATTTTGCTTGCAAAAATTAACTTGTACACATAAATATCAAAAGCCAAAAGCATATAAATGGAAAAAAATTAAGCCTGGTATAAGATAGCTATAGGGCTATCATTCTTAATGTAAAAGGAAATTTCTCACAGTAGTGTGAAGAATAACTCAATTAAAAAAAATAGGCACAAAATATGATCAATTAAATCACTAAAAGAAAATTTAAATTAATGCATGAAACATGAAAAAATAGAAATGATCAGCCATGCTTTTATATATCCACACACACACACACGGGCAATTTTTTTTTTATTGGCAATGTTGACTAGAGTAGTGGGAAATGGACACTTTCATACACTATTTCATGTAACACAAGGTAACACAACTTTCCTAGAGAGCTTTTAGGGCAACATATGCTATTACCTCTAAAATTATGTGCACACTTCAACAGAAATTCCAATTTCAGAAAAACACCCAGCAAGATTTATTGTGGTCCAAAGTGTAATCACCAAAAATGACCAACTGTACTTGATTGTTTCACATGCTTCCAGAAAATGGAATACCATGCAGCTATTAAATATGTAGTAGAAGAATACCTAAACCCATGATGATTTTTAATAAATACTCAGTAAATTAATAAGCAAATGACTAACTGATTCAGTGAAAAACAGAATACAGTTCCATTTACAGAATACTAATTTCATTAAAATTATCAATATATGTATAGAAAATACATTGAAAAAGCAATTTAAATATCCAGCCAAAATATTTATCATGACTATCTTTGAATGATGAAGTTATTGGTGATTTTGTGATCTTCATTATACTTCCACAAAAATTTTGATGATTACAGTAAGTATGCATTAGCTGATATAAGAGAAAAAAGTAAAAAATTTTATGTAAAGTACTGAGCACAAAGTAAGAAATCAATAAATTACAGGTATTTTTAAGCATTAAAGTAATTTCTCTCTTTAATAAAAAGGAGCTCATCAGGGTGCCTGGATAGCTCAGTCAGTTAAGTGTCTGCCTTTGGCTCAGGTCATAATCTTAGGGTCCCAGGATTGATCCCCATATCAGGCTCCCTGCTCAGCAGGGAGTCCACTTCTTCCTATCCCTCTACCCCATCCTCTGCTTGTGTTCTCTCTCTCTCAAATGAATAAATAAAATAAAATTTTAAAAAAGAAAAAAAGAAAAGCAGCTCCTCAAATCTAAAGATGAAGACTATATTATAAAAAATATTTAGTGAGAATTTACCTTATATTAAACCTTATATTACTATTTTAGAGTCCTTTCCCTCTGGTACAGACTTATCGCATTATATATAAGATAGTGCCTAGTGTGTTTGAAACCACTATTACAGAGTTTCTCAAGAATTTGGATGCCAGTACATTTTGGGGGATGTTTGCAGGGCATAGTACAATACCTTTGGTTCATAATCCACAGGGGTGATCAAAAAATATTATTTTAATCACAGTCATATGATGGCACAGGAAATGATTTTTATATAAATTATTACCTTAAACTAACATAAATGAAGCCTTTATTATAAAAAAAAAAATTTCTTTAGGCTCTCAACCAGAGATGAGGAGAAAGAGAAAGCATCCTTGCTTTCCATGAACAGCTGAACACCCTTAAAATTCATGCTTTCTGTGTACTACGACCATTTCTTCCCTATATAGATACTATTTATTTTCAGGATAGGCATGCAATCGTACTATTCAAGTGTGTTCTGAGGGTTATAATCCAACTTCCTAGGCAGAACTGGTATAAAAATAATTAGTTTTACAGAGCAAGGAATATCTACTACTAAAATTATATGGTGGCAATAATAGTAATCACAATGATCACAAACGCAAGCATACATCAGAACCAACATAAAACATAAAGTCAGCCCCACCTTGACAGATTTATCTAAACTTTATAGACAAGACAAATGAAAAGGAAGAGTAAGGAAAAATTATAAGTGGGAACTGAATATCCATCACAGAAAAATATCTGGAAATAGGTACATGTGGTTAAAATAAACAGATAATGATCTTTCAGTACCATAAAAACATCCCTTATCTTCCTTATTCGTGAACTCATACCACTACATCAAAACTGATATAATCTGTGTTCTCCCATTCAAGGTTGAAGTCTGTATATGCTGTACTGCTAGCCTGGAGACATTTCAGGAACTGGGGGAATGTCAGACAGGATGAATGCGTCTGTCATGAAAGGAAGAAAAATCCCAGTCTCTCCCCGTCTCTTGAGTTTTAAAGTGGATTTCTTCATTCAACTGTGCTTGAAACATCATTACTGTACATACTGCATTATCCTATAATATGTATATTTACAAATAAACACTTCAACCAACATATAACCTGTGACCTAAAACAATGACATACAAATACAAAGGGTTTTTTTTTTTTTAAGATTTCATTTATTCATTTGAAAGAGAGAAAGACAGAGACAGACAGAGCACAAGCAGGTGGAGAGGCAGAGGGAGAAGGAGAAGCAGACTCCCTGCTCAGCTGGGAGCCTGACATGGGCTTGATCCCAGGACCTGAAGATCATGACCTGAGCTGAAGGCAGACGCTTAACTATCTGGGCCACCCAGGTGCCCCTAAACAGAAAATTTTTAAAGTAACAATCAAAATGTCAATCTGTATAGGCATTTCACATAAACTTAAGAATAGATGCATTCATTTTTCTACTGTAAATTATGATCTATGATCATTTTATGAAAATATAAAGTTTATGAAAAGCATTTTTAAAATAAATTCAAGAAACCTTAAAGTACTTTTATAATATTAATCCTAAGCAATGTGATTTTATCAAGCCTGAGGTAGATGTTACTATCTATAATCATCCCTCAATTTTTAGATAAAAATGTAATATCACTGTAGTATATTATCCTTTTCTGTGTACCTAAATGAGTTATAATTTTCCAAATTATATACCTTTGGATAACACAAAAGGTTTTGTATTTGTAAGGAATTTTTTGCAATGATAAAAATTAAATCAATACTAAACATTAAAGAACATCTGAATTTCAACAATATATAAAAATAAAACAAATACGCATTCAATAAAAAACAGAAAGAAATATCCCTCCAACTCTAATTGTTAATATATGATTAATAGAATTATAGTTGGTTTGTTCTCTTTTCCAAAGTTAATCTGCTGTCATCTTACTGTTTTGTGAGTAGCAGTAAGAATGACAATAATAATAATTCAAGTAATTCGGAACAATTTGTAAGGAGAGATAAAATAGGTAGAAGCCTCAGTAAGACAGCTGAAAAAAATCTCAAATTCATTTACCTCAAAACAAGGATGATAAAACTTGATGCCATGTGGTCTGAGGATATTTTTAACCAATGCAACAACATACAAAGTAGAAGTAGGTGGTATGTTTATTACAAAGATAACTCCTTATTTTAATTGTTTCAGAAGTTCCAACCAATACAACAAAGCTGGAAACTCTTCACTTTTTGAAAAAAGACAAAGTGATCACTAGTTTTAAATATTTTGGTGTTCTATCCAGATAGCATATGAAAATGAACTGGAAAATTATTAGAACTCACAAAATAAATTATTTAATACAAATACTTGAATTCCAATAGCTTTCATATAGTCTTAGGAAATAATTTAAAAACAAGATAGAAAAAGATCCCACTAACAGAATCATATATAAAACTAACAAGAAATTCCCAGAATTTATATAAAGAAATCCATGAGACTTTATTGGGAGAGGTAGATAAGACTTAAACAAATGGATACACATAACCATGTTCTTGAATGAAAAATACATTACAAAGATTTCAAATCTCCCTAAATTAATGTAGAAACTCAGAACTTCACCAAATGATTTTGAAGCTTAGCTGAGAGATCAAATGACCCAGAAGAAAACAGCCAAGACTAATTTGAACAAAAAAATAATCAGGGGAAGTGTAAATTATCAGATACTAAAGCATATTAACAAATTCTAATAAAATTAAAAGCAAATTAGTGAACTATCCCAAAAGGTTCTCAATTACCTATTACTGGAAGTATTCGACTAAGAGATGTAATGGAAACAGTATAATAAAGAGAATCTTCTTATTGGGCCAAAGCTGTTCTGTGTCATTTTCAGTTTCCTTCAATGTTATATTCCGTGCCTCCATACATGAACAATGATACATCAGATACTTCTGAAATACACAGTATTTTGTAGTTAGAATTTCATAGTTTACCAGACAGTATTATAGTCATAGTAAGTATGTAACTGCTGAGCTTGCCTGCCTATAACTTGGGTGCCCCAACATAGCATAAAATGCAACCTACACATTTTCAGAGGGTACCCACCTAATAAGAGCAGGAGGTTTAGAAGCCTAGTGTGTCCCCTTCATGGCTCCCATCATTCTATATTATAGCCCAGGGGTTCCTTATTGCATATAAATGTATTGGTAAGAGGGTTGGAGTCAAGCTCCTTCATGACTGAATGTTGTAAGTGTTAGGAAGGAGCTGAAGCAAACCCTGTCTGAAGCATGGAATCAGCATAGTCTTCAGCTCATGGGGCAACTGCAGGTGCTAAGATGTTGGCCATCCTCACAGTGAAGCATCTTTAAGGGTACTGCCCAAGCCCCTGCTGTTACAGTTTGTTCAGTTTTGTCCTCTAATTGGTATGGGCCAGCAGCAATAGCAACTGCAATGAAAAACATAAGCTCTGTGGAGGTGAGATCCTGCCATACCATAAAGCTGTTCCTGAAGACTGAGCCAAGCACAAAATGGCAAAATTGTGTCCCCTGCTCTGGAGTCAGTGTTGGTGCTGATGCAGAGCTCACCGGCGCATATCCAGTGTCATCTCAGAAACTGAGCCCTCTCACCTTACCAGACTAAAGCACAAGGTGCTATACTACCAGTGTTAGCCTTTCAGTTTACTTCCCAGACATATCTGGGGGTCCAAGCCCATTCCCAAAGTCCTAGATCCAGACACCCTCTGACATCTTCCACCTCAGAGTTCCAAAGCCTCACTTTCCCTAGTTTCTCAGATGAGCAGTGCTTCATTCTAGGTCTAGAAACTCCTTTCTCCCAGAATAGTCAGTGCTTCTCCCTTTGTGTGGCTACAAAATGTCCTCCACCTACCCTCTTCAAGGAGACAGTGCTCCATGAAACCAGCAGGATTGTAAATTCCCAACTTCACTGTGACACAGAAGCACTTTTCTCACTGAAGAAAATAAAACATGCAAATTTCATCTCTGGAATGATTTCCGTTCTCATCTCCCACAAATCTCACCATACTATACCATTCCAGGTGACCTTGTCACAAATTCAAATTCCGGGACCCTGACCTCAATCTACTGAATCAATACCTTAAAGAAAGAGTCTAGGACTAGACATTTGTTAACAGTCTCTGTGGAATTTAGATATTAAAGTTTAAGAATCACCACTCTGGGCTTTAATTACTTTACCTTTACCTCTTTCCCATTTCATCAGCATAAAACAATACTACACAGTTTTCATTATACTTTCTATTTCTGTGGCTCAGCAAGAACATCTTATCCAAGTTGAAAGAAGAGGATGAATAGAAAGGCAAACAGAAATGACAGCAGTGGCGATGGATAGAACTATCAGAAAGAGAAACAGCAAATTGTAGAGATTCCTTTTCATAGAAAAAAAGAAAGTTAGCAACAAGTTGAAAGGAGAGAAAGATGTATCCAGAAACCATAGAGACACACTAACATCTTCGGCTTCATTCCCTTCACTCTCACAAGCAAAGAAAAAAACTGCATCTCCTGCTCCTGCCTCCATGCACAGTCTTTTCGCTGACTCCTCTGCTTAGCAGGTTATGCCAAGTGCTGGTTCACATTCTGCTTCAACAGTGAACAAAACAGACAAGGTCACATCAGTATGGAAGTCACTTATCTAACACGGGACATCAGCACTAAAGAAGCAAACACACATAATTTTAAAAGGGCAATAACTTCTAAAAAGAAAGGAGGAGATATGATAAGAGGGAATAATAGGATGGTACAAGAGAAGGCCTCCATGAAGAAGGGACATTTAAACATCGTTGTTAGACTGGTGAACTATGCAGGAAATGGGGAGGCAGGGGCTCCAGGTATTAGGGAAGAGTGACGCAGACAGAAAGTAAATCAAGTGCAAAGGCTTTGAGGTGGAAATAAGCTTAGTATCTTAGAGTCTGCATGGTGGACAGAATAGTTGAAGAAAATGCACAAGGGGAAAGAATGAAGAGAGAATTTGAATCAATACTCAGAGATCAAATCATGCATGGCCTTAAGGCCACTGTCAAGCTACTTGGTTTTATTTTTATGTACCACTGGAAGTCATTAACAAGTTTGAAGCCAGAATAGTTCATCTTTTTTTCTTTTGTAGAGATCACTCCAATTGCTATGTGAAAAATGGATGGAGGTAGCCAAGGAAGGAAATAAGATGAGCATTATAGGCAGGAGATGATGGTTGGTTTGTTTGTTGCTTTTTATAAGGGTATTTTCTTTTGTGAAACCTGGGAAGGGAGATAGTACCAATTACTACATGGAAGTAGAACATCCTTGAGAGATGGCACTCAGGGGTTCAGTCTTAAGTGCATTATATGTGAGATACTTGCATAAAATATGAAAAATTCAGGTAGTGTAATGTGAACATCAGGAGCATGGAACTATGAACTGAGCTGGATAATAAGAATTTGAGTTATTTACCTAGAAACGGTACTGAAAACTATAAAAACACATAAGATGACCCAAGAAGAGTGCATAGTGAAAAGAAAGGAAGGAAGGAAGCAAGCAAGAGAGCTAAATATATATATAAGTAAGTAAGTAAGACTGAGATGGAGCATGGGACCTTGGTTACTCCAACATCAGAAGTCTGTGAACAAATAGCCACGTCTATTTAACTAGTCCCAGAGAACTTGTATCAGTGAGCAATGCCAACTGCATCAACCAGATGAGAAGATTAAGAGCCCCCACTGTAGGACAAACTCTAAACCCTTCAGTTACATGTCCCATGCTATCAACAGATATAATTACCCGCTCTATGTGCATCATAGTCCAATAAATGTGGCTCAAGAAGTTACTAGTTACTATCATGTATCAGACATTATATAGGCCACTTGCACACATTAGGAGAAGTCAGGGCTCTGGAAAATAATGACTAAGCACAGAGCCCAAAGTTTAAAAAACATCTATAATCTTGGTGCCAGGCAGCAGCACACCAACCTTGAGAAACAAAGACAACAAGGGATGCCAGACTCCAAATCTCTCTCCATTCAATGCGTAGAAGACAGAGTCCTCCCGTATCCTACTCAACTAAAAAAGATCTCAGCGTTCTCTGGAAGCCTTAAGAAGAAAACGCTAGACTTTGGCTGATAGGACAGAGAGTACTCAAACGAGATATTATAATAGATGTAGTCAGATCAGTAGAGTGAGTCATAGGAGTTAAATATATATAACAAGTGTTAAATAAGCTTATTCAGTAGGGTACAACCGAAAAATAGTCTTTTTTCCCTCCTTACTGTGGTCTTTCAATCTGTTCTTCACATTTCCATCCCTGTTGGTGTGTTACAGTGGAGACAAGCTTCTATTTTACAAACAGCCTCCTAATAACCAGGACTGACATGCAGGAGGTAAGAGAGAACCATTTAAAACCGCCTGTCAGGATATAAGGCCACCGCATCAGGGGGAACTTATATGAGATATAATGAAACAGGAAGTCAGGATCATGCCTTTGAAGGTAACAAACCCCTTCAAATAAATCTTTTATTCTGATCAGTCTAGCCTGCAGATTTTCTTTTTATATGTGGCCCTTGTGTCTTTGTGGTTTTGGCCACTACTTAGCAAGTCATTCTCTTTAGAATATTTGCGATCTTGTCACCTATTATATTTAGCATTGAGGATCCATCCAAGACTCTTAAACAACAAGATTGTAACCCATTAAACAAATCCTTTGTCATAAATGACATCATCCCCATTTTCCAAATGAGAAAACGGAAGCTCAGAGAGACTAAGTGACTTGTCCAAGATGCAAAGAGGCAGAATGAGACTTGTTCCAAGTCCTGTCCAACCCCTAACTTTAATTATACTGCAATGATACACGTTTGAGAAATCAAGCCAGATAATAAGCTGGAATCTACCCACCATATTAGTTAATCTGTACATAACAAATTAGTGATCTTTTTCAACCTGGGCATGGACTAAAACTACTTTTTAAAACTATAGATGCCAAAATCCCAATCCCAACACTCTGATTCAAAAGTCTGTGAGAGAGTTTATTAATCTGTATCTAAATTCATTTTTAAAATGGAAGCCCCTGGGTTAAACTCTCACCTTTTATTTAAAATGTTATTTGAAGTTGTCTTAGAGCCAACTGGAACTCCTAGTGAACAAACCTGTTAAGAAATCTGCAAACCTAGGAATGGAAGCAAATAAAGGATGTTTGTTTCAAGTAAAGTGAAGAAGCAAATTATACTGTTGAAGTACATGTCACTCAGGCACACAAAGAATAAGGAGGGTTCCTTCTATGAGCAAATTACAAAGCCAGCACAGAGGCAAGTAAAGCAGTGATTATCAACTAACCTGACATCTGCCTGAATTCTGTCTGAATCTGATCAAAGTATAGCACAGGTAAATTCCTAATTTACCTTGCTCATAACTTCATCTCTTCAAAAACATTGGAACAACCAGGATTTTTTTTAATTAAAATGGCATCTGTTAACATCCCCTAATGCTGCCTCTGCTAATTTTTCACTAAAGTACTTATAAACACAGAGGAAAAGATGAAAACCTACCATCATCTAAAAGTTAGAACTCACAGACAACTTAAAACAAACATCTGGAAAGAATCTCCACAAAGCACAGGAAAAATTAATCAGTTTGCCCTCAAATGGAAGAATGAGTATGTTTTTTTCTCAAATTCACCTCCAAGTATAAATCTGAGAAGTGGATTCAGTCATGACTCAAATGAACAAAGACTAAAAAAGACAATCCAACTTCTTGTCTATTGAAAAGTACAGCCTAGATAAATAACACCTCTTCCAAAATGTTAAGAAGTAGAAAACAGTCAACATGAAACCTATAAAATATTATTTAACAAACTTACTTACTATTCAGAGATTCACTGGTATTCAGAGATTCACTGGTATTCAGAGAAAGAATCATAAATTCTTTCTCTGAATACCACATTATCTGTATCTTACAAGCTTTGATATCTACTTTTATTACTGCTCCATTCTAAAAAAACTTTTTAACCTAGGAGTTACTTGAGAATATATATGTTTTTTAGTTTTTAAACACATGTACTGTTTTATGCCATTTTCCTTTTATTGCTAATTTCTAATCAGATTGTTTTAGGATAACAGATGATGATCTGTATGATACATATTTTTTGAAATCTACTGAGACTACTTGTGAGCCAACAAATGCTAAATGTATACTTGAATGTGTTTTATCTCATGTTAAAATTTTTGTGATTTTATCTTAGATCAGTATTACTGCACTACAACCAATCCAGAGGTAAAGCAGTAAAATTACAAAATTTCTCATTACTAATAATGAGCAGGAAAGTCAAACCATGA
Source organism: Mustela erminea (assembly GCF_009829155.1). Lineage (NCBI taxonomy): Eukaryota > Metazoa > Chordata > Mammalia > Carnivora > Mustelidae > Mustela > Mustela erminea. Next base: position 103,887,067 of record NC_045617.1, on the reverse strand, counting down.
ACCAAATAAACTGGGTCTTCCAGACACTGGTTGAGCCCATTTTGGTGATTATAGGCTACATAAGAAAACCAGTGTTTCTAATTTTATAAATCTAATGGATGCTCCTAATAACTAAAACATTCTTCTACAATACAATCAGAGGAGATTCTAAAGGCTTGTATATTATCTTTAATAATAAATGCTAACATTTTATATCTAGAAAAAAACCCAAGTTTTTAAGTAATTATAGGTTACACTTAGCCAGTAGCAAGTGTCTTCTCAGCGAGTTCAGACTCTGAAGTTGACCACTTCTGGATGGAAAACCGAATGAGGAATTATTACAGAATAACAATATTAGACACACAATGATGTCTGCTTCTTGATAGCATGAAGAAACAGCTCAAGGTTTGATATATTTGTAGTGACTGCCATTTCTCACCAGAGAAGAGGTGCTTCTGCACTAATCATTGCCAGCTGCCATTACCATCCTGGAATAAGTTCATCTGGAAATAAGATACATACTCACACTTTTACCTGAACAGAAGATTGTTATGGGTTGAACTGTGTCCCCCTCAAAATTCATATGCTGAAATCCTAACCCCTTCACAATGTTACAAACTTTCTTTAACAGGATCATTACAGATGTAATAAGTTAAGATGAGGTCATAATGGAGTAATGTGGGCCCAATTCCACATCACTAGAGATCTTAAAAAAGAAAGAAAGAAGACTATGTGAAAAGATAGAGGTGTGGGAAGGATGCCACGGGAAGATGGAGAACTGGAATGATGCATCTACAAGTCAAGAACACCAAAGATTGTCAGAAAACCACCAGAAGGTAAGAACAGGAAAGAAAGGATTCCACTACAGATTGCAGAGAGAAGTCTACCAATACCTTAGGAGTTGGGAATTCCAGACCCTACAATAAGACAATAAATTTCTGTTGTTCTAAGCTACCTAGATTGTGGTATTTTGTTACATCAGTCCTGGGAAAGTAATACACAAATGTCTGCAGATATTTCTTAGTGACTCTGATGAAGAGTTTGTAATAACATCACAATGTAGGAAATTCAAAGTAATATTTGTTTTAATTAAAGCAGGATAAAAATCTAAATGGAAACAAGAATGAATATCTAGGTCTTTCACTGAGAGAAAACCTAGAAACTATTTGCATTCATTTTGCAATGCTCATTCCTAAAATGTCAATGTCTAGAATAATATTTCAGCATTTTTAAATTCCTAAATTAAATATACTAGAATAAAAATTTAGCAAACAATTACCCTTTGTCTGATATGTGCCTGTCTTAAATGGTCTTCAAAATTTCTAATGCATTAAGCATGAGTTGTGCTCTAATGCAATCTTAAACAAACTCAGGAGACAATATATATGTATATGTAACCACATGAATCTTGAGGAAGGTTAACCCAACTTTTCCTTTGGATATCAAGTCTATGATTTATTTTATTCCATCCAGTAATGAGGTTGAGCAAGGGATAATTACTAGTGTGGAGGATTTCAGCAATCACTTTTTCAAAGGAAGAAAATAAAATTCAGAAATTGGAAATGACTATTACAACACACTGAACAGTAACATTCCTTTTTAGTAGTATATAAAAACATGTACATCATTAACCCATGCTATGATTAACATTTCAATGAATTGAATTCATTTCTTTGGACTAACCTTTCAAGATTATGGACTGCCCATTATCAGTTTAATGGCTTTTTAAAATGTATAATTACATACGCTTATAATATATATAATGACAGAGTTCAAATGTTATCAGTTTAGTCTTTTTTTGTTCTTCTGTTTACTGAATGGCAGAAAAGAAACTCTACTGTTTTCAAATAAAAAACTGCAAATGGCAATTTCACTCTTTACAGTAAATGAATTCATACAAGTTAAAACTCATTACACTACAAAAAACTAGTATGTAACATACTTCAGTGAAATTGGTTGTGTTCTAAGATACCACCTCCCAGCACTTCCACCAGCCTATGCCCAATCCAGCCAGCCAGCCAGCCTACAAAGTCAGCCTAGGTGTCATGTGTCTGGAAAAAAAGTGGCCTATACCTGATCCAGAAGTCCTACCAAAATAGTCATGGCTTAGAGTGCACCCAGCTGGCTGCACGTGATTTAGTCACCCTGCCAAGGCAGACCCAGGGTTGCACACCTATGACCCCCTACCTCAGCCAACCTTACCTGCTCCAGTTCTTACCATCCTGCCAAAGAGGCAATGGCATGGCTTACTCTAAGACCTCCTGGCCATTAGCTGCTCTAGCTCCAGCCATTCTGCCAAACCCACCAGGCACATGCAGTCTACACAGCAGATGCTCCTATACAGGGTCACTGCTTCAATACTAGAAGAGGGAACTGTTCCACTTAACTTACAGAAATAAACACAAAATGTCAAACAAAATTAGGAGACAGTGAAATATGTTCCAAATAAAAGAGAAAGATGCTATGGGAAGATGGAGAACTGGAATGATGCATCTACAAGTCAAGAACACCAAAGATTGTCAGAAAACCACCAGAAGGTAGGAAAAGGAAAAGGATTCTGCTACAGACTGCAGAGAGAAGATAGTCTACCAATACCTTAGGACTTAGGAATTCCAGCCCCTACAAAAAGACAATAAATTGTTGTTGTTCTAAGACAGAACAACATAACCCTAGAAAAGAAAAGAAAAGAAAAAAAAAACCCTAATTAGAAAAGATAAGTAATTTACCTGATAAAGAGTTCAAAGTAAGTCATAAAAGATGCTCACTGAACTTGGGAACAAAACAGATGAACAGAGTAAGAATTTCAGCAAGAGTTTAACAAATTAAAAAAAGAAGATGGGGCGCCTGGGTGGCTCAGTGGGTTAAGCCTCTGCCTTCAGCTCAGGTCATGATCCCAGGGTACTGGGATCGAGCCCAGCATCGGGTCTCTACTCAGCGGGGAGCCTGCTTCCTCCTCTCTCTCTGCCTGCCTCTCTGCCTACTTGTGATCTCTCTGTCCAATAAATAAATAAAAATCTTTAAAAAAAAAAACTCAAAAAAAAAAAGAAAGAAAGAAAGAAGAAGAACAATCTGAGCTAAAGAATATAATAGCTGAAATGAAAAACACACTAGAAGGAATCAACACCAGATTGGATGTTAGAACCTGGATGGCTCAGTCACTTGGGCATCCAACTCTTGATTTTGGCTTGGGGCAGTCTCAGGGTCATGGGATCAAGCCCTGCATGAGGCTCCATGCTCAGTGGGGAGTCTGCTTGAGATTCTTTCCTTCTCCCTCTGCCACTCCTCCCATTCATGCACATGCTCACTCTCTTTCTCTAAAATAGATAAATAAATATTTTTTTAAAAGAACAGAAAAAAAATTTTTTAAATGAGGATAGGTTAAAGGACCTCTGGGACAACATCAAGCATACCAACATTTCTAATGACGGGAGGAAACAAATATCCAGTTCCAAGAAGTACAGAGTCCTAAACAAGATACACCTAAAAAGATCCATACAAAAACATTATAATTATAATGAAAGATAAATAATAAAATCAAAGATAAATAGGACCTTAAAGGCAGCAAATGAAAAACAGCCATGCCCACTGGATATCTCATAAGCTTATGAGTCGATTTTTCAGCAAAATTTTTCAGACCAAGCTGCACCTGGGTGGCTAAACATCTGCCTTCTGCTCAGGTCATGATCCCAGGGTCCTGGAGTCAAGTTCTGCACTGTGCTCCCTGTTCAGCAAGAAGCTGGCTTCTCCCTGTCCCACTCCCCTTGCTTGTGTTCCCTCTCTCACTGTCTCTCTCTGTCAAATAAATAAATAAAATCTTTTTTTAAAAAATTTTTTTAGGCCAACAAAAAGTGGCAGGTTATGTTTAAAGTGCTAAAAGGTAAAAACTGACAACCAAGAATACTCTACCTGGCAAGGTTATCATTCAGAATTGAAGGAGAAATAAAGAGTTTCCAAAAATGCAAAAACTAAAGGAGTTCACCACCACCAAACTGGTTTACAAGAAATGTTAAAGGGTCTTCTTTAACCATTAAAAAAAAAGGCCATAACAGAAAATAAGGAAATACGTGAAAAAGAAAATCTCACTGGTAATGTTGCAGAAGTTCTGAGGCAACCAAGAAACTCAAGTGGCACATGGAAAGCTGGGAGAACACAGTTTTATTAATGTCGCAGGCTCAGTGGGATCACTCCCACAGTCTGAGCACCCAGTCTTTGTTGGGACAGATATTTGTGGGCAAACTAGGGATTTTTCGCAGTTTCTCACAGCTGATTGGCTTGGGGGTCACACGGCAGTTCTTAAAGCTATGTGGAAGTGACTTCGTGGAGAAGTGGCAAGTTATCCTCAGTGGTTCCTCATTTCAGTGATGGCCATTTTGGGCTTTTCCGCCTCAGTAATGGCAAATGAATAGTAAAGGCAGTGGATCAGCCAATTAAAAAGCTAGAATGAAAATTAAAAGAAAAAATGCTGAAATCAACTATAATTATAATACATAGTTAAGGATATCCAAAATAAAAAGATGTATAATATGACATGACAAATGTAAAATGTGGAGGAGAAGAGTAAAAATGTAGTGCTTTTGGAACGCAGCCAAACTTAAGTGACTATCAGCTTAAAACAGGTTGATAAATGTGAATCCAATGGTAACCACAAACCAAACCTACAACAGATACACAAAAAAATAGGGAAAAGAACCCAAACATCATGCTAAAGAAAACTATCAAACCATAAGAGAAGAGACCAAGAGTAGAAGAAAGGAAAGAGAAGAACTAGAAAAAACAACCAGAAAACAATTAACAAAATGGCAGTATGTAACTATTAATAACTACTTTAAATGTAAATGGACTAAATGCTCCCATCAAGAGACACTAGGGGGCTGAAAAGATAAAAAAAAAAAACTAAAACTAAAACAAAAACAAACAAAAAAAAGGCCTATGTACTTGCTACCTACAAAAGACTCACTTCAGATTTTTTTTTTTAAGACTTTATTTACTTATTTAACACAGAAAGAGATCACAGGTAGGCAGAGATGCAGGCAGAGAGAGAGTGGGGAAGCAGGCTTCTTGCTGAGCAGAAAGCCCGATGCGGGCTCGATCCCAGGACCCTGTGATCATGATCTAAGCTGAAGGCAGAGGCTTAACCCACTGACCCACTCAGGCGCCCCTCACTTCAGATTTAAGGGCATACACAAACTGAAAGTGAAGGCATGAAAAAAATCACTCCATGCAAATAGAAACAAAAAGGGAACTGGAAAAACAATACTCCTAACAGACAAAACAGACTATAACAAAAGACAAAGGAGGGCATTACATAACAATGTAAAAATATCAACCAAACAAGAAGATATAGCATTCATAAACATGTATGCACCCAACATAGGAGCACCTAAATAAAGCAAATACTAAGAGATATAAAGAAAGAAATTGACAATAAAATGAGTAGGGAACTTTATACCCTACTTAACAGCAATGGTTAGTTCATCTAAACAGAAAATCAATAAGGAAACACTGGCCTTTATTAACACATCAGACCAGATGGACTTAATACATATATACAAAACATTTCATCCAAAAACTGAAGAATACACATTTTTTTAAGTACACATGGAGCATCCTCTAGGATAGATTAGAAATTAGGCCACAAAACAAGTCTCGATAAGTTTAAGACTGAAATCACATCAAGCATCTTTTGCAACTACAAAGATATGAAACTAGAAGTCAATTATAAGAGGAATTTCAGAAAAAACACAAACACAGGGGGACTAAACACCATTTTACCAAACAGTCAATGGGTCAATGAGGAAATCAAAGAGGAAATAAAAAATACCTTAAGACAAATGAAAATGAAAATACAACTTTCCAAAATACAACTTAGAACACAGCAAAAGTATTCTAAGAAAGAAGTTCATAGCAATATAGGTCTGCTTTAAGCAGCAAGAAAAATCCCAAATAAAGAATCTAACTGTAAACCTAAAGGAATGAGAAAAAGAAGAATAAACAAAAATCCAAAGTTGGAGGAAGTCTCTTCAACAAACGGTGCCGGAAAAACTGGATAGCTAAATGCAAAAGAATAAAATTGGACTGCTATCTTACACCATATACAAAAATAAATTCAAAATGGACTGAAGACATGAAGACCTGAAACCATAAAACTCTTAGAGAAAACATAAGCCATAAGCTCTTTGACACCAGTCTTAGCAATATTTTTTAGAACTGAGTCCTAGGATTGAGTCCCACATCGGGCTCCAAAGCCTGCTTCTCCCTCTGCCTCTGCCTGCCGCTCTGCCTTCCTGTGCTCGGTCTCTCTCTCTCTCTCTCTCTCTGGCAAATAAATAAATAAAATCTTAAAAAAAAAAAAAACTATTGCATAGCAAGGGAAACTATCAACAAAACAAAAGTTTAACCTACTCAATGGAAGAAGATATTTGCAAATCATACATTTGATAAGGGGTTAATACAAAAAATACATAAAGAACTTACACAACTTAATATCAAAAAAACTAAGCAACCTGATTTTTAAAAAATGGGCAGAAAACTTGAATAGACATTTTTCTGAAGACCTACAGATGACCAAATGACACACGGAAAGGTGTTCAACATCACTAATCATCAGGAAAATGCAAATCAAAACCACAGTGAAATACCATGGCACATCTGTCAGGTGTAACTATTATCAAAAAGTCAAAAAATAACAAGTGTTGGCAAGGATATGAAGGAAAGGGTACCTTCATAAATTGTTGGTGGGAATATAAATTGGTATAGTCTCTATGGAAAGGAATAAGGAGATTCCTCAAAAAATTAAAAATAGAACTACCATATGATCCAGCAATTCCACTATTAGGTATTTACCCCAAAAATACAAAAACACTAATTTGAAGGGATAGATGCACCCTTATGCTTATTGCAGCATTATTTACAATAGCCAAATTATGGAAGTAGCCCAAGTTTCCCTTGATAGATAAAGAAGATGGGGTGTGTGTGTGCATGATCAAATATTACTCAGTCACAAAAAGGAATGAAATCTTGCCATCTGCAGTAATGTGGATGGATCTAGAGAGTATTATGCTGAGTGAAAGAAGTCAAATACTGTATGATTTCACCTTCATGTGGAACCTAAAAAACAAAACAATCAAAACAGAAACAGACTCATAGATACAGGAAACAAATTTGGTTATCAGAGGGGGAATGGGTTGGGGGACAGAGGTGGGCAGGCAAAATAGGCGAAAAGGATTAAGAAATACATACTTCTGGTGGGAAGAGAGATTGTCCTGTGACTTCTACCCATTTCCTGAGGCCTGTGGAAATAAACCTTTATGTACGTAAAGTTATACAGAAAATAGAATAAAATTAATACCAAAAAAAAAAAAAAAAAGAAATACATACTTCTAGTCAAAAAATAATTAAGTCATAGGGATATAAAATACAGCATAAGGAACACAGTCAATAATGTAATAATAAATTTGTATGGTGACAGATTATAGTAACTAGATCTATTGTGAGGATCATTTTAGAATGTATAAAAACATCAAATCACTATGGCAAGCACCTGAAACTAATAGGATATATGTCAATTATACTTCAATAAAAACACACTGCACAAAGTTATGAGGAAGAGGTCAAATTTACTTTTCTCATTAAAAATGAAGAGAAACAAAACACAAGACTGGTATCTTGGTATCTACATTATGATGGCTTTACTGTCATTCATATCAGGATTGAGATTATTGAAATATAATTTCAAGAATATTTCAATTAGGATATTCTTCAAATATTTTAAATATTACTTTGAAGCTACATATGTCGTTACTAGTCATTTTCTTGACTAGGAGCCTGTGATGATAAGCTTTATCCACATCTGTCATTAGGCTGTTTAAAGCCTACCAGGACTCAGCTCTAAGCCTTGGTTTGTCTTTATTCCTGGAATGTTTGCCTCTCTCTGAAAAATCCCTACTCACCTCTTTCAGGATTTGGTACAAACATCACCTCCATGTAAACTTTTCATGTTTATTTCTTATCAAAGAGCTCCCCGTTAAGGAATGAATAAAATAAATTGGAAATTAGAGAAAGAGTGGAACATTACACAATTGTTCAAGTGAATAGTGTCAAGTATATCATGAATAAATTTCAAAACCCAATGTCAAAGCAAAACAAATTACTATGTAATTTTAAATACCCAAACAATAGTATCTACTTCATTCACATATACTTGCATTTATAAACAGTAAAAAATATGCATGGGGATGATACACATCAACTTCACAAATGTCATGACCCCTACAGAAAAAGGAAGGAGTATGAGAGCATGTATGAAGCTTTAGCTATGGTTGCAAAGTTTTTGTTAAGAGTGGAATGATGATGATAAAGATGAGGAGGAGAAGGAAAAGGAGGAAAAAAGAGATGGAAAGCAGAGGGAGAACAGAGGTGAGAGATGGGAGGTAGGAGAGGAAGAAAGAAGAAGGGAGGGAAAATGAGGAAGCAAAGGGAGGGCAAATTGTTAATATATGTTTAATTTCAATGGTGTATACATAGTGTCTGTAATATTTTCTCTATTTTTTTATTATGATTTGAATATTGTTCTTTAAAATTTTAATCATAATGTAAAAAATAACTATAATCCCTCTATTAAATTTCAGGAGAAAAAAATCTTTACTGACTTGATCATGTACAGTGGTAAATTTAATAGTTTCCATTAATTCTATCCAATATATATGACAATGGCATCATAAAAATTATCAAAACATGCACTGTATTTATTTCTTATGTGTTTGGCTTTCATAGCAATCTCTGTGTGATAGGAACCTGGGATATCTTTGGCTACATGATTCCAACATCTCAGTCTAATGAATAAGATAAAAGTAGAATGCAGCAGAATATGTAGATAAAAAGGTGAAGGGAAAATCTCGGGTAACAATAAATAGGTAGGTAGATAGTTAAGTGTGTGGATGGATGGATGAACAGATGGATGAATTGACAGAACAAATTTAAGGGAATAAGTCACATTCTGTTATAAAGATGCTTAGAAATCATTTTCACCTGAGACATATATATAGACTGTCATCATTTGTTAAATTACTCAATGTATAAAGCCTATATATCATAAAATCATTTTATCAAGAAAAATCTGAATTCTCTGTAGTATTGACAAATCATTCATTCATTCTTTCATTTAGTCACGACCACTGCCTACTAAAAACTTAATCATTGATTAGTTTGAACACAGTTTCCAGATGCGAAAGTTGATTTTATTCAAGTGATTTAATGAAGATTTATTCTACGCAATGGAGATGTTATTTTGGGAAAAATATTTCTATATTGTTTTACTGAAAAAGTTTATTTACTCTCGTCAGGTGTTAGTGTACTGAATGAGGATACTCTTCCTAAACATTTTTATATGCTCCATTAACAAGGTCTCTAAATGACAATAATAATTTCCATCAAAATAAACTTAAATGGGCAGACTAAGCTTTTATTTGGGAACTATCCATCAGTCAACCACTATATGCTAGTCACTGTTAGAAACTCAAATAAAAAAATGAAGCCAATCCTTTCCCTAGAGAACTTTACTGTCATTTTCACCAAATCTATATTAATGGAATTTCCTTTTTTCCCTTCATACTAGAAGTCAATAGTAAGATTAAATAGATAATTAAATTGTTCACAAAATAACTACATCAACACAAATATCTTTGCCCTCAAAAGAGTGTCTATACCACAGTAGTTCTCAACTTTGGCTGTACGCTGTAATCATTTGTGGGACACTGAACAACATATATAAAAAGCCTGGATCCCACCCTCAGAGTTTCTGATTTAATTGTTCTTAGGTGCAACATGGGCACTAGGATAAGGAAGAAGTTCCCACATGCCAAGGCTGCCTAGTGGCAAGCCCTCCTGCCTGAGGGCATAGCCTTCCATAACCATGGGGCTAAATGCAAAGAATGTTAAAAAAAATTTAAAAATGAGGATATTCACTAGATATAATGTATTTAGCTATGTTTCACCCTTTCTTTTCCACATCAACACTAAAATAAGAACTGTTCTTTTCATTTTAATCCTCAGATACAATAACAATTCCAGAATTATAAACTTTCAACACATCTCTCCTTTCATTATCTCATCCAATCATTCCAACATCCTAAAAACCTAGAAACTTCAAACCTCTCCCTCTTCTACAAAGAATCTAGCATTTCTCCTTTCCTCAAGAGAGCTACGTAGTTAATTATAAAAACTGCTTTCTTCCTTTAGCATTTTCATATGCCAAAATGTGAAGAAGTAAGATGGTGCATGTTTCAAACTGCCTCTAGCTATAAAGGAGAGAAAAAAAGTGAAATAGGCCTTGTAGGGGATTAAAAGGCTTGAAAAATTCACACAATAAGCCACAGTTCTTTGATTTCCACTTTCCTCTATAGGAATGAATATTAGGTACGATAATAAGTATGTCAAGGTCATGTTTACCTAATTCTAATGAAGCAAAGCATAAATTTCAAAATTGTTAACCGATTGCAGGGAATGAGTGGATCTTTTTTTCTCCAGAAGGCAAGTAATTAAAATGGAAAAACGTGTTTAGTGTTAAAAAGAAACTAGAATGTTACTATATTAGATAAGGGAGCAGTCCATGACCACATAATGTCATTAAAGTGATCGGAAATTATGTGGTCCCGTAAATTGCTTTATTTCCCTCAGCAGAATATTAATTTCAGGTGAGTAATTTAAATTGCATTAACAGCGGACTCCTTAAGATGACACTTCATTTAGTCTTGAAAGTTGCTGCTGTTTAAGATATCCCCCCAGCCTGCCATTTCACACTGGTGCTAACTTGTGCCAGATTGTATATTGTTTTTCCAAAATACCATGGGGGTGTCAAATGCTTTATTGCAAACCTGCTGCTTTATGGGAATATGCAATGTAAATAAACCAGAGAGACACTTCTGTAAATTGCCCTATTTTAGATGGAAAATGTTTCAATTAGATGTATGAAATCAACTGACAGTTTTATGAGCCAAATCATTTTGGAAATATCCTTCACATACACTGGATATCATCGTATTTTCAGAGACCATATGGTATAAAGTAGATCCACAAGCTCTTCAAGGACAGGCAAACTTAAACTCATCATGAATCTTGATTCCAGTACCTGTGTCCCTTTCGCTATCAAATATCCAGGTAAGACAATTTTCAAAGTTGCTACTTTGGTGAAAAGTATCCAAAAAAGTTTAATTATATGCCATGGCTATTTTCTTATAAAAACAAGGTAAATGCATATCCCTCTACACTTCTATGGACCACAAATCTAGTAATACAAATAGAGACAGACCATGAGAACCTGGGCTAAATAGATAACAAGGGCTACAGGGTAAAGGATGAGTTTGTATAACTGCTGCTTTGTGAGGACCCTTGAACATCAATTTATAACATGAATAATCTTTTGTGTGAAAACAAAATTTTTATGAATGGCTGAATGACATTATTAAAAGGTTCAAAATACTTTAACCTAGTAGCAAATATATTATACAATTGAAATTTACCTTTGACCTCCCAAGCCCTCCTTGAGAAAAGGAAAAGTTATAAATCAGATACCAAGTCATTGGTTCAATCCCTCCTCTCTAACAGATAACTCTTCCTCTTCCACGCCTTCTTTTCTATTATTAAAGAAGGTTTACAACTGTCTTCCGAGAAATATATATATATATATATATATATATATTTTTTTTTTTTTTTACAGCACAAGGTCTTTGCTTTCTCATCAAAAATCCTGTAACTTGCTTTCCTTTTCCCCTATACATTTCCTGTTCTATTCAGCAACACCTCTCTCTTAACGCTTGTGCCTGAACTCCTGGATTTGCTATTTGGCTGCTGCTTTCCTTGCCCAACCGCTCTCTTCTTCTAAGCTATACCCATGCTGTTCAACTCAGTTGCCATGCTACTTCACTGTCCCTGACTGTTGGATGCCTCCTGAACTATCAACTTCACATATTCCAAGGCCATCTTCCAAGTAAGGAATTTCAGGTTGTGGATTCACCCCAGCCAACCACTGATTTGGCTGAACATGTCTCTCTCATTCTCATTTTCTGCAGGATGGAAGAGATTCTGTCTCTAAAAACCCTAGCTTTTGGAAAGAAGAAAAATGCGGCCTTTCGAGAAGACCACCCGCAGGAGTAGCCCTTCTAAACTTACTTTACCATGCTTCATGTTTACTTCCCTGAGAATTATCCCTCCCACCATTATGAAACCACCGAGCTACATGAGGTAGCAAAGCTGCCTGCCACCCAAACGGTGACAAAGGGTCAATGCACATTCTCTAACACACTCAAGAGGAGAGATTTGAAAACTCTCAAATAAATGATGACAAAGAAAGATTTCAGTTATATATCAGGAAACCAATATCCAAGCAAATTACATACAGCTATCTGAAACTCCTTAAATTATGGATAATCCAAAGCTAGTTTCTGTTAAAAATACAAGAAAAAAATAATCTAGAAAAAAAAGAACACACTCTTTTTCTTATGAAGGGGATCAGAATATGCCCTCCACATATGGCACTTTGGCATGATTATTTTGAGCTGAAGTCAATTAAGAAAGAATAGATACAAGAACTCTCTGCCTCCCCCTTTCTGCCTAAAAACAGGGTATAAACTTCCCTTTGTAAAGATGTCCCCCACCTTTCCCTTACAAGAAGGAAGACATGACTCATTGTGGTGACAGCACTGACTTAAACCTGGATAAACAAACCTTACTCAAATAACCCTTGCCTTTCATTAGTTTCCTCCATATGCCTTCCCATAATTTATTATGCCTAGAATCTCAAATCCCTTTTCCTTTGTCTTATCACTTTTCCACAATTCATCACCCTGTATATTAAAATGGTATATAAGTCCTGGACCTAATCATGTTTCTAGAGTTTTTACTTCTTTTCTGTGACACTCCTGTATGCATGCATAACAACCTTTTTTTTTTTTTTCACATGAAATTTTCATTTGTTGTTTAATCCACAAGCCCCATTCACTGAACTTTAGAGGGTATGAGAAAAGCTTCTTCCCTTTCCTACACTTACAGTAATCATAATTACAATCATATTTTTTAATCCTTCATCAAAAACTAGCAAAATGCTCCAGAAACCTGGCATTTTTCTTTTATAATAATGAAATGATGCAAGAAAATGGAAGAAAAACATGAATAATTTTAAAACTGCCCTTGCTACGACATCTTTACTGTACTTTCTACCATCTGTATGTTGCTTTTATGATGCTTCTTTTAAAAAAATGTAAAGATGAGGACTACTCTAAATGAAAACGTCTTTAGTCCCAACCCTTGATAAATATCATCTGGGTCATAGGTCACTGTTATCTTGACACAGTGTGTAGTAAACAGCAGCAGGACCCTAATGACTGATGTTCTACTCACAGGGGCTGAGGAGCTGACAGCAGTAACACCACTTAGTCTCTGAGGAACTAAAGGCAATTTAAAGGCTTATTTAATTTAGGCTATGTTGAAATGACATTATAAAGTTGTAGGGGAACAGACTGTCACCTTATCACGACAAATATCGAAAACAAGGCTCCAAAAGAACAGAGGAACTCAGTTATGTGCCAGAAGAGAAGAAGCTACTGCTTTAATATGCACCCCAAGCTGACAGAGTAAACTGTCAAGTAAACCTTCATTTCGACATGAATCTCCCTTGCCCTTTATATATAATGCTTTTAGCCCGAGGTGATACCTAAAGTGATATGTGCTCACCCCTTCAAATATGGTCAGTCTATAACCCAGCTTTCAGAAAATTACTTTCCCAACAGAATACAGCTTCTTTTCCCAGGACATCTTCTAATTCTTAGAAATCATTGGGTTTAGACACAAAAATATGCGTGCTCCTTAGGGATCCTACTTGATAGAGCAGAAATGTTTAATTTGGGGGATAAAGTAAACATAACATAAAATTTACCATTTCTTATTTTTGAGTGTTGAGTGGCATTATATACATTCACACTGTTGTGCAACCATCACCACTACCCAAATCCAGAAATTTTTCATCTTCTCCAAATGAAATGCTGTACCCATCAAACAATAATTCCCCATCCCCCTCCTCCCAACAGTCCCTGGTAACCATTATTCTACTTATTTTCTCTACGAAATTGACTATTCTAGCTCATACAAATTGATTCATAAATATTTGTTTATGTATCACTAATGTCCTCAAGCTTCCTCCATTTTGCAGCACGTAAAAGAATTTAATTTCCTGTTAAGGGTAATAATATGTATATATGCCACATTATGTTTATCCATTCATCCGTTAACTAATCGATCCCAGGATCCAGAGATCATGACCTGAGATGAAGGCAGACACTTACTTAACCAATTGAGCCATTCAGGTGCCCCAACATACCAGTCTTTAAATAGACATATGCTTTCATGTTTCTTAGGTAAAAATATAGAGGTGGAAGGGTGGGCCATAGTAAGCGTATGTTAAATTTTAAAAAAAAATGGTTCAACTATTTCTCAAAGTGGGATACATTACTACCACTTTACATTACACCAGCGATGTACAAGAGTCTCAGTTCTTCCACAGTATTGCCAGCACTTAGTACAGTCTTAAATTTTAGCCATTCTAGTGTATTATACTATTTCATTGTGGTTTAATTTGCATTTCTCTGGGACTAATAATGCTGAATGAGTGTCTTTTCATGTACTCATTTTCCATCTGCAAATCTTCTTCAGGGAAGTACCTGTTGAAATCTTTTGTGCATTGTTTGGATAGGTTATTTCTCTTATCATTAAGTCATAAGAATAATGCATGGTTTTTATGGCCATATGACATATATCATATAATGGACATATGTCATATATTGTCAGACTAGTTTTACAAATATTTTCTACCAGTCTGTAGCTCAACTTTTCATTTTAACAGTGCCTTTTAAAGAGAAAATGTCTGAACATTGATGAAGTCCAATGTCTTGATTTTTTTCTTCTGTAGTTTGTACTCTTTGTGTTATAGTTAAGAAATCTTGGCTAAACCCAAGGCTGCTAATATTTTCCATTTTCTCTTATGCATAATTAATATTTTAAAAATTTATATAAATAAGATACACCAAAACAGGAAGAAGACCTTAACTATCCAAACCCTACCTCGAATTAGTGCTACAGAATCTCTATCCTTAAACTCCCTATCCCTGATGGTCCTGTTGGCCTAAACAACTGCACTCTGAAGAAGGCTGACAATTTCATACATTCACAAAGTCTAAGAATGGGCTAACAGAAATTGGTGTCTTCAATAAAAATTTTCCTTCAGTAATGCCTCTTCCACCAGCCCATCTTTCACCCAAACTTGTTCTTCTTTTTCAAAGACTGTTATCATTGTGTATAACTACTTTACTACTTAATGACTTCCTTCCTCAAGACAGCAGAACTAGAAAGTCCATTGACTCAAACTGCAAAGAAGTTTCTTGGGGAAGAGAAACTCATAATTCAAGAATTTCAGTCGAAAAGTCAGAAATATGTAATCCATTAACTAATAAATCTTTACAAGTAGAGTTAACCAGTGAATCCAATAGAATCCAATCAATTTGCCATCTTAATCTTAAAATACTGAATGAAAGCCACATGGAATAAAATAAAACTTTTACTTATATCTTTATTCCAAAGGACCAGTATAATTTAATAATTAATAAAAACATCCAAACATGACTGGGTGCCTTTGCACTTCTAAAGGGTAATATTCAAACAAATATGAAAATTTCCTTCCTTCTCTGAAATTAATTCTCATTCTCATTATCACTGTCTCTTTAATAACCCCTGGCAATAAGTAAAAAAATATGCTTTTAAGCTAGTTTAGACAATAGTGACCAATTTATTATAAGAAAATACAGGTATCACATATAGCCCACGACAGACATAGAATGTTATTGATACCCGAGGCTCTTACCCTTTATAGCTCTACCTCAGGCTATATCATTTCACACATCTGCTTCTCTTAGAATGTCCATTTCTTCACTAAATACATTTCTCTGATTCATCATGTACACTGCAGATGATGTCTGCCTGACAACTGTTTACTTATCTTTAAGTCACCAACCTATGGTGTTTCAGTATCTCTCAATCCCAGTTCTTAATTAGTAGGAGAAAGTACCCAATTGGTTCAGCTTTGTTCATCTAAAGTAAGTAAGACCCAGAAGATAGGATCACAAGATACATACCTAACCAACAGAGCCCTTCTCTGTGTGTAAGGGGTAGGGAGGAGAGAATTCTCCTTTGAAGAGCGGATGACGAACTGAGGAAGTATCACATAATGTGTCCACTACACACATGACATAAACAGAATTATAAAGTAGAAGTTTGAATGTTTCTAGGGATCAATAATTAATCTAGAAACAAGGGCTTCCAGATATCCATAATTAATGAGTGCTAAAAAACTTGAAGCATTATTCATATATTCTTGGTGGTCTCATCCTTTATTCATACCAAAAGATGTTATATATAGGATACAAAAATAATGACCACACCATAACTGGGTAAATATTGGTTTTTCTAGCTATTGACTTAACAAAGACAACCAGAAAATTTAAAATATTCTAGAAATGTTGGCAAGATAAGACTTCAGAGGAACTCAGCAGGGGACTTCTGGTTTCACTTCTGACATGCAAAATCTTGAAAGTGGTCACTCTCATCCTTACAACAATAAAAAATTGAACAAACTAAAAATGACTGATTTTTCTTGGACCCTTCAGAGAACTACAGTTACAGAGAAAAACCACCCCAAAACCCAGAGTGACAGGCATATCCAAAGATATAAAGCAACTGAGATCTGTTCCTAGATCAGAAGCCACTGAAACTACAAATGGCTAGGAGTACTTACATGGCAATTCTGAAGAATTGTTGGAGACTGAATGTGGACTAGTGGGAGAATAAAAAAGTCCCCACACTTTCACAGGCTTTCTCTCTAGGAATACCATATGCCCCCACAGTAAGGGTTTAAGAAAGATCCCCCCTTGGCTTGGGCAGTTAGAGAGGAAGAATAACTACAATGCCTTCTTTATAAAATAGACCTGTTCTCCAAGGAAAAGGGCTTTTCATAACTCATTTCTAATACCTTATCCCATTGAGGCAAATCAAAGGCCTCTTTACCCCAGGCCTTCCAGCCAGTTCAAGCCTTCCTCTTTCACGTGGTTGGGGGGATGGGGAACAAGCCATGGTTAATAGGTGTCAGGACTTCAAGGGCATAGATTGGAAACATCTAATTCTGAGATGGGGTAGCGGACAAGTTCTGCTTTATACAAGAAAAACAGTGTAAGACCCCAAGACATACATCTTCAAAAAGACTGAGTTTACAGAATGCTCCCTTTAAACAGACCTTACCACCATCACAAAAGGGCTCCAATAATAGCAGTGGATTATAGCTGAAAAAAAAAAACAAAACTATGAAACTCAGACTATCTGAGGAGTTCTTAGGAAAACCTAAACACAACAGGAGAGACAAAAATGAGGACATATCCAGTTTTCAAGAGAAAAATTATATGCCAAAAACAAGGAAAGAATGTACTCTGACAAGCAAAGCAATAATCAGGATCAAATTCAGAAAGCATGCATATGTTGGAATCTTTAGACAGAAAATTTTAAATAACCATGATTAATATGAAAGGGCACTAATAGAAAAATTAGACAACATGCAAGAACACATGGGTAATGTAAGCAGAAAGACTGAAATTAAAAAAGAATCTAAGGGAAATTCTAAAAATGAAAAACACAGTAACTGAAATGAAAAACACCTTCAGTGACTTCAATGTAAACTTTAAACGACTGAGAAAAGAATTAGAGAACTTGAAGATAGGTTAACAGAAACTTTCCAAACTGAAATACAAAAAGAAAAGAAGAAAATTACAAGACACGAAAGAATCAGGGGATAATATCAAAGATATAATATATACATAATTAAAATACCTGAAGGAAAAAAAAGAGAACAAAGCAGAAAAATATTTGAGGTAATGATAGCAGAGAACTTTCAAAAATTTAATGACAGACACCAAGCCACAGATACAGGAGGCTGAGAGAACACCAAGCAGAATAAATTCCACAAAAAAGGATACCTCAGCATATCATATTCCAACTACAGAAAACCAAAGCCAAAGAGAAAATCTTGATGGAAACCAGAAGGAATGGGGGAAAGGGTGTCTTAACCTACAGAGTAATAAAGGATAAAAATTACAATAGGCTTCTGTCAGAAACCAGCAAGTAAAAGGAAAGTAGAATGAGTTAAAGTGTTAAAAGAAAACCACCAATCTAAAATTCTATATCCAGCAAAATTATCCTACAAAAGTAAAAAAGACATAAAGAATTTCTCAAAAAAAAATGAAGAAATTTGTCACAAGCAGACAAGCCCTAAAAGAAAAAAGAAGTTATTCAGGCATAAAGAAATGACATGTCAAGATCTACATTTCTTAGAGAAGAAATGAATGAAAGTAAAATCAAATCTTTTATTTTTCCTTTAACTTAATTGACCTAAAAGATCTCTTTCTTTAAAGCAATAATAGTGAGGGAGGAGCAAGATGGCAGAGGAGTAAGAGACATAAATATCATCAGGTCCCAGCTCTTCAGCTAGATAGTTATCAAACCATTCTGAACAGCTACAAACTCAACAGGAGAGAGAATAGAAGAAAAGCAATTATAGGAAAAGAAAATCAACCACTTTCTGGAGGGTAGGACATGGGGAGAAGTAAATCTGAGGCAACATAGGAGAAGATAGACTGTGGGGGAATGGGTCGGCTCCCAGCAAGTGATAGAGCAGCAGCACAAAATCAGAAGATCGGCAAGAACATCCAGCCAAGACCAAGTTCACTGATCAATAAGAACTGCAGAACTCCAGAGCTATGGGAAAGCAACACATAGAACTCAAGGCTTTTTTCCCATGATCCTTTATTCTTTTGAATTTAATTTTTTTTTATTTTTTTTCTTATTCTATTTTTAAATTTCTCTTCTTTCCTATTTTAATGTTTTTAATTATTTTATCTTATCAATACCTTTTAAAAAATCATTTTTAATTTTCATTGTTATACTCATATTTTATCCCTTCATTGATTTAAACTTATTTCATGGTATGCATATAGGGTTTTTTTTTTCCTTTAAAATTGTGGGATACAATTTCTTCCAAGAGAGCAAAATATAACCTTAATCTAGCACATAGCTTTGTTCTTGTCTCCAGCCTGATCACATTCTTTCCTCTTTTTTCTTTCTTCAACCAACTTCTTACCTTATCAATTCTTTCTCTAGAATTTTTTAAATTTTCATCTTCACAGTCATATTTCATCTTTTCATCATGTTTACCCATATATATATGTGTGTGTATATATATTTTTTTTTTTCTTTCTTTCTTTCGTTGAAATTTTGGGAGGTAGTTTCTTCTGACAGACCAAAATACACCCAAAATCAAGTGTGGGGCTCTGTTCTATTTACCTATCTAATAAACATTTTATACACACATACACACACACACACACTATATATATATATTTTTTTTTCTTTTTTTCACACATTCTTCTCTCTCCAGTTCTGTGTCTCTTCTGATCTGGTTAGTGTATATTTCTCTGGTCTATATTTTCATTGCTCCCCTTTTAGTATTTTCTTCTCTCATTCATCTATTCTTATCTTGATAAAATGATAAAGTGGAAAAACCCACCACAAAAAAAAAGAACAACAGGCAATACCAACAGCTAGGGACCTCATCAATACAAACATTAGTAATATGTCAGAACTAGAGTTCAGAATGGTGATTATGAAGGCACTCACTGGGCTCAAAAAAAGCATGGACAATACTAGAGAATCCCTTTCTGGAGAAATAAAAGAATAAAAACCCAACCAAGTTGAAATTTACAAAAGCTAATATTGATGTACAATCAAAAATGGAGGCTCTTAGTGCTAGGATAAATGAGGCAGAAGAGTGAATCAGTGATATCGAAGACCAAACAATGGAGAATAAAGCAGCTCAGCAAAAGAGAGAAAAAAACTACTGGACCATGAAGGAAGAATTCGAGAGATAAGTGATACCAGAAGACAAAATAGTATTAGAATAACTGGGATCCCAGAAGAAGAAGGGATGGGAGCATAAGGTATATTGGAGGAAATTATACCAGAAAATTTCCCTGATTTGGTGAAGGGAACAAGCATCAAAATCCAAGAGGCACAGAGAACTCCCCCAAAATCAATAAAATAGGTCCACAATGCATCATCTAATAATAAAACTTACAAGTCTCAGTGACAAAGAGAAAATCCCGAAAGCAGCTTGGACAAGAGGTCAGTAACATACAATGGTAGAAATATTAGATTAGCAGCTGACCTATCCACAGAGACCAAGTAGGCCAGAAAGGACTGGCATATATTCAGAGTACTAAACGAGAAAAATATGCAGCCAAGCATACTATATCCAGCTAGACTCTCACTGAAAATAGAAGGAGACATAGAAAGCTCCCAGGACAAACAAAACCTAAAAGTATTTGCAAACACCAAACCAGCCCTAGAGGAAATATTGAAAGGGGTCCTCCAAGCAAAGAGAGAGCCTAAAAGTTACAGACCAGAAAGGAACAGACAATATACAGTAACAGTCACCTTACAGGCAATACAATGGCACTAAATTCATATCTTTCAATAGTTACTCTGAATGTAAATGGGTTAAATGCCCCAATCAAAAGACACAGGGTATCAGAATGGATTTTTTTAAAAAGACCCATCGATATGCTGTCTACAAGCTAATTTTAGACCCAAAAACACTTCCATATTTAAAGAGAGGGGGTGGAAAACAATTTACCATGTTAATGGACATCCAAAGAAAACTGGGGTGGCGATCTTTATATCAGACAAATTACATTTTAAGCCAAAGACTATAAGGAGAGATGAGGAAGGACACTATATCATATTCAAAGGGTCTGTCCAAAAAGATCTAACAATTGTAAATATCTATACCCCTAATGGGAGCAGCCAACTATATAAACCAATTAATAACAAAATCAAAGAAACACATCAACAATAATACAATAACAGTAGGGGACTTTAACACCCCCCCTCACTAAAATAAACAGATCATCTAAGTAAAAGATGAACAAAGAAACAAAGACTTTAAATGACACACTGGACCAGATGGACATGCAAATATATTTAGAACATTCCATCCCAAAGCAACAGAATACACAATCTTCTCTACTGCACATGGAACATTCTCCAGAATAGATCACATCCTGGGTCATAAATTAGGCTCAAACGATATCAAAAGACTGGGATCATTCCCTGCATATTTTCAGACCACAATGCTTTGAAACTAGCACTCAACCACAAAAGGAAAGTTGGAAAGAACTCAAATACATAGAGGCTAAAGGGCATCCTACTACAGAATGAATGGGTTAACCAGGAAATTTAAGAATTGAAAAAATTCATAGAAACAAATGAAAATGAAAATACAACTGTTCCAAATCTTTAGGATACAGCAAAGGTGGTCCTGGGAGGAAAGTACAAAGCAAAACAATCCTTTCTCAAGAAACAAGAAAGGTCTCAAGTATACAACCTAACCCTCCACCTAAAGGAGTTGGAGAAAGAACAACAAAGAAAGTCTAAACACAGCAGGAGAAGAGAAATCATAAAGATCAGAGCAGAAATCAATGAAATAGAAACCAAAAGAACAGTAGAACACATCAACGAAAATAGAAGCTGGTTCTTTGAAAGAATTAATAAGATTCATAAACTCCTGGCCACACTTATCAAAAAGCAAAGAGAAAGGATACAATTAAAAATAATGAATGAAAGAGGAAAGATCACAACCAACACTAGAGAAATTCAGTTATAAGACCATATTATGAGCAACTATACACCAGCAAATTTAACAATCTGAAAGAAATGGATGCATTCCTAGAGAGACATATAAACTACCACAACTGAACAAGGAAGAAATAGAAAACCTGAACAGACCCATAACCAGTATGGAGATTGAAGCAGTCATCAAACCCTCCCAACAAATAAGAGTCCAGGGCCAGACGGCTTCCCAGGAGAATTCTACCAAACATTTAAAGAAGAATGAATACCTACTCTCTTGAAACTGTTCCAAAAAAGAGAAATGGAAGGAAAACTTCCAAACTCATTTTATGAGGCCTCCATTTTTTGATGGTTTGATTCCAAAACCAAACAAAAAGCCTATAAAAAAGGAGAATTACAGTCCAATATCCCTGATGAAACCAGATGAACAATTTTTCACCAAAATACTACCCAACAGGATCCAACAGTACATTATATGGATTATTCATGATGACCAAGTGGGATTTATTTCTGGACTGCAAGGCTGCTTCAACATCCACAAATCAATCAATGAGATAAAACCCATTAATAAAAGAAAGAACAAGAACCATACGA
The DNA here is from genome assembly GCF_009829155.1 of Mustela erminea. Taxonomy (NCBI): domain Eukaryota; kingdom Metazoa; phylum Chordata; class Mammalia; order Carnivora; family Mustelidae; genus Mustela; species Mustela erminea. The sequence goes on along the minus strand of NC_045617.1, from coordinate 103,864,726 downwards.
TACTCACAATAGATGCTAAAAAAGCATTTGACAAAGCATAGTGTCTTTCTTGATCAAAACTCTTCAAAGTGTAGGGATAGAGGGTACATACCTCAATATCGTCAAAGCCATCTATGAAAAAACGACCACAAATATCATTCTCAATGGGGAAAAACTGAGAGCTTTCCCCCAGATCAGGAACACGGCAAGGCTGTCCACGATCACCACTGCTATTCAACATAGTACTAGGAGTCCTAGCCTCAGAAATCAGACAACAAAAGAAATAAAAGGCATTGAAATTGGCAAAGAAAAACTCAAACTCCCACTCTTTGCGGATGATATGATACTTTATGTGGAAAACCCAAAAGACTCCACTCCAAAACTGCTAGAACTTGTACAGGAATTCTGTAAAGTGTCAGGATACAAAATCAATGCACAGAAATCAGTTGCATTTCTATGAAACAGCAAGTCAGAAGAAAGAGAGATTAAGGAGTCTATTCCATTTATAATTGCACCCCAAACCGTAAGATACCTAGTAATAAACCTAACCAAAGAGGCAAAGAATCTGTACTCAGAAATCTACAAAGTACTCATGAAAGAAATTGAGGAAGACACAAAGAAATGGAAAAGCATTCCATGCTCATGGATTGGAAGAATAAACATTGTGAAATAGTCAATGCTACCTAAATGTATAATTTATATTACCTAAATTTATATAATTTATATTACCTATAATACATTACCTAAAGCAATCTATACATTTAATGCAACCCTTATCTAAATAGCATCAATTTTTTTCAAAGAAATGGAACAGATAATCCTAAAATTTACATGGAACCAGAAAAAAACCCTGAATAGCCAGAGGAATATTGAAAAAGACAGCCAAAGTTGGTGGCATCACAATTCTGGACTTCAAGCTCTATTACAAAGCTGTCATCATCAAGACAGCATGGTACTGGCACAAAAACAGACACATAGATCAATGGAACAGAATAGAGAGCCCAGAAATGGACCATGAACTCTATGGTCAACTAATCTTTGATGAAGCAGGAAAGAATGTCCAATGGAAAAAAGACAGCTCTTCAACAAATGGCATTGGGAAAATTGGACAGCCACATGCAGAACAATGAAACTAGACCACTTCCTTACACCACATACAAAAACAGACTCAAAATGGATGAAAGACCTCAATTTGAGACAGGAATCCATCAAAATCTTTGAGAGGAACACAGGCAGGAATCTCTTCAACCTCAGCTGCAGAAATTTCTTCCTAGAAATACCACCAAAAGCAAGGGAAGCAAGGGCACAAATGAACTGTTGGGACTTCATCAAGACCAAAAGCTTTTGCATAGCAAAGGAAACAGTCAACAAAACCAAAAGACAACTGACAGAATGGGAGAAGATATTTGCAAATGACATATCAGATAAAGGCCTATTATCAAAGCTCTATAAAGAGCTTAGCAAACTCAACACCCAAAGAACAAATAATCCAATCAAGAAATGGGCAGAAGATATAAACAGATATTTCCTCAAGAAGACATCCAAATGGTCAGCCGACACATGGAAAAGGGCTCAACATTACCACCATCAGGGAAATATAAATCAAAACCACAGAGAGATACCAGTAAGAATGGCTAAAACTAACAAGTCAGGAAAAAACAGATGTTGGCACGGATGCACAGAAAAGGGAACCCTCCTACACTGTTGGTGGGAATGCAAGCTGGTGCAGCCACTCTAGAAAACAGTATGGAGGTTCCTCAAAAAGTTGAAAATAGAGCTACCCTATGACCCAGCAATCGTACTACTGGGTATTTACCCTAAAGATACAAATGTAGGGATCCAAAGGGGCATGTGCACCCAAATATTTATAGCAGCAATGTCTACAATAACCAAACTATGGAAAGAACCTAGATGTCCATCAACAAATGAATGGATAAAGAAGATGAGGTATATATATATATATAAATAATGGAATACTGTGTAGCCATCAAAAAAATCTTGCCATTTGCAATGACGTAGATGGAACTAGAGGGTATCACGCTGAGTGAAATAAGTCAATCAGAGAAAGACAACTATAATATGATCTCTCTCATATGAGGAATTTGAGAGTCAGGGCAGAGGTTGTAGGGGGTAGGGAGGGAAAAAAATGAACAAGATGGGATCGGGAGGGAGACAAACCATAAGAGACTCTTAATCTCACAAAAAAAACTGAGGGTTGCTGGGGGTTAGGGGGATAGGGAGAGGGTGGCTGGGTTATGGAACATTGGGGAGGGTATGTGCTATGTTGAGGGCTGTGAAATGTGAAAGCCTGATGATTCACAGACCTGTATCGCTGGGGCAAATACTACATTATATGTTAATTTTAAAAAAGCAGTAATAGTGTACTGATTATTGGTTTTAACATATGAATAAATAAAATGAATGACAGCAATGCCACAACAAACATAAGGAATTAAGAATACTCTGTTAGAAGGTAACTATACTCCATACAAAATGGTAGTGTCATTTGAAGATAGATTTTGATCAGTTTAAATATTTGTACTATAAACCATAAAATAGGCACTAAAGTTTTTAAAAATAAGTTACTGACATGCTAAAAGAGATAAAATGAAATTATATAAAATGGTCAATTAAGACCAGAAAATGAAATTAAATTAAAAAAATTAAAAAATTAAAAGTTAAAAAAAAATAAATAGAATAAAACCAGAAAAGGCAGGAAAAAGAGGGAGGGAGAGGAAAGAGAAAAATGCAAGAAAATAGTTACAATCATAAAAAAAAAAAAAATAGTTACAATCATGATAGATATTAATCCAACTATACTAATAATCATTTCAAATGTGAATAGTTTGACTAGATAGTCACCTAGATATTCATTCTCTTACCTGCTGATTGAACTGAAAAAAATTTTAAAAGGGTTATACGGAAAATATTTATACCAACTCTGCAACTTTTCTGTAAATTTTTAAATATTCTAAAGTATTGTTTATTCAAAAATTTAAAAGATTTAAAAAAGAAACCCAGATAAAACCAAGAGTCCATAATCTTAGACATTTTTAAATCCTCCTCCCAAAATATACTGCATTAAAAACCAATAGTTTTTAGTTCATCGGCAAATGCAGATTTAAAGATGGTGTTGTACAGAGCAGCACTGTCCAAGAAAACTTTTTGTAAAGACAAAAATGTTCTGTATCTATGCAGTCCAATACAGTAACCACTAACCACATGTGGATATTGACCACCTGAAATGTAGCTAATGTGACTGAGGAATTAAATTTTTAATTTTCTCAATAATTAATTAAATTTTAAACTTATATGGACACATGTGCCTAGGGACCAGCACATAAGCATAAGTCTCTTACACAAATTAAATGCAACTCTTCATTTACACAAGCAACTTACTCTCCTATCTAATTCTAGCATCAGTTTTCTCATATTTTATAGGTTCTAATATTTCAAGTTGGAATTCAGTGACATCATACATTTCAAAAAGTTTTGTCAGTCTCTACCAGCCTATCTATATAAGTATAATTTTGTAAGTATGGTATCCAAAGAGCAAAAAATAAAATTAATCCCAATTTTAGAAACACCTCATTTTCCCCAAATTATAGACTTCTATTTTCCTAGATACTCTCTAAGACCAACTTTCAGCTCAAAAACTGTCTATGAACTAAACTGTTTGCAGGGTGGATTCTGAGTATTATCACATCTTTAAAGCCTATACCATAGTACTACTAGCTTTCAGTTAAAACAGAACCTCTTGGTCAAAAGCTCCTGAAATGGGGTAATCCAAATTTCCACTAAATTATCTCCCTAGAGGCACCTGGGTGGCTCAGTCATTAAGTGTCTTCCTTTGGCTCAGGTCATGATCTCAGGATCCTGAGATCAAGCCCTACATCATGCTCCTTGCTCACCCCAGAAAGCCTATTCTCTCTCTCCACTCCCCCTGTTTTATGTTCCCTCTCTCACTGTGTCTCTGTCAATTATTAATTAAAATATTAAAAACAAACAAATAAATCATATCCCTGAAGGAGAGACAAAGACTATGCTCAGTAGCACTGAAAGCAAGGACCAACTTCATGGAAGAGTCTTCATTAGTCATCAGGTCAATGGACTAATGGACTAGACTAGGAAATACAGGTTGTCTTATGTCAACTTAACCATTAGAAATGGGCAATTTATCTGCCTGAAACAGGGATAAAAGGCTATTTGTTCTCCAAGCATCATCTTCTACTTCATGAAACAAGATCTTTATTTACCTGAAAACTGAAGACTATTCCTCTACCTCAAAGGAGTACTTACTGAGGTAACTCCAGTGAATACTTGTCTTTCTCTGCATGCTGAGAAGCCAAATTTTTCAACAAGAAATTTGGCCACAAATGAAAACCCTGTAGGTGACACTGACCCCAAAAAGTACTATCTCTTGGAGGCAGAAGCCAGGAAAGCTCTGGTGACACACAGTGGACAGTCTTGCCCAATTCAGCTTCAGGTGATGTGGGAAAAGAAATTTCTATATAACAGACACACTCAATGTCATTCCATCATTGTCAGACAGGGAATATCTCTCCACTAACTTCAGATGACGGTCCCTGGCATCAAATGGAAAATGAATTAGAAGTACAGAAAACTGTACTGACCACAGATTTGATCAAAAAGAGGATGATTTGAAACTCATAAAAATGATGAGAGAGAAAGCAATAAAAGTATGATAAGATGTTGAGCTCAATTAATGAGGAACAAATTAAGAATTAGTTTTTCCCCAAGCTGTAACCAGAAAACCTATAACAGAAATAGTCAGAGACAAATTTGAAGAAAACTTGTCTAATCTGATAAAAGATCTTATAACTTAGTATAAAAGCCCAATAATTTTCAAGCAACTCTCAACCAATAGACCAAATATCTACACATTTTGTTAACGTGCCCAATTAACAGCCTAAAACAAAGTCCATAATGCTCTACACAGAAATAACAAACAAAATGTCTTCTCTACTAAGGAATATTAGTCTGGCCTGAGATTTTTTCCCTTTAAAACACTTAGTAACCAAAAATGTCATTTTTAGGGAGAAAAGGCTATTACCCACTATAACCCTGCCAAGATGTCAGTCACATGTGAAGATAGTAAAAAGATATTTTCAGATACAGAGGGGATTTATATGTTCAGAAAACATACCACTATCATACCATTGTTTTTTAAAAGATCAAGGGCAATTACACTGGTAGAAAAATTTCTTTCACTTTCAAATTCCCATCTCAAACTACAAAAACCATATTCCTGATTCAGCTCAATACCATCTTTCCAGGGAAGGCTGTGGGACAATTCATTTTGCCTCAAAGCAATAAATGGGCTCCAAACATTCTCTCTGATCTTCCTTTCTGACTCTGCTTTAACTGCCTGATTATGTGGCGTATACTCTCCTCTTCTTGGACTCAAGTGGTAGACCGCCAGTATTGAACCTCCAGGCTTGGGAAAAGGATGCATGCAGTACATCTGTGCTTGCGACTGAATGGATAAATTCATGTCTGGGAGATAACCTCAGTGTTTTCAGCTATAATACTGTTGTAGATAAGAGATTTGACTTTGGGCATCGATTCTATCCTCTTTGTAGAGAATACTCCTGTAAAGTTGGGACTAAAAAACTAAACAATTGGTACACTCTTTGCGGCTTGAGTTTCCAGTGTGATTGTGAAAAAGCACTAGTGTTGCAGAAGCCATCTTCTCCAGCTGCTGCTGCTATTTCTGCTAACAAGCATAAACATGGAAGTCCTTGGCTTTTCTGTGGGCAACATTTGCAGTCCAGTCCCTAGCTGGACTATGGGCTGCCTTTGGAGGTTTGGGACAGCCTAACCTTCCATCTTTTTCTCTCCCAAGTTCTAAAGAATTGATAACAGACACAGGGAGCCAAGTGGGATCAGTAATGTCTAAAGTACATGGCTTTTTGGCTCCATTTTGCTGGCACATTGTGTAACAAGTGGATCTAGTTGTATAGTTAGCAGCAAGAGAAGCAGTTTCCTGATCATGGCCATGAGAGGATCACTCTGGAGCTGCATGCTTCCCAATTTTAACAGAGGGAGAAGCTTCCTAGGTTGCCAGATTCTGGACAATAGCCTAGGAGGTGCTCTCTTATGCTCAACCTAGAATCTGTTTCTTCAGTCTTTCTGATAATTTCATAAATTATTTAACACATTATAATTTTTTCCTGCTGAAACCAGCAGGAATATATTCATTTTTCTACCACTGAATTCCCTAGAACTAAACTCTAACCAATACAGCCAAAAAGCCATGTACTTTAGACATTACTGATCCTACTTGGCTCCCTGTGTCTGTTATCAATTCTTTAGAACCTGGGAGAGAAAAAGATGGAAGGTTAGGCTGTCCCAAACCTCCAAAGGCAGTCAACTAAGAATGACATCAAAACTAAAAACTTAATGTTTTAAATAATGTTGTTGCATAAAAGGACTGATGGTAAACACTAAAATCAAATCATTGACTATATAAAATTATTATAAACATGATTACAAAATGAGGTAAAAATCTCAAAAATATTACATAAAATATATGTAATATAAGAAGTATTAATTATTAAATCTAACCATTCAAATGACCTTCAACGCAAGATAAAATTGATAAAAATCAGAAATTTAATAATGGGTGAAAAATAAAAGTGACATAGAGACATTAAAAATACCATACAATTCTTACCAAAATAAAGATTTGAAATGTAGCTGGAAAGTTGTCTTTAAAAACACAGTGAACAGGGGTGCCTGGGTGGCTCAGTGGGTTAAAGCTTCTGTCTTCGGCTCAGGTCATGATCCCGGGTTCTGGTAGGGAACCTGCTTGGCAGGGAGCCTGCTTCCTCCTTTCTCTCTGCCTACTTGTGATCTCTGTCTCTATCAAATAAATAAATAAAATCTTAAAAAAAAAAAAAAACACAGTGAACATCTTGTATGTCTCCTAATCATTGAAAGGAAAAAATGAAATAAAATAAATAAAACATAGACCATCTATAGAAAAAGTCATAAAAGTAAGAAAATATTAGTCATAGTAAGGAAAGGTAAATCATAATATAAGATGACAACAGATCAAACACTTCAGATCACAAATGTGAAAAGTATAAATCTCTCAATTAAATAATAACACCACCACATACTGCTTACAAAAGAAACAATAAAATTATAATGATTAAAATGGGTTAAAAGTAAAAGCCTTATGAGAAATATGTCAAATTCAAACCAAAACAACAAAAAAAAAACAGAAACAGAAACAAAAAACACCCGGAGCAGCATATGAATCTTCGACAAAGTCACATTTAAGGTTCAAATTAAGTAGGCAGAAATGGTCTTTTAAAAATCTAACCCACAAGAAGGGGATATATACTTTTTTTTTTTTAACTGTTTGTGGATATGTATTTGGTAGCAGCTCTTTAGCATTTACTTTTTTTTTTTAAATTTAAATTTTGTCAGTTAACATACAGTTCAATATTGGTTTCAGGAACAGAATTTAGTGATTTGTCACCTACATACAAACACCCGGTGCTCATGACAACAGGTGCCCTCCTTAATATCCATCATCCATCTAGCCCACCCCCTGCCCACTTCCCTCCATCAACTCTCAGTTTGTTCTCTGTCATTAAGAGTCACTTAAGGCTCATTTCCCTCTTTCCTTGTTACTTTCCTTTGAAGAGATACATTCCATAAAAACTAAGAAGTACCAGGAGAAACGTAGGCACACAATCATTTGTGAAGCTCATAAAATCAAGTTCTGGCAGACCATATTACTGTTAACATAAAAAACACAGACATTTTAAATAATACATAGAGGGAAAAAGAATATTTGTTCCTTGTAAAAAGAGAATAAACTTTCAAAAAATATCAATTCCTGGTTATAGTGTCAAAAGAAAGACACCTTTTTTGAAAAAAGTTGACAACTTGTGTTAAGAATACTAAAATGTTTGTAATTATAAATCCAAAGACTTTACACAAATAAAGGCAATTTTAGATACAGAGATATGCATAAAGTTACCATTTGAATGCTAACTATGTCCCAGACCTTATGAGGGGAGTTTTACATATGTTTATATGCAACAATAATATAAATAATAAAAATAGGGAATGAAGAATTTTTACTAACATGGAACAATCACATAATGAAGGAGGATGCCAAACTAAGTAACAAGAATATAAGTTTTTGTGTATGTGTATGTATACATAAAAATAGCATGATCAACTGTGGCAATGTTGATGGTATAGTTTAGTACTCTAACTAGGAGTTGACTTGAGAAAACCTATTAGCTAGTTATGAAGAAGAAAGAAATGGCAGTTCAGCAGAAAATCTAATAAAGCCAGAATATCACCATGACTTGTTTCTATCATACAAGGGACTGTTAATAATTATGGCCAAGACAATTAAAATTTATGTAACAGGCCAATCAGAAACACTGAAAAGGAAGAACTATATGAAGTTTGAATGTATATGAGAGGGGAAAAAACTACCCAAACTGGTTGAAACTGATTAAAGTATTAAACTATCATACCTCAGAGAAGAATTGTTAGTATAAGACAAAAATGAATAAAGGCTTACTTGGAAAACACAAAATCTACAAGGCTTATCATGAGATAAGCACACATATACTGTTTTTGTAAAATCCAAAATGAACAAGAATCATCATCAGTAAATTAAGAGAGTAAATTGAGGAGTAGGATTTTACTGAGAAGAATCCACATCCAAATTGACTATTGTCATTTAAAACTCTTATCTTCGGCAGCTCCTCTACGAAATTTGAAATTTTGTTTTGAAATAACAAAAACTCATGCATGCTTGCAATTTGCCGTTCACTATGTTAAGTCCAACACATCTGTTTAATTCTTTCATCAACTCTATGTAGTAGATCTGATTAGCATTTCCTTTCACAGATAATGCAACTACAGCTTAGAGAAAATTTTTTTAGTTGTCCAACTAGACAATGGTGAAGCCAGAACTTTCAACTCAGGTCCATCTAACTCTAAGCTCCTGCCTTTAACCATTTCTTTCCATCAGTGTTTCTTTACTGTAACCACCTTTGGCACAACACTTCAATTAACTCAAATCCAAATTAATCATAAAGTGTTAAGAGCAAATACGGAGCTAGAAATTATGCTTCCCTAAATTCTCTTCCCTGTATGCTTCCAGACTGGAGCCAGCTTAAATAAGAACTTTTTCAAGCAGACAGTGGAAGTGAGGTTTAGCCATGGTTCTCTGAAGGCCACTGGGATGAAATGCAAGGACAGACTGCTACAGAGTTAGCATGAGGTTCCAGTTTGCCCTGGCTGTCCTCAGTCCTCCATACACTTCCCCTCAACAGCAGCCCCAGGCCCATCCACAGGTCTTTGATAGTGGACACACAGAGGCATTAGCTACCCAGATTTTGGCTCTCCATAGGTTCTTCCATGACCCTTCCCTTCCCAGTCTTACTCTGGCAGCTGGATGTCTTTGGATTCTCATATTAACTGGTTAATGATTTTTATTTTCTGATCCTTCAATTTCCTTTTTGGACCCTCTCTTTTCCAGCTCCTCCCATAGTTCTACAAGTTCTAACTCTTTTAATAAATCACTTCTCTCACATCCCATAATGGTTCTGCTTCTATCATTGAAGCTTAACTAATTATAAAAAAATACATAACTTTTAAATATAAACTTATTAGAATATTTTAAATTAAATGTATTTTCAAAGACAAAATATTAAGCATGCAGGGTATAAATCCTAATAAACAATCTTTGACTGAGGAATAAGAAAATGTTAAGAAAGGTTAAGTTAGGGGCACCTGGGTGGCTCAGTCGTTAAGCATCTGCCTTTCACTCAGGTCATGATCCCAGGGTCCTGGGATCGAGCCCCACGTTGGTCTACCTGCTAGGTGGGGAGCCTGCTTCTCCCTCTCCAACTCCCCTTGTCTGTGTTACCTCTCTTGCTATCTCTCTGTCAAATAAATAAAATATTTTTAAAAATAAATTAAAAATAAATTTAAAAAAGGATTCATACCTTCTACCTTTTATTTAAGTCAAAGCACAAAAAATATTCTGATAGTGTTGACACTGAATTTTATTTCACTAATAAATGAGATAAGAGATAAGAAAATAAGTCATATTTCAATTAACAGGAACAATTGAAAAATAATTCATATATTTATGGATTTCTTACTGTCTTAGTCCACTTGAGCTGTTATAACAAAATGCCATAGATTATGTGGCTTCAACAACAATCATTTATTTCTCACAGTTCTGGGGGCTGGGAAGTCCAAAATTAAGGTGCCCACAGGTTCAGTGTCTGCCCACTTCCTGGTTAACAGAAGGCTGTCTTCTTACCTTGCCCTCACATGGCAGAAGGAATAACAGAGATCTCTGCCATCTCTGCTATAAGTACATTAACCCATTCATGAGGGCTCTATCTCCCATATTTGACCCATACTTACTAATACCATCATACTACAGGTTAGGATTCCAATAATATGAATTTGCAGAGCACATAGATATTTAGTCCATAACACTTACTATCTACAAAGGTATGATATGCCCAAGGATAGGACATAAGAACAGCTTACATTTGAGGCCCTTGGCTGGCTCAGTTCGTTAAGCAGCTGTCTTTGGCTCAAGACATGATCTCTGGGTCCTGGGATTGAGCCCCACACTGGGTTTCCTGCTCTGCAGGGAGTCTGCTTCTCTATCTCTCTCTCTCCCCGTCTGCCCTTCCCACCGCTTGTTCTCTCTCTCTCTCTCAATATCTCTCTCTAATAAATAAATAAAACTCTTTTAAAAAAAATTTTTTTAATAAAAAATAAATTTTAAAAAAGAACATCCTAGTTTTGTATGAGACCCAAAAATAAAGACTGTACTCTTAGTTAATTTGTTACTAAATGAAAACTATATAGAATAAAGTTACATCAGGACACTATTACCAAGGCACCATGTCATTTTTCCAGATAAAACATCTACTCCCAGGGTGCCTGGGTGGCTCACTCAGTTAAGCATCTGACTCTTGATTTCAGCTCAGGTCATGATCTTGAGGTTGTGAGATTGAGGCCCCCTGCCCCACCATCAGGCTCTGCACAGGGTGTGCAGAGATTCCTGCTTAAGATTCTCTCTCTCTCCCTCTGCCTCTACCCCACCCCCCAAACAAACAAATAAAATCTACCCCCAAATATTTAGATGAAATAATATACCTAATTGTATACCTAGCAGTAAAAGATTTACATATGATCAGGACTGTGCTATAAAGCACATCGTAAGTAGCCTTGGTGTGTAAGTATGTGTATGGATCTTTAGTTGGGAGCTGGTAAAGGTCAATTAAATTAAAAGTTATCTCAACAAATCAGTCAGTATGCTTTGGTTGCAAGGAAGAGACTAACTCAAATAGGTTTTTTTAAAAAAGTCGTATGGGGGCATTTATTGGCTCATGGAACTTAAGAGTCGAAGGACAAAGATGCTTTTGAACACACCTAGATCTAAAGGCTGAAACCATGTCTCCAGGACCCAGTCTCTTCCCAATCCTTTTCTGCTTCCCTCTGTGTTAATTTCTACCTCCAGGAATCCACTCCTGTCACTGTGACAACAGAGAGGACAAAATGATTGTCACCAGCCTCAGATTTACACATTCTTTTCTTCTCAACCAAAGCGGAAAAGAAGGGCTTCTCTCACCCAAGAAAGTGGACAAAAGTCCTAGACCCGGATTCCACTGGCTCAAATTGGGTCATATACCTATTCCTAAATTGATGCCTGTGGCCCAAAGGATATAAGCTATGCTGATTGGCTCAAGCTACCTGCCAAACTCAGCCACATCCAGACAGCATTAAAAATTAAAATAACAATAACAACAAAAATAATAATAATTAAAGGAATGAGGGCTTGCCAGATTCACAATAATGTTCACTACTGTTAGATTTCCCATTTGAAAAACCATATGGGAAATGAACTGAGATAAAGAAATGAATTTGGGGAACCATCACCCAGCTTCGCTTTTTTTTAATCTTGGTAACTGCTAAATACTCTGTTTTTCTTTAGCCGTGCAGCACTATAACTTCAGCCCAGTTATCTATGAAGTTGAGGAACACATCTCCCAGAAAATCTACTATTACTCAAAGAATACTGACTAGATCTGGCCTTGCTGAATGTCCTTAAAATTTTCAACTTTTACAAATTCTTGTAGTAACCCACAAATTTCTAATCATTCTTCTTGACAGATCAGTATTTGTGATAGAAACTATTCTTAATTTTTATTTAAAATCTCATTTGCCAGTAACCTCATATATTTTTTAAATTTCTAGCCTAATTTCTTCAAATCTGCACATACCCCATATTTTTCTTGGCTATAATTAGTCACTAAGACTTATTAGCAAAGGAATAGCTCCAAGAAACTCTAAAATACAAGTCAGCACAGATTTTTGTTTTCATGTTTTTCTTGACTCTCAGAAAAGGTGTTTGTTTTTTCCTCCCAGAATAAGCCACCACCTTAAGTTTCCTCTTTTCACCCTTTGGAAATAGCTATTATTATTAGAAGGGAGCATTAGTATAAATTCTTAAAGTAACACATCAGAAAAACTAGGTTGAGTTTAGGCGGTCTCTCAATTCTATGACTCGCAGCAAAACTTCTAAACATCAGGAGAAAAGCAAGTTAAAACAAACCCTTTACCAGCTGCTACATGTGGGGTGGATCAATAACACTAACTGACAACTTTTCATATGAAATTCAAGCAGTCTGAAGTTTCCTTTTTCTATTCCCTGAATATCTGTTCTCTCCACTTCAAAGGGCTGTCTGCTGCAGAGCAAGGAGAGGTGGTTCATACACAAGAGCACCTGTCTTCTGTTTAAATCGTAACATCCGGCAGTTCTGGAGCTGCCAGGCAATGATAAAAGGGCACAGGGCTTTGATTGTTTATACTTCAATAGCAAAGGCAGAGGAGCACTGTGAATAAGGGCACAAGCTTAGTAGACAAGCGTTGCTGGGTTCCAGCCGCAGCTCTGCCCCCTACCACTCCTATGTGTGACCTTGAACAAATTACTTAACTCTCTGAGCTCTTCCTTTCCTCATATGTAAAATTAATATTACAATAACAATATTTCTCTTTCTTGGTTGGTAGGAGAATTAAGTGAGTATCCACTATAAAGTGCTTAACCAAAAACTTGCACTTTAAAATAACAGCTAACACTTACTGAGCATTTATTATGTGCCAGGTATAAAAAGCATTCGATTCATCTATTTATCCATTTAACGAATATCTGTGAGTACTTACTGTGTACCAGGTACTGTTCTAAACACTAGGATATCAATGACCAAAATATAGATTCCTTCCTATAGGAAGGAATATATAGTTTAATACTTCTTAAATAGCTATTAATATTATAATACAATTAATAAGCATAATACATCTAATATATAAAAACAATAATAATCAAAACAAAATAAAATTCCTCAAAGTTAATGATATGATAAAATCTTGCCTAAAGTCCTTAATAGCTGCTGGCCTCTGCAAACACTTCAGGGATAATGGCCCAATGAAGTCAGCCAAGCAAACTTGAGGAAACAGAGACTCTCCTGCACCAGGGGTTCTGATATCATTTCACAGTTGAGTTCCTTCTGACTGGAGATAAATGAAAATGAAAGCAGTATGAAGATTTTCTGCAATGCTGAAATGCTACTAATGTTCTGAAGATCTAAGAAAATAGAGTAGACTATTCATCTTTCTCGGTTCCTACAAGAGTTTTAGGATAGTCACTGCTCTCCCACAATTTCAAATTACAGCGAAGGGCCATTTAGCAATATGCTAAGATTGAAGTGACATGTCGAGCAAAACCATGATTTGTTTCTATTCACTGGTATCTGCCCCTCTCACAAACAAAGTTAGATTTTCATTTCTGGACAGCATTCCTGCTCTTGACCTGAATTTAAAATATTTATATATATATATATATATGTGTGTGTGTGTGTGTGTGTGTGTGTGTACATATATATGTACATATATATGCACACATATGTACATATGTGTACATATATGTATGTATGTGTGTGTGTATATATATATAATTTTAAATAATATTGTTTTGGTTTTTTATATTTTAAGTAATCTCTATATCCAATGTGAAGCTCAAATTTACAACCCTGACATTAAGAGTCACATGTTCTACAGACAAAGCAAGCCAGGTTCCCCCTGAATGTATCTTGAGTATCAATCATCCAAATCATAAAGATCAGTTTCATTTAAAGCAAAGCCGCCATCATTGTGTTAATCTCTATCGGTCATTAGCTAGAAAAGAGAAAAGAAAGAAATTTCACTTGACAGAAACAATGGAACCATGTCCATCAGGGGCTAAAGGAGGGTACAAAAGGTGTTGGGCAAGCCATCAGGAAAATACAAATCAAAACCACAATGAGATACTATTTCACAACCACCAATATGACTATACTCAACAAGATAAAAACAAGTGTTGGTAAGAATGTGGAGGAACTGGAAGTCTCACACATTGCTGGTGGAAATTTAAAATGGTGCAGCTGCTTTGGAAAATGGTCTGCCAGTTCATCAAAAGAGTTAGTAAACTTAGAGTTACCATAGGACCTAGCAATTCCACTCCTAGGTATATACCTAAGAAAAAAGAAACCACATGTCCACACAAAAACTTGTACATGAATGTTCATAGTAACATGATTCATAATAGCCAAACAGTGGAAACAACCCACGTGACCTCCAGCTGATGAATGAGTAAACCAAATGCAGAACATCCATACAATGGAATATTACTTAATAGTAGAAAGGAATGAAATAGGGACAGATGCCATAACATGGATGAACTTTAAAAACATTCTGCTAAGTGAAATGAGGCAGTCCAAAAAGATTACACATTGTATGACTGCATTTATATGAAATGGTCAGAATATGGAAAATCCATACAGACAAAGTGGATTATTGGTTGCCTGGAGCTGGAAGGAGGAAGAATGGGGAATGACTGCTAATTGGTACAGCACTTCTCTTTGAGGTGAAGAAAATGTCCTAAAATTAGAAAGGAATAATGGTTGCAGAACTCTGTGAATACACTAAAAACCACTGAAATGTACATACATTGTTGAATTGTATGGTACATATATTATATCTCAATAAAGCCATTTTTTAAAGCACTGGACCCTGCAGGCAGAATAAATTGCCTTTACCCAAAATACTACTCTTTTTGTTGTTACTCAGTATTTCACTCCATGGTATGATTGCACAGACTTAGGGGAGAGCTCACTGTCCCTGAAATATCTCTTGTCCTTGCCCTACTCCTACTTCACTACCTTGTGAAATTATACCTTACCAACTTCACTGAACCTTCAGCTTAAATCTTTGCTTCTAAAAAATATTCACAACAGATCACGGAAAGATTTCTCATTGAAACTTATCAATCATATGCTGTTTAGTGTGAATGAGTTTGTCAGATCTTCTCCTGACAGAGGGATTTGGTTGAGGGACAGAATGATAAAGTGCTAAGGGATGGAGGAGAGGAGTCAAGATGGCGGAGAAGTAGCAGGCTGAGATGGCATCAGGTAGCAGGAGATCAGCTAGATAACTTATCAAACCATTGCGAACACCTACAAATCTAACAGGAGATCAAAGAGAAGAAGAGCAACAATTCTGGAAAAAGAAAATCGACCACTTTCTAAAAGGTAGGACCAGCGGAGAAGTGAATCCAAAGCAACAGGAAGATAGACCACAGGGGAAAGGGCCAGTTCCTGGCAAGCGGTGGAACAACGGAGCACAAAATCTGAACTTTTAAAAGTCTGCTCCACTGAGGGACATCACTCCAGAGGCTAAATTGGGGTGAAGCCCACGTGGCGTCAGCATGGCTCCAGGTCCCATGGGGTCACAGGAAGACCAGGGGTGTCTGAGTGTCACAGAGCTCGCAGGTATTAGAGCAGGGAAGCTAGCTACAGAGACAGAGCCAAGGAGTGAGCTCTCAGCTCGGTGTTACCTTGAACCAGTCACAGGTTGGATGAGATCGGAGTGGGGCCGGAGGCCAGGGAGATGGGAGTGATTGAGCGCTTTTATCCAAGTGTGGCCAGAGGCCAGGGAAACAGAAGTAATTAAGCACTTTTCTCTGAGGGCCCACTGAGGAGTGAGCTCTCGGCTCCTCCGGGCCAGAGATTCGGAGGCTGCCATTTTCATTCCCATACTCTGGAACTCTACAGAAAGCGTTCAGGGAACAAAAGCTCCCGAAAACAAACCCGAGTGGATTATCAGCCTGGCCCCTGGTAAGAGCAATGCAATACCACCTCAGGCAAAGACTTGAGAACATGCCCCTCCCCCAGAAGATCAACAAGAAATCCAGCAAAGACCAAGTTCACTTACCAAGGAGAACAGCGGAATTCCAGAGGAGGAGAAAGCAAAGCATGGAATTCAAGGCTTTCTCCCCTTGATTCTTTAGTCTTGCAGTTAATTAATTTTATTTATTTTTTTCCTTCTGCTAAATTTTTTTAACTTTTACCCTTTCCTCTTTTAACGTTTTTTAACTAGTTTATCTTAACAATACCTTTCATTAAAAAATAATAATAATAATCTTCTGTGAACCTTCATTATTATACTCATATTTTATCCATCATTGTATCTAACTTTATTTTTTGTATACATATACGGTTTTTCTTCTAAAAAATTTGGGATACAACTTCTTTTTTTTTAATTTTTTAAAAATTTTTATTTATTTATTTGACAGAGAGATCATAAGTAGACAAATCTTTGTCTGTGGGGCTCGATCCCAGGACCCTGAGATCACAACCTGAGCTGAAGGTAGAGGCTTAACCCACTGAGCCACCCAGGCGCCCCTGGGATACAACTTCTTCTAATAGATCAAAATATACCCTAAATCTAGCTCGGGGCTTGTTCTAGTCTCCAGCCCAAGCAAATTCTCACCATTTTCTTTTTCTTTATTCTCCCAACCAACTTACTTTATCAACTCCTTTTTTAGAAATTAAAAAAAAATTTTTTCATCTTTATAAGAATATTCCATTCCTTCATTGTCTTTACCTCTATCTATATGTTTTTCATTCTTTAAAATTTTGGGAGGTAGTTTCTTCTAAGAGACCAAAATGCTCCCAAAATTAACTGGGTGACCCTGTTCTAGTCACCAGTCTAATATATATATATATATGGGTTTTTTTTATATTTTTTCTTAATTTGTTTTCCTTTTTTAATTTTTTTTTTCTGAACTTCTTTTTATCCCCTTTTTGCCTCCCACAATTTGGGGTCTCTTCTGGTTTGGTTAAACCATATTTTCCCGAGGTCTTTGCCACCCTTTTAGTATTTTATTTGCTCCTTCATATATTCTTATCTGAACAAAATGACAAGGCGGAAAAACTCACCACAAAAAGGAAGAACCAGAGGCAGCACCCAAGGCTAGGGACCTAATCAATAAGGACATTGGTAATATGTCAGATCTAGAGTTCAGAATGACAATTCTCAAGGCTCTAGCTGGGCTTAAAAAAAACATGAAAGATATTAGAGAAACCCTCTCTGGAGAGATAAAAGCTCTTTCTGGAGAAATAAAAGAACTAAAATCTAACCAAGTTGAAATCAAAAAAGCTATTAATGAGGTACAATCCAAAATGGAGGCTCTTACTGCTAGGAAAAATGAGGCAGAAGAAAGAATTAGTGATAGAAGACCAAATGAGAGAATAAAGAACCTGAGCAAAAGAAAGATAAAGAAATACTGGACCACAAGGGGAGAATTCGAGAGATAAGTGACACGATTTGAAGAAACAACATTAGAATAATTAGGATTCCAGAAGAAGAAGAAGAAGAGAGGGGAGCAGAAGATATATTAGAGAGAATTATTGGAGAGAATTTCCCTAATATGGCAAAGGGAACAAGCATCAAAATCCAGGAGGTGCTGAGAACCCCCCTCAAAATCAACAAGAATAGGTCCACACCCTGTCACCTAATCATAATATTTACAAGTCTTAGTGACAAAGAGAAAAACCTGAAAGCAGCCTGGGAAAAGAAGTCTGTAACATACAATGGTAAAAATATTAGAATGGCAGCAAATTTATCCACAGAGATCTGGCAGGCCAGAAAGAACTGGCATGATATATTCAGAGCACTAAATGAGAAAAACATGCAGCCAAGAATACTATATGCAGCTAGGCTATCATTGAAAATAGAAGGAGAGATAAAAAGCTCCCAGGACAAACAAAAACTGAAAGAATTTGCAAACAGCAAACCAGCTCTACAGGAATATTGAAAGGGGTCCTCTAAGCAAAGAGAGAGCCTAAAAGTAGTAGATCAGAAAGGAACAGAGACAATATACAGTAATAGTCACCTTACAGGCCATACAATGGCACTAAATTCATATCTCTCAATAGTTACCCTGAATGTTAATGGGCTAAATGCCCCAATCAAAAGACCCAGCATATCAGAATGGATAAAAAAAAAAAAAACCCATCATTTGTTGCCTACAAGAAACTCATTTTAGACCCAAAGACACCTCCAGATTTAAAGTGAGGGGGTGGAAAACAATTTACCATGCTAATGGACATCAGAAGAAAGCTGGGGTGGCAATCCTTTTATCAGATCAATTAGATTTTAAAGACTAAAATAAGAGATGAGGAAGGACACTATATCATACTCAAAGGGTCTGTCCAACAAGAAGACCTAACAATTTTAAATATCTACGCCCCTAACATGGGAGCAGCCAACTATATAAACCAATTAATAACAAAATCAAAGAAATAATCAACAATAATACAATAATAGTAGGGGACTTTAACACTCCCCTCACTAAAATGGACAGATCATCCAAGCAAAAGATCAACAAGGAAATAAAGGCCTTAAATGACACACTGGACCAGATGGACATCAAAGATATATTCAGAACATTCCATCTCAAAGCAACAGAATACACATTCCTCTCTAGTGCACATGGAACATTCTCCAGAATAGATCACATCCTGGGTCATAAATCAGGTCTCAACCGGTATCAAAAGATTGGGATCATCCCCTGCATATTTTCAGACCACAATGCTCTGAAGCTAGAACTCAATCACAAGAGGAAATTTGGAAAGAACCCAAATACATGGAGACTAAACAGCATCCTTCTAAAGAATGAAAGGGTCAACCAGAAAATTAAAGAAGAATTGAAAAAATTCATGGAAACAAATGATAATGAAAACACAACGGTTCAAAATCTGTGGGACACAGCAAAGGCAGTCCTAAGAGGAAAGTATATAGCAATATAAGCCTTTCTCAAGAAACAAGAAAGATCTCAAATACACAACCTAACCCTACACCTAAAGGAGCTGGAGAAAGAATAACAAAGATAGCCTAAACCCAGCAGGAGAAGAGAAATCATAAAGATCACAGCAGAAATCAATGAAATAGAAACCAAAAAAACAATACAACAAATCAACGAAACTAGGAGTAGGAGCTGGTTCTTTGAAAGAATTAATAAGATTCATAAACCCGTGGCCACATTTATCAAAAAGAAAAGATAGAGGACCCAAATTAATAAAATCATGAATGAAAGAGGAGAGATCACAACTAACACCAAAGAAATACAAACTATTATAAGAACATACTATGAGCAACTCTACACCAATAAATTTGACAATCTGGAAGAAATGGATGCATTCCTAGAGACATATAAACTACCACAACTGAACCAGGAAGAAATAGAAAACCTGAACAGACCCATAACCAGTAAGAAGATTGAGACAGTCATCAAAAATCTCCAAACAAACAAGAGCCCAGGGCCAGACAGCTTCCAGAGGAATTCTACCAAACATTTAAAGAAGGATTAATTCCTATTCTCCTGAAACTGTTCTAAAAAATAGAAATGGAAGGAAAACTTCCAAACTCATTTTATGAGGCCTGCATCACCTTGATCCCAAAACCAGACAAGGATCCCATCAAAAAAGAGAATTACAGACCAATATCCTTGATGAACAGAGATGTGAAAATTCTCACCAAAATACTAGCCAATAAGATCCAACAGTACATTAAAAGGATTATTCACCACAACCAAGTGGGATTTATTCCAGGGTTGCAAGGTTGGTTCAACATCTGCAAATCAATCAATGTGATACAATACATTAATAAAAGAAAGAACAAGAACTATATGATACTCTCAATAGATGCTGAAAAAGCATTTGACAAAGTACAGCATCCCTTCCTGATCAAAACTCTTCAAAGTGTAGGGATAGAGGGCACATATCTCAATATTATCAAAGCCATCTATGAAAAACCCACCGCAAATATCATTCTCAATGGAGAAAAACTGAAAGCTCTTCCACTAAGGTCAGGAACACGGCAGGGATGTCCATTATCACCACTGCTATTCAATATAGTACAAGAAGTCCTAGCCTCAGCAATCAGACAACAAAAATAAATTAAAGGCATCCAAATCAGCAAAGAAGAAGTCAAACTATCACTCTCTGCAGATGATATGATATTTATGTGGAAAACCCGAACAACTCCACTCCAAAACTGCTAGACCTTGTACAGGAATTCTGTGAAGTGTCAGGATATAAAATCAATGCACAGAAATCAGTTGCATTTCTTTACACCAATAACAAGACATGAGAAGAGAAATTAAGGAGTCAATCCCATTTACAGTTGCACCCAAAACCCTAAGATACCTAGGAATAAACCTAACCAAAGAGGCAAAGAATCTATACTCAAAACTATAAAGTACTCATGAAAGAAATTGAGGAAGACACAAAGAAATGGAAAAGCATTCCATGCTCATGGATTGGAAGAACAAATATTGTGAAAATGTCTATGCTACCTAAAGCAATCTACATGAATATTGAAAAAGAAAGCCAAAGTTGGTAGCATCACAATTCTGGACTTCAAGCTCTATTACAAAGCTGTCATCATCAAGACAGGATGGTACTGGCACAAAAACAGACACATAGATCAATGGAACAGAATAGAGAGCCCAGAAATGGACCATGTACTCTATGGTCAACTAATCTTCGACAAAGCAGGAAAGAATGTCCAACGGAAAAAAGACAGCCTCTTCAACAAATGGTGTTTGGAAAATTGGACAGCCACATGCAGAACAATGAAACTGGACCGTTTCCTTACACCACACACAAAAATAGACTCAAAATGGATAAAGGACCTCAATGTGAGAAAGGAATCTATCAAAATCCTTGAGGAGAACACAGGCAGCAACCTCTTCCACCTCAACCGCAGCAACTTCTCCTAGGAACATCGCCAAAGGCAAGGGAAGCAAGGGCATAAATGAACTATTGGGATTTCATCAAGATCAAACACTTTTGCACAGCAAAGGAAACATTCAACAAAACCAAAGGACAACTGACAGAATGGGAGAAGATATTTGCAAACGACATATCAGATAAAGGGCTAGTATCCAAAATCTATAAAGAGCTTAGCAAACTCAACACCCAAAGAACAAATAAACTAATCAAGAAATGGGCAGAGGACATAAACAGACATTTCTGCAAAGAAGACATCCAGATGGCCAACAGACACATGAAAAAGTGCTCCACATCACTCAGCATCAGGGAAATACAAATCAAAACCACAATGAGATACCACCTCACACCAGTCAGAATGGCTAAAATTAATAAGTCAGGAAATGATAGATGCTGATGAGGATGTGGAGAAAGGGGAACCCTCCTACACTGTTGGTGGGAATGCAAGCTGGTGCAGCCACTCTGGAAAACAGCATGGAGGTTCTTCAAAAAGTTGAAAATAGAGCTACCCTATGACCCAGAAATTGCATTACTGGGTATTTACCCTAAAGATACAAATGTAGTGATCCAAAGGGGCACGTGCACCTGAATATTTATAGCAGCAATGTCCCCAGTAGCCAAACTATGGAAAGAACCTAGATGTCCATCAACATATGAATGGATAAAGAAGAAGTGGTGTATATACACAATGGAATACTATGCAGCCATCAGAAGAAATGAAATCTTGCCATTTGCGATGACGTGGATGGAACTAAAGAGTATTATACTTAGCGAAATAAGTCAAGTGGAGAAAGACAACTATCATATGATCTCCCTGATATGAGGAAATGGAGATGCAACGTGGGGGGTTTGGGTGGGAAGAAAAGAATAAATGAAACAAGATGGGATTGCGGGGGGAGACAAACCATCAGAGACTCTTCATCTTACAAAACAAACTAGGGGGGCACCTGGGTGGCTTAGTGGGTTAAAGCCTCTGCCTTTGGCCCAGGTCATGATCCCAGGGTCCTGGGATCGAGCCCTGCATCAGGTTCTCTGCTCAGCGGGAGCCTGCTTCCCTTCCTCTCTCTCTGCCTGCCTCTCTGCCTACTTGTGATCTCTGTCAAATAAATAAATAAAATCTAAAAAACAAAAAACAAAAACAAACTAGGGTTGCTGGGGGGAGGGGGGTCAGGAGAGGGTGGTGGGGTTATGGACATTAGGGAGGGTATGTGCTATGGTGAAGCTGTGAAGTGTGTAAACCTGGTGATTCACAGACCTGTACCTCTACATTATATGTTTATAAAAAAATAAAAAATATATAAAAAAAAAGAATGTTAGCAATATAGAAAAGAGTAGCCTGGGTGCAGAGAAAAGGTATGTGAAAATGATATCATTATACAGGAGTAAAAAATTGCACATTAAAAAAGCAGTGCTAAGGGATGAAGGAAGAGGGCAAAGAGAAAAGGTTAGTGATATGCAAATTTTCATCTCAGTATTTTAGTACCACTGATCCTACTGCCAACCTGTCTTTGCTAATGCCCCGACCTGTTTCCTCTTTTTTTCCTTTTCTCATCTACCAATCAATCCATAAAACCTCTGCACCTTGCAGAGCCTAACTGAAAGGCCACTTATACCAGAAGCCAAGATTGCATAAAATTACTACTCATTTTTTTATTTCTTCTGCGTTTGGTCCACATCTTTATTGATTTTCCCTTGAAATTACTTTGAAATTTTTTCGTTCTACTTCACATATATTGGTTTCTCGCCCTAGCATAAAAAAATAGTTCTGTAACTTATCTATGTCATAGATAGTAGATAGACTTTCTTTAGAGGATCAACTCCAGTGGAAAATCAGGAGCTATCTGAAAAGGACTCCAAATCATGTCCACCCTCAGTAAGGAGTATATTGCAATCAATTAGCTAAGTTTGCACTGAGCATGGGAGTGGGTGAAGAATAGGCATGTTATCCCTGAAAGCTATCACCGCTTATAGAAACTCTTGTTATTTGATATTTCCCTCTACCTTATAATCAGACATGATTTAACTACACAGTAGAAAAACTTTCTTCATTGTTTCATACGAGTACAGGTTGACTTGCTAGCAAAATCCTTTGCTAATAATCCTAATATTCTATACTCAAAAGTACTCTGTGATACCACAATATTTCATCTTTCCATACTATCTATGTGTCTTAGATCTTTTGACTTCCATTAACAAGAAAAATAAATTTAAATATATCTATAACATACTGTATAGCAGGCAATTGGATTGTTGGTTGTCTACCTAAAATTCCATCACTTTCATCCTTTCTTCCAGAGATAATAATGCTGTTCTATTAGCCATCCTTCTCCACAAGTCTCCATGATTAAAAGAATGCTGATGCCACTGCGAAACAAAGAGTTGAAGTCAGTTTGAAAGAAGCCAATCAAAAAAATAAAATTAAAAATTAAAAAAAAGAAGCCAATCATGACAATCCTATTCCCCTGCCTGGTATTGGTTTAAGCCAGGAATGTGATACAGTTCTGATGAGGTAAAGTCTCCTGGGCTAGGGGTGTCTGGGAAAGCCTTCTCTATTTTTCAAGACTCACAGAAATAGATATTCTTTCTCTGGATATTGCTGTGTCTAGATACTGTCCCCAGAACTGCTACAGACATCATGCTGTGGGTCTGAAAACAAGGCTTACCCAAAATGAGAGTGAAACAGAATAAATGATAAAGAGGCAGAGCCAAAGCCCTAACAACCTGTACATGGAGCGTTCCCTACCAATGGACTTCTTGTTAAAAGAAGTAATGATCCCAGTACTTTTTAAACCCACTTAAACTCAATAATACTTCACCCAAAATAATATATACTCATTCCAAATGATAGCTGTACCTACATATTTGACAGCACAGACATAAAATTTTGGTAATCAAAATAGTCTTTTCCAGGGGCGCCTGGGTGGCTCAGTGGGTTAAGCCGCTGCCTTCGGCTCGGGTCATGATCTCAGGGTCCTGGGATCGAGCCCCGCATCGGGCTCTCTGCTCAGCAGGGAGCCTGCTTCCTCCTCTCTCTCTGCCTGCCTCTCTGCCTACTTGTGATCTCTCTCTGTCAAATAAATAAATAAAATCTTTAAAAAAAAAAATAGTCTTTTCCAGGTATGTGTGTGTAATTTTAAATGTTCTTTCTAAGAATTCTATAAAGTAGCTCTTTTATAGGAATTATCATCTTCAATTAAAATATAAAGTAATTGAGACCTGACATGCAAGAGATCACACAACTGGAGTATATTCTTCATTTATTTCTCTAAGCCATCTGGCCTGGATCTAAGAGTGGCATTGCTGAGCAATATAATTAATTGTTCCATCCAAGAAAAACTTTGTGCCAGACATCAGTCTAAGGACTGGTGATATGCCTGAAAGAACCTTGATCTCATGGAGCTCTTAGTTTGTAGGGAAGAAATATCATAGACAGCTACTGGGAAAAAAATGTTACACAATTAAAATTCTATTAAGCCCTGCAAAGGAAACAGACTTGAGAATTTTTAAGAGAATGCGAAAATGTATTACAGAAACCTAATCTGGATCGAGATATCAGCAGGTCTTCCTCGAGCAGCTGAGCTTAATACTAAGATATGAAGGAAAAAGGAACAGTATATGAGTATATGCAAAGCCCTAAGTCAAGAAGGAGTTTGTGTGTCTCCAGGCAGAGAGAAGGTCCATCTTCAGGAACATCATGTTTGTGAAGATGTAGACAGACCATGGGACAAGGTGATAGGGTCAGGAGTGTTAGGAAGAACGGGAAGCCATTACAGAGTTTTAATTAGGTAAGTGGTAGGATCTTCTTTATACTTATAAAGATTTGGAGGATGGATTAATGAGAGGCAAAACTGGAAGGTATAGATGTCATTATTGCTATAGAGGCAAGAAATGATGGCGGTTTAGACAAACCTAATTAATTTCTCTTTCTCTTTCCTGTTTCTGCCACACAAATCCTCCTGCACTCCAAAGTCGTGTGTATCTCCTATCTGGGTAACAACACAGTCTACAAACCTTTACAGCATTGGGATTCAATTGCCTTTCAGCCCAAGATAAGTGTGCAAGAGTCACTGGGAAACCTTTCCGTGGGGCCAGAAGCATGAGTCACAAAAATGGATGTCTTGAGTGACAGGCCGCACTGTGCCAGTGTTGAGAAAGTGTTTTTATAAGTTAATTTTTTAAAATATTTTATTTATTTGTTTGACAGACAGAGATCACAAGTAGGCAGAGAGGCAGGCAGAGAAGGAGAGGAGGAAGCAGGCTCCCTGCTGAGCAGAGAGCCCGATGCGGGGCTCGATCCCAGGACCCTGAGATCATGACCTGAACTGAAGGCAGAGGCTTTAACCCACTGAGCCACCCAGGCGCCCCTTTATAAGTTAATTTTCACGAGTTTGTGATGCTGGTCCACTCTGGCACAGGCCTCCTGCTGGGAGCCTATTGCCCCTGGGTGTGAGGGCGGCCTTGCTGAGCAGCACAATATGTTCTTCTTTTGTCAAAGATAACCCAATTATCAAGTGTACACCTTAGCAGCTGAATGGACTTAAGTCGCTAGTAAGTACAGGACTGCTAAATACAAGCAGGTTAAATGTTGAGAAACAACCATTATGAAGGACAGTTCCAGTTCCAGAACAGACCTGCGGCCCTTCTCTTTAACAATTACACGGCAAATTCAGTTCGATACCAAGGACACTAGTGTGGCGATCAAAAGGCGGTGCGAGCAGCAGAGATGATTCACCCCGTCCACGTGGACAGTTCCCAAGGTCCCCACGGCTGCACTCAAGTCTGGGGGTGGTGGGCGCCGCACCTCCGTCACGGCAGCTGCGAAAACGACCAGAGGCCAGCGTGGCCCCGTACCACGCACAGAGAGAAAGGCAGGTGTGTTGTGTACTCACCTGCGACTTCCCTCCCGGCAAGGAGCCCGTGGCCAGCAAAGCTTCCCACGCGGTCTGGCTGGGCCTCGGGGAACCGCGCTCGGGAAGAGCCGTCGCCATCGTCGCCCTGCGTTGTCCTGTGGGACCTGAAGAGAAGCCCTGGTGGCCGGTATCACCGCTGGCAGCACCTGGCCTGCTTCGTGTAGCTCCGCCTAGACGCGGAAGGCCGCGGTCCTGAAGACCCAGCCAGAGCCCAGACGTTGCTGCCGCCCCTCCCTCCGCACAGCCACTAGTGCTGGTGAGCACCGCGTAGGGGAGGCGGGGCGCTACGTAGTATGTCGGGCTCCGCAGCTGTGCAGACCCGGAGGAGAGGGAGGTGGGGTGGGAGAAGGAGTATGGCGGCCCGCAAGAGTCAGGACAGCCCAGGGACGTTACTTCTCTGGAAGTCACCTGGTCCATCCAAAATTGTTACTATTTCGGGTGGTTTCATCTTGAAGACACGTGTGAGATGATGCTAGACGGGAAGTTTTAAAACTTTGGAAGGCTATGTAATTGCTAGACGGGAAGTTTTAAAACTTTGGAAGGCTATGTAATTGCTTGACGTAACGTAATTGCTTAACGTAAGAGAGCAATAATTAGAAATTAAATGAAAATATACAAAATGCATCATTATGTTCTGGAAAGGTCATGGAAGATGTTCTCATCATGCTAATGGATAGATGCATGTATTAAAATCATCAGCTCAAGGATACGCACTCTGTGTCTGACAAAATTAATCCTGTAGGACTAAGTTGGCCTCCAGGGGTTGTATATCATGTTCATATAATGAACAAAACACGAGTCTGAATCATGACTGAAGATTAAAACTAAGAGGAAAGTAGAATAGAAATGTCACTGTAATACATATCAATCTCCTCTGTCTCCTGATCCAAAAGTTTGTGGGACTTAAACGATTCAGTCATTTTTATCCAAAGATGATGATGGCAATAACAGGACTAACATAAAAGAAAACATATCTCACGAACTAGATGATGTTCTTCCCAAGTACCATCCTCTGGAAAAGTAGAAGCAACACTAAATAAAAATACCTATGGAACAGACCATGAAGGAAGAAACACTGCAGCAGATTCAGAGTTAAACACAGTTACATGACCGAGAAAAGCAAGAAAAAAATTACCAGTTTGATAATTCTATTGCCAACGCACCTTTAAAATGTCTTAAGTGATATCTCAGGAAATGTTAGTTGACCTTGTTTCTTTAAACTAGAAGTTCTTTTTAAGGTATCATTTTTAAATTGTGTAAATATACCAATAGGAACACTCTTCTGTTTGTAAATAGAGCCTGTCATTTTTTTGTTGAGATCTTATCAAGATACAACTAGAAGAATTGGAAAATGATCCTTTAGCTACTACTCTAAATGCCTCTGGCTGGAGGGGCCTACGTGGCTCAGATGACTGGGATCAAGCCCCTGCTCACGCTCTCTGCTCAAAGAGAGCCTGCTTCTGCCTCTTCTCCCTGCTAGTGCTCTCTCTCTCACTGTCTCTTTCTTTCTCTCAAATAAATAAAATCGTAAAAAAAAAAAAAAACCTCTGGCCTAACTAAATGTGAATGGTATAATGTCTGAAAGCTAGGATAGTGTTTCTACAGATGGTGTAGCAGTTTATCCGAGGCTAAGAATAAGCCTGCAAAGAATACAGTTAGAGTTTGGAATAACCGTGAAGGAATAACTTAACAATTCTGGAAGAACAATATATTATTTAACTTTTCAAGCTGGCCTTGATCCTCTACAAATATATTTGAAATGATTATTGCTAACATTGATATACCAAATAATGTTTCTAATTTTTCTGTGAAAATTTCCTTTCAAGAAGCCAAGAGCAGATGTATTGCCTGTGAAGGAAACATCAAAGGAAGGTGTATATAAAAAGAAAACAAAATTTTAAATGTGTTCTTTCAATCTAAAGTAAAACTTTGAAATAAACCAGAGTTGTGTTTTGATGGGGAAGAAATTAGAGCAATATCAGTTCCACTGAACCACAAAAAAAAAAAAAAAAAAGGCGGTACATTAAGTACCTCCAACTAAAGAATGCTGTTTACTAATGAGGACCTGAACTACCTTATCATTTAAAAAAAAAATTTTTTTACGTGTAAGAATCTCTTAATGAAATTGTCACAGATTTTTGTTTGAAGTAAGTTAATTTTCTACTAAACTCAGCAAGTCTTTATCTTTCTATCATATTTTATGTATTTACTTTCTGGTGTTAAACTGTCCTGGTTTTGAATTCTAACACTCACTTATTGTATGATATTGAGTATATATATATATATATATATATATATATATATATATATATAAAATGATATTGAGTATATATATATTTCCATTTTTTAAATGGGAATAATAAGATCTCTATAGGGATGCCTGGGTGGCTCAATTGGTTAAGCATCTGCCTTCAGCTCAGGTCATGATCCCAGGGTTCTGGGATCAAGTACTGTGTCAGGCTCCTTGCTCAGTAAAAAATCTGCTTCTCCCTCTGCCTGCCCCTCCCCCTGCTTGTGCTGCTCACTTGCATGTTCTCTCTCTCTCTCTCTCTGAGAAATGAATAAATAAAATCTTTGAAAAGAATAACAATAATACCTCTATAAAAGAGTTGTTTTGGGAATTAAATGAGATACTATATGTCAAGCCCTAGGAATAGTGGCTCCTGTATATGAAGTGTTTGTTCAATAAATTCGGCTGGCATTGATCATGTTAGCGTTACAATATTTTCAGCTTTTTTTTAAAACTGTTACTACTTTAGATCAGGTAATAATTTGGTGAGCAAGTACAAAGTATGATTTCATTCATTTGCTTCAATAATTATTCTATACTTCCCACAAAAATTGTCACCATTATTATCATCATCCTATATTTCTTATTTTATGTGAGGGTATGGTTCTCTCTAATCCAAAACAACTATCAATACATTGTGTTACAAATTACTGAGAATCAGAACTCTGTCCCTCTTCTCTGCACAAAAGCAGTTGTTACCTGATTAATCAACAGATGATTACTAATAACCCCAGCTCTTATATTATATATTTTTATTTTTTATCTTTTTTAAGAAACTGTTTCTTTTCCATCAACCTTATTTCCATTTTCTTTGCCTTTCTAGAAGAGCAACTTAAGACCACTCAGTGGTTGTTCCTATCTATTCAGTGGCCTGAGCATTGGGAGCTGCAAACCAGTCTTCAGTGGCAAGCTGAGTGCTCCAGTCTTCAGTGGGAACCACTGAATAGGCACAGAGGGTACCTGTCCTCCTTCATACTAGTCTGTGACCTCGGGTTGAATAGCAGTGAATTCAGGAGCTGAAGCAGTCCATTCACCCTGATAATATTTAAAGCACAATTAAACATAAGCATGAATAACTGGGAGAGATATCAATTTCATTTTGTCTATAATCAAGTCTTGCCCACAAATTGAAGGTCCATTAATTCTTGTCTACAATGTCAAAACTGCGAACAATCTTATATTATCATAAAGACATGTTTCTACAAGGGAGAGAGTGTAAGTCAATAACAGAATAGCTATGCTTAAATCTTGCCTGTTTTTTAGGAGGAACATTAACATAAGAAATCAAACCTGCAATTCACCAAGAAGGACATGGTCTATATTGTCAAAGGTATTTATCACCTATAAGTGGGTCTGTAATTTTTCCTCTCTAAAAAACAAAAGCATGGATTATATTTAGATAAAGTCTGACATTAATAAACAAAGAAATTGACAAGGATTGGAACACACCACCTTAATTCAAAAGACATAAAACCTTCCATAAATAACTTAAATCCTTAAATTGGCTATAGAATACGAGGAGGCATAGGGAAACAGTTCAGTACAAAATACAAGGCAGATGATCTTCCTTTATAAATTATAGCTGACAAATATAAACATGTCACAAATCCACAAATCTCCAATACTCTGCCTCACTTCTTAAAATTCTACCTCAAGCAACCATATTTCAAAATATATTATTTTTTTTTAAGATTTTATTTATTTATTTGACAGAGAAAGGGAGAGAGATTAGGCGGGGGCGGGGGGAAGCAGGCTTCCTGCTGAATAGAGATGCGGGGCTCAATCCCAGGACCCTGAGACCTTGACCTGAGCCTAAGGTAGAGGCTTAACCCACTGAGCCACCCAGGTGCCCCCAAATCTATTCTTATCACTCAGTTTGATGGAGCTTTCCACGTAGTTTTATTTTACCAGATTTTTTACAGGGTTTTAGGAGTTGAATTTGATAAAATCACAAGTGGATGCTTCTGATTTTTGTTTCACCTGTCAATCACTAACTCATTTGTTTTTTGTGGTTTTATTTTGTTTTCTATTACTTTTGTTTTATTTGCTACCTAAAAGTCTTTGTCAAAGCAAAAAGGTGATTTCCACATTTCAAGGATACTACATGTATCAAAACATTTTTTAACTTATCAAACTTGACAGGATATATGAAATTTCTCCTTAAGCTACAATCATGGACTGTGATAACAGCAGGTAACCAATATATGTTAAAGCCTCTTTGTTCCTCTTAGTCTTCCTTACCCTCTAATCTCATTAATCTAACCATGGGTAATATTGGTTCTGGTTTGTTTGTTTGTTTTTTTCCTAAGATGAAAATAAAGCATATTGTCTTTTAATATTTAATCCAAAGCATCCATCCTAAGAGGATATAAGCAGAGATAGTTTAACATTAAATTATCTATATTGTTGGTTTTCAGGGAGGAAATGTGGCTAAAGTCTCCATTAATGTTCCTGCATCTTCTGTAAAGGGGAAGGCCCATAGAGATAAGACCCACTGCAATCACTCTAGGAAATGCCTCCTTTAGTTTCATATCAGGCTTGGTAATCAGTGACCACGAACGATGAATTCAGAAAGGTGGGCAAAATAAATAAATTATCATCAAGAAGACAATCAGCATGTGCCAGAAATACAGAATGTACTTTGATTATAGTGGTAAATGTTAAGAAAAATCTCTGTCATATGAACCGAAGGTCTCAACAGCAAACCCAATCCTAATCTCAGCCAACCTTTCTACCTGTCAGCACAAACAATGAAAAATCCAAAACTGAATATGGAGAACTGAATTTCAAACTTCTTTTACAGTTGTATGATATAAAAATTCAAGTAATATTACTACATAGTGTCATGTCTTTCATGACCTCAACTGGCCACATTCTATATTATAGGACAGATGCTGGATCTCATAATAAATAACCAGCGAGTTTAAAATCTGTCAAATTCATTGCTCCAGGTACAGAATTTTGTCCCAGATCTTAAAAGCTAAACTCATCCAGTTCAAGGTAGAAGTTCACAGTCTCTGGGAATAATTCTTGTGTACTAGATGATGTTAATGAAAGAGACAAATTAGGAACTTTATCAAGAACTCTCACCATGAAGACAAGAATTAAAGGGTAATTGATTTAAAAATATATTATTTAATAATAAGATGCAATAAGAAAATAGGTAAAAGAACTTTTTTAAAAAGTGAGAAATGAACTGAATTCTCAATTAGCATTAAATATTAAGAGTTAAAAATACTGACATAGACATGAGATTTGAGACATAAAGTCTTTGCCAATAGAATAAAAAAGGAGTGCAAAAGAGATAATGGATTTTTTAAAATGTTAATGTAGAAATAGAAAATGTAAAAATATGTAGGATTCAAGCTTAGAAACAGAATTAAGCACTAAAAGAAAAAAGTAAGTAATAGTAAAACTATAAAAGAATGGGAAAATATATTTGAAACAATGAAAATACTGTTTGAGAATTTAAAAAAAATGTAAGACAAAAAATAAAATAAACAATTAAAAGCAGAAATAAAACATTTGCAGTCTAATAATAACCAATATTTCTCAAGTGTTTTCAATTTATTATTATTCCTCCTGATCATGGGCTGTGGCATAAATGAAAATTTCTATTTCTTTGTGTATATACTATAATCTCAACTTTATGAATGCTCCTCCTGAGTAACCTTTTGGCTTTTAACCATGATTGTCTCCTTTCTAAAATGTGGATGGCGTTATACCTCCTCAAAAGTCTCTCATGAAACGCAAATGAGTTAATTCCTATAAAAACCTTAGAACAGTGGGCATCCCAGATTCAAGGAGAGGAGACATAGATTCTGTCTCAGTGGGGGAGTGGCAACATCACATTGCAAAAGAGCAGGTGAGGTGGGAGGTGTTGCGACCATCTTTTGAAACACAATCTGCCACAGGAAAAATGCAATAAAAACATACTACAATGATTACCAGAGCGAGTGGGTGAACACAGTGCATGAGATGGAATAAGGGGAAGATGGAATATGTAACTTTACATAGTTAAAAGAAAATTTTTTTTGGAATCAATTAAAAAACTATTTTAAGGAAGCCATACTTTCTTTGAAACATGAAACAAATATTGATTAAATGGGCAAATTTTTCCTTGGGACCATTGACTACATTTATGCTCCTTAAGCTCCATATCAGAGAACATCAGTTACAGAGAACATCTCACTCCACTTCCAGGTTTATGTTTCCCAACAAAACAACTGAAATTCCACCAAGACATCCTTGCAGTGTTAGGCCATTCTTCTGGAATCACACCACAATTCAAACATTAAGATCACTGTGTGTGATCACACACACACTCATCCTAATATACCTAGTATGCTTCTTATAAGTTATAAGTTGAGGTGAGAAATTAGAATCTCCTAATCATCTTTGTAAGCTGTCATTCATATTTTTATACATAATGTCATATATGTTATTTTAAAAAAATATTATTAAAATGTCTGATGCTTAAATATATTAAAAAACAAATACATGTCACTGTTACTAACATCTGGGAAGATGGATGCCTACCTGCCCTTTGCTCAGATAAAACTTTAAGAAGATCCTGTTTTAAATTTCAAGATCTCCTAACACATGGTTCTTGATTCAACTATGTAGAACTCAAAGCAATAATTCTAGCCTCCATCTGCCCCCAAAATGTATGAAACAAAACCTCAAATATAAAACCACAACTTCTCTTATATCCTTTTGGGTGACAGAGTAGCTGAGGCATGCTATCACTCCCAGGACAGTACTAGCCTCTATTTTCCTATGAAGCTCCTTAATCCTACTCAGTTCAAAAACCAAGGCCCCATGGAGCCTGAGCAGAGCCGATGAGAGCCTTCTAGGACCCATCTTTGTCTCCTCAAATCCTGATTTCTGAGGACCTCTGCTAATCCCAGTGCATGGTTAGATCATACAGGTTGTTTTGATAGCGGGATTTCTGGGCTACTTTTTCGGTCAAAGATCTACTCAATAACTTACCAAAGATGCTATGGAGTAATGTAAGCAAGTAAAAAAATCAGGTTGAAATAAGCAGCTGTTACATAACAGAGTATATCACATGGGATCCATCTCCAGAAAAGTCAGTTGGCAATGAAAGCCCACTCTGGCTCTTCTAGTAAGATTTGATGATACCCATGTGCATTCCTGACTCAAGTGACATCACCTTATCCTGATTTCAGAACATAATGAATTATAGTCATTAAATGCTAATATAAACCCTGCAACTTGGTGCAGCCACTTTGGAAAACAGTGTGGAGATTACTCAAAAAATTAAAAATAGAGCTACCCTATGACCTTGCAATTGCACTACTGGATATTTACCCCAAAGATATAGATGTAGTGAAAAGAAGGGCCATATGAACTTCAATGTTCATAGCAGCAATGGCCACAATCACCAAGCTGTGGAAAGAGCCAAGATGCCCTTCAACAGATAAAGAAGATATGGTCCAGATATACAATGGAATATTATGCCTCCGTCAAAAGGATGAATACCCAACTTCTGTATCAACATGGACAGGACTGGAGGAGATTATGCTGAGTGAAATAAGTCAAGCAGAGAGAGTCAATTATCACATGGCTTCACTTACTTTGGAGCATAAGGAATAACACGGAAGACATTGGGAGAAGGAGAGGAGAAGTGAGATGGGGGAAATCGGAGGGCTAGACATATCATGAAAGACTGTGAACTCTGAGAAACAGACTAAGGGTTTTGGAGGGGAATGGGGTGGGGGGTTGGGTGAGCCTGATGGTGGGTATTATGGAGGGCACGTATTGCATGGAGCACTGACTGTGGTGCATAAACAATGAATCTTGGAACATTGAAAAAACAAAATTAAATTAAAAAAAATATATATATATACACCTTACAGTTAAAGAAACCTCCAAAACTATATACCATATCAATTAGCATACTGAGAAAAAGTTTTTTTGGTTTTTTTTTGTTGTTTTTTGTAGCTCTTAATGGTACTTTCTCAACACAGATGAGAGGAAAGTCATTAACATATGCAAAACGTGACCATTTAGTAAGGAAAATGATGTGTGGTCTAGGAAATTCCATGCTTTCCTTTGTGGTCACATCCACCACTGAGCTGCCATCCCTTCTATAGTATCTATCTTTTCAAATATTTTCCTTTAAAAGAAATCTCATTATGTCCACTACCTAGGCCAAATCAACCATTGCAGTGTATAATAATTTTCCTATATTTTCTGATAGGTGCATTTTACCATGACAAATACTGCATCTGGTGTTCAGTTACAGCAACTGGAAATGTAACAATTTTTACACCATCTCTCAAACTAATCAGAATGCTTAATGGCTTTTTAGATACACGTGGATGTAAGATCATGAAGTTCCAATAAGCTCGTACAGTAATTTTCCCCTTTTTATTTCTTCCTCTTTTTCTTCTCTTAAAAAAATGTCTCAGAATCAAAGCCAAAGCAATTCCAACAAAGTGTTCTAGAAAAAGAGCCACATTATTACTCATCTGTCAGTCTAAATTATATGCCTCTATCATCCTCCCCACCTTGAAAATAGACTCTTTAATAAACAAAAGAGGGAGAAATAAATAGGTTAACCAGGAGAAAGGTCATGCCTTGTCTGTTGTAATACAGTCTGATCACCCAAAGTGATTGATTTCTTAAAAGAATCCATATCTGTGACTCTTATAGACATCCTGCCATCCTACAACCATCTACAAGTAGCTTGCACTTCTAAGGTCATTCAGACTGCTTGAATCCCTGTGGTTCTCTTAGGAAATCCAAGATGTTAAGTAGTTCCACGTTTTTTGTAGAGTGAGGTTTTCAGTCCTTTTTTTCCACTCAAGGAAAAAAGAAAAAAGGAAAAAGAAAAGCTATGAAAATGGAAATATTAAATAAGAATGATTTAACAAAACTATGTACTTTTGCAAATCAATACTTTTGCCTCCATCATTAAGGTAAAATCAAGGAAAACTATTTTCATTATTATAATCAATTTATTTCTATTTCTATTTTTATTTCTCTCTCCCTCTTTCTCTCTCTCTGAAAAAAAAAAAAAAAAGTGGTAATGAAAATTGAATACACTTGGCACTTTGACCCAGGCAAAACAGAGCTAATTCAAAGGAACCATTGATTATTTTTTACTGCTTTGTATTAAAACAAACACAAACAAACAAACAAACAAACGAACAACCATTCTATGACTTCTCCTCCATTCTTATCTGGTACAGTTTTTCTTCGCTTCCACATAGATGGAATCTTTCTCTTCTTTTCCAGGAACACCATTATATAGGATTCCTAACACTGTCCTAAAATCAGCGAAAATAATAAGCATTGGGTTTCTACCACAGCAGCTATCTGATTTACCTTCTTCCTCAAATAAAACAGTATAAGAAAAATAAACCAGAATCAAAGAAAAGTAAAAAATTCATTCACACTATACTAATTGTTTCCCATCTATTTTGTTCTGATATTTTTCATAACAGCCACTCTTCACTACCATTGTTACTAACACCACAACTACTGGTGATTATTTATCATGGAAAAACTAAAATTTAGTCCAATGCAATTAACCTTAGTTTTCCCTAATAATCTAAGCTCTCTCTTTATGTAACTTAGTCTCTGTTTTTATGACTCCAACATATCTTCCATGTCCTATTCATCCCTCCCCTCTCCTCTACAAAATGGCATCAGGTGAATAGGGAGGGGTGTGACATACAAGGCATTAGAGGTTGGGAAAGAGAGCCAGAATTTCACTAGTCAGGTAAATATTTAATCATATATATTTTTATTTTTTGGTGTGAGGGATGATTTTTTCTTTTTTGTTGGCTCTAATCACTAAAACCCTTGAACTCACCCATTTGTCTCCAGTCATATAGTATAGAATAGTCTCTAGACTCTACCTCTAAGTACCTGCACAGCGTTCCCCAGAGCACACAGATGTTTCCAGATCCCTTTAGTAACCAGCTATCTGAAACTGAGATATCGAACAAACCCAATATGATCAAAACATAACTTCTTAAAAATCCTTCTTTCTTAAACATTTTTTAGATTAAGAAAATCTTCTTCACCCTGCCCTTAAGACTCTTTGACACTTAGAAGCAATTCTTCAGTCATTACAACTCACAAAGTTTCTAATTTGATAAATTAAGCTATTCTAGACGATAATCAAAACTCAAAACATTACTTTAACTAGCATCTCCTCTCCTCCCCCTTGCTGGGGCCTGAGCTGCCCACTTGCAGTGGGAAAGGAGGGCGGTGGTCCTCCTCCTTCTGTGCTTAATCCTACTCCTCTTCTTCCATGAGCTTAGGAAGGAAAATTTAGAACTCTCCAAGGTTGGGCCCTGAGGAAGAAATGATTAAGCAATGGTAGATCCCATTGTTTTCTGCCGAGAAGGTCTTCAGGAAAAGGTGTTTAAGACTGTCTCTTCTTGGGATGCCTGGGTGGCTCGGTTGGTTGGGTGGCTGCCTTCTGCTCGGGTCATGATACCAGCATCCTGGGATTGAGTCCCACATTGGGCTCCTTGCTCGGTGGGGAGCCTGCTTCTCCCTCTCCCTCTGCCTGTGCTTACTCTCTCTGACAAATAAATAAATTAAATTTAAAAAAAAAAAAAAAAAAAGACTGACTCTTCTTTACAGGGGAGCTAATGTGCTCCTTAGAGATGGCCTTCACTGAGAACTTCCACTTCTATCCCTTTGACCAATGCCCTTCCTGGGCCCTCAACTTTTACAGTGTCTCGTTCAATTTGGACTCTCACTACTAAAACACCCTTAACCCTCCCAACTCTGGGCAAGATCTTGTTCCACATGGGCTACCAGGGGAAACATACATGCTTTGTCCCAACATTTCTAGGAGAGCTGGCCAGTTCTCACACTGCCACCTCTACCTTGCTGTCATAGACAGGCACAGTTCTTTACAAAACCCAAGTGCTGGGAATGCATTTCAAACTCTGAGTGGTCCCATTAAAGCCCCTCTCAAACTGAGCCTTAAGTGAAAATGATAGAAACACCTCCCCCTCCACAGACACAGGCATGCATGCACACATATACGCATCCCTTTCCCCCTCAACACTCTCTTTATATACACTTCCTCTACCTTTTCCTAGTCTTGATGTACATAAGGACCCCTAGATGAGAGGCTATAAGATGTAAAATTTGGTATTTTCCATTTCTTTTATAAATTCAGTATATGGTAATCTAGAAACTAATTTTAGAATTTTACACAATTTCTATTTGTGTGAGTCCCAAAACCTGAATTGTGCTTCCTTTTATACATCTAACTATTGTTCCTTTGACTTATGTCATCCCCCATGTGTTATGGCATTGAACAAAAGCTGATTTTCTCCTAAATTCTTGTAGTCTTCCTAATAAATTCAGAGAAGCTGGCCACACACTTGCATATTCCTGGGCTGCTTCCCATACTATTTGATTAAACTGAAGTAAAGCTCCTCCACATCAAAGTTTAGAGAAGAAGAGGGAGGAAATCAGACATCCTATTAACTGACTTTCCCATTTCCCTGCCTTCCTGTCCATGATCCACCAGGATCAGAAGGGGGGGATGCTTTCCTCTAGTTCTTTCTGAGGGTCTGTGGCTGTCTTCTCATACCCTTTCATTAAGACTTCCCGGCATTTTTACCTGGGAACAAAGCGATAGTATTTCTGCCAGGATTTTGTAATAAGCAGCAGACCTATTGAAGCAAATGTTCTCTATTATATGTATGGATACTAAGATTGCCTGAAATTTTGCCCTTATAAAATCATGAAGATTTTTTTTTCTTCCCTTCCTAATTGTTAAAGTAGGAAATGTGACAACCTCTATAGTTAAATCCAAATGTGGCTTATTACCAGAATCACATGGGGAGAGCTTTAACATACTGATTCCTGGGGCACCTGGGTGGCCCAGTAGGTTAAGACTGCCTTCAGCTCAGGTCACGATCTCGGGGTCCTGGGATCAAGCCCCACATCAGGCTCTTTGCTCGGCAGGGAACCTGCTTCCCCCTCTCTCTCTGCCTGCCTGTCCACGTGATCTCTCTGTCAAATAAATAAAATCCATAAATAAATAAATAAATAAATAAATAAATAAATAAATAAAATACTGATTCCTGTCCTCTCACCTCTCACCAACAGATCACTGGGACAGAACTTCTAAGGCTAGGGTTGGGGATCCTATCTCCCACCACCCATGATTCTGAGAGTCAACCATGCTTGGCAACTACTATTTTCTATTAAAACTGAAGTCTCTATAGGGGTTATAAACTACTCCACAGAGAAGAAATATTAGGTATACACAATGAGAATCCTCCTAAGACTTTCAATTTTAATCTCCTCCACATTTCCAGCAATTTCCAGAATATGAGGATTCACGGACATTTCTAAAGTTTTGCTACTGATCAGTAATCAACACAAGCCTATTAATTAAGCCTTAATTTTTGGAAAGCCTAACATATACTACTCTACAGTAGTTTACACAGTACTTTCATAATAATAATTGGAATTGATTTTGGGGTGAAATTTTTTTATTGCCTTGCTTTCATCTGTAGGATGGTCATAGAAAGCATTAATAGATTTTGATATACATTTTCCAAAATGCTAAAGGAACAAAAGCTGAATAGCTCTTTGAAAAAAAAAATATATATATATGATTCTCACACGGTAAGAGAATTCAAAATCCTCTTGATGTCCAAGGGATGTATAATATGTGAATGGAATACACCCAACGTTTTTAATGCCTAAGCCTCACAACTAAGTCAGAAAGAGGAGGATGTTATTATCAAGAAGCTTTTGAGGATGAGAGTCTTCATTGTACCTATTCCAAAATACTTGCTGCTTTTACACAATGACACAAAAAGAGACTTAGGATAAAAATTTAAAAGACTCCTATCTTAAGAAGTTACACCTCCTCGTGCTAGCCTCTTTTGAACAAATAAACTTGAATAGTTCAGATACAACTCAAAAATTCCTAAATCATAATCTGAAGATGGTTTTAACATCAATTGTTCCTGCAAATAACAATAGGGGGAACTTTTGTTGTCTCTATATATAGTCATTGTTTCTGCTATGGCTTATGCTTCAAAATTTAGAAGGCAAATAAAAAATATTTAGAGGAAAAAAATAGAGAAAACAGACTGTATCATGTTTACTCCCAGATTAAGGGAAACTACTGTTACCTTTCCCAGAGTTAAATATATTATACCCTGGGGTTTTAAGAAACTACTTACAAAGAAATTAATTCTAAGGCTATAGTTATGTGGAATAGTGATTTGCCAACTTACGTGAGAAACAAGTCCCTTTAGCAATCTAAAATCAAGGGGAAGTAATCAGAAGTTTTGTTTTAGGTGTTCTCCCCCAAAATAACACTTTTAATCTCTTTTATGCCCGTTTTTCTTGCAAGTCTTTTGAGATCAATCACATTAGTAAATGTTTCAGGTCTCCAACAATCTCAGAGCATTTGTAGCTGTATCTTCATAAGAACCATCTTGTAGCTCACAAGCTCAGTTCTGGAATATTTTATTTTATCTGGACACAGTAGATCTCTCAGAGACTGATAGTATTTCTCACAGATGTTACCTAATGGTTTTAACACTGTGCCTCAGCAAATGCATATTTGAGTTAACCTGTACTTTAAACAGTTTAATTGGAACTTAATTGCTGGACTTCTCTTCCCTAAAAAGTTGTCCTTAATGGAATTCATACAGCAGTGGAGTTAAATGAAGTGATTCTAAATATTTATCAGGAGTCATAGCTACTTTATTGAGGACCTACTGGGATTTTTTGACTCTGACATTTGCCTTTACATCCATTACCGTAGAATAAAGTAAATAGATAGCTTTTTTAGGTTATCAATTCCATCACATTATCAAAAATGGTCTCCAAGATGGTATTCCCTACTCCTACCAGGGGGTACACAGGCAATCCATGTGAGTTGAGAAGAAAATATAAACTTTTCTATTTATTTTTTCATAAAAAAAAGAAAATTTAGCTTTAACCATTTTCTAGCCCTTAATATTCAGAAAAACATTCACCTTCTCATCCACCCATGTATCAGATAGTCTGTGACAAATAGGACATAAGGTACCTCGAGGGAAAAGAGTTGTTTCCCAATGTCGAGAGATTAAAAATAGGGTCACACCTGTATGCTTGCCTATGGTGTAGTGGACAGAGTAGACTTGAAGTGTGATTAGCTATGTAGATTTATCGATTTTTTTTCTAGTTTTATCAAAAGAACTCTTAAAAACTAGACGGTAGTTTAAAAATACTCCTGCAGGGGTGCCTGGGTGGCTCAGTCAATTAAATAGCTGCCTTTGGCTCGGGTCATGATCCCAGAGTCCTGGGATCGAGCCTACATTGGGCTCCCTGCTTGGTGGGGAGCCTGCTTCTCCCTTCCCCTCTGCTGCTCCCCCTGCTTGTGCTCTTATTCTCTCTCTCACACACACAAAAAATTAAAAAAAATTCATTTTAAAAATAAATTTTTTAAAAACTAAAAAAAAAAAAAAAAGTAAAAATACTTCTACAAAGACCACAGCTTGAATACAATACTAACAATGTAAACATGGGTGAACAATAAACGGCAGAGTGTATACTGTTCCTTACATGAGTTTTTCATTATAGAATGCAAACAAATAATTATAATCTGGCTACCAAAAAGAAATTGAATTTATCACAAATGGTATTTCAAATACGGATTTACATTTACTATGATTAGCAATGCTCCATTTTAACTCTCTGTAAGTGCCATAAACTATCAACAAATTATACCATCATTGATTGACAAGATATTTAAAATAATTTATTTATTTATGCTTAGCTTACTTTGTATTTCTGTGTGCATTTTTTAATGCACATAATATAGTGGTAAAATGGTGAATGTACTTAATATATAAGCAAGTAAATATATATAAAGATATTCAGGGAATGTATTCTAAAAACATTTTACCAACAAATGTATTACTAAAATAGTTTACAGACCATTGACCTACAAAATGGCAGGAAGAAGATACAGTAGAAAATATTAAGTAACCCATAAATAAGGGGTGTGTGTGTGTGTGTGTATATATATATATATATATATAGTTGGGATATATTTTACTCTTTTTATACTTATTCTGAATACAAATGTGCTTTATGTTTTGGGAATACATAACAAGCTAAAAATACTAAGTCCCACACTGAAGATTTGACTTAGAGAGAGCTTAAAATTCCTAAATAGTCCTTTTATCTTCCTTTCTTCACCATATATTTTTATTGCCCAATTCAAATTCTCAGGAATCACTCCTGAGATGTTTTTAAAAAAAGAAAAAGGCAAAAAAAAAAAAAAAAACCAGAACTTGAGCAGCAATACAATTAGATTCTCCTCTGTTTCTGGTTTAAGGAAAGCCACACTTACTTAATCCCAGATTAAAATATGCCCTGAGGAACTATGGAAGTATTAGTAGGAAACTATCTCTGTGCTAATTTTCCAAGCTATGCTTGAAATTCAGGCCCAGCCCTCAATGCCCTCTGTGGAGTGAAGGAGTTGTCACTAACAACATCAGCACTTCCAAGGAAGGTTGAGATAATGGCTGCCATCACCTGAGAGCAGCAGAAGAAAAAAAGACGGTAGAACTAAAAGAAAAATAAGAATCTTGGAACACTGAAAAAAATAATAATAATAAAATTAAGATGTTAAAAAAAACAAAGAATTTAAAGATCAAGGACTTTGACTCTAGAAATAACAAAACTCCTTGTGTTTATAATAAAATCCAAAACAAGACACCTATAAGCCACTTACCACCCAATCAAATGTCTCATTCTTTTATAGAAGTTAAAATATTCTCAGTGAGTTGACCTTTTCACTTTACTACGAGTTTCCCTAAGGGTAAGTCTTTAGTAGAAATAATTTGATTGAGGGTTCCTACTTCAAGGGTGGCAAAAACCTAGCTTTCCCTTGCATATGAAAGCTGCCTTTTCTTGTCTCCTATAATTTTAAAAGGTATTTTAAAAATGTTCCTGAGATCAGACTTTATGTGCAACATGTCACAAGAGAGTGAATATTTATGATTAAATTGCTCTTCTAAAATGTATCATAAAATCAGGTTTATAGTAAATGTTCTTCAGACCATTAGCTACCATAATTCTCTAGTCCTTTTCTTAGCTGTTTTATTAATAGTGTACAATCATCATTACTACTAACTGTTACTTGTTAAACACAGAGCCATCCGCTATAAGCCAGATTCTCCTCTTGCTCCCTGTTTTACAAAATACTTACAATATATAGCTTCAAGACCCATCTGTCTAGGATCCTTGAGGACCTTTTCTCCTAGGAGCAAGGGAAAGAGGCTCAACCATCTCTTCGGGACTTTTTGATTACTAGAGCTTATTAAGCCTCAAAACTCACTTTGGAGTTATAATTCATTTGGGGGGGGGATGTTTTTAATGAACTAATCTCCTGGTAACTTGCTGTGCTGAAGAGAAAAAAATAAAAAGGAAACTGACATTCAGAAAGGACAGAGAAAGACTGGAGGAGGAAAACCCAGAAACAAAAGAGAGGCCGTTTCCTTCATGCATTATTACTTTTGATGTCAGTGTAACCTTACAAAGTCCAGTTAGTAAAACTGACAGCAGTGGGTATGTTTTACTTTCAGACTCAGTCGTGTGCTATCAAGAGTAAATGGAGGCACCTTCTAGAGGTCTCTGACAGTCCCAGAGGAAATCTTCCTGCTTCCTCACTGAAGCCCAGAGGGGGAGGCTCATGGCAGTTCAGCTGAACCAGATTGCTTACGTGATGAGGATGGACAGCAGGAGGAGAGCGAAGCGATTCTGCACAGTGGACGGCGAATAATCAAAGAGAAGACAGATAGCAGGAACTTCAAGGACTCAAGGGACACCATCTGAAGCAAAGTGACATTGATATCAACATCTAGGAAATGATAGAGGCAGATAAATTGCTCCAGCAAGAAAAAAAGAGATAGGATGACCCAGTTTAAGCAAAAAGTAATTTGCTAATCACAAGGTAAAGAAATAACACAATAGGCTCCTCTCTCATTCACACGCAGCAGGTAGGGCCGTTATCCAGATAAAGCAGTAGACAGGAAAGGAGCTCCACTCAAATGTAGCTGGTGCTCAAACCACAGAGGGCTTCTTTGGAACAAGAGCTCACCCCAAAGAAAAATTGGCAGCCAGTGCCACCTGCAGAGGAAAGATATATCTTCTGCAGGCACCCGCTCTCCAAAGCTGACAGGCTGATATATTCTGCTGAATAAATCGAAAAACTTTCAAGTGGTCTAAAAAAGGTAGTCTGAAGTAGACGGCACTGCAGGGATCCAATCAAGTTAAGAATGTCAGGAGCCCGTGGCAACATCCACACCAGGAGAAAAGGCCCCCAAACTCTGAGTTAAGTGCAAATGAGAAAATATCATGGTGTGTTTTGTTCCTTTGTGTGAGTATATTTTGGAATTTTTTTTCCCCATGGTTGTATGTTGTGATTTTTTTAAAAGATTCAAAATTGAAAATTGTTCTTTTCATATATGGAGAAAAGCAGACACAGAAAATACATATTCACGATGCACATATCGGGTGCATTACTTTTTCCTGAATTTTTTCTTCAGCTTTTCGACTCCACCTGGAACTGACTTTCTTTTCCTCCAGGCTCTGCACAAGCCCCATCTCCTTCGTAAATCTTTCCCGAATGAATCTTGCATTGATCTCTCTTCTCCCTCAACTCGTAATTTGCTTATTGCTTGAACCATTCAATGCAGAGCTTAATTAAATACTGTCTTACCTTCTAATTTCTTCCTCTGGGTAAATGTCACCTCCCCAACAAAACTACAAGATCTCTGTAAGCAGGGTTATGTCCAACACATATATTCCCTCAACCAAGCCAGACATCCATACTGAGGGTTTGTCTTCTATCATCTACTTCAAGGAGTGTGAGAAAGGCCTCCTTATTCAAAAATGTCTCCCTTCTTCTGTGTTTATTTTCTTTGAGCCAAAGTATTCATTCCTCACCCTGAGGTTCCTAGGATGATTTATACATTACACTGTTCCATAATGAAATGCAACGGTAACCCTTGGGACTCCCAAGACCTGGATTTTACTCCTAACTCAGTCACTTCCTGATGATGTAATCTTGGCAAGTTATTTATATCTTCAGTGGTTTGTTCATCTACAAAATGCAGAAATAACATTCTACTCATGATTGAATGACAACTAAAAGAAAAGATACATGTGATACTTAGTCCATAGTT
Organism: Mustela erminea; assembly: GCF_009829155.1. Classification (NCBI taxonomy): domain Eukaryota; kingdom Metazoa; phylum Chordata; class Mammalia; order Carnivora; family Mustelidae; genus Mustela; species Mustela erminea. The sequence continues at coordinate 103,820,136 of NC_045617.1, read as the reverse complement.
ACTGCTTAGTAAGCATTAGCTTTGTTAGCAATAATAGTAACAGTAAGTGCTAAGAGATAAATGGTCTGAGATTTAACCCTAAGGCTGACAACTGATCCTGCTGGTTCCATGCTACCAGAGATAACTACACCACTGAGTCAGAGACAATGGACTTTGCTGATCACAAAGCAGCAAGAAGTCTAAGCATTCTGTTAACATCGCTTCTGCTCACTCCTCAAGTTCCATGAGCTTTGGGTCATCATCCAGAAACTCTGAGCCTAGGAAACCCAAATCTCTTATAACGGACTGCAAATGAACTTACCCAACCTTTGCTCTGGAGGGGGAATGTTATCCTTTCTATAATTAGTCTTCAGGCCTACCCTCTGCTCCAGAAGGAAACACTATCTTCCAAGGCAGTTTGCTGTACAAACATCCCTAAAAAAATAAGCCGGGACCAAGGCTGTCAGTGCCATCATTCTCAGTGTGTACAGGAAACAAGCAATCCATGCAGAACTGTCTCCCAACAAAAGTTACCCCCTACTAGCAAGGACCTTACAATCCGCAGGAAAAGAGAGAAGTACATTTAAATACTGAAGGGGGAGGGAAATAGGTACTATTCAGAAAATGACTGGATACAAAAAAAGCATGCAATAAACAAAATACCATGTAGCTTTACAGAAGTGTGGAGCCATGTATCAACTAACACGAAAAATGTTTCTGATACATTGTTAAAGAAAGTGGATCTGAAAGATAAGCATATAGTCTCCTCCCATTAACATTTTCATAAATCATTATATGGTATAGTGTCAGTGCTCAACAAGTACATTTATTTATATAAAACATTAAATTCATAACACATGATATTTTTAAATACAGGTATCCCCCACTTTGCAAAAGTTCACATCACACCCCTTCACTTTTCAGGAAAGCCCTGCATTAGTACCTTTTTTCACTAGCTAAAAGTGTTCTTTTGCAGAGGGCCACTAGAGACAGCATTCACCGGCACCCCAAAGGGCAGAGTGACGCCGCCAAGCACCTCCCCCAGGAACTACAGGCAGCGTTTCAGCATCAAGCCCCCTTAGCGGTTAACTGGGTCGGTGAGACTGTCCTTTACCTTGACCTTGGTTGTGCATCCTAGCAAGATGGGTCCAAAGGTAACAGAAAAGCCTAAGAGAGGTTATATTTGGGGTCTGGGAACACTCAAGAATTTTTCTACATAAATTAACAGTAATTGCTTCTTCTCTTTATACCCTTTAGGCTTTTGAAAGTTTTCATAAGGATGCTCTACTTTTGGATAGCAGGGGAAACTTATATTGTCCTGGAAGGATATAAGGTTGGTCACACACTCCAACTTAAGAGCTGGGCATCAGAAGTTATCTAAAAAAGATAGGGAATCCAGGCAGGCTTCCTATAGGAAGTAATGATTGAGTAGACTTTTAATTAGATATAAAAAGAAGAAAATTCAGTAAAGACAGATGTGAACACACTAAAGTCACGATAGCTTGATGTATCCATGAAACTATAACACTGCCTGTGGTTTGATGTAGCTGGTATGAAAGATGAATGAAAGTGGGTCTAAAGATGTAGCCATGGACCAGATTAAAATAGCAACCACTAATGTGCACTAAAAGGTCAGGAGATCAAAGACAGACCTTACGTATTTCAGAATTCTGCCTAGTAGATCAAGCCCCGCTCAAAAAGCCAGGTTCAATGCTGTGCATATGCTGCTGCTTGTCGAAAGGGGATTTGAACTTAGAGTCTCTCCACTTCTCTTCATCCCTGGGCTACATTCATGGATCAAACTAGTATAGGATATCTTCACCTGGATTACCTAGGGCACCTCAGATTTGTCATGTCCAAAATGCATACATCATCCTTTCTTCCCCCATATACCTACTCCTTTTTCCATGTTTCCTTTTCAGGGACTGACACTGCCATCCCTCTTGTACCACACACCAAAACCCACTTCTCCCTGCACTCTTTTTACCACCATTCCCCTCCCTGCCTTCTCCCCTCCCCAACCACAGACCAGTCAGACATATTTTCTTTCTGTTACATCCACAAACTCTTAGTTCAGCCCCTTGCCATGACTCTCTGGATGCCTATAGCAGCCTCCTGCCAGGTCCCTACGAAGTATGTTCTACACAGTCACCGAGATGGAAGTGTTACCGGGCTCATATTCACTGGTACCTACAAGGTAGAGTTCATGTTCCTTCTCGTGGGATATGAACTCATTCGTGACCTGGCATGTTCTTCTTCTCCAGCTTTGCCCTGCCTGCCACCCTAGGGGCACTCTGCGTTCCCACATCGTAAACTACAGAGGTTCCTCAGAAAGTACCACGTCCTTCCATTCCTTCTAATCTTCTCACGGGCTACAGCCTCCACCCAGAAAGTTCTGTCTCTCCTCCCAGCACCCCTAGTCCTTACCTTAGCCATCTGGGGAACTATTTGTTATCCTTCAAGATCCAGAGGAAGCTTCTCCTGGGCAGTTAAGTGCTTCCTCCTGTGCAAGTAACTAGTGTTGCATGGAGCTTGCAGCCCATTCGGTACAAATACAGCAACTGACACATTGCTTTGATTATTTCTTTATATCTCACTTTGATATAAATATTTACTAGTTTGGGAAATCCTGGAAGGCAGGGAAAATATCTTACTCTTTGCATTTTTAATGCTCACCATATGATGGATACCTTACAAATGTTGGTTAAATGATTGGCTGGTTGGATAAATGGATAGATGGATGGTTTCTGGTTATTTGTCTATATTAGCACAACTCAAACTATTAAAAGAATTTTTCCAATAGAAGAGACATGTTGTCTAATCTCAGCTCATCTAGGGCTTTAATCTCTTTTTAAATACATGCACATTCATACACACACATATAAGAAATTGCTTAAACGAAGGTCTTGTTATAGGAAATATGCTAACTATTCACTGAAGCCAAATATATTCACTAAATGTAATAATTATTTAAAGAACATTTAGCGGGGCACCTGGGTGGCTCAGTGAGTTAAGCCTCTGCCTTTGGCTCAGGTCATGATCCCAGCATCCTGGGATTGAGCCCCACATCAGGCTCTCTGCTCAGCTCAGCAGGGAGCCTGCTTCCCCCTCTCTCTCCGCCTGCCTCTCTGCCTACTTGTGATCTGTCTCCATCAAATAAATAAATAAAATCTTTAAATAAATAAATAATAAAGAACATTTAGTCAAGTATGTCTATTTATTGCATGTTCACTAAAATCCTTATTTATCTTATCTTCCTATGATGTGTGTATTGTTATTCCCACTTTATAGATGAGGGAACTGCCTATTAGAGCATGTGAAGACACATGGTTAGGAACACTAATGCAGACTGGGACGTGAAACCACGAATACCTAACTTAAAGTCAATGCTTTCATCCACTGCTGGAATCAAATCATCAAAACTTACATTGGGAAAAAACTGCATAAGGGATGTTACTTTCTCTTACATAATTATAAACAGTATCAGTATTTTCTTGTACATGTTAAAGATAGGATTTAACCAACAGCTCCACCGTGAGTACAGCTGGAAAGCAATAGCAGAACTGGTCAATACAAAAATTCATTTTATACCACATAGTTTACACTGGTCCATTTATAGTTTGTTTGTTTGTTTGTTTGTTTTAAAAAGAGGAGTTTGCCAACAATAATCTGTAATTATTTTTGCAATGAATATGAATAAGTCAGCAATGTTTCTGTTTCAGGCCATGTTCTTTAAATTGTTTTCAAACAATCCCAAAACACTCCTAACAGGTTAGAGAACAGAATTCTCTGTAAATATTGTCATAAGTGTTTCTAGTTTTAAGAAATGATTTTTTTTTCTTCCCCTAATGAGAATGAAGAGTACGAATAAACTGGAGCTTAGCTACACTGTGGAGAATATTTTGTATGGAATTTGCTTTGCTCAGTTTTGTTTCACATAACTGCTTAGAGTATTAACAAAACCTAGAATCTCAAAATAAGAAAACACACATACATCTTACCTTTATAGACACTGTGGTAGACAGTCTTCAGGGTGATCCAAATTCCTGCCTCCCAGTGTTCACACTCTTATATAGTTCCCTCCACCTTCACGGTTGATCTGTGGGACCAAATGAATACAGAAGTTATAATATGTGACTTACAAAACTAGGTCATAAAAGGTATTTTGGTTCCTCTATCCTCCTTTCCCTTCTCTCCCATTCCCTCTCACTCTGGGGGAAGCTAACTTCCATGACATGAGCCGAACCCACGTGCCTCTCAAGCAACCCTATGGAAAGGTCCACATCGTGAGAAACTGAGACGTCCCACCAAGAGCCAGAGAGGAACTGAGGCTTCTGGCCAATACTGTATGAATGAGCCATCATGGAAGTGACCTTCCAGCCTGTAAACTTCCAGATGATGGAGCCCTTCTCAACCATATGAGAGACTCCGAATCGAAGTCATCCAGATTAGCTGCTCCCAAATCCTGACTCAGAATCTGTGGGAAAAAAAATAAATGTTTGTTGTTTTCAGCTGCTAAGCATTGGGGGTAATTTGTCACCTGGTAATGGATACATGACAAAGACAGTACCTAAAAGTCCACACACTTCTCAAATCCTATTGCCCAAAAATGTAGCTTCCCAACCACAATTTGATAAGTGTTGGTATAGAAAACACAGTCTTTCTTCTAGCTAGCCATGCATCCTCTTAAAAATTAGGTAAAAAGGCAGAGGTGCACAGGTAACTAGGAGATAAATAGAAGCCTGTAGGAGACTCTGACATAGGCAGCCTCCAATAAACCACACCTCCCAGAAGTCACACCCATGTATAGTTTTCCCCTGTGTGGACCTACCCACCTGACTCATATTGGCCAATGGCGTATTAGCAAGCATGATGCAAGCAGAGGCTCACACACTGAGTCTCATCCTCTTGGCTCACTACCTTTTTAAGAACCTAGCTGCCATTCTTAAGGAAGTCCCAGTGATCCTGCTGGAGAGAGAGACCATGTGAAGAACCCAAGTGTCACAGCCAAACTTCTCACTGACTGCAGCTGCATGAGTGATCCCAGCCAACACTATGTGCAGCAAAAGAAGCAACATAGAACAGTAAGAGAGAACCAATGTTGTTTCAAGCCATCAAATTTGGAGGTATTTTGCTACCTAGAACAGATAACTGAAACACAGTCTTAGCACATACAAAGTAATTTACCTGAAAACATATTGCAAACTATAAACTATTTTCTAAATAAAGGAATTTTTAATTCTGCCACACAATAGCAAATCTTCTGTCCTTGACTCCAACCAGATAAGGCAATTGACTTATACAACTGAATCACACAATTAAGATTTCTTACGATAGAAAGGGTATATCTTACAGATAACAGTAATTAGCTATTCTTCTTTTTTTTTTTTAAGAGTTTATTTATTTGACAGAGAGACAGCGAGAGAAGAAACACAAGCAGGGGGAGTGGGAGATGGAGAAGCAGGCCTCCCGCTGAGCAGGGAGACAGATGTGGGGCTTGATTCCAGGACCCTGAGATCATGAACTGAGCCAAAGGCAGACACTTAATGACCAAGTCAGCCAGGTGCCCCAGTAATTAACTATTCTTATACTGTATCTAATGTTTGGTTTTCCCCTAAAATAGCATTTCTTCTTTTTTCTTACATATTTTATTTATTTATTTGAGAGAGAGAGAAAGAAAGAGTGCATGCATAAGCCAGGGAGGGAGAAGCAGACTCCCCGTGAGCAGGGAACCCAACATGGCCTTGATCCCAGGACTCTTGGATCATGACTGGAGCCACAGGCAGATGCTCAAATGGCTGAGCCACCCAGGTGCCCCAAACAGAATTTCTTAAACTATGACATGAGGTCCATGGATTGACTTCGGGGACCACATGAAACAGGTGCCAAACTTTTTGTCTTTAATTTTTTTCTAGATACATTCGTGTTAAATGTGAAATAAGACTTTGTGATGTATATTCTATTTATAGCAAACTAAGTTATTAAAGCAGTGTTGACTCCAGATAATATAGCATAGCAATATACTCTCTGTACTGTACATGGTCACTTAATTTATATCCATTATTGTTTTCTTGCTAAGGTATATAGAATAATTTTCCTTTAGAAAGAATAAAAGAGATCTTAAACTACCATTATTTTTGTAGACATAGGATTTTCAGAAATTGTTTTATAGAACTTAGAGGTAAAATACCAAAGAAAATGAAGTATGATAAATTTTTTATATTCTTTATTTTACTTCTATAATTGAACATAAATTAAAAACAAAAATCTCAGTGCTTTATTAAAAGGTCTTTTCCAATGAAAACATGAAGCCAACAAAATTCAAAGAGTATCTTATGCCCATCATGATACATTAGACCACGTAAATCTTCATGAAAAGACTGGATTTAAAAAGGCTGGAATTTTACTAACTCTTGGATTAGCCCCAAGACAAAAGTCTTGTCTTGAAGAATTTGAAAAGGCGCTACACCTGACATAAAAGATCTCATTGAAACCATGTGTTCTGTTTTGTGACTTGGAGCAGAAAAGTGATAATGAAGCAGTGTCCTTGTAAAATAATGTCCCTGACTCCATGAAGCAGGTCATGAATTATAGGTAGCCCTGCCATTTCCCTATACCTGAATGAAACCATCCAGAGCTCTCAGTGTAGCTAAAAATCTCAGGTTCTTACATTAATATACACTGATTTTTGTGAGGTTTGGGGAGGATGTTGTAAAGACCATCTTTAAAATAGGAAAATGTTTTGCAGTGCCTTGGCGGCTCAGTCAATTAAATGTCTCACTCTTGATCTCAGCTCAGGTCTTGATCTCAGGGTTGTGAGTTTAAGCCCTTAAAAAAAAAAAAAAAGAAAATGTTTCTTTATCAAAAAAAATCTGTTTTGAGAAAAATCATGAGAATCTTTCAGAGATGCAAAGCCACGAATCTTAGTGTCCTTCCTTAAAGAAAGGAGCTCCACATATCACCAGGGTTCATTGCTTCCAATAGCATTATTCCCTGGTATCAAAGACTGCCACCACCCATGAAAAAATTCACAAGAGTCTCTCTGAAAATCATTAATATGCACAGTCGAGGCCTTTACTATGTAGAAGTTCACCAACATTCGAGAGGATATAGTGGAAAGAAGCCAACCGAAGCTGATTTCGGTTTCAGTTTCATATTAGTCACTTACTAATAGGTGGTCTTGAGCAACTTCTCTAACCCTTCTGAGACTCAACTTTTCCCATCTGTAAACTGATGATAATATCTATCCAACGGTGTCTGGGTGGCTCAGTCAGTTAAACATCTGCCTTTGGCTTGGGTCATGATCCCAGGGTCCTGGGATCAAGCCCCACATCAGGCTCTTTCCTCAGTGGGGAGTCTTTTTCTCTGCCTGCCCTTGCCCCTGCTTGTGCTCTCTCTCTCTGTGTCAAATAAATTAAAACAAAACAAAACAAAACTTAAAGAAAACACCTATCCAAAAGTGCATGCTAAAAATTAAATATGATAACATTTAAATACAGGAACTATAGAAAATGTGTCTGGTAGTCAGTAAGTTTTGGGTTGCTTCAAACTGAATAAAGATCTCAAAACTTCTTTTGTTCTGCCTTCTAAGGTCCCAACTCTCAATTTCCCTAGTGGGCTAAGAGTTTTTTTTCCCTTAAACCTCATCACCATTACTTGTAGTTCTCCAGGACTGGCAAAACCAAGTTTCTCCTAGATCCACCACCCAAGAGGGACCCCTTTCTCAAGGCCAGCCTGTAGCTGCCCTGACAGAGCCACCAGGGGCAGCCTCTCTCCACACCCAGATCTGGGCACTATGTCCACTCACACGCCTAAGCTCTTAGCTGCTCTCTCAAGGTTTAGAAGAAAGCCCATCCACTTAATAATGCAGAGTTTTTCTCTGAGCTGTGTACAGCTGTCTTCTCTGATGAGCAGCACTGCTCCAACTCAACATCTGTCATTTTAATTTTTAGTCAGTTAGCATCTGACATCCACTAATCTAACCACCCTCTACACATATGGATATTGGGTTAAGATAGCAGATGACAAGTACAATACTCAATTGAACCCTAATTTACTTTGATGTTTTAAGATAATTCATCACTCCATCTGAAGATTTTACAACTCATCATTTGACCATCGAGTAATGCTATTATTTTTAACTAACATTCATTGAGTGTTTTACATTTCAAACATTTTTAAATAGGTAATTTGAACTTCACAGAAATTCTGTGTGGTAGATAAGCCAGATATTATTAATTCCTTTTTTTTTTTTTTTAAGCTGAGGGACAGAAAATTTCAGTCAACTGGCTAAAAACTACTTTGTTAATCCACTGTCAAATAAACTAGATCCTAGGTCTTGTGGTTTAAATCCATGTCTTTCCTGTTACACTATACTGTCTCCTAGTGTCGCTGAGTATTTATTATCTTTTATCTAACTGGTAATAGAAATAGTCAAAACAAAATGAAGCCTCTGAAATTAGCCACAGAATATGTGTATCAAATCAAGTGATTAAAGAAAGCAAAGTTGTACCAAGAAATGCTTTCTTTAATTTGTATATAAAATGTTATATTTCTTATAAAAGCAGAAATGTAAAACAGAATTATTTCCAGGTAATAAAAATTACATGTGGTAATTAGAGAAAATATTGAAAATGTAAATGAGAAAATAAAAAAATCACCTGAGTGCAATTTTGTGTGTACTAAGTATGTCTTGAGCATTTCAAGTATGGGAATAATACTTAGGCTTATGTGATTTCTGGAACTGGGGTATACTTCGAACATCCACTTGATGGCTCTATGTAGGATGTGAGCAAAACAGAGATGTCAAGAATATCTCAGGATTCTGGTGCAATGGGAAAGAGAAGGTGAGCAGTAGGTTTCGCGGGAAGAAGTCTTAAATCCTGTTTTGGATGTTTTATGGTTGTTGTATCTGTTGGTCATCTATGTGGACTCTCCAGTGGACAACTGAATGTATGAGCTTAGAACACATGGGCAAGTTGGGGCACAGGACAGAAACGTAGATGTATTATTACACCCCACTGTCTCAGTGCAAGAATGCATCTTGAAGTTTGTCTCAAACCATGCCTATATGATTTAAGTAGCTGAACAACCAGCAGTTACTTCAGTCATTTAAGGTCAATTTGGATCAACTCATTTAAATTAGTTGACTATGTGCCTGAAAGTATTAATTCGATAGCACTACACTTGACCAAGCTAAGTAGAACTTATACAAAGGAAGCCATTTGCCTTCTTTTTTTTTTTTTTTAAGATTTTTTATTTATTTATTTGAGAGAGATTGAGCATGAGAGGGGAGAAGGTCAGAGGGAGAAGCAGACTCCCCATGGAGCTGGGAGCCCGATGTGGGACTCGATCCCGGGACTCCGGGATCATGACCCGAGCCGAAGGCAGTCGCCCAACCAACTGAGCCACCCAGGCATTTGCCTTCTTAATAAAAATTTGTTTAATGATTTTTTTTATAAACATATATTTTTATCCCCAGGGGTACAGGTCTGTGAATTGCCAGGTTTACACACTTCACAGCACTCACCAAAGCACATACCCTCCCCAATGTTCATAATCCCACCCCCTTCTCCCAAACCCCCTTCCCCCAGCAACCCTCAGTTTGTTTTGTGAGATTAAGAGTCACTTATGGTTTGTCTCCCTCCCAATCCCATCTTGTTTCATTGATTCTTCTCCTACCCACTTAAGCCCCCATGTTGCATCACCACTTCCTCATATCAGGGAGATCATATGATAGTTGTCTTTCTCTGCTTGACTTATTTCGCTAAGCATGATACGCTCTAGTTCCATCCATGTTGTCGCAAATGGCAAGATTTCATTTCTTTTGATGGCTGCATAGTATTCCATTGTGTATATATACCACATCTTCTTGATCCATTCATCTGTTGATGGACATCTAGGTTCTTTCCATAGTTTGGCTATTGTGGACATTGCTGCTATAAACATTCGGGTGCATGACCCCCTTTGGATCACTACGTTTGTATCTTTAGGGTAAATACCCAATAGTGCAATTGCTGGGTCATAGGGCAGTTCTATTTTCAACATTTTGAGGAACCTCCATGCTGTTTTCCAGAGTGGCTGCACCAGCTTGCATTCCCACCAACAGTGTAGGAGGGTTCCCCTTTCTCCGCATCCTCACCAGCATCTGTCATTTCCTGACTTGTTGATTTTAGCCATTTTGACTGATGTGAGGTGATATCTCATTGTGGTTTTGATTTGTATTTCCCTGATGCCGAGTGATATGGAGCACTTTTTCATGTGTCTGTTGGCCATCTGGATGTCTTCTTTGCAGAAATGTCTGTTCATGTCCTCTGCCCATTTCTTGATTGGATTATTTGTTCTTTGGGTGTTGAGTTTGCTAAGTTCTTTATAGATTCTGGACACTAGTCCTTTATCTGATATGTCGTTTGCAAATATCTTCTCCCATTCTGTCAGTTGTCTTTTGATTTTGTTAACTGTTTCCTTTGCTGTGCAAAAGCTTTTGATCTTGATGAAATCCCAGTAGTTCATTTTTTCCCTTGCTTCCCTTGCCTTTGGTGTTGTTCCTAGGAAGATGTTGCTGCGGCAGAGGTCGAAGAGGTTGCTGCCTGTGTTCTCCTCAAGGATTTTGATGGATTCCTTTCGCACATTGAGGTCCTTCATCCATTTTGAGTCTATTTTTGTGTGTGGTGTAAGGAAATGGTTTAATGATTTTTATAAGAAATTTTCCCAGGCATCACTCAATCCCACTTGCTTTGTTAGTTTGGATTTTTTAATTTTTGTTTCGTTGTTTGGGAATTGAGGACATCCTCGTTTCTTTGTATTTATGAGGCTCAGATAGGTTTTTTCAGACACACAAAACAACTTTGTTCTGTTTTTATTTTCAAATTATTCATTTTAAGTAGTAGCAATTGCAAAATCTTCAGCTGCATGGTTTGATATTAATTCAAAATAATTTCTGAATAAAAAGTACTTTTATCCTCTCAAGCCTGCACCAATAATGGCTGAATCAAACACCTATGTTGGGGGGAGGGAGTCATTTCATGTCTCTAACACTGATTCCTAGATCACCAAGCAACCTTCTGATTATGGTAGCTTCCTATCTCGTGCCAGTAAGAATATGCTAGTCTGCATAAGTTATAATTCTAACAGAAATGATTGCATTGGTCTTCTGAAATACAATACATACATACATACATACATAATGAAACTTTTCACATGAGAAGCCAAGAAGCAAAAGAGATGTAGTAAGATTTGGAAGAAACATAACAAAAGGAAAAACTTAAGAGAAAACAGACTCATACGGATAGCCGGTGACTTCACCCATTAGAAATAATGGCAAGGATTCAACAGCTGATAGTGATGGTGGAGAAACAACTGAGGGTTTTGGAGGGGAGTGGGCTGGAGGATTGGGTGAACCTGGTGGTGGATATTAAGGAAGACACGCATTGCATGGAGCACTGGGTGTGGTGCATAAATAATGAATTTTGGAACACTGAAAAAAAAAATAAAACAAATTTTTTAAAAAAGAAAGAAAGAAAGAAGAATGGCACTGAAGCACAGCAGAAGAAAAAGAGAAAATTAAATAACTTTAAAGCTTAAAGGGATGCCTGCCCCATGGACACCTGTCCTACTAAACTTAGGTGAACGTCTTCGAAGAAATGATGCATTGTTGATGTGGGTTAATAATTATCTCCCTGAACCACTTTGGTCCTTGACAGTGTCAGGGTACCAAATGGTGTAGTAGACTAGCCCAAGAGGCACAGGGAGAGATTGCTATGCCCCCAGCACAGTCTATAACAAGCTAGGCTATTGATGATACAGTACTACTGAGTCCACAACAATGTCTTTCTAGTAGGCACTTTACCATAGGCACGATGCTAAGTGCTTCCCATACATTTTCTCATTTACATCTCAAACAATCTTGCAGCTAAATTTCACCACCCCATTACCACTATGGCAGCAGAGTCCCTGAGAGATGTATGGGCTGAACGGTATACACAAAGCAACACCGCAGAGCTGCTTTAGGCAGCCCTCTACTGGGTACCAGTGGTAGAAAACCGATTTGAACAAGCTTAAGAGGAGAGAGAAAGTAGGCTTGATTCATGCAAGCCAACTGTGTGCACACGCGTGTAGCTGTTACAAGGACACTGGCCCCCGGACTGGAAAGGGCGGGACGTCTGCCACTCCTCCCTGCTTTTCTCCCTGGGTTGGCTCAGTTGCCTCGTTCTCCAAAAGGGCTTCCTCCTCACCACAAGGAACAGGGCCGCTGGACAGCTTCTAGCTCATGTCTCCCAACTTCACCCCCCACCCCACCCCACCCCCCGAGAGATGCCCTCTTGCTAAACACGGACCACCTAACTAGCTGGGGGTGGGCTGCCCTGACTAGCTTAGCGCTCCGGGTTTCTGTAACCTCCGCAATCCTCATGGCCGGCGGCGCAGGGGAGCAGCACCCACACCGTTCCCTGCGGGATCATGGCGCCAGGGACCTCCACAGGTCATGGGCATTACACTGTCCTCAGAAATGAATTGACTTTCCAGACAGAGAGAAGATGCAACACAGGAAAAGAAAAGAAATGGGACTTCACCACAGAATTTCGGAAGGTTAGTTCCAGAACATTCATGACGGATTAACTACCAGTTTGCCTGCATTACGTGGTACCGGAACCCAGAAAATGAAATACTTTGGAACGTTCCCATTCTCATTTACCTACACCTGGGAAGCAACACCTCCACACATAAAATAATCCTCTTCCCCAAGTATTCAGAAATAAACAGCAGAAGTGTTAACCTTTGGAGTTCCGGTCCCCTTCAAGGATTTCATGGAATCTGTGGGCCGCAGGCCCTTAGCTGTGAAGCTCTGAATCCACCCAAGTCGGCCGCGCCCGCCGCAAGCCGCATTTCCGCTTCGCATTTCCGCTTCCCGGGCGGATGCCTGTCAGAGCCTGCCGATAGGGGGCGCTTCAGGGAGGCTGCAACGCGGGAGGAGGAAGAGGACTCTTCCGTTGACTTCCGTCATCTTGTGGCTCCTGGGAGCAGCACACCTCGTTGCCTTGTCACCCCAGGAGAGGCACTTTGTTTAGGAAACTGCAGTTGAGTCTAACGAAGAGATTCCAGCACTCTCAGAACCAACCTCTTTCTTACCCCCTCCGAGAGCTGCCACCAGCTTCCGCTGCTCCCCGTAACAGGACAGAATCCCAGCACCACGTGGACGGTGGCTCCTGAGCCTCTGCCCTCTTTTACTCCAACTCTAGGAGTAGCAGCTGCTTCCTGAAATTAGCTGCTTCTCTTTTAACTCAGAAATGTCTTTTTGCCTTTTCAATTACCGTGTTGATAATTTTACACTTAGCAGGTCTTCGTAATTCTAATAAAATAGCTGGTGTGATTTCTGTCTCCCAAATAGATAGTTACGGCCATATTCCCAGAAATAAGCTCATATTAGGTCCATACTCCCCGTTTTGCATAAAAATTTTAACAGGTTCATCAATACGCTAAAATTAATTTATAGCCACTTATGGAATCCATGAAGCCAAAATTAAGAATCTCAGTCCAATGCACCACATGTTCCATAATGGTGCTTAGAAAATAATTTGAAAGTTCCCTGGGTTCAGGCTACCACTCACTAGGAAGTCCCAACAATTTTATAACTAAATGCACGTACCTGTGTTGTGTGCTGTTTCCTGAAAGGTGGCCTTGGCATTTCAAGTGAGACATCACAGTAGAAGACTGTATATTCGCCAGTAAAAGATAGTTAATAAATCATGATCTTGAAGGAGAATTTCACAGTCTTGAGGACCTTCGGTTTAATGATAGTCTATTCTCTGAATAGTTTTAGAAAACTGATTTTTTTTTTTAAGTCTATTCTTGTAATGTTTTTCAACCTTTATGTTGGCAGGTTCCAATGAATCAAGTTCCCTTGGGTTTAAGTAGACTCAAGGTAAAAGCTGATATTAAGATCTAGAAAATTGCAGGGCTGGAGTCATGTGAGAAGTGTCATCGCTTTCCTCTAATAGAGAGAACTCCAAGATGAAATGCAGATTCTCCAGGAAGTGGGCAAGATAATCTCCTGAGGAACAGAAAGAACTTTTAGAGCTCCTATTTGTATCTATGCTTTATCTGACACTTTTAAATTTCTATTTTTGGGGGCATCTGGGAGGCTCAGTGGGTTAAGCCTCTGCCTTCAGCTCAGGTCATGATCTCAGGGTCCTGGAATCGAGCCTCCCATCGGGCTCTCTGCTCAGCAGGGAGCCTGCTTCCTACTCTCTCTCTCTGCCTACCTCTCTGCCTACTTGTGATCTCTGTCTGTCAAATAAATAAAATATTTTTTAAAAAATTTCTATTTTTGTGCATTTTTATAATGCACATAATATCAGTTGGATAAAAACATGTGAACATTTTATAAATAAAAATAAATACCTATACTCTGAGTACATTCTCAAAGCTTTTTTAATAATAGGTCCACTTTCAAAATATTTTGGAAAACACTGCTTCAGTGGTAAAGAACTATGTTTTGGAGCAAGTTGCAGCAACATTTAGCTGCAGGCCAAGTCAGATCCATGATCTGCTTTTGACAGAAGGAAAAGGGGGAAAATCTGTGACAGGGACTGAATATGACCACAAAGACTAAAATATGTACTGATTTCCCTTTACAGAAAATGTTTGCAAACCTCAACTTTGGAGCAAGCCCATTTGAAACACCTCTAAAATTTTTTGAAAGGGTAAGAGAGGGCTCCTTTCTCAACTTACCAATGAAATTAGTACAAATGAGAAGGGATGGTGGAAGTAAGTTCACAGACTCATGCTTGTGGCCCAACTATAGAATTATTAAATATATAATTATTAACAATTATTTGAATAGGGATGAAAAGTCAAAAGCAGAGGGAGTAACAGTGAAGGCACTGATTAACTTCTCTAAAGATGATGAAAGCATTATGGTATTGGGATGGTATTGGTATTAGGGATGGCATTACACTATCCCAAAGAGTCTGACAATGAAACAGTTTTCATTTTATGAAAAAAAAAAAAGCAAGTAAGAAAAGAGTTTTATATCAATGTATATGACTATAAAATTTCATAACAACTGATGTTCAAAGGTGATTCTGAACCATCAAAATTAGGATAGGTTATTTACAGTATCTCTTCATTAAGGATTTTGAAATACATTTTAGTAACATTTATGGAGAGAAAAATCACTGAAATAAATAATCACTGAAATAAATAATCCTGAAATAAATAATCCTGAATAATCCTGAATTAATAGTTTAATTCACATCCAAAAAACCTAGGCTACACAGAATGACTTGATGCCCAGTTGACCAATTCTTCATAATATAAGGATGAAAACAGAAGCTTTAAGCCAAAAATGCTGAGAGCCAATTCATTGAAGATGCCCCTTAGTACCTGTTAATGAAGAAGAGGAAATTAAAATATAAAGTAATTAGGCTACCTGTATTAGGGGCAATAAGGCTTTCCAGTAGGCCTAATTAACTGTAATATGTTCATTCTGTTCCATTTCAGGCTCCACCAAATATGCTATTCACAGTGCCTGAAATCTGGAAGCTGGGAATATATCTGTCCTTTGACCACTGGATTGAATAGAATTAACCTTTTCAAATTTAAATATAAATGTCTAATAAAAAGCATACACCTACCACAGTCTGTGACTTCCAGGAAGGAAAGTTTTTATTGCTCACTGAAGTACCATTTTAGAACAGCTTGCACACAGGGATCGTTTCTGGGGCAGACATTGTTACCATTGTTGACTACCAGTATCTATTCCACTTCTTACTGTCAAACAGAATTTCAGTTTTGTTTGGGTTCACTGTGTACACAGCTAAAAATATCTCCAAGCGAAGACTGGCCATGGAACCCAGAACCTGCCAATGAGAAAATGCAAAGCTTGCAAGCAGAAGACTTTGGTCCTTCCACCTCCTTTTTTCAAGGCTGCAGATAGAGAGGTATGGAGGAACAGCAACCACTTGCCACCATAAAAACAGGAGCCACCAGCTTGGAGCCCCATGAAGGCAGAGCAAGCCCGGGACAGGCAGCATTAGTGAGGAGCTGAGCCAGTTCCGGGCTGTCTCTCTCTGGCCTTGTTGTTACGTGAGAAAAGAAAACTCCTAAGTTTTTTAAGCTATTGCTGAGAAGTGTTCTGTTAATCTCAGCTAAGGCAGTCCTAACTTTTAGAACGTGTTATTATGATTATCAAAGTACAGTGCTAAGTGCTTTAAAAACACTGTCTAACTTGATTTTTTCAAGAGCTCTATGATGAGGAAACTATTATCATCTGTTTTACAGGGATTTTAAGTAACTTCCCAAGATGACCCAGCTAGTAAATAGCAGAACTCAAATTCAAATCCAGAGCTAACAATCTCTATTGCTTCTTGCACGATGCCAAACCCAGTGCATTATACGTAGATGGTTACCAGATAATGGCTTTGTTTAAAGATATTTGCATAACCCACAGCCACAGAAGCTAGAGAGAATGTCACTCTCCTGGTCAGAGAGCAGATTTATTTTATTGCTCCAAGATAAAAAGTCTTCCTGCTTTCCTTAGAGGAGATTTGTTAGTATCCAAGGTTAAAAAAAAAAAAAAAAGAGGGACTGTCTTCCTTGGGGGCAAAGATTGGGCAGGTTTGCCAACAGCCCCTTCTAAGCTTACAGGACTTAAAAGATCTCAGGGTTCCTCATCTGTGACCAATAGTCCTATGTGCACACTATCCCTTGGGTCCTTGTCCATACTACCCGTGGAATTTGGGGCTCAAGGGAAACTGATGTAAGCATTAAGCTGATGCATAAACTGTCTAAACACATTTGGGCTTCTTCTCTCTTCACCAAAAGAATCTATGGAAATGTGGCCATTCGAAGTAGGAACCACAGTGGTCTTTGTGGCTTAGGGCCCACTTGACCACTTGCCAGAAGATAGGAGATATTTTAAATTAAGTAATACCTCCTTTTAACCCTAAAGAATGATGTTGAAAGAATTAAGAACTTCACAGTCAAGTGCCTCATACTATTTTCTTTAAGATGTAATTATGCCAAAGAAGTAGTTTTTTATCATATTGGAATTTGTCACACTCTTGAATTTTAGAATTTTGGCAGCACACGTGAAGAGATTAAATATCAAAATCATCATCAAAGTTACTAACAATAACATGGAAACCACTACTGTAATATAACATCTCATGATTTCCATAAAAGCTTTCCTAGGTATGGCTTCATTCGTTCTCTTGCAGTCTTACTATAAGGTTTTCTGTATGGCTGTTTGAATACAGCTGTCTTGTCCTTTGACCTCTAATATCCTCAAGGTGCAAAAGATCTCACATGTTCCAATAGACATACCCTCTTTCTTCAGTGCCAGTCTTATATAGCCCACATTGTATCAGGCATCCCATTTGCTCTCTTACATCTCACGGAGTTCTGAAGGACAGTATCCAGTTGTAGCAAAGACAAAAATGTTATACTCTGATAAAATGTTGTGTCGTGAAATTTGGTGAAAGAGGGGCACCTGGGTGGCTCAGTGGGTTAAGCCGCTGCCTTCGGCTCAGGTCGTGATCTCAGGATCCTGGGATCGAGTCCCGCATCGGGCTCTCTGCTCAGCAGGGGGCCTGCTTCTCTCTCTCTCTCTCTCTGCCTGCCTCTCCATCTACTTGTGATCTCTCTCTGTCAAATAAATAAATAAAATCTTTAAAAAAAAATTTGGTGAAGGAATATGGTATATGCCTGCCTAGCACTCCAGATGAGAACCTCTGTCCTTGGGTCCCTGGATAGCCAATCAATGTTTACTAAACACCCATTGTGCACAGAACATGATGTTCCAGGCACAATGGAGCAAGATGACAGATATTTTTAAATGATCCCTGCCATCAGCTATAACGTACTTTGGAAGACAGGACATGTGTGAAATACTAAAGAACACATCTATAAATAATACCATTATAAGAGCCAATCAGTGCAGTGGCTATAAAGCTCAGTCCACTATCCAGGTACACAGAAGACATTAAATAAACTAAATCTAGGCCCAAATACCCAGCCTACTGAGTTCTCCTTCCCTTCAGAACACACAAAAGTTATATGTGTAAAAGGACCATGGGTAGGTGGGAACTCCCTCTCACCCCTTGCTCCCCACCTGGTCCTGGTTCATCCATCTTCACCAATCACTGATGATATGTGGCTGAGATCATCCCTTCATTGGAACATGAGAGTCTTAGGCAAGGCTAGAAGGCCCTGTGCTCAGAGTGAAGGCTCTCTGTGTGAACCGTACAGCCTTCAAGAAAACTTTCCACTCACTCAGAGAGTTTGTTTCCATGGAAGAGTGCCAGGACCCACACTGGCTGTGACCCACCAACCTCTCTCCCCTTCCTCATCACAGGGAAGACCCTCTCTCTCTTGACTTCCCTCTTTCCTTCTCTCCTCTATACTTATCTTTTTTCTTGGACACCTAGAATTACCTCAAATACAACACTTATTCAATTATTATACACTACAACCAAACTAACAATTAGGTGGTATTCGTTATGTGTCAGACACTGTTCTAGTGCTTTATTATATTTATTGTATTTATTCATTTAATCTTTACATAAACTTCTATAGTACTATAGTTATCACCATCTCACAGTTGAGAAAACTAAGGTATGTAGAGGTGACTTTGTCCAATCATGTAACTGGTAAAACTGGCTGATTGCTAGTTTTGACCTTTAGTACAGTTAAGAAGAGCCATTGACCTCAAAAACCTTCTGTTTTTCAATATAAACCTGTTTGCACAGTGTTGTGGAAGTTTTCTCATAGAATACGAACCTCAGACAAAGATAGGACATGAATATGTTCTAGTCCCCCCTCGTCTTTTTTAAACCATAAATTAGGGTCAGCCATATTTTAAACACCATATGAAAAACTTAACAGTTTTCTTATGAAACTTATTTAAACTTGGAGTGGGTCAGATTTGAATACTATTCGGGCTTAAAAGGTTTCATTCAATTGCTCAAAAACAAGGAACATTCGACTCTTGGAATTTATTACTCAATTTTATCTGGATGTTGGATAGCTGGATACTATCCTGTGGCAATGAGTCCTAGCAATATCAATTTGTGGTTTTATAGGAAGCAGGGTCAAGACTGTTTAGATCACAAATCCTCAAGCCTGACCCCAAGGTTTTCCAGATTCACCATCCACAGGAAATTTCAAATAACCCTCAGGTGAAAAACAATCTCCTGGACTCCCAGAAAGTACTCTTTTGAGGGCTCCTGCCCTTCTGGGATAGAGGAAAGCTGAAAATAATGATCTCTCTCTCTCTCTCTCTCTCTCTCCATCTTTCTAAGGAGTTTTAAAAGTTAAAGCTAAATCAGGATACTCTTAATAGTGTATTCCCAGAAAGTGAGATTTCTGGGACATCTGGCATTTGTTCCCGTCTAAATGAACACTGTGAAAAACCAAGACTTATTTTTCTCCTGACAATTCATCCGCCATGATCAAAAGTGAAAATGATATAAATTTCTTGTGTCATATTTTTCTTATTCCCAATAGTAACTATTATGAAGCAGCCTTCATTTTTAAAGGGGAAGTACAAAGTCTGATGGGTATTTCAAAAAGAAAAAACAACAATTGATTCACTCTATCAAAGCTTGTCATGTAACAGCTGAGCCCTGGCACTACCAACAACAAACAACAAATGTGCCAAAGACAGCAAGATGCATTAGGGAGATAAAGCACAGCTTCCTTCGTGCCAGAGCACCGCTTGAACAGATGAAGAGAGGGCATGAATGCTGCTTGAAGAAGGTGGGTGCTGAGAAGGGGTTGGTGACAACACGACACTGGGCTGTAATTGAGAATGCCGGTCTCATTGCAGACCTCTGCAACGGGGCAGCTGCGAAGTGTCTTTTGACATTGCCACTTGGAGCCAAGTCATCTTTCTCATTAGGCTGTTTAAATGCCACCTGGCCATGCTGAGAAATCTTCTGCAACACAAAGAAGAATGTCAGTGTTCCCCAAAGAAAGGTAGAGCAAAAAGCTAAACAAAGACAATGTTAACACAATGCAAAACTCTATCCTGCCACGGGTACATTATCTATCCTTTGAGTTGCCACAGACCATGGTAGCTTAATCTGAAAACCTAACTGCCAATTATAGAATGATTTGGCAGTTTCTCCCTTCTATCGTTGCTGGAAGAATTATTCATGTGTTGAAGCTAACTATGCCCATGACTGAACTCTGAATGTCATCTTTGAAACTCAAATCAAGAATTTGGTGGCTGGCCTCTCAGTTCCCAGATGTAGGGCAGTCAGAATATGTTTCAATGCATCTTCAATCTATTACCGTAAAACATCCAGAAAGCTTCCCAGAAAAGATACTCACAGAAGATTTTTGTGAACTACTGGAAGGTTACTTACCACAAAGTCTCTGACTCGATCTCTATCTACCTCTTTGGTACTTCCCCTCACTATTCTAATAAGGGAGCAGAGAAGACACCAAAAAATTAAGAGTTCAGATAAAATAAGGTTGAGGTGATTGCTGTTAATGCATCTTCTGACAGTGAAAAGCAAGGAAATGCTAATCACTTAACAATTAGCCATGTTGTTCCCTTAATTAGAAATGTACTGCATTAAGGAGAAACTTGACCGAATAATTTGCTACTTGATTGAGATGATTATCAACCCTAGAAAGACCACTGGGGCACAACTTAGGAAGATCTGTAAATACATGCCGGACCTTTGTTGCTAATATCACTGCGGACAACAGCTCTCAAGTGTGGTCTGCAGACCCACTAGGAGTCCTCAAGATCTTCTCAGAGGAAATATTAGGTCAAAACTATTTTCATAATAATAAGAAGCAGCTTTTGCCTTTTCTACTGGGTTCACATTGCATTATAGTACAAAAGCAATGTGAGTTAATGAGTAAACTTACTGCTTTGAGTCAGTCACTGCATTCTTCTGTAGCTAAGAGCAGGATGAAAGGGTTGTTTCACTTAAGAGTGTCCTCGACGAATCAGTGAAAAGTATTAATTTTTAAAATTAATTCTCAGTTCATAAATTCACTTCTTACACGTTCATGTGACAAAATATACATAAAACCCTTCTGCTCTATACCAAAGTGCAGTGGTTGTCTCAAGGAAAAACACTTAGGTCATTGTTTGAGTTGTGAGGTGAACTAGCTGGCTGGGCATTTCAGTCAATAGAGAATGATAAACCATTCACTCATTCAATTAATACCTACTGAGTTCGATGTTCTTCTTAGTGAGAATTAAGCGTAATCGCCGTCAACTCCCTTTCAAAGTTGAATTATACATTAACAAGTTTCTAATCCTTTCTAAATAATATTGATATAAAATTCATATTCTGTACAATTCATAAATTTTAAATACACAATTCAATGGTTTTTGGTATATTCACAGAAGTGTGCATCTATTACCATAACCAGTTTTAGAACATTTTTATGACCTTAAGAAGAAACCATGGCAATCCTTAGCAGTCTTTCCCCATTTCTTCCCAACATCCTCAGTTCTAAGCAATCACTAATCTAGCTTTCATCTTTATAGATTTGACTATTCTGGGCATTTCATAAATCATACATTATGTGGTCTTTTGTGACTGGCCTCTTAGCATGTTTTTGAGGTCCACCTATGTTGTACCATATAATCTTCATTTCTTTTCATTACCAAATAATACTCCATTGCATGGATATGCTACACTGTATTTTTCCTTTCATCAATTGATGGAGATTCAAGTCATTTCCACATTTTGGCTATTATGCTAACAATATGCTGCTATGAAATTTTATATACAATTTTTTGCATTTTTGCATTTTGCATTTTTGTTTCTCTTGGCTGGATATAGAATTACAATTGTTGGGCCATATGATAACTCTTTCTTTAACCTTTTGAGGAACTGGCAGACTGTTTTCCAAATCAGCCAGGAAATCATTCTTAAAAACTCAGCACTAATGCATTCACTCATTTAGGAAACATTTGCTGGAAACTAGCTACGTCCAGTTCCATGTTCTATATCTTACAGATATAATGGCAACCAGAGTCTCTGCCATAATGGAGATTATAACCTAGAAGAGAAGATAGACAAAATCATAACTTTTGGGCTAAATATAATGATAAGGAAAGTACAGGATATAAACAGCCAGATAATAGAGGGACCTAACCTGTTCAGATGCCTGGTAAGATCTCCCTGAGGAAGAAATGCTTTTGCTGAGACTCAAGTGAAGGGATAATCAGAACTAACTTGGCAAAGAAGGAGGAAAGTGTTTGGTACAAAAAAACAAAGTCATGTAAAACTCTAGAGGTAAGGAGGGAGTATATTTTGTTTGAGAAACCAAGAGAAATTCACTGTGACTGCAAAGTGTGTAGTGTGCAAGATAAACGAGGGTAAAGATTGAGTCTGGGGAAATAGAGACCACTGAAGGGTTTTTAATAGGGCAGTAATGTGATTAGATTTGTGCTCCTAAGGAACACTCTTGTTTCTATCTGGAGACTGGATTGGAGGAAAGCAAACTAGAAGCTTCAAACCAGTCCAGAGCATATAAAGAAAAAGTGCCCAGAAGTTATGGTGGCCCAGACTACAATGATGGCCGTGGACCTGATGGAAATGGAATGGAATCAAGAAACATTAAAGAGTAGAATCAGTAGGAGTTGATGATTGATTGCAAATGGAGAGTAAAAAACAGGTAGGAGTCAAGTAGATTTTCTATTCAGGTACTGGGTGAATGGTAATGCCATTTACAAAGATGGTGGTAACACAGGGAATATGACAAATCATGATCCACAGCTCAATGCACAAAGAAGGAACATTTCCCATGCACTCACTTCATGCAAGGCACTAGGGCTAGAGCTTGAATATAGAATATATATATAGAATATGTATAGTAAAATACATATGCTCTAGACCGATAACAATCCCTCCAAATATGTCTGCATTCTTATTCCCGAAACCTGCAATATGTTACCTTACATTGTGTGAAGGAAAGAGTTAACATAGCAATTCTAAATGTCTATCCTTGAAAAGACCTCCTTGCAAGATTAGCCCTTGGCTAACCTCTGGGAATTTAGATTTTGGAGTGTTCCCACCATTCACTGGTAGGAACGGCTCACTGTGCCTAAAATATTTGTGCAAGCAATATGTTTTGTGCTGAACATCTGCATTCCTTCTAGGAATCTGGAATTCTGGCACACAGCAGACAAAGTATGCCTACATAGCCAGCTCCAATAAAGACCCCAGGCACTGAGTCCCTAATGAACTTCTTTGGTTAACAACATTTTACATGTGCTGTCAGAACTCCTTGTCGAGGGAAGGAAACACGTGCTATGTGATTCCATTGAGAGAGGACCCTTAAAAGCTTGCACCTGTTTTCCCCCAGCATTTGCCCCATGTGCCTTCTCCCTTGGTTGACTTGGCTTTTTTTCATTGTTGTTGTGACTGGTGTTTGTGCTCTGATAAATTGTAGCTGTGAATATCATTATATGTTGAGTTCCTTGCATCCTCTCAGCAAAGCACCACACTGGAGGGTGGTCCTGGAAAGCCCAAACACACATAGCAAAAGTGATTTTGCAGATGTGATTAAAAGCTTTGAGATAAGGATTATCTGAGCGGGCCCAGTGTAATGAAGCAAAAGTCAGAGTGAAAATGCAGGAATGGGCCATGAGTCAAGGGAGGCAGGCAGCCTCCAGAAGCTACATAAGAACGCAGACTCTTCCATAAAACCTCCAGAAGGAGGTGCCAACATCTTGGTTTTAGCCTAGTGAAATTAATTTCAGACACTGACCTCCAGCACTGTAAGATAGTAAATTTGTGCTGTTTGGAGCCAATACATGTGTGGTAATTTGTTATGGCAATACTAGGAAACTAATATAGATGACCTTAGGGACCATGAAATTTTGTGAATGAGACAAATACATATACACACAATACTTCCAAAACATTTTAATCACAGTCTTTAACTACTGCATACTATCCAGTTTGCCACAACTATTCCCTTTCCCAAGTGTAATGACAGCATCTATGAATTATCAGAAAGTAAAGGCTTTCCAAGCTACCCAGAGAGGGGTCTTTGTTGTGTTGTTCTGGGTTTCCATCCTAACTTAGAGGGAAACTTTCACATCAAGAGTCCTTGATGTCCTGCACATGAAAGAGGAGTCCTTAAATTCCTCCAGCCCACTGAGGTGGCACCAAATTTGACTTCCATCTACAAAAAGAAAAGCAATGGCATCCACATCACAAATCTGAAGAGAACCTGGGAGAAGTTTCTGCTGGCAGCTCAGGCCATTGAAAGCCCCGTTGATTTGAGTGTCAGAGGCTCTCGGATTACTGGCCCGCTGGCTGTGATGAAGTTGGGGCTGTCATTGGAGCCACTCCTATTGTTAGCCACTTCACAACTGACCCAGTCACTAACCAGATCCTGGAAGCCTTCC
The DNA here is from genome assembly GCF_009829155.1 of Mustela erminea. Lineage (NCBI taxonomy): Eukaryota > Metazoa > Chordata > Mammalia > Carnivora > Mustelidae > Mustela > Mustela erminea. The sequence goes on along the minus strand of NC_045617.1, from coordinate 103,795,769 downwards.
AGAAGCTGAGACTTCTGTTGATTACCAATCCCAGGGCTGATCACCAGCCTCTCACAGAGGCTGATTAACCTGCCTACATTGTTCTATGCAACACAGAGAAGAGTCTGATGGACGTTGCCATCCCATACAACAACAAGGAGCTCACTCAGCTGGTGAATCTGATGTGGCGGATGCTGGCCCAGGAATTTCTGCACATGCGTGGCACATTCTCATGTGAACACCCACAAAGGTCACGCTTGATCTCTCCTTCTACAGAAATCCTGAAGAGATTGAAAAGGAAGAGTAAGCTGTTGTTGAAAAGGCTGTGACAAAGATGGAATTTCAGGGTGAAAGGATTACTGCAGGTCCCAGATTTATTGCCACACAACCCAAGGTTGCAGACTGGTATGAAGAAGGGCAGCTGCCCTCCGTGACTATTCAGTGGTTCCCATTGAAGACTAGAGCACTTGGCTTGCTACTGAAGACCGGTCTGCATCTCCCAGTGCTCAGGCCACTCGAATGAGAAGGAACAACCACCGAGTGGCTCTCAGCTATTCGTCCACAGACTCTTAAATGAAAACTGGAAATAAGATTGACAGAAAGTAACATTTCTAAAAAGAGAGAGAAAGAGTGAAAAAAGAAGAGAAGGAAGGAAAGAAGGCAGGAAAAGAGAAAGGAATTCAAGGGACAGTTTGTTATATATTAAGAAAAGTAAAATAAAACTTTCCTACTAGACATTTTTCAACTCTTGTCACATATAACAACACTATGCAATATGTAAAGTTAAATGACAAGCTGGTTTACCAAATCATGAACCAGAATGCATTTTATACAAGTTTTAATGCTTGTTTTAAACCTTTTTTTGAGGGGTGCCTGAGTAGCTCAGTGGGTTAAAGCCTCTGCCTTCAGCTCAGGTCATGATCTCAGGGTCCTGGGATCAAGCCCCGCATCAGGTTCTCTGCTCAGCAAGGAGCCTGCTTCCCCCTCTCTCTGCCTACCTTTCCGCCGACTTGTGATCTCTCGCTCTCTGTCAAATAAATAAATAAAATCTTTTTAAAAAAAAAAAAAAGCATTTTTGAGGGGGTGGGGAAAAAATACTAGCTGGCAGTTGATCAGGTTAGAAAACTCTGGTAGGCTTCCTTGATAAAAACTAGAAGGTAACATGATGTTAATTATTGTGAGACAGAGTTAATTGATGTACTGGTCAATAATACATATAAAATAAGGTTTCTACTACCAAGAAAACAGGTGTCTGTTTGATGGAAAGGCAAAGTTAGACAATACAACCGCCTTTAATTTCACAGTCTGTGATTCTTCATAAAACTTTTAAAGATCAATTATGTCCTATCAATGTTAGATCCAAGCCAAACTAAGTGATTTATGTACAAATACCCTCACACATGGAGTAATTGTTGATTGAGTAACTTATCTTTATTAAACATGAACTCAAGAGATTATATTAGGAAGCAATTTACACTTACGACTTTCTACACACTTTTTAATTCACCTCCACTTTCTTTTTAAAAAATATACCCCTTAAATAACTGGAGGACAAGAGATACTGCTTCTTTTTTTTTTTTTTAGAAGTAAATTAAATATAGTAGTTTAATGCGGTGATTCAGATGTGTCTATAAAATTTAGGTGATATTATATTATATTTAATGCAGTTTTTCAAATAAGAGCTTTTAATGGTGTTGCATGTCAACGAAAATTCCAGTCCCTGAGAGCTGACTTCACTATTAATTATACAAACACTCATACGGTATTCACTACTACATTAAAGACACAGTGCTCAGCAAAGATGAGTAAAGAACAGCCTCTGATCTCAAGCAGTTCATAGGCTAATGGTGGAGATTGACACATGAACAGATCATACTATAGACGGGATGGAAAATTACCGAGATAGAAATATGCAATACACAGGCACCTAATCGAGCCTAGTGGTAACAAGAGAAACATGCTAGAATCAGGACACTTACTGTGAGCATGAGTTATGTGGGCCACAGCAAATGGGATTGGGTCAGTAAAGACTAAAAGAGAATAAAACCTTTTATGTAGCAAGTTGTTAGTGGGTGGTTTGTTTCTCTGAGAGCTACAGATCTAAGTTTGATGTGAGTAATAGGTGAAGTGCCATAACATAGTATGCATGTGATTGGGGAAAAAGATATTTAAAATGCATTTTTGTTTCAATAGTACTACTTTTGATCGATCCCTCTGTCTACCATCCAATCGCTAGAAACAGTTAATGTGTGGAGTTCGTTTAACATCTTCCCAAATTTTTATTGCTGCTTTCCACTGTACTAAATAGTTTTATGTTTAAGTGTTTAAATAAGGAGAATCCTAAGTCTTCTTTTGCTATGTTTCTTTCTTAGATTAAACACTGACAAAGAAAATCCCTTGGAAATAATATTAAATCCAAGAAGAATCTGGGAAAATACCCACATGCAGCCTCACACACCAACAGCATTACTAAATCTTTGTTGTCCCCCAGTTCTCATGTCATCCTGAGCTGTAAATGAGTTGAATGTATCTGCAGAATCCACCCTGTGGAGACAATCGGATTACTAGGAAGGTATTCCTGGAGCAGACTGCAGCAATAATAAACTAACCCACTCATCGCCCTTGAATACCTAGAACTTAAAAGAAAACTCAAAGCTCACATAATAACTGGACTCAGTAATCTACCATGAAAAATGGTGATAATGGATTATATAACTGGCTTATGAAAGAATATATTAATAGACTAAGTAGAATTAACCATATGCTTTCTTGTCATTTATATTCTCAATAACCAATAAGAGAAAAAAAGGAAATCATATCCCTATTCAGTATTTTCTCCAGTAAAGTGCCAAGTACAATACTGAGAACAATGCAGGCCTAGAATCTAAAGTGTTCATACTTTGCAAGATCTCAGTGTACTTTCAGTTTCTTCGACTCATCTGCTGAAATTATGTGAGGCAAAGAGGACTATCTTAATGTTTGGGGTGCAACTCCTCTAACAGAATGTATTTTGAGAAAGAAAAGCTTAAAGACATGAAAAAAATGAATCCTCTCTTTGTAGAAGATGTAATTTCCAGTTAAATGTAAATTCAGCAAGTCAAAACTTGCATTTCACAATTGCATTTACAACCATTAAATAACAGTCCAGCCTTTTGCTAAAACAAGTTGTTATGGATCACATAGAGACAGAGCTTTAGATTTAAAAGTGCAACAAATTTCATTTTACTTATTAAGCAGCTACCTAAAAAAGAAAAAATATTATCTCTTCTGTGCCAAACACTGAAGTTCCCAGGAATACAAAATACCATATGAAAAGTGTTATAAGTGAAATATGAACAAAGAATGGGGAATGCAGAGACAGCTTCACAGATGAAGAATTCTCACAAAAGAAGAATCTAAGCCTTGAAGATTGAAGTTCACCAAGCAAAGATGGAGAGGAAGGAAATCTGGGGCCCACGAGTCAACCAAGGCACTGAGGCACGGAAGACACGGGAGTGTGGGCAGAACTCATCTAGTCTGGTGCTGCCGGGGTATGAGCACATGGATAAAAATGGCAGAAGAATAGTTAGGGCACGTGGGGAATGATTGTGGGCTGCACTGAAAATAAGCAGGAGAATGAGATGCAGGAAAGTGAGTAGAAAGATGACTCAGATTGTTATGCTCCACAAATAAGTGAAACCATATGATAATTGACTCTGCTTGACTTATTTCACTCAGCATAATCTCTTCCAGTCCCGTCCATGTTGCTACAAAAGTTGGGTATTCATCCTTTCTGATGGAGGCATGATACTCCATGGTGTATATGGACCACATCTTCTTTATCCATTCATCCGTTGAAGGGCATCTTGGTTCTTTCCATAGTTTGGTGACCATGGCCATTGCTGCTATAAACATTGGGGTACAGATGGCCCTTCTTTTCACAATATCTGTATCCTTGGGGTAAATACCCAGGAGTGCAATTGCAGGGGTTTGAAGTGGCGGGGGTGTGGGTGGTTGGGATACCAGGTGGTGGGTATTATAGAGAGCACGGATTGCATGGAGCACTGGGTATGGTGAAAAAATACTGAATACTGTTTTTCTGAAAATAAATAAATTGAAAAAATTAAAAAAAAAAAAAGAAGAAGAAGAAGAAGGATGACTCAGGAGCCATGCAATACACTGGAAGCAGAGACACAATTAAGAAGCCACACTACTTGCGCTGGTGAGAGCCGATGGAGACTTTCACCAAGACAGTAGGAAGAGAGAGAGAAGGAAACGTACCTGAGAGACACACCAGAGGCAGAATAAAAAAGAAGTGAAGGCTGAGTATATAGGGAGAGGATGATAAACTTGATAATATCGAAGCCTGGAATTATGCTATTTAATAGAGAACAGGAACACAGCAGGGTAGGGCTACAAGGAAAAATAATGCATTCTGGCTTTTTCTGCATCTGGTGTGCACTGCCTACAGGACTTCCAAGCAGAGATGTTCAGTGTATCATTTGGGGGTGGGACTTTAGAGGAGAGGGGCTGAGTATAAATGATTATCAAATTTGTGAGAGGCTAAAGTCTTAGAGGCTGGAACCTTTGCCTTTGACTGCCTTGTTCCTAGTGCACATTATCTAGCATATCATAGGACCCGATAAACTTTTATTATGTAATTCTATTTCTGAAGGAATGAGAATAAGAAGGGAAAGATAAGGCATTAAAAAGAGAACCTTATAAATACACTTGGGGAACAATTATACATGAAGACAGGGAAAAGTAGAGATTGCAAAAACAAGAACAAGAAAGTATCAGAGGGAAGGAAGAAACCCAGGAAAGAGACATGTCTTAGAAGCCAAGAGAGCAACAATAATGTGTTGGGAACAAAACAAGAGAGATAGTGTACAGGCTGGTAGCAAATTACAAAGAAGAAAGCTGACACCGAAATGCAAATTAATTTATTTCTAAAACATACTTAACCTATGTAGGCAGATCATCTGCTATAAACTATCTTTAGGGACCGCAACATTTTAGTCTGGTAATTAGTTAGCATTTGTCAATGCTTCAAAAATATTCTTTATATTTAACGTTATAAACATGCAAAGATGGTTTCATTTAATCCATTTAGTTAGTAAGACAACTGGGACCTAGAGAGACATGTAACATCCTAGAGTTCCCACAAAACAGAAATCGCACAAAACTGAAAACTCCATTGTTCAACAATTTGTTACACATTCCTTCATTACATTTTCGATGACAAGAGTGTTCGACCTAAACTATTGGTAAAAGCTTATCAGAGAGTCCCACTCCCTCTCCATGTAAGCACCCTCTCAACTGATAATTTCCCAATATCTTCTCTGGGGATTCAGATACTTTCTCTCACATCTGTTTCTGATCTTCAAGGGGCCATTGCATTTGCTGGAAATACTTCTCCAAAATGTAGAATCTCTAGCCAGAAACTAGACTTAATCAAGTAAGTATCCAGAGAAAGAAAAAACAAAACCAAGAATCAACGGCAACAAAAACACTCAGCAGGCAACCACAGGCAATTTTAGCTCCAAGAATCACAGAAACCAATGGGTTCAAAATTTTTACAAATCATCTAGACCAAAAGATCCCAAATTTTACTGCTTATTGGAATCCCCTGGGGAATTATTTATTTATCAGTGCTTTTCAGTTGTTTCCCAACCTATTTGCATCAGAGCATAAAGAGCTTCAAGGTGCATCACACAAATGCACAGATTTAAAGAAAAGATAAATGTTACTGTTTGTTAATTTGGTTAGTTGTACCAAAATCAACTTAGAGTCCATTAAAAATAGAATAAATTCGGGGCACCTGGGTGGTTCGGTAGGTTAAACATTCTCCTTCGACTCAGGGCAGCATCTTTGGGTCCTGGGGTTGAGCCCTGATTTGGGCTCCCTGCTCAGTAGGGGACCCTGCTTCTCCCTTATCCTCTCCCTCTGCCCTTCCCCCTGCTCATGTTCTTTCTCTCTCTCTCTCTCTCTCTCAAATAATTAAAATCTAAAAAAAAAAAAAAAAAGAAAGAAAGAAAGAACAGAAAAGCATAAACTCTCCTGGGTGATACCAGGCAGGTGGATAGGGAAGAGAATGTATTTCCAAGGAAGGAGAAATGGAATTTCTGACTCAAGAACTTTGGAGAAAGTGCTAAGCCAGTGTGTTGTGGTACTTCCAGGTTCTCTTTTGTAGATGTCTACCTGCAGCCAGGGTACATCTTGTCAGCTTTCTTCCATGAAGACTCTGTCTCTGTGGAGTGTGGCCTGTGGTTGGGCAGCTAAGTCTGCCTATGTCAGCAGTAAAGTATTAAAATGTGTGCAGCCACACATCACTCATGTCCTCCAATTGAGTTTCTGTGGGGAGCGGGGGGGAGAGACTGATAATCTCCCCAAGCATCTAATTCCTGTGTTTTCCTTTCAATATACTTGAGTTTGGGAGGGCAAGAAAAAAAAGGTTTACTTGTTGGGCCCCTAAAATCCATCTTCTTTTTCCATCTAGGCTTTACCTGGGTCACAAGTTTCTCTGTGTTTACAAGAATGTATGCGTTGCAATATAAATTGATCCTCCAAAGTTTTAGCTCCAACCGCACCTTCTTGAGGCTGTCCTGACCCTCTAGATTGGACAGAAGTAACTTCTCCTCTGATACCCATTTGGAGTCTTCCACTTATTCCTTGCTAAATTTATTTCCATTTCATATACATAAATGCGTTTCCCAGAGGTGACTGTAAGCTTTTTAGAGGGAAGAAGTATTATATTTCTCCTTTTTCTTTTGGCTGCTTTCTTAGTGCCATGCACAGAGGAGGCAATCAATGATTGTGGATGCCCAAGTGGTCATCCCAAGAAGCTCTGACAGCCACAATGGAAATTGCTTGTGAGTCACATTAATCTCGGGGTCTACAAATAACTAATCTCTCCTCTCTTCCAATTTGATACATAGCAGGATACAAAGCTTATTGCTGTGAATTCCTGCCTCTACAGAGCTGTTCTGCTACTATAAGTTAGGTGCCAGTGTGCCCTTGAAGCACTTTGTCCATTCGCTTACAATCATATCCCTTCAATTCACCACACATCAAGGGCGCCGGCATCCTGGCGTCATCCATTCTCATTGCACTATTGGCCAAGCGTCATGGAATTGTGATAAGCTTGGCATGAATGCCTACGGAAGGTCTCTTGTTTCCAAAACTCTTCACTAAACACCATTTGATATGAAATAAAGCAAGCAGGTGTGGCAATGAACTCTTCCCTAAAGCCAAAAGAATATTGGCTGCTAAGAGGTCCAAATGTCACACCCATCCCATAAATAGAGCAAATTTTGCTTTGTTGACCTTTGCATTCTTTAAAGGCTGAGCTCTCTTCTCCGCTATAAAAATCTGTTAGAAAATTGCCTCTCGGAGCCAACTATAAAAACCAAATGTTTCTGTACTGTGTGGGCCTAGGAGGGAAGTGTTAAATAATTCCAACTTTTTAAATATGTTCCTAATATTTTTTCTTGTTTTGTTCCGGGAGGGCGATTAGGCATAAACCCTTTTAGCTGAACTGCAGAGGCATTGGGACGTAGTCCATAATTGAAGACATCCAATAAAGCTGACAAGTAAAGGTGCTAATGGAGACTTGGGGTTAAATAAGCTGGTGGAGTCAGAAACATCCAGATCTGGATGCAAAGTAAACATTCAAGGTCGGGATGCAGGTTGAGGCTAATAGGGACATGGGCTCAGGGCAGCAGAGTTCACCAAAAAGCCAGGATAATCAGAGGCCAGTGTCAGAGAGGACAGAGCCTCTCCTTAGGGCCCAGAGCTTGGAAGGGAAAGGCAAATTGGCAGGGATGCCCTTCTCACCTTGACCACTCAACCTAGCTAAAGCTAGCCTCAAATACATACACCAACATCTAGATAGCAATGCTTCTCATATGTTTAATGTCAATAGAAATTTTTTTTGAGATTCAGATTGGGATGCTGTTAAGTCAGGAACAGAGCCCAGGAATCTGCATTTCTAATAAACCGCTGCTGCCGTTGGTCTGCAGACCACACCCTGAGCATCCCCAACAGGCCAGATACTGCTTTCTGCTCTTCACCTTATGTTTACCCATTTCATTCTCATTACAGGTACCATGATTATCATCTCTCTCATCCCAGAGGACACAAAGAGATCATAAATGTGCCCCAATTTTCATCGCTAGTAAATGGCAGAGCAGGATTTGAACCCAGGCAGCCTAATCCCGGAGTCTGGGCTGTTGTAACCACCAAGGTACCCTGCTCCTCCAAGGCCAGACGGCTCTCAGCATCCCTGAGTAGATCTAGCTCTGAGCTGAGTCGGGGTGCCCCGCCAGAGCTAGGTCATTGTACCCATCACTTCAGTGTCCAACTTATTCCAACAGGGAGAGCAAGGGACTTTAATACTATTCACTCAGTTGAATAAGAGTCATCTGAGTGGCAGCATGTCCACTACCGGCTTGTTGCACAAAATGGTGTGTGTTTGCATAGACCTTCTCCCATCATTTATTTATTGTATCATTCCTACCTGAATCTGTCCCTGAGAATTGAAAATAGACGGCAGATGAGGACCATGAACAATACACATGGATTTACTCTCATTTTTCCCCCCAAGAGAATCTGGCTCAACTTCCTCCTCAAGGTTGTATCTCACCAGCCTCTGCACAGCGTTGCTTGTCTTTGCGAGGCACAGAAATGCTGGCATCTCCCGTGGATTAAAATAACTGTAAAAACCCTGATTTGAAAGGGCCTCTGGGCCCTCTGCCTGGCGGCTCCCGGCAACTAAAGATTTGAATTGTATTGAATTACAATCTACCGTGGTCAGAGGCAGCCGTGTCTAGGGAGGGAGGGAGGGCCGGGCTCTTCGCCCGACAGCGCAGCTGCCCTGAGCCTCTGCAAGGCTTCCCAGCAGCTCTCCAGCTTTCAGCAGCCGCAGCCTCGACCCGCCAGCCAGCCGAGGCTCCTTCTCAGAAATGGCAACCCTCCCTCATCAGGGAGGCTTAGCTCCTCCATGTGTTCCCCAAACCCCAGAGAGGCTCATCTCAATGCAACAGACACATGCAGGCGGAGGAACAAGAGGAGGGCGGCAAGAAATTGTGAAATGACGCTGCGCGCCGCCCTGGAGAGGGAGAGGAGGAAATGAATATAATATTCCCTTATAAACAAGTGGAAACAAAAATTGCTCCCCTCCCCCTTACTTGAAAAGACGTCCCTTCTTTAATATTTATTGAATTTTTTTTCTGCTAAATTTCCATCTTGGGCACAAAGTAATAACATGCAGAATAGGCAGGAAGCTTAAGTGTGGAAAATGGCATGTGACTTCAGTCACTGTTAGCAAAAATATGTAGTGATTTGCCTTCTTTTGTGATGCTATCAGTTTCATAAAAAGGAAGGCAACGTTCCTATAATGATACATTTTTTAAAGATACATTTAGATTTTTGAGGTAAATTAAACTATTATATGTATAATAAGCATATTCAGCCTATGAAGTATATTATTATAAAGCTTAGAGAATATCCAATTCATATCTCTGCCAACTGCCAATATAAAGTGCTTTTTACTTATCCTAATTGATTCTTTCAGGATAAGTGGATGTAAATATATGTATACATGTTTGGATAATACAAATATTTTCCAATTAACTAACAATTTGAAATGCAATGAAAATTTTACATGGTTTTCTTTTTAGATTTTCTTTTAATTTTAATTCATTAGCCAGGGAAGCGGGATAGCAAATATTTAATTCACAAATCAAATCAGATGTGCAGAGAAAATGTAATTTTTTGATTTGTAATTAATCAGCCATCCTCTCAAGCTGGTTGGCAAGGGAAAAAAAATAAACTACATGTCCAATCTGTTTATTTCATGTCTGATCCTGTAGTTTAAACAGTATCTTTTAGTATTACTCCGTTTCTTTTGGACAAAAGTGCTTCTCAGAGGCTTTCTTTCCTTCTGCTTCTCTCCTTGAGTTTGCCTGTCAAGCTTGGGGGTGAAGCAAGACATGGGTTCTCTCGGCTTTAGGGCTAGTTGTCTTTCTTAGAGCCATAATGAGTCTTTGTATCACATCATATGCTGGGTCCTTTCGTGTCAAGGACCAGGATATCTCTTCACTGACTGGACATTGTTTGACCTTCTGTCATTTAAAGACGACGCAGTGTCATGTATAAGTTGTAGTTTATTTGCTTCTAGGTCAGGGCCTGGTAGTGTTCCTGAGGTGATTCAGCTTCAGCTCAGTTGGCAGGAGTGGTTAGACTCCTTTGAAGTTTAAACTGAACTTCCCAGACATTTTACTAAGTGAAAAGACAAATACTGCATGATTCCACTTGTATGTGATACCTAAAATACTCAAACTCACAGAAGCATAGAACACAGTAGTGGTTTCCAGAGGGTTAGGGAAAATGGGGCGTTGTTAATCAGTGGGTATAAAGATGCAGCTGCATGATGAGTAAGTTCTGGAGATCTGCGGTACAACATGGTACCTATAGTAAACAATACTATATTGTATGCTTCAACTTTACTAAGAGGGCAGATCTCATGTCAAGTATTCTTCTGACACACACACATACACACACAAAACAAAGAGAACACAAGGAAACTTTGGGAGGCAAAGGTTGTATTTATTATCTTAATTATAGTAAGATAATTAATTATCTCAGGGAGGTACACAGACATCCAAACTCATCAAACTGTATACATTAAATAATTATGAATTTTTTGTATATCAGTTACACCTTGAGAAAGGTTTAAGAAAATTAAAATAAGTAAATTGAATCTCCCATTGGCCTCAGCTCAGACAGTCCATTGTATAGCCCTTGCCCTGGCCCACTTCTTAGCCACTTGTTTATTCAACTATGCCATACTGAAGCCGAGAGTAAATTGGGAAATTTGAACCTGAGGGATTGAAATCTCCAGAATCCAAAGAGAAAAACCCAAGGAAGGGAAATCAGAGCAGAAACCTGATCAACTCCCATTTTTCTCACCTCTTGTGTCTTCCTCTTCCACAAATCCCCTAAGTTTTGCTTTGAAAACATTTCTGCTAGTCTTGCCCTTCTACCATCAAGCAACAATCTATCATTGATGAAAGCATTGAAATAAGACAGAATTCTATGCACAGGAGTCTTTCATATTTGGTTATTAGATACTTTATAGCAAGCGATAGATTTTATGAAAATGGTTTTCCCTGCATCTCAAGAATTACTTGAAAATCCCATTTTGCATATTAAAAATTGGCCATTATCTTACTCTTTATCTGCATTATTTGTAGATGAACATTACATTCCTCATATAGACAACTTGGCCTTGGGAAAAGATCTAGTCTTCAGAACTTGGGAGAAGATCTAGTCCTCAATTAAACAAAAGAAAAGAGGATATTGCTAAAATGTAAAAAAAAAAAAAAATTTAATTCGCTCAAGGCAAACTTAGATTAGATTTGGAAATTAGTGAGCTATCCTCTACATCTCTGCTATCTTAAATGATTATTGTTAGCTTATTACATTTAAAACACATTTAGAACCAGCCACTTGGTGGAGAATGATGTACCTAAAAGAAAGAAAAGTTTTCCAGAGAAATGTACTCTTTGTCTTTGGGAATTAACTATTATATGAAATAAAAATAATATAAACAGGGGTCTTCCAACCCTTGTGGCAAAGAGCCACAAGAGAGAGCCAATTAAAACTACCTTACTTCTCCTAGCCCTCTGCTATAGACAGTGTCCCCCCACCCCACAAATTCCAACGTTAAAATCCTAATCCCCATTATGAAGATGTTAGAAGGTAGTCTCTTTAGAAGGTGATTAGGTCATGAGGTGACGCCCTCACAATCTGGACTTAGTACCCTTATAAAAGAGATCCCAGAGGGGCGCCTGGGTGGCTCAGTGGTTAAGCCGCTGCCTTCGGCTCAGGTCATGATCTTGGGGTCCTGGGATCAAGCCCCGCATCGGGCTCTCTGCTCAGCAGGGAGCCTGCTTCCTCCTCTCTCTCTGCCTGCCTCTCTGCCTACTTGTGATCTCTCTCTGTCAAATAAATAAATAAAATCTTAAAAAAAAAAAAAAAAAAAGAGATCCCAGAGAGCTCTCTACCCCCTTCTGCCATGTGAGGACACAGTGAAAAGTTAACTGTCCATGAACCAGAAGTAGGTCTTCACCAGACATTAAATCTGCCAATGCCTCAATCTTAGACTTCCCAGCCCCCAGAGGACTGAAAAACAAATTTCTGTTGTTTTTAAGCCAAAAGGTCTATGATATTATGTTATAACATCTCAAAAGCCCAAGACAACCTCCTCAGGTTGAGTCTCTGAGAAAATCTCTGACTGTAGAAGTTCCTCTGCTCCACATCCCACCAGGGGGATTCACACAGCACCCATCCACTTTCTTTTAATTAAAGGCAGCGTTCCTCCAGTTCTGTGAAACATCAAGGCCAAGATCATGAAGGCAATGTAATTCTCAGTGTACCTTATAGAATGACTCTTTTCTGGAGCTTTGTCATTGTAGTGGCTTTTCAAACAAAAAGTACAGTAGGAAATATATAACTTTGGATAATCTAACATCCTAGGCATAAAACTGAATCATTAGAAGTTTCTGTTTTGTCTGGAAGAGCTCATTCACATTAAGCTGTTGAAGAACATAACAAAGATTCCTGGGGCCCATAATATCTTTTTCTTCTCTTCTGGGCATCTAGCTAAACTACATTTTAAACTCTCACAGTTTGGCTAAGACCATATGACTCACTTTTGGCCAACAGTATGAGTGAGACAAATATATACTATTCTGTGTCTAGATAGTCTAAACGAGACTAATCCAGCAGTCAGCAAGCTATAGTATAGTGGCTAAACCAGCCCACCATATGCTTTTGTAAATAAAGTTTTATTGGAACAAAGCTATATTACAGCTGCTTTTCTATTATCACAACAAATTTGAGTAATTGCAACAAAACCAAAATATTACAAAACACAAAACATTATCACAAAACACAAAATATTAACTATCCTGTTGTTTACAGAAAGTCTGTGAAGCCTGCTCCAGTCCCTCCCTCTTCCTGCGGTAACTTTAGAGTCTATGTTTGAAGATGTTGGTCCCACAATATAAAAGAAGTCTGAATTCTTGAATTACAGAATGTAACAAAGCTCATCCTACCCCCACTGGACTGGATGATAAGTGATAAATGAGTTTTTATCGTGCAATGCCACAGAGATTTTGGATTATCTCTTGCAACCACTTAGCATCACTTTCCCTGGAAGACCCAAAGGTGATCATGAATTTGCCTGTGTGCTTTTGATTAATCCTTGACATGCAAACTGACAATATGTCATTTTATAATGGAATCACTCAAAATATCTTCCTTATCAATGCCTGTGATACTACACTAACTCACATAACTTTTAACTGCACAGGATCCAAGCTAGCAGATGACCATAGAAAAGATCTCTGTGTTCTCTACCCGGAAAAGTAAAAATTCTGCTGATTTAGGATAAAATTAAGAGGGCAGGTGACTCTCAAACTCTCTAGGTATCAGTGTGGATTCCTAGTCCCCACACATTGAACAAGATTTTGGAAGGGCATAGCTCCTAACAAGAGCACTTCTCAATACATTTACCGGAGGTAGTTTACCTGAAAGGCCACACACATGGGAAAGATGTTAATCACTGCAACCCACTGTCTCCCACACGAGACTCAGTAACGATAGACAAGGATAAGACCTTTGCAAATGTTACTTATGGATTTCCCTAGTCAAAGCAACACCTATTCTTTTTCAACACAGTAAGAATTTCCAAGATTTTTAGTCACATCATCTGATACACGCTTGAAAACTACAATTTAGATCCTAAGGGTAGAAGAAGAGAGAGCATCTTAATCAAGACCCAGAGATTTCCTGACTCGGAGAACATGAAGAGTAGGCCATAAAATGACTCTAAGACCTTCATTATCTCATTTCTGTGCAGCAGCTGTAGCTGGAAAAAACACAAGATCACTTTCAAGGGAGCCAAGTAACTCTTCTGACAGCGGGGCATCGATAAGAGGTTAGCCTTGAGAATGAGTTCTCACTAGGACCAGTGTGTCTTGATGATGAGAATAAACTTCTTTCTATAAGCCAGTGCCAGGGAAGTCAGAAGGGTGAAACAAAGCAGTCAGGAGGGTAAGCACATTTCAGATTTTAAGTTATCCCTTATTGGATGGTTTTGGATAAAGGAAAAAAAAAAGGCAAAACAACAGGAAAGATGGCAAAACAAATATAAAATTATGCAACCCAAAAAAGGAGGAAAAGATTCCAGTTTCTCCACAGCCCAGACTACTGAAGGCTATTAAATTATTGACAAAAATCTCCCCAAGCCTGTTTTCCAGCAGGCATGGGAAGCTAGGTACATATCATCACCTTCAAATTGTGGTTTAAGTGCTAATCTAAGCATATTGGTTTTTAACCAGAATTGTACTTGTGAAAGGACATATAAACATTCATTCCAGGTACAAATGTCCTCATAGGAAATCTCTTTAAAATGTATTTCTTTGTACAGAACATATATAAAGAAAAGTAATATTTTATCTAGGCAAGTTTTTATGGTAGTTATTCTCAGAAGAAACCATTTATTATCTTTTAATCTTTTATATTTAAGTATGATACACATACATTATATTAGTTTCAGGTGTACAACATAATGATCTGCTATTTGTGTATATTGTGAAATGATCACCACAACGATCTAGCTATTATTTTTTAATCTTACGAGGAGACTGGTCATAAATCATGACACTGCAAAAAACAGACAAGTAAACAAGCACTTTATATCAAACTTTATATCAAAGTATACCCCCTGGTTTCCCTCCACCTTACAAGCATCACTTCCCTCTGTTACATAAGGAGAAAAGAGGTTTTCTGTGAGTCATTCCTGTACTGCCTGCTCCACCGTGACTCTCACCATCAGCGTCTGTCTCTGACAGTTAGAACAGCACAGTGGACCTGCCTGGTGCCTCCCAGGCCCCTGGGATTGAGGTTATTCCTTTGTTATATCTCTGGAGAGCTTATGTGGGGGCAAGTCACATTTCCCTTTACCTCACTTTATCCTTAACAACTCTACCACACCCAGCTATATGGGAGTACTCAACTTCACTCGGGTTGAAGAAATTAAAGAGAATTATTCATGGGAGAAAACTAAAACTGTATAGTAAATACAGCTTTTCTGATAGTCCAAAGGATAAAAGCCTGGAGAAATAAACCTTCCTGGACTCCTTGCTTGGTCACTTCCCACTCATAACCTTTCTCTGCTCTTCTGAGGTCTGCATGCTTCTTCCACCTTCCTTCCATGCCTCTTCCAAACCTGTATGCATCTGGAGAACACCTCATGGCAAATCCCACTGTATGCCCATAGGTACTGTTTTCAAACCAGATTCATCTCTTCTTTTTCACGCACTTCCCCAAATCGGATTAATTTGACCTGGAATAAAATTTTGGAGGGTTTCAGCCATGTGATCAGTGGTGGTATTTGGCATTCTGCCTTTGAAGAATAGGCCTGAACAACGAGGTATAACATAACATTGATACTCCAAAGACCTCTGGGACAGAGAACACTTCGAGTCTCGTGCCCTTCAAAATTTCCCCACCAGGTACTTTTGATCACATCTTTTGATTTTCCTAGCCATTGAGATATTTGCTTACCTACACACACAAATACATACACAATCACAATCATATAGAGACTTCTTCAACAGGTAAGCATTAATTCTCCAAGAAAGTACATGCTAAACAGTGTGGCCATTTTGTAAAAGTCTTTCCTTGTTTCTTTGTAACTTCCTTTCCCTGATGTCAAATTCTATTTGCTCCGACCTGCTGAGAATATAAAATAGCCATGGCTCAGCTATTTTTCCCTTAATAGCTGCTACTTAATAGCACAATGACTGGCCTTGGGTAAATTCCAAGTTTGGAGGCAACAAGATAGCTGGACCTGATTCACCTTCTCTTGCCTTCCAGTTAAAGTTGCTAAAGACTCAAAGTTGTAAGAACATTTAAATAAAGAATATCAATGAAGGAATTATCCAGTTTGGGAAACAAGTTATCTCCAAATACAAAGCAAATGAATGGATTTCAGAAATGATTAGCACACAAGTCATGTCTAAAGCACTTCCATATTGTGGAGATAAGAGGTGAAAAAAACACTTCCATTACCCTTAATTTATACATTTGAAACTGTAATTATAGCCTAGATAGCTGAGAGTCACTCCCCACCGCTCCCATTGTACAAAGAAGCTCTCTATCCAAAGGAACTTGAGTATCAGTGTCTCTTTATATCCATTCAGGAGACCACAGCTCCCAATAAAATAATACAGGGTAGGGGTGCAGCACTTCCTCATCTGTGACACCAAGAGTGAAGCTCTGGTGGTCAGGAACCATAATTCATTGCATCGGTTGGCAATCAGGATGAAGGCAGTATAGCTGAGCAGCAAAGATTATTAACACTAGAGTCAGAAAGATGTGAGTTCTAGCCCTGACTCTTCCACTTACTAGCTGTGTGACGTTGGGAAAATAACTTCAGCTTACTGAGTCCTTTATAAAAAGTGGACAATACCTCTATGATTGTTTTTGAAGAAAAAATGAGTTAATTTAAGAACTTGTCACAGTGTCTGCCACATGGTAAGCATTTAATAAATAGTATTCAAGAGCAGATAGAGTATGGAATAGTTTAAGACACAGGGTTGAGAGCCCAAGATTCCCTTCCAGCAGGTGTGATTAGGTTCAGCTAGTTATGACTAAATTCTGGCCAATAGTGAGCAGAAATAATGTGAGCTGCATATGGATCATGTACTTAAGGAGAAGTCCTCCTCTTTTCCTTTTCCTTTCTGCTGGATGAAATGCAGACATGGTTGTGTGCCATTTTGAATCATATAGATTAGGGAAACACACTAGAGATCATGAATTAACAAGACCTTTCTCCTCCTGCTCCAATTTAGACTGATTACATTCTAGATCTGATCCACAGCTGTCATTGTGAGACTGCCTGCATTTCTCTTTTTAGGTAATTCTTTTTGTTCCCAAATGTCACATTCCTATCTTATTTCATTCCCTCATTTTATTGCAGTGAAGAAAAATACATGAAAAGCAAACTTTCTATGTCTCTGCATGTCTCAAAATGGTTTTCTGTTCATGTTGAGTGATAGTTTGACTAGGTATAGAAGTTGAGGATGAAATTCATTTTTGGGCATTTTTTTTAACATTATACTCCACTGCTTTCAAGAATCCAATATTTTCCTTGGGAAGTCATATATTCACTTAATTTAGCATTCAATAATTCTCTTTCATTTGAATAATCAGTCATTCTTTAGTTGTGAGAAACTAGTTTGTATTCCATTAATAATTTTCTTCTTTGAATCTTTCTGTTCTCTCTTCCTGGAAGGCCTATTATCACATGTGGAGATATCTGGAATTATTCTGTATGTCTCTGAAACTTAACTCTTATTTTCCCTTTATCATCTTATTTTATACTATGATGTTTCTTTAATTTTTTTCTTCCAATTCTTCTATTGAAATTCTATATTTATAAACACAATTATATTTACCAAGAATTCTTTATTGTCTGTAAATATGGATACATTTTCTTAAACTATCAAATTGTGCCAAAGTCTTTGCATGGACTATCTTATTATATCCCAAAATCATTCTCTATGGAATAATGAACAAATATTATTGTTTTACAGATAAGAAAAAGAAGCATAGCAAAATTACATTAATCATAAAAGATCATTTTTTCAGATCATAAAACAAGCAAACTTAAGTGATAGAATTAGGATTCCCACTCAGCTAGTCTGACTTTAGAATTAACAATTTTAATGACCATGTTATACAACTCTTATTTTCTTCAGATAGATTACAATAGTCTGAATAATAAACCCCCAAAGATTTCCACATCTTAGTGCTGCAAATCCCTGAATGTGTTACATTTCATGGCAAAAGGGACGTTATAGATGTGATTAAGTCAAGGACCTTGAAATGGGGAGATTATCCTGGATTATCCAGGTAAACCCAATTAATCACAGTCCTTGAAAAATGAAAGAGGGAGGCAGAAGAGTCTAAGAAGAAGCAGAGATCCAATCATGCATTGCTGGCTTTGAAGATAGAGGAAATGGCCATAAGCCAGGGAATGCAGGAAGCCTCCAAAAACTAGAAGGGGCAATGAAAAATATTGTCCTCTAGAGCCTCCAAAAGGAATGCAGCTGTACGAACCCATTTTGGACTTCTGAATTCCAAAACTTTAAGACAGTAGATTTGTGTTGCCTTAAAATGCTTATTATGTGGTAATTTAATACAAAAGTGATAGGAAATTATACATAGATCTTGCACATTTTGGTTAGAGTTATTCCTGGATGTTCTAAGCTTTTGGGCTATCTTATTTTTAAAGATTTTATTTGTTTGTTTATTTATTTGTTTATTTGAGAGAGAGAGTGTACACATATGTGGAAGCAAGGGGAGAGACAGAGGGAGAGGGAATCCCAAGCAGGTTTCCCACTGAATGTGGAACCAGCCGCAGGGCTCAATCTCACAACCCCTGGATAACCACCTGAGCCATAATCAAGAGTCAGACATCTGAACAACTGGGCCACCCAGGGACTCCACTTTTTGGCTATTTTAAAGGCTATCCTTTCATCAATTACATTGATAAAAATTCCGTTTCTAAATGTTGACATCTTTGAGAATATTGATTTTTGTATGTTGACTGAATAACAAGCCATCTTCCTTAATTCTTTTAAAAGTCCTAATGGATTTGGTTAAAAATTTTATTAGGAAATCTTAATGTCAGAGTTCCCAGGTGGCTTAGTTGGTTAAGCATCCAACTCTTGATTTCAGCTCAGGTCATGATCTCAGGTTTGTAGTCTGCACTGAGTGCAGAGCCTTTCTGTCTGTTCCTGTCCCCCAGTCCCCGTCTCCTGCACACACGCTCTATCTCTCTCTCTTAAAAAAAAAAAAAACCCTTAATGTCTGAAATTACTCATTTTTCCCCACATTTTTTGTGTGTATCTCTGATCTATTTATCAATTATTTCTTGTTCTATTTATTGGATCACCTGAAAAATATTAACTGATAATTTCTGATTTTAATGTCAATGCTCATGATATTTCAAATTTAAGTATATTTAATGGACTTGAATTTTTAACACATTATTAAGGCTTTTTGTGCTTATGTATAGAAATAAAACAGATCTTTAATTTCCTCTTTTTGTGGTATCCTTATTCAGTTTTCCTATTATTGATATACAAGTCCTACAGTATTGGTAAGCCCTCCATCTTTTCATATAAAATAACTGTTTCTATATTTTAAATAGAAATTGCTCTTAAATTCTTCTGGCCAGGTACTTTTTATATGGATAAATTTCTGACTACCTTATCAATATTTCTATCAGGAAATATTTTTAATAAGAGTTATCAGCTCTTATAAATTCAGATGGGTAGCATATTTCCTTGAAAACACTCCATTTCCTATAGATTTTGTTTCTTAGCATAGCAATGTACATATGGTGATTGACTAGCTTCAGAAAAAAATCCCAACATCTTGTCTATTTAATCTGATTTAAAATTGATCAGTCTGACTAAACATAAAATAGTTTCTTGGTTCTGTGATCACCACAGACAGAAGAATAAACATTTAATCATACCATATTAGTCTAGTCCAAAGTTGCAAAGTTATATAACCACCCTACAATAAATATATTTGGAGTGGGAATTTAATAATTAAAAGCAAATAAAAATAACACTTAAAATAATAATTTTTCAGAATTACTTTTTTGTAATACAGAGAAGAATATTAGGAAATATTTTGCAGAAGGACAAACACCTTGATTTTTCTTTTAAAGTGAGAAGTATATCTTTTTAACCAGTATTCTTATATTTAAACACTAGTAATACAAGTTCCACAGCTCTACATAACATCGACTTTTTCAGGTCTTGCTTTCTAAACTATAAGCATCTTAATGTCAAGAAATCCCAGTGCTTAGAAAGGTGTCTAGAGCAAAGCACAGAGGATAAAAATCAATTGAATGAATGAAAAAAAAAAAGCATAGAGATCACAAATACAAGTAGCATTTCTTCATTATTTTGCTAAGTCCTACTAAATACAAATAGCTTTGATAAAATAATCCATTCTCTCAAGTATTTTAAGAGACTAAATTTAAGACTAAATTTTTGGCCTTATTTTCATTACAAAAATACACATTTGAAGAAAACTTTTAACTTAAAATTTTGTTATTTCAAAACTCACTTGTAATTAACAAAATTTTGTTTATTTGGGAAGTACTAAGCAAACAGAAAATGTGATTTTTGCCAATTTAAGTGAGACATGATTTCACATACTCTAATACCCAAGATCTCTTTTAGCGATTGCATGTAGTAATTACTTTTGATCTTAAAAATCAATACATTTTACATGACCACAAAGAAATCACAAGTGTAAATAACTTGGATATGCATGTATGTAAGTGTATTGTCCATGCATTCCTCAAAAACAAAAATCGTACTTCATTCACCATTCTTATCCCCAGCCCTAGTACCTTGTCTGAAAAAATGGATGGGAAACCAGAAGTAAGGAAAATGTAGGAAAGGAGGGCAAACAGCAGAAACACAAGAAGATAACACGTAGCAGTGTCTGGCCCATAGTAAATAATAAATATTTAATGCATGGAAAATAAATGAATTTTTAAAAAGAAATGGGAAAAAAATAGGATGAAGTGAAAGGGTGGGTAGATGGGTATTTATTGTGAGAATTTTACTAACGAATAAAATGCATGACTTTTTATAATAGTGCCAGAAAAACGTTAAACTATTTTATTGTTCATGTTTTGCTTTTATAAAGACCTATGAAAGAAAACACTTGGCAAGGAATTAAATGCTATTCCAGAAGGAAGTGTCTTAAAACACTTACAAAATAAAATTTTATGTTGTTTTAATTAAGACCAAGTAAAGATGTCATAAAGCTATTCTTTAGTGTCTCAAAGATAATCAGCAAGCTCAGAAATTTATGAAAACCTCAGGAACTCATGAGTAATGAGTTCTCAAAATTAAAAGAGAGATGTTTTGTTTATTTAAGTGGAACTTGGAAAGTACGTTTTATTCCCATGATTCCTTGGAAAGCATGTTTACCAACTTACAGTTCTTTCTTTAAATAGTATGTAAGCTGAATTACAATAGATTCGTGACAGGAAAGGGGTAGAGAAAGGATGCTCTAAAGTATAATTTTTGGTTTCTATTTATTGAAATGATACCTTGGCTCGTGGCCAATTCAAACATATTTTTGAATAAACAATTCCATAAAAAAAGTTAAATTTAAATGAGATTTAACTTGGGCATTAACTTGCTTTATGAGTTTCAATATGGCACAAATTACTCTTCTATGTTGTTCTTAAAGGTAGGGTAAACCCATTAAAAATATTTGGATACAGAAGGAAACTAGTCATTCTTGTCCACAAATGCACTAAGAATTTTGTTGATATAAATAATTTTTATGACATGTGACATAAATTTACATGTACTTTATGTCATATATATATTTGTATATATTCATGTATATTTATAACATATAAATTTAAGTGTCTTCAGGTATAAATGATTTTATCAGTTTGTTTTCATCATGCCCAATTGAAGGCATGAATTTCCTAATTTTTTTTTAACCAGTTCTATCCTCTCTAGGCCTAAACTCTTGCAGATTGGCAAACCCAATGGTTTTTCCTTTCTCAATCCACCAAGCCCTGTCAATTCTATCTCTGGCAACTCTCCAGCTCCTTCTCTCCATTCCAATTGCCTTAACTGAGGCATCCTCATCACTCTAAACATTACCACAAGCTCCAATCTTATCTCCCTAAACCCTATCAATTCACCCTTCACACGCAGCCTAAGTGGATTTTGAGAAAACAAGCTCTCATTAATACCTTCTTACCTAAAACTCTTGGTGGTTTCCTGCGGCCACAACTGGAAGAGGAGAACCTCCCAACCCTGGCTTACAAGGCCTTTTTCAATCCAGATATTAACCAACTTTCCAAGCTCATCTCCTGCCTCTTCTGTCCCATAAACCCACTTACAGCCATATTGTCAGCCTTCTGAACACTGCAAATCTTCTCATACCTACCTGCCTTGGAAGGCTCTTATTGCCCACTCCTATTTAGTAGACTTTTATTATTCAAGCTCCAAGTTCAACTCTTACTTTCTCTTTAAAATCCTATTAAATCCTCCCTCTGACCATCCCTGAATGAAGCTCTCCTTCCTCAAGTGGAAAATATCACATAGTATTATTTATTTTTATTATTATTTCTTTACTTGGTGCCGTATTCCACCCACTCTTCCACGACGCCTTGGAATGAAAGCATTTCAAGTTCAGAGACCAGGCCTTATTCATCTTTGTACCTTGAGGCTTAACAAAACGTGTAGTAAATAGGGGTGATTCCATAAACATCTGCTGTTGAGTACTTCTAACTCTTATTTATGTGTAACAGGGGGTGGGGAAATGAGAGTAACTCACAGTTACTATTCATACAAAACCACCAGCTCCTCCAAAATATCCAGGGGTAGATTAGCTCTGATTTTGTCAGGCACTCTCTTCCCCAATGGGCTAAATATTAAAACAGTGGCTTATGACAGCTGCTAGACAGAGAAAGGAAACGGAAGGAGAGGACTGAGTCTTGGAGCAAGACAAATGCAGAGGAGCTACAGAGGAAGGAAGCCTGGAGAGGACCAGGTCTACCTAATTTACCAATATCAGCTCCTGGAACCAAATCACTCCTCTCCTCCCAAACTTCACCCTCTCCAACAACAATCACCCACTGTCTAATTTCTGAACTTCCCTGAGGAGCAAAGACTTCCCTTCATTCTTACTGAACATCCTTTTAGTTAATGCAAAACTCTATCAGAGTCTCCCATAAATGAAAATGGTGAGTTGTTCTTCATCTTCCGAGCCCCCATTACTTTAAAAACAAAAATAAAAACCATGTCTCAATAACAAGGAGATCCAAGACAACATAAATAACAGGCACCGATTGAGAGGAGAGCAGGATTTACAATTTGCTTTCTTTCAAGTTGGAACTCATTACTTGGTGGGAGACTGAGATAGGTCAACCTCAGTAATGTGAGAAAGCTTTAATATAAAAATGTTGTACTAGATTCTCTTCTTGCTATGTCAAATTCACACACACACACACACACACACACACATTCTCATTGCCCATCTTAGTCCATTCAAGTTGCCATAACCAAATACCATGGACTGGATGGTTTAAGTAACACAGTCTCACAGCTCTGGAGGCTGGAATGTCCACAGTCAAGGTTCTGATGAGGTAGGTTCTTTCTACAACCTCTCTTCTTATCTTACACATCTCATAATGTGCTTACATGTCCTCTTCTTTGTGAGCACAGAGAGAGAGAAAGAGACAGTTATCCTTCTGGTGTCTTGTCTTACCAGGGCATTACTCCCACCTTAAGGGCCCCACCATCTTGACCTCATCCAACCCCAATTACCTCTCAAGGCACCCTCTTTAAATACCATCACATTGAGGTTTAAGGTTTCAAAAGGGACTGAACACAAATATTCAGTCCATCACAGCCCCAGATCTACAAAATAAATAGCATTTAATACCTTGCATGACTTGAACTCTAGGCATCATCTATTCTACACTGGGAAGCATTGTCACTGGTCATACAACTTCTTCAGTTTAGTTATATAATAAAAGGTTGACAATATCCACAGTTCTTTTTTATCTTCTATTGTCTTCCTTCCTATTGGTAGTTGGACTTGTCACACTACCACCAGCACAGAGGTTTTCTTCAAATTAAACAATACAACTCCTGATTTCTAGTCACCAGCATAGTCTATCTACCCCTATGTGTTCATGATTACCAGTATGTTGGTTGAACTAGTTCAAATGATGCCTCAGTGGCAATTTCTACCCTGGAAAGGACAAACCAAATATTTGTAAAAAACTCTCCAAGCAAATATATAAAAAGTCCACTGAGGTAGACAGGTGTCATTTTCTTTAGTGTCATACAAATGCATAGTACCCACAGATGTTAAAACACAAGGTGTCAAAACACTCTGACATGAAGCAAAATTGATTGTTACAGAGATTCTATAGGGATCATATTCTTATTAATATTTTAATGGAAGTTTTAAATTCCCTAAAGCAGAAAGGTGATTTTTGTTCAGTTTATTTTCAGAAAGGGGGAAAAAAAATTCTTAACTCTTGTAACCAGCTTAGAAGAGACAAAATGGAAGGAAAATTGGTGAAAACAGGGATGAACAGAAGTGCAGCCCTTTGAACTAAGCAGAAGAACAAATCCTATAGTACTGCAACATAAAAAGAAAAATCCATCATTGACAAAAGAGACTGTCTGAGGACACTGGTCTCCTTTGAAAGTCTGCAGAAGCAGTTCAGAATAACAATGATGGCCACTGCAATGACTACAATTTGTGCATTATAAATGGTATGTTTTTAATAAGTTCTTACATATCTCTTTGTTAGAAAGATCGTATTTCTCCCCAGGTCATTTTTCATGTTCTTCTCCCTGAACTTAGCCTTCTTTTTCTAGCAGAACAGCAATACCCATATTAATGGTGTAAAATGGATCTGAGTAAAAAAACAAATCGTGTAACATAGCTGTAATAGCTCTGTCCCTGTCAACTGAACTGCTATTGACCTTGGAGGGAAGGTTAGGTGTTACACCCTAAGGACACTCTTTCAAGCTGAAAAAATGCTG
Organism: Mustela erminea; assembly: GCF_009829155.1. Lineage (NCBI taxonomy): Eukaryota > Metazoa > Chordata > Mammalia > Carnivora > Mustelidae > Mustela > Mustela erminea. The sequence goes on along the minus strand of NC_045617.1, from coordinate 103,771,110 downwards.
ACTGTGGAGGTGACAACACGCTGAGGGAGACAGAAGGAATGACAGCTGTTTGTTTTACCAACATAGGTGCTAGGGAATTCACGGTTCAAATGGTAATGCCAGCCTCTCGGGGTACTCATGAGCCACAGAACAGCTTCTCCTTGACCACAAACCATCCCTATTATATAATGAGAGGAAACCATCTTTTTTTCCACAAGCTTTGCAACTAGAAGTGACTGTGACAGTTCTTCAACATATAATATATGTGTCCAAATGTGTGTTTTTCAGTGGAGTCCACTGTAAGCTTTATAGGTTTGTTCTATTGGAAATAATCATTATCCAAATCATTTCAGGATAAAATGGGGCAAAGCATTCCAAGTAGAGGTGACAGCAAGTGAGACACAGTTAGTGGGTTTTGTTTTTATATTTTTTAATTTTTTTATTTTTTTTTTTAGTTTTTATTTATTTATTTGTCCCAGACAGACAGAGAGAGAGCACAAGCAGGGGCAAAGGGAAAAGTAGGCTCTCTGCTGAGCAAGAAGCCTGATACGGGACTTGATCCCAGGAAACCGGGATCATGACCCGAGCCAAAAGCAGACACTTAACCCACTGAGACACCTAGGCGCCCCCACAGTTAGTGTTTAGAGTACCCAGGCCAATGGAAGCAGAGTGAGGCAGGGGAGATTTGCTAGAAAAAGCAGGCTTTGTGGCAGCAGTGGCCACAGTGCACCTTACTGGGTTTGATAGGTCATAAAATAGAGTGTAGAACTTAGTTCCAATTTGATGGAAAGACATCAAAAATCTTAACCAAAGGAGTAATAAAGTACATTTAAAATTCACTCTGGCTGCTATGTAAAGAACAGATCACAGAAAGGGAAGGGTAGAAAAAAAGCAAGAATAGAAACAGAGAAACTATTTGCTAGAAGGCAGGTAAGGTCATGGTAGCTCCTAGTTGTGGGCAATGATGGAGACGGTGGGGAGTGATTAGACTGAGTTTGTAATTTGTATGTGATTGTGAGGAAAAGGAAAAGGAGATATGAAAAAGAGTAAAGAGTATAAAACAATAAATCCTTTGTTACTCTTTCAAACATTGAAGATGTGAGATTAGGAGAGGCTTTGATTCTTGCATTTCTTTATAAATGTTTGCCTCTTCTTAAAGAAATATTAAGAAAAAATAAAGAAGAATTGTGCTATCTTAAGTTTAAAGGTAGTATACTTTAGTTCTATTCTTCTAAAATTCGGGGTATTCATTTTTTCATTTATTTCATAGTTATTTATTGGCCACTTCCTTATTGTACGTAGAATGCCATGTTAATAATAGAAATTCAAAGATAGGTAAGATACAGTACAGTTCAGCAACAGTGTCAAAACCACAAAATTGTTATACAGCTCAAAAGTAGAAGCACACATAAACTCTTAAGTACCACTTCCTGGAAGTATCTACCACCTCCAGGTCACATTGTATCCCCCAAATACGTATTTTTTTTTTTATGCAATCAATCTATATACATTGTAGTAAGGGACCAAAATATGTGAACGATGGGGTTAGGTTTGGTGTGATCTCACAGTTGGTATGAGAAAGAAACAATTATGGGGCCTCAGGGAAGGTGTGGTCAGCTCCATTCCAACAGCCAGGGAGGTATGTCTTTAAAGAATCCACTATTTTTCTAACAAGCCTTCAGTGTCTTCTTTAAAACTGAGGTAATAACACCCACCAAATACCTCCAGAGGGTGTTCAATGGATCATCTCATCTTTTCTATTTCTATAAGATCATCCTACAATATTCCAATTACAGAATTTACATAATTTATCTCCTCTCATAAATCTCAATAATCATTCCTTCTATTATTATGTCATAGCTTGACTCTTCCACTTAAAGAAAGTTTTAAAAGGGGAAGATTAAAGTTTGAGCCTTGTGCATTTCCACATTAGTTATCTTTGCCCATGTACATTTTAATTCTGTATTGGAGTTCCAATATTATATATCTTTTGTGTTATTAGATTTCAAGTTCCTCAAGGCAGGACTTTGATTAATTAAAATATAGCTATGGTACCTATATCTAGAAGGCTTAATATATATTAAATAATAATCATTTCAAGATCAGAACAAATTAAAGGAAAATCCAAACTATTAACATTGTACCTTAGGATAAATTCTCTATGTAAACAGAAATATTGCACTTACCTATCTCCTTATGTGCATCTTAAAAATATTACCATATTCTTCTCCAAAAACCAGATGTTTAAAAAATTAGTTTTTGGAGACCTCCACTTCTAAGCAAGATGAAGTAATGCCCTGCCTGAAACAATCTAAAACAAAAGCAGATAAAATAAAGGAAGTCAAGTTTTAAGACACTGCATGAGGAATGAAGAGCTGTGGCCCCTGAGAGCAGGAAACAAATGAAGAGAGCCCTACACTTGCCCAGCTTACTACTTGAAGGAGTTTCCAGGCCTGGGCACAGGAAGGAGGAACCTAAGCAGAGCCCGATGATCTCTCAGAGTTGAGGAGAAATGGTTAAGATTCCAGGGAGACTGAAGAGGCCAGAGCTCATAAGAAAATATCAGAAAGGAGAGAGCTCCATGAAGAGAGAAATCCAAAAAACTCAAGTCGTTCTTGAGTATTTAGCTGAGTACTGATCAGCACTCCGTATGTGGGAAACTACCCAAATCTAGGGAAAGAACCATCTGAAATAATTAAAGGGAACAATGCCAGGTGTTTGCCCAGAACTGGAAGGAGGGCCTATTCACAGCAGCCAGACTTCAAAATGTCATAATGCATGAGGCATTTGGTAGAATATTCAGGAGGTCTTGCCTCAGTGGTGGGGAATAATTAGTCCTAGACTGATCATTACCCCCAATCCACCTGACAAACCATAAAAATAAGATGAAAGGATCAAATTAATTCTAAACCGATTAACTGTATCCTAGAACAAAGCTCAAGAAGACTTACAGAAACATAAAATTATCCAACACTTAACATGATAAAATTCACAATGGCTGACATCCAATCCAAGAATATCAGTCATGCAAAGAAGCAGGGAGGTACAACGCATAATGAGGAGAATCAATAGAGTCAGAACTGACACAGATGTTAGAATTATTAAGACAGCAACATTGGAACGGTTGTTGTAACTATTCCATATGTTCCGAAAGTTAAATATAGACATTGAAAATCCAAAATAAGATCCTTGTCTGGGCGCCTGAGTTGCTCAGGCTGTTAAGCATCCAACTCTTGATTTCAGCACAGGTCATGATCTCATGGTCTTGAGATCAAGCCCCACATCTGGCTCTGTGCTCAGCACGGAGTCTGCTTGAGATTTTCTTTCTCCTTCTCTTTCAGCCCCTCCCTGCACTTGCACACATTCTCCCTCTAAATAAATACATTTTTAAAATCTTTGAAAAAATCCACATCAAACTTCCAAAGGTGAAAACTACAATGCTGGAGTTGAAAAATAAACAGGGTGGGATTAAAAGCAGATTATATTGCAGAAGAAAAGGTCATTCAACTTAGAGATACAATACAAAATGAAATACACATAGGAAAAAAATTTTTAAATAAAAAGTGAGTCTGTGATTTCAGACAATTTCAAGTGACCTAATATTTGTATAATTGGAGTTCCCAAACAACAGAATAGTAAGGGGAAAACAGAAAATATATTTGAAGAAATTATGGCTGAAATTTTCCACATTTGATGACAATTAGACCCACAGATTCAGAATCTTGACAAACTTTAAGCACAAAAAACTTGGGGAAAAAAACTACAGTAAGGTATATCATAATCAAATTGCTCAAAACCAATGTTAAAGAGGGAGCCTTAAAAGCAGCTAAAAGAAAAAAATACACATTACTTATAGGGGAACAAAAATAAGGAAAATAGCACAATTCTCTTCTTTGAAAGAGACAAGGAAATTCAAGTAAAAACCACAAACTAGGAGTAATTAGTAAAGCCAAGCTCTGATACAGAACTTGTATCTATATTACATTGAAAAGATAACCCTTAAAACTTAATAATAAGAAAACAAACAACTCTATTTTAAAATGGTAAAAGATTTTAACAGACACATCACCAAAAAAAAATACACAGATGACAAGTAAGTACATGCAAGGATGTTCGATATCATTAGTCACAGGTAAAGGCAGGCTAAAATGACTACTGTATACCACCACTCACCTATGAGAATGTCTAAAATTAAAAAGTCAGGCGGCACCTGGGTGGCTTAGTTGGTTAGGCATCCGTCTTTAGCTGAGGTCATGTCCCAGGGTCCTGGGATTGAGCCCTGCATAGGGCTCTCTGCTCAGCAAAGAAACTGCCTCTCCATCTCCCTCTGCATCTCCCACTGTTTGTGCTTTCTCTCTCTCTCTCTCTCTCTCTCAAATAAATAAATAAAAGCTTCTAAAAATTAAATTAAATTAAAAAGATTGGCCATGCCAAGTCTTTGCTTGTAAGCATGTAAAGGAACTGGAAGTCTCTATTACCATGCTACTAGTGCTAATATGAAATGGTAGAGCATTTTGGAAATAGTCTGGTACTTTATTAAAAAGTTAAATATACATACACCACATAGTTCAGCCATTTTACTCCTAGGTATTTTCCCAAGAGAAAAGAAAGCATATGTTCATACAAAGACTCATACATAAATGTTCATATCAGCTTTGTTTGCAATTGCAGGAGCCAGATACAACCAAATTTCCATTAACAGGTGAATAGGTAAACAAATTTTTGTACACCCATACAAGAGAATACTACTCAGGAGTAAGAAAGAATTGGAATATCGATAAATGCGACAACATAGATGGTTTTCAAATAGTTATTCTGAGTGAAAGAAGACAATAGATTACATTTATGTAAGCCTTAGAAAATACTAATTTATCTATAGTGACAGTACAGCATAGTGGTTATCTGGGAACTGAGGTCTGGCAGGAACGGAGGGAGGATTTCAAGGGTGCATAAGGAAATTCTTAGAGGTAATGGAAATGTTCACTTTTTTTGCATTGATACTTTTACTGGTGTATGAAATGTCTGCCAAAACATACATTACAGATAGACGATATGTGCAGGTTATTGCATATCCCTTATACCTCCAAAAAGCTGTGGACATTTAAATATAAAAATAAAAGAAAATGAGATTTTTAAAATAGATATTTTTTCTGAGCAGTTTTGGGTTCATAGTGATATGAAGCAGAAAGCACAGAGATTTCTCATATACTCCCTGCTCCAACATGCACAACCTCCCTCATTATCAACATTCCCCACCAGAATGGTACATTCATTACAATCAATGAACCTACACCCACTCATTATAATCATCCAACACTCTAGTTTACATTACTTTTCATGACTGGCATTATACATCGTATGGGTTTACACAAATGTGTGATGACAAGCATCCGTCATCATGGGATCACACAAAATAGCTTCACTGTCCAAAAAACTACCTTGAAAATGAGTTTCTTATTTAACTGCTCTTAATACTTTAATTTTTAATGTGTATTGTATGTGATAATGTTATAAACTAACATTTTTATCTTTTTTATTAACTCAACTGCCTTTTAGAAAATGACTGAGTGATCAAAGAATATATATCCTGGGAGACTTGGAAATTCATTTTTAAATGATATACGATTAAGCACATTTATGTGAAACTTTATTGCAAGAGTTCAGGAGTTCATGTTTCTTTTTAAGAATTCTGGCATTGCTTGGTTGATCTCCTGCATGCTTTGGGCTTTTTGACTCATTCTTGATGCGAAAGATTTCATACTGAGACTCCCTGGTGGACACAATAATGAAGGTTGTTTAGTTGATTTTTTTTTTCAAACTTTACCACCGCACTGACCCCCAAGTATTAAATCTCAGCATGAAGACGTTTCTAAGTTACATTTATACAACATAGTCATCCATAACACTTCAGGGATTTTATATAATAGTGTCAAGGTTATCTTCTCTTAGCCACTGCAGTTTTTCATAATCACTGGGCCCTAACATTATGGCTATTGCTTATAAAAACAGTTTTAAAGGATTTTTCTTATCAAGGTTATGTCCAACATGAATATAAGTGCAAATCTTCCTGTGCCATTATAAAATAAAAATCCTTTATTACCTCATTTTTCCCTGACTAGTTGGATGTATACACACGATGTGTTTGATGGTTTGTGTAATTTTTTTAAATATCATGTTTATCGATATGAGAATTTCAGAAAAAATATTTTAGAGAAAAAAATGTTCCTCTGATCTTTAGGTTACTTTGATCAATATATTACTAAATTAATTAAATATTAGATTTCATCATGCTATTATATATGTTAAACAATGATTCTTCATAATCCTCCACCTAATGGAAAGGAAATGAAGGTATTATCTAACAAACATCACATAGCAAATTTATAAGCACAAACCACAGTAAAATCAGAGGATCCTAGGCTAACACTCAAAAATAGAAAATCACATGTTACATGATACATTTGATTTCTGGTTAGAAATAAGACAACACCTTTTCAGGAAAACTGAAAATTGTTTTTGATGTCCTTGTTTCAGTGTTCTTGTAATGGCATCATTTTCAAAGTTTGGGTACAGGTCATAAAAGGTAAATAATACGTGCTTTCTATTCTTTGAGGGGGGAGGGGAAACTTTACAAATTTTGGTATGATTAGAGTTGCAGTAGCAGAGGATCCAATGTGGAAGGTCATCTTAGTGACATTGTTTATTTTACTTGCAAAGTAATGTATTTTATGCATTTAGATTTTATCCAACAAGCCAAAGAATGGATTTCCACAGAAAACTCTTATTTTGCATGTCAGTGAAACGATTTATTGTTTTCCAAATATGTGGGCTTAGCACATCTAAATATTTTTAAAAAGGGAGTCTAAAGAAGTCTGGGTTAAGGTTAATTAAGAAGCAGCACAATGATTTGGGGTCACTCTTTTATTCAGATCCAATTATGTACCAAAGCCTCAATGTCTTTAAGCATTATACTAGAATATACTGCTTGATGTTGGTGTTCCTGGTGGTAAAAACTGGGTTCCTAAATATGGCCTGAAAGTAGGAGACTATCAAATGGCATAAGGTACAAGGAAAGTTAGATAAATTTTATTGCATAAGAAATCTAAAAGTCAAAAATCACTACCAAAATTTACCTATAAATTTGCTTATCAGGCTGTTTAACTGACAGCGATGTGTAGGACACTTTATAAGGAAAGATACTAAAGGTTTTTGAAAGAAGAGGTTTTCTCAGGTTGCTGGAAATTCTGTGATCCCTGAAAGTTAAAGGCTAGAGCAGGAAATACCTGGGAAATGGACATCTTCATAAGAAGAAAACTTGGGAACTGCAACTAAGGAAATAAGTTTAATGCCTGATTTTACTAGCCACTGTTTAATACTAACAATGTTTTTAACACTAGGAGCTACTATGTACCTAGGGTCCAGGAGGGCAGAGATTAAACAAATTCTAGTATCAGAAAAGGAATGTCAGGAAGATCTTCAGGTCTTTGAGAAAGCTGAGATGAAAACACTCCGTACATGTTCAGTCTTCACGGACAGTTAAAAACTTTCGATAATTTGCGATTCACTTACAATAAAGAAACACAAATTATAACTAATATGAGAAACCATGACACCATAGGTTATTTCAACTTGGAAAAAAATAAAGTTTGATGTTTTTAGTACATTGCTGATAGAAGTATAAATTTCTGCAACTTTGGGGGAAAGCGATTTGGCAATACATGTCAAAATTACAAGTGCCCATACCTTTTCACACAGCAATTCCACTTCTGGTAATTTTTCCTATAAGTATCCTCACAAGTGTGCAAAATGACTTATTCATTTAATAAGTAGTAGTAAGCACCAGCTGCATGTAAACTTCCATTCTAGGCACTGGGGATAGAGCAGCAAATAGAGGAGAGTCTCATGAAGCTAATGTTGGTTGGGGAGATAGGCTGTAAAAAAATAAACATAGATTAGGTCAAGCAGGGAGGGGCATGAAGGAAAAATTGGGTAAAAAGGGTAGGAAGTAATGAGGGAAGGTTGTTATTTTATATAAGGTAAGTAAGGAGGTGACATTTAAATAGAGATCTGAACGAAATGAGTGGTCTAGATACCTATGGGGAGAGTGTTCTAAACACACATCCTCACTTGGTGGCCTGGGTGGCTCAGCCTCCAATTCCAGATTTTGGCTCAGGTTATAATCTCAGGGCTGTGAGATTGAGCCCCATGTCAAGCCCCACAGCCAGCCCTGTGCTCAGCTGGGAGTCTGCTGAAGATTCTCTCTCTCCCTCTGCCCTGCCTCTGTGTACACAAGCACACATATGCATGCACTCTCCCTCTCACAAATAAATAAATAAATCTTTAAATAAATAAATACACAGCATCATTTGTTAAAAAAAAAAAAAGGAAAACAACCTAAATATCATCAACAGGGGATTGATTCAATGAGTTAGATATAGATATCGTATGTAATGTATGTTTTATCTATATCTATATAGAAACATAGAGAAAAAATGATTGAGAGATTATGATGACTAGGTACTGACTTATTTTTCGCTGAATCTCTGTTTCGTACCTTTCAAAGTGTGTACCACATGCACGTACTTGGTTTCATATATAAAACATCATGTGGCATGGTTTATGTTAAATGTCTAAATTTGACTAAGGTAAAAATATTTATCCTGCTTAAAATATTTCTGGGAGTTCTGGGAATCCCAGATGGTAATATTCTATGACGTGAAATACCTAGAGAAATTCATACACAAATATATGTCGCATGTGTTACACTAAGAATATTTCTGGACTTTCTGATAAAGACAGGCTCTCAGCAAGAAGGGAAAAATGTGTACCTTCAGAAAGAGCAGTTCAAACCACACATCATCATCTATGTCACTAAACAGGACTGAATCTCACAGATCCATAGCATCTTGTCAAATTTCTTAAGAATTCATACTACCACTCTCCTGCATGGAAAACATTCTGTATATTTTGCCTGTTCTGTATTGGAATGAAAAATTGTCAAAAAGCAAAGGCCTAAAACTGAAGACAAATTCCAGCCAAAAAACTAGGACAACAAATCAGAACAAATACACTAGCACTGAACTGGGGCGGGGGGGGATCCTCACAAAAACCAGTGCTAAAGTAAACTCAATACATTCAATATCCCTGTCTTCATCTTGATTTTTTGGAAAAATATGAACTTATTGGAAAGCCCTAGATTTGCCATAGATGGATAGTTATAGAAAGAGACATAGCTTTAATTATAGGAAAAATTCCAGTATTTAACTGATAAAGCTTGCCTGTGTTGACTTACTCTTATCGGGCAGGCACACCACATCCTGACGGCTGTAATCACTGTCCCCAGTTGATGTCATCAGCCACTCAGGTGTGAGGATGGCAATGTGAGCAGAGGCTGTGCCGGGAGAGGTGCCAGCAGGCACAGTAAATGGACCATGGTGGCTACACACCAATGCATCTGGACGGTCCCCAGTGCCCTTCACCAGTACCTTGCTGCCTCCTTCCCCACTGCCAATAACCTCCAGCTTGAAAAGACTTTGTATTGAACTGCTGTGGTAAGCAGAATTTCTGGGATTTTAACTCATTTTACTTAATTATTTTCAAGTCTGTAGTAAATAATTATAAAAAGTACAGATGATTTTGAGGCTAGGGTGGTTGTGATTTGGGGGTGGGGGGAGAGGTATCATTTTCCCAAAGTATGTTTTTGCAGTTTGGGATAGCCCTGTCTCCTAAGCTATTCCTTTGTGGTGTTCGACTGTGCTCAACAGTTATATTAAATTTGGACTCAGGAGACACGTGTTTAGAGACAAGTTCAGAATTTTCTGCCTTTACAACATTTCTGGTTTTGTTATATACATGGTCATCCTTTTCCGTGTTTTAGCAAGCAAAACTGTATCTTCAAGTAATCAATAGGAGACATACATAGTAACCTTTCATGGGGTACTCCCTTAATTGACAAGAGTGTTCATGGTATTGGTCTGCTCCTTTTTGCAGAATTTTCTCATCTCAAGCCCCATTGGAAAAAAAAACACCAAAATCAGTCTGAGATATTTCAAAACCATGTCCTTTCTGTTTCTCAGAGCTCAAAGTATAGTTGCATCATACTATTTTCTCTAGCCTGGTAACCACAGAACATAGCCAAGCCAGTGATGTGTTCTAGTACAGATCAAATCCCAAATCCTTTCCAGATGTCAGAGAAATCAATGAATCATGAATGATGTGTATGGCTGTTGACTTGTACATTAATAAATACTGCTTCATAATAACAGTAATTGAAACTGCTACCATAGTTTTATTTTGGTGTATTACTTCACAAACATATAACAACACAGGATTTGCATGTGAAAAGAGAAAGGGGTAAGAGACAAACTGACAGTGATGGTGGGGAGTGTGGCTCAGAAGCAAACAGATGAAGCTTTAAAAGGCTCTAAAAACATCCCTTTGCCATCCTGACAGTTTCAGCGATGATATCACTATTATGTTGAATATTCTCACTCTCCAGATTCCTTCCCCGTCTGTACTACACAGCCACCACATCTGTGCACGAGGGACTAAAGATAAGAGGAGCCCTCTTCTTGCTCATCGCTCCTGGAAATGACACCACAGAGAACAGATCTAGCTAGACGGTAGGAGCATCATTGCATCTACAGAGTCCCACAGACTGTTTCAGGATTTAGAAGCCTGTGCTGTTCTGGGCCTTTTTGTTTCCTGCACAGATGTAGGTACACATGGTGAATAACAATAATCCCCACATTGTAAAACTGAAGTTGTAGCTTTTTTTCAGACTGCATTCTGCACAAATCTGTTTCTAAGGCAATTGAAGTTTTATATCTTAAAACTCAAGAACACATAGTAGAAGCTCTTTGAGGGAGATCTGATCTTGAGCGCAAACTTTGAGGTCCTAAAAAATGATGCAGGGTATTTATCAATGAAAGTTTATTGGATAAAATTGGAATATATTTGTGGTAAGATCTAAGCATGCTCTCTGTTTATATCAAAGAATTTGTATTGATGAAACAGGAAAGGACAATTGAAGAAAAAAGGAAGTGAACTCCTAATGACAATGACTGTGCCTACTGGTAAGATAATTAGCCGAGTAACTAAAGGGACTACCATGAATGTGACTGCTCTGGACAAAAACACCAGACACGACAGACACAACGGCTTTCACAATTAGCTGTTAAGTGTGTGCAAGGAATGCAGTGAAAAGTAAGTTTACTATTTCCAAATAGAGCACAGGAAATTGTGACCATATACACACCAGCCTGCCTTTACCAATCAGAAACAACATGAGACCAGGTACAGAAAAAGAAAAGTACAGGGACCTGGGTCGGAACATAGTTTACACAGGCCCATCATCACTTAAAATCAATTTATTTCTCTGTGACAAAAAGAGCTCTTTAGATTTTTTTTTTTTTTAAATACTCTGAATTCCAACAGAACAGTGGTATCTGGGGATGTGGGTGAAAGAACCAGGAGAATCTTACCTTATTAGTATATCATTATCTCATATATATATATACACATATATAATATGATACACACACACACACACACACATACATATATATACTCTTCTGGGTTGTGACACCTGGTTTGTGCCAGAAAAAAACAAAAATAATTTAAGAGTATCAAAAAATTAAATGGCAAGTACTTTACCTTTCACTTTCTGAGAGGATAAGTTTGACTTTCAAAATAAGATGTAGCTGCTCTGACTATCTCACGGAAGGCCATTATGACTTCAAGAATTTTCTGAACAGAGGAGCAGAAGAAAAGCATTCACAGAGCCAGATGAGCTTTCTTGTCCTCCTTGCCCCACCCCCACCACATTCTCTGGGCTTCTCACTTTCCCATCCGTGGGAAGTTTTCATTGATTTGTCATTGAGTGCTCCCTAGAGTCCCATGAAAGCATGGAAAATGTGACCATATGTTTCAGCCGTGCCCTTGGCCGTGGGGCTGCTGACACCTTCATTGTCCAGCCTTCAAGATTCTCTAGTACATTTTATGTCTTAGAGACAGAAGTTATTTTAAAGTGATTGACTGAAGCAGAGCTTCTGGAATTAGAACAGGTGTGATTTGCGTACACATCTGTTTGGTCATAAAATATTGGCAAGTAAGTGGGATATCCAGGCTCGCAGCTGCTTTCAAAAAGCTGCACGCGGCAGTTAATACCCTTCTAAGACAGCGAGAGTAGGGAATGAAATATTCTCTCACTGCAGACAACAAAAATTAAATTATCTATGTTTGGCTTCCAATTTATCCTGTATTTCTGAATTTTTAATAAAATTAAGTCATCTAAATTCATCGATTCTAATTTATCCTTTTCTTTTAAAATGCCCCTTTTTGTTTTCTTGTGGAACCCATAGGCAGAGATGTAAATATTTAACAAATAAACAATTCGAATCACACGTAAACATTCCTATTTGCTTCCATCATTCTCTTAGAATAGAACTCTGAGGAATAAATATAGTATTTCTTCTTAATAGGGAAGAGTATCCAGAGAACACACACATGAGACCAGGGAGACCATTCCACTGATATTTGTCTCATCTTTCCTCTGTTGAAAAGATATATATTAATAAATATTGACCAATTTTGACATGGACATTTCCAGGAATATTTAATTAATGTATTTTAGATAGTGAGAACTTTGGATTTTAGTAGGAGTATATTAACACACGTTCAGAGAAAATAAATTTTAGCTCTGCTTCTGTAATTCCCCTTACACATTTATACACAAATATTTTCTCAGGCCAGGAAACAAACTACCAAAGGAAAAATCACCCTGACTTTCACACCAAAATGTAAGCTCTCCTCTCCACAAGGCTGGTATTTCCATTGAGAGAGAGGTTGCTTATGGCAAGATTTAATATTATTAGAAAATTTTGCCTTGGAGGTTATTTTCATCTGTTTGGCACCTCCAAGGGAACGTGATACATAAGTCATGTGATTTTAAGTAGCTTAAGGCAAAGAAAAATACCTAGCTATCACTAGATTTCTCAAATGCTGTTCTTTCCTTAGACCACTATAAATGTTTGTTCCCCAACTGTGGGCCACCTCCCCAGTGGCCATCAAGGCCCTTGTTAAGGGCTGCCTTGGTGGCTCAGTTAAGTGTCCAACTCTGGATTTCTGCTCAGGTCTTGATCTCAGGGTTGTGAGTTCAAGCCACACAATGGGCTCCATACTGGGCATGGAGCCTACTTAAAAAAAAAAAAAAAAAAAAGACCTTCATTGAAATTACCAGGGGTTTCACATGTAATTCCCTACCAGTTATGAGACATATATAAAGAACTGATCATGGTGTCACATGTAAGTTAAGCCTAGCAGATGGTATGGGCCAATGCCCAAACAGATCTACTGAAAAACAAGGCCCTTCAGTCATCTCTCAAGGCTAAACTAACATGGTTGCCCAAGAGGAGAGGAGGCTTTTGGAGCTCACAGATGAGAAGGCAGGAATGCGAGGCTGGAGAGAAGGTGATCTGCTCACATGCCCACCTAGGGCCTCACATGCCCACCTAGGGCCTCACACAGGATGAGAACCAAGAACCATCTGAAGACCACCGTCAGTAACTAAGAATTTCCATGTGCACATGTTCTACTATCACGCTAAATACAGCAGGTCCAAAATCATCTTCCTCACAAAAACTAAATGCAGACAATATTTTTATCTAGTGTCTCTGCTTCCAGTTTCTTTTTCCTCAATCTTTCAGTTATCCCAGTACATCTTCAATTTCCATAAAATATTCTTTCCTCAAGTTCTCTCACTGCTAAGCATCCTCTAAGGATTCCTGTTGCCTTCTGGGTAAGATACATGATCTTTCTAGCTAGGATGCTCTGTAATCGATCTCTGCACTACCTACTTCTGACTTCTCCCCCAAGACCTGTACTCCATTCTAGAGTACTTATGATTTCATTCTTTTGACAACATGTCAAGCTTAGTCTCCATTCTAAGATTTTTCCTGAAGTTCCTTTCACATAGAATGCTTTTCCCCTCCTTTCTAGCCAATTCCTGTCCATCTTTTACAAAGCAACTCTTTCAGCATAAACAAGGGAATATTTCTACACAATCCTGGCTATATTAACCCTCACCTACCTACAGGACTCATTTTGGCCACCCATTCTTATGTGTATGATACATATTTCTAATTACATTGGTTCTTCCTAGAGAACAGGTACTATTTCTTACATTTTTCCCTTAGCACTGAGCAGAGCAGGCCCTTAATAAATACTTATAGAAAAATGAACACATGAGTACAGTTTGATCTTACATGGAGTTAAGAGCTAAAAAGAGGTCAGGAGTCTAAGCCGAGTTAGACATGTAGGGTTCAACGTAGGGTTCAACATGATTCTTGTTGAAACCTACGTTACCATTGCCAAATGTCCATGTTAACTCCAAATCCTTAAATATATTGTAAGAGCCAGTTAAATGTAAAATGACTTCACAGAAAAATATGTGAAAACAGAAGTCTCATTGAAACACCAATTTCAATCTAACACATTTAAAACCAAGTTTCTCCTCCATATATCAGGATAATATTTCCTGGTATTATATATAGGAGGGAAATAATATTAAAGAATTGCACGTGACCAAAGTAAAAATCCTGGAAGGACAGCAGATGCATAAATTATTTTATCAAATGCATTTTCATGTCAAAAATTAAACCCTCTAATGTTTATGGGCAATAATTTCTAGTCAAGTCTTCATGATCTGTAAATATGAAAGTAAATAGGTCAGTGATACCTATAGAATATGAGCTATTTTAAACGTGTCAGTCATTTGAGAAATCAACTGGCAAAATAGTGCTTGATAAAAAAATAACCATGGGTTTAGTTCGTACAGGGTCCCTATCCTATGAGCATTCTTATTGAATCTTCTCAACAAATATGGAACTAGATACCCTGTTCCCCTTTTACACTTGAGCAAACTGAAGCCAGAGAGGCTAAGTAATGTGCCCAGTCACACAGCCAGTAGACGAAAAATCGGGCTATGCCCCTAGGAGTCCAGCTGCACGTTGGGAATAATCCATGTGTCAGTTTTCTTTGTGCAGGCACGTGCTATTAATAATGGTGTGTGACATCATGATCCATGATGATCCATGGTTGGAAGAGGAATCCTTGTTTAGTGCAGAGGAATAGATTTTGTGTATTTTCAAAATATTAAAATCCTGGCTAGAATCTGTTTTTAACACTCTTGCTTTATTGTTCTTTTCAGCATCATTCCTGCCTGATTCAACGAATCTAATGGACTTCCAATTCCTTCACCATTATATGAAGAACTCAGTTAACAAATAGAAAACATTCCTACTGATATTTTAATCCCTGCTGAAATGTGAGAGGAAAATAGCGGATATAAAAAGAAGAAAAACAAAATCCTCGAAAGGTCTGTTCTCTGTGATAAAGTGTAATACAATGAGCTTCCTCAAGCCAATAGCCTGGAAAGAAAATTTCAGCTATTCAAAGGACCATATTTGATGTTCAGTTTCTGTGTAAAGCTCACAAAAATCGTCTTGTACACATTAGAGTGTGACCTTAGGGAAGTTAATTTGTTTGTGGGTCTGTGTCTTCATCTGTCAAGGAAAGAGACAGATGGTTTCTACTTACATCATTTACTCCTTAATGGATATTTGTTTCTTACATTTGCTTTAATTTATAAAGAATTTGAAATAATTGCACAAGCTATAAGCATTCCTATAGTACCTAAATGATGATTTAATGAATTGACGGTGAATTTTGTCTTTTATTGCTTCCCCTTTTATTTTAAAAAACTGAAAAGCTATAAGAAATTGAAAAAAATAATTCAAAAAACATTAAATGTACTTCACCTAGATCCACCAGTTGTTAAAGTATTCCCCCATTTGCTTTTAGTTCCCTCCTAACTCTCTCTCTCATGGAGACAGATCCAGTTGTTTTGTTTTGTTTTGTTTTTAACATTTTAATAATTTTTTTTAAGATTTTATTTATTTATTTGACAGAGAGAGAGAGATCACAAATAGCAGAGAGGCAGGCAGAGAGAGAGGGGGAAACAGGCTCCCTGCTGAGCGCGACTCTATCCCAGGACCTTGAGATCATGACCTGAGCTGAAGGCAGAGGCTTAACCCGCTGAGCCACCCAGGTGCCTTGACACATCCAGTTTTTGACAAAACCATTCCAAAGATATTGTGACACTTCGCAACTAAGTACATCCCTTACGTCTCTTAAGAACAGGAAAATTCTCTTAAATAAACACACCATTATCATACCAAAGGAATTTAACATTGACACAATATTGTTTAATATACAATCCCCATTCAAATTTCTGGTTGTCTACAAAGGTGTCTTTTCTAAATGTGTTTTTAAATCCAAGATCCAATCAAGAATTTTGCATTTCATTTAGCTGTCATATCTTTTTACTTCCTTTTAACTTTGACGATATCCTGCCTTTTTGTTTGTTGTTCACGACACTGACATCTTTTGAAGAGTCTGGGACAATAAATCTTAGGAAGTGTCCCATAATCTGGATTTGTCTGATTGTTTCCTTGTCATATAAAATAAATTTGATAATCAATATGCTACAATCCTTTCCTATCACATTTCTTAAGATTTATTTATTTTAGAGAGAGAGAGAAAGTACAAGCAGGAGGGAGAGAGAATCTCAAGTAGACTCCACACTGAGCATGGAGTCAGAGGCAGGGCTCCATCCCAAGACCCTGAAGATCATGACCTGAGTAGAAACCAAGAGTCAGACAGTTAGCCGACTGCACCACCCAGGGGCCCTATTACTATCACTATTTTTTAAAAAATATTTTATTTAATTGTCAGAGAGAAAGAGAGTACACACAAAAAGGGGGAGCCACAGGCAGAGGGAGAAGCAGGCTCCTTGCTCAGCAGGGAGCCCGATCCTGGACTTGAGCCCAGGACCCCGGGGGCCACGACCTGAGCCCAAGACAGACTGAGCCACCCAAGTGTCCCACTATCACTATTTATTTTTGATGTTCCTACTGTTTCAAATTTTGCCAGTCAGGTGGTTATTCCTGTGTTCTTTGACATGTTCCCTCACTTTTTCAGCACTTTCTTGCACTCTGACACAAGATGTTCCAGGTTTATCTTACGCTCTCTCTCAGTGCAAGAGCTAGAATCCCCCAATACTCCAGAAAGTCTTGGTTCTGTTTAATGGGAGTGGTACTTAGAAATTACCATCTCAGTGTTTGCAATCTGCTGCTTCCATCTTGGTCCTGTCAGTGGACAGAGCTAGGAAAGTAAATCAACTAAATTATAAGTTGAGATGTACAAGCGCTTGGTGTTATATGCAAGGGATGAGATTCGCTGAACTCTACCTCAGAAACTAATAATACACTATATGAATAATTGAATTGAATTGAATTGAATTGAAATAAAATAAAAATAAATAAAATCATAAGTTCACTAAAAGAGGTGATCTGTTTGGGGTTTATGATGATACATGTTTTGGATATGAACTCTATTTTCTCCTTTTTCAAGATTATCCTATTGTTCCAACACCATTTATTTAAAAGTCCATCTCTTCCACAGTATTTTAATATACAACCTTATCATATACTTACTTTCTATATTTACTTGGGTCTAATTTCTGTACATACCTGGGTCTGTTTTTGACCCAATGGTCTATCTACTTATGTGCCAGTATCTGTATTCTTTATTTTGTTGTGATAAGAACACTTCACATGAAATCTAATCTCTTAAATGTTTAAGTGTATAATGCTTTGTTGTTGACTATAGGTACAATGTTGCCAATTAGATCTCTAGAACTTATTCATCTTGCTTAACTAGAAATTTATGCCTGCTGATTAGTAACTGCTCATTGCCTTCTCCTTCAGGCCCCAGGCAACCACCATTTCGGTCTTCAAGCCCATGAATTTGATTATTTTAGATACCTTATATCTGGAGAATCATGCAGTATTTGTCTTTCTGTGACTGCAGATTTCACTTAGAATAATGTCCAACAGGTTCATTCATATTGTTGCATAGTACTGCAGGATTTCTGTCTTTTTTAAAGCTGAACAATATTCCATTATATGTGTATACTACACTTTATGCATCCATCTGTCATGTTCATTTAGGAAATTTTCACATCTTGGCTATTGTGACTAGTGCTACAGTGGACATAAGAGTGCTAATATCTCTTGAAGATCTGGATTTCAATTCTTTTGGATAAATACCCAGAAGTAAGATTGTTGGATCATAGGGTAGTTCTATTTTTAACTTCTTGAGGAAGCCCCATGCTGTTTTCCACAGCAATTGCACGATTTGCATTCCCACTAACAACATAAAAGCAACCCAGTTTTTCCACATCCCTGCTTTTTTTGCTTTTTTTTTTTTTTTTTTTTTTTGGATACTAAAAAAAAAAACATTCTGACAGGTGTGAGTCCCAGTATCATATTCTCTTAATATAGGAGCTTTAAATATGTTGTAATATAAATTCACTAATTCTCTCCTCACTGCTCTTATTTTGTAGGATTTGGAGCACATATTTACTTTTCCACATAACTATTTTTATGTGTTATTTTTAAATAATTTCAAATTTATACAAAAGTTGCTGAAATAATACAATGTCCCACATATACCACAGCTATAACAAAAATGATGTGTGCCTCACAGTAGCTGTTTCAAACTTTAGCATACTTCAGTGGCTCTGAGCTGTAGGGGTTTTTCTAAATGACAGCTTCTTCAGATTTGGATTGAGTTATCAGATGAATATCATAGTCTTTGGTGTTTTTGCTTTAATTTTTAGGTGAATCTAAAAAAATGTTAACATTAAGAATTTGATATATCAGTTTTAAAGACAACTAATTTTAAATATGGTCAGACCACATAAACAGAAAAATTATTTCCATCTTTGCACATTACCCTTCAATTTTTGTCCATGTGCTTCTATAACCTCTAACTTGAGTTGTTTTTCACTAATCATATCAAAATCTTTCTCCAGGTTTATGTATCATCTACCTAATTGTCATTTTTGGAAGACTAAAAAAATATTTTGAATTGTGTCAGCATTTATTACATTACCACAGGAAAAGTTTAGCTTCATGTTGTGTACCCCACAACATTATCTCCTCACACTGTGGCAAAGGTAGCTATTATTCTAAATCTGAGTCTATCATCTCCATATCCTTCTTCCTTTTCTTTCTTTTTTCTTTCTGTCTTTTCTTTCTTTCTTTCACTACAAATATAGAAATATATGTGTTGTTAAAGCAATATTCAGTATTGTTTTGCATGCTTTAAAACTTTATAGGAATGGTATCACATGGTATGTATTCCTTTACAACTTGCACTTTTCATTCAAAATTATATTGTAAGAATTACCTGGCTGAATATGTATTTATTTAGTTCCTTAATTTTCACTGCTATGTATCATTCTACTTTTTGATTACACCATAATTTATTTTACATTTAAATTGTTTTCTTATTTTACATTTAAATTGTTTTTAATTTTTACTATTACAAATATCAAATATTATCATTCTTGCAAATACATCTTTGTATGCATGTGTGGAAGCTACTCTAAGGTATGAATGTAACAATGGATTATTGATCCATTGAATTTTTTTTAATATTTTATTTATTTATTTGACAGAGATCACAAGTAGGCAGAGAGGCGGGGGGGGGGGGGTGGTGGGGTGTGGAGGGAGGGAAGCAGGCTCCCTGCTGAGCAGAGAGCCCGATGCAGGACTCGATCCCAGGACCCTGAGATCATGACCTGAGCTGAAGGCAGAGGCTTTAACCCACTGAGCCACCCAGGTGCCCCTGATCCATTGAATTCTGTATATTAAAGTTGTCTATTTTTTGCTATATTACCATCCAAAGTAGTTCCGTTTCATTCTCCCATCATAGGTCCTGAAATTCTAATAACAACTGCTATAATCTGAATGTTTGTATTCCCCCAAAATTCATGTGTTGAAGTGTGATAGTGTTAGTAGGTGAGGCCTTTGATAAATGCTTAAATCACAAGGGTGGAGTCCTCATGAATAGAATTAGCACCTTATAAAAGAGGCTCCCAAGAATCCCTAGTCCCATCTACAATATGAGGATATAAGAAGTCTTCTGTCTGGGAGAGGGCACTCCCCTGACAATGCTGGCACCCTGATCTTGGACTTCCCAGGCTCAAGAACTATAAACAATACATTTGGGTGTTTTTAAGCCACCCAGTCTGTGGTATTTTTTTTTTTTTTTAAGATTTTACGTATTTACTTGAGGAGAGAGGAAAAGAGAGAGAGAGAAAGAGAGCATAAGAGGGGAGAAGGTCAGAGGGAGAAGCCAGACTCCCTGTGGAGCTGTGAGCCTGATGTGGGACTCAATCCCAGGACTCCAGAATCATGACATGAGCCAAAGACAGTGGCCTAACCAACCCAGGCACCCTAGTCTGTGGTATTTTATCATAGCTGCCCAAATGGACTAAGACAATAGGTATCTTTTGACCTGTAATTTTTGCCTGACAGATACTTCATTTTGATTTTACATTGTAATTTCCTAATCACTAGCGAAAGTAAGCATTTTTTCATATATTAGCTATTTATGATTCTTCTTCCACAAATTTCATGTCTCTTTCCCATTTTTCTGTTGGATTGTTTTACTTTTTCTGATTAATATAAATATGAAGGAATTCTTTCACATTTTTTTTCTCCCAGATTCCAGTTTGAGACAGACAAGTATCTTTATTACCCCTCATTTCTATCAGGTGGAGATTTCTAGCATATTCTTAATTCTTCAGTATTTATTACAGTGATACCTCAATAGACATTTCTGTGGACATGTTAAATTGTGCCTATAAGAAATTATTTCTGTTGTATAAAATAAAGTGTGATAGAAGTAGACTCACTGCTTCAAAGGGTATGTGCATTTTCAGTTTGCTCACCAAAAATTTCCATAAATTTACATTTCCATGAACATTAGGTGACAGTGATTAGATTTCCATAGCCTTGAAAATACTAAATCTTATCAATCTTTATCAGACATTTATATTTCTTCTTCCTCTTCTGAATTGGCTATTGATATGCTTTGTTTTTTTTTCCATTGCACTGTATGTGCTTTGTTTTCCTATTAGAGGTGGTTTTAGAGGTGCCTGGGTGGCTCAGTCCTTAAGCATCTGCCTTCAACTCAGTTCATGATCCCAGAGTCCTAGGATTGAGCCCTGCAACAGGTTGCCTGTTCAGTGGAAGGCTTTCTTCTCTCTCTCCTACTCCCCCTGCTTGTACGCCCTCTCTCACTATGTCTCTCTCTGTCAAATAAATAAAAAAATTATTTTAATTAAAAAAAAAGAAAAATTGGTTTTATCATTCAGTATTGCTCCTCTTCTGTAATATGATTCAAATATTTTCTTCCAGTCTGTTTTGTCCTTCAGCTTCATTCATAATAAATACCCTTTTCAAACAGAAGTTGCAAATTTATGTCACTTCAAAAATGGCATTTTTACCTTTATTTTTTCATTCTCCCAAGATTATAGAAATACGCCGTATCACATACAGTGAAAGAAATTTCAGTACTGTGTAGATTTTAGAAACCCACTCAGAAACTATTTTTCTGTGGTATGAGGCAAATGTCAGTTTTTAAAAATCAATCACTCATTGCTCTAACATCATTTAATTGCTCATTTTCTACAGACTTGAAATTGTATGTGCACATACGTGTGTGTCTGTGTATGACCAAATTTTTTACTCCATCCAATCTATGTGGTTTTTCTTAAGCCAATACCATGCTGATTGATTACTGTGACTTTACAATATGTTTTGATATCTGGTGGGGTAAATCAAAAGAGGAACCTCCTTTCAAAACTCTCTTAGCTATTACTGTGCATGTCCAGTTGAATTTTGGAATCGTTATCTTGTCAAGGTCCTCCCAAAGGGATTTTATTTTCTCATATTCTATGTAGATACACACTTTCCTTAACCAAATTGAGTGCTTAAAGGATCCTTTATGATTCAATTAGAAGTCCTGAAAATTGAGTTCCAGGGAAGAAATAAAAAGTAATAACAACAAAAGCACCCATCACAATCACTTTTCTTTCAAATGCTTAATAAACATGATCTCATTTCTTCCTTTTAACAGCCCTGCTAGGAATGTTTTGTTAAACTCATTTTTAACAGAGAAGAAACTGAAGTTTAGGGAGCTTTATCTGGTGAGAGGCTACCAGCTGGAAAGGTGGTGAATGAGGCATTATCACGGAGTCTCAAACTAGAACATTTAACCCCTTTAGTTTCTCTTATCTCTAAAGCAGTGGTTCCCAAAGTGCTCCTCCTGGACCAGCAGCCTCAGAATGCCTGGGGAACTTGTTAGAAATGCAAATTCCCTGGCCCCACCCCAGATCTACTAAATCAGAAACTGGGGCGATCGAGTCTAGTAATCTGAGTTATAAAAGCCCTGCAGTTCTTCTGAAGCAGGAAGTTTGAGACCCACCCGTCTAGAATCTAAAGACTGAGAGTAATAAAAAGAGATACTATATAACAATAATAAGTTACAAGGTGTAATGACATATAACCAAAAACATTGTGTCGGGGGGCCAGCATGAGGGTTGGGGAACCCTAGAAAGAACAACACTTGTGGAAAGGAGCAAGAAGAAATGCTACAGACTTTCCAGTTTTTCTATTAAACGACTATTGAGTTGGTGATAACAACCATCTAGGCAGGGCTCAGAGGATAAAAAGTAAAACAAAAAGTGTCTAGCTAAATGGGTCTTACATACTTTTCAGATCAGAAAAACTGAAAAACCATTGAACTACAGCATATAAACATCTTAGATGGACCAACCCAGCTCTTTGAGATCCGTGCCTGAGAAATGCATTAGTAACTCTTTGCTAAGACCCAAATGCCTGCCCATATGAGTTTTTATATCCTTCAGGAGTTAGAGTATAGACAGGTCTGGGAATGGAATGAAAAAGTTGAGAAAAGCCCTAAGAAGAGAAAACACTGACAGGAAAAGAAAATTAGTGTAGACTGTTGAGAAAGACCAGTATAAAGCAGCAGCGCAGCTGGAAGACTAAGGAAGAAGGGTGGTGGCCAAGCAGAGGAGTGATGGCTGCCAAGGTGGACACTGGGGAGACTGGGCCAGTGGCAGCATCTGAGGTGATGAGGTGAGCCATATGCCCTGTGCTTTGGGGCTTTCCACAGCTGACTCTGATTAAAATGGGAGCACAAAAATAACTTTTTCATTATTATTTTCGAATTGGATACACTTACCGTTATTTGCAACAATATACTATCTGGCCAAATTTGCACTGAGTGAAATTAGTACATCGAACCCACTGGATTTGTCCATACAAAAGGACTTGGCGGGTTCAGGTGTTGAGCCTCTTTGTAAGAATTACCTATTAATTAAGCGATTAAAGATAATTAGCCTTTCAGTTGGGGATCCTGTCAGGATTAGGGATAAATTCTTGGAGACGACCAACTGTAAAAGGCACAGGCTTGGATTAAATACACTTAAAATGTTCCCTGAGTCCACAGTCCCTGTGCCTGCCTGGCTCAGAAAAATTCACACAAGATTTTCAAAATCACTCTATGAACAGGAAAACTGTTACTGTAGCATATCTTCACCGCCCTCTTGGAATTTAAAGCAGCATTTTCAAGGTTTATTATTTGTATTGGTTTTAATAGGATTCTTTTATGAACCAGTTTAATGAGGAGTATTCAATTATTGCTTCCTGAAAACACTGCTGTAATACCAGACTCCGTGCTGTGAGGCCTCGTTCAGTAAAAGTGTGTGTGATCTGAATGGAAAATAAAAGAACTATTAAATAGCCATCCTTTCCTTTACTACATCAAGGTTTCGGTCTGCCAAATGTGAATGAATGGTGGGTATATGCAAACATCCCATCTTTCTAGTGTGGTAAAGCCACCACATTAAAAAAGAAAATGTATTTAAATCTTAAAATCCACACACAATGTGACACTCGCCACCAAAAGGCTTTTTCAGAGTAAGACCTTCTCTATTTCCTTTGACAAATCAGAAAAGATTGGGCAGAGGTTTTCTAAACCTGTGGGATCATTAATTAGAGAGGGTGCCCCAGGCAAAGCTCAAGAATCCCAAAACAAACACGCATGTTTAATGTGGAACGCTCAATCAGGAGTTTTAAACTGGAGCCAGCAACTTGGAGCATGTGCCCCGAGGCATCGCTCAGAGACTCTGCAAAGAAATAAGAGTGATACTCCTGAAGAAAGAGACTCAAATTGTTAATCCACTTTTGATCACTAATCAGAAGCTTTTTGAATGCTTGACAAAACAAACCAGCATGCAACTTGAGTTGAAAGCATTGCTACTTTTATGCGTCCTTAATTACAGCTAGGAAAGCTCTCAAGAGCTCATGCACGTGGTAGATAATATTTCACTTTTAGGAATGATGACTGGGAATGTTCTAAACCAGCTTAGGAGGTTCTAGAGTGAAGCTATCATTGATACAATGGTTGGGGCAGGGAGAAGACATTTATCTTGACCAGATCAAGACCCTCTCCATTCTGCCCTGATTACCAAGGTATAATACTCAAGCTTTGAACTTGTATGTAGATGGAAGAGTATTAACTCCTTGTCATCCAAACGTTTGTTACTTGATACCAGATAATTTCATATGTGGTATGAAGGGCACCTCATGAAAGAACCTCATTAACTTCCATGGAGGCCTTCCTTTGGCATCTCAGTTTTAAACAGGTTAGCATCATCTTGTGAGAGAATGACATGAAACAGAAATTACAGAACAAATAATACTTCCTTTGAACAAAGACTACACAAGGATTGTCTATTGTACATATATTGGTATGAATAAACTTGAGTTCTGAAAAGGAAAATTTCTGTGTATCAACCAGTGTCAAGAAGTAGCTTGTCGGGATGCCTGGGTGGCTCAGTCGGTTAAGCTGCTGCCTTCGGCTCAGGTCATGATCCCAGAGTCCTGGGATTGAGTCCTGCATTAGGCTCCTTGCTCTGCAGGGAGCCTGCTTCTCTCTCTGCCTCTGCCTGCTTGTGTGCAGTCTCTCTCTGACAAATAAATAAATAAAATCTTAAAAGAAAAAAGAAGAAGAAGTAGTAGCTTGTTGGGAATGAGTAGAGGGAGAGAGACAGATTAACACCATCCCACTCCCTGATCCTTCCTCTCTGCACGTACCCCAACACAATTCTGGTTTTTGGTTATTTTAACTTTTCTTTTTTTAAGATTTTACTTATTTATTTGAGAGAGAGGGTACAGAGAGAGAGGGAGAGAGAGAAGTAAACTCCCTGCTGAGAAAAGCCCAATGTGGGACTCAATCCCAGGACCCTGAGATCATGACCTAAGCCAAGGGCTGCCACTTAACCAGCACCCAGGTGCCCCTCAATTCTGATTTTTGATAGTTGTCATTCTCTCATTCTTAGATGAAGTGGTATACAGTGCAACCTCAAGATAAATCTCCCAGCTTCCTCACCCCTTTCCAACTAGATTGCCACCCTCCTTCTATGTAGAATGTCTGGGTCTGGTATCATATAAATGCTAAGTATTATTGGTTTTTTTGCTACGTTGTTATTACAATTATTATTTTAATTGTTCCCAGGTGGGGTTGAGGAATCCTAGAACTTCCTGTTACAGTTCTCTCCCTCCTGCTGAGCTGAAGATTACCACTTCGTTGTGCCACGTTTTTAATGTACAAAAGGATGCATTGGTGTGGGGATATTTTTATTAAAATATTTTTCATAGCAGCCTCATGATTTTGGCTAATATGATTATACTACTTAATCAAAGGAAGAGAAAAAGATAGGCAAATATGTCATGTACTTCCCTAACATTAACATCAAGGTACCATTTATATGCTGTGACTTTCTTACTACTAGTCAAGCCAGTTATAAAATAAAAACACTGCCACCCAAGAAAATGTTTATCCTGGAGTAAAGAGATTGATATAAATAAACGTACCTTATTAATTTGACAGAACATTGCACTTTACCATTCATTCATTGTCTATTAGACAATTCTACTGTTATTGAAAAACCTTCACAGGAAGAGAAATGCTCCATCATCAAGGATATGTCTCAATGGAACCAGGCTTTATTGAGTACATACCAGTAAAAAGGTACTAAACCTAGGAGCTGTGAGATTTTCAAAGAGAAACAAAGTTTGACCCTACCCTTAAAGACTCCAGTATGGTCCCATGTTTTTGTTTTTCCCATCACTGAAACAATTCCTGTGAATTATTCATCAGACCCCTTGACACCTAGTACAAACACCTCTTATGGCACTAGGTTATGAGATTGTTATAATCCACTCCTCAGCCTCTGGAACATTGATCTTTACCAAATTCAAATCCTTGAACTCATCCTTGATAGATAGATAGATAGATAGATAGGCAGATAGATAATAAATAATTGGCTGGCATGCGCATAGAAGCCGACCAACGAGTTTCAAGATCTACAGTGAACAAGATGGAGGCCTACGAAGCCAATGGTTTAATTCCAGTCCAAGTCCCAAGACCTGAGAATTAGGAGAGCCAATGGTTCCAGACAAAATTGAAATCTGAAGGCAGAAAAAGACCAACATCCTAGCTACAAGACAGTGAGGCAAAGAGGGCAAAGCCTATCCTACTCTGCCTTTTGTTCCATTCAGGACTTCAACAAATTGGATGAAGCCTATCCACATTGGAGAAAGCTATGGGCTCTACTCAATCTATCAATATAAATGTTCTTCTTATCCAGAAACACCCTCACAGACACACTCAGAATAGTGTTTAATCAATACTCAGTAATTTGGGAGCTAATTGTTCAGGTGTTGTAACCCAGATTTCAATACTTATCTGAATGGTCTTTCACTAAAGGTGATCAAATACAAAGTCTCTAGAAAGATACTGCCCTCGTATCCTTCTTGAAAAAATTATTTGAAGACAAACAGTGAGAAAAAATTTAACATCTGAAGAACAGGAAAGTCAGCATAAACAAATAGGCAGTGAACATAGAGACCAATTAAAGTGTGATATTTAAATAATTGTAAATGTGGTTACAAAACTAGAGGCAAATGTCAAAAAGACAAGGTATCTTAGTGGAAAAAAGTCTTAGTAATAATATACATATAAATTCAAGATTTTAGGGGCCCCTAGTTGTCATGGTCAGTAGAGTATATGACTCTTGATCTCAGGGTTATGAGTTCAAGCCCCACATTGGGAGTGAAACCTATTTTAAATTAAAAAAATATAAAATGATAAATTCAAGATTTTATTAACAAAGACTGAATGGTAATGAGGAAATACTAGAAATCTCTTTTTTTTTTTTTTTTAAGATTCCTTTATTTATTTTAGAGAGAGACTAAGGAGGGGATGGGGCAAAGGGAGAGGGAAAGAGAGAATCCTCAAGCAAACTCTCCACTGAGTGAGGAGCCAGAGGTTGGGCTCAATCCCAGGACCCGGAGATCATAACCTGAGCCAGAATCAAGTGTCTGGCACTTAACCAACTGAGCCACCCAGGTGCCCTGGCAGAACAGAAATCTCCTTAAATGGAGGTTTCAAAACACAGCGTTTCATTCTTGATTTTTAGAATTATGGAAAATGTTTTTGCTTCAGAAAAACCTAAAAATAATTACATACAAATTTTTTAAAAGATATACAATTTCCAAAATACTAAAGAAGATTAAAGGAAAGGAAATAGTTTATTCACTTATGAGATATTCTTTTGAGCAACTAATTTTTGCTTTCACTGCTCTGGTTTGTGGGATTACAGTAGAGCATTATGATCAAGAGACCAAGTGGTAGGTAATGTCTCTTAAATTAGATCTAAATATTATTCAGAAAAAAACATGCCATTTATTAAAAATAGTCATAAAACAAAGCAAAACCAAAAGCCAAAAAAGATAAAGGTTGAAAGTTAATTCAGAGACCTACCAGATCTTAAATGAAGACACCGGCACTGCTTTAACTGTCCCACTGGATTATATTCTTCCTGGATGACCCAACCCAGACCAACTCTTCAACCTCACCTTGAACATCACTCTTAATTAGCCATAATACACTACTGCAGTTCATTCTCAAAACTGTGGCACAGTCCCTGGGAATTACATTTTTGTTTCTCACAGTAGTAGAGCCCACAGTTGACATTTAATGGGTGGGACTAGCAGAGTGAAAAAAAAAAATGATTTGAAGATATAGTTTTGCTTGCTAAAACACCAGAAAAGATGAACATGTATATAACAAAAACAGAAATGTAGTAAAGGTAGAAAATTCTGAGCTTGTCTCTAAACACTTGTCTCCTGAGTCCAAACTTAATGTAACCATTGAGCACTGTCCAACACCACAAAGGAAGAGCTTAGGGGATAGTCCTATCCCAAACTACAATAACATACTTTGGGAAAATGATGTCTTTCCTCCCCCCTCTAAATCCCTTACTTTTTTTTTTTAAGGTTTTATTTATTTATTTTAGAGAGCCAGACTGTGTGAGCAGGGGGAGAAGCAAAGATGAAGAAGGGAGACAAAGGAGGAAAGAATCTCAATTAGACTCTATGCTGAGTGTGGAGCCCAACGGAGGCCTCTATCCCACGATCCTGACACCATGACCTGAACCAAAACCAAGAGTTGGACACTTGACCCACTGAGCCACCCAAGTGCCCTGCCAAAATGCTTTATAAAGTAAAACAACCAGAATATTAGAAATCAAAATGTGGGGATACTACCAATGTTGTGTTTAGAGAACAACTCCTGGTAGTAAGTGTTTTTATTATTTTAAGAAAGAAGAGGGGACAAAAATACTAAGAGTTTAACTCAAACAATGGAAGAATATGGATAAATTGAATGAAAATAAAGGAGGAAGATTAAAAGTAAAGGCAAATTTAAGAAGTAGAAAACATAAAAATAGTATTCCAAGATGTCCATGTGATCATAAGTTTACTCTGAGGTAAATTAAGTGAATTTGGAATACTGTCACATAACATTTTTAATGAAACATCAGTTTATGCACACAAATTGAAATAATATTAATCTCTCTCAAATTAAACATTTCTTAAGGAGTACCTAATTTCATGGCAAGTTTAAACTGCATGTATCTTACTGCTACATGGATGTACCATGTTGTGCTCTGTGTAATCCTTTGTCAGTATCAGTCTTGAATTAGGCAAGTTTTAAATTATGGGAGGTTTTCGGGAATAGCTGCATCTCACAGAAAACATGAAAGCCTTACATTTATAGATGTATGCATATTATATGTAAGGTAGAGAAAAGACCAGAAGGGAGACTCCTAAGAATGAACAATGGTTTTCACCAAATGATGGAATTGTATGGATTTTTTTTTAATTTATTTTTTAAAAAAACTTTGAAGCTTAACTAATTTTCTATCTTCAAGTAACCTAGCGGATTCTTTTCCTCCTCTTCACTGCAGGTTTGGATTTTGTTCTATGTCTAATTGGAAGGCAGAGGTTATGAAGCCCCAATCAACTTACTACAGTGACAGCATGACTCAGGGATGAAGACCCACGTTCTAGAGTCACAGAGCCTGGCTTTGAATGCTGGTTCTGCCTCAACTCTGGACTGCCCGAGGCCTCAGTTTCTTCATCTGTAAAATGAGAATAACAATGGTACTTACCTCCTGGAATTGTTATAAAGATTAACCCATCTCGTTAGAGTTGTTATGAGTATTAATTGAGGTAATACATGTAAACTCCTTGAGATGGTGCCTGTGTATAGCATGGATGATATGAGAGCAATGTGGTTATTAGAAGGGGGTCTGGGTAATGTGCTATTCAGCTGGCTGACCATGGGCCCACTAACAACAAAGACCTTATATTTTTTAAAAATTGTCTTTATCTGAGTATGGTTGACATATAATATTACATTAGTTTCAAATGTATAATATAGTGACTCAAATCTTTATACATTATGCAGTACTCTTTACAAGTGTAGCTACCACCTGTCTTGATACAATGCCATTATGATATCACTGACTATATTCCCTATGCTGTACCTTTTATCCTCATGACTTACCCACTCCATAACTGGAAGCCTGTCCCCTTTTCCTTTCACCCATTTTGCGCATCCCACCCCCACACCCCGGCAACCGTCAGTATGTTCTCTGTGTTTATACAAATATCTTATATTTTAAAGGAAGAAAGGGAAAATGCACATCAGTAGCAGCAATCCTGGGCTCACTCTACAAACCAAGTAACATATTGCTAGATAATCCAGAGTTGTTTTTACTGTGATGAGGGATTTTCTTTTCAGACTTGATTAATCTAGAGTCGATGTTACTATCTCACTTTTATCTCACATATCAGGAATTGAATCTTAGGTTAAATAATTTACCACATATCACACAGTAATAAGTAGAAGACGTAGGATTTAAAACTTTCCCTTTCTGACATCTTGATGATGACAGGAGAAGACAGTCTAGAGGAGCCCTGGTGCCAGCGATAGATATCAATACTGGCTAAAGACATTTTTGAGAAGGTCATTTTTCCTGCAATAATAAGTCAGTGTTCTCTACAGAGGTTTCAAGACAAAGGTATAAACAACAACGGAAATTTGGAGAATATAAACAATACATTCTTTGAGATTACTAATTTGACCTCAGAAGCACATCTCTAAGTGACCATCTACTGACTGTGGAAGCCAAATAATTACAACTAATTGTCAAATTGTTATTATTATTATTATTATTATTTGTAATTATTATTACAAATAATTTGTCAAATTGTCAAATCAAATTTCCATTATTAAAATTTGATTTTGTAATTGGATATCTCAGTAAATTTTTAGTTTTTGGTTGCAAATAATAGAAACCCAGTCAGTCCAATAAGCAAAAAGAACAAAAATATCATGAGCCCATTGTGGTATGCCATGGAACCAAAGGCCCGTTGTTGGCATCACAAAACACTGGGACCAGGAAGAGGAATCCCATTAAGACAACTGCCCTGTAGCTTCTCTCTCACTTTCTCTTGCTCTCACTCTCTCTATTCATGTGGTCTCGTGTCTTTATCTCTTAGATGTTGGCTTAGTTTTTCTTTTCTCTGAAAACCAGTAGGACTCAAAATGGTCACCCCAAACAAGCAGCATCGGTTTGGAAATTCATGTCACCTTGGGCAAGACAACTGAAGAAATTAACTAGCATTTCTGAAGTCCAGTTCCAGATTTCCAGGAAAAAAAAAACTAAATCGACTGGGCTCAGAAGTTTACCCCTGTCCAGTCTGCTATGGCCCAAGGGCAAGAGTGGAATATAAACATTGTAGGTACGTGGTGATAATACAGCTGGCAGAGGGCATTGGGTTGGGCAGATGCTCTAAAAATGCCTCTACCTGAGTGGACTTTTTTATTGAAAACTATAAAGTTAGAGAATTGGTCAAACTTATGTTCATTTTTGGAAGAAAACTAGTAAGACAGGATTATTATTTTTTTTAAGATTTTGTTTATTTATTTGACACAGAGAGATCACAAGTAGGCAGAGAGGCAGGCAGAGAGAGAGAGAGGAGGAAGCAGGCTCACTGCCGAGCAGAGAGCCCGATGCGGGACTCGATCCCAGGACCCTGAGATCATGACCTGAGCCGAAGGCAGCGGCTTAACCCACTGAGCCACTCAGGCGCCCAAGACAGGATTATTTTAAAACTAAGGAATCATTTGCCTTCAGTTCCTTTAAAGAAAGAAAGACCAAATTATAAACTGAAATACCAGGGGCTAAGGAGGCTCTACAGAGAAGTGTGGTGTCCGTATCGATTTTTAACATCAGCACAATTTCTCCTTCATTTGAGGAAAGCTGGCATGTAATTAAAGGAAAAGCCCCAAGACCATTTCCAGGAAGCTCAGGATCATCCAAAAAAAAAAAAAAAAGGAAAATAATTCTACATCTCTTTTTCTACTCCTGGACTTTTTTTGTTTGTTTCTTTAACAAGTAATCAGCTGAATTCAGTTAGAAACATTTTGCAGTATTCAGTGCCTGGAAATAGCAACAGAGAAGAGCTTTTCAAAATAAGAAACTTCTCATAGTCTCTGAAAGATATTTCCTACAGACTTTGTTATCAGTTTCTGTCCTGATGAATATGGGACCGTTACCTTGACCTACTCTGGGAAGTTGAGCCACGGGAGAAAACTATCATGTTCACTGTCCACACGTGTTAGTTGAGGATTAATCAGATGATTGCTGGGAATTGAAATGTAGTCCATAGCATGGGAGAAGGTTCTGCCCTCATTATCCATGGATGATTTCACTCCCTAAAAGAACTGGTAGGTTTTCTGAAATGAGGAACTGTTTTCAACTTTTGCCTACATATGTGAAAACTAGAAAAACACTTTAGTAGATAAATCAATATGTCATGGAGGTGGGACCAGAAAATAGTTGGAATAATGTGGCACTTTACATTAGCCTCAGCCAATGGCACTTACAAATAAGGTGAGGGGAAAGAGAACTGATAAACACTATTAGTGAACAAACTTACAACATTTTCTTTAGATCTAATTTGTAGTCATTATCAAATTTTATAAGTGTCAAAGAAAGCTTTTCCATTGGAAAACCTTTGCGGACAGTTCTCAGTGTTACAGATATCTTCTTAGTAATAAGCCCTACAGCTTCCATCCACAAGTGTTAATACTATCTTATGCGCAGTCATTATGTTGAACAAGTAAAACTTCTAAGATGCAACAGGAAATAACTATTCTTTCCTCCCACTGCTCATTTAAGCCTACTCTGAAGGCTGCTACTTTCCTTTTTCTGCCTCTATAAACACCTGGTAAATCCTCACAACCTTTGTCTATATATATGAGATATACTTTATATATCAGATTATATTAATTTTATGGGTGTTGATATATTATAATACGAATATATATATACATTGATTTAGTAAGAATAAACTTACAACTTCATCTAGATTTAAAGTTTTTTTCCTCCTCTCCCTCCAACCCCTGCTACAATTTATCCTGCTTTGGGCTAGCAGCCTGCGGTGCTGATGATATGGCCATCATGTTCTCTCTCTTCTCACATGGTACTTCTCCCAGCCACTCAGTAGGCTACCTCTGTTCCTTGAAGTTATAGTAGTATAATTTTAGTGCTGTTGAGCTTTGGCAGATGTTTGAATCTGGACTTTTCTTTCATAACACACTTTGTAGATTCTTTGAAGTTGCTTTGCATTCTATCATCACTGGACATTCCCTTGACGCAGTGAAAGCTGTGTACTTCTACTCTCCTCACAGCCTCTATGCAAGGATACCCGGTATCCTTCTCTTATGACTGTCTTAGGCAAGACCCAATATAACCTTCTTATGACTCCTCAATATGTGACCTCAGCCAGTTCAGAAGAAAGACTCCTGTACCCTTAGCTAGTCAAACACTGGATGAACAAGCACAACGGTCTGGTCAAATAGTATTAAAATTCCAGTTTCTGAGCTGGTTACTGCCACTGTAGCTACCTCTCTTCTCTCCACAGTCACAGCCAGGTGGCCCTAATCTTCAGCTGGGAGATATTCTTTAGAAATAAACAGATAAGAGAAGCATGTCTTGTTCTCCACAGGGGTCCATTGAAGCACCTCTTTCTAGACTTGAGAAGAGAGAGAAGCACCCTCTTTACCCTGTCCCATGTCACTAAGGGAGTGGTGACTCAAAACACCTGAAAGTCTCCTCCAAAAAATCATCTTAACACTCCAACTCAACCTTTCTATACCCTTGACAAGAAAAAGGAGCTAGCAGTTGCCTGACTGGACTTCGAACACCTCCTTAGAAGTCTTTCATGATGGTTTAATATCTCACTCTCAAATATGGAGTAGCTGGCCACTCGCACTTGGGGCTGCAGCTGACAGTAAAATGGATATAGTTTTGTTTGAAATTGTCTACCTGTAGGAACACAGGCAACATGGACAATTCTTCCATAGGAAAGCCTTTCAAAGTCCCTTTGAAAGAACCCTCAGGACTCTTTAGAATTTTCAGATACTTTATATGCATTATGGTATTTGAAATTCCTCTCTAAGGTAAGAAGAATGGGTACTGGGACGCCTGGGTGGCTCAGTGGGTTAAGCTGCTGCCTTCAGCTCGGGTCGTGATCTCAGGGTCCTGGGATCAAGTCCCGCATCTGGCTCTCTGCTCAGCAGGGAGCCTGCTTCCCTCTCTCTCTCTCTCTGTCTGCCTCTCTGCCTACTTGTGATCTCTGTCTGTCAAATAAATAAATAAAATCTTTAAAAAAAAAAAAGAAGAAGAAGAAGAAGAAGGATGGGTACTAAATGAGGGCCCTCAAAGAAGTGGAAGTAACTTGTTCAAAGTTCTGTACTAGAAAGTTCTTCTGACCACAAATCCAGTGTCCAACCATGAGCTGAAAAAGTTTTGAAGCAGGTAGAATTGTCTGATAATGTAGAATTAAAAGTCCAATTATTGAAGAAGATGCTACTCTGTGTATCAAACTACAAAGGGACTTTGATAAAACAATAACTCTAATCTAGTGATTCCTTTTAAGATGTCTAGGTATATATATTTTGGGAAAAGCTTTCTAGATTATATTTTTTCTGATATATACTCCTAATTCTTTCTAATTCTTTTCTCCCTGCCATTTCCATCCTAAATCCTCCCCAAGAAACACTACCCTAAAAAGCTTGAGAAAAATGGTGGCAGTTAATTAAGTTAACACAAAACTTGTTGACATCAAACAGTATCTGCAGCCCAGAAACAACTGTTGTTTGGATGGTCAATTCACATTTACCTGCTAATCTCTCAGTCTTGTCTGTCTATTTGGTTGGAAGATGTGTAGAGACTGGAGAACAAAAAAAAAAAAATTAATTAATTAAAATTTTAAAAAGGCAAAAATCTGTGTGATGGTTATTTATAATGATATATTTAAGTACCAAGCACTTTTTAAAGTATTACATAAACTAGACCAGAGGTAAAGAAGTAGCTGCTTGTGACCTTTCTCTGGTACTATTTTAATTTCCTTTTGTTTTTCTCTTTCAAGTTTTTCCTGTCAAGTTGTGGCATTAAAAGAGATTGAAGAAAGCAATCCTAGGAAATAATTTGGGTGTAAACAATTTTATTTGACTTAGGGATTCTTTAACACATAAATCTTAACTTAATCAGAATATTCCAAAGACATGGTCATTGTAGCGGAAGACCAAAGAGAGAAAATAAGAAAGAGTCATTTTAAAATTGTGGATGTATGCAGTTGAGAGAGTTTATCAAATTGTGGGAGGATATAAGTATAAGGGAATGATGTCAGTGATTATGCATTAAATATAGAAGATATGCAAGAATTTAGTACCAGGAAATGGAATGCTGCCTCATACAAATGTAAAATATGGGCCGTTGGCTCTGAGATTAGGCTATAAACAGAAGTTCAAAAAGAGTCTGGGAAGACCATTGGTAAGAGTTTGAAGGAAGTGGGGAAGATAATATGTGGTGGTAGAAAGTCTGGCAATGCTAGAACCTGTGGTCACATGGGAAACAGAAAGAGTATCTAATGAACTCATGGCTCTGGCAGGGAGATTACTGGACAGAATGTAGAGAGTACCATCTTGTTTCTAGATGCCTAAGACAACATACTAGAAAAGGTAGGATTAACTTTTACAAATCTCTTGAGTTTTCAAGTAGAGGTTAGAGAAAATATGAGGAAACTGGAACTTGCTTGGTTTGAAAATAAAACTTGTTCCAGTCTCTCCCAGCAAAATCTTCCCAAGGAAATAGCTTCAAGGCAGAGATCAAATCCAGGGTGTCATCAGTAAATCAAGACTGCAGGGTAAGGATTTCAAGGCATGGCTGCAAGATCATTTGTTAAGACCTCAGAAATATTTAAGAGTGTGCCTAGGAGAACTTCTAAGAATCTAAAGGGTATGCTTCATAGACCTTTTCAGTTAAGCATTAGGGCTTTTTAGAATCCTAAGGGCATTCTCCCATAGCAACCTCACAGGGAGCTAAAGGTAGAGAAAGGCCTAAGAAACAAGTGTGGCTTTTGTCTAAAGAAGTTAATTATAAATTAATACCTAAGAAATACAAAAAGTTTATAAAAGATTTTATAAGCTTGGAATGAAAAGAACAGAAGCTGTTCAAAATGAAAAAACACCTTTAAAAAAAAAAAGAAGAAGAAACACCTTTGGATTCCAACCTCCCTAGCCAAAAAGCAGGTACAAAACTTCTCAACATCAAACATGGGCTGTATAGAACAGGGAGAATAATTCTGGCAGAACCAAAAACCCAGAAGCTAGAGCCAAGAGCTATGGAAAAGCCTTCCTTAGAGAGCAAGACTGGACCATAATCTAGGAACTGGGAAAATATGGCACTGGATTTTAAAATTGTGATGAAATAGTGACTGCTATGTGCCTCTCCTTCCTTCTTGAATGGGACTGTCTACTGGCTTATCCTATCTCTGGCCCACCATTGTGTATTGAGAATATACACAGTGGGGGAGCTAACATATCTCTTGAGTTGATCATGGGTCTTCAGATAGAAATTCACTGTACTTGAGGAAATGCACTTAAAGAGCATCATCTGTACCTTGCCCTAATTTAGAGGATAGAATCTAGGACTTTAAGCTGAAAGGAAGGATTGGCCAGATGGTAAATATTTTAGGCTTACAAGTGATAAGTTCTCTGCCACAAGTACTCAAAGCTGCTATTATAACATGAAAGAAGCCATAGGCAATATACAAATTAATGGGCATTGCTGTGTTCCAATGAAACTTTATTTATGAAACTAGATGGTGGGCCATAGTTTGACAAGCCCTCATGTAATGGGATGAAATCTTGTGATCTTGATGGAAGTATTTTGCAGATGAGAGGAATATGCATAATTTGTGACCAAGGGATAGACTATAGCATGATAAAGATGGTTACAAATTCTTTGACACTCTTCCCTGAGAATCTGGGCAGACTCTATGGCTCCTTATACAATACAGAATAAATGATATTTTAGATTCCTCACCCCCTAGGACAGGCAGATTCCTCTTCTTTCCTCTAGGAATTTGCCTTTGGACCATTGAGCCACCATGTATGAACTCCAGTTACCTGCTGGACAGACCAAGTGGAGACCCTTAGACTATTTGGCAAGGGAAAGAGTCCAGTGGACACGTCATGGTCAAACACCAGCCATGTGAGTGAAATGGTCTTGGACACTCCAGATGAGCCTAGTTAAGTACTACCAAGTGACATCAGTCAACACCACATGGAGCAGAATCACCCAGCCAAGATCTGCCCAAATTCCTGACCCAGAAAGTGGTGAAATATGATAAAACAACTGTTTGTCAAGCCACCACATTTTAGGTTTTTGTTGTTGTTACACAGAAATAGGTAGAACACACACACAGACACACACACCAATATTAGGGCTAGTTTAGGGATTATGGGGAAATTGTAGCATGCTCTAGCTTTGTCTTTCATGGTTTATTATATTTTTTAAATTTTTAAAATAAGCCTGATGGGGCACCTGAGTGGCTCAGTGGGTTATGCCTCTGCCTTCGGCTCGGGTCATGGTCTCAGGGTCCTGGGATTGAGCCCCGAATCTGGTTCTCTGCTCAGCAGAGAGCCTGCTTCTCCCTCTCTCTCTGCCTGTCTCTCTGCCTACTTGTGATTTCTCTCTCTGTGTCAAATAAATAAATAAAATCTTTAAAAAAAAAAAAAAAAAAGCCTGAAAGTCTTTCCCCTGACCAAAAAAAAAAAAAAAAAAAAAAATGCAATTGAGAGGCAAATTTGGACTCAAATAAAGGGGAATGATATAGTCGAAATGACCCTTAAGAGAGAAGAATTATTTCTGCTGCTGCAAGAGAAAGGACATGCAGGAAGGCTGACACAGGAGCTTTACCAGAGCCCCGAGGAAAGTTGATTAGGATCTGGCTGCGAAAATGAAGGGAAAGAGGCAGGTATTTTTAAATGTTACTCAAGAAGAGATGCTTGCTCTTCTCACCTTCTGCATTTACATTCATAGAGATGTGAAAAGGTCACATGAATTGGACCCAAGAGCAGTGAGACTGTGTCTCCATTTTTCTGTTTCCATTCTAAATTTAAGGAAAATGAGCGAATATAAGACAGGAACATTTTTGCATTCCATCAGACTTGTGGGGACACTATTTGTGTTCTGTTTTGTTTTCAAACTGGATTTCTTTATTTTAATAGTCTTTAAACCCTGGAGTGTCCTAAAAAGCAGGCCATCTGCTCTTGATCTCCAACAGCCCTCCCTTCTACCCGCATTTAGACTTTGTTTTCAAACACAGATGCCAGACTGAAAGTTTTTTTAATGGACATTAAGTGTCTCCACCACATAATATCAAAGATCACAGGTGGCCTTTTAATAGATATTTTAGGAACATGAATTGTCTCCAAAGAGTGTGTTTGTGTGTTTTTTGTGTGTTTTATTTTTGGCAAGGGAGGTCAACTGTTATTTTTGGCAAAATGTCCAGGTAATCTGTATTCTGCTTTAAAAAGCTGTCTAGGACACTTGTCAAATAAGTCGTTTACCCTCAAAGACATTAACTTTTAAAGGCAAATATTTCACCCAATTTACAACACTCCAATTTTTAAAAATGTTACATCTCTCTCCTCTTTTCTAATCTGTTCTCCTATTGCAGCAATACAAAGAATCTGTACAATAGGTGGCTTTGATTGTGCCCTGAAAGCTTAAATTCCTCTCTGATTCTCCAGAAAGAGAGAGATGAGACATCTTAATGAAGGACAACAGAACACATACGAGAAAACTAATGAAAAGAACACGATGATGCCCAAAGGTGCCTAATACATTGTGAATTCCATTATAAGTAAAATCTGATCATTTTTAGTTTCTTATCAGATGCATCCTCTAAGCTTGTCTTTCATTCCTGCTGCAGGAAATTCTTTACTGACACTGAATTGGAGAAGTGATTATTTTCCCCAACTGATGGCTTTGTGTTTCTGGAAAGATGACTTTCAACATGCAAATTGGATGCATCAAAAATCATTCTGATGCAAGACCAAAGCTTTATAACTCTTTTTACAATTTCAAAATGAGTTTGCTGCCCAAAGGAAAACATAAAATACACCAACGCTGGAGAAAGAGAGTAACCATTCTAAATAGCTTAGAAATTTCCCCCTGCCTGATGAACTGCTTTTATTAAAGAGCTTATTGTTTTTTCCCCCAATTTCGAATGACTGTTTCTAAAAATGAATGGAAGGTGAAAAGGCAAAAGGAAAGACATTGACAAACTTGTAACCATAGTAGTAACTGGACTCAAACAACCGGAATAGAACAATAAACCAGGAAAGAGTCTATTGACATAATAATGATAGCAAGTAATTACGTAGTACTTACTTGTGTCAGACACCACTGTAAACCCTGTATATAAAATAAATCATTTAATCTTCACAACAAGAGCAATTCTAATATCCATTTTACAGATGAGAAAATTGAGTCACAAAAAGGTTAAGTAAGCTGCCCAAATGGTGGAATCAGGATTTAAACACAGGCATCTCGGACGCCAGATCCCAGGTTCTATCATCATGCAAGACTGGCTAAAACATTCTGCTTAGGACAACCAAAAAATGTGCCATGGGTCTCAAAGAAATTGCTGGACTGTCTTCTCGAGACAGCAAGGAGAGAGAGAGAGAGAGAGAGAGAGAGAGAGAGTGCAGAGATATTCCATTCTTCCTTATCTCTCCAAAAGTCTTCACAATTTCTTGTGGGTAGTGAAAGAAATGTCTCCCGGGGTAAATAGGTGTCAGGGGAATGATAAAACCAGCAACACTGACTAACACTCTATAAATCATCTTCCAGGAATTCCATAAGAAAGCACAATGGTCTAGTTTCAAACATTCCTCCTGCTCCTTTAATAGACCAAGAAGTTCAGATATATTTCTTTCAAGTTTTTATAGCAAAACTAGGTTTATAAACAATCTGTTTGGAGGAAAAACCCGTCAAAGAACATTCCTATATTTAGGTGGTAAATGCATTTTTGGTTGATACAAAAATTTTTGACCTTGAGAGTCAATAGGAAACCCATGAAAGTTAGTCAGTATGTAACCAGTCCACATCATATAAAAGTTGTAAGTCATCAGGGCAAACCAAATGTGCTAAATTGTGTACTATAGTTAGGGTTTTAATCAACATGATGAACTTAGGAAGATGTTTCTTGAATAGATTCTGTTGTTATGGCTAAATAGAAATCAAAAGTTACTTCAAAAGGAAAATATAGTTACATTTATCTTTTACACATAGCCAATGCTTTTTTCCCAGGATTTCATTTGTTTCAAATTACTATTTTTCTGAGAAGGAAAGATATGAAATCTGATAATGTCTTGCTAGAAATGTGTTTAATTCATTTTATTTAAAAAAATTCAACCACTTATTCCTCTGCCTTAAGTCGATTCTACTATAGGACTTTAGAATCTCTTGGAATGAATAAGGATTATTCATGTATCTATTTTCATTAAGCACATGTCTGACATAGTTCTAGAGGCTGGAGTCCAATTTCCATTTTGGAGATGGAAAACAGAAAGCCAGAGAAAGAAAGTGCCAGCTCAAGGTGGAAGGTCCAAGACTAGCATAGACATCTCTTAATTCCAAAGGCAAGTTTCTTCCCTCTCCTGACACTGCCTCACAAGGGTAACACTCTGCTAGGTACTGTGTGAGACACAGAGCATTCAGTATAACCCTTTCCTCAAAAAAAAAAAAAAAAAATTAATGTAATTGCAGAGACAGAAACACATTAAAAATAAAATATAGTACCCGAGTTAAGTGCCAAGCAAAGCAATGATACAGAGACAAATGGCTGTCTCAACAGAAGTTGACATTACTTATTCTACTTACTCTTTCTGAAGCCCCATTTTGTCCTCAGGGGAGAAGAGACTCGTGATTATTGAGCACATACTCTGGGCTAGGTACTATGCTAGATGAGGTAGGAAAGACGATGTTATGGTTCAAAGCTGAC
The DNA here is from genome assembly GCF_009829155.1 of Mustela erminea. Taxonomy (NCBI): domain Eukaryota; kingdom Metazoa; phylum Chordata; class Mammalia; order Carnivora; family Mustelidae; genus Mustela; species Mustela erminea. The sequence continues at coordinate 103,730,350 of NC_045617.1, read as the reverse complement.
GGCGAAGAAAGAATTCTTGAGATATCTTTGGTGCAAAAAAGTGATTTTATTAAAGCATTGGGACAGGACCCATGGGCATAAAGAGCTGCACTGGGGTCATGAGGAGTGGCCCATTATACACTTTCAAGTTGGGAGAGGATTAGGGATAGCATAAGTCTCTAAGGAATTTTGGAAGCAAGGTTTTCAGGACCTTGAGGGGGCTAGCTGTTTTGGGGAAAAGGTCATTTATTACCATCTAATAAAACTTTAGTCATGAGACCCTTCAGATGTATATCAGACGGTCATATGCTTGGAGGATTGCCAAAACATATCTTAGGGGGTTTAGAGACAAAGGAAGTTTCCAAAGAAATTTTTATACATTAGAGTAGACTTACAGGACTCTGGTAGGGGGATTGGGGGATGGTCAGGCTAGGATTGCTTTTGCCCTTAGCAAAGTATTAACATTGAGTCCCTAGAGGAATATCACTCTGCCTGTTTCGAGGACTTGTCAATGGGCTACAGGTAGTAAAGGAATTTAATAATTTTTCTTCTGCCTTTGTTTCCCACATCACTAGACATAGCACTTATGAGATAAATTTGTTCTCACAGCTTGAGTTTAGGAAAAGAGACTCACAAGTAATAATCTTTCTAGGTGATAGAGTTGGTAATTATCAGAACTAGAATTTAGCCCATGGATGTCTGATGGCATAGCCCAAACTCTTTCCACTTTAGGACACTTTCTTTCTTTACATCCCGTAGAAACCAATGCTATTTCCCTTCCTTGGTCACAGTAGACAGGGGCAATTGAGGTTGCAAAGACAGCTGGGAAGTGTCCGTTGCTGTGCGCTGGCTTCCCCCAGAACCAGCGTCGTCTGGGAAATCACATTAGGCATCAACTACAACTGTTTATTCTCCATGCTGTTTATTCACAAGACAAAGGTGAGTGTTTCTATTTGTAGTGATTTGGATTATTCAGAAATACTCAGTGTCTTTCACTTCCAGGCAAGTCTATCCTCACTTAACTAATGTTCAGCTTGGACACATGACACACTTTGGTCAATTTTTATTGTTAGCACATTTTATGGTAAGAGATTTGCCACAAGTAGATGTGCTCATTTGGTTAGGCATGTTCTTTTTGGCTTCCATCATCACCCTGAAAAGAGTATGATCCACTAGGAGGTGAGAGACACACGGATCCGCACACCATGTAGCCAAGATCAAGAATAAACCGTATCATTTTGAGCTACTAAGATTCTAGTTGTTTTTATGCAGCAAAGCTAGTTGACTCTGTATTTTAGACCAACAGTCTAACCCATTGAAATTTACCCCTCAAAGAGTTCCCTTTACCTTTAGCCATTTTATGAAACTGGATTTTTCATTATAGGTTCATAGACTAGGTACCTTGGGCTCTGGGCCACTATTCTCAGATGTTGCCACAAAGGTCATTTAAAATAAATATAGCTAGCTAGCTAGATAAATAGAAGATGGATAGATGATAGAGGCACAATAATGAAGTGGGAGGAGATATGGTAGTGAGGTTTGTGTATATGCTTATTTGTGTGTGGTTTTAAGAAAAAAATACCACATTGAGGCACCTGGGGAGCTAGTTGGTTCAGCTTCTGACTTCAGCTCAGATCATGATCCCAGAGCCCTGGGATCGAGCCCCACTTTGGGCTCTCTGCTCAGTGGGGAGCCTGCTTCTCCCTCTCCCTCTGCCTGCAGCTCTGCCTGCTTGTGCTCTCTCTCTGTGTCAAATAAATAAAATCTTTAAAAAAAAAGAAAAGAAAAGAAAAACTACAGCATCTATACAAATCATGTCTGCCTCATTTTTATGAATAATGTACTTTGCTTGGCCATTTTAGGAACCACACTTGCTGACATTTAATATGTTTATGATATTCCTGAGAGGAAATATTCAACTGACTTATAGGCTTTTTTATCTGAAAGAGCACTTATAAATCTAATGAATTTTTATTCTTTGCATTTATAGAACCCCTCTCTCACCAGAGAGCTCATATGTTATTCTAGTTCTCTCTTGGTCCTTAGATAGATTTTAAAATATAAAGTCACTTATCAGTCAATACATGATGTAGGGATATCCAGAGAACATCTGGGACAATTATTTTTTTGTTTGCCTCATGTTATTGTTCTTGGCCAATCTCATGTTATTTCTCCAAAATAGGTAGAGAAAATTCCACTTCCCTCACATAAATGGTAAATAGGCTGAACCTCACAATGTGCTTATTTTTCTTTTACTGCAATTCCACTAGATTTGTCTGTATCTTCAATCTACATTATATATTTTTTTAATTCATGAATAAGGACTTTCATTACTTAATCTTTCCCTTCTCCCTTTTTTGGATGGAGAATTTACTAAAAGGTAGTCCCTAGGGAATTTTCATGGTTAGAGCATATTCTTATGACAAGGAAGAATTTTTTAAAAACCACTTTGAGAATAATTGATTCCAAAATGGCTGTGTTTGTTCTAACTTGTGCAAATATTACAAGACAGTGGGAGAACAGGTGAAATAAAGGAAACACAATTTTGACTAACATAATGATGACTTGACCCTCTCTCAGCCCGGCTGCCAATTTCTACTCAATGAATAGGCCCTATCTCTTTTTGTCAGCTATTTCTTGCCATCCATCCTTCTGTGATTGCCAATATTTCACTTCAGGCTTTCAACCTTGCCAGGCAACATTTGTCAGTGTTTTCATGCTTATGTTGTACATGGGCAGCTCGAAAAACTAACATTAGCCTGATTTTTACAAAGATAACTCCATAGCAGTTATGCTATAGGAAATCAGTATTTTCTAAAAACTATAGGTATTGAACAATAAGGCAAAAAAGAAAAAAAAAATCCTTACACCATTCCCTTCTTATTCTTTACTTTTTCCCCACACAAAGCAATATTTACCTTATCTAAAATACGAAGACAATAAACACATACGTACATACAATGTGTGATTTTAGTGGTTTTTAGATTTAATGATTTCATCACTAAAGCACTTTCTAAAGATTTTTCTTTTTTCTTTTTTCCTAAAAACTTTTAAAAAAGATTTAGAACAAACAAACAGAAGGGACACCAGGGTGGCTTAGTTGCTTAAGAGTCCAATGCTTGGTTTTGGCTCAGGTTATGGATCTCAAGGTCGTGAGACCCAGCCCTGTGTTGGGCTCTGCAGTCATGATGGAGTCAGCTTGGGCTTCTCTTCCTCTCCCTCTGTCCCTCCCCCACTTGCACATGTTCGCATGCTCTCACTCTCTCAAATAAACAAATATAAATAAAATCTTAAAGAGAAAAACAGAAGCTCTTTCTAGGAAGGCAATTTGTCACTATGATGAAATGTAAAAGCCACTTGCTTAGACGTCAAAAGACTCTGCACTCATTGCTCTGCTCAAAGTTTTGATTTTGAGGAAGGCACTCTTTTGTTAAAGGCCGGTTTTCTGTTTTATAATATAAAGATAATACCAGTTGTGTCGATATAATAGAGCTGTTAGAAATATAAAATGATAAGATTAATCTATGTTATATTAATTATGTTCAAATAGTACCAGAAATTTTAATTAGCTTAAAATAAGGATAAAGAAAAATAATGAAAAGGGATAATGATTATCTTGAATTTAGTGAAACTCAGTGCTGAAATATACCATTATTTAGGCTACTTAATACCCATTTTGAGGATATTTTTATAAGTGTACTGAGTCTTATTATAATCTTAGAATTCACAGTGGGGGAAAACCTTATAAGGGACTGTGGTAGGCTAAGAAAGGACATCCCAAATATGGTTGCAAGGTTATCAGTGTGGCTGCTGATTGAGTTATGAGCTAGAACTAAGCAAATGGAGACTCCTTATCCCCTCCTCTGTCCTTGTAATACAGGCTTCACTTGCCTTCTCGGCTCCCAGAAGCTCCCCCAAGAACATAGCCTTGAGATAGTAATGTGGTGTTGAGACCATCTGGATAGTGTATGTGACTGAACCCAGTTAAGGCCTCTATATAAACTTTTAAGATTTGGCAGGCTAGTGCAGAGATCTATTTGTCTTGTCTTGTCTTGCTTGTCTTGCCACCAAGACAAGCTTCATATGTAAGCTCCCTGCTGCCTACCAATCTGGAGTGGTTTCTGTGGTTTATCCCTGTCCTCCATGTATGGAGGCCAATTTCAGATGACACCTGGGAAGCTTCCAGGGAAACTATAAACCAGCAGATATCCATGTGAATGTTACCTCAGATAGCTAAAGTTGGTCTTTGCAGATGTGATTAGAATTCAAGATCTTGAGATGGGGAAATCATTCTGGATTATATGGGTGGGCCCTAATGTGATCACAAGTGTCCTTTTTAGTGGAGGCAAAGGGAGATTTTACATAAAGAGAAGAGGAGAAGGCAATGTGACCATGGAGAGAGAGCTGGGACTAATGCAGACACAAGCCAAGGAGGCTGGCAGCCACCACAAGCTGGGAGAAAAAAGAAATGGAATGTTCTTTAGAACATCCAGAGGGCACATGCTCTCCACCTTGATTTTGGCTCAGTGACTCTGATTCAAGACTTCTGAACTCTGGGATACTGAGAAAACAAATTTCTGTATTTTAAGCCACAAATTTGTAATACCTTGTTATAACAGGCTCATGAAACTAATACAGATATTTTAGCCCTGCAGTTACTAGATCTCCTTGTACAGGAGGCAAGACAGACCTGCTTTACACAAAACTTGGCTTCATAACAAATAAACTATGTAAAGCAATAGTCAGACAGTAGACGCTCATTAAGTTTAAGTCTTTGTGCTTCCATTCTATTGACAGGTATAAGGTTCTGTCAAATGGCTATGTTTTACTGAGAATTTACTATACACCAAGTACCATTTTAGATGTTTTTGTGTGCATTAACTTTCTCTTATCCTCAACCTCCTTGTATAGATTAGGATACCAAGACACTGAAAGGTTATGTAACTTGCCTAGTCACAAAGTAATTGGTAGAACTAGAACTCTAAACCAGGCAGTCTGGCCCAAGTCCATTTTTTAAATCCATTATACAACACTATGTTCTCAGTGTAACAGAGTAAGACACAAATGTGATTCTCAAAGGACTTACAGTCAAGAAATATCAAGATTAAAAACAATGTAGATACTTTATTAATTTATATGTTAGGTGATACTGTTTCCTGCACACCCTCCCCCAAAACAAATAACCAAGCAATCAAACAAAAACCACATAGTCACATTCCTTTTAAGAACTCACTTAGGGAGAACCAGGGTGGCTCAGTGAGTTAAAGCCTCTGCCTTCTGCTCGGGTCAAGATCCTAGAGTCCTGGGATCGAGCTCCACATCAGGCTTTCTGCTCTGCAGGGAGCCTGCTTCCCCCTCTCTCTCTGCCTGCCTCTCTGCAAACTTGTGATCTCTGTAAACTTGTGATCTTTGTTTGTCAAATAAATAAATAAAATCTTAAAAAAAAAAAGAACTCACTCAGTCCAGGAATGCCTGGGTAACTCAGTTGGTTAAGCGTCTTACCTTTGGCTCAGGTCATGACCCCAAGAAACTGGGACTGGGTCCAGCACTGGGCTCCCTGGTTGGCGGGGATTCTGCTTCTCCCTCTGCCTGCTGAACCCCACCCCCACCACGGGCTTGTGTGCTCTCTCTCTCTTTGCAAATAAATAAAATCTTTTTAAAAAGAAAGAAAGAAAGAAAAGAAAGGAGAGAACTCAGTCCGGAGCCATTAGCAGTCACTGTTAAGTGCCATGACACTTTTGGCCATATGCTACACTATGTGTCTGCCCTGCCTCCCCCAGGGATCTCTCCAGAACTCCACCTGGCATATTTTATAGCCCCAATCAATGTGGTCAGATGCCTGTCCCTTGACAATGTAGTCAATGTGTTTTTCACTCATCCAATCAACAGATGGTTAAAGAATGCCGGCCACTTGAAGAGTACAGTCTTAGAGCTCCTCCCGGTGACACAAAGGTGGACAATACACAGCTCCTGCCCTGAAGGAATGGACAAAATGGCAAGAGATCCAGGTGGCCATTTTGTGTTTCCAGAGCACTTAATGACCCAGCCTGCACATCACAAATCCACTTAGTTCTCACTGCTTACCATAGACATTTGGCAAGATAAATTTTATTTGGTGCTATTTGAATCACTTGTATTTGTAAGCACTATTAGAGGTCTTATTTCCATCATAAATAGAGTTTTTCCTTGGAACATTCAGAATATTTTAAGGACAGCTGTTCTAAGGTATGTTGGTCCTATTTTGTATTCTGCTCTGCAGGCACTGAGCTATGAAAGTGACCCTGTGAAGTGGAGAATGCATGTCATCCTAGTCACACACTGGTCCAATCTGAGTTCAAAATTCTATGTTCCTTCTGAAAGAGTCAGGGACATTAAGAGCATCTAAAGCAGAGTTTTCTCCTGCGCAGTCTGAGTCTTCAGACCTTGAGATGATAATAAACATACACTTGTCGGATTTTTCCATGTAAAAGAGAGAAGACTGACACCTCAATTTTTTTTCAAGATAGTCTGATTCCTCTTTCTCAGAGCAATGTCAGAAAACCTTGACCTGTTTTTTTGAAACAGACTGCATCAGTCAAGATCTTGTTTCACTTAATATGTGGAAACAGACCATCCTAAGCTGGAAAGAAGAAAAATGTATTTCACCTCTATCAGTCATCTTTGATCCAACTTTAGAAACATTACCCAAAATTTCCAACATTCTCTTAAGAAAAATTAAGAAAATTATTGCATATAATGTTCACAAAACTTCAAAATGTCTTCTCTAAAATATGGCTCCAATTTTCAAGATATTAAAGCATATCAATTTGTAAGCACCAACATAAACATTTTTTTTCTCACAAACACAAAAAGGAATTTTTCACACACACAAAGAAGAATTTTTAATTGAGAGACTTTTGTGACATTGCATTATGAACAAGTTCTAGAAGTAGCAGCATTTCTTGGTGGACCACATGAATTTCTCATATTCAAGGACTAGTACCCACAGTTGTCTGTTGAATGCTATGAAAGGATGTATACCAGATATAGAAAATGAATAAAATAAATTTTTTGTATCTGTCCACAAAAATAAGTGTGGAACACTATATGCAAGACACTACACTCCATGCCTTTAGCATATAATAGTTTATTCATAAGATGAACACACAAAGAGATATAGAGCTTTTTTTCAAACTCCTACTTTGTGCCAGGTATTGTTTTAGGTGCTTAAAACATATTATTTCCAATTCTCCAACATTACTGAGAGGTAGATATTATGGTCCCTGGTTTCCAGATGAAATTCTGAAAGGTCATATGGTCAGTATGTTGCCAGATTAGAATTCCATTCTATGACTCCAAGCTCTTGATATTTCTCAGTCCAGAAGCCTGAGGTGGTGTGCTACAAGAAGCTCATGGGTGCTACAGTATCTATCTAGGAGTCTCTTCAAGTCCATCAGATAAATCCTACAACCCTAATGAACTTTATAAAGTGGAAGGGAAAGTAGTAGAATTGCTGAAGTCCAACTGATTGATAAGAAACACCAGAGGCTACACATACTTTGGTAATGCTAAACATTTATAAAACTCCTTGACAGGTTAAAAGTCACTCTATTCGATTGGCCAGGACTCTGCAAACAGCAATTTAAAAATTCATATATAGATATCCACACATGTCCATACATAAACATAGCTGCATATATGCATGGACACATACACATATAATTACAACCCATTCTTTTTAGAACTAGACTAGCAATAGCTAACAATGGAGATGATAGGAAATAAATTAAATGAACCACAATAAACCATTCCCCTCTACCCTAGGTTGTTTATCTTGCCAGAATCCCTTGGACCTCTAACACAGAGGGACAGAAGTCCTAAGTTCCAAGTTCACCACAAAAATCTACCCTGCAAATGACACTGGTATTTTTCATGATCAGTAGGGAACACCTGGTAATGCTTCCCATGTGAATGGTATGGAAATGTGTTCATTCACAACTCATTTGATACATTCATACAGCCTCCTTACCTCATCTGTAAATGAGATTATTTATGTCAGAGGAAATTTATGAGCTTTCACTGAAGCACTAATGTATACTAGAGTGACAAGCCCAATATCTCAGAAATGAGCAGTGCTCAACAAATTAAAATAAGGATATAGTACGTGCAAGTACACTACAGTTCTAAGTGGTCTTCAGAATTTCTACATAAATCTCAAAAGCTTAATCATCCTTATGAGAAAGTAGCAGTTAATTTAAATATGATTATGGAAGCTCTGGAAAAGTGCCTCCTCACCCCTTACTATCTCCTTCATTACCTTTAATTTCCCCTAAAAATCCATCCCTTCGGAAAAGGTGCAAGACTTCTGCCCTTTCATGAGTATAGAGCTTGGCATTGAGTGGTGTGGCGGGAAAGAAACAAAGACCAACCTTGTCTATTTCATAATATTGCCCAAGGCCAGCCCTTTTAAGTGATTTTATCGTAAAGACATCTTGCTAGACAATTTCAAATCCTATGACACACTGTTATGTAATATTCACTTAGTACTGCTTTCAGGATACTAGTTGATTACTGCTTCCATGCCCTGAACGGTGTCCCAGTTGACTGAAGAAGGAACTACAATTTCCTGAAAAATACAACTCACTCCAAAGGGATTGTTTTACATGTGAGTAGAGTCTGACCCAGTCATGTCTGTTTTTTACCGGTCCACTGGAAGCTAAATATTAGTCAATATATTCTAGATAGTAAACAACAAGGAAACCTACCTAACTTTGGATTCAAGATTTTTTAAAAAGGAAAGAAAAGTATTCCCTAATTAATTTAAATTCCAGATTTGTGAGTCTTTAAAAAAAAAAAAAAGATTTTATGTATTTTAGAGAGAGAGCATGAGCAGGGGGAGAGGCAGAGGCAGAGGCAGAGGGAGAGGGAGAGAAGAAATTTCAAGCAGGCTCCCTGCTGAGCACAGCGCCAACATAGGGCCAGATCCCAGAAGCCTGAGATCAAGACCTGAACTAAAATCAAAAGTCCCATGACGTTTAACCCACCTAGCTACCCAGGTGTCCCTGGATTTGTAAGTCTTACAGATTACAGTCTTACCCTTTGTGGTCTGGGAACCTCTAAACTGAGAAATTACCATAAAAATCAATCTTGGCTCAGTGGTGCCCGTGGATCATATTGCAAAAGGAAATGCAAAATTGCTCTGGTGGAATTTTCCACATTGTAGGCTTCAAGTGGGAATTTTTACCAAAAACCAAAAGCAACATAATAAACCTCCCTTAAACTGAGTCGTGGTCACTTAGGGACAAACACCACTGGGGAAGAGTCGATAGACACCAACAAGAGGTTTGAGCAGCAAGTCCAAGAAATAACTGAAAGAGAGTAGAAAAACAGCATCTTTAAAGTGATAAGAGAAGGAATTAATCACCCATTTTACTGGGAAAGTAAATAGGTAGTAACTTTCTGGAAAGAACTCAAATAAAGCTTTGAGAAATGAAATCTACAGTTGAAAAGAAAATCAGAGAACTGAAAGATAGATCTGAAAAAATTACTGCATCCCCAATACGGAAGTCATAAAAGACAAACAAAAAATCATGGAAAACTGACTAAGAAAGTCCAGTATATTTTAAACAGAATTTTCCAGGAGACGAATTGAAAGAAAGGGAGAGAGGAAATATTTAATGAGGTAATAGCTGAGAATTTTTTAGAATTGATTACATCTATGAATTCTTAGCTTCAAGAAGCTCAAGATAAACAAGCTTAAAAATGCATAGCTACACACGTAGCAGTGAATTGATAGAACATGAGACACACAACAACTAGATTGATGACGGATTTCACAAAAGCAACCATAGACGTTAGAAGGCAATGGGGAAATAACTTCAAAACGTTATGAAAAATAACTGTCAGCCAAGTATTTTATTTCCAGATAAATATTATTCAACAGGGAGCTCACACACAAAAATTGAGACAAAGATTCGGAGAAGTCACAGAGAGTTACACCATTCACTTTTGCTGAAAGAGCTACTAAAACATGTAGTTTAGAAAGAAGGAAATTGGAGCTGAGATGAATGAATGGGATGCAAAATGCAAAGATGAGAAATAATATCAGTAAGTGTGCAGGCAAGTCTAAACAGGTATTGCTCTTTAAGACATAACAATAACTAACTCGATGGAACTAAAATTGTGGGCCATTATCTTTAAGAAAACATATGCCATTATTTATACCTAAAATAATATAATGTCTGGGGTTTGCTTTAAGATATCCCATGACATTGGGGCACCTGGGTGGCTCAGTGGGTTAAAACCTCTGCCTTTGGCTCAGGTCATGATCCCAGGGTTCTCAGCAGGGAGCCTGCTTCCCCTCCTTCTCTCTCTGCCTGCCTCTCTGCCTACTTGTGATCTCTGCCTGTCAAATAAATAAATAAAATCTTTAAAAATATATATCCAATGACAAGTAGAAGATGTGAAGGGAAATGAGGTATAGATGAAACAAGGTAGGTGTATACTGATAACTATTAAAGCTAGCAAAGAGTACATGGGATTTACTCTACTCTTCTCTATGCTTTTGTGAAATATGTGGAAAATTCCATCATGAGAAGTTTAAAACAAAATACTGAAATATATGAAATAGAAGGGAGGATTGGAGTAGAAGCTTTTTCTGTCATGAAACATTTTAGAAATAGCAGAGAAATACTGATTACCTATATAGACTTTGTTAAGTCAAATAAGGTATGTTACAAATGTAGGGATAACTACTAAAAAAAAAAGTATAAAATAGATAACACTTCCACAACACTAGAGGAAAATAAAGGAATAAAGAAAAGCATCAACACAGAGGGAAGTAGGGAGAAAAGAAGCAAAAGAAAAACGTGACCTATAGAAGGCACAAAATCAGGTGACAGAAATTAAATAACATGAATCACTGTAAATGTAAATAGACTAACCTAGTAAAATTTAGAAGATCTGAGTCTGGATTTAAAAAAAAAAAAAAAGCCAACAATAAGCTGGTAAAAGAGGCCAGGAAAGGTTGAAAGTAAAAGGCAAATATTTAGCAGCATTAATTTATTTATAATAGATTTTGAAGCAAAACAAATTATTAGAATACAAAAGGATATAACATAATGAGAAAAAGAAGTTGTTGGGGCCAAAAGCCTGAACTCATCCTTGACATTTTGTTGTTTTGCCTTACAAACCCAAACATCAACAAATTCCTTTGGCTCTATCTTCAAAAGAAGTTCCCAGAGCCAGACCACTTTCCCACCGCCTCCATCTCTAACATCTTGATCCAACTCATTTTCTTTCCCCTTTATTATGACAAGAGCCTCCCCGGGGTCTCCTGCTTCTGCCTTTGCTCCTCTTGAGCCTGTCCTCAACACTACCGCTAAAGCGATGGAGTTAAAGTAACAGATACCATTCCTCTGCTTGAAACTTATTTCACTGAATTCTCATTCCACTCAAAATAAAAATCCAAAGGCATTAAGATGCCTGTCAAGGCACTACTCAGTCCATTTACCGTTATTTTTTTATGACTTGTTTTCACACTCTCACACTCACTATTCTAACCACACTGACCTCCTTGCTATTCCTAGGAACGTGTCATCCAGGGCATTTGCACTGGTTTTGTCTCCTGCCTGGAATCATCTTCAGACATCTGCATGGCTAATACTTTTACCTGTTTCAAATCTTTCCTGAAATGTCACCTCCTAAGGGAGGCATGGACCAGCCTATTAAAAATCACAAGCATCATCCCCCAACATATCTTGCCAATCTTCCTGGGAGTTTGTCTCCGTAGTACACTTAATACCAGGTCACGTACACAAATACATATATGCATACATTTACAGAAGTAAACACATACCTATGTACAATATACATATACATATAAGTGTAAGGCATGCTTATGTGTATAAATACCTCTACACATGTTATGTGTATTTGTGTTTGAATATAGATACACGTGCAAATACACACATTATACTATTCACGGTCTTTCATCAGTAGAATGTAGGCTCCTTGTAAAAGGAGATTTTTGTTCCCTTTTGCTTATTGTTATATCCTTTCATCCACTACATAATTATGTAGCGCTTTATTGAAATCTCAAAGGAATGAGTCCATTTGAAGACTTCCCCTTGCCTCTTAAAATAAGACTTGTCTATCTGAATTGTATTTTGGGTCCCAACCAACCGCACCATCCCTTTGTTTCATCACCCAATCTTCTCTCCCCCTCTCACAACATACTTCCGAGTTTATCCAAAGGCGGGGTGAGAACACGACAATGGCAACCAGATCTTAAATACGCTTAACAACAAAGCAGATTTTTTTTTTTAAAATAAGGCATAGAGTTCATTTAGGAGATTAAGGCATAACCAGCCAGATCCTCACAACAGACTAAGTATCTCTACAGAAGGCTTTGAGGCCAGCGGTCCTTCTAAAACTTAATCATTTCTGCGGCTGCTATTGAAGATAGACCTCACTTCCTTCTTCACTAAGAAAAAAAGGTGGGGGTGTGGGAGGGAGCTAAAATACCTAGATGCTGACTGCTGTCTTCAGAGAGTATCAGATTCTAATTCTTTTTAGCTTAGAAATTAGTTTTCCTAAACTCAGAGTTCTCTCCAATCGGGTTAAATGTCTGATAGACTGACACTAAGGAGCCTAATATATAAGGGGAAAAAAGGGGGAAATCCACTATTTTTCTAATTAGATTATAAAAAGTCTAAATTCCAAACAAGAAAGTATAGATTAGCAAAACACTGAACAGTAGATTGAAGTGACTTACTCAAGAGAAGCAAATATGTAATTAAAGTTTCATCAGATTTTTATATATAATAGAAAAGTCAACACAGCAGTTAACACAATCAACAGGGGACATGTGGATAATGAAAAGATAAAAAAATGGCACATTTAACCTAGCTTTCTCATTATATAAACTTAAAGAATTATTTAAAAATTGTCTATGTATTGCAACCAAACTGACCACTTTAATGAACAGCTTATATTTTTAAAAACAGGTCAAATACTTAAATTAACTTATTGTTTGCATTGAATTGCCTAGGTTTTCTTTCTTTCTTTTTTCTTCCTTCTTTTAAAGACTGAATAGATCAAATTGACAGCATTGTCAGGAACAAAACATTAATCTTCCTTTATTTCCGACTGATAGGTATATATGACTCGTGTTTGCATATGTTCTCCCCTGACTTTTTTTTCTTTTCTTTTTTTAATCTATTTATTTATTTGGCAGAGAGAGAGAGAGAGATGACAAGTAGACAGAGAGTCAGGCGGAGAGAGAAGAGAAGGCAGGCTCCCCGCCATGCAGAGAGCCCGATGCGGGGCTCGATCCCAGGACCCTGAGACCATAACCTGAGCCGAAGGCAGAGGCCTTAACCCACTGAGCCACCCAGGTGCCCCTGTTCTCCACTGACATTCTAGATCAGTTCAGCATGTGCATTTCTGGGTAAGTATCTCTGTACAATTTTTCTTTTTGATTACATAACTTCCAAAAAGCTTGCGTGCACCATCAAATAACATCACAAATAAAAACTCTGTTGCATAGAAAAACAATGGCAAATCCTTCGACCCTCACCTCTTAAACTTTTGTCAGTATAAAAACTTAGCCCTAAAAGTCTGTTTTACATCTTTCTGCCTAAGCCTGACTAATGCACAAATCATATATTTTTCAGTTTTTTAAAAACAATAAGCCAACTAGAAAATTGGGGAAAAGCAAGAGTTTACTCTAGCAAGGTCAAAATCTGCTTTAAAACAAAAGCTTTCGAAGCTAAGTTGAAAAATGCTGTTTGTTTGTATGTTTGTTGTTTAAATGTGTGGGGAAAAATTGTAAGGGAATAATTTCATTTCCTGAGCATTTTAATCTGTTTGCGTGTATGAATCAATAACTTACTGGGTAAGTTTCAATATTCTGCTGGTGTCATTTTTTTTAAAGATTTTATTTATTTGACAGAGAGAGATCACAAGTAGACAGAGAGGTAGGCAGAGAGAGAGAGAGGGAAGCAGGCTCCCTGCTGAGCAGAGAGCCCGATGCGGGACTCGATCCCAGCACCCTGAGATCATGACCTGAGCCAAAGGCAGCGGCTTAACCCACTGAGCCACCCAGGTGCCCATCTGCTGGTGTGATTTCTTAAAATTCCCTTCCTAATTGCCAGAGGAATCTGTACCTAGCAAATGAGCAGAGCAGAAAACATGACCCCAAATACCCCACTTTGGCATGTGGATTATTTTGAGCTAAAGGCAATCAAGGCATAACAGATTGAGGAAGAGGATTTTTTACTTCTCCCTTAAATGCCTAAAAGAATTAGATAGGAAGCCCATACCAGGAAGAGAACTATTACCAGAGATAACTTTTTGTAACAGAAAGACTTCTCCGCAGCATGGCACACACTTGTTTACCTAACGTTTGTTTCCCCTATTTTCCTGTGGATTGTCTTCCTGTCCTTTGAAGGCCCTCACCTCTACCTCCTTCTTCATTGCAAGGCTGGCATATAAGCCTCAATTGCCTGGGTGTCACGGAGTATTCCATATCTTTGAGGTTCGTTCCCAAACATACAGATTAAAATTTGTTTTTTTTCTCCTGTTAATCTGTCTTATAATTATTAGACCAGTGAAAGAAGCTCAAAGGGAAGAAGGGAAAAGTTTTCTTCTCCTATATAATCTACCCTCGTTTCTCTTGTATTAAGAAAAAATCAATAGGCTTACCCCCCAATTTTTTTCTTTACCCTTCAATTCTCCAGTGAATATACACGTGGCTTTTTATTGGAAAAAGGAGATTTTTTTGTTTTTGTTTTTGCAATCCACTGAAATCCCAGTAATTCATCTCATTGCTTAAAACCATCCACTGCTGTGATTTCTATAAATGGAAAGCAAGGAACATATTTAAAAAAAAACTTTAACCTTGAATGGAACACTTAAAGCATGTTTCTTATTTTTTGGTATAAAGAGTAATCAGGAGGGACGCCTGGGTAGCTCAGTTGGTTGAGCCACTGCCTTCAGCTCGGGTCATGATCCCAGAGTCCTGGGATCGAGTCCCAGATCGGGGTCCTTGCTCAGCCAGGAGCCTGCTTCTCTCTCTGCTTGTGTTCTCTCTCTCTCTCTGACAAATAAATAAATAAATAAATAAAATCTTTTTAAAAAATAATTTTAAAAAAGTGAAATTAGGAGGGGGCAGGAGGAAGAGAGGAATTGTTTGTACAGTTACTTGAATACTTTTATTTCTAAAAGACAAAATAAGGCATTTTGCTGAGACTTGTTTATACAAGCATAATAGACTTTCTATCTCTACTCTGGACCCAGTCCCTCTCATACACCCCTTTTGGTATATTTCTCCTGTCAGAACCTAGGCTGTTCAAAACCACCAGCAGCATGGGCATCACCTGGGGGCTTATCAGAAATACAGAATCTTGGGCCCACCCCAGTCCTACCCCAATCAGAACCTGCATTCTAACAAGACCCTGAGGTGGTTCACGTGCACTTTAAATTTGAGATGCTTTGCCTTTAGTGCATCAAGCTAAGGATCTAGATAGGAAACAAGGCTTTACCATTATGAACTAGACTTCATAAGCATCGTACCAAAATGCAGAACATAACTGATGTGTTCTCCTGACCACATTAGAGGTTTCAGGAATAATCAATCAAGAAATAAGGATTTGTTGGTATTTATACTACTCAAGCAGAGGTCCTGGGTTCAAGGCCAGAAGGCAGAGGTTTCCATGGAGTATGGGGTCTTGGTGGGGGGTGTTTTCTGAATTGGTTTGCAAGGGGAAGAAGGAACAGATACTGCAATGTTTGGCCATAAATTTTTAAAAAGTATAGGTTGCAACACACAGAATTATTTACTACAAACACTCCTTACTGAATCAAAACAAGTGTTTCTCAGAAAATGTCAATTTCTGTGAACTTAATACCATTTCTCAAGTTTTTTTTAAATCACTTCAAATATTATTACTTTAGATTCTTATTGCTTTTCTGTAATCGATGCTTTCCTTATAATATAGCTTTACATTTCTTTTCCAAAGTATTTTCTTCTCAGTTACTGAAAAACCTATAAAGAACAGTTTAGCCAATAGACAAGAACTTATCTTCCATAAGTAGTTGATCTTAACTACTGATACATAGATTGCTTACTATGTGCCAAGCACTATATAGATTAAGTAATTTGACTTTCACAATAAAGTTGTGAGGTACATGCTATGATTGCCCCATTGCACAGATGAGGCTACTGAGACAGAGTTATCAATATTAACTAACTTGTCCAAAGTCACGTAGCCAGTAATCAGCAGAACCAGTTCTGAGCCTACACTCTTATCCACTATATTTTAGTACACAAAAAGGTGTGCAATAAATAACACCTGCTTTCTCTGTAGTTTACCCTAATTTCAACTACAAGCTCCCACCCCCAACCTGGCTCATTTCTTGGGGCTTCCCCTGTGCACACTCTCTAACACTGTGACGGTGCTAAATCTTGGAGGGTGCCCAACATTGATGGGGCCTCTTGTCATTGGCCATCCCTCCACAGGGGTCACTTCTAAGTTATCCTGCACCCACCTATGTGGTCTATCAGATTCCCTGGTCTCTGCTTCTGAGCCGCTCAAGGACAGGGAAAGCTTGAACACAGCCTCCTGGGGAACTATGGGGCCATGTTCTCTGGTATTCTATGAGGCAGCCTCTCTGAGTCCTGCTGTATGTATCTTGGGTATGATCAAAGTGCAGAGAATAAGCATACAATCTTCCTCTCTTTGGAAATCATATCCTGCTCAATAGTTTATGCTTTTGTAAAGCAGAATGGGAATCCTCTTTTTCTGAGGCAAAGAAAAGCAAGGTGCACTAGCTTCTTGAATTAGAAAAGGAAACAAAGAAATGTTTGGGACTGTTCTACAGCACACTTGAATCGTTGTCACAGATAAATAACAATTGAAGGCATCAAGAGGAAAGAAAGTTTGATTCCTTTAAAATGAAAAAGAACAGAGGGATCTGGGTGGTACAGGCCGTTAAGTGTCTGTCTCCTGGTTTTAGCTCAGGTCATGATACCAGGGTCATGGAACAGAACCCTTTGTCAGGCTCCACACTCAGCACAGAGTCTGCGTGAGATTCTCTGATCTTCCCTCCTACCTGTGCTCTCTCTATTAAATAAATAAATAAATCTTTTTTTTTTAATTGAATACCAGATTACCTGGATTAACCCTGAGTACCAAGATACTAAGATAAGCATGGTTTTGGGGGGGGGGGGGCTGGTGTGGAATGGCAAAGGCTAAGCAAGAAGCAGAGATCCTGAGTAGGGAGAGGGTGGTGGAGTTATGGACACAGGAAGGTACGTGCTATGGTGAGTACTGTGAAGTGTGTAAGTCTGGTGATTCACAGACCTGTACCCCTGGGGCTAATAATACATTATGTGTTGATAAAAAATAATAATAATAATTTTTTTAAAAAAAAGAAGCAGAAGTCCTCTTTTGTGGACTTCCTGCCCAAAGTCATTAAAAGCAGACTAGGACTTGAACCCAAAGGAGGGAAAACCATGTGGCCTGTGTGTCCTTGGTAAGCCACCTGGGAGTTGTGTCACCTTGGCTATAATCACATGGTTTCTCCATTTCTATATCAGAGTGTCTGATCTACATTATGGCGAGGAGAGAGGAAGAAATGCCTATCCAGATGAGACATGCGTTATCTATCTATGACCTATGACCCAAGCTTCCTCTCAAGCTATAATGACCAAATCTCTGACTGTAAAATATCTTGAGAGCCATTTTTCATTTGTCTTCACAAACATTAGAAGCTAAAGAAAAGGCCCATATTAACTATAAATCTCCCCCATAAAATATAGAATTCCATCTAAAACCAAAAAGTTACTGAGGTTGATTAGCAACTAAAAACATGACTGTCTCTCCTATAGAGAACAGGGAAATCCTCAAAAGTAAGAGAAATCTATTCAAATGGAGCTCAGTTTGGGTGCTTCACTTATTGATGTACCTGAGGAACCTAAAACAGCACCTGCTCCATAGTAAAAATGGACAAATCCTTGATTCTGAATGAATGGCTCAATAAACCAGAGAATGTACTGCAAGGCTGACGTGAACCTAGAAAAGCACAGACTGATCCTTTAGGCCTTTATAGAGCTGAAGCCTGAATGCTACACTGTGCTCATGAGTCTCAGAGGTAAACAGATGTCAGAATCAGTACCTCACAAGGCTTGGGAATAAGACAAGAAGATGTTTGTTCCTTTTGTGTCTTATATAGTACAAATCAGTGTTGCAAAGATTTAGTTTAGGCCATGAATTAAACTTATGACAGTAGTTTGAACAAGACAGAAGTTTATTTCTCTAATAAACTAATTTAATGTCAAAGTTGAGAGGGAGGTAGTCCAGAGTTTTGTGGTGGCTGTGCTTCATGAAGCAAGCTTTTTACCTAAAAAGGCCTTGGAAATATAGGCTCCAGCTTGCAGTTCTGCCCTGCATGGCCTCCATTCCCATGGTTACCTTGTAGTCCAAGATGGAATCTCCAAGTTCAGCTATCATTCCAGCATTCCTACCAAACTGTGGAAAGAAAGGGAAGATAATAAAAAAGACAGGGGCCTATGCCAACTGTCTCTTGGAAAACATTCCCACAACTGCCACAGGCATTATCCCATTGGCCAGAACTGAGTCTACAGAATGTAGACTTTCTTTTGGATAGTGTGTGTCCTTAAACATTCTGTTATTACAATGGGAGAGAATAAATACTGGGGGATAATAGCAGTCTCTTTCTCAATAGCTAATCCTCCTGAATGGAAGGGGAGCTCAAAACACTAAGAAAAATGACACTCTGGATTTCTGAAACCCTTCTCCCCAAGGAACACGCCATTTACATATAGCTCACGGACTACAGGAAAGGCCAAGTACTATTACTTTATGGGTGCAGACAGAGGCTATGCTAAGCAACAATGATGTACTGTTATTATTTTAACTATCACTTACTGAGTGCTTACCAAAGACCAGTCTCTATGCTAAGAGGTTTTTGTCATTGTTCCATTTAATCTTGGGGCACCTGGGTGGCTCAGTGGGTTAAAGCCTCTGCCTTCAGCTCAGGTCATGATCCCAGTGTCCTGGGATTGAGCCCCGCATCGGGCTCTCTGCTCAGTGGGGAGCCTGCTTCCTCCTCTCTCTCTCTCTCTCTCTGCCTGCCTCTCTGCCTACTTGTGATCTCTGTCAAATAAATAAATAAAATCTTTAAAAAAAAAAATCTTTACCACACCCCCTTGAAATTGGTGCCAA
Organism: Mustela erminea; assembly: GCF_009829155.1. Lineage (NCBI taxonomy): Eukaryota > Metazoa > Chordata > Mammalia > Carnivora > Mustelidae > Mustela > Mustela erminea. Next base: position 103,711,142 of record NC_045617.1, on the reverse strand, counting down.
AACTGAGGACTCCAGAGAATGAATAATTTGCTAAAAAAGGGAGGAGATGGAATTACTTCTTGGATATATTTAGTGTAAGAGCCTGTGCTCTCAAACATCCTCAGTGTTATGTGGCCAACCCAAGTTTGGATTAGCAAGTGAAGGCCCATGTTATAAGACCCAGTCTGGGGCGCCTGGGTGGCTCAGTGGGTTAAGCCGCTGCCTTCGGCTCAGGTCATGATCTCAGGATCCTGGGATCAATTCCCGCATCGGGCTCTCTGTTCAGCAGGGGACCTTCTTCTCTCTCTCTCTCTCTCTCTCTCTGCCTGCCTCTCAGTCTACTTGTGATCTCTCTCTGTCAAATAAATAAATAAAATCTTTAAAAAAAAAATAAGACCCAGTCTGTGCATTTGTTTAAACAACAATTTATTCTAAAAATAACATTTTGAGCACTTATTATGCATAGTGTATGCTCATCTCTGGGGCTACAAATGGTGAACCAAAAACTCACATAGCTTAAAGACTTGTGGGGGTTAGGTCAATTACTCTTATGGTCGCCACAAAAGAAATTTTCATGGTGCCATAAAAGCATAGAATTCAAGGATGTGAGTTCAGCTGGTGAGTTCAGCAAAAGGATTCCCTAAGGAAAGAACATTTGAACTGAGACATGAGGGGTGGCTGATGGGTAGTGGAAGCTGAAATTGTTCTGGGCAAAAGTAGAACATATGCAAAGGCTGGGAAGTGGCAGGGCAGATGGCATATTTAAAAACAAGACTGTATGGTAAGTGTGAAGTGAATGTTGACAAAAGTGAGGCTAGAAGAATAGGACCTAATTACAAATACCACTGGAAATATTTTGGTTTTTAATCTCAGAAAAATTATTACTCTATTGATGTGTTTTAACACAAAGTGTTGTGGAGTTGGGGAGGGGGGCTTGGGAGCCTGACACAAACTGTTTTGCATTTTTGTGAGGAAAGAACTTTATCTACCTTATTTGACACTGCATCCCTCAAACATAGTAGGCACTAACAACATATCGATAAGATGAATTAATACATTAACAGATAACTTTTGAGAATCTCATTCTGGTTATAGTGTGAATACTGATGGGGGTGGGGGACAAGAATGTGCAAGGGGAGCCATGTAAGGAGCTATTTCAGAATTAAATAGAAGGACCTCAAGATGGATTGAATACAGTGTGGGGTGTAGAGGAGCTATCAGGATAGTTCCCAGGTTTCTGGCATGAGTCACTGGGTAGATGACAGCCCCATTCATTGAGACTGGGAGAAGGGCCAGGTTTAAAGAGGAAGGTCACATCATGTCACCAGAGAAGTTTCCATTTATATACCCACAAACTGTGAATTCTGTCTACAAAGGTAGCAGGAAATAATGAAAATACATCCAAATGAGCCCAAACTGCAATTCTGGAACAAGAAGTAGCCCTGGATCTCCTGACCCTATCTAGTTCCTTCAACTTCAAGAATCATCACTATAAGTTAGAACAAAATCTCCCTATGGACACTGACCCTCAAGATTTGTGATATAGGACTCAACTGAGAAAAGTCAGTCCAGGTTGACTAGATAGATATACACCATAAAGTTACTCAAAGTACATTGGCTTGGTAACAGTAGTAGTAGTGTGGGGATGCTATGGGCAATAGTTTTATCTCTTTTGAAAAAACAAATCCCCAAGAAGTATACTTACCACCTCACTAAACTGGTCTGGTGGCCTTTCTGAGAAACTACTGAATTACCAGCAGGGTAATGGTTCATCATATCCCTTTTCACCAGGCCCCATTCTGTACCACAATCAAAACTACCAAAAATAGAGATCTCACAGAGTTGGTTTGAACAATGTATTATATCCCAGTGACACCTCCGTTTCATTTGGTCCGAAAAACCTGACTGTCAGACTTGGTAATACAGTCTGTCCTAGGAAGGAAAACATATGACCTAGTGATCCAGTAGGCATAAAACGAACTGCTTTTACAGGCTGGGAGATTATTTGTGTACCTTAAGATCCCAAGAATACAATCTATATATCTAGGAATCTATCTAAAGTGAGACACGTTGTTAAAGTATCTTTACCACTGGCATCCTGCTTTATCCTTCCACAGGACAGTAATTTTCCAAAACTGAAATCTCATGGTTTCCCTGAGGTAAGCATGATTGACAACTTTTTACACTACAGATGGTTGAGCAGATGTGCACATAGGTATGATACCTCACTGCAAACAAGCCAGCCAATCAGAGAGGAACTGAGAATTGCACTCTGAAGCAATTACGAATTCCATCCAGGGAGATCAGAGATCCAACTTGTACAAGATGGTCCCATTTTCAACCATGTTGGAATGCAGAATTACCCTATCCTTGAGTCTAATCAAGGAATGCCCACATCTACGTCTAATATTCCCACCGTGATGAATTATACAGCAAGTTTCAGTTCAAGAAAGCCATTGCTTATACAATATTAGGGGTTAAAAGAACAGTCCTTGGAAACAAACAGATCTGATGTTGAATCCCTGCTCTGCCTGTGAAAATGTGGCAAATTATATAGCTTCTCTAAGACTCAGCTTCTTCAAGTATAATATCACAATAGTATTGCCTACTTTGTAGGAATGTGGTAAATATAAATGAGAAAAAGTGATAAGCACACAGTTTGGCATATACCAGGATACTAATACTAAAAGGGTATTAGTAATTCTTAGCATTGCATAATCAGTGCCCTGCAAATCATGGCACAAAACCACTTTATTGTTTCCTTGTATCAGAAATAACAAATCTTGAAAATTCTTACAAAATAGAAGATGTAACCTGATGATTTTGGAGTTATAGTCCAAAACAAATATCTGCAAGATATTTGAATTCTCCTGTTTTATCTTTTTCAATAATGGCAAATTATTTGCTCCATAATATATAGTGCATATTTTGATATTTAAATTCATTACATTTGAATAAAATATCCTCTGAGAAAATACAACATTTTAATCATGTACTCTTTGTTGAGGTGTTCTGCCTGGTTTTAAGAATCATAGTGAAGAAGGATGTTGGAACCAAATACTGCTGGTGTCCTCAATTTTGGCTCTACCTCTTATACAGGAAAGTAATTTGCCTCTCTAGGTGTTAGTTTTACCATATGCAAAATTGTAATGACAATACTTCCTTGTACACGTTTCCATCCCCATCCTGACAGTTCCAGGCTTATCAAGTCTTAGAGGTATAGCAAGACACTGCTTTATTTAAGAATTATTTTAAACATATTTATAGAGTCTAGTGTTAGGCACCAGGGTAAAGGTTGAATCACTGAAAGATAATTTAATGTCAAAATTTTAAAACAGAAAGTGCATGATGAGAGCTGGCGTTTCCTGACCTAGCATTCAAAATCACATAGCATCACTTCTGCCATGTTCTATTGGTTACAACCAAGTCACTAAGGTCAGCCCAGATTTGAGGGAGAAGATATATACCTCACTGTTTGACAGAAGGAGAACAAAAATATGTGGACATATTTTAAAACAAGTATGTAGGCAAACTACTTTTAAAAGATTTGAAAGAAAGAAAGTGAGAGAGAAAGGAAGGAAGAGAAAAGGATGTATAAGACATCTACACAGAAAACTTCAAAATGTTACCAAGTTTCATAAATTGGAGAACTTATTATTGTAAAGATATTAATCCTCCTTGTCTTTTTTAAGATTTAGTAAAATCCTAATCAAAATCTCAGCAGGCAAGAATAAATCAATGTAATTGACCCTATTAACAGACTAAAAATGAAAGACCACATGATTATCTCATTAATAAAATCCAACATCTATTCCTGATTTAAAAATTAAAAAAAACAACAACAACTCAGATAATTAGGAATAAAAGAAGATCTTGCAACCTGATAAAAGGCATCTACAAAATACTTAAAGCTAACATCTTACTTAATGATGATAAGACTAAATGCTTTCCTCCTAATATCAAGAACAAAGAAAAGATTTCCATCCTCACTCTTTCTGTTCAAAACTGGAGTGCAGAATCTAGCCAGTGCAGTGAGGCAAGAAAAAGAAATATAAGGCATCTAGATTGCAAAGGAAGAAGTAAAATTCTTTGTATTGAGATTACATACTTATCTATGTAGAAAATCCCAGGAAATCTACAGAAAAGCTATCAGAACTAGTAAGTGTTTAGCAATATTACAAGGAAAAAGGAGCAATATATAAAATGAATTATATTTCTAATATACTAGCAATGAACAAGTGGAAATTGTAATTAACAAAAAATATCATTTATAGTAACATCGAAAATATAAAATAATTAAGGGTAAACCTGTGATAAAGTGTGCAAGATTCGTATATGGAAAATGATAAAGTATTGTTAAAATACACTCAAGGATACCTAAATAAATGGATATATATACCATATTTATGGATTATAAAACTCTTTTTGTTCAGATGTTATTTCTCCCTAAATTGATCTATATTTGCATTATGATTCTAGAAAGTGCTTTTTTTTTTCTAGAAATTAACAAACTCACCCAAAAATCCATGTGGAAAAGAACCTAGAAGAGCAAAAAAAAAAAAAAAAAAAAAAAAAAAATCAAAAACAAAACCCTGAAAAAAAGAAAAAACAAAGTAGACTCAGGACTTACTAAAATGCTACTGGGCAGGAGCGCCTGGGTGCCTCAGTTGCTAGGTGGCTGCCTTTGGCTCAGGTTGTGATCCAGGTGTCCTAGGATCGAGCCCTGTATCAGGCTCCCTGCTTGGCAGGAAGCCTGCTTCTCCTTCTCCCACTTCCCCTGCTCATGTTCCCTCTCTCACTGTCTTTCTCTGTCAAATAAATAAATAAAATCTTAAAAAAAAAAAATCTACTGGAGAGGGAGACAAACCGTAAGAGACTCTTAATCTCAGGAAACAAACTGAGGGTTGCTGGAGGGTGTGGGGGGAGAGATAGGGTGGCTGGGTGATGGACGTTGGGGAGGGTATGTGCTATGGTGAGTGCTGTGAATTGTGTAACACTGATAATTCACAGACCTGTACCCCTGGGGCAAATAATACATTATACGTTATCAAATAAAATAATAAAATAAAATAAGCTACAATAATCAAGAGAGTCTGATATTGGTGTCAAGATAGACAAATTGAGTAATCACTGGTACAAAAAAATCAACTTTGACCCATATCCCATACCATATACAAATATTACCTCAAATGAATAATAGACCTAAATGTTAAACTGAAACTATAAAAGTTACAGAAGAATATGCAGAAGAAAATCTTTGTAACTTTGCATCAGAAAAATACTTTTTAGATACAACACAAAGTATTATTGATAATAGAAAAATCTATAAATTGGACTTCACAAAAATTAAGAAGTTTTGCTCTTGAAAGACATTCTTAAGAAAATAATAGGCCACAAGCAAGAAAAAATAATTGTAAAGCATATATCTGATAAGGTCTTGAATCACAATATATAAAGGACTCTCAAAACTAAAAAATAAACCAATGAAATCTAGACAAAATATTTGAATATTTGAAAAGAAACTTTACCAAATAAGATATATAGATGGCAGATAAGCCCATGAAAAGATACTTGATATCATTAATCATTTGGAAAATGCAAATTAAAATTACTTAACATTATTAGAATGCTTAAAATTAAAAATACTGACCATGCCAAGTTCTGGTGAGGATGTCAAGCAGTTGAAATTCTCCTACATTGTTGGTAGAGATTTCTTTAAAAGTTCAACGTACTTTGGTGAGTGCTGTGAAGTGTGTAAACCTGGTGATTCACAGACCTGTACCCCTGGGGATAGAGTATTATGCCTCCATCAGAAAGGATGAATACCCAACTTTTGTAGCAACATGGACGGGACTGGAAGAGATTATGCTGAGTGAAATAAGTCAAGCAGAGAGAGTCAATTATCATATGGTTTCACTTATTTGTGGAGCATAACAAATAGCATGGAGGACATGGGGACTTAGAGTGGAGAAGGGAGTTGGGGGAAATTGGAAGGGGAGGTGAACCATGAGAGACTATGGACTCTGAAAAACAATCTGAGGGTTTTGAAGGGACGGGGGGTGGGAGGTTGGGGTACCAGGTGGTGGGTATTATAGAGGGCACGGATTGCATGGAGCACGGGGTGTGGTGCAAAAATAATGAATACTGTTATGCTGGAAATAAAAAAAAAAATAAAAAATAAATTAAATATTAAAAAAAAAAAAAAAAAAAAAGTTCAACGTACCCTTACTAATCACCTAACCATTCTACTCCCAGGCATTTACTCAAAAAAAATAAAAGCATTTGTCCATGCAAAGACTTGCTAATGAACATTCTTAGTAACTTTATTTACAATAGCCCAAAATTGGAAACAGCACAAATATCCACCAACAGGCGAATAAACAAATCCATATAATGGAATTCTATTCATCAAAAAAAGGGATGAACTATTGATAGACAACAACAGAATGGATGAATCTTAAAATAAATATGCTGAGTGAAAGAAGTTAGACCAAGAAAAGTATATACTCTGTGATTCCATCTTTTTATATAAAATTCTAGAAAATACAAACAAATCTATATGATCTATAATATCAGTGGCTGTCTGTAGATGGAGGTTCTGTGGGGATAGGATGGAGGCACTCTAAAGGGATACAAGCAAAGTTTCCGTATAATGAATATGTTCATTATCTTGATTGTGGTAATGGTTTCACAAGTGTTTTCATATGTCAGAACTTACAAATTACACTTTAAATAGTACAGTTTATTATATGTTAATTATACCTCAATAAAGCTGTTAAAAAATTCCAATAGGGTTTTTGTAGAAAATCAGTTATTTGCAAAACTTCTATAAAAAATGCAAAGTGTCAAGTATAGATCAGATAATTTTGAAGAATAAAATTGGAGGACATATACTACCAGATATCAAGACTCATTGTATAGCTCATTAATTAAGAAAGTATGATCATGTCACAGGAATAGAGATATGGACTAATGGAATAGATTAAGGAGTTGACCTACATAGTCATTTGATTTATGAAAAAAGTAACACTATATGCCAGGCGGTGAAAAATGGTCTTTTTAATAAATGGTGCTGCACCAGTTGGATATTCAGAGAGAATAAAATAAATCTTGACTCCTAGCTTATACCACACACTAAAAACAACTTAAGTTGGATCTCAATATGAAAGATAAAACATCTAGAAGATATCCTCATCATCTTGAGTGCCAGCAAAGATTTCTTAAATGAGGCACAAAAAGCACTAACTACAAAGGAAGAGACAGATGAATTGGATTATGTTAAAATTAAAACTTCTGTTCATCAACATATTCTATTAAGATAACAAAAAGGCAACCAAAAGAGTATACTATATATATATAAAATCCTAAAATCACTTATATCTACATATCAATAAGAATAAGACAGTTAATTTGTTTTTTGAATGGGCAAAAGACAAACAAATTCTACAAAGAAGTATATCCCAATGACCAATGGACATCTGCAAAGGTAGTTAACTGCTTTAGTCAACAGGAAAATGTTGATTAAAATAAAAATGAGATACCATAACACACTTACCATAATGACAAAAATTTTAGTAAGTGACAATACCAAATGCTGGCAAAGTTGTAGAACTAGAACTCTCGCATATTGCTGATGGGAATGTAAATGGGTACAAACATTTTGGAATACTCTTTTGGAAATATCTAAATTCAAACATATAAATGTATTACATAGGAACCCACAATTCTACTTCTGGTGATAAATTCAATAGAAATACCTTATTAATGAAAATACAACTGGTACAGGCCTACAGAGAACAACTTGGCAGTATCAAGTGAAATCCAACAAATCTACCCACAGAAATTTTTATACAAGTATCAAAACCAATCCATCTATATAGAGTTTGATACAGTAATATTTGTAATGGTAAAAATGAGAAACAACCTGAATATTATCTGTTGGGATGGTTAATTAGAAGATCATGAAAATTACTTAAGAGTTAAAAAGAATGATGTAGACCTATACGTACTGATTAGAAAGATATCCTAGATATACTGTCAAATAAAAGATTTTGCAGAGCAATATATATGATATGATTGTTTATTAACAGAATATATCATTTTAAGTTAAAATGTTCTAAGTGTACATCTATGCAAATGCAGGGAAAGAGGTCTGGAAAGATAGTTAAAAATGGTTAACAGTGGTTCTCCTTAAAAACTAGAGTTGGATGCAGGGAAGGCTGAAAAGAGATACAGATACAATTTAAACAACAAAAATATTTTCAAGAATTGTTTGCATATTTTTTTAAAAGCCTAATTTTTCTCAACACCTGGAAATCCCAGAGGAAGAAGTAGTGAAATCTAAGCATCATTAAAGGCAAAATGAAAGCTGCCTGCCGCATGAGGAAGAAGGGGATAAGACTGTGATGTGAGCCACTGGTGCACCTTAGAGAAAACGTAGTAAAAACAATGACTCCACCTACCACCGAGGTGAAAAAAAAGCTCTTTGTGGGGAACCAGGAACTGTTCCAGCTTTTGCTAAGTCTAATCTTAATTCTTTTTTAAAGAAAAGTAATATCAAAATACAGTAATGAAATTAGAATGGGATCTTAGAAAGGTTAGTGCAAGAAGGGATCCGAGAGCTTAAATTTTATTAGCTTTATGGCAAACTTGCATGTGGAACATAATTGAACACCACCTAAATTTTGGACGCAATAATGCAAGTATTTCCAGATGGAGAAGACAGAAAGTAACATAACTAATGAATAATTGTGTGCTATCTGTGAGAGGACTGTTTGTTGCCAGTGATTTTATTTTAACTTATAACCTAAAAAAATTTATACATATTCAAACTATAAACTATTTAAAGTTCACATCCATGTCTTATGGTAAACTCCAAGACCAACAGAAAGAACACAGCTAATATTTTTTTTCAACTAATATTTTTTCAATTGAAATTTCTTCCTGCTTTAATAAAATTTCTTGTGGTAGATTCATCTTTATTTAAGTCTTTACAAATCATTTACCATTCTTTGGATACTTTATTATAAGAGCACAAGAATATACTCATCCAGAAATGTATTATAGCCTGGGCAGGAGGCTTATCAGACCAGGCAATCTGAATCAAGGTGGAAGCAAAAGGGGTGAACATTTCATGAGATCAGGAATCTGGGCTTGTTTACCATTCAGTCCCAAAGTCTATTGCATGCCAGAGAGCACAATGAACCATGGTGATGACCAGCATGTATTGTATTGACTACCATGTAATCAGTCAGATTCTGTGATAAGTGCTTCACAGGCAATATCCCTCTCTGGTGTCTTCTTAGGAAGAACTATTATCATTCCCTTTATTAATGAACAACATGAGGCTTGATTAGATCACTTAACCCAAAGTCACACAATTTTTAAGTGGCACAACCTGATAATTCTGTTTCCTAGGAAGATCTCCATAAATATTGGTTATGGACATACTTGTTTCAATCGAAGGAAAGAAGAAAGGAGTGAAAGAAAGGAGGAAGGGAGGACACAAGTAGATGACAAGACCCCCATGGCATTCACTTTCAGGAAGAAAACCATTTCCCTGAGGGGAATAATAGATGAAACCAACCTAGCATTCTTGTTTCAAGAAGCCTATATACTGAGCAGGTTACTGGGACAGGCCCACATAGCAAGGAAGTTTCCCTCTCAGCTTCTTTTGCACCACTCTCCACTTTGCTCTCTCCTTTCCAGTCACACTGGTTCTTCTCCAAGATTGTGTCAGGCCGTCCTCCTCTTGGTTCAGTGGTTGTCTGTCCACACTGGTTAACATTGAGCTATCCATTGTTCTGGTCCTCTTCATCCTTTTGGGCTGTTATAGAATTACTACCTTCAGGTCATGGGAACTCTGATGAGGTTATTCTCCCAAGGTCTAGCCACCTCCTAGGGACACAGCCATGGAAGCACCACAGATGTCCCCTGCAGAGATCCTCAGAGAATTTTATCCTCCCTTCCTAGTTGGGATACTTTCCTTCTTCTCTCCTGGTCCTCAAGAAAATTCCCCTTCTCAACTCCTCTCTCTGCAACTGGCTTAAGCCATTTCCAAAACCATCCTTAGACTCCAGGCCACTCTATTTGAGGCCCATCCAAGATCCCTAATGCTTCAGGTTAAGTTAGGGAGTCTCACTGCATGTGAGAGTGTCACACAATTTTTAAATGAATGGGAAAAGATAACATGAGGGAAAAAAGCACAATTCAACATTTTAATACATAATTCTGCCACATTTTCCCTGTATCATTCACTGAGGAACGAACATAGGAAAATGATAAGGTTTGAGGCAGGAGACCACAAGTCTGGCTTCTGGTATGATGAGTATGGTACATTTGAGATATCCAACAGAGATGTGAAGAAAACTACTGGATATAAAAACCTGGAGCTTTCTGGCTAACTCTCTTGTAGTGTCCAGCTGGAAAAACCCCAACATTTTCCTACTTAGCCATTTCCAATGTAGGCAAATAATGTTTTCTTACCGCTCAATAGCCTATAAGGCCAAGTGTATTTTTATCTAGCACCTATTTAGTTCTCCAGTTTTACCAGTATTCTGAAAACCATTTATGGTTTCATTTTAGAAAAATGACAAAAACAGAAATTCAACAAAATATTTTTTCTGTAGGAGTAGTTAAGGCCCATGAACATTCTTGGAGTTTCAAACAAATTATTGCAGGTGAGGAAAATTATGTCCTTATTGATCAATGTCTCATTTTCTACTGACCACAATCTCTTTTCTATTTCACCTGATTCTTACAATGCATTTTTGGGCAAAGGAGGGGGGGACTTATAAAATATTTAAGAAATTCTAAGCTTTCACTCAAAAAAACTGCTGAGTTAATCCCTAGGTATTACCGGTTGGTTAACCTATCCTCAACTTCCGCGATATTACCTACTGCTGAAAAGACAAGCTCCCAAAAGGGAGGAAACTCAAAATATGGCTTATTGTATAAAAAGTTTAAGTCCTAAACATTTGAGGTGTTACAAAACCAAGTCATGGATACTCTGTGCTTGCAGGTTTCTGTTCTGTTAATGGATTTTTATTCATGTCATTTGATGGAAAAAATGGTAAAACCAGGTCACAGCTCCAGCCAAAAGGAAATATAAAAGGAAATAACATAGGGTTTATTGAATTTGAAAGAGGTATACACCAAGAGCAGAGTCACCTGGAAATGCCACGATGATACCACCACCAGCAGCTGCAGAGCTGAGTACAGAACTTGCAATTCTAATCAAAGATTCTTCTCACTTTATCAGGGTACAGCCAACCCACCCTGGTGAGCCCAATCTGTTCTCCGCATTGCTGAACATGGAAGAGAGATGCCATCATGAGAAGTTCATGTCATTTGGATCTCCTTTTACTGTACAAATCTCAAAATGTAGCCCAAACCTGCCATGTCTGGAGCCAGCAAACATTAGTTTCTACCATCATAAAATGGGGTAATGTTTCATGATCTTCTAAAATCCAATTTCCCATTATAGTTTTCTTCTGCGACATTGAAGTTAGAGGTGAGTTGTTGACAAAATTCTGATGAATTTATGGGCAGGGACCTAGAAATGACCAGCTTCTGCCTTGTTCATTCACCTTCCCTGAGAAAAACCGGACTCAGGGGATTATGTGTAAAATATACAGAAGACTGAGAGTCAAAGTAAAACTTAAATGATAGCTAGGAATTCAATACCCCAGTACAATGAGTCTTTGGTAAAAGCTACATTGGAAAAGAGTTTAGGCTCCTGTTTTCTCCACCTACCCTTCATGTGTTCCCACCACAATTGGAGAAAGTAGTCCCCAGAGTAGGGATGAATTACAGCCCTACCTATAGGCAGGGGGAAAATGCCTTCCTTCCTAACATGGCCTAACAACTGACCTAACCATGATTAGCAAAAAACTATTTCTTGGTTGTACATAGCCAGGAGGCCTGGGCTGAGGTCAGTCTGCCAGAATAGCTCTAATTATAGTGAACAATGGCCTTTTTCAAGACAAATTAATATTAATTCAATCAGAATGTTATTGATCATCAAAATGTTGCCATAAGTGTTTTTTTCTTAAGTGCTTACCATGTGACATAGGAAAGATTAGTTTATTAGAATATGACAAAATAAGATATTATGTGCATTAGGCTAAATCCTAGGGAGAATACTGGAATAAGTAAACACATAAGCACTCTCCTCAAAGGAGATACAATGTGAAAAAAACCCACCAGATAAGCAATTTATTCAATAAGTATGTCCACACTATTGCCACACAGTGTGATGAGCAGAGAGAAGTCAATGAGATTTCAGAATAGGAATCCCTTTGGGACTGAAAATATCAGGGAAGACTTCAAGAAGGTAGTTGGATTTGAATGGGGCCTGAAAAGATTGGTAAATGTCTTAAAATAAATATTACGTATTTTTCCCATTATAAGATGAGTACATACTTGTAACAGAATTGGTAACTTTGCTAGAGAAAAAAAATATTTAATGAGGGAAAAGAAATAAATCCCACCAGATCCCAACTCTCTTGACAGAGAGGGATGGAAAGGGGGACATGTCGGGAGAAAGCACAGCACACAGCAAGGTACAGAGGTTGGAAGGAAGGAGGAGGCATGAGAAAACATCAGTAGATACAGTTTTGTTGGGATATAGGAGTTATGTAAGGTCTCTGGCTACCCTATAACCTGAAGAAAAGCATCAAGAGGCCTTAAAATCCTTATAAGGGACCTAGCTGTGTTAAGATACTGCTAGAGAGAAAAGAGGATGACAAGCCTCCTCCCCACTGTTCCAGGTCCCATTTGTCCTTAGGGTGGAGTCTTTGCATCAGTGTAGCCAAGCAGCAGCCCCTCCCTATGTATCCATTCATATCCTCTAGCTTCCTAAGTGGCTATAAATTCTACTTGAATCAGGGAGCCAGAAATTGATTCCCTTCAAAGGCCATAGCTATTACAGCATTTTAAATGGACTGCAGTGAACTTGACCAAGAGCAAAGTACAAAAAGGACTATGGGAACCCTGCACAGAGCTCACATAGTAACCAGAGATCCATGAACTCCAAATCCAAGGAGTCCATGAACACGGAAAGGAAAAAAAAAAAAAAAATCTTTATTTTTGCTGATTTTTAACTGCAACATAGCATTTCCTTCTATTACAAACTGAAGTAGTGTTAACAGTACCTTTGACTTTGTCACTACTAGAAAACACAGATATTTTCATATCATATCATAGCTGTTGCTGTTAATTCAAAATATCATTTTATCACCATTCCAAAATTGGTTATCAGAGCCACCACTGGATCTTGTTATTAAATGTGTACAGAAGCACAATTTTAAAAATATTTGTTTAAATGTGTTTCATTACAATTAACCTTCTTTATAATCCTTTATATTTTATATTATACACTTAAATATATTATCCTGGAAAAGGTCCACAGGATTCAGACTGCCAAAGAAGTCCACAGTACTCAAAAATCAAAAATTTGGGGTCATATATGGTTAAGGAATTTGACCTAAAAGTCAAAATTTTAGCACCAAATTTGATAAACACATAGGACTCTTTTCTGCATATGGCAGAGTAGTCCAGAAGGTAACTGGGGTAGGGAATGAGAAAGGGCCACAGTTACCCTCTAAGTACATTCTCCAAAAATGACACCTTTTTTAAGGTAACATAGTGGAGCAGTCCTTCTTTAAGATTATGATGAAAAATTATGAAAAGAATCCATAGGAATACAGAATTTTGAGACACAGAGAGAAAAGTTAATCAAAGGTGGCACCTTTTTAAGCATTTGCTTCCAAATCAAAGGTCCTAACCCTGCCTTTTTCCCAGTCATCCCCAAGCTTCTCTTAGGTGCCTCTTAATTAACAAATACTTGTACTTGTCTCCATCCAGCTGCTCTGTATACATGTGAACTTCCTGGATGGGGGAGGGGCAATGGGAATGGTGGGGTGGGAGAATGGCAACTTATGAATTGAAAGCATACTTTGACACTACAGGATCTTACTAGATATCATTCAGATAGAAGGAATGTTCCCCCAACTCATAATGTCATGATCACATGGACACATTGGCTGAAATCCTCCATGAAGCCAGCAAGATGTTAAGTAGAGCTGCTTATCCAAATGCTAATTACCAGATCAAGACAAGTGGGACAAGTGTCATACGGGGGTAGAGATTACAACTGGTGTAGGTGTACAGCATAAAAGGAAACTCATCTTTTTCTATTTGCATACGTCCATTTATAGTTCTTTGGTTCTCCAGTTGAGAGGCAAAGTGGGCTCTGGGCTCTTGGATGCCTGGCTTCAGCAGTGATTGAGGCATCAGCTAAACCATTGCTGAGAGAAGAAAACTGAATGAGGCAGGGCTGTAGGGCTAAGATAGCGTTAAGTTCTGCAGGGGGGATAATGTGACATCCCACCTCTGCCAACAGCAACTGTGGGCAATGACCAGAACTAAGAGTTGCAGAGCTATATAAGGCATTGAGGATTTTCAAAAATCAACAAGGGGGGGTGGTGCCTGGGTGGCTCAGTGGGTTAAAGCCTCTGCCTTCGGCTCAGGTCATGATCCCAGGGTCCTGGGATCAAGCCCTGCATCAGGCTCTCTGCTCAGTGGGGAGCCTGCTTCCCCTTCTCTCTCTGCCTGCCTCTCTGCCCGCTTGTGATCTCTGTCTGTCAAATAAATAAATAAAATCTTGGGGAAAAAAAAATCGACAAAGGGGAACTATTGGGAGGAAAAACCAACTAAATTGTCTTCAGTCAAGGAGTCGAATGACTGAGATTTGGGTATTACTGTAACTGTGGCTTCATCTTAGTAGTAAGTGGGCAAAACCTGTGAAATTCCTGTTCCACAGTCCAGAGGGAATCAAATATTCAGATTGTTGGCTCTGGAAGACCCATGTGAAACAGAGGGGAAAGGACACTAGATTTTGTGTTCAACTCCATAGTACCTATTCTCCCCTGTCTTTTCAAGGCAAATCAAAAAATCCTGGTTTTTGGAACCATGACATAATGAAAAGTCTTAGGTAATACAGAACTGCTAGTTCTCAGTTTAAGAAATAACACAGCAAGCCCCCAGACTGTGTCTTCTCACTTTTTCCTTAAGCGATATAACTGAAGAAACTAGTTCAGAGGATGAGCAGAACGCATTATGGGAGGTCTGGGAAACCACACAGGCAGCCTCACGCCATCTACCTTCCATACCACTGAGACATCGCCTCCTGGTTTGTCTAGGGGAAAAGATAGACCAGTGTTAAAAGAAAATACTCATAGAGAGAAGGAAAACGACTATTCCCTTAATTCTGTAAATATTTAAAAATAAATCCAATGTGTGTGTGTGTGTGTGTGTGTGTGTGTGTGTGTGTGGGTGTGTGTGTTTTAATTTTCCTGCTTTACAAAGATATCAAAGCAGGAAGAATTTGAAAACAAGAGAATTATCTAGGGTGTCTGGGTGGCTCAGTTTGTTAGGCATCTGACTTTGGCTCATGTCATGATCCCAGTGTCCAGGGATGGAGCCCCAAATGGGATTACCTGCTCAGCGGGAGCCCGCTTCTCCCTCTCCTCCCCGCTCATGCTCCCTCTTGCTATGTCTGTCTCTCTCTTTCAAATAAATAAATAAAATCTTTAAAAAGAGAGAGAGGAGAATTATCCTACAGAGCAGTAGAAGAATGACAGGTTTAGGTTAACAGAAACCAAATTAATTTCTTTGTCACTCTTACTAAAAAGTCCTCAATTATGAGAATATCTAAGGAAATACTCCTTTACGATAATTAGCCCCTAATATGCCAAAACAATGCAGTGGTAAACAACCAGAGGATATGGACAAAATTGAAGCCTGGACTCAGTCTTTCCATCTGAAGACTCCTCTGTTTTATTAGAAACAATGAGAATGTGGGAGAGTAAGGAGTGTGAGAAACAAAAATGTAAAATAATTTAACATGTTCTTTAATAATTGCTTATGCCTTTTCAAAGAGAAGAAAGCTGAGGCCTCAGTATTGAAAAAAGTAAATTTGAGGTCATTCTGTTTTCAAGAGAAATTTCTCTCTGTATCCATCAACAAGCAGCACGGCTTGAAAATTTAATTGAATGTTTTCTATGCCTAGGGAGCTGTGAATAATGGCAACAAGGACAGTAAATAATAATTCAAGGTCCTTTGGAAATCTTAACTTTCAAGTAAACAAAAACACTCACAATACTTCCAAGTTGAAAATAACAAATTTAAATTGTCCAGTACTTTCAGTAAACATAATCTAACATTATCCTGGTACTGCATGTGGGGAAGAAGGCTGTGAACAAGGAGAGATGGGCCTAATTCTTTATGTATTTTTCCTTCCTTTATTGCTCAAAGAAAAAAGAAAGCTATTATCATCAGAGTCTTAGTCACGAAAGAGGGAAAGGCTCTGTCAGTCAGGAGGGTTATCCTACCAAGTCTATAGTGGCCTTCCATCTGACCGGCCTGGCCCTAGCCATCTGCATTTTGGGACCTTCATTCTGTCCAGGATAAGCACCAACTACGACACAGACTTTCGTGTGGATCAGAGGGAGGTTTTTAATTACATAGTGCCATGAAAAAAACACTAGTCTAAGAGTCTGGAGGTCTGTGACCTAATCCACACTCTGCCACTAACAGCTGTGTGGCCCTGGACGACCATGTAGGGATCAATTTCCCTGTCAAATGAAGAGGACGGACTAGACCAGGAACAGGAAACTTATTTGGTAAAGAGCGCAATAATAAAAAAGTGGGGCTTTGAGGGCTATACAGCCTTTGTCCAACTACTCAACCATGCCAATGCAGCATAAAAGCAGGCACAGATATTACATAATTAAAGAAATGTGGCTATGTTCCAATAAAAATTTATTTATAACTGGGGCACCTGGGTGGCTCAGTGGGTTAAAGCCTCTGCCTTTGGCTCAGGTCATGATCCCAGGGTCCTGGGATGGAGCCCCACATTGGGCTCTCTGCTCAGCGGGGAGCCTGCTTCCCTTCCTCTCTCTCTGCCTGCCTCTCTGCCTACTTGTGATCTCTGTCAAATAAATAAATAAAATCTTAAAAAAACAAACTAACTAACTAACCAAAAAACAAGTAGCAGGCAGGATTTGGCCTAAGGGCTGTAGTTTGCCAACTCCTGAACTAGATGGCCTCTTTATCCCTTTGAGCTCTGAAATTCTATGGGTCTATAATCCTAAAACTGAGGTGGACAGAATGAGCCTCATCAGACAGGCTTGAGCTGTCCGAAAGCCTGCCCATAGAAGTGGGAATACTACAGGGCAACTCAGAATGCTTTGTTGAGCCTACGATTGGAGCCTACGATTTACCCACATCTAGCAGTGCAACAAGGCAAGAAAATAAGTAAAAGTTATAAGAACTGAAAAGGAAGTAACAGAAATGTCAGTATTTGTTAAAGACAGGATTGAATATATTCAAATAGAGAGGGAGAAATTATCAGTAACCCACAAGCTGGTCAGCTTCCTGTTCATCGTAGAGGGGTCCCATTTCTCCCATCCTATACTGTAAAGAAGGGAACAAAGTTTTGCAATCTCTCTTGCCCTCTGGCTTCTACGTACATTCAGCCAACGGAAGGCACTGGCTAAATATTAGTAGGCTAAGGGGCAGGAAAATCAGGGGTATTTCTCTTTCTCCCTCACTCTCTCTATCCTTTCTGTGGCATTTTCAGCAACTAGTCTTTCTAGCTCCTGTTCCATAAGCTTTCTGTCATTCCACTTCAACTAAATGATGCTGCTCTCTGGGTTTCAGTAAAACTATCTCCTTTCTTTTTCAGCCAGTCCAGAAGTGGGAGCATCGTACTATTCTTTTATAATTTGGGTTGCCCCATTACCTCTCCCCTTTTACTTCTCAATTACTCTATCATCCATGTTGTAAGTCCTTGCATTAAGTTCCATCTATATAAATACTAGGAATAGTTTCTCTTTTCCTGATTGGAAAACAAGTTGCTATATACAAAGTCAACACACAGAAATTAATTTTGCTTCTTTATAACAACAATAATTAGAAAATGAAGTTTAAAAATACTATTTGCAATTGTTTCAAAAATATCAAATACCTAGGAATAAAACTAAGAAAGAAAGGCGAGTCTTCTACACAGAAAACTATAAAACATTATTAAGAGAAATTGGGAAAAAATAAAAAATATTTAAAGGAATTATTTTTTATATAGACCATACAACCACTAACTATAAAAAAAAAGGTTGATAAAATAAGGCAATAATAAATTTAAAAGCTCTGGCCATAAAAAATGCATTATTAAGACAAGGGGGAATAAACCATAAAGCAAATAAATCTATAAAACATAAATGTGTGTATATCCATATGTATGCATGTACATTGAAGATTTCTTAAATCTTCCTACATATAAATGAGGAAAAGACAGACAATCCAATAGAAAAATACAAAACTTCAAAAGTAAAGCAAAAAGGGGCACCTAGGTGGCTCAGTCAGTTAAATGTCCAACTCTTGCTCTACCTTAGGTCTTGATCTCAGGGTTGTGAGGTTGAGCCCTGCGTTGGGCTCCACGCTGGGTGTGAAAACTACTTAAGAAAAAAAAAAAGTAAAATCAAAAACTCATAAAGTATCCTAAAAGCAAATAATAGACTGCTGAAATTTGAAAGAAACTTACTACAATATTTCTAAGAGGAAAATGAATCTCTGAACAAATTTTTTGAAATATATATCATATAAATATAAATGTATATATAAAAGTGATGCTGAGTGGGAGTCCATTCTAGTAAGTAATAATATTCATATTAGAAAACTTTCAGGCAGAAATGTCTTTGTATTAATTTTCAAAAAGAAAGAGAACTACAGAAGAAAGTATTAGAAAAAGGAAAGAAAAATGGACAAAAACTAGAACATAAAGGCTATCCAAATAGTCAATGAAATATATAACGGGTGACCTCACTAGTGATCAAAGAAGTGCAAATTGAGTAACACCCCACCACATACCACTATGGCTAAAATTAAATATATTGACAATACTTTAGCTTTACAGCTCTATGGAACAACAGAAACCTCATGAACTGCTGGTGGGGGTATAAGTCAGTGCAACAAATTATTTTGTCATTATTCACTAAAAATGAATATACTTTCCAATAATCCTGTTCCTTGGTATATACCCATTAGAAACCAAACCTATGTTCCTCAAGAGGCAGACATTAGTTACGATTGCCAAAGACAGAACACAATCTAAATGTCCATTAACCATAAAACAGATAATATATTCTCATAATAGAGCACTATACAGCAGTGAAAATAAAATATAGCCACATACAACAATATGAATAAATCTCTCAAAATACAGTCAAAAAAAACAAGCTTGTTCTAGACACACTCCATATGCGCCTCCAGGTCTACTCTCCATTCTGCTCTGCTCATTCCTGTGCCTAGGAGCTCGAGCAGTATGGATTTCTTCAAATTGTCTACTTGCTGCTCTATGGATTTTTGGTCAGATCTCACCAATAAGAGACAGATGAGAGGGCAAGAGAAGGGAGGTCAGGATATTTGTCTCTGTGGACTCTCTCTGCCAGGGCATAATCAGTTGTGGCTACATTTCTGTACCTGAGGCCACGTTTGTTATCAAGCAGCTCTAGGCTGTGTACAGACATAGGGAGCACAGGGCTCCTAATTGCTCACCCCTGCAGGCCTATAGGTAGTAAAGGCTCCCCACTTTCCCACTAGAGTTAGCCCTGGGGTACTGCAACATCCCTGGTCAATTTTCTTTATGAAACTTGTACATAGGGGAGCCTGGGTGGCTCACTCATTAAGTGTCTGCCTTTGGCACAGTTTATGATCGCAGGGTCCTGGGATTGAGCCTTGCATTGGGCTCTCTGCTCAGTGGGAGGCCTGATTCTCCCTCTCCCACTCCCCTGGCTTGTGTTCCTTCTTTAGCTATCTCTCTCTGTCATTTAAATAAATAAATTTAAAAAAAAAAAAAAAAAGGGAAAGAAAGAAAGAAGAAGAAACTCTTTTATATACTCCTTTTGAATATGTTGTTTGTTTCCTGCCAGGAACCTGACCTATAAAAAGCCAGACCCAAAATACTTACAAATTGCCTTCATATAAAGTTGATAAAATAGCCATAACTAAACTACAATTTAAGGGAATGTATACATGGGTGATGAAATTATAAAGAAAAGGAATTACCACAAAAGTCAGGAGAGTGGTTAATTTGTGGGAGGGGAGGGAGATGTGATTGGGAAGGAACACATGATGGGATACTGGGGTCCTAGCAATGTTCTGTTTATTTACCAGAGTGATGGTTAAATACTGTTTTACCTTATAATTATTTATTATGCTGTACATTTATGCTTTACACATTTTTATCATATGGTTGCCATTGTTCATCATTAAAACAACTTAGGAAGAAACAAAATGAGAGAAACTTTGATTACTGCATCTCATTACATGTGGTGTATCCTATTATAAATATGTTACTGTTGTAAGAACATAGATGCCAGGTGTATAATTTAATCAACATCACACAGTTTGGAGAGAAAAGCAGAAATCAGGAATGTTGAAAACAGTTTCTTCTAACTGTACTGAGATTTAACTGGGAATATGGGCTTATAAGCCTCTGGTTGATTTAGTTGACCCACAAGAAAATAGAACAAAAGGCAAGAACACAGAGAGATTCAGAATACTTGAGCAAGAGAGGCATGATGATAATGAAAAGGAAGAGATCAAAAAAAGTTTTCAGAAATATAGAAAAGCAAGTTAATTTTATTTTTTTTATTTTTTTTAAGATTTTATTAATTCATTTGAGAGAGAGAGAGAGTGAGAAGGAGCATGAGAGGGACGAGTCAAGGGAGAAGCAGACTCCCTATGGAGCTGGGAGCCTGATGTGTGGCTCAATCCCAGGACTCTGGGATCATGACCTGAGCTGAAGGCAGAGGCTTTAACCCAGTAAGCCACCCAGGTGCCCAAGTTAATTTTAGTATTGCAGGGGCGCCTGAGTGGCTCAGTGAGTTAAAGCCTTTGCCTTCTGCTCAGGTCATGATCCCAGGGTGCTGGGATCAAGTCCTGCATCAGGCTCTCTGCTCAGCACAGAGCCTGCTTCCTCCATCTCTCTCTCTCTGCCTGCCTCTCTGCCTAGTTGTGATCTCTGTCTGTTTAAAAAAAAAAAAAAAAAAAGTATTGCAAAGGCATGTGGATACAAGAAGAGTACATGATAAATGTATGTTTACATCTGGGCTTGGGTTATTAACATGGGAACAACTTCCTTTGATAGGCTTCTTTAGTTATTAACTTCTGGGTAATGTTCATAATATCTCAATAATTAGTAGGTAGGTGGAAAATTCAAAATGTTTTCTTGCCTAGAACTGTAAAAATATTTCTTATCCAAAAAAAGTTAACAAAATACAATCTATTTTAAATGTGTTTTCTAGCAGGGCAAGCTTACTCTTTGCCTAAATTAAAAACAAAGTGCAAAATATTTGGAAAATAGAAGTCATTGGATAAATGCAGACTATCAATGCAGTCACATTAATGCCTTGCTAAGTATCGATGCAATCTACTATGTGGAAAAACTAGACTCCTATCTAGCACCACTAGTTGCATGTATTCAAATATTACAGATTAAGTAAATTACCTATTTGTGAAGTAGATAACATTCTAAATGCTGTTGTGCCTAGACTAATGAACCAAGAGACAAACACTATCTCCAAAAGAGATCCAAAAATTGCCCATTAGCCTAAAGACTCATTATAAAGTTTAAAAATAAAAACACATAGCTAAGATTAGAGAAGTTTTTCTGTTGTGGAGAAGATAACATAGAATATGTTTCACTCAGTGGAGGAAGGCTTAGTTCTTAGTTCAGTTGTGGGGTAGCCTGAGGGTAGCTCAGTTGGAAGGCTTAGTTCTTAGCTCAGTTGGAGGGTAGCTTTAGTTCTTAGCTCAGTTGGTGGGTTTAGTTAGGGTGATTTGAATCCTTTGTCTATAATACCTATATTAAAATACAATTTTTTTAAGAGGGGGGGGAAGGGGCAGAAGGTGAGGGAGAGAGAGAATCTTAAGCAGGCTCCACACCCAGCACAGAGCCCCATTCAGGGCTCAATCTCACAACACTAAAATCACAACCTGATCAAAATTAAGAGTCGGACACATATCTAACTGAGCCATCCAAGTGCCAATACAATCTGCTATAAAATCAACATCTCCGGATTTTTGTCATTAATCTGGAATATTATAGAAAACAGCATTTTCCACATGTATTTTGTCATAATCTTTTGATGCTTTCAAGAGAATTAAACCACATACAAGATTTTAAAATTCTACATAGCAATTTAACCTACACCTGAAATGCCAGATTTTTTACTGCCATTTGTAATTTTAATATCTTCTCAATGTTAAATTGTATTTGTTTTTGGAATAGATTTTTGTACATGGTTTAAAACTCAAACACACAAGAAGGTATTCGGTGTAAAATCTCTCCTACTCACTCCACCACCACCATGCTTCTTTCTTCCCTAGGCAAGCAGTTCCTAATCCATGAGCAGTCAGTAACTGAGTAGAGCCATCTCAGAAATCCAAACCTCAGTCTCTCCCTCCCCACTCTGAGGTAGTAATACTAGAAAGATCACACTTGCCTCTCCACAAAGATCCTTACGAACAACCCAATCCAGAGAGGGCCCCTAAGTTCCTGGGTGAGTTAGGAGATATACCACCTCACAAAGGCAACAAAGGCTTAAATGAACTGACCACTCTTTGTGTGGTCACCGGGTCACCATGGTCATCTCCGGCTGGTTTAAGCAGCATCACACGGAGATAAGGGTCTTTCCCAATTCTCAAACTGACATTAGGAGATTTTTTCCATTAACAAAGGAACTTGCTCTCATGCCTCTTTTTGTTGTCCCATAACCATTATTCTCCCGTACACTGTTGATTGAGAAGCATTTATAAATATTCTACAAGGCTCCACAAGATCAATGTTTGCCATTGTGGTGTCCTAGATACATATATTCATGTTTGAAATTTTACCCACTTCATGTGGTACAAATTAACAATTTTGTGATGTAACATGAAGTCTATTTCTTTCACCAACTTTGCTGATGTTTTGATATGACTAAACTTACCTTACTTCAGGAAGAAAGAGAAGGGTTATAGATTGAAATGTGGTGAAATTTGGTTGAATTGTCAATGTTCATCAGTCATTGTTAAAGAACAAAACTTGAAATGCAAAAAGATAATCTGGAGACCTCAAAGGATATGCAACCAAGAGAAGTAATTATTTTCTCAGGGGCTGGGAAAAGAGGATTGTGGATGCATTTTGCATTCTTGCCCATCTGCCCTTTTTTCCTGACTAAATGTGTAATGCTATTCAATATGAAATTATAACCTATTAAGCTATTGTTCCCATTTACAGATAGCAAAACTGAAGCAATGATGGCCTAAGTGACTTTGCCAACTGTATCTTAGAGATTCAGTGGGGAAATGGAATTCAAATGGGGTCCCTCCAGGTCCTGGTCTATTTTTCAGCCCACTGACTCTCCTATCTTCTTTTATAAGAGCACTGTATCTTGAAAGCATCTCTAGGAGACACCTCTGAGGTTAATGCCTTAGAAAAACCTATCAAACATAATGACTTTGATAGAGACCATTTCACATTACTTTTACCAATCTATTTTTCTTGGTTCTTGCTCTCAAAAATGTCTAACTTTTCCCAATGACACTGTTCATACTCATTCTAGTTTTTAACAACATAGGCAAAGATTTAAGCTGACCATCTATGAGGCAAAAAGAAAATGACAGTAGAATTCAATTCTCCAGGATAGGTAGACAATATGCAATACATTTCCATTTTAGGATACAGCAGCAGAAGGGGACAATCCTGGCAGCTTCATGAGATCCTTGGAGAAATCTCTCTCCTTGTTCACTCCAACACCACCCCAATTCATCCCCAGACCATTCTTTGTAGCTATTGAGCTTGCCACAAAGTAGCTCTAGAGCCCTCTGGTGTGGATTTTATAGTAAAAAGAAAGATGAAATATAGAGTGTGGAATTTCTAGAGAATAGAGGGTTCTAGTGGCATATATTTAGTTTAATCCCCTCATAGACAAGATTTAAAAAGAGCCCAACCTTTCAATTCATTAACAAAGGACAGACTTTACTTCTTAAGGATTCATATCTCTATGAGGAAGTAAATCCACTTGTACAGTTTACCTAATACTTTTTCCAGGAAAAAGGAGCTGCAATAGAACTGGGGGCCCCCTTCAAGGAGACTATAGGAAAAAGGATCTGTAACTGCCTGATGCATACTGTTGCTTTCTCATCCCCTTTCATTAGAGCTACTATCATCCCTCAAGTGTAAGTATTTTACTCCTCTGGGTCATATTTTCATGAGATACAACTTATCTCTACTCCATGTAGCAACTGGCGTGCCCTTGAATCCAGAGAACTGGAGTAAAATGGATTGATCTGGGCTAGGCAGGGCCAACCTTCAACCTACCAAACTACTGCAAGCCAGGTATTAGATCTTCAGGGGTTAATCAAAAAGTCAATTCAGATATGATGAGTCATAGAATTCCATCTAGGTCTGATTCCTCAAGAAGCAGATTAGAGTCAAATCAGGGAGTGTATGCCACCAGGTCCAAGAACATCATATAGACCTAATTATGGGATAGAGCTAAACATTAGAAGCATGGAAAGAATAGAACACAGCTAGTCAGAGATGAAAGTATAAAGCATCTATACAATTTTAGACTGGAGAATCCACCACTTTCCTTTAATTTAGCAGTGGACAGCATACCCAGGGCTGCATCTGACTGGCTTAAAACAGATAATACTTTTTGTAAGAATGTCCTCTATATCTCCACCTCAAAAACCAATAGGTATCATTCAATTCATGCTCTATACAAAACTGAAGTGCAATTTACTACTTGTAATCTACTTTATCTCTCCTTAGCATGCTTATTGATCAGACTCTTGGTTGTAAGCAACAGAATTTGACATTGCCTGATAAAGCAAAATATATATATAACAATCCTTAGTTATGTTGGTTGGGAGACCTGCAGGACAAAGGTCAAGAATGAGTTCAAGTATGGCATCGAGTATGATATCAAAAACCACAATTACCAGGGCTATGGCCTCACCAAAGACTAGGGAAGACCACTGCAGCCACTGTCACCACTGCTCCAGCAAGCAGGAGGCTACACTGTGACCTATCAGCTCATATTGCTCTCTTCTATATCAGTCTGTCATAGGTATTGCTGATGACTGAATCCTAGGATATATGCTACGTTTTAGCTGCAAGAGAGGTTATTCACTTATGGTTTGACTCTTTACTGAGGATGTAGGACTCAAAAATGAAAACTTCTCCACAAACAGAAAAACTATTCAAAAGGTAATGGGCAATTTTTGACAGAGTACCAAGATAATCCAATGGGAGAAAAATACTCTTTTTGGCGAATAATGCTGAACAACTAGATACTCATATGCAAAGAATGGAGTTGGAACCATTCCTTACTCCATATACCAAAATTTATACCAAATGGGGAATGGGCTTAAATGTAAGAGCCAAAATTATAAAATGTTTAGAAGAAAACATAGAAGTAAATCTTTGTGACCCTGAGTTATACAAAGTCTTCTCAGATATGACACTGAAAACATAAGTGGCCAAAACAAAACAAAGCAAAAACTAGGACTTCATCAAATTAAAAACTTGTCCTTAAAATGATACCATGAAGAAAGTGAAAAGTAACTCACAGAAAAGAAAAAAATTAAGGCAAATTATAAATATGTTTTGATTGCTTCCTCTTTGCTTCATTGTTGAGGGAGGGACTCTTACCCTAGAGTTATGGGGATGACCAAGCATACAACACCTGCCACAAAGCAGATGAGATTGACAACAGTTCACTAATCACAGACACTGACAACCCATTGGGAGAAGGATAGCATACTATGTAGTATCACATGGGAGTTGCACTCAGGAACAAAGCATACAACTAGGAGCTGTGGAGGACAATTTCATAGTATCAAGAAGGTAGGATGACCCCTGGTTCCCAAGAAAGGATGCAATTGGTTTATTTGAGTAAATCCATGGGTCTGCAGGAAATTGAAACCCACTATTCAATAATAAGCAATAATCACCTATGTTCTGTTTGATATATATGGACGGTTGTTTGGCTAAGGGACCTTATACATGGAAGCAGAATGTGAAGAAGGACTAGAAGTTGGGCTATTCAAAGCTTTCCTAATTTTTCCAGGTGTTAAGGCAGCATATGCTATTGAACCTTAATTTCATGTCTTATACCACCATAAGACAAGTCTTAGAAGGAACTCATGTCCAGGATATATGAACTCTTATAACTGAACAATAAAAATACAAATAACCTGATTTAGAAATAGATAAATGATTTCAATAGACATTTCTTCAAAGAAATTTTTAAAAAGACCATTAAGTGCATGAAAAGATGTTCAACATTATTAGCTATTAAGAAAATGCAATGAGATACCACGTCATACTCCTAGGATGACTATAATAATTAAAAAAAAAAAAACAGACAAAAACATTTGGCAGTGATATAGAGAAATTGGATCTCCCCTACATTGCTACTGAGGAATGCAAAATGATGCAGCTGCTTTGAAAAAGAGTTTTGGCAATTCCTCGAAATGTTGAACATAGAGTTACCATATGAACCAGCAATATCACTCCTAAATATATGCCCAGGAAAAATGAAAACATATGTCCACACAAAAAGTTATATATGAATGTTCACAGCAGAATTATTCATAATAGCCAAAAAGTAGGAAAAAACCCACATGTCCATCAAAACTGTTGAATGAATAAGTAAAATGTGGTATATTTTTGCAATGGGATATTAGTCAGCAACAATAAAGGAAGTACCAATACATACTACAGCATTGATAAACCCTGAAAACATGCTAACTAAAAGAAGATAGCTATAAAAAAGCACCTATTATATCACTCAGTATATAAGAAATGTTCGGAATAGGTAAATCTATACAGACAGAAAGTATATTACTGGTTGCCTATCACTGTGTGGTAGTGCATAAGAAGTGACTGCTAATAGGTATGGGTTTCTTTTTGGAAGATGAAAATGTTCTAGTATTAATAGTGATGATCATTGCACAACTCCTTGAATGTGTTAAAAATCATGAAATTGTATAGTTTAGAAATGCCTGGGTGGTTCAGTTGATTAAGTCTCTGCCTTCCGCTCACGTCAAGATCTCAGGGTCCTGGGATCGAGCCCTGAATTGGGCTCTCTGCTTGGCAGGGAGCCTGCTTCTGCCGCCACCTCTGCCTGCCTCTCTGCCTACTTGTGATCTCTGTCTGTCAAAAAAATAAAAATCTTAAAAAAAAAAAAGAAAGAAATTATATACTTTATTTTTTTTTAAAGATTTTATTTATTTATTTGACAGACAGAGATCACAAGTAGGCAGAGAGGCAGGCAGAGAGAGAGGAGGAAGCAGGCTCCCTGCTGAGCAGAGAGCCCGATGCGGGACTCGATCCCAGGACCCTGAGATCATGACCTGAGCCGAAGGCAGCGGCTTAACCCACTGAGCCACCCAGGTGCTCCAGAAATTATATACTTTAAATGGGTGAATTACATGGGATATGAATTATTGAGATATAAAATGGTTATTTTTAAAAAGGTATGAGAAGCCTAAATATGACTGATTTCAGTGGTTTAACTATTCTCAAACATCTACTTGAATCTTCTACTTAAAATATCTTCATAAAATTTAGAAATCCTGTCCAATGGCTGATTGACTAGTACATATTTCCTCATAAATCTTCTATAATCTTGCCAAAGTTGTTGAGGGCAACAATGAAGAACACAGTAGTTAAGAAAGTAGATGAAAACTACAATTTCATTTTTAACCATCTGTCTAAACAAGGTTTAAGGAAGAGGCCAGTAATTTCTTACAGAGAGGTTAATAGAAACCCACCAAATGAGAAAACTGGTTCTCAACAATGTTAGCTAAGTATTCCAAGGTCACACAGCCAAATGATAAAGATACTGTGTACTGTGGAAACCTAATACACCATCTGTAATGGTCATCCTCCATGATGACTCCTAATGATCCTCACCTCCTGGTATTTACATCCTTATGTAGTCCCCTCTTCTCCCTCCCATCACTCATTCTGGGAGAAACTGAATGAATGTCATGATGACATTCAAGCAACCCATGGAGGAAGTCCATGTAAGAGGAACTAAGGTTTGCTAATAATCACATGTGTGAGCTTGGAAGCATAACCTCCCCTAGCTGAGCTTTCAGATGAGAGTGCAGCCCTGGTTGAAAGCTTGAGGCAACCTCATGACAGACATGAGCCAGAATCATTCAGCTGAATTGCTGCCCCATGGAAGTAATATGATACTAAACTGTTTTAACCTACCAAGTTTGGGAGAAGTTTGTTATGCAGTTATAGTAACTAACCCTTTATGCTCTTTCCACTCCAAAAACTATTTATCTGAGAACTGTTAATACTTAGAATGATTTTCCAGATTACATGGGTTAAAATTCAAACCTTAATCTTCTTGTTTGGGTAAGATTTTAATTTACATTTCTCCATTTAAGGAAAAGAAAATGAAATATCACAATATTTGTGTAATGTTTTCAGTCTGATTAAGAGGTCTTGCTAGTCAATGACAGCAAGGTAGGATAACTTCTTGGGTATCTTGTTCCTGCTTTTGCTTCCAGGGTAATTAAATCCAATCACATCATGTTCCAAAGATTCATTAAATCAGACTGGTAGAATGGACACTACCTCCTGCTCTCTGTCTTATCTGTACATAATATCACCCATGTTTCCAAATCAACTCTGATTAATTTCCCAAGACCCTCCCAATGTAATAAGGAGTCAAGTGGGAAAATATGGAGAAGAAATAAGCATTTTTTTAATCCTTTACATCGTGGAAGCAAAATACACAAGAAGAGAAACCTATTCATAGTAAAAGTTTATTATGACTGACATCCACTGTTCCCCTGGCCTCTTTCCTTCATTTAATGAAGAAATCTAGCGCCTGGCTCCCCATCTTCTTCTCCTTCCTATTCACGTCATCATTCTCACTGACCTCACTAGAAAATAGAAGCCATCAGACAAGAATTAGTCACTCTTTTTTCATCAAAACTACCAACCAGTTTGCATATATATCCAAAATGGAAGTCTCACCCACTCTCCTATCTATAGTCAATATCTCCACACGTGCTTTGCACTTTATCTCTTCTTAAATACTCAAGGATTTTACTTCTAGTATTTTCCAACCTCTCTTTCCTGGATTACCAATTTTTATCTCTCTTTATATTAATCCCAGAAGTTTATCAATATGCCTTAATCCCACTTCTCTGAAAATATTTCTCTCTTAATCCCATTTCTCCCTTTGGTTGATATCTCATTTCTCTAATCTTCCTGGGCATCATCTCTCAAAGCAGATTTGGTTCTTGGTTTCTCTGTTTTGTCATATTTCATTTTTTACTTAATCTATTCTAGTTGGGTTTTGATACCACCATTTCACTGATATTACTTTTTTCAATTGGTACTAAATACCACATATTTTGCACTTTCAGAGGACATTTTTGTATCCTCATTTTACTCAATCTTACATTCAATCTGGTAATCACTCTTTCCTTATTGAAATACTCTCTGCCCTTGGGATTTCACAATATTATACTCATCCTCCTACTTCCCTGGCTGCCTCCACTTGGGTTCTTTTCCGACTCTTCCTGATCTGCCTGCCTTCCAAATGTTGCCACTTCTCAGGGCTCAGTCCGAGGACATCTCCACTCTCTCCTGCAAGTTACTCATCTACTCCCAGCACATTAAAGTCCATATAAACACCAAGGAATCCCACATTTACACCCCCAGATTCATATATTCAACTGTCAACTTGAGATCCTACTTGCCATTCATGCATATGAAACTTAACATATCTAAAGTAGAACTTTTCATTCTCAAAAGAATTATTCTCCCAAGCATCCCCATCTTCCTACCTACTCAAACCTGAAACTAAGTAGAGTATTATACATAATTTTTCCTTCTCCTTTGACCTTCATCCATAGTCAATCCAACAGGAAGTTTTCTAGAAACTACCTCCAAAGTGTGCCTTGAACTTATGCACTCTATGTTGTATACGACCAACAAAGAACCAGCTGCCACTATCTTTCACCAGGAATACTACAATAGCTCCCCTTTTCAGTCTTTTAAGAGGCAACTTGTAGAATGGAAAGAGTACAACAGTATATTCATTATCTATTGCTACATAAGAAATTTCCCCCAATTGCATTCTGTCGAAAGTGAGCCCTCATCCCTGTCCCATCTACTAGGATCTTTAACTGACTGGTTTCTCATTGTTTTATATCTTTTAGATTAAATATCATCCTATTCCCTGACCAGATCCCCTCTTTTTCTATTTTTATAAGTTCTTTACAAGTTATAATTTTAAATGTATTTACTTCTCAATTGCATCTCTACTCCTACTAGACTGTAAGTGCCATAAGCAAACCATGTCTTTTTATTCTTTATCCTAAACCCAGTGTCTAGAATAGTACTCTGAATGTATCAAGCTCTCACTAATATTTGTTGAATAATAATGACAGTGTTATATGAGATTTACAAAATCAATGAATAGGGGTGCCTGGGTGGCTCAGGCATTTAAGCGTCTGCCTTCAGCTCAGGTCATTATCCCAGGATCCTGGGATCAAACCCCACATCAGGCTCCCTGCTTGGTGGAGAGCCTGATTCTTCCTCTCTCTCTGTGCTCCCCCTACTTGTGCTCTCACACATACACTCTCTCTCAAATAAAGAAATTAATAAAATCTTTAACAAATAAGTAAATAAAATAATACTCCATTTAAGAACCACAAAATCAAAAGAACTTTTTCAGTAAACTGGCCATTTTTTTTGCAAAAGGTACATATGTTATCAGTATGCCTTACATTTAAGAAGCTTATTAAACACAATAATGCAAAATTACGACATTCCCGTCCCTATCAGCCACATATTTGTGTATGTTTCTATGAGATTGTATTTCTTTCTTAAAAGTAATTCTCTTCTAATTCAGATTGAACAGGATCTGTCCCCAAAAATGCTCTTGATTCCTGTTAGAGTACTTGACCTTAAAAGGCCACCTAGCAGAAGCCTAAAAATGTCAGCCTTTCCCCAGATGCAGAAGCTTGTCTCATTTCTTTAACCACTAAACTAAATGATAAATCAAAGATATTCTAAGGGGGGAAAAACTATCAGAAGTCTTACTTGTAAAGCAGAATTGAAGTTGAAAAGAAAGTAAGAATGAGACACACTATACGGGCATCAGCAGCCACAGGGGAACCCTGCCAAAAAGTCAGAAATAGCTTCTCAAGGGTAACCATTTTCAATCTATTTTATTTCTTTTTATTACTCTTCACAGGTAACAGAAACTTCAACTGATACAAAACCTTTTAACAAATGTGCCTTGTAATATGGTCTATTTATATTCTTATTTTATTTGATTCAATTATTCTCCAATAATTCTCCTGGTATTAAAAGTCCTTTTGATGCTCATTCTGTTTTCCATTTCCAAAGTCATTAACCTCCATTCCCCACCCGAAGTAAGAGGAATGCTCTGTGAGTGACAACCTTGTTTACAGAGAGCAGGAAAGGACTTGGCAGCTGTTCCAAAGTGTCAAATGAGTAGCCTGAAGAATGCTATAGAAAAATGTCACCAAATTGGGTAGCAACGTCACACTAACTAGACTGCCTCCTTGTTGTCCACTAATAGAATTCTCTGACGTGTACCTCTTGAGAGAGAAAGATTTGCTAGGAAGGAGGACTGCTGTGTAATTTTTTTGTACTTTTCATGTGACTTTCACATGACTTTCACAATCTTCAAACTCTAAAAAAATAATCATTTTTAACATCTCAGAATGCCTTTAATATGTCAAACTTTTACAGAATTGATGCTTTTTAAAAGCTACATCTGAAGCATGCCAAAGTTTTAATTTGAACTATGCCTACTTATAATCTGATAGTAATTGGCCAAAGTCTTCTAAAATATTTAAGTTTTCAGTTCTCTATTCTCTTGTGAGTTAGTCTCCTGGTACGTTCAATTTGTTTATTCAATAGACATTTCTTAAACCACTACTGTGTGCAGACATAATTCCAAGCACTTAAAATCACATGAAATTAAAAATCTAGTTTCTAAACTGCACAAGCCATATCTAAGAGACAACGAATAGTTCACAGTCTGGTAGAAAACAGAGAAAAGAGGATGGTTCCTGCAACAGTAGTCATCAGAACATCCACAAGATGCATTCTTTTATTCCCTGTTCTTTCTCTGGGCCAGTCTCTCTCCTGAGTTCTAATCTATTTCTTCTAATCCGTATGATCTCCCATCTTCACCTCAAAATCAGGGCATTCAAGACAGGTTTTGGCATTCTTTCCAACCCCAGCCTGGTTCCACTCCCCAAATCTCTAATTGTCAAAAACAACAACAACAACAATGAGCGTATACTATTTATAAAGCACCATATTGTGTTACACTGATTATCTGACTAAACCTTCAAAACAGCCCTATGAAATAAGTCGTACTATTAGTCTGTTTTATAAGTATGGAAGCTAAGAATAGGAATGCTAAGTAACATGCCCAAATGACTAGAAAGTAGTAGGTGCGAGATGGTTTTGAAAATCAGTGCTACACTGTCCAAAACTCACATGTGGCCACTGACCATTTGAAATTTGGCTAATGCAATGAAAAAACTAAAGTTTTTATTTTATTTTATATTATTTTATTTTATGAAGTTAATTAAATTTTAAAGACCAATACTTACCCCAGTTATTGGATATGTGAATATAAGTTTTCAAATGTAAGTTTCATAAAATTTAAATATAGACCAAATATTCCTTTCTTTTTTTAAGTTTTTATTTTTAATTTATCTCTACACCCAACAAAGGGGCTCAAACTTACAACCCTGAGACCAAGAGTTGCATGCTCCAGCCAGGCACCCCTATAGGTCAAGTATTTCTAATTAAAATTTAGTTTCCAAGTTGATCTGTGCTCTAAGTATAAAATAGACATCAGATTCCAAAGACCTAGTATGAAAAAATGTAAAATATTTCCCTGATGCTTTTTTATGTGGATTACATGTTGAAATAATATTTCAGATACATAACAGTCCCCCCTTGTCCATGGGGAATATGTTCCAAGATCCCTAATAGACCCCCTGAAACCACAGAGAGACCCTGAGACCAAGTCCTGTATATACAATTTTTTCCTATATGTACATAATTATGATAAAACGGGATTTATAAATTAGGCACAGTAATATATTAACAACAATAACTAAAAATAGAACAATTGTAACAATATACTATAATAAAAGTTATGTGAATGTGGTCTTTCTCTCTCAAAATATTGTACTGTACTCACCCTTCTTCCTTGATAATGTGAAATGATAAAATTCCTATGTGATGACATGAAGTGAGGTGAATAATACGGGCATTGTGACAGCATTAGGCTGCTACTGACTTTTGAGGATACATCAAAAGGAATATCTTGTGCTTCCAAAGTATGGTTCATTGCAGGTAACTGAAACCACAGAAAGTGAAACCATGAATAAAAATATATTATTATGATTAATTTTACCTATTTCTTTTTATTTATCAATGTGACTACTATAAATTTTTAACTGGTTCACATTATATTTCTATTGCACAGCACTGGTCTACAGGCTATCCTCTTAATCACTACACTATCTCAACTCTCTGGAAGGTTTTAATTCCTCAAGTATGTGGTAACAAAGATCCATTATTCAAATTGGCTGTTCTCCCTGTCTTTCCCCCCACTATCTGCCATTTGTCTTGAAATATCTTGTCCCCTTCACTCTCTAGCCTCCTCTCAGTTATTCTTTAAGAATTAACTCAAGTCCCACCATTACATAATGGCTATTTTTGATACCTGTTACAAAATATTTTTTTTCATTCTCTCACTTCAATATTAAAAAAATGGAAGTTATCAAACTAGGCAATCCAATCTAGTATTCTGTCACAAAGCATGGCTCTGGGGAAGAAGCAAGATGATGGAGGAATAGAGACCTAAATATTGTTGGGTGCCAGGAGTTCAGTTAGATAGTTATCAAACCATTCTGACCACCCACAAACTGAACAGGAGATTGAAGAGAAGAACAGTAATTCTAGGAACAGAAAAGTGACCACTTTCTGGAAGGTAGGATGTGTGGGGTGAATCCGAGTCAAAAAATGGGAAGATAGACTGTGGGGGTTGGGGCTGGCTCCCAGCAAGCAGTAGAGGACTGGAGCACAAAATCAGAACTTTTAGAAGTCTGCTCCACTGAGGGATGTTGCTCCAGAGGATAAGCAAGGAGTGGAGCCCTCATGGGGATAGTGTGGTCTCAGGACTTATGGGGTAACAAAAAGACCAGGTATGTCTGAGTTTGGCAGAGCTCCCAGTGGGGAAGATGGCTGCAGAAACAGAACCAAGCAGTGGACTCTCAGCTCAGGGTTACCTGAAACCATGATCCAAGGTACAGTCTGGACACTGCTCTTCAATCAGGGACCCCACAAGTAGCAGATCTGGGGACAACCCCCTCCCTCCTCCTCTGGGAGGAGCAGTGCAGGAGTATGCTGCAGGAATCAGCTGGATTTGGAGACTCCAAGTGGGGCCATGTACCAGAGATAGAAACACTTGATCACAAGCCTGATGAGGATGGAATGTGGCCAGAGACCTTGGAGACAGGAGTAATTGACTGCTTTTCTATGAGGGTGAACTGAGGAGTGAGGCCCGGAGCTCTCGGCTCCTCTGACATGGAGACT
Organism: Mustela erminea; assembly: GCF_009829155.1. Lineage (NCBI taxonomy): Eukaryota > Metazoa > Chordata > Mammalia > Carnivora > Mustelidae > Mustela > Mustela erminea. Next base: position 103,676,416 of record NC_045617.1, on the reverse strand, counting down.
GCCATTTTCATTCTCCGCCGCCAAAGCTGTACAGAAAGCATTCAGGGAAAAAAAGCTATGAGAACAAAATTGAGCAGATTACTTAGCCTGTCCCCTGGCAAGGGTGATATAATTATACCTCAGGCAAATATTTGAGAATCACCTCAACAGGTCCCTCCCCCAGAAGATTAGTAAGAACATCCAGCCAAGACCAAGTTCATGGATCAATGAAAACTACAGAACTCCAGAGCTAGGGGAATGCAACACATGGAATTCATGGCTCTTTTCCCATGATTCTTTAATCTTTCAAAGTTAAATGTTTTCAATTTTATTTTTTTCTTATTCTGTTTTTTTTTATTTTTCCTCCTTCCTATTTTAGCCTTTTTAAACTATTTTTTCCTATCAGTACCTTTTAAAAAAATTGTTTTTAATTTTCATTGTTTTAGTCATATTCTATCCCTTCACTGTATTTAACTTTACTTTTTGTATACACATAGGTTTTTCTTTCTTTAAAATCTGGTATACAGGTTCTTCTATGAGATCAAAATATACCCTAAATCTAATGCATGTACATGGCTTTGTTCTAGTCTCCAGCCTAATCACATTCTTTTCTCTTTTTTTCTTTTTTCAACCAACTTCTTATCTTATCAATTCCTTTTTTAGAATTTTTAAAATTTTCATCTTTACAGTCATATTCCATCCCTTCATCATGTTTACCCTTATTTTTGTATATATATGTTTTTCTTTCTTTAAAATTTTGGGAAGCAGTTTCTTCTAACAGACCAAAATACACCAAAAATCAAGTGTGTGGCTCTGATCTATTCATCAGTCTAATATATATTAGGCTGGTGAATCTATATATTCATACACACACACACACACAAACACACACACACATACACACACATATTTGTGGGGTTTTTTTCCTCCTTAATTCACCCCGATGTTTTGGGTCTCCTCCGATTTGGTTAGTACATATTTTTCTGGGGTCATTGCTACCCTTTTAGCATTTTGTTCTCTCAATCATCTATTCTTATCTGGATAAAATGACAAGGTGGAAAAACTCACCTCAAAAAAAAAAGGACAAGAGCAGTACGGATGGATGGCTAGGGGCTTAATCAATACAGACATTAGTAAGATGTCAAAACTAGATTTCAGAATGACAATTATCAAGGAACTAGCTAGGCTAAAAAAAGCATGGGAGATACTAGATGGTACCTTTCTGGAGAAATAAAAGAACTAAAATCTAAACAAGTTTAAATTTTAAAAAGCTATTAATGAGTGCAATAAAAAATGGAGGCTCTTGCTGCTCAGATAAATGAGGCAGAAGAGAGAATTAGTGATATAGAAGACCAAATGATGGGGAATAAAGAAACTGAGAAAAAGAGAAACAAACAACTACTGGACCATGAGGGGAGAATTTGAGAGATAAGTGATACCAGAAGACAAAACAATATTAGAATAATTGGGATCCCAGAAGAAGAAGAAGAGAGAGAGACAGAAGGTATATTGGAGCAAATTACAGTGAGAATTTCCCTAATTTGGTGAGGGGAACAAGTATCAAAATCCAGGAGGCACAGAGAAGCCCCCTCAAAATCAATAAAAATAGGTCAACGTCCTGTCATTTGAGAGTAAAACTTACAAGTCTCAATGACAAAGAGAAAATCCTGAAAGACGCTTGGGACAAGAGGTCTATAACATACAACAGTAGAAATATTGTATTAATAGCAGACTTATCCACAGAGATCTGGCAGGCCAGAAAGGACTGGCATGATATATTCAGAGCACTAAATGAGAAAAATATGCAGCCAAGAATACTATATCTAGCTAGCCTATCTTTGAAAATATAAGGAGACATAAAAAGCTCCCAGGACAAATAAAAACTAAAAGAATTTGCAAACACCAAACCAGCCCCACAGGAAATATTGAAAGGGGTCCTTCAAGCAAAGAGAGAACCTACAAGTTACAGATCAGAAAGGAACAGAGACAATATACAGTAACAGTCACCTTATAGGCAATACAATGGCACTAAATTCATATTGCTCAATAGTTACCCTGAATGTAAATGGGCTAAATGCCCCAATCAAAACACACAGGGTAACCGAATACATAAAGAAACAAGAACCATCCATATGTTGTCTACAAGAAACTCATTCTAGATGCAAAGACACCTCCATATTTAAAGTGAGGGGGTGGAAAACAATTTATCATGCTAATGTACACCAAAAGAAAGCTGGGTTGGCAATCCTTATATCAGATAACTTACATTTTAAGCCAAAGACTATTATAAGAGATAAGGAAGGACACCATATCATACTTAAAAGGTCTGTCCAACAAGAATTCTGACAATTGTAAATATCTATGGCCCCAAAATGGGAATAGCCAATTGTATAAACCAATTAATAACAAAATCAGAAAACCACATTGACAATAATACAATAATAGTAGGGAACTTTAATACCTTCCTCACTGAAATGGACAGATCATCTAAGCAAAAGATCAACAAAGAAATAAAGGCTTTAAGTGACACACCGGACCAGATGGACATACAGATATATTCAGAACATTCCATCCCAAAGCAACAGAATACACATTCCTCTCTAGTGCACATTTTTCTCTACTGCCCATTCTTCTCTATTCTCCTGAATAGATTACATCCTGGGTCACAAATCAGGTCTCAAACAGTACCAAAAGATTGGGATCACTCCCTGCATATTTTCAGACCACAATGCTCTGAAGTTAGAACTCAATCACAAGAGGAAACTTGGAAAGAACTCAAATACATGGAGGCTAAAGGACATCATTGTAAAGAATGAGTGGGTCAACCAGGAAATTAAAGAAGAATTGAAAAAATTCATTAAAACAAATGATAATGAAAACACAATGGTTCAAAATCTGTGGGACACAGCAAAGGCAGTCCTCAGAGGAAAATATATAGCGATACAAGTCTTTCTCAAGAAACAAAAAAGATCTCAAGTACACAACCTAACCCTACACCTAAAGGAGCTGGAAAAAGAAGAACAAAGAAAGCCTAAGCCCAGCAGGAGAAGAGAAACCATAAAGATCAGAGCAGAAATCAATGACATAGAAACTGAAAAGAACAGTAGAACACATCAACGAAACTAGGAGCTGGTTCTTTGAAAGAATTAATAAGATTCATAAACTCCTGCCCAGACTTATCAAAAAGAAAAGAGAAAGGACCCAAATTAATAAAATCATGAATGAAAGAGGAGAGATCATAACCAACACCAAAGAAATACAAACAATTATAAGGCCATGTTATGAGCAACTATACACCAGCAAATTTTACAATCTGGAAGAAATGCATGCATTCCTACAGACATATAAACTATCAAAACTGAACCAGGAAGAAATAGAAAACCTGAACCAGTAAGGAGATTGAAGCAGTCATCAAAACTTGCCCAACAAACAAGAGCCCAGGGCCAGACGGCTTCCCAGGGGAATTCTACCAAATATTTAAAGAAGAATTAATACCTATTCTCCTGAAACTGTTCCAAAAAATAAAAATGGAAGGAAAAGTTCCAAACTCATTTTATGAGGCCAGCATTACATTGATCCCAAAACCAGACAAAGACCCCATCAAAAAGGAGAATTATAGACCAATATCCTTGATGAACATGGATGAAAAAATTCTCACCAAAATACTAGCCAATAAGATCCAACAGTAATGCTGAGAAAGCATTTGACAAAGTACAGCATTCTTTCTTGATCAAAACTCTTAATAATGTAGGGATAAAGAGTACATACCTCAATATCATAAAAGCCATCTATAAAAAACTCAAAGCAAATATCATTCTCAATGGGGAAAAACTGACAGCTTTTCCCCTAAGGCCAGGAACACAGCAAGACTGATCATCACTGCTATTCAACATAGTACTAGAAGTCCTAGCCTCAGCAATCAGACAACAAAAAGAAATAAAAGGCATCTGAACTGGCAAAGAAGAAGTCAAACTCTTACTCTTTGACGATGATATGATACTTTATGTGGAAAACCCAAAAGACTCCACTTCAAATCTGCTAGAACTTGTACAGGAATTCTGTAAAGTATCAGGATATGAAATCAATGCACAGAAGTCAGTTGCATTTCTCTACACCAATAGCAAGACAGAAGAAAGAGAAATTAAAAAGTCAAGCCCATTTACAACTGCACCCAAAACCATAAGATACATAGGAATAAACCTAACCAAAGAGGCAAAGAATCTGTACTCAGAAATCTATAAAGTACTCATGAAAGAAATTGAGGAAGACACAAAGAGATGGGAAAGCATTCCATGCTCACGGATTAGAAGAACAAATATTGCCAAAATGTCTATGCTACCTAAAGCAATCTGTACATTTAATGCAACCCTTATCAAAATACCATCAATCTTTTTCAAAGAAATGGAACAAATAATCCTAAAATTTATATGGAACCAGAAAAGACCTCAAATAGAATGTTGAAAAAGAAAGCCAACGTTGGTGGCATCACAATTCCGGACTTCAAGCTCTATTACAAAGCTGTCATCATCAAGACAGTATGGTACTGGCACAGAAACAGACACATAGATCAATGGAAAATAATAGAGAGTCCAGAAATAGACCCTCCACTCTATGGTCAACTAATCTTTGACAAAGCAGGAAAGAATGTCCAATGGAAAAAAGACAGTCTCTTCACCAAATGCTGTTGGGAAAATTGAACAGCCACATGCAGAACAATGAAACTGGACCACACACAAAAATAGACTCAAAATGGCTGAAGGACCTCAATGTGAGAAAGGAATCCATCAAAATCCTTGAGGAAAACACAGGCAGCAACCTCTTCCACCTCAGCTGCAGCAACTTCTTCCTAGGAACATCGCCAAAGGCAAGGGAAACAAGGGCAAAAATGAGCCACTGGGACCTCATCAAGATCACAGCAAAGGAAATAGTTAATAAAACCAAAAGACAACTGACAGAATGGGAGAAGATATTTGCAAACGATGTATCAGATAAAGGGCTAGTGTCCAAAATCTATAAGAAACTTACCAAAGTCAACACCCAAAGATCAAATAATCTAATCAAGAAATGAGCAGAGGACATGAACAGACATTTCTGCAAAGAAGACATCCAAATGACCAACAGACAATGAAAAGTGTTGCACATCACTCAGCATCAGGGAAATACAAATCAAAACTACAGTGAGATACCACCTCACACCAGTCAGAATGGCTAAAATTTAACCAGTCAGGAAATGACAGCTGTTGGTAAGGATGTGGAGAAAGGGCAACCCTCCTACACTGTTTGTGGGAATGCAAGCTGATGCAGCCACCCTGGAAAACAATATGGAGGTTCCTCAGAAAGTTGAAAATAGAGCTACCCTATGATCCAGCAATCGCACCACTCTTTATTTACCTTAACGATACAAATGTAGTGATCCAAATGGCCACTTGCACCCAAATGTTTATAGAAGAAATGTCCACAATAGCTGAACTATGGAAGAACCTAGATATCCATCAGCAGATGAATGGATATATATACAATGGAATACTATGCAGCTATCAAAATGAAATCTTGCCATTTGCAACAATGTGGATAGAACTAGAAAGTATTATGCCGAGCAAAATAAGTCAATCAGAGAAAGACAATTATCATATGATCTCTCTGGTATGAGAAATTTGAGAGACAGGGTGGGGGTAAGGGAGAAGGAAGGAAAAAAATGAAATAAGATGGAACTGGGAAGGGAGACAAATCATAAGAGATTCTTAATCTGAGGAAACAAACTGAGGGTTGCTGGGGAGCGGGGGAGGGATAGAGAGGCTGGGTTATGGACATTGGGGAGGGTATGTGCTATGGTGAGTGCTGTAAATTGCATAAGACTTCACAGCAAATAATACATTATATGTTAATTTTTAAAAAAAGACAAAAAAAAACAAAGCATGGCTCTCAGCTATATGTTGTGTGTGGAGGTGGAGATTTCATATATTTATATTCATCTTCCAGTTTCTTTTTCTAGTCTTTCATTTTGCCATTCATGGATTCATTCAAATAATTCTTGAATTCATTTACATTTTCAACTGCCACACATATTCCACAAATACTTTTTTCATTTGCCTAAATTTCCTCACTCAAGTTTTAAAGAATGCTGTGGTGTTCCTTCATAGTTTATTATCTCCTATGTATTAGTTTATCCATTGTTTAATTTATAAACTTTAGTTATGCACTATTTCAGCCCACCTACACCAATTAACTCAGAGTTCCTAGAGGTTGGGCCTACACATGAATGTTTTAAATTTTTTCTAGGCAATTATGATGCAGAATCAGTATTAGTAACTTCCAATTTAAGGCAAAACTATTTTTAGGGATGAAGAAATTCACCATACTTTAGCAAACATATCCTAATAAAAATCTTTAAACAGGAAGAAATAAAAATCCTTAATCAGCATGCAAATAATGATATAACTTCAACATAGCAGTAAAGTAAAAATTGACAGATTTGGAAGAATATTCATAGTATAAGTTTTTTTTTACACTTTTCTTAATAAAAGAGAAAACAAGTAGAGCAAAAAAAAAATGTAGGGATAAGTAACATTCTTAGCAAATTTGAATTACAGAAATAATACTCAATAAGGCAACTACACAAAGAAAGCACATGTAGAATATTCATAACATTTTATTATCTACTAGGTTTTAACCAAGTCTCAACAAAACAAAATGTGCTATCATATAGATGATATCCTCTTAGCAAAATAAAATTAAATTGGAAGTAAAGAACAAAAAATATTTTTAAGCCATATATTTGGTCATTTAAAAACCCACTTTTATGTAATCTATTAATCAAACAAGATGTAATAATAGAAATTTAAAAATAGTAGAACTAAACCATATGGAAAATGTTACTATCCAAACTTGGAAAATGCTGCTCAGATAGTTGTTAGAGGGGAATTTCTAAACCTTAGATGCTTATGTTTTAAAAAGAATGTTTAAAACACACTAAAAAAAAATTACATGCCTTCAGTTAATTTATAAAATAGAAAGTCTTTTGAATATGAAACCTAAAAAAAATTCATCCTGAATAGTTTTTTAAAATAAAATAATACATCATACTTAACATTGTACTAAAGATATGGTATAAAATAATAATAATAATATCTAATTTTCAGAGTTTTAAAATAAGCTAGACCTACAATATTGCACAATTAAGTACATGATACAACAAGCAGGATGAAGCAAAAGCATAAAACCTTCAAAGAAAGAACTTTCTATTTCTTTTTTTTTTTTTTTTAAGATTTTATTTATTTATTCGACAGAGAGAGATGACAAGCAGGCAGAGAGGCAGGCAGAGAAAGAGGAGGAAGCAGGCTCTCTGCCGAGCAGAGAGCCCGATGCGGGGCTGGATCCCAGGACCCTGAGATCATGACCTGAGCTGAAGGCAGCGGCTTAACCCACTGAGCCACCCAGGCGCCCCGAACTTTCTATTTCTATTTGTAGATGACATAATTGTATATCTGAAAAACCCAAGAGAATCTGTGGAAAATCCATTGCAAACACTAGGACAATTTAGCAATAAGACTAATATTAATATACAAAAATCAATGGCTTTCATATGTACAAATAATAATGAACTAGAAGATATAATGAAAGAGAAGACACAATTTACGCAAACAACAATAAACAACAACAACAACTTGGTTATAAGGTTAACAAGAGCTACGTAAACTTACATGAGGAAAATTTTGTATTTCCGAAATATAGAACAGTACACTTGAACAAATGAAAAGACAGACATTTTAGGATAGGAAGACTAAACATCATAAAATTATCAATTCCCCCTAAATATCCCCTCCATACTGATCACATCTCAAGCATCCTTATCTAACAATATAGATAAGTCCTCTACTCCTAAATATCTACCTGGTGAACTGGAAATACTGATTCCACTGATCTTCAGTATATTCCCTCAAGCATGCTACTCCTGTGCTTAGCCCAATACCTGACACATAGTGAGTGATCAATAAATATAGATCATAACTTTCCTTGTAAATGTATCAGGTTATCAATAAATCTAATGCATTTCCAAAAAATGTGAACAACCAAAAATCACTAAGAAAATCCAAAAAAGAAGAAGAAAATGAAGGAGGCTAACTGAAATATATATTTTATATATATATATATAAAATATATATATATTTGTGTGTCATCCAGAAAAACAGCATATAGTATGAGAAAAACAATGAGACAAAAGAGACTCTAGAAACAGTGTATTTTTCAATCTGTTGTATGATAAAAATGGTACCTCAAATCAAAGTGGGAGGAAAATACAAAAATATTAATAAATGATATTGACAAAACTGAATAGCCATTTGGAAGCATATATCATTGGATTTATATTTCACAACATACACCAGTATAAACTTCAAATGAATTAGATATCTAAATGCAGATAAATGATAATAGATACATAGATGATAGATAAATGAGATAGATAGATGATAGATGATAGATAGAAAAAGAAAGAAAAAGGAAGGGAGAGAAGGAAAGAAAAAAGAAGGAGGGGACAGAGGGCAGGAGAGGGGGAAAAGTGAGATGTGATATGAATAAATAAGATGTGAATAATAAATAAGATATGGATAAATTCTTCTGTTACCTAGGAGAGGGGGGAGAAGTTCCTAAACATGACTCAATGTCCAGAAAAAATAAAACAAAAAAGGTCATTTTGAACATTTTGAAAAATTGAAATAAACAAGCTTTGTAAGGCAAAAACAGTACCCTGGGGATAAAAATATATGTTTATAAAAAATAAAAAATTAATTAAAAGAAAAAAAAAAAAAAACAGTAACAAGTACAGGCTAGGGACGCCTGGGTGGCTCAGTTGGTTGGATGACTGCCTTCGGCTCAGGTCATGATCCCGGAGTCCTGGGATCGAGTCCCGCATCGGGCTCCCAGCTCCACGGGGAGTCTGCTTCTCTCTCTGACCTTCTCCTCGCTCATGTTCTCTCTCACTGTTCCTCTCTCAAATAAATAAATAAAATCTTAAAAAAGAAAAAAAAAGACAAATGACAGTGATAAAACAGAAAAAATTATTTACAATTTATGTCATAGCAGAGCTGATACCTCTAATATATAGTTTCTTAAAAATTCAGTCTGACCTAATAGATTTAGACTTAACCCTATTAAGATAAAACAAAAGCAAACGTTTCTTTCCATAGCCCAGTATTCACTGGTTCTAGATAAAACTTTTCCAGTCTTTTCTACAATAAAAGTATTTATTTTTGATCAAGCCTGTTAAATAAATTCAATTCTCTATTCAAGAAGAGCTTTTCATAAAAACAGGAATATTTTAAAGCCATTTCATCTCCAATAAAATCTCTGACAATATATGACCTATGTCCTATTGTAATCATTGATAGCACCCTTGCTTGCTCTCAAAACTCTCCTACTTTGAATGATGAATTATATTAACCTTGTTTGTAGAGCAAATGAAGACCAGTTTTCATCAGAGTGTCACAGAAGGACTTTTATCCACATTAGCTGGCATTCATGAACTAGCAGATTCAGGTACCCTAACCATCCCTCCCTGTGTTGTTGCACCACAAACTGTTAAAAGGCCAAACTCTTACAATTCCAATAATTGGAATGAAGGCTAAATGCAATTAATTCTCTAAGTTTTAACTGTTATGTCTGATTCTCCTAAAATTACATCATATAACTGGAGTATTAGGAAGGCTTGCTGACAAAATGAAAATAAGAGTAGGTATTAACAATGCCTGTATACCCTCTATCTACCCTCAGAAGTTACAAACATATGTTTTTCACTTTTCCTGGTTAAAAATTCCATCCTTCATAATTTGTTTTCTGGCCTAAACATTGGCAGTATCAACAGCATAAGATAATATCCACTATTAGAGAAAGTAGGAGAAAACACAATAATTTACCACAGTTTAGCTCAAATCACTGAAATGGAAAGACCTAATACAAGTGAAAGGATATTTTGCTATCTCCCTATGTGTGCTGAAAATAGCTAACAGTGACTTTCTCACTCAAGAAGGACTTCCTGAAGGCAACTGAATAAAAGCATGCATAGCTTCCACAGTCCCCACAGAGCCAACTCTGTGGTAATGGTTTGGTCATAGTTCCTCTAATAGATCTACTAATAAAATTTTTGAAAGAAAATTCATTTCTTTCCAGTAGCCAATGAATTTACAATGATCATTTTTACATGGCTATTCACCATAAATAAGCTAGACCTTTATCTCGCAGCATCACTGAAATATAAGCAGGCATATTTCTTTGTAGAAATATACCAGAGTGATGTGCTACATCCATTGACCTTTCCAAATAATCTTGCTCTGTGAACAAAAGGCAATGTTAATTTCCTCAAGAATAAGAGCTGATGCAGTTGTCAAAGATAAAGCAAAAAGGACACAAAAGCAGCAAACTCCAAATGTGCTCTGGATACTGAAATAATGATAGCAAAGGAGATCAGTGACCTCAAGAATGACAACGAACTGAAGTGGGATTTAGAGGTCCCTAAGTATAATGTATTCACCGACACTTTTTATTTCAAATGGACAAGCAATGGAGCAGAATTAATGCCCTGTGGAACTCATGGCTATGCATTGAAATCCACCAAGTTACCAAGACTTATGGGCTTTCCAAACAACCCAGGTGAAGGTGGCACTCTTTACGGTATGCCTAACCAGCAGAATACAGATTTGATTCTCCAACCCTTGAGGAAAACACAGAGCAATCACTTTGAGCTAAGACTCCAAATTACAGCTGTGGTTAAGCTTAGATTTTTTTTTTTTAAATGAAACTTGCTGACTAAGGCCATAATATTTGATTTATCTTTTCCCTTTAATGGTGTTTATCAGAATAGAATTGGTCTCCTGTTACCACTCTGAATACATTGGGCTTTGCTGGATACCTAGCTGGGTACATTTACTCTAACCTCATTGTGGCTATCAGGAAATGAATTTGCTAATTAATAGTAGAAACCAAAGAACAAACAGGAAGAGTAAACGCGAAAGGATAACATTCTTTAGGAATGCTGTCAAACTGCATTTCGGACAGCTCCCTCTTGGCCAAATAACACACAAAACAAAGCATACAGGGGCTGTCAGCCATGGAGAGGCAGAGAAGAGAAAAGAACAGCCGATTGAATATAGAAATAATTTGTCATCTCAAAAGACTTCTAAAGTGCAATAAAAGACTGTTTGGAATCTAATTGAAATGATTCTGGGAATGAAATGACATCAGCGCTCAGTGAAGGCACATTAGGAAAATACAGTTGCTTGAGTGAAAAACTAACGGAGCCCTCAGTTTGGCCTAATGGTGCATGGGGAAAGGCACCTCCCAAGGTCACTCACTTCCGCACCACCACAAATCAATATGATGGAACACCCTGAAGACACTAGGCAAGTCCCTTCATAGTGTGTGGCAGTGAGAACACTCTAACTTCAAAGAAAAGTACTTAGGATATCAGCATAAAGAAGAAGAAACAGGGCTTTACCAAACTCTCTACAAGAATTCTGTTAAGCTTTGCTCCTTCCCCTACTGAAATGTAAAGCACACGTTCGGAAACAGAAAGGAAAGCCTGAATCCTCCATTTCCTGCATAGCAAATAGCATGGAGGACAAGGGGAGATGGAGAGGAGAAGGGAGTTGAGGGAAATTGGAAGGGGAGGTGAACATTGAGAGATTATGGACTCTGAAAAACAATCTGAGGATTTTGAAGGGGCGGGGGTTGGAGGTTGGGGGAACCAGGTGGTGTGTATTAGAGAGGGCACGGATTGCATGGAACACTGGGTGTGGTGCAAAAACAATGAATACTGTTACGCTGAAAAAAATAAATAAATTTTTAAAAAAATAATTCTGTTTCACTCAACAACTTTAACTAAATATTACTAAGTATTAGGAAGACTCTGTTCTTAGCACTGGGGACCCTGCAAGTCATAACACTTGTTTTTATGAAATTGCTGTCTAGTAGGGAATACATGACAATAGTACAAAGTTCTTGTACTAAAAACATACACAATATGCAGAATGGTGGACTCCATATGAAGAATTCACACATGTGAGATGCTTACATGTGATGTTGATGGTGAATATGAGCTGGCCACGCAGATAAGGCAGAGAAGAAGGAAGTAATTAGAATGCACAAAACTGCTATTGCCAAGGAACACAGAAAGGCATTGTATAGCCAGAGTCAAGTTGCTGTCCAACTGTGGGTGCCCTTTTAAGTTTAGACCCTCAGCATGAACAGAGACTTGCTGGTAAAATCTTCCCTTGAGAGAGTTGTCAATTTTCTTTTTCTCCAATTTCTCCTCTCTACATTTTCCCTTGAACCTACTCCAAATAGGCATTTGACTCTACCATTTTGCTAAAATATTTTCTGCCAAGGTCACCAATAATCTTTATGTTGCTAAATCCAAAGTCAATTTTCAATCCTTAAAATTTTACCTCCACTTTTTTTATTTTTATTAACATATAATGTATTATTAGCCACAGGGGTACGAATCTGTGAATCATCAGGCTTATACATTTCATAGCACTCACCATAGCACATACCCTCCCCAATTTCCACAACCCAGCTACCCTATCCCTACCCTCCCACCCCCCAGAAACCCTCAGTTATTTTGTGAGACTGAGTCTCTTATAGTTTGTCTGCCTCCTGATCCCATCTTGTTTCATTTTTTCTTTCCCTACCTCCACAACCCCCGACTCTGCCTCTCAAATTCCTCATATCAGAGAGATCATATAATTGTCTTTCTCTGATTGACTTATTTTCTCAGCATAATGCCCTCTAGTTCCATCCATGTCATTGTAAATGGCAAAATTTCATTTCTTTTGATGGCTGCATAGTATTCCATTGTATATATATATATATACCACATCTTCTTTATCCATTCATCTGCTGATGGACATCTAGGTTCTTTCCATAGTTTGGTTACTGTGGACATTGCTGCTATAAATTTTTGGGTGCATGTGCCCCCTTTGGATTTGATCTGTCAATATTTAATAGAATATACCACATCCTCCTTCTGGGGATACATTGTTCCTTTGACTCCTGGGACACCAGTCTCTTGGCTCTCCTTCTATCTCAGAGGACCAGCCTCCCCCACCCCACTTTATATCCTTTGCTGCTTTCCCCCCATGTCCTTGTGATATAACTGTTGGAGAAACTGAGGACTCAGCCCTCAGATCTCTTCTTTCTTAATGCAGACTAACTTCCTGGGACATCCCACCCAGTCCCACACTTTAAAAAAAAAATCTGTATGCTAGTGACTTTCACATTTATATTTCTGGCCTAGATCTCAATTATAAACTCCAAGTTTATAGATCTCACTGCCTACTAAACATTTACATCGTAATTCTCATAGAAATCTCAGCCTTACCACATTCCAGAGGAAACTTCTTACTTCTCCCCCAGCTTGTTCCTACTATAATCTTTCCACCTCAGTTAATAGTAGTTCCATTTTTCCATTGTTTGTGGCTGAAATCTTAGTGTCACCCATGACTTTTCTTTCTCTTACAACCCATATTCAATCCAACACTAAATCTTTCAGAGTCTATCCAGAATCTCACCCTTTCTCAGTACTTCTACTGTCAAAATCCTGGTTCACAACATCACCCTTTACTGAGAATATTGTAATACTCTCCACAGTGGGTCTCCACACTTCTGTTCTTATAATCAGAATGATTGTTCAAAAACTTAAATCAGGCCATGGCATTTTTCTGCTCAGATCCATCTAATAACTCTCACCAAAGGCATAGTATAACCAGTAGTTCCCTCCCACCACTACTACCTATCCTCATCACCTATCATTTTTGCCCACTCCTTTAGTCTTACTTAGTTTCAGCCACACCGGCCTCCTTTCCATTCCTCAGACATGCAGAGCAGTCTCCCACTTCAAAGTCTTTGTACTTGCTTTTCACTCTGTTTCTAATGCTTTCCCCTCATGGAATAAAATAAAATATAAATATAAATAAATGTATATTTCTATATAAACATTTACATATAAATAGGTGCATATGTAAATATAAAATAAAATCCTTTATCCTCATTTTCCTTAGTACCTATTGAAATATCACCTTTGCTAAACTATGCAAAGAGCCCAGGTGTCCATTGACAGAGGAATGGATAAAAAAGATATAATGGACTATTACTCAGCTATCAAAAAGAATGAAGTCTTCCCATTTGCAACAACATGGATGGAACTAGAGTGCATTGTGTTTCATGGAAAAAGTCAAAGACAAATCCCATATGATTTCACTCATGTGGAATTGAAGAAACAAAACTGATGAACACAGAGAGGAAGACAAACCAAAAAAAATTTTAACTATAGAGAATGAACTGAGGGTTGCTGGAGAGGTGGTGGGTGGGGGAATGGGATAATTGGGTGAGCACACACCTCATGAGGAGGGTACTTGATGTAATGAGTACTATGTGTTATATGCAACTGATGAAACACTAAACTCTACCCCAAAATTAATAATAAACTATATGTTAACTAACTTGAATTTAAATAAAACCGCGCAAGTAAATAAATAAATAAATATGTCCTCAGCAAAGTCTTCCATAACCACTTATTATAAAAGAGCAGCCCTTCTCCCTTACTCTTGCATTCTTTATTTCCCTTTCCCTGCTTTTTCTACACTGCACCATTACCAGCTTAGTCTATGTTTTTATGTGTATTTATTTATTTAACTGGATAGCCTTCACCAGAACATAAGTTCTATGAGGATCAAGGCTTTGTCTGTTACATTCACTGGTGTACCCCCAGCTCTCAGAATAGTGCCAACTGTGTAGAAGGCACTCAAAAAAAATGTATTGACTTATGATGGGAATGAACAGAAATGGTTCATAGCACCTTAGCACTCAGAAAACAGCCACTTCTTTAAAATGCCATCAATATCAGTTCCTCCAGAAAAAAGGAGCTAGACACTGACACTAGAACCACATAACTCCTAAATTCCCCTCTTGCTTAAACAAAACACACACATACACACACACACACACACACACACACACACACACACACACACGCAGTTTCACTTATGTGTGAAACATAAGCAATAGCTCGGAGGGCCATAGGGGAAGGGAGGGAAATCCAAAGGGGGAGAAATCAGAGAGGGAGATGTACCATGAGAACCATAGGTCCTGAGAAACAATCTGGGGGACTCAGTGGGGATGAGGATGAGACTGGGTGTTATACTTAACTAATGAATCATTGAACACTGCATCAAGGACTAATTATGTACTATACAGTGGCTAATTGAAAATAATAAAAATAATTTCTAAAAAACACACATACACAAAAAGTAAGTACTGAAATTCTCATAATTAAATATAGATGTAATCACTTATAAGGTCCTCTTATAAACTTCATAAAGTTGCTGGTTTGAAAACATCATCTTAAGTATGTTTTGTTATATTTCATACTTCAACTAAATTCCTACTTAGACCATACCCAACTAGTAGGTTCAAGATTCCATTACCTTTGGGGAAATTTTTATACTAACTTTTTAAAAAGAATTTTTAGAGAAAAATATGATGCTAAAATTTAAGATGTACATATCCTTCTCCTAGGAATTTCATCCTAGGTATATAAACTAGGAAAACCTTCCCATGTGCACACAAGGAAAAATGTATGCAAAATGTTTATTGCAGCATTAGTTGTAATAGGAGGAAATTAGAAACAATCTAAATATACATCAATAAAAGAATGGATAAATAAGCTGGTATATTCTTAGAGAGGATTACTAAATAGCCCTTAAGAATTAGAGCCTCAGGAGGAGAGAGGCAAGATGGCAGAGAAGTAGCAGAATGAAATGACATCAGGTCACAGGAGTTCAGTTAAATAATTATCAAACCATTCCAAACACCTACAAACTCAACAGGAAATCAAAGAGAAGAAGAGCATCAATTATAGGAACAGAAAATCAACCACTTTCTGAAAGGTAGGATGTACAGAGCAGTGAATCCAAAGCAATAGACCATGGGGGGAGGGGCTGACTCCCAGCAAGTGGTAGAGCAATGGGGCACAAAAGCGGAACTTTTTGAAGTTTGCTCCACTGAAGGATGTTGTTACAGCGGCTAAGCAGGGGTGGAGCCCTTGCAGGGACAGTGTGGTCTCAGGATCCAAAGGGTAACTGAAAGATTGGGGGTGTCCAAGTGTAGCAGAGTTCCCAGGTCTTGGAGCAGGAATGCCAACTACAGAGACAGAGCCAAGGAATGAGCGCTCAGCTCAGGGTTACCTGAAACCATGATCTGTGGCATAGTTGAGCCACTGCTCTTTGAGCAGGGTGGCAGGTGGCAGATCTGGGGAGACTCACCTTCCTCCCCTGGGCAGGAATCTGCTGGGTTTGGAGACTCCAAACAGGGCTGTGTGTCAGAGACAAACCCTCAGTCACAGGCCAGTAGAGCTCAGAGTGTGGACAGAGACCAAGGAGATGGGAGTGAATGACCCCTTTTCTCTAAAGGCACACTGAGGAGTGGGGCCCCGAGCTCTCGGCTCCTCTGGGGTGGAGATTAGGAGGCTGCCATTTTCATTCTCCTCCTCTAAAACTTTACAGAAAGTGTTCAGGGAACAAAAACTCCTGAAAGAGAACTCGAACTTCTTAGCCTGGCCCCTGGCAAGGGCGGTACAATTCTGCCTCAAGCAAAGACATTTTTGCCCCTCCCCCAGAAGATTAGCAAGAACATCCAGCCAAGACCAAACTCACTGATCAAGGAGAACAACAGAACTCCAGAGATAGGGAAAGCAATGCATGGAATTCATGGCTTTCTCCCCATGATCCTTTAGTCTTGCAAAGTTAATGTTTTTTATTTTATTTCTTTCTTATTCTAATTTTTTAAATTGTTCCTCTTTCCTCTTTTAATGTTTTTTAACCAGTGTATCTTAACAATACCTCCTTTAAAAAAATCTTTTTAAACCTTCATTATTATAGTCATATTTTATCCTTCATTGTATTTAACCTTATTTTTTGTGTATATACATAGGGTTTTTATTTTTTCTACAAAATTTTGGGAAACAATTTCTTCTAATAGATCAAAATATAACCTAAATCTAGCACAGGGCTTTGTTTTAGTCTCCAGCCTGAGCACATTCTCTCCTTTTTTTTTTTTTTCTTTCTTTTCCCAACCAACTTATCAATTCCTTTTTTACAATTTCTATCTTTACAGTCAATTCTATCCCTTCATCATGTTTACCCTTATTTTTGTATATATATAAGTTTTTCTTTCTTTAAAATTTTGGGAGGTAGGTTCTTCTAAGAGACCAAAATACACCAAATATCGAGTGGGTGGCTCTGTTCTATTCACCAGTCTAACATATATATATACATACACACACACATATGTGTGTGTATATATATATTTTTATTTCTTTTTACCCTCTTTCTTCTCCCCCCTGGTTTGGGGCCTCCTCTGATTTGGTTAACATACATTTTTCTGGGGTCTTTGGCCACCCTTTTAGTATTTTATTTTCTTGTTCATATATTCTTAGCTGGATAGAACGACAAGGCAGAAAAACTCACCACAAAAAAAAAAAACAAGAGGCAGTACTGATGGCTAGGGACCTAATCAATACAGACATTGGTAATATGTCAGATCTAGAGTTCAGAATGACAGACTAGACTTGAAAAAGGCATGAAAGATATTAGAGAAACGCTGTCTGGAGAAATAAAAGCCCTTTCTGGAGAAATAAAAGAACTAAAATCTAACCAAACTGAAATAAAAAAAGCTATTAATGAGGTTCAATAAAAAATGGAGGCTCTTACTGCTAGGATAAATGAGGCAGAAGAGAGAATTAGTGATATAGAAGACCAAATGACAGAGAATAAAGAAGCTGAGCAAAAGAGAGACAAACAACCACTGGACCACGAGAGATAAGTGATACCATAAGATGAAACAATATTAGAATATTTGGGATTCCAGAAGAAGAAGAAGAAAGAAGAGAACAAAGACAGAGAGAAAAAGAAAGGCAGAAGGTATATTGGAGCAAATTATAATAGAGAATTTCCCTAATAAGGCAAAGAGAAAAAGCATCAAAATCCAGGAGGCACAGAGAACCCCTTCAAAAATAAAAAAAGTTACAGAGGGGCAGAAGGTATACTGGGGGTAAGATGCTTTGGTTTACATTTTAGTGAGATCACTCTTGGGGAGCAATTTGGGGAGTAAAATGGAGGACTAAAGTGAATGGAAGTAGTAAGACCAGTTTGGAGGCTTTTATAATGATCCAGGCAAAGATAATGAAGTCTTGAACTAAGTTAGTGTTATGGGAGTGGAGAAAAGCAGATGTAAGTAAAAGTATTTGGGACATAAAATCAATAACACTTTTTTTTTTTTTAATTTTATATTAGGATGCCTGAGTGGCTCAGTTGGTTAAGTGTCTGCCTTCAGCTCAGGTCATGATCCCCGGGTCCTGGGATCGAGTTCCATGTTGGGCTCCTTGCTCAGCAGAGAGCCTGCTTCTCCCTCTGCCTGCTGATCCCCCTGTTTGTGCTCTCTTTCTCTCCCTGACAAATAAATAAATTTTTTTAAAAATAATATTTATTTGAGAGAGTGTGCACAAGTGTCCTTGAGCATAGGGAAGCGGCAGAGGGAGAGGGAGCAAGATTCTTAAGCAGACTCCATGCTGAGCACAGAGCATGAAGGGGTCTTGATCTCACAACCCTGAGATCATGAACTGAGCTGAATCCAAGAGTCCAGCACTCAACCAACTGTACCACCTTTGCAGCCCTAAAATCAACAGGACTCATGTGCAAAGTGCAGAAGAAAATCCAAGTTGTCTTTCAACGTTCTAGCTTCTTGAAATGAGTGGATAATAATAACTGTACCCACTAGGATAGGAAATTAAGGGGAAGTGCAGATTTGGAAGTGACAGGAGAGACAAAGAGTTAATATATTTTGATTCCAGCTATCTGTGAGAGGATATGCAGGAAACAAGTGGTTTAATAGGCCTGTAGCTCTGGGAGAAAATTTTTGGTGTTCATGTATAGTTAATAATTTAAATCGTGGAAGTGAGTAAGACCTACCTGGAGAATACAGAGACTGGAGGTTAAGAGAGAAGAGAACCAAGGCTGGAACTCTGGGATCACCACATTGAAAGGGCAACAACAGAGGGGATCCAATGAAAAAGGCTGAACAAAAGTGGGTGGAGATATTGAGGAAGAATCCAGAGATCATAGAAGGCAACTTCAGGCCATTAAACCTGAGAATTGGTCAGCACAAACCCTGTGCCCTCTCCTGCATTGAAATAACTAAGAACTGCCTCCTTCTCCTGAAGGTTAATTTCTCCACCTGGGCTTTGGATGACTTCAAAATTGGATATGTAAACCCATGAAGAATGTTAGATATGTTGTCAAGAAAAATCCTAAGGGGATCAATTTCCAGACCCTCAAATTTCATATGACCCCTCCTAAAACTGACATACCTGAGAACACACTTTAGGTCCAAGCATTAGAAAAGTTCTTTCCCACCTTCCCTTTAACAATCACTTCCTTGGGGCACCTGAGTAGCTCAGTCAGTTAAACCTCAAAACTGTTGATTTTGGTAAAGTTGATGATCTCAGGGTCTCGAGATCAAGCCAAGTGTCAGGCTCCCCACTGGACATAGACCCTGATAAGATTGTCTCTCTCCCTCTGCCTCTCTCTACCCCCACCCTTTAGAGCATACATGTGTGAGCGCACACGCCTCTAACAAAACAAAACAAAACAAAAACACTTTCCCTTCACAATAGAAAGGCATTCTCCTCATCCATTCTAAATTGTAATTGGATACATTTCACTAGGGTATAAAAATCTCCAAAGTGCCAAAGAAACAACACAAGAGTTTAGTTTCAGTGAAAACTTGTTGAATCATTTAAGCACCTGAAACACATTATGGGCCTTCTGTCTTTCCATATCTTACAATATTTCTGTTAAGAGCTCAGCATGGCTCTCGAATTCTGGGCTCTGGAGCCACCTTCGTGACTTTTTCCAATTCTCTGCAATGTCTTTGGACTTCGACCAACCTCTTTCAGGTACAGCCTAGAAGCTCCAACCAACTTCTCTGGTGCTGTGGGAGACTGGGATCTCACACAGGTGTAATCCCGAATCTTAAGGAAATTAACGCTCTGCAGGGCAATGCTGGAGCTATGTTGCAGGTAGGTAAAGTCTTCCCCCTGTATTCAGAGAGATGGTTCTGAGACACATTTTTTTAGGCTCTCCCAGGTGATTGTGTGGTATCCAGAAGCCAGTCTTCTATAGCAGTGGCCAATCAGATAAAGCTTCCTTTATTAGCTCTCGTCTTCTTCCTTTACTTTCCTGTCTCAATGTTTCCTGCATGGTAAGCCTTTGTCTCAGGCTCTGCTTTTGGGGAAACCTATGCTAAGGGAGTTGGGATTTCTGAATTCACATATTTTGTAATATAGGGCAGAAGGAGTGATGACAATTTCATTTAACAACTTCCCATATTCCGTTTCTGGACTACTGCTAAAGGATACATCACCTTAGGGAGAGTGCTAAGAGAGAAAGAAGAGAGAATGGGAAAAATACTGAAGGCATCAGTATCTTATTTTACCAGGCAGCAAACTTAAGGCAAGGCTCTGTTTATTAGCTCTCTGTCGTAGAATTAGAATATTTGAGATATGTGGAAGGCACGCCTGAAAATCCAGCTGGCTATGAGGCACACCTTTTCTACATTTCTTTTTAATAAAAAGCATTTGGTGAGAACTCACTTCAGCTTTGTCTTGATCTAGGGCTCAAATCCGTGTTTTCATGATCTAAAGGAGGAAGTGAAAAAGTGCCTCTACCAGTCAATGTTGCAGCTTCAAGCAAAAGGAACATTCATGAAGGTAAGTTAGCATTTTATATCTTGAACATTTAACTGGATGTGTACGAGAAATATTTTTATATGGGCAAAAAATTTTGAAGACCACTCTATTGGTTTCCTTTTGCTACTATAACAATCACAAACTTGGTGACTTAATACACATTTATTCTGATCCAGTCTGATACGGGTCTGTCTGGCCTTAAAGCTCGGTGTTGGCAGAGCTGTATTCCTTCAATGGGGAACCTAGGAGAGAATATGTTTCCTAGTTTGTTTGTTTGTTCGTTTGTTTAGCTTCTATCACCATCCCAATTCCTTACCTCATTATCCTGTTCCTCCATCTTCAAAGCCAGCAATGTCAGACCAAGTCCCTCTCCCAGTGCCATCTCTCTTTCTCTCTTCTGCCTCTCTTTCAGGGACAAGGACCCTTGTGATTATAGTAGGCCCACTTAATCAAACTTAGTCTTCCCATCTCAAAGTCAGCAGATTAACAACTCTAAACTCAACTGCAATCTAAATTTGCTTTTGCCATAACATAACTTAAGACATTCTTGAGGTCAAAGATTGGGACATGGACATCTTTTTGGAATCATTGTTCTGCCAACCACAACCACTGTTCAAATTCCCACCTATTTCTTCATTTTTCTGGTACCATATACTATCAGTTAGTCTCTCTTTATATTATCAACTCCTTTCTATTTGTTTTTTCCTCAAGAGTAAAGAACACATCTATCTTATTCACCCTGTGCCTTATTATTGAACAGAAATGAATAAATACAAATAATTTAAAGATTTCTCTCCATTTAAACTCCCCACATTGAATTCCCCAGATAGAACTCTTTTTCTCTCCCCAGTCCCCTTCTTCACAGCCAAACATCTTGAAACAGCTTTTGTTTTCTGATTCATTTTCAGAAATGAAAATGAACCTTGTGAACCTCAAACCACAACCATGGTTTTCATCCATGAAAATGCTCCTCTCCTTAAGGCAGTGGACTTTGTCATTAAATCCAAAGGCCATGCAACAGTGTGTAACACAATGTTGACCAGATTCTCCATACTGAAACTCTTGATTCCCTTGGTCTTTGTAGCCTCACAGTCCTGGCTTTCTTCCTATCTTTCTGTTAGGTGTTCCCAGTCTCCTCTGTGAGAGCCTATCCTTGTGCCTAGTCATATATCTTGCTGTTTGTTCAGGTTCTGTCCTAAACCCTGTCATAATTCTGCACACTCTCTAGACAGTCCCATATCTTGAGTACAATCTATAGGCAAATGACTCTCAAATTCATATCTCCAATCAGACCTGAGTTTCAGATTCACATATTCTACTATTGATTAAAATTCTCTATATGATGTCCTACAGGCACCTCAATTTTAACATACTGAGATCTGAATTTATCATTTGCTACCACATGTCAACCTACTTTAACTCTTGTATTCTCTATCTCAGTAAATGCCACACCAATCTCCTCCTTGAACAAGACAAACCCTAGTTGTCATCCTCTGCAGCCTCATGAATCATCATCAAGTTCTATCATTTCAGTCTCCTAAATATGTCTTGAATCATCCACACAGCCACTTCCTAAATTTAAACCACCATTATTTCTTGCTTGGATTACTGGTCTTCCTGCTTCCAACTTTCTCCATTCTGGACACCAACTGGAGCCAGAATGCTTTTCTAGAAAACAAATAAAACCATGTAATTTTCCTGATTAAAAAACTTCAATGGGTCCCCACTGCCTTTAGTATCAAGAACCTAGCCTGATCTCTCACTCCAAACATACTCAGCTTTTTTCACTTCCTTGAACTTGTCATATTCTCCTATCCAGACCATCTTACATGCTGTTACTTCTGGCAAGCATACACTTCCCACATTCCTTGCCTCCCTATTTAGCTCTTACTTAATCTTGAACAGGAAGGCATCTCATTTTCTGAGATAGCAGAGGGAAAGGAATGGATGGCTAGGAGAATCCTTAATCCTGTAGTTGGAAGTAGAGGAATTGGAATTCATGCCTGATGCATTTCTCAGTGTAGTGGTAAAGGCATTTCCTTGGAGTGTGGGTGGGTACAAGTAGGTAGAGCATAAAGCAGTTGGTGAAGATTTCCAGGTGTCATCCTTTAAGGGAAATAGGAAAGGGGGCATTTGTAGCTTCCAGATTGTATGCTTGAATGTATTTTCCAGGAATGCTAAGTCAAGCCTGTCCTTCTTAAATCCCATGACCTGATGTTCAAATCAAATAAAGAGATTGTTGAAATTCTGACCTCTTTTGAATATCTTTACAATTTTTCACATGCTCTGTTTCAATTTTTGCTGAAAATAATTTGATCATTACAATAAAAACATGATTTGATATATGTATATATTGTAAGATAATTACCACAATAGGTTAACATCCATTACCTCACATAGTTAAAATATTGTTCTAGTGATGACAATTTTTAAGATTTGCTCCCTAAGCCACTTCCATACCCATGATACAATATTTTAACCATAAAAACCATGCTGTGGCTTACATACCCAGGACTTGCTTATCTTATAACTGGAAGCTTGTTCCTTCTGACAACCTTCACCCATTTTGCTCACCTCCTACATCTCCCTTCTGGCAACAACCCATCTGTTCTCTGTATCTATTAGTTCAGTATTTTGAGATTCCACATTTAAGTGAGATTATATGATATTTGTCTTTCTCCTTCTGACATTTAATTTAGCATAAAACCTTGAGTTTCATCAGTGTTGTTGCAAATATCAAAATTTCCCTCTTACAGCCAAATAATACTCCATTGTGGGTATGCACCACATCTTTCTCCCTTTATTTTTTGATGGACATAAAGGTTGCTTCTATGTCTTGGCTGTTTTGAAGAAGACTGCAATATGAGGGTGCAAATATCTTTTCAAGATAGGTGATTTTATTTCTTCAAAGAAATACACAGAAGTGAAATTGTTGGTATGTTCTTTCTATTTTTAATTTTTAGTTCAATTTTAAATTTTTGAGTAATCACTATTCTGTCTTCCACAGTGGCTGTACCAACTTACATTCCCACCAACAGTGGAGGGGGGTTCGCTTTCTCTACATCCTCACTAACAATTGTTATTTCTTGGGTTTTTTTTTTTAATAATAGCTATATTCTGATATGAGGAGAGATTTCATTGTGGTTCTTTTTGTTGAGGTATAATTGACAAACAACATTATATTTTGAGCTATACAACATACTTATTCAATATTTGTATATATTGCAAAATGATCACCACAGTAAGTCTAGTTAATATCTATCACCACACATAGTTCTAAATTTTGTTTCTTTTTTTCCCTATTTTTTTAAATTTTTTAATAAACATATAATGTATTTTTATCCCCAGGGGTACAGGTCTGTGAATTGCCAGGTTTACACACTTCACAGCACTCACCATAGCACATACCCTCCCCAATGTCCATAACCCCTCTACCGACCCCCCTCTCCCCAGCAACCCTCAGTTTGTTTTGTGTAAGATTAAGAGTCACTTATGGTTTGTCTCCCTCCCAATCGCATCTTATTTATTCTTCTCCTACACCCCTAGCCCCGCACATTGCATCTCCACTTCTTCATATCAGGGAGATCATATGATAGTTGTCTTTCTCCGATTGACTTACTTCACTAAGCATGATACCCTCTAGCTCCATCCACATCATCGCAAATGGCAAGATTTCATTTCTTTTGATGGCTGCATAGTATTCCATTGTATATATATACCTCTTCTTCTTTATCCATTCATCTGTTGATGGACATCTACGTTCTTTCCATAGTTTGGCTATTGTAGACATTGCTGCTATAAACATTCGGGTGCACGTGCCCCTTTGGATCGCTACATTTGTATCTTTAGGGTAAATACCCAGTAGTGCAATTGCTAGGTCATAGGGTAGTTCTATTTTCAACTTTTTGAGGAACTTCCATGCTGTTTTCCAGAATGGTTGCACCAGCTTGCATTCCCATCAACAGTGTAGGAGGGTTCCCCTTTCTCTGCATCCTCACCAGCATCTGTCATTTCCTGACTTGTTAATTTTAGACATTCTGACTGGTGTGAGGTGGTATCTCATTGTGGTTTTGATTTGTATTTCCCTGATGCCGAGTGATATGGAGCACTTTTTCATGTGTCTGTTGGTCATCTGATGTCTTCTTTGCAGAAATGTCTGTTCATGTCCTCTGCCCATTTCTTGATTGGATTATTTGTTCTTTGGGTGTTGAGTTGGCTAAGTTCTTTATAGATTTTGGACACTAGCCCTTTATCTGATATGTCATTTGCAAATACCTTCTCCCATTCTGTCAGTTGTCCTTTGGTTTTGTTGACTGTTGCTATGCAAAAACTTTTGTTCTTGATGAAATCTCAATAGTTCATTTTTGCCCTTGCTTCTCTTGCCTGTGGCGATGTTCCTAGGAAGAAGTTGCTGCAGCTGAGGTGGAAGAGGCTGCTGCCTGTGTTCTCCTTAAGGATTTTGATGGATTCCTTTATCACACTGAGGTCCTTCATCCATTTGGAGTTTATTTTTGTGTGTGGTGTAAGCAAATGGTCCAGTTTCATTGTTCTGCGTGTGGCTGTCCAATTTTCCGAACACCATTTGGTGAAGAGGCTGTCTTTTCTCCATTGGACATTCTTTCCTACTTTGTCGAAGATCAGTTGACCATAGACTTGAGGGTCTATTTCTGGACTCTCTATTCTGTTCCATTGATCTATGTGTCTGTTTTTGTGCTAGTACCATGCTGTCTTGATTACGACAGCTTTGTAATAGAGCTTGAAGTCTGGAATTGTGATGCCACCAACTTAGGCTTTCTTTTTCAATATTCCTTTGGCTATTCGAGGTCTTTTCTGGTTCCATATAAATTTTAGGATTATTTGTTCCATTTCTTTGAAAAAAATGGGTGGGACTTTGATAGGTATTGCATTAAATGTGTAGATTGCTTTAGGTAGCATAGACATTTTCACAGTATTTGTTCTTCCAATCCAAGAGGATGGAACATTTTTCCATTTCTTTGTGTCTTCCTCAATTTCTTTCATGAGTACTTTATAGTTTTCTGTGTATAGATTCTTAGCCTCTTTGATTAAGTTTATTCCTAGGTATCTTATGGTTTGGGGTGCAGTTGTAAATGGGACTGACTCCTTAATTTCTCTTTCTTCTGTCTTGTTGGTGGTGTAGAGATGCAACTGATTTTTGTGCATTGATTTTATATCCGGACACTTTACTAAATTCCTCTACAAGGTCTAGCAGTTTTGGAGTGGAGCCTTTTGGGTTTTCCACATATAGTATCATATCATCTGCAAAGAGTGATAGTTTGACTTCTTGTCGATTTGGATACCTTTAATTTCCTTTTGTTGTCTGATTGCTGAGGCTAGGACTTCTATGTTGAATAGCAGTGGTGATAATGGACATCCCTGCTGTGTTCTTGACCTCAGCAGAAAAGCTTTCAGTTTTTCTCCATTGAGAATGATATTTGCAGTGGATTTTTCATAGGTGGCTTTGATAATATTGAGGTATGTGCCCTCTATCCCTACACTTTGAAGAGTTTTGATCAGGAAGGGATGCTGTACTTTGTCAAATGCTTTTTCAGCATCTATTGAGAGTATCATATGGTTCTTGTTCTTTCTTTTATTAATGTGTTGTATCACATTGATTGATTTGCAGATGTTGAACCAACCTTGCACCACTTTGTCGTGGTGAATAATCCTTTTAATGTACTGTTGAATCCTATTGGCTAGTATTTTGGTGAGAATTTTCACATCTGTGTTCATCAAGGATATTGGTCTATAGCTCTCTTTTTTGATGGGATCCTTGTCTGGTTTTGGGATTAAGGTGATGCTGGCCTCATAAAATGAGTTTGGAAGTTTTCCTTCCATTTCTATTTTTTGGAACAGTTTCAGGAGAATAGGAATTAGTTCTTCTTTAAATGTTTGGTAGAATTCCCCTGGGAAGCCGTCTGATTCTGGGCTTTTGTTTGTTTGGAGATTTTTGATGACTGTTTCAATCTCCTTACTGGTTATGGGTCTGTTCAGGTTTTCTATTTCTTCCTGGTTCAGTTGTGGTAGTTTGAATGTCTCTAGGAATGCATCCATTTCTTCCAGATTGTCAAATTTGTTGGCGTAGAGTTGCTCATAGTATGTTCTTATAATTGTTTGTATTTCTTTGGTGTTAGTTGTGATCTCTCCTCTTTCATTCATGATTTTATTAATTTGGGTCCTTTATCTTTTCTTTTTGATAAGTCTGGCCAGGGGTTTATCAATCTTATTAATTCTTTCAAAGAACCAGCTCCTAGTTTTGTTGATTTGCTCTATTGATTTTTTTATTTCTATTTCATTGATTTCTGCTCTGATCTTTATGATTTTTCTTCTCCTTCTGGGTTTAAGCTTTCTTTGTTGTTCTTTCTCCAGCTCCTTTAGGTGTAGGGTTAGGTTGTGTATTTAAGATCTTTCTTGTTTCTTGAGAAAGGCTTGTATCACTATATATTTTCCTCTCAGGACTGCCTTTGCTGTGTCCCACAGATTTCGAACTGTTGTGTTTTCATTATCATTTGTTTTCATGAATTTTTTCAATTCTTCCATAATTTCCTGGTTGACCCATTCATTCTTTAGAAGGATGCTGTTTAGTCTCCATGTATTTGTGTTCTTTCCCAATTTCCTCTTGTGATTGAGTTCTAGTTTCAAAGTGTTGTGGTCTGAAAATATGCAGGGAGTGATCCCAATCTTTTGATACCAGTTGAGACCTGATTTATGACCCAGGATGTGATCTATTCTGGAGAATGTTCCATGTGCACTAGAGAAGAATGTTGTTCTGTTGCTTTGGGATGGAATGTTCTGAATATATCTGTGTGTCCATCTGATCCAGTGTGTCATTTAAGGCCTTTATTTCCTTGTTGATCTTTTGCTTGGATGATCTGTCCATTTCCGTGAGGGGGGGTGTTAAAGTCCCCATACTATTATTACATTATTGTCGATGGGTTTCTTTGATTTTGTTATTAATTGGTTTATATAGTTGGCTGCTCCCATGTTAGGAGCATAGATATTTAAAATTGTTAGGTCTCCTTGTTGGACAGACCCTTTGAGTATGATATAGTGTCCTTCCTTATCTCTTATTATAGTCTTTGGCTTAAAATTTAATTGATCTGATATAAGGATTGCCACCCCAGCTTTCTTCTGATGTCCATTAGCATGGTAAATTGTTTTTCACCCCCTCACTTTAAATCTGGTGGTGTCTTCGGGTCTAAAATGAGTTTCCTGTAGGCAACATATTGATCGGGTTTTTTTTTCATCCATTCTGATACCCTGTGTCTTTTAATTGTGGCATTTAGCCCATTTACATTCAGGGTAACTATTGAGAGATATGAATTTAGTACCATTGTATTGCCTGTAAGGTGACTATTACTGTATATTGTCTCTGTTCCTTTTTGATCTACTACTTTTAGGGTCTCTCTTTGCTTAGAGGACCCCTTTCAATATTTTCTGTAGAGCTGGTTTGGTGTTTGCAAATTCTTTCAGCTTTTGTTTGTCCTGGAAGCTTTTTCTCTCTCATTCTGTTTTCAATGATAGCCTAGCTGGACATCGTATTCTTGGCTGCATGTTTTTCTCATTTAGTTCTCTGAATATATCATGCCAGTTGTTTCTGGCCTGCCAGGTCTCTGTGGATAAGTCTGCTGCCAATCTAATATTTTTACCATTGTATGTTACAGACTTCTTGTCCCAGGCTGCTTTCAGGATTTTCTCTTTGTCGCTAAGACTTGTAAATTTTACTATTAGGTGACGGGGTGTGGACGTATTCTTGTTGATTTTGAGGGGGGTTCTCTGCAACTCCTGCATTTTGATGCTTGTTCCCTTTGCCATATTAGGGAAATTCTCTCCAATAAATCTCTCCAATATACCTTCTGCTCCCCTCTCTCTTTCTTCTTCTTCTGGGATCCCAATTATTCTAATGTTATTTCATCTTATGGTGTCACTTATCTCTCAAATTCTCCCCTCGTGGTCCAGTAGCTGTTTGTCCCTCTTTTGCTCAG
Organism: Mustela erminea; assembly: GCF_009829155.1. Taxonomy (NCBI): domain Eukaryota; kingdom Metazoa; phylum Chordata; class Mammalia; order Carnivora; family Mustelidae; genus Mustela; species Mustela erminea. The sequence goes on along the minus strand of NC_045617.1, from coordinate 103,647,640 downwards.
CTTCTTTATTCTCTGTCATTTGGTCTTCTCTATCACTAATTCTTTCTTCTGCCTCATTTATCCTAGCAGTAAGAGCCTCCATTTTTATTGCACCTCATTAGTAGCTTTTTTGATTTCTACTTGGTTAGATTTTAGTTCTTTTATTTCTTCAGAAAGGGATTTTTTCTCTCCAGAGAGGGTTTCTCTAATATCTTCCATGACTTTTTTGAGCCCAGCTAGAACCTTGAGAATCGTCATTCTGAACTCTAGATCTGACATATTACCAATGTCTGTATTGATTAGGTCTCTAGCCTTCAGTACTGCCTCTTGTTCTTTTTTTTTGTGGTGAGTTTTTCCGCCTTGTCATTTTGTCCAGATAAGAGTATATGAAGGAGAAAATAAAATACTGAAAGGGTGGCAAAGACCCCAGGAAAATGCACTTTAACCAAATCAGAAGAGACCCCAAATCGTGGGAGGGAGAAAGGGGATAAAAAGAAGTTCAGAAAAAAAAAATTAAGAAAAGAAAACAAATAAAGAAAAAATATATATATATATATATGATAAACTAGTTTAAAAATGTTTAAAAAGAAAAGGGTAAAAATTAAAAAAAATAGCAGAAGAAAAAAATTTTAAAAAATTAAATTAACTGCAAGACTAAAGAATCATGGGGAGAAAGCCATGAGTTCCATGCTTTGCTTTCTCCTCCACTGGAATTCTGCTGCTCTCCTTCGTAGGTGAACTTTGTCTTGGCTGGATTTCTTGTTGATCTCCTGGGGGAGGGGCCTGTGGTAGTGATTCTCAAGTGCCTTTGCCAGAGGCAGAATTGCACCGCCCTTACCAGGGTCCAGGCTAAGTAATCTGCTCAGGTTTGCTTTCGGGAGCTTTTGTCCCCTGAACACTTTCCATAGAGTTCCGGAGGACGGGAATGAAAATGGCGGCCTCCCAGTCTCTGGCCTGGAGGACCCTAGAACTCGGGGCCCCACTCCTCAGTGCACCCTCAGAGAAAAGAGCCCAATCACTCCTGTCTCCCTGGTCTCTGGCTGAGCTCCAAGCTCACCCAGCCTGCGACCGGTTCAAGGTAAACCTGAGCTCAGAGCTCACCCCTTGGCTCTGTCTCTGTAGCCAGCTTCCCCGGTCTAATACCTGCGAGCTCTGTGACACTCAGCCACCCCAAATCCTTCTGTGACCCTGCGGGACCTGGGGCCACGCTGGCCCTGCATGGGCTTCACTCTGGTTTAGCCTCTGGAGCGATGTTCCTCAGTGGAGCAGACTTTTAAAAATCCTGATTTTGAGCTCCATTTCTCTGCCGTTTGCCGGGAGCCGGCCCCTCGCCCTGCGGTCTATCTTCCCATTGCTTTGGATTCACTTCTCCGCCTTCCTACCTTTCAGAAAGTGGTCGATTTTCTGTTTCAAGAATTGCTGTTCTTCTTCTCTTCTATCTCCCATTGGATTTGTAGGTGTTTGCAATCGTTTGATAAGCTATCTAGCTGATCTCCTGCTACATGATGTAGTCTCAGCCTGCTACTTCTCCGCCATCTTGACTCCTCCCCCCATAAATATTTTTTTCTTGTGATGAGAACATTTAAGATTTACTCTCTTGGAACTTTCAAATATACAGCACAGTATTACTGACTATCGTCACCATGCTGTACATTGTGTTCCCATAACTTATTTATTTTATAACTGGAAGTTTGTACCTTTGGCCATCTTTGCCCTTGTTGCCCATTCCCCACCCCCATCTGGCAACAACCAATCTGTTCACCATATCCATGAGTTCGGGGTTTGGCAGGATGGTGGGAGGTTAGATTCAGTATATAAGTGAGATCTTATGGTATTTGTCTTTCTCTTTCTGACTTATTTAACTTAGCATCTTACTGTGGTTTTGATTGGCATTTCCCTGATGATTAATGATGTTGATCACATTTTTATGTACCTGTTGTCCATTTTTATGTCTTCTCTGGAAAAAGGTCAACTCACATCCTCCACCCATTGTTGTAGGGTTTTTTTGGTATCAAAATACAATTGATATACAAGGTTATATTAGTTTCAGATATGCAAACGTCCAGTTGTAAAATATGTAAGTTGTAGTACAGCATAGAGAATATGTATATGAATAATATACATTATTCAGTGTTAACCATGATAAATGTAATCACCATCTGTCACCATATTATGTTATTACAGTATTATTGACCATATTCCCTAATATGTAATTTTCATCTCCAACTTATGTATTTTATAACTGGAAGTTTGTACTTCTTACTCCTCTTTATTTTATCCATCCCCCCACCAACCTACCCTCTGGCAATTGCCAGGTGTTCTCTTGTATTTGAGTCTGTATTTTTATTTGCTTGTTTTGTTTTCTTTTTTCCACATATATGTAAAATCACAGGTATTTATCTTTCTCTGTCTGACTTAGTTGAATTAGCATAATACCCTCTAGGTCCACCCATGTAGTTCCAAATATCAAGCTCTCATTTTTTTATATGGTTAAGATTCCATTGTGTGTGTGTGTGTGTGTGTGAGAGAGAGAGAGAGACATCTTTATCCATTCATCTATTGATGGACACTTCAATTGCTTCCATATCTTGGCTATTGTAAATAATGTTGTAATAAACATAGGGGTGAATATCTTTCCCAGTAGTAGAATTACTGGATCATATAGTATTTCTGTTTTTAATTTTTTGAGGACTCTCCATACTGTTTTCACAGTTATTACACCAATTTACATTCCCACCAACAGTGCACAAGGGTTCCTTTTTCTCCACATAATTCCAACATTTGTTATTTCTTATCTTTTTTATCCTAGTTATTCCAACAGATGTGAGCTGATATGTTATTGTAGTTTGGATTTGCATTTCCCTGATGATGAGTGATGCTGAGCATCTTTTCACGTCTTAGCCATATGTATTTCTTCTTGAAAAAAATGTCTGTTTGGGTTCTCTGCCCATTTTAATCAAATTATTTGTTTCCCTGGTGTTGAGTTATATAAAATTTTTTGTATATTTTAGATATCAAGCCCTTATCATATATATCATTTATAAATATCTTCTCCCATTAACCAGGTTGCCTTTTCATTTTGTTGATGGTTTCCTTTGCTATGCAAAAGATGTTATAATCTACAAACTATCCCAATATTTTATCTTTACTTTTGTTATCCTTGCTTCAGGAGACATATGCATAAATGTGTTCTTACAAGTGATGTCCAAGAGATTATTCCCTATGTTTTCTCTCCAGAGTTTTAAGGTTTCAGGTCTTATATTTAGGTCTTTAATCCATTTTGAATTTATTTTTGTGTATGGTGAAATAAAATAGCCCAGTTTCATTATTTTGTATGTAGCTGTACAGTATTCCCAACACCATTTGTTGAAGAAACTGTCTTTTCCCCACAGTATAGTTTTGCTTCCTTTTGTTGTAGATTAATTGAACATACAAGTATGAGGTTATTTCTTGTCTCTCTATTCTGTTCTCTTGTTCTATGTGTCTATTTTTGTGTTAGTACCATAGACTTTGATTACCATAGCTTTGTACTACATCTTGAAATCTGGGATTGTGACACCTCCAGCATTTTTCTCAAGATTGCTTTGGTTATTTGAGATCTTTTGTGGTTCCATACAAATCGTATGGTTATTTGTTCCAGTCTATGGGGGAAAAAAATGCTATTGGTGGAGTGCCTGGGTGGCTCAGTCAGTTAAGTTAAGATCTGCCTTCAGCAGATCATGGATCTTAGGGTCCTGGGATTGGGCTGGTGTTGGGAATCCCTGCTCAGTAGGGGGTCTGTATCTCCCTCTCCCCCTTCTTCTGCTTGTTATCTCTCTCTCACACTCTCAAATAAATAAATAATTTTAAATGATATTGGTGTTTTAATAAGGATTTCACTGAATCTGTAGATTGTTTTGGGTAATATGGACATTTTAAAAACAATTAATTCCTACAATCCATGAATATGGTATATCTTTCCTTTGTGTCATCTGTCAATGTCTTACAGTTTTTAGAGTATAGATCTTTCACTTTCTTGGGTCAATTTATTCCTAGGCATTTTATCCTTTTAGATAGAATTATAAATAGGATTTTCATTATCTAATATTACTGAAATTTTTAGTATTAAAATTATTTTTATCTCTGATTCTTTTAGTGATAGAAATGCAACATATTTCTGTATATTACTCTCATATTCTGTGACTTAACTGAATTCATTTTTTGGTTCTAGTAATTTTTTGGTGACATCTTTAGGGTTTTCTATATATAATATCATATCATCTACAAATAGTAGGCTTTACCTCTTCATTACCAATTTGGATGCTTTTTATTTCTTTTGTTGTTGTCGTTTTATTTTAAGTAGGCTCCATGCCTAATATGGGCCTTAAAATGATAACCCAGGGATCAAGAGTGGCACACTTTACCAACTGAGCCAGCTACACACTCCCTTGTCTCTTCTTCTTAGGACTTCCAGCAATATGTTGAGTAAAGTAGTGAGAGTGAATGTCCTTTTCTTGCTCCCAATATTGGAGCTTTGGAGGAAAAGCTGCACCATTAAGAATGATTTAGCTGTGGAAACTGTTACCACTGGCCTGCATGTTCCCTGGGGAGGATCTCAGTCAGACCTTAGATAGGTGTTAAATTAGAAGCATGTTCCTCAGGCCGCAGGTTTTAAGATCTGCAAATATGGAAAGATTGAGTGTTTCAGTCTGCTGCTTCTGTTGTTCCCTGACAGGATAGCTGTTTAAGAACTGTTTCTTTGTTATAGTCCTGTGGATCTCATAAATGTAAAACCTTGGCCACCAGAACCTGGTGATCAAGGAATGTGTCCCCTCAGTGGCAGCCACAATAGCTGGGGAGACAGACATGTGCACAAGTACTTTTCTAAGAGACACCAGCAATCTGGAGCAAGATGGAAGGAGAGTACAAAGATGGTACCCACTGCTACCCCCATACCCCAGTCTCTGGAGATTATTGTAGTCAACCCCTACATGTGTGTTAAATTCAGTTTAAGAACTTTTAAGAGGGGCACCTGGGTGGCTCAGTGGGTTAAGCCGCTGCCTTTGGCTTGGGTCCTGATCTCAGGGTCCTGGGATCGAGTCCCACATCGGGCTCTCTGCTCAGCAGGGAGTCTGCTTCCCTCTCCCTCTCTCTCTGCCTGCCTCTCTGTCTACTTGTGATCTCTGTCTGTCAAATAAATAAATAAAATCTTTAAAAAAAAAAAAAAAGAACTTTTAAGATAAGCAAATAGGCCTCTTTTGTAGAAAGACTGGGAGTTTCAGTCTGCTACTTCTTCACTAAGCCCTGAGTTAATATAGTCATAGTGAGTCCTCACAAGGTTAAGATCTTTTTTTTAGTTTGTGATAATCTTGTGGGTCTCATGAATATAGGTCCCATTGGCTTTCAGAGCTACATGTTTTAGGGGCCTACCTCTCAGGTGGAAGTGTCAAAAGTTTGGGCATAGCTGTATGTCCAAACACTTCACTACTCAGGGAGAAGCTGCGAGTCATGAGTTCCCTACCAATTGTGTGTTGCCACAACATGGGATGGGTTTATACTGAGATTGTGTCCCAGCTCCTCTTACATATTTCAGTGTGGATTCTTTTCTCATTTGCCTAATGTGTGGGAGCCACTCAGCTAGTTTTTCGATTTCTTTCAGAGGGGAATTATTCCATGTGTTGCTTCCTTTCTGGAAGTAGGTAAATTTAGGATGTCACTCTATTGATCCAATCTCTCCTGATCTCTGGAATTTTAAATTTTTTAAACAATTTTCATGTATAATCTTTTATAAGGCTATTATTAAATCTTTAAAGGACATGTCAATATTGTTAAACCTTTAAAGGACACTTCAGTATGATATTTCTAATTTCTATAAATGTTTATCAAATGTGTAATCCTGTGTAAATTACTGAACTATTTCATATCCTTATAGTTGACTTTTTTCCTATTTTTCTTTTGAAAACTTTAAACACTTAGCCAATTTAGACAAAATAGCTATGTTTAATCATAATTATTGTTTATTTTGTACCATTTATCTTATCATTAAAGTAAATTCAATTATGACACTGTTTTGGACACTGGGATCTACATTCTGGAAATGTGTTCATTTGCTTATAATGTTGGGTTCTGATGAGGTCGAAGAAGAGCTAGGATCATAGTGGGTGTTATGCATGTTTTCACTTCATGAGGAGTGCTGCATAGGGATTCACTGCATAGGGATTTCTCTATGGCAGACACCAAAGAGCAAGCTTCTCACTGAAGGCCTTTATAAAATGCTAACAAATAACCACTGCCTATATTCATAAGAGATGTGTGAGAGAGACTGACAGGCATTGTCATGCTCATACTGGTGGGTATCCAAAGTCCATACACTCAAAAGAAAAGTTAAATGTGGTTTTCTTAGTTCTTATTTCCTATTTACTAGGAGAAGCAATGAAACAGCTATAGTGAAAACTTAGGCTTTTTCTCACTGGATTCCTTCACTGAAAGAAGCATAGAATTTTTCCCTGGAAATATCTTTAGAGTTCATCTAATTCAACACCACCCCTTCCTGCTTTTATTTCATATTTCATCTACCCACTTGCTGGCATGGACAATACTTCTTTTTAAAAATATCTGTACATATAAATGTGCATGAATACTCAATGTGAGAGTTACACAGGATGTGATTTCCCTTGCATCTTTCCTCCTTAAAACTCTAATGCAATGACCTTTCCTGAGCAAACATTAGAAAAAGGACATTAAATACTTGATTCTGTGATGCCTAATTGCTAAAGGAACAAGGAGTAGTTTAGAACAGAGAAAAGGCAAAATCATAGAAGACACATGTGAGAATCAGAGGGTTAAAGGAGGTAAAGGAGAAAGGCTTAGGTTCTCCCCCAGGCACTCGAACTAAGTAGACAACTGGAATGAGTCACCAAGTAGAGAAGTAGGAAAGGAATCAGGCTGCTGTAATTAAGACCCTGAATTTGGGGGGGGAAAAAAAAAAAAACCATAGTCAATTTTCCTTCAATGTCCAATTACTTTCATTTGAAGTAAGGGAATTGTAATATGTCCATCCCCTTTTTCTGCCTCCCCTGTGCTTGAAGAGCAGTAAAGAAAGTGCCACAGAGGAGCTAGGTCTGGATATAAAGAGCAGTGAATAGTCTGGCATTAGGAAATGGGAGGAGAATTGGTTCAAAATTTAGTTCTTATACTAGCTTGTTGTGTTACATTGCTCAACCTTTCCCAACCTCCATTTACCCCATTTGATTAGTTGACATTACAGTTAGAAGACATTAGACTTCTGTAAGATCCTTCCAGTTCTAACATCCTATGATTACAGGTGTTGAGCATCTCTTGACCAGAGACTTGCCTTAACATAAAGTCTCATAAATATGGGAGTCTATGAAACCTAATTCCAATGCGCCCTTGTCTGAGTGTGGTAGAAGAACCTCATAAGAACCCTGTGTCTTTTAAAAGCCATCACCTTAAAAAAAAGTTCACACAAGCTCAGTTTTAGAAGTTGCACTTCCCACAGCATGCCTATAAATTGCAAACCTGAAATAAATTCATTCACTCATTAAGTAAAATGCCAGACTCTAGGGTTGGAGCTGGGAATAGAAAGATGAAAAACGTAGCCCTTACCCTCAGGAAACCAAAGATAACTTTTATTCTCTGAGTAGTGGAGAGGCAACATGCATAGAGGGCTGAGAATGCCAGATGGAATGATGAACCCACTGCAAGAAGGGAGGGATGATCCAGGGAAGGCTATAGGAGCATTGCAAGCATTTGTGGGGAACGTTCCACAGAAGGCTACACAGTCTTTGAGAAGGTTATAGAAATATGAGCATTTCTGAGATAGTAATGGGCAAAGAACATTTCTAGGCTGAAGGAACAGTTTCAGTGAAGGCAGAGTGAAGGCCATTGCTGTTTCAATAAGTGCTTAAAAGTGTACTGAAGCTGAAATATATGGGCATAGGACAAGAGTGGCCAGGAAGAAAAGAGGTGAACAGTGTTGAGACCAACGTGTGAATGTTCTGATATATCTGACGAAGGAATTTAGAATTAAATCCTATGGGCAACAGCTGGGAACTGAGAGGTTTGCAAGCATGAGCTAGACACAGATTTGTATCTAGGAGGAAAACGTGCTGATAGCAACAAGGAGGATCAAAGAGACTACAGAAAAACAGGTGGAAAGGAAACCAGAGAGGGGGTTACTGCTGAGTAGAAAACCAGTTCATCCTGACTCACACCATTTGCCATTTGCAGGATAGTCTGAATTGTATTAGCACATCCATTCTTGACTGATCAGTATCATAAACAGAGGTGCAGAAAGACTTTCCAGGAATCCTAATGGGAATAACACAGATTTCTAGACTAGAATAGTCTTTTCGAAAATTAATTAATTTCTAAAAATTCCAGTATAATTAACATACAGTGTTATATTAGTTTCAGGTGTACAATATGGGGATTTACCAATTCTGCAAAAAAAACTCAGTGCTCATCACAATAAGTGTACTCTTAATCCCCTTCACCTATTTCACCCTTCCACCCACCCATCTCCCTTCTTGTGATCACCAGTTTTTTCTCTATATTTAAGAGTTGGGGCACCTGTATGGCTAAGTTGATTGGGCATCTGACTCTTGATTTCTGCTCAGGTCATTTTCCCAGGGTCATGGGATCAAGCCCCACACATAGCTCCAGGGAGACTGCTTGGGATTCTCTCTCTCCCTCTCCACCCCTACCCCTGCCCCCATTCACACTCTCTGCTCATTCTCTCAAATAAATAATTTTTTTTTAAATGAGTGGTTTTTTTCTCTTGCTTTGTTGTGTTTATTAAATTCCACATATGAGTGAAATCATATGGTATTTGTCTTTCTCTGACTGACCTATTTCATTGAGCATTATATCCTCTGGGTCTGTCCATATTGTTGCAAAGTGCAAGATTCCATTCCTTTTTAAGGCTGAGTAATGTTCCATTATTTATACATACACCGCATCTTCCGTATCCATTCATCTGTTGATGGATAATGAGGTTGTTTCAATATTTTCACTATTATAAATAATGGTGCAATAAACATATGGAGGCATATATCTTTTTCATTTATTCATTTTTCATTTTTCATTTCATTTCCTTTGGGTGAATATTCAGTAGTAGAATTACTGGACAATATGTTAGTTGTATTTTTAATTTTTTGAGGAACCTCCTTATTCTTTTCCACAATGGCTACACCAGTTTGTATTCCCACCAACAATGCAAGAGGGTCCCTTTTTCTTCACATCCTCACCAAGACCTGCTGTTTCTTGTGTTTTTTATTTTAGCCATCCCGATGGGTATGAGGTGATATCTCCTTGTGGTTTTGATGTGAATTTCCCTGATGATGAGTGATATTGAACATCTTTTCAAGTGTCTGTTAATCTATATGTCTTCTTTGGAGAAATAATCGTTCATGACCTCTGACCATTTTTAAATTGGATTGTTTGGGTTTTTGGTGTTGAATTATGTAAGTTCTTCATATATTTAAGATTCTAAACTTTTATTGGATATTATCCTTTGCAATTATCTTCTCCCATTCAGTAGGTTGCCTGTTTTGTTGATTTTTCCTTTCCTTTGCTGTGCAGAAGCTTTTTATTTTGCTGTAGCCCAAGTTTATTTTGGGTTTTGTTTTCCTCATTATAGCAGATATTATCTAGAAAACGTGCTTCTGGGGCCCCTGAGTGGCTCAGTCAATTAAGTGGCTGCCTTTGGCTCAGGTCATGATCCCAGGGTCCTAGGACCAAGCCCCGCATCGGGCTCCCTGCTCGTCAGAAAGCCTGCTTCTCTTTCTCCCACTGCCTGCTGCTCTGCCTACTTGTGCTCTCTCTCTAACTCTCTCAAATAAATAAATAAAATATTTTTAAAAAAGAAAAATGTTGCTTCAGCTGATGTCAAAGAAATTACTGTCTATGTTCTCTTTTAGGATTTTTATGGTTTCAGGTCTCACATCTATGACTTTAACCTATTTTGGGTTGATTTTGTGTATGGCTAAGAAAGTAGTCTGATTTCATTCCTTAGCTTATAACTGACCAGTTTTCCCAACATGACTCATTGAAGTGACTCTTTTTCCAATTGCATATTCTTGCCTCCTTCTATATTGATCATATAGGTGTGGGTTTATTTCTGGACTCCATTCTGTTCTTTTGATCTATGTGTCTGTTTTTGTGCCAGTACCATACTGTCTTGATTAATATGGCTTTGTAGTACATTCTGAAATCTAGGATTATGATACCTCCACCTTTGTTCTTTTTCAAGATTGCTTTGCCTATTCAGAATCTTACATGGTTCCATACAAATTATAGGATTATTTGTTCTAGTTCTGTAAAGGAAAAAAAAAGTTGTTATTTTGATAGGGGTTACATTAAATCTCTAGATTGCTTTGTGTAGTATGGACATTATAACAATATGTGTCTCCCATTCCATCAATATGGAATATCTTTCCCTTTGTGTCATATTTGATTACTTTCATCAATACTTTTCAGAGTACAGGTCTTTCACCTCTTCGCTTAAGTTTATTCTTAGGTATTTTATAACTTTGTGCAGTTGCAAATGAGATTGTTTTTTAAAGTTCTCTTTCTGTTACTTCATTATTAGTGTATAGACATGCAATAGATTTCTTTATACTGATTGGGTATCCTGAGATTTTACTGAATTTATCAGTTCTAGTCATTTTTTTGGTGTTGTTCTAAGGATTTTCTATATGTAGTATCATGTCATTTTCAAATAGTGAGAATTATACTTTCTTATTTCTTTTTGTGGTCTGATGGTTATGGCTAGGACTTCCAGTACTATGTTGAATAAAATTGGTGAGAGTGGACATCCTTGTCTTGTTCCTGATCTGAGGGGAAAAGCTCTCAGGTTTTTATCATTGGGCATGATATTAACTGTGAGTTTTTCATATGTGCCTTTATTATATTGAGATATATTCCCTCTACCTGCCCTGTTGAGAGCTTTTGTCATGAATGGATGATGTACTGTGTCAAATGCTTTTTCTGCATCTATTAAAATGATCATATAGTTTTTATCCTTTTTCTCATCTATGTGATATAATCAACTGATTGATTTGCAAATATTAAACCACCCTTGTATCCCAGTAATAAATCCCACTTGTTTTTAGTGAATGATTTTTTAAAGTATTATTGAATTCAGTTTGCTAATATTTTGCTGAAGATTTTTGTATCTATGTTCAATAGAGATATTGGCCTGTAGTTTTCTTTTTTGTATTGTCTTTATCTGTTTTGGTATATGGGTAATGCCTGCCTTAAAGAATAAATTTGAAAGCATTCCTTCCTCTTCTATTTTCTAAACTAGTGTTAAAATAGTACGTATTAACTCTTCCTTAAATGTTTAGCAGAATTCACCTGTGAATCCTTCTGATCCTGGACTCCTATTTGTTGGCAGTTTCTTGCTTACTGATTCAATTTCATTACTGATAATCAGTCCATTCAAATTCAAATTTTCTATTTTTTTTCTGATTCAGTTTTATGTGGTTATATGTTTCTAGGAATTTATTCATTTTTCTCTAGGTTGTCTGATTTGTTGGCATATAATTTTTTATAACATCCTCATAACACTTTCTATTTCTGTGATGTTAGTTGTTCTTTCTCTTTCATTTCCAATTTTATTAATTTGAGTCCTCTTTTTTGGTTTTGATGATCTGGCTAAACGTTTATCAATTTTGTTGATCTTTTCAAAGAACCATCTCATGCTTTCATTGATGTGTTCTATTGTTATTTCAGTTTCTATATAAATTGTTTCCACTTTGATCTTTATTATTTCCTTTCTTCTACTGGTTTTGTGTTTTTGTTAGTTCTTGTTTTCCTGGCTCCTTTAGGTGTAAAGTTAGATTGTTTATATAAGATTTTTCTTGCTTCTTACATAGCCCTGTATTGCTACAAACTGTCATCTTAGAATAGCTTTTGCTATATCCCAAGATTCTGGACTGTTGTGTTTTGTTTTCATTTGTCTCCCTCTGTTTTTTTATTTCCTCTGTTTTCTTGGTTGAACCATTCATTATTTAGTAGCATATTTTTTAACCTCCATGTATTTGTGCTCTTTCCAGATATTTTTCTCCTGGATGATTTCTATCTTCATAGCATTGTGGTCAGAAAAGATGTGTGGTGTGACTTCGACCTTTCTGAATTTGTTGAGATTTGTTTTGTAGTCTAACCTGATCTATTGTGGAGAATGTTCCAGGTACACTTGAAAGGAACATGTATTCTTTCGTTTTAAGAAAAGATGTTCTGAAGATAGCTGTTAGATCCATCTAGCCCAATATATTCTTCAAAACCATTATTTCTTTGTTCATTTTCTGTTTGAATGATCTGTCTATTGATGTAAGTGGTATGTTAAATTTCCTTATTTTTATTGTGTCACTGTAAATTACTTCCTTTATGTTTGTTAATAGCTGCTTTATGTATTTGGGTGCTCCCAGGTTGGGTGCAGAAATACCATTTTGAATCTTCTTGTCGGATTGTTCCCTCTATGATTATTTCTTGTCATCTTTGTCTCTTGTTATAGTCTTTGTTTTAAATCTGTTTTGTCTGATATAGGTATTGTTACTCAAGCTTTCTTTTCACTTCACTTTAAATGATAATTGTTTTTCCTTCCCTTCACTTTCACTCTGCATGTGTCTTTAGGTCCAAAATGAGTCTCTTAAAAGCAGCATGTGGATTGGTCTTGCTTTTTTTTTTTTTTTTTTGGACCCTATTTATTTATTTGACTGACAGAGATCACAATTAGGCAGAGAGAGGGGAAGGGAAGTAGGTTCCCCGCTGAGAAGAGAGCCCGATGCGGGGCTCAATCCCAGGACCTTGGGATCATGACCTGAGCTGGGGGCAGAGACCTTAACCCACTGAGCCACCCAGGCACCCCTGGTCTTGCTTTTTTTATTCATTCAGTCACCCTATGTTTTTTGATTGGAGTATTTATTCTATTTGCATTCAAAGTAATTATTGACAGGTATGTATTTATTGTCATTTTTTTACTTACTTTACATTTGCTTCTGTAGTTCTTTGTTATTCCTTTCTTCTCTTGCTCTTCTCTCATGGCTTATGAGCCTTCTTTAATGTTATACTTGGATTCCTTTATTTTTTCTCTATTTATTACTAGTTTTCTATTTGTGGTTACCATGATAGAAAGATAGATAGATAGTCATTTTGAACCCATTCTAAAAACACTAAATTTATCTCCCTCCTCCCCAAGTTTTATGTATATAACAGCATAGTTTAATCTTTTTATTTTGTAAATCCCTTGATTGATTTTTATAGATATACTGTATTTTACTGCTTTTGTGATTCCTACTTTTCTTACTCCTGCTTATGGTGTTTCCTTTCTATTCAAAGAATCCCCTTTAACATTTCTTGTAAGACTTATTTAGTGGTGATGAATTCCTTTAACTTTCATTTGTCTGGGGAACTCTTTATCTTTCCTTCTATTCTGAATGATAGCCTTGCTGGATAGAGTATTCTCAGTTGCAGCGTGTTTTATTTTTTTTATTGTTTTGTTTTTCTTGTGTTTTTTTTTTTTTTCTTTTTCTTTCAGCACTTGGAATAAATCATGCCACTCCCTTCTGGCCTATAAAATTTGTGTGATAAAGTCTGTTGATAGCCTTATGGGGTTTCTTTTGTATGGAACTGTTATTTCTCCCTGCTATTCCTTTTAAAATTCTCTTTATCACTACTTTTTTGCCACTTAGTAATGTGTCTTGGTGTAGACCTCTTTGGGTTGATTTGTTGTTGTTGTCTTATTTGTCAGAGAGAGAGAGAGCACAAGCAGGGGGAGCTATAGGCAGAGGGAGAAGCAGGCTCCCCACTGAGCAAGGAACCTGATGTGGGACTCAATCCCTGGACCCTGAGATCATGACTTGAGCCAAAAGCAGATGCTTCACTGGCTGAACCACTCAGGTGTCCCCCGCCTCTCCTCGGATTGATTTTTTTGGGGGCTCTTTGTGCCTCCTGGATCTGAATGTCTGTTTCCTTCCTCAAACTCAGGAAGCTTTCAGCTATTATTTCTTCAAATCTATATTTTTTCCCTTTTTCTTCTCTCTTCACCTTCTGGGATCCCTATAATAGGAATGTTACTATGCCTGATGGTGTCACTGGTTCCCTATGTCTATCTTTATTTATTATTATTATTTTGTCTTTCTCCTGTTCAGCTTGATTGCTTTCCATTACTCTCTCCTCCCGGTTTGCAAACACCCTACTCTTGTGACTGAGCCATGTTTGTCTTCAGTCCAGTTGTCCACAATGCCTCTCTTTGCCTCTTTCAGGCAGGGTTTGAACCCCATGTTGTTTAATGGTCCAGTCTGAGGACACTTTGGTTAAGTTGGGTCAGACTAGATGTTTTCTAGAGCTGCTGTCACACTGAAATGTGGGGCACTTTCTTGCAATGCCCCTAAGAGGCTTTCATTGGGGGATGAGGCCAGTGTTCGTACCAGATGTTTGCCCCAGCCCACTGGGGCAAAGTTGAACTGAAGTGTGTGGTTATATTCCAATCTCCTTGTTCAGGAGTCACTTTGGAGTGGTGCTGGACCATGAGGGTACTGCTTGTACAATGTCATGTATCTAAGCTGCTATTTTTTCATGTTTGAAGTGTTAACCCCACTAATATAAAAAGCTTACAAAATTAAGCCCCTCTTAATATTTTGGGAATCTGTCTTCCCATTTCAGGGCCCAATCTTTTGGGGATTTGTCTTCCCAATGCAGGGCCCTCATGCCTAGGGTGCCCAGTGTGGGGTCTGCTCCTCTCCCTTCTTCATGCCTGCAGGGGCCCTCCTTCCTGTGTACAGTCACGTAGGTCAGCTTAATTCCCAGATGCATCTCTGCCCTTCTTAACCTTCTTAAACATGGCCTCTTCTCTACATTTATCTTGGACGGTCTGTTATGAGTCATTTTCTGAGTTATATACACTAATATGGATGCTATCTAGGTATAACCATGGGACAAGGTGAGTTTAGGATCCTCCTACTATGCCATCTTTCCTAAAACTAGTGACAGTCTTATTACATAAATAAGACCACCATATTTCTTATTATATAATTTAATACACAAATGTATTACATAAATCTTAGTACACACTTTAGTACAGAAATTCATAGTATGCTACTATCCCTGTTATAATCCATATCCTTAAAGGAAGTCTTCCAGAATGGATGTCCATTTCACCATCACCATCCTCTTTTCTCTACTGTTGGCCTTGTCAGAACTGTGGACATCTGGGTGCTGATAATGACCTTGATAAAAATGGCACAGATTTCCAGGCCTTGTTTTGTTTTTGTTTGACAAGGAATAACCAAGATAATTTCATAGAATCACATAGGTATGCAGAAAAACTCACATTTTGGGTAAATATGAAAAATATCTCAAGATTTCCCATGTCTTCCCACTAGATTACACTTCTTATTCTTTTTTTTTTGCGTCCTTATTTTTTAAAATTTATGTATTAATTATTTTTATTAATATATAATGTATTATTTGCCACAGGGGTACGGGTCTGTGAATCACCAGGCTTACACACTTCACAGCACTCATCATTTCACATACCCTCCCCAATGTCCATCACCCAACCACCCTCTCCATACCCACTTTCCCCCCCATCAACCCTCAGTTTGTTTTGTGAGATTAAGAGTCTCTTATGGTTTGTCTCCCTCCTGATCCCATCTTATTTTATTTTTCCCTTCCCTATCTCCCAAACCCCCTATTCTGCCTCTCAAATTCCTCATACTCAGGGAGATCATATAATAATTGTCTTTCTCTAGTTGACTTATTTTGCTCAGCATAATACCCTCTAGTCCCATCCATGTCATTGCAAATGACTCCACTTCTTATTCTTAACAATAACTTAAAGCCTGATAGTGTGACTGTTGTTACTCTGAGAGAATGCCTTTGAAATACCAAAAGTAAGGGCACTTTCATATTTCTACAACTGCCCAGACTCCCAGAGCCCCTTGCCTCAGGATCTCAAAATACTTTACAAAAGTAAAATTCATTAAGGCTTCCCTTGTAAACTGGGAAGCATTATTATTCTCATTTCTCACACTGACAAGACAAAAGAGAGATATGTCTTTCGGTTTCCTGCCCAAGGTCAATTCGTAGTGGCAAAACTAGAAACAACTCAGTTATGGGCTCTGAACCATTATCAAGCAGCTATGCACTTTCAAAGAAAGCTGAAGTAACATACCTATAACCAGAGTAAATTGCATTTCAGAATGGAAATAAGAACGTGGCCTACTATTAGCTCTTGCACATTACCTGTATCTTCTCCACTGATCACCAAGTGACCTTCCTCAGAAGGATATAATCTGATTATTACCTAAATAGACTGATATAACACATTTCAGATCACATCAGCCCTACAAATGGTAACTGAAAGAGTCAAAGCCATAAATAAGCCATGCCTACCCCAGAGACATAGGTAAGGTGAGGAAGGAGAGGACTTTTAAAGAATGAACACTAGAAAGAGAAAGTTAAAGAACTGAAAATAAATATATGTGTCTTCAAAGTATATATGATGTATGTGACAATATATAGACATATATATGTAATGTGTATGCGTAACATGTCTTATTTGACATATTTTGTGTAACATGTTCTTTATTTATGTATTTCATATATATTTATACATAAATATACAATATGGTGTTATATAAATACATATCTTGTGTTTTTAAATATATAAAACAATGAAATTTAAGACCTAAAATTTTGATGGCTGTGTATCAGCCCAGTGAAAATCTAGCATGGAATCCAATAACACACCTCATGATATGTAATACAGAAAAGACTTAATGCTATGGTGTTGGACTTTCTATGAGAAAAAAATATGTATATATTTTTAAAGATTATTTTAATTCTATAATTATAAAATATGTGCTTTAATTTATGTTTCTATAATAAAGGAAATGTCATGTTGAAAAATGAAAGGTTTTTCAGATAATAAAGAAATACACTTTGGAGAGGAAAGTTAATTTCTTCAAATTAGGGAAGCATCTTCTTACAACTGGAAATCTAAGAAGAAATGATAAAATATGTTTAAGAAGTAGGAGTCTGGGGGCACCTGGGTGGCTCAGTGGGTTGAGCCTCTGCCTTCGGCTCAGGTCATGATCTCAGGGTCCTGGGATCGAGTCCCGCATCGGGCTCTCTGCTCAGCAGGAAGCCTGCTTCCTCCTCTCTCTCTCTCTGTCTACTTGTGATCTCTCTCTGTGTCAAATAAATAAAATTAAAAAAAAAAAAAGAAGTAGGAGTCTGTACATAAAATTGATGTACTAGGATAAGTACAATATGATAGTACTAAACCATATATGTCATAGTTGAAAAAGAAAGATGGTTTAGTACTTTAATTCCTTAGATGCAAGGTTTTTTTATACCAGAAGGTAAAGTGGGGAGTTAAATGATACATTATTATAGGGACCAATAGAGATTGGACAAATAAAGTTTAATTAAAATCCTCTTATATAGATATACATATATTTCTGGTCTTTACAAAATAGCTTCATGAATGGATAGATTTTGAATAAAAAGAAAATCTATCTTCTTGAATATATACAATTATACCATCTCTTAGTAACAATAAAATTTGTTTTCATTAGTATGTGTAGAATGACCTTAGCAGGCTAAAGTTCTTCTGAATAATGAATATACTACAGAAGGATACTAGAAAATAAATGTTTGAGTTTGGTAATTTCTAGCCTTACGATATTTCAACTTAATTCTTCTCATAAGTTTATTTTCTAAGGTGGTGTCACTGAGTGTAACTTGCATTGTACCTGACATTTCATCATGGCCAATCAGTATTCATTGAATGAATGAACCTAAACATAGTTGGAATTTTTCTCTCCTTATGTCCCACCCTCAGCCAAATGAGTGAGAACACACATGGCCTGTAAGGACACTGTCTGTTATCCTCCCAGATAACAACAGTGAGTCCAGACCATCCAAAAGTAAGCCGCCCAGCTGACACTGGCACTTGGTAAACCCAAGTGTAGTAATCATTCCTTTCCTATACTCCTGCTCCACAAAGCTACTCAAAGAATCCAGGGATACAAAGCCTGTGGTTTGCCATTCATTTTGTACCATCTTGCTCCCTGCACATTCTCTCTCACAGTACAGAAGGCGGATGAGCAAGTAAGCAGGAAAATTTCCCTTATCTTCATAGCTTTCATAATTATGCTGGTAGCCTTATTGTGCAAATATGTTTGGACACCAAGATCAACTATTCCTGAACTCCAATGTATTACATGTTTTTGTGAAGGTATTCTTTAGGTTAGGTTCCCCAGAAGTAGATCCTGAAACTAGGATTTGAGGATAGGCAGTTTATTGGGGAGATGATCCCAAGAAAGACCAGTAGGAGAGTAAGTGAGACAGGAAATGAAAAGAACTTACCAGAAGGTGGGTTGGTAAGCAAGTTACTATTGGAGGCCACTAGGACTCTATCCTGCTAAAGACCTCTAAAAGATGTCTGAGATTGCTACAGAGTTATCCTACTCAGGAAGAAGGAAGCTGGGAAAGCTATTTGCCAACTCATGTCTGTCACTGGTAGAGGTGATTTCATGAGGTGCTCATTCTGCTGGCCCCTTCAGCCTGCTCTGTAAGTTCCCAAGCTTCCTCCTGAGGCCAGAGAAGTGCCTCAAGAGAGTCATGGGTGCTTGGAACCAGAGTGTCTACCACAAGGTCTTACACAGCACTGCAATTTGAATCTATTTGGATATTTGCAAACCAGGATCCAATGTTTTCTGCCATGCTGGCTATCTTCCATTCACCTTTATGTCTGTTGATATTTACTTTATATATTTAGGTGTTCCTACATTGGGTAAGTATCCAAAATATATAAAGAACAGATAAAACTTAACCCAAAAAACAAATATGTCAATTTAAAAAAAGAGTAGAAGACACAAGCATTTCTCCAAAGACATCCAGATGGCCAACAGACTCATGAAAAGATACTCATCATCACTCATCATCAGGGAAATAGAAATAAAAACCACAATGAGATATCACCTCACACCTGTCAGAACAGCTAAAATCAAAAACACAAGAAACAACAGGTGTTGGTGAGGATATGGAGAAAAAGGGACCCTCTTGCATTGTTGGTAGGAATGCAAACTGGTGCACTCACTGTGGAAAATGGTATGAAAGTTCCTCAAAAAGTTAAAAATAGAACTACCCTGGGGTACCTGGGTAGTCATTCAGTCATTCAGCATCTGCCTTCAGCTCAGGTCATGAACCCAGGGTCCTGGAATGGAGCCCTGCAGTGGGCTCCCTGCTGAGTAGGCCAGCTTCTCCCTCCTATCCCTCTCCCTCTGCCTCCCACGGCCCTGCTGTGCTCTCTCTCTCTTTCAAATAAATAAATAAAACATTTTTAAAAATAGAACTATCCTATAACACAGGAATCACATTATTGAGTATTTACCCAAAAAATACAAAAACACTGATTCAAAGGCATACATGGACTTCTATGTTTATAGCAGCATTATTTACAATAGCCAAGATATGGAAGCACCCCAAATGTCCATCAATAGATGAATTGATAAAGACATGGTGTAAATATACACAATAATAATATCCAGCCATAAAAAAGAATAAATTCTTGCCATTTGCAACAACATGGTTGGAGCTACAAAGTACAATGCTAAGCAAAATAAGTCAGTCAGAGGAAGACAAATACCATATGATATTTGGTATAAAACAAACAAACAAACAAACAAAAAAGAGCAAAGGGAAAAAAGTGACAAACCAAGAAACAGACTCTTAACTATAAAGAATAAACTGATGGTTTCCAGGGGGGAGATGGGTGGGGGGATGGGTTAAATAGGTTAAATAGGTAATGGGGATTAAGGAGTGTATTTGTCATGATGAACACCAGGTAATGAATGGAATTGCTGAATCACTATATTATACACTTGAAACCAATATAACACTATGCTACGCATACTGGAATTAAAAGCTTAAAAATTAGAACAGCTATACAATCTAGCAATTGCACTTCTGGGTATTTACCAGTGGTAAATAAACCGCTAATTTGAAAAGATATATGGAGTGCCTTGGTGGCATAGTCAGTTAAGTGGCTGACTCCTGGTTTTGGCTCGGGTCATGATCTCAGCATCAGGAGATCAAGCCCTGTGTCAGGATCTGTGCTCAGTGTGGAATCTGCTTAAGACTTTCTCTTCCTCTGTCCCTCCCCACACACATGTGCTCACATTCTCACTCACTCTCTCAAAATAAATAAATAAATCTTTTTTTAAATGAAGGAAAGAAAAGACATATGCACCCTTATGTTTATTGCAGCATTATTTATAATAGCCAAGATATGGAAACAACCTAATTTTCCATTGACAGATGGCATATATACTCAATAGAAAATTATTCAGCCCCAAAAAAGAATGAGGTCTTGCCATTTGTGACAACATGAATGGGCCCAGAGAGTATTATGCTAAGTGAAATAAATCAGACAAAATAAAAAAGAAATAGATACCATATGACTTCACCCATATGTGTAATCTAAGAAACAAACAAAATAGAAACATTCTCATAAATACATAGAACAAACTGATGGTTTCCAGGGGAGAGGACAGTGAAGGGTGGGTGAAATCAAGGAAGGGGATTAAGAGATGCAAAATTCTAGTTATAAATTAAAAAGGATGCAAATTACAGTATAAGTAATATAGTCAATAATACAAAAACTTTGGGGTGCCTGGGTGGCTCAGTGGATTAAAGCCTCTGCCTTCAGCTCAGGTCATGATCTCAAGGTCCTGGGACCCAGTCCCACATTAGGTTCTCTGCCAAGCAGAGAGCCTGCTTTCCCCTCTCTGCCTGCCCCTCTGTCTACTTGTGATCTCTGTCAAACAAATAAATAAAATCTTTAAAAAATAATAATAATATAATAACTTTGTATGATAGCTAGTCATATAGTTGATTATTTTGCCATAATTTCATAAACCTGAAACTAATAAATATTGTATGTCAAATATACTTTTAAAAAAATTTAAAAAAGGAAACCACTTCTCTATCTCTAACCCCTTGGCCAATTAAACCTCAACCTTCTTACACCCTCACTGTAAAAGAATAGTTAACAGTCAAGAAACTGGTTTTTTGTATGTCAGATTTTCAGGTTCTGCAGAGTTTTAATGAGGAAATCATTAGCACCTACTGTCTTAGATCCTCAGGTACATCTGAGATGGAAACATGACTCTTCTCATTGCTAACAAAATCTCTTCTGAGTCCAAGAAATAGTTGTGGTTCCATTTTAATATCTCCTAACATAGTGATCTTTTTATAAGTTTCTCATAAGAGGCTGTGGAAGTGGTGATAAAGTTTAGTGATTTGAAGCCAGCCCATGTTAATGTGCTTACTGCCTATGTGAATTTGGGAAAGTCACTCCGTAGTATTAAAATGTTATAGTGGCATTGCTGATTTGTAACCCTCTCAGGAGATTCCCAGGCATAATTTGAAACTGGCTCCCATATGTTGAGGGCAAGAAGAGACTGAAAAAAGAGGCCACTCCAGATTAGTAGGTGGCAATTTTAATAATAGCAAAAAAAATTTACATATGAGGCTTGTCTTGAGCAGCAGCAAGACAAATGGATGCTTGCACCCACCCACCAAATCTTAAAAGTTTATAAAAAGTTTTAAGTGGGTTTACTAATAACATGCAGGTGTTCTCAACACCACACTATTATCTCAAGGCTATGACCCTGGAGCAGACTCAGGGAGGGAAAAAGGCAAGGGGGACCCATATTCCAGGAATAGGGGAGGGCATAATGACCTCATCAACCACTGTAGGGATCTCCAATTTGACTCTGAGCAAGAAACCATCCCAGGGTTGTGAGCAGAGAGCCATGATCAGACTTAAGTTTTAGCAGGATTGTTCTGGCACCTGTGTTGAGAATAGACCAAATAGGCAAGAGCCGAAGCAGGGGGTAGCCACGGAGATGGCAAGAAGTGACAAGATTCTGGATATATTTTGAAGCTGATAGGATTGTCTGTTATTTTGGATATAGAAGGTGAGAAAGAGAAGCCTGAAAACGAGTCCAAGGCGTTTATCCTGAGTGAATAGAAAGATACTGTTGCCGTAACTAGCTGGGAACTGTTAAGTGAGCTGAAGTGAGTAGTGCAAGTTGAGTCCTACAAGAATATATAGTTTATCTATGATATTTAGTTTATCTATGGGACTAAATGATACAACCATTGTAATGATGTAGATAGTCCATTAATAAAATCATCCAATGCCATGCAATAAATAAACATATGCCTTACAGGAAGTTTCCAGAGTAGAATGATGTTCTTCCAAAAACTGGTCCCTTTCAGTGAAAAAAAAAAAAAAAAAAAATCTAATTCAACTTGTAAATGCAACAGAAAATGGAGCCACATAAAACATTTGTTGCAATTTGGCCAGAGCATTAATTTTAAATTGTGGTGGCCTGAGGACTTTAATTACTTCAATTGACACGATATTGGTTTCCAGATCACTGAAACTGAGCTTATGTATCTTGAAAACATCAGGGCTGTGTTGGGGTTGTATCTCAGCTCTCAGAGATACTTTAGGTTAGACTTCTCACAGAATTTCTTTACATAAGTATTCTGAAAGTTTAATAGTAATCCATCTAGAAATTTACTAGCCAGACTTAAGGAAAGCAAACATAGCAGGCTCTTTTACTGAGATTTTACAAAAACTTGAAATATTACCCTGTAGTGCAGGGATCAACAAGATTTTTCATGAAAGGCCAAATAGTAAATTTAGTAAATTTTTTTTCCAGTTTAATTAGGAAGTAATTGACATAATAATTATATAAGTTTAAGGTGTAAAAGATGGTGATTTAATTTTCATACATTGTGAAATGATTACCACAGTAGATTTAATCAATATCCACCATATAAATACATTAAAAAGACAAGAAAAAAAAGTCTCCTTGTGATGAGACCTCTTAGGATCTACTCTCTTAGCCACTTTCCTATATATCACATGGTAGTATTACCTATAGCCATGTTATGTGTTACATTCCTAATACTTTTGACTTAGTACCTTTTGACCACTTTCCTCCAGTTCCCCCTTTCTACACTCCTTGCCTCTGGTAACCACAAATATGACCTCTTTTTCTCTGAGTTTGGTGTGGGTGATTTTTAAACAGTAAATATTTGAAAGCTTGCAGATCATACAGTCTCTGTTTAGATTACTCAATCCTGCCACTATAGTGTGAGCAAGCCTTATACAATATGCAAATGAATGGGCATGGTTGTTTTCCAATAAAACTTTATTTGTAAAAATATGCAGCAAAGGGCGCCTGGGTGGCTCAGTGGGTTAAGCCGCTGCCTTCGGCTCAGGTCATGATCTCAGGGTCCTGGGATCGAGTCCCGAATTGGGTTCTCTGCTCAGCAGGGAGCCTGCTTCCCTCTCTCTCTCTCTGCCTGCCTCTCTGCCTACTTGTGATCTCTGTCTGTCAAATAAATAAATAAAATCTTTAAAAAAAAAATATGCAGCAAGAAATTGGCTGGCTGGCCATAGTCTGTCCCCATCCTTACCCCACGCAAAAGCTTAGAAAAGGGGTGCCTGGGTGGCTCAGTGGGTTAAGTCGCTGCCTTCGGCTCAGGTCATGATCTCAGGGTCCTGGGATCGAGTCCCGAATTGGGCTCTCTGCTCAGCAGGGAGCCTGCTTCCCTCTCTCTCTCTCAATCTGCCTGCCTTTCTGTCTACTTGTGATCTTTCTCTGTCAAATAAATAAATAAAATCTTTTTTTTAAAAAAAGCTTAGAAAAAACAGCCATCTAGATTTTATTCAACTTCTTTTTCATAATCAAAAATATACTGTCTTTTCTCAAGCTGTCATTGAATGTTCCACAAATTTAGAAATAAGTTATACCAGTCAAAGTTATTGCAATAATTCAGGAAAGATTTCATAAGACCTTAGAACTGAAGGAGGGTAACAGGAAAAGAAGAGGTGGTAGGAAGTGGTCACATTCTGAATATATTTGATGACAAAGGCAACAGGATTTGCAGAATGTTTGGAGGTAATGTGTGAGCAAAAGAAAAGGAGTAAAATATTCAAGGATTTTGGTTCACTCAATAAATAGCATAAGTAGCAGCTATTGCTAAGTCTATATAATCATAGTATATATCTTATTTTCTTAACCTGTCTTCTGTAAGCACAAAATTAAAAATGTGGTCTATATATAAAATACTCCCCATCTTACTGAAAAAAATTATTCCAAAGTAATTGTATTTTAGGAATCATATTTATTTATTGTCAAGGATATATTTCATAAGGGACATTATAATAGCAGCATAATCATTCTCCCAAAACCAGCTTCCAGTTCAGATTTTATTTTTCCTTTAGAGCCTCACTGGCTGTTAAGAGCTCTCAGAGATACTTTGAGAATCTTTGCTACTATTTGAGTTCCCTGGTGCACAACCTCTTCCTCTGAGCTCATCAACAGTCCATGGTACATTCACTTGACAAAATGACTCATAATCATTTGCACTTTGCTTTGACAGACTGGTCATTAACATAAACCCACTCCTGCATGACCTTCTTAAGGACATGTGAAGATGTTCATGGATAGTTGAGCTATAAATTTCATAAAGAATCTAAAGTATTCCAAATTAAACTTTAAAGTCTTGTATTGTGCCTTTGGTTTAACTATGAAAAACCAGGTGGACAAGTGAGCCCCATTAAATGACTTGGTTTCAGTCTACTAGAGAAGGGGGCCCAAATATTCAGATAGGGAGTTATTTACTCCATCTAACTTGCAGTGAGGTATCCTTAAGGTCTTGGGAAACTTTCAAAATGCAACTCAGTAGGAGAAATTCATTTATTTATTCATTCAATAAGAATTTCTTTAGGAATTATTAATAGCATGGAGTGTTCTAGATTCTGTGTACATGGAAATAAACAAGATGGACTAAGTTCCTGTTATTAAAAAACTCATATCCCTGAATATTTTAGATAAGAATAACCAGACAATAAATATGTAATCAAACAAAGGAAACATTTGAGATAGCGATAAGTGCTATGAAGAGCATATCATAGAGCAGTGGAAGAGAGAGTACCCTAAGAATAGGGCCATTGTACATAGGTCATTTTTGGAGATGATATTTGAGCTGAGCCCTAAATGATATTAGTTGTAGGAAGGTTGAGTGGAAGAGTGTGGCAGGCAAAAGAAGAGAAAATTCAAAAATCTGACTGTGGAATAGATCTTGTTATATATGGGGACACTGAGCATCCTTTTAAACCCTTAGGCATTTGCTGATTCACAACAACCAGTAAAAAGAGAAGCTGGACAGATCCTTCAGCTATCTCATAGTATAGAAAGTGGAGCTCAAAGTTAGAGTGACTATTGTCCCAGTTTTCCTGGGACTGAGGGATTTCCCAGGATGCAAGACATCTAGTGCTAAAACCAGAAAAGTTCCAAATAATTGCTCCAGACTAGAAGAAGTTAGTCACCCTTTCAAGACCCAGCAAGATAAAAAGGCACAGTACTTTCATTTTAGAGTCCTTAAATGCTACACCTTCGAGTAAAATAATCCAGGAAAAGGCCATTCCTCACAAAAACTAAAACCTAGATTTTTTTTTTGCCTAGTTTCTCCTACATGCTACTATATATTTTTTCAAATTTATTAAGATAAAATTGGCAAAGTGTGATATATTTTAAGTTCATACCATGGTAATTTGATATGTGTTTATATTCCCCCATCTAGTTAATTAATACATCCATTTTGATATAGACACACACACACATGTGTTTGTGTGTGTTAATGTGAGAACATTTAAGTTCCTCTTTCTTGACAAATTTCATTATATAATAGTGTAATCAACTATAGTCATAATGTTTTACATTACATTCTTAGACTACATTCATCTTATAGCTAAAGTATATGTTTTAACCAACCTCTTCCCATTTCCCCCAAACCAGGAAACCACTTCTCTACTATTTCAATGACTTTAATCTCCTTATAAATATACATATAAATGATACCATGTTTATTTGTCTTTCTCTGTTTTTTTATTACCTTTTTGTTAAGTAACATATAATGTATTATTAGCCCCAGTGATACAGGTCAAAATTTTTTTTCAATATTTCTTTCTGATAGTTCATTATTGGTGTAATTTTTCTTTTTTTAAAATTTTCTTAAGTTAACATATAATGTATTATTAGCCCCAGAGGTAGAGGTCTGTGAATCACCAGGTTTACAATTCACAGCACTCACCTATAGCACATATCTTCCCCAAAGTCCATAACCCAACCATCCTCTCCATAAGCTCCATCCCCCAGCAACCCTCAGTTTGGTTTGTGAGATTAAGAATCTCTTATGGTGGGACATCTGGGTGGCTCAGGTGGTTGAGCAGCTGCCTTTGGCTCAGGTCATGATCCCAGCGTCCTGGGATCGAGTCCCGCATCAGGCTCCTTGCTCGGCAGGGAGCCTGCTTCTCCCTCTGCTTCTGCCTGCCATTCTGTATGCCTGTGCTTGCTCTCTCTCCCTCTCTCTCTCTGACAAATAAATAAAATCTTTAAAAAAAAAAAAAAAAGAATCTCTTTGGTATGTCTCCCTCCTGATCCCATCTTGTTTCATTTTTTCCCTTCCCTACCCCCCAAGTCCCCCACTTTGCCTCTCAACTTCCCCATATTAGGGAGATCATATGATAATTGTCTTTCTCTGATTGGCTTATTTTGCTCAGCATAATACCCTCTAGTTCCATCCACATCATTGCAAATGGCAAGATTTCGTTTCTTTTGATGGCTACATAGTATTCCATTGTGTATGTATACCACTTTTTCTTTATCCATTCATCTGTTGATGGACATCTAGGTTCTTTCCATAGTTTGGCTATTGTGGACATGGCTGCTAATAAACATTCGGGTGCATGTGTCCCTTCGGATGACTACATTCATATCTTTAGGATAAATACCCAGTAGTGTGATTGCTGGGTCATAGGGTAGCTCTATTTTCAGCTTTTTGAGGAACCTCCATGCTGTTTTCCAGAGTGGCTACACCAGCTTGCATTCCCACAAACAGTGTAGGAGGGTTCCCCTTTCTCCACATCACCACCAGCATCTGTTGTTTCCTGACTTGTTAATTTTAGCCATTCTGACTGGTGTGAGGTGGTATCCCATTGTAGTTTTGACTTGTATTTCCCTGATGCTGAGTGATGTGGAGCACTTTTTCATGTGTCTTTTGGCCATCTGAATGTCTTCTTTGCAGAAATGTCTGTTCATGCCCTCTGCCCATTTCTTGATTGGATTAGACTTTCTTTGGGTGTTGAGATTGATAAGTTCTTTATAGATTTTGGATACTAGCCTTTATCTGAAATGTCATTTGCAAATATCCTCTCCCATTCTGTCAGTTGTCTTTTGGTTTTGTTGACTGTTTCCTTTGCTGTGCAATAACATTTGATCTTGATGAAGTCCCAATTGTTCATTTTTGCCCTTGCTTCCCTTGGCTTTGGTGATGTTTCTAGGAAGAAACTGCTGCAGCTGAGTTGGAAGAGGTTGCTGCCTGTGTTCTCCTCAAGGATTTTGATGGATTCCTTTCTCACATTGAGGTCCTTCATCCATTTGGAGTCTATTTTTGTGTGTGGTGTAAGCAAATGGTCCAGTTTCATTGTTCTGCGTGTGGCTGTCCAATTTTCCCAACACCATTTGGTGAAGAGGCTGTCTTTTTTCCATTGGACATTCTTTCTTGCTTTGTCAAAGATTAGTTGACCATAGAGTTGAGGGTCTATTTCTGGGCTCTCTATTCTGTTCCATTGATCTATGTGTCTGTTTCTGTGCCAGTACCATACTGTCTTGATGATGACAGCTTTGTAATAGAGCTTGAAGTCTGGAATTGTGATGCCACCACCTTTGGCTTTCTTTTTCAACATTCTATTTGAGGTCTTTTCTGGTTCCATATAAATTTTAGGATTATTTGTTCCATTTCTTTGAAAAAAATTGATGGTATTTTGATAAGGGTTGAATTAAATGTATAGATTGCTTTAGGTAGCATAGACATTTTGACAATATTTGTTCTTCAAATCCATGAGCATGGAATGCTTTTCCATCTCTTTGTGTCTTCCTCAATTTCTTTCATGAGTACTTTATATATTTCTGAGTACAGATTCTTTGCCTCTTTGGTTAGGTTTATTCCTAGGTATCTTATGGTTTTGGGTGCAATTGTAAATGGGATTGATTCCTTAATTTCTCTTTCTTCTGTCTTGCTGTTGGTGTATAGAAATGCAACTGACTTCTATGCATTGATTTTAAATCCTGACACTTTATTGAATTCCTGTACAAGTTCTAGCAGATTTGGAGTGGAGTCTTTTTGGTTTTCCACATAAAGTATCATATCATCTGCAAAGAGTGAGGGTTTGACTTCTTCTTTGCCAATCTGGATGCCTTTAATTTCCTTTGTTGTCTGACTGTTGAGGCTAGGACTTCTAGTACTATGTTGAATAGCAGTGGTGATCATAGACATCCGTACCGTGTTCCTGACCTTAGTGGTAAAGCTCTCAGTTTTTCTCCATTGAGAATGATATTCGTGGTGGGTTTTTCATAGATGGCTTTGATGATATTGAGGTATGTACCCATTCCTACACTTTGAAGACTTTTGATCAAGAAAGGATTCTGTACTTTGTCAAATGCTTTCTCAGCATCTATTGAGAGTATCATATGGTTCTTGTTCTTTCTTTTATTAATGTGTTGTATCACATTGATTGATTTGCAGATGTTGAATCAAACTTGTAGCCCTGGAATAAATCCCAGTTGGTCATGGTGAATAATCCTTTTAATGTACTGTTGAATCCTATTGGCTAGTATTTTGGTGAGAATTTTCGCATCTGTGTTCATCAAGGATATTGGTCTGTATTCTCTTTTTTGATGGGGTCTTTGGTTTTGGGATCAAGGTAATGTTGGTCTCATAAAATAAGTTTGGAACTTTGTCTTCCATTTCTATTTCTTGGAACAGTTTCAGAAGAGTAGGTATTAATTCTTCTTTAAATGTTTGGTAGAATTTGGGGAACCTGGGTGGCTCAGTGGGTTAAAGCCTCTGCCTTTGGCTTGGGTCATGATCTCAGAGTCCTGGGTTCGAGCCCCACATTGGGCTCTCTGCTCATTGGGAAGTCTGCTTCCCCCTTTCTCTCTGCCTGCTTCTTTGCCTACTTGTGATCTCTGTCTGTCAAATAAATTTAAAAAAAAAAAATGTTTGGTAGAATTCTCCTGGAAAGCCATCTGGCCCTGGGCTCTTGTTTGTTGGGAGAGTTTTGATGACTGCTTCAATCTCCTTACTGGTTATGGTTCTGTTCAGGTTTTCTATCAAAACTTGTTCAGTTTTGATAGTTTATACATTTCTAGGAATGCATCCATTTCTTGAAGATTGTCAAATTTGCTGGTGTATATTTTCTCATAATATGGCCTTATAATTGTTTGTATTTCTTTGGTGTTGGTTGTGATCTCTCCTCTTTCATTCATGATTTTATTAATTTGGGTCCTTTCTGTTTTCTTTTTGATAAGTCTGGCCAGGGGTTTATCAGTCTTATTAATTCTTTCAAAGAACCAGCTCCTAGTTTTGTTGATGTGTTCTACTGTTCTTTTGGTTTCTATGTCATTGATTTCTGCCTGATCCTCATGATTTCTCTTCTCCTGCTGGGTTTAGGCTTTCTTTGTTGTTCTTTCTCCAGCTCCTTTGCTATATACTTTCCTCTCAGGACCACCTTTGCTGTGTCCCAAAGATTTTGAACAGTTGTACTTTCATTATCATTTGTTTCCATGAATTTTTAAAATTCTCCTTTAATTTCCTGGTTGACCCATTCATTCTTTAGTAGGATGCTCTTTAGCCTCCATGTATTTGAGTTCTTTCCAACTTTCCTCTTGTGGTTGAGTTCTAGTTTCAAAGTGTTGTGGTCTGAAAATATGTAGGGAATGATCTCAATCTTTTGGTACTATTTGAGACCTGATTTGTGACCTGGGCTTTGATCTATTCAGGAGAATGTTCCATGTGCACTAGAGAAGAATGTATATTCTGTTGCTTTGGGACGAAACATTCTGAATATATCTGTATGTCCATCTGGTCTGATGTGTCACTTAAAGCCTTTATTTTCTTGTTGATCTTTTGCTTAGATTACCTGTCCATTTCAGTGATGAGGGTATTAAAGTCCCCTACTATTACTGTATTATTGTCAATGTGTTTTTGATTTATTATTACTTGGTTTATATAATTGGCTATTCCCATGTTAGGGGCATAGATATTTACAACTGTTAGATATTCTTGTTGGACAGACTCTTTAAGTATGATATAGTGTCCTTCCTTATCTCTTATTATAATCTTTGGCTTAAAATCTAATTTGTCTGATATAAGGATTGCCACCCCAGCTTTCTTTGGATGTCCATTAGCATGGCAAATGGTATTCTACCCCCTCACTTTAAATCCAGAGGTGTCTTTGGGTATAAAATGAGTTTCTTGTATACAGCATATTGGTGGGTCTTGTTTTTTTATCCATTCTGATACCCTGTGTGTTTTGGCTGGGGCAGTTAGCCAATTTACATTCAGTCTAACTATTGAAAGATATGAATTTAGTGCCATTGTATTGCCTGTAAGGTGACTGTTACTGTATATTGTCTCTGTTCCTTTCTGGTCTGTAACTGGTAGGCTCTCTCTTTGCTTGGAGGACCTCTTTTAATATTTCCTGTAGGGCAGGTTTGATGTTTGCAAATTCTTTTAGTTTTTATTTGTCCTGGGAGCTTTTTATGTCTCCTATTTTCAATGACAGCCTAGCTGGATATAGCATTCTTGGTTGCACATTTTTCTCATTTAGTGCTCTGAATATATCATGCCAGTCCTTTCTGGCCTGAGAGATTTTTGTGGCTAAATCTCCTGTCAATACAATATTTCTATTTTTGTATGTTACAGACCTCTTGTCCCAAGCTGCTTTGAGGATTTTCTCTTTGTCACTAATACTTGTAAGTTTTACTATTAGATGACAGGGTTTGGACCTATTTTTATTGATTTTGAGGGGGTTCTCTGTGCCTCCTGGATTTTGGTGCTTGTTCCCTTTGCCATAATAGGGAAATTCTCTAAAATAATTCACTCCAATATATCTTCTGCCCCCCCTTTCTTCTTCTTCTGAAATACCAATTATTCTAATATTGTTTCATCTTATGGTATCACTTATCTCTTGAATTCTCCCCTTGTGGTTCGGTAGTTTTTTGCTTCTCTTTTGCTCAGCTTCTTTATTCCCCATTATTTGGTCTTCTATATCACTAATTCTCTCTTCTGCCTCATTTATTCTAGCAATAAGAGTCTCCATCTTTTATTGCACCTCATTAATAGCTTTTTTTATTTCAGTTTGGTCAGATTTTAGTTCTTTTATTTCTCCAGAAAGGGCTTTTATTTCTCCAGGCAGGGTTTCTCTATTATCTCCCATGCCTTTTTTGATCCCATCTAGCTCCTTGAGAATCGTCATTCTGAACTCTAGATCTGCATATTACCAACATCCATATTGATTAGGTCCCTAGCCTTTGGTACTGCCTCTTGTTCTTTTTTTTGTGTGTGGTGAGTTTTTCTGCCTTGTCATTTTATCCAGATAAGAATATATGAACAGAGAATAAAATACTAAAAGGGTTGAAAAGACCCCAGAAAAATGTTCACTAATCAAATCAGAAGAGATCCCAAATTGGGAGAGAAAAAAGGAGTAAAAAGAAGTTAAAAACAATTTTTTTAATTAAAGAAAAAATTATATATATGCATATTAGAAATATAATATGCATATTATATATAATATATGCATGTGTGTGTGTGTGTGTGTGTGTGTGTGTGTGTATTAGACTGGTGAATAAACAGAGCCACCCACTTGACATTCAGTGTATTTTGGTCTCTTACAAGAAACTACCTCCCAAAATTTTAAAGAGTAAAACCTTATATATATATACAAAAATAAGGGTAAACATGATGAAGGGATGGAATATGACTGTAAACATGAAAATTTGTTAAAAAATTCTAAAAAAGGAATTGATAAGTTAGTTGGAAAAAGAAAGAAAAAGAAAGTGGAGAGAATGTGCGTAGGCTGGAGACTAGAACAAAGCCTTGTGCTAGATTTGGAGTATATATTGATCTATTAGAAGAAATTATTTCCCAAAAATTTTTCAGAAGAAAAAACCCTATATGTATACAAAAAATAAGGTTAGATACAATGAAGGATAAAAATGAGTGTAATAATGAAGGTTTAAAAAGATTTTTTTAGAAAGGTATTGTTAAAATACACTAGTTTAAAAATGTTAAAAGAGGAAAGAGAAAAGGTTTAAAAAACTAAAATAAGAAAAAAATAAAATTAAAAAAATTTAATTAACTTTGTAAGACTAAAGAATCATGGGAAGAAAGCCATGAATTCCATGCTTTGTTTTCCCCTCCTCTGGAATTCTGCCATTCTCCTTGATCAGTGAGCTTGGTTTTGGCTGGGTGTTCTTGCTGATCTTCTTGGGGAAGGGTCTATTGTAGTGATTTTCAAATGTATTTGCCTGAGGCAGAATTGTACTACCCTTGCCAGGGGCCTGGCTAAGTAATCTGCTTGGGTTAGCTCTCAGAAGATATTGTTCCCTGAATGTTTTCCGTAGAGCTCTGGAGGATGGGAATGAAAATGGCAGCCTCCCAATCTCTGGCCAGAGGAGATGACAGCTTGGGGCCCCACTCCTCACTGTCCCCTTGGGGAAAAACACTCATCACTCCCATCTCCCTGGTCTCTGGCTGCACTCTGAACTCAACCAGTTTGTGATCAAGCACCTCCATTTCTGCACCAGCCCCATTTGGAGTCTCCCAACCCAGCAAATTCCTGCCTCTAGAGAAGGAAGGTGAGTCTCCCCAGATCTGGCACTTGTGGGGTCCCTGCTCAAAGAGCAGTGGTCCTACTGTGCCACAGATCACAGTTTAAGGTAATCCCAAGCTGAGAGCTCACTCCTTGGCTCCATCTCTGTACTTGACTTCCCTGCTCTGATACCTGTGAGCTCTGCTATACTCAGACACCTCTGATCCTTCTGTGACCCCATGGGACTTGAGACCACACTGTCCCCATGATGGTTCCACCCCTCCTTGGCCACTGGAGCAATGTCCCTCAGTGGGGCAGACTTCCCAAAGTTCGAATTTTGTGCTCCATTGCTCTGCCACTTGCTGGGAGCTGGCCCCTCCCCCCATGGTCTGTGGCTTTGGATTCACTTCTCCGCATGTCCTACCTTTCAGAAAGTGGTCAATTTTCTGTTTCTAGAATTGCTGCTCTTCTTCTCTTCAATCTCCTGTTGCGTTTATAGGTGTTCAGAATGGTTTGATAACTATCTAGCTGAACTCCTGTGACCTGATGTCATCTCAGTTGGCTACTTCTCCGCCATCTTGACTCCTACTGCCTTTCTCTGTTTTTGTTTTTGTTTTTTTAACATAATGCTTTCAAGGTCCATCCATGTTGTCACAAATGGCAAGATGTTTTTCTCTTCTCAAAGAGAATGATATGCCATTGTATATGTGTACCACAACTTCTTTATCCATTCATCTGTTGACAGATACTTAGGTTGATTCTATATTTTGGCTATTGTGAATAATGCTGCAATGAACATGAGAGTACAGATCTCTTCAATATCTTGTTTTTATTTCCTTCGATAGACAAAAGTGGTATTGCTAGACATATGGTAGTTCCATTTTTATTTCTGAGGAACCTCCATACTTTTTTCATAGTGACTGCACCAATTTACATTTCCACCAACATTACACAAGAATTACCTGTTGTCCATATCCTGGCCAACACTGATCATCTCTTCTTTTTGTTGGTAACCATTTGATATGTCGGAAGTGATATCTCATTGTGGTTTTTATTTGCATTTCTCTGAAGATTAGTGATGTTGAGTGCCTTTTCATGCACCATTTGGTCACTTGAAAGTCTTCTTTGTAAAAAGCTTTTATTTAGTTTCATGGTCCATTTTCTTTTACTTTGCCCAGTATTAGTTATTTTAAAATATTGGGAACCTTGACATTTAAAAAATTCAGTATTTGTTTCAAATAAGAACTCCAGTATTGAAATTTGAATAAATTGCCTCAGAGAAAATCACTGGTAAACATTACAAATAGCATTACTGGTTTGCAAAAGTCACCAACATAGTATAATGGTTTTGGTAGAGCCAGGCACAATATCTGAGAAAAAAAAGAAAAGAAAAAAAGCTTTCAGCAGAAGCAATGCTGAAAACCATAAAATCAGTAATTAGATTTAGAGAAAAACCCTGTGGGAAATAAAGCCACTGTGAGGCAGTCAGCTAATCTAGAGCTGGTTAAAATTATAGCATAGCTTAGATGCCAAGTGATACCTATTGCTGATATAAATTGAAGGAACAACAGCAAAAAAAAAAAAAAAAAAACATAACTCTGATGACTGAGGTGGCAGGGTAGGAAGACCCAGAGCTTATCCCTTCCCACAACATACCAAAACTAACCACATTTAGAGCACTCTCTGAGAATGACCTAAAGGCCAGCAGAGCAGCTCTTCCACAACTAAAGATAGAAAAAGCCACATCAAGTTATGTGAAAGGAGTAAACATAACTTCAGAATCCACAACCCCAGCACAGGGACCAACAGTGGGAGCAGAATCACAAACACAGAGCTTCTCCTGAGGAGTGAGAGATTCAAGCCCCATTGTAGGCACACATACCCAGGGGACCTGTACTGGGAAAACAAGCCCATATAGTATCCTCCTTTGAAATCAGCAGGGCTTAACTCTGATAGAGCTGGAGGGCTATAGGATGCCAAGAATCCACTCTTAAAGGGCCCACACACAAACTCACTTCCTCCAAGATTCAGCAGAAAGTCAGAAGTTTAAAAGTCCTTGGGCAATATGTGAAGATTTATTGACCAGTTTTAGGGAGTGCAACATAGGAGCAGGGATCTGTAGTAACTTTCTTCAGGAATGAAGCACTGGCAGACACCATTATTTTTACCCCCCTCTACCCAGCTGGCCCAGTGCTAGCAGGTACCATTTCTGACACTGTCCATCTACCTTATTAGCATTGCTTACCCAGACTTGCCATTCCCCTATGGACCTGCCCCAGCAGGAGACTCTCCAACATGGCTCCCATAGTGAATCACTTGGTAAGCAGCCTTGGCCAGAACCAGTTCTCCCCCAAAGTGACTTCCACACTGCCACACTCATCAGGTAGACTCAGCTAGGAAAAATGTTCCCACCAAAGCAATTCCTGCTCCACAAAACCCAACAGGTGGCTTTGAATGTAAATAATGCCTCTCCAGGATCTTCTGCCCAGTAGAGCCAGATATACACACCACTGCAGCTACAACAGTTGTGGCCAGCAATTGCAAACAGCTTATCTGGTGCCAGCCCCATCCTTGAGCAACACTTAAAGCCCAGCCACAATAGAATCGTCCACACAGTGCATACAAAGGACATCCCTGAAGTCCCTGGTTCTGGTGACAAGGTAGGAATGCACTTCTGGGATACACAGGACATTTTCTACATAGGGTGATGGCTTCAAGACTGGGAGACAGGGGGAGGAGTCAAGATGGCGGAGAAGTAGCAGGCTGAGACTACTTCAGCTAGCAGGAGATCAGCTAGATAGCTTATCTAAAGATTTCAAATACCTGCAAATCCAATGGCAAATTGAAGAGAAGAAGAACAGCAATTCTAGAAACAGAAAAACAATCACTTTCTGAAAGGTAGGATTGGCGGAGAAGTGAATCCAAAGCGACAGGAAGATAGACCCTGGGGGGAGGGGCCGGCTCCCGGCAAGCGGCAGAGCAACGGAGTACAAAATCAGAACTTTTAAAAGTCTGTTCCGCTGAGGGACATCGCTCCAGCGGCTAAACCGGGGCGAAGCCCACGTGGGGTAAGCATGGCCTAAGGTCCCGTGGGGTCACAGAAGGATCGGGGGTGTCTGAGTGTCACAGAGCTTGCGGGTATTGGAACGGGAAAGCTGAATACAGAGACAGAGCCGACAGTGAGCTCACAGCTCGGTGTTATCTTGAACCGGCCACAGGCTCGGTGAGCTTGGAGCGTGGTCAGAGGTCAGGTGGATGGGAGATACTAGACGCTGTTCTCTGAGGGCGCACTGAGGAGTGGGACCCCGGGCTCGCGGCTCCTCCGGGCCGGAGACCGGGAGGCTGCCATTTGTATTCCCGTCCTCTGGAACTCTACGGAAAGGGATCAGGGAACAAAAGCTCCTGAAAGCAAACCCGAGCGGATTACTCAGTCTGGCCCCTGGTAAGGGCGGTGCAATTCCACCTGAGGCAAAGACACTTGAGAATCACTACAACAGGCCCCTCCCCCAGAAGATACAAGAAATCCAGCCAAGATCAAGTTCACCTACCAAGGAGTGCAGTTTCAATACCAAGGAGAGCAGCAGAAGTCCAGAAGAGGAGAAAGCAAAGCATGGAACTCATGGCTTTCTCCCTGTGATTCTTTAGTCTTGCAGTTAATTTAATTTTTTTCTTTTTCATTTTTTTTCTCTCCTTCTGCTAAAATTTTTTTTAACTTTTACCCTTTTCTTTTTTAACATTTTTTAACTAGTTTATCTAATATATATATTTTTTCTCTTTTATACTTTTCTTTATTCATTTTCTTTTTTTAATTCTTTTTTTTTCTTTCTCTTTCTTTCTTGTTGAACCTCTTTTTATCCCCTTCCTCCCCCCTCACGATTTGGGATCTCTTCTGATTTGGTTAAAGCATATTTTCCTGGGGTTGTTGCCACCCTTTTAGTATTTTACTTGCCCCTTCATATACTCTTAGCTGGACAAAACGACAAGACGGAAAAATTCACCACAAAAAAAGAACAAGAGGCAGTACCAAAGGCCAGGGACCTAATCAATACAGACATTGGTAATATGTCAGATCTAGAGTTCAGAATGACAATTCTCAAGGTTCTAGCCGAGCTCAAAAAAGGCATGGAAGATATTAGAGAAACACTCTCCGGAGATATAAAAGCCCTTTCTGGAGAAATAAAAGAACTAAAATCTAACAAAGTTGAAATCAAAAAAAGCTATTAATGAGGTGCAATTAAAAATGGAGGCTCTCACTGCTAGGATAAATGAGGCAGAAGAAAGAATTAGCGATATAGAAGACCAAAAGACAGAGAATAAAGAAGCTGAGCAAAAGAGGGACAAACAGCTACTGGACCACGAAGGGAGAATTCGAGAGATAAGTGACACCATAAGATGAAACAACATTAGAATAATTGGGATTCCAGAAGAAGAAGAAAGAGAGAGGGGAGCAGAAGGTATACTGGAGATAATTATTGGGGAGAATCTCCCCAATATGGCAAAGGGAACGAGCATCAAAATTCAGGAGGTTCAGAGAACACCCCTCAAAATCAATAAGAATAGGCCCACACCCCGTCACCTAATAGTAAAATTTACAAGCCTTAGAAACAAAGAGAAAATCATGAAAGCAGCCCGGGAAAAGAAGTCTGTAACATACAATGGTAAAAATATTAGATTGGCAGCTGACTTATCCACAGAGACCTGGCAGGCCAGAAAGAGCTGGCATGATATATTCAGAGCACTAAATGAGAAAAACATGCAGCCAAGAATACTATATCCAGCTAGGCTATCATTGAAAATAGAAGGAGAGATTAAAAGCTTCCAGGACAAACAAAAGCTGAAAGAATTTGCAAACACCAAACCAGCTCTACAGGAAATATTGAAAGGGGTCCTCTAAGCAAAGAGAGAGCCTACTAGTGGTAGATCAGAAAGGAACAGAGACAATATACAGTAACAGTCACCTTCCAGGCAATACAATGGCACTAAATTCATATCACTCAATAGTTACTCTGAATGTTAATGGGCTAAATGCCCCAATCAAAAGACACAGGGTATCAGAATGGATAAAAAGACAAAACCCATCTATATGTTGCCTACAAGAAACTCATTTTAAGCCCGAAGACACCTCCAGATTTAAAGTGAGGGGGTGGAAAAGAATTTACCACGCTAATGGACATCAGAAGAAAGCAGGAGTGGCAATCCGTATATCAGATCAATTCGATTTTAAGCCAAAGACTATAATAAGAGATGAGGAAGGACACTATATCATACTCAAAGTGTCTGTCCAACAAGAAGATCTAACAATTTTAAATATCTATGCCCCCAACATGGGAGCAGCCAACTATATAAACCAATTAATAACAAAACCAAAGAAACACATCAACAATAATACAATAATAGTAGGGGACTTTAACACTCCCCTCACTGAAATGGACAGATCATCCAAGCAAAAGATCAGCAAGGAAATAAAGGCCTTAAACGACACACTGGACCAGATGGACATCACAGATATATTCAGAACACTTCATCCCAAAGCAACAGAATACACATTCTTCTCTAGTGCACATGGAACATTCTCCAGAATAGATCACATCCTCGGTCCTAAATCAGGACTCAACTGGTATCGAAAGATTGGGATCATTCCCTGCATATTTTCAGACCACAATGCTCTGAAGCTAGAACTCAACCACAAGAGGAAGTTTGGAAAGAACCCAACTACATGGAGACTAAACAGCATCCTTCTAAAGAATGAATGGGTCAACCGGGAAATTAAAGAAGAATTGAAAAAAATCATGGAAACAAATGATAATGAAAATACAACGGTTCAAAATCTGTGGGACACAACAAAGGCAGTCCTGAGAGGAAAATATATAGCGGTACAAGCCTTTCTCAAGAAACAAGAAAGGTGTCAGGTACACAACATAACCCTACACCTAAAGGAGCTGGAGAAAGAACAACAAATAAACCCTAAGCCCAGCAGGAGAAGAGAAATCATAAAGATCAGAGCAGAAATCAATGAAATAGAAACCAAAATAACAATAGAGCAAATCAACGAAACTAGGAGCTGGTTCTTTGAAAGAATTAATAAAATTGATAAACCCCTGGCCAGACTTATCAAAAAGAAAAGAGAAAGGACCCAAATAAATAAAATCATGAATGAAAGAGGAGAGATCACAACTAACACCAAAGAAATACAAACAATTATAAGAACATACTATGAGCAACTCTACGCCAACAAATTTGACAATCTGGAAGAAATGGATGCATTCCTAGAGACATTCAAACTACCACAACTGAACCAGGAAGAAATAGAAAACCTGAAAAGACCCATAACAAGTAAGGAGATTGAAACAGTCATCAAAAATCTCCAAACAAACAAAAGCCCAGGGCCAGATGGTTTCCCGGGGAAATTCTACCAAACATTTAAAGAAGAACTAATTCCTATTCTCCTGAAACTGTTCCAAAAAATAGAAATGGAAGGAAAACTTCCAAACTCATTTTATGAGGCCAGCATCACCTTAATCCCAAAACCAGACAAGGATCCCATCAAAAAAGAGAGCTATAGAGCAATATCCTTGATGAACACAGATGTGAAAATTCTCATCAAAATACTAGCCAATAGGATTCAACAGTACATTAAAAGGATTATTCACCACGACTAAGTGGGATTTATTCCAGGGCTGCAAGGTTGGTTCAACATCCGCAAATCAATCAATGTGATACAACACATCAATAAAAGAAAGAATAAGAACCATATGATACTCTCAATAGATGCTGAAAAAGCATTTGACAAAGTACAGCATCCCTTCCTGATCAAAACTCTTCAAAGTGTAGGGATAGAGGGCACATACCTCAATATTATCAAAGCCATTTATGAAAAACCCACCGCAAATATCATTCTCAATTGAGAAAAACTGAAAGCTTTTCCGCTGAGGTCAGGAACACGGCAGGGATGTCCATTATCACCACTGCTATTCAACATAGTACTAGAAGTTCTAGCCTCAGCAATCAGACAACAAAAGGAAATTAAAGGCATCCAAATCGGCAAAGAAGTCAAACTATCACTCTTCGCAGATGATATGATACTATATGTGGAAAACCCAAAAGACTCCACTCCAAATCTGCTAGAACTTGTACAGGAATTCAGTAAAGTGTCAGGATATAAAATCAATGCACAGAAATCAGTTGCATTTCTCTACACCAACAACAAGACAGAAGAAAGAGAAATTAAGGAATCAATCCCATTTACAATTGCACCCAAAACCATAAGATACCTAGGAATAAACCTAACCAAAGAGGCTAAGAATCTATACTCAGAAAACTATAAAGTACTCATGAAAGAAACTGAGGAAGACACAAAGAAATGGAAAAATGTTCCATGCTCCTGGATTGGAAGAATAAATATTGTGAAAATGTCTATGCTACCTAAAGCAATCTACACATTTAATGCAATTCCTATCAAAGTACCATCCATCTTTTTCAAAGAAATGGAACAAATAATTCTAAAATTTATATGGAACCAGAAAAGACCTCGAATAGCCAAAGGAATATTGAAAAAGAAAGCCAAAGTTGGTGGCATCACAATTCCGGACTTCAAGCTCTATTACAAAGCTGTCATCATCAAGACAGCATGGGGGGCACCTGGGTGGCTCAGTGGGTTAAAGCCTCTGCCTTCAGCTCAGGTCATGATCCCAGGGTCCTGGGATCGAGCCCCACGTTGAGCTCTCTGCTCTGCAGGGAACCTGCTTTCTCCCCTCTCTCTGCTTGCCTCTCTGCCTACTTGTGATTTCTCTCTCTCTGTCAAATAAATAAAATACTAAAAAAAAAAAAAAGACAGCATGGTACTGGCACAAAAATAGACACATAGATCAATGGAACAGAATAGAGAGCCCAGAAATAGACCCTCAACTCTATGGTCAACTAATCTTCGGCAAAGCAGGAAAGAATGTCCAATGGAAAAAAGACAGTCTCTTCACCAAATGGTGTTGGGAAAATTGGACAGCCACATGCAGAAAAATGAAATTGGACCATTTCCTTATACCACACACAAAAATAGACTCAAATAGGATGAAGGACCTCAATGTGCGAAAGGAATCCATCAAAATCCTTGAGGAGAACACAGGCAGCAACCTCTTCCACCTCAGCTGCAGCAACATCTTCCTAGGAACATTGCCAAAGGCAAGGGAAGCAAGGGCAAAAATGAACTATTGGGATTTTATCAAGATCAAAAGCTTTTTTTTTTTTTTTTAAAGATTTTATTTATTTATTTGACAGGCAGAGATCACAAGGAGGCAGAGAGGCAGGCAGAGAGAGAGAGAGAGAGAGAGAGGGAAGCAGGCTCCCTGCTGAGCAGAGAACCCGATGCAGGACTTGATCCCAGGACCCTGAGATCATGACCTGAGCCGAAGGCAGTGGCTTAACCCACTGAGCCACCCAGGCGCCCCAAGATCAAAAGCTTTTGCACAGTAAAGGAAACAGTTAAAAAATCCAAGACAAATGACAGAATGGGAGAAGATATTTGCAAACAACATATCAGATAAAGGACTAGTGTCCAAAATCTATAAATAACTTAGCAAACTCGACACCCAAAGAACAAATAATCCAATCAAGAAATGGGCAGAGGACATGAACAGACATTTCTGCAAAGAAGACATCCAGATGGCGAACAGACACATGAAAAAGCGCTCCATATCACTCGGCATCAGGGAAATACAAATCAAAACCACAATGAGATATCACTTCACACCAGTCAGAATGGCTAAAATCAACAAGTCAGGAAATGACAGATGCTGGCAAGGATGTGGAGAAAGGGGAACCCTCCTACACTGTTGGTGGGAATGCAAGCTGGTGCAACCACTCTGGAAAACAGCATGGAGGTTCCTCAAAATGTTGAAAATAGAATTGCCCTATGACCCAGCAATTGCACTACTGGGTATCTACCCTAATGATACAAACGTAGTGATCAGAAGGGGCACGTGCACCCGAATGTTTATAGCAGCAATGTCCACATAGCCAAACTATGGAAAGAACCTAGATGTCCATCAACGGATGAATGGATAAAGAAGAAGTGGTATATATACACAATGGAATACTATGTAGCCATCAAAAGAAATGAAATCTTGGCATTTGCGACATGGAACTAGAGAATATCATGCTTAGCGAAATAAGTCAAACGGAGAAAGACAGATATCATATGAGCTCCCTGATATGAGGAAGTGGTGATGCAACATGGGGGCTTAAGTGGGTAGGAGAAGAATAAATGAAACAAGATGGGATTGGGAGGGAGACAAACCATAAGTGACTCCTAATCTCACAAAACAAACTGAGGGTTGCTGGGGGGAGAGGGGTTGGCAGAAGGGGGGTTGGGGTTATGGACATTGGGGAGGGTATGTGCTATGGTGAGTGCTGTGAAGTGTGTAAACCTGGCAATTCACAGACCTGTACCTCTGGGGATAAAAATATATGTTTATAAAAAATAAAAAAATTAAAAATTAAAAAAAAAGAAAGAAATACATGGAGATAAATGATAATGAAAACACAATGGTCCAAGATAATTGAGATGCAGGAAAACAGCCCTAGGAGGGAAGATTATAGCCCTACAGGCCTACCTCAAAAAGCAAGAAAACTCTCAAATAGAAAACAAAACATTACACCTTACACTTAGCTCCTGAAGGAGCTAGAAAAAGAGGAAGAAACAAAGCTGAAGCCAGGAGAAACAAAATAATAAAGATTAGAAAAGGAATAAATATGGATAAAACATAATAGAACAGATCAATGAAACCAGGAGCTGGTTTCTTTGAGAAGATCAACAAAATTGATAAACTTTTAACCAGATTCTTCAAAAGAAAAAGAGAGAGAGAGAGAGA
Organism: Mustela erminea; assembly: GCF_009829155.1. Taxonomy (NCBI): domain Eukaryota; kingdom Metazoa; phylum Chordata; class Mammalia; order Carnivora; family Mustelidae; genus Mustela; species Mustela erminea. The sequence continues at coordinate 103,605,043 of NC_045617.1, read as the reverse complement.
GCAAACTCAAATAAGTAAATCAGAAATGAAAGAGGAGAAATAACAATCACCATCATAGAAGTACAAGGGGATTATTAAAAAATCATAAAAAATTATATGCCAACAAATGGGATAATCTAAAAAAAAAAAAAGGATAAATTCCTAGAAACATACAGTCCTATAAAACTGAATTAGAAAGAAATAGAAGGGTGGCTCAGTGGGTTAAGCCGCTGCCTTTGGCTCAGGTCATGATCCCAGGGTCCTGGGATCGAGTCCCGCATCAGGCTCTCTGCTCAGCAGGGAGCCTGCTTCCCTCTCTCTCTCTCTGCCTGCCTCTCCGACTACTTGTGATTTCTCTCTGTCAAATAATTAAATAAAATCTTAAAAAAAAAAAAAAATAGAAAATGTATTAGGCTGATTACTAATAATGAAATTGCACCAGTAATCAAAAAACTCCTAACAAAGAAGAGTTTAGGACCAGATGGCTTCACTCATGAATTCTACCAAATATTTAAAGAAGAGTTAATACCCATTCTTCTCAAACAATTCCATAAAGATAGAAAAGGAAGTAAAGCTTCCAAATTCATTCTATGAGGCCAGCATTACATGATACCAAAATCAAAGATACTACAAAAAAAGAAAACTATAGGCCATTTTCCTCAATGAGTGTAGATGCAAAAAACCCTCAAAAAATACTATCAAACCAAATTTAACAATATATTAAAATTATTATTCACCATAGTCAAGTGGGATTTATTCCAGGGATGTAAGAATGCTTCAATATTCACAAATCCATCATTGTGGTGCACCACCTCAAAAAATTAATGGTAAAAATCATATAATCTCAACAGATATAGAAAAAGCATTCACTAAATTCAACATCTGTTCATGGTAAAAATTCAACAAAGTGGGTTTAGAGGAAGCATATCTAAAGATAATAAAGGCCATATGAAAACCCACAGCTAACATCACACTCAGTGGGGAAAAACTGAGAGCTTTTCCTCTAAGATCAGAACAAAGTAAGTAACTCGACTCTCATATTATTCAACTTTTATTCAACATAGTACTTGAAGTCCTAGTCATAACAATCAGATAAGAAAAAGAAATAAAGACATTCAAATTAATAAGGAAAAAGTCGAACTGTCACAATTTGCAGATGACATGGTAGTATACACAGAAAACCCTAAATCTCCACCAAGAAATTATTAGAAATAATAAATGAATTCAATAAAGTTAATTACAAATTAATAAATATATAAAAATTAATATACAAATTAATACATATAAATTGGTTGTATTACTATACACAACAAAGTAGCAGAAAGAAAAATTAATAAAACAATCCCATTTATAATTGCACCACAAAGAATAAAATACCTAGGAATAAATTTAATCAAGAGAGTGAACAAGCTGTACTCTGAAAACTGTAAGACACCGATGAAAAAAATTGAAAACCATTATTCTGGGGCACCTGGGTGGCTCAGTTGGTTAAACAGCCAACTCTTAGTTTCAGCTCATGATCTCATGGGTCATGAGATGGAGCCCCACATCAGAATCTGTATTCAGCAGGGAGTCTGCTTGAGGATTCTCTCCCTCTCTGCCCCTCCCCCCCAAAATAAATTTTTAAAATCTTTTAAAAAATTAAGGCCCACACAAATGGAAAGATATTCCACATATACCATACAACTGGTAGAATTAGACATAAAAAGTAAACAAAATATTATGCAACTGAACCAGCAATATGTAACAGAATAACACATCATGAACCTAATAAAAGATTAATTTAACATGAAATAAATGAGTGTTGGGTACAAAATCAATATATCAAAAAATCCCTCATATATTTATATGACAGCAATAATTAGAAAATTAAGTTTAGGGCATTTGGGTGGCTCAGAGTGTTGAGCCTCTGCCTTTGGCTCAGGTCATGATCTCAGGGTCCTGAGCTCAAGTCCCACATCAGGCTTTCTGCTCATCAGGGAGCCTGCTTCCTCCTCTCTCTCTGCCTGCCTCTCTGCTTACTTGTGTGATCTCTCCCTCTGTCAAATAAACAAATAAAATCTTTTAAAAAGAAAAAAAAGAAAATTAAGTTTAAAAATTATAGCATTTACAATAACATCAATAAAAACATTAAATTCCCAGGTAGAAATCTAAGTAATGATGAGCAAGACTTCTACACTGAAAACTACAAAATATTAAGAGAAACTTAAAATGATGTAGATAAATGAAGACTCCATATTGTAAAGATGTCAGTTCTCCCAAAATTGATCTATAGATTCAATACAAATTCAATAAATTTTCCAGAAAGTTTTGCATGTGCATTTGTGTACATTGACAAACAAATTAAATTGAAATTGAAATAAAAATTCAAAGAGAAAATAGCTAAGATAAGTCTTTAAAAATAAGTGGGAGAAATTACTAGATTTCTAAGTACTAGAAATTACTACCAGAAATTACACTGATTACCAAGACTCATTATAAAATTATAGAAATTAAGATAACTTAATACTGACAAATAGCTAAACAAATAAATAGGCCAATGAGATAGAATAGAGTGTCCATGAATGTACCTATGTGTAAATGAACACTTGACTTATGACAAAAGTGACACTGTAGATTTGAAGGAAAGGAGTTGGACCAAATGTATATTCATATGGAAAAAATATCAACTTTGACCTCTACCTCATATCATACTCAAAAAACCAATTCTAGGTAGATTATAGATTTAAGTGTGATATGTAAAATGATAACGTTTCTAGAGGATAGCATTGGGGAATATGCAAAAATGTTTTTAAACAGGACATAAAAAGCATTAGCCATAAAAAATAAATTAGACTACATTAAAATGAAGAACTTTTGCCTATCAAAATACTCCATTAGGAGGAAAAAAAGGAAATACATAGAGTGAAAGATGATCTTTGTAATCCATACAACTGATAAAGTGTTTGGAAAATATAAAGACCCATAAATCAGTAAGAAAAACACAGAACCAAATATTCAAAATGGATTAAAGATATGACTCTTCATAAAATAAACTATCCAGAGGGTGCTACACAAATGAAAAGATGCTCAATCTCCTCAGAACTAAGGAAGAAAATTAAAGCCATAATGCTAAATCACTACTACTGAATCACTAGAATGACTAAACAAACAAAAAGAACCTAACATAATAACTGACATTATAAAGAGTCGGCAAGAACATGGAGCAATAGGAATTGTTTGTGTTAACAGAAATTGGTACAAACATTTTGAAAACGTGTTTGGCAGTGTGCTTATTGTGCATAGTGTTATAGACTGATACATAGTAAATTACCTGAAAACTTAGGAGCTGGAAAGCACAGACATTTATTATCTTATAGCTATTGTGGATCAGTCATAAAGGACTCAATTGCCTAGGTAGTTCTGGCCCAGGGTTGCCCGAAAAAGCAGTAATGAAGATGTTAGGTGTTAACTGGGTCTACATTCATCTCAAGGCTCAAATTGGGGAGGATCTACTTCACTCACCTGGCTGCTCCTGGCCACAGAGATTGACTTTTAAAGGTTTCGTGATAAGGCATCCTCTCTATACGGCAGCCAGCTTTTCCCAGGATGAACAATCCAAGAGATAGTAAGGGAGAGCACACAAGACAGAAATCACAGTATTTTTGTAATTCAGTCTCTAAAAGGACATGCCATTGTTTCTAGTATATTCATTTTCTTAGAAAGGCTTCATTACGACCAGCCCACCCTCAAGGGGAAAAGGTTATACAAGGGCAGGAACACCAGCAGACAGTGACCACTGAGCACCATCTTGGAAACTGCTTACCACACAAAACTGAATGAAAGGCATACCCTATAACCCAACAACTTTCTTTCCAGGTATGACACAACAAAAATGCATATATATGTATATATATATATGGAGGGTATATCTATCTAATCTATCCATATAACGAATGTTAACCCCATATCAGTTAAATGACTTGTAAATATTTTCTCTCATTTGGTAGGCTGCCTTTTCATTTTGTTGATTTTTTTTTTCCTTTGCTGTGCAAAAGCGTTTTAGTTTGATGGCGTTCTACTTTTTTATTTTTGCTCTTACTGTTTTGGCTTTTAATGTCAAATCCAAAAATTATCACCAAGACCAAGGTCAAATTGTTTTTCACTTACATTTCTTCGAGGAGTTTTATGGTTGCAGATCTTATATTCAAGTCTTTAATCCATTTGAGTTAGTTTTTGTATATGGTGTTAGAGAGTGGTCCAGTTTCATTCTTTTGCATGTGACTGTCCAGTTTTCCCAACACCATTTATTAAAAAGACTGTTCCTACCTATTGTATATTCTTGCCTTTTTTGGTCATAAATTAATTGACCATATATTCATAGTTTTATTTCTTGGCTCCCTATTTGTTCTTTTGATCTATGTGTCTGTTTGTTTGTTTGTTTGTTTGTTTTTGTTTGTTTGTTTGTTTGTTTTTGTTTTTGTTTTTTTTTAGGCAGAGATCACAAGCAGGCAGAGAAGCAGGCAGAGAGAGAAAGTGGAGGAAGCAGGCTGTCTGCCAAGCAGAGAGCCCGATGCGGGGCTTGATCCCAGGACCCTGGGATCATGACCTGAGCCGAGGGCAGAGGCTTTAACCCACTGAGCCACCCAGGCGCCCTATGTGTCTGTTTTTATGCCAATACATACTGTTTTGATTACTATACCTTTGAAATAAAAAAGCATGATACACGCAGCTTTGTTCTTTCTCAAGATTATTTAGCTAGGGACACCTGGGTGGCTCAGTTAGTTAAGCATCTGCTTTTGGTTTGGGTCATGATCCTTGGGTCTTAGGATCAAGTCCCATGCTGGGCTCCTTGCTCAGTGGGGACCCTGCTTTCTCCCTTTCTCCCTGCTTTCTTTAGCCACTGCCCCTGCTTGTGCTCTCTCTCTGACAAATAAATAAATAATCTTTAAAAAATGATTGCTTTAGCTAATCAGGATCTCTTGTAGTTCTATAAAAAATCTTTATGATTTTTTATTCTATTTCTGTGGAAAATGTCATGGAATTTTGGTAGGGATTCTGTTGAATCTATAAATCTTTTCAAATAGTCATGGACATTTAAAAAATAGGAATTCTTCCAATTATTGAGTATAGAATATCTTTGCATTTTTTGTGTCTGCTTCATTTTCTTTCACCAGTGTATTATAGTTTTTAGTGTATGGGTCTTTCACTTCCTTGACTAAATTGATTCTTACATATTTATTCCTTTTAATGCAATTATAAATAGGATTGTTATCTTAATTTATTTGGGCTACTTCATTATTTGTATATATAGGCATGACATATTTTTGTATATTGATTTTATATCCTGCAAATTTACTGAATTCATTTATTAGTTCCAACAGTTTTTTGGTGGAATTTTTAAGCTTTTCTATATGTACTATCATATCATCTGCAAATAATGACAGTTTTATATATTCCTTTCTGATTTGGATATCTTTTTTTCTTGACTAATTGCTTGGCTAGGACTTCTCATGCTGTGTGGAATAAAATTAGTTAGAGAAGGCATCTTTGTCTTGTCCTCCATCCTAGAGGAAAAGCTTTTAGTTTTACACCACCTGAATATGATGTTAGCTATGGGCCTGTCATATATGGTCTTTATTATGTTGAAATATGCTCCCTCTATAATCACTTTGTTAAAAATTTTTTAATGTAAATGAATGTTGAATTTTGTCAGATGCTTTTTCTGCATTTATTGAGATAACTGTATGATTTTTTTACCTTCATTTTGTTATTATGGTATAGCACATTGATTGACTTCTGGATGTTGCATCCCTGCATGGGGGGAATTTATTCCCTAAAATAAATCCCATTTGATTATATGTGATACTTTTAATATATTGTTAAATATTGTCAGCTAGTAATTTATTGAGGATTATTACATTTGTGTTCATCAGGGATATTGACCTATAATTTCATTTTCTTATAGTGTCCTTGCCTGGTCTTGGTATCAGGATAATATTGGCTTTGTAAAATGAATTTGGAAGTGTATTCATTTCTACTCTTTTGGAACAGTTTGAAAAGTATTGGTATTCTTCTTTAATATTATTTGATAAAATTTACCAGTGAAACCATCTGGTCCTGGACTTCTGTTTGTTGGGGAGATTTTTGATACCAATTCAATCTCCTTAGTAGTAATCAGTCTGTTCAGACTTCCTATTTCTTCCTGATTCATTCTTGGTAAGTTGTAAATTTCTAGAAATTTGTTTCTTTCTTTAGGTTGTGAAATTTATTGGTGTATAGTGATCTATAGTAGTCTCGTTATCCTTTGTATTTATATGGTATCAGTTTTAACATCTCCTTTTTCATTTCTGGTTTTATTCATTTGAGTCCTTTCGCTTTTTTCCTCAGTGAGTTTAGCCAAAGTTTTGTCAATTCATCTTTTCTATTGTCTTTTTACTCTTTATTTTATTTATTTCTGCTCCAATCTTTGTAAATTTCTTCTTGCTACCAATTGTGGGCTTTGTTTTTTCTTTTTCTAGCTACTTGAGGTACAAAGTTAGGTTGTTTGACATTTTTCTTATTTCATAATATAAGCCTTTATTGCTATGAAATTCCCACTTAGAACTGCTCTTGCTGCATCCTGTTAAGTTTTTGTATATTTTGTTTCCATTTTCATTTGTCTTAAGGTATTTATTGATTTCTCTTTTGGTTTCTTCTTTGAGCAGTTGGTTGTTCGTAGCATGTCATTTAATCTCAGCCTATTTGTGGATTATCATTTTTGTTCTTATAATTTCTAATTTTATGCTATTTTGGTTGACATGTTCTGTAAATGTCTGGTAAGTCCATTTAGTTTAATGTGTCATATAAGTCCAGTATTTCCTTATTGATTTTCTGTCTGGATGATTATCCATTGCTAAATATGAGTATTAAAGTTTCCTATTATTAGATTATGTTTTGCCCTTTAGGTCTGTTAATATTTGCTTTATATATTTAGGTGTTCCAATGTTGTATACATAAATATTTACAAATGTTATATCCTCTTGGATTGACCTCTTTATCATTATGTAATGGTCTTCTTTGTCTCTTATTACAGTCTTTGGCTTAAAATCTAATTTGCCTGATAGAAATATAACTACCCCAGCTTCCTTTTGGTTTGAAATGCATGCAATATCTTTTTCCATCCCTTTATTTTTTGTCTGTGTTTTTCCTTAAATCTGAGGTGAGTCTCTTATAGGCAGCACATAGATGTATCTTGAATTTTTTTTTAAAACCATTCAGCCACTCTATATCTTTTGATTATAGAATTTAGCCCACTTACATGGAAGTAATTATTTATAGGTAATTATTTATAGTAAGTAATTATTTATAGTAATTATTTACTTACTGCCATTTTGTTCATTGTTTCTAGCTGTTTTGTAATTCCTCTGTTCCTTTCTTCCCTTGCTTCCTATTCCTTGATGATTTGATAATTTTATGTAACTATATGCTTAGGCTCCTTTTTCTTTATCTTTTTAATATTTACTATAAGTCTTTTTTGCTCTGTGGTTACAAGATGTATATAATACAACTAATTTTGTAAATCTCTGTTAAGTTGATAAGAACTTACCTTGGAATGCATTTTAAAGCTCTTCCCCCTCAGACCACAGCATAAAGATGAGCTAATAAGCTTCTTTCATAGAATGTCTGGGTCACTAAGTTGCTTCTAGGTGTGCCCTGGGAGTGGTGGCCAGTTAAGAACTTTTTCTTCATTTATTACAGTCCTGTGGGATCCTTGAGCAGAAGCCCAGCTGGGCACTAGACCCAGGCACTCTGGAGGGTCCCTGGGTGGAGCCACAAACATAAGGCACCAGATGCATACATGAGCTTCCTTCTAGGAGATACTGGTGAGCTGAAAGAATATTTCTGAAAGAATATTTCTGAAAGAATATTTCTGAAAGAAATATTTCAGCAGGTCCCTAGATATGTGTTAAATTAGAATATTTCTGAAAGAATATTTCAGCAGGTCCCTAGATATGTGTTAAATTAGATGCCTGCCACCCAGGTTGATCCTTTAAGTTAAGCAAATAAGGTCCTTTTATAGAAAGTCTGGGTACTTTTCATTTGGCTGCATCTGCTCTAGGGCCTGGGGCAGGTAAATCTATATGTGTGTACTATTTAAGAACTGTTCTCAGTTCATGGAGTTTTGTGGGTCTTGTGGATGCAAGCTATGTTGGCTTTCAAAGCTAGCTGAGAGCCTCATCTCTCACGAATGTCTTCCCTCATCATTAAAACCTTTTAGTCCTGTAGTGTTTGATCATTTGTTCTCAGATATTCACCCACATTTAAATGTTTATCTCACTTACTTGTAGTGGGGCTGCTCCTTTACAGAAATAAAAGAATTCAAGATGCAAGTAGTTCGCTGGGAAGTTTCATTCCTATAAAGAGTTTTAAGTGAACTTGCTTAGTCTCTTTTGAATCAAGTCCAGACAGACAAAATGTCAGTTTTATTCTTGGCGCCATGATTTCATTCTAAATTAAGCAAATATATATTTAATTGATAAGATGGGTTGATTCTTTTCTACCTTTTTTTTTAAATATTTTATTTATTTATTTGACAGACAGAGATCACAAGTAGGCAGAGAGGCAGATAGGGAGAGAGAGGAGGAAACAGGGAACAGACAGCCCAACATGGGGCTCAATCCCAGGACCCCGGGATCATGACCTGAGCCGAAGGCAGAGGCTTTAACCCACTGAGCCTCCCAGGCGCCCTTGTTTTCTATCTTTAAATATGAGTTATAAACTAGTATTTTAACTGGGTTAATTATATTATCTTTAGGAATCTTTAAGGGTACAGGTCTTAAGAGTACAGGTGTGTGATATGGGCTCCAAATCCTTTGCTCTTCAGGTTGAGCTTGAGGCTTTGAGTTTCCTCTCTGTTGGGGTTGCTATCCTGGGGGGGGGGTCCCTCATTTTTCTGAGGTGTGGGAGTTGCTTGCTAGTTGGGATTTTTGTCTTTTGTTTTGGTTTTGTGTTGTTTTTTGGTTTTTTGGTGGGAGTTGGGGGTAGCTCAGAGGAAATTATTTCCTAGGTAGCTATAGATTTTGTGTGTCCATGAGAGGAGATAGGTTCAGTATCTTTCTACATTGTCATATTGAACCAGAACCCCTTAATTTTCCTTTTCTAATTGTTGCTAGTATGTGGATCTGTAAGTAATTTTAGTATATTGACTTTGTATCCCTTGACCCTACTGAAGTCACTTATTTATTCCAGTAACATTTCTGAAGAGTTCATAAAATTTTCTATATACACACATCATCTCAGTGTGAATAAAGAGTTCTCTTTCTTCTTTTCCAAATTATATGCTTCCATTTGTTTTTCTTGCCTTACTACATTAGCTAAGACCCCCTACCCCCAGTATAATGCTGAAAGAGAAATGGTGAGAATGGATGTCTTTATCTTGTTCCAGATGTTAAAAAAAAAAAAAGCATTCAATCTTTCACAATTAAATATGGTATTATCTCTCAGATTTTCATAGCTGCCTTTTATCTGGTTAAGGAGGTTCCTTTCTAATGCTTATTTACTAAGCGTTCTTCTTTATATGTATATATCATGAACAGATGTTAAATTTTGTCTACATCTATTGAAAGTATTATATGGGGTTTTTTTCCCTTTATTTGGTAAAATGTTGAAGTACATTAATTAATTATTGAACGTTAATCTGATTTTGCAATCCTGGTATAAACCCTATTTTTTCATGATATATTGTCCTTTATATATATTACAAGATTGTAGTTTCTAACATTTTGTTACAGATGTTTGTTTCTATCCGTGAGGGATATTGGTCTGTAATTTTGTTTTCTTGTGATGTGATTGGGTTTTTTGGTATTAGGGCAGTGCTAATTTTGTAACATGAATTGGGAAGTGTTCTGTCCTCCATTTATTTTTTGGAAAAAAATTCTGTAGGATTGATAGTATTTAGTTTTTCAATATAACCCAATATATACTATTTAGAATGTACCAGTGAAGCCATTGGGTTTAGCTTTTTGTGGGAAATTTTCAAGTTACAATTATACTTTATATTTACAAAGGGCTCTTCAGGTGGTCTATTTCTTTTTGAGTCAGTTTTTGTCATTTTTATTCTTCAAAGGGGCAAAATTTTGGCCCTTTCATCTATATGAAGTATTGCTAACTCATGGCTCCTATGTCAAATCCGGCCCATTTTAGGCCAATCTAGTCATTTGCATTTGTGCATGTGTTGTCTATGTTGGCTCTTGCACTGTAATAACAAAGTTGCATAGCCGCAAAGAGATTATCAGAGCAAGAACAGAAAATATGTACTATTTTGGGTAGAGATTTTATTAGGACACCTCTGAAGTCCCTGCTGTTAGGTAGGATTAAAAGGAGGCAACAGCCCAGGGATGCCTGGGTAGCTCAGTTGGTTAAGCATCTGCCTTCAGCTCAGGGATCCAGTTCCACATCAGGCTCCTTGCTCAGTGGGGAGCCTGCTTCTCTCTCTGCCTCTGGCTGCCATTCTGCCTGCTTGTTCTCTCTCTCTGACAAATAAATAAATAAAATCTTAAAAAAAAAAAAAGGAGGAAACACACAAGCAGATTAGTGGTGGATTGTATTTTCCCAGTGTAAGTGGCAGGAATCTGCAGATAGCCTTTCTCATTAATTTTATCCTCCTATACAATGAATAACACCTTCACAAATAAACTGTTTTTCCTATTATAAGGATAGGGTAACCCAGAGGCAGTATGTATGCCATGGTGCCTTGGTGCTTTTTACAGCCTACAGTTTCGGTATGGATAGGAGATATGTGTAACTCTGGTGTTTATCTTATTTTAATGTACGTATCCAGTTGTATTTGGATTTAAGTGATAAGCTTAGTACCAAGAAGTTGGGTGTGCCCCCACAGCATCTAGCTTCTACTGGAACCTACTGACAGGAGACATCTGCCATATAGCACAGTGGCCTAGATGGGACATCAAGAGAAAAATCCAGAGCTTCTCTCTTTGATTTCCATGACTAACAACCCAGATTGCTTCTTATGGAAGCTAGGTTGTTATGGTTTAAGGAGGGGGATTGAATTGAAATGACAGGGAAGATCGCCTGGTTTAGACAAGGGACTAAATGTGCAGTCCTCTGAACAAGACATGAGAGTATGATATGTTAACTATTCTTGAGAAGCTGATGGACAACACAAAGCATATAAAATTTCCCATGCTTTTGTGTGCCAATTCTGGCTCCACTTTTTCTAGATTATTCCCCAATACCAAGGAAGCCACAGTTAGGAGAAATCCTAGTTGTAGAAACTCCTCATGATTTTGAGAGTCTGTAGTTTGCTTTTATCTGAAGAGATAAGGGTTCTTGAATTTTTATTCTGTAGGTTACAGTTAAAATATAATTCTTATTTTTTAATGAAAGAAATACTCTCCTTTTGAAGTTTCCAAAGAAACTTAATAGAATAAAATAGAAATAAAAGCTAGCAATTATTTAGAGGTTGCCATGTGTCAGGCCATGTACAAAGCATTTTGACAACAAATTCTCGTTTAATCTCACACCAACACTAGGATATAGTTAATATTGTTATCCCAATTTTATAGATGAGGAAATTGAAGCAAGAGAGTTAATTAACTTGCCAAAGACAACTGTAAAGCATTGATCTAGTTGGGGCCTGCAGTTGGAGCCCTTGGTGAAAACCAGTGATGGAGTAGAAAGTGCACAGGCCAGAGAATCACAGTGCCTGATTCCAGCAGGGAGTTTGTCACCCAGCTCAGGGGGCTTAACCTCTCCATGTGTCATGTTCTTCTTTAGGGAAAATGCAGATGATCACTATTCATATCCACTCCCAGATGTGCTATGGTAGCACCTGATTTGATATGCATGAAAGTACTTTTGAAGTTCATGGAGATTGTAGTATACCAGCATTGTCACTGGGAATCATATGTGGGCCACTGAAATATTACAACCCTAAAAGAGAACATTTATGATGCTTTCTATATACCAAAGTTCTTCCCTTTAAAAAAAACAAGCAATACTCTGTGACACCATTTCAGCAACATTTTAAACTACAGTATATGCCATATATAGGGATCCTACAGTTTCATAGGTTTTATTGTTTGTTTGTTGTTTGTTTGTTTGTTTTTAGAGTTTCACAGTTTTTAATTCTCTGTCTACCCTGCCTGGACACAAAGGTGAAGCAGTCAAAAAATTAATCCACTGACATTAATTCTTTTTGCTAAAACTTTTTTTCCCCCCTTACCTACTACAGTATAATGCACATAACAGGATCATTCTAGGTGAGCAGCATTTTCCAGAATGGATGCCCCTCAAAGAGGGAGGACCCATGTATAACATTTATTGGAAGGGTTGATTATCAAATAGTAACACCTAACATTTACTAAGTGTTACAATGAGCCGGGCAGTGTTCTAAATGCTGTAGATAAAACAGCGCCATTCTTTTTTTTCCCCAAAGATTTTATTTATTTATCAGATAGGCAGAGAGAGAGAGAGAGACAGAAAGAGAGAGAGAGAGGGAGCAAAAGCAGGGGGAGTGTCATGGAGAGGGAGAAGCAGGCTCCCCACTGAGCAGAGAGCCCGATGCGGAACTCGATCCCAGAACCCTGGGCTCATGACCTGAGCTGAAGGCAGAGGCTTAACTGACTCAGCCACACAGGCATCCCTGAATAGCACTATTCTTCTTCTTTTTTTTTTTTTTAAAGATTTTATTTATTTGACAGATAGAGATCACAGGTAGGCAGAGAGGCAGGCAGAGAGAGAGAGAAGAGGAAGCAGGCTCCCTGCTGAGCAGAGAGCCCGATGCGAGGCTCGATCCCAGGACCTGGGATCATGACCTGAGCCGAAGGCAGCGGCTTAACCCACTGAGCCACCCAAGCGCCCTGAATAGCACTATTCTAACAGAATTTTCTGTTCTAATAGAATAGCCCTTCAAGTGGTTGCAATTATTATCCTCATTTCATAGGTGAAGCAAATTAAGCACATGAAAATTAAGGAAGTTGCTGAAGGTTTATCTGAAGCCAGTGTCCATTCTACCCCTTTATGCATAGGTCTTAGAAACATTGAGTCTGAGATTGCTGTGGGATAAATAACCACTCATTCCCTCAACACACATTTACTGAGTGCCCAAGATTGTCATGCACCATTCTAAGAACTAGAGACGATGTTAATTATTAAGGATTTAAATATGAAAATGATATGATTCCTGTCCTCAAAAACTTTATAGTCCAATGAAGGGGAACATAAGTAAATGGATGATTATTAATACAAGAAGTACTATGATGGAAATATAGCAGATGGCCTAAAAGGGGCAATGAACCTATATTGGTGTCATTGTGCACTGATGTAAAGTTCTCAGACACCAATCTGAGCGGTCCTGAGGGGCTACCTCTGCAAGGGAAAGCAGCTACAGCTAATTCTGCACATAGCTTTTATATTCTTGTTTATCAGAAAAGCAAGGACAGAGGCCTCAGAGCGTGGAAAAGGGGTACAAAGGGATGGCAAATATCTTGAAGCCATAAAGCAGGCCTGCATTCTCCCCTACACATAGGCATGCAGGGAGGCAGTCACGGGATAAGGGATGTTTGTGCTGGCAATCACCAGGTGCAGAAAGGGGGACTGAGGGTTCCATTCTTTCATAGCTCCTAACTTATGCTTTGCTCCTGGGGATCATGGGATCTGCTCAACAGCACGAGAACAGGAATGCTGCTGATATTTTGGCTGCTTCCACAATCACCCCTTAGGGCTTACAATATACTTTCTAAGAATAACTCCACATATTGGTTCATCAGAGAAGGCTGAAAGAACGTATACCCCGTCTGAGCCTTCAAGGAGAAAGAGCAGTTAGCAGGGCAAGGAATGGAAGGGTGTTCCCAGCAGGAAGAGAAACAAGGAAGCCAGAGATGAGAGAGGATAGTGAATGTGCAGGCCAAGCATGTTTGGAATGGGTATATCACAAGGCTGGATCATAGAATCGAGAATGAATAACAGATAATGGTAATAGATGGGACTGGGGAGGCAGGCAGCGGTCAGGTCATAGAGGACATCAAACACCTAACCATAGGCAGTTGGACTACTTCACGTAGGTAAGGGAGAGCCATGCTTAAGGAGGGTTGTGGGAATAGATGCAGGGGAGGCAAATGGAGACTAGAGAGTAAGTTAAAAGATCGCCATGGTAATGGAAGTTAGAAGTGATGAGAGAGTAATCTAATGCAGTGTAAGTGGGAATAGAGCAGAAGAAAGTGTTTTGGATTTCTCAGCATTGGCACTACCGACATTTTGAGCCAGATACTTGTAATGAGGGGCTGTCCCATGCATTATAGGCTGTTTAGCAGCATCTTGACCTCTCCCCACTAGCTACCAGTAGCAGACTCCTCTCCAGTTGTGACAACCAAATGTGTCTGCAGACATTACCAGAGGTCTCCTATGGTCAGAACGACCCCTAGTTGAGATCTACTGGTTTAGACATGCTGGTATTAAAACAAAATCCACTCGACTTGGACGTATGGAGAAAGGGAGACGATCGTCAAGGTTAACTTCAGAGTTCCCACAAAGACAAACTTGGGGAAGGAAGAATAGATTTTATTTTGGACACATTAGAGATACTTGTGGGACTCCTAATGGAGAGGCCCAAGTGGTAGTTGGATGAATGGGCCTGTGCTCAAAGGAGGGGTTTCAGTCTGAGATGCAGATCTGAGAACAACTTACATATAGACGGGAGTAGAGGAGATCTTCTAGGGAGACCTATGGAATGCACAGAGTATGAGGCAGGAAATTTAGAGAGAACCAAGAACAGTTAGGGTGGTAGAAGATTATTAAATCACCATTGTAGGACTGCTTGGGTGGCTCAGTTGGTTAAGCATCTGACTCTTGATATCAGCTCAGGTCTTGTTCTCAGGGTCATGAGTTCAAGCCCCAAACCGGGCTCTAAACTGGTCATGGAGCCTACTTAAAAAATAAACAAACAGGGCGTCTGGGTGGCTCAGTGGGTTAAGCCGCTGCCTTCAGCTCAGGTCATGATCTCAGGGTCCTGGGATCGAGTCCTGCATCGGGCTCTCTGCTCAGCAGGGGCCTGCTTCCCTGTCTCTCTCTCTGCCTGCCTTTCCGTCTACTTGTGGTTTCTCTCTGTCAAATAAATAAATAAAATCTTTAAAAAAAAATAAACAAACAAATCACCATTCTAATTCTCTGAGATGAAAGGGAAAATGAAAGAGAGCCAAGTAGCACTATATCCTTTTAAATGAGTAACAAAGATTGTGATATTCTCTATGACTCAAGTGGAAGCTAAAACTGAACAAAACGTAGAGGAGGGGATAAGGAAAATTTGCATGAGATGTTTCATTTTCCTGTTACACAGTCTTAAATGCATCATTTGCTGAATTTATTCTCTCTCTGTGCATTCAGTGCAAACCTAAAACAAACAAACCAAACCAAACCCAAAGACCCTTAAAGAGCTTCATAGTTCTGTTACAGTGAATGAATACCTAGAAACGCAGAGCTGAATTGAAAAACCAGTCATGCACTTATTAGCAGTGTTGTTTCACTACCTTGTCATCAATGTTCGAAAACAGCAGTGCGATGGAAATCTCAGGGGAAATACAGAAGCTTTACATACAGATGTATTCTTCAGCTTCTGATAAGGTTCTACAGTGATAATTCTTGGAGAAAATAAAATGTCATAAAGCAATGGACAAAAATGGCTTATGAGATACAAGGCAAATCCAGTAACAGGAAATAGCCTCACTTTTGGCAGGAAGGTCAGATAAGTGGAAAGATAATTTCCTGCAGGTGACAAGATTTCTATCGTGTCACAAAGCTAATTGCCTACAGTGCCAATTACAGAGAAGAGCCTTAGACTGGGGTAGTATCTACTTGTCAGGAACTCAGTGCTGAGAAGAAGGCCAGCTGCTTTGGGTAAATAAGTGATTACCTGACCGTAAATTAGACACCCTTGCGAGAAACACTAACTCTTTGAGGCAACCATGTGTCTGGGAGACCCTCTCCCCAGTAATGCTGTGCATCTTCCACAGGGCCTGACAACCAAATGGGCAAACCCTTTCAAAATGAAACCCTCACACCCTGCAGTTCTGTCTGTGTGTTGAAAGGGATGCAAACCAAATGAAGTTCTTAAAATAATTTCCCCATCTTACTCATTTGTCAGAGGAGATATTTGCCATTTTTCTTTGGATTGCCCAATTTCTACAGGGAGCCCTGTCTTTCCAGTTCCAGCCCCGCCCGCCTCTCCATCAGCCTTCTCTCTCCCTCCCTTTGCCAACATTGGGAAAGAAGTTAACAAATGGATCTAATTACCACGGTGGTTTGAGGCTTCTCAATTTTTTTTTTCCTTCCAGCTGTAAAGATGTCCTCAGACTGAACTTCACATTCAGAGCTGCTGTCAAACTCTCACTTTAATGGGCACTTAAATTTAATGTCAAGCTGATGCCTGTGGAAGACCTTGATTAAATTTGCAAACAGTAGACTCTAACCAAGCCAGAACTTTAGAGTTGTCTCATTTTGACTTTCAAGCTTAAATCCCAGAAGTTTTCTTTTCTTTGCAAAGAATTACAGAAGTTTGCTTGCAAAGACGCTGGGTATCAGTAAGACAGCAAAGTGTAACAAACAAAACACTCTGAATGCTTTTAGAGAAAGAAGAAATCCCCCAGCTTATTAAAATTCTATATGAATTAAAGATTTTTTCCCATTGTTTTATTTTGCTCCCTCTCATTCAAAATCTATAACTGTTCACTTTTATGACTCTATAATATTATAAGCAGTCCTAAAAAGTTTATTTAAAATCTTCCTAGTGTTCTTTTACGCACATTGCAATTTAGAGTTTTGTACTGTATGGGCACAGTGAGAAACATTATGAGGAAACAACATGAAAGAAATATGATAGAATCTCCACTAACAATGTCATCGTTTCAACCAGATACAAATTTCCAGCCTGTCTCTTTCTTCTGTTTCTTTTTTTGTCTCTGATAATCATAGAGCCTCTCCTCCCTCCTCCTTGAAGAGGTAATGAAAAAGACTAGAAGTTAAAAGAGCTGGAAGACTTGTATCCTTTTTCATTGGCTACTCTTTTGAAAAGAGGCTGCTGGCTTTGATTTTTCTTTGGGGTTCTTCCTGCATCATCCAATTCAAACAGGTCTTCTTTCAAAGAAAACAAATCAAAATTGTCAAGACCTGTGAAGCATGAAAAATAAATTGCTTTTCCCAACTCCAAAAAGCACCAGAAAGGCATTAATTTCTATCTTCTTATATAAACCTCTAACCCCTCTCTTCTAATCTATAGACTTCACAAAATATTTATATATTCTTCTGTATAATACATAACAGAGAGATCAAACCTTATTACAAAGAAATTGAATTTGTAATACAACTAA
The DNA here is from genome assembly GCF_009829155.1 of Mustela erminea. Lineage (NCBI taxonomy): Eukaryota > Metazoa > Chordata > Mammalia > Carnivora > Mustelidae > Mustela > Mustela erminea. The sequence goes on along the minus strand of NC_045617.1, from coordinate 103,587,722 downwards.
TATTTAAACTAGTGTTATTCTGGAATTTGACTAGACATATATAAAACATTCAAGTAGGATGACAAATCCTTGGGGCTGCCAATATAAATAAATAGTCAACCAGGACACATCTACTGTGTGTTAATGGCTCTTTTTACCTAGTGGGAGCACAGGCTTCATAAAAGAAGGAGAACATGAGGCAGTAGAAAAAGATAGTCTTGCAAAATGTTACCAGTTAAGGGGCGCCTGGGTGGCTCAGTGGGTTAATCCTCTGCCTTCCGCTCAGGTCATGATCTCAGGGTCCTGGGATCCAGCCCCACATCGGGCTCTCTGCTCGGCAGGGGGCCTTCTTCCTCCTCTCTGCCTCCTCTCTGCCTGTGTCTCTGCCTACTTGTGATCTCTGTCTGTAAAAAAAATAATAATAATAACAAATGTTACCAGTTAAGAAATATCTCGTCATAAGATTTCTCATTGAACTACAGCAATGAGACCGTTTCTAATATTTCTGTTGTATTTTTTTCTTTTTCCTTTTTTCTTTCTTTCTTTCTTTCTTCTTTAATACAACAGAGACCTACAATCTATGCTTGGCTTTCTAAAGCTGACTTAATTCTGTGGTTAAAGCAGCTCCATGTAGTACTTATTCTTACCATTAAAAAAAAAAAAAGACTTGTTTTGCAGTTCATGGATAAAGTGGTAGGCAGTCATCGGATTCCTGTTGAGAATTATAGATAGTAAAAGGAATGGCGGATGGTTTCAGAAGGGAGAGATTTATAGAGGTAATTTGTAGTGGAATAATACTATTTTCTGAACTTGGTAATCATAATTCACAAAGACAGGTAAAGGTTCAGATAGTATCTCATTTAATGAGATGTTACTAATATTCCAAGAAATCTTTGCTCAGCAGCTTAAAAGAAAAGCTCAATCAGCTGAACATTTTTAGGTTCTGGTGATCGGCTGCTGTTTAAAACCCTTTCATATTGCCATAGCTTTTCACAGAATTTAAAATGTGCTTCTAACAGTGCAGTTTTCTGAATACAAGGTCCTCTTTTCAATTTAGTCAGTATCTGGTCTGATTCAATAGGATAAGGGGAAAGTATCTCTCTTCACCAGGAAGAGAAAACTGAAATAAAATAGTATTTTATATAATCCAAGGTAATAGGTGAGGAATGGTTACATTTCAAACTGGGCTTCCCTTTTAAGAGCCCCAAACCCTCTGGGTAAGTGAGTGGAGACCACAGAGGGACAATAAGTTAGTTAGCTAAGGGCCTCTACAGGACCCCGCTCCAAGTGCATTGAGTGCACTACGGGCTAGCCAAAGGAAGGCAAGGCGAACAGGGCATTGCTGTAGATGTCTGTGATCAGCCACAATGTTTACTATAGCCCATTGCTGGCACCGAAAGGAGGGGGTTATGAATATTCATTACTGAAGTTAATGAATTTACCAAACCTATTTGGCAATTCGTAACAATCACAGAAGCAGTAAGGTAAGGAAGCTGGAGGGTGGAATTGAGAAATAATTCAGACCTTCCTTAAAACCTGCTTGCTGTAGTAATTGTCTGTTCTTCTGAACCTGTGCCCAGAGTGAGTGGAAAATCATAGAGATAAGGACTACCACCAGTTTTCATAACAAAACATTTCTTTTCAATAATGATATAACTGACTATACAAATTCTGATTCTCTTCATTCCCAATCACAGTTCATTTCAGTGGTTTGCTGTCACTCAGACAGGCAAAGGTTCTCTTTGCTGATGTGGAGTAACCACAAATGGCCAATTCAAGGAAAAAAGAAGGAAGAAAACTAGTTTAAATTGGTGCTGGGCAGTATGTTGGATATTCTAAAATACCTTTAAAAACTGAGATAGTGGGCACCTGGGTGGCTCAGTGGGTCAATCCGCTGCCTTCGGCTCAGGTCATGATCTCAGGGTCCTGGGATCAAGTCCCGCATCGGGCTCTCTGCTCAGTGGGGAGCCTGCTTCCTCCTCTCTCTGCCTGCCTCTCTGCCTACTTGTGATCTCTCTGTCAAATAAATAAATAAAATCTTTTAAATAAATAAATAAATAAAAACTGAGCTAGTGTCTGATTTGTTAGGCTACTATGACACTTTTTTATTTTCTTAACTGAAATATAGTTGACATAAAATATTATTTTCAGATGTACAACATAGTGAGTGATTCAACAATTCTATACATTACTCAGTGCTGACCACAATAAGTGTGGTTGCCATCTGTCACGATACTAATTTATTACAATATTATTGACTGTATCTCCTATGCTGTACTTTTTATTCCTATGATTTATTTTATAACTGGAAGTTTGTACCTCATAATCCCCTTTACATACTTCACCCATCCCCCTCCTAGCTCCCCTCCAGGAAACACCAGTTTTTTTCTTTATATTTAAGAGTCTATTTTTGGTTTTTGTTCATTTTTGGTTTTTTAGATCACATATAAGTGATCTATGGTATTTGTTTCTGTCTCAATTATCTTACTTAGGATGATATTCTCTAGGACCATCCATGTTGTTGCAAATGACTTTTTTATGGTTGAATAATGTTCCATTGACTAAATATATACGTTACATCCTCTTTATTCAACTATCAGACAGAGGTTGCTTCTGTATCTCGGCCATTGTAAATAATGTTACAATAAACATAAGGGTGCGTGAAACCTTTCGAATTTGCACTGGTTTTTTGTTTTCTTGGATAAACACCCAGAAATGAAATTACTGAGTCATAGTATTTCCTTTTGAGGAACCTCCATACTGTTTTGCCGTAGTGGCTATACCAATTTGCATGCCACCAACAGTGCATAAGTGTTCTTTTTTCTCTACATCTTCACCAACATTTTTATTTCTTGTCTTTTCTAAATACTAGCTATTTTGACTGGTTTGAGGTAATATCTCATTATGGTTTTGATTTGCATTTCCCTCATGATTACTAATGTTGAGCATCTTTTCATATGTCACTGGTCATCTCTATATCTACTTTGGAAAAATACCAATTGTGGCCCTCTGCCAATTTTTAAATCAGATATTATCTTTGTGTGTGTGTGTGTGTGTGTGTGTGTGTGTGTGTGTGTGTTTTGCTATATGAATTTTATATATATTTTGTATATTAGCCTCTTACTGAACATGTCATCAGTGAGTATCTTTTCCCATTCAGTAGGTTACCTTTTGGTTTGTTGATGGTTTCCTTTACCATGAAAAAAAAAAACTTTTTAATTTGATGTAGTCCCAATAGTTTATTTTTGCTTTTGTTTCCCTTGCTTGAGGCGACACATCAAGAAAGATATTGTTGACACCAATGTCCAAGAGATTACAGCATAAGTTTTTGTTTAGAATTTTTATAGTTTTGTATCTCACATTTAGGTCTTTAATCTATTTTGAGTTTATTTTTGTGTAAGGTGTAAAAAATGTGGCCCACTTCCATTCTTTTGCATTTAGTTGTACAATTTTCCCAACATCATTTACTGAAGACATTGTCTTTTCACCATTACCTATTCTTGCCTCCTTTGTCATAGATTAACTGACGATATGTGTGAGTTTATTTTGGGGCCTTCTGTTCTATTGATCTATGGGTGTGTTTTTGTGCCAGTACATAATGTTTTGATTACTTGAGCTTTGTAGTATAGTTTGAAATCTGGGATGTGATACCTCCATCTTTGTCACTCTTTGTCAAGATTGCTTTGGCTATTTGGGGTGTTTTGTAGTTCCATGCAAATTGTAGGATCATTTGCTCTAGTTCTATAGAAAAATATGATTGGTATTTGTACCAAATCTATAGATTGCTTTGGGTACTGTAGACATTTTAACAATATTAATTCTTTCCATTCATGAGCATGGTATATCTTTCTATTTATTTATGCCATCTTCAATTTGGTTCATCATTGTCTCATAGTTTTCAGAGTATAGTTTTTTCACCTCCTGGTTAAATTTATACCTAGGTATTTTCTACTCTCTGATGTACTTGAAAATGGGATTATTTTCTTAAGTTTTCTTTCTGCTTCTTCATTATTAGTGTATATAAAGACAACCAATTTCTGTGTATTGATTTTGTGTCCTGCAGCTTTACTGAATTCATTTATTACTTGTAATAGTTTTCATAGAGTCTTTACCATTTTCTATATACAGTATCATGTCATTTACAAATACTGACAGTTTTAATTCTTCCTTCCTAATTTGGATGCTTTTTGGTGTGTGTGTGTGTGTGTGTGTGTGTGTGTGCGCACGCACCTGTGAAATTTCTTTTTCTTTTTTTTTTAATTTATTTTTTATTTATTTTCAGCATAACAGTATTCATTATTTTTGCACCACATCCAGTGCTCCCTCCATGCAATCTGTGCCCTCTATAATACTCACCACCTGGTACACCGACCTCCCACCCCCCGCCCCTTCAAAATCCTCAGATTGTTTTTCAGAGTCCATAGTCTCTTATGGTTCACCTCCCCTTCCAATTTCCCCCAACTCCCTTCTCCTCTCTATTTCCCCATGTCCTCCATGCTATTTGTGATGCTCCACAAATAAGTGAAACCATATGATAATTGACTCTCTCTGCTTGACTTATTTCACTCAGCATAATCTCTTCTAGTCCCGTCCATGTTGCTACAAAAGTTGAGTATTCATCCTTTCTGATGGAGGCATCATACTCCATAGTGTATATGGACCACATCTTCCTTATCCATTCATCTGTTGAAGGGCATCTTGGTTCTTTCCACAGTTTGGCGACCATGACCATTGCTGCTATAAACATTGGGGTACAGATGGCCCTTCTTTTCAGTACATCTGTATCTTTGGGGTAAATACCCAGTAGTGCAATTGCAGGGTCATAGGGAAGTTCTATTTTTAATTTCTTGAGGAATCTCCACGCTGTTCTCCAAAGAGGCTGCACAAACTTGCACTCCCACCAACAGTGGAAGACATTTCTCCACATCCCCTCCAACACATGTTGTTTCCTGTCTTGCTAATTTTGGCCATTCTAACTGGTGTAAGGTGATATCTCAATGTGGTTTTAATTTGAATCTCCCTGATGGCTAGTGATGATGAACATTTTTTTGTGTGTCTGATAGCCATTTGTATGTCTTCATTGGAGAAGTGTCTGTTCATATCTTCTGCCCATTTTTTGATATGATTGTCTGTTTTGTGTGTGTTGAGTTTGAGAAGTTCTTTATAGATCCTGGATATCAACCTTTTGTCTGTACTGTCACTGCAAATATCTTCTCCCATTCCGTGGGTTGCCTCTTTGTTTTCTTGACTATGCTTTTATTTCTTTTTCTTGCCTGACTGCTATGGTTATGGCTTCCAATATTATGTTGAATAAAAATGGTGAGAGTGGATATCCATGTCTTTTTCCTAATCTCAGAGTGAAGACTTTAAGATTTTCAACATTGAGTATAATGTTCCCTGTGGGTTTTTCATACACGACCATAATTATGTTGAGGTATGTTCCCTCTAAACCCACTTAGTTGAGAGCTTCTTTAATCATGAATGGATATTGAATTCTGTCAAGTGCTTTCTGCATCTTTTAAGATGGTCATGATATTTATCCTTCATTTTGCTAATGTAGTGTATCATGTTGATTGAATTCCAGATACTAAGTCACCCCTGCATTCTTCGAAAAAAAATCCCATTCGATTGTGGTAAGTGATCCCTAATGTATTGTCAAATTTGGTATATTAATATTTTGTTGAAGATTTTTGTATCTATATTCATCAGGGATATTGACCAGTAGTTTTCTTATTTTGTAGTATCTTTATCTGGTTTGGGGATCAGAGTAATGCTGGCCTCATAGAATGAATTTGGAAACTTTCCTTCTTCTATAATTTGGAACAGTTTGAGAAGGATGGATATCAACTCTTCTTTAAATTTTTGGTAGCATTCACTTAGGAAGTCATCTGGTCCTGGACTTTGTTTCTTGGGACTTTCTAAATTACTAATTTAATTTCTTTACTAGTATTTGGTCTGTACGGGTTTTCTACTTTTTGGATTCAGTCTCAGAAGATTATGTGTTTCTAGGAATTGATCCATTTCATCTAGGTTGTTCAATTTCTTGGCATATAATTTTTTGTAGTAGTGTTTTGTAATCCTTTGTATTTCTGGGGTGTCTGTTGTATCTTCTCATTCATTTCAGATTTTATTCTTTTGAGTCTTCTTTTTTTCTTGATGAGTCTGGCGAAAGATTTATCAATTTTGTTTTTCTCCTCAGAGAACCACTTCTTAGTTTTATTGATCTTTTCTTTTAGTTTTTTTTTTATCTCTATTTTATTTATTTTTACCCTGACCTTTATTATATCCTTTCTTCTACTAACTTTGGGTTTTGTTTGTTCTTTTTCTAGTTCCTTTGGATGTAAGGTTAGATTGTTTGCTGAGCTTTTTCCTGTTTCTTGAGGTAGGCCTGTACTGTTATAAACATCCTCCTTAGAAATGCTTTTCCTGTGTCCCAAAGATTTTGTACCATTGTATTTCTATTTTCATTTGTCTCTAGGTATTTTCTTATTTCCTTTTTTATTTCTTTGTTCAACCATTGGATATTTAGTATCATTAGCATGTTGTTTACACTTCCTATGTTGTTACTTTTCCAGATTATTTTTCTTATAATTGATTTCTACTTTCATGTTGTTGGGTTCCAAAAATATATGATTTTGATCTTGAATTTATTGAGACCAGCTTCATGGCTTACTATGTGATCTGTCCTAAAGAATGTTCTGTGAAATGTTCTGAAAAAAAAAAAAAAAAGTGTATTCTACTGTTTGGGGATAGAATGTTCTGTATATATCTGTTAAGTCCACCTGGTCTAATGTGTCACTCAGAGGCACTACTTCATATTGATATTATGTCTATTTTGTCTGATATAAGTATTACTACTCCAACTTTTTTCTCTTTCCACTTGCATGGAGTATCTTTTTCCATCCCCTCACTTGCAGTTTTTATGTGTCTTTAAGTCTGAAGTGAGCCTCTTGTAGGCAATATATAAACGGGTCTTGTTTTGCATTCAGATAGTTGCCCTATGTCTTTGGGTTGGAACATTTAGATAATTTATATTTAAAATAAATGTTAATAGGTATGTATTGTCATTTGTTCATTGTTTTCTGCTTGTTTTTATAGTCTCTTGTTCCTTTCTACTTTTCTTACTTTTCCCCATTGTGATTGATGACTTTATCAGTGTTGTGCTTGGATCTTTTTCTCTTTATTATGTATCTCCTGTAGGGTTTGATTTGTGGTTTACCATGAGGTTCATATATGGCATTTTTTTTAAGTATATAGCAGTCTTTATTAAGTTGATGGTCACTGACGTTTAAACACATTTAAAAAGCACTACATTTTTACTCCCTACCTCTGTGTTTTAATTATACAATATCATATTTACATCTTTCATTTTGTGAATACTTTGACTTTTGTTTCTATATAATTGATTTTAGTACTTTGTCTTTTAACTTCTTATTAGCTTTATAGGTGGCTGATCTACCATCTTTACTGAATGTTTGATTTTAACTGGAAAAGTTTTCGTAACTTGATAGAACCTTTTCTTGATGCTTAAAGAAGTCCCTGTAACAGTACTTGTAAGGCTGAGTTAATGGTGACAAACTCCTTTAACTTCTGTCTGGGAGATTCTTTATTTTTCCTTTAATTATAAATGATAATGTTGCTTGGTAAAATATTCTTGGGTAGGGTTTTCTCTCCAACCCCTCCCACCCCTGCACCCCTTAGCACTTTCAATATATCATTCCACTCCCTTCTGGCCTGCAAAGTTTCTGCTGAAAAGTCAGCTAATAGCTTTATGATTTCCCCTTGTACATAACTAATTGCTTCTCTCTTGCTGCTTTCAAGATTCTCTCTTTAATGTCAACATCTCAATTGTTATGCATCTTAGTGTGGACCTGCTTGGGCTCATGTTGTTAGAGGCTCTTTGTGATTCCTGGACCTGATGTCTGTGTCCTTCCACAGATTAGGGAAGTTTTCTGCTATTATTTCTTCTAGTTTTCTGTTCTTTTCTCTTCTTTTAGGAACTCTTATAATGTAATTCTTAGCATGCTTGATGTTGTCCCAGAGATCCTTTGCTTTAACTTCATTCTTTTTTCTTTCTCTACTTCCTGTTGCGCTTGAGTGCTTTTCAATACCCTGTAATTCAGATCACTGATCTGTTCTAAATCCTCTAATCTGCTGTTGATTTCTTCTTGTACTTTTCATTTCAGTTTTCTATTCTTCTACTCTGATTTCTTTTATATTTTCTATCTCTTTGTTGATGTTCTCACTGAGTTCATTTACTCTTCTCTCAAGTTTAGAGAGCATTTGTATAACAATTCTTTCAAACTGTTTTTGCTTTTTTAAAATTTTTATTTATTTATTTGTCAGGGAGAGAGAGCACAAGTAGGGAAGCAGCAGGCAAAGGGAGAAGCAGGCTTCCCACTGAGCAAGGAGCCCAATGCAGGAATTGATCCCAGGACCCTGGGATCATGACCTGAGCTGAAGGCAGATGCTTAACCAACTGTGCAACCCAGGCATACCTCAAACGCTTTTCTTGAAATTGAAGAGTAGTTGGCATACAATGTTACATTAGTTTCAGTTGTATAACATAGTGATTCAATATCTCATTATGCTATCCTCACCACAAGCATAGCCATCATCTGTCTCTATACAAAGCTATTACAATACCATTGGCTTTATTCCCTATGATATACCTTTTAGCCTCCTGATTTATTCATTCCATACAAGGAAGCCTATTGCCTCCCACTTCCCTTTACTCATTTTACTGACTCCACCAGCACCCTCCTCTCTGGAAACCATCAGTTTGTTCTCTATCTTTATAGATTTGTTTCTGCTTTTTGTTTGTTTACTCATTTTATTTTTTTGATTTCACATATGAGTGAAACCATATGGTATTTGTCTTTCTGTGGCTTATTTTACCTAGTTTAATACTCTCTAGGTCCATCCATCTTGTTGCAGATGGCAAGATCTCATTCTTTTTTAATGGCTGAGAAGTACCCCATTGTGTGTGCAGGTGTGTGTGTGTGTCACTTCTTCTGTATCCATTCATCTATCAGTGGACATGGGTTGTTTTCATATTTTGGCTATTAAAAATAATGCTACAATAAACATAGGGTTGCATATATATTTTCAAATTAGTGTTTTGTATTCTTTGGGTAAATACACACCAGTGGAATTAGCAGATCATAGAGTATTTCTTTCTTTCTTTCTTTTTAGGACACGCCATACTGTTTTCCAAAGTGATTGCACCAATTACATTCCCACCAAGAATACATTACACAAGGGTTCCCTTTATTCCACATCTTTGCCAATACCTATCTCTTGTATTTTTGATTCTAGCCATTCTGGCAAGTGTAAAGTAATATCTCATTGTGGTTTTGATTTGCATTTCCTCAATGATTACTGATGCTGAACATCTTTTCATGTGTCTGTAGGCTATTAGTATATCTTCTTTGGAAAAATGTTTATTCACTTCCTCTGGTGATTTTTAAATTGGGTTATTTGGGGCTTTTTGAGTGTTGAGTTGTATAAGTACTTTATGTATTTTGGATATTAACTCCTTATTCAGTAGTTTCCCTCTTTGTTTTGTTCATGTTTCCTTTTTCTGTGCAAAGCCTTTTATTTTTCTGTAGTCCCAATAGTTTGTTTTTGCTTTTGATTGCTTTGCCTGAAGAGATATATCTAGACAAATGTTGATAAGGTCATGTCATAAAAATTACTGCCTATATTTTCTTCTGGAACGCATATGGCTTGACGTTTCTTATTTATGTCTTTATTCCATCTTAAGCTTCTTTTGTGTGTATGGTATAAGAAAGCAGTCCTGTTTCATTATTTTGTACTTAGTTGGACAGTTTTCCCAGCACCATTTATTAAAGTGACTGTCTTTTCTTCATTGTATATTCTTGCATTTGTCATAGATTAATTGATTTTATGTTTTTGTGGGTTTATTTCTGAGCTCTTTATTTTATTCCATTGATAAATTTGTCTACTTCTGTGCCAGTACCATACTGTATTGATAATTATAACTTTGTAGTAGATCTTGAAAACTGGAATTGTGATATCTCCAGCTTCGTCCTTTTTTCTCAAGATTGCTTTGGCTATCTGAAATCTTTTGTGCTATGTAAATTTTAGCAGTATTCTAGTTCTGTGAAAAATGATGTTGGTATTTTGATAGGGATTACACTAATGGTCTAATGAGTCATTTAAATATTGACTGGGGCCCCTGGGTGGCTCAGTTGATTAAGCATCTCATTCTGGATCTCATCTCAGGTCTTAATCTTGGGGTTGTAAGTTCAAGCCAAGATTGGGCTCCACGCTGGATGCAGAGCCTACTAAAACAAACAAATAAAGACTGTTTGATTATTAATCTTCTGCTATTGTGTTGCTAAAGTCCTCTATTATATTTCTCCCTTATGTCTGATAACATTTGCTTTAAGTATTTAGGTATTCCAATCCTGAGTGCACAGATATTTATAATTGTTATGTCTTTGTGTTGGATTGATGTCTGTATCATTATGTCATGCCTTTCTTTGTCTCTAGTTATAGTCTTTGTTTTAAAGTCTATTTTGTCTGATATAAATATTGCTACTCCAGCTTTTTTTTCAATTTTCACCAGTATCTTTTTCCATCCCTTCACCTGCAGTCTTTATGAGTCTTTAAGCCTGAATTGAGTCTCTTATAGGCAGCATAGAGACAGGTCCTGGTTTTTTGGTTGGTTGTTTTTTGGTTTTTAATCCATTCTGTCAAGACTCTACTTTCAGGGATCATTTCTTTTTCTTTTTCTTTTTTTTTTTTTTTTTTAAGATTTTATTTATTTATTTGACAGAGAGAGATCACAAGTAGGCAGAGAGGCAGGCAGAGAGAGAGAGGAGGAAGCAGGCTCCCCGGTGAGCAGAGAGCCCGATGCGGGACTCGATCCCAGGACCCTGAGATCATGACCTGAGCCGAAGGCAGCGGCTTAACCCACTGAGCCACCCAGGCACCCAGGGATCATTTCTATAGTTTGTTAATCCATTCTGTCACCCTATGTCTAAAAGGAGCATTTAGGCGTTTTACATTTAAAGTAGTTATTGGTAGGTATGGCAGGTGTTACTGATCAATATTTTCATTTGGTTAATTGTTTTCTGGTTGCTTTTGTAGTTCTATGTTCCTTTCTTCTTTGCTTGTTCTTTTTTCTTGTAATCGATTAATTTCTGTAATGTTATGCTTGGTTTTAATTTCAATTTTTTGTGTATTTTAGAGTTTCAGTTTGCTGTTAACATGAGGTTCATACATAACATCCTGAGTATATAGCAATCTATATTAATTGATGTTTGCTTAAATCTAAATACAGTCTATAGAACTTTTTTACTCCCCTCCCATGCTCTTTGTATATGTTGTCATATTTTGCATGTTTTTTCCATAATTTTCTTCTCTATGGCCTTTTCTTTTTCACTTAAACTTTTTCTAACCTTTCTGTTAAAAATTTATTTATACAGTGATAGAAAATGAGAATATTGTAGTAAATACACTGAAGTCACTGCCCTTTATTGAAATACACACAAATTCACAAAACAAAATTCTCCTAGTATAGTCTGGTGTGATTTTCACCAGGGTGATAGTCATTATTATGATTACATATTTGTACGTGTGCATTCTTTCTTATTTTATTTATTTTTAAGATTTTATTTTACTTATTTGAGAGAGAATGAGAGAGAGAAAGAGAGAACACTAGACAGGGGAGGGTTAGAGGGAGAAGCAGACTCTCCGCTGAGCAGGGATCCTGATGTGGGACTCAATCCCAGGATCCAGGATCATGACCTAAACCAAAGGCAGTCAGTTAACCAACTGAGCCATCCAGGTGCCCTCTTTTTTTCTTTTAAAGAAATGTTAGGCCAGATTAAAATAAACATTGTTTTATGCATTTATATACAGATGGGCATCCTGAAAATTTTGCTAATTTACTTTCTTACTCTGCCATGCAGAAGAATGTCCAACCAAACACTTCATAATTTTATATGTTGGTATTAGGATAGGCCATATTATTAAATGCTTTTGCCTTAGCACAAAGCCTCTAGCATGGCCCCCAGTGATTCCCCTCCTGGTATTCAGGCAGTTGGATAATCCCCTCCTCTTGAATGTGTTGTGATCCTAGTGACCCAGTTCTCCAGCTGATACCTTAATTTCAGCCCTGTGAGTTACCCTGAGCAAGATGACCAAAATAAGTACAATCATATTCCACACCCAAAAGAAGCTATGAAATAATAAATGCTTATTTTAGGGTCCAAATGTTTGGTAATTTTTAATACAATAGTACATAAACAATACACTGGACAAAAACCTCAAAAACATTTTTTTGAAGTATAATTGATAGATAACATTGTATTAGTTTTAGGTATGCAGCCTTATGATTTCATATTTGTATATATTGCAAAGTAACCACAACATGTCTAGTTAACATCCTTCACCATATATATTTATAAATTTTCTTGTGATGAGAACTTTTAAGTTCTACTCTCTCAGCAACTTTCAAATATGCAGTACACTCTTATTAACTGTAATCACCATACTATTCATTACTTCTTTGTGATTTATTCTATAACTGGAAGTTTGTACCTTTTGACCCCTTTCACCCATAAGTTTAGCCCAGAAAATTTTAAAATTATTTTTAGATTTATTTTAAAAGTTTAACACATGCATATTTCTACTTCATGAATTTTTTTAAATTGTTTTAAATTTCAACTCCAGTATAGTTAACATACAGTGTTATATTAGATTCAGGTGTACAATAGAGGGATTCAACAATTCTATACATTACTCAGTGTTCATTGTGATAAATATACTCTTTAATCCCCATCACCTATTTCACCCACCCACCCACTGCCCCCCTTCTCTCTGATAGCTATCAATTTGTTTTTAGAATTAAGAGTCTGTTTCTCGGTTTGTCTTCCCTCCTCTTTTTTCTTTATCCATTCATCTATTGGTGGACACTTGGGCTGCTTCCATAATTTGGCTGTTGTAAATAATGCTGCAATAAACATAGGAGTGCATGCATCCCTTTGAATTAGTGCTTTTGTATTTTGTGGGCAAATACCTAGTGGTGCAATTCCTGGATTGTAGGGTAGCCCTATTTTTAATTTTTGAATGATTTCCATGTTGTTTTCCACACTGGCTGCGCTAGTTTTATTCCCACTAATAGTACAAGAGGGTTCCTTTTTATGGAAAAAGGAACTTTCGTTTTTGATGTTATTCCTTCTAACAGGTATCTCATTATAGTTTTGATTTGTATTTCTTGATGATGAGTAATGTTGAGCACTTTATCATGTGTCTGTTGGTTACCTGTGTGTCTTTTCAAAGAAATGTCTGTTCATGTCTTTTGCCCACTTTTAATAGGATTATTTGGTTTCTGGGTGTTGAGTTGTATCAGTGTTTTGTTTTGTTTTGTTTTTTAATATTTTGGGTACTAATCCTTTATCAGATATACCATTTGCAAATATCACCTCCACTCAGTAGGTTGCATTTTAGTTCCATTGTTTCCTTTGCTGTGCAGAAGCTTTTTGATGTAACCCTAATGATTTATTTTTCCTTTTGTTTTCCTTGCCTCAGGAGACATATCTAGAAATATGTTACTATAGCTGATGTCAGATTACTGCCTGTGCTCTCTTCTGGCAGTTTTATGGTTTCAGGTCTTGCATTTAGGTCTTTAATCCATTTTGAGTTTATTTTTGTGTATGGTCAAAGAAAGTGATTCAGTTTCATTCTTTTGCATGTGGCTGTCCAGTTGTCTTTTGTTACAGTCTTTGTTTTAAAGTCTATTTTGTTCAATATATAAATTGTTACTTTGGGTTTCTTTTGACAACCATCTGCATAATAAATGTATTTCCATCCTCTCGCTTTCAGTCTGCAATGAATCTCTTATAGGCAGCATATAGATGGGTCTTTTTATTTTTTTATCGACTGTGTCACCCTATGTTTTGATAGGAACACTTAGTCCATTTACATTCAAGGTAATTATTTATTTGTATTTATTGCCATTTTGTTACTTGTTTTGTGGTTACTTTTGCAGTTTTTTCCCCCTGATTCTTTCTTCTCTTGCTCTCGTTCATGGTTTGTTGGCCTTCTTTAGTCATATACTTGGATTCCCTTCTCTCTATTCTTTGTTTTCTATTTCGGTTTTTAATTTGTGGTTACCATATAACATCTTTTGCATATAGCAGTCTATATTAAGTTGATGATTGCTTACATATGAACCTATTCTTTACTCCTTTCCTCCCACATTTTAGAAATATGGTTTCATATTTTTACATCCATTTGTGAATCCCTTAACTGATTTTTTTATAGATTTACTTATTTTTACAACTTTTATGCCTCCAACTTTTATGTTCTCACATATGGTCTTTCCTTCCCACTCAAAGAGGGCCCTGTAATGTTTCTTATAGGTCTGGTTTAGGGGTCATGAACTTTATTTTTTTGTTTATCTGAGAAATTTATCAACTCTCCTTCTATTATGAATGATAGTCTTGCTGGGTAGAATATTTTTGGCTGCAGATTTTTCCCTTTCAGAACTTTAAATATATCATGCCTCTACCTTCTTTCTGGCCTGCAAAGTTTCTGCTGAAAAATTCATTGAGAGCCTTAAGGGGGTTCCCTTGTATGTCCCTTGTTTTTCTCTTTCTGCTTAAAAATTTTTTTTATCACTACTTTTTGCCCTTTTAATTATTGTATATCTTGGTGTGAATCCCCTTGGGTTGATTTTTGTGGAGGGATCTCTGTACCTCCTGGATCTAGATATGTTTCTATTGATTCAGGGAGCTTTCAGCTATTATTTTGTCAAATAAATTTTCTGCCTTTATATCTCTCTCCTCCTCTTGGGATCCCTCTAATGCAAATGTAATTACTTTTGATGGAGTCACTGCGTTCCCTAAATCTGTTCTTACTTTGCATATTTTTTCTTTCATTTGCTCAGATTGATTACTTTCCATTACTCTGTTTTCCAGGTGATTAAATCATTCCTCTGCTTCCTCTAGCCTGTTACCCTTTAGCCTTTTTGGTAAGGCCAGTTTAGTGGTGATGAACTTCTTTAACCTTTGGTTGTCTGGGAAACCCTTTATCTCTCCTTCAAGTCTGAAGAATAACCTTGTCAAGTACAGTATTCTTTGTTATAGGGTTTTTGTTTTGGTTTCCTCTAAGCTGATTTAATATATTTTTGTCATACCCCTCTGGCCTGCAGAGATTCTGCTCAAACATCAGCTAGTAGTTTTGTGGGGTTTCCCTTGTATATAACTAGTTGCTTCTCTCTTGATACTTTTGACAATTATTTTATGTTATGGTGTAGACCTTCTTGCATTTATCTTGTTTGGAACTTTTTGTGCTTCCTGTGTTTAGAACTGTTTGTTCCCTGCCCCCAGGTTAGGGAAGTTTTCAGCAATTTTTTTTCAGATAAGTTTTCTGCTCCATTCTCTCTCTCCTCCTTATGGGATACCTATGATGCAAATGTTTATTCACTTAGTACTATCCAAGAGATTCCTTAACCTATTCTTACTTTTTAAAAAATTCTTTTTTCTTTTTTACCGTCAGTTTAGGTACCTTGTCTTCCAGATTGCTAGTCCCTTGTGATAATCTGTTGATTCCTTCTAGTGTATTTTTCATTTCATTTATTGTATTCTTCAACTCTGATTGACTCTTTTTTATATTTCCTCTCTCTGTAGAAGTTCTCAGTTTTTCTACTCTTCTCTCCAGTCTAGTGAGCATATTTATGATGATTACTTTAAACTCTTTATGAGACATATTGTTCATTTCGGTTTCATTTAGTCCCTTTTTTGAGCTTTTATCTTTTGGGGGGACATATTCCTCTGTCTCCCCTTTTGCTTGACTTTTTGTATTTCTGTGAATTAGTTGAAACAGCTACTTCTCCTAAACTTGAAGGAATGGTTTTCTGTCTGGTCATGCCATGTATTGACTGTGTGCCTGGTGACATTAGCTGGATGACTGGAGCTGTGGCTAGCATGAGCTGGGGGGTCTGAGGCAATTTGTGCTGGCCTATCCTGGTGGGGTGGCTGAAACTGAGGTATGCATGGTCAGTTCTGGGCTCTCTGCTCATAAGGTACCCTGGTATGGCTGCTGAAGCTGAAGTGGGTATCAACCAGGAAGCCCTGGGCTGCTCTGTGCAGCAGGTGCTCTGGAAACGGAAGTGGGTGCAAACTAGGGTGTTCTGGTACTCACCACACAAGGTGTCCTGTTGGGGCAACTAAAGCGAAGCCAGGTGTGCATTGGGTGTCCTGGGGAACTTTGTACAGTGGATACCCTGGTATGGAGCCTAGAACTGAGGTAAGCTACTGGCCAGGGGTATTCAGAAGGCCTACACATCAGATGTTCTAGCAGGGTGGCTGGAGATGAAGCAGGTGTGAGCCAGGAAGTCCCACAGTGCTCTCTTCTAGGGGTGTTCTAGTAAACTGTCTGGAACTGACATGGTTTGGACATAGAGGATTCTGGTGTGCTTTGTGCCTCTGTCATCTTGGTGCAATGGCAGGAGCTATAGTGAGCACCAACCAGGGGTGTCCTGGTGTGCACCATGCTTGGGCCTTCTGGGTGGGATGGGTTGGGTTGTTGTGGGCTAAAGGCCTGGGCCTCAGTGAGGGAGTAGACTGGCTAGGATGTCCAGACTTGTTCGCATCTGCACTACCAAGGTGGATGGGGTAGTTGAACTCTGGTCTTCATCAGCCCCTACAACCCAAAGTTCCAGCAGTTCCCTTGCCATTTGGGAAGGTTCTGTGGTTCCTCCTTTTACAGTTTAGTTGCTCTTTTAAATTGTTTTCTTGTGCTCCAGGATGTCCGGGACTTGTGTTGGCTAGAAGTCTGGGCTCACTGAAATGGCAAGCTGGTTACAGCATCCAGAACTCTGCTATCATCTTTGATTTCAAGGAAGAGAGCATAAATCATAGTGCTTACCAGCCCATCTGATCTGGAGAGAATTCTAGCAACTCCTCCAGTTTGGTAGATCTTTGGTGCTTACCAGCCCATCTGATCTGGAGAGAGTTCTAGCAACTCCTCCAGTTTGGTGGATCTAGTTGCTCTTTTCATCTGGCTTTTTTCTTGTGCCCCACGGAGGAAGAATCTGCTCCTGGTCCTTCGGTACTCTCTCTCCTCACTGCAGTTTGCATCAGGGATAGGGTTTTCTTGTTACTGGGTCTCTGTCTTACCTTGTCATTCTCTGTATGGTCTATTTTTTGTTGTACAGAAGCTGTTCAGTCAGCCCTCAGTTCTTCAGGAGGAATTGGCTTTATACATAGGTGTAGATTTGGTGTCCACGGAGGAGATGATTTCAGGGTCTTCCTATGTCATCTTAGACCAGAACTCACTTTGAATTCTTTCACCAGGTACATTGTTTATCGCCATTTAGGGTTTTTTTGTTTGTTTTTTCTGATTTTGTAGTGCTCTTTTTTCTTCCTTCCTTCCTTCCTTTTCTTTCAGCATATTCCTCAGTCTCATTTTTTTTTTTACTTTCCCCATTGCTATGAATTAAGGGAAACTACCACCTCTCTGAGTCTTGAAGGAGTGGTCCTGTATAGACTGCGTGTTTGGTGGCTTTGATTGGCTGGCTGGAGCTGGGAGAGGTGCAGGCTTGGGTTCCTGAAGCATACTGTGCCAGGGCTGCCTTGGCCTGGATAGCTGGAGCTGAATTAGGTATGGCCAGGGGATCTTGGGGTGCTCTATACTGCTGCAACCCTAGCAGAATGGCTAGACCTAGAGCAGGTGTGGGCCAGGGCTTTATCCAAACTGGGGCTGCCCTGGTGGGGTGGCTAGAGCTGAAGCCAGTACTGCCTAGGGGCATCCCAGCATGCTTTGCACCTGGGCCACCTTGGCAAGATGGCTGATGTATAGTGGGCACAGCCCAGGGATGTCCTGATGTATGCCATACTGGGGCAGTTTTGGTAGGATGGCTGGAGCTGGGGTGTCCTAGAGACCCAAGGCTCACTGAGGCGGCAGGTTAGCTAGTGCGCCAAGATGCTGCTCCTGTATACACTATCAAAGTGGAAGCAAACATAAACAGTATTGCTCACCAGCACCTCTGATCCTGGAGACAATTTCCAGCAGTTCCCCTACTGCTCAGATGCTCTAGGGTTAATAATGTAATTCCTTCACTTACAGTCTAACTGGTCTTTAAGTCACTTTGTTTTTTTCTGTGCCCCAAGCTGGGCGAATCTGCACCTGAGTCCTTAAGTGCTACCCCCCGCCACTACAGTTTGTAGCACTGAGGGTAGGGTTCCCATCATTACTGTGTCTCCAACTCTTCTACCCCATCTGTGTGGCCCCTCTACCTTTTGTGGTACAGAAGATGTAATCAGCCTTTAGTTTTTCAGGAAGAACTTCTGTATGTGTAGGTGGAGATTGGGTATGTCCTGGGTAGGAGGAGAAGTCAGGGTCTTCCTATACCACCCTCTTGGACACCTTCTCTCATGATCTGACTCTTGCAATTACATACAAATACACTATACACATTTTGATATTTATTAACAAAAATGCTCCAGAAAAGGTTTGAGTAAAAATTATAGCAATAAGGTTTAAAATAAGAGTTGTTTTTAGTTCTATTGTCTCTGGGGGAGTGTAACCAGTTTAGATAGCTGTTTTATTTCCTAAAACAGGACTTAGATCACACCACGCAACTGTCTGATTTCAAAAGAAATTTTTCCTTTTCTTTTTTGCCAAAGGAAAATATAGCGGAAGGCTTAGTTTTTACCCACAAGCCTCCTTTCCAGGGGATGAACTGGGGAGCAGTAGAAGAAGTAGACTAAGAGGTTAAAAAAGAAACAAGCAAAATCTTGAAAGTAAGAGAGGAAAGTTAGTGAAGAAAAGGGTTCCCAACTGCCTAAGAATCATTCACTGAAGTAATCCTCTAGTCCTTCCATATCCATTTCCAGAGAGGAATTTAGACAGGCCAGAGCAGATGACGCATCCTTGGCTTTCTGGACACCTGGTTTGGGTTGAGGAGTTTCTGGTTGGATGGATTCCTTCCTGATGTCTTTATTACCACTTAGAATCCGTTGGCTCTCAAAAAAGAATTGGTTAGGATGGCTCAAAGAAAAGCCACAATCATCCACCTGTGTAAGAAAGCAAATGTATATCATATAAATACATAGCAAAGGTATAAATAAAGGGGCTTCATAAACCATTCTAGAAGTTGTTCAAAAACCTAGTAGTTGCCCAAAACCTAGTAGGTTCTCGGTCATAACTCTCAATTCACTGATTACATCCTTTCATTCAGAAGGTGTGTCAACTACTACCTAAACATGAATGGCTCCAGCACTTGTATTTCTAGCCTGAACCTCTGCACTTAGTTTCAGTTCCCCATCTAGCTCCATTTCACCTCTACCTTCTACTCAGCATCTTAGAGGGCTAAGCAAAATGCCTACCTGCCTATCTGTCAAGAAATACTTGGGGGGGGGGGGAGGTGAGGGTTTAGTCTTTAAACATAGGGAGTGGATATAAACACATACTGTCTGCATATTGGTCCCTGATAGCACTCCTATTTTAGAATATATGTATATGTATAAGCATATGCAATCCCATTTAGTATCATATAAACAATGCACAAGCAACCTAATGTATTTTCTTCATTCTAATCTTTGGCTTTCCCTGCTCTTACTTTTTATAGAAAATCTTTTTCTTTTGTAATTTTCAATGGGGCTTAATGTAAACATGACCAGGTTTGCAGCTTTAAAGATTTTATTTTTTATTAATTTGACAGAGAGAAATCACAAGTAGACGGAGAGGCAGCCAGAGAGAGAGAGAGGGAAGCAGGCTCTCTGCCGAGCAGAGAGCCCGATGCGGGACTCGATCCCAGGACTCTGAGATCATGACCTGAGCCGAAGGCAGCGGCTTAACCCACTGAGCCACCCAGGCGCCCCAGGTTTGCAGCTTTAAGATATATCTTTACTCAAATACTATCACTAAACTTTAAATTAAATTTGGAGTATCATTTCAAATTATCCATTATCCTGTACCTTTAATATACAATGAAACTTTGTAAGAGTATTTTTTTTTAAGATTTTATTTATTTATTTGACAGAGAGAGAGCAGAAGCAGAGAGAAAGAGGGAGAAGCAGGCTTACTGAGCAGGGAGCCTGATGTGGGGCTCAATCCCAGGACCCTGGGATCATGATCTGAGCTGAAGGCAAATGCTTAATGACTGAGCCACCCAGGCGCCCCTGTAAGGATGTTAATACTTCTTGTATTTAAATTATTTATTTATTTGTTTGACAGAGAGAAATCACAAGCAGGCAGAGAGGCAGGCAGAGAGAGAGAAGAGGAAGCAGACTTCCTGCTGAGCAGAGAGCCCGATGTGGGGCTCGATCCCAGGACCCTGGGATCATGACCTGAGCCGAAGGCAGAGGCTTTAACCCACTGAGCCACCCAGGTGCCCCAATACTTCTTGTATTTAAAGATTTAACGAGTACCACTTTTCCCCTAATTTTGATTCCAAAATTTATTAATGGTGAAGAAAAATATATTCCTTAATACTAGCAAGCACTTACTGAATGCCTACTATGTGCCAGACATTATTGTAAGTGGCATAAAACACATGCCATACTCGTTCACACACAGGTTTATCTATACAGTTAACTTCTATAAGAACCATGTGAAGGGCGATTGTCAATATTCTTCCAGTTGAGAGAGAGGTTAAGTTAACTTGCCCCGGATCGCATATTGGCAGGGCTGGAGATGGGATATGAAAGAGCAGACCATGCTCATAACCAGTAGGCTCCACTGTCATGTCCTTGTGCCAAGGTCAGTAATTTTATAATGCATTAAAGTTCTTAAAATGTGTGTGCCTTTTACTAACTCTTGGGGTATGATGGAAGAGCAAGATAGCTCCTGAAGTGTGAACCTCCTACACTAGTCCCTTTGTTCACATTCAATCAATGTGAAGTTGTGAAGATCAACTAAGTTGATCACATGTAAAATCTCTGTGCTCCCTGCCTTCTGCAGTTGACGCTGACAACAAAAAATACCATTTTACTTGAGTTATTTGTTGTGTTTCTGTTAGGGCATATTTTACTTTTTTACAAACTGAGAAGCCGCTACACTTTCTTTGTTCGTCTTCTATTTATTGACCTTTTTATGTCTCACTCTTTGTACTGAAGTGACTTGCATACAGTAGGTATCTAAATATTTAGTGAGTTGATCCCAGAACTAACCAGTTTATACCAGTCGTACATGCCACATATGAATTGAAGACTTACTGTGTAGAAGGCCACATTATGAGATAGCAGTTTTTCAGCACACACAAATGCATTTGACCAACTCTAAAGAAATTTCCAGCCCAATAAGTCATATACTTAAAAATCTCTATCAAGAATAAAAAAGTGATAAGGGTCACAGATATAGCCTTATTATCTCCACATTAGAGAGAAATTCTGGCTGGGTTGATCAAGGAAGGCTTTGTGAGGAAGGGCTATAAGAGTTGAACTTGAGAAGATGGAGAGAGTAAAAAGCTGAGATAATGAGGTTAAGGTTAATATAAGCAGCAGAACCACATGAGCAAGGTAAGAAGGAATGTTCCTGTAAAGCAAGTAGATCAGATGGCTTGGTGTAAAAGGCATATAAAAGGGAATAATAGGAAATGAGGTTGGAAAGATAGGCTGGGGCCAGGCCTCAGAGAGCCCTGAAAACCAGGGTAAGTAGTCTAGACCTAATTTTATAGACATTAGGGAGTCACTAAAATCCTTAAGAGGGGAGGTGATGTGATTAAAGTAATGTATAATCTTATGGTAGATTAAAATGGATTAGCAGGGGGTTAAAAGAGTTGCTGTTATGGCTCAGAATTAACCCTCTTAACAGGTGAACCAATAAACAAAGTATTTTCTGGTAATACCTGAATACCCCAGGATTCCCTGATTTAGTTAGTTTAGTTAGTTGTTGATACATGGTGGGCCAATAATTTTATAGTAACTTCAGTGTATAGCAGATTGACAGCATACAGACTAATACATTTTAAAAGTTATTACACAGATCACTAAGAACAAATTTTTGTCTATTACTTTGCTGTCTAATTTTAAAATGTTTCCTGAATGTTTTATGATAAATCTATAATTTTTATTAACAATGGAGTCATTTGTGAACTTACTATATTCGATTTTTCACCCAATTCATTAAAAAGTGGGAGATCCAATATAAAGTTTGCATTTTACGAAATGTTTCATTTAAAGTTTATTGTAGAACACATTTCAGTCAGAAGGCTTTATGTTTTATAAATAGAGAACATTGGAGATCGGAAAGACCTTGAAGATCCTTTAAGTTGAACCTCCCACATGTACAAACTAGGAAAACAAAGCCTAAGGAGATTACATGATTTATGCAAAACCATAGAACTAGTAACTGGTTTTGTCTGAATTAAGGCCTTCTGATCACTTAGTTGCTCTGAAATCTGTTTTAAGAGGTTTTATGCAAAGTCAAATAAGCTTACAAACCATATAATATTTCTAAAGCTAAACTTGGGTATAAAGATCATAAAAAACACGGGGCACCTGGGTGACTCAGTGGGTTAAAGCCTCTGCCTTTGGCTCGGGTCATGATCCTGGAGGTCCGGAATCGAGCCTCGCATCGGGCTCTCTGCTCAGCAGTGAGCCTGCTTCCCTTCCTTTCTCTCTGCCTGCCTCTCTGCCTACTTGTGATCTCTGTCAAGTAAATAAATAAAAATCTTAAAAAAAAATTATAAAAAACATAGTAGCATTTTTTCATATAAAAAGAATCTAACACTTTGTGCTATAATTACACATTAGGGATTTTCTACACCTTGTATCAACTTATTAAAATTCTCAATACATCTATCATCACAAAAGAGGACTCTCTAGATTGAAATGAATTCTTAGACTTCAACGTGGACAAAATGAAATATGATCATCTTTCTAAGCCTCAGTTTCCTCAGCAACGAAATGGAGGTCATAGTTCTAACAGCTGCTACATCATAAGGTTACCCCAGGGAAAACCAAGGAAAAAGGAGTGTAAAAAGAAAGTTGTTGGTTCTATGAAATCTAAGTTAACCCCTTTGCAAAGACTCAAGAAAGGCAAGTCACTTAGAAAGGGAAAAAAGCATATTGTTTTCTATGTATTATTAGCTTCCGCTTCCATTTTAAAGAAGGATGAACCGGAAATTGGTGATGGTATATTATGGGTTATTAAAAAAAAAAAATTGAATTCTAATTCCAAAACTACTCAGGTAAGAGACCTTGCCTGTATATCAAAAGATGAACAAATAGAGACACCTGGGTGGTTCAGTCAACTAAGCATCTGCCTTTGACTTAGGTCATGATCCCAGGGTCTTGGGATTGAGCCCTATGTCAGGCTCCTTGCTCAGGAGGGAGCCTGCTTCTCCCTCTCCCCTCCTCCCTTGCTTGTGCTCTCTCTAGCTCTCTCTCCCTCTCTCAAATAAATAAAATCCTTTAAAAAAGATGAATAAAAGGCCTTTAAATGTTTTATCTTTAAAATATATTGCTTAAAATACACTGTTTAGGGACGGCTGGGTGGCTCAGTGGTTTAAGCCTCTGCCTTCGGCTCAGGTCATGATCTCAGGGTCTTGGGATTGAGCCCCACATTGGGCTCTCTGCTCAGCAGGGAGCCTTCTTCCCCCACCTCCTCTGTCTGCCTCTCTGCCTGCTTGTGATCTCTGTCAAACAAATAAATAAAATCTTTAAAAAAAATACACTGTTTAAAAAATGTACATATTTTTTATTCCATTTTAAATTAATGCTCTTATACTACCCTATGACCTAGCAATTGCACTACTGGGTATCTACCCTAAAGATACAAACGTAGTGATCTGAAGGGGCACGTGTACCCGAATGTTTATAACAGCAATGTCCACAATAGCCAAACTATGGAAAGAACCTAGATGTCCATCAACAGATGAATGGATAAAGATGTGGTATATATACACAATGGAATACTATGCAGTCATCAAAAGAAATGAAATCTTGCCATTTGTGATGACGTGGATGGAACTAGAGGGTATTACGCTTAGCGAAATAAGTCAATCAGAGAAAGACAACTATCATATGATCTTCCTGATATGAGGAAGTGGAGATGCAACGTGGGGGGTTTGGGGGTAGGAAAAGAATAAATGAAACAAGATGGGATCGGGAGGGAGAGAAACCATAAGAGACTCTTAATCTCACAAAACAAACTGAGGGTGGCCGGGGGGAGGGGGGAGGGAGAGGGTGGTGGGATTATGGACATTGGGGAGGGTACGTGCTATGGTGGGTGCTGTAAGTGTGTAAACGTGGCAATTCACAGACCTGTACCCCTGGGGCTATTAATACATTATATGTTAATTTAAAAATAAATTAATTAATGCTCTTACTAACCAACTAGAACAGGGACAGGGGCCTTGAAATGAGGGCATGTACCATGTTTTTATGTGATGTTTGGCTTTTCAGCTGTCTCTCTTCGATCTGCAATTGCACTTTCTTAACTCATTGCTAATAAGCTCATTTTACTGAACTCATGGTCTAATTAAATTGCTTGATAGAATGATGAAATTATGAAGAGTTTCCTTCTATATACTGGATTGTATATTCTTCTTCTAAGAGAGGTTCTTTGTTTTTGAATGTTTTCTTTCACTCTTATTTCTGGCTGAAGGAAGTTGCTATTCAGTTTCCTTTCTTCTTGTTAAAAAAAAAACAAACAAACTTTGATTTACGCTCCACTCCACATTGCCCCCACAAACCCTACAGAATGAAAATAGATTTTACTTCAAAATCAAATTAGAAGACTAGGAAAACAGGTTACACCCGTAGAAATCCCCCACTTTCACATAGGTCTGTTTAAACATCAGCATCTATTTCCTTTAATCCTTATTTTAAAAAAAGATAGGAACATTCTAGATATGGAAACACTGAGAATTTTTCAATTCCATGTTTCTTAATTGGTTGCTATTGGTGATGTTTTCCTTGTGGCTGATGACTTTTTCATTGTGTTTTGTACGTTGTGCTCACTACTGAGAGAAGGAAATTCTGTGATGCATTTTCATTCTGCCGTATTAGCTTAGAAGTCCTAAAGTACTGTAAAGGATATGAAATAAGACCAGTGTAGTTGGGAGTCCAAGGAAGGAAATGGGGTGGAGAAGTCTTTATAGGCTACATTGTAAATTTTGGATTTCACCTTTAGAGCAATTGGGAAGCCCTTTTAAGGTTTGCTTTGTTTTGTTTTGCTTTTAAAGCAGTTTACTGAAATAATCATATTCTTCTGTTTTAAAAATCATTCTAACAGCTATGTGGACGGTAAAGAACTGGAATGGTGCACATGTTGTAGATGCTGCGAAATGAGTTAGGAAGCAACTGCAGTGATCCAAGTGAGACATGATCATGGCTGCTAGCCCAGCAGTCTGATATCCATAATAATGACCTTGAGTTATTATAAAAAAGCTGAATTGTATTATTATATAAAAGCTGAATTGTATTTGCTATATCCTGTTTAAGATTGCAGGAAAATGTGATAGAATTTAGCAAGATTTCTGTAAAGATTTATATGGTGGGGGAAAACTTATGCTCAGCTATTTGGAAAGTAAGTATCAAGAATGACTCAAGGCCTAAAAAGGTCTATTTCTAAAAAAAGATTTTCAATTAAAATTCAGAGATGAACCTACACAAGGCTTAGTATTTTCATTTACACAGGGAGTATACCAAAAGAAAAAAAATAAAACACTGCTCTCTCAAAACACTGAGGAAAATGGATTTCAAGCAGGTCAGATTTTGACATCTACTAACTGAATCTCAAACATTTCCTTGGAATCAACATGTTTTGCACACAATGACCTTCACACAAACATAGGTCTCCTATTTCTGCCACAGCAAATGTAGATTTTGAAGGAATGGAAGCAATATTGTTTTACCTATGGGATGTTTGGGTTTTAATCAAGAGTTTTTGCAATGACAGCCTATAATGAGGCAGCTGGTATTACCAAAAAAGCCATATGGAACTATCATAGTGCTGCTGTAAATGGTATCAATTAACTGGTTCATTTTCAAAACTTTCATCAAAATGAGTTTGATCACAGAGTCCTCAGGAAAATAAACAGCTTTAACAAATTTTTTAAGGGGGGTGCAGACAGGATGGCAGAAAACAGACAATAAAAATGGATTCTATTTTGAAATTAAATGAGAAAAAATAATAGATATTCACCACTAAAAACCTATTATGAGATATCTAGTGAATTCAAACAGCCTTTTTATTCCATCAATTTTTATGTGGCCTAGGTTATATGTAGTTATATGTCTACATATTTAGACATACATCTTTTTAATATCTTTGTTAATCTAAGAGAAGTTTTAAAATTGGCCATAGTAGTAATACTCCTGTAGGAATGAGATACTACAAAAGCTGATCTGAGAACTAAAAAAAATTCTTTTTTGGGGATTATGTCACAAACTCAACATTTCAATCTATTTTTCACATCTTATTTTTAAAAAAGGAAGGAGACTGAATAATAGACCTCAATTTGTAGAAGTTCAGAGGCCTCTTAATTAAGAGTCCACACATAATTAAGAACACATATGAAATGAAACCTCTCAAGCTGAGCAGGCAAATTAAGGAATATGGTCTTTAAGGAAAAGAGTCATGCAAAACCGGTGCTGAAAATACCAAACAAAGGGTACTCACCTGGTGAGATTCCTATACTCATAAAACTAATGAGAATTTGTGCTTGTCTCCTATTTTATTGATGTCTATTTAGTCCTTCACATTTTGTGAAAACAAAGTTTTGAAATAACAGTAATATTTTCAACATGTGTACTAGAAAGAAGACAAGACCCACAGCAGACCAGGGGTGCTAGGTCCAGATCTCCCCCTTACCAGCTATGGGACCTTAGGCAAATCATACAGAATTGCTAGGCTTTGGATTTGTTTTTAAATGTAAACCATGATGGTTGGATCATGAATCTAGACAGGTAAATGTCAGGCTCACAAGCTTTAAATAGTTACCTGACAGTCTGGTTCAAAGCCAAGTCCATCCCTTATGAGCAGTAGGACCTTACACAGCTTGCTCTGCTTCTCTAAACTTTATTTGTAAATGGGAATAAAAATAGCATCTAGCTGTAGTACTGCAGTGTGGATCAAAAGAGCTAATGTGGCCAAAGTATTTAGTGCTGGGCAGGACATGTGTTAAAGATTCTACAGACGTTGGCTGACAGTACCATATTCATGACTGGTAATATTATAAGGCATATTTTTCCTATGAAATATTTCATGAGGTAAGAAATTCCACTATTACATAACCACAACAGAAAAACTATTTCATGAAAACCAAAAAAAACACAAATGAATAGCATGGTAGCTGATGATGAATTCATTACACACAACAACTTTTTGGAGAGGGTCATGGATGGATCCCTTTGAAACTGAGTAACAGACTTCAAAAAAATGCATATATACACTCACAGAAAAAAATGTCTCAAGAAGTGCATGGACTTTTAGGTCTATTCTTCGGTATCTGTCCTGGGTTAGGAAGCCACTATCAGGACCAGTGGTTGCCAACAATGGGGTTCTATGTGTTCAGCTGACTTGTATAGGATCTTCATACTCATCAATGTGAAGGCCCCTAACGGAACCTGAACTCGTCAGCACACAACAGTTCCTCCTGTACTCTCCTATTAATCACCGCCACCTATACTTTTTTGGGTTATCTGCCTAACCTCTCTGTAGGATTCTGAGTTTGTGACCCTTGCTTTACACCTTTCAGAACCTGCTAGCAGGACTTATATAGGCATACCGTGTCCTACTGTGTTTCCCAGGTATTGGTTTTGTTTTTTTTAAAACAAATTGAAGGTCCATGGCAGCCTTGCAGCTGAGCCAGCTATAGGCACCATTTTTCCAACAGCACTAGCTCACTTCATGTCTGTGTCATATTTTGGTAATCCTCCCAATATTTCAAACTTAATGATTATTTCTGTTATGAGGACTGTAGTCGTGCTGGGGCACCAGAAACCATGTCATACAAGATGCCAAACGTAAGTGATAAATGATGTATGTGGTCTCACTCCTCTACTCACTGGCCATTCCCCCTCTCTCCCATTTCCTCTAGTCTCCCTATTCCCTGAGACACGGTAATACTCAAATTGGGCCAATTAATAACCCCAGAACGGCCTCCCAGTGTCAAGTGAAAGGAGGAGCTGCTCATCTGCCATTTTAAATCAAAGCTAGAAATGATTAAGCATAGAGAGGAAGGCATCTTGAAAACAGAGAGGCAGGGACACCTGGGTGGCTCAGCTGGTTGGACGACTGCCTCCGGCTCAGGTTGTGATCCCAGAGTCCCAGAATCGAGTCCCGCATCGGGCTCCCAGCTCCATGGGGAGTCTGCTTCTCCCTCTGACCTTCTCCTCGCTGTCTCTCACTATCTCGCTCTCAAATAAATAAATGAAATCTTTAAAAAAAAAAGAAAAAAAGAAAACAGAGAGGCCAAAAGCTAGGCCCTCTTGTGCCAAACAGCCAAGTTGTGAATGCAAAGGAAAATTTATTGAAGGAAATGAAAATTGCTGTTCCAGAAACCACACAAATGAATAATAAGAAGGCAAAACAGCCTTACTGCTGATATTTTTCTGCTGATTTTCTCAGCAGCCTTTACTGCTGAGAAGTTTTCCTGGTCGGGACAAAAGTCACACCAGCCACATCCCTGAAGCCAAAGCTAATCCAGAGCAAAGCTCTAACTCTTCAGTTCTCTGAAGGCTGAGACAGGTGAGGAAGCTAGAGAACAGTTTGAAGCTGGCAGAGGTTGGTTTGCGAAGTGTAAGGAAAGAAGCCATCTCCATAACATGAAGTACAAGGTGAAAGTACATGAAAGTACAAGGTGAAGCAGCAAGTGCCGATGGAGAAGCTGCAGTAGGTTACCCAGAGGCTCTAGCTGAGAATTCCTGCAGGTGCTGCACTAAACATCAGATTTTCAGTGTGGATGAAACAGACTTGTAGTGAAGAAGATGCCATTGTAGGACTTTCATAGCTAAAGAGGAGAAGTCAGTGCTAAGCTTCAAAGCTTCCAAGGACAGGCTGACTCTCTTGTTAGGGGCTAATGAAGCTGGTGGCTTGAAGTTGAAGCCAGTGTTGTTTATCATTTTGAAAATCCTAGGAATAATCCTTGAGAATTATGCTAGATCTACTTTGCCTATGCTCTTTAAATGGAAAAACAAAGCTTGGATGACCGCTCATCTGTTTACAATATGGCTGACTGAAGGTTCTAAGCCCACTATTGACATCTACTGCTCAGAAAAAAAAAAAAAAAATTCCTTTCAAAATATTACTGCTCACTGGGGGAACCTCAGTCCCCCAGCTGGCTCAGTCAGTAGAACAACTCTTGATTTAGGGGTCATGAGTTCAAACCCCACATTGGGTATAGATTACTTAAAAAAAAAAAAAAATGTATACATACACACACACACTTTACTCCTCACTGACAAGGTGTCTGGCCACCCAAGAACTCTGATGGAGATGTTAATTAATGTTGTTTTCATATTTGCTAACACAGCATCCATTCTGTAGCCCATGGATCAAGGAGTCATTTTGACTTTCAAGTTTTATTATTTAAGAAATACATTTTGTAAGGCTATAGCTGCCATATACAATGATTCCTCTGATGGAAATGAGGAAAGTAAATTAAAAACCTTCTGGACAGGCACTTGGGTGGCTCAGTCAGTTAAGCCTCTGCCTTTAGCTCAGGCCATGATCCCAGGGTCCTGG
The DNA here is from genome assembly GCF_009829155.1 of Mustela erminea. Classification (NCBI taxonomy): domain Eukaryota; kingdom Metazoa; phylum Chordata; class Mammalia; order Carnivora; family Mustelidae; genus Mustela; species Mustela erminea. Next base: position 103,558,067 of record NC_045617.1, on the reverse strand, counting down.
GATCAAACCCCACGATAGGATCCCTGCCTGCTCAGCGGGGAACCTGCTTCTCCCTCTTCCTCTACCTATGCTCTCTCTCCTTTGCTCTATCAAGTAAATAAATAAAATCTTTTAAAAAGAAAAAAAATAAAGGGGCGCCTGGGTGGCTCAGAGGGTTAAGCCTCTGCCTTCGGCTCCGGTCATGATCTCAGGGTCCTGGGATCGAGTCCCGCATCGGGCTCTCTGCTCAGCGGGGAGCCTGCTTCCTCCTCTCTCTCTCTCTGCCTGCCTCTCTACCTGCTTGTGATCTCTGTCTGTCAAATAAATAAATAAAATCTTAAAAAAATAATAATAATAAATTTAAAAAAAAAAAAAAAAACAACCCTTCCGGAAAGGATTCACCATTCTAGATCCCATTAAGAACAGCTGTGATTCATGAGAAGAGGTCAAAATACCAACATTTATAGGAGTTTGGGAAAAGACCAATGACCTTCGGGGCTCAAACTTTAGTGGAGGGAGTAAATGCAGATGTAGAAACAGCAAGAGGACTAGAATTAGAAGTGGAGCCTGTAGATGTGCTTGAGTTGCTGCAAGGTCATGGTAAACTTCAACAAATGAGGAGTTGCTTCTTACAGAGGAGCACAGAAAGCAATTTCTTGAAATGACAACAAATGGCTTAGAACATGACAAAAACTTAGTTGAGAAGCAGTGGAAGGGTTTGAGAGGATGGACTCCAATTTTGAAAGAACTTCTACTGTAGGTACAATGCTATCAAACAGCATCACATGCTACAGAGAAATCATGCATGAAAGGAGGAGTCAGTTGATGTGGCAAACATCTTATTTTTCAAAATTGCCACAGCTCTCCCTTAAGCAACCACCACCCTGATCAGTCAGTGGCCATCAACCTGGAGGGAGGACCCTCTACCAGCAGAAAGACTGACTTGCTGAACGCTCATATGATGGTGAGCATTTTTTAGCAATGAAGTATTTTGGGGGGTGCCGGGGTGGCTCAGTGGGTTAAAGCCTCTGCCTTCGGCTCAGGTCATGATCTCAGGGTTCTGGGATCGAGTCCCACATCGGGCTCTCTGCTCATGGAGAGCCTGCTTCCTCCTCTCTCTCTCTCTCTCTCTTTCTGCCTGCCTCTCTGCCTACTTATGATCTCTCTCTGGCAAATAAATAAATAAAATCTTAAAAAAAAAAAAAAAAGACTGACTTGCTGAACGCTCATATGATGGTGAGCATTTTTTAGCAATAAAGTATTTTGGGGGGTGCCGGGGTGGCTCAGTGGGTTAAAGCCTCTGTCTTCGGCTCAGGTCATGATCCCAGGGTCCTGGGATCGAGCCCCCGCATCAGACTCTCTTCTCAATTGGGAGCCTGCTTTCTCCTCTTTCTCTTTGCCTGTCTCTCCGCCTACTTGTGATCTGTCAAATAAATAAATTTTAAAAAATCTTTTAAAAAAAAGTATTTTTTAATTAAGGTATGTACATTTTCTAGACATAATGCAATTGCACACTTAATAGACTACAGTATAATGGAAGCATAACTGTTATGTGCACTGAGAAACCCAAAATGCATTCAACTCACTTTACTGGGATGATCTGGAACCGAACCCGTAACATCTCCAGGGTGCAGCTATACTACAGAAGCATGTCAAAAGAGGCTCACGAGAGGAAAACCAAATACATTTCCCTGATTCCCTTGCAGTTAGGGGTCCTACATGCAACCAATATTCTGCCGTTCAGGTAAACAGGAGATTTGGGAAGCAAAATGAATATGCAGGGGGCAGTCACAAGTAAAACAATCAGATTTTCTAGAAGAAAGATGGCAAAAGCCTCTGGTTTTTCTAGGCACCTGGGGCAACTATTCTAGATCTATTCCAAGAGTTGCTAATTAGGCCTCAATCTGATCTCTGATCTGTTTTTGTAAATAAAGTTCTACTGGAACACAGAGATGCTCTTTCATTTATATATTGTCTATGGCTGCTTTTGACTACAACAGCAGAGATGAGCAGTTTTGACAGAGACCATATGGACAATAAACTCTACAATTTTTACAATCTGGCACTTTCCTGGGAAAGTTTACTGACCCTTGGTCTCATCCTTAGATGTGAAGTGGTGGGTGGCAGCTGCAGTAAAGGTTTTCTTGCTGAGTAGCTTCTCCTGGTTACAATGTTTCTGATTCTGGAATATCCTAGTTTTTAATTCTCTGGTCCATCTATAAATTTTACAAGCTGCCTAATACCATGTAATAAATCCCTTGCTGGTGAAAATAGCTGGAGTGGTTTCTATGCTACAACTAAAATCCCTGAATGAAACATGGAGTAACAAAAACAAACAAAAACAAACAACAACAACAAAAAAGAATAAGGACATAAAGTTTAAAAATGGACTTACGTTATGTATCATCTCGAAGTACTTCTGACAGGCCACTTGGTAATGTGTCCCTTTTACTAAATCCAAGATCTAAAATGCATGGGAAAAAGAGAAAGCAAAATTAAAAACGAAGTCTCTAAACCACTCTAGTTTGTGGTTGTGGGTGTTTTCATAATCTATATTCCAGACAGGAAGTGCATTCAATCACGGGGCATGTTGTACTTCTGCAGCCCAGACACTGTGATAATTCTGACATTACACAGTCGCTGTTTAGGTCAGCATTAAACCACAGATGACAAGAGATAGTCAGTGATCTTTCTGACCTACCAACTGTGAATTTCAATAACTTTACCTTGACAACAAGATGAAAATAGATCCCAGTAATATGACTTTGACAGTTATTGTCAGAACATCATACTGCAACATCCCTTCCAAAATTATAGATATAAATTTAGTAATCTAAATGATTGGTGCATGAAGCAATCAAGTATACTATTTAGATTTTTATTTTCCACGTTACCAGTTTATACGGATACAACCTAAAATACAGCTGTATACCCATCAGAAAAATTTAATGTAAGCCCTTTGGAAAGTATCTTTGGAGAGGGAAGGCTTTTACCTTCAATCAGATTTGTTCTTCTTTTGAAATGAAATTATTTCTAGTAAAGCTCAGCAGAATATGAGAGTGAATAGTCTATTCTGAACACCTATTAGGAACATCATCCTATCTTTTGTAAATACAATTTGTTTTCCAATTCTACTTCATGTAATCTCTTTGGAGCGGGACAAACTCCCATTCTTATCAGCCAAGTGCAATGCCAGTGAAATTCGTAAAGTTTCATCACCCTCCTACCCCACCAAATAAATAAAATGTATATTGGGCCTGTTTATCAAACACAGTAAAATGCTGGAATTAAGAGATAGCCTAAAATGAAGGGAAATAGAATTTCGGAGAAATATTCATTTCTATTCCCTTTCAAAGGGCTGACCTTCCTGTGACAACAAGAAATGTACATGAAGCCTCAAATTCCTGCTATCCCCATTACTGAATATAGCTGACATGTTCTGACAGATATACAAAATTACTACAGTTATGGGGTAGGCATCATACAATCCTCAAAGAATGTGCTTAAAAGAACTGTTTTTCTCTGTCTTATAGATTACATTTCTGAACTTCAGGTCTCCTTTTATTAAATCCTATATGAAAGATCTATGTAAATGCCAACCAATCACCAGTATCCAGGATCCTGCCTATTTGACTTGTTTGTTTTTCTTGAATTATTAGAGCAGAAATGAAAATTAAACCCATTTAAAATGAAGAGCTATAAACTTTTAAAAATGAAGAAATCCACAAAGTTTTCAAAGTAATTCTACACATTGATATTAAAATTGTGTTAAGATAAAACTTGCAAGTGATTATTCGCAAACATCAATGATACCATGAAAGAATATCTGTGAATTTCAATTTTGGAGAGGCAAAGACTTCAACCTTTAGTGGTTTAAATGTTACCATAAATGACCTGAAGATAAAATGAATTCACAGAATTAAAAAAAAGCTCAATTGTGTGGTACATAATAAAGCTCTTATTTAAAAACAAAATATTTAAAAACAAAATAAATCCAACATCATATTCTATGCATACACATATTCTTGAGAGATATATATTTAAATACATACGAATTTATACACATATTTAAATATGTTCCTTGCAAAGTAAATAGGTAACATTATATACATACATTATAATATACATGTTTGGGAAACACAGCATAAAGTCAATACTTATGAGTAATGTATTAAAAATATCTAATTGGGGGTTGACTGGCTGGCTCAGTCAGTAGAGCATGCCACTCTTGATCTCAGGGTCATGAGTTCAAGCCCCATGTTGGGCACGGAGCCTACTTAAATAAATATTTAAAAATAAAAATACCTAGTTGGGTGACATACACATTTATAAAAAGTTATCAAGGAAAACTGACATATAGGCCACAGAATGTAAGAAAAGCTTATGTATTTTGAAATTTTAGGTTCCATCAAAATTAAATTTAGATTAATCACAGATCAATACTCCCCTGCTCTACTCCCAGGGAAGGCTCTTCCTTAACCAAAATCAGTTCATTTTCCTTTTCCTTTTTGCTTTATCTTTCTAGGATGAGTTTTTATTTAGAAATTTCTTGCAAATCCATAAATAAATCATTCAACCATCATCTATCCTTAAATAACATTCCTGATTATGTTACAGCATACTTGAGGTAAATGAAAGTTTCTACACATATGTAATGGGATAATGGGGAAAAAAATAAGATAACAGAGTGCTTTTCATTGGCTGGAAAAGCTACTCAAAGACAATTTAGGCCTAAGGAAAGGAAGGAAGGGAAGAAAAAAGGGAAGGAAGAAGAAAACCAAGTAACAGAGATGTGGAGACAATAAATGAATGAGAAAAATCCAAGGGAAAGATTGTTTTGAGGAAATTAGGTATTACTTGACGGGTATTACCCTCATTTCAGAGATAAAGAAATATATCCTCTTAAATAGGGATGTTTATCTAGCGAGTGCCATTTACTGTGAGAAGAATTTAAAAATCCTACGCAATTTATGATTTTTTTTCCTTAAGAGGAATATATGGACCATAACTCAAAAATCCAATAACTAATAAGATGAATTTCACATTATGATCTAGATTACAGAGATACAAGAAGAGAAAAAAAAAGAAGAAAGAGAAAGATCTTGTGGAACAGTGAATGAAGTCTGGCTTTTTCGCTGAGTAAAATGGGGTGCTAAAATGGGACATGACCTAACATTGCTAACATAACAGGATTATTCTGCCCCCGCTATGCTGGGAACAAACTAGAGGGAGTAGGGATACAAACAGGGAGTTTTTTACAAGAATCCAGTCAACAGATGATGCTGGCTTAGGCCAGAGTGATAAGAGTAGTGGTTAGAAATGGTCATACTGCCCACTTATTGGCTGTAACTGTTTTTGAAAAACAGCTGTTCTACACAAAAATGCTTAACAGGAACCTATTCCCTGATGTTTTAGAGTAATTCATTACCTGTCACTCAACCCCCACCCTCTCCAACTGATTTCTTAAATAAAACTAAGTAGCTTAAAACCTCAGTAAAATGCAGTACGTAAACAACAAACTATCATGTAAAATAAGTGTAGAATGTCAAAAATACCACTGAATAGTCATTAAACAGAATGAGTAACAAACTGATGCTTCTTATGCAATAGCCTGTGAGTAGGACACCTGAAGTCTCTCAGTGTCAGCAGCCCCTTAGATGCACACCTGCTCTGAGGATTTCAAAATACTCAGCAAGTGATTCTGATATTCTACCATGTACACATGAAGTGCAACTTGGGACTTTTTCTGCACCTAGTTTTCTTAAGTTTTTCTGATATTATCCTCATGAGCAAATGCTATACTAAGATAGTCTTAGGTATGTTGAGGATGGTGCTGGTATCATTTGTCGATGGGCTGGATAACTCCCAGGCAGGAAAATACAAAGCTAAAAATCAAGAGAAAAGAGAATTGAGGTATCAGCAATGCACCAAAGTTTGTGAAATAGAGGAAAAATAGAAACTTGGCAAAGAAACACCAAAATCCAAGAAAGGTACCTGAGGTAGAAAAGAATTAGGGATCAGGAGCTAAATTCTCACAATATGTTTTTTATAACCTCGAAAAGACTCTACTTTTCCAAAGGTGGATGGACCATTTGTGTGTTAATGGACAGATGGTGAAAGTGCTCCCTGCTAAGTCACTAAGACTGAACAGAGACAGTTAAGCTGTGAGGGTTCATACACAAGATGATTCTGCTACTAACCCATCCTTATTCTGTGAAACTCAGTTTCTTAGCAACGGTTGGGTTCATTTAGAATTTAAATTTTGTGTGTAGTCATAATTCAAGTTATCTTTGTTAAGAAAGTTTTAACAGAAGAGCACATGTCCAAGGCCAGTGGACATATATGCTTGACTTGTAGCCAGACAACTGGAAACCTGAGAAAGATTAAGGGTTTATTCAAAAGTGGTGTGCTTTTCTTTGAAACCAAAATTTTTCTTTGCTGTTTTCAAGAACGAATAGTAGCTGTGGTAGTATTTTGTAATGTGTCAAATTCTGAACTTATCTACCTAAACTTGCTCTTGTTTGCTTATTAAAAATATGCTTTGGGGAAGGGGAGACCATGGGGAGTTAGTTCATGAGGTGCTTGTTTATATATTTTTTGTGTTAGAATCTTATTTAATGTGACATTAACAAATTTTTGAAGATTTTACTTATTTGAGAGAGAGAAGTAAAAGAAAGTAAAGAGAAAAAGAGAGAGAGAGAGAGAGAGAGAGAGAGAGCGCGAGCGAGCGCTGGGTCGGGGGAGCAGAGGAAAGGGACAAGCAGACTCCACACTGAACACAGAGCCCAACGCAGGGCTGGATCTCGTGACCCTGAGATCATGACCTGAGCCAAAATCAAGAGGTGGATGCTCAACTGACTGAGCCACCTAGATGCCCTGACATTAAAATTTTTTAAAGAAAATAAAATTCTGTAGCGAAGTCAAAATGAATATGTAGTGAGGCAACACTACTTTTTGGCAGCATTCGTCTTGCCAGATAGCATCTTAAGGGTCAAGCCTCCATCCTTCTACATTGGCCTTTGCTCTTCCTAAAGGGATGGCTTCCCAAGGCTGGAGATGAGCAGGCAGGGACTGACCAGAGAGAAAGTCAGAAGTAAAACAGGGGAAGGAAACTCATCAAGAGGGAGAAATGTAAGAAGACAAAAAGAAACAAACAGGAAAAGGAAAGGGCCAGGTAGAAGGAAAGTGTAGAAAGCCAGAGGGTTGAAGTTAAATGAAATGGAGTCCACAGCTTACTAGTTACGTGGTCTGTAAATATTAAAGTGTAATCCACAGCTCTCAAAAAGGGTTTCATATTCCAGTCTGGAAGACCAGAGCAGAATTTCCTCTGATATGAACCAAAGTAAGTATCCATTCTTTCTGATGCCTAGGTTAGAAGTCTTTCTAATTCTGCTTCAGAAAAATATAACCAAACAATTTGAATAATCATATAAATTAAGGCTTATTTGAAAATACAAAATTACTTAAAGAAAAATTACTATGAAGATATAAGACTGCTGCTCAAACAGCAATTTGAATTTTTTAAATTTTTAATGCCAATATTTCCAGACTGAGGTACAAAACGTCAAACGTAACAATCCATTTATTGTTCTACTATAATTCATCAGTAATCAAAAAGCTAAGAAAAAATTAAGAGGAGTAGTGATATCAAATTATTATATTTTGGTAACTAATATTCTTTATTTTGCTCTCTCTATATTTGAATTATTTTTTATCGGCTAACTAAAGTCCATCATGAAGAATATTAGATCTTTTTTTTTTTTTAAAGCAATATACTTTGTCATCTTTACAAGAAAACATCATATCTGTATTTGCTAAGTTAGGTGAAAGCATTAATTACACTTTATCTACTACTTCATCTTCAAGGCAAATAACTATTTCAGTTTTGAATTTTAAAGCGGTTAACCAAGATACCCCTGCAGTAGAGGAAGAAGGAACAAATTAGCTGATATTTTTATTTGATTGGCAATAGATCATAGCAAGTTGACAACTATGATATACAAAATACTGATGGGAAATCTATACTCACACACACATATTAGACAGAAATATAGATGACATTTTAGAACTTTGTGTTTCACTTCCTTCTCTCTTCCTAATGTTCTCCACTATACCCTGCCATCTGCAGCTTCCTCTGTGCTTTTTGCTCAGTGCCTGCCAACGAGGTCCAGATGATTCTCTGGCAGCAGAACGCAGCCACCTGCCTGTCCTTGGCTTCGGAGAGCTGTACGGGTAGGTGTGCTGCACTCACCAATTAGATATGCACTTAATCTGTCTCTAATTCAAGGTCATATTCTGTTTTATTTAAAAGTGATAATGACCTTGTTTCTTCCTAAAAAGCTCAACCTTTCAAAAGTCAGCAGGCTGGTATTTTTCCACTTCATTTCTAACCGTCCTTTATTTCAAAGGTGAAAGAGAAAACATGGCAGAGAGGCAGAGTCTGGAACACTTTTGAACACATTACTTTGCTCCTGTTTCTCACACACTCAGCATAGCTTAGCTAGCAGCCACCTTACAACTTTGCTGTGACCTTCAGTTACTGGCAGATCAGGGGCAAGTTTCCCTCTCTTGAAGATGTACTTTCATTCGTTTAAAACACTACACGCCAAGAATTTTTCTGACTCACTCTTCATTTTCTATCAACACAGTTATCTGACTGAATCAATTCTACCTCCAAATGTCTCTAAAAACATAATTTTTCCTCCTCATTGTTCAGGCCCTAATCATTCTCTTTTTTATTGCAAAGCTTTTTGACTTATCTTTTCTTCACTCTTCCAAAAAAGACAGTTTCCAAACTGCCACCATAGGAACTTCTCTAAAATAAAATCTAATCCTGGCATGGCCAGCTCCCAGCTGAAAATGGCTCACATGGTCCGAAATGCCTTGTACATTAGGCCCCTAGTTGCCCTCACTGGGCCCCTCTTCTGCCCTGCCTGGCCACTGGGGTTCTTACATTTTAGTTCAGGTTCTCCCAAAGTGTATTCTTTGGAATTTTAGCTCACAAAATCCTACTGACTCAGAAGTTTTTCTCATCTAATCCATTTTTTAGTTTGATTTAATCTAAGATTATCTAAGTTTCTTTAAAGCAGGGCTTATCAGGGTGGCATTTCTCAAATTAATCTGTCTCCAGGACCTGTTCTCATACCTCTCCTAGGATTAGGGTTCCTCAGAACACACCCAACAACCTTTCCACACATACTTCTCCTAAGTCTTATCCTAGAGTTCCTTGTCTTGTTTAGTTTCCTCTGACCACACCTCATTTGTTCACTGTCTCTGGCTAGAATATCTGTTCCATAAAGGCAGAGGACTTGTGCCTTGAATAGTAACTGGAATAAAGTCCTCACCTTGTTATTTGTTATTGTCGAATGAATGTCATTCCCTTTGCCTCATAAGCCTTGCTTCCCTCCACTGGGGAAATGCCACCTCAACTATCAAACACAATTCAATGATCACTTTCTACAGGAAGCATTCCCTGAGGTCATGCCTCTCCCTCAGCAGTTCTTGGCCCTCTGAGTCTACAGCTAGCACTTTAAATGTATTTTTATTAAAGCACTTATCACACTTTATTACAGTGAATTATACCTTTTGCCTCCACTAGACTAAAAGTCTGTAACAGTTTCTTAAATCATTCTATTTCCAGATTTGAACATACTGGAAACTCAGTGACACGTCAAGTGCTCAATAAATGTTTATTGGATAATAAAATGTCTTTCCTCACCAAAGCAACTTACTGTTGGGTCAGCAGCTCCGGGAATGCAGGAGAAACAATAGAAATGACCGCCAGGCCGCCATCTTCAGGTCCCCCCACTTCCTAACCCTTGACTCTCCCACCATAAGGATGTATGCCCAGGTCACGTCTCCACAAGTAATCCGAAACCTATGCAAGAAACCGGAACATCAAGATTCCCCCAACCCTCCAATCCCCGAATACCATACCTTATATGGCTGTGAACCTATTCCCTGTCTTAACGCAGATAAAAGACCCACTCGACCCCTCCCAGTGCGACTTCCCCGACTCTCCTCTCCTCTTGGAGTCTTGGAATCTCGCCTGAGGGCACCTTTAATAAATCTTGCCTTGTGCCTGCCTCGCCTGGTGTCGTGTTTATCTTGCCTATAAAACCTTACACTTTTATTTAAATCAGTCTTAGTGACTTTTACAGAACCTTTTCAATTAGTTGCCTTTTATTTTTTCTTTTCTTCCTTCCTTTTTTTTCCTTTCTTTGGGGGGTGGAGGGTGGGGTTTGGTACCATAGGGAAAAAAAACTACTAATTTAGTTCTTCCACAAGGTATTAATAGAGCTTGAGAGGTTTCTCCAGTCATATCCGAAGACTCTTTGGAAAAGAGAATGAAAATAATCTATCACATTAACTTGAATCCAAATGTAGAAATCTGCCATTGCTATATATAGTCCTACACATGCAGGCAAACACTAACACATGCAAACAGAGTAGCCTCTGCTAACTCTGAGAAGCTTTCACACCACTCAGAGAAGCTTTCACACCATGAGCTCATCGAGTCATTCATTCATTTGCTTATCATTCAGCCCACATTCATTAAGCTTCTATAATGATCTAAGGCACTGTGGTCAGGGGCTAGTTTCTGAAAGACAGCGTTTCTGACTTCAGGAAGGATAAAACCACAATGAGTCTAGAGGGAAGGGCACACAAGAAAACAAACAGGATGTTACAGAGGGGAAAGGGAAGAAAAATGCTCAAGCTTCCAGGGGACTACCCAACCAAGTGAAATTATAATAAATGAGAAAGAATGATCAAGATAAAGAAAGGGCTAAGACAACCCAGACACAGGGAATAACATGCAAAGGAAGCACAGAAATTTCACTGCAAGGTGTTTGAGGATGAGCAGAAATTAAACTATATTAGAAAGATTACTTTGGTATAGTGTGAAGGACTTGTGGGGGAAGAGGAACTGAAAATTAGGAATTTAAGTGAACTGACATCCTAGGTAATGCAAGAAAAGGAAAAGAAAGAAAGAACAGATTTAAGAACACTCAAAACCAGGAAGGAATCTTGAATATTTTCCTGATTTCTGGCTTGAACATCTAGATCCATCCACATTCCCTGGAAACTGTATAGTAGACTCAATGGTATGCTGTCTCCTCAGAACGAGGACACAGATTTCTCCAGGGCAGGAAGAGCTGACGACATAAAAGCCTGCAGCACAAGTCCTCCTCAGCTGAAGAAAGCCATTTTGCTCAAGATGCCATTCCCTTCTGGACAGCAGCCTGACCCAATGACTGGCTGATGCAGTGGTATAAAGGCTTACGAGCCCTTGCTCCAATTAGGGACAATTCTGCAGGGTCATCCCAGCTTCAGAGCTCCCTGAGGGATCAGCTACAGACCAACTTCTCCTTTTGTCCAATCTTGCCTTCTTAACTCCCTGACAGATACTGATCCTGAGATCACTCCCCAATGAACGTCTTGCACACAAATCACCACAGTGAACCAAATCTATGACATAGTAGTTAGTTTTTGCAGGGAGAGGAATGGGGGGAAAAAACGTGAATAATGATAATGACGATAAGCTACTATGTATCAGATATTGTTCTAGTTATTTTACTTAACAACTCTCTAAATCTCTTCATGTATATATGCAAACACATTAGAAAAAAGAATGCTGATAGCTTTTTTTTTTTTTTTTTAAGATCTTTGAGAAGCCTTAGAGAAGCTCATTAAAATGTGAGCCTCCTCAGGTGGAAAATGTACTATGCCACAATTCATAAATCCTGAAATAGTCTCACAAATCAGCCAACTACTAAATAGAAGTGAGGATTTCTGGAAGGTGTATGACACTCAAATTTGATAATCATATTACATTACCTCCTATCATGTCTTTCCCCACAATATAGAAATGATAATATTGAAAATTTCTCATTGTCTTTTAACTTACTATATTTGAATAAAGGTTTGAATCATTAATAATAGGTACCTAAAAAAGCATTCTCGAGAAGCAACTTAAAATACCACCCAAAATATTGAATTCCTTAGTGCAATTTAAAACCCACATTTAGATTAAAGGATTTAAGCTTTAAGGGTTAACATCAACAACTAAGTGAGCTTGGAATAAGGGAAGGAAGGAAAAGAGAAGAATGAGGAAAGGGAAGAAGGGGGAAGTAAGAACACCTATGTAAAGCCTGCTTAACAGACAGAAAAGTCTTGCTAACCATCAATCCCATGATTTACTTACTAATTAAAACTGTGCTTTAAGTATTCTATTTTTTTGCCTAATATAACTGCAAGCCAGTTCAGAATCTCTATGTCCTATGATCTTTATGGAAACTATGAAAATATCTGTACTAATTTAGTAGTTATTTTCAAATATCTTACTTATAAAAAGAAACATATTGTATCAGCTATTGAAACAGAAAATAAAATCTGTCACTTGAAGATTTTCTAGTCCTTTCACTAGTCCTTTCCTCTAGTCCTTTCACTTTTCCAAGGACTAGAGGGTTAATAGAGAAATACATATAAATTTACATATATGCAAGAACTTACAAATAATATATATACATATGTGTGTATATACATTTATATATAAATAAGTTCAGAAACAGAAACCAACATGAAGAACATTGTACACTGATAGGAAACAATACTGAAATGGCTTAAAGCTAAGAAGACTAAGAATCTGCAATACTTGCTGTATGAAGTAAGGTTAGTTATTTAATATTTCGGATACTTTAAGTTTGCTCCCATTAAGAAAAGGGTTGTGAAGGCTCTGGGAGAATATAAAATACCTCTGTAGATATAATTGCTCATGTAATGAACCAACAAAATAATTACAGAAAGAGAAAATTATAAACAAATTTCTTTTTAAGAAAACTATGTTTTATATTTTAACACAATTTTAGTGAAAGTAAACCTCAGTAGGTTTGGTTAACAATGGCAAATGTTATTTGACTTTCAAAGAGTTTTTTCTTTGAAATGCCTTGAATGAAAGTAATCTTCAAATGACCATTTATTTTCAATCTATAAAAAAAGGAAGGATATACAGAGAAATATATTTGGATATTCAGTGATTTTTATAAAGCCAAAAACATAACCATTCTTCAGACACCAACTCTAATATTCAACTTCCAAACTTTTCCATAATGCAGTTGAGAGATTTACCAAGAACAATATATGCATTTTCAACTACAAGAAAAGCAAAGCTAAGTGCAACAATCTAAGTCCTGTGCTCATAAATCAGAAGAGATGTTCCTAGAGATGAAATACCCAGAAAAGCTGCTCTTAAGAGTAGTTACTGTTCGTAAAGTAATGGATAGAGTAAATACTACCTACTGACAAGTACTCCTTACCTAAGAAAATCACAGGAGTTTTAGAGAGTTCAGATTTATGTGAACACTGAGTAAGCAGTCATTGAGGTTTATCTTTGCCATAAAATCTTCTTGACATAATGTTAGTTCTGTCTCTTAAACTGTCCATTTTGAAAGATTTCTTCATTAAAAGACATTTGACAGTTTTAGATTTAATATGGTCACTAACTTCTTGAGAACTCTTGTACTAGGAAAAAGAAAGATTAACCAACCTCTCAAAAACCAAAAAAGCATACATTTTTACATATTTCATTATTTTGATATCACTACTAAGTTTTTTGAAAGCACCAATTAGATTTGCTTTTAAAATAATTATTAATGGTTATGCTGAGGAAAATTCCTAAAACACAAGTTCTTTCCTCTCTTAAAAAAAAAAAAAAAACCCAAAAAATAAAATGAGAAAAAAGTTTCAAAAATATTAATACGAAGTATATTTGTAAATAATGCATCATTTCAATTAAAAAACTTGAAAAATAAGTACCCTTATCTAAACTAATTTATGGGTCAATATGTAAAAGTAAATACTGGTTGTAATAGGTTGAAAACAACTGCAGAAACAAATGTTAAAATATGATGTGGAAACAGAACCTAATCACTCTAATATTTAATAGTTCCAAGTGCTCAATAGTTCTATGTAACTATTTGGAGCAGTGTTCTCCAACAGAAATATAATGAATGACATCTGTTACTTTAAACTTTCTAGCTACAATTAAAAAGGTAAAAAGAAACAAATGAAATTTACTTTGACAACTTATTTAAATCAATATTATTTTCATTTCAACATGTAATCAATATAAAAATATTACTGACATATTTTACTGTGCTCTTTTTTCACTTAAATTTTTGAAACCTGGTACATGTTTTACACTTGCAAGTGATGTACTGGGGCTGACTCAAATTGGCTTCTAGGAATTGATTGTGCATTATCACACAGCAAGTCAGGGTTTTAAAGCACTTTAGTAGTTTAAAATTGGCCACAGCAGGAGTACTTACATTAACAGAAATCAGCAAATGACATAAATCAAGGCTTCCCGCCTGCCCCAAGAGCTGGTTTACCAATACACTACTGCCTTCAGCATATCTCAATTTGGACTAGCCACACTTCGAGTGTTCAACAGTCATCACAAGAGATTCTTGGATCAAGATGGTGGAGCAGGAAGATACTGAGCTCACCTCAACCCACAAACACACCAAAACTGCAACTACATCTAGAACAACTAACTCTCTCTCTGAAAACAACCTGATGAATAGCACAACAGTTCTTCCACAATTGAAGATATAAGAAAAAGCCTCATTAAGATGGTTAGGGGAAGCAGAGGTGCAGTCTCGTCAGGACCTACACACTTGGTGCAACAACACACAAGTGGGACAGACACCACAAATGCGGAGGTCCCTGAGGAGTGAGGGGTTCAAAGCCCCACATTGGTCAATCCAGCCCTGAGGACCGGCACTGGAACGATAAGCCCCCTTAACTTCAGGCTTTGAAAATCAGTGGGACTTAACTCTGGAAGAATCAGGGGGTTATAGGAAAATAAAAGTGTGCACACAAATTCACTAACCCCACAACCCAGCATAGAGGCAGCCATCCAAAAAGCACTTTGGCATATGTGAAGATTTACTGACTAATTTCGAACATGTGTCAGAAGTGAAGAAATCTATAGAAGCTTTATCTGGGATTGCAAGTGCTGAGTACCGTTTCTGGTACTCTGATCAATGCTGCCAGCCCTGCTGACCCAGCCCCAGTGTTACTCTGTAAACCTGCCCAGCCAACCTGCCCACCCTAACAGATGCACCAATATAGTAGCTTCCAGCCTATCACAGCCAGGGGGTAGTGTCAGCCTGGAAGCAGTTCCTGCCACAGGTGGCAGCTACACCCATCAGTGTGCCTGCAGCCCATGCAGTGCATACACCTGATGTGCATGCTTCTGGTGACTGGGCTGACTGTGCTTATGGGCCCCAAAGGACACCTTCTACATAAGACTATGCCTTCAGGAATGGGAGATGAAGCTCATCTACCTAATACCTAGAAACACAGTCAGAGAATCAGGCAAAATGAGGAGACAGAAGAATAGGTTCCAAACAAAACAAGATAAAACCTTAAAAAAGAACATAAAAAAGGGAGCTAAGCAATCCACCTGATAAAAAGTGCAAAGTAACAGTGGTAAAGATGCTCACTGAAGCCAATAATGGATGAACACAGTGACAGCTTCAGCAAAGAAAGAAAAAAAAAAAATCAGAGCTGAAGAATAGAGTAACTGAAATGAAAAGCAGAGCAGAGTGATTCAACGGAAGATTTCAGGATGCAGAACAGATCAGCAACCTTAAAAAGGGTAGTAGAAATCACCCAAGCTGAACAGCAAAATGATAAAATATTAAAAAAAAAATAAGAATAGGGGCGCCTGGGTGGCTCAGTGGGTTAAGCCTCTGCCTTCAGCGCAGGTCATGATCTCAGGGTCCTGGAATCGAGTCTCACATTGGGCTCTCTGCTCGGCCGGGAGCCTGCTTCCTCGTCTCTCTCTCTCTCTCTCTCTCTCTGCCTACTTGTGATCTCTGTCAAATAAATAAATAAAATCTTTAAAAAATATAAGGATAATTTCAGGGACTCTGGGACAAGGGCACTAACATTCATATAGAGGTCCATATAGAGGTCCAAAATAGAAGAGAAAAAAAGGAACAGAATATTTATTTGAAGAAATAACAGCTGAAAACTTCCCTAACCTGGAGAAGGAAACAAATATCCAGGTCCAGGAGCAGAGAAAGCCCCAAGCAAGACGAACATCAAGATACATAATTATTAAAATGTCAAAAATTAATGACAAAGAGAGTAAAAAGACAGTCTACAATTGCTTATCTATTAGTTTTCCTAAGAATTAAGGATTCTTACAGTTAAGAATTCTACCAATATATGTAATTAAAACTACTTAGAAATAATAGGGGTGAAAGGAAACAACTGTGTATTAAAAAGAGGCAAGGAACGTAAACTGGTTGTTCCAAAATAACTATAATATATGATACAATATGAATTAAGATAAAAAAGTGATCAAAAATTTGTGTAAAATAATATGGAGGAAATAAATTTTGTGTGTGGTCAAGCTGGTTATAAATAGAATTGATTTAAGTCTTAAAATGAGTTTTAATACCAAAAGCACATTGGTATACAATTAGAATATGGTTTTCTTTCAACTAAAAGAACAAAGTTTTCTTGAACTTTTGATCTTCTTTTGATAAAAGACTGTGAGAGTTTCTTTACCTTTTAGGTAATTTGAATGGATAGCAAAGATTCTGTGTCTTAACAAAACAAAACAATTTACTGTGCTTCATGTTGTCTTTATTAGGCCTCTGATTACTTAAGAAAACACAAAATTCTCAGGGCACCTGGGTGGCTCAGTCAGTTAAGTGTCTGCCCTTAACTCAGATCATGATCCCAGGGTCCCAGATCAAGTCCTACATCGGGCTCCCTGATCAGCAGGGAGTCTGCTTCTCCCTCTCCTCCTGCCTGCTGTTCCCCTTGTTTGTACTCTCTCTCCTGTCAAATGAATAAATGCAAAATCTTAAAAAAGAAGTGGGGGGAGGAGGAGGAGGAGGAGGAGGAGGAAAGAAAACAGAAACTCAATATTCTCAATATTAAGGGAGCTAAGTTTTAGGGGCGCCTGGGAGGCTCAGTTGGTTGAGCTGCTAGTTCTTGGTTTCAGCTCAGGTCATGATTTCACGGTCTTGGGATTGAGCCCTGTATTGGGCTCCCTGCTTAGCGGGATGTCTCTTGGAGGATTCTCTCTCTTGCTTTCCCTCTGGCCCTCCCCCTGGTCACACACATACTCTCTCTCTAAAATAAATAAATAATTTTAAAAAAATAAAAAAGAGCTAACTTTTGTTCACAGTTATGTAACCTTCTGTATATGTCTTTTACATCTTCTATTATTATTTTGGTTAAATAGGTAACTATCATATTTAGTCAGATATTCAAACCTTTTGACCAAAATCAAATTCTAACTAGTCTTTTTTACCTCCAAGAAACTGAGACTTACCAAAAGGCCCCTGAAAAATATCACAGGGTTTATTTGTTTCTCACCTGGTAAAATGTTAAACTAATTTGGTTAGATTTGTTCAATTATGTGGAAAGCATTATCAAATAAGAAGTGATGTTAAAACTATCAGGTAATATTTCTATGGATGCAAGTTATTTATCTGTATTCTAGAAATTGTACAAAATTCCTAGAAATCTGATATGTCCTGGTATAATGTTATCAGTCATAAGTCCAGCCATTTTCTTAAAATGCTATGTATCACAGAAATAAACAAATTCCCCAGTCAATTACAGTAAAATAAACTCTCATCAAGTCTTTAACCATAGGCTTTTTAAGTCTTTTGTCATTTACAGACAGTTATTGTTTTATTTACTCTGATGCTTTTGCAAATGTGACATTCCAGGAAAGTACCCTACCAAGGTTCTTTTGCAAGGTATTGAGTCTTGGCTGCATATTTCACAGCTGAAAAAGTTCTCACATGACATCTGGTCCTGTGAAAATGCTAGACCGCAAAAATCAAATTGACTAGGAAAAGAATTAGCCAACACTGAAGTAGATTGCTTCCATCTAAGACATCAGATCAAGGATGTTTCTTTGCATTCTCCCTTTCCTCGGCTGCTGACCATCCTTTTCCTGAATTCTCTGACTTTGAGTAAGATCAGATAAGGCTATAATCAGGAACCCCTTTTTGATTCGTAAAGGTACTACAGAATCTGCTGCAAAAGCGGTAGTTGCCTAACAACACCCAGATTCTCTGGCCAAAGTTGTTCCTGATAATAGGATAGGTTTTGATTACCTTTTAGCAGAGCAAGGAGGTATCTATGTTACAGCCAAGACCAACTGCTTTACTTGGACTGACACTTCTGGGGAAGTTAAGATTCGCACTACATTAGATCACTAAACAAGCCAGATGGCTTACCAAAGTAACTCCTTCATTGTGGGTTTTCCTTGACTTATTGGATTCTGACGGCTTTGGGTCTTAGGCACCATGGCTCTGATATAAACCCCAAACACTGGGAAGTATGATGTTTTTAATAATCCTGGTATTCTCCCTGGTGTACATCGTTCTCTCAAAAGTTTTAAATGCATGCTCAGAACTACTAACCAGCAAGCAAATGATCCCCTTTAGAGTAGAATGTCAGAAAAGGATGAGGAGAATGACCAACGTAAAGAATATGAACCCAATATCATGACTCTTCCATAAAGAGATTCAGTGAAAAGACAACATGACTGATGAATAACACACAGAGATTCTGCCAACAAACAAACAAAACCCTGAGAACTCCAGAGCAGTAGCTGAGAGTAGTGGTAGTACCTTCAATTTTGATCACATCTCTTAGTCTGATCAAAGGGGTGAATTATTATTAAGACAACAGGACCATAACGAAGTCACTTTTGCTAAGTCCCATCTAACCAAATTGAAACTTTACTTAATCAGTTTTCAGCTCTCCCAGAAATGGGATCTTCAACCAGTCAATCAGGAATCCCCTAAATGGCACCTTATCTGCCTGACAGACTCCTGCTGTCCTCTATAGGAAAGTGACCTCGCAATAATATATCCACTTTTTTGATCTGCTATAAACTTCCTTGTTCCACTCCCTTCAGACTATAAGTCTTTCATTTGCATAGCACCAAGAAATTCATTTCTATTTCCTAGATTGTATGCTAACTAGTTTGTGAACTACTGAATAAAGACAATAAGAATGTTAAAATTCAACACAGTTGAATTTTTTTAAACAATAGCTCATAAACTTAAATGAAATGTCAATTTTAAAACCTGAAACTGTCTTCTGTACTATTTTACCAGGCACTGTTACAAGAAACAGAGATAAACAAGATGGACATGTTACTGTTTTCGGGGAGTTTATGTTGCATAGAAAAAATAAATAAGAATGAAGGTTCAGGGGCGCCTGGGTGGCTCAGTGGGTTAGGCCTCTGCCTTCGGCTCAGGTCATGATCTCAGGGTCCTGGGATCGAGCCCCACATCAGGCTCTCTGCTTGCGGGGGAGCCTACTTCCCCCCCTCTCTCTGGATGCCTCTCTGCCTACTTGTGATCTCTGTCAAATAAATAAATAAAATCTTAAAAAGAAAATGAAGGTTCATCTAATGATGTTGCTATGAAGAAAACAGAATAAGGTACTATCATAAAGCACTTGGGGTACCTGGGTGGCTCAGTCAGCTAAGTGTCTGCCTTCAGCTTAGGTCTTGATCCTGGAGTCCCAGGATTGAGCCCTGCATTGGGCTCCCTGCTCAGCAGGAAGTCTGCTTCTCCCTGTGCCCCTCACCCAGATCTTGTGCTCTCTCTCTCTCCCTCTCTCAAGTAAATAAATAAATAAACCCGTAAAAAAAAAAAGAAAAGCACTCGGTGTGTCCCTCAAAGTGGTTACTACCTGAAAGCTACCTACCAAGTAGGTAGCCTTAACTGGAAGTGATACCCCTAAAAAGTGGCTACTGCCAAAAGGTGAGAATGTTCAGTATCACACATAAGCACACCTGCAATAGTTGTAGACAGACCTCACAGCCAGGCCCATTAGGGTCCAATCCTGACCACCAACATTACTGCAGCAGCTAAAGCCATATATAAAGGTGGTTTGAAGAATAAAAGACTAAAGTAGTAAAATCAACTATATCTTCAATGATTAGTTAACAAATACACAAAATAAAAAGATGTAAAATATCTTTATACACATCTATATACATAAAACATGGTGAGGGTTAGGGAAAATATAGTGATTTTAGAATATATTCCAACTTAAGTGACCATCAATTTAGAATACATTGCTATATAACAAAGAGTTACCTCATGGTAACCACAAACAAAAACTTACGAAACACAAGAAACAAAGAGAAAAAGTCCAAACAAAACTGTAAAGAAATTCATCAAATCTCTCTCTCTCTCTCTCTCTCTCTCTCTCTCACACACACACACACACACACACGTAAGAAAAGAAACAAAAAAGAACTATAAAAAAAACCAGGAAACAATCAAGAAAATGGCAATAGCTAATATATATATGTACACACTTAAAAAGAAGAAAGATTTCAATCAATAACATAATTTGATACCTTTAGTAACTAGAAAAAGAAGAGCAGGCTAAGCCCAAAACCAAGAGAAGGAAGGAAATAAAGATGAAAGTGAAGATATACAAAATAGAGAACACAAATGCAAAAGAGAAAAATTTTTTTAAAAAGTTGGTTCTTTGGAAGGATCAATAAAATTGGTAAAGCTTTAGCTAGATTAAATAAGAAAAAAATCAAAGAGTAAAAATTACTAGTATGAGAAATGAATGTAAGAGTATTAACACTGACTTCCTTAAAATGAAAAGAATTATAAAGGAATACTAAGAACCAATTAGATAACCTAGATGAAATGGACAAATTCCTAGAAATATGTAAATTGCTAAAACTGACCCAAGAATGCATAAAAAATCTGAAGAAACTTAACGGAAGACAAAGAGATTGAATCAGTATTTTAAAACCTCCCATCAAAGAAAGGCCCAGCACCAGAGGGTTTCACTGGTCAGTTCTACTAAACATTTAATGGAGAATTAACACCAATTCCTTTCAAACTCTTCCAAAAACAGAAGAGGAGTCAACATTTTCTAAGTCATCCTTGAGGTCAGCATTACCCTGACAGCAAAGCCGAACAAAAACATCAAAAGAAAACTGCAGACAGTATCCCCAATGAATACAGATGCAAAAATTTCAACAAAATACTAGCAAACCAAATCCAGCAGTACATTAAAAACTATTATAAATCATGACCAAGTCAGATATATCCCAGTAATGCCAGGGCGTTTCAACGTATGAATACCAATTGATGTAATACATCACATTAATAGAATGAAGGACAAAAACCGCATCTGACAACATCCAACACCTTTTCATGACTAAACACACCCAGACCCACATATAAACTAAGAATAGAAGAAAACTTCCTTAACATAATGAGCATTTATGAAAAACCTACAACTAACCTCATAATCATGGTGAGATACTGAAAGCCTTCCTCCAAAATCAAGAAAAGACAAGGATGCCTTCTTTAACTGCTGCCATTTGTTGCATGGTACTGGAATTCTAGTCAGAGCAATTAGCAAGAAATAAAAGGCATCCAGACAGAAACAAAAAAGTAAAATCATACCTATTCACAGATATCTATTTTGCAGAAAAATCCTTAAAGAATCCATTTAAAAAACTATTAGAACAAAAATATGAATTCATCAAAGCTGTAGGATAGAACAACACATAGAAATCAGTTGTATTTTTAGTAGTAGCAATGAACAATCAGAAAATAGAAATTCCATTTACAACAGCATTCAATAGAATGAAATATCCAGGAACAAATTTTGCTCAGGAGGTGAAAGACATGTAATGCTGAAAACTACAGAACATTGCTGAAAGGAATTAAAGACATAAATAAATGGAAAGACATCCCCGTTCATGGATTAAAAGACAATTTTGTTAATGTATCAATATTACGCAAAGCAATCTACAGATTGAATGCAATCCCTATGAAAGATCCAAAAGCCTTTTTTGGAGAAATGGAAAAGAGAATTCTCAAATTCATGTGGAACTGCAAAAGACTCTAAATAGCCAATACATATTAAGAACAACAAAGTTGGAGGAATCAAACTTTCTAATCTCAAAATTTACTACAAAGCTACAGTAATCAAAAAGTGTGGTACTTGGCAAAGAGACAGACATATAGACCAATGCTACAAAACTAAGAGTCCAGAAATAAATCCATATAAACCATTCCATGTCCAACTGAGTTTTGACAAGGTGTAAGACCATTATAATAGGCAGTCTTTTCAATAAGTGGTGCTGGGACAACTGGCTATCCACATGGAAAATAATGACACTGGACCCTTATACCATACCATATACAAAAATTAACTCAAATGGATTAATAATCTAATGTAAGAGCCAGAACTATGGATTTATAACAAGAAAATATAGGTGTGAATGTTTCTAACACTGAATTTGAAAATGGACTATCAGACATCATATCAAAACTACAGGTAACAAAGGAAAACATTGGATTTCATCAAAACCAAAAACTCTTGTCCATTAATGTTTAATCAACATTATCAAAAAAGCATTAATCAGACAAGCTAAAAAAATAGTAGAAAGCATTGTACTGAATGTACCACAACTGTGCCCTAATTCATATGTTTAATTCTAACCCCCAGTTTGATGGTATTAGGATATAAGATCTTTGGTAGGTGATTACTGCCCTAATAAAAGATAGCCCAGAGAGGTCCTTCCCCTTTCTGCTGTGTAAGGACACAGGAGAAGACAACCATCTATGAACCAGGAAGCAGAGCCTCATCAGACACTGAATCTGCTGAAAAGTTCACATTTAGGTCTATAATCCACTTCAATTTAATTTTTATATAAGATATGAGGTATGAGGCTAGGTTCTTTCCTTTTTTTTCTTCATATGGACATTCAGCTATTCTACAACTTGTTGAAAAGACTATCAATACATTCCCTATTGAACTGCCCTGACACCTTTGCTTAAAAATTAGTTGACCATTTTTATTTTTATTTTTTAAATTTTCTTTTCCATGTAATACATGCCCTCCTTAATACCCACCATCAGGCTCATCCAACTCCCACCGCTCTCCCCTCCAAATCCCTCAGTTATTTCTCAGAGTCCACAGTCTCTCATGGTTTGTCTTCCCATCTGATTTTTCCCATCTCACTTCTCCTCTCCATCTCCCAATGTTCTCCGTGTTATTCCTTATGTTCCACAAGTAAGTGAAACCATGAGATAATTGACTCTCTCTGCTTGACTTATTTCACTTAGCATAATCTCTTCCAGTCACATCCATGTTGATACAAAAGTTGGGTATTCATCCTTTCTGACGGAGGCATTATACTCCATTGTATATATGGACCATAACTTCTTTATCCATTCATCTGTTGAAGGGCATCCTGGCTCTTTCCACAGTTTGGCAACTGTGGCCATTGCTGCTATGAATGTTGGGGTACAGATGGCCCTTCTTTTCACTACATCTGTATCTTTGGGGTAAATACCAAGTACTGCAATTGCAGGATCATAGGGTAGCTCTATTTTTAACTTTTTGAGGAATCTCAACACTGTTTTCCAAAGTGGCTGCACCAACTTGTATTCCCACCAACAGTATAAGAGGGTTCCCCCTTCTCCACATCCTCTCTAACACACATTGTTTACTGTCTGGTTGATTTTGGTCATTCTAACTGGTGTAAGCTTTGTATCTCAAACCTCACATTGTATCTCAATATGGTTTTAATTTGAAATTCCCTGATGGCTAAGGATGATGAACATTTTTTCATGTGTCTATTAGCCATTTGTATGTCTTCACTGGAGAAGTGTCTGTTCATGTCTTCTGCTCATTTTTTGACAGGATTATCTACTTTGTGTGTTGAGTATAAGGAGTTCTTTATAGATCATGGATATCAGCCCTTTATCTGTAGTGTCATTTGCAAATATCTTCTCCCATTCCGTGGGTTGCCTCTTTGTTTTATGGACTGTTTCCTTTGCTGTGTAGAAACTTTTGATCTTGATGAAGTCCCAAAAGTTCATTTCCGCTTGTTTCCTTTGCCTTTGGAGACATGTCTTGAAAGAAGTTGCTGTGGCCGGTGTCGAAGAGGTTACTGCCTATGTTCTCCTCTAGGATTTTGATAGATTCCTGCCTCATGTTGAGGTCTTTTATCCATTTCGAGTTTATCTTTGTGTATGGTGTAAGAGAATGGTCGAGTTTCATTCTACTTCACATAGCTGTCCAATTTTCCCAGCACCATTTATTGAAGAGACTGTCTTTTTTCCACTGTATATTTTTTCCTGCTTTGTTGAAGATTATTTGACCATAGAGTTGAGGGTCCATATCTGGGATCTCTACTCTTCCACTGGTTTATGTGTCTGTTTTTGTGCCAGTACCATGCTGTCTTGGTGATCACAGCTTTACATTAAAGCTTGAAATCAGGCAATGTGATGCCCCAGGTTTGTTTTTCTTTTTCAACATTTCCTTAGCAATTTGGGATCTCTTCTGGTTCCATACACTTTTTAGGACTGTTTGTTCCAGCACTTTGAAAAATGCTGGTGGAATTTTGATCAGGATGGCATTGAAAGCATAGATGGCTCTAGGCAGTATAGACATTTTAACAATGTTTATCCTTCCAATCCATGAGCATGGAATGCTCTTCCATCTTTTTGTGTCTTCTTCATGAAGTGAAGAACTCTTTCATGAGTGTTCTGTAGTTCCTCTAGTATGGATCCTTCACCTCCTTGGTTAGGTTTATTCCCAAGTTCTTATCATTCTTGGTGCTATAGTAAATGGAAGATTCTCTAATTTCCCTTTCTGTATTTTCATTGTTAGTGTATAAGAAAGCAACTGATTTCTGTACATTGATTTTGTATCCTGCTACATTACTGAATGGCTGTATGAGTTCTAGTAGTTTGGGGGTGGAGTCTTTTGGGTTTTCCATATAGAGTATCAGGTCGTCTTCAAAGAAAGAGTTTGACTTCTTCTTTGCCGATTTGAATACCTTTTATTTCTTTTTGTTGTCTGAATGCTGTTGCTAGGACTTCTAGTACTATGTTGAACAACAGTGGCAAGAGTGAATGAATATCCTTGTCATGTTCCTGATCTCAAAGGGAAGGCTATCAGCTTTTCCGCACTGAGGATGATATTTGCTGTGGGTTTTTCATAGACAGATTTTATGAAGTTGAGGAATGTTCCCTCTATCCCTATACTTTGAATTGTTTTAATCAGGAAAGGATGTTGTATCTTGTCAAAAGCTTTTTCTGCATCAATTGAGAGGACCATGTGGTTCTTCTCTGTTTTCTTATTGATTTGTTCTATCACACTGACTGATTTGCAAATGTTGAACCACCGTTGCATCCCAGGGATCAATCCCACCTGGTCGTGGTAGATAATCTTCTTAATGTACTACTGTTGGATGCTATTAGCTAGGTTCTTTTAGCTATTAGCTAGATTCTTTTAGCTATTAGCTATTAGCTAGATTCTTGTTGAGAATCTTGGCATCCATATTCACCAGGGATATTGGTCTGAAATTCTCCTTTTTGGTGGGATCTCTGCCTGGTTTGGGGATCAGGGTAATGCTGGCTTCATAAAAAGTTTTCCTTCTATTTTTTGAAACAGCTTCAGGAGAATAGGTATTATTTCTTCTTTGAATGTTTGATATAATTCTCCAGGAAATCCATCAGGTCCTGGGCTCTTGTTTTTTGGGAGGTTTTTGATCACTGCTTCAATCTCATTACTAGATATTGGTCTATTCAGGTTGTCAGTTTCTTCCTGATTCAGTTTTGGAAGTTTATAGTTTTCCAGGACTGCATCCATTTTGTCTAGGTTGCTTAACTTATTGGTATATAAATAGTTGCCCATTTTTAAATATGTGGGTCTACTTCTGGGATTTTAGTTTTGTCCAGCTGATCTCTATCTTTATAATTTCTCTAATATCACACTTTCTTGATTACAGTAGTTTTAAAGTAAGTCTTAAAATCAGGTAAATGAGCATCTACATCTTTATTCTTTGATTACGTTCATTAGTGTTTCAGTGTAAAGTGTTTCAACATGGAGATCTTACACATATTTTGTTAGATAAATACATCTGAAAAAGTGTTTATTTCTTTTAGGTACTACTGCCTATGGCATTTCCAAAACTTTTAACTTCCATTTGTTCACAAGAAGAAATATTAATTTTTAGATATTGGCTTATTATCCTGCAAACTTTCAGTTATAATAGCATTTTGATAGGTTCTATGATTTTTTTCATAGATATTCACATTATCTGAGAATAGAGAAAGGTTTTCTTTCTTCCTTTCTACCTTTCCCTTCTTTTTCTTGCCTTACTGTCATGGTTAGTGTCAGAAAACATATTTTGTATAACTCTACTTCATTCAGATTTATAATGGATTTTTTAAGACCCAGAATATGATATATCTGGGTTAATGTCTCATAGATACATGAAAAAAAAAAAAAAGTATATTCACCTGGTTCGGGTAGTATGTTTTACAAATGTCAATTAGATTAAGATGGTTGACAGTGTTGTTCAATTCTTCTATAGCCTTACTGATTTTCTATCTATTTATTCTATTAATTACTGAAAAAGAAGTGAACTCTTCAATAGAACTATGGATTTGTCCAGTTTTGCTTTTAGGTCTCTCTTTTTACATCATGTATTTTTAAGCTGTGTTGCCGGGGTATAAACATTTAGAATCTTGATGTTTTATTGGTAAACTGACATCTGTGTTAATGTCTTTTTGGGGAGAGTTGAGGGATAAATGCTGGGCTGTGCATTCTCTTTGGCTTTATTCTGTTGTTCCATTGCTGTTAAATCTGTTGTTCAATTTTCTTAAGTGGGATACCAAGCTCACTCAAAAAGGAAAAAATGTGATCTTCTGAACGTGCTTTTTAAAAAAGTAGGTGATGTCATTTAAGTCACAATGATCTCTTTTCTGATCAAGATTCTGATTATCGGGGGCATCTGGCTGGCTCAATTGGTTAAGCATCTGACTCTTGATTTCGGCTCAGGTCGTGATCTCAGGGTCGTGGGATCGAGTCCAGCGCTGGGCTCTGTGCGGGGCATGAAATCTGCTTGGGATTTTCTCTCCGCCTCTGCCTCTCCCTGCCCGCCCCTATTTTTTTTTAATAGTTGAAAGTATCTTTCTCAAGTAGTTTTTCTTGGAAGTAAAAGTAGCTGCATTGAGTTTTACCTTACGTGCATTTTAATGATGTTTTTCTTGACTTTCAATATTTTAAAGTGCACTTGGAGTTTTTAAGATTTAATCTGCACTCATGCCAACCTGCAACTAAGCATTTATCACAATGTTTTAAATGGATTTTTCATTCATCAACTTTCTGCCCTTTAGAACACAGTCCCCCAGCTGCTTCACTCTACTGAGATCCACTCAAAAAAGACATCAGATGAAAGCCAAATATTATTTACAGCTTGCCCACATGCACTATACATCTGTGTTCATTTCAGATAAAAGGTTACAATGCAGGTCCAAAGCCTGATGTGGAAATTACTAATCAGCTTCAACTGAGTAAGGGATCTACTTACAGGCTGAAAGGAAAAGGAGGAATGCAGTGGAGTCAAAAAGCAAAGCATATGCAAACACAGTGTAGGAGCACTGACTCCATCTTTGGCCCACCACCTTGTCCATGTTCACAAGATGACCTCCCCTGGTGCTATGTGTTCCAGACCCCTTGGAGGTTAATATGTGCCATGACTAGAATACAGGGAGGCTTATCCTGGTCTTCCCTAAATATTTTTAGATAACTATTAGAAATAACCTAGTTATTTCTGATGCACAGATGGCACCACAAGGTCTGTTAAATTTTAGCTACCAAGGAAGTGTATGCAGATGCTTTGACCTCACAACAGTGCCCTCCCGCATGTTCCCTCCCTCACTCTATAAAATCATAGACTAAGGTCTGGATTCTAAGGAAAATAGATGTGCAGCTATCAGATCCCTGCCTGTTCGATCCTGTCAGCAAGTTACCTTGAATAAAACTCCGTACTCTACATGGTGTTGCTTTGTTTTTCGATATCAAAGTGCCTTCTCAGTTTGGGGGATACTTTACAGTCCCTCTTCCACTTTCGAACACACAGTCATTAATATTAAATAAAACATTGATATTCCCAAGAGACATGGTAATTGCCTACAGTTTTTAAAAAAGTGATTCTTTCTAATGGCTTAAAATAAGCCTCTAATTCTCTTTTTCTAGATTCCCTATCAAATTTATCAATAGTTCCTAACCTTTCTTATATCCAAAATGCTATTTAACCTCTACCATAAGCTACTGACCAGACCTCTTCTTTCACAAGGAAGAGTATGGTCACTTAATACACTCCACCAACTTCCCTTTGCTTTACCTCTAAGTTCTTCTCTATGGTCCTGCATTGGCTGAAAGATATGCCCTTTGCAGTCATCATCCTTTTGTGCAAGTATATAGCCTCCTTTCTTCAACAAAGGTTTCACCTGTGTCACTGAGTTCCTATTTGCCTCCTTCTGCACAAGCACACTCTAGCACCACCTCATGCAAAAATATGCCCACTTAATTTTCCAGCATTTTTTCAGTACCTACCAAATGCAAACTCACTGAATTACTATGAGAGATAAAGTTTAAAAAAAAAAAAAAAATCCAATCCTCCTTTCAGCAAACTTAAAAGTTAGTGGGAAAGATGAACAGCTAAATAATTATAATCTTGTGTAAATAGTTTGAGAGCAAAGGCTTATACAGTATAGTCATGATGTAAAGTAAAGAAAAGTTAATCCTGCTTGGTTCCTGAGGAATTATCTTTCAAAAAATATTTTTTCAAGATTACTCTTTTCTTCCCTTGCTACAGACAGCTCAGGTCTCCTCTAGCATAAACCATCCCAAGATGCTTAAACTAACATCTCTGTCATCCCTTGCACTAGCACATTTTTTTAAAAGGCCACTTATATTATCTACAAATCCAATTCACTGTCTTTTATTCATTCATGTCTTAAGTAAATGTGATCTCGCTTTTGATTTCCACCACTACGTTGACACCTTTCACCAAATCAAAGTTGGGTAACCCACTCAACACCCCCAGTCACCTTTTCTCAGTCTTCCTTTTACACAGTCTCTGCTCTGAAAGACACATATGGGCCCTCTTCTCAAAATTCTCTGTGACCTGTGTGATACTTCTTTTCCCTAATGTATTTCCCCTCTCTCCCTTTTTTGTTCAGTCTTTTTTTGATTTCATTTCTCACTGCTGACAAAAGGGAAGCTTTGGCCAAGACTCCATTTTAAGACATGGCTTCTGACACCCTACCTCTGCTCTCCATTATCTTGTTCTCCCTTTCTCCCACACACACAAAAAACTCATATTAATCACTCTTAAGTAAACTGGGGATGAGAGAAAAAAAAAAGAAAAAAGCAGAGTAGAAAGTCTGACTTTAGTTCTGGTTCTACCACTGACATATTAGCTGTGCATCCATGGTCACATCATATCATATGTGGCTCCATAAGGGGTCCCTGGGTGGCTCAGTAGGTTAAAGCCTCTGCCTTCAGCTCGGGTCATGGTCCTGGGGTCCTGGGATTGAGCCCCACGACAAGCTCTCTGCTCAGCAGGGAGCCTGCTCCCCCCCACCACCCCTCTGTTTGCTTCTCTGCCCACTTGTGATCTGTCAAATAAAAAAATAAAACCTTTAAAAACGAGAGAGAGAGAGAGAGAATCGCTTCCTCATGCTCCTTCCAACCCCACAGTTCCACACTTCTAACTGGGAAGAACATCAGATTTCCAGTTCTGACTTCTCTAATGTAGGACAAATCCATATTCTGTCTGCCAATTAAATATCCCACCCTTAAATTCTACCCACTGAAACTCTTAACACACTACATATGTTAATGAAGTTGAATTTAAATTTTAAAAAGAAAAGAAAAGAAAAAAAAAATCCCTTCTCTAAACCTAATCTCTCAAACCAACTTCTTTCAAGTTGTCTATTAATGTTTATGTACTGAGGCCTCCATTATCTTAAGCTTGAAATCCTAATAATCTATACATTGACTGTGTTTTACTTTTGCATTCTCTTTTCCTAATTCCCACTCTCTATCCCCCACACCCTCCCTGGCATAATTCGAAGAGTTTATCGTTTGGAGGTTGGAAGGTGGCAGCAGAAGAAGAGGACCCAGGCTCACCCCATATCATGACTACAACTAGAGAACTACAAATCATCCTTAATACTTCAGAAAATGACCTGAACTGGCAGAACAAACTCCACAATGAAAGGCAGAGAAGAGGCCACATCAAAGAAGGTAGGAAGTGCAGAGATATGATTTGGGAGAAAGGAGTCACCACTGCATAGGGAGGGAGCCCTGGTCGTGGAAAACAGGAAGAGACAGACTAACTCACAGGCCAGCTCGTGGGAAAAGAAATCCCTATAGCAATTGGCTTGAAAAGTGAGAGGGGACGAATTTCTTGAGTTCTTGCAATCAGCAGGGCTTAAGCCCTGGAGTTTTAAAGGTCGGCAGGCTTGGCTCTGGGAGAGCTTGGAGGGTACTGGGGTTGCTCTTGGAGAACAGGCAAGGACAATAGTCTGGGGAACACACAGCCTGGGAAGAGCAATCTGAAGAGTGCCTATGGCAAACAGTGAAGAGATTATCTGCTCATCTTGGTAGGCATCACAGAGAGCAAGTGTTCATGAGACTCCTCTAGGAACAAAGGAATAGAGGATGCCATTTCCCTCCCTGGCCCAGCATACGCACAGAGCCACCTGTGGGAAGCAATGCAATACTGACATTTGCTACCTAACTTGCTTATACCAAGCACTGTCCCCCCACACTCTGATGGAATTGCCCTTCCCACTCACCTTGCCTCAGTCCCAGAGCTCAGAACCCCTCCCCGAGAAATCCAGCCCAAACACCTGCTCACACAATGTCCCCTGACTCAGGAGTTTCATAAAGTCTCAGTTCTGGCAGCAGTAGCAATAGGTATCATTCCACAAACAGACCAGGGAACACCTAGTTAAATCATGCCAAGACTTAGGCGAGGGACAAAACTGTTCACAACGGGCAAAGATAGCTTTTGCAGATGACTGGTCTGACAGATAAAGCAGCCAGGACAAAATAGCAGAGCTCACAGAGCACACACTGGAAACACTCCCAGAAGCATCAGGCCCTGGGAAACAGAGGGTACTACGTGGCAGGGCACTACAGGACCACTTCTTCATAAGGCCATTAACCACAAAAACAGGAGACGTGGCTGACTTTCCTAACACAAAGAGAGAGATACAGAGACTTACACAAAATGAGGAGAGAGAAAAATTTATCCCAAATAAAAGAACAGGAAAAGGCCCTGGCCAATGATCTAAGCAAAACAGATACAGGTAACATGCCTGATAGAGAATTTAAAGTAATGATCATAAGGATACTCAATGGACTAGAGAAAAGAGTGGAAGACATGAGTGAGACCCTTAACAGAGACAAGGAATAACATAGCAGAGAAAAAGGACACAATACAAGAAATAAGAAACACACCTGATGGAAAAAACAGCAGGCTGGAAGAAGCAGAAGAATGACTTAATGACATAGAAGAAGAGTAATGGAAAGTAATCAAGCTGAACAAAAGACAGAAAAAAGAATTATAAAAATGAGAATAGACTTAGGGAACTCTCACTCTATCAAACAAAGTAACATTCATATTATAGGAGTCCCAGAAGGAGGAGAGAGAAAGAAGGGGACAGAGAATTAATTTGAAGAGATAACAGCTGAAAACTTTTGTAATCTGGGGAAAAAGAAAAGATAACCCAGAGCCAGGTGGCATTGAGAACTCTCACCAAATTCAACAAAATCAGACTGATGCCAAGACTTATTATAACTATATTAGCAAAATATACTGATAAAGGAAAAATTTCAAACCAGCAAGACAAAAAGAGACAGTAACTTCCAAGGGAAAATCCATAAAGCAAGCAGAAGATCATTTTTAGCAGAACATTTCTAAGCCAGAATACATTGTCATGATATATTCAAAGTACTGAATGGAAAAATCTGCAGCCAAAAATACTCTATCCAGCAAAGCTATCAACTTAGAATAGGAGGAGAGGTAAAGAGTTTCCCAGAGAAACAAAAACTAAAGTAGTTCATGACCACTAAACCAGATCTGCAAGAAATATTAAAGGGGACACACTGAGTGGAAGAAACCAACCAGAAGTGACAGTATAAGGGTAGGAAACACCTAAATATGAGTATTTCTGTAAAAAATCAGTCAAGGAACTCACAAAATAATAGAATATAAAATATAACAGCATATACCTAAAAAGTGGGGAAGAAAGTAATAAAAAATGGGTTCAAACTTAATAATCAATTCAACATAGACTGTTATATGCAAAAGAGACTATATAAAAACCTAATAGAAACCATATATAGAAAACCACTAATAAAAATGCAAAGAATAAAGAGAAAGATATCCTAATATATCACTAAAGAAAAGAGGCAAATCACGAAAGGGAGAAGAAAAGATCAGAGAAAATCCTCAGAAACAACCACAAAACAAATAATAAAATGGCAATAAATACATTATCTATCAGTAATTACTTTGAATGTAAACAGACTCCAATCAAAATACACGGGTGACAGAGTGGGTAAAAAAAAAAAGAAGACCCACTATATGCCACCTACAAGAGACTCATTTTAGACCTAACGACACCCATATATTGACAATGAAGGGATGGAGAAACATTTAATGCAAATGGATGTCAAAAGAAAGCTATACTATGGGTGCCTGGGTAGCTTAGTCGGTTAAGCATCTGCCTTCAGCTCAGGTCATGATCCTGGGGTCCTGGGATCGAGTCCCACATCGGGCTCCCTACTCAGCGCGGAGCCTGCTTTTCCCTCTGTCTCTCTCTCATAAATAAATAAATAAAATCTTTTAAAAAAAAGGATAAAAAGAAAAAGAAAGCCAGAGTAGCAATACTTACATACTGGAGAAAACAAACTTTAAAACAAGGACTGTAACAGAAGACAAAGGGTACTATATCATAATAAAGGGGACAATACAACAAGAAGATTGTAAATATTTATGTACTAAACATAGGAGCATGCAATACATTAAACAGGCGAATAACAAACATAAAGGAGCTAGTCAATAATAACAGAGTAATAGTAGGGGACTTTAACTCCCCCCTTACAACAACAGATCATCTAAACAGAAAATCAACAAGGAAACAATTACTTTATATGACACACTGGAAGAGACAGATTTAATAGATATAGTCAGAACATTCCATTCTAAAACAGGAGGATACACATTCTTTTCAAGTATACACAGAACTTTCTCTACAACAGATCACATATCAGACCACAAAACAACTCTGAACAAATTCAAGATGACTGAAGTCTTACCATACATCTTTTCTGATCACAACACTATGAAACTAGAAGTCAACAACTAGAAAAACCTAGAAAGACCATAAAAACATGGAAATTAAACAACATAAACAACATGCTAGTAAACAATGAATGTATTAATCAGGAAATAAAAGAAGAAATAAAAAAGTACACTGAAACAAATGAAAATGAAAACACAATGGCCCCAAACTTCTGGACTACAGCAAAAATAGTTCTAGGAGGAAAATACATGGCAATACAGGCCTACCTCAAGAAGCAAGAAAAGTCTCAAATACACAGTCTTACCTTACACCTAAAGAAGCTAGAAAAGAGCAACAAACAAAACCTAAAACCAGCAGGTGGGAGGAAATAATAATGATTAGAGCAGAAATAAATGATTTAGAAATTAAAAAAACAATAGAACAGATCAATGAAACCAGGAGTTGGTTCTTTGAAATAACCAATAAAATTGACATACCTCTAGCCAAACCTATCAAAAAGAGGAAAGACTCAAATAAAATTACAAATGAGGAGAGGGGCGCCTGGGTGGCTCAGTGGGTTAAAGGGTCTGCCTTCAGCTCAGGTCATGGTCTTAGGGTCCTGAGATTAAGCCCCGCATCGGGCTCTCTGCTTGGCAGCGAGAATTCTTCCTCCTCTCCCTCTCTGCCTGCCTCTCTGCCCACTTGTGATCTCTGTCAAATAAATAAATAAAATCTTAAAAAAAAAAAAATGAGGAGAAATAACAACCACACCACAGAAATACAAACAATTATAAAAGAATATTATGAAAAACTATATGCCAACAAATTAGACCACCTAAGAAATAGATAAATACCTAGAAACATATAAACTACCAAAACTGAAACAGGAAGCAAAAGAAAAGTTGAACAGACTGATTAGCAGAAAAGAAACTAACTGAATTAGTATTAAAAAAAAGTCCCCAAAAAAGTCCCCAACCAGATGGGTTTACATGCAAATTGTATCAAACATTTAAAGAAGAGTTAATACCTATTGTTCTCAAACTATTCCAAAAAAGTAGAAAAGAAAACTTTCAAATTCATTCTATGAGGCCATTACCCTGATAATCACCACCAGATAAAAGACTCCACAAAAAAGAAAAATTCAGGCCAATATCCCTGATGAACACAGATGCAAAAATTCTCAACAAAATACTAGCAAACCAAATCCAAAATACATTTTAAAAAGTCAGCCACCATGATCAAGTGGGATTTATTCATGGGTTGCAATGTGGTTCAACATTCCCAAATCAATCAACATGAGACGGTAACACTGAAAAGAAAAAGAATAAGAACAATATGATCATTTCAATAGATGAAAAAAAAAGGCATTTGACAAAGTGCAACATCTTTTCATGACAAAAGCCCTAAACAAAGTACGTTTAAAGGAAACATCCCTCAACATAATAAAAGCCCTATGTGAAAAACCCTATGTGAATAGCCCTATGTGAAAAATAGCTAACATCATTGTTAATGGGGAACATGACAAGTGTATCCACTTGCATCACTTTTATTCAACATAGTACTAAAAGTCCTAGCCATAGCAGTCAGACAACAAAAAGAAATAAAAGACATCTAAACTGGTAAGGAAGAAGTAAAACTTTCACTATTTGCAGATTATGAGATACTGTATAAAGAAATCTTGGAAGACTCCACTAAACAATGCTAGAACTGATCAAAGAATTCAGTAAGTCGCAGGATACAAAGTCAACTTACAGAAATCTGTTCCATTTCTATACACCAATAATGAAGCAACAGGAACAGAAATTAAGAAAATACCATTTACAATTGCACCGAAAGTAATGAGATACCTAGGAATAAACCTAACCAAAGAGATGAAAGACCTGTATTCTGAAAACTATGAAACTCTGATGAAAGAAATTGAAAATGACACAAAGATAAATAAAGACATTCCATGTCCATGGACTGGAATGGAAGAATACTATTAAAAGGACGATACTACCCAAAGCAACCTACACATTTAATGCAGTCCTTATCAAAATTTCTAGTTATCTCAAAGAACAAATAATCCTTAAATTTGTATGGAACCACAAAGGACCTGGAATAGCCAAGATAATCTTGAAAAGTAAGATTTACTTGAAAAGTAAAGTTGGAGACCCACAATTCCACACTTCAAGTTATATTACAAAGCTGTAGTGGTCAAAACACTATGGTACTGGCATAAAAATAGACACATACATTAATGGAACAAAACAGAAGGTCCAGAAATAAAACCACAATTATATGGTCAATTAATCTTCAACAAAGCAGAAACTATCCACTGGGAAAAAGAAGGTCTCTTCAACAAATGGTACTGGGAAAACTGAACAATCACATGCAGAGTAACAAAACTGGACCACTCTCTTAACACTAAACACAAAAATAAATTCAAAATGGATTAAAGACTTTAAATGTGAGACTTGAAACCACCAAATCCTAGAAGAGAATACAGGCAGTAAGTAACCTCTATGACATTGGCGGTAACAATTTTTTTCTACATATGTCTCCAGAGGCAAGGGAAACAAAA
Organism: Mustela erminea; assembly: GCF_009829155.1. Taxonomy (NCBI): domain Eukaryota; kingdom Metazoa; phylum Chordata; class Mammalia; order Carnivora; family Mustelidae; genus Mustela; species Mustela erminea. Next base: position 103,522,316 of record NC_045617.1, on the reverse strand, counting down.
GTAAAAATAAACTATTGGGACTATATCAAAATGAAAAGCTTCTGCAAAGCAAAGGAAACAAGCAACAAAATTAAAAGGCAACCTATGGAATGGGAGTAGACATCTGCAATAACATAGCCAATAATCTAAAACTCAACACCCAAAAACTGAGTAATCCAATTAAAAACGGGCAAAAGACACAAACAGACATTTCTTCAGAGAAGACACACAGATGGTCAAGAGATGCATGAAAAGATGTTCACATCATCATTTAACATCTGGGAAATGCAAATCAAAACTACAATATCACCTCATATCTGTCAGAATGGCTAAAATCAACAACACAAGAAACAACAAGTGTTGGTATGGATGTGGAGAAAAGGGAACCCTCCTGCCCTCTTGGTAGGAATCCAAACTGGTGCAGCCACTTCACAAACCCGTATAAAGGTGCCTCAAAATGTTATGAAAAAGAACTATCCTGGGGCGCCTGGTGGCTCAGCTGGTTAAATGACTGCCTTCGGCTCACGTCATGATCCTGGGGTCCCGGGATAGAGTCCCACATTGGGCTCTCTGCTCAGCAGGGAGTCTGCTTCTCCCACTGACCTCTCTCATCTCAGGCTCTCTCTCTCAAATAAATAAATAAAATCTAAAAAAAAAAGAAAAAAGGAACTACCCTATGATCCAGCAACTGCACTACTAGGTATTTGCTCAAAGGATACAAAATTACAGATCTGAAGGTACACCCAATGTTTATAACAGCATTATGAACAACAGCTAAATTATGGAAAGAGCCCAAATGTTCATCGACTGATGAATGGATAAAAAAGATATGGTATAGGGGCGTGCACACGCACACACATGTCCCAATGGAATATTGCTCAGCCATCAAAAAGAATAAAATCTTGCCATTTGCAGTAAGTTGGATGGAACCAGAATATATTACGCTACGTGAAGTAAGTCAGTCAGAGAAAAACAAATACCAGATGATCTCACTCATATGTAGAACTGAAGAAAGGAAACAAATGAACATATGGGAAGGGGGAAAAGAAAAAAAGGAGAGAGGGAAACAAGCTATAAGAGACTCTTAATGGTAGAAAACAGACTGAGGAATCAGGAAGCGAGGTGGGTGGGGGATGGGTTAGATGGGTGAAGGGTATTAAGGAGAGTCCCTGTTATCATGAGCACTGGGTGTTGTATGTAAGTGATGAATCACTGAATTCTACTCCAGAAACCAATACTGCACTGTATATTAACTACCTAAAATTTAAATCTTTAAAAAAAAGGTTAAAAATAGGTCTACCTTATGATCAAGCAATCACACTACTGGGTATTTACCCAAAGAATACAAAAACATGAATTTAAAAGCATACATGCACCCCTATTTTCATAGCAGCACTATTTACAATAGCCAAAATATGGAAGTAGCCAAAGTGTCCATCAACTAATCAATAGATAAAGATGTGGTATATATACACAATGGAATATTATTCAGCCATAATAAAGAATGAAGTCTTGCCATTTGCAAGGACATGGATGCAGCTAGAATGCATAATGCTCAGCAAAATAAGTCAGAGAATGACAAATACTGTATGAATTTATTCATATGTGGGATTTAAGAAGCGGGGGAAAAAAAAAAAAAGAAAGAAAAGAAAAGAAAAAAGGAGAGACAAACCAAAAACCAAACTGTTAACTCTAGAGAACACATTGATTGTTACCAGGGGTAAGTGGGTGGGGGTATGACTTAAATAAGTGGTGAGGATTAAGGACTGCACTTGTTCTGATGAGCACCGGGAGGTGTACGGAATTATCGAATCTCTATGGTGTATACCTGAAACTAGTATCATACCATATGTTAACTAACTAGAATTAAAATAGCAACATTAAAAAAAAAAAAAAAAAAAAGAGGATCTCTTCCACTCAATATTCCTTGGCTTCCTCAATTGGTTATCATTCTTCCTCTTCAGAAAACCTAAGACCTTCTATGTGTACCTCTCTCATTACACTTGGCATATGTTTCTCCCCAGACTCTGGTTCTGTAGGAGCAGGATTTATAGGATTCTTTGCATCTTAAAATAGCACCTTGAGCACTGCCTTACCCAGAGTACTGTAAAACTCCAAGATCTGAACTGAATTAACTAGATTTAATCTAAATTTTGGACATTGTAAAAGAAGTAGGGTTTCTAGAGTACTTATTTTAAGAAAAAATAATTGAGGATACATAATGATTTGGATGTTCCAGCTCTAAAACATATATTGCTTCTTTAAAGGAGATTTTTAAAAAAATATTTTATTTATTTATTTGAGAGAGAGACAGTGAGAGAGAAGATGAGCGAGGAGAAGGTCAGAGAGAGACGCAGACTCCCCGTGGAGCTGGGAGCCCGATGCGAGACTCGATCCCGGGACTCCAGGATCATACCTGAACTGAAAGCAGTCGCTCAACCAACTGAGCCACCCAGGTGCTCCAAACATACACTGCTTCTTAAGCTAAGGAAGCCAATGTTCCTCTTGACTCCTCAAATTCCAAGTCAATTCTAAAGAACACTATAGACAGCAATGCCACTATATTTTTAAAAGCACATTTACTAAATTGCTCTTAAATATTTGAGTATTTTTTATATCTCAATTATTTATAAGACAAAGTATTTTGGCAGATTATTCAACCTAATGAACTATCATCAGAAGCGCAGATTTAACACAGCAAGACATGATGCCTATCAAAACATTTAGCCACTATGTTATCTTTTGCTTTAACCTACATGAAGCACAGAAAACAATTTCCCAAAATAAAATATGATGGCATTAATTTTCAGCTTCATTAACATGCTTCAATGCATTCCTCTAAAAATTTATTTTTTAAAAATGTTCTTAATTGAGATAGTAAAACAAATTGAGAGGGGAAAAAAGCCTTCCAGCTTCCTTTATTACCAAGAAAAGAATGCAGTCTAGCAGACAGAAGAACAGAATTTCCAAGGACTAGAAGCTGGGCAAATCAAGGTTTTTGCTTCCTCCTCCTGGAAGATAGGGTATGTGATGTGAGGCCTGACGAACAGTCAGTGAAACCAAGAGGAACGTTGTGGCGCCTCATTACTGAGGATGCCTGGCAGAATCTGACCTACCTGGTGAATCCCTCCGGAAGAGATCTTGTAGGACTGCAACTTCTGTTTCAGCAGCTCCTGATCGCTGTGACGGAATGGGCACCCTGACAACAAAAAACAAGCCAACACACCAACAAGGTTATTTACCCAGGACCTGGTACAATACCACACTCGAGAGACTGTCTAAGCTCCCCTTAATTGTCTAACAGCTTATTAATAAAAAAGTTAATTGCCCATGGGTCCAACTGCTTTCCTCTCTTTATCTAAATGACGACTTAGTTGTACAGTTATCAGGGTACTACAGGCTCAAGAGTTACATAAAACATTACAGCATTCTTGGGTAAAGTTACCCACTCACTAGGAAGAGGAAACAGTTTTAATTATGCTACTTGCTAACAAGCAGAGATAATCACAAAAGTAGCTGTAGATTATCTAAAAACTTCATACAATCTCACATATTATTGGTATTTTAAAAAATTACAGTAGAAGCCTATGAGGAGGAAGATAATAAAAATAAAAAAAATGTACAAACTCTAAGAAATATAAAAATCTCACATCATTTTCAGAAGTCTATTTCCCAGAGAGTAAAATCCATATAAATTCAGAGGCATCACTGTTAAGAATGAGACAGACAAAAAGGAAAGTATTTTATAGGAAAATAACTTATAATAGATACATGTTACCTCTGTATTATTTCAAGAGTAACACAATAATAAAGATGGACAAGTAAATATTTGCATAAATAAGAACACAAAAGAACTAAAATGTAAAAACTGTATTACCAGACCAAAATCTAGAAAAGTTTAGATGTTTTAATAAGATGCTGCAATGGTAAATCAAATACCTTATTTTAAAATTTAATATAGGAAGTCAGATTATTTTTTTAGGTACACAGATGATGGATCTATAATTTAAACTGAAACAACTGTGCATTTTTAATGAAAACAATGGGAAATTGCTTGCAGCAAAAATAGAAAAAAGCCTAGATGCCAAACAAATGTGTCTACCAAAAATCGTCACTACAAATAATAAATACAAAAAGTCATACACTTACACTTCATTCAGATTAAAACTGTAATAATTTTTAGTATAAGGAAATATTTTGAGAAGCTGTGCAACATCTGGTTAAGAGAGTCTGGAGCTAAAATGTCAGTGTTTGAATCTCAGTTTACCACTTACTAAGTGGGAGACCATAGATAAATTTTGTATCTTGTTGCTGACTCAGATTCCCTTTCTGTCAAGTGAGGGAAATAATCATTCACAGAGCTCTTGTAACAATGGAAATATAAAGTTCTTATATGCTCTTGGCACACAATAAACACTCAACATGTATTAGCTATCATTATGATTCTCAAAAAAAAACCCATCTTGATAACGAAATTTCAAAAGATTCCAAAAAGAAAGAAATTAGGCTGCACAAGGAATTCTTGGTTCAGCCCAGAATTTTTAAAGAACACAAAAAAGGATATTAATTGAATTATCCAAATTACATTTAAAATAATGACTGTATCTTATGAAAAAGATAACAAAGGACAAAGGCAAGAAGAAAGTGAGGATTGCCAAGGTACTAAAGGTCACAAAAAAAGTGTTCTAAAGCTACACTGACAATAAGCAGAACAGAGAAAAACCAGATTCCTACTTAGAGAAGCTGGTGTTATTTTAACAGATGACAGAAAGACAGTAAAACTCAGTAACTCCTGTTTATTTTGTCTCTATCTTCCATATCAGAGAAAGCGATCTTCAAAACTAAAAAGGGCTGAAGCAAGTAACTGAAAATGAAGTGAATGCATACCCAGTTATGTCTTTGACAAGCCTTCCAACGTACGTTTGTGGAAGAGATGGATAAACATAGTCTGGAGTATAGTTACACATAGATTCACAACTGGTTGAACAATCAATCCAAGAAGTGCTGCTTAATGAAATAATATCAACACGGGACGAGATAGTTTTATAAATAACATAAAAGGAAAAGGACAGAGATTTCTGGTTTCCAGTCTGGCTCATGAGAGGCTTACATGTCATCACTACATCCTAGCAAGGAAAAAGCTGAACAAACTAAAAAATCAACAACTCTGCTTAGACTCATCAGAGAAGTAAGATCACTTGAAGAGAGAGGCAGCTACAGAGAATCACAACATACCAGAACAGAAATCTCTGGAGGAAGCAGTGCTGGGGTAGGAAAAACCTAACCTGTAACTGACAAATTTCTGAAGTCTGGACAAATCTGAGAGTTTAAAACTCTAAGGAGACCTAGTCTTGGGAGGCCCTATACTTTGGAAGTTTAACTTCCAGGAGCTCTACCAGGTGCTCATGCTAAGTAACAGAGAAATTCTCTTGTGCTTTTGGCATGGGGAGGGGAAAAGTAACCATTTTGACACTCTAGAGCTATCCTGCCCTCAGAACAAACTATTTTACCTGAGCCTAAACTTCTGGAGTTTTATGAGAGCCTAACCTCCAGGGCGGTGGGGGGATATACAACTCCAGTCTCTCCTAGCCATCCTGTCCCACCTGGGGGGAATAACTAAGGGTCATGTTGAAATTCATAGCCCAGGGCCACAGGCTCACTAAAAGACTAATCAGGACTACAGAATACCACCCTCTCCACCTCCCTATGTACCACCATATTACCAAAGGCTTATTTTTGGAATTCTTTCTACCCAATATGTCATGTCTACCTTTTAAGAAAAAATTACAAGGCTTATCAAAAGGCAAAAAATAAAGTTTGAAGAGACTGAAAAAACATCAGAACTAGAGTCAGATATTGCAGGGATATTAGAATTATCAGACAGAGAATTTAAAATAACTGATTAATGCTAAGGGCTCTAATGGGAGAAACAGACAATGTATAAACACAGGTAATGTAAGCAGAAAGATGGAAATCCTGAGAATCAAAAAGATATGCTAGAGATCTAAAACACTATAATAGAAATGAAGAATGTCTTTGCTGGGCTTATTAGTAGACATGGCTGAGGGAAGAATCTCTAAGCTTGAGGATGTATAAAATAGAAACTTCTAAAATTGAAAAACAAAGAGAGAACAACTAAAAAAAATAAAAACAGAATATCCAAGAACTGTGGGACACTATGAAAGGTGGCAGTGAGAATACCAGAAGAAGAGATAAAGGAAGGAACAGAAGCAATATTGAGGCAATAGTGACAGAGAATTTTCCCCCAAATAAATGTTAGGCACCAAACTACAGATCCAGGAAGTCCAAAGAACAACAAGCAGTATAACTGCCCCCCAAAACAGAGCTTAGATATACCACATTCATACTTCAGAAAACCAAAAATAAAGAAAAAAATCTTAAAAGCCAGATGTAAAAAACACTTTACTTACAGAGAAGCAAAGATAAGAATTATATCTAACTTATCCTCAGAAATCATACAAGCAAGAGAGTAGAGTGACTGACTGACTGACTGACTGACTGTTTTTAGAGTGAAATATTTAAAGAGTAGAGAAAGAGGTGGGGACAGGGAGGAACCTCCACAAATCTAGAATTCTGTACCCTGTGAAATTATGTTCAAAAGACAGGGAGTAATAGACTTTTCTCAGACAAATCAGAAGTGACACTATTTGTTGTCAGCGGACCTGTAAGACAAGGAATGTTAAAAAGTTGTTCTTCAAAGAGAAGGAAAGCAATATAGGCCAGAAACTCAGACCTACCTGAAGATGAGAACATCAGAGGATAAGTAAAGGTAATATAAAAACTTCAGAGCAAGAAAATTTATAAAGGATACTACATAATGAGAAAGAGACACATACTCCAGGAAGATCTAATAGTCCTTAATGTGTATCCATCTAACAACAGACCATCAAAACACAAGAGGCAAAACTGGCAGAACTGCAAGAAGAAACTGATGTATCCACTGTCTGAGACATCAACACCTCTCTATCAGAAATGGACAGACCCAGCAGGCAGTAAATCAGCAACAATATTGGTAGAATTTAAAAGCACCATCAACAATCAGAGAAAGACAACCATCATATGATCTCCCTGATATGAGGAAGTGGAGAGGCAACATAGGGGGTTTGGGGGTAAGAAAAGAATAAATGAAACAAGATGGGATCGGGAGGGAGACAAACCATAAAAGATTCTTAATCTCACAAAAGAAACTGAGGGTTGCCGGGGGCTGGGGGTAGGGGGTAGGGAAAGAGTGGTGGGGTTATGGACACTGGGAAAGGGAGGTGCTATGGTGAGTTCTGTGAAGTGTGTAAACCTGGCGATTCACAGACCTGTACCCCTGGGGCTAATAATCAATTAATTAAAAAAAAATAAAAAGTAAAAGCACCATCAATTAATATAACTGATATCTATATAACGGCTATATCCAGAACAGCAGATTACATATTCTTCTCAGTTCATGTATGACAAACCACTATGGTGCAGGATGAGGCTGACGGGGGCGGGGGGGGGGGGGCAGAGTGTGCAAGTTTAGAGGCAGAGAGTATGTGAGAAGGCACTCTCTACCCTCTGCTTAATTTTGCTGTGAACCTAAAAGTGCTCTAAAAACATTAAGTTTATTCATTAAAAAAAGGACAGATCAAGGTTTCTAATAAACATGAGCTTACTGTTTGCTAAGTATATTATTTTTTAACTAATAGGGTTTAAATTACAAAATAAAATAAACAGAAAGGACTGGAATAAATAAGATTCAATTTCATAAGGAATAAGCTATATAAAATCCTACATTTAATCTAATAAAAATCAACAATGTAAGTGAGGTGTTCTAGGCTCTTGACATGATAGAGGAATCCCTGGGGATTTTACTAGGCCAAATTAAAAGTAAGTGAACTGCTTGGTGTGGCTACTAAGAAAAGTAATAGATTTTTCTCAACTGAAGTATCTGGTAATGGTTTTCAAAGTTTAGAGGACATAAAAATTCCAGGGCACTTGCAAATAAATCTGACTTCATAAACCTGAGGGGGGAGGATTGCTAATCTGCATTTCTAGGGGTACCTTAAGTAAGTGACAAAAGTGATGGTAACTGCTCACTGTGTATACCAGTGCTGGCTACCTTTCATCTATTAAATATGAAAGAAAAGGCATATTTTTAGTGCTCTGGGCATGACAAGCATCTTCCTTAAAATTCTGTTTGTGATTATTTGATCTTAATCCCTAATAGCCTAAAAGTGCGTGATCTTTTTAAAAAGGATTCCATTCAGGATGTGAAAACAATTAATGCCAAAACAAAAAAGTTTCAAAACATACTTCAGTAAGCTTTAGTAATCTAAAATATATACTAATATGGACTATTAAAATCATTCTCTGACATACTAGACAAACGAGGAGCTTTTCAAGGTATGGTCAGAGAACTATTTAGAAAAAAGTTGTTGAACTCAGAAATCTACAAAAAACCGTTTAGACATTTTTTTTTAACCTACAATAACTGAGGTGAATTGATAGAGATTTGAAACCACAAACTGCTAAATTCCTCACTTAATCTCCGTTAATCAGATAATAGTGATGAAAATAAAACACATCTTTCCTTGGTAATCTTTAGAAAATAATGAAGTGACTATTCTAAAATTCTAAAATTCAAGTGACTCAATTCCAAAAACCTCTGAAGAACCTGTATCAGTCTCCTACTCATGAGAGAAACAGAAAATAGCAGGTGAAGGGGGCAAACAGAATTGAAAAGCCTGGTCCAGCACCATCCAAAGCATAGCAGAGTAAATTCTCCTGCTGACCCGGTTTGGTGTAAGACAAATCACTAGAAGAGTAATGGAGCACTAGCTTGACACCGATGACTGACATCTCCAAGTGATGCAGTGATGCAAACAGCCATCACAGTGTCTCACTCTTTCCCACAGAGCTCACGGGTTTCTACACTTCACAAACATATACCCAGTGGAAGCACTTACCATGATAATCCCCTTGGCTTGGTGGATTGGTTAAAATAATCTTCATGCAACTGAAAGGCGTATAGTCTGTCCTTTTGCCTTCCTTTCCGAAGATATGACGGATATTGTAAGAGTAGCCTTTATCAAACTGATAGGAGGAAAAAGAGACAAAGTAAGCCAATATCATACAATATTGTGTCAGCAGTGCCAGCTAGAGTCAGAGTACAAAATGGTATCTTCTAGAATAAATTCATCATCCATTGGCAGATGTACATATCATACACATCATTTGAGTCCTTCATGTATAAATACATTTTTTTAAAAGTGCAAAACTTGTGGGAAACAAACTTCTCAGGTAAAGACAGAGAATATTTATATATGTTCAAAGGTGAGGATAATCCTTTCCTAAGAATAATCAATTCACCCATTTCTTGGTTTGATTCCGAAGACCGTACTGGGTATACAGCAGTTTAGTCTCTTCTCTACCCTTTATCCTACTACTCCCTGAATTAATCTTTCCTACCTATTCTACTTCTGAAATGCCTCCTAACATAATTAATCCCTTCCTCTATTTTCTCTCTACAAAGCAAGAAGTAAGCAGGTATTTGATGAACTGCTGCAATTGTCTTCCACCTGAAATTCCTGACTCCATGTTTATAAAGCCAGCTAACAGTACAAAAAAGACTTTGAAATGGGTCGGACAGAAAGAAAACAGGAACTAACAACTATTGAAAAGCTCAGAATAGTGGGACTTAGCTGTCCAATATTTAAAGGAAAGTAAGAAAGAGAATGAGATTAAGATAGGAAAATACTATGTTATTTTGGGGGGGGTGAGATTTTTAAATTTGAGGGTATAACTCATATATAGTGAAACGCACGAATCTCAAGTCTATAGTTTCACTGATTTTGACAAGTCACTGTACCTATATAACTTACACTCCCATTAAGAGATAGAACATTTCTATCAACCCAGAGTTCCCTGTGCCCCTGCTCAGTCAACATTCTTCCTCAGCTGTATACTTAGAAGAAATTACTGATGTTATTTTCATCACCAGAGTTTTACCTATTCTACAACTTTAAATAAATGGAATCATACAGTATATAGTGTTTTGTACCTCACTTCCTTCATGACTTTTTAGGTTTTTGAGATTAATGCATGCAATTCATTACACCTATTGTCAGCAATCCCTTTCGTTGAACTACAGACCCTAAGAGTTAAAACTAGAAATAGACAAGACCATTTAATTCATGTTCTAACTAAAATCCATTGTGCTTACTTCTTATAACACCTCCTTGAGGTGTTGACAAAGATGTTTCGCAATGTCTAGAACATTCCAACCACCTGACCAAAAAAGCCCTGATAGCAACAGAATGCCTAAAAGACCACATCCCACGTGTCCCCTTCCCTGCCCCTGATTAGATGCCAAACATACAAAGACCCCACACCCATGATTTCATGCTCTCTGCCTGCTTTCTTACCCTACCCACCTGAACCTCTATAAAACTCTATGCGTCCATCTCACCAAGATAGAGAGGCAGATTAATAAGACTTGAGCCTGCCACCACCCTGGCTGCTGGGACCTAAAATAAACTCTTGCCCTTCTCTTTTCCAAACCTTTGTTGAGTTATTGCCTTTCTTGCAATGAGTTTATCCAAGTTTATTCAGCAACAATGTTGGCAAACCCAGCCTAGAACTATGCTTTCCAGTTGTCCAGCCCCCTCAGTATTCCCCAGGATGGAGCAGTTGGCCATGGCAGCACACCAGGAGGCACCTGTTCACATCCTGAGTTTTAGGAGCTACGCTGGATTGATTGGTCACATTATCAGCAGTTTCTTCCTCTTACCGCTGGGGAGTGTTCCATTGTATGACTACTATACCAGATAGTTGATCCAGTACTCTACTGATGGATACCTGGGCTTTTCCTGGTCTTGGCTATTACCAATAAAACTGCCATGAACATTCTTGTAGATGAATTTTATAGGCATATATTTTCATTTCTCTCGTAAAAACAAATAGAATTGTTGCCAACAGTTTTCCAGATTGGCCATACTATTTTATTCCCCACTAGCAATGCATGAGATTTCCACACTCTCCCAAAAGTTCAATGTTGTCTGAAGTTTGTTCATTTTGGCCATTCTAAGGGTAGGTAGTGATAGCTCACTTTGCATTTCCCTGATACTAATACTCGTGAGCATTTTTCACATACTTTTTTGGCTGGTGATAGGCCTTATTTTGTAAAGTGTCTGTTCAAATATTTCTCCCATTTAAAAAACTGGGATGTCTTCTTTGCAGGTATTCTTGATATGCTCTTGATACAGCTCTGCTGTCAGACACAGGTGCTACAAATATTTTCTCATAGTCTGTGGCTTGTCTATGTATTTTCTTGATGTTATCTTCTGATAAGATGGCCAAATATTTTTGTTTTCATGAACCCTAATTTTTCAACTATTTTTTTTAAAGATTTTATCTATTTATTCATGATAGAGAGCGGCAGAGAGAGAGGCAGAGGCAGAGGGAGAAGCAGGCTCCCTGCTGAGCAAGGAGCCTGATTCCAGGACCCGATCTCAGAACCCTGGCATCATGACCTACCCCAAAGGCAGCTGCTTAACCGACTAAGCCACTCAGATGCCCATTTATCAAACTTTTTGGATGGTGACACTCTCAGTGTCCTAGGATAGCTTGCAAAGGTATTCTCCTATGCTGTCCTTTAGAAGCCGTAACGTTTAAGCTTTAAAGTCAGGTCCTGATTCATCTCAAGGTAATTTTTTGTGTGTACTGTGAAGTAGGAGTCCAGGTTCTTTTCTCTCCCCCATAGAAGAGGAAGGATCTTTTCCCCTCTATCTTCCTAGGCTTATGGGCCTACCTGGGCCCATGAATCAAACTGATAAAAGACATTCACCCCCCCCCCCAAAAAAAGAGAGAGAGAGAGAGAGAGAGAGAGAAAGAAAGAGAACAGTTTAACTAAATATGTACGTAGGTACACTCATGGCTGTCTTTCAAAGAAATAGGAGTTGAGGTAGCCAAACAATTGAGGTTTACAAACCGTTTTAGGCTAACCAAAGGAAAGGGGATTCTAGGTGGGACAGGCAAGTTATGAGGTGAGGGGAGATGTATATGGTAAATAAAGACTATTGTTCTACAGATGAGTCTCTAGGGCGATAAGAGTTGTCTAGAGTAGCTCTCTTTCTGGTACAGAGACTACTTTACCAATGTAAATTTCCCTTAAAAGGGAAAATTTATACTTTATTTTTAGGTGTTGAGGAGGAGGTAAAGTGCTCCTCCTGAATCTGCTGGTTCTCAACTGCCCTTAGCTCAAAACAATCCTTAAGTCAAAGCGGCATATTTTGGGGTGGCATATTTCGGTGCCCTTCAATGCCATTTGTTCAAGATATTTTCTGTTCCTTACTAAACTGCTCTGAACAGAAACACATTTATAAATACAAAGAAAAAAACAAAGGATGCCAGAGGAAACGGGAGGAGAGGGCATAGGTGAAACAGGAGAAGGAGATGCAGAGATACAAGCTTCCAGTTAAAAATAAGTAAGTCACAGGGATCAAAAGTACAGCACAGGGAATATAGTCAATAATACTGTAATAAACATTATATGGTGACAGACTATATTTATCATGGTGAGCATTTCATAATGTATAGAATCGTTGAATCACTATGCTGTATACAGGAAACTAATGTAACATTGTATGTCAACTCTACCTCCATTAAAAATAAAAATAAAAATAAAAAATAAATTGCTTTGGTACCCTTGTCAAATTTGCCCATAAATGTGTGGGTCTATTTTTGGACACTATTATTCCATTGATCTATATAGGTTTATCTTTTTGTCAATGCCACATTGACTTTTTTTTTTTTTAAGATTTTTTTAATTTATTTATTTGACAGACAGAGATCACAAGTAGGCAGAGAGACAGGCAGAGAGAGAGGAGGAAGCAGGCTCCCTGCGGAGCAGAGAGCCCGATGCGGGGCTCGATCCCAGGACCCTGGGAATCATGACCTGAGCCGAAGGCAGAGGCTTTAATCCACTGAGCCACCCAGGCTCCCCGCCACATTGACTTAATCAGGAAATCTTTAGGGTTCTTTGTTGTTGTTGTTCTTTTCAGTATTATTTTGGCTATTCTTTGTCCTTGCATTTCCATATAAATTTTAGAATCAGCTTATCAATTTCTATCTTAAAAAAGACCTGCTAGAGTTTTCAACAGTCAGTAGCTTATGGCTTCAGAACTACCTATCTGCTCATAAGCAAACTACAACTAGGAAAACAAATGCCATTACAACTAAAAGAGAACTTTCAAAATAAGTAAATGTCATTGGTGAAAAGAAGAATGTTCAAAGTTTCAGTTAGGTATCTTTTATGAATACCTTCTGTTTGTTTTGACAGTCCTAAAAATTTAACTATCATCGATCTCTGTGAAAACTTTTAGGTATAAAGTGAATTTAATCAGATACAAGATTTCTGTATGTTCATCAGAAGACTCTGGGTCAGCTATTCTGTAGAAGGAACAGAAAACTACTCTCTCTACCTGAAGAAAAGCTGAAATTAGTTTCTTTCACCACCCTCTTCTTTCCAACTTACTTACAGTCTGCATGTTAAGTACATCTAAAATTTGGACCTTACTATAATTAGGCTTTCAAACCATTCATATGTATTTATTACACAAGCCATCTTTTCTGGTTTTCAGACTAGCAAACCCTTGAAATACTGTACAGAAGGCACACTGATCGGGAAATGTTTTTGTTACTGAATGATCTATCACAGCCACTAACTCAGGAAATAAATGGAGAAGCCCTGGGGCATGGCTGCAGCCAACTGCTCCATCCCAGGGACTCTCCAGGGGGGCCGGACAAATCAAAAGCAGAGCTGCTCAGCTTGGTCTGCCAGCACTGTTGCAGAACAAACTCCAGATAAACTTGTCGCAGGAGAAGCCAATAACTCAAGAGATGAGGGTTTGGGAAAGAGAAAGGAAAAGATTTATTTCGGGTGCTGGCAGCTGGGGGAGGTAGCCAGCTCAAGCATGAACAACCAACCTCTCTACTAGGTAAGATGGACACTTCAAGTTTTCTGAAGAGAGGTTTGGGGGGTTGGGGGGGTGGTACATGCAAGAGAGCAGGCAGAGAGAGATCACAGGTGGGGGTCAGTACTTGTTTAGCACAGGATCATGGGCAGGTAAGGGGATGACCAGGGTGTAGTCTTCTAGGTATTCCGGTGCTATCAGGGCTTTTCTGGTCTGGTACTTAGAATGTTCCAGTCACTGTCCATGCCTCGAGAAAGTGCAATAAGAAATAACTTTTGGGGTCTATAGTTGACAAGAAGGCTGGCTGACATTTTCTTAGAGAATACTTTCTATGTGTTCACATCTACAACTCAAGGGACTATCTCTATATATTCAAACTAAACCACAAAGAGGTAGAGAGAACCAGGAGAAGAACACACTTTCTTGGGCTCCATCCCACTCTGTCCAGTGATAGGAAATGCGAAAATCAACACTGGTCTGGTTAGCGGCAGTTTTCAACCTTCCAAATAGTCCTGACATCCCAGCCACGGCACAGGCAACACACCAATTTGCAGGTCTGCCAAAGACAGCAGTCAATTATTTTGAGGGGCACTATGTTACCAGTGGAACTCAAGAATATTCATAAAGTAGGCACATCTTTATCCTGCTCCTACCCTATCTCTTTCAGTCTCTCTCTCACAACTTTACCTTCTATACCAGTCCTACCCACAGTCTAGCGGCCTTAGCTTACTATACTTTTAGAAGTATTAACGCCAAATCTACTCAGAAACTATGAGTATATACCTTCAGAGTCCGTGATGTAAACATTCGATTGCCTAGAAGAACAATATATAGTCTTCCTTGGAAGAAAATCTTTACCAACAAGAAAAGCCCAAGATGAAGTATTACTCCCATCAGCAAAGGAACAAAAACTGCCATTCATTATGGTCAAGCTCAGCTTGTACAATAAAGTGAAAATGGTCAAAAAGCAAGTATCCTTCAGAGATATAATTGTATTCGATATTAGTTTTCTTTTGTTTTAAAAATTTTATTTATTTGAGAGAGAGAAAGAGCACAAGCAGGGGGAAGGTCAGAGGGAAAGACAGAAGCAGGCTCCCTGCTCGGGAGCCCAACGTGGGGTTTAATCCCAGGACCCAGAGATCATGACCTGAGCCAAAGGCAGACACTCAACTGATTGAGCCACCCAAGTGCCTCAATATATTTATATTTGAAAAGGAAGTTCTTCTTGACCTAAATGAGGCAAAACAGCCATATACATGAGGGCACAGAATAGTGTATGGATATGGTATTTCTTAGCAGGACATTTTCAGTCCTTCTTTAAAACACTTGATTCTAACCGACAAGTATCTGGAGCTCTAATTAATTTATGTATAATGTACTATTTGTTTCATGGGTACAGTTCCATGATTCATCAGTCTTACACAACTCATAGTAACACTCACCACAGCACATACCCTCCACAAGGTCCATCACCCAGCTACCCCATCCCTCCCATCCCCCTCCACTCCAGCAACCCTCAATTTGTTTCCCCAAGATTGAGAGTCTCTTATGGTTCATCTCCCTCTCTGGTTTCCTCTTGTTTCATTTTTCCCTCCCTTCCCCTATAATCCTCTGTCTTCTTTCTCAAATTCCTCATATCACTGAAATCATAAGATAATTGTCTTTCTCTGATTGACTTATTTCACTAAGCATAATACCCTCTATGGAACTCTAATTTATGTATGTAGAAGACACTGGGGGGGGGGGAGCACTGGTTGGTGTCTGCTAAAACTACAAAGGACCTCATTCAATGCCCAGATTTCAGCATACCACGGATCAGTAGTTTGGCCCCAGTAAGTTGAGTTACCATAAACAAGAACTCACAGCTTAGCAGCAGGGTCCTACATGTAAGTGGACCAGCAACTAGGAAAGAGTATGAGAGCTTCTCATGGCCTTTGCTCAGCAAACTCTTGTTCGCTCTCTTCTATAGCTTCTGAGCTGTTGATAACTTCTTGTGTCACTTCCCTCAAGTTTTACTTACAATGTTAATAACCGTAATGCATGCTATAGAAATTTAATATCTAGTGCGCTCTCCCCAACTTTTAAATGCCTACTTACTCAATTACTATCTGTAATACTCAATTACTATCTTTGATGAGTATCAATTACAATACTCAATTACTATCTGTAAAACTAATTTTGTGATCAGCCACCTACAGATTCCAAATACTTTTCTTTAACTACCTCTCAAGGTCATTGAAACATCATACATATTCTAACTAAAACACTCAAAGGAAACTAGGAGGCCCTGAAGGATATGGGAAGAAAAGGCTAATAGTTAATGATATGGAGAACAAAGGCAAAAGAAATATAGGGGAAAAAAATTAAACTTCCTTACAACTTACAGCCCATTGACAAGTACTTGGGACAGGCAGAGGGACCTTCCTCAAAGAGCTCAACTGCTTCCATGTTAATACGTTGCTAGAAGTAAAAGAAAACCTTAGCTTGACATTAGCCCTACCTCCAGGATCCTATAAAAATCCCTTCAGAAACTTTCTTTATTTCTAGTCCCCCAAGATAAGTATTAGCAATCACCCTCCAAGATGATTAGGCCCAGATACACATCTGCAAGTTCTCATGACTAAGGCTTTAATAGACAGTAGTCAATGACCTTTCCCTGGCAATAGCTAGCTCTTCAAGGTCCTAGAAAACTGGCTTCCAAATTCCTTAGAGACTTACTCTATACCTAACCACCTCCCAACTTCTAAGTATATAATCAGTCACTCCTCGCAACCCTGGTGCAGCTCTTTCTGCCCACAGGTTCCGTCCTGTATTTTAATAAAACAATCCTTTTTGCACCAAAAACATCTCCAGAATTCTTTCTTGACTGTTCACTTGGCTTCCGAACCCCAACATTTTATATCAGTCAAAGCAGGGCTTTAAGTTAAATATCTGAGTTAAAATCCTGTCTTACCCCATGCTAGCTGTGTGACCTTGGGCAGGTTACTTAACCAATCTATAAAGTTCCCTTATATATAAAAATGAAGGAGTAATACTTAACGGATAGGGTTGGTGTGGGGATTAATTAGCTGATGTTCATAAAGCACTTGGTAGAGTATCCAGCACAGAGTAAGTCTTCAATACTTTGGTGTTATCATTACCAAAGTAGTCAGTTTTATTATTAACTAGAAAAAGCTATCTTAGGAGCACCTGGGTGGCTCAGTCAGTTGAGTGTCCAACTCTTGATTTTGGCTCAGGTCATGATTTCAAGGTAATGAACTCAAGCCCCCTGTCAAGCTCCCCTTGGCTTGGCAGGGGGTCTGCTTGAGATTCTCTCCCTCTCCCTTTGCCCTTCCCCCAGTCTTGGGCATAGGACTGAGCATGCGCTCTCTGTCCTCCCCCAACACAAAAATAAATAAGTAAATATTTTTAAAAAATAAAAGGAAGAAAAAGCTATCTAAGTGGGTCAGATTGTGTTATTTAATACTGCTTCAATTACCTACATGTTTTGCCTCCAGCTCCTCATCAGAAAAACTCGGAATCCAGTTACTCCCTCTAACTCTTTATAGGACCTTAGGAAAAAAATATCAGTTAAGTAATTTCAAGTCTGTACCACAGCTGGAAGGCACTGCTGCTATTACTATAATTCAGTAAATTACCTCCTATGGTGTACTAAATATTCTTCTTCTGCTCTGTAAGAGTTAATTCATTTCTCATTGGTGAGAACTTTTCATAAGCTTATGAGGCAGCAAGGTGTTATAGAGATAACCCAGATTTTGGTTCTAACTTTGCCACCTACTAGCTGAATAATGTTACGCAATTATAAATTACTTCAGTCTGTTTTTTTCATTTTTAGTATTGTAATAATGGGACCTGTACTTCACTCTATGCAAAAGCAATTTGTAAACTGTAAAATGCTAAGTATATACTATGATTATGTGCTACAATTATTTGTATGAAATTTGTATAAACTTATTTTATCATATTTGAAAAGTGAAATGTTAAAAATAGATTCCATTTTATATTCAAGTGCATCTCTGAAAACTCCTGCAACTTCACTTGATAAAGTTTGAACACACATTATATTTTGAAGGATGCCAGAAGATTCTACCCCAAAATACGCCTCCTTGCTGAATTAATTATTTTCAAAAAGTCACTGAGAACCAGCAGATGCCAGAAAAGCTCTAAAAAGCGCCCACTAAGTTTTCCTTTCATAAAGGAAATTTCCCTGTGTAAACCTACCTCCCTCTCCCTTCTCCCACTGGAGAAGATGTAGACTTAAAACTGCATAACAAAGCTTATTAAATAACCCTTGTTTGGACGCCTGGGTGGCTCAGTGGGTTAAGCCGCTGCCTTCAGCTCAGGTCATGATCTCAGGGTCCTGGGATCGAGTCCCACATCGGGCCCTCTGCTCAGCAGGGAGCCGGCTTCCTTCCTCTCTCTCTGCCTGCCTCTCTGCCTACTTGTGATCTCTCTCTGTCAAATAAATAAAAATAAAAATCTTAAAATAAAAAAATTTAAATAACCCTTGTTTGCCATACTTTTCCCAATCAACTTCTTAGAACTTGCTCCCTTCACATGCCAGGAAGCCCCAAGCCCCTTTCTTTTGTTTAACCTAAACTGCCCCTTTGAGTTACTCATATCTGGGTGTTTCCATGTGTACCAGCCGTATGTATGTTAATAAACTTCTGTTTTTCTCTTGTAAATCTGTCTTATGCCAGTCTAATTTATAAGCCCCAGCTGGAGAATTTAAGTAAAAAGATTTGTTCTCTCCTCTACAGTTTCACTGCAAAAAGTGAGACATGTTTTCCATCTTCACACCGTAATCCCCTTCTCTGAATTCATGGAGAACATTTTTAGTTCTAGACCCCAAGGTATGCTGATTTTCCTCCCCTCAAATTTCCCCTGAGGCAGGATCAAGCTAAAATCTTAAAATTTTGATTCAACTACTTCATAAGAATTTTTTTTAAAAAAATAGTAGAATGCCAAAATCCACAGAAAAAGTATTGAACGGAATGATCCTATCTTATCTGACAAGGTAACTGATTAAGCAGATCACTTTCAGTAAAGCAAGTATATACATAAAAAAATCACCTGTGTATCAAAAAACCTGCCAGAATCATCAGAGGAAAATGGAAAGGTTTCTCTTCCAGAATGCAGGTGGGGTGTGGGCTAGTGGGTTTGTTTGTCTTTTTAATATTCAAGAGCTACACACAAACAAATCAGAAAACAAGGTTTGAGGGTCATCTGTGACCTGTGACTGTGTGATCTACATCATTCTAACTTTACCTATTCAGTCAGGTATTTTGGAAAGAACATCATTTCTAAATTCCTAATGGGCAATTTAGTATAAATGCACTACTGCGATTAGCAATAAAAAGTACTTAGTGAGATCCCAAATAATAATAGTTTAGATTTCTATAGATCTTCAGTAGTGACAAAATGATACTTTTTAGACCTTTTATGACCTGTAAAGTATAGAAGTTAGGTAGTTTTCTCTCTTTTATAAATGAGTCAACTAAGGTTTTAAGAGGTTAAGTGAATAGTTATTTCAATTACTTCATAGAAAAGCTGGCATTAAAATCCTAGTCTTCTACTTTCTAGAAAATATTACAAAATTATGAATGGGGCAAATGAATAAGTAAATACAGGCAAGTGTCCGTTATCTACGGTGAACATTCAGTTGTAGGCTGCTTCTCTGCTCTCAGCTGCTTCAGGGCCAGCAGAAAGTCACCCTGAACCAGAGTTAAACAAAATGCTTCAGTAAAAAACAGAGAAAAGTACCTACTCCCCAAAGAAATAATAACTAACAAGCTACTTGCATGATTTACCTTGTTTCTAATCGACTATGATTTTAGAATCATAAAAAATGGCAAATATGAAGTAAAATCTTACTGCAGTGAAGAAACACTAGTGTTTCCCACAGGCTTTCAAACTACCAGGCACACTTGATACTCCTCCTTCTACAATCTAGTTGGGGACATGACAATGAACTGGACTACAAAGAGCAGAGAAAACCAAGTATGAAAATGGACATAAATGCATGCAGAACACACTGCGGCTGATTTAACTGGCAACTTATTTAACTGGTCTGGATTTGGCAAATTTAGCTTCCTTATCAGAATCAAAATTTAAGAGCTGGAACAGGCTTTAGACATCATCTAGTGCAGCCATTATTAAATCCAGAAAAGAAAAGAACGAGAATCTAAGTTGCAGGGGAGTTAGGCAAAGAACCTTAGTCCCTGTACTGCCTATTTCAGGCACTTCTCATTCACTTCTGTAAACCTCCTGCCTGGCACAAAGCCCAGCAAATTGCAGTTGCTCACTAAATGTTTACTTGTCTTAACTGTTGAAAGAGTCCTTTTTGTACTGTATGTTCATTGGGTCCTGCCACACCCACAGGTGGACTGAAGGCTCGTATTCATTACAATGTTAACTTTGAGCAACAACAGAGATTTAGCAAATTCCTATCACTACATACTGTTAACTGTTTAACATGTTATTTCAATAGAGGCCTCAACAATTCCACCTGGAGGACATGGTCTGGGGCAGCTGCCTGGTAAATTAAAACGTAATCTTACATTTTAACTGGCTATCTGTTCAGCCAAGTGTTATGATCTTAAGGAAAAGGACAGATTAATGATGGAATTTTCAGCATCTCCCCCGGAGAGCTTGTTTTAGAAAAGTCTACTTTATTCACTGACACGAATGCCATAACGCTGAATGAAAATGTATTAAGATTCCAAATTTTCTAAAATTTGAAGACAGAAACCATAGACAATCCTTCATTCACTAAAGTGAAAGCATTTACTGAATCACATTCTTACAGCCTAAGAAACTAAATATAGTAACTCTTAAGAGGTGATCAATTTAGTCTCTATCTCACTGGTAAGGGAAGAGCCAACATAAAACAAATTATCACCAGAAAACCACAGGAGCAGGCTGACTGATGTAGAATGCTCTAGTCCAAGATGAGTTGGCTCAGCTTGAATAAATTGGTCTTTTCACTCGCTGAAAACAAGAGAAGCAAACTGAAAAACATCATCTGAGCTTCAATCAAAGACTCCACGAAAGCTGATGAGAGCTTCTAATCTCCAAGGGAAAGGCTCCCTCTTCTTCACAGATACAGGAATTGATTTTTACAAACATTCTGAAGTAAAAATTAAATGTAAATTTAACTTCTGCCAGATTAGTTTCATCCTATTCACTCATTTTCTCAGACGTTTTGTCGATTTTTTAAAGTTTGTTTTTCTAGATTTCCTTATCTGGCAATGTTAATCCAAAGCAAGTATTTTCTAGATGTATTTCTACTATGACAGAATTTAAAGATCTAGCATGATTAGTAAAAAGATATTTTAAGATACTGTTTATAGTCTACTATATATATTACATGTACAGTTCCATGATTTTGAAAAGCTACCAAGATAATCACTAAAATATAGTTACCAAAGCCTACAAATCTTTAGAAAGATATATATACATATTTTTACAGACATTTAAATATTGATATATATTGATATATTTCAATACATTTCTGGATAAAGATTCAGGATTATCACATATTCTTGGTGGTGTATGCCTTTTATCTACATGTATTTGTCCTGCTTAATCTTTTTCTCCTCATAGTACATTTTGTTTAATACTGTTACTCAATTTTTTGATTCTGCTTTCTGGTATTCCCCTCCCCCACATTCATCATCAATCTTTCAGTGTCAGAATGTTTTAAATAAATAGCAAATGGGTAATTGGTTACCCATGACCACCCTCTAGTGGTTACTCATAGCATATTAAACTACACATTTTTTTAATCAATGTCAAAAATGAATTTGACTCTGCAAAACAGACAAGAACTTCAGCATAATTACAAAGTTACTTCCATCATAATTACAAAATCAGCTCCAAAATAACTCTAAAAATGAACTGCTAAAAGGATTAAATGATCTTCTCAAATTCACAACAATACAATGATATATGTCACTTATTAGATTACAGTCATCTTCTAGTCATCTAAGTTTGGCTACAGATGACCAAATGAAAAAAATTACATTAGATTTAAAAAGCTAGCAATAGGGACCCCTGGGTGGCTCAGTGGGTTAAGCCTCTGCCTTCGGCTCAGGTCATGATCTCAGGGTCCTGGGATTGAGCCCTGCATCCGGATCCCTGCTCCCCTCTCTCTCTGCCTGCCTCTCTGCCTACTTGTGATCTCTGTCAAATAAATAAATAAAATCTTTAAAAAAAAAAAGCTAGCAATAACTGAGAGAAAAATATATCATGCAGTGAAATGACAAATGTCATGAGATAAAGTTTTAATGTACAGTGACAAGTTAGATTATTCCTCTACAATTTCAGGGACAAAGAGAAGATGTCTTGCCTCCTATTGTAGGCAAGTGTTTTGTCTCTTTTCTAGAGATTAAGAACGAACAGTTTCCACTAAATTCTCTAAGGCTGCATCTGAAGGAGATCAAAGGGAAATACACAAAATATATCAAGAATTAGAAAAATGCACGTTGGGTGATGGGTGGCAAATTTATTTCTTAAGGGATTTATAAGGCCTCATGGAGAGCTGACTGATTCTAAGACTAGGGCAGGGAAATGAAGACATGAGCCTGTAGCATTTTGTGTACTGGATAAGAGGTGCTTAAAAAGAGGATGGGGCATGTCCAAAAGGCACTGGAACTAACCTGAAAGAGCTTTCAATGTCCAAAGCTGGAAAAATTTGAGCAAGAAAATAAACAATAAAAGAATGGAATTATAACCCATAGAATGAAATGTGTAATTGACAAGATATTCATGAGTATATACTGATATAAATAATGAAAAAAATAAGTAAATGGGGGGAAAGGGTCAGTTTTCCTAATAGAAAAATTACAATTAATAGATGTAGAAGGATAGGGAAAGAGAAATCTAACCATTAGAACACCATACTAATAATAGTTGCAGGCAAGATCCACTGAGGGATGCTAAAATTAATAGGGAAACAGAATATTTACATAGCCTAAAAGTATCTCTATCCCATGCGCCAGATACCTCTTATGGTATCATTTTAGGAGATACAACAATTAAACACAATCTGCAATCCTGGATTGACTCTTGGAACAGCAAAGAGACATGCGTGAGATAATGGGTGAAATCTGAATAAAGACTCTAGTTACTACTGTAACAATGTTAATTTATTAATTTTGATAATTGTGTAAGAGTTTGTTAAGACGTGAATATTAGGGGAAGCGAGCTGAAGTGCGTATGAAACTCTGGGTACAATTCTTGCAATTTTCTGTAAATCTAGAATTTTTTCAAAATAAAATGTTTATATACCAGGCAATGGACTAGGCATAACACAGATGATCTCATTTGACTGTCCTAATGACCCTGCAAAATTAGTATCGTTATCCCTATTTTACAGCCTGGAAAATTGAGCCTTGAAACGATTTACACTGAAATGTCCAAATGCACACAGTGAAAGGCTTTCTATCATAATAATAAAAGGCAAATTATTATCTATTTAAGTAAAGCCATTTCATTTACTGTAACATCTAGCAAGTTGTGCCATATTCTACAAATAAAAACACACTGTTATGCTTCCCAGTATGAAGTCTAAGAATGGTTGATTTGTTACAAGGGTCATTCAATGTCAACAGAAATGTCAACATTTCTCATATAATTCAAAGATTTCTAGGACAGGGCTCTCCCCTGGCTCAGTCAGTACAGCATGTGACTCTCGATGTCAGGGTTGTAGGTTCAAACCCCATGTTAGGTGTAGAGTTTATTTAAAAATAAAATCTTTAAAAAAAAAAAATTTCTGAAGTTATCTGGAAAAGAAAACTTAAGTGAATTTATCCTCCTGGGTTTTTTTCCCTTGTAACATTATACCACTTACCTACACATAACCACCATATAAATATTATTTAATACAAAGGAGCAGCATATCAAACTTCAAGGAACTATCTGAGAAATAATAAAATATTCATGACAGAGGAGAAATATTTTCCCCTCTCCCCTTATATTGATATGTTACTCACAAGGCACCACAGTAAGGATAGGTTACTTCACCTTGTGAATTATGATAAAAAATCAGAATTAAAGTCTCAAAGCAAAACAGCTGCTTTCTTACAACTAAACTGAATTATTGATGGACTCTGTTCTTAGCAATGCAGGAAGATGGCTCTACCAAGGGAAGGCTGTGTAAACTTATTGTATAGCTTCAGGTTATCTATCTGCTTCTCAATTTTGATATGATATCTCATTAAGAAATGAAATTTATTTTGCCATGCTAGTCTTTCGAATAAACTATATTCAGGGATATGCTAACAAAAAAGGATGAAAGACAAACCAGAACAATGCTTTTTTTTTTTCCCCCAATTTCATCAACTTGAAAAAAATTTAAAGCTTGTATTTTTAAATACTAAAAGATGCTTTAAATAGCCTAACAAATGTCTTACATAGTCATTCATGAGGATTTAACTTAAAAATTAATATATCAATGCTATATTATAATGAACATGGACAAAAGAACAGTTGGTCCCCCTGCTGAGGTTCCATCTGCCTGTTGAGCAAAGATTGAATGGCATAGTATGATACATTCCAAAACAAAGTTTTTTGGTTTTTGTTCAAAACAAAATTTTCTAGTATCTTAATCAAGAATAACAAAAACAAAAGCTACACAAATTACATTAAACTATGAATATGAAAATTATTATTATCTATATTTGTATAACAACTCTCATGCCTCAAGGGTAAATTTTCAAACCACTTGGTAATTATTATCTCACTTATTTTCACATCACTTAAGTATGTAAAAAGTTAACTTATTTCCTGATGGATATTTCCTCCACAGCAAATCTTAAACTCCAGTCTAGCTCCATAGACTCCCTATCTAGAGCACATTCACTGAGTCATGACACGTCTCAGCTATTTACCACATGTAGTGAAGGATATAGAATCGCTTGTCGCAATGTATTACAAAGAGCAAATACGTCATAGTTGTGTTAAGCAGTCTACCAGGCTCCATTTTCATGTCTGAGTACATTTTAAAATTCAATATATAAAAATCACCATTTGGTGCCAAAAAATTACTGCCTTATTTATTGGCTCTATTATCTTGATAGACACAGAAAAAGAGATCTTGGGCTAAGTCATATATTCACGATCCTACAGCTGTGATTTCTATCTACAAAGCAAGTAAGATCTAGGTGCACTGTTTATATTCACCAGTAACTTGGTTTTGAACACATCCAAGTGGAGATGCAGAGTACGCAGTGGATATACTAGATTAAGAGAGGTCTGGCTGGAGAACCCATGAGAATGCAAAGCCCATGAGGACAGGGATTATGTCTACTTTGTTAACTTCTATGCCTTTAGCTCCTACAACAATGCCTGACACATGCCAGTGGCTCTGAAAATATTAAATGGGGACTATATGCAGTTACCATGACATTACATATTTCTGATCTACATAAATGGTAATTTCATATGGTTCCACCTAATACTCACAGAATGAATAAGACACTATAATTTTTCACTTCACAGTCTCTCCTCTAGTCGTGAGCTGGAAAATTTACTATCTTTATAAAAAGATTATAGTAAATGCAGGATCCAAGGTTGGTCCTAGCTCCCTTGAGTCATCTAGGGTCTCAGGCTCCCGCTCCTTGCCTAGTGCATTACAGGTACTGAATAAACATTTACTGGTGGTGGTGCTTATGCCAATAATTACCTTTCCCTAATATTTCCTGTAAGCAATTATTGGAAAATTAAAGGTAGCCACTTGTAAATTATATAAGCACTTGATTGAATACATTTGCAATATCCTTTTGAGTACTACTGTCACCATTTTATAGCTAAATAACTGAGGAACAGAACAGGAGGATTATTTCTCTAATGCCATAGCAGAAGGGTGAAAAAATAAACTTAGTCCCCAAGTTCACTTTTCTGCTCAAGTGATTACAACCTGTCTCTATCAGCAGCTACACAGAAATATACATGCGTATGTGTAGGTATATTCCCACAGTATTTAATTACATTAAGGGACGCCCCCCCCCCCCAATTTAACTTTTTTCTATGTTATGTCACATTTAAAAAGTTCTGAAGAAAAATCCAACTGCTTAAAATTTACCTGGAAAGTTAACTAGATAAATTACCATGTGAAACACCTCTGTTCCTGAAACACACACACACACCCAATATTTTATTGGTTTGTTTGTTTGTTTATTTGAGAGAGAGAGAGACAGCCCAAACAGGGGAAGCAGCAGAGGGAGAGGGAGAAGCAGGACCCCCGCTGAGCAGCAAGCTTGATGTGGGGCTAGATCCCAGGACTCTGGGATCATCACCGAGCCAAAGGTAGACACTTAACCCACTGAGCCACCAGGTGTCCTATCTTTATTTTATTTTATTTTATTTTAAGATTTTATTTATTTATTTGAGAGAGAGAGGGAGAGAGAACAAGGGAGGGGAAGGGCAGAGGGAGACGCAGACACTGAACAGGGAGCTCGATGCAGGGCTGGATCCAATGATACTGAGATCATGACCTGAACCAAAGGCAGACATTTAACTGACTGAGCCACCCAGGCACCCCCCAAAATTACCTTTAAAAGGCATATGAATAATGCTTCAAAACTTACCATACTGCTACAAAAAATTTTCTTGAGTAGCTCTTTTTCAGTTTATCATGCCATAAATTATGCATTTACTAGAAATTATCATTGTCCATTCTGTTTGCAAAGGAAAGCTGTTTCTGAAATAAGTCTTAGTTATATGTTAATTCAAACTTAATGACTTAAGTGACAAGGTAACAATAAAAAATAAAACTGGAATAGCTGTGAAAATCCAAGCATGGTGCTCTGATATGACAACTTCTAGGATCACAAGTCTACTAGCCACTTAATATGTAGATTAATTTTCTTTAAAATTCAAAAGGTGCCTCTGGAGTCCTATATAGCATACAAATGAGCAGAACAGTAATGAGAAACATAACACACGTAAAATTACAGGAATAATAATATTTTGATATGCAGCTTTAAAGAGTAATTTGCTGAATACTAATATTCCCCAAATCAAGTTGATATACCTAATTTGTTTTTAAAGAAAGAAAAGCACAATATCACTTTTAAAACTGAAATAGCAGCAGATAAATGAGAACCCTTTCACCAAAGAAGTGCATTAGATGATTTATATAAATGCTAAAGAATGTGCTTTACTTTAAAATATTAAACAGTTCAAATTTCACAATACGTGCTGCTCTGACTTGTGTTAAGCAATGAATGAAAGTCCCCCATCACATGGTTGAGATTTCTCTTCCTTCGCTGTATTCAATCCAATCCAAACAGTGAACTGTCATAGCAGGGACTTCTATTTCCTTAAACCTTCTCTGCCTTACACCCACTATGCCTGATAGTGAGGATCTTCAAAAACTATTAATTAAATTCTATAGGTATGCACATAAAACTGCATATAAATGTATAATGAACTGTTAAGTCTCAATTCCTTAAAGGTTCAAAGGATTATTATCTACTCTCCCCTTCTGTTATGAAAACATCATGTCCCATAAACCTGCAAAATTAAGCTACCCCACCAACAGGCACAAGCTGTTTAGCTCCTAAATTGAGGTGACACAATGTGCAAAAGGAAAGTCACCTTAATTCCACTAAGGGAAAAAAATGCACTAAAACCCATCACTCTCAGCTGAGCCTTCATTCAATATTGAAACAAGTAATCTCAAATTCCATGGTTTTGGCTGCTGCTCAACACTATTCCATTCAACTGGGGATTGAACAAAGCAAAATAAAAAGGAGCTTTAATCTGCCTTTTCTTCTCTTCTTGCTATATTACGCTGACAGCATCTTGTTCATTAATTAAACTTTTTCTCCTTAAAGAAATAGACTTTAGAGTACTATACTGGACACTGGAGAAAGAAGGCAAAAAATAAAAGGCATGGTTTAAAGAAAATCTAGGTTTTAAAGACTCTAGTTAGAGATGCAGAATAATCACAAATGATAAGGTCAATATAAAGAACGATTTCAACAAATACAAAGCAAGACGTTAAGAATTTAACACATACAGGAGTGACTGAGAGGCAGGACAGGGGTGGCTGCAGTTCCTTTTACAGATTACACATAAATTAAGATGGCTCCATTCTGGAACTCAGAGAGTTCATTCATGTGCACTGCCCATTTCTGCTCATCTCCTAAGGAGATGGGGTTGTAAGTTTAAAGTCTTTAAATCTGTGAACCCAGCTAATAATGACGAATTTGCTGGACTCTCCAAAAACAGTATTTGGTTTTGTGAGCCTGATTTTTCATTGTGTTTCTTCCCTAAGAATGCATTCATTGCTACTGTTCTGTAGCTACTGCTCTTTGTTCTGTTTAATAACAGTCAGGGTAGAGAGGCCACAGAGGAAAAATAACCCATAATTTTTATTCATGGCCTTATTTATATATAGGAACTTTTTTGCTTTAATAATAATTTAAAGAAGACATGTCATTTCTGGTTTTGCCACCTTAAAAATCAGAGTAATAACATAATAATTAAATTTATGCAAAATCTTTTCACAGAAATGACAACTTTTCTAAACAGGAATAACTGAAAGGTAAAAAAGTGAGAAAATACTTTTCATGTATTTTTGATTGGGTTTTTAATACCTTAATACAAGACAACTAGAGGGACAGAGGCACTCTTTATTATTTTATCATTATGTAAATCAAAGATTTTCTTTTCCAATAAAATTCTATGTGTAAACTGCCACTGTGAATATCTTGCGGGCAAAGAAGTTATAGGAATGATGCCAGTTTGATGGTAACTTCAATTAAAAAAATGCTCCTCAGCTTTATATCCTGAAGATAAGAAACTTAAACACATTCCTGAAATCTCTTGCTAAAAACTGACAACTGATATGCACTCTCTCTCTCACGGCTCATTAAACAGTGATGCCAAAATGCAAACAATATCTTGAATTTATATCCCAAAACTTGTGGTTTACTTTCTGGCAAAGAAAAGTTATTTTCTAACCTCAGTAAAAGTTGCCTTTCATTGAGTACTTACTCTGTTCTAGGTACTACTTTACATACGTTACTATAGCTTTATATTTTTTATTTTGCTTAAGTCCTAATGACACTATGAAGATGGATTCGGTGCCATTTTACAGTTAAGGGAATGGAGGCTCAGAGAAATAAAGTCACTTCCTCAATGAAGGCTGTACATATAGTCAGTGGTAGAACTGAGATCTAAATTCAAGTCTGGATAATTCTAAAGTACCTCCTGTGAAAATGGGGGTTTTTAATCAAATTAATGTGTTATAAATCTGAAATATAAAATTTGACCAGTACAGAGCAAAGTTTTTAAAGTATGGCTATTCCTATTTTTCTACACTGAATAGGAGACACCAAA
Source organism: Mustela erminea (assembly GCF_009829155.1). Classification (NCBI taxonomy): domain Eukaryota; kingdom Metazoa; phylum Chordata; class Mammalia; order Carnivora; family Mustelidae; genus Mustela; species Mustela erminea. The sequence continues at coordinate 103,493,022 of NC_045617.1, read as the reverse complement.
GTTACTTATTTTTTTCTACAATATATGATCTGATTTGAAATATATACTGCATTTAAGACAAATAACTATACCAAAAGTTATCTGTTTAGTTATATAAGATTAGATCTACTTTATGTGAGTAAACTGTTGAATCACTTTTGCTAACAAAAACACCCATAACATTTTTTACAACAGTCTTCAAAAACTGTCATGAAATTGGATATTCTGGGAATTAAGTGGCTACTGTGAATTATAGAATATGAACCTACAATCATAGTAGTACACCCTAGCTCCTAATTATCACATAAGACAAGATTTTCTTTTTTATTATTATTATTTTTTTAAGATTTTATTTATTTATTTGACAGACAGAGATCACAAGTAGGCAGAGAGGCAGGCAGAGAAAGAGAGAGAGAGGGAAGCAGGCTCCCTGCTCAGCAGGGAGCCCGATGTGGGGCTCGATCCCAGGACCCTGAGATCATGACCTGAGCCGAAGGCAGCGGCTTAACCCACTGAGCCACCCAGGCGCCCCAAGACAAGATTTTCAAACAAAATTTTTAATGCTTTCCTTTTTTCAAACAAAAATCTCTATGCTTTAATCCCAATCCTGCAATTAATTCAATTACAGAAAATACGTTGAGTGCATGCTTTATTTTTCCCCTAAATGATAACTGCAGTTTTTATAGGCAGAAGGCTGGCAAGAAGCTTTACAGTTCATTGAGGACACGCTGAAAAGCCACTTAAATCTTTTCACTGTAATTCCTAGAAAGGAATCGACTCTTTCATTGTTAAGTACGCGTACTTAACAATTATTAGAAAAATTATCTTAATGTTAGAATAACAATGCTATTTATAACTAAGAAAAAGCCTCAAAACATAGACAATTGTGATGGCCAAGATTACTGATAGTGAGTAGGAAAACATGATCAAGTTCATGAATTCTATAAGGAAATTAAAGACATTTGTTAGATGATCACTAAAGAAATTGTAAGAAATCATTTTCCACCATATAATCAAACCAAAAAGTTGAAACAAAGGCATCTGGCTTGTACTATATAACCTAAATAAAACAGATTTTTTTAAAAAAATAAAGTCTTACACACAGCGCTTTCACATCAGTTAACTTCAATTCCTAACATTTTTCCAGACAAGTGTTTCTATTACCTTTCTTAAATATGTCACCATGGCTCAGCAGCTGCCATGGTGAGTTAACTAACTAAAAGATGGTTTCTTCTCATGCACACACAACTCATTCCCACATCCACAAGGAAATAATAGGCAAGATTAACTAGGAGAGTTAACCAAAGACTGAGAATTGAAATAAAAGCTGGAGGTTATGAATTCACCTTAGAATTCATAGGCAGAATTTGAACTTCAATATATAAATTTCTCTCATTTAATTATACTTTTTCTTCTTCAAATTTACATTCAATTCCTATTCTTTGAAAAAAGCCTGAGTAATGAAAACAGATGAGAGCATTCAGAGAGAAAGGAAAGATCTTAAATATAGATTAAATCTAAGCTTAGAAATTTACTTACTTCTTTTAATTATCTATTAAATGAAAATCAGTATGAAATCAATGAAAAATCAGTATTTCTACTTAAGTTTGCGACACTGATTTTAATTAATCCTATTACCTTAAAAAATAAAATTATTAGAAACTGACACTCTCCACAAATGCCATGTGGTATTAACATTCACAACTTCCTCCTTCTACCAAAAGGGTCATTATTTTCTTACATGTTAATATGTATGATTTTTTAATAACATATAATGTATTACTTGCTTCAGGGTACAGATCTGTGAATCATCAGCCTTACACAATTCACAGCACTCACTATAGCATATACCCTCCCCACCCCCAATAATCCTCAGTTTGTTTCCTGAGATTGAGTCTCTTATGGTTAACTATAAATAATTTTTTTAAGATTTTTTTTATTTATTTGACAGACAGATCACAAGTAGGCAGAGAGGCAGGCAGAGAGAGACAGGAGGAGGAGGCAGGCTCCCTGCTGAGCAGAGAGCCTGATGCGGGACTCGATCCCAGGACCCTGAGATCATGACCTGAGCTGAAGGCAGAGGCTTTAACCACTGAGCCACGCAGGCACTCCTACAAATAATTTTTTAAAAGCCAGTGACAGCAACAGCTGCCATGCAAAGAGTACCTACATGTGCCTGGCAGAGTGCTGGGCACTCGACAGACATTGCTGCTACTTATAAGAACCAAAGCAAAATAGTGATTATTATTCCCATATACAGATGAGGGCACAGAAATACCTTGGGGAAGGTACATATGATCCTTCCCCTTGACCAACATCATAAAAATGAATCCAGTCAAATCTTAATAGACCCAAACAATCATCACTGTGCTCTCTCTCATAAACAATATGGGTTATCCTAACTTTGATGCACTAATAATCTGTCCTTTGGAAAGAATTCTCACTCCCAGGAAACTTACTTAACCTCTGATCCTCACAAATAAAAGCAGGTATAATTTCTTTCCTTCTTTGGAATAGAAAAACAGAAGACCAAAATGGTAATTTGTTTTTCGGTGCTCCCAAGACAGAGCTAAGAGCCCTTTCTATGACTGCTGGCCTTCAGATCCAGTGTTCTTTCCAACAGTAGAGCCTTGCCAGAAATTGAAAAGACATGTATCTGCATCAAAGTTCCTGGACAGGTACACCCCCCTGAAGACTTGGAGAGCTCCCTGATCTTTTAATCACATAATTATTCACCATTTTTATCATTTCCTTAATGTCTCTGTAAGAATAGAGAGTTATACACATTTTTCTTTATTTGAAAATCGAAACTATTTAAATTAAAAATCTATGATTACTGCCCCTAATTTTCTTCTATTTAATCAGAACTTTCTACAATAGCATTTCATTTACAAATACAGATTCTAGAGCATGTAGTAAACAATACTGGAAAGCTGGTTCAGTGAATAAACAGTGAATAAAATAAATAAATATTCTTTCATAAAATATTAATACAGACCTGCAATTCTGCCCAGGGTATCACCTCCTACCTCTGGCTAGGTGATAAGGTCTCACATAAATAATAGGGGCGAAGACTGATCAAAACAGTTAACTCTTTACAATAATAAAACCAAGTTACTTACTGCATTTGGGTCACATCATAACGAATCGTGGACACATGTGTCTGTGTATGTCTACATCTAAAAATGGGACTAACTGCATGCATTCTGGTTCATTCTGATTTACACTGCCAAACACAAAGCATTTTCAAATACTCAGAAAAATCCTAAATGAGGTATAACACATACCTACAGCAAACTGTGCTTTTGAATGTGGCTCAAAAGATACCTGACAACTCAGGCAATAAATAGTGAAAAACCTTTCCTAACATTGTACAACAAATTGGAGAAGAAATGCCAATGAACAAATAGGAACAGTCTATGATCAAACCAAATGCATATACATACTTTCATGTAAAATTCCACCCGTAAGAAAATAATGCAAAATGAGAAGGTTATAAACAGATTTCACATTGGGAAAATTACAATTATGATTTCCATTGCTTTAAAAAAAATGATGAAAAAACTCTGCTGGAAAAAATCCCTTAAAATTGGTCTTTTTAAAAAGTCCTGCAAATATGACAAAGAAATGATTATAAACACAACTTAAATATGGTGATACCATCTATCACGCTAGCAAGTAGGAAATGGAAAAGGGTGAAAAAAGGCAGAGTGTGTTTTGCTTTTCCCTCATACTGCACAATAAAGTATTTTATGTCCTGTTGAAAATATGACAATACATTTGATGGCTTTTCCTACCTTGTGCAGAGAAAAGCTTTAAGATTCCAAAGATGAAGGATTCTTCACATTAAGAAATTCAAACATAAAAAATCTAAAATGCAGAACATTCACATTACACGCATCTTTTCAATCAGTACCCACCAATTCACGAAATAATTAATCCAATGTATGTAACTAAAATTTAAAACAAGGTTTCTCTGCAGTTACGACTGTTACAGAAATGCAGCATCCACGGCTTCATTCTTTAGATCCATGCTATTTCTTGGGTTTTCACGTAAGACCACCAAATACTGACCTACCACCACTTTTAGCATCAACAGAACATCACACTGTTTTCCTAACAAGTACTATGTTATTTTGAAGGTTTGGTTTGGATGTCTGGTAGAATTACAGTGTAGCTATGGAATAGTTCTATTTCTGAAAAGCTAAATGATATGGAGTGCTTATTATATGCAAGGCACTGTTCTAAGCCCTTTACTTGTATCACCTTCATTTAATTCTTATAACAACACTTTAAGACAGATACTATTAGGATCCTCATTTTACAGGCAAGGAAACTAGAGCATGGAAAGGTTAAATAACTTGCCAAAAGTCAGGTTATAGCTGCTAAGTGATAAGAACAGGAATCTGAATCTAAGCAATTTGATTCCTAAGCATTCAATTGCTCTGGAAAACTATCTCTGTAGTTTATCAGATAAACCTACCTACTCTCTTTATTCAGAGGTGGTGGAAGAGACAGAAAGGAAATGGGAAGTATTCTAAATCACTCTCACCCTACTTCTCATCCTTTAATTTCCAAACCAAGAAGAACTTGTGATGCCAGTCCACTGGCTCCTACTGGTGTTGCATCTAAGATAACCAGAATTGGTATCAAAAACAAAGGTTTTGATTCTGAGCTATGTAGGATATTAAGTTTATGACATTAAGCAATTCATTTAAACTTCTGAGAATCAATCCCAATCTATAAAATGAGATTCAAAAATATTACCTTCCTTACCAATTAGTATTTGTGAGTAACCAAATACCCAAGATGATTAGGGAACATTCTTTCAAAAGAATTCCAGCCAGTAAGTGCAGAAATGAAAATAAGATAATTGATTTGGGAACGATAATTAAGTGGATAAAGGCATTAGATGAAAGGTTGAAGGGGAACTTTACAATGGAGGTTCAGGCTACTGATAAGCCTCCTGATGTGACACAATATGAAAAACAAAGCACCTCTTATGAAAAACTCTTGCCGAAAAGGTTGTACCTAAATTGACTTAAGTATTTATGGCTAACTTCACTTACACGGAAAAATGGGAAATATGGTAACAAAGGACACCACAGGAAGCAAACAAATCTAGAATGTGAAACATTCTATAAAACTGGCTAGGGGCACCTGGGTGGCTCAGTGGGCTAAGCCTCTCCCTTCGGCTCAGATCATGGTCTCAGGGTCCTGGGACTGAGCCCCACATTGGGCTCTCTGCTCAGTGGAGAGCCTGCTTCCTCCTCTCTCTCTCTGCCTGCCCCTCTGCCAACTTATGATCTCTGTTAAATAAATAAATAAAATCTTTAAAAAGGAAAAAAAAAACTGGCTAATTGTTTCTGGGAGCTACAGATTGGGGGCGGGGGGAGAGAGAACGGGGAGGGTTTGGGGGGGTTAAGTAAAGGATTACTAGAAGAGACTTATGAGACAACAGCCAAATATAACATATGACTTGACGGAGGTTGTGGTTCAAACAAATTGAATGTTAAAAAAATGTATTTTTAGGGCGCCTGGGTGCCTCAGTTGGTTGAGCGGTTGCCTTTGGCTCAGGTCATGATCCTAGACTTCCAGGATCGAGTCCCGCATCAGGTTCCCAGCTCCTTGGGGAGTCTGCTTCTCCCTCTGACCTTCTCTTCTCTCGTGCTCTCTCTCACTCATTCTCTCTTAAGTAAATAAATAAAATCTTAAAAAAAAAATGTATTTTTAGCAAACTGGGGGGAATGTGAACTTGGCTCAGATAACAGATGCTATAAAAAAAATTGTTAATTCTGACAAGTGGTAAGATAATGGTATTACAGTTATGTAAGAAATTGACCATATTTTCTAGAGATACAATAAGATATTCGGGCACTGCAGGACATAGTCTGAAATACTTCAGCTGAAATACTTCAGCCTGGGTGGCTCAGTCAGTTAAGAGCCTGCATTTGGCTCAGGTTATGATCTCAACACCCGGCATCAAGCCCCATGTCAGGCTCCTGCCTCAGCAGGGAGCCTGTTTCTCCCTCTGATTGCAGCTCCCCCTGCTTATGCTCTCTCTGACAAGTATATAAAGTCTTGAAAATACATATATATACACGTAAATAAAATAAAATAAATACTTCAGCTAAAATACAAAGAATATTAAAAACATAAATAAAATTCAAATAAAAGGGATAAATAAATGAAATACGGCAAACACTACTAATTGGTGATGATAGGTATGTGGGGATTTGTTTTTTGTACATATTTGAAATTTTTCATAATGTAAACATTTTAAGAAGTATTTTCTCTGTCTCATAAACCACAATTAAGATCACCAATCAAAAGTATATAAAAGCTAAAACACACAAAAGGCAGTTGATGAATGTCAGGCTTGAAAATAAAGAAAAAAATTAGGGAATCCACGTTCTGAATTAGGAGTCTGTAAACTACATCCATCCCACAGGACAGATTCAGAAAGCTGCCTGTTCTTGTCAATAATAACACAGTCTTGTCTGTTCAGTTAGATATTACCTACGTTTGCTTTCACGCTACAGTACAGCAGAGTCGTACAACAGAAACTGTACCATCCACAGAGTCAAAAATTTTTACCATTTCCTCCTTCAAAGAAAGGCTACTTACTCCTGTTCTAAATTCCATATTTGTATTGTTTCTTGGGGAGGAAAGCTGGCCTCAAAAGATTTTCTGAGCTCTGTCCTTAGACTTTACCAAGATTTCCCTTGTGTAGCTTATCACAAATAAAAATAAAACCACCCACAAAGTAGGGTTTAAGTAACCCCATATGTTTTCCCCATAAGGGAATAAATCATTCTATAGCTTTAAGGCAGTTGCTACCTTTAGTAGACTTAGTAGCCCACTACATCTAGAAGCTTATAATGAAAGTAAACAAACAAGCCAAAAAAGCAGAAGTAAAAAAATTTTAAATATCTATTATTATTATTTTACTTTAAGTTCCCTCAGTTTATTAAAGTAGCTGCAGGGAAACAATATATTACATGTTTCAACACATTACAACCAAAGGGTGTTTCTATTTAGGGAAGGAGGGAGGGAGAGAAGGAGGAAACATATATACACAAACAATGCTGAGAATTTCCTTTTTATGAATCCAGCGAAGAACACTATAAACCCATGGGCCATTTTTTCTAACTATAAACTTCTGTATATTTTGGATTAATAGTTTAAACACATTCTTTGGCAGTCTTCAACTTAGCTTACATAACCTTCGGGTACACCCATGAGCTGATTAGTAATTTAAGGCCTGAGAAAAGCAAAGTTTCAGAGGAAAATACACTGAGACATGAATGAGTTTAATATGCAAGTACACTAGCTAAAGGGCATAATTAAAACTACATCACTCCTTTAAATCTACATAATTATGTCCCAAAGACATTCTCATTAGTATCTTTTACTTTGCCACTAAACCAGAAAGAGCCTCAGGTCTACAGGGCTAGGAAATAAATATAAAATAAAAAGTTAAGGAATATTCAAGTCAAATAAAATACCTGCAAAATTCAATTACTGACCTTTCCTTTTTGAAGTAATTATAAAATCCACCAGTCAACCATTACAGCTAGTGAGTCCATATCAAAACATACTACCATAATATCTGTAGATCACCTTTGCCCCAAATTCCAGAGCAGAAATAACCAGAAAGGTTTAATAAACTATTTTTAATTTTAGAAGAGAGAAAGCAGCTTTTTCTGACACTAACACGACTGGAAATCTCTACTAACCAGCACTTCCTTTACTATGCAACGATAATTGATGTTCCTAATGATCAGCCTACAGCAATTCCAAATTCTGAAGTTCATTCTAAATCATTAAAAAGAAGATGGAATTATGTTCAGTTACTTTCGGTAGTGAGTGCACTTCATAATATTCTCATTATTTTAAGATTAGTAATATATTTAAGATACACAGGATAACTGTCCATCAAGGGGCTGTTCAAGTCAGATATTCACAGAGGCCATACTGAGAAGCTCTTACATTATGGTGGACAATACACAGGGAGGAAAAAAATCACTTCTCTCCAAATCTAGGGCACGAAATTCTGAGGTATTAATAGAAATTTTGTCTTGAAATGAGAGCAATTTTGTCTTTAAAGAATTTTTAAGTCCTTTCAGGGAAAATACTGGCCTAAACAGTGACCCTTCTTCCCCCTGCTTCTACTGAAACTGATTAAATCTTCTAAGACTGATTAAATCTTCTAAATCTTCTGAGAAGCAATTAGAAAGCTACTGTAATAATCCAAATATGAGATGGTGATGGTATGTGTGGCCCAGCGTTGCGACAGCAGGGACAGTCAGAAATGATTCACCTTTAAGGCTGAGCCAAAAAAATTTGCTGACAGCATAGGTAACAGAAAAAGAAAGGAGCCAAAGATTGTGTACATCAAGGTCTTCGAACTGCGCAACTAAGAGAATGGAACTGCCATTACCTGGGACAGAAAAGACTGCAGGAGGAGCTGGACTGGGGCAGGCAGGTGGACCAGGAACTCAGTTTTGGAGACTTCAAAGACACATGACTGTGTTTTTATGAGCTACTGCACTTGGGAAATGAGCTCAAGAGAGAAGGAGAGGCTGAAGATATACTTAAGAGCCTTAAAAAGGGGAGTTCATCTACAGAATCGGTATTAAGTTTAAGAAAGACAAAAAAAAATTCAAAACTATGTGTGCCCTAGGGCATAAACTACTGCAAAAAAAAGAACAGAATATTTCCTTAGGGATCTAGGACATCTAGGACATCTAGGCATCTAGGACATCTACGTGGCCTAATATTTCACGAACTCCTCTGAAACATTTCTTCAAATTTTGATCAAAGGGTAAATGTGTATTTGCTGCAACTGAAGAAAGATGATCACCAAGACATCAATTAGATGGGACCCTGAGCTGAGTAGGTCACATACAACTTTGAGAAAGGCACAATGTGCTGCAGGTAGGAAGTACAGTTAAAACCAAAGAAAGACTGTGTGAATGTACTAGAAGAAGTGGAACACTGAATCGGGCCATCGTCACTTGGAGCCCCAAGAGATTTTTACTTCCACAGAGTCAACTTAAACCCTTTATGTTGTGCAACCAAAAATTCAAGTAGCCAAAATGTGGGGCAAACATAAAGAGTGTGAGAGGCAATGACCTATAAGTTAGCATTCTGGCACTCATTGGAAAATTGATCTCTGAACAGATCCCATCTCAGCACTCCCCACCAACTTTCTTTGGATGCCTGGTATTTTAAAGGAAAATCCAAACACATGCATCCAGTAACTATTCGTTTAGGTTTTCTACTCTCTTTCCCTGGTGATTAAGATCACCAGACAGCACTGAAGCCAGCCTCTAATTTCTCAGCATCTAGGAGGAATACTTTCACTGAGATTTAATAACATGCTCTCAGTTTTCACAAAGATTCAATATAAGAATCATCCTTAAGTGCCAAATCTATGTCTTTAGTCAAACCATAGTTTAAGAGGTCTTCCATTATGTACCCATAGCATTTCTATAAACACTGTATAGATCATGAAATACTCACATGTCCCAATTCTGTTGTGTTCAAATCCTGTCATCTTTCAAGGTTTGATTCAAGCACCCATTTCCTCAGGAAGCCCTCTCCAAGTACCCTTGGTGGATGTAGTATCTCTCTGGGGAGCTTCCCTCATACTACACATCATTTTCTATCCCACATTAGTGAGAACCAAGGGAAGATATTTTATTATCTACCATATATTAGTGTGCTGATAAGCAGTACACTAAGAGTATTATATGCAATTCCCATACCAATGCCATTACTATCTTTATTTGAGGAATGAGAAAAGTGAAATTTAGAGAGTATGACTCATCAGCCACACAGCTAAAAAGCAGCAGATGAGGTCTGAGCTTTGGTCTGATTCCAAAGTCTACGTTCTCCCTTGAGACTACACTGCCTTCCAAAACTACTGAACTATTCTGCTCAGGAGGCTAGTGAATTATTTATGAGAAAGGTTTCCAAGTATCCCATAAATGTTTCTTGAATTTAAATCTGAAAAAAGAAAGATAATCTTCACCCCTAAAGAAGCTTATACTTAACTGGAAGGTAATTCAATACTTGTATTATATTAAGATACCAGTCTAGTACAGACTACATTCTTCAAGGCTATGAGTCATGTCTTCTGCATATTTTTTCATTCATAAACTCTTAAAACATTAGTATTTATAGAGAGGGTTTAATTAATATGAATACATAAGCTCTTCTAATCTAGAAAATTTATACATCTTTCCAAAAATGAGGATCATGGGATCTTCTTCCCCTTTAGCTTAATGTAGGGCTCACCTAGTAATTAAGTCACCTAGGTGTTTAACAATGTCTATTTCTCTGTTTCTTTCAATATTGTTTTTATTTTTCATCCTTCTACGTGAAGAAGTCAATACCATCAAGGCAATCTAGTATCGTGGTATGGCCTATCCAGAAAACAGCAAGATTATGTGAACCTTGCAGCTTCCAGTTACTAGGAAATTCACTGAGCTTCAGGATCTCTCTTTGCAAAATCTGAATAATAAGAATACTTACTCTCACATGATGAACTCCTGAAAATTAGGTAAGAATATTTACAGAAGGTGCCAAGCACACTGCAGGACTCAAAATATGCTAGCATTCCTCATTCTAATTACTACAAATGGCTTAACTATGCCAGAGGATAGCAAACTTACCCCAAATCAGCCATCTTTCCTATGAGTCACTTAAAATACTAAATATGTTTTTTTAAAAAAGAATTTTTTTTTTTTTACTTCATTTGTCTCTATCATCAACCTTAAATATATCCCCTATGGATGGCTGCTCTTTCCTTCACTGTAGATAAACCCTACAAACAGTAATAGAAAGTATTTTCCTTTAGGATTTTGGTTTATCTTCACAAAGAGAAAATACCACAAGCCATTCACCCTGGCACTCAGGGTCCACATGCTCTGAAAATGAGCCACCTTAGAGGCAACAGTCAGAAGAGCAAATTATCTGACTGGAGGGGTTCCCTGGAAGAATGACAACATGTTCCTGATCTTTTATGAGATTATTTTTTTTAAAGATTTTATTTATTTATTTGACAGAGAGAGGGATCACAAGTAGTCAGAGAGGCAGGAAGAGAGAGAGAGAGGAGGAAGCAGGCTTCCTGCTGAGCAGAGAGCCCGATGCAGGACTTGATCCCAGGACCTGAGATCATGACCTGAGCCAAAAGGCAGCGGCTTAACCCACTGAACCACCCAGGCACCGTTTTATGAGATCTTTTATCTTTCATGTTCTTTATACTTTTTAGTTGAGAAGTGTATCTTTATTACTACAGCTAAATTCAAATGTGAAGGGAAAAGAAGAAAAAAGTAGCACTAGAACTTTTATTTTATTTTTTAAAAAGATTTTATTTATTTATTTGGCAGAGAGAGAGAGAGATCACAAGTAGGCAGAGAAAGAGAGGGGGGAAGCATGCTCCTTGCTGAACAGAGAGCCTGATGTGGGGCTCGATCCCAGGACCTTGAGATCATGACCTGGGCCAAAGGCAGAAACTTAACCCACTGAGCCACCCAGGTGCCCCCTGGAAGAAAACGAATAGCTTGACATAGTGAAGACCATTTTCAACCAAATACATATTAAGGAAAGACTAGGTGTACAGCATTTTATCCAATGTAATGCAGTTGGTGGAGTCTCTGGCTACTTAGAGATTTAAAATCTAGTTGAGATTAAAAGGCATGTTCAGGGAGGTAGTCAATGCTGGCTCAGATATTCAGGAAAAGATCAACAGAGGGGCTGGGCTTTGGATGATAAACACAAAGGTTTCTTTGGCTCTTGTTTAAAGTAAATCTAACTCATCCCCAGTAATACTGAAATTAATTCCATCTAGTTGCCCTTTGATTATTCAGAATTCTCTCCGCCCCATAAAAAAATAAACCTCTCCCTCTTTTCTAGATAATACACTTATCCATGCTATGGGAAGACTAAAATCATCTTAAAAAAAAAAAAAAAAATCAGGGCACCTGGGTGGCTCAGTGGGTTAAGCCTCTGCCTTCAGTTCAGGTCATGATCCCAGGGTCCTGGGATCGAGTCCCGTATCGGGCTCTCTGCTCAGTGGGGAGCCTGCTTCCCACCCCCTCTCTCTGCCTGCCTCTCTGCCTACTTGTGATCTCTCTCTGTGTGTCAAATAAATAAATAAAATCTATTTTTAAAAAATCACATAAATTTTGTTAGCGACCTTGAATGTCAACATCTAAATCTAACAAAAATAGCACTTTTAAAATAATATTACATGTAAACCATATGTGCTATGGAGCCCATAAGAGAGGAATTATTATTGTTGACTGAAATGAAACAATATGGTTGTTAACAGAGACTAAATGGAATTGCCACAGTATCATTCAAACTGCATCCTTTATGTAAAAGGCCTCAAGGTTCAATCAACAAAATTAATAATTATAATACATAAAACTGTAGCAGATAATCATCACCATAAAACAATGTTAAAATAATATATGTGTTGACTTATCAGAAAAAGCCTCTTATTAAAGACTTTTTTTTTTTTTAACTATTCCTAGAGGGTCCATAAATTGGAGAACAACGGTAAGAGAAAGTTTTACATAGGGTAGGTATATCTTGGAAATCATCTTGGCTCTAGTTCTTTTCGGTAAGAATTTAGAAATTGTAGAAATACACAGTCTGAATTCACATGTGGACAAGGCAATGCTTTGCAAGGGATAAGGAAGCAATAAGAGGGGACAGGAAGTAGCCTTAAGCATTATGACATCCTTGAAACTCCAAGGATCAAGCTAGAGTGTTTCCGTAGTCACAGTCTCTCTGAAGAATGAGGACACCCAGACATCAAAGCAAGTAGGAGAGTCAAGGTTTTCATGGTAAGTTAATATAGGCATACCAGGAAGCAAGAAGAAAGGGCAACCAAAGTGCTTGCAACATTAGCCAAAAAGAGGAACCACCCCACCTTTAAAGACAGAAAGACTGGGACATTTCCTAGAAAACGAGGGAAAATAGTTCATAATCTCTTTTTGACTCATACTGGGTGAAATCGTATTTGTTACTGAATATCATATTCAAATAAACTGATAAAAATAACTATGTCTTAAACTTTTGATTTCCTAAATAAGTACTTTCAAGGGGAATTTTTAAATGGCTTTAAAAACTGAAGGTAGAATTCAAAGTGTTACTGTGATAAAATTCATATCCAAGAGAATTTATCAACATACATTTTTTCCTCCTATGTGGGTAAAGAAACATCACATCTTTGATAAAATTTAAAACTGTCAAAGGGGAAAGCACAATTCATCTTTAAATATGTTTAAAAGTATTATCATTAGATCTAAATTACCATAGTTATACAAATAAAAATGTCTTTAATGCATAGTTCCAGTGAAATGTCAGTTTTTACCATTCTGACTTTACCTTTACATATGCATTAATTAAACATTATCACTTAGCCACTACCCAAGCTAATGACAATGATGTATTGTTTCATAAATATTGATTCATTCTGACAAATGCTTTGTTCTCTACTGCACTGTCTGAATAAATTTAACAGGATAAAATACAATTTATTTGTAGAATTTTTAATATTACTATGCAGCATATCTGAAATGAATTTTCATCATGCAGTTTATTTTGAAAGGCTATAGGAAGATATGTGTTTATTTACAAAAAGAACTTCTCACTAAAAAAACTGCCTAAGGAAGAAAAAGAAAAGACAGCTGGAGAGAAAGCTGTGATTTTTTGCATGGTGATGACAAAGCTGATCTGACAGAGGCAGGGCTAGAACTTCAGTGTGTAAGAAATGATACTTTTCTGAGGTCTATGTGACAATTCAGAGAATGAGGATGACATATAGGAATCTATGTGGACAGCTGAAGAAGTGTTAAAACAGTGAGTCTGAACCGATGTAAAGGAAAAAAGAGAAAAGCTGAAATCAAAGTCGTTTAGGAACAAAGATGTGGAGAAAAATTAAAGGACACAGTAGCTTAAATAGGATTAATTTAGCTCAAGACTCATGGACAATATTGTAGACATCAATCATTTCTCTCTTGGGGATATTTTTCCAGTGGCTGGATAAAAAGACAGGCAGAAGTTCTTTTGGAATTTAGCAGGAAAGTCATCTTTCCCTGTCTCAAACTTCAGGACCTTGACTAATTCACAGTATCCTTAGGTCTTGGTATGATAATCAGAGTGTTACTTTACTCACTCCACTAAGCTACTAGGATCAGAGGGCCTGAGAAAGCCCCAATCAATCCAAGAGTGATCTCAAGCCTGGTACTTCATTTACAACTATAACCTTCCAAAACAAAGGGTCTGAAACCTGAGATGGAGTGAGCTCAGTATAGGCCTCGGTATATGCAAAGGCCCACCAAGGCCTGGCTTCTCACATGACTTCTAGTAAGCCTGCCCAAGTCTTACAGACTGGGAGTCAGACTCAACCTGTAAAGGTCCTCCAGTGTCCCTGCTGATCTCTCCTGAACCACTAACTTTTGGGCTAAATCTGGCTTTACTGCAGTTCAACTTTCAGAGATCCAAATCACTGTATCTAGGGTTCTAAAATCCAGTGTCTGGCTTTCTGGATACATTTGGATGGTTTTCCTGGCCACAAGTTTTCTTCATTGCAAAATGGTAAATACTGACATTTGCTTATGCCAATTCTACTAAGATATGATAAATAACAATAACGCCAAGCTGAGAGCTCTTAAGCACAACCAAACTCAAGCTGTGGCTAAAATGTCATCTTTTGTTTAAGTTTTCCCTGACTACCCTATCCAAAACTACGTTCCCTATCTTTGCAAAACTGTCTCCATAGCATCTCTCACCAAAAATATATAATATACTTACTTTTTTATTTTATCTCTCCCACCAGAATATAAACCCTAGATAGTGTCAACATTTTTGTCTATTTTGTTCATTGCTATATCTCCAGTATCTAGAAGAGTGTCTGGGACATAATAGATACTCAATAAATATTTGTCAAATGGAAGAATCAAATATACTCTTAACATAGCCACCTACAAAAAGGTTAGCCTGGACATATCTGAGATAGTACAAACGAAAATGACAAGCTTACTCCGAGGACCCTATATCAAAAAGCAATCTACTTCTTAGGGCCCCTCATTAATATTATCCCCAAAGTCCAAATTTTCTAACCTGAGTATCTATGCCTCATCTTTCACTGAACCTAATTTCTCACTCAAAAGCCTTTCTTCACTGGGATTTTTGCCAGCCCAAAACATTAACCATCTAGACCTCCTCTTGAGCAAACTTTCTTTAATGTCTTACCTGATTAGGGTTCCTACATTTCTGACTGAGCTGAATATGACCATAACCACACCTTTAAGGCATAATCATTCTCAGAGTCCCCACAGCCATGGAAACTTATAATCTCTTACTAAAGAGAGAAATGCAAGTTGACAAGTGCAAAATAGCTATTTGGTTATTTTTAAAATGAAATGAAATCCTACTTTATACAGAAGTAAACTAACTGGAAAGATGGTGCCAAGTATTTTTTTTTTTTTTTAAGTAAAACAAGAAAAAAATCAAGGAAGGTTTATAGGAACATGATCAATGATAGAGACATACAGGGTTAAGAAAGCCAAGAATATGCCTTCTCCATACACCAGCCCTTGAGAGTTCCTAACTTTAATAAATCTTGCAAAGGGGAAAAAATAAATCATTCAGTATCAGAAGTGTGACCCATTTTCAAACTTGTTCATACCCAATTTATTTGGAGACAATTTACCACCAAGACATGGTAATTAAGACATACTCTGTGAAAGGTTAAACTGGTACTTTCTTATTGTCATTCTCTCCTAAAAGCAATGCATACATGAACAACAAAATTTTTTAAAATGTCACTTTAATACAACCTAATCCATAGGCATCACTGATAAGACAACAGTTAAAAATAAATGATTAAAGTCTCCTACTCTTTATCTCATTTTCATAATTTAAGAATTGAAAAGCATTTGGAGTAGAACACCAAAAGCAATTAGACTTACTGAAGTTAATTTTTTCCAGAATAGTGTTGGGAGGGAGGAATAATAACATCTGTTTTATTCTAACGATAGACTTAACACACTACATAATTTAATTGAAAATTTGACTAGCTAGCCTCTTGACAATTCATGAAATCAAGTCCAACCTGCTCAGTTCAATGTTTAAATATTAATTCTTATATTGTGTTATCTAAAATTTGTATTCCAAATGCAATGGAAGGCATGGAGATAAGAGATAATCCCTTAATATGCATACATCTTTATCATACATTAAAATGTTTAGAAGAGAGACTATAACAGATATTTTGCACAATAAGACTTTAAAAAATATACCCCAGATGACTTGGTAACTGCTAAAGGTACCTTTAAAATTGGTACCAAGAACAACAGAGAGATTATACAACTTTCACAAGAAACAATTTTTTAATCTCATTCAAATTACTTTCCTAGGATATCACTGATGCAAATATTCAAGCAAAACTAAGTTTGCTTTGAAAGAAAAACCAAGAGGCGCCTGGGTGGCTCAGTGGGTTAAAGCCTCTGCCTTCGGCTCCCGTCATGACCCCGGGGTCCTGGGATCAAGCCCCGTATCGGGCTCTCTGCTAGGTGGGGAGCCTGATTCCCCCTCCACCCTCAGCCTGCCACTCTGCCTACTTGTGATCTCTGTCTGTCAAAAAATAAATAAAATCTTTAAAAAAAAAAAAAGAAAGAAAGAGGAAAGAAAAAGCAAAAATATAATTATTGTAATTAACATAACCAATTAGTAAACTATTATTAAGGTTTTAATCTACAAGTTAAAGGCTTATAAACACACCAAGAAAACATGTGAATGATTATAGAATAACATTTTTTAAAATTATTACTAACTAAAATTTAACACTTTACAGATTACACAGTATTTGACTTATCTACTTAATTCTTTGCAACACTTTAGCAGGCATTACTACTGTCCCCATTTTAACTGATGATATGATTGAATACCAGGTGATTAAACAAAACTGAAAACCTCTGTTCTTAATTGTGTCCTCTCAAGTCTTTGTAGGGTTGGCACACCAATGTCAACCTAAACAACATTATCTGTTCTTAAGAGTACTGAGGAAAGCACAGGGTTTAGAATAAAACAGACCTGGTTTCTAACTGGGGTCTGATCATGTACCACTTCTGCCACCTGGGGAAAACTCATTAAACTCTCCATAAAAGCAAAGTTAATATTTACCTTGCAGTGTTGTCGTGAGATTAAATGAAATAAGGAACATAGGAAGGATTTAATAACAGCATGCCTATTTTGCCAGTTCCTGAATGAACAAATTTTACCTTCTGCCCTCTCTGGTTCTGCTCTAAGGCCAAAAGACATTCCTAAAGAAAGCAATACAAAGTGCTGACTTAGCCAATTACAAATTTATGGCCTAGTATAATATTCTCATTAATAAATGAGACATAAATGATACCTATTCCCTAGGACTATTTTAAGGATTCCATGAGACAGTGCATGTAAAGTATCAATTACAGTGCTTGGCATATGCTAGGCTCTCAGTAAATGATCAAATTGTAATCATTCCTTAGCTTAGCAATCGTTTTATTTATTTTAGGTGAACTACTTAACATCTTTCCAGAAAGTGTTATCCTACAATATTTTCAACTTCCCATAAGCCTTAACTGGACCAGATCCTTCTGGTAAATAATTTGCCTGCCTACTTTACTGAAAAGCTGGGCAGGCAGCATGAGCTTCCCCAGCTCTTCTTCTTTCCTTCAAACACATCTTTACCAACTTAAAATCTCTCATATATTCTTCAGGTCTCAGACAAATAGGGATCCTCACTAAATTCTTATGTGATTCATTCATTCATGCAACATATTTTATTGAACATCTATGACCTTACAGGTGCTATGCTAAGTGCTGAGTGTCTGGTGGTAAAAAAGGCAGAAATGGTCCCACTCTCAGGGAGCATCATATGGGAAGAGAGATTTACACTACAAATGTATGTTTACAAATTACCTTTCCTTTTCCTTGAGCCTTGTTTCCTCAACTACTCCCAGCACATCTCCATTTCCAAGAGTTTGGAAATGATTCTGCCCAAGTAAGCATGAAAACAATCTTTGCTTGGCCTAGTTGTCCTCTATAGCTAATGTTCTATTTCTTTTCTTCCTGACTTCTCAAGACTTCCAGAATAAATACTCTATTTCCATCACCTCCATTCTACATACGGTCAGTAAGACTAGGAAATTTGTCTTCTGTTCTTTTCCTAGAATGATTTCCTAAAAACAATATTCATGCTGAAAGTAGCAAGTATGCCTTACTTGTGAAATTCTCCTCTTTTTCATTGCCTGGAACTCCAGACTGTTTTCTCCCTTTTACTCTAATATTTCTGATAAATTCTGCTTTTACTTGTGGTTCTTTTATTTCCATTTCAAACAGTGCATCCCTCACAGCTGATTCCTCTGCTCTCTAAATTTCTCTCTACACTCTCCATTCAGCAGCTTTTTTACCTTCAAAGGATTTTTCTTTCATTTTATTTCAGTTACTCTCAAACTCATATGTCCATGTTTCTTCTCACAGAATAGTACCTTTCACAATATAAGTACTCACTAAACAATCACAGAATGAAGTCAGGAACAAACAAGCCAACCAACCAACCAAAAAGACTTTCTACTTGGACATCATTTCAAATTTACACCTAAAACCGAACTCCTGATCAATTTCTCCTCCACCCTAATCCCAGACAATTCAGCTCCCTGCCTATCACCTATGTTAATGGAACTTCTAACCTTTCTAATTACTTAGGCTGATCACTTGAGTTTAATTTCATTCTTTCCTCATTCTACTTTATAAATTACTGCTCAAAAATTACTGCTCTTAAATCCACTTTTTCCACTTTGTTCTTATCACTATCACAGTAAGACCTAATCCGGTCAACTGTTTATCCTATTCCTACTCTCTCCCCATTTCAAGTGTGCATGTTTTCTCCAAATCAATCTTCTAAAAAATAATTCCCCTCCCCATTTAAAATTCACTAATGATGTCTTTCTCTTGACCAAAACCAAAGTTCATTTAAAGCAACTACATTCTGGCACTTATCTTTCTTTTTTTCTCTCTCCCAATCCCCACTATTTTTCTAAATTCTATACCACAAAGAAACTAGAACAGTATTTGAAAGATTTTTAAGTAGCAAAATCCTCCATTTAAGTGAAATATTACACAGAATTCCCACATATGAAAGTAGATGAAGACATAAATATACTTGTTAAAGGTGGGGGGGGGGCACAAATCAGGGAAGTCAATCTCCCTGTGAATTTCTATACCTTTTGCTCTTTGAACCCAAGAGCTCCCAAAAACACAGCCTGAAATCATTCCATTAGTAGATATCCCTTGAACATTTCCCAGAACAAACTATCTCTGTTGGAATTTGGTCCCTAATTCCCTTCTTCCCCCTTCACCTCCCTCTCCATTCTAGGTGACATGGAAACCTCTTAATAAACCAGCACTAACTTTATTCCACCTTTACTGATTACTCCATGGCAAGCTAATCTCTCCTTCCCAGGAATTGCTAGAATAAGAATAGTTAACACTTACTATACATAAGAATCTATACCAAACCTTGACTGCATCCTCACCATAATCAATAAAGAAGAGAGACATATCTGTATATCTACATACATATATGTAATTACCATCCACATTCCATAGATAAGGACACATATCAGATGATTTGCCAAAGGTTTGTTACAATGGAACCAAATCTGAACTCAGTCTGACTCCAAATCTCTACTCTATACTTATTTGTTCTTTCCGACCTTTTCATGTCACTAAGTACATAGAAAATGATATTTGTAAAGCACTCTATAATAAATGGAAGAAACTACTCACAACTAAAGCCAATTAGCTCTGAGTAACCCAGGTCCAGCCCAGCTTCCTCAAGGGTTCATGGGATCAACACTGGAGATACTGGAAATTCATTAAGCAGTACACAGATGAGAAACTACTGTACATATTCATTCATTTAGTATATACTAGTACCTGCCATGTAGTAGGGATTCAAATATGTATGTGTGGGTTACTGATAAAGGACAACATATTGAGCTCAAATTGCCCAGAGGAGAACAAATAAGAGCTGAAGATTTTCAGTGTCTATATTTGATAAGCTAATAACCAATTTATGTAAGTACAGTATCTAAAACACTGGTCCCTGATCATTAGTGTGTATCAATTTCTCCTGGAATTTTTGTTAAATCACCAACTGTGGGATGCACCCCCACAGTCTGATTCAGAGTGTGTGTATCTCTAACAAATTCCCAGGTGATGAAGAAGCTCGTGCTACTGGGATGAGTCTTGGGAGAACCACAGGTTTTAAAGACAGAAACCTCAGCAATAAATACAACTCATACTCACACCACCACCCTCACCCAAATATTTAATCCTATGCTGGTCAAATTTTAATGACATAAGTTTGTTTCAAGTCATGATGGAGGCAGTATTCTAGGACAAAAGCTTATTTTTGGCTTTTTAAACAATGCTAAATGTCCTTTACCCAATTGTAGTAGACCTTAAGTATGTGATCATCAGGGACAGGAATTTCAGCACTATAAAATGTACATGATATATATTGTGCATAATATCTAATACAGCCAGATTAAAGTAATTCAGAACAACACTATAAGCAATCTGATTAAGAGGATACATTGCTTTGAATTTATTAGAAGAATTACCTGGTTCAGTTTAATTCTTAAAGCTAGTGGCTGATACAATTTAATATTCAAGTTCCACGTGAAAAAATGTTTTAGGGGTATGTTTTTTTCAGGCTTTAAATAGAGATTTGATTAATTTTATCTCTTTTTTCTCAGGTAGTCTGGCATGTAAATTAAAATTACAACTAAGAAAAACTTGCATAAAACTGTACTATAGTTAATTAAATCTATTTTACTTCCATAAAGCATAGGTACATTTATTTTAGGAATCTAAGAAATTTTTTAAGGAATAAGACATTTAAAACTTCAAATACCTCTTGGAGAATCATTCAAAAATCCAAAGAATCCAGTTTGACAACCTAAGTGCAATTTTAAAATGTCCTCACCACCCTCCCAACAACAAGGGTAACCGAAAAGGCTTCGTTTTTGAAGTTCAGGTCCAAGAGAGTGACACAGAAAGAACCTTAACTCACTTCCTCCATGGACACACCAAACCCACGGTTCTTCACAGAATCTTAACTCCTGAAGAAGAACCGGGGACTGACTGAACAGCTTCTGCATGACAGGAGAGAGAATGGCAAGAAACAACAGCAAGAGAGACAGATACACGGTAATGAAGGGAATTTCCAACATGAATGCTGTAGCGGGGAGGGATAGAATTGAGGCACCAGGATTAGATTCATCTCCCTGGGGAAAAGGGGCGGGTTGGAGAAGCCCTGGTTTAAAAGAGCAACTAGCATATAAAAGAGCCATCCCTAGGGCGGGGCTGCTGCTGGAACTGTCTCTGGGTCTAAGCGACACCACGGTTTACAATTCCCCTCCACCTTGAAAGGGCACAATGGAACAGGATCCAGTCACCATAGCCAGCTTGTTATCTCATCCAGCTCCAGGTTCCTAGCCCACAGCAGCCCCAGAGGCACCTGGGCAAGGAAAAAAAGGGCAAAGAAGAAAAGCCATGGTTTCTAAGGGCAACTAGCAAACAAAAAAGGGCAGCCCTGGAACTCAGCCAAACAGCAGTTAGAACTCTGTCCAGGTTTAGAGGGGCTGGCAAAAGCCTTGTTTTATGCTCCCCCCTTCACTTTGATAATGTGCAAGTGGGCAAAGTCCATGAACCCTAACTGATGCGCCACCTCAGTAAGTCCTGCGCCCACACCAGCCCTAGCCATTCAACTATGTGTTCCAGGGAGTGTACACAGGGATACCCCTGAACACACCAGGCTCATATCACATCCGTTTCCGACAGCCTGCAAGGGTACATCCAGTGTAGAGCACTCTGGGATCTCCCAAACAACACCTGCTTCAGTTCTAGCTACCCTGACAAGGCGCAACCTGTGCAGAATGCCCAGAACTTCCAACCCAGGGGTACCTGGCTTGGAGCAAATAGAGCATGTGACTCTTGATCTCAGGGTTGAGAGTTTGAGCCCCATCACAGATGGAGAGATTGCTTTAAAAAGAAAAACAAAAACAAAAAAACTCAACCCATACCAGCCTCAGCTCCAGCTACCCTGCCAGGGTGATCCCTGCGCTGAGCACGCTGGGACACCTGGACTTACACCCACTTCACCTTCAGCTATCCTGCCAGGGCACCCTCTGCATGGAGAGCTCAAGGAAGGACCACACTGGCCCACACCTACTTTAGCTTTAGCTGTCCTACCAGGGCACCTTCTACACAGAGAGCCCCAGGATCCCCATCTTGTATCCCCTTCAGCTACAATAGTCCTGCCAGGGTGCCCCCTACACAAAGAGTCCCAGGAAACCCCCTTAGACTTCAACTTCAGCTGGTCCTGCCAGGGCATCCTCTGCAGAGAGAGCCTTAGGACCACCCCAGCCTAGACCTACTTCAGCTCTAGCTCTCTCACCAGCATGGCCCCGTGACCCCTAGCCCAACCCAGCCACAGCTCCAGCCAGCCAGCCAAAATCATGAGGCATACAGATGGGCTACACAGAGAACAACCACACACAAAATCATTTCTTCAAGTTTAGAAGTAACTGTTCCATCTAAATCATAGAAACAAGCACAGAAGGTAAAGCAAAATGGGGAGGCAGAGGAATCTGCTACGCCAACAGCACAAAACAAAACCTCAAAAAAAAAAAGAAGAAGAAGAAGAAGAAGAAAGAAAGAAACAGAATATGCCTGAGAAAGAAAGAAAGAAAGAAAAGAAAAGAAAAGAAACAGAATATGCCTGATAAATAGCTTAAAGTAATGATCATAAAGATGCTCACTAGGATGTAGAGGAGTGTGGAAGGATTCCGTGAGACCTTCAACAAAGAGAATATCTAAGAAAAGAACCAATCAGGCTGAAGAATACAATAACCAAAATAAACACTAGAGTGAGGCAAGGTAAATTCCTGGATGAAGGAAAGATCAGTGACTTGGAAGATAAGGCAATTAGAAAGCACCTAGACTGGGGCATCTGGGTAGCTCAGACCTGCCTTCAGCTCGGTCTGGTGTTGGGGTCTTGGGATCAAGCCCCGCATCAGGCTCTAGCCCCGCATCAGGCTCTCTGCTCATCGGGGGAGCCTGCTTCCTCCTCTCTCCCTGCCTGCCTCTCTGACTACTTGTAATCTCTGTCTATCAAATAAATAAATAAAATCTTTTAAAAAATCAAAAACACACCTAGACTGAAGGGCAAAGAGAAAAAAGAATTTTAAAAAATGAGGATAGGTTAAGGGATATCTTGGACAAAATCAAGCAACCCTTCACATAGCAGGGGTCTAAGATGGAGGAAATAAAAAGGGGCAGAAAACATATTAAAAAATAATGGCTGAAAACATCATTAAGTTAAGGGAAAAATAGACACTCGAGTTCAGGAATCACAGAGAGTTTCAAACAAGATGTCCATGAAAATGAAAGAGGAAAAAAAAAGTCAGGGTAGCATTACTTCCATCAGACAAAATAGGCTTGAAAAGAAAGACTGTAGGGCACCTGGGTGGCTAAGTAGGTTAAGCCTCTGCCTTTGGCTCAGGTCATGATCTCAGGGTCCTGGTATCGAGCCCCACACTGGAAATGTAAATTGGTGCAGAAGTTAAAAATAGAATTAGCATATGATCCAGTTATTCCACTACTGGGTATCTATCCAAAGAAGATGCAAACACTAATTAAAAAAAAAAAAATGTGTGCATCCCTATGTTGATTGAAGTTTTTATTTAAAACAGCCAAGATTGGGGCACAGAGGTGATTCAGTTGATTGAGCATCTGACTCTTGATTTCAGCTCAGGTCATGATCTTGGGGTTGTGGGACTGAACCTCACACTGGGCTCCACATTTGGCTGGGAGTCTGCTTGGGAATCTTTCTCTCTCCATCTCCTTCTAACCGCCCTCCCTGCTCACTCTTTCTCTTAAGATAAGATAAAATAGCCAAGATATGGTAGCAGCCCAAGTGTCCATGATAAATGAATAGATAAAGGAGTGGTGTATATTGGCGAGGATGCGGAGAAAGGGGAACCCTCCTACGCTGTTGGTGGGAATGCAAGCTGGTGCAGCCACTCTGGAAAACAGTATGGAGGTTCCTCAAGATGTCAAGAATAGAGCTACCCTACAACCTAGCAATTGCACTATTAGGTATTAACCCCAAAGATACAGATGTAGTAAAAAGAAGGGGCACACACACCCTAATGTTCATAGCAGCAATGTCCACAATAGCCAAACTGTGGAAGGAGATAAGATACCCTTCAACGGATGAATGGATAAAGAAGATGTGGTTCATATATACAATGGAATATTATTCAGCCATCAGAAATGATAAATGCCCACCATTTGCACTGACACGGATGGAACTGGAGGGGATTATATTAAGTAAAATAAATCAAGCAGAGAAAGACAATTATCATATGGTTTCACTAACATGTGTAACATAAGAAATAGCACGGAGGACCAAAGGGGAAGGGGGGAAATCCAAAGGGGGAGAAATCAGAGAAGGAGATGAACCATGAGAGACTATGGACCCCGGGAAACAACGTGAGGGCTTTAGAGGGAAGGAGAGTGGGGGTACGGGATAACAGGGTAAAGGGTATTAAGGAGGGCATGTGCTGTGATGAGCACTGAGTGTTATACTTAACTAATGAATCAATGAACACTACATCAAAAACTATGTACTATACAGTGGCTAACTGAACATAATAAAAAAAAAAAGAGAGACCATATGTTGAAGATAGAAAAGCAGCAAGATAAAAAGAGAAGCCTTAAACATTGATAATCACAGTTGCGCCATAACAGTTCTGAACTGCTCACCCACAGACTCTATTTTCTAAGGGATAAATAAACTTTTACTTTATTTTAAAAAAAAAAAGAAGAAGAAGAAGAAGAAGTGGAGTATACTTATAAAATGGAATATTACTCAGTCACAATAAAGGATGAGATCTTGCCATCTGCAACAGCATAGATAGACTGGAGGTTATTATGCTAAGTGAAATAAATCTGACAAACAGAAGACAAATTCTGCATGACTGGACTTTTAGGTGGAATTTAAAAACAAAACAAATGAAACAAACAAATAAAAAAGCGGACTCAGACCTATAAATATGGAAAACAAATTGGTGCTTGCCAGAAGACAGGGCAGTCAGTGAATGGGTAAAATGGGTGAATGGGAGTGGGAGACACAGGTTTCCAGTTAAGGAATGAATAATTCATGGGAATAAAAGTACAGCATAAGGAATATAGTCAGTGATATTATAATAGTGTTGCATGGTAACAGATGGCACTTTGCAGTGAGCCCAGCCTAAGTATAGGGTTGTTAAACCTCTATGCTGTATACCTCAAACTAAATTAACATCATGTATTAACTATATTCATAAAAAGTCTTTATTTTAAAATTTTTAATATATCATAAATATTCATACCCAATACAATTAAATGCAAGAATAAAAACCCTACCTTATCAAATGAGCATTTTGGGAGTCAGGTATACCCTAAAGCAATTAGTTCACACGATCATTCATAACCACAAAATATTCTCTTGGGAATGGTTGATGTTTTAATACAAAAATCTCTTCTCCACTAGTTCAACAGGCACCCAAATAAAAATGGTACTCAAATATACTGATAAAAAGTCTTCAAAAAGAAGCCTGAAAGCAGCAATTTAAAAACGGTAACAACCAAAATCTCAATAACTCCCAAATTAGCTGACCAAAAAACTCCCCCTAAAACAAAACTTAAAAAGTCCTCAGTGAACAAACAGTAAATAATGGAATAATTATCAAATAATGAAAAACAAATAAGAGGAACAATATTTTGCCTACCTTTCTTTCATTTCTTGTTCATTGTACATTCTTTTCCTTCCCTACCTCTATACTCATCCATGTCATTCACTTCCTTCAAATCCTAATCCAAGGGCGACTGGGTGGCTCAGTGGGTTAAGCCGCTGCCTTCAGCTCGGGTCATGATCTCCGGGTCCTGGGATCGAGTCCCACATTAGGGCTCTCTGCTCAGGACGGGGCCTGCTTCCCTTCCTCTCTATCTGCCTGCCTCTGTCTACTTGTGTTCTCTGTCTGTCAAATAAATAAATAAAATCTTTTTTAAAAAAAAAATCCTAATCCAAGAATGATGTTCAAGAAACCTTCTCTAACACGATCCACTCTAATAACTTACTTCCAGCAATACTTCCCTTTTCACCACTATGTTTTATAATTGTTTTCTAGTTACTTCTACCACTCAACTCACCTTGTTACCAAAGCAGATGAAAATCCTAAAGCAAAAGCATATTTAAAAAATTAACACTGGCCCATATAATCAGATATCCATATTTAAAGAAGCCAAATTCATTTGAACCAAGAGGAAATGCAAGTGGAAACTTTGTACTATTTTATATTTCTCAGTAAATCTTCGGAACATCTCATATTTACTATACAATTTTAGTAAATATTCAAAGTTATGAAGTTATGTACATCTAACTAAACTAAAATCATCAGTTGACCTTACACAGATGACCTGATCCCAATTAGCAGTTACCTATCTAGCAAGACCACTTCTACTGGCCTACTAATCCAACTAACTTTAGTAACTACATTAAAATAAAAGCCTGTAGCTACAGAGTCATCTCTAGCCACAATTACACTTTTACAGTTCAGGTTCCCCCACCTATATGAGAGGCCACACTCTTTTATCTAAGGGTCCCTTGAAACTCAGTCCCCCCAACATGGAACTTCCTTCTTTCTCTCTTACTTTACCTTCCAAATATGACATCCCCACTCAGTGACACATTCAGTAACTATTCTTTGTCAGCCCCTCTGCTCTGTTCTACTACAGAATCCTATGACCATTTCTCTACCATACTGATTATCATACTGAATCTGAATATTTGCATTTATGTTTTTTCCAGGAGTCTGTAAAATCTTCAGAAATAAGGGCTATGACTTTTACTGCAGTATCTCCAGAAAAACACCTGCCATGGTGACTCAATAAAAATCTGTTGAATAGGGGAGGAGTCAAGATGGCGGAGAAGTAGCAGGCTGAGACTGCTTCAGCTAGCCGGAGATCAGCTAGATAGCTTATCTAAAGATTGCAAACACCTGAAAATCCATCGGCAGATCGAAGAGAAGAAGAACAGCAATTCTGGAAACAGAAAAACAACCACTTTCTGAAAGGTAGGACCGGCGGAGAAGTGAATCCAAAGCGACGGGAAGATAGACCCCGGGGGGAGGGGCCGGCTCCCGGCAAGCGGCAGAGCAACGGCGCACAAAATCAGGACTTTTAAAAGTCTGTTCCGCTGAAGGACATCGCTCCAGAGGCTAAACCGGGGCGAAGCCCACACGGGGTCAGCGTGGCCTCAGGTCCCGCAGGGTCACAGAAGGATCAGGGGTGTCTGAGTGTCGCAGACCTTGCGGGTATTGGAACGGGAAAGCCGGCTACAGAGAAAGAGCCGACAGTAAGCTCACAGCTCGGTGTTACCTTGAACTGGTCGCAGGCTCGGTGAGCTCGGAGTGCGGCCGGAGGTCAGGCAGACAAGAGTAACTGGGCGCTGTTCTCTGAGGGCGCACTGAGGAGTGCGGCCCTGGGCTCTCGGCTCCTCCGGGCCGGAGACCAGGAGGCCGCCATTTGTATTCCCGTCCTCCAGAACTCTACGGAAAGCGCTCAGGGAACAAAAGCTCCTGAAAGCAAACCCGAGCGGATTACTCACCCCGGCCCCGGGTAAGGGCGGTGTAATTCCGCCTGGGGCAAAGACACTTGAGAATCACTACAACAGGCCACTCCCCCAGAAGATCAACAAGAAATCCAGCCAAGACCAAGTTCACCTACCAAGGAGTGCGGTTTCAATACCAAGGAGAGCAGCAGAATTCCAGAGGAGGAGAAAGCCAAGCACGGAACTCATGGCTTTTTCCCTGTGATTTTTTTTTAGTCTTGCAGTTAATTTAATTTTTTTCTTTTTCATTTTTTGTTTTTTTTTTTTCTCACATTCGGGTAAAATTTTTTTTTTTTTAACTGTTACCTTTTTCTTTTTTAACGATTTTTTACTAGTTTATCTAATATATATATTTTTTTCTTTTTTACATTTTTCTTAGGTGTTTTCCTTTTTTTTTTTAATTCTTTTCTTTTTTTTTTTTTTCTTTTTTTTTCTTTTTTTTTCTTTCTTCCTTTTTGAACCTCCTTTTATCCCCTTTCGCCCCCCTCACGATTTTGGATCTCTTCTAATTTGGTTAAAGCATTTTTTCCTGGGGTTGTTGCCACCCTTTTAGTATTTTACTTGCCCCTTCACATACTCTTATCTGAACAAAATGACAAGACGGAAAAATTCAACACAAAAAAAAGAACAAGAGGCAGTACCGAAGGCTAGGGACCTAATCAATACAGACATTGGTAATATGTCAGATCTAGAGTTCAGAATGACAATTCTCAAGGTTCTAGCCGGGCTCGAAAAAGGCATGGAAGATACTAGAGAAACCCTCTCGAGAGATATAAAAGCCCTTTCTGGAGAAATAAAAGAACTAAAATCTAACCAAGTTGAAATCAAAAAAGCTATTAATGAAGTGCAATCAAAAATGGAGGCTCTCACTGCTAGGATAAATGAGGCAGAAGAAAGAATTAGTGATATAGAAGACCAAATGACAGAGAATAAAGAAGCTGAGCAAAAGAGGGACAAACAGCTACTGGACCACGAGGGGAGAATTCGAGAGATAAGTGACACCATAAGACGAAACAACATTAGAATAATTGGGATTCCAGAAGAAGAAGAAAGAGAGAGGGGAGCAGAAGGTATACTGGAGAGAATTATTGGGGAGAATTTCCCCAATATGGCAAAGGGAACGAGCATCAAAATTCAGGAGGTTCAGAGAACGCCCCTCAAAATCAATAAGAATAGGCCCACACCCCGTCACCTAATAGTAAAATTTACAACTCTCAGTGACAAAGAGAAAATCCTGAAAGCAGCCCGGGAAAAGAAGTCTGTAACATACAATGGTAAAAATATTAGATTGGCAGCTGACTTATCCACAGAGACCTGGCAGGCCAGAAAGAGCTGGCATGATATTTTCAGAGCACTAAACGAGAAAAACATGCAGCCAAGAATACTATATCCAGCTAGGCTATCATTGAAAATAGAAGGAGAGATTAAAAGCTTCCAGGACAAACAAAAACTGAAAGAATTTGCAAATACCAAACCAGCTCTACAGGAAATATTGAAAGGGGTCCTCTAAGCAAAGAGAGAGCCTACAAGTGGTAGATCAGAAAGGAACAGAGACCATATACAGTAACAGTCACTTTACAGGCAATACAATGGCACTAAATTCATATCTCTCAATAGTTACCCTGAATGTTAATGGGCTAAATGCCCCTGTCAAAAGACACAGGGTATCAGAATGGATAAAGAAACAAAACCCATCTATATGTTGCCTCCAAGAAACTCATTTTAAGCCCGAAGACACCTCCAGATTTAAAGTGAGGGGGTGGAAAAGAATTTACCATGCTAATGGACATCAGAAGAAAGCAGGAGTGGCAATCCTTGTATCAGATCAATTAGATTTTAAGCCAAAGACTATAATAAGAGATGAGGAAGGACACTATATCATACTCAAAGGGTCTGTCCAACAAGAAGATCTAACAATTTTAAATATCTATGCCCCCAACGTGGGAGCAGCCAACTATATAAACCAATTAATAACAAAATCAAAGAAACACATCAACAATAATACAATAATAGTAGGGGACTTTAACACTCCCCTCACTGAAATGGACAGATCATCCAAGCAAAAGATCAGCAAGGAAATAAAGGCCTTAAACGACACACTGGACCAGATGGACATCACAGATATATTCAGAATATTTCATCCCAAAGCAACAGAATACACATTCTTCTCTAGTGCACATGGAACATTCTCCAGAATAGATCACATCCTCGGTCCTAAATCAGGACTCAACCAGTATCAAAAGATTGGGATCATTCCCTGCATATTTTCAGACCACAATGCTCTAAAGCTAGAACTCAACCACAAGAGGAAGTTTGGAAAGAACCCAAATACATGGAGACTAAACAGCATCCTTCTAAAGAATGAATGGGTCAACCGGGAAATTAAAGAAGAATTGAAAAAAATCATGGAAACAAATGATAATGAAAATAAACGGTTCAAAATCGGTGGGACACAACAAAGGCAGTCCTGAGAGGAAAATATATAGCGGTACAAGCCTTTCTCAAGAAACAAGAAAGGTCTCAGGTACACAACCTAACCCTACACCTAAAGGAGCTGGAGAAAGAACAAGAAAGAAACCCTAAGCCCAGCAGGAGAAGAGAAATCATAAAGATCAGAGCAGAAATCAATGAAATAGAAACCAAAAAAACAATAGAACAAATCAACGAAACTAGGAGCTGGTTCTTTGAAAGAATTAATAAAATTGATAAACCCCTGGCCCGACTTATCAAAAAGAAAAGAGAAAGGACCCAAATAAATAAAATCATGAATGAAAGAGGAGAGATCACAACTAACACCAAAGAAATACAAACTATTATAAGAACATACTATGAGCAACTCTACGCCAATAAATTTGACAATCTGGAAGAAATGGATGCATTCCTAGAAACATATAAACTACCACAACTGAACCAGGAAGAAATAGAAAGCCTGAACAGACCCATAACCAGTAAGGAGATTGAAACAGTCATTAAAAATCTCCAAACAAACAAAAGCCCAGGGCCAGACGGCTTCCCGGGGGAATTCTACCAAACATTTAAAGAAGAACTAATTCCTATTCTCCTGAAACTGTTCCAAAAAATAGAAATGGAAGGAAAACTTCCAAACTCATTTTATGAGGCCAGCATCACCTTGATCCTAAAACAGACAAGGATCCCACCAAAAAAGAGAGCTATAGACCGATATCCTTGATGAACACAGATGCGAAAATACTCAACAAAATACTAGCCAATAGGATTCAACAGTACATTAAAAAGATTATTCACCACGACCAAGTGGGATTTATTCCAGGGCTGCAAGGTTGGTTCAACATCCGCAAATCAGTCAATGTGATACAACACATCAATAAAAGAAAGAACAAGAACCATATGATACTCTCAATAGATGCTGAAAAAGCATTTGACAAAGTACAGCATCCCTTCCTGATCAAAACTCTTCAAAGTGTAGGGATAGAGGGCACATACCTAAATATCATCAAAGCCATCTATGAAAAACCCACCGCAAATATCATCCTCAATGGAGAAAAACTGAAAGCTTTTCCGCTAAGGTCAGGAACACGGCAGGGATGTCCATTATCACCACTGTTATTCAACATAGTACTAGAGGTCCTAGCCTCAGCAATCAGACAACAAAAGGAAATTAAAGGCATCCAAATCGGCAAAGAAGAAGTCAAACTATCACTCTTCGCAGATTATATGATACTATATGTGGAAAACCCAAAAGACTCCACTCCAAAACTGCTAGAACTTATACAGGAATTCAATAAAGTGTCAGGATATAAAATCAATGCACAGAAATCAGTTGCATTTCTCTACACCAACAGCAAGACAGAAGAAAGAGAAATTAAGGAGTCAATCCCATTTACAATTGCACCCAAAACCATAAGATACCTAGGAATAAACCTAACCAAAGAGACACAGAATCTATACTCAGAAAACTATAAAGTACTCATGAAAGAAATTGAGGAAGACACAAAGAAATGGAAAAATGTTCCATGCTCCTGGATTGGAAGAATAAATATTGTGAAAATGTCTATGCTACCTAAAGCAATCTACACATTTAATGCGGTTCCTATCAAAGTACCATCCATCTTTTTCAAAGAAATGGAACAAATAATGCTAAAATTTATATGGAACCAGAAAAGACCTCGAATAGCCAAAGGGATATTGAAAAAGAAAGCCAACGTTGGTGGCATCACAATTCCGGACTTCAAGCTCTATTACAAAGCTGTCGTCATCAAGACAGCATGGTACTGGCACAAAAACAGACACATAGATCAATGGAACAGAATAGAGAGCCCAGAAATAGACCCTCAACTCTATGGTCAACTAATCTTCGACAAAGCAGGAAAGAATGTCCAATGGCAAAAAGACAGCCTCTTCAATAAATGGTGCTGGGAAAATTGGACAGCCACATGCAGAAAAATGAAATTGGACCATTTCCTTACACCACACACAAAAATAGACTCAAAATGGATGAAGGACCTCAATGTGCGAAAGGAATCCATCAAAATCCTTGAGGTGGGGCGCCTGGGTGGCTCAGTGGATTAAGCCGCTGCCTTCGGCTCAGGTCATGATCTCAGTGTCCTGGGATCGAGCCCCGCATCGGGTTTGCTCAGCGGGAGCCTGTTTCTCTCTCTCTCTCTGCCTGACTCTCCGCCTACTTGTGATCTCTCTGCCAGATAAATAAATAAAATCTTTAAAAAAAAAAAAAAAATCCTTGAGGAGAACACAGGCAGCAACCTCTTGGACCTCTGCCGCAGCAACATCTTCCTAGGAGCAACGCAAAAGGCAAGGGAAGCAAGGGCAAAAATGAACTATTGGGATTTCATCAAGATCAAAAGCTTTTGCACAGCAAAGGAAACAGTTAACAAAATCAAAAGACAACTGACAGAATGGGAGAAGATATTTGCAAACGACATATCAGATAAAGGACTAGTGTCCAGAATCTATAAAGAACTTAGCAAACTCAACACCCAAAGAACAAATAATCCAATCAAGAAATGGGCAGAGGACATGAACAGACATTTCTGCAAAGAAGACATCCAGATGGCCAACAGACACATGAAAAAGTGCTCCATATCACTCGGCATCAGGGAAATACAAATCAAAACCACAATGAGATATCACCTCACACCAGTCAGAATGGCTAAAATCAACAAGTCAGGAAATGACAGATGCTGGCGAGGATGCGGAGAAAGGGGAACCCTCCTACACTGTTGGTGGGAATGCAAGCTGGTGCAGCCACTCTGGAAAACAGCATGGAGGTTCCTCAAAATGTTGAAAATAGAACTGCCCTATGACCCAGCAATTGCACTATTGGGTATTTACCCTAAGGATACAAACGTAGTGATCCAAAGGGGCACATGCACCCGAATGTTTATAGCAGCAATGTCCACAATAGCCAAACTATGGAAAGAACCTAGATGTCCATCAACAGATGAATGGATCAAGAAGATGTGGTATATATACACAATGGAATACTATGCAGCCATCAAAAGAAATGAAATCTTGCCATTTGCGACAACATGGATGGAACTAGAGCGTATCATGCTTAGCGAAATAAGTCAAGCAGAGAAAGACAACTATCATATGATCTCCCTGATATGAGGAAGTGGTGATGCAACATGGCGGCTTAAGTGGGTAGGAGAAGAATCAATGAAACAAGATGGGATTGGGAGGGAGACAAACCATAAGTGACTTTTAATCTCACAAAACAAACTGAGGGTTGCTGGGGGGAGGGGGTTTGGGAGAAGGGGGTGGGATTATGGACATTGGGGAGGGTATGTGCTTTGGTGAGTGCTGTGAAGTGTGTAAAACTGGTGATTCACAGACCTGTACCCCTGGGGATAGAGTATTATGCCTCCATCAGAAAGGATGAATACCCAACTTTTGTAGCAACATGGACGGGACTGGAAGAGATTATGCTGAGTGAAATAAGTCAAGCAGAGAGAGTCAATTATCATATGGTTTCACTTATTTGTGGAGCATAACAAATAGCATGGAGGACATGGGGACTTAGAGTGGAGAAGGGAGTTGGGGGAAATTGGAAGTGGAGGTGAACCATGAGAGACTATGGACTCTGAAAAACAATCTGAGGGTTTTGAAGGGACGGGGGGTGGGAGGTTGGGGTACCAGGTGGTGGGTATTATAGAGGGCACGGATTGCATGGAGCACGGGGTGTGGTGCAAAAATAATGAATACTGTTATGCTGGAAATAAAAAAAAAATAAAAAATCAAAAAATAAAATAAAATTCAAAAAAAAAATGTTATTGCACAAGGAAAAAAAAAATCTGTTGAATAATCAATGAATGCAAAGTAAATGGAATAAGTATGTATGTATGTATAACCACACATGCACATTTCTTTGTACTTTTAATGAGAATCAGAGTTTGACTACTATTATTATTTAAATATCTAACTGAAACTATATTTCTGGACATTAAATAACAGTGATGATAACTGGTTACCACTTCCTTTGCAGTTATATTATTCCTTCAATCTATAATTTTGATTTAGAAAAATACATGTAAGACAACAAATTTGGTTAGCTACTAAGATAACTGTTATTGTTTCATAACTTATTAGAAATACACTTCTATCTAAAAAGAAACAAAAAAGATTTATACTGAAAGCCACTTTTCAAAACTGTGGCAGAATTTACCATGTATTCATCAAACATCTAACAGCTGCCAGGTCTTCTGCTAAGCCCCTGAGACCCAAAGTGGAAAAGTTATAGTCTCTGCCTTTAAGCAGCTCAAAACCTAGTCATAAGACACACATGCAAACAAAGATATTACAATTTGATAACAGTTCTAAAGATGGTATGCACAAAGTTCAATGAAGATAGATCAATATTGGTATTCTATTCCTAAAACAGCAGGGGAAAAAATGGAAACTGAAATTACTGAATAAAAACTAATTATAAGAGGGACGCCTGGGTGGCTCAGTTGGTTGAGCGGCTACCTTCGGCTCAGGTCCTGATCCTGGCACCCTGGGATCGAGTCCCGCATCGGGCTCCTTGCTCGGCAGGGAGCCTGCTTCTCCCTCTGCCTGCCATTCTGTCTGCCTGTGCTCGCTTTCTCTTCTCTCCCTCTCTCTCTCTCTCTGACAAATAAATAAATAAAATCTTAAAAAAAAAAAAACACAACAACAACAACTAAGTATAAGACAATAAACTAGAAGCCCTATCTTTTGCTATGATAACCTTTAAGAGTTTTTAACTGTTTTTATGCCATGGCCCACTTAGGCAAGCCCATGATGACAAATCTCTTCTGATTCATAAAATAAATATGTTATTTTAAATTTCTAATATAAATTTCAGGTTCCACTAAAATTCTTGGTTTAATTCAGCTTCAAGTCCACTACAAGTAGAATAATAGCACATGAATAATCAATCATACAGCACTGTGCTCTGAGTTATGTGAAGGAATCTGGGGAAAACAGATGAAATTTTCTAGTTTTCTTTGTATTTATTTGTATGGAGACTTATTCTTCAGTTCATTCAGTAAATAAACATTTACTGAGTGCCTACTGTAAGTCAGGCACTGTTCAAGGTGATTGGACCTGCAACAGTGAACAAGACAGACAAGATACCTGCTTTTATACAGTCTTTGTTCTAACCGTAGGATATAGATAATAAACGAACAAATAAACAGTAAATATGAAGTAGTGCTAAGGGCCCCAAACTGTAAGCGTATAATCTGGTAGGACCAAGGAACTGGCAGCTATATAAGGCAGCATCTCTGCATTGTTGTTGTTGTTGTTACTAGAGACTGTGTTAGTCTGAAAAAAGTTTTAAAAGAACAGGGAAATAACCAATCCAAACTAATACCTCTGAATAAACATTTTACAGTCAGATGGCTACCTTTTTTATACATAGAGGCACTGACTTAAGATACTGAATTCCTAATAAAAAATAACTAACAGTGAGCATCAGAACCTTAAGTTGCTTCCACAATCACATCACTACTATTCAAAAATGTTTATAAGAGAAAATAAAAATTGTAGACTATAATACAAAAATTGCTAAACCTGAATAAAAGATATCTAGGGACATGCTACTTTAATACTTATACTCTTGATGACAGTTACAAAAACTACTACATTCAGATTTAAGTCATTTTACTCTCAAATTCTCCTCCAACATGAAGCATAACTTAGATAGAAAAGTATTCATAGTATTGAACAACAACAACTAAATGAGTATCTGCAACAAACACAAGCAAGGGAAGATGAGAGAAAGAAACAGACACTAATTAGGCAGTCAACTGACTAAGAACAGAACAACTTAATGTTTAGAAAGGAGTTAGGAAGAAGAAATACAAAGGTCTAGGCAGTGCAATTAGGGAAGCTGGCAGTGGCAACAATGTTGCAGTTCCAACCTGCTGGAGACACAACTTAGTTTCTCTGCTGCTTCAAAAGTAATGGCTAAGTACCCATAATTTTTGCTCAGATGCCCGAAGCAATGTATCCCAAATAAGGTACAATAAGGACATATGCATAAAGAGAAAGAAATCAGACATCTGGTCATTTGGAAAGCAATAGCACAGAAGAATTTCAACTGAAATGGCCTACATCACCACAACACATTTCTTGCATTGTCAGGAAATAAGCTATTCAACAGACGTGATTGTTCCAAATCATTCCTAGGTTTAACACCGAAGTCCTTTCATTGGAGCACTACAAAAAATGCCTAACACACTGTGTTCAAAATCATTCCCTGTAAACAGTATTGTAAGTCATCAATTTTCTATAATTCTTAAAAGGAGTATTTAAAATTTTTTTAAAGATTTTATTTATTTGACATAGAGAATGATCACAAGTAGGCAGAGAGGCAAGCAGAGAGGGTGGGGGGAAGCAGGCTCCCTGCTGAGCAGAGAGCTCGATCTGGGCTGGATCCCAGGACCTGGAGATCATGACCTGAGCTGAAGGCACAGGCTTAACCCACTGAGCCACCCAGGCACCCCTAAAATTTTTAATAATTATATGTGTCAATAAATGGGAACAGTAATTAAACTGAAGAGAACATTTTAATAAACTAAGGGATACTAAACGACATTTCACTGCAAAAATATGTAAGAAAAGATATAATTGAGAAGAACATCAACATTTATTTACAAATACAGATTCTAGGGGCACCTGGTGGCTCCATCAGTTAAGCGCAACTTTGGTGCAGGGCATGATCTCAGTGTCCAGGGATCGAGCCCCGCATCAGGCTCCTTGCTCAGTGGGGAGTCTGCTTCTCCCTCTCCCACTCCCCCAGCTTGCGCATTCTGTCTCTCTCTCTCGCTCATTCTTTCAAATTAATGAAATTTTATTAAAAATTACAAATACAGACTCTAACAGAATCTAACTAGACAGACACAGTTAATTATACGTGTAACTTAAACTCTTCAGTCAAAATAATATATTTGCTGTAATCAATAATAAGCTACTGAAAATACAGACTACAATATATAATCCAGAAAGGTAAAATTATTGGTTTTCTTTTACAATAATTTTTGAGGAAACTACTGTAACATTACAAAATAAAAAAGCCCATTTAAATTTTTTTTTCAAACACACAGGTTTGAAAACAATTAAATACTCAGGACACTGATACACAGGCCATTCCAGATACACATTAAAAAAGGTGCTCAGTGAATAGGCACCTAGCACTCAAAGTAAGCTTCCCCTTCTCTCACTTTCCTCTTCCCCTATTAGTTCACCACACAGACCAAGCTAAAATGCTAGCTTAACTTTTCTCTCTTTCCACTGTAAAACCATGGCCTAACTTTCTCCACAGCTCATAAATATTTAACTACTGTAACAGTTACTTTTAGGTATCAATTTGATGGGGCCACAGGGTGCCCAGATATTTGGTCAAACATTATCCTGGGTGTGTCTGTCAGGGTGCTTCCAGATTAGATTAGCAAATGGTACACAGAGTAAAGCAGACTGCCCTCCCCAAAGTCAGTGGTTCTCATCCAATCCTTTGAAGAACTGAATAAAACAAAAAGGTTGACATACCCTCCTTTGAGTAAGATAGAATTTCCTCCCGCCTGACTGTTCTGAGCTGGAACATGGGTTTTTCCTGCTTTCAGACTCAAACTAAAACATTGGTTCTGCCTAGGTCTCAAGGGCCAGTCTTCCAACTGCAACTGGACTATCAGCTCTCTGTTGTCTGCAGGAGGCTGACCACAGATCTGGGGACATATCAGCTTCCCAAATCACATAAGCCAATGGATATAATAAATAAAATATCTTTTCTTCCTGCCCTCTCTCACTCTCTCTTTCTCTCTTGATTCTGTCTCTCTGGAGAACCCTAATACATCTGCCTACTTAGTACACCAAATTCCTAATAAAAAGATCAAAAATTATTTTAAAATAATAGTATATAATGATACCAGTGAGAGAGCAAGACCGTCATAAAGCTTGATAAGAGTCTAATTTTAAAACCTTTTCAAACAGTCCTTTAATATAACATACATCAAAACTTTAAAGCTATGTATAGCTTTATGAATTTCCCAGGTAAATTCACTCCCTGGTGAATATATATACAGAGGACATAATCAGAACTATAATCAAAGATTTATGTGCTCAGGATATTGGTTGCAATAACATTTATGACAGAGTCAGACAGACGCAATGAAATGGTCAGTAATAGGGGAATGATTAAACAAATTGTAATACTTTCAAAGAATATGTTATCATGCAACTAATCCAAGTATTTTCAAAAGTTACTGTAAACCTGGGGAAATTAACATAATAAAATGCTGACTTTTAAAATGGGGGGGACCACATTGATTTGGCTAGCTATCTACACTAGAGAGAAAGGTTAAATAGTGACAAATAATTAGTTCTGAATGGGGAATTGGCAAGTAAATTTTTCTGTACTTTTCACATTTTCCATAATCAAAATATTACCTTAAAAATAAAATAACTATATAATAGAGGTCTAAGGAATATTATTCAGAATTGTGTTTAAAGAAAACTATTAAATGATAAATTTAAGAGTCTCTGGATAATTATCAATTGACAATTTAAAAAACTAAGGGGTGCCTGGGCGGCTCAGTCGTTAAGTGTCTGCCTTCAGCTTAGGTCTGATCCCATGGTCCTGGGAGATCGAGGGAGCCCCACGTCAGGCTCCCTGCTCGGTAGAGAGCCTGCCTCTCCCTCTTCCTCTCCCACTCCCACTCTCCCTGTCTGTGTTCCCTCTCTCACTCTCTCTGTCAAAAATAAAATTAAATTAAAAAAAAAACACACACAAACCTGTAAAAATTGAATTTTTTGCAATATATTAAAAGAATCTGAACTTGTTAAAAAATATAAAGCTAGATTGTGTTATAAACTGAACTGTATCCTCCTTAGAGTCATGTGGTGAAGCCCTAACAACTCATGTGACTATATTTGGAGACAGAGCACTGGAAAAGGTAATTAAGAGAGAGAGGCAAACTAAAAAGCAGACTTTTAACTGCAGAGAACAAATGGTTGGGGGGGGGGGTATGGGTGACACAGGTGATGCGAATTATAGAGGTACACTTGTGACGAGCACCAGGTGATGTATGAAGTGTTGACTCACCATATCGTACACCTGAGACGAGTATTACACTGTATGTCAACTTAAAGTTAAATAAGAACTTTAAAAAAAAATTAAAATGAGGTAATTAAGGAAGGCTACATAAGGTTGTAAGGGTGGGACTCTAACCCAATACGACTGGTGTCCTTATAAAAAAAGGGAGAAATATCAGAGAACTGAACACACAGAGAAAGGGCCACAAGAGGACAGACCAAGAAGAGAGCTAGCTAGCTGGAAGCCAAGGAAAAAGGCTTAAGGAGAAACCAAATCTGCCAACACCTTGATGTGAGACTTCCAGTTTTCAAAACTGTGAAATAAGTTCCTGTTATTTAAGGCACTCGGTCTGTGGTATTTTGTTATAGCAGCTCTAGCAAACTAATAGAAGAAATAATTAAGTATCATTATAAAATTTAGTTGGTAAATACTCTTTGTTCTATAATTTATCTTTTCTAGGAAGAAGCAAACCAAGAAATAAGCATTTAAAAACTTGACTCATGGCACAGAAGGTACAAAAAAAAATTTCCAAAATAAAATGTTAATAGCTAGTACCACTACAGAGAAATAAGGAATAGGAATGGAAACCTGAATACTATTCATAGATGGAAAAACAGCTCTCAAGTTCCTAGTGATGTCTATCTAAAAATGCTCAATGACAGAATCTGTATAACACAATACAAAACGGCTAAAATTGTTTTATCTGTTTTCAATATCTCCTCAGCCTGAAAATAACACTATGTAAGCATGTTATATCCACACATACTATCTTAAAACTCAGAACCCAGTTTCAGTGTGATAATGACCTGGCTGTATACCTACAATGAATCACACCCTTCTTAAAGCATTATTAGACATCTTACATTGCTGTTTCATTCTTAACTCTTCGAATTAAACTTTCTCAATCTTTTGTTTAGCATCTATTAGATTAATACAGGAGTTTCTTTTTACCTGAATGAAATTGTGGACACATTTATCTTTCAGAATTTTAAACTACATCTCAGAGTTATTTTAAAAATAGACAAGAGACCTTTAGTTTTCAAACCAAATCAAAATTTCAGTTACCACTCTGATTTTTCAAAACTACCTTGTCTGGGTCCATCTTTCCTCGGATAAATTCTTGCTTCCAGAACTGCAATGCCTGTTCCAGTGTTAAACCAATGCCCTTCAGGAAGAGGCCATACTGCATCCGGCCTCCATGACGAAGATGGTGATTTTCCCGCAAGGCTTTATGTAACTGACGCATGCAAGGTGGGAAGGATCTGGTAGAAAGCTACAAGACAAAAAAGTTTTTTGTTAGGTGGAAGATTTACCAGGTCTCTCACAATATCTGTTACAAATCCAATCTAATTTGCAAATTATAAATTCATTCTTATTAGAGTAAAAACAAAAACGATAAGGAAGTATTATTTACTGTAATTACAGACTAACTGTTCTCTTAATATTTTTATACTGATTACATGCTGAGATGACAATAATTGGGATATACTGGGTTGAATAAAATGTATATTAAAATGTATTTCACTTATTTATTTTTAACTTTTAATTAAACTTCTTGAGATAACTAGATTCACATGCAGTTGTAAGAAAATAATACAAAGAAGTAACAGGCACCCAGTTTCCCCCAGAGGTAATATCTAGCAAAACTATTATCACAACCAAGAAACTGACATTGATATAATCCACTAGTCTTAGAGATCTTAGCCCCTACTACTCTCTAACACTGGGTAACCACTAATCTGTTCTTCATCTCTCTAATTTTGTCATTTCAAGAGTATATTATATAGTATATAATATTTTGGCTTTTTTACTCAGCATAATTCCCACAAAATTCATCTAAATTGTTGCAAGTATCAAGCATCCATTCCTTTTTTTATTGCTGGATAATATTCCATGGTAGGGATGTACCACAAATTGCTTAGCTATTCACTTGTTAAAGGAGCTAGGTTGCTTTGAGCTCGGGGCTATTCCAAATTAATGAATGTATAGGTTTTTATATGAATATGAAATTTCATTTCCCTGGGATAAATGTGCAAAAACACAATTGCTGAATCACAGATGAAATTTTAGAATAATCTAAATACAAAGTAGAACACAAAAGTAAGAGCAATCATTCTCAAAAGGTAAGTTCAAAAAAATGTATTAAAGAAATCATTAGTAAAAAAGAACAACTCTTCCATTTATGGTTTCAGCTGCATTCTCTTTACTTTCTCAATATTCTTCTTCCAAGACTTAAATTCTCACCCCCTCATGTAATCCTTGGCAAGTTCAACTTTGCCAAAGTGGGAGCAGGTCTCACTTTGTTTCTCTTTGCTGCTCCCTGCAGAGGACATTCAGTTTTTTCAACCTCTCATATTAACAACTTTGAAATTCTTCTATCCCCAACCTACTCCAGTCAGGCCTCTATCCTGCCTTGCCAGGACTACTGTTTTCATGCCTTCCTTCTTGTTCCTTCATACTATTACCGAATTATTTTTTTTAAACTTTGTTCCAATCCAAAAACACCACTGAAATTTAACATCCTTAGTAGGAACAGGCAAGGTTCTGTCAATGTCTGTAACTAACTACTTTTCAATTATATGTAAAAAAACAAACAGGTATTGGGTGGTTTGGG
This sequence comes from Mustela erminea, assembly GCF_009829155.1. Taxonomy (NCBI): domain Eukaryota; kingdom Metazoa; phylum Chordata; class Mammalia; order Carnivora; family Mustelidae; genus Mustela; species Mustela erminea. The sequence continues at coordinate 103,451,085 of NC_045617.1, read as the reverse complement.
AAATAAGAAGAGTAGCATGTAATTTTCCCCTTTAATTCACTTAAGTGAAATAAAAGGAAACAGTCACTACTATACAAGTTAACTCTCATAAATCAATTATAATGGGAGCTCTAACAAAGGCATAAATCAAGTGCCATGAAAGCACTGTGAGGGGTTAAAAAGGCCAGTATGCTACTATGCCAATATAAAGCCTTTACTCCAGTCAGCTAGATTATTCCATGATCACACAGTCTTGTTTTGTACCTTCTCACTTTTGTCACTCCATTGACCCTGCCTGGGATACTACCCCTTCTCCTCCCCAGGCCATCTAGTCAAAGCCAAACCATTTGTTAAGACTCAGTTGAACTTCAGCTTCCTTTGGCACAATTCCTTAAATACTTTTTACTCACTCAATCACTAAATATCAACTGAACACTACTCTGTGTATAGCTTTGGGAAACCAGCAGTGCAAGGATCTTACATTCTAATGGGAAAAGACAGACAGTGAACACAGACATAAATAGAGATAATTTCCAAATCCCTGAAAACAGAGTTATGTGATTAAGTATAAAAAAGAGAGGAATGCTTTAATTTAGGTAGCCAATGAAGCCTCTCTGAGGAGACGGAATTGCACTAAGATGTATATTTTAAGTAGGATTCTAGTCAAATGAGATCCAGGTAAAGGAAACAAAAGCTAAGACCTTGAGAAGGAATGAACATGATATGCTCAAGAGATAGCAAGAAGGTCCAGTGGCTGGAACCTGTGAGCGGGCCAGAACAGAGAAGAAGTTAGAATATTAAGTATACATGACATTATAGGCCATAGTTATCAGTTTGGATTTTAGTCTAGATGTGATGGAAACTCAATAGAGGGTATGTCAGAAAACTGACATGATCTGAAAACAAAGAGAACTCTGGCTGTTATATAGTGAACAGACTATATAAAGAAGCAAGGAAGACACTTAAAAGAGACTTTGGAAGTAGCTGAAATAATAGAAATTTAAAACTTAGGGTCTAGGGTTGGCAACAATGGGACAGAAAAATGATTGTGGATACTGAGCAGACAAAGGAATTATAAGACCAGGTTATGGATGAATTATTAACATGGATATTGCAGAGGCCAGGAACAATAACAAGAGTAGTGCTAGTACAAGAGACCATGCCAGTGTGCTACAGTGGATGAGGGCAGGAGGTGGGGGCACCAGCAACAAGGATAACTATCAGGTGGCATAATGGGATTACAGTGCTTTAAAGGAGCTGGAGCAGGGTGCCTGGGTGGCTCAGTGGGTTAAAGCCTCTGCCTTCAGCTCAGGTCATGATCCCAGGGTCCTGGGATTGAGCCCCGCATGGGCTCTCTCCTCAGCAAGGAGCCTGCTTCCTCCCCACCTCTGCTTGTGATCTCTGTCTGTCAAATAAATAAATAAAATCTTTTGTTGTTGTTGTTGTTTAAGATTCTATTTATTTATTTGACAGACAGAGATCACAAGTAGGCAGAGAGGCAGGTAGAGAGAGAGGGGGCAGGAAGAAGGCTCCCTGCTGAGCAGAGAGCCCGATGCGGGGCTCGATCCCAGGACCCTGGGATCATGACCTCGGCTGAAGGCAGAGGCTTTAACCCACTGAGCCATCCAGGCAAACCAATAAATAAAATCTTAAAAAAAAAAAAGGGGGGGGGGGGAGCTGGCGCTTTGCCAGTGGAAGGCAGAGAAATGATTTGGAAATAGTAATACGGAACAAGGAAGACATTCATCTCATACCAAATTAAGATGGTGGAGGGCCGGGGTGTGGGTGGGGACAGCCTCCACTTGAGAGGACCACTGGAGGCACAGTGTCATTGAGGGAGTCAGATTTCAGTTAGTAGAAAAATTGAAAAACATTTGAAGAAGAAACTGAGGATATCAAGGGATATGTTAATGAATGAGACAATATAGTTAGGAAGAGGTCTGATAAAGATGTATCTTTATCAATTTAGCACAGGGTCTCACACAGAAACCCACAGATAGGATTATCATAGCAACTTAAGATAATTTATCATGACATTGCTTATTTATTATTTACTACATTGTCTACACCTCCCTCAAGTAAGGTCCATGAAGGGAGAGGAATTTTTTGTTTCATTCACCTCTGCACCCACAGCACAGTAGCTGGTACATAATTGATGGGCTCAATATATATTCAGCAAATGAATTAATGATTATATTTCTATGCTCTCCCACAGTATCCACTAAAGTTCATAGCTGCTTATGAATGGGAAAACATCTTGATAGAATTAGGAATAAAATTAACTTCTAACCATTCATATAATACAAACATAAATCGTATGGCAGGGAAGAAGTGTTAGTGATAATAACTGTTTGAGAAAAGTAAAGAATGCGGCATCCTTAAGAACAAATTCCAATTCAACTGTACAAAGTGGGCAACTTATTGTTATTTCTAGACATATTAACTGCAAATACTTGATTATAATTTTTCCAAACAGGAAAACAACTTATTCATTCTGGTCTCTAAAAACTCCTGGTCTCTCCCTACTCACCTTTTTCTTGTGTCTAAGCATTAAAATGTCAGTATATTTTTAATTTATTGTAAATAATTTGTTAACTATCTAAACAAAGATTATTTATGGCTGGTGCGGTTTCCCTTTTTGGGACAAAGCAGAAATTCTACAACGCATTCAAGAGAAATTCCATAAATTTTAGTCAAGTATGCTACCCTTTCCTTCTACTATAGAACCACAGAGTGAAGTTGAAATGAGCTTTCCATTAGAGGCAATACAAGCACAGGAGCCTATACTCAGTGTTATGAAATGAACTGTAATCTCCCAAAATTCATATGTGGAAGTCCTAGTCCCAAGATCCCAGAATGTGACTGTATTTGGAGATGAGGTCTTTAAAGAGGTAATTAAGGTTAAATGAGGTCATAGGGTTGGGGCCCTAGTCCAATGTGACTGGTGTCCCAAGAAGAGGAAGAGTCGCCAGGGATCCAGAAGCATGCTGCGAAAAACACGTGAGAACACACGAAGAAGGTGACCATCTAAAATCCAAGGAAAGAGTCCTTGGATGTGCCGACACCTTCATTTCAGGATACTAGCCTCCAGAACTGTGAGAAAATAGAATTCTGTTTTGTAAGGCATCAGTCTGTAGTATTTTGTTATAGCAGCCCTAGCAAACTGATATACATAGCATTTCCCATTTCTCCTCTTCTCCGTATGTAAGGATGGTAGGTAGGTAGGTTAGTAGGTAGGTAGGTGGGCATTCACTCATTCACTCAATTTATTTTAAAGTTTATATATTTAAGTAATTTCTATACTTAATGTGGGGCTCAAACACAACCCAGAGATCAAGAGTCACATGTTCTTCCAAAGGAGCCAGCCAGGTACCCCTCAATGTATAAAATATTAAAATATAAACACACAAACACTTTTTAGCTATCATCAATTAAAAGAATTCCCCTTTGAAATAAATGCTTAAAATCTGTTTATCAGGGACACCTGCCATGTCTTGGTCAGTTAAGCGTCCAATTCTTGGTTTCAGCTCTAGTCATGGTCTCAGGGTCGTAAGACCAAGCCCCCCATCAGCTCTTCACTGGGCTTGGAGAGCCTGCTTCAGATTCTCTCTCTCCCTCTCCCTCTACCTTGACCCTGCTTCCCCCTCTTAAAAAAAAAAAAAAAAATTCTATCACAATACAAATAATTTTCTAAGTTTGGTTTTTCTGTAACTTAAAAAAAAAAATCACATGTATAACATAGAGGATCTCCTTTAAAAATGATTGGCAAGCAATGAAATGACAATATCTCCCATCTTCTCACCCCAAAATAATCTCTGAAGAAAATCTGTGCTTCCTCATTGACAAAGGTCTAAGTTTTATTACAAGGATGTGATGCTTACCGAATCAATCTGATCCAAAGAAATCTTCCCAGCATTTTTCTGTGTGCTGTAATCTTGACCAGTGTAAGAATGACTAAAATAAAAATAAAATATTAAAATGGGTTTTGTATGATATATTTTAATCACTTCAAAGGAAATTTATTCTGATACAGATTAAAATCACAGTAAGACATTTTACATATCAATCTTAAACAGAAACACAGCCAAGTGATTTAGAGATATTTAATAGAATACACTTAAATAATTTACCCAAAAGTAATACAAAAATATAGTGACTGTCTGGATCTCCTAATTCCTAGTGTAACATTCTATTTCTATAAGCATAATGCAAACTGTTGTTAAAGCTCAAATCTCTACTACTGATCCCTTATTAATAGCATGGCAGTGAAAGACCCCTGCCCTGGAAAGTCCCCTCCCTTAAGAGATAGATAGGAGAACTAACCGCTTGTTTGCTTTTCTGTGAACCGCTGGCTTTTAGGTATAAGGTTAGATTATAAATTGTGTGATGAATTATATAATTAACTGCTCTTTTGCCTTTCTGTAACCGCTTGGCTTTTAGGGTGTGACACTTGTCGCCTGTTCAAACAAGATATCCTCTGCTAAGAGGCATAGTCACGTAGGCAGGGGGCCACATAGTCAAGTAGGCAAGATATTTTCCTGCTGAGTAATGAGGCCCAACCCCCCTCCTTGCTCCCCCTTCGCGCGCACAAGCTTTTTCAAATGTACTCCCCCTTCGCGCGCGCGGACCCCCGAAACCAATCCACTAACACCAAGGGTGCCTCTTTCAAAAGTTCAAATTGTCAGCCAATTAGCTCTACCCCACCCAAAACCTGTTTGTGCCAATCTATAAAAACCCCGCTTTCCCCTCGCTTGGTGTGCTCGGTTAGCTGGAGCTGCCGACCACCCGCCGGTACCTGCGACCCAATAAACCTCTTGCTGTTTGCATCCAGTGGCAGTGTTGGATTCTTGGGTAAGGGGATCCGCGGGTCTTTCATTTGGAGGTCCCACCGAGATCATCGGACTCCTGCCCCAGGGATCCAACGGACTCCCACCGGGAGGTAAGCTAGCTGGCCAGCCCTAGACTGTCCCTTCGTTTCCTCGTCTTCTGCTTCTGTTCTGTCTCGTGTTCTCTTTCGGCCGTTGTCTAGAATTGTACCTCTACGCGTAGGAGGGCTTGTATTTGTAGGCAGCTTGAGAAGGAGCTGACGAGCTCGGACTTCTCCCCTGCCAACCCTGGAGGACGCTCCAGGGTGCCGAGGGGCCCAATTTTTTAGGGCTCCTCATCTGTCCGAGGGCTACGTCCGTCTGTCCGTTCCAGAGGAACCCCTCGGCCCTGGACGGAATCTGTCCACTGAGAGGAGGTCTCGAGACTCCTTCTGTAGGCCAGTGGAATCTGTACGGTGCACCGCAAGGTTTTTGTCTTTGCCGGCTCGTTAATTGTTTTATGTGTCTTTCACATTGCGCCTTGATTAAGGTTACATTCTGTTTATGGGAGGGTGTCTAACCCGTGTGAATCTGAGGAGTGCCTGATTGTATGAGTGTGTTCGTGCGGCTCCACGGCTTCGGCTACGGAGTCTGAGTGGGCTGCACCCTGATTCTCGCGGAACGTCATACGGCATAACGGTCATCTACTCCTTGGAGTAGCCTGGTCCGGGGTTTATACGGATAGACCTTAGCCAAGACGCTCCTAAGCTCCCGCGAGGGACGCGAGCAGGACAGCACCTGAAAGATCCCCCTCCCCTTGTCTGCAACATCGTACATTGGGAGGGAAAAATAAATACTAAGGTCAATAGCTCCACCTCGCGGCCATCTGAAACCTGAAACTCCTCCCCTGTCACCCTGGGGGACGGTCCAAGGCTCTTTGGGGCCCGGTTCTTTGGGGCCCCACAACTGTCCGAGGGATACATTCATCTGTGGGCCACAAAGGAAGCTCATAGTCCCACACAGCTTTCTGATCCATCTGAAATCATCCTGTCGGTATTACGCCGAAATCGCGCAGTGTCCTTTTTGTTATTTGTTCTGTGTGTCCTACTTATTGTCCTTGGTGTTATTTTAGACTCTGAGATGGGGCAAACACTTACCACTCCTCTAAGCCTCACTCTAGGTCACTGGAAAGATGTTCAGAACCGAGCCAACAACTTATCGGTGGAAGTCAAAAGAAGAAAATGGCAGATTCTCTGTACCTCTGAATGGCCCACCTTCAAAGCTGAATGGCCCACAGAGGGAACCTTTAACATCAATGTTATTTTGCAGGTCAAGGAGCGAATCTTTAATCAAGGACCTCAAGGTCATCCGGACCAAGCACCTTATATTATAGTCTGGGAAAGTCTAGTCAAAGAACCCCCTCCATGGGTCTCTCCTTTTGTCCCCTCTTGCCCTCCCTTAAACCCCTCGACGCCGCCTCCATCAGTTCCCTCCGCTCCACCGGCTCCACTCCCCACACCAACTCCTAGCGACCCCTCAAAGCCCCCCATCTCTTCTAACCTATATCCTATGGTCCCTATTGACCCTCCCTCTTCTAACGATGCCCCCTCTCTGCGACGCCCCAGACAATTACAGGTCCTCCCTTCCGAGGAATCCCCTTTGATAGACCTCCTAACCGAGGACCCCCCACCTTATCGCCCTCTTAGACCAGCACCAAACCCCATAAGGGAACCAGATTCTGACTCTTCGCCATCTCCAATCGCAGGCAGAGTTAGAGGCCGACAAAGACCGGAAAAAGAAGAAGCTTCTAGGCTCCTACCCCTGCGTCAGGGGAGGGAACCAGGAAGCCTCCAATATTGGCCCTTTTCTGCATCTGATCTATATAACTGGAAGTCTCATAACCCTTCCTTTTCACAGGACCCCGTGGCCCTAACTGCCTTAATTGAATCTATCTTAATTACCCATCAGCCTACCTGGGATGATTGTCAGCAGCTCTTGCAGGCTCTCCTCACCACAGAGGAGAGACAAAAGGTCTTTCTGGAGGCCAGAAAGAATGTCCCAGGGGAAGACGGAAGGGTCACACAACTTCCTAATGAAATAGATGCGGCCTTCCCTCTGACTCGCCCTGACTGGGACTTCAATACGGCTGCAGGTAGGACCCACCTACGTCTTTACCGCCAGTTACTCATAGCAGGCCTCCATAATGCGGGACGTCGCCCCACTAATTTGGCCCAGGTAAGGCAAGTGACTCAAGGTAAGGAGGAATCTCCAACCGCCTTCTTAGAAAGGCTTAAGGAAGCTTACCGCAGGTATACGCCTTTTGACCCAGATAGTGATGATCAGAGAGGGAATGTCTCCATGACATTCATTTGGCAGTCAGCTCCAGATATTAGAAACAAGTTACAGCGTTTGGAAAATCTACAAGATTTCTCTTTGCAAGATTTATTAAAGGAGGCAGAAAAGATTTTTAATAAGAGAGAAACCCAGGAGGAAAAAGAGGAACGACTTAGGAAGTTGCAGGAGGAAAAAGAGGAAAAGCTAAGGAAGGAAACTGAGGAAAAGGAAGAAAAGCGAGAACGTAAACGAAACAAGGAACTTAATAAAATCTTGGCCACCGTAGTGCAAGGCAGCCAGAGCTTAGAGATAGGAAAGTCAGACAGAAAGGGAGACATAAGGAGGCTTCAGATAGAACGGGACCAATGTGCCTATTGCAAGGAACGAGGACATTGGGCCAAAAGCTGCCCGAGGAAGAAGAACGCCAAGCAGGTCACAAAACTCATGGCCTTGGATGACGATTAGGGATGTCAGGGTCAGGAGCCCCCCCCTGAACCCCGGATAACCCTAACAGTCGGGGGGCAACCTATCACCTTCTTAGTAGATACAGGGGCTCAACACTCCGTTTTAACTAAGGACCCGGGACCACTCAGCAACCGGACGGCCTGGGTTCAAGGAGCCACTGGAGGAAAACAATATCGTTGGACAACAGACAGGAAGGTACATCTGGCCTCAGGTAAAGTTTCTCATTCCTTTCTTCATGTTCCTGATTGCCCCTATCCGCTCCTGGGTAGAGACTTGTTGACCAAACTCAAAGCTCAAATTCATTTTGAACCACAAGGGGCCACCGTAACCGGCCCCAAGGGGACTCCTCTACATGTCCTGACCTTACAATTGGAAGAAGAATATAGATTACATGAGGAGCCCCCTCAGCCCCAAAAGGACATAAAATCCTGGCTTGCATCTTACCCTGATGCCTGGGCAGAAACAGGAGGAATGGGACTAGCTATCCAGCAGCCCCCCATTCACATACAATTAAAGGCAACCGCCGTTCCTGTCAATGTTAAACAGTACCCTATGTCCAATGAGGCCTATCAGGGCATCAAGCCACACATACAGCGGCTACTAGACCAAGGCATTTTAACCCCATGCCGGTCTCCTTGGAACACTCCTCTGTTACCCGTTAAAAAGCCTGGTACCAATGATTACCGACCAGTTCAGGACCTCAGAGAAGTCAATAAGAGGGTAGAAGACATCCACCCTACGGTGCCCAACCCTTACAACTTACTCAGCACCTTGCCTCCAACCCATTCCTGGTATACCGTCTTAGACCTCAAAGATGCTTTCTTCTGTTTAAGACTGAGTCCTCAGAGCCAGCCTCTCTTTGCCTTTGAATGGAGGGATCCGGACTTAGGAATATCAGGCCAGTTGACCTGGACTCGGTTACCACAAGGGTTTAAGAACAGCCCAACGCTGTTCGATGAGGCTCTTCACCAGGACTTGGCTGACTTCCGGGTAAGGCACCCCTCCCTGATCCTGCTTCAGTACGTCGATGACATCCTACTAGCAGCCACCAATGAAGAAGACTGCCGTACAGGTACTGGGGATCTTTTAGTGACTCTAGGCCAATTGGGATATAGGGCATCTGCCAAAAAGGCCCAGATTTGCCAGGCTAGAGTCACCTACCTGGGCTATGAACTATATGATGGCCAACGATGGCTAACGGCTGCAAGGAAAGAGACTATTCTTAACATTCCTGCGCCTCAAAACCATAGGCAATTGCGAGAGTTCCTAGGAACAGCGGGCTTTTGTAGACTATGGATTCCGGGATTCGCAGAAATAGCGGCCCCTCTATATCCATTAACTAAGCAAGATACTCCTTTTGTATGGACTGAACAACAGCAGCAGGCGTTTGATCATATCAAACAAGCACTCCTTAAATCCCCAGCATTAGGCCTGCCAGACATTACAAAGCCCTTTGACCTTTTTGTTGATGAAAAACAGGGCTTTGCTAAAGGGGTCTTAACACAGAGACTCGGACCTTGGAAACGCCCTATTGCGTACCTCTCAAAAAAATTAGACCCCGTGGCAGCTGGCTGGCCACCATGCCTAAAGATGATAGCAGCAATTGCAGTCCTCATCAAAGATGCCACCAAACTGACACTGGGACAGCCCCTAACCATCCTGGCTCCACACACAGTGGAATCTTTAATCCGCCAACCACCAGACCGCTGGTTGTCAAATGCCCGCCTGACACATTATCAGTCCCTCCTCCTGGACACAGACAGGATCCAATTTGGACCTGTAATGACTCTTAACCCTGCAACCTTGCTGCCCACTCCGGGAGAGATACCATTACATGACTGTCACCAGATCCTTGCGGAAACACATGGGACACGACCGGACCTAACCGATCAGCCCATGAAGGATGCGGACCTGACTTGGTATACAGATGGCAGTAGCTACCTGCAGGATGGGAAACGACGGGCGGGGGCGGCCATCACGACCGACTCCCAGCTTGTATGGGCAAGCGCGCTACCAGAAGGTACCTCAGCACAGAGGGCAGAGCTGATAGCTCTGACCCAGGCCCTCCAACTGGCAGAAGGTAAGAGCCTTAATGTTTATACAGATAGCAGGTATGCTTTTGCTACTGCTCATGTCCACGGAGAAATCTATCGGAGGAGGGGACTGCTAACCTCAGAGGGCAAAGAAATCAAAAATAAAGCCGAAATATTGGCCTTATTAAAAGCCTTATTTCTTCCCAAAAGGCTGAGCATAATGCACTGTCCTGGCCACCAGAAAGGGGAGACCCCCGAGGCAAGGGGAAACCGCCTAGCTGACACAATGGCTAAACAGGCAGCCTTGGGGCCCCAATTGCTAACTGTCACTATACTTACTGAGACAGAAGACATAGATAATGCCATCATTTGGAATTATGAGGAAGCCGACTTGGACTATGTACAAAAATTGGGGGCTGACTATAATCCAGCCCTCAATCGATGGGAATACAGAGGGAAAGCTATAATGCCTATAAAAATGGCAAAAGAGCTAATCAATCACCTCCATCGGCTAACTCACCTGAGTGCAAGCAAAATGAAGGCCTTAATGGATAAGGCCAACTTAGAAAGCCATTTCCCCAAACAAAATTTCCTTCTTCATCAAGCAGCTGCTAATTGTAAAATCTGTGCTCAAGTCAATCCTGGAAAGACTGTTATTGGACCTGGAGTCCGGGTACGTGGACAACGTCCTGGCACACATTGGGAAGTTGACTTTACCGAAATTAAACCTGGCATGTATGGATATAAATATCTTTTAGTTTTTCTAGACACCTTTTCAGGATGGGCAGAAGCTTTTCCTACCAAAAAGGAGACAGCTAACATGGTTGCCAAGAAACTATTAGAAGAAATTTTCCCAAGGTATGGAATACCCAAGGTGCTAGGGTCCGACAATGGGCCTGCCTTTGTCTCCCAGGTAAGTCAGTCGGTGGCCAAGCTACTGGGGATCGATTGGAAACTACATTGTGCTTACAGGCCCCAGAGTTCAGGGCAGGTAGAAAGAATGAATAGAACCATAAAGGAGGCTTTAACTAAATTACTGCTTGAAACTGGCTCTAAAGATTGGGTATCACTCCTACCTCTAGCACTCTATCGGGCTAGAAATACCCCAGGACCTCATGGCCTAACTCCCTTTGAGATTCTCTATGGTGCTCCACCCCCCGCTGTCACTTTCTTTGCCCCCGATATTGCTGCTCATACCCCCTCCCCCTCTGTACAGGCCCATCTGCAAGCTCTGCAGCTGGTGCAACAGGAAATCTGGAAACCCCTGGCAGCCGCCTACAAGGAGAAACTTGACGTCCCACTACGGCCACATCCCTATAAAATAGGGGACACCGTCTGGGTTCGCAGACATCGGGCCACAAACCTTGAACCCCGTTGGAAGGGACCCCACATAGTGCTCCTGACGACACCTACAGCACTGAAGGTTGACGGGATTGCAGCCTGGATCCACGCCTCCCACGTGAAAGCAGCGCACCCGGAGAAACAGACTGATCCCCTTCAAGATTCGGAATGGACCGTACAACGCTCCCCAAATCCACTAAAGATAAGACTTGTGCGATCATAGCACTATCTATTTTTACTTTGGGCATTCTAGGTTCCCATGGGTCCCCCCACCATGTAAAACAGCTCACCTGGCAGGTCCTGTCACAAACAGGGCAGGTAATTTGGGAAACCTCCCAGTCACATGCCCCATTTACATGGTGGCCTAACTTGTACCCCGATGTTTGTAAGTTAGCTATGGGAGCTCCAGCCAATTGGGATGTAGAAAATTATTTTGACTTAAACAAACCGCCTTCACAGCCATCTCCCCCAGGACGATTAGGACTAGATCCTTGGGGGGGCTGTGGGGACTGGAGTCAACGAAGTATGTTACGGACTCTAACCTTCTATGTATGCCCCGGGTTTCACAGACCCAAAGGATGGACCTCATGTAGTGGGGCATCCCATTTTTTCTGTCGCAATTGGGGCTGCGAGACAACCGGTGATACTTTTTGGAAACCCACCTCAAATTGGGACTACATCACCGTGACGGCAAATTATTCTCATGCCAGAAGCAGCCCCTGGACACGAAACCAAGCCTGTAAAGACCAGTGGTGCCACCCACTCAAAATAGCCTTTACTGAGTCAGGAAAAAGACAACTTAACTGGGTAAAAGGATATACCTGGGGCCTCAGGTTCTATAAAGAACGTTACGACGACGGTCTAACGTTCACTATAAAACTTTCTATAGCAACCCCTAGAGCCACCGCTATAGGACCTAATCCAGTCCTCGCTATACCTCCCCGGAGGCCAAAGCTAACGCCAAGGCCAACACCGTCTGCAACCACAACGGCTCCCACGGCTCCCATGGCTCCCATGGCTCCCATGGCTCCCACGGCTATACAAGCCAGAAAGACCCCAGAAATACCTGGGACGGGAGACCGAATTATTAATCTAGTAAGAGGAGCCTACCAGGCACTTAACCTTTCTAGTCCTGAAAGAGCAAACAATTGTTGGCTGTGCCTCAATCCAAGCCCACCATATTATGAGGGCATAGCCCTCTCTGCCAATTATACTAACTCCACTACCCCCAGCACTATATGTCATGGCCAAGAACATAGCCTGACCCTTTCACAAGTCTCGGGAACAGGACTATGCATAGGTACCCCACCTCACCATATTCAAAAGACGCTCTGTAATTCCACCCATAAAATATGGCCTGGATCCTATTATTTAATCCCACCCAACGGAACCTATTGGGCATGCAACACCGGCTTAACCCCTTGCATATCCGCTACAATCTTAAATCAAACCACTGACTATTGTGTGTTAATACAATTATGGCCCCGAATAACCTACCACACAGATGAATTAGTCCTTAGTTACCATGAATGGAGTGATCTTACCCGAGTAAGGCGTGAACCCGTCGCTCTAATCACCCTAGCTATGCTGTTAGGGGTAGGAGGCATTGCAGCCGGGGTAGGTACCGGGGCAACGGCCCTAGTCCGAACAGATCAATACCTACTTTTACACCATGCTATGAATGAAGACCTTAGAGCCTTAGAGCAGTCAGTGCGGGCCCTTAAAGAATCCCTAACTTCCTTATCAGAGGTGGTGTTACAAAACAGAAGGGGCCTAGATTTACTATTCCTTAAAGAGGGTGGCCTATGTGCCGCTCTCAAAGAAGAATGTTGCTTTTATGCTGACCAGACTGGAGTGGTAACAGAAACTCTAGACAAATTAAAAGAAAGGCTGAATAAGCGTAAAAGGGAATTTGAATCCCAACAATCTTGGTATGAAGGAATTTGGAACCGCTCACCTTGGTTAACCTCCCTGATAACCTCCTTAATAGGACCCTTAATGCTCTTAATATTAATTCTAACTTTTGGGCCATGTATTATTAACAGGTTAACCCAATTTGTAAAAGACAGAATATCACTTATCCAAGCCATGGTACTAACTCAACAATATCAATCAGTTAAGCTAACTGACCCCTTAGATAAATAAACCTAATGGATATAAGATTCTATCCATGTTAAAGAAAAAGGGGGGAATGAAAGACCCCTGCCCTGGAAAGTCCCCTCCCTTAAGAGATAGATAGGAGAACTAACCGCTTGTTTGCTTTTCTGTGAACCGCTGGCTTTTAGGTATAAGGTTAGATTATAAATTGTGTGATGAATTATATAATTAACTGCTCTTTTGCCTTTCTGTAACCGCTTGGCTTTTAGGGTGTGACACTTGTCGCCTGTTCAAACAAGATATCCTCTGCTAAGAGGCATAGTCACGTAGGCAGGGGGCCACATAGTCAAGTAGGCAAGATATTTTCCTGCTGAGTAATGAGGCCCAACCCCCCTCCTTGCTCCCCCTTCGCGCGCACAAGCTTTTTCAAATGTACTCCCCCTTCGCGCGCGCGGACCCCCGAAACCAATCCACTAACACCAAGGGTGCCTCTTTCAAAAGTTCAAATTGTCAGCCAATTAGCTCTACCCCACCCAAAACCTGTTTGTGCCAATCTATAAAAAACCCCGCTTTCCCCTCGGTTGGTGTGCTCGGTTAGCTGGAGCTGCCGACCACCCGCCGGTACCTGCGTCCCAATAAACCTCTTGCTGTTTGCATCCAGTGGCAGTGTTGGATTCTTGGGTAAGGGGATCCGCGGGTCTTTCAGCAGCATAGCAAAGAATAAACCGGAGCTTAAATGAGGAACCATCACTTACTAACATAGGTCCTTCAGTAAGTTCTGTAAACTCTCTCTATCCCAAGTTATAATAATTTGGTAAATAATTTGGTATTTGGTAATTATTTGGTAAATAATCTGTCAAATGGAGACAATAATGCCTGTTTTGCAGTCTTGATAAGAAGTCTAGCCTGCAATAATATCTTTTTTTTTTTTTAAGATTATTTATTTGAGAGATAGAGCACGTGTGAGCACAGGGAAGGGGCAGAGGGAGAGACTGGCACGGAGCCCACGAAGGGCTGGATCTCATGACCCAGAGATCAAGACCTGAGCCAAAATCAAGAGTCCGAAGCTTAACCAAGTGCACCACCCAGGCACCCCTGAACTAATTTCTGTTCAAGGACCTGACTGACATATGGCAATCACTGTTTAGCAAAGCAAGTGACATCTGAATAGCACTTTACATGGGTAGAGACTTTATCTATATCCTCTAATTACATCCTCACAACAACCCTGAGAGAGTATGTTTATTTTATATTTGACAAATGAGGAAATAGGAGCTCAGAGGAGTTAGAAACTTGTTAGATCAGAAAGGAAGTCAGCAGTACAGCAGGAACACCTTTTAATTCTCCATTCCAATTCTTCACTATTCCATTTCATCCTCTTCCGTGCAATACATTTCCTGTTGCATTATTTACAAATTAGGAAATACAGCATGGTATATACTATCTAAAGCCATCTACCTTTGCAAATTATCAGCTCCTTGACACAATGCCCACCTCCATCAACCCTGATTCAGAGGCAGATATTCAGGTATGACATAACGAACAACAGCTGCTAGATTACATAGAAAACCACAATCAAACCAAAGTTTATGCAGATCCACAACTAAAGGGAAATTCTGGAGTAAAGCATCATTATAATCATAAAGAATTCCAGACTCTCTGCTTAATACTTGCTCAGTACAGATTCTTGCTGAACAATATGCACACTCAAGATACTCTGCAGAAAGGCTACAATTCTTGTAATCAGTCCATCTGCTGATTAAACAATGGCTATGAATTATGAAGCAAAACTAGAGTATATCGTGGGATGCTGAAGTCACTGGTTAGGAGACTGTTCAAAATGCAGATTTTCCCTCCTAAGAGTCCTCCCTCCATGGGCTAAGAATGGCCTGAGAATTACTCTGAGAGCAGGATGAGCGGAAGGAATGCCAGAGAGTAGTACAGAATGATCCCATGCCCTAAAACACATCCTCTTGCCCTTGGTATTATTTCTCCCTTCACATATTTTTGACATATTTCTGACAATTATTGTATCATTGGATTCCATCCATTCCTTTTATCAAAGTAGCAGCATGGCATACAAACCTCATGCTAAATTAAGCCAACAGTTGTCATTTAATGTAAGTATTTTACATTTTAATTCAGAGTCCAACCAGAGAGTTGTTTCAGTAGAATCCCTAGAATAAAGACATCTTTCACTTTCCAACATATCTTACAGTAGAGCAAAGAGGCAGCATGAGGCAATGAAAATAGCAGTAGGCTGGAATCTGAAGATCCATTTTTGTTTTTGTTTTTGAATGTACTGGTTTGGCAAACTAAGGCAAGTCATTTACTAGCCTCATTTGTAAACTGGAACTAATGATGCCAGCACTGCCTAAGTGACAGAAATGCTGGAGAAATGAAATGATATATTCAAAGTGCTAAAGAAAATCAGAAAATCATATTCCAGTCCACTGAGCAACTGCAATCTTGGCCAGGAAGTACAAAAAAAGACAGGACAGGGGAGGAAGCAGCATGAGCCTGTGGAGGAGCCATTACTGCTGTGAAAGACCAGGCCACTCTGCTGACCTGGCTTCTCTTCTCCAGCTACAGATTGACCACAATCATCTAAGCTTTTTTTCAGATCAAAAAGCTTAACAAATGCAAATGTTCTCTTACAAACAGCAACATGATGTATAAACATAAGTGTAGTTACTGAGTAAACAGAGACAAAGGAAAATAGAGCATACAAGAAAGTTCTCGGTCCAGATTATTGCAGGATACAAACAAAAAAAGAAGACATTTAAGAGGACACACACATGCCTGAATGGCACTGTAAAATGCCTGTCCCTTAATACTTTGATGGCTATGCAAAAGAGCTAAATTCCAAGGGGGAAAAAAAAAGTTAAAGAGAATGGTAACAATGATTAATGCAAAGGCCTACTGGAGGATATAAATAACTACCGACAATATAAGGAAACTGTATATAGACATCATACTTCTAAAAATATTAATAGAGAGATGGCCACCAGCCAACCCAGTAAGGGCGAGCAAGAAACCCATGGGAGGAAAAATGATGCAAATGAAGATGTTAAGCATCAGAATTAGGATTGAGATTTCTCCTCCGCTCATTCATGACCGGAAGGCACATCCCTTGTCTCGGTTAGGGAGTTGGTCTATCACAGCTATTTAATACATGTCTGAACTAGGAGTGGATAGATGAAACCGAGATGACAGGAAACCTCAGATACAAGAAAGGCAAATCACAAGAAGCACTGTATCCAACACTATGGAGGCAACAAAGAATTAGGAAAAGATTACAGGCAAGAATTTACAAAAATATTTACATTTGAAAAAGCAAGCAGTGTGGAGAATGACTAAAAAGGGTAGGGGCTAGGCAACAGCAATTTAGTTAGAATATTGCATTCTTACAGGCAAGAAAGGGTGAGAGGCTGAAGTGATGGCAACAGGTGGAGAAAGGAAGGCAAAGAACGAAGAAAAAAACAAATAATGCCACCATAATGAATAAAAATCGTTAAGAACAATTCACATTAGCTCATGAAACTGGATCTTGGGGCTTTTACTTGAAGTGTCAAGGGATGTCACTAAATGAGACTTCTAAGAGGTACCCAGGAAAGGTGAGGCACCTTTATACCACATTCAATGTTCAAGTCAACTTTCTATCATCCTACTTCCAAATGAATGCAGCTGCTACACTAATGAACAAAAACATAAATAATGAACTGTCATATTATTTTCTTGATTAAAAAAAAATAGATCAATTTTATGAATACTTTTTAATCACTGTTTGCGGAAACACAGGCATAGTAATTTTTAACAACAAAAACAATTTCCAGGGGCGCTTGGGTGGCTCAGTGAGTTAAAACCTCTGCCTTCAGCTCAGGTCATGATCCTGGGGCCCTGGGATTGAGCCCCGCATCGGGCTCTCTGCTCGGTGAGGAGCCTGATTCCTCCTCTCTCTCTCTCTCTCTGCCTGCCTCTCTGCCTGCTTGTGATCTGTCCAATAAATAAATAAAATCTTTTTTTTTTAAAGATTTTATTTATTTGACAGAGAGAGATCACAAGCAGGCAGAGAGGCAGGCAGAGAGAGAGAGAGAGGGAAGCAGGCTCCCTGCTGAGCAGAGAGCCAGATGCGGGGCTCAATCCCAGGACCCTGGGATCATGACCTAAGCCAAAGGCAGAAGCTTTAACCCACTGAGCCACCTAGTAGCCCCCAAAGTTTAGTTTTTATCATACTCTCTATAGCAGACTTTTCCCACATCCCAATCATTGTCCTCATCTAATTCTAATTACCAAAACAAAACAAAAATCCAAACGAACCAAAAAAAAACCCCAAAAGTTTTAAGAGTCCCTTTAGCCACTCAATCATTTATTAAGGATTTCCATGACAACTCAGTCATATTTGAGGAACTTTTCTCCTCCTTATTACCTTGATCGTTAAATAGTAAGAGGTAAGCCCAATTAGTTTTCCAATACAGCTAAAAAATCACAGTAAATAGAAAATTATAAAAATAACAGTTTCAAATAAATTAAAAACTCAAAGGTTGAAAAGCCTTTCAAAATATACATAATACATATTTACATGACCAAATTTAAAAATGACCCTATTTTAAATCAAATTCACTCAATCCAGCGGGGGTGGGGGGGTGGGGGCTGTGGAAGGATGACTGTCACAGGAAGGTATAATTAATCACATCAACACAGACTGGAGTTTTCCCCAAACACTATACACAACATCTAATTTATAGAATAAAAATACAGTAGATATACATATAGATAAATCTTCAACAGATACATCTGCATATATCTGATCTGCGAATCACGAGTGAAAAGCAGAAACAACAGAAATTCAAGTCCTGTTCAATGCACCACAAATATCAATATGAGCACTTAGGTACTCAACAGGGAACTGTTTCTGAGTACTGAAACTGAGAGCTGAAAACAAAAAGAAGTAGTTACATGAAAGTGGATTTGTGAGTCTCACTGCAAGATTACCAGGTTAAGAAAAAAAAAGGAAAAAAACAGTCGTTTCATGCTGTGGTGTTGATCGTTAGCAGAAGATGAATCATCACACCTCGGCTCCAAGAGTAGTATTCACGAGCTCCACTACTGTGATATAAATGCCACAGGGCATAACTGACAAAACGGAAGGTCAAAGTCAGCTTTTCACAGGTAATCACTTCATTTTCTCCTTTTCTAACCAGGGATGAAAACTCGAGGGAGTAAACAAGGAGTCACGGCATAGTTACAACATTTTAGGAATTAGCTCCAGCTCCTCTGTGTTTGATACATTTTCCAGGTCCAATTTGTCCAAGCCAGACACGGGGGCACAACAGAATAAGGGAAGAAACAGAGTGATGAAGATTACAGGTTTCAGAATCCACTAGTCATGGGCTTGCATACACTCACTATCTGTGTGACTTGGTAAACACCTTTTATTCTCTTTGTTTCCCCACTATTAAACAGAGATCATAAAAGGGATCACAAAAGTACCTTTCTTAAGGGCTGTTGCGAGGATCTAATGAGATATCTTTTAAAAAGTTTATCACATTCTTCACTCAAATTGCCATCATTATTGTCATGCTCATTCAGTCCTAAATATATTATATTTAAATATTTTGGTTATTGATTTTCCTTATTCTTAACATTTACCAGTTTCTTCTCCTGAATATTGGAAGAAAATACATTTTCTTTCCTACTTCCTTTATACTATCATATAAAATATTTAATCTTGAAGTAAGAGAACTTAGATGTCCTTGAATAACCTCATGATCTGGAAAGTTTTGCCTATACTCACACTCTTAGAAAGTTTCCGAAGTGTAAAAATTCAACCTTGAACAGAGGAAATTTCAAGGGAATCCAATCTTGTAGAGTTACACTGGCCAATATAGCAGCCATTTGCCAAATATGACCACTAAGCACTTGAAATGTAGCTTAGTCTGAATTCAGAAGTTCAATAAATGTAAAGTATACATGGGTTTCAAAGACTTAGTATGAAAAAATATTGTAAAACATTTCATTAAACATCTTCTGTATTAATTACATGTTGAAATGATATTTTGGGTATGAGTTAAGATAGTATTAAAATTAATTTCACTTAGGTATTTTTAAATTTGGGGGTTCCTGGGTGGCTCAGCCAGTGAAGCACCCTACTCTTGATTTCAGCTCAGGTCATCATCTCTGGGTTGTGAGATCAAGCCCCATGTCAGGCTCCACAATGGGCATGGAGCCGACTTAAGATTTATCTCTCCCTCTCTCACTGCCCCTCTCCCCCTCCCTAATAAACAAATAAGTACATACAAACATAAGATTACATATGAAGCTTACATTTGGTTCATGTGGCTCTCATGTTTTTACTGGACAGTACTGTTACACAGTAGGAGGGGGGCATAACAACATGTATCAATCAAATAATCCTCTTGGGCACTAGGCATACCTGTATGACAGCCAACTGACTTACCCTTACTTCAAGTTAAGATTGGTATCTGCTAGTCATAAGCAGAATAAAACTGCAATTGGGTCCACTAAGGGAAGTGTCTCAAGTCTATTCCAAATGTGCTTATTTTCACATTTCACTTAGGAATCAGGTTTTTAAACTTTACCCACAGTTTGCCACCTAAAGTATTTGGAATGCAATCTTGAATTCTGATTAATTTGGAGGTAACCTGAAATGTTTCTTTTTGGTGGGGGGAAGCTCTAATACATTTCTATTTGGGAGTTTGGGAAGCTGCCGCCCACTTCAACACCTAATTATAACTGTCCATTCTTCTCTCATTTGTAAGAAGCCGTGCATGGTAGGTGGGATATGAATACGGATGACAGCAAAACCCTGGGCCAGACTGGAAAGAATTCCTCTCCCATCCTCAGGGAAGGTCTCTCTGCCCTCCTTCCCCAACAACAGATAGATTCTGAAGGTCATAAAACAACAGCATATAAAATATATTTCCTTTCTTTGTCAAGCATTTCCCAGTACTCTTGAACCTAAAGAGGTTAACACTATTTCTGTCTGGCAGCCTATAGTTTATCATATCTTAAAAACTGGTATAAAATAAAAAAGCAGTGAAGAATGCATCACAAGTAATCAAAACTGATCTCTGCATCAAGGAAACATATTTATATGAACCATTAAGAAGTAAGCTAATACATCTTTCAAAATGCACTGTAATCTCCTACATCATTCTATAAAAGTATATCAAGTTCCAATACAACCTTTTCACATAAAGCCAGGTGTGATCATGGCACAAATGAAAAAACAATGTCAGAAAAGAGGAAACAAAGGTTTTGTGTATCACCCATATATCCACTTTTACAATTACAATTTTACCCACAATTTTGGATTTTGGAAAAAAACCAGCCTGCCCACATAAGCTAGGCTATTCAGACATTTAGAAAGCACAGTCCCTATAGTTTGGATTTACCGGGTGGTAAGATATCAAGGAAGATGAAGTTACAATATATCATTTCCTGCTGTGAAGGATATCACAGGAAAATTCACTCAACAGCTGTCACCACTGAAACTGAAATGAGTTTCTTTTTACAAGCTAAATCCCTAGTAAATGGTATCCAACTGGTGTTAGCCCAGGTGATTTTCCCTGTAGTTATTCCAAATGAGAACACAATCAATAAAATTCTGTATAAATTGAATGTAAATTATTTTTCCACAAGCATGGTTTACTCAATTTTACATTTAAAAAACCCCCAAAAAACTACCGCCAGACAATACACAGTGTAATGATCTATATTTCTCTACAACTGAGAGAATCTGTATGATTCCAAGAGACTATATCCAATAAAAATCAGGCTCATATATTCCTATACTGGGTAAGAACTATACACAGCACAACTTCTACTTTAATTTAGGTTGGCTTCATTTTTCCATATTTTTCTATTTATTCCAATTTCTAAGCTGCAATAAGCCAATTAACTGTAAGAGAGCTAAAAGCTGCATCTCATTTCTCTATCAAAAATGCCTCTACCTTACAAAAGTCAAGTCATTATACCCTAAATAGTATACCCTTAAAATTAGTGCATTTCATTGTATATAAATTATACCTCAATAAAATTGACTTAAAAACTAAAATACAAACAGCCTTATAAGATACAAACAATAGCCTTACATAGGTATTTTCAATATACACATTTTTTTGAGGGGGTGTGAGGGGCAGAGGGAGAGGGAGGGAGAGAGAATCTCAAGAAGACTCGGCACTGAGCATGGAATCTGACATGGGGCTCATTCTTAACAACTCTGAGATCTTGACCTGACCCAAAATTAAGAGTCAAATGTTCAACCAACTGAGCCACCCAGGCGCCCCTCAATATACACATTTAAGCCCCCAAAAAATCTCCATTTTCGTAAGTAAATTTTTATATTCCTTCATGTTCTTAGTGTATATTCTGGTAATATAATGACCCTTAAAGAGAAGCTCTTCTGATTTGGTGTTGACCTAGAACAGTCAAATGACTACAGTAAGAAAACGCTGCCTGAGAGAGTGGTAATGAAAAATTGAGGGGTGGAGGGACCATGGAATAAAGTTCCAACACTGAACAGAATTAATACATTAAATTAATGGGTACCTTCTCATTCCCTCAAAAGTAATTTACAGAATGTAGAATATTTCTGAAATTGGCTATCACCAGTTTATGTCATTCTAGGATTACCCCTCACATCTGTTTCCTAATAATAGCAGAGAACCAGGGACATAAGATTTTGGGGGTTCTGAGAGGAACAGGAGAAAGATGAGATGAAGGGGAGAGCTAATGAAGACCTAAATTAAAGTCACGGTCCAGAAGTCACATGGACCCTGGGATCATGACCTGAGCTGAAGGCAGAGGCTTTAACCCACTGAGACACCCAGGCACCCCTTTTGTTTCCTTTTTAAATGCATGTTTTCAAAATCTGAATTTATTGGGGAGGAAAACAGGGGATTTCTCTTCTGAGATCACCCTGAAAAACAGAAAGTACTCTCAGTCCTCCATGATTAGTTCCTGATTTCATGAGAATCCCAAACCCCCAAAGGATAAAACCAGCACTGAATTTCTGCAAAGGTGGAATCTTTACCAGAATTTTTCCTTGGAAATGAAAGAAAAGCCACCAGCTTTCTGTCTCAACTACCATCTCATTCATTCTCAAAATTTAGTAGTGTTAAAAATAAGACAACAGGTCCCAGAATGAAGTCACTTACACTAAGCCCCCACAACATGAAATTAAGACTTCAATACACTTTGCGCTCTCCCAGAAAGGGAATCTTAAACCAGCGAATCAGGAATCACCTAATCAGCACTAGTTAGGTAATCTGCCTGACAGACGCCTTCCAAGCCCTATAGAAAAGTGACCTTGCAATAGTCAAGCCTCTTTTTATCTAGTATAATTTCCTTGTTCCTACTCCCTTTTGCCTATGGAGGTCTTCCATTCTGTACAAGCTCCTTACAGCCCGTTTCTGTTAGACTAGAATTCATGCCCGATTCATGAATCACTGAAAAAAAGCCAGTTAAGTTCTTTAAAATTCATTCAGTTGAATTTTTTTTTTAACAGTAGCTTTAAAAAACTAAGTAAGAGGTAAAATTTTTAAAACCTGAAAGTGTTTTCTCCCATTCATTCACCCATTCAAGTGTTCACTGAGGTCTTATTTTGCCAGCCATTGTTGTAAGTGATGGAAAGATAAGAGAAAACAAAGTTGACAAATTTCTTGCTCTCATGGAGCTTATGATGCAGACAAATAAACATTAAACTAACAAATAAAAATGATCATTTCAGCTAGTGACGTTTCTGTGAAGAAAAAAGACTAAGGTAATATCATACAGCACTGGGGAAGGGGCTTTAAATCGGGTGATTACAGGCAGAGCTCTAGAAGATCTGGGAAGACAGCTCTTAGACTCATGTGATGGATGTCCTTAGAAGCCTCCTTTAGATTGCATGTACACAGTATGGCACGGACCAAGGTAGCTCAATTAAAAATGAGTTTTTAATTAACTTTGTATTATCTTCTATAGAACAACTTTCTAAATAGTGGTTATAAAACAACTGAGAGGGCATTAGACCTCTGGTGAGTCTCAGCAGTCTGTCTTTCTGCACCCCAGTTTATCTAATTTTGTTTTGTAAATAAACCGGGATGGACCAGCACAGGTACAAAATACTTCCATCGTTACAGAAAGCACAGCACTAAACAAATTTCTTTTTACCTGTTAATATATTACGGTTACTATCACAATGCTTTCTCGGTTTTTTAAGAAAGTTATTTCATACAGCATCATTTTAATTAATTTTCTTTTACTTAACTGGAGGACTATCAATGTTTTAAAGAAAAACACTAAGTGAAGAATAGGAAACTTCATAAATGCAGGTAATAAAACTACTTGAAAAGCATAAATAATCATAAATTTTGCATTCCAGGAAGACTACCAGCATCCACAATCTAGAAATCGCTAAGAAACTATGGAATCAGGTGACTAACACAAACCTAAAACCTCTAGTTATAGGTAAGCTGCAAGAATACTCCGCAAGGCTTATTTCCATGACACTATGTACTCACACAGAAGCCATTCCTCTACAAGCATTATTATTTATTGTCATTACTTTAGTTAAAATTCTTCAACTGTTTTCTGATCAACGTTAAGCCCTGTAAGAACAGAAGTAAATATGCATCCTTAGAATCTAGCACTATGTCTTGCACCGAGCAGAAGTTCCCTTAAAATATGTCAGATAAATGATAATAAAACAAACTCTTAGAATGCTAAAAGGCTTATGACCATATATTTACCAAATAGCTCTCACACCAAAGTACCTCCATGAGTCACAGCCACTATGCACAATCTCATTACAAAGTCGACTATTTACAAAGGGGACATATTTGCTTGCCCATGGCTACAAAGCCAGTCAGAGAGACAGGAAAGATCTTCCTATTTTTCCTTCTATATCATTAAAAAGAAAATCAGTAACGAATTTGTGTTTCTGTAAATATGTTTTTATTTTATATATATATTTATGTTTCTGTAAATCATATGTAACCCTTTTTTCCACATTAAAACATGTTGAGCTAGCAAAGCGAATTAACCTGTCTAAAAATCCTCAGGAAAATTTAGTATTCTGTATAAATTAAAAGTGGTGGTTTACCTGTAAAACCAATGAAAAGTGATGGAAAAGCTGTTTTCAATCCCCCAAAAGAACCCCCTCACTGTAATAGGCAGATCAATGCCCTCTAGTCCCTGGAACCTAAGAATATGTTAGATTACATGGCAAAGGAGACTACGCAGATGTAATTAAGGTTAAAGACCTTGAGATGGAGAGACCATACTGGATATCTATGTGGGCCAGTCCGATCATATGAGGTTTGGCTTTCCTCAGGATGGAAGCAGAAAGATGCAGCAGCAGCAGAAGTGAGAGAGGTCTGAACCCTAAGAAGAACCTGATGTGTTGTTGCTGGCTCTGTGAGGGAACCCAAATGCAAGGACCAGAAAGAGCCCTCCAGGGGCTCCTAGAAAGCCTTGGGAATAAGGCAGCTTCTAGGGGCGAAGACAGGACCCTGACTGACAGCCAGCAAGGAAACGAGGACCTGAGACCCATAGCTCTAAGGAACTCAATTAAATACTATGAATAAGCTTGGCAGCAAATTCTTCCCCAGAATCTCCAGTAAGGACCATAGCCCTGCTGACATCTTGATTTCTTCTCGATGAGACCATGTTAGATTTATAACCTATAGAATTATATTATTTAAAAATGTGTTGTTTTACTCTACTAAATTTGTGGTAATTTGATATGGCTACAACAGAAGATTCTAATCTACATGCATTAATAAAATTTTAAAATTCAGCTTCTTCAATTCTGTCTTTTTCAAGTCACTGGTTCCACTTAAGAACTCTGCCACTTTCTTGCCTGGGCAACATGACACCCTTAGACTAATGAATTCTCTTGTTTCTTAAAAACTATACACCACCTAGTTTGCGCTGCTGCTCTTTGTTTTTATCTCCATCTGCTAGAAAACATCTATGTTAAATTCCTTCATCGTGAAGGAATTTAATTTCAATATGGCATTTCTTCTCCCAGTTTACTTTATCTGGCCATACAGAAACTGCTAACATTCTTTAGTTTTTCTTCACAGGTTTATACAACCAAAAAACAAACAAACAGATAGACACCTACAAATACCCAATAAAATGGGAATGGTTCAGTAAAAATAGACATATCTTCAATAGAGCATTATTAGAGCCACTTGCAACCAGACCCATGGGAATAAATTTTATACTTAATTATGACATATTAAGAGAAAAAGAATTTTTTTACTGTTTAACCACTTATAATTACATAAAATTAGAAAAGCCTAGCAGTACTTTTACTAGTAAGGCAGGGTTCACTTCTTCTATTTTGCCAAATCTCAGTGTGCCTATAAGTTTTATCAGAAACCATTTAAATGGCATTAAATCTGTAACATGATCCACATACAGATTCTACCCCTCACAAACACGATTTACTCTCCTTGGTTAAGATACGGCAACTGCTCCCGTACAGCTTTGGGTGGAGGGCTGTGTGTGTTTAGGGAGATGTGTGCCTATAAAATGGTCTTCCCTTGACAGAATATAAACTTGTTAGCAGACCATATTTGCTAGTTCCTTAGTATATAATCAGAGCATCCTTCATAGTGCCCTTGACACAACTGGCTGATTTTAACAAATGCTTTTTGTACATTTCTAAGAAGGCATGAACATTTTCCATACAGAGTCGATTTCTAAGGAGGCATGAATTCTCCACAGAGAGGTGGCAAAGAATAATTCAAAAACAATAAATAATGGAAAAGAAAATACTTCCTAATTTATTAGTATCTTACAAGGCACCTAGAACACCTTCACAATAATCACTGAGCTATAAAAGCTTGTGTTGCCTCACGTAGGAAAGAAAATAAATTGTTCAAAGTACTGCTAGAGGCTGAAACAGGTGATGAGAAAGAGCTGACAAGCAACTAAAGAAAGTGGACCACGTGAATGAGGCTTTCATTTCAGCCCTCAATTGGTGGAAGTCCCGATGCACTAAACCTTTTTCTAGCACGTGAATGCCCACACAATTTTCTGACTTCAAAATGAGAACTAATTCAAAAAGAAACAGAACTGTACCACTATGGATACTGGGAAAGATTAGGTACAGAGATTACATTTGATATAAAATCTGTGGCAAGAACTTTAGAGAAGTAAATAGAAAGGGGTACATATTAACCAAATGTACTGTATTAAGAAACAAAGGAGTCTATAATAATACCAAATGAAGGAAGATGCTTTCATTATTTTAAATGATTTTAAAATAAAGGTTAATAGAAACATCTGTTTACAAATTCAGGATGCATTTACCAGTTAATCTATGTGATGCAGTCCAAGTATTTACTGAAGGCAATACTTTGCTAGCTTATTTTATCCTTCTTTGATTTCTATTTCATTGCTGGTTTGAAACATGCTAACAAAAATAGGAGAAAGTATAATACATGTTTTTAAAATTAGTTATTTGACTTCAAGTCTTGAGGAGGAGGGTTGAAGGACAAAGATCTACACACTGTGGGGAAAGGCATTTGTGGCTCAGTTGGTTGAGCAGCTGCCTTCGGCTCGGGTCATGATCCCGGCGTCCTGGGATCGAGTCCCGCATCGGGCTCCTTGCTCGGCGGGGAGCCTGCTTCTCCCTCTGCCTCTGCCTGCCATTCTGTCTGCCTGTGCTCGCTCTCTCCCCTCTCTCTCTCTCTCTCTCTCTCTCTGATAAATAAATAAAATCTTTAAAAAAAAAATCTTAAAAATCTTAAAAAAAAAAAAATTGGATCACACAACTAAAGTTCTCACAGGTGAGTTGCAAGTTTTCCTCCCTAGTCTCACTTATTTATACTTACTAATTTTTAAGTGACATAACAAAAATAATCTTTAACATATGCCCTTGATAGTCTAATACCATTATATAAATATTATCCCACAGGTACTAAAATTAGGGTGGCAAAGATATTTATTCACAATAAATTTCTACTTTCACAGGAACATAACCCAAGACCTTTGAGTCTCTCCAAACTGAAAAATCAGTACACTATACAATTCACCCTAGAAAATGCAGTGATGGATGAGGACAACACTAAAGTCACAGTGCAGTGTGACCCATTAGATGACACATCTAATGATAGGTACTTTGAGGAAAGCAGAAATGATGATTTACACAAATCCATCTGACATTTGGAATTTTTTTTTTGTGAGTAAGCAAGTTTAGTTCTTCCAATAGAGGAGTTGTTAGTAACACTTTCGAAAAAATAGTAAAGTCTTATGAAATAACTCATTCATCGTTTTAAGAGAGGAGAAATATAGACCCTGAAAAAGAAAAAAACCTGAAAAATCACATTTTCTTAACACGAACCTCTTAAAGTTCCATCACCAAACTTTAAAATAGGGATAATGAGGGGCACATGGCTGGCTCAGTTGGTGAAGCACGTGACTCTTGATTTCAGGGTTGTGAACTCAAGCCCCATACTGAGAAGAAAGGTTACTTAAAAATAAAATCTTGAAAGAAATAGGGATAATAATAATAAAGGACCATCTATCAAGGAATGATTCCTGGGGATGAGATGGTCTGAGTAAGAACTATAAAAACCCAGGTTGGAAAGTACACTGTAAACTCTAGTCAGTGTGATTTCTTGGTCCCATCTCCTCCTACCTCTTCTAAAAACCTGCCCATTCAATTATTTCCTCTTAGTCCCAGTGACGTGATTTTTCCCTTAACCTCTACATGTCCAGCTTTCCAATCGTAAGGAAAAAATACAATTTCTTCAACTATGAAATTCACAGATATCATCCTCTTTCTGCCCTTGCTCTGCCAAGAGTTAATCTACACTCCCTATACTTTCACAGCTTAATTTCTCATCTCTTAATTTTTCATCAGTACCATTACAATGTGGTTAAGCCACCAATGGCTCCGGTATGACTAACTGAACTGACATTATGTAGTTCTAACCTGAATTTTCTGTGGTGTTTGATGGTGTTTACCATTCCTGTTTGATATCTTTCCCTTAGCATCTTTTATCCCATTGTCCTTTCTTGTGTTCCTGTTCATTCATGATATCTCCCCGCTTTCTACTGGTTTCTCTTTTAATTTCTCTCCTACCTTCATTGCTGCCCATCACAAGTTACTTAAACACTGCTATCCTATGTATAAGTTTTATTCAGGGCCATGTCCCCTTGTCACTCTATACTCTCTCCTGAGTGATATCAACCACTGCCCTGATTTTAACCACCACCTAAAAAGTGATTAGCAAATGTCTCTCTCTGGTACAAACCCACTCTTACACTGTGGTCTATATTCAGCTACTTATTAAACATTCCCCCCATATGTTCCACAGGCACAAGTCCAAAATGTCTTTAACTACTGAACCTGGAATCTCAGCAACCACATTCATTCCCTAATCCCTACTCTTCCTTTATACTCCTTCGTTAGTGACAACATCATCCCCCAAGTGAGAGTAAAGTTCAGTCCAATGGGAGCCATGATACTGTGCTAGGAGCATGGAATCCAAAACAACTAAGTCATGACCCCATTGTTTAAAGAAAAAATTCCATGAGAAATATGGTTCAAATAATAAAATCACATATTTTGTGTTTAATTCTATCAGAAAGGTTTACAAATTCTGAACCGTGTTTAAGTTCCTAACTCTCAAATAAAGTCAAAACTATAAATCCCTTGGGAAGAGAAACTAAATCTTGTTTTTTTATTCCAAGCACATAATTGGCACTCAGTTACTGATGAATGGATGGACACTACAAATGATAAAAATAAGCTTGTATTTCCATAAGACACTGAAGCAAAGTGTTTCTCTGTGCTTGCTTTAACTTTTAAGTAGAAAACTAGGTTCAACTAAGAAAATATGGACACAACACTTCTACATCCTCAGAATAATATATATTATAAGCAATATCCTAGCTTAGTAGGATGGGAGAGTGTTACACTAATTCTCTTTTGAGTGTCTAAGTCCTGTAAAAATGATCTGAGAATTTCTTTGTATTGCTACTTTAATTTTTACGTATTTCTATCATGTCCCAAATTAGTCTTATTGACAAATTTAATTAAAATGCTATTCATCATTCCTCTTTGATCTTTAGAGGCACTAAACAAAATTAGACCTAATAATGATCTCAGTCTCAACTGCCTAATGTCTATCTCCTCTAGATAACATCTCAACTATACGGGTCATGCAAACCAATGATGATTACTTTCTCATAACAAGATTATTATTAGAACCTTTCAAATCAAGTAGTATTCTTTCTTATTTTGACCTAAGCAAAAGGAAGGTAAAAAGAAAAACATTACATTTAGACACCCAAAAAAGAATTCAATATGCTTGAAATGCATATCACAAGGTTATTTGTACAACAGAAAGTGTCAAAACTATGCACATCAACTGCCAGTCTCCATACAGATGTCTCTGACATGGTAATAAAATGAGAAGCTATTTCATTTAATAATAATAAAAAAGGAACATCAGTTGGTGCCTATTACATGTAGCATCTAGCCCTGGTTGCCTAGCAACCAGTCCAGAGTGAACTCCACAGAGAAAGCCCTAAACGAATGTACAGTTTGTGCAAGTTTCAAGGACTTGAAGAGATATGTCAGTGGTTAACCTAAATTCTAGCTGACAATTACCATACTGAGGTGGAAGAAAAAGAACCCATTATTTTGCACAGAATCAAGCATTAACTAGACGTGAAATTCAGCTATGTAGGCTTCTATCTTCTGAATCAGGGCCTAT
Organism: Mustela erminea; assembly: GCF_009829155.1. Taxonomy (NCBI): domain Eukaryota; kingdom Metazoa; phylum Chordata; class Mammalia; order Carnivora; family Mustelidae; genus Mustela; species Mustela erminea. The sequence continues at coordinate 103,421,283 of NC_045617.1, read as the reverse complement.
ACCCCCCACCCCAAAAAAAGGCATATGACTTATAAATTACAAAAACATCATGCAGGAAAAAAAAATAACAAAATGTCACTGTTGTAACATGCACTCATTCATTTGAATACATAATGAATACCTAACATGTGCCAGATACTGTCCCAGCACTGGAAATACAAATATGAAAGCCACTTTACAAGCTAATAAGCAGCCCATATTATAATGGAGTCATCAGAAAGTAAACAAAGGATAACCACATTATGTGTTCTGTAATACACAAGTAGCCATGAGGGTATTGTGGAAACACATATAAAAAAACAACAGATTCAGGGGCGCCTGGGTGGCTCAGCAGGTTAAAGCCTCGGCCTTCGGCTCAGGTCATGATCTCAGAGTCCTGGGATCGAGTCCCGTATCAGGCTCTCTGTTCAGCAGGAACCCTGCTCCCCCCCACCCCTTGCCTCTCTGCCTACTTGTGATCTTTGTCCAATAAATAAATAAATAAGTGAATGAAAAAACCAATAAATAAATACATCAGATTCAGACTCAGGGGAAGTGGGCCCACTGCAAACTAAACAGTCAGGGAAAACTTACCAGAAGAAGTAATATGGGCTAAGTCTTAAGGGACAAGTAAAAGTTAGGCAAATTATAGAAATGGAGGAATGGGAGAACATTCCAGGCAGAAGAAAAAATATTTTCAAGGGCACAGATACCAACAACAGCAAGTTGTATTAGAAGAACTTTAAGGCAGGACACCTGGGTAGCTCAGTGGATTAAACCTCTGCCTTCAGCTCAGGTCCCGATCTCAGGGTCCTGGGATCGAGCCCCACATTGGGCTCTCTGCTCAGCAGGGAGCCTGCTTCCTCCTCTCTCTCTGCCTGCTGCTCTGCCTACTTGTGATTTCTCTCTCTGTGTGTCAAATAAATAAATAAAATCTTTAAAAAAAAAAAAAAAAAAGAGGGAGAAGAACTTCAAGGCATTTGGTTGCACTAGAAGTTGGGGGACAGTACTAAAAGAAGAGTCCAAAGAGACAGTACAACACCTTCCAGAAGGACTTCATAAGCCAGGCTAAGAAGTTCAGACTTCACCTGGAATGAAACTGGGAAGACAGAGAATGATTTTAAGCCAAGGGATAATAGAATCACTCTGGCAATAATGTGAAATATTTCCAGGAGTGCAAAGAAGCCAACAAGAAGAATACATAAGTTACAATAGCAATACAGATACTCAGGAGACAAAAGCAGCAGGAGAGGAGAGACTGGGAAAGTGACTTAAACATAACTCAGTAACAGTTCTCTAGGAAGCTTAAAAATCACATACAGTGTTTATGCTACTCAAGCCAATGAAATGTCAGTCTGGACCACTTTAACAACAAAACAATTATTCAGAGGTTAAGAACTGTCTGTCTGGGAAGGAAAAGTCACTATAGAGAAGTGGTAAGAGAGACAGAAAAAAAGAGGACAGGGAGAAGGGAGGAGGAAAAATATTTTCAATATTCCAATCCTGACAAATAAGCAACTTAGATTCCGAACAAATAAAAATTGAGGGGCGCTCGGGTGGCTCTGTCAGTTAAGGATCTGTCTTTGGCTCAGGTCATGATCCCAGGGTCCTACTGTGGAGCCCTGCTCTACGGGGAGACTGCTTCTGCTTCTGCTTCTCCCTCTGTCTGCCGCTCCTCCTGCTTGTGCTCTCTTTCCTTCTTTCTTGTCAAATAAATAAATAAAATCTTTAAAAAAAAAATTGAGAAAGAAATCTTGTAAAGCCATACTCTTGTGCCGTCTGATACAGTGACAGGATCCTAGTCTCCTTTCATTCTCAATGAATTTTGTCTGAGTTCTGTGCAAAGGTAAATCCCAAAGACATTAACATATACATTTATACATAACACAAATATGTCAAATATGACAACAGTTTAATTTCCCAATATGTACTACTTGGATTTACTAAAAGTATTTCATTTTTTTTTCCTTTACTTCTTAAGCTTTACTTTTGATTTGAACAATTTGCCTTTCATCCGTTAGAAGAAGCCAAAAGGGAAATAGGAGTAAAACCTTGAAAGAGAAGTAGGCTGTGAAAAGACAAACAGAGATCCGTAGGCTATGAAGAGACACACAGAGATCAGGATGGAATAAACCAGAGTGATTCAGGGTTGCTGACTGGATTCACAAAGGAAGAAAGGAGGAAGGAAAGGAGGAAGGGTAGAAGTGATGAAGTTCTAGAACCTAGGTGAGGTTCGGTGGGCTGAGGTCCGGAGCCGATGACCAAGAAAGAATTCTTGAGACATCTTTGGTGCAAAATGGTGGTTTATTAAAGCACAGGGACAGGACCCATGGGCAGAAAGAGCCGCTGCTCTGGGTTTTGAGGGATGGCAGGTTATATACCTTGTGGTTGCGGGGGGTGGTGAAGGGATGGGAGGTTTCAACGGAGTTTTCAAATGTTAAAGAGGGACTACAAGGTGCTGGGAGAAGGCCTTGCCCTTGTGGCTTGATAAATGTCATCTTAGGTCAGCCATTAACATCAAGATAGTTGGGAGATTCTTGGTGGGGTGTTATGATCCTGCTATCATTTACATTCCCTTCTACCTCAGCCTCCTCCAGTTTCATTTATGATGGGGAGGGAGACATTAGGGTTTGAGGAACTGAGAGTTATTTGCCTCTGGAAATGTGTGCTATTGATAAGGTAACCTCCCTGTTTGTAGATCTCTAGGACATCTGTAGAGCAAGAGAGATTCCTGTCCTGCAGGATTGTGATCTCTGCAAGTTAACTATTTATCGTTTTATGGCAGACAGGGATGCCTGAGAATGCCACACATATTACGGAGGGGAGCAGGTGGAGAGGGGGGTGCGAGGCGCCAGCTCTTGCTCTGTCTTCAGCCAGCCTCCTGCTCCCTCATCAGAAGGAGTCACATACAAAACTGATTTAGAACAGAAGTGGACTAAGCTACTAATCAATAGCTTATTGGCATTAAATTCAAGAACAAAACTCTCTCAAAAGAGGTTAATTAAAAAGAACTAGCAATTTTGGTAACCAGTGCAAGTACCAGGAAATTGGCCCTCAAACTTACTTTGTAATTCATGACATGGTTTGTTTCTACCCAATGGAAGGGAAGCATGTGCTATCAATATGGGAATTCAACAGAATCTAAAACAGCACAGTGACATACAGCCATATATTAAGAATTTTGTCCCTCTATATTTAGGTCTCTTGGACATACTAAAAAAAAATAAAAGAATAAAAAGAATCTATAAAGGAAAAAACTACTGGTGTCTGCCTACATAAAACCTGTAAATGTATGTTGGATAATGTAACATAATCAAAAACTTTCAGAAAAAATAATGTAGCAACAAATACAACTCTGAATTACTATCCTTTACATCTAAAGTATGTAATATCAAATGAAATCAGGAGATGCTATCAATAAATGAACAAATATACAAATAGTTAATCCCACTCCAAAATGAAAATGGATAATAAAATGTTCTGAAATCAGTCTTAAGAATAATCAATATGAAATGTATTTGATTGCAATGGTATCTCCATGATTAACTATTAAATTAGCAACCATTTTTAGCTGTCCTATATCTTGTTCAGGGTACAGTGACAATCTTGTGGGCAATTTTATATAATCTAAAACTATAAGTAGAATAAGGTGTTTGAAAAAGAAACACATATATCTTTAAATCTTTAAAATGGCTCATTTGCTTTGACAAAGTAATTGCCCCTCCGAAAATCTATGCTAAGAAAAATGATCAAAAATACAGATAAAGATTAACCTGTGACATTTTTCATACTAATGAAAAATTGGAAATGGTGTAAATGCCCCCAAAAGGAAATGAAAACATTACAATACAGCCAAACAAGAAAATACCACGCAGTTACTAAAAATAATGTTTTTGAAGAGATGCTAATAACAACAACAAAAAAAGTTCATTTTAAAATGAAAATCCAGAAACTTTTTTAAAAAGTGCGATTTCAACACTAGATTTTTAAAACAGCACAGATGGAAGAAATACTACTTCTGAGTAGTAATGATGGGTTTTTTCCTTTTCCTCCCCTTCCTGTACTTGTAAAGTTTGGTTTTTTTTTTTTTTTAATAATGAGAATATAATAATATTTTGTTAATTAGAAAACAAATCCCACCCATTTCATCTGTCCCCAATAACATGTGGGGGGTCCCAAAGGTATGCTCTGCATTTAAATAGCTCATTCCTTTGCGATCTTTCGGCAGTCACCTCTGTTCATTTTAATGTAAATTTACCAACTAGTTTTACACACTCTGATTGAATTAAAAAAGCCTTCCAACAGTACCCTGAAGTCAAGGGCAGCAAGTATATTAAGAACTTCAGCTTACATCACAGAATTAAAGCAAGGAAAAAACTGTTAAGTTTTTAGTAACGGAAGAGGTTTTAATCATTTAATGTACTTTACCCACTTTAATGCACTTAAAAATCGTAAGCATAACCAGGATGTGCCTTCATATTACCTGAGGTGGTTAAGTAGAGGCTGAAGTCTCTCATCCGACTGCACAGCAGGCAAGGACCTGGCTGTTAACTAAAAGCAGAGAATCGGGTTAGTAAAAACAGCAAAGACCAAATACTGAACATATCTGAACACTAAATGTAAAATGGGGACTGGGAGCTGAAAGAGATGGAGTACTTAAAATGTAAGTACATTCTTTTCTTGTTTAAATTGAAGAATTGTATAGAAAGCAGACTCGTTCTATGAGTAAAGCTAACTATATGGCCCTAAGTTTTGCAAGATATGCCACTGAGCTTAGAAGTAAAGAAAAAGGAGGTAAAGCAAAGAATAAGAGGAGGATATCCTGAGAATATCTTTTCACGAGTTCATGAGAAAACTTTATGACATAAAAACATTATCTTCATATATAAAAATGGAAAAACTCCTAAATTTATAGCAACCAACCTTACCACTGAATTCTGGAATGATGAAGAAACTGGGGAGAGAGACCTCCATTTATAGCTAAGCCACTGTGAAATTGGTTATATGCAGAATTGGTTACACACACACACACACACACACACACAACCATGCATTCCTTCATTTTGACATTACTCTAGGAAACCAAAAATATCTTTTAAATATACAAAAGCAACTAGAAGTATTTAATATTGACATATGACCCCAAACTGATCTAGAAGAGGGAACTTAAGAGTCAAAGCCTTGTTCTTAAATATTATATAGCTCAAGCTGACAGTGTATCATGAAAATGTGAGACTTTGCCTCACTTTATTGCAATAGTATTAGTGATATCTCTATGTATCTCTTACTTTTCTCTCTGTACTTAAGATAAAGCTCTCTTATCCTATAACAATTTAACCCCCCCAAATTAAAAACATTCATCCAAAGCAATCAGATAGCTTGAAGTAACCTTAATAAAACACCAAAACAAAAATAAAAGATTTCTTCTGGATTCAATTATGTCACAATAGTTCTTGAAATGTACCCATAAATTATTTGAAAACCTGCAAAAGAGAACCTTTCTTAAGGCAAACAACAAACTGAAAGACATCCTTTGGTTTTATAAAGGGTATCCTTTCTAACTATTTCATACATTAATTAAAATGTTCTGAAAACAAAAAAGACATTTAATTCATACCACCTAATTTTCAGTATTATGCAAGTAAAATGAAACTATCACTTTTAACACATCTAATATATACCAAATTTGGGGGGAGGAAATGTTGACCAAAATGCCATATATGAAGTCATTTTAATTAAATTATGTCTAAGTAATAATAATGGAGAGACATTCCCACTTTGGAGCTAAGGTTAACACAAGTCAACAGTTACTAACTAATTTTTTAAAAAGTGAGACAATTAGTCTGCTGAAATTTTAGCACAGCCAAAAGACTCTCAGTATCTAAGAAATGTCCAATCCAGTACTTCATGACATATAAAATGCTATTAAGGTTTTATAAACAAAACACTTTAAAACTTTAATATACCCTATATCTGCTAATGTCAAGTCCCTTAACAAAATGTCATTTAAGGGATGTCATGGCTCAAAAGTGAAGTTATGCTCTAAAAAGAAAATTTATCAAGATATTTCAAAAGTCAATTTTCTGAAAACGGAGCAACACAGATCACGCTTTTTCAGTTACTTCTGTCAATCTATATAGCATACTTTCTAATCAAACTTTCTTTTTCTAAATGAAGAAAAACAAACAAAAACACCTCAGTAACAGTAATATATTTCTAAATGTCTGTTCATTCCACACAGAAAATATTTCTCAACTCAATTCTACCTTTAAAGAAAAGATTTATAATAATTTATTTATTTGAGAGAGAACAAAAGGAGGGGAAGGGGCAGAGGGAGAGGGAAGGGGAAGCAGACTCCCGGCTGAGCATGGAGCCCAATGGAGGCTCCATCTCACAACACTGAGATCATGACCTGAGCTGAAACCAAGAGTGGGTGATCAACTGACTGAGCCACCCAGGTGCCCCAACTCAACCCTATCTTAATCTTAGCCTTCATTTCTTTTTTCTTAAACTATTAATACATCTCCACTCACGGCTGTTTCTGCCTCCCCTCTTGCCTCTTCCCTAAATTGTTCTCCACACCAAGGCCAGACTGAAATTTTCAAAATGAAAGTTAACCATCCCCCTAACTAAAATTATTTAATAATTCCCTTAGACTCTCAGGCTGAAGTCATTACATCTGCTCTTTCACTAAACTTTCTCCTAAAATATTCTTTTAGGCCCCGTTGCTGAAACACTGGGCATAGGTTGAGTGGGACTGACTACAGGCACACTGCAAACATAGTGCAAGTTCACTTCCAACTACCATAACTAAGCAAATACCACAAAACAAGTCAAATAAATTGTTTGGTTTCCTAGTGCACATGGAAATTACGTTTACACTCTACTCTAGTCAATTAAGTATGCAATGGCATTATGTTTAAAAAAATGTACATACTTAATTTAAAAATACTTTACTGCTAAAAAAAAATACTAACTATCCTGAGTTTTCAGTAAGTCATAATTTTGTCAATGGAGGGTCCTACCTCAGTGTTGATGGTGGCTGTCTGATCCAGAGCAGTATTAGGTGGTTGTGGCAATTTCTTATAATAAAACAAAACAGAAATGTGCCACATTGATTAACTCTTCCTTTCAGAAACTATTCCTCTGTACTATAAGATGCTGTTTGAAAAAACTGTACCCACAGTAGTTCTGTCAAAATGGGAGCCAAACTTCTCAAACCCTGCCACTGCTTCCTCAACTAAGTTTATGTCATGCTCTAAATCTTTTGCTGTCCTTTCAACAATCTTCCCATCATCTTTTTTTTTTTTTTTAAGGGATTTTATTTATCTGACAGAGAGAATGAGAGAGCACAAGGAGAGCAGACAGTCAGGGGGTGGGGGAGCAGACTCCCCTGCCGAGCAGGGAGCCTGATGTGGGGCTTGATCCCCAGACGCTGGGATCATGACCCGAGCTGAAGGCAGACGCCCAACCATCTGAGCCACCCAGGCATCCCTCTTCCCACCATCTTTACCAGGAGTACATTCCATCTCAAGAAATCACTTTCTACGTTCATTCATCAGAAGCAACTCCTCATTTGTTCAAGTTTTATCATGAGACTGTAGTGATTCAGTCACATCTTCAGGCTCCACTTCTAGTTCTAGTTCTCTTGCTGTTGCCACCACATCTACACTTACTTCTTCCATGAAGTCTTAAACCCCTTAAAGTCCTCCAAGTGGGCTAGAATCAGCTTCCCCCAAACCCCTATTAATGTTGATATTCTGACCTCTTCCCATGAATTACAAATGTTCTTAATGCCATTTGGAATGGTGAATCCTGTCCAGAAGGTTTTCAATTTACTTTCCCAGATCCATCAGAGGAATCACTATGTACAGCAGCACAACTTTACAAAATGTATTTCTTCTTTTTTTTTTTAATATTTTATTTATTTATTTGTCAGAGAGAGAGAGAGAGAGTGAGCACAGGCAGAGTCAGAGGGAGAAGCAGGCTCCCTGTGGAGCAAGGAGCCCGATGTGGGACTGGATCCCAGGACGCCGGGATCATGACCTGAGCCGAAGGCAGCTGCTTTACCAACTGAGCCAACCCAGGCGTCCCACAAAATGTATTTCTTAAGTAAGCCTTGAAAGTTTCAAGTTACTCCTTGATCCATGGACTGCAGGAGAGATATTGTTTTAGCAGGCATGAAAACATTAATCTTGTTGTACATCTCCATCCGAGCTCCTGGGTGTCTGGGAGCATTGTCAATGAGGAGCAATATTTTTGAAAGGCATCTTTTTTTCAGAGCACAAGGTCTCAACCATGGCTTAAAATACTCAGTAAACCATGCCACATACACATGTGCTGTCATCTGGGTTTTGTTGCTCCATTTATAAAGCACAAGCAGAGTAGATGTAGCATAATCCTGAAGGGCCCCAGGATTTTCAAAATGATAAACAACACTGGCTTCAACTTCAAGCCACCAGCTTCATTAGCCCCTAACAAGAGAGTCAGCCTGTCCTTGGAAGCTTTGAAGCCTAGCACTGACTTCTCCTCTTTAGCTATGAATATCCTATAATGGCACCTTCTTCGCTACAAGGCTGTTTCATCCACGCTGAAAATCTGATGTTTAGTGCAACACCTTCAGGAATTCTCTCAGCTAGAGCCTCTGGGTAACCTGCTGCAGCTTCTCCATCGGCACCTGCTGCTTCACCTTGTACTTTCATGTTATGGAGATGGCTTCTTTCCTTACACCTCACAAACCAACCTCTGCCAGCTTCAAACTGTTCTCTAGCTTCCACACCTGTCTCAGCCTTCAGAGAACTGAAGAGTTAGAGCTTTGTTCTGGATTAGCTTTGGCTTCAAGGAATGTTATGGCTGATTTGATCTTCTATCCAGATCATGAAAACTTTCTCCATACAGCATTAAGGCTTTCCTATCATTCACGTGCTCACTGGAGTAGCACCTTAATTTCCTTCAAGAACTTTTCCTTTGTCTTCACAAGCTGGTCGTCTGGCACAAGAGGCCTAGCTCTAGGCCCACCTTGGATTTTAACACGCTTCCCTCACAAAGCTTCATCATTTCTTTAAAGTGAGAGACAAGTGAGTATTCCTTTCATCTGAGCACTTAGAGACCACTGTAGAATTAATAATTGGCCTCACTTTAGGATTGTTGGGTCTTGGGAAACAGGGAGGCCCAAGGGGAGAAAACATGGGGGAATGACTGGTTGGTCAAACAGTTGGTCAAACGCAGAAAACATTTATCAATGAAGTTTGCTGTCTTCCATGGGCACAGTTTGTGGTGCCGCAAAACAATTACAATAGTAAAATCAAAATCAATGATCACAGGTCACTATAATAAATGTAATAATAGTGAAAATTTTTGAAATATTATGTGAATTAACAAAAGGTGACAGAGAAACAAAGTGAACTAATGTTACTGGGAAAAAATGGTACCAATAGATGCTGGATACAGGGTTTCTACAAACCTTCAATTTGTTTTTATTTTTAAAAAAAACCACCACAGTATCTGCAAAGCACAATAAAACAAGATATGCCTGTGTCCAGCTTCTGCCAACTCCACACGACATAACAGAAGCATATCAGGTAGAAATTTGTGATAGCTCCAGTTTCTGGAACACATATGTTCAATGATTTGATTCCTGCCTCACCCCTTCCCATTCCCTATAATTTATTTTCACTTCTTAATCACTGATGAGAAAAATTCCTCAATTGGTCAATGCCTAGGTAAAATTACTTTGAGGAAGATTTTGAGTTTTCCAAAGGTTTTGCTTTCAACTTTTAAGACAATTAGCTTTTCAAAAAGAACATGTATCTCTTCATGGTAAGTAGATGAGATTATAAAGCTATTCTAAAGCTCTTTAAAGCCATCTGCTGACCTTTTGCTAAAAGAACATAAACCTCATTTTAGGGACTGCTGGCTCTGTCATTTCTTCTGAAATTCCTGTCTGAGCCAAGTAGCTACTACTACACTTACCGGACCATGAGAGGCCTGCATCCCTACCACTGGCAGGACAGGTATTTAATAAATATTAATGTGTGACAAACCCCAAAACTTGCAAGTGTGTAATACCACTAGTTGATGAAAATAAAAGTATATATCTAGATTTCATAATTAAAGCTTTTCAAACTCATACTTGGAGCAAAACTAAATCTAAATCAAAACTAAATCACAACTGTCAGCCTTACAAAAAAGCAATACACTATCATAACAGGATTTTCAGCATTAAAAAAACTCTCCTCTATAACATGAAATGAGTAACTGTCTAGTTTAAATGTGTTTTGCTTGTTGTTTTTAATAAAAAATACAGCAGCATCCTTGACACGTAAGAATGAAAGGGAAAGAAGATCTATCACAGTTTCTATCATGAAGCCTAAATGGGTTGCTTGAGTTAGAGCTGTTTCATGGGAACCATAATAAAAGTTGGCATAACATACAGTTTATTTCTTATTATTGTTGAGAGGTTGGGGGTGAGCTTTTAGGACGTCCTTTCATTATTAAGAATATATCTAGCAAAATGAATTAACTAATGCAAGGTTTGTGTGGTTTTTTAGACAAGTATAACATAATAGAGTCTTAAATAAATCTCATTTTAATGATCAGTATCATTGAGTATATCTTGCATTTTGCCCTATTTTTAACTACAAAAAAAATGATAAGGCACTTTGCCATCTAATAATTCTCCTTCTAATGCCAATAAATATAGCATAAATTCAAAGGTACAAAACACAAGAGAAAGTCTGGCAGTATGTGGTCCTACCCTGACACTCTCCTCCTGAGGAGACGAGGTTCTTCAGACCACAAGCAGCTGGCTACTGCCCACACACAGAGCCTGTGCTAGCACCTGAGATGAGGACCCACACAATATACTGCCACATTACAATTCAAAGCAAACCATACTTTGTGTGTAAACCAGTCAGAGACCTTTGCCTGATCCCAGTGTGAGTCTGTCTCCTCTAATTTCCTTCACTTTTCAGAACAGGACAGTGCTCTTCAAGATGCACAAACCTGTGGACTTTGAGTCTTGAAGACTCCCAAATTTTGCATTCAAGTTTCCTTCATATCATCTGCAATTTGGCTCAAATGTAACATCCTCCCAGAGGCCTTCCCTAATCACTCTTGGTAAAGCAGTACCCTCTCTGCAGGTATTCTGTTAGGCAACTCACAACAGTCATCACTATGTGAAATTACCTTATTACTTTGCTTACGTGTGTCTGTCTTCCTCTCCCCAAAGAACAGAAACTCTCAGGGCACAAACCTTTCTCTCTTGACCATTTTTCCACCCCTTGCTTAAAACTCTATATGGTGTGGCACACCGAAGGCACCCCATAAATACTGTGGAGAGTAGATGAAAGGTTCACCTAACTCCAAAGTTTCCAACAGAAGCATGGGTTCAGAAAAGTCTGCCCTAGACACTGACCCTTTTGGGCCCGTGTTTCTAAATTTTTCATAAGTAATTATGACCTATTAACTAAAGGGGCCACACGCATTTCTCTTTTCATTTCTAGCTGACTGGCATATCTTAAGTTCTCCCTTTAAAGGAGGAGCACTGTTCTACCATTCAATGAGATTGAAACTACAGCTCCCTGGTTGAAAGGCAGCAAGCAGCCCAAAAACACCAGTCCAAAACTCAAGTTATGGATATACTATCACAGACATTACCAAAAGAGTAATCATGACACAGTTCCTTCCTTCTAATCTATGTCTTTCTGCATGGAGTTTTTTGTTTGGTTTGGTGATTAAATGATAGTTACAAATAAAGCAAAAGTATGAACTAAAATCTATTTTTCCAACATTAGTTAAAGTTTAAAACATGCATCAAAGTTCAAAGTCTTCTACAGTGAACTCCCATTTAAAAAAAAAACAAAAAAAAAAAACCTTAAACTGGGAGGGCCTGGGTGGCTTAGTGGGTTAAAACCTCTGCCTTTGGATCAGGTCATGATCCCAGGTTCCTGGGATCGAGACCCGCATCAGGCTCTCTGCTTGGCAGGGAGCCTGCTTCCTTCCTCTCTCTCTGCCTGCCTCTCTGCCTACTTGTGATCTCTGTCTGTCAAATAAATAAATAAAATTTAAAAAAAAAAAAACTTAAACTGATAAGACTGCAACTGCTTCAAAACTTTACAGAAAACAAGCAAGGAATAGTGTACATAGGATTCTATTCAAATAAGGCTCACTTAGATGTAAAAAAATATCCTTTGCCATTTATGTATTACTACTAAAATGAAAGTGCTATGTTACACAGTTTTCAAGATATTGTTAAATGTAGATAAGTTACTTTGAAAAGGAGTCTCAAAACATTCCCAGCTCAAAAGCACATGAAGTTGCAAAAAAATTTTAAATTCAAATAGCAATTAGAGGACTATCTACTCAAGTATGGAAAACCTAGATATATAAAGCATGCTTGGTTCTCTTTTCAAGAGTAAGGCAAATACAAAAAATATTTTCTTCTTAGACTTTCCACTCAAATTAGATCAGCCTGGAAAGAGTAATTTTTAGAATTATGATCCTGGAGGTAAGCACATGGACATTTGTTTTATTCTGCATACCTCTGTGTTTGAAACAGTTCAAGAGAGGAAAGGAAGGGAGCTGACTGATCTTCCAGCGGTGTGAGGAATGGTTTGGAGGTGGAGGATCCAGGGATCTAAGATGAAGAATCAAATTATGGTAGAAACAGTGGCAATAAAAAGGAAGACATGAATGTGAGAGACATGAAGGAGGTATATTCTACACGATTTTATACCTAAAACAGGAGAAGGTATAGAAGACATCCCGGTAGGGGGATTGTACTATTAACTGCAACAGAGTGGCCACAGGAAGAGGAAGCTGGGGAGAGGAAAGGAGACCACGTATTTTGGCATGCTGAATTTGAGGTGCTTCTGAATCCCCAAGAGCAACTGAGCATATGGATCTAGGCACTGGAGAGGATATGGTGCTAAAGATAGAAATTTAGGTGTTATCAGCAAATAAGCCACAAGTAAAACCATGGGCTGGCAAAAAAGGCCAGGGATTATGCATAAAGCAGAGATTCCCAACTGTCATACACTAGTAAGTTATTGGAGTACAGTGTTGAGGGTTCATTCCAAGCTGCACCCAGGAAAGAGAATAGGACTGACTGCCAACATCTGCTCCAGATACGGAATGGGAGATTAGAGGTATCTGCCTGGTATGTGCTATCTTTAGCAGGAGAAATAAGAAAAGTAAGGGATTTTGCCAATAGACTTAAAAGTTTGAAACACTGATTCTAAGCAATTACAGATTTATGAGGGAGGGACGTGAGGGGAAAGAGAGAGACAATATATCCAACAGCTCCTTTAACTCTTTCATTAAACATCTGGAATAAATGAATTACAATTTCTAAAAGAAAATGTTCCATAAGGAAAGCACTCTGCCTCCTGGTGTGAAGCTGACTGTTGCTCTTAACACCCTAAAAGAGACCACTGTCATCCTGTCACTAGTTTGAAGCAGAATTTTTAAAGGGGACCATAGAAAAGGGGAAAAATTTCATGATTTTCTCCTCCAAATAAAGGGCATGAAGGGAGGGAACAAGAAGACAGACGCAGGTGAACTACATAAGTAAATACGGTAAATGGTTCTTCAAGAGTCAAGAGACGTTTGGAAAACAAAGGTGACTCAATCAGTTGAAAATGAAGAACAAGAAGGTGGCTTCATTTTAAAAATAATAAATCCCTTCTTTCTGAACTACTCACCCAACACTGGCTAAATTAAAACACATAAAAATGACAAGAAAACAATGCTCACTTGGAAAATATTGCCCAATTTTGTTCTCTGGCGTTTTTACCCTCTACCACTCATTTCAGCTTCCTTACAAAACTCAAGAGGAATGACAATATGCACTAATATCAAAGTTGCACCTTAAAAGAATTCCAAGATGGGTAATCAGCACATTAAACCTTTCCTTCATATAATCTTGTTCTACTCAAAGAGGCAGACTAGTCGTACTCTCTTGCAGTGACAGTCAGGTACACGTACAAGTGGCAAAGAGACCAAATTTAGGTGTTCTTTGCTCTGGTTTGGTTTTTTATTTTTTATTTTTTTAAAATACACTTTATTTCTTAGGGCAGTTTTAGGTTCACAGCGAAACTGTTAAGAAGGTACAGAGATTTCCTATATACTCACATGTATAGCCTCCCACATTGCCAGGCTCCCCCATGAAAGTGGTACAGTTACAACTGACCAGTCTGCACTAACACCTCATTATTGCCCAAAGTCCATAGTTTACATCGTTCATTTTTGCTGTTTGCCATTCTATGGGTTTGGAAAAGGTATAATACATGTATCTATCACTGTAGTATCATACAGAAGAGTTTTCCTGCGCCCAAAAATCCTCTGTGCTCCTCCCATTCATCCCTTCTTTCCCTCTTTCCCCAGTTTCTGACAAGCATTGATCTTTCTACTCTATTGTCTCCACAGTTTTGCCTTTGCTGGAACATTACAGGGGCCAAAGACAGGTCTTCCCAAGATGGGTCACTTGGACATGAACATTATTTTGTGTCAACAATGATCAAAACCCAGTAGATTCAGGAAAAGCTATTTACTTCCCCTTCAACTGTCTGCGTGTACTAGAAAGAGAGCTACTAACAGAGATTCCTCTTTACCCAAGAAACTAACAGGGAAACTTTTGTTTTCTCACCTTTCTGCCAATGGTTTTCTCCCCTTTGTATTCTCAGACCATAACCATCTCCTTAGCTCAAATAAGCAGTATGTTGCCACACTGTCTTTGGAATTTCCATGTACGTGTGATTCCCCACACATATGCTATTAACTTGGATTTTCTCCTGTTTACCTGTCTCATGTCAGAAGCACCCAAAGAGAAAGGAAATTCTTCCTCCCTAACAGTATCACAGAGTTGGAATTATATAGTACATATAGCCTTTTCAAATTGGCTTCTTTCACTCAGCAATATGTATTTAAGGTTTCTCCATGTTTTTTCAGGATTTGATAGAGCATTCTTTTTAGCATCCCATCAACTGGATGTACCCCAGTTTATTTATCCATTCACCACCCAAACGACATCTAGGTTGCTTCCAACTTTCAGCAATTAAGAATAAAGCTGCTGGGGCGCCTGGGTGGCTCAGTGGGTTAAAGCCTCTGCCTTCAGCTGAGGTCATGATCCCAGGGTCTTGGGATCGAGCCCCGCATCAGGCTCTCTGCTCCGCGGGGAACCTGCTTCCTCCTCTCTCTGCCTGCCTCTCTGCCTACTTGTGATCTCTCTCTGTCAAATAAATAAATAAAATCTTTAAAAAAAAAAAAAAGAATAAAGCTGCTATGAGCAGCCACATGCAGGTTTTCGTGTGGGACACAAGTTTCAAATAGGTGTTTTTTAAAATTAAGAACAAGTGGGAAAGCTTTTCAAAATGTCTTTACAAAGGTATTTACAAAATGTCTTTACAATCTCATTTCATAAAAGATTTGAGATGGCTCCTACTGCACCTTACTTCACGCAAGAGTACCAACTCAAACTCCAGAATACTAACACTTTTCTACTAAGTTGAAGACGCATATATTATGCTTGTGCATATGTTCTAAGAGACAAAATTTATACACTGAGAAAATGATTTTTGATATCAAAAGGTAACAATTTCTTTAAAGAGAGACCTTGCAGTAACAAAAAGATACAGCTCTAGAGAGAACAGGTTGTCCAACAGAACTATCACTTTTATTACTGGGACACCAAGGCAGATGTCAAGTAAAATTAACTTTTACAAGCAGCTGCTATTTTAACTTCCTTGATTTTAACAATGGAAAATCCTGTGTCTTTTGAACTTCATTTTCTTATAATAGCAAGAGATCCCAATTACAAAGCCCAAATTGTGAGAGTCCACATGATATTCCCCCTTGCTCCAGGAGCCAAATTTGTTTCCCAGTTTCATGTCCCCCTTGGCTGCCGGAGATGCTATTCGCCACTAGTCCTAACACTTCCGTGCCCACAGCATTTCCCGGTTTCCACTGGGCTCATACACGCATTATCTCACTTGATCTTCACAACAGAGTTGGTTTCATCAGTACAACGCTTCAGTACATGAAAATTTCTCTATCACCTAGCCTCAAACATGATTTTCAATATGTAGGCTTTAAAACCCAACCAACAACCTTGTCAAGCAAAACGCATAGATTTCATTTGAGCTCTAAACATGCCCAAGTAGTTTAATTTCCAAAGAATATTAAACAGTGCAGAGTTAACAAGATATTTCCAGTTCAGGGGTCTGGATGATATGAAGAACTGAGAGAGTAAACCTGGGAATAGCGCAAGCAGACATCCCAGTGCTGATTTTTGATCATGAAACCTATGGAGTGAAAAGAAGCTTGTTATGCAGAGGCTAACCTAAGCACCTTACTGATGCTCTACATCATTTGGAAATGTAAAACAATTGCTTGAGCAAGGGGGGGAAAAGGTATTAAGAGATACGTAGTGATAAATGTACATGGATCATTGGATTTTTTTCCATAAAGTAAAACACCCATAAAATCATTTTACTTCTAGAATATTCCAATAATTTTGAGTCAAAATTCTTAAGCTACTAGAGCCAGCAGTTTCACAATTAGACTTCTCATAAGCAAAACAAAGATCTGGCAAGTGGAATTCAACACATTTTGTCTTTCATGGTGGCATCCAGAGATAATGAATTATCAAACTTTTGTCTTCTTAAAGGACTGCTCTTGTGGAGTAGGAATAAGAGCAGGGCAGCAGCAATACACATTCCTCGTGTTTTTACTACATGCTGGGCATTTTACTGGGAGTTCAATATAGACTCTAATCCTCACAATATTCCTAAAAGTATTATTATCCCCAGGGTACCCCAGGGCTTCACAAACTGTCCTGCCAAAAATACCCGGAACATCCAAGCAGAGGGAACAGTTAACCTTTATGCCCTTAAGTGCCAACTTTTATTTAGCCTCATGTATTTATCTTAGCCAGAATCTGCATTTGATTCTAGAACCTGTCCTTCTTGGTTTTACTATAAAGATGTTCATTATACCATTGAGTAAAACAGTGCCACTGCTGTCCTACATATACTTTATACATTCCCTAGTATAGCTAGTTCTAAATATTTGGCCATCCTATAGTTTTAAAATACATGCAACCACATTTGTACTCCTTACAGCCTCCCGGAAAGAAATCTCCAGTGCTACATCTGGGATTGGGGAGTTGGCCGAGATGATTCTGGACCTTGCTAGATTTCACTGGCAATTTCCTATGTCATTTTGTATAACTACCACAATTACACAGAGACAGAACTGACATTTGTTTAGCCATAAATCTTTATATGCAAAGACTCTAAAAATCATTTAAATTCCATTAAATGAACGAGTTCCCATTTATTTAATAAATCTGTGAGGCAGTAACTGAAGTTCTAAAAGTTCCATACTTGTTATCATAGTTTCATTCATCATTTTTGTCTCCCGAAACATCTATACCATATTTACCTAAATTTACATTTGTCAATTTCCTATTTAATGCAAAAAATAAGCTTATCTGGGTTTTCCAGAACCAAACTGTTCCTTTTCCGTTTGTTATTTGTAACCATGAATCTTGGGCAAAATATTATGTGGAAATTTTTCATAAAGCTTCTTAAATATGCACATAAATTCAACTATGTGTGCTGAAATTGCCAATAGTATCTATAGGCTTCTAGTAAATGTTTAAAAGACTGCCCAGACAGAATAGTGGCTTTCATAGTGCACGTTATTCATCTTCTTCAAGTAGTACATTCTGGGCCTGGGTGGCCCAGTCAGTTAAGTGTCTGCCTTTGGCTCAGGTCATGATCCCAGGATACTTGGATCTGGTCCCACATCAGGCTCCTTGCTTAGTAGAGAGCCTGCTTCTCCCTCTGCCTGCCACTCCCCCTGCTTGTGCTTTCTCTCTAATAAATACATAAATAAAATCTTAAAAAAAAAATACTTTTAAGTAGTATGTTCCATGATTCTTTAACTGCCTGCTGAGTCTATTTCCTGGTATAAATGTCAGACATAAGCTACACATTACATTGGCAATCTTATCTCCATTCTAAATATTACTAAACAATATACCACTTCTAATGTTGGAAACTTTGAATTAAACATAATTTATTCTGTATTACATTTACATATTAAATTTATTAAGTCATCTAAAATTAATATCAAAAGATCCATAATTATATTTATTACCAAAGTGAAGACACACACAGAAGATATGTATGTGTAAGTTCATATTTTCTTTTTCCTATAAGAATGCTTTTTCCCTTCACATGGACTTTTATTAACACTTAGAAGTAGAGAGAGAGCAATAGGGAGTGGAATGAAGGGGGTGGGTAAGATTTTTATTAAAGCATTGGTTACAGTGATCTGTTGTATCACAAGACAGAGTCCTTGGGAATATGCTTGAAGAATTGGAGGGCCTCAGGTCATTAAAAACAACTAATCAACAACAAGGATACATAAGACTTCATTTCTTTCCAGAGCTGAACTTCAAGCCACTGATCCAAATGTATAGTTCAAGGATGAAGCCACAGATGGCTAACAACATACCTCTAATGTTTATGTTAACAGATGCTGCAGAAAGTATTCATTTGCTTAGTAGTTCTGCTACTTTTCCTTTCCTCTATGACTTAATTTTCACTGCTGTCTTAGAACACCTTGATTTCTTCCTTGATGGAGACTGCCTTTGTAGATACAGAAAGTGTTTTTAGTTATGTGTAGAACAGCCCAGTGTGCCTTCACATCTCCCTCATAGTTTATTTCTCTAACCTGAAATGAGATATTGCACTATTTTCAAATTCATTCAATTTAGTTGAAATTTAAGCGATTTTCTACATTCATTAAGTAGTCCTAGTTTTCCTTCAAAAATAAAACTATTATGTAATTTTGTTCCTTTAATAATTTTTATATTTAAGCACTGTGAAAGGAGCATCTTAAAACACCTGACCAGCTTTCAATTACACAAAATTAGAGTCTTGTGATTAATTACAGAACTTCTGATTATATTTAAAACAAATCAGAAGAGGAAACATAAATAATTTCCATTACTAGAACATAAACATCAGTAACAACCTCTTATTATGAAATGGAAATAGAAAAGCACAATGTCTTTATGGTGGTAAGGACATTTAAACAATGACAACTGGACTTTTTGCCTCAGGATTCTATCAGATAAGATGCATTTCCAAAAATGATTTTTAATTCATCATAAATTTAGAGACAAAGCTCATTAATATGGCTGGGGAAGTAAGAAGGAATATGAAAATAAATGCATTTTGGAATGTTTCAAAAACAGAGCAGGGTACCCCAAATCCTAATCTTTTCTTTCTTTCATTTTTTTTTTCCAAACTTAGGAATCATCACAAGTAACAACCTGGATCACTAATGTCTTCTCATTTCTCATTTCAAATAACATACAATTCCCTTAAGAACACAGGCCCAAGGGCGCCTGGGTGGCTCAGTGGATTGGGCCGCTGCCTTCGGCTCAGGTCATGATCCCAGAGTCCTGGGATCGAGTCCCGCGTCGGGCTCTCTGCTCAACAGGGAGCCTGCTTCCCCTCTCTCTCTCTGCCTGCTTGTGATTTCTCTCTCTGTCAAATAAATTAAAAAAAAAAAAAAAAAAGAACACAGGCCCAAGCCCCTGGATTTATTATTATAAAAGAATAAATCATTTCATTGTTCATCTAAATCACCTAGTGAATTAAATCTGCATGCAAAATTCCATTTTTCTAAGAAAAACAGATACTTTTCTTATTCTTTATTTCCTTTCAGGTTATAACCACTTCTATTATTTTTAAGGTTGGAGATAATTACTAAATTCTGAAGTAAAGAAGAGATACTGGTCTGAAAACTGAACCCTGCTTTCTTAGCTACAGAAGGTTTTTTGTTGTTTTTCTTTTTTAAATAATATGGCTATTAGAACAATTGCCTATCATTCTGACTGCCCAAAATTATGAGCTGCCATTTTAGTGATGGAAAGGAGCTAGCTAATATTTTCCTGCAAGCCATCAAGGGTGTGCATTCTAGACTACCGTAACTTATTATTAAGTGCACCTTCCCCATCTGACTCAAAGCATCAAGGTATGAAATCAAGAGAGGGGGTAAAGTAAGCATGTTTAAAGATACAATTCCTAAGAATACTCATTTTAGTATATTATATTTATAAAACATTCTTTGATATCAGAACAGCTAGTTGAGACTTTTAAAAGACCTTGACATACATTTGACTGATTGCTTTCCAATGACATTATTTCATATTTTCTGGCACAATCAGGCTGATAGTGTTTGATGGATAACCAGACAAGCAAAGGACAAGTCTGAGCAACAGCCATCCTTTATCCCTGGCATCTGCATGTTTTATTACATATCTTAGGAAAAGAGAAAGGGAACAAAAACCCATAGGCAGTGTTAGTTCCAAAAGATCTTACTATACACAGGAAGGCCCAATTCAGCATTATTTTGAAGTAGCCCATTTTGACATAAAAATGCATTTTGTTGAAACTAAAGAATCAGCAACAGTTATAAAATTGGGAGAGGGAGAGATCTGCATCTAACACTTCTTACTGTTTACTTTCCTAATAGAATACTTTAAACAAAGGGCCACAGCAAACCAAAATCCAAAGCCTGGTTTTCCTGTTCTGCTCTCTGTGCTGGACTTACGTTGCCCCCCCACCCCAGCTTGTTCATGTTAATCCAATGTAAAGGAACGCCAGTGTGAACGAAAATCAGTCCGACCAAGATGTTTCAACAGTGCTGCCATGTGAACTAGCAGACACCTGACAGAATTTTAAAGGCAACTACTGAAAAACACATCTATTTGTCCTAAATTTCCACTGAGTTTTTTTTTTTTTAAAGGGACATGAACATTATCTTAAAGTACTCAGCAGACTTTTTTCATTAGAGACACACAGTAAAAGTAGGAAGAACTAAAGACTTCAGACACCTGGACAATTGCAACAGCATCCTATGACTTTTCACCAAAGTTCTAGCTGGAAGTCAAAGAAGGAATTTTGGTCCCTGTGCCAGGAAGAACAGAAATACCCTTCATTAATATGAGCAGGAGCAAATCTGGAAGGAAAAATCAGAGGCTCAGTTTTGTCCATGGTAAGCTTAAGGTGCCTGTTAGACAACCAGATAGAATTATCTGAACTTAAGATTTAAACTGTAAAACCAGTCAGTCAGATTCAGAATATTCTATAGATATGATATAGGTGTTTAAACATAATTTCTACCTTGAAAACTACAACAATCAAATAATGTCTTCCAGTGTGAAAGCTCATTTTTTATGGCTAGCTACAATTAACAGATATAAATATATCACTTGCTACAAGAGCATTCAGTTATAATATCCTTTACTACAACTGAGGTCTTATAAAAAGCTCTTAAGCCACCCAACAATTAGAACACTGAACCAAACTAGCTACATATGGTATTGAATTCTTGAAATGTGGTTAAATTGAGATGCGCTGTAAAACACACACCAAATTTCAAAGACCTAATATGGAGAAGAGAATGTATACCTTGTTAAAAAGTATGTATATATTTTTTAAAGATCTTATTTATTTATTTGAGAGAGGGCAAGAGACCACATGCACCAGGGGGGAGAGAGAGAGAAGCAGACTCCCTGCTGAGCAGGGAGCCAGACACAGGACTTGATCCCAGGACCCCGGAATCATGACCTCAGCCAAAGGCAGATACTTAACCATCTGAGCCACCCATGTGCCCCAAAACGTATGTACACTAATTACATATTGATGTAATATTTTGTATATATTGGTTAAATATAATACAGTGTAATTACTTTCATCCTTTTAAAACATTTTTATGTAGATACTAGAAATTTTAAAATTACATATGTGGTTCACATTATATTTCCATTGGACAGAGAATTTCTGAGCCAAAGATGAATATGACTTCTTTCTGGTACACAAACAGTAATAACAGGTAATTTAAATAATTGAAATCTAAGAGTACAAAGAAGAGCAACTGAAAATCAGCTGTGTCATATTCAATTACTAGAAATAGAAAATCATCTATTTTCTATCTCTGGCTGCAAAAATTCATTTCTAAAAGGCAGAAGCCCCAATATGAGATCAAATTAAACTATCCCCCCAAAACAGAGAGAGATATGGCTTTAATGAAAATGACAGCAACTTTCCCCAAATATTTATACAAAATCATAAAATTATGTATTGTGACCAGACACCCTATTTTTTTCAAAAAGTAAGGTTATAAAGAAACTACGTCCCTTATTACATTGAGAAATACTTTATCAAATGAAATAAGTAAATGAATTTACTTTCCTAGTTCTGAATTATATATTACACAGATGATTTTCCTAACCTCAGATATGCAGAGTAACAGAGACCCTCACAGCTGAAAAGGTAACTCAGTCTGATTCATGTTAATGTGTGTATATTCTATTCTTTTGCTCCAAAAGTTTTTAGATTTCTTTGGCTACAATATTCTTAAATTTCAACAATCGAGATGTGCTGCATTGTTTTTTTCTTTAGGTTTTTCTTACTTTCCTTGGTTTTCTATTAGCCCTTTCAATCTGAAGTCTTTGTTCTTTCTCAATTTGAGTAATTTATCATCATTATTTCTTTGAATATTTTTCTCTCCTCCAATTTCTTTTCTCCTTCGTGAAAACCCT
The DNA here is from genome assembly GCF_009829155.1 of Mustela erminea. Taxonomy (NCBI): domain Eukaryota; kingdom Metazoa; phylum Chordata; class Mammalia; order Carnivora; family Mustelidae; genus Mustela; species Mustela erminea. The sequence continues at coordinate 103,398,680 of NC_045617.1, read as the reverse complement.
ATATTTGAATGCTGGCACTACTATGTCTCTCCTCCATATTTTGTACCCTTCTCAATATTTTCCATCTCTACTTTTCCTTTACCTACAGAGGATATCCTCAACATGATGTTTAAGTTCATCAATGCATCTGTCATCTGTATTCATGCTCTTTATCTGATTTATTAAGTTCTTTACTTCAGATACTATATTTGCTATATCTAATATTTCCACTTTGTTCTTTTTAGAACTTCTAGTTCCTTCTTAATACTACTACTACCCTCTTTTATTGCTGAGTATATTTATCATATTTATTTTAAATTACCCCTCTTTTCTAATGATTCTGCTTCATGAAGTGTACAGTTTATCTTTTTTGTGTTTTCAGCAGTGGCTATACTCTTCATATGTCTAATTATTTGGCCTATGAGGGCATATTCACCCAAACATAAGAGTTAGGAGATCTAGAAACATGTGCGAAGAAAGGCCAAAACCCAAGTCCTACTATTATCCCTCCTGGTGTATTTGAAAAAGATGAAGATGAGCCACGGGAACCAAATAACCACTCTTGACCACTTACATCTCTGCCTACTGCAAGGCAATTTCTTTGGAAGGGATTAGCCTTTAACCTCTTAAAAGCACCAGCACCGGGAAAAGGCAGTCTCCATAGGATATAATCTGCAAGCCCTAGGAGGACTGAGGGCTCTGGGTTTACCGGTGAGCTTGTTCCTGTTTTCATCAGCTCCTCACCCCAGCAGGGCTTTGTCCTGCCCTGACAGAATCCTACTGATAATCAATTTCTGTAGCAGAGGGGCAGGCAATTATCATGTCAAGAAAACTGGAGAAAGTCAACTCAAAAACAAAACTTAAAAGGCAAAAACCTTAAAACAATGTATTTTCTCTTGATTCCTCAAGCCACCCTGTGTCCCAAGCTAACCACCTACCAATGTACACCAATTTACAATGGCCTCAATCACGCCTGAAGATTTTCTTACTGATTTGAGTTCTTTCCTCAGATCTGTGCTTTCCTCTAATGTATGCCCTTTCTCCATGGTTAGCTTTAGGGAAAAGAGCCAACCGCCCATTTAACTCTATCTTGACAGAATCCCAAATAATTCAGCAAAAGAATAAGCTACAGTTTAGTAAACTGGTAAAATATGAGAAAATAGATTACCTATAAATAACTGCTTATTAGTTAATTGATAACAGTGAGTATCAACAACCCAACACTTTTTTTTTTCCTGAGTCACAGTTTTAAAACACCATACACAGACTTAAAAATACAAACAAACTTCAAATCCAATTGTTGGACTAACACCAACAATTAAGAATAATTCTTGGGGCACTGGGGTGGCTCAGTCGGTTAAGCACCCAACTCTTGGTTTCAGCTCAGATTGTGATCTCAGGGTCATGAGATAAAGCCCCACGTCATGTCGGGCTCCTCAACCAGCAGGGAGTCTGCTTCTCCCCTTCTCCCCCTTCCTCTGCCCGTCCCCACAGTGTGCACGTGAGCTCACTCTCTCTCTCTCTCAATAAATAAATCTTTAAAAAAAAAGAAGAAGAAGAATTCTTAAACAGAGTGGAACTCCAATGCAGTGTTCATGGTACAACATAAGTATTGTTAGGAAAACAGTCACTTGCATCTTGTAGTCCCAGAAGAATGTGTCTTGGGCTCAGAACTCTTCCTTACAAAGAGATGAAGAGCTCTCACAGCCTGTGCTAGGCATATTTCTCAGTTTGGGACTATCTTTCCCTGTTCTGGGTCTGATGTGTACTTCTTTGTTCTGCTTAAGCCTGTGAGTCATGTGGCACATAGCCAACTCCACTGCTATCTCTGGTCCAGGCAGCGAGGCAATGGGGTCCTTCACCTGCAGCACAGAGTGGGGAGTACAGACCATCTCCCAGAGATTAGAGAGACTGCAGAGCAAGACCTCCTGGCCACGGAGAACCAGTGTCTACTACTGAGCCTGATCTTGCTCTGTCTATTCTCTATGTGAATAAAGTATTCCTCTATCTAGTGGTTGTGTAAGTTGTGTCTTTTTTGGTGACCTCAAAACCTGTAAACCACACAGTGGGGCTGACATCCTGGGACTGTTCCTGGTGACAGATACTATCATGCCCCTTGCTATCCTCCGCAAAGTGGGACTTGACCCCTGGAGGTGGTAACACGTGTCACTTGCTTAACAAGTACAAAATGTTCTAGAGCCACCGATTTTTCAGTGAAATTTCTAGTGACTATTTAACTTACACTCTACTTTGGACCTTAATCACAGTTTCTAATGCTAAAAATGCACAGCTTTGAAAACACACTGTATAAACTCTGGAGTATTCTATCCCTAGGACTACTACTCCTTGTTCACATTATACCGCAGGTAATAAGGGGCACAGGAAATGCTGCTGAAAGGTATTTTGGAAAATCTGATCTTCTTGGATTCCAACCAACACCACCAAGAAATATCACATCATTATGGACCATTCATTCCACTGGGATTCTCCTTCCTAACAACCTACGATACAGAATCAATACTGTATATGCTCTGATTGTATCCACGGTTATACACCAGGATTTTAATACATGTATGATTGAAAATGGAAGTGAGAAATCAGGTAGAAAGAACACAGTATTAAAGGAAATCAACCTGAGCTTAAAGTCAGACATGCCCAGGCTAAAACCCCAACCGTACTACCTGTATGACCTTGAAGTAGTCAATTCATCAGTGCCTCGATTTCATCTGTAAATTGACAGGACTAGTTCTTACTTCACAAGACTACTATAAGAACTAAACACAGTAAATAAAAAGAAACTTATAGACATAATACGCTTTCAATTACTTATTCAGCAAATATGTACTGTGCCACATGTGAGTGGTGTGTTAAGAGCTCCTGGCTGCTACTACCTAACTGCTACTCGAACTATCACCATCATCATTACTACTACTTCCATGATTTTAAATAAATTACCTGAGCTTCCCTCTGCATTAATATGTTTACTCTTAGGCAACTAGCCTAAGAGTACGTTTACTGACTGATTTCTCAAATTACTACCATTCCCAATGGATCCAAACATGCTTCTTTTAAAGTATTTTTATATTTTTAATATATAATGTGTAATATTTCGATATATATTTTATGTTTATATATTAACATGTATTTTTAATATATAATACATGTATATATTTTACATATATGTATATTAAAAACTACATGGCTTTTAGTAAAATGCCACCTCCGCAAATCAACAAATGTCTTTGCTTCTCATTATCTCTAAATATTGTATTGGTAGTACCATAAAAATAATGACTTTGGGTTCCAAATCTCATGGATCAAATAAACTCAGCCACCAACGTGATAGACACTGCTACATTTTTACAATATTATCCCAAAAGTAGAAAATTCTTTATAAAAGTAGACAATTCTTTATATGAATACAAAGACATTTATATATACAAATACACAGACACCTTGACACACACGTTAGATGTAGGTCTCCATCTTTACTACATGATTATTTCATAATAGAGGGTAGACTTGAAGACACTGATTCAAAACTAAGTTGAGTGCTTATTCCAATTAAAATTTAATATTAAACAAGCTTATTAGAAGACATTTCTTTGTTGTTACTTTCCAGGCGAATTGTTAGAACTTGACTAGTAATCATTTAAATTATTTTTCTGATGTGACCGGTGACTGTAAAACTTCAAGGGCCAAAAAAATTCACCAAAAGTAAACACTAAATGCATTTGCCACACAGCACAGAAGTTTTTCCGAACTGCTTTATTTTTGGAATATGAATAAAATCTTTTCTTTACACTAAAAGAAATCAAATGTATACTAGTCGGGGGAGGCAGTGTGGGGTAGGGGGAGACTGTATAACTTTTTTTTTTTTAAAGACTTATTTAGTTGGGCACCTGGGTAGTCAGTCGGTTAAGCTCTGCCTTCGGCTAAGGTCATGATCCCAGTGGGATCAAGTCCCATATCAGGCTCCCTGCTCGGCAGGGAGGCGCTTCTCTCCAGCTTGCCATTCCCCCTGCTTGTGCTTGCTCTCTCCCTCTCTCTCTCTCTTTTCCTCTCTGTCAAATAAATAAATAATAATCTTTTAAAAAAAAAAAAAACTTTATTTACTGAGAGAGAGAGAATCCCAAGCAGACTGTGTGCTCAGCACAGAGCCTGACACAGAGCTTGATCCCATAACCCCAAGATCATGACCTGAGTGGAAACCAAAAGCCAGATACTTAACCGACTGTACAATCCAGGCACCCTTTGGGTGACTTGTATGTAAAAAACTAACCAAATAAGAAATACCTGTTGTGTGTCTACTCAGTATCAATCTACTTTTCCTAGATATCCATCTCATAAGACCAAGCTGTTCATAATAAATATTGGTCAATGGTGATCAGTTTCCCAAGATCTCATTTCAAATGCCTAAGTTTATCATTTAATGTGAAATATGACTGGTTGAGTTATGAAACTAGTACAACTATTGGTGAAGTTGAACATGTCATGTATACTAGACATATCAGGAATCTATGTGCCCAGTGCCCTCTTGAAGCTGAATCTAAAGCCTCTGCTCCAATAAGGTCTCTTGATTATCTTCTTTCCCTAAGGATGATTCTGTGTCTAAGAACATGAGGCTTCAGATACCTGCTTTCTGGGGTCTTCCTGCCTTCCTTCCAGCCGGTACTCCACTTTGATCCTGCCAAAACATCAATCTACTCTGTTAGTCCGTGAGATAAATCTTCTAAGTGATTCCTTCCATTAGCCTCGTCTACTTCTTTCTGCTTCCTCTCTGTCCCATCTCTCATCTAACCTCTCTCCTCTTGGACTACACACTCCAGCCATTCTGAAATGCTCGTTTTCCCACTGATCCAGTACCTAGTTGAACATCTCTGTTCCCTGGAATTTCAGTTCTTCTACACCCATGCCCCTCTCTGGCAAACACCTATTTATCTTTTCCATTCCTTAAAAACCTTCTAGGAAATTTCTCCTCTCTGTCCCATCCCTTAACCTTAGTGGGTGTCCCTACAGCACACATTGCTACACTGCTAGGCACACACCTGTTTGCTTGTTGCCCTCCCTTCTCCTAGAAGGTGAGCTCCTTTAGGGCAGAGGCCGGGGCTTGTTCACCCTTGCCCCCATAAAACACAGCACAGTTTCGCACAATAAATGACTCGGTCAAATGAGATCATTAACCTCTGCATGTAAGGGAAATGTCCTACACAAAATAATCATTCATTAAATACTTACTAAATAAATGAACAGACGAATAATTCTCTAGCCTAATGTGTGGATCACTACCAACATTCCTATTTCCTATAACTTAAGAGTTTTCAAAATGTAGACAGTAATTTTTTTCCTATCTTCTACTCTGTCTTGTAGAACTAACACAAAACAAAAGAAACCAAAATTAAAGCAAACCAAAATACCTACAGGACTACATTCATTAACACCTTACACAGACCAACACCCATTCAGATCTAACACTAGCAGCTACAAACATCTGAACTAATTTGCATGACCCATCTCTGCCCACCCTTAGTAGGCAGAGCTCTTACAGGCAAGGAACAGGTACAAACTTTTAACCACCCCACGGGAAAAAATAACAAGTGTTAGAAGGAGCCCAGGCTGAAATAGCTCACAGGATCTAAGGAAGAGCTTCAGCAAAGAGAAGAATAGCCGGGCCTCAGAGAATAGAGCCAACTACTCTGCCCCGGAGTTCAGCTCAGGGCAAGATGTCCTAAACTCACCACTGTGTCCAGAAGCCTGTGAAGCCGTGATTCCCCAGCTTATGTCACATGTTCACAGATTCCGAACCTCCACTGTGGGTATTTATCCCTCTGCTCATCACCCCATATAGCTAACCCACCACTCATATACTATCTCCACAATACCAGCTTCATAGTAACTTGTCTTTTCAACTTAATTAGGCAAGTATTCACCCATTCATCAATACTTGAGTCCCTCCTCCCTGACAGTCATGGTTCTAGATGCTAAGGACAGAAAAGTAAGCAAGGCAAAATCCCTGCCCTGTAGTGATGGGGACAATAAATAAATACAAAATTTAATATCAGGTATGATTAAGTGCCAGAATGAAAACAACATAAGGGGGGAGGGAATGATAAGGAAGATGGGAGAGGGCAAGGCTCTTATTTAAGACAGGAAAATTTTCTCTTAAAAAGTCTTAGAAGATGACATTTGAGGAGAGAGACCTCAAACTGCATAAACACAAACCACATAAATATGTGGGGGAAAAACATTTTAGGAAAAGGGAAAAACAAATGCTAAGGGCCTAGAGTTCAAGTGTTCGACGGACCACAAGAAACTGGAGAAGGAGTGGTCCGTGGTAAAGGAGAACAAATACAAAGTCCCTGAAACAAGGGGGTGGGGAAGGTATAGCTAGGTAAAAAAGGCAACAGCAGTTTTAGAAAACAAAACTGAACAGGCAAGTTAGGAGTTGGGATTTTTTTATTCTGAGACAAGAAACCACATGAGTTTCTTTCCATTCCAGTTTCAATTGACACCTATGTCTATACCTTCTCATGGGGGATCTGGGAGGTGGGCGGTGAACAGACAGCAACTACAACAGCTAATGACAGCATAATCCCTACAACAATCCCTATCTCTATTATTTACTTTCTGAACATCTGTGTAAATACTATCATGCATCAGGCTTTAGAATCTGCTATAAAAAGATGCTGTGCAATCATCCAAGTGAAGAACATGATTTTAATTTTCCATGTTGTAAAGCTCTTAAATCTATGAAGCTCAAGCGAAGTCAAAATAATATTTGTGAACAAGCAGAATGAAGTAAACAGATTTTAACTATTAATGGTAAGCAACAATCATAGGCTCAAGTATTTGAAATAGCATAAGGTACTATTATATCAGTGAATAAAATGATAAAGGCCCAGTACTATTTTAATGACATGAGAACTACTTAATATCTTAATCATTTTAGCACTAAACTCAGGCCATTTTATTTATTTATTTATTTGTTTGTTTGTTTATTTTTACGACTTCTATGTCACAATTAAATTATCTTCTCTGTGTCTTTCTTTAATTTAGACCAATACTGGCTCACATTCCATTGCAAGTTATATAACTACATTTCAAAGAAAATAAATGTTTGCCTCACAACAAAGGTACTCTGTTAGATGAAATATCACATCTCGGTGATTAATGATGGTGTAACAGCAACACCACCTCCTCTCCCAAAGAAAAACCCTGGATGGGGTACGATAATGGCATCACCATCACTTTTCCATTCTCCTCCTACTGAATGAGTCTTTCCTCCTGTAGCTTCCTAGACCTGCAGAATATCATCACCGACACTGAATCAGCAGTCAACAGTAACGATGCCTTGCCCGGTGATCCTCTTGTCTAACCTGAATCACTAACAAAATCCTAGCTCTGACGGATCAAAGAGTCATAAATTTTGGGTAGGATAATTTTTTTTAAGCTATAAATCATAGGTGATTAGTGTGTTTTCATGTTAGCCATAAAATATTTTAAAACATAATTTCTTTCTGGCTAGGTATATCAGTAAAACAAGAGCGTGTCCCTTCAAAACAAGCCCCTGATAGAATTATAAGATACATTGTTTATGCTGCTGGCATTTCTCTTGCTGCGGCTGTCTAAACATTTTAATGAAAGACTATATTGTGCTCATATCCTAAGGCTTTAATCAAAGCCATAGTTTTAAAAATAAATAATCTGTAATCATCCAAAATACTTATTAAAAAACCATTTATGGTCTTGAAAAGGTCAGAGAAGCCATCTGATGCTGGTCCTCAGTCTCCCTCCTCAAAAAGGTCTCTGTTTAGCACATCCATCCCTTTCTTCCCTCTTGGGTCCATGATGCTTTCTCCTGTCTCTTGATGTTCTCCCTAACATTACCATCACATTCTGCTTCAACCAAGCACCTCTGCTCTGAAGCTTTGAAATTATCTGCCCTCACATGCATCTTAAATCTTTCATGGTCCTATTGGTTCCTCTTTCCTCTTCATAAAAACATGCTTACTTTGTCTCTGTTTAGAAAAAAGAAAACTCCAAGCTTATTGCTCACATTTATACCACAATCCCTTCAGATCTGGCATTAATGCTGACCACCAATATCTACTGAAATGTTCCCACCTCCCAGGTTTCCTTCTAAATCTTTGATTTATATATTTCTTTGGCTTACTATCATCACCCATGCCCAAGCAAAATGTGAACTATCTTCTCTCCATATTTGATTTTAATTTTTTTTTTAAGATTTTATTTATTTGACAAACAGAGATCACAAGTAGGAAGAGAGGCAGGCAGAGAGAGGAGGAAGCTCGATGCGGGGCTGGATCCCACAACCCTAGGATCATGACCTGAGCCAAAGGCAGAGGCTTTAACCCACTGAGCCACCCAGGCACTCCTCCATATTTGATTTTAAAATACTTCTAGCCCTAACCTTTCTAAGTTAGAGAGTCAGATGTGTAACTGCTTTATGGACACCTCCACCCAAATAATCCACCTGCTCTCAAAATGCCCATATTGAAACCAAATCCTTCATTTTTCTCTAAATTAAAAAGAAAATTCTGAATTATCTATTTCTTGTCAAAAGTACTCCAAACTTTCAGTCACCAAATATCAATGCCCAAATTTTCATTCTCCTTTTTCTCTCCATGATCCTTACCTGTCCATATCCATGCAGATGTTCCCACCATTCTTCTTCTGCTAACCTTAGCTACCCAAGAAGCTTTCTGAATTCCCCACTTAAACTAATTCAATAGCTTCTAAATTAATCTTTCTCTTATTTCTCTCCTCACCTGTCCAACCCAGAAAAAAACCTCTTGAAATATGCTGGGTTTTAATTCAAAATCTTTAATGAAAAAAAGTGTAATATCATTAGCCACTAAGAAAAAGCAAACCAAAACCACAGAGGGGCTGGGTGGCTCAGTTGGTTGAGTATCAGAGTCTTGGTTTCAGCTCAGGTCATGATCTCATGGATCATGGGACTGAGCCCAGGTCATGGGATTGAGTCCATGACAGGTTCCGTCCTCAGTGGGGATTCTGTTTCCCCCACTGGCCCATCCCTACCTGCACCCACCCCACAAAAGTAAATAAACAAATCCTCAAAAAAAAAAAAAAAAAAAACAGAGGTATAACTACATACCTATCAGAATAAATTAAAAATTGCGGTAATACCTAATGATGCACAGAACACAGAAAACCTGCATCACTCATACACTGCTGGTAGAAATGTAAATGGTAGAGCTACTTTGGGAAAGAGTTTGGTAGCTTCTTAGCAAACTAAACAAACAATTACCATATGATTCAGTAACTGCACTCTTGGGCATTTATCACAAAGAAAAACAGAACCTATGTTCATACAAAAGCCTGTACACAAATACTGATGGCAGCTTTATTCATAATAGCTCAAAAGTGGAAATAATCCAAATGCCCTTCAACAGATGAATGGTTAAACAAATACCATGCAGCGATAAAAAGAACAAACTACTGATACAGGCAATGACTTGGATGGATCTCAATGGCATAATGCTGAGCAAAAAAAGGGGGTGGGGGGGAACCTGGGAATCTTAAAAGGTCACATACTGTATGAATCCCTTTACATAATATTCTTGAAATAATGTAATTATTTAGAAAGCAGATTAGTGGTAACCTGGGATTAGGGAAGGAGTGGGGGCAGGAGAGAGGGATATGCCTGCGACTATAAAGGGTAGAATGAGGGAGAGCTTCCTGGTGACTGATTAGTTCTTTATCTAGACTTCCACGGTGGTTACATAAATCTACACACAGGATAAGACAGCACAGAACTATATACATACGTTATACCAATGCCAGCTTACTAGTTTTGATACTGATACAGTTATGCAAGATAGAGCCACTAAGCAAAGTAAGTGAAGGGCGGGACCTCTTGGTACTATATTTGTAAATTCCTATAAATCTATGATTATTTGAAAATAAAAGGGTTTTATTTTTTTAAAAACTAGATACTGTATAATTCCATTTATATAATATTTCTTTTTCTTAAGATTTTATTTATTTACTTGAGAGAGAAAAGAGAGAGCACAGAGGGAGACTGAGAGGGAGAAGCAGACTCCCCGCCAAGCAGAGAGCCTGATGTGGGGCTAGATCCCAGGACTCTGAGATCATGACCTGCACAGGCATACATTTAACGAACCAACCAACCAACTTGAGCCAACCAGGAACCATCTATAAAATTCTTGAAATAACAGAATTACAGAAATGAAGAAAAGATTGGTGTTTACCAGCAATAGGGTGGAGACAGAGAGGAGAGAATGGGTGTAGCCATTAATGGAAGCCCTGTGGTGATAGTCACACAAATCTATATATGTGATAAAAGTACATAAACATACATGTAATGCGCACATAAAACTGGTCAAATCTGAATAGTTCTGTGGACTGTAGCAACATCAATTTCTTAGTTTTCATGCTGTTCCAGAACTTGCTATGAAGACATTTCCATTGGAGTAAAATGGGTAAAGAATATAGGAGACCTGTCTATATACAATTTTTTTTTTTTGCAACATCTTATAAATCTACAATTATTTCAAAATAAACAGCTTGGGACGCCTGGGTGGCTCAGTTGGTTAAGCAGCTGCCTTCGGCTCAGGTCATGATCCCAGCGTCCTGGGATCGAGTCCCACATCGGGCTCCTTGCTCAGCAGGGAGCCTGCTTCTCCCTCTGCCTCTGCCTGCCATTCTGTCTGCCTGTGCTCACTCTCTCCCCCGCTCTCTCTCTGATAAATAAATAAAATCTTTAAAAAAAAATAAATAAACAGCTTAAAAAAATAATAAGAAATTTTAAAAGTCAAAGAGGTTTCTCCTCTCTACTTAATTAAGTACAAATACACTCATACTTCAAGGTCCTCTCACTGTCCGCTACTCTTCACCTCACCTCACTTCCAAATAAACATCTACTATCTCCTAAACAGCAGTCATGCATTTGTAACTCCAGCTCTTACCCCACAAGGTTCTCTCTACCTGGATCATCTGCCTAATTTAACTCTTTCTACTCCATTCCCATCTGGGGAAATCCTTCTTATCTCTACCCCCTTTTTTGGAAGATTTTATTTATTTATTTATTTATTTGAGAGAGAGAGAGAGAGAATGAGCAGTGAGGAGGAGCAGAGGGGGACAGAGAGAAGCAGATTCCCCGTTGAGCAGGAATCCAGACTCCGTGCTCAATCCCAGGACCTGGAGATTGTGACCTGAGCTGAAGGCGGCAGTTTGACTGACTGAGTAACCCAGGAGACTTTAAAATCCATTTCAAATTGCCCCTTCCTCCTTAATTTCTCCTGCCTCCTTCAATGAAATACTATCTCTCCTTCCTCTGGATGCCACAACTAATTATTACATTCTGATATTGCAGTTACTTGTTTTAGCTTCCTTTCAGACTACATGTCTCTCCATATTCATGGCTATGTTACTCATCTTTTTATCTTGCCTAGGATGTAGCTAGTGACCTTGCATATGGTAGTCAATACATACTGTCTGGATTTTCACCAGGCCAACTGTCTTGCAAATCTAAACATCCCCCACCTCCCAATATGTACACTGTTAAATATGTTGGCAGGTCTTTATTTGCTATTCCATTAGCCATCTAAACACAAAATGTGGACACTGGTGCACCTGAATGCTCTTTAAAGGCCACAAATATATGGGACAATATATCCAGCAGCAAAAGAGAGAAACAGAAAGAAAGCTTCTCCCCCAACCCTGCCCCATAAAACAGTATTAAGAACATTTTAGATTATGCTCAAATGTGTATCTTTTAGGAATCTCCAGGGAACGGCTTCAAATTATCCCCTACTTAGACAAGAAAAATCATCAGTTCTCTCTACCTAAGACCTAAGAAACAAGATGAATCATTAAGTGTATGACTAAAAGCAACCAACATGTAACTTTTCCTATTCCTGTTTTTTTTTTGCTAGAATTATTTTAAGTTTTGATTCTTTCTTTTTTTGAGCAATCCACAAACACATTAACCAAGTAACTGTGGCCAAACAACTTCAAATGTATTACTGTATAAGAAAGACACTTGATGCTCAGAATTATCAATTAATACTCAAATCAGTTTCAATGATCTATTCTTAATTCATAGGATGTCTTTATATTTTAGCCCAGCTACTGAAATTTATATGGAATGACTGTAATAAATGTTTAACCTAGAATATAGTTTAATCAATTGTCAAAAAATAAAAAATCAATTGTCTCCACCCTCTAGGATAGTCAGTAACAGACCCACAGAAATAATGATAATCACTTCATAGATAAGGAAGCCCAGCCTCAAAGATGTCAAAGAACTTGCCCAAAGGGTAGAGTTAGGAGACCCAGGTCTGTATAACTCCAAGTAGATCCACATTCTGTTAACCCTCACCAACTAAAGTCCACCTCCAAATTTACATCGAAGAAACACACATTGCCCTACAAAGGCAAAACTAAACAATATTAGAGTGTGCTAATTTCTGTATATCTCTTGTGGTTTTGTATGTAGCAAGAAATATGCAAGATGTAATATATCTTCTATTTGCTCAACTTGTTTCAGAGAGTATACAGTATTTCATCATCTAACAAAAAAAATACAATAGAAAATAACAAAACGAAGTAGTGTAACAGTAGTCAAGAACACAGATAATGGGATTAGTCAAAATTAAGTGTTGGTGGGCAAGTTACTTAATCTCCCTAAGCCTCAGTTTATCTGTAAAGAAGGAAATCACTACACCTCACAGGATTGCAAATGTTAAACATACACACATTATCTGGCTTACAGTAAACAATAAACTCTAGCCATTGCTATTGTTATTTTATTATTTATTCTTATTTCCATTCTAGAGCAGTACATTATTCTGAATTATCACTGACACACTGAATATCTATCTGGTAAGTCTATGAACAAGGAATGATATGTTACTTATGACACAGTTTACAACACAAGTGGGGTTTATAATACTTAAAAAAATACCACCTATAACCACACATACATATACTTGCTTCTTCCACAGAAGTTATCAAGTTAAACAACTACATCTTTCCTCACTCAAGCCTCCAATCCCCTATTACCATCACTCTTACCACTACAGCTTCCTGCCTATTATTCAACCCTTAAAAATTTACAGTCTTTAATATTTAACTAAAATATCTATTATTATTACCATTAGTAGTAGCTGTAGTAGCAATATACAGGTTGGAACCATGTGAATTTGAAAAAATGACATGTGAACACAGTGAAAATAAGCACTCATTAAAAAATTTTAAACAACAGGGGGTGTCTGGGTAGCTCAGTCGGTTAAGCATCCGACTCTTCCTGTCAACTCAGGTCTTGATCTCAGGGTCATGAGTTTAAGCCCCATGTTGGGCTCCATGGTGGGCATGGAGCCTATTAAAAAAAAAAAAAAGAAAGAAAGAAAAGGAAAAATTAAATTTTACAAAATTCTTAAACTCTAAATAATTCACAAGTCAGGAAGTGGACTCTTTTCCCAGTTTACAACAAAGTTCTAAATCACCTAATCATTATTACTTACACTATATGCTATTTAAATCAATGAATAAAAATAGCCTACTGAGTTTTTAGCAAAGAGCAAAATAAGTACACTGCGAAACATCTTTCACAGCTAATTATGCCATATTACACATATAATGACAGTGACATTATGAATTATTTTATATGATATAACATTAAATAACACTAACAAACAGGAAAGGATGATACACTACTTACAAAATCTAACTGAAAGGGGGCATCTGGGTGACTCTGTCGGTTAAGCATCCAACTCTTTTTTTTTTTTTTTTAAGATTTTATTTATTTATTTGACAGAGAGAGTGAGATCATAAGTAGGCAGAGAAGCAGTCAGAGGGAGAGGGGAAAGCAGGCTTCTTACTGAGCAGAGAGCCTGATGCAGAGCTCAATCCCAGGACCCTGACTGACCTGAGCCAAGGCAGAGACTTAACCCACTAAGCCACCCCGGTGCCCCAAGCATCCAACTCTTGATCTCATCTCAGGTCTTGATCTCATCAGAGTCATGGGTTCAAGCCCTGCTTTGTGCTCCTCAAGCAGATGAAAGATATTTCAAAATATCCTAGGGGCACCTGGGTGGCTCACTGGGTTAAAGCCTCTGCCTTCAGCTCAGGTCATGATCTCAGGGTCCTGGGATCGAGCCCCACATCAGGTTCTCTGCTCAGCAGGGAGCCTGCTTCCTCCTCTCAACCCGCCTGCCTCTCTGCCTACTTGTGATCTCTCTGTCAAATAAATAAGTAAAATCTTCTAAAAAAAAAAAAAATCCTAGAGTTTCTCTTGTTTATCTGCAGTTTACTCAAGTGGCTAAATTGGCATTAATGTAATGCTTATCGGGGTATGCAGAAGCTACAAGGTTTCCCATCCATTAAACCTGCCCATAACTTGAATTCCAACTGAATTAAACAGGGTATTATCACTGGGCAATTCTGGTGGCTGAATATACTTGATTTCCAAACATTTCTATAAGTTGGGGCTAACTAATATTCTAAGTTTTTAGATTCATCATGAACTCATGACCTTCAAGATTCTAATAAAATTTTAATATTTATTAGTTTTAAACTGGAAAATTCCAACTCAGACCTATGTTTAAATATTTAAATTCAAGGAAGGGTGGGGTGGGGATGACCTTATTGAATATCAGTTCATATCTAGGAGACTTAAAACCACTTCAGTGAGAGGTAAGGCAATGATTTAAAACAAACAAAATACATAATAAAACACCACCACCAAGTCAGGTGCAAGGAGAACTGGCAGCCACAAATCACAAACAGAATTTTCTTCCTCTGAACCCAACTTTGCTTATAACACACAGCACAAGTCACATAACACATCACACCTTTTATATACTATAAAATCTAGCAGTGTTGTCCATATACTAGGTGCTCAATGAAGATGTGATAAATGCACAGAAGAATGGATGGTTCCACTTAACCCCTGTCTAAGCTATGCAACTATGTCTGTTTCCTTGTTCATTACTAAGCTGCAACAGCCAAAACAATGTTGGGAGCCAGGGCAGTAAGATATAAAAGTCAGAATATACCCACTGATCTGCTATATCCATACAATGACATGTTATTGGACAATAAAGAGAAATGACATGCCGGTACATACTACAACAGGGACGGACCCCAAAAATGTGAGGCTAAGTGAAAGAAGCCAGTCACAAAGAGCACATATTGCAGGACTCCATCTACATAAAATAGGCAAATTTGTAGAGTAAGGAAACAGGTGGACTGAGGGAGGAAGCCAAACATAGAGTTTCTTTTGTGGTGCTAAAAATGTTCTAAAATTGGGGTATGCCTCGGTGGCTCAGTCAGTTAAGCGCCTGCCTTTGGCTCAGGTCATGATCCCAGGATCCTGGAATGGAGACCTACATAGCTCCCTCTCCCTCTGCCCTTCTCCCCGCCCCCTGCCCCACTCATGCTCTCTCTCTCAAATAAATAAAATCTTATATAAAAAATCTTAAAAGTTCTAAAATTTATCAGAGTGCTGGTTACACAAGCCAAATCACTGAATTTTTATGACTGAATTGTATGATATATAAATTATAGCTCAATAAAGCTGTTAGCAAAAAGAAAAAATATACAGTTGCCAATCAAATTGTATTTACACCCATAAGGGAAATACATTAAACACTCTCCACAGGCCTTCCTGGTGCCCCCTTCACTCTGCTAAGCCCAAAAGCATGCCTGCATTCACCAGGACCTAGTCTCCTACATGTAAAAAAGGGATGCCAAGAGCAGATGGTTGCCTGACATACAAGGAGGGAAGAAAACAAAAGAGGCTGAAGCAAATTAAGTCAATGAGCTCCCTGGGAAGAAAAGGGGATGTAGGCAGGAGCTTTACAGCCGAATGCAAACTGAAATGCACAGAAGTAGGAAAAAAGGTAGAACAGCATGGGTTAAGTCAGGCTCTGGTGTAGGCAGATCTGGGCTCTTCCACCTGCCAGCCTCCATTTTCTTTCCTCTAAAATAGGAATAACAACGGTATGGACGTCTTGACATCTCATGAGCGGAGCATGAAGCTGCCAGTGGCCATGCATGTGGAGCACTTACGGCCACTTAACATTAAGGAAGCATTCCAAAAAACTGTCATTGCTTCTACCATTATTAGATTTATACCCTTCCTTCAGAACCTCTTACATCACTTAGGACCACGTGCCACAACTAAATTATTACTGCCAATATATTCAAATAAAAGATAGCATAGTAGCATTTGTAGATAACAAACTAACGCCATTTTCAAATGGACAAAATGATGCTTTTACAAATGAATCTTACTTACTTTGCCTCCTCTCCTTATGAAAAGAATGTGTAATACTTACAAATTCTTAAGGTATGTGAAGTTTAATGAGTAATGTGTGAAAAAGATGTAATGAAAAACACTATAAATCCTCATTTTTTTTAAAGTGTTTCTAGGTTAAAATGTAGTTTTAAATAGTCACAGAGAAAAAAATGGCAAGGCTTCACTGAAAGGCGGGTCCCTGATAGGGCTATAAAATGGCCAAGTTTAGCAAAGAAACCTCAGATGAGACATTCATCACATGGGGAAAAAATGTGGAATTACAAAATTTAAGGGAATTGCCAGGGAAGTATTTGTCCCTGAATTGAATTAGACTATGGCAGAAGCCCAAAAGAAAACAATGCCACCTGGTTTTGTTCATTTGTTTTGCTTGGTCATATTTTCAACTTCTAGAAGGAATACAGGAATATGAAGCCAAAAAAACCAAGAGGAAATCTAACTTTTCAGGTGAAAAGCCACGCAACAGAACTGAACAGACTAATGTTTTCATTCTTGGCTACACATTAGATTCACCAAGGAGCCCTTTAAAAAATATCCGTACCCAGTATTTAATGGGGCTGGGGGCCGAGGGAGGAAGGATGGGAGAGGGTGAAGGCGCAGGTAAATCTAGAGAGCAGCTGAAGCTGCGAACCATGGAGCTAGCCGGAAAGCGTGCGTGCCGGGGACAGCAAAGCCTGGCAGCACACCACAAGGACAAGCAACAGCTGGCGGATGAGTACTTTTTGATTAATGCTTTGCAGTCTTCCCCTTTGAACCGTGTTGTGGGAGGTCTCCTCATTACAAGACTAGTATCTCTTCCAGTTATCTCATCACCTTGTAAAGTTAAACAGCTTTCCAGTGTGCCTGGAACGCCCACTGAGAAGATCTGACCGCATCAAGTACCTTTGATGAGATTCTAAAAGACAGGATTCACCATTTAGCATAACACCTAATGTAAGCAATTCTTCTTCAAAAGGAGAATTTAGGTTTACTGAAGCAGAAAACTAAAAGCCTTTAATACAAAGCTGTAATTAATGGGTATTATAAATCATAGCAGCGCATCTATGATTTCAGGTTTGTGGGATGCCCTGCGTGCAACACACAGCAATTCAACAAAAAGTGGCCTCCTGCATATAATTGCCTTTCTTGGGGAGAAAACCAATTTGATTCCAAAGAGGCTGAAAAGAAATGCAGATAATTACACACACTTACAGCACAATTGCTTTCTGCTCTCTAAGCAAACTTTTAAAAATGTGCTTTTATTTTAAGCAAAATAATTTTTTTGTAACTATCCTTTTTTTACATTCAATCTAACAAGATAGTAAGGCCAAATTTTGTCATTTGCCAATTACAGATTTAATTAATTATTCTGATACCTGAACATGCCTAGATTTGGTACTGACTAAATTCCTCTATTCCCCCAGCAGAATGATGTGTTAGGTAAAACTGCCCCAACATAAAAATGCAAATCAAGAAGGATTTGACAGGTACCATTCTTAAAATATAACAAGCATCCAGGGTACCCTACTAGGCACCTACTGAAAGATAATAGACTAGCAATCTCTACTCTACATCTGACCTTCACTTAGATAGGAAAAGGCCAGCCTTAGGTAGAACTTTGCTTTAATACACAAGAGGCCTCTTCAGAGAACCCTGTCTGCCCTATTTTGCAAAATCACACCTATGGCTCCAGTCTCTCCCTCTAACCCACATCAAAGTCCTCTAACTGGTAACTGACACCAGAATAACTCCAGTTTAAAGCCTTCTTTACAGTTTTAAAATATTACCATGTCAACAAAGACAGTTCTCCAGAAATACATCTCCAAACAGATGCTCCATAATAAGATATTACCAAAAGCTATACAATAACTTGCATCTTTTAAAATGCTTAGCCTAAGTGTCCCTTTGTCTCATACGTTTTGCCTTTTTTTTTAAAGATTTTATTTATTTGTTTGTTTGTTTGTTTATTTATTTGACAGAGACACAATGAGAGAGGGAACACAAGCTGGGGGAGGAGGGAGCAGACTCCCCTCTGAATAGGAAGCCCTATGTGATGTGGGGCTTGATCCTAGGACTCTGGGATCATGACCCAAGCCGAAGGCAGATGCTTAAGCCACCCAGGCGCCCCTTCTTTGTCTCACATCTTAAATGAAATCATAAAATTCAGCTTTTCGGAACTGTAACAAACTAAGGTCATTACACAAAAAAATTCTCTTACTGAAGTATATGCTTTATTTTTTTCAAAAAAACAAAAAGGTAATTTCATAATTTACCTAGTGCAGCTTGACTTTGTAACCCTTTGCAAAAGTGAAAGGATGCTCGTAATTGTTAATTCATTCTCCACTAAGTGTGAAGCACAAATGACCACTGGACTTGGCCTACAATGCTGGGATTTCACCTGCTCCAGGAACAGACCTGAGCAGCCCACAACAGAGACACACCTATTTGAGCAGAACACTGGATAGAGAGGGTCAATCTTTTCCTTCACCGTCCTTTCAATCTTAGTTTCCTCACCTTCCCCTACTCTGGACCTTCCACTCTCCTTAAACTGCTCTTCCATTACCAACTTTTCTGTCCAACTCTGAACCCATTCTACTTCATTCTTTTTTCACCACTTATTTTTCCTCCATATTCTCTTTCTAACTTCCTCTTCCTTTTCTCCAGGCACTTCTCCCCCAACCCAACCTTTTATCTTCTCATCCTGTTAATTCCCTCCCTTTGACTCTCCTGTTCTCACTTCTGTCTTAGCCATTTCTCTCCCTCTCTGCTATTTGTTTAGTGCCTGCCCCCTGTCCTGATCTCCTTTCCACAAGCTCACAACTCATTTCACTGTCTGAGTATTGTTCCCTAACGAGATGCTCCCTAGAGAAAGGCAAAATCTAAAATTTCAATGGACAGGTGTCACGGCTGGCGCGACAAATCGACCAGGAAACGTGAGGGTTAAGAGAATGGTGAAAAGAAATTAAGAGACAAAGAGATGGGAGCAGGAGGGACACTAAGGAGGATGTCTAACAGTGCAGATTTTATTCCACATCTTACAAGCATTTATAAGGTAGATCACAATAGAAGGAGTAATACATCAGCATCTAGTCAGATGACCACAAGTTCCTATAACAAGTTTACATTAACTACAAGCAAATCTCCTGATGCCAGGTAGTCTAGGCTAATGCCATTAGCAAAACAATCAACCATGTAGTGGGTTATGGGAGGTACAGGAACAACAAGGACCAACTTAAGAATTCATGACCCTGGGGTGCCTGGGTGGCTCAGTGGGTTAAAGCCTCTACCTTCAGCTCAGGTCATGATCCCAGGGTCTTGGGATCGAGTCCCGCATGGGGCTCTCTGCTCCGTGGGGCCTGCTTCCTCCTCTCTCTCTCTGCCTGCCTCTCTGTCTACTTGTGATCTCTGTCAAATAAATAAATAAAATCTTTAAAAAAAAAAAAAAAGAATTCATGACCCTGACCACATTGTTCCCTTCTGTAGGGAGAGGGTGTGGGAAGTCACGTAGGTGAGCGCACTGACACATAGCACAGACCCTTCCTCAGTTGTTAACTCAACTTTCTCGTCCTTAACCTTGTCAAGGAGTCTGGACTTTAAAGGAGACACAAGTCAGGGCCTGGTTTGATCCATGACTCCAACCATGCCATAGCCTCCAACAGACAAGAAAACCTAGACTCTGGATTTAAAACACAACAAAACAAAAATCAAACATCTCTATAAATACACTATAAATCTCTGTCACGTGGAGCCAATTCAACTGCTAGTATTATAATTACCCACCAACACCTTTTCAAAAATTGAGTAGTGGGAATTAGATTTTGATCTCACAGAACTGAAATATGTAGTTTTATTCATCTTTGTAACTGTACCCTGGAAGCTACAACAGGGACTCATTCTGGCTTCCCCTTATTCAACCTTTAAGGTTAAGAGGAAAGAATAGTTAGTAGGGGAACAACCACAGTGCCAAACTCTTTAAAAAAAAAACAAAAAAAAAGTGGTATTCTTGACAATCTAGAATCCATGTACTCTTTGAAATATAAAAATGAAAGCACAAGATAACAGGCTATGACTGAAGTTAGCTATAACTGAAATCTGGTATGATTTTAAAAGGCAATGTATATTAATCTTAGCAAACTAGAATTATTATCTGCTAACAGTGAGATTACATGCAATTATTTAATAATTACCTTTTCCAGAATAAATTCTCAATGACATTTAAAAATTAAAACAGAATTCTGAGATTTCAGGTTTCCAAAAGTCATTCTGAAATATGACAGTTCCTACTTACTTTCTACATATTATTCTACCAAATAGCAACACTCCAGTTTTAAACATTGCTAGAAATTATACAAAGATTACCCTTTGGCCCCCCCCCCAAAAAAAACCTATGGTGGGGGGAGAATTGCCAACTCATTTTTACATAACTAGCACACTAAAAACCCAAGCCAACTGATTTGTTATGGAATTTATATAAAGAGCTAGGACACAGCACCACGAAGAAAAGATGGTGACAAAGACAGGAAGGTTATCCAGAATGAGAAAATAAAAGTGTTTTCAAATATTTGTAAGATGTGATTGAAAGGACTAAGGGAAAATAAAAAAACATTTCTAATAAAATGCCACAATGCTCAAATAAAAAAACTACGCACATTATTGTCTTAGCAAGCAGAATTTGTTTAATACTATCTGTCAAAAAGATAACCTATGATCCTTAAGGTGAACTTAAGTTAAAATAGAAAGGCTTCTTTAAGAGGCCAGAGTACCTCAACCTACTCCATTTTCAGCTTTCAATATACTAGAAAATTGACAGACCTCTAGATGAGTAATTTAAAAAAGCAAAATTTAGCAGGCTAAGAGTGTAGAAAAGTATGGGCAAAGGAAAAGTGGGCAAGAGGAACTTTATAATCCTGTGAGGTTGGGGTCTTTTTAAAATTGAAGATACTATACAAGGTTCTTAATAACAGTATATATTTATTAATAAATACCAGTTTTAAAACAGAAATTAATGTGTAAATACAGATTATTGTGTTCTAAACACATAGATACATGAGAAAGCTGAATATCCCCTCTGGTAATATATATTAAAATATTAAAAGTTTATACTATTCAACATAAATTCACATCTACTGCATAGAATCCTGGCTCTCATTGCTTATTCTGAATCAAGGACAAAAACTCGAACTATTTTCATACCTTGCATACAAAACAGCTTGGTTCTCTAAAAATCAATAAGTCAAATATTTGACTGCTCTGTATGGTCTGATTAGAGAATTCACATCACTAAGGTCAGAGTGTTCTACCTGCTTTTTCAAGTTTTTCACATTAACAGTCAATATCAGAGGTTGAATTTTCCTAGGTTTAAATGTCACTATCTGTTCTCATTGTAATGGTGACAAAACCATAAATGTGATTCAGTAGTGTTTTTATACTGAGGGTGGTAAGAATTTGCCTGCTGTGAAAATACCAATAGTTCACCTTGCATGACATTTTCCCATTTGAAAGTATCTGCTTTCACAGACTGAAAGCTAATGTGCCAGGAGACATTGTGCTCCTCAGCCACATAAAGAGAGTTCCAGAGGGAAACTCGGGCTCTGGATGGCCCTTCACTCAGGATGAAAAGTGAGTTAAATAGGCTTTTCATAGATTATCAGCAATAAATGTATGCCCAGATAATTGGAATGGTGAAGATAATGAAATCACCACCAGACAGACAGCCTAACTGTGCGGTACATTTCACCCTTGGGGGGATCTCTGTTTGAGATTTTGCTCAAATACTGCAATAAGCCGGTAGTCAAAGCATGAGGTTTTGAAAGAATGAAGTCAATCCAAAACAAACTAGAGAAGGAATTAAGCATTTTAATAAAAATAATACAAGGTTTGGCCCCAACGGACATGCAGAAATGGTTCTATAAATCCCTTCCGAAAAAGAAACCTAGGATGATGCTATGCCGTACACACAGTTACCATTCAACAAGTGTATGTTGTCTGCATCAGTCAGGGCGCTAAGCTGCAAGCTGTATACGCCAACCGACATATTCCAGCAGGAAAAAAAAATGTGTTAAAAAGATGATACATACTGGGACGCCTGGGTGGTTCAGTGGGTGAAAGCCTCTGCCTTCGGCTCAGGTCATGATCCCAGGGTCCTGGGATCGAGCCCCACATCGGGCTCTCTGCTCAGCGGGGAGCCTGCTTCCTCCTCTCTCTGTCTCTGCCTGCCTCTCTGCCTAATTGTGATCTCTGTCAAATAAATAAATAAAAATCTTTTAAAAATAAAAAATAAAAATAAATGTTTAAATTAAAAAAAAAAAGATGATACTTACTTTCAGAAAATATCAAGGTCAGAAAACAATGATAGAAAACACTAATAAACATTGTAATAAGTATGCCAGATACTGTTCTAAGAGTTCACCTCCTCTAATCCTCACAACAACCCTGTGACATACATGCTATTATTTCTTCTCTTTCCATTTGAGGGAACTAAGGCACAGAGAGATTCACCTCCCCAAGCAAGGTTACAAGCCTGTTGAGAGGCACTGCTGGGATTTGAACAAAGTTACTCCCGCCCCAGAGGCCACTCTCTAGGCTGCCCCTCCTAGACAGCCAGGTCAGGAGCAAAGTCCAAAATCATGCCTGCCTTAACACTGGTCCCATGAAGAAACTACTACTCTGTTTCTGGGCACAAACTCTACAGTTTGTACCACAAATACCACTACTTCTGCACTGTCTCTAGAATGGCTATCAGTGCAATTTCTGAAAACCCAGTTTAGCTACCATTCCTGCCTGGCCAATCCTCAGCAGAATAGACTTCCCTTGGCACCGTCTTCTGTGTGTCACTTGCTTCTGATTTGGTAACTGGGACAACTGCATCAAATGCCTATACCTCAACTACAAGAAAAGCTGGGAAGGCAGGTATATGCCATTTTCTACTTCTGTAAAAAGAGGCAGGTTCTGTCCTCATGAAAGGGGAGACAGGATTTTGAAACACAGGAATTTCCCAAGAAATTAGATGTGTGGTAGCCAAAATAAATAACAAAGATAGCCTCTACACTCTGATGACAGTGCTAGATACAACGAAGAAGACAAAAAGACTTATGAGCAAATGATTTGATTTGCTGGGTTTGTTGGGTTTGCTGGATTTGAGCTGGGTAACAAATGCTAAAGAAAACTTTTGATCTTTTCCTATAATATTCCCAGTTGTACAGGATGGTTGCCAAGGACACAGACTCTAGGGTCCATGCCTGGGTCAAAATACTCAGGAAATGGTTGTAATAATGATTATAAAATGTGAGATAATGGGGGCAAGAGCAGAAGAGAGTATGGCACACTGCCAGTACATAATAAATAGCCTCTCCTACTGTGGCTGCTGTTATCATTATTTATTCCAAGTCAGCAACTTTGGCTCATGCATTCACACGACAAATATATACTGAGCACCTACTATGTTCCAGTCACTAAGTTAGGCAACAGAAATAAATGTATACATACAATGGAATATTACTCAGCTATAAAACAGAATAAAATCTTGCCATCTGCAACAACACAGATGGAACTAGTGACTATTAATGTTAAATGAAATAAGTCAGTCACAGGGAAAGACAAATACTGTATGATTCCACTTACATGTGGAATTTAAGAAACAAAACAAAATTTAAGATGAACTTGGGGGGGGTTGCTGTAGAGAGAGGGAGACAAACCAGAAAACAGACTCTTAACTATAGAGAACAAACTGAAGGTTGATGGAGAGAGGGAGAGGGGAGATGGGTTAAATGGATGACAGACATTAAGAAGGGCACTTGTGATGAGCACTGGGTACTATATGTAAGTGATCAATAGCAAATTGTACACCTGAAACTAATATTATACTTTATGTCAACTAGCTGGAATTTCAATACAGACTTGGAAAATAAATAAAATACATATAAAGACTGCAAAAATGTGCATGATCCGCACTCTCAAGGAGCTTACAGTACGCAGGGGAAGGAAAGACACAAATAAATGACATTATAATGATGGCAAGTGCTACAAAAGAAAGATATGTGGTACTGTGACTGTGTATAAGCAAAAGTGACCTTGTCAGTCAAGTCAGAAGAGTGGCTCCTTTTAAGCGATGCTTGAGGGAAGACCTAGAGGGTACGAGTTAGCAACTCAGAGGTTGAGACAACAAAGAACATTCCCCTGAGGAAGGTAGAACGGCAAAGTGCATTTGTTAGAAGGTTCAGGAGGGAGAGTAAAATATCCCCCAAACTTTGAGACCAAAAAAAATGAAGCAGGCAGCTCCATCCAGTTTACACAGGGTTTTATTCAGGGTAACTTCCTGACAGTGGGGATCAATCAGGTAACAATCTGGATGCTGCATGGCTCTTCTCTGCAAAAGCCGGAGCTTAGCCTGCACATTTTATAGAATGAGATGATACGTGGGAGGGCACTGCCATGAGATCAAAAGGTTTCCATGCACCTGACTGACACCTAACATTTAATTCGATTTCATGACACCACCTGTGCATCTGGAAGGGAGAGACTACATTATCTTTAACAAATTTATGGGGGGCCAAAGCAAGCCTCTCCCTGTCCCAGCCTTGGTGGGCATTTGTATATTAATTTCCAAGGGCCCTCAAACAAAGAGGCCTAGACCTGAACAAAACGGAAGGCTAAAGATGGAGTCAATGTTGTCAGCTCCCCTAAAGCATTCCTGGCAGGAGCAATAGCAAGTAAAAAGTCAGTGTCAGGAGGAAACACGTGGCATTCCAGGAACTACAAGAAGGACATTATGACTAGACAGGAAGAAGCAAGGATCAGACTACAAGAGACTTCCAAATCATGTAAGGGAGGCTGATCCAATCCAAAGGCCAAAAAGTAGGACAACAGCACCCCATTTCTCTTCTTTAATCACTAACCCACCCTGTGACTCCTGGAATATCACCATCACCTGAAGACCAGAACCTCTGAATGAGGAAAACAGTCTATGTGGGTTTAAGATTCTGTTAATACCCAGTGCTTAATGTACACTGTTGTGAAGACCTGAACAGTTTGCAACCCCTGAAGATGCTCTGAAAGACATTTGTTAGCACTTCTGCCCTCCACCTCTGAAAGAAGTGTTTTGAATCACAGAACCAAAGAAGGGATAATTTAAAGATAAGAAGGACATTATACAGCAGGATCTCCCTCACTTGCTAGTTGAAGAAATCATGCTGGTCGTCAGTAACAAAACCAGGACCAAAATTCAGTCCTCTATTTACAATCTGAGGCTCTGCTGGCTACTCCACTGCTGCTCAGAAAAATCCCATCTCTTTAATCTGCCCAAAAGCCAGAAGAGCGTCTCAACATGCTGCAAAAGCTGGCTCAGTTCTCACTGCTGAGCACAAGCCTGCCCAGACAGAAACAATACTAACATGCAACATAATGAGCCAGAAACTAAAGAGTAGCAAATAGCTGGGGATGTCAGGCTATATTGGTTTAACAGCTGTCAGCTTTCCTCCAAAGCAGTTAAATCCTGATTAACTGGAAACTTCCCCTTTTTTGTTAAAGACTCTGCTTCCAAAAGAAATCAAATTAGAAGGAAAGAACTAACATCAGAGATTTTTTTGTTGTTAAAAAGAATTATTAAAGGAAAAAAATTAGTATAGGGGATAAAAACTTCTATAGCATACTGGGTGACAAGACACTCTTGACACTAATTCAATCAGAGGAGGAAAAGGTCATGGTCATGACAGCAGCTCCAGGGAAGTAGGGTCGTTTTATGCGGCCAAGGAAACACTCCTCCCAACACTGAGCTCTTCAGGGGCAGCAGCCAAAAGAGGCCAAAGTCTGGGTCTCAGCCAGGTCACAGAGGAAAAATCTAGGGAGAGTAAACCCCTGCACACCTTCTGACACAATCCTACATAAGGGCTGGGCCAGACATCTGAAAAGATCATTAATATTTTTAACAATCAGTAACAAAGATGTTAATTAATTTCATTTTTTCTAATATCAATGAAGGTCTTTGGCTTTTTGTCAAATAAGATAAAACATTAGTGCAAAATTATAACATCGGGACAATAGTTCGGTGAATCCGGTATCATCTTCAAATGGATAGAACTGAAAATGCTAACAAATGAGTTGTTCTGAAATTTCACAATTATGTTTTGTTCATTCCTTCAATTTTCATAAAGAGATAGGACTTCTACAACATTCATCTTTGCATACCTCCTTTGATTTTATTTTAATCTTTTGCCACAATGGTAACAAACAATCTATATTAATCTAGTGCTATGGACTGAATTTTATCTCCCCAAAAAATCATATTTTGAAGCCCCAGTACCCAATGCACCTGTATCTGGAGACTGGGTCTTTATGAGGTAATTAGGTGGTGAGAAGGTTAGGGCCCTAATCAGATAGGGCTTAGAGGCCTTATAAGAAGAGAGATCCTCCTTCCCATCCTCCATCTGCCACCCAGGAAAAGGGCCCTCCATTAGGAATCATTGGCCCTCACTCTGATCTGGGACTTCCTAGCCTCCAGGACTATAAGAAAATAAACTTCGGGGGCCCCTGGGTGGCTCAGTGGGTTAAAGCCTCTGTCTTCAGCTCAGGTCATGATCCCAGGGTCCTGGGATCAAGCCCCACATCAGGCTCTCTGCTCGACTGGGAGCCTACTTCCTCCTCTCTCTATCTACATCTCTGCCTACTTGTGATCTCTATCTGTCGGGTGAATAGAAAGAAAGAAAGGAAGGAAGGAAGGAAGGAAGGAAGGAAGGAAGGAAGGAAGGAAGGAAGGAAACTTCAATATTTAAACCACCCAGTCTATAGTATTCTGTTATGTCAGCCTGAGCTTACGAAGATACCAAGCTTTCTGCATTTGTTTTGACTTACTGAGCAAAGAGAATGCCACTTCAAGTCACTCAAGGAAAGAGAATGAAGTCATCATCTTTACCATCAAGACAACCTAACATGCACTGAACAGGCGTATGTATCAACTACCCTTTTACCTAATATCTCATTTATAAATTCTTTTGCCAGGGTCACCTGGATGACTCAGGCAGTTAAGTGCTTGTCTCTTGATTCCAACTCAGATTGTGATCTCAGAAAGTGAGATCAAGCCCCAAGCTGGGCTCTGCACTCCATACAGACTCTCCATGAGATTCTCTCTCCCCGACTCTCACTCTGCTCCTCCCCCAAGTCATGTGCACGCTCTCTCTCTCTCTCTCTCAAATAAATAAGACGTGGTTTGTTTGTTTTTAATTTTTTTTAACTCTTTTGCCAGGGCACCTGGCTACCTCAGTCAGAAGAGCATGCAACTCTTGATCTCAGGAGTTGTGAGTTCTAGCAATACTAAAAAATAAAACATTTAAAAGCTCTTTGCCTATTACTACCCTTAAGTTGCAGAAAAGGAAGTGGCCCATTGGAGTGCATCAATACTAAAAGAGAAGTGATCTGAACACACAGTCTGATTCTAGGACCCAAGCTTCTAAATACTATACTATAGTATGGCTTTCATATCAGGCAGACTTTTTTTTAATTCTTAATATTTTAATGCCTCAGTTATCTTTTCTTATTTTCCAGGTACTTTCCTATGTAAATTTATTTTGATTGCTATCATTTTTACATGCAAGCTATTCTACAACTGGCTAATTCAACTCTAGAGAAACGCAGTGATTTGACTTCATCTGGGGTATACCATGGTACCCCCAACCCCAACCCCTTATCTGCAAAAATATAATCCAAGACCTTCAGTGGATATCTGAAACCATAGATAGTAATGAACCATATACATACTATGTTTTTCCTATATACACACAGATCTATGATAGAGCTTCATTTATAAATTAGACACAATAAGTGATTAACAACAATAAGAGACCAATTAGAACATACTGCAATAAAAGTTTTGTGAGTGAGGTCTCCCAAAATATCTTATTATATCCTATACTCACTCTTCTTGTGACGTGAGATAATAAAACATCTACGTGACAAGACGAAGTGAGGTGAATGGCACAGGCACTGTGACGTCGCATTAGGCTACTACAGTCCTCCTGAGGATACATTAGAAGGAGGACCATCTGCCTCAGAACTGTAACTGAACCCAGGTAACTGAAACCTCAGAAAGCGAACCGCAGGGACGCCTGGGTGGCTCAGTTGGTTGGACGACTGCCTTCGGCTCAGGTCATGATCCCGGAGTCCCGGGATCGAATCCCACATCGGGCTCCCAGCTCCATGGGGAGTCTGCTTCTCCCTCTGACCTTCTCCTCGCTCATGCTTTCTCTCACTGTCTCTCTCTCTCAAAAAATAAATAAAATCTTAAAAAAAAAAAAGAAAGCGAACCGCAAATAAGAGGGGACTTATGTATGAATTCTTTTTGCATGAGTTCCCTGTCATTTTATTAAAGGTATATACATTCAAAATTAAACAAAGTTGATCATGCTTATAAAATGTAAACCACAACAGCGCACCCTGATTTCTCATATTTCTCCTCTTCTAAAAGATGATTTACACCAAATTCTCTTGTCGGATTAAGTTACCCAGCATGTTAAAAGCTTTTCTATACTATCCACACATTCAGAAACACTGAAGATGCACTTGCACATCTGCCAGAAGCTTCTGTTGCCAGAACTTGTCAGAGCGAGAATGATTTAGTACTAATTGCAGTGCCCTTGACAGTCTCCAACTACAAGGTTTATCCGTCTCAGTAAGATGAGGCAGGTGAGGCAGCACGTGAGAGCAGATGGAGGAAGCAGCACCCCCTTCTCTGACAGCTAAACAACAAGACAATCAGTAACAGTGCTCATCTTTCTACTGTGTCAGCAAAGCCACTCACTTTACCAAGGTTTTATGTAATGTTTTGCTGGCTGCCCAGATGATTCTCCCCCCACCTCCCCTCAAGTTATTTTCCAAAACTATCACTGCAGGAGCCTTCTCTGTCCCTCCTCTCTCTGATCCACATGGCTTACCCAAACCTGACTTTTCCTTCTCTTTCACGGATCATATCATCCTTCAATAAAGACTTTCAAGTGCCTGACGATGAAAGGAGAAACTTCTAGTTTCCTTGATTCTAATCCCACCACTACACGGTACATTTTTCTTATCTGTGTCATTAATCAATAAAGTAGCTGACGAGAGAGTCACTCAAAATTATGAGCCATTCAGTTGAGCTGAAACATTGCTCAGGTAAAATTCAGAAGAAGTCGTCAGGCTTCATAAAATTGATCTTACCCCAATAAAACTTGGTTAAGGAGTCCTTCTTCGTTTTTCATAGGGAAAATCCAAGAGCAAGGAAAACACAGCTTAGAAGCAGTCTTATAAAATTAATAATATTACTTTTGCAGTATATCAAACCCACAGAGAGATTCCAGAAGTTATACCTAGAAGTCGACCTGAAAGTTCAATTTAAAGGCATTTTTTAAAAAGTAAAATCAAGCTGACAGCTATAAGCCAGGCCTATCAAAAGACTTAAATCAGTAAACTCTTAAAAGGCACTCTTAAAAATGACAGAAGTTTAAAATCCAGTAGATATATATATATATATATATATATTTTTTTTTTTTTTAAGATTATTTATTTATTTACTTGACAGACACAGAATATAAGTAAGCAGAGAGGCAGGCAGAGAAAGAGGAGGAAGCAGGCTCCCGACTGAGCAGAGAGCCCGATGTGGGGCTGGATCCCAGGATCTGGGATCATGACCTGAGCCGAAGGCAGGGGCTTTAACCCACTGAGCCACCCAGGTGCCCCCCCAGTAGATATATTTAACCTGCTAAAGAAGACAGGATTTAACAAGCACTACAGAATAATATCCTCCTGGTGGTTTTCAGAAGTATTGTCATCTGTGAAATTGCCTGTTCAATTCTCAAAGGAGCAGCTTACTGAGACTCAGGTATATTCTCAAATACCTGAGAAAGAGCTACAAAAGCCCACCAAAAACTATGACTAAATCCAGCACTCCAACACATTCCTAACTTCTCTATCGGTAGCAAGTGACCAGCAGCAGAAAATTTTTTCTCCACCCAACTTCCCTCTGATACTTAACAAGCTACTTTCAGCTCTAATAATGAATAAAACATATTTTTTCTTTAAATATAAGTTTAAGGGGCGCCTGGGTGGCTCATTGGGTTAAAGCCTCTGCCTTCAGCTCAGGTCATGATCTCAGGGTTCGGGATCGAGTCCCGCATTGGGCTCTCTGTTCGGCAGGGAGCCTGCTTCCCTTCCTCTCTCTCTGCCTGCCTCTCTGCCTACTTGTGATCTTGCTCTGTCAAATAAATAAATTAATTAAAATATAAGTTTAAGAATCAGAACCTCTGAACAGTTTGGAGACCACAACAAAAGCTCTTCACACTGGTTTATATGCTACTGCCCCCACCGGATGGCATCAAGTGCACTAAGAAAAGCATAGAGAACAAGGCTGCAACAACCTTCAACACAACTGGGGCAAAAGCAGAGTTTCTGAGTCTCAGTATGTCTCCTCTTCTTCTGCCCTTTTCACCTACAAGATGATTAATTTCACATGTCAACGTGACTAGGCTGTGGAGCCCAGTTGAGTCAAACACGAATCTACATATTCTAAGGAAGGTATTCTGTAGATGCAATTAATACTTAAAATCAATAGACTTTACAAAAAGGAAATTGCCCCCGACAATGTGGTTGGTTGAGGCTCATTCAATCAGTTCAAGGCCTTAAAAGCAAAAATAAGTTTCCTGGACAATCACTGCCCTCTCCATATTATCTCCTACTGCCTCTATTTCTCTGAAGAACCCAGACTGGTACAACCTGTTTGAATATCTGGAAAATATTTAGAAAATTACTGGGGTAGGAAAAAAAAAAAAAAAGTAAACAATAAAGAAGTCTTCAGATAAGAATAAAACAGAACATTTTATACTTTTATTTTCCAAAATAGGTTGTTTTTCTTCTCTCTGCTCCTTTTAGTATGTTACTAAAAACATTTTTAACCAGGAACAAATGAAATGTAAATTTTGATGTGACAACTTTTTTGACTCATTCTGTCCCACTCAAAGGACACACTATATATTGAAAAATATAGTGGGTGTCACTAAAAGGATACTTTATTCAGAGATTTCACTAAGCATCAGTCATCTACTGCTGGGTAATAAATAATTCTAAAATGTATTATCTCACATTACACACTTGGGGTGCTCAGGTGGTTAAGCATCTGACTCCTAATTCACTCAGGTCATGATCTCAAGGTTGTAAGATCAAGCCCCAAGTCAGGTTCTATACTGGGCATGAAGCCAGCTTAGAGTTCTCTCTTTCCCTCTCCTTCCACTCCAACCCCCTTCTCTCCCTTTCTTTTAAAAAAGAAAAAAAAAATCTACTTGGCTTATTACTGCATAGGAACCCATCATTTGCAAAAAAAGATTAGTTATTAGAACATCATGGGCTCTCCTCAGAAGGAAATTCTTAAATTTGGGCTTAAAAAGGTCCACTCGGGGCAAGCATTTTACCCAATCCCTAATCTCACAACTGATTCTTTTCAATTACCTAATTTCTTTCAAGTAATCCTGTACTTAAACAGGGTGGAAGTACAGGGAGGAGAAATTACATTTATGAACCCTTCTCATGTGTTGAGTACTATACTAAATATTTATAAGTCATCCAATTTAATCCTCACATCAGAACTATAAGGTAGACATTATTATCTCCATTCTGCAGATGAAGAAACCCAGACTCAGGGAACTTAAATAACTTACCCAAAATCACACAGCCAGTAGAGTCAACACTCAAAGCCCAGTTTGTTTTAAGTCCAAATTCTGTTGTGTAACATAAGCTTTGCCTGGCAGCAACAAACCCAAAATCTCAGTGACCTAACAGACCAAACGATGGTTTTTCTCTTCATGTTAAATTAAAGTTGTAAAGGCTGAGTGGAGCTCTGCTCCATGCTGCAGATCGACTATACAGGTCTCCTCACACTGGAATTCAAGCATAAGAAGCAGGACCTTTTTGGAAAGAATTCAAGTCAAACCACACAAACCACATTTAAAGCTTCTGCTCTGAGCTGCATATTATCATACCTATGTTACCTATCATACCTATGTTACCTATCATACCTATGTTCCCCTGACCAAAAAGTCACATGGCAAACTTTACCATGGGGAAGAGAGTACACTCTGCCTACCAGAGTCACAGGAAGTCACAAGGCTAAGGACAGAGATAAATAATTCCTGTTAGATTTTTAAACTGTATCCTAGGAAAAAAGAGAATGTATTCCATGTAGGAAGAAAAGTGAGTAGCTCTTAGCTAGAGAGGCCAATCGCAATAGCAACTAGTGTTGTCCACTTAAATAACTGAAGTTCTTTTCCAGGGCACACTGACGGATAATACCGTCTCATCCCATTAATGTCATGGGTAGTTAGGTAAGTTGGCCAATAAGAGTCAAAGCAACAGGTCACTTCCAGGTGAAAGCTGTATAAGCTGGTCTGTGATTGGGCCCTTTTTTTCCTGACAGTGACTCAAATAATAGCTGCAGCTTGGGTCCTGGAATGAGGATAGTGAGGGATAGCATTCCCATCCAATACATGATGAACATACAGCATGAATAAGAAATTACATGACTCATTTCTGTTACCTCAACATAAATTAGCTTATTTTGGCTGATATACAAGTCAATTAGATTAGTTCCCTCAGGAATGTAAAATAAGAAAGAGAGCGAACTGGGCGATGAACAGTAAGCAACAAATGCCAAGGTTGAATCTAGGACACTTTATGACAAACCAAAACTAATTATGAGTAAGTAGAAGCTGTGAGACAAAAAAGAGAAACCAAAAAAAAGATGATGTAGGTAATATGCAGTTAGAATTCTAAAAATAGAGTAGACACAAAGAAAGAAACAGACACACAACACAAAAGGGATCATGTGGCTTATTAGTATATTGATGAAAGTCTCCAAACCCTAGAGCTGCTTTTAACACTATAGCTTTCTGACCCTATTCAGGAAAAGGAATCATTACAATCCCCTGTTTTCTTAAAGAGTCCAAGTTAAGTCTTCAGTGGGGAAAAAAAAGGTGTGGGGGTGGGGACAAGACTTCTTAAGTGCTCTAAGACAATTATTTAGAAAAACTCTATGGTGAGTCCAACTACAGAATAAAGATTCACTTCTTAATGTAAACATTATTTTTCCTTTCTACATAGAGTTTCTTCCTACATTAACTAACATACAACCAACATCAAGTTAGTTAATGTTCACATATAATCAAAGATAAAATATACACTTACATAAACTCATTAAATATATCCTACTAAATAGCACCCAGATTAATCTCAGAAAAATAGAGAATTAAGGCAAAAATAAGAAATGACTTCCACAGAATCAAGAGGCTAAAAACAAGAGAAAAAGAGGGTCTCACCTACCTAAAAAGTGTTTTTATTTTTATAAAGCTAAGGAAAGAAATGGATTCTTTTATAAACATAGGCTGATCATGTATAAGGCTTAGCCAAGGAAAGTCTTAAGCATATGAAAGTTCCTAGTATAATACTGGGCTCAGAACTGGAATTCAATAAATACTTGGTTGACTATCATATAAATCATTAGGGAAAGCAATTGCTTTATAAATTACTTAATACATACATGCATACTTTAGATCCCAGACAAAAAGCTATTGGTGATAATTACACTGGTAAACTATTAGGCCAGATGCTGTAATTCTAGATCTAAGATCTGAACAGAAATTAAATTAATTAGGCACATGATGGGGGAAACTGAATAGCTCAAGAACATACAGATTTTGTTTAAACACACATGCCAAGACTCTTAAATCAAAATAGGAGGTACTTACTGAAAACCTACTTTATGGCTGGCACAAGGCTAAGTTTTTCACAGGAAAGAAGCAAAGAGCATTCAAAAATCTTTTATAAACTATGGTATACCTATTGAAGCACTGCATTTTTTTAGTAAATTCAAATAGTAAATTGGCCAAGTGGATAATAAAGTACAAAAATTTAGTTCCCAGCAGGTTTGGGAATTAGACAAGGAAAAGAACTAATAAACAAAAAAGTTGTTATGGTGGTTTCAATTGCATTTTTGCAGATCCAATATTTAAAGCTGCAACTTTTTGAAAGTTATATTACAATCTGTATGCTTCCTTATTACTTAAATCTTGTTTCTGTGTTTAATTCAGCTAGGATGATGGACAGAAAGGAAAGCAACAAAATTTATACTTAATTGATTTTAAAAAGATTGGATAAATTTTAACCTTTAAGTGACAGGCTCTCTAGAATGACAAGTAATGTGACAGGTAAGAGTAAATGAAACAAAAACAAATTACCCTTGTCATCAATCTTGTTCCTTTGTGTGGTAAATCTAGTTTGGGAGTGACACATCCTGAATTTTACTATTCAAGCACTAAATGAATCTGTCTCTTCCACAATGATAGTTTCAGCACAGCAGTGATACATATCCTCATTTTAATTAACCTAATGGTCTATTCACTGATCATATTTGGAGGTCTATTTCATTACCCTAAATTAACATTTTCTTTCCATTAAAGTTACAGATAATAAAAAAAGACATTGCCTTCATGTGTGGTTTACAACACATTTAATCTATAGTACTCTTTTGCTTAGTGATTACAAGCACTTAAATACTCTCTGAAAACCACTTAGAACTACTAGCAGCCCAATGATTTATTCACTCATATGTAGGGAGGACCATTAATAAGGAGAATAAAAACTGCAATATTTCATGAATAAAAGTATCTATCAATTAGCTCAATGAAAGCAATTCTAAGAAAGGTGTTGATTGATCACATTTTAAAAGGTACAATGGTTCTCCTTCAAGTAAATGGCTTTGTATTTACATAAAATAATTGAATAATCCTAACTGACACATTTTGTCATTTTATTTCGCGTTGCAATTATAAGATTTAGTTTCTGATGTTTAGAGTCAAACATGAGAACAACAATGAAGTAATTTTAATTGTTCAAGATGACTATTTAATGCAAATGTTTGCCAATTTAATAAGAAATTATTTGATCATAATTCTTTGATACAAATTCAGCACCTAAAGCTAAATGATCGACCCTTAGATAGAAATTTACATATATATCAGCCCATTATTGTTTACTTTCCAAATTAAGCCCTGTTGATCAAAATGAAAACATAAAACTTAATTTGATTTAAGATGGTTTAAATTTTTTTCACATAATCCCAAGTATAAAACATAGCCTCAAAAGTGTTAACTATTAGACACAAATGCATTCCTTTGAACTTTTCCTCTTCCCGTTCAATCCCCACCTACCTGAGAATTTACTCTTAAAAACTACTAATGCCTCAAAGAAACCACAAATTGCAAGTGAACATTCTATTATCATTACATGATATTGTGAAACTCTTGTTGATATGAAAAATGCAAGTACCTTTTAAAAGTGACTGGATTTTCAGTTAATATATTTTGATTAAAATCTCTTGTCAGAAACACATTTTAGTAAGTGTTCAATTTTTCTATGGAAATTTCTATACAGCACTGTCTTAATAAAATAGTCTTGGAGGATTGCACTTTAGAAAATGCTTGCCATACATTCAGAGATGGTATTTTTTCATTCTTTGAAACTCACTTCAGAAAACTGAATAATGATTTGGTTATTCCACCTTCCAGAAGTAAATTAAACAAATACTCATAAACACTTCAAGATGAACTATCTCCAAAGTTACCCGGGAAGCTCTGGGAATGGCTTTGCTGTCAATTAGGATAATATCAAAAATAAAAGGTTATGCATTCTAACTATTTTTCTTTAGTGATTAATATAAATGGTCCCCAACTTATAATCGCTTGACTTAAAATTTTTCAACTTTACAATGGTGTGAAACAGATATGCATTCAGTAAAAACTGTACTTAAGAATTTTGACACTTGATCTTTCCCTGGGCTAGTGAGATTCTATAGGATACTTTCATATGCTATGCAGTGGCACTGGGCCACAGCTCCTAGTCAGCCACACAATCAAGAGGGTAAACAAGCAGTACACTTAAACCATTCTGTACCTACAGAAGGTGCAACCAGTAGTAGGCGCAGCCTAGTAAATTAGCAAACCGTAGACTGGTGGATAACCAGCTTAACAAACAAAAATGGAGGTAGCCAGCTGAGTCTGGACTCTTCTTGAGGGAGGAGTAAGCAGATCCCATTCCCAAGATCTACCCCCAGGAAACTAGCAAAGTCCTGTGCAGAAATTTAAAGTTCAGGGGCTGCTAAACGAGCAGCCCTGGACCCAGTCCCCATTAAGAACTGCATGGATACTCCTGATGGCTCTCACCTACCCACCTCATTGCCTGTTCCCAACAAAGTAGCCCCCCTACAAGCCTGAATAAGGGATTGTATTCTCCTTCTTTTCTTTCTAGGCACTGAGACAATCCAGCATCCACTTAATATGTTCTATTACTTAGCTTTCAGACATTGTACTTTCAAACATATATTCATGAAAGTATATAAATGAAAGTAAAGAGTGAAATCTCATCTATCTTAAATTCCATTTCATCTCTCCTCTAGTTTAAATGGTTGCTATCCATTTTATATGAGTTACAGCTATTCTACAACATTAAGATTGGAACTTAAAAATTAAGAATACTGACAGAGAAATAAGCTAAAGACATAAATAATTCAACATTTTCTAATACTAGTATTTAAAAAACAAAAATCTTTTTTTTAAATAACCCCACGACTGCCTCTCCCCACACACAAAAATCTTTTCTCAAGGATATTTTTAATGAGTAAATACATTGCCCTAAATGCTATGAAAGCTGAAGTTACTTACAATCAGTATTCCAAGATAATTATGTTACTTTGCAGTACCTCTACTGTTCTGGATGAAATGGACTTCAGCCACAGCTGTAAGAATCATTCTGAATCAGCCTGAGCCAAGCAGCATAATTTCAGCTCCTTGCTACAATCTTTGGTTCAGGGATATTGAACATGACCTGACTCGCTCCAACCCACATAAAACCAAAATGTTAATTCTGGACCATGTGGTACGTGGATGCAAAATGTGAAACTATTACAGCCATTTTGCCACCACAGAGGAAGTTACCCAAGGTCAAAGCTGAGAACAGAGCCAAGAGAATTACAAAGAAATGGAGCCAGGGCCCACCAGGCCTAAAGCCTACCATAACTCTAAATTTTGTCAGTGATATGAACAGATACATTCACCTGCAACTAAAAAGAAATGTCATTCGTAATTCTGAGAATGAAAAAGAGTAAGACCATAGGTTTTTCTAACACAAAGGATTCTTCTATCCTCAAGGGTAAGGATACTAAAGTTTTATAAGAGACATTTTTCAGATACAACGCTGGCTAGAGCCACAACTTCTGACACAGCCCCTGGGTCTAAGAAAGTGAATACCAAGAAATGGCTTTGTGTGTCAGTACACACAGAAGAAGCTGGAATTATAGAGCTGGAAAGACTATGGCTGAGCCACTCTCCACCATCAGAAATAAATTCTAGACCATCACTGACAACACATAAACCCATAACTGTCAGGTATTAGGCTGCTACACGAACCACATTCTCTCTAGTGAACAAAGATTGTACTGGGCTACAGGGAACACAAGCCTTTTTGTTTCCCTTCTATGAAAATAGTAACCAGAACTGCAGGAATGAGTAAGCACCTGGAGATTCTCAGGCGCCTACACAGGAAGGAATCTTGAAAATAAAAAAAAAAAAATTCTTAAGAAAATGTGGCGGGGCTAAGAGTAATATCTATGAAATATTAAAGAATTAGAACCTGCCCTTTCCTTTCTATCTTGCTTTCCTTTTTGTTTCCAGCATGCCAGAGTCAGCACAATATCTGAGGTGAGTAAGAACACAGCAGTGAGAAAGGGGTGAGGGTTGCAGAGGCCCAGACCAGTCAGGGTACTGGCAGATGTGATATAGAAATGGTAAGCCACAAACACAGCTTGGCTACTAGGAGATCTACATACAGCAAATTCTTTTTGAATGAGCAAATTAAAAAAAAAAAAAATCACTGCCAGGGAAAATTTTTTAAAAGAACTCCAAGATGCTGGGTTAGAATTGAAGATACCATTAGGAAGCCATGATTTTATTATGTACACCCACATGAAAAGAAATAAAAATATTTATAATGTGTCTATGTAGGCATCTTCAGGGAGAGTGTGTGTGTGTGTGAGTGTAATCTTCAAATTCTGTCACTAGATAAGATCTTCTATTTCTGTCCCAAGATAAGTTCTCATTTTCTTCAGTTACAGAAAAGAAGAAAAACCCTAGAGTCATCCTGAATCCCTTCCAGCATTAGAATACGGGCAAACACAAAGATACCCACTTTTCTGCAATCTGTCTAAACCTACGAAAAAATACCACTTCAGAAACAAACATCACCGGCTCCTGGGTGGCTCAGCCAGTTCAATGTCTGCTTTCGCTCAGGTCATGATCCCAGAGTCCTGAGATGGGACCCCACATCAGGTTCCCTGCTCAGCGGGGAGTCTGCTTTTCCTTTTCCCTCTGCTCCTCCCCCCACTCATGCTCTCTCTTTCAAATAAATTAATAAATAAACTTTTTTTTTTTTAAAAACATGTCATGACAGAAATCTTACAATCAACAGGAGAAAGCAGACTCACCAATTATATCTACCACACAACACACAATATGAAGTCACACATCATAAGTGTTCACTCTCTAGATGTTGTTAGCACTTAAAGAAATTATCACCTCAGCAAATGATTTCTCTTAATGCTAGAAAGACAACATAAACATCACTCTGCTTTAAAAAGGGAGCAGGGAGGACTATCACTGACAAAAAGCTTATCACTCTAAGTGATTTCATTCCCACTTTACACTAGAGATGAAATTTTAAATATTTAAAACCAAAATGCATAATACACAGAAAGGAGCCAAGCAAAAGCAATTAGAATTGTGAAATATTCATTTTAGGTTTTGCTTCTTACAACCTTGATAAATATATCAATCAAATTGTTAAGTTTTCTGTTAAAACTAAAGTACAAAATGCCCTTGCAAAATGAGCACATATCTATGAACCCTTCCACTGTTTTTCACAACTTTGCCACTCCTACCAGTAACAGAAAGAAATTTAACATTAGATACCATAACACTAGAATTCCTACTCTACTCAGGGATTATTTTTCTTTTAAAGATTTTATTAATTTATTTGACAGAGAGAGAGATCACAAGTAGGCGGGGGGGGGGGGGGGGGGGGGGCGCGCACGGAGAAGCAGGCCCCCTGCTGGGCAGACAGCCCACTGCAGGGCTCAATCCCAGGACCCTGAGATCATGACCTGAGCCAAAGGCAAAGGCTTAACCCACTGAGCCACCCAGGTGCCCCTCTACTCAGGGATTATTTTGGGAAATACACATTTAGGTCATTGCCTACCACATAATTGGACAGGATTATGTATAGCCACTACTCCGAAATAATGTTTTTAAATAAAAAAAATTCAATTTAAATTAACCCTTAATGATCCCAGCAAGTGAAATCATTATACCAATGGCAGAACCAATACGATATACCACCAGGAATAAATGAGTTGACAAAAGTGGGCAAGGAGCTATACAAAGTCCCCCCCCCCATAAAAACCAAACGCCTCCCTGACCATAATTCCCTGGTCCTCTGGGCACTTACGTGTGCTACTTTTCATGGTTTTTTACCTTTTTAATATCTTCAACTCCAGGGCACCTGGGTGGCTCAGTGGGTTAAAGCCTCTGCCTTCGGCTCAGGTCATGATCCCGGGATCCTGGGATCGAGTCCCGCATCGGGCTCTCTGCACGGCAGGGACCCTGCTTCCCTTCCTCTCTCTCTGTCTGCCTCTCTGCCTACTTGTGATCTCTGTCTGTCAAATAAATAAATAAAATCTTTAAAAAAAAAAATCTTCAACTCCAACCATTTCCTATTGAAAACTCTTAGAGCATGTACTCCCATTAACCACCCATTTAATACTTTGCATATATCCTTCCCTGGGTCATGGGTTCTTTAAAAAATAATATTCAGTACAGCCACTGTGGAAAACAGTATGGAGAGTCCTTAAAAAATTAGAAATGGAAATACCGTATGATACAATAATCCCACTGGATTCTTACCAGGGATATTAAACCGGATATTTACCAGGGAAAATGAAAACACTAACTCAAAAAAATATATGCACCTGTATTTTTATTGCAGCATTATTTTTAATAGCCAAGACATGGAGGCAACCTAAGTGGCCATCAAAAGATGAATGGAGGGGCACCTGGGTGGCTCAGTGGGTTAAAGCCTCTGCCTTCAGCTCAGGTCATGATCCCTCATCAGGGAGCCTGCTTCCTCCTCTTTCTCTGCCTGCCTCTGCCTACTTGTGATCTCTATCAAATAAATAAATAAAATCTTTAAAAAAAAAAAAAGATGAATGGATAAAGATGTGATACACACACACACACACACACACACACACACACAGGAATATTACACAGCCATAAGAAAAGAACAAGGTCGTGCTATTCAAGACAACATGGATTGACCTGGAGAATATTATGCTAAGCGAAATAAGTCAGACTAAGAAAGACAAATACTGTATATTTCCACTCATAAAAGGAATCTTTAAAACAACAACAAAAAAGAATACACCAAAAGCAGAATCAGGCAAAAAATACAGAAAACAAACTGATGGTTGTCAGAAGAGAGGAAGGTGAGAAACTGGGCAAAATGGTTGAAGGGGAGAGAGAGAAAGGCCTCTAGTTATGGAATGAATAAGTCATGGGAATAAAAAGCAGAGCATAAGGAATACAGTCAATGATATTACAGTAGTGATGTAATGGGACAGAGGGTAGCTATACTTGTGATAAACACAACATAATGTATAAACTTGTCAAATCACTAAGTTATACACCTGAAATTAATGTAACACTATTTGTCAACCATACTCAAATTTAAAAAATTAATTTTAAACATTAAAAATCATGGGTTCCTGGGTGGTTCAGTCAGTTAAGCATCTGCCTTCAGCTCAGGTCATAATCTCAGGGTCCTAAGATGCAGAGCAGGGAGTCTGCTCCTCCCTCTGCCCTTTCCCCTGCTTGCGCTCAAGCGCTCTCTGTCTCTCTCTCACTCCCCGCTCTCTCACTCTCAAATTTAAAAAAAAAAAATCTAAAAAAAAACTCGAAAATCAAAACTAATATTCTGTCTCTTCAGCTAGAGCTTAAGCCTTCAAGAGTAGAGATCATAAACATCATATTTTTTTTGTAGTTTAAATATCTTGCGCAGAGTTAGCAAGATAACAGTCACACAATAAACATCAAATAAAAATTTTAATTTTCTAAATACTAATGTTTCACAATTATGCATGGACCACAGCACTGTATCAACACTAAGATAGATGGATTTTAGATTTCATTCTGTCCAGAATTAGCCAACGAGTCAGTTACCCTCACTGTGACTCAGGTTCCTCATCCATATACAGAGATGACCTCTAAAATCCTTCTCACTCCAATTCTACATTACGGACCTTTTTTCGAACAATTTTTATTTCTCACAACAGCACAGGGTCTCAAAAGTTAACCAAAATATAAAATGACTCAATAAGTTAACTGCTCAAATGTTAACTGGATCATGGTTATACTGAGAGATTCATTCTAGTCAGCTGCGAAACAAACATGGGTCCTAAAACACGAATGATTCAACAATACCTACGCTTTTCCACTGGTTTTTGGAGAAGCAACTACATTACAGACTAGGAAAAAAGAGAAGATGTTTCCTCTATAACATGAAATGTAGGTGGGTTTTTTAAGATCAAACACTATCAAAACAAACATTTCTTGCCCGATCAATTAATTGTCTTCCTTCTTAATCTATTTCCCTTCATTTTCTCATTTGTAAAAGTCATGTCCTTTCTATCGTTTTCCTTTTCCTTATATTATAAAAAGTATCCAATACCTGGAAAACATCTGGGCACATCTTTTTAACAACAAATGGGGAGGGCAAAGGCACACCAAACAAAGGGACCTAATGAAATTCACTGTTCACTCTTGATAAAAGTCTCCAACTATCTGAAGTCACTTGTTAACTTGTAGATTTTTATTCGAGATGCAAAACATCTGAATTGATGGCTCACCAATTTTCTATCTAACCCAGACACTTCTTTGTTAAACTGCCTATATATATGCCTAACTTCTTAAATGCTCTTTGAACCAGCCATAACATTGCACTGATTTCCTCATCAATTTTGTGAGTTAAATAAAATCTTTGTCACGGGTTCATTTTATATTTACATGAAAGTGATTTTACCTGAAAACAGAAACCATGTCTGCAAAGAATTATGAAGAGCCTTTTTATTTAACCACGGTTTGTTATTAACTGCTTAAACAAAATACTGATGAAAATCAAAATCATTTACATATTATTATATACTACTGCCTCCCTTACAGGAATCATTATTTTCAGTGTGAAAAAAACAACAAAACTTTTTTTGTGATATACTGGTTCATTTTCTCCTTTGGGGTTTATTACAATTTCTCTGGTAAGCTCAGAAAAACTTGAGGCGGGGGGGTTGTTGACCATTAAGTATGGCAAAATCAAAAATTCATAGACAAGACAGGAACAGCTCTGGCACCTGGCAGGGGATTCTCTTCTTGACTGGGCTTTCTCTTGAAATTAAGCTTGAGAATGAAAAGAGTATATAGAGGTGTGGAAAACCCCTACAAATACATGGATTAATGAGCAATGGGACCTACGCAGCTACAATCATTACAGTATCACTGACTCTTATTAAATGACAATGCATTTCATTTCAGCAATCAATAAACAGCAACCTATGATTCTGGTTGCTTCCACAGAGATGCTAAGTCTGAGATGCAGACATTTCTTGATGTTAGGCTCAGTGAGAAGCTATGATGCTGTTTATGCCAAATCAGCACGATTTCTTTTCTGCTATATTTATTTTGTACAAGGGTATTATTTGAATTTTGCTGTTAAATGGCAAGTACAAAGGTCTTATTTTTCTCTGGGAATTTCTATAGGGAAAAGATTTAGACAGAGTGAGGCTTACAGAGAATGAACAAATAAGGCTACTGAGAAGCAATTTAATTTGGTCAACAAATACAGTTACTGTAAAACCTTGTTAGTTGATGGAATCATTCAGGTACTGCCCATCAAAAGTCAAAGTTCGTCTCTGAATGACAGGAGATTCCACGAAGACTGACTTAGAGTACTGGATTTTCAGCAGCCCAGAGAAAACTCTTGAGTCAAGGGCATGCAGTAATGTATGCATATGCTTAAAAGTAAATCAACTGTCTACAAACAACCACAATTGCTTTTTCAAAAGAGAGAATTAAAGAGGAATATGATCCCAAACCAAGTACTAATCTCTAATTCCTTTTCTTACATTTCTCTTGTGCTGTCAAAAAATAATCAATACTCTTTACACAATCCTTGGTTGGAAGCCTGATTTAGAAGGTTCTCCTAAAGATAAAATACAATATGAGCTAGAAAAAGTAATGGAAAGCTATTTACCAGAATGTAAATTGTGGTTATTTCTATGTGATGAATTCTAAGTTATTTTAATTTTCTTACCAGCACTGTTCTGTATTTTCTTAAATTCCCAAAGGGAACATATATTACTCTAGTCCTCAGAAAAAGCAAACAGACAAATATACATACATGCGTGTATATGTAATTTTTTAAAAAAATTTTTTTAGATTTATTTGTTTGCTGGAGAGAGAAAGCATGAAAGAGAGAGTGCACAAGCAGGTGGGAAGGGCACAGAGAGAGGGAGAAGCAGATTCCCTGCTGAGCAGGGAGCCTGATGCAGGATTTGATCCCAGGACCCTGGTTTCATGACCTAGTCCAAAGGCAGATGCCCAACTGACTGAGCCACCCAGGTACCCCTAAAATATTTTTAAATGAACCAAGATCATTCAAAAGTCTTCTGCTTTAAAATAATTTAGGAAATAAGCTTGAAATTTTTTTTAGATTCTTTTTGTTTGTTTATTTATTTATTTATTTGCTTGAGGCAGAGAGAGCCCACAAACATGCAGAGCAGCAGGTAGACAAAGAGGGAAAAGCAGGCTCCCTGCTGAGCAGGGAGCCCTGACATACACATGGGGCTTGATCCCAGGCCCCTGGGATCATGATCTGAGCCAAAGGTAGATGCTTAACCAACTGAGATACCCGTGCGCCCCAACAAGCTTGGTTTTAAACTGATAACCAAATAATTAGCTTTTTTTTTTTAAATGCCTCAAAAAATTCAACTACAATGTCTGATGCATGAAAACTAAAATTTTGGCACCTATTTTAAACATAGTTTACATAATCTTATATAAAGCACATGAAACAACATAATTTGCACACATTTTCACAAGGAAAAAAAAATCTGTTCTCAAAGTTCATGGCAGTCTAACCTTCTCAACATAACAGAAAGGCAATAAAATAATTCAGACTACTGACTAGAATAGGAAGAAGTCCAAGAAAGAGACAGGTTTGCTGAGTTTAGACTCAAAGAAAAAAAGTTAAAATATATAATTTTTTTCCACACAATACTGCCAACTCCACTAAAAAGACAAAACACCTAAAACCTTCAACAACCTATCCAAAGGACAGGTGACCACAGCTAAAAT
Source organism: Mustela erminea (assembly GCF_009829155.1). NCBI lineage: Eukaryota > Metazoa > Chordata > Mammalia > Carnivora > Mustelidae > Mustela > Mustela erminea. Next base: position 103,353,884 of record NC_045617.1, on the reverse strand, counting down.
TTTTCATTTCTTTTCTTTTTTGTTTTATTCCATGTGATTAGCAATTGAGCAACTAAATTTTTTTTAAACAAAACCAAAAAAGAGAGAGAGAAGGAGTCTGATCTAAAAACCATATTATAAATCCAAGAAATGGCTGCTGAACTCCCTTGAAAAACCACCAGTGACAAAGTGATTTCTATCCTATGATGCAACATTTCCTTCAAAAGCTCAAAAGCCAGATACAGAGTTCATTAACTTGGGGAATAAACCTAAGAGAGCCAGGGACCACCCTCCCCTGGAAATAGTATAGCTTTCTGTTCATATAAATAAGCACTGCTTTTAAAAAGATTCATAAAATTCTCCAAGTTCTAGAAAATGATCATTCTAAACTAAATCTCTCAGAAAATACTAAAATGTATTCCATTTTCCTTCATGCTTGAGGTAATATAACTTCTATGCAACAACACCCAGAATTAGGATGATTTCAGAAATATCTTAATTTTAAAATATGTTCACATTCATTAAGCTCAAAGAGAGCTACAATTGCAGGCTAGGCTTCCTAGGTAATTCTAGAGGCCACCATCTCTTCAGTGGAGTTGTAAGAGTCTTTAAAGCACTTCCCATATTATTTTTAACTACAATTTTCCTTCTCTTCATTTCCCTCACAGTTCCCTAAAATTCAAGAGTATTTGAACCCAGCCCCAAACAATAACCCTTCCTTGAAGGGTTTTTTGTTTCAAAGTAGTAAAGCTTATAAAGCTTCACTTTCAAAGGCAAAAAGCTTTGGTTACTGATACACTAGTAAAAGGAAAATCTTGCATTCTTTGAGGTTTCAGAAAAAAATCTTAAAGAGTAAATCACATGTTTGAGAAAAATAAGTACTGACCTTTTAATTTATCAATTTAGGCAAAAAGGCTACATTTTAAAAATTTCAAAACTGGGGGTGCCTGGGTGGCTCAGTGGGTTAAAGCCTCTGCCTTCAGCTCAGGTCATGATCCCAGGGTCCTGGGATCGAGCCCCGCATCGGGCTCTCTGCTCAGCAGGGAGCCTGCTTCCTTCTCTCTCTGCCTGCCTCTCTGCCTCCTGTGATCACTGTGTCAAATAAATAAATAAGATCTTTAAAAATTTCAAAACTGAAAACAGACTTTTTAAAAACAATTTTAAAAATGCTTATTAGGAAAACATTTAAATTCTTTTAGTAACCAATACCATTTGAACAGGGAATAGAGTTGGAGAAAAAATATATTTAAAACTCCTTCTCAAGGATCTTTGTTATTTGCCAGTGTATACATCATCTCTCTTTCAATTGCTTAATCTCATAAAAATTCTACATTAAAAATGAAATCTAGGTCTTAACCCTCCCCTCCAAAAAATGTTTATCACCTATGCCACTCCACCTCTGCTAAGCAAAGGATATGAAAGAAAGCTTGAGCAAGAATGTTTAAGAGCCAACAAGATGAAGATAGAGTAACAAGAAGACAAAGAATGAGTGAATAAAAATGGGGTATATAATGACAGCATCCCAAAACTTGACCACTAAGCAAGATTAAAAAAAAAAAAAAAAAAAAAGCCTAGTCTGCATGATTAGTTCACAAAAACTACAATAACAAGAGAGAGAGAGAATCTTAAAGTAGTAGTACTCTTCCAATTCCAAAACCAGTGCACAACATAATAATTTTTGTTAGGCATGTACACACACCCCCAAGATCACAGGATTTGTGCAATTCAATTAAATATAAAAAAATATATATCTTTGGGCAAAATGTCCTAGTTTTATTTTTTTCACTCGAATTCTTGGCCAATAGTAAAGTAAATCTGTTCATGATAACAACAAAAAAGGGATAAGCCTTTACATGAAATGGTACCACACAGAAATATATTTCATTACAGGTCCTTCGCACATCAACATTCAAGCCTAATGCACAATTCAAGGGCCCTAAGGGCTGCGTTAGCAGATCCAATCTAAGACAAGTCAGTCTGTATTTCACTCATGAACACTCCCCAGTGGTCAGCACTGCCAATGGGAATCCAACTCATTATTGCTTATAAGTTTGTGACTCTAAAAAAGCTGAAAATCACATTTTCTGAAGACAAATGATCAAACATTTAAATAGGAATTTTTCTCTCATGATTAATGACACCTGCAGCTCACAAAAGGTGACAACTGACAAATCATATTATGCTCTGGAAGAGATCTAGAGACCTTATAAAGATTTATAAGATATGATGTAGTTTCTCACACCTTTACTCACTCAAATCCTCTTCATCCAAAATAAAGTTGTCCCCATGGAGCTTAAAAATATAACCTAGTCAATACCACTGTTGGCGAATGCAGCAAAGGCTCTGAAATAAAGTAGTAGCCTCCTCATTCCAATACGTGAAAAGGAAGTGGGGTGAATCCAAGGAAGAGATAAACATGTAGAGAGGATGGGGCAGAACAAAAGAAGGAGATGGGAGAAGTAACTGAGAAGCTGAACTTAGAACTAATTTTATTACTGAAAATAAGATGGCATAGTTTTGCTAGATTCTAATTTGCCAACTACTGATAAGAAGAATCAATCAGAAGCTCCAGAGAATTCTAAATTAAAAATAATCAGTCACTACTCTCAAGAAACATAATAAAGTCCATTAATGAATTAAAAGAATAAACACCCAAGAAACAATATGGGCAATGTCTAGTCACACAAAGGTGGGAGCAATGAAAGATCTTGGAGTCAAAATGGACCACGAGTTTCATCAATCAACATTAAAAGAATATGTAAAAGAAACTTCATGTACAACACAGCTTGATGGTGGTACAGAAGAAATTAATCTATAACACTAATTAAATACTGGAACAGATTACCAGGACAGGTTGTGAGACTGTCCTTAGACTCTTTTAAAAATAAGAATAGAATAGCTTAAATGCAGGCCTCTCCATAGTCAGGAGAAACAGAAAGAGCCCCCTACCAGCAATCATATTCCCTGACAATCCCTGCAACATTTGCTACAGGCATATATTTTACAGTGATAGTTACTGAATAACTCTTAATTATCCACAATAATGTTGGCCAGAAGTTGCACATCAAAAGAACCTTGCCCTGGGGCACCTGGATGGCTCAGCTGGTTAAGCATCTGCTGGCTCAGGTCATGACCCCAGCATTGGACTCCTTGCTCACTGGGGAGTCTGCTTCTCCCTCTGCCCGCTGCTCCCCCTGCTTGTGCTTACACTCTCACATGTGGGTGCTCGCTCTCCCCCCAACCACACACGCTGTCAGATAAACAAAATCTTGAAGAAAAAAAAAAAAGTTAAAAAAAAAAAACAACTTTGCCTTTCCTCTTCTGTCAAATTCTGAACACAGTAACACAAATTAATATGCAGATAAAGTACTGTTATATTGTGATACTCTCTTACACAGAGGGCCTAATAAAGAAAATGAAAAGGAAAACTCATTTTGTTGGAGTTGTGTCAGTGAAATGCTCCAGAAAAGTAAAGCGGTAAATCTAGTATTCATTATGATGCTTTAATTATTGGGGCACCTGGGAGGCTCAGCTCGTTGGGCCTCTGACTCTTGGTTTTAACTCATGTCATGATCTCAGGATTGTGAGAAGGAAATCATGTAGTGCTCCAGGCTCAGCAGGGAGTCTGCTTCTCCTTTCCCTCTTCCTATGCTCAATGTGCGTGCTCTAATAAATAAAATAAAATCTTTTTTTTTTTAAAGATTCGTAAGTATTAATCATGCGTATTTACAAATACTACTGAATTTGGGGAGACTCTTGAAGCTAAACTAAGAAGATCTATGAAATCTGGAAATTGTTGAAGGATACTGGGAGTAGGCACTGTTTTGAAGTGAAGCAAAATGAGCAGGTAGAGAGCCTTGATGTAGTAATAAATAAAAGGTGCCCATGAGATCACAACCAGAGGCAAAGTTTGGCCAGGCAAGTAAGATCAGCTCAACAGCTGCTAGAAAAAAGGGATCTGAGGCTCAATAAAGCTCCTTAGTCTCTTCAAGAGGATTCTTAAAACAGAATCTCCTATTTCAGATGTGTATTTTAACAACGTCTGTCCCTTCTTTCAAGTATTTATTTTCTCCCTACTTTCCAAATTTCTGTTGGAATTATCAGGTTGTCTTAACAGCATTAATCCAGTGTACGCACAGTTTAGGCTGGAGGTTAAAAGGGGCAAGAAAAGAGAGTCCCAGAACAAAGACAGCAACAAAGAGGCACAATGGTCACACAGTTGACATCATGACCTCCAAAGTCCCTATTCAAACCTCAAATTCTGTGACAGTGATGGAAACCCATTTTCTGTCAATGGTTTCCTCCACAGTTCAGCCTTTTACCAAAAATATTGAAAAAAATCAGATAACTCAGTGGTTTGCATTTCAAATAATTTTGTTCTCCATATCTGGTTCTCAAATTTCAGTGTGCTTAAGAATCACTAAGGGTCGGGGCACCTGGATGGCTCAGTCAGTTTAGCATCTGCCTTTGGCTCAAGTCATGATTCTGGGGTCCTCGGATTGAATCCCACATTGGGCTCCTTGCTCAGTAGGGAATCCGCCTCTTCCTCTCCCTCTGCTCCGTTCATGCTCTTTCTCACTCACTTTCTCTCAAATAAATTTTTTAAAGATTTTATTTATTTGAGAGAGAGGGAGTGAATGCACACAAGCAGGGGAGAGGGCACAGGGAGAGGCAGGCTCCCTACTGAGCAGGAGCCCAATGCTGGAACTCGATCCCAGAATCCTGAGATCATGACCTGAGCCGAAGGCAGAGGCTTAACGACTGAGCCACCTCGGTGTCCCTCTCAAATAAATTTTTTTAATTTTTTTTAAAAAGAACACTGAGGGTCTACCTGAGGTTTTGATTCAATGAGGTCAGAGCAGAGACTCAGGAATCTATTCAAAAATATACCCCATTTGCAGAAACTCAAGCTGATGGAGAAAAATATTTAAATGGCTAAACGTAGGAAATGAAAAGAAAAACTTAAAGAATCAAAAGAAACTTTGCCTCAATTAATTCATTACTGAGTAACTAAAACTGGTTGTACTATACGGGTAATCTTCATGTTACTTGAGAAATGTACCTTTGGGTACTGCTAAGACACAGCAAAATTTAGATTTTTTTTTAAAAACCAGATAACACATATTCAATTGCCTACTATGTAGATGACCAAGAACTAGTCAGTTCCTCAAAGTTCTATAACAATTTTCTAAGAGTTTAACATCAGGTGAGTCATAAAATATAAGGCTCTTAAAATGAAGAAAAGACTGAAAATACTGTTATAGATCTGTGAGTTATAGAAATTCTTTCCAATTTTTTTCCAATAATTTTATTTCTTTAACTATCATACTCTTCAGAGTAAAATGCAAAATATGAAATTTTTACTTTAGGGCCATTTTAAATCTATTTATGGAGAGTGTTTTGTTTGTTTAAAGATTTTATTTATTTTTGAGAGAGAGAATGAGCAGGGAGAGATGTAGAAGCAGACTCCTGGCAGAGCAGGGAGCCTAACGCAAGGCTCGATCCCAGGACCCTGGGATCATGACCTGAACCAAAGGCAGATACTTAACTGACTAGAGCCACGCAGGCACCCCAATTTATGGAGGTTTTTTTAATGCAAAGATTTTACTTGCTAGTTGGCTATAATCGAGGCAAACAGGTTTTCTTCTGCTCATTCTCTAAGGACCTATGAAGTGTCCTCTCCCTTCATTTTTAACAGTCCCCATCACAGAACACATGAAACAGAATTTCGACCTCCCAGATTCCTCATTCAAGACCTTTTGGTCCTCCTGCTTCACAAAATAGAGTCCTTGGTATCTCAACATACCAAGCCTAAGTATTAAAATCTTCTCAAACTTAGCCATTTTCACTAGAATCTGTTTCTTTTATGAAAACAACTGTACCCACCAAAATGAAAGATTTTCTCATTTCTCATACTTTTAAGTCCAGTTAGTTCAAGAGTTGGCAAATTGAATAATCTTATTGATTCTCCTTTCAACACACTCAAAAAAAAAAAAGAAAAGAAATTTTAAAGGCCAGTATTCTATGCATCTTGCTTTTACAAAAGCTAAGTTGGTGAGAATATATTACTTGGAATAGACTACATCTATTAAGGAATAAAATAAATGTTTTAATTATCTTACAATTCCTATGGTAAAACCAAGTGCTACAGAAAAGCCAAATCTAAGAAGGCTGCTTCAATCTTACTGTATTTCAGCCATAACTGCTCATAAAATTCTCTTCAGTTCCAAAATACAGAAATAAAGCATACACACAAACACACACACACATATACATGCATATATTTTAGGAAATCTTAACTTAGAAGAATGAGATAATGTTATGTGTAGAAGAAGAAGAGAGATAATGAGATAAGCACAGTGAAGTTACCAAAGCTAGATTTGGGCCACATTACCAGCATATTTGTAACAGTTTTTATATGAAAATATCATTAGGTGCATAATGACTACATATCTAAATTTATCTCTCAAAAAGAACAGCTCAAACTTTCTTCAAAAGTATATCAAGATTGGGGTGCCTGGGGGGGCTCAGTCAGTTAAGCATCCAACTCTTGATTTCAGCTTGGGTCATGATCTCAGGGTCATGAGATCAAGCCCCACATCCAGCTCCATGCTGGGCATGGCGCCTGCTTAAGAGTCTCTCTCCTCTTCCATGTCCTCTCCCCATGCTCTCTCTCAAAAAAAAAAGATGTCAAGATAGTCTAGTCTGAAGACTGAAACAGACAAATCTTACCTGATCTCCAGGAAGCATATTTACAGAAATGAGGCAGTTCACAGTTGTTATACTAAGTGGAGAAATATGGTTTAGTTATATGACCACCTGAGAAAAACTCAATGTTTCTCTCAGTATGCTTTCCAAATGTAATACAGATTATGAAGACCTAAGAAGAGCAATTTACTATTCCCTGTGTGCACACATTAAAAAAGGGAAGATGGAACAGATAAGGAGAAATGCGCAATCCAAAGAAAAGGGAAAATAAAAGGGACTGAAGGAGGACTGTGGGTGCGCACACATGGGTGTGTGTATATATAAGAGCATTCACTCTTTTTTTTTTTTTAAAGATTTTTATTTATTTATTTATTTGACAGAGAGAGATTACAAGTAGGCAGAGAGGCAGGCAGAGAGAGAGAGAGAGAGAAGCAGGCTGCCCGCCGAGCAGGAGCCCGATGCGGGACTCGATCCCAGGACCCTGAGATCATGACCTGAGCTGAAGGCAGCGGCTTAACCCACTGAGCCACCCAAAACTGTCCCTGAAGTTGCCATCTATAAATCCACAAGAGTTACGAATGCTACGTGAGAAAGTGGTCTGATCTGAAATAAGGTGTCATCAACAACATGTAAAAGCTTTTCTGTTTTGATATAACTAATTCCATTAAAACTAGGATAAGTTATCTGAAGAAAATGCCTGAAGTGAACAGAGGATACATTTAAAAATTATTCATTATCCACATAATCTTCAAAACCTACATTAAGGGATTTAATTGTATGTATTAACTCCTTTAGTCTAGCTTGCTTCTAAAAGCTTCTTGTAGCTTGCCAAGATTGGAGAAATTTGTGTTAGAAGATAACATTTCATATAAAACTGCTTTCTGTTTTCCATTACTTATTTATAGACTCAGCCTTTAATCTAATATCTTCAGGATTCTGGTTTTTACTAGCTACTTACCAACTAGCCCCATATAACATTATGTACAAATGTATAAAGGGGTAGAAATTAGTTCACTATTACTCTACATGAGTAAAATTCAAGTATTTTAACGGTCTCTAGCAAAACAGATTTCTCATTCAAGCACACAACACAACCCAGCTGCAGAATTCAATTCAAGGAGCTATTTCAATGTGGCTGAGCTAACAATACACCAGTCCCTAAAGTATCCTACTTCCCCTAATGCCTAAAGAGCTTTATTGCCATTCTCAATTCCAATTTCCTGTCCTTGCTCTAGGCTTGCAATACTCTATACCTGAAGTATCTCCAAATATGGTCACACTCCAATGTAGTGGGTACGGGGTTTCAACATATGAATACAACATATAACACAATAAAGCCTGTAACAGTATGGTTCCATTTATATAATATTCTCAATATGACCAAATTATAATGATGAAAAACAGATCAGGAGCTGCCAGAATTGAAGGGAAGTTACTGAGGGTAGCATGAGAAAATTTTCTGGACATGATGAAAAAGTCCTATATCCTCTTTGTGATGGTGTTACAAGTATTAATGCATGTGGTAAAATTTTACAAAACACATGGACCCAGAATACATGTAAAAACTGGTGAATGTGGAAAAGGTCTACAGTTCAGTAGTTGACAGTAGCACTACGATAAGTAAGATGTTACCTTTGGGGAATGATGAGTAAGACTGTAATAGGAACTCTCTGTACTATTTTTTCAACTTTTTAAAAAGATTTTATTTATTTATGAGAGAGAAAGAGAGTGAGAGTGAGAGTGCAAGTAAGTGCGGAGAGTAGCAAAGGGAGCGGGACAAGCAGACTCCATGCTGAGCCCGGAACTCCACATGGGGCCCAATCTCACAACCCTGAGATCATGACCTGAGCTGAAATCAAGAGTCAGATGCTTAACTGAATGAACCACTTAGGCACCCCTATAGATATATATTTTTAACTTTTTATTACTTTTTATTTGAAAATTATTCGAGAGTCACATAGAAGTTGCAGAAATAGAGATGACTCAGTTAAGCGGATATATGTATACACACATACATATATGTGTGTATATATATACACACACACACATACGTGTGTACATACATATATACACACACACATACACATATCTGACTGATAAAATATATATATTTGTATATCTAAAGTTACATATATTATATACCTAAAATTATTTGTGTGTGTGTGTGTGTGTGTGTGTGTGTGTAGTTCATAGAATCTCTGAGAAAGCCTGGAAAACTATGCTTAATGGCTATATCACCAGGCACAAAAGGCCTCCCTCCACACACCTCCAAAAGAAACATTTTGATAGCAGACTATTCCCCCAACCCAAACACCCACGTCCCATAACAATACTATGGGTATGTTGTCAAAAGGCTGAGAAAACCTGAATAGAAAGCCCTTAATGGAAAATATTTGAGAATTAATGTTTTAGACAAAGATTATCAATGGTTTTATTATTTCTTTCTTCAAATTATCTTTATATAAGGATTTGAATAATTTACCTTTAAAACATAGTGCAAGATTTCAAGAGCAATTTCACCCCAATTTCTGTTCATTAATTTTTTTCTCCTTAGATTTAATTTTGGAACCAATGAAATAAAATGGAAAGAAAAAGTAAACAACTTTATGTTATGGTATTGATTCATACTCAGTTACTGAAGAGTTGCCTCAAAAATGATTACATTTCAGGGGCTGTGGGTGGCTCAGTGGGTTAAAGCCTCTGCCTTCAGCTCAGGTCATGATCTCTGAGTCCTGGGATGGAGTCCTGCATCACGCTCTCTGCTCAGCAGGGAGCCTGCTTCCCTTTCTCTCCGCCTGCCTCTCTGACTACTTGTGATCTCTGTCAAATAAATAAATAAAGTCTTTAAAAAAAATTTTTTTTAATGATTACATTTCAGCAATATGACAATGATAGGCTAAATACATATTTTGTCTATATAATTTTTTAAAGAAAACCACTTTGCAAAAGGATAAATCAATAGAAAACAGCCAAAGATGTGAATGAGCACTTCCAAAAAGACAAAACTTCAAGGTCCAAAAGATATATGAAAAGATGCTTGTTACAATAGAAAAATAAGCAAACTAAAACCACAATGAGAAACCATTAACCATTCACAAACTTGAGAAATATTAAAGTCTAACATTACCAAGTGCTGATGAAGATGTAGAGCAAAAGGAAGTCTACCATAAACTGTTGATTAAAGTGTCTCATGCCATCACTTTGGAAAACAGTTTGTAATTACCAAGTAAAATTAGAGAAGTATATATTCTATAGTCCAGCAATTTGTCATCTAGGTATAACTCCCAGAGGATATCTTGTCTGTTAGCATAGGGACACATGTATCTGGATGTTCACAGACACATTATTTATTATAGCAAAAGTAAGGAAGCAACTTAAATGTTTATAAACTGGATAAGTGTGGTGTATTAATATAGTAGATTACTAAACACGAAAGAAAGAAGGAAAGGAGAGAGGAGGGGAAGGAAGGAGAAGGGAGGGGAGGGGAGAGAAGAGGCGGGGTGGGGAGAAGAGGAGAGGGGAAGGGAGAGGGAAGGGAGAGGGAAGGGAGAGGGAAGGGAGAGGGAAGGGAGAGGGAAGGCGGAAGAAAAGAGAGAGGGGTGAGAGGGAGGAAGGGAAGAAAGAAGAAGGAAAGAACAAACCACTTTCCAGAGTACAAATAAACCTTGGCTTTAAAATATATATCAAATCTAATTGTCTAAAAATAAGTCACAAACCTAATACATTCCTTTTCTTTTTAATTTTTAATCTAGCTTCTCCCCTATCTAGATGTAGCCACAGGATTCCTAGAGTTCCCTTAGGAAATAATCACTAACTGACTATTCCACACAGATTTAAATTAATTTGAAACAGCTTGAAATTTGCAGTTAGTCTACAATGTTTCACTTGTAAGAATAAGGTTTAAATTTATAGTATTCTTATTTCAAAGGAAAAAAGCATTACAATACACAAACCATAATATGTTAAGGATTCAGAAATTTTGATTTCTGATCTTAGGATTTTTTTTATTATCTCAGTAAGTATTCCTGAGTAAGATAAAGCTCTTAATTCATTATCCCTATTAATTCAGGTAATACAACTTAATTTCATTTATAAATAAACCACATACCCAAAAGAGACTGTAACTGTAACACAGACAGCACAGATATAAATTCACTACTCAATGAGGCTGAGAATTAAATGTTAACAGTTAAAACACAATTCCATAAAAGTTTTAGGTTTTAAGGACGATCTAACTAAAAGTTCTTGACATACACATTCTCAAAGTCTTAAATACCTATGAAATGCAGAAAATAAGAAAACTTATAACACAAAAACTAAGTCTGAAAGAGTCTGAGAGGAATGAAAACACACTATTGTTTAAGCCAATTTGTACCATGGTGATACAGAAACCTATCTCATTTTCTAGATAATTCAGTTCTCACCCAGGAGAAGAGAACTTTTAGCAGACTTCTATTTTCAGACAGGTAGAAGCACAGCTAGGCCACATGATCAATCAGGTTGTACTAGCTTATTCTAGGTCATATAAAAAATGCCAAAAACCCACTGCTTTTTAATTGGTTAGTAACAAGATGAAACAGAATCTTATTGTGGTTTTTCACTTAATAAAGTCCTGGCTATTTTTTAAGAATCTTTCTGTACTAAACTTTCTGAAAATTTTACACATTTCTAAGTTAGCCAAGGACAAACCTCAGGTACAAAATCAAAATAAAATCTATATCATGATGTGCTTATCTATTCATTTGTTAGCTGACATTTGGTAAATGTAAAATTATTTCACAAAAAGGGTTTAGAATCCAAATCAAATGAAATATTTACTCAAAAAGGACAGGAAATAAAATTATAAATATATAATCAGACAATAAAAATTAGACAGATATAGTACATACTCTGTTTCAAAAGCTTGAAAAGTCAAAGCTATTCCTAAGAATAATTCTATTATTACTGTCTTTTTTTTTTCTTTTTAATAAAAACAAATGTTTTTATTAAAGAAATCTTATTGATCTAAAATATTTAAGCATCTCAAAATTCCTGGGCAGTTTCATTTTTCCAGTAAGTTGACAGCTGCTGCTCATACAGGTCAATGCAAGGAGGTTAGATGGAAGTTCCTAGGATCTGCCCAACACCAGATAGGAGATAATCCTCTGCGTTAACACCATAGTAGCCAGAAAGAAACAATGTGGCTCTTCTCATCACAGCCTGCAGGTTCAAGTGGCAGGAGCCATTACCTAGGCATTACAGACATCTCTCCACAGCATCTCTCCAAGAGGGCGAATTCAAAAGACTTCAGCCCTTCAGCCGCCACCAGACCGGTGCCTAATCTGAAAGGGAGCGACCCCGGCTAGGCTTCCAGAATAATCACGCTAGAAAGATGAAAACAGGGCAGACAACCCAATGAGAAGGACAAGCAAAGTTAAGGTCGCCCTGTAGGCCCATTCTCTGAGACTCAAGTATCCAGTTCTCCAAATGAGTATTATTACTGTCTTAACCAAGAAAATGTTTGATGTACATGTGTATTTGTTCATTCATTCATTCTTCTTCTACCTTATACCTGAAGGAACACTACCAAGGATTTTTCTTTGAACAGCATTTAATACATATACACTTGCATATGTATTAAAAAATCTAAAGTGGTACTTGCTAGTTCATTTAATAGTAATGGGGTGTCTGGGTGGCTTAGTCGGTTAAGTAACTGACTTTTTTTTTTTTAAAGATACTAATTATTCATTCATGAGAGACAGAGGGAAAGGGAGAAGCAGGCTCCCCGCTGAGAAGGGAGCCCCACATGGTGCTCCATCCCAGGACCCTGGGATCATGACCTGCACCGAAGGCAGATGCTTAACCAACAGAACCATCCAGGCACCCTAGCACCTGATTCTTGATCTCAGCTCAAGTCTTGATCTCAGACTCATGAGTTTACACTCTGCATTGGCCCAGCATGGAGCCGTCTTTTAAAAAAAAATTTTCTTAAGTGATTAGTAATAAATTACAGATGTCTCAAATTATGCTGACTGCATCAAGAATAAGGATTACTTCTTAATAAACACTTTGCTGATCAGAAAAGATATTTCTCGCATCAGGTGCAATAACTGAAATCAGAAATGTGTATTCCAATCTCTTCAATTTGTAGTATCCAACTTGATGCCTTTTAAATGTACTGCTCAACATAAATGAGATACCCTTAAATTACAGGCCAGTATTAAGTGCTTCTTTGATTTAATGGTAATTTAATCTCTCTTGAATATAAGAATTTCTCAAATTTCATAGACTCTCAATGAAGCCACTGCAAAGATGTCTATCCTTGATAGGCTGATTACCAATTACTCAACAAGTTGAAATACTTTATTTTCTTTTAGCATTTACTCATGTTATCTTCAGAAATCAGGCACTTGCTCTTATCTTTTGCATCTGTTCTCGCACAATTAACTAAATATTTAAAATCCAGTTGTTTTTCTTTGCCTAGACTTTCAATTTTGTTTAATCTCTCTCTTGATGCAACTTTAAGAATATTTTCCTATATACTCTACTTTGGGTACTTTTACTATCTTTACATTAATAAAGTAAACTAACGCAAACACTGTAGGATGTGCTTTATAAAAAACAAGAATTTAATTCATCTTGGTCTTTTAGTTAAAAACACCAGAGTTAACCAATAAATAGAAAAAGTTTCTCTACTTTCTGGGAAGATCTGATGTTTAAATTAAATTAAATCCATAGTTTTTCATTGTTTTTTTCTCATAATTTACTGAAATGAATGCACTTTTTCACAATCCATGCTGGTTAAGGTGCATTATCTCTACCTCTGCACCATCTCTACCTCTGCATTAATCCAACTACCACTAGCCTCAGAAAGATTTCTTGTCTGCCCAAAGTCAAAAAACAAGAACACCAGGGCAGCTGGGTGGCTCAGTCAGTTACACGTCTGCCTTCAGCTCAGCCATGATCCCAGGGTCCTGGGATGGAGCACCACCTGCTTCATGCTTCCTGCTAAGTAGGATGCCCGCTTCTCCCTCTCCCTTTGCCTGCCTCCCCCTGCTTATGTGCACTGGGTGCTCTCTGTCAAATAAATAAACAAAATCTTAAAAAAAAAAAAAAAAAAGAAGAATGCCATTCCTAAGAGGTAAGGTGTTAAAGTGTTCAAAACATAGCTTGGACAAATACTGACTGAGCTTTGGGGGTGCCTGGGTGGCTCAGAGGGTTAAGCCTCTGCCTTCAGCTCAGGACATGATCTCAGGGTCATGGGATGGAGCCCCGCACGGGCTCTCTGCTCAGCAGGGAGTCGGCTTTCCCCCTTCTCTCTCTCTGCCTGCCTCTCTGCCTACTTGTGATCTCTTTATGTCAAATAAATAAATAAAATCTAAAAAAAAAAAAAAACCACACACACATAACTGACTAACCTTTGATCCAACTGAAACCTTGTGGGATACACACACGCAGAGGTGCACCCACAGCCACACATATGCCACACACACATACAACACCCAGCACATAGAAGGAGTTCCAAATACAGCTGAAAGGTGTAACTCCACCTTCAAATATGAGCCCTTAAGCTTCTGCACTAACTGGATGAGTCACTGGCTCATGGGATCAGTTACTGCACCAATAATCACAGTGAGGACGACTCACTTTAAGGGCTGTACTAACCAGGAAACTTCCAAATTAAATTGATCAGAGATGTTTATTAAGGCAACATGAAGTTTCCCTTGGTTTTGCACATACCAAGCTTAATTTGCCACTTTGCCATGATTAGATCAAGAGGACTTGACAGAGACCACATCTTAAGGCTCTAAGTCTTTAACTTAAATCCTACTGCCTAGTAACTACTGACATCTCAACAGACCCTAATTCTTTTGCCCCCAAGATTCTTGACTTTGCCACAACCTCATCCACCACACTTACGTGACTCCCAACTGTCATAGTTCCCATTCCTCAAACCATTCAGGACAACATGGTCTAAGGTAAAGTTTGTGTTGTCTCATATTTTGCACTGGGGCCTTCTACGTTTCTTTTGTATTAACAATGGACTGATTCATCCTGAATAATTTTATATATTGTTGACTGCAGCACATCTCAGCTCACTGGTCTAAAATGAAGTTTATATACATGGTTATTTGAATAATAATGGAAAACTGAACTATATAAAAGCACTTAAAAGTATATTCAAATAAGCTCCTAAAAACCAGAACTTCTCAGACAATAAATAAATAAATAAATTGTGAGAAAAATACCATAGTCAAATACTAATGAAGGGAGGAAAACAAGCTTTCTAATACACTAACAAGCAACTTCAAAGTGAAAGAAAGGACACCAGGCTTTTATTGTGTTCCTAAATTATTAGCTTATTTTACTAACCTTGTGTTTGCATATTATAAAAATCACCCATTTGTGCTACAAGAAATGACTTTGGCCTAACACTGGAAATATAGTACCTGAAGTGAATTCTAAGTGACCAGCTCCTCATTAATCATCATTTTGAAACATTCATGCCTCAATGTGGTCTTTTAGCTCATTGTTTAAAATTTCAAGTAAATGGAGCATCCCAAAGATTCACCTGCAAAATACTGTTTTTCCAACCTTTCTTAGCTCTTAGCATCGGACATGCTTGACAATTTATTCTGAAATAATCTTCACCATGTAAATGGACTTTCTGCTGTATCTACAGAAAAAGGCTGGTCAGTATAAAACACTGTCATTTGTATACTATCATACTCATTAGGGGAAAAAAAAATTCCATCAAGAAAAAAATGTAAATGGTATCAATGCCACTGAAATTCTGTTAGGAGTTCAAATAAAGTTAAGTAAAGTTCTTTTAGTATAGCAATTTGTTCTCTAAATAAATTCTAAATTTCACTAATCAGCATAGTCAACACAGCCAATGACAAAAACAAAGACAAAAACTAATTTTCACTATGGACTCTGAAAAACAATCTGAGGGTTTTGAAGGGGCGGAGGGTGGAAGGTTGGGGGAACCAGGTGGTGGGTATTAGAGAGGGCACAGATTGCATGGAGCACTGGGTGTGGTGCAAAAACAATGAATACTGTTACGCTGAAAAGAAATTTTAAAAAATAACAACAACAACAAAAACCAAAAACTAATTTTCAGACTACCTGGATTATCTTAAAAGCATCTCTGTCAAAATACTTCATTAAAACTGAACTTGATATTTTCTTTTTTTTTTTTTAAGATTTTATTTATTTATTTGACAGAGAGAGATCACAAGTAGGCAGAGAGGCAGGCAGAGAGAGAGAGAGGAGGAAGCAGGCTCCCCGCCGAGCAGAGAGCCCAATGTGGAACTCGATCCCAGGACCCTGAGATCATAACCTGAGCCTAAGGCAGAGAGGCTTTAACCCACTGAGCCACCCAGGCGCCCCTGAACTTGGTATTTCCAAGCTAGGAATTCAAAAATCTCTAGTATACATCCATTCTTCAACAGACCTCCACCAAGTGGAATCAACTTTACTGAGCCTCATTTTCTTCATCTTGGGAATGGGGATAGAAGTAACTCTCTACCACCAGGATTAAATGAGATTACATTTAATGTGTATGCTGTTTGGGATTATGTCATAAACCCAATATCTGAAAGATACTTTAAGCTTTGGTTTGCATACAGAAATAATTTATAGACTCCAAACTAGATGACCACTGTTCTTAACTTATAAGTTAACTTATAAATTCTAGCATATGTAATAATATCCATACCATCTTCCATAAATTGAAAGTGAACTTCAATTAGTTTTAAAACACTCTGCACAAAAATGATGACAGAAAATATAAATAAATCTTTTCTTTTTTAAGATTTTATTTATTTATTTGACAGAGAGACAGAGAGAGAGGTAACACAGGCAGGGGGAGTGAGAGAAGGAGCAGCAGGCCTCCCATAGAGCAGGGAGCCTGATGTGGGGCTCGATCCCAGAACCCTGGGGTCATGACCTGAGCCAAAGGCAGACATTTAACCACTGAGCCACCCAGGCGCCCCTATAAATAAATCTTTAAGAAACATTTTGACATTAGGAGAAGGAAGGAAAAAATGAAGGGGGGGAATTGGAGATGAACTATGAGAGACTGTACACTCTGAGAAACAAACTGAGGGTTTTAGAGGAGACGTGGGTGGGGAGATGGGTTGGCCCCACGATGGGTATTAAGGAGGACATGTACTGCATAGAGCACTGGGTGTTATATGTAATATATATGTAAATATGAATCTTGGAAGACACTGCATCAAAAATGAATGACGTACTGAATGATGACTAACATATCATAATAAAAAGAAAGAAAAGAAACATTTTGAATTTTATGTCTTCTGTTTGACTATATAAATTAAGGTAAAAAATGGATTCTAGAATTTGAACTTTATATTTGATGAAATATTGTAGCTCAAATTACAATGCAAGATACATTTTTAAGACTGGTACAAGACCCAGTCTTGTTGATAATAAACCTTTACAAATTAAGAATGGCATCTTTGCATCTTTCATCTTGCTCGAGTATCTTCTATCTATTCCAGATAATTATTTTGAAGCCAGAATTCAAGGAGCACAGACTTTCATTTCAAGCAGATAATTCTATCAGAATATCAAACATAGAGACAGCTCCTTAAAATAAAGAGAAGGAAAACGTACAAAGAGCACTTCAAAAAAAAAATTTAAATCTTGAGTGGCAGAGGCTGTAACCAAAAACAGTAATCGACTTCTCATTCAGTAATAATGAAGTCTGTTGGGGGGGGGGGGGGGGGCGGGGCTGGAATAAAAGAATATAATTGCTATCACTTTATAGTCTGGCAAAAATGTAAAGCAAGGTCAAACTGTTAACAATGATCACTGTAATACATACAAGAGAAAACTTCTTACACTCACATAAAAACACAGATGTCACAAACATTTAGGTTCTCTAACATTTGCTTACATCTCTAAACATTGTTTACATCTGTAAACATTTGTTTACAGCTTACATAATAATGCTTAGTGAACACTATAATTCTAAGGCAAAATATTTCCCCAAGTTTTCTACACCAGACAGTTGCTGCCTCATTAAAACAAAAGAATTTGATACATCAGTGCAGTTACTAAAAAAGACACACTAAACAACTAGCCTGATAAAAATCTGATAAAGATATAGGTTATCTTCTGGTTTTAGAATTTATTCTATGTTTTAGATTCCAAATCTAACAAAATGTCACTAGAATCTCCATTTAACCTCTTTTATTCCAAATATTATCTCTGCCCTTCACTCTGCTAGTATAAGGTTTAGTTCTATTTTCGATGATTTTCTCCAAAGTTAAAATATAAATGGCCTCTTCTCAGGCTGTATTCTCCTCTATTTGATGACAGTCCTAACTATTCGCTCCTTGGAACCCTCTGCTTTCTTTGAGCTTCTCAAATAGCATACTCCCTCACAGCTCTCTTCCATCCTTCCAGAACACTTCCTCGGGTATCTTCACTTTCTCTTTCCCCTATCTTCCCTATAATTATGAACTATCCCCAAGCGTCTGTCCTCTATCCTCTTCCCTCCTCACTTCATGTTGCTACCCTTAGCACTCTCATCCAGTTTCAATGGAGCCTTGAAATAATTGTCAGCTGAGTAACCCATTTCTACCTCCAAACCCTTTTCTGAATGTTAGAAACTTAGCTCCAACTGGCACAGAGGTCCATAAATGAGTATTTGTTTTTCTTTTTTTTAAGTAGGCCCCACACTCAGCATGGAGCCCAACGTGGGCCTTGAACTCACAACCCTAACTAACCATGTCCAAAACTGAAGCCATTATTTCATACCTCCAACATCCAAAGAGACCATTATCAACCTAGTTATTTTCTACTCCTCTTCCAATTCACCCCAAAATATAATCTAAAACAAGTCCCCATGGATCTGAAGTCAATCCCTAGCCATCCTCATACCTATGCACTGACTGGCTGGCTGACCACACACTGGCTCAGCTGCAACCCATTACTAGGTGGAATCTGATTAAGCCTAGCAGGCATCCAAAACCTTGTCTTCATTTGCTGCCTTCACTCCGAATCAAGCCAGGACCAGCTATGGTTTTTGGGTGAACACACAAGAAGCAGACACCAGCTGATTAACAAAAAAGGAGTTTATTAAGTGATTACTGGGCATCTCAGAATTGTCAGGAGGATAAAAAACTATGCTTAAAAGTTAAGCTTCCAGAAAAATGTTCAAACCATGCTACAAAACAGGACTGATCAGAAAATGGCCCCACTACTGTCCCACACAGAACTGAAGAACCAACCCTGTTGCTGGAAATCAATCTTGCCACCACTCAGAAGGCACTGCTGCCACCTATCACCTCCCTCAGCAAAAATGGAAGCTCTGAGAAGAATCTGTTTCCTCAGTTCCAAATCAAGTCTTGTGGGAGGGGAATCTAATTGATGAAGACTAAGTCATATGCCTATGAACTGGCTATAAATGAGGATGAAAATTTGAGGGCTGCCTTCTAATATTGGCAAAACTGACTCCTATGTTAGCAATACAGAGGAAATTATACAGGGAAAATTTTCCAAATTAAAAAAAAAAAAAAAAAAGACTATTCAGAGGTAAGGTTAAATATGAATGCAACTACTACTAAATACCACTCCTCTTTTCTACCTCCGTCTCCAAGTCTACAAAGGATCTACAATGGATCCAAGATGCTATCAGAGTTTGGTGAGCATACTCCAATGCACTTACTAAAAATGGGCCCACCCTGTGGCCCACATCACTTGGCAGAGCCCATATTCCCTCCCTGCTTGAGTACTGCCAGTCACCAGGTCTGGGAAACTATACCTTCCCTTTAGACCAACAACCCATTCTCCAGCCATAGCTAGTTTCTCCTACACACAAGGGAAACCACCAAAATCCACATCAATGTCACCAAAGACTTTAAGCATTGGCAGTAACAAGACACTCTTATAACTATATCCCATACACCAAAGTGAAACCTCCTGGACACCAAAGCCAATCTAGAGTAAGTCTAAATTCTATATAGCCTTTGAACACAAGGATTTGATTGGCAACTCCCCACACTCTGCCCATCCTATCCTCCTGGGCTAGCCCTTCCCCATGAACCAGCCACCAAGATCCCAGTGCACATCTCATGCTCTATTCTTCCCCTTTCATTCTGGGTTGTCTTAACTTCTTATCTAAATATTGCAACTGCGTCCTAAGAAACTCTCCATTGCCAAAGTCCCCTTGCAACACCTCTACCATTACACATGCACATAAAATTCATGTCAAACATTTAATTCTTTGGAAAGCTAAACATCTCAAAAAAGTAAACTGTGTATAAATACAGAAAGCACTGCGGAAAATGTGTTCCAAAATAATTAAATCTCAATGTCTTAAAGTACATTCCTAGAAATAAGGAAATCTACAACTGCTTCATCATCCCCATCACTTTCACACCACTATGAAATATGAAAGAAAATCCAGTTTGACAAGGTAACTAATCTCTTTTCTGACTGATCTGGCAAAATTAAAATATAAAAAATACTTCCTAAGTTCCTCTTTATAGACTGAACTGGGGAACAACCATGCAATACTTAATGAATAAAAATATAATGGTAAGGAAACACGAAACTTATCCCATTATAATCTCCAAGTTTAGTCCTTAGCCACATTCTAATTTCATCTGTTGTCTTTTTAATTTAGCCCTAAGCTTCTTTTCTAAAAACCCCTTTTGACAAATGGAAACTTTCCCTACTTGAGTTTCCTCCCTAACATTTCCCCTACATTTTGTCTAACCTAAATGTAGTCTTCAGGGGCACCTGGGTGGCTCAGTGGGTTAAATGTAGTCTTCAGCCTAGCTATCTTCCCCAATCTTGTTATTGTGGCATTTACATATGGCCATTTTTACGCCTTCTTATTTGTAAATACCTTCTACTTATTTGTAAATACCTTCTACTTTTGTGGTGAAGCATTTTTTTGCATTTATTTTATAATACAATCTTCCTCAGAGCTGCCTTGTAGCAACCTCCTGGCCATAAGTGCTCACATATTTGCAATGAGGCTAAATTCCTGTTAAAATAATGATTTACAATTTGGTGTTCCAAGAGATTAGTAAGGATCTAGATGGCTGCACACATACTTGTCAAAAGAAGAGGAAAACATAGTTCCTTTTCTTTCTTTAACCAGTAAAAAGTGGTTGAATAAATTAATGAATTTCTATCTTTGTTTTAAAGATTAACCAGTGTTTGCTTTCACAATCTTTAACAAATTAGAGATCTCTCTTCTCCAAATTGGCAAAGCTGTTGAATGATACTTTTGTTTTGCTGTATTGTTATCTCTTTATTTGTTCCTGTCGAGGAAGAGTACATAAACTACTCATATCAACAATCCTGTCTTAAACCACTTCTACTCCACATTTCATATGAAGAAAGCACTTTAAAAACATTTGTTCACACATTCCATAAATACTTTCTTAAAAACTAAACTAGGGGGCCATCAGGGTGGCTAAGTAGGTTGAGTCTGCCTTCAGCTCAGGTCATGATCTCAGGGGCCTGGGATCAAGCTTCACGTCTGGTTCTCTGCTCAGCAGAGAGCCTGCTCTTTCCTCTCCTTCTGCCTGCCTCTCTCTCTCTCCTTCTCTCTCTCGGTTAAATAAATAAATAAAATCTTTTTAAAAAATAAAAATAAAAAAACCTAAGCTAGGTGCTAGAACTATCAAATATTTAACAATCCACCAAGCTAACTGGTAATAAATAAGGTAATCAAAGAACTTTAGTAATTAAGAAGCAATTCCTCACAATCTACCACAATCAGCTATTAAAATCTGTCACTTCTTTACCAGGTTAGTAACAAATGACTTCATATATGGGATTATTTTTTAAGTAATACAAATTCCTACAAAGTAGTATAGTTTCATTTAAATACTGAAGATAAACTAGATGCTAGACAAAAATACTGACAAGTTGTCACCAAATCTATACTAGAAAAATAAACATCTCTCAAAAAAAAAAAGAAAGAAAAAGAGCTTAAAACGGTTTAAGAACTTTCTCTTTTTACTTGATTAATATTTTATTTCTCTTATAAACTGCTATAGAGATCGCTTCTCGGCCTTTTGGCTAAGATCAAGTGTATAAACTGCTATAGAACACCACTCTTACATTTTTCCATTTAGTCATTCATTCAATAAACATTCATTAAACCTTTATAATATGCAAAGTAGCATGGTAAGCAATGAGAATTCAAAGATGGAAAAGAACCACCTATTTTTTCAATCTATGTTTCTCAATGTAATAAGAATATTCTTGTCCTTCAAATGGATATCATTTGTGACTATCCTTTGCAGAAAATAAGAGAAGAGGCTTCTTATTTACCACTTCAATGTTACCTGAATTCAAAAGGATGAAAACCAGCTGCAGCTCACCTTTATCACAGCAGATCTCCAAAAGAAGTTGTTCCTATCCCACAACTTATTTCCCACTTAACTAAGTATTTCTAGATCTAGATCAAGCAACTTGCATAGTCCAAGCAATATATTTATACTAGTACCTTTAAGCTTACATTTAAATATTTTCTAAAATGTTTCCTGTTGTTCATTTGCCTTCCTGTCTACAACTTAAGCTTTCATGATATAGATACTAAATATGTGTTTCCTTTCAAAGCCCTGGCAACAATGCGGAGTGTATAGGAGCTTCTCAATGAACACTTACAGAGAAGGGATAAATACCTAATACCAAAATACATACAGAAGAGTTCAAACCAAGTATGTCTACTAT
Source organism: Mustela erminea (assembly GCF_009829155.1). Classification (NCBI taxonomy): domain Eukaryota; kingdom Metazoa; phylum Chordata; class Mammalia; order Carnivora; family Mustelidae; genus Mustela; species Mustela erminea. The sequence goes on along the minus strand of NC_045617.1, from coordinate 103,331,489 downwards.
AGGGTTTAACCAGAGCCTGAAATATACTGAAGGATTTTACCACTTTGATGATTTATTGTGTTTTCTATTAAATCATATATCCTCCATCAGTAAAAATGTCTACTTAACTGGCACAGCACAGTCCTTAAGTCTTGGATACCAGAAACTGATATGACCCCTTCCTTTTGATGTGAATGATTGCTTTCCTTTTTGCCATTATTCCTAGGAAGCTTAAAACCAAATATGAAGTCCAACCATAGCATCCACGTTGACACTTAAAAGTTTGTTCATTAGTCCTAATTTTCTTTTCCTTTTTAACCACCTTCATTCAATGTGCTTGTAAACTGCCTCAGATGTTTTATTGAAAAAAGTTATATGTTAAATTATCTACTATGAAAAAGATACACAAATTTTTATTTGAAAGTTCATATTTTTTTATCCATGAAAGCATACATTAATTCAATCTTATTCTTCCTTTTTCCTTCTCCTTTAAGTTTTTGTTAGTCATCCATGTTCTTAAATTGTATAGTCTTATCAAATTTAGCATAAAGACCAGATTTTCTGCCTGTAAACTTAACATGGTTTCACTGTTATTTTCTTTCACTTTTTTCAAATTACTACTTTTGAGTGGATCAGTTTCATAGTTGTAAGGCTGAATGTGGTCTCTTTCTCTGCGCTTTAGACACCTATTTTTAGATAACAGGTAGCTATTCCATAAAAACTTTCATCAATGACACAAGCCATAAAAATCATATTTATAAGTATTGAGAGTCTATAACTTTATTAAGTGTTGGTATATTATGAAGAAACCAGACTGTGAGATTCATGACTCTTGTCTTATTCTACATCCATTTCCCAGTAAACTGGTAAGATCATTTACTACAAACTAAATTCCCTTTCCCTTTCCTTATGTTACAGAAAGTCTATAGCCTTATGCATTTGTTCTTCTGTTTGCTTCTTTTACTTCAAGAACTTACCTTCCATATACTTACATCCCCTTAATTCTGCTAATGTGTAACTCTTCTGAATGACTAGTCTAAAAGTCTTCAAGAAATTTTTAAAAATATTTCCCAAATAATTAAAAAATGAAATTAAATGCAATTTAAGATACTGCTTGTACTTACCATACTAAGACTTTTAACTGTAAACTCCCATATCACTAAAGAACAAAACCAGACATGCTTGTACATTACCTGGGGAAGTACAGACTGATGTAGTTTACAGAAAAGCAGTTCTGGGATGCCTGAGTGGCTCAGTCAGTTATGCAGCTGACTCTTGGTTTCAGTCAGGTCATTATCTCAGGGTCATGTGATCAGCCCAGCAACGGGCTCACGCTCAGAATAGAGTCATTTCAGATTCTTTCTCTCTCCTTATCTCTGTCCCTTCCAGCCCTGCTCACTCACTCTCTCTAAAATAAATATATAAAATCTTTAAAATAAAAAAAAGCAGTTCCATAAAATGTACCAGAGCTTTAGTATATTTAGATTTTTGACCCAATAATCTAATTTCTATCTTTTTTTTTTGTCTCAAAGATTTTATCTATTCATTCGACATACAAAGATCACAAGTAGGCAGAGAGGCAGGCAGAGAGAGGAGGAAGCAGGCTTCCTCCAAGGAGCAGAGAGCCCGATGTGGGGCTCAATCCCAGGACCCTGGGTTCATGACCTGAGCCGAAGGCAGAGGTTTTAACCCACTGAGCCACGCAGGCGCCCCAATCTAATTTCCATCTTTAAAAAGATACAAGAAAGGGGGAGACTGGGTGGCTCAGTGGGTCAAAGCCTCTGCCTTTAGCTCAGGTCATGATCCCAGGGTCTTCAGACCGAGCCCACATCTCGCTCCCTGCTCAACAGGGAGCCTGCTTCCTCCTCTCTCTCTCTCTCTGCCTACCTCTTCCCCTACTTGTGATCTGTCAAATAAATAAATCTTTTTAAAAATAAATAAATAAAAATCTTTAAAAATTTAAAAAAGATACAAGAAAAAAATAAAATTAAAAGCTACAAGAGAAACAAAGGCTAACATCAAAAATTTAAATTATATTAAAAATTTAGAAATAGGGTAAAACTCCAGTATCAACAAAATAATTTCAAGTTCATGTGATAGATTATGTAAATTATTAAAAATGGTCGTAAGGGGCACCAGGGTGGCTAAGCAGCCTACTTTGGATTTCAGCTTAGGTCATGATCCCAGAGTCTAGGATGGAGCCCCAGGTCAGGGGAAGTCTGCTTGAGGATTAGCTCTCTCCCTCTCTACCTCCCAACCATGCTCATTCTCTCAAATAAATATATAAATCTCTTTTTAAAATCGTGTTAATAGGGGCGCCTGGGAGGCTCGATTGGTTAAACATCTGCCTTCTGTTCAGATCATGATCTCAGGGTCCTGGGATCCAGTCCCATGTTGGGCTCCCTGCTCAGCAGGAGGTCTGCTTCACCACTCCCCCTCCATCACCTCCCCCTGCTCATGCTTTGTCTCTGTCTGTCTCTCTCTCAAATAAATAAATTAAATCTTTTCTAAAATAAATAAATAGGAGTGCCTGGGTGGCTCAGTCAGTTAAGCATCTGCCTTCTGCTCATGAATTGATCCCAGAGTCGTGGGATCAAGCTCCATGTTGGGGTCTCTGCTCAGTGAGAAGCCTGCCCTCTCCCTCTGCCTGGTGTTCTGCCTACTTGTGCATGCACGCTCACTCTCTGTCAAAAAAATAAAATCTTTAAATAAATAAAATGGTGTTAATAAACACTGTATTTTGAAAAATGCTTATGAAATAATGTTCAGACAATGGATTCCAAATGTTAAATACCTTATTACCCAGAATATAACTACATAAATCTTCTATTGTCATATATTCCTACACTCTCCAAATTTTTCCAAATTTTCTACAAAATGGCCTACTGTCCTAAGATTATTAGCATAATTATTTTTTAAATCAGTTTTTCCCTATGCTCTTAAAATACTTAATGTTAAAATACTAATTTTTAATTATAAAAATATTAAACCAGCTTACAACACAAACTTAATTAAGATCTATTTTAAGGGAAAAGAGAAAAATTTGAAGATAACTTATATAATTCCACATATAAAGTAATTAAATTGTATATTTTATGCTACACTGCTATATAAACTGCACAGAAGAAAAGGAAACATTTCCCAATTCATTTTATAAGGCCAGCACTAACCTGATTACCAAAATCAGACAGATTTTTTAAAAGCCAGACCATTATCTCTCATGAGCAATGAAGCAAAATTCAGCAATATATTTAAAAAAAAAAAATAAAGCAACTTGACACAGTAAGTTTATTCCAGGAATCCACGATTAATTTAATAAATTTTTTAAATCCACCACATTAAGAGACTAAACAAATATTTTAAAACAACATGATCACCTCAAAAAATGAATAAATGTTAACACCATTAGACAAAGTTCAACACCCATAAACACCCCCATCCCCCAAAATCAGCAAAGTGGGAAGAGAAGGAAGCTTTCTTAACCTGATAAAAGGATATCAATGAAAAATTTACAGCTAATCTCATACATAATACTGTAAAACTAAATGTGTTCCTCCTAAGATCAGGAATAATACAAGGATGCCCACTCTCACCACTTATATTTAACACTGTACTAGAATCATAGCCAGAATGAAAGGCAAGAAAATAAATACAGGGCATACAAACTGGAAGCAAAGAAGTAAAACTGTCCTTACTCACACATTATATAGGCATCCATGCAGAAAATACTAAAGAACCTACCAAGAGTCTACTAAAATTACTAAGTGAGTTTAGTAAAACTGCCAGATGCAAAGTAAATATTTAAAAATCAATTCTATTTCTATACTCGGCAAAAAATGACAATGAAAAATTATAATGCAATTTTTAAAAAGCAACAAAAACATAAAATATTAAGAAATAAACTAATATATGTAAAAACCTCTATACTGAAAACTACAAAACACTGTTGAGAAAAAATTTTAAAGACCTTAATAAATTAGGAATATACCATGTTTGTGGAATAAAAGACTCAATACCATTAAGATATCAGTTCTCTCTAAATTGATCTATAGATTTGATGCAATCCCAATCAAAATTCTGGGAGACTATTTTGCAGAGATCAATAAGAAATAAGGAAAATTCAAAAACTTAGATGAGCCAAAACAAACTTTTTCCTCACCATAATAAGTATAGTCACCATCAGTCAACACACAACATTATTACAATGATATTGACTATATTCCCTTTGCTGCGCTTTTCACCCCTGTGACTTATTTTATAACCGGAAGTTTCTATCTCTTGATCCCCAAAGTTCAAGGTCATCTAACTAGATTAGGTCATTTAATCTAGAAAATATTACTAGTGGTGTTGGAAATCAATATGGAAAAAAGTTAAAGCTGACCTCTACCTTATACCATACCTTAAAATTAACTCAAAATGGATCATAGAGCTAGGTAAAAGCTAAAACAATAAAATTCATAAAATATAAAAAGGATAAATTCTGTGTCCTTAGGTTAAGCAGATATTTCTTAGATGGAAAAATGAATCATTAAAGAAAAAACTGAAAAAAGGGATTTCATCAAAACTTGTAACTTGCTCTTCAGAAGGTATTTTTAAAGCAATAAAAAGCCATGTCCAAACCAGGAGAAAATATTTGCAAAAAGCACATATACATGCCCACATTTATATATATGGATATGTGTATATATAAGTATATATACACATACTTATGTATACACAAAACTCTATGTACGTAGTTGCATATATACACATACACACATAAAAACGTATCTGCAGACTATATAAAGAACTCATAAAAACCTAATAACAAAACAAACAACCCAATTTCTAAAATGGGAAAATAATATGAACAAAACATTTTACCAATGAAGATATATGAATCACAAATTTTAAAGACTGAAAAGATGTTAGTATCATTAGTTATTAAATTTAAAAAACAATGAGATATCATCATGCACCACTAGACTGGCTGAAATTTAAAATTCTAACAATATCAACTTTTGCCAAGGTTGTAAAGTAACTGGAACTCATATGCTACTGGTAGGAATGCAAAGGCGTCTAGGTACTTCAAGACAGTTTAGAAGTTTCTCATAAAACTGAACATACCTTATTTCCTCCTCTCTCTCTGCCTGCCTCTCTGCCTACTTGTGATCTCTGTCTGTCAAATAAATAAATAAAATCTTTAAAAAATAAAAATAAAAATAAAATAAAAAAATCATGATCTCGGGGTCCTGGGATCGAGCCCCACATCGAGCTCTCTGCTCAGTGGGGAGCCTGCTTTCCTCCTCTCTCTCTGCCTGTCTCTCTGCCTACTTGTGATCTCTCTGTCAAATAAATAAATAAAATCTTTAAAAAATAAAAATAAAAATAAAATTAAAAAATCATGATCTCGGGGTCCTGGGATCGAGCCCCACGTTGGGCTCTCTGCTCAGCAGGGAGCCTGCTTTCCTCCTCTCTCTCTGCCTGCCTCTCTGCCTACTTGTGATCTCTCTATCAAATAAATAAATAAAATCTTAAAAAAAAAAAAAACTGAACATACCTTAAACCTACTTAACCATAAGCCCCACAACAGCACTCATAAGTATTTATCCACATGTTCACAGTATTCATTATACCCAAAAACCACAAACAGTCAAAATATCCCTCAAGTGGGGATGAGATAAACAAACTCTGGTGCATTCATGCAATGGACTATATAGCAATAAAAAAAATAAACTGCCGATATGTGAAATGATAGGTGAATATTAAAAACCATTATGTTTTTAAGATTAAAAAAAAAAAAAAAAAAGCCAAACACAGAAGACTGTATTCTGTATGATTAAACTGATATGAAATTCTAAAACCAGACAAAATTATCATTATAGAAAGCAGACGAATGTTTGCCCAGGGCCAGGAATGGGAGGAGGGGATTCCCTGGGAATTTGGGGGTGATGTAAATGTTACATATCTTAATTGTGATGATACAATCACATACATGTGTCATCCCACTGTACATTTAAAATTGGTGAATTTCATGTATGTAATTTATACTTCAGTAAATCTGGTTTAAAAATGCAAACATAATACCAGCAAAAAGCACAGTCTCAATCATAAAAAGGAAACAAGAGAAACAACTATTAAGAAGAAAAACAGAGCTCATAAACATTAAAAAAAAAATGCATCTATTACTAACCCAAGATATAATATGGCCATATGTAATTCTAGTCTTCACTATAGTTATTCTCCAAGAGTACACTACTTTAACAAGTCAAATAACCTACACTCTTAATTCAAATAGCCTCTATTCTGCTTGATAGTCATGGAAAAAGTATATCTGATCCTTAAAAAACAAGACTGTGAAACCAGGAGTGAGGGATTCTTAAGTGAATTGGGGCCCAGCCGCTGAAAAAGAGGCCCCACTGTGAGACATCTCTTAACAAAATGTCAGTTTCAATGCCTCAGATGCCAAGGATGGCCTTTAAGAGAAATACAAGCACAGTTAAAGCAAACAGGCTAATAAGAGCAAAAAAGATAACTGACATTGTTCCCTTAGGGACACACATACACACACAGGGAGAGGAGTTTTAACAATTTCCAGAAGATGACCCAGAAAGAGAAAATAGCCTGCAATGCATATAAAGGTCAGTACACTTTTCTATTAACAAAGCTTATAGTAGAAGCAACAAAACTATATAATTTAAACTATGACACTCAAATTTCTCCTAATTCTTAAAGCGTTCTCTAACAAAAGTAAAATACAATCAACATTTGGATATTTCTTTAGTAAAAAATTACATATTAACATAATCGACATTATCGTAACTCAAGATAAAGTTTGTCCAATAGGCCTAAACCACTTACCTTTTTTAAAGATGTTATTTATTTATTTGTCAGAGAGAGAAAAACAGCACAAAAGCAGGGGGAGCGGCAGGCAGAGGGAGAGGCAGGCTCCCGCTGAGCAAGGAGCCCGATTTGGGACTCAAGGACCCTGGGATCATGACCTGAACTGAAGGGAACTGCTTCTGAGTCATCCAGGCATCCCTAGGACAAAGCTACTTCATTTATTTATTTATTTATTTATTTTGAGATTTTATTTATTTGACAGAGAGAGACATCCAGAGAGGGAACACAAACAGGGGGAGTGGGAGAGGGAGAAGCAGGCTCTCCAATGAACAGGGAGCCCAATGCAGTACTCGAACCCAGCACCCCGGGATCATGACCTGAGCCAAAGGCAGAGGCTTAACAACTGAGCCACCCAGGCACCAATCTAAGCTACTTTAAACTACCCGTTGGGGCGCCTGGATAGCTCAGCTGGTTAAGCGTCTGCCTTTGGCTCAGGTCTTGATCCCCGGGTCCTGGGAATGAGCCACACATCAGGCTCCCTGCTCAAGTCTGCTTCTCCCTCTCCTTGTGTGCGCTAGCTCACTCTCTCTCTCTCAAACAAATAACTCTTTTAATTAATTAATTAAACTACCTATTATTGCCTAGTTCCATTTTCCCAGAAGTTGTTAATCTTTCTTAACAGAATATTGTGACAAACTAGCAGAGTCATGACTGAAAAAGTTTAAAAAATAAAATCGGCAAGTGTATGTAAATGTATGTGTTTATACATTGAACCATATATTAATGTCCAACACTGAATTATGAATTAAGTCTAAAATGTGCTCAAGTATTTCAATAACATAATAAACAACCAACCAAGAATGTAGCTGAATCATCTGGCACTATAATATGAAACCTTAAAAGTGCCACAATCGTATTTTTAAAAGATACTTAAAATCTTGTATTTACTACTGATTTTTTTCCTAAATAAAATGATGAGTTCAAATATATGGTATTCTCAGATGTTGAGAACTTACTGGAGGCAAAATAAATTTCAAATTATTGGCTAGCCCAATAACAAGCACCACTCATAGGTTTTTTTTTAAAAATCACTCATGCATTATGTACTTTTAGCAATGGTACATGAAGGAATTACAACTTGAACTGGAGGCAACATAAATTATATTTGGCCACAAAAACACAATAAAAAGGAAAAGTTGTGATCAAGTAATAAGAAATACAACCGTAGTTCACCACTGGAAACAGAAAAAGAACCTACATGGGTTTCTACAACTGCAAAATCAGTACATGGGAGCTTTTCTCACTGGACATTCACCTCCCATGCAAATCAGAACCAAGTACAATTCCCCCATTATGAAGATGAATTACATCGTCAACAATTTAAAATATATTGTGGCTTATAAACTATGACTTTACTTCTTTCTTTATACCTTTACAAAAGTGCAATAAAATCTCCTATTTCTCAATTTACCCCATATTCTTATTTTCATAGTATTTATTGTGCAATTTTGTCTGCAAAATCACATCTTGCTCACCACCTTAACTGAAGAGTGTACTTTACTGTGCCACACCTAAAATTATAAAGTAATACTGATAACTTGGTAACTCTCCACCTCTGCACCCCAACCAGAGGAGGTCTTTTTATATTGATTTTTTTTAGATGTTATTTTTAAGTAATCTCTACACCCAGTGTGGGGTTCAAACTCACAACCCCAGGATCAAGAGTCATATGCTCTATTGACCACATCAGCCAGGTGCCCCTAATATTTCTTTTAAGTAATATTAATGATATACTTATTAAGATTAATTTTCATATAATTATATACTCAATGATACATATACTTTCTTGATATGTTAATATATATTATTTTGTATTATTAATATCCTTTCAGGGCATATTTAAGAAATAGTTGAGGAAAACACAATGTTCAGGCCACCAAATATTCTTCAAGTACCACCTATACACTAAATACTATACTAGGAAACAATAAAGACATAAAGTAATTATGGAAAAATCTGATACAGGATGGATATGTAAACAAATTAATGCAATAAAATCCCAAAATAAAATGTGGGAGGATACAAAGCCCTACAGTAATTCCTTAAAACACAGTGAACAAGTTTCCTATATTTCCTATATTTCTCACATCATTTTCATTAAATTATATTAAAACAGACACTTCATTTTACTCAACTAAAAACTAAGTGTTATTTACTAATAAGTTCTTCCCGACCTCACTTTCCCACTTCTTCACACCTTGCCTTGTTTCATCACTATAAGAGAAAGTAAAAAAAGAAGATACAAGAAAAAGGAAAAAAAACATACAACAAAACATATGACTAAAAAAAGAAACCAAAAAAAGAAAAGTTCATTTCCAAAGAATATACTGGAAGTTATCTTGTAAAAATCTTATAAAGAAGACAGATAGTATAAGTACTGTTTATTCAAAGACACATTCAGGAAGAGGAACCTTCTCACACTGTTTGTGGGAATGCAGACTTTAGAAAACAATACGGAGGTTCCTCAAAAAGTTAAAAATGGAACTACCCAACATCCAGCAATTGCACTACTAGGTATTGACCCAAAAAATACAAAAATAATTCAAAGGGATACATGCACCCACGTACCCTGATATTTATAACAGCATCATCAACAATAGCCAAATTATGGAAAAAGCCCAAATGTCTATCAACTGATGAATGGATAAAGAAGATGTGGGTGTGGTTGTGTGGGGTGTGTGTGTGTGTGTGTATATGTGAGATGGAATATTACTCAGCCATAAAAAAAGAATGATGTCTCGCCATTTCCAATGATATGGATGGAGCTAGAAAGTATTACACAAAGCAAAATAGATCAGTCAGAGAAAGACAAATAGCGTATGAGTTCACTCATATATGTGGAAGTTAAGAAACAAAACAGATGAACACAGTGGCAGGGGTGGGGGGTCTGGCAAACCAAGAAACAGACTCTTAACTATAGAGAACAAACTGAGGGTTACTAGAGAGGAGGTGGGCAGGGGATGGGCTAAGTAGGTGATGGGCATTAAGGTCTGCAATTGTTATGATGAGCACCAGGTGTTTTATATAAGTGCTGAATCACTAAACTCTACACCTGAAACCAATATTACACTGTATGTTAACTAACTGGAACTTACTATTATTTTTTAAAGCTTTCATTTATTTGAGAGAAAGAGACAGACAGCAATAGAGATAGCAAGAAAGAGAATGAACAGGAAGGAGAGGGAGAAGCAGGGAGCCCGAAGCAGGGCTCAATCCCAGGATCCTGAGTTCATGACCTGAGCCAAAGGCAAACACTTAATAACTGAGCCACCCAGATACCCCAACTAACTGGAATTTAAATAAAAACTTGGAGAGAAAAAAAAAAAGACACATTTAAATAAAAAAGAAATAAACTCACCATCCCGAAAATACATCTGCACTCCCATGTTCACTGCAGCATAATTCATAATAGCAAAGTCAGGGAAACAACATGAACATCTCTTGACAGATGAATTGACAAAGAAAATGTGGGTGGGTGTGTATATACATATACACATACACACACACACACACACCCCACACTGAAATATTATTCAGCCTTAAAAAAAAAGAAGTGAATCTGGCCATTTGCAACAACATGGATGACCCCTGAGGCATGACACTAAATGAATAAGCCAGGAATAGAAAGGCAAATATTGAATAATCTCACTTTTATGTGCAATCTTTGGTGAAATTCGAATGACAGAGAGTAGAATGGTGGTTACCAGAGGCTGAAGGATGGGGGAATGGTGGGGGCGGGGGGGGCACAGGAAATAGAATGGTGGTTGCCAGAGACTGGAAGTTGGGAGTAAGGAGAAGTTATGGTTTAATGGGTACAGTTTCTGTTTTGCATGATTAGGAGAGATCTGGAGATGGATGGTAGTAATGACTGCATAACAGCATGAATGTACTTACTACCACTCTATGTACACTTAAAAATGGTTAAGACATTGTATCATGTCTATTTTGCCATAATAAAAAAAATACCTAAAAAAGGGGCTCCTGGGTGGCTTAGTCATTAAGCATCTGCCTTTGGCTCAGGTCATGATCCCGGGGTCCTGGGATCAAACCCTGCATAAGGTTCCCTGCTCAGCAGGAAGCCTGCTTCTCCCTCTCCCACTCCCCCTGTCTATGTTCCCTCTCTCACTGTGTCTCTCTCTGTCAAGTAAATAAATAAGATCTTGAAAAAAGAAAGAAAGAAAACGAAAAAATACGAATGACAGAAGCAAAGACACAAGACATGGAGTAGAAAGTTCATGGGCTATGTAAAGTGACAATAAGATCAATATAGGGCATATAAGACATGGGGTGGATAGGTTGTAGGATGGGCAGGGAAAGTGGGAGTCAGGATACAGAGTTTAACTGAGATAGCTTTGAACAATCAGGAAGAGCTACCTAAGTTTTTGCATCCAAGATTAAGCTGGTTTAAAAAACAAAAAACATCATATTCTCTCTCTCATGCGTGCGCGCGCACGCACACACACACAAACACACACACAAAAGATACTATGAAGTACCTATTCTAAAACAACAGTGAATTAAGGTACCTCATTCAATACAACAATCTAATACAAAAGAATCATAAAGAAAGGAATTTATTTTTGTGAGCGGTAACATACAGATAAGGACTACCTTGTCAACTGCCAGGAACCCAAACACAATAGAGTGAATGAAAACAATAACCTTGCATTTGCTGTGACATCCTCCACTCTCTGCAGACTTTTCCTTTACAATGGTAAGCAAAGAGGGTGTTTTTCTACCTACCCTTGCTACCTTCTACACCCATACTTGGTGACTTGGGATGTGAGAACACAATCAGTGCCAATCCATTCCCAAGAGTAACCAGATAGTGTGACTTACCCTTACTCCATCACTCAAGAGACTAATAAATCTGGATTTAGTGATTCAAACAGTAAAAATAAGTCCTACATGCTCATTTCAAAAACACCCACTAAAAACAGGAAAAAAGACTGGCAAGAAGTTTATTACTGAGCCCCGATACACACAAGGCATACAAGGATTCAACACATTCTTGATTTTAGTTTCTCTCAATTCAGTTTCTCTTAAAAAGAAGTTCCAAGTTCCTTTTCTACCGAAGCCCCTTCTTTCTTCACAACTTAAAGATCACAAGCCCATTTACCCAAACATGAGGTGTGTCCCAGCTGGTCATCAGCAATACGATCAGCTCCTAGTAGTACCATCCACTATGGAACACAGCTTATCCTACCAGGTACATTTACACCGTCCTCTTCCCTAAGGGAGTAGAGCTTAAAGTTCTCACCCTAACAGGAAAAGAAAAAAAAAAAACTGTAACCATGTACAGTGACTAGACTTATAGTGGTGATCACTTTGCCATAATGAAATATTATTTAGTTCTATCTCACCAAAATTCAGCAAAGCTGATCAACCCTGAGGCAAACATGTAAGGCTGGCTAGTTCAATTCCTATTTTCTTTGCCTGTCTCTATCAAAAGTGGCTGAAGAAAAAAAAAATATTTGCCCTCCCAATCAAAGAAGGCCATGAGACATAGTTCTGGCCAAGGAGAAATAAACAGAATTTGCTAAGGAAGAATAATAAGGGATAATGATTCTGAAAAAACATCTGCTCCTCTTGCTCCTCTGATGAAGAAGAGGAGCTGATCTTCCTAACAAAGACAAGAAAACCAAAGCCACCTGTCCTTGCAACTGAGAGACAATAATTGTGAGGAAAAGTAGATTTAAGAGGACTTAAGAAACACCCTGACATTGTTAAGCCACTGCAGTATGGTGCACAAACACCTATTTCAAGGTGAGTGAGAAAAATAACTCTGATGTTAGTAGTTTCAGATATTTAACTGGCTTAAGATATTTCTAACTGGCAAATTCCCAATTCTACCATTACTCTGTACTAAGGTGCTGACTGACAAATTTATGCTCATCAACACTCATCCAAAAAGAAAACAAAAAAAGAATCCTACTCAGGCCATCTCCCACAAAGAGAAAGATACTCTTAAAGATCATGAGGAGAGAAACCATGGATTCATGAAGACAGGCCCGAAATTCTAGCTTAGCAGCTAACTAGCACTGGGATCTTGGTTAAGTTAGTCAACCTTTTAAAGCTTCAGTTTCCGCATCTGCAAAAACCATGCTAAGAATCACCTCACAATATTACTAACAGGATTAAATCGGCAATGCATATAACAAATGCAATGGTGTCTGGTGTACAGTAAGTGCTTTAAAAAAATTAGAAACTCGTCTCCATCACCACTACCAGAATCACCATAGCCCAGCAGGTCAGTTCTCCAGCTAAAATACGTCAAGTTCAGAAGCCCTTGACGTAAAAATGATTCAGCACCACATGAAACTGAAGGGGAAAATATAGTTTCAAAGCACGGGTATGTGTGTGTGTACACATCCATGCACGTGCACATGTACATAAGCTTAACTACGGGGTGCAACTGATAAACACTTGCTGAGGAATACGTTCCTTAGTCCATGTTAAGAAATGAGAGTAAAGGGGCACCTGGATGGCTCAGTGGCTTATAGCCTCTGCCTTTGGCTCAGGTCATGATCCCAGGGTTCTGGGATGGAGCCCCGCATCAGGCTCTCTACTCAGCAGGGAGCCTGTTTCCTCCTCTCTCTGCCTGCCTCTCTGCCTACTTGTGATCTCTGTCTGTCAAATAAATAAATAAAATCTTAAAAAAAAAAAAAAGAAGAAGAAGAAGAAATGAGAATAGAAACACATAAAACATTGAAGCTATCAAGGTAAAGAAGTAATTTCTATGACTTACAGTACACAATTTTTTTAGCCATCCTCAAGAAGTAGAGATGATTCCCTTCTTAATATTTCAAACAAAACTCAAAAGTAGTCTGAAGGATTAATGAAAATGTACTTACAAAGCTTTAAGCTACTTGGAAGAAAAGACTATAAATGCAAATTTTTATTCTCTTTCTTTGGGATTACAGCTGCCCTGTCAAAATCCAAAGCTGTATTAGTTTGTTTCTTCCTAAAGACTGAATATTATTTCATCTTCTTTCCATTATTTTAGGCTTTAATGGTCAATGTGATAACTGTGCATTTTTTTATGGAACAGTTATAGAAGATAACATTCTGATTAGCAATCCTGCTTGCTCTTCTTCTGTTTTCAAATTTATGAGAAAGAAATCCATCTTCTCTATCTTCTTCAGTTTCAGTTCTCTATTTTCTAGATCATTACCTCATTCATACCTCAATTTAGTAAGCTCACCGACATTGTTCACCTAACTGTTTTGCAACTCAACAAATATAATCTTGTATATGGTCAAAATCGTAGTTTCACAAAGAACAGCAACAATTTCTTTAAATAAGAGCTTCAACACGAAATTTCCATATTACTAAAGTTTCCTAACTCTATGATAGGTTTCCAAGCTAATACCATGTTTTGAAATGTACCCTAAAAGCATAACATGATTTTTTTTTTAAGGCATTTTTTTAACAGCAAGAGGGATCATAAAACATTTACTCCTACTCTTAAAGTCTCCTTAAAAATTTAGGGGAAACCAAACCTGTGCATTCAGTTACCCTCAATTCCATCATTCCTTGATTATTTCTAATATAAACAAGTCTAGGATAATTTTCATTTGCTCTTTTTATTTTTGTTTTGAACTTATGCATTACTCCCCTAAATATTCTAGATAATATTTCCCACACTACCCCAATGTTAGTATATAACCTGCCTACTTGAGTTCAGAAGGTTCTGTGTCACTTCGATAAAGATGTAAAGCCCTAATAAGATTTTTATTTCTGAGGCACAAGATTCACAATGCATGTAAACCAGAAGATGGATTCTGTACTCTCTGACAAGCTCCTCAAATATATGTGTGCAATTAAACAGACAAGCAGTGAAATTTGAAGGCAAAGAATCAGAAACTGGTATACAAACAGTACTCCCCTCCCTGAATGGAGTGAGCAGGAGGAGAAATGTCAGGGCTTGTTATCAGCCACAGGTACAGACAAGAAAGAAACAAAGAGGGAATTCAAAGATGAAGACAAATAACAGTGATCTTATTCACCATCCCCTACCCCTACTCCCCAAAAAAGAAAAGATCAGGGAACTGTTCGTAGCTAAGAAAGAGCTCTGCAAACCCAGATCAAAGCTGCTGTCTTCTTTGAAGCCCTCTCTGGGATCTCCACACTGAATTCATCACTCTCTTTTCTGTGCTACTCTGTACTTAAGCTTTTACTGACCACGGTGTAGGAGAACCATTTACATCTCCCTCCCACTGCTGCTCCCTCTCACATGTTCTGAACACCCTGAAAGCTCAGTCACACCTGTCACCAGTGTTTGCCTGGTCAAAAGTGAATATTCAAGAAAACTTACTAAATTGAATATGAATAAATCTTTTTCTCAACATTATATAACCATGACAAAATTAAATGACAGCTGGTTATAAAAGAAAGCAAACCTGATTATAAACAAATACTTCTTTTTAATATTTCTTTTCTCTGGCACATATATTAAGTGTTACAGGTAAAAGAGTAGACCTGGGCAATTTAATATAGGATGTGGCCAACCTATTTCCATGAAACAAAGCTGGTTTAACTTTTTTTTTTTTTAAGATTTATTTATTTATTTGACAGAGAGAGAATGCAAGCAGAGGGAGGAGCGGCAGGCAGAGGGAGAGGGAGAAGCAAGCTCCCCACTTAGCAGAAAGGCCAACTCTGACTCCCCAACTCCAATTTGGACGACTCAGACAACTCGGATTATGGGACTCAGACTCCAACTCTGCCTCTGGGGCTCAATCCCAGGACTCTGGGATCATGACATGTGCCAAATAAAAATGCTTAACCAACTAAGCCACCCAGGCGCCCCGAAGTTGGCTTAATATATTTCTCTTTGGTTTAAATCCTCTGTCCTGTGTGTGTGTGTGTGTGTGTGTGTGTGTGTATGTTTATATCTATCCTCCTCCCATTCTCATTCTTTCTTTCATTAATGATGAATCAGAAACCCTTAAAAAAACTAAAATTCAAGGGGCGCCTGGGTGGCTCAGTGTTAAGTGGCTGCCTCCAGCTCGGGTCATGGTCCCGGGGTCCTGGGGCTGAGTCTAGCATCGGGCTCCCTGCTCAGCGGGGAGCCTGCTTCTCCCTCTCTCTCTGCCTGCCCCTCTACCTACTTGTGATCTTTGTCTGTCAAATAAATAAATAAAATCTTAAAAAAAAAACAAACTAAAATTCAAAAATGTCTAATCATTATTTTTCAATGTCCAGTCGTGGTTACAAATTACACTCTCAACATCTAATATTTTTAGATATTAGATATTTCTCAAATATTTTTCATAATCCTAGCTTCCCTGTGCAAAATTTTTAAATTGGAAAACTAAACTAATACAACATTGTACATTAACTGGAATTAAAATAAAAACTTAAATAAAAAATAAAAATACTTTATAATAAAAAATCAGAAAACAGGTGATGCATCTTTCTTTGTAGTGACTGAATAAATTTTTGCTCTAAGAGAACAAGTACCCCCCCCAAAAAAACTATTTCAGTATTCAGCTGTTTCCTAGCAACAGAATCTGCTGATACTTTCTCATCACAAGTAACAGACAAAAATCTGTATTTTGGTCCTCTCAGGTATCAATAAAAGCAATGCAGCTCAGTGAAAAAAAATTAGTAAATAAACCATAAATGACATATAAAGTACTATGTTTTTCAAGACAATTTTGGCTACTCCTTTAAAATGGTTAACTATAAATCTTAAATATGATAAATGATCTGAGGAACAGAAGTGTTTATAAAGAGGGATCTTTTCTATTTCTGGGGGTGGGTAGGATGCACAGAGGATACAAGGTGACCACAAAAACAGTAACCTAAGAATTATTCTATAGAGAGTTAGTCCAATCAAGAAGAAGGAAGCTGCTATTCTCAAGGTAGCTAGAGTTTAAGCCTGAATTATGTTGCATCATCAGAGTTTCTAAACAAAGTATAAAATTCCCATCTTACATATTCCAGAGGAAAAATGTCAAAAGAGTAACAGTTTAAACCACTATAGACAACTGCATTAGTTCTTCGAAAGTATTCTGAGGTCATAAACAGTTGCACTTTACCCATTATCAAAATTTTACTCTTTTATAGACCGTACACTCAAGTGTAACCTCCTTTCACTTTGGTTTCCCCAACAAATCTGGAGAAAATGCAAACACACAGTTCTCACAAGGTACTTCCTAAGGTCCTGAGCACATACTCTGCACAAGGTACTGTGCTAGGTATCAGAGACAATTAAGCAGGATATAGCACAAGCCCCACCATGGAGAAGATGAATATGGCTCGATCTTCACCCTGGTAAACCCTACATTTAAAACATGTAGGAGTGCCTAGGGTGGCTAAGTCGGTTAATGGTCTGCTGAGTGAATTCTGGTAAACCGTTCAACTTTCTGGTGCTATGCTTTCATGGGCAAAATGAAGAGGCATTACTGGTATTTACAGAGCCTCTCATAATAAGAAAGCATTGCACTAAAGCACTATCACATGGAACAAGACAAGCACGCATGTCCATTGATATCTATAAACCTAGAGTTTACATTCTAGCTGCCAAAAATAAGGGCAAGAAAACACACAAATGATTACCACACAACTCTAAAACCCTTGCCTGCTCTAAAAATTCTATGTATATGTACCACTAACACTTGCTGGCAACTAAAAAGCCAAGAAAACTTGAAATAAGTGATTCATTAAAATTCTTGCCACCAATAATTTCCATAAACACAAAATGCAAAGGTATACTAAGCATTATAGGGAAAAAATGGTAAAATCGAAACTCCTTAAAATATTCTTCTTCACAAAAACGAACCCCTTCAAAAAACACCTTAAAAAATTACTAGCACTTTGAAACTTTTAAGCACTTTCATGTACATTACTGATTTTTCTCAGTGAATAAACCTTTCTTTTTTTTTTTTTAGATTTTATTTATTTATTTGACTGAGGGAGAGAGAGAGATCACAAGTAGGCAGAGAGGCAGGCAGAGAGAAAGGGGGAAGCAGGCTCCCCGCTGAGCAGAGAGACCAATGCAAGGCTTGACCCCAGTACCCCGAGATTATGACCCAAGCCGAAGGCAGAGGTTTAACCCACTGAGCCACCCAGGTGCCCAATGAATAAACTTTTCTATCAAAAACCTAGAATATCTCACTAAAACAAGAAAATAATTGTTACCGAATCCTATTCTGTGAATGGTGCCAAAAGCCTCATTTTCTAAAGTAAAATACATATGGAAAAAGATGGCAAAACTGAATTCTTCTTTTGTGGTATCTAGCTCATTGCACCTCACTGATCCCCATACCCAACCCCGAAATAGTTTAGTATTTGGTCCTCTTCTCTTTTTATTCTTCACTCCTTAGAAATTACATCCACTAGTTCAGGTTCAAATTTTACAACCATGTGGGTAACTCCCAAATCTGTGTCTTAATCGCCAAGAATTTTTCTAAATTTTAACCCAGATTTACCAGAATGTCCTATTAATCCAAGAAATTGAACACACCCAATACCAAAATCACTTTCTATCCCAAATAGCTCTGTCTCATATCCCTATTGCTAAAACACATATCCAATGGTAACACAAGCAGTTTTATTCAAAATGGTTTCCAAAATAAAAGCCAAGATGCTCTTCAACAGACAAATGGATAAAGATATGGTTCATATATACAATGGAATATTACTCAGCCATCAGAAGGGATGAATACCCAACTTTTGTATCAGCATGGATAGGACTGGAGGAGATTATGCTCAGTGAAATAAGACAAACAGAAAAAATCAATTATCATAAGGTTTTGCTTACTTGTGGAGCATAAGGAATAACATGGAGGACATTAGGAGAAGGAAAGGAAAAGTGAATTGGGGGAAATCAGAGGGGGAGATGAACCATGAGAGACTGTGGACTCTGAGAAACAAACTGAGGGTTTTGGAGGGGAGAAGGGTGGAGGGATGGGTGAGCCCAGTGGCAGGTATTACAGAGGCCCGTACTGCATGGAGCACTGGGTGTGATGCACAGACAATGAATCTTGGAACACTGAAAAAAAAAAATTAAATTTTTAAAAAATGGTTTCCAAAATAGATATATGCAAGATGATCTACTGAGTTAGAGAAAGAAATTAACTATCTATTCCCTTTTTTCTTCTTTTTTAAAACTACTTTCTAATATCTACATCTGTACATTGAAGATGTGTGATATTTTAAGTAAGGGAGCACAATCAAAAAGTCTGGAAACCACTAACATATGACTAAAACTCAAACTCATAAGCCTGGTAATATCCACTGTTACAAACTGATCTACTATTCTTCATAGACATTAAATCCAAGCAAAGATACCACTAACCAGTCTCTAAACACAGCCTAGGCATTCCAGCACCCCAATCATTTAGCTCTACTACTCTCTGCAAACTGTTCATCTCTCCATCTAGCAAATGACTTAAAGCCAAGGTCAACTCCATTCTCAAAATTCCCTCAGTTGAGGTGACACAACTCTCAGGACAATGCCCATTTCAACCTAGTCATTAAGTCTTTAGTGTACATTTTAGCTCTCCCTACTAGATAAAAGGGATCTTGAGGGTCAAAGTCCCGTCTCATAAATGTCCCATCTCCCATCCTAACCTAGGCACTATATAGTAAACCTAAT
Organism: Mustela erminea; assembly: GCF_009829155.1. Taxonomy (NCBI): domain Eukaryota; kingdom Metazoa; phylum Chordata; class Mammalia; order Carnivora; family Mustelidae; genus Mustela; species Mustela erminea. The sequence continues at coordinate 103,312,024 of NC_045617.1, read as the reverse complement.
ATGTTAAAGAAATGCTTGGTGAATGGACACAACTGTAAGCTGGACATTATATAAGGTTGAATAAACCACTATCTCACATACCAAGTAACGATCAAGTTCAGGTTAGCATCCTCAGTCAACTAGTGTGTCTCAAAATAGAAGGAGGATGTTTACTTCTTCCCACAAAATGATTCTTTCCATTAGTTTCATGGCTTTCAACTGCAACGTTTTGTTTCCTACAGATCAGTACCATGAGAGAATAAATGGGCCAGTGTCGGATACTAAATATAAAGGTGCAGGTGAAGCATTAGCTGCAGCACTGACTGATTCATTGTAACCGCCTTAAAATGACATTATATAATCAGGAAGAAATATTAGAAAAGACACAGTAATCAATCTAAAACCCAAGAAAATCAACTAGTTAGACATAAAACAAAAATTCTTGTGTAATTACAAATTAAGTAACCATTCAAGAAAATTAATGTGATTACAAATTAAGTAACCATTCAAGAAAATTAATTATATTTAACCACAATTTAACAAACTAAACTGAATACAGCTCTTTAAAAGAGGATAAAAAGATTTAAGAGGACTGTAAACTCTTTAGAAACAAAAATTACTTGATCAAGTGCTTATAAAGAACATTTTTCCAAAGCAGCAAAACATGGTGAGCCACAAACTTAACTAGTATTCTAAAAATGTGAAAAGGAAACCCTTTTCAAAAAAAGAAAATCTTTCCTTTCGCTGTGACTTTGAGAAAGGGCTTCTTATTTGCCTGCCATTATTTCTTTGGGAACTTATCAAAGTCCTTCTTTCTATATCTAAATTAGAAGTGTGTAAATAATACTTTCTGAAAGTCTATATTTTTAATTTGGACCAGCACCTTCTAATGATGAATCTCACAAAGAGAAAGTGAAATTAGTCACACTATGCCAGAAAAAAAGTTACTTTAAGGAAATTCAGCTACAATTTAAGAAGCTGTTGCATTTTTCTAAATAATTAAAAAAAAAAAAAATAGCTTTAAGAAGTCTGTAGAAGATACTGACAAGAAACAGTAAAGACTGAAATCCATCATGGTCTATGCAACATTCCAACACATGTGGTCCTTGCAGCCAACTTCCCTAGGAAACGGTCCCCGGTTGTGTTTTAATTCAATCGGGTACTGGTTTCGACCGGCTCCCAGTGGAGGTCTCGCGGCCAGAAGTGGCTAGACCAGGGATGTGGAAGGGATCACATTAGATCAATCAGGAGGAAACTTCACACGGGAGTCTTAAGATTGGCAGCCGTCCTGGCGACTTAGGTGGCTGTCCCGTGCCCAAGAGAGACAATTTTATATAAGAACAGGAATAAAGAGAGGGTATCAAGTTTCTGGGTCTATTGCCATTCGGACCAGGATACTAACTTACAGCCAAGAGACAGACGCTCTCCTCCCCATAGAGTAGCCACGGGCTAGAGGATTACAGCCTGAGCAACTGACATGCAAGTGTTCCAATAAGACCATACTCCTTGAAAAGCCCCTGAAACGAGAGTAAAGGAAGAAAAGAGAAAGAACTCACCAATTTTGCACCGAAGCTCAGAGTCCAAATATAAAGACTCACAGCCCCACGTTGGGCGCCATATGATGAAGTTCTAGAACCTAGGTGAGGTTCAGTGGGCTGAGGTCTGGAGCCGATGACCAAGAAAGAATTCTTGAGACATCTTTGGTGCAAAATGATGGGCAGGAAGAGCTGCTGCCGAAGCTGTTGCATTTTTTCAAAACAAAGCATATTCTACTGCTTCATGACACAGAGTAAAGGTTGTATGGAAACTCATGCTCAGTTGTGCGCCCTCCTTGGCTCTCCACCGAAGAGCCACTCTCTCCTATGTGATCTCATGTAATCTCATGGCCTCACCTTCTCCTCCCCAGAAATCTAACTTCTAAATCCAACTTCATAGCTGCCATCTCCAATTGGAAGACTAATAAAGCACCTCCCACTTGACCTAGTCAAAACAGAACTCTTGGTTTTATTCTACGTACTTCTCTCACAGGCCTCCCCATCTTGGTAAAAGGCATCACCCCCTAATCAGTTATTTAGGCCAAAAGTCTAGGCAGTGTAACACAGTGGTCCAGAATACAGACTCCAAGTCCCGATCACATGGATTCAAATATTGCCTCTGCTCCTTTCTACCTATGCAGAGATGTCATAAGCCTCTGAATAGTGACAGCACCCACCTGATACAGTTACCATGAAGATTAAATATGCTAATTCATATAAAGCATTTAGAAATGCACCTGGCAAATATTAAATCCAGTTCCAGCTATCATTATGATTATCTATTTCCTCTTTCCTCTCACACCCAGTCTGTCATCACAGCCTCATGCAATCACCCATTTCAAGCCACCATCTAGACAGCAATAAACTTCCCAACTACTTTTCATGTTTCCATTCTTACTTGCCCCTCAAAGTGCTTTACAAGCAGCAGTCACAGTAATCTATTTAAAACATAAATCAGATCATATCACTCCCACATTCAAAACCATCCAGTGGTTTTCTACTGAGTTAAATCAAACTCTCAACCCTGGTTTATCCAAAGTCCTGTATTGAGTCATCGCAGGCCCATCTTGTACTACCCTCTGCTGCCTCACTACACTCCAGCCACACGGGCCTTTTACATTCTGCAAAAATGCCAAGATTCTCTTCTGCCTGAAATACTTTCCTCTGTATTTGTTCAGCTGGCTCCCTCATGTTAGATACAATAGTGTTATTATTTATTTCTTTGGTAATTGTCTACCTCCAGTACAATTTGAGATTAAAAAAAAAGAAAAAAAACTCATCTATCTTAAGTACTGTGTCTCTAGTACCCAAAACAATATGTGGGTGAACAAAAAGTTATTTAAAAAAATAAACTATTGGGATGCCTGGGTGGCTTAGTCCGTTAATTGTTCTGCCTTCGGCTCAGTTCGTGATCCCAGGGTCCTGGGATCAAGTCCCACATTAGGCCCCCTGCTCAGTGGGGAGCCTGCTTCTCCCTCTGCCTGCTCTGCCTGCTGCTACCCCTGCTTATGCCCTCTCTCTGACAAATAAATAAATAAAATCTTTTAAATAAATAAATAAATAAACCATTAACTGAAATAACTGGCCAAAGCTTCTAAAATTGTTATGTGAGGCAAATAAATACATCTTCCCCTCATTCTTTTCCCTAACTGGTTATCGATTTATTGCAACTCAGCTCCTAATTCAACTTTTTTGCCTGTTCTATAACTGGATCCTAATATAATTTTTAGTATTTCCTCAGTTTTTAAAAATCTAAATCCTCAATAATCTAACTCCTTATAAAGATCCAGTTCTCAGTGGGGCCTGGGTGGCTCGGTAGGTTAAAGCCTCTGCTTTCAGCTCGGGTCATGGTCCCAGGGTCCTGGGATCAAGCCCCACATCGGGCTCTCTGCTCAGCAGGGACCCTGCTTCCTCCTCTCTTTCTGCCTGCTTCTCTGCCTACTTGTGATCTGTCTGTCAAATAAATAAATAAAATATTTTAAAAAAAAAAAAGATCCAGTTCTCATCAAAAGATTCTAAAAATTAAAATTAGAAAACCTGAAATTTAGAGCTCCAGCAATTGCTAGCCAATTACTTAGCCTCTTGGAGCTACATTTTCCTCACTGTATAATGCAGACAGTAGTCCCTGTCTACCTCAGAGGACTGTGGTAAAGGTCCAGTGAGGCAGCAAATAATAAACTCTACACAAGTGGAGGCTATTATAATCTATCAGAGCTCAGTAAAACTTTACCGGGCACTTGCTAGACGTTAAATAACAAATAACAAATTTTAATTAAGACAAGAGCCCCTACTCTCACAGAACTTACATTTTTGTTGAGAGAAAAAAACACATAATGAGCATAACTTCATCATAGTTTGGTATTTTCTTCAGAAGTAAAAAAAGTCATGAAAGTCCAACAGAAACGAAGAACCTGCTCCAGACTGAAGGAGACTAAAAAAACATAACACATCTGATACAGAATTGAATCCTTCTGAAATTAAGGACATAATTCAACTGTGAAACTGTGAAACTTGAATGAGAACTAAGGATTAGATGGTACTCATGTATTGATGCTAATTTGCTTATTCTCAAAGTTGAACTGTCATTATACAGGAAAATATCTTTGTTTATAAATGCTCACTTCGGCAGCACATATACTAAAATTGGAACAATATAAAAATTACAACCTATAGTACTGGGGGCAATGAGACATCAGGTTGGAACTTATTTTCAGAAGCCTATGGCAAAATGCTATTGTTTACTTGCAACTTTTTTGTAAGTATGTATTTCAAAATTGTAAAACATTATTACAAAGTTACTTTGTTTTCGTTTTAAGTAGCATGGAGCCCAATTCATAACTTGAACTCACAACCTTAGAATGAAGACCTAAGCTGAGATCAAGAGTCAGGCGCTTAACCAACTAAGCCACCCAGGCGCCGCTTTTTTTTTTTTTTAGATTTTTTATTTATTTATTTGACAGAGATCACAAACAGGCAGAGAGACAGGGAGAGAGAAAAGCAGAAGCAGGCTCCCCACTGAGCAGAGAGCCCAATGGCAGGGCTCCATCCCAGGACCCTGAGATCATGACCTGAGCCAAAGGCAGAGGCTTAACCCACTGAGCCACCCAGGCGCCCCTTTAAAGTTACTATGGAGGGAGGAAAGAATGAGCAGGAGGGAAAAACGAGAAAAGATTTTCCCAATAGGGTACAAAACTTAAATGAAATTTGATTAAAAAATGAAAGTGTTACTAACATAGGAACTTATAAAAGTTTATCTTTAATCTCCAATTTATAAAGTTTGCTAAAAACTGTACATATCCTTCTTTGCACATAGATTATTAGAAAGATAAACTGAAGAGCAAATATGCATGTGCTCATTTTTACTGGCACCCAAACAACTTCTCACATTTTTCAGCCACAATTATTATATTATGTGCACAGATTAACAATTAGGAAAAGAGAAGGAAAAAGACCAAAATCAGCACAGGAGTGGTACCAATACTCTAGAAGCTTTCTGAAATGCATGATGACATTTTTGTTTTTCGTGGGACCTGGGAGGTCATTTAGTAAATGAGAGCGAGGGATGCCTAATGTCCTAAAAAGTATACAGTTGATTCACACAAAGAAGTGCTATCCAAAATGTCAGCAGAGAAAATGGGTGAATAAAACCAGTAATAATAAAACAAGAGGAATGGCCAACTAGTAGGCAAACATCAGTGTCCACCACAGAGATTTACTGTAGTGAAAGACGCTATCTTCATCCGTAAATAGATACGGTTCAAGGTAAGTCACAAACTACTAAAGAATCGGCCTTTTGGCTAAGATCAAGTGTAGAAACTATTTAAAAACATTAACTTTGGGGTGCTTGGGTGACTCAGTCGGTTAAGATCTGCCTTCAACTCAGGTCATGACCCCAGATCCTAGAATGGATTCCTGCATTGGGTTCCCTGCTCAGCGAGGAGCCTGCTTCTCCTTCTGCTTGTATGTGTGCGCGTGCTCTCTTTTTTCCTCTCAAATAAAATCTTTTAAAAACTTAAAACATAAAAACATTAACTTTACTCATGATTTTTTTAAGTAAAAAATACAGAATTAGGGAAGGAGGAAAAATATTAATAGTAAATACCTATTGTACTGGTGCTTTCATAAAGTGCCTTATTAATAAAACTAGTTAATATTTTAGTCTTCCCAAATACTGAAATAATTGAATTATACATGTTTAAGTAACCCTGGACAGTCAGTAATAAAAATTATTTAAATGAAAAAATATTATAATTTTTAACTCAATTGAAAAGGTTGGCCTATGCTTCTGCTGGTATTAGTATAGCCTAGCAAGAGCCACATCACAACTTTGAAGTTCTCTTTTGCTTGGAGTACCACAAAGTTATTTAAAAAAACTAGACTCATTTTAAAAGGCAAAGGTACTGCAAAATATATTTTTATTCAAGTATAGTTAACATACATATTAGTTTCAGGTGTGCAATGTAACAACTCAACAATTCTATACATTACTCATCTGGACAAGTGCACTCTTAATCTTCACCTATTTCACCCATCCCCTGCCAGCCTCCCCTCTAGGAACCATCAATTTGTTCTCTGTATTTAAGTCTTTTCGTCTCTCTTTTTCTGTATTTCTTAAATTCCACATGAGTGAAATCATGGCTTTCTCTGACTTATTTCACTTAGCATTATACCCTCTAGATCCATCTATGTTATTGCAAATGCCAAGATTTCATTCTTTATAGGTAATTTTCTTGTATATGTGTGTGTGTGCGTACATCTTCTTATCCATTCATCTGTTGATGGACACTTGGATTATTTCCATATTTTGGCTATTATAAGTAATACTGCAATAAATATATGGGTACATATATCTCTTTGCATTAACACTTTAGTATTCTTTGTATAAATAGCCAGTAGTGGAATTGCTAGGTCATATGATAGTTCTATTTTTAAATTTTTTGAGGAACCTCCATACCATTCTCCACAATGACTACACCACCTTGAATTTCCATAACAGGGCACAGGGGTTCCTTCTTCTCCACATCCTTGCCATTCTGACATATGTGAGGTGATAACTCATTGTCATTTTGATTTGCATTTCCTTGATGATGAGTGATGTTGAGCATCTTTTCATGTGTCTTTTGGCTATCTCTATGTCTTCTTTGGAAAAATGTCTATTCAGACCCTTTGTCCATTTTTTTATCAGATTTTTTTTTTTGGTGCTGAGTTGTAGTAAGTTAATACCTTTGGACATTAACTCCTTATGAGATACATCACTTGCAAATACCGTTTCTCATTCAGTAGGCTCTTTTAGTTTTGTTGATGTTTACTTTGCTGTGGAGAAACTTTTTATTTTGATGTATTCCCAACAATTTAATTTTACTTTTGTTTCCCTTGACAAAGGAAACATATCTAGCAAAACGGTCCTATACCTGATGTCCAAGAGACTAATGTCTATGTTTTCTTCCAGGATTTCTATGGCTTCACATTTCACACTTAGGTTCTTAATCTATTTTGAGTTATTATAGTCTAAGAAAGTGGCCCAGTTTCATTCTTTTGCATGTAGCTGTCCAGTTTTCCCAACACCAATTGTTGAGGAGACTTTTTCCCATTGTATATTCTTACCTCCTTTGTCGTAGATTAATTGATCATCAAAAGCATGAATTCATTTCTGGACTCATTCTGTTCGAGTGATCTGTTTTATATTTCTATGCCAGAACCATACTGTTTTGATTACTATAGCTTGACACTCTATTTTGAAATTTGAGATTGTGATACCACCAGTTTTGGCTATTTGGGCTCTTCTGTGGTTCCATAAAAACTTTGGAGTTATTTGTTCTAGTTCTCTGAAAAATGCTCTTGGTATTTTGACAGGGATTACACTAAATCTGTAGACTGCTTTGGGTGGTATAGACATTTTAACAATATTGGTCTCCCAATCCACGAACACAGAATATCTTTCCCTTTGTTAGTGTCATCTTCAATTTCTTTCATCACTGTTTTACAGTTTTCAGAGTACAGGTCTTTCACTTCCTGGCTTAAGTTTATTCCTAAGCATTCTATTAGATTTGCACGTTTGGTACTTGATTCAGAACTTCAAGGTTATGTGATGTGGCTCTTTTAAGCTATACTGATTCCAGTCAGAAGTACAGGCCAATCTTTCCTTCAGAGTTAAAAAGGGTAATATTTTCTGGTATAAATAATTTTGATTACTGATTAGGGTTACCAAAATATGTATAATTCAGCTCTATCAGCATTTTGTATACTTATAAACAGAACTGTTTTCTTAATTTCTTCCTGCTACTTCATTATTAGTGTATAAAAATGCAAGATTTTGGGGTGCCTGGGTGGCTCAGTCTCTTAAGTATCTGCCTTCAGCTCAGGTCATGGTCCCAGTGTCCTGGGATGGAGCCCTGCATCAGGTTCCTTGGTCAGTGGAGAGTCTGCTTCTCCATCCCTCCTTCCGACTCCTGCTTATTCTCTCTACCTCTCTGAAGTAAATAAATAAAATCTTAAAAAAAAAAAGAAAAAGAAAAAAGAAATGCAAAATTCCTATTATTAATTGTGTAATCTGTGACCTTACTGAATTCATTTGTCAATTCTAGTAGTTTTTAGTGGAGTCTTTCAGATGTTCTATATATATTATGTCATATGCAGATAGTAAAAGTGACTTCTTCCTTACCAATTTGGATCTCTTCCGTCTCTTTTTTCCTATAGGACTACTGTGGCTAGGATTTCCAGTAATGCATTAAATAAAGGCAGGAGAGTGGACATCCTTGTCTTATTCCTGATCTTAAGGTAAAAACCTCTCAGTTTTTCACCATGGAGTATGATGTTAGTCTGTGGGTCTTTCATATATGGTCTTTACTGTGTTGAGGTACATTCCCTCTAAACCTATTTTGTTCAGAGTTTTATCATGAATGGACATTGTATTTTGTCAAATGCTTTTTCCACATTTACTGAAATGATCATAAGGCTTTTACCTCCTTGTTGATGAGATTTATCATACTGATCAATTTGTGAATACTGAACCACCCTTGCATCCCTGGAAGGAATCCCACTTTAATGAATTGTTGAATTTAGTTGGTTAATATTTTGTTTAAGATTTTTACAACTGTGTTCAGATACTGGCCTATAGTTCTTTTTTGTAGTACCTTTTAGTATTAGGGTAATGCTGACTTACAGAATGAATCTGGAAGCTTTCTCTCTGCTCCTGTTTTTTGGAATAGTTTGAAAAGAGTATTAACTCTTCTTTAAATATTTGGTAGAATTTGCCTTGAAGCCATCTAATCCTGGACTTTTGTTTGTTGGAAGGTTTTAATTACCAATTCAATTTCATTGCTACTAATCAGTCTGCTCAAATTTTCTTTTTATTACTGATTCAGTTTTGGAAGCTTAAATATTTCTAGGAATTTACTCATTTCTTCTTGGTTGTCCAATTGCCTGGCATATAATTGTCCATAACATTCTTTTATAATCCTTTATATTTCTGTGGTATCAGTAGTTATTTCTCCTCTTTCATTTCTGATTTTTATGAGTCCTTTTTTTTTTTTTTTTTTGATGAGTCTGGGCAAAGGTTTAACAATTTTATTGATCTTTTCAGAGAATCAACTCTTGGCTCCATTGATCTATTCTATTGTTTCTTCAGTCTCTATTTCATTTATTTCTACTCTGATCTTTATGATTTCCTTCCTTCTACTGGCTCCAAGCTTTGGTTCTTTTTCCAGTTCCTTTAGGTGTAAGGTTTGGTTGTTAACTTGTGATTTTCCTTGCTTCTTAAGGTAGGCCTATACTGCTATTATCCTCCCTCTTAGAACCGCTTTTGCTGCATCTCCAAAATTTTGTCATTGTATTTTCATTTGTTTCCAAGTATCTTTTAATTTCCTCTTTGACTTTTCTTGATTGGCCCATTCATCATTTAGCAGTGTGTTATTTAACCTCCATATATTTGTGTTCTTTCCAAAGTTTTCTTGTGACTTGATTTCTAGTTTCATACTGTTGTAGTCGCCAAAGATGCATGATATGATTTCAATCTTTTGGAATTGTTGAAACTTGTTTTGTGACCCACCATGTGATCTATTCTGAAGAAAGTCCCATGTGCACTTGAAAAGAATGCGTATTCAGCTGTTTGGGGATGGAATATTCTAAATATATCTCTTAGATCCATCTGGTTCAGTGTGTCAAACAAAGCCACTGTTTCCTTGTTGATTTTCTGTCTGGATGGTCAACTCATTAATGTTAAGTAGGGTATTCAAGTCCCCTACCAAAACATGTATTTTTAAGATGTTATCACTTAAGTGTAACTCTTTGAACAAATCCACTGAAAAGCACTCATCATGTTTTGTTTTCTTAAAGATTTTATTTATTTATTTGACATAAAGAGAGAGAAAGAATACATAGGCATGGAGAGCAGCAGGCAGAGAGAGAAAGAATACATGGGCATTGAGAGCAGCAGGCTCCCCACCGAGCAAGAAGCCCCACGTGGGACTCAATCTCCAGACGCTGGGATCATGACCTGAGCTGAAGGCAGACTCTTAACCAACTGAGCCACCCAGGCATCCCTGATCATATTATTTATTCAAACAGCTACTACCACTTTCACTTAGCAATAGGTTGTTTATTGAAGCAGTAGCATATCAGCATTTTTATAAAGGTTTTCTTCTATATCGCCCTCTACAGATACAAAATATCAATTCAGAACAGAAATCTAGGGACCATATATACCATAGGCAACAACAATTGTGAAGGGCCTCATAAGAAATCCATCTCCAAGGAAAAAAGGCACAACCTTGAAGACACAACTCACAGAAGCCTCTCACAAAATTAATCAGCTCACTATTAGTATTACTATAAGAAAGATAACTAAGGAAACTAACCATGGGCAGTAACAAAAAAAACCTAGTGGCTCTAGAATTACCAATATCATAAGCAATTAAAGTATCATTATAAAAATCATTTCTTAAGAAGTACAGAACAGGGGCACCTGGGTGGCTCAGTGGTTAAGCCTCTGCCTTCGGCTCAGGTCATGATCCCAGGGTCCTGGGATCGAGCCCCGCATCTGGCTCTCTGCTCAGCGGGGAGCCTGCTTCCTCCTCTCTCTCTGTCTGCCTCTCTGCCTACTTGTGGTCTCTGTCTGTCAAATAAATAAATAAAATCTTTAAAAAAAAAAAAAAGAAGTACAGAACAAAACTACCAAAAGTATATAATTGAAAATGTGACTATGCAGAAATAAGGTAAATACAGAAATAAAGTGAAACACTTACTGCCAAAGCCTTGGACAGTTTGGCTCTGAATTCATTCAGGACGATTGCCACAATATCTTTAAGTGGTACATAAGCGAAGCCACTTTCCAAATAGACTTTTCTTCCTCGGAATAAATCCAGAGCATCAGCAAAAGGGATCTGAATTCATAGTGAAACAGGGAAAATAAGTCAGTGCATGTCATGAAATCTCCCTAAATCTTCCTAAGTACTAAATCTAAACAAAATTCTTCCTGTAAGAAATTAATTTGTCCCAGCAGATCAAAAATAAACAAACAAAAAACCAATATATAATCCTTAAAACTAAATGACAAACATTAGGAAGAAATGACAGTCCAAAAATGTGCTCATTTCAGAGTACATGCTTTGAAAAATAATAATAAGCCAAGTTAGAATGCGTTATTTTTATTCTTAACTCATGAATTTACAAATTATAATCTTTACAATTTTAAACACTCAAGTCAAGCCCACTAAGCATGTTGCATTCCCCTCATATGACATATTCCACAATTTTACTCTGTATCAATTATGTATATATAGTATGTTCGATGACAAAAATTACTAGTAATTCTAAATTTCATCTGTTTCCATTATTTCACTAGAAAAATACATTAGAAAAGTTAATCTCAACACCAAGAAATGAAAATAAAAACTGCTCAGTTCCACTAGTGAAGTATTTACCAGTAAATACCATTTAAAACACAATATTCCCCTTGCATTTTTTTTAAATCCTGAGAACTACCCTAAAATTTTATGATATGAGAACACAGTATGAGTAAACTGAAAATCATCCTTGCTCTCCAATACAGTTTTTCTTAAATGTGGTAAAAAATTTAGTGAAAGAAATGACCCCCAAATTACCTAGTCACCCAAGTTTTAGAGAAGAGTTAAATCTATATGCCTGGGGCGCCTAGGTGGCTCAGTGGGTTAAGCTTCTACCTTCAGCTCAGGTTATGGTCTCGGGGGTCTTGGGATTGAGCCCCTCATCCGGCTCCCTGCTCAGCCAGGAGCCTGCTTCCCCCTCTCCCTCTGCCTGCCTCTCTGCCTACCTGTGATCTCTTTCTCTGTCAAATAAACAAATAAAATCTTTAAGAAAAATAAAAAATAAATAAATCTATATGCCTAAGAGGCACCTGAAGAGCTCACTTGGTTAAGCATCTACCTCTTAGTTTCAGTTCAGATCATAATCTCATGGGTCATGGGACTGAGGTGAGTTGGGGTCCATGCTTAGGGGGAGTACGCTTGAAGATTCTCTCCCTCTGCCCCCCCCACACACTCTCTCTCTCTCAAACAAATAAATAAATAAATAAATAATATGTTTATATATATGTATTTTTTATATATATATAATATATATATCTCTAAGATTTTTCTACATATCCAATAATACCACCCAATAAACAGATTATGTTTTTTAAAAAAAAAACATATCTATGACTACAACAGAGTCCTAAAGAAGTTCATCACTTAATTGAGAAAACAAGACAGACACACGTGGAAAGTCAAACTGTTCTGCAGGGTGGTATGCGTATGACACGGCACTACACAGAACATACTGGAGGAGGCGGTTAGAGGGTTTATTTCAATGATCCAGGCAAGAGATGGGGATAATTTGTAAGCAAGAGTTCTAGTCCAGACTCAGTGACTGACCAGACTTATGATTTCTATATATTTAATGAATGCTTCTAAATTTCAGCAAGGAAGGGGAGAGAGATGGTATAAATGACCCTTAGGTGTTCTTTAGCTCTAATATTCCATGATCCTAGCTTATTAAGGTGGTCACAGTGGAAACAAAAACGCTCAAGGAGAAGCAAAAAAATGATGTGAAGAGAGAGCAATAGGAAATGCTTGGTGTGGGGAGAATAATATTGATTCCCATACTCTACATCTGGAAAGCTGACTGAATGATGGCCTAAATGGTAGAAACAGGGAAGTCGAAATAGGGAGCTAAGGTGGAAGCAGGATTTTAAATTACTGGCACTCACTGACAATAATCAGTACATGCTCTTCAAAGGAAATTGTGGTGTTGCAGCTTTCAAATTTTTGAAATTAATTTCAGCTCCACCCCTTCCCCTTCTGGAATTATTCAATCCAAAAGCTATTCAATGGGTTCAAGCAGAGTAGATATCTGTGCTGAGGAAAAGAGGGCAGCAGAGATGGCCCACTTCAAGATGCCAGAACCTGAGTAGTTGTTAAAGAAGGTTTGTCAGGGGAGAGCAAAAGGGCAGAAAATGCCAGGACCCAAATGGAATAAGGAAGAGTCTAGGTGAGGAAAATAGTCCAAGCATGGCATCAGAGCCCAAGAGTGATGAAAAGGCTAGCATGCAGAGCAGTGATCCAGAACAAGGTATTGAAGCCCAGTGGGTGAAAAGTGTCCCTGCAGGGGCAGCTCAGCATGGGGAGTCGAAGCCTACGTATTTTGAGAAGAGTATTCCTTTAAGAGAATGGCCTGCTTTGGTGGGGTCAGAGTCTAGCCTAACCAGAGTCTAGTCTAACCAAATAAGGTTAGACAGTGTGTAGACTCTGTGGGACAGCCCAGCAGACTTGGCACACCCTCAGCGGGGGTGAAGATGAATTCTGCACAGGAGAGGGAGAAGAAGAGGGAGTAGTAACCAGAGGCTATACGACTGGGTTTATTAACTATGTAGCTCAATGGGATATATTTAATAAAACTTAGGATGTATTTTAAAAGTTTACATACCTTATAAACTGACTCCGACTCCCAGTCTACCTTAGATCCACTCAAACTGGGTGATGAAGCAAGAATCTCTGGTTCTCGGAGCTTCTTCTCGTCATCACTTATCTAAAAGGAAATATATTTTATACAATTTAAAAAATTAAAGTTCTTAAAAAAAAGAAATTAAAAATCTACATTCAGTTTCAATAAAATACTTTCCTGTTCTAGTAAGGATTCAATACTTTTATAAAATTTTAAAGTCCTGGTATCTCAAATCATTCCTAATATGAATAACTCATTACTATCATTAAGAAAGCCAAAATATGAAAGAAAATTTAAATTCAATATACATTAAAATTTCTACTCCACCATTTTCTGAGAACATACGATAAACAAACAAAAAAACCCGAAAAGTATTACAACAGGTAATTTTTTTTTTAATATTTATTTATTTGACAGGCAGAGATCACAAGTAGGCAGAGAGGCAGGAAGAAAGTAAGGAGGAAGGAGTCTCCCTGCTGAGCAGAGAGCCCGATGCGGAGCTCGATCCCAGGACTCTGGGATCATGACCTGAGCCGAAGGCAGAGGCTTAACCCACTGAGCCACCCAGGTGCCCCACAATAGGTAATTATAATAAAAAACGCAGATTAGGGGTGTCTGGGTGGCTCCATTGTTAAGTGGCTGCCTTCAGCTCAGGTCATGATCCCAGGATCGAGCCCCGTCTCAGGCTCCCTGCTCCATGGGAAGCCTGCTTCTCCCTCTCCCGCTCTCCCTGCTTGTGTTCCCTCTCTCGCTGTGTATCTCTCTATCAAATAAATAAATAAAATCTTTTTTAAAATAAATAAATAAATAAAAATTTAAAAACAAAAAAAACTCAGGTTACCATAGACTAAAAATTAAAAATAGTCTACGGCAGCATAACAGTCTAACTGGGAACATGATTCCAATTCAAGAGTTATATTAATTTATTACAATATATTATTTGCAATTAAAAGTGGTTTAACATATTTCTCAATTTTCTAGTCATACAAAACAATTTCAAATTTAAAACACCAGCTTTTCTAGAAATAACTGTAGATCTACTACCTCAGACTGATTACATCTTTAAAAATAAAAAGATTGATCTGACTAGATAAAAATTTCAAAATTCTAGAGAAAAAAAGATCTGTAAATGAAGATAAAATATAAATCAAATATTGAGGGGAATACTTAGATCACTTAACATCCAGGTTACACTCAATAAGCCTCAAGATAGTAGGAGGATATAAGTACTAGTAATCTAAAAGCAAAATACACACAATAATCATGTAAGTGACAATAAAAGTAAATTAAAATTACACTCTTTATTGTTGAGATGATCAGAGAAAAGCTTTGTAGCTTTTCTGATCACTTTTTTTTTTAAGATTTTATTTATTTATTTGACAGAGAGACAGTGAGTAAGGGAACACAAGTAATGAAAGTGGGAGAGGGAGAAGCGGGCTTCCTGCCAAGCAGGGAGCCCAATAAAGGGCTCGATCCTGGGATCATGACCTAGCCAAAGGCAGACACTTGACTGAGCCACCCAGGTGCCCCTTCTGATCACTTTTATAGTCATCTATATTAGTTAGGATTGGCTAAGTTATGGTGCAATAACAAAGAATTTATAAATTTCAGTGGCTTAACAAAAAATGGTATTTCCTGCTTTTCTCCATGTTCAGGAGGAATGGTGGGGAGGCAGCGGCAGGAGCAGGAATGCTTCACTATCAGTGGTTCTGACCAAGCAACCAGATGCCTGAGGGAGGCTCCAATCTCCTGCATGATAAGCAGAAGGAACAAAAATGGCAAACTGGTTCTTCTTAAGAGTCATATAGGTCAATTCCACTTACATCTCATTGACAAAAGTGTATCATTTTTTTGCATGCTATCCTCAAAGGAGCAGGAAAGTAATTTTATTACTTGCCCAAAAAGAAGAGAACCCAAATTTACTGGTGAACAGTATCAATGAATACAGCAATCCACTCTTCTAGTCACCAATTTACAGTTCACTCAACTTATGATACAAAATACATTCACTCCTATCAAAAGTGAGACAATCTAAAAGTTCTATACAGTAACGGCATTAATCTCAAAGTTTGGTATCCATGGGTGATGCTTGATAGTCCCTATACAAGAAGATAAAGCTGCTCATGTCCTCTCCACTTAGACACACACACACAACACCCTCCTCACAAACACTCAATAAATAGTGCTACAATAGGGACAGAATAACCATGGTAAACATTCCTACTTAGAAAGGGGAAGATGGGGTGCTTGGGTGGCTCAGTGAGTTAAGCATCCCATCATTGATTCTGGCTCAGGTCATGATCTCAGGGTCCTGAGACTGAGCTCCACCACTGGGTTTTGAGCTGAGCATGGAGCCTGCTTAAGATTTTTCTCTCTCCCCCTCTCCTGTTGCTCTTCCCCTCTCGCAAGCATGAATTCTCTTTTAAAAAAGGAGGGGGTGAAGAATGGGGAGAAGAGTAAATTAAAATAATAATGCAGTATTAGTTTATACCTATTAAAATGCAAAAAGTTCAAAGATTTAGAAAATACAGTGTGTGGAGGGCACTTTGACAATACATATCAAAAAAGACTTCAAATGAGCAGACCCTAACAATTTCACTTCCAGCATCAATCTGAAGTAAGTAACAGGAGAAATACATACACAGGAACAATTTCTTTTCATCACAATGTTATTTACAATAAGAAAAGAAAAAAAAACCCAATGTCCAAGAACAGGTATGTAGGTAAGTAAATTTCAGTAGAACTTTAAGTTTCAGTAAAGCAAGCTATATTATTCAGATCAACCTCTCACAAAAAATCAAAGAAATAACAATGAGAAAAAAAGATTTTTAAAGATTTTATTTATTTGACAGACAGAGATCACAAGCAGGCAGAGAGACAGACAGAGAGAGAGAGGGAGGAAGCAGGCTCCCTGCTGAGCAGAGAGCCTGATGTGGGCCTGGATCCCGGACCCTGATACATGACCTGAGCCGAAGGCAGAGGCTTAACCCACTAAGCCACCCAGGCACCCCAACAATGAGAAAATTTTTAAATGCATCTTCTTTAGGGGAAACTGGGGGGCTCAGTTGGAGCCACTCAGGAAACTGGCTGGCTGGGCCTACAGCTCAGGTTATGATTCCAGGGTCCTGGGATCAAGCCCTGCAATGAAGTCCCTACTCAACAGAGAACCTGCTACTCCTTCTCCCTTGCCCCTCCCCCTGCTCATGATTGCTCTCAATCTCTCTCAAACAAAATCTTTTAATTAGTAAATAAATAAAAGCATTTTCTTTAAAGCATATATATATATGTATATATATACATATATTATATATATACATATATATATATATATATACTCAAGCTCTGAGTGAGTTCGTATATATGGAGTGGAATCTAACAAGAAATCCTCCTGCTCAAATGTCATCAGTGAAATCCCAAGCCTTGAACCTCTTTTAAGGTGGTCTCTGAATCTAATACCCCCAGACAGCTGGCATAAGCAAACTCAAATCCTCTATGAAGAAAAGCACATTCCAGTATGCCTCAAAGGATTCCTGAAAACTCATCTTCAAATACAATGTCAAGCATATTGTATTTTATAACAAGGCTCACAAAAAAACATCACTTCATAACTAACAATAAGACTCAAAATATATAGATAATAACTATATTAATATGTATAAAGAAATAAAAGACAAATATGATGGTAGCTGGGGCTCTTGGGTGGCTCAGCTGGTTGACCAACTACCTTCAGTTTGGGTCATAGTTAGTTAGTCTCGGAGTCCTGGAATCAAGCCCTGCATTGGGCTTCCTGCTCAGTGGAAAATCTGCCTCTCTCTCTCTCTCTCTCTCCCTCTGCCCTTTCCCCCTGCTTGTTCTCAATCCCTCACATAAATAAATAAAATATTTCTTAAAAAAATGATTTTTAAAAAAGATTTGAGGGGCACCTGGGTGGCTCAGTTAATGGTTAGGCGACTGTCTTCAGCTCAAGTCATAATCCTGGAGTCCCTGGATCAAATCCCACATCAGGCTCCCTGCCCAGCAGGGAGTCTGCTTCTCCAGCTGACCTCTCTCCTCTCATCCTCTCTCTCTCTAATAATAAGAAAAATATTTAAAAAAAATAAATAAATAGGGACGCCTGGGTGGCTCAGTGGGTTAAGCCTCTGCCTTCCTTCGGCTCAGGTCATGATCTCAGGGTCCTGGGATAAAGCCCCACATCAGGCTCTCTGCTCAGCAGGGAGCCTGCTTCCTCCTCTCTCTCTCTGCCTGCCTCTCTGCCTACTTGTGATCTCTGTCTGTCAAATAAATAAATAAAATCTTTTATAAATAAATAAATAAAGATTTGAATAGTGGTTGCCTTTTGGAGAGCAGGAACAGGGATTTTCTGTAGCATGAGGAGACTCTGAGGGTTGAAAGTAATGTTCTATATCTTGCCAAGTTTGAGTTGCACACACTTACGCATTTGTCAAAATTCATGAATGGTATACTTAAGAGTTGTGCCTTTCATTGTATGTAAGCTTTACCTTAAATAAAGAGAACTGTTAACAAACATTGAACTCTAGCTTTCTTTCTGTGCCAGTAGCACTCTTGCAAACATGGTAAACATTCCTAAAACCTGCTGTACCTTCCGCAAGAACTGTGGTAAGCACCAACTCCACAAAGTGACATAGAAGAAGAAAGGCAAAGATTCTTTTTATGCCCAGGGAAAGCAGCTTTACGATAGGAAGCAGAGTGGGTAAAGTGGGCAGATTTTCCAGAAAAAGGCTAACTACAAAGACTGTGCTGAGGCTTGAATGTGTTGAGCCAAACAGCAGTTCTAAAAGAATGCCAGTAAGTGATGCAAGCATTCTGAACTGGGAGGAGATAAGAGCCAAGTGATCCAGTTCTAAGCTTCATTCTTTGTTATATATGAAGACAATAAAAGCTTGAGGTTATATTCAAACAAACAAACAAGCATTAAACTCTAGTTAAGGGCATGCAGGCTACAGTATCTGGTGGGAACTGTACCAATTTTGAAAGAGACTTACTCTGAAATGGATAAATACAGTAATGGAAAGTAAGTGATAAAACAAGTACACTAAAATGTAAACTATAGAACCTAGATAGTGAGTACATACAGATATTCACTGTAAGATTCTTTCAACTTTCCCGTATGTTTGGAATTTTTCATATTACAATTTTGGGAGCAAAATAACACAATGAAGATACTATTACATACTCACCAGAACTAAAATTCAGTTGGACAACACAGATGAGTGTGTAGAGCAATGGGACTCTCATACTGACAGGAACACCAATTTGTATAAACATTTCAGAAAATCTGGCATTACTTCATAAGTTGAAGGTAAACATATCCCATAACCTGGCAATTAACCCACTGAGCCACCCACACGCCCTAAAACATTTTAAAGAAGTAAACAAAAGTGAACTGTATTGTAATGAAATATAGTAAAATGCTTAAAATTATGAATACTTAAGATTACTGTTAAAGAAAGATATCCATGAACACTGTTAGGTAAAAGTAAATTAATACAACTAGGTGAGGACAAATTAAAATAAACCTTTAAGAGATTCCATGTCCGTGTTTGTGTGCCTAAGTTTACGGGTGGCAGAAAAGTTTAGACCGAAGTAAAACTGTGTAACTCTGGACTACAGATCAGAATGTCTGGGTGGCTCAGTCGGTCAAGTGTCTGCCTTCGGCCAAGTCATGGAATCAAGCCCCTCATCGGGCTCCCTGCTCAGCAGAGAGCCTGCTCTCCCTCTCCATCTGCCTGCCACTCTGCCTACTTGTGTGCGTTCGTGCACGCTCATTCTCTCTCTCTCTCTCTCTCTCTCTGTCAAATAAATAAATAAATAAAATCCTTTAAAACAAAAGGGGGAGGACTAGAGATCATTTTTATTTTCTTCCTTACACTTGCACATACTTTATTAAATTTATTCCTTGTGTATTTCATGAATGTTATTCTAATGGTGTTTTTTTATTCCAATTTCTACATGTTCACTGCCTTCTTGCGTATCCTTTTTACTTTGTTCTTTTACTTCAAAATTTAAAAAACTGTTGGCAAGGGATGCTGGCTGGCTCAGTTGGTTAAGCATCTGCCTTCAGCTCAGGTCATGGTCCCAGGGTTCTGGGATCGAGTGCTGTATTGGTCTCCCTGCTCGGTGGAGAGGCTGCTTTTCCCTCTCCCTCTGCCTGCCACTCCCCCTGCCTGTGCTCACACTCTCTCTCTCTCTCTCTCTCTCTCTGACAAATAAATAAATAAAAACTTTAAAATACATACATACATATATATATATATATATATATATATGATTTTTTAAAAAAGAAATTATTGGCTAGCTTAAGTATTAAAGTGGCACTACAGAATCACCACTTTAGGCATGCCTAATGATTTCTATATTTATCCAAATCTGTTAAGTCTAAGACTATTGCTGCTTAACTACTAACATTAGTTAAGCTTCTCTTTCTGTTTATTTCCCTGAAAGATAAAAATCCAGCATACTTTGAAAGCCTCCTTGAAAGGAAATCTTACCTAGAAGGGTATTATGTTGCAGAAATCAGGAGGGGGAAAAAAAAAAAACAACACCACTCTGATTGAAGTGAGGCTGGTCCCAAAGCATACCCATCCAACCCAACATCACTCCCTTCCTACCCTTCTGTGGTCGGTTTCTAAAGAGCACAGGCAGAGAACGCCTACAAAATAGTTAAGTAATTACACAAATCATACTATGAAAAGAATGATGGCACTACTACTGAAATAGAATCACGGGCTGGTGGACAGCTATCCCACCACCATGTAATGGCTTAAAGTATTTGCTCATAGGTATTATATGAAAGTTGAAATACAGCAGAGAGAAAGGCAGTCTAGGTGTGTCCACCAGATTATTTAAAAAGCCAATGGAGGTTGAGACCCAAGCATTACCATCTACTAGTTACACTAGTTGATACTATTTCATTTAATCTGCAGGAGAGTTAGACAAACATGTAACATCAAAAGGAAGTTATCAATTAAAATTTTCACTGCAATTCTTCTTTGGTAATGAACAGGATAAAAACACAGAAACTAAAAATATCATATAACTAGATGTCATGCTATAAGTCTTATAGGTAAAAATTTTAAAGGGTGTCACAGCACAAATTATATATAATCAATACTCATTCTACAGTGTTTTAAGTTGAGGCTTAGCAATAGCAAATATTTTCCTAAGAGGTAACACCAGATTACTCCACTTCAGCATTTGTTTTCTTCATCTATCTCTCTATTTAATTGCCTATCTACCTTTTCCTTTGCACATCATAAAGGAAATCCTTCAAAACTCAAATGCATGACCAGATATATACCACAGAGAAAAATGTGAGCAAATGTACCTATAGTTTAGACCAGTTTTAGAGTCAAACTGTAATTCTCACAGAGCAACTGATAAAGAAACTCATCAGGGAGACATGAAAGGAGAAGAAATCTTAATGTCTTCTTGAACATGTTCATTATTTTTTAAGTGAATTTACAACTGGAAATATAAAAAGATAAATAGAAAATTAGACTTTGAATTTGCCTAATGAACACTTATATGAATTTAAATAAAACCCTAGCATACATGCCTACTCTCCCCACCATTAATGAAGGTAATTATAACTGATGGCATATTCTTCTTTACCCAAATAGTTTTGACTGAATTGGCTGACAAAACTGAAGTTCAGGTATGTTAATCCATCAGGGCCCTTTTATAATCACTTATTACAGCAACAAAGAAAAAAATATGCATCTTTGAACATACAGACACTTTTCCTAATACTCTTTTGGGTTCCAACTAAACAAATCCCACATCAATATATAATGCTAATACTTCTCCAGGGTAATATAGTATCTCCCCTTTCCCTAAACTCAGCTCAAATATTTGTATTAACAATACCACAGGTAGTTTATAAGCAGTTAACTGCTTGCCTAGTAAATATGAGGGAAGCAGTGGAAGCACACATCACCTTACTGGTCATACAACATAATAAATTATAAGACTTTACTTGTCTAAATAGTCTTTTGCCTTAGAAAACAGAGTCAAGACTTTTTTTCATTCAAAAGTTTTTGAATAAAACTAGAATAATAAAGAGCACCTGGCTAGCTCAGCTGGTAGAATATGCTACTTTTGATCTTGGGATCATGAGTTCAAGCCCCACACTGGGTATAGGGCTTACTTAAAAAAAATAGCAATTAGGGGCGCCTGGGTGGCTCAGTGGGTTAAAGCCTCTGTCTTCGGCTCAGGTCGTGGTTCCAGGGTCCTGGGATCGAGCCCCACATCGGGCTTTCTGCTCAGCAGGGAGCCTGCCTCCCCCTCTCTCTCTGCCTGTCTCTCTGCCTACTTATGATCTCTGTCTCTGTCAAATAGAGAAATAAAATCTTTAAAAAAAAAAAAAACAGCAATTAGTTCTTTCACTGAAATGAACTTCCCAGGGATGCCTGGGTGGCACAGTCCATTAAGCGTCTCACTCTTGGTTTCGGCTCAGGTCATGATCTCAGGGTCATGAGATTGAACCCTACATTGGACCCTGAGCTCAGCATGGAATCTGCTTGAGAATCTTTCCCCTTTCTCTCCCTCCTCTCTGCTCCTCCCCATGCTCACGCTCCCACATGCTCTAAAATAAATAAAATCTTAAATTTTTAATTAAAAAAAAAGTACCCTCCCAAAAACTAGGAAAAAAATTGCCTAGTCTTGATTAGATTAGAAATAACAAATAAAATTCTAAGGAATTCAATGTGTTCCTAAATCATTCACCCAAAAGTAGCCCAGTGCATTCCAAATCACACAATACTCTTATCTAAAATTCATGTTGTTGCTTGTGTTACAGCCTTTCAGTAAATACTGTTTTTCCCTGGTGAATTAAAAAGTTTATCCATTTGTCACACATATTCTAAATTGTCATTTATCAATTTAGTTATAACCAAAATTTAAAAGGCCAAAGTAAGAAAATTCTCACTGAAAGTATAAGATGATTTTACAAAACTTTATTAATTAGTATAAACTGCTACTGACTTGATTATCTCAATACCTAAATTGGAGTGCCTGGGTGGCTCAGTTCATTAAGCGACTGCCTTCAACTCTGGTCATGATCCTAGAGTCCTGAGATCGAACCCCGTACCACCCTATCTGCTTAGCCAGGGGCCTGCTTCTCCCTCTCTCTCTGCCTGCAGCTCTGCCTACTTGTTCTCTTTCGGTCAAATAAATAAAATCTTTAAAAAAAAAATCCAAAATAACCTTGAGTATTCTCAACATCTTCCTGAAAAAAGGTATATAAGCAAACTGTTCTAAATTGAATCACATTTCCTGAGTGACTTAAATTACTATTCCAGAGATGCTCAAACTTCACTCTGATTAATTTTCAATTAGCAAAGGCCCTGAACATTTGATCTCTGAAGCTCTTCTCTTTCCACCACTATTCACAGTTCCCCACAGCTCAATCCCTATTATGCATACGCAGTCACCAAATAGTCAGTACCTCTATGTTTCAAATGGCATATTGTATAATGGTATATATCTTTCTGTCAAGCAAAAATTAATGGGCTTTAACAATTTGTGTAAAGCTTTATTTTTATGTCTTATAATTATACTGTTATAATTACACTGTTTTACATGCTACCTTACTAACAGAATTAAGGACTCGGGCTTTGTGCCTCCTTCTCCTTTTGATACTCTCCACCAAACCAGGAAGTGGGAGAGCAATTTCGCTCTGCCGGCGCGCCTAAGAGGAGATTAAAAGAGAGCTCTGGTGAGGCAAATGTTCCACACAGTAAACAAGTAAGAGGCTGTCTGTGTATACTGCATTGCTATTCACCCTATGCAGACTCCTTCCCTGACAGAGAGTTGTACATCCCCCACCTGCTGGACTCATGCATTGCCATGTGACTTGCTTCGGCCAGTGAAATCTAAGTGACATGTGTCACACCAAAGGAAAAACTTCATAAGCATGTGCTTTCCCCAGTTCTCTCCTCCCTCTGCCATAGCAACTAGTGAAATTTCAGATAAAAGCTGCTCGATCAATCTGAGTCACAGCATCAATATGACAGAGCAAGGCTGAAGATGAACCACAGGAGACACAGAGCGTGAACAAGAAACAAACCTTTTTAGTAGTCACGGAGATTTAGGAATCATTTGTTATTACCACCGCACAATCTACCTGACTGGCAGAGTGATCTCTAATGCCCTTTGGATCCCACATTTTGATCAATAAAATATTGAGCACATACTTCTATGTGTATTTTTATAAATTACATACATTACTGTATATTATGTATTCATAACATGCCTTACCCCCCACTCCAAAATGTAAAAAGAATGAGATTAAAACTATATGAGCTGAATTATTTATTTCCTTCCCACACTCCCAAATGATCATCTTAAGCACACAACTTTGGAATCACTAGTCTATTACAATGGCCTCTAGAGTAAAGATATAAATAAGGCTTCCCAGAGATTTTATTCATAAACTTCACATCAACAATATTCAAATGTTTATAAATATTTGGCCAGAAGTTTTCTGTTTGCATCCACATAGCTTTCTCTCTCTCAGACCCTGGTCCTTAAACAAGGATGTAAATCAGATTTGCAGTGGAGCTTTCCAAAATTAGATTCCTGGTGCCTCCTAATCTCAGAATGAAGCCCAGGTGTGTATTTTTCTTAAAGACCCATCAGTGATTCTGATGTATATTACCAGTCTAAAGAATAAGTCTCAGAGAAACAATGTTTGTTTGTTTTTTTAAACCTTCATTTGTAAGTAATCTCTATAACCAACATGGGGCTCAAACTCACATACCTGAGATCAAGAGTCAGTCACATGCTCTACCAGTCAACTGAGCCAGTGAGGCATTCTTTTTTTAGAAAAGAATCATCTTTTCTAAAATAAATCTATCACATCCTGGAAATACCACTACCAGTTCTAAACTTTGGGTTTTTTTATGTAGAATTCTTTCTAAAAACACTGAGAACTTATGTACACCAAACACCATTTCCAAGATGGGATCCAGCTACAAACAAGCAAAACAGAACAAAACTGCTCTCGTGAAGCTTACATTTTAATGAAATAGACAATACACAATAAACAAGAAACTATCAGGCAGCCATTTATGATGAAAATAAAACAAAAGACACGCTGTGAATGGACGGATTTATACTTTCAGTTGCATGGCCAATCAGTCTCTCTGAAGAAATGGCATTTTAAATGGAAACATGACTGAAAACAAGTCAACCATGCAAAACCTGTGGCAAGAGCATCTCAACCAGAGGAAGGAGCTAGTGCAAAGGTCCTCATAGGTTCTTTTTCCAGGGAGGAAAAGGACTGGCAGGTTGCAATAACAGAAAGAAGGTCAATGGAGAGCAGTGACAGGCAGGATGGTGTGAGAGGTGCTGAGAGGCAGAAAGAGTCCTCAGACCAGGGTGAGATAGACTTTATACTAAGAATTGGTCATTAAACAGACATGTTAAGCACAGGAAAATCAAGATCTGATTTACACTGTAATTTTTTTAAGACCATTTTTGTGCTGAACAGAGAAGGAATGGTAAAAGGGACCAGAGAGGAAGAAAGGGAACTAAGGGAAAAGATGATGATGGCCCAAACTAGAGAAGCACTGGTAGAAAAAACAAGTGGACAGATTTGGAATATATTTTGTAGTAACATAGATGGACAGATTATAGATGAAGAGGATAAAGAAAAAGACTCCTAGGTTTAGGTTTTAGCCACTAGGCAGATGGTGATGCCATTTATTAACTGTTTTTCTTGATCCTCATTATCCACTGTTATTTATATGTTACTTCGATACATATTTGTCCTCTGTGTCTTGTTGCAAGTCATCTCAAATCCTTTGTGGAAAGGGGCATGACATCAATACATGTAAATAAATGATTTAAAGTATTAAAAATGAAACACACCTGCACAAACAGGTAAAAAGACATGTTAACAATTCCAACAATATTAATACAATTATTAATAAAGATTGGTTAATATATCCAGTGTACAGGGGCACCTGGGTGGTTCAGTGGGTTAAGCCTCTGCCTTTGGCTCAGGTCATGATCTCTGAGTCCTGGGATTGAGTCCCGCATCAGGCTCCCTGCTCAGCAGGGAGCCTGCTTCCCCTTCTCTCTTTCTGCCTGCCTCTCCCCCTACTTGTGATCTCTGTCAAATAAATAAATAAAATATTTTTTTAAAAAATCCAGTGTACAATGAAACAATTAAGAATCATTTCTTTTACAATGAAATAAAAAGTGTGTGGATAAAACAAGTAGCGAAGGCAAACATCCTGGTTTTTAATATTGCTATCATGCTTTCTTTTTTTTTTTTTTTTTTAATTTGAGAGAAAGGGACAGAGAGCACAAGCTGGGGGGAAGAGCAGAAAGAGAGAGAGAAGCAGACTCCCCAATGAGCAGGGAGCCTGATTTGGGGCTTGATCCCAGGAACCGGAGATCATGACCAGAGCCAAAGGCAGACACTTAACCAACTGAGCCACCCAGGTGCCCAGTATTGCTATCACTATTTCTAATCAATATTGTTCTACATTGGTAGTAAGTATTAAAATCTATAAAGGGCACTTTGTTTCTCAAATGCACAGTGACCTATTAATTAATCTTACTGTGGGGTTTAAAAATGGCTGCAAATTCTTTGACATTCCCATTAAGCTCTAAGCATTAAGAACTGAGATCTGTTCGTCCTCCCTTTGATCTGGGCTGGACTATGACTGCTTTGACTAAAAATATGGCATGAGTGATGCCATGACAGTCCCATGCCTGATCTTTGAGAGGACTGATAGCTTCTGCCTTGCTCTCTTGAAGTCCTGGGTCACCAAAGAAGTCTAATCTCCTGCCTTCAGGATCACATGAAGAGATTCCAGCAGAGTCCAGCCTTCTAGAAGTCCTCACCTCAATACTGAGTGAGCATGTGAGTAAAGCTGCCTTGGACATCCCTACAACCAAACTAGCTGCCAACCAAATAACCCCAAATGATATCATGTGGGCAGAAAAACTGCCCTGTGGAGTACCCAGTATGAATCCCTATCCCTCAAAATTGTGAAATATTATAAACTGGTTATTGTTTTAGATTTAGATTTTGGTTTTGATTTTAAGTTTTGCTATTAGGTTTTAGAATTGTTACTTTAGATTTGGGGGGAGTTGTTACATAGTAATAAATAAACAGAAAATAAAATAACCAAAAACCTAAAATAAAAGCTTAAAACATGTTTTCTATCTATAATCCAATTCCTTTTTTTTTTTTTGTATTTTATTATGTTTTAGCAGTCTCTACACCCAATGTGGGCTTGAACTTACAACCCTGAGATCAAGAGTCGCATGTTCTTCCAACTGAGCCAACCAGGTGCCCCTACAATCCAATTCTTAAAACATACTTTCTGCATTTAAATGTATAAAAGAGAGCCATATAATAAGGGGAAAAAATGAAAAATAAATTGTTAATAATCAATAAGTTTTTAGGAAACAGAGAAAACAGTAAATAAAAGGAAATAATTATCACTGTGTTGCTGTATTAATTTACCAAATTGATAGCATGCTATGTTATGTCACTTAAAAATTCTTTGTCATTTATAATCATTCAAAACATTCAGTTAGAAAGCAAACAATAATTTAATACCCTGAGATTCTAATTAGTATGTTGATATCTCAGTAATTCTGCCAAACTGATCAATGTAAAAATCAATCCTCTGGTTACTTTATTACTGCCTTTTTTTAAAAATAGCATAGGCACATTTTAATATACTAAAATTTATACTAGAGAGAAAAGATTAATTCCTTATACTTATGCTCATTTCTTCTCTTCTACAGGAAAACCTTTCTCCCTTCTTGCCCCCCCCCCCCGGCAAAACTGGGTGATGTATACACGAATTCTTCAAAGTCTCCTAAGTAAATCAAAACAGCAGTAATTCCTGAGCTGGACACAATAGGACCAGAAACTTACAATCTGCCAGGATACATTCCACCCCATCCCACCACATCACA
Source organism: Mustela erminea (assembly GCF_009829155.1). Classification (NCBI taxonomy): domain Eukaryota; kingdom Metazoa; phylum Chordata; class Mammalia; order Carnivora; family Mustelidae; genus Mustela; species Mustela erminea. The sequence goes on along the minus strand of NC_045617.1, from coordinate 103,284,587 downwards.
CAAATATTTTTTCAGCATCTTCTATGAGCCAGGCACAAACTCAAGAGATAACACAAACAAAAGATGCTACCTTATAAATTAACTGTATTACCTAACCATAGCAAAACTTAGAAAATTTGACTCTACTAACTAATCTGAAAGAAGCAGTCACCCGCAAGAGGAAAGAGCCTGGTTTCCGGCATGCAATGAAAGAGTGAACGGTCTGTAAGGGCCTAAGTGTCCCCCAAGCCTGATGCCTAGCCCTGCTTACATAAGTTAGACATGGGCAGAATGAAAGGAAGCACACTCACTAAAGTGGAAGAGAGCCAACAAGGTGATCCATCCCTGGAACCTAATCCACCTCAAACTGTCTGCTCAAACAACTATAGGTAAACTGAGTTGCAAGTCACCAGTGGCACTGCTAGGGCAATGGCTTTGGCTGAAGCTTACAGAACAGCACTACACAGGGTAGCCAGGCACCATTTTTTTTTTTCAGATTTATTTATTTGAGAGAGACGGAGAGCATGTGCCCACAGTGGTGAAGGGCAGAGGGAGAGGAAGAGAATCCAAGCAGACTCCACGCTGAGTGCAGAACCTGATATGGGGCTTGATCTCACTGACCTGAGATCAGACCTGAGCCAAAACTAAGAGTTGGAACCAATCGCACCAACCAGACACCCCAGCCAGGCAGCAACTACGGCATTAAGATTTATTGAGAACAGCTTGATACCCCTAAAAGGCAGGAAACCTAGGAAGCCACATAAGGGCACAGAAGATAGAAAGAGTCACCTTCAATTAACCAATCTCAATTAATCAGTCAATTTCTATCTCTATCTCTCTCATACACACACACACACACACACACACACACACAGTCCTGAACACAACACACACACACACACACACACACACACACACACTCTCTCTCCCTCTCTCTCTCTCTCTCTCTCTCTCTCTCTCTCCTGAACTGGGAAATAGGACTCAGGGGCCAATTTATAGGCTGAGTCATTTCCAGGCTGATATGGCCTAGAAAAATGGCAATAACATAGCAAAATACAAAAAACAATGTATAAACAAAATACTGTTTAATTGTTGATACTGAACATTGAAACAGCAATATTAAGAAAATTTATTTAAAAACTCTGCTCTAGGGGTGCCTGGGTGGCTGTCATTAAGCGTCTGCCTTCAGCTCAGGTCATGATCCCAGGGTTGTGGGATCAAGCCCCGCATCAGGCTCTCTGCTCAGCGGGAAGCCTGCTTCCCCCTCTCCCATTCCCCCTGCTTGTGTTCCCTCTCTCGCTGTGTCTCTGTCAAATAAGTAAATAAAATCTTAAAAAAAAAATTGTTTTGCTCTATTGCTGAGACCTAATATATAAATACTCTACAAAAGACAATGAGTTAAGTATAAAAATATGGAACCTTAGAGAAATAAGGCACAGTGAATAAGTCAGTCAGAAAAAAGTATATGCATTATTCTATTCCAATCAGGAGGCTAAAAGCCTGGTAGACACCTGGAGTCAAAACTGAAACAAGTTATACCAAAACTATCAAAGAATCTTTTGTTCATTTATTTTCATTTATGTCTTCTCATCCTTACTCTCAGTGGGTACCCCAAAAATAGACCCCTCTGGAGATCTACCAGAGATCCTATAGAGTTATTTGATTAAGCTCGGACCCCCATCTATCCACCTCATTCATTTGTATAGTCCCTCTGCTGAACACATTCCAAAATATTTTCTACTTTGTCCGATAGTAACCAACCCCCATATGCTCAACCCCTTTCTAAATGCTCCCCTATCTCTGCCACCTCCTGACAACAGAGCTCTATTGTAAATGGACATAAACTCATTCCCCCCTTTTCCCTCTATTGTGGCCAAGTACCTCCCCCCTACAGATGACTGCTCTCCACCATGAACTGCCCCAAATTCATCCAGCCCTTCTGGCACCTCACTATAGTGACCAATCATCCCAGTTTTCCCAGGACTTAAGGGTTTCTCGAAGCCCCAGTCTTTCAGTGTTAAACCTAGGACAGACATTCTCCAAACCCAAACTTTGCCAACATTGTAAAATCCACATTCTTGCCACTGCCCTGACTGACAGATAAATCCATATCCCTCAACACCAGTCTCACAGTCTTTGGCACATTCTGCCCACTCACACTCTATCTTGGCAGCTCACTCTCAAGATCAGAGCCCAGGGGCGCCTGGTTGGCTCAGTGGGTTAAAGCCTCTGCCTTTGGCTCAGGTCATGATCTCAGGGTCCTGGGATCAAGCCCCACATAGGGCTCTTTACTCAGCAGGGAGCCTGCTTCCTCCTCTCTCTCTCTCTGCCTGCCTCTCTGCCTACTTGTAATCTCTGTCTGTCAAGTTAATAAATAAAATCTAAAAAAAAAAAAAAAAGATTAGAGCCCAATTCACAACTACCCCCCACCCCCGGCAACACACATATACTCCCCCCAACCATACCTCCTCACCTTCCCTGCTCACCTCCTCCCCATCACCACTACACAGGCTTCTTGGATCAACAAAGTCTCTACCCCGCCTCTGCCTTTAACTTTTCCTGGTTTTAATTTTCATCCCCAAAAATATTTCATCCTCCAATTCCATTACTCTACATGCACTCCCTATAGCACACCATGGCTTTTATCTCCATGTCTTTACACTTTATTTCCCATATCTGAAATACCCTTCCATACCCTCTGTTACTACTAGAAAATGTCCATATAGCTAACATATTATCTCTACAAAGTCTCCCCAGATTTTCTCAGTAGCAGCTACTTCCTCTTCTGTGCTTGAACATGTGGTATTATCCTACTTATGTACTGTACTATAAGGATTTATATATGTTATCTCCTCTGCTATACAAACATAAACACAAAAAATTGTTATACTTATTATTAAGTATATTGTTATACTTATTGTTGTTAGCTCTCATCACAATACCTGGTAAAGTGTTTACAAACTGGAATATATAACTATGGAGGGTGACAATATTCAACTGAAAAAACAAAGAAAAAGAAGAAAAGGTAAATACTCTGAAAAATATAATGGAACTCTAGAAGACTAAAAATTTATAATCAGAGCATACAATAATTCATCAAATAAATAATAGTTATTCAGCTATTCTACCTTTTAAGGTTTTGTTTATCTATCTGACAGAGAGAGAGAGAAAAAGAGAGAAAGCACAAGTGCACAAAAGCAGAGGGAACAGCAAGCAGAGGGAGATGAACCAGCAGGCTTCACTGAGCAGAGAACGGACATGGGGGTCAATCCCATGACCCCAGGATCATGACCTGAGCAAAAGGCAGCTGCCCAACCAACTGAGCCATCCAAGTGCCCCTTAACCTTTCTTTTTTTTTAAGATTTTATTTATTTATTTGACAGAGAGAGTGAGAGAGCACAAGCAGACAGAGCTCGCGAGAGAGAAGTAGGCTCCCACTGAGCAGGGAGCCCAATGCGGGGCTCGATCCCAGGACCCGGGGATCATGACCCAAGCCAAAGGCAGTCACTTAACCAACTGAGCCACCCAGATGCCCATGTCCCTTAACCTTTTAAAAAAATTAAAACTCTGTGCTTTGGTGAGTGCTGTAAAGTGTGTAAACCTGGTGATTCACAGACCTGTACCCCTGGGGATAATAATATATGTTTATAAAAAATAAAAAATTTAAAAAAAAAAAAAGAAAGAAGAAATAAAAGAAGCTGGTTTACAAGTGGGAGGTAAAAAAAAAAAAAAAAAAAAAAAATTAAAACTCATCCAAGTCAGTATTCTGTCTAGACAGAGACTGCAAAGAATAGGGTGATGGGGTAGGGGGGCAAAGCTTGCCGCATCTCCAACATAACAGCAGTAGATGCAGGCTCTTGGGTTCCAGACCTAGCCATCAGGCAGTTTCTAATTAAGTTATTTAGATCATTTTCTAGTGAAAATAATGAAAAATGGTGGATAAACCATTTTTTAAAATTAGTTTACAAGGGGTGCTGAGGTGGCGCAGTCAGTTAAGCGTCTGACTCTTCATTTCAGATCAGGTCATTTCAAGATTCAGATCTTGAGGCGGTGAGATCAAGCACTGAGTTGGACTTCATGCTCAGTGCAGAGTCTGCCAGAAATTCTCTCTCTTCCTCAGTCCCTTGCCCCACGTACACACATGTGAGGTCTCCCTCAAATAAATAAAAGTAAATAACAAATAAAACAAAAATTAGTTTGCAAGAACTAAAAAACTGACAAGACAAGAGGAACTGCCCCTTTCTGAGAGAAATCTAAGCCCAGGAGAACCAAAGCCAGTTTTGCCATGAAGACATCAGCCAATGGCATCCACTTGTACTTCAGATCCTCAGCCTCAAGGTTAAAGTGACAAAAGATAAGGATAAGAGCCTGCCTAATGTTGGATCCTACAGAAGACCTTCCCTACATTAAACTGGGACCCCAAAGGATGACATCCTCAAGGAACCAATGAACTAAAATTGGCCCTCCATCTCTCCCCAACCACAGGAGAATGAAAAGCAGGCAGTTTCAGCACTGAACAAGTCAAGGAAAGAAAAAAGTAGGAAAAACAAAGTCTTTCAGAAGGTTAGCCACTCCAGGTACACATCCACAGTTTTGATGAGCCAGGAAGCCACATCCTAAATATAATTTTTAAAAAGTCCTTGGGGTGCCTGGGTGGCTCAGTGGGGTAAGCCTCTGCCTTCAGCTCAGGTCATGGTCTCAGGGTCCTGGGATCGAGCCCCGCATCGGGCTCTTTGCTCAGCTGGGAGCCCGCTTCCCTCTCTCTCTCCATCTACCTCTTTGTCTACTTGTGATCTCTCTCTCTGTGTCAGATAAATAAATAAATAAATAAATAAATAAATAAAATCTTTTTTTAAAAAAGTCTTTGACAGGAAAAAGCCCCAGAAGCCTGGCAGAAGCCAACAGAGTCTCTCTCAGAGGAGAGCACACTCATTCTGGGAAACCCCTAAAAGAAACTCTATGAGGGCAATAATCAGTTAAAGATAACCAGGCACACAAAGAAACAAAATAGCACGAGTGAAAAACAAGCACAAACAACAGCAAGAACAGACCACACAAATTTTAAATCTTAGAATTATCAGACACAGATTAAAAAGCAATCTACATTTATGACAACAGCTTTTAAACTGACTGCAAAAAATATATATTTATTTAACAGATTTTTTCTTTAAAGATTTATTTGAGACAGAGAAAGAGCAAGCACACAGGGATTGGAGGAGGAGAGGGAGAGAAAGAGTGAATCTCAAACAAACTCCCCGCTCAGTGGAAAGCCCAGCATAGGGCTCAATCTCATGACCCAGAGTTCATGACCTGAGCCAAAACCAAGAACCAGACACTTAACCAACTGCACCACCCAGGTGCCCCTAACATGGCAGATCTTTAAAGGAACCAAACAGAACTTCTAGAATTACAATAACTAAAATTTAAATTCTAATGGCAGCAGGACTGACAAAATGGAATTGAGAAATAAAATGGGAAATGGTTCAAGAGAAATAATCTATAATTCAAAAGATAAAGAATAAAAAAGAAAATGCAGATATTAGAATGAGATGTGAATAACTAAGAAGATCTAAAACACATTTGATTAGAATCCCAGGCAGAGAAGAAAGAATTGGGACAAGAGCACCAATCCACAGATTCAAGAAACCTAGTGAAACTTGAGAAAATACAAAGAATCCCACTATTCAACAAACAGAACATTTAAATCAAGCAGAAGTGAATCAAAATATCTTAAAGGAAGACCACAAGCAAGATGGCTACCTTTTGTGTTTGGGGTTTTGGGTTTTGTTTTTGTTTTTTTAACTTTAAAGATCATATTTTCTTTTTTTTAATTTTTTTTAATTTTTTTTTTAAAGATTTTATTTCTTTATTTGCCAGAGAGAGAGAGAGAGCGCACAGGCAGGCAGAGTGGCAGCAGAGGCAGAGGGAGAGGCAGGCTCCCCACCGAGCAAGGAGCCCGATGTGGGACTCGATCCCAGGACGCCGGGATCATGACCTGAGCCGAAGGCAGCCGCCTAACCAACTGAGCCTCCCAGGCGTCCCAGATTTTCTTTTTTTTAGAAAACAAACAAAAAACCCCACAACTCGAAGAACAGGATTTTACATCTCAAGACAACTCCCAGGTAGTAAGACTACAGTTTATAAATCATTTTCATATAAGATATTTTGTTCAAGTTTTACATATATTAAGAAGTAGGAAATAATCATCATTTCTGTTTTAATAGGGGAGGGGGTGGAGACAGGAGAGGGGAGTGGGAAAAAACAGCTTTTTTGGACACAACTATTTGGAAGGAGTATACCTGAAGAAGGCAAACCCTACCTTTTCATCCTCTACAGTGAAGAGTTTTTTTTTTAAAAAAAACTTTCAGCCTTGGGTATCTCTCTGAAAGCCACTTTCTGGCTACTGGCCAATCCAAACCAATTATTTAAAGTTACTTCACATGATTTTTATGTCTACTGGGTAAGTCACTCAGTATGCCCACTGTTGCAGCACTCATAAACCAACATGTCTGCAGGCCCAAGCAGGGTCTAACCTACGACTGATTGGGAGAAGGGCTTGTAACCAAGAGACTAAGGTGTCATTTCTCTGCAGGTACCAATGACACCCATAAGAATACAGTCTACTAGGCTAACAGTACAAAAGTGCACATAAAAACACACAAGTTTTGCTAATGTGCTTCAAGAGAAACAAGGACCTTGTTAAACAGTTCTCTCCATTATCATTTGTTCTCTCTCAAGGGACATTAAAACAAACAAACCAACCAACCCACAAATTGGTGGAGGCCATATTATAAATCCAAACACTGGTGTGGGATTTCAGTGGAGAGAAGGAAACATGTAAAAACAAAAACAAAAGCCCCAAAACATGGCTGTAAGAACAGCTCACAATTTACCTGTCCCTATTTATCAACACTCTCTCACTACCTAAGACCATTAATTCCAGAGTTTTCTGACATATAAAAGTATAAAAGGGGTCAAAGAAGTAGAATAGGAATGGACCAAAGGAGTAAGAGTCAAAAGACATACGAAAAGGCCAAGATCTCCCAGAGAAAAGCAGTGATTTCTCATTTGCTTCTGCTCCCTGGGGCTGATAAACAATGCCTAGATGAGGTATGTGATTTAAATAGAAACTGCTTTTTGGGGAGGTAATAGCAAGGAGAAGCATGAGGAACATAAGACCAGGAAAAGAGTCTAATAAAGCTTCAAGATCTCAACAATTCAAAATTTCAGAACTTTCAGAAGGGATACTATTTAACAAAGGACAAAACCCTTTCTTCTAAAATAGACTCAGGAATTCCCATGACACCTAAGTACTTCCTGCTCTAGTGTTCACCATTGGTCATACCATTTCCCCCTACCACTCATGCAAAATAATTTGTCACCTCCCTACAGCTTCTTTTCAAACCACGATTCTCCCACTTATTTTGGTCACCAAACACTCTTGTTCAATAGATGCGCTCCCCACTACCCCCTAAGGGGTAAAAATTAAGGAATCCCCCAGGCTGGTCCCAGGAACTCCTAATTAAATAAAAGGAGGGGCAGGCAGCTTCCTGGAGATTTATTTAAAAAAAAAAAAAAAAAAAAAAAACTTCAGAAACTAAACCTACCTTTCCAAGGATGGAAAATGTACTTTCCAAGGATGGAAAATGTATTCAGATGTTTAAGAATTCATATATGCCACAAGAGGACAAAAAAAAATTAAAAGGTAGAAATCTTACACTCTTCCTTAAAGCCTGCCCTACTGCCCAACCAGATTCTAGACACTGCATCACCATCATGCCATTTTACTAAATGGAGCCCCCCACCCACACTAATCACACCTGCAACTGCATGTCATAAAAATGCACAACTTTTCCATGAAAAGCTATACATCTCTTTCTCTCAGGCTATACTGGCAATTCTCCAGTTAGTTCAATATTTTAAAGGCTGAGTAGCATGCAAAACAATTTCATTCCATTTCCCTTTTTTAGGTGTTTTTTGTTGTTGTTGTTGTTGTTGTTGTTGTTGTTGTTTTCCAAAGAAAGGTGGGTTTTATTGTCTTGTCTGGATAGAGGTTTGATTTGCTCTTGAATACTCCAGGGTGAAGAGACTTGGAGAAAGCACAAGATGCAGAGGTCTATTTGGTATAATCTTCCTCGTTCTCATCTTCACCCCCAATGGAGATAGCAGCATACTTTCTTACAGAACTGAACTTGGAAGATGGATTTTCTTCAGGTTTCTTTGTTTGGCTCAGGTGATCTTTTTTGATCCTTTTCTGCCAACTTTCTTATCTGATGCCTTCAAGTGGTCTTTGTTCCCTCCACCTCCTGGACAGCAGCTGGAGCTCCCACTTTGGCCCTTTAGGACACTTACCCCATCTACTTTATTTTCATCTTTCCTTGCTGTTCCTTCCTTAAATGGTTGAGCCAGAACCACTTCCCCCCCACCACCACCACTTGTGGGGACTGGTGCTGTGTGTCTGAGCTCTGAGACAGAGCAGGAGGATTAGGCCTTCCAAACACCCAAGCACTGTCCTTCGGTAAAGTGGCTTTAGAGGCTGTTGAGGTTTGGGAGGCTTATAAGTTGGAGAGAGACACTCTTCTTCCTTATTGAGTGTTTCATTTTCTAGAGACTTCCTCTCTCTCCCCTGCATTTCTGCCAGCTGTAGCTGAGGTCCCAGTCTGTGATGGCTCACTTCCTGTCCAGGATTATTCTGTTCCTGAATTTCTTCACTTCACCAGCTTGGGTGTCTACCCCGAGGCCATTGTTCCTGTTCTGGCTCATCCAGAAGGCCCTTCACTTTCTTCCACTCCTCCTGTAGCCACTCTTCTATTTCTCAATCTTTAGCAGCTGTGTTGACAGAGTTTCCCCCTCCAAAGACAGAGGTTGCTCCGTTAGACTGGTGCTAGCATAGGAATCATCTTCCTTAGGAGTACTCCAAGGCTTTAGATTCAGTTTGCCTTTTTTTAGAGGGAGGGGAAAGTGGAGGAGGACCTCTATCGTTATGCCTGTAGTTATCCTTAGAGTAATCCTCTCTGGAGCTCCATGAGCGATCATCTCATCTGTCATACCCATCTTCATAGCTGTCCCCACCTCCTCTGTAGTCGTCATCCATACGGTACCCCACTACCAAATGGTCTTCTGTCACCGTCTATCCTGGAATCATAGTCTCTGTCATAACCTCTGCTCCTTCAGTCCTCATAGAGATCCCAGCCCCCAAACAGATCCATGGTATCTCAGTGTGGGATATCACGACAGGAGGGTGACTATCTTATACTCAGAGGCTACAGCTAGACGATCAGCTGACTTCTCAACAGCAAAAATGGAAGCCAGAAGACAGAAGAATTATATATATTAAACATGTGAGGGGCGCCTGGGTGGCTCAGTGGGTTAAAGCCTCTGCCTTCGGCTCAGGTCATGATCCCAGGGTCCTGGGATCGAGCCCTGAATCAGGCTCTCTGCTCAGCGGGGAGCCTGCTTCCTCCCCCAACCCAGCCTGCCTCTCTGTCTACTTGTGATTTCTCTGCCAAATAAATAAATAAATAATTTTTTTTTAATGTGAAAAGAAAGTACCTACATTAAAATCTTTAAAGAAAAAGAAAAGGCTGTCTGGCTAAGTCAGTAGAGCAAGCAACTCTTTATCTCAGAGTTATAAGGTTGTAAGTTGGAGCCCTACACTGGGTCTAACAATTACTTAAAAATAAAATCTTGAAAGAAAGAACCTGACAACCTAAAATTCTACATCCTGCAAAAATACCTTTCAGTAAAGAATGCAATCTCCTTTCTTGCTTTTTGGTTTGTGTGACAATGCTTAAAAGGTAAAAGAAGTATAGAAATAAAAACCTTAAAGAACTGTACTTCACCTCAAACTAATGCAACATAAGAGCTGGACATTTATGGAAAGATGAACATTTAATGATGTTCTGTATGTCTCCCTGATACACACAAAACTTTTTTTATTAATTGGTTATTTATATAATTGTGTCATGATTACCCAACAGATAAGAAGACCCAAGGGTCAGGTACCATTTATTTGCTTCGTTGGATATCCTTCCTACACATAGTCATAATCACTCTATGCCCAATTTTGGAAATATTTACTGGCTGCTGAGACAGTCAACATTTCAAGACAGAGCTCCTATGATCATATTTCATTTCGCCCAAACATATTTGGAATTTTATTTCCGTAGTTTAACATAAAATCAGATTAACAATTCTTCTGATTTTACATTATCAAATATTTTGGAGCAAAACTGGAATGAACAGTAAGTACACTTTCAGCTTTCAAACTACCACAACATGAAGTTTTTTCCCCACTCCCCAGTTTCCCTATGAACTAAGTTAATCAAGTCTTCGAAATTTGCAACTGTTTCTTTAATTCCAAACTATTTATTTCAAGCACCCAGTTAATTGGCAGAATGCCTATTTCTTCACACAGCTTTCTATTACTGAGCTTCAAATTTTCTTCTTTATGACATCTCCCTTATGTTATCTTCTGCAATAACCTTTTGGTGCACAATTAAAGGCCTCCCAAACCCAATCTTTGTTGAGGCTCCAACTGGCAAATGTCTTCCAAAAAAACAAAAGAAAGTAATTTTCCTTTCCCATTTTTACAATGTAGCCCAGTAGAAAACTGCTCAACTTAACTTGGCTCTAAGTTTTTAAACTATGTAGCACTTTGGACATTTTAAAGATGAATGGAAGAGAGGAAGCCAAACTCTAATTCATGAAAGATATGATGACAACTGAAGCTTTCCAAATTAAGCAGCTAATAGCAGATTACAAAAATATGGCTTACCTAGCTGGGGAAGAAAGTCTGAAGCTTTCTCAAGAGTCAGTATGGACTCAGGGTATGTGGCTGCCTCAGTCAGAAGAGCATTCTACTCTTGATCTTGGGGTTGTGAGTTCAAGCCCCATGTTGGGTGTAGAGACTATTTAAATAAATAAACTTTTTTTTAAAAAAAGTCAGTATGGACCAATGATGCAGCTATGTTTATCCAAGCAAATGGAGAATGAAACGAGCAGAAAAAAATAAAGTCAGAAAAAGAAAGTGATTTGTTACCATTTTCTCTTATAGGCCATAGGAAATCAAGTCTTATCATTAATTTTACATTTCCATCATACTATTTGAAATTCAAACAATGAGAATACTAGCTATTGTTTGTGCCTTGGATAAAGAGAAAGGAGGTATTTATTTCAGGAGATGTTTAAATACACAGGTTTGCAACTGAAAATATTAGAAAACAATTTTATGGCCTTGACAAAGGTTTCCTATCTGTTGACCCAGTTCAACATTTTCAGTTCCTCAGAAAATTATTCAAACTCTTGATAGTGTAATTGGCACAATACCCCACCCACCAGAATATATCTGCTACCTCCTTTCTGCCTTATCTTTTAAGACTCAGTTCAAATACTGTCAGCTCAATGATGCCTTTCTAAATTAATCCAGTCTGTAGCAATATCCTGCTTACTTTTTCATAACTCTTAGAGACTATATCAAACTTTCTGGCATGTGATTATTTTGCCTTGTTCTCTGTTTCATGAAAAGTCTCTTTCTACTTTCTCAAACTAAAAACGTTACAAATCCTCCATAATGCAGAACATAAATATAAAGCATTATCAAACATTAAGTATAAAGTACTATGAAGGACACCAATAGCTCCAGATATTCTGTGTCATGTGTACTTGGGAGCAGAATTCTGGTAGCTTAAAGATACATCTGCACAGCAAGCACACTTTCTATAAACCATGTGTTAATCTGGGTACCTCAGTAGGGAAGAGGCTGGTAGATTCAAGTCCCGCCAAGCCACTTCCTAACGATGACAGGGAGTTAGTAAGTGTTCCCAACATCTTATACATTTACCCTCCATTAAGGCAGAAAGAGCCTACTTAGCCATTTGTCTTACTTCAAAGTCCATCAAGAGCTCCCTTCCCTTGCCTATACTCCTTTCTCAATTTACAGTTCTATCTCAAATTCCATTCCTAAAACAGTCAAGCGTTTCAGCTGCACTTAAAATATGGATTCAAATACCGGAAGAAGCCATGATACCACCTAGAAGGGCTGGTGTTATTCAGGGACATCCAGTTCTGAGGGGAACACCAGATGTGAGGGGAAGCAGTGCTAGCTGCACTACTCAGAGGCCCCTTTGTACGTCATCAAGTCACAGCCCTCCTCCTACTCCTCTCCAGCAGAAACAGGAAAAAAAGAGCTCATTTCTGCCTTGAAGAACAGATAATCATGTGAACCTCACCATAACAGCCCTCAATCTTATAATATTGTAATTATGTATTTTATCCATATTGTAGTGTAACAGCTTCTTCCAAAGCTAAACTCCTACCCCACCTAAATGTAGCCATTTTCATTCCATGTGCTCAAAATTGCAAAAAGAGAAAACACTGAATTCATCCATTCTAGAGCCATTATGTTGTTCTCTGTAATGATCCTGACATTGATCTCTTAAAATACCACTTGGTTCCTTATCTATATCTTCCCTGCTACTGTTAACTTCGAGTTACCAAAAAAGAAAAAAAGGCAAAATTATTACTTCTATTTTATAGAAATAAATAAAAGCAGCCTTGGGAAACGTATATGAGAATCATCTTGTTCACTTTGTTTCTTGCCTCCAGTAAGACCGTTACAACCCAAAAGTGATACAGCTTAAGGAATCCAGAAAGCTAAGCAGCAAATTCAAACCGCTCCTCAAACAGCCGTGTATGTACTACATTTATCCTTGACTCTCCCATTCCTTAAGCAAAGTGTTATAATAGCAGTAATGTGTCTGCCAACACAAAAAGGTTTTATTAGGCCTCAACTGTCCTGCTTCCCTGGACTTATGAAATAAGTTTTTTAATCCATTTTCAGTTTTTCAATAAGAAATCATTTCCACAGATTCTCCATATGAATTAAAATTTCTCCCTTAACTACCATAATCCAAACTCCACATACTGAGAGCCAGAATAAACCATTAAATGCTGAAAATTAAAAAGAAAATAGAAATTTGCAAATGTTTCAAAACAGCACACAAAAAACAAAAATCATGAAGCCTGTATGGTACGGTGTCAATAGTAACTCATGACTGCTTTTACTCACTTATTTACAACCCTTTCTAATTAAGAAAGTGCTTTAAATCCCCCATAGCACCTACACAGGGCCCTAACCATATCTCTTAGTTCACCATCTCTTGGCTGAATTGAATATAGCAAGCAAAAAGGACTATCCGCAATCTATGCTACTAATTGGAAGTCATTAATTTGGACTACTGTAAATTTTGGCAAATTCGTAAGAGGTAACACTGTATAAAAACATTAACTACCAGGGCGCGTGAGTGGCTCAGTGGGTTAAAGCCTCTGCCTTCGGCTCAGGTCGTGATCTCAGGGTCCTGGGATCGAGCCCCGCATTGGGCTCTGCTCAGCAAGGAGCCTGCATCTCTCTCTCTCTCTCTCTCTCTCTCTCTCTGCCTGCCTCTCTGCCTACTTGTGATCTGTCAAATAAATAAATTAAAAAAAAAAAATTAACTACCTTATACCTTCTTACCTCTCTTTCCCAGGTTCTGAAACATAAAAAAGTATCTCTGAAAATAAAGAAGATCTCAAAGGATTCTGAGACTCCTGGCAAGTTTCAGAAATGCAGCAAGCCTCTCTTCAAAGTTAAAAAGCCATAAACTTCTCAGCTAACTCTATTGAAGCAGCTTCACCAAAGTTCTAAAAAGTGGAAAGCATTTATCAAAAATGTTTCCATTTCTCTCTCTTCTGAGTAATCTGAGCTCCCTCAGAGTTACCTTCTCTAGTTATCAAATTATCTGAATTTCATTTTCCATATTACCATGTTTCATAGTCTTTCCAAATCATGGCATAGTTGTTGAAACTATTTAGGATACACTGTTTTGGCTTCTGTTCAAATTTAAGAAGTCAGAAGCTCCAGCTTAGCTACCATTTCCAGTTATGTATCACTGCATAATAAATTACCCCTAAAACTTAGCAACTTAAAGCAACAACCATTTTCTTTTCTCCGATTTTGTTGGTCAGAAATTCAGAAAGCATACAGCCAGCAATTCATCTGTTCCATGTGGCATCAAATGACATCCCTTGTGGTCTTAAGCTGATGAACAGACTGAAGAGTCCAAGATGGCCCCACTCACATGCCTGGGACCTTGGTAGAGATGGCTAAATGGCCAGGCTCCACTGGGAATGTCCAGGAGTGCTGAGACACGGCCTCTCCAGAATGACAGTTGCTAGTGTATGCCAGCCTTCAGAACAGACCTCTCTAGCAAGTACATTTCAGCAAGTCTAGTCAGATCTTACATGACATCTCAGGACTCCCAAAGAAAGTATGTCAGACAGAGGAAGTGGAAGCTGCCAGTTTCTTAAGGTCTGCACCCAGAAACAGGTACAGTGTCACTTCCACCAAATTCTATTGGTCTAAGTAGTTACAAAACTCACAGCATTCTATTACCCTTTATCCATTATACAATAAATTGTTTTAATCTTCTGAGAATTAGAAAACAAGTGAATTCAAAGGAACCTTCTTTTCTACCCTTTGAATCCAGATATAAAAAATATGTATGATCAGGGACTGTCCAGTTGTCAGTCTAGCAACTATCTCTACACACCCCTAGAACCACTCATACTACATAAAAAGAATCAGACCAAAATCTGCACTTTTTTGTTTTAATAAAACTCCAGTATTCCAAATTCTATTTTTTTTTCCTAAAGATTTTATTTATTTATTTGTCAGAGAAAGAGCATAAGCACGGAGAGCTACAGGCAGAACAGGCAGTGCAGGCAGAGGGAGAAACAGGCTCCCCACTGAACAAGGAGTGCAATGTGGGACTTGATCCCAGGACCCTGGGATCATGACCTGAGCCAAACGCAGACGCTTACCCAACTGAGCCATCCAGGCATCCCAACAGTATTCCAAATTCTATTGGCTTATCTATTAGCTTATCCAAATATCTATTAGCTTACCTATTAGCTAAATTATATTAGCTAACCACAACTGAGGTTCTTATATTTTTTATTATACATGTATGTATAGCAATAAGTTTTTTCCTTCCAAGATTTTATTTAAATTCACATTAACATATAGTGAAATATTAGTTTCAGGAGTAGAATTTAGTGATTCATCACTTACATACAACACCCAGTGCTCATCACAAGTGCCCTCTTTAATTCCCAACAGTTCATTTTTGCCCTTGCTTCCCTTGCCTTTGGTGATGTTTCTAGAAAGAAGTCATCGTGGATGCCTGTGTTCTCCTCTAGGATTTTGATGGATTCCTGTCTCACATTTAAGTCTTTCATCCATTTTGAATTTATTTTTGTGTATGGTTTAAGAAAGTGGTCCAGTTCTATTCTTCTGCATGTGGCTGTCCAACTTCCCCAGCACCATTTGTGGAAGAAACTGTCTTTTTTCTATTGGATATTCTTTCCTGCTTTGCCGAAAATTGGTTGACCATACAATTGAGGGTCCATTTCCAGGTCCTCTATTCTGTTCCATTGCTCTGTGTCTGTTTTTGTGCTACTACCATACTATCTTGATGATTACAGCACTGGAATACAGTTTGAAGTTTGGAATTACAGTACCCCCAGCTTTGGTTTTCCTTTTCAACCTTCCTTTGGCTATTCAGGATCTTTTCTGGTTCCAAACAAATTTTAGGATTGTTTGTTCTAGCTCTGTAGAAAATGCTGGTGGTATTTTGATAGAGATTGCATTGGATGCAAAGATTGCTTTGGGTAGTACAGACATTTTACCAGTATTTGTTCCTCCAATCCATGAGCATGGAACACTTTCCCATTTCTTTGTGTCTTCCTCAATTTCTTTCCTAAGTGTTCTATAGTTTTCAGATTACCAATCTTTTACCTCTTTGGTCAGACTTATTCCTAGGTATTTTATGGGTTTTGGTGCATGTAGCAATCATTTTCAAATGACTGAAAGGGATATTAGGGGTAAGAACCCAATGTTCTCTATGTACACCATCTTTTGCAAATCTCACAAAGAAGCTAGAATGTTAACAAACAAAAATAATAATAGTTAAAATTTATTATGTGCTTACTTACTATCTGCTAGGCAGTGTTTTAAGTACTTAACATGTATTAGCTTTATTGAAGCCATCTAACCTTATGAGATAGTATTATTATGTTTTCTATTTTTCAGATGAGAAAACCAAATTGCATGGGGAAGAAAAAAAAACCACTACTAAGTGACAGCACCAGTATTCAACCCCAGGTAGTATGGCACCAGTGCATTCTACCCCTAGGGCTGTATGACATATAGATTATCCCCACTTAGACATCATGCTACCTCATCCTACCAGACTTTGACCTGGGTACAGGTCAAAGCAGGATTGTATGTATGCACCTCAGATCCTCTATCCTAATACCCTGCCTGCAATGAAAATCCCCAAACATTTCCTGTTACTGGGCCTTTTGTATCTGACTCAAATTATGAATAGTGTCTGCCTTGGTTTCTCCGCTCTTAACCCTAAGTCAGCCACAGACACTTGAATGGACTGTAAATGGTTTTATATCTTCACACACACTGAGAAAAAGACAAGCCAGCAAGAATAAAAAGCTGGGAGCATGGATCCAAATTGTTCCTCAGTAAGTGAACTAAGATGCTGCCCCCACCGCTTCCTGGAGTTAACACTGACCCATGCCTACCAACAGTTTCCTGCCACATCTCTCAGATTTGTAAGAGGAAGTTTTGGTCACCTCTGAGGAACCTAGTATACCGATCTACAATACACCTGAATATGTCTATGCACGGTTTAAACATATATGCACGGCATTGTCTTGGCTCCCTTGCAGTGTCCTTTTCCTTCCTAGAAGAAGGCAAAAAGGGCCAGGAAAAATATCAGAGACCCAAAGGACCAACAAAGGTAAGACCAGACAATCTAATGAGCTCAGTACAAAAGGCAAAGTTCAACTCTTAAACTTAGAAAATACTGAAATGCCTAATGACACGGTATACACCAAGTCTCTGATGCACAGCATCTGTGAATTATCCAGCCTTGCATTACACTGAAAGTAAACAGATAACTATTGGTATTTGTTATTCCTTAAATTTATGTCTTAATTAGTTTGACAAGTTGATTTTAAATAATGAAAGCCATCTCTGAAAGGTCCATTTAGACTTGTGTAGATAATCAGCATCTGCCTCTAATCAAACTGAGATGATTAGCAAATTAAACCCTTTAATTAGCATTTTGCATAATTTAGCCAAATTATGCTTCTTAGGTCTAAGAAGGTGAAACAGGGTGAATTTATCAGTAGATATTCCTTTAAATCTTTATTAATTATCAAATTTTACCACATATACAGTAAAAATAAAGACATACAAATTAAATTCAGCCTAGTTGGCTAAAACCTAACACTTCACACAACATTTAAGCTAATTATGTCATTTGGGGCAAATTAACACAATACTCAGAAGAGAAGAAAAATATTTCATTTCAATTTTCTCCATCAACTACCTCAGAGGTCAACTTACCAAACTATATTCAAACAGCATTTTTTAAGAAGGAAGGAAAAAGCAAGCATCTCTCTGCTGCCATTCAGTACTGCAGAAGCCAAGGTTAATTTCACTACTCATTCAATCATACAGTTCTCAAGAAAAGCACTCACAAAAAGGTAAGTAACCTGTCAATTTTCTTTGTTAGACAGAAAGAGACCACAGGACAATATAGTAGCAAAGATGCCATCACAAAAAACCAAGATAAGCCATTAATTTTAGTTACAAGCAATACATTCTCTGACACACAGAGTGATGCTTTTTTTTTTTTTTTTTTTTAAAGTATCTCCACTCTCAACTGACCAAAACACCCCATTAGCCATCAACGGTACCAATTTCCAGGGTTTGATAAACAAGTCAGGTAATAAATAGCAAGAGCTTAAAAAACAGTGGAGGAAGTGTATATCTTTTCTAACATACATCAAACCCCAGCTTCTGATGAAGACATGGTCTTGGAAATAGCCCCTCTGTTCTAGAATTAATCCTCTTACCAAAAAGAGGCAGTGAAATTTCAAAGTAGACTTTTCTCATGACTAAAGATAACAACCTACTAAAAACTTCAAATAAATTATCTTTCTCCTGCTATGAATACTACCCAAACTGTAGCTCTTCGTGTGTGTGTCTGTGTGTGTGTGTGCATGTGGGTGTGTGCCTGTGTGTCAAAGGGAGTGATAAATATAAAGAAAAATAATCATGTCAAGCTTATATTAAAAAAGGGTCACTCAAATAAATTGTAATTCATTTTAAAGAATATACAACACACCAAATGAAAACTGACACAGAATAAACAAGAAGCTATCCTTTCCAAATCCAAATTGCAATCTATTTGTATGCAGGTCCTACTGCATCCCTGAACAACCTGTATTTGGAGAGCCCAAACAATAGCTCTGATGTACACTAATCAACCAAATAGTACCAAAATTGTTTCTTTAAGGACTTACTCGAGTGGCAATATTTTTAATATAATTTAGTGTTTTGCATCTACAGGCACTCCGAAAATATTAGTCGGTTCACTGACTGGAAAAATCAAGCCTACATTCCAGAGACTGTTCTTTTGGTATTTCATAGCAGGTCTCAGGAAAAGCATCCACAGTCTAATTTGGCTCTGAAGTGACATGATATATATCCAGCCAAAAAATACTTACTTCTCTTAACCCTTGAAGTATCAATAGGGCAACTAAAATCAAATGTAAAAAAGTTAAAACTCTAGGAACATAAATGCTCAACCTTTAGTCTTATTCATTTGCTATTTAACAAACCCCCCTAGCCACTTAATATTAAAGCAGAAGGAAGAGACACATAAACACCTGCAAAGCATGAACTTCAATTCATTTCACTACTTTTTTCCCTTCTAAACAGACTGATGTAAGTTTAAGTACAGTGCTTTGGCTCCCCCAAATGACACTTCTAGAGCATAATAATCCTGTCACAGAGAAAAGAAACAGAAGCTAAATAAATACAGCTGGATTCCTTGTATCCCATCTTCATTGGAAGAAACTTGTCCCTAGATTCAGTTTTAGTATCATCCCTCATCTACTCCACTTTCAGTAAATAAACAAAAATATTACATATTCAACGAAGAGTTTATCTCCAAGTCCCAAAAGGTGAAAGAATTATATAATTAACAAACAGGAAAAAGGTGAAGGTAAAAGTATTGTACCAAAGTTTGCGTCACAGAGGTATTAACAGTCAAAAGAAAAAGGGGGGGGGGAGACACGTTTCTGCCTTAAAGTAATTAACCACAAAGACTAGTTCCAAGATTATAACTAACCAGACCTTCAAACACCAAAAAGTTCTATTTCGAGAAATAAAAAATGTCACTGCCAATAAAAAAAATCACTGTTTAATTTTAAACATTCAATATAACTTTCAGAGTTAGAGTCCACTGTTTTCATATGCATAACCAAAGTGCTTACTAAATAATAAAATGGCTAGCCATTAGTGTTCACAATGTGCCAAGCACTGTGCAATTTAGATAGATAATTTCTTTTAGTTTCACAACAATTCTATGAGAAATATACTATGATATTCTCTACCTCACTTCTCTTACCTTACTCATGAAGAAAATAAGGCACTGAAAAGTTAGGTAACTTACCCAGGGTCATAAAAAAATCCATTATGAGATTAATTTTCCCCCATTTTCTCACTCATACACTTTCCCTTAGCAATCTTCTTTTCCACAGATTCAAATACTACTGTTACATATTTTGATTATGTACTTTCAACCATGATCTCTTGAACGCAGCCTAGTATGTTGAACTGTCCACAGCCTATCCCCACCAGCCCACCAGCACTCATAAGCAGTATGCTCACAACAAAATATACCACCCTATCCACAAAACATACTCCTATTTCTATAATCCCTACCATTACTAAGACACTATTCTTTATCTACCAAACAGCCTGGAGTCCCATTCATTTCACACTCCATTACGTCATCCAACCTTCAGGCTCTGTCCATATCTATCATATTGGCCCACTTCTTTCCATTGTCACAGCCACTACTGTAATTCAGACCCTCATTCAGTCCTTCATTTGGTCAAATCTTCCTTGGTGTTAACACAGAAATTGGCAATATCTCAACAGAACTCTGCTGTAAGTCTCAACATTCTATTACTTGTCAATCTTTTTTTCTTTTAACTTTCAATTTTTTTTAGCCTTCATTTTAAAATAATTATGGACTCACAAGTTGCAAAAAAGAGTACAGAGAGTTTCCTTGTACCCTTCAGGGTCCCTCAATGGTTATATGTTACATAACTAGAGTAAAAAACCTAAACCAGGACAAATGATACTGGTACAGTGCATGAGTACAGTTCCATGCCATTTCACCACATCTGTAGATATGTGAAACAACCACAATTGAGAGGAATTATTTTTACTCTGAGGGTCTTAGTGTTAATTAATCTCATCAAGGCTTTAATAGACTCATTCTCATGGTCAGCTAGCAGGGAGGTCCACTATTACCTGACGTAGTATGTCCAATATTACCTGACAATCTTAAATCTCAACTTGGGTCTCAACTCTAGACTTCCTTATTCACTCAGCCACTGTGCTTCTCTTTTACCATACTAAATTAAAACATGTCAGTCCCCTCCTCAAAAAGTCAGCAATTACCTCTTGCCCTTATCCTATCTCACTAACCTTCCCTCCCTCTCTTCCCCATAATTTTTTTTTAAAGATTTTACTCATTTATTTGATACAGAGAGTGAGAGAGCACAAGCAGAGGGAACAGCAAGTGGAGAGAGAGGGAGAAACAGGTTCCACGCTGAGAAGAGAGCCCGATGCAGGGTTCGATCCCCAGACCCTGGGATCATGACCTGAGTGGAAAGCAGACACTTAATCAACTGAGCCACCCAGTGCCCCTTCCCCATAATCTAACTACAAGCTTCCTTCTCATTAAAAATGTATAACCAAAACCAGATTAATGTGGGGGAATATGTGAATGTACTTCCTTGAAATTCATAAAGCCATTAAAATAATGCCAAATGAACAGAGTATATGATATCTAGAAGATCTCACAGGAGTAAGGGTTAGGAAAAATAGAATGACAAAACTATGAGTGTTCAAGCTGGAAAGAAGAAAGAGTACCATACCACATGAAGGAAGAGCAGGCTGCTGTTTCTAGGGGGGAAAAAAGGCAGGTTCCAAGGCCCTCTATTACCAACCAGTCCTCAGAACAGAGTTCCAACAGTTGGTAAGCCCCCACAAAGATGCAAAAGAAAGAGATCACCTTAATCCACCCATTCTATCCCTTAGGTTTATCTTCAGAACCTGTAAGCCGACAAGGCAATAAATTTTATAGGTCCCTAGGTCCAAAGGCAAAGTTCTCTCAACAGTTTGGTGCTTGGAATTCCTCTATTGTTTATATACATCATCATCCCCATGTATTAAAATATAAATAAATAAATTTAAAAATTAGAATTCTTCTTATGATTAATATTCCTCAAGTCTTACTATCTTAAGTCACCATAAATACATAATTTCTAGGAATTATTTCTATACATAAGTGATCCAAAGACCAGAAACCTCACTATATGAACAGCACAATCTCAGGAAAAAAAGCACCTTCACTATATGTTCTATGATGATATCTCAAGGAAATAGAAAGAACTGAATGTCCTACCCCAGGCCCACCAAATGATCTATGAGCAGCCAGCCAGTCTTAACTCTCCCAATCTGAGAAGGTTGCTTGCCCTCTTACACTAGGATACTAGGAAACTCTACATCCACAATAATGAAGAGTTTTTAACTCTGTTTATAAAGCAGACTAAAAAGAAGTATTATTTTGATGCCACTTTTGACTGTCTCCATGTGTTATACTCATAGTTGTTGTGCATACTGGAACTACACAATACAGAGGGTTTAAGAAGATTATTTTTTACAAATAATAGGAAGACATCCAGATATAACCTTAGTAATGGAAATAGTAAGTCTGGGATGACAGTTACTTTAGTGTTAGTAAAGAATTAGTAAACAGTCTGTTTTTTAAAAAGGGGTAATTCGGGACGCCTGGGTGGCTCAGTCAGTTAAGCCGCTGCCTTCAGCTCAGGCCATAATCCCAGGGTTCTGGGATCGAGTACCCCATTGGGCTCCTTGCTCCACAGGGAGCCTGCTTCTCTCTCCGCCTCTGCCTGCCACGCTTCCTGTTTGCACGTGCTCTCTCTTTCTCTCTCTCTCACAAATAAATAAATAAATAAAATCTTTTTTTAAAAAGGGGGGAGGGGTAATTCCATAACTAAAATATAAAAGAAACAGAAAAGCAATCTAAAACAAAATAATACTAACAAACATAAAGAATCACATATAGTGTATTAAATGTCATAATCAAGGGGCACCTAGGTGGCTCAGTCAGTTAAGCGTCTAACTCTTGGTTTCGGTTCAGGTCATGATCTCAGGGTCATGAGACTGAGCCCTGCATCCACTTCTGTGCTTAGTGCACAGTCTGCTGGAGATTCTCTCTTCCTCTCTCAGTGCTCCTGCCCCCATTCACATGGACGCACTCTCTCAAATAAACCTTTTTTTAAAAATGTCATAATCAAGTGGTTAAATACTGCACCCACTCCTAGAAACTTTGTGAATGCAATATCCACCAATGTAGACTGGTATAGTGTGTGTGTGTTGGTGCCTCAAATGCCCCATCTTTTCCAAAAAGGTGAACTTACAGAAACATACAGAACAAAATAAAGTATAATTATCCATCAATTCACACAGTAGTTTCATTCCAGGAACTATCAGGGTACACAAAAACCGTGGGGGAAAAAACATTTTATGTATATTTATAAAACAGTGTTTGGGTCTAGATTCAGGTCATTAAAACAGGCTTGTGATTTTTTTTTACCCCACATAAATTTTTAAAAGGAAAAAGAAGAATCAAAAAGGACATGGAAAAATTCATTGTTGTATAGAACTATCCAGTGCATTGCAGACACTCCAGCATCCCCATTTTCTGTCTATTAAATGCTTGTAAAACACACCAGTCATTGTTAAAACCATCAGCAATACACCACTAAGATGTCCAAAGTACAGGAAGTAGTCCCTGAAGTCCAGAACCCCTAAATGAACCAAGGAGTTATCCTAAAAGGCCCAGTCTGAAACAACCAGTGGACCTCTCTCCAAAGAAGGTGCTCCTCCTTTCTCCTAAGCCAAAAACAAAACCAAATCAAGGCTGTAATTTCCTTTTTATCATACTATTATTATTATTAGATATTATTCCTATCTCAAGTATAAAGTCTACTTTGGAATTTTAGTTTCCACTGACATTTGAGTATCACATGAGTCTATTGTTGAACATGAACTTAAACATACAATGTGACTAAAAAGATATTAAAAAAAAAAAAGTACCAGAGAAAATCAACATAGGGTACAGAAAAGCCATGGTTGAGATAAAAGCCCTTCAACAATGGAGCTGTGTAAATATAGTGTTTTCCTTAGAGGTAGCACACATATTATATTGGGAAAACTAGTTATGGCATATTTAATATATTGTGTTTCCGTTTCTGCCAGGAACTGTCAGCTAAAATAAAACATCCTCGTAAAATTACAGTTAATGCTTTAATTTCCTACATTAATGTAAATCTCTAATCTCACACCTGTGTTTGCATATCCCTTTTGATGGGCACTGTCACCTTAAATGTCAGCATCTATTCCACATCATTTCAGTGTAGCTAAGGACTAGCTGGGAGGAAATGTGCTCATATATTTAGTAACATGCTTTGCAATAAACACATTTCAAAAATCTACAGATTGGATTTTTTAGTTCCAGTTCCATCATTTAACTCTGGAGAGGTTACTTCACCTCTCTAACCTTTCCTCGTGGAGCTGCTGTCTGGATTAATTTATAGAATCCATTTAAAGCATTTAGCTTAGTGCCCGGCATTCAGTAAATACATAACAAAAGTTAGCTATTTAGTGACAAACTTCTCTCCTCTGTCTCCTCAGATCACTGTGGACACCCAAAGCTTAAGAAGCCCACTGCTCATTTAGGTATCAACAAGTATTACTTCCTCGGGGAACAAGGACCCCATGCAAGCCCCAAAACAGTCCTCTAGATTTTCTAACATTCATACAGAGGTGACAGTCTTTGTATCAACTAAAAAAAAAACTGGAAAATATTTGCCTACTAGGCTCCAATATGGACAACAGAAGGATTCTCTTGCCCAAAAGCGTCAAGCGACACTGAAACTGGGAGAGCACACTTCAAGCAGAGCTGAACAGGAGAAAAAGCCAGACAGCTGGTGGGTATCAATAGCTGGAGTATGGCACCAAGAATCTGAAAGCCAAGGAGGTTAGCAATCAGTGGAACTAGGGAATAAAGAGCATAAAGAGAGCATAAGAATTTTAACTACTTCATCTCTGTCTTCCGAGGGGTAGGCAGTGGCAGGATGGTTATACTGATGGGGCCTGGGCTAACTGCAACTATTTCCTCCTGCCTTTGTAACTCAACCTTAGCCGCTCAATGACTAGAACACATAATGGTTTTTTCCTGCAACTCCATCAGGCTTCCACATCCCTGGTTCTTATTATCATCCCAAAGACCTAGGATAAGGCACTCTGATCTAGGCTCTGAATTAGCCCATGACAGGACTAGTTCAATTAAAAAGGATTAAATTTTCAGGGAGGAGGGGGCAGCAGGAGACAAGAAAAAGGACGGTTATAGGTTGAAAAAATAAAGTATACATTTGAAAAGTCAGTATATGCTCTTTTTTTGGAAGACCTTCAGAAAACATCACTAACACTTCACAATGTAATGTTTAACGAAAAGAATATCAGAATACTAAAGATATATTTAGTAAATTAATTTCATTCTTTTAGGATCTAAATAGTAACATATATATAATATTATTAGGTGAGAAACTTCAGCTAAGTTACAGTCATACTTTTTCAAGGGCAAAGTCAGAGACATGAAGTCATCATCAATAAGAATACAAAGAATTCTATATTCAAAAGCTATACGAAAACTTTAAAAAACAAAAATGACTCTCGTAAGTTATTTGAAAATTTTTGCATATGTTAATTTTAGCCTTCAAGGGTAATTCAGCTTGAAGTTTCACATTTAGTCATAGCATCTCTAGGTTTAAACTATCTTATAATGAGCAAAATCTAATTTTGTAGCTTGATAAGGAAAATCCAAATTCTGTGAACTTCTAAAATATTGCCACGGAAGACCATCTGCTATGGCATATTTTTACAATTATATGCATAAATGGTGAGTCCTCAATTAAGTAAAAGAATTCAATGAACCTTTCCTGACTCTCCAAATATAATACTAGAGCTGCACAAAAATATGTATGAAACAATATAAAGTTAGCTTCCATAATTATTTGATGTCAAAAACAACATGAAGATAAGTGTATTGTTTATGGAGTATGCTTACAGAAAAGAAGCCCTATTAATGCTTTCACTTACATCATTTGAAAAGAAGTTAAAAGTATGTATTATAACAGAAACACATAAAGAGCTCTGTGTAAATCATAAATTTTCCTATAAAGAATAGAGAACAAATTGAACTCTGCTAACCAGCATAATCCCTCAAATTCAGTTCAAAAGCAAAAGCTCATTTCATATACAACATATATATATGCGTGTGTATATATATATACATATATATACACTTATTACCTAATATTTAACCCTGAGAAAAAGTAAGTATTCCATGTTACTGTACTCACCTTAAAGATTACTTTGTTTATGTAAGATAAATAGAGGTAAATCCTTTGAACTGACTACTATTTTCTCTGGAAATTGACTTGTTTACTCAACATTCAGCACCATGCTTGAATCCATCAGGCAATTCAACTCAAAACTGCCCACTTCAAATTCTTGGAATATAAAATTATCTACAGGGTGCCTGCGTGGCTCAGTCAGTTGAGCACCTGACTCTTGGTTTTGGCTTAGGTCATGATCTGACAGGTCGTGAGACTGAGCCCTACATCGAGCTCCACGCTCAGTGGGGAGTCTGCTTGGAGATTCTTTCCCTTTGCCCCTCCCCCTGTACTTTCTCTCAAATAAATAAATCATAAAAAATAAACAAATAAATAAAAGGGTTTACTTCGCCACTCTGAAAATAAACTTGAACCTTCATCTGATCATTAATCCTTTCTCCTTCAGTTCCTTTAAGTCGAAATTCCAACAAGAGTTAATGGTATGAGCTTACCATCCCACTTCACTCTTCTCCAAGCCCCTTTCCACTCCTGTCATAGTCAATGGCTTGTCAGATGCCCTATGAAAAGCTTCCATGCTCATCAAACACATGTTCCCCAGTGTGTTCCACTAGATGTCCATTCTGACATCTGCAGGTCTTGTCTCAGCTGTAACATTAGACTCCCCATTGGCTGAAATTTATTCTGCATCAAAGGGAAAATTGAGGGGCGCCTGGGTGGCTCAGTGGATTTAAGCCTCTGCCTTCGGCTCAGGTCATGATCCCAGGGTCCTGGGATCAAGCCCCACATCAGGCGCTCTGCTCAGCAGGAAGCCCGTTTCCTCCTCTCTAGGTCTGCCTGCTTCTCTGCCTACTTGTGATCTCTGTCTGTCAAATAAATAAATAAAATCTTTAAAAAAAAAAAATTTTTTTTAAAGGGAAAATTGAAGGTACGCATTTCTAGATTTTGCAAGCACATTAAAACTGCTTTGCAACTTATTAATAGGCTTATAATAATTTACAATAATATCCCAGAAGATAGCTACAAAATGAGTCATATATATCAAATGAATGGCATTTTCCTATTTTATGTAATAGAGTTGACCACAATAATGAATGCACAGTCCAAAAGAGCTACAATAACCCAAACTAGATCAACTAGCTATGAAAACAATATAATAAAGGCCAAAATGATCAGAAAACCATGACTACCTCAAGGCCAACTTGCAAATAACTAAGAAATAATAACATACAAGTGAACCCCCAAAACCATTTTAAACTTCAACATATAAAACTATTAAATCAATGCAAAATCAATGTTCCAATGTTAACTAGAGAAAAGTACCCAGAAGTTCCTAATAAATTCACATAATTGACATTTCCAATAACAAATGACAAATTAAACATTAACTCATGATCACCAAAAAGGAGTAAGCCAAAAATAACATGAAATTATTTCTAAGATAGGAGAATAAGATTTCAAACTTCAAGGGATAAGAAACAAATTTTAAATATCAGATTCAGGATAAGGAAAATTATTTTAAAATAGGTAAAAATAAGCAACCTGAAGTTTTACAAGTACTTATTTTCCGTGAGCCAGGTAATAAGGTTACCAACCACAATGCCTTCACTCAAAAACCCTCCCTTCCTGAACATATTGACAATTGAACAACACTATTTCTATTTAATATGCAGTGGATTTCGCATTTGTGATACACAGAATACACTGGATATCTTTTAAGATACTTACCTTCACTGTCCCTGCCACTCTGGGCTATTTGGATGAAAAGCATCCTGCCATTAAATCCACTGGTATTTCAAATCTGGTAAAAAATATTTTTTGACTGTCCTAAGAAGATTTTTTAAAACATCAAGGTAAATTATAAACAGCTATCAGACTGTGAACTGCAAGAGCACAGAGAACCTTTGCGAGGATGACACATGTCAAAGCCTGACCTTTGCCTAACTGGTAAACTGAAAAATCGTTAATAGTATATTTGACCTTACTCATTCACCTTTAATGTGACACAAGGTTAAGTCAATCAATTCAGCAATGAGATCCAAAATACCCACAAAAGACAGCATTTCTAATCCTTCCTAGAAATTTCAGATTTGAAATACAAATTATTTACACATAAAGCCAAGAATGAAAAGTAAGTTTTTCCTTTCTGAATAATTCACATTAAAGTTTTATGTTATATATCTTAAAGATTCAGGAGCTCCTATCCACTAAAAACCCAAACACAGACTACAAAAGCCAAATTTTCAGAACACAGCCAGAACAAGAAACACAATGGGAGAATCCCAGTCTGATAACTGGCCTCATTCGCCTCCTTCAAAATTCTATTCAATAAAACTACATCAACTATGGCAAACAACAAAAAAATTTAAGAAAAAAAACCTTGCAAAGAAATTATTTTTCTGTACATATTTCTCCATCAAGTAAACACAATGCAATTTAGTTGTAACACTGCATCTCCTTCTAACATAAAAATACATTTATTTTACAGAAAGAGATTGACATAAAAGTCAATGCAGCTGGGTGCCTGGGTGGCTCGGTTGGTAGAGCGTGAGACTTGATTTCAGGGTTGTAAGTTCAAGTCCCACACTAGGTGTGCAGATTACTTAAAAATAATGTCCATTCTGACATCTGCAGGTCTTGTCTCAGCTGTAAATAGTAAAAAAAAAAAAAAAAAAAAAAAGTCATTGCATCTTTAATGAATCTGAAAGATAAATGTATACAAACATAGAGTCCAGGTAGACTCTAAGATGTGTGTGCCAGCAACCCAGCTTCTGTAACATGTAAGCCAAGATGGCCTTGTGTCTCTACTCCCCACTATTTCCCTCTGCCTCAACTTACGCGGAAGGGTCTATTACTCATCAGAGACAAGTTTTTACTATAAATACTAATAACTTTACCCTAGCTCTTGCTTTCCCGAGTCTAAAAGCATCACTGACATCTGTTTGAGCACAACAGTTTCAAATGCAAACCAAATATTCCAATCAAAGTGAAGAAGAAAAATATGCATATTCCCATTAATTAAATGGTAAAAGTTGGGAAATGGGAAGGAAGAGCCACAGGGAGCTACAGTCAAGCTAATCAAAAACACCTGAATTCAAGTGCCTCGTTTACTAGTATCAGTTGCCATAAGTATACCAGAAAAAGGAAAAAGGTTTCTGCCAGTAAAGTGGTACAATCTATCACAGAAATGGGTTTTCTGCCAAGCCCCTGCAATGCTCTCTTTTCTTTCCTCCATGAATCAGATCAGCTACAAATACTTGATCAAGTTTTATATTCCACACTGTTGATTTCAAAAACAAAAAAATTTTTTATACTCTGTACACCTCCAACCAAAGTTCTGATCAACCCCCTAGGAGGACTACTCGCATCCTATCCCCCAACTATGAATCACTGAACTAAAAAAAAAAAAAGTCACACAAGAAGCCAAAAGTTACTATTCCTTTTAGAAACTGCATAGGATTCCCAGTGACATGCAAATGCAGGCATTAATCTTCCCTACATTCAATTTTCCAATCTTATCCGTATTTCTACATCTTACTTTAATACATGTTTATTATAATGCACGTCAAGGGGCACCTGGGTGGCTCAGTGGGTTAAGCCTCTGCCTTTGCCTCAGGTCATGATCTCAGGGTCCTGGGATCAAGCCCCGATTCCGGCTCTCTGCTCAGCAGGAAGCCTGCTTCCCTTCCTCTCTCTCTGCCTGCCTCTCGGCCTACTTGTGATCTGTCTCTGTCAAATAAATAAATAAAATCTTAAAACAAACAAAACAAAACAATGCACCTCAAATGACCTGCAGAATGAAACAAAATATAAGTACAGTAATTATAGCAGACTGGATGTAACCAGAATAGTATTAATAGCCAATCATGACTGCCAAGACACTTGTTAAAAGTATGTCTGTATGTGCCATAAATTCCACTCTCCTATAATAATAAGACCCAAAATAGATTTTAAGTTCGTTTCTAATCCCAGTTAGCTAACAAATAGTGTTATATTAATTTCAGGGGTATAACATAGTGATGCAACACTTCCATACATCCCCTGGTGCTCATAACCTCAAGTGCATTCCTAATCCCCATCACCTATTCAATCTACCCCCCACCCACCCACCTCCCCTCTGGTAACCATCAGTTTGTTCTCTATGGTTAAGCCTCTCTTTTTTCTTTCCCTTTACTCATGTTGTGTTTCTTAAATTACACACGAGTGAAATCATATGGTATTTGTCTTTCTCTGACTTATTTCACTTAGCGTAATACTCTCTAGTTCCATCCAAGTCATTACAAATGTCAAGGTTTCATTCTCCTTGCTGGCTAAACAATATTCCATTGCATATATATACCACATCTTCTTTACTCATTCATCTATTGATGGACACTTGGATTGCTTCCATAGTTTGGCTATTGTAAATAATGTTGTAACAAACAAAGGAGTACATTTATCCTTTTGAATTAGTGTTTTTGTATTCTTTGGGTTAATACCTTGTAGTGTGATTGATGGATCACATAGGCTTGTTCTATTAACTTTTTGAGGTACCTCCATACTGTTTTCCTGAGTGGCTGCGCAAGTTTGCATTCCCACCAACAGTGCAAGAAGATTCCCCTTTGTCCACAGCCACAGCCTCACCAACACTTGCTGTTTCTCGTGTTTTTGATTTTAGCCATTCTGACAGGTATGAGGTGACATCTCATTGTAGTTTTGACCTGCATTCCCCTGATGGTAAGTGATGAAGAACATTTTTTCATGTGTCTGTTGGCCATCTGTACTTTTTTTTTTTTAAGAGAAATGTCTGTTCATTCTTCTGCCCATTTTTAATTAGATTATCAGGGGGGTGCTGTTCAGTTTTCTTTTGTTCTGTTTTTAAAGATTTTATTTCAGAGAGAGAGAGAGAGATCACAAGAAGGCAGAGAGGCAGCAGGAGGAAGCAGGCTCCCTGCTGAGCAGAGAGCCCGATGCAGGGCTTGATCCCAGGACCCTGAGATCATGGCCTGAGGCAAAGGCAGAGGCTTAACCTACTGAGCCACCCAGGTGCCCCAGTGCTGTTCAGTTTTGTAAGTTCTTTATATACTTTGGACACTAACCCTTTATCAGATATGTCATTTGCAATTATCTTCTTCCATTCCACAGATTGCCTCTTAGTTTTGTTGACTGTTTCCTTCACTGTACAGGAGCTTTTTATTTTGATGTGGAATTTATTTTTGTTTTTGTTTGTCTTGTCTCAGGAGGCATATCTAGAAAAAAAAGTTCCTACGGCCTATGTAAAAAAACTTAGTGCCTGTGTTCTCTTCTAGGATTTTTATAAGGTTCAGAACTCCAAAACAGATTTTTTTAATTGCAGCAAAAACATATCAAATCTAACTAACCCCACACTTCTGCAAATACAGACATTTGCTGCCTCTACATCTACCACAATATTACTAGTTAATACATGTGCCAGGCACAATACTAAGAACTCTATATACTCTTTTTTTTAATATTTCATTTATTTAGAGAGAGAGAGAGCATGAGTAGGGGGGCAGGAGCAGAGGCATAAGCAGACTTTCCGCTGAGCAGGGAGCCTAACACAGGGCTCAATCGCAGGACCTTGAGGATCATGACCAGAAGGCAGCCACTTAACTGACTGAACCATCCAGGCACCCCTACTCTAATTTAAAACTCAGGAATCTGTGGTGAGGATTAAGAGTATCCTGATTTTTTTTTTTAAGATTTTTTTTTTTTTTAAGGGGGGAGAGAGAGAGAGAGAGAGAGAACAGGAACAGGGGGAGGAGCAAAGGGAATGGAGAGGGAGGGGTTAAAAAATCTCAAGCATACTCCATGCTGAACACGGAGCCCAACGAAGGGCTCAATCTCATAACGCTGATATCAAAAGTCACACATTCAACCGAATGAGCCACCCAAGCACTCCAGGATTATCCTTATTTTAAAAATGAGGAAACGAGTACAGATTAGGAAATCTACTCAAAATCACAAAGCTGTCAAGTAGGGGACTGAATTTTAGGTTACCTATTAAGTCAAAAGTTAGCTTATTATTGTTTAATGGATGCTGACACAAGACAAAGACTCCTACATTAGAGACAAAGACATTTTATTACTCCTCTATCACAAGAAGCAGCAAGAGAGCCAAAACATTGTGTCATCCTTACAGTCAAGTTCTTTGGGGGACAACATGACATATTCCAGATGAATGGTCAAGTAGAATGGGTTTGCACTACAGCAAGGAACACTGAGAAACAATCACTTTTACAGCAAGCAGTAAGCAAGTCTCCCCTATATATCAGGAAGGTTATTACTTCATCCCTCAAGGCTGCTTGTCAAAAACACAGCTGTGAGAAATGGGCTGGGTGAAGAGTAGTCATAACCATATTTTCTTGACATACCAAGCAAGACATGTAGGATCAGAAGGGGGAAGTTCCAACAGTAATATGCATCAGACAGGGAATTCAAACTCCACAAATACAACACCAGAGTCTGGACTATTAACCACTATTAACAAATCACATTCAAAAACATTATTGATGGGTTGCCTGGGTGGCTCAGTTGGTTAAGGGTCTGCCTTCGGCT
The DNA here is from genome assembly GCF_009829155.1 of Mustela erminea. NCBI lineage: Eukaryota > Metazoa > Chordata > Mammalia > Carnivora > Mustelidae > Mustela > Mustela erminea. Next base: position 103,252,406 of record NC_045617.1, on the reverse strand, counting down.
CAGGTCATGATCCCAGGGTCCTGGGATCAAGCCCCACATGGGGCTCTCTGCTAGGCAGGGAGTCTGCTTCTCCCTCCCTTGCTCCCCCTACTTGTGCTATTTGTGAAACAGATAAAATCTTTAAAAAAAAAAAAAGAAAAGAAAAAAAAACTTTATTGTTGTTGTTCCCCTAATTTAAAACTATAATTACTGAGATCATTGAGGACTCTCACTAAATATGGCAAACTGAATATAAATATTTATTTCCATTACCTCCACAACAAAATGAAAATGACAATAATGATATAAAAAGAATATAAACAACCAACGACAAACAAAATAGTGGAAGAGGTAGTTCAACGTGTTTTTGGAAAGAGGATGAAAATGTGCTAACTGATCGAAAGGAGAACAGGACATCACAATTTAAATCCATAAAGATACTGAAAAGACAGCTGGTATTATCTCATTATTCATAATTCATTATCATGAATTAGATGCGCCAAACACAAAAAATGAAGAATAAAGAAAAAGAGAGAGAGAAATAAATCACCATAGTAAACAGTGGGCTCCTGGCTCTCTGATACAAGAATGTTGCTATTAAGACATAAATCACTGTGGAAAGAGATTGGAGGCTTCCTTTGACATATTAACTTTGGCAGGGATCATCAACCAATTATTTTTTAGAAAATAAGTGAATAACGCCCAATAGTAAATAAGTATCTCATACACTTCCATGTACAAAATATAAACCCCAATCTTCCAGTCCACTTTTTAGTATCTCTATATTAAACATAAACAGAAAGCCAAAGATCTTTAAACACTTAAGAAAAATATTGAGGGGTGCCTGGGTGGCTCAGTAGGTTAAAGCCTCTGCCTTCAGCTCAGGTCATGATCCCAGGGTCCTGAAATTGAGCCCCCTGTCAGGCTCTTTGCTCAGTGGGGAGTCTGCTCCCCCACTCTTCTCTGCCTGCCTCTCTGCCTACATGTGATCTCTGTCTGTCAAATAAATAAATCAATGTTTAAAAAGAAAAAAAAAAATTGAAGAGGTACCTGGGTAGCTCAGTGGATTAAGCATCTGACTTCAGGGTTCCAGGATCAAGCCCCAAGTCAGGCTCCCCACTCAGTGGGAAGTCTGCTTATCCCTCTCCCTCTGCCCTTCCCATGCTTGTGCACACACTCTCTCCTCTCTCTCTGACAAATAAATTCTTTAGAAAAAATGATCCAGGGGCACCTGAGTGGCTGGTTAAGCCTCTGCCTTCGGCTCAGGTCATGATCTCAGGGTCCTGGGATCGAGCCCCACCATCGGGCTCTCTGCTCGGCGGGGAGCCTGCTTCTCCTTCTCTCTCTGCCTGCTTCTCTGCCTACTTGTGATCTCTGTCTGTCAAATAAATAAATAAAATCTTTTTTTAAAAAAGGATTTTAAGGAAATACTATGAATGAATGTATATATCAATTAGATAATTCAGATGAATGGAGAAATTCCTAGAAAACACAAACTACCAAAACTGACTCAGGAAGAAATAGAAAATTTGGAAAGATCTAGAATAAGAGTAAATTGGTAACTTTAAAACACCCCGCAGAATGCAAGCTAGTGCAACCACTCTGGAAAACAGCATGGAGGTTCCTCAAAAAGTTGAAAATAGAGCTACCCTACGACCCAGCAATTGCACTACTGGGTATTTACCCTAAAGATACAAACATAGGGGGCGCCTGAGTGGCTCAGCGGGTTAAAGCCTCTGCCTTCGGCCCAGGCCATGATCCCAGGGTCCTGGGATCGAGCCCCGCATCGGGCTCTCTGCTCAGTGCAGAGCCTGCTTCTCTCTCTCTCTGCCTGCCTCTCTGCCTACTTGTGTTCTCTGTCAAATAAATAAATAAAATCTTAAAAAAAAAAAAAGATACAAACATAGTGATGCAAAGGGGCACGTGCACCCGAATGTTTATAGCAGCAATGTCCACAATAGCCAAACTATGGGAAGAACCTAGATGTCCATTAACAGATGAATGGATAAAGAAGATGTGGTATATATATATATATACAATGGAATACTATGCAGCCATCAAAAGAAATGAAATCTTGCCATTTGTGACAACGTGGATGGAACTAGAGTATTATGCTTAGCGAAATAAGTCAATCAGAGAAAGACAACTATCATATGATCTCCCTGATATGAGGAAGTGGGCTGCAACGTGGGGGGTTTGGGGGGCAGGAAAAGAATAAATGAAACAAGATGGGATCGGGAGGGAGACAAACCATAAGAAACTCAATCTCACAAAACAAACTGAGGGTTGCCAGGGGGAGGGAGAGGGTGGTGGGGTCAGGGACACTGAGGAGGGTATGGGCTATGGTGAGTGCTATGAAGTGTGTAAACCTGGCGATTCACAGACCTATACCCCTGGGGCTAATAATACATTACATGTTTATTAAAAAAATAAAAAATAATAATAAATAATAAGTAAATTAATTAATTTAATTAAATTTTAAAAAAACACCCCACAAAGAGACGCCTAAGCTCAGACAGATTCCCCAGTTAAATTCTACCACCTGTTTAAAGAAAAATTAACACTAATCCTTCACAATCTCATCCAAAAAAAAAAAAAAAAAAAAAACCATCACCCAGAAGAGCAGGACACACTTCACACTTCCCAACCCCTTCTAAGAACCAGATTACCTGATACCAAATCTAGACAATGACATCACAAGAAAACTACAGACTAACATCCCTTACCAATAAATACAAATATCCTCCAAAAAATACTAGCAAATCAAATTCAGCAACATATAAAAAGGATCATACAGGGGTACCTAGGTGGCGCAGTATGGAGTCTGCTGGAGATTCTGCCTCTCCCTCCCCTCCCCCCTTGGTGCATGTGTGCTCACTCTCTCTCAAATCAATCAATCATACAGTATAACCAAGAGGGATTTATCCCAGGACTATCCATCAAGGTCAGGACCAAAAATCAATTAATGTAACTCACCATACTAATAAAATCATACAATCACCTCAACAGGTGCAAAAAAAGTACACGACAAAATCCAAACCCTTTCATGATGAGAATGCTCACATAAAATTTGAAGGAAATTTGCTCAATCTGAAGAAAAGACATCTGTAAAAAACATACACCTAATATCACAGATCACAGTGAAAGACTAAATGCTTTCCCCCTAAAATCAGGAACAAGACAAAGATATCCACTACTGCCACTTCTATTCAACATTGTACTAGCGATTCTAGAAGGGAAATTAGTCAAAAATAAAGAAATAAAAAGCATCCATATTGGAAAGTAATGAGTAAGATTTGTCTCTATTTGTGAGACATAATCTCCTAAGGAATCCACTAAAAGCTCTTAGTATTAAGAGTTCCATTAGGTTGCAGGATATAAGATCAATATACAAAAATCAATTGAACTTTTATACATTAGGATAAACATTCTAAAAATAAAGAAATAACTCCACTTACAGTGACATTAAAGAATAAAATACTTCACATCCATTAGGATGGCTACATTCAAAAATAAATAACAGCAATTGTGGGTGAGAATATGGAGAAAGGAAAACCATCATATACCAGGAAGATATAAAATGGTGCAGCCCTAGTGGGTATTTACCCCAAAGATACAGATGTAGTGAAAAGAAGGGCCATATGTACTCCAATGTTCACAGCAACAATGTCCACAATAGCTAAACTGTGGAAAGAGCTGAAATGCCCTTTGACAGACAAATGAATAAAGAAGATATGGTCCATATATACAATGGAATATTACACAGCCATCAGAAATGATGAATACCCAACTTTTCTATGAGCATGGTTGGGACTGGAGGATATTATGCTGAGTAAAATAAGTCAAGCAGAGAAAGTCAATTATCATATGGTTTCACTTACTTGCGGAACATAAGGAATAATATGGAGGACATTAGAAGAAGGAAAGGAAAAGTGAATTGGGATAAATTGGAGGGGGAGATGAAGCATGAGAGAGACTGTGGACTCTTGAGAAACAAACTGAGGGTTTCAGCGGTGAGGGTGGAGGAGGAGGAATGGGTGAGCCTGGTGGTGGGTATTAAGGAGGGCACGTATTGCATGGAGCAGTGGGTGTTGTGCATAAACAATGAATCTTGGAACACTGCATCATAAAGTAATGATGTATTTTATGGTAACTAACAACACAATAAAAAAAAAAATTACCTAGAAAGAAGATAGAGGAAGAAAAGCCTGAAATGCCAATAAAAATGTTCAGATGCATCAAATATTAAACCAAATATTTTGCCTGAAAAAAATAAAATAAAATCGTGCATCCACTTTGAAAAAGTTTGGCAGTTCCTCAAAAGTTTAAACACAGAATTACCCGATGACCTAGTAATTCCATCTCCAAATACATATCTAAAGTAAAAAGATATCCACACAAAAACCTGTACATAAATATTCACTACAACATTATTACTTTTTTTTCTTTTTAAAGATTTTATTTATTTATTTGAGAGAGAGAGACAGTGAGAGAGAGCATGAGCGAGGAGAAGGTCAGAGGGAGAAGAAGACTCCCCATGGAGCTGGGAGCCTGATGCGGGACTCGATCCTGGAACTCCAGGATCATGACCTGAGCTGAAGGCAGTCGTCCAACCAACTGAGCCACCCAGGCACCCCTACAACATTATTCCTAATAGCCAAAATGTAGAAACAATCCAAAAGTCCATCAACCTGTTAAACAGAGAAATAGTACTTGACAATAAAAAAGAAGTACTGATTTTTGCTACAACGTGGATGAAACTTTAAAATATTGTGTTACCAGGCTCTCTGCTCAGCAGGGAGCCTGCTTCTTCCCTTCCTCTCTCTCTGCCTGCCGCTCTACCTAGTTGTGATCTATGTCTGTCAAATAAATAAATAAAATCTTTTAAAAAAATAAAATAATAAATAAAATATTGTGCTAAGTAAAGCATTATTCACAATGGCCAAGATACAAAAGCAACCCACGTATTCATCCACAGATGAATGGATAAAAAAGATGTGGTGTATATATACACAATGGAATATTACTCAGCCATTAAAAAAAAAATGCAATCTTTTCCTTTGCAACAACATGGATGGACCTAGAAGATATAATGCTAAGTGAAATAAGTCAATCAGAGAAAGACAAATACTATACGATTTCATTCATATGTGGGATTTAAGAAATCCCTATATTCACGTATAGAGAACAAACTGGTGGTTGCCAGAGGGGAGGTAGGTGGGAAGATGGGTGAAATACATAAGGGGATTAAGAATACATTTTTTTGTGATAAGCACTGAGAATTGTACAAAAATATATACTGAAAATAGGGGCACCTGGGTGGCTCAGTGGGTTAAAGGCTCTGCCTTCGGCTCAGGTTATGATCCCAGGGTCCTGGGATCAAGCTCTGGGATCACCAGGGAGCCTGCTTCCTCCTCTCTCTCTGCCTGTCTCTCTGCCTACTTGTGATCTCTGTCTATCAAATAAATTTTTTAAATCTTCAAAAAAAATTAAAAACATGTATATATACTAGAAGTAATACAACACTGTATATTAATTCTACTTTAATTTCTAAAAAAAAATTATGCTAAGTGAAAAATAAAAAAAGGGGCACCTGGCTCAGCTGGTTGAGTGACTGCCTTCAGCTCAGTTCATGATTCCAGAGTCCCAGGATCAAGTCCTACTTCGGGGTCCCTGCTCAGCGGGGAGTCTATTTTTCCCTCTGACCCTCCTCACTCTCATGCTCTCTCAAACAAATAAATAAAATCTTTTAAAAAAAAAATTATGCTAAGTGAAAGAAACCAGTAACAAGACCACAAGTTACACAGAATTCCATTTATGTAAATATACAGAATAGGCAAATTCAGAGACAGAAAGCAGATTAGTGGTTTCCAAGGGATGAGAGGGAGAAATGAAAAGGGACTACTAATGTGTAGGATAATGAAATGTTCTCAGATTCTTTTCTAAGGTAATGAAATGTTCTAAAATCAGATAGTGGGGATGGTTGTACAATTCTGTGATTATACTAAAAACCAATAAATTGTACGTTTTATTTTTTTCCCTTCCCCTAAGTTGTACATTTTAAAAGGGTGAATTTCAAGGTATGTGAATGCTATCTCAATAAAGGTATTATAAAATATTATATCTGTGATCTCACTTACATGTGGAATCTAAAAAAGCCAAATGCACAGAAGCAGAGAACAGAATAGTAACTGCCAGGAGCTGGGAGGAGGGGGGTGATGAGACAGTGGTCAAAAAGTACAAGCTTCCAGTAGCATAATACCACAATGACTATAGTTAACAACACTGTATTATATAATTAAAAGTTGCCGTGAGAGTAAATTTTAAATGTTCTCACCATAACTACAACAAAATGGTAATTATGTGAGGTGAAGGATGTGTTAATTAATTAGTCTTATTGTAGTAAACACTTCACAATATATACGTGTATGAAATGATCACCTTGGACTCCTAAAACTTACACAATGCTATACCTCAATTATGTCTCAACAGAGCTGAGGAAAAAAAGACATACTGTATGATACTATTTATATAAAGTTCAAAAACAGGAAGACTTTAAGATATAAGAAGTTAGATAGTGGCTAATTTTAGGTGGGAGACAGGAGGTATTGACTAAGAGGAGGCACAAAGTGAGCAGGTGATAGCAATATTCCATTTCTTAACTTTGGTAATCATCACTGTGATACTTTATAGAGCTATACAATTATGATCAGTTATATGATTAGTTATGATCAGGTATACAGTTATGAAAAGTATATACTACACCCTTCTATACAGAATTAAAGTGTAAAGTTTTTAAAAAATATATCATTTTTGGTTAAAAAAAAAATTATACTTGGCAGTACACTGAAACACTTTAAAATAAAAACTAGAGATTTAGAGGCGCCTGGGTGGCTCAGTTAATTAAGCATCTACCTTCAGCTCTGGTCATGATCCCAGAGTCCTAGGATCGAGCCCCTCTTGAGGCTTCCTGCTCAGCGGGGAGTCTGCTTCTCCCTCTCTCCCTGCCCCTCCCCCTACTCATGTTTTCTCTCTTTCTCTTTAATAATCTTAAAAAAAAAAAAAAAAAGAATAAAAAAATATCCTCTCAAGGACACATCTCTATTCATTTCTATCCATCTATCCATTTACTTATTTATAAGTAGGCTCCATGCCCAGCACCCAGCGTAGAACCTAATGTGGGGACTGAACTCACAACCCTGTGATCAACACCTGAGCTGAGATCAAGAGTCAGACACTTAATGGACTGAGCCACCCAAGCACCGCTCTGTTTTCTTTAACATATTATTAGCTTTAAATTTTTGGCCTAGAAGACTGTGGTAAAGATGAACTTTTCTGGGGGCGCCTGGGTGGCTCAGTAGGTTAAAGCCTCTGCCTTTGGCTCAGGTCATGATCTCAGGGTCCTGGGATCGAGGCCCTCGTCTGGCTCTTTGCTCAGCAGGGAGCCTGCTTTCCCCTCCCTGGCACTCTGCTCGGTTGGGAGCCTGCTCCCCTCCCCTCTTTCGCTGCCTCTCTGCCTACTTGTGATCTCTCTCTCTGTCAAATAAATAAATAAAATCGTTAAAAAAAAAATGAACCTTTATAAACTAATTTTTTTGCGTGCTTTCATAAGTCACATATTTAACAAAGTTACTAAACGTGACACTTCAGTACTAAGGAGTCCCCTTTCTTCTAGTCATGGAGAGGGAAGGGGTCATTGTTGTGCAAAACCAACAGATATGCTTTCAGGCAGGTATTTCAGAAGAAAATGTAAAGAGAAAGAATTCCACACATTAATACTCATACCTAAGGTTAACAGGAAGGGATGAATGATGAAAACAATTTGAAAATGCATACAAAACTATACTTACAGCCTCAAAGTGCAAATGGCTATCCTTTAAGAAATTCTGAATTTTGTCCTTGGGTAAAATACTGAATCGAAATCGAAGGAGATCCATTTCTTGTTGAATGAACCAGCGTCTAAGATCCTCACTGAAATGGTCACAAGAAAATGGTAATCATAAATGAAAAGCCCAGTGATTATTTTAAAAGTCCACTGATTATTAAATCCAAGAAATATTTATGAACTAAAACTCAAACACAAGCAAGATGCCAAAAGACAGAAGCTAAAAGCATACAAGCGCTGTATTATGATAAACAGCATAGATACAGACCACAATCTACCAGGGATGTGCTGATCATGGGGAGAGGAATTATGAATATAAAATTAAAAGAACTAAATAAAGAATACCTTAATCCTAGCTGATTATCAAATAATATAAAATAGTTCATTGTATTTAACTGCAAAATAGTCATTTACATCAGAAAATGGGATATTCCTTCAGTCTAAGGTGGGTTTCATCAATACCAAATAAACACCAATTTTTTTTTATTTTTTTAAAACACCAAATTTTTTAAAGGTAACTTTATCTCTGAATAGATTATGATCAGAGAAACTCTGAAATTAAACTTTGCTTATAGCTTTATAAGCTTACAAAATTTAATTGTGCAAGTATACCTCAATTTTTTTAAAGCTAACATACAAATACATTAATTCATAAAATATACAAAGGACATTATTGTTGTCACAAAATAATTATACTACTGCATGTAAAATATAACACAGACTGTCAGCAATTTATTTACTGCATAAACTACATAAACTGCCCATGCTTTTTTACAAAAGAAAAACTCCAGGACCAAACACAGTCAATAAGTTCTCAGTCATAATCTGGTGATAGTAAACAGTTTCAAGATTCTCACTGGATAAGCCTTTTAGTAGAAAGAAACAGGAAAAAAAACTTACAGTGAGTATGTTATTTAGCCAAAATTAATACAGGAAAAAAAACACAAAGTTGAAAAAAAAAAAAAAAAGCAACTAACTCCTTCTCCCTCTGGGTGGCACTATATTATAACAAACCAACTAGCAAAGGCGATGGCCACCCTTAATCTAATGGCCACTAACCCATACATCTCAATTTCAAAAAATCTGTACCAAGTACATGTTTGAGTTATTATTTCTTAGAAATAGTCCCACTATTTTTTTCTGGGAAAACAGAAGCAAAAGTCCTTCTTATTGAAATCCCCTCCAATTTCAAATCCCAAGTTTTGGGAAAGAACCTGTCCCATGAAGCTAACAAGTTTTTCAACAGGCAAACTTTACAACAGAATTTTTTTCAATATTTTTTAGAGAACAACTGGCTTCAAATAATTCACCGCAATGTGAATCATGAATTGCCAGTTTCTGATGTTATTCTGAGTTTTTCAATGTTCAGTACAATACATGTCAGTTTCCCATGTACCAATTTACAACTCAAGATGTAAGAATCGACTGTGAGAGCGTAAATGTGTACTCACGACTGGCAATAAGCAAGGCGTAAAATAAAGTGAGAAATATGATCTTTCCTTCGTGGTTCATATTCATTCTCTAAGCTTTCCTAAAAATAATGACACATGGATAAGATAAATGCATTAGAATGATAAGAGGTATAAAGAAACACAGAGTCAGCATAAGCCAATGGTAAAGTAAAAGTTTTGAAAACAAATTTCATAAATATGCTTTCCAAGATAATTACCATTTTATGTAAGGTAGCAATCAAGTGAGATTGAGAACTAAACTGACATCAACAAAACCTCCCAGATTTGGACTCCTCTTCTCTTCCTATCAACTTCCCTCTTAACTTCCTTTCTTACACACCCCATACCCAGGGCTCTCGCCTCTTCAACCACCTCTTGCATCAGCCCTCAACTGCTTTCATTTAACCATTTGTCAAAACTTAGATTTTTAAATAAATCTATAGCTACACTCTACAGTCCTATTCCCAAAACACTGAGAACCTCTGGGAAAAAAATACACCATTATTGAGAATATGGAATATTAAAAATTGACAATCTCTAAAATGAACTTGACTTTTACAAGCACTAAGGAATCCTTATGCAAGCTCAACAGTAAGAGCAAACAGGTCTTGAGCACTTATGAGGTCCCAGGCACTGTTATAAGCATTTTTAATCTTATTAACCCATTTAATCTTTTGAAAAAAATCTCTTAGTAGTAAGAGATTAGTAAAAGATAGTAAGCACTACTATATCCCTATTTTAAAAATGAGGAAACTGAGGCACAGGAATGTCATATAATTTTTCCAGGGTAACAATACTTATAAGCAATAAAACAGGGATCTGACACATAATCATCTTTCCTCACTCTTAGAAAAGCTGTTTCAGTCTTCACTAGTTGACCCAAGCTCCCTACCACACCACCTACCCTTCTCTCTCAACAGATAACTTCACCTACTTTACAGAAATTAAAGACCACAGGCCAACTTTTGCAGCTCCAGGCTTCTGCATCCACACTGTACTACCTTCCCTTCCATCTCTGTGGACAAAAGATCTCTCCCTCCTCCTACATAAACTAATCCCTAAACCTAAGCCATGCAACCCTTCTGCTCTTGCCCCCTAATGATCTTGCTTAATCAAATGCTCTCTCAAAGTGTCTTCAAATTCCCTCTTCTTTGTCTTCCAGATTTCTTCCCTCAGCTTATAAGCATGTTCAAGTATCTCCTGTTGCGTATGCATGCCTTCTCTTTTCCCTATACATTTTTCTGTATTCAGACCTGCTTTTCCCTGTCTTTTCAGCTAGCCATCTTAAAACAGTACATATCCCATACCCACCTCTCTCCCCCAAACACTGCCATCACTGGCTTCTGCCTCTATCTACAAGGCCCAACCAAGCTAATAAATCCAATGGATTCTATGCAATTCATCTCATATGAGCCTAACCTTCTGAAATTAAGTAGTTAAGGGTAACATGAGGGAGACAAAATGTCCAGATTGGAATCTTGGCTCTACCATCTACCATCTTATAAGCCTGGGCCAGTTACATAGCTCATCAATAACTCCATTCTCTTATCTAAATATAGGGGTGACGATAGTATCTGTCTCATAAGACTGTTAACTGGATTACACAGGTTAATATATGTCGTGTGCTTAAACTGGGATACAGTAAGCATAATATGAAAGCTTGTTATAATATGAATGCTGTTAATTGCTATGGTATTGCTATCATGATCATTACGTCAACTCCAGCCTTCCTTGGCTACCACGCCATTATTATCTCCGCTGATCTCCTACCTCTCCGGCAACTCCTTCTCAATCGCCTTCCCAGACTCTCCCAATTCTACTTCACTTTAAACATTGGTATTCTTCACATCCTGTCTGCCATCATCTTCTCACTCAAATATTTTCCTCCTCCTGATGATACCAACTTTCTTCTTAAATCCATACCTCCACTCCAGAGGTCTCCTGAGTACAACCTGTATGCATATCCAACTATCCACTAGGCCCTTCCATGAGCACCCAAATTCATGTCTAGAACTCAACATCTTTCTAAGATTTGCTTCTCCTCCTGTAGATCATCTCTCAAACTACTATCACCATCCACCTAGTTGCCCTAACCAGAAACCTGGGTGTCATTCCTAACTCTTCTCTCCCTTCTCCCTGCAATTAATCACTAAAATCTTTTCCTCCAACCTTCAGAGTATCTCTTAATATCAGTACCCTTTTCCCCATTCAATTCATTCTCATCATTTTCAAGCTGACTGGTTTTCCTCCTACCAGACATAACCCACTCAATCTGCTGTTGGCAGCTATCTTCCCAAAATAAAAATCTGATCACATCTATCAGATTCAGTTCCAGCACTACCTGGAACCGGGATGCCTTCCCAAACCTCCCCAGTGTGAGCTGGGTAATTATATGTGCTCTTGGAGTTCCTAGAGCAAACATCACCCCAATGCTGTGGTGCCCAGGGTACGTCTGGCAATGTCTGGAGATATCTACTGGGCAGAAGCCAGAGACGCTACTGAGCATCCTACAATGCAGAGAACACTCCCTACACCAAGGAATTATCAGACCCAAATGTCAGTAGTCCTGAGGTTGAGAAACCCTGCTGTTTTATAATCACTATAAGCCAATCACTCCTAGTGGACTACAGATATCCCTTCGGGCAGAGTCTATCTATGCTACATTAGTCTTTTTTAAAGCCCTGTGCCTAATAACAGATCTTTGCCACAACCAAAACTCACTATATAAATATATACAAACTGAAGAACATCTCTTTCCCACTTTTACTTACTCTGAAGGAAAACTTGAGCCTTCTTATCTCACTCTCCAACTTACTCTGGTATGGCTCAGTTCCTTTCACATAGCTCACACCAAGATTTTCAACTGCTTTTAGCACTAGAAAATATTTTAAAAACAGAAGAAAACAACATATGAATGCAAGAAAATTTTTAAAAACTAAGTCCCAAGACAAACTCTTTCTTTGAATAGCAATCCCATAATTACTTATTTTTAAAAGATGACAAACTATAATGGCTTTACTTTCTGCAAGTACACTATATAAATTATATAAATTTATAGGAAAATAATCTCCATCCATTGTCCCATAACATAATCTAATACCAGGGATTCTGAGGAAGAGGGATGGGGGATCATCACTGCTGTACTGAGCCACCACTGTTGAGGTGTGTTGGTACGAAAAGAAAATCGAGCACCCTTGTTTGCATCCCTCATGTGGAACTGTGAGTTTGCTTCATTTGCTCAGCATAGACGCAACAGAAAAAATAGCCCTTCCTTTACTGATGAAGTAGAAAAGGAGAAGACAAAAGCAAAAAAGCAGAACCTTTCAACAATTCAAGTGAACTGTCCTGAATAGATCCACACAACTGTTCAAAGGTTCCCAACGTACCTTGTCATTCCTTCCGCAGATGAACTCTACTCCCATCATTATGAAAAGCATTTTTATAATTCCAAGAATGAAAACCTTCTAAAATGAATCCTGAGCGTAAACCCATGCCCCACAAACACCTCACTATGGTATCCCAAACTAAACTCACTCTCTTCCCCTCCATCCTACCCCTCTTCTGGCCATCCCCATCTCCACTAGCAAAGTTTCTAACCACTAGATCATCCAGAATGGAGTTTCAGCCACTCCCACCTGCCCTCTCACTCCTCACATCCAAACACTTACCAAATCCTTCAGGAATACCTCCTTAGTATCACTTAAATGGCTCCCTTCCTATCCCTGACACTGTTATTGACTTAGCTCAGGCCCTCACCATCTCACTCCTTAAGTGCCTAATGTAAGGGGCACTTTTCAATCACCTTAATCTCTATGAAGCACCTGACACTGCTAAGCTTCCTAAAACCCTCTTCTCCTGTGTCTTCACTCTTCATTCATCAGCTCTGAGAGCTCCCTCTCTGTATTGTCACTCAGCTCTTCTAAAAGTGACTAACAGTACCGTTCCTTACCTTCTGATTTTCCCACAAGGATATCCTAGAACATAAACTCAGAAGACACTGCTATTATTTGTTTCCGTTTATGCCTAGCTTATTTCTCTCTTTCACCAGCACTCAGACGATAAGTAGGCCCGCAATACTTACACCCAGATATTACACCACTAACTTGGCACAAAATGCCCTTGGTTATCCATTCTTCTCCACCTAACCTAAACTTGTCCTTGTCACTGTTCCTCAAATATAACATTCTCTCTCATGCCTCCAAGCCTCTGTACAGTCCACTTTCTCAGCTTGAAAAAAATTTTACTTTTCTTTTGAGAAATTTCTACTCATCCTTCAAAGTCCAGATTACATTTCAACTTCTCTACGGAGTCTTAATCAGTCTGAGTCACTCCCACCTCTTTCAAGAGCACTACTATTAACCTCTAGTAAGACACTTAAAATACTAAATTACAGTTATTATTTTGGACGTCTGTATCTATGTCCTAGAATACAGCTTCAACGAATATGAGAATTACATTATCCATCTGAAAATCCCCACCCAACCTAGAATATAGTGGCATTCAATAAATATATACTGTACAACAAATAAAATAACAAGCCCTCAATATATACATTTCTTGAATGAATTGAATGAAGGAAATAAATTACCCTCATTCGTTCCCCCAAAGTGTAAGTGAAGTTGTCAAGAACATACAAACTCTAATACAAGTACCACTCACATTTAACTCTATCGATAGCCAAGCTTTCAAATTCGATCAACGATATGCTTTCAGAAGGTGGCTCCAAGTAAAACTGAAGGCTATGAGGGTAGCAAACATTCCTTTGGTCACCTGTCAACCTCAGTCTTTTCCAATTTGCTCGAGAAAACTGCATCTCGTTACCTTGGAAGGAAACATAAAATGGTTAAAATAATGGCAAATAAGAGTTGAAAACAACAAACAAGTACAAAACATAACTTCACATACATAGGAAAAAACTGAAGGGCATGCAGAAAATGTTAACCGCGGTCGTCCCTGGGTAATAGGTCCTTCTGTATACTCCAGAGTTTCTACAACACACCTGTAACAATTCTGTCAGGAGAGTGGGGGCGGTGTGTGCAAGGTGAAATGCAGGTGGTGGTCAAAACGTCCAAGAACATGAACGTGAGGCTACGCTGCCTGTTCACTATAGGTCTGTGTGCCACCGCCTTCGGACCTCTGCAGCCCCAAGAGTTAAGATGAAGTTATACGGGCTGCCATCGTGAATTCGGAGGAAAGCGCGGTAGGTTCTGGTTTCCAGAGAAGAGGCTTAAGGGACCGGGTCCGGTGACTCACTTCCCAACTCATGACCCTGGGAAACAGAACACGTCTTTCCAATTCAATCTCTCCGAACTCTGTAAGAAGCATCTACAAGCTCCTTATAAAAATCAGCCCCCTCGATCCTACCGGAGCCCTTCGGCGAAGCTTCTCGCTCCACTCGCCGGCCCCTGCATCTCAGCCCCAACCAATCAATATCTAATACCCCCTCCCCGCCGTGTCATCCTTCGGCTCCCACCGCCGGTAAAGTGCTCTCCCTTCTTTCCCCACTGGCAAGCTCCACACCACGACCACTGTCCGTCCCAAAGCCGCAGGAGGTCCCCTTACCTGCAACCACACAAAATACGAAACACACAAACCCCCAAACGGCACTTTCCTCAGATGGCGGGAGAGTTCATACGGGATCGGAAACGGAAGTGACGGGACCTCAGAGCCCGCCCCCCGAGCGTCTCGCCCGCCCAGGGCGCGCCCTGCGCATGCTCCGTGAGGCGTTCCTGGGTTCTGGAGCGAGTTTAGTCGGCTTTGCCGGCTTAAAATTTTTAAAGATACGCTCTTGTGTGTTTCCAAATTATAAACTGCACCTCCTGTGTGTGTCCTCGGTAGCTTTTTTTTTTTTTTTTTAAGAATTTTAAGATTTTATTTATTTATTTATTTGACAGACAGAGATCACAAGTAGGCAGAGAGGCAGGCAGAGAGAGAGAGAGAGGAGGAAGCAGGCTCCCCGCGGAGCAGAGAGCCTGACGCGGGGCTCGATCCTAGGACCCTGGGATCATGACCTGAGCGGAAGACAGAGGCCTTAACCCACTGAGCCACCCAGGCGCCCCCGTCGGTAGCTTTTGATGATTGAAACTGGGGTCCTGAAAGGCTAGCGGCAGAAATGTCCACGCTCCGAAGAGTATGGAGCTTTAACCCAGAGGGCTAGACCGACTCCTCTGAAGCTAGCGGAGGAATGGAGGAGAAATGGGCGTTTAAGGAGCTCCTTTCGCAGGCTCTCTAATAGGGGCTCTGTTTTCTTGTTTAATCTCTCACCGACCCTATAAGATAGGTTGTATTACCCCCATTTTACAGATGAGAAAATAGAAGCTAAAAAATGAATGGTAGTTTGTCCACCTATGCACAGTACATCTTGTTTTTTTCCTAAGGGACGGCAAGCCGCATAAAGACAGACTCTACCTTCAGTTCTCCCCCGCCCACGCCCCGCAAGATAACAAACTAGAATGCATGAACGCACACACGCAGAAATCACTCCGGGGCCTACAAAAGGTAGAAGAGATTAGGCTCAGAGAGCAAGTAAGAGCCCATCAGAAGGGGTGGGTCAGAACCACACGAACTCTGACTCGACAGAGCTGTAGGGTTTTTAAGAGCTGGAAAAAAGCTTCATCTGTGGCCTCTAGGAGGCGTGCCTTACTAAAGTGGCTGGGGAAAGATGTAGTAAAGGTAATCATCAATTTGAAATGAAATATTCAAATTTTTAGAAATACAAAACATATCGAAGCAATACCAAACTTACAAGTAAGCATCCCATCATGAATCAAACCGGCTAGCACTGACTTTGTATCAGGACGTGTTCTAAGTGATTTCCCTATCAAGTCATTTTATTCTCATAACTTTATGAGATAGGTTATATTATTAACCCATTTTACAGATCAGGAAACCGCAGAACAGGGAAAGAAGTTACTTCAAAGATCACCCAAGTGACAGAGCCAGGTTCAAAGTGAGGGAGACTGTCTCCAAGCACCAGTGCTAACCAGCATACAATACAGTAATACATAATACAATAATACATAATACAATAATACATAATACATAATACAATAATACATAACTAATGCCACGTTATGACAGCAGCACCTCACTTTCTTTCCTCTCTGTATCAAACAACATAATTAACATAACCTGGTATAAAGAAGACACCTGAAAGCATGAGAACTGCCTGAAAAAACCTGGAGCACAGATGATAACATTTACATGAATATTTGTCTATTCTCTGGATAGGGAACAAATGCAAATAAACTGCAAAGAAATCTAAGGATTTGACTATAAAAATGTAAAATTGGACATCTAAAAAAATGACAAAATTGGGGTGCCTGGGTGGCTCAGTCGTTGGGCTTCTGTCTTCTGCTCGGGTCATGATCCCAGGGATCTTGGGATCGAGCCCTGCATGGGGCTACCTGCTCGGTGGGAAGCCTGCTTCTCCCTCTCTCACTCTCCCTGCTTGTGTTCCCTCTCTTGCTGTGTCTTTCTCTGTCAAATAAAATCTTTTAAAAAAATTTTTTTAAATAAAAAAAAATGACAAAATTTTTGCAGTCATCACACAAGGGGAAAGGTTTACCATACTAATACCATCAAAATGTAAAGAGCTTTGTAAGTTAATTAGAAAAAATACTGACGCAGATTGAAAAATGGCAAAAGAACAGCAATAAATAACCAATGATAAAATGTGGGGGGAAATTTATCACTGGCAGCAAAAAAATTTTCCCCTACAAAACTGGCAAAGATTTTACATTGAAAATACTCAGTGCTGGGGAAAGTCCAGTACGATGACCTCATACAGGAATTGATTGTGGTGCTACAAGTCCGGAGTACAATATAGTAATGTGTGTTGTGAGCCCTAAAAGAATTCATACAGTTTGACAAAAAAAGTCACATATATGAATCTGTTCAGAAATGGACACAAAAATTTGTGTTCAAAGAACTTTATTACACCACATGTAGCGTGAAAACCCAGATAAATAAATGGTAGTATAGTCATACCATGACACATTACACAGCCATTCAGAATACATGTTTTTGAAGAATACTGACTTGGAAAAATGCTCAGGATACTATCAACAGCAGAATACATAAAACCACATATGCCATATGAGCCCAATTTTGTAAAAACATTACCTAATTGACAACAGTCATTTTTTTTAAGATTTTATTTATTTATTTGACAGAGAGAGAGATCATAAGTAGGCAGAGAGAGAGAGGAGGAAACAGGCTCCCTGCTGAGCAGAGAGCCCAATGCGGGGCTCGATCCCAGGACCCTGAGATCATGACAGAGAGAGAGATCACAAGTAGGCAGAGAGAGAGAGGAGGAAACAGGCTCCCTGCTGAGCAGAGAGCCCAATGCGGGGCTCGATCCCAGGACCCTGAGATCATGACCTGAGCCAAAGGCAGAGGCTTTAACCCACTGAGCTACCCAGGCGCCCAACAATGGTCATTTTTAAATTACCTTTCCTAGTAAATAAAATTTTAGAAAATTTGGAAAATGTCAAATGAAAAATCCACTTATGATGCTGCTATCTGCTTATACTGTCACTCAGGGACAAACACTGCAAACATTTTGTTTTAAGCAATAAAACTCATGTTTGATGAGAAAGAATGAAAGATGATTTTGACATGCCAATACATTTTTCTGCAATGCTTCTCACTTCCACAAGGAGGCTGCCCTCTGCAACTCTTTCTCCCTCCACTTGTGCACCTAACCCCAAACTCCTCTACTCCTACAATCTGGGCAGATTGTAGCCTTTGCAATCAAAACTTGAGGTGCAAGGCAGCCACTCTGAGCTATATCTGGTTTTTATTGAAATTTTTTAGCTTTGTCCTCAGTCCAGTCTTAAATTTGCTCACCTTTAAGGGTCAATACCCATTTTTCTACAATAGTCGATATCTTCTAAATAATTCTTTGGACTATTAAAAAAAATTAGTCTACTACAATATAAAACTGCTCTATGTTAGTGGCAACTAAGCCACTGGCAGTGAGGCAGACTATAGGGGCATTTTATGGTATTTTTATTTTTTTTTAAGATTTTCTTTTATTTTATTTGACAGAGAGAGAGATCACAAGTAGGCAGAGAGTCAGGCAGAGAGAGAAGGGGAAGCAGGCTCCCTGCTGAGCAGAGAGCCCGATGCGGGGCTTGATCCCAGGACTCTGAGATCATGACCTGAGCCGAAGGCAGCGGCTTAATCCACTGAGCTACCCAGGCACCCCTTATGGTATTTTTAAAGTTCTGTTTTAATCATTCAAAAACATCTGAAGGCTTTCCACAGCGTGGTCCGAAGATTTAATGACTTTATTGTCTACCACTGCCCTTCAGCTCTGAAATACCAACTCTTTCCCAAAAGGCCTTGCACTTTCCTGTCTTATATCTCTCTTTGTGGTGAGGCCTCCACTTCAAAAGCCCTAACCAACCCTCCTGTAAGAATTCTACCTATCATTCAAGTAGTCAGCTGCTGCCTTCCTCCATCCTCTACAGCCTTTGCTTATGCCACCTGGGCTGCTCCTCACTTAAACCACCATGTTCCTTGTAATTCTATATAGTGTAATTCTTCTTCTAGTCATAGCCCTACACTACAGAGGTTCTTAATCTTCTGAGAACATGAACCACTGAATGATCTGATGAACACACTCCTCAGAATACCCTCCCTTGGTCATCACCTCACCATGAAGAGTGTTTTCTGTATTCAGAGGCAACTGTAATATACATCTACACATCTACACACCTACCAATGATGCACAACGTTATACATTTCAGTAACCATATTTGGTAAGTCACGCAAGCTCTTTTGTATATTTATTTCATCAAAAGAATTAACACAATGCTCAGCCATGGCAACCAAGATGCATATAAATTATAGACCTCAACCTCACAATCTGGGGGAGGAAAAACACATATAAACATACAACTTTTACTTCCATTAGACCATAAACATCTCAAAAACAGGAACCAGTAGGTCATTCATCTTTATAACCCCAGTGTATGGCACTGCAGGGGCTGCCAACAAATATTTACTATACTGAATTAATGTAAAATATGAAAGGTATATTTTTAAAAAAACTGATGGGTTCAGCCTGCCATACAACAGATGGTTTGAATCAAAGGTTTGAATCCAACATATAAAACTTCAAGTCCTCATCTGAAAACTCCATACACATTCCTTCCAAAATGAGTTGGCTCCCCAGCTTAGCCTACAATAAGCACAGAGTACCATCTCTGACAAAATTTCCATGAATCATCACTGCTCACGTGGGTGCCTTTCTGGACATGACCCAGCTAAAGGCAGACTGCCTCATAGGGCATTCACTCTTAGATGACTCCACAGCTCTAAGAGTTCTGTCCTGTAGTATGTCACCTTTACAACTAAAATTTTAGTTGCTGTGCTTGCTAAGACAAAGTGAGTGTTCGTTCTTCTCCTGTGCAGGGTGTGCTGCCCTAAAAATCAAAGGTGTGGTACATTTCCTTACACAGTGAGGACTCCATAAACTCTAGGTCCAGCCAGCATTGCTTGCCATGGAAAGCAAAGACAGAAGGGATTTCCAGCAGGAGAGCCAACCCAGAAAATACCACACAGCCAACACCGATCCCTCCACCCTTTCGTTTTCACTGACCACCTCTGGGACATGGCAAGGAAAAAAAACTAGAGGAGCACTTTGTTCTTTCTCCCTTCAGATTGCTTTTATTCATTTAGCATCAAGAAGCGAGAGAATTAGAGAAAAAGCATATTTGTAAGGGGAAGTACAGGAGGGGAAGATGACCCTTTCACATATCAACCTTATATGATTTGGGTTGTTTTGTTTTGTTTTCCTTAATCCCCTTCTATTTTTATTTTTTATTAATATATAGTGTATCATTTGCCCCAGGGGTACAGGTCTGTGAATCATCAAGCTTACACACTTCACAGCACTCACCATAGCACATACCCTCCCAAATGTCCATAACCCAACCACCTCATACCCTCCTCACCCCGGCAACCCTCAGTTTGTTTTGTGAGATTAAGAGTCTTTTACGTTTTGTCTCCCTCCCGATACCATCTTGCTTCATTTTTTTCTTCCCTACTCCCTAAGTCCCCTACTTTGCCTCTCAAATTCCTCCTATCAGGGAGATCATATGATAATTATCTTTCTCTGATTGACTTATTTCGCTCAGCATAATACCCTCTAGTTCCATCCACATCATTGCAAATGGCAAGATTTCATTTCTTTTGATGGCTGCATAGTATTCCATTGTATATATATACTACCTCTTCTTTATCCATTCATCTGTTGATGGAACATCTAGGTTCTTTCCATAGTTTGGCTATTGCAGACATTACTGCTATGAACATTCAGGGGAGCATGCCCCTTCGGATCATTACATCCGTATCCTTAGGGTAAATACCCAGTAGTGTGATTGCTGGGTTGTAGGGTAGCTCTATTTTCAACTTTTTGAGGAACCTCCATGCTGTTTTCCAGAGTGGCTGCATCAGCCTGCATTCCCACCAACAGTGTAGGAAGGTTCCCCTTTCTCTGCAACCTCGCCAACATCTGTCGTTTCCTGACTTGTTAATTTCAGCCATTCTGACTGGTGTGAGGTGGTATCTCATTGTGGTTTTGATTTGTATTTCCCTGATGCTGAGTAATGTTGAGCACTTTTTCATGTGTCTGTTGGCCATCTGGATGTCTTCTTTGTAGAAATGTCTGTTCATGTCTTCTGCCCATTTCTTGATTAGATTATTTTTCTTTAGGTGTTGAGTTTGATAAGTTTTTTTTTTAAAGATTTTATTTATTTATTTGACAGAGAGAGATCACAAGTAGTCAGAGAGGCAGGCAGAGAGAGAGGAGGAAGCAGGCTCCCCGCCGAGCAGAGAGTCCGATGCGGAGCTCGATCCCAGGACCCTGGGATCATGACCTGAGCCGAAGGCAGAGGCTTAACCCACTGAGCCACCCAGGTGCCCCAAGTTTGATAAGTTCTTTATAGATTTTGGATACTAGTCCTTTATCTGATATGTCACTTGCAAATATCTTCTCCCATTCTGTCAGTTGTCTTTTGGTTTTGTTGACTGTTTCCAACCTTATATGACTTGTTTTAGAAATACTAATTCAGTACCTACTGAGTGCCAGGCAATGTCTTCTGTGTTAGGGACACAAAAGTGATGAAACAGCCAAAATCCCTGCCCTCATAATCCTTTTCTTCTAGTGGGAAAGAGAGACAACAAACAAGAGAAGTATATACATCATTTAATACATTTATACATTTAATGATGATATATGTATTTTTCTAAGAAGAAAGAAAAAAGCACAGTAAGAGGATATAAAGTTTTTAGAGGAGGCTCTGGAATTTTAGAAAGGGTAGCCAGGAAAGACTAGCTATGGACATGATCATGAAGCAGAGACCAGAAGAAAATTAGGGATTTAGTTACATGCATCTTTAGGAGAATAGAAGTTCAGAAAGATGGTAAGGTATATCATAGTTCCTTTGTATTTAAAACAATATGAAACTGGGCCAGAAATAGACAGATCAACCAAAGAAACAGAAAAGAGAAGCAGAAATGGACCCACACCTATGAAGAAACTTGGTATACAAACATCTACTGTATAGCCTGATGCAGAGAAAATGGACAGCTCTAAATGGTGCTGGGGCAACCAGCTATCTATATGGGAGAAAATGTGTTTCCTACCTCCCACTATAAACAAAACCCAATTCCAGATGGTTCAATGACTTAAATGTGGAAGGCAAAATTTCAAGAATTTAGAGCAAATATAAGGATGGTCTTAATATAGCAAAGACTTTCTTAAACAAGACATTACGAAAAAGCACAGCTTTTTCACAGCACAGCACACCACTCTGGAGATGAATGGTGGTGATGGTTGTACAACTATGTAAATATATTTAATGCCACTCAACTGTACACTAAAAAATGGTTAAAATGGTAAGATTTACATTATGTCTATTTAACACAATTTTTTTAAAAAGTACAGGCCTAGGGGCACCTGTGTGGCTCAGTGGGTTAAAGCCTCTGCCTTCGGCTCATGTCATGGTCTCAGGGTCCTGGGATGGAGCCCTTATCAGGCTCTCTGCTCAGTAGGGAGCCTTCCCCATCCCCCCACCCCCCCACCCCACCTCTCTGCCTACTTGTGATCTCTGTCAAATAAATAAGTAAAATCTTTTTTAAAAAAATTAAGAACTTGTTAAAAACATAAAAATACATTTTTTAAATCACCGTCAAATTGGGAAAAGAAACTTATAAAATATAATTAACCTAGGATTAGTGTCAGAATAGAATCAATAGAAAAAAGAATGCCAGGACCCTGGGATCATGACCTGAGCCAAAGGCAGGGGGTTTAACCCACTGAGCCACCCAGGCGCCCCCAATTCTGTCTTTCAATTAGTCTCTTTTGAGCATGCCATCTGTCTCTCATTGAATATAATTCAGCCTTTATATAAAAGCTAAAAAAAAATAAAGAAATAATACGTTGTTCAGGGATATATACTGAAGGTGGAAAATTATCAACAAAACAAGACACAGTGTGGCATCTGGCTGGCTCAGTCAGAAGAGCTTGAGACTCTTGATTTCAGGGCCATAAGTTGGAGCCCCACGCTGGGCATAGACATAACTTTTCTTTATTTTTTTTTTTTAGAGATTACTTAAACACAAAACTTTAAAAAAAAAAAGAAAGAAAGAAAGAAAGAAAGAAAGCTAGAGAGTGACCCATATCAAATTCAAGATAGTGGTTAACTGGGGCGCCTGGGTGGCTCCGTCAGTTAGGCATCCAACTCTTGATTTCAGCTCAGGTCATGACCTCAAGGTCATAAGATCAAGTCCTGTGTCTGGCTCACACTCAGTGAGGAGTCTGCTTGACATTTTTTCCCTCTTCTTCTGCCCCTTCCCCCCAACTGCACATGCACTCTCCCTAATAAATCTTAAAAAGAAAAAGATAGTGGTTAACTAAGAGTGGGAAAGAGGAGGACGCACTGTTTGGGTACAAGGGGCTTTGAAGGTTCTGGTCCTATGCTAGTGCTTATGCTCTACCAGGGGTACATGTATGTTCCTTTAGTCTTCTACTTTAAGCAATACATATATGTAGAGGGGCAATTTTAAAAGAAAAGGAATAACACAGCAGGGAGACAGCCTAAGAAATATGGAAAGTAAAATCTTCCCACACATAGTGTCCCATTGGGAAATGTTTGCAATTGTTTTACTTCTATTTCTTCCCCCCTCCACCCAGCATCTCATCATCACTTCCTATCCTTCCAAGACTCTTAGACCTTCTCTTCTCTCACCCTGTTGGACCCAAGACAGATCTGACATTGTGACAGGGACTGAGATTTCCAAGCATGGACCGATGAAGGCTTGGTGGGAGGTCCCTGCCACCTCCATCCATAGGCCTGGAGCCAGGAGCTCACTCTTGACAACACAGTTCCTCTTGTTTTCCTCATCTGTGAACCATGCAGGTGCCAAGGTCCAGGTAATTTTAACTGAGAGCCACCACTGCCTAAATTCTCACCCTCACTTGCCAGTGTCATCTACTCCTTGCTCTAATAAGCTGGTAGCAGGGGTTGCCTGAGCCTCCCCTGAAGTTTGTCCTGCCTGGGGCTTTTCACCACCCAGATATTTCGAGGTTGAATGTACTAACCTGGCCCTCCCTCTGGGGTAGCATAGTAGGAGTTCAGCACAACATCCTGAATCCCGGTCTGGGGCTGAAGACGGAGACATGGAAGGGATAGGAACTATGTGGGATTTAATCCAATACCTCTGCTTTGAGTTTATCCATATGGTGAGTGTGTGGAGAGGTGAATGAGGGGTGCAAAATGAATTTCATGAAAACATCCAGTAAAACTGTTCGCTCTAGGTGCTTTTTATAAATATAGAAGACTAATAATAAATAACAGAAAAAAATCTGACCTTGGTTGAGCCACATGGAAATAATTTTGGAAACTAGCATTTATGAGCTCTACTTATCATTTATAGGTAATCCTATGTACCATAACTTTAGGCACTTCATTGCTGTGTCAGATTAATTTTTGGCAGAATTTATTTTATTACAGTGTTAATTATTTATGCCAGCTCAGGGTATCCGAAGACTCTAAGAAATACCCATTTCTGGGCACCTGGGTGGCTCAGTCAGTTAAGCATTCAACTCCTGGTTTTGGCTCAGGTCATGATCTCAGGGTGATCAGATTGAGTCCTGCCTTGGGCTCCACACTCAGCACAGAGTCCACTTGAGATTCTGTCTCTCCCTCTCCCTCTGCCTGGCCCGGTCATGCGTTCTTCCTCTCTCTTGAAATAAATAAATCTTAAAAAAAAAAAAAAAAATAGGGAGAAATATATCTTTTAAGTAAGCACACAACCCAATTTGGTACCTCACAACTTCTACAACAGTAGAATGTCTCTATTGTTCTTTCCCTAACTTTTTAAATGAAGATTTTATTTGACAGACAGAGATCACAACTAAGCAGAAAGGCGGGGGGGGGGTGGGGGGGGGGGGGGGGGGGGGCGGGGAGCAGGCTCCCTGCCAAGCAGAGAGCCCAATGCATGGCTCGATCCCAGGACCCTGAGATCGTGACCTCACTCGAAGGCAGAGGCTTAACCCACTGAGCCACCCAGGCGTCCCTCCCTACTTAAATTAAGTGGACTGGAATCCTCTGTGCTAGACCCATCCACTTAGAATTACCTTATTTGTGTTCAAAGGAATTGAACTAAAGAATGGGAACATAAGAATCCAAGTCACCAAAAACTATCCTCAAATACAATTTAGCCTTATGCTCTATAATTAATAGCATTTTCCAATACACTGTCCATATAACCTGCTAAAGTAAACTGCTGAGTTCACGTCAATTTAACAAGATCTCAGCAACATGGTTTTTCTTTGCATTCAAACCACTCTGAATATTTAAACTTTAATACTGAGACTAGTTATAAAACCATGAGCTCCTTGAGACCAGGCCAACTATCTTGTTCGGTTTTGTACTCCTGCCTCTGCCACCGTTCCTGGCACGGACGGCTATCCCATAGCTGTCTGCTGAACTGAACTGAACTCTTCTGTATTTATCCCTAATTCCAGATGGGCCCTCATACGCTCGATGACGTAATCCTTCACAGAAGATGTGTTTTTACTCCAGATTTTGGCTTTCCCATTGAAATTCCTGATGAAAATATTTTCTCTCAGTTGGCTGAGTTTTGGAAACTGAAGTAGGTGTAAATATGATCCTGCTGTGATGCCAAGATTTAGTTCCAGCTTGATTAACTGACTGGTAATCCCGTCTAAAAGTTAACGTTCTCGGCTAGATAATGACTTTAACATTTCAGAAAAATGGAAATAACGAAGTAAAAAAATAAATCTTTGACTCATCTGAACACTTGAGGATCAATGTTCAGGGTTATCCAAAGTAAAGAGAGGGAAAGGGACCTTCCTAGCACCTGTGGAATCACATCATCCCCATGTCCTTCTCTTTGAACAATAAAACACAATCTGTCGGTCAAGGTCCCAAGTGGTTAAAAACATCATCCATCTAGAAGGAACACGATCTTTCCCTATGGGGTTAAATGTTTTATGGTCAGCGGCCCAGAAGCAATGTACTATGTACTTGGGACTCTACCCTACACGGGCTTCACACCTGCCACTCTCTTTCCAGGCCTCTCCATCCCGAGGACCCGGGCAGTGGGCTCGAAAATCACATATCTAGCCTCTTTCCCAGGGACTTCTTTGCACCCAATTCAACACCCACTGCCTCCTCTCCTAACCCCCACAAAGGCCCAGCCACACAGGCAACTCTTAGAACCAAGTCAGTTTTCCGCAGAGTACATTTTTTAAGGAATTAGGGTGTTTTGTGCTTTTTCCAGTGGAGCAGGTGTTTTCCTGAAAACTCTGTGTAATGACCTTAACTGTGGGAATCTTCTGTTTGCTATGAAGGGTTAATCCAAACATTTTTATATTATAAAAAATATTAATTCCAGGGGCACCTGGGTGGCTTAGTGGGTTAAGCCTCTGCCTTTGGCTCAGGTCATGATCTCAGGGTCCTAGGATCGAGCCCCGCATCTGGCTTTCTGCTCAGCAGGGAGCTTGTTTCTCCCTCTCTCTCTGTCTCTCTGCCTACTTGTGATCTCTCTCTCTCTCTCTCTGTGTCAAATAAATAAATAAAATCTTTTAAAAATATATTAATTCCAAACTTTTCCAACTCTATTTGTTTCCTAATAATAATGGCATTTGTGGACACATAATAGTTTTCAAAGCAATTTTACTTATATGCTCTAAACCAGGATTTCTTAAATCAGTTAAATCTCTGGGGTTCCTTCTTTCAACTATAATTTCCATTTTTCCTTCTATTCTCTATAAGCTTAAAAGTTTTAAAAAGAACATATCCTGGGTCATCTGGAAGACTATATGTTATTTCCAAAGAGTGCTAGATGACTTTGGTGCCTACCACTGCACATGACACAATCACACTGGTGTCACAGGGTTGTCTGAAATGACACAGTTTGCCTTGCCGTGTATTGGTCAACATGTCTAGCTTCTCCAAGATTATTAACAGCTTCTAAAGTCAAAATGTCAATCATCATCTTGCACCACCATTGTTCTTAACTTGGATTTTCTCAACAGTTATACAGATAAAACTAGCTTCTATCTTTCAGACACAATTTGCATAATTTTCAAATGCAAGACATTCTCAAGGATAAGCCTTAGGTTTCTTAAAATATTTAATAGTCAAGACTTGATTTGCTTTTGTGAAAACAAACCAGTGTAGAAAATAAAGTACCACGGGAAATACAATAGAGGTGAACTTAAACATGAAAAGCATTCATTGCAGCCAAATAAGATAAATGATGCTTCAGTTCAGTAAACAAAGATTTTATAGTAGTTGGAATAGAGATTTGTGGTAGTACAGTTGTGTTTTCACAGGACTCACAATTAAAAAAAGATTTAGTGGCTCCAAAGAACCTGCTCAGCCCATCCCTCCAGTTCTCAGTTGAAACTGTAAGTAGAAATATTGCTCTGATTCTGCCTTTGTACGTACGAACTTTTAACAGAGTATAAACAGTATATATAAAAGTAAATATACAATGAAGGATTTTCAGTGAATGGTATTTTCAAACTTTTCTCTCTTGCGTTTTGTAGGGAATAATTAACTTTTTTTAAAATATTTTATTTATTTCTTTGACAGACAGAGATCACAAGTAGACAGAGAGGCAGGCAGAGAGAGAGAGAGAGGGAAGCAGGCTCCCCGCTGAGCAGAAAGCCCGATGCAGGACTCGATCCCAAGACCCTGAGATCATGACCTGATCCGAAGGCAGAGGCTTAACCCACTGAGCCACCCAGGCGACCCGGGAATAATTAACTTGATTGCTCCTCCAATTGTAGCGGTTAAAAACAGAGTTTTTTTAGGGGCGCCTGGGTGGCTCAGTGGGTTAAGCCGCTGCCTTCGGCTCAGGTCATGATCTCAGGGTCCTGGGATCGAGTCCCGCATCGGGCTCTCTGCTCAGCAGGGAGCCTGCTTCCTCCTCTTTCTGCCTGCCTCTCTGCCTACTTGTGATCTCTCTCTGTCAAATAAATAAATAAAATCTTTAAAAAAAAAAAAAAAAAAAAAAAAAAAAAAAAACAGAGTTTTTTTAAATTTTTATTTCTATTACTTTTTTAAGATTTTATTTATTTGACAGAAAGAGAGAAAGAAGGAGAGAGCACAAGCAGGAGCAGAAGAAGACGATGAAGCAGGCCCCCCACTGAGCAGGAAGCCAGATGCGGGGCTTGATCCCAGGATCCCTGGCATCACGACCTGAGCACAAGGCAGACCAACTGAGCCATCCGGGTGTCCCCAAATTCACTCTTTTTTAAATAAAGAAATAAAAAAACAACTATGGCAATGACAATGATTCAGATGATGATTCACCAGGCTCAAAATAAAAAATATCAAGTAAAATAGTGACAAAATATTTGCATTATTAACCTTAACATGTGCTTTTTAATTTCAGCAAAAGGTCATCCAGCAAAAAATATTGTCAATTGGAATTATACTGGCCTTACAATTTTGAGTTTAATATGTAAATGCACTTAGGTTTTATATGGGTGTCTAAGCTACACACATATAAAAATTATCACAATTACAGTGACATCAAAATGATCTACATCAATTCTGGGATCCTTGATAATTTTCTTCCTCTTTTTTTTTTTTTTTTTTTTTTTTTAAAGATTTTATTTATTTATTTGAGAGAGAGACAGTGAGAGAGAACATGAGCGAGAAGGTCAGAGAGAGAAGCAGACTCCCCGTGGAGCCGGGAGACCTATGTGGGACTCGATCCCGGGACTCCGGGATCATGACCTTAGCCGAAGGCAGTCGTCCAACCAACTGAGCCACCCAGGCGTCCCAATTTTCTTCCTCTTAAAGACTTCTTTGGGTTATTCGAATTTGAGAAATACTAGTCTAATCATGAAATAGATTAACAGTAAACCTTTTTTTTTTTTTAAAGATTTTATTTATTTAACAGAGAGAGATCACAAGCAGGCAGAGAGACAGGCAGAGAGAGAGGAGGAAGCAGGCTCCCCGCTGAGCAAAGAGCCCGATGCGGGGCTTGATCCCAGGACCCTGGGATCATGACCTGAGCTGAAGGCAGAGGCTTTAACCCACTGAGCCATCCAGGTGCCCCCCAACAGTAAACCTTTTGATTTATAATGCTACTCAGGATAAATGTTATCCATGGAAACCTAAAACAGTTTTTGACAAATTTAGTAATTTAAAACCAATTTAAATCAAAATTTTAAATTTAAAAAATCAATTATTACTTTGTTTCAATTATTATTTTATTTGAACTGGAAATAATGGATTTTTTATTTGAACTGGAAATAATGGATTTTTATGATATTGACAGAGTCAATTCCAGAATATACTGGCTTAGGGACAGAAGTACTAGCCCTTTTGGAGTATTTATTTTGTGGGAGATAAACAATATTATTAAAAAGCACTCTTCCAAATGGCTCAAGGCTATTTAGAACATCAACTAACCCTAATATATTTCTAAAATATTAAGAAAAATGTGTTTTAGTAGTTGTATCTTTTGAGAAATAAAGATAGTACTTTCATCACTAAGACATTTTAAATACTTTATCTTAGTCATTTGTGCATAAGCCAAGCAAAAATTTTCATCTCTCTGCTGGACACATAATTTTTAATGAACTATTTAAAATTCAACAGCTGCTTTGAAATCAATGAAACACATGGAAAAGTGCTAGAGAAAATTGAAAAGCCAAAAATATTTGCTAATGACTCAAAGATATACTTAATGAAGCACTTAAAGATTCAAAAACTAAATAACCTGGAATGAAATATATATATAATGAAAAGTATTTATATGAAAGTAAAAATATGTTTATATATATATATTCTTTTATATATATTCAAATGGAATTCTGTTCAAAAAACTAAGTATTTAGCACATACTCATGCTTAAAGGATTTTTTCCCTAAAAAATTGTATGTTCTCATGAAAGAAGCCCCAGGTAGGGCCACATTTCATATCTAATGTTTCAAATTTGGAAATGAAATCAGTTCAAATTTGGAAGTAAGAATCTTGTGACCTCTAAGGTCGGGACTGAAAGTTCTACTTTAGGTTTTGAACTTCCAGCCAGTAACTAGGATTGTCATCTGACATATCTGTCCTAGAAGATAGGTACCATGGAGAAGACAAAGGAAAATAGAACCAGAGTTGCATCAGGATTCAGTCTTACTACATTTCATAATTTAATAAAAGGGCATTTTTACTGAAAGTCTCTGGACTACAAACAAAGAGGCAACCCACAGAATGGGAGAAGATATTTGCAAATGATATTACAAAGGGCTGATATCCAAGATCTATAAAGAACTCCTCAAACTCAACACACACAAAACAGATAATCATGTCAAAAAGTGGGCAGAAGACATGAACAAATGCTAACAACTGTTCATGGCTACAGACAAATGAAAAATGGCTAACAGACACATGAAAAAATATTCATCATCATTAGCCATCAGGGAGATTCAAATCAAAACCACATTGAGATGCCACGTTACACCAATTAGAATGGCCAAAATGGGGCGCCTGGGTGGCTCAGTGGGTTAAGCCGCTGCCTTCGGCTCAGGTCATGATCTCAGGGTCCTGGGATCGAGTCCCGCATCGGGCTCTCTGCTCAGCAGGGAGCCTGCTTCCTTCTCTCTCTCTCTGCCTGCCTCTCAGTGTACTTGTAATTTCTCTCTGTCAAATAAATAAATAAAATCTTTAAAAAAAAAAAAAAAAAAAGAATGGCCAAAATGCACAAGACAGTAAACAACAAGTGTTGGAGGGGATGTGGAGAAAGGGGAGACCTCTTACACTGTTGGGAAGGCAAGCTGGTGCAGCCACTTTGTTTTCCAAGTGTGGATATTCCTTAAGAAATTAAAAATAGAGGGGCACCTGGGTGGCTCAGTGGGTTGAGCTTCTGCCTTCGGCTCAGGTCATGATCTCAGGGTCCTGGGATGGTGCCCAGCATCAGGCTCTCTGCTCAGCAGGGAGTCTGCTTCCCCCTCTCTCTCTGCCTACTACTCTGCCTACTTGTGATCTTTCTCTGTCAAATAAACAAATAAAATCTTTAAAAAAAAAAAAAAAAAGAAAGAAAGAAAGAAAGAAATTTGGCGCCTGGGTGGCTCAGTGGATTAAGCTGCCGCCTTCGGCTCAGGTCATGATCTCGGGGTCCTGGGATTGAGTCCCGCATCGGGCTCTCTGCTAGACAGGGAACCTGCTTCCCTCTCTCTCTCTCTCTGCCTGCCTTTCTGCCTACTCGTGATCTCTATCAAATAAATAAATAAAATCTTAAAAAAAAAGAAATTAAAAATAGAGCCACCCTATGACCCTGCAATTGCACTACTGGGTATTTATCCCAAAGATACCCCAACATTCATACCAGCAATGGCCACAGTCGCCAAACTGTGGAAAGAGCTAAGATGCCCTTCAACAGATGAATGGATAAAGAAGATGTGGTCCATAAATACAGTGGAGTATTATGCCTCCATTAGAAAGGAGCAAATTATGCTGAGTGAAATAAGTCAAGCAGAGAGACTCAATTATCATATGGTTTCACTTACCTGTGGAGCGTAAGGAATAACACAGAGAACATTAGAAGAAGGAGAGAAGGGAGTTGGGGGAAATCGGAGTGGGGAGACGATCCATGGCAGACTGTGGACTCTGAGAAACAAACTGTGGGTTTTGGAGGGGAGGGGTTTGGGGGGTTAGGGGGTTGGGAGGGCCTGGTGGTGGGTATTAAGGAGGGCACGTATTGCATGGAGTGCAGGGTGTGATGCATAAACAATGAATCTTGGAACACTGAAAAATAAATTAAATAAGTAAAACAAATTTAAAAAATAAAACAAACAAATAAATGTGTTATCTGGGAAGACTTTCCCAAAAAAAAGAAGTTGCTGGAAGAACACACTTTTAGAATATAAAACAATCCGGGATGCCTGGGTGGCTCTGTTGGTTGGTATCTGTCTTCAGCTCAGGTCATGATCCCATGATCCCTCTGGTCATAATCCCATGATCAAGTCCTGCATCCAGCTCCCTGCTCAACAGGGAGCTTGCTTCTCCCTCTGCCTGTTCTGTCTGCCACTCCCCCTGCTTGCATGCTCTCTCTCTCTGACAAATAAATAAATAAAATCTTTTAAAAAATAAAATAGAAAACAATTGATAAAATTCTGTGCGTCTTGTATCCCATCTTCTCCTCCAGTCCACTCCACACTTGGCATCCAACCAACTTGTTAAATGAGCCAATGAATAAATAGACAGATACACATTTCTTCCGGAGTCCAATGAAGAGCTGAGCCTAAGTCCTTTGCAGTTATTTAAAGGGAAGCAATAGGGAAGGCTGAAGATGGGCCAGGCCCCTTGTAGGTTTGGGAACAAAGAAGAGAGCTGAAAATCTGTTTTCCACCTCTCCTCTCCCATGTTCCCTGATTTACTGTTCAGTTATCTTACTGAAGCCAGACATATGTGTCTAAAGTTGAACCTTGCTGGAGGGGATGGCCTCAGAGCTGTCTGGGTTTAGTTTATTCTGCAGGCCCTGAAAGTGGTGGCACAGCAGGTGGGTCTCTCTCTTCTGCAAGCACCAGCTGGCAAATCCACAGAAGGGTTGATGCCCTTTTTCTATTTCATTTTGATTTCATTTTAGAAGATGTGTGTTTCACAAGAAACAACACGTGCTGGCAAGGATGCAGAGAAAGGGGAACTCTCTTGCACTGTTGGTGGGAATGCAAACTGGGGAAGCCACTGTGGAAAACAGTATGGAGGTTCCTCAAAAAGTTAAAATAGAACTCCCCTACAACCCAGCAACTACACTGCTAGGTATTGGCCCAAAGAATACAAAAATACTAATTTTAGGGGATACATGCATCTTAATAGTTACAGCAGCATTATTATCAACAATAGCCAAACCATGGTAAGAGTCCAAATTCCATAAACAGCTGAATGGATAAGTAGATAGAATACACTTTATTCCAGTCAGTTCCTATTGCCATCCTGGGACATTCATACATTTGTTAGCAGGTGTTTTTTTTTTCCTTTTTTTTTTTTTTTTTATTTCCAGCATAACAGTATAACAGCTGAATGGATAAAGAAGATGTGGTATAGAGCTACAATGGAATATTACTCAGCCATCAAAAAGAATGAAATCTTGCCATTTGCAATGACATGGATAGAGCTAGAGAGTATAATGCTAAGAAAATAAGTCAATAAGAGAAAGACAAACACCATATGATTTTACTCATGTGTGAAATTCAAGAAACAAAACAAATGAACATGGGGTGGGGGGAGAGGCAAACCAAGAGAGACTCTTAACCATAGGAACAAACCAAAGATTACCAGAGGGGAGGTGGTAGGGGTTGGGTGAAATAGGTGATGGGAATTAAGAAGGGCATTTGGATGAGAATAAAGTGTTGTAGGTAAGTGTTGAATCACTCAGTTCTATACCTGAAACTAGTATTACACTGTATGTAAACCAAATGGAATTTAAATAAAAGCTTAAGAAAAAAAAGAACTGGCAGGTGACAAATGGGACATGGGAGAATAGGACAGGGGAGGCAGGGATGAGAA
This sequence comes from Mustela erminea, assembly GCF_009829155.1. NCBI lineage: Eukaryota > Metazoa > Chordata > Mammalia > Carnivora > Mustelidae > Mustela > Mustela erminea. The sequence goes on along the minus strand of NC_045617.1, from coordinate 103,219,029 downwards.
TGCAGAAACAAAATGATTCAGATTTGTTTTGGTTTTTGTTTTGTTTTTGGTTTTTTTTACTTTACCTGTGTTTTATTTCAAAATGCATTTTCTGTACATTATTTTTAACTTCTGCAGCAGTAAATCACTTTGGGCTTCACTTTTTTTTTTTTTTAAGATTGATTGATTGATTGATTTGACAGAGAGAGAAAGAACAAAGCAGGGGGAGTGGCGAGGGAGAAGAAGGCTCCCCGCTGAGCAGGGAGCCTGATGCAGGACTTGACCCCAGAACCATGACTGGAGCCAAAGGCAGACACTTAACTAACTGAGCCACCCAGGCATCCCAGGCTTGATTTATCATCTTACACAAATGAAAATAACAGGAACAAAACTCACAATTTTTACCATTTAAAAAAAAAAAAAAAAAAGGCAAATACTTCTCAGAACTTGGAGGGTGAGAATGAAGGGGAATCCACTCCTTTACACAAGAGCCCACTCTTCCAGCAGTTAAAACTTTCCTCTCCGGGGTGATACTTAACTCCTCTCACATCTGTCTCTAGCCCTGCTTCCTAGGGTCAAGCCCCTACATGTCCTGCAGGCCAGCCTGCCTAAGCCAGTTTACACACCTCCTTCTCACTTCTTCCGCCTTGTCATTCTGTTAGCATGGGGTACCAGTCTGCAAAATGGTATTTTTTTTTTTAATGATGCCTAAATTTTTTTAATTTTCACTTTGAAATAATTCAGACTTATAAAAATGTACAAAATAGCACCAAAAATTACCTATCAAGCTTCATGAGCTGACCCCAAAGATAGTATCCCACCGATGTCTTTGTCATGGAGGATACCAGGGTATATTTGGCTGCCATGTTTCTGTGTCTCCTTTATTTGAGACAGCTCCCAAGCCTTCCCTTGCCCTTTGTGTCCCTTGACATTTCTGAAGAACACTAGCCAGTTGTTCTGTAGACTGCCCATGCTTCCTCAAGATGAATCCACATTGTACAATTTGGGCAGGAGTATGTCCTTACAGGAGAAGATGTTGTGCCAGGTCCTCCATTCTTCCCACCCAGACTTAGGTTATTTCCATCTGGGGTTGGGGAAGATGTTTTGCTCTTATGTTGGGGAACCAAGCAATCGATGGGAGACGTGTAGCAAGAAGGGATGCACTCAATTCTGCAAATGAGGAGTCAAGGTGCTGCAGACCTGTTCACGTGGAGATAAACACATGGGCAGTTGGGACTTGCCTGTCGTTCAGAAGATATTTGAAGCAGTTCTTCGGTCCTTGCCTGGAAATTTTGTACTTCGTTTTATCCCCTCCCTGCACTCTCTTCTTATTTCCCTAAAATCAGTCAGTTCGTTAAGAACAAAGCTAGAGACTATGATTCTAACTCATTAAATCACAATATGCTATTACCCAGAAATAGTCTTTTCTCATGGCAAACATTTCCTTTGCAAGAAGAGAAATTAAGGATTCTTTTTAATGTAATTAATGTAGACTAATTCAATCCAAAATAAAATAGCGTTTTGGTGCTGGCTAAAACTCCAGGCCCTGGATCAGACATTCCCTATATGAACTCTTATTTTTATAAAATCCAACTCTTACTGATAAAAGATAATCTTATTTCAAAATATAGATGCATTTGATATGTGGAAATAATTATTGGCACCAAAAATGTTGGCAGCATTTCCTCTCACCAGCTGGTGGGAGAGACAAAAAAAAAAAAAAAAAAAAAAAAACACAACAATAACCACAAAAAACCACTTAAATGGATGATTTATGGGTAAAGTAAAACTGGAATTCTAATTGTTTAAAACAAAAAAAGTAACTTCTCTTTTCTAATTATGAAATATATCTTTATTATAAAAATCAGTATAAAATATGACAAAGTAAAAAAACTCTAATACTCTACCACTTAGAAGTAAGTACTATCAGGTTTTTTTGGTACTTCCTTCCATGTATTTTTAATGGATATACATAAATGCTTAAAGTTTATTTATATGTGTGTTTATATACATTTAAATATGCTTATATAGGGGCGCCTGGGTGGCTCAGTGGGTTAAAGTCTCTGCCTTTGGCTCAGGTCATGATCTCAGGGTCCTGGGATCAAGTCCCACATCCGGTTCTCTGCTCAGCAGGGAGCCTGCTTCTCCCTCCTCCTCTGCCTGCCTCTCTGCCTACTTGTGATCTCTCTGTCAAATAAATAAATCTCTTTTAAAAATATGCTTATATATAAATATATATAAACACTCATATTGCATAAACTCTTTTCAGCCTATAATGCTTTAATAGTTATAATTTATTTGTACTCATTCTTTGTTTTGCGCCATTCACATATGGAAAAGGGAGACTGAATGCTTGAGCAGTGTTCAGGGGAGTGACTTATTTTTACTCTTTGTGACATCACTTTTTTTTTTTTTTAAAGATTTACTTATTTGAGAGAACGCACGTATCTGTGGGAAAGGGCAGGAGAGGGAGGGAATCTCAAGTAGATTCCCCACTGAGTGTGGCGTCAGATGCAGGGTTTGACAGAGGGTTCAATCTCGTGACCCTGAGACCTTGACCTAAGCTGAAATCACCAGTTGGACATTTAACCAACTGAGCCACCCTGGAGACCCTCTTTGTGACATCATTTTAGCTAGGCACACCAATACCATGTACATGTATTACGTGAGCAATGAAAAACAAAAACTATTCAAAATCAGAACACAGACGACATTTTTAACTTTTAACAACGCACACTTAAACTGTGTGATTAATAGTTTTTCGACCTGTACAGAACCCAGACACGTCGGCCAAAAGTCAAATTCTAAGGCTGCACTTCGCAATACTGCGGTCAAGTGCAGCTGGTTTCTCTTATCTGAAACTCTGAACATGAAGGAAAATAAATTTCCCCACAGGCTTTTTAATGGCCATTAGCTGAAATATTGTCCTAAACAGAATTTTTACTTTTGGATTCAAGTCTCTTTATCTTCTGACTTTTGTTACTTCAGAGAAAAGTTGCCCATGCCCCTCTTATCTTTGAGAAATGAACTCCACGGTTCTTTATAGGTAGGGCCACTGATGGGGAGGGTGACACTATGATTTGTTATCCAAATAAGTACACTTCTACTGGGGGTGGGGGGCTAAAATTATTCAGGGATAACAAAGGTAAACCAGATCCATCCCATATGAAGTACCTTGAATAATCACTCTACTTACAAGGCTTTTCAACTACTGTGATTTTTAGGGGACAGGTTTTTTAATTTCAGTATTTTTGAAACAACAACTAGATGCTGTAGGAAGCAGAAAAAAAATGTATGACCCATGATCTGGGCCCTCAAGAAGATTACCAGGAACTTGGGAAGACAGGACCAGTGACAATGAAGGACACAATATGGCAATTGTCAAGGCCAGTCACAACAACTAACACCAAATATTGCTTTCTTAGTGCCCTACAAATGTCTCACATTATCTATTTTTCTGCATAACATTCAAGTGAAATTAAGTATTACCCACCTTAGGGTTGAAGCTGAAAAAAGTCATAGGATTCACCCAAAGTCACAAACTAGTAAAAGACTGAGACTAAACCAAAAAATTCTAACATGACCCTAGGTTAATCCTCAGTATCTGCCACTTGTATATATGATATACTATATGGATAAGCACCAATTTGATTTTAGGGGATAGTCAGTATTAGCTCAGCATTTTATACTACATGTGTGTAAGAACAGAACAGACATATAGATTAAGAAGTGGAGACTAAGGAAGTCAAGGACGTATGCCAAAGTCAGAAGAATAAGCAAGAAGGCAAGGGCCTGGCTGGCTCAGTCAAAAAAGCATCCAACTCTTTGGTCTTGGAGTCATGAGCTCAAGCCCCCCGTTAGGTGTAGAGATGACTATAAAAAATAAATAAACTAGGGGCGCCTGGGTGGCTCAGTGGGTTAAGCCACTGCCTTCGGCTCAGGTCATGATCTCAGGGTCCTGGGATCGAGTCCCGCATCCGGCTCTCTGCTCAGCAGGGAGTCTGCTTCCCCCTTTCTCTCTCTGCCTGCCTCTCTGCCTACTTGTGATTTCTCTCTGTCAAATAAATAAATAAAATCTTCAAATAAATAAATAAATAAATAAATAAACTATAAAATTAAAAGAAAGAAAAGAAGGTATGAAGAAAAAAAAAAAAAGAAGGCATATAGTTACATGTCTCGATCCACAAATTACTAGGCCTTGCAAAAGAGAAGGGGCACTTCCAAGGGAGGCAACAATCTGACATGGTCAAACTGTCAATCATTCAGTATGAGTTGCAGTATCAGCATATAATAGGACTGTATCATAAAAGAAAAATCAGATACCAAGATCTGTATGTAGAGAGAAATGTGCTGTGACTATTAAATAAGAATCAACATTGAGTGGACCAGAGTTAACAGCGATGCTGATAAAGGGAGAGCAAGCAAGCAAAACAAATATTTCATGATGATTAAAGGGTTTGAAAGTGTTGGAAAAGACACCTCCAAACATACATGCCTGAGAAAATGCTGGTACGTAAAGAAATATGGAGGAGCACTGGGAAAGCCAGCTTATCACTCAGGTAAATAAAGTATATTAATTTAAAAAAAGAAGAAGAGACCTCATTTTACCTTAATCACCTCTTTAAGGACTGTATTTCCAAATACAGTCACATCCCTAGGAAGTTGGGAGTTAGGATTTCAGCATTTAAATTTTGGAAGGACATAATTCAGCCCATCACAGGAAGAGATGGTGGAGGCAGGGATGGGGGGTTGTGGCTATTTTAATTTTACTCTTATGTAAATTGCAGTGAGATTAGATTTTTTTTTAAGATTTTTATTTATTTATTTGACAGAGAGAGATCACAAGTAAACAGAGAGGCAGGCAGAGAGAGGAGGAAGCAGGCTCCCCACTGAGCAGAGAGCCCGATGTGAGGCTCGATTCCAGGACCCTGGGATCATGACCCGAGCCGAAAGCAGAGGCTTTAACCCACTGAGCCACCCAGGCACCCAAGATTAGATTATTGAAGTAGAACTACTTAGGAAGCAGTTGGAGATACCCAACAAAATTTACATTCTAAAAGATATTAGATAAAGCTTTAAGACTACGTATTTAACATGTAATAGCAAGATACCATGCTGTACACTGTACCCTTTGTAAAAATGAAGAATATACAGTCCTACTCTCAAGAATGTACAATATAGTGAGAAATACACACACACACACACACACACACCTGTCACTTGGTCCTCCCCTAAGATGGGACAAATAAGTACCAAGGGTGTCTTTTTTTTTTTTTTTAAAGATTTTATTTATTTATTTATTTGACAGAGAGAGATAGATCACAAGCGGGCAGAGAGGCAGGCAGAGAGAGAAGAGGAAGCAGGCTCCCTGAGGAGCAGAGAGCCCGATGCGGGGCTCAATCCCAGGACCCTGAGATCATGACCTGAGCCGAAGGCAGTGGCTTAACCCACTGAGCCACCCAGGCGCCCTCAAGGGTGTCTTTTAAAGGAAGTCACTTCTTGGGGCACCTGGGTGGCTCAGTGGGTTAAGCCCTCTACCTTCGGCTCAGGTCATGATCTCAGGGTCCTGGGATCGAGTCCCAAATCGGCTCTCTGCTCGGTGGGGACCCTGCTTCTTCCTCTCTCTCTGCCTGCTTGTGATTTCTGTCAAATAAATAAATAAAATCTTTATAAAAAAATAAATAAAGGAAGGAAGTCACATCAGATGGTGAAAAGGAACAAGCAGAGGGTCTAGGAATGAGGCTTGGGATAGTCTCGTCTATCATTAGTAGTGGCTTTTGCCAGTACTTGATGTTTTCCTTGGATAATCTATGAGGACCAAGTGACTTAACCGAGTACTTGAGAACTGATCATAAATCATTTAGTGTTGGCTTTGAGCAAAGCCAGTAACTGTTGGATCAGACTCAGGGTTTAAACTGGTCAAGATCATGCAGACACTGAGTTTTATTACTTTTTTAAAACATAAGGAGAAACACCTGGAGACCACTTGTAACTATCTTGGGGAAGGGGCACCTGGGTGGCTCAGTCCATTAAGCATCTGCTTTGGTTTGGCTTAAGTCATGCTCCCAGGGTCCTGGGATGAGCCCCACATCAGATCCCCAGCTCAGTGAGGAGCCTCCTTCTCCCTCTCCTGCTCCCCATGCTTGTGCACTCATTCTCACTCAAATAAATAAATAAAATCTTTAAAAAAAGCTATCTTAGGGAGTGAGGATTTATTGGAAGTAGTGCTGGAAGCTGCTGCCATGTGCAGGCTACGCTGTGGGGTCTTGAAAGTTCCATCCGTGAGAAAAAGCAAAATACAGTTTTATACACAAAATGGTCACAAACATGTAAAAAGTTATGTACCAAATATACCCATATATTGGCCACAGTTACCTCTATGAGGTGGAATTAAAGGTTGCTTTTATGTTTTCATTTTACACCCTTCTATAACCTCCAGATTTTCTTCAGTGAGAATTTTTAAATCTCCTAAGACAAAATACAAAAATTAAAGAAAAAAGCAAAGAAACAAAACCCCTTTTAAATGTTCACTGCCGGGCGCCTGGGTGGCTCAGTGGGTTAAGCTGCTGCCTTCGGCTCAGGTCATGATCTCAGGGTCCTGGGATCGAGTCCCACATGGGGCTCTCTGCTCAGCAGGGAGCCTGCTTTTCTCTCTCTCTCTCTCTCTCTCTCTCTCTCTCTCTGCCTCTCCATCTACTTGTGATCTCTGTCAAAAAAATAAAATCTTCAAAAAAAAAAAAAGGCGACCACCAAGCGGGCGGGCGGGCGGGCGGGCGGGCGGGCGGCGCCTCTCTCTCTCTCTCTCTCTCTCTCTCTCTCAATGCCTGCCTCTCCATCTACTTGTGATCTCTGTCAAAAAAATAAAAAATAAAAAAATAAATAAATAAAGGTTCACTGCCTTGGGGTACCTGGATGGTTCAGTGGGTTAAGCCTCTGCCTTCGGCTCAGGTCATGGTCTTAGGGTCCTGGGATCAAGACCCGCATCAGGCTCTCTGCTCAGCGGGGAGCCTGCTTTCCCCTCTCTCTCTGTCTGTCTCTCTGTCTACTTGTGATCTCTCTTTCTGTGTCAAATAAATAAATAAAATCTTTTAAAAAAAATGCTCAGTGCCTTACTCCAGATCCCCTGATGTCTCTGTGTAGCGTTGAGGGTGCCATCCAGACTTCTCAGCACAGCAGATGAGGGGCCTCCTGACGTCTGGGCTCGGCCCTCCTCTGCAGCCTCATCTCTTGCCTCCTTCCCTTCTGGTCATCCGGAATCACTTACAGGCCCCAGCTTATCTCATCCATGTAGGATGTCCTCAGTGTGGAGAGCCCTTTCCCAAATCCTCCCCTGATTCAGGGCTACTCCCCTAGCATTCAGCTCAGGACTTCCCTGCCATTCACTCAACCCATACAGCCAGAGTACCATACTTTGCCTGCTTTTAGCATTTATCTTCCATTCATCTGTCTCACTCCCTTGTCTGTGAGCTCTGTGAGGACAAGAACTCTTGTCATTTTCCACCTTGATCCTAGCACAGTGCTGGCACAGAGTAGGGCCTCAGACCTTACTTACTTCCATTCACTACATTCATTAAATGCCCTCCTGCCCAGAGCAACCCACCTTCTGCTAAGCCCCTATATGCAAAGAGAAACTCGCCTCAATCTAGTCATACAGTTCTCCAAAAAGGGGGTGGCTTGGGGTGCCTGCGTGGCTCAGTGGGTTAAGCCTCTGGCTTCAGCTCAGGTCATGATCTCAGCGTCCTGGGATCGAGCCTGGCATCAGGCTCTTTGCTCAGCAGGGAGGTCTGCTTCCTCGCCCCCGGCCCCTGCTGTCTCGCTGCCTGCCTCTCTGCCTACTTGTAATCTCTGTCAAAAAATAAAATCTTTTAAAAAATAAAATATTTTTTTAAGAGGGGTGCAGGGGGTGCATCCTGCCTAGTGTGGACTGACCCAGCAGTCCTGAATTCCTGGAAATTCTCCCCAGGGCACTGCAGTTACTGACCCACAAAAGTTCAAAACGGTGAGAGCAACTTCTCTAGTAGTACCTTAAGCTATTTTCCTGACAACTTAAACGCAATCTATCCATGTGGGAACTGAAAAAGGGCGAAGCAGGGATTTCCCACTCCTCCCACACCGCGGGAATGCAGTTTCCAGAAGTTTAAAAAGAGAGGGACCAGTCAAGTAAGCAGTAAAGTTTTCCAAATATAATGTGTGGCTCCCACCCTACAAAACCTTTACAGGCTCAAGTTCCTCTTGAGACAGGACTTAGAGACATGATTTTATTTTATTCTATTTATTTAAAAGATTTTATGTATTTATTTGACACGAAGAAAGAAACAGCAAGAGAGGGAACACAGCAGGGGAAGTGGGAGAGGGGGAAGCAGCTCCCTATGAGCAGAGAGCCCAATGCAGGCCTCGACCCCAGGACCCTGGGATCATGACATGAGCTGAAGGCAGATACTTAACAACTGAGCCACCCAGGCGCCCCTAGAGACATGATTTTAAAGCCAAACCTCTAGTACCATGCCCTCAGTGAGCTAGGCTTAGGTTTCACAGACCATAATGTCACCCCTTTGAGCAGCTGAACAAACACTCTAAGCAGTCACAAGCAAGTGCCTTTAATGGATGCTCAGGCCATGCTCCTAGGGTCTGGCCCAGGCCCCACACATACCAGGCAAGCAGTAAGCACAAAACTAATCACTCAATGAATACATACTGTCTTTGCTTGTGTTCTTATTTGCTTCATTGTATCAATGTCATTATCACTTGGGCCAAATATTCCACAGAGTTCCAGAACAATGCTGAGGGAAGAGGTCTCCTCGTGTGTATCGCGGTTCCTAACTAGGCCCCCTCTCCACCCGCTGCACACCCTCTCCCACCTCCTTCATGGGTCCCTTCCCAGCTGAAGCCACTCCCTCACCCACAGCTCCTCTTTTCCCTACAGTCCCCTTCAACCCTTGGAAAACTCGGAGAGGAAAATAAGAACACAGACACGTTTCATCCATCTATAGTATTATGTCTCTCAGAATGTCAGATATTTATATGTTATTGTCAACAAGATATTTTGGAGACATAGCTCTTGTCCAAACAATAAGGTTACAAATTAGAGTATAAAGAATTTATTAAATATCTTTTTTTCCATTTTATTTTTCAGTGTTCCAATATTTTTGATACAATAGCTTATTATTCAAAATAAGACAGTATTGAGGCAATGGAATGAATTTCTAATAATGACACACGGTGTTAGGAGAGCAGACAACAGGGTAAGGGGACAGGTTTGGAGAACAGACTCTTCCCAGTGCCCTAGAACACAGAGCTCCACCTGTCCACAGGCAGAATCTTTCATTCACGCGGGTAATCCACACTGACTCTGAATTCTGTCATGGTCCCAAGACCATCAACTCCATGGCCAAGAAGAAGCCAACTCCCAACACTCCCCACCACTTCTGTTCCCAAGGTCATTTGTGCGTTCCTCCAACACACTGAGCTGCAAATGTCTCAGTGCATATGTGGCTCTCCCCTAAGCTCCTTGAAGGCAAAGATTCACTCCATAGCCCCAGCATCCTGCAGAGGGTACCATCTGGGAAGTGTTCAGTGCATATCTGTAGGATGAATAAACCCCTCTCCTTCCCTGGGTGCCTTGCTGGGAAGTTCCACACTAACGGGCTGGACACAGAAAGACTGCTTGCCAGAGACCTGGACTCCATGAAGGCAGAATTTTGGCTGTTTTGTCCACTGCTGTGCCCTTGAACAGTGCGGAGCACATAACACTAAACAAATATATTTTGATAAATGAATGAATTAATCTGCTCCATTTGAAAGGGTGCTTTCCTGTCCTATTTCACCTGATGTCATTAGCAGTCACACAATCCAACCTCAGAATTACCGTCTCAGGGGCACCTGGATGGCTCAGTGAGTTGGGCCTCTGCCTTTGGCTCAGGTCATGGTCTGAGGGTCCTGGGATCGAGTCCCACATCGGGCTCTCTGCTCAGCAGGGACCCTGTTTCCCCCTCTTTCTCTGCCTGCCTCTCTGACTACTTGTGATCGCTTTTTCTGTCAAATAAATAAAATTTTAAAAAAAAAAGGAATCATCCTCTCAGTATTTCTTTTTTTTTTTTTTAAGATTTTATTTATTTATCAGAGAGAGAGAGGGGGAGAGAGCGAGCACAGGCAGACAGAACGGCAGGCAGAGGCAGAGGGAGAAGCAGGCTCCCTGCTGAGCAAGGAGCCCGATGTGGGACTCGATCCCAGGACGCTGGGATCATGACCTGAGCCGAAGGCAGCTGCTCAACCAACTGAGCCACCCAGGCGTCCCCAGTATTTCTTTTTGTACTAAGTCTCTGTGGAGGTGACTTTTTTTTTTTTTAGGTTTTATTTATTTAAGTAATCTCTACAGCCAATGTAGGGCTGGAACTCACAACCCCAAGATCAAGAGTCACGTGCTCTTCCAAGGGAGTCAGCCAGGGCGGTGACCAGTTGCCTACAATCATGTATCTCCTGGAACTCGCTAGCCTGTCAGTTCCCATTCCTGCTCCTTAGCTGTCTTCTTCCCCTCTACCTTTTCCTCTCCTGTTCTCCCTCTTGGTTCTCCTCTTCCTCCTCATCTTCCCCACCTTCTCCCATTCTTCTTTTAATCATTTGAGACAAGCAAAAAAAGTATATTGTGATGATGTCTCCACCATCATTCAGCTCACAAACCATGATATTATAGTTATAATTAAGGTCCCTGTATATGTGTCCCCAACCCATGCTCTTCCCTTAAAGTAACTACTGTCCTTCACTCTTATATGTCTGTATGTGTGTGTGTATGTATATACATATATACAGTATTGTTTGACAGTATTTTTTAACTTTTTATTCATTTTATCATACTCAAGTATACCACCAGTGAGACTTGCTTGTTTTCATTTGGAAACATGGAGCTCTAGAGTTCCTTATCACTGCTGTGTTACAGAGTATTCCATTGTATAAACGTATCACAGTTGATTCATTCATTCTGTGATGAATTGATGTGTGGATGGTTTTCAGTGTTTGCTGTTATGACAACTGCTGCTATGGGCATTTATGTTCCCTTTTAGGCAAGAGTGAAGGGGGATTCCATTTGGTCCTTGGGTATAAAGTCCAGGGTGCTTTTTCATGAGGACCCCAGCAGAGCTAGCCACCTCACATCCAGGGCCTAAGTAGCTCAGGAGCAGGAACTATATTGGGTTGGCAGTGAGAGCAAAGAAAACACATTAAAGTTACCATCTTTCCAGAACCTCAGCCCTCCGTCCAAAACCTGACTTTGTAATAGCACCGCACTGTCCTGATAGAAAATGTTCCTCTAGCTGCCTGGCAGTCCAAGAGCAGGACTGGAGAAAGCAATATCAGAATTGATCCAGGACCATATTAAATGCTACAACCAAAAAGCAGAACATATATATTTTTAAATTGTGCCTGGAGGGTGGGGCACCTGGTAGGCTCAATCGGTAAAGCATGAGATCCTTTTTTTTTTTTTGAGAATTTATTTATCTATTTGACAGACAGAAATCACAAGTAGGCAGAGAGAGAGGAGGAAGCAGGCTCCCCGCTGAGCAGAGAGCCCGATGCGGAGTTCAATCCCAGGACCCTGGGATCATGACCTGAGCCAAAGGCAGAGGCTTTAACCCACTGAGCCACCCAGGCGCCCCAAGCATGAGATTATTAATCTTGGGGTTGTGAGTTCTAGTCCCACACTGGGTACAGAGATTACTTTAAAAAAAAAAATAAGAAAATAGATAGATAGATACAGATAGACAGATGATAGATAAATCGTGCCGGAGGGAATCTGAAACCATCAGCAGTAATGGCATGTCCTTTTTACTCTAGCCTTGCTTCCTTGCCTCAGCAATTGGCATTTCATTCTGCTTACCTTTTTCCCCCTCTTTCCCCCAAATCATTGCTTTTACAGAGTTACCAACCCACATCTTATCCATTTTGGAGAGGATATTGAAAGACTATACAAATGAGATTCTTCACAATGTTGGTGGCCAAAAGACATGATAATATAAATTAAGATCTTCATAAATGCCCCAGAACCCAGTGTATTACAATTATTCTTTTTTTTTTTTAAGATTTTATTTATTTATTTATTTGACAGAGAGACATCACAAGTAGGCAGAGAGGCAGGCAGAGAGAGAGAGAGGAGGAAGCAGGCTCCCTGCTGAGCAGAGAGCCCGACGCGGGACTCGATCCCAGGACCCTGAGATCATGACCTGAGCCGAAGGCAGCGGCTTAACCCACTGAGCCACCCAGGCGCCCTATTACAATTATTCTTAAAGCTCAATAGAAAAAAATAGTGAATGAAATTCGCTTTCTTACCAACAATGTTAACCTTGACTCTGAGGTAGCATTTCTTTCACCCTTTATGCACAGACATTTTGATATCACATTATATTTTTTAAAAGCCGTGTTATCTCAATGTATGAAAACTTCATGTCCTGAGGCTCAAATCGTAGATATGTTCTGCCTTTTGGTTCTAACATTTAATATCCTTATATCCTACTAAATAGAGGTCACGGAATTCCATACAGTAATGTGAGCACCACCTAGTGGGCACTCTGGCTACATTCCTGATTTGAAGGAAACCCTAATAGTTTTCCCAGACCAAAGAGGAACAGGAGCCAGCAAGTGCCCCCACCCACTGAAGTGGCAATTTACATAATTCATACAACCTTTCACCCGCCCCCAACACTTCAAAAATGTTCATAGGGCTATTCTAAATCTCACTGAAATTGCAAAGCCAGAAACAAGAGCTGTTATTCTCTTAAAGCCCAAACAACACGGCAGAGCCGAAAACCATTTTGCTCCTGCTTCCGTATGTTCAACTCCTATAGCTCCATAGCCTCTCTTCACACAACACCTAATTCTGTGTGTCTCTCAGATCTCTTCTATGATACAGTTCAACATAATCTCCCTTTCTGCATTTTTCAGTAGCTGGGCTTCCTATTTGTTTCCATTTCTAGCCTTTTTTTTTTTTAAATTTATTTGACAGACAGAGATCACAAGTAGGCAGAGAGGCAGGCAGAGAGGAGGGAGGAAGCAGGCTCCCTGCTGAGCAGAGAGCCCAACGCGGGCTCGATCCCAGGACCCTGAGATCATGACCTGAGCCGAAGGCGGAGGCCAAACCCACTGAGCCACCCAGGCGCCCCCATTTCTAGCCTTTAATTCACAACCTTCTCATGCTCAATTTTTTTAATCACCTCTGGTTGCCTAAGCTATTATTGATTCAAACAGCATATTCGAGTCTAATTAAAGAGAGTAGCTAATAATCAATGCTTTAAACAATTAGCAAGCCATTTTTATTAGTATCATATCAAAGGTAATTCAAAAACATTCAGTGCCCATTAAAATAAATAAGAAATTAAATTCTTTTTTTTTTTAAGATTTTATTTATTTATTTGACAGAGAGAGATCACAAGTAGGCAGAGAGTCAGGCAGAGAGAGAGAGAGGGAAGCAGGCTCCCTGCTGAGCAGAGAGCCCGATGCGGGACTCGATCCCAGGACCCTGAGATCATGACCTGAGCCGAAGGCAGCGGCTTAACCCACTGAGCCACCCAGGCGCCCAGAAATTAAATTCTTAATGTAAGAAATAATTTTTTTTCCTCAGAATTTTATTTATTTGTTAGAGAGAGAACACGCAGAAAGAGAGGGAAAAGCAGGTAAGGAGCCCGACGTGGGGCTTGAACCCAGGACCCTGGGATCATGTCCCAAGCTGAAGGCAGAGGCTTAACCGACTGAGCCACCCAGGCATCCTTATAAGAAATAATTCTTAAATTATAGGAAGTATGGATGGCTTAGCATATGTCAAAAGTTCAGAAATAACAGAAGTAAAATCAGCAAGTCACTAAAGTAATAATTAGTAAAAGTTCACAGTGCATACACCAAAAAGAAGGTTTGTAAATCAGGAACATGGAACGAGGCTCATTGCTAAATAGTGCTATCAAGTAGCTCATACAGTGAGAAAGCAGTGACTGTTTATTCTTCACAGTGACTGGTTATAATATTAGAATTTCCCTTTTTTCTTTTTTTCTTTTTCTTTTTTTTTTTTCCTTTAGAGAAAGAGAGAACACAAGTGGGCTGGGGCAGAAGGAAAAGAGAGAGAATGAAGAGCTCACTTCAGAGCCAGACCTGGAGCTTGATCTCACAATCCTGAGGTCATGACTTGAGCTGAAATCAAGAATAGGACACTTAACCAACTAAGCCACCCAGGTGCCCCAGTTAACCACTATCTTGAATTTTGAAATTATAGGAGGGATTCTTGTATCATGGTGAAAAAGCAGTGACTGTCAAGGTTTCTGCCATTAATGAGTCTATAATGCTGTGAAAGAAACATGTCAGATATGTTAAAATAAAAAAACAGAGACCAGCATTGAATATTCCATGAGCAGACAAAACCAGCGTAGTCATATTAACAAAGCTTAACTTAGTGTATTTTTTTTCTTTTTTTTTTTCTTTTTTTAATTTACTTGACAGAGATCACAAGTAGGCAGAGAGGCAGGCAGAGAGGCAGGCAGAGAGAAAGGAAGGAAAGCAGGCTCCCTGCTGAGCAGAGAGCCCAATGCAGGGCTCAATCCCAGAACCCAGGGATCATGACCTGAGCCAAAAGCAGAGGCTTAACCCACTGAGCCACCCAGGTGCCCCAACTTAGTGTATTTTTCAAGACTAATTTGACCTGAGTCATTTCTTGTTTATACCATTGGAAAGCACAAGCAAAACTTAAACCTGTTTCCCAAGGTCGATATGTCCCGCCATTTAAGAAAATTCTAATATTGGGGGGTACCTTGGTGCCTCAGCTGGTTAAGCATCTGCCTTTGGATTAAGTCATCATTCCAGAGTCCTGGGATCAAGACCCGGCTTAGCAGGGAGTCTGCTTCTCTGCCCTTCCCCTGGCTCTGGCTCTCGCGCGCGCTTTCTCTCTCTCTCTCAACTAAATAAATAAAATCTTTTTAAGAAGGAAGATAGGAAGTTAGGAAGTTAGGAAGTTAGGAAGAAAGGAAGGGAGGGAGGAAAGAAAGCAAACCACCTGGGTGGCTCATTTGGGGGGTTGGGGAAAAAACTAAAGATCCCAATCCACATGATTATCATGAGAATTAAATGAGATAATGCACTGACCTTCACGAACAGTCCATAATACTTTTCAGACAGCTTGGATACAAACTTTCATTTGCCTCTCTGTAGTTTCCTCCCACTGACCCTGCTTTTACCTGAATTTCTGCCTTTCAGTTTCCAGGTATACAAAGACCCAAAACCTCTAACTTCTGACCTCACACCTTCTGACCCACTACTTAACTAAATTTTCATTTCTCCAGCTGAAGTCTCTGTATTTCTGCCAAGCGAGGTTTATAGCAATGCTTCCCAAACTTTTTTCATATGGTTAAAACGCATAGAAAGTGAAGGGTGCCTGGGTGGCTCAGATGGTTAAGCGTCTGTCTTTGGCTCTGGTCATGTGTCTTTGGCTCTGGTCATGACCCCAGGGTCCTGGGATCAAGTCCCAGATTGGGCCCCCTGCTAAGCAGGGAGCCTGCTTCTCCCTCTCCCTCTGCTGCTGTCCTTGCTTATGCTCTCTCCATTCTGTCAAATAAGTAAATAAAGTCTTTTTTTTTTTTAAGATTTTATTTATTTTATTTGACAGAGAGAGAGATCACAAGTAGGAAGAGAGGTAGGCAGAGACAGAGGGGGAAGCAGGCTCCCTGCTGAGCAGAGAGCCCGATGCGGGGCTCGATCCCAGGACCCTGAGATCATGACCTGAGCCGAAGGCAGCGGCTTAATCCACTGAGCCACCCAGGCGCCCCAGTAAATAAAATCTTTTAAAATAAATTGATGGTAAGTGATAAGATATGTACAGTTTTAGCTAAATGGAGGACCTTGCTTAAAGCCAACATGTTCTGAAATCTCTCAGAGGGTTGAGTGGGATTGAGCCCCGTCCCCTACTACAGTGACCTGCTTATCAAGTCACCCTTAATGACACTCCTTTCTTGCCAGTCTTACTTTCTCACTCCTTGATCATGCTTGCTGGGGTCACATCCCAAAGAAACAACTTGCACCCAAATTCTTATCACATTGTAGTAGATAATATTTTTTAAATTGGCAAAATAGTAATAAAAATAATATCCAAGCAAAGTGAGCCTTTGTGTATCAAGCTCTGCTCCAAAGCAACTATCAACCAATAAGGTAAAACCATGTCTTGATTAATTCATGAGGGTAGTTGCTTAAATTCTGTAATTCACTTTGCATCTGGAAGCACTGTATTTTTTTGCAGATTTGTATCAGGACACTTGTCTTTCATGGCTAAGGAGCTATGCCACAAAACATTTAATGACTTCCAAAGCCACATCTTTATCAGTAAATATCAGTAAAAGTGAAAAATATCTAGATTTACTGAGTATTTAATATATGTTAGTATTTTGTACCATTCCACTAATCAATGCAACAGCTTTATGTTGTTTTCACCTTCCACAAATGCAAAAATTGAGGCTTAAAGAGATTGGTTCCAAACTGGCACCCATCAAAACTTTGGGAGAGGGGCGCCTGGGTGGCTCAGTGGGTTAAGCCGCTGCCTTCGGCTCAGGTCATGATCTCAGGGTCCTGGGATCGAGTCCCGCATCGGGCTCTCTGCTCAGCAGGGAGCCTGCTTCCTCCTCTCTCTCTCTGCCTGCCTCTCTTCCTACCTGTGATCTCTCTCTGTCAAATAAATAAATAAAATATTAAAAAAAAAAAAAAAAAAAAAAAAAAACTTTGGGAGAAATTTTTGAGCTAGCAATGAAGAGAAACTCTGGCAGAATAAACTATTTTTATCCTATAAGGTATTCTTTTAATAAAGTCAACATATACCCTCAACTAAAGTGAAAGATCGGGGAAGTAACCAAATAATTCAATGGAATTTATGAAGAACATTTTTTCTTTCAAAGATTTTACTTTTAAGTAATCTACACCCACTGTGGGCCTCGAACTTACAACCCCGAGACTGAGAGTCACATGTTCTACCAACTGAACCAGCCAGGCACCCCTATGAGGAGCGTTTCTGGGGTGAATCATCTACATAGCTGAATCAAATCTGTGCTCTATGTTATATGCTTCAATAACTTCAGACTTTTCTACACAAATGGTCACTGTGGTCAGTCCCCATAATTATGCAACCGTGGCTGCAAAAATTGTCATGGTGATTACTAGATTAGGTAGAACTAAAAGTTCTGATTTTTAGGGCTGACATTACTGGCATTTTAGTGAAATGAGTTCTTTATCCTTGACTTTGTAAGGTCTTCTGGGTTTGTTTTCTACAGAGATGGAATTTGCACCAAAAGCTAAATACATCGAAATAGTCCTGAGCATATGGCGAAGTTTTTGTGTTGAGATGTTCATCTGCCCACATGAAACCGCTGTTGTCTTCCAAGAAAACTCTGGTGCCTGGGTTTATTTATACTGACCACATTAAGCTATTTGATATTTAAAGTAAAATGGAAATTCTGATCCATTCTACTCAAAAAATCTGCAAATTACAGATTTTGTCTTGTGGTGTCTCATTTATTTAAGCTCCTTGTAACAGTCCTGAGGATGAAAATTAGTTAGGTTTCTGGCCATTCCTTTTTTTTTTTTTTTTCTCCTTTTCTTATAATTTAAAAATCAAAATATGTGACTTAATTCTACTTTCGTAAGAGTGGACAAGAAGCCCATTTCCTGTTCATGATGAGCTGACCATATTCTGACAGGACACTAAGGAAGAACTGGATGACATACTGGCAGGAGAAAGGCAACTGGAAAAAAAAAAGTGTACTCGTATTAGGAAAATGAGTCAGTGTCTAGGAAACAACTGCATTCAGCAGAAAAAATTTGCCCCAAATGAGCAAACTGAAAATGCTTCAAGAGAAGCTGCATAATGAATATATCTGGAGCTGTCAGGCACAAAATGCTTCATAAAGAATTCTGTTTAACTGCAATGATATCAATTTCTGGAACATCTCTAGAATAAATAGATTTTCAAAAGGTAGAATACATATGGGGCACCTGGATACCTCAGTCATCAAGGGTCCTACTCTTGTTTTTGTTTTTAAGATGAGTGTACTTTAAAAAAAAAAAAGATTTTATTTGAGAGAGAGAGAACACAAGCAGGGGGAGCAGCCCCAGGAGAGGGAGAAGCAGACTCCCTGCTGAGCAGGGGAGCTTGATCCCAGGACCCTGAGGTCATGACAAGAGCTGAAGACAGATGCTTTACTGACTAAGCTACCCAAGCACCCCTGACTCTTGGTTTCAGCTCAGGTCATGATCTCAGGGTCATGAGCCCCATGTAGGGCTCCCTGATAACCAGAGTCTGCTGGAGATTCTTTCCCCCCTCCTCCTCCTCCAGCTCTGCTCCACCACACTCCCCCCTGCTCAGGCTCTCTAAAATGAATAAATTAAATCTTTTTAAAAAAAAAAAAACACCTAGAATACATAAATCAAATCACTAATGCATTCAGGACTTTTCTTTGGAACAGCAAAGTCTGCATGCCTAAATGTGTTCTAGTAAGGGGTCGAATGTCTACCCTAAACCAAAGTCACACACAAAAAATTTCTTGGGAGGAATAAAATTACAACAGGACATGCCAATACAGTAAACAAGCAACAGATGCATCAGAGAGAATTTATATTAAAGAATCTGAAAAAGATCACCAAAAAACTCAAGATTTCTCTTCCTTTTTAGCTTAATTAAAGTCATATTATCCCTTTCCTCCAGTAAAAGATGAAGAAAGAAAAGGTTAACACCCAAAACTTCTTGACATTGAAAATGCTACAAAATGGCCTGAACATTTATTTGCCCAGATGGCTTAGTAAAGAGGCCAACTCGGGTCTTTACCAGAGATTAAGTTGCTTCTCATGGTCACCAGGTCAAATGCAGAGCCAAGACCATTAAGATTGTAACTGACATTATTCACAGTGGCATTTGAGAGCATTTATAGCATTGTACAGCTTAAAACCGCTTTTTTTTAAAAGATTTTATTTATTTATTTGACAGAGATCAGAAGTAGGCAGAGAGGCAGGCAGAGAGAGAGAGAGGAGGAAGCAGGCTCCCTGCTGAGCAGAGAGCCCGATGTGGGGCTCCATCCCAGGACCCTGAGATCATGACCTGAGCTGAAGGCAGAGGCTTTAACCCACTGAGCCACCCACGTGCCCCTTACAACCGCTTTTGTATACATTAATCACGTTATCCTCACAACAATCCTATCAAGCAGGTGATGTGTATTACTTACTTTCCCATTTTATAAAACAGACCAGAGTCCCAGTCTCCAGATAGCCCAGCTTTCTCTCTTCCACTTATTAGTCTCAATCCTTAAATTCTGCATCCTTGAAAGATTTCAAGTGTTTTAACAAGCTCAGATCACCCCTTGCCATGTTAGTATCAAAAACACTGCCTCTGTTCACTGATTTACTCAAAGACAAGAAGATGGGGCTGGCTCTGTCATTATATTCTGTGAAATAATCAGCGGAGTATGTAAGATGATGAGCGCTCTAGAACCCAAGAAAAAGAAAATCAATGTAATAAATCAGGGGACCAAAAGAAAGACCCATCACTCCCCTGATGACAACCAGTTACCAGGCCAGAAAATTAGCAAATGAAACCCATAGCTTGGGCATCATCATAAATGTACTAAAGAGGGCTCTGGGCACCACATCACACTGCACGGCAGGAAACATTAAAATACTTCCATAGCAACTGTAACTAAGGACATCAGCGGGATGCTGAAAATGCAAAAGAAGGAAAAAAAAGAGAGACAGACACATACACAGGACAAACAAGATTGTTTCCTTGGTAGAGTAAAGCCCACTATTCACTCTCCGAAAACATAAGTATTTCACCTCTGAGGCAGGCTGAAACCATCCTCTTGATCCATATTCTCTCAAGAAAAGATATCAGCCAAAGGGCCAAAAACACAAGAAACTCAAAACTGCACATACTGAGCAGGCAGTGGCTTGCTCAGGTCTAATGGACTGGTCGTGAGTCAGGAAAGAAACTCAAGCATTTAGGAACTACCAAACCTATTATGGCCAGGTAGGTACTGGCAGGAACACAAAAGTGAATCAGAAATACATTCTTGGGGGACCTGAGTGCCTCAGTCGGTTAAGCGTCTACCTTCAGCTCAGGTCTTGATCCCAGGGGGCTCCCTGATCAGCAGGGAGTCTGTTTCTCCCTCTCCTGGGGCTGCACTCCCTGCTTATGTGCTCTCTCTCTCCATCAAATAAGTAAAATCGGGGGCGGGGGGGGGGAGGTGGAGAAGAAAAGAAAAGAAAAGAAAACGAAATACATTCTGTCCTTGGAGTGTTCAATGTTCTGAGGGAAGATAAAAGAAAAATTGCGAAAAATTGCAATACAGGCTCAGGTCATGAACCCAGGATCCTGGGATCAAGTCCCAAATCAGGCTCCCTGCCCCATCTGCTTCTCTCTCTCCCTCTGCCTCCCACTCCTCCTGTTTTTGTTCTCTCTCTCACACTCTCTCAAATAAATAAAATCTTTAATTAAAAAAATTATTACACAATCAACTAGAATGTAAGACATAAAAAAATGAAAATTGGTATTAGAGTTCAGATTATTGGAGGATGTTGTGGATTGAATTGTGTCCCCTCCAAAATTAGTATGTTGAAATCCTAACCCCCAGGACTTCAGAATGTGATCTTTTTTGGAACTAGGGTCTTTGCAAATATCATCAAGTTAAAATGAGGTCATCAGGGTGGGGCCTAATCCAGGGCTGATGTCCTTCAGAGAGAGAAGAGCTTGTAAAAACCAAGGCAAACCAAGAAGGTGGGAGCAGACAGCAGTGATGCAGCCACAGGCCAAGATACATACATGGAGGTTTGCCGAGAGCCACCAGAAGCTTCGAAGGGGCAAGGAGTCATTCTTTCCAGGAGCCAACAGAAACGGGATGGCTCTGCTGACAACTGGATTTCAGAACAGTGAGGGAGAAATTTCTGTTGTTACAAACCGCTCTGGTTTTTGCTACTTGGTAACCACAGCCCTAGGAAAGAATGCAGAGGGAGAGAGGACTTCATACTCAACAGATTACAGCAGGCTTCTTGCAAGCAATGCATCTAAATGCGACCTTGAAGAACCTGTAGTATAGGATTGGTAGGAAATGGGGTTTCCTATTTATATAATAGCGTCGACCCTTTATTAAGACTTCATTCTGCACCAGTTTTATACTGGGAATGATTTCTGCATAACTCGCGTGGCCACTGGCTCATCAAGGACCCACACACACCTCCCCCTCCCTAATCGCCTCCCACTGTTCCATCCCACAATGGCTGCTGTGTACTGAAGCTTCAGTTTAGTAAACGGAAAAGGAAGGAGGGCTTGGGGTTTGGCGAGAGATGTGGAAGGGAGGGAGAGAAAGAGGGAAGAGATGGCAAAGCATCTACTCCCCTTCTAGCCTGGCCATGATCTCCCTCCAGAAGAGACGGCGGAAACAAGTTCCAGAATCTCTCTGAGCTGTTTTGTTCTCATGTGAAACTAGGTGAGAAACTAGTCAAAGAAACTCTGAGAGGCTCTATATGTTTGGGACTGAGACAGCTCAGAGGCGGGGGAACGCCATTCTCCCGTCCTCTCCACAGGGAGGCCTCCCAGGGACTAGACCCTTTGGGAGCTCTGAGGGTCAACAACTCCGGCATGGACAGTGTTCTGATGATGGACAGTGGCCCTGGGAAAACGTCAGCTTTGGCAAAGCCTCAGCAATAGCCTTGCAAGCAAATGCTGAACATGTGGGAGCAGAAGCCCGTGGCAACTGCAAAAGAAAGATAGGTTAGCGTGGGAATTTCTTTGAGAACTTCTAGAAATAACTGAAGATACTCTGAATGGAATGTCTTCCAGTCAAATAGGATGGGGATCCACACCACAAAAATTGGAATATAAAAATAAAATGTGAGATAAATATCCAGTAGTGCAATTGCTGGGTCGTAGGGTAGCTCTCTTTTCAACTTTCTGAGAAAACTCCACAGTTTATCCCAAAGATATAAATGTAGTGATCCAAAGGGGAACCTGCACCCCAGTGTTTATAGTAATATCCACAATAGCCAAACTATGGAGAGAGTCCAGATGTCCATGGACAGATGAATGAAAATGTAGTGTGTGTTCTCACACACACACACACACACACACACACACACACACAGGAATATTACTCATCCATCAAAAAGAATGAAATCTTACCATCTGCAATGACGTGGATGGAACTAGAGGGAATTAGGCTAAGTGAAATAAGTTAGTCAGAGAGAGACAATTATCATATGATCTCACTGATATGTGGAACTTAAGAAACAAAACAGAGGATCAAAGCAGAAGAGAGGAAAAAATAAAAGATGAAATCAGAGAGGGGGAAAAAACCTTATTTATTTATTTATTTATATTTCAGAGAAAGTGAATGAGAGACTGAGAACACAAGTGGGGGGAAGGGCAGAGGCAGAAGCGGACTCCTCACTGAGCAGGGAGCCCGATGTGGGACTTAATCCCAAGCCCTTAGGATCATGATCTGAGCCAAAAGCAGATGCTTAACCAACTGAGCCACCCAGGTAACCCCATAAGAGACTCTTTTTTTTTTTTTTTTAAGATTTTTTTTTATTTATTTGCTAGACAGAGAGAGAGCACAAGTAGGCAGAGAGGCAGGCAGAGAGAGAGGGGGAAGCAGGCTCCCCGCTGAGCAGAGAGCCCGATGTGGGGCTCAATTCCAGGACCCTGAGATCATGACCTGAGCTGAAGGCAGAGGCTTAAACCACTGAGCCACCCAGGCACGCCCCCCCATAAGAGACTCAATCACAGGAAACAAACTGAGAGTTGCCAGAGGGGAGAGGAGTAGGGGGATGGGGTAACTGGGTGATGGACATTGGGAAGGGCATGTGATAACGAGCACTGGGTATTACAGAAGACTGATGAATCACTGAACTCTACCTCTGAAACCAATAATACATTATACGTTAATTAACTGAATTTAAATGTTTAAAAATGTTAAAAAGAAAAGAATGTGAGAACTTGTTCGGTGACAGTAGGCTTATGAGGCCTGGAATATACCAGTCAGGCACAGATTTTATTTAATCCAACTGACAGCCATCTTTATCCCCACCTTACAGGCAAGAAAACTGAGGCTAAGTTAAATAACTTCCCCAGTCAGTAACCCAGTCGGTATACAACTGAGTCAAAAATAAAACCACGTCTGTCAATAGGCCAGGCTTTTCCCACTAGGCCACACTGCTGATCTAAACAGAGGGGCAAAGCAAACCACTTGCAAGGAGTTGGAAAATGAATACAGTAGGTCAGGGTATCAGCCAGGATCTTGGCAGGAAACAGAACACAATTGTTCAAATGAAGAGACGTTCATAAAGATACAACTGAGCTAGCTATGGGCAGAACAAAGAGACTCAACAGGAGATAATAAGACACCCAGAAGCCACTGCACCCCCAGTGAGTCCTAATGAGTCTGGAAACCATGCAGAAGAGGCCCACCAGCGGGAGGAGAGAGTGGCAAGGGTAGTGGGATGAGGGTGGGGGGTTGTCAGAGAACAATCTGACCTTTCCAATAATCTGACCTCGCCCCTCCCAATCTCTTGCCTGTGTCCGCAAAATGGAAACCGGCTACCAAGGGAGCCTGGATGAGGCCAGTGTCAGGATCAGAGACTCAGAAGCGGCAGAGAAGGAAGACGTTTCCATGGAGAGAAGGCAAGTTGAGGACATAGGCTCCTCTGGGCCTGCTTTGCTCTTGGATCCATTCCTTGCCCTCCTCTGCCATCTTCTGTATCATGAGGATTTTCTTTCCCAGCTTCCTTGCTCTCTGGTTTTGGCATCAGTTCAGCCAACAGGAGGCTCTGAAGGAATACTGGGAGCAGACAGGGAGAAGCCAGGCCATTTCGCCCCGTCTCTTCCTGCTCCAGGCACTGTCTGTGGCAGCGACCCTCTCATCTGCAGACCCAGCTCTCACAGCAAGCCCTGCTGCGGTTCCAGCTTCTGCGTGGTGATCCTCGATCCTACGGCCTCTTCATCTTTAGGCAGTGGTAGGAGCAGGGGTGGTGTACTGTCCCACTCTAGGCTTCTCAGTCCTGCCATCTCCCATGTATCCAGTTCCTTGTACTAAATTTTGTTCTTAAAATATAAGCAATTGGGGGATATCTGAGTGGCTCAGTAGGTTGAGCTTCTGCCTTCGGCTCAGGTCATGATCTCAGGGTCCTGGGATCGAGCCCCGCATCGGGCTCTCTGTTCAACGGGGAACCTACTTCTCCCTCTCTCTGCCTGCCTCTTTGCCTACTCGTGATCTCTGTCAAATAAATAAATAAAATCTTAAAAAAAAATAAGGAATTAGGACGCCTAGGTGGCTCAGTCGGTTAACCGTCTGCCTTTGGCTCAGGTCATGATCTCGGGGACCTGGGATCGAGACCCGCCTCGGCCCCCCTGCTCAGCGGGGAGTGTGCGTCTCCCTCTCCGCTCTCCTCCCCCCTCACTCACCTTCTCTCTCTCTCTCTCTCCCCCAAATAAAATATTTTAAAAAATAAAATATCAAAAATATTTCCTAGACCCTGTCTACTACAGGAAACACACATTAGAAAACCTCAACCTTCCCACAGGAAACAGCAGGAAAATGAACATAAACACAACTTGTAGATCACAAGTATTGAGTATGTTTTTGTTGCACTATCACTGATCTGAGTCTGTTTCTCCCTCTTCCTGGGGCCTCCAGCCCGTCAACCACCAGCGTTCTGAT
Source organism: Mustela erminea (assembly GCF_009829155.1). NCBI lineage: Eukaryota > Metazoa > Chordata > Mammalia > Carnivora > Mustelidae > Mustela > Mustela erminea. Next base: position 103,194,343 of record NC_045617.1, on the reverse strand, counting down.
CTGCTCTCTGGCCCTGCCGGCCCTTCTTCAGACCCCCGGAGCCATGGTTACATGGATACCGCCATATAGCCATGGTTACAGCCATGTAACCAATATTCTATTTAGAACTCTTCATTTCCTGGGGCCGCAGAGGGCTCAGTCTGTTAAATGTCTGACTCTGGAGCTCAGCTCAGGTCTTGATCTCAGGGTCCTGTGTTCACGCCCTGCACTGGGACAACAACAACAAAACCCTCCTAATTTCCTCACTGAATTGCCCTTCTGTAGTATGTTATCCAGACCCATCCCTGTCGCACCTGGGTGGCTCAGTCAGTTAACCATCCGCCCTCGGCTCAGGTCATGATCCCAGAGTCCTGGGACGGAATCCCACAGCTTCAGGTTCCGTCTCCTCCCCGCTCATTATCTCTCTCTCAAATAAATAAATAAAATCTTGGGAGAAAATACCCATCTCTGAGTAGAGCAAATTCTCTACTTTCTCAGTTCCTGCTTTTTTCTGCAGAAACACTGTGTAGCCAGATGTTTCTTCTGTTGGGATGTGCATGTGCTCTGTTCAGTATATCCATAGCATCCATTTCCACTCATCCCATGCCCATACCTTTCCCTGGAGTCCCTCAAAGTTACTAAGGTTCCCATCAGTTTAAAACTGATGCAAAGGAAATCTACTAAGAACCAGGGACCAAAAATAAATTTATGACAACATGCCATAATTTCACACATGGAATTGTTTTTAAGATAGGGAAGGGGCTGGGGTGCCTGGGTGGCTCAGTGGGTTAAAGCCTCTGCCTTCAGCTCAGGTCATTATCTCAGGGTCCTGGGATTGAGCCCCACATCAGGCTCTCTGCTCAGTGGGGAACCTGCTTCCTCCTCTCTCTCTCTCTCTCTCTCTCCCCCTCTCTCTCGGTCTGCCTCTCCACATACTTGTGATCTCTGTCTGATAAAAAAAACTAAAAAAAAAAAGAAGAAAAAGATAGGGAAGTGTTTATTTATAAAAATGAAATAAACTGCTGACATATAAAATCCTGACATGGACAAAAATCAATGTTATTAAGACATTTATCCATAAAACAACTCACTGCATTTTTACCGTTAGAATACTAAACTTCCACCAAAAATTTGGAATTTTATTCAATCTACAAAATTTCCATTTGCCCACAACTCTTCAGGATCACCAGCCTTTGCAAACTGAGTTCCATCTCAAAAACAACTCTAGGGGCGCCTGGGTGGCTCAGAGTAAGTCTCTGCCTTGGGCTCAGGTCATGATCTCAGGGTCCTAGGATCGAGCTCTGCATTGGGCTCTCTGCTCAGTGGGGAGCCTGTTTCCCCGTCTCTCTGCCTGCCTCTCTGCCTACTTGTGATCTCTCTGTCAAATAATAAGTAAAATCTTTAAAAAAAAAAAAATAGTTCAAGGTCCAGTATTAATGGTTTAAGTACACATTAGTCATTTCAGACAGGGATTGTTTTCTCCAATACATACTTTTGTTCTACTCTGGGATGCAGTTCAGTCTAGTTGTTAAATGCAAAGGTGTGGTAAATGGCACTGTTGGTCCCAGATTTCTTATATTCTATCCATACGGTTTGCCACCATCTTTGAAAATCCTCCCGTGTTGAAGGTTAGGTTTGCAAGTGGTTAACTACTGAGGAGTGCTCTTGGAAACAGCACTTTTAACAGAGTAAGGGAAGCAAGACGGGGTAAGGGAGAAAAATGGGACCAAGTCAGTTGCAGCCAAGGCCTCAGCCAAACCCACGGGAGGCTCAGGAGCTGGGATGGCCCTTGGCAAATGTTTTGAATTGAGGAGAGGGGTTGAGTCTCTGTACTGTCACACCTGACCAGTGAATGCATGTCTGTGACCTACAGGGGCACCCTTGAACCAAACAGTTCCCGGCAGGCAGTGGGGATGGGAGATCCGAGCTGAGGGTAGATAGGAGTGTTAGGGGGCCTGAGCTGTGAAGCATCCTCAGCAATAAATATTCCTAGCTCCTGAGGGAATGAGTTCTGAAGTGGGATCAGGAGGTACCCCATAGCATCTACTCTATCCCACTAAAGTAGAGTGTATCTCTTTGCTTCCTGACCTTGGGTTCAGCCTGGTGACTTACCTTGGCTAACTGAACGAGGCAAAAGTGAATATACCAATCTCAAGAGTTGGCCTTAAGAGACCTTGCATTTTTCCAATTTCCTTCTTATCCACGTCCAGGCTAACCTGCTGGTCTCAGGAGGAAGATGAGAGAGGCACACAGAGCAGAACCATCCCAGCCAGCCACCCAGGCAAGCAAAACTTAAACACCCAAGATGGCCTGCAGACACTATAGAAATGAGTGCTTGCTTCTGTAGGATGTGCTTTGTTCCGCATCGATAGCAAGTCAATGTAACAGCTCCGTTGTCAATATAACAGACTCCGACCCATCTATCAGATCTGGTTCAGTATCTGATACTTTGATGATTAACTTTATGTATCAACTTGACTGGCTACACAGTACCCAAATTTACATTACTTCTGGATGTGTCTGCAAGGGTATTTCTGGTAGATTAGCCTTTGAATCCGCTCTGTAAAGCCGATTGCCTGCCCCAATGTGAGCAGTCATCATTCAATCTGTGGAAGGCCTGAATGAAACAAAAGGCAGAGGAGGAAGGGTATACATACCTCCCACTGGTTCCGTCTTTCTGGAACACCCTGACCAATACACTGACCTCCCTGTGACTGAAATAATTTCCCCAATCTTTTCTTGCATGCTTCAAGCTCACCCGTGATATAGACACAGTATCTGCCCTCTAATGTTGTTGTGTTTAGCATGGTACACAGCAACTCAGAAGCACTCGATCACTGTAAAACATAGTCAGTATTCGTATGCTTTAATTGTAGGTGCAAAAATCACGAGCCTAGAAGATGTTTGTGGGTGAAGGAGGGTAGCAAGGGAAGGTGCAGTTCCTACTGCTCTCCAAACCCCTAGGCTGCGCATACCCTGCCCTCTGCCCTTCAAATATTTAGGTTCTGGCAGCGGAGGAGGGGGCAGAGGTGAGCCCAGCCATGTCAATGGGGAATTGCAGGATCTGCCCTCCGATTCCTGGACTGTCAAGCCAAAGATGCTATCAGATGGAAGAGGCAAGACAAGGCATCTGGGTGGCTCAGTGGTTAAGCCTCTGCCTTCGGCTCGGGTCATGATCTCAGCGTCCTGGGATGGAGCCCCACATCGGGCTCTCTGCTCAGCGGGGAGTCTGCTTCCCCTTCTTTCTGCCTGCTTCTCTGCCTACTTGTGATCTCTGTGTCGAATAAATACAATCTTTAAAAATAAATAAATAAATAAAATGGAAGAGGCAAGAGAGAACAGAGGACAGGTGCCTTCTAGTCCTATACTGGTCCTTTCTTGGGGCTTCCAGGCTCTGGAGCGTTCTTCTTCATGCAGAACACGGTGGTCTGTTACACCAGGAAGAGCCTATGGGGCCCTTATGGGGTAGCCACTCCAAACGCTGCTGTAGGCAGGGAGTCTGTGCTCACTGAAATTCAACTGCCAAGTTTTGGCAGGGTGCTTTACTCTTCCCTCTTCCTTTTTAAACTGACAAGGAAAAATAAAGTGCAGAAATAATGTTAACCAAATAAAGAGACGCTATGGTTTTTTTTTAAACCTCATCTGCGTCAGAAAATTCATTCCCCAATGAGCCATAACCAGATGAGACTGCACATTTCCTAAGTCTTACAAGAGAAAGCTTTAATTACAGACTTCATGTTTTATGACCAGCTGAGTCCAAGCCAGTCCCAAAGGGAGCTGAGCCTGAAATTCCTCACATCTATGCCCCCAAAATCTTAACTATCGGCTCGCTCTTCCCAACCATAAGGTTTTTTCATTTTAAACACAAGTGAAACTGAGACAAGTGAAACTGAGACTCGTTTCCCTTCATTTCCCAGATTCCTAAAACAGCTACTCTTTCTTTTTAATGGTGCTGCAAAAAAAGGAAAGAGAAAAGACAACAGCACATTCCTGAAACATTACGAAAGACCAACAGAAAAGCAGCAAGTGCAGCCCACTGCAGCGAATCCTGGGGAAGGGCTTCTAGAACTCTGGCACCAAGACACCTTAACAAAAAGAGGAGAACAAAAGAATTGCCCTGGGGGACACCTGGAAGCATAAATAAAAATGGAAAGAGCTAACATTAATGAGAGTTCACTCTGTTCCAGCCACTGCACTGACATTTAACACACACTCGTCATTCATTTCCATGATAATCCTATAAGGCAGGTGATCCTATTATTCCCATTTTATAGATCAGGAAATGGAGACTCAAAGAGTTTAAGCCACTTGCCCAAGGACACACAGCTAGAAAAAGGTGGAGGTGGGACTCAAAGTCTTGCTCTAAAACCTGTAGTTTCAACCATAAGTGGCCAACAGTAGTCTACCACCAGCTTAAAATGTCATTAAAGTTTCACTGTAAAATGCATGTGGGTATTTCATTCTATTCAATAATATCTTCACATTTGCTTTAAGATAAAAATTTCTTTCAAAGATGTTCACTGACCTTTTTTCTATGTCCTACTTTTCTTCAAGCAAATCTTCAACCACGTTTGATGCTCCAGGAAGGCAGACAGTATTTAGAGTGGCAGGGTCAGGGTGAGACGCACTGGCTGGCCTAGGGCAGCTCCCTTGCCCAAGAAAAATAAAAAATTTTTATTGTATCAGTCAGAATTAATTTGTCCAATTAACCATATTTATAAGAGAGAGGGTTAACTTCTTCCCCAGTGTCAAGGCACCTGATTCTGAAGGGTTGTGGGTAAAATGGATCAAACAAAACAGATTAACTGAGTCATTTAGCAGAAAACGAGACAAAGAGACAAACACATCAGTGTGATAGATGAAGTTCACCATGGCTAAACTCAAAATAAGCATAAGGCCTGACATAAGGCAGAGCATCTTACGAGGATTATTTTTAGCTTGGACTGAGATATAAAGATATGTGAGAGAGAAAGGGGGAGGAAATGTGTGTGTGTGTGTGTGTGTGTGTGTATAAGTGGGGGAGAAAAAATTTGGAGAAGGAGCAAAAAATCTGCTTTTTTTAGAAAAGATAATGAAATTGGGGTGTCTGCATGGCTCAGTTGGAAGAGCATGCAACTCTTGATGTTGGGGCCATGAGTTTCAGCCCCACATGGGGGGGGCAGAAATTATGAAAATAAATTTTTTAAAACTTAGGGGAAAAAAAAGACAAGATAATGCAATTTAATGGGGAAATAAGTACAGGAATTAGAGTCAATTCAACCATGAATGAAAGAGAACATTATATGTGATAATATAGTGAAACTTATTTTATCAAATCTAAGACACCACCAATGAGAAGATTCACTCACTCTTTTTTTTTTTTTTTTATTTACTTGACAGAGAGAGGGAGAGAGAGAGCACAAGCAGGCAGAGGGAGAAGCAGACTCCCGGCTGAGCAAGGAGCCTGATGTGGGATTTGATCCCAGAACCCTGGGATCTTGACCTGAGCCAAAGGCAGACGCCCAACAACTGAGCCACCACCCAGGTGCCCCTCACTCACTCTTGAAATCAGTATGATACCATATGTGAGCTAACTAGAATTTAAATAAAAATTTGAAAGTTTTAAAAAAAATTTTAAAAAGATTAAAAACTTTAAAAAATGTTTTAAAAAAGATTCATTCAACTATTCTTTTAAAATGTCATCTGAGAACTGATGAATTCCAATAATTTCTTTGAGTCCCATCTGCAAAACAAAGGTAACACCTACTACAGCCTTTGCAGGGCAGTGGTGAGGGATAAACGAGGGGACATACGCCTGACATACGGTAGGGCCTCGGGAAATATAAGTATTATTTCTACCACTTTTTGCCAAAAGCAACCTTCTTCGCCAAAATACTTTTATTTTTACTGCAAAAGTTTACATTGTAAAGGGGAGCATTTACCTAACTACAAATGAAAACAATAGGCCCACGGATAAAGCGAGACAGTATTTATCCTCCCCAGATTTTTCCATATTTACACAACAAATGTATGTGCATACTGACGCACACACATAGGTGATCGATTGCTTTTTGAAATTTATTCATCTGAGAGGCGCCTCGGTGGCTCAGTCGGTTGGGCGCAGACTCGAGATTTCAGTAGAGGTTGTGATCACAGGGTCCCGGGATGGAGCCTGCTATCCTGCCCTTGCCCAGAGGGGAGTCTGCTTGAGGATTCTCTCTCCCTCTCCTTCTGTCCCTCCCCCTGCTCAGATACACTCTCTCTTTCTAAAATAAATAAATCTTGGGGCGCCTGGGTGGCTCAGTGGGTTAAGCCGCTGCCTTCGGCTCAGGTCATGATCTCGGGGTCCCGGGATCGAGTCCCGCATCGGGCTCTCTGCTCAGCAGGGAGCCTGCTTCCTTCTCTCTCTCTCTGCCTGCCTCTCTGCCTACTTGTAATCTCTCTCTGTTAAATAAATAAAAAAAATCTTTAAAAAAAAAAAATAAATAAAATAAAATAAAATAAATAAATCTTTAAAAATAAATTTAAAAATATTCGTTTGAGCACCCTGAAGGTTTTTCACACCACATAATGGACAGAGAATCATCCCAAAGGAGACAAAACTCATTAATTCTCTTTCTAAAACCTGCTAGGTTCTATCAGTGAAACTAATATAAATTACATCATCCCTAACTTAAAGACCATTAGAATCTAGTGCTGTCTGATTCCTAATTGTATCCTCCATGACAGACCTGAAGATTTTTTTCCAGTCAACGGTAACTGGATGTACTCTCTACATGGTCATGGATTTCTCTCTTACACTTCTAACCATAGTGCAATTCTTCTTGTTTCTATCTTATCACCTCAGCCAGTGCCCTGAAAAACAGAAATGACAGTTTGTGGCAATGACAATGGCACTGATCACTGGAAAGATAAGACAGCAAATAAATTAAGAGTCATTCTCGTGATCAATGGTGGGTTTCAGGCTGTAGAGAGACTGGCTAGAAGCTAAGCAAGGAATCAAAGATGAATTAAATAAAGGAATCAGGGTGATCAAGCTCTCCTTGTGTTCAAAGAGTCAGGGGAAGAGCAGGGCGAGGCAAGAACTCTGTGCAGGAGTTAGGGTTACAGAAAAGAAAGGTACAAATCACGTTGTATGTGGTGGACAAGGTCAGAACAGGGACAAGCTTCAGGCTGTAACTCTCCAAGTGGGTAACAGGAATGAGATTTAAGAGATGAAGGGAAAATCTGTGGACCTGAGGAGGTAAAGACATTCTGGAAGCTCGGATGCTGGAGGGTCCCACGGTTGCTGACAGTCCTCAGACAACCTCAGGAGCTAGAGTAGCAGGAAGACAGTGGAGCATCTGTCATGGGAAAACTCGTCTTCCTCCTTCTGTGAGGAAAACCCAGCTCCTCCCTGTGTTTCTTTTCTAGGAGTCTCCTTTACTTTTACCCAGAACACTTCACGTCTGGTCTCTTCTGGATATATGGAGGTTTTCCTCCATACCGAGCAATTCTCCGGGACACAAGCTGGGTATCTTACAATTTACTCAGTTCTATCCAGAAATAGGGTCACATCCCAGAGCTTAAGGCCTCTGTCTCACAGGACTGCTCCTCACCTGCAAAACACACACGTCAGATGCCAGCTGTAAGCCCAAGCTATCACCTGAGCTTCTGACCAACTGGCTATAGACTAGAGGTTCCAAAGACCCCCATTTTGGGTTTAATTTGCTAGAGAAGCTCACAGAACTCTGGTAAACTTAGGTTTACCAGTTTATTAAAGGATATGCCGAAGGATACAGATGAAGAGTCAGATGAAGAGATACTTAGGGGGAGAAGGTCTGCTGGCATTCCTACTGCAGGAGCTTCAGACCCCTGGAGTTGAGGTATGTCACCCGGTGTTGAGGTGTGACCCCCTGGAAGCTCCCTGAATGCCACACCACTGGGATGTTAAAGACGCTTCCTCATGTAAGCATGATCCATTATTTACTGTTTCTAACCCCTCTTCCCCTCTCTGGAGGAAGGGGGGGGTCCTGAAAATTTTAATGTTGGATTGATCTTTCTGGGGACCCCTGGAAGGTCCCTGAACCCCCATACCACTGGGACGTTATGGATGCTTCCTCATGTAAGCATGACCCATTATTTACTGTTTCTAACCCCTCTTCCCTCTCTGGAGGAGGGGGTCCTGAAAATTTTAATGTTGAGTTGATCTTTCTGGGGACCATCCCCCCATCTTGGGAGCCATCCAGGAGCTCACCCAGAGTAAAGTTAATAGAACAGAAGATGCTCTTCGTGCTCTTATTGTTTAGGAATTTACAAGGGTTTTAGGAGACTTATGCCAGAGATGGAGGTCGCAGACAAATATTAGAACAAGAGATGTTCCTAGTGTTCTTATCATTTAGGAAATTACAAGGGTTGTAGGAGCTCCACGGACAGAGACCAATACATATTTTTTCCATTATCTCAGCGCCGTAAGATCTTCTGAGAGTGTGTGTATGGGGTGACTGGAATGTTAGTAGACAAGAGCTACAAGAGAGTGCACAGTAGAGTGTAATGTCAAGGGGATCGAAGGAAGACGAACACTTTCACCAGAGTCAGAGAGTCACAATTTCCAACAGTGATTCTCAGAGTGTAGGTCCTAGACCAGCCATACAGGCACCACCCAGGAACCTGTTAGAAATGCAAACTCCAGGCTCCCCTTCAGACCCACTGAATCAGAAACAGAGAATGCGCTCAGAAATCTGCGTTTTATCAGGCCTATGAGTGACACTGGGGCTTGCTAGAGTATGACCACTGCTGGTTCACAAGGCGCCACGAAGCTGAACAACAGGTCCGCACCTGCCCATTAACCATCACAACCGTTTCTTTTATTATTATTATATTATGTTAGTCACCATACAGTACATCATTAGTTTTTGATGTGTGTTCCATGATTCTTTGTTTGCATATAACACCCAGTGCTCCATGCAATCCGTGCCCTCCTGAATCCCCACCACCAGAAGAAACCCTCCTCCCACTCCCCCTCCCCTCTGAAACCCTCAATTTGTTTCCCACACAACCGTTCCTTTGGTCATCTGTGGAGTTTAGATTTCAGTGAAAGCCACAACCTAGAGGGAGCATTATGGAGAAAAGCTGGGGGTAAAGAGTTTATTGACAAGGGAACAAGGGTTCCTGAGGCAGCCCTGAATGTTGACTCTCTTCCCTCCTATCCTAAGCCCTAGCGTGGGCTCAGCCATCCTGACAGAAATTGGGGACAGGAGTATATAAGGGGCAAGCTGAATTAATAACTGTAATAGCAGTATTTTTTATAATTATAATATTATAATACATAACTATATACATACACACAATAATAATGTTAATAATTACATATAATTAGTAACTATTTATCTGATTGCAATCATAAAACCCAGCAGGCAGATAAGCTCCATGGTCTCCCGGTGCTGAATGTGGAGCAAATGTTTGCACACTCATAGTTATCAGATGGAGCAGATGTTGGCCACACAGACTAACGATTCTTCAGTTTATCTTTCAACTAACCAAATCAGTCCAGCAGCCTATCAACCAGCCCACAGTGCCCAAAAAGCACTTAAGTTCATGTAGTTAAAAACTCTCTGATGTTAACCCGAAGTCTTATACTCATAGTCTTCTCCTTTGCTGGGAAACGAGCCCCTCCCAAAACCACCATTGAGATCATTCTCCGAATGAAGCTCACTACACCACAGGTGGCTTCAGCCCTAAACACACAGGTTGCTTCACCCCTAACTACTGTTAACTTCATTTGCATGTTGTTTCTCTGAGGAGACTGAGGAGGGGATCCCGAAATCCAGACACCTGAGAGCGGGCCTGCGGAGTTCAATCACAGTTGGACCCTCTCCTCTCCTGACTAAACTTCAGCTTTGTTCTTGGCTCTCTGCACTTGAGTCACAGAAAGGGAAACACTAGACAACCTCATCCTCTTTGTCTGGTCTCTTACTTCTGGTGTGCCCCCTGAAGTAACCGATCTCACATATTCTATTTCTAGTAACTACTAAAACAAATACATTTCTTTCAATAAAAGAGATCGTCTTTCTGATCAGGACGACAGAGCAGACAAAGCAGGAAGGCAGGCGTCCATCATGAGACGAGCCGGGAACGAAGAGGTACCGAGTTGCCATGGGAATGCCAGTTTATTGTTTATTATAGATTAATTTACTTAGGAGTGTCAGTACTGTTGTGGTTAAAGCAAGAGCTTGGAAACTTAGACTCGAGTTCCAGAATTAGATAAGCTAGTCATTAGCTGTGTGACTGTGGAAATAACAGGATCATGGGCCTATTATTATTCAACATAATAGTAAAGATTAAATGATAATGCATATAAATGTGCCTAGGGGAGTTCCCTGGACTCGGTGAACCTCAATAAATGGTAGCCTAGAGCTTGCATTTCTTTTTTTAATATTTTATTTTTAAGTAATCTCTATACCCAATGTGGGGCTCAAACTCACAACCCCGAGATCAAGAGTCACACACTCCACCAACGGAGCCAGCCCAGCACCCAAGGAGTTTGCCCTTCTTATGAATAAACTACACCATCCCTTAGAAACAATGCACAATACAGAAGCAAATAATAATTGAATACTTCTTGCCTTCTATAAACATAAAAATATTCCTGAGAAGAGACATATTACTAAGTCTTTGAATAGGATTCAGGGAAGAACATAGTTAGCACTATGTTGTGATGAACCTAAAGGGAGAAGAAGACATGGTCTTCACCCTCAGTGGGGCAAGACATAGAATTTTTATTTTTTTTTAAAGATTTTATTTATTTATTTGACAGAGAGAGATCACAAGTAGACAGAGAGGCAGGCAGAGAGCGAGGGAAGCAGGCTCCCTGCTGAGCAGAGCCCGATGTGGAACTCGATCCCAGGACCCTGAGATCATGACCTGAGCCGAAGGCAGCGGCTTAACCCACTGAGCCACCCAGGTGCCCCTGGAATTTTTTTTTTTTTTAAACTTAACTTTTTTTAGAAGAGTTGTAGGTTGATAGGCCACCTGAGTGGCTTTGTAGGTTAAACATCTGACTCTTGACTGCTGCTCAGGTCATGATCTCAGAGTCATGGGATCAAGCCCCACACTGGGCTCCAGAACTAAGTGCAGAGCCTGCTAGTCCCTCTCCCTCAGCTACTCCCCACCATCCCTTCCCCAAATCAATCAATCAATCAATACTTTTTAAAAACAATTTTTAGGTGTACAACAAAATCGAGAGGTAGGTACAGATATTTCCAGTATACTCCCTGCCCCTCTGCATGCATGGCCTCGCCCATTACCAATCTCACTCACTAGAATGACACATTCTTTACCAACAGTGAACCTACATAGATGCATCACAACTACTTAAAGTCTGTAGCCTACTTCACAGTTAGCTCACTCTTGGTGTTGTCCATTCTATGGATTTAGACAAAAGCATAATGACATATATCCATTATTAAAATACCATACAGAAGATTCTCACTGTCCTAAGAAATTCTCTATGCTCTGCCTATTCCTATTTCCCTTTTCTGATCCCTGGCCACCACTGATCTTTTTGTTGTAATCACGGCTTTGTCTTTTCCAGAATTTTCTATAATTGGAACCATATAGTATGTAGCCTTTTCACAGTGGTTTCTTGCACTTAGTAATATGCATTTACGTTTCATGATTTTTCATGGCTTGATAGCTCATTTCTTCCTAGCACCACTGTGTGGATGTACCATAATTTACCCATTCACCTACTTAAGGTCAATTTGGTTGCTTCCAAGTTTTGGCAATTATGAATAAAACTTCTATAAACATTTATAAGCAGGTTTTTGTCCAGACATTCATGTTCAACTCCTTTGGGTAAAAACCAAGAAGCACAACAGTTGGATTCTATGTTAAAAGTGTGTTTAGTTTTGTAAGACATTCCCCCAAGTATCTTCCATGATGGCTATACCACTTTATATTCCCACCAGCAACGGATGAGATTTCCTGTTGCTTCACATCTTTGCCAGTATTTAGAGTTACAGATGTTCTAGATTTTTCCCTTGTAATAGCATCTCATGGTTGTTTTAATTTGCAGTTCCCTGATGACCTATAACATGGAACATCTTTCCATGTGCTTATTTGCCACCTGTATATCTTCTTTGGTGACATGTCTGTTAAAGCCATTGGCCCTTTTTAATTGAGTTGTTTGTTTTATTACTGCTGAATTTTGAGTTCTTTGTATATTTTGGATAACAGACTTTTTTCAGATGTGTCTTTTACAAATATTTTTTCCCACTCTGTGGCTTGTCTTCTAATTCTCTTGATAATGTCTTTCACAGAGCAGAAATTTTTAACTTTAATCAAGCCCAATTTTTCAATTATTAATTTCATGGCTTGTGCCTTTGATGTTATATTTTTAAAAGCATTATTATAACTAAGACCATCTAGGTATTTTCCCAGGTTATCTTCTAGGGGTTTATAATTTCGCATTTTACATTTAGGATTCATCTTGAGTTAATTTTTGTGAAGGCTGTACGGCAAAACATGGAATTTTAAAAGCTAAAGATTCATCCTATTCAACTGTATAAGAAAGTTAAGGGTCACTTGATTGGGAGGATTAAGTCATGTAGGATTTGGACCCCGGGAATAATTATTAAGGAGTGGCATTAATTAAGGACCTTTTCCTAGCAGAGGTGAAATTTGAAGGAAGTTCCTAATTGAAATGTTAGGAGGGAAGTCGATAGCTAGTATAAATAACCTGAATTGCCAGAACTCCAAAAAACAGACCATGTTTACTCTGAAAAGAATGAAGCTCAGGAGAAAGAGGAATGGGTATTTTCTTCAAATATGTGAAGATCTACCTTATGAAGTAAAAATGGCTTGCTGAATAACACCTAGTTGGATGGTATCTGCCTGGCTCATTTCCCCTTCTGTGTAAATGGTCCCAATCCACCAAAATGACCATAGCACCCATGTTTGAAGGTTGGTTATGTCCTTAGCTCAGTTGACCTTACCCAAGAAAGCATCTAATCCAAGCTGGGCATTCAAGATTCTCTCTTCTGAAAGTCTGAGATGGGTCCAGTAGAAAGGCTGAACACCTAGTAGATGAGCGACCCACTAAATGGAGATGACCCGAACACCTGACTGCTTGCAGCGGAGCACTCCCTTGCCAAAATGCATTAGACTGTGGGCCAGCAAGAAAGAAGCCTTTACTGGGGCACCTGGGTGGCCCACTTAACCATCACCCTTTGGCTCCGGTCATGGTTTCAGCGTCCCGGATCCCCCAGCCTCACACTGGGCTCTCTGCTCTGCGGGGAGTCTGCTTCTCCCTCTCTCTGTGTGCACTCTCTCCCTCAAGGTCTCTCAAATAAATAAATAAATAAATAAGCATTTTTATAAAAGAAGAAAAGAAAAAGAAAGAAGCTTTTATTGTGTTAGGCCACTAATATTTAGGGGTTGTAACCACGGGTCACCTACATTGACTAACATAGTAAGCTAAGACTATATCACCCGAAAAATATCCCTTCAAATCTTAGATTCCTTAATGAAAGTTAAGATTTTTAAAAATCTCATCTGTAGATGACATGCAATATGGATCCAATGGAAAGAGAAAATGGAAGCAGAGAGATTAGCTATAAACCTAACACAAAAATTAAGAATCTAAATAATCACGTCACTGTCATGAGAGGCTTTCCTTGACTCCTCGATCTAAATTAGATCTCCCTCCCCATTATTATCTTTCATCCTCCCCTCAATTTTTTCTTCCATAGTATTTACTACAAATTACTATTTAACTTGCAATTACAGGTCTCTGTAGGTGTTTATTTAAAGTCAATCTGTCTCCCTGGATTATAAGTATCATGAGGAAAGTGACCATGTCTCTCTTTCACTTCACCTTTTTTTTTTTTTTTTAAGATTTTATTTATTTATTTTGACAGAGAGAGATCACAAGTAGGCAGAGAGGCAGGCAGAGAGAGAGAGGAGGAAGCAGGCTCCCTGCTGAGCAGAGAGCCCGATACCGGGCTCGATCCCAGGACCCTGAGATCATGACCTGAGCCGAAGGCAGCGGCTTAACCCACTGAGCCACCCAGGCGCCCCTCACCTTTTTTTTTTTTTTTAAGATTTTATTTATTTATTTGACAGAGAGAGAGAGAGAACACAAGCAGGGGGAGTGGGAGAGGGAGAAGCGGAATCCCCCTGAGCAGAGAGCCCGACATGGGCAATCCAGGACCCCAGGATCATGACCTGAGCTGAAGGCAGACACCTAACAACTGAGCCACCCAGGCGCCCCTCACTTCACTTTTTATACCCAAATCCCAACAGAGTAAATAGTCAATAAATATTTACTGATTTAAGCATCTGATTAAGTCCCAGGTATCTACTCTGAAACATTGGAGAAATGTTCCACGGTGTCTGAGTCAGGATCCACATATCGAAGAAACAGCAATATTTGTACAAATAACTAAACATTAGGGAGTATCAACTGTCTGGTGCAGTGGGCAGCACACCAGAGTAGGTCAATCAATAAATACTAATTCCATTCCTTCAATTCTCAAGATTTATGCCCCAAACCACCACATGAACCATCTGCCCCAGTGGAACTTACAATGAAACAAGATGGACTTGGGGGCGCCTGGGTGGCTCAGTCATTAAGCGTCTGCCTTCAGCTCAGGTCTACCTCAGGGTCCTGGGATGGAGCCCTGCATCCGGCTCCCTGCTGACGGGAAGTCTGCTTCTCCCTCTCCCACTCCCCCTGCTTCTGTTCCCTCTCTCGTCGTGTCTCTGTCAAATAAATAAATAAAATCTTTAAAAAAAAAAAGAAAAGAAAGATGGACTTGTACATCTGGTTCCTAATAACAGGGAGGATGTAATAACAGCAGGATGGAATAACTTCCAGAGTGTCAGAGTGTCATAGAACGACACTCCTCAACGGTAACCAATAGTCCTTTTAAAGCCCCTTAGTCTAGGTTCTCAAACTCAGCGTGCCAGCTCCAATCTTGGCCCAATCTTGTGGCTGCAAGACTTTGGCCAGCATATTAACCTGGGTGAGTATGCCTGATCACTCATTAGAGAACCTCTATCCCATCTCGGCAAACATGACCCTCCTCCAACCAGACAGACTTGTGCTATTTTTTTAAGATTAATTTATTTATTTGACACAGAGAGAAGTCACAAGGAGGCAGAGAGACGGGCAGAGAGAGAGGGGGAAGCAGGCTCCCCTCTCAGCAGAGAGCCTGATGTGGGGCTTGATCCCAGGACCCTGAGATCATGACCCAAGCTAAAGGCAGAGGCTTAACCTACTGAGCCACCCAGGTACCCCAATTTGTGCTATTCTTACTCTCACTTTAAGACAGTCTAGCTTCTAGACAAGTTGCCCAACTAGAAAAGGACTCCTTTCTTTCACAGATGACCCATTTTTCGTAAGAAAGGATAATTGTTCAGCAAATATATGGGGAAAATGGGCTCTTTGGAAAAGCAGAAGAGGAAAGGAAAAGACAGTTTAGATTTCCCCCAGAATATTTCACTCCTTACAAAATATTTCCCGAAATCCAGGCATGTCATACCCAAGCTGTAAATGTTTTGAGAGGACAATTTTTTAAAAATTTGTTGCAATTGTTATTCCAGCCTTTCAGATTCGCATTTCGTAATTGTCCTTTGATCACTGTTGACAGAGTCTGTTTTCCAGTGTATTACTGCTGGCTTGAAAAAAGTAGGCAAGGTGAGTGGTAGCCATCAGTTCCACAAGAACAACGTGCTGAGCAAATTGACATAAACGTTATTTGATGAATTCTGGTATTTTCTAAGTAATAACTTCAGGATATTGAACAGAAATCACTAACCCATTGTGAGGCATCTTTTGAAATACTGTATTCCAGCTCAAATGGCTAGTAAATGAAAGTTAAAGGAGTACAAGATTGAACCTCACACTGCAAGCTAAGGACAATTAGGTAAGTTAATAGGTGTGATTTATCTCTCTCTATGGATAGCAAAATGAATTTGAAAAGTGCTTTGTAACCCAAAGAGCTTGGCTCCAGTTCAGACTGCTCCTACCATCTGTTTCTGATGTTAATTTGCTGAGTCCCTGGGTACTACTCTCTCCTGACCAACTCTCTGCAGTTACAGTTCCAGGCCGTGTGTAACTACACCGGGGTCCATGTGGTTCTGCCACGGGAGGTACGATCCACAGTTTGGATAGGCCACTTGACATGTAGGATTTACACAGTACAGGATTTTACGTACATTTCTGAATTCCCCGCTTGGTCTCATTCTGACCCTTGGCCCCTGTAATGGATCCAATTATTTTTTGGTTAAATTCAGAATTCCCAAGCATAAATTGAATGACATACTATGTTGACTTAATGTTAACGCACCCAGTATCTTGTTTTTTTGTTTTGTTTTGTTTTTTGGTTTTTTGGTTTTGTTTTTTGGTTTTTTTTTAGAGGGGGGAGGTGGGGAGGTGCAGGGAGAGGAAGAGGGAGACTCTTAAGCAGGCTCCACATCCAGCACGGAGATCAAGACCTGACCCAAAATCAAGAGTGAGATGCCTGACCCAGTGAGCCACTCAGGCACCCCCTACTTTTCCTTTAATCTCTCTATTCTCTAAAAATTTCAGAAATAATACCATGCTAACCCACTGGCTAGGGCTACAAATACATCCAAAGTGACAGGATTTATTTTTTAAAAGCTCAAATAGAGGCTTCCATGGCTAGGGAAAATCCTTTCAGTCACACAGAAAGGACTTAGGTTTCTAGGCCATGTCCAAAGAAAAGCCCCAAGATTCTTTAAATCACTACTTAAAAAATTTTAGTATCCAGGGCACCTGGGTGGCTCAGTGGGTTAAAGCCCCTGCCTTTAGCTCAGGTCATGATCCCAGGATTCTGGGTTTGAGCCCTACATCAGGCTCTCTGCTCAGCGGGGAGCCTGCTTCCTCCTCTCTCTGCCTGCTGCTCTGCCTACTTGCGATCTCTGTCTGTCAAATAAATAAATAAAATCTTAAAAAAAAAAAGTTTAAAAATAAAAATTAAAAAAAAAATTTTAGGGGACACCCGGGTGGCTCAGTTGGTTGGATGACTGCTTTTGGCTCAGGTCATGATCCTGGAGTCCCGGGATCAAGTCCTGCATTGGACTCCCAGCTCCGCGGGGAGTCTGCTTCTCCGACTCTGACCTTCTCCTCACTCATGCTCTCTCTCACTGCCTCTCTTTCAAATAAATAAAATCTTAAAAAAAAAATTTTAGTATCCAAATGACATCCTAAGATATAATTTTGATAGTCCTGTGAAATACTCTCTCATACAGACCAAGAGCATAGCTAACGTTTTCATTTCATCTGCAGCAGCTAAAAATGTGAATTTATGCTATTCCAACAATTCTTGCTAGGTCTCATTGGTTTCATTGACATTTATAGGGTGCTCAAAATATACCAAAAATAATTCTGCTCTGAATAAGCCTCAATTCTAACACTGTCATTTATTTCATAATACTTTTCTATCTTCCTTCAAAGCTTACTCACTGATGGATATTATTAAGCACTTTTCATATTCCTAACAGTATGTGTGGTATGAAACACAGCCTTGAAATCTGACAGGTCCTAAAACTCATTACACTCTATCCAAGCCATAGAAGCTGCGGATAATCTTTCTCCCCCCTCCTTTTTTTTTAAATTAACATAAAATGAAGCAGTGGATAATCTTACGCAACTCAATCAATGTCATTCCTGGATGATGGCAGAGGAGGAGGGCTGGCTTAAAAAGGGCTTTACTTTTCCAGCAAAGTGGGAGAGATGATGGATACCCTAGGTCCAGGCAAGCAAGAACTCCTATCCAGAGATGTCAACCAGATAAGAAGGAGCACATGATCATAAAAGATGATGCAGAAACTAGCAGGTGAGAGAATCAGTAGGAATGGTCACCTGGGTACACACCTGCCTAGCACTCCTTGCAATGGGGAGCTGCCCCTTCCTGCTGCAGCCTAACAGTCCCTGCCAAGGCTGCTTCTCCTCTCGCCATCTGCAGCCCCCCTCCCCCAACCTGAGCACCGTTATGGATTCTGAAACAGACTGCGTAAATCACAGTGCTCATACATTAGGGTTAACTGTGTCCCTGACTTCTGGGCTGGGCTTCCGGACACCAACCTATCTTGAACTCCTGCTTCTATCCCATCGTAGGAACAAGGTATCAGACAGGTGAGTAGAGACTAGAGAGGGGGAGTTGTAGGTAAGATTTGGGCCAGAAGAGGACTGAGCCAGTCCCTTCTTCACGTCAAGGCCTCTCTCCATCTGTATCTCATCAACAGCTGCGGAAGCTGAGAAACCAGCAAACCTAGAATAGTATTATTTCTGCTAAAGCAGCCAAGTTCTCCTGGCCTCCCGGAGAGAGAAAAATAAAATGATTTCCTTTGTTTTTCACTTGAAGATATAAGAAGTTATAGGAACAACAACAACAACAACAACAAAAAATATATATATATACATATATATATATATATGAATAGAAAGGGTTGATGCCTTTAAAACACAGACCAAGAAAACTCGTACTGAAATAAATTTCCAGGCCCAATTTCAATATTCTGTTCCACTACATTCGGTAAAACAGGAACAGTCCTGTCCCACCATTTCTAGTCTGGTACCTGAGGCACACTCTCCTGTGCCCCTGCCCCCACTTGCCTCACCACCACTCCAGGGCACCCAGGACTCAGAAGTTGGTCTTTCTGTCCTTGCTGAGCTACTATTTGACCCCCTGAACTCTGAGATCCCAGCGGTTGAGCTTACCCAGGAAGCGACACTGACAGTTCTCTCTGAGCTAGAGAAGAATCTAGACCCAAACCCACAAAACTGAGACCTGAGAGGGAGAAGAGAGCAAGACAAACATGAACAATGGAGCTTTGCTGCAGTTTCTATATTTGGTTACCAAGCCCAAGGCAAGGTCAGCCCTGTGAGTTTGATGAAGTTCCAGAACCTAAGTCAGGTTCGGTGGGGTGAGGTTCGGAGCTGACGACTAAAGAAAGAATTCTTAAGACATCTTTGGTGCAAAATGGTGGTTTATTAAAGCACGGGGACAGGACCCGTGGGCAGACGGAGATGCTGCTGCCCCGGGTTGTGAGGAGTGGCTGGTTATATACACAGGAGTTGGGTAGGTGAGGACAAAGGGTTGTTCAGAAGGGCTATTGGGGTAAAGAAGACTGTCAGGATATTGAAGGCCTGGTTACTATCAAGCCAAGGCCACTTTCCCTCTAATGAGGCACTAACATAAAGACAATTGGGAGTCTCCTGGTGGAATGTTACATTCCTGCTATCAAACGTCCTTGTTAGTGAGATTTAGGTTTTAAAAGAAATTTAACTTTATTTACTTTTCCTTCTACCTCCGTCTCCTTCGGTTTTTTATGGAGGGGAGGGTGACGTTAGGGCTTGAGGAACTGAGTTATGTATCTTTGGAAATTGGGCTATTGATAAGGCAACTTCTTTGTTGTAAATCTCAAGGACATTTGTAAACCAAGAGAGACTCCTGCCTTGCAGGACTGTGATCTCTGCAAGATAACCATTTGCTCTTCTTTTAGGGCAGTCAGGGGTGCCTGTGAAATGTCACACATATTACCAAGGGGAGTGTGTGGAGAGGGGGTGCAAGGCGCCAGCCCCTGCTCCGTTCTCAGCCAGCCTCCTGCTCCCTCATCATTCCCCCCTGAACAATTTTGACCCTTAAATCTTTAAGGTGGTTGAAGGTGGAAGGTCTCATCTTCTGTAACTTCTTCCTGCTGAATAGGGGTGTAGAGCTGTCCCTACCTACTCGGGTCAACATTGATCAGTGGAGGAGTCACGAAAGGCGGAGGCAGCTGAATCCAGCGCTGACAGTGAAGGAGTGTCTTTGCGCGTGGTAAGGATCATCTGTCGTGGTGAAGTCATTGCAGCAATGGAGTCTCGGCACCAAGTAGAGAAACACTGAACAAAGCAACATATTAAGGTTAATAAGGCGATAAGAATGAGAAGCCCGAGAAGGAGATTTGGCCATAGTCCTCCTTCAAACCAGGAACTTAACCATTCACTGAGAGAGAGAGAAGGATCTTGTAGGGCCTTAATCTGGGTATTCATATCTTAGTTCTGTGAGTTATGTGGTAGTGTGGGATGAACACACAACATTCTGCTTTGATAATTGCGCATGTTGCACCCTGTGCTGCTATCAGGACATCTAAGGCCATCCTATTTTCTGGAGTGCCTTGGTATCTGTGAGACTTCGGTATTAAGTAGGGAGATTAGCTGGAGTGGTGATAAGTTTTAGTAATGCACCCATGAATCTAGGCAAATCCTCTATAGAGAAAGAAGTACAGTGGTCAGGTTCAGGCATACAGGTAACTAGGTTTAAAGTTTGACAAGTTTTAAGTATTATTTCTGGCATATCTGTTAGTGTAGCCCACTATTTAATAAGTCGGCCTCCATCATCCATTGGTGGCCTTTGGCTTCTAAGACAAATATGGACCTGATGTGACATCATTACAGTCATGGACTGTCCCATATTGAGCTTTGAGGCTCTTTTTATGAGGGCTGTTCTATGCTTAGCTAAAGCATCTGTTTGCAATCGCACCTCAACAGAGGTGGCCTCTAGGATAAATATGACTAAGGGATGAAACCAATAAGATGACCTTTGAGTGGTCCAGCCTTAACAATATCCTGATTACAGAGGATCATTGTCAAGTGGGAGAAAACTTGTCAAGAGATAAGGGGAGTCCCCCATGCATTATACAATCCACTCATAAAGAAAGTGGGGTCATCCATTGTCTCCACAAGTCCATAGTTAATCCTATGGAGTGCATAGGCTGGCTTTTAGGCAATTTCATTATCCCAGCCACACATAAGGTGTTAGTTAAGTTATACAATTGTAGGGGAAATCAATCCCATTTTCCAGTTGTTTAATCATGTGCCACGGGGTTCTGCTAATATCCCCACAAAATAGTAAGATCGACTAAAGAAGCTATTGTGCAACTTCTCTGAAGTTTACCTCAAATTGTTTAGCTTAGGTAAACAAGCATTTAAAGACAATCAAATCTAGAATTTAACAACCATAAAGGTGTGTTACTAAGACATAATTTTTCTCTCTAAAATAACCCTCATTTACAGAGATAGCCAAATCAGGACTAATTCACTTGTGAAACAAGTCCAGTTTTAACAAACTCGGCCCATTATTTACATAAGCTCAGCAAGAACAGTGAGTGTGATCAATAGATCTTTTAGAATCTGCTTTGCTGGAACTTTGTATAAGGAATCTCTAGGTTGAACTTTTAGTAGCCTCTCCGGGCCAGAAGCCAAGCCCTGTACTTGCCATGAGGCATGCCTGCAATACCTTTGGCCGAATTCCTCTTCCCGAGACTGCACCTACCAAGGAGTGACATTCTTTACTCACCTGGTGAGGCTGCTGGGAACTCTGTAAGCAAGGTATCAGGCCAACAGTCCCAAGGGGCTTTATGGCTCCAGGTTTCATAAAGTCAACCTTAGTTCCTTTAAACTGTCTGGTCATATCTGTGTCTTTTCAAATATGACATCCCAGTCAAAGCCTTGGTAAAATAACCAGTTTCCAATGGTGTCCTGTTACAAGGAGAACAGATTCTTATTGAACTTATGCAAATGACTGATTGCCATGGAAGAATGCTTACTGAGACCTTTGGTTTCAGAGGGTTCATATAGAGAGAAAATTTGAATGCCTTGAGCACTTTTACATCTCTGTAAGTTACAGATAACTTAAGAAAAAGTATCCCTAGTCTGGAAGAGCAAACATTAGAGAGAACCGGCAATGTTTAAAATAAGACAAAACATTAAGAGACACAACACTATAATCTTTTAGTTCATTTAGTCCCATGTTACTAAATCTGGTGAATGCGGCTTTAGTCAGTTTTGGAAATTCTTACCCATTTCAGTTTTAGGATTTTCAAGTACATCAAATATCTGTATTTGTCCTGAAAGTCCTTTATAGGAATCTCCTTGAAGATAAAACTCATTTTACAAGAAAATTAAAACAATTATAAATGACAAAAACTCAGAATGGATATGGTTAGAGCTAAAGAGACACGGGAGTTTACAATTTAGCTGCAAGAAAATCAGGTTACAATTTCTGTGACACATAACGTTCCCATAATTACAATTACAAGCGATGATCTCTCAAAACATTAAAACTTTAGGAAGTGCATAGAATCTCTAGAATAGTTATAGCATTTTCCCAAATGTAACCCAAGGTTTATCACTGGTTCAGTAGTACTTCACATATCAAGGAAAAGCCTGAGTTAAAGAGATTTACAATTTAAATCTTGTCAACATTTGCTAAAACCTTAGAAAGTTTAAAACACATGCCTAAATATAATTAGGGATGTTAAACACCTGATAAAACAAAACATAGAAACTGGTTTTTCTGGGCAGGCAAAGAGAAAACCATTTACATTTTCTTAACAGCAGATCAACTGATCTAAGAAAACATTGTCCTTTTGAACAGAGACAATTTCAGTGTTGTACCAATGTACCTTTAAAACCCATTCATTTCGATCTTAGTCCATTCTGGACCATAGCTAAAATTCCTTTTCTGAAGATTTCCCTTCACAAACCTTCTACAACTTTCCTTTGCATTCAGGTTTTGTCCCAAGCCATTTCCTTCCAAACAACCATCTCATTTAGGACAAAATTACCTTTTATCTTTAATAAAATGCATTTCCCTTCTTTAAATCTTTCTTACATATCATCTACTTTCCTGCAGAGTTTCTCTTATTTCCATCAGTCTTAGTTACACTAAGCAGAACTTTGTATTCTTAGAAACACCTTTAGTTATTAACCGATTGTGAACTGTTACAACAGAATTCTTCAGGTGGCAATTTATGAATCAGTTAAGTGGAAAACAAATTTACCAACAGATTTAAATACTCTTAGTTTCTTTGCAGTAAGAAGTCAAAAGCACAAACCTACATTCAGTAATTAACGACTTAGCATTTTATCCTGTTTGGTTAAGACCTAGATGTCCACAATTTAATTCCATTTGTCATCCAAGCAAAACTTTAAAACTTTCAGGTTACCAAAGACTTTGAAAGTTCCTTCAGCAATTACCCATTAGAACTTTGAGACAGACAATTAACCATCAGTTTAGTCATTTCTTTACTAACAAATTTTAACAAATAACACAAGCTTATCTGACCTTCAGTAAACTTTGATAGAATAAAAGTTTCACATTTACTGCTGTAACTTCAAAGACACGTCTTATCTTAATTAAACCAACAAACTTAACTTAGTTCCAACTCTGATTTATGTTCCACCTGGACCCACTCCACTTTGAATGTTTACCTGAGACATGCGTGGGAAGATCTGGAGTGGGGAGGTGTTAGGTCCAGGGGGTGTTCTTCTTGCTCCTTGACAGTGAAGAGAGGAGCCGTGGTGCATGATCTAGAGGCTAGTCATGCAGGCTGCACGCACGTTGGTGCACAGAAACAGAAGGGGAAAACAGAGGAAACAAAGTGCTTCCAGGAGGCAGAGAAAGGATTCCCGGTTTTAGAGCTCATAAGGCCCAACAGAGGAGCAGACGCCATGCTTTCCCACCAGCAAGGGGGGAGGGGTTAGGCAGTCCAAGTCGGCCAGAGAACACAGGGAAACTTCCCCGAAACAAAGAGAGTTTCGGCAGCTGCTTGGGAATATTCCTTATGGTCTCTGTCTCGAGTTAGACTAACCCCAGTTGGCTCCAGTTATAGCCATTAACACGGGAAGTGAGTGAGGGAGAAGCCCCCACATCTATTAGGAGAAACAGAGAGAAATAAAGCCAGAGTCCCCTTTGCTAGGGATGGCCCAGCAACCTGGGTTTACTAGAAGAAGGCTTATTTACGTAATTATCATCGAATATGTCAGGAGAAAGTTTACTAGCTGACTTATTTGGGCAAACACATTCCGCAAAAGCCCCTTAGTCTGGAGTCCTGGTGCAGAGCAATAAAGACCTAGGTATCCTAGGTCCATTTGCCCTGTTTCCTGCAGAGGAGACCTAACTGATAGATCACACTGAGGCCATGCAGTGTTACAGGAGCTCAGTCCTTTCCTAAGTTTTGCAATCCAAATTATTTCCAGTGGGTTAAAAGGCACCCCAAGGTAGACTCCTTGGGAACTGAAGAAGCCTACTGAGGCCATGCTTCCAGAAAAGTAATGAAGGTCCATTACCAAATCCCCCGACTCCTGGGTGGCGTCCCACACAGGGTATGTCAGAGGTTTCTGTGTGTCAAAAGCGACCAGAGGCGTCCCTCAAGATATCGCTATTGATCACCATCCTGCCTTCCCTGGGAAGACATTCCTGCCATAAAAGGCCCTGGAGGGGTGCCGGCGTCCCTCCACTTCCCCATCGCATCCTAGGCTACAGATGGGTGCCTGGTGAATGGACCAAAACGCTGTGCCATGCCATGCTCATTGTCTGTCCTGAAGACTGCATACTGTTTTGCCATTTTAACCCATAGAAATACTAGAAAAGTTTGGCAAGGGGAAATTACCCAATTTCATATCTTTAGGCAGTTTGTAGAAGACACTGACAAGAAACAGTAAAGTCTGAAATCCATCATGGTCTAAGCGACATTCCAACACATGTGGTCCTTACAGCCAACTTCCCTAGGAAACGGTCCCCGGTTGCGTTTTAATTCAATCGGGTACTGGTTTCGGCCGGCTCCCAGTGGAGGTCTCGCGGCCAGAAGTGGCTAGACCAGGGATGTGGAGGGGATCACATTAGATCAATCAGGAGGAAACCTCACACGGGAGTCTTAAGATTGGCAGCCGTCCTGGTGACTTAGGTGGCTGTCCCGTGCCCAAAAGAGACAACTTTCTATAAGAACAGGAATAAAGAGAGGCCATCAAGTTTCTGGGTCTTATTGCCATTCCGGCCAGGGTACTAACTTACAGCCAAAAGGCAGACGTTCTCCTCCCCGTAGAGTAGCCACGGGCTAGAGGATTACAGCCTGAGCAATTGACATGCAAGTGTTCCAATAAGACCATACTCCTTGAAAAAAACCCTGGAATGAGAGTAAAGGAAAAGGAGAGAAAGTACTCACCAATTTTGCACCGAAGCTCAGAGTCCAAATGTAAAGACTCATAAATCTCCTGGCTGGCTCGCCAAAAATGATGAAGTTCCAGAACCTAAGTCAGGTTCGGTGGGGTGAGGTTCGGAGCTGACGACTAAAGAAAGAATTCTTAAGACATCTTTGGTGCAAAATGGTGGTTTATTAAAGCACGGGGACAGGACCCGTGGGCAGACGGAGATGCTGCTGCCCCGGGTTGTGAGGAGTGGCTGGTTATATACACAGGAGTTGGGTAGGTGAGGACAAAGGGTTGTTCAGAAGGGCTATTGGGGTAAAGAAGACTGTCAGGATATTGAAGGCCTGGTTACTATCAAGCCAAGGCCACTTTCCCTCTAATGAGGCACTAACATAAAGACAATTGGGAGTCTCCTGGTGGAATGTTACATTCCTGCTATCAAACGTCCTTGTTAGTGAGATTTAGGTTTTAAAAGAAATTTAACTTTATTTACTTTTCCTTCTACCTCCGTCTCCTTCGGTTTTTTATGGAGGGGAGGGTGACGTTAGGGCTTGAGGAACTGAGTTATGTATCTTTGGAAATTGGGCTATTGATAAGGCAACTTCTTTGTTGTAAATCTCAAGGACATTTGTAAACCAAGAGAGACTCCTGCCTTGCAGGACTGTGATCTCTGCAAGATAACCATTTGCTCTTCTTTTAGGGCAGTCAGGGGTGCCTGTGAAATGTCACACATATTACCAAGGGGAGTGTGTGGAGAGGGGGTGCAAGGCGCCAGCCCCTGCTCCGTTCTCAGCCAGCCTCCTGCTCCCTCATCAAGTTGACCAGCACACACTCCCAGAGGTGACAGACATAATTAATCATTAAAGCCTAAGAGGAAGGCAGACTGGACTTCACCGGTGTGTGACCTGCTTTCAGAAAGACAAGGTCTTCAAGTTATTTTATCTTTGAACTTGGGTTCTTGCCTATGAGGTGTGATGGGGCTGAGGGGTGTGCATGTGAGCAGCAGGAAAGAGAGAGAAGCTGGGCAGCACACGACTGTAAGCTCAGCCCCCAGCCCCTCCCCACCCCCACCCCCCAACGCATGGCCTGTGGCACAAAGTCAAGGCAAGAAACCAGGCATCCTGGTGACTGGTATGCACCTGCATGCCTCAGGGTTCCAAAGCGATAGAGGCGGGCCATGGCAAACAAAGGTAGTAGCAGAAGCATCAGGGGAAAGAGGAAGAAGGAAGAAGAGTGGCTCCACTTGGGGGCAGTGCTAGGACCCATGGTGGGAGGGTATCAGCCATTACATCCCCCAAACCAGTCCATCCTCTAAGCGGTTCCTCAGGAACTGGGGGCACAAGTATTAGCTCTCTGATCTGAGGCTCTGGAACAGGAACTGCCAGAGCTCAGGTAGTAAATTCTGTCTGTAATTATTATACATAGATTTTGTGGGCTCCTGGTTGCAATTCCAGTGTTGGGGGGGTGCTTGCCCCATGCCACCAAACTTGGTCTTACAAGACTGTCCCCCACGTCTAACACACAAACACTTCAGATGTCTGGAGCCGGCGCAGGTTGTTTGTTGTTTCTGTCCTTCTAACCCACTCGCTGTACATCAGAGCGTCCCACAGCCCCCATCTCAGGTTCGATTAATTTGCTAGAGTGGCTCGCAGAACCCAGAGGAACTTTTTACTTACCAGATCACCGGTTTGTTATGAAAGGAGGTATCTGAGGAACAGCCAGATGGCGGAGCTGCGTGGGGTGAGGTACTGAGGCACAGAGCTTCCACTCCCTCTCCAGTCGCGCCACTTCCCCAGCACTCCCCCCTTTTCGCCAACCGGGTAGCTCTCTGAGCCCCCCATTTTGGCTTTTAGGGACGCTTCCTTGCACAGGCCTAACAGATTAAATCGTTGCCCCTTGCTGACCGATTAATCCCCCAGTCTCCTCCCTTTCCAGAGGGCAGGAGGTGGAGCTGAAAGTTCTAACCCTAATTGCAGGCCCGTGCCTCGGGCAACTCAGCCCCTCCCCCTCAGTGGGGCCTAAACGTCACCTCATTAATATATCAGGAGACACCTTTGTTTTTCTCCTGGCTTAGGAAATTCCAAGGGTGGAGCACCTGGCTGGCTCAATCTATCTCACTGCTGTGAGTTCGAGTCCACCACCTGTTGGGTGTGGAGTCTATTTAAAAAAAAAAAAAAAAAGTAAATTCCAAGGGTTTTAGGAGCTCTGTGCCTGGAGTAAGGACAGAGACGAAACATATTTCTTATTATAAATCATGATACCACACCCAGGCATGAGAATCATGAAGTCTAGATGGGCTCAAGTTTATGTTTCAGTGTAGTTGCTCAGAGGGGCACCTGGCTGGCTCAGGAAGGAGAGTGTAGACTCCATCTGTGGACTGAGTTTGAACGCGACCTGGGATGCAGAGATTACTTCAAGATAAAATAAAATTTTAAAAGATAATGATCGAACAGAAATGTATCCTAATGTGTCACAGCCTATAAAATACTTTTTTCAAGATTTGTTTGAGAGAGAAGAACGCGTGTGCAAGAGCGGCAGAGGGACAGAGAGAGAGAGACAGACACACAGAGAACAGACTCCCTGCTGAGCAAGGAGCCTGACTTGGGGCTCGATCCCACAACCTCTAGCTGAAATTAAGAGTCAACTGCCTGCCTGCCTTCAGCTCAGGACATGGTCCTGGGGTCCTAGTGTAAGGGCCTATTTAGCCAGAGCGGCCCCACCCCGGTTGAACTGCCATTTTGGTGTTTATGCAGTAAAACTTTAACTGTCCCTGCCTCTCTTCCCCCAGAATCTAGTCCCAGGTAACAAAAACCAAATACAAGGGTGGGTCAGGTCAGGTGGAGGTATTCAATCAGTGGGGGCGCATACTGTCTCCTAGCTACCAAGGAGTATGGGCCCCGCCCTTTGGGCACCTTTTGGGTGCCAATTCTGACCAAGGTGATAGGCTGGTTCAAATGTCTACTAGGGTAAATTGTAATTCAATTGGTCGCCTAGCATCATTGTGCAGCTTTCTCTGTGTGTTACAATCTCATTGGCCACCTGTGTGTGGCCCGGCCCAACCCCATGGCCTTTGCTCTATAAAAGTTAGTCTGGGGGCGCCTGGGTGGCTCAGTGGGTTAAAGCCTCTGCCTTCAGCTCAGGTCATGATCTCAGGGTCCTGGGATCGAGCCCTGCATTGGGCTCTCTGCTCAGCAGGGAGCCTGCTTCCTCCTCCCTCCCTTTCTCTCTCTGCCTGCCTCTCTGCCTACTTGTGATCTCTGTCTGTCAAATAAATAAATAAAATCTTAAAAAAAAAAAATTTAGTCTGGAAAGCAGGGAGGGGTCGTCCCCTCTGTAAGTGCGGGGCCCGATCAGTCTGTTTGACGGTTGGTTTGATTCTTGCTGCTTGGTGCGAAATAAAGCTTTGCTTGACCTTCAAGTTGTATCAGTCTCACTCCTTTGACCATGGACCCATTATTGGGGGACTCAACACTAGGATCAAGGCCTGTGTCAGGGTCCCTGCTCAGCCTGAATTCTTCCTCTCCCTACTGCCTGTGTTCCCTCTCACTATCTCCTCTCTCTCTCAAATAAATAAAATCTTTTAAAAAAAAGTCAGCTGCTCCAGCAAGCCACCCAGGTACCCCAGTGCTCTTAGGAACTCTAGTAACAGTTGCATCAGCAGATCTCAAAACTTTAAATTATAAAAATATGAGTGATCTTGCATTTGCCAAGTGTGACTGGCATTACTTCCAATAAAGTTGCTAGAAGTATAAATTTTAATGAGTTTAATAAATATATTGGTGGGGTCCCTGAGCAAAGGAGCGAGACTGATACAAAGCAAAGGTCAAGCAAAGCTTTATTTCATGCCAGCACCGAAAAATCAAACCGATCCGCCAGGGCCGTCTGTTAGGGAGAGAGCGACAACGCCCAGCTTCACAGACTAGCTTTTATAGAGCAAAGGCCAGTGGTTGAGCCTGGCTAATGAAATTATCTCTACCTGGCCGGACTCGTCCTCGCATTCTGGGCTCTGTTATCTCCACCTGACCTGGCCCGTCCTTGTATTTGGGCTCTAATATCAGGGATTGGCCGACCATATTTTACTGACTTCCCAGACTTGCTCTTAAGGAAGTTCCCCTGGGGGTGGGGGGTGGGCAGGGTCAGTTTAAGTTTTACTGCATAAACAACAAAATGGCTGTTTAACCAAGATGGAGTCACTCTGGCTAAGGAGGCCCCTACAATATTTGCATTAAAATGAGTGAGAAAAGCCTAATGAACAATCAAAATAGCACATTAATCAAATATTATGTATTGCATTAATAAAATTATGACATCAAAAAAATTATTTAGAAATTTCCATGTGTAGTTACTTAGTTATCACTATTTTCCCAGTCACTTTTCATAAGCAATATAAGCACTTTTTTTTAAAGGAAAAAGTTTTATGTTTTAGTTCCTTTAATGCCACATTTCCCTAGCTCTTAGCACAAGGGATTCCACAGTTTCATTTTGCGCTGGGCCCTGCCAGTTACGTAGCCAGCCCGGAGGTAGAATTAGACCAAAGAATTGGACCTTTCACAATTTAATTTTCCACATCCCAGAACTAAGGGAGTAACTTTTTTTTTTTTTTTTAAGAGATGGAGCCAAAAAGCCTTCATAGTGTCTCTAAAGTTACATCAGAAGAATGGACTAAAACACCCACTCTGCTTATTCATAATTCCATTTTTAGTGGCCTTACTCATACCTCTGGTTAAAAAAAAAAACACAAACTAGGAGCAGCTGGGTGGCTCAGTCAGTTAAGCATCCAACTCCGGATTACAGCTCAGGTAGTGATCTGAGGGTCCTGAGATTGAGCCCTGCCTTGGGCTCTGCACTCGGTAGGGAGTCTCTCCCTCTGCCCCTTTCCCTGCTCTCTCTCCCTCTCTAAAATAAATAAACAAATCTTTAAAACAAAAAACTACAAACTAATATTCAAAATATGAAAAATAATCCAAGACAATTATGCTTTGGCTTCCAAAGATATTATCACATTTAACTATTTAATTCAACAAAGTATTTACTCAATGTCACTCTCAAAAATGTGTGAAATAAAAGGTAAAGTTAAAAATTAGTTAGGAGGGGGCTCCTGGGTGGCTCAGTGGTGGCTAGTCAGGGAAGCAGGCTCCCCTCTGAGCAAAGAGCCTGATGCGGGGCTCAATCCCAGGACCCTGAGGTCATGACCTGAGCTGAAGGCAGAGGCTTAACCCACTGAGCCACCCAGGCACCCCCAAAAATAAAATCTTAAAAAAAGAAAATTTGGAGGCATTCTTGGATGGCTCAATTGGTAGGGCATGTGACTCTTGATCTTGGGATTGTGAGTTCCAGTCCCACATTGGGTCTAGAACTTACTAAAAAATAGATACTTAGGATGTAGAGGTCAAGATTTAGGATGGTATATGAGATAGTTAGATAAGAGAAACCACAGGAGTTTCTACTTTAATTTTAACTTTTTTTTTTTAAAGACTATTTATTATTTGACAGAGAGAGACAGTGAGAGAGGGAACACAAGCAGGGGGAGTGGGAGAAGGAGCAGCAGGCTTCCTGCTGAGCAGGATGCCGGAAGCAGAGCTCCACCCCAGGACCCTGGGATCATGACCGGAACTGAAGGCAAAAGCTTAACAACTGAGCCACCCAGGGCTCAGTAGGAGAGGGAAAGGCAGGCTTCCCACCAAGCAGGAACACTGATATGGGACTCCATCCCAGGACCCTGAGCTCATGACCTGAGCTGAAGGCAGACGTCCAGTGACTGAGCCACCCACATGCCCCAAGCTCTTGATTTCAGCTGAGGTCATGAGCTCAGGATCCTGGGATGGAGCCCCATGGAGCTCTCTGCTCACGAGGAGCCGGCTTATCGCTCCCTTTCCTTCCGCCACTCCCCCCCCACACCTCCCCCACTCTCTCTCAAATAAATCTTTAAATTAAGCACTGTGATTTCTAGGATCCAACCTAAAAAAGGAAAGAGAGTAATTATAAACACTTCTTTGAAGGTATGGTAGATAATTAGTTTCAAATTTGTAGTAGCAAAAATTGGCACTGAATAATTATTCCTTGGATCTCCTATTACTTAGTTCATTTACTGGTACTTGACAGTTAAGAAGGGGCACCTGGATGGCTCAGTAGTTAAGCGTCTGCCTTTGGCTCAGGTCATGATCCCAGATTACTCGGATAGAGCCCTGCATCGGGCTCCATGCTCGGAGGGAAGCCTGCTTCTCCTTCTCCCACTCCCCCTGCTTGTGTTCCCTCTCTCGCTATGTTGCTCTCCGTCAAATAAATAAATAAAATCTTTGGGGGAGGGTGCCTGGGTGGCTCAGTGGGTTAAGCCCCTGCCTTCGGCTCAGGTCATGATCTCAGGGTCCTGGGATCGAGTCCCTCATCGGGCTCTCTGCTCGGCAGGGAGCCTGCTTCCCTTCCTCTCTCTCTCTGCCTGACTCTCTGTCTACTTGTGATCTCTCTTTGTCAAATAAATAAATCTTTAAAAAAAAAAAATCTTTGGCGGGGGGGGAAGAGGGAGAGATGTTTAATTAACTGAGCCACCGAGGTGCCCCTGCAGAGCTTAATTTAAAGTTCTATCATTGAGGGGCGCCTGGGTGGCTCAGTGGGTTAGGTTAAAGCCTCTGCCTTCAGCTCAGGTCATGATCCAGGTCCTGGGATCGAGCCCCACATCAGGCTCTCTACTCAGCAGGCAGCCTGCTTCTCCCTCTCTCTCTGCCTGCTTCTCTGCCTACTTGTGATCTCTGTGTGTCAAATTAATAAATAAAATCTTTAAAAAAAAAAAAAAGTTCTATCATTGAGGGGCACCTGGCTGGCTCAGTGGGTTGAAGCCTCTGTCTTTGGCTCAGGTTATGATCTCAGAGTCCTGGAATCGAGCCCCCAGTGGGGCTGTCTGCTCAGCAGGGAGTCTGCTTCCTCCTCTCTATCTGCTTACTTCTCTGCCTGCTTGTGATCTCTGGCTGTCAAATAAATAAAATCTTTAAAAAAATAAATAAATAAATTTCTATCATGGTCATCCCATTAATTTGATACAATTACTGCTCTCTTTCTGCTTTTTTATGTTTCCATTTTTGTTTTAATGGTGTTAATCTGTATATGACATGAAGCTTGGATGTATATAGAGGGACTAATTTCTTCATCACTTCCTGACCACAGTGGTTGGACAAGGTGAGTCAACCTGAGCCAACCAAATGTTCTCTACTGTGAGTATGAATCCGGTGAGATTTTAAAGAGTTTGAAGAGCAGAACAAGGATGTGGCATTGTTCGATATGGTTGTTTACAAAAACAACGTGGGGGTGGCTTGGTTGACTAAACGCCTGCCTACGTCTCAGGTCATGATCCCAGGGTCCTCGGATGAAACCTGCTTCTCCCGCTCCCTTTGCCCTTCCCCCGACTCATGCTCTCTGCATCTCAAATAAATGAAATCTTTAAAATTTTTTTTTAAAAACCACTTAGAAAAAAGAAAAAGGCACAAAAGAGCTAACAAAAGGACACACTAATCTCTGATGTTGTTTGTCTTTCCATTTCGGAAAGATTATCATCATGTCTAGTCACCAGATAGGCCGCCATAAACTGACGAGCTAGATTTTGCCGTCTAAACATAAACTGAGAACAATACTCTGAAAATATTCAACGACGGAATCAATAACTTGTTATTAGCATTAACAACTAGCAAAAAAAATGCTATTATTATGACCAAAATAAGGATAGTCATTGGGAGATTTTCTTTCCGATGCCTGAACACTCTTCCATTTGAAAAAGAACAGCTCATTTGTTACTACTTATATTTTTCCCCCTAAATCAAAAGTTGATTCATAGCAGTAAGGAACACTGTATTTACCTAAATGAAATGCACAAGAGAACTAATTTTCTGAAGATGTCTTCTTTATTTTTTGCATTTGAATGATTTGAGATCTGGAGACTTGCTGACCCTGGAGAAATTGCCCTTCCCAGGGCTAGCCAATCCCCAGAGATAGTAAGTCTACAGTCTGCCCCTCAAGCTAACCTTTCAAAGTGCAAAGCAACCAATCCAGGGCCCTCATCCCCAACTCCCTCCCCTAACAGCTCCCACACTCTGGGCTATGATCCACGCACCCTAATTACCCCAGGGCCAGCTACCACACAATGAAGGACAGCTCCTGTGTACCAGCACCCACTGAAATTCTTTAAACTAACAAATCCTACACCTGCTTACCCTGCCCAGCCTGTTTCTTCCCGTAGAAACCACAATAAGGGCTTTTGATCACATTTTCCCCCTACTCTGTCTGCCTCCTGACTGACACAGGTGCTTCCTGGTTCCCCCACCCCTGGTGGCATAGCATGCCCCTTCCTCTTAGAGGGATCTATGAGTGTAACAAACTATTTTCTATGGCGTTCATCTCCTAATCTATTGGCCTAGCCATACCTACATAATATTAAAACCTATATTCTACAGGCACCTTCATGGCTCAATAGGTCTGCCTTTAGCTCAGGTCCTGATCCCAGAGTGCAGGGATCAGGATGGAGCTCTGCGTGCTCAGGGGGGAGTCTGTCACTTCCTTTCCGGTCCACCTGCTCATGCTCTCTCTCGCTCTCTCACTCTTTCTCTTTTTCTCAAATAAATAAAATCTTTTAATAAACTAAAACCTATATTCTAAAACATTTCTGAAAATGTCCACTGTGGTTTCTCATTACTTAATAGGATATTGGAGTTGCAGGCACTATAAATAAGTAATCGAGTTCAATCTAGTTCACCTATTCATTCTATTCCAAGGCAAACAAGGGCACTGGTTAAGTTTAATAATATGATACAAGGGGGCCTGTGGTTGTTCATCTGTCATGGCATGCTTTCCTGCTAAATCCAGATGTGGCCCCAGGACCTCCTGACTGGAACACTCCAGACAGTTTCTATCAGAGAGATCTGTCTTAAAGAGATGAACCTATTTACCTATTTACCACCTATGGACCAGTCCTGCTAGAAGGAAGGCCCAAAGGAGACACAGGACTTCTTTCTACTACTTTAGTCCCCTTTGTGGTATGTCTACATCTCCTTCCTCCTCCTTCATAAAGCAGGGTATGTGGTGGGGAAAAGAAAGTTAATGAAGAAAAATAGATTTTTACTGTTATTTCTTTAGGGTCCATGGTACATGAAGCTTAGTATTTCAGTATCTAAGTATATAATTACAGATTGTTAAAAAAAAAAACGCAACATTCAACTGAGTTTTTAAATTTTTTCAATTTTATTGAAATATAATTGACATATCCAAATTTTTTCTTCTTTTAAGTAAACTGTATGTCCAACATGGGGCTCAAACTCATGACTCCAAGATCAAGAGTGGCATGCTCTACCAACTGAGCCAGCCAGGTGCCCCAACTGAATGATTCATGAATCAAGCAGCATCCAATTTGTAGAGAGAAAGGAGCTCCAAAGAGCTGTATGGAATGAAAGACTTTCATAGGCAGGAGGGAGTAGGGAAAAGGAAGTTATCCTAGGCAAAGAAGCAGATTGGTTAATGCAAGATTACCTTTCTTTAGGGGGTGGCAGGGGTCTGTCAGGGAGATTATGTAACTAGTGCTAATCAGGCGATTCCTGAGTGACTGATTTAAGATTCCATTTCTGGGAGAGCTGAAACTGTAAGTCAAGGTTTGGTGACATGGGGCTTAGCATAAATGATGTCATTTGGGGTCTGTTGTCTTGTCTTTAACAATATAATGTGCATGTACTACATTTAAAGTTAGAAAAAAATTAAAAACAAATAAAATAAATCTGTTTATTACATGACATGAAGACTTGATAAGCTATTAAAGAATGCAGTCATGGGGTGTCTGGGTGCCTCTGCCTTCGGCTCAGGTCATGATCCCAGGGTTCTGGGATCGAGCCCCGCATTAGGCTCCCTGCTCGGCGGGAAGCCTGCTTCTCCCTTTTCCACTTCCCCTGGTTGTGTTTCCTCCCTCACTGTGTCTCTCTCTGTCAAATGAATAAATAAAATTAAAAAAAAAAAAAAAAAGAATTCAGCCATAACACAATACACACAAATTTTTCACAGTACAGTTCTGTGAATGTATTTTCTCTTCCTTATGGTTTTCTTGATAACATTTTCTTTCCTTTCTCACTTTAAGAATACAGTATATAATACATCTAGCATATAAAATCTGTGTTAACTGTTTTTTATTGGAAGGCCTCTGGTCAACAGTAAGCTCTTAGTAGTTAAGTTTTGGGGGAGTCAAAACGTGGATTTTCTACTGCATGTAGGGTTGGCTCCCCAACCCGCATATTATTGAAGGATCAACTGTATTCGTGGAGATTCATCTACTATGTGCTAGGCCCCTTACCATACTGGGATAAAACTGTGAGTCACAAAAGATGCTTCTCCTTAGGGTACTTATAGTCTAGTGGGTGAGAATAATAAAAGGATTATACAAATACATGTAAAATGCAACCTCAAAAAATGCTTAGAAGAAAAGAATGTAATTGGGAAGATTAGGGAAGTCAAGAAAGGTTTTCTTAGGTGATTGAGGTATCTGTGTTTCCCCATTATATTAGCTAGATTCAAATGATATAGAAAGGAGTAGCTTGTGACTCTACCACTGGGTGCCTCATTGTGCACATTCAGTGTTAAAACAGAGGGGTTGTTGTTGTTGTTGTTGTTTTAAGATTACTTATTTATTTATTTGACAGACAGATCACAAGTAGGCAGCGAGGCAGGCAGAGGTGGTGGTCGGGGGAGCGGGGGGAGGCAGGCTCCCTACTGAGCAGAGAGCCCGATGCGGGCTCGATCCCAGGATCCCGGGATCATGACCTTAGCCGAAGGCAGAGGCTTTAACCCACTAAGCCACCCAGGCGCTCCTAAAACAGAGTTTTTAAAAAAGATTTCATTTATTTATTTGAGAGAGAGCAGAGCTAGAGAGAGGCATGAGTGGGGCAGGGGCAGAGGAAGAGATTGAAGAAGACTCCCCACTGAGCAAGGAGCCCAACTCAGGGCTCAATCCCAAGATCCTGAGATCATGACCTGAGCCAAAGTCACTCAACTGACTGAGCCCCCCTGGAACCCTTAAAATAGAATTTAACCTCTTCATTCTGTGCTAATTCTTTGTTAACATACTTTCTTAATCTTTATCTTGGGGAACCAGCACCATTCCTTTCCATATCCTTCATCCCTGTTCCCCACTTGTTCCAGCATTCTATTCTGCACTCAGTTCTCTCTACAGACACCACCATCACACACACACACACACACACTCCTTCTCCTCTCCCCGCCACAGTTCCTTTTCCTGTTCCCGAATTAATAAGGGGAAAATATTCAGTAGTGAATGACCACTACCATTTGCATTTTTATCACCATTTGCATTTTCAGAGCATATGTAATACTAACATTTGGAAAGTGTAAAAATGTGAAATGGTGAACTAGAGACTGCAGATGAGAGCAGGCTGAACATTAAGGAACCTTCTAAGAACTTCTATTTTATAGATGGTTGTCCTTGGTAGATGGTATTTGGTTTATACCAAATGGGAGACATGGGTTTTGGACCGAATGATATCATATTGTTTAAGAATACCTATGAGATTCATAACAGATATTTAAAACAGAATTTCTAGAAAGTTCTTTTCCATGAGAAATCATTCCTAAAACAGAACTCAAGGCAAACATAACTGCGATCACTTCAGATACAAATACAGATCAGATTACATCATTGCTAAATTACAATGTAAAGAGACTGGGCTTCTAGGGTCTCTAAATAAAGTCTGGCCGGCAACTTGATTAAACACACACATGTATATACACACAAACAGGCACATGGTTTGTTACTAATCTTCCTCCAAGAGTTAAGAAAATACATACCCTAAGATGTCATACAGTAAGAACTTTACAGTAGTTTATACCATATTAGGAAAAAAGTTTATGCTATGATTAACTAGCATGTTTTTCCTTTTCATTTGGTAACCATTATATTGGTTTAGGAAAACATGAAACTATTTAAGTCAATTGTAAGTTATTTGATTTCCCTATTGTAGCTACGCAACTATAATTCTTTTCAGTTGTGATTAGAAGTAACCTAATTTATACTATAATAATTCCCTCAAGGAATAGTTGTTATTAGTAAACAAACAAAAAAAATCAAAACATCTCACTTTTTTATTTGTTAACACAATATAGTATTATAATT
Organism: Mustela erminea; assembly: GCF_009829155.1. Taxonomy (NCBI): domain Eukaryota; kingdom Metazoa; phylum Chordata; class Mammalia; order Carnivora; family Mustelidae; genus Mustela; species Mustela erminea. The sequence continues at coordinate 103,157,258 of NC_045617.1, read as the reverse complement.
TAATGGCAGGACATTTTTAACGCTTTTATTAGAGGCATTACTATATTTTGACATGAAGGAAGTTTGAGGTACTTTCGTTTATAGATACTAGAAGAAAGAAATCATTATTTATTGAGCATTTATGAGGTGCCAGACTGTGCTCAGGACATTAACATGTCAGACCTCATTTAATTAGCATGAACACTGTACCAAACCAAATGAAGAACCAGTTATTGTCAATACTATTATTACTTTTTAAATTTTATTATTTTTTTAAGATTTTATTTATTTGACCGCTACACAGCAAGAGAGGGAGAACACAAGCAGGGGGAGTGGGAGGGGGAGAAGCAGGCTTCCCACCGAGCAGGGAGCCCAATACAGTGCTCGATCCCAGAACTCTGGGATCATGACCTGAGCTGAAGGCAGCCGATTAACGACTGAGCCATCCGGGCGCCCCACTATTACTACTTTTTTAAAAAATATTTTATTTATTTATGAGAGTGAGAGAGAGCAGGGGTGAGGAGCAGAGGGAGAGGGACAAGCAGACTCCACACTGAACACTGAGCCCCACTAGAAACTCAATCTCAGGATCCCGAGATCATGACCTGAGCTAAAATCAAGAGTTTAACGCTCAGCTGACGAAGACACCCAGGCACCTGTTATTATTATTGTGTGTGGAGTCTTATCCCTCCCCACTAAGCCCTGATGCGGGGCTCGATCCCAGGACCCTCGGATCATGACCTGAGCCAAAGGCAGAGGCTTTAACCCACTGAGCCACCCAGGCGCCCCTACCTGAGTGCTTCTTATAAATACTTTCAAACAATCCTCCTGCTTTACCTTTCTTTTTCAGAAATTCCTGTTTTTTTAAAGTTTAGGCCTTGTTATTATTATTTAGATCAGGAGATAACTGCCATTGAACCGATAGTTTGTTATTCACCATTTCCAGAATGAAGACTGCCACACCACAGAGAGCCACAGGGGAAGCACAAGGGTTGGGCAGATGACAGAGGGAGCCAGGGAGAAACAGCCTTTACAGCAATTTCATGGGAAGACTGGGAGTGGCTGGGTGAGCAGGCAAAGGATTGGCTAGTTTAAATAATCTCAGCGGGCTCTGGAGCATAGGAGCTGTTCTCAAGTGTCCGTACCTGGCCTGGGATGATTGGGGCAGTAGAATGTTGACCCAGAATGTAAGAACCCCTTGGAAGTGGTGGGGAGAGGGAGGGGCTGTCTTCCCACTATCAGTAAAGCCTCAGATGTCAAACATCAGTTTGAAAAGTTATGCTTCATACACTTGGCAGTGCCAATTTCTGAGCCTCTGGGAGGTCTGTGAGGCAATATGGCTCCCTTCCGGGTTCTTCCTCTTCCTGTAGATGGTTTTGCTTTTCTGGACATAATATGATTGTGACAAGTGAGGACTTATCCCAATCCATCCACTCTTCAGCTTCCAGAACTTTTTGTTGTTGTTCTCTCCCTGTTCTCTTTGAAGATGCCTGTTTAAACACCCTGTAAGTTCATTTTAATGGAATTTGGAGAAGTAGGGGAGTTGAATGCTTGCATTCAATCCACCATCTTCAACAGATAATCACAAAGTAAGTACGAATACTTTTTCCTCTCACTTTGAAAGAAGGGAATTCTTAACCACTAGACTCCACCCCACCCCACACCTGCCCAAAAGAGGATATATACAAGGCCATATTACTATCTTAAAATATTTGAAGGGCTACTGCATAGAAGAAAGAATAAACTTACCTTGAGCTCCTCCAGAGTCCATAACGAAGAACAATGAATAGACGTTTTGGAAAGGTATTTTAGCTCAATAGAAGAAAAAATATTAGAGCAGTTTAAAAATGTAATCTGTTGCCTCATGAAATGAAGATCTTTCCATCATGAGACACGTGTATTCACTCACAAGCCTCTATCAAGTGCCCATTACAACCAACACAGTTCCCCCTGATCTCAAGCTGCTCATGGTCTAATGGAAGGACTATAATGTCTGAACCTAAAGATTCCTGAAATCCCAGGTCTTCCTGTTACACTTACCATAGAATTTCTATTTCTCTTTTGGAGCACTTACAATTCCTTGCTTAATGTCTGTCTTCTCTTTGGTCTCTGAGCTCCAATAAGGGCAAGAACTGTGTCTTTATTGATCATTACTTTGCCACTTAGATTTAGGATGGTGCCTGATACATTACAGGTGCTCTGAAGCAGACGAAAATTTAAATAACAGATTAAGGAGTGGTATGATGTAAATATAATCATGTCACTAGAGGAGAATTCTAGAAGTAGAATTAAGTGAGGACACTTAATTTAGCCTGGGATGATAAGGGAGGACTTCCTGGGGGGTGATGTCACTGAAATGAACTCTTAAAGAACATTAAAGAGATAGTAAAGTGGGGTGCTGGGTGACTCAGTTGGTTAAGCATTTGCCTTTGGCTGGGGTCTGTGAACTATAACCTATTCTCTATAGCAGATTAACAAGGAGCACATTGAGGGATATAGAGTGAAGACCAGAGAGCAAGATCAAGGCAAGGTCATACTAAAGAGTCTGACAGAATGGCAATGAATATTATGCAAGCCTCTGAAGCAGAAGATTTTATAATTTAATTTAGAAAGATCATTCTGGCAGCAATGTGCAGGACGCTTGAGAGGTGGAGGTAGAGGCAAGGAGACCAGTTGGAAATGTGGAAGGTAGAACAAAACGAGAACGTGAACACAACTCTGCCAAATTCTTTGCCACTTTATAACAAAGATGGCCTTTCCTCTGGTTTCCAATAACAGCTTCCTCACTCCTGTCTGAGACCTCACCAGAACGGCCTTCACCATCCATATTTCTTTCCGGATTACCTGGGTATTCTGTACTTGGATGGAAGCCTCTTCTCCAGCTCTCCTCATTCCTTTGAGTTCTCACCAGAATCACCCTCATGGTCCATTCCCCGCAACACGGGGTTTTCTCTCATGCACCTCACAAAACTTTCTCTGCCCATTACCCAATTCCAAAGCCACTTTCACATTTTTATGTATCTGTTACAGCAGCACCCCACTTCTCAGTACCCATGTTCTGTCTTAGTTCTTTGGGGCTGCTCTGTGAAAACACTGTAGAATCCAGAGGATGAATGGCTTATAAACAACAGGTATTTAATTCTCACAGTTCCGGGGGCTGGGAAGTTCAAAATCAAGGCACCAGTAGGTTTGGTGTCCAGTGAGAACCTGCTTCCTGGGTCACGGACAGGCACCTTCTGCTATGTCCTCACATGGCAGAAAGGGCAAGTGAGCACTTTGGAGTCCCCTTTATAAGGGAACAGATCTCATTCATGAGGGCTCTGCTCTCATGACCCAGTCACCTATCAAAGGCCCTACCTCCTAACACATCACACAGGAGATGAGGATTTCAATGTATGAATGCGAGGGTGGAGAGAAGCGGACACAATCAGTCATAGTCCACCATCTATTAGTCAAAAATAGAATCCACCATATCTCTTGCCGTGCTATCTGTTCCCTATTATTCATGGAATTATTCTTCACTACAAACACACAGACTTCTCCAGTGTTATTTCCTGACTCTCATCATTAGCAGACACTCACTGCTCATGCCTTCACCTCCTAGCACATTACGATCTGGTTCAGGGCGACGGTTTAGCTCACTTCCTTACACGCGAACCACTGGCACTAACTCAGCTCGTGTCAATAGATGGGCTCTGCATGTCGCTACAGTTTCAAGTTTGATATTTTTTATCACCTAGGCACTCAAAATATAGTTCTGATCAAAGAAAATAGTTTCAAGGTCTAAGCATGACTGGTTTAAAAAAACTGATGTTGGGACGCCTGGGTGGCTCAGTGGGTTAAAGCCTCTGCCTTCAGCTCAGGTCATGATCCCAGGGTTCTGGGATCGAGTCCCGCATTGGGCTCTCTGCTCAGCAGGAAGCCTGCTTCCTCCTCTGCCTGCTTCTCTGCCTACTTGTGACCTCTGTCTGTCAAATAAATAGATAGAATCTTAAAAGAAAAAAAAACAACCGATGTTATTATTTACAGTGTTTGGTATGCAGAAGGCAGCCAACAACTATATGCTACATGAAAGGACAATTCAGGTCAGGAAATCAAAACAAAAGTCCCAAGATGGCAAACCGTGGGTATGTTCTAGAAATGGTAACGGTCAAAATACCGGATACATGAAAGCCCACAGGAAGAAGGTGAGCTAGAGTGAAATGCTGGGGAGTCCTGAATGCTCAGATGAGACTTTACAATTAGCACCTGAGCATTCACAGAACCATTAAGATTTGATTATAATCAGATATCTGCTCAGAAAAGATAAATTCCATTTCAGGTGGGTGTTTTCAAATGTCATTGAAATGACCAGTAGAATATAAATATAGCAAAAATTCTGTTTCAGAGATGGAAAAGGGAAGGTGTAGGCCAGAGCAAATTTCTACAAGACAAAGTGCAGTCAAGACCAGAGTGGTGGTGGGCTGGTGGGGCGGGGGGAGGGTGAGTAATTAGCAGCCTGAAATTCAATAAATGAAAACGGAAAAGCCTGCTTGGGAAATAAGGAATGGGGTCCATGACAGAACCCAACCCTCCACACGGCGGTAGCAGGGCCCCAGGTCTGTCTGCCAGAGGAGCAGCTCATTCAGCTTGCCCCTGGGAAGAGGAGCACATAGGAGACTGAAGCAGTAAAGCTCTAAAAGGACTGGTGCCTGTTGCCAGGGTGACTGTGGGAAGGTGGGGGTGGGGGTGGGGCAGTACCAAGGAACAGATCGTGAGAAGCAACCGACTGTCACCATCAGTGAAATTCTCTGACAGCTTCCTCCCTACTTCAACAAACTGTTTATACTTGAAATCTTGCAAAATCTCCAAAGAAAATACGATCTTTTGCCCCTTTTTTAAGACCAAAAGATTTGCCCAAGGATCCAGATAATCTCCAACACAACTTACTTGAAATCCCAATACTGGACCAATATAGATACTCTATTAGGATGAACCACTAGAGAAGTTAACAAATTTCAGTTGTTTGGCAAATACACACACACACACACACACACACCCCTGAGTAAATCAAGTGACACAATGATGTTCCTAAACAGGAAGACTCAGTATGACAAAGAGGACAATTCACTCCAAAGTAATCTATATTTATGCAACCCCAACCAAAATCCTAAAGGTTTTGTGTGAAGCACTCCATCAGATTTTCCTCTACTCTCTGAAGCCCCGCACTCCTTCCTCAGGAAAGGAATTAGGAGCAAGCCCTACATGGCCTCCTTTGATCTGGTTCCATATATACCATGTGGGAGAAATTCCTTGAAGTTTGTGCCATGTGGACGGTATCTTCATATCCCAGTATTAATGCAAGTTGTTTTAATTATCAATTGATATGTAATACAGAACTCCAAAATTCAGTAACTTAAAGCAATAATCATTTTTGCAACTTGGGCAGGGCTCAGTGAGGCAGCTTATCTCTGCTTCATATGCCCTAGTGAAGTTGGTTTGAATGAGGGGATTTCCAAGATGGCTCCAGGCTGGCGCTGGCTGACACGTGGGAGCTCAGCGGGACTGCTAGCTGGGACCCTATCTTTTGCTACAGGGGCCTTTCTACTTGAGTCAACTTTCTTCAGAGAATGGCCACTAGGTTTCAGAAGGAGGAAACAGAGGCTTATTAATGCCTGGGTTCCGAGATCCCAGAATGTTACTTCTCTGCAATTAGCTATAGCAGTTATAGGCCCACATCAGATTCAAGAGGAGTCATAAGCTCTCCCTCCTGATGGAAGTAGCTGCATGCAGGTACGGGGAAAGGCAGAACTATCTCGGGGCCATCTTTGGAGACTATCTACTACACAGGTTGTTCCTTGATTTTATATTCCATTGGCCATTTGGTCAGTTTCCATAAAGGATATCCAAATATTAGTGCTTAAGCCATCACCCATCTTAGAAGTAGTCCTGAATAATAATTAATTTAAATATAACACATCAGGGGCACCTGGGTGGCTCAGTGGGTTAAAGCCTCTGCCTTCGGCTCGGGTCATGATCCCAGGGTCCTGGGATCCAGTCCCGCATCGGGCTGTCTGCTCTGCAGAGAGCCTGCTTCCTCCTCTCTCTCTCTCTGCCTGCCTCTCTGCCTACTTGTGATCTCTGTCAAATAAATAAATAAAATCTTTAAAAAAAAAAATTAAATAAATAAATAAATAAATAAATATAACCCATCATTAAAACAGCATTTCCCAGAAAAGATTATTTTTCCAATACTCTTCATTATCTAATAATAAAAACATTGTATTTACTTTTTTATTGAAGCACAATGTATAGTGAAATATACAGATCTTAAGTGTATAATTCAATGTTTTTTAACATACCCAGATAGTGGTGTATGCACACATACATATGCAAATGCTTAGCTGTCTACCACATACTCATATCAAGATCTTATCTGCCTTACCCAAGAATATTCTCTGTGCCTTTTTCTTGTCAATGCATTTTCCCAGAGGCAACCACTGTTCTGATTGTTTTAGATTTGCCTACTCTAGAACTCCATATAAATGAAATTATATAGTACATACTCTTTTGTGTTAGACTTCTTTCATTCAGAATTAAGTTTGGGGGACTCCTGCTTTATATATTAATATGTTCCTTTTGGGGCGCCTGGGTGGCTCAGGGGGTTAAGACTCTGCCTTTGACTTGGGTCGTGGTCTCAGGGGCCTGGGATCGAGCCCCACGTCGGGCTCTCTGCTCAGCAGGGAGCCTGCTTCACCCCCCCGCCCCCCGCCGCTTGCCTCTCTGCCTACTTGTGATCTGTCAAATAAATAAATCTTTAAAAAATTTTTTAAAAAATCTGTTCCCTTTTAGTGTTTTGTTTTATGAATATACTATAATTTGCGTAAATATTCATGTGTTGGTAGATATTTGGGGTGTTTCCAGTTTGGGGCTATTTTTATTTTTTTAAAGATTTTTTTTTTTTTTAAAGATTTTATTTATTTATTTGACAGAGAAATCACAAGTAGGCAGAGAGGCAGTCAGAGAGAGAGAGAGGAGGAAGCAGGCTCCCTGCTGAGCAGAGAGCCCGATACGGGACTCGATCCCAGGACCCCGAGATCATGACCCGAGCCGAAGGCAGCGGCTTAACCACTGAGCCACCCAGGCGCCCTTTTTAAAGATTTTTATTTACTTATTTGTGGGATGGTGAGAGCATGGGGCGGGGTGGGGGGAGGAGCCAGGAAGAGGGGCAGAGAGAAGCAGACTCCCTGCTGAGCAGGGAGCCCATCTGAGCCCAAGGTAGAGGCTTAACTGATTGAGCCACCCAGACACAGTTTGGGGCAATTTCAAAGCTGCTATGAACATTCTTATACAATTATTTTCATACACATAAGACTTTATTTCTCTTTGGTAAATACCCAGAAATTTCATTTCTGGGTATTTACCAAAGAGAATTAGAAATTTCTGCTTCTCCCTTTCCCACTCCCCCAAATGAAATTTCTGGGTGAAACAGATGATGCTTTTTTAATTTTACTAGAAATTGCCAAGGTTTCCAAAGTGACTGAACGAGAGTTCCAGTTACTCCACATCTATACAAATATTTTACTTTGTTAGTCTTTAAACTATATGTCACAGCTATAAGTCCTTTGTGAGATAGGATTATACAGATACATTCTCCCAATATATGGCTTATCCATTAATTTTCTTCTTTTTTTTTCTTTTTTTAAAAGATTTTATTTATTTATTTGACAGAGAGAAATCACAAGTAGATGGAGAGGCAGGCAGAGAGAGAGAGAGGGAACAGGCTCCCTGCTGAGCAGAGAGCCTGATGTGGGACTCGATCCCAGGACCCTGAGATCATGACCTGAGCCGACGGCAGCGGCCTAACCCACTTAGCCCCCAGGCGCCCCTATCCATTAATTTTCTTAACCAGTCTTTTGTTGAGAGGAAGTTTTAATTTTTATTATGTACAACTTATTAATTTTGCTTTTACAATTAACACTTTCTGGGTCCTAAGATATACTTGCTTAACCTTAGGTCGTTAAGATATTTCCAATTTTCTTCTAGAAGCTTTAGTTTTAGCTTTTATTGATTAGGTTAATAATCTACCACAAATTATTTTTTGAGGATAATATGAGTTAAGGCCTGAGATTCAAAATATCTAGTTATTCCAGCACATTGTGCTTTTCCCCATGGAACTGTTATGAAGTCTTCGTTAAAAATCACTTGACCTGGGGCCCTGGGTGGCTCAGTTAGATAAGTGTCTGCCTTTGGCTCAGGTCACGATCCCAGAGTCCTGGGACCTCACCCCTGCATCAGGCTCCCTGCCAGGCAGGAAGTCTGCTTCTCCCTTTCCCACTCCCCCTGCTTGTGTTCCCTCTGTCACTATGTCTCTTTCTGTCAAATAAATAAAATCTTTTTTTTTTTTAAGATTTTATTTATTTGACAGACAGAGATCACAAGTAGGCAGAGGCAGGCAGAGAGAGAGGGGAAGCAGGCTCCCCGCTGAGTGGAGAGCCCAACTTGGGGCTCGATCCCAGGACACTGGGATCATGACCTGAGCCAAAGGCAGAGGCTTTAACCCATTGAGACACCCAGGAGGCCCAATAAATAAAATCTTAAAAAAAAAAAATCACTTGACCATGTTTGCATGGGTGTATTTCTGGATTCTACTCTGTTTCAATGATCTGTGTGTCTTGCTTACTGTACCCATATGGAGTCTAGAATCACAGAGTCTCAGTTCTTCAACTCTGTTCTTTTTCAAAACTGTTCCGGCTATCCTAGGTTCATCACATAGCTTTTAGATAAACTTAAAACTTTTTCAAAAAAAGCCTGCTGGGATTCTGATTAGAATTGCACTGAATCTATAGATCAATTTAGAAAGAGCTGACAACAAAACAATACTGAGTTTTCCAATCATGTACATAATACATCCATTCATTTAAATCTCCTTTCTCGGGCGCCTGGGTGGCTCAGTGGGTTAAAGCCTCTGCCTTCGGCTCAGGTCATGATCCCAGGATGCTGGGATCGAGCCCCACATCCGGCTCTCTGCTCAGCGGGGAGCCTGCTTCCCCTCCTCTCTCTCTGCCTGCTTTTCTGCTTGCTTGTACTCTCTCTCTCTGTCAAATAAATAAATAAAATCTTTAAAAAAAATTTTTTTTTGGAATAAATAAATAAATAAATAAATCTCCTTTCTCTCAGCAATAAGTATCACACATTTAAGTGTTTGTTTATAATCTGCTCTAACTGGTGTAATTTATAAATTTGTATAAAAGCCATACTAGGAAATTTCAAGACTGGTATAACATGTTGTTTTTTTCTTACAGTCTAACAGAAGAGCAAAGTATTCTCATAATTTTGAAAGTAGAAAAATTCGAGTAACATTTTAAAGAGATGAAATATATACACATTTAATAACACAAAGACAGAATGTAAGACTTATAGAGGAGTCACACATACAATAAAAAAAAACCAAGAATAAAGCAAACTCAGCCTTTGATTTCTCTTAAACAATTAAAAAAAAAATAGAAATGTAGGGCGCCTGGGTGGCTCAGTGAGATAAGCCTCTGCATTCGGCTCAGGTCATGATCCCAGAGTCCTGGGATGGAGCCCCAAATCGGGCTCTCTGCTCAGCGGGGAGCCTGCTTCCTCTTCTCTCTCTTCCTGCCTCTCTGCCTACTTGTGATCTCTGTCAAATAAATAAATAAAATCTTTTTAAAAAAAATAGAAATGTATATTTAAGTGAATCTACCACCTAAATATATGAAAAACTGAACTCCAAGAGATATAAGAATTAGGAAAATAAACCTTTTTATGACAATTTTTGCATCCAAATTGGCATTCAGCATAGATAACAATCTTTTTTTTTGAAGATTTTAAAGTAATCTCTGCACTCAATGTGGGGCTCAAATTTACAACCCCGATATTGAGAGTTGCACGCTCCAACAAGTAAGCCAACCTGGCACCCCTACTTTTTTTTACTTAACTTTTTCCTTTATGGAAATTGCTTAACTTACTTCATTAAAATGACTGCAGCATTTAATAATCAAAATAACCAAGCCAAATCCTTCAACTTTGGTCTTTTACTTTGATGAAAAATGGCTGGCCAGGATTCCCTTTACATAGCCTTTTATAATGTACTTGATAGCGGTTAACTTATTTTTTTCTTTATGTATATAACCCCAATCCGAAAGCTTTTCTTCACATTTTTAATTAATTAATTTTTAGGATGAAACTATCAAATATACACTAAAATATGATTGAATCAGTCTTTTAGGATACTTCCCTCCCCATAATTTCAGATGAGAAATTAGACTTTGATTGAAAAATAGTTATTCTTTATTATTTTAATTCTGTCTTTAAAACAATGCATCAAGAAATCAATATTATAATAGAACATTTATAAGCTTAAAATGTTCCTAGCAGTAGTAATTCCTCCATAAAATATAACTGCATATATAAAGCAGTATCAAATTCACTCATATATATTAGACTGTAAAGTATAATGGAAGGTAGCACATCTTTTTATGTCTGGGCTATATAAACATAATAGTTACAAAATGGGAAAGAAAATTGCTTTGTTTCTATTGAATATGTGACTTTGACAAACTTAGCTCTTCATTCTCCTCCTCTTTTGAAAAAAAGGGAGGGAATAATAATACTCACCAATTGTTGTAAAGATTAAATTAATGTTTGCAAGGTACCCTGTATAGTTCCCACCTGATAATAGGTACTAAATTAATGGCAACACATTTCATCTCATGGCACTAATTAAGATAAAATATAGTTGATCCCTGAATACAGGGATTAGGGGCACCGACCCCTGCACAGTGGAAAATACAAGTGTAACTTTTGACTCACCCAAAACTGAACTACAAATAGCCTACGGTTGACTGAAAGCCGTACTGATAACATAAGCTGTCCATTAACAAATATTTTGTACGTTGTATGTATTATATACCATATTATTATAAAGTAAGTCAGAAAAAAGAAAATGTTAAGAAAACCATAAGGAAGAGAAAATACATTTTCAGTACTGTAAAAAATCTGCATATAAGTGGACCTACGTGGTTCAAATTGGCCTTGTTCAAGGGTCAACCGTATACTGCCTTATCTGGGCTACTCTATCAGCTATGTAATTCACTGGGCCGATTGAGAGAGGAAAGGAGGGCTGAGGAACTCTGCAATTCAGAAGTTACTCCACAGCTCTCTGTCTGTATACTAAAAACCAGCCAGCTTGTACAAAAGTACACGAGAGCACAAACAACATCCCATCGTCTTCCACAGTGTTTTCTTTAGTATCCATTATTTATTACAAACTAACAGTAAGGTCATTTAAAAGAATTAAGGGTCTGGGGAGGCAATTTAATGTGAATGTTGGAGGTTTTAGAATTAAATTGAGAAAATATTTAGCATATCACTTGTGACTGATTTTCAGACCTACTTAGTTATGTAAAATGACCAATTATGGTTAGGTTTAAAATACACAAGTGCAAATAAAAATTCAAATGTGTAAAAAAAGATCTCTCTTCAGTTCCTATAAAAAGAAAAAAGGACAAAACTAAATACATACAATTATATTACAAATATCAGGAAACTTCTACCATCAACAGTGATTATCTTTTTCATATAGAAAAGTAACAATCTTTTCCCCACACACATTTAATTAATATGAAACAGAACTACAACATATTACATTATTTTCTTGGGGGGGCTACTAAAGACCACAAAATGATTTATTTACCACAAAAAATGTTTTGTGCAAAAATTAAAGAAACTGTATTTGAACCGAGTAGAACAGGAGAGGAATCATTACCAGGTACCCATTGTTAGGAATGGAGTTATATCCCCCCAACACCTATCCCACTGCCAGCAATGGGAGTGGAGACAACGATGACATAAAAATTAACATTTTATATTACTTTAAAGTAGATAATGCCAGATTATTTCAATATTATGAAGAGCAAATATTCATTCTTGACCATTTAGCAAGGACATGCACCAGGAAATTCTATTATCTTCTCAACATTCACCTGGACAGAGGGATGCGGATGGTACAGATGGAAGACTTAGAAAGAGAGAGACAGAGAAACAGACGGAGGAAAATACATACAACATTATGCATTTAGTACAAATAATGAAAAACGACTTTCATGACACATTTTCTAAGAAAAGTTATTTTTACATGTCTTGAAATCCTATAAAAACCAGATATATCACAAGGGGTTAAAAACAAAGTCACTGATGAATGATAATCACTTATTAGCAGAGTTCATGCAAGTATCTTAGTTGGAAAGCTACTGTCCCAAGTCAAAAAATGTATGCTCTGCCGCATGATGACCTATGAGAATCAGTTCTCAAAAGAAGTTATTTTGTATTCGGTACTGACAGAACTCTTGAGAAGGGGCGATACAAACTGAAGTTTATAGAAATTTTTAAGTGATAATCTTAAAATACCATACAAAAATGTGTAAATGAAAAGATGCTTTCGAGTTGCAGGGCATTATAAAATCCGTAATGCAGATTAAGACAAAAGAACTTCCCTTCTTCATTTAAAAAAATTGTTAGCATAATCTTGTAAGTTCCAAACTGCATTTTCAGTCAGCAGCAAAAGGTGCACCAGCATACTTCACAGGCCCCGGGAATGACCGAGGGGGCACTTGACCTTCAGAAGGGCACGGCCAGCACAAGCTCCCCACTGCTCATGGGTGCACACAGGAAAAAGTTTGCAACATGTCTCACCTGGGAGATACTCTAAGCATTCAAACATTTATACTCCTCTTTTATGTACCCTGTCAGAGAGGAAAACTGCTTTTTAAAGATATAAACAATATAAATTCTGATAGTAAAGCACTGTAAAAATTAGGTATGATATTTTTGGCACAAAGCACTTTTAAAATCTGAGCTCATTTTGCAAAATATATGTCTGGAATTTCTTATTTGAAAATAAAAGCTTTCAACATACACACAATGTGTAAATGATTGCATGAATTAACGAATTAGATTCTAGGTTTCCTTAAATACTGAATATCCCTTCAGTATACTTCAGTACCAGATATCTGCATGCAGACCTCCACATCCCACACCATACAGATATTGCACAAGTAACATTGCCAAAATACAAACTCATGCAGTCTGGCAAGACTTAGGGTTTACCTTTCAATATTATTTTTTTGTATGTATTTGACTTCAATACCCCTTTCCAGAAAAGCTGTATAACCAATTTCGGAAATACAATGCTTGCTATCTTTCCTGGACAAATATTAAAATCTGTACCAATACATTCAGGCATTCCACTTATGTTTTCCAGCACTTAAAATTCAGCAAAACCTGTTTGGGACATTTCTTATAGCATTCCTTCAAAAACAGGAGAAGCTTCGTCTGATGTAAAAGAATTAAAATGAGTCCACAAGGCAGTAATTTTTCCACCAAAGATCTCGCTCCATCTGAAAAGCACTGCAGAACAATATTTTAAGTCTGTCAACTTTCACAGAGCCATTAGGTGCAAAGTCTGCTAAAAAAAAAAAATCTTGTAACATACCATGACAGCTGGATGTGTTTCTTATTGAATTGCACAATATAATTCAACTTTTTTTCCTCCCTAAAGTGTTTTAGGGTATGCTACAGCTGCTAAAAGGATTTCTGTTTTTCTTGGTCCTCTGTTTGTTGGGTCTAAGATTGATGACATCTCCACCATTAAGGGTACCTGAATTCTGACCCGAGTGACTTCCAGTAGATGTATTAAAGACACCTGTATAAATTGAGGGAAAACAGAGTGATACTGATAGAGCTCAGGGTTACCAATTACAGATGGTACATCCAGCATCTTAGTAAATCAGTAATATTTTCCATATTTGTATTTTCAAGCTTTTGTTTTCATTTAATATATTTTTTAAAAATTTCTTACAGTAAACTCTAAACCCCCACCTTTTTAAGTAAACATGGGCTCAAACTCACAACCCTGAGATCAGGAGTTGAATGTTCTACCAACTAAGCCAGCCAGATGCCCCACATTGGATTTATTTTTAATAGCAAATATACATTGCTTGTCAACGTTCAAAGGGTATACAAAAGGGATTAAAGCCTCCCTTTCAAGGGCATCTGGGAGGTTCAGTCATCAAGCATCTGTTTTCAGGTCAGGTCATGATCCTAGGGCCCTGGGATCAAGCCCCACATTGGGCTCCCCACTCAGCAAGAAGCCTGCTTCTCCCTCTCCCACCCCCCTGCTTGTGTTCCCTCTCTCCCTATGTCTCTGTCATATAAATAAAATCTTTTAAAAAATAAAAAATAAAAAGTCTCCCTTTCAAATCACCAGTTTATTTTCCCTAAAGCATGCGTTATCACTTTTCCCACGTATCCCTCCAGAGATATTTTATGCATATTTAAGTAAAAAGGCATAAACATTCCTTTTTCTCCCTTAATTACCAAAATGGTGATTAACTGTACACACTGTTCTGCATCTTTTCACTAACAATCTATTTCTGAAATTTGGAATCAGTAAATATGATAATTTTTTTAAAAAGATTTTATTTATTTATTTGACAGTGATCACAAGTAGGCAGAGAGGCAGGCAGAGAGAGAGGAAGAAGGAGGCTCCCCACCGAGCGGAGAGCCCAATGCGAGGCTTGATTCCAGGACACTGGGATCATGATCTGAGCAGAAGGCAGAGGCTTTAACCCACTGAGCCACCCAGGCGCCCCTACAGTTTCATTTTGAACTGTAATCTCTATAATCTCTAGATTATAAAGTTAAACTATAATCTTTAAACTATAAATCTATAATCTTAAACTATAATAATAAACTATAATCTCTAATTTATAAACTACTTATTATCCATAATACACAAAAGTCTGGCCCAGAGACACAGTCAGCAATACAAAGATGACTAAGACCAATTCCTGCCCACAAGAAGTTTATACTCTAATAAGTGAGGTGAGCTGATATACAAATAAGAAAGGCTAGATACTCTACCTTAAGTGTCATAAAAGAGACCCAAGAGTCCACAGATGGTTCCAAGGAAGGACCAATTATAGCTACTGTATGAGAAAGGACAAACTGATAAGAAAGGTATAATGGGACAGCTGGCAGTGCAATGGACTCAGATCTCTCTCAGAAGAAAAGCAGAGTGGTCATGGCTCTCGCTAGATATACAGTGAGCAAAGAAAGCTTTCTAGACAGTCCTTGAGTAATGAATAGTTCTTTGGCAGGGATGGGAAAAGAGAGAGGTCATTCTCTAAGCAAAAAGTTAGAAAACAGTCCTAGAATGTTTAAGAAAAAGCAAGACCTTTAGCAGAACTGGAAAACGGGGTCCATGTATAATAGTGGGGCATCAGGCCACACAGAATGGACGATACTGTCTTTAGATCTCAGAATGAAGAGAGCTGCATTTTATATTCTCCACAATACGAATCTATCAAAGGGCTTTACTCAGTGAACTGGAAGAGACAATAATGGAGCCCAGAAGAAAAGACCAGACAGCAGCTTATTACAACTGTCCTATTTTATTTCACAGAGCACTTGAGGTGTCTGATGATAAGAACATATGCAATAAAAATGACAAAATAACAACGAAGAAGAAGCCAGAACCAAGGGGGAAGGGGAGTTAAAAGAGGTCAAGAAAATAATGTACATGATTACATGTATGTAGTGGGGGGTTAGGGACAGAATATAGATATGAAGTCTCTAAGAAACTACAGAGAAGCTTTAGAAACAGAAAATATGGATCTCAGCTTCCTGGAAGCCAAAGCAAAGAGTAAGACATGGTGAGACCTTGTCACAGAGAAGACAACATACTTAGGTCTTCAGGAAATGTTAGACTTTGTAGGCATTTATTTATTTAAAGATTTTATTTAGTTTACTTGAGAGAGAGAGAAAGTATGAAAGAGAGTCTGTGAGCAGGGGGGAGGGGCAGAAGGAGAAACAAATGCCCTGCTGAGCAGAGAGCCCAATGCAAGAGTCAATCCCAGGACATCGTGCCCTGAGCCAAAGGCAGACACTTAACCAACTGAGGCACCCAGGTGCCTCCTTGTAGGCATCTAACATTACAAAAACAAAACAAAAACCCGTAAAGTGTATGGAGACAGTACAAGTATTCCTCAGAAGAACAAATGTTGGGGTGCCTGGGTTGCTCAGTGGGTTGGGCCGCTGCCTTCGGCTCAGGTCATGATCTCAGGGTCCTGGGATCGAGTCCCACATCGGGCTCTCTGCTCAGCAGGGAGCCTGCTTCCCTCTCTCTCTCTCTGCCTGACTCTCTGCCTACTTGTGATCTCTGTCTGTCAAATAAATAAATAAAATCTTAAAAAAAAAAAAAAAAGAACAAGTGTTAAGAACTCCTTTATACATAGGACAGATCTTTATATATAAAGTCTTTATTTCTGCTCTTAATACATAAAATGGATTTAGAAAATTAAATGGTTAAAAAAATATTTTAACTCAATATACCTTCTAATATGAGACCTGATACTAAGTTTTAATAATTGCTGATCTAATACTTTCCAATCACATTTCTTAAAGAAATGAACATATTATATATATTTTTTTAAATGTAGGGGTGGAGCACCTGGGTGGCTCAGTGGGTTAAAGCCTTTGCCTTCGGCTCAGGTCATGATCCCAGGGTCCTGAGATGGAGTCCCTCGTTGGGCTCTCTGCTCAGTGGGGAGCCTGCTTCCTCCTCTCTCTTTGCCTGCCTCTCTGCCTACTTGTGATCTCTGTCCGTCAAATAAATAAATAAAATATTTTTAAAAAATAAAATAAAATAAAAAATAAATAAAAATGTAGGGGCATCTGGGTAGCTCATTCAGTTAAGCATCCAATTCTCAACTTCATCTCAGGTCATGATCTCGGGGTCCTGAGATTAAGCCGCACATCTGACTCTGTACTCAGTGTGGAGTCTGAATGTCTCTCTCCCTCTACCCCTCTCTGTACTTGCTCTCTCTAAAATATATAAACCTTTTTTTTTTTTTTAAGATTTTATTTATTTATTTGGCAGAGACAGCGAGAGAGGGAACGCAAGCAGAGGGAGTGGGGGAGGGAGAAGCAGGTTTCCCCGCAGAGCAGGGAGCCGGACACAGGGCTCAATCCCAGGATCCTGGGATCATGACCTAGCTGAAAGCAGCCGCTTAACAACTGAGCCACTCAGGTGCCCCTAAATAAATCTTTTTTAAAATAAATATGGGTGCCTGGGTAGCTGAGTTGGTTAATCATATGACTTGATCTCAGCTCAGGTCTTGATCTCAGGATTTTGTGTTCAAGCTCAGCACTGGGCTCTGCGTTGGGCATGGGACCTACTTAAAACTTTAAGAGATGGGGGGCACCTGGGTGGCTCAGTGGGTTAAAGCCTCTGCCTTTAGCTCAGGTCATGATCCCACGGTCCTGGGATCAAGCCCCAAATCGGGCTCCCTCAAGCAGGGAGCCTGCTTCTCCCTCTCTCTCTGCCTGCCTCTTTGCCTACTTGTGAACTCTGTCTGTCAAATCAATCAATAAATAAAATCTTAAAAAAAAAAAATTAAGAGATGGTTAAAAAAATAAATAAATATGATAATAATTAATGGAAAATTTATGTAAATATGGGATTAAAATTTCTTGGGTACTTACCAATTTTGTTACTACTTGAATGCATTAATTCTGGATCCTCAGCTATTTGCTGTTTGAGTTTTTGAAGGTATTTTTCAGCCAAATATTTAAAAACTAGAATAAAAACAAAAATCTTACCAAGTCAGTATAATTTACGCATGTAAAATCTGTTATTTCTTATCAGTCACGGTCTATTGTATACTTCCTAAAAACATTTATTTATTTTTGAAATACCTGTATTCTTTCATTCATCCTTACTAAACACATTAAAATTAAATTGGAAGTATACGATCTAGTTGAAAAAATTAAACTTTTAAAAATTATTTGAGCAGGAGCTCCTGGGTGGCTCAGTTGGTTAAGCCTCTGCCTTCATCTCAGGTTATGATCCCAGGGACCTGGGATTGAGCCCCACATCAGGGTTCCTGCTCTTCAGGAAGCCTGTTTCTCCCCCTCCCTCTGCCTGCCACTCCCGCTGCTTGTGCTCCTTTTCTGTTAAAGATTTATTTGACAGAAAGAGATCACAAGTAGGCAGAGAGGCAGGCAGAGGGAGAGAGGGAAGCAGGCTCCTTGCCGAGCAGAGAGCCCGATGCAGGGCTCGATCCCAGGACCCTGGGATCATGACCTGAGCCAAAGGCAGAGGCTTAACCCACTGAGCCACCCAGGCACCCCAAAAATAAATAAAATCTTAAAAAAAAGTTATTTGAGCAATACCTAAGTACAATGGTCATAATAAATACATATGGCATTTTAGTAGCAAAGAAATAAAATAATACTTGTAGTTATTAGTTTTAGGTACTTGAATAGGGATCAAAATTCAGAACATTACACTAACTCAGTCTTGAAAAGTTGTCCCCTTTTTAAAAAAGATTTTATTTATTTTTGAGAGAGAGAGAGAGAGAAGGCATGCATGAGCATGAGCTGGGGAGTGTAGCAGGCAGAGGGACAGAAGCAGATGCCGACTCCCTGCTGAGCAGGGAGCCCAATGCGGCACTCGATCACAGGACCATGGATCATGACCTGGGCCAAAACCAGATGCTTAACCTACTGAGCCATCCAGATGCTCAAGATATCTCCTTCCTTTAGGTGAAAAAAACTACCTAGAAGACACTTGAGTAATAATCAAGTTGCAATCTAATAAAAGAAGTAGCAGTTCTAGAATGAGAAAAATAATTGCCTTCTTCTACTGTCAATTTATTAAACTGGGAAATATTACTAAACAAATTAAGGTCGGGGTGCCTGGCTGGCTCAGTGAGTAGAGCATGGGGCTCTTAATCTAGGGGTCATAAGTTTGAGCCCCATGCTGGGGACAAAGATTACTTTAAAAAAGCAAACCAAAGAAAACCCCCCCAACAATGAGGGGTGCCTGGGTGGCTTAGTTGGTTGGGCACCCACCTCCTGGTTTGGGCTGAGGTCATTATTTCATGGGTTGTGGACTGAACCCCACATTAGGTCTGCACTTAGCAGGGAGTCTGGTTGATAATACCCTCTGCCCCTCCCCTGCTCGCTCTCTCAAATAAATAAATCTTTTTAAAGACACTCACACCAATAAATTAAGGTCATTGTAACCATCTAATGGAATAACCTCTACAAAGGAGTTCTCGAACAAGTCAGTAACTTGAAGAGGTATGCATGAAAAACACATGCATGCATACACACTCATATATATACGTTATATTTTTAAAGATAAAAAACAAAACAAAACCAAACCCACTAAAGTTTTTCTATAGGGAGTAACAAGTATTCAGAGTCATTGGTAATTAGTTAAGGACTCTAAGAAAGAAGCATCATGTCTCTAAATTTTACTTGATTGTTGACAAGAAAATTCTGTTCTTATTATATGTATGATTTCTGGTAACCACAATAGAAAAAATGTAAGTAGAATAAAACAAACTTTCTGCTATTAATTTTTTTTTAAAGCAGTTTACCTTCAGTCACATTTAGATCTTCTTTCACTGACGTTCTGTAGAATCTTAGCTTTAACTTTTTTGCCAGTGCCTCAGCTTCTTCACTATATATTGATTAAAAGAAAAAAAAAAAGGTACTTTCTGATAGCCAGTTTTAAAAGATCATTTTTATTACATTTACTGAATACAGCTTGCGGGTGGGGGGTGTCAGACCTTCCAGCCCAGTTGAAAGCTATGTCCACAGCGCTGAGACAGGATTTTTAGTTTTCAGTATTCCTGGGGGATAAACACCACTATACTGTCATTTCTATAGTCATTGAACTCGAGCCTTAAAATGGCTAAATATCTCTTTTCTTTATATAATACTGAAGTTAACTTACTTTCTTGTTTTTAAAAACATTTGAATTTAAGTGCACTCTGAAAACCCTATGCTACATTCCTTATTTTACTCATACTGGCTATGAAACTACTTTGCTGCCAAAACCCAAGTCATCATATTAACTGTGTCTACGAGAGCATGCTCCTAATTTTAGTTTTATTATGACTCCTGATCTGACTCCACAGTTTTACTAAGACTGTGGTAGTTCTGCTCTAAAATTGTTCCCGAAGGGGGCTCCTGGGTGGCTCAGTTGGTTGAGCAACTGCCTTCAGCTCAGATCATGATACTGGAGTCCTGGGATCCGGTCCTGCATCCACCTCCCTGCTCAGCGGGGAGACCGCTTCTCCCTCTGACCTTCCCCCTTCTCATGCTCGCTTGCTCTCTCTCTCTCATTCTCTCAAATAAATTTTTTTTAAAAGTCTTTAAAATCGTTCCCAGTGAAAAAAGAAAAAAAAAATCGTTCCCAATGATTCCACCCTCCCCCTACCTTCCTCCTGGTTTTTAACCCTCATGTAGCCTTTCCTACACTGTAATCAAGGTTAGTCTGTGTGATCAGTAATACACAGAAGAGATAGTATCTGACTTCTGAGATGAGGTCCTAAGAGACATTATGGCTTCTGCTTTGTACTGTCTTGAATCCCAACTGGGGGAAGCTGGCTGCCATGCTGTGCCGACACTCAAGCAGCCCCAGGGAGAGGTCCGCATGGCAAGGAACTAAGGCCTCCTGACAACAGCCAAGTGAGGGAGCCGTCCCAGAAGTGGATCCTCCAGCCCCAGTCGAGGTTGCCACGACTACCATCCTGGGCAACATCGCGACTGCCAAGTTCACGAAAAACTGGAACCAGAACTACCTGGCTAATCCACTCTCAAATCCCTGACCCACAGAAACTGAAATGATAAATAATTGTTGTTTTAAGCCACTAGGTTTTGGGTCCATTGGTTATACAACAACAGATAACTAATATTAAGAACATACAAACAAGATAAAAACCAAAGACTTTTCAAAGCTAGCAAATACAGACAGAAATTATTCAAATGCTCTGTTCACAAATTTGAATAGTATTTCTGAATACACAAAACAATATGAATCTGAACTACTCACCCCTTTAAACTCATCAACATAGATTAGCTACTTGCTCTAGATATTAAAACATACAGGGATGTTTTTCTTAATATTAAATTTAGATTTGCTTTAACATCAAGAGCTGGATTTGTGGTATAAGACCTAAAACTAGAATTCTAAAAGAGCCTTCAAAATTTATTTCCTGTAATTTTCTCTACTTATGATTTCATATGAACTTTTTTTAAACCCAAACCAATCACCTAGAATAGCTCACAGAAAATTTAAATTTAAGGCAGTCTCTATAAAGTGTTTCCTAAAATTTTTAAATCCACACAAAAATTAAAACAGGTTTTAACTTTACAGAATTACCACCTCCCCCTCAAAAGTTGACATCTTACTTCTTTATACAAGAATCATCCAAGAGGTCAATCTTGTTTTGCACAAGCACAGTTGGTATATCTCCAACTTCAGCTACTACTTTCTCTCTCCAACTGGAAATTGCTTCAAAAGATTCCCTGTCTGTGGTAGAAAATACAAGCACACAAGCCTGGGCTCCTGTAAGGTCACAAAATAAGAATGTTATTTACATTAATGAAGCAATCCTATATAGGATGAGGGCAACTTTTACCTATTCAAACCATTTTTTTTAATTGAAGTGTAACTAAGATACAATGTTATATTAGTTTTAGGTTTAGCAAAACCATTTTTATGTAAATGAATATTGAGCTCACCTTTGCAGCACTGTGTTTATGTTTTAACATACAAATTCTATTTTCTAATTTCAAGAACCAGTGGTTCTTAAAATTGTGTACATTCTTACTAACTATTCATTCTTATTAACTAATTGTTATATAAAAGCTTGGAAAAAAAAAACTGGACATATTCTTTTCAGAACACCATGAAATAATGATATTGAATATTATAAAAGCAAGAAAGAGGCATGCCTGGGTGGCTCAGTGGGTTAAGGCTCTGCCTTCAGCTCAGGTCATGATCTTAGGGTCCTGGGATCGAGCCCCATAGGGGGTTCTCTGCTCGGCAGGGAACCTGCTCCCCCCCACCACCCCGCCGCCTGCTTCTCTGCCTACTTGTGATCTCTCTGTCAAATAAATAAATGAAATCTTTAAAAGAAAAAAAAAGGCAAGAAAGAATGGTAAGCTAAGTAAGAATGACAAGCTTTTGTCAAGTTCTTCCTATTAATATCTACCATTTGCTTCTGAATTTCTTTCAGCACAAATTTGAGAAAAATCATAATTTTCTCATTCTATTTACTTTTAAAAAAACTTTCTTATTTTATTTTAGTAGCAGAATACCAGTGATGTTAATGAACATAATTTAACAATCAGTACCATAAGGTTAAAAAAAGTAAAAAATATATATTTATTTATTTATTTATTTAAAATAGAGGAAAAGGTTTAATTTCATTTTTTATCCTGTTGTTTTTTCTTTTTTAAGATTTATTTTTATTTTTATTTATTTATTTGACAGAGAGAGATCATTCGTAGGCAGAGAGGCAGGCAGAGAGAGAGGAAGGGAAGCAGGCTCCCTGCTGAGCAGAGAGCCTGATGTGGGACTCAATCCCGGGACCCTGAGGTCATGACCTGAGCCGAAAGCAGCGGCTTAACCCACTGAGCCACCCAGGTGCCCGTCATTTTTTATCCTGTTTAACTGCATAGTTCTTATTACTCAATGACTATATTGTAATTTCCATGCTGAATGACAATATTTTAACTTTGAATTACCACATTAAGTGGCAACCTTCTGAAAGAAGCCCTTTTATTTTAAATAGGCTCCACACCAATGTGGGGCTTGAACTCACAACCCTGAGATCAGGAGTCACATGCTCTACTGACTAAACCAGCCAGGCACCCCTGAAAGTTCTTTTGTAATTAGATGTTACATTAATCAGGCAGCATGGTGACAAAAGCAGATACATAGGCAATAAGAGAAAATCACCCTGGGATCAAGAGGACTTTCTGGAATCAAGGCACGTTTTCTTACTGTTACTCTTTCCTTCCAGATCCCTCAGGTATTGGACTTTCCTAATAAGACTGGGCTGCCTAAGATACTCTATGGCCAAAAAACATGTGTGTACCACCAATGGGAATATTGTAGTAGAAAGCAAAAGAGCATGAAAGAGAAAAACCATCAAACCATGTAAAAGCAGAGGCTTCATATGGGAAAACCTTCCCTACTCTAAAACAGGTTTTTATACCAAAGACTGTATTAATTATAAAAATTGTCTAAATTAATATAAAAAATGGGGCAGGGGACAAGGTACAACACAGACAGAAGCACCCTAACACTTTCCATGAATTTAAGGAGAAATAAAATTGACAAGGGAGGGCACCTGGGTGGCTCAGTGGGTTAAAGCCTCCGCCTTTGGCTTGGGTCATGATCCCAGGGTCCTGGGATCGAGCCCCACATCATGCTCTCTGCTATGTAGGGAAACTGCTTCCTCCTCTCTCTCTGCCTGCCTCTCTGCCTACCTGTGATCTCTGTCAAATAAATAAATAAAATATTTAAAAAAAAAAAAAAACTGACAAGGGATGCCTGGGTGGCTCAGTGGGTTGAGTGTCAGACTTTTGATTTTGGCTCAGGTCATGATCTCAGGGTAGTGAGATAGAGCCCCATGTCTGGCTCTACACTGGGCATGGAACCTGCTTAAGATTCTCTTTCTCCCTCTCCCTCACCTCTTTCTCTCTCTCAAAAAAACAAAATGGGGGCGCCTGGGTGGCTCAGTGGGTTAGGCCGCTGCCTTCGGCTCAGGTCATGATCTCAGGGTCCTGGGATCGAGTCCCACATCGGGCTCTCTGCTCAGCAGGGAGCCTGCTTCCTCCTCTCTCTCTGCCTGCCTCTCTGCCTACTTGTGATCTCTCTCTGTCAAATAAATAAGTAAAATCTTTAAAAAAAAACAAAAGAAAACAAAACAATATGTTTAAAAAATAAAATAAAAAAAAATAAATAAAATAACCCCCAACACTGACAAGATCACACTAGATACTAGTAAGTAAATTTATATTTACTTGAACTCTAATATTTACTTAAACTATAAATAAAATAAATTAAAACATCATTTCATTACACTTTGACTAAGAAACTTTTTTTTAAGATTTTATTATTATTATAAATAAAATCTTTAAAAAAAAAAAAAAAAAGGGGGACGCCTGAGTGGCTCAGTTGGTTGGACGACTGCCTTCGGCTCAGGTCATGATCCCAGAGTCCCGGGATCGAGTCCCGCATCGGGCTCCCAGCTCCATGCAGAGTCTGCTTCTCCCTCTGACCTTCTCTTTGCTCATGCTCTCTCTCACTGTCGCTCTCTCAAATAAATAAATAAAATCTTAAAAAAAAAAAAAAGATATTATTATTATTATTTTTTAAAGATTTTATTTAGGGGCACCTGGAGGCTCAGTGGGTTAAAGCCTCTGCCTTCAGCTCAGGTCATGATCTCGGGGTCCTGGGATCGAGCCCCATGTCGGGCTCTCTCTCAGCAGGGAGACTGCTTCCCCCTCTCTGCCTACTTGTGATCTCTGTCAAATAAATAAATAAAATCTTTAAAATAAATAAATAAATAAGGATTTTATTTATTTACTATTATTTATTATAAAACTCTATTAGGTTTAAATCTAGAATTTTAGGGCACCTGGGTGGCTCAGATGGTTAAGCATCTGCTTTCAGCTCAGGTCATGATTCCAAGGTCCTGGGATCCAGTCCTGTATCGGGCTTCCTGCTCAGTGGGGAACCTGCTTCTCCCTCTCCCTCTATTGCTCCTCCTGCTTGTGCTCCTTCACTCTCTTTCTCAAATAAATAAATAAAATCGTAAACAAACAAACAAACAAAACCTAGAATTTTATATCCAGTCAATAGTTCTTTGAGGGCCCATTAGGGTATTTGCAGGGATACAAAGTCTTTAAAAAAGACAAAGACACTTTTAAAAAAATACAAAACAAGAAACTCTTAGAGGAAGTATACTTTAATAATAATGTATAAAAAAGCCGAGAAGATGGTGCCAGAGATATGGGCAGCAAGAATGATTAACTCAGAAAAGCAAAATGTTGTTTAAAAAAATCTTTCTTTGTTTCTAAGATTTTATTTGTAAGTAATCTCTACACCCAACACGGGGCTCAAACTCACAACCCCGAGCTTAAGAGTGACATGCTCTAGGGACTGAGCCAGTCAGGCACCCCAAAATGTTGTTTAAAAAATCAATAAACCGGGTGCCTGGGTGGCTCAGTGGGTTAAGCCGCTGCCTTCGGCTCAGGTCATGATCTCAGGGTCCTGGGATCGAGTCCTGCATCGGGCTCTATGCTCGGCAGTGAGCCTGCTTCCTCCTCTCTCTCTCTCTCCCTGCCTGCCTCTCTGCCTACTTGTGATCTCTCTGTGTCAAATAAATAAATAAAATCTTTAAAAAAAAAAATCAATAAACCAACAGATAAAAGAAAAAGTATGTCCATAACAACCCCAGAATTATTTAGTGGGAGACTGAGTGGGGAGAGACCAAAGGAAAGTGGAAAAGTACTAAAGTGCTAGGCTAAAGAGAAGGGAGATGTACTGTTACATATGTTTAAGCAATCAAGGGAGGTAAACACGAATATGGGTAGAGACACCTGAATTTCACCATAGCTGTGGACAGTTCCTGCCTGTTGTTAATATCCTCAAAGCATATGCTGCAGGTGGCACTCAGCTTTTTGTTGTTGTTGTTGTTTTCAGATTTTATTTATTTGAGAGAGAGAGAAAGAGAGTGCACGCATGAGTACAGGCAGGGGAAAAGGGAGTGGGAGAAGCAGGGAGCCTGATAAAAGGCTCGATCCCGGGACCCCAACATCACGGCCTGAGCCGAAGTCAGATGCTTAGCTGGCTGAGCCACCCAGGCACCCCACACCAGCTCTTCTGAACCTGAGCTTTTACTGATGCTTCAGAAAGACTCTTGGGCTAGCCCATCCTAAGGGAAACTGATAGCTCTGGGGAGAATTTGAAGGTATGGGAGATGGGATAAAACCTCAGCATCACTTTGGAGGGACTATCTTGAGGCATGGCTACATGGTTCCTCACAGGGACTGATTCTCCAATTGCCTACAGTAATAATTAGCTCATTAATGCTCCCTTCATAGGTTTTTTTCCATTTTCTCCCCCTTCTCCCTGGGATCACCTACCAAATAAACCAGCCCACCAAGTTGTGCTAAGAACTGTTTTGTGGGTTACTTTTGCAGATACAGTAATTCTGAGAAATGATGGACAACTTATTTTAATTTCCTCTCACTGAATATTATCACTCAGATATATAAATACTCTGTGAAATTGTGATGCATTATGGTTCTTTTCTGCTTAGGAACCTCCCTCCTCCCCCACCAAAAGAGCCCAATTATATACTTTAAAAAGTTAAAGACCTTTTATACAAAATTTTGACTGAGATGACAATAAGACAGATGACAAATACCAGATTCCAAATAAGTGTGGGAAGATCATTCTTTGCAGAATTTACAAAGGAAATGCCCATAAATCCATTATACAACTTTGGAACTCCCTCACAGGCACTTCAAGAATTTTTTTTTTTTAAGAAATGACAAGAAGGGGAAAGGATTTCTTTAGAGGAAATGCTGGCCACACTAACTCTTCTCTCTTTCTCTTGTTTTAAAGATTTTATTCACTTATTTATTTGAGAGAGAGAGAGAGGGAGAGGGAGAGAGAAAGAGTGAGCAGGGGGTAGGGGGGAAGAGTAGAGGAAGAGGGATAGGCAGATTCCCCGCTGAGCAGGGAGCCCAACATGGGGCTCTATCCCATGACCCTGAGATCGTGACCTGAAATCAACAGTCAAAAACTTAACCAACTGAGCTACCCAGGTGACCCTTTTCTTTCTCCCTTAAGGTGGGGTGCTACGGGGGAAAGTACTATCATTACCTCCTTCATCTTAATCTAGAAGGAATGGACTTTAGTAAGACTACTTAAGTAGCCTGGGATGTGTTCCTGGCAGTTGGGGGCACTCTGGACTGATGGTGCCTTGATTCAAACCTGAGGAAGATGCATGGCTGGGAACAACAGCAAAAAGGCAAGACCAACAGACAAAAAGAAAAGAGCTGCCTTTGGGAGTAACTGTGCTCCTGTTGATAGCAAGACAAAGAATGCACAGGAATTTCATATGGAGAGAGGTAAGCCACATTTCAGAGATAATCTAGCATGGGGTCATTTTTAACTCATGTCCCATAGGACTGCTTATTGGATGATAGGGGTTTAGCACAGAGGGCAGAGGTGGAACGCAACTCCTGCAAAAGGCAGCAAGGAGGAAAAGAAACTGCAAGAATCAAGTATACAGGGGCATCTGGCTCAGTGGGTTAAGCCTCTGCCTTCAGCTCAGGTCATGATCTCAGGGTCCTGGGATCGAGCCCCACATCAAGCCTGGCATCGGGCTCTCTGCTCAGTGGGAAGCCTGCTTCCCCCTCTCTCCCTGCCTGCCTCTCTGCCTATTTGTGATCTCTCTCTTTCTGTCAAATAAATTAATAAAATCTTTTTTAAGAAAATCAAGTATACATGTATATCCCCCAAAATGGGAACCTTGGAGGAATCCCAGACAATCCCTAGAGAAAGAATCATCTTGGAACACCTGCCACCTGGGGGGCCCCACCATCAAATAAAAGCACTTGCAAGAGTGCTCCGGTCTGGGACGTCTGGCTAGCTTAGCAGATCAGACCATGTGACTTTTGATTTCGCGGTTGTGAGTTTGAACCTCATGTTGGGCGGAGAGATTACTTAAAAAGAAAAAAAAAAAAAGAGTGCTTAGGTCTCCCAGTTCCATTTTCCCCTGGGCGTGACTGCAGAGAAGGAAAACACATCTCCAGCAAGTCAAAGAAAAGTGAGAGGAAGGAAGCAACCAAAATTCTCTTGCCAGAGTGTAGATACTAACTTGCCTATTAAAAAAACCCAGGGAAGATAAGAGATTTAATGCTAAGTTATATTTGTAGTTTTGATTAATACACAAGACTGGCTATTCTAACCACCAAAATGGGATAATGTTTATGACTAGAAATAACTATGAGGCAGGTGAAAAAACTAGAGTGACCACAGTGACCAGAAAAGACATGAGCTGAAAGGAGTTTTCTTTGAGGATCAAGAAAGAACCTTCTCTCCCCCTACTGCCTACTAAAAACACAGGGATGGTGAGAGACAAAACAGAAGTTGCATTTTGGTAAATTCATGAACTCTGTTCAACATACCAACTACTATAAATATTTTTAAAATATTTTATTTATTTATTTGAGAGAGATGGAGATAGCAAGAGAGAGCACAAATGGGAAGAAGTGGGAAAAGCAGACTCCCCGCTAAGCAGAGAGCCCGATGTGGGGCTCAATTCCAGGACCCTGGGATCACGACCTGAGCCGAAGGCAGATGTTAACCAACTGAGCCACCCAGGCACCCCTATAAATATTCTAAATTGAAAAATGATCCTATACTGTTATCCTTTCTTTTTCTTCCTTTGACTTCCAGTTCTATGTTGGTACCAGTCATCTTTAAGAAAGTTAATAAAGGGGACGCCTGGGTGGCTCAGTTGGTTAAGCAGCTGCCTTCGGCTCAGGTCATGATCCCAGCGTCCTGGGATCGAGTCCCACATCGGGCTCCTTGCTCAGCAGGGAGCCTGCTTCTCCCTCTGCCTCTGCCTGTGCTCGCTCTCTCCCCCTCTCTCTCTCTGATAAATAAATAAAATTTAAAAAAAAAAAAAGAAAGTTAATAAAGTTTCTTTAAAAATGTTAATAATGCTTTAATTTCTCTGTTGCAGTCACTTGGACATATCTTACACCCTTGATACTTAATGGTAGCCAGTGTTTCCTATCCATCTATTTTATCATTTTTTTTTAAGATTTTATCTATTTATTTGACAGAGATCACAAGTAGGCAGAGAGGCAGACAGAGAGAGAGGAAGGGAAGGAGGCTCCCTGCTGAGCAGAGAGCTGGATGTGGGGCTCGATCCCAGGACCTGGAGATCATGACAGGAGCCAAAGGCAGAGGCTTAACCCACCGAGCCACCCAGGTGCCCCGTATCCATGTATTTTTAAAAAGACCTTTATTTTCCTACCAGTCAATCTTCCTTCAATAATACCTACTCTAAGAATCACACCATTAGAAGTTACTTTGCATCACGGATAACAGTAAAACACCCACAAAAGAATCACTTCAAATAATTAACAAACTATTCCACTTATCCACACATCAGGAATATAAAGATCTGAATAAAATTTTGGTGTCAATTATAAGATCACCATTGGCAAATACTTATTTCTAATTAATAAGATCTTTCAAAAAAAGTTACTATTTCTGAATGCAATTCAGAAAATACTCAAGATACATAATGTTTACAGAAAATTCTGTCCTCAAATTCTGAAAGACCATAGGGGCACCTGGGTGGCTCAGTGGGTTAAAGCCTCTACCTTTGGCTCAGGTCATGATCCCGGGGTTCTAGGATCGAGCCCCGCATAGGGCTCTCTGCTCAGTGGGGAGCCTGCTTCCCTTCCTCTCTCTCTCTGCGTGCCTCTAAGCCTACTTGTCTATCAAATAAATTAAAAAAAAAAAAAGAAATTCTGAAAGACCCTAAAAGACGGCCTCTAGACTTGAGAGTGTTGCTGAAGACCAGCAGCATGAGGGTCACCTGGGAGGTTGCAGAAATGCAGAATCTCAGAGCCATCCACTTATACTAAATTAGAGACTGCATTTTAACAAGCTCCCCAGGGAATTAATGTGCACATGACAGTTTAAAAAACAATGCTCTATACAACATGGCATAAAATTTAATAAGGCAGGCCAATCAGAAACACAGGTTTTAAAATTATATATATTATAGTTATTATTCTGGATTTCAAATGCCTGGCCCTTATTCTTATTGATAATCTATAAAATGTGAAGCACACAAATTATTTAATGAATCAATCTATCACAGATTCCGTGCTCATATAATTTAAACCATATCTAAAAGATTTGGATAGTCTAATTCTGCTGTCCCTTAATTTTGCATTTATAATGGAAATTTATAAATAGCTTCTTGTCCAGAGCTATTTCATTTCCAACAATTTATATTCACTTATGTTCATGAAAGATGTTACTTTAAAAAAAATGTTTCCTTCTGTTTATGAGCATAATCTCAGATAACAGGTCTCAAGTTTATAACTTCATTTCCCTATATTGTCAGTCAAAACCATTTTTTTCTTAGAAACAAATCACAGTAAAAAAACTATAATGAAAATGTTTTATACTGTACATAACTTTCTGTACTAAGTATGGTGTCTACTGTCTAGATAGACTTAAGAATTTAAGAGGAGTCACTTGGGATCCCATAAGGATTTCTAACATGATCTATGCTCTATTCTTTACAATGTCATGTTTCAACATGTCTCCCTATACAATTAATGCAGTATTCTAAGAATATAACGGTGCCTTTAAACAATGGTTTTGTTTTGTTTTTTTTTTTAAGATTTTCTTTATTCATTTGAAAGAGAGAGAGAGATTGCAAGTAGGCAGAGAGAGAGCAGGAAGCAGGTTCCCTGCTGAGCAGAGAGCCTGATGCAGGGCTTGATCCAAAGACTCTTGATATCATGACCTGAGCCAAAGGCAAAGGCTTAACCTACTGAGCCACCCAGGCGCCCCTAACAATGGTTTTTTTATATGGTAGGTTTTTTTTAATGAATTATAATAAAAATTTTCTTAAATATAAATTTTTTAAAAATTTTATGTATTTTGAATAATACATTTCTAGGACATAAATCAGTAAGTCCTAATTTTGTAAGGCATGGTGTTTCCATCAATAAATCGGTATCTTAATGCATTCTTCCCAGCCGTTACATCCTGTTCCTAGTCTTCGTTTCTATTTAATTATATTATCATATTTGAACCTGAACTAGTAGCAGATGATTATCCAGTTTCCTAGCTAGCATCCAATTACCCTCCCTCCCTGAGAACACCTCTCCCTCATAATAGCCATATGGTTTAGGCAGATGAACCCACCCTCTTCTCTGGGGGAGAAGGACCGAAGTACACCAAGCCAATTAGGGTAATCACATTCCTCTACTTAAAGTGATCCGCTCCAGGGTGATCTCATCAGATAAAAGCTCAGGACTTTTGATCCACGGTTGTGGGAATTAACCGCTACCCCCAAGGATATGAACAAAGCCTGTGGCTTCCATCGCTGTTGGTACCAATCTTGCCCCCAAGAGGAAACTCAGCATGAGGAACCCCACACAGGGAGTGTGGCAAGTCAGGAGAATCAGAGGTTAGAGTAAGAACAAACTATAACTAAAAGCTACGCTACTTCTACTTTTCTTTGTAGTTTAAGTTACTTTGAGGTTGCTTTTCTCTTCTCAGCAACCAAAGCATTCTGGTGAATCCCAAAGGAAAGCATTTAAGAATATTCAATATGTCATTTCCCAAATTTACATATAATTGTCACTGTTTATTCCTTAATTCATTTTGGGATGTGATGTTTATTCTTATAACTTAGAAAAAGAAGCTGAAACTCAAGACCTGTCTCAGCATCCCATGCTCTTTGCCATTTTAACATGGTTAACTAAAAAAAAATTACATTTTAGAGAGGGCGGTGGAGTTACTGACATTGGGGAGGGTATGGGATATGGTGAGTGCTGTGAAATGCCTAAGTACCCCTGGGGCAAATAATATATTATATGTTAATAAAAATAATTAATTTTAAAAATTACATTTAAGCTTTTTTCTTTTTTTAACATACAAAGTATTATTTATTTCAGGGGTACAGGTCTGTGATTCATCAGCCTGACACAATACACAGTGCTCACCACCACACATACCCTCTTAAGAAAAGCTATTAAGAGATAATCTATTTATATGCTTAAGATCACTTTTAAGTTAAAACGTTAAGTGTAGAGGGTATGTGCTTTGGTGAGTGCTGATTCACAGACCTGTACCCCTGGGGATAAAAATACATGTTTATAAAAAATAAAAAATTAAAAAAAAAAAAAACGTTAAGTGTAGGGACGCTCGTGTAGGGACGCTCATGGCTCAGTCAGTTAAGCATCTGCCTTGGACTCAGGTCATGAGCCTGCTTATCCCTCTCCCTCTGTGCGGTCTTCCTCTGTCTCTCAAATAAATAAATAACATCTTTAAAAATAAAATAAAATGTTAAGTGTAGGGAAACCAAAGCTGCTTGACGCCTTGTAGCCCAAATGAAACAAAGCGGAAAAAAATTTAAATAGCACCCACCGTAAATTAAGATAAGACAAGTAAATACTAACAATTATGGGTCCTTTTTTTAGATTCTGAAAACGAAAGTTTTTTACAGATATTGTACACACCTAAAAAGTACTAAATAAGAAGCATACAACAAGCCAGATGAGTCAAATTTTAAAAATTAAAAGATTATAATGTTGAACATCCATAGTCTCATGGGATAAAACTTAAGAAAGCATGAATTCCTCAACTACAAAATATTTTTAGCTACCTGGTCTGTTTTTATTTTTTTTAAACCAAGGATCCAAGTGATCTACTTAATAGTACAGTTCCAACATCTTCTCTTTTCTATTTATGTGCAAATCAAATCATTTTTGACATTTGACAAGTTTTGCCTTTTTTTCAAGTTAAACTTTATTTTGGGATAATTATAGACTAACACAGTTTTGCTTTTATAGATTAGAGATACACATGACAAATCCATTTTCCAAAAATAACCATACTGGTTAAAAAGTAATACTGCCATTCGAATTGTCAAAAGCCTAAAAACCAAGAACCCAAGGGCATCTGCTCATTCAGTCAGTTAAGCATCTGCCTTTGGCTCAGACTGCAATCTCAGGGTCCTGGGATGGAGCCCCACTGGGCTCCTTGCTCAGTAGGAATCTGCTTGTCCCTCTCCCTCAGCCCTTCCCCCCTGTTCTTTCCCTCTTTTTCTCAAATGAATAAATAAAATCTTAAAAAAAAAAAAAAAGGAAGAACCCAACCTGTCTCTTTTCCTCACAAAAGAACACATATTTCATAATGAGAATTTAGAGAAAAAAGCTAGGTGAAAACGTTGAAAATCTCATGTACTCCTACTACTTTTTTTTATATTTCCACTAGGGGCTTTGTTTGTTTTCTTTCCATGTGAATGGGGTGAGGGGGTGTGGTGGTAATAACCCCACTAAGAAAATACAAATAATTTTTTTTTAAAGATTTTATTTATTTATTTGACAGAGATCACAAGTAGGCAGAGAGGCAGGCAGGCAGTTGGGGGGTTGGGAGCAGGCTCCCTGCTGAGCACAGAGCCTGATTCGGGGTTCCATCCCAGGACCCTGGGATCATGACCCAAGCTGAAGGTAGAGGCTTTAACCCACTCAGCCACCCAGGCGCCCCGAAAATACAAATAATTTTTACTCAAGAATTAACTTTAGGGCACCTGAGTGGCTCAGCCGATTAAGTATCTGCCTTTGGCTGGAGTAATGATTGCAGGGTCCTGGGATGGAGCCCACATCGGGATCCCTGCTCAATGGGAAGCCTGCTCCTCCCTCTCCTCCCAACTTGTGCACTCTTCTGCACTCAAATAAACAATCTCAAAAAAATTTTTTAAATAAAATTTAAGAATTAACTTTAATTTCCAGGCCTGTTAATCAATAGTGTCAATGCTCATGAAATTAATGATTTGATAAAAATGCCATCTAATCTAAGAGCTTTGAGCCATAAGAACATAATTCCTGCCTCACACCATGTTACAGGTGTTCCACATCCAAACTAACATCCACAGGAGAGCAACAGTCAAAACTACTGCCCCATGGGTGCCTGGGTGGCTCAGTGGGTTAAGCCGCTGCCTTCGGCTCAGGTCATGATCTCAGGGTCCTGGGATCGAGTCCCGCATCGGGCTCTCTGCTCAGCAGGGAGCCTGCTTCCCTTCCTCTCTCTCTGCCTGCCTCTCTGCCTACTTGTGATCTCTCTCTGTCAAATAAATAAATAAAATCTTTAAAAAAAAAAAAAAAAAAAAACTACTGCCCCAGGAAGCCTTCAGGGACACAGTAAACAGAATGAGAAGTAGTGGTAGCATTGTTAGAGTGAGACCTGAGAGGTGCACCTCTCTTCTCAAGAAACAGAACGTCTTCTTAGAGGAGTCAGTGGAAGTCAGGTTTCCCTGGTACCAAGAAAGGCAACTTCTTTGGCTGTTTATATGTTAGTGTAATTATATTTTCATTAGACCTCTGTGGCCATTATTACAAGTTCCCCACATTTTCAAAAGTGGTAAAAAACAATCTATATATGCAAGTGTCAATAATTTCTGAGGCCACTTGGGACTATATGGAGCCTTTGGTTACTTTGTTCTCATGACAATCACCATTAGCAATAAGGCAGAGAAACACTGAAAATGCTGTCATAAATTCCAAAACAAAAGGACAAAATTTTAGAGGAAAATGTTAATGGAAACTTCAGGTTCCATTTAGAAATTTCAGCTTTCCTTAAGGAATTTAACCCCGCATTTTAGACTCGTCAGTGCTACAGATGGAGTTCCTTCCTTTCGCATGATCTCACACATCCCTAACTCTCATAGTACCAAGATGGCTTTATCCATGCAATTTCATGCATCTTAACAAAGTGTCATCTTATTTGCAGGGACTTCACTTTTTCATACCGGTTTCCACTCTCTGACCATAGAGTCATCTCCATGTGGTCAGAGGTAGGCACTGAACAGTTTCTAACTGATTAGAACTGGGAATGCCTACATGAGTCATCTAATTCCAAGGCAGATAAGAACTATCCATGGTAGAAAGTATTATTCACCACTCAACAAGTTCATTAGGGGAATAATGAGGACCTAAGAGGTTTTTTAAAATACTTTGAAATTAATTCAAGTCTTCTTAGTAAGAAACTCTTCTATGTGGAATAAAAAAAAAAAGTGAAGTTCTTTGTTTGGCCAAAAGAACACGCCCAAATAAACGAACCCCACAATTTACCTCGATAGTAGGCTTTTGTTATTGCATCAAATTCCTCTTGACCTGCTGTATCCCACAACATTAATCTGACATCTTCATCATTGACTCTGGAACAAGAGATGAATTTATCTTCATATGTAAAGAAAACATCTTTAGTAACATAGCTTTGTGCATATTTCTATTTTTCAAATCTGAAGGTTTTAAAACTGCACTGCTGGTTTTCACCTTAAAAAGTCTGAGTGCTTTTAAATGCTGATACCACCACCAGTAGTGAAACTAAAGGGGGAAAAACATTCCTCCAAAGCTATAACTTCATACATGATTTAAGTTTACCTGTCCTGTTTTCTCCTTTAACAATAGTCAAAGGACCCGCAGCACTGGGAAGGGGATTCTCTTAGGTTAGTACTTGCTGTCCTCTTGCTATAACATTCTAATGGGTCCCAGATAAGAATAAGAAAGGAAAGAAACAAAAAAAGGAAGCAAAAAAGGAATTTAAAAAGGAAGGAAGGGAGGGAGAGAAGAAGAAGCTTGGTTGCCCTACAACTTAAAAATTTACTCTTCTTTTGTTATAAGTGCATTGTCTGGTTCACAGTGGTTATGTTCTATAAAATCACTGCAAACACTAAATTATCAAATACTGAAATACTGTTCCTAGGGGAAATACAAAGTTAGGTTCCTGTGACAACTAGTTACATTTTCACCTAACAAATCAATACACAGCCTTGGTTTCTTGTGGTTCTGTTTAAAGATAACTTATTTAATAAATACTGTTAATTCATTAACATTGAACTCAAGGCCAAAAGCACTGTAATTCATGCGTAAATGAACTGTACCTAGCATA
This sequence comes from Mustela erminea, assembly GCF_009829155.1. NCBI lineage: Eukaryota > Metazoa > Chordata > Mammalia > Carnivora > Mustelidae > Mustela > Mustela erminea. The sequence continues at coordinate 103,121,671 of NC_045617.1, read as the reverse complement.
CATATTTACTCTATAAGGCACATCATAGCCTTCTTGTACTTAGGAAAACTAGATAGCACTATGCTTGGGGGACATTTTAAACAGCGACATCATCAACAAGAAGTTAAAAAATGTGGCACAAAAATAGAGATGAGAAAACACTTGTTTATAGTGCGAGGGATGAAAAAAGAAGGAAGAGGGTTGCCTTGTTTGACCTCAGTTGAGAATGTGCATGTAGCGTAGCAAATATTTGCTGCTCTGTGCATATCCACAAATGACTACCAAAGCACTAGGAGTACTGACTCTAGGGTTACAAACAGCTATTAGCATGTAGATCAGTTGCAAATATGGAACCTATAAATAATGAGAACCAATAGTATACTTAAAGTATAAATATGGAATCTACAAATAATGACCAACTGTATATTTAAAATATTAATTTGGTTCAGATAACAAATACAAAAATGAGCACACCATGAAGGCTTAAAATGAATCCCCTTAAAATATCTGAGAAAGGAAGTAAACAGAAGTATTTTTAAAAGATGGCAATAGCGGGGGCGCCTGGGTGGCTCAGTGGGTTAAAGCCTCTGCCATCGGCTCAGGTCATGATCCCAGGGTCCTGGGATCAAGCCCCGCATCGGGGGTCTCCGCTCCGCAGGGAGCCTGCTTCCCCCTCCTCTTTCTCTGCCTGCCTCTCTGCCTACTTGTGATATCTGTCAAATAAATAAAATCTTAAAAGAAAAAAAAAAAAGATGGTAATAGAATACAAATTAGAAATTTAACAATGAACACAACTATCTTTAATGCTAATGTCTAGGCTAGTCAGATTTGTTTAATGTTACTTATTTCTTTAATACCTGTCAGTTTGTCCCTACAATTTCAAATATGTTTGGGGTGTGAAAGAATAGGCAAAATGAGTGAAGGGGACTGGGAGACACGGGCTTCCAGTTATGTAATGAATAAATCACAAGAATAAAAGGTGCAGGGAATATAGCCAATGACACTGTAAGAGCATTATATGGAAACAGACACAGCTACACTTGTAGTGAACAGAGCATAACCTATAGAGATAAGTTGAATCATTCCACTGTATACCTGAAACTAATGTTAACATTGTGTGTCAACTATAATGAAATGAAATGAAGTATCTTTTTTTTTTAATTTATTTATTTGACAGACAGAAATCAAAAGCAGGCAGAGAGGCAGGCAGAGCGGGGGGGGGGGGGGGGGGGGGGGGGGCGGGGTAGAGGCAGGCTCTCCGCCGAGCAGAGAGCCCGATGCAGGGCTCGACCCCAGGACCCTGAGATCATGACCAGAGCTGAAGGCAGAGGCCCTAACCCACTGAGTCACCCAGGCACCCCGAAATGAAATATCTTTAAAAGTTCTCAGGACTAGGGGCACCTGGGTGGCTCAGTGGGTTAAGCCTCTGCCTTCAGCTTCGGTCATGATCTCAAGATCCTGAGATTGAACCCCGCAGCGGGCTCTCTGCTCAGCGGGGATCCTGCTTCCCCCCCACCCTGCCAGCCTCTCTGCCTACTTGTGATCTCTCTCTCTGTGTATCAAATAAATAAGTAAAATCCTTTTTAAAAAAAGTTCTCAGAGGGGCGCCTGGGTGGCTCAGTGCGTTAAAGCCTCTGTTTTTGGCTCGGGTCATGATCCCAGGGTCTGGGGATCGAGCCCCGCATCGGGCTCTCTGCTCAGCGGGGAGCCTGCTTCTTCTTCTCTCTCTGCCTGCCTCTCTGCCTACTTGTAATCTCTATCTGTCAAATAAATAAATAAAATCTTATATAAAAAAAAAAAGTTAAAAAAAAAAGTTCTGGGGACGCCTGGGTGGCTCAGTGGGTTAAAGCCTCTGCCTTTGGCTCAGGTCATGATCCCAGGGTCCTGGGATTGAGCCCCGCATGGGGCTCTCTGCTCAGCAGGGAGCCTGCTTCCTCCTCTCTCTCTGCCTGCCTCTCTGCCTCCTTGTGATTTCTGTCTGTCAAATAAATAAATAAATCTTTCTCAGAACTAAAAAACAAAAATTGTTACTTTTTTTTTTAAGATTTTATTTACTTGCCGGAGAGAGAGTAAGCACAAGCAGGAGGAGTGACAAGGAGAGGGAGAGGGAGAAGCTGACTTCCTGCTGAAGTCTGGGCGGCTCAGTTGTTAAGCATCTGCCTTCAGCTCAGGTCATGATCCCAGGGTCCTGGGATGGAGCCCCGCATAGGGCTCCCTGCTCAGTGGGAAGCCTGCTTCTCCCTCTCCCCCTCCCCCTGCTTGTGTTCCCTCTCTCCCTGTATCTTTCTCTGCCAAAAAAATAAATAAAATCTTTTTTTAAATTAATTAATTTATTTATTAATTAATTTTTAAAAAGATAGTCTTAGGATGCTGCAATAGTTGAAAACTGTTCCGAGAGATAGGTAACTGTCCTTCGAGATAAAGCAGGCAGGCCTTACTACACTGCACTTCGCTTTACTGTGCTTCATAGAGACAGTGTGTTTTACAAATTGCGGGTTTATGACAGCTCTGCCTTCAGCAATTCTATCAGCACCATTTTTCCAACAGCATTTGCTCACTTTGTATCTCTGTGCCACCTTTTGGTAATTCTTGCAATATTTCAAACTTTTTCATTATTATATTTGTTACGGTGATCTCTATGAGTGATCTTTCATGTTACTATTGTAATTGTCCTGGGGTTCCACAGACTGCTTCCACAGACGATGGACAACTAAGTGGACCAATGTCATGTGTGCGCTCACTGTTACACCCATCAGCCCTTCCTCCATCTCCCTCCCCTTTCTTGGGTCTCCCTATTCCCTGAGACATAGAAATATTGAAATTAAGGCAACTAATAGCCCTACAGTGGCCTCTAAATGTTGAAGGGAAAGGAAGAGCCACACATCTCTCACTTTAAATCAAAAGCTAGAAATGATTAAATACAGTGAGGAAAGCATGTTGAAAGCTGAGATAAGCTAAAACCTAGGCTTCTTGTGCCAGTTGGCCAAGTTGTGAATGCAAAGGAAAAGATCTTGAAGGAAGTTGAAAGTGCTACTCCAGGGGCACCTGGCTGGCTCAGTCAGTAAAGCACAGGACTCTTGATCGCAGGGTTGTGAGTTCGAGCCCTAAGTTGGGTGCAGAGATTACTTTAATAAACAAACAAATGTGCTACTCCAGTGAACACACAGATGATATGAAAGCAATACAGCCTCACTGCTGTACAGAGGAAGTTTTGGTGATATGGAGAGAAGACAAAACCAGCCACATATTCCCTTAAACCAAAGCTTCATCCAGAGAAAGGTCCTAACTCTCCTCAATTCTCTGAAGGCTGAGAGGTGAGGAAGCTGCAGAAGAAAAGTCTGAAGCTGGCAGACAAGGGTTCATGAAGTTGAAGGAAAGATGAGGCCCCTGTAGCTTAAAAGTATAAAGTGAAGGAGCAGGTCCCAACAGAGAAGCTGCAGCAGGTTACCCAGAAGCTCTGGCTGAGAGAATTCCTGGTGGTGCTGCACTAAGCCACAGCATTTCAGTGTGGATAAAACAGCTTTCTGTTGGAAGGAGATGGTGATGTTCATAGCTAGAGAGAAGTCAGTGTCTGGCTTCAAAGCTTCGAAGGACAGACAGGTTGACTCCCTTGTTAGGGCCAAATGCCACTGGTAACTTTAAGTTGAAGCCAATGCTTATCTACCATTCTGAAAATTTTAGGGCCTTTAAGAATTATGCTAAATTTACTACTCACATCTGTCTACCTGATGGTTTACTAAATTTTTTTTTTAAAGATTTTATTTATTTGACAGACAGAGATCACAAGTAGGCAGAGAGGCAGGCAGAGAGAGAGGAGGAAGCAGGCTCCCCGCTGAGCAGAGGGCCCGATGGGCTCAATCCCAGGACCCTGAGATCATGACCTGAGCCGAAGGCAGAGGCTTTAACACACTGAGCCACCCAAGCACCCCATTACTAAATTTTTTTTTAAAGATTTTATTTCATTTATTTGAGAGAGAGAGCATGAGAGGAGAGAGGTCAGTGAGAGAAGCAAACTCCCTGCTAAGCACGGAGCCGGATGTGAGACTCGATCCTGGGACTCCAGGATCATGACCTGAGCCAAAAGCAGATGCTTACCTAACTGAGCCATCCAGGCACCCAGTTTACTGAATATTTTAAGCCCACTATTGAGACCTACTGCTGAGAACAAACATTACTCCAAAATCTGACCGCTCATTGACAATGGACTGGTCACCTAAGAGCTCTGATGGAGATATACAATGAAAGAAGGTTGTTTTCATGTCTGTTAATACAGCATCCATCCTGTGTCCCATGGATCAAGAAGTAATTTTGACTTTCAAGCCTTACTATTTAAGAAATACATTGTGTAAGATTATCGCTGCCACAGACAGTGATTCCTCTGATGTGTCTGGGCAAAGAAAATTGCAAGTTTTATAGGAAAGATTCAACATTCTAGATGGCATTAAGAATATTTGTGATTCAGGGCGCCTGGGTGGTTCAGCTGATAAAGCGACTACCTTGGGCTCAGATCATGATCCCAGGGTCCTAGGATTGAGCCCCACGTAGGGCTCCCTGTCCAGCAGGGAGCCTGCTTCCTCCTCTCCCTCCACCTGCTACTCCGCCTGTTCATGTTCTCTCTCTCTCTGTCAAATACATAAATAATAATTTTTTTTTTAAGATTTATTTTCTCATTTGACAGGGAGAAATCACAAGTAGATGGAGAGGCAGGCAGAGAGAGAGAGAGAGGGAAGCAGGCTCCCTGCCAAGCAGAGAGCCCGATGCGGGACTCGATCCCAGGACCCTGAGATCATGACCTGAGCCGAAGGCAGCGGCTTAACCCACTGAGCCACCCAGGCGCCCCCATAAATAATAATTCTTAAAAAAAAAAAAAAAATTTTGTGATTCACTGGAAGAGGGCAAATATCAACAAGACTTTGGAAGTAGATTCCAGAGGCACCTGGGTGGATCAGTGGGTTAAAGCCTCTGCCTTCGGCTCAGGTCATGATCCCAGGGTCCTGGGATCAAGCCCCTCATCAGGCTCTCTGCTCTGCAGTGAATCCGCTTTCTCCCCTCTTTCTCTCTCTCTCTCTCTCTCTCTCTCTGCCTGCCTCTCTGCCTACTTGTGATCTCTGTCAAATAAATAAATAAAATCTTAAAAAAAAAAAAAAAGAAGTAGATTCCAACTCTCATGGATGAGTTTGTGGGGTTCAGGACTTCTATGGAGGAAGTAACTGCAGAAGGGTGGAAACAGCAAGAGAACTGGAATTAGAAGTGGAGACTGAAGATGTGACTGACTGCTTTGATCTTGTGATAAAACTTGAACAGATGAGGAGTTCCTTACTATGAAAGAACATGGCATGGAATCTGCTCCTGGTGAAGATGCTATGCAGAATGTTGAAATGACAACAAAGGATTTAGAATATTAAATAAACTGAATTGATTGAGTAGCAGAGCATTTGAGGGAATTTTTTTGAGTTTTAAATTTTAATTCCAGGGGTGCCTGGGTAGCTCAGTGCATTAAAACCTCTGCCTTCAGCTCAGGTCATGATCTCAGGGTCCTGGGATCAAGCCCCACATCAGGCTCTCTGCTCAGCAGGGAGCCTGCTTCCTCCTCTCTCTCTCTGCCTGCCTCTCTGCCTACTTGTGATCTCTGTCTGTCAAATAAATAAATAAAATCTTTAAAAAAAAAAAACTTAAAAAAAATTTTAATTCCAGTAAGGCTAGCATACAGTGTTACATTAGTTTCAGGTATACAATATAGTGATTCAGTAGGGTTTAAGAAGACTTCAATTTTGAATGAAATTCTACCATGGGTAAAATGCCCTCAAACAGCATCATGTGCTACAGAGAAATCATGCCTGAAAGGCAGAGTGAATCGATGAGACAAACTTCACTGTTGTCTTATATTTCATATATATATATATTTTTTTTTTAAAGATTTTATTTATTTGACAGAGATCACAAGTAGGCAGGGAGAGGGGAAAGCAGGCTCCCTGCTGAGCAGAGAGCCGGATGTGGGGCTCGATCCCAGAACCCTGAGATCATGACCTGAGCCGAAGGCAGAGGCTTTAACCCACTGAGCCACCCAGGTGCCCTGCTGTCTTATATTAAAAAATCACCACAGCCACCCTCACCTTTAGCAGCCACCACCCTGATCAGTCAGCAGCCATCAACATCAAGGCAAGATCCTTTACCAGGAAAAAGATTAAGACTTCGTGAAAGATCAGAGGATGGTTAGCACTTTTAAGCAAGAAAGTATTTTTATTTTATTTATTTTTTTTAAAGATTTTATTTATTTATTTGACAGAGAGAAAGATCACAAGTAGGCAGAGAGGCAGGCAGAGAGAGGGGGAAGCAGGCTCCCTGCTAAGCAGAGCCAGACGTGGGACTCGATCCCAGGACCCTGAGATCATGACCTGAGCCGAAGGCAGCGGCTTAACCCACTGAGCCACCCAGGCGCCCCAAGAAAGTATTTTTAAATGAAGGTATATACATTATTTTTTTAGACATAACTAACACACCTAACAGACTACAGTACAATGTAAACATAACTTTTACATGCACTGAGAAAACAAAAAATTCATTTGACTCGCTTTATTGTGGTGGTCTGGACTGAACCTGCAAAATGTCCAGTTGAGCTTGTAGTGGACAGAAATCTCATGAGAGTCAAGTATCAGTTTGTGTTTAAGAAGTAAGCTAGGTGCCACCCATAAATATAAAACAGATACAAGACAGGAAGGGTAGGGAGGGACATATGAAAAAAGGGGGGAAAATAGATGAACAGTGAGAAGGAGGATAAAGATATATTGTGTTAACTAACTAGAACTTAAATACAAACTTGAAACATTAAAGAGAAAGGAAAAAGAAAAAACAAAACAACACACACAGGACTGAGTATTTTGAAAACCACCACCAACTATCTCATTAGCCATTGCCTCCAGACTGGATCCTAACTTTGGGCTATACTGAGTTCACAAATCAACACTGAGGGGATAAAATGGCCAAGTACATACTGGATTTGTCGCTCCAAAAAATCAACTCCAATGGTTTTCTTGTAGTCTTTTGTAAAAATGCCTTTGCAATATCGCTGAATCATACTTGATTTTCCAACTGCTCCATTCCCTACAACCACCATCTTGATGGCCACTTCCATATCTTCCTCCAACATTTTTGCAGTTGAAAAGGTTTCTGAGCCAACTTTAATTCCAGGTGATCAGATCTTCTCAATCTGTGGTTTAAAATGAAATTATTTTTCATAACATAAAAATTATATAAAATAATTTTAAAGGTTGATTTATGTATCTGAGAGACAGAGAGTGTGTGAGCAGGGGAAGGGGCAAAGGGCGAGGGACAGAATCTCACGCAGACTTGCTGAGTGCAGAGCCTGACGTGGGGCTAGATCCCAGAACCCCGAAATCATGACCTAAGCTGAAACCAAGAGTCAGATGCTTAACCAACTGAGCCACCCAGACAACCCAAAAATTGTACAAAATAAGCTATAATTGCTTTATGAAGAAATAACTATAGTGCATTGCAAGAATTTTTCCATGATGGAGGTCCCCCTACCACCCTGTTTAGATCATGTAGGTTTGTTGAAAGGAGGAACAATAACATCATTCATTTCTGAATCCTGAATAATAGCACACAATACATGACACCCAGGTATTAATAAATGCCTAGACTGCATAGTTCTATCTTTCAGTGATACTAAGACTAAGACTAAGACTGCAGTGTTAGAGTTGAGGTTTTATGTAAAGTTGCCACTTACTAGTTCTGGGCTAAGTAAAGTTACTGGCTAACCTCTTTAAGCTTCAGTTTACTGAGGATACTTACCTCAGAAGATTGTTTATCAATGGTACATACAAAGCACTTAGCACAGTGAAAATTAAGTATTCAAAAAATGGTAGTTTAAAAAAAAGGCAGTTTAGTTTTATACAACATAGTAAATCCTCCATAGTTACACCACATGGGCAATAAATACCAAATCTAAGGAAACTGCTTGTTTGACCTCAGAGGTAATAATTAATATCCCTAGAAAAGAACCCCAAAGAAAAATTGTGTATAATAATATACAAGTGTGTGACAGCTCTGGACTCTTACAGTACTTTACTGTTCAGGTTACAATGACTCCTTTACAAATAATCTTACATCACATATTCTTTCTTAGTTTCAGACTAGTTACAGTTACTAATATAATGAAAGTAATATAATGTGTACTGTTTTCACTTAAGATTTAAAAGAACAGAAAGTCAATTTCTTCATATGTCTTAGGAAAATTACTAGTTACGTTCCTGACTACTATTATATGTTATAGTATTATATTCCAACTCTGTTAACTGAAAATCCATCTACACAACCACTACACAAAACAAGTCTGAAACAGGAAGAACATTCCTCCCCACTCCCCATGGAGTTTCAGTAATTGTCCCTAGTGCTTCACAAACTTGCATAATCATAAGAATCATCTAGGAAGATCTGTTAAAGTATAGGTTCTAGGGCTCCACCTCAAACATAATTAAATGATGTAAAAAAAAAAAAAAAGAGTAACAGAATGAAAAGAAGAATGTGGTAGGAGCAAACTAGAAACAGAAGGCTTTTTCTGTTTCTAGTTTGCTTACTATTTTTCTGACAAACGGATGTTGAATTTTGTTATATATTTCCTCTGTTTCTGTTGATAGGGTGGTGAGGTGGTGAGGTTTTTCTTTTTTACTTTGTTAATTTGGTAGATTACATCGATTGATTTTTTTTTTTTTTTTTTTTGAGTATTGAACCAGCCTTGCATTCCCAGAATAAAGCCTACTTGGTCTTAATTATTCGTTTTTGGGTTTTTTTTTTTGTTTTTTTTTTTTTGTTTTTTTTGGTCCTAGCTATTCCTTTTATATATTCCTAGATTTGATTTACTAATATTTTGTTGAGGACTTTTGTGTGTCTTTGTCCAGTTGTTTTTGTTTTTTGGTACTGTTTTTGTGTGATGTTGGTATCAAAATAATATTGACTTTATAAAATAAGTTGGAAAGTATTCCTTTCTATTCTATATTCTGGAAGAAAATGTATATCATTGGTATCCTTTCTTGAAAAGTTTGGTAAAATTCTCCAGTGAAGTCACCTGAGCCTGGAGAGTTCTCTGAGTTTTTAAGTTACAGGTTCAATTTCCTTTATAGTTATAGAACTATTCAAATCATTGATTTCATATTGAGTGAGTTGTGGTAGTTAATGCTTCTTAAGGAATTGGTCCATTTCAGCTAAGCTGTCAATTTTTTTAAGAGGGGGAGGGCATAGGGAGAGGGAGAAAGAGAATCTTAAACCTCTATGCAGGGCTTCATCTCATGACCCTGAGATCGTGACCTGAGCCAAAATCAAGAGGGAGCTGCTTAATTGACTGAGCAACTCCACAGCTAACATTATACTCAACTCTGAAAGCCTGACTGCCTTTTTTTACCCCCTCAGGTAAACTCTATGCACAACAGGGGGCTCAAACTCAGGACCCTGAGAGCAACAGTTGCAGGCTCTACTGACTGAGCCAGCCAGGCACCCCTGAAAGCTTGACTGCTTTAACCCTTAGACTGAGAACAAGGTAAGTATGCTCACTCTCACTACTCCTATTCATCATACACAGAAGTCCTAGACAGAAACTAGGTGACAAAAAATAAGTAAAACTCTTAGAAGAGTAAGATTAAATAAAGCTGTCCCCATTCACAAATCACACGAATGTCTTTACAGAAAACTCAAAGGAATTAAAAAAAAAATCCTAAAACTAATAAATAAGTTTAGCAAGGACACAGGATACAAGAGCAACACACAACACTGAATTGTATTTCTATACCCTAACAATGTACAATTTTTCAATTTACATTGTTATTTCTTAAATTTGTTTTATTTATTTAAGTAGTCTCTACACCCAACATGGGACTGGAAATCACAACCCCAAGATCAAGAGTCGCATGCTGTTCCAACTGAGCCAGCCAGGCATCCCTGAAAACAAAATTTTTAAGTGACATTTATAAAAGTTCACCCAAAATTAAATACTTTGGTGTAAATTTAACAAAACATGTACAGGAAGGGCCTATATATTGAAAACTATAAAACACTAATGAAACAAAGTCCTACATAAATGAAAAGATGTGCATGTTCACAGATCAGAACACTCAACAAAGTAAAAACAGCACTTCTCCCCAAATTGATCCATGGTTTAATCCAATTCCAAAGCACCAGCAGGATTTTCTGCAGTTGATTCTAAACGTAATCTTTCTCTTTACATTTCTGAATGTCATTTGGAAAGGCAAATAAACTAGAATAGCTAACACAATCTTTAAAAAGAACAAAATCTGGGTGCCTGGGTAGCTCAGTGGTTAAAGCCTCTGTCTTCAGCTCAGGTCATGATCCCAGAGTCCTAGGATCGAGTCCCACATCAGGCTCTTTGCTCCGTGGGGAGCCTGCTTCTTCCTCTCTCTCGGCCTGCCTTCCTCTCTGCCTACTTGTGATCCCTGTCTGTCAAATAAATAAATAAAATCTTAAAAAAAAAAAAAAAGAAAGAACAAAATCGGAGGAAATCATACTGGCCACTTTTAAGACACCATAAAACTATACAAGTCAAGAAAGTGTGATACTGGTAAAGAGAAAGATATATAAATCAGCGGAACAGAACAGAGGGCCCCAAAATAGACCCACACAAATTCAGCCAAATGATTTTTGACAAAAGGTACAAAAACAATTCAATGAAGACTGTTTTCAACAAATGGTGGTGGAAAATAGGACATTCATATGTAAAAAAGCATTTACCTAAGCCTCATACCTTATACAAATAATTTTTTTTAAATGGATCATAGATCTAAAAGTAAAACTATAAAAATAAATAAATAATAAAAGTAAAACTGTAGGGACACCTGGATGGCTCAGTCGATATAATCTGCCACCTGATCTAGTGAGTTCAAGCCTCATGTTGGGTGTAGAGATTACTTAAAAATAAAATCTCAGGGTGCCTGGGTGGCTCAGTGGGTTAAGCCGCTGCCTTCGGCTCGGGTCATGATCTCAGGGTCCTGGGATCGAGTCCCGCATGGGGCTCTCTGCTCAGCAGGGAGCCTGCTTTTCTCTCTCTCTCTCGCTCTCTCTCTCTCTGCCTCTCCATCTACTTGTGATCTCTGTCAAAAAAATAAAATCTTAAAAAATAAATAAATAAAATAAAATCTCAGATGGGGCGTCTGGGTGGCTCGGTGGTTTAAGCCTCTGCCTTCGGCTCGGGTCATGATCTCAGGGTCCTGGGATCGAGCCCCACATCGGGCTCTCCGCTCAGCGGGGAGCCTGCTTCCCCCTGCCTCTCTGCCTACTTGTGACCTCTCTCTATCAAATAAATAAATAAAAATCTTAAAAAAAATAAAAGTAAATAAAATAAAATCTCAGAGGCACCTGGGTGCCTCAGTCAAATACCTGCCTTTGGCTCAGGTCACGATCTCTGAGCCCTGGAACCCAGAGTGGGGTGGGACTCCCTGCTTAGCACGAAGTCTGCTTCTCCCTCTCCCCTTGCTTTCCCCCTGCCCATGCCCCACCCTCCACGCTGTGCTCAAGTACTGTCTCTGTCTCTCTAATAAATAAATAAAATCTTTAAAAAATAAAATAATAAAAAATAAAACAATAATTTTTAGAAGAAATATTTTACAAGAGGAAAAACTGTTAAACTAGACTTCACAAATATTAAAAACATTTGCTCTATGAATGATACTGTTAAAAGAATGAGAAGACAAGCTACGGACTGAGAGAAAGTATTTGCAAAGCACATATCTACCAAACCACTTGTATCTGGAACATATGAAGAACCCTCTAAACTCAACATAAGAAAAAAAAAACCCATAAGAAAACTAACAACCATTTGAGAAATGGGCAATAAATACTCTTGCCCAGAGACTCATCAAAGATTATATATGCCAAAATAAGCACATGAAAAGATATTCAAAATCATTGGTCATTAGTTAAAGGCACACTAAAACTATGAGATACCACTACATGCCTATGAGATGGTTAAATTTAAAATTACTGACAATACTAAGTGCATACAAGAATGTGGAACAATGGGTACTCTCCAACGGTGCCTGTAAGAATGCAAAATGCTAACAGCCACTCTGGAAACACCAGCATGACAGTTCCTTATAAAGTTAAACATCCTTTTTATGATCCTGCAATCCCACTCCTAGCAATACCCTCCAGAAAGGAAAACTTGTGTTCACACAAAAACCTGTACACGAATGTTTATAACAGCTCTATTCATAATCACCAAGCCTGAAAACACTTCAAATCTCCTTCAGTCGGTGGATGTATGAACAAACTGTGGAACGTCCATCTAACGGAACACTACTTAGCAATAAAAAAAGAAGAAATGCTTGATACATGCAAGAGCTTGGAGGAATCCTAAAGGCACTCCTAAATCCTGAGTGAGAGAAGTCAGCATCAAAAGGTTACATATTGTATGAGTCCACTTACATGGCATCTGGAAAAGTTTAGAAATTGCCGAAGGTTAGGGGTAAGGGAAGGATATGAAAGGATAAGCATGGGGGGGGGGGGGTAGAACTGTTCTATGCCCTGATTGTCGTGGTGACAGCATTAATCTAAAATTCATAGAACTGCACACCCCTTAAAAAGACAAATTTACCGTATAATTTTAAAAATAAAATTTAAAAGAAGACAAGAGCAATCAGATTTTAACACAGCCAGTCTGGTGATTATCAGCTACTACTGCTCTATAAACATAGAGCACTCTATCCAAACAGCTAAGTTCTTAGAAAATAAGATAATGCTGAGTATCATAATTAAAAAGCTTACAGCAACGCTTTGCATAAATACTCTTTTCTAAATGCCGTTTTCCCCAAATTTAATTAAAAAAAAAAAAAAGGTTTCCAACCAATGCAGTCTAATAAATTAGAAAAGGTACTTAAGTACAGGTACGACTGTGTTTATAACACTGAAAAGCTTGTTAGGTTCGATGAAATCACCTAGACAACGTTAGGAGTTACATAAAGCCTAAAGAAACGACCCTTTCAGACTCTTTAATGCGCTCGCACACACCCTCAAGTTCTTACGTCTGGGAGCTCCTCGGCTCCTCTGTTCTCCGAGTTAAGTAATTCTGTGGCAGCCAGTGTCAATGAAATAGTGCAGTCTGGCTCATTCATATTCTAGCAGTCTGAGCAAGAAACTAGGGAAGGGTGGGGCCGCGGGTAAGGAGGGGGCCCCGCCGCAGGAAGGAGCGGGTTCTAAAACCCAGGGCAGAGCCTGAGACCCCGCCTCCGATCAAACCGAACCCGGCACTTGACGCCCCTTGCTGGCGACGGCCCCGGCCTGGGTCGCCCCCTCCCCATGTGGGCGCTGGAAGAAGGCGAGAAGCTGGGTGCTCCGCCAAGCTGGAGGCCAGCGCCTCGCCCCCGCTGCGTCTCGCCGCTTCCCGCCCAAGGGGCAATGCCAGGGACGCACACCCTGGGAGCCCGGGCCGCGGGGCGCTGAGAGCGGAGGCCGGGCAGGTACTGCCGCCCACCTCCTCCCGCGGGAACTTGGGCACGGCGCTCTGCGGCTGGGGAGCGGGCGCTCCGCGGCCGGGGCCGGGGGGATGGGAGCCCGGGCCTAGAGGCCCCTGCCCCCCACACCCCTCTACAGTCCCCGGGGTACGGCACATCCCGGGACCCCAGGGAGAAGCGGGTCCTTCCTCAGCCGAGCCGGGGGAGCCCTCAGCCGCTGGACAGGGCGAGTGAGAGCAGCGCCGCTGTCCGGAGTGCAAGCCGCTACTCACCGTCCCCCGCCGGCCGCGGACCCGCCGCCCGGCGCGACCGGCTCCTCCTGGTCGCGGCGCAACCGCTGCCGCCGCCGCCGCCACCGCCTCCTCCTCCTCCTCCCAGGGCGCCAGCAACCCCGGCGGGGCCGCCCTGCTGGCTCGCGCCCTCCTTCGCTCTCTTAAGAATGACTATGACTTTTTTTTTAACGAACTTTATTGGAAGCCGGGGCTCGGAACAAGCGCCTTTGCAGCAACTCCGGCAGGGGTGGAGGGGCGCAGGAGACTCGACTCCCCTCATCTGTGGACCCGCCGCTCTGCGGAGCATGCGCTGGGCTTGGTCTGCGCATGCTCCGCGCGGACCGGGTCCCCCGCCCCGCTCCACCCCTGTTCTGGCTGGTGCCCCGCAGGGCGGCTCCTTCGCGTTCCCGATCCCTCCCGGGACCCGGCGGCAGTGGGGAGACCGGCGGCGGGCGGGAGCGCCCAGATCGTGGACCCTAGTAAAAAAAAACTGACAGACGAAGGCCCGCCTAAGTTTCGCCTACTAAGTGACCAGACTTTTAGAGTACCCAAAGGACCTGCTCCGCCTTGGACGCACACCTCATTTTCTTCCAAGGGGTAGAGTGAGCGAAAAGTGCTAAGCAAAACCGAGGACGCACTCACAGTCAACACCTTGCGACTGGACAAAGTAGATGTCTTAGATGGTTAACAATTCAGAGAACCAAACCAACAACTAAAAGGTCCCCCCAAAAGCAATCTAAACTTTGCTTGAGTTGTTTTTTATTTCAAAATACAATAGAAAGGGGAATAAAGGAAGACACCAAGTGTCGGAATAATACTCCCAAGTGAAGTAGGAAATGGGGTTTGGAGCCTATGGCTAAGAAAGAATTATGTGCAAAAAGGTGGTTTTATTAAAGCTTGGGCACAGGAGTGGGCAGAAAGAGCTACACTGGGATCATGAGGAGTGACACATTATGTACTTTCAAGTTGGGAGGGGGTTAGGGGTAGTAAGTCTCCAAGGAATTTGGGAAGCAAGATTTTTAGGACCTTGAGGGGGTTAGCAGTTCTTAGGAAAATGTCATTTATTACCATCTAATAAAACCTCAGTCATCATGAGACCCGTCAGTTGTTTATCAGTGGGCTACATGGTTGAAGGATGGTTGTCAACATGTATCTTGGGGGATAAAGATAAAGGAAGTGTCCAAAGGAATCTTTATATATTAAAGTAGACTTACAGGATCCTGGCAGGGAGGGGAGGTCAGGACAATGTTAAGCTAAGATGGCCTTTTGCCCTGAGCAAAGCATTAACATAAAGGCAACTGAGTTCCTAGTGGAACGTCACTCTGCCTGTCTCAAGGACTTGTCAGTGGGTTCTAAGTAGTAAGGAAATTTAATTTTTTCTTTTGCCTTTGTTTCCCACACCACAAGGATGTGGAGTAACTGAATTCATCTACTCTGCTTCTGGAATGTAAGCTAGAACAACTCTTTTAAAAATCAGTTTGGTTCTGGGGCACCTGGGTGGCTCAGTGGGGTTAAAGCCTCTGCCTTTGGCTCAGGTCATGATCCCATGATCCCAGGATCCTGGGATGGAGTCCTGCATAGGGCTCTGTGCTCAGCAGGGAGCTTGCTTCCTCCTCTCTCTCTGCCTGCCTCTCTGCCTACTTGTGATCTCTGTCAACTAAATAAATAAAATCTTAAAAAAAAAAAAATCAGTTTGGTTCTATCTACCAAAGTAGCCTACCCTGTGACCCAACAAGCAGTTTCACCTCTACAAATCCAGCCAGGAGAAATGAGGTCTTAACGGTGCACCAACAAACAAGAATGTTCACAGCTGCATTTTTTTTTTTTAACAGCTCTCAAATGAAAATAACCGAAAGACCATAAACAACAGAATAAATTAATAAATTCAGTGTTCATATAATGGAATACTATGCAACAATGAGAAGACTGACCTAAAACAACCAACATGAAATGGCTTAACTGCGGAAATGTAAATTTGAGCATATAAAGTAAGGTCCAGGGCACCTGAGTGGCTTAGTTGGTGGAGTAGCCTGCTCACAATTTTGGCTCAGTTCTCAGTCTCAGGGTCCTGGGATCAGGTTCTGAGCACAGTGGCGAGTCTGCTTCAGGATACTCTCTCCCTCTCCCTCTGCCCCTCTTCCCTGCAGATAGCAGGCATGCATGCACTCTCCAAAATAAATCAAAGAAAGGAAGGAAGGATGAGGGAAGGAGAAAAAAGAAAGGAAGGAGGAAGGAAGGAAGGAAGAGAGAGAGAGAGAAAATAAGACTCACAAAGTACCTACTAAGTCCATTTCAGTACAAAAACAGGAAAAGTTATCTGCTAAAATTTGGGATAATGGTTACCTTGGCAGAAAAGGAATAGTGACTGCTGAGGGAGTCCAAGGTGTTAGTAAGGCTCTCTCTGTTGATCTTGGCCCTGGTTACACATGTGTGTTCATTTGTGAAAATTCACCAAACTGTACTCTTCTATGTACATTTTTCTGTGGGTGAATTATAGTTCATGTGCAGTAGTTTGTAAAATTAAAACTTTTAAATTTTAGGGTCTCCTGGGTGGCTGAGTCAGTTGAGCATCTGCCTTTGGCTCAGGTCATGATCCCAGGGTGCTGGGATCAAGCCCCACATTGGGCTCTCTGCTCAGTGGGGAGTCTGCTTCTCCCTCTCCCTCTGCCCCACAACTTGTGTTCTCTCACACTCTGTTCTCTCTCAGTTAAATAAAACACCTTAAATAAAATACAATAAAATGTTTAATTTTTAATTTGTTTTACCATATAATTACGATACAGTTTTATAAATGTAAACATAGTGATTATTAACAAGAAATTTAATGTCAAGTAGCCAATTGATTTATTTCCATGATTTGGTTAGTAGTCTCTTTGAGTAATGTACTCACCCCAATTTAAAAGAAAAGGAAAAATCCAATTAAGAAATGGCAAATGTGGGTGCCTGGGTGGCTCAGTGGGTTAAGACTCTGCCTTCAGCTCGGGTCATGATCTCAGGGTCCTCGGATCGAGCCCAGCAACAGGCTCTCTGCTCGGTGAGGAGCCTGTTTCCCTCTCTCTCTGCCAGCCTTTCTGCCTACTTGTGATCTCTCTCTCTGTGTCAAATAAATAAATAAATAAAATCTTTAAAAATAAAATAAAACAAAATAAAAAAAGAAATGGGCAAACGGACTTAAATACACATTTCTCCAAAGAAGATGTACAATTGGCTAATAAGTACACGAAAATAGGCTCAATATCACTCATTACTAGTAAAATGCAAATCAAAACCACAATGAGATATTATTTCACACCCACTGGAATGGCTGCTTTAAAACAAAACAAAACAAATAAAATAATACGCGTTGGCAAGAATGGTGAGAAATTGGGGGGTGGGAGGGATGGGGTGGCTGGGTGCTGGACATTGTGGAGGACATGTGTTACGGTGAGCACTGGGTGTTATGTAAGACTGATGAATCACAGACCTGTACCCCTGAAACCCATAATACATTATATGTTAATCTTTAAAAAATTGTTTTAAAACAAAAAACAAATTTAAAGAGCTTTAAGGGGCACCTGGGTGGCTCAGTGGATTAAAGCCTCTGCCTTCAGCTCAGGTCATGATTTCAGGGTCCTGGGATCAAGCCCCGCATTGGGCTCTCTGCTTGGTGGGGAGCCTGCTTCCTTCTCTCTCTCTCTGTCTGCCTCTCTGCCTACTTGCGATCTCTGTCAAGTAAATAAATAAAATCTTTTAAAAAATAAAAATAAAAATAAAGAGCTTTAAAACAACAAACAATGGTGAGAAATCTTTTTTTTTGCTTTTGTTTTTTTAGAGATTTTATTTATTTATTTGAGAGATCCCAAGTAGGCAGAACTGCAGGCAGAGAGAGGAAGGGAAGCAGGCTCCCTGCTGAGCAGAAAGCCCAATGCGGGAATCGATCCCAGGACCCTGAGATCATGACCTGAGCCGAAGGCAGTAGCTTAACCCACTGAGCCACCCAGACGCCCCAATGGTGAGAAATCTTAACCCCTGTGCACCGTCAGTAGGAATGTAAAATGGTACCACTATTATGGAAAACAGTATGGCAGTCCCTCACAAAATTAAAAATAGAATTAACGTATGATGCAGCAACTCCACCTCTGACTATATACTCAAACGAACTGAAAGCAAGGAGTCAAAGAGATGTTTGTAACTATGTCTATATCAACATTATTGACAATAGCCAAAAAGTGGGAGCAACTGAAATATGCATCAACAGATGAACTGATAAACAAAATGTCATATAAACATAAACATACAACGAAATGGAGCGCCTGGCTGGCTTAGAAGGAAAACCACGCAACTCTTGATCTGGGGGTTGGGAGTTTGAGCCCCATGTTGGGTGTGGAGATAAAAAAAAACAAAAACAAAAAACACTCTAAACTAAAAAAAAAAAACAACAAACATATAATGATATATTATTCAGCCTCAAAAAGGAATGAAATTCTGACACATAGTACATCATGGATGAAGGTACCTAAAGTAGTCAAATTCATAGATAGTGGTTGCCAAAGGCAGAGGAGAGGAGAGAATGGGGAGTTAGAGTTTAATGGGTACAGAGTTTCCATTTTGCAGGATGAAAAATGTTCCGGAGAAGGATGGTGGCCATAGTTGCATGGCAGTGTGAATGTGCTTAATGCCCCTGAAACTGTATCCTTAAAAATGGTCAAAAACGCTGAATTTTATGTTAAATATATCTTACAATTTTTTAAATGGAAGAAAAGAAAAAGAAAATTCTAATGGTAGCAGAGAATGAATGTGAGGATTCGAATCGGAGAAAAACTTCTTGAAGGCCTTTTCCATATCCATGGGATTTTGGACAGTCAACTGCAATTAAGTCTCCTTTTTATTTGACTCAAGGATATACCCAAGGACACAGTAGAGACTGTAGGGCTTATTTCAGTGATGTAATGAAAGCCTACACGGAAAAAAATGCTGCAGTGGTGCTGTAGACTAATTTTTAATGAAATTAGTCTGAAGGACTTGGTTTTTTGTTTTGCTTTTGTTTATGGTTTTTATGATTATTTATTTATTTATTTGAGAAAGAGAGAATGTGCGTGTGAGCTGGGGATGGGGGGAGAAGCTGAGAGGGAGAGAGACAGGCAGACAGAGAATGTCCTGCAGACTCCCTATTGGGTGTGGAGCCCATGCAAGGCTCCATCTTGGGACCTTGAGATCATGACCTGAGCTGGAATCAAGAACTGGATGTTTAACTGACTGAGCCACCCAGGCACCCCAGTCTAAAAGACTTTGAAAGAAATTTTACCTGCTGTTGTCTAGAAATGAGTTATACAAAACTATTTAGGGGAAACACTGTAAAAAAGTTATTTAATAAAAAAAATTTTTTTAAGTAATTAGTACGCCCAAGGTGGGGCTGGAACTCACAATCTCAAGGTCAGGAGCTTCATGTTCTACTACTGAGCTAGCCAGGTACCCCTGAAACGTTGTATTTTCAAGTCATTTACTGATTGTTCAAATTTAGTACCTTCACTGACCCAGCAAAAAGTATCCGTTGTCCTTTGCTAGTTTTTCTACGTGTGTCTGACTCTATGAGCTACAAACTTTTTAGAGATCATGAATTGTAGATGAGTGAAAAGAAAAACATTAAAGAAAAATTACATACATGAACAAAATAACCAGTATATAAAAGAGGCCCTAATTTAAACTGGAGAGTCAGAGAGACCTTTCCAATAAAGTAATATTTCATCAGGTATCTGAAGGATACATGTGTTAGCTGGCTAAAGAATGGGCAGAAAAACATTTTAAGTTAGAAGGAGCAACAAGTACGATGACCAGAGGCAGGAAATAATTTGGTGGGTTTGAGGAACTGAAAAGGAGTTGGTGTGCAGGAGTAAGGTGGAAAGTGGTATAAAATGAAGTTGTGAGGGAAGCAGGGGCCAGAGCATGTGGGTCAGGATAGGCAAAGTGGATTATACTGCAAGTACATTGGGAAGCCCTTGAGGGGTTTTAGTGCAGGGATAAGGAGATCCACGTGGCAGATTCCTCTGGCTGCTGTCTAATGAAAGCACAGAACAGGTGAAACGAAGAGACCCATGGAAGGCTGGTCCAGGTGAGAGCTGATGGAGGCGTCACTGAGGTGGTCACAGGGGTGGTACAAAAAAGCAGATGGGGGGTTGCCTGGGTGGCTCAGTGGGTTAAGCCTCTGCCTTCAGCTCGGGTCATGATCTCGGGGTCCTGGGATCGAGCCTCGCATTGG
Organism: Mustela erminea; assembly: GCF_009829155.1. NCBI lineage: Eukaryota > Metazoa > Chordata > Mammalia > Carnivora > Mustelidae > Mustela > Mustela erminea. The sequence goes on along the minus strand of NC_045617.1, from coordinate 103,101,710 downwards.
GCTCTCTGCTGGCGGGGAGCCTGCTTCCTCCTCTCTCAGACTGCCTCTCTACCTACTTGTGATCTCTCTCTGTCAAATAAATAGATAATTAAAAAAAAAAAAAAAGCAGATGGATTCGGTTTTAGGTTTGGAGGTAGACTCCATAGGACTTGGCTATGAAACAGGGACAAGAGGGGATGTCAGGAATGATTCACAGGTTTTTTGAACAGCCACTGAGATTCTGGCTCCTAATTCCAGTGGGTGGGGTTTTTCCCACCAAGCAATTCTTGGACACTAGCTGGGTATCCTACAATGTAACTCAGTTTTGACACTTTCCATCTAGAGATAGCCTAAGATTCCACAGGTTAAGGGTTCAGTCCTACCAGATAGTCTTCCACCCCCACCCCCCCCCCACACACACCTCAGAGGCTAGTCACAAGCTCAGGTTATCACCTGTGTTTCTGACCAACGCATTTCAGATTAGAGGTTCCAATGATCTCTTCCTTGGTTTTGATTAATTTGCTAGAGCAGCTCACAGAACTTAGAGAAACATTTTACTTAACTAGATTACCAGTTTATTATAAAAGAATATAACTCAGGAACAGCCAGATGGAAGAGATGGGTAGGGGAAGAGCAAGGTGCTTCATGCCCTCTCCGGGCATCCACTCTCCCCACATCTCCATTGCTTCATCTACCCAAAAGCTCTCTGGCCCAGTCCTCTTGGGTTTTTATGGAGGCTTCACTACATATGCATGATTGATTAAACCATTGGCCATTCATGACTGAGTCAACCTCCAAGCCCTCTCCCCTCCCAGAGGTAATGGTGGGAGGGGGCGTCTGGGGAGCAGGAGGTGAGACTTGAAGTTCCAACCTCTAATCACCTGGTTGGTTCTCCTGGCAAGCAGCTCTCCCTCCTTAGGGGGCAAGCAAAATCCACCTCATTAACATAACAAGAGACACCTCTGCTGCTGTCAACATTTAGGATATTCCAAAGTTTTTAGGAAGTCTATGCCAGGAATAGGAACAAAGGCCAAACATATACTTCTTCTTCTTTTTTTTTTTTTTTAAAGATTTTATTTATTTATTTGAGAGAGAGACAGTGAGAGAGAACATGAGCGAGGAGAAGGTCAGAGAGAAGCAGACTCCCCGTGGAGCTGGGAGCCCGATGTGGGACTCGATCCCAGGTCTCCGGGATCATGACCTGAGCCGAAGGCAGTCGTCCAACCAACTGAGGCACCCAGGCGTCCCACCAAACATATACTTCTTATTCATCACAATATCACATGAACTTGCTGATAGTGTCTCTATGGTACTACCTGTAATCCCCAGCCAATGTGAGTTAGGGAATATAGTACAAGTTCTAGATTTCCTTTTTTGGTTGTCATCAGTTGTTCTTGTCTCATATGGACTAGTCTGTACCATCTTATACACTTTTGGGTTTAGGGTGCTTATCAATTATTAGAACATAAAAAAAATCTTTTTTTTTTTTTTTCCTGTTCTTCACTACCGGGTCATTCTTGTATATAAATGTGCTTTTGTTGAAGTAGTGTGCTGAGAGAAGTCCTCTCTGAAAGGGCTGTACTATTTGGGCAACTTTCTGATTCCTAGTGTATCTGTGGAATGTCCTTCCTCGTACAGCTATTAGAACATTTGTTTAGACATCCTTCCAATGATCTGGCAGTTACTGCATTTTTTTTTTAAGATTTTATTTATTTATTTGACACAGAGAGATCACAAGTAGGCAGAGAGGCAGGCAGAGAGAGAGATAGGGGGAAGCAGGCTCCCCGCTGAGCAGAAGGCAGAGGCTTAACCCACTGAGCCACTCAGGCAGTCCAGTTAACTGCATTTCTAAGAGCTTAATCAACAGTCACCATGTTGTTACCCACTCTTTGATTTAAATTTTTTTTTAAGATTTTATTTATTTATTTGTCAGAGAGAGAGAGGAGCGAGAGTGAGCACAGGCAGACAGAGTGGCAGGTAGAGGCAGAGGGAGAAGCAGGCTCCCCGCCAAGCAAGGAGCCCAATGTGGGACCCGATCCCAGGATGCTGGGATCATGACCCGAGCTGAAGGCAGCTGCTTAACCAAGTGAGCCACCCAGGTGTCCCTTTGATTTAAATTCTTAAAATAAGGATGGAATATATGAATAACCCTACATTTAAAAGCAAATGAGATTGATATTATATTAAATTTTCAACTTATTATTCCCACATCACATAGATAGTATATATTCAGAAGCCACACCCAACGTGGGGCTCAAACTCACAACCCAAGATCAAGAGTCACATGTTCTACTGACTGAGCCAGCCAGGAGTCCCTGGACTTTTCCTATTAGTTGTAGGAGATCTTTATATGATGTCAACCCTTCATCAGAAGGTTTGCAAATATTTTCTCTCATTCTGTAGGTTGTGTTTTCATTTTGTTTATTGTTTCTTTTGCTATACAGAAGGTTTTTAGTTTGATGTAGTCAGTGTTATGCCTGAGTTTTCAAGTCCAAGAGACCACCAAGGAGCCAACACCGATGTAAATACACGAGGGTTTATTCAGCAAGCTTAAGCTTGGGCCCAAGTATACCCAACACAGCGGAGTAGGGACTTAGACCCCGAACCAGACTACAGTCAGAGTTTTTACAGTTTTACAGTCAGAGCAGGGGTGTCAGTAGGTGATTGGGCCATGACTTCTAGCCCTATGTTCCTATTTTTCCTTTTTCTTTCTGACATGACCTACTACAACATCAAGCCATGTTATTCCTGACATGAGTCATTACAACGATAAGCCATCCTATTCCTGATTGATCATTGTGTTTGCTCCAGTCAGTCTTCCTGGAGCCAGGGGTCATTTACCAGTCCCAGAGACCTAAGATGGCTGCCAGGGCCAAGATGGCCATACTTATGTCAAGGCTTGGGATGGGTACAGCCTTGTTTTTCTTGGCCTCCACAGTCAGAGATTGTCTTATTCTTTCTTGGTAAATACTAGTCTCAAAAACTCACTGTGAGGGGCACCTGAGTGGCTCAGTCAGCTAAGCGTCTGCCTTCGGCTCAGGTCATGATCCCAGGGTCCTGGGATGGAGCTCCAAATCGGGCTTCTTGCTCAGCAGGAAGTCTGCTTCTCTCTCTCCCTCTGCCTGTTGCTCACCCTACTTGTGGTCTCTCTCTTTCTCTCTCTCTCTCTCTGTTAAATAAATAAGTAAAATCTTTAAAAAACAAAAGAAAAAAATCCTTACCTTGAACTACAAATAATGATGCAAAAGACAAATAACAAATTAAGAAAAAGGACTCTCAACATTTGACAGATAAATGGCTAATTTCTTTAATATACAAAGAACTCTTACTCATCACTAAGCCAAAGACCATCAACTGCATAGAAATATGTGCAAAGATGATAGAGTGAGATACTGGAAAGAAATACAGTAGTCAACTGCCATGAAAGTGTATTAATATGTACAATAAAGGAGCTACAAATTAAACAATAATGATATAATTTTTCTTATATCAAACTGACAAAATTTAACAGGTTAATAATACTTTGTGAATAAAGTTGTGGATGAACAGATATAATATAGTTATTCCCTGCTTTTCACAAGTTTCCATTATGCCACCTAGCTTGTATGGAAGACCTACATTAATACATGCTTTCACTAACCAAAAAAACCCAAAGAGGATTTTTGCTTTAACAAAAAAAAAAAGAGATAGAGAAAGAGAAAAGATAACATCTAGCATTTGTTTTGCAGTGAGCCATTACAGCCCAGCAGCAGACATGGGGAGCAGAGAGGATGGCCCTGCCAGGGTCCTTCCTTGAGAACCACACCCAGCATCTCAGCATAACCTGCCAAAGCTCTGAACTGTGTCTGTGAGCCTCTGTGCTCTATCTCAATTTGTTTTGGGCATCTCTTGACAAGATATGCTCTAAGAGATCAGAATAGCCTAAGAGAAGTTATTTTGGGGGGCTCCTTGGGCGGGTCTGAGGATGATAAAAAGTTTTTCCATGTACATTAATGGTAATTGCTTCTTTGCTTTATGCAATTTCTGCTTAAGAAAGTTTCATTGGACTGCTCTACTCTCAGGAGAGGGGGAAGCCTCATACGTTGTTGGAAGAGAAATGAAATCAATCTTTTTCGACAGTGATCTGGCAAGATTTATCGAAATAGTGAGCTTGTACTTCTCTGTGTAAAAATTTCATTTACACCATATTCTATGAGTCCTTAATAATACAAATACAATGAACTCAATTACTCCAGAATTTAAGGTCAAATGGATATAAAGTCTGTGGCCCCAGCAAGGTATTTATGCTTTTCTCTCTAACCCAAGTCATAGCTGGTTCCTTCTAAACATATCGGCTAGCTTTGCCATTATGAACCTACAGAGATTCAGAAATTCTATTTAGAAAATGATAGTATGTCTTGAATTTCCTCCTAAAATATTTCTCCCTGATGGGACATTATTCAAATGAGGCAGAAAGAATGCAGGACAAAACAAGTGTTGTTGCAAGGATAATGAACTGATATTGAAAGGTCCCCCAGTAATGGGTCCGTGATTAAAGGAGCAAGACTGATACAAAGCGAAGGTCAAGCAAAGCTTTATTTTGCGCCAAGCATCGAGAATCAAACCGAACGTTCAGGGTCTCGCCTCTTATAGACAGGGTGACCCCTCTCTGCTTCACAGACTGGCCTTTAAGGGCAAAGGCCATGTGGTTGGGCCTGGCCACGCCAATGAGACTGTAACACACAGAAAGCTACACCAGTCATGCTAGGTCACACATAAGTGACCAACTGAATTACAATTTACCCTATAGTAGACACTTGAACTAGCCTATCACCTTGGTAAGAATTGGCGCCCAAAAGGCTCCCAAAGGGTGAGGCCCATACTCCTTGGTAACTAGGAAGACAGTATGCGCCCCCCCTCATTGGATGTCTCCACCTGGCCTGACCCACCCTTGTATTTGGGCTTTGTTACCTGGTACTGGTTTTACTTGTTTTTAAGTAAGTCTCCTGGGGGGAAGGGAGGAAGGGACAGTTTAAGTTTTACTGCATAAACAACAAAATGGCTGTTTAATCCAAGATGGAATCACTCTGGCTAAATAGGCCCTTACAATATGATTACAGAGATACCTGAGGTGGTTTCTGGGCCACATGGTGGGTCCAGATTCTACTCCTCAGATTTGTATGCTTAAGAATTAAATTAAAAAAAAAAAAAAAAAAAAAAGAGGGCGCCTGGGTGGCTCAGTGGGTTAAAGCCTCTGCCTTCAGCTCAGGTCATGATCTCAGGGTTCTGGGATTAAGCCCCAGGTCGGGCTCTCTGCTTGGCAGGGAGCCTGCTTCCCTTCCTCTCTCTCTTTCTGCCTCTCTGCCTACTTGTGATCTCTGCCTGTCAAATAAATAAAATCTTAAAAAAAAAAAGAATTAAATTTTATCAGCTTTCTCAAGAGATAATTAGGGACTGGGATACCAATCATCTTCCAACCTATATCCACAAAACAGAATGCTAGTTTCATAACTCACAGTAGACTATATACCAAGGATGGTAAACAGACCTGACTTCACACAGCACCATCTCTTGCTTAAAAATAGCAGAAGCCGCCATCTTACCTTCCCACCTTTCTCGTTTGTCTTTCCTGACTGTTTTTCTTTCTTGTGGGTAGGTGCATTTAGAAGACCAATTTACAAGTCCGAAGCTGCTGAGCAAGCACAAAGTTAAAGCAATGAAAACTGGATGCTTTTGGAAGGAATTTCTAGCACTGAAGAGGATCAATGAATTGACCTTCCATATTTTAAAAGAATTTCTTTCTAAAAAGCTGGGCCATGGGGTGCCTGGGTGGCTCTGCCTTCAGCTCAGGTCATGATCTCAGGGTCCTGGGATCGAGCCCCGCATCTGGCTCTCTCCTCCTCAGGGGGCCTTCCTCCTCCTCTCTCTCTCTGCCTGCCTCTCTGCCTACTTGTGATCTCTGTCTGTCAAATAAATAAATAAAATATTAAAAATAAATAAATAAATAAATAAAAATAAAATAAAAAATAAAAAGCTGGGCCATGAGTCAATAATCACAACACCTTTTCTCTTCTCAGTGAAGGAGAAATACAGGCACAGATACACTTGAATTGCACAGGTCCACTTCGAGAAAGCGAGCGATATATATATATATATTTTTTTTAAATAAATACAGTACTGTACTTTATGTGTAGTTTCTCTTCCTTATGATTTTCTTAATACCATTTTCTTTGGCTTACCTTATTATAATAATACTATATATAATACATATATAACACAAGACATATGTTAATCAACTGCTTATGTTTTCAGGAAGGCTTCTGGTCAACCGTAGGTTATCAGTAGTTAAGTTTTTGGGGAGCCAAAGGTTATATGTGGATTTTCAACTGCACAGGGCTCAGCACCCCTAAACCCCACTGAGAAAGAACCAGCTGTCACCTCAACTGCCTCTATTTGACCTTAATCTTTAGTCTCTGATTGTTTCATTCTGTCTTATCTTTTTTTTTAAGTTTATTTACTTATTTATTTAAGTAATCTCTACACCGAACATAGGATTTATTATTTTTTTAAAAGATTTTATTTATTTATTTGCCAGAGAGAGAGAGAGAGAAAGCGAGCGAGCACAGGCAGGCAGAGTGGCAGCAGAGGCTGAGGAAGAAGTAGGCCTCCCGCCGAGCAAGGAGCCCGATGTGGGACTCGATCCCAGGACGCTGGGATCATGACCTGAACTGAAGGCAGCTGCTTAACCAACTGAGCCACCCAGGCGTCCCCCAACATGGGATTTAAACTCACAAACTGGAGATCAAGACATGCATGCTCTCCTGACTGAGCTAGCCAGGTGTCCCTCTGGCTTGTGTTTTAACTCAGGCAAAAGACCCAAGAGGCAAAGCATCCTGGGGTGGGAACCAGAACTACCCCTCAAGCAATAAGGACTGCCTGATGCTGCAAGACCCCTCATGACTGACCTCCAGACAATGATCAACCTGACCTTTCCTGCCCGCCTGCAGGTACCTACTGACCTTTGTCCCACATTTTCCATATATAAAAATAGAAGTGTTTTCAGGACTTTTGAAGACAGTTTTTGGAACACTAGTCCACTGTCTTCCTGGTGTTGGCCTCACTGAAATAAATTCTTCTCTTGTTTCCCCACCACTTGTCTCTCTGCCTTTGGATTTTGTCATTGGTGAGTGGCTGAACCTGGCCTGTTTGAGACCTTGGGAGCCAAGCACTCTTGCTCCTCTGCACCCCAGTTATACAATGCTATACAAGGCTCAGCTGCAGTTAAATAAAATCAGGCTCAATGATTGCATTTTATCTGCCCAAAATTGATAGTGCACATGCATTTTTTTTTCCAAAATAAAGTAAAAGAACTACTGAAAAGAGGGTGAACACCTTTGTTCATAATGGAATGAAGTTAGGTGCTTGTTTCAAAAGTTGGTAATGTGTTCCATGAAAGGGGGTTTATGCAAAATGACTCCAAAGGCAAAAGGAGCAGTAAGTCTAAAGAGAAAAACTGGTAGGTAGAGCTTGACAAGAAACGGTTTATGAAGGGGCTTAAGGACAGAAGTGTGTCTTTGGCAGTAAGACAAGTAGATTTCTGCAATCCCATCTCCTTTTTTTTTTTTTTTTTTAAGGTTTTATTTATTTATTTGACAGAGAGAGAGATCACAGGTAGGTAGAGAGGCAGGCAGAGAGAGAGGAGGAATCTGAGCAGAGAACCCAATGCGGGGCTTGATCCCAGGACCCTGAGACCATGACCTGAGCCGAAGGCAGAGGCTTAACCCACTGAGCCACCCAGGCACCCCAACCCTATCTCCTTTAAGACATGTTTTTATAGCCTGGAGGTTGGGGAGTCCTCGCTGGGGGCGGGGGGCGGGTTGGGGCTACCTAGAACTACGCAGGAGGTGGAATAAGTGTCACAGTCAGACCTCCAGTGCTGATCAAAGACATTTTGCCCTGAGGGTGTACTTAAGGGTGAGGTTAAGGAAAGGAAAGAATAGTGGGTTGGGGGCGGGGATTGCTATGCCCAAAGAGGCTTCAGTCACAGAATGTAATGCTTAAAAAGAACTCTCAATACTGTACTTCATTGTGTCTATGACTTTCAAAGACTGGGCTCTTTTCCGAAGACCTTAGAATGGGGAATTGGCCTCAGGACCAAATGTTTCACTTAAAGTGAATGACTTTAATGTAAAATGTTGTTAACTTTTCCAAACCTTTGAAACAGTTGCTGGTAACTTGCTCAGGGGCTCCCATTACTGTATCATCAGGGTATCTTTCTCTGAAAATGACTGGCGAGGTAAAAATTTGTCCCACATTGTGCAGTCATCTAATTAACAGGTCACTTTATTCAGTTTTTTAAAAAAAGATTTGAGAGAGAGAGACACAGAGCGTGAAAGGGGAGAGGGTCAGAGGGAGAAACAGACTCCCCATGGGGCTGGGTTCCTGATGCAGGACTAGGTCCCCAGATTCTGGGATCATGAGGCAGTTGCTTAACCGACTGAGCCACCTAGGTGCCCCAATTTATTCAGTTTTAATTGTTAAAAATATGTGTACTATTGTAATGCTTTAGGTTTTACCCTAAAATACATAAGCCTATTATATAAGTGAATTCATTTGCTAATAGAGTATATTTAGGGGAATCGGTGTGGCTCAGTCGGATAAGTGGCTGTATTCAGCTGGGGTCATGATCTCAGTCTCCTGGGATGGAGCCCAGACAGTGGGCTCCCTGCTCAGAGAGGGTCTGCTTCTCCCTCTCTCTGCTCCTCGCCCTGCTCGCGCTCTCTTGCTCATGCACACAAGCTCTCTCTTAATAACTAAAATCTTAAAAAAAAAAAATTGAAACCTTTCCTAGAGAACTGTAGGATTTGGCTGTGGTAACTTTTATTAGACGGTGCTCCTTTTCTTTTCTCCGTTGAAGTAACTGTCGTGGCTGGCGCGACAAATCGAACAGAACATGAGGGTAAGAGGATGGTGAAAAGAAATTAAGAGACAAAGAGATGGGGGCAGGAGGAGCACTGAGGAGGACGTCCAACAGTGCAGATTTTATTCCACATCTTACAAGCATTTATAAGGCAGATCACAATAGAAGGAGTAATAATACATCGGCATCTAGTCAGACGACCGCAAGTTCCTAGAACAAGTCTTAAATTAACTACAAACAAATCTCGTGATGCCAGGTAGTCACGGCTAATGCCATTAGCTACTATTGATGCAAGACAATCAACCAGGGAGTGGGTTATGGGAAGTACAGGAACAACAAGGACCAACTAAGAATTCATGACCCTGACCACATTGTTCCCTTCTGAGCGCGTGGGAAGTCATGTAGGCGAGCACACGACATGTAGCACAGACCCTTCCTCAGTGTTACTCAACTTTCCTGTCCTTAACCCCTTATCAAGGCGTCCGGACTTTAAAGGAGATGCAAGTTGGGGCCTGATTTGATCCATGACTCCAACCACGCCGTAGCCTCCAACAAATAACTATGATAGGATGTTGGTAAATGGTCTTTTAAAAATAAAAATTTGGGGGGTCACGTGGGCGACTCAGTTTGTTGAGTGTCCAACTCTTGGTTTCAGCTTAGGTCATGCATGGTCTTAGGGTCATGAGATCAAGCCACATGTCAGGCTCTATGCTCACTGCTGAGTGGGCGTGAGAGTCTCTCCCTCTGCCCTTCCTCCCACTTGTATGCATACACTCTCTCTCTCTAAAATAAATAAACTCTTGAAAAATAAAGATAAAAAACTTTGGATTAAAAGGAAAACCAGTGCTCGCTTCGGCAGCACATACACTAAAATTGGAACGATACAGAGAAGATTAGCATGGCCCCTAAAAAAATAAAATAAAATAAAAAAAAGGAAAACCAAACTTCTGTATTTTTGTTACCATTAAATAATGCTTTTGTAAATTTGAATGGAAAACCACCTGTATGTATTGCTTTTGGGTTGCAGTTATGTCCTCAAGCTTAATTTAAAATATACTACTTAATAAAAATTTCATGAAAGATGAATTCCAATAATCAAAAAATAAATACATTTCGAAGCTAGAATTTGGTGTAATATATATCAACAGTGTGGAATAGTAAAAGGTATAACATAGCTTCTTTAAAATTTGAAACATCTTTTTTTAAAAATTTTTTATTTATTTGACAGGCAGAGATCACAAGTAGGCATAGAGAGAAGAGGAAGCAGGCTCCCCGCTGAGCAGAGAGCCTGACGTGGGGCTCGATCCCAGGACCCTGGGATCATGACCTGAGCTGAAGGCAGAGGCTTTAACCCACTAAGCCACCCAGGCACCCCTAAAATTTGAAACATCTTATGAATATTTCATGCTTTAGATACTCTGCCAATATTTAGCATACTGGTTTTATTGATAGTGAATATTTAATGCAATTTAGTAGCACTGTGGTTTAAATAATTTTGTCTTGGAAACAAAGTTTCTTTTCTAATTCTATTATTTATGTATGTATGTAGGTCGCACACCCTAGCATGAAGCTTAGGGTGGGGCTTGAGCTCACAACCCTGAGATCAAGACCTGAGCTGAGACCAGGAGTTGAATGCTTAACTAAATGACTCACCCAGGGACCCTTCTATCAGTCTGTCTTGAAGAAAAGTTTTTACATTTTGAAGCTTTTGTGTCCCACCCCCAAATAATAAATTTACTTTGCCTTGTACAAAATAACTATAGAATTAAAAAAAATTCTTTTTAAAGACTTCATTCATTTGACAGAGAGAGGCAGGCAGGCAGAGGCAGAGGAAGAAGCAAATTCCTGGCTGAGCAGGGAGGCCAAGGCGGGAATTGATCCTAGCACCCCCGGATCATGACCTGAGCTGAAGGCAGATGATTAACTGACTCAACCACCCAGGTGCCTCCCCCCACCGCCCCGCATTCTTTTAAAGCAATCCTTACACCCAATGTGAGGCTCGAACTCACAACGCTGAGATCAAGAGTTGGATGCTCCACCAACAGAGCCAGGCAGGTGCCCCCTGTCCAAATTTATTTAACAAGTGTTTTCTGTGTGAGCCACCATGCTAAGCACCTTGCATACTGCATCTCATTTAAAGTTCTAACTCACAGGAGCATTATCATTCCGACTTCACAGCTAGGGAGGTCAGGGGCTTTCTTGGGGCCCTTGCCTGATAAGAGCTAGAGTTGGGAGCTCACCAGGTATTTCTGCAGCAAAGCTTAAAGCGGCTGCGTGTGTTCTGTCCTAGGGCTGTGCCATCTTTAGTCCCGAGGTCTGGTGATTACATTTAGAGATGTATTTATAATACTGCCGGGATCCAAATTCTAGGTCAGTTTTCCAGTGCCAGGTTTTTCAATATTTTCTGACAGCCTTTGTCGAATTCCTGCACAAACTGTGCCCAATTTAGTTGCATATTAAAGCTGGACTAGATACTGAAATTGGCCCTCACCAAACAGCTGTTAGCGAATGCCATCGTGATTCGAATGCCAACTATATGCAAGTGACATATGCTTGCTACAATACTTAGTTTAGTTGTTTTTTTTGTTTTTCTAAATTTGTTAAGTTTTTAAGTAAGCTTCACACCCAGCATGGGGCTTGAACTCACAAACCCGAGATCAAGAGTTGCATGCTTTATTGACTGAGCCAGCCAGGTGCTACCAATACTTAGTAGTTTGAGTTGGATAATTGAAGATTGGTGTGGCCCAATTCAAGTTGCTTACTCTTTGGTCATGATTGAAAACTGAAGAATGTGGTCGTGTCCCTAAACAGAGGTCCATTTCATTTGCTTGCTTCTTCTGAGTAGATAGAAACAAGTTCAAGCTCACTACTGTCCTTGTTGCCTTTTCTCTTCCAAAATTCTCAGCTTTTGCTTTCGTTTTTGTCTTTGAATAATTACAAAATCCAGCCTTCAAAAATAGCATTATCACATATGTGCGCTCCAAATGTATGAGCATTTGTCACAATCAGTCATTTGAAAGGGACACATGCATGGGTATTTGCTACTTGAAAATCATCACATGTAATTGTTTGCTCGATCCTTAACCCTATTACTTTCAGAGGTTGTTAAATTCTTTCATACTTTGCAATTTTAAAGTGTTGAAGCAGAGTTCTCTATTAGTTGATCATCTCTTTAGGGTGAATTCTGAGCATTTTGAGTCGGAGTGCTAGCCGCATCAATACAGAGGATCCAGTCTGCACTCATTCCGTTCCTCTGCAGAATAGCTCAGCTCACTCGGTTAATGGCTAACGTATCCCTGAAGGACGGCATTCATTCCTGTGGAAGACAGTATGAAGAGTGCCCCCTAGAGGATGCAGTACTCTTTCCAATACCAGGAAGGAAGCACAGGGGCAAGGCCCGGGTCACTCACTACATTTAGCTCTCTTCCTTCCTTCCTAGCCCTTTGAAAGCTTTCAGAATTTTTTTCCTTCATCTTTTTTTTTTTTTCTTTTTTTAATGTCAAGGGTTCTTACATTAAAATACGAGGAGGGTCAGTTCTACATTTGTCAGATTTACACTGGGCAGTATTGCCATTCTGTCCTTAGCTGATGCTCATTGAGTGTTCTTCTGTCAACTCCTTGGCAGGTCCTGCCAGCTGAAGGGAAGAGCCAGGGTGGGAATGGGGACATTGTCCTGGGAAGCAGTTCTCATGAGGGACAGCAGCAGGGCTGCCCTAAGATTGTATGCTCCATTCTAGAAATAGGGTATGAAATTGGAATGGGGTTGTTAGGGAACATATGACTAAAAGACAAATATACTCCGAATTCCATTATAGTCCCAAACTATTATCTATCTAAAAGAAGACAGATGAAAGTAAAGTGTGACTCTTGGTAGTTCCATCATTTAAAAAGCAATTAAATTTCCCCCTTTTTTTTTTTTTAAAGTATTTATTTATCTGAGGGATGGGTGTAAAGAAACTGAGCAGGGAAGGGGCAGAGGGAGAGGGAGAGAGAAACTCAAGCAGACAGTGCTGAGCTCAGAGCCAAGGTGGGGCTCCATCTCATGACTCTGAGGTCATGACCTGGTCTGAAAAAAAGATTTGGGGGCGCCTGGGTGGCTCAGTGGGTTAAAACTCCTGCCTTTGGCTCCGGTCATGATCCCAGGGTCCTGGGATCGAGCCCCGCATCAGGCTCTCTGCTTGGCAGGGAGCCTGCTTCCCTTCCTCTCTCTCTGCCTGCCTCTCTGCCTACTTGTGATCTCTGTCTGTCAAATAAATAAATAAAATCTTTAAAAAAGAAAAGAAAAGAAAAGAAGATTCTTATGCTCAACTGTCTAAGCCACCCAGGAGGCCTACTTCCATTCTTATAATAAATAAAAATGTTAAGAATCAACACATTCAGGTCCCTGCTCCTTGATCCCCTTGGCTGTAGGCTAGGGACTGAGGCAGCTTGGAGATGGTAGATCACAGCTCTTCAGGTCAGTGAGAATGAATGGCCTCCAATAAAACTCCATTGCAAAAAATGGGAGAAGAACAATGTGAAGAGTACAAACGTTGAGGAGGTAGAGCCCAAATAGATTGAGGTAGAAAATGTCCTAGACTGGGGTGCCTGGGTGGGTCAGTCGGCTAAGCAGCTGCCTTGGGCTCAGGTCATGATCCCAGGGTCCTGGGATGGAGCCCCATGTTGGGCTCCCGGTTCCACAGGGAGTCTGCTGTAATAATAATTAAATAATAATTGTAATAATAATTAAATAAAATCTTAAAGAAAAAAAAAAAAGGAAGAAAGAAAATGTCCTAGGCTGACATAGAGTGAATGGGAGAGGGGAGTATTTCTCAGGGTGGAAGGGATTTAAAGATGCTGACAGTCCTTGAGAACCTGAAGAAAACTTAATTGTTGCTTCTTAATTTTCAAGAAGCTGATAAAGATGGCACAAAAAGAAAACCTTTATCTGACAGTGAACCTGATGATAGCAAATGGGAGTCAACTGACAAATTAAGAGGCTTTACCACAGTTATCAATGAGAATGACTATTTCCCACGAAATGGAATGATTTAGATGAGGCAGACTTAGGGTAATCAAAACCATAATGTTCTCAGATTGTAATTGCTTTTTATGAAGAGAGACTAATTTGACATTTTGCCCAGAAAATGAAGCTCAATATTGTTTGCATTGAGAGATCTAAATATATAAAGCCAATCTGGATCTTGACTTTTTCCCCCCCAGTGTGAAAGAATACCTACATTCTCATGAAGACTGAATTTGATATATTTCATTTTTGAAGTAGTATTTGAGGAGCAGTTGAGGCTTCTGTGTATCAACATTAGTTACTTCAAACAAATGAAAGTGTTCTATAGTTGCTTCATGTATCACAGATAAAAGAATAATCCATACATTGTTCAATCTTTTTTTTTTAAGATTTTATTTATTTGAGAGAGAGAGAGACAGTGAGAGAGAGCATGAGAGGGGAGGTCAGAGGGAGAAGCAGACTCCCCATGTTGTTGGGAGCCTGATGCGGGACTCGATCCCAGGACTCTGGGATCATGACCTGAGCCAAAGGCAGTCGCTTAACCAACTGAGCCACCCAGGGGCCCTACATTGGTCAATCTTGCTAGGAAATAAAATGCAAACAAAATTAAGGTGTTTCATATCTAATGTTAGAAAAAATAATGCTCAACTCTGGAAAGCTTCTAGTGAAACAGCTACATTTTAATTACTAAAGACAGTACAAATTGACGTAACTCTCATACAAAAAAATTTGGATATATGTCAGGCCATGAAAATGCATATAACCTTTGACCCTGTAAGTCCCACTACTGGGAATTTATACAAAGAAAATCAAAAACAAAAGAAAGAAGGAAAAAAGTCTCTGTATATAAATATGTTGTAGGAATAAGCAACAAATTGGAAACAACCTAAATGTCTAGCAAGGGGAGTGGGGAAGTAAATTATACAACTATACAGAATAGAGGTTTTAAAGTTGACAAGTCGACTTTATAGCAGCATTTTTTAAAAAAGGCAAATTATAACATTGTACTTCCATAATGATTAAAAATTTAGAGAAATGATGTATTTGGAAAAAGATGAAGTGGACATATAGTTGTTCACAGTGATAACATTAGATGTGAATTCTCTCACATTTTATGTCATGTTTTCATATATATCAAGAAATATATTCATATTATCAGATGCATAAATCTGAAATTCAAAATAATTTGATAAAGATATCCAAAAAAAGTACTTTATGAAAAGGATGATGTTGGGAAAGACTCTTATTTTGTGATTCCTTTCGTCCTTCTGAACACACTACTTAGCTAATAGTAGAGGTTAATAGTGGTTAAGTTTGCATGCTGCTTAAGGTCAAGAATTTCTAGTTAACCAAATGCTCCATGTGCCCAAGTGTCTCCTTGCCAGACAAAGCCCAGGAAAGAACAAGAATGCTTTTGGCCCTGGCTGAGCAGTTACTCTCTCCTATATAGTAAATATTCATCCAAAGTACAGTAAAAAATATATATTATATATATTAGGTGCTAGAGCCTAATACAAGACAAGAATTCAATCTAAAAACTTCTAGAAAGATAATTAAAATATTTCTAGTTTTAATTGTGTTATTCACAAAACTGATGACACTGGAGTATTTTCCTCATGTGAAACAACAATCGGTATCAAATGTTACACCTAACACAAAGAACTAATGTTTAATCATTTTCATGTCATTATTTGTGAGTGCTCCTCTGTTTCAAAACTAATTAAATTTGCCTTCTGCATTTTGTTGCAGAGTTTTGGAACCAGCTCCTTTGGAATGCTCTAACAGCTTGATGGCCTTGTCAGAGTTTTCAATATTTCTAAGCAGAGTCTCTAATCTTCTCTTAATTTTCTTCTGATCTTCAAGAGCACAGCCGATTACTATGGACTGAAACTTCTGGTCAACAGGCCCAGGTGGCACCTCGGATGAACACGCACTGTATAGTGACATCAAGTGACTCTTGGCATTTCCCAGATCATCCAGAAACTTACTGACCACTTCATCAATGATCCTGGTGGCATGCTTTAGGGATTCTTGCTGCTGGGGGTTCCTAATTGTTTCTACTGAAACTTCAACGGTGAGGGTTCGTCCCATCAAACGGTTGGCCGTCAGATTTAATTCTTCTCTTTCTCCTAAACGTAGAAAGTTTGAAACAGCCATCAGTATAAGACATAAACTTACCAATGTTGAGAACACTAACGGCACTTATTTGTGGCTAAAGCTATTTTCTGTAAGTGCCTTGGCTATGAAATTTTTAAAGGTAAAAGTCAAAATGATATCACATAAGATTAACTGATGAACCATATTATATTACAGAGAGAGGTTGCAGAATACCTTTCCCTGAAGGTCTTTCTTCTTTTATTTATTTATTTATTTATTTATTTATTTATTTATTTATTTTGAGAGAGAGAGAGAGAGAAAGAGAGAGAAAGAGGGAGGGAGGGAGAGGAGGGAATATGCACATCTTCATGCAGGCAGGGGAGGGGCAGAGGGAGAGAATCTCAAGCAGGCTTCATGTTCAGCCTGTGAGCCTGACATGGGGACTGATCTCACAACCCTGAGATCGTGACCTGAGCCAAAATCAAGAGTTGGATGCTTAACCGACTGAGCCACCTGGGACCCTTCCCTAAGTCTTTATGCATGGGATACCAGATGACTTCTCTAGTAGTCACATTTGAAAAAGTTTGGGCAGGTGTGCATGTGTAACTTGGATGGAGTTTAAGTCTTAACAGAGTGAATAGTGCACCTGACCAGGGTTTTGTGCTGCTTAGAGAAGACATCAGACATGATGTATGTCTCGTAAGGAGGTGCATGTAGGGGAGGAAAAAATAATTTCCCCTGTACCTTTCTGAGTTCTTGGTTGAGAAACCCTGTAATAAAAAGATTAACAAGAAGAAAACCAGAAGCTTACGGATGTGTGTATTTCACATATACATGGGAGATTTTCAAGGACCCTGAGATGGCCTACCTCCCTGAGACGGATGGCCCAAGCCACTACCTTTCTAAAAACCATGTTCATCTAAGGACTAAGACGTTGAGGAAGGCCCTCTCCTCATGAGTGAGGTTACTGGGAAAAGCAGGATAAACCAGGGTTAAGGTTGTTTTGCAGATTCAGGAGGTGCCCTCTGCAGAGATAAGAGTTTCTTGGATTTACAGTCATCCTTCTCTTCCTGGTACACAGAGGGAGGCACATTTACAAATGGAAATATCCTTTATACATTTGAACTTCCCTTATAAAAGAATAACTTCTACTCTGTTTCCAGAGCTTCTCCTGCGTCTGCACCTTCTCAAAAATAATCAGCTTGAAATAATTCTTATGCCAAAGAACCATACTTTGGGGTGGCATATTTTGCATGTGAATCAAATACAACGCCACAATTTTGGCTGAGCAAACTTAGCCATGATAGTGGAGAAACAGCTGGCCTCAGAATTAGGCACTGACTTCATCCTTGCCAGGGAAATTTAAGCAGGCCAGTGGTTTAAGTCTTGGCCAGCACAGAGAGGCAATGTGGGAAAAGGGATCCACGTTTCATTATTTATATGAAAAAGTCAGCAACCTCCTCTTTGTCCTGGTTCTGTAACTCTCTTCCTAATTCATCACTCTTTGGCCAGGACGGTGAACAGACTGGCTAGATCTTGACCCTGCTGCGTATGTCTAAGAGTTCAGGGCCTGGAGTTAGACGAACGGCACACTCATGGCACCAGCCGCTGGCCCCTCAGCTTGTCTTGGGAGGCACCAGAGCAACCAGGTTGGCAAGAACACTGCCAGTGAGAGGAAACCACAAGTACCCTGTTCCTCCACAGGCAGTCATGCTTTTAATATAGAAATGATAGCATGTTTTTATATTAATGGGGTTTTACTGGGCCCATAATTTCTTTCCTCTGCATTCTCTCTCCTTCCTCTCCTTAAATTACACCCCAAGCCCTCTCTTTTTGTCTTCTCTGCTTTTACAGCTTCTACCGTCCAGTAACTTCTGAGGAACTGAAGTTAGGAATGTGAACCTGAGGTCAAAGGCATCGCCTTTTACTGCTTGGGACCACCTCTCCCAGAGCTTGGAGGCCTTTTTGACTATCTCCAACCATACCCTTGAGGGAGGGGGCAGGCCAGAAGGTGCCCTTTGGGTAAGTGGCTCCTGTAATAAGCCGACAGCTGCAGCTGCTGTCCACGCTCATGGGAGATTCTGAAGCCAACTGTACAAATTCCTCAAGTTAAACGAAAATGGACCTAAACCCCATAAAGGAATGGAAAAGATGAGCTCCCCTCTGTGGAAATGCTCTCACCGTCGCTGATCTGCCTCATGTCCTGGCTATTTTGGATGCTGTGGATCATTTCCAGGAGAATTTCTTTCTCTTGCTCAACAGCAGTTGCTGCTTCTCTCAAAGCTTCCACCCTATACGAATTGGGAAAACAAAAGTTACCACATGGAAGTTTACTTTTCCTCATCTCATTTGTTCCAACAGTTTAAAGATCAATAGGAATACTTTCCAAAAATTCTTTATCCCTCTTTAAAACTAAAAAAAAAAATTCTGTTGTTTTATTTTATTTTTAAAAGATTTTTATTTATTTATTTGACAGACAGATCACAAGTAGGCAGAAAGGCAGGAGGGGGGGGAGGAGTAGGCTCCCCGCAGAGCAGAGAGCCCGATGTGGGGCTCGATCCCAGGACCTTGAGATCATGACCTGAGCTGAAGGCAGAGGCTTTAACCCACTGAGCCACCGAGGCGCCCCTCTGTTGTTTTTAAATCCCCTGACCCCACTCCCACCTTCCTCCCCACTCGTATGGCAATCATTCTATTCAGTGTTTCTCTATTTTGTATTTGTTCTTAACAATATATATATTTGCGTTTTCATCTATTTTCAATTTATATCTCATTGTTTCTTTCTTCACTCAGCATTATCTTGTTAGGAACCATCCAGCTTCCTAGCTAAAGATCTAATCAGTCACTTCTGATTACTGCATAGCCTTCCATGTACATCCACCTGATTTTACCTCTGCTCTCCCAGTGGAAACACTCACTTTGTCTCCTCATTTTTCATCACCACAAAAAACAAAACAAAACAAAACAAAACAAAATGCTTCAGCAAATACATGGACTTCAAAAAGAATCTCCTTGCAATAGACCCCAGGGCAGAAGTGCTAAGACACAACGTAAGTGCACCCTCAATTTAATTCAGTGCTACCACGGCTTTCCAGAATGGCTAGACTAGACCATTGTCAGGAAGCAAGCAAGCATTCTTACCCTCCTCCTTCAAGTCCCCTTAGCTGGACTAAGAATCAAATTGATATGAGACAAATTAACAGGAGAAAACAAAATTTAATAGTGTACATACAGGGAATTCACATAGACATGGAAATTCCAAAGACAGGCAAAATGAGGTATATGTTATTTTAAATGAAGGAGAAGGGGGTACGGGTGAGGGTTACGGTTAGGGTTACATGAGGGTACGGTTAGGGTTACATTTCACAGGGTGATAAGAGCAGATGTTTGGTAATTAGATGTTTGCCCCGCCACACAGATGAGCCACTCAGACAAAATTTATCTCTGCTTATAACCTTTATTCTGGGAAAGACCCCTAATTTAGATTCTTCTGTGTGGTTCAGGGCGGGGCAGAAATTTCTTGTGAGTCTGCAGGCTCTCAAGTGCCTTCAGCTCTAAATAACCTACACGGCAAAGGGCACATTCGGCGGCGGGGTAGGGGTGGGGGGCGGCTATCCTGTGCTCCTTCGCAATATTCCCAGCAGCAAAGCACAGGAATCCCTGTGTCCTCACAGCCCTACCAACACTCAGCATTTTCCAACTTTCTATCTGTTGCCAGTCTACTAAAGTACACAGTGATACGTTCACACTTAATTTGCATTGTCTCTCGATACTAATAATTTTGGACGTCTCTTCGTATTTTTGTTAACCTGTTCATAGCCTTTGCCTGTTTTGTTTTCCCCTTCTCCAAACAGGGGTTATTGTCCTCTTGTTGGCTTGCGTACTCAAGGAATTAATCCCATGTTTGTTATAGACATTATAATCATCTTCTTCCATCCTATCAAATATGAATTTTGTTCAGGATATCCTTCACTGAATAGATAATCCTTACTTTGAAGTGATCAGATTAATCTTTACTTGGTTTTATTTTGCCTTACAGTTTATGCTTTCGAAGTTTTACTTCAGGTTTTTCCCATCCTAGCTCATAGGTGTTTTCCTACCCTTCTTCCTATTAACTTCATTGCTTTACCTTCTCGTATTTATGTCTTAGTCCATCTAGAATCCACCTGTTTGTGTTTAGGTAATGATTTTTGTTTTATTTTCTCCAAATAATGAACCATTTTTCCGCAACATTATATTCACCCCAAATCCATCTTTCCTCCAAAGATTTATAGATTGTCTGCTCTGAAATCTCCATTCTATCTGCTAGTATATTTGACTCTTCTTACACCAACACCCATTTTTAAAAAATAGCAATAGCCTTGTAATATGCCTTAATATTGGTAGAACCAGCCCTCAAATCTTCTTTAAAGATAACTTAGCTATTTAGACTTTTAATTCTCCATATTAACTCCCAAGTAAGTTTACTGGGTTTGTCAAAGAAATGGGGTAAATCTGGCATCTTTAGAATATTGTCATTCTATTCAAGGGCATGCATGATAATGTCTCTTCGTATATTCAGATCATCTTCTATATTCTTTATCAGAGTTTGAAGTATTCTTAAGAGTAGTATTTGTGGACTCTTTTGAGTGCTTTGATTGTTTGTGGATATTGTTCTTGTAAAAAATACATTTATTTTTTTTAATGTTTTTTAAAAGTAATCTCTATATCCAATGTGGGGCTCAAACTCATGACCCCAAGATCAAAAGTCACATGCTCTTCAGACTGTCAGCCAGGTGCCCCATGAATAACATATTTTAAATTATAATTTCTCGCTGGTTATTGCTGGTTAGAGAAATGCTGTTTTTGTAAGGTTCATCTTGTAATTGGTAATGATTTATTAACTTTAATGATTTGTCTTCTGATTCTGATTCTTCTAGATTTTTTAAAAAAGATTTTATTTATTTATTTGTCAGAGAGAGAGAGAGCACAAGCACACAAAAAGGGGGAGCAACAGGCAGAGGGAGAAGCAGGCGCCCCACTGATTAAGGAGCCCAATGTGGAACTCCATCTCAGACCCTGGGATCATCACCCAAGCTGAAGGCAGACGCTTAACCTACTGAGCCACCCAGGTGTCCCTGATTCTTCTAGATTGATGATCATATAATCTATACAAAAATAGAGCTTTAATCTCTTTCTTTGTATTATTGACTAAAGTCTGCTTTACTTTATTAAACAGAAGATCTTTTTCTTTTCCTGAATTTAAAGGAAACATCTCTGTAGGTTTTTGGTATAAAGCCCATATCAAACTATGGAAGCACAACTTTCCCTAATTCCCCGAAGTGTAAACACACATGCTCTTACTACACATTCACATGATCATGCCCAGTCACTAAAGAAAAGTCTGTGGAATCAAGAGAGGAAGAGAAAAGAAAATCCTGTATATTTCCAAGTGCTTTGTTTTCAGGGCACTTCTTGTTATACACTACCCCGTATATAAGTTGCCAACTTTTGCAAAATGAACAGTGACAGACTTATTCTCAGTGTTGAGACAGCCGTAGAAACATGAGATCAGGGATGCCTGGGTGGCTCAGTTGGTTAAGCAGCTGCCTTCGGCTCAGGTCATGATCCCAGCGTCCTGGGATCGAGTCCCACATCGGGCTCCTTGCTCGGCAGGGAGCCTGCTTCTCCCTCTGCCTCTGCCTGCCTCTTTGTCTGCCTGTGCTCGCTTGCTCTCTCTCCCTCTGTCTCTGACAAATAAATAAATAAAATCTTAAAAAAAAAAAAAAAGAAATATGAGATCATGGAAGATCTAATCCTGACTGCTGCTCTAAGTGGGCACGGAAGGAGCAACTTCACTAATGTTTGAGCACATGTCCATTCCATTTAAGGCAACCCTATCCACCCCAACCACACATTTGCCTTTTCCCCAACAGCCATCCACCTGTTATACCCCAAAATAGTACTGAGAGTCCACAAAGTCATAGGGTCTTTCTGTTCATCAAGATACTAAATATATGTTGAACTTGTCTATAAGGGCTAGTAAAAGCAAAGAGCTGGTAAGATTCTTGCATGACAAATGTGGCTGGAAAACACAATAAAAAAGTCTTTTTCTTTTTTTTAAAGATTTTATCTATTCATTTGACAGAAAGAGACACAGTGACCGAGAGAACATAAGCAGGGGGGAGTGGGGTTGAGGGAGAAGCAGACTCCCTGGTGAACAGGGAGCCTGACACGGGGCTCTATCCCAGGACCCTGGGACCAAGACCCGAGCTGAAGGCAGATGCCTAGTGACTGAGCCACCCAGAACAGTTTTCTGTAAAACAGCAAAAATACAGCAGCAGGCCCACTTCCAGCACCATCCATTATGTGCTTATACAGTTTACATTCACAAACTCTCAGACAGATAAACTAGGGCCCAGTACAACTCAGAGAGAGACTGAGTTGGCACTAATATGAAATATTTATGCTAAAAACACAAACCAGGACTCTAGTGTTTAAATGACAAAGATGAATCATGTGATTGGTAAATGAGAGGATGCTGAAAGAAGAGATGAATTTTTCAAGACTCAATGGAGTTTGTACTCAAATGTACAATGATAGAGAATCTAATATTATTCAAAAAAGGAAGGCTTCACTTACAACATGTTATACCAGTAAGTTCAGAGAGTTGTTAACAAGAAAATGGTTTAAAAGGGGACACTCTAGGGAAAAAAATAAGTCTATCATAGAAGGAAGACATTTTGCCATTAAATGAGGCCAAATACAGAACTCATTAAATGGAAATTTTGAGTCTTGTGGGGTTTTTTTGTTTGTTTGTTTTGTTTTTGTTTTTGTTTTCCCCCAATACTAGAAATTGCCAGGGCATTTTCCCTGTGAAAAACAGATTTCATCTTTTTTTTTTTTTTTTTTTTTTTTTAATATTTTATTTATTTATTTGACAGAGAGAGAAATCACAAGTAGGCAGAGAGTCAGGCAGCGAGAGAGAGAGAAGCAGGCTCCTGCTGAGCAAAGAGCCCGATGCGGGGCTCGATCCCAGGACACTGAGATCATGACCTGAGCCGAAGGCAGCGGCTCAATCCACTGAGCCACCCAGGCGCCCCCAGATTTCATCTTTTATGGAACTTCTCATACATTTTTATGTATACCTTTTTCATCTCATAGCAAAGATAAAATGCCATTCTTCAGAATGTAAAGATTTCAAAGGTTTGTTTTTTTGGCACCATTGACATTTGCTGTTACCTCTAGCTGAACCTAGATCTCTACTTAGTTTATTTAAGTAATATCTGTACTGTTTTTCAGCCACTGAGATCTTTAAATTCATCTCACATATAAATCTATCTACAACCTTTCCATTTAGTTCTGGAAAATTGTTAACCATAGTATCTTCGAATATTTCCTGTCCCCCATTCTATTACTTTCTTCTGGAACTCTGGTTAGACAAGGTTGGACAACCTCACCTTAGCCTTCATGTTTTTTTAACACCTCATTTGACAACAATTCTCTTGGCGGAGAAGGGTGGTTATGTTTTTACTAACTGATCCTAGAAGAGCTACATTTCCAAAATTGGTTAAGTACTTCTCCTCATAACAAGGCTGGCCTGAGTTGTACTCCTGGAAAACTCTCTGCCTGCAACTGCAATGAAGCCAGCTTAGACAAAAAGAAATTTTAGTCAGAAAATTCTTATGAGGGCAAAAGTGAAGTGTACACATTCTCAGCTAGTCTTCGGGTCTCCCACACCTCACAAGTCTCTGCAGCCAGCAATCAAAAGGACACACTGTTGGGGTGCCTCGGTGGCTCAATGGGTTAAAGCCTCTGCCTTCAGCTCAGGTCATGATCCCAGTGTCCTGGGATCGAGGCCCGCATCAGGCGCTTTGCTCAGAGGGAGCCTGCTTCCTCCTCTCTTTCTGCCTGCCTCTTTGCCTAGTTGTGATCTCTGTCAAATAAATAAATAAAATCTTAAAAAAGAAAAGGACACATTGTTGAGAGAAGTAGAGGTCTGAGAGCAACTTCACCGAGACTGAGGTACTGTGGATCAATCAGCTAACAGCAGGCAGTGAAGCTGTGATGACTTTTCCATCATGCTGTTCAAACTAACTCTGCCACTCACTGGCTGTGTAACCTTGAGCAGTTAAGTTCTCATTGCCTCAATTTCCTCACTTAGGAAAAAGGGAAAATGGAAAAAGGGATAATGAAAGGGTGGTTTATGGGGCACCTGGGTGGCTCATTGGGTTAAAGCCTCTGCCTTCAGCTCGGGTCATGATCCTGGGGTCCTGGGATGGAGTCCCGCATCAGGCTCTCTGCTCAGCAGGGAGCCTGCTTCCTCCTCCTCTCTCTCTGCCTGCCTCTCTGCCTACTTGTGATCTCTCTCTTGTCAATTAAATAAATAAAACCTTAAAAAAAAAAAAAAAGAAAGGGTGGTTTGTGATTGAAGGAAAGCAGGTTAAGAGTTCAACACAATGTGGTGCCTGGGTGGCTCAGTGGGGTAAGCCTCTGCCTTCGGCTCAGGTCATGATCTCAGAGTCCCGGGATCAAGCCCTGCAGGGGGTACCTCCCTCTCTGCCCTCTCTCCTCTCTGCCTACTTGTGATCTCTCTGTCAAATAAATAAATAAAATCTTTTTTAAAAAAAGAGTTTAACA
Organism: Mustela erminea; assembly: GCF_009829155.1. Taxonomy (NCBI): domain Eukaryota; kingdom Metazoa; phylum Chordata; class Mammalia; order Carnivora; family Mustelidae; genus Mustela; species Mustela erminea. Next base: position 103,077,111 of record NC_045617.1, on the reverse strand, counting down.
CAATGACTAACAGCACTGACTAAAACAATTATATTTATGAGTTGACACGTGTGGTGTGTCTACAATTGGTGCTGGCAAACAGCTTTGTGGTATTTATGACACACTTACCATTACAAACTCAGGCTTATAAATAATAAGAATTTGTACTTTCATAAAAAGGAACAGAACAGGCAAATGCTCCTATCATGAATTTATTTGGAAAAAAAATTCTTTCTTTTTTTCTTTTTTTAAAGTAGGCTCCACACCCAGTGTGGAACTTGAACTCATGACCCTAAGATGAACACCTAAGCTGAAATCAAGAGTCAGATACTTAACTAACTGTTCTCAGGGGCCCCCAAAAACATAACTTCTTTTTTCTTTTTTTAAGATTTTATTTATTTATTTGACAGAGATCACAAGCAGGCAGAGAAGCAGGCAGAGAGAGAGGAGGAAGCAGGCTCCCTGCTGAGCAGAGAGCTCGATGCTGGGCTCGATCCCAGAGCCCTGGGATCATGACCTGAGCCGAAGGCAGAGGCTTTAACCCACTGAGCCACCCAGGTGCCCCCTGAAAACATAACTTCTAAAACAAATTCTAAAAATCATAGTCCCACCTCATATTTAATATTTTTATACCCAAGAAACGAGAGTTGGCGAGGATGAGGAAAAAAAAAAAGGAACCCTCAATGCTCTGTTGGTGGAAATGCAAACTGGTGTAGCCACTATGGAAAAGAGTATGGAGCTTCCTCAAAAAATTAAAAATGGGGGCACCTGGATGGTTCAGTTGGTAGAGTGTGTAACACTTGATCTTGGATTTGTGGGTTTAAGCCCCATGCTGGGTGTAGAGATTACTTAAAAATAAAATCTTTAAAATATTAAAAACTGAACTACCCTATAATACCCAAAGTATATAAAAGCACAAATTAGAAAGGATATATGTACCTTTATGATTATTGCAGAATTATTATGGAAGCAGCCCAAGTGTCCATGGATACACAGAATATTATTCAGCCATAAAAAAGAATGAAATTTCACCATTTGCAACAACATGGATGGAGCTTGAGAGTATAAGGCTAAGCAACGTTAGTCAGTCAGAGAAAGATAAATTAATATGGTTTCACTCATATATGGCATTTTAAAGAAACAAAACAAACTGACAAAAATGGGGAGAGAAGAGACAAACCAAAAAAACCAGACTTAATTATAGAGAATAAATGGGCAGTTACTAGAGGGGAGGAATGTAGGGGGATGGGTGAAATAGGTGAAGGGGATTAAGAATACACTTACTTTTTTTTTTTTTAATTTTATTTTTAAGTGATCGCTACACCCAATATGGGGCTAGAACTTACAACCCCCACATCATGAGTCACATGCTCTGAGTCAGCCAGATACCCCAAGAACACACTTATCCTGATGAGCACTGAGTAATGTAGATAATTGCTGAATCACTATATTGTACACCTAAAACTAATATAACACCAGATGTTAACTATATTGGAATTAAAATAAAGAATTAAAGTAAAAAAAAAAAAAATACTCTCATGGGATTCCTGGGTGGCTCAACTCATTGACTGCCTGACTCTAGATTTTGGATCAGGTTAGGATTGAGACCTATATCGGGCTCTGCACTCAGAGGGGAGTCTTCTAGTCTTCTTCAGGATTCTCTCTCTCTCTCTCTCCCCCTCTGCTCCTCCCTCTGTGCTTTCTCTTTCATAAATAAATAAATCTTTAAAAAAAATACTCTTGTATCTAAAGAATGTTACAACGATCACTTATATTCTAGGCAACATAAGATTTTTGAATAAGTTTTCCTAATCATCAGCAAAATATTGAAATACATTCACCACTGAGACCCTTTAATATAAAAATGGAGCTGGTGTTTAATGGGACTGGTGTTAGGAGCTACTCATCACTACTGTGGCCTTAGGCAGGCTGCGCAATCCCTCTGGACCTCAGTTCCTTCATTTCTAAAGAGATAACATACATGTGCCCTCCTCTACCTCAAAGGATTTTGTAAGGTTCAAATGACAATGTATATGAGAAATGGTCTTTTAAATTATAGGCTGTTGCTCAATATTAACTATGATGCTACTTGTTTTGTGACTCCTGAGACACTGGCACACCCTAAGAAACTTTAAGCAACAGGAAACTTTTGGCCAAATGATCCATGTCACTCCTGGCCCCAACCTTTCATTCCCTGGCTGCTGAGGAAGTCACAGCAGATGGCTGATAGCAGGGGGAAGGAGCTACAATATGACCAGTTTGGGGAAATTGATGAACAATCAATCTCCCAATCCTATCAACTTCCCCTCAGCCATCTTTCACAACCCATCTCCCAAACATCTTCGTTACCATCCAGAGCCTTCTAGGAGCCACTCAGTACTTGGCACTCAGTAGGTGTTTGATATTTACTTAACTTGAGAACCAATTTATATGGAATTTTGGGGGCACCTGGCTGGCTCAGATGGTGGGAGCATGTGACTCTTGGGTTGTAAGTTTAAGCCCCATGTTGGCTGTAGAGATTACTCAAAAATAAAACCTTTAAAAAAATAAAGTAAATAAGTAAATAAATGGAATTTTCACATCTTCCAGTAAAATCATACATTCCTCCATATATGATTCCTACATTTTGAAATACTATAAGCAAGAAGAGTTAGGTATCCCTGGGTAAAGAAAGATACAAATAGCTTTCTTGCCATAAGAAGAGTCATTTTAGGCCCCCAGCCATTTTGTGAAAGAATGAGAACAGTCACCACAAGGCCAGAAGACAGCCTCATCATATTCAGAAGTGAAGATAGACTACTTGATACACTGTATGTTTTAAACCGCTTTGAGCACTCAGATACCAGACCAACTGGAGCCAGAGAACTGATGATGCTGACCCTTCCCGGCCCTCATGACTCTGGCTCGGACTTAGTCACCCCAGTTCCATGCTGTATTCCCCACAGTGTAAGCATCTTCATGAATATGTACGCACCCTCAGTTAAAACTTCCCCATTTTTGTCATTCTGGGAGATGCTTCTTTGGGAATGATTCCCCATGTTCTCCTTTACTTGTTGCAAGTAAAACCCTTCCTTTTCCTATTCTTTGGTTTGGCTGTGTCTTTTGGCTTGATACCCATCAAGAGGCAAACCTTGGTAACAATAAGACACATCTAACTTTAAGAGAATACAGGTGTAATATATTAAGCAGTACAGCCAGTCTTCCTGGGTTCTAGGCTGGGGGATCTTAGACAAGTCATTTAACTTTCTATGCCTCAATTTCCCATTTGGAGAATGGAGGTGAAAGTAACTTCCACAAAGGAATGGGGCATGGTGAAGAATCATTGCTCATTTAATCAATCAATGTTAGCATGTATTATTTATAAATTATGGTAACGGTTAAAAAACTAATAGTAATAAGCAAGTGTCTTGAGCCACTGATGAATGCAAAAATCGGATATCATTTAGAATTGGTCGGGCGCCTGGGTGGCTCAGTGGGTTAAGCCACTGCCTTCGGCTCAGGTCATGATCTCAGGGTCCTGGGATCGAGTCCCGCATCGGGCTCTCTGTTCGGCGGGGAGCCTGCTTCCCTCTCTCTCTCTCTCTGCCTGCCTCTCCGTCTACTTGTGATCTCTCTCTATCAAATAAATAAATAAAATCTTTAAAAAAAAAAAAAAAGAGAAAAAAAAAATAGAATTGGTCAAAAAACTGGGAGAGAGGGGTGCCTGGATGGCTCAGTCAGTTAAGGGTCTGACTCTTGGTTTTGGTTCAGGTCATGGTCTTAATGTTGTGAGATTGAGCCCCATATGGGGTTCAGTGCTGAGTGGGCTTGAGGAGCTTTCCCCTCCCTCTGACTCCCCCTCTGCTCCTCCTACTCCCACCCTCCCCCACTCCGCTTTCTCCCTCTCTCAAATAAAAATAAAATCTTAAAAAAACAAACAAAACTGGGAGAGAAAGGAATCACCTTTTTAGGAGGAAACAAGAAAGCAGATGAGGTGGAGTCAAGAAAGAGAAAAGTATTAGAAACAAACGGAATTCCTTCAATGACATGTAGAATGCTGCCAAACATTTTAAAGCATTTAAAAATCACGTACACCAGGGGCGCCTGGGTGGCTCAGTGGATTAAAGCATCTGCCTTCGGCTCAGGTCATGATCCCAGGATCCTGGGATCAAGCCCCACATTGGGCTCTCTGCTTGGCAGGGAGCCTGCTTCCCTCTCTCTCTCTCTCTCTGCCTGCCTCTCTGCCTGCTTGTGATCTCTCTGTCAAATAAATAAAATATTAAAAAAAAAATCACATACACCAGTAGTTCATACTCTAGGTCATAAAGCACTTAGCATAATTCTGTCTTCAGTTTCATATGGAAGGAGTTCTACCCCAGTTGACAAAATTAATATGGTTGGGGAACTACATGTAAACTTTTAAGTATTAAACTACAGTGTTTTATTCTACCTAAATCACTGCTTTAGTGGTCATCCTTAATATGAAATTAAACTATTAGAGCAAAATTACGTAGATGTTTCTTTTTACAAATAAATCTTCTAGGCATGATGCTAGTTTTTAACAACGTGGTGCTCTGTGATGCTGCCCATCCATGTAGTTTCAAAGGAACTTTAATGGATCATCATTAGCATTTTTTTTTATTTTTACTACGTTCTAAAACACTTTTGATGGTGTATCACTTTTTTTTTTCAAAGGAAGGAACAAAGCTTACAGAAGTCTAAAATTACAAGAGAAGTCCTTAAAATCAGTAATTAGCACACTTTAATCAGTCTTTCCTCCTCAGCTCAAGGGTTAATTAAGCAACTTATAATTTAATCACTCGTATACAGTAATCAATTCACTTCACGTTAATCAAACATTAGAATATACGAATACTCAAAACCAGAGGGTTTCTTTTTAAAGATGAGTACCTGACTGTCTTTGTACCTACCACACGTGAGGTGTTAATTCAAGTTTGAGAATGACTCAGCTTGAAGAAGGGAAGGGCACTGTCCTCCTCATTGCTTTCAGAAAAAAATCTTTCCTGACTAGCGGGGAGAGAGCCCCGAAATGGTTGAGAACACACCCTCAAAGTTCAAAATATCTGGGGAGATGTGTGACTTACTTGGAATGCTGCTACATAAAAAGAAATATTATTCGTCAGAGGGACACTACTGATCTTCAGTCTTGTTGCACTTTCTCTGGGGATTAATGCATCAAGCTCAACCATGGGGAAGAATTACTTTTCTCTTGTTCCATCTGTCTCATTCTGAGCAGAACCCTAGAATGTGGTTTTGGCTCAGGTTTCTCTATCATCCATGAAATCAGGGTGCCTGGCGAATTTCTCATTTTCTGACCCTTTTCTCAGGGTAATAATAATAATAAATGCCTCAACTGCTGAGATACGCTGTGGTTCTTTAGGCACTTTCCTGGCAAATAACTGTTTTGGTATATAAATTGAGGGAGGTAAAGACACACATGCACTCTTTCTTAAAATTTTTGGCTTACATATTTCTTTGCTCACCCAGAACCTGGTGAAAACTGTTGGGGGGTGGGGGAAACCCGCTGTAGTTTCAGGGGGTTGTGGGGCCTTAGTAAGATTTTCATTTAAGGACATCTGCGCACAATCTACACAGTAACTTGGGTGATACATTTACAGGGAGTACATAAAAGTTTTCATACGCTGTTAAGGGAAACAAGTATTTCTAAAATTTACTATACACTATTTAAAAGTGCATACAACCGTAACACTATATATTATTTAATAAAATCTTATCCAGGAAAGAGTGGGGGGAAAAACCTGCCTATCTTACTTACGCTTTCAGGCCAGTGACTAGCACTTTCAAGAAGGTGTCTTCTATGGGAGGAGATGCACAGTAAATACTGAGAAACTAACGGAATGGGTTAATACAGCACGCCGGGTTTTAGGGGAAAATGGAAGCTGCAGGGTCTTATTCCACCAAGCACCCAGCCACCGTTCACGCCGCAGTCCCTCCATCTGTCCTACTCGTCCCTAATCCTTGCTCTCGGAGGAATCCTGGATTTATTTTTTGCTCTGCTGTTTTGAGGAAACTTACCACTCACCTCGAGGACCACTAAATTGCTGGCGCTCTTAAAAATGCCTACTAGGAAGACAGAGAGAGAGAGAGAAAAAAAAAACACCTCTGGGAAGACCACATTCTGGCACTCAGAAAATTCTAGAAGTTCTGCAGTCCCGGAGTGTCACAGTCTCTAACCTCAAATAACGTCACCGTAACTTTTGCCTTCTCTGATTTTTCTCCGCTTCCAAGCGCTCAGGTCTAGCTGTGAGAATGTGGCCACCAATAATACGCTCACAGGTTTTTGTTTAAATCGAACGCGCTTCCTCTCGGTGGGAGAGGAAAATCCACCCACAGCCAGACAAAACTGCACCGCCTCGGCGGAGAGGGAATCTCCGGCAAGCAACTTCCCCGGCTGCAGCCCCCCGGGGACCGCGCCGGGCCGGCCCGCCGCGCACGGCCTCCGCCCGCGAACGGCTCACCTGAGCTCCAGCTGGTCCAGGCTCTCCAGCAGGCGGCTGGAGCGGTCGGCCATGGAGGAGGAGCGGCAGAAGCGCCCTTCGTTGGCTTTCGCGTTGATCTTCGCCTGAGCCATCTGAGCCTCTTAGGCGGGGCAGCCAAGAGGTCACCGGCCTCTCCGGCGGCGGCGAGTGGAGAGTCCGGCGGCTGCAGGCGTCGCCGTCACCGCGCGGGGCGCCCGCCTCCCTCTGACGCCCGCGGAGGGCGGCCCGGGAGGACGCGCCGACACCGCCGCCGCCGCCGCGTGGCCAAACAAGGGCAGGCGCGCCGCCCGCCAGGCTCGGGGCTACGGTGCCTGGCAGGGAGCAGCTGCGGCTGCGGCAGGGAGCTTGCTGGCTGCTGGGCCTCGCATCCGGATGGGCCGCCGGGGGCCCCCGGGCCAGAAGAGAAAAGCCCGGCGGCCTCCGAGGTACCTGGAGGGGTGGGCGCGGGAAGGTGAGGACCTAATGCGATCGCTGGACCTTGGTCTCCCGACTCTGGACCAACCCAGTGCCCAGCGGAGACCATCTACCACCCCCTGCCCCCCCTCCCTCGAGCAAAGCAGCCCCTACCCCTGTGAGCCCTCAACTCTGCAGCCTGAATGTAGCCAGCTCCCCATACACGAAGGTACCTAACGGTAGGCTGTGGTTATTTATTTTTTTAATTTAATTTAAGTTTTTAATTTGGGAGAGAGATCACAAGTAGGCAGACAGGCAGGCAGAAAGAGAGGGGGAACAGAGCAGAGAGCCCGATTCGGGACTCGATCTCAGGTCCCGGAGATCATGACCTGAGCAGAAGGCAGAGGCTTTAACCCACTGAGCCACCCGGGTGCCCCGGTAGGCTGTGGTTATTACTTAGTGACAACTTCACTTATTTTCTCCCACTGCCCATAATCCACGGCAAAACCAAAGGCATTAAAAAATCTGTTGATGGGGGAGAAAAGATTCCTTTATGGCACAGATTACATTCAAGTACAGCTCCTTGCAGTCTGTACTTGCCTGATCCTGTCTTGTTGCCAGCCCCTTTCCTGAGGTGGAAATAATGAAAGCCTGGACACCACCACTGAAGCCTACATGGGAAGGAAAGCTATCCTTTCTCTTTCACACCCAATTTATTTAAATCTCCTGTTAATTAAAAAACATGCGGCAAGTCACTAGGGCAGATAATATAAAGGTCAGTAAAAGCGGTACAGGATTGGGAGTACAGATTTAGGTACTTAGAAACTTGTGCTTTGCTCTCATGCCATTATAGCCATGCGCCTCATAGTGCAGGGATGAGAATGTACAGGGCACATAAAATGACAGATAATAACAGTTTAAAGCTGAATCATAACCTTTAATCTGAGATCAAAGCCATTTAAATACTTGAACAGAGATGAGTTTGGATTCCAGTTCCCTCTGAACTTAATCTACATACTAATAAACTATTTTTGTAGGGGATTATTCGACCTCATTAAATACATTTTGTCGTCATCACTACACAGACGTGGAATCCAAAGACATGTTGTGAATGGTTTGAAAGTCTATCATGTAATTTTAGAATCATCCTGGACTCTTTCTCTTTATGCTACCCATAAGTAAATCCCCTCAGCTCTACTTTTACAATATACTAGGATTCTTCTCCCCAGTTCCACTGTTAACACTCTGGTCCCAACACAATCAATTTTCACCTGGCTACTAAAACGCCTTCCTATCTGGTCTTTCTCCTTCTACTCTTGCCTCTGGTGCATATGTTCTCAATATAGTAACTACAGATAATCCTTCCAAAAAAGCCAAGATCACACCACTCAGTCTCAGAAACACAATCTTTCCCTTCTCTATTTGCCTACATTAGTTACCAACATTAGATATACTTATAATAGGATAACACTCTATCCAACCCTCTCTCCCCCTGTCATGTGTTCCATAAAGGAATGTGAACTTTGTTTTGCTCACTGGTATATCCCTAGTGCTTAGAACAGTCACTGGCACATGGTTAAGTACTCAATAAATACTTTGTGAGGGAGTGAATGAATGAATAAATGAATGATTTAATGAAAAGATATGCATCTTTATCAATGTTGGAAACATTTACTTTTGATAACAATCCATTTAACTTTCTGTAATATCATCCACTGATTACTTTAGTGTCTAAAATTAAGTTCAAATTATGAAATAATTTTAAAATGATTTTTAATTGCTTAACAAGTGGAAATACAGTGACAATTATTAATGAAAACAGTAAACAACCCAATTATTGTTTTAAGGGTTATGATGAAATATCCCTTTAGTGTCATATAAAAAACTTCATTTACTCTCTACCATACACACCACAAAAGCTTAACAGAACATCAGTGTATATCACACATGTGTGAGGTACCTCTAGCAAAGAGGTGTTGATTTCTCTTTCCCACATCTGCTTCACCCCTCTTCTTTCTGGATCATCCTTTCCCTGCTCCTCACTATTGAGCAAGATCTTGGAGAGGTCTGTAAGGTCCAGCTCATGACTACCTCCTAAAATCCTGCCTGAGGACTTTAACATACAAATTAAAAGTACAAGTGGTCGTTTTGGAAAAATGGTAAATTCTCAACCAACCGGTCTGTCTACTTTAAAAAAAAAAAAATGCAAGCAGGTAGGACAGAACTGACATCGTAAGAAATAAAAACACAAACTGGTTTCCAATGTGGATTGGAAAGATTATAGTAATAGAACAAACAAACAGTAATGCTATTTCACACTAAAATATCAAGTTGCAGAGGAAGAAAATTCTAGCCATGATTTTTTTTTTTGTCTTAAAGACAAATTCATATTTATAGAAAAATTTAAGTCTGGTATGTAATTACTACTTAAAATCTTTAGGGAAGACTTTGTGCACACACACAAAGATAGTATGACAAGCCCTTCTTCGGTCTTCTATTTATGTAATGTTTTTTATTCTTCACAATGGAGCCTGACCATTTAAAAACTAAATGTTTAATACCAAATGTAGGAAGCTGACGGTTTAATTAATAATTAAAATGAAGACACTTCGAATGAAATAAAAATTTTAAAGGTTAAGGAAGATTACTCCTGAGTAGACCATAAACATTATTTTTTGGAAGAATATTATGTTTACACAAATATATATAAAAAAGGACTGTTATTAAAAATACATTTAATTCTATGCAAATATTTTGACATCATTCCCTTTAAACTATAGATAATACAAGTCACATGAAAGTCTAAGCAGGTAAAAGGAATGGAAAAGGTTTTAATAATTTCAAAGAAATTAGGGTTTTTTGTTTTGTTTTTAATTACAGCAATGTGGTGCTCCAGTTACAGCAGGATAATACAGCTGAGTGAAACCCACAAAGAACATTGCCCATTAAAAGTTTTTAATCTGTTTCCATGATCAGTTTCCATTAATCTCTTCTAATAATCATAAACAAAGATCTCAAAGGTATTCTATATTAGTGCCACATAAGAAATAGAATTTACAGAAAAACTGAGCTATGACAGCTTTATTTATATTCATTTTCACTCCTAAAAAAATAAACTAGAATCATCTGTTACAGTACAAATAAAATTAAACAACTAATGCTATTTGGGAAACATATAAACAATAGTCAAGAGCCTCTCTATTTTTTTAGTTCTTTTAACCTAAATATATAAATTCAGAGTTAACTGGAAAACTGTGATAACTATATTAGAATACATGATTTGTATCTGCATTAACATGTATTCTATTCTTCTGTACAATTTGCCAAATAGCACAAAAATACAAAGCAAATATCAGATGCAAAAGCAAAAAAAAACATGTTTCCAAATACATTTGTACCAACAGATTTCTGGTCTCCTTTAGAAAACAAACTCAAGAATTGATTATCCTGAGTTTCTTCAAGGCCACTTGATGTTGTGTGGTAATAACTTTACAATTACATTTCCTCAAGACTTCTTCTAATAGCTTCTTCTAATTCCACATCTGCATTAACAAAACAGAGAATTTTAATATTTAGGGCAGAAAACTAATAAACATGCTTTATGTAAGTCTCATCAACTACATCTGTCTTTCCAAAAGGAAGGAAATACAAAGTTGAGAAACCTAGGATGACTTGGCAGTTTCTTATAAAATTTGAGTGTTTCAAAATAATGAGAATCTGGATATAACCTCAGATTGAATTATAATATGAGCTTACTAAAGAACTTGCAAGTTATTTCCAGTTAGGGACAACAGTCAACAAACTTTTGATATCACTGACAATCACTTAAGGCAATGCATATAAGGCTTAAAATAGAAATAGAGAGGCAAAAGCATGAAATGCCAAAATCTCACAGGCATTAAAAAGTTTTTTTAAGCTTTCTAGTATCTCAGGTAAAGAGTGAAACTCATAGCTATATAATGTCTTGAGAAGCATATAATATATCATTCATTTAACAAATATTTATCGCATGCCCACTGTATACCAGGCAAAGGAATACAATAGTAAACAAGAATGACATTCTTGGGTTTACAAGTGGTTTCTCCATTTCCTGGCCTTCACCAGCTTCTCACACCAGATTTATTTCATCCCATCCAGTCCAAAGTCTCTCAGAGGCTCCTTGGTTCACGGGTACCAGTGATCTCTCTAAGATGCAGCTACACCTTCCTCTCAGCTGGGATACTGTGTTATGTTTCTGTAATTTAAAATACTACAGGCTAGTATACACTGTATGTTAAATTAAAGCTAGATTCTAGGTCAGGGAGTTGCCCTAAGATGAATTCTAGGGATGAGGAAACACAAAGAAAAGCCAAGATGCTCTAAGCAAAGAAAAACAAGATGATAAGACTTGTAAAAAATATGAAAACTTATTTATAAAGTTATAATAATTAAGGCTGTGGTACCAGTTTCTAGAAGATAATACAAGGGAATAGCTTTATGATCTTAGTGTAGGGAAATATTTATTAAACAGAATTTTAAAAAATATTATGGAAAACTATGGTAATTTGGAATCTATTAAAATTACTTTTATCCATTAAAAGACACCATTAAATGAGTAAAAAGGCAAGACATACAGTGGGAAAAAATATCTGCAATACACGAACTTGTACCCTGAAAGAACTAAAAAATTTTCAACCCCCAAAAATCAGTTAAAGAAATCCAAAAGAGGGGCGCCTGGGTGGCTCAGTTCGTTGGTCAACTGCCTTCAGCTCAGGTCCGATCCTGGAGTCCCGGGATCGAGTCCCACATTGGGCTCCCAGCTCCGTGGGGAGTCTGCTTCTCCCTCTGACCTTCTCCTCGCTCATCCTCTCTCTCATTGTCTCTCTCTCAAATAAATAAATAAAATCTTAAAAAAAAAAAAATCCAAAAGAAACTGTTAAGAATTTTGAAAAGGCACAGACATAATGGTCAATAAGCCTTTTTCATCAGAAAAACAAAAATTAAAACCACACACATAAAAATAACCGTATATACCCATCACTAGCTAAAATTAAAAGACTAATTTAAATGACTGGTGAAAATGTAAATCAATAGGAACTCACATATACTACTGGGACCAAGAAAAAAACCTGGCAAAACCATTTTGGAAAAACAATTTGGCATTACCTACTAAACCTGAACATGAGTAAGCCCACTCCTAGGTATATATTCCCAGAAATATGCATATATGTTCATTAAGAGATATGTATGAGAATGTTCACAGTAGCATTATCTACAATAGCCAAAAATTACAAAGCAAATATCTAAATAGAATTTAGAATAGAATTGTGTAGGTATTAGAAATGAAGAAACCAAAGCTACATGCTAACATCTGGATGAATCTATAAAACAATGTTGTTTAAAAGGCATCTCATCTAGGGGGTATCTGAGTGGCACAGTTGGTTAAGTGTCCAACTCTTGGTTTCAGCTCAGGTCATGATCTCAGGGCCTCAAGACGGAGCCCCGTGTTGGGCTCCATGCTCAGCATGGAGTCTGCCTGGAACTGTCTCTCTTGGTATCTCTCAAATAAATAAATCTTCAAAAAAAAAAAAAAAAAAAAAAAGGCATCCAGACATAAAAGAATACAGACCATGCTCGTGCTTTCCAATATGATAGATACAGACTCTATGTGGCTATTTATATTTAAATCAATAAAAATTAAGATTCAAGATTTAGTTTTCCAGTTAAGCCACATTCAAGTGCTTAAGTTATACATGACTATTAGCAACCAGGTAGATACAGAATTATTTTCATCATGACAGAAAATTCTTCTGGACAGTGATAAGTCTGTATGATTCAATTTAAATAAAGTTCAAAATCAAGCACTATTAAACTAGTATTTCAAGACATGATAGTGGTCACTGACAACTGGGAAGGAGTGTAGGGGAAGTAACTGGAAGAGGGAGTGAGGGGGATACTTCTAAGGTACTGGTTGTTATGGTTGAATTACGTTCCCCCCAAAACATATGTCCAAATCCCTAGTACCTATGAATGTGATCTAATCTGAAAAGAGGGTCTTTGCAGGTGTAATCCATTTAAGATGAGGTCACTAGGTTGAGCCCTAATCCAACACAACTGGTGTCCCTATAAGAAAGAAATGCCATGTAAGACACACAGGTAGAAGAAGAATATGGCCACATGATGATGGAGGCAGAGATTAGAGTGGTACATCTATAAGCCAAGGAGTGCATACAATTGTCTATTAATAACTAAAAGCTAGGAGAGGGAAAATGACCCTCATAGATTTAAGGATGAATGGATAAGAAATCTCAACAGAGAAATCAATCTTTTTTAAAAAACAACTCAATGAAAAAAATAAAAAAATAAAAAAACCCCAAAAAACAACAAAAAAAAACAACTCAATGAAAATTCTAGAAGTGAGAAATATATTTGAACTGGAAAATTCACTCAGCTTAACAATGGAGAAGGAAGAGGAAAAAAAAATTAGTAAACTTGATGGCTGAACAACAGAAATTAATGAACAAGGGGGCGCCTGGGTGGCTCAGTGGGTTGAGCCGCTGCCTTCGGCTCAGGTCATGATCTCAGGGTCCTGGGATCGAGTCCCGCATCGGGCTCTCTGCTCAGCAGGGAGCCTGCTTCCTTCTCTCTCTCTCTCTCTCTGCCTGCCTCTCAGTGTACTTGTAATTTCTCTCTGTCAAATAAATAAATAAAATCTTTAAAAAAAAAAAAAAAAAAAAAAAAGGATGAATGGATAAGAAATCTCAACAGAGAAATCAATCTTTTTTAAAAAACAACTCAATGAAAAAAATAAAAAAATAAAAAAACCCCAAAAAACAACAAAAAAAAACAACTCAATGAAAATTCTAGAAGTGAGAAATATATTTGAACTGGAAAATTCACTCAGCTTAACAATGGAGAAGGAAGAGGAAAAAAAAAATTAGTAAACTTGATGGCTGAACAACAGAAATTAATGAACAAGGGGGCGCCTGGGTGGCTCAGTTGGTTTAGTCTGATTTTGGCTCAAGTCCTGATCTCAGGGTCCTGTGATGGAGCCCTGCATGGGGATCCATGCTCAGTGGGGAGTCTGCTTGTCCCTCTGCCCTTGCTCCATTTGTGCTCTCTCTCCCAAACAGATGAACCTTAAAAAAATAATAACAGAGAAAAAAGATTGGAAGAAAATGAACAAACCTCTGGATAAATTTAAGAGACCTAACATATGTATAACTGGAGTCAAAAAAGAAAAGAAGAGAGACCAAGTGGGGGCAGAAAACTGTTAAGAAATAATGGTTGGAAATTTCTAAAATTGGGGAAACAGGGGTGCGTGGCTGGCTGAGTCAGAATTTATAATACCTGTAGATGTAATACAAATGGCAACTATAGTGGAGAGACTTGGGGGCAGGACAAAACTAACCTATGGTATTAGAAGGTTTCTACATTTTTTTTTTTTTAAGATTTTATTTATTTATTTGTCAGAGAGACAGCACAAGCAGGCAGAGTGGCAGGCATAGTCACAGAGAGAAGCAGGTTCCCCGCTGGACAAGGAGCCCAATGTGGGACTTGATCCCAGAACTGTGGGACCACAACCTGAGCCGAAGGCAATGGCTTAACCGACTGAGCCACCCAGGTGTCCTGGAAGGTTCCTACATTTTAGATAAAGTGGAGTATAGTAGCACTCAATAAACTATAAAAAGCAAAAACTATACACTGTAATCTAGAGCAACCATAAAAATTAATACAAAGGGCTAAAAGCCCATAGACCTATTAAAAAAACGGGGATGCATAGTGGCTCAGTAGGTTAAGCATCTGCCTTCGGCTCAGGTCATGATCCCAGGGGTCCTGGGATTGAACCCACCTTGCTCAGCACAGAGCCTACTTTTCCCTCTGCTGCTACTCCTGCTTGTGTTCTCTCCCTCTCTTTCACTCTTAAAGAATAATAAATACACAAACAAATAAGTAAAATAGTAAAAACTAAATACACACAATACAGTAAAATATAGTACTATAATAATCCAAAAGAAGGTACAAAAGTAGGAACTAAAAGATAAAAGAGGGGACAAAGAGAAAACAAAATGGCAGACAAGAATTCCACCATGGGGGCGCCTGGGTGGCTCAGTGGGTTGGGCCACTGCCTTCGGCTCAGGTCATGATCTCAGGGTCCTGGGATCGAGTCCCACATCGGGCTCTCTGCTCAGCGGGGAGTCTGCTTCCTCCTCTCTCTCTCTCTGCCTGCCTCTCTGCCTACTTGTGATTTCTCTCTGTCAAATAAATAAATAAAATCTTAAAAAAAAAAAAAAAAAAGAATTCCACCATGTACGAAATTACATTAAATATTAAGACACTAACTAATCCATTCTTTAAAAGTAGAGATTGTTACAGTAAGTCAAAAAGTAAGATCAAACTTCATGGTGTCTATAAAAAATGTACCTCTCCCTCTCCCAATGCCTCTTACCTCCACCCATATGCTTACTCTCTCTCAAAAATAAATAAAAATCTTTAAAAATATTTTCATGATTAAAGGTGTTACCAGAGATAACATTTCATAATGATAAAAGTGTCAATTCATTAGGAAGACACATCAGAAATACAAAACAGAATTTTCCAATTAAAAACAGAACTTCAAAATATAAAAGTATAAACAGAATTAAAGAGAAACGTAATCTACAATCACTGATGAAGAATTCATTATCCCTACTGCAATACCTGATAGATCAACTAGATTAAAATAAATGAGTACAGATAAAGATTTGATATCAACCACCTTGGCCTAACTGACATTTATAAAGTATTCTACACAATAAACACAGAAAACACATTCTTTTCAAGTGCATATGTAATGTTTACCAAGACAGACGACATGTTGGCTGATAAAAATCTCAATAAATTTAAAAAGATTAAAGTTTTACAGAGTATATTCTCTTACCATAACAGAATAAAATTAGAAATGAATAGTAAGACATTCAAATATTTGGAAACTACACAATATACTCCTAAAGAGCCAACAGGTGAAAGAAGAAAATCCAAGGAAAATTAAAATATTTCAAATTGAAATATCTTTCAATTTCAAACAGCAAAAATACAAGATGTGAAAAGTCATGGAACATGGTAAAAGTAGAGGACTGACAAAGTTGTCTGTGGGCCAAACCCAGGCCAAAGACAATTTTTGTAAATAAAATTTTATTGGACATATCCACAAGCATTTGTTTTTGTGTTATGTATGGCTGTTTTCATACTGTAAGCTTAAGCTGAGTAACTGTAACAGAGACAATGTGCACTACAAAGTCTAAAATACTTACTACCCAGTTTTACAGGAAAAGCCTGTTGACCCTGGCTTAGAGGGAAATTTACACCTTTAAATGTTTATAAATGTATAAATTTAAACCTTTAAATTTAATGTATTTTCTCTTCCTTATGGTTTTCTTAATATTTTTATCTGTAGATTATTTTATTGTAAGAATACAGTATATAACACATATAACATACAAAATATGTATTGACTATTTTTTAAAAGAATAATTAGAGAGAGAGAGAGAGCGCAAGCGCATGCACAAGTAGGGGGAGGGGCAGAGAAAGAAGGAGAAGCAGACTGTCCCCTAAGCAGAGAGCCTGCAGTGGAGATCAATTCCAGGACCTCAAGATCATGAGCTGAGCTGCAGGCAGACACTTAACCAACTGAGCCACCTAAATGCCCATGTATTGACTATTTTTTGTTTTATTTACTGTTTATTTTTAGAGAGAGAAAGAGTGAGCATGTGTGAACTGGGGGAAGGGCAGAGGAAGAGAAATCCAAACACACTCTGAGCTGAGTGTAGAGCCCAATGCAGGGCTCAATCCCAGAACCCTAAGCTCATGACCTGAGCCAAAATCAAGAGTTGGACACTTAATCAGCTGAGCCACCCAGGTGCCCCTACAAAATATGTATTAATAAATAATTTGTTATTGGAGGCTTCCAGTCAATAGTGGGCTATTAGTAATTAAGTTTTTAATTACTGTGGGTGCGTCAGTGTCCCAACCCCATGCTGTTTAAAGGTCAACTATAGTTTGGAAAAGTAAACAAATGGACGACTGTAGCCTTCAACAGAACCGCAGTCTGGGGAAGAGAGATGATTTCCAGAGGTACTACAGTATTTGCATACCCAGTTTTCAACAACAAAGCACAAAGAATACAAAGAAACAGGAACATATGGCCCATTTAAAGGGGAAAAAAATGAGTTAAACTGTCCCTGAGAAAACCTAGACATTGGACTTACTAGACTAAGACTTTAAACCAACTGTTTAAAAAAAAGTCCTTTTTTTTAAAAAAAAGATTTTATTTATATATATTTTTTATTTTATTTATTTAAAAAGATTTATTTATTTATTTGACAGAGATCACAAGTAGGCAGAGAGGCAGGCAGAGGGGAAGGGAAGCAGGCTCCCTGCTGAGTAGAGAGCCTGATGAAGGGCTTGATCCCGGGACTCTGGGATCATGACCTGAGCCAAAGGCAGAGGCTTTAATCCATTGAGCCACCCAGGCTGTTATACATATATACATATATATATATATATATATGTATATATTTATTTATTTAAAATATGTTCTAAGAGCTAAAGTAAACCACAGACAAAGAACTAAAGGAAACCAGGAAAACAATGTGTGAACAAAATGAGAATATCAATAAAGAGACAGAAATTATGAAAAGCCACCAAATAGAAATTCTGGAGCTGAAAAGTGCAACTAAAATCAAGAATTCATTACAGGAGTTTAGCAAATTTAAACAAACAGAAGAAAGAATCAGCAAACTTGAAGACAGGACAAGTTATCCAGTTTGAAGATAAGAAAGAAAAATGGAAAAAAGCAAGCAGAAGTTAAAGGACTGGTGGAGCACTATCAAATGCAATAAGATATGCATTATGGGAGTCCAGAAGAAGAAGAAAGGGACAGAATGAATATTTTAAGAGATAATGGCCAATAAATGTCCCAAATTTGATTAAAGATATGAATCTACACATCTAAGAAGCTCAACAAACTCCAGGATGAAACTGAAAGTGATCCATGCTGAGACACATTACAGTCAAAGCATCAAAAGCCAAAAATAACAAAAGCAGCAAGAGAGAAGCAACTCATCATGTGTAACAGATTCTCAGAAAGATTAATAGCTTATTTTTCATCAAACCACAGACGCCAGAAGGCAGTGAGTTGACGTAGTTAAAGAGCTGAAAAAAACCCTTATAAATCAAGAACTCTACGTCCAGCAAAATCAGTCTTCAAGAATGGATAAATGAAGACCTCTCTAGATAAACAAAAGTAAGGGAGAGTCTGCTACTAGTCTTGCCTTTTAAGAAATGCTAAATGAATCCTCAGGTTGAAATGAAAGAACATTAGACAATAACTGAAAGCTATATGAAGAAATAAATTAATATTTGTGGGAATTTTGTCTGCCTTAATTTCACTCTCTTTGAGAGGTAATTACAGTAGAATAAGAAAGAATTCAGTAATAGGAATTAGAATACTTACACATGAATCGTGCCCCATCATTTTAAGATTATGAATCTGGAGGCAAACTACTCAAGGTTTAGAAGACTTGTTATGATTAGAGTCTTCTCTTTTACCCTGTTCTTTAAACTGGCAACAATATGTTTTACTATTTATAAGATTAAGTATATGATGACTGCTATTATCTGAAGAAACTCTTAGGCAAATCACTGACATTTATAGAAAGATGGTTTTGCAATGGCAACCACCCACATAATGATGGTCTTTTTTCTTTTTTAGTGGATTGAGTGAAGATACCTCTAAGTAGCCATTCTCCAGAACAGGCCTTAGATGCAGAGAACAGTGAATAATAGTAATGATGATGATTAAAATCACAACAGCAGCAGCAGCAACCAATACATGTACAGTTTACCATGTACCAAATTATTCTAGTAAGACAGGTATACTAGTATTCCAAGTTTTTAAAATGAAGAAACTGACACACAGTGAAGTTAAATGACCTGACCAACATTACATAACTCATAAGTAGCAGAGCTAGGTTTTAACCAAGACAGTCTGAGTCCAAAGTCTGCACTCTATATCACCACACTATGTGTCCTCTATTTCCCCTGTCCAGTATACAAAATAGATTAGAGGATCTTTATGATTGGCATGGGTAGTCAGAGTCTGATATTAGTCTATAGAGAAAAAAAAAGAATGAAACAAATCATGGTGGTAGGAGGGGAGGGGAGATAAGGGAAGTAACCCTTCCTCAAGGCAAGAGTCACAGGCAGATTTATCCTGCCTTTTGCTACCATTTGTCAGGCATTTACGTGTTGTGTTGGGGAAGGAAAGAATGAAAAGAGACTTAAGTTATTTAGCTTTCCAACCAGGGCCCAGCAGAATGGCTTCTGCGAAGAAGGGTGGAGAGAAGAGCTGTTGTGCCATTGATGAGGTAGTGACCAGAGAATACACCATCAACATTCACAATTACATCAACGGAGTGTGTTTCAAGAAGCGTGCCCCCTGGACACTCAAAGAGATCCAGAAATTTGCCCTGAAGGAGATGGGAACTCCAGATGTGCACATTGACACCTGGCTCAACAAAGATGTCTGGGCCAAAGGAATAAGGAATGTTCCTACCATATCCATGTGTGGTTGTCCAGAAAACGTAACGAGGATAAGATTCACCAAACAAGTTCTACACACTGGTCACCTATGACCCTGTCACCAATTTCAAAAATCTACAGACAGTTAATATGGATGAGAACTAATCACTGATTGTCAAATAAAGGTATAAAACTGGGAAAAAAAATTAAACTTTTTTGAGTTTTGCTATTAGGGTTGGACTAAAATATCACTTTGCTTTCATGCTGTAGGGTCAATAAAATCACCCACTCTTCTCCCAGCCAAATTGCCTCTATCTTAATTTCTATGATTCAGCTATAGAGAAGTGGGTCCTGGTAGCTCTAACATGTTCGGAGTTTGTTACAAGTTTACTCTTCAACAAACAATTATTTAGGGCTAAACACTATGTGCTAAGTGGTATTGAAACGAAAAAAACAACAAACATAATCTTACTTCTACAGGAGATAAGACAAAATTTTTCAATCTACTTGATATGGTACAGAGGGAGCCTTGTGAATGCAGTAGTTAACTCTCTCTAAGATGGTAAATCTAGTACTGACCACCCAAAAATGTCTACAAAATGTCAGTTCTCTATGGTTCAACCTAAGAGATGATATTTGAGCTAGTTCTTACTGGGTGAAAGGGGAAAAAGAAGGGCATCAGAGGAACTGTGGAAGAGTCCTATCCCTTAACTTACATGGAACACTGTGTGTTTCTCAAACTTATTTATATAAAGCATCCAAAAATGAAGCAGACATCTAACACTTTGATTTCTCAAGTTGATTTTTCCTACCTCATGATAACTGGTTAAAAGTTTAGAGAATCTTTTCTTGAATTCTTTAGAGTAATCCTTTTGCCAATCTAAAGAATCACAAAAATGTAGAAACTCTTCAAATCATAAAATAACCATAGATAACAAAATGTTAGAAACTCTGGTGCACATTGCATTATACTTATCTCAGATTTCCTGGGTTAGCTAGGAATCATAAAAACTGTGAAGGCTTCCAAGAGTGGTTATTTAAAAGTTATGATTTTGGGGGCACCTGGGTGGCTCAGAGGTTAAAGCCTCTGCCTTCAGCTCTGGTCATGACCCCAGGGTCCTGGGATGGAGCCCCGCATCGGGCTCTCTGCTCAAGAGGGAGCCTGCTTTCCTCTCACTCTCTGCCTGCTTCTCGGCCTACTTGTGATCTCTGTCAAATAAATAAATAAAATCTTAAAAAAAAAAAAGTTAGGATTTTGTGTGGCACCTTCCATGGGATTAGTCATGAGTGGCAAATAAAGGTTGCCAAGTCTATTGCTTAGATGCTCAAGTTGCCAAGTCTACTGCTTAGATGGTATTTAACTTTTAGTGGCCTTGATAAACAACTTAGGGGGCAGGTTATTTATTTATTTAGGTTTTATTTACTGAGAGAAAGTGTGTGAGCATGAACAAGAGGAGAGACAGAGGGTGAAACAGACTCCCTGCCCAGTAGGCAGACCAACACAAGACTTGATCCCACAACCCTGCGATCACAGCCTAAGCTAAAGACAGTCACTTAGGAAGGCAGATGCTTAACTGATGGAGCCACCTAGGTGCCTCCCACCCCCCCCCCTTTTTTTTTTAACTCACAAAAGTTCTTTCACTTGTTTAACTCATTATTATGTGGCTACTAAGCAGTGAGCTAGATCTTGAAAAACCATGTTGGGAAAACAAGTTGGTCAAAAAACTTGCTTCCAATTAGGCTGCAGATTTACTGCCAACTTTGTTTAACCACTGAATTTTGGCTATAAGAAAGAAAGATTAGAATTTTCTACTTCATTGAGTGGAAGAATAAATTTCACTGCCAGATTCAAATTCCCAAACTCCTAATAACACAGGGCTTTAGTATGCTCTTAATTAAACTAATTACATTATGTGAGCGATCAAGCAAATACACAGAAAAGGAATCAGCTGGGCCATTTTGTCTATGCTTGTTAAGCTACATTTTCCTCCCTATTTTCTAGTCTCCCCATTCCCACTCTCAAATCTCCAACAACAAATACATTACTGGAATGTGTATTAAGGCTTCTACTGTTGTTCTTTAATGTTAAAGGTGCCAGTATAATGGTTTCAATTCTTCAGTGAAACTTAAACTAGTCTCAGAAATCATTTTTTTGCCCCCATGGTTATTAAAAAGCAGTCTGTTATGCAAAAACCAAAGTGAATAAATGGGCATACAACATAATCAAATAGTAGTACAGCCAGTAAATGACTTGATGTGAGGTTAAGACAAAAGTTCTTTTTAACCTTTGGAAGAAAATAGCTTTTCCTTTAAGAAGGAACAAAAAAATTAATTTATAGAAACAGTCCATTAATATTCACATATAAGTGCTTGTTTTCATAACTCTACTGCTTAACTTTTAATACTCTTAATTTAATACTACTCAAAATAAAGAAAAATTTGGAAACCAAAACCTTCTCCTAGCCCAGGTTTTGCAAACTTTTTCTGGAAAGGGTCAGAAAATATTTTAGGCTTTTGCCTCTAACTCATCTTATACGGGAAAATGCAAACTCTCCTTTAAACAAGTTAACAATGTTTTTGAAATTCTGGGGTAGGAGGGGGTAGGTGAAGATGAAGAGCAGGTGAAGAGGCAAGACAGGGAGCAATTAAAAAAACACACAGATATAGTCAAAGAGAAAAAGGATTAACTTCATTAGGTTACCTTCTGTGGATCTCAATTCTTCTTCTATTGAAGTATTTTTTATACCCAGGTTATCATCACTGTCACATTCTGTAAGGCAGAATCAATAAATGCAAATGTATTTCCGAAAAAGTTATTGTGCCCTAACTTACTTATTCTCAAACAATATTTTTGATGACTTCATCCATACCCAAGCTTACTAATTACAATTCATTAGTATTATACCATTTTCCTTGTAGGTTTGCTTTTTAAAAGTGCTTACCAAATACTACTTAAAACAAGTGGGGGGGAGCTAATAAAATAAGTCAATTCAATTTTAGCTCTATACTCAAACTACTTGAAAAATTCATTTTAGCACACTGTTGATTAAATTCAAAATTCTATTATTTAAAAAAACTGGAAATTAAGAAAAGCTAGTTTGCTTGTTTAAATCTAACAAATAAATTCCAAAGTTTAATTTGTATGAAATCATCTTAGAAATTTTTAAGAACGGTAAGATAAAACTCTTATTTTGAAAATCATGCATTCATTGCTATAGAGACCACAGGTTTAAGTCAGCAATGCCTCTTCGTGGCATAAACTCACTCACCTGACATCTTATATACTTTCATATTGAAAGACCTTTTTATAAGTCTATAAAAACAACATTGACTGACCAGGTATTGCAAAAGTCACTTAAAAATTTGAATCAGTGACCAAATACTGGATTTATCACTTTAACTACATTTAAGTCGATATATATATACAATAGTAAGTGAATCAGGGTTTAAAAAACTGAATATAAGTCATATGGACATATTTGATTCTGTGGAACACGTGTAAAAATTCAAATATACATTTAAAAATTAAAGATTTTTTAAGTGTTTATAATGTTTATAAATGAAAACCACTTATTTCATTTATATTTCTTTGCTGCAAAAATTTGTCATCTTTTTGCCTTTTTGGTTTTTTGTTTTTTATAATGTTATATATATATTTTTGTTTTTTATAATGTTATATAATGAATTCAAGTATTTCAAGCAATGTTTTAGGGAAATAAAACATTGCGCCAACAATTTGAAGAACAACAAATTAAGCCTTAAAACATTAGGAATAAAAGTGAAAGTACCCAAGGTTCCTGTTATTATAATTCAAAGTTAGTGCCAGTCAAAAGTAGCATGTCTTAACTGGACTAAACAATTCATCATTGCATACAAGGCCTAAGGCAAAACTGTAGGTTTGAATCACAAAGATCAGCATGATTTTCAGTTGCAAAAATTAAGAATGGTTTCCTTTCCCTCAAACAGTAGCACCCTGTAGAGCAGAGAAAATCAAGAATATTCTTTCCTATTTTCATTACCTTAAAAAGAATCATATCATATAGATTTTCAGGATGGGGCCAAAAGTGACAACCTATAGATAGTATCATTAACAGGCTGAAGAAACAACAGGCAGACAGACTTTTAAAATTAAGTTCAACAATTATTTTATATAATGCCTCCTGGACAGAGCATATTTTCACAGCATAGCTAATCTTTTATATTCGGTATTAAAGATGGCTTTAAAAATTTGTGTAATTGGTATAGCTCTATGGATACCAACCATACTTAAGGCTTCCTTCCACCCATTCATTCCAAAATGAAGACATAAAGTAAAGAGATTTGACAAAGTCCTAGGTCCCGTCATGTCAAGGAAAAAAAAAAATTCTCTTAAAGTATAGTAAAATCTGTTTTCAGTTTGAATTCACTAACTCATAACAGCCTCTGTTCAAGTTCATCCTTGCAATACCAAAGAAAAAATACTCTAGGTAAGTTAATACTTTACATAAAGCTGCAAGGAAGATTTTTAACTACTACAGAATATAAGCAACTTTTTAAAAACACACAAAACTGTTTTTAAAAAGAAAATTTTACATAAATCAAGTCAACGTTCTTCAACTAAGTTAGAAGATCGGGCTAAGTTCTGTTGTATTTAAGCACCCACAGAATTTTTCATGTAAGCAATTGTCACCAATGATCTCATAAAAAATGGTAATGTAGAAATTCAGTCACAGAAAAGTGAGGCTGAGATAGGCGCTTCTTTTATTATGAGATGAAAGAGAATTTAGTTCATTGTGCTGACCACTTTCCTTACCTATGTTTAATATAGAATCAGCAATATCAGAACCCATAATCAAATCTTTTTATTTTCTGCCCCTCCCATGCATCTTTAAATGTTATTTAAAAAACAAACAAAAAGGGGCGCCTGGGTGGCTCAGTGGGTTAGGCCACTGCCTTTGGCTCAGGTCATGATCTCAGGGTCCTGGGATCGAGTCCCGCATCGGGCTCTCTGCTCAGCGGGGAGCCTGCTTCCTCCTCTCTCTCTCTCTGCCTGTCTCTCTGCCTACTTGTGATCTCTCTCTATCAAATAAATAAATAAAATCTTTAAAAAACAAAACAAAACAAAACAAAAAAAAACAAACAAAAAAACAAACAAAAACCCAATTCTCATATTTGGTATCTTTACACAAACTCTGCAATGTCATTACACTGCAGCAAAAAGTCTCTCATATTTCTCAAGGAAATGGTTAGAATCAATGATTCACATTCTCTACATCATAAAATCAGACATTTTTGTCAGTAAAAGCCTCAGCCTTAGCCGAAAATACTGATAAAAAGAAAAATACTTGCAGATAACTTATCTTAACCTTTTTGGACCTCTGCTCCCTCATCTATGAAATGGGATAACCTAACACATCCTACCTCAAAGTGTTGCAAAGAGAAATAATGTGAAAGTTATTCTTTAAACATGTTTTTAAACATCTTCAAATACTACAAATATAAAAAGTAGCTAGCAGGGTGGTTGGCACATTATAGGCCTTCAATAAAGATTAGTTCCTTTTTTGGGGAGTCTGGTTGGCTCAGTCGGTTAAGGTTCTGACTCTTGATTTTGGCTCAGGTCATGATCTCAGGGTTGTGAGATGGGAGTTCTGCCTCGCTCTGACTCAGCTCTGGGCATGGAGTCTGCTTTAGATTTTCTCTCTCCCTCTGCCCCTCCCTATCCCCTCTTTAAAAAAAAAAAAAAAGTTTCCCTTTTATTTTTTGATCTTTTAAAAAGTAGGATCCACGCCCAACCTGGAGCCCAACACACCGCCTAAAATCACGACCCTGAGATCAAGACCTGAGCTGAAATTGAGCTGGATGCTTAACCAACTGAGCTGCCCAGGAGCACCCCCCTGTCTCATCTTTAAAATACTCTTAAGATTTTATTTATTTATTAAAGAGAGAGAGGGAAAGTGGGAGAGAGAGTGTGAGAGCATGCAGGGGGTAGTGGTGGGAACAGAAGGGAAGGAGATGGAAAAGCAGACTCCAAACTTAGTGAGGTGCCAACTTGGGGCTGGATTCCATGATCCTGAGATTATGGCCTGAACTAAAACCTGGAGTTGGGAGTTCAACCAACTAAGCCACTTGGGCACCTCTCTTCTTTAAAACAAAAATTTTAAGCGACAAGTTATATCCACATCTTTGGAATAGGACTCTTGAGTTAGAATGAACATATATATTTGTGAATAAAATGTAAAAGGTCCAAAAGAAGAGAAACTCTACCTGGCTCCTCTGATTAGAATTACTAGAAAGGATACTAGAAAGTATCTTGACAAGTTTTAAAACGGGGAGATGTACACTATAACACAGAAGTAATGAAGGATAAGGGGGACAAAGGTGTAAGTTAAGGACAAATTAATAGATGTTTTAATATTTCTGTAGGGTTTTATACATTTATCATAGTTGTAATAAAAATGCTCGTGCTGGAATCCTGATGCTTAGGAGGAGAGAGAATTTTTATACTGCAAAAGCCATGACACATTCAATCTCAAATTCAGTCTAAAGGCTTACTTTGGGGGCACCTGGATGGCTCAGTGGGTTAAAGCCTCTGCCTTCAGATCAGGTCATGATCCCAGGGTCCTGGGATCGAGCCCTGCATTGGGCGCTCTGCTTAGCAGGGAGCCTGCTTCCTCCTCTCTCTCTCTCTCTCTCTGCCTGCCTCTCTGCCTACTTGTGATCTCTGTCAAATAAACAAAATCTTAAAAAAATAAAAATAAAGGCTTACTTTGCTGCAGAAAGTAAATGTTTATCCTAAGTCAGAGATCTAAAAAAGGCACCAGTAGTAAAGCTACTTGGCTATTCCCTCCATGCCAAGCAAAAAAGTAACACCTTATGGCCAACTGACTGGACATTCATATATAAAATCAGCCTCTCTGAATCTCTTTATCTTTACTGAGATAAACACCTCCTGAAAAAACCTTCAAATTAACTGAAAAACTGGCAATGACTAAAAATAAGATATCACATAATCACTGATTCTCAGTGATTCCTCCTTGTTTATATTGGAAGCGCCAGTTTAATATCACTTTTTGGTCCAAATAATGGAAAATTTCTGAAACGTTAGAAAGAAATAAGAGGTTCAGGGACGCTGGGTGGCTCAGTCAGTTAAGCATCTGCCCTCAGCTCAGGTCGTGATCCCACGGTGCTGGAATTGAGTCCCACGTGTAGCTTCTTGCTCAGTGGGGAGCCTGCTTCTCCCTCTGCCTGCTGCTCCCCCTGCTTGTGCACACGCTCTCTCTGACAAATAAAATCTTTTAAAAAATTAAAAAAAAAAAAGAAGAGGTTCAAACTTCTATCATTTCTCTATGCTACTGAGATTTAAAAAAACTGGAAAATCAGCAGACTGTCTCTAAATCAATGATTAATGTAAGAGAACTTCTCACTGGATGTTACTTACAGTATGAACTTTTGTAGTATCATAGAGTTTTGTGGTATGGTTTGGGAATTAGGAGCCTTGGGACCACAAGTTGCATGTGATATTGTATATACATGTTCATTTTTGAGGAAAGAAGCATAGAAAGTTTTTGTCAGATTCTCAAAAAGGTCCACTGATTCACACCCCAAACCACACAGCCTTAGGAAACTGGTTGTTAGATATCCTATCTAAGATAGGAAGGCTGTGCTAATAAGCTAAAAGGAAGGAGTTATTCTGGCATTCTTACAGAAACAATGTGTATTTGTGGACATTGAGAAATCTTCTAAGTCCCAAAATATATCAAGTATCATTTCTAAGAAAACACTATTATTCAGGCGCCTGGGTGCTCAGTGGGTTAAGCCGCTGCCTTCCGCTCGGATCATGATCTCAGGGTCCTGAAATCGAGTCCCACATCGGGCTCTGCTCAGCAGGGAGCCTGCTTCCTCCTCTCTCTCTCTCTGCCTGCCTCTCTGCCTACTTGTGATCTCTCTCTGTTGAATAATAAAAAATCTATAATTAAAAAAAAACCTATTATTCTACTATTTACAAAGCCATTTGTTAGGAAAGTGATGGAATAAAGTCATCCAAGGACTGCTCTTTGATTTTCTTATTACAAAGTTCACGACTAGGCAATCTGATGTCTTTTTTTTTTTTTTAAAGATTTAATTTATTTATTTGACAGAGAGAAATCACAAGTAGATGGAGAGGCAGGCAGAGAGAGAGGAGGAAGCAGACTCCCTGTTGAGCAGAGAGCCCAAATGACCTGAGCCGAAGGCAGAGGCTTAACCCACTGAGCCACCCAGGGGCCCTGGCAATCTGATGTCTTTAAGTCTTCCATGAGGAAAAAAAAATTGTCTTAAACTGAATCTGAACATACTGTGATTCAGTAAGACTTATTTTTTTGAATTTTAGAATTAGTTACAAAAGCATCTTCAAATCTAGGTATAAATGAAATATCATGATTTAAGGACTGTACCCATCTCTGGCACTTCGTTTTGATAATTTTCATTACTTTAAGAAATGTAGTGGCTATAGCACATGAAAAGATGCTCAACATCACTAATCATTAGGGAAATGGAAATGAAAACCACAATGAGATACCACTTCACACCCATCAGGATGGCTATCATCAAAAACAAACAAAACAGGGGTGCCTGGGTGGCTCAGTTGTTAAGTGTCTGCCTTCTGCTCAGGTCATGATCCCAAGATCCTGGGATCAAGCCCTGTGTTGGGCTCCCTGCTCAGTGGGAAGCCTGCTTCACCCTCTCCCACTCCCCCTGCTTCTGTTCCCTCTCTCGCTATGTCTCTCTCTGTCAAAAAAATAAAATCTTAAAACAACCAACCAAACAAAACCTAGAAAATAACAAGTGTTAGCAAAGTGTTTTTCTACATCTTTGCTGGAACCCTTGTACACTCTTGGTAGAGCGTACAAGGTAGGGTACATCCCCACACTCTTGGTAGGGATGTAAAATGATACAGTCGCTATGGAAAACAGTATGGAAATTCCTCAAAAAAAACACAAAAACAGAACTAGCTTATGATCCAGCTATTCCACTTCTGGTTATATACTCAAAAGATATAAAAGCAGTGTCTCGAAGAAATATTTATACACCTATATTCAAAGCAGCATTATTCACAATAGCTAAAAACATGGGTATAATGCCAAGTACCCATGGACGGACAAATAGATAAGCAAAATAGAGTCTATACATATAATGGACTATTATTCAGCCTTTTTAAAAAGGAAGGAAATTCTGACCTTTGCTAGAACATGGATGAATCTTGAGGACATTATGCTAAGTGAAACAGGCCAGCCAGAAAGAGATAAGTGCTGTATGATTTCATCTGTATGAAGTACTTAGTCAAATTTCTATAGAATGGTGTTTTTCCAGGCGTAAAGAAAATGGTAGTGGAGAATTACTGTTTAATGGATATAAAGTTTCAGTTCTGCAAGATGAAAAGAGCTCTGAAAATGGATATGGTGATGGCTGCACAAAATGTAAATATAGGTAACACCACTGAAGTACATACTTCAGAATGGTTAATTAAGATGATAAATCTTATGTTCTATATATTTTACCACAATAAAAACTATTGGAAAGAAAAACTAAGGAAAAAAAAAGCAGTGGCTTGGAATACTTTCTTACGGTAGTAATAATAAAAATAGCTACTACTTATTGAGCACCCACAGTACTTTTACATGCTGTGCTAGATACCTTATACATATCACTAATTCTTACAACTTTATAGATATAAAAAGTGAGGGTCTGCAAAAGTTGACTAACTTGCCTGAAATCACACAGTGAAGAAACAGCAAAGATAGCCTTGAACCCAAAGCCCATGCCATTCTTTATGTACTGTACGACCTCTGCATTTCACAAAAATTCAGAATAAGGTACACAGGTGTCCCCCAAAAGCAATAAATTCAAAAGAGCACTGAATATGAATGAATAATTAAAAAACACCTAGTGCACAGGGGTATTCAGAGGGGAACAATCAGTATGTAACAATAACCTGTATCTTACCTCCAACTCTAATGTACCCATACAGACCTACTTATATGCAGCTCTCATTCCAAATAAAGTTGGTAAGAGAAGCAAATCCATAATAGGTTTCACAGTGACAATTACAAAAGAGATGTTCCCCAAAGCAGCAGCATAGGAGATGGAAAAAAGGGTTGGCCTTGGGTGGCAAAGATAAAAATTTAAGTATTTTACAGGATATTAAGTAGATGTTGTTAAGGACTGGGGACAGGATGTCAAAAGAGTAAAAGAAAAAGGGATTAAAAATAAAAAGCAACAACCAAAGATAAGCAAATAGATGACAACAAAAATTACAGAATAGGAAGATAAAATTCAGTACTAAGGCATGATATAAATATGCAAAACAGAGTCAATTTTCCTTTAAAGAGCAGAGTTGGCCTAGTAGATTAATGAGTCCTAATTTTGCAGAAGTAAATTCATCTATTGTAATTCAGTGATGACAGTGCAATTCTTCAGAATGGGTATTCAAATTGTGGCTCCAAAAATGCTCAAAGAAAAAAAAGATAGGAGAGTTGGAAAACTTAGAGCATGTAGTAAAAATGCCAAAAACAGATTTTCATTGATGTCATTCATCAGTATCTCCAAATCTCAGCCATGGCTGCAAACCACGAGGATACTTAAAAATTTGTTTTCTTCTACCCACATTTATTTCAGAAATCATGAAAAAAACTCATCTGAATCCCTAGAATTACATCCTTTCTTAAATACTTGTTAGTGAAACTGAACATAAGCATATCCTTTCACTGAACAATATCAGAAAGTCAGAGAAGAAAGTGTAAATCCTGGGAATAGGACAGGAGGTACCTACTCCTCCCAAGGAATTAAAGATCTCTCAGGACTTCATTTTTGTTCCTGTCAACCTCTTAAAATCATTTTTTTTTTTTTGCCATATTATTATTTATAGCTTTCTAGTTTCACCTATAAGCAATCAGCTTTCTGAGTAAGTGAAGATGAGCTTGGTATTTTACAAGTAGTGAAAATCTGGATTCTGAGCTTCGCAAAATTGCACTAATGTATTTCAAATCACAAACATATATTTTATGTACACGAATATAGATTTTATCTAATAGGTCAGAAAAGGCTCCAGAGGGGTGCCTGGGTGGCTCAGTGGATTGGGCCTCTGCCTTCTGTTCAGGTCATGATCCCAGGGTCCTGGGAACGAGCCCCACATCGGGCTCTCTGCTCAGCGGGAAGCCTGCTTCCCCCTCTTTGTCTCTGCTTGCCTCTCTGCCTACTTACGATCTCTCTCTCTCTCTGTGTCAAATAAATAAATAAAATCTTAAAAAAAAGAAAGAAAGAAAGAAAGGCTCCAGAAAATTCTAAACCCTAAAAAATAAGAGAAAAGGAAAAAATAAGTAAGAAAGAAGTATGA
The DNA here is from genome assembly GCF_009829155.1 of Mustela erminea. Taxonomy (NCBI): domain Eukaryota; kingdom Metazoa; phylum Chordata; class Mammalia; order Carnivora; family Mustelidae; genus Mustela; species Mustela erminea. The sequence continues at coordinate 103,046,349 of NC_045617.1, read as the reverse complement.
GAGCACGATGCTTTAGTGAGCAGCCAATAGTTCACTAGTGGACAGCAGTTTATTGGTTTCTCTCAGCAGTGAAGTCTCCTCCTCTTGGGCGGTTTGCACTGTGACTGCAGCTGCGTACCTTTGGTGGTATCAGATATGCTATTTAACAAGGCACACATCATATCTCCCTCTAAATGGTGAGGGTTTAGTATATGTGCTGGCCTCTGGGTCTTCTTAAATTGATTCTCTAGCTCCAGAAAACCTTGATCTCCTGAGAGGATGGTGAAAGGGATTTGCTTGGGTAGTTGTTCATCTAGACGGCCAGCCTAAGGTGGAATAAAATACATGTGTTGACAGAAATCAGTACTTGAGGTTTAAATTAAGTTACATCTATTTCAGAATAAACACATACCTAAAAAGGTATATTTACTTATTTTAAGATTTTATTACTTTTTAAAAATGAATCTGTACACCCAGTGTGGCGCTCAAACTCAACCCTGAGATCAGATCAAGTGTTGCATGTTCCACTGATTAAGCCAGCCAAGCACCCCGACAAAGGTATATTTAGCTTGTGTTCTAGCTCCCACCAAAGTATAAAGATCTCCCTCATAAATAAATGAAATACACAATGTTTAATCAAATGTAGCCATCAATATCAATGCCAGATATTTTATATGCCACCAAGAAAGTAAAACAAACAAACATAAACCTGGAATGCTATAAGGGGTACACACTTAATCTAAGGGTAAATAAGAAATAAATTTGCCATAGAGAAAGGGTAAGCAAGGTAATTTGCATAACTCAATCTCAGCACTGATAAAGGGAAAAGGAAATGTCTTATGGTTTAAAACGTAAGCAGCAGCTAATAAGTTTGCAGAGGGGACACCTGGCTGCTCAGTCAGTAGAGCATGTGACTTTTGGCCTTGGAGTCATGAGTTAGAGCCCCATGTTGGGTGTAGAGATTACTTAAATAAATAAAAAACTTAAGGGGTGCCTGAATTGCTCAGTTGGTTAAGGGTCCAACTCTTGGTTTCGGCTCAGGTCATGAAGTCAGGGTTGTGAGACAGCTCCACAATAGGCTTGAAGCCTGCTTAAGATTCTCTTTCCCACCCTTTCCACTTGTCCCTCCCCACTCTCTAAACAAACAAACAAACAAACAAACTTTTAAAAACATACACAAAAATACCAAAAACCAAATTTGCTGACTAAATTCATGCTATCAGTGTGACACATAAATCCTTAAGCAGATAATTTAATTTAAAATGGGTCTCAGGTTGGTAGCTTCTCTAGGTAACTGCAGAGAGAGAAGCAAATGCAAACCACATCTAGGCCAATGGTGATTGTTAAGGGTGCCTCCAATTTCAGAGATGTTAAAATGTGAAAGTATCTTAGCATACATCAAGTATAATGTCATCTCTTGATCATCATTCTATTAATAGTTAAGGGTCTACAATGAGTAGCTGACAGTCTGCTAGGAATTGGGGAAAAACAGTAAATAAGTATAATATGAGTCCTTGCCCTCACTGTCATAGGTAGAACCTGATGTAGAAGGTTTTATGCAAAAATACAGCACCAAAATATACTCTATAGCATCATTATGATCCAAGTAGAAAAGATATTCCAAATGGGTCAAAGGTTCACATTAGATTTTGTATAAAACAATCACTCACATGCATACAGATGGCAAAATCAGCAGCATCTTTTCTTTTACTACAACGAGGATGAAGGAAGAAGCATCCAATCCTATTCAGGTAATTATAGATCTTACAGTTGTGTGGAGGCTTCCAATTGGTGTTTCCTCCTATTATTTTTAGAAAAGGCATATATGATAGTCAAACAAACAAAAAGAACAGAATACTAGATACAACTGAAAGCTCAATCATAAAAAAACACACATTAGAAAAAAAAACACACATTAGAGAAAACTTTTTCTAGAGTAGATTCTAGATTAGAATGCAGAACTCAATTCGAGTATGGGTTTCACCATTTTGTTGCTTTACAATCTTGGCAAAGTAGGATGACTTCAATCTGGAAACACATAGGTATATTAGTGAGAATCAAAAGCAGTGTGTGTGAAAAGTCTCTGAATGGTGTAATTCTATAAAGCCATATTAATGGTTTTTTAACAAATATGTCAGGGCTACTCAGTGGATAGAAATTATGGGCAATCAGCAAAGCTAAATTTACTAAAAGACTGTACTGGGTAACTTTATCCAGGTCAGTACATTCCTATCTTAAATTCAGTCCTCTTCTTTATATGTTTTTCCCTATCAAACATGAAGTTTATTGGATGTTCACTATACCAACTTCCTGTAAATCAAAGAAGTCTCTCTCCCTGTTTGGTCAATAGTTTGTAAAGAGATATTTAGATGAATGAACAGTAAGGATGAACTGAAGAGGCAATTATGACATGTTGAAAATCATACTAGTTCTGTAGCCATGAGGCCCAATCAAGTTCAAAGGCTAACTCTACTATTTATTAGTTTTATATTTTGGAAAAAAATAAACTTTTCAGCATACTTCCTTATAGTTTAAAAGGGAGATAAATATAATAATCAGTAAGCATGGATTAATACCAAGCATAGTACCTGGCACATTGCATGTTAAATAAAGGCTTTTTCAATATGTATCATAGAGTCACAAACTTTAGGTCACCAAGAGAGTGTCAACAGTGGACCACAGAGAAATGTGAAAGAAAAATATTCTAGCAGAGTAGCTATATGCAAAGTGACAATATTCTATCTATGTCTGTATGTTTTAATCAAGGAGGTCAAGAGCAGTCCTTTAAATGTGAAATATACTCTAAAGGAAAAAAGAGAGAGGGTGTCATCTCAAATGTTTTATCAACCATACCTTGAAAACCCCAAATAAATGTTCCTTGGTTAAGATGCCCTGGTAGATGACCAAAAAAGTTTGACCAGTTATCAAATCTACAAAGACTATATGAGTCATGGTTCGCAGATACCAAATCTGGAAGCTCAACGACTTCTTCATCTGGAAGAGAGAAACATTAACCTGAATTTGTTAAGAATTAACTAAAAACATTTTAACTGCTTAAGTTTAAAAGATATTAGAGAGGGGTGCCTGGGTGCTCAGTGGGTTTAAAGCCTCTGCCTTCAGCTCAGGTCATGATCCCAGGGTCCTGGGATCAAGCCTCACATGGGGCTCTCTGCTCAGCCGGGAGCCTGCTTCCCCCTCTCTCTCTGCCTGCCCTCTCTGCCTACTTATGATTTCTGTCTGTCAAATAAATAAAATCTTAAAAAAAAAAGATATTAGAGAATATACAAAAATGTTAATCTTGAACATATTAATTTCTAAACCTTTTAATGAAGTCCAAACTTGTACATGACATGGTATACTGATACCAGATAAAAAGTATTCTGAACATTTCAAAAATTTTATTATTCTTTCTATATATAAATGCCATTGACCCTAAAGCCTACCTTTCTTTCTCTAATTTTTTTAAAAAAAGACATATTTATTCAGTGTCATGATCAGACTATCACATTTAGCAATTAACAGCATGGGTATAAAAAAAAATTCTGTATTAAAATCCTTTGTTGGAATGCTTTACCCCTTTCCATAGAACAAAAACTAAAATAACCTGTTATACAATCAGTCTCAAATACAGTCCTCAAGTTTTTTGCCCATACACATGAGTATTGTCTAGAACATGTCCTCTTGGGATGCTGGGGTGGCTCAGTCGTAAAGTGTCTGTCTTGGGTTCAGATCACGATCCCAGGGTCCTGGGATCAAGCCCTGCATCGGGCTCCTGCTCAGCAGGAAGCCTTTTTCTGCCTCTCCCACTCCCCCTGCTTGTGTTTCTTCTCTCACTGTGTCTCTATTAAATAAATAAAATCTTTTAAAATAAAAATAATGTACTGGAGAGGCTCCTGGGTGGCTCGGTCGGGTTAAGCATCTCACTTTCGCTCAGGTCACAATCCAAGAGTCCTGGGACAGAGTCCTGCAAGAGGCTCCTTGCTCAGCAGGGAGCCTGTTTTTAACTCTGCCTGCTGCTCCCCCTGCTTGTGCTTGCTCTGTCTCTCTCTCTCTCTCTGATAACTAACTAAGAAAACAAATAAATAAATAAAATCTTAAAAAAAAAAAAAAGTATTGGAAGACCTAAAAGACAAAATTTTGAATTAAATAACCAAAAACTTATACCATCCATCAAAATAAAATTTCAAGGTTATCTGAAGAATGTCTCCTCCCCTGCCGCCCCAGCCATATGTTTGTTCTCTTCCCAATCTAGACTGATTTATTAGTAACCTGTTAAATGAAATAACCAACAACCCTGCTACCATAAGGTGCTGCATAACAGGTCCTGGTAGCATACCAGCACTTCCCACCATAAACAGATCTTTTTCTTGGTTCTCTTGCGTTCTTTCCTCTTCCACCATTTTCTAACTCTTGTTCTCCATCCCTTTCACTTCTTTCATACTTCTCTATTTTATAAGGCCTTGAAGTTTCAACTGGTTAGCAATGCCAACCTTAATATTTTCAATTATTTTTTAAAATGACTAGGTTTTACTCTGCCTTAACAGAGACTCCCTCGGGCGCCTGGGTGGCTCAGTGGGTTAAGCCGCTGCCTTCGGCTCAGGTCATGATCTCAGGGTCCTGGGATCGAGGCCCGCATTGGGCTCTCTGCTCAGCAGGGAGTCTGCTTCCCTCTCTCTCTCTCTGCCTGCCTCTCCATCTACTTGTGATTTCTCTCTGTCAAATAAATAAATAAAATCTTAAAAAAAAAAAAAAAACAGAGACTCCCTCAACTATACTACTGTTATTCCCTCCCATTTCTAAGCCACCCATTTTCTTTTATGTTTTCTTAATATTCTTATTAATTGTAGGGGCCCCTGGCTAGCTCAGTTGGTGGAGCATGTGACTCAATCTCAGGGTTATAAATTTGAGCCCCACATTGGGTGTAGAAATTACTTAAAAAATTTAAAAAAAAATTCTTAGTAACTGTAGATTTAGATACTACAATCATTACCAAACACAGATCAACATAGTTTCCCAAAAAAGTAACTGGAAAAACAAAAGCACAAGAGAACATAAAAACAGTGTAACTACTGCTTTATTGTCTGAAATAGAGCTGAATGGGTCAGTAGCAGCTCATATAACATTTCTTACATAAAGTATGCCACGACTAAAGATGATACTGAGATCTACACATGCTATAGAGCAAGGCTATATAAACTCAGTAGTTCATAAAAACAGTTAATAAAAAAATTTTAGGGGTGCCTGGGTGGCACAGCTTAAGTATCCGACTGTTGATTTTGGCTAAGGTCGTGATCTCAGGGTCGTGAGATCAAGCCCCAAGTCGGGCTCTGTGCTGAGCATGGAGTTTACTTAACTTTCTCTTTCTCCCTCTCTCTCTGCCCCTCCTGCTCATGCGTGCTCTCGTTCTCTAAAATAAATAAATCTTTAAAAATAAAATCTTGGCCAAAATTTTCATGTATCACCATTTTCCCCGCTATATATTATATAATTTACAAGGACCTAATATTTGTTTAAAAGAATATACACTTAAAATTATACTTCTAGGGGCGCCTGGGTGGCTCAGTGGATTAAAGCCTCTGCCTTTGGCTCAGGTCATGATCCCAGAGTCCTGGGATCGAGCCCTGCATTGGGCTCTCTGCTCAGCAGGGAGCCTGCTTCCTCCTCTCTCTCTGCCTGCTTCTCTGCCTACTTGTGATCTCTGTCTGTCAAATAAATACATAAAATCTTTAAAAAAAATTATACTTCTGGGCGCCCTGGGTGGCTCAGTGGGTTAAAGCCTCTGCCTTCAGCTCAGGTCATGATCCCAGGGTTCTGGGATCGAGCCCCGCGTCAGGCCCTCTGCTCTGCAGGGAGCCTGCTTCCTCCCTTCTCTCTCTCTGGCTGCCTCTCTGCCTACTTGTGATCTCTCTCTCTGTGTCAAATAAATAAAATATTAAAAAAAAATTATACTTCTAAACAAAATTAAAACATACTCTTCTGGCCTTACTTAGTCTTACCACTTGGTGCAAGAAGTAAAGTCTAGAGTAAGTACAAAGGAATCTATACCCCAATTTTCTCCCTGGTTTCTTGCTACCATTTGTAACTCTTCTTTTTCTTTTTAAAAATATTTTATTTATTTATTTGAGAGAGAGAGAGAGAGAGAAAGAGACAGCACAAGCAGGGGAAGCAGAAAAGGAGAGGGAAGGCAGACTCCTCTGAGCAGGGAGCCCTAACCCACTGAGCCACCCAGACACCCCTGTAACTCTACTTCTAATTGCCATTTAACTCTAAGTAATAGTTTTGCTTCCAAGAAAATCCTAAAAAAATATACAAATTCTTAAGTGATCTTTAAGATTTCTCATAGAATAAGGCCAAAATATGAGGATGTGGAGGAAAAGGAATCCTTATACACTATGGGTGGGAATGCAAACTGGTACAGCCACTGTGGAAAACACTATGGAGATTCCCTGAAAAATTAAAAAGTTAAATTAATTAAAGAGTTACCATATAATCCAGTAATTCTACTTCTCGGTAGTTACCCAAAGAATACAAAAATATAAATTCAAAAAGATATACACATCCCTTTGTTAAATGCAGCATTATTTAAATAGCCAAATTATGGACACAACCCAAGTGTCCACTGATAAATGAATGGATAAAGAAGATATGGTATGTATGTGCATTATATGTGTATGTGTGTGTAAACAGAATATTACTCTGCCATAAAAAGTAATGAAATCTTGCCACTTTCAACAACGTGGATGGATCTAGAGGGTATAATGCTAGAAAAACAAATACCACAGGATTCAGTCACGTGGACTTTAAGAAATAAAGGAAAAAAAGGACGACAAAAAACCATTTTCTTGGGGTGCCTGGGTGGCTCAGTTGTTAAGCGTCTGCCTCTGGCTCAGGTCATGATTCCAGAGTCCTGGGACTGAGCCCTCATTGGACCTCCTGCTCCACAGGTTTCCTCCACTCCCTCTGCTTATGTTCCCTTTCTCACTATTTCTCTCTCTGTCAAATAAATAAATAAAATCTTAAACAAAACAAAAAACCAGATTCTTAAATATAGAGAACTGGTGATTACCAGGGGAATATACACTTAAAATTATACTTCTAAACGAAATTGGTGGATGGGGGGATGGATGAAATAGGTGAAGGGTTTAAGAGTACACTTTATTAGAGTGCTCAGTGGGTTAAGCCTCTCCTTTCGGTTCAGGTCATGATCTCAGGGTCCTGGGATCAAGTCCCACATCGAGCTCCCTACTCAGCAGGGAGCCTGCTTCCCCCCTTTCTCTGCCTGCCTCTCTCCCTACTTGTGATCTCTGCCTGTCAAATAAATAAAATCTTAAAAAAAAAAAAAAGTACACTTTATCATAGTAAGCATTACTACACAGAATTGGGGAATCATTAATACTGTACACCTGAAACTAATATGTTAACTACAGTGAAATAAACATTTTTAAAAACAAAATAAAAAAAGAATTAGCCAACAACAAAGGAATAAAGTCAAAATAGAAACAAAAAGAATTCACTTGATTTATCTTTTTTTTTTTTTAAAGATTTTATTTATTTGACAGAGAGAGACAGAGATCACAAGTATCAGAGAGGCAGAGAGAGGGAGGGGGAAGCAGGCTCCCCGCTGAGCAGAGAGCCCAATGTGGGGATCAATCCCAGGACTCTGGGATCATGACCGGAGTTGAAGGCAGACGCTTAACCGACTGAGCCACCCAGGCGCCCCTTGATTTATCTTTTTAATGAACCTAAATCTAAATGATAAGAAGAAACTAAATGTTCAGGATCACTTTCAAATCTTTCAGAAAGACTATCAATTTCCTTCATCTCTCAAAATTCCCATGCATTTTGTGAAAGAAAATGTTATCTTGAACACATTGTTTAAATCTAATAAATACTCGGGGCACCTAGGTGGCTCAGTCAGTTAAGTGTCTGCCTTCGGGCTCAGGTCATGATCCCAGGGTCCTGGGATCAACCTCTCCATCTGGCTCCCTGCTTGGCGGGAAGCCTGCTTTTCTCCCTCTCCCACTCTCCCTGCTTGTGGTCCTCTCCCACTGTCTCTCTGTCAAATAAATACAATTTTACAAAAAAAAATTTAAAAAAAGCTAATATATACTCTTTGTCCCCATAAGTTGAGTATTTAAATAAGAATATTTATTAATGTTTACGAATCACATCCATAAAAAGTGTACACACCACAGTAATTAACTGATCATCCTACCATGTTTCTTACTTCAAAACTGAATCATTATTAGCTTTCACAAAAATGATGGCTACAGTACATGTATGTTTCTCTACCAACATGTGAAATTTGCATAGACATTAGAGTTATAAAGCCATACCTATAGTCTGACAGCTTAGGTCATTCTCAGCTCCTTTCTCCATGTCTGAGTTTTTTGGATAGCTTACTGTCTGTTTCAGTTTCCTCTCTGTACGTGAGGTACTGGCAGCAAACTTGTACAGGCTTGTTTTCTCAGATCCAAAGTGAGCCACACTGGGTTTCCGTAAAAAGCAATGTTTTCTATGGAAGTGCTGCTGAGCACTCTCAGGATCATGAAATGCTTTAGTGCAGGTGCCACACTTGATCACAAACTGTTGCTCCTCTTCCTCCTCACTGTTTTCTTCTCTGTGCACTTGATGGATATGAGTATTAATATCAGCTACGCTCTGTGCTGTTGCTGAACACAAGCTGCAGCGAAACCACAGTTTACCTTTATCCAACATGGTTTGGAGACATCTACTATAATCCTCCTTTCTGTTCACTTTACAGATGTAACTGTCACGGCAACCACAGGTTAACAAGTTACTGGTCTCTATTACTGGAAAATCATTCTCAGTTTAATCGAAGTTTCAGCTTTTCAGGCAGAAACACATAATCTATGCTGTGGTGCTCCTTATAATGACTTAAAAATGCTTCTTCCACATTAAGATAAGATCACAAAGCCACAAAAGTACTTAACCTTTATTTCATTGTTATGTTCATCTTGGCAATGGCGGTATAGTGTTTCTACCTTGTGAAAAGTCTTTTTGCAATGGGCACAGCTATATCTATGAAACTGGTGACTTGCTAAAGACATGCAATGCTGTTTTACACATTCTTGGGAATCAAACATATCTTCACAAATTCGGCATTGCCATTTACCCCTTGGAGGACTGTTTGCTGGAGAATGATCAATAATAGTAATAGTTGAAGAAGGATTCTTAGCAGTCACATTACTCACCATTGTTGCAGAAGATGATGGCAAAGTTTCACCTTCTACTTCATCAGTCTCGTAAAAATATCTGTGTCCATTATGAAATTCAGTCACATGTGCCATGATAGTCTCTTTTCTTGTTAACTCCTTTTTGCATGTCCGACACCAGAAAAGAAAGTTATTTAAATGTGCCCCTCCATGAATCCGGCTCATATGTAAACGGATGACCCCTGAATCTTCACACCACCTTTCCACAGACCACGCACTTATAACACATTGTGTTTGCTGAGAAAACATGCTTTTCCACTGCATCTTCACTTGGGAATTGTTGATGACATTCACAAAACCAAGTTTTTACAACTGACTTTTCTTTCTGAACACAAACCATACCTTCATGGCTTCTACCTTCTAAATTCATCTTCTTTTTTGGAACGGTGGTACAATCTTGTGAACTTGATTCTTGAATAGACATAGTTCTTTTAAGTGATGAAAATTTTGAATGATCTAGCAATAGATGCAAGTCAGAAGGTTTGTTCCCTTCACTGCTGTGGCAATAAAGTAAGACTGATTCTTCCATTGAGGTAATTACTCGGACTTTGTGCCCTGAATTCTGCTTGTGATTTTGGGTACTGGTTTCATCCATAAAGACTTGGTTGCAATTTGGACAGTAACCTCGTAATAGGAATTTTTCTGCAACTTGGGCAATGCTCTTCTCAGCTACAGCTACAGGACCAGCATTTCGACAACGAACTCTAAATCGGATAAAAAACCCAAAAACACACTCTTTGTAAGCACTTCCTAAATACAGTAACTCTGCTTTTTACAGGAATTATAAACAATGTATACATAAACACCAGAAGATATTTTTCAATAAAAATGCAGATGATAGGGGCGCCTGGGTGGCTCAGTGGGTTAAAGCCTCTGCCTTCGGCTCAGGTCATGATGCCAGGGGCCTGGGATTGAGCCCTGAGGCTCTCTGTTCAGCGGGGAGCCTGCTTCCTCTTCTCTCTCTCTCTGCCTGCCTCTCTGCCTACTTGTGATCTGTCTGTCAAATAAATAAATAAAATCTTTAAAAAAAAAAAAAAAGAAAGGTTTGTCTTTAAAAAAAAATACAGATAATAGAATAATTTCATCTCAAAATACCTGAGTATTACCTGTATTTTGTCTGTTTCTAATCCACATACAGAATAGTAAAACTAAAATAAAAAGATTTAAAAAATTCACACAAATATTTGGAAAATGAATCTCTGACACTTTAGACGTTAAGCAACAAATTTCTAATAAACCTATGGTGTCAAAAGAAGAAATTAAAAGGTAAAATTTTTTTAAATGAATGAAATGAAAACAACTTATCAAAATCTGAGGGTAAAGCAATGCTTAGAGGCAAATTTATAACTTTAAATGTTTATATAGAAAAAAGAAAGGGGCGCCTGGATGGCCTCAGTGGGTTAAGCCTCTGCCTCAAACTTGGGTTGTGATCTCAGAGTTCTGGGATCGAGTCCTGCATCAGGCTCTCTGCTTGGCAGGGAGCCTGCTTCCTCCTCTCTCTCTCTGCTTGTCTCTCTGCCTACTTGTGATCTCTGTATGTCAAGGAATAAAAAAATCTTTTTTAAAAAATGGTGTAACAGGAAAAACAGAGACCTAAAAGGCATAGCACCTAAACAGAAAATATATACAGATTTTGTTTGGATCATGATTCCAACAAATCAAATGTAAAATGTAAAACTTCATGATGATAATAAGGGCAATTTGATAACTGACTAGTTTTTGATGCTATTAAAAAATACCAGTTTTTAAGGTGTGTAAATGTATTATAGGATTAAAAAAAAAAAGAGTCCCTACCATTTATAGTTACATATTGAAGTATTAACAGATATAATGACATGATTTACTTTGAAATAATAATTGCAGGGGGTGACAATATAAAGGAAAAACAACTGTCATGTGTTCATTATTACTAAAGCTAGTTTTGAAAGGTACACTGGGGATTATACATTGCTTGATAATTTCCATTGTAAAGCCAATGATTATTTGGTAAATTTGGCCTTTCAAAGAAACTTAATCTTTCATATGTATATGATACCTTCCATTCTGGCTGACTTAAAGCCCAAGTTCTATTTTAACCCACTCCTCCCCCAGTATACATACTACTCACACAGCACACAGAAAAGAAAACACATAGAACCATTAATTCTTTTACATTCACAGCAATATCAGCATATCCACTTTTTCCACACCTTTAACTTCTCTCATTATGCTAAACTTGACTAATTTCCAGACTAATGTACATTCTTGTTTTTAAAAAAGCAAAGAAACATGGAATAGAAAAATATCTGTTGAATCTTCCCTCTGGTAAAGATTATTGGGCAGGATTCCCTTACAGCCAGACTAAATCTATACAAACCTGAAATGGGCAGTGAGCTCCATGTGGGAACGTAGTGTCTGGTGGCAGGCCACACACTTAACTTGAAATGGGACATCTTTGCACAGAGAGATCAGAAGTTTCTTTGCAAAAGATGGAAATAATATTGGATGTGCTATTCCTTGGTCATCTGAAAGACAAAATAAACTATAACTTGCAAAGATTTGAGTAGACAGCAACCCAACCTTCCTCCCCTCTGCTTTTCTCAATATTGGCTGGCATTAGTAAAAGATTGTTATTTATATGATAAAAATCCAAGGGAAGCAATTTTCTAGCCATAAGTACAAAAGATGCTGAACTCATACTCAAAATCTGAGTCTTAAATGCAGAGTAACACCCAACTTCCCAGATATTATGGATATATAAAAACATCATCCTAAATAAGTATTTTCTTCCCAAGTTTTTCTTCATTCCTTAAGGTAAGTAAATCTTACTATTAGGTGCAGACCAATACTGAGAATTTGTCTTGAAAAATAAAATTAAGACCGCCCTTTCACTTCATGTTTTCAATCTAATGTGAGGTAAGTTTTCTCAAGAATTATCTGAGACAGTATGGTAAGTCAGCAAAGATTAAAGTAGTTCAATAACTTCAGAAGAGAGTATTAACATACCACCTAGTTTAAAATTCTGATGGAAATGATTCTTTCCAGACAATATGCTTCAAACACCCATCCTTGCTGCTAAAAAGAAGGAAGCAATTGGACACGCGAAACACTGAATAATCTGAGGAAGAAGGCTGTTTTATGTTCATCATCTGCAGCTTCCTAAAATACAAGGCAAAGCTGTATTAAAGACAACTAAAATCAATATTCAATTTTTTAAAATCAACTTTTAAAATTTCTTATTTCTTTGGAATATTCTGTATCAGGTTTTAACATAAAAACTTTTTTTCCCTGAGTGTGAACTATGAAATTTTTATAATACATGAGGTTCCATATGTGAATTAAAAATTTTTTTTCTTAAAAACAAACCCCTGACCATCTTTGTGACAATAAATATACATTTACTTTCTATATGTTTTTCCTTTTTAATACATATATCTATATTATGTTAATGGATAAATGTTTTCTTTTTCTTTTTTTTTTTAAAGATTTTATTTATTTATTTGAGAGAGCGAGAGTGAGAGAGAGCATGAGCGAGGAGAAGGTCAGAGGGAGAAGCAGACTCCCCGTGGAGCTGGGAGCCTGATGCGGGACTCGATCCCGGGACTCTGGGATCATGACCTGAGCCGAAGGCAGTTGTCCAACCAACTGAGCCATCGAGGTGTCCCTTTTTCTTTCTTTCTTTTTTTTTTTTTTAAATATTTTATTTATTTATTTGACACAGAGAGAGAGATCACAAGTAGGCAGAGAGGCAGGCAGAGAGAGGGGTGGGGAAGCATGCTCCTTGCCGATCAGAGAAGCCTAATGCGGGACTTAAGCCCAGGACCCTGAGCCAAAGGCAGAGGCTTAACCCACTGAGCCATCCAGGCGCCCCGATAATGTTTTCATATCACATACACTTCTTAATTTTGCTTTATTCTCTCTACTCTGCAGTATAACCTATGTTTATGTATTCTTCCATAAATGTCTCCATGCTTAATAATTTACAAAAATATATAGAAATAAACATGTAGGGTCTGCCATTGTTTTATCACATGTGGTCATCTTATAGACTCTTATGCCTCTTAGTTTCTCTTATTCCACAATACATAAGGGAAATCCCTAAAAATCAACTGGCATATCTCTAATTCATTCTTCTCAATGGTTGCAAACTACTTCAGTTACTAAGACTTAGTCAACTATTCATTTCCAGGCCTTTCTCTCCTTGCTACTATAAACAATGGTATTGTAACGATCCTTAAATACATATCCTTATTTATAGGTGTATTTTTCTCATTATTCAGAGTGGCCCTATTAGGTTAAAAGGTTTAGTACTTGAATATTAAAGGACACCATAGGATTGTTTTTCAAAAAGGCTCTATCAATTTACATATTCCCTAGCAGTGTGTGTGAGCCTGGCACAACGGCTACTATAGATAGTTTTTTTTCATTTTTGCAGTCTGACAGATATTGTGATACTCATTGCTATTTTAGCTTTTATTTCCTACTAGTGAGTTTGAGTACTTAATTCATGCAATTCTGTGGATATTCCACATTTTGTGGATTGCTTCTTCATAACCTTTTGCCTATGTTTCAATCGTTTTTATTTTCTCCTCTTCTGGTTGACCTGTGTCTTTTCTTCATTAACAAAAGTAACTGTGCCATGCACCATTTTGCAAATATTTTTCAAACATCTATTACTTTTGTATGTGGTCATTTAAAAATTTTGATGTAGTCAATATCTGAGCCCCACATTGGGGGTAAATATTTTTTAAAAGTATTTTTAATTTTGAGATAGAAGAACCTCTTAACTAAGTTTGGATACTTTTCTACACACTAGGCTCGAATTCATACCCCAAGATTAAGAGTCACGTGCTCTATAGACTGAGCCAACCAGGTGCCCCCAAGACTGAAAGTATTTAAAATATATATTTATATGTATACATATATATGTGTATGTGTGTATGCTTGTATATAAATATAATTTAACATCTTGTTAATGGTCTTTAGAATAATAGCCTTAAAAGTTGTATTGTGTCTTCTTAAACTATCATTAACATTAGGGATATAGAAATAGTATATATGGGATGCCTGGGTGGCTCAGTGGGTTAAGCGTCTCCCTTCAGCTCTGGTCATGATCACAGGGTCCTGGGATGGAGTCCTGCATTGGGGTCCTTGCTCAGTAGGGAGCCTGCTTCTCCCTCTGCCTGCTGCTCCCCCTGTTTGTGCTCTCTCTGACAAATAAATACATCTTAAAAAAAAAATGAATAAGAAATTTACATATATATTGAGTGCATGTGAAGCACCACATTAGGGTTCAAAATCTAATAATCCCATGAAGTACTATTTTCATTACTTACAAATGAGAAAACTAAAATTTAGTTTCCCTCCAATCAAGTAGTACCCTGGGAAGAGATAAAACTACCATTCAGACACAGTCTTATATGTTGGTTATAAATTCTTTGCTCTTTCCACTTCTACCTACACCATGCAGAAGATAACACTCAAGAAGATACTTTGCATTCCAATGAGAAGGTAAATGAGAGCACTAAAGGGATTTCCTAAACACAAATTTATACAAATGTCCCTTACTTGAAGAACGTCAACAAAGTAATTTTTAGTTCAATTATGAGTCATAAATGGATTCAATATAAAGCTTGTTTAAAGTGTTTGCTCAATATGAAAAAGAACGTGATTCTACATAAAATTTAAATGAAATATACCTATTGCAAAAGTATAGCATATTTCCTTGTACAAACTAGGGGAAGGAGTGGGAAGCAGAATGTCTCATAAGTTAAAGTACTCAATTCCTTTCTACCATTATATTTTTGATTACATTAAAATAAAATACATTATATACATTTGTATATATAAAATAAGTTAAACCACAATAAGATATTATTTCATACCCACTAGGATGGCTGTTTTAAAAGTCACATAATAAGTGTTGTTAAGATGTGTAGAAATTAGAACCTGTTGGGTTGGTGGCTTTGGGAATGCAGGAGGAACAAAAGAAATGACCACTGGGGCCTCCATCTTCCAGGCCCCTCCACCCCCCTTCCTTAACCCTTGACTCTCCCGCCAAAAGGATGTATGCCCAGATTAGGTCTCCATAGGTAACCCGATACCTATGCAGGAAACAGAAGTATCAGGAACACCCCCCCCATACCCTCTGATCACCAAATACCTTACCATGTATGGCTGTGAACCCATGACCTGCCTTGGCCCAATAAAAGACCCCACCGACTCCCTCCCAGCCCGACTTCCCCGACTCCCCTCTCCGGAGTCGTGGAACTTTGCCTGAGAGTGCCCATCTCCATACGGCGCAACTTCCCTGGCTCCCCTTCTCTTGGGCCCTGAAACTTCACCAGAGAGTGCCTTTAATAAATCTTGCCTTGCACCTACCTCGCCTGGTGTTGTGTTTACCTTGCCTGCAAAACTTTACAGAACCCACATATATTGCTGGTAAGAAAATAAAATGGTAGTGTGTTGGATAACAATTTAGCAGTTCTTCAAACAAATATAATTACCATATGACCCCAAAACCTAAGTATTGAAGGCATATGTCCGCATGAAGGCCTGCGCATTTATTTTTAGCAGCATTGTTCTTTTTTTTTTTTAACCTCCCTCCCCTTTCTCACTGTCTCTGTCAATTAAATAAGTAAAATCTTTAAAAAAAAAAAAAGATGAACCTTGACAAAATTTTGGCAAATGAAAGAATCTTCTCACAAAAGGCCACATACTCTAGAATTCCATTTATATGAAATATCCAGAAAAGGCAAAACTATAGAGACAGATTGCCTAGGGTAAGGAGGAGGGGCTAACAAAAGGGAACAATCACTTTCAATGAGAGAAAGGCCCTAGGTACAGAATGAGAGGTTATACCTATTGACCCACAAGTGACACTGGGGTACACAGGAGCTTACAATATGATCTCCACCACCTCCACACCTCCACCAACACCAAAAAGGGAGGAAAGCAGGAAGCTATCTAGTGGTATACCCATTAAATGGCTTTAATGTCAAAATCAAATAGACGCTTGTTACGCAAAGCGTGACTTAAGAACCAGCAGCATGGGCATCAACTGTAAGCTTGTTAGGTATCTTGAATCTAAAGTCTCCTCTCAGATCCAGTGTAAGAACTTATATTTTAACAAGATACCGAAGTGATTTGTGTGTAAAGCTTAAGTAGCACTGATTGAGACAGAAGAAACTAAAAATAAAAGGGAACATGGAGGGTAGCAAGGCAAAAATGCAAATTGTGATCATTTCCAGCTCTTTCACTGAAGAATGCCAGCCTTACAAAATGGAATTCATAGGTATACAATGGTCTAGTGACCTCTTCTGGCTGATTTAAGGTAGACAATTATAATCTAATGCATACCAGTTTCCTTTAGAGTTCCTGTGATGGACTCTCCAAAGAATAAATAAGGAGAATTTAATAAGAGCTATGTTAGGTCCTAAGTGCTTTATATAGTGCTTTATATATCTTGCATGTAACTATAATGATTCCATTTTAGAGACGAAGACATGCAGATGTTGAGTAACTTCTAGCATACATACAGCTAAGAAAAGTGACAGTAGAAACCAAAGCTTTTGTTCTATTTTACCATCAACCTTCCCAGAAAACTAAACATCATAAATCTACTTACTGGAGACAAGGTAAAACAGCACAAAATAAGTGACTCCCAGAAAAAAAAGAAACAAAATGAAATTTGGGAAAACACAAATGAAAGAATTAACTTAAAGGTTAAAATACCTATTCAGATTTACTAAAGATAAAAAGATAAATATGCTCATTAAAATGAACAAAACACTAATGACCTAGAAAAGGAAAACACACCCTGAAGACTCTTGTTTTGAAAAAGGTAGAGTATTAGTGACCACCTGAAATCACCAAAAAAGATTATCTTTTTCTTTTCTCTCCTCAAACCTTTGTCACAACAATAGAAACCCCTATCATTTCTTTTGGCTTTACTTTAAGGTCTTTATTCTAAATGCCAATACCTAGGCAAAGCCTTTTTTTCATCTCAAAGTTTAATTACTACAAAAGTCACCTTTCTACACCTATGAATCCACCCTGAACACTGCTACCATTCTAATACCACTCCATCTAATACCACTCCATCTAAAAAGGGAACTAATTGATTTTAGAATTAATAATCTTTCTAGCTCTAAAGATATAAAGCATTATTTTCATCATATCACTGTCCTATAACAGTGACCTCTTGCTGATATCAAGGTTACCACTTGTGTTGGGAGTCCCCTAGACCATCCCCAGGTTTTTTAAAAAAGATTTTTAAATTATTTATTTATTTGACAGACAGAGATCACAAGTAGGCAGAGAGGCAGGTAGAGAGAGGGGGGAGAAGCAAGCTCCCCCTGAGCAGAGAGCCGATTGCGGACTCGATCCCAGGACCCTGGGATCATGACCTGCGCTGAAGG
Organism: Mustela erminea; assembly: GCF_009829155.1. NCBI lineage: Eukaryota > Metazoa > Chordata > Mammalia > Carnivora > Mustelidae > Mustela > Mustela erminea. The sequence goes on along the minus strand of NC_045617.1, from coordinate 103,028,735 downwards.
CAGAGGCCTCAACCCACTGAGCCACCCAGGTGCCCCATCCCCAGGTTTGATGACTTGCTAGGGTTCACAACACTCAGCACATAGCTGTAATCACAGCTGTGATTTATTATAGGTTTTTAGCTACCAAGATATTTAAACTAGTATTTTTTTTTAAAGATTTTATTTATTTATTTGACAGAGAGAGATACAGTGAGATAGGAACATGAGCAGAGGAACTGGGGAAGGGAAAGCAGGCTTCCCGCCAAGTAGGGAGCCTGATGCGAGGCTCGATCACAGGACCCTGGGATCATGACCTGAGCTGAAGGCAGACGCTTAACAACTGAGCCACCCAGGCACCCCAAAACTGGTTTTGTTTTTAGTAACAGAAAAATGGAAACAATTAATACATCTAATAGGAAACTAAATGAACTATAATATAGTCAAACAGTAGAATGTTACTGATTTAAAAAGTATGCACTGACTCAACACATATTTAAGCATTCATGTTTACAACATACTGCTTTTCTTATGTAAAAATTCAGACACTTTATCTTATGTAAAAGTATTTATAAATGTTTTTGGTATAGTCGTAAATCATATTGTTTTCCTAAGTTTACTTTCTGCTGCTTCATTATTAGTGTACAGAAATGCAACAGACTTCTGTACATTGATTTTGTATCCTGCTACTTTACTGAATTCATTTATCAGTTCTAGCAGCTTTTGGTAGTCTTTAGGGTTTTCCGTGTCATGTGATCTGCAAATCGTGAAAAGTTTTATTTCTTCCTTAACCAATTTGGATCCTTTTTATTTTTTTTTTTGTTGTTGCCTAATTGCTGTGGCTAGGACTTCTGGTACTATGAAGAATAAAAGTGGTCAGAGTGGACATTCTTGTCTTGCTCCTGACCTTAGGGAAAAAGCTTCAGTTTTTCACTACTGAATATGATGTTAGCTGTGGGTTTCTCATATATGACCTTTAATTATGTTGAAGTTAAGCTCCATCTAGACCTACACTGTTAAGGGTTTTTATCATGAATGAATGTTGTACTGTCAAGTGCTTTTTCTGCAACTACTGAAATGATCATGTTTTTTATACCTTCTCTTACTGATATGTTTGTTGATTGTTTTGCAAATATTGAACCAACTGCATCAAAAACAATAAATACCTAGGAATAAACGTAACCAAAAAGCTGAAAGACCTGTACTCTGAAAACTATAAAACACTGATGAAAGAAATTCAAGATGATATAAAGAAATGAAGACATTACTATATGCTCATGGATTGGAAGAACAAGAATTGTTAAAATTTTCTGTACTATCCAAAGCATGCTACAAATTTAATGTAATTCCTACCAAAATAACAACAGCATTTTTCACAGAACTAGGAAAAAACAATCCTAATAATTTGTATGGAACCATAAATGACTCTGAATAGTCAAAGCACTCTTGGAAAAGAAAAGCAAAATTGGAGGTATCACAATTTCAGACTTCAAGTTATATTATAAGGTACAGTAATCAAAACAGTATGGTACTGGCATTAAACCAGACACACTGATCAAGGGAACAGAATAGAAAATCCAAAAATAGGAGCGCCTGGGTGGCTCAGTGGGTTAAAGCCTCTGCCTTCAGCTCAGGTCATGATCCCAGGATCCTGGGATCGAGCCCCCTAGGGGGGGATCTCTGCTCGGCAAGGAGCCTGCTTCCTCCTCTCTCTCTGCCTGCCTCTCTGCCTACTTGTGATCGCTGTCTTTCAAATAAATAAATAAAATCTTAAAAAAAAAAAAAAAGAAAATCCAAAAATAAACCCATAATTATATGGCCCTCAACAAAGGAGAAATGAATTTCCAGTGGGAAAAAGATAGTTTATTCAACAAATGGTGTTGGGAAAACTGGATGGCTACATGCAAAAAGAACTAAACTGGACCACTTTCTTTCACCATACATACAAATAAAATCAATATGGATTAAAGACCTAAATGTGAGGGTGGCTCAGTGGGTTAAAGCCTCTGCCTCTGGGTCATGACCCCAGTGTCCTGGGATTGAGCCCCGCATCGGGCTCTCTGCTTGGTGGGGAGCCTGCTTCCCCCTCTCTCTCTCTGCCTCTCTGCCTACACGTGATCTCCATCTGTCAAATAAATAAATAAAAAGAAAAAAGACCTAAATGTGAGACTGAAACCGTAAAAATCCTTGAAGAGAGCACAGGCAGTAGTAATCTGACATCGGCCACAGCAACATTTTTCTAGATGTATCCCCTAAGGCAAGGGAAATAAAAACAGAAATAAACTAGTGGGACTTCATCAAAATAAAGCTTCTGCACGGCGAAAGAAACAATCAACAAAACTAAAAGGCAACCTATTAAATGGGAGAAGACATTGGCAAAGGACATATCTGATAAAGGGTTAGTATCCAAAAATATATAAAGAACGTATACAACTCAATGGCCAAAAAACCAATCATCCAATTAAAAAGTGGGCAGAAAACATAAACAGACATTTCTCCAAAGAAGACATCCAGATGGTCAACAAACACATGAAAAGATGCTCAACATCACTCATCATCAGGGAAATGCAAATCAAAACTACAATGAGAGATCACCTTACATCTGTCAGAATGGCTAAAATCAAAAACAAAAGAAACAACAAGTATTGGAGAGGATGTGGAAAAAAAGGAACCCTTGAGCACTGTTCGTAGATATGCAAACTGGTGCAGCCACTGTGGAGAACAGCATCGAGGTTCCTCAAAAAGTTAAAAATAGAACTACCCTAAGACACAGTAACTGCACTACTGGCTATTTACCTAAAGAACAAAAACACGGATTCAAATGGATACTGAATGCCTATATTTATAGTAGCATTATTATAAGAGCCCAAGTATCCACTGATTGATGAATAAAGAAGATGTGGAATATAATATACTCGGCCTTCAGAAAGGATGAAATCTTGCCATTTGTAACAACATGGATGGAGCTAGAGAGTATACTGCTAAGCAAAATAAGTCAAAGAAGGACAAATACCATATGATTTCACTCATATGTGGAATTTAAGAAACAAAACAAATGAGCAAAGGGAAAAAGAGTGTGAAACCAAGAGAGACCAAACTGTTGGTTACCAGAGGGGAGGTGGGTCTGGAGATGGGTGAAATAGGTGATGAGGATTAAAGAGTGGATGTGTCATGATAGCACCAAATGATTAAAATAAAAACTTAAAAATTTTTTTTCCACAGTGAACATATTAACAATTAACATTCTTTAATGTTAATAAGTCATTAAAGATATTTCAAACATGGTAAAGTTATTACAGAACTGTGTATTATACAGATTTGCATATGCCATGAATCAACTTGTATCCCTTGAGATTTAATACTTAATGAAAGTTACATAAAAGAGCCTTTTTTAAAATACTAGAGTTCTTAATACTACCATTTATAAAAGAATTATTACTTACTACATGGCTCCAACATTTCAACAGGCAGTGAAAGGCAGAGGACTTAATATCAAGGTTCTAGTTCTCTTATGAGCAATCTTTTTATTTATTTATTTATTTATTTATTTATTTGTCAGAGAGAGAGAGGGATAGAGAGTGAGCACAGGCAGACAGAATGGCAGGCAGAGGCAGAGGGAGAAGCAGGCTCCCTGCCGAGCAAGGAGCCTGATGTGGGACTCGATCCCAGGACGCTTGGATCATGACCTGAGCCGAAGGCAGCTGCTTATCCAACTGAGCCACCCAGGCGTCCCTCATTATGAGCAATCTTGAATAAGATTAATTCCACAGAGCAACTCCATCAAGGGAAGGGTCTCTATGATAATCTTTAGGACTGCTGGTATTCACTAATCAAGTTTACCTGTACACAAACATTTAATGTTCCAAATCATTTTATTCTCCTTAAACAATCATAATTTTGAACCTTATATGTATCATTGGTTATTTGTGATTATAGGTGATTGTAGGTGATTAAAAGCAGCAAGGAAACACCTATATCGAATCCCATGGTTCTCTAGAAAAAAAAAATACCTACTCTTAATTTAGGACATGCTCTTCTTACCTTAGCAAAGAGGTGATCCCTATATTGCTGTTGAGTAACAAAATTTTTGTAACATACTACACAAGCAAAGGAATTGATGAATGGTCCATGTAATGTAATTGTTGGATCACATGGAGAGTGATCAAACCTACTCAGCAAAAGAGAGGTAACATTAGAAAAGTCCACATTTAGGAGCTTAATTTTTAAGCATTTATTCAATTGTATAAACACACACACACACACACACACACACTCTCTCTCTCTCTCTCTCTCTCTCAGAAATTTATACTTTTCTACTGAAATATCAAATAATGTTCTTCATCTTCAAGAAATAAAATGGCTCCTTGATACCATGTAATTTCTTCAAACAGTGATCGATAGTTAGCTCAAGATTTCATAAAAGTACCCAACATCCAATAAAATGGATGAAATAAATAAAATGTACCCAAGATCCAATCAAATGGTGAAATTCCAGTTTGAAAATTATAGAGCCATCACCTTTTCCTTTTTACCTTATTTACCACAAAATTCACAAATAGTTGTAAATGAACCAATGGAATAATAATCTCATGTTAAGATTTCTGGAACACACCTGTTTCTTAAAAATGGCTTTTAATCTCTTTAATGTTCATTTTAATCATTTATTAAGTTATGTGCCATTTTACAATTGAAGACTTTTAAAAATACTTTAGATACAGTATGCTACCCAGTTATTTGCAGAATGCTGAAGCTCTCTCTAGGAGCCTTTATAGTACTTTAATGTGTAAGTAGGGTGAGATGGCCGGAAATGGTAATGGCTAAGAGTCCCCAAGCTCCCAACTCCCATCTTTAACTATCTGAAAGAGAAACTATGAAGGTAAAAATGTTTAATGCCTTTAATATTGCCTTCCCTTGATATTTACTTTCTCAAGCTCTACTATTCAAAAATTCAGTAAATTAGTAAGGTGGTTTCATAAATGGAATTATTTGTTATGAATTTTGCTACCTTTGGTTTGTCTTTAACATTTGTTTTGTAATACCGTATTAGCTTTCTTTAGGCTAGATCAAATATCTCTAAGTGCTTTATGTCTCTTGAAATTTGTATTTATGGGGTGGATTTCTCTAAAACTGATTAAACTGCGTATCAGAGTGTAAAAAAATCTGTTCAGAATTTTATGAGACATATTAAGAATAAATACATATTTAAAGGCTACATGCCTTGAAAGACAGAATATCACTAGAAAAAAATCTGACTTTAAACCTTGTAAGAAACCTAACTGTATCATAAAAGCACAAAACAATTTGAGTTTGGAATATAAAGCTATGATCACAATGGCACAGGTGTATCATGCTTTCATTTTATGCAATCACTTTGTAACTCATTAGCTCTTCAGCATCCACTATTGTATCATACTCACCTTTTCAAATGTCCTAAGAGAAGGTGCCCATTATCAAATTCCTTGTTACAGTGCATTATGGGACATAAAATTGGTTTTCCAGACACCCGCATTTGGCCTCCTCTTCGGAATGAACTTTTTGTTCCAGAATTAATTGTTCCTGTTTTGAGTCCTGTATCATTGGAATACAAATTCTTATGTTCTTACTTCAGATACTTGTACTTTTGGACTGGTAATCAAAATTATGACAAAACAGGGGTGCCTGGGTGGCTCAGTCACTCAGCATCTGCCTTCGGCTCGGGTTGTGATCCCAGGGTCCTGGGATCGAGCCCCACATCAGGCTCTCGGCTGGGCGGGAAACCTGCTTCTCTCTCTCCCACTTCCCCTGCTTGTGTTCCCTCTCTTGCTGTGTCTCTTTCTGTCAAATAAATACATAAATTCTTAAAAAAAAATTATGACAGGGGCACCTGGGTGGCTCAGTGGGTTAAAGCCTCTGCCTTCAGCTCAGGTCATGATCCCAGGGTCCTGGGATCGAGCCCCGCATCGGGCTCTCTGCTCCATGGAAAGCCTGCTTCCTCCTCTCTCTCTCTCTGCCTGCCTCTCCACCTACTTGGGATATCTCTCTCTGTCAAATAAATAAATAAAATCTTTAAAAAAAATTATGACAAAACAAAAAAATTATGATACAGCATGAACTGGGTGATTCTAATTGCAATTAAGTGTTTTCTTTCTTTCTTATAAAAGATATTATCACCTAAAAATAAACAGGTGTTTGGGACAAGTAAAGTTGTTAACATCTTTTAAGGTTTTTTGTTTTGTTTTGTTTTTTTGGGAGGAAAAGAGAGAGGAGAGAGTGCTCTAGTGAGCTGGGGAGGTCAGGGAAAAGTAAGTGGTTGGAGATGAAGAGTAAGAGAGAATCTTTTTTTTTTTTTTTTAGTATTTTATTTATTTATTTGACAGAGATGACAAGAAAGCTGTTAACATCTTTAAGTAACATTCTCTTGAGAGAAAAAAATGTGATTCTTTAAGTTCAATAGCTAACAAATGTCAAAGATCAGATACTGATTAGAAAATCAGTTGCTCTACAGAATCACCACTTCCCTTTTCATTTATATAAACTGGTAAAGATCTTCTCATTCTTTTTTCTCTTTTAACTATCTTAAACATATTAGAAAGTTTAGCTATATTATAAAAGATCTGAGTTCTCTGAAAATTGTTAAAAAATGCAACTAGGAAAGGGGGGGAAGAGTGGAGAGTTTAGGGAGGCAAGGAGAGTAAGAGTGTTACTTTCGAAAAATACCAGGCATTAATCAATTAGTTCCAACATGGATGTCAAGTAATGCAGGTCTCAGCAATAAATTTATAGAACACAAACCAAAGATTTACTTATCGTTATCTTTCTCTTTTCTACTTATTCTATTTTATCCCTTTTCTTTTTCTCCTTTCAAAGTCTGCCCATCATTACTTTTTCTTTTTCCTCTCCCTTGTTTAAGAAAGCAAACTCTGCACCTACCACAGGGCTGTACAACCTTAATCAAGAGTCACATGCTCTATGGAATGAGCCAGCCAGACACCTCTTTCACTAGTTTTTCTTAATTAATCTCTCTTTATCCTGGTCCATTCTTCATCCCCTTTATTTCTTTATAGTCTTCATCTTACAGTGACACAACTCTGGCCAAATTTTGTTCCAGGGAAACTCCTAATGCATGATATATGATGGAAAATTTAGGATTACATTATATAAACCATGAAATGTAAAACTGCCAGGATTCTGACTGTTTATCAGGCAGTTACATACAGACAGTTTGATTACTGACTCCACTGTATTATTATTATTTCTTGTGGATTGTTTCAATGCCTTGAATATTTCATACAACAGAAAACTGGGTATTTATCTTTATGGCAGTTTCTACAAAGCCCCTAAGGATTTAAATAGGATGGATCATTATTCTTTTAACATCATCTAATTTTAAGATCTTCAAATGGTTATTATATAAATTTAAGGTTTTAGCTATTTTTCTGCCGTTTTAGTTCTAGGCTGGGGGTGGAAAAGCCCACCATTAAAAGCTGCCAAAATGCTTATAAATATGTTCTGCCAACAAACAATGAACAGCATAGCATTAAACATATTTTTTAAAGATTTTATTTATTTATTTGACAGACAGAGATCACAAGTAGGCAGAGAGGCAGGCAGGGGAAGCAAGCTCCCTGCTGAGCAGAGAGCTGGATGTGGGGCTCCATCCCAGGACCCTGGGATCATGACCTGAGCTGAAGGCAGATGCTTTAACCCACTGAGCCACCCAGGAGCCCCACATTAATCACATTATAATCTTAAAGAGGCATTAAATGACAATACACCTTTTTTGTCCTTAATTTTTTAATGTAGTCAGAATAATGAAAGTTTTCTTTACTGTTCATTTACATTCTAGCTATTGCCCATTAAGACTTTTATTTAGCCAAATAAAGGCTCTAGATAAAAATAAAATTGGAGAAAACAATCAAATGAAAGAAAATAACCTTTTCCCATGGAAAGGCAAAATACAGAGATTTAAATAGCCCTTTTCCTTAAATAGTATAGAGTGTTGTTTTTAAGTTACTAAATATTCAAATGTATGCAAACTGGCCTAACTATAAAGGTCTACAAAAGATGAATTTCAGGGGCGCCTGGGTGGCTCAGTGGGTTAAGCCTCTGCTTTGGTTCAGGTCATGATCTCAGGGTCCTGGGATGGAGCTCCGCATCAGGCTCTCTCTCTGCTGCCTACTTATGATCTCTCTATCTCTATCAAATAAATAAATAAATAATCTTAAAAAAAAAAAAAAGATAAATTTCAGTAGCATAATTATAAAGTTCTTCTAACCAAAGAGCTGAGTCACAATACTGGATAGATTTAAAAAGTCCCTTAATGCTACTTAGAAGTAGAACCTCACTTTTTATAACTGAAGAGAACAATGGCTCATCTCTGTTTCCCCAGCTATACCTTATTCAAACATCCCAGCACTCTCTAAAACTAATTTATGGAATAGAACCATACCAAATATAGCCCAATGCTAAAGCAGCTATTCTAGCAATAGATCCTAAACTTCAGTTTTATAGTGCTGTTGCAGGGAACAAGCAAAAAACTAAATCACAAAAAAAGAGCATACTAGACACCTTAACTCCAGGCTCAAGCTTACTGGCCACCAACGAATCAGGTGTGTCCTGAAGATACATGAAATACCAGGTTTTGTCAAGAATCATAAAGATTCTTGGGGTGGCTCAGTTGGTTAAGCATCTGCCTTTGGCTCAGGTCACAATCTCAGAGGCTCAAGCTAGGACAGAGTCCTGCATGGGGCTCCCTGCTCAGCAGGGAGTCTGCTTCTCCCTCTCACTCTCCCTCTGTGCCCCTTCCCTCCCTCTCAAATAAAAATAATAATACTAAAAAAAAAAAAAATCATGAAGACTAGCTAAATGAGTCATTTGTTCCGACTTGACCAGATAACTCAAAACAGATGCTCATGACTTCATTTTACAGTGATTAAAATACTTTGCCAATCTGGAGGCCAAGGATCAGGCCTAAGGGGTCTGGACAGGACTTGAAGGTGTTAGAGTCATATGAGATAAACTATTTGTAGAAGAGATCTTAGAGCTCATAAAGTCTTACAATTCTACTCCATTTTCCTATCAAAATTACCTAGGAATCTTCCCAAAACTACAGATACCCTAGAATTATTCCTGGAGATGAGGCCCAGGTATGTATTTAAAAGCTCCCATGTGATTCTGATGCAGCTGAATTAAGTCATTAACTTCTACTGAGAACAGAAGGCATCTCAAGAGGGAGTTTTCTTTTAAATATGATCCTTAACAAGAACACCCAAGGAGACAAAACCATTTACCATAATTTCTAAGTACCTTTTGCTAAAGTAGATCTCGAATGCCAAATGATTCTTTTGAGTAGTTGAATGACAGTTACATTTGGAAACCAAGTTCTAGGCTTCTTTTCTGTGTTCATACATAAATGTTTATAGCCCATCTTGGGTAATATTCAAACATTTGAGTATCTCTAAGCTGAGCACTCTTCTTAGGTATTTACACAAAAAAAGGATTAAAAAACCTTGGTCTCTGTCTCCACAGAGTATGCAGTCTGATTGCAGAGACATACAAACCTATTAATCCAACATAATGGGATTGTCACAGAACTTTGGAATTATCTTATCAGTGGTAATTAGACTCAAAGAAAAGCCCTCTGAAAACTTTATTTCTTTATTTAAAGATTTTATTTATTTGACAGAGAGAGGCACAGTGAGAGAGGAAACACAAGCATGGACAGTGGGAGAGGGAGAAGCAGGCTTCCTACTAATCAGAGAGCCTGATGTGGGGCTCGATCCCAGAACTCTGGGATCATGACCTGAGCTGAAGGCAGAGGCTTAACCCACTGAGCCACCCAGGTGCCCCTGAAAACTTTATTTTTAAAGATTTACTTATTCATTTGCGAGAGAGAGAATACAAGTTGGGGGAGGGGCAGAGGGTGAGAGAATCCTCAAGCCGACTTCCTGCTGAGCATGGAGCCTGATACAGAGCTTGATCCTGGGACTCAGACCTGAACTGAAATCAAGAGTCAGATGCTTTAACCAACAGAGCTATCCACGCGCCCCTAAAAACTAGCTTTAAAACAACAAGCTATCTATTCAAGTTCAGCAACACTTTGGCAGATAATTCTAATGACTTTTTGCAATTAAATGTTCTGCTGGATTAAATCCACAGTTAAGGCTTCTATGGATATCCTAAGCCTTTTAAATGCTCAGTGTTTCTTTCTTGTACAAGATAGGCAAGAAAAGTTGCCACAGTAGGAGTGTCCTATTGGCTCTTAAAAATTCCAAAAACAACAAAAAAATTCCAACAAATTACCTGGTGGGGCGAAAACGTTCCATAGTGACTCTGGGAATCTCAGGTCTGCAGAGTTAGTGAAGAAGCTACCCAATGCTTTAGACACCTCCATGTGGACATGTCCTTATCAAATATCTACACTGGCTATACTGATAAATAAGTAAACACCAATCCTTTAGATCTCAGCTTAAATTCCATTTCATTAGAGCAACTTTCCTGACCGAAAAGAAACCCAAAGACACATGCACTATTTCATGTAATAACTATGAAATAACATGAATAAATTAATGAGCAACATCTAACAAGGTTATCAAGGATGATTATAGGTCATTAAGGATGACCTATTATATTTAAAATATACTTCTGTCAATGTGGGAAGACAACTGATAAAGTAGGCCATTACTAAGTATCACTGAAACTAAATTTTAATACTTTATATACTTATTAGCAACTGGGTAATACAGATGTAACCCCTTAAGGCTTTAGAGAAGCTCAGTAACTTTAGTGTTCCACTCTCATCTCTAAAGAGTACCTGGCATTTTTAGCCACTGGTCCACACACAGTCTTGCTGCTTCTGTATCAGAATGTCCTCGAATAAATTCCAATTCTTGTAACCCATGAGCATGCTGAAAATCGATTTTTTCCTGAAGGTATTAAGAAGAAAATCAATTAACCTATGATTACTAACCTGGTTTCCTTGAGAAAAGAATTTTAACACATCAGTGATCAGAAAATATTGATTATCCTTTATGCCTGTAACTCTACATCTAGACATCTATCCCAAATAGATAAGTCAAAACAAAAGTTCATACTCTGAAATGTTAATCCCAATGTAATCTATATTTGCACAAAGTTCACTATAACTACATCTCCAATAATGGGGTACTATTTAATTATGGCATATACATTTCATGAAGTCAATTAGAAACACTAACCAAACTTTCAGTGAAGCAGAAATAAATTTTTTGTATCAAGTAGGTCACCAAATAGTAATAAACAAATGAGGCCAAATATAAGTAAAGATTTATTTCAAGCTACATGTGACTCTATCTGCAGAGAGGGAACAAAGGCTGAAAATACAAAAAACATCAATGATTATCTCTGGGAATAAAAATATGAATGATGATTTTCATTTTTAAACTTTTATACATCCTTTTCAAAGTTTCCACATACAGTATGAAGTATACAGAAGCCTATTAAATATTTGTTCAGTGAATAGTATTAATAAGAGCAGATTTCATTAGTACTTAGTATGGGCTGGTATAAAGCATTTATCACCATCTAAATCTAGGGTTGGCCAACTTTTTCCATAAAGGGTCAGTCAGTAAATATTTTAGGTTTTGCAGCTCAACTCTACTGCAACTACTCAACTCTGCCTGAAAGCAGCCACAGATAACATGTAAACAAATGGGCATTGCTATGTTCCAATAAAATTTTATTTACAAAAAGAGCCAGTAGGCCAACGCCAACCTTGAAACTAGACTTATGCTTTAGACTGTTAGTCTTTAAGTTCTTCTATACATTATTTATAAATCTATTTGCATAATCTCTAATCATGTTGTATCTAACAATTAATACTTATTAACCACTTACTGCGTGCCAGACATGATTCTAAAACCATTTTAGATTTCATTCTTACAATAACTCTATGAAATAGATACTATTATTGTTTGCATTTTAGGATGGTAAAACTGAGGTACAGAAAAGTCAAATAAATTGTCTCAGGATATATAAAAATGTCAAGATTTAGATTCTCACAACTTAATTCTAGAATCCATGCACTTAACCAGTACACCTTATTGCACCTTAACAAGATTTTGTTCTTAAAAGAAATCACAGTCACAAATTCTAGATTTACAAGATATAGGCCAGAATAATGAATGGCCTAGTTAGCAATATAACAGGGTCTTCTATTAGAAATGGTAAGGAGGGGAACAGGGAGATTCAAGATTTCAAACCGAAATAAATCTACACAATATTGTTCAAAGTACAGCCATAGAATACTCATTCTCAAAAATGTTAACAAGCATTATATATATTTTAAAAATTCTCTATAACCAAATTAAGTATATAAATACTGGTTTTAATACAAAATTTTAAAAGTTCCTTTAGTGCAGGACTTCGAAAGCCTTGGAGTGTTAATGTGCATATAATAAATATGCAGTATCTCACAAATCATCAAATACTTTTTTTATTCAAAGCACATTGTACAGTAGTGTTCCAAATTACATGTTTGGAGAACAAAGCTAGTTTATCCAAAGAAAGCAATATGACAAGAATCTGGTAGACTCTAAAGAACATTTTCTAATGTACAAAATTAAACCACTTATCAAAGTTACTTACAAAATCTATCACAATAAAAAAAAATTTTTTTTTTAAAGATTTTATTTATTTATTTGACAGAGAGAGATCACAAGTAGACAGAGAGGCAGGCAGAGAGAGAGAGGGAAGCAGGCTCCCTGCTGAGCAGAGAGCCCGATGCGGGACTCAATCCCAGGACCCTGAGATCATGACCTGAGCTGAAGGCAGCGGCTTAACCCACTGAGCCACCCAGGCGCCCCAATAAAAAATTTTTTAAAAAAAGATTTTATTTATCTCTTTGTGAGAGACAGTGAGAGTGGGAACAAAAGCAGGAGTGGGAAAGGGAGAAGCAGGCTCCCCACCAAGCAGGGAGCCTGATGTGGGGCTTGGTCCGGGACCCTGGGATCATGACCTGAGCTTAACAACTAAGCCATCCAGGCCACCGCAATAAAAACTCTTAAATTAATATAATTAAGATCAAATACTACTCCATGCCAGCTAATAGCTTATTTATTTTAAAGAATTTCCAAAAAATAAAGTTTGTGGGATGCCTGGGTGGCTCAGTTGGTTAAGCAGCTGCCTTCGGCTCAGGTCATGATCCCAGCGTCCTGGGATGGAGTACCACATTGGGCTCCTTGCTCAGCAGGGAGCCTGCTTCTCCCTCTGCATCTGCCTGCCATTCTCTCTGCCTGTGCTTGCTCTCTCCCCCTCTCTCTCTCTGATAAATAAATAAAATCTTAAAAAAAATAAAAAATAAAAAATAATAAAGTTTGTTTGTTGTTTTTTTTTAGGTTTTTATTTATTTGACACAGAGATAGAGAGTAAAAGTAGGCAGAGCAGCAGGCAGAGGGAGAGGAAGAAGCAGGCTCTCGCTGAGCAGGGAGCCTGATTGATGTAGGGCTCGATCCCAGGACCCTGGGATCATGACCTGACCTGAAGGAAGCGGCTTAACCTACTGAGCCACACAGGAGCCCCAATAAACAGGTTTTTAAAAATGTTCTCTGGCATTTTTACAACAGAATTTGAATTCTGTGCCCATAATAGTCAATGCTCAAAAAAAACACTTATTGGTTGAAGTCATCCCCAAATTAGCCACCCTTTTCCTTTGTTACACGAAGCTTCTTCCACAAATGTGAGGTATATAACCCTTCTTGCAAGTCATCTTAACTCCTAGAGTTATCAATGAGCAAAGCTGGTAGCTGGTCAACTAACTAGCCAACACAACATTATCTCTGAAAGTGATTTATCCAGTGAAGAGGGCTTTTGTTGTTGTTTATTTAATTTTAAGTAGGTTCTGTATCCAACATGGGGCTTGAACTCATGACCCTGAGATCAAGAGTCGCATGCTCTACTGACTAGTCAGGCAGGTGCCCCATATCCAATGAAGATTTTAATAAATTTTCTTTCTTTCATTAAAACCACTCCATCACAAAAGATACAAAATTCACCTTAACAGTAATACATCAATAATTCAAAAGGCCTAAGAATAGTTGGAATATATTTTCTACTATCCAGTTTTAGTCAGAGTCATCAGCCATTAGAATTCCTCAACAATCATTTTTACTTTAGTTTCATTATCTTCCTTTCTGGATAGTTTGTTTCATTTTTCTTTTCTGTCATCTAGTTTTTAAAAACAAGTTATCCATACAGGAAACCAAATTTTTAAAAATCATGAATAGATAGCAAGCAATAAACTAAGATATCTATTAGCTGGTTTTTCCCTAGTAAAATCTAGATATATATTTATTCTTTACAATTGGTTAAACAAGAATTTCAGAATTTCAAAAAACTTTCTTCAATGCTGAGATAAAGTCATTACTAGAATGAATGAGCACTTACATGGGGGAAGTGAAACCACCCTGAGAAAAGCCCCAGTTACCACAGTGCCTGTAAGATGCTTTCTTATCTGAACTCACTACAGATGTTTTATTATCTATGTGGAACACCGCCTGGAAAAAGAAGCTAGCATCATTCAGGAAATCTGTGGAAAAGGACAGCTTGTGAACCATCCCTCTCTCAAAGAGATTTTCCTCATAAACAATACACTTAACATAGTTTGGGGAAAGAATCATCCTTAAAATTGAATAGTATCTCTACCAGTAAAGAAATAATCCTATTTTTTGTATCTTTATGCATTAAGCATTTTAAACATACAACTAGAATACTATGCTCTCATTTAATTGGTATTACATTATAAAGTCCCCAAACGAATCTAATTCTAAATGTAAAGAATATTTGTTTATTTTATACAGGATTAGGAGATACTAAAACAGAGGCTACAGAAATATATAAACTCCTCTATGATAACCAATGCACAAGGAATCAAAACAGAGATGTTAAAATTAAAAAATCATAGTACTTAACTTGGAAGATCATCTCCCACTCTGTCCCTTTACAGATTAAAACCCAAAGTCTATAAAAGATAAGGACCTGCTAAAATCCAAACAGCTGCTGGCAGAGCCATGATTTCAATTTCAATTTTTTTTTTTTCAAGCTTTACACCAAATGTGAAGCTTGATCTCAGGAGCCTAAGATTAACATTGGCATGCTCTACTGAGTAAGTCAGCCAGGCACCACTCAATTTCCATTTTTGAACTCCTAGGATGAGGGGTGCCTGGGTGGCTCAGTGGGTTAAAGCCTCTGCCTTCAACTCGGGTCATGATCCCAGGGTCCTGGGATCGAGCCCAGCATCGGGCTCTCTGCTCAGCAGGGAGGCTGCTTCCCCCTTTTTCTCTCTCTGCCTGCCTCTCTGCCTACTTGTGATCTCTGTCAAATAAATAAATAAAATTAAAAAAACAAACAAACACAAACCTCCTAGGATGAAGCTTAATTTACCCAACTCATCAACTTTCTACTCTGTCAATAATGAGGGGTATTGCTTTTTCATTTTTATTTTATTTTAAAAAAAATTTTTTAAGTAAACTTTATCCCCACCATGGGGCTCAAACTCACAACCCCCAGGTTAAGAGCCACATGTTCCACCGACTGAGCCATGCAGATGCCCCAGTACTAAGAGATTCTTTAAGTAACTGGTCTGGGGCCTTCTAAAGCAAGTGAAGAAAAAGATTTATATCATCAGAGATTCTAAATTAGGCTTCATTTTCCACATAGCAGCTCTTCTACAAACCTGATTAAAATTTCCTCCTTTTAGTAACAGGTTAATCTGAAGGAGCAAGCTGAAGTTTGAGAAAGTGGTCTCATTCTATTCGGTAGAAAATGACCATTTAACAGCTTATGTCTACAAAAGCACCAATAAACTCTTGTGATATAGAAACCAGAAACCCTGCTATAAAGAAATCCCATGATTTTTAATTCCCCAAAATAAAGTCCACTCAATTCTATTTTTTCTCCTATATACATATATGATTAGACTCTAACAAACTAAAGACAGAGATACAAAAAATATCATGAAGTACTAAAGTGATGAGGTATCCAGAGTCCATGCTGAACTTGGATTCATTTTTTGATGACAAATTTGTTACAGTTTTATTATAAGCAATTCCATGATTTGGTAAAGCACCAATTAAAATAACCACATACCCTGAATGCTCTATTCTTCTCTTCCTTTTGCTGTTTCTCCACTTCAACATGGCGGGCTAGACGAGCCAGAGTTAAAGCAACTTTATCCTTCTGATGGTCAATATAGTCTTCATGCTTAACATCCTATAATTAAAAAAACAATTTTCATTTCTTTTAAATAGCAAAATTAGTTGTGGGATAATGAATTCATTTACCAAAGAGTTATTGTACTAAAGAACCATTTGCCATTTTTTCCTTAAGTTTATTTATTTATTTAAGTAACCTCAACCCCCAGTGTGGGGCTCAATCATGACCCTGAGATCAAGAGTCACATGCTCTTCTGGCTGAGACAGCCAGGTGCCCTAAGGACCATTTACTTTTATTATCAGCAAATTTCTAAGAAGGTGCCTTATGTATTTTATGCTTTATGTGGTATTTTGTAGGTCAGCCAATTATCCACCAGCACCTGTGGTTTTCAAAAAGTTAGATTAACTGATAAGACAATTTATCATTTTTATTTACTTTACAATCATCTGAATACTGAAGAGTTTGGTGTTGCTTTGCTCTGAGTCTATAAAATAATGCCATTAAGCCATTACTCCCCCGCTAAAAGGTCTAACAGTACAAATATCCTTGGTTTTTCAGCAATGCCACAAACAATACCACCCTGAACGTGCCTGATCTCATCTGATCTTGAAATCTAAGCAGGGTTGGGCCTGGTTAGAACTTGGATGGGAGAAAATGATGTAAAAAAATAGATCTAACTTCCAGTTTCTGGTCCATCTTGTAAGAAGCTTGTAAGTTGCTACTCCATCCTGACAAGTAAAATGCTGAAAAAACCCAAAAGTCAACAACTCTTCTTAGATCTCGTTCTTAGACCAGAAAATTGAGGTGACAGTATAAACCAGTGCTCCGAGAGAGAGAGGATCATAAGTTAATGGAGCAGAAACCCATAAGTGGAAACTTCAGCAGGAAACAGTATTGAGTAAAAACTTGAACTATAACTGATGAATTGCTGGATGCTGGATGAATTCCTGGGACAAATCTGAGTTAAAAACCACTAGATGACCTAGTCATGAAGAGCCCTCACACCTTTGTGAGTTTATCTCTCATAGTTCTACCAGGTTCTCACAGTAAAAACTAGAGAAAAATCCTCTCATGCTTCCAGGAGGGGGAAAGGAAAAGTAAGCACACATACTGCAGGATATCAACTAAATGACATTCTGGAAAAGCAAACTATGGGGACAATAAAAAAGATCAGTGGTTATCCAGGGTTGGGGAGAGGGAGGCATGAGTAAAACAGAGTACAGAAGATTTTTAGGGCAATAAAATTATTCTGCATGATGTATGTCCACTATAAAGGTGGACACCTGGGGCGCCAGGGTGGCTGAGTTGGTTAAGCGTCTACCTTTGACTCAGGTCATGATTCCAGGGTCCTGGGAGGGAACCCCACACCAGGATCCCTGCACAGCGAGAAGCCTACTTCTCCCTCTCCCTCTGCCTTCTATCCTGTCTACTTGTGTGCTCTGGCAAAAAAGTAAATAAAATCTCTTTAAAAAAAAAAAAAAAAAAGTGGGCACCTGTTATAAATTTGTCCAAACCCACAGAATGTAGAACACATCAAAAGTGAACCCTAATGTAAACTATGAACTTAGGGTGATAATGATGGATCACTGTAGGCTCACTGAGTATAACAAACGTATCATTATGTTGGGGGATATTGATGATGGAGGAAGCTATGCATGTGTAGGGGCAGGAAGTATACCAGAAATCTCTGTACCTTCCTCTTGTTTTGCTATAAATCTAAAACTTCTCTAAACAATAGTCTATTAAACAATTAAACAATAGTCTAGTAAAAATTTTTCATTTAGAAACACTGGGTTACTACCTAAATTAACACTGTTTAGGCAAATCAGTCATGTATGTACAACCCAAATTTTATCTACAGTAGGACAGAATTGCATCAACCATGTCAAACATCGGGTGTAATTTTCCAAGTACAAGGAAGTTATACTGATGTGACTATATATAAAAAGGCCAAAATGGTATTTTCAGTATAAGGCTTCATCTTTGGAATAAAGAACACTCACAGAATTACTCTGGGTGCAAGCAATTCCAACTCACTTTCTGACTACTTGGTCAGCCTACATTATACCCTTGTACCAGGTAATAGATGACATTCTCCTAACTTTAAAATAATTCTTTTATAAATCACAGGACAATGCAGCTTATTAGAAATGAGTCACAAAAAGCTATTTATCTGAACTTCAATCCTTTAGTAAAGGTACATTTACCTGTCTTAAAAGAAAATTAAATGTACTCCTTGGGAAGACAAAAATATTATCTATTTCAAATGTAGGTGCTAAGTTGAAAAGGAAATTTAGAGTAGATCCTAAAAGAATCTTCTAATTTAAGGAAATTAATAATATTTAAACATGGGCTTACAGTAGTTAGTTTTCCTGACACAAATACATTTTTTAGGTTTTAAACTCTAGTGAAAGACATGCTTGGAATGCAAAGTAAACCAAGGTCATAATAACGTATGAGGTAGACAAGGTATAAATTAGGGTTTACCTATAAAAATATGTTGTTGGAGCAAAATAATGTGAATACTCTGGGGGTTGAAAGGCGGCCATGTTTTGGATTAACTAAAGTAAACCTAATCCAGGAAGAACTACCCTTGAATTTACGGTTCCACTATCATTTTACTTTTTCCTAGGCCACCACAAAATAACCATTCTGAAATACTTACGAAGTTATACTTATTCCGGAAGACATTACATAATATTTATTTTTCTTAAAGTTTCCTTTAAAACACAATGATTCACTGTTTTACATATAAATTATAAATATGCTCTAGACACAAAACTAAATGAAAACTGAAGTTAGAAACACAGATTATATATTCAATGGGAAAACTTTTTAGTAATCCACTTGTCACAAAATTTAAGTACAAACTTTTATTTTTATAGATTTTATTTATTGGAGATGAGTCAAGATGGTGGAGAAGTAGCAGGCTGAGACATTAGGTAGCAGGAGATCAGCTTAGATGGCTTATCAAACCATTCCAAACACCTAAAAATCCAACAGGAGATGGAAGAGAAGAGCAGTAACTCTAGAAACAGAAAATCGACCACTTTCTGAAAGGTAGGACCAGTGGAGAAGTGAATCCAAAGTGATAGGAAGATAGACTGCGGAGGGAGGGGCCGGCTCCTGGCAAGTGGCAGAGCAATGGAGCACAAAATCAAAACTTTTAAAAGTCTGCCCCATTGAGGGATATTGCTCCAGAGGCTAAGCCGGGGTGAAGCCCACACGAGGAGAGGTCCCCCAGGGTCACAGAAGGATCGGGGGTGTCTGAGTATCGCAGTGCTCCCAGGTATTAGAGCAGGGAAGCCAGCTACAGAGATGGAGCCGAGGAGTGAGCTCTCAACTTGGGGTTACCTTAAGTGAGCAGGGACCCCACAAGATCCGCGGAGACCCCCCTGGAAGAGTGCAGGGTTCTATGGGGTTTGGAGACTCCAGGCAGGGCTGTGTGCCAGAGACATAGACACTTGGTCACAGGCTGGGTGAGCTAGGAGTGCGACCAGAGGCCAGGGAGACGGGAGTGAATGAGCGCTTTTCTCCAAGGGCGCACTGAGGAGTGGGCCCCCGAGCTCTTGGCTCCTCCAGGCTGGAGAATGGGAGGCCGCTATTTTCATTCCCGTCCTCTGGAACTCTACAGAAAGCGTTCAGGGAACAAAAGCTCCCGAAAGCGAACCCGAGCAGATTACTTAGCCTGGCCCCTAGTAAGGGTGGTGCAATTCCTCCATGGGCAAAGATACTTGTAAATCACTACAACAGGCCCCTACCCAAGAAGATCAGCAAAAAATCCAGCCAAGACCAAGTTCACTTACCAAGGAGAACAGCGGAATTCCAGAGGAAGAGAAAGAGAAGCATGGGATTCATGGCTTTCACCCCATGATTCTTTAATCTTGCAAAGTTAATTAATTTTTTTAATTTTATTTTTTTCTTATGCTAAATTTTTTTTTACTCTTTCCTCTTTTAATGTTTTTAACTAATTTATCTTAACAATACCTCTCATAAAAAAAACTCTTTTTTGAAACTTCATTATTATAGTCATATTTTATCCTTCATTGTATCTAACTTTATCTTTTGTATACACATAGGGTTTTTTCTTCTAAAATAATTTGGGATACAACTTCTTCTAATAGATCAAATATACTGTAAATCTAGCACAGGGCTCTGTTCTAGTCTCCAGCCTGAGCAAATTCCCTTCAATTTCTTTTTCTTTATTCTCCCAACCAACTTATCTTATCAACTCCTTTTTTAGAAATTAAAAAAAATTTTCATCTTTATAATCATATCCCATCCCTTCATCATGTTTACCCCTATATGTTTTTAATTCTTTAAAATTGGGGAGGTAGTTTCTTCTAAGAGACCAAGATACTCACAAAATTAAGTGGGTGACCCTGTTCTATTCACCAGTCTAAAATATATATTTTCTTTTTTATATTTTTTATTTGTACTCTTTTTTAAATTTTTTTTCCCTGAACTTCTTTTTACCCCCTTCTTCCCCACACGACTTGGGGTCTCTTCTGATTTGGTTAAAGCACATTTTCCTGGGGTCTTTGCCACCCTTTTAGTATTTTATTTGCTCTTTCATCTATTCTTATCTAGATAAAATGACAAGGTGGAAAAACTCACCACAAAAAAAGGAACAAGAGGCAGTACTGAAGATTAGGGACCTAATCAATATGGTCACTGGTAATATGTCAGATCTAGAGTTCAGAATGACAATTCTCCAGGTGCAAGCCAGGCTCGAAAAAGGCATGGAAGATATCAGAGAAACACTGTCTGGAGAAAAAAAAGCCCTTTCTTGAGAAATAAAAGAACTAAAATCTAACCAAGTTGAAATTTTAAAAAACTATTAATGAGGTGCAATAAAAAATGGAGGCTCTTAAAGCAAGGATAAATGAGGCAGAAGAAAGAATTAGTGATATAGAAGACGAAATAACAGAGAATAAAGAAGCTGAGCAAAAGAGAGATAAACAACTACTGGGCCACGATGAAACATTAGAGTAATTGGGATTCCAGAAGAAGAAGAAAGAGAGAGGGGAGCAGAAGTATACTGGAGAGAATTATTGTAGAGAATTTCCCTAATATGGCAAAGGGAACAGCATCAAAATCCAGGAGGCGCAGAGAACCCCTCTCAAAATCAATAAGAATAGATCCACACCCCGACATCTAACAGTAAAATTTACAAGTCTTAGCAACAAAGAGAAAAATCCTGAAAGCAACTCGGGACAAGAAGTCTGTAACATACAATGGTAAAAATATTGGCTTGGCACTTATCCACAGAGACCTGGCAGGCCAGAAAGAACTGCCATGTTATATTCAGAGCACTAAATGAGAAAAACATGCAGCCAAGAATACTATATCTAGCTAGGCTATCACTGAAAATAGAAGAAGAGATAAAAAGTTCCAGGACAAACAAAAACGAAAAGAATTTGCAATCACCAAACCAGCTCTACAGGAAATATTGAAAGGGGTCCTCTAAGCAAAGAGAGAGAATAAAAGTAGTAGATCAGCAAGGAGCAGAGATAATATACAATAATAGTCATCTTACAGGCAATACAATGGCACTAAATTCCTATCTCTCAATAGTTACCCTGGATGTAAATGGGCGAAATGCCCCAATCAAAAGACATAGGGTATCAGAAGAGATTAAAAAAAAACAAAAACAAAACCCATCAATATGCTGTCTACAAGAAACTCATTTTAGACCCAAAGACACCTCCAGATTAAAAGCTAAATTAAAATTTAAAAAGTTAAATTAAAATTAAAACAATTTACCATGCTAATGGACATCAAAAGAAAGCTGGGGTGGCAATCCTTTTAACAGATCAATTAGATTTTAAGCCAAAGA
Organism: Mustela erminea; assembly: GCF_009829155.1. NCBI lineage: Eukaryota > Metazoa > Chordata > Mammalia > Carnivora > Mustelidae > Mustela > Mustela erminea. The sequence continues at coordinate 103,006,753 of NC_045617.1, read as the reverse complement.
CTATAATAAGAGAGGAGGAAGGACACTATATCATACTCAAAGGGTGTGTCTAACAAGAAGAGCTAACAATTTTAAATATCTATGCCCCTAACATGGGAGCAGCCAACTATATAAACCAATTAATAACAAAATCAAAGAAACACATTAATAATAATTCAGTAATAGCAGGGGACATTAACACTCCCCTCACTGAAATGGAGAGATCATCCAAGCAAAAGATCAACAAGGAAATAAAGGCCTTAAATGACACACTGGACCAGATGGACATCACAGATATATTCAGAACACTGCATCCCAAAGCAACAGAATACACATTCTTCTCTAGTGCACATGGAACATTCTCCAGAATAAATCACATCCTGGGTCATAAATCAGGTCTCAACTGGTACCAAAAGATTGGGATCATTCCATGCATATTTTTAGACCACAATGCTCTGAAGCCAGAACTCAATCACAAGAGGAAATTTGGAAAGAACCCAAATACATGGAGACCAAAGAGCATCCTTCTAAAGAATGAATGGGTCAACCAGGAAGTTAAAGAAGAATTGAAAAAATTCATGGAAAAAAATGATAATGAAAACACAATAGTTCAAAATCTATTGGACACAGCAAAGGCATTCCTGAGAGGAAAATATATAATGATACAAGCCTTTCTCAAGAAACAAGAAAGATCTCAAATACACAACCTAACCCTACACCTAAAGGAGCTGGAGAAAGAACAAGAAAGAAACCCTAAGCCCAGCAGGAGAAGAGAAATCATAAAGATCAGAGCAGAAATCAATGAAATAGAAACAAAAAAACCACAACAGAACAAATCAACAAAACTAGGCTGGTTCTTGGAAAGAATTAATAGGATTGATAAGCCCCTGCCCAAAATTATCAAAAAGAAAAGAGAAATGATCCAAATAAATAAAATCATGAATGAAAGAGGAGAGATCACAACCAACACCAAAGAAGTACAAACAATTATAAGAACATACTACGAGGAACTCTATGCCAGCAAATTTGACAATCTGGAAGAAATGGATGCATTCCTAGAGACATATAAACTACCAAAACTGAACCAGGAAGAAATAGAAAACCTGAACAGACCCATAACCAGTAAGGAGACTGAAGCAGTCATCAAAACTCTCCCAACAAACAAGAGCCCAGGGCCAGACAGCTTCCCAGGGGAATTCTACCAAACATTTAAAGAAGAATTAATACTTATTCCCCTGAAACTGTTCCAAAAAATAGAAATGGAAGGAAAATGAAACTCATTTTATGAGGCCAGCATTACCTTGATCCCAAAACCAGACAAAGATCCCATCACAAAAGAGAATTACAGGCCAATATCCTTGATGAACACAGATGCGAACATTCTCACCAAAATGCCAGCCAATAGGATCCAACAGTACATTAAAAGGATTATTCACCACAAGCAAGTGGGATTTATTCTAGGGCTGCAAGGCTGAATCAACATCCGCAAATTAATCAATGTGATACATTACTAAAAGAAAGAACAAAAACCATATGATACTCTCAATAAATGCTGAAAAAGCATTTGACAAAGCACAGCACCCTTTCCTCATCAAAACTCTTCAAAATGTGGGGAGAGAGGGTACATACCTCAATATCATCAAAGCCAGCTATGAAAAACCCACCACGAATATCATTCTCAGTGGAGAAAAACTGAGAGCTTTTCCCTAAGGTCAGGAACACGGCAGGGATGTCCATTATCACCACTGCTATTCAAAACAGTACTAGAAGTCCTAGCCTCAGCAATCAGACAACAAAAAGAAATTAAAGGCATCCAAACTGGCAAAGAAGAAGTCAAACTATCACTCTTTGCAGATAATATGATCCTATATGTGGAAAACCCATATATGTGGAAAACTCCACTCCAAATCTGCTAGAACTAGCACAGGAATTCAGTAAAGTGTCAGGATATAAAATCAATGCACAGAAATCAGTTGCATTTCTTTACACCAACAAGACAGAAGAAAGAGAAATTAAGGAGTTCCTCCCATTTACAATTGTACCCAAAACCATAAGATACCTAGGAATAAACCTAACCAAAGAGGCGAAGAATCTGTACTCAGAAAACTATAAAGTACTCATGAAAGAAACTGAGGAAGACACAAAGAAATGGAAAAATGTTCCATGCTCCTGGACTGGAAGAACAAATATTGTGAAAATGTCTATACTACCTAAAGCAATCTACACATTTAATGCAATCCCTATCAAAATACCATCCATTTTTTTCAAAGAAATGGACCAAATAACCCTAAAATTTATATGGAACCAGAAAAGACCTCAAATAGCCCAAGGAATATTGAAAAAGAAAGCCAATGTTCGTGGCATCACAATTCCCGACTTCAAGCTCTATTACATAGCTATCATCATCAATACAGTATGGTACTGGCACAAAAACAGACACATAGATCAATGGAATAGAATAGAGAGCCCAGAAATAGACCCTCAACTCTATGGTCAACTAATCTTTGACAAAGCAGGAAAGAATGTCCAATGGAAAAAAGACCGTCTCTTCAACAAATGGTGTTGGGAAAATTGGACCGCCATATGCAGAACAATGAAACTGGACCATTTCTTTAAACTACACATGAAAACAGACTCAAAATGGATGAAAGACCTCAATGTGAGACAGGAATCCAACAAAATACTTGAGGAGAACACAGGCAACAACCTCCTCGACCTCAGCCACAGCAACTCCTTCCTATGAACATCGCCAAAGGCAAGGGAAGCAAGGGCAAAAATGAACTTATTAGGACTTCATCAAGATCAAAAGCTTTTGCACAGCAAAGGAAACAGTTAACAAAACCAAAAGACAACTGACAGAATGGGAGAAGATATTTGCAAACAACATATCAGATAAGGGGCTAGTATCCAAAATCTATAAAGAACTTATCAAACTCAACAGCCATAGAACAAATAATCCAATCAAGAAATGGGCAGAGGACATGAACAGACATTTCTGCAAAGAAGACATCCAGATGGCCAACAGACACATGAAAAAGTGCTCCCCATCACTCGGCATCAGGAAAATACAAATCAAAACCACAATGAGATACCACCTCACACCAGTCATAATGGCTAAAATTAACAAGTCAAGAAATGACAGAAGCTGGTAAGGATGCGGAAAAAGGGGAACCCTCCTACACTGTTGGTGGGAATGCAAGCTGGTGCAACCACTGTGGAAAAAAGCATGGAGGTTCCTCAAAAAGTTGAAAATAGAGCTACCCCATGACCCAGCAATAGCACTACTGGGTCTTTACCCTAAAGATACAAATGTAGTGATCCAAAAGGGCACGAGCACCCGAATGTTTACAGCAGCAATGTCCACAATAGCCAAACTATGGAAAGAACCTAGATGTCCATTAACAGATAAATGGATAAAGAAGTGGTGTATAGATATACAATGGAATACTATGCAGCCATCAAAAGAAATGAAATCTTGCCATTTGCGATGACATGGATGGAACTAGAGGGTATTATGCTTAGTGAAATAAGTCAATCGGAGAAAGCCAACTATCATATGATCTCCCTGATATGAGGAAATGGAGATGCAATGTGGGGGGGTTTCGGGGGTAGGAAAAGAATAAATGAAACAAGATGGGATCGGGAGGGAGACAAACCATAAGAGACTCTTAATCTTACAAAACAAACTTGAGGGTTGCTGGGGGGAGGTGGGTAGGGAGAGGGTGGTGGGATTATGGACATTGGGGAGGGTATGTGCTGCGGTGAGTGCTGTGAAGTGTGTAAAACCAGGCGATTCACAGACCTGTACCCCTGGGGCTAATAATATATTATACGTTAATAAAAAAAAATTTAAAAATTTTTAAAAAGAGATTTTAGGGGCGCCTGTGTGGCTCAGTGGGTTACAGCCTCTGCGTTCGGCTCGGGTCGTGATCCCAGGGTCCTTTGATTGAGCCCTGCATCGGGCTCTCTGCTTGGCGGGGAGCCTTCTTCCCTTCCTCTCTCTCTGCCTACCTGCGATCTTTATCTGTCAAATAAATAAAAAAAATTAAAAAAAAAAAAGATTTCACTTATTTATTAGAGAGATAGGGTGTGTGCATGGGGAGGGAGGGGCAGAGGGAGAAGCCGACTCACTGCTGAGCACTGAGACCAATGTGGGGCTAGATCCCAGGATCCTGGGATCATGACCTGAGCCAAAGGCAGACGCTTAACCAAAAGAACGACCCAGGCACCCCTTAAGTATGAATTTTACTCCCTTCAAACTATACTCCTAGACTTGGAAGGTAAATTATTTAACCCTTTAATCAGCATTTAAACATTTGTTTAGATCGCTTCAACTTCACTCTAAAATTAATCTCTAGCCCTAGAACATTACTCTTTGGTGGTCAAATAAGCAAAACCTGTTAGTATTACTGTTTGTTAAAATTATTTTCCTCCTATTTAGCTATCAGTAGGCCATGTTATCTTTTATTAATTAATACTATGTGGTTATGTTAATAAAAAAGATTACTTCTGTGATTCCCAAATAATTCTGATCTATTTAACATCTGTCATGACTCCGAAGAGCTCAAAAGACCTAAAGCTCTGATACTGAATTCAAAAAGGCATTCAAAATTGAGTTTGGTTTCCTTCTCTTCCTCCACAGGGAAAGTTTCTATTTTCTTCTTCTTCTTCTTCTTCTTCTTTTTTTAAAGATCTTATTTATTTATTTATTTAACACAGAGAGAGATCACAAGTAGGCAGAGAAGGAGGCAAAGAGGGGGGTGGGAAGCAGGCTCCCCGCTGAGCAGACAGTCCAAGCAGGGCTCGATTCCATGACCCTGAGATCACCTGGACAGAAGGCAGAGGCTAACCCATTGAGCCACCCAGGCGCCCCTCCATTTTCTTCTTAAAACCAAAACCAAACCAAACCAAACCAAACCAAAACACCCACTCTGGCTACCTATATAGGCTACCTATATAGAATACCTATATATAATTAGAAAGACAATCTGCTAGGAGTAGATAAAAAGGAATGAATGGTAGATCTAGAGAAAGAATGAACTTCAGCTTTGAAACGTCTATCATTTATGAGAAAAATGAAATATTTAAAATAAAGTTTTCCCCTAAAATGGGGAAAAATTAATTATATGTGGCAGGGGGTGATACTCATAATTATTTTTTCATCACAACTTAGGTTTCTGGGTCAAGACTGCTGGTGAATGCCAGGCACGATTAATGGTTTATTTATGAACACTCACTCTCTCCAGAAAGCCAAATCCCTTGGATTTCCACTGTTAGTGATCCAAGATGAGGAGCAGCCTCTAGATCTTATTAAATTACATACTTCTGTGATTCTGAGCAAACACATACACACTGGAAAACAGAGACCACAGATATTGAAATACACACTAGGGATTTTACCTATTAGGTCACAGAAGACCTTATTTTGCATAAAAGTATAATAGGTAATTCAAAGAATCAGTATGTTCAGAAACAAATTTTAACTTATCAGAAAGCAAGGGGGAAAACACTCATTGCAGGACATCTTGTTACTGATCCAACTGCAGAACCAAAGCTATAGGCTAGATGAAAGTATATTAAATGTTTCCTGTAGAATTAGGATGAAAAGGGAATACCATAGTCTTAGGTTTGGGAGTATTACGCTATTCCATTAGTGTTAAAATACTGAAATGTAATTTAATGTGAAATCACAAAATTCTAGGACTGTTCTTCTTAGGTTAGATTTGCCAATCTTCCCCAAAGCCTGTAGTATTAATAAGCATTTAGAGCTTTTAATAAGAGCTTTTCTGAGGTCAGACTTTAGACCGTAAATTCTCAAGCTAGAAGTGGAATTGGCTCTCAGTATAAAAATGGTAAGAACAGGGGCACCTGGGTGGCTCAGTGGGTTAAAGCCTCTGCCTTCAGCTCAGGTCATGATCCCAGGGTCCTGGGATCGAGCGCTGCATTGGGCTCTCTGCTCCATGGGGAGCCTGCTTCCCCCCATCTCTCTGCCTGCCTCTCTGCCTACTTGCCATCTCTGTCTGTGAAATAAATAAATAAAATCTTTTAAAAAAAATGGTAAGAATAAAATGTTAGCAGCTATAGGATTTTCAGTTATTCTTCTTGAAGCACATGCTTGGGTCACTGTGGATTAACCTCCATATTAGAATACTATTGAGTCCACAGTGATAGCAAATGATCTGCAAGAAAATGCTATCTACATATTTATTTTGGGGGCGAAGAATAGGAACATCTTAAAGATACCGGGAGGGGAGAGTCTGTTTACCTCTATGTTAGATCACTCCTTGCATGAGTTTTTCTTCCATAACCCCTCCCCTCCTACTGGGAAAGTTGAGTGGGATCTTCACAGAATTAAGGAGAAAGTTGTGGAGTCAGAAAAACATTAAAAGGAAAATTCTAATTCAGTAACTATGAAAATTTTTTAAAAAATACAATGGTTTAAAAAAAATTTTTTTTTAAATAATATGGTTAAGGGGCGCCTGGGTGGCTCAGTGGGTTAAAGCCTCTGCCTTTGGCTCAGGTCATGATCCCAGAGTCCTGGGATCAAGGCCTGCATCGGGCTCTCTGCTTGGCAGGGAGCCTGCTTCCTCCTCCCTCTCTCTCTGCCTGTCTCTCTGCCTACCTCTGTCTCTGTCAAATAAAATGAATAAAATCTTTAAAAAATCCCTGAGTACACATACCCGTGAAAGTTAAGCATGTATAGGCATACCTCATTATACTGTGCTTTTGCAGATATGGTGTTGTTTTTTTGTTTGTTTTTTTTTTTTTTTTAACAAATTGAAGGTCTGTGGCAACCCTGCATCCAGCAAGTCTATTGGTACAATTTTTCCAACAGCATTTGCTCAGTTCAGGCCTGTGTCACATTTTGGTAATTGAGAAATTTCAAAAGTTTTCATTATCATTATATTTGTTGCAGCAATCTGTGATCTTTGATGTTAGTATTATAATTGATTTGGGGGTGCCATGAACTGCACTCCTATAAGACTGCATAAACATTGTGTTCAGATGGCTCCATTCACTGTTCATTCCTCTGTCTCACTCCCCTTCCTTAGGCCTCCCTATTTCCTGAGTTATAAATATTTGGAATTAGGGTAATCAGTAACCTGAGGATGGCCTCTAAGTGTTCAGGTGAAAGGAAGAGCTGCACATTTATCATTTTACAAGCTGGAAATGATTAAGCTTAGTGGGAAAAACATACTGAAAACCATGGTAGGCTGGAAGCAAGGCCCCTTGGGCCAAGCAGTCAAGTTTTGAATGCAAAGGAAAAGTTCTTGAAGGAAAGTACAAGTGCTACTCTAGTGAATACATGAATGAGAGAAAGCAAAACAGCCTTACTGCTGATATGAAGACAGTTTTAGTGGTTTAGACAGCTCAAACCAGCTACAACATTCTGTTAAGCCAAAGCCCAATCCAGAACAAAGCCCTAACTCTTCAATTCTTTGACGGCTCGGAGAATAAGGAAATAGAGAATAAGGAAAAAGAGAAGTTTGAGGCTAGCAGAGGTTGATTCATGAGGCTTAGGAAAAGCTGCCTCATAATATCAAAGTACAAGATGAAGCAGCAGAAGCTGATGTAGAAGCTACAGCAGGTTACCCAGAAGCTCTAGCTGAGAAAATTAATGAAGGTGGCTGGCTGCACTAAGCCACAGAATTTCAATATGGATGAAACAGCCTTCTATTGGAAAGGAGAGGCTATTTAGGACTTTCATAGCTAGAGAAGTCAATGCCTATTTCAAAATTTACAAGGACAGGCTGCTTCTCTTGTCAGGGGCCAACACAGCTGGTGACATTTTAAGTTGGAATCAATGTTCATTGACCATTCTGAAAATTCTAGGTCCCTTAAGAATTATGCTAACTCAAATCAGTCTCTGCTCTATAAATGGAGTAAGGCCAAGATAAGAGCACATCTGTTTACATGATGGTTCACTGAATATTTTAAGCCCACTTTTGAGACCTACTGCTCAGAACAAACATTCCTTCAAAATCTGACTTCTCACAGACAATGGACTGGTCACCCAATGGAGATGGAGATGTACAGTAAGAGAAGGTTGTTTTCATGTCTGCTAACACAACATTCATTCCGTAGGCCAAGGATCAAGGAAAAACTTCAACTCTCAAGTCTTACTATTTATGAAGTACATTCTGTTAGAATGTAAGCTGCCACAGACAGTGATTACTCTGAAAGATCTGAGCAAAGAAAACTGAAAACCTTCCAGAAAGGATTTACCATTCTATATGCTGCTAAGAACATTCAGGATTCATGGAAAGAGGTTGAAGCATCAACATTAATGGAGTTTGAAAATAGTTGATTCCAACCTCATGACGACTTTGAGGGGTTCAAGACTTCCATGGAGGAAATAACTGTAGATGTGGTAGAAATAGCAAGAGACCTGGAATTAGAAGTAGAGCCTAAGATGTGACTAAATTGCTGAAACCTCATGACAAAATTTGAACAGATGAGAAACTGCTTCTTATGGATGAGCAAAGAGGTTTCTTGAGATAGAATCTACTCATTGTGAGGATGCTGTGAAGACTGTTTAAGTGACAACAAAGGATTTAGAACACAACTATGCGAGAGAAATCATTCCTGAAAGCTACAGTTCATTGATGTGGTAAACTTCACTACTGTTTTGTATTAAGAAATTGCCACAGCCACCCCAACTTTCTGCAACCACCAACCTGGTCAGTCAGAAGTCATCAATATTAAGGCAAGACCCTCCACTAGCAAAAAGGTTAAGGCTCACCAAAAACTGAGATGATAGTTAGCATTTTTTAGCAATAAAGTATTTTTATTTTTTTTTTATTTTTTTAAAGATTTTTAAAAATTTTTTAAATTTCTTCATGTAACAGAGAGAGAGAGACCACAAGTAAGCAGAGAAGCAGGCAGAGAGAGGGGGAAGCAGACTCCCTGCTGTGCAGAGAGCCCGATGTGGGGCTCAATCCCAGGACCCCGAGATCATGACCTGAGCCGAAGGCAGAGGATTAACCCACTGAGCCACCCAGGCACCCCAGCAATAAAGTATTTTTAAATTAAGGTGTGTTTTTTTTAGCCATAATACTCCTACACACTTAATATTATTGCAGTGGTCTGGAACCAAACCCACAATATCTCCAAGGTATGCCTATATAGGAGAAAGCAAGAATTCTTTTGTTCTTGAGGACAAAATGTTTAAGTTTGTTTGTTTTTTTTTTTAATGTTTAAGTTTTAATGTGGTATGGTAGAGTTACAGCAAAAATTCCAAGTCTAGAAGTAGGAAGAGGGCAGGAAAGGAAGAGGGCTTTCTTAAGAGATCTAATCTGGAATGATGGAATTCAATGGGTCAACAGAACTGGGGGCAAAGAGAAAAGGAAACCCTGGCAAAGGATTCCATTATTTTGTCAAGTAAGGGCATTTTTTTTTTTTTAAGATTTTATTTATTTATTTATTTATTTGAGAGAGAGAGAGAGTGAGAGAGAGAATGAGAGGGGAGAAGGTCAGAGGGAGAAGCAGACTCCCTATGGAGCTGAGAGTCCAATGTGGGACTCGATCCCAGGACCATGACCGAGCCCAAGGCAGTCACCCAACCAACTGTGCCACCCAGGCAGCCCCAAGTAAGGGCATTTTTAAAGAAACTAATATCAATGATTACCATCATTTCTAAAGAATAAGGCACAGTAATACCCCAAGGTAATAGTTTAAAATTTCTCTTAATAGTCTCATTTTAAACAAATTTAGATATTTTTTAAAAAAATATTTATTTATTTGAGTGAGAGAGAGAGAGAGAACATGAGAGAGGTCAGCGGGAGCAGCAGACTCCCTGCTAAGCAGGAAGCCTGATGTGGGACTCAATCCCAGGATTCCAGGATCATGACCTGAGTTAAAAAGGCAGTCGCTTAACCAACTGTGCCACCCAGGCCCCCAAAACAAATTTAGCTTTATGAAACACTAGCTGCACTACCTTGATTTTTCTCTTTGCTATAGACTGATAACACTTCAAACTTGAAATCAGTTCAGTTGAGAAAGTGCGCCGAATCCTAACCACTAGACCACCAGGGAAGTTGAAATCAGTTCAGTTGAACTTAAAATTGGTTCTGACCATAAACTCAAAATCCAGATCACAAAAGAGCATCAGAAGTTACATTCAGGAGCGCCTGGGTGGCTCAGAGGGTTGGGCCTCTCCTTTTGGCTTAGGTCATGGTCTCAGGGTCCTGGGATCGAGCCCCACATCAGGCTCTTTGCTCAGCAGGGAGCCTACTTCCCCCTCTCTCTCTGCCTACTTGTGATCTCTGTCCGTCAAATAAATAGTCTTTTAAAAAAGTCACATTCAATGCAAATTCCACCATTCAGACAAAACTTCCACCAACATAATTAATACTTTCATTTACTAATCAAGTTTAGTGAGCTAACAAATATTTTCTGGAAACTATTAAAATTTCTAACATTAATGTGAAACTCATCTACTTTCTATGTGAATTATAAAATAAATCATAACGGTATCAACAAATTAATGAAAAAATGGCACAAAATACCACTAATCAATGAAGCTACAATCTGTCTATATTTCAATGTTTTCTTTCCCTCACTAATATTTAAGTGAAAATAATATTATCTTTTATTATAACATGTAAGTAAAACCTAGAAGGCTAGAAATCAAAAGGTTAACAATCATTGTTTCTATCTGGAGAAATTTTAATTTCCATTTTCTAGTATTTCTACAATTAGCACACGTAATAAACATTTTTTAACAAAATTTCAGGGCGCTTAGGCTCTCTGCTCAGCGGGGAGCCTGCTTCCTCCTCTCTCTGCCTGCTTCTCTGCCTACTTGTGATCTCCGTCTGTCAAATAAATAAATAAAATCTTTAAAAAAAAAGGGGGGGCGCCTGGGTGGCTCAGTGGGTTAAAGCCTCTACCTTCGGCTCGGGTCATGATCCCAGGGTCCTGGGATCGAGCCCCGCATTGGGCTCTCTGCTCAGCGGGGAGCCTGCTTCCTCCTCCCTCTGCCTGCTTCTCTGCCTACTTGTGATCTCTGTCTGTCAAATAAATAAATAAAATCTTAAAAAAAAAAAAAAATTTCAGGGCGCCTGGGTGGCTCAGTGGGTTAAGCCGCTGCCTTCGGCTCGGGTCGTGATCTCAGGGTCCTAGGATCGAGTCCCGCATCGGGCTCTCTGCACAGCAGGGAGCCTGCTTCCCTCTCTCTCTCTCTCTGCCTGCCTCTCTGTCTACTTGTGATTTCTCTCTGTCAAACAAATAAATAAAATCTTTAAAAATAAAAAAAGTACAATTAGGCAAATTAAAAATTGAAACTGAAAATATTAGCTTATTCAGCTATACCTGACTTTCCTCTTTTCCTGTTTGGGACATAAGACTAGAAAGCAAGATTCTTAACTTTTCCAGTGAACAAGGTAACTTCGCAATGTTTACTATATTTATTTGCATGGAAGCTAATAATGTCCCCAAAATAAATTTTTATAAGAACTTGAATTTTGGGGGCACCTGGATGGCTCAGTGGGCTAAGCCTCTGCCTTTGGTTCAGGTCATGATCTCAGGGTCCTGGGATGGAGCCCCGCATTAGTCTCTCTGCTTAGCGGGGAGCCTGCTTAAAATTGGTTCTGACCCGCTTCTCCCTCTCCATCTGCCTGTCTCTCAGCCTACTTGTGATTTCTGTCAAATAAATTTTTAAAATCTTTAAAAAAAAAAACAAAAACCAAACTTGAATTTCATAGGTGGGCTTTCTTTTAGAAGTCACCTACACCTAGAAAATGCCTGTTTCTTGAACCATTCACTCTCATCCTGCAGTGTATTATGGTTTAAAAAGCCAAGTGCCATATACTTGACAACCCCCCTTTGGCAGTTAAGAACTGGGCTTAGAACTGAATGCTGAAAAAATGGGCTCTAATCTGTTGAACAAAGCTTTTTAAGGTCCATGAATAAATTTTTTTCAAATATTAAATAGAGGCCGATCTTTCATTTCACCCTTCATTCACCTGCTCACCCAAAGGCTGAGCTTCTTAGTCACTTCCCGACTGCCATAACTAGCTAAATCAGTTTTCTAAAAATATTTGCCAATATCAAGTCAAAGGAAATGCAAAATTAAAGGAATAATTCTGCTTTTGTAAAGCATTTTCTAGAAATACAATATTGAAAAAGGCAGGGTTTCACAGATGAAATTATCATTTTACAATAGCTTGTGGCATTATACCACTGAGCCTTTTTATAATAAGCAACTGATTTTTTATTTTAAAATCACTACTAATCTCTAAAAAGCACTTTAGTTTTTGAGTAACAATCAAATTTGGCATTATACAAAATTACTTCTTAAATGGAAGCATGAATATAGTCAAAGGATCTTCCCCATGAAATGAACTCTCACTTCTGTACAGGGTGATATAAACTAGGAAAAAACACTCCACGAGAAGAGTTATCCAGAGAAGTGATCACAACAACCCAGTTCCCTATCTGACTCACCAAAAGCACTTTTCTGGCTACAGAAAAGCCAGTAATAAGGGAAGATGAATTTTGTAGGAGGCAGAGGGGGAGGTATAGCAAGAGGGGATGTAGAGAATAATCCAAGGCAGAGGTTTATTTGCTGTTGTTATAGAATTTCCCTGAATATCAGCTGACACTAGTCAGCAGGGCATCCAATGGAGATTGATTATTCTGGCCATCACCCTTATCTTCTGTGTAAAGGGAACCCCAAGTTTAAAGAAAGCTCAAAGGAGAAACCAACTGTGATAGTGGAATAAATTAACTTTGTAAATCATTAATCATAGCTATCCATCTAACCATTGCTTTTGGTTTGAATATAATTCCTGAAACAACTGCTTTATTCCACACAAACTCAAATTTCAAAGCCTGCTTATTATTGCCCATCACAAAGCTGTGGCGCATATTTTGCTCTGAAGTTTACCCTCCCAGAAGTTCTGTTTATCAGAAAACCCTTCTGCCCAACTCATGGCTCAAACCACAACCCAAAATAACATTTTGAAAAGCAACAATTTTTCTTAAGTATTTTATATTCAAATACAGAGAGAGCAGAAGGGATAAACACAGCAAAGCAGTACAATATTTATTTACCATCTCCAGCAGCAAAGCTTTGGAACCAGGAAACAACCCTTTTGTACAAAGCAACCATCTTCCCACCCCCAACTGGTTATTGTTTACAAATACAAAGTACACATAACATCTGCTTTATATGGCAAACTTAAAAAACATACATATAGATATACCCCATTCTGTAAAGAACTTTACTTAGTTAAGAAGACTAGTACCACCAAACCTGTTAAATAAGATTCTTCTTCCTGTATTGTCTTTTGGGTAAATTGCCAGTATCTATACTTATAAAAATCCCCTCCTAGGAAGAATGACTTTGATTCTCCTTCAGTACAGGACCATAAAAAACCAAAACCACAACAGAACAAAACCATAACTGGAACTTGAGAATTTTTAAGTACCTCTGAAGTAGCAAAGGGGAGCTGCAATTTTATCCCTGAATGCCACTGCTATAACTCTGGCACAGCAAGAATAAGGATGAATTATGAAAAGAAAAGAGAAAAGGTGAAAGTGGCAACAAAAACAAAAAAAGAAACTCAAATCACAGAAAAACAAACAGGAAATTGACAAAATGTGTTTTGGGTGCTGCTGGAGATACCACTGGCACAAGGTTCACAGGTCTTTCTTCAATACAACATCTCCAAACTCCAATGAAGCAACATTTTTAGAAATATCTTCATTTCCCCCAAGTCTACCCTCAAATTATCTGTAACCCAATGAACAGGGAAATGAACCACATTTAGCTACACTGAGAACACAATGTCAATTGCAACTGTATACCCATACACATTTCACTTCAGTGCCATCATCCTGTTCATCTTCAAAGTTGTTCTCTACTAGTGTCTCAGTTCTTTTTCACTGCTTGAGCTGTCCCTGGGACTAGAGGGACACTGACTGAAAAGCCTTCCTTTGGCTCAGCTCAGGGAAGAAAAAGAATTGCTCTAGCTGACCACAGGGGACTATGGTACAAAGCGAACTCTGGACAGACTACTTCTATGACCTTACACATAACAGCTACACAAACTTGGTACATTTTGAATAGATTGGAACCAATACATTTTCATGGGTAATTAATCCTCTTTCTTCAACTTAGTATCTACCAACTGTCCCCCATAAAGTCTGTTCCTTATAATTCTGAAACCTTTTGTATGCACTGATTCATCTAAATGCCTGGCTCCTAATTCCCTTCTGGTCCAACTAGCTCTTCAATCAACATGATTGCAACATGCAAGCCTCAGCTCAAGTATTTGCTAAGTAGGAAAATCTTCCCTGATCCCTCTAAATGGCCTTCTGTTTTGTTCCAACTTCACTGCAGGCATTCCTCTAAACAGAACAGTTACATTATATTGGTATTTCTTTCTCTTAAGAGAATATACCATCTCTTATTAACCAGGTTCCTCCACACCTTCCTCAGTGCCTGCCTGTACATAGGTACTGAAAACTATGATAGAAGATTGTTGCCAACATAGACACAAAGTGACAAAACAGCAACCATCAAAAATGATATACACATTCCTATATAACCTAGCTCTTCATTCTACATTCTCTTTATTTCCTTACTGTTTATTATGAGCATTTCTTAGCCTGCACTTGAGAAAAGAGACTATTTTACTTTAAATATGTCTTTCAATGACTTAATCCATTGATGAACTTGTAATATAGCTTAACAGTTGAGCCTTAAAAACTGTAAACAAGGGGAACATGATCTGATGATATGAACCTACTACATGCTATTAAATATACATCTTAAAATGTATCTGTATTTATATCCAATACCATTCCACAGTTATAATATATCTATGTGTGTAGAAAAAGCACACTATGAAAGAAAAGAAACCTGTACTGGGCTTTTGAAATTCCAAAGTATTCCCAGGCATTACCTCATTTGAGAGTAGAAAACTGAGGCTCAGAAAGTAACTGACTTGCTAATACTCAGACCAAGGTCTTAGAATTTAAATACCATGTGCTCTGCACCATACCACCTTCCTTCCTACCCAATATCCTAAAGAATCTGGAAAAAAAAAAAAAAAACAACCTTAAGCATGTATCTGAAACAAAACGGTGTAACAAAAAAAAGTAGAAGAAAAAGAAAAAAACAAGCAAAAATGGACTAAAATGATTAGTGCCGAAAAAGAACAGAATACATGAAACAAGTCAATGACTATACATCAAGAACAGTCTTAGTACCACGCAGTGAAATCTCAACGGGAAAACAACAGTTTCTGATCTGACAAGCGAAATGACCAAGAATTAGTTAATGTAAGACATCAAGTACTGAGGAATAAGAATATAGCCATAAACATAAAATTTAGGGAAAAAGATTAGATAGGTCAAATTAGCTTATCAGAGAAGTTAAGACTTGAACTGAGCCTTGAAAAATATGAAGAGGCAGCCTAGTAAAATGCTAAACTGAGACTGTGGAGGAAAATAGTTAATATTCAAAAGCTAGGCTCCACCATTTGAGCAACATACTTAATGTTTCATTTTTTCATCTGCAAAATAAGGGTGAATTTCTTCCTCAAAAATAACTTGTAAATTTTAGCACATAGTGTAGTAAATGTGAGCTCTATAAATGAAAATTCTCTCCTCCACTTGCTTGCCAGGCAGGAAGACAACCCTTAGGCCCAAGGCTATAAAGATGCTTCCAAGATCTCAAAATATATTCTTGCTAAAAGTAAAGAGGGGTTGTTATAGGCATTAGACAAAGACCAACTTGCATGCAACTCTTGCTAAGAATCTAAATGAGGCTAGTTAAACACTGACTATACTTGAACCAAGGCAAAAAGGGCTTCACACCTAACGGGAGGATGTTTAATGTAATTAAATATGTTAAAAAAAAAAATGGAACTGAAAATTTGAGACTGTTCAAGTGACTTTGAAAATGCTTCCCCCCATTCACCCACATCATGTTGCCCTAGTAACTAAAAGTGGTACAGATAAAGGGACCACAAACGTAGGGTACTAGTGTTAAATGCACACTAAGTAGTGCGAAACATAATTATCACAGATAAAAAAGTGTGAGTTGACAAGAGGTCTAATTGTAGTGCTCAAAACTGAATAACATGACAGAGCTACTCTTACAGGCAATGACAGAAAACAGAAGGCATAGGATACATAGCTGACAGGAAAAAATCGCATATGAAAATAGGTCTTATAAGGAGACTACTAACAGAATTCATAGCACTTGAAGCATTTATGATCAAAGGAGAGTTTAAAATACAACTAGATATAAAGGATTTACTTTCACTGCTACCAAGGAATATACTTAGAAATATTAGAAAACTCAATACAAGCCGAGAGATCTCCAGAGTCCTAAAAGAAAATAAAGTACAGACAACCTGAGAATTCTTGTTGAATTCTTGACAAGGCATCAGAAAATCCAAGAGATCATTTGAAATAGACAGTTATCTCAATAAAATAGGTAAAGCCCTTAAGACTTAGAGAAAACTGGTTAATTTTTAGATACAGTTTATGTCAGAGCTGTTCTATAACTTTATGGTGATGGGCTTAGAATTTTTATGAGAAGATGCAATTAACCGTAAACCATATGTAATAATACATTTGTGTGAAACTATGCAAAATGAGAAAAATAAGACTACCATTAAATAAGAAAGCATTAAAAACTGACTGAAGTTCAATAGCCAGGAAATAATAGTTCCAGAGACTAAACTGGCTGCTTTTTTAAAAAAAGGACAAAAGAGAAAACTAGAAAATCTCTTACAATAATACTGAAGACATTTGTATTTAAGTACACAAATACAAAGCCACATCAAAAATCCTGGCTAGTATTTACTGGTAGAATAGAAAATATAATCTACATCAAAGATACTAAGGGAAGATCAGACATCCTTCTAGAAAGAGGTGTTACATTAAGGGGAAGAAAAGATCAATATAGAGAATGAACTAATATGATAATATCAAAAGGAAACGGTTGGACTGTGATCACTTCCAGATACATCCCACCAGAAGCAAACATAATTTCCAGTAAAAGATATCTCAATGGTACCAAACACTACTATAAAAAAGTTTTCATTACTACAAAGTCAAGCAACTGAAAACACAAAGTAGTATAAAAATATTATCCCACTAATCAACAGGAGAAAAAAAGATTTAATAAAACAGTATTCTCATCATTCATCCAGGAAGGGAAATTCCTTAAAAGAATATTTTAATGGCTTACAAAACTCATTATTTTTTGAAAAATAACTAAAAGATTTTCATTCAATAATGATCATCATCAGTTAAATAATAACTTCCACCTGTGTATTTTCTTAAGCAAAAGACAGAAGAATTGATTGGTTTCTGTATCCACAAAATAACTAAGAATGGACCTGGCCAACTGAAATGACATGTATATATCACAATCAATTACTGGACTAGCCATTAACATTAAGAATGGTAAATTTCAAAAGACAAGGGAACCTAAAACAGTGCAAGTCTGGGGCAAAATATGCCTCATATTAAAAAAAAAAAAAGTTTTCAGTTATTGCAATTTTTAAACTATTTCTACAAAGATCTAGTCCATAATTTCTAACCTTCATCAGAATCCCACTAAATTATATCCTCAACAGTGAATGTGGCATTTAACTCTGTTCATCCATGGCATTTAACTCTATCCAATTTTGTAGCTAGAAGGGATTCTGGATTGTGTCTGTTCCAACCTCCTCATTTTTAGTACCTGAGAGGTTATCCTGATGTATTGGGCCCTTAAGGACATTATCAATCAGGTCACTTAGGTATCATTCAGTAAATTATTAGTATAGTACTAACGTAATATACTAAATAGTATCCAAGTATCCCGAAAGAGTTTATGTTCCCCTCAAAATGTCATTTTGAGGGCCAAGTAATTAAAATGGAATTACAAAAAAGCTGCCATGCAGTTAAAAAAAAAAAAGTTTAAATGCAATTACACTAATAAGGAAGCTGTCACTAAAAAGAAAGGATAAAGTGTCAGCAAATTTACTGCTTTTCCTAATGTCCTTGTTTCTTCTTACCAAGTAAACACATCCACTTATCAAATATAAGTTGTGCTACCATGGCTTAGAACAAGGTTAGTCTGAGATAAATGACTCAATCAGAAAACCTAGAACCTGCAGATAGAAAACAAAGCTGCCTTAATGCTCAGAAACTGAGCCAATGCCTAATAACTAAAAAGAACTACTGTGAAGTTACTTAAATAAAGGGGGAGGGTCATACTCTACAACCTTCTGAAATGGATTAACAGTGCTATAAAGAAAACAAATTAACATTCAGAAGGAGAGTACATTTAGATAGTGCAATTGTACAGATGATGAATAAACTACAAGATTAAAAAAATCACTATACAGAACTCATAAATATCACCAGCAACATATGCAAGACATCAAAATGTTACGTTTTAAACAATAGGGTGAAATTTAAAAAGGCACTTCATATAACAAATGGAAACAATTTCTCTGTACACACAAACTGCAAGAAATCATAGTCTTCACATATATTTTATGTCTAGTGGAGAAATAACACTTTGAAGAAAAAGGATCATTAGACGCATCCCCACTGAGAATATCAAATCATTAAATCTGCAATTATCCCAAAGCGTCCCAGAAAATCTAGAGATATTTAAACATCTAAGGTTCGCCCAATGGAGAATTCTGTGGCAGGCACAATATGAAAACTTATCTAATTTTGAGTTCCATATGCTTTTGGGGTTGTCTCCCTACATCAGGGCCCCATTTTTAGTTTTATAACACCACCACCATTCAAGTATGCCAGAGAAAGATTTTAAAGTAAACAAACAGGTTAAGAATGTTTCTTCTGCAATCAAGAGACTGATTAATCTACAGCTAAAAGCTGTTTCCATTCTACCGCATTCTGACAGTCCCGACTGAACTGACAAATCCCCTTCAGAAGTTATCTACAGATCAACAATTTGATGACTCCTCAATACCTCTCCACTTTTAGGAAAATTCTCTGGAGATGCTTGAGCTTATCAATCAGAGAATGGCAAAGCAATGTTACTTTAACACTGAGCAACACAAATAACACAAGAGGAAGAGAACAGCAATGCTGTTTTATAAATATTTAAGGAGGAGCTACACAATGTAAATACAGCTTATACTAGTGAACCGTACACTTAAAAATGGTTAAGGTGGTGAATTTTGTTCTTTTTTTCTGACCAGAATTAAAAACAAAGAATCTATGAGGAAGAGCATATTAAGTGGAAATGCCAAAGTAGTTTCAAAGAATTATGTCTTCAAGCATCATTTTGGTTTGGATTTTGGAAAATAAAAGTACCTCAAAAATCATCACATTTGTAACCCAGTATCTAATTCAGGGAAAGAAAGGAGAGAAATGGAAAAGTGGGAACAGTCTGAAGTAGCCTTAGCTAACTAGGTATAACTGTGCAGCCACATAGAACAGTTCCAAGGTCTCTCTCCAGTAAGTTCATCTGTGACTAGTCCTTTCATAAAAGAAACTACAGTGCCATGTCAAGGGCACATGAGACTGCCTGACGGATGCAATATATATCGTAAACTATAAAAATCTAAATGATTTTTTAGACCCTTATTTCTTTTTGGGTAGTTAATCAATAATCTTCTGGAGTTTAATATGAAAGAGTTTCTACATCACTGGCAAGGACCTAAAAAAGGTAGAGGTAAAACACTGTGGAAAATATACAAAAATAAAAGTAAATGTTTGCAAGATGATTTCCTCTATCAAGCCTGTTTTTTAGGCTTAATTTACAAATAGGACCAACATAGTACTCTGAAATTACTGACAAAATAAAATAGCTTCTTCTAAGTAGGTATGCTTGCATCTTCAACCTCTAGCACAAATCGGGAGAGAAAGTAGTAAAAAGGGTGCTGAAGATAGTTACAGTGGAGGGGGAATGAGCTTCAACCATCAGAAAGTGGGGCACTAGGGAAAATGTCAATCACCACTGTGTAAGAACTATGGCAAGAAATAGAAACCACATGAATCCTAAAACAGTGTTATATTCCACTAACAGCAGACTCAAAATATTTTGATCAAGCAGATGAAATAAATGCAGATGTATGACAAACCAAGTTACAAAATTTTAAATCTGTTGATAAAAAAATTTTTTTGGCTGCCAAGCAAATAATACTAGGTGATGTATTCAGACCCCTCAAACTTGACACTTTCTCCATTTCTGAAGTCATGCTGCAAAATCGAGGATCTAAGGGCTGGTATACTGCACAGCCACTGCCTTGAGATTTTAAAAAGATACTGTGAGATATACAATTGAGGTATCTGCTGCCAGTTCCAGAACTGTGAAGAACTATTAGTGGAACCAACTGGGAGCAAAAAGATAGTCGTCTCTATTGATGAGTCTGACTAGATTAAGGGAACAGTAAACGAAGAACATGTCACTGAAGTCTTGATTTCAGACTTTTAAGAAATCTCTAATGGATATCATCATTTAAATAAATATCCAGAAACAGAGCTGTGCGAGATGTTCTCTTTACGACATCCACAGTAATACTGAACACTTAAGGATTCTTAGTACCATCTAGTTTGATGGCATCCCTCTTTATTGCAATAAGAGGACCAGATTGTCAGGCATGTTTGGAATTCTCTTAAAAGAGTTCAGATGTGCATGCCTGGATGGTATAACATCCTTTATATCCAGGGCACTAATGTATGTATCTTTTTTGTGATGGATTACCAAGCTCAAGAAAGTCAACTGTTTAGAAGGTAGCTTAAGAAGGTCATCTTGCTGAAAAGCCCAGAGTATCTTGAGAGAACACCATGCCTCGGTCTCAAAGCTTCTTTAGATCTGAGAGCTTGATAGGTCAGAGACTTAGGTGTGATGATAAAGAATTCTCTCACATGTGGCTCTGAATGGTAATGACATGGTAGCCATTGGTCTCGATGAAGATAGTTACTGTGAAAATTTCTAGAGATGTTACAGGAAGGAAAGTCTTTTTCCAATTGGTGTCCACAGTAGACCTGTAACATCTAGCCATCCCACTGAAACGAACTGGATTTGGCAAAATTTGATTTGTATTCCAGTTCTTGACATACAGCTTCATGATTGATCCTGAAGTCTAAGACAGCTTGACAGTAGTATGGACTCTTGATAAGTTGATCATCCTGACATACACAGTACAACAGATTTATCATTTTGTGAAGATCTGACAAGCTGAAGCCTGAACAAGGAAGCACTGATGACCTAAAAATGAAGGATCTAACCGTAGGTTATTTCCAGACCCCAAATCAGCTAGTCCTCAGTTTATCAGTAGGATTTTCCTGAGGAACAGATCTTTATATTTTTCTTTAATCACAAGAGGATTCAGATTCCTGAGTACCCTCATCTGAACTTATTTTGGACCAGAAATAATAAGTAAACCTTTGTCCAACCCTACTTAGGTGAAAGTCTCTACTGCTCACTTGGCCAATAAGACATGAGTCTCTTTATTATATCCACTTGAAAAGTCTAGAATTTAAATGTTAGCTGTGATAATTCCAGACATGCATCAGTTTCTGACATGACCTCCTACCTGCAGATCCTGTTTGAGTGGGGAGTAGCAAGTAAAATAGGATCTTGGATGACTATGCTGCTGAACGCAAACAGGCTATTAATTCTTGTACCCGTGGCGTTCTGGAGATTCTCCCTTTTTTCTGTATCTATAAGGATGGTTGCGAGGTTTGTACCAATCTCCTTTGGAATATCCTCTATTGTGATAATGTGCTTTCTGATCATGACTATAAAAGTATCGATGTTGGTTATAGTATTTGTTGTGGTCTCTATAATCATTTTCCTTAATACTGTTTTCTTCTGCAACAACAGCATTCACATCTTGTCCAAAGAGGGAAGTACCATCAAAGGGCAAGTGTGAGATCTTCTCCTGGGTTTTCTTAGTGAGAGATGTAAGTCGGAGCCAGGCTTGTCTTCTGTAGTCTATTGCCATTGCCATAACTCTGACTACAGAATCCATTATGTCTCTAGTAGTACAAAGTTGCCAAAGTCCGGCATCCATTCCATCAGATATTATACATCTCGCTTTTCCACGATCAAACTCTGGGTCATGAACCAGATCCTCCATATCTTCCCAGAGTTTACGCTGATACTGAGTCATATAGGCCATGTAGCTAGCAGCTCGGGCTGCAATGGAAGCAGCATGGTAGAATCTACAACCCATGACCTCCATTTCTTTTGAGGTAGAATCTAGAGGAGATGTTGTGCTTCCTCTTTTGCTGTGCTCTAATGCTTCTACAATAGGGCCCTCAGCTGGTGGATTTGGTTGGAAAGGAGAGGTATCCTTGGCCACAGGATATACCCTGTGGCCCATGAAGGAAGAAGGATGGCAATCAGCAGGGTCTTTAAAAACCTCAGTGGTGGCAATTCTCAGAAGAGGATGCAATGGAGGAACCAAACGTTTCTTAGAGGTCATACAATCAGGTTTCCCTTCACATGATTCTGCTTCAGATTGTAATGTTACTCTCTTTATAACACCTCTCTGTTCCATTCTTTTCAAAAGACCTGTGAAACTAGACTGACTGGGGTCAGTTGGCTGCCCTTTGTCATCAGCTGAGGGGGATCTGCAGTCAGTTTCTTCATCAACTGTGGATAAATTTTCATCCTTAGAGGTGGAGATGTCCCATGGCACTGAGGAGTTCTCACTTGGCCTAGAATGATGAAATCTAAAACAGCTCCTAGACTGCAGATCACGTATCACTCGGGACATCTCAGCCACTTGTGTCTGAAGATAAAGGATGGCATCCTGTCCATGCTGTGAAGCTGAAGAAGACTCTATAGGTAAATCCTCCTTGACCTCTGAAGAGGCCAAAGATTCTTGGGGGACCAGAACTGGAGATGAAGGCAGAGTCTGAAAATTTTGTGATGGTTTAAGTGTCTCTGTCTCAGAGATCTTAATATCTGAATTATTTTGATCATTTTTCTGGTTCTCCAATGGGTTCTCAACAGAAGAAGGTTGAGAAACTATCCTTTGTGGACTGCTGGTGCAACTCCCAGAGGAGGAGCTGCTGTCTCCAATGGGAAGAGGAACACTGCAGCTAGAGCACATTTCTGGGCGATGATTCTCAGAGGATGGCACCTTAGACTCAGGCATTCTCTGGGTTATCCACATGAACAAGAAAACCAAGGAAGAAAAAAAAATGCTTTTAATATGTTAACTTTTAAGTGCAGAGATGCATGTCCAGTAAGTAGAACTCAATTTTTAAAATTATTATAACAACAATGAAAGATGCAATCCACTACAGATCAGCAAGGGGATCACAGAAGTCAAATCCACAAGGTCTCTACACAAAAACCTAATACCAACTATGGCTATCAATGTGGCACTCTGTCTATGAAAAAAAAAAATGAAAACAAGCCCAGTTCAAGTGGTGCCATCCTGGCCTGCTGCTTGGTCTCATGCTAGGATAAGAAGAGGTGGTGAGACTATTGTTGATTAACAATCTTTTTTTAAAAATCCCATTCAATGTATGTAAGTCAACAAGTAAAAGCTAAAAAACAGAGAACTCAAGAAAAGTTCTACTGAGAACAAAAAAGACTTCTAAAAGTTCTCATTGCAGTCACTTTTAAGCCCCTTTAAAATTTTGTCCTGTTCACTCTCCAAGGATAACAAAACTTCCCAGTTGCATAGCCCTACTTTATTGTTTGTAGTTTCCAAGGAGCTTATTTACATATGTTACCTCATTTTGTCCTCACAACAACCCTGTGAGGTAGGTATTACCCTTATTTGATAAAGAAACTAAGGTTAAAGTTTTCTTAATTTATCCAAAATCACAGAATTAATAAGGAGCAAAGCTCAGATTAAAACCTACATATACTGATTCTACATCCAAGTCTCAATCCCCTCTATCATAGAGAAAGTTTTCTGCCCATGTTGAGAAGAGCCAGGAGTTCTCTAACCCATCAAGAAAATAGCCCATTAATAGAAATTTGGGCTAAGACAAATGAAAGACAAGATTGCTACAAAGGGCTCAGCTAGTTTGATTCTCAGAGTAAGGGAAATATTGGTTTAAGGGTACCCACAACCAAAAAATCACAGGTAAGAGAAAAAACTCTAAATATGTGAGGGATAGATGAGGTTAAAAGGAGTGACGACTGAAGTACCATGCCACCTAAACCCTTTCCCACATTCCATTTCCTAAAAGGTCTTCACATAGCCTTCCTTCCAATGTAAAACAAACTTTCTGTGGCCACGTGGTTCTGGAAGAAAAGAATCCAGTTACACATGGCACTTGAGGAGAGATGGGAAAGGAGAAGGGCACAAGGAGCCAAAAAGCTTGCAGTTTTTTTATTCCATTTTCCTTTTATCAGATACCATCTTCAAGGCTTAGAACTTTCCTGTGTTGTGTTATCCTTTCACATCCTCACTGAAAGTAAAGAAACAAAACTGGAAGTAGGAGATATTTTGGGCCAAGGACTCAATGGACACCTTTTGTGGTTCACTCTACAGAATCGGGCCATTCTCTAAAGTACTACAGATCCAAAAAACAACCATCATCGACTTGATAGCTCTTTTTAGACAATGCCTCTTAAATGACAGAAGTGAAAGAAATGCAAATCAAATATAATGTACTTACATCACTATAAGAGGTGCTAGGCTCTTCATCATCACTGCTGACCAGATCAATGTATTCAAGAACAGGTCTCAATGGTCCTTCCTATGAAAGAATTGAGCAAATTGACAAGTCATGTACAGTTATTCAAACTAAACTGGTCATTCAAAACAATCACTTTCTTCTTAGGATTGGCAAAAATTCCTCCAAACAAGAAGTCTACGGTTGGCAGAAAGTAATTAGAACACAGAAAAATATTCAGATACACAAATAAGAAACAGTAAGACCTAAGCGTTTAAAACCTTGGTAGACTATTAGGACAACAGTGATCCTTTGAGGAAAGGATTAAATAATAATAAAGAAACACTGCTACAAGGACACAAATAGCAGACAGTATGATTCAATGCTTTTTAGATGGGATGAGTATTAATTATCTGTTAGATAACCAAGCTCAAAAACATGCAGTTCTCTAACAGTTCAGCTTTATCTCTCACTCCTATACTCAAACATCAAACTTGATTCTTCATCCTGTTTCCAACCATAGTGACTGCATCATAGACCAGGCCTTGAATGCTTGGTCTAAAAATGCCTAGATTTTATTCTACAAGCAAAAGGGTATAAATACACAGATAGGAAAAACATGAGAGCTGTGCTTTAAACAGATTAATCACACAGACAAGTATGGAGAGTGGGGAAAGCAGGATAATTAATCAATCCAATAACACAAAACTAAAATAATGGCAAAGAGAATAGTGTTGTGGTACGCACTCAAGAGAATACATGGGTATTAAAAAAAAAAAAAAAAAAAAAAAAAAGACTGGCTATGAAAAACAGCCCCCCTCGCCAAATAAAACAAAACCCCAACAATAACAAGGAATCAATTAAGTCCTTAAAGTTTCAAACCTGGGAACTAGAAGGATACTAATGCCATCAGAATAATCTGGAATACAGAAATGGGATGCTGACATTCTTTTAGAGATAATGGGTTGATGTAACAGTGGTACACAAAGGTTACTGGCAAATAGCTGGGAATGCAGGGCTATAAACTGGATGTATGAACACAGCCAGATAAACAGATTAGGGAGTTGCTCCCCTAAAAGACTAAACTGAAACTGTGATAGAGCCAACAAAGAAAGCAAGAAGGAGGGACGCCTGGGTGGCTCAGTTGGTTAAGCGGCTGCCTTCGGCTGGGGTCATGATCCCAGCGTCCTGGGATCAAGTCCCACGTCGGGCTCCTTGCTTGGCGGGGAGCCTGCTTCTCCCTCTGCCTCTGCCTGCCACTCTGTCTGCCTGTGCTTGCTCTCGCTTCTTTCTCTGTGACAAATAAATAAATAAAATCTTAAAAAAAAAAAAAAAAGAAAGAAAGCAGGAAGGAGAAAAAAGAGATTGAAGAAGGTTCTCGAGAAAATGCAGAATTTAGGACTCAGGAAGAACCACTAACCAGGAAATCAGGGATTAGAGAAGAATCAGGAATACATAAATTCAAAGCAGCTAGAGAAAACCTCAACAAAAAGTTTTCAATGCTAATGTGGCTTAAAATGCTGACAATCAAAAAAACTTCCACTGAATTTGACAACAAGATCTTTAAAAAACACCTGAGAGTAACTTTCAATAAAGTAGCAAGCATACAGAAGCAAGGCTCTAAAAAATTAAGTAGAAAATGAAGCAACAGGGGCACCTGGCTGGCTCAGCCGGCAGAGCATGCAACCTCATCTTAGGGTGGTGAGTTCCGGCCCTGCACTGTGTGCAGAGATTACTAAAAATAAAATCTTAAAAAAGAAAAAGGAAAAGAGGCAGTAAAGGCCATGAGTCAAGAATATTCTTTTTAAAAATCTAGTATGTTAAGAACAAGAGTAAGGAACACAGGAGGCGAATTCAGCTGAAGGAAAGATTTCTTAAGATGCAGAAAGCTGACTGTTGGCAAACAGTGTAAAAACTAGCAGAAAAACACTACAGTCAGGAAACAAAAGCTAAGATCTACTTAAAGATCCTCTTCCTGAGAAGAGGCATCAAGTCTCAAAGATAACTTGTTTCCCTCTTAGGCTACAACTTCTCCCCAAGCAGAAAACTGCTATCCTTTAGGACAGGTTTTATCGAGCCACTAGGATAAAACCAGACAGCAGAATTCCTGGGCAGGAATCATGTAATAAATAATTAAGATTTTCACTTGAGATGTAAAAATGGAAGTTTAAAAGAAGGGGAAAACAGGGACAGAGTATTTTCCAATTTTGGTCAACAGAGATCAGTTACCTACTTTAAGACTAAAATCGACCATAGCTATGGTCAATATCATACATTCAATCCAAAAAGAAAGTGAAAAAATTAAAAATATGGTAGCTTCTCCTCTTCATAAATCACCTTTAGTTTTAGTCTCTTCAACAAATGTGCATTTGAGGGGTGCCTGGGTGGCTCAGTGGATTAAAGCTTCTGCCTTCGGCTCAGGTCATGATCCCGGGATCCTGGGATGGAGCCCTGCATCAGGGGTTCTGGAATTGAGCCCTGCATCAGGCTCTCGGCTGCGGGGGGGGGGGGGGGGGAGGGGCTGCTTCCCCCTGTCTCTGCCTGCCTCTCTGCCTACTTGTGACCTCTGTCAAATAAATAAATAAAATCTTAAAAAAAAGAAAAGAAAAGAAATGTGCATTTGAAACTCTTATTATGCCCACAGAACAGTACATCAAGAAAGTCTCCAGGTTATCAGAAATACAGAGACAGAAGCAGAGAAAGCTTCCACGAAGAGAGAGAGAAAAAAGGGAGATAAAAGAAGGTAACAGAATACAAAACAAAAAGAATGGGAAATAAGAACAACAAGAAAACCCCCCCTTGAAAAAAAAACAAAAGAAAACAGAATAAGGAAAACGATCACATATGGGCTTTAAAAACAGATGCAGAAATAGTAGAAAGGATAAGAACAGGGAATGATGACAGAAGACTATTAGAAATTTACTACAGGGGTGAACCATTAGACCTCTAGACCATATGCAACCATTTCTGAACTGCAGAAGAACAGTAGCTTTATATGATTCACACTAATTAAAAGAATAAAAAGAATCAAGACAGAAAATTCAAAAACGAGAAAAAGCAGAAGAGTCATTTAAAATACTTATTCACTCAACAATACTTGTGAAGTTATAAGTGAAAGAGTGGTAAAAGATGACAACACATATTTGAGACCACCGAAAAGGCAGAGGCTGATTTAAGAAGTTAAGAGAAGTAATCCCAAAGGAAATTACGTATAAGCAAACACTCTACACTTCAGCTATTTTTCATATTGGATATGGGAAAAGTTCCACCATAATGACTTAAAGAACTAAAACATTGTAGTATTCCATTTATTTTACTATTAATCAATAACATTTATCACTGAGCCCTATATAGGCACTGTGCTGAATTTTTCAACACTATTTCATTTAATCTTCAATTACTTTACAAGGTAAAATAGTGTATTATTGCTATTATTCCACTTAACAAATGAGAAAACTAAGTGAGGTACACCTGATTCTCTATATACGTAACTGGCTGTGTGGTCATAATAATTCTGAGGCTAAGTTCAAAGTATACATACTACTATTGGGGGGGGTGGCTGGGTGGCTCAGTTGATTAGTCTGCCTTCAGCTCAGGTCCTGATCCCAGGGTCCTACCAAGCCCCCCACTGGGCTCTGCAGGGAGCCCGCTTCTCCCTCTCCCTCTCCCTCTGCCTGATGCTCCCCCTGCTTGCATGCTCTTTGGTCAAATAAATAAATAAAATCTTAAAAACAAAACAAAACTATTTTTTTTAAAGATTTTATTTTTAAGAAATCCCTACCTCCACCATGGGGCTCAAACTCACACCCCCAAGATCAAGAGTCACATGCTCTATTAACTGAGCCAGCCAGGCAACCCTACATTCTACTTTTATATATCAATGCCTTATTACCTAAGTTTCTGAGAAATACTCTGTATTCGTTCAATGAGACTTCTCACTATTGTACGCAACTCTGAATAACTTGTAACACTAACCAAAAAATAAGTTATTAATATCCCCAAAAGAATGTTTATAAATGTCAAACACGATTTCTTAAAATGTTTATAATGACTGCTTATGTTCTAAACACATATAAATGCATGTAGTTCTCCAATTAAAGGTATTTTATTTGAAGCTGCTCCATCCATCAAACAATAAACCATCACTATCATCCCTTTTGTACCAATATCAAAATCAAAGGATGCTACTCCCCAAGACCATACAATTAGGGCCAGGAGCACAAGTACAAGCAAAATAATTTAGGAACAGAGCTGAATTAATATTTTCAGTTAAATAAAATTTTTCAGGGGCGCCTGGGTAGCTGAGTGGATTAAGCCTCTGCCTTGGCTCAGGTCATAATCTCAGAATCCTGGGATCAGGCCCTGCATGGGCTCTCTGCTCAGCAGGGACCCTGCTTCCCTCCCTCACTCACTCTCTGCCTACTTGTGATCTCTGTCAAATAAATAAATAAAATCTTAAAAAAAATTTTTTTAATGACACAAAAAGCTTTAATTCCTGTTATCAGGAAAATGATTTTCATATAAAGCCAGACACCAATTAACTGCTACAGTTGACCTTTGACAAACATCAGGGTTATGGGCTCTGACCTTCCCTCCTACCACACAGAACTGAAAATCTACATACAACTTTTGATTCCCCCAAAATATAACTACTAAAAGCCTACACTTGGCTGGAAGCCTTATCAATAACATAAATAGTTGAGTAACACATTTTTTGCATGTTGTATGTATTATATACTGTATTCTTATAATAAAGCTAAAAAAATCATAAGGAAAATACATTTATAGTACTATTAAAAAAAATTTTATCTGCATATAAGACCCTTGCAATTCAAACTTGTGTTGCTCGAGGGTCAAGTCTAAGTGGAAAATAATATCAATACACTAAGACACAGTCTAAAAGAAATGTAGTTTACCCCAGTCTAAAACAAAAACTACGGATATGAGCATAGATGCACAACTCTAACCTAAAACCTTAAATATAATGCATGTGTTTTTTTTAATATATTTCCATATAGAGAAGTTAGGGATATAATTTACTTCTGTAGTCCTGCCCAGTTCAAACATTTTGAATGATTCCCAACTGACTACATTAAGTTCAAATTTAGTCTACAGTTAAAGATCTACACTATCCAGCCCACCCTTTCCTCTTCTACTTAAAAAATTTTTATCCTCCAGAATTACACATAATCCTCTACTTTCCCAATTTGATGTCTTCCCTTATTTCTTTTCAAAATGCTCTTTTAAATACAAATACTATGTTATTTATGCCAAAAGTCTACTTTTTTTTTTAAATAGCACCATGTACTTTTATAAAAGAACTACTTTCTAATAGAACTATTTACACAGTTTTCATTACCTATCTTATCACCCACACTGAAATATGGACACTTATAGGTAGGACATATTTCCAATTAATCTCTGTAGTTCTAGAGTACTTACTTCATGACTTTGCATATCAAAAGCTACATTATTTTCATTTATTGAACTATAGGCCCAAGACACCCAGCCAGAAGATACCTTGATATTTTTGCTCATAACCCCTTTCTACTGTGAAGTATTACCATTTCACCTATGGGCTTCTGAAGTTACTTATGAAATTATACTTTTTCCTCACTATTTCTACATGCTCAATGATTTCACATTATACCAATAACCTTGGCTGAAACCTACATCTCATGTGTTATTACCAAGATTACAATAGGTTGCCTCAGCAGTTTTCACACCTTTGTATCAAGTAGAACGGTGAAAATGTCACCACCTCTTAGCTAAAACAGTTTTGTGGGAATAAATTAAAATATCTGCAGTTTCAAAGACAAAAAGATGGTGGCTGAATAAGGAATCAGACAAGTATTCTTACTTGTTACTTACTTACTTACTATTCTTAGTACCCATTTTCACTTACTGAAGGAAAATTTTTTAAAATATTTTATTTATTTGACAGACAGAGATCACAAGTAGGTGGGGGGTGGGGGTAGCAGGCTCCCCACCCAGCAGAGAGCCCAATGTGGGGCTGGATCCCAGGACCCTGGGATCATGACCGGAGCAGAAGGCAGAGGCTTTAACCCACTTAGCCACCTAGGTGCCCCTGAAGGAAATCTTAAGAGGATTTTTGCTTATACAAAAAAAGGTGAAAAGCCAAACTACTGCACAGTGTTTGTCTCAATGCAAGCCACTATAGAGGTAGCATGCACCCTAAGTAGCAAAAGTAGCACAGCCAAGCTCCTTCCCTGGGAGCTAAACTCAGCATCTCACTGCCACAGTTTTGAATTATCTGCAAGTACCTGTACAGTATTTTGATTTATTTTTTGCAACTGTTAGCAAGACGTCCTAAGGTAGCAAAACAGCCTAAAAGAGGTTATTTTTTTGGTCTGGAAATACTAAAAATTTTCCCGTATAAATTAATGGTAATTACTACTACACTTTATGCCATCTTAGTTTATGAAAGATTTCATAGGTTTCAAAGGTTTCTACTTTCCATTAGTGGGGTGTGAGGCGAGGGGTGGGTGGAGACATACCTATTACTAAACTAAACAGAAAATGAGAGCAAAATCTTTAAATAAGTTTCTGTTACAGTAACATGTTCATTTGAGGTCAGTTACTGACTTTGCAAAATCAAAGAGTACACTTACAAATAGGGCGGTTCTCTATATATACATTTCAACAAAATTTAAATGAAAGAACTCATTTTTGCACCTCCACATCCTTACTGCTTTCCTTTAGCATGCTATTTGGTTCCAGACTTTGTATTTTGCGAACCACATAAACACTGCTGTGCCACCAT
Source organism: Mustela erminea (assembly GCF_009829155.1). NCBI lineage: Eukaryota > Metazoa > Chordata > Mammalia > Carnivora > Mustelidae > Mustela > Mustela erminea. The sequence goes on along the minus strand of NC_045617.1, from coordinate 102,975,408 downwards.
GTGTATTAAAGATGGGAAAATTAGATTAATGAGCATGAACTAAGAAATTCAAAGAGTAAATCAAAAAGTGACGCCATTAATGCCGTTTTTGTATCTGAAGAAATCTTATGCAGAGAACAATGTTATTGTTACTGAATAAGCATTACCTGAAGGAGACAAGTATGAGATGAGTTTACAGAAAGAAGTAGAAGGTTCTGTCTCTGAATTTATTTTGAAACAGAATTAAGGTTTCATTAATTATCATTTAAGTGTTATCACTAAATTTGTAGAAGAAATGTTATTAATAGGTTTCTTCTAGTATTGTAACTGCACTTATTACATATAATTTACATCTTCATTTCCACTATCAGAACTTTGAACCTTTATTTGCCAACCCCTACGGAAAAATAGAAGATGTTGGATCGAGATGAATACACAAGACATTGACTGTATATTTTTTATTCTTCATGCAAAGATATATAGATCCTCTACATATAAAATTTAAATTGAAAGATATTTTTTTAAAAATTAAGAATATTTTAAACTTTAGCTTAGTACCTTACTAAGCTTGTTAATCACAAGTTATAATTTTTCATTCCAACGGTACCAAAAAAAGTGTTTTCAAATATTATTAATTCCATCTGTAATTCTCAAGCAAGGCCCATAATTTAGAAAGTATATACTTCCTTTATTTGCACAAAATATAAAGATACATATTCTCCAAATATACCAAAATTCAAAAACGTGAAAGATATGTCCTAAGGAGCATGGAATGCCATTACCAACATACTTTAGTCCACAGTAAAGAAGGATACAATCCGATTCACCCGCATCCCGGAAATCCTTGTAAGTTTAAAATGAGGACAGAGAACACCTGAAGCTAATATAACAGTGAATGCTAACTATACGGGAATTGAAATACAAGGACAAAGCACAGTACATACTGGCAATGGTGAGGAAAGCCACCCAACCCAATCTTGTAAAAGACTCCTATAGAAATCCATTAAACTGCAATAGGACAATGGATCATCACAATGGCCCTAAAGCTCGGGTATGTAGAGGATACCATTTAATAACCACCTTTACAAACTGCCCCAAATCAATAAACACAAATACACATCCAATACTCTATTAAAGAAAAATTATACAACTTTGACAGCAGACCTCAACTAATCACGGGTTTGTAGGAAGTTTCTGGCTAGCTACCACTTTAAACAGAACTTTTAGAAAACATTACACTTTTGGGTGAAAACCATCCCCCAATACATCATGACCCAGTTCCCCTAAACCTACAAAGCATGGCTCACAGAGTCATATGTCCTTTTCTTTGTTCCAAAGTGAAGATTCCTGGGTCCCACCCTCAAATTCTGATTCAGCAGGTGTGGTGTGAGGCCCAGAAATCTGCACACTTACACTTCCTAATGCTCAAAGACCACTGTCCCAAAGGGAAGACAGTCTGAAAACCACACGTGTTCCTGGTGATGCAGGGTCTTCCTTATGAACGTCAACTCCTGCATTATGCTGTAACGTGGTGATCTCAGAGGTTGGACAAAGCTTCAAGCTACCTGCCTTCGCATCACCAAGCTCCGGAAAGCTCACACTTTGAGTGCTTGCAACCCTTCTTGCTTTCTCCCGTCCCTTCCCTCTAACCTGCACGTCGTGTTTCAAAGGACGTTCCTGCCCCGCTTGTTCCAAGCACACTCTTAAGACAGCACGACTTTGCCCACAGGAAGTATAAAGTGGCGCTAATGAAGGCATAAGAAGCCTGATTCCATGTGCAACATGTCCTTTCGGGCACAGTCTTTGTGGTGGCCCCCGCAGGTGCTCGGAGACCCCTCTCGGTCAATTTCCTCATCCTGTGCCATACTCCCCAGGGCCCAGTACCTGCGAGACATCCACGCCCAGCTGCTGAACGACGGACGGACAGGCGAGGTACCATCATCACAGAACCGCGTACCGCGCATAGGTTGGGATTCTGGGAAACACCCGAATTTCGTTGCTACTTACACTGACAAACTGAATGTCATCCTCATTTTCATCCGTTGTTGCCTCAGATGCCTCAGGCCCAGCTGGAGGGACAGACTCTATCATCTATAAAAATAAGCCAGAACATGCTTATCGACATACGGCCACGTACGTGGAGGAAGAGATTCTTCCCAAAAAGAACGAAGAAGGAAGAGCTCCGTAACAGACAGCAAGCTCTCGAGGAAACCGAACTGAGCACAACTGCACGCAAACCCCACCAAGAACAGGACTCGATGGATGGAGTCGGGCTCTGCCCCTGCAGACGTGGAGCCATCCACAGGGAGGGACGCCGAAAACGACTTACCAGCCCCTGCGAATTCCCCAAATCTCCTCGAGGAGGAGGGAGGCACGCACACCGCCCAGGAGCGAGCCTGTCTCAAAATGTCGCTCTCGCGGCCCGAGCAGCGGCCACAGGGACCTCCGTGGCCGGCGCACAGGGCCGGGGGCGGCCGGGCGGCCATTGTTACTGCTGGTTCCCCGCTCAGACCCGCACCAGGCCCGAACGCGGAGCTCGGCCCGAGACGCGGACACTGTCGGCCCGCCGCGGCGGCCACCGCCGCGCACCAGGCCTCGCTCTCAGCAAAACACAAAGCCCTTCCCGGCTCGCCTGAGAATGCCGCGGCCCAACGCTCGCCCACTCACCTCCGACCCCGGGTCTCCCATTTCTCCGACGGCCTAACTGACAGCACCACCGCTCCTGCGGTCCCCGCCGCCGCCGCCGCCGCCGTCGCTGCCGTCCCCGCCGCCGCTGCCGCCGCCGCCACGACTTCCCTTCCCGCCCAGCACCGCTTCGCGCCGCCGTGACCCGCCCCTGCGTGAGCGCCGACGCCGCCGACGCCCCCGACGCCGCGGGCGGAGAGAGGTGCGAAACCGCTTCAAAAGGAGGAGCGACCGGCTCTGGGCCGCTATCCCCCGGAGCCTCTGTCTCGCAGTCCCGGCCTGCCTTCTCCGGGCCGCGCGGGAAACCGGGAGTTGTAGTTCTGGTTGTTCCTGCGACTGTCCGATTTCAGTGGAAAAGCAAGGAAAAGGACTCCAAGGTATGGCGCATGCGTCTTATGGGGCTGACGTCAGCTGCAGCTTTGCAAAGCGTGGGCAGCCAGGGTTCTGTTTTATAGTGAAGGGCAGGAACGAGGTTGTTTGGAGGGTTTGGAATTGGATATTGTGTGGGTGTGGAAGCGGAGCTCAGCGGTATGTTTTGGCCGTAAATGCGGATGATGGGGACCAAATTCTCATCGTCTTCCTTTTTTTGTTTTTTGTTTGTTTGTTTGTTTGTTTTGTAGCGGGCCTGGAATGCGGAGGCTTAGTTGAATTTTGTGATAAGGAAAGAAATAGAAGGTTTCCTTATGCTACCCACCTGGCTTCATTATCTGAGATAGTATGTATGAATACACCTGAGAAGAAAAGTTGAAGACCAGACCGCCAGTCACCAGGTTGTCCTTAAAGAAAACTGGAGAAGCAAGTGAGAGTCTAGGACCCAAGACCACACGGGGCCAAGGCCTGACTATCACTAAGCCCTACACTAGTGAAAATAACGTGCTGTTTAAGGATAGTCTCAGATACTACTTTACTAAAATAGCTTACCTTTTTCAATGTTCACAGCCAAAAAGCACTCTATAAAAATAGTTCACTCATGTTCATCTGTGTGGTTTTCTCACTCTATTGTCTTACCAAAAAGATCCGGCTTCCCCCCCCCCCAACACCAACAATTTTGAAAAGGACCTTTTAAGCTGGAAAATTCTTTTAAATCTTATGAGCTTGTTTTTGCCTGTTTATATGCAAATCTACCATTTGAGTTTTCATGTCTATAGTAAATTTCCTTAATACTTGGTATTTCCTGCATTTCCAGCAAGTTCTTTATGATTTCACTTGCTTTTCCACCTAAGTTTGAGAATTCTAGGAGCAAACTGAGAATGGGAGACCAGTTACAGGTAGGAGTTAATTGGTAAAACTCTTGGAAAACAAACTTTATGTGGCTGGAGCTTCCAAATACTCATACTCTTCAATTCAGTTGTCATTGCAAGCTTTTTAAGGACACACATTAATCTGTAGGAAAATTTTTATGCTAATTATTATTTATCACAGATTTTTCTGTAGTAGAAAAATTGGAAAACATTTGAATGTCTAGTGATTGGGAAATGAAATGGTTAAGATATGGTATGTACTCTATACTCTTGAGTGTTTTTATTTCCATAGAAAATGTTTAGCTAAAATTTCTAAAATCCTGTTTTTCAAAAATGCAAGATAATATGATCAGAACGATGTCAAACCACCAAGCCATGCTGAAATAGAAAAACTACCTATAAGTTAGTAGTAATTTTCTTTGCATAGGTGAACCTACTAATTTTCGTTGGGTAGGTTCATAAGAAAATCCTGTGAAACCCACTAACAGAGTATTAGAGACATGTCTGTAGTTACCACAAAACCAGGTTTATTTACCTCCGTGTAGCAAAGGAGAAAAACCATACAGCTTAGGAGTCTCTCAGTTTGAGGAAATTAAGAAGAGATTGGGATGGGTGATATTAAGGCCAATGAATAAAGTAGGAAACTGGTTAGATTATTAAGAAGTAGACTTGTTTGCTGATTGGTTCAGGGTTCAAAATGGAGACTTTTTAAGTACATGGAAATTTTTTGTGTGAAGAGATTTTTTTTTTAGGGCCATGGATCCATTATTTTGCTTTATAAGTTAAGACTGTGAAGAAAGCCCCTCACTGGACTTGATATCTCCTCTAATTTAGTTCTTAGACTGTGTGCTAAGTAACATCATAATAGATTTCTAGATATATGTCAGTGATACTATGTTGATACTACTCTTTCAACTCACCATGTAACAGAGAAGTATAGGCTTGGACTTTAGTTTTGTTTTCATTAGTATTCTATTGACTTGCTTTTTTTTGTTCAATGTTTATTTATAGAACCATCTGTCTGAACATTGGCTGCACAGCATCAGTATTTAAGATTCTGGAGACCTGGTTCATTACTAAGAGAATGCCACCAAAAGGCAATTTAATGATCAGAAGGGCTCAAACCATCAATGAGAATTATTATCTAATATTGTCATAAATCTTAAAAAAGGGGAAAATAGCACGAACCTGTAATTTACTTAAGGAGAATTCAACTTCGGCAAAAGAATTCATATACACACAGCACCAAATCTTAGTATGCTTTAGCAAAAGTACAAATACATTCAATGCAATTCTATTATTAAGAACCATATTTGGTTTAGATTAAATGCTCTGGTTTTAAGACCTGGCAACTGGAATAGCCTCTTCAACAATTTCTAATAAAGAAATTGATTTATAGGCATTTATTCCAAAATAATATTCTTCAGGGAAGAAGATGGTTCTTAGGATAATATGGAACCAGTTGACATAATCATTTTCTGGGAGTTATGGGAGAAGAACAAAAAGCATTTTGTTCTGAAAAAGTATAAAAGATTAACCCATAGGTCTTTAAGTGCATTTTCATTGCACATAAGGAAAAGAAGCCTGTTGGAGGGGACAGATGAGGGTGGTTAACTTCTGCGGTTAGATCAGAAGTGCAAGCCTCTTTTCTTATTAGAGCATGCTGCACTAATTACTCTAGAATATCAACATTTTCTCCTTCAACCAATGATACATTTGCCTGTATGAGTAAATTGGAGTGTAGTTTTTAGTGCCATTATTACAAATTGAGTAATTTTCAAAAGTTCCTTTGCCCTTTCTAGAAAAACTTTGAGATTTATCATTTACTGTATTTGCATTGTAGTAACATTATTTGTCCATGAAAAGCCACTGAACAAAACTTTTGAGGTTCAGCTTATAGTTAGTCACAAGAGGTTATTTATTTATATTAACATATAATGTATTATTTGCCCCAGGGGTACAGGTCTGTGAATTGTCAGACTTACACATTTCACAGCATTTACCATATCACATACCCTCTCCAATGTCCATAATCGAACCACTCTCTCCATACTCCACCTCCCTCCAGCAACCTTCAGTTTGTTTTCTGAGACTAAGAGTCTCTTATGGTTTGTCTCTCTCCCGATCCCATCTTATTTCACTTTTTCCTTCTCTACCCCTCAAACCCCACACCATGCCTCTCGAATTCCTCATATCAGGGAGATCATATGATAATTGTCTTTCTCTGATTGACTCATTTTGCTCAGTATTATACCCTCTAGTTCCATCCACATCATTGCAAATGGCAAAATTTCATTTCTTTTGATGGCTGCATAGTATTCCGTTGTATATATGTATACCACATCTTCTTTACCCATTCATCTGTTGATGGGCATCTAGGATCTCTCCATAGTTTGGCTTTTGTGGACACTAATGCTATGAACATTCAGGTGCACGTGCCCCTTCGGATCACTACATCTGTATCCTTAGGGTAAATACCCAGTAGTGTGATTGCTGGGTCATAGGGTAGCTCTATTTTCAACTTTTTGAGGAACCTCCATGCTGTTTTCCGGAGTGGCTGCATCAGCCTACATTCACACCAGCAGTGTAGGTGGGTTCCCCTTCTCTGCATCCTCGCCAACATCTGTCATTTCTTGACTTGTTAATTTTAGCCATTCTGACTGGTGTGAGGTGGTATCTCACTATGGTTTTGATTTGTATTAACCTGATGCTGAATGATGTGGAGCACTTTTTCATGTGTCTGTTGCCCACCTGGATGTCTTCTTTGCAGAAATGTCTGTTCTTGTCCTCTGCCATTTCTTGATTGGATTATTTGTTCTATGGATGTTGAGTTTGATAAGTTCTTTATAGATTTTTGGACACTAGCTCTTTATCTGATATGTCATTTGTGAATATCTTCTCCATTCTGTCAGTTGTCTTTTGGTTTTGTTGACTGTTTCCTTTGCTGTGCAAAAGCTTTTGAACTTGATGAAGTCCCAAAAGTTCATTTTTGCCCTTGCATTCTTGCCTTTGATGATGTTTCTAGGAAGAAGTTCCTGTGGCTGAGGTCGAAGAGGTTGCTGTCTATGTTCTCCTCAAGGATTTGGATGGATTCCTATCTCACATTGAGGTCTTTCATCCATTTTGAGTCTATTTTTGTGTGTGGTATAAGGAAATGGTCCAGTTTCCTTGTTCTGCATATGGTGGTCCAATTTCCCCAACACCATTTGTTGAAGAGACTGTCTTTTTTCCATTGGACATTCCTTCCTCCTTAGTCGACCTTAAAGTTGAGGGTCTGTTTCTGGGCTCTCTATTCTGTTCCATTGATCTATGTGTCTGTTTTTGTGCCAGTACCATACTGTCTTAATGATTACAGCTTTGTTATAGAGCTTGAAGTCTGGAATTGTGATGCCACGAACTTTGGCTTTTTTTTTCAATATTCCTTGGGCTATTCAGGGCCTTTTCTGGTTCCGTATAAATTTTAGGGTTATTTATTCCATTTCATTGAAAAAATTGATAGTATTTTGATAGGGATTGCATTAAATGTGTAGATTGCTTTAGGTAGCATAGACATTTTCACTATATTTGTTCTTCCAGTCCATGAGCATGGAACGTTTTTCCATTTCTTTGTGTTTTCCTCAATTTCTTTCATGAGTAAAGTTTTCTGAGTACAGATCCTTTGCCTCTTTGGTTAGATTTATTCCTAGGTATCTTATGGTTTTGGGTGTAATTGTAAATGGGAGCAACTCCTTAATTTCTCTTTCTTCTGTCTTGTTGGTGTAAAGAAATGCAATTGATTTCTGTGCATTGATTTTATATCCTGACACTTTACTGAATTCCTGTATGAGATCTAGCAATTTTGGAGTGAAGTCTTTTGGGTTTTCCACATAGAGTTTCATATCATCTGTGAAGAGTGAGAGTTTGACTTCTTTGCTGATTTGGATGGATTTTATGTTTTTTTGTTGTTGTCTGATTGGTGAGGCTAGGACTTCTAGTACTATGTTAAATAGCAGTGGTGATAGTGGACATCTGTGCTGTGTTCCTGACCTTAGATGTAAAGCTCTCAGTTTTTCCCCATTGAGAATGGTATTTTCTGTGGGTTTTTCATAGATGGCTTTGATGATATTGAGGTATGTACTCTCTATCGCTCCATTCTGAAGAGTTATGATCAAGAAAGGATGCTGTACTTTGTCAAATGCTTTTTCAGCGTCTATTGAGAGTATCATATGGTTCTTGTTCTTTCTTTTATTAATGTATTGTATCACATGGATTGATTTGCAGATGTTGAACCAGCATTGCAGCCCAGGAGTAAATCCCACTAGGTCGTGGTGAATAATCACTTTAATGTACCGTTGGATCCTACTCGCTAGTATTTTGGTGAGAATTTTCACATCTGTGTTCATTAAGGATATTGGTTTGTAATTTTCCTTTTTTTTTTTTTTTAAGATTTTATTTATTCACTTGACATACAGAGATCACAAGTAGGCAAAGAGGCAGGCAGAGAGAGAGAGGAGGAAGGAGGCTCCTTGCTGAGCAGAGAGCCCAATGTGGGGCTTGATCCCAGGGCCCTGAGATCATGACCTGAGCCGAAGACAGAGGCTTAACCCACTGAGCCACAGGTGCCCTGTAATTCTCCTTTTTGATAGGATCTTTGTCTGGTTTTGGGATCAAGGTAATGCTGGCCTCATAAAATGAGTTTGGATGTTTTCCTTCCATTTCTATTTTTGGAACAGTTTCAGTGGAATAGGTATTAATTCTTCTTTAAATGTTTGGTAGAATTCCCCTGGGAAACTGTCTGGCCCTGGGCTCTTGTTTGTTGGGAGAGTTTTGATGACTGCTTCAGTCTCCTTACTGGTTATGGGTCTGTTCAGGTTTTCTGTTTCTTCCTGGTTCAGTTTTGGTAATTTATATGTCTCTAGAAATGCATCCATTTCTTCCAGATTGTCAAATTTGCTGGCGTATAGTTGCTCATAATATGTTCTTATAATTGTTTGTACTTCTTTGGTGTTGGTTGTGATTGCTCCAGTTTCATTCATGATTTTATTTATTTGGGTCCTTTCTCTTTTCTTTTTGGTAAGTCTGGCAAGGGGTTTATCAATCTTATTAATTCTCTCAAAGAACCAGCTCCTAGTTTCGTTGATTTATTCTGCTGTTCTTTTGGTTTCTATTTCATTAATTTCTGCTCTGATCTTCATTATTACTCTTCTCCTGCTGGGTTTAGGTATTCTTTGCTGTTCTTTTTCCAGCTCCTTTAGATGTAGGGTTAGGTAATGTACTTGAGACCTTTCTTGTTTCTTGAGAAAGGCTTGTATTGCTATATACTTTCCTCCCAGGAACACCTTTGCTGTGTCCCACAGTTTTTGAACAGTTATGTTTTCATTTCCATTTGTTTCCATGAACTTTTTTCATTCTTCTCTAATTTCCTGGTTGACCCATTCATTCATTCTCTAGTAGGATGCTCTTTAGCCTCCATGTATTTGAGTTCTTTCCAACTTTCCTCTTGTGATGGAGTTCTGGCTTCAGAGCATTGTGGTCTGAAAATATGCATGGAATGATCCCAATCTTCTGGTACCAGTTGAGACCTGATTTATGACCCAAGATGTGATCTATTCTGGGGAAAGTTCCATGTGCACTATAGAAGAATATGTATTCTGTTGCTTTCGGATGTAATGTTCAGAATACAGAGGCTCTTAACGTCCCCTACTATTATTGTATTATAGTCAATGTGTTTCTTTGATTTTGTTATTAATTGGTTTATATAATTGGCTGCTCCTATGTTAGGGGCATAGATATTTAAAATTGTTAGCTCTTCTTATTGGACAGATCCTTCAAGTAAGATTGAGTGTCCTTCCTCATCTCTTAGTTTAGTCTTTGGCTTAAAATCTACTCAGTCTGATATAAGGATTGCCACCCCAGCTTTCTTTTGATGTTAATTAGCATGGTAAATTGTTTTCCAACACCTCACTTTAAATCTGGAGGTGTCTTTGGGTCTAAAATGAGTTTCTTGTAGACAGCATGTCAATGGGTCTTTTTTTTTTTTTTTTTTTTTTTTTGAATAGCTTCTTTATAATGGGTCTTTTTTTTAAATCCATTTTGATACCCTGTGTCTTTTGATTGGGGCATTTAGCCCATTTATATTCAGGGTAACTATTGAAAAGATAGGAATTTAGTGCCATTGTATTGCCTTTAAGGTGACTGTTACTCTTTATTGTCTTTGGTCCTTTATGGTCTACTATTTTTAGGCTTTGCTAAGAGGACCGATTCTCTTTCAATATTTCCTGTAGGTTTGGTTTGGTGATTGCAAATTCTTTTAATTTTTGTTTGTCCTGGAAACTTTATATCTTTCCTTCTATTTTCAATGACAGCCTACCTGGATATAGTATTCTTGGCTGCATACTTTTCTCGTTTAGTGCTCTGAATATATCATGGCAGTCCTTTCTGGCCTGCCAGGTCTGTGGATAAGTCTTCTGCAAATCTAATATTTCTACCATTGTATGTTATATACCTGTTGTCTTGAGCTGCTTTCAGGATTTTCTCTTTGTCACTAAGACTTGTAAGTTTTACTATTAGATGATAGGGTGTGGACCTCTTTTTATTGATTTTATTGGGGGAGTGTCTCCTGGATTTTTATGCTTGTTTCTTTTGCCAAATTAGGGAAATCCTCTACTATAATTTGCTCCAATATACCTTCTGCCCCCACCTTCTTCTTCTGGAATCCCAATTATTCTAATATTATTTCATCTTATGGTATCACTTATCTCTCAAATTCTCACCTTGTGGTCCAGTAGTTGTCTCTTTTTTGCTCAGGTTCTTTATTCCAGAGGTTGTGTGTGTGTGTGTGTGTGTGTGTTTAACATTAAAAAAAAAAAAAAGATTTATTTATTTATTTGACAGAGATCACAAGTAGGCAGAGAGATAGGCAGAGAGAGAGGAAGGGAAGCAGGCTCCCTGCTGAGCTGAGAGCCCAATGTGGGGCTTGATCCTAGGACCCTGGGATCATGACCTGAGCCAAACGCAGAGTCTTTAACCCACTGAGCCACACAGGCGCCCTTTTTTGTTTTTTAAAGAGTATTTATTTAGGGGCACCTGGGTGGCACAGTGGAAGCATCTGCCTTCAGCTCAGGTCATGATCCCAGGGTCCTGGGATCCAGCCCCATGTCTGCCACCCCCCTTCAGTGGAGAGTCTGCCTCTCTCTTTCCTCCCCCTCCTTCTCTTCCCTTCCCTCTCCTCGTCCTCCCTCTCCTTCCCACTTGGCTCTCTGTCTCTCTCAAATAAATAAATAAAATCTTAAAAATAAAGAAAGGTTATTAGAGAGAGAGAGAGCAGAAGGAACGAGAGAGAACATGGGGTAGAGGGGCAGAGGGAGAGAATGAAGCAAGCTCCCTGCTCAGCAGGTAGCCCCATTCAGGGCTGGAGCCCAGGACCCTGGGATCATGACCTGAGGCCAAAGGCAGACACTTCAGCCACAGGTCAAGTGTCTTAATGGGTTAAGACACTTAACTGAGCCACCCACACATCCCAAGTTTTAAAAACACCACAGACAACCAAAAGTATTAAAACTGCTTTATATTCACTAAAGGAATTGGTCTTGTTGCAATAGTATATATACAGATGTAACTGTAACAATCTTGCTGGCCAGTCATAAGTATTAAGACCTCACTAACTTCCTCTATGATAACGTACATGTTAGAAGAGTTGTCAAAGTCTATTTACTGAAGAGCAACTGTGAAAGAATTTAAGGCATTATTAATATCTGTTTTTTCATACAAGCTAAAGGAGGATGAGAAATCCTAAGCAGAATCACACTGTATGATTTCACACTTAAAGAAAAATAGCACAAAAACATTTGTTTTATCGTATTCTCTATACTAACTCAGAGACACATGGATAAATATATATTTTTCTAAATCATCAGAGAGTAGGTTGCATGTATCATGCCTCTTTATACCTTAATGTTTTCAGTGTGTATTTCCTAAAAAATATGATTTTGACATAACCATAGTACTTGTTTTAGTCTACTTGGGCTGCTATAACAATTTACTGTAGAATGGGCTGCTTAATCAACAAACCTTTATTACTCTCAGTCAGAAGTGCAAGATCAAGATGTTAGCAGAATTGGTTCTCAGTGAGGGCACTCTTCCTGGTTTGCAGTCTTCTTATATCTTCTCATGATGGAGAACAGAAAGAAAAGGCCCTCTTGTGTCTTTCTTTTCTTTTTTTAAAGATTTTATTTATTTGATAGAGAGATCAAAAGTAGGCAGAGAGGCAGGTAGAGAGAGGGGGGAAGCAGGCTCCCTGCTGAGCAGAGAGCCCGATGTGGGGCTTGATCTCAGGACCCTGAGATCATTACCTAAGGCGAAGGCAGAGGCTTAACCCACTGAGCTACCCAGGTGCCCCTTGTGTCTTTCTTTCTTTCTTTTTTTAAGATTTTATTTATTTATTTGTCAGAGAGAGCGAGAGAGTGAGCACAGACAGACAGAGTGGCAGGCAGAGTCAGAGGGAGAAGCAGGCTCCCTGCCGAGCAAAGAGCCCAATGTGGGACTCGATCCCAGGACGCTGGGATCATGACCTGAACCGAAGGCAGCTGCTTAACCAACTGAGCCATCCAGGCGTCCCCTCTTGTATCTTTCTTATAAGGAACACAAATCCCATCCTGAGGGCTCTACCCTCATGACCTATTACCTCCAAATACCATTTCCAAATACCATCCCATTGGGAAACAGGGTTTCAACATATGAATTTTGGGGACATAAAAACATGCAGTCCAAAGAATTAGTATTATTAAAATCTGGAGACTTATATGATCCTCTTCCCCCCAATATATAGTCCTTATCACATTTTATCAGTTGTCTAGTCCAGGATCACATAATGCATTGAGTTATCATAGTTCCAATTTTCTTAATTTGGAGTTTTTCAGCCTTTGTTGTTCATGATATTGGTGTTTTTGGAGTATAAAGACCAATTATTTTATAAAATATTCTTCAATTTTGGCTTGTCAAAGGTTTCCTCACAGTTAGATTCAAGTTTCGCATTACCAGACAAAACACTGAAAGTGATGTTGAAGTAGATTGCATCTAGAAGTACATGATGGTTTTTTTTTTTTTTTTTTTTGGAAGCATATGATAGTTAACTGCTCCTCATTAAGGATCGTAATTTTAATGATCTGCTCTCGGTGTTATCCAGTATCACCACTATGTAGTTTTCCCACTTACAATTAATAAGTAATCTGTAAGGGTATACTTTCAGACCACGGAAACATGCTCTTTACGAAACTTAGTCCTTTAGAGAGTATAATATGATGATACCAATTTTTACTATGGTCACAAAATGTAATATTGCAACTCTACTGGGTCTCAACTTTTTTCAACTGGCATTTTTCCGGGTCTCACCTCCTCTCTTTTTAAAAATTTTAATTACAAGCTCATTCCCTTTTTAAAAAAAAAAACATTCAAAAAACAAACAAACAAAAATACCATTCAAGGGCACCTGGTTGGCTCAGTGGGTTAAAGCCTCTGCCTTTAACTGCTTTTCTTGTGGGTCTACTTTTTCTACCATGAGAGCTACAATATTTGCTTCAGATGTAGTTTAGCCATGCTATATATTTATGTCGTGATTAGTTTTTCTTTTTTTAAAGATTTTATTCATTTATCTGACAGAGAGAGAGCAAGCATAGGCAGGTAGGGCGGCAGGCAGAAGGAAAGGCAGAAGCAGGGCCCCTGCTGAGCAGAAAGCCTGCTATGGGACTGGATCCCAGAGCCCTGGGATCAAGACCTAAGCCAAAGGCAGATGCTTGACTAACTGAGCCACCCAGGTGCTCTTAGTTTATTTTCTTTTGAGAGAAGTTTACATTCACATGCACTCATAAAAAATAATTCATAGTATTTCTGACATGATAGTGTGAGGAGCTATGCTGACCTGTTCCCAAGTGAAACTGGTGAACATTATATCTCAAAAACTGTTTAAAGCCTATGGAAGCGGTTCTAAGGAAAAATAGCAAATGAAGAAACATCTATTAAAGAACATCTATGAAAATTCTGTAACAAAGGAAGAGTCTGTGGTATTCCAACCAAGATCACTCCCTACCACTCCCCTCCCACCTCTGTGAGACAGAGACTCCATCCCAGACTGGTGCAGCCAAGAACAAAGGGTTTTCCCTCTACTCTCTAACCCCTAGCTCTCAGAGAGAGCTCTTTTCCTGGAAGGAGCAGGATATCAACATTTGTCTTCTTGTCCCCAGCTTACCTGTTGCTGAGGCTAAATCTCAGGTGAGTGCAGTTGAGAGGTAGCAATGCTCCTTTTCCATGCAAGTGACACTAATGGATCAGAAGTTCTACCTTGAACACAGCACACTGAGAAGACTGAGCCCTTTATTACCCTTGACTCACCTGGTAAGACAATGATTTATTCCAGGAGGGGGAAGACCAGAGAACCTCAGGCTGATGCCTCCACACCTCCACCAACTGTTCAGCTCCTGGAATGGAATGTCACTAAAAGAGAAGTTTGCCATTGTCCAGAGCCCTAGTTTAGAAACTTTGGCTTGGAGAAAAAGCAGGCTGTGAAACAGATAGCTCCTACTGTACTCACAAAAGAGCTGACTTTATTTGCAACAGTGGTGGAGAAGTTCAACCCTGTAGATACTTTCAAGAACAGTGGAAATTGTGGTGAAAAGCAATTGGGAGGACATTCAAGATAAAGGATAAACTGCAGGTTGCCTAGTTTTCATCAGAACCATGGAATAAGATACCTAAGAGAACAAAATAAATATCAAACAGTGATCACAAAGACTGTTCCTTCAAAGGAGACAGAATTGGATTGGATTACTCTGTAGAGCAACTGATCTTCCAGCAATTTACCAACTAGCAGGACTTAATGCATTTTATCTGTTGGGTATGATCAGGGAAAGAGTGAGAGAGCCCAACAAAACCAGTGTCATCCCATGGTGACTGTGGATGTTGCACCTCCTTGAGAAGCAACATAGAGGCTTTACCCTGGGTGGGGGACCTAGACTTCACTGGAATAATCCAGCCAGTCACTAAACAAATGAGCAAATAAAAATAATGAGTCCTAGAAGAGGGGGACACCAGTACACAATGTATTATCTAAAATGTCTAGTTTCCTACAAAAAATTAAAAGGCAAGCAAAGAAACAAATCTAATCCATACACTTAAAAAAAAAAAAAAAAAAGCAGGCAACAGAAATTTCCTATGAGAACAGAATTGTAAGACTTCAGATTAGCCATTATACAGACATTCACAGAACGAAAGGAAAACAGGATTAAAAAGCAAAAGAAGATACAGAATACCAATAATGAGATAGAAATTATAAGAAAAGGGCTGCCTGGGTGGCTCAATCAGTTGGGCCTGGGATCAAGTCCTGCATTGGACTCCTTGCTTGGTGGGGAGCCTGCTTCCCCCCGCCCCCACCTGCCTCTCTGCCTACTTGTGATCTCTCTGTCAAATAAATAAAATCTTTTAAAAAAAAGAAATTATAAGAAAAAAAAAAAACAATGGAAATTCTGGAGTTAGAAAGTATAATAACCGAAATTTTAAAAACTCATTTGATAAATTAGACTTCTTCAAAATTAAAAACCTTTGTGCTTCAAAGGACACCATCAAGAAAATAAAAAGACAACCCAATGAATGAGAGAAAATATTTGTAAATCATTTATGTGATGAGACTTGTATCCACTGAGGGGGGCCACCGTTCTCTCTGGGTCCCCAGCCTCCAGGGCACCAATGAGTGAGGGGGGCAGCACATCAGAACGACTGGAATTTTCCATCCCATTTGGCTGAGCTGCAACCTCTGATACGATATCACGCTTCCAAAAGCGGGATCCATTAGAATGGAAAGAGAACAGATCTGTAGAAATGTTTACCTTTCAACGGCCCATGAATTCCAGACACTGGATAGAAAGACCACTCCCCAGAATGAGAGCCGGGAAGAGGAGACCCGATGGTGATTGGTCAACAGTCCAAGGAACACGGCTCCCTCCCCAAGGTCACCTTGCCTACATATTCCTCCACCAGGTTTCTCAGCTCAATAGCCCAATGAAAGCCCTGGTCTGTTTTGTTCCTCCACTATATGGTTTCTGTAATGAAAAGTGTTAATCCATGTTAATCTTTGTGAAAACTACTGCGTGCAACAGTATTTTCTCGTATACCATTTTTTCCTATGTGAATTGTCCTTCTTTTCTTTTTTATTTATAAATGTCTACTTTTCAAAGTGTTGTAGACCTATATGTAACCTATTCCTTAGTCTCATATTATAGGTATGTTATAAGAATGGATATGTTACTTGGCTTTAGAATGTTTTACAAAAAACATAATTCTTAACTGATCAAGTCCTTGTTACCAAAATGCTTATGTTTTTCATCATGATGTCATAGGCTTCTAAATTAATAATCATTTTCGTTGTTGAAAAATGGAGTGAATTTTTATTAGTATTGGAAACCAATAGCATTGTAAATTTATGAGATGATTAACAGAAAAAAATTATAGAAAAATATAGTTATTTTATTTGTAATATTACTAACTGTAGGGTGAGTAGGGAGGTCCTATTGTAGTGAACTATGTTATAGCTTGTTACTCACAGTTTCTTTTTGATCATTTTTTCAGTCTCTGATGTGAAACGAGTTATTAATTAAAATATGTAAACTTACATATGCATAATGTATATGTGTAGAAATGTAATCACACTTTGTCTTGGAATTACATTAAACTGTTTGGAATCACTGTTAAAAAAAAAGAGAGAGAGAGAGAGAGACTTGTATCCATAATATAAAGATATGCAATGACCAGTAAGCACATGAAAATATGCTCAACATCACTAGTAATCAGGAAAGTGCAAATCAAAACCGTGATGAGCTACTACTTCACCAGGAAGGCTAAGATCAAAAGTCAGGTAATAACAAGAGCTACCAAGGATGTGGAGAAACAGTAAAATTCATACACTGCTAGTGGGAATGTAAAATTTTGTAGCTACTTTGTAAAGTAATGTGACAGTTTCTCAAATGATTAAGCATAAATGTTACCTTATAGGCCAGCAGTTCTATTCCTAGATTTATATCCAGGGGAATTGAAAATATGTCCACGCAAAAACTTGTCCAAGAATATTTAAAAGAGCCAAGAGGTGGAAACAACCGAAATATTCAACAGTTGACAATAAAGATTTTATTTATTTGACAGACAGAGATTAAAGCAGGCAGAGAGACAGGCAGAGAGAGGGGAGGGAAGCAGGCTCCCTGCTGAGCAGAGAGCCCCATGTGGGACTCGATTCCAGGACCCTGGGATCATGACCTGAGCGAAAGGCCGAGGCTTTAACCCACTGAGCCACCCAGGCGCCCCTTTCAACAGTTGATAAATGGATAAATAAAATAGAGTATAGTCATAGTGAAATATTATTTACCCATTAAAAAGAATGAAGTACTTATACATATTACATCATGGATGAACCTTCAAAACATTATGCTAAGTGAAAGACCGTCACAAAATACCACATATTACATGACTATTCATATTAAGTGTCCATAACAGGGAAATCTACAGAGAAATAAATTAGTGGTTATTTAGGGCTGGGGAAGGGATATATGGATAAAATTTTACTAGGTCTAAAATTATAGTGATAGCTACACCTATCTCTGAATGTATTAAAAAACCTTATACACTTTAAATAGGTGACTTGTTTTGTATGTAAATTTTATCTCTGTAAAGCTGTTTAAAGCAAAACAAAAGAAAAAACCAAATCAAAAAGAATATAGAGAGATAACTCTGTACCATTTTCCCAGTTTCCCCTGAAGGTAACATTATTCATTATTCAAAACTGTAAGACAGGGGCATCTGACTGACTCAGCTGGTGGAGTGTGCAACTCTTGGTCTTGATGTTGTGAGTTGGGAACCCCACACTGGGTATAGACATTACTTAAAAATAAAAGCTTTAAAAGACAAACCAAAAAACCTGTAGTACAGTATCACAACCAGGATGTTGACGGTGATACAGCCAGGATACAATATATGTCTATTACAAGGATTCCTCCTGTTGCCCCCTTCTAGCCATGCCCTTTTCCCTCCCTACTCCAACTCCTCCTTAACCCCTGGCAACTACTAATCTGTTTTCTACTTCTATAATTTGATCATTTCAATAATGCTATATAAATGGAATCCCACAATATATAACTTTTGGAATTGGCCTTTTTTTTCCCACTCAGAATAATTTTTTGGAGATTCTTCCAGGTCCTTCCATGTAGAACCAATACTCTGTTCCTTTTTATTTCTGAGTAGTATTCCATGGTATGGATGTAACACAGTTTAACCATTCTCATGTTGAAAGACATGTGGGTGGTTTCCAGCTTTTGGCTGTCACAAATAAAGCTGCTATGAACATTTCTGTAAAGGTTTTTAAGTTAACATAAGTTTTCATTTCTCTGAGATAAATGCCCCAAAACTGCAATTATCAGGTCATATGTTTAGCATGTTTACTTTTCTTTTCTCTTTTTTTCAAGAAACTGCCAAAGTGTTTTGAAGAGTTGCTGTAACATTTTACATTCTCACCACAATATAGGACTGATAGGTTTCTGCACATTCTTGCTGGTGTTTGGTATTGTCACTATTTTTTATTTTAACCGTTCTAAGTGTGTAGTGCTGTCACATTATAGTTTTAATTTGTATTTTAGTACTCGTAAATAATATTGCTCATCTTTTCATGTGCTTGCCATCTGTATATTCTGTGTGCCAAAGTGTGTCTTCATGTCTTTAGAATAATCTTGTGTAAGTCTACAAAAGTCTTGCTGGGATTTTGATTAGAATTGCATTAAAGCTATATTTCAGTTTGGTGGGAATTGACAATTTACTATATTGAGTACTCCAGTCCATGAACAGAGCACATTTCTCCATCTATTTAGGTTTTCTAGGATTTCTTTCATTAACATTGAGTAGTTTTTAGCATATACTACCATACTTAAGGTTTTTTTGTTCTGTTTTGGTTTGGTTTTGGGAATGATGATAAATAGTGTTATACTTTTAAACTTGGTGTCTATATGATAATTGCTAATATATAGAAATACAGTCAAGTTTTGTATATTGATCAAGTGTTTGTGATCTTGCTGAACTCACTCCTTTGGTTTTAGCGAGGGTTTGGGATTTTGTTTTTTGATTTTGTTTTTGTTTTTGAGGCTCCTTGAGATTATATAGTCAGTTATCTGCAAATAAAGACAGTTTTGATTTCTTTCCTTACAATCTATATCCCTTTTATTTCCTTTGCTTGCCTACATGTATTGGCTAGAATGTCTAGCACTATGTTGAAGAAGAGTGGTGAAAATGGACATCTTTGTTTTGTTACTGATCTCATGGGAAAAACATTTACTCTTATACCATTAAGTATAATGTTAACAATAGAGCTTTTGTGGCTTTTGACAGCTTTTTTTTTTTTTTTAAGATTTTATTTATTTATTTGACAGGCAGAGATCACAAGTAGGCAGAGATGCAGGCAGAGAGAGATGGGGTGGGAAGTAGGCTCCCCACTGAGCAGAGAGCCCGATGCGGGATCCCAGAACCCTGGGATCATGACCTGAGCTGTAGGCAGAGGCTTTAACCCACTGAGCCACCCAGGCGCCCCGACAGCTTTTTTTTTTTTTAATCACAAGTAAGTACTGAATTTTGTTATGCCTTTTCTGTGTCAATTGATAGTACAATGTAACTTTCCTTCTTTAGCCCCGTGGGGGAGGGATGGAGATGAGCTCACTGCCTTATAGGCTGTTGAGGGTGGAAATCTAGACTAGACCCCCCAGTCAACCTTTGCTGGCATGCACGATGTTTGGATGGAGTTCTTTGGACCTCAGAAACATTTAGATCCTATTTTTGGTTTCCCTATGTTCATCTTTTCTAACAAAGCATTAACCGCTTAGGGACATACTAATAAAAATGCTCTTTGGTGTAATTCATGGAAGCTAAGATTTAAATTTTATAGATTAATTCAAAATTTATCATCAAATGTACCTCTGATATGCCCTCTGAAATGTATAATTTCACTCATAATTAAAGTTCCCTAAAGTGCCCACTGTAGTTCTCAATTATCCTTGGTAAAATTGTGCCACGTGGAAAGACAGGAGCATTAGTTAGGACAGTAATGAGAAAATATATAAGAAGCAAGTGTCCATCCTATTGGAAGGTAGATTAACCCATGAAAACTTAAAGAGATAGTGTTGTTTTTGCACCTTTTGTCTCTGTATACTAACTAATGGCTGTCTGTCATTAAGTCTATGGGCCTGACAACTTACAGTCTTGGTTTTGAACAGGTGAAGATAATCAAGTCAGTTCTAAGGGGCACAAAAACGAACACTGAGTTGAGAGTTTTTGTAGGCGTCTGAAAGATGACCCAAGGCAAAGTTTGTTGAAAGGATGACTTTTTTTTTTTTAAAGATTCTATTTTTGGGGGCGCCTGGGTGGCTCAGTGGGTTAAACCCTCTGCCTTCGGCTCAGGTCATGGTCCCAGGGTCCTGGGACCAAGCCCTGAGTTGGGCTCTCTGCTCAGCAGGGAGCCTGCTTCCCCACCCCCGCCCTGCCTGCCTCTCTGCATCTTGTGATCTCTTGTCATTAAAATAAATAAATAAAATATTAAAAAAAAAAAAAAAAAAAAAAGAGTTGCATGCTCTACCAAGCCAGCCAGGTGCCCCCAAAGGATGACATCCTAACAAGATTTTCTGTTTTTTAGTCTTCAGGGCTAAATCAAATGATAGGTTCATCAGCTCTATGCTTGCCTTCTCCTCAACGACTTTCCTATACAGAAAAATAACATAGAAGGCATCAAACTGAAAGGTAAAAAGTAACAGGAGACAATGATACAATCCAAATCTAACCAAAAGACAAAATAATACAAATTGATCAGAATCTAACATTTTATTCCTAATTTTAGGAGTTAAAAAAAGAAACTTGTGCTGAAAGTCACCATGAAAGTTTAAAGCTCAGATTCAGTTATGAAAGTACCATATTACTATAGGCAAGGTAGTCTTAAGCAGTCTCAGAGTTACCATGTTGAGGATCCTGGACCATGATAATAAAGATCTCAACAGAGTTTTTGTGGGACTTCTAAACTGCCAAAGCCCACCAATAAAAGATAAACAGTGACATGCCTAAGTCACAATAAGCCAAGTATGTTTAGCTTTCTACATCAAGGGAGAGCCCCCTCCCCCAACACACACACCGGGGCAAAACTTAGGGGAATCATAATCTAAGGAATTTAGGAAGGGCTTTGGAATGGGTATTAGTATTTCTGTTGAGGGGTTTTAATATAGGTACTGTAATGTGGGTATTTGACTGCAATAGGTGGGGTCAGAGAAGTGAGGTTATTTACTCATGGTTCAGGGTAAAGCAAGATTTTTCTCTTCTGTGTTATAATTTTTTTTGAAGTTTTTATTTAAATTCCAGTTAGTTAACATACAGTGTAATATTAGTTTAAGGTGTACAATGTAGTGATTCAACACCTTCATGCAGCACCTGGTGCTCATCACAGTCAAAGCACAATTTTTGATTAAAGATTTTTTAAATTTATTTTTTAAAAATAATTTTTATACCCAGCGTGGGGTTTGAACTCATAATCCTGAGACCAGGAGTTGCATGCTCCACTGACTGAGCCAGCCAGGTGCTCCAAAGAAAGATTTTTTTAACTGGAGGGAGATGTTTCTTATGGCTTTGCTTAGACCTTGGAGCTATTACTATGGCTTGAGTTAAGACCTTTGAGGGAGGGGCGCCTGGGTGGCTCAGTCTTTAAGCTTCTGCCTTTGGCTCAGGTCGTGATCCCAGCATCCTGGGATCAAGCACGGGGCTCCCTGCTCAGTGGGGAGCCTGCTTCTCCCTCTCCCACTCTCTCTGCTTGTATTCCCTTTCTCGCTGTGTCTCTATCAGATAAATAAATAAAATCTTAAAAAAAAAAAAAAAAAAGACCTTTGAGGGAATACTTGGGCCTTGGGTCTGTTATTGTAGTTAATGAGTAAAGATCTTCATTGGGTATATCAGCTTATTTCTCAATCCCTAATTAACCTTTTGCCCCATTTCAAGTCTTCAGGTATAGGTACATCTCATTTATCTACAGGTAGTGATTCTGGTAGCCATTATTCCCTGAAATACAATAACACTGGGCCATAACTTTGCTTGGATTAATTTCAACATTTTAAAAATGAAGGCATGGAGGGGCATTTGCTGGCTCAGTTGTAGAGCATGCAATTCTTGATCTCAGGGCTATGGACTTGAGCCCCATATTGAGTAGAGAGATTACATAAAAATAAAATCTTCAAAAATAAAATAAGGGCACCTGGGTGGCTCAGTTGTTAAGCATCTGCCTCCGGCTTAGGTCATGATCCCAGGATCTGGGGATCCAGCCCTATGTTGGGCTCCTGCTCAGTGGAAAGTCTGCTTCTCCCTCTCTTGCTGTCTCCCTCTGTCAAATAAATAAATAAAAATCTTAATAAAATAAAATACAAACGAAGACCTGGATTCTTTCTACTCTTAACATCCTATGATTTTAAGTAAGTTAAAAAGTAAAGGATATGAACAGACTACTCATAAGAAAAGTAATAAAATACCTCCTAAACTTATAAGAAAATGCTTACACTTATCCATAAAAAATGTAAACCAAAAGTATAAAGAGATACTATTTTTCACCAATACATATTGTAAAAATAAAATTTTTGTTTAAAGATTTTATTTAATAGAGAGAGTATAGGTGAGAGAGAGGGAGAGAGAATCTGAAGCAGACTCTGCACTAAGCACAGAGCCTGACACAAGGCTCAGTCCCACCACTGGGAAATCACGACCCAAACCGAAACCAACAGTTGGATGCTTAACCGACTGAGCCACACAGGTACCCCATAAAAATAAAAAAAATTTATAATATGCTGTATAAGCAAGTCACATACACATCCTAAAGGATTGCTAGAATTATAAATTTGTACATTAATGAAATGCAATTCAGTAATAGCTATAAAAATGTATAATACTCTTTTCTAGGAATTTATCCTTTAGATGTATCACAAATATTTGTGACACATGCACAGGGATATTCCTAGCAGCATTGTTTGTAACAGTAAAAAGTCAGAAACAACCTAAATGCCCATCTTAAAGTGATCTCATTTTTTTTTTAAGTTTTATTTATTTATTTGACAGAGATCACAAGTAGGCAGAGAGGCAGGCAGAGAGAGAGGAGGAAGCAGGCTCCCTGCTGAACAGAGAGCCCAATGTGGGGCTTGATGCGGGGCTTGATGCGGGGCTTGATCCCAGGACCCTGGGATCATGACCTGAGCCGAAGGCAGAGGCTTTAACCCACTGAGCCACCAAGGCGCCCCTTAAAGTGATTTCAAATAAAGTAGGATATACCAAAACAATGGAAATGTTTGCAAAGAAATTAGGATTGGGATGCCTGAGTTCTAGCCCCAGGTTGGGTGTAGGAAGTACCTTAAAAAAAAAAATTGGATACTTAGTATGTTTGGGAAATCGTGATTGAATAGTGCTGTAAGGGCACAAATGACCTTCTGGGATGCTGGCAATATTAACTGCTGTGATCTGGGTTCTGCTGACATAGGTATGTTCAGTTGTCCAATTGTTCACACCAGACACTTAAAACTCATGCATTATTTTATGTATATGCTATGCTTCAAGAAAAAAAATTATGAATACAGCAGTTATATGTACTTACGTGCAATTATCCTAAAGATACATTGTTAACTGGGGTGCCTGGATGGTTTAGTTGGTTCAGCGTCTGCCTTCGGCTCAGATCATGATCTTGGGGTCCAGCGATGGAGTTCTGCATCAGGCTTCCTATTCAGGGGGGAGTCTGCTTCTCTCTTTCCCTCTGCCACTCCCCCTGCTTGTGCTCTCTTGCTCTCTGTCAAATAAACAAACACAATGTTAAAAACAAAAGATACTGTTAATTTAAAAAATTATCAAAGATCAGAGTAGTATATGTAAAATCCTGCATTTTGTAAAAAATATATGTGCATGGTTGTACAGACCTGGACAACTTAGAAATGTAGATAGGAAAGTGGTAGGAGTGGTTGCCTCTAGGCCATGTGTTTGGCGTAAGACATTTTTCAATATGTAAGCATTTGGCCCTTTAAATATTTTACTGTGTGCATGTATTACTCATTCAAAATTAATATAATTTATTAATTCAAATAATTTTTCAAAGATTTTTATTTATTTGACAGAGAGAGAGAAATCACAAGTAGGCAGAAAGGCAGGCTCCCTGCTAAGCAGAGAGCCTAATGTGGGGCTCCATCCTAGAATCCTGAGATCATGACCTGAGCCAAAGGCAGAAGCTCAACCCATTGAGCCACCCAGGTGGCCCTCAAATAATTTTTAGAAGATTTGATTTATTTGAGAGAGAGAGAAAGAGAGAGAGAGAGAGACCTGGAGGCGGGGGTGGAGAAGGGGCAGAGAGAGGGAAAAAGAGAGCAGCAGACTCTCTGCTGAGCAGGAAGTTGGATGCAGGCCTGGATGCCAGGACCCTAGGATCATGACCTGGGCCAAAGGCAGACACTCAACCAACTGAGCCACCCACTGCCACTAAATAATTTTTGTTAGCTCTCTAGAACCCAAAATAAATGTCATTACACAAAAATTATTCTACTGATCATGGGTGGTATCCTCAGACCCTAAGTCTTAACCTATTTACTATTTAATTACATTAAGTGGGTTTAGTTTTTCTTTTTTCTTAAGATTTATTTATTTGAGAGAAAGAAAGTATGTGTGGAGGTGGGACAAAGTGAGAGGGACAAGCAAACTCTGCACTTAGCACAGAGCCCAATGCAAGGCTTGCTCTCACGACCCCGAGATCATGACCTGAGTTGAAAACAAGCTTTGGAAGCTCAACTGACTGAGCCACCCAGGCGCCCTGGTTTAGTGCATTCTTGAGTCCAAGATGATTATAAGCAACAAATTACCAGAGATAGAGGAGCTTACTAGAGGTAAGGATACTTAAAGTCAGAGTAAAGAGAACAGCTAGAATGTGAGTGGTAGAGAAAAATTAGAAAAAATGTAGATAAAGTAACCCACAGGAATAATACAATCAGGATCATTTGGTTAAGGGGCAAATGGCCATACCTATTCAGTAACTTTTGAACCTATGATACAGCAATTGCTGTTCACATATTCCACTTAATTCATAATGATAGAATAAAATAATGCCAAATAGATTACTTTAAAAGTCATGAGGTGTAGTCTTTGCACAATTCTAGTATGATCACAAAATAGATTTAGGTGGGAAGCGAAATGATCCTCGATTTGTGCTACCAGGATAGTGTGGCAGGTAAATCCAAGAAGCTAGACGCAGTCCCTTTCTTTTCCTTTTGCCTGTTTTTTGCCTCTGGATCCTGCCACTCTCAAGTATAAAATGGCCTATTTTTTTTTTTCTCTGAGTATAGAGCTTGATTATCTGCCACAAAGGTCCCAGATATTAGAATATCAAGTAATTGTTTTCCTTTAATGAGAATATTCATGAGATTTGCGCGCATGTGGACATGTGTATAATTTTTTTTTTTTTGCTCAAAGCAGCAAAAGCAAAATACAAATCAGTTGGACACTTGTTAAAGAATGTCTTATCTCACAGTGCCTGGGTGGCTCAGTCAGACATTTGCCTTCGGCTCAGTTCATGATCCTGGGGTCTGGCGATTGAGCCCGGCATCCAGCTCCTTGCTCAGTGGGGAGTTTGTTTCTCCCTCTCTCTCTGTGTCCCTGCTTGAGCTCTCTCTATCTCAAATAAATAAATGGAATCTTAAAAAAAAAAAGTCTTATCTCCAACCAAACCAAATAATCAGCCATAACAACACTAAAGACATTCCTATTTAGTTGAGGGAGAAAATAAACTTGCCTGTAACTGCTACTCTTATATCTACAAGTCATAAGCAATGCTCTAAAATAAAGAAGAGAATGAAGCAAAAGTATTAGAGGAGATAAAAAGACCATTATTTGAGGAAGAAACCTTTTCCCTCTTCTTAGAAAACTGATTTGAATCAGAAGAGTAATGTGGAGACTTAAAAGGAAAACATAAATATCACTATTACTCTATACAGAAATGACTAATTATAAAAATAAAAATAATGGCCCATTTGGAGTACCAACATATAAAATATACAAATATGAAACTCATAGGAATTAAATTTGTAAGTATGTAGGATCTGTATCTTAAAGGTGCAAGTATTTGGGGCGCCTGGGTGGCTCAGTGGATTAAAGCCTCTGCCTTCGGCTCGGGTCATGATCCCAGGGTCCTGAGATCGAGCTCCACATCAGGCTCTCTGCTCAGCGGGGAGCCTGCTTCCTCCTCTCTCTCTGCCTACCTCTCTGCCTACTTGTGATCTCTGTCTGTCAAAAAAAAAAAAAAAGATGCAAGTATTTTTTTTTAAATTTTATTTATTTATTTGACATAGAGAGATATCACAAGTAGGCGGAGAGGCAGGCAGAGAGAGAGAGGAGGAAGCAGGCTCCCCACTGAGCAGAGAGCCCAATGCGGGGCTCTATCCCAGGACCCTGAGATCATGACCTGAGCTGAAGGCAGATGCTTTAACCCACTGAGCCACCCAGGCGCCCCGCAAGTATTTATTGAGGAAAAGAAAACTTTAAGTTGCCCTTGTACTTGAATTGGAATAATCAGTTTCGTAAATATGTAACTTCTTTCCAGATTTGAAAATTACTTAAGTATAATTCCAATAAAAATTTCAAGCGTATTTTGGGGGAAAGGGGGTGGGGGAAGGCCGATCAAATGATTATAAAACTCATCTGGATTAATAAATTTATGAAAATAGTAATAATACTATTTTTTTAAATAAAAATTTTACTTAAGAGTGCATGAGAGCACAAGAGAGCATAACCAGTGGGGAAGAGCAGGCTCCCCACTGAGCAGGGAGCCCAACACTGGGTTGGATCCCAGGACCCCTGATCATGATCTGAGCCAAAGGCAGATGTCTACCTGACTGGGCCCCCCAGGTACCCCAATTGTAGTAATATACTTTTTTTAAATTAAAAAATTTTTTTAAAGATTTTATTTATTTATTTGAGAGAGAGAGAGAGAGAGAGCATGAGAGGGGAGAAGGTCAGAAGGAGACGCTGACTCCCCATGTAGCTGGGAGCTCGATGTGGGACTCGATCCCGGGACTCCGGGATCATGACCTGAGCTGAAGGCAGTTGCTTAACCAACTGAGCCACCCAGGCACCCTTGTAGTAATATTCTTAAAGAATATTGAGTTACAGGGGTGCCTGGGTGGCTCATTCGGTTAAGCGGCCAGCTCTTGATTTTGGCATGGGTTGTAATCTTAGGGTCCAGGGACTAGCCTCCATCTGGCTCTGCACTCAGTGGGGAGTCTGCTCCCTTTCTCTCTCTGCCTTCCCCCAGCCCAATGGCCTGACCTCGTGCTTGTGTGCATGCATCTGTCAAATACATAAATCTTAAAAAAAAAAAGTTATAATTAACCATCAGATGCTATAATTTATAAATATCTAGTAATTAAGGCATTGAAGTGGCAGAATCAAAGCACGATTTATTTCATTTCCCAATTTTTTTTCTAAGATGAATGTACAGAAATTAATAAATCCACAATGACAGCAACAGAGACTTTTGGGGGGCACCATCATCTAGAGAATTAATATGAACAGGAGTACCTAGGATTTTGAGAAGTTACAGAACACTAAAAACTACCATTTGTAGAATGATTACTTCAAGCTAGGTGCTATTATGCATATTACATACATAAAACTTCATTTGACTCATACGACAACCTGTATCATTTGGTATTATTTCCTTTAAACAGTTGAGAAAACTTTGGGACCCAGAAAAACAGAGTAGTAACTGATTTTACAGGGAAGAGGAAGCAAACCAATTTGCCCCCAGAAAACTCAGGAGGGTCACAGAACTGATACCAGATAACAATGGATAGTGGAGATTAAGGTTCCACATAACAAAGAGAGTTTGAGAGACTGGATACGGGAACTGTAAATCCCTCCTCCTAAAAATCTCCACATACCTACTCACAAGACATTCTTTGCATTTAGTCAAAAGGAGACGTACACAGCCCAGGGCAAAAGGTATAGTTGTGGGCATAAATGGGAGCTGAAAAGGGAATTCAGTGAAAGTCTGTTTTTGAAACACTGTCACTTTCAGTCCCTTTTCCCTGTCCTATATGCAAAATATTATCAGCCAGGAGAACCAAAAGATTGGGAGAGCAACTCAGCACTAAGCACAAGACTCAGTATCAGACTGATATGAAGGATGCCCCCCAAACAGATGGCTTTCTAGCCAGTGACTCACAGTTGAAGCTCCCCAGGTAACAGATTAAATATGGGGGCACCTGGGTGGCTCAGTGGGTTAAAGCTTCTGCCTTCAGCTCAGGTCATGGTCTCAGGGTCCTGGGATAGAGCCCCGCATCGGGCTCTCTGCTCAGCGGGGAGCCTGCTTCCTCCTCTCTCCCTGCCTGCCTCTCTGACTACTTGTAATCTCTGTGTATCAAATAAATAACTAAAATCTTTAAAAAAAAAAAAAAGATTAAATACGAAAGAACATCCAGGATTCAAACAGAAAGGCCTTGGAAAGGAAAAGCAAATTTAAGATAATAAGAAAAAGGGATCTTGGGTGAAACAACTAATGCCTAGAACACAATATTTAAAATGTTTTGTTCAGCAGGATAAATAAAGGGAATCCAGAAATAAGCATAGTATTAAAAAAAGAAAGAAAGGAAGGCAGGAAGGAAGGAAGAAACAAACAAACAACAGAGAACAAGAAAAAGGTCTTGGAAATTAGAATTCTGACAATTGAAATAAAAAATTCAATAGATGGCTGGAAGTGATATAGCTAAGGAAACCTCCCAGAAACAGGACAAGGAAGCCAAGACTTAAAAAATTGTAGAGAAATGATAGAGACTTAGAGATTCAGTCCATAATAACTGAATTCCTAGGGTAACTGGAATTCCAGAAAGAGATAAAATGAAAAATGGGGAGGAGTACGTTGAATAAAAATTATATAAAAAGTTAATAAATTTTCCCAGAATTGAAGGATGCAAGTATCCAGTCTGAAAGGGTCCATCATGTACCCCAAACAATGAATAAGAAAAGATACACAACTGGCACCTTTTTATCCAATTCTAGCATATTGGAGAAGATAAAAAGAGTCTCAAGGAGTATGAGGAGACAGGTTCTGAATAAAAGAATGAGAATCAGAGTTGTATTAGCAAAACTGGATGTAACTGGTATGAACACATTGGTAACCTTACTGTCTTTCTCTTCCTCTGAGAAATCAAACAAAGCAAAAAAAAGTTAGAAACAACAAAACGAAATAAAGATTTAAAAATATGGCCCAGGTCAAGGGCTCATTGGTAAATGCAAGGGCTCTATACTGTTTGCTGCTGCTGGTGAAGGGTATGGGAATGCAGGGCTGGTGACAGCAATCCTTCCAGACTCAGCCTGGGTCAGAGGACCAAAGGGAACAGGGCTACACAAAATATTTCTCAGAGGGGTCATCGTGGCTGGAATCAGTGGTCTCTATGACAGCGAAGACAGGGCCTCTGCAAGGTCTGAAGCCTGGCAGAGAACCCTGGCCCCTCTCACCAACCATGAGCTCAAGTGCAAAAAGCTGGACCAGGAAAAGCAATGTCATTATAAAATAAATGTTGAAAAAATGCTATGGCACAAAAGAAGCCAAAGATTTTGTAAGAAAAAATGTGAAAAGAGCTATAGAAAGGACAAATGCATTAAAGGCATTCATAGAAAAATGATATCACGGAACATGAAAATAGTGACCATACTTTCCACCACAAAGTAAAAATCTTCATGAAACTATCATCTCTATGTAGGAAGTCCACAAAATACACATGCGGGAACTCATATGTTAGTTTTTTTGTTTGGCACTTTGCTGTAATACTTTTATATTGAGAGTTTTAAAACTCTTTAGAGGAAAAATAACAAAAATTTGTTCCCTTTAAAGAATATAAAAATATTCATCAACGTTTATTTTTCTTGTATAGCTTCAATTTTAACTCTTTACTCCACCTTTAACTTTTTTTTCTGGAATGTGGTCTGAAGTAGGATATAACTTAAATTTTTTTCACATACTGATTTTATTTGGGAATGGGGAAACGCATATTTCCAAAGTAAACATACTTCATGCTTATTTGACTACTGGAAATTCTTTGGTTTGATGCATCGCTGATAATTAGGGTGGAATCTACATGCAGCTTCTTCAGAAAGCTTTTTGCTCCATCAAGAAGACTAGTGATGTTACAAATGTCTCTCTGTGCTTCCAGTCAGGGAGGCTGCAGATTCTCCAATATAATCCAATGTTAGATTTAGAACTGAAAATGTTTTTTTCAAGTACCTATAATACCTATAAAAATTAAAAAGAAATTTTTAAAAAGATTTTATTTATTTATTTGACAGACGGAGATCACAGAGAAGCAGGCAGAGAGAGAAGAGAAAGCAGGCTCCCTGCTAAACAGAGAGCCTGATGCGGGGCTCCATCCCAGGACTCTAGGATCATGACCTGAGCCGAAGGCAGAGGCTTCAACCCACTGAGCCACCCAGGCGCTCCTAAAAAGTAAAATTAAAAAAAAAAATAGGGCCCTTCCTTTCTCTCTGCCTGCCTCTCTGCCTACTTGTGATCTCTCTCTCTGTGTCAAAAAAATAAATAAAATTTTAAAAAAATAGGGCAAATTTATGGTGTTCTTTTATAATACTTTCAATAATTGTATGTTGTTTTTGTATCTACAAATTTTTTGCTTAAGAATACAAATTGTTAGTAACCATTATTCTTTTTTTTTTTTTTTAAAGATTTTTATTTATTTATTTATTTGACAGACAGATCACAAGTAGGCAGAGAGGCAGGCAGAGAGAGAGGAGTAAGCAGGCTCCCCACTGAGCAGAGAGCCCGATTTGGGGCTCCATCTCAGGACTCTGGGATCATGACCTGAGCCGAAGGCAGAAGCTTTAACCCACTGAGCCACCCAGGCGCCCAGTAACCATTATTCTTGAGGTAAGTTAGGAATTTTATAATTTATCAGAATTCTAACACAGAAAATAATTGAAACATTTTATTTCTTTTTATCTTGTGACTTGAAAAAAATTCATTAGGGAAGTTTAAAAACAAAAAGGAAAATGAACTCCCTCCACCTGCCCCATACTCAACATCTTAAAAAAATTATCAACAATTCTGTCATTCTTCAGGTGACATTTATTGACTGCTCGTTAAATTGTCTGGAAATTTCCCAAGCCTGTCTTACCTCACTCAAAACTCAAAACTCAAAAAAAAAAAAAAAAAAAAAAGAAATAGGTCAGTGGCAGAATTAGTATAAAGTTAATAGTTTCCTTCATGGATATCTTCCAAAAAAGGGGTCCCAGCAATATCTTCATGTTTATATGTTTTTGTAAAATTTGCAAAAATGTCTACCATAGTCAGTTAAGACCACTGTTTCTTTCCACTTTAGTTGCCCCTTGTTTGCATTTTCCCTTCCTGTTTCCCCTGCCCTGTGGTGGCAGGTAGGCATTTCTGAGGTTTTTATTAAGGATTAACTGGGAAATACTTTTGTGCTTTGCAGTCTCTTCCATATATAATTATATTATTGCTGGCCATCTCAGTTTGCATAATCTTAAAGGAATACTCTGAATGTAGTCAATTCAAAGAACATTTAAGAGCACTCACTCTCTAGTAGATTTGAATTCTTATATGATATCAAACTCAATAGGGGTTTCTCCAAATTTGACAACAGTCCTAAAAATTACATTGCATTACTAACAGACTTGAGAATTTGATCTCTGTAAGCTGTCAAAAATAAATGCTTTAAATTGTATATAACAGGGTGGTCATAATTTTGTGGCATTTTTTCTTGCCAAATTTAGTATGCAATGGGCCCTACAAAACCTGAAACCATTCATGAGGTTATTATTTTTGTTGAAAGGTGAATAAACTTAAGTTAGATATCAATCAGGGGCACCCGGGTAACTCCGTTTGTTGCATGACCAGCTCTTGGTTTCAGGCCAGGTCAAGAGTCAGGGGGTCACCACACAATGAGCTCCGTGCCCAGCTGGATGACTGCTTAGGATTTCCCTCCCTTTCCTTCTGCCTCTCCCCCTGCTCACTCATTCTCTCTCTCAAATAAATAAATAAATCTTTAAAAAAAAAAAAATATATATATATATATATATGAACTCTCCAAAGTTACACAAATATTAAAAGGTGAAATATGATATAAAATCACATTTTCACTTCCAAAAATCCTGGATAGTAAATACAGAGAACCATAAGATAGTGTTGCTTATCTGTTCATGACAACCCTGTGGCCATGGCAATTTTGTTAACCTCCTGAAACTTCAGTTTCATTGTGTACAAAAAAAAAAAGAGAGAGAGAGAGATCCCACTAGATCATCTTTTTTTCTTTAAAGGTTCTATTTATTTACTGTGCAAGAGAAAGCAGAAGAGAACGCACAAGCAGGGGGAAGGGGTAGAGGGAGAGGGAGAAGCAGACTCCTCTAAGGAGTGTGGAGTCCAATACAGGGCTTGATCTCAAGACCCCGAGATCATGACCTAAGCCCAAGTCAGACACTTGACCAACTGAGCCACCCAGGCACCCCTAGTGTTGTCAACTATTAATTTTTGTGTGTGAGTGTGTTCCTGGTTTTTAGAATGACAAGTGACCTTTATTGAAACCTAGACATATGGATTATTATGAGATTCTAAATCATTAACTTTCTACTTAGTTGTTCTTGGACACCACTTTAGGAGCAAAAAGGGGATGTTACTGCCTTGTTATTCCCAGGTAGTAAAGAAGTCCACGCTCTCTAGTTAGCTTCTGTTAAGACCTGAGGTGGTGAAGGAAGGGTTTCTTAATGCTGGGCAAAGCTAAATTCATGATTCTCCATTAGGCCTCCTCTGACAGAGCACCTCAGTGGAGTGGGTTTTAGGGTTAGGGGTACTTCATCTAAGTGGGCAAGGATAGAAGTCCATGTACCCCACTTGGCCTTGGTTGGCTGCTTTGAGTGGGGATGGGTCCCCTGATTTTCCAGAGTATTTGCCTGAAGTAGAGACATTATTGTGTAAAATAACAGTTTTCCCCCCAATATTTTTAAAATTCTAATTTTTAAAAATTTGTTTAAATTCAATTAATTAACATATATTTGTTTCGTGGGTACAGGTCTGTGACTCATCAGTCTCAAATAATACTCAGTGCTCATTATAACACATACCCTCCCCAGTGTCCGTCACTCCCATCCTCTCCAGCAACCCTCAGTTTGTTTCCTAAGATTAAGAGTCTCTTACGGTTTGTCTCCCTCTCTGGTTTCGTCTTGTTTCATAAAATAATAGGTTTTGTCTTGCCAGCCTGCCCTTTCCTGATCCTTTGACTATGAGACAGCAGGCATTTATTTTTCTGTCTGCATCCATTGGCATTTCTAGGTTGCTAGTTTCTTCAGGTTCAAGCCTGAGATATAGGAGGCAAATAGAAAAATCAGGGAACACACCACTGTGTGCTTCTGAATACTAAGACTCCTACCTGGTTTGCCTTCTCTCCATCTTTCAGTCTTATGTGAGACTGTGAGAGAGAGAGTGTGAGCAAAGGGAGGAGTAGAGGGGAGAGGGACAAGCAGGCTCCAGACTAAGCACAGAGCCCAAAGTGGGCCAATCCCACAACCCCAAAATCACAACCTGAGCAAAAACCAAGAGTTGAACGCTCAAGAAACTGAGCCATCCAGGTGCTCCTTTGTTTATATATATTCAAGGTTTTTAATTATACATAGCAGGAGGAACAGGAACATTTTTCTATCCAGATAGTTTCAACTTGTGATTTTATAACTAAAAACTATTTCTTATGGGCAGAATTAGGTATTGCTGTTTGTTCATTTTGCCAATCTGCCTTATTTATTAGTATATTTAGACCATTTGTATTTAATATAACTATTGCTACAGCTATATTTAAATCTACAATTGTATTTTGTTTGCCCTGTTTTTTGTTCTTCTGTACATTTTCCTGCCTTTTTTTCTGAGAATCTGAACATTTAACAAAATTCCATTATTGCTTTCTTAGCTGTAACTCTCTGAATTATTTTTAAAATAGTTGTTCTAAGAATTAGAACATACAGGCACCCAAGTGGCTCAGTCAGTTAAGCATCTGCCTTTTGGCTCAGGTCATAATCCCAGGGTCCTGGGATCAAGTCCCTCATTGGGCTCCCTGTTGGGTGTGGAGTCTGCTTCTCCCTCCCCCACTTCCCTTGTTTGTGCTCTCTGTCAAATAGATAGATTAAATCTTAAAAAAAAAAAAAAAAAAAGAATTAGAACATACATTCTTGGGGTGCCTGGGTGGCTCAGTCAATTAAGCATCTGCCTTTGGCTCAGGTCATGATCTCAGGGTCCTGGGATTGAGCTCTGCACCATGCTTCCTGCTCAGCGGGGAGCGTGCTTCTCCCTCTCCCTCTGCTGCTCCCCCTGTGCGCTCTGTCAGATAAGTAAATAAAATCTTAAAAAAAAAAAAAATACAGGGGCATCTGGGTGGCTCAGTCGTTAAGCATCTGCCTTTGGCTCCAGTCATGATCCCAGGGTCCTAGGATCAAGCCCTGCATCGGGCTCCCTCTTTGGTGGGAAACCTGCTTCTTCCTCTCCCACTCCCCCTGCTTGTGTTCCCTCTCTTGCTGTGTCTCTCTCAAATAAATAAAATCTTAAAAAAATATACACTCTTAACTCTGTTTCTTAGTTAATATTGTACCATCTCATGTAATACATCAAAACTTCGCAACTATATACTTCCCTATTCTACCATATCTACTTTTTAATGCTCTAGTACATCTGAAACAATAACTTTTGCTATATTTCATTTTAAAAAATACTTTAAGTAGGGGCGCGTGGGTGGCTCAGCGTTAAGCGTCTGCCTTCGGCTTGAATCATGATCTCGGGGTCCTGGGATCAAGCCCCGCTTTGGGCTCCTTGCTCAGTGGGAGGCCTGCTTCTCCCTCTACCACTCCTCTTGTATTCCATCTCTCGCTGTCTCTCTCTCTCTCTGTCAAATAAATAAGTAAAATATTTAAAAGATAAAATAAAGTAATCTTGACACCCAATGTGGAGCTCAAAAGAATAACCCCAAAATCAAGAGTTGCATGGCATGATCTACTGACTGAGCTACCAGAAGCCCCACTTTTGCCATATCTTAAAGAAATTAACAAGAAAATGGTCTTTTATATTTGCCTATTTACCATTTCTCATGCTTTTTGGCCAAATCTGTACCACTTCTCAAAAGTACTTGAACTTAAACACTACCAAAAGTACACCATTGCCCCATTTGGTGAATGAACACATAAATCACATATTAAGTCTGTTCCTGACCTTTCTCATTAACTCATGACAAAGAAATATCATTTGGGGGTGCCTGGATGGCTCAGTGGGTTAAAGCCTCTGCATTTGGCTCAGGTCATGATCTCAGGGTCCTGGAATCGAGCCCCACATTGGGCTCTCTGCTCGGCAGGGAGCCTGTTTTCCCATCTCTCTTTTTCTGCCTCTCTGCCTACTTGTGATCTCTCTCTCTATCAAATAAATAAATAAAATATTTAAAAAATATATATCATTTGGAACCAATGTGCTTGGAAACTAAAACACAAATTTAAGTAATGAAACTGGGTGGCAGTACTGATGTTTGTGTTTGTTTTTCATGTTATCAGTTGCAATTTCTAAAAAATGCTACGTATTGAAATTCTTTTTTTAAACAAATTTATCTATTTGCTTTAAAAATTTATTTATTTTTAATTTATTTGACAGACAGAGATCACAAGTAGGCAGAGAGGTGGGCAAAAAGAGAGAGGAGGAAGCAGGCTCCCTGCTGAGCAGAGCCGGATGCGGGGCTCGATCCTAGGACCCTGGGATCATGACCTGAGTGGAAGGCAGAGGCTTTAACCCATTGAGTCACCCAGGTGCCCCTACATATTGAAATTCTTATTGAAATTTTCTGTCCAGGGATGTGTGGATGGCTCAGTCAGTTAAACCTCTGACTCCTGATTTTGGCTTAGATCATGATCTCAGGGTCATGAGATCAAGCCCTGCATTGGGCTTCACACTCAGCCTAATCTACTTGAGATTCCCTCTCCCTCACCCTCTCCCCCTTCCCCTACCTGAGTGCACATTCTCTCTCCCTCTCTTTAAAATAAATAAGTAAATACATAAATTAATAAATAAAAATTCTCAGTTCAAACAATTAACACATCTGTGTTAAAACAAGCAATATTTTGGGGCGCCTGGGTGGCTCAGTGGGTTAAGGCCTCTGCCTTTGGCTCATATCATGAAGCCAGAGTCCTGGGATCGAGCCCTGTATCAGGCTCTCTGCTCAGCAGGGAGCCTGCTTCCCCCTCTCTCTCTGCCTGCTTCTCTGCCTACTTGTGATCTGTCTATCAAATAAATAAAATCTTTTTTTTTAAAGATTTTATTTATTTATTTGACAGAGAGAGATCACAAGTAGGCAGAGAGGCAGGCAGAGAGAGAGAGGAGGAAGCAGACTCCCTGCTGAGCAGAGCCCAATGCGGGACTCGATCCCAGGACCCTGAGATCAGCGGCTTAACCCACTGAGGCACCCAGGCACCCCAAATAAATAAAATCTTTAAAAAAAAAAAAGCAATATTTTAAATTCATTTTAAAGAATACCTCAGTGTATCTTCAAAGTAAATGTGAAGTGTTAATTAAGGCATACCAGTATGTCTGAAATTAAAAGCTGTAGAGTATCTTATTTTCCTTAGAAGTCCACTGGGAAATAGAAATATTTGAAGATGTAATCAATTTATAAAAATGAACTGACATGGGCGCATGGGTGGCTCAGTGGATTAAGCCACTGCCTTCGGCTCAGGTCATGATCTCAGGGCCCTGGGATTGAGCCCTGCATCTGCCTCAGCATCCCTGCTGAGCAGAGAGCCTGCTTCCCCCCTCTATCTCTGCCTGACTCTCTGCCTACTTGTGATCTCTCTCTCTGTCAATTAAATAAAATCTTAAAAAAAAAAAATAATGAACTGACATGGGGCGCCTGGGAATCTCAGTGGATTAAAGCCTCTGCCTTCAGCTCAGGTTGTGATCCAGGGATCCTGGAATCAAGCCCCTCTTGTTAGGGCTCTCTGCTCGGCAGGGAGCCTGCTTCCTCCTCTCTCTCTCTGCCTCCCTCTCCGCCTACTTGTGATCTCTCTCTGTCAAATAAATAAAATCTTTTAAAAAAAAAGTGAACTGACATGTAGGAAACTTCACATACTAAAATAATTTCACTGAGCTCCTCCTATGTGCTTGACATTAATAGTCAGGGTTATAGATGACTTTTTTTTTTTTTTTAAGTTTTTATTTGACACACAGAGAGAGATCACAAGTAGGCAGAGTGGGAGGGGGAAGCAGGCTCCCTGCTGAGCAGAGAGCCCGACATGGGGCTCGATCCCAAGTCCCCGAGTTCTTGACCCGAGCCAAAGGCACAGGCTTAACACACTGAGCCACCCAGGCGCCCCACAGACTCCTTTCAAGAAACTCACTATCTAGCAGTGGCATGACTCCTTATAAAACAATCAGAAAGGTTGAACTCTACTATCCTTAAGAAAGTGAGAAACCAGTGAAGGATTTTCTGTAGTAGAGAAATACGGTAAATACCATAGACTGGCTAACCCACTCTCCATTCCCTTTTCTCTGCTGTCTGCATTCACTAAAGAAACTAGGAAAAGTAAACGTGTTCACATTCCAAGCCTCTCTTGCAATGACAGATGGTCATGTTGAAAAAATTCTGGTGAGTAAAATATAAATATACTTGAAAAATCTTCTGGCAAAGCTTCTGATTTCCTGATGGCTATACAGGGTTTGCTCTACCCCTTGCCTTCTTGACTTAACTCCGGTTATAACTAAAACTCTGCCAGACATCCTGTAACCCAAAGGGCAAGACCAATAGTGTCCCACATAACACAGCAATAATGACATTGAGCTACTTAAGCAAAGCCTGCAGCCATCTCCAGAAAAAACAATTTAAGTGATTTAAATTGGGTTTTCTGTTATCTGAATCTGTCTTCCTAACTAACAAAAGTTGTAAGAATGTGTATTTAAAAAAAAATTTTTTTTTAAAGATTTTTTATTTATTTGACAGACAGAGATCACAAATAGGCAGAGAGCCAGGCAGAGAGAGGAGGAAGCAGGCTCCCGGCTGAGCAGAGAGCCCGATGCAAGGCTTGATCCCAGGACCCTGAGATCATGACCTGAGCCGAAGGCAGCGGCTTAACCCACTGAGCCACCCAGGCGCCCCACCATTTTCTTCTTGATTATTAAATATTTGGCTCGCATTTCTGTTGTTGCAAGAAAATCTTAAACTAGTGTTAATTCACAATTCAACCAACTAACAAAGTATGTAAGATCACTAAATTTCCTTTTAAGTCTTCCAGCAATCCTATTAGCTGATGTTGATTCATAGCTTTTGCACTCATATAATGAACTTTTTTTTTTTTTTTAAGAATTCATTTATTTATTTGACAGAGAGAGATCACAAGTAGGTAGAGAGGCAGGCAGAGAGAGAGAGAGGAGGAAGCAGGCTCCCTGCTGAGCAGAGAGCCTGATGCGGGACTCGATCCCAGGACCCTGGGATCATGACCTGAGCCGAAGGCAGTGGCTTAAACCACTGAGCCACCCAGGCGCCCTCATATAATGAACATTAAACTGTACCCTTGACACCTGTCATAGAGACCATTTTTAAAAAACTGACCACAACTATCTTCAAAATGTATCATACAGGTAGAATAACAAATAAGGGGAATCTTTCATTTAAAAATTTCAAAAAGATCTGACATTTTACCTAACTTACCTAAAATGCCATTTACTGTGACAGAGATAATTTTTTTTTCCTCAACTATCTGAAACTCTTCTAACAAATGTAAAAGATTAAAAAATATCTACATAGAGGCACCTGGGGGCTCAGATCATGATCTGCAGGTGCGGGGATGGAGCCCCACATAGGGCTCCCTGCTCAGCAGGGAGTCTGCTTCTCCCTCTGCCTTTCCCCACGGCTCCTGCTATTTCTCGGTCTCAAATGAATAAATTAAAAAATTCTTTTAAAAAGTAAAATAAAAAATGGGGTGCTTGGGTGGCTCAGTGGGTTAAGCCTCTGCCTTCAGCTCGGGTCATGATCTCAGGGTCCTGGGATCGAGCCCCGCATCGGGCTCTCTGCTTCCCCCTCTCTCTCTGCCTGCATCTCTGCCTACTTGTGATCTCTGTCAAATAAATAAAATCTTTAAAAAAACAAAACAAAACAAAACAAAACAAAACAAAAAAACCCCACAAAACTATATGGGGCACCTGGCTGGCTCAGTCAGTTGAGGAAACAACTCTTGATCGTGGGGTCATGAATTCAAGCTCCACTCAAAACAAAACAAAAAAAAACAAAAGGCTACACAAGTTTTAGGCCATGAATTCAAATTATTGCTTCATAAATGTTTTAAGTCCTATGAGACAAAATGTACTCCAAATTTTGAGCTGCAGCTCTTATATTACATGACTCATCCAAAGAAAAACACTTTTCAGATTCTAAGTCAATTAATCTTTGATAATTAGGAAGGTCCTGTATTCTACAATGTCTGGTTACCTAAGGACTTTGTACTTCCTTAATAAAATATTTCTTAGGCTTTAATTCATAATTTTCTAACAATTTCTGCTACTGAAATATTTTATTATCTATTCAAAACCAGTTTTTTTTTCATGTGAAAATCCAAGCTGTTTTATAGCTGGCCAAACTAAAAATCAACCTTAAAAAAAAACTGTTTAAGAAATGTTGTTGAAGGGGCGCCTCGGTGGCTCAGTGGATTAAGCAGCTGCCTTCGGCTCAGGTCATGATCCCAGGGTCCTGGGATCGAGTGCCACATCGGGCTCCTTGCTCGGCAGGGAGCCTGCTTCTCCCTCTGCCTCTGCCTGCCTCTCTGTCTGCCTGTGCTCGCTCGCGCTCTCTCCCTGTGTCTCTGAAAAATAAATAAAATCTTTAAAAAAAATAAAAAACAAAATAAAAAAAAATTTAAAAGAAATGTTGTTGAAGGGGCGCCTCGGTGGCTCAGTGGGTTAAGCCACTGCCTTCGGCTCAGGTCATGATCTCAGGGTCCTAGGATCAAGTCCCGCATCGGGCTCTCTGCTCAGTAGAGAGCCTGCTTTCCTCTCTCTCTCTCTACTTGCCTCTCTCTCCGTCTACTTATGATCTCTGTCTGTCAAATAAATAAATAAAATCTTAAAAAAAAAAAAATGTTGTTGAATATTTAATTCTAATTTCCAGTGACTGAAGTTCAATTTTTTGACTGTGAAAGATCTCATTCATTATGCATTTGCTGAAACTGTCTCAGTATTATCCACTTCTTCACTGTCTTTTTCAAATACCAGCTTTTTGGGGCACCTGGGTGGCTCAGTTGGTTGGGTGGCTGCCTTTAGCTCAGATCATAATTCTGGAGTGCTGGGATCGAGTCCTGCTTTGGGCTCCCAGCTCCACAGGGAGTCTGCTTCTCCTCTGACCTCCTTTCTCATACTCTCTCTCAAATAAATAAATAGAATCTTCAAAAACAAAAAAACAGAAACAAACAAAAAAACAAACAAACCAGTTTTTCTCTGCCCCAGCCAACTGCAATCAACCATTCATCATGAAATGTGTAAAGCACCTTCTTCCAGTCTTACTGTTCCAGTTGTAATACTAGATTCTGGATCTCTATTTTTCAGTATACCTTCATTTTAAAGATTTTATTTATTTATTTGACAGAGATCACAAGTAGGCAGAGAGGCAGGCAGAGAGAGAGGAAGGGAAGCAGACTCCCTGCTGAGCGCCTTCATTTTAAATTAAAAAATGTGCATATATTCACATCTGAACTAGAAAGATAATTATAATTAAGATAAGTATTTCAGTTAATTGTCAAGTATCACTGTAATTCTTATTGTCTGTATAAAATACTCAGGTAAAGATGCTATGTTACATCAATTCATAGAACAAAAAAAATGTGCCCTGAATCCATCTGTTGACACCAATGCAGTGATATGTGTGTGTGTGTGTATGTTTTAATATTTTATTTATTTATTTGAGAGAGAGACAGAGAGAATATGAGCTAGGAGAAGGTCAGAGAAAGAAGCAGACTCCCCATGGAGCTGCGAGCCCGATGCGGGACTCAATCCTGGGACTCCAGGATCATGACCTGAGCCGAAAGCAGTTGCCCAACCAACTGAGCCACCCAGGATCCCGAGTGATGTGTTTTATGTAGTATTACACATGACACAGGAGTTTGACAGGCATACTACAATAATCATGAGCAAGGTAGTAAGTTAACTGTATTTCTAAAAAAAAAAAAGTTGTTAAAAATATTTTACACTTTTTTATATTTAATTAAGAAATTCACTTAGTCCTGGTGAGCTCAAGTGCTTAATAGCCACAGATAGCCACAGATATATTAGCACATACAGAAGTGATTGATAGCCAAAAGGCTTGCAATTTTTATTCCACTTTTCATTTATTTTATATAATTTCCAGGATTTTGAACTTATCTGGGTTGTTACTCTTGCATTCTTTCTAAAAGTAAGGCAGCAGAAATGGAAATGGTTGGATGTTCTGTATAGGATACCTTATAATATACATTATGGCCTACTCTAGTAGACATGGGCCAATCTCTTAAAAAAAATATATAGTTCCTAAAAACAATCAACTTTATCTCTTTGGAAAATGCCTTTTAAATGTGCCAATGAAAGTTTAACAATGGGGTTTCAAAAAAAATTTTTTAAGGTGTGTAGCACACAATTTGCAAATGATAAAAACACATATAATACCCTTTATTGTAAGTTCCATATAGCCAACTGATTCTCATAGAAGGCTTTTGTTGATTTTTGCCTAACTCTTCTATCTGTAGCCAATCTGTGGTTAGTTTGACCAGGACTTTACAAATGGAGTTGCGTCACAATCTGCAATTTCCCCAATAAATTTATTGTCATTAGATCTGATATGTGATCTATTGTTAAACTATTTCTCACCCTTGTACAAATTATGTTCATGAAATTGAAACCTCTTTCAGCTTCAACATTATTGATGGCAATAGTGTTAACTATCTTTTTAGCTATTTGTATAGTTGTAGGAATTGAAACACTATTAGATTTTATATTATTATTTACAAATTCCCGAAAATCATTCAAATCAATTTCTTATTTTAAAATTTCACAGATGAAATTTTTTTTCACCAGCTATCCATGGTGAAGTCATTTCTTCATAAGGCCACGTAGAGTGTTCTAGGAAGTCAAAATAATTAAAAATACTTTCATCATGGTTTCTGTCAGTTATAAGATGTAAATGCATGGGGCGCCTGGGTGGCTCAGTGGGTTAAGCCGCTGCCTTCGGCTCAGGTCATGATCTCAGGGTCCTGGGATCGAGTCCCGCATCGGGCTCTCTGCTCAGCAGGGAGCCTGCTTCCCTCTCTCTCTCTGCCTGCCTCTCCATCTACTTGTGATTTCTCTCTGTCAAATAAATAAACAAAATCTTTAAAAAAAAAAAAAAAAAAAAAAAAAAAGATGTAAATGCATGTATTCGATTAGGTTTTCTAGTAACGTATACTTAGAGCATTAAATTTATATACATATGTATATATATTAAAGATTTTATTTATTAAACAGAGATTACAAGTAGGCAGAGAGGCAGTCAGAGAGGAGGAAACAGGCTCCCTGCTGAGCAGAGAGCCCGATGTGGGGCTCAATCCCAGAACCCTGAGATCATGACCTGAGCCGAAGGCAGAGGCTTTAACCCACTGAGCCACCCAGGTACCCCTAAATTTATTATTTTTACTAAATGGAATATCTTAAACTTATCTGACTTAATCAAACCTTCAATCTGAGACTCATGCTTTCCAGTACCAATATTTAAAAATTTCCAAGGCTCTTATGGTACATTTGATCAATTTTTGTGCTTTCTGAATGTTTGATCTGGACTGTAATGCAGTTGAAAGTAGTGAAAATTCTTGAAGAATGTCAATCATTAAAGCAAGGTCTTACAAAAAATGAATGTTATCTAATCTCTTTGCCAAACCAGAGTAAAATTAGAAAAATGCATATATAATACAGGATATGCATGCCATACAGCAGTAGCAGCTTATAAACCACATGCTACCCATCTTGGTCCCATTACCCAGCTAATTTTAATAATTTCAATTTCAAGATCTTTAGCTATATTTTCTAAAAGTTTGTTTAGATTTTTATTAGAGTGGTGATAAGTGGAATAAATTTTATCAAGAAGTAGTTTAAAATGATAATTGTTTTATTTCAGATATTGTATCATCAATTGACAACTGAAATCAATAGTTTAAACAATTCCAAGTAATGATTTTAGGAATATTTTCCAACAATTTTGTAGCTACTTCAGACTTTCTTCCCAGAATTGTATTAGCACCATCAGAACAAAATGCAACTAAATTTGCTTTCAAATTTTCATTAATAAACCCACGATCATTTAAAGAACTCAATATTGTACTGAAAATACATGCTGCTGCAGATGACACCAATTCTTTTAAAGCAACAAATAACACAACTGGTGTGGGAGCCAACTGAACTGTGCACTGGAAACCACTAGAGTGCTTTTCTTCGAAACTGTAGATGCCTCATCAATTATGATGCAGATTTTGGCATTCTCTTCTATAATATTCTTAAATATCTTCATTTTCATTTCTTTTCCAATATGTTCTGCTATTCTTGTTGCACTATATCATGTATTTATAAACAGCTGACCTCTCCATTTTTCTCTTGTAATTCTATTGCCCCCTCAATATCAGATAAAGGTCTATTGTGTTTTACTAAACTGTAAACAGTATTGAAAACTTTTACAGTAGCATCAGTATTTTTATTATTTTGTTTATGCACTAAATCAGAATTTGAGTCATTAATTGATTCCTTTAACAAATCCTGAATTTTACCATGGGCTTTAGAAACATCGTGTTCCCTAATTTTTTTCTGCAGAGAAGCCTGTCTAGTAGTTTTATTACTGCGAGTAGGGGTTACTCAATATGCAATCTACTCCTTACACACATGGACATACTTTTCTGCTTTTGATCCCAAATGCCGAATATCCTAATTTACGTTCTTTTAATTTCAAGCCATTTGTACTATTCTGTAAACATAAATGCTTGTTTTTCATTCCAACAATATGGAAGCACAAGATTATCTGTTTCTTCCTTTGATGAATATGATGGATTTTCCTCAGTGATTGGTTGTTCAACATATTTGAAATCTGATTCCTTCGACTTAGACAATCCACAATGATTTTTGCTATTATTATTTCCTTGTCTGTTTTCACCTTCTTCACATTTAAAAAATGCAAAAAATCTCCCTGTCGTTTTGGCATTTTAGGGAACAGAATCTGAAAAATAATACAAGTAAAGTTCTTGAGAACACTTTAAGGATTAATGCAAAAATTTGTTAATGATTTCTTTACAAAATTTTAGAAATAAATTTTGAATTAAAATACTTACACTGCAGGCACCTGGGTGGCTCAGTGGGTTAAAATCTCTGCCTTCCGCTCAGGTCATAATCTCAGGGTCCTGGGATCAAGCCCCACATCAGACTCTCTGCTCAGCGGGGAGCCTGCTTCCTCCTCTTTCTCTGCCTGCCTCTCCACCTATCTGTGATCCCTGTCTGTCCAAAAACAAAACAAAACAAAACTTAAATAAATAAATAAAAAATAAAAGACTTACCCTGATTTTCAATTTGTACCTATAACTTCAATATGACTTGCTATTTGGTAAAAAATTCACTATCAGTTTTTTTTTAAGTTTTTAAATTTTTTTAGTAATTTCTACACCCAATGTGGGGCTTGAATTCATGA
The DNA here is from genome assembly GCF_009829155.1 of Mustela erminea. Classification (NCBI taxonomy): domain Eukaryota; kingdom Metazoa; phylum Chordata; class Mammalia; order Carnivora; family Mustelidae; genus Mustela; species Mustela erminea. The sequence continues at coordinate 102,930,716 of NC_045617.1, read as the reverse complement.
TGCTGAAATAAAAGCTGGATGCTCCTCCTGACTGAGTTAGCGAGGTGAATGTTTTTAAAATTTTATAGCCAATGTCATGAAATCTGACTATGAATGTTTGATTAACATCCAAGTGAACAGAGAAGTTGCTCATATGATTTACAACTGAGTACAGTTCCAATGTGAAAAGTGGTTAATAGTTTCATTTAATAAGAAAAGTGAAAAGATGAAGATGTATACCAAAACTCCACTCACTTATCAATGACATCATCTTTGTTCAAACAAGGAAGAGTTTTCAAGTATTACAAGGTTTTCTCAATTGTTCACATAGCACACAGTCCAGCAATTTAGAGATGCATCATATTTTTAGGCTTAATCTACATTAACATTTTAACCACCACTTTCTTAAGTTTAGATAATCAGTAAATAATAAATCAAGCCCTGATTTGTAGTTTGACATTTACCTTGGTGTAAATACTCCAATCATGTTGCAGGAGCATGCTGTTATATAGTATTTCTACCACTCAGATACAATAGGTATAAATAATCTCAAATTAAGATATGATGAGTTTTGAGTATTTACTACCTTAAATGTAACAACTTATTTCCTTGTAACTTTATATACTTCAAATTTTAAAATATACTTTAATTTTTAACAATGGTTATGTTTAACAAATCCGCCCACAAAACTCCTGAAAATCTTACAATCAGTTCTTGCAAGCCAGTTCAATCAGTTCTTGCAAACCACCTCCAACACACTTTGCACTTAATGACAGAACTGAAAAACCACAAATATACTTACATCGCTAGGACAGGTGCTAAGCTCTTCATTATCACCACAGACCAGAACAATTGTATTCAAGAACATGTTTTGATGGTTCTTCCTAAAAAGGAAATGAGCAAATTTACAAGTCATGAAAACCATTCAAACCAAACTTGCATTTACAATCAGGAGGTTTTGTTGTCTGAATTAGCAAGACTTCCTCAACAGAGGAAGTCTTGCAGGTGGCACAGAATAATCAGAAACAGAAGCAGCACAAGAGCAGATTTCAGAGTAGATGAGTAAGTAATGATGACAAAACCCAAAGAGAAACTAAATCTACATAGAGGAATAAAGCCATGTGGATTCCTTTTCCATTTCCTGTGGAAATGGAAAATAGTACAGGGATTGTATTAAAAAGACACATCACGGTACTATATTCTTTAACTGGCTGACTATCGATTATTTTTTAGATATCTAAACTCAAAATCACAGAGTTCTTGAATAGCTCTGCTTTATCCTCCATATCCTTATACAAGCAAACATCAAGCCCTGACTTTTTCAATTCTTTCTTTACATATATACTACCTATAGAATACACCAAGCCCTAAATACCTGGGTCAAAACCCTAAAATTTTATTCTATAGGTAAATGAACCAGTCAACAGTGCTAAGATGCAAACAGTATTAAAGCTGTGGTTCAAGATTAGGAAAGTATGAAGTGTGGGAAGACTAATAACAAGATAATCCGACAACAGTAATGTAGTACTAAAATAAAAGGCTAGAAGGACAGTAAACTCTTCTATATGTATACTACAATAAAATTTATAATAAAAGGGCTCCTTTTGTACTTACAAATTTTTATCGTTCTTTTAGCATACTGTGTTTAGCTACACACATGCATATATGCATATGGCAAAACTCAAAGAGGATGCTGTGCTATAATGTAGACTGAAGGCCGGAAAGAGATTTATAGGAAGACTCAGGAATCCATAATAGAGTATGTAAAGTAGTAACTTTTTGTATCTGAAGAACCCTCAAGCAGAGGACTGTACCCAGGAGCATTTCATCTTTAACTGATGATACTATTAAAAAAAACAAGGGAAATAAGCATATCCTAGTGGAACCCAGCAGAGGATAGGGTTATAAAGGTAAGTAAATTCTGTTTCTGAGTATATTCTAAAACTGAATTAAATTATCACTGTTCTTTTCCTGTGGAACAATTTAAAGGCAATGGTGGAGGGGGCACCTGGCTGACTCAGTCATAGTGATGAAGTCCCAGAACCTAAGTCAGGTTCGGTGGGGTGAGGAGGTTCAGAGCTGACGACTAAAGAAAGAATTCTTGAGATGTCGTTGGTGCAAAATGGTGGTTTATTAAAGCACGGGGACAGGACCCGTGGGCAGGAAGAGCTGCTGCCCCGGGTTGTGAGGGTAGGCATGTTATATACCCTGCGGTTGGGGGAAGGTGAGGGGAAGGGAGGTTTCAGTGGTGTTTTCATATGCTAAAGAGGGCCTACAAGGTGCCAGGATGTTCCAGGCCTGCCAGAGGCCTTGCCCTTGCTGCTGGATCAATGTTGTCTTTAGACCAGCCATTAACATTAAGATAGTTGGGAGACTTTTTGGTGGGGTGTCACAATCCTGCTATCAATCGTCTTTGTTAGTGAGATTTAGGACATTTGTACGCCAAGGGAGACTCCTGTCTAGCAGGATTGTGAGCTCTGCAAGTTAACTATTTGCTTATTGCTCATGGCAGTCAGGGCTGCCTGAGGGATGCTACACATATGGAGGGGAAAGGGTGAAGAGGGGGTGCAAGGCACCAGCTTTTGCTTTGTCCTCAGCCAGCCTCCTGCTCCCTCATCAATAGGAGCCTGACTAATTTTTTTTAGTGTATGTCCTGCTGAAGCGAGCATGGACTCTTGAGCTCCTGGTTGTGGGTCTGAGCCCCATGTTGGATATAGAGATTACTTAAAAATAAAATCTTAAAATAAATAAATAAATAAAATAAAATAAGGAGTATTTTTACTCTCTTCTTTCTGATACTGAAATTCCACTTAGAGTATACAAGCATACCTCTGAAATATTACAGGTTCAGTTCCAGACTATTACAATAAAGCGACTATCACAATAGAGTCAAATGAATTCTTTGGTTTTCTAGTGCATATAAAAGTTATGTTGGGGCGCCTGGGTAGCTCAGTGGGTTATAGCCTCTGCCTTCAGTTCAGGTCATGCTCCCAGGGTTTGGGATCAAGCCCCGCATCAGGTTCTCTGCTCAGCAGGGAGTCTGCTTCCTCCTCTCTCTCTCTCTGCCTGCCTCTATGCCTACTTGTGATCTCTCTCTGTCAAATAAATAAATAAAATCTTTTAAAATAAATAATTAATTAAATTAAATTAAGAGAGTTGTAAACCTCAGCTGAAGAAAATCTGGTATGTTAATTCAGTAAGAGTTTATCATGTAATTGTTTATTCCACAGAGTATTTATTTTTCCAATCTCAATCTTGTAGTTTCCCTCTGTTTCTCAAAGGCACATGTTATAACACCCATGTCACTCCTGGTTCTATTTGCAAAAAATATCAGGTTTGTAATGTCCCATTCAGGGGCGTCTGGGTGGCTCAGTGGGTTAAGCCTCTGCCTTCTGCTCAGATCATGATCTCAGGGTCCTGAAATCGGGGCTCCGCGGGGAGCCTGCTTCCTCCTCTCTCTCTGCCTGCCTCTCTGCCTACTTGTGATTTCTGTCTGTCGAATAAATAAAAATCTTAAAAAAAAAAAAAAAAAAAGTCCCATTCATTTGTTTCTAAACCACAGTCAGGAGGAACCAAAATTATTTTTCCCAAAGACCCATGAAATATTCCTGCCAAATGCTTTTCCGTACTGGGGGGGAAAAAAAAAGCCATGGTAGCTCTTCAATTTCCACAGCTACATCATTACTCTACAACATTACTCTACAACATAGGGATGGCAGAACCAGCACCCAGCCTATCTTGGTACCCCCAAATTTATAAGGTCCCAAGTGTCAAAAAAAAAAAGGGGGGGGGATTACCATATGTATTGTTAATGGGGAAGAATGTCAAGGAAATAGCTTGTAAGGTATTTCCATATGAGGGATGCCTGGCTGACTCAGTGGGTTTAAGCCTCTTCCTTCAGCTTAGGTCATGATCCCAGCGTCTTGGGATCCAGCCTGCTCCTCCCCCACCCCCACCTGCCTCTGTGTCAACTTGTGATCTCTCCGTGTCAAATAAATAAATAAAATCTTAAAAAAAAAAAAACAACTTTCCATATGACCCTACTGGACCAAGAAACAAGAAACAACATCTTAACACCGCAATGTTTAAAGAGGGGATATTATCTGATTTAGAAAACTGACATTTGGAAAAATAGTTTATCAGGATGCCCTAAACCTACAGCAATTAAAAAACAAACATTAAACGGGCACTCATTTAAAGAAAAATTATACAACTTTGACAGCAAACCTCAACTAACCACTGGTTTGTGTAAGCTTCTGGCTAGCTACCACTTTAAACAGACCCTTTGCAAAACTTGACAGTTTTGGGTGAAAACCATCCCCCAATACATCATGACCCAGTTCCCCTAAACCTACAAAGCATGGCTCACAGAGTCACATGTCCTTTTCTTTGTTCCAAAGTGAAGATTCCTGGGTCCCACCCTCATATTCTGATTCAGCAGGTGTGGTGTGAGGCCCAGAAATCTGCACACTTACACTTCCTAATGCTCAAAGACCACTGTCCCAAAGGGAAGACAGTCTGAAAACCACGCGTGTTCCTGGTGATGCAGGATCTTCCTTATGAACGTCAACTCCTGCATTATGCTGTAACGTGGTGATCTCAGAGGTTGGAGAAAGCTTCAAGCTACCTGCCTTCCCGTCACCAAGCTCCAGAAAGCTCACACTTTGAGTGCTTGCAACCCTTCTTGCTTTCTCCCGTCCCTTCCCTCTAACCTGCACGTCGTGTTTCAAAGGACGCTCCTGCCCCGCTTCCAAGCACACACTTAAGACAGCATGACTTTGCCCACATGAAGTATAAAGCGGCGCTAATGAAGGCATAAGAAGCCTGATTCCATGTGCAACGTGTCCTTTCGGGCACAGTCTTTGTGGTGGCCCCCGCAGGTGCTCGGAGACCCCTCTCGGTCAATTTCCTCATCCTGTGCCATACTCCCCAGGGCCCAGTACCTGCGAGACATCCACGCCCAGCTGCTGAACGACGGACGGACAGGCGAGGTACCATCATCACAGAACCGTGTACCGCGCATAGGTTGGGATTCTGGGAAACACCCGAATTTCGTTGCTACTTACACTGACAAACTGAATGTCATCCTCATTTTCATCCGTTGTTGCGTCAGATGCCTCAGGCCCAGCTGGAGGGACAGACTCTATCATCTATAAAAATAAGCCAGAACATGCTTATCGACATACGGCCACGTACCTGGAGGAAGAGATTCTTCCCAAAAAGAACGAAGAAGGAAGAGCTCCGTAACAGACAGCAAGCTCTCGAGGAAACCGAACTGAGCACAACTGCATGCAAACCCCACCAAGAACAGGACTCGATGGATGGAGTCGGGCTCTGCCCCTGCAGACGTGGAGCCATCCACAGGGAGGGACGCCGAAAACGACTTACCAGCCCCTGCGAATTCCCCAAATCTCCTCGAGGAGGAGGGAGGCACGCACACCGCCCAGGAGCGAGCCTGTCTCAAAATGTCGCTCTCGCGGCCCGAGCAGCGGCCACAGGGACCTCCGTGGCCGGCGCACAGGGCCGGGGGCGGCCGGGCGGCCATTGTTACTGCTGGTTCCCCGCTCAGACCCGCACCAGGCCCGAACGCGGAGCTCGGCCCGAGACGCGGACACTGTCGGCCCGCCGCGGCGGCCACCGCCGCGCACCAGGCCTCGCTCTCAGCAAAACACAAAGCCCTTCCCGGCTCGCCTGAGAATGCCGCGGCCCAACGCTCGCCCACTCACCTCCGACCCCGGGTCTCCCATTTCTCCGACGGCCTAACTGACAGCACCACCGCTCCTGCGGTCCCCGCCGCCGCCGCCGCCGCCGTCGCTGCCGTCCCCGCCGCCGCTGCCGCCGCCGCCACGACTTCCCTTCCCGCCCAGCACCGCTTCGCGCCGCCGTGACCCGCCCCTGCGTGAGCGCCGACGCCGCCGACGCCCCCGACGCCGCGGGCGGAGAGAGGTGCGAAACCGCTTCAAAAGGAGGAGCGACCGGCTCTGGGCCGCTATCCCCCGGAGCCTCTGTCTCGCAGTCCCGGCCTGCCTTCCCCGGGCCGCGCGGGACGCCGGGAGTTGTAGTTCTGGTCGCGCCCGAGACTGTCCCCCCATCTAATTGAAGAGTGGAAAGGGACTCTCAGCGGCGGCGCTTGCGGTCCTATAGGCTGTTACCGCACTGAAGCAGTGTCCTAGAGGACCTTTCCCTCTAAATCACTGTTTCCCTCTCCCCACCTTTCTTTTTTCTGTTTTTCCCTTTTCTTTTTATAGAAATATTGGTCTAGATAATCTAGATCAGTGATGTTAAAATGCTCTTTCATTGTTTGCTCAGATCCTTACCAAATTATTGGCCGACTATTATTATTTGCACGTGAATGATTGCGAACAGATAGTTTATGAAAACAAATGTTTACTGAAGATTTTTTTTATAAAGATTTTATTTATTTACTTGAGAGAGGGACGCACAAGCAGGGCGTGGGGGAAGGGGGAGACGTCGAATGTGCTGAGCCGGGAGCCCTGGTGGGGCTCATCCCAAGACCCTGGGATCGTGACCTGAATGGAAGGCGGATGCTTAACCGACTGAGTCTCTCAGGCGCCCCCTGGCGATATTATTTCAAACCTTTTCCTCCTAGCCCAATGAACCCAAGATCACCGAACAAATCTGCAGTCCCACAAAATCACATTTATGAATTTGACTGTGGCCTGCTATGAATGAGATCACACAACAGAGGAACTATGAGGCATGTTACAAAACAAAGGAATAGAGTTATTAGGAAATTTTAAGGAAGGGTAGAGGTAGGTGAAACTTTTGTGAAGCAGTATTTTGATAGGTAGACAATTAGGGCTGTTTGTAAAGAGTTCAAGGTCACGTCTAGACTACAAAGTAGCCCCAGAGTCCTGTTAACTTGAAAACTACAGAGATAACATAGATAGTGGTTGTTGGCCCAGAACTCCCTTATCTGGAGCTCTGCCCTTGGTTTGGTGTGAAGCTAGTTTTCTGTGTCACAGGGATCAGCCAAGGGAGGGATATTTCATTCTTACTAATAGATATTCAAACAACAAAGCTGTTACTCCATGATTTTAGAGAACACATTTTCTCATTGTGAAAATAAGAAAGTAATAGTCACCAAGGTCACCTTGACTCTACAAGTACAGTATGTCTTTGGGAGAAATACTGTCTGTTAATTTTTCAGCTGACTTTATCTCTCTGTCTGTTTTTTGAGCCCAGCAGATATTTACTTTCTCATTTGGAGGTCTGTTTTTGCTGGTCTAAATGAGAACATGGCATTTGATTACTTATGTTGGTAGCTAGTATTTGATGGATCTTTTTGATTTCTCCACAGTACACGACAACTGCAGGTGCATTTGTACCAACTAAATTTGGGACTTGCAGATGAAAGTTGAGAAAAAGAAACATCTGCTAAGATGTTAAACCCAAAAGCTGCATGTAAATTAACCATTTTTAAATCTCTTAAATGTCTAGATGAGATTTGAATTTAAACAATTTTTCTAATGTTCTGGTGAGAGTTCCGTGGAATATATACTGTGAATGGATGCAGGTGGGAGTCATTCAGTTAAATTCTTGGAAAACAAACAGTAAATATGTGGCTGTAGCCCAAATATGCTCATGCCTTTCAATTCAGTAATTGTTACAGGGATAGTTTTCTCTTTTTATCCCTCTTTTTAAGATTGTACTTATATATTTGAGAGAGAGAGAGAGAGAGAGAGAGAGAGAGCATGCCTGAATGAATGGGGGTGGAGTAGAGGGAGAAGGACAAGCAGACTCCCAGCTGAGAAAGGAGACAACCCCAAGGCTTCATCCTAGGACTCTGAGATCATGACCTGAGCTGAAGGCAAATGCTTAACCAACTCAGCCACCCAGATGCCCTTGGAATAGTCTTTTTCATTTTACATATTCTAATAGATGCATGGCGATATCACTTAAATTTGCATTAACCTAATTACTAATAATTTTGAAAATATTTTTATGCATTCATTTGCCATCCATATATATACTCATTGGTCATGCCTTTAAGGTCTTCTGCCCATTATTTAAATTACTTTCTTTATTGAATTTTAAGAATTGTTTATTCTAGATTCAAGACCTTAACAGATACGTGATTTCCAAATATTTTCTCCCAGTCTGTAGCTTGCCTTCCCATTTTCTTAAAATTGTCTTTCAATGAGAAGTTTCTACATTTGACAAAGTCTAATTTATGAATTTTTACTTTACTTGGTCTGGCTTTTGGTAGTATATCTAAAAAATCTTTGCATAAGCAAAGTTACAAATATTTTTGTCTTTGTTTTCTTCTAGAAATTTATAATTAGGTTTTAATTTTAGGTCTGAGATCCATTTTGAGTTCATTTTTACCTTTGACAGGTATGGATTGAAGTTCATGGTTTTGCATATGAATGTACAAATGTTTCAGCACCCATTGTTGACAAGATTATCCTTTCCTCTCTGAATTGCCTTTGTACCTTTGCCAAATACTAGTTGTTCATATATCTGTGGGTCTGTTTCTAAACTTTCTTTTATGTTCTGTTGATGTATTTCTATCTTGACACCAGTACTATGCTGTCTTGATTACTGTAGCTTTACAGTAAGTCTTGAAACCAAGTGGTGTTAGTTTTCCTGCTTTAATCTTTTTCAAATTTTCAGTTTTCTTTAATTTCTCTCAGGAGCATTTAGTATTTTTCAGTATAAATATTTCACACATCTTGTCAGGTTAGTCACTAGGGATTTCATATTTTTTGATGCTCTTGTAATTGGTATAGTTCTTCAAAATTCAATTTGACTTTTTAAATGGCTGAATAGTATTCTACTGTGTATATATACCACATTGTTTCTATCCTGTCATTTCTCAACAGACACTTAAATTGTTTCCAGGTCTCAGTTATTGTGAATAATGGTGCAATGAACATAAGAGTGCAGATATCTCTTCAAGATAATAATTTCCTTTTCTTTGCATATATATCCTGAATTGGGATTGCTGGATCATACAGTAGTTCTATTTTATTTTCTTTTTTAGGGAGAGGGAGGGGGTTACAGGGGAAAGCAGAAGGAAAGAGAGAATCTTAAGCAGACTTCACGCCCTGTGCAGAGCAATACAGAGCTTGATCTCAAGATCCTGAGATCATGACCTGAGCCAAAAATCAAGAGTTTCTCTGACTGAGAAACCCAGGTGACCCTCTATTTTAATTTTTTTGAGGAACTTCATACTATTTTCTGTAATGGTGTGCCAATTTACATTTCCACCAAGAGTGGACAAGGGTTCCCTTTTCTCCACATCTTGGCCAATGCTTGTCATCTTTTGAATTTTTTACAATAACCATCTTATAGGCATGAGGTGATGTTTGACTCTGGTTTTGATTTGTATATTCCTAATGATTAATGATGTTGAGCCCTTTTTATTTTAAATTTTTAAAAAATTTTATTTATTTATTTGAGAGAGAGAGAGAGAGCCAGAGAGAGCATGAGTGGGAAGTAGGAGAAGAGGGAGAAGCTCAGCAGGGAACCTGATGTGGGGCTTGATTCCAGGATCCTGGGATCACGACCTGAGCAGAAGGCAGATACTTAATCAACTGAACCATCCAGGTACCCTGAGCCCTTTTTAATATAACTGCTGTCCATTTGTATGTCTTCTTTGGAAAAATGTCTGTTCAGGTCCTTTGCCCATTTCTTATTTGGGGATTTTTTTGCTATTGAGTTTTATAAGTTCCTGTATATTTGGATATTAACCTCTTATTGGATATGTGGGTTTATAAATATTTTCTCCATTCTGTAAGTTTAACTTTTCATTTTATTAATTATTTCCCTTGCTGTGCAGAAGCTTTTTAGTTTGATATTGTCTACTTGGTTATTTTTGCTTTTGGTTTCTATGCTTTTGGTGTCATAGCCAAAAAAAAATCATTGTCAAGACCAATATCAATGAGCTTTTCCCCTGTTTTCTTCTATTAGATTTACAGTTTCAGGTTTAAAAAAAAATTTTTTTTTAATTTTTAAAATTTTTAAAAAAGATTTTATTTATTCATTTGACAGACAGAGATCACAAGTAGGCAGAGAGGCAGGGAGAGAGAGAGAGGAGGAAGCAGGCTCCCCACTGAACAGAGAGCCTGATGTGGGGCTCAATCCCAGGACGCTGGGATCATAACCTGAGCTGAAGGCAGAGGCTTTAACCCACTGAGCCACCTAGGTGCCCCTAGTTTCAGGTTTTTAAGTCTTTATTTTTAATTGAAGTATAATTGAGATACCATATTATTTTAGTTTCAAGTGAACAGCCCAGTGATTTCTAACTCTACCACCATTCTCATAAGTATATACATGTTTAAGTCTCCATACCCAATGTAGGACTTGAACTCACAGCCCTACAATAAAAGTCATAGCCTTTATCAACACAGTCAGGTGCCCGCTTCTCATCTTTTCAATTCCACTATAACAAAGGGTCTTACCTTCTCCCTTACTTTTTGACTTATCCATTATTATGATTCATGGATTTCTATTTTATTTGGTGGGTAATAATTTTTGATCGCTCATTGCTATTGCAGAAATAAAACTGTATTTTATTGAGGGTATGGTTGGCAAAATTGTGTATATTTAGGTGTACAATATATTTTGATGCTATACATTGTGAAATGCCACAATTAAGCTAATTAACATATTCATCAGCTTACATAGTTAGCATTTGTGTGTGTGTGTGTGTGTGTGTGTGTGTTTGTTTGTGTGTGGTGAGAACCCTTAAGACCTCTTCTTAGGGCACCTGGCTGGCTCAAGTTGTTAGAACATGTCTTGCCCTTGGGGTTATAAGTTCAAACCCCATGTTGGATGTAGAGCTTACTTAAAAAAAGGAAATATTCTCTATCAGCAAATTTCAAGTATATAATACATTTTTATTTTAGTCACCGTGCTATACATTAGGGTTCCTGAACATACGCCTTTGATAACTGAAAATTTATTCTTTTGTACCAACATCTCCCCATTTCCCCCATCCCTACAATACCTGGTAACAACTGTTTTATTTTCAATTTCCTTGAGTTCAACTCTTTTACGTTTCACATATGAGGTCATATGTGAAACATATCTGTCTTTCTGGCTTATTTTGCTTAGCATAATGTCTTCCAGGTATATCCATGGTGCTGTAAATGAAAGGATTTCCTTCCTTTTTATTTTATTTAATGGATTTATTTATTTTAAAAAGGTTTTATTTATTTATTTGTCAGAGAGAGAGAGAGAGAGAGCGCACAAGCAGATAGAGCGGCAGGCAGAGGCAGAAACAGGCTTCCCCCTGAGCAAGGAACCCAATGGGGAACTTGATCCTTGGACCCTGGGATTATGACCTGAGCCAAAGCAGCCGCTAACAGACTGAGCCACCCAGGCTTCCCTCTTTCCTTTTTAAATTTAAATTTTATGTCTGTTTCTTCTTCTTTTTTTAAAATTTTTTATTTTTTTAATAAATATATAATATATTTTTATCCCCAGGGGTACTGTTTATTCTTCTTTAATTTTGAACAGTTTCTTTCTCAACCTTTCCTTGTCTTTAACATCATTGACATTTTTGGAGAATATAGGCCAATTATTTTACAGAATGTTGCTCAGTTTATGTTTGTTAGTCTTTCCTCATGATCACGTGCAGGTTATATCCCTGGCCAGAATACTACTTAAGTGATCTTGTGTTGCTTTTAAGGATTCACATTCAGAGATACATGATATTTGTCTGTCCCTTACTGATGATGAGGATTATTATTGATAATCATCTGGTCAAAGTATTGTCCACTTTCTTCCACTTTTTCTGCTGCACATTTAGATTTTTCTCCTTGTAATTTATGATCAATCTGTGATTTAATATGCCGAGAACTTGCAAATATCCTCTCCTCATGAAACTTACACTTCAATATTGAGTATCCTCTGATGATTCTTGCCTAATCAATCTTTACTCTGATAGTTGTAAATAGTAATTTTCTAACTCTACTACCCTTTCTATATTTTTAATTGACATTTTGCTATAATAAAGGGTCTTGCTATCTCCCTTACTTTTTGATTTATCTATTCATTTTTATTATGGATTCATAGATTTCAGTTTTATTCAATGAGTAATAACCCGTTAACGTCCTAATTTATTTTGGTGCTCAGATGGTCCCAGGTTTGGCCAGTTGGAGTTGTTTTTGCAGCCTCATGTGGCCATCATTCTTTGAGCAGGCCCTTACTTTTTGGCAAAATATACAATGTTCCACGCACATTTGGTACCTTCTCAGCTCCCGCCCTGGAATCCACCATTTCTACAAGGAATGCTTTATCTTTTGGTGGAAAATGGTATTTAAAAATTAAGATCTGAAAAAAACGGATACAGGCCATCTTTAACAAAAGGATAAAAGATAGTACCTATACTCAAACCCCAAAGTTTTTTTCTTAATCCTAGGAATCAAAAATAAGCTTAGTGCCAAAAGCTTAACAAAGCTCAGAGCTAAGATTCAGTGTAAAACTTATCTCACCATTATGGGTAAAGTGACTTTAAATGGGTGCAGACCCAAAGATTCTCAGATGTGCTCATTCTTATCGTATTAAAGAGTATGGAAACTGGAATCTCAGCAGAATCTAGGTAGCCCCTTCAAATTGTTAAAACTCTAACAATAGAGGAACATCAGTGACCTGCCTATGTCATAATAAACCAAGTACATTTAGCTTGCTGCAGCAAGCGAGAACTCCCCACAGGCAAAGTTTAGGAACATTTAATCTGGAAATTAGGAAGGACTTTTAAAATGAGTAGTAGGTGCTTACAGGGCAGAATAAATGTCTTTTCTTCTAGGGCAAAATAAATACGTGTTAATACTTGGATCAAGTGCTCTAAGAGGGTTTTAAAAAAAATAATTATTTATTTGAGTGAGAGAGTAAGAGAATCACAGAGAGAGAGGGAGAAAGAGAAGCAGACTTGCCACTGAGCAAAGAACTCCATTGTAGGGCTCCATTCTAGGATCATGACCTGAGTTGAAGGTACCCCAGGAAGAATCAGTTTTGTAAAAAGAAATTCCCCCAATGTTACAAAATTACTTAAGGAAAATCCACCCCCTCAAATTTAGCATTTTTGTTTTTGAGAGTAAAAGTTGAAACAAGGATTTAAAAATTCATCTAGAGGAAGGGTGCCTGGGTGACTCAGTCAGTTAAGTGCCTGGCTCTTGATTTCAGCTCAGGTCTTGATCTTAGGGTTGTGAGTTCAAGTCCTGTAAAAAATACTCATGAGAAAAATGATGTCATAGAACAGATAAAAATACTGACCACAGTGTCCATTATAAGGTAAAAAAAATATATATCTATAGATATATAGATATATTTTTTTAAAGATTCCATCTCATAGGTAAATATCTTTTTTTTTTTTTTTTAACTTTATTTGTGAGAGGGTCGCCAGGGTGGCTCAGTGGGTTAAAGCCTCTGTTTTCAGCTCAGGTCTTGATCTCGGGGTCCTGGGATTGAATCTTGCATCAGACTCTCTGCTCAGCAGGGAACCTGCTTTCCACCGCCCCCCCACCCCCCCACCCCTGGCCTGCCTCTGCCTACTTGTGATCTCTCTCTCGCTCTCTGTCAAATAAATAAATAAAATTTAAAAAAAAAGATTTTTTTTGTGAGAGAGAGAAAGAGTGTGAAAGAGTGTGTACAAACAGGGGTGAGTAGCAGGTTGAGGGAGAAGCAGCACCTCCCTCCGCCCCGGGACAGGGAGCCTAACTCTGGACTGGATCCCAGAGCCCCAGGATCATAACTCAAGTCAAAGGCAGACCTTCAACTGACTGAGCCACCCAGGGATCCCTACTAGGTAAAAATCTTAATGTAACTATAATGTAGAAAATAATATATTAGTAAGTTTTTCTTTGAGATTTAGGAGTGATTATTGTGGATATACAAAGTCTTTCTCCTTCAGATAACATAAAAACATTCACATATATTTTTTTAAATCTCAGTCCAACTTTTGTATTTTATTAATCTGGAATTCTTTATGAAAAATAGTTTGAAGTAGGAACATAATTATTTTTCATTTACCAGTTACCTCAGTATCATTTATTGAATAAACCTTCCTTTCTCTACTATTAAAGGTTCTATTTCAATCATATTCTAAATTTGTATGTATGTGAATATATAACATGCATACATGTACACATACATATATATTGATTGCTTTTGGGGCACATCTTAGTTTCATTAGTTTTCTTATTAATAACTAGGTTTTTTTTTAAGATTTTATTTATTTATTTGAAAGAGAGAGAGAGAGCACAAACAGGGGGAGCAGCAGAGGAAGAGGGAGAAGCAGGCTCTGCTGAGCAGGAAACCCAATGCAGGGCTAGATCCCAGGACCCTGGATCATGACCTGAGTCAAAGGCAGACACCTAACTGACTGAGCTACCCAGACACCCCTTATTTGTAACTCATTTAGAACCAGTATATGAAGCTGAATTAGAATGAATATATATATTCTATTATCTATAAAAATACCAACCCATCTAAAAGTAGAAATTCTAGGGGCGCCTGGTGGCTCAGTAGGTTAAAGTCTCTGCCTTCAGCTCAGGTCATGATCCCAGGGTCCTGAGATCAAGCCCTACATCGGGCTCTCTGCTCAGCAGGGAGCCTGCTTCCTCCTCTCTTTCTGCCTGCCTCTCTGCCTAATTGTGATCTCTGTCAAATAAATAAATAAAATCTTAAAAAAAAAGTAGAAATTCTAGTTGAATAATAGTTGTTTTGCAAAGAAAATTTTATTTACATTTAGTTGGCAAAACACACTACAAAGTAGTTATTTTAAAAGGAAATCACATGTATCTCAGTGAAATCATTATTTATTTTTTATTTTTTATTTTTTTTTTTTAAAGATTTTATTTATTTATTTGACAGAGAGAGATCACAAGTAGGCAGAGAGGCAGGCAGAGAGAGAGCGAGGAGGAAGCAGGCTCCCCATGGAGCAGAGAGCCCGATGCGGGACTCGATCCCAGGACCCCGAGATCATGACCTGAGCCGAAGGCAGCGGCTTAACCCACTGAGCCACCCAGGCGCCCCGAAATCATTATTTTTCAATAAAAATGTTAACCTTACCCCTAAAGATACAAATGTAGTGATCTGAAGGGGCACGTGCACCCGAATGTTTATAGCAGCAATGTCCACAATAGCCAAACTATGGAAAGAACCTAGATGTCCATCAACAGATGAATGGATCAAGAAGATGTGGTATATATACACAATGGAATACTATGCAGCCATCAAAAGAAATGAAATCTTGCCATTTGCGACAACATGGATGGAACTAGAGCGTATCATGCTTAGCGAAATAAGTCAAGCGGAGAAAGACAACTATCATATGATCTCCATGATATGAGGAAGTGGTGATGCAACATGGGGGCTTAAGTGGGTAGGAGAAGAATAAATGAAGCAAGATGGGATTGGGAGGGAGACAAACCATAAGTGACTCTTAATCTCACAAAACAAACTGAGGGTTGCTGGGGGGAGGGGGGTTGGGAGAAGGGGGGTAGGGTTATGGACATTGGGGAAGGTATGTGCTTTGGTGAGTGCTGTGAAGTGTGTAAACCTGGCGATTCACAGACCTGTACCCCTGGGGATAAAAATATATGTTTATTTAAAAAAAAAGTTAACCTTCCTGAATAGTGTGTATATATCCTACATAGCATACCCATTTATCTTGGATATTGTCTCTATATCCTACCTTGTAGGGCTCTTTAGAAGACAAGCCAGAGTCACATAGGTCATTATAATGATTATGCCTTTGTATGTGTGAGTGGAGAAGCAAACAGCCCAGAAAAGGATCATTTCCTGGACTTTACACCTTAATAAGAAACGAGCAAATAATTTTTTTATGTTTCCAATGGGATTTATTTATACTTAGGTAAAAGTAGCAAATGTTCACATAAGTTATTTCCTTAATCATATTTATTTTGTATGACCACATTGTTATCAAGCAGCATTATGGAATGTTCCCTGGGTCCACAGTTCTGAACTTTCCAACTATTATATGCATCCTCTTTTCCAAGTTTAGACATGACCTTGTAACTGAAGAAGCATGGCTTGTTATTGCAAAGTTGTCATGTGTGACAATCTGACATCACAGGAGAAGCCTCTTGATGAAGAATGTTTTATCTTTCATTCATTTACAAAATGGCATTTTTCTTTTTATGTGATTATACAACCCATGTGATTTTATTTTCAATTCTTTGTTCTTCTGATACAATGAAATCAAACCAGTTAAAACTAAGCAGTGTAGCAATAAAATCAACCAAATACACAGGATGATATATCTTATAGAGGGTATTTTAAAAGATGTTTATGTTTTATATTACAGATCTGTATTTAATGTACTTGGGCAATAAAAAGTTAGAAGCATGTAAACAAAAAAATTTCAATTTGATGCATTGTTTTAATACTCACAAAAACCTGGGTTTGTTTCTTTTTCAGGAGTACAGGGAAATAGTCCTACATTAAAATTAAAAGGTCTTGCTGCTTTCATATTTTTCCTTTTCATATTTTTCATATTTTTATACATTTTTAGGTAACAGAGTAATTCTTTAATTTCACTGAGAAAAAGCCATTGCTTGGTTAGATAGGATTATCAGATTTTAGGCCAATTTTGCTGCCCTCACGTTCATGAACATTGATTATTTCACTGTTTACTTTTCCAAACATGTGCTTATGTTAAAGATCCAAAAACTTAAATGGGGAGTCATTGGTAATAATAAATGTACAGTGATTGATAAGGACAATGACAAATCTTAGGGGCTGAAGTTTTTGTTGTTATAATGAGAGCTCTATTGTGTTAAGTTAGCTGTGCAGAGAAACATTTGGAGACAGGAAAATGCATTATGTCCAAGAAACCATATTGCATGCTTAGTTGACTGCTAGAAATTCTCTGGTTTGATGCATCGCTGATATTTATGGTGGAATCTACATGCAGCTTCTTCAGCAAGCTCGTTGCTCCATCAAGAGCCCTCAGTATTACAGATGCCTCACAGCCTGTCACTATGTGTCTCTGAGCTCCCAGCCAGGGAGGTTGCAGATTCTCCAACAAAATCCAGTGTTAGATTCAGAACTGAAGGTGTTTTATTTCAGTTACCTACAATACCTATAAAAAGCAAATTTCAAAAAAAAGAGCAAATTTTGTTAGAGTTCTTATAGTACTTTTAATAGGTACATGAGTTATTTTAGTGTCTACTACAAATTTTTGCTTACAAATACAAATTGTTTATAAGAACTATTATTATAGAGGTGACTTAGAAATTATTTTATGATCTATTCGAAGGAATTCCAGCATAGATAACAATTACAATATTTACATTTATTTTTATCTCAAATGACTTAAAAACACCTTTGTATTAGGTAAAACTTCAAACCCACAAATTAAAATGAACCATCTCCACATACCCATCATCCATCCTAAGAGATTATCAACAATTCTGTTTGTCATTCTTCAGTAACATTTGTTGATTGTTTAAATAGCAGGCAGTTTTCCAAATCTGGTTTACCTCTTTCAAAATTCACAAAATCCAAGTGAGCTAGGTTAGAGGCAGATTACTATAAAGCAATTAAATTTTGTTTGCATGAGTACCTTCCAATATGTTCACACATATATTTATTTTTGTTAAATTTGCAAAAGTTAGATATTTCAACCATAATCAGTTAAGACAACTGTCTTTCCCTTTCAGTTGTCCCTTAGTCATATTTTCTCCTCTGATTGTAACCATGGGATGGCAGTGGGCATATCTGAGATTTTGTTAAGGATTTTGTTAAGGGATGTATTTTTGTGCTTTGTCATCTCATCTATGTATGGTTATGTTAGTGGTGGCCTTTCCACTTTGCAGTGCCTTCTAGCAAAAACATGAAAATGGTCAATTCAAAGAATATTTAAGAGGATCCACTCCATAGAAAACTTGAAATGCCTTGAAGTCTTACAGCTTAGATGTCAGAGCAACTTAAAAAAGGTCTCCCCAAATTTGACAACAATCCTAAAAATTACATTGCTACTGAAGAGTTAAGAATTTGAAAGAAAACTCTGTAAAGTGTAAAAAAAAAGCAATTTTTCGTCCACTATGATGCAGGATAGTCCAAATTATTTTTTTTATTCATTCTATTGCAAAGTTGTCAAATGAAGAGGCAGTCAACATGTAAGCAACTCCCCAAAAGTAAGATAAAAATATTATAGAGCTGTTAATAAAAATATTATGTAACTCCCCCTCCATTATGTGACATTTGAGAAATTTGTTAACATTTAAACATTATGTCATTTTGGGGTATCTGACTGGTTTAGTCAGTAGAGCACACAACTCTTGATCTCAAGGTCTCTGTTGGGCATGGAGCCTATGCAGAGCTGTAATTGATTGTGTATTCATAATTTTGTGTTTCTTAAAGTGAGTTCTCTAAATACTATTAAGCTGTAGGTTCCACAAATCCTGGATCCATTCTAAGGTAGATAGTATTATTATCCCACCTTAAATTAAAATTCGAAGAGGTCAAGTGACTTTCCAAAGGCCACACATTTATCAAGAGGTGGAACAGGCTTAGAAACCAGAATTTCTGATCCTAAAACATAAAATTTTATATGTCCACTTGGCTAGGCTACTAAGTTGTTTGGTCAGACACCAGTCTATATGTTGCTGTGAAGGTATTTTTTAGATGAGATTAACATTCATACAGTAGATTTTCAGTAAAGCACACTACCCTCCATGATACAGGTGGGTCTCACCCAAGCAGTTGAAGGCCTTAATAAAAAAGACAGAGGTCCTTTGACTAAGGAGGAATTCTGCCTTCACACCACCTTTTTTTTTTTTTTAATTATATTACTTTTTTAAAAAATTTCTTTTCAGCATAACAGTATTCACTTTTTTTGTACCACACCCAGTGTTCCATGCAATACGGGCCGTCCTTAATACTCACCACCTGGCTCCCCCAACCTCCCACCCCTGTGCCCCTTCAGAACCCTCAGGGTGTTTTTCAGAGTCCATAGTCTCTCATGGTTCACCTCCCCTTCCAATTTCCCTCAACTCCCTTCTCCTCTCCATCTCCCCATGTCCTCCATGCTATTTGTTATGCTCCACAAATAAGTGAAACCATATGATAATTGACTCTCTCTGCTTGACTTATTTCACTCAGCATAATCTCTTCCAGTCCCGTCCATGTTGCTGCAAAAGTTGGGTATTCGTCCTTTCTGATGGAGGCATAATCACCTTTGAACTCAAGACTACAACATCAACTCCCTGGGGCCGCAGCCTGCTAGCCCATCTTGCAGATTTTGGACTCACCAGTCCTTACAGTTGTGTGTGCCAATTCCTTCAAGTGTCTCTTTTCTATACATCCCATTTCTGTTTCTCTGGAGAACCATGACTAGTGCAATAAGAAATACAAAGGACTCTGGGGACATACAAAGGATGTATGTCCTTTGTATGTGTATGTATACAAAGGACATCAAAATAAAAAGCTTTGACACAGTAAAGAAAAGCATCAGCAAAACAAAAAAGCAACCTACTGAATGAGAGAGGATATTTGCAAATGACCTATCTGATAAAGGGTTAATATCCAAAATATTTAGAACTTCTACAACTCAACACCAAGAATCCCCCCCAAACAATCCAATTCAAAAGATGGGCAGAAGACCTGCATAGACATTTTTCCAAAGAAGACATACCGATGACCAATGGGCACATGAAAAGATGCTCAGCATCATTAATCATCAAGGAAATGTAAATCAAAGCCACAGTGAGACATCACCTGACACATGTCAGAATGGCTAAAATCAAAAACACAGAAAAAACAAGTGTTGACAAGGATTAGAGGAAAGGGAATCCTCATACAAATTGGTACAAATTGGTAAATTGGTACAGCCACTATGGAAAACAGTATGGAGTTTCCTCAAAAACATTTTTAAAAAGTAGAAATATCATATGGTCCAATAATTCTACTACTGGGTATTTACCTGAAGAAAACAAAAACAGTAATTTGAAAAGATATATGCACGCTTATGTTTATTAAAGCATTATTGGCAATAACAAGGTATGGAAGCAAACTAAGAATCCATCAATAGATGAATGGATAAGGAAGATGTGGTATGTGTACACACACACACTCTGGAATATAATGTAGCCATAAAAGGACAAGATGATCCCACTTGTGGCGACATGGATGGACCTAGAGAATATTATACTAAGTGAAATAAGTCAGGCTAAGAAAGCCAAATACCATATGATTTCTCTCATATGTGGAATCCTAAAAAAACCAAAAAAATAAAAAACAAAGAACAAACAAATGAATAAGGAAAAGCAGAATCATACAGGTAAATACAGAGAAAAAAATTTGATGGTTGCTAGAGGGGTTAGGGTGAGGGATGGGAAAAATGGGTAAGGGGTTTGGGAGATACAAGCTTCCAGTTATGGAATGAATAAGTCATGGAAATAAAAGGCACAGCAAAAGGAATAGAGTCAATAGTATTACAATAGGGTTTATGGTGACAGATGGTAGCTACACTTAGGTAAGCAAAGCATAACATATGAACTTGTTGAATCACTATATTGTATACCTGAAACTAACACTAAGTTATAATATATGTATATGTAATATTATTGTTGAGATTAAACTGACCTGAAACTAACATAACATTTTGTGTTAAGAACACTGAAATTAAAAAACGAATAAAAAAATTTCTTAAAAAAATGCAAAGAACTATATGTTAGTTGACTATATGCTAGTGTTGACTCTCTAATAGTTACTAATCGTATAATCTTGGCAGTTCTTTTAACCTCCTTAGGGTTTAGTCTTATTATCTTTAAAGTAAGGAAATCATTTTTGATCAAGATTTCTTAATCTTGGCACAGTTGACATTTTGGGTTAGGTAATACTTGTTGTAGGGGAGAATATCCTATGACTTGTGGGATGTTTAGCAACATCTGTGGCTCCGTCCACTAGATGCCAGTAGTTTAATCCAGTTGGGACAATCATATCTATCTCCAGACATTTTCAAACAACCCCTAGCTGAGGGGCAAGGGACAAAATTTCCTCCCATCCTACTTGAGCACTGCTGTATTAGGTCATCTTTAAGTTAGAATATATGCATATGTAATATTATTGTAGGGATTAAACTGGCTGAGGCAACTTTGGAAACTTCAGAAGGCTGTCTGACTATTTAGTGGGATGTTATAGAGGTGATTTTTTTTTTTAAGATTTTATTTATTTATTTGACAGACACAGCGAGAGAGGGAACTCAAGCAGGGGGAGTGGGAGAGGGAGAAGCAGGCTTCCTGCTGATCAGAGAGCCCGATGCTGGCTTGATCCCAGGATCCTGGGATCATGACAGGAGTTGAAGGCAGACGCCCAGCGATCCATGTGTCCCCCCAGAGGTGATATTTTAATATTCTGTAACTCTTATAAATAAAGTTTTCTTTAGTTCCTGTAAGAAAGAAGCAAAAAATGGAGAAAGGCCTGAAAGATTGACAACAGAAGCTCTTGGCAAAGTGAGCCCCAGGCAACTTGAGGGCAGTCACAGGAATGAAAGAGAAAAGCTAAAAGGGGGAGAAGGATGGAGTTTAGTGTTTATCCTCTCAGAAACGAGTCTTAGCTGGGAAATTATTGTTGTTTCAAGTCCAAGCCACCTGCGGCCACCTTGTGCTCCACAAGGTGCTCCACTGGGTGGAGGCCATAGTCTACCAGAGGGCCCACTGGTGGGGTTGCTAGGAATTTGCGGAAGTCTCCGTGATTTTGTAGTGCATGTTACCTTGCTAATAGTCATGCAAAGAAAGTTATTTTTCCAAAGGATGCTTTTTGGTGTGGAGGGAGGAGGGAGTATGATTTGCCTGAGTAAATGTTGTCATCTTAGGGCTTCTGTTAGATGACCGAAAAGAGAAAAACACAGCGGCATTCCACTAGATGGGGCTATATGGGACTAATTTATGCAGTGTGGCTAAATTAGGTTGGATATGACCCTGTCTTTCCCAGCATATCTTCTCAGTCCTTTTGAGATAATTTGGAATTATCAATACTTCGAATGAAAGATACCTGACAATTAAGAAAATTTTTCCATTCTAGTGTTTATCTCCACTTCTGATTCTAAATATACACATTTCTATTCCAAGCAACTTGTCCACAAAGTAAGGCTCAGGCCCAGAAAGCAACAGAACATTTTGTGTTCTTAGCAAAAGATTTGTTCCTTTTTTTCTATTTGAATTAAAGCTGTAGTGAGGTGATTATTAACACTACTACTAGGTTGCAAGTAGAAACAGTACTGATATAAAACCCTTTTAACTTTAATCTCTTCAGTGCTCGACTGACTGATAGTCAGAGATGAGTTTTATGCGTACTCTTGGCAGTCTGAGGTATTTAAAAGGCAGAAGTTGGGATATTAAAATACTTCACAGAGCTCTGAAATATAATAACGTCCTCCAAAGGGTAGCCTGATAGAGAAGACCCTTGGAGCTCTGGTTACATGGCATTTAGCAGGGGAACTCGGCTATTCTACATCTGGATGACTGGGTAGTCTTATATCAAAATGAGCTGTTCTAATGGCTCATTTAAGCAGTTATCTCCCAACTGGGAAGTTGTGAAATTCACAATCTACTGAAATGTTTAATCAGTTGGGGAGAAAAAAGACAAAAAATATCAATCATATCTTGTATAAAACTGCAAGTTGGTCTACCAGTATGGGTGAGCCAAGGGAAAGACCCTGCCCTGCAGTTGTTTTAAGTGGGTTTTTTTGTTTGTTTGTTTGTTGTTTTTAGTATTGGTGACCCTCATCAGAACTAGTCTTCGTTATATAGCAAAATTGTAAGCCGCCCTCAAGGGTGTTGGGGGTGGTAGTCAGGAATGGGTAGAAGATAGATGGTGGGAAAGAATACATTACCCAAGTCTCTAATCCCATTTAAAACACAGTAAGAACATAAAAACAAATAAGATGTTTGAAGGTGGCTAGAGTTAGGCAGAGAACAAATAAATAGAAAGTCAAAGATAAAAGTAAACAAAATGGAAGAAAAACCTCCCTTTGTGTATTTACCATATACCTCTATGAATAAAAAAATATTAAAAAACAAAATAATGCATTTTTCCACATATTTTCCATAAAAATAATGGAGAGGAAGGATGAGCACAAGTGAACCAGCCAGCACATTAGGTTGAAGCAAACACAAAATTCCACTGGACAGTTTTGCCTAAGGGCAGGGCCTGACTATAAAGTGTATTTCCTTTAAAACTCCCTAGGAGCAATTCTTTCTCTTAGTATAATAGAAACATGTTGGTAAAAAAATCCTTATCAAACCAATACAAACTATAACAACTGGTGTAAAGATTTAAAGAGTGAGAAGCAAGAGGCAGATTGGTGGAGGGGACACCTCAGTATTTCCAGCCAGCAGTTGGTGCCAAAAACAAATGACTGTTTGGAATTTTAAGTTCAGTTCCATTGATGTACTTCAGAGACTTCCCTAGGATCTGTATCTCCCTGTTCTAGAGGAACACTTCCTAAATGATCAAACTTCCTCTTTTGACTCCTTTCTACCCCCACCCACAAATTAACATGCATTCTGTGAAGAAAAAGCAAAGTTCTTCAGTAAAACACATTTGAAAAACATACACTCTGCTGCCTTCTTAGAGATTTCTAGAGCACTTGGGCGTAAGAGTATAAAATACTCTGAGGAGTTCTGGAAAAGGAAAATCTGGATTTGAATTTAGCATTCCCCCAATTTCAATCCCCTTTCCCGTCCTCACCTCCATCCCCACAAATACCTATTAGCATGTCTTGGGCCACTGACATTCTCTGATAAAATAGTCACAAAATGCGGTTCCAGGGATCAAAGAATTACATCTTCTTGCCACACAGAAAGGACTGTGAAGATTGAGAGGACTTACCAAAAGGTTCTACTTAATGTCCTGAGAGTTCAGATTTTTGCTTAAATTTGGCTTCTTGGTACAGTTGTTTAGCTTTTGCCCTATCATTCTCCTAATTGAAACATCATCTGTGTTGGGAAATAACTGTTTTGTGACTCCTGTAAAAAACAACAATAACACATGAAAACACTTTTTGAGGCCTTTGCATCTTAAGGTATGAACTGAGATAAAACATCAAGCAATCCACAATGTAGTTTTGTCTCCATTTTGCAAAAACAGCCCAAACACCAATGAGAAATGGCATATTAAAATACAGAGAGCTCAGATTCAGTGATTCCCTCAATTTTTTGACATTTACAAAAAATCATTTGATAGCTAGATGATTATATTTGAGGAGATTAACTTAAAAACCATAAGTAGAACTAAGGAGGACATGTGTTGTAAGGAGAACCAGGTGTTATACACAACTGATGAATCACTGAACTCTACATCTGAGATAATAACACACAAGTGTTCATTAATTGAATTTAAATAGAAGAAAATAAAATTAAATTAAAAAACACAGAAGTAGGAAATTAGACCCTATTTTTCTAGAATAAAAGATAAGGAATCTAAAGCCAAGATAAGAAAGAGAAAATAAGATCTAAACTCTTCACTGAAATTTTGTTTGAAAGGATTTTGGGATGCATTTTTCTGAAGTTATGAATTTATGAATTCAAAATTTTCGTGAAATAAAATTTAGCTTTATTTTAGTAACTGTTTTAATGTAATTTTTCTATAAAATTTACCATATTTATTAAGAGATTTAGGCTATTTTGAGATTTTTCTTTCATAGAAAAATAAACAACAAAAAGACCATGAAAGAATAACTTAACCTTGAGTGGTAAAATAATTTCAAATTCATGTGACAGTGTAATACAACCATATAATACCTATGATTTCTTGAACTTCATTCTGATTCATAGCTGGTTTTACGGCTTTGTCCCTGGAAGTAGAGGACTTGGCTCCGGTCAGGCTGTGTGTGGCCATGTACTCATTTGTATAAAGTACTTGCATTAAATCATTAATAAACTTCTGAGGCTTGCTCTTGTTACAACGGGCAATCTGCCATTTTTCAATCTTGAACTAAAAAATACAACATAATAGTTGAAACTGGAAAAAGGAAAAGAAAGTTGTATCCAGAAAAATATATTGCTAATTGAGTTAAGACATACCAGAAAACAAAATCAACATTCTTTAAGGGGATGTATTTTGCTTTTAATACATAGTCTACATTTCAGGGGTTAGAGTTAAATGTTATCTTTGATATAATTCCCAATATTTATGAGGTATTTGTTCCAGAGTATATCCAAGCTCTTGTCATGTGATCTCGATTGGATGGTTTAAGGATGAGTCCGATCCTCAACACCTCCTACTAAGTGTAGTAGGCAGAATAGTGGCCCACTGAAGATATCCATATCCCTGGAACTTGTGAATATGTGACCTTATATGGTTGTGATTAAAGGCAAGTACCTTGAGATGGGGAAATTATCCTGGATTATCCAGATGGGCCCAATTTTATCACAGGAGCCCTTAAAGAGGGAAGAGGGGGCAGAAGAATGGGTCAGAAAAAAGAGGCAGAAGAAGGAGGTTAGATTCGAATTGTGAGAGGGGCTTTGCCTCCATGGCTGGCTTTGAAGGTGGTAGAATGGCCCATAAACCAAAGAATGTAGTTGCCTCTAGAAATTGCCTCTGGAATTGGGTTGCCTCTATAGTCAGCAAGAAAATGGGAAACTCAGTTCTACAACCACAAGAAACTGAATTCTACAATAACCTAAAGAAGCAGGAAACAGATTTTTCCATAGAGCCTCCAGAAAGGAATGCATCTGCTGACTCCTTGATTTTACCACACTTCTGATCTACAGAACTGTGAGATAATACATTTGTGTTATTACAAATCACTAAGTTTGTGGTCATCTGTGACTTAGCAAAAGGAAACTGATATACCAATATTCAAATATTCTAAATGTTAGATTGTTAGTATTTAATTATAGCTCTGGAAGGCATATTTTGCAAAGCTGATATCCAATTCTATTGAAACTCTTGTCGTTTTACCTTCTGTTTCTTGAAGAGAAATTGGGGAAGTAGGAAAATATTATATTATTCCAGCATGCAGAAGCTGAAATTTACCTTCATTCAGTGATATAATTTTATAACCCTCAATGCATAGTTACCCATCACTAAACTAGAAATTTCTAGTTTAATAACCTCATCATTGACTGCAATTTGACTTTAGTTTTCTAAACCGGATACTTGTGAAACAAATATTTTTTTGATTTGTTGTTAATTGTTTTATGTAATTGCAATGTTATGGTCATGACCAAAAGTTACCTAAAGTTACCTGATGAAACAGTGATCATTTTGCAGTCTTTTTTCTTTTTTTTTTTTTTAATTTATCTTTTAGTAATCTCTACACCCACCCTGGGGCTTGAACTCACAAATCCTTGGATCAAAAGTCACATGCTCCACAGCCCAAGCCAGTCAGGCTCCCAACCATTTTGTAGTCTTATCTTAATTTTTGTATCTATTGTATCCCAGACAAAGATAGGGCAGGCTTTCCAACTGACCTGTTTCTCATCAGTATGATGCTCTTCTTCAGCTTTCAAGGAAATTGGTGAGCTGGAATTAGAGTTAGAATTACTGCACGTTGAGGCAAATGAGTCTGGTGAGGAGTTGTTTGTTGCTCTCCAGAGGGTGGATGCAGATGTGGACATGGTTCCTCCACCCTTAAGCAGGGCTTCTGCCATACCAACCAATTCTTCAAACTGGGTGACTGCTTGCGGTAACACTAAAATGGCAAGAAAAAGTAACACTTTATGAATACTTTTAATAACAGGGGCATATCTTCCTATATTTTTTATTGTGTATACATACATATTATATTGCATGTATAGAAGTAGGTGGAACAAATTGTTAACATTTACTACTTTTGGAAAATAAACACGGTGAGAAGAGTGGTTGGGAGATATTTACTTTTTATTATTTAATAATGGCTTAATAATAAAATAATAATATATAAATTCAAAAACACGTGGTTGTTGCATTTAAATGTATATGCATCACTTCATAACTAAAATGAATGGTTTAAAGAGTTGATTCTTTTTTCTAATTGCTATTGGTATTACTTGAAGGTTTTTAATCTCATTTGGAGACATTGTTGATTCCAGCATCAATCATCTTCCAGATACTCACATCAGGCCAGTTTAAAAGACCATTAAATCAAACCATTTCCATTTAAGGTTATTAAAATAAATTTTCAGTGACCATTGTGCGTGGTTTTCCAGGAAGTCAAATTTCATGAAATTAAGAAAAATTCATTGCCATGATTCAGAACTATGTTTTCACATATTAAGGCTGAATTTGGGTAATCAGCTGAATGTTCTCTTTGTTCCTCTTCTTTTCATTTAAG
Organism: Mustela erminea; assembly: GCF_009829155.1. NCBI lineage: Eukaryota > Metazoa > Chordata > Mammalia > Carnivora > Mustelidae > Mustela > Mustela erminea. The sequence goes on along the minus strand of NC_045617.1, from coordinate 102,903,478 downwards.
ATCTTATTTATTTATTTGACAGAGAGAGACAGCATGAGTAAGGGAGATGGGCAGAGGGAGAGGGAGAAGCAGACTGCCTGCTGAGCAGGAATTCCCAAGACCTGAGCCGGAAGACAGAAGCTTAACTGACTGAGCCACCCAGGCACCCTCTTTGTTCCTTTTTAGGTGGAAACTCACACATTCAAAGGTTCATGTCTCCATGTAAAATGGTCTTCTCTAGTTATGGTTATATCTAATTGTTTCCTAAGGACAAATAACATTTTTTGGGTGGGTGGAAGGCACTTTGAACCCTCCCTGATTCAACTCCTCACTCTATGGTTGAGGGTATTGGCTGCTGGAGAAGTAAAAAGACTGAAACCTTTTTCTTTAGCATACTATTAAGCTACAATCTTTGGATTAATATTTGACTTGAGAGCTAAAATCAGTAGCTAAAGGGAGATGAGTTCGACAAAATGGTATACCCAGTTAATGCATACCAACAAGATACAGAACATCTCCATCCTCCCAGAAAGTTGCCTCATGTCCCTTCCAAGTCAATCCCAGGGCTCACTTTAGAGGCAACCATTTATCCAACTTCCTTGCCAGAGGTAAGTTTTACCTGTTCTAGAATTACATATAAATGGTTTCAAATGGTATATTCTGGTTTTTTTTTTTTTTTGGTTTAACTTTTCTTTTGCTCTGCATAATGTTTTGAGATTTATTCATGTTGTATATTTCTGTTACTTATTCCTTTTTATTGCTGACTAATATTTCATTATATGGATACTCAACAATTAAAGTTTCATTTACCTGTTGATGGGTTATTTTCCACTTGACAACATGACTTTAATGGTTCCCTACTATTCTAAGGTATTGCTATCGTATAATTTATTTAAATGTTCTCTTTTTTTTTTTTCAAATTTTGGCTGCTTCCAATTTTTCTTTCTTTCTTTCTTTGAGAGAGGGAGGGAGAGAGAGCAGAGGAGGGAGGAGCAGAGGGAGGAGGGAGACTGAGAGAATTTTTTTTTTTTTTTTCCTGAGAGAATTTTAAGCAAACTCTGTGCTGAGCACAGAGCCCCACTTAGGGCTCCATCCATAGACCCTGAGATTATAACCTGAGCCAAAACCAAGAGTGGGTCCTTTAACTAACTGTGCCACCAAAACTCCCTGCTTCCAACTTTTCTTTATTACAAACAAAACTCTTGTGAACTGCCTAGCACATACAGCTCTGCATGTATCTCTGATAACAATAACGCTACAAATTCCTGAAAGCACAACAATAGGGTCAAAGGTATAAATGTTTTCTGACCTCAACTAATACTGCCCAATTGCTCTCCAGAAAGATTCTTCCAATTTACATGGCCACCAGCAATGTAAAAAGTCAACCATTTTGCTACACCATCAACAACAGGTGTTAGTCATTAGCAATAATCTTCACTATTTTGATAAGTTGAAATCTTAGTAAAATTTAATTTGCAATTATTTTATTATTGTGAAGTTAAATACATACTTATTGACCATTCAGGCTTCTGTGAATTAGGTATTAGGCTACAGAATATTAGTAGGGTGTTTTGTTTGTTTGTTTGTTTGTTTTTTAAAGTAATCTCTGCACCCAATGTGGGTCTCAGACTTATGACCCGGCGATCAATAGTTGCATGGTCCACCAACTGCCAGCCAGGTGCCCTTAGTATTTTTTCAAAAGATTTTATTTATTATTTGACAGAGGGAAAGACAGCAAGAGAAGGAACACAAGCAGGAGGAGTGGGAGAGGGAGCAGCAGGCTTTCTACCGAGCAGGGAGCCTGATATGGAACTCGATCTGAGGACTCCGGGATCATGACCAGAGCCAAAGGCAGAGGCTTAATGACTGAGCCACCCAGGCATCCCTATTTTTTCTATTTTTAATAACTTAGACAGTTTTTGTAAAATTCTTATAAGTGTGCATAGTGTGTTAGCTACTCTTATTTCCTTATATATTAAATATTTTAAGCTTTTATTTGCTGTAAGTTCCAAGTATTATCTTCCAAGTATTATCTTTATTTTATTTCATGATTTTTTGAAAGCATACACAAATTTTTAGTTTTTATTTTAAAGTAGCAGTATTTTCTTTACTGTATAATTCATCTATTTTATGGTTAGAAAGTCACTCAGCATTCAAAGCAGTAAAATACTCAGTCATATATTTTGTATAGTTCAAATATCTTTTTACAAGTGAGCTTTTTTTTTTTTTTTTTTCTGCCTGGATACAATTTTTTTTTTAACTTCCAAGGGATACTTTTAATTTACAAACAAAAATTGAAAACTCCGTATTTCCAGACCCCAGTTTCCACTCACAGCCAGTCTTGTTCCATTGATACTTCCGTCCATTTTCTCCCCAACCCAGGAATACTTCAACAAATCACAGGTAGCATCTCATTTTATCTGTAAATATTTCTATATGTATCTTTAAAGGTAAGAAATTTAAAAAATACAAGCAAAACACCATTGTGACAACCAGAAATACGCATCAGTAGTTCTTAAATATTTTTATTTTTTGTAATGGTACAGCTACTTTAAGTTTTTAATGAAGTAATCTCTACACCTAACATAGGACTCCAACTCTTTTTTTTTTTTTTTTTTAAGATTTTATTTATTTATTTGACAGAAAGACTATAAGCAGGCAGGGCAGCAGGCAGAGGGAGAAGGAGGAGCAAACCCAGGCACCCCTCCAACTCTTTTAAAAAAAATTTAATTTAATTTATTTTTTCAGTGTTCCATAAAAAAACCTAGTAAATGTCCAAATTTCTCTGACTTTCTCATTGTTGTTGTTTTTACTTTATTTGAATCAGGATCCAAATAAGGTCCACATATTATGAGTAGTTACTATCTCTTTTATAAACTACAGGTATTTTTTCTCTCTCTTTCCTAATTTTTTCCTTGGAATTTATTAATTGAAGAAACTGGATTATTTGTTTTACATGGTTTCCCACAGTGGGATTTTGCTGATTGTATCGATGACATACTGTTTAACATATTATTCTGTTCCTTAAATTAGCTCTAAATTGGTAATCAGATCTAAAGTCTTGATTAGGGCGCCTGGGTGGCTCAGCGGGTTAAGCTGCTGCCTTCGGCTCAGGTCATGATCTCAGGGTCCTGGGATCGAGTCCCATATCGGGCTCTCTGCTCAGCAGGGAGCCTGCTTCCCTCTCTCTCTCTCTCTCTGCCTGCCTCTCTCTCTGTCAAATAAATAAATAAAATCTTAAAAAAAAAAAAAAGTCTTGATTAAATTTGGGTAGGATTTTAAAATTCTATCGGATAGAATTGAATGCATGGTTAGCTTTTTTTGTGATATTAGTCGTTACTGATTATCACCCTTTAGATTCATTACATCATAAGGAGTTGCAAAATTGTGATATTCTAGTACTTTTTTTTTCATTTATTAGCTAGAATTCTTGTACAAAGGGAAACTTCCTCCCATCAACTATTTGGTTACACTTAGGTTTATTTCCTATAATAATGGCAGGGTAAATGCTTGTTTTATTATCTGTATTTACCAGTTTTCAGATGACCATTAAGTTTTTTCTTTTTTTTTTTTAAGCTTTTTTTCTTTTTTGAATACCATTATGAACTCATGCATTTAAATATACATGATAACCTGCCGTGGTCATCCTTACTGTTGATCCTCAAAAAGTCTCATCTTTGGCCAGTGGGAACCTCTTTTTCTTCTTCTTCTTCTTCTTCTTTTTTTTTTTTTTTTTTAAAGATTTCATTTATTTGTTTGACAAACAGAGATCACAAGTAGGCAGAGAGGCAGGCAGAGAGAGAGGAGGAAGCAGACTCCCTGCTGAGCAGAGAGCCCAATGCAGGGCTCTATCCCAGAACCCTGGGATCATGACCTGAGCCAAAAGCATAGGCTTTAACCCACTGAGCCACCCAGGCGCCCTAGGAACCTCTTCTAACTGGCACATCTATATAGTCTTTGTTAACTGCCTTGCTTTCTGCTATGACAAGTTTCTCATTTGGATTTTCTGTTCTAGGCTCCCAAAAAGGCTCATCTCACACATTGCCTGTGCAAATTCTGGATTCAGCCATTTCTCCAAGGAACCCTAGCTCCTTTTAGTGGGAAGTGTTATATAACCAAATCCAGGTGCTAAAAGTATTCTTGCTATTGAGCTCTTGCTTTTACGCCTATTCAGTGAAGAGTATTAGAAAATATATATTATTAATTTTTAAAGATAAATTTCCTCAACACACACAAAACAGGCAATCATATAAAAAAATGGGCAGAAGATATGAACAGAGACTTCTCCAATGACGACATACAAATGGCTATCAGACACATGAAAAAATGTTCATCATCACTAGCCCTCAGGGAGATTCAAATTAAAACCACATTGAGATATCACCTTACACCAGTTGGAATGGCCAAAATTAATAAGACAGGAAACAACATGTGTTGGAGGGGATGTGGAGAAAGGGAAACCCTCTTACACTGTTGGTGGGAATGCAAGTTGGTGCAGCCTCTTTGGAGAACAGTGTGGAGATTCCTCAAGAAATTAAAAATAGAACTTCCCTATGACCCTGCCATTGCACTCCTGGGTATTTACCCCAAGGATACAGATGTCGTCAAAAGAAGGGCCATCTGTATCCCAATGTTTATAGCAGCAATGGCCATGGTTGCCAAACTATGGAAAGAACCAAGATGCCTTTCAACGGACGAATGGATAAGGAAAATGTGGTCCATATACACTATGGACCTCCGTCAGAAAGGATGAATACCCAACTTTTGTAGCAACATGGACGGGACTGGAAGATGTTATGCTGAGTGAAATAAGTCAAGCAGAGAGAGTCAATTATCATATGGTTTCACTTATTTGTGGTGCATAACAAATAGCATGGAGGACATGGGGAGTTAGAGAGGAGAAGGGAGTTGGGGGAAATTGGAAGGGGAGGCGAATCATGAGAGACTATGGACTCTGAAAAACAATCTGAGGGGTTTGAAGTGGCGGGGGTGGGTGGGAGGTTGGGGTACCAGGTGGTGGGTATTATAGAGGGCACGGATTGCATGGAGCACTGGGTGTGGTGAAAAAATAATGAATGCTGTTATGCTGAAAATAAATAAATTTAATTAAAAAAAGATAAAGATAAATCTCATCATGTATTTAAACCAGTACTTCCCACTCAAAATTCAGAACATAGGTTTTTTATTTAAATTGTATAGTTATGGGGCACCTGGGTGGCTCAGTAGGTTGAGCCTCTGCCTTCGGCTTGGGTCACGATCTCGGGGTCCTGGGATCGAGCACATTGTTGGGGGGGGGGTCTCTGCTCAGCAGGGAGCCTGCTTCCCCCTCTCTCTTCCTCTCTGCCTACTTGTAATCTCTCTCTCTGTCAAATAAATAAATAAAATCTTTAAAAAAGATAAACAATTGTATAGTTATGGTTTTTAGTGTGCCACATGGAGTGGAATGAGAACTTAACTTGAACTTGGATCCCCCATCCCCAACACACGCTGCAATATCAGTTTCCCCAGAGCCATTTGCTGAATAATTTATCCTTTTCCTGATTAACTTGTAGGACTTGCTACATGAAATGCCAGGCTCATTGCAAATATGAAAATGCAGTGCTCTTTGTTCAAAACTTCTTAATAACCTTAATATGGTGACAGTAAAGCCTTTAACTAGTATGTGGGGCCTTTCTAAGAGCAGGGCTCTGACTGCCTACTTAGGGCACGGATCCATGAAGTTGGGCCTGACGACTTATGATACCGAACAACATTAACAGCAAGGAAATTACATGGCACCTGCTATTGCCAGGTTCTGTTCTGAATGCTTTACATGTCACCCAGGCAAGCACTGTCATTATTTCCAGTTTTGAGATGAGGAAACTGAGGCACAGAGTGGTTGAACAACTTTCACATGGTAACACAGACAGTAGGTGGCAGAGTCAGGATTTGAACCCAGGTGGTTTGGCCCCTCTAAATCTGTACTATTTACCTCTATGCCATAGCGTTTGTAGGATAGTTTCTCTGTCATATATGAGGTTCTGACTGAGGGATCTGCATTCTGTTCCAAATCACCATTGCTGATCTTGCACTAGTAACTTTTATTTTTAAAAGATTTTATTTATTTATTTGACAGACAGAGATCACAAGCAGGCAGAGAGGCAGGCAGAGAGAGAGAGAGGGAAGCAAGTTCCCAGCTGAGCAGGAGCCTGTCGTGGGGCTTGATCCCAGGACCCCAAGATCATGTCCTGAGCCAAAGGCAGAGGCTCAACGCACTGAGCCACTCAGGTGCCCCCAAATAACTTATTTTTAGTCATTTGAAATTTATATGATTTATGTTGACAGGTTATACCCTCATATTCTTTTTTCAGAAGATTCCTAATTGATTTTGCCTACTTTTTCAGGTTAGCTTTATAATGATCATTGTCAAATTTCCAAAAACAAAACAAAACAAAAATCATTAGTATTTTTATTGGAATCCCACTGAAAGTATTAGTTATTTGGGGATGAATTGGCATCTTCTCCTTTCATCAATGAATGTGACAAGTCTCTCCATTAATTTATATTTCTTCGCTGAGTTTTTTATATTTCTTCATTGACCACATATGTGTCTTATTTAGGTTACTAGTAGCTATTTTATAGTTATTTGTAATTAATGTGACTGGATTCTTTTTTTTTTTCCCCCTAAGAAAATAACTGGAAATTTCTGTACTATAAAGAAATTACTGATTTAAAAAAATAGTAGCTGCTAGATTTGGGGGCATGTATTATATACTTTTATCAGTTTTGAAATAAAATAAGGCTTATAATGAATAACAGTAGTCTTCTGCCTTATCACTCACCACTCCTGATTATCGCTCTTAGAGATCACCAATCCCAAATCATTTAACTATTTCTTTTGGTACTTACTTTCATACTCTTAAATAATAATGTGCATATACAACTATTTATTGATTTTTCAGATCCATATAATTATTTACTGATTTTCTATTTTCTTTTTTTTTTTTTAAGTAAGTTCTACATGCAACGTGGGGCTTGAACTCACCACTCTGAGATCAAGAGTGACATTCTCTATGACTGAGCAAGTTAGGCACCGCTTCTTAATGATTTTCAACTATGTAATATGGCAATATTGTTCTCTTTCAACTCCTCTCCCAGCCACGCAGAAATACACATACCTGCTACTCACACGCAAACATACACACACTCTTCTCATCTTCCCAGAATAGTGATAACACAATTGTTTAATAAATATTGTGCTTTCATTATTATACTGATGTAAACATTATTCACATTTCTTTTTCTTTAAAACATGATTCCCCCCGCCTAGAGTTAATAATTACCTTATTATTATTGTTTTTTACACTATTTCTCTCACCCTAAACTTCTATACATCTCTAAACTTCCTATGTAAATCTCTTTATATATTTGGATATATCATGTCAAATGCCAATTTCATATATTTCTTGGAGCTGTCTCCTCTGGAGCCCTGCATATTCCTCCACAGTCTGGGCTAGCTGCTTCTAGGCGACTGTATACTTTTCATCTTGGAGTTTCCCTTCACTATCCTTCAATGACACCTCCTTGCCTCTCTCCTGAATTGGACCACCTATTCCCTGGATGTCATGTTTTTTATTTTTCTAGATTTACTCTCTCATTTGGGAGGAGTTTTTCCTCCCTTAGCCTTTGAAAAAGAAATAGGAAGTACATTAGTGAGATGTTGTATGAAAGTATTACCAGCCCTAACACTTGGTTGATAATTTCACTCAGGTATAGAAGTTTAGAGTTACATTCCCTTCGTAATTTAGAAGGCATTGCTTATTTTTCTTGGAACTTCCAGTGTTGCTGGTGAAAAGTCCAATGCCATTCTGATTCCCAGTCCTTAGCATGGGGCGTATTTACTTCCTCTGAAAGCTTTTGAATCTTCCCTTTACTTCTGCTGTTCTGAAATTTCACAATGTTATGACTTGGACAAGTCTTTTTGCTTTGGGTGTTATCTTTTAATGTAAAAAATTGTGACCTTCAATTCTAGAAATTTGTGGTATTAATATTAAATAACTTCTCCCTCTTCTCTCATACCTTTTAGGTTCTCTTGTCTTTGGTCATTTAACCTCTGGGACTAATTCATTATTTTACCTAATCTTTTCTATTTTCCTTTTCTGGGTCTTCTTACTCTAATATCTACAAGATTTTCTTAACTTTACTTCCAGACATTTTACTGAATTTCTAGGTTTCTCCCCCTTGTTCTTTGGATATTCCTCTCTTAAACTAACCCTGTTCTTGTTTTGTGCAAATTTCTACTGCTCCCTGAATTGTCTCTGTTCCCTCTGACATTATTATTCTCTTTGTTCATTTTGATTTGTGTTCCATGTTAGAGGATTTCCTTAAATAAGCACCCTCCCTCAGCTTGGCTCAGTGTCCCTGAGTTCATAGATTTGGTTCAACCTCTTCTGAGTGAAAACCTCCATCTTCTACTGCGGTGAAGGGTGGTAGTTGCAGGCTACATAGGGAGAATATGTGACTTTGTGGTCCCAAAAGGTCTTTATGTAGGTCTTTCAATGACTCCAGTTTTCACACTACCAGCACTATCATAATCCCTTTCACAGGTACAAATCCTAAACCATTTATAGTTCTCTGGTGTGATTTAGCTTCTTTCTTTTTAATTTCTCTACCTCTACCCACTCCGCACCCCCATCCCAGACACTGAGTTTTTAGATTCTTACAGCTAGTCAGTTACTACTCACTCATCTGCTTTTCAGTGTCTAAAATTTTACTGGCATCTTTTAGCTGCTGTGGTCTTCTTTACAGTTTCCCTGACCTTGTGCTTTTACACACTTTAAGTTTATTTTTAGTAAGGTTTCAGAAGAGAAGGGAGAGTCACACACATTTCACTTAAGCATTATGTCATACTTAAAGAAACTGGGGCAAAACTTAACTGATTTTTGATTCTTTACTGAAATCTCATTTTTTACGAGAGTTGAATTTTCAGTTGATGCTTTCTTTTTCCTAGGTATACATTCATTCTCTAAAAATAATGACAACTTAATACCTTCTATAAAATAGATATATCACTATTTTCCTTTTATATCTTATGGTGTTGGTCAGTTGTGGTCCATAAGACATGTTTCAAATGCTTAAAACATACATGTATAGCAGACACACATTTGCTCTTCTGAAAGTCTAAAATGGCATATATATTCTACCATTTTTCCTCAGTAGGCTTTATAAACTGAAAAAGAGCCCTGATTCTTAGTTCAAAATGTTATTAAGAGCATTACTGAGCAAAAGATAAATAACCATTCCGCATTCTTTTCTCAGACCCTTTCTTATTTGGATTATACATAAAATTTCAACTCTCTGTTATCTTCCTACTTCCCAACTGTAGCTTTACAAGGAGGCCTCCTCTGATCATGTTATTTAGGACTGTATTTAAGATTGTGTATTTTTAAAAAAGATTTTATTTATTTATTTGACAGACAGAGATCACAAGTAGGCAGAGAGGCAGGCAGAGAGAGAGGAAGGGAAGCAGGCTCCCTGCTGAGCAGAGAGCCCAATGCAGGGCTCAATCCCAGGACCCTGAGATCATTACCTGAGCCGAAGGCAGAGGCTTTAACCCACTGAGCCACCCAGGTAGTACCCCTAAGATTGTATTTTTATGCTCTCCCTCAAATCCCAATCTTCTTTTACCTTCCTTATTTTTTACATACTACTATCAGCTAACATTTTATATAATTTATTCAATTATTAATTATTACAGCTTTTGACTGTCTTGCCCCAGTAGAATGTAGGTTCCATGAGAGCAAGGATCTTTGTTTTATTTGCTGGACTTTCCTAGGTACTTAGAACAGTGACTAATATATAGGAGGACTTTATAAATATTACCGAATGAGTAAATGCATGATGAGTACCACAGCAGTAGTGGGCAGTTCCTGTTGCCTGAATTCCAGCCAATAGCTAACTCTATGACTTGGTTTCTGGAGGTACACTTGTGTGTGTGTGTGTCTGTGTGTGTGTGTGTGTATGGAGGGGGTAGAGAATATTAAATATATAATAGATAATAGATTATATAGAGATTTGTAAGTGCCAAAGAGGAAATGAAGCAGGGGAAGATAAAATACGTTGCAGAGAGAGAGGCTGAAATTTTATATTGAGGAAGGAGTTTAGGGAAAAGATGAATTTAGAGTAAGGTCTTGAAGTGAGTAAGTGAGAAGAATGTTCTTCTGGGGGAAGAACATTCCAGCTTGAGGAAATGACCAGTACAAAGACACTAAAGTAAGAACATGTCTGATGTCTTCAAAGAAAACACAAGTAGTTCAGTGTGGCTGGATCACAGAGAAGGAGGGGAAAGTAGTAGAAAATAAGACTAAGAGAGGTAAGTAGAAGGAAAATAGCCGGAATGCATAAGGACTAAAGATCATAAAAATGATTTCTGTTTTCCCCTGAGTGAGGAGGAAATATACTTAAGGGTTCTGAAGAGAGAAGTGACGTGAACTGATTTTGTTTAACAGGATTATTCTTGCAACTGTGCTGAGAATAGACTAGAGAAAAGCAAGATCAAAAATAGTGACACCAGCTAGGAATCCACCATAATATTCTATGTGTGAGATAATGGTGGCTTGGACTAGAGTGACAGTAGTAGGGGTGGTAAAAAGGATTGTATCCCAAAAATGTTTTGAAAGCAAGGTCAGTAAGATTTGTCAATGGACTGAGTGTATGATGTAAAAGAAATATAGAAATTGGTTTTTCATTTGAGAAATTGGAACAATGAAGTTAGCATTAACCAAGATGAGGAAGAAAGGCAAAAACAGGTCAGGAGTGTGGTTTGCACATGTTAGTCTGAGAAACCTGTCAGTTATGTCATGTACACAGTTGGACAATGAGTTTGGGTTAAAGGGGGAAGTCCTGGCTGGAGAATCATAGTTTATTGATGGATTTGAACATGATGTAATTAGATATGATCACCTATGAAGTGAGTGTACATAGAAAGAAAAGAAGTTCAAGGTCTGAGCTTGGGGCATCATCAAATATTTAGAGAGTAAGATGATAAAATAAATCAGCCATATGGATTTAGATAGAAAGATCAGCAGTGTAAGAGGAAAACTGATAAATGTGGTGTTCTAAAAGCTAAATGAGGAAACTTCCAGAGAAGGAGACATAGCCAAATGTCTCAAATGCTGGTCACAGGGCAATTAGATGATCATCAAGAAATGGCTTTTGAAAAAAAAAAAAAAAAGAAATGGCTTTTGAGGAGCACCTGGGGGGCTCAGTTGGCTAAGCATCTGCCTTGGGCTCAGGTCATGATCTCAGGGTCTTGGGATTGAGCCCCGCATTGAACTCTCTGCTTCTCCCTCTTACTCTCCCTCTGTGCTCTCTCTCTCCAAAAAAATGGTTTTTGAGATTAGCAATATGGAATGTTATGGGTCCCCTCAAAAAGATAAATTGGAGTCCTAACCCCTAGTACCTCAGAGTGCAAACTTATTTGGAAATAGGGTCTTTATATTTGTCATCAAATTTAACTGAGGTCATTAAGGTGGGCCCTGATCCAGTATGACTGGTGTCCTTATAAGAATGGGGAAATTTAGACATGATGAGAGATAAGCATATGGGGAGAACACCACAAGAAGCCTGGCATTACATGGCCTCAAGTCAAGGAACAACCAGAAGCTGGGAGAGAGGGCTTCCCTGGTGCCTTTAGCGGGAGTGTGATCCTGCTGACACCTTAATTTTGGAATGTTAGCCTCCAGAAGGGAGACAGCACAGTTCTGTTGTTTAAGTTATGCAATTTGTAGTACTTTGTTACCAGTAAACTTATATATGGGAGTTATAGTGAACAAGAGAAAGAAATTATAATAGAACAATAAGGAACTAATTGAAGTGGATCCAGAGAGGGTAGAAGGGGAAAAATTGAACACAGTGTGTAGCATCAGATCATTTAGGGAGTTTTTCCTATAAAGGGGAGGAAAGAAATAGAGTGGAAGGTGGAGAAGCAAATAGCTTGGACGGGGTTTGGTTTTGTTTTTTAAATAATGGTAAGTCTGGTGCTAAGGGGAATGATTCATTAGAGAAGGAAAATTTTATCTTGTGTTGGAGAGCCAGGAGAAGCTCTAGAGCTATGTCCTTAGGTGAAAGAGGATGGCATCTGACGCATAGGTGGAGATAACTGTTTTGGGCTAGACAAGAGAGTAGGTCATCATGAGTGACAGGAGAGAGTGAAGCATAAGGCATAGGTGCGGGATAGGGCACTTGGCTGGTTCAGTTGGTAGAGCATGCAGTTCTTCATCTTGAGGTAGTGAGTTCAAGCCCTAAGTTTGGCATAGAGCTTACTTTAAAAATAAAAATACAAAAAAAAAAAAAAAAAGCATGGGTGCAAGGAGACGGCAGTCTATTTCATATCCTTCAATTTCTCAATGAAGTCAGAAGCAAAGTCATCAACTGAGAGCGAGGATATGGGAGGAGGTGTAAGAAGTTGGCAGAGAGAAAAAATGAAATGGCAACTGGGAGTGTGGGAGGGAGAAGAAGCTTGTCATAGTGATTCTTTTCACATACTATTGAAACTCATTTGCTACTCACACTTAGAATTTTATCATCTAAATGTATAACAAAAATTGGTGTAATAATTTTCTTTTGGGGCTTCTATGTGTCAGGTTCTGGTGTTGATAAAAGCAGAGACAGTAACAATAATAAATACCATTACTGAACACCTGTCATGTGCTTTGGGTGAAGCATTTCTTCCAATGATCTCTTCTAATCATCACAGCAGCAAGGACATGATAGGTTATCCCCGCCACCTCCCCCCCTCCCATTTTGAAGTTGGAGCTGGGGGCCCAGTAAAGTGACATGGCACCAGTTGTATAGCCAGTAAGAAGAGTTGGGATTCAAACCAAGGCCTGTAACTCAAAAATCAATACTTTTAGCCAGCAATTTATACTAACTTTATAAACTAGCTTTTCATCTTACTCTAAGTCCTGGAACAGATTATATGAAAATGAGAATGATCTGTTGTTTGAAATCACAAAAACCTCACCAGAAAAAAAAAAAAAGGCAAAACATTGGTTATAAAAATTCAATATTTATGGGGCGCCTGGGTGGCTCAGCGGGTTAAGCCGCTGCCTTCGGTTCAGGCCATGATCTCAGGGTCCTGGGATCGAGTCCCATATCGGGCTCTCTGCTCAGCGGGGAGCCTGATTCCCTCTCTCTCTCTCTCTCTGCCTGCCTCTTTCTCTGTCAAATAAATAAATAAAATCTTTAAAAAAAAATTCAATATTTAAAGTAGAAAAAAATAAAGACATAATGGTTTGGTGTTGGAATAAATATGTTTTAGCTGTAACTGCTTCTACTTAAAACTATGAAGTCTTCACTGTAATAAATATTATTAGGAAAGTATATGAGTCATTACCACAAAATGAAAATCTAGCTCATCACCATGTTCTATCTGTCTCCTATCAGTTCTGCCTCCATAATTATGTGGAACTGTCCTCTTTACTTCGATAACCATTGTCCTGGGCTAGGGTGCCATCATGTTAGTCTGGATGACTGCAATACTGTTGGAGAGTGGCCCTTCCCTGATTTCTTTCTTGTGTTATTTGTACTCATTTGTACATAGCAGCCAGAGGGATTTATTTTCAAAATGGTCTGTGTATTTACTGTTTTACAACAGAATATTGCCCAACACAAGACATGATTGCCAAATATTCAGCAGCACAAAATAGTGCATGATGCTTAACTGCAAATGGAAAACATAATTTTTGAAAACTAAACACTTAAATACAATATAGGATCCTAAAAAAGACATTATACCAAGTGGTTTTTAATTTGCATAAATCGATCTTTCTCCTTTATTAGTCTTCAGTGGAATGTGACTATTTCCCAGACTACTTTTCCCAACTCCAAAACTATACTTCAATGTACAGGATCTTTATTTCCAGTGGTTCTATAATGTCTCATAATAGGTCCCATTTTCTAGTACTTTCCTTAGCAGAGGGGAATAAGATAAGCACATTATGAACATGATAACTTATTTGTTCTGTCTTACTAACCTTTTCTCTCTGGGGCCTACCACAGTGAGTAACCCCTATTAAATGCTCAATAAATAGCCATTGAATATTATTAAATGAATACAACATTTGATATTTTGTAGGAATAATCTAAAATTCCCTAAGTCATAAACTAAGGGCTTAAAGATGAGTGCTTCTGTGTTAAATTATATAATCATAGATTTTCTTAAAATGTGATTTTTGATTGTTTTTCTCTGAAGCACTGATTTGGTTTTTCACTCTTGACAGCTGATTTGCAATAATTTTCATTCATCATATATTTTTCCTTTTATCTAAAAATATCAATTTTATCAAAGTTTACCTTGAAGCATGACCAAAGACTGTCGAAGTCGGCTGTTTTCTTTCCGGGTGTTTGTTAGTTTTTGTTTCAGACTTTTTATTTTCATGCACAATTCCTCCTTTGACAGTTCTGCTAAAGGCTCTTCATCTTCACTGGAGCTCTCACCAGGCAGAAAAGCATTTCCTGAATATGGGTCTCTCTAAAATACAAAGCAGGTACAACAAAAGAAGGTTCAAAGTGACTTTAATGGTTTATCCCATGTTCTATATGCTGAAGGGACTTAATCAGACCTACAAAACCCTCATCTCCCAGGCATTTCTTGCTCCAGATGAAGAGTTGTCCTACCTAGTGAACTAGCCTCAGCTTTGTCTTCCCCCCTGCAGGGGAGCTCAGAAAAGGGAAGACATCAAAGTTTCATGCACACATCTGTCACATAGCAGAAATCAGGATTCTGTCTAACTTCAGTGAAGAATATAATGTAGAAAAATTGTATAACAGAGAAGAATCAACCAGACAGCTATTCAGATCTTTGTAACTCATCTTCACCCTCTATTTCTCCCCTAACTTTTCACTCACAGCCTCACTGTTGAGACTGAGAAATTTGGGGGCTTATTGCATCAGAGAAAAGAGAAAAAGATTCACTTAGGACAAAGCATTCCTGCTTTCCTTTTAGTTTTAGAAGTAATTTTTAAGGTCAATAGTAAGACAAAAGTCTGAAAACATATGTACTTGGGTTGCAAGACCAAGGCTGTATTGATCCAGGAAAGGATTTATTCAAATTATTAATCTTGTGTATCCATCTATCTTTCTATTTATATAGAAAATTGGAGTATACAATGGAATTTATAAAGAGCCAAAAGGCTGGAGTATAAAAGTTTTTTAATTTTTATTTTATTTATTTATTTAAAAATATTTTATGTATTCATTTGAGAGAGAGGGAGCTCCAGTGTGGTGGGGGAGGGACAAAGGGAGTAGGAGAAACAGACTCCCTGCTGAGCAGGGATTCCCAATATGGGACTTGATTCCAGGACCTGGAGATCATGACCCAAGCCACAGGCAGATGCTTAACTGACTGAACCACTCAGTCGGTCCTGGAGTATAAATAAACTTTAGAGTAGAAGAGATAAAGGTATGACATAATGTTTAATGTTGCACAGGAAGGGAAGAGACATTCTGGTGCCAGGAGAAGCCTGGAAAAAAAAGGAGCTGGGATGGCAGGAAATCAGATTCAAGTGTCTTTGCTCTTCCTGACCCCATTGTTTGGGGGGAGGAAAGATGGGTCACAAGAATAAGGGTATATGATAGAAATATCCAGATAAATGAGGAGCAATCCTAGAATAACATGGTTGGCTCCTGCTCCTCAGTTTATTAAAAACTCTGTAAAGAGGGACACCTGGGTGGCTCAGTTGGTTAAGTGTCTGCCTTCAGCTCAGGTCATGATCCCAGGGTCTTGGGATCAAGTACATTGGGCTCCTTGCTCAGTAGGGAGCCTGCTTCTCCCTTTGCCTGCTGCTCCCCCTGTTGGTGCTTGCTCTCTTTCTCTCTCTCTGACAAATAAATAAGTAAAATGTTTAAAACAAAACAAAACAACTCCCTAAAAAGAGTCCCCATGTCCATCATTAACCCTAGGGTGTTAATGGTGCCTCTCTGGATCATAAATTAGAAATAGCCAAAAATAAGTATCTGGACAGCTGGATAAGAGAAAACAGTCAGACTCTCCAGAGTTCTTGAAAAGCAGCTAGAGAATCCAAATTGTCTCTCTGTCCTGGTCAGGAGACAGGTGAGTGCTGGGGAAACTAGTGAAATAGAAATAGTTTAGTGTGAGAACAGTGAGTCCACACAATGCCAGAACCTTATAGAAGATGGCAGTGGTCCTGACTCTTGCTGGCAGAGAGCCTCTTCAGACAACTGCACTGAAGGAAGAAGAGGCCAAGACTTAACAGCAGAGCACAAGGAACACATATAAGAGATACTCCCTGAAATGCGACTTAACAGCAGAGCACAAGCAACACACATAAGAGATACTCCCTGAAATGCTAGGCCCTGGGGAACAGGGAACACTGCACAGCAGGGCACTACAGGACCTCTTCTTCATAAGGCTGTTATTGTTAAAAGCAAAAGAAGTACCTGACTTTCCTAACACTGAGAAACAGACACAGAGAGTTAGACAAAATGAAGAGACAGATGAATATGTCCCAAATGAAAGAACAGGACCTAATCATAGCAAGAGATCTAAGCAAAACAGATATAAGTAATATGCCTGATAGATAGTTTAAAGTAATGATCATAAAGATACTCACTGGACTTGAGAAAAGAGTGGAGGACATCAGTGAGACCTTTAAGACAGAGATTAAAAAAAGAACCAATCAGAGATAACACAATAAATGAAATTCAAAAATACACTTGATGGTTGGGGCATCTGGGTGGCTCAGTTGGTTAAGTGTCTGCCTTCAGCTCAGGTCATAATGCCAGGGTACTGGATCAAGCCCCATCTTGGGCTTCCTGTTCAGCAGGGAGTCTGCTTTTCTCTCTTCTTCTGTCCGTCCCTCTGCTCATGAGTTCTTTCTCCCTCTCTCTCAAACAAAAAATCTTTTAAAAAGTATACTTGATGGAATAAATAGCAGACTAGATGAAGCAGAAGAATTAATTAATGACATGGAAGATAGAGTAATGGAAAGTAACCAAGCTGAGCAAAGGAGAGGAAAGAAAATTATGCAAATTGAGATAATCTTAGGGAAATCGATGACTCCATCAAGCATAATAACATTCTCATTATAAGGATCTCAGAAGAAGAGAGAGAAAAGGGGGCAGAATATTTATAAGAAGAAATAATAGCTTAAAACTTCCCTAATCTGGGGAAGGAAATAGGTATCTGGGGGAAAGAGGCACAGAGAGAGCTCCCCTCCCCTAATTCAACCCAAGGAGGTCTGCACCAAGACACATAGTAATTAAAATGGTAAAAAGTAATGATAAAGAAAAATATTTCAAAATAACAAGAGAATAAAAGTTAGTTACATACAAGGGAAACTCCATAAGGTTTTCAGTGGATTTTTCAGCAGAAACTTTGTGGGCCAGGAGGGAGTGGCATGACATATTCGAAGTGTTGAAAGGGAAAAATCTGCAGCCAAGAATACTCTATCCACCAAGGCTATTACACAGAATAGAAGGAGAGATAAAGAGTTTTTCATAAAAAAAAAATAAAGTAACTCATCACCACTAATGCAGCCCTACAAGAAATATTAAAGGAGACTCTTTGAATGAAAAGGAAAGACCACAAATGAGAGTATGAAAAGTAAAAAAATACAAAAGCAATATAAGTAAGTACTTTTGTAAAAACCAGAAAAAGTTATTCATAAAATGAAAGGATGTAGAATATGGCATTATATATCTAAAATATGAGGAGAAGTGTAAAGGATGGTTTCAAAATTAAGCAATCATCAACCTAATATAGACTGTTCTATGCAGAAACTATTTTATGCAAACCTAATGGTAACCACAAGTCAAAAACTGGGAAGATATGTAGAGAATAAAGAGAAAGGGATCCAAGTGTATCAGGCCAAAAACCATGAAAGAGAGCAAGAGAAGAAAGGATCAGAGAAAACCTATAGAAATAACCACAAAACAAATAACAAAATGACAATAAATACATATCTACAAATAATTACTTTGAATATAAAAGGACTTAAAAAAAGATTTTACTTATATATTTGAGAGAGAAAGAGAGAAAAAGAGAGAGAACATGAACAAGGGAGTGGAATAGAGGGAGAGGGAGAAGCAGACTCCCTACAGAGTGAGCCTGACACAAGTCTCAAACCCAGGACTTTGGGATCATGACCTGAGCTGAAGGCAGATGCTTAACTGACTGAGCCACCAGATGCCCCTTGAGTAGTCAGTTTAGACCCAGAGATAGGTGTTGCATGTTAAGTAAGGTAGACCAGCAAGATAAGAGAGATCCTCAACATTGTGGAGCTGCCATAGTAAAATCAGTGCTGATGGAAAAATCAGAAACAGATTGAGGTATATATCATGATACCAATGTACTACTAAATGATGTACTAAATGATTTATCCATAAAGTTGTACAATGCAACTTGTAAAGATGTACAATGTGTGATTCTTAAGAACGAAAAGGTTGGAAGCAAGCCATATCCATCATAGGATACTGGCTAAATAAAGACTGGTACATAGACACAGTGGAATAATATGGAGCTATAAAAAAGAGAAAGTTCTTTATATACTAGTGATAGATCTTAAAAAAATATTAAGTAAAAAAGCAAAGTACAAAGCAGCATATCTGATAAGTTACTTTTTGTGCAAAAGAGGGGACAAAATATCTATTTTTATATTTGTTTTATTTGAACAAAGAAACACTGAAAGGATTAACAAGAAAGCAATAAATGTGGTTACCTATAGTGTAGGTGGGAGGGGGGAACAGGGTGGATGGGAGACAGGGAAGTGAGTGAGAATTTTCACCATTTACCTTAAAATATATATTTATATGTATTAAAATACATGCCTTCTGATTTTTTAAACTCAGAAAAGCTTTATTTTTATTCTTTAATTTGGCTTTCTTGTGCCTTCAACACTTTCACAATAATTTTCTGCTTAATAAAGAAAGCGCACTTAATCCTGTCAGGCACACATTTAGCACATGTGGAACCATCATGGATCCTGCTGACATATTTTTAAATTTTAAAAAGACCTTGTAAGAACTTTAAAGATTTATTTATTTGAGAGAGAAAGCATGTGCTCTTATGTGGGAGGGTGGGGGGAGATGGAGAGAAGGAATCTCAAGAAGTCTCCTCACTAAAGGAGGAGCCCAACTCAGGCTCAATCTCAGGACTCTGAGATCATGACCTAAGCTGAAATCAAGAGTCATAAGTTTAACAAACTGAGCCACCCAGGCACCCCTAGATCCTCGTAAGAACTTTAAGTCTCATAGCATAAACTCCTTAAAGATGAACTGAGAACATTCCACCACAAATTTTGCCAGTTTCCCAATCTTCTTGGTATAAAGGTAAACAGTTCCATTACAATAGTTTTGGGACTGCCTAGTTTTGCTAGGGGTTATATTTTACAGTACCTTATAATAATGTGTCAAATGCCAGACCATCCTGAATTCCTCTAAACACCATCCCCAGAAGA
This sequence comes from Mustela erminea, assembly GCF_009829155.1. Taxonomy (NCBI): domain Eukaryota; kingdom Metazoa; phylum Chordata; class Mammalia; order Carnivora; family Mustelidae; genus Mustela; species Mustela erminea. The sequence continues at coordinate 102,884,042 of NC_045617.1, read as the reverse complement.
TTAAAAAATATTTTAAACTATGAGAATGTATAGTATGTATTTAAAAAATTAAATAAGAATACATGCACATAACAAACTACATGTATTACAAAGACATATACAAATATATGTACTGCAAAGACACACAAATAAAATGAAAAAAGATACATTATTGGGTTGTCCAAAGTATAAGAGGACAATGGGAGTAGGGAATTCAGCTTAAAAAGGAATAAATAAATAAAAAAAGAAAGGAGCCCACATCAAACCAGTGATGAACATGGGCCACAAACCGGAGTTATAAAAGAAGAGAAACAGTAAATCTTAAAGAAGACATAGATATTTCAATTTCTTTAGTACTTTTTGAGAGGAAAAATAGTTTCTGACAGTTTCCTCCCTTTCATTTCCCAGAATATGAGTGAAAGTTTGAACAATGGCATAATTGGCCATACTTAAATAGAAGCAGGTAAAATGTCTTTTGAGTATGTTTCTAACTCAACTTGTTCAACATTACAAAGAGAATATGAAATTTTATTCCCTTGGTTGAACAAAGAATTAAAGGGAACAATGAGTTAATAGAAGAAGAGAAATTACTGAAGTAAAAAATTATGAAAAGCACTATGGAATTATGCTGAAGCTAGATAATAAAGTTATATTGCGGTAACAGAACACCAACCTGTCCTTTATCCATGTCACTATTTGCATTCTCTGAGTCCATTGTCTCTGTCCTTTTCCTTTTTCCTTTTCTAAGAGCTTGGGTATTGGTAATGTCATCTGTTTGCAAGATCTTCTGCATTTTCTCAAATAGTTCTCAAAGATTTTCTGAAATCGTAGGAAGAGGGAATGCCCATGTAGATGATACTATTCTTGACGTAGTCCCCAAATTAATGTTTTTCCTTAAAAACAAAAATAAAAAAGGATACGTAATGTATATACAACCAGATGATTCATAATTACAGTAGCCACTCAAGTAAAATACTTTTACTAAATGTTTCTTATCTTTCTCCTGCTGACAAATTTTGCACATTTTCATTTGATTCAAAATCTTCCAATTTCATCGTCATCATGAGGATGTCTTGTTTCTAGGATGTGATTGATATGCAGTGAATTGTCACTTATAAAATGAAATAGTGTGAAAAAAACTTTCATCTTTATAAGTTTTTTCTTGACAGTCAGTTATAAGCAGTCTAAATATCAACATAGAAACATTATAAATTTATGCAGGCAGTATTTCACAGGATCAAAGTTATAAAAGGCATTAATACTAGTAGATCTCCTTAGGATCAAAATGTTCCAAGGGGGATTAATAAGCAATAAGAATTGCTTATAAGTTTGTTTTGCTTTTTTCTGAAAACTCTCCAGTTTTGAGGTGGAAGACCTTTCTTGGTGTAAATTTAAGAATTTACCATAAAGAATGGAAGAAAAATATATCTCAAAGGCAAAGATACAGTTCATAAAAAATTTTAAAGGATAATAATTTTTCAAAACCTGAAAAGTAGATAATAATTATTAGGTAAGGTTGAAGTGACCAAATTTAATTTTTGCTATTCACAGATGATATAGTACATTTGGTCTTAACATCCTTATTACTCACATATATTGGTTTGTATCTATGAAAAGATATTAATTGTAAATAATAAAACTTTAAACACAGAAAGGGGCTGAACTTAAAGGGACTTTAAGAAATATCTAGACTGTTGAGCAGAAGGTAACATAGCTCCTTACCAAAATATACCAAGTAATTCTTTTAGAAAATATGGCACTTTTACCTACTTTAAGAAAAACTCACCATTCTTTACTCCAAGCATGAAATAATTTGGTATTGTCTTGCCAAAATCATTTGTTGTGAGTCTGAAAGCTTACTTTGGATTTTCACATATATGAATAATATTTGAACTCACACATGGAATTGAACTGAATTGTGAATCATATCTGACTCACAAACATAAGGGGTTTTATCTAGCATCAAGCTTTATTAATAATTTTAATGATAAGGCAATCGAGAGGCACAGGTCAAGTAGAGAGAGGTCTAGGGCATCTTACTGGTTTTGTAGGTCCTTCCTTTTCAGATCACATAGGTACTCTGTGGTCTAAAATAAGTGAAGCATTTAAATGATGAGGGTCACCTCACATAGTGGGGAGTGTTTCAGTTGTAACACATCTCCATTTTATATCTCCATTTATACCTCAGAGTTGTCTAGCTTACATGACCTTTTCAAGGTTATAAACCGAGAGGTTCTGGGTACGTTTGCCATAAACAATCCTAAATCAGGGATATATAATTAAAAGCATTCTAGGGGCACCTAGGTGGCTCAGTATGCACCCAGGTACCTTCCTCAGAAGGCAGAAGCAGAAGCCTCTGCCTTTGGCTCAGGTCATGATCCCAGGGTCCTAGGATTGAGCCCCGCATCAGGTCCTGCATCAGGCTCTCTGCTTAGCAGGGAGCCTGCTTCCTCCTCTCTCTCTCTGCCCGCCTCTCTGCATTCTATAGATAAAAACTCCACTCTTAGCCAATATCATTAATCCATCTACCCAGAGCAAGGTCAACAAACATTTTTCTTTAAAAAAACTATTTATTTATTTGACAGACAGAGATCACAAGTAGGCAGAGAGGCAGGCAGAGAGAGAGAGGAAGGAAAGCAGGCTCCCTGCTGAGCAGAGAGCCTGATTTGGGGCTCGATGCGGGGCTCGATCCCAGGACGCTGCAATCATTACCTGAGCCGAAAGCAGAGACTTTAACCCACTGAGCCACCCAGGCACCCCAACAAACATTTTTCTATAAAGGGTCACATAGTAAACATTTTAGGCTTTGTAGGTCAAGAGGCAAAATTGAGGATATTATGTAATTCTTATATATCAAAAAAGAAAAGTTTTCACAAAATTTTATTCATAAAATTGCAAATATACTATTAATAATCGAATACAACTTTTTGTAAGACAGTTCTGTTCATGAGAATAGAATTTTTAAAAATCTAGTTTAATTGGAGTTCAAAGTTTTCTCCACCATCAAAATACATTTCCCAAGTATTCATTTGTTAATGCTGACCTGCAATGAGATTTTTTTTTTAAATTTCTTTTCGTAACTATATTCTGCAATAAGATTTTATGTATTCCATATTTGAAAATGTCTTTTACACCAACAGGCATTGCCATATACTTATATTTTTTGTTTTTTTTTTTTTATTTTCGGTTAAAATTATTTTTTTTTTTTTTTTTTTTTTTTAAGATTTTATTTATTTATTCGACAGAGACAGATTACAAGTAGGCAGAGAGGCAGACAGAGAGAGAGAGGAGGAAGCAGGCTCCCTGCTGAGCAGAGAGCCCGATGCGGGACTCGATCCCAGGATCCTGAGATCATGACCTGAGCCGAAGGCAGCGGCTTAACCCACTGAGCCACCCAGGCGCCCGCCATATACTGATCTTAATCCATGAGTTTATAATTTTCTTAACTGAGATAAAATTCACAAAACATAAAATTCATCATTTTAATAATTTTAAGTATATGTTCACTGGTTTTTTAGTACATTCACAATATTACACAATCATCACCAAGGAAGTTCGTACCTCCCAATATAAGTTAATAATTTTTTAAGATTTTATTTATTTATTTGACAGAGAGAGATCACAAGTAGACAGAGAGGCAGGCAGAGAGAGAGAGGGAAGCAGGCTCCCTGCTGAGCAGAGAGCCCGATGCGAGCCTCGATCCCAGGACCCTGAGATCATGACCTGAGCCGAAGGCAGTGGCTTAACCCACTGAGCCACCCAGGTGCCCTAAGTTAATAATTTTAATTGAGGATATTCATCTTTCAGTAGACTTTTACAGAATTCTATTAAATTCATTTGGTATTTACCTTTTTAGTGTACTATTCTATTGCAGCAATTAATTATTTCCAATTAAAGGTTAGGAAGAAATTCCTCATTGCACAGTTGAATGTATTTTTTTAAGATTTATTTATTTATTTTAGATAGAGAAAGAGAGAGAGGGATTTGGGGGGCAGAGGGAGAAAATCTTCAAACAGACTCCTCACTGAGTATAGAGTGCAGGAGGATGATGGGCTCAACCTCATGACCCATGAAATCATGACCTGAGGTGAAACCAAGAGTGGGATGCTTAACCGACTGAGCCATCAAGGTGCCCCTTAAATGTATTTTGAAATAGATAAATTTTCTTTGTACTTACATTGAAGTCTGAAACACAATACTAGAACTGTAGTTTGAACTGGAAAAATACATATAGTGCAAATTCGAGTGGAGATGAACATCTCAATTCTTTTTTTTTTTTTTTAAAGAACATCTCAATTCTTGTTATAACTTTTGGCGTGAGGAGAAATGTATAAAGCAGCCTGAGACATTACTTATGAGTGACAAGTTAAGGTTATTGAAATGACTTTACCTCAGTGTAATTTTTGCATATAAGTACTTGTGTTGTCTTGTGATTTTGTCTTGTAGATTGTTAATGAATTCATTATCAAGTCTGTTACAAAAGCTAATTTCCATTAGCCATTCTGTGTTCCAAAAGCTACTCAGCATTCCATAGGAGTGGTTGGGGACAGTTCCTAAAAATTTCAGTCTTGGCCCTGAGCTCACACATTTGCAGTGAAACTTCACCACCACTAAATTATGGAAATGCTGTATAGCAGCATTTATGAAAAAATTCATGGAATTTATGATGGTCAAGTCCACAAGAAGGAAGATCACCATTGGCACTATTGGTTTGGTGAAGATAATATTTTCAGAAATTGAAAGTTGATCTTAAAATGTATATGGAAATGCAAGACATCAACATGGCCAAAACAATCTTGAAAAAAAGAAGGAATTTTTAATAGTCACATTTCCCAATTTTAAATTTTAGTACAAAGCAAAACTGTGTGGTACTGGCATAAAGATAGACATCTAAATCATTAGAATAGAATTGAGAGTCCAGAAATAAACCTTTACATTTATGATCAATTGATTTTTTACAAGGTTGCAAAGACAAGTAAGTGAGGAAAGAAAAGTCTTTGCAACAAATGGTGCTGGAACAACTGAATATTCATATGCAAAAGAGCAAAACCTACTTCACACTATATGCCCAAATTATTTCAAAATTTACTTTTAGATCATAGACCCAAATGTAAGAACTAAAACTATAAACTCTTAGAAGCAAACATAGGAGTAAATTTTATAATCTTAGGTTAGACAATGATTTTATAAATATGACAATGAAAGTGTTCACAAATGAGACCATCAAGAAAGTAAAAAAGGTAACCCACACTATGGAAGAAAACATTTGAAAATAGATCTCATAAGAGGCTTGTATAGAGTATATATAAAGAACTCTTACAATGCAATAATAAAAGAAACCCAGTTTTTTAAATGGGTGAAGGATTTAAACAGGCATTATTTCAAAGAAGATACACAGATAGCCAATAATCACATGACAAGATGTCATTAATCATTACAGAAATGTTCATAAAAAGTATGATGAGATGTTACTTCATACCCACCAAGATGGCTATAATAAAAAAAAGAGAAAATAACAAGTGTTGGTAAAGATGTGGGGACATTGGAGCACTTTATACATTGCTGGTGGGATTGTAAAATGGTACGGGCATTTTGAAAAACAGTCTGGCAATTTCCCAAAAAATTAAACATCAAATCATCCTGGAACACATCAATTCTACTCCTAAGCATATACCTAAGAGAAATGAAAACATATATCCCTGCAAAAACTTGTATGCAAATATGCATAGCTATATTATTCATAGTAGCTAAAAAGTAGAAAAACCCAAATATCTATCAACTCATGAAGAATAAATAAAATGTAGCATCTTTAGAGTGAAATATTATTCAGCGATGAGAAATAAAGTTCTGATACATGCTACAACACGTATGAGCCTTGGAAACATGCTAAGTGAAAGACACCAGTCACAAAAGATCCCACATTATGTGGTTCCATTTATATGAAATGTCAAGAATAACAGCAGATAATTTATAGACACAGAAACTAGATTGGTGAGTTCTTAGGGGTAAAAGATTTTGGGGGTGGGTGTGGGGAGGAGGTGTGATTGCTAATGCATATAAGAATGTCCTTTAATTTAGAGAGAACAAAGATGTTTCTTAAAAAATGGATTGTGGTAGGGGCACCTAGGTGGCTCAATCGTTAAGTGGCTGCCTTCAGCTCAGGTCATGATCCCAGGGTTCCGTGATGGAGCCCCGAATGGGGCTCCCTGCTCAGCGGGAAGCCTGCTTCTCCCTCTCACACTCCCCCTGCTTGTGTTCCCTCTCTTGTTGTGTCTCTCTCTGTCAAATAAATAAAATCTTTAAAAAAGATTGGATTGTGGTGATGGTTGCACAACTCTATGAAAATGCAAAAGGAATATTGAATTGTACTCTTCCAATGGGTGAATTGCATGGTATGTGCATAATTATTCAATAAAACTATTTTAAAAAGAAGTAGTAAGTTCAAATATTTTCTGCAATGTACCTGCTGATAAATAACAACATGAATAACAGTAGGCTTTAAACACCTTTTATTTTCACAAGTTTTGTAAATTTGTCTGACTAAACCCTTTCCTGCTCCACACACATTTTTACCACCATCAGCTGTAACACATCTTAGTAGATTCCACTTCAGGTTGTACTCAATCATTGTTTTCTCAACTTCTTTGAAAATATTCTCTCCTACAGTTGCTTCACAGAGACTACTTAGAGAGGTTAATTTGTCAGTCCCTCTAAACTCAGCAATTACTCCCAAATAAACAAGAATAACTGAGCAGTATCAGTAGCATCTGTTGACTCATCAAGCACCAAGAAAAACTCAGTCATTTGCCTTGTTTTTAAATTGATTATTATTTTGTTCCTGATTTTCTCAGTTCTTTGAGCAACTGTTTTTGCTGAAAGTCTAATGATCTAAGTAAGTTTATTATTTTTTTTCCCGGGTACATGTCTTTAGCTACTGCAATCAAGCATGATTTAATCAACTCACTATCTGTTAATGGTTTTCCTTGCATGTTAACAAATGAACCACTCAGAAACTTATTTTGTATGCATACTCAGTTTCATTTCATTTCATTTTGCTTTGTTTTGCTCGTTTGTTTAGTAAGCTCTGCGCCCAACGTGGGGCCTGAATTCATGTCCCCAAGACCAAGAGTTGCATGCTTCACTGAGCCAACCAGGCACTCCTATTTCTAATTTTTGGGAAGAAATTCTACTGGGATGAGATATTTCATTTTGCATTCTCTATTTTTTTTCTGACAGTTGCTGTCCTGTGTTTTGGAAATATTGTGATGAGTGCTTAGTTTGGTAATATTGACACATATTATGTTTTTTTAACATGCATATAGTGTCACTGGATCATGAAAACAATGCTTTGGTAACACCTAATGTGATAACAAAATAAGCCACAGTCTACTCTGCTTTAAAAGCATGGACTATGGTTTTATCTTTTTTTGTTTTTTGACAAGACTGGCATGTACTAATAATGAAAAAATATATAAAATGCCACAGTGTGACAATATGGATGACACTGAAACGCCGTGAAGTTATTGTAACCACATTACGGTGATTTGTGGGGTATTGAGCAGTGGTACCAAGTGATGAGATTGTCTCAAATGGTTTCTGTCACAACTACTCAACTCTTCCCTCATAGCATGAAAGCAGCCATAACAGTATATAAAAACTTAAGTGTGGTTATGTTCCAATAAAACTATTTAACGGACACTGAAAGTTTAATTTTATATAATTTTCATATATCATGGTATGTTGTTCTTATATTGATTTTTTTGGACAATTTAAAATGTAAAGAACATTCTTAGCTTGCAGGCTGTATAAAAGAACAGGTAGCAGGCAGATGAGCAGTACTTTGCTGAATCCCATGGTAGCTCAGTTATCATACTTAAATGGAGTTTAAACTGTATCATCTGCTTTCTTTTCCTTCACCTTAATTTCTTTTCCTGTGGAGCAAGCCAGGTGCTTTATTTATTTATTTTTAATAAGTAATAAATATTTTTTAAAATTTTATTTATTTGACACAGAGAGAGAGAGAGAGAGATCACAAGTAGGCAAAGAGGCAGGCAGAGAGAGGGGGTGGGAAGCAGACTCCCTGCTGAGCAGAGAGCCTGATGTGAGACTCAATCCCAGGATCCTGAGATCATGACTTGAGCCTAAGGCAGAGGCTTAACCCACTGAGCCCCCCAGGCACCCAAGCTAGGCACTTCAAATTCTTTCTCCTCAGTGCCTTACCTCACTGTACATTACTACAATAACTAAGAACAGAAATTGAGAGACATAATATATAGCAGGTAAGATCCTACATCAAATTGTTACTATTCGATAAAATCGAATTTTGCCAGATTTAACTGATAGGAACCTGTCAAGTATCATTTAGTGATGGTGACAGATGCCAGATTCCTAGGTCACTGGGGATGACGATAACCCCAGGGTGGAGGGAAGGGGAATAGGGAATTACTGTTTAATGGTTATAGAGTTTCAGTTTTGCAAGATGAAAAGGGTTCAGGACGTGGATGATGGTGATGGTCACAGGACAATGTGAATATACTTAATGCCTGTGAATTATCCACCTTAAAACGGTTAAGATAGTAAATTTTATGTTATTTGTCTTTATCACAATAAGAAAACTAGAGAAAATTAGTTTATAAAAATGTTGTTTTTGTAATATCCCTACCTGTACTAAAATCTTCTACCATTACTAGGGTGGTAATTACCACTAATAGGATTTAATTATTGAGCACATCTCAAGATCTTCAAAAACACACAATTCTTTCAAGACTAACCAGCAGGAACATATAGAACCTCTTTTAGAATGACTACTTTTCAGTAGACTTCAGACCCATATTTTGTTACAACATCCACAAACAGATGGTTCAATGTTTATATTACCGGCCAATTAAAAATTCAGAAAGGATATTGTGAATTTGGTAATGTTTAAACACTCCTCTTCGTTTCTAATAGTAGAAAATTCACCAGGTAGTTATCTTCCCCTTTTTATTTTTTGCTAGCAGAAAGCATTTCATTAATTCCCTAGCTAGTACTTGTAGGATGTGAAATTAAACATGACACAGCCATGAGAACATCCATGATATGTGGTTGGTTGGATAATATAAATCAGCGGTTTTCAACCATTTCTGGCAATTCACAGTAAGAAATACAGTTTATATTTTGATCGAGGAAACACACATACAAAACTAAACCAAAACTTCATGAAACATTCTTACCCTACTACATGTGATGCACTCTCTCAGTTTCTCTGTTGCTCCTGACCTGGCAAGAGTCAGGTGCTAAATGACCCAGCTTTTGTCTTATCTGCAGTTAGACAGGGTGACTGGCTTACTTCCTTCTTGATAAATTCAGGAAGAAGACTTCTATAGCAGAGAGGTATTAGCACAGAAATCAGAGGCTGGGAATGGTGGAAGACAATCTTTACCTACTTCACAATGTCATTTATCCTCACCAAGTGTCTATAAAAATGCTGTCGCCATATGTGGAATTGTCTGAAAGCTTGCACAAGAAAGTATAGGCAAAACTGAAAGAGACTCTGGTTGAGTTTCCCTGTGGTTCTAGGACCTCCAAAATCTTCCCTAAAAAATATCAGTTTTTATGAGTAGTTTTTCCTTGGCTGTTTTTCTCTACTTCCTTCCCTGTACCCCCACCAACCCTTGGTATTTATGTGACTTTTCCCCATTTATCAGAAACACAGATGCCAACTTAAGCATAAAGGAAAGTAATAATCAATTAAAAGTTCTATTTTAGAATAACTGTAAGTCATGTAAATCATCTTCCATTTCACATTTTTTTAATTAATGCGGAACAATCTATTCATCTTGAAAGTTGAGGGCAAGATGAGATCATTAGCTTTTTGCTTTAAGTAATCATATTCTAGAATATTAAATTTTAGACCAATTTCTAAAATTCACAAAATGTAATAGTTCTGATGCAAGAATCAATGTCTATGCATGAAAATCAGGAGTGATTCAACTTTCAAATGTTAATTTATCAGGTCAATTATAACATGAAAAGGAGAAACCAATTTTTCTTTGAAATATTTGCCCCATTATACCCTACATTAATATCATATATTAATGAAATAGTTGGTTACCATTTAGATAGTTTCTATTATTTTTGTACTTTCATACTCTCAAAAGTCGAGTTCAAAACATAATGTGCTGAGTCACGTATTTCAGATAATTTACTTAATAAATCACCTTAAGTGGTTTGCCCCCTCATCTACTACCAATAATTTTCTCACTCTAATCTTCTTTCATACCATGTTAAAGCACCATTCAAATTTAAAAAAGCAATGATTAACTACATTTCACATTTTTAAAATTATTTCCCTACCTCCTATATATAGGTCTTTAGAAAAACACATTCATGTAACTTTATGAGCGACATTTTTCTTCGATAAGTTCATAGAATAATGCAGATGGAAGGAAATGTAAGGGACATCTTCTGTTACCTGTATTGCCAAACTGGGTGTGGGTAGCCATAGGGCAAGTCAGGACCAGGAAACTAGTTAGGAGATAATGCAGGTATTGACCGAAGAAGGAAGCCCAAGGAAATGGAATGGATCTACTTAATTCAGGTGAAGTCTAGAAAGCTACCTAAAGGCAAGGAAGCATAGATGAGTAGAACGAGTTCAAAGTGTGGAAGCCAAACTCAGGGTTCAGGAGTGTCAAAAACCGAGAGGAAGAGGGGGCTCAGAAGTGGTGGCATTTGGGGACAATGTTGTGAAGTCATGATTCCATAGTAGAGAAATTGCTCAAACAGCCAAGGGGAGGCAGAATCCCAGGCAGATGTACCTCCTGTTCACACAAAGAGGGGGGAGACTAAATTTGTCCTCCTACCAAAGGATTGAAAGATTAGTGAAATACCTTTTTTTGTTTGTTTGTTTTTTTGCTATGTTGGTCACTGGAGAGAGTCTTCCAGTCTGAATCTTTGGTGAGTATATTAAATGACAAAGCAGGGCTACATAAGTGGTTACAAACACAGGACCTAGGCTGGATCCCTAACCATAAATCTAATACTTACTATCCACATTACATTTCTGTGCCTGTTTCCCCATTTGTGAATAATAACAGTACACCATGATGAGTTGATATTGCTACATAGTCATTATTTTATTTACTTAGGTTATTTAGTTTATTAATAGTAGTATTTTTATTAGTAACTGAAAGAAAAAGACCCAGATCCCCCTCATACAAGCTTAGATCAAACATGTAGTGTGTGTGGGGGATTGTTTACAAGACGCAGTGGTGGGAGAGGCATCAAGAAAAATAGCTAATTAATCAGGACGCCTATGATGCTATATCAGAAAACCAGTCAGTCTTACTTAAAAAATAAAGACAAATTATTAGGGCTATCCATTTTTTTTTTTTTTTTAAAGTAGGCTCATACCAACATGGAGCTTGAACTTAAGACCCTGAGAACTTGAGTTGTATGCTCGCCTGACTTAGCCAGCTGGATGCCCCAAGAACTATCCTTTTTAGGAAGGACAATCAGATGGTCTCTGATAGAGGCCTTTTTCCAAAGTGATACTTTGCTTAGTTCCCCAAGCTTGTATAGCTTCTTGGAGGTGCTGAGTTGAATTTACTCAAATGATAGTGATGGGGCAATGAAATAATAACAGATCAATAATTTTTCAACAAAAGAAGTCTTGCTACATTGAAGGATAAAGTGGTCTAGGCAGGGGTGCCTGGGTGGCTCAGTGGGTTAAGCCGCTGCCTTTGGCTTAGATCATGATCTCAGGGTCCTGGGATTGAGGCCCGCATTGGGTTTTCTGCTCAGCGGGGAGCCTGCTTCCTCCTCTCTCTCTGCCTGCCTCTCTGCCTGCTTGTGATCTCTCTCTGTCAAAAAAAAAAAAAAAAAAAAAATCTTAAAAAAAAAAAAAAGTGGTCTAGGCAAATCTTTTACCGGCTAAAGGGGAGGAGCAGATCCCTTGTGTGTTGGGAAACAACTGATACACTGCTGGAATGTCTGGTTGGCCCTCATTCTTCTGGTTCAGGTTAGTCTAAGAACAGACCAAAGAGAGATAGGGTAGGTGCCCAGCAAACCTAACTGGGAGGATTTCCTTTAGAGGTGAGGCTACAGTGGACAGGGGGGCAGCATAAATGAAAAGCATGCAACAGAAACTATGGTTTTCTAAGTGCTGGAGAGTCGTGAAGGCATTTGACATCTTGTGGGAAATTCTGTATCTCTAGGCCTCAAGGTCCTTATCTATAAAGAGATGAGCAGTACCTACCCATGGTTGCTGTGAGGATTAAATGAGTGAATGTAGGTAAAAGCATTTAGCAGAAACTGAGCAGAGAGTAGGTATTCAGCACGTGTTAGCTACTACTAAAACAACTTGGTGGTCCACCCCAGGATAACCATTCAGTAATGAGGAAGCCCAGGACAAGCTGTCCCATGCTGCTTGAGGGAGAGAGAGAGGTGAATAAGATTGTACCAGCCAGCTCTCAGGGTGCTGCTGGTGGTGCCCCTTCATCTACACACTAAGACCCAGACTTCAACAGCTACAGACGGCAGACCGCCAGGGGTCTGGTACACTAACGGCAGTCTTACCAGTGTCTTCTTAAGGTGGATTCCTGCGTTTCGAATGGCAGCAGAATGAAATTGTGCAAAGAATGGTGCTCACTAGAACCAGAGGGGCCTGAGCCACTCAGTATGGCATCCGTTCAAAATCTGTTTCTGTGTGGATCAGGTGAATATTGTGCCACTAAATCCTTCACAGCCTAGAGGGTCAGAAGGGAACTTGGAGGAAATAGAACCACCCAAACTGAGAGATCAGAACACCCCTGAAAACTGGGCTTGCCCACTGGAATGAGAAAGTCCCAAGATGAAATAACAAGCCTTATGATGTGATAGAATGAGATCACAGTGATAAGACACTGGGGCCTCGTGTTTTGAAAATGTGACCGTGGGGGGAGTCGAGGTTCATAAGTATGGCAAGTGTGGGAAGCGAGAGATACGGGTGGATGGAGCTGAGCACTTGGTATGGACAGGCGGTTTTCCATACTAAATAAAGGAATTATCTTGGTGGGATCAAAGCCCCATTTACTAAGTCTCCATAGAAGGATGAATGGTGAAAAGCTTCATAGACTGTGGCTTGAGGCAGGATTTAGGAAGAGTAATTGCTACACTCGCCAGGATGTCTAGGGGTCGTTTTGGGGAACCTAATATTAAGTCCTGTTGCCTTTCTTTTAAGCCTTCAAACTATGGAGTCCTTGTAGACTCTGAGCTCAAATCTTAGTACCAGTGTTTTACCTCAGAATGGGTTTATCCATCCAAATATCTGGATATAAATTAGGATGCTTAAGTGGCCTGAAGATAGCTTAAGAATCAAGTTAGCCCCTTCTTCCCATGAAAGAAGTCGGTGGAAGTGGTCCCAGAGAGTTAACACAGGATTCCTTTTCAGGATTAGAACAGACATCTCAATGAAAGTTAACCTTAGGGACTCAATTATCTCTTTCCTAATCTGTACAAAGTTGCAAGAGGACAGGAAGCTCACAGCACATCATCTTCAGCTAGTCTCAGGGTGGGAAGCATTCCCCTGCATTTGGAAGATGTCCCAGAAATTTTATAGGTTAGAGGAGAGAGTTTTCCTCTGCTTATCCTAAGACACTTCTCCCAGTTTCAAAGAGGGTACCTAGGTGAGGTTAGTGTTGATGGATTGAGAGAATCATTTGATACTGCAAAAGCCTTGGTATCTGTATGGAGCTGTATGGGTCTGACATGGTCCTTTCTCTTTCTCCCCCTCTCCTTCCCTCCCTCCCTTCTTTCTTTCCTCCCTTCCTTCCTAGCTTCCTTTCATCCTCTCCCTTTCTCTCTTTTGTTCTTAATAACTCTTTAAGAACCTGATGAAAACTATGGCCCATGTTCTCCAGTAGAGACCCACATTTTTATATATAATTTCAGGACCCTAGAGGTCTTTTAATGAATTGCAGGTTAACAACTCCTGCAGCAGATAGCACAACAAGAACAGGCTTCAGGTTTTTGACTTTTTTCATTGAAATACAAACTCCACTATATTCTCAGTTAGTGCGTTTGCTGTGTGTTTCCCAATTTTACTCCAAAAAGTGTTTTGGGATCAACAAAGACTTTTTAAGATATACTTTTCTTTTTATTACAGATCCATAGGAAGTCATTAAATTGGGATAATTTCAATAATCTTTGGAATAGTGTGTTATTGAAACATTTTTTACTAATCATCAGTTACTCGTTGAAGTTCTCTGTTCTTCTTGGGATACTTGTTACCTTTGCTATCTTAGTGACATTATTCTTTCAGGCTACCAGCATGCTAATGAATTAGCATATAAATCTATTTACACAAAATATTTAATGCAAAAGTGCTACAAAAATTATAAGAAATGGAGGAAATTTAGCTATTAAATGTTGCTGTCTTTTCATTAACACAATTTGGCAATGTATTAACACAATGACCATGTAACTATAAACCTCCTACCTTAATTTTTTTCTTTTTTCACTTGAAAATGTATAAATGCTTAAAGCCCTTATGGTGGAACTGGAAGGCACTAACCTCAGATTTCAAACTTGCTTTGTAAATTGCCCCTACTTAGAAATGGTGGAAATATTTTACACTATCTGAATAATAATGAACAATGCTGCTTAGTGATTTATAACCCTAAGAGCTTTATAATTTGATTTATGAACAGCTCTCAAATTTTCCATTGGCAGTTCATACAACTATGAGTAAATTTTCTGGCCAAATGACTCAGTATTTTGCTGCATGACTAATCCCACACTCAATGTTAGAAACTACATAAATGAATTCTATTTGCTAGTGGATAATAAATGATTACTTTCCAAAAACTGTCTGCAAAGCATTATAGGGTAGATGAATTCAATTACAGACATTTTTTTAAAACTCTCAGACTCAGTAGACTTTTTTGAGAAGCCTGTAATGTTCACAGAAAAGAACATCCCCCCCACTCCGACAACATTATTCTGGATTCTACAACAAATAAGACAACAAATTCTAATTAGTCTCTAAAACTTCTAAAATATTAGAAGAACAATTAGAAATGATTCACTTGAGATGTTTTCCTTACAATGATACCTCCAAATTATTTTGAAAGTTTTTATTGTGGTAAAATGAATATAAAGTCTTTTCCCAGGAAAGATTTGCTGAAATTAATATTTGCAAATAATAATTACTTTTCCTTCAAGAAACCAAATTTTCAAAAGACAATAGCAATCCATCCACATGATGGCTCCGCTAATTTTGGTGGCTGGAAATTGCCTCCATCATTACATTAGATGTCATAGGAGCTGATGATGCAGCTCCTTTACCTTTCAATACAAGAACATGTGCTTTTTTGGCACAGGTCTTGGTCTCAGATTATGATGAAAAATGATTTGGGAATAAATAAGTCATTTAACACATTTCCTTGGATGCCTCTCAATTTTCCTTTTATGCCATTTATGTTCTGAGAGTAAAAAACTTTACCTAGGAACAAGTAGATTATCAGTCCAAACTCAGTATGATTTATTTCTAAAAATTTGTTGCTGGAGCCATTCTTATCTAAACTTTTTGTTTTCAAGGGGGTAATATTTCAATGTAATATCATTGTGTGATTACCAGTCAGGTAATATGCTCACTTTCATTTAGGTTTGTAATAAAATGTTACAGATAATCTGGGCTACATTCCAAGGTATCCCTTAACTTTCCCTAAAAATCACACTCCTAGTCTGAGGGTTTGTAGCCAGAGTTAGTGGGGGAGGAGACCATGGTCAGGGAACCTTCCTAACTAGTCAGGGTCTGTGTTAACTGAAGAGTCAAAGCAGCCAGAGAGCAGAAAGAACCCATCAGGGGTACTGTGGATATATTAAAACAACAGCTACACCCTAAGAAGAATGCCCTCCTCTCCTTTCTCTTTAACTCTTAATTTCTCTACCACTGCTGGTTCCATCTCTCAAGTTCCCTGTAAACTTAGTTAAGTACCCCATCCTGATAAAAAACAAAACAAAACAAACAAACAAACAAACAAACAAACAAAAACATTACTCAGGTTTTAATCACAGTTCTACTCATCCCTTTTAGATAAATTATCTTTTAGAGTTAGAATTTTACAGTCAACTTTCTCCAAAGATTGTGGACAGAGGCTCTTCTGTTTTCACCTCCTACTCCTTCAACCCGTTAATGTCTGGTTTTAGCCTCTCCCACTAGGATGAATCAGTTCTCTGGAAGATTTCCAGAGGTCTCCTAGTCACCAGTTCTCAGTCCTCGCACGCCTTAACCTCCCATTTGTGCTTCTGTTCTAGAAAACCACTAAATGGGAACATTTCCTATTTGGGCTTCCATAGACTTGCCTTCTGCTGTCCTTCTCCAGTCCACAAATGGAAGTCATCTCCAAAGTCTGATTCTAATTCTTTCTATAATTTCTCTCCCTTAGTCATTTTGTCTATATCCGTGACCTCAACTATAATTCATGTTGATGACTCCCAGTCTGTCTCTGGTTCTGACCTCTCCACCCACATTTCCATGCATTTGCTGGATAATTTCATATGGATATCCTTCTGACAACTCTATTTTGATGGGTGTAAGACTCAGTTTGTCATCTTTTCCTCCAGAACTGCCCTTCTACCCTAGCTCAAAGCTTGAGTCATCTTAATTTCTTCCCTTTTTCTCAGTTGGTCTCTACACAGGTTAGGGTGGAGCCTTCTTTTCTTTCTGACCCATAAATTAGGAATTTGTGCTGCAACTGCTTATCTCTAGGGAAATACTGCAGAGCTTCTTTCTTTTTCTTTTTTATTAACATATAATGTACTATTTGCCCCAGGGGTACGGCTGTGAATCATCAGGTTTACAGGTTTCAAAGCACTCAACATAGCACATACCCTCCCCAATGTCTATAACCCAGCCACCCAACCCAATCCCCCTACCCCCCAGCTTCTTTCTTTTTATTAAAACCCCTTACTCATCTTACTTTGGCAGGTGAATAACTCAGTGATGGGGGAAATCATAGAGGACCTTCCAGCCACTAGGGGGCTGGGCTGATGTGTGATGTGTGATGTGTACCCTTCTCATGTAGGGTCCAGTCTCTTGCTCAGTCAAGCTGCAAGCCTCATGGGTGGGACAGTGTCAGGCTCTTTTTGGTTTCTGGTCTCCAGGTAAGAAGTAGTATCCTGGTGCCACAGTGTTGGGAAGACCTGTAGTTTTTCAGCTGTGACTAGTTGGGGATGCAGAGTTAAGGGAAAAGGAATAAGATGTCCCATTTTGGCCTTGAATCTAAGCCATGTTCTTTAATCTGAATTTACCCTGAATAAAGTTAATATTTTAATTTCCTTTTGGTTCTTCATGTGTATTCTCAATTTGCTTGAGAAGCCAAAGGGAAGAAGGGCTGCATGAGGGATCACCCACTACATACCTGATACCAAGCACTCTTAACCATTTTTATCAACTCTTTATCAACTGTCTTCCCTTGGGTGACAATGCTAACTCACTAGCATAAAAAGTCAAAAAATTATCTATACTTTTTCATCTTGATCGTTCATTTCTTCATACGAAACATTTGATCAAGGACCTTCCTCCCCCATGCCGACTGACAAACTTTAATTTGTGACTTTGATACAATGTCAATTATTTTTTATAATGAAAACCTAGCAGAAAGAAAATACATGAATTCCACTAAATTAACGTCCAAAAAGGGATTGATTGGCTGATTTAATATTTATTAAATTCCACAATGCATTCGCATCGCATAAACACACAGAAGCAATTAATAACATGCCATTATTTGGAGATGGAAATGATAAATTAGCAACAAATCAGAAAATGGCAATGGAACCCAAACACTAAATTCTTTCAATGATTTGGTTTCCTTATTATTAGTATCCTTGAGATAACTGATGTAAAGAACAAATACGAATGCTGTTAAAAAGAAATATCTATAATCCTACTGCACGGCAGTTAAGGGATTTGCCTGCCAAGAGAAATAAATGATGTTCTTGTGTGTACTTGAAACTTATAAATGGCTGCAGCAAGACACAGGATGGTAACAACTGTACTAAAGTAATAGCTCAGAAAGCCATAATTGCTATTTAGTTGCTTTTTGTTGTTAAAAATGCAAAGTTTGGAGCAAATTGGTTACTATGCTGTGTTTGTGATCTTAGACACCTTTCAAAGATATTTAGGCCATGTTAGCTCACTTGCAAATTTTAGTCCATGGGAAGTATAAAGTGAAAGTGACATTCTTAAATTCTCTTAGTTATTTCTGCCAATGGTTGCAAAAGGTTAATTCTATTTTGTTGGTTTAAATTTTTCTACCAGGCCCCTGGGAGTCAACTCAGTAATGAATTCTTCCCTTCCCAATGTGCCACACATTGCAGACTCTCAGGATTCTCTTCAACACTCCTGCACAATGGACAGGAATACAGTCTCTCACTGCAGTGGGCTGCGGTAGCAGGAGACCTTTGAGCAATGTGAACATGGTGCCGTGCTACCTGGCAGACCCCGAGTGCCAGGCACCTAGGAAGCCTATCCTGACCTGTAGCACAGCCACTTCTCTGACATTCAACATTCTCACCTTATAGAGCATCTGCAAGCAAGATCCTTGCATTGTCAAACCAAAACAACCGAATGTGATGCAACACGTCAACAACGTGAATGTTTATTTTGCTTTAGGAAACAACTTGTACATAAGAAAATTTCACCCATGGTTTTCCGTGTTTACGAACCTGGCATTTAGGAAAGGCATTAGGCAATGCCTTTTTGAGTTTCCTTTAATGCCTACACATGGTGATATGTTCAAGGCCTTGAAAACATCAATGGGTTAAGCTTTTATGCAGAATTGTACAGTTGATTTTGTATAGTTATAAAACAGTACTGATTTTGAGATCCTACAAGCAAATACAACTTAAGTATTCTCATTTATCCTTTAAATGCTTTTCAGAATTTTACACATCATTTTTTATGACAATTTCTTCGGTGTCTTAAATATTCCAAAGTAAGAGTCCCCCTCAGGAGTTATTAGGAACTACACAAATGCAATAATGGGTTACTTTTTGCCACTGTAATTGCAGTTGCCTCATGCGAGTAAATAAAACAAAATAAGCAAAAACAGCCGTCCGTCCCCGCCTCCCACCCCTCCCAGCCAGGAAATGCCTGCATTGCCTAGGGAGCAGCATAACGCGGTACAAGTACCCGGCCGGCCAAGGCCAAAAGATGCCGCAGACTGCAGCCGCAGCGTCTTCCGGGCCAGGTGGCCGTGGCTGTCCGCAGGAAGGCACACTGCAGCGCGCCCGCCACACCTTCTGCGTTGCACTGCACCAGAGACCACCGTAAAATCTCCTGGCCATCAACAATATACTTTTTGCTGGTCATGAGGAAAGAGGAGGGGGCAGGAGGGAATGTGTGCGTTTTGAGCGTGGCCGGTCATTATTTCCTCACACTCCCTACAACACTTCTCCTCAAAACATTTACAAGCCAATCTCCAACTTCCTTTTATCTGCCCGTTCCCTCCATCTGAAATGGCCTGTCTCTTCAAACGCACTGAATGAGTCAAGGTTTGACGGTAAACGAACGCATGGATGCAGGAGGATCCGAAGGGCCCATTTCTCGGCTGAGAAATAGCACCTAGTTGGGGGGTGTAACAGTTCACGTCTGCAGAGCGGAGCGTTCTCCCGAGGGAGTGCTCCCACTTTAAAGAGGGGCTTGGAGAGGGTGGGCCTCCCGTGCCTGGAAAACCCCAATTCCCAGGGAAGGCCCTTCCCCGTGTTCACGCTTGAGCGTGCGAGGAACCCCCCGCAAGCAATAGCTCACCCGGCTGCATCCTCCAAAGCCCCAACCTCGGGGCGGGGCGCGGGGAGGTGGGAGGTGGGGGTAGCACCGCCTGCAGGCTCCCGCCAGCGCCTCACGGTTTTCCCCCTGGCTCCTTGGCGCCCCCTGTCGCCGAGCTCCCCAGCAATTCGGCCCGGGGAGGCTGGATAGGTGGAAGCCCCGGGTGTCGGGGAGCGGAGAGGCGCCGGGTCTGTGCACCCGCGGACCGCGCGGACTGGCGGGCGGCCCCGCGGGAGGGCGCTGGGCGCTCAGGCCCGGGCGCAGCCCGCGGCCGCCGCCGAAGCCGCCGCAGCCATGTCCGCGCGCCCGCGTTGCCGCAGCCCGGCCGTGATGTCATCAGGCGAGCCCCCGCCGCGGCGCCCCATTCCCGCCCCCCGCGGGCAGCCGCCGCTGCAGCCCGGGCGCCGCGTCCCCGCCCCGACCCACGTGCGCCCGGCTTCTGGGATGCCGAGGCCGGCGGCGGCCGCAAGACGATGCGCGGGACTCGGGTGGCCACAGCGGCAGTGCTGCTCCTCCCAGCCCGCCGCGTCCCTGGCGGGGCTGCGCCCGGGGGCTGCGCACGGACGGGGGCGGGGGCGCCTGGGGAGGGAGGGGAGAGACTCCCCGCCGCCAAGTCCCTGCCTCGTCGCCGTCTGCTGAGTCATGGCAAGCGCTCCCCGCAGCCCTGGATCACTCGCATAGCGCGGCTGGCGCGGGGTGCGCAGCCATTGGGCTGGTCGCGGGGCCGCGAGCGCCGGGCATGACGCGCTGAGCCGCGCTCGCCCGTGCCCGCCGCTTCGTGGTGCGCCCGGCACGGGTGCCTGTGCCGCCGCCCTCCAGCCCCGCCGCCTCGCCGCCCCCGCCTCGCCCGCACCATGATCGCCGCGGCTTTCCTCGTCTTGCTGAGACCCTACAGCATCCAATGTGCCCTCTTCCTCTTGTTGCTTCTGCTGGGCACCATCGCCACCATCGTCTTCTTTTGCTGCTGGCACCGCAGGCTCCAGAAAGGGAGGCATCCGATGAAATCGGTCTTTTCGGGTCGTTCAAGGAGCCGAGGTAAGACACGCCGCGACGAATTTCTTCGGGCTGAGAGGCACATTTAAGCCAATTTGGAGAGTGAATTGGAGCTCGGGTCCGCGCTGCGGTCCCTACCCCCATCATCGCCTACTCCTCAAGCCTAGTACGTTTATGTGTTTAAACATCCCTTGCCCGTTTTGCCCTCACCGCCTTCCTCCCGTATCCCCGGATGGGATAGCCACGGTGGTGTCCAGCCCTGGGAAGGGAGGCACGGATGCAAATTCGAAGCGTCAGTTTGCTAAGGGTAATAGGAGCGGAATCCGGGGCTGCGGCATCCTCCCTTGACCCATCCATCGCTGGAGCTTAGGGGTAAGAAAGTCAGGCATGGAGAGTTCGGGGCTCCTCAACTCTCCCAGAACTTTCCCTGAAACTTCTCGCGGAGAACTCACCTAGAGACCGGTGGCCTGGTAACCTCCCCGCCCTACAGTGTGCCCCCACCGAAATCAAGGCGTCTGGAATGTGCCTTCCTGACCCTTGTATCTCACCTAAGTCATTAGTAACTCTGCAGGTGAAGAGCGAGGAGTTAAATGAAGTCTCGTTTTTTTCTCTTTTCTCCCCAGATGCTGTTATGAGATCCCACCACTTTCGTTCTGAGGTAATTTATTTAGCGCGCACGCTCAAGGTCAGAAGAAGTTCTCTTTCCTGAGTACCAATATTAATCATATGCGTGTTAAGAAACCAGTAGGGCATTGAATGGCGAGCATGCTGCCCCCAAGCCGAAAGTGACGTTTCTTTTCAAGCGGTTCCCCAGCATTAGTGCCTAGCAAATGGACGGTGTTCACGGTCAGATTTCTTGTGGAGCGGAGCCGCTGTACCAGAGGGGCAAAGACAGCCCCTAAAAAGCGCTACAGACCTTAGGAAACTTAGCCCCCGTGGTGGATCTCCGTTTCATTTACAGTCTGCAATTTGCCGGTGGAAGCTCTCTGGGTGCTGTCAGCTGGCTGTGGTGGTTCCCTTGAACTTGAATAGCCGACGACAGAGAGGAGCTTTTAGGAAGTTAGTGCAGAGCCATTTGATTCATATGCATTTCATTTTAGGCTTTCAAGCGTACCTTCATATTCACCCATAAAGCTGTCCATGTTTTATTGGGGCCATCTGAGGATTTTTGCAAAGTGATGGCTGGTGATCTGGTTTTATCCGATCTTGTGTGCTGGTCTTTGCTTTCGGAATGTGGACCATACCTCCGTGAGCAAGTGATGTGGGTGCAGTGATGAGGGTGGACTACTGTGGGACTGAGCCCCGCTGAAGGTAGAACAAAACAAAAGCACAAGCTCTCCGTGGCCCAGCGTCCCTCTATGTGTTTCCAGGCCAACCCCCACTTAGTGTGAGATAATTTTCTCTCTTTTCAGGAGAATTTCACACAGCCAGGCTGGGAGGTTATGGTAACAATGCATGATGTGGTTTACTCATTTTAGCAAAGACTTCATAGTTAGACACCCTCCATTTCCTTGGCATTTACCTGAGAAGTTATTCCACATTTTGTTTCACTAGTTAATCAGATGTTTTATTGCATCCTAGATGTTTTATTGGGCTCTGGTTGCTTAAAAGCATTAAGTGCATTATTAGAACATCATTATAATGTTGCACAGTGAGTAATTCTACTGCATTGAGCCCTGGAGGGTGAGAACTCCATTCCCAATTTAAGATACTTAAGAGAAAAAATTAACTAGTCAGATAATCAAGGAAGAGGTTCCGTTCCTGTCTTTACACTAACTAGCTGTGTGGTTCTGGGAAACGTTCTTAACTTCTCAGCACCTCAGTTTCCCTATCTGAAGAGTAGAGCCAATAGTACCCTGTAGAGTTACAATGGGAGGGGAGATTTATAAGTAATTATGTAAAAAAAAAAATACTCAGTTCATAGTAAATATTCAGTACTGAGTAGCAATCATTACATCTTGTAAAACTGAATTTAAAAATGTGGAAGAATAAAAATCTTTGCAGAATTTGAAGTCTTAATTAAGCTAATTGAAATTTATGGGAGACAACATAAACTGTGTCTATTATGAAGCAGCATTTTTGGATATCTGATTAATAGACTACTTTAGATGTGACAAAAAATAATGGTCAGGGTGCAAACATCAAAATTTAGGATTTTGATTTTAAAAAGACATTACCAGTTCCATTCACATAAGTGATAGAATCAAGATAATCCTTTTATGGATTATTATATTAGCCATTAGACATTTCAGCTAAAACACAAAAAATTGAGATAAGAGTATGTCTTGTTTAGTTATCTCTGAGTTAAGCATTTGTCCTGAACTTATATTTGGTTAGGAAAGCTGGGAGCAGTTGGTTAATGCTTTAACTCATTTCACAAGTTCCTAGTCCAGTTTGACGTGTTGTCTAGACTTCTCACATTTGCCCCACCCGCTAGCCTGTGAGCTTGATGAGATCATAAATCATGTCTCTCTTGTTTAGGGCCGTATCCCAACTGCCTGGTATATAGTGGGTCCTTACGAAATACTTATTGAATGAATGAAAAATTTCTCAGTGTGTGCCAGTTCCTGACCAAGATTTGGTAACCAAAGAAAGTGCACATTCTCAGGACATTGCGTGGAATTCAACATTTGCTGAATCTCTTTCTAGCTTGTAAAAATTGTCCTGGAGTTTGTATTAAAAATGTAAGTCACTAATTATAACAAACTGTATTTGCTTAGAATATTTTTTCTTCAGTGTGACTCACTGACTCAGTCCGTGGAGAATGCTGAGTCTTGATTTTGGGGTTGTGGGTTTGGACCCCATCTTGGGTGTGGAGCTATTAAAAGAAGGAAATAAAATATTTTTTTCTCAGGAAATTAAATACAATATTGGCTTAATTTGTTGATGGGCTACTTATGTTCCTTTTTGTATCAAATTTCTTTGATAAACTACTTAAAGAATGTTGTTTTATAAGTGAAAATCCTGAAACTGTGTTGTATGAAAATGTCATATTTCCTCACTGTTTTCTTCACTGGTAAAATATTTCCATATTTCACCACAAATAAAACATCTCCCTATGAAGAAAACATTGGAAATTATTTTTTCTTCTCCCCTTTTCTCAAAATGCCATTTCTAGAAGGATTTTCTCCTAGAGAATTACCTCTGAATATTTTGGATTTCATCATTTAAAAAAATTAGAATTTGAGCAGCATAATGGATATTCTTATTGCTTTTTAGTAGTAGCTGCTGCAAAAATATTTCTCAAAGAAATTGTTTCGATTTTTGATAAGTCATAATCATATTGGACTAAGAAGTTAGGTGCCTTTCTCATTCCAGTCTCAGTAAGTAGATAATTCACTTTCAGCATTTCCATAGTGGTGAAATGAGGAAGATGAGTTTAGGATGTGCTGACTCATTTTGGAACGTGAACGAGCTTTGGGAAAGCCCTTGAACATGTGAAGAAGTTTGTGAGGCCCATGCTGCTTTTCCTGGCAGAGAATAATGCTTCTGCTACCTACGTGCCCAGGAAGGAGTCCAACTGGACTAGAAATTGCAGAATGTTCCTTAGTCACAGAATTACTTGTCCAGGGGGAAAGACCCTAGTATCAGAACCCTCTCTGCTTTGTGAAGAAAGTCACATCTCTTGTCTGAGGAGCTCCAGCTTTGTTTTCTTCACTAAGTATATAATATACACATTTCTTCAACATGTAGCAGTTTCTTCCTCATGAAGCAATAACTAAATAATATCCATGTTTATAAGATGTTTTGAAACTGTAACCACCTATCAGCCCTTTTGATTTTGATACACTTGTAAATTCATCTTTACTGACTTGATAGACCCCTGAATTTTAATAATAGCATGTGAGAATGTGAAACTATTAACCCAGCCAAGTAACTGAAGGCTGTAACTCCAGCTCACTGACAGTTATAAAAACCCAATGAGATAGATAGAAATATGTGTTTTATGTATGAATATAAAGAACCTGTGTAGTTTTGGGGGGTTTTTTTGGTCATAAACAGCTAATGAAGAGAAGTAACTTCACATTGAAGTAGGACACAGTGTAGAAAGCAGGTGTTTAATCTGTGTATCTAAGAAGGGTACTTTTTCTGAGGATTTATGTCTTATGCTGTGACTTCACACAATGGTTAACTGTTTCCCTGGATTCCTGTGGTGAAAATTGGGCAATGACAATCCTGATTTTAAGGAAATTTCAGAAAGTGATATGCGTAATTGAGGTACCATTAGATTTCAAGAAAGAGTCTTGGGAGTACTTCAGTGAAGACAATTATAATGTCCTTTGAGAATACCCAGAGTGAACAGTGGTAAATGATCCTTATTCATCAGCTCAGTGGAATAAGGGAAGCCTTGTTTCACATAGGGAGGGGGAAGAGTGTGTTGTATGTCTATCAGGATTTGAGTAAATATCTTCACTTCCAGTTTCAGGTAAAGGAACCAAAAGAGTTAAATTAAGCAGTTCCCAAAGAGTCACATAGCAAGATAAGGACTGAGTAAGACAAGAACTCCCTGGCTACATTTTGTCTGCCCTGTGGTTAACTGTGTCACTCCTAGCTCAGGGAATAATATGCCCAACATTCTCAATGAAAGGGGCAAGCTAAGTTGAGTGCATTGTTAATGGACATTTCTTACAAAGCAGAATAGATTAATCCTTTAGGCTTTTCCAGTGATTATCCAAGTTATCCTAGATGAAAGGATGTTCCACATAAACTCTCTTGGCCTCATTATATTCCCAGAGTGAACCTTTATCAAATGATGCAAGAATAGTCAGCAAAATAACCATATTTCATAACTTCTTATTAAATGTGTATATTTCATTGGGAATTGCCCAATTTAGTGCATTACAGAAAATGGTAGTTTGTTATTTAGCTCTCTTTTATAATTGGGTTATCTTTATAAATAAATTCTTTGCCTAGACTTAAATTCTAGGTCTAAATTAATTTATTCTCATTAAATCGGTCAAAATTGAACTCTACACATGATTCATTTATCTTCATGCAATTATTTTCAAAAAAAATAAATTTCCTTTTTTTTCTGTACAACATGTGATGTTAGATAGTAGAGCTAACAGAAGGTCTGAGGTATAGCCTCTGCCCTTGACAATATTTCTAGGTCATTTCCTATATCAGTACTGAAATATTATAGTTGCTAGATTCTTCTGTTACGGTAACTGAACTGCTGTGCTGTTTCCAACTGTGAATCACAAATGTGGCAAAAGCATCAAAGGCCAGGGTATACAAGTACAGCCAATATATTTGTAAAAAAGACAAATTCACCCTGTTCACAGGGCTTTATTCAGCCAGCATTCACCACTACCATATAATTTATCCTTGCTTTAGATACATGGCAACAAAACAGAGTGCTCAAAGGACAAAAAAAAGAAAGAAAGAAAGAAAGAAGAGAAGCCCGATTTTCCCCCATGCAATCCAAGCCAATTAAATGCAATCTAGATGAAAGTTGAAATAAGAGTTTTCCAGAGAAGTTTGAATCTTTGTATAATCTTTTTTTTTTTTTTTTAAGATTTTATTTATTTATTTGACACAGAGAGAAATCACAAGTAGGCAGGGAGCTAGGCACAAAGAGAGAGAGGAAGCAGGCTCCAGGCTGAGCAGAGAGCCCAACTCAGGGCTTGATCCCAGGACCCTGAGATCATGACCTGAGCTGAAGGCAGAGGCTCAACCCACTGAGCCACCGAGGTGCCCCAACCTTTGTATAATCTTAAGGCTCAAGAATGACTCTTTTTTGAGATTTGGTTTATAAAATAGAACTAGTCTAATTGCAAGTCTTGGTTTAATGAAAGGAATATGAAAATAGAGTTCGAATCCTGATTTTGGGTTTTAGCTGTGCCTCTAACTGTGTGATCTTAGTCAAGTTCTTAGTGTCTCTGAGACTTAGAGTCTCACTGATAACATGAGGATGGTCGCTGAAGCCCTTTCCAGAAGTAACGGCCATGTTTGTGCTATGTGCGAGGCATCATGCTAAAAAGGCATTATGTAAAACACGATTCCTGCCTTCTAGGAGATTAAGGCAAAGATGAAGATATAATTAACAAAAATACAAGTAAATTATGTATAGAAAAGGAATGGTTGGTGGGGTAGCCTGGGAGGCTCAGTCAGTTAAGTGTCTGCCTTTGGCTCAGGTCATGAACCCAGGGTCCTGGGATAGATTCCTGTGTTGTGCTCTCTGCTCCGTGGGGAATCTGCTTCTCCGTGTCTCTCTACGCCTCCGCACCTTGCACATGCTCTCTCTCTATTAGATAAATAAATAAAATCTTAAAAAAGAAAAGGAATGGTTGGAATAATTCTGGTGAAGTGACTGCTTCTAGCTAGGGTGATCAGAAAAGCCTTCTAAGGGGCAGTGATACTTATGCTGAAACATGCAGGTTGGGTAGTATCTGGCTAGACAGAGAGGAATGAGAGCAACCTCCCAGCAGAGCGCATGGGGATAGGCAAAGATTTAGGAAGGCACATGGCTGTTTTCAGAGCTCAGAGTATGCCAATATGATTAGAAAAAAAGGGTTCCTAGCTCTACATTCCCTTAAATCTGTAAAGAAATATAAATGAATGCCAGCTATAATAAAAATATTTTTCGTATACTACTTGATAGTTGGCAAAGGCCCTTACATAACATTATTTTATTTGAACACTGTAGGAGGTCACCTGTTATGAGCCCTCTCAGGAGGAGAAAAAAAAAATTTGCTTTTTGATTTTTTTTCTGGAAACTATAGTGAAACAGTCCCCTCACTCTTCTTTCCACACTTAGGGAGAATGGGGAGTCATGTCCACTACTACTGCAAAGGTCCTGGGAGAATGACTGGATGTGTGGCTTTCTGGTCACCCTGAAGCTGTGCTTTTGCAGGATACCATGTTTTTCAGGTCCAGCGCTCAAGTATCATTGGGTTGTATTTTGACTTCAGACACCATATGTCCGGCATTTGTGACATCTGGCTCATGTGTTCAGTGTGGGCATTACAAATTCTAATGCAAAGTATAATAAATTTGTAGGTAATTAGTTATACACCAGGTGGTTTTTATCAGCTTTGAAATATATTACATTTTTTAAAAGTATTCAAATATGCCTCTGCTTTTAAACTTCTTCCTGGCAAATTTGTCTCCCGTAAGAATTGTTCTAGGTGTTTATTTATGTCCTCCTCAAATTCTCATGCCTACTCCTTCACCCTTGGCCAGTGACTTCTGTCTGCTAACTCACAGAGAACATCAATGCCATCAAGCAATAGCACTTAGTTTATTTATTTATTTGTGAGAGAGAGCAGAGAGAGAGAGAGCATGAGCAGGGATGAGGGGGTCAGAGGGAGAGGGACAAGCAGACTCCCCACTGAGCAGGGAACCTGACTTGGAGCTTGATCCCAGGACCCTGAGATCATGACCTAAGCTGAAGCAGATGCTTAACCAACTGACCCACCCAGGTCCCCCAAGCAATAGCACTTTAAACTTTTTGCTCCTACCAACTAAGTGTATCTTAAACTTCCCTCCCAGTCCAACAGAAAAACCCATCTGTCATCCTCCGTTGTCATATTTCATTCTTATTCTTGAATTCCTTTTCTTCCCGACTCTTAGAGATGTTTTTCCATGAATCATTCCCTCCTCATTTATTTTGACCAGCTCCCTCCTTGCAGGCTCCTTTCCGTAACACATAAGCATCATATGTGCTGTCTTTTAAAAAAATTTTTTTAATTTAAATTCTATTTAATTAACACATACTATATTATTAGTTTCAGAAGTAGAGTTCAGTGATTCATCAGTTGCATACAATGCTCCGTGCTCATTCCATCAGGTGTCCTCCATAACGCCCATCACCCAGTTACCCCATGCCCCACCCATCTCCCTTCCAGCACATTCCCTATAGTTAAGAGTTTGTTACGGTTTGTATCCTTCTCTGTTTTTCTTTTATTTTGTTTTTCCTTCCCTTCCCCTATGTTCATCTATCTTGTTTCCTAAACTCCACTAATGAGTGAAATCATATGGTATTTGTCTTTCTTTGACTTATTTCACTTAACGTAATACCTTATAGTTCCATCCATGCCATTGCAAATGGCAAGATTTCATTCTTTGTGATGCCTGAGTAATATTCCACTGTAAATTTGGACCACATCTTTTTTATCCATTCATCTGTGGATAGACATCTAGGCTCTTTCCATAGTTTGGCAATTGTAGAAATTGTTGCTATAAACATTCGGGTTCCTGTATCCCTTCAAATCACTATGTTTGTATCCTTTGGATAAATACCTAGTAATGCAATTGCTGGGTCATAGGGTAGCTCTATTTTTAACTTTTTGAGGAAACTCCACACTCTTTTCCAGAGTGGTTGCTATGTGCTGCCTTTTGAAAGCAATACAAACCTCCTTATACCACCAGGTCTTCTCTTGGGGAGAGAAGTTTCCTGAAAAAGAGTTTTGTTACCTTCCGTTTCTCATCTCTCATTTATTTCTCAACTTTGTGTAATCTGGCTTCTCTTACTACTACTTAAAATCATTCACTCTTAGCTCAACAATGAGTTCCCAGTTGTTCAATCAAATATTTCAGTCTTTTTTGTTTTAAAAAGATTTTATTTATTTATCTTGGGAAGCACAAGCATGGGGAGTGGGAGAGGAAGAAGCAGGCTTCCAGCTGAGCAGGGAGCCTGACGTGGGGCTTGATCCCAGGACCCTGGGATCATGACCTGAACTGAAGGTAGATGCTTAACGACTGAGCCACCCAGGTGCCCCCAGATATTTCAGTCTTTAACTTAATCACGTATCTTGTATTTGACACTGTTGGCGCCTGATCTCTCTTTGAAAGCTTTCTCCCAGGTTTTTGGACAATCTTCTTAATTTTACTCCATTTTCTGGCCATGGTTCCCTCTGTTCCTGCACTGGATCCTCCTCCCACTTATAATGTTGATATTCCCCTGGTTCTGCATTGGGCCCAGTTATTTTTAACATCTTTATTGAGCTATAATTCACATGCTATACAGTTCACCTATTTAAAATATACTGTTCAGTGAGTTTTAGTGTATCTGCAATGTTGTGCAACCATCACACAGTTTAATTTTAGAACATTTTTATTGCTGTCAAAAGAAACCCCATACCGGTAAGCAGTCACTCCCTATTCCCCTCTCCTACTTCCATCCTCCATCCCCAACCTTAAGAACTGCTAAGCTATGTTTTGTCTTAATAGATGTGCCGGGCCTCATTTTTGCCCACCCTATTTCAACTCTACTTGTAGGATCTAACCATACTTACTGTTTTAGTTTACCCACATACAGTGGTTACTCAGAAATCTGTATCTCCAATTCAGACTTCACTCTTGACCTCCAGCTACCGACAGTTAGCTGCTTTCCCCTCATTTTCACGTGGAGGTACCATGGGTATCTCAGACTGAACACTGAACTTGTCAGTTCCAAATCCTATCTGCCACTGTTTTGGGGAGTGGCACTACCCTCACCCCTACCCTCTGCAGCTGCTCAAGCCAGAAATCTGGAAGAGATGGCAGATCCCTTCCTGTCCATCCTGTCCTCTTTTAAATCTCTGGAGTCTGCCTCCCTTACTACATCCATTATGGTTACCTTGGTTCAGACCCTATAATAATAGGTCTCCAGACCAGTCCCTCTGCCTCCCCATTTTCAATCCACATGCACTAATTTAGTAAGAATCATTCAAAAATAAAAATTCTTTTTCTTTTTTTTTAAGTAGGCTCCATGCCAAGCATGGAGCCCAACATGGGTTTTGAACTCAAGACCCTGAGATCGAGACCTGAGCTGGGAGTTGGCCACCCAACTGACTGAGCCACCCATAAAATACAAATTCTTAAGTTACCTCATAAAATACAAATTCTTAAGACCTTTATTATTAAGGGAGACCTTCATATTCAAGTAACCCCAACATAAAAATGGATTATCAATAAACAGGGATTTATATCCTCTCACAGCAAGAAGTCTAGAGATGCTGCAGGTTTTGCTTGAGCTTCACGGTTGTAGGATGGCTGGCACAGCTGCAGACATCATGCCCAAATTCAAGGAGGGAAGGAGAGGAAGGGATAGAGCTAGCCAAGGAAGGATATTCATCAGGAAATCAAAATTTTTGCCAGAAGCCCTTCCAGTTAGGTTTCTTCTTACACTTCCCTCTGCAAGGGAATCTTGGGATGTGAGCTTTTATTTTTCCTAGCTTCTGTCGTAGAGGTATTTCCGCAGAAAGGTTGGGTAAGCCATATTCCTCCGTTACTTCAAGTCCTTCAGTGGCCTCCCACTGTCTCCAAGGCAATTAAGTTCAACATTCCTTTTCTATTTTTATTTTTAAGTAATCTCTGTACCCGATGTGGGGGCTGGAAGTACAACCTGGAGATCAAGAGTGCATGCTCCACGGATTGAGCCAGCCAGGCGCCCCAAGTTCAACTTTCTCAATATGACATCAGGATGATTCCTATCCTGATGTCTTTTTGATAGTTCTAGTCTGACCATTTGTCCACATTTTTAATTCTCCAAACAGATTGTGACCTTTTAGTATTATTCTTTTGTCTGTGTTATTTCCAACTGAGAAAGCCTCTTTCTCTTTTCCATTTCTCTCATTGCCCGCCCACAGACAGCAAAAACAAAAATACTCAGGCACAAAAGGCTAACTCTTGATTTCCCTTTTAAACTTAGCTTATAGGTAATTTCTTCCAGGTAACTTTCCTAGTTCCCTGTTCATAATAATAATTGAGTTCTTTGTTCACCTCTTCTGTAAGATTGTGAATATCTTGAAGGTAGTCTAAATCGCTAGTTCTTAGCTCAGTGTCTGGCACTGAATAAAGCTCGGTAAAGGTTTGCTAAATGAATGAATACTCGATGTTTTCTTTTTAAAAATTTATTACACGTATTTTTCAAAAGATTATTTATTTATTTATTTATTTGGTAGAGAGTGAGAGGGAGAGAGATCACAGAGGGAGAGGAAGAGGGAGAATCGGACTCGCTGCTGAACAGAGAGCCTGATGCGTGGCTCGATCCCAGGATCCTGAGACTGTGACCTGAGCTGAAAGGAAAAGTTTAACCAACTGAGTCACCCAGGCACCCTGTTTTCCTTTCTTTTCTTATAAAGATTTATTATTTATTTTAGAGAGATAGAAAGGAGGGGAGGGGCAGAAGGAGAGGGAGACTCCAAGCAGACTCCATACTGAGCTTGGAGCCTGATGCTGGGCTCAGTCTCATTACCCTGAGATCAGGACCTGAGCCAAAACAGAATCAGATGCTTAATTGACTGCACCATGTGGACACCCTGCTGTTTTCTTTATAAAGTCAGTTTAATTCTTAATTTTCATGGATTCTGTAACTTTCCAAATAGTCCTCTATCTGTCTTTACTAAAAGGGAAATAGATGGTTTTCATTTTTTATTTCAGAAATACAGTTATGCCTTAGTTAACTTTGTGTGTTTACTTTGAAAATACACAGATTCAGGCACTTTTAAAAGAGTTGAAAATATTCCCTGACATTTTTATTCATTATTGAAGGGATTTGTATACTTGGATGTGAGAGTTTTGAACAAAAATTTTAATATTTAATGTTTTTACTCCAATTTATAATATGAAAAAATCAATGTAAGTTTATTCTGAATTGTCTTGTATCCAATCTACCCTATCACTGGTATTGTCACTCAGTTCTAGTGCCTGAATTTTTGTTTTGTTTACAATTACATTGGTGCCAAGTGGTATTGTTTTAACTATCATGACCTTAAGAAAAATGATTAGGGCAGTGTTAATGTGTAATTTATGCATTCTTGCTAGATGAGAGCCAAATGTTGTAGTTTGGTAATCTCTGTACAACTATTTTTGAGAAATGTGGTGGTAATTTGAATAAAGAACATCAGGGGCACCTGGGTGGCTC
Source organism: Mustela erminea (assembly GCF_009829155.1). Classification (NCBI taxonomy): domain Eukaryota; kingdom Metazoa; phylum Chordata; class Mammalia; order Carnivora; family Mustelidae; genus Mustela; species Mustela erminea. The sequence goes on along the minus strand of NC_045617.1, from coordinate 102,851,427 downwards.
AGTGGGTTAAAGCCTCTGCCTTCAGCTCAGGTCATGATCCCAGGGTCCTGGGATCGAGCCCCACATCGGGCTCTCTGCTCTGTGGGGAGCCTGCTTCCCCCACTCTCTCTGTCTGCCTGTCTCCCTACTTGTGATCTCTGTCTGTCAAATAAATAAAATCTTAAAAAAAAAAGAACATCAGAAATATCAAATACCATTGTAAATATATAATTCCATTTCATTCCTTTTAATTTCTTTAAAATACATATAATTGTTTATTTTAAATTATATTTTATTTTGTAAAGATTTTATTTATTTATTTGCCAGAGAGAGAGCACAAGTAAGCAGAGAGGCAAGCAGATAGAGAGGGGGAAGCAGGCTCCCTGCTGAGTAGAGAGTCTGATGTGGGCCTTGATCCCAGACCCTGAGATCATGACCTGAGCCAAAGGCAGAGGCTTAACCCACTGAGTCACCCAGGCGCCCCATATAATTGTTTAGAGCACAAATTATAACATTGTCTTGTGGGATGTATGATGTATAGATAGAAGTTTGACAGCTATAGTGTAGGTAAGTACAGGGAAATAAGTGGACTCCCTGTATGAGAGCAACATTTTTACATTTTATATGAAGTAGTATATTAACTAAGTAGAATGAAAAGTTAAGAATGCACATTTTAATTCTCAGAGCAACCAATAAAAAATAATGATATTTTGATTTATTTATTTATAATAGATAAACCCAAATTAAACTCTAAAAGATATCCAAATGATCCAAAGAAGGAAGAAATGAAGGAAGAAAGGGACAAAAAACAGAAGGGACAGGCTGAAAATAAAATCTGAAATGGTAGACCTAAATCCATATTATAATTGTGTTAAATATTAATGGATTAAACAGTCTGGTTAAGAGATAGATTATCAGAGGGACAGTGGGTGATGGGTGGCTCAGTGGGTTAAGCTTCTGCCTTCAGCTCAGGTCATGATCTCAGGGTCCTAGGATTGAGCCCTGCATCAGGCTCTCTGCTCGGCAGGGAGCCTGCTTCCCCTCTCTCTCTGCCTGCCTCTCTGCCTGCTTGTGATCTCTGTCAAATAAATTTTTAAAAATCTTTTTTTTTTTTAAAAGAGACAGATTATCAGAATGTATACATAGTGAGACCTGACTATATGCTGTTTATAAGAGATATACTTAAAAACCCAGTTAGACTGAGAATGAATGGATGGGAAAAATAAATAAATAAATAGATAAATAAATAAATAAAAATAAATCATGCATATGATAAAAAAGAGGTAAGAGTGGTCATATTAATATTAGATAAAATAGATACTAAGACAAACAGATAATGAGGGATGTTCCATAATGATAAAAGAGCTAATTTCTCTGGGAGACATAGTTATAAATGTGTAGGTATCCAATAACAAAACCTCAAAATACTTGGAGTAAAAATTATTGAAATTAAAGGGATAAATAGGATTTCTCCTATTTCTGTTTGGTTGTAGAGATTACTTAAAAAATAAAATCTTAAATCAGAATAGTGGGGTGCAGCCAAAGTGGTGCTTAGAGGAAAATACATAGCTTTAATTGCTTATTTTAGGAAAGAAGAAATATCTAAAATCTAACAAATTTTCAACTTTAAGAAGCTAGAGGATAAAAAAGGTAAGCACAAAATAAGTGGAAGGAAGGAAAGAATAAAGAGCAGACATTGATGAAATAGAGAGAAAATGAAGAAAGCCAAAGTTGGTTCTTTGAAAATATCAACCAAGTGTTTAAATATCTAGCTAGACTGATCAAGAAAGAAACAAAAAAATTACTGATATGATACATGGAAGGGAGTTTGTAACTATGGAACCTACAGTCATTAAAAGAATGAGAGACTATTTTGTATAATTTGATGCCAAAATACTCGACAACTAAGGCGAAATGGACAAATATTTATTTATAGCCCTTCAGGTACCCATCCTGTGCATATTTCATCATGTCTTAGAACTACGCTAACCTCCAAATCTTGAATTCTGAAATACCTCTCTCTATACAGTCTCCTGTCTTTTCACCTCATCATGCACTTAAAAAAATATATTTTTTAAAATTTTAAGTAAACTCTCCTCCACACCTGGGGCTTGAACTCACTACTCCAAGATCAAGAGCCACAGGCTCTCCTGACTGAGCCAGTGAGGTACCTCTCATCACACAGTCCTAATGAGTTTCTGTCTTATCTTTGTCAGGACCTCTGGGCCTAAATCTTCCCTGGCTTTCAGCCTATCAGCATTTTCTGACAACTTCACTTGCATTTCTGCTCAGTATAAACCATTCATCAACAATATAGAGAAGCTTTTACTGTTATTCTCTCTTCGTTCAAGCAGTTACTTGCTCTGCCACCAGTGACTTTGATAATTCCCAGACCCGAGTCAATCTCATGGACTACTTTTCTATTTCTATGCCTAGGAGGCCTGTCCTTATTGGACATCTTCATAGAGCCCAGTCATTTGGTTCATTGTGTAATCCAGCAGTCATGTGTGTTCTTTTTTAGTATATCAATTAGCTTCTTCTTTGTAACAAATTACTTGAAACATTATTTAGCTCACGATTCTGGGGATTGGCAGTTTGGGCTATGCCCAGTTGGGCAGCTGTTCTGGTGTGAGTCAGGCTTGACTTATCACAGCTGGAACTCCCTCATGTGTCTTTGGTCAGCCTCAGGCAAACTCTGTTTTCCTTTACAGGTCTCTCCTCTTCCAGCAAGGCAACCCAGGTTGGCTTACTTGTGGCTAGATTTGGGTTCCAAAAGCAGCAAGAATGGAATAAGTGAGACTTCTGTGGGTTAGGTCCTGAACTTATAAGTACAATGTCTCTGCTTACATGTTGTTTTGGCCACAGTTAGTCATAGGTGTGGGGGGAATAGAGTCATGACAGGAGGAGTTGAAAGTATTGTGGCCACATTTGCAATCTACCATAGAAAATCTTTTGACTTATCTCTGGTGTGCTGATACTATTCTCCTTAAAAACACTCATTTTAAGCTTTTTGTTGTTTTCCCTGGACAGTCTTTCCCACCATCTTGGATTTCATATATATGGAAATTACTTTCCCCTGAAATTTCTAGCCCTGATTTAATTTTTCCATTTTTTGACGTATAACTACCAGTTTTAGGGTATTTTCTATTGCCCCAGAAAGATTTTGTATGCCTTTTTACTTTTAATTCTGGTTCCCACCCCTTACCTCACAAAACCACAAATCAATTTTCAGTATCTCTTGATTTGCCTTTTCTGGACATTAAATGTAAGTGGAATCATATAGTTAGTAGTCTTTTTGCATCTGGCTTTTTTCCTGTGACCTGATGTTTTTGCAGTTTATCCGTATTGTAGCGCGTATCAGTAGTTTGTTCATTTTTATTGCTGAATAGCCTTCCATTCTCTGAATATGGAGCACTTTGCTTACCCATTCACCAGTTAATGGACTTTGCATTTTTCTCCCCAGTTTTTAGCTGTTATAAATAATGCTGCTATGGATATTTGCTTAAAATCTTTGTGTGGACATATGTTTTCATTTATCTTGGGTAAATATTTCTTTTTTTGTTTACGTGATAAGTGTATGTTTGATTTTTAAAGAAATTGTCAAACTGCTTTCCAGAGTGGCTATACAATTTAATCAGTGTATGAGGGTTCTAGTTTCTTCACGTCTTTGGAAGTACTTTTTATTGTCTTTTTAATTATAGCCATTCTAATGGGTCTAAAGTGGTATTCTGTAATTTTAATTTGGATTTCTCTAATGCCTCAGGACTTTTTTTTTTTAATGCCTCATGACTTTGAGCATCTTTTCATGTTCAAATGGTTCAAATTGTTGGCCATTTTAATTTTTATTTTGTGAAAATACTGAGTTTATTTTATTTATTTATTTTTAGATTTTATTTATTTATTTGACAGACAGAAATCACAAGTAGTCAGAGAGGCAGGCGGTGGGCGGGGGGGGGGGGGTGGGAAGCAGACTCCCTGCTTAGCAGAGAGCCAGATGCAGGGCTTGATCCCAGGACCCTGAGATCATAATCTGAGCCGAAAGGCAGAGGCTTTAACCCACTGAGCCACCCAGGAGCCCCCTGAGTTTATTTTATATGGATATTTTTGTCTCCCACCATTTCCATTTGTCAGACAAGGACTACTACTATATCCTGTTGTAACATTCCACACTTACTTAAAACCAAGTAAAGGGTGGGGTCCCATCTCTAAAAATCAAACAGGCGTTTTGGACAACACAGTCTTGGCAATGGAACCTGGACTACATTTATCAGACACATTAGGGAAATTTTTACTCTGCCTTGTAAAAAGGACGGCCAGGTAGAAACTTTTACAGCAATGAAATAAGATGGGAAAATTTTAACAAACTGCTTCGATTTTTACAGAAACTCTCCACTGCCAGAGATCTTGAATAAGTCACTTGGTCAGTCATCCAGAGCAATTCTTCACGTAAATGATGACTTTGGCTTCCACTTAGGGAAGTTAAACACCTTTTCCTCTTTTCGTTTGCATTTTGCTGTAATGTCTTCTGTGGAACTAGGTCCTTTCCGTGTTTTTAGGTTTTTTTCCCCTTGTTTTTGGAAGAATTCTTGACCTTTTGATCTTAGTATTAATGGTCTTGAGTCTTTACTATTCTGGATTGATTTTTGTGTTTTTTTTGGCTGGGGTATCTCATACAGATTTCTTTATTGGGACATTTCCTTTAGTACTTTCATCATCAAAATCATCATCATCATCATCATCATCATCTTCATCTTCATCAGCAACAAGTTTTACTTTTTTCTGTGGAACATCACTACCACTTCTGGGGGCAGATGGCTTTCCAGATGTACTTAGGAGTTTCATATCCTCCTTCCCTTCATCTTTAACAGCATGGGATATATGAATGTTTATTTATGGTCTGTGGTTTGTCTTTTCATTTATGGTATTCATTAATGGTATCTTTAGAAAAAAACATTTATTTATTTGACAAAGAGAGAGAGAGAGGGCTCACACAAGCAAGGGGGGCAGAGGGAGAAACAGGCTCCCTGCTTAGCAAGGAGGCTGATGCAGGACTCCATCCCAGGACCTTGGGATCATGACCTGAGCCAAAGGGAGATGCTTAACCAAGTGAGCTACCCAGGAGTCCCACTTAATAGTATCTTTTTAAGTGTAAACTTTTATGTTTTTCATTAAGTCTAACTTATCAATTGTTTCCCTTTATGGTATCAGTCTAAGAACTCTGCCGCATCCAAGGTCATGAAAAAAATTTTTTTTTCCTAGAAATTTTCTAGTTCTGTTTCTTATGTAATCTATGATCCATTTTGAGTTTTTCTTTATTTTATGAGGATATGCATTATTGGTATTCTAAGTATTAATAGGGTTCATCAATGGAGCCATATGGGGCTGGTGTTTTCTTTGTGGGAATATTTTAAGTTACTAATTTAAAGTTTAAGTATTTAATTTCTTTACTTTTTATATGCCTATTTAGATTTTCTATTTCTTCTTGAGTTAGTTTTATTATTTGTATCTTTCTATGGATTTGTTCATTTCATCTAAATTGTTTAATTTGTTGGTTTAATAGTACTTTCAGATTTCTTTTTTCTTTTTCTTTTTTTAAAAGATTTTATTTATTTATTTGACAGAGAGATAGAGAGAGAGCACAAGTAAGCAGAGCAGCAGTCAGAGGGAGAGAAAGAAGCAGGCTCTCTGCTGAGCACAGAGCCCAATGCAGGGCTCGATCCCAGGACCCTGGAATCATGACCTGAGCCGAAGGCAGGTGCTTAACCAGCTGAGTCACACAGGCGCCCCTCAGATTTCTTTTTTCTTATGGCTAGGCAGAAAGTTGGGGCTTTCATTGTTTTGTTCTGTTGCATACTTCTGTGACTATGCTTGCATCCAGGGCTAGGTGGCAGGAAAACATAGGGTATATATTATATAGTGGTGAGAGATGACCCCACTCTCTTGGGATCAGAGAGGAAGGTTTCCTTCCTAAGAGTTTTGGTTCCTATACTGTTGGGACTTCTAATGTCACTGCCTGTGGGATTGCTTGAAGGGCTGGGGCTCTGAAGAACTCAGAAGAAAAAGTGGGGGATTTCTACACTCCCTTTCTCACTCAAGTCTGAAAGGACCTTCTCTTAGAATTCTCTCTGTCTGAGCCTCAGTACCCAGGTCTGGGTTTTGGACTGTGATGCTGTGTTGCATTTAGTCTGGGGGATACTGAAGACCAAAAATGGCAAACTCACGATTGATTTGGTGGTGCTTCAAATTCTGGCCTTTTCATGTCAAACCCCTTGCTACTAGTTGCTTCTCAGAGTCTTCAGAGAGCAATTTGCTCAGTGTATTCTGTTCAGTTGTATATATGTGTTCAGTGGGAGACATACACTTATTCTACCTTACTGTACCCAGAGCCGTGATTGGTTTTTGTTTATTTTTTAAAAGATTTTTATTGATTTATTTTGGAGAGGGCAGTTGTGGGAGGAGTGCAAGTGGGGAGTAGGGGTAGAGGGAGACTCTTCAAGCAGACTACCTGCTGAGTGCGGAGTCCGACTCTGGGGCTTGATCCCACAACCCATGAGTTCATGATGGGAGCTGAAACCAGGAGTTGGATGTTCAACCAATTGAACCACCCAGGTGGCCCACCATGATCTGTTTTAAGTAGTCTATCCTCTCTCCATCTTGAGCCTATTGCTTTTCTCTTTTTATTTATCTACATTTTGAGAAATCTTGTAGCATTTTGCCATCTTGAATGATGCTGATAGTGACGTTATTGCTGCATATAACTCATGCAACACTGAAGATTCCATTTATTTCATCATTATACTTTTAATAACTTAATATGTTAGTATGTTTCCTTTGGAAATGTTTTCTTTTCTTTTCTGATCAGTCTCATCATTTTCCAGTTTGATGGCTATTCTGGACTTCCTTCTAATTTCTGAAAACGAAATAGACTGGGATTAAAGAACTACCTGCAGATTTTGGAGAAAAAAGTACACATTTTATCCTGTTATTTACAAAGAGAAAAGAATTCTCACATTAAGAATGAGGTGGTAGACCATTAACAAGTTTTAAATAACTAACTGAACAACTTTGGAGAATTATTAACAAACATTTAGTAAATAAATTACTGCCACTACCTACCCTGCAATGAGCTGCATGAAGGAGGAAGCAGGCATTCTCAAACATTTCAGACTGATACAGAGTGTAACTGCTGCTTGTTTTGTTTTATGCATTTATTTAAAAGATTTATTTAGTTATTTAAAAGACTTATTTATTTATTTATTTGCCAGAGAGAGAGACACACACACAGTGAGAGAGGGAACATAGGCAGGGAGGTGGGAGAGGGAGAAGCAGGCTTCCCCCCAAGCCAGGAGCCTAATGTGGGGCTCCATCCCAGGACCCTGGGATCATGACCTGATCTGAAGGCAGCCGCTTAACGACTGGGCCACCCAGGTGTTCCTGGCTCTTGTTTTAAAAGCTGCCATAGGGACATTCCAAAGAAATTCCAAATATATTTGGTAAGATCTGGTGAAACTTTTAAAAAGTGATGCAGTATAATAGAAATTTGCAATACAAAAAGAAACTTTAAAAGTTTAAAAATTAATTTATAATAATGAGGTTTATTTCTACTGTTCTGAAGTCTTCCTATGGTATCTCAACCTTTGGGAGATATTGTCAGAATCTTATGAAATCTATGGTCTATCTCTCTAGAAATATTAGGGGTACATAGACATATATACTTGCATACTTTCAAATGCCTGTGGAGGCCCTCTTAATGCAGAGATAGATGTCAGTTAAGGAATTCTGCAGTAAGATGACCAGATATCTTTGTCTAGTTAGGATTGGCGTCATTTTTTGAAAATCTCTACCAGGTGAAAATTTGTGCTGGGTAATGCCTTTGGCAGGGTGAGTTGAGCTTTAGTTCCCACCATGGTTCAGATGTGAGATGAAGATAAATTCCTGTTATTATTGGTAATACTTGGAGAAATAGTAATTCATAAAGTCATTCCTAATCCATAGTCTACAACTGGAAATTCTAGCTCAGATCTTTTACTGCAGCATAGAGGTTGAAGTGTCTCAAGTTTGTTTAATAGTGAAGAAGTACATTTATGTGGGGCTACAAAAACTACCTGGGGCGTTGCTTCTCAGCTTGCCTTTACCATGCTGCAGTGAGAGGGATAGAGTGGAAATAACCCTGACTTAGTTGTCAAAAGACCTGAAGTCAAGTCCTGTTTTTTAGCTTAACTTGGGTAAGTCACTTAATATTGGTAAGGCTCACTTTCTCCTTTGATAAACCAGAAATAGCAATACCTATTCTGTCTTTTTACAGGATGTTCTGAGAATCAGTGAAAATATTATATGTGATTTTTAAAATATGCAAACCTATCGATTGAAAGATAAAGGCACACATGGCTACGACAGAATGGAGACTTCATTCATTCACCATGCATTTTTTCATTAGTCAATACCTATAAATCTAACATGCATAGGAAATCTTTGATTTCTCTATTCTCCTGATTGGAAATATGGCCCTAGTATCTCTCAAAAACTTTTTTAGACTCTGTTTGTCTTGTACAGGAAAAAGAAAAAAAGAGAGAGAGAGAGAATAAATAAAAGGAAGGTTGGTGATAGAGAATGAGGAAGTCAAATATTTGTGTAGTATATACGTTGAAAAAAAAATCAGTAATAGAGTAGTTTATACGAGCTCTTAAATTGATAGTCGAAGGAAGCAGGGTGATTTTAGGCTCTTCTGGAAATAATGAAATCTCCTCCTGCCCTATATCCTGCCCCAGAGATGACCTAGTTATGGGGAAATGCTAATAGCTGCCATTTTTTGAGAGCTTTCCTGTCTTTACATTTGTCCTATCTCATTTAATCACTTGCCCAAGGTCAGACAGTGGTTGTTGCCAGAGCTAAATTCCAACCCTGGGCCTTTTACCTGCACAGTCCGTGCTTACAGCTATCTAGCAGCAGAAAAGTGGGGCCGAGTCTGAACAACCTGAACTGCCATTTGCTTTTTCTAAGGTTCATGGGGATCACATGTTTATTCACCTTCTTTAACCTTGAAAGCTCAGAGTGGTTACTTTGAGCTTGCTCTCTGGGACTTAGAGATAGAATCGCTGTCTGAAAGCAGGGTGGGGTTCAGAAGGAATCAAGTTTTAGCTTTAAGCGTAAAGATCCCTGGGCTCCACTTTTTAATTCTTGAAATTCTTGAAGAAGTGGATTTCCAATATTTTTTTTTATTTTTTTTTTAAGATTTTATTTATTTATTTGACAGAGAGAGATCACAAGTAGGCAGAGAGAGAGAGAGAGGAGGAAGCAGGCTCCCTGCTGAGCAGAGAGCCCGATGCGGGACTCAATTCCAGGACCCTGAGATCATGACCTGAGCCGAAGGCAGTGGCTTAACCCACTGAGCCACCCAGGCGCCCCGGATTTCCAATATTTAATCTATTTTCTGAGATCTCCCTTTTTAAGCATATTGGAATTTATATTTCTGAGTTATTAGGAAATATGAAACAGTATGATTATTATAACTTGTAAACACAGTGCATTTTCTCCATTATTAATAGAAAGAAACATGTGCTGGTGTTTTCTCCAGATACAGTCAGATGCAGACTGAGGGGCTGAATTCCCCCTTGGTCTGCTCTTTGAGGAAGATGCAGCCGCTGGTTACATTACTGATGTGGCAGAACAGAAGAAACCAAAGGTTGCATTTTAATAACATTCCTAGTTGTTTAGATTCCCTTAAGATATTCAGAGTATCTAGCTATATGTTTGAATCATATGCTGTCCTGGATGAGAGGTAAAATTAGGAAATTTTGGCTACTGCTACATTATAATTTCTCTAGAAACCTCAAGAAAATAACGGACTCAAGCATGCCTTGAGCTGTTCTCTGAGAAACTATGGCAACAGGCCTTTTAATTAAAGCTGAACTAGTGTGTGTAGCTTAGAAAAACAGAGAGATACTGCCAGCTGATAGGGAGAGTGTATGGGAGTAATCCAGAAAACTAAAAAAACAATTCTTTTTAGATATATTTAGATAACTCTTTATTATCACTCTTGTTCAAAGAAACAGTAGGAAAATCTTTTAGTGAATATCAATATTTGGTTTTAGAATATGATATTTTTTCTATAAGAAAATATACTTTCCTAAGTATGATTTTAAAGATTAATATTCAAATTAATTTGTGTTTCCTGAGTACATGTTAACTGAAGTTGGAAGGGCCAGCCTGGAGACATCTCAGTTGCAGAGGGCAACCAGCCAGGATGTTAGAAAAAGGGTGATCTTTTCTTTTTGATAATGGAGACTATATCCATGATAGTCACAGTGAAATGCACTGGTGGGCTGTTGATCAACAAATTATTAAGCTGGCTCCAGCTGAGATGAACCATTTACAGCCAACATGCTAGAATTTGTAAACTCAGAGCTCATCAAAAAGTAATTTAAAAAACAAAAACTAAACAGGAAGTCAAGAGTTGTCATTTTTCCTAGGCTCAAAATATGGGTTATGCTAACAACCCCCAGTGATGGACAGATTTTATCGCCTTATTTCCCAGGGAGAATTTGAGTTTATGCCTATTGTTTTAACATCCTGTCTGATTAGTGCTCCCATTCACTCTTAAAAATGCACCTGTTTGGGGGATGAGTTGTATAGTCACTTGGTCAGGGCAATAGCACAAAAGATGAGTAGCCTCTAATGAAATAAAACATAATAGTGACAAATATAAAGCTCATAAGCCAGAGGTAGTAGAGGAACTGGCTCTTAAAATAGACTGTTATCGGGGGCTTGGGTGGCTCAGTGGGTTAAGCCGCTGCCTTCAGCTCAGGTCATGATCTCGGGGTCCTGGGATCAAGTCCCGCATCGGGCTCTCTGCTCAGCAGGGAGCCTGCTTCCCTCTCTCTCTCTGCCTGCCTCTCTGTCTACTTGTGATCTCTCTCTGTCAAATAAATAAATAAAATCTTTAAAAAAAAAAAAAAAAGACTGTTATCAGGTCTCCTTGGTTCTGGCTTGTAGTTTACCTTTTATTGTATTGTTGGCAGAGTTAGCTATCCATAATCAGATCTGATCTTCTACTCCTTTTGCTTAATGGCATTGCTTACAGAATTAGTATACCTTTCTCAGTCTTAGCTCCACCTTACTTCTAATGCATGCGTTCAAAACTCAAACAAGGCCTAGTGGTTCCATGTTCACTGTACCCTCTGTGTTTTCCTACTACCTCCAGTGCTGGAATTCCTCTACTATTTGTGTGTGTGTGTGTGTGTGTGTGTGTGTGTGTGTGTGGCAAACTCCCACTCATACTTAAAAACGAAGATGAGGGGGGCCTAGGTGGCTCAGTTGCTGAGCGTCTGCCTTCAGCTCCCTGGGTCATGATCCCGGCATCCTGGGATCCAGCCCCGCATTGGGCTCCCTGCTGGGCAGGAAGCCTGCTTCTTCCTCTCTCACTCCCCCTGCTTGTGTTCTCTCTCTCACTGTGTCTTTCTCTCTCTGTCAAATAAATAAATAAAATCTTTAAAACAAAAACAAAAATGAAGATGAAACATCCCCTCTTTTCTTCCTCGATCTTCCTTTATCTCACAATCCTTCCTTGATCATCTCAAACATTCTCCTCTCTGTGACTGGATGAGGGCACCAGATACAGGGATTTATACATCTGTCTTCCCAAGGCAGGTGATATGTGCAGCTGACCCTTGAACAATGAGGGGGTTAGGGGTGCTGACCTCCCCCCAGTTGAAAATCCATGCATAATTTTTGACTTCCCCCAGAACTTAACTTCTAATAGCCTACTGTTGACTGGCAGCCTTACTGAGAACATAAATAGTAGATTAATATTTTTTATGTATATGTATTATATGCACAATCCTTACAGTAACGTAAGCTACAGAAAAGAAAATGTTATTAAGAAAATTCAAGGAAAAACTCCTGGCTTCCCTCTAGCTACCATCTTGTATCCCCGCATGTGTGCACTTCATCTCAGCTGGTCTGCCTGACACCCCCTGAGTATCAACCCTCGTCCCCTATTTCCACTCCAACAACACGAAAGAAACGATCATGAACCAGGAGAAACTCACCAAACTGCAAGCACAAGCACGCATTGGTGGGAAAGGAACTCTCACCAAAAGAAGGTGGTTCATAGAAAGGGTATAGCAGATGATATAAAAAAAAAAAACTTCAGTTCTTCTTAAAGAAGTTAGGGGTAAACAGTATCTCTAGTATCAAAGAAGTGAGTATGTTTGCAAACCAGAAGAGCGATCCACTTTAACAACCCCAAAGTTCAGGCATCTCTGGGGGTGAATATTTCCACCAGTACAGACCATGCTGAGACAAAGCAGCTGACAGAAATGTTACCCAGTATCTTCAACCAACCCAATGCAGACAGTCTGACTAGTTGAAGGAGACTGGCTGAAGCTCTGCCAACACAGTCTGTGGACAGAAAAGCAGCACTTGCTACTGGAGAGGAGGATGATGATGAAACTTCAGATCTTATGGAGAATTTGGATGAGGCTTCCAAGGGTGAAGCAAACTGATTGGAGTCAACTTCTAAAGAAGATACAATTTGAGGAAGTTACTGGGAGCTGCTATTTTATGTTATGACTGCTTTTTAAAAATTTTGTTCCTGGATCTGATAAAATCTGGATGTCTAATATTTTTAAGCCAAAGGCCTTTGGACACTGCAGCTCTTTTCATTTTTTACTTACGTACAATTTATTCTTTGTAGCTAATTAAGCTGAAGAGGCCAGGGAATAAAGTTTGAAACAAGGTTAATAAAGTTTTGCGTAGTTTTAAAAAAAAGAAAGAAAGAAATTCAAGGAAGAGAAAATACATTTATAGTACTGTATTTATATATAAAAAAAAATGTGTGACCTGTCAGAATGGCTGAAATCAACAATACAAGAAAACAGATGTTGGCGAAGATGTGGACAAAGGGCAACTCTCTTGCAGTGTTGGTAGGAGTGCAAATTGGTGCAGCTACTCTGGAGAACAGTATAGAGGTTCCTCAATAAATAGCAGAACTACTTCCTGACCCAGCAGTGGCACTAATAGGTATTTACCCAAAGAATACAAAAGTACTAATGCAGAGCATGGATCCTATAGTAGCATATCTACAATAGCCAAATTATGGAAAGAGCCCAAGTGTCTCAATTGATGGATGGATTCAGAAGATGTGGTATATGTACACAATGGAATACTACTCAGTCATCAAAAAGAATGAAATCTTGCCATTTGCAACAACATAGATGGAGCTAGAGAGTTTATGCTAAGCGAAATAAGTCAGTCAGAGAAAGACAAATACCATATGCTTTCAGTTGTATGTGGAATGTAAGAAACAAACAAGCAAAGGGCAAAAGAAAAGGAGAGGGAGGCAACAACACATCCCCACTCGTGTGTACTTTCTCCCTCAAATAAATAAATAAATAAAATCTTTAAAAAAAGCATTTGTGTAACTGGACCTGTGCGGTTCAAGCCCATGTGGTTCAAGGTTCAGCTGCAGTTTCTATCTTTTCTCTACAGCCTTGTGAGGGATATGGCACAGAATGGGTCCTTACTCACCATTTGTTAAATATTTGATGTGTGGTAAATATTTGATGAAGGGATGAATGGGCTTAAGTGGGTAAAATCATTGGAATCCGTAGGACATATTGAGAAAATGCAGAGTAGTTGAAATTTGGTTCTGCTGTTCCTCCTCTTCCCTCTCTCCCATTCTTCTGTTCCTCTAGGGGCTCTCATGCCGGTTGATTGACTTCCCAGAACACTTTCTTCAGGGTATTTTATTTCCTGGGCTTGCCCTACCCTTCAATTCCTCTCAGCTTCTAAAATCCCTTTTGCCTTTCTTCCCCGAAGTTCTACCCTCATCTCCCATCAGGATGTCATTTCCATACTGAAGAATGCAGCTAGATGTAATTAGAGGATAATCACTTCAACTTAATTCATTCCAGGTTTATAAAAGACTGACAAGGAGGCAGCAGGAAGTATCTGAAATTTGAATTCCACAATAGAAGGGCTTGTTTGCCTGTGCAGATTTCTGACTGTGTGTATAACCTTCCCTTTCATATAGTGTATTAATGCCATCTCTCAACAGGTTTTCATGCCAGGATTTTAGATTATGTCATTCAATCAGGACAAAGGAATATTTTGAGAGCTGCCTGCCTGTAACCAGTTTCAGCATCATTACTGTCCTTGTTCAGTGGCATTTGCAATTATTTGGATATTTTATTGCCCTTTCTGTATCTTTTTGTATAAATGAACAGACATTGGGACAATGACTACTAATGATGGTGATAAGGAAATTAGGTCTCATACAGCTAATTTCAGGCAAAGATATAAAAAAATTACAAGAGGCAAGAGTCGATTCTTACCCTCAGATGGATACTCACTGATTTTAAGCCCATCTGTCGTCTTTTATTACATATAGAATGAAAGCAAAGGAAAGCAAAATCAAGGAACATGTATCGAAGTCCGGAACTCTGTCCATTGAGACCTTGTACAAAACAAGAGCTATAATTAAGGATTAAAAAAAAAAGATTTTATTTACTTATTTGATAGAGAGACAGCAAGAGAGGGAACACAAGCGGGGGACTGGGAGACGGAGAAGCAAGGCTTCCCACTACGCAGGGAGTCCGGTGCAGGACTAGGTCAGGATCCTGGGATCATGACCCGAGCTGAAAGCAGTTGCTTAATGACTGAACCACCCAGGTGCCCCTATAATTAAGGATTTTTGAAATTTATTTTTAATTTTTTTATAACTAAGGATTTTTTTAAAATCTTCTATTGTGAAGGGATGAAAAAGTACTAATAAAAAGTACTAATAGCTTTGTTGCAACTATTTTAATAGATCTCAAGGTCAGGACCATGCAAACCAGGCTATAGCATAGTGCCCTGGGCTGGGTATTGAGATTGACAAAATGGGGTCAGAGGTTCTGCAGACCATCACACTTTCCTTACCTGTTTTCCTCATCCACGCAGGAACCACCAGAGCCTGGAGTGCCCCTTATTCTGGACCATGGATTCTGAAGGGCTTAGTCTAACCAGAATAGTGAACCCAACTGACTGAGAGAGGCCCATCTGTCAGCGGGTTAAATAGAATAAAATCAAGTTGACTAAGACCTACCCTTACCTTTGCAGAACTCTCCCTCTTTCCTTTATCTTACAGTTCTATGATCTGAGAAGAAATTCGTCATTCATTGACATTAGTGCTGATGTTCCCTTTTTTTTTCTCTTCTTTGGCTATACCTGCATTTTCCTGAAAGTCACTATACTTGTGCATAGAATCAAAGGGTAAATTGGGTTTGTTATTATATATTTGTTTGTTTGATTCTACACATGATATTTTATTTATTTATTTATTTAAAAAGATTTTATTTATTCATTTGACAGACAGAGATCACAAGTAGGCAGAGAAGCAGGCAAAGAGAGAAGGGGAAGCAGGCTCCCTGCCAAGCAGAGAGCCCGATGTGGGCCTCAATCCCAGGACCTTGAGATCATGACCTGAGCAAAAGGCAGAGGCTTAAACCACTGAGCCACCCAAGCACCCCTACACATGAAATTTTAATAATGACATTGAGATAGCTGAAAAATATAACAGGAAGAGCTTTGTGTATGCTGGTATCTCTTCTTTGTGGAAATTAAATATTTAGTTAGGCAGTATTTGCTGTTATTGCCTATTTATTTTAATTTTAGTTTCGTTTTTGCATAGGTAAAAGATTCACATGATTCAGAAATTAAAACCTATAAAAATGAGAAATTCAGGCCTATAAAAAGTGAGAATTCTTTATGCCATTCTTATCCCTCATATTTAAGGAAATGCTACATAACATAACCACTATTCTTAGTTTCTTGTGAATCCTTTCATTATTATTTTTCTTTGTACAAGGAAATAAAAATGTATTTTGTGTTTCTTCTTTATATGCATAGTAACATACAATAAACACTGTTCTGCATCTTGTTTTATTCACTTAATGTATCTTGGAGCATCTTCTATAGAGAGTGCTCTACTTTTTATAGGTACCCAGTTTCCTATTGGATGTAAAATATAATTTACCTAACTATCCCATTATTGGTGACATTTGAACATTTTCTAATTTTTATTACAAACAGTGCTTAAATGTAAAACCATAGTCTTTTCACATGTGTGCAAATGTACGTATCTGTAAGATGAACTCCCAAAAGAAGAATTATGGGGTCAACATTTCAAGTATTTCAGTTTTGATAAATAGTATCACAAGGCCCTCCATCATGGTCTGTTTTAATTACTGAGGCTTCCTAATATGTCTTCTCTTATTGGAAGGCTCTTTGGCTTGGCTGTTACTATTTTTTTCTCTTTTATATGAATATCAGAATCAGGCTACCTAATTCTAAGTTAAAAATTAGTATTTTTATTGAGACCATGTTAAATGTGAATTTTGTTAAAGGAGAACTGAATCTTTGTGATTTTGAGTTTTCCTATCTAGTAATTGGTATGCTTTTCTATTTTAAATTCTTCTTTTGTGAAAGAGTCTTTTTCATGTATCTCTTCCACATCTCTTGTTAGGATTATTTCTAGATTTTATCTTTTTGGTTGTGATTAAAAGCGGGGTTTTTTTTTTTCCATTATATTTTCTGTTTGTAGTTTCTATATATAAAAACTATTGGTTTTGTTATCTTAACCTTTTAATCTGCTAACTTACTTATTTTAATGTCTGTAGGACTTTCCAGTGTAATTTCTTGGGTTTTCCAGGTACACAAACATCATCTGGGGGCACGTGGCTGGCTCAGTCACTAGAGCATGTGACTCTTGATCTCAGCCCAGCAAGTAGGAGCCCCACATAGGTTTAGAGATTACTTAAAAATAAAATCTTAAACAAACAAAACAATAAACATATCTGCAAGTACAGATTATTGTACATCTTCCTTTCCTATTGTACATTTTCTATTTCTTTCATGGGTAAGTTTCTTTTCGCTAGGACATCCAGCAAAATGTCAAATAATAGTAATAAGAGTAGGTATCATTTTCTGGTGCCTGACTTTACTGAGAAAGTCTTTGGTATTTCACTGGTAAGCATAAGTTGGGTTTTAGGTTGACATAAAAAGATTTTTTTAAAAGAGATTTTATTTATTTATTTGAGAGAAGAAAGAGAGTGTGAATAGGGGCAGAGGAAGAAGCAAACTCCCCACTAAGTAGGGAGCTGGACGCGGGACTCCGTCCCAGGACCCTGAGATCATGACCTGAGCTGAAGGCAGACACTTAACCGACTGAGCCACCAAGGTGTCCTGACATAAAAACATTTTATTATGTTTCAGAACTCTCCATCTGTGCTGTGTATGTATGTATGTATGTATGTGTGTATGTATTTTCTGTTTTCAGCTTCACCTTGCCCTTGTATATGATAGCCTCTGGAGTTAGGATGGGATTCTGCAGACTACATCTCCTAGAGCTTTTGACATCGGCTTCCTGTTGGGATCTGTCAATAGAGGGCACTAGAGAGAGCTGGAGGGTGAGAGGAGGGAGAAGAGTTTCCTGTCTCTCGCTCTTCCTGTCAGAGGTTTCCCAGTCCAGGTATCTTACCACAGCCTCTAGTGTTTTCTGTAGACAGCCAGAACCAGCTTCATCACTTCCCCTCATAGGTGCTGGAAGAAGCCAGGCGGTGGTCCCTCCCCAGAGGGGTGAGCCCCAACCCAGAGGCACTGTCCTCCCCTGAGCTCCTGAAGAATGGTAGCTGAGCAGTGTGCTTTGTGGCGCCTCTCCTTTGAGCTACCACACTGTTGTAACCTAACCTCTTCCTGCCCCTGGCCTCAACTTAGAGGTGGTAGCTGCATTTATTATCTCAGTGGTTACCTCTGTCCTCTTTTTGCTGTTCTAGTCCTCCAACACCTGTTTTACCAATTCCCTTTATTAAATTCCCTCTGCTGAGCTTTCTGATGAGCTGGTGAGCTTTCTGCTTCCCTGAAAGGACCCTGTCTATGACTCATCTAGTCTTACTTTATTGAATGTTGTGATCCAGATTGTTTTCTGAAAAATTTTCCTCAATGTTTTTTCTGTTCCAGTGGGGATGATTGTGTGGGTTTTCCTTTTAGACCTGTGAAATATAATAGTGGATTTTTCTAACACTGGACTTTTCTTGAATTTCTGTAATAAATCCCCCTTCAGGGGCATGTGGGTGGCTCAGTCAGTTAAGCACCTGCCTTTGGCTCAGGTTATGATCTCAGGGTCTTGGGATCGAGCCCCGCATTGGGCTCTTTGCTCAACAGGGAGCTTGCTCCTCCCTCTCCTCCCTGCTTATGCTCTCTGTCGCTGTCTCTCTCTCTCTCTCTCAAATCAATAAAATCTTAAAAAAAAAAATCCCCCTCCATCATGTGTTCTTTTAATTGGCTGCCAATTCTTCTTGTTAATATTTTCATTATGATTTTTGTATTAATCTTTATACTTGAGATTGGTCTGAAGTTTTCTCTTTTCAGGAAATCTGTTTTCAGATTATTTCAGATTACCTGTTTTCAGCAATCTCTTCTCGGGTCATCAGGGTTCTATTTCAGTGTTGTTATTTGCTTCATAACATTTTTGGGTTTCCCATGTTTCTTCTAAACTCTGGAACAGTTCAGATGGCATTTTACATCAGGCTTTCTTGGTTTCTCTTGTTGTTTTATGTGGTTTTCACTTCTTAAGGTTTGGTGGCATCCCCTTTATGAGATTTTCTGGGTCTGGTGCTAGTTTGGTATCATATAGTGGGAGATTATTTTATTAAATGTATCCAGAATGGCTCAAAAAATGTTTGATGCTGCATTAGCTGAGCTAGTTGAGAAAAGGTGGTCCATAGCAAACTGAAATAGGTAGGGTATCTCTGGTGCCTTTTAATCCCATAATTATCTTACTATGTCTTCACGTAATTCTCCCTCTTACCTGCTCTTCTTTTCCATCCTATTCTGATGCCAGTCCCTGCTGAGATTACCTACTCTGAACTGATATGACCTTTCAGGTATCACATATTTGCATTTTAATAGTGGAAGCATGAATATGGTCATGACAGGATCTTGGGTTCTGGTATGTTATGTTTTGTATCCCCTGTGTCGTCTGTTCTCCAAGTACGCTTACATCTGAGGTGAGGCATAACTGTACTAGGTTGAGAAGACTGCATCCTTCCACCGACTCAGTCAAACAGGTTTAATAAGCTTTCCACTCAGAAACCTGAGGGGATCTCCTGCCTTCCTTTAAAAACTACCCCCAAACATCAGGATCACCAGCTACCTTGGAGGAAGTAAAGGAAAACTGGAAGAATGCCTCGTTCAAGTTTCTGATCTCATCTCTAGTCTCCCAGCTCATCAGTTATTTTTAGGGCTGTCATGCATCCTCCTCTTTCTGACCAGTGGGCCTTCTCTTGCCCTTGACCTTGTAGAATCCTTACTCATTTTTGAAGCGGTGACTCTGGCTTTTCTTACAGTGGAGCCCCCCTTGCACCACCACACACAGACCATCTCCCCGATAATGTCTCCTGAGAACACTTCTTTATCTTTCCTTCATTGCTTCACTTGCTTTTAAGTCTGTGTTGTTCCTGAGGGTGCACTGGGTCTTCATTTCTGTTTTCAGTGCTTAGTACAGTGCTGCACAGATAGGACTCTAAAGGGACTTCAGTATCAGGTACCAAATGCTAAAAGGTGGGTTTTGAACAATTCACTTACACTGTATGAAAGTAAACGTAATGTTTCAGTCAGAGTGAATTTAATTTATATTTGATTTATGTCTACAGTGCAGATGCTTTTCTGGCAACACACCTTTTTCAGTCTGCTTAATCAGAAGATGTATATCAGAATAAATCAGAAAGTTTTCAAGGCTTTGAAAGTCTACAGTTCTCTGGTAGCTTTATAATAATCCACCTTTTGTATCAGGACGCTTGTGTTTGTTTTTCCTGCATCAGGAAATTCTGTCCTGCTTCAGGAAATGATGATAGTAGAGATAAGACAATGAGTGGGAGTAATAAGAGCTGCTAAAAATATCTCCATTGGGAGAGGAGATGACCTGAAAGCAGAGGATTACGTTGAGGGGTTTGAGCGAAATTAAAGCTCTTTCCATGATGCCTCCACCTAGAAAGCATAAATATAGAGCATGGGATTATGTTTAGCTTGAATGTTTTCCCATCTTGAGCTGCTAGAAGAATTTTAATTGGCAATCTGTGTTTGGATGACAGCGGGAGGATTTAGAATTCTTTGGAGCCTCTTTAGCCACAAAAGTTATTCAGGCACATAGAAATATTATTATCCTTATCTTACTGCTCCACTGATGTGACCTGCCCAAGGTATACCTTAGTGCATTAACATATTTATGTACTCTTTATTCTGTACTCTCTAGGTAGAGAGTAAGTTTTAGTTTTCTCTTTCTTCTCAGTGTACTCAATTATGTTTAGTTGTGTTGGATTGTGTAGGGACAGTGGGACCGTTTTGGAGAAAAATTACAAATATATCTATGCTTTTTATTGAATTACATTAATAGTTAAAATTAGCCACTTTAAAGGGTTTGACAGTACCCCCCAAATAAGGAAAAATTGTCTGACAGCGACAGTATAAATTTGCTGACCTTATAACCTTACTTCAGAAGTGTTACTTCTTTTGGCAAGACAATTTGGTTTTATCAGCTGTGAAATAGGAAGACCGATTCTTACCTGTAAATCAGTATGAGTGCCTTTATTCCTATCCCACAGAGTTAGTTTCTGTTTCCCTTTAGGGAGTGGGGAATGTGGGTGGAGGATAGCAACTGAGGGGAATATATCTTATGGTTTCTCCAGCTGGAGTGTCTTCCCAGGGAGATGTGCCTCCTTTCCAAAAGCTACACAATGTGAAAACAATTGCTGCCGCCTTTACTTAGAATAAATGCACCCTGGATCCCAGTAAAAGTTCTAGCAGTGGAGGGTTTAGCTGAATGCCCCCAAACTCTGGGGAGGCCAGGGCTCTGTCAAGGGTCAGGCCAGACCTCTTGGCCCAGGCCTTTCTCTCTCTTTTATTCTTTATCTCTCTCTTTTTTCCCCCCTTGATCTCTGTACATCGTAAGGAGAGGAGCTTTCTCCTCTTGTTCCTCTGTCCAAGACTTCGCCCCCATCCCTTCCCAGCCCCCACCACTAGGCATCCTGTGAAGGTCAGTGCTTTTCTCCTTTTCTGCCATCTCTGAGAAGGGTAGAGTGAACTTGGATTCGTGATTGCTGGTTTTGCCAAGTTCTTCAAAGTCTAGATGAAAAAGTAATACTCTTCCTATTAAATGCTATTCTGGCTATATGTTTTTTGTGACCTGTTGGCCCAGCGTTACTATGCTAAGAAAGCTTTTTAAATTAGCCAGGCATTAAGGTGTCCAAATCAGTGTTCCTTAACCCCTTTGAAAAAAAGCAGACACACATATGTTAGTTCAATCAAAGTTGGGCCTGAAATGGAATGTTATTTATTTATTTAAGAAGATTTTATTTATTTATTTGACAGAGAAATAGATCACAAGTAGGCAGAGAGAGAGGAGGAAGCAGGCTCCCCGCGGAGCGAAGAGCCCAACTCCCGGCTCTATCCCAGGACCCTCGGATCATGACCTGAGCTGAATGCAGAGGCTTTAACCCACTGAGCCACCCAGGTGCCCCTGAAATGGAATGTTTTAATCTGTATCTTCTCTTACCTCATAAAATTAAATAAACAATTTTTAAAAAAAGCAAATATTTGTACTTTGGATTTTTCTTTTTTTCACTTCCTTTCTTTCTTTCTTTTTTTTTTTTTTAAGATTTTATTTATTTGAGAGCAAGAGAGAGAGAGAGAGAGAGAACGTGAGCAGGGTGAAGGGCAGTGGGAGAAGCAGACTCCCTTCTGAGCAGGGAGCCTGATGTAGGGCTTGATCCTGCGCCTCTGGGATCATGACCTGAGCTGAAGGCAGATGTTTAACCAACTGAGCCATCCAGGAGCTCCAGGATTGCATATAAAACTGCATATAGAACTGGTAGCTCCTTTGCATACGTTTCCTACAATGCTCCTAGAAATGTAGTTTTCACTCCTTTTTTGGAGGTGCTCTAATCGCAAAAGGGGGTAAGCAGAATCAAGTCCCTTTCCATCATGCAAGAATGCAGACTCTCATGTTAGCTTACCTCTTATTAAAAAAATTTTTTATACTATAAATGAGAAGTTATTTAGGAACATTTTAGGGTATGTAAGGTAAAACGAGAGATCTTTCTTGCACTGTGGAAGTAGCTTGTACTTCTGATGGTTAAAATAAGCGACATGTTTAAAAACTAGATGATTTTGTACATTCACTGCTAAAAATGTCTCTTTCTCTAGATATGTTTCATTTATTGCTTTTATCAAATTTTCTTCACCATAAAAGGACATTAGTAGAAACCTAAGATGACCAAAGCTGAGATAAAACAATATAAATTGTGTCAGTCATCCTCTCAGATTTTCTTGTTTAAGCATGTTGACTTTAGAAAAAAGAGCCAGCTATTCTGCCAGCAAAATAAGCTTATTTGGGAATAGCAGAGAATGGCAATTCAGCACACACACAAAAAAAACATAACAAGTCTGGAGAACAGGAGAGAGGGGCTTGCTTTTAGAGGGGAAAGGAGGAAGCTGAAGGGGCTATTACAGCTTCTCATTGGCTGAATGTGGCAGTTTCTCATTGGCCAGGCTGTTGCTGGGCAAGAAGTTTTTCCTTCTTCCTGCTGGGTTAGGTTAAATAAGCTTCTTCCTTTTGGGGTGTGTGAGGTATGCTTCTTAAGGTGGGTGGTGGTGCACAAGAGCTCTCCTTTCAGGATTTCTTGACTCCTTTTTAATGAGCTTTCCTTGGTTTATTTTTCACATTCTCCATACTCCCCTTGATCAAGATCTTTGCTTGAAAGCATTGCTAATCAAGAGTTAGGATTTTTTATTTAGTGGTTTCATACACTAAAGTGATATCATCCTTTAGTGCCAGAAGGACCTTACTTGATGGTCATGTCTCAGTTGGAAGAAAAGTGTGCAGGCTGAAACCACTGAGGTCACATGTGAGTAACAAGGAAGGGTAGAAGGGAGAATTCTCAGGCATTTCTCATCTGAGGTTTATATCTTAAGCATTGTATCTTAACTCATTGATAATTAAATAGCTTTTATCTCAAGAGGTGAGAGTTTATGAGTTCCAAAAAGGGTAGAACTGAGGTTCAGAATGACCAATGGCAGTGCTTTTGGCTAGCATACAGATGTTGCCAGTTGAGTCTCAATGCTAGAATGTCTTCTGCTAACCCTGCGGATTACGGGTAAAGGTTAGACTGGCCAAACAGCACAGGCTTGTTGAAGCACTTGACTGGTGAAGTGAGTTCCCTGGTTATGAAGTGTAAGGGGCATTCCCAAGTAGGAATGATATTTTAAAACACACAAACCTTTGCCAAGACATGTTTATACCCACAAGACAGGGTAAACTATATAAAATCCATCTGCCAAACCTCAAATGGTATACTGGGCAGTTTAAAGTGTGTAGGCGCAGTGAAGAGAGGTCTTCTTGAATTGTGTTTCAGGCAGGTGGGGCAAGCAAAGTCAACACTCTTTGTGGCCTTATATTTTAGTTCACAAAGATGATCATTTTTTCTTAGACCAATGATTCAATGATGTTCAGTAGTCAGTAATGGAAATTTTAGAGTCTTTGATGGGCCTGGATTATTATTTGGCCCAAGCCAGAGTTTTCTTTATCAAACTAAGAATTATTAGGTTTCCAATGTTGTTGGACATCTGTAAGTCAGTTCTTCTAGATTATCCTTTGGGAGAGCATCCCTTTAAACCGTGTTGGAGATTTGGTCATTGATTCCTTCGAAAGCAGTGTCCTTTGTGGGAATATTTATGAGATTGTTTCCTTTAACCTCCAGAGAAGTCAAGTTTGGAATGCTCAGGGACTTTGATAATAGCTATTAATTGCTGGACATGAAGACCACTTTGAACTTTGTTCCCACTGGAAGTGAGGGAGCCTCACTGTCTCCATAGTATTCCAAAGCCCTGAGCTACTCCAAAAGTGTACCTGTTTCAAAAGGAATTGCAGTCGTATACCCAGCAAATATTTATCAGTTTCATCGTTTAAATAAGAACTTTTGGTGAGAGGCACCTGGGTGGCTCATTGGGTTAAAGCCTCTGCCTTGGGCTCAGGTCATGATCTCAGGGTCCTGGGATCGAGCCCCCAGTTGGGCTCTCTGCTCAGCAGGGAGCCTGCTTCCCCCTCTCTCTCTGCCTGCCTCTCTGACTACTTGTGATCTCTGTCAAGTAAATAAATACAGTCTTTAAATAAAATAAAATAAAATATCTATTTTCAAAACACCCTTTTTATACTGCAAATTTAAAAGAGCAATTACTTTTTTATTCATTGTTCAAATATCACTTTTATTTTCTTGGTTTGTTTGAAAATATTTGCTACTGTGAGTTTCTTGTTATTACTGGAAGTTAGCAATTTTGGAACTTTGGAATTCTTATCTTTCTGTAACATAAAACAGCATAATTTATTTCTAATTTTGACAACTTGTTTAAGTGCCTTTAAAGGTAATTGAACTCTGGGGGCACCTGAGTGGCTCAGTCAGTTAAACATCTAACTCGTTTTTTTTTTTTTAAATTTTTTATTTCTTTTCGGCATAACAGTATTCATTGTTTTTGCACCACACCCAGTGCTCCATGCAATCTCTGAACATCTAACTCTTGATTTTGGCTCAGGTCATGATCTCAGGGTTTTGAAGTCGAGCCCCATATCCGTCCCGTGTTGAGTATGGAGTCTGCTTGTGATTCTCCTTCTTCCCCTCTTCCTGCTCTCTCTCACTCTCTCAAATGAATAAATAAGATGCGCCTGGGTGGCTCAGTTGGTTAGGTGTCTGCCTTTGGCTCAGGTCATGATCCCGGGGTCCTGGGATTGAGCTCCCCTTGGACTCCCTGCTCATTGGGGAGCCTGCTTCTCCCTCTGCATGGCTTGCTCCCTCTGCTCTCTCTTGCTGTCAAATAAATAAAATTTTAAAAAGAAAGAATACGTAAAATCTTAAAGATAAAATTTTATGATACAAAATTTTTTTACATTCATTTTCATAGTAAGGACTATGAATTTTTCCTCAAAATTCAATCTTCCCCTAGTTTTGTAATATGGATACTCTATGCTTATGAGTGGGCATATGGCGAAACAGCTAGAGCCTCCATTTCTCAGCCTCTCTTGCAGTTCTGTTAAGCTCTGGCCAATTGGATATAAGTGAAAGTGATGCATGCACATTTAGGTCAAGTCCTTAAAACAGAACTGCTTGTCTCCCACAATCCCTTTCTTTCTTCCGTGCTTGGAAAGCAGCTGTGGTGGTGGTGAGCCAGTTTCAAATGTGTGAACAAGGAATACCTGAGCGGAAGGTAGAGTAGTGATAGAGTAGGATCCTGGCTCATTGGATGACCTCATGGATCAGAGCCACCTGTCAACTGAGAACTAGCCAGAAGAAAAATGAATTTCTATCTTGTTTGAGTCACCGTATTTTTGGATCTATTTGTGATAGTAGTTGGCCTGTATTTTACTATGCTTTTCATTTCATTAGAATGCAGTATGGAGTATATTCTATTTTTTTTTTTTTTAAGATTTTATTTATTTATTTGTCAGAGAGAGAGAAAGAGAGAGTGCTCACAAGCAGGCACAGTGGCAGGCAGAGGCAGAGAGAGAAGCGGGCTCCCCGCCAAGTAAGGAGCCCAATGTGGGACTCGATCCCAGGACCTAGGATCATGACCTGAGCCGAAGGCAGCAGCTTAACCCACTGAGCCTCTCAGGCGTCACTATTCCTATTGTTATTGTAAAAAATGTTATGTGTTTATATGTTATTTTAAAAATAACCACACCAATTAAAGTATAGCAGTGTTCAGATACATATTCAAATATATGTAGAGATTTAATAAATGATAAAAATGACATTTGAAATCAATAGAAATGGATTGATAGTTCTTGAAGCTGGGTGGTGGGTACTTAGAGTTCTTTATACTCTTTTACTTTCTTTTTTATATTTTGAAATTTTCTATAATAAAGAATAAACACATTTTAAAAAATTTAAAAATGAATAAAATAAACTCTTTAGAAGGAATATTCCAGTGGATGTTATCCACTTGGGAGGAAATAAAATTAGTCTATACCTCACACCATAGTTAAAATTTAATTTCAGATGGCTTAAAAATATTATATTGATTCTAGATAGATTATAAATATACACTTAAGGGACTTAAGGAAAAGAAGATTTGGGAGAACATTTTATAAATCTAGCAATTGGGAGAAATTTTCTAGGAAAAAAATTTAGAAGTCATAAAGGAAAAGATTGTCAGTTTTATACTTCTGTACAATAAGATTAAAAGACAGGTTGCAACCTACATAAGCGTACTTGCTGAATATATAGCAAAGAGTTAGAGTCATAGTCTATAAAAAGCTTCCATAAAATCAATATGGCAAATACATATAACTTATAGAAAAATTAGCAAAAGATGTGAACAGATAATTCAAAGAAAACAGAAAAAAAAAGGCTTATAAAAAACCTGAAAGGATTTCCAACCTTATGAATAAAAAATTTAAATTAAGAGTAGTTTTTTTTTTTTTGCCTATCAGACTGGCAACAAACAAAAAGGTTGATACTATCCAGTGTTGATAGGGATAGGATTAAACAGACACTTTCCTAGTGTTGCTAGAAATGTAATTTGGTTCTACATTTTTAGAGACAAACCTGGAAGTATCTTTGCAATGTGATTTTTCTGTGGCCTGGCAATTCCTTCTAAGTAGAGATTTGTTAAAGATACATATGTATCTTGTTTATTGCACTATTTACAGTAGAAAAAATAGAAATATCCCAAATTTTAATTTGTAGGAGAATAGTTGGCTAAAGTAGGGCATACCCAGATACTAGAAAATTGATCAGTCTTTAAAAAGAATGTACTATCTAATTTTAAATCTCTTTATATATTATTGTTAGATGAGAAGAGCAAAGTACAAAACAATATCTATAGCAAGGCCCTATTTTTGTTAAAAATTTTTATTTATATGTAAGCGTAGGGGAAGAGACAGGATGTAATTTACTAACTTTGCAGTTATTACTGTGAGGGATGCATAAAAGAGACATGTTCATTTATATAGTTAGATAAGAATGTGGTATATACTGTTCGGTGGGTTTAAGTTTCTAATTTGTTCTTTTCTGAAATTTTTAGACAAATCTTTCCAAAAGAAAAAATCAAACCCAGCACACATTGAGAAGCTACTTGTGCCATATATGTGTAGGAACAAAGGACAGAAGGGGAAATGAAGCATGTCACTTGCCTTCATATGCAGGAATGCATTTAGGATAAGTCAAACTGTGATATATATTGTGAAAAAGCCACATTGAAATAAACACCACTTAAATCAATCGGATGGAAAAAGTCGACAGGATCGTATGATCTAGGTTAAAAAGTTCATAGCTCTTGCCCAAATAGCTGCAAGTGAGGATAACACAATCTCTTTAAAGCTTTTAGCTGCTGCATCACCTTGGGAAAGAGTCAGTACAAGGTGACCGCTAAAGCAGGGATTTTGCTGATGTCCGTGTGACATATGCCAAAGACAGAGCAGAAATGAGCAGTAAAGGAGGTCATCGCCACCCTCTGAATCGACTAACGTTCTCACTCACATACATTTCTCTCAGTCCTCTGAGGAACTGTCTTTGTTTGGACCTTGGTCCTATTTGCTCTCTCCACTCCTTTTTTCCTTTCTATTTACTTGGTATAAATTATCATAAGATTTTAGGTCATGAAAACATTTTTTTTTTCCTTCTTGCTGATAAGTATGTCTTGCGAGTAAGCAGATTTTGAGAGGGCATGTGCTGCCAGAAAAGCATTTAAGACTTGAACATGGACCAAATACACATTCAATTAGTATCCTCAGGCCGAAGGGTCAGCTTTCAGACTGTGGGCAGAAATGGCCAGTCCTTCCTGCTCTGTGCATCCTCAGTGGGGGCCGTCCAAGTTTTGGAGACATTTCCGATCAGAGCAGTAGTTGCTGGAAGCCTCTGCCAGTGTTGTTTTTAGGCTTGCTTCAAAGGCTTCGTGCCTGGGGCACGACGGTGAGCTTGACGACGGTGAGCTTGACGAGCATTCCTCTCAGGACTCCTGGCCTGGGGCTCTGTGAATGACTACCCTGCTTTACTGTTTTAGTCCACAGCTCACCTTTGGGACTGAAATCCTGCCCTAAACTCCAGCCCCAAAGCGTGAATAGCTTTTGTTAACTTTATACATACGCGGGATTGTTGTTCAAATGCCTTTTATTTGCTAGATCCTGGGGAAGGTCAAGAATTCAGAGTGGAAGGGAGGCAGGCAACAGTGAGGACACTTAGGGATCTTGGTGGCCCAGGTTCTGCTATGCCTGAACTATCAACAAGTACCCGCCTGGCTTTCAGTATTGGATGCCTGACGCTCTCACGGTTGTGCCAAACTGCTGCCTCCTGCCCGGGACGTGCCCGGGACCCTTACCCGGCCCACTTGCTCCTTCCCCCCATTAGCGGTCTGCCGCTCCAGCTAGTGAGCCCTCCTCCGTGCTGTGGCGCAATCTGCCTGAGTCATGATGGAGTCAGCGTCGGTTGAGGAATTTCTCGTAGAAACCGTACTTTATTGCGATTGTTGTTGGATTTCAAGAATAAAGTACTACTGGAGAATAAAGAGCTGGTTCGGGATGCTATTGATACTGCATTCTTCCTTGGTGTAGAGCGTTAGCTGTTCAGTTTGCACACACAGTTGGATCTTTATTTTGTCCTCTCTTGTGTCTTGAGTTGTTTTTGATGCGTTCCTTGATAAATTGATTTGATCTTCTTAAAGGCTTTGATTTTGTAAGGGTATTCAGGATGCCTTTGAAGATTTTGTAACCATGTTAGCACTTGGCTCTGACCTGTTGCAAATTAGCACTCCCCCCCCCCGCCCCCCCATATTTTCCTCTCATTTCCTTTCTTTCCTTCCCTGGCTTCACCCTTTCCCACTCCCACATTTTCTCCTGCACAGCCTCAGCAGTCTCCTGTGCTTTTCGTCCTGTGCTTTTCCTGTGGCTCCTTTTTCTCTCCTCATGCCCCTGTATGCTGCTTTCTTACGACTGGCCTTGCCGCTTTTGCTTACTGAGGCTAATGGCCTTTGCATAGTGTGACTATTTACAACTTCAGAAATCTTGCTGTTTGGGTGGTATTTGGCTTCTTAGCATTTGCAACTGGGAAGTTGTAAACACCTCATAAGACACGATTCCTTATTTCATATTTCCTTGCTTCTTACCTTGCAAAGGACATTGTCTGACATATTCATGTTTTAAACTGTGACTCTTTTTATTTTGTAGACATGGCTGTTGGTAATAATGTCTATGAGTGGTAGCTCGGAAAGAGCTGCATGCAAACAGATTGTGTTCACATTTAAGGAATCATCTATAGGACCCCTTGATCTGCAATTATGAAGGCTGAGTTCTGATTTGTTGGTTGCTCTGCTATTTATAGAGCCTGTCATTGCGCATGACCGTCTGTGCCCGGGGCTGGGGCCCGGTTGCCAAGAGGCGCTGAGCTGAGCTCTGGCTGCAGCGAGAGCAGATTGCACTGACTGCTCCGGTTTCCCAGGCAGCCTTCCTCTCTTGGCCTCCTTAGCTGCGAGAAGAGCTTCAACTTCCCTCTAGGACTCTGTCTGCTCCCCACTGGACTTCCCAATGACAGCTGCTTCCACATCCTCTTGCTACCTGTTTTTGATGGATACGCTGCCCAGTATTTTGCTGTTACTCTAATTTTTTTGTAACGATTGATTTGCTGTCTTCGGGAAGCTCTTTACTGCTGATTCTTTCTTGTCAGTGAATGTTAAATATGACTCGTAAGCGATTGATGGCCCCGTTTAGGAAATCAGTCTCATGTTGGTGGCACGTCAGCCTCCTAAGAAAAGACTTTGAGGTGGAGATTATGTGCAGGGGATTGTACTGGGGGGGGGGCTGCCCTTGAGAACAACACCTAAATGGAAGGAGGGAAGCAGGATGGCCAGACAGAGAAGTGGAATTGTGATGTATGCGCTTGCTGATCCCACAAGTTCCAGAGCTGAGAGTCCCTTCAGAAAAGTCCCTCACTGAGGCAAGCACTCAGCCTTGCATTGACCAGGATTGGCCCTGGGGAAGGGGGTTGACTGTAGGCTAAGCAGCTAGCTCTCTAGCTGAGGGCAGTTGCCACAAGGGACTCTGGTGAAAGCCAGGAGCTGCCATCACTCCTAGCAGCTGGGGAAATAAGTACCTGCTCATGAATGAAAGATTCGGGTGGTACCCCACAGTGACCACTAAGATGTTCTTGTTCTGGTTCTGCTACTGTGCATGCAGTTTCTACCCTACTTTTGGCTTGATTTTAATACCAATGCAGCGTGAGTTCCAGACTCTGAGGGAGGGTCTCTGCAAAGTTGAGATACATATTTTCTTTCTATGGCTTATTTTGGTCAAAAACGTGGGGTTGAGGAGTCCTATCTAAGAGAAAGACGAGTGTAGGTCAGTTTCAACAGACTAAGCCTTGCCTTCCTGGACAGCCACTGCCCACAAAATTCACTGTCACTCTGTGCTGATGGCTTTATCTCTAAAAACTAAAGTGGGAGGTGGGAAGGGTGAAGGATGGAAACCAGTTGTGCCAAAAGCAGCGTGATAAATTTGTGCAAACCTTTTGTTTGGTGTGACAGTCCGAATATAAAAAATATCAGGGAGTAGCCATAATCGTTTTAGAAAAATAATGCAAGTGCATCCTTTAGTAATATTGTTTATGTGGCTGATGAAACGGCAGAACAGATGTTGTTTAATCTGCGTATGAAACCACAAGCAGATGGGGTAGACCTGGCTGCCGGAGGGAAGTTAAACTAACCTTATATTTCATAGACTAGGTTGTTGAGGGAGACCACGGATTGTAGACCAAAACACCGAGTCAGAGTTACTTTTTAGTCTATGATGGAAGCAGAGTGCTCAAGGCCCTACAGAATCCTCTAGAGCAGGGGTTGGCAGAGTTTTTCTGTTAAAGCCCAAATCATAATAATTTTTGACTTGGAGGCCATGTGAATCTTTTGCATCTATTCATCTCTGCTTTTGTGGCACAGAAGTGGCCATAGATAATACATACATGAGTGGGTATTCCAATATAACTTGGAAAAATAGTGAGTCAGTTTTGGCCATAGTTGCTGACCCCTGATAGAGAGTATGGGTCGGGTTGCCTGAGTTTCAATCCCAGGGAAATGTCCATTTTCTCATCTGTAAAGTGGACATCAAAATAGTATCTGCTTCCCAGACATATTATAAGAAATAATGAGATCAAGCATGCACGGTGTTTGATACATAGGAAGTGTTCGATAACTAGAAATGAACATTATTTCTGCACCTATAAAGAATTAAAATTGAATGTAGTTAACAGCTGAATGATGTTGGGAACACATGAGATAAATGGGACTCAAATTATGTTTCGCTACGTAGTATGTTGTGTAAATGGAACTCTTTTTGTCTGAGTCTGGCCAGAGGCCCCCAAGTATTGTGGTTGGTAAGGCTCGCGTTGTCAGTGAGAAGATCTAGTCCCCTCCTTGCTGAGGGGGTAGCTATAAAACTGAATTTGCCAATAGCACTGTGGCAGTTTTGCTATTGCTTACCGATATCTATGCTCTCTTTTTTCTGGGCACAGGACTGAAATACGTTTTTTACTTTCCCTTGCAGTTAGGTGATGGCCATGTAAGTGAGTTCTAGTTAATGAAATGTAAGGAGAAATGATGACTGCCATCTATAGGCCTGGCATCTATAGGCCTGGCCATCTATAGGCCTGGCCTTCGGAAAACCTCCCACATATCCCTGTCTCTTTCTCCCTAAACTAGTAGAGTGGAGAGGATGTTGCTGATTCAGAGGCACAAGACGGAAGGTGCCTTGCACCCTAAATGACTCCAGGGAGCAGAGTACCTCTGCTCTTTGCTGATCCATGATCGAGACGTGAACTTTTATTGTGCTGACGTACTGAGATTTTGGCGTTGCTTGCCTCAGCAATTAGCCTATGCTGCCATTTTAATCACCCATCACCGATTTTAGGCTAAATGGATAAAGGCTGAGGATCAAGTTATGAGAGATTAGAGCTGTACTATTAATAGAACCTTCCATGAAAATGGAAAAGTTCTATCTGCATCATCCAATACTACTAGCCACACGGGATACTGAACAATTGAAATGTGGCTAGTATGGCTGAGGAACTGAATCTGTAGTTTAATTTTAATTAAAATTTAAGTGCAAACAGCCACCTGTGGCTAGTAGCTACCCTACTGGATAGTTCAGGATTAGAATCTGGAAAGTGACTTAGCAGTGTCCTCGAGGCTCACCCTAACCCCTGGGAAAGCTTGACTTGTGGTGTTCTTAGAGTCCATGTGCCAAGGCAGGTGCCAGACCATGTAGGATAATTTCAGAGGACTAGAGACCATTGGCTGGCCTGCTGTTCTAATGGAGGAACGAGCTGAGTTGGCTGCATGGGAAGGAGCCTGCTTTCCCAGAATGTGTTGGGACAAAGGATGCATGAACATTTCTTATGGATCTCTTGGGAGAAAGAGCCTGGAGTTACTTTAAGCTATGTGTAAGAGGAAGCCAGGAAGAGTGATAGGAGCTCACTGAAGTGGCCCTGGTTTTGTGACTAGAAGTGGCTAGAAGGCTTCTTAATTATCTGAGAAGGACCAGAAAAACTATAGAGACCACTCAGAATTTTCTGTAGCAGTGGGAGAAAATGAGTTCCTCATTGAGGCTTTGAAGGACAGTAAGGAGAGAGTTGTTTTCTGCGTGTACCCTTAGGATCCCTGCTTAGGTTATCTAACAGTTATAATTTAAAAGCCTTTTAAGCTTCTTCTTTCTTTAAAATCTTATTTATTTGACAGAGAGAGAGAGAGAGAGAGAGAGAGGTAGATAGATCACATGCAGGCAGAGAGGCAGGCAGCAAGAGACCGGGAAGCAGGCTCCCCGCCCAGCGGAAACCCTGTTGCAGGGCTCGATCTGAGGACCCCGGGACCCTGACCTGAGCTGAAGGCAGAGGCTTAACTCCCTGAGCCGCCCAGGCGCCTCACCCTTTAAGCTTCTTAAAGGAGATGTATCTCCAGTGGTTTCAGCCTCAACGTCTCCTTTTATTCTTCTCCCTGCCCCAACCGCGGAGGTCACGTTTTTCGTCTTAGGCTCATTTGGGTGCAGTATCAGGGACCGACAGTATTTTAAGGATATATGTGTCCCCTAATGGAATTTAAGAAAGACCCATAGTAAGGTCTGGCTTCACAGAGATGAATGGAGAGCTGGTTGTGGATTCAAGGCCTCACTCCTCGCTGTAGTGAAATGCCTGAGGTGTGACTCAGAACTACTTCACTGTTCACTGGCTGCGGCTTTTCTTCCTGCTATCAACCGGTCTCCTCACCATGGTTTCTGTGCCTTGTTACTGTTAGCCTATGCAGGAGCCACAGAGCTTCTGTCAGGCCTTCTCTATCCTTGTTACCTATAGACTGATCTATGGATCAGCAGCATCGGAAGCTTCGGAAGCATTGGAAGCTTCGTTAGAAATTCAGAATCTCAGGTCGGACAACCTGCATTTTAATCAGAATCCTTGGCTATGTGTGTACATATTAAAATTTGAGAAGCACTGGTCTACAGAATGACTGTTCCCCCCCACCCAGTTAAGATTTTATTTATTTGACAGACAGAGAGACAGTGAGAGAGGTTTTAACTTCTGTGCCAAGTGGCCCAAGCTCTTGGTATTTCTCTATCAAACTGTCAAGAGAGGAACACAGCCCAAATATCAAGACCCAGCAAGTGTGACCCAGAGGGTTGGGGTGCCATGGTACAAACCATGCTTTCCCAGGCAGTAGGAACCGTGGGTGGGACATATGTCAAGAAGGGAATGATTGACATCCATAAGAGATTTTAGAAGATTTCTGTTTATAAAACTGCATTTATCTTGATCGAGTTACAATACATTTGACATTTGGAGGCTGTCACCAACCAGAGCTTCTGATCAGCAGAAACTAGTAACCAGTTAATAGACTATAAGTCAGTATAAAAGAAACACTGTAATACTAACCTATGAAACCTTGTCTAAAATAAGCATATCTAAAAGAATTGCCTGGGTGATTCAGTCCTTAAGTGTCTGCCTTCAGCTCAGGTCATGATCCCAGGATCCTGGGATGGAGAACTGTATCTGGCTCCCTGCTCAGCAGGCAGCCTGCTTCTCTCTCTCCCTCTCCTACTCCCACTGCTTGTGTTCCCTCTCTCACTGTCTCTCTGTCTGTCAAATAAATAAAATCTTAAAAAAATAATAAAATAAGTATACAATTCCTTAGATGTTTTAAAGATTAAAAATTGACTTCTTACTATCATCACACTGCTAGGAACCAGAGATCTATACCAAAGAATGATTATTAGAAAGTAAGTCTTTGAAAAGGTAATATTTTGTCCCATTATCCCTTATTTGTCAGAGAATACCTCCTCTCTGAAAACAAAAATGTAGCTCCAGATAGAGTATTTCTCATCCAGCTGAAAGAGTGGCTTCCCTGGCCATTCTTTTAATATAGGATTATTAAAATCACAAGTGACAAAGTCGCTTTAATCTTGAAGGTCCCTCTGCACATAGAGCAATAGGGAACAGTGTTATTATGACCAGAATTACTGACTAATGACCTAGCAAGGGGCAGGAGCTGGCATTACAGCAGGGATTCTCAGTGCAGCCTTGGGATGGCAGCATCAGCATTATCTGAGGATTGCTAGCGCTCAGCCCCGTCCCAGATTTACTGAATTAGAAGCTCTGAGGGTGGAGCCCAGCAGTCTGTTTTAATCAGCCTTCCAGGTGGCTCTGATTCTTGATAGAGTTTGAGAACCACTGAATTAGGGTAGCTCCCATAGCAAACACAGACTTTAATGGCTCAAACAACATAGAAATATACTTGTTAGTCACTTAAGGGTGTAGTGGGTGACAGGTTGGCAGAGTGGCTTCCTCCATGCAGTTATTCAGGGATCCAGGCTGATAAAGTCACGACCATCTTCAGTATGTGACTTTCAAGTCTGCTCTGAAGGTCATCCCAACCAAAAGAAAGAGCATGGAGAAGTGGCGATGAGAAGTATTCATGGGCTAGATCCAGGAATGACATATGCTTCTTGTGTCCATATTCCATTGGCTAGAACTCAGTTCTACCTAATGGCCCTACCTAAGTGCAAGGGAGGCTGGGAAATGTCTAGTCTAGCTTGTGCCAAAGAGGAAGAGGCAAGCATGGTTTTTGGTGACCAGCTAACAGTCTCAGTCATAAACTCATTTCTGAGGTTTTCTGAAATGGGGACCCATTTTTTGCCATAATCCTCTTTGACAGTCTAGTGCAGCCCATGGATTCAGCCTCAGAATTGTTTTGTTTGTTTTTTTAGAGATGTTATTTATTTATTTGACAGAGACAGACACAGTAAGAGAGGGAACACAAGCAGGGGAAGTGGGAGATAGAGAAGCAGGGTGCCCGAGGTGGGGCTCCATCCCAGGACACTGGGATCATGACCTGAGTTGAAGGCAGATGCTTAACAACTAAGCCATTCAGGCGCCCCTCAGAATGTTTTAAAATGCATAATCTTATAATGTGTGTGTATGTGTATAATTATAAAGGAAGTCAATTATATTGAAAGATCAGTATAAATTATTAAAAACATTTTGGACAGAGCAATATATGTACTTCTTTATTAATGAATGAAATAATAAGTTCTAGTGACAGGTTTGTTAACTACTGTGATTCTGAAGTAATGATGATTATAAATAGTATTTCAAGATGCCTGCAGCCACTATAATTAAATATATATATGTATTTGATTCCTTTTGGTGGCAAAAGTCACTGATACTGCTAATAACATAAGGTTTATAGCGTACTTTCATAATTGAGTGATATGCTAAATTTCAAGTAGATGTCAGTGACAAAAAAGACATAATTTATTCCCATCCAAATTAATTGGTTATCCTCTTCATCTGCTTTGAATTTTATCTATGGACCCAAAAACTTCTGCTGTACTCTTTAATTCTGGCCTTGGATGAAGAGAATCATAGAGGTTTTATGAGGTATTATTATCAATTATCATATTATATTATTATGAAAATATCAGCTTATTGAGTATCATAATATTTGTATATGGTAAATTTGTATCTTATATACCTGTCAATCTTGTTGTTCTCAGGTAGAGCAATAACACAAAAGCAATTCTATTTAAATGCTCAATGACTCAATGTGTTAAGTTTCCATTTGTTCAGGTGCTTGATCAGTAAGCTAGGTGGTAGCTTGATCTTTTCTAATAATAATTCTTACCTGGAAATGTTAACTTTTCATATTCTTCTTCGCTTACCTAAATTGTTTATAGACCTTTTCTTATTTTAATCAACTGCATAGATTTCTAAGCACTTTCTTGGTGCCCAGTCCTGCAAATATATGTGGAGCACTATCTCTGAATGCACGAGTGCCCTATATATAATCTCTGCCTCACGGCAGAGTGATAAGGGCATTGGTCTTGGCTTGGAGTTAGGTAGACCCGAGTTCTGATTTGGACTTTTCTAAGTGCAAGTTTTTGCCTTACATAGATTACTTAGCCCTGATAAGTCTCAGTTTGCTCCCTTAAGAAGTGGATATAATAGGCTTAGCACCTAAGTAGTGCTTAGGAAATTAATTGCAGTTAATGTCTCCTCCCTTTTTATGCTAATCGACACAACCAGCCTGGTTAAATCTGAGTACTCAACCTATAGGAAAATAGCGAAGCATCTAAAAGCATCACAGAAGAGTATACATTGGGGTTTTTTGCTTGCAGGCCACAGACTCTGTCACTAACCCAAAGAGAATTTATTAGAAATGTATGGTAGAATTCACAATCAAGACTGACTATCTGGTTAGAACAGGCAAAACTCGGTAGTTTCAGAAGGTCTTTGGTGTAGCCACTAGACTGATGAATTCTGCTGATTTTTTTCAGTCTTTACATCCCTCCAGGTAGTATTCAGTGTTCAAGCGGAGAAACTTCAATTAATTGAGACTTGGCCATGTGTCTACCCATTAAATGTACAGGTCACTAAGAGGCAGGATCTAGAGTGCGATATGGTGCACTCTGTCTCAAGACTGCATATCTTGTGAAGTTATTACCCCAAAGGCACTGATAAAATGGGGTAGCCTAAAAATGGCAGAAGTTCACTGCTGAGAGACTTCCAGGTGTTAATCACCTATTGGTTAAAGGGGATCCAGGCAAGATCAAGTGAATAGAGAAATGGACATTATACCGACAGGATCAGGTCCTGTTAACATCTGTAAGAACCTACTCTTTTAAAATAAAATTTTCTTCTATCAGGTTGTGGCTTTTTCATATTTTTTTAATTTTTATTTTTTAAAAGATTTTATTTATTTGAGCAAGAGAATGAGAGAGAGAGAGAGAGAGAGAGTATGAGAAGCGGGAGGGTCAGAGGGAGAAGCAGACTCCCCACGATGAGCAGGGAACCTGATGAAAGACTGGATCCTGGGATTCCAGGATCATGAGCTGAGCTGAAGGCAGTCGCTTATCCAGCTGAGCCACCCAGGTACCCCAAATGCTTTTTTTTTTTTTTTTAAAGATTTTATTTATTTATTTGACAGAGAGAAATCACAAGTAGATGGAGAGGCAGGCAGAGAGAGAGAGAGAGGGAAGCAGGCTCTCCACTGAGCAGAGAGCCCGATGCGGGACTCGATCCCAGGACTCTGAGATCATGACCTGAGCCGAAGGCAGCGGCTTAACCCACTGAGCCACCCAGGCGCCCCCCCCAAATGCTTTTTAAATGTAATATTTAAGACAAGCAAATACAACAAAACTAGGGCCTATAATTCTGTACATAGTTTAGGAAAATAAGCAGGTGGCTGCCCAGTGATGACTCCATGTGGCTGATGTGTCTGTAATCATAACTATGACCCCCGACAGGTGAATTCCTTCTGCAACATCTAGGAAATGAAATAGTGATAACAGTGATAATTTATTGATTACTTATTGTTATATTTGTCCTGTTGTGAGTACCTAATGTGGATTATCTCATTTAAACACCATCATAACTCCATGAGAGAGGTATTAGTATATGTATTTGACCGATGGGGAAACTGAGGCACAGGGAAGTAATTTGCTTTCCTACTCCGTGATGGAGCTTGTGTTCGAGCCCA
This sequence comes from Mustela erminea, assembly GCF_009829155.1. Taxonomy (NCBI): domain Eukaryota; kingdom Metazoa; phylum Chordata; class Mammalia; order Carnivora; family Mustelidae; genus Mustela; species Mustela erminea. Next base: position 102,813,363 of record NC_045617.1, on the reverse strand, counting down.
GGTTAGATTCAGTCTTTAGAGAGTAAATGCTCCAGATTCTCTGGAGCAAAGAATTCTCTCTCCTGATGGTCAGGGGTGGCTGGTATCTCAACAGTACTCATGTGTATCTGTCAGTAAGGCACACCTGTGGCGTGACACATTTTCCTTTTATATCTGATTAATAACACGCTTTTGTCTCTAAGAATAGCTTTTATGGGGGGTGGCTTAGTGGGCTAAGTCTCTGCCTTTGGCTCAGGTCATGATCTCGGGGTCCTGGGATCGAGCCCCACATCAGGCTCTTTGCTCAGCAGGGAGCCTGCTTCCCTTCCTCTCTCTCTACCTGCCTCTCTGCCTACTTGTGATCTCTGTCAAAGAAATAAATAAAATCTTAAAAAAAAAAAAAAAAGAATAGCTTTTATGGGGCACCAGGGTGGCTCAGTCTGTTAAGCACCTGACTTCAGTTCAGGCTGTGATCTCAGGGTGCTGGGATTGAGCCCCGCATCAGGCTCCCGGCTCAGCGGGGAGGCTTCTTGTTCTTCCTCTCCATCTGCCCCTCCCTCTGCGTGCCTGCATGTCTCTCTCTCTCTCTCAAATAAATAAATGAAATCTTTAAAAAAAGAATATCTTTTATTCATACAAATGAAATACATAATAAACCTAGCCAACACATATGTATCACTCCACGGCAGATGCACTTCTAAGTATATACTGTAATCCATTTATTCATCTCCGTAGCCCTATGAAAGTAGTCCTAGTTTTCATCACCATAGTACAGATGAAGAAATGAAGTAACTATTCAAGATCACACAGCTAAGAAGTGACAGAGGCAGTAGTCAATCCCAGATAGTTTGGCTGTGGTCTGTGTTCTATATACTGTTATGTTTATAAAAAGTTGTTTAAAAATAGTGCCAGTGTATTTAGCTATAATAGAAACCACAGAGGCTTACATGGTGCTGCTCAGATCTTTAAAAAACTGTGAACGTGTAAAGAAAGCGTAAAGAAAGTGACTGAAATTTAGGGAAAGAAGGATGGTGTAAACTGTTTCTAATTTCTATTATCACAAGTAAGGTAGTACCTGAAGTACCTTCACACTTGGTAGAATCTGTTGAGAGTAGATACAGGGATGCAGGTTTCCTCAGCTATTGCTGTCCAGAAGGATTGCACCAACCTGTTTGGATCTTGATCTTTTTTTTGAGGGCATCACATTAAGGGAGTCCCCCCTCCCCAAAGTGTTTTTAGAATTTGTAGGCCAGTAAGAAATATAGGTAATAATACAAGTTAAATTCCGTTGCCTATTACTCATAGGAACACAAGAGAAGGAGGATCTACTTCTTACCAAAGACATGTACTCACCTCACCCCAGCATGACAGGAGCTAGTATACCAGCAAATACTTGGTTAATTCTACCAGTGCACACTTTCCGAGCTGGAAAGAATGTAGGGGATGTGGGAGTTAGTGCCACCTAGTGGTAAGACTGAGCTCTGACTCCTGGAGGTTCTGAATCTTTGAACCACAGAAATACCAGGGAGATTGTTAAAGAGGTTCTTTGCATACTTGAAACTAGTGTGACATTGTGCGTCAACTATACCACGATAAAAATAAAAAAAATTAAAGAGGTGGTGAGGTCAGTTGAGCGTCGGACTCTTGGTTTCAGCTCAGGTCATAATCTCGGGGTTGTGAGCTTGAACATGGAGCCTTCGCTTGAGATTCCCACCCTATCCTCCTCCCTCTGCCGCTTCCGCTCATGCACTGTTTCTAAATTAAAAAAAAAAAAAAATCTTTAAAGTAAACGAATAAATAAATAATAAGAGGGAAAAAGGAAAAACTAACCCTCTTGGCCTCGCAGCTAGAGAGTCTAATTCAGAAGGAAGCAGAGTAGAGAGAGAGTGTGCGCTGCGTCTGTGTTGGGGAAGGGTGTCCCGAATGCCCGTGTTTAAAAGGCAGCCCCAGGTGGCGTTGGTTCTCATGGTTTGGTCCTAACTCCACTTAGAAGGCATTTTAGGGATTGGCCCAGCTCCCTCTTCCTAATCCTCTTCTCCGGCAGCTGCTGGAGTATCTCTTGATTATGTGGGAATGGTGGGGATGTTCTGAGACTATTCTGGGTGAAGAGGTTCCAGCTGAGCTTGCACACAGAGGAGGGATGGGAACAGGCCCGAGTGTTTGGGGATGAGAGAAAAGCACCGAAGAGTGACCTCAGTTTTGCCACGTCCATTTGCATTTTCTCCTTATTGATTTCTGTTGACCTCAGTGCTATTTTGACTCTGTGGGTCACACCCTACGTTTGTCTTTTTTCTCCTCCTTGTCCTTCAGCCTGGTATTTGGGGTCTCCATTATCAGACTCCAGACCTTCTTCCATGTCCCTCGGTGGGAATTCCCGTGTGCACATTACTCTCTCAGTATCTCATACTGCTTCTCCCCCTGAAATTCTTTCTCTTAATTTTTTATGCTTTTACGCAGTCTAAAAGTTTTTTCAGACATCTTTTAAAAGTCTGAAGACCAGGGCACCTGGGTGGCTCAGTGGGTTAAACCTCTGCGTTTGGCTTGGGTCGTGATCCCAAGGGTCCTGGGATTGAGCCCCCGCATCGGGCTTTCTGCTCAGCAGGGAGGCTGCTTCTTCCCCTCTCTCTCTGCCTGCCTCTCTGCCTACTTGTGATTTCTGTCTGTCAGATAAATAAATAAAAATCTTAAAAAAATAAATGCTATTTAAAAAAAAAAGTCTGAAGACCCCTGGGGCCAGGGGGTGGCTCAGTTGGTTAAGCATCTGACTCTTGATCTCAGCTCAGGTCTTGATCTCAAGGTCATGAGTTCAAGCCCCACTTTAGGATCCATCCTGGGCATGGAGTCTACTTTGAAAAAGAAGGTCAGAAGACCCACAACCACACTAAAGCCCCCCTTGGAGCCTTTAACACCCTATATCATCTAATTTCCCACTGTACCTCATGCATAGCTTATATGTTTATCCTAGTATGTCATGAAATAATTGCTGCATAAATATGTTATCCCCCGTCCATTATTTTACTTATTCATTCATTCCTTCTGTTGTTTCCCTTGACTGGAATATAAAGTCTATTCATTTTTCAAATGCCACCCACATATCAAAGCCAAATATAGACTATTTTCGGTTTCATTCATTGATTCCCTCTCTGAGTTCTGCCGGCACTGTGTCCTCAACTGCCCACCTTAACTCTTAATCAGACAGGCCAGTGTATACAAGAATTGCTGCTCTTTGAGAAATTGTAAGCTACCTGAGGGCGGAGACTATTTTATGTAATTCTTCGAGATTTTCCAAAATCATATATTCCCAAATGCGTAATATGGCTTACTTATTTAAAGATTTTATTTATTTGGCACAGAGAGAGAGCACCAGCAGGGGGAGGGGCAGAGGGAGAGGGAGAAGCAGGCTGAGCAGAGAGCAGTGTGGGGCTTGATCCCAGGACACTGGGTTAATGACCTGAGCCGAAGGCGGATGCTTAACCCCCTGAGCCACCCAGGCACTCTGTGTAATATGGTTTAACTGAACTTGTACTCTTCTCTTTATGGCATTGCCTCCGTTTAGTTTTGAATCTTCACTTTTTGGTGTTTTATAATGTTGCTTTACCTTCCTGCTTTCCTGCCTTCAGAGTCTGTTCTCAGGAACATAGAGTGACACTTTGCCACGTCACAGTATTCAGCCCTGCTCCTCTACCATGCCTCATGCCTAAGTGGAAATACCTTTCTTCACATGCGGTCTGATGTATATACAAATAAGTAAAGCAATGTGCTCACCTGCTGTTTTTATTTTATTTTATTTTTTAATATTGTCACTGAATTTAAAGCATTTTTTAATGTTGAGCCTCCTTCTACATCCATGCTCCCTTCAGGAATGTAAATGATCTCACTGAGCTCTGTGACTTTCAGAGCTCTTTGTAGAATTAGCGCCGCAGACTCACCAGAAATGAACTCAATACAAATCTGGATATGTGTGGGTTTGTTTTCCACTACAGGGATTCAGAGCAAGCCCTCGGCATCTCAGAAGACGGGCTGCAGCGGCTGCAGCTGCTCGCCTGGAAGAAGCCAAGCCTGTGGTGGAGGTTCACCACCAGAGTGAGCAAGAGATTTCCGTGAGGAAACGAAGAATCAAGAAAAACAGCCGAGTCCAGCCAGAATTCTATCACTCCGTCCAAGGTGCCTCAACCAGAAGGCCTGTGAGTAGAGAACTTTTATAAGAATGTTAAATCCATGGCGTAGTTCATTTCGTTTTAGAAAATTGTCAGATGAGATCGTCAGGTTGTTCTGTCCTTATCCTTGGCCAATGCCCTGAACCCATACACATCCCAGGAAGGAGTGTGATTCCATAGAAAGTGCCGGGCCAGAGTTGTCCAAGAGGCTAGAGCTGGTCGCTGCAGACGGGGTGATTTACAAACAGGTGAATTCTGAGCCCCATTAGAGGCAGGGTCGAGGATTAGAGCAGGGGCTGCAGAGTCCACAAGCCGAGGGGCCAGAATGGTGAGATCGGAGTTGGTCAAGAGGGTGAACAAGACAGAAGAGAAGCAGAGGAGGGAAGGGTAAGGCTGGGGTCTGGGCCAGTAGCTGAGCCCTGCTGGGATGTGGCTCTCGGACCGCCGAGGCCAGTGCTGTGGTCTATAGCCCGCCAGGGTGACAAGGGTGCTAGCCTTCTCGGCTGTGGCCTTTGTTCTGGACCAGGGCAGCAAGCAGCGTTGTCCTTTTCTGCCCAAGTGCTAGGTGTTGCTATGGGCTGCTTACCTGGGAAAGTTGGGCTCACCGGTCTCCTCTGCCTGACCACATTGTTCTACGTGCTCTGATATTTTTTCTTGGTTCGGTTCCTCCCCCATGGACTTCTTATGCAAGGTTGTGATGGTTAAGGATTTGGGGCTTAGAAAATGCCACTGTAAAACATTCTCAAAAGCATTTCGTAACTGCAATAATGTTACATTGATTTAGCATTAAAATGAGGTTTCCCTGTGGTTCATTGCTCTGTTGTGGGGAGCATTTCTCATGCTAACCTAGGGGAACCATCATTATTTGGATTGATAATAGGTTTTTGTAAATTATTATAACAGAACTGCCCTTCTGTGGAAGTAACTGTGTCCCAGGCACAGCTAGGAGGCCAAGAGAACGTCTAACTTGGTGCACTGGCCAGAGACAATGGCAAGAAGCTAAATTCCCTTACAGGAAAGGTCCTACATGTTTTTGACCAATTGTAAAATAAACTCATATTTCAAGATCAGAGTCTTCTTTTCACGATTTAAGGAAACAAGCTATGTAGAATTTGGTATCTATGTGGTATCTACTATGAGGTGGTAGGAAAAGTTATTCATTCAACAAACATAATAAGCTTTTTTATATAGGAAATAAGGGATACACAGATGCATATTCATAACTGATGATTCTTAAAAGCTCACTGTATAACAGGACCCCCTTAACAACCCTATGAGGTAAATGGTATTATTCCCATTTTTTGAATGATGAAACAGTGGCTCAGAGAGTATAAATAACAGTCCTAGGTTTACTTAGCTGTTAGAGGCACACTCTAGGGTTTGGATCTAGGCAGCTTGCTTCTAGCTTCTTGGCTCTCCATTCTGCTACCTTCCTGTAGTACATGGCCTCTCGGACAGCTGAGTCCATGGACCGACATGCAAAGAAGTACATGAGATGCATGTCTGTGTTCTGAAAATGCTATTATACAGTTCTGAACAAGGTGCCGGGGAAGCACTGTGGAGGAACAGCAGACGCCAAGGATGAGTCCTGAACGATGAGTTTATCAGGTGGAAAGTGGAGGTAGGGATCTCTGATGAGAGGATCCTGTACAAGAGCACAGAGATGTGGAAGGTCTGGCATACTCAGCAACAACTGGAGGTGGTGCTGGTAGATGAGGCCAGCTGGGTCAGGCAGGGCTAGATCACCAAGGGATTGTATGTTATGCTGAAGAGTTGGCTTTACCTTCTGGGGTGGGGATCCGCTGAGGGTAGGGTGAATAGGCATGTTGGTTTTCTCGCTCAGAAGTTAGCTAACTCTTTGCTGCTTCTAATCTCCCCACGGGGTTCAGGTTGGATATGTGGTTATCATCACACTTTAGAAACCATCAGCCACCATTACTCTCTTGTGAGCACTTTATGTGAGCACGTTGGGTAATAAGATGTATTCCTGTTTGACTTTGAAATTGGTATCCAGTTTGTCCTTGAATGCCTAGCTTCTCTCTCCTTTTTTTTTTTTTTTTTTTTTTTTAAAGATTTTATATCTGACAGGCAGAGATCACAAGTGGGCAGAGAGGCAGGCAGGGGGCAGGGGAAGCAGGTTCCCTGCTGAGCAGAAAGCCAGATGCGGAGCTTGATCTCAGGACCCTGAGCCCATGACCTGAGCTGAAAGCAGAGGCTTAATCCACTGAGCTACCCAGGTGCCCCAGCCTAACTTCTCTCTTTGTCTGCCTGGTGAATTACAACTGACTTCTTAAGAATGACTCATGATCAGCAACTTGTTCAGAAAAGTCTTGTCTGGTCTGTCCTATCATAGTGAGATACCTTTTTTGGTTTGATCTTCAGTGCTTTGTACAGATCTCCTATATAGCAGTTATCCAAGTGAAAAAAATCAGGCTCTGTAAGAAAATGGGCATGGGTTCAAGTTTGGCTCTGTGGGTCTGGCAAGAAACAGGTGGCATGCTAAGACAGTTTAACTGAGGAGAGTTTAATGAAAGGACTATTTACAGAGGTGTGGACAGGGCTAAGATGCTTCGCTAACCTTTAGGTGGAGCCTACCCACCTACCCACTCCTGGCCTGAACAGGCAGCAGACGACACTGGTCTTACTGGATCCTGGTGAGAACTACTGGGGCCATGAAAGAAACTTTCATAGGAATTGTGATTGAGGAGTGCGGCCACAGCCAGAACCTGCAGAGGCAGGAAGAAAGTGAGGGGAGTGCTCTCTTAGCTCCTGCTGGGCTTGGGCAGGGGCTTGGGAGGTGCACATTACAGAGATCAGCCTCCCAAGGACAGAGCAAGGGAGAGGTGGGCAGAGAGTAGGAGAGAGGATAGGAACCGTAGAAAATAAAAGAGAACATACCAGGTCATCTTTGCCAGATGGTGTAACTCTCTGAGACTCCAATTTCTTACTGAAGAGTGACAATAACAGTAGCTAGCTGTGGTGCTGGGAGGGTGAATTAAGCTGACATGGAAATGGACGGGACAGTCATCTGCTTAGAACCAACAATAAGTGGTAATTCCTTCTCTTCCTTTCCTTTCCTTCCTGTACCTTGACTTATTTGGGGGCTCTATCAGCTGGTAGCTCCTGGCCCATGACATCTGAATGTATTTTATTGAGTAAAAGAATGAATGATATTTACACATGACATATAGCTTCTGCATTATAGGGATTTAGAGAACAGAGAGTGTTACCCTTTCTCCCTGCACCTCCCTCCCTGAATCCCCATAGGGTGGATGGGGGGATAACTCCTTCACAGAAAAGATGGGTTTGGGCTGGTCTTTAAAATTCTAGCCAGAATGTGGCATCTGGGTGGCTTAGTCAGTTAAGCATCTTCTATCTGCTTAGGTCATGATATCAGGGTCCTGGGATAGAGCCCTGCGTTGGGCGCTGTGCTCCCTGCTCAGCGGGGTGTCTGCTTCTCCCTCTGCCTTTCCCCCTGCTCATGCTCTGTCTCTCTTTGTCTCAAGTGGATAATTTTTAAAATCTTAAAAAAATAAAATAAAAGGCTGGCAGGAATGAAATAGGCAGCAGAAGTTAGGTATGACAAGTGGAATAAACAGAAGTACTGAGAATCACTTGACTGGATGTGGGGATTTCCATGAGAGAGAAGTACAGGAGCTGGAAAAAGAGATTGGGGCCAAAATACATTCTGGGCAACCCCTGTGTTTGAACTTCATTGTCTGTGCATCGTGGAGTTCTAGAAGAGCATGATCAAAGCACAATTTTAGGAAGCTTAAACGTGAGCAGGACGAGTCAGGGAGGAGCAGGACAGCGGTCGGGTAATAACTAGGGCAGGAATGTGGGTGGGAGGTAATTAGGGCTGGAACTTGACCCTAAGACGTGCTGTCGTCTCGTGATCACTGCTTCTGAGGAATCGAAGATGACCTTTGCTCTGACTTCTTGAGAAGGAATTAGAAGGGAGAGAGTAGAGGCAGGAACTGGCAGGGGAGGCTACTCTGTTGCTTAGGGCAAAAAATCTGGAGAGTGTTCTTTGGGGCAGGTAAAGCTCACCTCCTCCATCTGTCTGCATCTGTTAGGGTTGTTGGGAGACTGGAAATTGTCAGAGTCGGTGAGGAAGCTATTGGTACCTTATCTCACATGATTCCCTTTCAGCCTCCTGGAATCTTATGGCCTCTGCTGACACATTCCTGTGTTTATGCCATATGTGGACTTGAGTCCAGGCCTTGTGCCTTCCTCTTCTGTAATTGGTTAGGTGCCGTCGGTAGTGCCTGACCAAGTCCAGAAGACACATACCTGAAGCCTGTGCCTTTCCTGACATATACCTTTGGAGAAAATCAGTGTTACCACGGGTTGCCATGAGGTCAACTCTGATGGTGTCTTGGAGATGCAATAAAACTAAATCAGCTATGGTGATTCAGGATTATTCGAATGACTTTATACGAAGCGCTCCAGACATTTTTTTTTTTTGAAGATTTTATTCATTTATTTGCGAGAGAAAGAGAGAGAGAGGAGAGGGACAAGCAGACTCGGCACTGAGCACAGAGTTGGACTCGGGGCTTGATCCCATGACCCTGAGATCATGACCACAGCTGAAGTCAGCAGTCAGAGGCTTAACCGACTGAGCGACCCAGGCACCCGTCCAGACATTTCAAATCTCAATCTGAATAATAAACAGGCCTGAGACTGAGAAAGAATGAACTAGGATGTAGCCATGAAGGACAGGGGTCAGAAGCTGTGAAAGCAGTGAACTTTCCGTAGGACTGGCCTGTTGATGAAGCAGGCCACGGGCCACATGGAAGGCATTATACCTCAGGATCTTGGGCTGCTCTAACCTGTGTACTTTTTCTCAATCCATAATTTATACTCAAATGTGCCTAGATGCATTCATAATAGAGATCACTAATATAAACTTAATTAATAATATATGTGCATTTTATTTCACTCCTTTGGAATGTTTCTGAAGGTGAGTTAGCTAAAAAAATTAATCCTGATTTTTCTCTTAATAAATTTGCCTTGGGACTTTTGTTATGACACGTCACTGGAACACTTAAGGAATTTTCCACCACCTTGGAGCAGAAAAGATACTTAGTTCCCGATCTCCATTTGTTCTTTAGTATTTTGACAGTACAAAGCCTTTTTTGGGTGAGTACCAGAATCCTAGAGTTTTTAAACCTTCTCATCATCACAATACACATAATAAACAAGATCTCTCACGTTTACTGCCTGCTTACCATGTGGGCAACACGTGGGCATTGTTCTCCGGTGTTTCCCTGTTTTTTTCTCATTTCATCTCCCCAGTGCTTCTCTGGGGTAGGTGCTTACTTTCTGGAAGGGGAAGCTTGTCATGTAGCTGGTAGATAACAGCACTAAGATTTAAATCCAAGCACCTTGACTGGAGCAGTTTGAGAATGGAGAAGTTCACATGATCATATTTTTAGTGCTAGATGTTTATTTTAATGAACCCTTCTAATGCATTTTAATCATGTTGAATCTCAAGTTTTCCTGCCTGCATAGATGGTAGAAATGGTATTGAAAACCATAGATAAGGGGTGCCTGGGTGGCTCAGTGGGTTAAAGCCTCTGCCTTCAGTTCAGGTCATGATCCCAGGTCCTGGGATAGAGACCCACATCTGGCTTTCTGCTCAGCGGGGAGCCTGCTTCTTCCTCTCTGTCTCTCTGCCTACTTGTGATCTGTCTGTCAAATAAATAAATAAAATCTTAAAAAGAAAAAAAGAAAACCTTAGATAAACTTCAAACCTCATTTTTGCCACGCATTTTACTGACCCTCTCTTCGTGGTAGGGAGTGGTAAGAGCCTTTCTATCTCTTGCCCTCCCACATGAACCTGTTAACCAACCTGTTAATCTGTATACCAACACTAAGCCCCAGCAGGTATTTATGTTTGTGTTGGGAGTGGGATGAGGGGAAATTAAAATTTTAGAGCACTTGCAAATAATCAGGCATGCTGAGTCCATTCCTGTTACATTTCACTGATCCCGGTTTTTTATACCCTACCTTCCCTTGTGACTTAGAATTCCCGAGACTTTCTCATGGACGTGCAAGAATATCTGATTAAAAATTGCTGGTGCTCCCAGGTCACAGCCCAAGCTGTAGCTTGCTCCCCCTGCAGGCAAAACTTTGGCCCCTGAAGCCACCACCCCTATTAATTGGATTACTGAGCCTGATAATTTTGACTCAGGAGTTGGCCCCTGGTTTAGCACAGATAATTGCTTTCTGAAATGGCGAACGCTGAGGAAGAAGCAGATCTGGGTTGAGGATGGAAATCAAATTTCCAATTTGGATATGTTATGTTAGAATTATCTGTTAGAGGGGTGCCTGAGTGGCTTGTCTGTGAAGCATCTGACTCTTGGTTTTGTCTTAGGTGGGTGAAGTCATGGGTCATGATCTCCTGGGTCATGAGAGTAAACCCTGCATCAGGCTCCTACTCCGGGTATGGGAGGTGGAGTCTGCATGAAGATTCTTACGCCTGTCCCTTTCCCCACTCATCTGTGCAGGCAGACACGCATATGCGCTCTCTTTCTCTCTCACACACATAAATAAATAAATCTTTTTTTTTTTTTTTTTTTTTAAAGAAAGAACTATCTGTTAGATATCCTAATGTCTCAGTTTCTTGGAGAACATGAGCCTGGATTGGTGGTCATTAGTACAGAAATGTTACCAAGTTCATGAGACTGAAAGGAATGATTCAGGAAGCGAATGTTAATAGAGAGGAGACTTGAGGACCGAGCCTTGGGGTCCTCCAATACTGGGAGGTTGGAAAGAAAAAATAAAGCTCCCTTATAATTCCAACTCTTCCCTTAGAAATACAGATGGAGAGAACAGATTTGGTGGTTGCCAGGGGTAGGGATATGAGAATAAAAAGTGCACGCATCTGAATGCATGTGGTGTTGTCAGTGACAGAGAAAAATAAACCCTACATAAACACACACACACACACACACACACACACACACACACGAAATACAGATGCCTTGAGAGATGGGTTTAGGGCCCTTAAATTTCATTTAAGGGTATTCATCTTAGACCAAGAAAAGGCAAACTCAGGTAGAAACTACAGAAAGTAGCAGAAAAGGATTTCCCAAACCCACTCCTTACTCTTTCCTGCTCCTTCTCCTACTACACCGATTCCTTGACCTCACCCTTCTTTGCCTTATGCTGCTCAATTTTGGTTTCCAGTCTTGGGGAATATATCTGCTTTTCTTTTTAAAATTTTTTTTAAATTTTTAAATTAACATATCATGTATTATTAGCCCCAGGGGTACAGGTCTGTGAATCGCCAGGTTTACACACTTCACAGCACTCACCATAGCACACACCCTCCCCAATGTCCATAATTATCTGCTTTTCGGATTGCAACTTGGCTCATTGTAAGGCTGCAGGATATTTTGGAACATTGCATAGTTTTCATTTTTTTTTTTTTTTAAATTAGTATTAGCAGGATTTCAGGTCATCTTTGTAGTTGGGAACTTGCTGCAGTGTGGAAAAGATAACTATACAGCCTTGATCTCATTGAAAATATACTAGGATGTGTCTCTGTTCCTTTCCTGCTTAGATTATTAAATGGTGTTCCCTTTCCTTTTGAAATATGTAGGACCAGGCAGCTTTATTTGCATAACCTTAGGACACTTCCCTTTCTGTTGAAGGCTTGACTGTACAGCCTTACTCTGGCTTAATTAATCAGCAAATACAAAGCTTCTAAAGGAAATGTTTGTTTTCTTTTTCTCTTTGGAATTCTAGAGAGTGAACTGAATTAATAAAGTCAGATTTCTTTTACTAACTGCCTCAGAAGGATTTATTGAATTATACCCCTGCAACTTACCGAGTCTGCTATGCATTGCTATGCCTCCCTCACATAATCTTACAAAAGATTTCGCTTACTATAAATTTGCGAACAGTAGGAATAAGAATATTGGTGCACAGCACTCAAAGTAGGTGGACTCCGTTAAATGAGTAGTGCTAATACAGGCAGAATTTAATTTTGCAAACAGTTCATGGAAACAAGATTAATTTGGTGAAAGGATTCTTGCCCTTTGCTTGGAGAAAAAGAAGCCCATCTTTCTAACTTCCTGCGTCAGCATTTCGACTACAGCAAGACCTGTTGCCATTCCTTTTAAGTCTTTCTTGTACTCCAGGTTACCTATTGTCTTAAAAACTTTCAATTCTTTCAGCTCCAAGCAAAGGAAGCTTGAAGAAAACTCAAGCCTTAGAGAGACTCTGTTAGATAGCCATTTATCCCTCCAAAGTTTTCAGAACAACCTTGGATCAAAGGACTGAAAAGAAAGCCCTTTCAACAGTGGTCTTTAAATGGTGAGGGGAATGTGGGTGGGTATAAATTCCTTTATTTTAAAGTAGGACACACTGGTAGCTTCCTTTGGAAATCTGTTTGGCATTTAACAGCCGTCTTTGTCTGAGGTGACTCCTTGATCTTTGTCCTCAATACCATGGGTTACAATAGAAGACCCTTCTCTGTTGTATCCTCTGTGCTGCTGTGTTCCTTTCAGTCCTTGAGAAATGAAAATGATCAAGTTTGAGGGGATCTTAGAGCTTATCTGATCCAGAGGTCCTCCTAAAGCAAGATTCTCCTTTGCTCCAGGCCTTTGAGTGATAAGATCACCCATTGTTAGGTAGCTCCAAAGTAGCAAGTTAATTGTACTTGGAATAAAAAAGTTGTTTTCACTTATTTGTGGAGCATAAACAATAGCATGGAGGTCATGGGGAGTTAGAGAGGAGAAGGCAGTTGGGGGAAATTGGAAGGGGAGGTGAACCATGAGAGACTATGGACTCTGAAAAACAATCTGAGGGTTTTGAAGGGGTGGGGAGGTGGGAGGTTGGGGGACCAGGTGGTGGGTATTATAGAGGGCACGGATTGCATGGAGCACTGGGTATGGTGCAAAAATAATGAATACTGTTATGCTGAAAATAAATGAAAGAAAAAAAAAGTTGTTTTCTGGGCTCATGGTTCCATCTCTCTGGACCTTTTCTCCTAGATCTATTTCTCAACCTTTCTACATATCACCTTCGTTGCACTCCCCAAACCACCTCCTGGTGAGTGTAAGGATCTGATTTCTTTCAGTAGTTCCTCCCTTATCCCAGTGTCCCCTGATTGTCAGGTGATGAGTATGGTTCACGAAAATCAAACTCTGGAAATTGAACATATCCAAAGGGAGCTTAGTTTGTGTCTCTGGAGAGGAGAGTTCAGTTCTGGAAATGACAGTAGTATTTCAGGAACAGTATTGCTTTGCGGTGGCATTTTGTAGTTAAATAATACTTCCTATTTTTTAAAAGCATGTTTGTATTCATTATCTCATTAAATCTGCACAACCAACTTGTGCACTGGGTAGGGCATACATTGTTACCCCAATCTGACAAAGCTGAGTCTCACGGGGAGCAAGAGACTGACCCCAGGTCATCGGTCTAGATTGAGACAGACATCCCTTATCCCTGTAATCTCTTGGATGAGCTCAAACTCAGATAACATTTGGGGAATTCAGTGAGAAATTTCAGGGACAAGAATATAGATTCCAGGAGACCGTAGGAATTATTCATCTTCCCAACCTGATTCATTCCCAGGGAGTATTAGTTGTATACCTTCGTGAGCCTCCTCAGTGTGCATTGTCTATACTGGCTGCCCTAGAGTACCAGTGTATTGGCGAGTCTGCTTTGGTCTAAGACCACCTGGCTTATGCCACAGCCTGCACACACCCTGCTCACTGATCAAATGGTCAAATAAGTAATTGACTCTGATGCTGGGAAACATCACTGACTTACTAGCATCGATTCCCACTGTGTGCAGCTCAGCATCACTATGATAAAGGAAGATTAGATACCTGATTTAATCTGGTGTTAAAATTAGGTTGAAATATTATTGTGCATTGTTACTGAGAATGTAGAATGGTGCAGCTTCTGAGGAAAATAGTATGGCAGTTCTTCAAAAAATTTAAAATAGAATTACCATAGGATCCGGCAATCCTACTTTTGAATATATAGCCAAAAGAATTAAAGCAGGGTCTCAAAGAGATATGTGTACTCCCGTGTTCATGGTAGCATTATTTATACTAGTCAAAAGGTAGAAGCAACCCAAGTGTTCACTGACAGATGAAAAAATAAACAAAATTTGGTATATACATACAGTTGACCCTTGAACAACATGGGCTTGAACTGCAGAGGTCCACTTATATGTGGATTTTTTTTCTATAAATATAGTGGAACATTTTTTTGGAGATTTGCAATGATTTGAAAAAATTTGTGGACAAACTTGTAGCTTAGAAATACTGAAAAAAATTAAGAAAAATTAGGTATTGTTGTAAGAATACAACATATAATAGATATAACATACAAAATATATGCTAATCAATTGTTTCTTATTAGTAAGACTTCCAGTCAACAGTAGGCTATTAGCAGTTGAGTTTTTGGGGAGTCAGGGTTATGCATGGATGCCGACTGCATGGGAGGACAGTGCTCCTAACTGCTGTGTTGTTCAAGGGTGAACCATACAATGGAATATCACTCAGCCTTCAAAAGGAAGGAAATTCTGACACATGTTACAATATAGATGAAGCTTTTGGGCATCATACTAAGTGAAAAAAGCCAGTCACAAAAAAAGAATCCATCCCGGACGCCTGGGTGGCTCAGTGGGTTAAGCCACTGCCTTCAGCTCAGGCCATGGTCTCAGGGTCCTGGGATCGAGTCCCGCTTCTGGCTCTCTGCTCGGCGGGGAGCTTGCTTCCTCCTCTCTCACTGCCTGCCTCTCCGCCTACTTGTGATCTCTCTCTCTCTGTCAAATAAATAAATAAAATCTTAAAAAAAAATAAAAAAAAATAAAGAATCCATCCCGCATGATTATACTTCTACAAAATACCTAGAGTAGCACAATCATAGTGACAGAAAGTAGAATGGTGGTTGCTAGGGGCTGATGGGAAGAGAGAATGGGGAGTTGTTAAATCAGAAGAGAGATTTAGTTTTGCAAGATGAAAAGCGTTTTGGAGGTAGATGATGGTGATGTTCATACAACAGTGTGGAAGTACTTACAACTACTAAACTGTCCGCTAAGAAAGGGTTAAGATAATACATTTTGTGTATTCCGTATTTTACCACAATTAAAAAGAAATTGAGTTGAAACAACAACTGTAGGCAAAGAGACAGAAGAACAACAATAAAGGTGAATGGAATAAGGGCTTCAATGATAAAAACATCAGAGGAGATATACATTGAGCTTATCTTATTTTATTTATTTTTTAAAGATTTATTTATTTATTTGAGAGAGAGGAGGGGGAAGGGGCAAAAGGAGAAGGAGAGTAAGAGAGACTCTCCAGCAGACTCCCCCTCAGATCATGGAGCCCGATGCAGGACTCTATCTCAGGACCCTGAGATTACGACTTGAGCGGAAACCAAGAGTTGGACGCTTAACCTACTGAGCGACCCAGGTGCCCCTATTTAGCTTATTTTAAATGAAACTATTATGAAGTATGAGAGGCACAAGGTAAATAAGAGGTACTTACAAGTAGCAAATGCCAAGAAAAGGACTTAATTGTTAACGGGAGGACATGTCCTTGTGTGCATAGTGTGGGCATGACTCCCCCTGCTTGTGTTCCCTCTCTCATTGTTTCACTCTCTGTTAAATAAATAAATAAAATCTTAAAAAAGGGGATATCAGTTGTAACTCATAAAGAATGTTTTCTTTCTTTCTTTCTTTTTTTTTTTTTTAAGATTTTATTTATTTATTTGACACACAGAGAGAGATCACAATAGGCAGAGAGGCAGGCAGAGAGAGAGGGGAAAGCAGGCTCCACACTGAGCAGAGAGCCTGATACGGGATTTGATCCCAGGATCCCAAGACCATGACCTGGGCCGAAGGCAGAGGCTTAACCCACTGAGCCACCTAGGTGCCCCATGAATATTTTCACTGAAAGAAATATTTCCTTGTTCTGTCCACTAAACAGGTCTAGGAATAATGACCAATCCAATAGTAATGCCCATATTACAGTATCCTTATATCATTTCTTATGGAAATAAACTAATGCTGTGTCATTGGTAGGGTTTTCAAGCAGAGCCTGAGGAAGGGACATTCTTGTGAAAGTGATTTTTTGAAGGAGAGCTCTCAGGAAGAGAATAAGGGAAGCAGGACAAGGCAGGGGGCAAAAGCTAATAAACAAGGACAAAGCTTGGCCAGAGACTAGTTTCAGCCTGGAGCATGAATTGTACTCTAGAGTTAGTCTCAACTTGAGGCGACCCTTTAGTCCCTCAGTTCAGTTCATCACTGGCCATGGGCTACTGAGATGGGGGTGCGAGAAAGCTGGATTTAGCCCAGGGGAGTTTTTTTGAAGAAGGGACAGATGTGAGCCATTAACAGTCAACACTAGCAGCTGCTGAGAGTGCACTGGCTGGGGGTAGGGGGGTGGGGGGTGCGTGGGGCATCCAGTTGGGACATCTGCAGCAGCCATCATATACTTCTAGGAAAAATGGCTTATCCAGATTTGAAACAAGAAATATAGAATGAACCTGGCATATCCTGTCAAACCAGAAAGCAAGGACGCATCAAAGATTACTGAGGTTTTGTCAGAAAGACGAGGAGTAAACTTGGAGAGGTTCCTATTGCCTGATCAGTAAGAATAATGATCACAGTGGATCAACATACATCAATATATTAAAAATCCATGAATTTATGATATTTTAAAAAACCAACGAACCACCGGATTAGAGTGCCCATTGGAGAAAGCTAAATGAGCCAAGTCACTTTTCTGAAAAAATAGCAAAGGGAAGGGAATCAAGCATTATCCTGTCTTTGCTATAAAAATTATTCTTTATGGTAATCGAATAGCTGTTGAGGGAAGAAAGCATGATGAGATTGGAATGTCACCATTTGGCAGACTGTAGCGAAGGAATGAACCACGTCAGTGGTCATCAGTGACTTCTTACGCCACAAGAGAGGCAGCCACACATTATGTGCTTTATATATAACACTTGAGAAATATTCTTGCAAAACACATTGAACCTACATCAGATCAAACCACTAGTTCTAATTACAGATTTATACAAAACACAGAGGACAGAGGAATATGTTGAAAGATTTTCTAAAGATACAGTTAGTAAAATCCAGACTAGGGGAAACCTTCAGACAAACAGTCCAGTTTCTTCAACAAACACATTATAAGAAACAAAAAAACGGGGGGGGGGTAATTTATGGATTATAAAAGAGATTGAGGAGACCTATTGATTAAGTGTAATGTATAGTCCTTGTTTGGATGAACAGATTGAATGCAAAAAAGAACAATTTTTGAGAAAATGTGGGACTAACCAGATATTTGATGATATTAGGAAATTGATAGTAATGCTTGAGATTGGTAATGGTGTTGTGATTTTGTTAAAAGCCGCCCATATCTTTTAGAGAGATGTACTAAATTATTTAGTAATGAAATATTAAGATCTCTGGGATCCACTGGGAATTCAAAGAGGTGGAGGAGCAAATGTGGGAAGGAATATAGTCTCTACGACACTGACCAAGACTTTTTAATTGATGAAGGTGAGCAATGTGTAAATGGTAGTTCCTTAAACTTTGTTATGTATAAGCCTGAGATGTCCCATAATGAAAGGTTTTAGACATTTTAAAAAGTAAAACACATATTTGTGGTGAAATTTATATCATCAGTACTTTGCTTCATTAAGTCCCTCTTTTGGCTTTTGTTTTTCATGGAGTGAGCCTAAATCTTTGTTAATAATACTTCCAGATTTCAGATATTTACTGATAGAAGGGTTTTAGAAAGATACAAGGGGGCAATATTCCCATGGCTGTCTTTTGATGCTTTTGATTTCTTTAACAAAGGACTGTTGCTTATTTGTCAGCTTTTTACCGAGAACATTTTATAATAACATGTTAGTGGATGGCGTAAAAAGTGTGCTGTTATTTAAAATTTAACAAATGATGTAAAACAGGTGAAGAATTATATAGGCATATTCTTTCATTTTAATATCTAAAAACTGATTTTCACTGAGATTGTTATTTTTGTTCTTTGTAGATTTATTGATATGAAAATGGAACCATTATTAAAACAAAACGGACCCAAAAGGCAGCACATCGCCACATTGCTTGACTTTGTCTTGGTGAAACTCAAGGATTCCTAGTCTTAAACTTTTTTCATTGTAAATAGAATTCTTCCACTGCAGCGTTACTTTATTCCAGCAGATTATACTTGTATCTTCTTACAGAGCTCATGAAATTTTCATGATGGTGGAAATGCAAGCTATTGAACTACCTAATCAATTTTAGTTAATCTTTAATATTGACATCACATTCCATTATGTGACTCTCTATTCAGGAGATGATTTTCCTGAGGTAGATTCTTTGCTTTCATTTTGCTGCTCAGACGTCCATTTTTCTTTGCTTAGAAAGGCGAGCTGATGATTTACACATTTCTAGCTCTATTTAAAGCTTACTTAAGAAAGCTTGAAACTATTGGTGTACTTTAAAATTATCTGTGAATTTTACTTTTATATTAGCTCTATTAGAAACAGGCAATGGAGAGGGGCACCTCAGTGGTTCAGTTGTTTGAGAATCTGTCTCTTGGTTTTGGCTTGGGTCATGATCTTGGAGTTTTGAGATCAAATCCCATGTTGGACTCCATGTTCAGTGGGGAGTCTCCTTGAGATTCTCTTCCTCTCCCTCTGCCTCTCCTCCCCACTTTCCTCTCTCTCTCTCTCAGTAAATAAATAAATAAATCTTAAAAAAAAAAAGAGAAATAGACATGGATAATTGAAAATAAATTTATTTTGCTGCTTTGCCAAATGCAAGAACAAAACCCCCACCAAAACTCTGTTCACTTTTGCAAAAACTGGATAGCGAGACATGGGTCTTTAAGAAGCCATGGGGTCCTTACAGGACATGTGCTTTTGTGCTATTAATTTTTACAACTTGCAGCTGTAGAAAAATTATTTTTAAATAGCCAGCATAAGTGTTGAAAATGAGCTCCTTTTTCTTAGCTATCAAGATAACCACATCCCTTGAACTGTGATTATAATCAGTTGTGACATATCAATTTCAGCCTTTTCTCCTCCTCATGCATTCCAAGAAGGTTAAACATTATTTAGTATGATTCTTTGTCCCAAGAGTTCAGAAGGGCAAAAATTATACATTCAGGCTGCACATATACTTTAAAGTACAGAGCCATGTGTTCATTCAGCTCTTTGGAGTTCGAAGAAGAGAGGCTAAGAAGTCACACTAGCCAGGATTCTTGGCACCTTGTTCTATCTGTTTGGTCCTTTTTTTTTTTTTTTTTTTTTTGGTGTCTGTGAATCAGACAATTAGACTCCCGTTTAATGAAGTGTGAACTACAGTCAGACTTGATTTCTTCCACTGATGACAAATTAGACAAATTTGTGATTTTCACCAATAATGGAAACCACTTGGATTCAATCTAATTGTTGATTTGTTTTTGAGTTGTGATACTATTTTCAGGAGTAAATTACTGAGTATGGTAGGAGACTTTTAGAATTCTGGGGCTCATGGCCTGCTCCTAAAAATTTAGATAGTTCCTTTTGGGACGCCTGGGTAGCTCAGTTGGTTAAGCATCTGCTTGTGGCTCAGATCATGATCCTGGGGATCTGGGGTCGAGTCCTACTTTGGGTTCCATGCTTAGTGGGGAGCCTGCTTCTCCTTCTGCCTGCCGCTCCCCCTCCTTGTGCTCTCTCTCTCTGACAAAGAAATAATTCTTAAAAAAAAAAAACAAAACACAAAAAAAAAGACGGTTTGTTTTGTAATATACAAATGAACCTGTGGTTTGAAGGTGGGAGCTGGGGTGGGAAGATGAGTAAATTGGGTATTAGGCATTGTCTGATACTTTTGACGGTTACTTAGTGTTTGCTTCATATTCTCAGTTATTTTCACTGTTCTTTTTATTTCCCTAGGTATCTATAACTTTGAGTAAGAGAGTGTTTTATATTATAAGGCAGTGTAGGAGTATTTCATTAGTTGGTGTTTTAAAACATCTCTAATTGTGGAGCCAGATAAGTTGAAAAACAGACTAGCACTGCTTTCTTAGAAACGTACTAAAATTATTTTTCCAAAGTCATTTCTTCATAGTAGTTCTGTCTCACGTTCTGACTTTAATAATGAGAGGAATTATGTCTCCCCGAGAAGAAAGAGACTGGGCTTTGTGTTCTAACCCTTAGCCCTAGGGCATTGAGGAATTGCAATAAATTTTTAATAATGAATCTCTGGTCTACTTTTTTCTGCCCAAGTAGCTGTTGTTTAGCCATCATAGACTAGGAGACAGTTGTAAGGTGAGAAGTCAGACTGAGAAGGAATACAGGAAAGGGAATTCATAGGCTCAGTTATTGTAGCAAATTGCCAAGTTAGACTATATTTTATAAATTCAAAACAACTTTTCTTGTTACTCTTTTAAGAGTTATTTATCATGGGGACAGAAAATTAATTTTTTATATCACATGCTATAAGAACACCTGGTTTATTAATGGGTTGGGCCCAGTTTAGTTTTGCTTGAGTTAAGACTTAACCTTGGGACGCCTGGGTGTCTCAGTTGTTAAGCGTCTACCTTCGGCTCAGGTCATGATCCCAGATCCTGGGATCAAGCCCCGCATCGGGCTCCCTGCTCTGCTGGGAAGCCTGCTTCTCCCTCTCCTACTCCCCCTGCTTGTTTTCCCTCTCTTGCTATCAAATAAATAGATAAATTCTTAAAAAAAAAAAAACAACTCAGCCTCTCCGCAAATATAATAAACAGTATGATGGAGTGGCTAAGAGTGTCTTTTGGAGCCACACTGCCTAGGGAGAGTAAATTCTGGCTTTAGTGCATATTTCCTCATATTGCCTTTGGGTCCTATAAGTCGTTTAGCTCCACTGGGGCTCAGATTCCTCAACTGGTGAATGGGGGTCATAACCATATTATGTCGTTATGCAGATTCATCTTTTTAAGGTGCTCAGAACAGCACTTGGCATACAGTGAATGCTTTATCTGTCCACTATTATTACTTATACACAACCTAGGTATGGGACAGGGTTCTAGAGATATTGGTGATATGGAGGTGAATAATATAAGGTCTCTGACTTTAAAGTCTTGTGGAAGGGGACAAACAGATGATTCCAACGTAGTGTTATAAAGGGTGTTCTAAGAGAATATTAGAGAGTCGCTTATCTCAAAATAGGAAGTTCAGAGAAGGCTTGCTGGAGGAAGTGCTTGCTGAGCTGAGTATTGAAGGACTGTTGAAGAAATAGGGAAAGGCCTTTCAAGCAGGGGAGCAAAATGTCTTGAAGGGGCAGTGTGAGAGAGCTTTGTTCCTTCTGGGGAAGTAGAAATAGTTGCCGATGAAGCTGGTGGAGAGTTCAAGGCTGGGAATGGGTAAGGTCACAAAGGGCTTTGTTTGCCGTGCTAAAAAATGTGGTCCTTTATCTTTTGGTATTTGGGACCCCTGAGGATAGTGAGTAATAGAGGGCTGGGAAGATGATTACAGTTTGGAAAGATTAGTCTAGTCCTAGTGTACGAGTTGAATTAGAAAAGTACAGGGTTAGAGTCAAAAACACTAATGCTTTGGTCCAAGTAAGAAATGATTAGGACTTAAATTAAGATAGTTAATAATGTGGATGCAAAGAGAAATTTATTTGAGAGCCATAAAAGATTATAATAAATATAACTTGGTAACAAATACTATGTGGGATGAAGAAAAAGGAAAAAAACCCCTCCACAATTATAGATGTATATAGTTGGTTTCTAGCTTTAGAAAATAGGTAGATTCTGGAGTATTACTAAAATGGGAGTAAAGCAAGATGAGAGGAATATGATGTGATGTGGGGGAGTGGGAAGATATGTTGGATTTTGTATGTGTGTTTGAGGGCTAAATGGTGGAATAGAAAGCTATCAGGATGAAACAAACAGAAGATACAACCAGAGAGGAAAACCAGGGGAGAATGGTGTCCCAGAAGCCAAGAGAAGACTGAATTTCAAGAAAGGAGTGGAAAGGATATAAAATAGTACAAGAAGACAAGAGGGATGAAGGCTGAATCTGTGCTCTGAATTTTAAGTAGCAATGAAGAGGACCTAAGTGTTCTAGTGGGAGGACATTTTAGATGTATGATGTTGGGCAGGAACCAGATTTCGGTATACTCAAGAGTACCTGGGTCGCAAGTAGGTAGCTTTCAATTCCTGATTCTCTTTGCCAAATCACACCAAAACAACAAGGAGAACAAGAAATGGAAAGGCAAAGTCAATCTTTGATGAAAGTGAGAGACATTTGTAACTTTGAACCATAGTACATGAAGATGAAAGCAAATGGAGAAAGGTAAATGACTTAGCTAAGAATAGAAAATATGTACAGAGAATCTAGCCTTCGCCCCCTTCCCAGCACCCTAGAGTCTTCATGGACAGGAATAGGAATCACCTTGTTTTGTTGCAGGTGAAAATGAGGTGAGGATTGCAAGTAGGAATTGTTTGAAAAGCTCCATGAGGAGCATTTTGACTAGGCACCTTCGTAACTATTCAGACATCTTCTTCCTCACTGCTACAGATGAAAAGTATAATTTCTGGGGCACCTGGCTGGGTAGAGCATGCAACTCTTATCTCAGGGTTGTGAATTTGAACCCCACGTTGGGTGGAGAGATTGCTTAAAAATAAAATCTTTAAAAAACTTATACTTTCGGGGCGCCTGGGTGGCTCAGTGGGTTAAGCCGCTGCCTTCGGCTCGGGTCATGATCTCAGGGTCCTGGGATCGAGTCCCGCATCGGGCTCTCTGCTCAGCAGGGAGCCTGCTTCCCTCTCTCTCTCTCTGCCTGCCTCTCCGACTATTTGTGATTTCTCTCTGTCAAATAAATAAATAAAATCTAAAAAAAAAAAAAACACACACAAAAACTTGTACTTTCTGAAGAAATTAAATCAAAGAGACTGTGGACTTAGGAATAACAGCCATTGAAGAAGGCAGAGATGAGGTGTGGGGGTGAGTACATCTGATAAGGCATCTATACCTCAGCACCCTCATCCCACTACCACACCCCCAGCTCCAGAATGCCAGCATCCAGGCTTATGCTTCCCAGATAGTTGAACAGAAGACTCTTCTCTGAGGCAATTGAACCACCCTGAGGAAGACAGATTTTAGCGGGGATCATATGAAAAAGTCAACTGCTACCTTATTGCTTGGTCCCACCAGTTGACACACTTCATCCGTCATGCTTTGGCAAAGCCCACTAATTGGACAAACCTAAGTCGTATTCCCAATTTTTGTAGTGAGTTTTTTAGTATCTCAGTCATGAATGTGAATGGATGCTGGCTAAACATCACCAGATACTGAAGAAAGCTTCCAACATGAAGGAGAGAAAACAAAAATCCCAGAGTAAAGGGGTATTAAGAGGAACTCAGAGGAAATAGTGACAGTATGGAGAGATGAAAATTCCCAACATCCTCAAAAGGGTAAGAGAAGATGAAATATGTATTTTTTTAAAAAAGATTTTACTTTTATTTATTTGACAGACAGAGATCACAAGTAGGCTTAGAGACAGGCAGAGAGAGAGGAGGAAGCAGGCTCCCCATTGAGCAGAGAGCCCGATTTGGGGCTTGATCCCAGGACTCTGGGATCATGACCTGAGCTGAAAGCAGAGGCTTTAACCCACTGAGCCACTCAGATGCACCGAAATATGTATTTAAATATAATTAAAAAATTAAAAAACAGGACCATCTATAAATATAAGTTGAGCATATATTAAGGATTTTATTCAATTCATTAATTACTGGGTAGCCTGTCAGATGATAAGATCAATTCAAAGGAGAGTCTGAAGGAGATACATAGTCAGGAATGCCAAAGCGAATTTGCTAATAGAGGCAATACTTGTTAATATCTTATGGATGAATAATATATAATATTGGGGTTGTCATTTTTGCTGGGTGGAAATCAATTGGATCAATGGACAAAATTCATTTGCATTGCTAAGGACAAGAATCGTTTGCTTTATTACAAGTTACCTTTACTCTTACAGGTTTATAAATAGCCTGGTCTAGTGGTTCTCAAAGTTTGGTTCCTGATCTGCCAGCATCAGAATCACCTGGGAGCTTGTTCTTTGTTCTGATTAACTGAATCAGAAATTCTGGAAACCAAGTCCAGCAGTCTGTATTTTAGCAAGCCCTCTGAGTGCTACTGATAGATGCATTATAAAGCAGGACAACTACTGATTTAGTCATCTTCTTTTGTTTTTATTTTTATTTTTTTTTAATTAAGTAGGATCCATGCCTAACATGGGGTTTGAATTCACGACTGAAAGATCAAAGAGTTGCATTCTTTATGAACTGAGCCAGTCAGGAGCCCCCTGCTCCCCCTGGTTTGGTTTGGTTTTCTTTTTTAAAAAAATTTTTGATTTAGTCAATAGAAACTCCATCGAAAGTGCCTACCTCTACAGAATTAGATAATCCCCAGAGGGTTTCAATGGGGTTCTTTAACACTCCTTTGAAAGAACGCCTAATATTCTCTTTTGCCTATTTCCATGTCTTGGGCAGTTTTTTTCTGACACATCCGTGAGACAAAAGCAATGAGAAATTAAAAAATAAGGAGCAAAACATAAAAAAAGAATTCTTAGAAATTAAAAACGACAGCATACCCACTCGCCCCTCCACCCCGAAATTTATAGTTGATGAAATCTTTTAGAAAGTAGAAGACAGACAATTGGAGAGAAAAGATAAGAACATTGTAGAATGGATCCAAGTGGTCCCATATTTCAAAAAAGAAATTGTCAGAGATAAAACAAAAACAAAAGGTCTCAAAACTGAAGGAAGTCTTTAGATTAAAAAGACCTACTGATTGGGGGTGCCTGGCTGGCTCCATTGGAAGACCATGCAAGTCTTGATCTCAGGGCCATGAGTCTGAGCTCCACGTTGGGCATAGAAATCACTTAAATAAATAAATAAATAAATAAATAAATAAATAAATAAATAATTTTTGTAAAAAAAAAAAAAGAGAAGACCTAAAAAATGAGTGCCTAACACAATGAATGAATAAAAGATATATGCTAAGACACATTAGTGTGTGAGCAGGACACTAGGGATAATAAGATGAATAAGATGATCCTAGAAGCTGAGAAAGAGGGAGAGGGAGGGGCCAAAGGGGAAGGGATGAGGGAAGGAGAAAGGAGGGAACGGTGGAGGGATGGAGGGTGGAAGGGAAGGCATCAGCGTAATGACTTTAAATGGGTACATTTATGGTATGTGAACAATTCCTTAGTAGAGCTGATTTAGAAAAAGACAAAATATGAGAAAATAGAGGGTGCCTGGGTGGCTCAGTGGGTTGAGCATCTGATTCTTGATCTCAGATCAGGTCTTGACCTCAGGATTGTGAGTTTAAGCCCTGCACTTGTCTTTGGGCTGGGTGGGGAACCTACTTAAAAAAAAAAAAAAAGATAAAGAAAGAAAAAAGGAATGACTTTAGAAAAATACTAGAAACTTTAAGACAATGGAGA
Organism: Mustela erminea; assembly: GCF_009829155.1. Classification (NCBI taxonomy): domain Eukaryota; kingdom Metazoa; phylum Chordata; class Mammalia; order Carnivora; family Mustelidae; genus Mustela; species Mustela erminea. The sequence continues at coordinate 102,787,773 of NC_045617.1, read as the reverse complement.
ATTGCTCTTGATATTCTGAAGGACAGTGACTTCCAGTCCAGAATGTTAAGCCCCAATTGTCAGTGAAGTGTGAGGATAATGACACTTGTCATGCAGGGATTCACACAATTTCCATCAAATGAACCTTTTCTTCCTTGACTGGTAGGAGACGTGTTCTTTCAAACGATGTAATGAAACAAAAAGGAAGAAGATGTGAGATCCAAGAAACTGAGGATTAGCACAGGAAAGAGGTAGAAGACGATCTGCAAGATGGTCCTGAACTCCTGTCTGTGCAGCAGAGCTAGCTAATAGCTGGCAGAGACGGGAGGCTGGGAAGGCTCCTGAAGAAATTTCTACAGGACTAACAGAAGGACACATTGGCCATATTGACCATTTACATTGAGAGAAGTAGTCAGAGTGGCAGGTGAACCTCATTTTCCTGGGATGGGTGTTGAGGATGGCACTTCAGGTGGAGACCTGGCACAGAGTCCGAAGCCAGTGCAGCAACAGAGGAGAACTGCAGACTTAGGGCACTGACCACTTCCCTCCATCAGCACAGCCACTGCTTTCCGGGATGGCGGAAGAATTAGGTCCATCAGGTCCAACAGAGCCCCCTCTGGGTACTATCCTCCGGCACAGATGGGACAGGTCTGCTCTTACATCCTCGCCAGTACCCCAGTAGGTCCCCTGAGTTTTCTGGGGTCTGGTTGGGCCGGATCTTTCCCTCCCCAGTCAGCCTTCGTACTCCAGCTCCTTGGAGTTGGGGCCTTGGGGTGAGTCTTTCAAATAAACCAGAAACCATAGAGATTAGAAGAAAGAAAATACAAAGAAATGAGGCAATTATTAACTGGAAGTTTGAATACGCAAGGAAATTTAATCGGGATATATGCTTGACTTAACAGGGAATGTTATTGTCATAGACTTAATCATGAAATCACTGAATGTGGATTTAAGCAAAATTTATGTAAGAAAGGTATAATCTTTGTCTACCATAATAGAAACTCAATAGATAATATCTAAAATTAATGAATCTAGAGATACACTATGTGCATTTTATGTAGAACCATAAAAGTCAAAGTGGTAGGAACCAAGGATGTGAACATAGTTGCATCTGGGAAGAGAGGGAGGAAAGCCTGAGACCACCATTTTTGTGTACTGCCTGTTTATTTATTATTTTTTTTAAAAAAAGATTTTATTTATTCAACAGAGAGAAATCACAAGTCGGCAGAGAGGCAGGCAGAGAGAGAGAGAGGGAAGCAGGCTCCCTGCTGAGCAGAGAGCCTGATGTGGGGCTCGATCCCAGGACCCTGAGATCATGACCTGAGCTGAAGGCAGAGGCTTTAACCCACTGAGCCACCTGGGTGCCCACCGTCTGTTTATTGATTAGGATGCAATGAGAACTCAAACTTACTCCTTACCAATCTCTAGTTAAATTACTCTCTGCATCTAAGGAAAAATATAAAACAGGTTTCACAACTTTTATGTAAAAATAGGAAGTCCTTTTTTTTTTTTTTTTTTTCAAACATTAAAGATTTTGGCACAGTCTAGTAATAGCATTACTTCAGGCTGATCTTATGTATGGTCACAACTCCGTATTTGAAGTTAATATTCCTCTTTTCTCTCAGCCTGAGCCAGAGTTGGGGAAGAGGTGAAGGACATGGTTGACTTCTTTTTTCCTTCTTTGTTTTCTCCCATACTGTCCAGTTGTTGCTTCTGACTGCTCTAGGTTGGCCCAAGGAGAAGATGGGAGCCCATGTAGTTAAGATCTGGCATCTGTGCCCTCCTCGTGTGTTGCATTTCCCTTCATGTAGGAAAAATCTTTGTGTGTTCTGCCTTGGCCCCGAGCTTCTGATGATGCCCCCCCCCCCCCGCAGTTTGTCTCTTCTTCCATACACAAAGTCCTTTTGAAAAGATCCCCTTAAATAGGCACCTAAGTTAGCTCCCTCTCTCCTGGGACCCACATTAGGTACCCAAAGGGCTTGTGCCTTTGCCTATCGGGGTGGGTAGCTCAGTCCCAGTCAACTCTTTTCCTCCAACCATATTCTTCATCATTAGACTCTCTTGGTGAGAGTCATATTGTAGTCATATGTGCTCCAGCCTCAGGGATACATGCTTAACCCTTCAGGAGATCTGCTTGTATGCTCTTTCTTGTTATAAGGTACAGGGCAAGCACACCGGCCTCTCTTCTAGGAGGAAAATGTATAAGGCATCAGTAGCTTTCTGCCAAACAATCTCTCTTGGTTTCTGGCCTTGTTTGCCTCTCTTGAGTAGACGATGGACTCTAGTTGCTCTAATTATTATTATAGTTAAAGCTTAACATGGCTCTCATAAGTGCTCTAGTACAATACTTTTCACACATTTGTGGGGAAGATTTTTTTTTAAATTTTTGATCCATTGAAGATCTACATATGGTCCTTTAATGCATGACTGGTCTTTTCATCTCATGTCACGGGTGACTTAACACTTGAGCTCAGCAGTGTCTGAAATGGTCTGTTCAACAAGGTGAGTCTACTGACCATTTCCATTTCCAGAGCAATGTCAAATCATTCAAAAAGTTGCTAAATACTCTAAATTTCCATATTTACCTTGTAGCAAACTAGTAAAACAGTTGTCAGGCTGGCAGCATTCCATGGCATATTTTTAGTTGTGCTGTTCTAGCATTTTCCCTTAGGATCCCTTCAGAATTGAAAGAAAGGAGGACTTAATATCATTTCTGGCCTTTGGGGCATTAGCCAAAACAGACCAAAAAAATATATGTATTTTTTGTATATTATAGTTTAATATCTTATTATGGTTATGTCTTCACTAATTCCACTAAATATATTTATTATATTACATAAATATATTTATTACGTCTGCTTTGACAGATCCTATAAAAAAGAATGGGTATTCTAAAAAAGGGAGAGACATAGTAAAAATATAACTAAATATATACTATGTTAGGAAATGATAAATGGTATGAAAAAATACTTGAAGTAAGGGGGAAAGAAAGGTGGGAGTGGAATAATGGGCTGTAATTTTATGTAGCATACTCCGAGAATATTTTTTTTAAAGATTTTATTTATTTATTTGACAGAGATCACAAGTAGGCAGAGAGGCAGGCAGAGAGAGAGAGAGAGGAGGAAGCAGGCTCCCTGCTGAGCAGAAAGCCCGATGCGGGACTCGATCCCAGGACCCTGAGATCATGACCTGAGCCGAAGGCAGAGGCTTTAACCCACTGAGCCACCCAGGCGCCCCCTCGAGAATATTTTTTTGATAAAGTAACATTTCGTCAGAGATCTGTATCAGGGACAGAACCATCTATCTGCATAAAAGGCTTTTAGGCCAAATGCTTTTGAGCATTTTTTGCTCCTTAGCTTATGAGTCTGTCTTACTTTGATAAAAAATAAAAGTAAATTTGAAAGTGAATGGGGGAAAATGAATGGGAGATGAGGACATAGAGAGAGCATTTGTAGATTACCTAAGAAGGGAATGAGGAAATTAGGCAGTAAATTAGGGAGGATGTGGGATTCAAAAAAGTCTTTCTTTTTTTCTTTTCTTGTTTCTTTTCTTTTTTCTTCCCTTCTTTTCTTCTCTCTTTCTTTTAAGAGGGTGAGGAGGGGCAGAGAGAGAGAGGGAGAGAGAGAATCCTAAGCACACTCCATGCCCAGCATGGAGTCCAACGTGGGGCTTGATCTCACGACCCATGAGATCATGACCTGAGCCGAAATCAAGTCTGATGCTCAACAAACTGAGCCACACAGCTACACCAAGACATGGCTTTCTTAAGGTGGGAAGCATTTGAGATGTTTTGGTGAGAAGAAAGGGAGGACTTCCCTGGACCTGCACAGAATGAAGGTGGGGTAAGAGGAGAAACAGATACATTTTGGGATTGGTGGAGTTGGTTAAATAGGAACAGTGCTGTGGGCACTGTGAATTGGTATTTGATATTTTTACATTTGTTGGGGAATCAGACTGACTGGTTGAATGATATTTTGAAAACAGGCTTTAGCAATTTAAGCTCAGGAGTTAAGGTGAATATTTTGGCTGGTTCAAGATGGAGGATGGAATTGAGAGCTCTAGAGAAGGTGGCTGGGATATTGATGTCAAGAGAATGCTTAAAATGACAAAGCATGAGACCAGCTGAAGAAGAAGAGGAAATCACAAGGGCAGGAATACATCTGACAACAACAAATAAGGGTTGGAGGTGTGATTAACTTGAAAAAGGGTGAGAGAATTAGCCAGAAATTTGAGGTCATTTTGTTGGATTAGAATGAGAAGTTTCATAGTTGGTTCAGTTCCAGGTGCTGGTGTCATCCAGAATGAGGCCATGGGTCAGAAGAGGAGAGAAGGTTGAGTTCAGGAGGTTAGGAACTTTTATGGTTGAGGTGTTAGATGCTCTTCCAAATGGTGTGGAAATCTTCTGGGATGATGACGACACTCAGTGTGGAGAAGAAGCAGTGAGTCAGATGCCAAAGTCCTCAGTGAATGAGGGGGTGTGGCCAAAGGTCAGACGATTCAGAAAGGAGACCTGTGACATTGGATGATGCTGTGGATGTAAGAGAGGGGCAAGCTTTTGATGGGACACACAGGAGAAGGAGCAGCCACTTGTGGTGGGATGCAGGGGTGCCGAGAACGGACACTTAATAAATGATTAAGGTAAGACAAGCAGTGGAGTTGTCACTTTCTGTGGGAGGGTAGAGCTTGTTGACTGTGAAATGGAGGTTCCAAAGGGCACCTGGAAAAAGTTGGCAGGGAAGGTAGTGGTAGAGGAGGTAGAGATAGCAGGATGATAGTCTTTGAGAGAACAGTTTCTTATGGGTCTTGGATTTGGGGCAGTAGCTGAGGATGGCAGGGGTCTCAGCAGCTTTAGGGTTGGACCTCAGAGGAGCCAGAGGCAACCTTCTACATCCACACAGTGAAGACCAGGAGGCCGGGTGGTGTGTCCATTAGACTCCAGTCTCTTTGTAGAGTATGAGCTCCTCAAAGGCTTTTGGAATGACAGACCTAAATATATTATTGATTCTAAAATAAAAAGTTGGGAGCTTGAACTTAAACAGTCTTTCATTAAATGACTACAAGATGTATCATTATTTCAGCTGGGTTGTTGTAATTCAACTTTTATATAATTATACATAAATGAAGTTTAAAATCAATTCAAGAAGTTGTTTTACAAACATTTATTGACATAATGAAGCTCTTTCAACTTTGTAATGAAAAATGTGTTAAATGTATCTGATCATAAGTCTGATGTGATATGGACAGAACCTCTAAAACAGGATTCTGAATGTCTCAAAACGTCTCTGGCATAGGTTCCAAATATAAGCTCAGGAGGAATTGTGCAGAAGGTTAATAAAGAATGACAAGGCTGTTCATATGGCCTTCTTCAGGTGGCTGGGAGGGGGTCCATCATTCTGAGGATCCTCTCTCTCAATGGTGTTAGCTTTGGAATCTGCCTTTGTTGATTGGAGAACTAATTTATTATTTCTTTGGGATTTTTTTTTCTCCCTAGATATTTTTATTTTTATTTTTTAAAATTTTTTATTTTTTATAAACATATATTTTTATCCCCAGGGGTACAGGTCTGTGAATCGCCAGGTTTACACACTTCACAGCACTCACCAAAGCACATACCCTCCCCAATGTCCATAATCCCATCCCCTTCTACCCAACCCCCTCCCCCCAGCAACCCTTAATTTGTTTTGTGAGATTAAGAGTCACTTATGGTTTGTCTCCCTCCCAATCCCATCTTGTTTCATGTATTCTTCTCCTACCCACTTAAGCCCCCATGTTGTATCACCACTTCCTCATATCAGGGAGATCATATGATAGTTGTCTTTCTCTGAGGGCATGGGATTTTTTTTTTAAAGATTTTATTTATTTATTTGACAGAGAGATCACAAGTAGGCAGAGAGAGGAAGGGAAGCAGGCTCCCCACTGAGCAGAGAGTCCGATGCAGGGCTCGATCCCAGGACCCTGGGATCATGACCTGAACTGAAGGCAGAGGCTTTAACCCACTAAGACACCCAGAATTCCCTCTTTGGGATCTTTTAAATGTCATGTGATTTGTTGTGGAAGGTGAGAAGGATTAGGAAGGACAGGTTTTCTTCAGGCTCATGTTGGAAAGGATCCAGAACTGGGAGTTTTAAGAACTCAATTTAAGCTGGAACAATCACTTCATCTCTTTGAGCTATAGTTGTCTTTGATATAAAATGAGAATAATAGCCATCTCTATCTCATAGAACTGTAGGATGAAACAAGGTAATATTTTGACAAGGTTTTAGGAGCTCCAAAATGTCCCAAAACTGTAGTTATGATTGACAGAGGTTTTAGGTGACATGATGGTAATAAAGAGGGATGAAAAGAAAGTTAAGATATTTAATACCGGACACTCTCATTGTTGGCTCCATGCCTCGCCTGGCTGGTTGTTCTCTCTGTCTATCTATCTACCTATCTACCTACCTACCATAACCTACCATTCAAAACAAAAGCTAGGATTAGCTAGGATTTCATCTCTGTCTGACCATATGGTCTCTTCAGACACCTGACTCTCAATACTCAAGGTAACCACCATTCTGAACATTTATATCGTTCTCTTGTTTACCTTTTCACAGAGTTTATTACATCTCAGTGCATTCTTAGGAAGTCCATATTTAAAATTTTTTAGTTTTTGTTTTTGTTTTTGTTTTTTTTTTACTTAATAAGAAAGATGATCACACCTTATTTAATTATTTAGAACTCACTTTCAGTTCATATTGCATTGCTACTATTCAACCATGCTGCTGGATGCTACTGTAGTATGTTCATTTGACTTAACTGTGACTGTACCAGTTTATTCATTCATTCACACTCTTGTAGATGGGCATTTGTTTCTAGGCTTTTCCTTGTTCCAGCGCTACTCCATGTTTCTTGCATAATCCATTTGCTCTGTATGTGTAAGTTTTTCTTGGGTATATGCTTAGCAGAATTACTACAATCATACATGAAAGTAAAACTGTAGAAAATAATGCCAAACTGTTTTGCAAAGTACTTGTACCAATTATATTTCCATCAGCCATGGATAAACAAGTATGTGGAGCCATGTTATTTTCTGCATGTGGTGGCTTTAGACTTTAAACGTTTTTCCAATCAAATTCATGTAATATGTTTTCTCATTGTGGGTTTGGTTTGCTTTACTTTGATCACTAATGAGGCCAAACACCTTTTCGTATATTTATTAACCACACGTGCTTCCTCTCTTAAAAATGTGCATTTCATTTGCCTTTTTCCTTGGTTGTTACCTGGTTGCTACTGTTTCTCTTATTGATTTGTAGGAGCTCTTTATATATTTCTGTTCTCCAGGCCTTAATTTAAATTATTGTATTTTTCATTGCTTTGTTATTTTTGATGATTTTTTTTTTTCTATGGGTTTTTGTCTTGGGTTTTTGTCTGTGTGTTGTTTTGGTAGTCCCACCAGTGGGGCCTTGTCTCATTATGTTTTGCAACTTTTTAAAAAATTGAGGTGTAATTGACATATAACATACTAGTTTTAGTTGTACAACAAAATGAGTCAGTATTTCTGTTTATTGCAAAATGGTCACCACAATAAGTCTATTTAACATCCATCACCTATTTACATAGTTAATAGAATTTTTTTGTGTCTGAGAACTATTAATGTTTTTTCTTAGTGGCTTTCAAATATGCAATACAGTATTATTAACTATAGTTGCTATGCTGTATATTACATCACCATTGACTTACTTTATAACTGAAGGTTTGTGCCTTTTGACTCTGTTCTCCCATTTCACACCCCTCCTCCCAATCCCTGTTTTGCAAATTTTTATCATGAGCTTTCCTTAGCTGGAATTTTGTGGAAGTTTTTGAGGCATGGATTGAAGGTTCATTTTTCCAGAGAGGATCTTCTTTTATTTTTGCCACACCTTATTAACTGTGGGAAATCTCAAAATAAATTCTCAGCATCAGAACTTTACATACTGCACAGGTAGTGTAACTGGCCACAAAACACACATGAGAGTCAGCTTGCGGTTATAAAATGTTTTTCCTACTAGGTCCAGCCTCAGGCCTCAGACAGGTAAGTGCTCTTGCTCTCTCAGGGTATTTTACTTTGTTTATCTAATTCATACTTTTCCTGGCTTTATTTGTCAGTGTTCTAACCACATGGCCTCCTCTTTGTCTTCCGTCCTTGCCCAGGTGCTTGGCCATCAACGTGAACCGTTAGGTCTCAGGGATCAGCAAATCATCTCTGTATTTGTGTTTTTGCTTCTTCATCGGCCTGGTTTCTGAGGATTTCCTTAACACTCTCTTGCCACCTTACTGATGCCTTTAAAATATATGTTGTTATTTCACCCAGCATTTTTATGTATTATATAAGAGGAAGGATGAGGATGTCAAATTTACAGTATAGCTGAGAAACCCTTGTCTTATTTTTGTCACTAAAGAGGTTCCCCCAAGTGGGTTTTCTCAGGTCAGAGCTATGTGTACCCCAAAGTTTTAGGTTCCATCCCTAGAGCCATCAAAAGTTAAAAAATATGATCATTATACTCTCCCTGCTCCAGCTAGGAGGTCAAGACATGACTTCAAGCATTTCTAGTATAATTTCATTTCTACAGAGGGCTGTGCAGTGCACGGAGCCAGCTGCTTCTCATCTCTTAGGCTTAAAGCTGATGACAAAGCACCTTCATTTCCCGCAGACAGTAGAATTCATACGCACGTAGGGTATTGAGAAATACTCTAATGACTCACTTATTTTTAAGGGTCAAATTTCAGTACATATGAAGCCAAGCCAACTTTTTAACTGCATAATATTTTGTTATAATTGAACATAAAATCTCAAATGAGAAAATATTGATGTAATTTTTTTAATCACAAGCAAATCCAGATAAATTCTGAACTAGCAATTGTGGTTGTCAGGTTATTTTATTTATTAATTTTTTAATTGTTTTTGGTAACTAACAACTTTCTAAGAAAATGTTATAATACAGAATACACTTTCTAGAGGGAAGGAAGAGTTATGGGATTAGGAAAGGATTTGTTTGTTTGTTTGTTTGTTTTCTTCCTTAAATGTGATACTCAGTATATACTAGCTCTAATCCATTAGATTTTAAACTTAGTTCAGGATAAATTTATAGTTCAGGATAAATAAATTTATAAGTTTATTTATAAACAGGCTCTGTGTAAGTTTGAAGGCAAAACATTAAAGATATTGGCGTTTGGGCATTAAAAAGACTTCAGAGATGGACTCACGGACAATTTAGAAATCTCAAGTCATCCAGGTTGGGTTATCACTTTGAGGAAGCAAAGACCAGAAAAATGACCTAAGATGCCCACATCATATGTCCCAAAACCTTCAGAGTCACATCTGGAATATGCTGTATTGTTTTCCTCTTTAATGCCATGTTTTGCTAAGTTTTTCAAGTTTTTTATTTCCGTAAATTTAAAAGACATATACATTTTGTAAAATGAACTGACACCCTCCCCATGGTTAAAATTAATTTAGAAAACTTAGATATTTTACATTAAAAAAACCCTATAATCTTTGGGATTTATGGGAATATTAAGCATGCAACGTGGATTTCTTAAGCATATTTCTAGAGTATGGGTAATCACCATGACTCCAGGCAATCTTGTCCGTTTATTAGAGCAAAAGAATCAGGAAGTCTGAGATGCAGACATTTAAGGATACTAGGGAACTGAAAAATAGCTTCTTCTGAAACAAGAATGCTGCTTTTTATAAACAAATGACTACCATTGTTTCCTATTTTTAAATCCTATTAAAAACTGTTTGGAAACATCATCAGCTCTGTAGTTCCAGAGATAACCATAAATAAGTGAAACTGTACAAGAAAAGAGGTGATAAAGACATAAACATTTTATGACGACAGCAATTTTATTGTTGCTAATTAATGACAGTAAAAGTGGCTAGCATTTCCTAAGCACTTCCTGTGAGCCAGGCACTGTGCTGGGCAATGGGCAGTAGCTCACTTATTCCTAACAACCCTAGGAAGTAGGTTTTCTGTATACATTAGAGAACCAAACTTTAAAAAGGTTAAATAGCTTGTCCACAGTTACCTAGCTAAGAAGTGGTGAAGCTGGACCGGGAGGCATGTTGCTCTGTCATACTCCGATCTCCGTTCTTCATTTTCCCTCCTAGAAGTATACGTAGTTTACAAGACTGTCACAGGGAAAGGAACACTGAAGAGTGAATCTCCAGTGGGCAGATTTCAGACATCATGGCCCCAGTTATTGGTAGCTCTTTTGACTCCATCAGATCACATGAAAGATTATGTTCTCCCTGGAGAATCAGGAAGGCAGGTGAGAAGATAAGGCCATCATCTGTCTCTTTGACTCAGCAGAGTGGTGATGAAGAGCCTGGACTCTGAACTAGGGAAACAGAGGAGTGGACTGTTGCATTTAAATTAAAAGCATGTACTCCAGGCAGTATTTCTCTTGAGTAGTATTGTGAATTAGGACCAGGCTGTGTTTCTGTTAGTACTGAGACTCATTTGGCTCCTTGCATTTCTGTCCTGTGACAGGCAGAACTAGCTCTAGGAAAAATTGTGATGTAGGCAAAACTTAACTTGCATTACCGCTAAAAGCGCCAATGTTCCCTCTTCTGTTTATTTATTCTTCAGGATGTAGTCTGATGCCCTTCTTCACACTAAAGTATAAATGGCTGATATCACTTACTGTTCTCTACCCCTGAGAGTCTTAATTATAAATAAAATCTTTAAATATAAAGAATGAATCATTATTACTAGAATTTTAGGCATCAGTGTGCAGATGATATGAAGGGAGGTTAAAATTTTTTTCAGGATAATGTCACCAAGATGGTGACATAGACCATTCCTGACTTTTCTCCTCATCATAAGAAGAACAGTTAACATATATTTCAGAACAAGACACCTCTGAGATAACCCTAGAACATAGGGGTGAGGTTGAAGTCCCCACTACACCTCAGAGACCAAAACAGACACATTAGAAGAGTAAGAGAAGTGGGTACCTGTTGACCACATTGCCTTCCCCCAGGTCAGTGAAGTACCACATGGACAGGTCTGCCCTGAGCTTCTAGTCCCTCTAGTGGGAAAATAGAACTCAGTGGGGATAGCCAGCCTCTCTTAATACTGAGGGTCATTTTTTAGGAGTGCCTACTCTGATCTCTCATCACGGGGGCTGCAGGAAAATCTGCAGTCACTGGGAATCTGACCGATGGAGAAAGGGGAGGGGCTTGTCTCAATTTGCACACAGATCTTAGATGACTGACTTAATACCTGTGCCCAAGCAGTAATCTCAGTCAGCAGTTTAGCTCATCTGCAGCACCAAGCTGGACGTGCACTCTGACCAGGGAACTTGGCAGATTGCAGAGCTGCCTGATTGAGATCCCCAAACAAGGAACTGAGCCCTAGAGCTCAGTTTGCATAGGCAAGGTGCTCAGCCACCCCACCTGCTGTGGAGAATGCCTTCCAGTTCCACCTGACCAGAAGGCCTAGCACAATTCCTGGAAGCTGTGTAGCGTAGTGGTATTCAAGCCAAGAGGTGGGTGAGCAGAGCAGAGCAGAGCAGATCGTCCCCAGAGCAAAGCCAGTACTGGTTGCGGAGCCTTCTTGTGCTACTGTGCAAGTAGGGGGATTGATTCATAGCCAAGAATGAAGGTAGCTCTCAGCCCCTCCCAACTAAAGAGCTGATTTGTGAAATTGACAGTAGCTGGAAGTAGCCCTATCCCCTTATGTCCAGACAAGGGAGCTGAGACAGGGCCCCAGATCTGCCTGATTCAGATTCTTAAATGAAATTTTTGTTGGCCCTAGAGCCCAGTTTGCATACATGCAGACAAGGTGCTAAGTCACAGCTTTACCCACTTGGAGAGTATCTTTCTGTTTTTCTGCCTCATCTGAACCTAAGGATTGGAGACAGCTCCTGGAAGCTCTGTGGCCCAGTGCCACTTGAGCTGAGAAGAAGGCATACAGAGCCAAGAATTTACAGAACAAAGCCAGTGACCTTGTTTAGCTAGGGAACTTGGGGGTGCAGGTCAGCATGAGTTAAGATAACAAAAAACTTTACTAGTTTTTCAGCAGCTTCCCCTACAGTGCTTGGGCAGGGAATCTAATTCATAGTCCCATTCAATGCCAAATACAGCTTCAGCTTGTGGGACCAGGGAACCTAACCAGAGCACTTGAGAAGCTGTGAAGCCCATTCAACAGTCCCATATATAGTGACAGAGAGCACAGCCCATGGCTTTCCTTGTCTGCAGAGTGAAACCAGTGGTCTCACCTGACCACAGAATTCAGTGCCCACCCAGACCTGATTCAGGCCCCTAAACAACAAGTAACAAGGCCCTGGGTTCTGCCCTATTGCCCTGCTAAGGGAAGGAAATTGATTCCTAGTCTCATCTATTAATGAATGTAGTCTCCAGTTCTGATGATCTAGCAAGCCTCACCAGAGAATTCAGGCAACTGTGGAACCCATCTTACAGCCTCACTTGGGTAGGGAACCAAACCAGCAGTCCTATCCGACTGTTCTCAGGCAGTGGCACAGTTTCCCATTCCCATCCTCAGAGCTTGAACAGGTGCCTTGCCCCAAAATAGACCATAATAGTAGGTCTCTTTTGTCCAAAGACATTAGTAGCAGACACACCCAGAAACCCAAACTGAGCTGACTGATGAAGAACTGTCTCTCCCAAAGCAGATCTATAGAGTCTGAAAGAAGAGCTCCATTACTCAAATGTGCAGGGTATTGGTCATACCCTCATCCCTTACATTGGAATGAGGGATGACCAATGTAAGAGACCAATGTAAGGATGATGAAAAATCAGGTAAATAAGACATCACCAATAGAAACCAATAAAGCTCCAGTAACTGATTCTAAAAAATGCAGATTTATGGGACACCTTGCTGGCTGAACCAGTAGAGCATGGGACTCTTGAACTCAGGGTTCTGAGTTCAAGCCCCATGTTGGGCATAGATCTTACTTAAAAAGTAAATAAGAATTTTAAAAAAATGGAGATTCATGCACTGTCAGACAAAGAATTCAGAATAATCCTCTTAAGGAAGTTTAGCGAGGTACAAGAAAACACAGATAACTACACTAAATAAGGAAAACAATGTGCCAACAAAGTAAGTGGATGGAAATCACCATCAAAATAAAAAATAAAAAACCAAACAAATTTTAAAGCTGAAAAATAAAAAAGTCTGAACAGAAGAATTCAACAGAGTTTCAAAAGTAGACACAGACCATGCAGAAAAAAGAAAAAAGTGAAGAAAGCCTACTGGAATTACAGGACACAATGAAAAGAAAAAAATATTTGCCTTTTGGGAATTCCAGAAGAAGATCAAGGGAAAGGGACAGAAAATTTATTTAAAGTAGTAATAGCTGGGGTACCTGAGTGGCTCAGTAGGTTAAAGCCTCTGCCTTTGGTTCTGGTCATGATCTCAGGGTCCTGGGATCGAGCCCCAAATTGGGCTCTCTGCTCGGCAGGAAGCCTGCTTCCTCCTCTCTCTCTGTCTGTCTGCCTCTCTGCCTACTTGTGATCTCTGTCTGTCAAATGAATAAATAAAATCTTAAAAAAAAAAAAAAAAAGCAGTAATGGCTGAAACCTTCCCAAACCTGGGGAGAGCAATGAATGTCCAGATCTATGAGACCAAAGGACCCCAAATAGATTGAACCTGAATAGGGCTACACTGAGACACATCATAATCAAATTGCCAAAAGTTAAAGACAAATAATTTTATGAGCAGAAAAAAGAGAAGTTATATACAAAGGAACTCCCATAAGATGACTTGTGGATTTTTCAACAGAAACTTTTTAGGCTAGGAAAGAATTCAAAATATTGAAAGAAAATAATTGTCAACCAAGATTTCTCTACCTGGTGAAGCTGTCCTTCAGAAACAAAGAAGGGATGAGGACTTTCCTAAACATACAAAATCTGAAGAGGTTTGTAGCTGCTAGAGCTGCCTTACAAGAAATGGTAAAGAGAGCCCTTTGAATGGAAGTAAAAGAACACTAATTAACATAAAAACACTAAAAGGTAGTGTAAATCTCACTATAATGGTAAATACAGAAAGTCATAGTTAGAGTCTGCAATTTGGTAATAATGGTGCATAACTTATAGCTCTAGCTTAAAAGTAAGAAAAATGAATACAGCAAAAGTATCTGTAAATACAATAATTTGTTATTAGTTACATGATTTTAAAAAAAAGGTCAATTGTAAAAGCAATAACTTAAAATGTGAGGGGGAAAAGAAAAGTGTTAAGTATATGAATTCTATTGAAGTTAAGTTGTCATCAGTTTAAAATAGGGTGTTACAAATGTAAGATATTTTATGTCAGCCTTATGGTAACTAGAAGGGAAAATTCTATAGTAATTATACAAAAGAATGTGATAAAGTCAAACATACTGATATTAAAGACATCAAACACAAAACAAGACAGCAGAGTAAGAAACAAGGAGCAATGGATCTATAAAACAACCAGAAAACAACTAGTAAAATGGCAATAAATCCTTACCTATCAGTAATTACCTAAATGTAAATGGATTAAGTTCTTTAATCAAGAGACAGAGAGTGGCTGAATGTATAAATAAAATAAGATCCAATAATAAGCTGCCAGTAAGGGAAATACTTTCGCTCTAAAGACACAGATAGACAAAGAGTAAAGATATGGAAAAAGTCATTTCAAGCAAATGGAAGGCCCTCCACCCCCAAAAACCAAACAGGATAGCTATACTTATATCAGACAAAATACACGTTGAACTAAAAATGGTAAGAAGAGATGACGTCATTTAATAATGATAAAAGGATCAATACATCAAAAAGATATTGTAAATATATAAACAATTACAATATAAACAATATTATTGTTATAAAACAATATACATTTATATATATACTATATATAAAAACAATTACAATATAAACAATTGTAAATATATATGTGCCCAACATAAAAACATCTAAATATATAAAGCAAAATCTAACAGAGCTAAAAGGAGAAGTAAACAGTCATATAGCAATAGTTGGGGACTTTAATACCCTACCCTTAACAATGGATAGATCATCCAGACAGAGAACCAATAAAAAAACAGTAGATTTGGGGCTGCCTGGGTGGCTCAGTGGGTTAAGCCTCTGCCTTCAGCTGAGGTCATGATCTCAGGGTCCTGGGATCGAGTCCTGCATCGGGATCTCTGCTAGACAGGGAGCCTGCTTCCTCCTCTCTCTCTCTCTCTCTCTCTCTCTCTCGTTCTACTTGTGATCTCTCTCTGTCAAATAAATAAAATCTTAAAAAAACAAAAACAGAAACAAAAAAACCCCAGCAGATTTGAATAATACTACATACCACATAGACTCAGCAAACATATAGGGGACCTTTTATTCAGTGACACCCAAATACCCATTCATCTGAATCACACATGGAACATTTTCTAGGGTAGACCATATGTTAGGCCACAAAATAAGTCTTAACAAATTTGAGAAGATTGAGGTCATACTAAATATCTTGTCTAACCTAAATGACATGAAATCTATAGATTTCAATAACAGGAAGTCAGTAACAAGAGGAAAACTGGAAAACTTACAAACACATGGAAACTAATCAACACTCTTCTGAACAATCAGTGGATCAAGGAGGAAATTAAAGGGGAATTGAAAAGTTTCTTGAAGATTGAGCATTTGTGCTCTCCACCCATGATTTCCATTGTGGAACCCTCACAGCGTTGACCACATGTTCAGTGATAAGGGAAATGGCAGCAAAATAACAGAATCAGAGTGGTACAGCCCTTGTTCTCTGAACACAGGGCAGGTGCCGTAGAAATCAGCACTAAAAAGACTGAATGGACTCATGGGTTAGAGAAACAATCCTATGCAGTTTGTGAAATATTTTGACCCGAACAGCCCCACGCCCTCATGGGCAGCAGCGAGAGTGCTGCTGGGAGGCCAGCGGGAGATGTGGCAGACACATAGGGGCAGTGCTGCTGCTGCGTTTCCAAACCAGCAGGTAAACAATAGAACCCTCTCCCTCTGCCAGGATCTGCTGTGGCTGGTATTCCCATTGCACCACTTGTTAAATATTTGGCATATCTCCCTGGCTAGATGGAACTTCCTTGCGCCACACATATTTAAAAACAAAATAGATGTAAAATAAAATGACTTAAGGGCTCAGCCCAAGAAAGAGAAATAAAACGAATCTGAAGGAAGCAGAAGGAAGGAAATAATAAAGAGGAGGAATGAGGAAACAGAATCCCAAAGATCAGTAGAGAGGATCCTCAAGACAAAACTGGGCAAAGTTAACGCACTCCACTTAAGAGGGCAGGCATCCCCACCTTCCTTGAGGTAACAGAACTTCCAGCTGAGACCAGGAGTCTCACTCACCATCTTGCAAGGGCATCCTCCAACATGCCTGATGTCCTTAAGTTCCAGCCGATGGGATGAGACTAAGAGTGTGAGCTCTGCCCCCTGGGCCGGGTCAAGGGTTCACAGCCACTCAAGGGGGGGTGGGCAGCAGGACTCTGAATAAATGAGGGAGAGGAAAAACTTCTTAACCTGATGTGGCAGATGCTGAATCTGGCTCCTTTGGCTTCTGTTCTAGTGTCTCTAGTACTTTTGTGAAGCTGAAAGCCTTTTCTAGACTTCCTTGTGACTTAGGTACATGCACATGGTGGAGCTTCCAGGTGCAACTGCATGCCCAGAGGAAGTGGTGTAGGCAGGAAGAACAGATTTGGGGGAGAGTGCAGTGGCTATGACCCTGGTTCTTCAGGGGAAGCTAGATGAAATTTTTTACCCAGTTTTGTGTCCTCACCTAAATATTTATAATAAACCTCTTCCTGTTTACAAAAAAAGTTTCTTGACACTAACCAAAATGGAAACACAGAATATCAGAATTTATGGGATCCAGCGAAAGTGGTTCTAAGAGGGAGGTCCAGGGGCGCCTGGATGGCTCAGTGGGTTAAAGCCTCTGCCTTCGGCTCAGATCATGATCCAGGGTCCTGGGACTGAGCCCCACATTGGGCTCTCTGCTCAGTTTGCTTCTCTTCTCCCTTTTGCCGCACTGCCTACTTTTGCTATCTATCTCTCTGTTAAATAAATAAAAAGAAAAATAAGAGGGAGGTCCATAGCAATAAAAGCCTGTATTAAGAAGCAAGAAAGCTCCTAAATAATCTAACTTTAGCCCATAATAAGCTAAAAAAAGAACAAACTGATCCCAAAATTAGCAGAAGAAAGGAAATTATAATAAAGAGTAGAGCAAAAATAAATGACACAGAGGATAGAAAAACAACAGGAAAAATTTACCAAATTAAGGGTTGGTTCTTTGAAAAGGTAAATGAAACTGACAAACCTTTAACCAGACTTACCAAAGAAAAAAGAGGACCTAAATCAACAAACTTGTAAGTGAAAAAGTAGACACTACAATTGATACCTCAGAAATTCGAAGGGTTAGGAGATGCTACTATGAACAACTATATGCAGTGAAGTGGACAACATATAATAAGTGGAAAATTCTTAGAAACATACAACTCACTAAGGCTCAATCAAGAAGAAATAGAAAATATGAATAAACCAAATACTAGTAAAGAGATTAAATCAGTAACAAAAAATCTCCCAATGAAGGGAAGCTCAGTTCCATATGCCATCACTGCTGAATTTCAGCAGACATTTAAAGGAGGAGTAACACAAATCTATCTTAAACTTTTCCAAAAAATTGAAGGGGGGCGGGTAGTGGAAAACAATCCCAAACTCATTTACAAGGTCTGCATTATCCAGATACCAATACCAGAAAAAGACACTATTAGAAAAGAGAACTACAAGCCAGCATCCCTGATGAATATAACTGCAAAAATTTCCCATAAAATGGTAGTAAACTGAATATAGCATATTACAAGGATCATTTAGCATGATCAAGTGGGATTTATCCCTGGGATGCAAGGATGGCTCAACATACACAAATGAATCAATGTGATAAATCACGTTCATTGGATGAAATAAAAAAATTATATGATCATCTCAATAGATGCAGAAAAAGCATTTGATAAATTTCAACATCTCTTCATGATAAAAAGCTCTTAACAAGTTAGGCATAGAAGGAACATATCTCAACATAATAAAGGCCATATATGATAAGCCCATAGCTAACCTACTGGTGAAAGAATGGAAGTTTTTCCTTTAAGATCAGGAACAAGACAAGGGTGGCTACTCTCACCACTCCCATTCAATAGAATACTGTAAATCCTGGCTAGAACAATTACTCAAGGGAAAAAAAAAAAGGTATTAGACTCAGGAAGAATTAAAATTGTCTTTATTGGCAGACAACATAATTTTATATATAGAAAATCCTAAAGACTCAGGCAAAAAACTGTTAGATCAAATCACTGAATTCAGTAAAGTTGCAGGATGCAAAATTAATGTACAGAAATCAGTGGCATTTCTGTATACTAACAACAAAATTTCTGAAAAAGAAATAAAGAAATTGACCCCATTTACAATAGCATAAAAAACAAGATAGGAATAAATTTAAGGAGGCGAATGATTTCTACATTTAAAACCACAAGACATTGATGAAAGAAATCAAAGAAGACACAAATAAATGGAAAGGTACCTTTTGTTCATGGATTGGAAGAATGGATATTGTTAAAACGTCAGTAGTGTTTTTACAGAAGTAGAAAAACTGCTGAAATTTATATGGAACCACAAAAGATCCCAAATAACCAAAGAAATCCTGAGAAAGAAGAGCCAAATAGGATATATTACCCTTCCTGCTTTCAGGGTATACTATTAAGCTACAGTTACCAAAACAGTATGGTACTGGCATAAAAGCAAATAGATAAATGGGACATCATTGAGAGTTTATAAGCAAATCCAAGCATGTACAGTCAACTAATATTTTACAAGGGAGTGAAGAATACTCAGGGGAGGAAAGATGGTCTCTTTAATAAAACTGTGCTGAAATAATTGGATCCATATACATACAAGAGAATGAAACTGGAGCCATATTTTGCACCACTCACAAAAAATAATGCAACATGGATTAAATACTTAAGTGTAAGACCTGAAACTCCTAGAAGAAAACAGAGGACTAAAGCTCCTTGGTACTGAATTTTTGGATATGACACCAAAATACAAGCAACAAAATAAAAAATAAACAAGTGGGACTACATCCAACCAGATTTCTGCACAGGAAAAGAAACCATCAACAAAGTGAGAACGACCTATGGAACGGGAAAGACTATTTGCAAGCTTTATATCTCATAAAAAGTAAATATCCAAAACATATAAAAACTACAACTCAATAGCAAAAACAAACAACCCCCACCACAAAAACAAAACCCCTCAAAACCACCTCCTAAGTTAAAACAAAACAAAACTAAACTAAACTGACAACACACACACAAAAAGGAAAAAACAAAAACCAACTCCCTTTCCTATATAATCCAATTAAGAAATGGGCAAGGGACCTGAATAGATATTTCTCCAAAGAAGACATACAAAGGGCACCAGATACATGAAAACATGTTGAGGGAAATACTAATTAAAGCCACAATGAGATGTCACCTCAGGCTTGTTAGAATGGCCATCATCAAAAAGATAAGAGATGATAAGTGCTGATGTGGATGCCAAGGAAAGGGAATACTTGTACACTATTGGTGGGATTGCAAATTGGTGCAGTCATGATGGAAAACAGTGCAGGGGATCCTCAAAAAATGAAAAATAGAACTATCTTATGATCCATCAATTCCATTTCTGGGAATATATCCAAAAGTAATGAAAACACTAACTCAGCAAAAAGGTATCTTTTTGTTCATAGCAGTGCTATTTCTAATAGCTAAGTTGTGGAAACAAACTAAATGTCCATTGATGGATGAATGGATAACGAACTGATGGTATGTATATACAATGGAATATCATTCAGCCATAAAAATGAGGACATCCCACCATTTGTGACAACAAAGATGGACCTTGAAGACATTATGTTAAGTGAAATAAGCTGAAGAAAAAGAAATACTGTATGGTCTCACTTATTTGTGGAATCTAAACACACACACATGCACACGCGTGCGTGCACACACACACACGCATACACACCCCAAAAAACCCAAACTCAGAAAAACAGATCAGGCTTATGGTTACCAGAAGTGGTGGGTGGAGGGTGGGGGAATTGGGAGAAGATGGCCAAAAGTTACAAATTTCAGGGGTGCCTGGGTGGTTCAGTCATTAAGCATCTGCCTTCAGCTCAGGTCATGATCCCAGGGTCCTGGGATCAAGCCCCACATCAGGCTCTCTGCTCAGCGGGAAGCCTGCATCTCCCTCTCCCACTCCCCCTGCTTGTATTCCCTCTCATGCTGTCTCTCTCTCTCTGTCAAATAAATAAATAAAATCTTAAAAGAAGTAACAAATTTCAGTTATAAGATAAGCATTAGGGATGCCATGTATATATCTATACATGTGCTGTACTATAATGTACTGTAATGTACTGTAATGGTGTACAGAAAAGTTAAGAGAGTAAAGCCCAAGCGTTCTCATCAGAAGGAAGCAATTATTCCCTCTTTATTCTTTTTTCCTTTTTATTGTATCTGTGTGAGGAGATGGATGTTGCTGAACCTATTGTGGTAGTCATTTCACACTATGTAATAATCAGTGCTTCATGTTATATACCTTAAACATATGCCATGAGGTATGTCAATTATTTCTCAATAAAGCTGGAAGATTTTTTCAAGTCCTAAAAACAATACACTTTCTGGTAATGTAACTGTAATCCTTGCTAATCTATGTACTTTTTTAAACCTGGTTTTCATTTTATTTTTCATCTTGGAAAGAAATGCTATAAAATATGTTGGCTGTTATGTCCTAGGAGGGCCTCATATTAGGTGCTTTACGTACATTATCTCATTTTATGCTGTCTAACATTGGTGAAGAAAGTATGATCATCTACATTTGGAATATGGGAAAGTTGGGGTGGTTAAATAACTTTCTTATGGTAATATCAGTGGTGAAACCACGGTAGCCTCCTAACTTGGCCTGATGAAAGTTCCATACGGTCTTTCTTTCCATTAAAGTGTAAAATATGAATTATAGTCATGAGTTTCTAGTTCCCTGAAATGCAGTAAAGGTGGTTTATAAAACTCTTATAAAGTAATATTGGAGCCAATTGTGTTAGTTAGGATTTTTCCGAAAAACAGACCAATAGAACAGATACACACACAGGTTTATTTTAAGGAATTGGCTCATGAGATTGTGGGGCTGGCAAATCCAAAATCTGAAGGGCGGGTTGGCAGGACAGAAATTCAGGTAAAAGTTGATGTTACAGGGACACCTGAGTGACTCTGTTGGTTAAGTGTCCGACTCCTGATTTTGGCCCAAGTCATGATCTCAGCATTGTGAGATGGAGCCCTGCGTCAGTCTCCTCACTGGGTATGGAGCCTGCTTAAGATTCTTTTGCTTCCTCTCCCTCTGCCCTATCCCACTGCCCACCACTCTAAAAAAAGTTAAAAAGAAAAAAAAAAAAAGAGTTGCTATTACAGGCTGGAAACTCAGGCAAGTTTCCTCTGTTGTAGTTTCGAGGAAAAAACACCTTCAACGATAGCAAATCTTTGTCTTCGCTCCTAAGACCTTCAGCTGCTTGGCTGAAGCCAGCTCATACCCAGGGTCTAGCTAAGTTGACACATAAAATTAACCATCACATCCATAAATGCTGATTTTCACTGAAGATTTTTTTTTTTTAAGATTTTATTTACTTATCTGACAGAGAGAGAGATCACAAGGAGGCAGAGAGGCAGGAAGAGAGAGAGGGAGAAGCAGGCTCCCTGCTGAGCAGAGAGCCCGATGCGGGGCTCGATCCCAAGACCCTGGGATCATGACCTGAGCCGAAGGTAGAGGCTTTAACCCACTGAGCCACCCAGGCGCCCCTGAAGATATTTTTGAAGGTACCTGGATTCTTCACCAGCTAACTTTCCAGCTGGTTCCTGTGCGTGCATACAGACACAGGACCAGTTCAGGAAGTAATAATACAGGAGGGCAGAAGGGAATGCTCTTTGGTTATTCCACAGTATGCGTGTGTTTCTGACGGAATTCATCATATTGTTTTCTGGACGTGGATATACATTTTTAAAAACTCTTTTAGGCTTTAAGTTATTTTTGGAGGAAGCTATTGGACTGGCTGGGTTGAAGGCCCAGTTGAGAAAGGGAGGAGAAAACCGCCTGAAGGAAGGAGGAAGGTCGGTGCGTTGGAACTCACACAACTCCTAGTGTGCAATAGGATTAAGGAGAGGAGGGGTGGGCTGGAAAGCCAGGGCACGGGAGATAACTGCTGAGAGACCCTGCACTGAACACTGGAAAAGAATGGGTGAAATTGCTTTACAAGCACAGTGGGAATACTGTACCATATTTGCTTGCTGTAGACAATTAAAAGTCAGAAAAATATGGGTATTGCCATTTTTATGTTTTAAGTAGCCTAGTATCACTGTTCTGAAACTGTTATGGGAAATTGGTATGTTTACTATAGTCTCCTATCCAATTCCTGTGTGAAAGGGGACAGTGAACAAGCTCGCTTGTACACTCTTACTCTCCATGTGACTGAGCAAAAGGACAAACGAAGGAATGAATGGTTCGGTAGGGCTTTGGTACACCGGCATGCTACTATCTCAGCAGACCCTTGCGCGACCCTGACCAGCTGCAGCTTCTCTTAAGGGGCAGGATTCCCATATCACTCACTAGCACCTGGGGGCCCCGGGCTGTAGCTGGAGGGAAATGCAGGTCTCTTGGAGATCGGTGACTAGACAGCCTTTTCCTTGAAACCAGTCTGAGTCACCATGAACTTGGGGACTTATCAGAGAGACCCCACATCTTGAGCCTCCTTGTATGACTTGCCTGGGGCCCACTCATTTTTCTGCCGCCCTTCTCTGGCTCCCTACTGTTACACCTCTGTGTGACTTGTCAGCTCCTTCTACGTAAACTGCCTTACCCTACCCGCCACATCTCAGCCTTCCTCTCACTTTCCCTTTTCCAGTCTCCAAATATTTCTCACATTCATTCTCCTTCCATCGCTAATGTTAGTGATTTAGCTCAGGCTGTCATCATTTGTTGGACTGTAACAATAATTGCCAACTAGTCTTGTCTGAGGTTGACCCCTAGACAGTCCACTCTCTATGGTTGTCAGAGTCATCCATCTAGAAGGACAAACTACTTACAAACCTTCAGCAACACTCTGGCTCCAGCAAGGTCAAGTCCAGGCTCTAGCACTCACGCAAGGCCCTCTGTGATCTCCATTTATCACTTGCGTCCCCAGCCTCATCTGCTCCCTCTCACTGTAAGCTTCCCAAAGCATCTCATGCTTTGCCTATATCTCATTCTGGAGTCTCATATCATTGGTTAGATAACTTGTAGGCATTAAATTCCTTTTCCTCTTTCCCCACTATTTTTTTTTTTTTTAAGATTTTATTTATTTGACAGAGATCACAAGTAGGCAGAGAGGCAGGCAGAGAGAGAGGAGGAAGCAGGCTCCCCGCTGAGCAGAGAGCCCAACGCGAGGCTCGATCCCAGGACCCCAGGACCATGACCGGAGCCAAAGGCAGAGGCCTTAACCCACTGAGCCACCCAGGCGCCCCTTTTCCCACTATTTAAAAAAAAGATATTATTCATTTGTTTGAGAGAGAGAGAGCACAAGCAGAGGGAGGGGTGGAGGGAGAGGGAGAAACAGATTTCCTGCCAAGCAGGGAGCCTGACATTGGACTCAATTCCAGGGTCCTGAGATCATGACCTGAGCTGAAGGCAGATACTTAACTGGCTGAACCACCCAGGTGCCCCTTTAATACCCACTTTGAAATAAGGCGGCAGTAAGCAAGTAAGCAAGTAAGCAAGCAAGTATATTTCCTTCTACTTTGGTTCTAGAGTAATTCAAGACAGTCGTAAAAAGAAAAATGATGCTGGAGAAAGAAGAAGATGTAGGAGGAGATAGCTGCTGTGGTAATTTTGTTGATGGGTTCTGTGTGTTTTTGAGACAGACAGACAGACACTCAGTACATCTATAGCCCTAGTTGGCAGAGCTTCCTCTTTGAACCTCTACTCCTGTGGGACCCACCTGCTGAAGCCAAGCTTTGAGCCAGTAGATTCATTGAATAGATAGTCACGAGGGGTCCACTCCTAAGAATTGGGATTCTAAAGTAAATATGACACAGTTACTGTGTAACACAGTTGCACAGTTACTCACTGACACACAGTGAGTTTGAATCTTAGACTATGAACTCTAGTATAACATACTTTCTCTCTCTCTTTTTTCCTGTCAACTTAGGTTCTGACTCCCAGGCTCCCATTATGCTGGGTTGCATGTTCTTTGCTTCCTCCATCTTGGAGTTGTGTTAATGTTCTGGGTTCTTATAAGATGCCAAAGTGTCATTGAATGGGGGGAATATTTGTGCCCCCAGCTTGTGCTGACACACCCCCTATGATGGCCCATTGGGCCCTTTAGGCTGTTTCTGGGCTACTCTTAGGACACAGGGATCTTGAAATGTGAACCACAGGGTTTGTCCCCCTAGACATACCAGACAGCCATCTCTTTATGATGGCTGGGATTTAAGAAGTTCCCTGCTCCAGGATCCACAGATGCACCCTGTAGCCCAAGAGGGCCTCTTTTAAGGCTGGGCAAAGTCCTTTTCCCCAGAATCCTCTGCTCCTTTCTATAACCCTAGTCTCAACAGATTAGGTTTGTGGAAAACAAAAGCCAAGTGTTCTTGCAGTCTGTTCCTGCTTCCTGCCCTGACACATAGCTTCCCCTAGGGATAAAGCAAGGAAGGGGCAGAGCCAGATTACCTTCTGAAAGAGAGATCCATCACAAAGAGAAAATGAAATCTGAGGGAGCCTTTAGTGTATATGTAGGTCCGCTGAGCCACACAGTTGTTCCAGATGGATCTCAAGTGTTCCAAGAGTGGGATGTATAGCACATCTTCAGGAAAATCCAAATATTAGTTAGGGGCCTTTGGAGTGTACTTTGCCTTTATTCCCCAGTGGAGAAGCTATGATTGGATTGGGCTACCACCATCCAGTATGAAGAATCTCAGCTGGGCAGAGTTTTCCACCAAATCAGCCCAGGGGCAGTGGGCTTCTTTATGTTCAGGCAGTGACTCATGATTCCAGTCAGTTGTGGCTGGTGGTGGCAGGCTTGTTTTCACATAACACACCTGGGAACAAGCACTGTTTTCCTCAAAAAGGGACCATGGAAGTGCCAAGCACTTAAAATTTCATGTACTTGGCTTCAGTGCAATAATAAGGCACTTTTTTTTTTAAATGAAAAAGTAATTTTTCCACTTAATTTAAGTAGTAGCTGTTTGAAGTGAGCAAATAACTATGTAAAAGCTATTATCAAAAGCAATTTTCTGAAGTCGTATTAATGAAGATAGGTAATAAAAATGAAGGTATAAAGACATAACCCTGCTTATGTTTCTGCAGGGAAGAATTGAATACCTATAATTGCCTTTTTTTTTTTTTAATACTAATGTGTTTGTCCTAAGTTTTGGTTGTTGTTTTCAACAATGAAGATAATGAATTTAAAAGAAACAGAAGAGGCCTGTATTGGAAAGATACAAGGATATCCCAAAGAACTGATATGTTCAACTAATACTCTTGAGAAAGATAGGAAGGATAGATGCCAAACTACATGGACCTTGTTTGCTGAGAGCTGTTATTAATGTGACCTCATTCCAATAACTTCTAGTCACTGTGTCTCTGTTCGTTGCTTCAAATTCCCTGGACTGACAATCATATTGGTTCAGCTGGAATAAGTCACCTACCCTTGGATCATCCCGAGGTGAATAGGTAACATCACTTAATACTTAAATTTACTTAATGCTTTCTCCATGTTGGGCATTGCTAAAGCACTTTTCATGTATTGTTTATTCTTCTACAATAGCCTTATGTTTTATGCACTGTTAGATTTCCCATTTCTCAGATGAGAAAACCAAAGCCCAGAGAGGCCAGGCAGTTACCCCAAGGTCATATAGCTTTCTCCCAACATTCAGTCTTTGGCACAGTATGCATGTATCTTTAACTTTATAACAAGACAATATAGATAGTAGTTGGGATTTGGTCTTTGCAAATGTCCTGTGTTTCTATCTTAGGGCCCCATATATATGATCATAGCCTACATCTTTTTTTCAAGCAGAAATCAGAGCTATAACCTGGTTGTTGAAAGTATTTGGTATAAACACCCTCCATGACTTACTCAAAGGTAGGAGAAACATTTGGTAGCAGATCTGACCACGGGCAGGGGCTGGAGCAGACAACAGTGGGGGTGAACTGCAGTAGTGGAGTGGGTGAGCCCACCAGATTGATGGAGATAATGAGCCAGCATTTATGGAAGTTCATACAGTTTGGTTCCACTTCCTGGGTATTGGAAATGTTAACTAGGGTTCTTGGGGATGGAGCAGAATGAGATTAGCACTTGGATGCCAGCAGGAACATGGAATCACCTATTCCTATTTAACACTAATTTAACTGAGATATTTTGATAACCCTCTCCTTTTGTTTTGTCTCTTCCTCTCCAGTTTCCTTTTTTAAACTGTCAGCCTATTGATTTACCATTATCCCTTACTTTTCTCACCTCCTTTACTTTCTGAATGCAACAGTGTTGCCTGTTCCTTTCTTTATGGCTTAATTTATGCTAGGGCCACAAACTCATAGGGCAGGTATTATAGATAGATAAATGAAGTGAGCCAGGTAAGGACTGTGTCAGAATGGAAAGCACATGTCCTTTCCAAAAAGGGAAAATTCTGCTAGTTTCAATGCTTCACATCCACATTTTCATGTAAAATTTGCAATTTTTTAAATGTTTCTCATTAGTCAGTTTTTAAAAATGAGTAGGCTCATCACAAAGCATCTGTGGGATGACTCTATCAGCAGTTGGCAGTTTTGGACATGATACTGTTGGAGGAATGAGGGAGGTTGGGAACTCTTGAATCTCCATCCTGGCTTCTAAAGGGACTGTAGATGTTCTAGTCTGTTTTCTGAGTTAGCATCTCTCTACTAATTGGCTTTATATATATATATTTTAAAGATTTTATTTATTTACTTGACAGACAGAGATCACAATTAGGCAGAGAGGCAGGCAGTGAGAGTGGGGAGCAGGCTCCCCGCCAAGCAGAGAGCCCGATGTGGGGCTCAATCCCAGGACCCTGGGATCATGACCCGAGCCAAAGGCAGAAGCTCCAACCCACTGAGCCACCCAGGCGCCCCTGGCTTTATATTATTAATCACATCTTTATTATTTATTTTTTAAAAAATATTTTATTAATTTATTTGAGAGAGTATGAGCAAGAGAGAGAACATGAGCAGGGGGAGGGGCAAAGGGAGAGGGAGAAGCAGGCTCCCAGCTGAGCAGGTAGCCTGATGTGAGACTCAATCACAGGCCCCCGGGGATCATGACCTGAGCTGAAGGCAGGCACTTAACCTCCTGAGCCACCCAGTCACTCCTTAATCACATCTTTATGTATATATTTGCATTATCGTACTGGAAGAGATATTTTTCAGCCTAACTCATTAAGATGATAATATTTGAATATAAGTTGGCTGTTTTATCTCCTCTACTCTTCCGTTTGGACTTAAAGCTCCTCTAAGGCAGAAGACTATGTGTGCGGAAGACACATTTTTAATTGTTGATATAAATATCCATTTAAAATATAAGATGAGGTATTCTTTAGTTAGAGAGATGTTTTTGTTATTCAAGTTTGTCTTCCTAATGTGTTCCTGTTTTGCGGGGCTATTTTCAGTGTTGCGTTTGTCCTTCTTTATGGCAAATTATTTGAAATGTTCTTCCTCAGTTTTGAGAGACTTTCTGAAGATCCTCAATTGCAGACTAGTTCTTGTCTCTGTTTTTATAATTTTAATATGATTAAATGAAGCTGGACTTGCAAAAAAAGTCTACTTGTAAGATTTTTACAATTAAAAAATGGTATTTTGATACTTAATATAATTTTTCTTTTATTTGTGATCTTTTTGGGGAGAAGATTTGCAGAGGTTTCAGAACACATAGGACCAAAGAATATTAGAGTTGGGAGAGGATAATAAAATCAACGTTCCACTCAGTGAAGGCTTGGTCTCTTGCAGTGGGAAGATGTTTACTACCATATGAAGCAGTCCTTTCCACTTTTAAGTGGTTGTATATTTTTGTATGGTTTTTCTTCATTGTAAACTGATAGCTGTCTCTCATCATTTCCATCCTTTGAGCCTAATACTGAGCACAGAACAAGTCTACTCCTTTTGGGCTCCCCAAATACATGGTAAGATCTTTGAGGGCAATATGTTAAGACGTTCCTCTAGTGCCTATGAATCACATTTTAGGGCATTTAATGGCATGTGGTTGAGAGCACAAGCTTTGAGGTCAAAGGACCCAGATAGAAATCCTGGTTCTTCTGATAGAATACTACGGACAAGTTACTTAACCTCTCCAAAGCTCATTCTTGGGTTGCAGTGAAAATTAAATAAGATAGTGAATGAAAATGCTCAGTAAAGTCCCTGACGATGGTCATTCAATAAATGATGTGTATAGTTAAAACATGCTGGTTAGACTGAAAGGAAGGAAGTCTTGCAGAATGTTTTAATGCTAAGCCAAGACTGCCTAGAATCTGAAGCCATGCTCCTCCCAGAAATGAGTGTTTGATGCTTATCTTGGAGAGCTCCTTATACAGCTAGAGGAAAATTATGTTGTGTGATCTTAGTTTCCCCAGAAACATAAGACCAAGGAACACTCTTAACTAATGCATAATCTTTCTACTCTAGGAAGAGTCTGTGTCCAGAATTCCAGTGGTCTTCCTTCATAGGCTTATGAACTGGGGCTCTCCACCTAGAAAGAAACCTTTGACTTCCTTAATTCTTTGCCCAAAGCCTCCTGCTTGAGTGAGATCCAAGAACCTTCCAGCTTCCTTTCTTTCTGACCTCTCTTTCCCCCTAACTCCTCCTAAGCTCTTCTTCCTCTCTCCCCTAAAAGGAGAGAGTGAGGGACAGCTGATGTCTTGCCAAACAAGAAGGCCCTTCCCTCTTACTTTAAAGGTGGTTTCCAGGGGCTCCTGGGTGGCATATTTGGTTAAGCGTCTGCCTTCGGCTCAGGTCATGATCCCAGGGTCTTGGGATCAAGTCCTGTGTCAGTGTCCCTGCTCAGAAGGTAGTCTGCTTCTCCTGCTCCCTCTGCTGTTTCCTCCACTTGTGGGCTCGTTCTCTCTCTCTCTCTTGCTGTCTGTCAAATAAATAAATAAAATCTTAAAAAAAAAAATAGAGGTGGTTTCCAATGGGAGACTAATTAAAAGTTATTTATATGATGAGAGAGTACTTGAATTGTTCAGCTGGTTTTGAAAAAAATTTAAAAACAAGCACATAGTCCCCAAAATGTAACTCATTTTGTCTTCAAGGGGTTAAATGCACTTTCTTACATTTTCATTAATTGTTTTCTTCAGCATCTGTTTATTTGTTGTAAAGATTGTCTTCTTTATTATTATTTATTTATTATTATTGTATTATTGTATTATTTATTAGATAGTGAGCCCTTGCTTTTTTGACTTACTTCCCAGTAAAAAACTAGGATATAAGTGTTTTTTTGGTGCCATACTTTGCATTTTTACATAACATGCAAGAAGCTAGTATTTGTACTTGCCTAATCAAAGGAATTTTAAACAAAATTGGAATCTATGTTTTTAAAAGTTTTGACATCTTTCTTTTTGTTTTTGTAAAATATAAAAAAAGTGATACTTAACCAACTAGGTTTACTGGGATATATTTAAATGAATAACAATGGAGCCTATTTTATATCCTTCCATCTAAAACTCTGCTTGGGATTGAGGCAAGCACATCACCTTTCTGGGTGCTTATCTAATTCTCTACCTGTATACCAAGAAATGTTACAAAAAATCACTCAGATGGATACTATCACTGTGTACTTACAACATGGGATTTTGGTTTTGTGAGAACAGGCCTAGACTAAGCAACACTTAGAGAAACTGAGAAAGATCCTGCTTATGTGTTTCCCCCAATTCTTCATTTTGACAGTATTCAAATGTATAGAAAAGTTGAAAGAGTAGTATAGTGGATACTTATTATTAACCTATTGCTATATTTACCAGTCCTTCTGTTTTATTAAAACAATTGAAAATAAGTACAGATGTCATGAGTTTCTCCAGCCTGGAAGGTAAGAATAAAGCGTCCCAAGATAAGGACTCTTTCTCACACAACTACAGTATCATTATCATACCTTAGACAATTAACAATCATTTCCTAATAATATCTAATAAGCAATCCATGATCTATGTTGTTTCTAACATGTCTTTTTGGCTTAAAAAAAAAAAGTATAGAATCTCATCAAGGTTCATGAATTTGCTGTTATGTTTTATTTGTCTTTTAAATTTAGAACATTCTCTGTTTTTTGGATATGTATATTTCTTGACATTGACGTTTATGAAGAGTCCAGGATAGTTATTTTATCGATTGCCCCACAATCTAGATTGCCTAATTGTTCTTTCTTTTTTAAATTTTAAATATTTATTTATTTAAGAGAGAAAGAGAGTGTGAGTTGGGGAGGAAAGGAGAGGGAGGGGGAAAGAATCTCCAGCAGGCTCTGCGCTGAGCAGAGCCATCTCAGCACTGGGCTCCATCTCATGACCCTGAGATTGTGACCTGAGCCTCAACCAAGAGTCAGATGCTTAACTGACTGAGCCACCCAGGCACCCCTGCCTAATTGTTTCTTTACGTGCTTTTTAGTTTTTAACCTTTTGGGAATATATTTACAGACGTGTGCATAAAATATAGATATGAAGGTTTGTGGAAGTTACCTTACCAGTCTCTGGGACCCTAAAAGTCTGGCTCTTTTATAAACCCTTATCTCTGCACTTGTTTCTTCATTGCAGTTAGAGAATGTCTAGTGCAGAGACAATTTCCTGGCACTTTCCTGCAGATCAGGGTACTAAGGCTGGGCGGCTTCCAATTTAGGCAGTTCCATTGTATTTATCTCAGATCCCCCACCGGGGTTTCAATTAGAGAAGTTATTGTTTAGTTCCCCTTCTAAAAATGTTGCATTCTGTAATTATCTTGGCTTTAAGGCATTTGGGTTGTTTTTATACTATGTGAATGCACTGGCTATTAGGAAAGTCACTTTAAAATTAGGGTGATCTAATTCAATTGTTAAAACTGCCTTAATAATTAGGTTGTAATAAGACACAATACAGGGTATACAGGTTCCTCATAACCTGGTGTTTTGGGCTGTAGAGACTCAGCATCGATCCAGAGGTGGTTCAGAGTTCTTTATTAAAAAAAAAAAAAAAAAAAGAAAAAGCCAAATGTTAAAAATATTATGACCTGGCACGCTTGGAAGGCTCAGAAGGTTAAAGCCTCTGCCTTCTGCTCAGGTCATGATCCCAGGGTGCTGAGATTGAGCCCCATATTGAGCTTCCTCCTCTCTCTCTGCCTGCCTCTCTGCCCACTTGTCATCTCTGTCTGTCAAATAAATAAAATCTTTAAAAAAAAAATTATGACCTAGGTCAACTTTGTCTTTACTCTTCTAATTACCTTTATTTCTCTTCCTGCATACTCACAGTGCTTTCTTGTTCTCAACCGAAATGCTAAATGGTGATGATAGATGATGGTGTAAATTGGGGTCCTTAACTTGAAGTCAGTGGGTCAGTGAACCCAAGAAAATCATATGCAACATTTGTGTATATTTGCCCATGTACTCTGTTCTGGAGAGATGTTTCCATAGATTGCTTCAACTTTTCAGGGGTGCCTGTGAGCCCCAAATGGTTAAAGGCACTGGTTAAATAGTTACTTCCTACTAGGGCCTTTGCTCTTCTGTCTGACTGTTGGTATGGTATCTTTCTTTTTATTAATCTTTTTGTGTGTTTGTTTTGGATTAAAATATTACAAGAAATAAAATTAAATCAATTTATAATATTAGTCAACACCCAGACATAACCATTGTTTACATACTGGTAAATGGTTATCTACCTACCCATCATCTGTCTACCTATTTATCAATCATGTATTTGTTTATCCATCTACACACACACACACACACACACACACATTTTTTAAAAGAATCATTCTATATGAACTCTTTATACTTTTCTAAGTGTAGATCGATAACACTTTTCTTTAATTGTTGCATTGTAGCTCATTATATGGATATACTGTAATTATCCCATCTCCTATTCATGGACATAGATGTGTATATATATATTTTTTCTTTTTTTTTTTTTTAGATGTTCATATTTTAATATGAATCACACTTTAGGCAAGGTTTGAACAAGGGAGATCTTGGAGCTTTTGCTGGTTGCAAGAACCCTCTTTGTCTTATTCTTGCTAGCCCCACATCAAAGTCGAGGCTCTGGATTTTGGGCCAGGGAACATGTTTGTTTTTTCCAAAAAAATGAGAACTGTACTCTTACATGCCTCTCTCTAGCCCCCAAGATAGTGACATGAATTGGCAAGTCATCGCAAATCAGTAAAGCATATAACAGTCTTATAGGATCAATCGCCTTCAGAGCAGCTTCTTTTAAATCTGTTCTCAATTTTCAAGATTCAAATGGGCCTAATTTTGTATAGTTTACTTACATTTTTTAAAGTGTTTATGAAAATTATTATGAAAACAACAACAACAACAACAACAACAATAAAACCCCGAATACTTTCTTAAAATGCTTGAATCGTGTAACCTGGGAGACTTGACCAAAATATAAATATGTATGATTTCCCTGGGTCTCTGTGTCTGTATCTATATTTTCATATGATATATTGCTGAAAGAGGTGTTGCTGATTGTCTTTTTTTCCTTTTCTCTCTTATCTGTTTACCACTGACACTACTAGATTAGAGGCTGCCCTAGTCAACACCCTTGGGTCCTGGGGTAGTAACTGTTCCCATCTGGCTGTGTGTGATTAATGGTGTTTATGTCATGGCATAAATCACGTCTGGCTGTTCAATCAGCTGAGACTCTGGTCATTAAAAAGAATTACTCTATCTATAAAAATCAATAACCAGTGGTTTTTGGAACGGAGCAGTTCTTTAACAGTTATTCCCTAAATCTGTCTGTAAAGATAAACAATCAAATTACTGTAGTCACTGAAATTGTGCAGGCAACAAGAAATATAATCTTGCAGATAAAGGATGACCTTAAGTAAGGACAGGTTGGAAGCCATTTTAAGGAAGACAAGGCAACCAAAGAAACCCAATACCCTTTTGAAAGTCTTCAAGAATGTCCCCCTTTTTCATGGACCCAGCTGACAACACCACCTCAGAGAGCTCAAGATGAATTTTCTGAAAAGCGTGGAAAATAAATTAGGTTGATAATAGCATTCTGTGACTGACTTAATGCCACTCACAACTCTCTGTGGACTCTAGCTACAATACAGAAAAATCAGTTTTATGTATTTACCTCATGTTTGCCTCATACATTATTGCCATGAGGAGAACACACAAAATCTGAATAAATAAATTAGCCAAGGTGATGAAATGGCAGGTAAAATAAAATGGAAGACCACTTTATCAGGGAAGAACAGAGCTCAAGATAACCCTTAGACACTTTACTTTGTAGGAGATATTATGTGTACTGTTAAAATGGTGGTGTTGACCGTGTGTAACAACATGCCTGAATAGAGCGAGGCAAGATTAATAGTCCTGATTCACTTCTAGTTTGTTTCACAGGCTGTGGGTGAGTGCTTTGGGATGTTGCTCACACAGCCTGTTTTGCTGCAGTAGCCACCGCTTTTGTGAGCAGCCAGTGTTTTTGCTCAAATTGGAGTATGCCTCACTGATTCCTGTCTGCAACTTGCTTCTGAGGAATCGGTGACTGCAAGATACGTTTCAGGAATTCGAGTTGTACCAGTTTTGCCATCTTTACGATGTGCCTCACTTAGCCAAGTGGAATTCTAAATGGGAAAGTGAAGACTTCCCTTTGATACTCTATAACTCTGTTCCCAGAGCAGATCACATCCTGATTTCCACAGTAAGCTGGTGGCTCTCCACAGGATCACAAACCCAACTCCATCAAGAAGGCAGGACTGATCGCTCGTGCCCTTTCCCCGAATGGAAGATAGAACCCTTTTAGCAAGATATGATCCCGCAGATTTGTTCCTACGTGATGAAGGGAGGACTAACTTCAGGCAAAGGGCTTTGGTGGAAACATCCTGTTCCTCCGTTCCCTGTGTGATGACCAGGAGCTGAGAAGGGCTCTGTTTCCTGTCACAGTGCTGCCATCACCCTCATTTACATTATTGGCAGCTGTTACTTTGTTAGAAGTTTAAATTATCTGAAGAACTCTCAACTGAGTTCAGATGTTTGTTTATTGGCGCTGTCCTAGGCTTCTGAAAACAGTCTTTTGTGTTCTCCCAGCCTTAAGAAAAGCTCTTCTCAGAATCTGCCCTTCCTCCCTCCTTGCTCTTTTCTGGGAACCTGCTTCAATCTCATGAAGCAAATTAAATAAAGAGGACAAGGGGCTTAAAGCTCGTCAGAAAGGAGACTCCAGCGGTGAGGCGACCCGAAACGGAAAGGAATTGGGACTCAACATCCTGCATTTGTGCTTTGTTTTTGAAACTTCGAGTTAGTTGCCTTAATGAATTAACCAGCAGCCTAATGGAAAATGTTTCTCCTGTCCTGGTGGGGGAGCCAAATACTATAGATTTGTAACAGGAAGGCTGTTGATTCTGGCTTCATTGTTGGGCCAGTCATTTGTGAGCTGGTGGCCGGACCGCAGGCCACACACTTCTGTGCACATCTTCCATGTATTGGGACTGCCTGGGTTTTGTTTCTGCTGTCGGAGACGCCGCGGAGAAAAGATGGTGAGCCCTGGGTTTTATTTGTTGTTTGTGTATCCCTTCAGCATTGAGGATGGTACAGGATGCCAGACTCCGTTCGGGGGCAGGGAGGGGGCTGTTGAAATCGATGAGCATATGTGAGTGTTATGCTGTTAATGCTTTTTTTTTCTGTGTCATCCTCTGTAGAGTTCCGGGAACGCGTCCTATCGCTGCTCTATGTCTTCCTCTGCGGATTTTTCTGATGAGGATGATTTCAGCCAGAAATCTGGCTCCGCATCTCCAGCTCCCGGAGACACCTTACCCTGGAATTTGCCTAAACACGAGAGATCAAAAAGAAAGATTCATGGGGGCTCAGTGCTGGACCCCGCTGAGAGGGCAGTGCTTAGGATAGCAGGTAAGCGCGTTGGGGAGGGGACGGACCCCTGACGGGAGTTGCGGAAATTCACCCATCTGCGCCCCTGGGAGCCAGAGCTGGGAGCTGATGCACTGGGCCGAGGTCTGTGCTCACGGTGGGGGAGGAGGATGACCGTGTTTACTTTATGCTTGATTTCTATCGAGAAAGCAGTTTGCCCAGCCTGCTGGTGACTAAGCTGTTTGGCCCTGTCTTCTGGTTGGATGGATTGATACCTTCGAATTGCAAGGCGGATATTTACAGACACCTGCATTAAACTTTCCCTATTTACATGCCCTAGCTGCTGTTACATTCTGAAAGTATTAACTTCTGTGATTCCTAGTGTATTTGCTAGAATCTGTGAGAAAGCTCCCTTCATTTCCATTTTTTGCCCAGGGACACTGAGCTTCGCAGGTTTAAGTGGGGTGGATTCCTGGTGTTTGGTATATGGGATTGCAGAGGGAATTCCAGCAACTTGGATGCCTTTTTTTTTTTTTTTTTTTGTAATTGTAGCATCTCTGTCAGAACCATGTGTCCATAGCAGCTTTCCGTCCCTGGTGCTTTTGAAGGTTTAGCCATCATGCATTCCTGATTAATTAATATAGGGGAGGTGCCAATGTTTCTGTTCTGTTACCGGTGTTCCCTTGCACTGGGTGTAGAAGTCGAACCAGAAGGGATGACTTGTTTTACCCAGCTGAAAGCTGAGAACACTGAGGAAACCAATCCTCCAACCTCCCAGTGCCTGTGTGGTTTCTTCATATGTGTACTGTGCATGAGACTTGCTTTCTGGGGTGATTGGTCCTCAGTTCCCTCCACAATTTTCTCTTTCAGAATGGTAATGGGTAGGATAGACTAAGTCTTTTGTTGGGGGGGGGGGACTTTGGCAAAGGCCAAAGGTCAGGTTTTGTCCCCAGCTGATTTCTGCAGCCAGTGGATCTGGCCTCCTTTCTTCTCCACTCTCGGATATTCACTCTGGGGTGGTGGGTGTGTGCCCACTCAGTTTCTTTTGCCTCCCACTGTAATGCAAAGTTGGTACTTTATATTCCTCTGAGGGGCTGGTGAGGACTAGTCCAGAGCCCAGGCACCACAGCAGCAGAGACTCCCCCTACAGTCCCCCTAGTAGGATTTTCTGATTACAGGAAAAACAAACAGCTCCCAGACAGCCATTCTCTAGTCTGGGTTTCTGGGGCAACAGCCTTGAGCTTCTTCTGGCTGCTGTTGTGAGATGCTGCCTGTTCTCTTCCAGGCCTTGAGGGGAGGGTGGAGCAGTGAAAGGGTGGGAGGAGGGAGGGTCCTGGAGGGAGACTGTTTGGGAGCCAGTGAGACCAAGCAGGGGTGGTTTGAGGGAGCTGGGGCAGACCTAGATCTTACCGCCCTCCTCAAGTATTAAAAAGTGTTTAGTCACTGAGGCCTGACTCCTTGCCCGGTAGAGATACTGCTTCATTCCCCACCCTGCCCCTCCGTGAGCAGGTGTGAGGCATGGAGAGGAGGAGCCAGTATAGGTATCTTTGGCTCAGCAGAAAGGAAAGACAGGTGAAAGGAGGGTGCTGAGAGAATTTGGAGCTCTAGCCCATCAGAACAGGATGCCTGTGTTCCGTCCATTTTGTGGAAGGAAGAAGGTGCTTCTGGCTTGAGGTTTTTGTTGATGGTGACAGAAGTGCGTAATTTGCTTTTTGATAGTGCAGGAAGGGGTTATGAGAGAAGGATTGGTCAGGAATTTGTGAGGGGGGAATGAGATTATTTAAATTGAGGAAAACGACTAGGCCAGAAGTCCAGAGAAGTTGGGGGGGACTAATCATCTGTGTATACTGTAGTTGGGGAAGAAATGGAAGAACTGGGGGTTCTGATGGGATGCAGTGGACAAGAAGATATTGGTAGACGGTAAACTCACTGAGGGCAGGGGCCATGTTTTATTTGTTCTAAAATGTTCGCTGAGTTGGGGATAGCTATATGGGGATAGCTATAAAGTTAGTGTTCATTAGTGAACTTGAGACCTCAAAGTCACATACTTTAAAGAGATTAATCAAAAACAAAACAAAACTACAAACAGAATAAGCAGCCCTAATATGAAAATATGCTACTGTTTTAAAAATAAATATTGGTAAGTTGGCTGTTTTCTACACAAATCATGATAATCATATCTTGGGAGCAAAGACTTGGAGGCCAGTCTTCCGATATCTGTTTAAAAATAATGTAGCTAAAATATGAAATTCAAATATGTTATTTGTTCACCACTGATCAAACAGTGGAAGATAAGGGAACAGGGCATCTGAGCGATTTCGATGCTGTGGGTAGTTCGAAAATATACTATGAAAAGATTTCAACTTTTAACTTTATTAGACATTTTCACACTCTGCCTGAAACTCACCCATCCTTGAAATTCATCCCTAGTAAGAGATGGGGTGAGGTTCAGAAGTGGTATGAGGATGTCCATTGTGTTCATTACTTAGTAATAAAGGAGTTGAAAGTCCAATATTTTTATTTGTTTTTAAGGTCATAAAAATAAAATTGAACATGAAAATGCCTAGAGTCAAAAAGACCTTATGGTGTGTGGGATAACTAAATTCATTCACATTTAATAAATATTGATCGAGTCCCTGGAATAAAATGAAGAAAAGCACATAGTTCTGCTTTTAAAGAAGTTATAGTCCAAAATGATAACTGGATATGTTGTTAGACTGTTACAACATGGCGTGAGAGATTAGTTGTTAGGGCTATATAAGTACCTAATGTGAAAAGAATCCAGAAGAGAGTCTAATTAACATGGACAGAGAATGGAGCCTGAAAGCTTCTGAGGGGAGGTGCCACTAGAAGTGAGAATTAAAGAGCTTGATGGGAATAGGGGGAAAGGGAAGACTACTTCAGAGGGATGGAACCATAAGAACAAAGGTAGGGAGATGTGTTTATATGGAAATTTCAAGTGCAATGCATAGTAGAACATGGGATTTGGTAGAGAATAGCGGAAATGGAAAGGTGCCTATGTGTAATACTGAGGAGACTGGACCATTCATGCTGTAAGTGGTGAGGAATTATTGAAAGATTTTCGGCAATGCAGTGATATAATCAGGTTTACATTTTAGAGAGTCTTATGTCACATGTCTGACACTTGACGATTTTAAAAGTGCTTTTGCACTTACTGTAGTGTTCTCACTTTAAAGTCGGAGACTACGCCTTTCCTATATCTCAGGGTCAATGTGAGAAAAAGATGACGAAGTGTAAGGAGTGGGGCTTTATAATATCCATTGTATAAATGACTTTTATATAAGAACTATAGATCTGCTGTTCTTAGTTACTGGATATGGTAGGCTGAGTTTTTTATTCTTGAAGTGCCCGTAAAGGTACACGGTTTGTTGGGAACAGTGCTATTTTAAAATATGGATTTTTGTCCCATGTAAATTCTTTAAAGTTGGAATTGAAGGGTCTAAGCAGAGTCAGACTTTGGACTCAGGCAAACTTGGATTTTAATTCTCCCTCTATCACAAGCTAGTTGTATTTTCTTTGGCAACTTACTGAATTTTTCTCATCTTCATTTTCTCTATTAAAGGGTCATGGCTGTGGCAAGTAAATAAAGTAGTGAGTGCAAAACATTTTACAAATTCTTTGGCATATGGTAAATGCTGTATAAATGATAGTTTGCAAATGGTCAGATGCTCTTTTTTTTAGATTTATTTATTTGAGAGAGAGAGAGATCATGAGCAGGGGGAAAGGCAGAGGGAGAGAGAGGATTTCAACTAGACTTTGTGCTAAGCACAGAGCCCAACATGGGGCTTGATCTCACGACCCTGAGATCATGACCCAAGCTGAAACCAAGGGTTGAATCCTTAACCAACTGAGTCGCCAGGAGCTCCATGGTCAGATGTTCTTATGGCATTTACTGTGTTGTCTCATTTAGTCTGTGAACAACCTTATGAAGTAGGTATAGTTATTTTCTCCATTTTTTAGTCCAGAAATCTGCTGAGAGAGGGAGAGACTCTTCCCAAGGTCATACAACTAGCAAGTGGTGGATCTTGATCTGAATTCAGGCATTCTTAGCTCCAGAGGGTAGCCTCTTAACTGCTGTGCTTAACTTCTGCTTCCCTATGGAACAGACTATTATTATTAGCAGGTTGACCCAATATTACCATTCCAAGAATGCATGGGGCAAAGGCTATCTTTATAGAAAACCCCAATGCTGCTGCTGTTCATTTTGACTGTCTCCTTAAAAGGAGAG
This sequence comes from Mustela erminea, assembly GCF_009829155.1. Taxonomy (NCBI): domain Eukaryota; kingdom Metazoa; phylum Chordata; class Mammalia; order Carnivora; family Mustelidae; genus Mustela; species Mustela erminea. The sequence continues at coordinate 102,748,467 of NC_045617.1, read as the reverse complement.
TTAAAATCAATTAAGAGTGCATTGATTATATTCACAAAACTGGATGCTGCTGGGTTTCAGTCTCTGATGGAGGCTCAGACTGTGCCCTCAATGACCCTAGTCATTGTAAAGGAGACAAAACAATTTTGAGAGGGATTCATGTACGTGTGTGGTCTATAAATGGAATGACTTTTAGGGATCTAATTGTTAACCCTTTCATTTCAAGAAGGTGTCACAGATGATGCATGCTTGTTACTTCATGAACCAATGTGTACAACATACCAAGCTGCGAGAAAACCATTGATCCTAGGAGCTTGGTGGGACATGGACTCAAACTCAGATTATAAACCAGTGGTCAGGACAGAAAGAGAGATACGGTTTTGCTTTGGGATAACAAAAGTAGTACAGTTGCTCAGAAGAAGTAAAGATTTCCAACTCTAACTCAAGTAAGTTTTTTTCCAGGAGTGTACAGTTTTTAGTACTTATCCCCATCTAAGAGTTATTGAAAAATGGTCCAGATTCACAACATTGAAAGGGGAAAAAAAAACTCATCAAGGACAAAAGGTCAGTATATATGAAAGAAAGAAATAGGGAGGGAAGATGTGGGCAAAAGATGAAACTGTCAAGTCAGATGGTCAACAACGCATTGATTTATCTTTTAATAATTATAGCTAACATGTGTAAAGCCACAGACTTATAAGGTAGGCACCATTAACCCCATTTTACTGATGAAGAGAGGCCAGAGAGGGTAAGTAACTTGGCCATGTCACACAGTTAGTAAGGAGGCAGGATGCTGACTTCAGTCAGTACTCTTAAACATCTGTGTACGCGTCTGAGTACCAAATGGTTCTTGGATCCTTAAAACTCACCACTTTAGTATATGACATTCCAAAGTTAAGGGAATTGTATCCATTTTGTTCAAATTCAGAAGATACCAGTACTGTGTGGAATGAATAATGGGTAAAGAGAAGGAGGGAGGGGACAAAGTAAGCTGGAGGCACTGAGAGCTAACCCGCTGTGGCCGCCTCCCAGGAGCGCCGCGGCAGATGCTCGGGCCGGCTCTGGGGGGCGGAAGGGAGGGACTGAGGGCTGGTCCGCCGGGCGCGCAGGCGCAGTGGCTTCCAGGCTGTCAGGCCCTGACGCGCGGGGCCACCTGCAGAGGCCGCGCCGCCCCGCCCCCGAGATGTGCCCTGGGAAGGGACCCTGGTCCCTCCCCGCCCCGTGCGGCACTGAGTGACCTGAGTCCCTCCGTGCCTTAAGCAGGGTCGAAGAGTATTTTCCACTCCTGCCCCTGTCATCCCTTCCCGGGGTAGACCTCCGACTGCTCAACCCATTTGGTTGGGGGGGGGGCGGGGGACGCGGTAGGGGGGGGGCTGCTGCGCTCGTCGGTGACCGCGATCTGCGGCTTTGTTTCCCAGGCACCTGTTGTGGGTCCCAAATAGAAACCTCACCCTTGGGGATCCGGGCCGGCCGGCCAGTGTCCGGGGGTGGGCGTGCTTGGCCGTGAGATCAACCCGGGTGGGCGGGCCGGAGAGGGGCCCCGGGGCGCCCGGCCCTGCCTGGGGAGGGAGGGGCCGAGCCGCGCCAGGGTCGGAGCCCAGCCAGCCGGGGCGCTGACCGCCGCGCTTGCCCCCTCCCTTCCGCCCTCCGCCCTCCCCCCTCCCTCTCTCCCGGGGCGCGGGCGAGTGTCTGCGGCGTGGCGGCCAGGAAATGCCGCAGATGCGCCGCGCAGCATCCCGGGCGGAGGCAGCGCGCCCGTCCTCCGGCACCGCCGCCGCGGCCTCAGCCGGGCCCGCAGCAGGCGCCCAGCGCAGGGCCAGGGCGACGGCCGTGCTGCCCGCAGAGGGTCCCGGCGCCCGCCACCCTTCGCCCGTCACCACTGGGCTCCAGGCTCCTCCGCGTGGCGTGGCGCTGCTTGTCGCCGCCCCCGGGCTCGCCGAGATTTGCTGCTGCTGAAACCTGAGAGGGACTCTGGCTCCCCGGAGCGGCGGCCCCGCACCCGCAGCCAGCCAGGGGGCCTGGGCGTTTCCTCTGCCGGCTCCGGCGCCCACCGCCCCCTCGCGCCCCTGGCTCTGCGTCTCCGGCTTCAGCGCTCTCCCCCAGCCCGCCGCTCCTTCCGCTTTTCCAGTTCTCAAGGCTGCGTCTTGCTGACTACGATAGTCTCTGGGGTTAGGAGGGGGAAAGGGGAATTGGCCAGTCATCGCTTAGATAAACTTCAGTATGGCGGGGTATCTCTCGCCAGCTGCTTACCTGTACGTGGAGGAGCAGGAGTACCTCCAGGCCTACGAGGATGTTCTGGAGAGGTACAAAGGTATGTGGTGCCCCGGGCTCCGGCGGCGGGGCTTAGCACGCACCAGCCCGGTAACCGTTATCTTTGCTTAACCAGAGCCACTACTCCTTGGGCACAGGTAAACAGGTGTCTGGGCCAGTCTTGGGAATGGACCAGGGTTTTTTGGATAGGATTTAGTGACCTCAACTCAGAGAGAGTGGTGGGGGTGGGCGATGGTCCGGAGACGCCCTTGGAGTGGGGGGAAGGGGTTTGGGTTTCAAGCACATTGCATTTTCTCTCCCTTGTAGAAGCTCTTAAGTACTATGAATAATCATAATTCTTCCTGGGAGGGTGGCTGCCGGTTAATTCTCCACGGGATTACTAAGGCATTGCTGCTCTTGCTTTGCATGGGGTGTTGGTTAACCCTACAAAAAAAGGTTCTTGGGTTCTTAAATTTAAAAAAAAAAAAAAAAAGGTTCTTGGGTTTCACCACTGAGAGCATCCCCAAATCATTTTTCTTAGAATGATTTTATTTGAAAAAAGTTTGTGGTTTGTGAGTATATGCCTATTCTTATGCATCATAAAAATTACTTGATTGTGTGATGGATGAAAGCCTTAAGTCAGTGAGTCTGTTGTAAATTTAAATGTAAAGCAGTATATTTTGAAATGCTTTTCTGCCTATTTATGTTTGGGAAATTCTGTGCCAACCTGATAAATTTTTTATATTTTAGTATTGTTTACTTTGACTTTATAGTTAAATATAGTGTTAGACAAAGTGCATCGGCTCATCTTAAAGAGCCTTTTTGTCTCTGGAAATCATTTTTCAGTATGTACAGACAAGAGACACAGTAAGGAGACCAAAACACTCCCCACCCAGGGTTACTGACAGACCCTTGATATATTAATAGTGAAGAGTGGCCGGATTCATAGCTTGGATTCAGAGGGTTTTGTATCTTTCGAACATTTGCTTTGGTCTTAAGAAACGATATCTGCAAATTGAATGGAGGGTTATATGGTTAAAAATGGCATGCATTGCTACTTTTCTATTAGCAGAAAGTAGAAATATAAAATCCTGAATTGAACAACTAAATTCCAAATTTCCAAAATGCTCACAGTCTACCCAGAAATGTATTTTATCTCTTTCTAGAACATGTTTTGTTATTGACATTCTTTTAATCCATGTTGAATTTGTAAACAGCGCAATCAGAATTCCTTTGTGCCAAGACTCTATTGTGTATAACATTGCCACTGGGCAAGTGCATTGATATTTTAGGCTAAAGCACATCGGTAGCATTTATGTTACGTGTGTAATACATTCATATTTATTTCTGTCTTTACATTTTAAAATAAGGTTTTTAATCAGTTTTCTCCAGAACATGAAAAATGAAAAATATTGCAATGCAGATTAACAAACCTTATTGAAGACTACACACCTGTGCTGTTTAAAATCCAAAAGCAAAAAAGTCTGGAAGTTTTTTTCATACTTTAGAAAAAAATAACTGCTGTGTGAATTTTTGTCTCATCAAGTTTTACCTCAGTGATGTATGGGTGATTTCAGGTGACTTTGAAAACGATAATTGTTGCTTTGACTTGTCTTGCAGAAGCAAGCATTCTTTAAAAGCTTGTTTCTCTTTGCCTTTGAAAATAAAAAAAAAAGATCCAAAGGCCATTGCATTTCTCACTACACTTCATTTTAATTATAGCCTAATGATCATCATTGCAGTTAAATATACTCTTTCAAACCTACAGTCCCAAATTTCACTGAAGAAGTGAGCAATGTTACCTTCATTTTCTTTGTGGTCTTAAAATGCTTAGCTCATCAGCTTGTGCTTGGCTTTATAGATGTCCTATGTTTCATTTAGTTTTGGAAAGGAAAGTAAGAGTATTGGCCAGTGTATTATACGTAAAGCTGGGGACCTGGAAAACTCATTGTTTCCCAGTTTGTTTTGAAGCCAGTTATGATTTCCCATCAGTATCCAATACGATGACTTCACTGTAGTGCTTATTAACCGTGATGACTTGCTATGGGGGCTGATCTAATCAGGAAAGAATTGTAGGCTTTGAATAGGGAGTGTCAGTTCACTAAACTTTCAAAGTACAGTCGCTCATTTTCTGAAATCATGCATTGTTCAAACATTTCACATTCCCATTTGAACTTAAGAGAGGTTATTTGATTTTTATTTCTGACAAAGTTCCTTGGTTACAGAATGAGTTTGCATTCAGCTAGAGTATTATCAGGTTGCCAAGTTATCATATGCCCCAGCTGTTGAATAGTGTAAGTGGTGGAGTCAGCTGGAACAAATTCAAAATTTGTCTGTTGTCAGAAACGTAGAATTATAATAATCTATACTGTCAGCAGTTATGAGTATTGGATTTAGAAGCTGAGAGTTTTGTTAGGCTTAGTCCTCAGATGGCCTGTGCGAGGACTTACAACCCAGTCCTTTGTAGAAAACTGAGTAGTACCAAGTTAGTGAGCCCCAGTTGTTTATGATGTGGTCTGTTCTTATGTCTTGCTTTGGTCCTTCACTTCTGAGTGAAAACAGACGTTCGATGAATTAGAACAACACAGAAAGAGCTGTTTGCTGCAGAGAAGAGTGCAGTGCTCTGATTCATATTGTAGTTCTCTTGCTTATAAGATATACTCATAGCCGGAATATTCAGGATATCTGATTAAAAAAACATCACATTACTTCAGCTAATAGCACAGTCAGGGTGAATAAAGGCACTTATTTACAAATAAGACACATTTATTTATTGTTTATGCTAGAAACTGCCCATGTCAGTGGCTTTCTTATATATATATATATATATTAGATTATCCAGTGTATTTACTATGTAATATGAAACATGTTTAGCTTAGCATAAAGGACAGAATGATCCCTCTTGTTTTTTTGGGGGGGCAGTATAAGGAAACTCACCTGTATACTGTTATCTTGATTAATTATACATTTTTATATTATTAATATTAGCTCTCACCTGAATCTGAAATTCTGCTACTTAATTCTGTCATTGGAAGATTTAATTTTCTCAGCACTTTTTGAAAAGGTTGTTAAGTGTGAAAATGACATCATTAATGTGAAACCAATAAATTTTATTTTATACATTTTAGCCTAATTTAGAAAGAAGGCAAATTATTTCAGCCCCCAAAACTGGATCTTTTCCTATTGATCTAGAAATCAAGCAGTTGTCCCCAGACAGCTGTAAAAAAATGTTTCACTATCATTCTCTGTGAAAGGTGAGTGGCAGATTTTTTACTTATCTAGAACATCACTGAAAAACCCTCTTTGATGATTTTGAAAGAAAGGCAAAAAATTTTTTTTTATTTTTTTATTTTTTTTTGCTTGTTTGTTTTCCATGGAAACTTTGAGTAATTGCTTTAACCTCTTCTCTCAGGGCTATGTAATTCTGCCTATGTGCTTGGTGACTGAAGGGACTGAGAACCACTACACCTGTAGTTTTCATCTTCACTTCAGTTTTATGGCCTGCATAGATGTGTGGTTGGAAAAAATCCTGTCATTTTGTTGTGTGAGCCGACTCTGGTGCCATTTGGATTGAAAGTTGGAATGTAAAGTTTTCTGGAACTCCCCCCCCCGCTTCATACTGTGTAGTCTTGGAAGGTCTTGTTCGGTGGTTTTCACTTGGCTTCCAGGATTCTACAAAAACTTGATTTCAGATTTCATCTGCTCATGCTCTGCTCATGGCTTAATGTACTTGTCAGTTGTGTAATAAGTGAACTTTAACTGTGCGGCATCATGATAGCACTGTAGTGCTGCAAGTTATAACAACATTCATTTGGGCCTTTTCTTTTAACAAATGAAGTGGGCTTAGTCTGGAAATCAATGTTAGCTAAGGTTGTATTTGGTTGTTTGTAACAGAAAACAGATGAGAGTGTTTCTTTGTCTCAGGTACTGAGAAGATGTGGTAGGCAGGTAGGCCGACCAGGATTGCAGGATACTTTTATTTGCCAGTGGGACCCGAACTTCTGTATTGTTGTTTAGCCGATTCTCAGTGGCCGCTCAGCCACGGAGATGTCTTTCTCTCATCACAAGATGGCTGTTCCTCTTCAGCCATTGTGTCTTACTTCCAGATGGAAGAAGGAGAATTGCAGGGGTGCCTGGGTGGCTCCGTTGGTTAAGTATCCAAATCTTGATTTCAGCTCAGTTCATGATCTCAGGGCTGTGGGATGGAGTCCTGCCTGGTGCTCTGTGCTGAGAGTGGAATCTGCCTGTTTTTCTCCCTCTGCTCCCCTCCCCCCATAAATAAATAAATAAATAAATAGATCAATAAAATCTTTATTATTATTAAGTTTTAATATTTAATTTATTTATTTGACAGAGGAAGACACAGTGAGAGAGGGAACACAAGCAGGAGGAGTGGAAGAAGGAGAAGCAGCCTTCCCGCAGAGTGGGGAGGACTATGCGGGGCTCCAGCCCGGGACCCTGGGATCATGACCTGAGCTGAAGGCAGATGCTTAATGACTGAGCCACCCAGGAGCCCCAGTAAATAAAATATTTAAAAAAAAAGAGAGAGAGAGAGAGAGAGAGAGAAGAAGGAGAATTGCAAGGACAAAGGACAGAAGGTGAAAACTAGTTGAGTTAGCCTCCTTTTAAAGAGGTTTTTTAGAAGCCCACCCAGCAACTCTCGCTAATACCTCATTGGCCAGAACTGTGAAAGGGGCCACTGCTGTCTACATAGCAGCTACGAACATTTGAACAGGGTTGAAGTTCTGTTGGTTAAAGAGTCAGGCAAAATGGTTATTTGCAACCAGCAGTGTCTAGCACACAGAGGTAAAGTATCTGCCCTGGAAGTAGAAGGTTAAAGTTTGGACACATATTAACATCCCTAACACAGTATATTTGACTTTGCTAAAGTGTAAGAGAATATCTGAAAGATCCATGGAAATCTATGAGGATTTTCAATAGGACACGGTTGGATGTTTTATAATGTTACACCATGGGTTTAAAAGTAATTTCTTCCCAAATAATTAGGGTTTAAATTGGCCGAAGAATTTACTTGTTGCTTCATACTGTAAGGAAATATATCCATCTAGGAATGTAAGCAGTTATTAGATATTGTTAGCGAATTTAACTTTGAACCCAAAGAGCAGACTGATGCTTCTTTAGTTTCTTTTGTTCTGACTTAGACTTTTGTAGTTATCTCAACATTTATTTGCTCAGAGACTTTAAAAAAGCTTTATGCTTTTGAAAATTTTTTATTTGAGCAATTTGGAGGCTCTTATTATCTGGCTCAGGAACGATTGTAGACAATAAATGACATGGAAGGAGAGGCAGTGGGAACAATTTATTGTTCTATGGTTATTCTGTAGTCAGGCAAAGAAACGTCTGTGTTTTTGTGTTTGGGTCATGTGAGCCCAGGAGCCTGGCTCTTTGGGGAGCTGAACTGTTTGCCCAAAGTGTCTTCATGAAATTGGAGCCTGTAAAAACATCCGAAGCTATAGAGGTGACAAAAAGAGGCTGTCATATGTTCCTTTCTGTTTTAGTTCCACAACTAAGAATGAAAATGTATAAGATATCTGGCTGTCTATGTCTGATGAAAAAATTAAGTAAGAAGATTCGTAGTTTAGAATGTTTAGTCTTTCTTTCTTTTTTTTTTTTAATATTTTATTTATTTATCAGAGAGAGAGGGGGGAGAGAGCGAGCACAGGCAGACAGAATGGCAGGCAGAGGCAGAGGGAGAAGCAGGCTCCCCGCTGAGCAAGGAGCCTGACGTGGGACTCGATCCCAGGACGCTGGGATCATGACCCGAGCCGAAGGCAGCTGCCCAACCAACTGAGCCACCCAGGCGTCCCAAATGTTTAGTCTTTCTTATTCATTACAAAGAAAGTCGGGTGGTTCTATTACATGGGACTTATCTGTCTATAATGGCTTTTGAAAAAGAAAGACTTTGGTGTCCATTTCTCAGCTCTTACTAAGTTAGGGGTCAAGGCTACCTGTTTCCAAAGAGTAATTTTAGGCAGATATCTGCTGAAGTATATCATTATTTCTGTTAGAGATCAAATAAGGATTTTATTTATTTTTTGGTTTATTTCCTTAATGCAATTTTATTTGCTGTTATTTTTCAACCTATTCTTAATCACTTTCGGAAGAGGAAGCAAATAATTCTGCTTGGTTTGGGTGTTGTGTAAAGTTATGTACTTGGGGTCAAATGGGATTTTACCCTGTGAGAAGGTGAAGGTCCCAGGGAGGAAAGCTTGAGAAAAGAGACTAGTGTGACTGTACCATTTCATTAGCATAGCCAGAGAATCCAGTTTGAATGTTTGGCTAAAGTTGCATAGTAAGTTTTAGAGATGGCAGTGCATAGAGGTTGTAGGAAGATGGAAATGGGTAAATATGGAGGATAATGTTGGACCAGATGGAAAAGAGCCTTGAATGCCACACTGAGGATCAAGTTTCGGCTTTATTCTGTAGGTAGGGAAGGGACCCCTGATGATCTTCAGTGGGGTGTTACCAATGAAAATAGTGTTTAGAGAGATAACTCTGGTAAAGGTATGGAGTATTGAGTGGAAAGGAATATTCAAGAAGCAGGGAGACAGGTTAAGAGGCCATTGTAAAATTATGGTACTTGGAGTAGAAGGCTGATTCAGGAGAAATGGTAGAAATTGACAGGATGGCTAATTGGTTGGTTTTGAGTGTGGGACAGGAAGGGGTGCAGTGGCTTCCATTGTTGAAGTTATATTGAAGAAGTTTGAAGTATTTTCTTTTTAATTTGTGTAAAAAAGATTTGTAGTGTGTTCATTAGAAAATGCTTTTGAAATAAATTTTTAATATTAACCATTATTAGACCTTCTTTGGTAATGAAATGGAATGAATGCTGTTTTCTTGACATTGGAAATACAGCAAGTAGTATGACCTAGAAAATTAGAATGTTCTAGTTAATGTAGGGCTCCTTAAGTAATAGCTTATCAACCTTATTGGGAATCCTCTGAACAGGATTTGTAGTATCTTAGAGCAGAGATTTTGTTTTCTTTAAGAAAATAAAATTACTAGTTTAAGATCCTTTGTAGAAGGAACTGTAAATGATTAAAAAACAAACCTTTCAGTGTATTTCAGTAATTTTTTTCATTTGCCACGTTTTTTTCATTACATAAACTTGAGATTTGTAGAGTCAGGTTTGTTTGGTATATAAGGAGTTCAGTGGTTATATGATCATGTAAGTTCTAAGCCATCTTTGTTTATGGGTTCAGCTTTTATACACCTACTTATATACTGGACAGTGCTGGGTATTATGAATGAATTATGTATGTATCATTTCTAATCCTCATAACTCTTTATCTTGGCTACAACTACCACCATTTTACTAATATGAAAATTGAATCTTAGAGAAATTAATTTTCCTGAGATCATATAGCTATAAGTGGTGTCTGTGGCATTTGAGCAGAAAGTGTATATTTGACATAAACTATATATAATTTTTTGACATAAACTATATATTTTGAATTTTGTTACACTGACTGGTAAATGTTACAGAAATTGCTTTTATCAATATTTTTTATTAGGATTATGATTTTTGATTAATATAACGACTGCTTGAAGTGTGTTAAATGGATTCATGAAATTAAAATTAATAAAAGTGTATAGGGATTTATTTCAATTCAAGTGTTAAATAGACTTTGGAGCTTGAACTTTTATATCTTAGCTGGAGTATAAATTCTAATTATTAGATATCCATGAAAGGAAAATAAAATTTTAGTGTGAACATTTTCAGTGTATATTTTGGTCGAGGAGTTTTTGAAAAGAATTAAGTTTTGTAAATGTCACCAGTGAATGTGGCCACTTTGATACATGCCTGAAATGTTTCCTGGAAAGAATCGTCAAAGGGAATTGACAAAGTCTTGATTTTTCTCTAGTGGGTGAAAATATTTCTCAGTGAATCCTGGTATTAAAGTCATTATACAAAGATACTATTGTCCCAGTGAATTAAAACATGCCCTTATTTTCAGTGTCAGAGTTCCCCATCTGGCCATGCCAGTGTAACAATTTGTATTCTTAATTCTTGGTATGAAATACTATTACTTGGCGCCCTCTTTCACTACCTTTATTAAGCCAGTGAGGTATGATGCATCAGGTCGAGCTCTGGGTGCATGATGGTAGGATAGAGTACTGCATAGGAAGTATTTTGAGCAGTAGAGATTACATGGACCATCAGTGAATGAGGTAGACCCAAGAACTCAAATCCTCTGTCTCCTCTTAGGCCAGTAGTCTTTTTTATTTTTACTTTTTTGAGTGAATAGACTATGAGAGTAGTTTTAGTTTCATAGAAAAATTGGGCAGAAAGTACAGAGTTCCCATATACTCTCTCCCCTCCCTTCACAGTTTCCCCTTTTGATCTTGCATTGGTGTGGTATGGTTGTCATAATTGATAAACCAATATTGATATTTTATTACTAACTCATATCCATAGTTTACATTAGGGTTCACTGTGTTGTACAATTCTATGGGATTTGACAAATGCATATATCATGGGTTTAACATTACAGTATCATACAGAATTGTATCTCTGCCCCCAAATCCTCTGCATTCTACCTATTCATCCCCTACAGTCCCTAAACCTCTGGCAACCACTGTTCTTTTTACTGTCTCCATAGTTTTGCCTTTTCCAGAATGTTATATAGTTGGAATCATATTGTTTGCAGCCTTTTCACACTGGATTCTTTCACTTGATAATAGGCGTTTAAGGTACCCCTGGATCCCTTCATGGCCTCATAGCTCATTTCTTTTTATTGCTGAACAATATTCCATTGTTTGGATGTACCACATTCTGTTTATCCACTCATCTATTGAAGGACATCTTACTTGTGTTCAGTTTTTTCAGTTATGAATATAACTGCTATAAACAGTTGTGTGCAAGGTTTTGTATGGACATACGTTTCCAGCTCATTTGGGTAAATATCTAGGAGTACAACTGTTGGATCATATGGTAAGGCTTTGTTTATCTTGTAATAAACTGCTAAACTGTCTTCCAAAGTGGCTGTACCATTTTGCATTCCCACCAGTGATGAGTGAGAGCAATGCATGAGAATGATGCATCCTCATGAGCAGTGGGTATTGGCAGTGTTTTGGATTTTAATCATTCTAATAGGTGTGTAGTGTAACAACATGACGTGGAACATCTTTTTATATGCTTATTTGCCATCTGTATCTCTCTTTTGGTGGGGTGTCTATGCAGATCTTTTGGCCACATTTTCAAAATTAATTAATTAATTAGAGATAGACTGAGAGAACATGATCAGGGAGGGGCAGATGGAGAGGGAGAGGGGAAGAATCTCAAGCAGACTGTCCACTGAGCACCGAGCCCAACACGGGGCTTGATCCCACAACGCTGAGATCATGACCTGAGCGGAAACAAGAGCTGGACACTTAACCAGAGGAACCACCCAGGTGCCCATTGTGTACTTTTTAACTGGATTGTTTATTTTCTTATTGTTGAGTTTTAAGAATTCTTTTTATGTTTCAGGTAATAGTCTTTTATCAGATATGTGTTTTGCAAATGGTTAATTTTTTATACTGGTACCTCCTTTAGACACTTTTAAACCATTGCATATTATGTTGTTTAAATAAGGCCCTGATTATTATTATTATTATTATTTTTAAAGATTTTATCCATTTATTTGACAGAGAGATCACAAGTAGGCAGAGAGGCAGTCAGAGAGAGGGGGAAGCAGGCTCCCCGCTGAGCAGAGAGCCTGATGTGGGGCTCAATCCCAGGACCCTGAGACCATGACCCGAGCCAAAGGCAGAGGCTTAACCCACTGAGCCACCCAGGCGCCCCAAGGCCCTGATTATTTTCTTTCATCTGGTCATACTGTTTTTAAGTACTGCTTTGTTTTGGGTACATGCATGGACTCTTGTAGCTGCTTTGTGGGATTGCATGTGGTAGCTCAGGGTTCAGCTCTCTGACAGTTTGCTTAGTCTCTCTGCATGTGCTGCCGCTGCGATTCAGGGATCCAGCTCATTGGCAGCTATGATGCCTTATAGCACTTGAGTCTAAAATTAGTCGAACTGTTCTATTTTAAGGATAAACTGAAATTAGTAGTCCATGTCCTGAAAAACATGTGAACGTTAAACTCTTAGGATATTGGATTACTTACTTAAAATGTAATCAGAAGTAGGGTTAGATAGCTAGTTGTTGGTTTTAATCTTTTTTAAAGTGAGTTTTTGTTATGGCAATTTATGGCCTGGGTATGATGGTATATGTATATAATATCTAAGAACATAAAGTTTTACTTTTGTCTCTTAGACTGAAGGGAGTGCTTTTACCAAAGTGATCATGTTTGAGTTTTAAAATCACATGAGTTAAGAGGGAGAACAAGATTACCTGATTTTTTCCTTCAGCTCATTTCAGAAGAGCCACACACTGAACATTTATGAATGCTGGAACACCACTGACTATCTTTGTTAGGTAGCCAAATGATGAAAGTATTTGGTGGTTCCTTCTGTGATCTACATAACAGAAACTAGAGAATATTGAAAATAGTAGGAAAAAAACTGAGTGAAGTTTGTTCAGAGTTTGATTTTGTGTACAGTGTGGATTTTATAATCCCCATTAAGTGAGGGCTTATGATTATGAAGGTATTTGCAATGTGACTTTATCTTTAAGGCAATCTCAGAAGCAATAACTTTTAGCTGCTATATATAATTTGTAGTCTTTATATTTTTTCTTTGAAAAATTTTGGGGGGAGTGAAGGAAGTATTGAAGAATTTTAAGTTACAGAAAGCAAAATGCAAGGATAGTGTGCTTTCCTTGTGGAAAAACAGATGTACTTAACTTAGTCTCCATCATTTTCCATTTAGAAAACTTTGTAGAAATTTAAATTTGGCCTCAATAGAATTAAAATAATAAATAGAATGAAATACTTTTGTTATTAACATTTCTTTGAAAACATTCAAGCTGCATTGTTTCCAGCTTCATATTTCTAATCAGGAATTAATTGATTCCATGCTTGAAGTGAACAAATCACCATTAACATACAGTCTCCCCCATCTTCATCGCATTTTGTAATCAGTGTATACTTTTAAGAACTGGGAAGGCACGAAGCGTTTGGGGCCAGGAGAAATTGGAAATGACCAAATTGGAATATGTGGTTGAATTCTAAATATTTATTTATGTTTAAAGATTTTATTTATTTATTTGAGAGAGAGAGCATGAGCCAGGGGTGGGGGTTGGGGAGGAGGTGCGGTGGTGAGAGCAAAGGGAGAACCAGGCTTCCTGCTGAGCAGGGAGGCAGACTTGGGGCTCAAACCCAGGATCCTGAGACCTTGACCTGATCTGAAGGCAGCTGCTTCACTGAGCCACCCAGGAGCCCCTAATTCTAAATATCTATTGATCATATGATTAAAAAATGTGCAGAGGAACTAGGACCTGCAGAAGGAAGAGGAACATAGAGCTATAAGACTATAGCCTCCCAAAGAGCACAGTTTGATGAAGAGGGTGGACCAGCTCTACTCATTATAAGTAGTGCCACAAAAGAGGAGGATCTGAGCATCCAAGGGTTTTATTAGCAGGGTGTGGGCTATTTGAAGGAAAGCAGAATTTCAGTAGGGGTGTTTGTAAGTGGGGTGGATGGTGTCAGCAGAGGGTTTTCTTTGCTTTACCATTTCATCTGGGCAATATGACCACATGTTTCATTCACTCTACATTGTAGGGAAAGTATTATCATACTGATTTAATCAGTACTTTAATGTTAACCAAGCAAATTTCATTTTTAGGATAGCCACTGAATATATTCTGGGATTGATAGATGTTCATGTTTTGGTTTACCTTTTATTTAATATAAGTTTGGGCTATCCGTAATCTGTAAACTTTTTGTTTAACATGGTTTTGGGCTGTGCAGAATCCATAAACTTTAGTGAGAAATTCTATTGCTGGCTGTTGAGAATTTAGTTACTTGAGAGAAAACTTCCGTTATCCTTTATTTCCATTGTTAATAGAAGCAGCTTTTAAAATTACAGAGTTTAACATTTCTTTTTTTTTTTCTTTTTTTAGAGACTTTATTTATTTATTTGACAGACCGAGATCAGAGGCAGAGGCAGGCAGAGAGAGGAAGGGAAGCAGGCTCCCTGCTGAGCAGAGAGCCTGATGCGGGGCTCAATCCCAGGACCCCGGGATCATGACCTGAGCCGAAGGCAGAGGCTTTAACCCACTGAGCCACCCAGGCACCCCCAGAGTTTAACATTTCAACAGAAGAACTATCCTATTGACTAAAGGTGTAATTTCTGTAGTACTCAGTGGAAAAGGAAGAACTATGTAAGTACTTGGGGGAATGTGAATGAAAAATTTGATACAAACTCACTAACATTTTTGGAAAATAAAGAAATGTGCAAAATATGAATAAAAAATAATAGGTAGCTCTGTTATCCAAATATTTAATCTTCAGACATAGTTCCTTTTCTTTTTCCATTTCTCTTTTTTCCTTAATACAGAACATTTAAAAATTTGGATCACTGTAAAGTTCTGTATCCTGCTTGTTCATTTAGTATATCATGGCATGTTCTAATGCCATTAAATATTACTTCAAAACATTTTTAAATGATTGATGCATGTATTCCATTGTGTAGTGGAATAAACAATGTCATGAAACCTTTTAATCAGTTTTGTATCCGGCTGGGTGTTGGTGAATATTATTACGTTGATATCTTTTGATGTTATAAACTTAAGAAATAAAAGTTTTCAAGATAAGAAAGAAATCATGGACTATTTAAGTCACTTATCAATTAACTCTTTCTAAGGTACTGCCTGATTAATGATTGAGTGGATTCTTGAGGTATCTATCTATCTATCTATCTGGCCCTATATATCTATATCTATTTATGTGTCTATCTCTGACTTAAAAATTCCAATCACTCTGAATTTTAGAAATTCAACAATAGCAAAGGAAGCAAAGACTAATAATCAGGAATCTGGTTTCCATTCTTGACTCTTTTGCTAACTAACTAGACTTGGATGGATTTATAAATTAACATGAATAGTCACCAAGATTTCTTTCCATCCTATAATACTGGCTTTAATGAATTAATTCATCATTTATTCATTTAGAAAGCATTTATTGAGTGCTTTTGTGTGCCAGCAAGCGTGTTAGATCCTTAAGGTAATAGACACATTAATAAACAGTAGTCTTGAAGATTAGCACAAGTAATGAAATACAAATGCAATCAACTTCAACCTGTATCGATAGCCCTGAGGAGATTTTGAGCACTGTCTTTTATGTTTTTGTTGAGTTGGAACGTATCACTTTGTACTGATATGATCTGTTTATCCTTGATATCACTTTCTGACATATTTTCCATTTACTGTTTATGGCATTGGTTTCTTTTTTAATTTTTGAAATTATTACCATAATCACAGTTTTAATTTTTTTTCAAAAACCATTATTGATTTCTTTGAAACCTTTTTTTGTTTGTTTGTTTGGTTGTTTTTTAAGTAGGCTCCCAGCCCAACATGGGGCTTGAACTCACAACTCTGAGATTAAGAATCACATGCTCTACCAACAGAACCAGTAAGGCACCCCTGCAAACCTTTTTTAAATGCCTTCTGGGCTTCTGATACAGGTTGAAATTGATTGCATTTGTATTTCATTACTTGTATTAATCTCCATGACTACTGTTTATTTATGGTACCGAATTAAGCAGTACTTTGGAGGATTGGGTTTATCTGTAATGTTTGAAGTAGAACTTTTGGAAGAAATTCATATTTTTACAAGTTTTTTTCATTCTCATCATATGCATTAATGATATGTAAACTTGGTGTCTTTAGATGTGTACAAATGAGCTCTTTTCGGACGTTTTTAAATTGTTATCTGTCGTGTCACTATGTATTATTCTTGCATGGCTAGGTCGTGTTTCTTTTATTTTTAGTTAAATGATAATCACATATTATTTTTTAAAAGATTTTATTAGAGAAAGGGAGAGGGAGCTTGAGCAGGGGGAGGGCAGAGGGAGAGTGAGAAGCAAACTCCCTGTTGAGCAGGGAGCCTGAGCTGGGGCTTGATGCTAGGACTCTGGGATCATGACCTGAGCCTAAGGCAGATGCTCAACTGTTTGAGCCACCTGGGTGCTCACACCCCCGCCCCGCCCAATATCTAATTTTGAGGAAAGGCCTAAATGTTGTGTCCTTTGAGCCTCCTCCTTCCATCTCTGGTTAAATGGAAAATTTCTTTCACGGTACTTTTAATGCTTCACTTTGGTAATGAATGTGAACAAACATTCATGGTTGGCCATTTTTGGGATCTAAGGTGGAGCTGCAGCCTTAGGACTAAGGATTGTGGTGTTCAGTTTTGAAGCATCTTCATTCTGGGGCATTGCTTAAGTTGCCTAGATTTGTTTTTTCCCTTCCCTTGTTCTTCCCTGCCTCCCAAGGTAACAGAGATATTGGATAGTTCTGCATCCAACTTGAATTCTACTTTCTTACGTACCCACCTTTGAGAATCGGAATGGAAAAGGTAGACACACTAAGTGGCTGATTTGCTGTCCTCTCATTTTCTCCTCGAGAAAACTTATGTCCAGAGAAGTAGGACCAGCACATGGAGAAGCAAGAGTGAAGCTGAGGTCTCCTGCTTTCCCATTCTCCATGTTCCTTGGTCTCCTTTTTTATTTTCTGGTACGTAGAAGGGATGCTTTCAGTGGCTGAACCTAAGTCACATAATGAAAAAGCCTTGGCTTGCAAGAGCATTAGTAAGGAAAATAATACAGAAGGAACGAGTGGAGGAAGTGAAGCAATAGCTGAAACCATAATGGCATTCTAAACATGCAGAAAGAATGCTGAATTTCAGTGTTAGATTTGATTTTTTTTTTAAGTTCTTATATATTTAAGTAATCTCTACACCGAACATGGGGCTTGACTCACAACCCTGAGATTAAGAGTCGCATGCTTTTCTGACTGAGCCAGCCAGGCACCCCTTATGGTTATATATTTGAGGGACCAGTGTTATGTCAGTGAAGGTGAATTGTGTGCAGTGGGCTCATCAGTGTTCTGAGGCTTTAAGAAATAGATTTGGGTTAAAGTAAATTGGAATTATAATATGCAATTACAATATTCCTCCATCTTGAAAGGTCAAGTGCCAATTTTGCTGCAGCTTTTTTATCATCATGTGGATATTTGGCTGTGTCCTGGTGGATTGGGGCCACAGAGCACCCCCATTATTTACCCCTTCCCCATAACCTGCATTCTGAGGATTGGCTGGAATCTGGATCCTTCCCTTCTGCTGTGGACCAGGATTGAAAAGAGGAGAATATGATGCTATGCGACCTCAATTCTAATACATTTAGAGAGTAGGTAGGAGTGGCAGTGGAAGGGATGGAAAGTTTGCTCACACCTCAAATGGGCATATGGTATGTGTGCGAGAAGGAAAATAATAGAAAAAAAAAGGAGAGGAAGCTTATCACTTGGTATTTCTGGGGAGCTGGGAGATAGAGGTTTTTAGATGAATGGTGGCCTGACTCTATTCCTCATCCTTTGGGTTTCCTTCCATATATTTTACCTCTCTCCAGCTCCTTCCCTGCTCATATATGTTCCTTCTGGGTGTCCCAGTGGCCTCAGTTCCCTCTATGATAACAGCAGCTAAGTATGTAATTGGAAGGATGTGATTTGGAAAGTGTATTTCCAATAGGAATGCTCCTGTTGTATGTATTTATTAAACTTAAAAAAATAGATCTAATGTTAGATATTTTAATTATTCTAGATTAACTACAAAATGTCAGTGTATATTGTCTATCAATAATTTTTTTTTACCATTTTTTAAATTAAAAAATACAGCTTTGTATTAGTCCAGATTATATAATGTTTATTTAAACAACATTTGTAAGAGAAAATGAGTTATAAGTTGGTTGTTTGGAACTTTTAAGTAGATTTCTGTAGCATTGCTCATTGGTTAATTGAAGACAACTGACAAATTTTTGACAGTGGGCGGCAAGTCTGTGGAGAAATTTCAAAGATTTTAGCAAAAAGCTAGAAATAGTGTGTAAAGTCAGTAATCACTTGTACTCTTATCTTCCAAGAGCATTTAGTCTAACCAGTACTGGCAGGAATATAGGGAAACACTACTCTTGTGCATTGCTTGTGACATGTGATTTGTTACCCTCTTTGGGGAAGGGAAGTTGCTGCTGAAGGCACATTTATTCTCTGACCCACCAAAATTTTAGAATTTTTGCAACAATTAGAATTCAATATATTTTTGTGACATTGTTTATAATAGCAAAATATTGGACAACCTGAATGACTCTCAGCAGGGGGGTTGTTGAATAAAGTTTGATACTTCCATGTTAAATAAAGAATATGAGTGAGATCTCTAAGTATTTACCTATAATATTTCTCTGATATATTTTTAAGGAAAATGAAAAGACAGAAGACTAAGATGTATGACATTTTTAAATTAAAAACCCTGTATTGGGGCGTCTGGGTGGCTTAGTGGGTTAAGTCTCTGCCTTTGGCTCAGGTCATGATTTCAGGGTCCTGGGATCGAGCCCCACATCCAGCTCTCTGCTCAGCGGGGAGCCTGCTTCCACCTCTCTCTCTCTGCCTGCCTCTTTGCCTATTTGTGATCTCTGACTGTTAGATAAATAAATAAAATATTAAAAAGCACACAAAAAAGCCCCTGCATTAAAACATAGAAATATGAAAGATAGAAACCAAACTGTTAATAATGGTCAGCTCTAGGGGGTGAGATTTTGTTTTTCAGTCTCTATAATTAACAGTTTAAAAAAGTATCTATTAATTCTGTATCTGTTAATTCTGTTAATTTTCTGTTAATTATGTTAATTAAATCTGTTATCTATTCTGTATCTATTAATTTTGTTAGTACTATAAAGTATCTATTAATTCTGTAGTAAATGTAAATACCACTGCAAATAAAGTGGGAAGTTTAAAAGAAGAGAATTCTTAAATATTTGCATGTATATGATGAAGCTGCTGGTTTTTGAGAAAAGCTTCCTCCATATGATTCTGACAGGTATACTGTATAAGCAGCACTGTGGTTATTAAGTGACATTGCCTTAACAGACCATCTGCCACTTTCATAAACAATTCACAGACCTTCAGTTTGTGTGGTTGCTTATGGCTGAGGTGGTTCATTATGACCTCAGCTCTCATTTTCAGCATCTGATTTGATTGTACACTTGCAGGCTGTCTTCTTGGGCAAAATCCACTGGGGCGAGAAGGCACTGACATGAATAGGGCAGAGAAATGTAATAATGGTCTCTAAGAAGTGCTGTCCTTAGCCAGAGTTCCTGTTTGTTTTGTTTCTTATCTGACTTAATATTTTCATTCATTTTAATGAATTATATACAAACTGGGTACTCATGACATATACAAAGGCCAATGTGCCCTATATCTCTTTGCTTGTTTCATATAGTCTTATTTCTCTAACAAGTAGGAATAAAGAAATTATGGTAGAGCCCTATTACAGTACAATTTCTTTTTCTTTGTATTCAATTCTAAACTAACCCCATACTTACAGTATACTTACTTTAGTACCTAATAGTATAAGATGATATGGAAATACACTGGGGAGATAAAGGAAAACACACTGCATATTTGTTTATAAGATCATCAAATAAGGGAATATTGAATACTTCTGAGGCTTGCAAAACTAAGTTAGGAAACTGTAGGAAACCTTTTTTTTTTTTTTAAAGATTTTATTTATTTATTTGACAGAGAGAGATCACAAGTAGACACAGAGGCAGGCAGAGAGAGAGAGGGAAGCAGGCTCTCCGCTGAGCAGAGAGCCCGATGCGGGACTCGATCCCAGGACCCTGAGACCACGACGTGAGCTGAAGGCAGTGGCTTAACCCACTGAGCCACCCAGGCGCCCTGTAGGAAACATTTTTAAGTGTTTTAAATCTTTCCATGTTTATTATGTTTGGCATAGTGTAGACACTAATTTGTTTAAAGATTTATTTATTTATTAGAGGGAGAGGGGAGAGATGGAGAGCATGTGAGGAGGGTAAGGAGCAGAGGGAGAGGGAGAGAATCTCAGGCAGACTCACCTCTGAACATGGAGCCTGACATGGGGCTTGATCTTATGACCCTGAGATCACAATGTGAGCCAAAACCAAGAGTCAGACACTTGACTGACTGAGCCACCCAGATGCCCCTAATTATTTTGTTTTATAAGTGGTTGGATGAATTAATTTCTACTGAGGATTTTGAGCTTTAGGTTTTTCTGAATTCAGTTTCTTAACCTAACTAGAGTTACTGTCTTCAGATTTGTTAACCTTTTCTTTCAGGTGTCCAATCTGTTGAGAATCCAGCCCAGTGTATTTTTCATCCCTAGAAGTTTACTTTGGGTCTTTTAAATTTCTTGTGTCTTCCAGGTCTTTCCTTAATATGGTTTCCTCTATCTTTTTGAACATACTGGGTATGTTAGTAATAGCTGTTTTAATATCTTTGCCTACTACTTCTATTATTTGTTATTCTGGGTCTGTTCTTTTGATTACTTTTACTCCCATTATTGGTTTTATTTTCCAGCTTCATTACATGTCTGGTGACAAGTAAATAAATTGTTAATTTTATTTAGTTGGGTTCTGAAAATTTTTTAATGGGTTGTTTTAAGTTTTTCTGAGTTGATATAGTTAAGTACTTAAAATGGATTGATCATGTCAAGGGTTGTTTTTTAGGTTTTGGTAGACAGAACCAGAGCAGAATTTAGTGTAGGGCTGATCTTCCCCACTATGGAAGCAGCAGCCTTTTGTGTTCTGCCTGTAGCATTCTGGTGGTTCTTTACCTGACTTCTGTTAGTTTCCTTATGTATGATGTACACAGTACTTAGATAAAGATGCAGTCTCTTGCATATGTTTAGAGTGTGTTCTGTGAATTTTTTTTCTGGTTCTCTGCCCTTCAAATTCTAGTTGTCTTAACCTTCTCAGATTAACTCTGTCTCTTCAACTGAAGGAGACTGGTGGCCTTCTCCCCCCGCTTTTCCCATTCTTGGCTGCACCCAGCTCTCCTACACACACACACACACACACACAGTAGCCTAGAAACTCACCACAGGCAGTATGCTGAGGTGATAGTAGGGCTCACCTCATTTATTTCCCTTTTTTCAGAGGTCATTCTTACCTGTTCTGCCCATTGTCTCATGTCTAAAAACTGGTTTCATAAATTTTATCTTTCTTTCTAAAGACAAAAGTTGTTTTGTAAAGTGGAGGAATAAATCCAGCCCCTGTTAATTTATCATGTCCAGAGGTAGAAGGCCATTCTTTTCTCTTTAATTTAAAAAAATTACAATAAGATGGGCTATAGAAATGTTGTAGACTTAAATTCTCAACATCCCTAATACAGTTTATCCACAAGTTTTATTAAGTTCTTTCTGTTTGTTGGAAGTTCTGGACTGAGTTTGGTGAAGGGTATAGAAGGGAAAAAAAGCATTGTCCCTGTTCATGCATTTGTCTTTGTACTGGTATAACCCTAAAAATGTAAAAGTTGTTGTGTAACTGGAGCATTAAGACATACATAAGATTTCTATATTTTCACATCAAATGTAAATGTTTCTATTTATGTGATATTTAAATTTGAGTCAGCTTAATAAAACTATGTTGCCATAGTAGGCTAGGCATAGAGGAAAGATTCTTTTTATAGTGACAGCACATTTATTCAGAATAATAGAGCAGAATCATAGAACTGAGATTGTATAATTTAGCTCCTACATTTTATGTCTGAGAATTAAGTTCAGAAATACTAAGCTCATAGAACTAGTTAGCACCAGAGTTGGAGCTGGAGCCCATATTCTGATTTCTAGTTTAATGTTTTTTCCACTTAATCATGCTGCCCTTGTGCTAGGGTAAGGACAAAAGCCCTTGTGCTACTTAAGCACCCAGATAGGTGTGTGTGCTATACTTCCCCCTTCCTTCTGGTCCTGACCAAGCAGAGTAAGTCTCAAGGGTCAGCCAACCTGTTTCCTTGGCAAGCTTCTGTGCAGTGTAAACATTACCACATTTTTAACATAAATCGAAACATTTAATTGGTCCCTTTGAACACATTCTATTGCATTAGGTCCTGATGCATGACATGCAATGAGCTGTTGGAAGGCGGTTGTGTGCTTGACTGTTATTTTGGAAGTTAATATTTGTGTTTCAGTTTGACTGTGGGCCTGTTTGATATTGACTTGAGTTGCTAAGTAATGTCAGAAGGTCAAAACAATTTTAAGAGATGTGTGGACTGTATCTGATGACAGTTTGGCACTTAGCTTTTATCTCCTTAAGGTGGCCTTCATAGTTAACCATGGTAGATTAGCCTTGTTATTTTTAAAGAATACCGAATCTCTCTGGCTTTGGCAGCACAAAAAAGGCAAGGTTCCTGTCTGGTGCAGTTGCAGACAAAGTTATGTGGTCCTTTAGGGACACAGTGTTGAAAAGGAACTGGAGCTTGACAGTCAAGTTTGCATACATAGTAACAATAGGGATAAGAAGTAGATAAGAGATAACTAATATATTGATTTGCCAACATTTCCTTTTTTTCCTTTTAACAAGAAATTAAAGGTGACTTACTGTAATAATTGCTCAAATAACAGGCAGGGGTGCATTGACAAATATTTGACCCAGTGTGGGGGTTGGGGGGTAAGTCTTGATTTATAGCATTTTCTCTTTTCTGTGGTGTAAATACTTTCACCGTGGTCAATTTCAGGCTACCAACTTGACATCATTGACTGCAGATTGAGAAGTAGCACACTCTTATATTGCATACAATATATTTATTTGCATCTATTGGATACAATGATGCAATAGATGCAAATAAATGAATGATCATAGATAACAGTAAAATGTAGTAAAACAATTAGTGATAAGTTTTGGATATTTATTATTTTTTAATGTAGTTTATGTAATTATAGTTTTATCTAATTTATCTAATTTAATTTTTAATGATGTCTCTTTAAAAATTGGCAAACACAATCCTGAATCAACAGTCAAATCTCACTGAAGCTTTTATTAGCCAGCACTAACATACCACTGAAAATAGGTAACACTTATTGAGCACGTAGTATCTGCTAGATATGATTACATCATCCTTGAAGTAACCATATGAATCAAGTGCTTAAATTATCTCTGTTTTGCAGTGAATAAAGTTGAGGCCAATAGAGGTTAAGTAATATGCCCGAATGGAAGTTGGCAAATGTGGCAGAGCTAGGATTCAGAACCAGGCCACCTGTCTCAAAAAGCCTGTGCTCTTAAAATGTCTCTTGAGGTGAAAGATATTCTTGAATGCGAGGCAGTAGTAGATATGAAAAATTTTAAGTAAATTACTCATGCTTCAGAATTATCTTATGACTTGTTTAAGTAATTGTTTAGACTTTATTTGAATTTTTCTTTATGACAAACTGTTAATATTCTTACTGTATGAAATGTTTATATAAATTGACAAGAAAAGAGATACTCCCTTCAGCAGACCAGAGACTTAGACAGGCAGTTCAAAAAGACTAAAATGGCTTGGAATGCCTGGGTGGCTCAGTGGGTTAAGCCTCTCCCTTCGGCTCAGGTCATGATCTCAGGGTCCTGGGATCGAGCCCCGCGTGGGGCTCCTCTGCTCAGCAGGGAGCCTTCCCCCCCCCCCCCGCCTGTCTCTCTGCCTGCTTGTGATCTCTCTCTCTCTGTCAAATAAATAAATAAAATCATTAGGAAAAAAAAAGACTAGCAATGGCTTGTAAACATTGAAGGCAAGGACAGAATCCATTTTGTTCCTTGCACTATTAATCCAGCCCTTGCACAGTGCCTGACTCACAGCACAACCTGGAGGCTCCATAAATACTATTGGCATACCTGTTAATTTATACATGTCTTAATGAAGCCTATATAAAAATTTCTTGACCTTTTGCTTATATAATGCTATTTCCTAATGTTGCATTAAGGAGTTGACATATTTTATTTTTATTTATATTTATTTTTAAAAGATTTTGTTTGTCAGCGTGAGAGCACAAGCAGAGGGAACAGCAGGCAGAGGGAGAAGCAGGCTCTCTCTGAGCAAGGAGCCTGATGTGGGACTCCATCCCAGGACCTTGGGATCATGATCTGAGGCAAAAGCAGATGCTTCACCGACTGAGCCACCCAGGCGTTCCAAGAATTGAAATTTTTTAAAAGAGGACTTCTGATTGTATTGTTAGAAACATTATTGAAAAACCCTAAGTTCGAATAAGGATGAAGAGGCCTAACAAATTTTTTTCTTAATTAATATTAAGAATCAATGTAAGCTGTTTTATATAACTTTGGTAAGTAAAACTGATATTTCCTAAATTTATAAGACCTAGTGAAATTGTGAGAACTTGCTATGTGATTTCTAGAACCTTTAAGTTACAAGTAGTAGTGTTTTAATTCATTGAGCTCTTTCTTCTGCAAACCTTTTTGAATGTACAGCAATGTACAGTTTCCCTTGGACTGCTTAGCGACTGATGTTTCACTTTGTGGTTTCCCCAGTTTTCTATCACTTTCTTCTCTCTGGTCAATGTTATTTTGGCCATTTCAGAGCTCACTTATACTTCTGGTGGACATTGTGAAATGTTTTGAGAAATGATGAAACATATCAGAAAAATGTTTTTGGTGCTGACATCTGAATTCTGAAGATGAGGAATTTGAGATTTGTGAATGGGTTTGAAAGAAATGTTTTTGTTAATATACTTGTCATCTAGGATTTTCTGTGATATTTCATTCTGGAGATGGAAAAGGCAGTAAGGGGGAAGTAGAAGAGGAAAAGAAACAAACAGTAATTGAATGATGACCCAGGATCAGATTTAGTGCTGTGTGTACATGCATTATCATTAATATAAATGCTTTCTTATGTAGCAGTTGGGAAAAACTGCTGGGGAAGGTGGTAGGGAACTGGTTCCTTTAGAAAATATGCAATTCACTAAAAGGTGGTGATGTTGCTCTGTCTTGGTGGTTATAAACCAGAGTACTTGAAGCCCTTGGGATTAGGACCCTTCTCTCTATTACAGAAACATCCCAAATAAGGTTGGCCAGATGATCAAGTTCCTTTGTTTTTGGCAGAACTTATATTAACTTACTCTCAATTTTATGTTGATCAACAAACTTGCTTTACTATACAGCATGTCTAATTAAAAAGGAAAATTATTATTTATTAAATGTAATTCATTTGGGAGATGACACACTCTTCAAACCCTGGGTCTCATGAAAGGTGGGGCACATGGAATAAAGGGGTATTTAATATTGAAAAGGTTAATTTCTGTTGCTCCATTTGGTTTGTCTTATGACTTCTCATGGTGCCGCAGATCTATCTATTAAAAGATAAAGGCACTCAGGGCACCTGGGTGGCTCAGTGGGTTAAAGCCTCTGCCTTCGGCTCAGGTCATGATCCCGGGGTCCTGGGATGGAGCCCTGCATCAGGCTTTCTGCTCAGCAGGGAGCTTGCTTCCCCATCTCTCTCTACCTGCCTTTCTGCCTACTTGTGATTTCTGTCTGTCAAATAAATAAAAAGTATTAAAAAAAAAGATAAAAACACTCGTGTAAATGTATCCTTTGCTTAACTTTAGGAGGCAGAAACTTTTCCTTCCTACTCTTTCCTCCCTTGGGCCCTTCCTTTCATGATAGCATGGTTCTTGCTATTAAAAAAAAAAAAAAAATTGGCAGTTTGTCCTAGAAAGAAGTTGTATGAGTTTCCTACTGTGCTATAATACATTAGCACAAGTATAGTAGCTTAAAAAAATACAGATTTAGTATCTTAAAGTTCTAGAGGTCAGAAGACCAGAATGGGTCTTAGGGGCTAAAATCAGGGTGTCAACAAAAGTCTTCCTTCTAGACACTGTAGGGGAGAGAATGTGTTTCCTTGCGCTTTTTGGTTTCTAGAAATTACCCTCATTCCTTGACTCATGGCCACGTCACTTCCACTTCTGCTTCTTTGTCACATCTTCTCTCATTCCGATCCCCCTGCTTTTCCTCCTCCTGCTTTTTTTTTCTTCCTGCTTCCTTATTTTGAGGAGACTTTTGATTATATTAGATCCACCTGGATGATCCAAGATAGCCTCACCCCAGGATCCTTAACTTAATCAGAGGGGTACATAGGTTATATGTTCTGTAAGATTAGGATGTTGTGATTCCTGGGGGACTTTTATTCTGGTGCCACAGAAATTTTTAGAACTTTCTGGTAAAATACCAGATAGCACAACTTTCCCTATATTAGTTGATCATAATGGAGACCAGAGATAATGTCCCCTAACCTTTAGAAAAGTCATCATGATTCCCCCCTCCTTTTCTTTTTTTAAAGATTTATTTATTTTTTTGAGAGAGTGAGCAGGCTTATGCACCCAAGTAGGGGGAGGCACAGAGGGAGAGAATTTTCAAGTAGACTCCATTCTGAGTGTGGTCTGACCCATCATCCATGAGATCATGACCTGAGCGAAACCAAGAGTTAGTCGCTTAGCTGAGTGAGCCACTCAGGCACCCCCATCATGATTTCCTTTAACACATAAATATGATCTAATAAAAAGTAAAATATAACAAGTTTGGCTAATTTGTGGTACTCTGTTTTGAATAAAAATGGGGGAAAATAGTCAAAGGAAATATGACTTCATTTCTTGCTATAGAGTTTAGTGATAAAATATTATCACTATTAAAAAAACCCAAATGAATATTTATCTCACAGTTCCCCATGAAAAGTCTTATTTTCTCAGATTGTTTTTCAAATATCCAACCTGCATACATAAACAATATCATTTGTCTTCAGCTGAGAAGGAAAATAAAATCAAATGGCTCTTGGATTTTCTTGGAAAGGTTATGTTATTTTCTCAGTTAGTTTAAACTGTGAATTTGCCTTTAAAAAATAAATTCTTCATCCAAGGAGATGATTAGATCAGTAAGGTTATCTAAGTGAAGTATCTTTAGAAAGGGAGATGCCCAAGTGAAAAGTAATAGTCCTCATTGAAATTTTCTTTTCTTTTTTTTTTTTTTAAAAGAATTTATTTATTTATTTGAGAGAGAGAACAAGTGGAGGAGAGAGGCCGTGGGAGTGGGGAGGGAGAAGGCAGGCTTCTGGCCGAACTGGGCCTGATCCCATGGACCCAGGGATCATGACCTGAGCTAAAGACAGGTGCCCAATCAACTGAGCCACCCAGGAACCCCCTCATTGAAATTTTCTTTTGGGGCGCCTGGGTGGCTCAGTGGGTCAAGCCTCTGCCTTCGGCTCAGGTCATGATCTCAGGGTCCTGGGATCAAGCCCTTCATTGCCCTCTCTGCTCAGCAGGGAGTCTGCTTCCCTCTCTCTCTGCCTGCCTCTTGCCTCCTTGTGATCTCTCTCTGTCAAATAAATAAATAAAATTAAAAAAAAATTTTTTCTTTTAAGTTCTTTTTAGGCTCTTTCTTTCTTTCTTTCTTTCTTTCTTTTTTTTTTAAGTGGCTTGAAACAACACCTGTTTATTACTTCAGTTTCCATGGCTCTAGAGGCTGAGCATTGGTTGGTGATGAGTCCCTGTGCAGGATCTCACAAGTCTTCATTTATACTTGGTTTTTAGAGCAGTGTGGAATTATAATTGAGCAAAGACCACAAAGATCTTGGTAGGAGAGAATTTCAAAATTAAATATGAATATAATTGCTAACAAGCCATACTTTATATATGGTGGAGAGAACGTGGAAAGTAGATAAAAAGCAAAAAAAAAAAAAAAAAAAGGTCTGTTTAAAAGTTTATCTTTCTATTTAAAATATATGAAATTTGAAATTCAGGGAGGCATAGATTGATCAGACTAGGACCTTTGAGGCTTGTTGAGTTTTCTCAACTCACTGTTTTCTGCTCACTACCTCCACAACAGTCCTGTGGGAGAATAGGAGAATCTTGCCCTACATTTTTTTCCTGTAGATAAGGCGTGTTAATAAACTGCCAGGATGCCTATAAGGAGCAAGCAGAGCAATTACAATAGAGTGCCGTTGCTATGCAGCTGAACCATAGGCCTATAATAATACTTTGGGGACAGAGATAAGTGTCCCTACACATGCCATAGCTCTTGGGTGCACTGCTAACTCAGTGTACTGGCCTGAGTCTATAAGGTGGTTGCAGCCTCCTCCCCTTACAAAGTGGGATATGTACATGAAAGGGGCTCTAGAAACAGGACTCACTGTTCTCCCGACAGAGTAACAAATGACTTTTTGCATTAGTTTGATTTTTACAGGAAGCTGAAAAATATCAAGTAAGCAGTTTCCTAAGGTTTATAAATTTTCATCAGTTCATTAACACCTCACCCCCTATAACTTTAGGTTCACCTCAGGTTATGGAATTGAATTCATTAAATTGGGGTATAAAACTAAGCTAAGTCAGCAGGCAGTTTTAGGCAGAAGAGAGTGGGATGATGACATTAATGAGACTGGGAGCATACTCCTTTTGGAATATTTATTTTTCTTTCTTTCTTTTTTTTTTTAAGATTTTATTTATTTGAGAGTGAGAGATCACAAGTAGGCAGAGAGGCAGGCAGAGAAAGAGGGGGAAGCAGGCTCCCTGCTGAGCAGAGAGGCTGATGCGGGACTCGATCCCAGGACCCTGAGATCATGACCTGAGCCGAAGGCAGTGGCTTAACCCACTGAGCCACCCAGGCGCCCTGGAATATTTATTTTTCTAACCTAAAGTTGCTCTTTGGTCGAAACTCAGGGGTTTCCTGTATAGACATTTTATAATTTAGAACTCTCAGTTCTCATGGAAGACAGAGGAAGAAAGAAAAATTAAATAAATTACTCAGTTGTAACTTTGTTCAGAGCTGGGGCATGTGGCCATAAACTTCCATCATTTTATTATCAAATTTATCTAAATTATATGGAATAATTATTGTGTCCTAAATGTCCGTATCTATTTAGACGTTAGTCAATAAATTGTAATACATTTAATATAATTTTGCAGAGCTTTTTATTTAAATATAATAATATTTTTAGGTCACCATTGGCTAAAATACTTAAATTAGAAAAAGCAGGAAATCAGATGTTTACAGTACCTTATAATTTACTTTCAGGGTTAGGTGTTCAGTTTAACCCCATTTGTACTCCTGCTGTCTTCTGAAATGGCCTCAAGCCCGAAACTTGGGAAAGCAGAGGTGCTGGGGTTTGAGCTGCAGGGGTATCTTCCAGTCCCCTTTGTGGTGATCGTTTTTAAAGGCATATGCACAGACCTTTCACCCAGTTCTAAAAGTGGAACCCTTCCACTGTGCTATAAGAATTTCCTGAATTGGTCAAACTCCTTTTTAGAAAGATGTGGCAAACTTATGCCAGTTAAATACAGTACTTAATTAATTTGGCCAGAGTAGACACTGTATACTAAAGGCAGCTTGTCCTGTAAAAATGTCATGGGTATAAATGCCCAAATTTTAACTTTGAATTTTTATACCTTCGTGTAATGGGTAACTACGGCTAAGATAAAATCAAGTCATATATGTTAAAGGGGCCATGTGCTCTGGCCTTCTTTATGGATCCATTTTCTATTCCTGTTTTATTCCCCTCCAACCTTTCCCTTTTAGGCCAACATTCCTACTTACCAGGCACTGTTATAAGTGTTTTATATGTGTTAGGTTAATCTGCATAACAACTCCAGGAGGTAAGTGTCCTCATCTTCATTTTACAGACGAGGGGATGGGTGTGCAGAGGGGATAAGTGATTTGCTCAGGATGACACAGGGATTATAGTGAGTGGTGGAGTTGTGATTACAGTGCAGGCAGTTAGACTGTGGAGTCTTTCCCTGCATCCCGCCAACACCATGCTGTCTTTACCACAGTCCCATTTCTGATTTATGATATCTTGCTGTAATGTGTACGTAACCTCAGATCATCTTTGGAACACAGTGAATGTACCAATGAACAAATTGATAAAACCCCTCAGTATATGCTTTGCCTCTATTTTTGTTCAATAATATTTTGATTGAGCCAGCTGGACTTCTAAGATATTATATATCTTAGAATATATAATATTCTAAGATACCTTGACCGTAATATACTTCTAGATTCAGCTTAGGAGTCATCTCATCGTCTGGCAAATGTCTTAAGAGTAGAGAATTTGTTTTCTGTTTTGCAGGGTTTGCTTTTGATAGTTCTGTTGTGTGGTGCGATTAGGTTTTCTTTGTCTGCAGGCACAGCTGTAACTATTGTTGTGACAAATGGCCGTTAGAGGAAACTGCTCTATTGGAGAACAGGGTTGAGGAGATGGGCTCCAATTAAGTGTTTTCTCTGGTGTGTCATAGATTTGATAGGAGGTCAGATCCTGCTCTGAAGAATTGTTAGTGGCAGGTGCAATTTCTGTCACCAGGATGGTCTCTGCTAATTTTTAATGCACTGACATCCCCAAATAGAAGCATTCTGTCATTCTCTCAATCCTACCATTTGTGGTGGGATTTTGATCAAAGAGTGCCTTTTTGCTTCTTATTTTTTTTAGTGAGACAACAGCATTGTATTTCATATAGAAATACCTTGTGTAATAGTAAAATAAAATTTAGCAAAGTAAAATAGCTCATTTTCTTTATTTTTCCCATACTTGAATTTTATACTTTAAAAGGGAAGTTGTATAGAAGCACACTTTCCCCATATACACTTATTTGTATAATAAATATAATAATAAATATAATGAGTAATTTCATTTGTGTGTTGGTACCATATTATTGCATTCATATTCTTCATTGCTTTCTCTTTGGGAATCAACTTATTTTGAATAAATGATACAAAAAGCATATTTAGGCTCAGTAATTTTTAAAAATGAATAACAAAAGGTGCTGATTCCATTTATTCTGCTTGTAATCTGGTAGGTAAAAGATTGGTTGATGGAAGGTAAAAGAACAGGAATATTTTTATTATTTGTAGTTCATTTAGACAAATACATTAGGCAGCATAAGAATTAAATACATTAAAATAGAATTTTAAAATATTTGCTTCATAAATGAATGGCTCATATGAAATGAGTATAGTTGCATCAAGGGTTGTGTAAATATCTATTATTTTGAGATTTGAAGGTGAACATGTGATTCTTTAAATCCAGTATTTATGGTAGAATTTGAGGTTTTTGATGTGTCATATTTAAAACATTAATCTGGGGTGCCTAGGTGGCTCATTCAGTTAAGCGCCTGCCTTCAGCTCAGATTGTGATCCCAAGATCCTGGGGTCAAGTCCCATGTCGGGCTCCCTGCTTAGTGGGGAGTCTGCTGTTCCCGCTGCCTTTGCCTCTGCCTTTGCTCATGTTCTCTCTCTCTCTCTCTCTCTCTGTTTCTCTGTTAAATAAATAAATAAAATCTTAAAAGAAATAAAACATCAATCCACTTTAACATAAATATCTTAGAATATTAAAGGTTGTTTTTTGGCAAGTAGATATTAGTTTAGATCTGCCCTTTGATAAATTTCACCTGTTATAAGACACACCTAAGGATATTTTCTTTTGTGGAATATAGTTTATGTTTCAGGTTTACATTTTCTTCTTTTACACTTCTTTTCTGAAACAGTGTTAGTGTAGACTTAGTAAATTCTCATCATAATTAGAATTAGTTACAATCCACTTTGTCTTAAGCAGGTAAAGAATTAAAAAAGTAGATTTTTAAATGAATAATAATAGTATAGAACAAGCAGTTGAAAAGCTTAATTTAAAATTAGATAAGCTGTTAAAAAGATATGCCTCTCATATCTGCTGAGAATTATTGTTAGACTTATATCAGTTACCATAATCATTAAGAAATGCAGCATGTTTGTTGTTTGCTTGCCTAGGAGTTGATATTCCTTATTACATCTCTTAGTAGACAAGCAGGTGCTTTCTTCTGTTTTCAACAAGACATAAGATTCTGGCTTGCTGAAGGTGAGGAAGACCTTTGACAGGTCACGGTATCCCTGGAAAGTGGAAAAATGAAGTTGACACACAGTTTCATTATCAGCTTGTAGATCACATTCCCCCCTAACCCCATTTTCAAAGAACAAGGGGCATGTGGGTGTCTCAGTCAGTTAGGCGTCCAACTCTTGGTTTGTTCAGGTCATGATCTCTGGGTCTGAGATGGAGCCTGCATCCGCTCAGTGTGGAATCTGCTTGAGATTCTCTCTCTTGCCCCTTTGCACCTTCCCCCATTTATATGCTTGTGCATGCTCGCTCACTCTAAAACAAATAATAATCTAAAAGAACAACAGTCAGTAGCTAATTAACAGACAGATTTGTTTCAAAGTTTCTTTGTAAATTGGGTTTCAGTACCTCATAGCATGTTTCCCTAGCTGCTATGTTAGGAAGCCAAGGCGTCACATTGGTGGCTTCAACATCCTGTGGTTCCTGTGGGAAGAGTCTATCCCTCGTTCCTTCAGAAAAATGAAACACCTGGGTGCATGACCCTTCTTTCACCTCAGCCAACACATTTCCATCCGGTAGCATGGGGAGAAGAGCTGGCTTTCCTCTGGATCCCTCCTTGGTGTCCGCTGAGACTCTTGGCTTCCTGTCTTACACCCCACCAGGGGCCTAATGCTTCCTGCTGGTCTCCTGGGTTGGCCTGGGAATGCACCCTCCATCCTGCTTCCCTCCAGGACATCAGCTCTGCCCTGCCACAGCAGCTGCAGGGGAAGGCTGGGCAGGGTCTCTTGTGAACCTGAGGCTTTCCAGCCTGGGAGAGGGGGCTGCCTCTTTTTCTGTTTAATGAAGACAACATGATGTAGCAAGAGGAATGAAACATGTGGAGCCGGGAAACTTGGAATTAGGCTGATAGGGCTATTTCTTCCCTATGACATCTTGGGCAAATCATTTAGCTTTTTTGTTGTTGTTGAATGTGGTGGTAGTTTGGTGTATCTGGTGAGTGGGTTGTATTAAGTTACTTTTAACATTGTTTTCTGCTTTAACATTATATCCAACAATCATGTATTTCTGAATGGGGATTACAAATGATTAGGTTCTTAAAATATAGCAAAACAGAATTTTTTACCACACCAACTTTTTACCCATCATTGAACACAAATTAAGATGTAGAGTTGTATGTATTAGGAATAACTGACGTTATAATCTCAGTCTATGACTAATGAAATGCCATGGTGTCTGGTGGGAGTAAATCATGTTGTATAGAAATGTGATGTTAACATTATATCTGTTTTTAGCAGGTACACACATTTTAGCTGTTTACTGAATATAAAGATTGTCATTCTTTTATTTTATTTTACAACCTAACATTAATTGGGAGCCACATATATAAGAAAGTAAAGCAATATTGATAAATAAAAATGCCATATTTAAAATTCCTAAAAACTTGCAAAATTGAATGGTTCTTAGAATTTGTGATGTGAAAAGGAAGCCGAAAAAAGATTTTTAAAAGTTATACTTATATGGTTGAAAGTCTATCTAAAATCCGTCTCTTTTCCAGTCTTAGTTCAGGGTGGTAGGCACAACTGATGCTTTAAGTATGGCCACAAAGTGAGTCATCTGTGAGAACATTTACTATGATTTTACCAGCTGTCCAAGTAGAAGATGGGAGGTTACGTTAACTGTGTGCCGACAGCAACCAACAATCAATTTATATTAGTTACAGTTTTTCTTTCAAGTAGAGCTATGAAAGATAGTATACTGAAGGCTCTAATTTGTCAGGCTTCTCACGTTTTATTACATGATTATTATAAGGGGACAGTACTTTTTTTTTTTTTTTTAAAGATTTTATTTATTTATTTGACAGAGAGAGAGAGATCACAAGCAGACAGAGAGACAGGCAGAGAGAGGGGGACGCAGACTCCCTGCTGGGCAGAGAGCCCCGTGTGGGGCTTGATCCCAGGACCCTGAGATCATGACCTGAGCTGAAGGCAATGGAACCCACTGAGCCACCCAGGCGAGGGGACAGTACTTTTTTAAAGATTTATTTATTAGAGAGAGAGTATGTAAGTGTGGGGAGGGACAGCGGGAGGAGCAGAGAGAGAGAGGGAAAGAGTGTCAAGCAGACTCCCCACTGAGTGGGGAGTCCAACACAGGGCTCAATCTCATGTCCCTGAGATGGTGACTAAGCCGAAATCAAGAGTTAGATGTTTAACTGACTGAGCTACCCAGGTGCCTCAAGGGGGCAATATTTTAAAATTTAATTTATGCTTCCCTCCAAATGACTAAGTTCTACAACAGGCTTGTTTAACACACAATTTGAAGTACGTGCACTCCTTTCAGATAGCATCTTCATAACTCAGTGGGAAAAGAGGCTAGGAACCATCCAAAAGTTATTCTTTACTCAGGGAGGGGTGGTTGAGGTTTGTTCCCTGAGGCCAGCCCCATTCCATGAATACTTGTGACTGATGGCACTGACTTGGAGGGGGAGAGACTGAAGGAATTTGGGGTGGGGTGGTATCATGGAGCTTAAGGGAGAGCATAAAGGAGCAAATCTGGGGGCAAAAGAGGGATTAGTGTCTTTCAAGAGAGGGTGGGGAGATTTGGGAGGAGTGAGCCAATGGCGTAGGTAGTCCTCACACAATCCTGCCTCCCAGCTGTTCCCTTTGCCATCAGATGCTGAGTGATTTGACACTGCAGGCAACCACAGAGGGCGGTGGGTGGTAGAGAAGGCTCTGCCCACCATGGGATCCACACCACACAGTCTGGCATCTGCCATCATGCTAGGCCTCATGTAACAAATTTGCCAACTGACCATTATTCAGAAGTTATTGAAATCCTGGTCACTGACTAATAAACACAGACGACCAGCAGGTGGTAGAAAATGTCCAGTTTCTATTATTAGATTGTGCTCCATCTGCTAATTATAAAAATATCAGTGGTTCATTTTTTTGACCTCTTGAATGAAGCATACTAAGGGAAAATGTAGTGTAGAATATTTCTTACTACTTATGTGAATTAAGCTTAATTTGAGTAGCAATAAGTAAAAAAATTTTACTATACACACACACACACGTGTGTGTGTGTGTGTGTGTGTGTGTGTATGTATATATTTATGTTTTAAATCAGGAAGAAAATGAGCACAAGCAGGGGGAGTAGCAGGCTCCCTACTAAGCAAGGAACCTGATACAGGACTTGATCCCAGGACCTTAGGATCATGACCTGAGCCGAAGGCAGCCGCTTAACCGGCTGAGCCACCCAGGCGCCCTGTAGTTAGTAAACAGAATGATGTTTCATGCTGATTCTAGTAATCAGTAGTCCATAGTTCATAGTTTTCTTTATTAAGAAATGTTGCTTAGATGTATTTGTGTATAATTTCATTGTTTAATTTAGGAAATGATCAGAAGATATTAGGTAAATGATAGACCATTTCCTACTTCCTTATTATTTTTTTTCTCTATCATAATGGCAAACATGCATTTTAAGAGCTTTTTTTCTTCAACTGTATCAGATTTTGTTAATTCATGACTCTGGTTTTCTTTGTTTTCATTTTAAATCTTTCATTTCTCTTTGTCCTTTTTGTTTTTCAGGCTTGCCTGAGCATTTAGTATCAAAAGTTAATTATTACATGTCTTTTTTCTTAGGCTATTGACACTGAAGTATTTAAGAGTAAAGGAGACTAGAGGGTATTATGCTAAGTCAATCAGGGAAAGATAATTATATGATCTCTCTGATATGAGGAATTTGAGGGGGTCATGGGGGAAATGAAATAAGTTGGGGGCGCCCAGGTGGCTTAGTTGGTTGGGCAGCTGCCTTCAGCTCGGGTCATGATTCCAGGGTCCTGGGATCGAGCCCCACATCAGGCTCCCTGCTCAGCAGAGAGCCTGCTTCTCTCTCTCCCCCTCTCCCTGACACTCTGCTTACTTGTGCTCTCTCTCTAACTCTCTGTCAAATAAATTAAAAAAAAAAAAGAAATAAGTTGGGACTGGAGGGGGGAAGACAAACTGTAAGAGACTCTTGATCTCAGGAGACAAACTAAGGGTTGTTGGAGGGTGGAAGGGGAGGGATGACCCTGGTGGCTGGGTGATGGACATTGGGGAGGGTATGTGCAATGGTGAGTGCTGTGAAGTGTGTTATACTGATGATTCACAGACCTGTACCCCTGAAGAAAATAATATATTATATGTTAAAAAAAAAAAAAAAGAGTAAAGGGGAATCATGCACGCAACTTCCTTTTTACAAATGATTTAAAAATTTTATAATTATGTGTTTGTAATATATAATGATGACGTAGATAGATGTAGATAGGAGGAAATGAAGCAAATATGGTAAAATGTTAACACCTCAAGGAACGTGAGTAAAAAGTGTACAGAAATCCTTTTAGAACTTTTGTCACTTTTCTGTAAGTATGAAGTAATTTTAAAATTAATTTTACTTGTCTACAAATATAAAAGTAATAAATTGTTATTTTTCCACTGTAGAAATCTCTAATATGAAAATGTATTCTATGAAAATAAAATTTGTTTTTTTTGTTTTTTTTTTAAATAAAGTTCTAGGGGCACGTGGGTAGCTCAGTTGATTAAGCATCTGCCTTTGGCCAAAGTCATGATCTCAGAGTCTTGGGATTGAGCCCTGCCTTGGGCTTCCTGCTCAGTGGGGAGCCTGCTTCTCCCTCTCCTCCTGCCGCTCTCCCCTTCTCATGCTCTCTCTCTCTCAAATAAATAAATAAAATCTTAAAAAGAATAAATAAAATTGTATACAATTAAAAAAAGTTAACTATTCCAAGAGGCTGAAGTTAACTTTTTGTATCTTTGGGGGGGAAGAAATCAATGTGGGAGAGTTCAGTTAATTTCTTAAAGGGAGTGCTGGTTTTCAAAAATACTGCTTGTTATAGGTAAAAAATAGATAAGAAACTTTACCGGAGTTTGGGTGGGTGGCCCAGCATTCAGTGGGATGTTACTTGGATGAAGTCATTATAGCTCAGGGTTTGGGTTTTAGTTTTCGAAGGTATAAAAAGACTAAAGTCTTGTCTCCACTCAGGAAGATTGACCTGTTCCAGGTAAATAAACTCTTGGAACACTGATGTATAAACCAGAACAGCAGTTTCTTAATATCTCGTGAAAAGAATGCAGTTGCCACATGGATTAGATATTTGTGCTGGATGGAGGACTAGTGCATTCTCCACCAGAAAAGCTGCAGGAGAAGCCATGGTATCTATGGAAGGGGGATAACATAGACCATTTTGAAGAGGAAAAATTTTTTTATTTTGATGAAGTGTAACTTATCCTTTTTTTTTTTTTTTTCTTTTGTGGTGCATACTTTTGATGTCCTATTTAAGCAGTTTTTGCCTAACCCAAGATAATAAAGATTTTCAGGATCACACATTTGGAAAAAAGTTAACAACATTAAATATTGCTGGGAAAAAATATTGCACAAAGAAAAAGTCAAAAGGAAATACAGAACACATTAAGGTAGAAACCAAAATTTAATTTTCACATGCAAAAATACAGTAGCAAAAGTTGCTGATTCTACTCTATGAATCAGCCATGGGGAAATAGTATTTTTATTTGTAAGGGATTGCTGATAATTTTTTTGGGGGGGGGGAGTCACTGATAATTATTATTGTGAGTTTAAAAGGCTTGCTCTAACAAGATCTGTGGAGGATCTGAGTTTGGTTTAATACAGTTAAGATCATCTCCTTTGTGAAAATGTGTTTAATGGAGCTACTTAAGTGTGGTCATTTGGGCACTATGTCTTCTGTGTTTCTTGAGAAATGTACTATTGCGGTGGAATTTTAGAAAAATCAGTATTTTACCTTTTCAAATTTTAATTGTCAAAAGAGACTGATAATATATTTTAAAGCCCCAGGATATTGAGAATTTTGGGGGGCAGTAAGCAATATAATATTTCATGTATCTTGTCCTTAAATTGGTAAATTAATGGGAAAATTTCAGTGGTGCCGAAGCCTTTATCTCTGTGTAACTGGAGCCATAACTACCTTAAAGTACCTTAAAGGTTTTCTTTTTTTTAAGCATTTACTTTTCATCTTGTTTAATTACACATTTTCCCAGAATTGGACTTAAAAGTAATTGTGATGGGGAGTGCAGTCAGTCAGGTATCCTGACTCTAGGTTTTGGCTCAGGTCGTGATCTTGGGGATGTGGGATGAGCTCTGCACTGGGCTCTGTGCTGGGCAAACTTGGGATTCTTTCCCTCCCTTGCCCTCTGCCCCTCCCCCCTCAACTACCCGCACACACATGCACGCGTGCTCTCTCTCAAAAAAATAATTGCAGGGGTGCCTGGGTGGCTCAGTGGGTTAAGCCTCTGCCTTCTGCTCAGGTCATGATCTCAGGGTCCTGGGATGGAGTCCCACATGGGGCTCTCTGCTCAGCATGGAGCCTGCATCCCACCCCCACCTCTGCCTACTTGTGATTTCTCTCTCTGTCAAATAAATAAATAAAAATCTTGGAAAAAATAATTGTAGTAACCTGGTGTTGAAAATTTAGAAATTGTCTAAATCCTTCAGATTGCGGAGTCATAGATGATCTATATCTCATTACCATCCATTTAATTTTTAAGATAAAAAATAATTGTAGTTACAGCCCTTGGCATATTTTGCTACTTAATTCACTATATATACATTAGTGTAGCCTGTATCTTGATAGCGTGATTTCATGAATGAAATCTAACTTAAATGTGTTCAGACTCATGCTGTGAAGAAAACATCTTAATTGTAATAATTTGAAGACTGCATTTGGTCATATGTTTGATATTCAGTACTGTAGGAGATTCAGTGAAATGGGGTCATGGACCTGGCCTTTGTTCCTTGCATTTGTGTGATGGGAAAACCTTGCCTTTGTTTCTTGTACCATGATCCCCAGTTCAGGAGAATGGGTTACAAAGAAATTGTATCTGTGCTGTCCGGATTCCCCATGAACCACAGAAATTCTCATGGCACTGCATGCTAAGGAGTTGTCTTACAACTTTAACAAAAAGAAGGTGACATCTTGGAATACTGTTAAGCAGCATTTGAGCTCTTGCTCTGTTAGAATGAGTGTTGACTTGCTGGCCAGTTTGGTCTGCTTGTAAGGTTCCTATGAGGGGTATAGGAGAGGAATTTCTTCCTAGGGCTTTCTTGTCGAAAGGGAGTTCCGCCTCTGGTAGTCGGGAAGACGGTTGGTAGGCAATAATTATCTAGAAAGAAAATGGGGGTGGTGAATTTAAATAAGAGGTGTTTGCACTCAGATTCAGTCCAAGACTCTCCTAGATATTCTTTATTATATTTTGCAGACTCCTGAACGCTTCAGACTGAAGGTATAATTAAGCAGTAGTGTCCCTATTACAGAGATTAAGGAAATTTTTAAAAAGCCACCTTCGAAAAATGAAACAAGATGGGATCGGGAGGGAGACAAACTATAAGAGACTCTTCATCTCACCAAACAAACCGAGGGCTGCTGGGGGTAGGGGGCCTGGGTTATGGACTTTGGGGGAGGATATGTGATATGGGAGCGCTGTGAAGTGTGTAAGTGTGACAATTCACAGACCTGTACCCCTGGGGCAAATTATACATTATATATTAATAAAAATAATTAATTAAAAAAGTCTCCTTTGAAAAGCAAAGTATTGAATAAGATTGTAGGATGAATTTTAAAAGTGACATTTTAAACTTGGCTCTGCCAGTTTACTTAAGTTTTACTTTCCTTACCTGCAAAATATGGGTAGTATCCACTTACAGGATTTTTTGGAAGTGAAATGGGATGATAGATGTAAAGCATGTAGTTGAGTTCTTAGCACATAATAAACATCCCCAAATGGCAGCTGTTATTGCATAGATTTTCATGCCAGCTACAGTATTTTGGATCATTTGTCAGTATTGTACTGTTTGATATTCTTTCCATGCCTTGGACCTTCTTAAGTATAATGATTTTCCTCTTTTCAAATTGAGTTTTGACCTTTTCAAAAGTCTGGAATTCACTGAAGACAAGGAATTATCCAGTACTCCATGAATGGTGATGTTTATATTGGCTTGGCTGGGGGCCAGGTGGCAAATAACATTCAAAAGCAGACATAAATTTTTCCTTTTAGAAGAAGCCACATGGTGCTCTTTCCCTGCATCAGGCTCCCATGGGTATCAATGGGTGTTATGTGTGTGGAGCAAGGGAAAGGTCTTGCTCCTAAAAAGTAGAGCAATGTGCTATATGAGATTAGTTAGTATGTTCTCATGAGCTCATGTTTGTCCTAAAAGAAGTCTTTGTCTTGAGGTCCTCAGAGTCTAGCTAGCAGTAAAGTGTCAATATTGGGTATATTTCCAGTGGTTGAATGTTACTAGGATGTTCTGAGTTTGTCAAAAAACTAGTGGTATTAAAAGTCCAAATGAAAATATTTGTTAAAAATACTCATTAAAATCTTACATGCCTATATTTGTTAAAGTGATGTTTGCTGAGTTTATTCTTCTTACCAAATTTAAGATTGATTTAAATATTTTCCCACAAGAGTTGTAAGGCAAGTGGTACTTGAGTCTGTAAAGTTAAGAACCTTTTTGCTCACTGTCCATGGAAATCAGAAAATGTAATCCTAATTAGTTATAGAATTATGAAATTTAAATATATTTCTCATTATGTCATTTAATATATGTCATGATTCATTGTACTTGAAATGCTCAGTTTTCAAACCCGTCTTCTGATTATTCCTTAAAGATAAAATATAATAATGAAAAAAATAAATAAGTAGAAATGAAAGTAGTATTAAGAAATTAGAAATCAGCTTTAGTTTCTCCCTTAAGGTTTATTATGTAATGTGCCATTAAGATGAGAACATTTAGCAAGTTTTATGTAATTTCTTTTGACTTATTGTTATGGTTCTTTTACCCCAAGAGTTTCTAAAAAATTTTATACAAGCCCTTATGAACATGTCAAGAGTCTTTGTTTTCTCCATGTAATTATAAAGGTGAAGTTGTATGTTCTGTGGGGAAAAGGAGGGTTTTAATTTTTATCTGAACATTTTGTAAGAGGAGAACATTTGTGATCCTTGTCTAGCTTGTGAATAATACATATTAAGCAAATACATACTCCCAATGTAGAAAGCAAAGTTTTTAGGGCCCTTTTATATCATTATTCCGCTGAGCAGGGATCCCAATGCAGGGCTTGATCCCTGGACGCTGAGATCATTACCTGAGTTGAAGGCAGAGGCTTCACTGACTAGACACCCCTAAGTAAGTTTTTAAACACAGTCTTTATTTAAATATTATAATATATGAGCATGGTTACAAAATCAAATAGGATTTGTAATGAAGCAGAAGGATTTGTAGTAAGAATAAATAGTTTCAGATCCGGAGCTCTTTTCTTTTATTACCTTGTCCTTGAATGCCATTTAGAATCTTGCTTTTATTTTTCTGGTGGTTACTTACATGTCTCTAAATAAAATGTTTATATTGTTACTTTAAAAAATATGTTGTCTGTAGACATGTTCTATTCCTGTTACAACTGATGAAAATGTATGCTACTTATAGAATGCTTTTTTTACAATTTAGTTTTATTTTTTATTGGATTCATTTTTAAATCATTTGCATGATTTAAAAGTGAAATAGTTCTTTTAAACGCATTACAAAAAACAGCAGTCCCTTCCATACCATTTATGCCCACCACCCCAGCTATTGTTTGCACCCAGAGAAGATTGCACCCACTTTAGATTTTTATCTGTTTGTTTTGGTATTTGAATTGCATAATTAAATAACCTATTTTTCGGTTGACTTACAGATTTTCTGTTTTGCGTATTGTGTGGTAGAAGGTGAGCATTTAGCCTGCTTTATCCTCTTCTACTATCAGGCATGTCATAATCCCTATCCTAACCACCACCCCGCCCCACCACTGTAGTTGTGTCATTCATTTGTATAGATCTCACATTATTGTGTTTCACACTGAGACATGGTATATATGACGACGTTTCCTTTTTGTGCAACTTTTTGTATTCTCTGGAGTTAATAATTACCTTGCTTCTTTGCTTATTAGTTTTCTAGGTACTTATCACAAATCCATCCCCAGACTGTCTGTGTAAGACCTCAGTGTTCTGGAAAAGTTTTACTAAGTGCTTACCTCTAATTGCTCATCTCTATATTGAGAATAAATTTTCCTTCAGAATTTTGAAAGTGCTGATCTGTTGTCTTCTGGGCTTTCACTGTTGCTGTTAAGAAAAACCAAAATCATTCTCCCTCCTCCTCTCTCTTTTTCCTTAGTTTCTGGGCAAATTTAGGACAACGATTCTCAACCTGGTTGATCTTTAGAATCGGCTGGGAACTTCAGCCAAATCCTACTATGAGAGATTTTTAAATAGTTGGTCTGGAGGGGAGCCAAAACATGGTATTTCTGAAAATCTCCCTAGGTTGTTCAGATGTGCAGTCAAGGTTGAAAACTGCTGTTTCAAGATCTTTTGTCTCCAAATACTTAAATTTCATGATGCTATGCTGTGATGTGCAACTCTTCATCCATCAAGCTACGCACTTGCTTGTCCCATTAATATGAAGATTTAGGTCCTTTAATTCTGGGAAGTGTGTTTTTCCACACTAAAGCACTTATAATTGAGGTATTTTTATTTTATGTACAATGAGTTAGCATTATGGTAGATGTCTTGGATATCTGCAGTTAAGATAGGTCTCTTGGATGACCCATTCAAGGAAGTTCACTTAGTTCACCTTACTGAAGCCTCTGTTCTTCACATTCTGATGGAAACACTGGCTGCACATTTTGAGGCCATATTTCTGGATCAGACCATGCCAGTTTGAGTGGATGTGGCAAGAGCAAGAACCGTGGTCGCAGGGTTCTTCGTATGGCACCAGCAGAGCTGCTGCTGACCCCTTGCTCTCTTTTGCAGTGAGGCAAAAGGAATTTGGGGAAGTTTTTGATTTCCTTTCCTCAAGTTCTTCTTTTGTTTGCAGGCTCTCTGCTTGTCTCTTCTGTTTTCTATAATTTTTTCCTTTTGTTTTGGCTTCTAAGTGATTTCCTCAGTTTGACCTTCTAGTCCTTCCACTGAATCTTTCTTTTTTATTTTTATTTTCCAAGAATTCGCTTCCCCCCATCTTTATTGAGATGAAGGTGACATACCTCTTTATGTAAATTTAAGGTATATACAGTGTGATGATTTGATATACGTATACATTTTGAAGAGATTACCACAATAAGGTTAGTTAACACATCCTTCAGTTCACATAGCACTTTCTTTTTCAAGGTGACATTTAAAATTTACTCTCTTACAATCTTTGAGTATGCAATACAGCATTAGGTATGGCACCTGTGTTGTACATTAGATCCCTAGAACTTAGCTTTTATAACTGAAGGTTTGTAATCTTTTGACCAGTATGTCCCTATCCCCCTAGCCCTGACAACCAGCAGTCTGCTCTCTTGTTTCTATGAGTTAGGTTATTTTAGATTCCACATATAAGTAAGATCATGTAGTGTTTGTCTTCCTCTGTCTTATTTTACTTGGCATAATGCTCTCAGAGGTCATTCATATTGTTACATGGCCTTTCCTTCCCTTTTACAGCAAAATAATATTCCATTCCATAAATACATACCACATTTTCT
Organism: Mustela erminea; assembly: GCF_009829155.1. Taxonomy (NCBI): domain Eukaryota; kingdom Metazoa; phylum Chordata; class Mammalia; order Carnivora; family Mustelidae; genus Mustela; species Mustela erminea. Next base: position 102,704,926 of record NC_045617.1, on the reverse strand, counting down.
TTATCCATTCGCCTGTCGATGGACACTTAGGTTGTTTCCATGTCTTGGCTATCGTGAATAATGATGCAATGAACATGGGAGTGCAGGTATCTCTTCAAGATAATGATGGTATTTCCCAGAAGTGAGACTGCTGGATCATAAATGGTAGTTCTGTTTTTTTAAATTTTTTTTAAAGATTTTTAAATTTATTTGACTCACAAACACACCCACCCACACACACAGAGTACAAGTAGGGGGAGCAGCGGGGAGGGGGAAGCAGGTTCCTTCTGAGCAAGGAGCCTTACTCAAGGCTTGAACCCAGGACGCTGGGGTCATGACCTGAGTGAGCCGAAGGCAGACGCTTAAGTGAGCCACCAAGGCGTCCTGAGAATAATGTTTTCAACTCCAGCTGAGGGAACTGGACAGAAGATGTTGGAGGATGTTCATTTTTAGTATATGAACTCATACTTAGCCTCCTGTCTTATCTGTGTCTCTTGTCATGCAGATTAGAGACCCTGTCTCTGTTTCACTCTCTCCAGAGAATAAACCCTCACCTTTTGGGGGTTGGGAGATCATTTGAGGGAGGGAAATCTGCTTCCTAGACCTTGACTTTCAAGGCCTATCTCCACCCTCATTTCCAGAGTTGCCTGGTACCATGAATTTCTGGTATGGTTTTTAGGGGTTTCAAGGTGTGAATCAGGTTTCTTCTCAGCTTTTCACACCTGGCTTAGGATTCAGCTCTCTGTTGTGTCAGGCACCACAAGTTCTTTTGCCTTCTAGCTCCCAAATGTTGGTTTTTTACCATTGCTTTTCCTTTCTCTTTGTTTTTGTGGTGTATCCTGAAACCAATTCCAGTTACTATCAGTGTAATGTGTTTTCAGGAGAGAGTCGAGGTAGGTTGTTCAATTTGATCTATTTAATCAGAACCAAATAACGTGATTGTAAGTGAAATATAAAGAGATAGTAAAAGGCCTCAGACTGTCTTGGTTCCACCTTGCAAGTCAGCTCTGAATTTCAGTCCGCTTCCTTGGTATATGTAGTGTCTGCAGAGATCTGGCAATAGCTCGTGTTTGGTGTTCTTTGGTGGTGGATCATGCTGTAATTAGTTGGACTGAAAGTTAAATTTGGAAAAGTTATTTAAAGTCTTCTGCTGTAACGCAGGTTGACAGCCTGTATTAAAATAAAATGTTTAGTTTAGAAACCTTAAGAACACTGTGTTGGTTACAACCAAAAGAGCTTGAATTTTATTCCTTAAATCAGGCAGTGACTATATTAACATTTAAACATTCTCCTTTCTCAATATCATGTGTACCTCAACCAGATGTCACAAAGAAAACTTAGAAATTACAACTCATACCGATTTTTTTCATTGTACATTTAAAATATAAACTTTATAATGTAATGTTTCATATTAAGACTTTATTCTTTAGGGAATTGGTAATAGTTATCTTAAGGGACTATTAATAAAAATAATGGGTTTTTAAAATTTTACTCAGTATTACTTATGATTACTTATATATCAGGGACAGTGTGTACATTCTTCACTGCATATCCATTATTTAAATTTAAATTTAGAAAGCTCATCTGAAATTAGGATGTATTTGCTGAAATGAGAATAAGCCAGATTTTTAATGTTACACTAACCAGAAACTTTCTTTTTCTTTTTGTAAATATTTTTCTCCTCTTCAAAGCACAGTGTTCTATGTCGGAACCTCTTTTGGTTGTTAGAATTCTTTGCAGCTGGGTTGCTTTCCCTCTGTTGTTTTATTTTTGAAAAACTTTACATCTATAGAAAAAATTGATGGAATGGATACTGTTTGTACCCTTCACCAGTTTCACTAGTCGCTAACATTTTGGTGCTCTCTTTATTTTTGATTTTAACTGAGCCATTAAAAATTAAGTTTGTGCATCATGTTACTTTGTCTCCAAATAATTACATATGTCCTCAGAATAAGGACATTCTCTTACATAATCGTGATACCATTTTCATCCCTAAGAAACTTACCTATAATGTTATTCCCTGAGTTTCTCTGACCTTTAGCCTCCATTCTCTTCCACTCCCTAGAAGTCCCAACATCCAAATAAGGATCATGTGTTCCATGGTTAGTATATATCTTTAGTCTCATTTATTCTGGAAAAGCCCCTTGCTTACCAGTTTTTTTTGTAGGATGTCCCACAATCTGGATTTTTCTTACCATTTCCTCATGATTGGATTCAGGTTAAACATTTTTGATAAAAAAGCTACAGATGTGATAGTGTGTATTTCTTATTGCATTATATCAGGAGGCACATGCCAGTGTATCTCATTAATGGTGGTAAATCTGACCACTTAATTACAGTGGTATCTGTAGATCTCTCCATGGCAGAAGTACCTTTTTTGGGTACTTTTCTCTCTTGTAATAAATGCATTATCTGTGAGTAATTAATGCATATCCTCTTCCCCAATAGCTTTTTACTTAGTGATTAGGATCCTTGACCCTTGCCTGATTCAGTTATTTAATAGTAAATCTGGTGATCACCACCCCCCCCCCATTTATTAGCTGGCATTCTTCTGTAAAGAATAGCTTTCTTTCACCGCCGCAACTCCCCGTTTTCTTTTTTAAAATTTACTGTTGACTCATGGATTCTTTTTTTGTTCAGTGTGTTAGAATTCATTGCTCTTCTTTTGATGTTTAAATTGTCCAAAGTTCGGCTAGTGGGAGCTCCTTGTAGCTGGCTTCTGTGTCTCTTTACTATGTTCTTACTAATCTTTAAGCATTTCTTTGCTTTCTGAATGACAAGATGTTTCAAGCTCACTTTGTGCTTTCCCTGCTCCAGATCTAGAATCAGTTTTTTCTCTAAGGAGTCCTAGTTTATTTCAGCGGGGCTTTGTATTTCAAAATCAAGATCTGGACACTAGATGTGCTTACTGCTACCTGGTTTTATCTGTTTCTGGGTCCTTGTAAAAGAAATAGCTAGGAAATAGATATCTATTTTAAAAATCACAAGTTTATTACTGATATTCATTATTCAAATCTGCTACCATGGGGCTCTTTGTCCTCTCCCATTCTCTCTCTGTCCCAGCAACACTCATATGTTTCCCTTAATTGCTCTCTCCTATGATATATCTGAAACAGTGCATCAGTGTCTGCACCTTATTCTTACCAGTCTTACTATGTTTCAGGGTAGAGAGACTTCACTCAGGCTGCTGTAATAGGATAAAAGGATAAAGGATTTAGTACAAGGATACATTGTGGCCTTGGATCTAAGGCAACTTTTGGCATTTGCTACTTCAGTCCATCTGCTCTCTTGGCATTGATTGGTTTTTCTTTGTAACTCCAGGTGTCTCTGCTCCTCATCTCTCACCTTCAACTTTACCAAGTGTGGAAGAATTTGTTAGGTTGATTATTTGCTCTCTAATAAATAGCATTCCTGTTGGGCAGCTTCTGATCAAAGTACCTTTGGTACTGTTGGCCAAGGGCAGGGAAATGGGCATTTCTTTTGTTGAAAGCGTCTGGCTGCTTTCTTTTAGTTGGTCTTTGTATTCACTGGGTGCTTTTAGGTTTCCTGGCCTACTACAAACCTATTATTTATTTATTTATTTATCTATTTATCTATTTATTTATTTATTTGAGTTACAGATTCCTTCACCCAGAAGTGTGGTTCATGCTGTGTTTTAAGCTCATGAGTAATTTAGAAAATAAGGTAATGAAACGTGTTTTTTTTCCCAGCTTGCTAACTAGCACACTGTAATTTCTTTCTGAACAAATGAAAGTCAAACATAGGGCAGATATATTTAGTTACTGATGATGTATTCTTAGAGGGAACCCAAAAGGAGGAAGAAGGCATGTGTTGTCTGTAGATTTCTGAATGAGAAAGTGCCCAAAGTGTGTAAACCTGATGTTCTGAGAAGAATAGTGGTTTTTATTTGCAATAGGTGTTAGTGACAGAATTACCAAGAGAATTTGTAAAATGTAGCATAAAATAGTGAAGAGAATATAAGCTTTAAATTTTACAGACTTAAAGTCCCAAATTTGGCATGGCTCATTTATATTTTGTGACATTGGGTAAATGACTAATGCATTCTGAGCCTCAGTTTTCTCTTTTATAAAATGGGCATCATTGCACCTAATATCTGCCATTTTTTAAAAAAACTTATTTATCTGACAGACAGAGATCACAACTAGGCAGAGAGGCAGGCAGAGAGAGAAGAGGAAGCAGGATCCCCGCTGAGCAGAGAGCCCGATGTGGGGCTCGATCCCAGGACCCGGGGATCATGACCGGAGCCGAAGGCAGAGGCTTTAAACCACTGAGCCACCAGGTGCCCCTCTGCCATTTTTGACAGTAACTATAAGTGAGAAATTTTAGAGGATTGGACAAAATTTTTTAAAAACTTTCTGGCAAGTCAGAAATACCAGCTCTAGAGAAATAATGGATTCCAGTGTTAGTTAGTGAGAGTATGGCCAAGGAAGAATAACAGAAGGACAGTCTCTAAGAAGTGTGATCTGAACACCCACGGAGCAGCCTGTGCATACAGAGAAGTGAGGGAGTATTTCTTGCTGGAGTTGGACTGCTAGAACTCTATCTGGTGGAGGCTGGAGCCTGATACCTCTGGAGCTCAGGCAAAGAAGAGTTCCTGTTCCCGGTAGTGACTAAGTGATTCCATGCTCAATATGAGAGCTCTGGGGGCTGCGAGGTGGAAGGGGTAGACTTTCCTGTCTCAACACCTTCCCTCACCCTCTGCCCCCACAGTGTGATCTTTGTAAGCCATATAAAGTGGAATTATCCTCTCTTCTTAATGAAATCATTGGAATTCTTTGTGTCAAGGACTCCTGATATAGGGTTTTACCATGTTTATAAATATTTGTAGATAGGCACAGTAATTTACATAGTGGCACTAGTCATAATAGCCAAGAGGTGGAAGCAGACCAGACGTCCATTCATGGGTGAGTGAATAAACAAAACGTGGTCTGTACATGCTAAAGAATATTACTCACTCTTAAAAAGGTAGGAAATTCTGACACATGCCGCAACCTGGGTGGATCTTGAGGACATGATATTAAGTGAAGTAAACCAGTCACAAAAAGACAAATCCTGTATGATTCCACTTATATGTGGTATCTAGATTAGTCAAATTCATAGGAATAGAAAATAGGATGGTGGTTGCCAGGGCTGGCGAGTTATTACGGGTGGGTGGGGGCAGGAACAGAAGAGTTGTTTAATGGGTACAGAATTTCAGTTTTGCAAGATGAAAACGTTCTGGAGGTTGGTTGTGCAAAAATGGGAATATACTTAATACTAATGAACTTATACTTAAAAATGGTTAAGATGGCAAATTTTATGTTATACAGTTTTCTACCACAGTAAAAATAAATAAAATAAGCACAGTATTTTAACAGATACTGTTTATATAATAGGAGTGTATATGTGTGCTGTGTGTATGTGTGTGTATGTGTATGTATACACACACACAGAGATATATACATGTCTATATATGTATGGTTATAAAATACAAATTCTTAAAATTAGATTTAAATGTATTTCATATTATACTATTTCAAACAGTATTTCTGCTAATATAAAAATGACACAGCCTTTTTGGAAGACAATGTATGTATTCATGTTGACTGAAATTTCACCTTTAAGAATGTGTTATAAGGGAAAAATAAGTATATACAAAGGGCTAACAAGGATATTGCTTATAGCATTATTTATAATAATAAAGAGTTGGAAGCAGTCGTAATTGTTTAATATTGGGAGATTGGTTAAATAGTTTATGGTGGATCCATAATTTCATTGGAACAGAGCATTGCAAAAATGTATCTTGACATTGAAAAATACCTTGACTCTGTTAATACTTGAAAAAATATAGATTACATGTAGAAATGACAGAACTCAAATATCTTAACTCTGCCTATTGTTCCATTGTCACTATAACATAGGGTTTCTCTTGACTGTGAAAATAATCTCAATCCTTTTTTCAAAAGCTGGGTAACAAAAAATAGTGTATCTTATACAATTATTTCATATGCTTTTGCTTCTTAAAATATTTGATGAGAAGAATTTAATAGAGCATTTTTCTTTGTAACTGTCATAATTAAATTTAAGTGTTTAGACTCTGATTTTTTAAAAAAGATTTTATTTATTTATTTGACAGACAGAGATCACAAGTAGGCAGAGAGGCAGACAGAGAGAGGGGGGAAGCAGGCTCCCTGCTAAGCAGAGAGCCCCATGTGGGGCTCAATCCCAGGAACCTGGGATCATGACCTGAGCTGAAGGTAGAGGCTTTAACCCACTGAACCACCCAGGAGCCCATAGAGTCTGATTTTTAAGAGTGTTTATTTCGTGAAAGTTGTGTCTTTTTTCTTTCCCGATACCCATTTTGTCAACTTAACATTATAGTACTCACTAGTACAGAGAGTTATTACACTGTTATAAGTTAGAATCTCTTAATAGCCATGCTTCTTTTTTTTAAGCAAAGTCTAGCACTCATTGAGTCATTAATAGTCCCCAAATATGATGACCAAAAAAAAAAAAAAAAAAAAATCCATCAGGAGTTAGTATTTTTCTTTGTAAGCTTTGGTTTTAATTCCAAAATGTTGGAAGTCTAATTTTACCTTTTGTGGTGTGTGTTACAGTGTTTCATATTTTTCCATGCTAACCCTCATGAGAATTGCAGCCTATCTTAGGTAATGAAGTACTTCTGTTCATAAAATACCTCAAGCTATTTTGTATCATTTCTCCAGTGTCTAGGAATGCAAAATATTTAGTCTAGTTTGTTTTAGAGATCTTGTACTTCCAAGTCAAGTCTTGGTTTAAGTGGCCTTGGGTAAGTTACTATATCTCGCTGAGCATCACTTTACTCATCTGAAATAAAAGCAAAGATGATAGTAAGTGGGCACATACTTAATTTTTATCAACAGAATGTTGTTTGTTCCAGGTGCATTTACTTTAGGCAAGTTTTAGGATATATGCCCAGATGCAGGGTCCCTTTTACTGTCTCATACTCTGATAGCTTAAAGGTCTTGGTGCCTCGCGTCCCTCATTTATAAAATGGGAGGAGTAATTGTACCTACTTCATAGAGTTACTGTGAGATGAAATGAGTTTTACATGTAGATTGCTTGGAATACTGCCTGGCACATGGGAACACTGTAAAGCGATAAGTGTTACTGCTACTTTCTTTGTTAAGTCTGTGATGGCATTTTGTAACTCAAAGTCAATGTTTCAAGAAATAAAAATCTACAAATTAGTAGATTTTTTTTTTTACACTATGCAGCAAATCATGGTTTCAGGGAAATTGCACTCGGCCTAGTGATCAGTTTAGATTCTGCTTTTCCAGAGAACTAATTTCCCATTGTAGTAGGCTAAGATCATAGGAAGTTCAAGATTCCTAATAATCAGGATTATCTCCAACCTTGGTGTTAAGAATTTAGGCTATTTTCTTGTGAATATTCTGATGTCCATAAAATGGTTCTGAACCCATTTTCTCAGTCTTCTGTGGTTATGGCAATTGCTGTCTAATCCGCTAGTATAGGAATGTTAAAAAGGCCAACACATGGCCCACCTTCAAGGAATGAATGATTTTCTGTCCCATTATTGATGGACCTTTGCTGTCAGTGCATGGGATACTTCATTATTCTTGGGTACATCTTGGGTTAAAAATGTATAGGACTGGAATGCTGGAAGCTTGATGTTAAGGGGAGGAATAATCAGGAACTTGGTGATAAACACATAGAAATCAGCAAGTAGGTCTTTGGCTCTTGTTATGGATGGATCAGGAACTTAAATACTGCAAGAAGATCAGCCGAGATTGGTGTTAAATTTTGACATCAGATTTCCTATCTGCTAGTAGGGAAAGCATGCATTTATGAAATGTAAGGGATTTTTAAAAAATGGGGTGAACATGAAAGTTATAAAGGCTATATCTTGTCACAATCTAAGTCTTAGAGGAAAAAATGGGGTGAACATGAAAGTTATAAAGGCTATATCTTGTCACAATCTAAGTCTTAGAGGAAAAAATGGGGTGAACATGAAAGTTATAAAGGCTACATCTTGTCACAATCGAAGTTTTTGAGGTAGGAGAATGGATCATGTCCTGGAAGCAGGCTCTTGTTTCGTTTTGTTTTGTTTTTACAAAATTAATTTACATCCACACATACTTACCTACTTTAACTCATGTATGACAGTTCCTGAGATGGGTGCCAAGGATGAGAAGGTGATTTTTCAGAGTCAGCTATAATACAGTGGTAGTGTTCTAGAATGACAATGTTGATTTGGGAATATAGATAGATGAAGGGCTCATACTACTTGGCTTCTTTTGAGTGTAAGAAAATTAAGTTAAGAACAAAATAAAAAATAAGGAAGACTTTGGGCTTCAGCAGGCTCTCAGATCTATAATCCTTTTGTTATGTTCCTGCCTCAATTCTCTGCACAGTGATACTGCCCTGGACAATTTTGTTTTATTTTTGTGTTCATAATTCTTGGTGTTGCATACAGGAGGCAGAGATAAGTTCCTTGGAATCCAATTCCTTGAAATTCAAGTACTTCTTAGATTTACTCAAGCTTTGTGCTTGTACATACATAGAATAAATGTACAACAATGGAATAACGAAGTCAAGAAATATGCATATTTAAATTTTGTTAAGTTTTCTTTTGCATTTTTTAGTATTTTTTATAATACCTAATATGATGCAACTAAATAAACTTTGGTTATTTCACTCTTTCTTGTGTGTGAGGGGAATGCTTATTTTTTCTGTGATGGAGATTCCCTTAGTGAGGAACCTATGCCTTCTTGTACCTTTTCAGGGGAGTAGAAGTGATTTAATCTGATTGGTGAGTTTGAAAAGAGAAAGCAGGCATATGCAGCCAACTACTTCTTCCTCTGTCTCCTATGAACAAGCTGCCGGTGGCTTAGCCCATGGCACCATGTTTTAAGTTTTGTAGGGACACACTGCCCCATCTCCAGGGTACCATCTACCCGTGACTGGGATGCAAGTCTGTTTAATTATGGGGCTCAGTATTTGGACATTACCTCCTTGTTTGTAGTAAGTAATGTTCTCCAATTTAGGTTTTACTAGTAATAAAAGTGACATTTTGGTCTTTTATTTGCTTTCTTACTTCTCCTATCTTATCCATCAATCTAAATTATTTCTCTTAAAACTTACCTCTTTTATCCATTTTATCTCATTTCTCAATTGCTTGGGAGTTTAGTCAGGGAGCAGGGCTTTTGATTTGTTGGATCTCCTTAAGACATAAATGTCTTTTATGTCTTTGTCCTTCCTTGTGTCTCTGAGTTTAATTACATGACATTTTTTATTTGCATAGAGAAACCAGGGTTAGTTCAAGTTAAGTGTTAGGAACCACTACTAAGTAAAGAACAGTCAGCAATAAAGATAGGTGTTTTCATCTTGGCATAGAGATGAGTAATATTCATTCTTAATTTCTAGTAAATTAATTTGTAAGGCCTAATGAGCTCTGCTGAGGTGCCCAAACAGTATTTGTATATGTACTATACTACTCTGATTATTAAAATTTCAAATCAAGCTGTCACAGTGTCTGTCTCCTCAAACGCACTTTCTCCTTGGATTGTAGAAGACCTTCAAGTCTTGATCTGACTGTGGCTTTTAAGTACACAGTTTGTTTTGTAATCTATACCCAATAAAATCTCTAGATGTGATAAGGGAGTTTTGGTGAGCAAGAATTTTTTTTTAAGATCTAAAAAATAAAAACGAATAATTTTGGTATAGTACCTGTCTGTTTAAAAAATGTTTTTAGCATAAAGCTTAGGTCCAGAGTCATCTTGTTTTTACTAAGAACATTTTTCAAAATATGGAACCCCCTTGAAATTTTTAAGAATTTTAATTGAACCTTTAAAAAGTTTTTAATTTGTAGGAAAGTTGCAAGATAGTATAAATAGTTCCTGAATACCTTGTGCCCAGTCTTCTCTGTTGTTAACTTCTTACTTTAGTATATACATTTGCACAGCTAATTGACAGTGGTACTTAGTACCTTTAATTAAACTCCATATTTGACTTGGATTTCATTAGTTTTTCCTTAATATCTTTTTTTCCATTCCAGGATCCCATCCAGGATAACACAGTACAATTAGTTGTCTTGTTTCATTAGTTTCCTTTGGTCTTTATGTGTTTTTGATGACCTTGACAGTTGGAGGAATGCTGTTTGGGTATTTTGTAGAATATCCTTCAGTTTGGGTTTGTCTGATGTCTTTCACATAGTCAGACTGGAATTATAGGTTTTTGCAAAAAGGACCAGAGAGGTGAAGTGCCATTCTTAACCCATCATCTCAAGGGAACACACTTTCAACGTGGTTTACTGTGTGTTAACCTTGAGTACGTCGCTGAGGTTGTGTTTGCCAGGTTTCTTCCTTTCTTCATCTTTCCATACTCTGTTCATTGGAAGCAAGTTACTAAGTGCAGCCCATACCCAAGGGATGATGAGTTAAGCTTAACATCCTGGAGAGGGGAGTATCTACATCAATTGTTTGGGGTACTTCTGTGCAGGAAGTTTGTCTCTTCTCCCCCATTTATCTTTTATTCCTTCAGTCATTTATATTAGTATAGACTTGGGGATATTTAGTTTATACGTTGGGTTATAATCCGATACTATGTTATTTGTTTTGTTGTTCCAGTTATTCCAGCACTGGCCATTAGGAGCTCTTTCAGATTGGTTCCTGTGAGTCTTTGACATGCCCCCCACTCCCGCCTTGCTTTTTTGAACACTTCCTTACTCTTCTGACATTACACGATGTTCCAGGCTCCTTTTGCATGTTCCTTTCCCCAGCCCTAGAATCAGCCATATCTCCAAAGAGCCTTGGTTCCTTTGATCAGAGACTGGTATTAGAGGCCAAGATCTGAGCACTGGTCCTTTGAAATATTTTGTCATCTATTTTTTTAAAAAGATTTATTTATTTATTTTAGAGAAGGGAGTGCAGGGGCAGAGAAAGAGGGAGAGAGAATCTCAAGCAGACTCTGCACTGAGTGTAGAACCTGACATGGGGTCCAGTCTCATGACCCCAGGATCATGACCTGAGCCAAAACCAGGAGCTGGACACTTAACTGACTGCACCATTGTCATCTGTTTTTAAGAGTAATGCAGCTATTTTGGAAACCTATCTTACAAAGCTTTATCCCTGTTTTCAGTTAATAAATGAAATACTAATGGGCACCCATTCTGTGCATAATTATGATGGCCACACTTCTACTTTGAGGTGAGACATGTAAGGTTAAATAAACAAAGCAGTTTCAGGTTATGTTGGTGGTGAATGCTGTTATGCATGGTTCCAGTGACGACCAGAGTCATTTAGAGGACCCCTCTTGGTTAAAGAGGGTTGAGAGTGGTTCTTCACTCTGGCGAACCGCTTAGTCTTCCTAGTCTGGCTCAGATATAACCTAGTCCCTGTAGTTCTTTCTGTCCTTTGTGGAACAGCTCAGTTACTATTGCTTCTTTTTCCACTCATTGCTTATCACACTGTACAATGGAAACTGTTTGCGCCTTGCTTTCCCAAGAATCTGTAAGCTCCTTGAAGTCAGGGATTAAATCTCACCTTTGCCTGATCTTGAGAACAGAGTACAGTAAAGGATGGCTTCCTGGTGTTACATACAGTTTTTGAGTTAGCTGAATTCAGGGTATCACAGAGCATTATAGAATAGAGGGCAGTATAAATGTTGGAAAGCTAAATAAATACATCAAGTTTAAATAAATATTCTCAATCATAGTAAGAGAGTCACTGAATTGATATGTAACTAACAAGTAAATGGATATTTTGAGAATTCCTTGTTGCAGGACTTCAGAGGATGGCATAGCAATAAGAGCAGCTTCACCAGAGGAAGTGACGTTTGGTTTGGTTTTATGATATGCATAAAGTGTGGATGGGGCAGTTGACTGGAATATCATGAGTGGGACATCCAAGGCTTTTCCTGAGGGTGTTGGCTAGGCTAGTCATTGTCATAGAGTATTTTAATAGAGCCAAAAGGCTGGAAAGGTAGGTGGCTGTCTTATTGAAGAGGTATGTAAATGCCAGGTTAAATAGTTTGGTCTCAATTAAATAGGTCATGGGTGTCCATTGGAGGTTTTGAGCAGGGGAACCAAGATCAAAGAGAAATTCTAGAGAGGTAAATCTAGAGTAGAAGTTGGAAATTGGTGGTTCACAGGCTGAATCCAGATTATAGGTAAGTTTTAACCCATGTACTATAGTAAAATTTTTAAATCACTATTTCAGAATTGGGAAATTTCACTTAAAAATCCAGAGTTTAGGCCTCTCATGAAAAAGAGGCCATTTTGTAACACTGGGCCCACATCCTCAAATGGCAATGGTTGGCAGGAGCTGAGTGGAAGACTGCCTCCTTGAGAAGACTCATACATCCTAACATCCACTATTTCCCACATCTCTATTACCTCATAATTGGTCCACTCTATTTCATTGACATTGTCTGAATGTCTCTTGTTTATATTGAAATGTGGGATCCCTGATTCAGAGGTGTATAAACCGTAGGCATTAGTGTATAGATTTTAGTGTATAGTGTGTGTATATATATATATATAGTGTATAGGTATAGGTGTATAGGCTTTTATGGTGTTTGTAATAGTAAGATATAAGGGATCCACATCTGGGTGGTTGTAGAAGAAAGAGAAAAGTAAATGTATGGGGGTTGATTATATAAAAGGGTGAAAGAAGAATAAATAAATGGTGACCCATCACATATAAGGGCTAGGAGGCTCAAAAAATAAAAGAATACTATAGTAGTTTTCTGTAGCTCTAGAGCAGTTTACCCCAAAACCTAGTAGTTTAAAACAACAAATGTTACTGTCACATAATTCCTGAGGTCAGGAATCGAGGAATGGCTTTGCTGGGTGTTTCTGGCCCAGGGTCTCCCAGCAGGTGGCAGACAAGCTGTTGTAGTCATCTCAAGGCTCAATAGGGGCCGGAGAGAATCTGCTTCTAGGCTCTCACATGCACGCCCTTTTTGGCTTCTGTTCTTTGCTTGCTTTTGGCCAGAAGCCACAACATGCTCACAACATGGCTGCTTGTTTTCCTCAGAGCCAGAGATCTAAGAGCAAGGGGGAGAGCGTGGGCACCCAAGAGGAAGACTCCCTTGTTTATGACCAGTCTTGGAAATGACATATTGTTTCTGCCATATGCATTTGGTCACACAGATAATGCTGGTACAGGGAGATACATCCTTGCATCTTTGTACAGACGAGATACATAAGGGTGTGAATAACAGAAGGTGTGGATTATCAGGGGGCATCCTGGAGGCTGGTTACCACAGTGGCTCTGAGGGACCTAACTGTGGGCCAGCCTTTCTGAGGGACCTACTTCATACATGAAATGTTATTTTAGGGCAGCCTATAACTGTAATTGCTTCTGTCCTAATTGGCCCTGACTCATTGTTTACTTTGAATAGACTTATAAATTCAGAGTATATATAATCAAGTATAATTAAGATTGTTAAAGACCATATAGTTCGTTCCCTTAATTTTACAGTTGTCTCCTAAAAAAATGAGATGCTCAAAGGTAATGCCTTGATCAGAGTCCCATGGCTAATCAGTTGCAGTTCAAGGAATGGGTTGAAGATACTCGACTCCTCATGGAGTACTGGAGTACTATTTCTGCCGCTCAGGCTCCTGCCCTATACTTTTGTACTACAGAGAGTATCACTGCAGTAAAAATGTCAGAAACTTCTTCTCCTGGTTCAGCTAATAAGTAACTTATGTATTTTTTATTCTTATTTTCTATCACATGAAATAATTCAGATGTTCTGTTGAAAATTTGCTCAGGGGGCGCCTGGGTAGCTTAGTGGGTTGGGCCTCTGCCTTCGACTCAGGTCATGATCTCAGGGTCCTGGGATCGAGTACCGCATGGGGCTTTCTGCTCGGCAGAAAGCCTGCTTCCCCCTCTCTCTCTGCCTGCCTCTCTGCCTACTTGTGATTTCTCTCTCTGCGTGTCAAATAAATAAATAAAATCTTAAAAAAAAAAAGAAAATTTGCTCTTTTCTTAAAGATTTCTTAAAGATTTATTTATTTAGAGAGAGAGTGCAGGGGTGGGGCAGAGGGAGAGAGGAGAAAGAGAATATCCTGCAGACTCCCCGCTGAATTTGGAGCCTGACAGGGGGCTTGATCTCAGGATCCTGAGATCGTGACCTCAGCCAAAGTTGAGAGTGGAGGCTTAACTTACTGAGCCACCTGGGTGCCCCTGCTCTGTATTTTTTATTGCATAACTTTGACATTTGTTTTTACCAAATGATAAAGGCTTATGTAACAAATTCTCTTTAGAAAGTCTAAAATTATGCCTACTTTAAAAATTGAGATTTTGGTAGGTTAGCTTTCTTCGTGTTACTGAGTCTTAACGTTTAAAACAGCCTGGGCCCCACAGGGTAGGGTGTAAGTCTTCACTATTTTCATGGTGATTTCTCTTGCAGAGTGAATTTTGTTGGCAGCACTATGAATGTTTTCTTTTCTTACTGCAGTATTAGCACTTTGCATAGAAGTCACTATCCCAGTGTCTCACAAGCCATTGTGCAAGTCTAGCAATCTTGCAGTGGGATTTTTCTCCGTGTTAGAAGTTTTTAAACTGAGGTTGAAAGTTAGGTACTCCCTACATTTGTAGGTAAAATTTTGCCTTCATATACACGTACTGTGTGCATTTGGAAGAAATTCCACGGGTATTACCAGATTCTTTTTTTTTTTAATTTTAAAATTTTTAAATTAATGTATAATGTATCATTAGCCCCAGGGGTACAGGTCTGTGTATTGCCATATTACCAGGTTCTTAAAGGGACCTGTGATCCAAACTATTAATGACTCCTATTTACTTGTTGCAGTTTTGTCCTGTAGGTGTGATTGGTATGTGCAGATTGTGTTCATGGAAAATAGTATGCAGATATTTCTAATTTTGGGGGTAGGAAAATGGAATCTTAGCATTTTGCCCAGAAGTACTCAAAACCAAAACATATACCTGACTGTTTTGATCCATGTTTTTGTGCTTGTTTTGTGATTATTTATGCATTTAGAATTCTTAGAAGTAATAATTTTTTATTGTTTAATGCTTTAGAAACATTTTAATACTCTAATTCAATACAGAAAATTATAGTGTCTCCTTAAATGACACCACATTCTTTAACTATTACATTACAGACAGAGCCAGAATGTCAGTTGGACAACTGCTCTTTGCAGACAATTTTAGTCACATACCAATGTGAGGATTAGCATTAGCCTAAATTGGGGGCCCTGTGTAAAAGAATTTATGAACTTCTGAAGTTAATACCCAGTTTTCTTAGGTAATGTTTATAATTCTTTTCCCCTTTGGACAGTTTCTATTATCCAACAGGAATGTAGTTAAGATATCTCCTGATAATTGTATGGTCAGAGTTATTTTAAATGATAAGCTATTTTAGGATGTGGTAGCTGTAAGACCTGTGTATAAATTGTCCAGAAGAGATATTTTTATAAATAGAGCTTTTTTTTTTTTTCTCCAACTCCTACCTTACGCCTTGATAATTTAGTTTCCTGGGTGGTATTTTTTTACATTTGTGAAAGCAGCAGGTTTTATTGTGAGTCACATGTTAAGGGTGTAGCAAAAACAAGTCTGGGGAAGAGTTTAGTTCATCTTTTGAAACCCTTATTACTTTGCAGGACTCAAAGTGAGCATGGCAGAGTTATGTTCTATGAGCAGCGGACCCGAGCCCCCAGCTCTGGGCACATGTATAGAATGAAATAGAGATCTCACTCTGGGTTTTAATCTCTAAACAGGGTTTGCAATTAGGAGCAATTGTGATCTTTTTGAGTAAGTTAGGCAGATTTCCAGCTGAACCACTGAATTGTATTATTGAATCACTACATTTGACAGCCTGACGATAATGTACAGTACAAAAAATGTATCGTACTTTATGGTGTAGTGATAAGAACATGAGGCCTTGAAGTCAGACAGTCAGGTTTTGAAATCCTGGCTATGTCACTTTTAAGCTGGGACCTTTCATTTAACTTCTCTGACCCTCAGTTTCTTTATCAAATTTATAGCTGCCTGGTTACTGTTGCATTTCTCACCTTCTTTATCAGCTTTTGAGGAATCTCATATGAGGGCAGACACTGAGAAAATGATATCTGTAAATTATGATTGGGGTAGGTGCTGTGTAAAGGGCAGATTCATGAGGCAGTGAGAGAATATAATGGATATTGATGGAGAAGATTACAACTATACCAAAAACTTAAGCTAGAGTTACTTTTCAAAGGAATATTGAAAGTAACTCTAGCTTAAGTTTTTGGTATAGTTGTATTGTTTTCCTTACACATAGTTTTTGATATTTTATTTCTACTCATACTTTTCATTTTCTACGTGTCATCTTATTAACTCTATTTTGGAAGTGATCAGGAATATGTGCAATAAAGTAATGACAATAAGGACTTTGAGGATAGGAAAACATTTCTTATGAATAGACTTTTAGAACAGTTTTAAGTTTACAAACTATTGGGCATAAAGTACAAAAAGTTCCCATATACCCCTTCTCTCTCATAGTTTCTCTTCTTGTTAAATTAACATTTTGCCTTAGTGTGCTACATTGATTATAATTGATGAACTAATATTGATACATTATTATTAACTAAAACCCATAGTTAAACTCTAGTGTTGTTCTACAGTTGTGCATGGGGTATTGTACAGTTCTTTGGTTTTTGACAAATGCGTAATGTTTAATAACTGCCTTTACAGTATCATACAGATGAACTTCACTGCTCTAAAAATACTCTGATCCACTTGATTATCCCTCTCTTCCTCCCTTCTCTATGCCTCCTGAAAACTACTGATCTTTTTCTGTCACTGCAGTTTTGCCTTTTCCAAAGTGTCTCATACTTGGAATCATACAGTATATATAGCCTTTTCAGACTAGCTTTTTTTGCTTAGCAGTATGTCATTAAGTTTCCTCCATATCTTTTTATGTCTTACTAGCTCATATTTTGTTTTTCTTAATATTTTGTTAACATTTAAAAAATTAAAAAATGAATTTATACCCTCTTAACCCATTTTTATTATTGCTGAATATTCTATTGTATGAATTGTTCATTCCTTCATCTATTAAAGTACATCTTAGTTGCCTCCCATTTTTGTCAATTATGAGTAAAAGCTGCTATAAACATCCATTTGCAGTTTTCTGTGTGGACAGAAGTTTTCAGCTCATTTGAGTAAACCATCTATGAGGGTGTTAATGGATTGGATAGCAAGTCTGTGTTTAGCTTTGTAAGAAACTGCTCAACTGACTTCCAGAGTGGCTTTACTATTTTGCATGTCTCTCGGCAATGAATGAGGGTTTCTGTTGCTCCACATCCTTGTCAGCATTTGATGTTGTCAGTTGTTTTGGATTTTAGCCATTTAGGCATCATTGTTGTTTTCACTGTGAAGCTCCCTAATGACATGTGATGTGGAACATCTTTTCATATGCTTAGCTGCCTTTTGTTAATCTTCTTTGATGAGGTGTCTGTTCAGATCTTTTGCCCACTTTCAGTTAGGTTGTTTCCTTATTGCTGGGTTTTATGTGTTCTTTGTATAGTTTGGATAGTAGTCCTTTTTCAGATCTGTGTTCTGCAAGTATTTTCTCTCAATCTCTGGTTCGTGTTTTCATTTCCTGAGTAGAAGTTTTAAATTTAAGTGGAGTCCAATTTATCACTTATCTTCAAAGGATTATGTTACTACCCTTGTATTTAAAAAGTCATCATCAAATACAAGGTCGCCTAGATTTTTTCCTGTGTTATCTTGCAGAAATTTTATAGGTATATATTTTATATTTCACTCTGTGATCCATTTTGAGTTAATTTCTGTGAAAGGCCTGTGCCTAGGTTCATTTTGTTTTACATGTGAATGTCCAGTTGTTCCAGCACCATTTGTTGAAAAGATTATCCTTTCTCTGTTGAATTGCCTTTGCTTCTTTGTCAAGATCATTTGGCTATATTTGTGTTGGTCTATTTCTAGGCTCTCCACTCTTTTCCATTGATCTCTTTCTCTGTTCTTTTGCCAATACCACACTGTCTTGATTACTGTAGCTTTGTAGTAAATCTTGAAGTTGAATAATGTCAGTCCTCTGACTTTGTTATTCTTCAGTGTTGGCTATTCCGAATGGGATTAATATTTTATGCCTCAGGGAATAAGCACTTGGTGAATATTCTGTCTTGGAAATCTTTTTTTCCCTCCAGTATAAAAGCTATAGGGATCTTTTAAAACTAAGTCAGATCTGTTATTCTTCTTCCAACATCCCTCTAGGGGCTTTTCATTTTAGTAGGAGTCAAACTGAAGGTCCTTGAAATGACTTACATAGTCCTTCAGTACTCAGCTCTTCTGTTACCTCTCTGACTTTCTCTCTTAATGCTCTCCCCTCTCAGTCTTGTCCTTCTAGACACAGTGGCCTCCTTGGTCTTACTTGAATACACCAGGCACACTTGGTATAGGGCCTTTGTGGTGGCTATTGCCTCTACCTTGAATGTCATTTCTCCCAGATATCTGCCTGTCCAACTCCATCCCTTTCAAGGCCTATTTATTTATTTATTTATTTATTTTCATTCTTTTTTTTTTTTTTTTTAATTGGATGAATGACTTTTTAAAAACTAACATACAATATATTATTTGTTTCAGGGGTACAGGTCTGTGATTCATCAGGCTTATATAATACCCAGTGCTCAATACAACACATACCCTCTCCAATGACCATCACCCAGTTAACCCCCCCATCCCCCAATATATCAGCCTTCAGAAAGGATCAATACCCACCATTTGCATTGACATTGATGGGACTGAGGGGATTATGCTAAGTGAAATAAGTCAAGTAGAGAAAGACAATTATTATATGGTTTCACTTATATGTGGAACATAAGGGATAACATAGAGGATATTAGGAAAAGGAAGGGAAAAATGAAGAGGGGTAATCAGAGGGGGCGACGGACCATGAGAGAATATGGACTCTGGGAAACACACTGAAGGTTTTAGAGGAGAGGGTGGTAGGGGGATGGGTTAGCTTGGTGATGGGTATTAAGGAGGGCATGTATTGCATGGAGCACTGGGTGTTATGCACAAACAGTGACTCATGGAACACAAATCAAAAACTAATGAAGTACTACTATATGGTGACAGACATAATATAATAAAAAAAAAAGTTAAGGCTTATTTAAATGTCATCTTCCCAATGAGGACTTTCAGGTCATTTTATTTGAACTTGAACTTCCTTCCCTCTTCCCTCAGATCCTGTACACTCTTAATCTCTTTTGACTGCTGTACTTGGTTTAGAACCATCACCACTTTTACCATCTGATATACGCACTTACTTGGTTATGTTTATTGTCATTGCTTATTGTCTCTCTTTTTCTGCTGCAATTTAGTTCCAGATGGTAGGGCTCTTTGTGTCTCCAGATCATAAAATACAATAGGTTTTCAGTAAATATTAATTTTCAACAATGAATGAATGAATGAATGAATGAAAGAATGATTTGGTGACTGATAGGGCATTAGTTGTGTGAAAGGACACTAGGTGCCCATTTATTTGATCTTACCTGATTCTCAAACTTGTGAACTTAGAAGATAAAGTCAATATTGAAACCGAACCAAGATGACGTTTGAGAAAATTTACTGATTCCTGACAAGGTACAGCTGTTGTGGTAATAATAGATTTTCCTTACTGTGGTATTTATGAGTCACTTAAGGTAATCACCCAAGTCAAAATGGAAGAATAACCCCTGACTCAGTTTTTATAAAGATTTATAAAACACGAACAGTCACTTGTGTTTCTTGATTAAGAGAATTGGGATTTCCTTATATAATCTGGACTATTAAAGGTACTACAACAATTGCAGGGAAAGGCCTTCTGTGTCTGAGATGAGAGACTGCAAGCTTCAGAAAGCTGGCAATGTCTTTCTAAATAGCATGACAGCCAGGATTTCAAAGCCAGATAGATATTTTTTACCCACCTTTGTATCCCAGTATCTGGCCTGGTTGGTACCTGTCACGTAGTAGGTGGTCAGTAAGTGTTTGTGGAAAGAGAATGAGAACCATGCAATTTTTAGAAGAAAATGCTTTTCATACTTAACACAGAAATTGTATTAGTTTGTTTTAATTTATTTGAGAGAGAGAGAGATAGCTAGAGAGAGCACGAGCAGGGGGAGAGGGGAAAGCAGATTCTCTGTTGAGCAGGGAGCCCAATGCGGGACTCCATCCCAGGACCCTGGGATCGTGACCTGAACCGAAGGCAGGTGCTTAACTGACTGAGCCACCCAGGTGCCCCTGTATTAAGTTGTTTCTGACTTAAAGGCTCACGCGGTTAAGTTTTAACAAAATGTGCAGCCATGTTTTGGGAAATGAGGTTCAGTTGTCACAGCGAGCATAGATGGATTGGGGTTTTGGTCCCATGAAATTGTAGTGTAAGAATGCTAAGTTGTGCCTGTGCCTAGTTGAGTAAGATAAATAGTTTTGCTCAGATTTTCTTTGCCCACATACAATTCATGTAAACAGAACGAACCCCAAATCAAACTTGGCAAGTCTTGAGAGGAAATGTTATTCAGGTGTTTTTAGAATGTTTAGAGTGTAAGTGATTTTTGAAGGAACTGCTGGCTTTTTCCTCCTCAGGAATATTGAAGAGGAGGCTGTCGTGGCTCCACTCCTGAAAAGTTTGCCGCTGGTAGTTGTCAGGAACTAAGAATTAAAGTCTCACTCAAATCTTTGGAGGCTTCTCCCAGACACTAGTAATTCTTCTGGTTTTTTTTTTTTTTTTTTTTTTTTTTTTGTTGTTGTTGTTGTTGTTGTTTTGTTTTGTTTTAAAGATTTTATTTATTTATTTGAGAGAGAGAATGGGAGCATAAGCCAGAAAAGAGGCAGAGGGAGAGGGAGAAACAGGCTCCCTGCTGAGCTTGGAGCCTGACAGAAAACTCCATTCTAGGACCCTGGGATCATGACCTGCGCTGAAGGCAGACGCTTTATGCACTGAACCATCCAGATTCCCTGACACTAGTAATTCTTTAACTTGGGTTTGCCTGGTGGTCCTAAGCTCTCTGTCAGATGTTATAATTCATATTTCTCCACTATCCCCATAGGCCCAGTCTCTGCAGATTGGTTTCTGCTGCCTCTCATTATCTCGGTCTTAAGACTCAGACCTGAGATCAATCTTGCATGTCTTGACTTCTGCACGTATATTTATTCTGTAAACTTCCCCATTATGATGTCCTGGCATGCATATGTTTCCTATGTTATTTCTACCAAATGGTTGGTCAGAATTTGTTCCTTTTGTGGGTAGTTCTAGTTCCTACCTAACATCTTCCTGCAGTGACTTCTTAACCATAATTCTATAAATAATCTACCATAATTCTTATGAAATTCATAATTTGAAGATAATGCAAGTTCTAAATTACTGATTTCTATGTCTCCACTTATGGTGAAACTAAAAATATTTTGAAACATAAAGTTGGGGGGAAATGGTATCCACAGAGATGGGAAAATGGTAGAGGAGGTAGAAGCTTTGCTTTTAAGAATTTCATTGAAAGTGGGTATTTCTTGTGGTGACCTTCACTAGCATGATGATCATTCATATAAGACAGTAAAATAGTAGAATGTACGGGTCATAGAGTCTTAGAGGTCATAGGCTGTAGTCCGGTGATCTTACAGGTGATGAAACTGGGCCGAGTGAATGCACTGTCCATGCTCCTAGAGCCGGTTAGTCGCAGGCAGACATATACAGATTTGCCGGGTCCTTTGCCTGCCCCCCTTTTGACACTCTTCCTAATTTCCTTCCTTCTTTACGTAAGTATTTGAATATCCTCTCTCTGCGAGGCAGTTGCTGGTTGCTGGGAATACAGAGGTAAATGAAACAAGGTCATTGCTCCCATATAGTAGCACGAGTAGTGAGGTAGCTGGACTTATAAACAGGGACCTGACTTTGCAGCTTAGTGGGTAGTGGGGGTGGGGTCTCACTAGTGCAAGTTCAACATCTAAGGCCAAGCAGCATGTGAATGGTACACTAGAAGTTACAGAATATTGACAGTGACCAAAGGAGGTAGAAGAAAAGGCTGCCAGCCAAACAGAACGGCAAATGTTAGCTGCTGTTAGAGTGGTTTGACCAAAAATAGTCTTAGAAACTGCTTGTTGCTTTGCGGTTTGGTGACTTGCATTTTTCAGTTTTGCCACTGGAGAGCGCAGGAAAACTGGGCAGTGATGTTCAGAGGCTCCTGCCCAGGTAGGAGTGGACCAACGGCCCAGGTATCTTTTTCTCGAGGCATCTGGGACTGTGTGTGTGGCACGTGAGCTTGCACACACACACGCTGGCAGAAGGTTTGGTGATCAGGAGCGGGTAGTGAGATTTTGGCTGGAGACTTACGCAACTGTAACTACTTTTAGGTTGGATTATTATTAACCTATATATTTGTGCTGTTTGGCTACATAAGAGGGGAGCTTCCATGTTGGATACAAAAATATTTCCATACCTTCAGCTATCTGTGTACTTAATCTGAGTACATATTCTTGAAGGTAAAAAATATAGGTGATAAAGCATTGGAGTTCCTTGTTAGGTCAGACCAGGAGGTCAGTGGTAGTTTGCAAGACAAACGCTTTGCTTTCTGCCTCTCTCTCCCCCTTTCTTTCTCTCTTTCTCAATTAATTGATCATAGAGAAAAGCTAGGACATGTTGACTTGATTTAGGCAGAGAGAAGATGCCCTTTAACATATTAGGCAAATGATCAGAAAAATGAGGCATGAATTAATGTTTATGTGAATATGCCTGGCATATTTAAGGAGAAAATTAGAACATATGGCCACAGATGCCAAATCTGTAAGGATAAACAAGGAGAAACTACTTTCTCTAAAGGTGTTGTTTTCATTAATTCGTCTTAACCATGATACAGTACATAGAGGGTGTTAAAATAACTGTTTTTTTTTTTAAGATTATATTTATTAATTTAACAAAGAGCGAGAGAGCACAAGCAGGGGGAGCAGTAGACGGAGAAGCAGGCTCCCCATTGAGCAGGGAACCCAGTGCAGGGCTTGATCCCAGAACCCTGGGACCATGACATGAGCTGAAGGCAGATGCTTAACCATCTGAGCCACCCAGACACCCCAAAATAGTGCTTGTTGAAAGAATACAATAAACTAATCAAGAAAAAGAAAACTTTTTTTTTGTTTTGACCTAAAAATATGTAAGAGGTTAAAAAAAAGACATAAGGAGAAAATAGTTGTGCAACTGTTTTACAGTGTTATTTAGAAAAATTTATCATTATTATTATTACTATTATTTTAAAGACTTTATTTATTTATTTGACAGAGAGAGAGAGAGATCACAAGTAGGCAGAGAGAAAGGGGAAAGCAGGTTCCCTCCTGAGCAGAGAGCCTGATGGAGTTGATCCCAGGAGCCTGAGACCATGACCTGAGCTGAAGGCAGAGGCTTAACCCACTTAGCCACTCAGGCGCCCTATTATTTTTTAAAAATATTTATTTATTTTAGAGAGAGTGAGAGTGAGTGCCTGTGAGCACATCTGGGGAGTGGCGGAGGGATAGGGAGAGAGAGAATCCCAAGCAGACTCTGCGCTGAGTGAGGAGCCTGATAAGGGGCTCAGTCCCACTATCGGAGATCATAACCTGAGCGAAAGTCAAGACTTAGCTGCTCAACTCACAGAGCTACCCAGGTAGCCCTACCATGTTTTAAAAACGAGAGTCTGTCACTTTTCCTTTATGAGAAATTAGGACCGAGTTAGCTTTCCTGTATGTACTGAACTCATCAATAAGTCCTTTCTCTGCCGTCTTATTTGGAAGTATCATCTTTCTGTAGTCATAAATCTCATTTTAACCATGATTATTCCGTATCTTAATTTCTGTAAGGAACATGTTTGTAGAGAATTAACTACCCTGTAGTTCTTTTATTTATTTATTTTTTTGGTAATAGCTTTATTGAGATATAATTCACATACTATGCAACTTATCCCTTTAAAGTGGATTTTTAGAGTATTCACAGAATTGTGCAACCAAATCAAATTCAGAATATTTTTATCAGCTTGGAAAGAAACCCTGTACCCCTTAGCGGATACTCCCTATATTCCCTCTTTGCCCTGGCCCTAGGCAACCACTAATATACTTTCTGTCCTTATGGATTTGCCTTCTCTGGACATTCAAATAAATGGAATCCTGTAATCTGTGATATTATATAACTGGCTTATGTCTTTATTTCTTCTACCTTTGTTTTCTATGGGAAAGGCAGCAGATTGGTTCTGAAGACCCGGCTGTTATCACTGTGGCTTCTTATAAGGGTTGGTCCTTCAGTAAAGACTGTTAATGTGATGGAAAGACCAAGGATCCAGGAAGGGCCTGACTGATGGGTGACATCTGATGTGATGCTCCCTGTTTGTAGAACCTGCTTGTGACTTCATTAGTCATCTTGGTATCATTATAACTGATTCTTTTTTTTTTTTTTTCCTTAAAAAGGTAGTTAGTAGTTTGTATTATACTGGCATTTATTTACCTGGTAGGTAGATTTTGGATTAATCTGTATTTGAATTCTGTTTCTGCTATGTTTGCATTCAGAGTGTCTATGAGGTGCATTTTGATTTAAAGTTTTTAGGTTTAAAGTTTCTGAATTACTATTCATTTGAGCTCTTCTGTGAGAATAAAGTTCCTTTTGAAACCCATTCTATCACAATCGAAGGGAATAGTCAAGGCTCTAGTCTTTAGGCATTTTCCACTTCCTTCTAGATACTGAGCCAGAAGGATGGCTGGGGGCTAGTGTGACCTCTATTGCAGTGGCTTCTGGCTTCCTTATTGTCATCTTTTCCTTCATCTTCTCTAACTACTTTAGAGATTCAAAGCCAGTAATGGTAGCTTTTCTGGTTGAGCCATTTAGAGTAATAGCCATGAAATACTTTCTTTCCTTTTTTAAAAAAAATTAATTCATTAATTAATTAAATTATTGAGCACAAGCAGAGGGAGCAGCAGGCAGAGGGAGAAGCAGGCTACCTGCTGAGCAGGAAGCCCCATGTGGGGCTCCATGCGAGATCATGACCTGAGCCAAAACCAAGAGTCAGCAACTTATGGGACTGAACCACCCTAGTGTCCTGGCCGCGGCAATGTATTTAACTCATTGAGATCCTACATCAAATAAAGAAGTCATGAAAAGAAATTAATAGATTCCTGGGGGAAATCTAAACTCTTTATTTCATGATATGAAGGAAGATTTTACTGTTTGAGGCACATGCTGAAATATTCATGGATGACATGATACACTGTATGAGAGATACTTCAAAATAATTCATGGCAGGAAGGAATGGGTTATAGATCTACAGATGGATATCGATAGACCAAGGCTGTCTGTGAACTGATGATTGTTTTAGTTCTGTGATGGATATATGGCAGTTTATTCTGTTTTTCTCAACATCTTTTTAGACTTTTTCTGTAATATAAGTTTCTCTAAACAAGTGATGTTCAGACCTTTCCTATGCAGCTAAATATATCCATGTTGTAGGATCCATGTTGCAGGTGAAGTCTCCTTTAAATAGGTAATAGACATATGTTTCATAAACCACAAATAACTCTTAATATCACTTGCTAAATATAGGTGGAAACCTGTGAGAAAGATGAACCCCAAGCCCTGTTGGAAGAAACACTGCTCGCATTGCTGGCTGCTATGCTGTCCCCGGTCTGCTCCAGTGGACAGCCCTGACATGGACCTGCTAGGGACCATGTCCGTGTCCAGATGAAACAGTGTTCCGTTGGTCCTGCCTGGGACTGACAGACAAAGATTGTATAGAGAACACAAATCTGTCATCCTTCTCTTGGGGATGTAGTCTGTGTCATCCAGCACCAGCAGCACAGAAATGCTCTAGTCATGGTGCCATTCTAGCAAAGGGGACCTGTGGTTTTTCTCTCTTAGTTAATGTCTGCATTTTCTGTTCACTGAAGCCCTACACAGTCTTTTACCATCTTTTGATGGTGAGACAGAATGTGAGTTGGAAAGGAATGTGGAGACAGTAGGTGGTATGCATGGTCAGTTAGTGAGTTAGGTTAGTCCCCGAATCAAGCGGATCTAACACACACTGAATATCTGCTTTGTGCCAGGCACTGTTTAATCCTTGTGGTGTTTCTTGGCAGTTGGCTCCATTTTATAGACTTTTGTGACTGAGGCTCAGGGAGGGTAAGTAATTTCCATGAGGTCACACAGCTGGTTAAGTTGTGGGACTTGATTTTAACTTAGTCTGTTTCAAAAGACTTTATTTTTCTGAATTCTACATTCATAGATTTTGATATCAAAATGTTTTCCTCTATGTAGCTATTTCAAAGTAGTATGTGTTTTGTTTTTTTTTTTAAAGATTTTGTTTATTTATTTGATAGACAGTGATGGCAAGTAGGCAGAGATGCAGGCAGAGAGAGAGAGAGAGAAAGCAGGCTCCCCGCTGAACAGAGAGCCTGACATGGGGCTCAATCCCCGGACCCTGAGACCATGAGTAATATGTGGTTTTAAATGTATTTTGAAATGATAAGACTTGCACAGGTTTTTTTTTTTTTTAATTAATTAGTATACTCTCAAAGTTTATTTTCTTTTTGTTTTGAAGGGAATGAAGGAACCAGTGATCCTTTTACATGCTTCTTTTGAGTGGATTTGAGGAGGTGGAAATCCCATTTTTTGTTAATTAAAAAAAATAAAAGGATAATGCTATATCTGGTGTATAGCAAATGATTAGAATATGAAATGCTCCTGTAAAACTCTTAGATCCTCTAAAGCTTCTCTTTGCTGACTTATAAATGCATGACAAGAAGGGCAGGTGGAAGGAGTGCTTTACTTGGCCTAGAATAGGGTTTTGGGGGGAGTAGCTGTGATATGAGAGGCATTAGGGCCGTTTTAGTCACATCTGCACCACGCATCTGGAACTCATTGTCTTTCAGGCTACGGTTTCTTGGCTGTGTCAGCATCTTTATTGTCTGGGCTCAGAAACCCCACAATGCATCAAACCAGGAAGGGAAATTGGCAGCATGCAAATGATAAAAGGATTGTAGTGTATTAGGGGCTTCTGGTATTTGTTAATAATGTTAACTGAAGAAAATATGCCAGCAGCTGATAATATAAAATAAATTATGACTACACGTTCATTCTAGTAGTTATAAAATCAGTTTTTTGAGACAGACATTATTGCTACTTGTGTTTATTGCTGAATATTGGGGTTCATAGTATTCTTTTAAAAATTTACTGTAGAAATCCACAAAACAGTGGCTTAAAAATGATCACTTTTATTTCCACTTAGGTAACAGTAGAGGTAGAGAGTCCAGGATGGTATGCCGCTCAGCTCTCTGAGGTGGTCAGGGCTAATATGATGCTCAGGGACCCTGACCATGGTGGTTTTTAAACGTCTTTAGTTACTTAGCTGCTTTTCCCTTCGAAAGGCTGTAGAATCTTTTCTCGTCTTGATCTGGATGCTTGTAAACTGTTAGCTTGTAAAACTGTTAGATTCTCTGAAGCTTCTCTCTGGTTGACTTACCTGTAACCAGCGGAATGTGGGTTAGTGATGCTACCTAACTTCCCCGTTAGGTCAAAAAAGGTGATACAGCTTCTGGCTTGTTCTCCAGAACACTTGCTTTTGGAGCCCTGAATTACTAGGAAAGCAGTTTGACTACCCTGAGGTCACTATTTTGTGAGACAAGTGTACAGGTCATCTGTGAGCGGTCTGGCTGACTACCCCAAACGAGGTCCCCACAGCTAGCATCAACCACCAGACGTGAAGATGCTGCCAAATGATTCTTGCCTCCCAACACCAGCCATTTTATCTGTTGAGTTTTACCAGGTGAGGTTCAGACATTGTGGAACAAAGACAAGATATCCCCTTGGACTGGTTTTGAATTTCTGACCCATAGAATTCATGAGCATAATGAAATGGTGATTTTACACAGTTAAGTTTTGGAATGGTTTGTTACACAGCCATAGTAACTGGAACAAGGGTCCTTCGGTCATGTTGCTTTGCCATCCTAGACTGTTACCCTCACAGCATTCTGAGATGTTTGGTCAGCGTGTCTGCATTCCAGCTATCTGGACAAAGGAAATATAGTCCCCAGAAGTAGCACGGTCACTTCTGCTCACATCTCATCAGCCAGAACTTAGCCAGAGCATGGCCTCATCTAACTCATGGAAAACTGGGAGATGTAGTATTTATTCCTGATGACCATGAATCTAGCTAAAAATGAGGGCATCTGCTTATTGAAGAGAGAAGGATACATACACAGTACACCTGATTAGACCTAATTCTTTACTTTGTACTTTATAAATGCTGTTTTTCTTCTAGGAAATTTTCTTTTTAAAAGAACTCTCAGTAGCAGGTTTGCTGGAAAACAGGTTAGTTTAGGTGAGCTTCGTTAGGATTAGATGTAGTTTATCAATAATAGTCCTGTTTTGCAAATAAAAACACTGACTTAGAATGAAGTTTACTTCTCTGTCCTGTAAAAGAAGTACAGCAGGAGGCAGTCTAGGGCTGGCTATGCTCGGTCTCATTAATGCTCATTTATACAAATGCTCATGAATACCACCATTGCCAACAACTTAGACTCCTTTTACCTTGTTCCTGCACCAGCCTTAGGTGCTGCCTTGTGGTGCGAGTTGAGTGCATGAACTTTATCCATCTGGTTGGCCTCCCAGCCAGGAGGAAGGAAGAAAGAGGGAAAAGGGGATAAGGGGTTCACCACATGTCTTTCATAGAAAACTCCTTAAATTTACTGTTCGATGATACTTCTGATTTGACTTTGTTGACCGAGGTTGGTTTTTTTTTTTTTTTTGTCAGTTGGCCATGCTTGCTGAAAGTGAAGCTGGGGAGGTGTCATTCTTATTCTAGGTAACCGTGTGACCTCATCAAAATCAGGATTCTCTTACTAGGGATTGCTCCACACTGTCAATTTGAAAAGAACCATTTGGTCTGATGGAACTTGGGCCCCATTAAATGTTGCAACGTAGACAGAAAATGCTTAGAATATTCACAGTAAGTTTAAGCATGTTTTGATTGACATCTATGTTTCCATAGAACTTTCAGCCACTCCTTCCTTATTATTATAAACACTTGGGTTTTTAGGGACATCTGATGTTTATTAGCAGACTGCACATGGCTGTGTACAGATGGTCACTGTCTTAGTTTAAATTCTCAAAGCCTTTCCTGAAAAAGAACAATCCCATCTCTAGTATAGACATAATAGCGCTGTCTGTCACCAATTCTTGGGAGTTCAAAATTGCATTCTTTGCAGTTCCACTTTTCTAAAGGTATAGGTAGTTCTCCTGCCCCCAGGGATCCCCCTCCCCCGTTTAAAAATGAAATAGTCTGAATGATTATTTTAGCCATTTCTTGTACAAGACCAAACTAGTCGTGAGGCAGTGATTCATTCCCATACCACATACAGTTGGTTATAGACCTTTTGTCTTGATACCTCTCTTGAGAAAATACCATGACTCTTTTTTGTGCTCTGTAAAAAGCAGCTTTTCTGCCCTGTTGTGGTAGGGTTGAAAGATTTGATTCATGATTAAACTTGAAAATGCAAAGAAAATATTTTCTTTAATTTTATAACTGCTCTGGCCGTCTTCATGAATTCTATTTTTTCTGACTAGTTGAGAAAATTACTAGAGTTGAATCTGTTTTAAAGCTTAGTCTGTGGTAATTCTTAGATGTGGTAATTTGAATAGTCTTTCTGTTCTGACTCTGCTTGATAAAAAGGCTTAGTTCTGGTAGATAGCCTCTCTCCCTTCTTTTTCTCTGGGCATCTAGAATTAGAGACGTGGTTTCTGCAATCTTACTTTGGTGGGGAAACAAAGACTTACTAGCGTCTTTATCTTCCTTTTTAGTATCTCTGCCTCCTGGGTGATGCCTTTTGCCTGCCTGATGCCTGACACCACTGATTCCCAAGTCAGCAACCAGTCAGAGTTGGGCCCATTCTTGTGGCTTAGGCCAGGCCCTGCATTTGCTTGGCTTCCCCTTGGTTCTGCTGGTGCTGCAAACTGTCTGCACTCTGGCTGGGATGCTCCGTTGTTCCTGGCTCAAGTGCTCTGCTCTCCAGCCCTTGCTACAGAGTCCCTTCTTGCTAGGATGATCCCTCTGGCCAGTGCCCCAGCCAGACTCATAGGGACTTCTGTGTCTGGTGGTTTGTTCCAAGTAGAGCCAAGGA
The DNA here is from genome assembly GCF_009829155.1 of Mustela erminea. Lineage (NCBI taxonomy): Eukaryota > Metazoa > Chordata > Mammalia > Carnivora > Mustelidae > Mustela > Mustela erminea. The sequence goes on along the minus strand of NC_045617.1, from coordinate 102,674,822 downwards.
TGGCCCCCTTCACAGGGTACTCAGTACAAAGTAGGGCCAAAAGCCCCCTCTGCCTTCTACATCACTTGTTCTTTTTTTTAAATAATTTTTTAATAAACATATAATGTATTATTAGCCCCAGGGGTACAGGTCTGTGAATCGCCAGGTTTACACACTTCACAGCACTCACCATAGCACATACCCTCCCCAGTGTCCATTATATCACTTGTTCTTGAATGCACCTCTTCCTGTCAGGGCCAAAGCCTGGACAGTAGAAATTGGTCCAACCTCTTGACTTTATCTCTCTCCCACAGTAACCTTAATGTTCCTTTTAACTAGTCCTGTGCTCTGCTGTTAGAGTTGGAAGGGGGCTATCGTTTCCATGCCGGAGGAGAATTCTGTGAGCTCCATGGGGTCCCTGATTAAAAGGAGGTGGGGATGTGGGAAAGGAATGAAACAATTTGTCAAACTTTCTTTAGATAAACATGGATAGCATATAGTGTTGCTGAGTGATCCTGTTTTGCAAGTCAGAAGTGATTATTCATCTTTTTTGGTAGGATTTCTGTCATCTTTTTTTTCTTAGGCTGTTGAATACTTTGTGTCAGAAGGCAAACGAGGACGTATGAGTAGTTACATCATTTTTGAAATGTTATCCTACTACACTTGCTTTTTCAGGTGTGTGAAAATTTTCATCTTCTTAGATCTGACATCACTGAAATCAGTCTCTTTGCTGGTAGTATTTAGCAGGAATGTGGGACTTCCCGTAATCCAAAGACCTGTGTTCAAGTCCTACTTACCAACGAAGTGATGTTGGATAAATTACTCTCATCTATTAGTGCTTTAGGTTTTTCATCTTTATTATTTATTATTTATTTATTTATTTATTTGAGAGAGAGACAGTGAGAGAGAGCATGAGCGAGGAGAAGGTCAGAGGGAGAAGCAGACTCCCCGTGGAACTGGGAGCCTGATGCGGGACTCGATCCCAGGACTCCGGGATCATGACCTGAGCCGAAGGCAGTCGTCCAACCAACTGAGCCACCCAGGTGTCCCTAGGTTTTTCATCTTTAAATGTGAGTAAGCATCTACCTCACAAATCTATGTGGAATAAAGTGAAATGATCATGTGAAAGCTCTCTACAGATTCTGGAGTGCAGTGTGATTTTCTGGATACTAGTTTCCTCATCTCACATTGTCCTCATTCCCATTTGTGTACTTCTGCTATTGTTCCTTCTCCCAAGTGTGTGCAGCTCCTCCTACATGTCCAAAAGTCTCTCATGAGTACTCCAGATTACCCTGGCCCTGCTGCTCTCAGTTCCCATTCTATATGTGGTCAGTAAGTTTCCATTTGGGGTCAAATATCTATTTTTTGTTTTATTTCCTCTGTTAAATTTGAGATGCCTTAAAAAAAAAAAACCAAAAAATTTACCATTTATTTGAGAAAGAAAGCGAGAGTGTGCACAGACAGGAGGGCCAGAGGGAGAGGGAGAGGGAATCTCAAGCAGGCTCCTGCAGTCAGTGTGATCTCACAACACTGAGATCACCACCTGAGCTGAAACCAAGAGTCAGACATCCATCTTACTGGGCCACCCAAGTGACACAGATTTGAGATGCTATCTCAAATGATATCCCTATATCATGTGTTCCTTTTTGCAGTTCTGTCTACTTATATATTTCATGCCATTTTGGGTATTTTCTATAGCCTTGGGGCACACTTTGGAGCTGAAAAAAATAAGCGTGTTGGTATTACTATAAGCCAGTGAAATAGAAAAGATAATCCAATTATATTTACTTTATAATCCTATTTCCTGTCTGATCCATTTCTGATTCTGGAAAGTATGTAACGTCTGCATAACTTATAATTAGCTGAAATTATCCGGGACTTATGAAATAAAGAACATGTGTTTTAATTTAAAGACTTTATCCATGTGTAGTTTGACTGTTAGAAAATATTTTTAAGTCTTAGAAATTTTTCTTGGAACTATGATGTCATTTCTTTTATTCTACTAAAATATTCATGTCTCAGTTTGTTTGAATCCAGAACAAGTATATGTGACATTCTGATTTTGGTGAATAAGGGCTGTATCTTCGGTTACTATAATTAAGCCATCTCAGATTTCACATACAGTTAGCTCATAAATATTCATGAAGCTGCCAGGAGCATGAAACCAGCGATAAAGGAGATGGTCTGTATTCAGAATCCACCAAGTGCATTTATACTCAGGGGGCCCTGTAGTAGATGACCTGCTAAAGTAAATTAAGTCGGGATCTCTCAGTTAAGAGCACAGACCCTAGAAAGAATGTGTTATGCAGACCCCCATCTGTAGAAATAGAATTTAAAAAAAAATTGTGCAAAGTCAGATTAAAATTTACTTTTAGTGTGAATGTCAGTGTATTTTACTTACATTTTAAAAAATATTTCTTCTGTTGAATTAATTTCCCTTAAAAGGTTTCACTTCATAAAAGTTGTTTTGCTTCCACTGGAGATCAGTTGAATTGGCCTGTGTCACTATGTAACACTTTAGTTTCTTTCTCATCCCCACAGTTAAAAAGAAAGTCTTATTTCTTTTATAACTGAAAATTTCATTATCAGTAATATTAGGTAGATTTCTGAAATGGTTCATGTAAACAGAAAGTTCTGTTTTAGGAAGCATTACTATCTTCTTTGCCCAGGGCATGTTTTGGAGCTATGGGCATTCAGTGGGCCATGCTGTTGGATCATTACTGTAACTGGATAGTCAGACTTGTTTTTTTTAGGGTAGCAATAACCTATGAACAGTATCTAGTTGAACAAGTCACCATGATACATGTTCTGTTACTTCCAGACTTGCACTCTTTTCATATCTTCCTTACAAATCTTCTCTGAGAAAATCTGTTAACTCAAAAATGGGTTACTGGAAGGGCATCTGGGTGCTGCAGTCGGCTAAGATTCTGACTCCTGGGTTCGGCTCAGATCATGAGCTCAGGGTTGTGAGATCGGCTCTGTGGTCAGCATGGAGTCTGCTTGTGGTTCTCTCCCTCTCCGTCTGCCCCTCATCCTCTTCATGCTCTCACTCTCTAAAATAAATAAATAATTCTTTAAAAACAAAGCAAAAAAAAAAAAAGGGTTACTGGAGATCTCCTTGAGAAATCTGCAGTCGCTGAAATAGTGTGAAATTAGCAGAAACCATCATGGGTGCTTCCAATGTTGCCGTCACTTAGATTCCAGTAAATGTTGGAGATGAATGCGTTGAAATCCATCAGATGGCATTACGAGGGGCTACCGTTTTATGCTGACCATTCTCTTAGTTGCATAACTTTCATTTTTTTCCCCCAGTCTCTCTACAAGTCTTTGAAATGGCTGGTATTTTCTCCATTTTACAGATGAAGAAAATAAATCTTAAGGAGTTTTACTAACTTGCTCCTGTCCGCAGGGTTAGCACAGTGGGGATGAGGCCAGGTCTTTCTGCCTTCAAAGCTGGTATGCTCTAAACTGCCTCAGTGAGATCGTAAGCCAAACACTTCTGTGTACCCTTTCAAGGTTCTGTTTCCTCTTCTCTGTTGCATTGCTGTCGGAGTCCCCCTTTCCTTAGCGCGGCATGTCTCTACAGACCTTTTATTCTGGCCTAACCATCTGTGATTCTTCTGTGTGCATCACGTGCTTTGTCCACGCCTGGTCACCTTTAACTCTCTGCTCATTTTAGCTTCTTTCCCTCATCTATTTTCTTTGCCTATCCTATTCATTCTTCCTTTATACTCTCCACTCTTCCTGCCCCCTCACTAAAAACACACACAAATATAAATCAAAGAGTTGAAACAAAACAGAGGAGAGTCAGCTTGATTCATAGTAGCATAAATTGCTATTATATTGGAAAGTATCCAACATTCATCATCAGGTGAGTGAATGAACATCCAGTTAATGAAATACCTCTCTGGAATCAAAAGGAACAAATCCTTGATCCATGCCACAACATGGGAGAGTCTAAAAAATACTGTGCTGTGAGAAAGAAACTAGACTCAAATAGAATCTATTTATGTGAAACTTTAGAATAAGCAAAATTAATCGGTAGTCATAGAAGTCAGATTGCGGGTGGGGGGAGGTAAGGATGGGTCACAGAGGGCCACAAGGAGGATGGAAATGTTACATAACTTGTTTTGGGTGCTGGGTATGGGATGCAAACGATTGTCAAGACTCTGAACCGAACAGTTCAGCATTTACTTGTTTTATTTTGTTACTTAAACCGTGACTTAAAAAAAAAAAAAAAAATCAGTTAGGCTCCTTTCGCACAGTTCTGCCATAGTTGATCACAGAGTTTTGCCGTTTGCTTTCGTGGTCTCTTCCCCGCTGGACTGAGGGAAGCTGCATGACTCATTCCATTTTGTATTGCCTATGTTTAGTACTTGCCTGGCACTTAGTTGGTTCTCAAGAGATGCTTGTTGAATTAATGGACTGCTACCTTCTGAAAAAGCCTGGCTCATTAAAAAAAAAAAAAAAAAAGATTGGGTTTGGAAATAGTAGGGGCGCCACCGAGATGTTTAATACATAGAGGCATGTAAATCTTAGCTTTTTAGGAGAGGCAGTTCAAGCCATTACTCATTTAGTCACAGAGATTTCTATATTTTAAAAAATGGAGTTTGAATTTGTATATTTTTAGTGGTTAGAGTCTTTTGGTCATTAGGTAACAGGTGATGTCTAAAGTTTATTTTATTTTATTTTTAAAGATTTATTTGTTTATTTGACAGAGAGCATATGAGTGAGTAGGGGAGGAGGAGAGGGAGAGAGAGAAGCAGACTCTGTGCTAAGCACAGAGCCAGCCTCAGGACTCGACCCAGGGACCCTGAGACTGCGACCTGAACCGAAATCAAGATTAGGACATGCAACGAGCCAAGCCACCCAGAGGCCTCTGCAGTTCAAGAATTTCTCAGTACCCTCCCTCCACTTTTTCTTTTGGAATACTGGAGCAGATCCCTGAGTCACACCTCAGGCCTTAGGGACCTTACAAATACTTCATTTTTAAAATACATTTTAGTTACCAAGGTCATTTAAAATAGCCAGGCAGAGGTTGCTGAATGCTCAGTTGGTTTATAGCTAATGGGCCACGTGGTGGTGCCCTGTTCTCTGAGGGAGCTTGGTAGCTTTTCTCTTGGGAAAAATTCCTCAGTATTTTAAATGGCTGCATGAGTCTGATAGTTCAAAGTTGGCTGCATGTGTTCAAAACGACACAAGTAGCAGTCAGGAAAGATAAGGTGTAAGACTTAAAAAAAAATTTTTTTTTGTACCAATTGAGGGGTTTTAAGAACAAAACTCTTACAAGACTGTTTGCTGTACAACCTTCCCTTTCAACTGTAAAAAAATTTTATTTTATATATATAAGTATATATGTATATAATAAAATTCTTGAACGTTCTTGAAAAATAAAATTCTTGAAAAAATTAGAAGAAAATACTGATGTTATAATTGGCATATTCATGCCACTGAGACTTTTAAGTATTTATTAAATGAATGCATAATCATTTTGTGGCTATACCGTAACTGACTTGATTATTTTTCTATCCTTGGATATTTAGATTATTTCACATTTTTCTCTTACTGGGTAACTAATAATGCCTTGGTAAGTATTGAGTTTATTATCAGACAGTAATTGTATTTAACATCGGAATGAATATTTTCTTGTATTATAAGTTGTAGTCTGAATTTTGGAGTTTCTACAGACTATATTCCAGAGGCAGTGTAGTATCAGGAGTTAGGAGTGTGGATTGTGGGGCTGACTGCCTTGGTTTGAATCCCAGATTCTCCATTTATCAATTTTCAGAGCCTGAACAGATTGCTTCCCAGTGCCTCAGTTTCCTCCTCTGTAAATTAAGAATAAAAACAGACCTCTGACCTTGACGATATAAAATGTGTGGAACAGGGCCACACAGTTAGTGTTATAGAGATATCAAGTGTTATAGTTACTATGTCAGGACACATGAATATTATAAACATTTTAAAAGCTTCTTTATCAATCTTTCCAAATTTCCACTCGAGTTTCCCATCAGCATTACCTCATGCTGCCGATTTTTACCGCACAGAATTAGCTGTTAGCAAAACTTCCTTGTAAGCATTTGCTACTATTGTCATGTCCTCGATAGTCAGTTTTTCCTCTTTGTTCTGCCAGCCCTAATCTTCATTTTATCATTTATCTACTCACTAATGAAAGTATGGAAACAAACAAAGTAAAAAACTGCACTGACTATTCTTTCCCTGCATACATTTTTTTTCTTTTGTTTTTGGGGGACTAGAGTGTGCCCTGTTATTTTCTCATGAAGATAGGTAGGGTCATGTGAAAGTTTGAGACCACTGTTGTAACAGGAGAAAATAAAGGTGCATACGTTGTTTTTAAAATGCCTGGAAGGATATCTGAGAAGATTATGGAGTTCTTCAAGATTTCCTTTTGTGTTCAAGGGAAAAAAAGCAGGTGGACAAGGCAAGAGTTCTGTAGACAGTTGAGGCATGGAAAGGTGATGTTCTAGGGAGTAGCTTTGGGAGAAGCTCTCTTCCCCTCTCACTTGGGTCAGAGCCCTCTCATCCCCATCTGTTCCACCCATTGTGTTCTGGGTGAGCTCCAGTTGGGAAAGTGTATCTCTGACTGAAACAAGTTTGAAGATCTTTTCGCCCTGAGAGGAAATGAAGCCTCAGGGAGGGGTCTCCTGGAACTCCAGACACCGTACTCTGTGTGTCTTTCCTTTTGCTCATCAGCGCTCATGGGTGTGACCGTGGGAAGGGGGTGCCACGTGGTGCCAGAGCCTTTCTGGGATGAATTGAGGTCATCTGCTGTGTGGCTTCTGATGCCCACTGGGGGTGTATGGATGGTAATGCTGTCACTGAAGCAGTTGCCCCACAAGCTGTAAACTACACTCCAACGCGAAATTTTGGGTGGGAGGTAATCTCATTATAAAACAAGCTCAGGCTGAAATTTTTTTCCAGTGGTTCAGAGCAGTTGTCTTGGGTGTTCCCCACCCTTTATCCCTGCCGTTGACTCACTCCATGACTGGCCTGTGTTAAAGGAGGGAAAAGTGCTGTGCTTGTGAATCACCCTGTAGTTCCTTCGACTTGAGAAATGGAGCTGCTGAACCTGAAAATATACTCAAATCCTTGGTCAAAGTAAGAGATCACAACCATATAAAAGAAGTTATTGAGACTTCTAGATATCGATTATACCTCTGTTAAAGAATTCCAGGTCACTCTCTTTCATGAAGAATGAAATTTGTTAGATGAATATTAGACCATGTATTAAGTTACTTTTGGTTTTGTTCTGTGGGCCACTCTGACAGATTCATGGTACCAGTCAATACTTATCAAGAAAGACTGATTATATTCAAGGTAAACAGAGTGAGAATGTTCTATTGTGCAATAATCCAGAACTCCCAAGTTCTTATTTTTGTCCTTTGTATTGATTTACTCTATCACCTTGAGAAGAATTAAGGATTTTTTTCTCTTTTTCTAGTTCACCATATAGAGAGATTTTATGCTGCTTATTTACTGAAGAAGGGATAGTTTCCTCAGTAGCTGAGGACATCTTAATTTGGTTTTTCTTTTTCTGGAATTGGTATGATGAGAAATTAAGGCAATTATTAGTGCTTATTTTAATACATGTATTAGGTATCTAGAAAGGTACCTGATGATGATTACTCAGTTTTACAGAGGAGGTGATTTGAGTTAACAGAAGTTAAGTAATTTTCCCAAGCTGGAATTGTTTGTTCCTGTTGATGCCAGGATCTGGACTCATGTTTGTGTAGGTCCCTTACCCTTGCCCCATCTCCGAAGTGTGTTCTCTCTCCTTCCCACAGCTACCTTCATAGCCTACCAAGTGGAGCACATAGACAGTGAACTTTATAGAGGGACATTCCTTTTATTTTAATTTTTTTATGTTTTAAAGTCTGAAGGCGCCTGATTACTTAACAAACTTGCATAAGCATATATTATCTAATTAAGGTATTGGTTGGGACAGAAAATAACATAAGGAAAAGAGGAAATACACTTTCAGAAACCAACAAGTCATACAATTTGAAAGAAATCTGAGAACACAATATGCATTCATTATAATTTGTTGTTTATATTTTTGTCTGAGCTAGTGGAGGTTTTAATTTTTGAGGTTAACTTGGATTGCTTTTTATTTTAAAGTAAGTGGTTCTATTTTCCTTCCACATGGTAGTAATAATTATAAAAGTTTTCAAAACTAAAGACTTTAAAACCTCACATGATCTCAGGTACCCAGAATCTTGGTGGATTTATCTCATATATGAATAGTGTGGAAATGATGTTTATTTACTTTGTTTTCACCAACTTATCTATAATAACTGTGCCCTCTAGGATATATTCTTAACCAGACCTTTGAATTTGAAAGAAAGGCAAAGATTGAAAACTCTAAAAGAACTGCAATTTCTTGAAGTCATTGAACACAAAGAATTGTGGAAACTTTCTACCCTTAACAGTGACTCAGAACGACAGCAGTTAGATCATAAATAGTTCTTCAGTGTTGTAGCAGAGTAACTGTCATCAGAACTTCATGTTCATATGTTTTTAGTGTACTCTTTTGGAGAAAGTAGGTTAAAATCAGAGTTTAGGTGTTTTATATTACAGATCTTGGCCAATTGTGAGGACAGATACCAGTAAATTCTTCAGAGCAGAATCCAGTAAATACTCCTTTGTTCCCAGCCCCCCCTACCGTGTATCCCAGACTTCAGGTCCTCAGCCACACAGCTCCTGCCCTGGCAGGGAAGTGGCAGGAAAGTACCAGATCTGATCGTGGATTGTGGGGAGTGGTGGCAGCAGGGGAGGAGCTGTACAAAAAAGCATTTGTATGGAGAGATTTATAGCTCTATTGTTCTCCATCATCTCTGTCTCAGCTTACTTAGCACATTCTATCCTTGGCCTGCTTCTGGATTCCCAGTAGAGGAGAGCAGAACCATGACTGTATTGTCCTGTGACAATTAAACTTCAAACAAGGGTGCCCTCTGAGCAAGGTATTTCTGAATATATTCTCAGTTATTGATTCAGAGACTTTCAGAGACTCTCTATAGCCTCATCATTTTGTATCCCAGCCTGGGCAATCATCCTCTGAAAAGGTCACCAGCTGAGCCTCCCCTTCTCCCACCCTCTTACTCCCTCGCCCCTACCCCTTTCTTCCCTGCTCTTCCATTTCTCCTGCAGCCAGCAGCCTCAGGGCAGCCTAACCATACCCGAAATGTTTAGCTCTGTCTTCGGATCGGAGTGGGGGTACTCTGACCTGTGACTTAAGTCTTTTTTCTGTGTCTTCTATAGAGTCTGTCAGAGTATTGAATATATAAATGAATAAAAGAACTCGAGACCCCTTTTTTTCTCACAGTTATTGTTCACGTAGTACACAAAGGTATCTTCTTTATAAGAGATTCAGACATTCAATGCAGAAATACGAAGAATGAAATATACATTATATCACACTGATCCTCCCTCTTTCCAGCTTCTACCCTCTTCTGATGAAACTGCTCTTTCCAATTTGACCTGCATCTTGTATATATATTATTTGCTTTTTTTTCACTTAACTATATATCTTGGATCTTTTTCATGTCACTGTGTGTAAGGTTTCTGTTACTGATATTCTGTAGGATGGGTGACGTATTTTCCCATGTCTTTGTTGGCCATTTGCATTCCTTCTTTTTGACTTGTAGTCTTGTATGCTCAAATCATTCGTAATTGGGAAAGGGCTGTCTTTTTTCCTACTGACTAATAGGAGTTATATTTTCTATGTTCTTAGTGTGTATTATATATCTAGCATATATCTCCTTTCAGTTACTCATGCTTTATTTTTAACTTCATTTATAGTGTCACTGTTATATCCGTCCTTTGTCAAATTTGTCTGCCTTTAATTAATAAATAAATTAATTAATTTTGAGAGGGAGAGAGCAAGAGCACACATTAGCAGGGGTATGAGGTGAGGGAGTAGGGAGAGGGGCAGAGAAAGAGGGAGAGAGAGAATCCCAGGTAGGCTCTATGCCTAGAGTGGAGCCTGATATGGGGCTCCATCCCAGGACCTGAGCCAGAATCAAAAGTCAGACACTTAGCTGACTGGCCACGTAGAAGCCTCCAGTTTGTTTGCCTTAAAAAATTTTTTTGTCTGCCTTTGAATGTTCATGTTTTTTGAAGGTTTTGTAAGTCGTTTTGAAACACCCTTCCTACCCAACTATTTTTAAAACACAATTTTCTGTGTATTTCCTTCTAATGGTTTCATTTATTTAAAAAATTCTTTCATTCTCAGAGGGCCTGGCTGGCTCATTTGGTGGAGCATGTGACTCTTGATCTTTGGGCCTGTAAGTTTGAGCACCCATTACTTAAAAATAAAGTCTTAAAATTTTTTTTTCTCATTCTCATTTCTACTATTGTATAATTTCTTCATGTACTGCCAGATAGTAAAAATCTGAAGATTTTATTAAAGCTATATGTTTGAAATGTGTTGTCAGTTACATGCTTATCTTGAGATATCTCCTTTATAAGTTATTTTCATTTTCTTGGCAAAAGGATTAAGGATTTTTGAAAATATAAAGAGCTTCTTTATGAAGATATGCCAGTAGCTCTTTTTTAAATGTGGTTTTTAATCATACTTACTATCTAGCACAGAAGCAGTAGACTGGCTTTGCTCTCAGCAAGGAGGGACTGCAAAAGAAAGTAATGTCAATTTCATTTGGCTTCAGATGTTAACAAATAATGGTCATAAAAAACAAAAGCTGAGATTCATCAACATTGGGAATTTAAATTGATTAAACCAGTAATAAGAAAGGGGCGACTGCAGAATTTCTTTTTTTATCCCGTCATTTCTTGTAGAGGAGGAAGAATTTTTTTTAAGTTGTGTGGAATTGAACCTTGAAAATGAAGGAAGAGAGGCTGTCTTAGCTATAGTCCTAAAATACTTCTTTGTATCATGCAACAGCATGAGAATCTCCTGTTACCAAAAGTAATTAGAACAGAGGCCGAACAATACTCCTGATTGGGAGATCTGGTATAAGCTTGAAGTATATGGGACTTTGCAGTAGTGACTAAGCTAATAAATTACTGGGAAATAAAATTCATATACTTTCACCCGTGGAGTCCTCAACTGTGTTGCATATTCTCTTTTTTTATAATGAATAATTCAGTGTCATTATTTTGGTGGAATTTTTCTAATAAGAATCCTGCTTTTAATAAAACAGGGGCAGGCGCCTGGGTGGCTCAGTCTTTAATCGTCTGCCTTTGGTCAGGTCATGATCTGAGGGTTTTGGGATGGAGCCCTGCTTTGGGCTCCTTGCTCAGAGGGGATTCTGCTTCTCCCTCTGCCACTCCCCCTGCTTGTGTTTCCTCTCTCAGTGTGTCTCTCTCTGTCAAATAAATAAATAAAATCTTAAAACAAAACAAAACAAAACAGGGGTAGGGGGTAGATGTTGGGGAAAAGGCTCAGAGATGTTAAGTATCTTCTTTTAGGTCTGTAGTCCCACAGTTGGGTCACATGGATCATCGGGGGAAAGTTGGATTAGTTATAGCTCTACACTTACAGAAACAAACCATAATGGTATTTCTGTAGGACTATTTGGCAAGATTTTTCAACTAGAATGGGAGCAGGGACTCCCTTGCTCTTACCATTATACCTACAACCTCCAGTCACAGATGATGTTGTCTAGGACCACTGTCGGTGAGGGTCACTTCAGGTGGGCAAGGGAGCTGTTACTAGGATGAAGGGCAGAGCCTCTAGGTGGTGACTGGGTACAGGCTGCCAGCTCACAGGTGGCCAGAGATGGGACTAGGCAGGGGAGGGAGAAGGGAGGTGATGTGTGTCAGGTCTGAACCATTCTTACCCAGCTCCCTGCTCATCAGCTGTACAGTGTCATCAGTTTCAGGAGCTGGTCTTTTCATGATCCCACCTATTTCATCCGGCCAGTTCTCCTTCTATAATGATAGAAATCTTAAGAATTTTTCCCTTGCAGTTTTTACTGTATTATACTACAGAGCTATTTCTGGGCAGTGGCGGGGAGACTGAACAGATCCATCCCCATAATCTCTACCACCTGTATCTTTTTTCCACAGGACTCCAACACTTCTTTTCTTTTCTTCTCTTTTTTCCTCCCTTCCCTCCCTTCTCTTTCCTTCCCTCCCTCCTACCTTCCTTCCTTTTTTCTTTCTGTTTCTTTCTTTCTTTTGATAGAGTCCTTTGCAAAGTGTTGTCCAGTCTTTTGAAATTCACATCTGAACCTTATTAATAAAACAGAAATCTCATGCTTGCCCTAAATTCTGTTGTGACCTTTTGGTAAAGCTTTGTAATTAGCCCTTCCCGTCTTCTTGAGAACGACTGACCTGCAGAAGGTGAATTTCGTCTTTTGTGTATCCTCACCACTGATTTGACCAAGCCTCACTTTTTACTTTTTGTCGTTAGTTACCGTACTAAGAAGTTAACATTTTGTTTTCCAAGTATGAAATTTATAATATCGACTCTGCTTTTACAAACTGCATCCTCTCCCTACCCTGTGCCTTCGGAGCTGTAAAACCCTGGGCAAGTTGTTTGACCTCTAAGTGCCTCTGTTTCTTCTGTCATTAATAGGCATAATCTCACAGGATTGCTGTGAGGATAATATGCAGTATATGGGTGTGGTATGTATGTTGCTGAGAACAATACCTGGCAAATCGTAAGTGCTCCCATGTTGTTTGCCGCTGTTCCTATCCTCCTTCAGTGAAGTGGGTGAGCTCAGGCTATTCTGTGGCAGAGGCAGGGACTCTAATAAAACAAAGACAATTAGAAAGAGGGAGAAAGGAAGCGAAGCGTACTGACTGAGCACATGCTTTAAACTTCTCTGCAGAAGTCGATATATATATTTTTTCATTTATGGTATATTTAGAATAGAGTTAAAGAGCATTTGTGGATATTTCAAAGCATATTGGCAGCTACTAATCTAGCAGGGTCTTCTCCCTTGGCATGATCGAGTGTGCTGGTTGCTTATAGCTGAAAATACCTAGTGATCTTTTTGTTGTTTTTTTGTCATTTTGAAGTTACAGTTCATACCATTTCTATTCAGAAAGGAGTTCTGTCTCATGTTTCAGACAACATGGGCATTCTGAATGTGCTCAGTCTGTTGTTTCTTTAGAATGGCGGTTCCCCTTTCTTCCCTCCCTCCCTGTCTTCCTTCCTTTTAAAATTTCATTCATTCATTCATTCAAGTAGTCTCTACACCCAATGTGAGGCTCAAACTCAGGACCAGCCAGGTACCCCAGGGGTTCTCATTTTTTGACGTTTTTTCATTCATGCTCAAGCGAAGGTCTTGTACATTGGAGACCCCTTGTTTCTCCTGCATTATTTGATTAGGGGGCCTACTGTTGGGTGACATAGAAAAGCTGTGGGTTTTCAAATCAGATTAAAGATCCCACTTAGGCTGTGGAGTCTTAGGCTGGTTTCTTAATCTCCCCAAATCTTGTTTTTTTTTCTACAAAATGAAGAGGTACCATCCAGCTCAAAGAACTGTGATTGAAGTGAAATTTTTTGTGAAGTGTACATAAACACTTGCTGGTGGAATTGCTCCCGAAGGGTGTGTGTCTGTGTGTATAGCACATACCGTAGGGCTTTCTAAGTCACCTTCATAGCATGCATATCAGGGATGAGTTAAAGGAGTTAGGCTGGGTATTGTTTTTTATTCCAGGGGAATTCTGCCTGGGGTGTTGGAGAATGTGATGAGCTAGGTCAGCAGTGAAATGGGACATCCTATTGGTTTGCCTCACTGCAAAATAGTTAGGAAATCAAAACTCGCTTTTTAAGGGATTTCATATGAACAGCTTAAAGTTAAAAGGATAAAGATAACTTATTTGGGCTTTTTGTTTTGTTTTTTAAAAGCAATAATTGTATATACCCTGCGCAAAATAGTGCAGGAGGCTGGCTTTGCTAATGTTTGTTTAAAAGGGGGAGTTGACTAGTTTTCAGCTTGTAAGTGGGAGTGTCTAGTCAGTGTTGTTCTTTCTGCATAGAAAGTTAACAGGACTCTGACACATCAGAGTTTGTACTGAAAGTTTAGGGGACTCTTGGACACATTTCTTGCAGAATGATGGGGCAGCTCATGAGGAATGATCAAGACTGGAACGCAAAGCTGGTGGGGCTGATGTGCTGTATGGGTTAGTAGTTTGACCTGTAATATCACTTTTATGTTTTCAGTACTGAGAAGGGAAAGTTGCATTACCTGTGGTGATGGTTTGTGTGGCGGGAGTTTAGCAGTCCGTGGGGCACCCTTCAGAAATCTGGAGAGGCTCACATAGTAACTTCTGAGCCTCGCTGGAGAGAACTTTCACCCTCTCCTTGTACATAGGGTATGTTTAAACAATCCTAATATTTATTTTACTTATGATTACTAAGTGGATTTAATTTTGATTGGATTTTATTGAAAGCCAGTCAGTGTAGGTTGTAATAATAATCAGTGCTGTTTTTGCACATATATTTGTTTTTTTTCCAAATTCTGTTATTCTTTGCATTTTGTGTCATTACATATTTTCAGCCAGGTTGTACTTTATAAAATGATCATAGATGTATATTTTTACTTGGAACTTACTCTATACATGAAATAATTTTCCAATAGAGGAATGTTCTAAAACTTCATTCAGAAAAATAACTGGAAAACCTGTAAAATCTGTAAAACCAGTAAAATCGGTTAAAATCTCAGGAGTGTTTTTCCCTATTTGTTGTCATAGCAACGTTGCCCTAAATATAAATCTCAGTGTTAGACATCCCTTCCTGAAATGAAATAAAGAACCATCATGAGACTTGTAATTGGAAAATTAGATGGTGTAATCTGGAATACTCCCTTTTGAAATAAATCCCTTTTGAAATAATGCTTCTGGAAAGTGGCACATCACTGTCTCCCCAGACCTGAATTATTCCCTGATCTTAAGCTGCTTTCCTGAAGGAAGCTGAGGCCCTTCAAGTTCACCATATACCTCTTTCCTCATTGTTGTGGTGCTGTGGGAGGCTTCTAGTGTCGAAGAAACTGCCTTGGTATACTTGAATGGGAGTCAGCTAGGTTCATCAGGGTCTGAAAGAAAAGGTTTAGGTGTTAACTGTTAGAAAACAGTATCAGAATTTATGAAATGTGTGTGTTACTTAGTTAGCTTGCTCTTGGTACCTTACTCATGTACTTTAGTTGTGCGTCATAATTCCGAGGTATATTTCCTTGGCATTTCCTCAGTATTATCTCACAAATATTTAACTCCCACCTTATATTTTCAGCAGGGCTTTTGAGCCTCTAGCAGAAACCACCATAGCCAAACCTCAGGGATCAAAATAACGTTTTTAGAGTTGTATCACTTAACTGAATCTGTCATCTGTACCAGGAGGAAACTTATTTGATTAAATCACAATTCTTTATATATCATGTGGGTAAGAAATTAATCAATAAGTGATTTTTTAAGAACATATATTCTATTTCTTCATATTCCTTAAAGTAGAGGACCATTTTTTGTTAATTTAGAAAATAAGAAATATATTTTATTAGCCATTATGTGCCAAAAGGAGAAGACTTTGTATAATATACATAATTATGTACATAATTATATATTGTATATAACATATATAATTATATATAACATATACATATATTAAATTTAATGAGACAGAATAAATTTGTTTAGAGTTTATATTACATGATAATCCAAAAATTTAATAGAATTTTGGAGGATAGTTTACAGGAATGCCTTAATCTCGTATTCTGTAACATGATATGAAAGCTGTCTATCCTTGAATTATGAAGATTTTTAATAAGTAATACATTTTAATTTTTTTTCTTGATGATTTAAGATTAGGGTCCTAGGTTATTAATTGGATAGGAATAATGTAGGTATTGCCTAAGAGGTAATCTTTTTTTTTATTCCCCTACTCTGTTTACTTTTTGCTGGAGGCTTGGAAAAGCAGTGCCGGAAAGGTGATATAAGTCCTAGACTTTGGTGCAGAGGTTTGATTGTTTGCACTCGCTTGTCCAAAGGTCACATGGCAGAGCGAGGTTCTTCCACACCATTGTCTGTGACTGAGATGTGTTCAGCACTTCCATTTGAAAGATGACTGTCTCTTTGGTGTAGAGGAGGCAACTCTGGAGGGAATCACAATACTTCTTATTTTTTTTTTTTAAGATTTTATTTGATAGATAGAGCCAGAGAGTACAAGCAGGGAAGTGGCAGAGGGAGGAGAAGCAGGCTCCCCACTGAGCAGGGAGCACAATGCAGGGCTCCATCCCAGGACCCTTGGATCATAATCTGAGCTGAAGGCAGACACTTAACCAACTGAGCCACCCAAGGCTCTCTAACACTTGGGTTTTGACACAGGGCTGTCTTCTGTCTTGCTAATCGACTTCTTTTCCTTGGAGTCCCATTTGACGCCTTGAGCAGGATTGGTCTTTCTCTTATTTGTGCTTGCTTACATGGTGAATGCTGCATCGTTTGCTCTGTTGGCATGCTTATCACGCTGCTTTCATGTCAGGTGCCCTCTCTAAATGATGAACTCCGGAGAGCAAGGGCCAGTGCACTTTCTATCAGCATGGTGATCCCAGTACCGCTGTGGCACTGGGCTCATCATATGGCTTGATAGATGTTGGAATGAATGACTAAATGAGGGATGTATAGAATCTATATTTTATCAGTAAGTAGGACAAGTAGTTGCTTCTTATTCTTTGTTCTTGCCTTATGTACTAGTAATTTAGGTTCATTCTGAGCTCTTTAGGAACAAGGCTCAAAAATGTCTAAGATCCCATTATTGCTTTAAGAGGTATAGTAGTATATCTACCTATATAGATTTCAGTTGTCCTTTTTGAGGCATAATTAATTCACATTTGGGGTATTTTTTTTTTAAGATTTTATTTATTTATTTGACACACAGAGAGAGATCACAAGTAGGCAGAGAGACAGGCAGAGAGCAAGGGGGAAGCTGGCTCCCTGCTGGGCAGAGAGCCGGATGTGGGGCTCGATCCCAGGACTTTGAAATCATGACCTGAGCTGAAGGCAGAGGCCTAACCCACTGAGCCACACAGGTGCCCCATGGGGTATTTTTATTTGGTAAGTGCATAAAAGCACTATAACATCTTCTCTGGGATAGACAAAGGTGACTAAGGTATAGACGATACCCTAAAGGGGCCAAGAGAGGAATTAATACATATTTTGTGGATGATAATATTGGTTAACAATTACTTGATTTCATTGTTTTTGGGGAGATTTGTGCCTAGAGATTTTACATTGGGAATTAGTGTTTTTGTTTTCTCTGGATAAATAGCCAGAGGTCAAAAAGCTAGATCAACTACCCTATGGTCATTCTATTTTTAATTTTTTGAGGAACATCCATACTGCTTATTTATTTATTTATTTATCTAGCTATCTATTTATTTATTTATTTGACAGGGATCATAAGTAGGCAGAGAGTCAGACAGAGAGAGGAAGGGAAGCAAGCTCTCCGCTGAGTAGAGAGTCCAACGTGGGTGGGGAGGGGAGGCTCGATCCCAGGACCCTGGGATTATGACCTGAGCCAAAGGCAGAGGCTTCAACCCACTGAGCCACCCAGGCGCCCCTCCATACTGTTTTCTATAGTGGCTGTACCAATCTATATCCCCACCGACAGGGTACAAGGGTTCCCTTTTATCCACGTTTTCTCCAGCACTTGCTATTTCTTGACTTTTTGATAACAGCCATTTAACAGGTGTGCAGTGATATCTCATTGTGGTTTTGATTTGCATTTCCAAGATAATTAATGATGTTGAACATCTTTTCATGCGCTTTTGGCCATCTGGAATTCTACCAGACATTCAAAGATTTAATATCTGTCCTCAAATTGTTTCAAAAATTAAGAGGAGGGAATATTTCCAAACTCATTTTACGAGGCTAGCATTACCTTGATAACAAAACCAGACCATGACACCACAAAAAAAAAAAAAAAAAGTATAACCTGATATTCCTGATGAACATAGATGCAAAAATCTTCAACAAAATATTAGCAAACCAAATTCAACAATAGATTAAAAGAGTCATACATCATAATCAAGTGGGATTTGTTCTGGGTGATCTGACATCGACAAATCAATCAAAATGATATACCACATTAACAAAATGAAGGATGAAAATTATATTATTTCAATAGGTGAAAAAATGTTTTTTATCATAATGGATGTTGATAAATTTCAACATCCATTATGATAAAAACTCAATAAAGTGGGTGTAAAGGCAACATAGCTCAACATAATAAAGGCCATACATTAAACCCATAGCTAACACCATACTCAACAGTAAAACACTGTGTGCTCTTGAACTTTTGTTTGTTTGGAGTTATTTACTGATTCAGTCTCCTTACTAGTGATTGATCTATTCAGATTTTCTATTTCGTGATTTGATATTGGAAAATTGTATGTTTCTGGGAATTTACCCATCCTAGGTTTAATTTGTTGAGGGTATAATTTGTTCATAGTAGTCTCTTCATGATCCTCTGTATTTCTGTGTAATCAGTTATAGCTTCTCTTTCATTTCCAATTTTATTTATTTGAGTTCTCTTTTTCTTTGTGAGTCTAGGTAAAAGCTTGTTAATTTTATCTTTTCAAAGAACCAACTCTTAGCTTCATTGATCTTTTTTATTGGTTTTGTCTCTATTGCATTTACAGATGGTCCCTAATTTATGACGATTCAAGTTAGATTTTTTGACTTACTCTAGTGTGAAAGTGAT
This sequence comes from Mustela erminea, assembly GCF_009829155.1. NCBI lineage: Eukaryota > Metazoa > Chordata > Mammalia > Carnivora > Mustelidae > Mustela > Mustela erminea. The sequence continues at coordinate 102,656,161 of NC_045617.1, read as the reverse complement.
ATACATTCAGTAAGAACTATACTTTGAATTTTGATTTTTTTTTTTTTTTGCTCCTGATATGTGGTATAATATTCTGTCATGATGCTAAGCAGTATCAGCTGCAGCTCCCAGTCAGGCATGTGATGACACAGGTAAATAACTGCTGTAGTTACAACCATTCTACACTTATAAAACATTCAATATTCCATAATTCAGCAGTTGATAAATTATGTGGTGAATCAGAACTTTATTATAAAATAGGCTTTGTGTTAGATGATTTTGCACACCTGTAGGCCAGTGTAAGTGTTCTGAGCATATTTAAGGTAGGCTAGGCTAAGCTGTGATGTTCTGTAGGTTTGGTGTAACAAATACATTATCAGTCAATGATATATTAAATCTCTGATGGGGTTATTGGGGAGTATAGCTCAGGGGTAGAGCATTTGACTGCAATCTCTGATGGGGTTTTTGGGATATAAACCCATTATAAGTTAAGGAAGAATTTTCCATTCTGATCTTTATTATTTCCTTCCTTTTTCTAACTTTGAGCTTTGTTTACTCTTATTTTTTAGTTCCTTTAGGTGGAAAGTGGGATTGTTTATTTGAAATTTTCCATGTTTTCTAAGGCAGGCCTGTGAAACTCATTGCTGTGAACTTTTTGCTTAGAACTGCTTTTGCTATGTCCCATAGATTTTGGAATATTTTATTTACATTTTCATTTGTCCCAAGGTATTTTTAAACTACCCCTTTGACTTTTTTTGTTGACCTATTAGTTGTTCACTAGCATGTTGTTTAATCTCCATGTATTTGTGACTTCTGTTGCTGTAATTACTTTCTAGTTTCATACCATTATGGTCAAAGAAGATGCTTGATATGATTTTTATCTTCTTAAGTTTGTTGAGACCTGGTTTTTGCTCTAATATTTGATCTGTCCTAGAGAATATTCCATATACTTGAGAAGAATGTGTATTCTACTGCCTTTGGATAGAATATTCCATATATATGTATTAAATCCATCTGGTCCAGTGTATCATTTAAGGCCAATGTTTTCATATTAATTTTCTTTCTGGATGATCTATCCATTGATATAAATGGGTTGTTAAAATTCCATATTATTATTGCATTGCTGTCAATTTCTCCTTTTAGGTCTTGTTAATAATTGCTTCATATATTTAGAGTGCATAAATATTTACAAGGGTTAAATTGTCTTGTTGGATTGACCTTTTTATCATTATATAACGTCCTTTGTCTCTTACACAGTCTTTGTTTTACAGTCTGGTTTGTCTGATGTAAGTGTAGCTATAGCAGCTTTCTTTTCTTTTCTGTTTGCATACGGTATGTTTTCCATCCCTTCATTTTCAGTCTATGTGTATCCTTAGATCTGAAGTGAGTCTTTTATTTGCAGTATATAGATGTCTTGTTTTTAAATCCATTGAGCCAATCTGTGTCTTTTGATTAAAGAATTTAGTCCATTTACATTGAAAGCAATTATTGGGGCATATGGCTGGCTCAGGTGGTAGAGCATGCAACTTGATCTTGTGGTTGTGAGTTTGAGCCCCATGTTGGGGCTTAAATCTTTAAAATAAAATCTTTAAAAATGAAATCTTTAAAAAAATAAAGCAATTTTTGGGGCACCTGGGTGGCTCAGTGGGTTAAGCCGCTGCCTTCGGCTCAGGTCATGATCCCAGGGTCCTGGGATCGAGTCCCGCATCGGGCTCTCTGCTGAGCGGAGAGCCTGCATTCCTCTCTCTCTCTCTCTCTCTCTCTGCCTGCCTCTCTGCCTACTTGTGATCTCTCTCTGTCAAATAAATAAATAAAATCTTAAAAAAAAAAAACAATTTTTGATAGGTGTGTACTTAATGTCATTTTGTCAATTGTTTTCTGCTTATTTTTGTAGCTCCTCTCTGTTTTTTTCTTCATTTGCTTCCTTCCATTGTAATGTGATAACTTTTTTTAGTGTTGTGTTTTGTTTCTTTTCTCATTATCTTTTATGTACCTACTGTAAATTTTTCCTTTGTGGTTACTGTGAGATTCACCTGTCTCATTCTTTATACATAAAAGTCTATTTTAAGTTGGTATTGAGTTTGAGCACATTCTAAAAACTGTACCTTTTTACTTTGCCTCCACCTTTGTGTTTAGTCTTTTTGAAGTATCTTAAATACTTTTGTTTACCCCTTAATTTACTATTGTAGTTATAGTTGATTTTACTACTTTCGTCTTTTAAACTTCACAGTAGATTTACAAGTGACTAATCTACTACCTTTATATTTGCTTTCCCAGCATAGTTTTTACTTCTCTAAATACATATTTTCTTGTTATTAGTTAGTGCTTCTTCTTTTCAGCTTGAAGAAGTTTCTGTAACATTTGTTGGAAGGCCAGTTTAGTGGTAATGAATACCTTTAGCTGTTCCTTGTCTGGAAAACTCTTTATCTTTCTTTCAGTTCTGAATGATAAACTTCCTGGGTAGAGTATTCTTGGTTGGAAGTTTTTTTTTTCCTTTCCGTATTTGGAATATATCATGCCACTTTCTTCTGGCCTATAAAGTTTCTTCTGAAAAATCAGCTTATAGTCTTATGGGGCTTCCCTTTTATGTAGCAAATGGTTTTTCTCTTGCTGCTTTTAAGATTCTCTCTTTTTCTTTTAACTTTTGACGATTTAATTACAGGGTATCTTGGTGTGGGTCTCCGAGTTCTTCTTATTTGGAGCTTTCTATGCTTCATGGACCTAGATGTCTCCTTCCTTCCTTAGGTTAGGGAAATGTTCAGCCATTATTTCTTCAAAAAATTTTTTGCCCCTTTTCTCATTCTTTCTCTTCTCTTTCTGGGATGTAAATGTTATCCTGTGTGATGTTGTTTTATGGGTCTCTTAAACTATCTACACTTTTTAAAATACTTTTTATTCTTTTTGCTCCTGTGTTTGGCTGGGTTCCATTGCCTTGTCTTCCAGGATGATCTGTTCTTCTGCTTCATCTAGTTTGCTGTTGAACTACTCTGATGTATTTTTAAGTTCAGTTATGATATTCTTCAGCTCTGTGACTTCTGTTTAGTACTTTCTTAATATTTTCTATCTTTTGAAGTTCATCCATTCTTCTCTCAAGTTCTGTATCTTCTTTTTTTGTTAAGATTCTATTCATTTATTTGACAGAGAGATCACAAGTAGGCAGAGAGTCAGGCAGAGAGAGAGGGGGAAGCAGGCTCTCCACTCAGCAGGGATGCTGAGGCAGATGCGGGGCTCGATCCCAGGACCCCAAGATCATGACCTGAGCCGAAGGCAGTGGCTTAATCCACTAAGCCACCCAGGCGCCCCTCAAGTTCTGTATCTTAATGACCATTGCTTGAACTCTTTGTCGGGCGAGTTACTTACCACCAGTTCATTAAATTTTTTCCTGGGGTGTTATCTTATTCGTTTGCTTGGAACATATTTCTGGGTTCCTTCATTTTGCCTGTCTCTTTGTATTCATTTCTGTGTACCAGGCAAATCACCAACCTCTCCCCATCTTGAAGGAGTGATTTTGTATAGGCAATGGACCTTATCATTCAACCTTACCCTAGCTCTTGGTTGTCTCTCAAACTTTTGTGATTGTTTAAGCAGGCTGCTTTATCCTTGGTCCCAGTTGTTGGGATTGTGTCAAACCCTGACAGTGTTCCAAAGGAAGGGATCTCAGTCAGCATTTATTTTCTGACTGACTGGAAACCAGGCCCTCAGTCAGCCCCTTTTAAAGTATGCAAATATATACAGTCCTGTGGGATCATAGTCATAACATTTCCTGGGTCTGCAGACCAAGTGATTTAGAGATGTCTTCTTGGCAACAGTTGAAAAATCAGGGCTCCAGATGAGTGAATAATATCTTTCTGGGAAGTACCTGTAAGCCATAGTGAGGCTAAGGGAGAGTACAAAGGTGGCCGCCTCTGGCCCATGTTTTCTGAGAGTTCCTCCGTGGTTTGTCTATGTATGGTAAACCTGAAGCTTGCCCCTCTGACTAATGCTCCAAGACAAGTAAATACGCCATTTCCACAGGAACAGTGGGGGTGTGTTTCAGTCTCATGTTTGTGCTTTGCCCTGGGAGCTGTAGCCTGCCAAGAACTATCTCCCCTATTCTAGTTCCATGGAGCCCAGCAACAGTGTCCGCCCTGGCCACCAGAGATAAGGGCTTAAGGGGTCACCCGTGTGTGGACTGCATGTGCCCACTGGCTTCAGTAGACTCCATGTGAAGCCTAGGACTAGGGAATCCCACCATCTTCAGTAGTGCTTTGGGGCAGTCCAGGGTGGAACAGGGCTCTCTACTGGCTGAAGTGGGACTTTGGGAGAAGGGGGTGGTGGTGCCCTTGCACGTCCAGCAGAAGCTTTAAGATTAGCTAATGAATCTCCTTCTCATGTGGTCTAAGTGCTTTTTAAACTGTTGCTTTTGTGCTGGTTCCATGGTTGGTGAGTCTGTGTGTGAGTCCTTTAAGAGTGAACATTCTCTCTCCCACACAGGCTCCCACACAGCCTTTTGGTTCTCTTGGATGTAAACCCTGTTGTTTTTCAAAGTCAGGTATTTTGGGGGCCCATTTCTCTGGTGCAGGTCCAAGGGTTGTGATGCCTGGTATAGGGCACAAATACATTCCTCAGGGAGATGCTCTACATTTGTGAGATCCCTGCCACAGTTGTTGTGGGTCCCTACATTGGGGGTAGGGTTTTTGATGAGACCATCTCCTACCTATCTCAGTGTTTTGTTGTTTTTTGTTTTGTTTTGTTTTGTTTTGGTTGTTGTCATCGTCCTTTGTCATGGAGGAGATGTTTGGCTAGTTTTCAGGTCTTTATCAGAGGGAATTCACTCACACGTAGCTATAGATTGGGTGTGTTTATAGGTGAGTTCAGGGTATTGCTGTGCAGCCATCTGAATCCAATCCCCCTAACCGTGTCTGTAAATACTTTTAATAAATAGAAAAACATTTTCAAAGGAACTTCATTTCCATTAAAATAGTTTAAGGGCACTCAGGGATGAAGAATGAGGAGGGAGAAAGTGAGATATAGCCTATCCCTAGGGAATGGATGGAGAATTTCAAACTGTGGTAGAGAAGGAACAAGACCATCAAAGAAGAAAGCACTGTCCTAGATACAGAAAGGAGGAAGAAGGGAAACAATTACACAGAGAACTGCTGCCTAGAACCAGGGAGGAGGAAGGTAGTATAGTTTCGAATGTCACTTCTAGATGTTGGAAGGTTATGGTTTTCTTTTGTAATAATGATGTGATGAACCAAACTTTCTAGTACTCTTCTCCTTAAATCATAAGAAGACTTCCCTCGCTCTTCTGTGTACCATGTCTGTGGTAACCATGGCAGTATTAGCTCTCTGTAGTGAGGATCTAGTTGGGATGTTTCTTTTTTACCAGACAGTTCAAAACCAGGTATCTAGAAAAGAAGAAACATGGTTAGAAACATGGTTAGTCAGTTTACTTCAGCCAAAGGACCTGAATGTGAGTCTTTCCTTTTATCACAGCGATTAAATGTTTTGCTAAATAGTTGTGGACAACCATTTAACCCCTCTGAGTCTTGGTTTCTCCTTCTACAAGATGAGAATGGCACTACCTACCTTCCCACTTTTAGCTGGAAGACCAAATGGGATGTAATATATGGTCAAGTGCTTAGGGAAGTTCAGGGTAAGGGCTCACCTGAAGCTAGAAAGGTTTTTGTCAGACAGCTTCCTCGGAGTGGTACCTGTGACGGAGTTTATGCCAAAGGAGTGCACAGAGGGGTTTGTTTAATGGGGTAACATTGGCAAATACAACCCTGCAAAGAGACCAGCTTGACAGATGGCTTTCTAACTTTCTTATGGCTAGCTGTAAGCTGCCAAAACTTAACAAGAAAATCCAAATGTACTAAACAGTACTTTTTGAAGACCGTATTTTTATTTATATGTATAATCATGATTAAAATCTCCTCTTCACAGATTTTACCAACTTCATGTTATGTCTTTTCTTCCCCTTACAGATGAACGGGACAAAGTTCAAAAGAAAACGTTTACAAAATGGATAAATCAGCATCTCATGAAGGTCGGTTAATGTTATTTTCACATCATGGAATTGTTTAGCATACTTTTAATTTATTGTGCAAGAATTGATTGTATGGCTCTGAAGCATAGCTTTTCAACAGCAAATCAAAAATTTAAATTCTAGAGCATTTGACATGCATTTTAGTTATCTCTAATTATCTGGTGTGTGGCCTGTGGGTAATGATGTAGGCGAGAAGATAAGTACATGGTGATTACAGTGCACTCTGTGACTTAGTTAAAACCCATTATTACTGGACTCTGTAAAAAGTCTTAGCATATAAGAAGCATGTAAATATTTATGTATTAGGGCATGGAAAGACTTCAGTTCTCAGTAAGATTTTTTCTCTCTCAAGATTGAAACCAAGTTCTGGTATCAGATATATATGTGGATGGCAGAGGGTTATATGGGAAAAAGGTGGATTATAGAGACAAATGTCTAGAGTTGTTTAACTTCTTATACTTGGTATGACCTAGATATTGGTGCTTATGTGTACATTTCTCTGTGTAGTAAATAGTTGTGGTTCTGAAATTAATATTTCTTTGTGTGCTCTGGGACACTTTATTACAAGCTCTCCAGAAAAATACATATACACATAAAATTTGCATACAATTTCATGGAGTTATTGGTTCCCACTGAAGCCCATCTATAAATCTCAGCTAAAGCGCCTATATGACTTTACAATGAACTATTAATCAGTTTTTTTCTCCCTCTTATGGATAGTCTCAAGTTGGAGACAGGTAACGTTAAATAAGTCTGCTGTTTGGGACTTAGAATTTTCTTATAAAGAAACATTATTTTAAATGAGGTTATATTCTTAAGCTACTCACAAATCCTATTTAAAGCATCATGTAACAAAGGAGTACCAATAATGTACCAATAAAGCATGTAATAGCCTTCTATAAAAGTGGTTCTCATTTCAAGGGGCATATCAATATCACCTGAGGGATGTTTTAGTCCTCTCGCTTTCTCTACTCATTGACAAAATCCTTTTCCCAAATTCTGATGTATCCTTCAGGCAGGCGATGTCACCCACTCTCCAACTGAGAATCATTTCTGTAGGGAGCTTCTGGTACTGCTGGGAGCTGAATCCTTTGTATTTTGGCAAGAGATAAAAGGTTGAGACACAGTGCTTTGTGGTGATTTTGTGAGGAAATATATTGTGAATAGTAATGAAGGATACCAACAGTTTACCTACTACCCTCTTCCAATCTTCTGTCTCATCACACACATATTGTGAGTAGGGCTCTTCCACAGGGTGGGGCAGAGATGATGGGTTGATGTGAGGGTTGTGGTATGAAACTTTGGAGTTGGAATCTCTGACAGGAGTTCCCCATTTCTGAGGTGAATCCACGGGAAGCAGAGTTTGTGATGCAGAGGTTCCCCTTTGGTAGCTGATGCCCTAGCAATCTTTGTAAATGTGCTCTCTTGGCGGGGCATGTTAGGGGACACAGAGAATTGCCCCATGTCTTCTGGAGTGTAACTGCTATGGTTCCAACTGTTGCCAGTAAATACCAGAGAGAAGTAGAAGCAGAAGTGAGGATGACCCCCATAGGAACTGTATCACTGACTATTTATTAGGGGCCTACTGTGTGCCAGGCATGTTGGGCTGGACCATTGATCTTTTGAGTAGTTCATAAATTGCATGGTCGAGTAAAAGGAGACGTCCTTTGCTAAAAATGTCAAAACACTATTTGAGCTGCTTGAGGACAAAGGCTATATTATTTATACAGTGCCGGGCAAGAGTATTCTCACTGTGTATAATATACATTGCATACATTAAATCATTTAATTCTTTTAGCAACTACCCAAGGTGGTTTAATTTAGTGGTTCAGAGTCAGACAGCAAGCATTCAAAGCTTGATTTACCTGGACTATGTGACTGCTTTTTTTTTTTTTTTTTTTTTAAATGACAGATCTCATGATTTAAAGCTTACTTCTGCTGCAATGCAGTAAGAATTGGGAAAATATGTTATTTTATGCAGAACAGCCATTAGATGCCAATTCAATTGCTTAGGGTTGTAATCAAATTGGCTTATTTGTTTCCTGAAGTATTTTACAGTGTCAGAGTTTAAAGTTAAGTTTTATTAAATGAGGAGTCACTGGAGGGAGTGGAGGAAAGCTAGACAGTAGAGTCTTGGCTAACTCCCATTGTCGATTGCTTACATTTTTGTTCTGTTTTGCTCTAGTGTCAGCTCAAAGTTGTCTTCCCTTATAATCTTAAAAATTGTGCACTGAAATCTCTGGCACAAAACTCAAATATGTGAGAACATAATTTTTAAATCTTTCATTCTTTTATGTCTGGAAATTAGAGCTTTAACCTCAAACATTTAGAGGCACCAGGCTGTTAAGGTTTGTGTTGTTATTGGTTAACCAGAGAAAGGGCAGGCTTTATGTGATCTTTTCCATGTTTTGCTCAAGTGATGGAAAAAGGAATGTGGCACTATGTAGTCAGCCTCTTTCCTCTCACTAAAAAAAGTGCTGGACTCTTTTGCTCCAGGCGGCCATTGGTCATAATCCCATTAGTGGGAAATACAACATAAAAATGTGAATTTTAAGTAAAAAGTTTTAATACTAGAAAGTAATATTTTTTTCTGTATTGATTTTCTTATGTTCTTCATTGACATGTTGAACATCTGCAAGGGAGAAACAGGGAAAGGAGAGAAGTGGATCCCATGTCTTTTTTTACCTTACCATATTCCTTTTTAAAAGTTTTTTTTTTTTTTAAAGATTTTATTTATTTATTTGATAGAGAGTGAGAAAGAGAATGACAGGGGAGAGGGTCAGAGGGAGGGGCAGACTCCTCATGGAGCTGGGAGCCTGATGCGGGACTCGATCCCAGGGCTCCAGGATCGTGACCTTTGCCGAAGGCAGTCCCTTAACCAACTGAGCCACCCAGGTGCCCCACCATATTCCTTTTTAGTGAATGAGAGTTATGTTATTTGAAGAGTTTTTAATAAAATGGGATCATAGGAGAGGATGGCTATGACAACTAAGTCAATAAAATGAAAATGAGTAAGGAGAGAAAAAAATGAGAATGAAATCATTTAGATAATTGGATAATTCTGTGTGTTTTCTTTATGTTTTATCCATTTTAACTATAGTAACAAGTAGTCTTTAACCCATGGGGAAGGCGGGGGTTAAAGGGGAAATCTAGGAGAAGACAGTAAAGAGGTGAGGGAGGAGGTTAAAGGGGAAAATATGGGAGGAATGGTTGTCTTGTACACAAAGGGTGCTCTCACACAGTTCCAGAATTGTGCCTTAAGATGGCCCTATGGGGTTTAGGGTCTAGAGACTCTGCTCTTGTCTCAGCTGCCAGGGAGTGCTGACCCCAGCTAGGGATGTGTTTTTCATCTTCTTACAAATTTTGCCCTTTCTAAATTATTGTTTTATTTATTTTAAAATAATATTATATAAGTATTTTACCCTATTTTTTCCAGCACAGTTTTGTCTCCAGGAAAACTGGAACAGGGAGATCCTGGAACAGATATGACTTTGCTGAATTTTTTCTTTTCATTTTACAAATTATATATTTTGCTAAGTTAGAGCAAATTGTCTTTGAAAGAAGAATGGCTCCCAAAGTTATTAGTCTGTGGCATGTGAACCAAAGATGGGAGGCAACACGAGGTCAGACAGGGCTTGTGTCCAGGCTTTACAGTTTATTATTCGTGAGACCTTAACCTTCTTAGGCTTTCATCTGTAAAATGGTGGCGGTGATAGGTTAGTGTGAGGATACAAAAGAGATAATCCAGTTAAACATAAAATATGTTAATTGGCACATTGTGTATGTTGCCTCAGGAACCCTTCTCCCCTCTCATCCAAATCTCTTTTCTTACCTCAGGTACTTTTCCTTTTATTTATTTATTTATTTTTAAAAAGATTTTATTTATTTATTTGAGAAGGAGGGAGAGAGAGAGAGAGAGAGAGAGTGAGAGCAGGAGAGAGCACCAGCTGGCGGGAGAGGGAGAAGCAGGTTCCTTGCGAGCAGGAAGCTTGACCTGCAGCTTGATCCCAGGACCCTGAGATCATAACCCCAGCCAAAGGCAGTCTTAAAGAACTGTGTCTCTCCCCCGCGCCCAGCCTGGTGCCCCAGTACTTTCCCTTTTAGTAGAAAAAGCTGAGATTTAGGTTCAGAATCTGTAGAGGTAGTAGATTGGCCTATTGCTTTCTTGCCTTCGTGTTCTACTGGGACACGGAAGAATTATTTATTTGAGGTAATCCTGTTGGCCATACCCTCCTCTCCTCTGTAAGCATTGCTCCGCAGTCATTTATGAATTGACTTTGGGGCCCCCAAAGTCTTTCTGGTTCCTCTTTTCCCTCTTCTCCCACACACTCTCTTTGCGGAAGGGGAATCAGTGCAGGCCCACCAGACTTCTGAAAGGTTGGCCATTTTTGTTCTTCAGTTGTGATTGCACTTAGATTCACAATGGGAGGGCATAGTCCACAAAGTTTGCTTCCTTCCTTTACAGAAGGGAAAACTTTACTGGCAGAACTGTAGTACCCGTCCTGAAATGCGAATATAAGTTAGAACAGGGACTGTGTCCAAAGTGTGGTTTCCTCGTGCACTGGGATGGGTTGCAGATCTGCCAGCGGGGTCCCCTTGGCTAATAGGCTGTGTTTACTTTACTCTACCTGCACTGTTAACTGCATACCAATTACTCCCCATGCTTTAGGAAGTTACAGTTTATGCAGCTGCAGAATAGCGTAGCCCAGTGCTTAGGGCATGATTTTAGCATTGTCAGTTTTTACAAGTTTATATGACTGAGAAAAGTAAACATTGTGGAGTTTTTAAATGACGGCGTAAGTTACTATTATATCCATATGTCTAAACATTTTTTTCCTTAGAATATTTGGGTAGAATATTTTTTTGGGGGGGAGAAAAACTGTATTAAAAAATAATATAGCCTGATTTCATATTCACAGAGCTTAAATTACATTTGTTTAAAGTAAACAGATACTTAATTAAAACTTAACATTTGGTGGTGAACAGAGGCCTCTCGCATTTTTCTAAATGTACTTAAATATCAGTGTTCTCATATTTCAGCTGTAGGACTAAGCCTGCCCTTACATTGATTGTTCCGTCAGGAGTGTTTTCCTTTTGGTGCATTATTCTTCAGAATACTTCTAAGAATAAAGTCCAGTTGACACATCAAAGTTTGCTCCTGCTGCACGTCTCTTCACACACTGGGTTGTTTACTTTGCAGATTGGATATTTAGGTAAACTATCGGTGTTGGTAACATTTATGTATTAGTCTTTAGCATAATTTTAATTATAGCAGTAAAAATCACGAGTGGGTTGTTCTCAAAAATGTTCATGACTTCAGTTAGGTAATTTTATCCAGAGAATTGTTCTAAGACATAAAATTGATGGTAGTCTTTAATTATTTACAGTATTTTAAAAGAATATTTTATTTATTTATTTGACAGACAGAGATCACAAGCAGGCAGAGAGGCAGGCAGAGAGAGAGTGGGGGAGGCAGGCTCCCTGCTAAGCAGAGAGCCTGATGTGGGCTCCAAGGACCCCGACACCACGACCTGAGCCGAAGGCAGAGGCTCAACCCACTGAGCCACCCAGGCGCCCCTACAGTAATTTTTTAATGTCCATTCTACTCCTGGAACTTTATAAACTAGAGGGTCTTATATTATTATTTAGTTTTTGTTGTTACTGATCACATGCAATTCTGTCTGGCTATTTAGAAATCAGCAAGATGGTAGTATAAGAAATGGCACCTAAGATTTAAGTACCTATGATTTAGCTTTTCCCTTACTCTGGGGAAAACAAGAAAGAAGGAAGCCCTTTGTTTTCTGAAGTACTTCAATAGTTACCAAAGATTAGAAAATTTCCTGTATAATTGTTTATTTAGACCTAGAATTAGAACCTGAACTGTGACTGAGAGGCTGTATTTAAGAGGAATAATTTAAGGGGATGAACAGTTTTTAGGACAACATTGGAGTCTAAAGAAGTCCCTATAATGGGCTTTCCTTACCTTGAGTCCATCTAACCGGCAAATTATAGTGGAGATAAATTCCTCTGTACCAGTTGCTATAAGTAAATTTATCCCTTAACATTATATAGTAGGATATTTGGTCTGAATTTTAATTTATTGGTGCATAAATGCATTTAAAGAGGAAGGGACCCTGGATTCCAATATTGCACTGTACCCTGTGTGGTGGTTACTGCTTGGTTATCACACAGGAGACACCCATCTGACTCTGTTCCATCTGGTCTTTGGAAAGCTTCATTTATTCACAGCTTGGATATCTTTTGCCCACATTTTAAAGTCAATAACTTCATGGCTCTAGTGAATCAATCACATTATTCTTTATTTTCTGATTTGGTAGCTGGAAGGAAATGTATATCCCCAAGCTGAGAGCAGAGTGATAACTTTTAGAGAGTGGAGAAAAAGTTATAATTTGCTCTATGTTCTTTACCATTGTATACTTCTTGAGTGATTTTACATCTATGGGCATAGATAAGATGGGAGAGTATATGCAGCATTGACTTCATAAAGGGCTAACGAAGAATATATCTTCTGAGAGTATAAGGCAGTGGTTTGGTTCTTAAAATCTGCAAATAATATATATGTATTTAAAAGACCTTTGGTTTATCTGAGTGGTTCTTAAACTTTAGCTGCATCAGACTCACTTAGAGGGCTTGTTAAAATAGATTGCAGGCCTTACCCCAAGAGCTTCTGATACACTAGATCAGGGATGAGGCCTAGAAATTTCCATTTCTAGCAAGTTCCAGGAATTTGTGTTTCTAAAAAAACCTGAAGTTGCTAAGCTTGTGAGGCCACATTTTGAGAACCCCTATCATGGATAAATGGATGAAAATTACAATTAACCTTCAGTTTCATTTGATATAACCAAAAATATTTTAATATGTTTTATTGCGCCTGTATGCTAGGTACTTTACAGTAGCTGCTAATAGTACTTGAGAGGTAACCATGTGCTAGTATCTGTCACTGTCATGTCTTAGTTTATTTTTTAAAATTTATTTTTAATTAAAAAAAATTTTTTTTAATTTTTATTTCTTCGTTTGAGAGGGAGATAGAGCCAGTGAATGCACAAGAAGAGGGCATGGTTGGAGGGAGCAGAAGAAGTAGACTCCCTGCTGAGCAGGGAGCCTGCTGTGGGGCTTGATCCCAGGACCCCAGGATCGTGACCTCAGCTGAAGGCAGATGTCTAACTGACTGAGCCATCCAGGTGCCCCCACTTGTCTTAGTTTATTTAATTCTCATAACTGTCCTTATGGACTGGTCCTATTTTATCCCAGTGTTATAGGTGATAAAATTGATAGAGAGGTTCCGTAATTTCTCAACCCCATACACCTAATAATTTTTAGGACTGTGTGAAAATAAGGCTAAGAGAGATTATGTAATTTCCCATAGATTGGCAAAGGAGTCTAAGGAGGAAGTGAAAAATGCATCCCAGTCTGCCTCAGTACAGATTTTTTGCTGTTTCAACTACACTGAAATCTTAAGGATGAATTTAGAGTCCAGTGATTTTTATTTATTTATTTATTTATTTATTTATTTATTTATTTAAATAGATTTTATTTATTTATTCGACAGAGAGAGATCACAAGTAGGCAGAGAGGCAGGCAGAGAGAGAAAGGAGGAAGCAGGCTCCCTGCTGAGCAGAGAGCCCGATGCGGGACTCGATCCCAGGACCCCGAGATCATGACCTGAGCCGAAGGCAGCGGCTTAACCCACTGAGCCACCCAGGTGCCCCGAGTCCAGTGATTTTTTTTAAAAAACGATTTTATTTATTTGACAAAGATCACAAGTAAGCAGAGAGGCAGGCAGAGAGAGAGAGAGGAGGAGGAAGCAGGCTCCCCGTCGAGCAGAGAGTCTGATGCGGGGCTCGATCCTAGGACCTGGGATCATGACTTGAGCTGAAGGCAGAGGCTTTAACCCGCTGAGCCACCCAGGTGCTCTGGAGCCCAGTGATTAAAGCTGAAGGAGAGGGGCACCTGGGTGGCTCAGTAGGTTAAAGCCTCTGCCTTTGGCTCAGGTTATGATCCCAGGGTCCTGGGATCGAGCCCCGCATCAGACTCTCTGCTCAGCGGGGAGCCTGCTCCCCCCTCTCTCTCTGCCTGCCTCTCTGCCTACTTGTGATCTCTGACTGTCAAATAAATATAGAAATTAAAAAAAAAAATAAAGCTGAAGGAGAAGCTGAGCTTGACCTTTAGACATTAGTCTGATTTCTCTACAAATATGACTTGACATTTAAGTTATTCTGTTGTGATATGAGATAACAGTGTATGTAGTAGAGGAAGGGTTGAAAGCATTCTGGGGAAATGTCTGGTTTAAAGACCCTTTATGTAGAATTTAAAAGCAAATCAGGGTTTAAAAATGTGAAGAAATGGATGATTTCAAGAGAGTAAGATATATGTGAGTATGAAATGGCTCCATGTAGATGAATAGTAACTTGGGACTGAGAAATTCTGAACTTTTTCTCATCATGAATAGTAATGATACCTTTGTGATAAATTCCTCATCAAGGAAAAAAGTCCACAGTAACACTATTTACTTTCAACAGTGCCTTATTGAACTTTAGTATAATCAAAACTTTATTTGAAATACAATTTAGGAACTACTCTGTTTTCATGCAGCTATTTTAAAAAAAATTTTTTTTAGATTTTATTTATTTATTTGACACAGAGAGAGAGAGAGAGAGATCAAAAGTAGGCAGAAAGGCAGTCAGAGAGAGAGGGGGAAGCAGGCTCCCTGCTGAGCAGAGAGCCCAATGTGGGGCTTGATCCCAGGACCCTGAGATCATGACCTGAGCTGAAGGCAGAGGCTTAACCCACTGAGCCACCCGGGTGCCCCATTGTTTAAAATTTTTAAAGTGAACTCTATACCCAATGTGAGGCTTGAACTCAGCACCCTGAAATCAAGAGTCACATGCCCTACCAACAGAGCCAGCCATGCATCCCCATGCAGCCATTTTGTTGGAGATACTAAATACATATATGTAAAACCATGAAACATTTAAGCCATTAACATTAGGCAGGACAGCCTAGGATAAAGTGCCAAGTGTGACAACAAACAAGGGTTTTAAGAGATGGGATTTGGGAGGCTTGGGGGCTTCTGAGTAGTTAGGGACTGTGCCAGGGTGAGGAAATTAGCTTAGGCCCTGTCTGGAGAAGGAGGGGCTGGTGCTGTGGGGAGGGGCACCATGAGTCTGGTGGACTGGATTGCTAGCCTTTGCTGGAAGATGAGGTTGGGTAGACAATGGATAGAAGGTGAAGCCAGGTGTAAGAAACAGATGCGACTGGTTAGTCAACGAGGTTTTAAAAGTTTTTGAGGACGAGAGTGACATTATGTAACTGGATTTTAGGAAGAGTCTTGCATTTTATGCACAGGCATGAAGGAACGTTATGTGAGTGTATTGTGAAATCCCAAGGCAGGATCCAGTGTGCGTTTAGGTATTGCGTTTAGTTGTCCTGTCTCTTTAATCTGCCCTGGGAACAGTTTATAGCCATTGCACAGACTTTGATGACATTAAATTTTGAAGGATACACATCAGGGGTTTATTTGTATAGAATGGAAGATGAATTAATAGCAAAATACCTTTGAACTTGAAGTTATTTTACGACAAGAAGACAAACATTTTTTCCTCCCATGAGAGTCATTTAAGCAATCACATGTGATTTTAGTGTTTGTCAAGAATATGCTGAACTACTGGGGTGCCTGGGTGGCTCAGTCATTGGGCGTCTGCCTTTGGTTCAGGTCATGATCCCAGGGTCCTGGATCGGGCCCTGCATCGGGCTCCCTGCTTGGTGGGAAGCCTGCTTCTCCCTCTCCCTCTGCTTGTGTTCCCTCTCTTGCTGTGTCTCTTTCTGTCAAATAAATAAACAAAATCTTAAAAAATATAAAAGAATATACTGAACTACCTTATCAAATGAAGAACACCAAAATTTTACTCAGTGATTTCAGTAGGTAATTTTAATTTTAATTCCCTCTTGTGATCAATTGTAATTTTAATTCTTTTTGATTTCTTCATTTATTATTACCATTATTCCATCACTGTCACTACCTTTTATTGAATACTTAACATGTGTCATATCCTGGACTGGATACGGAACATAAACGGTCTGATTTAACTCTTGTTTTTACCAGTGAGGAAACAGAGGCTGAGGGAGGCTAAGTTATCTGCTGAGCCTGGAATAGCTAGAATGTGTCAGGACTGAGCTTTTTAGTCCTGCCTCCTTCTGGCTCTACAGAAAAATGATGTCATACTACTACATCATGCCACAAGAGAAAGACACAGAATTAAGGAATGATCAAGAAAAAATGAAGACAGAGACGTAGGACAAAAAAGCAATATGTTGAGTTACACTGCCACTTTACTCGGCTCTGATTTCTCTTAGCCATTTCCCTACATACTCTTAAGTCTTTGCTGTTCTGGCGGGACCTCTTTATATCACCGTGAATTTCTGTTTGCATTCTTCTCTAATCAATAAACTTTGTAAGAATTTAGAGATATAGATAAAAGTATACAAAGAAGCCTAGCAACATTCCTGAAGGTGCTTGTTTTAGCTAGAGGAAGAGCATTGACAAAGGCATTTTTAAAAAATTTTATTTTTAAAATACTTAATGTTTACCCAAAGTATGGGCTGTCGAGTTTAGGCAACTAGCTAAATATTTAAGAAAAAATGAAGTTAGCTAAATACTTTATAATATACACTAAATGAATTCTATCTGGATTAAATTTTTTTCCTTTTTTAAATAATTTTTTAATTTTTTTATAAACATATAATGTATTATTAGCCCCAGGGGTCCAGGTCTGTGAATCGCCAAGTTTACATACTTCACAGCACTCGCCATAACATACCCTCCCCAATGTCCATAACCCAACCACCCTCTCCCTACCTCCCTCTCCCCAGCCACCCTCAACTTGTTTTGTGACATTAAGAGTCTCTTATGGTTTGTCTCCCTCCCGATCCCATCTTGTTTCATTTATTCTTTTCCTACCTCCCAAACCCCCCATGTTGCATCTCTGCTTCCTTATATCAGGGAGATCATATGATAATTGTCTTTCTCCGATTGACTTATTTGACGAAGGCATTTTTGAAGAAGAAAAAAATTACACTTGAATCAGTGGTGCTGACATTTCAAACCAAATTGTATAGGCCTTGACATCTGAAAAAGTATATGCATTCTGTAGTAGGTAAATGAAAGCAAAAGACTTGGTTTGTTGTTTGATACTAGACTCTAAGCAATGTGAGGACAGAGCTGTGTCTGTCTGATTAAATAGTGCATCTCTGGAACCAAGCATGGTGTCTGTCGCAGGACTGTTTCTTCAGACCTTCCTGAGGAATTTGTTGCTTAATGAATGAATGTAAAACTAAATGAACACCCCCATCCCCCTCACCCCCCCTGCAGTTTGCCCAGTTTGTAATATAGATTTGTAACTACTATGGTAGAGGAAGTGAAAGGATTACTTTGAGATAAAAGTTACCTAGAGGAAAAAGAAATTTATAATCACTTCCTTCCTTTTAGCTTCCTTTGAAGCTGGAAAGATCTATTTTCATTATAGGTAGAATAACCAGGTCGCAAATAGGTCATGATTAACAGAGCCAGACTTTCCATGTTCTGATCCCTTTTCATGTTATTTTGCCTGTGTAATTCATTTTTTCCACTTATGACTGGGTAGGAAGTTTACCCATTTTCATAGATGAGGTTAATTTATTTATCTAAAATACTAATTAGCTTTGCTCTACTTATCCACTGTTTTCATTAGTTAAGAATATTGGATGGAGCTAGATACCTTGGGAATTCTCTAATATGTTAATAAAATTGGTAGATTCTCTGGTCTTATTGCATGTGGGAGGACAAAAAAACCCTTTTCCTTCTATCCTTCTAGGTTCTTAGTTGGTCTGTATAACAGAAAACAGATTAATAAGACTAAAGCAGGGGCGCCTGGGTGGCTCAGTGGGTTAAGCCACTGCCTTTGGCTCAGGTCATGATCTCAGGGTCCTGGGATCGAGTCCCGCATTGGGCTCTCTGCTCAGCAGGGAGCCTGCTTCCCTCTCTCTCTGTCTGCCTGCCTCTCCATCTACTTGTGATTTCTCTCTGTCAAATAAATAAATAAAATCTTTAAAAAAAAAATAAGACTAAAGCATACAAATATATTTAATAAAAGTTTTGGGAAACAAGGCTTCATAAGGAAATGAAGACCAGAAGAAATGGTTAAACCTGAGTGTGTTTTTTTCTTTTTTAAGATTTTACTCATTTATTTGACAGAGACAGAGAGAGAAAGATCACAAGTAGACCAAGAGGCAGGTGGAGATGGGGGGGGGAGGCTCCCCGCTGAGCAGAGAGCCCGATGCAGGGCTCAGTCCCATGAGCCGAAGGCAGAGGCTTAACCCACTGAGCCACCCAGGCGCCCCTGAAACCTGAGTATTTTTATATGAGATTTGATGAAGAGTAGAAAGTTATAGGAAAATATGATAGGATAAAAGGGTATGATCTAAGGGTAATAAAGTGAAAGGAGACTTAGAAAGGCTTACTTTTTCAGTTTTTTTCAGCATCCCTTTGTCTTTAGAGATAAAGATGCTCTTTTCCTCCAGGTAGAGGGAGGGCATCTCTCACATGAAGGTCTTATCACCTGCATCAGGGGGGAGGAGGAATGGAGTCCGAGAATCCTTCCAGCACTTGCTGTTTTTCGGATCCCTTCAGGTTAACATACTCAGTATACCAAGGTGCTGTATTTTGGGGTTGTGTGTCCTGAACCCACCATGCAGATGTAGTTAGGTTTCTCTGTAGGTCTGAGATACTCCTTTCCATAGAATCACAGAGAAAACCCTGTTTCCAGGACCTAGTCTGTTTGCTGTAACTGTGAATCTGAGGGAGAATTCCGAAACTAAAAGGGGCTGACAGGACAAGACAAGTAGTAAAGGAGGTAGAAGCCAGTAATCAGAGAGGGATAAGAACTAGAGAGAATTTGATAATGGAAGTGGTCAGGGTGTCAGAGGTAACAGTGGGTCAAGTTGGGCTTGCCTTGGGGTTTGGAAACTGTTCCATACATTAGAGTCATTTGATCTTAATCTAATATAGATGAAATGTCTGTTTTGTGAAAAAGGATAAGAAGGATGACTTCAGAGGGAAATCGTTAGAGCTGGGAAGACTGTTGCATACTTCTACAGATGCTGCAGTAAGTGTCTGCTGGTACCAGACTATTGATTTATGGTGCTGATATATTCTGACATCCATCCTTGCTTCAAGAATTCTTACCAAAATTGTTCAGATGCTCTTCTTTGTCATTTAATAAAACTCTTATGGAAATACATTGCTGGTTTTTAAATAAAGTTTAGGAAGACCATGGCATTTATTAGAAGATCAGTTTTTGATGCTTTATCTGTACAGAGTCCTTAACATCTGAAGGGGGACTCTTAGAAGTCATTTTTGGAGGCCTGAGTTTCACTCTGTGGTTGAAATAGGTGGTTATGCCGGTCTTGGTCTCAGGCTAGCCCCTAGACCTTATCTGATGCATATCCTATTTTACAGATGTTTAAGAGCTCAAGTCCCAATATCAAGGAGATGGAATACACTAGAGGACAAAGTTTAATAGGTTCAAGATTAAACCTCACTCTGGATCTTTGTTCATTCCTTAGAATTACCCTCTTTTTTACCCAAGGGCCCAGTGCATGTCCATATCCTCCTAAGGCCCTATGTTCCAGAGTGTTCATGTTCCATCTTGGACTTCAGGTCAGTTGGTCTCAGTGAGGGTTAGGAGGAAGGACTGATGGAAACCTGATTCACTGCAGCCCGTGAATGATAGAGCATTCTGGCCTTCCTGCTGGAAGAAGGGTAATCTCTGGTGGAATTTCAGACAATTCAAGAAAAAAAGTTGTGAGTAGGAAGGCAAGCATGGAAGTAAGTTGGTCATGCCTGGAGTCTGCCTTGGTTACTTTTTCTAACCGATACCTACTTTTGACAGCATCCTTCATTACTTTGTCTCTTTAGAACCCAGGGAAGGTATAGTGTGGGGGCTGAGAGCACAGGCTTTGTTTGGGCTGAGCCACTTGGATTCATATCTTCCCTTGACTACTAGAGATGTGACCTTGACTTTTTCTAAGCCTTTCTTGGCCTCCCCTGTAAAACAGATAGTGCTCTCTTCCTGTCTGTGGAGGTTGAAGATCATCACAAAGCTTATGGTTTGCCCTATCTTCCACAGCAATGATAGATGTGGTCCTGATGTTTGCATTTTTATGGGATTGAGTCCTGCTGTTGCCTGCATATTGCAAAGAGGACACTGCCCAAAATGTACAGCGATAGTGGTTTTATAGTAATATGCTAGTAATGGATGCCAGTTAAATGGTGAATTCTAAATAAAGGAATGTGTTTTTCATGGTCTGGCCAGGGCCCACACTGACACCTTTTTTTTCCTCCATGGGCCTGACAGTTTGAGGTGAGATGCTGCGAGCGTTTGGCAGTTAACCGTATGATTTGTGAGCCGTAACATCACTGTTTGCGTTTGCCTAGATAAAGTACTTCACAGAGCAACAGCCCCATCGTGCCACAAACACAGCTCAGCTTGTGCTGAGTGGAGAATTTGGCACTTAAGTCTTCCGGGAGACCACGAGCAGCTTTCTAGTAGTTCTTTTTTTTAAGATTTTATTTATTTATTTGACAGAGAAATCACAAGTACACTGAGAGGCAGGCAGAGAGAGAGAGAGAAGGAAGCAGGCTCCCTGCTGAGCAGAGAGCCCCATGCGGGACTCGATCCCAGGACCCTGAGATCATGACCTGAGCCGAAGGCAGCGGCTTAACCCACTGAGCCACCCAGGCGCCCCGCTTTCTAGTAGTTCTTAAACAACCGAAAGCCCCCCAGGATGTCAAAACCCCCAGAAAGCCATGCTCCTTACTGAATTCTTGCAGAACAGTATGTAAATCTCATTTCTTAGATGTAGTTACAGTTATACCAGACAGAGAGGATATCCTTGTCCTGACAAATTCTAAAAGTAGACCAGTTTCTTATAGATCTGGTGTCCTGAGTGCATGAGTTTTGGTCTGATCCTTTTATTTATTTATTTATTTATTTATTTTTTTAAAAGATTTTATTTATTTGACAGAGATTACAAGTAGGCAGAGAGGCAGGCAGAGAAAGAGGGGGAAGCAGGCTCCCTGCTGAGCAGAGAGCCCGATGCGAGGCTCGATCCCAGGACCCTGAGATCATGACCTGAGCCAAAGGCAGTGGCTTAACCCACTGAGCCACCCAGGCGCCCCAGTTTGATCCTTTTATTTCACAATTTGCTATTGTTCCTCTTAATCTTAAAAAGTAAAACTGCCAGCTATTTTACCAGCAAAAATGGCTTTACTGAGGAAGACCAGAGACTCAAAGTATGGTATAATAAGCCACTTGAAAAACCGAAGGGAAAACCTTGGGCAAGTCCAGAGAGCAAAGGAGAGGAACACTGTTTTATAGTGGAAAGGAGGGAGTTGGTGGGGCTGATACAAACCAAGTCCCCTGGAGTAACCTGGGAGGTCCAAGTCCAATGGCTGTTCATTGGCTGAGTTATGACAGTTTCCCATTGGCTGGGCTGTTGCTTGTGGCTGTGGGAAGAAGAGACCCTTTTCTTCCCCGAGCTGGGGGGCTGGGGGGCTGGGGGGCTGGGGTGGTGAGGCAGCAGCTAAAGTAGTGTTGACTTGTGAGGTGTGCCTCTTCTGTTGCGTCTGCAGTTGATTCTGAGTATTAGGATGTGGTCTTTCAACTCCATTTTCGTGAGGTTTCCTTACATTAATTTTTGCAGTCCTAAATGTTTTAAATGTTTAATGTTTATTTTATATAAACTTAAGAAGCCATGTTTGCAGACACTTTGATTTTACTGATGTTAAGGAAGAAAAATTCAGTTGATTAAATTTGAAGATCTAATTGCCTTTATTAAGCAGTTCATGAATTGGCAGCATGCCATGTGGCAAGTAGAGGGGAGTTCTGAGGACTTGTAAAAAATGCAGGTTTTTTTTTTAAGATTTTATTTATGTATTTGACAGAGATCACAAGGAGACAGAGAGGCAGGCAGAGAGAGAGAGAGAGAGAGAGAGAGAGAGAGATTGGAGGAAGCAGCCTCCCCACTGAGCAGAGAGCTGGATGCGGAGCTGGATCCCAGGACCCTGGGATCATGAGCGGAACCAAATGCAGAGGCTTTAACCCCTGAGCCACCCAGGTACCCCCCAAAATGCAGTTTTTATAGGAAGGAGAGTGCAAGGAAATTATCAGCAAAAGACAAGTAAAGAGTGTTCCAGGCAAGGTCACTTTGCTTTAGGGACAAAAGTGTGTCTGGGAGGGTCTTATCAGGTAGGTTACCTCATCCTCCTTCGAGGGATGGGGAGGAGCTAGAGAGGGCTACTGTGATAGCTTACTTTGTTGGTGCTGACCAGAAAACGCCAGCTAATTTAAAATTTCATTTGTGGGGGAGGTTGAAACTGCATTTAGGTTAGGTATTAAAGCCCCAGTTTTGTGACTTGGCCAGGCATAAGGGACTCCATGGGTTTTCTTTTTAACACTGAGCATTGTATTTAGTAGTGAAGTTTTAATGTTTAATCCGGGTTATTAAATTCCAGACTTTTGTCTTCTCAACTTAATTTCTGATTAATACTTTACTTGTTGGGGTGCCTGGGTGGCTCAGTGGGTTAAGCCGCTGCCTTTGGCTCAGGTCAGGATCTCAGGGTCCTGGGATCGAGTCCCGCATTGGGCTCTCTGCTCAGCAGGGAGCCTGCCTCCTCCTCTATCTCTCTCTGTTTGCCTCTCTGCCCACTTGTGATTTCTCTCTGTCAAAAAAAAAAAAAAAAAATACTTGTTGGATTTTAAAAAAAACTAACTTTCCAGAGTTGACAAGATCAACTAAAAACAGTTTTTTTTTTTGCAGAGAAGCAGCATTTTTCAAATCAGGTCCTCAGGAACACCCGTGTGGTGGTGTTGTGAGATGTCCTGGAAAGAGAAAAGTTTCCGTTGCCGGATAGTTTGGAAAGCAGTGTTCCCTAGTTGAAGAGATTTACGGTATATATTAGCATATTAAAGACCGAGAACGTCTGTGATAAAGAACCCGTTTAATTCAGTGTTTCACAAATTCACTTGGTGATGGATTCTTTTTATCAAAGAGTATCTGTTAACATCCCTTTGGGAATTCCTGCCGGAGAGTTTTAAAGTGACTGCTTTTAAGCAAATATAATTAATTTTGTATTAATTAGAATCCCAGATTTGGACAGGATCTAGTTAATTCGGTTGTCATTGCAGGAATATTTTCTCACAGCCTTTCTTATGGGTCACTGATTTTCGAATTTATGGACAACTTACACTTTGGGTCCATTTGAATTGTAACTGAGCTGTTTCTTTCATTGCCTGAAATTTGCTCACTGTAATTCCCACCCACTTGTCTTGGTCCAGCCCTCCCTCCCCCCACCCCCATAGAACCCATATAGAGCAGTGCTTAACTATCTGAAGGAACTGTTGCATCCTTTTCTTGTCAAATACTCCCTTTTCCTTTATTTCGTTTTTATGTGATGCAGTGTTTATGGCCTACGTTTCTTTTTTTAGACTATTCTCTTTCAGTTTTCCCATTTGAAAGTTTTGAGACTCTTGAGTTGAAAGCAGAACATGAGTTGAAGGAATTCTACCAGGTCATCCGTTATATAGTAAGAGCACAAGCTGCTGTTATCCACAGAAGTCAACTCTGTTTTTATTGTCTACTTCCTTTTCACCTCCCCACCTTAGTACACATTGAGCTGTTTGCCTGTTTATTTACCTTTCCTTTTTTTCTTTCTCTACTGTAAGATTGCTCCTTTAGTCTTAACTGTTTTCCCAGTTTTCCTACAAAGACACATTATTGCTTTTATTAGAAAGGACCAAGATAATGTTATTTTGTAAAAACTGCCTTTTCCGCTCTTAATTCTCTATAAAAAGAGAAAGTGTTGTATAATTCATCTCCTTTCCAAGAGTGAAGGACCCATAATGATTAATGGGCCGCGCTAAGGGCATTTGCATCTCAACAGGAACTCCTGGTGGGGGAAGACATAGAGGTCTGCAAACCATCTATTGCCTCAGGGCCAAATTTGGCCATAGCCTATTTTTTGGTACAACTAGTGAGGTAAAAATTATTTTTTAGGGGCGCCTGGGTGGCTCAGTGGGTTAAGGCCTCCGCCTTCTGCTCAGGTCAGGATCCCAGGCTCCTGGCATGGAGCCCCGCATAGGGCTCTCCGCTCAGTGGAGAGCCTGCTTCCCCCTCTCTTTGTCTCTGCCTGCCTCTCTGCCTACTTGTGATCTCTGTCTGTCAAATAAATAAATAAAATCTTAAAAAAAAAAATTCTTTTTTACATTTTTAAAGAACTGAAAGCAAATCAAAAGAATAGTATTTTGGGACACATGAAAATTATATGAAATACAAAATTTGGTGTTTATAAATAAAATTGTATTGAATCCAGCTGTTCTGATTCACCTATGTGTTGTCACATCATATGACCCTTAAAACCAAAAATATTTACTATCTAGCTTTTGTAGAAAAAGTTTCTTGATTCTGTCTGAGACTAAAATTTTATATGTATTTTGGGTCGAGTTTTGTGTATATACATTTAGTGGTGAGATGTGTGTAGTGTCTAAATGGGATGTCTCTTGATTGGATGGGGACTCCCAGATGTGGAGTCATAAGCCAGTAGAAGCTGGTGGAGAGGGAGGTGAAGGAATTCACTTGAGGCAGAACAAAGGAGATAGAGGTTTATTGAATATACTGCAAGTGTATCGAATACACTGTGGTGGGCAGGACAGCAGAGGACAGGGTGTTTACAGGAGGCAGTGGGTAAAAGGCTGTTTTTAAAGGGGAAGATGAGGAAGTATGACCACCTTACTGAATTCTTCCTTTTTTGGAAGAATTGTTGTGAGTAACCCATTGGTCATTGGGGGCCTATGGATATTGTTGTGAGTAACCCATTGGTCATTGGGGGCCTATGGATATTTTGAGGTCCCCTCATGGTCCTGTCTGTATTCAGCCAGGGGGGTTGCTATGGGCCCTTTGTACATTCTGTCACTTAAGCCTGTTTGCCTAAAAGTGGCCTCTACAGTATGGCCACTTGTGCTTCCTGTGAATCCATGTATTAAAGTGGCTTTCCTTTCCTATATTTTTAGGCCAACTTTGGTTCTATGAATGTAATTTTTTTAAATAAATTTTTTTTTGTAAACATATGATGTATTATTAGCCACAGGGGTACAGGTCTGTGAATCGCCAGGTTTACACACTTCATACACAGCTACTTTTCTAAATGAGCGTCTCTCTTTGATTTATTTACAAAATGGTATTGAAAAGGCCAGATCAGTATATTGCTTTACTAAGGCAAAATTTTATTTCTGTGATAATCCTCTTTAAGTTAAGATTGTCATGAAAGATGTACCCATTGCAAATGCCACTTCAATTAAAAGTTCAGCGAGTAATGCTGATATAAAGTAGATGATGGGGTGCCTGGCTGGCTCAGTGGGTGGAGCAGACTACTCTAAATCTCAAGGTTGTGAGTTCAAGCCCCTTGCTGGGCATGGAGTCTACTTAAAAAAAAATAAATAAAATGACGTGGATGAAATGTTACTTCCGTCACTCAAATTAGAGGTTTCCTAACTAGATCAATAGGTAGTCCTTTATGGCTATTGTGTTACGGAACCTGGACTGGATCCTGGGGCAAGAACCAAGCAGCACTCGGAGACTTTGGAGGATCGGAGGTTTATGTAACACTGGTGGGATCAGAGGATACTGATCCCCAAGCACAAGCAGGGAGGGTAATTTATAGCCTTTTACTTTTGCATAGTTAGTACTTTTGGCAGTTGCGGGAATCAGGGTAAGGAAAGAAGAACCCGGAAGCGCTTTGAGACAGGGACTGGAATTCCCTTGATTTGGCCGGCCATCTTAGAGCACAGTTTTTCCCTTATCAGTTGCATTTGCTTTTTGCTCTCTTAATATATACCTTGTTTTTGGTTTAGATTAAAGGTTTGTAGTCACGGATGTTACCAGCTTTTCCAGCTTTATTAGTATTACGATCAGGCTTTTTGTTTAATTAAGTGTTAATTGAATATATTTAGAACTGTTTTTTAAGTAAGTATAAATTATAGGTGTTTTAAAAATGTATTTCAGCTGATGTATTAGAACAATCTTAACATCCTGATGTTAAGTGATGAGTGTAAACATTTCTCACATGCAGACATTGCTCCCATTCAATAACTCAAAGGGAGTTTGATTAAAATGTACTTTTAAAGATTTTATTTATTTATTTGACACAGAGAGAGCACAAACGGGGAGCGGCAGGTAGAACGCGAGGGAAAAGCAGTCTCCCCACTGATACCAGGATGCTGGGATCATGACCTGAGCCATTCAGTGCCCCCAAATTAAAGTATTTTTAAGAACAGGTTTTCTTGAAATATACTTACATACAAAATTCATTGGTTTTAATTGTATAATTGATTTTTAGTAAATTTATGGAATTATGCAGTTATTACCACAATCAAAATTTTGGGAACATTTCCATCACTCCAAAAAGAACACTCCCCTCCCCCAGCCCTCCGCAGCCACTGATATAGCTTCTATTTCAACAAGATTCACATTTTCTGGATATTTCACAAAAACAGGAGTCAAATAGAATGTGTTCTTTAGTTTGGCTTCTTCCAGTTAGCATGCAGAGTTGGAGGTTCATCTGTGTTGTAGCACGCATCTTCACTTCTTTTTAGTGGCAAGTAGTGTTTCCATCCTGTGGCTCTATCACACTGTGTTTATGCATCTAACAGTTGCGTGGCATTTGGGTTGCTTCCATGTTTGGCTATTAGTGAGTAATGCTGCTGTAAACATGAGCATACAAGTTTTTGTATGGACATATATTTTCATTTCTCTTGGATATTTACTTAGGAATGGAATTGCTGGGTCATATGGTAAACACAGTGTGACATTTTAGGGAATGCCAAGCTATTTTCCAGAGAGGTTGCACCATTAAATATTTCCCCTAGCCTTGGAGAGGGTTCTGATTTCTCTAAATCTTTCCTAGTACTTATTCTCTTTCTTTTTTGTTTTAGCTATCGTAATGGCTGTGAAATGCTATGTCACAGAATAGTGATTTGTATTTCTCTAATGATGTTGAGCCTCTCATGTACTTATTGCCCATTTGTGTATCTTTTTTCGTAAAAATGTCTGTTTAGATTTTGCCTATTTTTAAATTGGGTTAATGTTCTTTTATTACTGGGTTTTCTTTTACCACTTATGCTCTTGGTGCTATAAGTAATTTTTGCCTAACCTGAGGTCACAAAGATTTACTCCTATGCTTTCATCTAACAATTGTATAGTTTTAGCTCTTCCATTATTTAGGTCTCTGATTAATTTTGAGGAAAAGGTTGCTTTTGCATATGGGTATTGAATTTCCCAGTATTGGTTTGAAAATATTCAGCACTGAATTGCTTTTGTCCTTTTGTCAAAAGCCATAAATATGTGGGTCTCTTTCAGGACACTCTATTATGTTTCAGTGACCTATATGTCTATTTTTATTAGAAACATTTTGTTATAAGATTAATTAAGTCTTGAAATTTGATTTATCTGAACACAACACTAATTTAGATGGGTATGGGGAAATACTTAGAAGGCTGCCATGCTGAAGGACGTTTTTCCTCGGTGTGTTAATCCTTCAGCTTTTACTTAGCTCCGGCTGTGTGATAAGACATGATGCCACGTTCGGACTCGAATAGATGCCATGGTAGGCCCCTGGGGCAGGGACAGATCCCTTGCTAGGAAGTGGCCTGATGGAGTTCTTGAATCTGTTTTCTGAATTTCTCTTTTCTTCCTGTAACTGGGCAGGCATTCAAGGCATGGCTATGTTCACAGGCAAGTGCAAATGACTAATCTTTTATTTACTGAACAAACCTTCTTTGATATTTACTATATGAAAAGTACTGTACAAAGCATGACACTTTTACAATGAGGACCTAAGACCAGGCCCTGTCCTTTTGAGAGGCTTATATTTAAGTATATTATGTGCATAAAACTATTCTATAAGGAAAACGATGATTGGCATTCTGGAATAAGCCAAGGACTATATGAGTGCAGAAGAAAGGCCTTCTCAGTCTGGGTGGAACTGGAGCTTGACTCTGGAGGAAGAGTGAGATTTGGAGAGCCAGAGGAGTGGGGACAGAGCAGCGTTTTTGGGGTAGAGGGAATACCATGAATATAAGCAGAGAGATATGACAGTGGCAGTTTTGAGAATGGGACCTCAAGTATTTAGCTTTCTTTTCAAATTCTCTTAGCCTTTGGGGTTAGAAGTGAAGCTCTACTCTTCAGGTACTGGGACCTGTATGACTTGCAGTACATGCACAGCTGTGTCCCGTGGTTCACCTTGAGAAATGTGGCCTCTCATTTGCTAGAGTGACTTGGTTTAAGCCTACTCTTGGTGAAACTTGTTAATTTAAAAGCAAGGGTGCTGGGGCTCCTGGGTAGCTCAGTTGTTAAGCATCTGACTCTTGATCTAGCACAGGTCATGATCTCAGGGCTATGAGTTCAAGCCCTGAGATAGGTTCCACGGGGAGAGTGAGTGTGCACTCAGAAAAAAGAGAGAGAGAGAACGCACGCACATGCTTGCTCAGAACTGAGGTGGGGGAGAAAATCACTAATACTTAGGTTTCAGACTTCAGTGTGAGACGGAAATGCAGCAATACAGCTTCTCCTCTGGTCATGAACAGCTGAGGGGACTAGCTGTTGAGTATTTGTGGTCCACAGCCTTAGGTAAATAAATGGAATCTGGAAATTTGGCAAAACGGTAATGTCATTTAGGAAGTGATCAATTTGAAGAAATTAAGAGTATCTTTGAAACCTTTAATCTTCCTGGAGAAGATATAATTCTGTTGCAGAGATTGAGTTTAACAACAGCTGATAAAATCTGTATCAATTTTTTTGTTAGGTAATTAATAGAATAAACCTGTGTTTATAACTATCCAAATTTACTAGTTTCCTAAATGTGTTTTATAGTGGCTTTATTTTGGAAAATGTATATCATTGTACCCGGGAGTTAGAGTTTCATCTGGATTTAAGGAAACTTTTTTTTTTTTTTTTTTTTAAACAGGGAAGAGGAGTTAAGCATTAGCATGGTTTGTAGCAAAGGTGGTACGATCTCATCAGCTGGGGGTGTCTTTAAAAATAGTTTCAGTGTTCCTCTCCCTGTGACAGTTGTCTTAATCATAATCCGGGGTTATTTCAGCGGTTTAATGAGGAGGATACAAGCAGTTGTTCTCAGTGGATTGTTTGTAAGGACTTGAGGAAATGGGCTTATGTTTAAAGAAGAGTGAGTTAGTTTACATACAGAGTGTAAGAGTATTGTAAAGACCTTAAAACTATAAAATATGCTACTGAGAGACCCCTTAGGTTTTTCCAGCCCTTGATACTTAAAAAAGAGATGAAGCAAGCACTTGTGTCATTCCTTCCCTTGGTATCTCTTGCCCAGGGCTCTGAAAGGGACACCAGGAAGTGCGCATGATGGTGTGACCAGGAGATACCTGCCCTTGCCAGCTCCAACTCCCTTGGATCCTTAGTCTCAGGTGGATTTTCTTACATGGCCAGCACTCACCCTTCTCTGTGAGGGCCTTGCTTCTTCCCAGCCTGGAGCCAGACTCATATTACAAGCATTCCAGCCAGTGGCTCCCTATTTGATTGAGGACTGTCAGAACCATGCTACCGAGACGTCATCTGTGAAGTAGAGAAAGTTGGATTTTGGAGGCTCAGGAGGTTCTCTGGTTTTTTGTGTGTGTGTATGCTGAGGTAGTACCAGATTTTTTTTCTGTAAATAGCTGAGTTGTAAAAAGTGCTTTTTAAATTTTTGATTTCTATTTTTTATTAGTTTCTTAATCCCAGGATAGTTAACATGCAGTGTTACGTTAGTTTCAGGAGTACCATATAGTGATTCAGCAGTTCTGTACATTACTCAGTGCTCATCATAGAAAGTGTACTCTTTACTCCCCATCACCTATTTCACCCATCCCTCCACCGAGCTCCCTCTGGTAACCATTTGTTCTCTGTAGTTAAGAGTCTGTTTTTTGGTTGTCTCTCTCTCTTTTTTTTCTTTGTTTCTTAAATTCCAAATATGAGTGAAATCATATGGTATTTTCCTTCTCTGACTGACTTATTTCACTTAGCATTAATGCTCTCTAGCTCCATCCATGTTGTTGCAAATGTCAAGATTCCATTCTTTTTGATGGCTTTGTTATGTTCCATCATGTGTGTTTTTCTTCCCTGTCATGTGTGTTTGTATGCACACGTGTGTGGGCGTATATGTACACTTACACCACATTTTCTTTATCCATTTGTCAATTGATGGATGGATATTTGGGCTGCTTCCATAATTTGGCTATTGTAAATAAAGCTGCAGTAAACAAAGAGGTGCATATATCCTTTTGAATTAGTGTTTTCGTATTCTTTGGGTAGATACCTAGTAGTGGAATTACTGGATCATATGGTATTTCTGCTTTTAATTTTTGAGGAATCTCCATATTGTTTTCCACAGTGGCTGCATCAGCTTGCATCTTTACTAATTGTGCACATGGCTTCCTTCTTCTCAACATCCTCGCCAATACTTGTTGTTTCTTGTGTTTTTGATTTTAGCCACTCTGACAGGTGTATAGTCATCTCTTATGGTTTTGACTTGCATTTCCCTGATGAGTGATATTGAATATCGTTTCATATGTCTCGTGGCCATCTGTATGTCTTCTTTAGGAAAATGTCTGTTCATGTCTTTTGCCCATTTTTATTGGATTATTTGTGGGGTTTTTTTGGCATTGAGTTGTATAATTTCTTGATGTATTTTTGGATACTAACTCTTTATCAGATATGCCATTTGCAGATGTCTTCTCCCATTCAGTAGGTTGCCTCTTAGCTTTGTTGATGTTTCCTTTGCTGTGCAGAAGCTTTTAATTTTGATTTAGTCCCAGTAGTTTATTTTTGCTTTTCTTTACCTTGCCCGAGGAGGCATACTAGAAAAATGTTGCTACAGCTGATGTCAGAGAGATCACTGTCTGTGCTCTCTTGTAGGATATTTATGGTTTCAAGCTCTCATATTTAAGTCCTTAATCCATTTTGAATTTATTTTTGTGTATGGTGTAAGAACAAGGACCAGTTGTAAAAGGTATTTTAAATGGTTCCAGAGGGAAAAGAGGACAATTCCTTTTTGGGGGAAGTATCTACTTAATTGTTGAAACACTTTCTAACAAGTCAGCCATTGACACCCTATAGGGCATATTTGACAAATGCTCCAAAAGAGATGATTCAACTCAGAAGTATTCAGGAAGCAGGTGCCACAGCCAGCACTTTAATCAGAATTGTGAAGCAGTTGACATTTTTATTTGTCACTTCCCTGTATCTTTCCTGGACTCTTCTCTCCCCACTCACCAGCTGCCCAGAGTTCTCCTGCTGCCTTCTCAGTGTTAAAAGCTCTTACTGTGGAATCCTGCAATGCCTCAAACTGCAGTGCTTCCTTCAGACTAAACGCCCCCCCCCCCCCCCCCCCCCCCCCCCCCCCCCGCCCCTCGCAACTTATTCCATCTAATCACCAACCATGATAAAGGTTTCTTTGAAATTGATATTAGGTGTTAAGATCAGTCAGATGAAGTGACTTGGTGTTAAGGGGCAAATGACTGATAGGTTTCTTTATCCCTGGAGCTGTCCTTATTTTCCCATGGGAACTGAATGTATTTACCTGAATGCATCACTAATTTCTGGTAATTAATCTGAACCTGACTTAAGACCTTTGTGTAACCTTACCAGAGTCATTTAGTGGGGCTTTACTGAGGAAATACTCATTTTTTTGAGTAAGTTGTAAATTTTGGTAATGACTGTAATTTAGATAAAACTAATTACAGATTTTTAAAAGTAATTTTACATGATTTTTACTGGAAAATATGCACAATTCTGCTTCAAGACTTTTTCAAGGGGTTGCCTGGATGGCTCACTTGGTTAAGTGTCTGCCTTCTGCTCAGGTTTTGATCCCAGGGTCCTGGGATGGAGCTCCACATCAGCCTTCCTGCTCAGTGGGGAGCCTGCTTCTCCCTCTGCCTGCCATCCTCCCTGCTCTTTCTGTCTCTCTATCTCTCAAATTAAGAAAATCTTATAAAAAGAGACTTTTTTAATAGATGCTAGAATTTGAAAATACAGTGGAGTCTGTTCAAAATGTTGGTGGTAAAGTATAGAACTTTGATGCTGTAGTTTCAGACTACCTAGGTTAAACAGGCTTATTTTATGTCTAATTATTTTTTTTTAGGACTTGGCTTATATGAACTCATGTAGTACACCTATTATACTACTGTACTACTATATACCTATTCTACTCAGTTGTCTTTATTTGTCTTACTAAATTATTATAGTTACATATTTACATTTATGCAAAATTTAGTTTCTAATGAAAAAATTTAGTCTCATTGACTAGCTTCTTAATTATTCATTAGAAGTGTTAAGTGATTATGAACACTAATCCCTAGTTTTCTCAGCTTTTTCTTTCTTTTGTCCAAATTGTGAGAAGGTGAATGGGAAGAGATAAGCATAAAAATGGCCAGTTATTAGGGGCACCTTGCTGACTTAGTACAGAGACCACACAACTCTTAATCTTGGGATTGTGAGTTAGAGCCCCATGTTGGGTGTAGAATTTAAAAGAAAAATGCCAGTGATTGGTTCTTCCTCTTCTCTGTTATTATTGAAAGCTGCTCTTAATCGCTCTTACCATGATTTTTTTTTTTTCAAGTCATATTGGTTTAAAGAACCCCCACCCCATTTAAAGAACTATATGGAATGGATAATGCTGATGTCTTTATAAGTCAGTGCTCATTTGTCTGACATTGCAATATGGAGGTTATTTAGACCACATCTTTTTTTTTTTTTTTTTTTTAAGATTTTATTTATTTATTTGACAGAGATCCCAAGTAGGCAGAGAGGCAGGCAGAGAGAGAGAGGGGAAAGCAGACTCCCTGCAGAGCAGAGAGCCTGATGCGGGGCTCCATCCCAGGACCCTGGGATCATGACCTGAGCCGAAGGCAGAGGCTTTAACCCACTGAGCCACCCAGCACCCCTAGACCACATCTTTAATAAAAATCCAAAAAACAGTGGACAGATGGAAAAAAGTATGCAGAATAATTGATTTTTGAAAAATTTTTTTCTCTTTCAAGTAATATTTATAATTGCTTAGCATAAGAATTAAATAGTTCTGCAAGGGATCAAAATCTGCCGGCTGATGGGGAAACACAAGCAAAAATAGATATTTTTCCTCCATCTTTCCTTAGAGGGAAGAACTGGAAGGAAATGTAGAGGACTCAAACCCAAACCAAAACAAACCAAACCAGAACCAACTGTCCTAAAGCTAAAACAGATTGTTACAGAAAATAGTTATGTGCTTTAAACATTTTTAAAATCAAAAGAGCTTTTTAAAAAGGTTCCTATGACAACAGTGAAACTGTGCAAAAGAGACTATAAAGAATACATAGGTGAGGGCTAAACTGTTCCCAGATCTTAAAGCATTTATTACTAAAATAATATGCTTTTGTTTTATTTTACCACCTGATATACTACCTTGTAGTGAAAGGATAGAGAAGACCTTTTTGCTTTTTTTTATTTTTTTTATTTTTTAAAGATTTTTATTTATTTATTTGATAGAGAGAGATCACAAGTAGGCAGAGAGGCAGGCAGAGAGAGAGGGGGAAGCAGGCTCCCCGCTGAGCAGAGAGCCCGATGTGGGGCTCGATCCCAGGACCCTGAGATCATGACCTGAGCTGAAGGCAGAGGCTTAAACCACTGAGCCACCCAGGCGCCCCTGCTTTTGTTTTTATAACTGATTGTTATATCAACCTGAAAGCTTAAAAGAAAAATCTTCTTTGTCAAAAAATTTTTTCAAAGAACAGATTATTTTTACTGCCCAGAATCAACAGTGATTTGTTTTAAACTCTTCCTTATTTTATTCATTAATACCTTAAGATGTATGACAGATATCTTTATTTTATAGTTTTATAAAACAGCGAAGGGGATGAATTATGTATGGCCTTGATGTTGACCTATCACTGACTACAAAAAAGCATGACCATCCCATTATACTTATTTGCACAAATTTAGAATTTATAGTAATTTTGATAGAATCCATGCTGTAGC
Source organism: Mustela erminea (assembly GCF_009829155.1). Classification (NCBI taxonomy): domain Eukaryota; kingdom Metazoa; phylum Chordata; class Mammalia; order Carnivora; family Mustelidae; genus Mustela; species Mustela erminea. Next base: position 102,622,023 of record NC_045617.1, on the reverse strand, counting down.
TGTAGCTTTATTCTTTCACAACTCTTGAAGAAATAGTACTGAAGTAAGCAAACCTATTCAGATAAAGCAACTAATTGATGCAGTCAGGTTGGTCTGAGGACCCAGAGGAGTCCCGTGGGACCAGTGAAGGGGGTCTTCAGCTTCTCACAGGATGGAAGTCAAACATGAGTTGAGAGGAAGTAAGAGCAGAGTTTGTTGAAGTCATAGAGCAGCTACAGACAAGAATGTTTGGGAGACTCTGAAAGGAAAATGAGTATGAATCTTGTCTTTGCTTGGGGGTCTGGAGTTTTTTGTTTTAAAAGATTTTATTTTTAAGTACTCTCTTTACCCAAGTTGGGGCTCAAAAATACAAATCTGAGATCAAGAGTGGCAGGCTGCACTGACTCATCCAGCCAGGCTCCCCGCTGTGGAGGGGTGGTCTGTAGTTCTTACTGAGGTGGGTCGACTGGTCTGGTGTATGTGTCCTCATAGGCACCCAGGAACTTGTCTGACAAGGATGAGTGCTCAGGTGTCCTATGTAAGTCACTTATGCCCTGTAGCTTTGGGTTTTGGTGTCAAGCTATTTGAAGTCATTGGTCCTAGAGAATGTTCATGATGACCTTAGATGTGATCTGTTGCGCTGAAGACTCGAAAGAAGCATTAACTCCTTGCCTTTCATAAGGAAGACTTTCATTAAAGCATGTGTAAGGCAGGCATGTAGGTCTTAGCAAGAATAGAAACAGGAAAAGAGGGCGCCTGGGTGGCTCAGTAGGTTAAGCTGCTGCCTTCGGCTCAGGTCATGATCTCAGGGTCCTGGGATCGAGTCCCGCATCGGGCTCTCTGCTCAGCAGGGAGCCTGCTTCCCCCTCTCTCTCTGCCTGCCTCTCCGACTACTTGTGATTTCTCTCTGTCAAATAAATAAATAAAATCTTTAAAAAAAAAAAAAAAAGAAACAGGAAAAGAAGCAAAAGAAAGAAACAGTTTTTTCTTTAATACGGTCCCTTTGGTTTCCCTGTCTCATAACTATCCAAGAGATTACATTGTTTTTAAGTATTTCTGTGTATTTAGAAAGCATCACTCATCAGTAATTGATAAGGTAATATTTTGATAGATTATTTTTATTTTTATTTTTTTGAACTAAGATTTCTAAGGCTCTCTCCCAGGAGAATGTGGTAGCTTATTTTTATGAAAGTGTATTTGCTTGAAGAAAAAATAAATGCATTGTAATACATTTTAATTCATAGTTTTCACTGAAGCTGACTGTCCCCTTCTCTCTTCACCCAATTAGTAGGCTGTGAGGCGATCCTATTTGGGACAAGCCTTCTTTTATTATTTATGTTCCTTTCTAAAGATAGCTAGTTGTTTTCCAGAATACTGTATCCTTTAGATGTAGGACTTCTTTAAGAGAGAACAGTGAATGCTTCTTGTGGCTGGTGTTTTGCCCCTTGCTGTGCTAGCATGTGTGCATTTTACCCAAGATTTTCTGATAGCATGCTGTCTCTGTTTTCTCTGAGAGACTTCTCCTCCACTATGGTGTATAGATTGGACCCTGAGCGCTTTATCTTTGATTTGGGTTTGCTCATGGTAACTATTTTATTTTTGTTTAAGATAATACGTTACAAAGAATCTTTTATATGGTCAGAAATACTGGGTCCTTGTTCTGCTTAAAAGCCTTCAGTGGTTCTCTCTGCTTAGGAAAGTTCCGAGCTTCCTCTAGTGGCATGTAAAGCCGCCATGTCTCCCAACCCACCTTTTCCTCCTCACCTTCTGCCTCACATTTCACTGATTTCAGGGCTGCTTTCCTTCCATGGATCTCATGCACCATTGCGTGCAGTTGCCTGTTTCTCTTTGTCTCTGTTCTTTCCTCCTCTTGGAACATTCAGCTCTTTTCTACATTGCTGTCAACTCAGTCTGCAGGCTTTAAGAGGTGGTGCTCTCTTATTATTCCTTTTTGTACGCTTAGAGGTTAAATGATACTGTGGCATACAGTGGATGCTCAGTAAACCTTTAGTGACCTGGACTAAACTGTAGCTACGTGGTAACTATAAGTTTAAATATGGGGAGTGCCAGTTTTGTGGAATTTGTCTAGATTCACATCAGTCAGTACAAAATCAGGCTTTTGAAAAAGGCAGTCTTAGACGTATTTATTTAAATAAGCAGCTATGTGATCATCTTATCTTCAGAGTTGAATTTGATTTAGTCAATGAAAAACCAAACGCTTATAAGTTAACAAAATAAAATTTTTAACAGTAGTGTTTTTGACCAGTTAAACCATTTGGATGCTATAGACTTGGCATAATCTATTCTCTCCCAAAAACGAATGGCAAATTGCCTATGTCATCATCACCAGCATCTTGTTTACAGTCTCTCTCCCTGTGTGCCCTCCCCACCATTTTGTAGTTTCTTTCTTTAGGAGACTCTTCTTAAGCAAAGGATTAGCGCCCTCTAGGGGTGCACTGCAAATACAGTGCTGTGCACACATTTTAAAAAACCCTGCAAAATTCTGGGAGAATTTTATGAAATACAGAAAATGATGCTTCATCCTTATTATGTAATTCAGGTTATGTAATTTAACCCCAGAGTATCTCAGAGTGCTTTTACTTTGCTCATCACTTCCCCCCAGCACTATTTATTCAGACAGAGTTTTATTCCACAGGGAAAAAATTTCCAAAATGAGAAGAAAGACTGTTTTATTAAAAATTGAAGCCGGAAAGTTAAGACGACTGGCAGTTACCATAGTCATCTGTGAAGGAAAGTTACCAGGCTAAATGTCTATGACTCAGGCTTAGGGCAAAATAAAAAACTTTTCTGTGTCAGTTTAACTCTCTAATTCCTTCCCCCCCCCCCCATAAATTGGTTGCTTGATCAGATATTTCTGTAGAATCCCAGTCATTTTTACTCATTTCATCCACTACCACTTGTTCCCCATAATGCTAATTTGCTGATTTTTTAATTGTTAATTCACTTCTCTTTCATCCCACTTTTTTGTGGTGAGGAAAATAAGCCAATATTTATAAAAGCCTTTGAACACAGACAGGGTCAGGTACCTAGTAATATAGTTCATTGTGTATGTATTTGTATTCTTCATTTGTTGTTTGCTTGTTTTGTAGCCCCCCCCCCTTTTTTTAATTTCGAAGTAATCCCTACACTCAGCCTGGGGCTTGAACTGACAACCTTGAGATCAAGAGCCTGATTCTCTTCCGACTGAGCCAGCCAGGCAGCACTGTATTATTGTTAATAATGGTAACATTTATTTCACATAGGATGATAAAGACGATGATAATGATATCTTGCAGTTAGCATTTTTTTAATACGCAGAATTTCTTTGAGCTCTCAGAATAATCACTTGAGACAGGGAAAATAGGCAGTATTACATGATAAAGCCTCAGGATTTTTTTCAGGCATTACAGAAGTTAAGTGATTCTATTTCTGTGTTTTCTCCTAAAATTCTTTTTTTAAAAAAAGATTTATTTATCTATTTTAGAGGATGGGGGAGGGGCAGAGAGGGTCCCAAGCTGACTGCACTGAGCAGAGTCCAGTGTGGGGCTTGATTCCACGACCCCAAGATCACAACCCAAGTGAAACCAAGAGTTAGATGCCCAACCAACTGCACCACCCAGGTGCTCCTCCCCTAAAATTATTATTATTATTTTTTAAGATTTTATTTATTTATTTGACAGACAGAGACCACAAGTAGGCAGAGAGGCAGGCAGAGAGAGGAAGGGAAGCCGGCTCCCCGCCGGCAGAGAGCCTGATTCGGGGCTTGATCCCAGGACCCCGAGATCATGACCTGAGCCAAAGGCAGAGGCTTTAACTCACTGAGCCACCCAGGCGCCCCATCTCCCCTAAAATTCTTCTTTTTTTTTTTTTTAAAGATTTTATTTATTTATCAGAGAGAGAGAGGGGGAGAGAGGGAGCACAGGCAGACAGAGTGGCAGGCAGAGGCAGAGGGAGAAGCAGGCTCCCTGCCGAGCAAGGAGCCCGACGTGGGACTCGATCCCAGGACGCTGGGATCATGACCCGAGCCGAAGGCAGCTGCTTAACCAACTAAGCCACCCAGGCGTCCCTCCCCTAAAATTCTTAAAAAATTAAGCCTTAAGACTTAGAAAACAGCTTTCCATTTTACATTTTTTTCAGTTGACATATTGCTTTTTAAAAATGATAATTTTGTTTTCAGATAATAGAATTTTTTTTTCTCTAGTTTGAACTAGAAGCCTTGTGTTTAAAGTTTTATTTTGCAGATGAGACGACTGAGGTCTAGAGAGTTTAGGGTGCAGGTGCTATTTCATGAGACCTGTGACAGAAGCTAGACTAAAATACAGGGCTCTTAATTTTTTTTCCCTTATTACATGTTTTCCTTTTCCCTAACTTGGTTTTTGCATGGCATGATTTTTTTTTTAAAGACTTTATTTTTTTATTTGAGAGAGAGAGAGAGTGAGAGAGAGCCTGAAAAGGGAGATCGGAGGGAGAAACAGACTCCCCATGGAACTGGGAGCCAGATGTGGGATTCGATCCCAGGACTCCAGGATCATGACGTGAGCCGAAGGCAGTCGCTTAACCAATTGAGCCACCTAGGCCCCTTGCATGGCATAATATTATCATTATCTTTCTCTACACATGTCTGATTCAATTTTTCTTAACTGTTGCATAAATACGATGATGAAAAATGACACCTGGTTTTGGAAGGCTTCCTTGATGTTAGAAAGGAGGTTTAGTTTTGTCTGGCAGAAGCAAGTTGTGAAATTGCCTTCCAATGAAATAAGTGTTCAGAATCACACTTCATCTTTAACTGTCTGGGAGTGAGACTGACATAGGAAGTGGATGTGGATTGAAATGTGGCTTTGGCAGGACGTGGGCGGGTATGGTGGACTGGAGAGCCCAGCATTCTCAGCGCTGTGTGTTAGTTACTGTTGCTAGAGGCCTCAACCTGATTGTGTGCGGAGGATGTCAGACCTATACAGTAAAGTAATTTATTTTGTGAAATTAAGCCAGGATCAGGAACTATATAATATTGCTTATGTGAATGTTATCCCTTTTAGGTACAGGCTCTTTTAGAGCTAGGCAGCTTTCTGGTTATAGTGGAGATACATAAAGAAGTACATAGATTTAGATGTACTGATGTACATAAATTTATAAGCTCCTCTGCCTTGTTTTTAAGTAGGTCCTTAGCCTTATTAATTAAACTCATGCTTTGGAATGGGACTAAGGGAATTCTTACAGAGTTCTAATATGTGAGTAGAAAAGTGTGCGTTAGTATTCATTTCACTAAGGTGCTTATCTGCATTACATATGTGTCCTATGTATGTAGTAGATGTGTTCTTATGAAGATCCTTGAAAATTAATTCATCTCTGAAATATAATTAAGGACTTGAGGGGATTGTCATTTAATGGTATCCCAAGGTGAATACTCTAATGGAAGGGATAATCACTTCATAACTTTTTTGATATTTATAGGTTTTCTAAATTAGGACTGCCTAAAAATGTGTTATGACATACTCTTCTTTTTTTGTTGTTGTTTTTTTAAGGGAAATAAAGTATTTTTTAAAATCTTATTTTACTGTTGTATCATCTTGTGATGTCAAAGACTCAACTGATATTCTTGGGAATTAGGAAATGAAAATAAAATGTCAGTCTGTGAAGATGGGAACACTTGTTTTAATAATTTGACTCACTTTCAGTGTTACTGGCCACTTTTATAGGTACTATTGATATTAGCAGTTATTTAGAGCTATTGAGCCTAAGTTTAATACTTAAGTTATTTTTACTTAATGATGTGTATACATAGGTAGTTAACTGAATATTGAAAAGTTCTGTGATTTGGGCAAAAACACATAGGAACTAGTAAATATGATACAAAACTCTTAAGGGAATTTTTTCTTCATTAATCAAAAATATTTTCTGGTACTAGTAAAACTGCAAAACATGTATATAGGCAACTAAGATAATAAAATGTAATGGCATTTAAAGTTTTTTTAAGATGAAAACTCAACCATCAAAAGTGTTCTTCCACTTTCCATTAGGCTTTTCTTGCTTGTTATGCATTCATATTTTATTTTATTTATTTTTTTATAAGCATTTTTTAAAAGATTTTATTTATTTGACACAGAGAGAGAGAGATCACAAGTAGGCAGAGAGGCAGGCAGAGAGAGAGAGAGGAGGAAGCAAGCTCCCTGCTGAGCAGAGAGCCCCATGTGGGGCTCGATCCCAGGACCCTGATCATGACCTGAGCCGAAGGCAGAGGCTTAACACACTGAGCCACCCAGATGCCCCATGTATTCATATTTTAGATCTTTATATTATTTTGTGCTGTATACTCACTTGACATTTTAGAAGTGCAAAGAAGTTTGACTCATCTGTACAAAACCTTTAAGAGTTTACTACACCAACTGGCAAGCATGTAGGGCGTGTGCCCTTTGTGTGATGTAGGTAGATTTCTGCTTTCTGCCTCTAGACCTCTTCCTTGTCTCCTTTCATGAGAGCAGCACAAAGTAATGCAGCCTAGAATCACTAAAAGGTGAGAAAATGGTACCATGCCAACCCTCTGTGGAACAGCCATCTTAATAGTCTGCTCTGACATTCGTCTCTCTAGCACAAACCTTGCAGTAGGCCAAGTACTTATAGGAGATATCCTTACTTGGCAGACTGAAAGCTTTTGGGAAATCTTTGCTGGTTTGTGTTTTTAAAATCACAGGCTTCAATCAGGCCTGTGGAGTGGAGGAAGAAGCTATTATAGGTTAAGTGTTAACTTTGTGTGGGTGTTAACATGGTTATAAAAACCCTCCGTCACAAGAAGATTAATGTGCAGAGGAAAATTTGGGCAGAGGTCTTCCAACTTGACACACGTGAATTTTTAAAACCTTTTTATTTTGAAATAAGTTTAGACTCACAGGGAAGTTTCAAAAACAGTAAATATGTAGAATCTCATGGACCCTTCACCTAGCTTGTATTTCTAGATTTTTAAAGTCTAGCATGTGTGTGTCTGATCCTGGATCTTATGGCACAGAGAATAGAAGACCAGCTCAGGTTGGGGGAAGGGGTGCTCTTCCTGCGAGGGTTGCCCTGGCTGTTATACCAGGAATTATGAAGGTGATTGCCATTGCCTTGTATCTAAAAAATTGTAACCCCATGTGGTTGGCCAAGCCTGTATTAATTGTAGCATGTTAAAAATATAACAATTCTGTTTGTCTTTAGGAATTATTTATTGGAAGTTTACTCTTTTTTAGTTTTTGATTTTTAAATTTAAATTTAGTTTTTAAATAATGAGAGAATAAAATGAAAATATCACTGTGAAAATGAACACCATATGAGGAATGTTTTCTGCTTGTCCCTGTTCTTATTTGAGTGTTAAAGATGATCCCACGTTCAGGACCAAAAGTTTAAAATGCTTTTCTCTCTGTAGGTTCGAAAACATGTGAATGATCTCTATGAAGACTTAAGGGATGGACACAATTTAATCTCTCTTTTAGAGGTTCTTTCAGGAGATACCTTGGTAAGTTTAAAATTTCTTAATTTAGTTTGAAGAACATGTAATCCTGTCCACATGGGACCAGTGTGTTGTCAGTAGACACTGTTCAGATTTGTGACACATTCACCTTTTTTGCACTGTGAATTCTGCCTGAAAACGAGTTCTGGTTAGCTTCCTAATCATTTTCAGACTTCAAATGATGTGAATTTGGGAGATCGAAGCACTTTGATTACTTTGCTTATATAATCAGTTCTATACTTAAACTACTATTCTTGTTTTTGCTTCTTTTTTATCTTTGGGGTTGTTTTTTTGTTTTTGTTTTTGCTTAGCAGAGGTTGGATGCATAATATAACCACATATTAAAAGACTGACATATAACAAAGAAATAAACATTGCTTTCCGAAAAATGGTCTAATCCATTCCACAGGTGTCATTTCCTTTTTTGTGATCATGACTTCCCCTTCTTGGTTACCTGTTCTCCTTCATTATGTTCTGTTCATGCTCTTCTTTTCATTTCTGGTCTGTCTTGTGTCTTTGCTGTTCTATCTTCTGTCTGTTATATTCATTAGCCAAGGGAGCGAGATTTTTTGAAGACCTTACGATTGGTGAGTGCCACAGAAGCATGCGAATATGAACAGCATGAGGATGTGGAGGATGAGGATAAGGGGGTAGGTGTCGGCCCCCATAACTCGACTAACTTAGCCATTACAGTGTGGTGAGCGCTAATGTGGTAGAGAAGTAACCCACGGGTTTGGGCTCCTTTTTAGAAAATTACAGAAAGGACCAAAACCCACAGTGAGGTGGATGTGCGTGTACCAGAAAACTGGATGAAGGAAATATTTTCTCTTTAAATTTATTTACGTTACTGTGCAGTGCATAGTAATTGAACATAGGTGCTTAAATTATATGATAGCATTTTAGCTAAAGAATTTTATACACCTTTTATATAAATATGGAAATCTTGACAACTAGCCTGCTAATTTTTATGCAAATTTGTTTCACTTCTGCAATTTATATTTCAAATGTGGCCACTGTTGCCTTATTTGAACAGACTTATGAAAATTTTTTTACTATTTAAGTTTATGCTTTAACTCATACTGGCAATAGGTATTTGATGGACATTACGTATTTTCTATATGTCTTATTTAGAAGGGGGGAAGGTCTTAAAATTTGGAGTCCTGGTAGAACCCACAGAGCTGTTTCATCTTCATGACACTTAGTTGACTTCAGCCCACCTTTGCAAGACAGATATGCTTCTTTTGTCATCCACATCCCAAGTGCCCCTGATTCCATTGGAAATTGTGCCATTTTTGGATCCAATGGATGAATTCACCAACAATATTTCTACCTGTTACATAGAACCTTTTTTCCATTCTGTAGTGTGCTGTCTGTTTCATTATGGTGACTTTGGCTGTAATAACCTATTCATATTTGAGAAGATAAGCTGTCAGTTTTTTTTCTTCCTTTTGGAAGATTTTATGTGGTAAATTTCAACTCCATTCTTTGTATTTTTGTTAAGCATCTTCTCAGCTCTTCTCCTTATGTTTTCATTCTGAAAACTTGTAGCATTTCTCAAGGAAAACAGCATCAAAAAAATTATGGATTGTCGGTTTTCCTGAGACAGTAAATAATCATGTCCATCTCTAAGCATTGCGAAACTAATTATTAGAGTCTAAATGATTTTGTAAAAAGCTAAAATAAAGAGGAAATATAGTATATGGTTTTAATTGCTTTTCTTTCTTCCTCTATCATGCTAAGTAAAACTCTGTCTTTCTCCCTCTTGGTGATTTTATACTAATTGCATGCTACTTTACCTCATTTTCATTAACATGCTATACATATGTAATTATAAAAATCTGCTTAACAAGAGAGTTTATTAAGAAGGCAAAATGGGGAACAGTCTTTAGTTCTTTCTGTGCATCCAAAGCTAATAAAACTGTAGGCTAGAATTGTAGTATAGTAACTATAAAAAGTCTATATGTTCTGTGGTATTTTCTCTTTTTCTTTTGTTTATATAAAGCATATAGAATAAATCATGTGTTTAAATAAAACATATTCAGAGAAATACCTAGTTGTTTAAGTTCAGTTTCAGACAATACAAAATCATAAAAATATCTTTAAAGATATCTGATGGTTTTACCTGAATAGTAAATACTGTTATGACATGTTAAGATGAATATAAAGTATATTTATAGGGTATATTTATCATAAGTGTCTTTAGCATGGTTAGTGGTATCAGAAACTATAATGTTTTTTATACCCTGCATTTTTCTATTCTTAGCCCAGAGAAAAGGGTCGGATGCGTTTTCACAGACTACAGAATGTACAAATTGCACTTGACTATTTGAAAAGACGCCAGGTATGATGTTTCTCAAAGACTATAATCTTATAAACATATATGACGGAGTAAATCTACATAGAAACATGTCAGGGAATGAAAAGGTTAAATTTGTGAATTATAATGGTTGAATTTGTGGTTTTGTGAGACAAATATTTAAAAATATGTTCAAACATTTGCTCCAAAGAAAAGGAAGTTAATAGTAGGTGTAAGTCCAGAGGAATTATAAGTGGCTGCATTTCCATCTGAATAAGAGCTACTGACTTTCCTTCTGCTAGAATTGGAATGCTTTGCCTAGGAAGTTGATGATATTTTAGTAGCAACAGAATGTTAAGAATGCCTATGAACAGTTCTTAGTAGTGGGGCAATTCTTTATTATTTATACTTAGTCTGTAAAATTATTTTTATAAAAAATAATTTATATAATACTTGAAAAAACTTAGTGTAAACATTTTTAATACTTAGTAGTGGTAGGGCAATTTTTAAAATATTTTTTGTAATAATAGATAATATTGGTAATCAAAAGTAGTTAAACATAAAGCAGTATTTCTGACAACAGTCTCCAAGTAGCTTGAGGTTTTAGAAGATATCATGTTAAGGAATGAACACTATATTGGATGATTTGGTGGCATTGTGGTGTTGTAGAGGTATAAGTCAAAGTATTGGTAATTTTTCAATTAGTAGAAAAAAGGAGAAAAAGGAAAATCAGGAGAAAGTAAAATTACTGAAAACAATGAGAAATCAGAGGTGGCAACTTTTTGCTTGTTAGAAGGGAAAAAGGAAGGGAGGGAAATAGGGACAGGTAAACATTATTTTTTATTATTGATTTATTTAGTTTATAATGGACATTAAAATGCTTTTATTTTTTAAACTTTGATTAACAGTACTTAAATAAGGTTAAATGTTACTTTTATTTACCTTCTTATTCTTAGTTCTAGTGGAAGTTTCCAGGAGGTCTGATGATGGTTAATTCTGTTTCCTTGTCTTAAATGTTTTTGGCACTGTTTTGTCCAGGAAGTAAGATGTTAGTTATTATTGTATTTAATTCATGATATTTAATTATTTTTATCCAGGATATAAATAATAAGTATCATTACTGCCTTTGGTTACCTAAAATACATAATTTGATAGTTAATAAGCTTTAAGTCCCTGTGTTATTATTATTTTTATATTTGAGCAGTCTCCCAAATATCCAGTGACGTGTTTATTTATCTTGATAACACTTTATGGTAGATAAATAGAAAAATGATGCTAGTTTTATTCCCCCATTTTGTAACAGAAGTATGAGAAAATTACTGAACTATTTTATGGTTCAGAACAGTTTCTTAATGGTAAGAGTAAAATAAAGCTTATTTTCAAGTGACAAAATTATATCTAATTTTCAAGTCTCAAGTATTTAAGAATTCTCAATCTGAGTTGTATTTTCCTTTTGAGAAGTGAATGCTTTTAATACTTGTTCTAAAAGAAAAGCCAAAGTAACACTTGTTTTTTCCGTTTTGGTTACTGTGTAATTTGCAGTATAAAATGGAGATTAGTGGAGATAGGAAGTAACATTAATTTGAGGATTACTGGTGTTTAGATCATTTCGATTTTTTTTCTTTGTGTAATTTAGAATCGCTTTTATGTAGGTAAAGATAATTTGTGTGCTGGTTTGAAAAAGTTGGCTTTATCTCTTCTTTTCATATAACACAGGTGAAATTAGTGAATATTAGAAATGATGACATAACAGATGGAAATCCCAAATTGACTTTGGGATTAATATGGACAATAATTTTGCACTTTCAGGTAAGCTTAATTTTTCTTCATTGTAATTTCTTTTAGTCTCTTATTGCTGATTTTCAAGTGGTTGATACAAAGAATGAATATGCCATTTATATCATATGGAAGAAAGTAAAATTCAGGCTTCTTTTCTTAAACAGTATATTTGAATGTTTCCTTTCCAGTAACTTACTACCTGTGAACCTGGTACCCTTTTCCCCCTGTTATCCATGAGCATATAAGATGATGTTTGTAATCTTGTCGAAAACTGACCTCTGTGCTCAGGAGCTGAAATATGTAATGTGAAGACAAAAGTTTCGTTATAGAGAGAAACAAGAGCTCTGTCACTTTGCTGGGCAAAGGATGCAGCAGCAGGCTACCTGGAGGAAGGGGCTCCGGCGTTTTATAGAGAAAAGCAGAATCTCGCTGGTTTCCATGGGAGTTGTTGGTACATGTAGCCGGCCACACACATCATGTTTTCAGGAGGGTTCCTGGTTCCTGAAACAAAGGCTAAAAGGGGAGGTGGGGAGGTTTGTGGAAGAGAGTAAAAAGGTTACTTAGTTTAAAATCAGGCCTTGTTGGGGCGCTTAGGTGGCTCAGTCGTTAAAATCAGGCCTCGTTGAGGCATTAATGCAGCCATTTTGGTTTTTGTTCAGCTTCCAGCTTAAGCGGTTTCGGTCTCAGTGTTGGAAGACAAAGATTTCTTTTTACTGAATGCAGACACATTTCTTTTGTTTATTGGACAGTGTTACTTGACTTAGATACATGAACATTCTATGACTCATTCCTTACTTAGAGTGGTTTTTGTTGGCATTCTAGTTTCTCAGTGAGAACTACTTTTTCCTGTTGATAGACGCTAGATGGCAGTATAATTTTCATAAAGGGATCTCCTGAATTAGAAGTAGCCGTATTTTGTGGAGAGCTTTCTCAAACAAGATTTGAGGAGATTAATGCAGATTTTTTAAAAGGATTTAATTTATTTATTTGAGAGAGAGAGAGAGAGAGCATGTGCGCAAGAGCAGGGAGGGGCAGAGGGTGAGGGGGAAAGAATCTGAAGCAGACTCCATACTGAGCGTGGTGCCGGGAAGGGCTTAGTCCCACCGCTGGGAGATAAGGTACCCAGAGTTTGAGGCTTAACCCACTGAGCCACCCAGGTGCCTTGAGTAAATGCAGGCTAATTTACGATGATCTCTCTAATACATCTATGCTCATTGAGAGCTGATTTGGATTTTTACTTTTTTGTAAAATGATGCATTTTGAAACAAATCATCTTTATTTGATTTAAGGTAAATTCTAACTATAGAATGTGCTTTAGTTCATTACCAATTTTTCTGCTTAAGCAGTGTTCTGTGTGCAACCCAGAGCCTGACCCATAGTAGGCATGCGGGAAATCCTACTGATTGACTGCTGTTCAGTTAGATCTTGAAGGAGGAAGAGGTAACTTAACAGCTTCAGAAAGGAGCTGAGGTTTTAAACCAAATCAGGAGGGGAGTAAGACTTATTTCTTAATTTGTAAAAATGTTCTGGGATTTAAGTTTTATAAGGGAATGATGGAAAATAGTGTACCTGGAGCTCATTTGGGAACAGGATAAATCTGACAGAAATGGAGAGCTGTGGGAATTAGAGTCTAGGTAGTTTCTAGGACCTGAACAGGCAGCTGATCAAAATTGCAGCAGTAGGAAATTGGAGGAGATGCTGGCAACCAGGTGTACCAGCCAGACTATAGGGTAGCTAATACAAGTAAATATTCCCTCAGCTGGGTTTTTGCTATCAGAGAGATCCAATAACAGGGGCTAGAGGCAGGATCCTAAAGATCTGAGGAGCCCCATTAGTAGAGCACCCCTTTCTCAGGAAGCTAGGTGACTGAGCCCTAACCAAGGCTGGGATTTGGGCACGAAGCCAGACCCTTTTTCTAGAATTGGGTAAAGACTAAGTAGAACTGGCTGAAAGCAGATTTCATGTGGAGATCCTCAGCAGCATTCTCAGGGATCCTTTAATCAGTCCTCAGTGGATTAGGTCCCAGAACCTTGAGCAGGGTTGAAATTGCAGGAACTCCACATGGGAAGATTAAAGGCCTATTGGAGCAAGGAGCTAGTCCCATCATTTCTAACATAGCTGTGAGACAGGCTGTGTCTGGACTTGGGGGACTGTGGGGCTGAGGAAAGTACCCAGGTTGTGGCAGGAGGCAGAGCTAAGTGTTACCATTGACTCTTATGGCAGTTGATGACATTGGGTACATCACTTAACCAATCTGAACTTGAAAAATAATGTTTGGGGAAACTGCATCTATCAATTTTACATAAAATAGATTAAATGAGCCAGGTCTGAAGTTAGGGAAATAGAAGCCAGGAAGCTGAGGCAGTAATTTCCGAGTGGGGTGATAAAGGCCAGGACTCAGATGGGGATGAAAAACTGAATCCAAGGGATGACATTTTGAAGGAAGAAAGGAATGGACTTGGCAACAGGGCACAGAGGATGAAGGAGTGGGATTAAAGATGACTCTGAACTGTTCAGTCTGGGATATAAAACAAACAACAAACCAGTAGACGACTGAGACAGGGTAATGGTCAGGGGAGAAAGAATAAAGAAGGATCACCCGATCCTAAGTTTGAAGAAATTTAAAGCAAAAGGTCATTTAAAAAGAATTATGTATTAAGAAACTCATTGCATTTTGTCACTGGAGGAAAAAAGACGACCAGCCACAGAACTACTTCTAATAGAATCCTAATGGTCCTATGGCATATAGTATGGAATCCAGTGTATTTTAGGACCCAGATGACGAGATATTGTGACTACTTATCACCAGTATTTAGAAATTAGATGGGTCTGATGGACTGCCAGGTGTTCTGTGCATCTGCGTGCTGAACTCTTGGAGATAAATGAGCATAGCTGGGGTGTCTGCTATAGGTAATGCACTTAGAGTTATCGGCATAAAAGTGGTCACTGAGCATTTCGGAGAGAATGGATCTTCAGAGAAGACAAGAAAAGAGCATGTGTAGAGAAGAGCTGAGAGCTAAGGACAGACATTTGGGGAAGACCCATGATTTGGGGTGCAGGAGGAAGAAGATCCACCTTGGGAAACAGAAAAGAACAGAATATTTGGATAGATGGATGGTATGACAAGAAAATGCAGTGTTGCTGAATCTAGGGGGAAGAGAATGTCAAATAGAAAGGAATGGTGAGCACTACAAAATGGCACTGAAGAGCGTGAGAAAATGAAGACCGACAACTAGTTTTACCTCGAAGGAGGACATTGGAGACCTTGGAAGAAATACTATCAGGCAAGTTGGAGCAGAAGCCAGGAAATGACAGACCAAAATGTGAGTGAATGGTTGGGAATTCGATCCTAAGTTTGAAGAAATTTAAAGCAAAAGGTCATTCAAAAAGAATTATGTATTAAGAAACTCATTGCATTTTGTCACTGGAGGAAAAAAAGACCAGCCACAGAACTACTTCTAATAGAATCCTAATGGTCCTATGGCATATAGTATGGAATCCAGTGTATTTTAGGACCCAGATGACGAGATATTGTGACTATTTATCACCAGTATTTAGAAATTAGATCCAGATTTGTTTAAAGTGGAACACAACAATGTTTTGGTAAAATAAAAATGTTCCTTCTTATTTAAATGAAATAACCAGGTGTCACCAGCCAGACTTCAGGGTAGCTAATACAGGTAAATGTTCCCTCAGCTGGGCTTTTGCTATCAGGGAGATCCAGTAACAGGGGCTGGAGTATGATAATTTCTTAGTAGTATGATAATTTTGGATCAGAATGATTTTACTGGTTAAGCCAATATAGAAGGTTACTTATAGCAGTGGTAATCATTCTCACTCAAAGTGACTTGGCTTTTTTTTTTTTTTTTTTTTTTGGTCTTTATATAAATAAGGAAAGTAATTTCATAAGATCAATTTATTATTATTATTATTTTTTTAAAGATTTTATTTATTTATTTGACAGAGAGAGATCACAAGTAGACAGAGAGGCAGGCAGAGAGAGAGAGGGAAGCAGGCTCCCTGCTGAGCAGAGAGCCCGATGTGGGACTCGATCCCAGGACCCTGAGATCATGACCTGAGCCGAAGGCAGCGGCTTAACCCACTGAGCCACCCAGGCGCCCAGATCAATTTATTATTTAAAAAATATTTGTTTTGAGCATCACAAATTGAATCTCTTTTCCAGTCAGGCTTTCTGAAGGTAAGCATTATCAACACAATAGTTCTCTATCAGTAACTACCATATGCTAGATCCAGAGATGCTAGGAAAATGGAGGATGTTGTTGTGTCTATTAGGAGAATGTTCATAAATACAATCTACTTGTGATGAATCCATTGCAGTATAAATAAGGGATATAGAGGAGGAGTGTTGTGGTATTAGGAAAGTATTGGAGAAATTTTCACTGATACTAGAGATAGACTTTGCAGGATGAATGCCAGCTACCAGGCGGAGACTTAAAGCTGGGCCATTTCTGGGAGAGGAGCAGTGTGTAATGGCCTGGGAATGGGTAGTTGGTGAGTTTGGTGGAGCTTCAGGGAGGGGTGGATGGGGTGCACATCAGCGGTTGGGCCTTTGTCTCACCAGTACAGGTATCAGCCATTATGCTTTTATGTTCTTGTCAGTAATGTTCCATTGCCAATGAAGACATTGAAAATAAAATTAAAAATAAACCCAAATCTGAGACTTTATTTTTGCCGTTTATCTTCTCGGATATTCAGTTTTGCCATTAGACATGGTTTAATTTTCTCTTTCAGTGATTAATCATCATGCAGGCCTATCATTAGCAGGTATTGGCAACATCGCTAACTTGACTGTTTAATTGAATATTCTTATTTAGAAATGTATAATGAGTTCCATCTTGCGATCAGTCTAAAGACTACCTAGAGAATGGTGATTATCATGTTTTTCTACTTAGTCAAATGATAGCTGCTTACGTGTAAGTCCAGTCATGCTATACTGATTTTCTTTTTACCGTATCTATGACTCAGTTTTAGAAATATGCACACCTTAAATAATCAGGCTCCATATTGATTTACTATTTTTATAGCAAGGCCCTAGTAAAATTACATAATATTTAACTAGGGTGCAATTGTTAAGTGTTACCTACAAAGTTCAGCTACCTTCATTCATGTATAAGAAACACATCTATGTGCTTCTTCTGGCGAAGCATTTCAGGCTTCAAATCATAAAATTGATCAGTTTGCTTATGTAAAAATCCTAATAACCATATAAGGAAAATGGCTTGGAAAATATAATGGCATATAAAAATATAATACAAAATATGAAAAGTTCTATTGATATGTAATATGAAAAATACTATAAACTATTTTATGAGGTATATTGAATTTTATTATTATTTTTTAAAGATTTTATTTATTTAAGAGAGAAAGTGAGAGACAGCATGAGAGGCAGGGGAGGGACAGAGAGAGAGGAGAAGCAGACTCCCTCTTGATCAGGGAGCCTGATGGGGGGCTCGAACCCAGGACCCTGGGATCATGACCTGAGCCAAAGGCAGATGCTTAACCAACTGAGCCACACAGGCGCTGCTATGAGATTGATTTTAGAAATAATTTTTATTGAGTATTTAGGAATTTAGCATTTATTATCTCTCCTACAGCTAGCGAATCATCCTGTTTTTGTTTTCTAATGACTGATGTTTTGAAAAAAAGCTTAGTATAATTTACAAAAATTTTTGAGCTCCCCCCTTTTCTGGCAAGTACCAGAATTAGTTAGTGTTTCTTAAGAAAAAAATTATATGTTAGAGATTCTCTGAAACAACATTTGAAAGGCATTTTGCTAAATGACTCCTGACTGGTATTTGCTTTCTGTTTGCTCTCAGATTTGTTGAAGCACCAATAGTTTCAAAGGTTAAAGCAAACTTTGGTAGTGTAACTGCATTTCAGAAAACTGAAAGTTAAAGGGAGGGTCAGAGTCTGCTCATACGATAAAGCTAAGGGTTTGCCTTGAAAGCTCATCAGCGTTATAGTTTTACAGTGAGCAGTAATGTTTGTCTAAGAGGATTGGTGGCCAGAAATAAGCCACGGTGTCTAATGAGACACAGGGACCCAGCTGGGCAAGATGCCATGGCATTTCTTGCGTGTGTTTTTCTCATAAGCAAAATGGCCTCATGCTGAAGAGGATGGTCACAAAGTCCGAGGAATTAGAGGTCAGAGTGGAATTTTCAGACTTACTGCAAAAGTTCGAAGGAAGTCCTGGATTTTGAAATGAGTGAATCTGTGGAACTGTGATTTCCTACAAATCAAATGGGGAATGTCTGTGGATGTGTCAGAGCCGAGAAAGAAGAACAGTATTTAGATCCTGCCAAAACTCCTTTGAGCCCTGAAAAATACTCTCCCAGAAGAAAATATTTCAGGAAAAAGCCGATCAAGACAATTATAGGTGACAGAGAGTCAGTAGAGCCAAACAAGCAAAATGAAGGCAAGAAGAAGAGTGGTGTTCAGCTCTCAGAGGAACAGCCAGCTCTTTTACCCAGGGGACTGGTACGGGAGGACGCCGTTGTCCCAGACCCCACCCTGGACGCTGGGATTCCGCATCTGCAAGGGAAGACACAAGTTGTAGTTGACAGTGTGAAACAGAAACTGGTGCCGAGTACTGCAAGCAGTCTGTCTCACTATGGGGACACTTCTGCTAATGACCGTGACAGAGAAGTAAAAGTTAGTGACCTGGAGGAAAGGATTCCAGAAACGGACAGCACTCCATGTTGTGTAAAGAGGAAGGAACATTTAGATGATGCCAGCAGGAGAGAAATAACATTCCAAAGAAAGACTGATGTTTTAATGTTACCAAAGGCAGCCAGCTTGAGTTCTATTCACTATGGTACGGAGAGATCATTTGAAAAAAGTGGGTTTTCTGAAGACCCATCAAAAAATAATAGCAGTGTTCAAGGGAAGCAAAACACTGAGAGATTTTGCCCTTGTGAAATATACCATTTTCACTTTGAAAAAAAGAGATGTCATTCCCTCTGTACCATTGTGTCCTCTGCTTCCAAGGACACAGACGGAAATGAGGTAAGTGAAATGTGGAGTCTGAGCTTAAGGTGTAAATAAGGACTCAGGTACTCATATCTGACTGAGATTCTGTAATTTGTCTATTTTGAAAGTTGTATTCATATTAGTTTATGTGAAAGTTGGAGAGTTCTTGGTGCATTTTGTTATTTGTAACCTTAAGTTCGGTTAATGATTTTTATTTTCTGTGATATCCACATTCTTTGATCGCACTTAAATTTAAACCCCTGCATATTTTTGTTACTGTTGGAAGACTTAGAAAAGCATCACTTTAAGGGAATGCACATCTTTTGAAGTTCTCTAGTTCACGTTTCTTGACTTTTCCTATGGAAGAGCCTTTGGAAACTGGGTGCAGTGTAGGCAAAAATTGCATCAGAAAACAGTCACGAGAAGATAATAGCTTCATGATTCATGTTGGGAGGATACAGTCCAGTTATCAGTCAGTACTGACTTGCTGATCCATAAGTTTGGAAAGCCAGTTCCAGTTCTCCACCAGTTTTCATGCACAGGAACACTCACATAATTGCTTTTAATTCTGTGCGCGTGCACGTGTGTGTGTGTGTGTGTGTGTGTGTGTGTGTTGGGGTGATTATCACAGATAAAATCGCCCAAATCTCTTTTGTCTCTTTGTTCTGAGTTATTCCCCAGCCCCTTTCTAAAATCAGACATCATTTGGGTGGCATGTCCTAGGTATTTCGGTATGACACTGACTGCCAGAAAGTTGAGATTTTTATTCCTAACACTGATAGTTAGCTTTAGACAAGTGACTTCTCTGGAGTTTTCACTTGTCTTTTGAAATGGAAGTGAGTATTTATTTACTTGGTTGAGACATGCATTACCCAGACAACCTCTACATGTAACTAGGTGGGAGTGGAGGGCCTTTTCTTTAAGCTCTTTCTCACTTTGTCTTTCAACAAAAACTCTGGACGTAAATGGGGTATGTGATGTTAAACAGTCCTGGCGAGGTCAGCTAGGGTCGTCCGCACAGCAATAGAATGAAGTTTTGTCAGGGTCGGTGTGCTTGATCCTCGTGGACCTTAGCTGCAGAGCTCTGGGAAGCTCTTCTATATAGACACACTACCCCGCCTTGCCAGTAGTATGTCAGCCCTTAGATTTACATTTTTCAGGGGTTACATTTTAAAAAAAAAGCACAGCCTCTGTGTCAGTGCAAAAGGAAACTACTTAGCTGTTCTGTGTTTAGGAATGAAACCGCTTGTTTTGCTCCATGTTCTCCAGCTGTTTTTTGTATATAATATGGCTTCTTGTAAGCCTTACATTTTTTCAATAATGGAAATTCTTAAAATCTTTTTCCTAAGTGCTACATAACCCCCCCCCCCCACACACACACACACTTGTTATATTCTCATGCCAAAGGACTTTACCCTTCTAATTGGTATAGATTTTTGAAACTTCAATGATGAAAAGAAGGCACAAACCTGCCAGTTACATTTGTTGAATAATTGTGATATGGGGTACTTCACAAAGCCTCGTATCTTCTAGGGTAAAAGCCGAATGAGGTAGTGTCATATTTATCTGAGGAGTTTGACGTCTTACTTCCTTGCAGTCCAGACAAAGATTCTTCATTTTGGAGCTTACAAAGAGTCAGAACCAACAGCTTGGGTACTCTCCATAGGACATTCTCCTGGTTAACCTTGCAGGTGCTTGATTCTGTTTGCTTAATTACCTTTGGTTAGAACTATGCACAGAACTCTTTATCTTGCATTGGCTTCTGCATTTTTTATTGAAGAATTAAATGCAGATGGGGGTGCTCAGCCCCTTCATTAGCATTATGTCTCAGAAATGATCGGTTAGCCAACATTCCTTCCTTATTTGTTCCTGCAGGATCTTTTTTATGTCTTCCTTGTCACATCCTTTCTTTCTCTCGATCAGTTGTCTGCAGGTTTGGGGTTGAGGACTTTGAGTTCACTTCTGAGCAGAAGAGGATACAGTTCTTGTGCTTTTCTTAACTTTTGAATTAGTACAGTCCTCTGACTTAAACTTCCCTGGGCCTGTGAAGTTTATCATTTTTGGTATAAGTGACCAGTCTTCCTCCTTAAATGCTTGAATTCCTGCGCCGACCGAGAGAGCCCTTCCAGCCACAGAGCCCTGTGGAGGTTACTCAGCACAGCCCTCCTTGAGTGCCCACCGAATAAAATCTCATAATCGCATTAATTTTGACTAGGGTTAGGAGTTGTTTAAAAAAAAAAAAAAGAGTATCATAGATTTGTGTATTGCATTGGAATTGGAAAAAAGATGTCAGACACATTGTGTCTTTTATCTTAAGAACCATATGAATATGCAAAATAGTTCTTCTTTTATAGAATTAAGAACTCAAAACTGAGGTTAAAGCATGTCCTTATAGCAACACAGTAAATGACATTAACCGAGCTGAACTACTCAGCAACCTACTTTGATGAATTGTCAGAGTTCTGAAGGCTGTTGCTGTGAGGTCAGAGCAGGGCTGATGTTTATAGGAGTTGATGTTCATCTGTGAAGGATGAGCGTTATAAACAGAGGTGGCAAAGGCAAGCCATGTTTGGGGACAGGGAGTAATGAGCTCACTGCAGCCCCCTTCTTGAGAGATTTCTTACTTGTCTAAGACTCATGTGCTTCCTGTACCTTGTGACAAGGTTTCCTACCTTTGCCCTTGAGCTTTTCCCACAAAGCACTCCTTTACTTCTCTAGTTTCACAATCCCACCTCTTTCTAGTCTTGTTACATTGATATCAACCAAGCTGGTTGTTTCCTCTGTGTATAGGCCATTGGTTCTTTAACTGAGCACATGTAGGTGTCACTTGAGGAGCTTTCTACAAAATACAGGTGCCTAGAAGTCACCCCAGTGATTCTAATGTAATAGATTAGGGAGGAGTTCCACAGGTGATTCTGGCCAAGACTAGGGAAGTTGTTACTCTTCCTCGCCTACAGTGGTGGTTTTCAAGGGGGACTCCAGAGTCCCTGCTTATGGAATGCTTATTGGAAATGCCTTACCCCTGTTTATCCGATCAGAGTATGCTCTGGTGGAGCATAAGAACATGGCATCCTGTTTTAGGCACCCTCTCACATGTTAAAAACACTACGTTTTGGGAACCAGTATCACTTTAGCTTAGCATTTGTGTCTCATTCTCTTCTCAAGGTAGTTTATATTTTCTTTTTTTTTTTTTTAAAAGATTTTATGTATTCATTTGAGAGAGAGAGAGCACAAGCAGGGGAGCAGCAGAGGGAGGGAGAAGCAGGGAGCCCAATGCGGGGCTCCATCCCAGGACCCCGGGATCATGACCTGAGCCGAAGGCAGACACTCAGCCGACTGAGCCACTCAGGTGCCCCAAGGTAGTTTTTCTGATAAGCAGTGTGGATTATAGGCCCAGAAGGCAGGAGGTGTGAGTTGTAGTCAGGCTTTGCCCCAGAGAGCTGTATGACTTAGACAGCTCTTTTCATTTAAGTCTCCATTTCATTCTCTAGGAAAGGAGGGTATTGGACTAGATCATGATACTGCTGTTAATAATGATGGTATTTGTTGAGTCCTACTGCATGCCAGACATGCCGCCATTATGATATTTAATCTTCGGAGCAAACTTATGAAATGGTTTTATTTTTGGCTCCATTTTACATAGTAGGATACTGAGCCTCAGGAAGGGTAAATAATTTAAGCAGAAGAGCTTGGATGTCACCCAGCTATCGACCAAACTGAACTCTTACCTGTTACACGTTACTCACTTTTCCCCATATACATCTTTTTCACTTTTAAATTTCTATGAACTCATGTACAGAACTGCATACCATTTTGTTTGTTTAGTGTTTTCACCTCTTCCTCCATCTCTCTCTCCTTTTATTTCTCTACCAGGCACTTATGATGTACCTGTTTTATATTGAACCAAAACAAGGCACTCTGAGAGAAATATAATATAGCTCTTTTCTGCATACAGTATATCCCATTGTTTATTTAAAACAAATGACAGGGGCGCCTGGGTGGCTCAGTGGGTTAAGCCGCTGACTTCGGCTCAGGTCATGATGCCAGGGTCCTGGGATCGAGTCCCGCATCGGGCTCTCTACTCAGCAGGGAGCCTGCTTCTCCCTCTCTCTCTCTCTGCCTGCCTCTCTGCCTGCTTGTGATCTCTTTCTCTCTGTCAAATAAATAAGTAAAATCTTTAAAAAAAAAAAAACAAACTTTAAAAATAAAAAAAAAATAAATAAAACAAATGACAGGGACCATGACTGTAAACTTAGTCACCTGAAAGTTAGACCTCTAAGATGATAATTATGAATAACGTTAAATTCCCACTACACTATGTAGCCATATTAACTAATGAAAATGGAACTATTCCTTTGTTCCTTTTAATACCCTGGTGAATTGCAGTGTATGGTGCAGGAACCCAAGAAGGAAGCCAAGGAGAGAAGGATGATAAATAAGGTGTGGGATATTGTACAAATTAAGTTAATCTGTACATAATGAAGAGTTTAATTTTTTAATTGACTTTTATATTATAAAAATTAAAAAAAATTGAGAACCATCTCAAAATGTTAGACTACATTAATATTCAAACTCACTGAAATATAATGGGTATTTTTTTCTTTAACCAAATCTTTTCTGAATCTTGGGCTACTGAGCTCTTAGGATTCAAACACTAGGATAGGGTACTAGGGTGGCTGAGTTGGTTAAGTGTCTGTCTTCAGCTTGGGTCATGACCCCAGAGTCCTGGGTTCAGGTCCCACAGTAGGCTCTCTGCCCAGCAGGGAGTGGGGAGTGTACTTCTCTCTTTCCCTCTGTCCCTCCACTCTGCTCATGAGCTCTCTCTCTCTCACTTTGTCTCAAAATAAATAAATAAAATCTTAAAAAAAAAAAAGAATTTAAGCACTAGGATAAAACCTGAATGTTTTTCTTTTTCTTTTCTTTCTTTCTTTTTTTTTTTTTTAAAGATTTTATTTATTTACTTGACAGAGAGAAAGATCACAGTAGGCAGAGAGGCAGGCAGTGGGGGAGGGGGCTGCTGGAGAAGGAGGCTCCTCGCTGAGCAGAGAGTCTGATGCGGGGCTCTATTCCAGGACCCTGAGATCATGACATGAGCCAAAGGCAGAGGCTTAACCCACTGAGCCACCCTGTTTTTCCTTTTATATGATAGGTTTCGTCTACAGATTTTGAAAACAAGGGTCTTTTGGTTTACAGTTGACTAGCTCATTCTTTTCTGAATAGTTTCATCTTTTTAAATGAAGTGCCTTACTAATTTTTAAAAAAATTTTACCATTGCTAGTTTTTTGGATTTCATAACCAGTCTGAAAATTTAGTTATAAAAAAGTTGCATAAGGCATCTCTATCAATGCCTTGGTCTTTTCAGTTAAATGAAGGATATGTGAAAGTTTGAAACTGTTGCTGTACAAGAAAAAATAGTTATTTTATATCCCCCCATTTGAATAAGAAATAAATGAGCATTTGCTAAAGGTAGCTATTAATTTAGAGGATTAACACTTGAACTCTATCAACTTTTTGCTTTTATCCTCTATTTAACTCTTCCTTTTAGGGAGACAGTTTTAGCCAGTTAGAATTTTCAAAATATTTGTGCCATCTTTGCTGTTAAAAATATTTTGTGGAGCATTTTCACACATTTGTGAAACTTGGAAGCACTTACTAAAAATGTGTTGATTACATTTGTTTCTGCCAAAATAGTTAAAACATCTTTGAAGAGGTTGTCTTTGGAAGCAAACATCTCGGCTTGGAAATATTTGCCTGTGTTGACAAACTCAATATGGGATTTTCTTTTGCCTGACTGCAATGTCAAGTAGTGTGAATAAAAGAGTTTAAGGGATAGTCCTCACCATGGTTCACTGTAGGACAGGTGCTATTCTAAACCATGTGCATGTGTCATTTTAGTCTCTCAGCACCTCTGTGAGGAGGTACTTTACATGAGAGGAAACAGAGGCCCAGAAAGGCCACAGGGCCAGTATGTGATGAGGTCAGGAATTGAACACAGGTCACCACCTTCCAGAACTCTGTGCCAGTCTTCCTCCCAATGTTATACTTTTACTTGTGCAGTAATTACATTAAGAGACTCTGGAAGTAGAAGAATTTTGAGATCCATCTTTTCTAGCCTGCAGCTTTCATTCTTATTCTTACCTGAACTGTTGGTGGGAATGTAAGCTTATGCAGCCACTCTGGCAAACAGTATGGAGGTTCCTCATGAAGCTGAAAATAGAGTTACCCTGCGACCCAGCAATTGCACTACTGGGTATTTACCCTAAAGATACAAATGTAGTGATCCGAAGGAGCACCTGCACCTCAGTGTTTATAGCAGTAATGTCCACAATAGCCAAACTGTGGAAGGAGCCTCAATGTCCATGAACAGATGAATAGGTAAAGAAGATGAGGTACATATATACAATGGAATATTATGCAGCCATCAAAAAGGGAAATCTTGCCATTCACAATGATGTGGATAGAACTAGAGGGTATTATGCTAAGTGAAATAAGTCAATCAGAGAAAGACAATTATCATATGATCTCATTGATATAAGGAATTTGAGGAAAAGACAGAGGATCATGGGGGAAGGGAGGGAAAAATGAAACAAGATGAAATCAGAGAGGGAGACAAACCATAAGGGACTCAATCTCAGGAAGCAAATTGAGGGTTGCTGAAGGGAAGGGGAGTGGGAGGGTTGGGATGGCTAGGCGATGGACATTGGGAAGGGTATGCGCTTTGGTGAGCACTGTGAATCACAGACCTGTACCACGGAAACAAATAATATATTATATGTTAATAAGAGATATATGAAAGAATTGAATTTCCTTTGATAACACTCTTGTGTCTACCACTCTGAACCAATAGTTATTTTGTGTTCTGCAAGGAAGAATGTTTGACTAGTTTCATTTCTGTATTTACTGTGTGTCCCTTAAATCACTTTTTGCTTCAGAGTGCCTGTGTGGCTCCGTTAGCTAAGTGTCCAACTCTTGGTTTTGGCTCTGGTGATGATCTCAGGGTTGCGAGATTGAGCCACACATTGGGTTCCATGGTCAGCTGGTAGTCTGCTTGAGATTCTCTCTCTCCTTCTGCCCTCCCCTTTAAAATAAAGGAATAAATCTTTTTAAGAATCAGATTTTGCTTCTATAAAATGAGATGGTTCACTGATAGGTAAAGCTCTTTCTGGAATGGTACAGAAAGTCCGTATAAATTTGGTGTAGCAGAGGAAAGAGAACTTAAAAGGTCTTACATCAGAGAATGAAATTTAACCCAGGTCTTACTGTATCTGTGAAACAGATTGGTGTGTTTTGAGCATTAAAAGAAGTAATGTGCTTGAAAAGGAATTACTAGACTCTAAGTACTTGATACCTTCTATCTATCTTATTACTATCTTCTGCTCTATGGAAAGGTGGAAATACTTTGTAACCATCTGCTGAGTAGAAGAGCTATATGTTCTCAAAATTTATAACAGGCCATTTCTTTCTTTCCTTTGGACATAAAGCATTCTGCCTAAGTGGAGTACGCTGTCGCTGTCTGTCTCCCCAACTCCACTCATCTTCTCACTACATCTTCAGCACATACTTCCTGAATACTTATTATTTATCAGACAGTATATTCCTCTAACTCCATAATTAGCTTACAGTTTTGTCAATCTTTTAGACCCGAGATAACCCCTGGGAATAACCTATTCTTAGAGCTTGTATTGGTTATTTACACCTTAGCACAAGTCCATTTCAGAGACATTGTTGATAGTAGCTCTGGTATGAGATGAGAAAAGGACATAATGCTGGAGGCAAAGTGGCTGTTCTGTGGGGTGTAGGCCATCGTTTGAGGTATTGTGTTTGGTCTAGTGAGGATTATTTTGCAAATGGTGCACTGAAAGGAATCACCCCCCTATGGGCTACTGACCTGAGGGAAAAATGAGTGTGAGTTGTAAGGATTTCTTTTCTAAAAAGGAGAAACTTCATGCTGATTCTGGTCTGAAATTCAAGAGACCTAAGTCCACACCTTAGGCCTTTTGCTAGCACACTGTGAGACCCTGGACAAGTCACTTCACTTCCTGTAGCCTCAGCTTGCTCACCAGTGAAATGAGGGGTCCCCCAAATGGCTCTGCGTATTTTCAGTTTGAGTTCTCCCAATTCCTTAATCCTTGAGTATTTTTATAGCTTTCTGTAAGCTAAATATCTTAGTTCTCTTAACTTCAGAGATGTTCCCTTTTCCAGTGTTACGCATTGTAAATTGTTTAAGTAGCAACTTTGATTAAACTTTTTAATCTTTTCATCAAATTACAACTATTTTAAAAGTTAAAAAATATAAGTTGCATTATTTGCCTTGTATAGAAGAATGAAATTCAAGCATTCTTTACAGAAATGAAGTGAATCTTTTAGGAAATATCTGATTCAACTTCGCAAGTTGGCTGTTCTCGTGTTCTCAGTGCATGCCAGAACCATGACAACATCTGTAAAAATAGGGTGTTCCTGTCGCCCAGTTGTCTTGTGGCTTTGACTTTGCTCAAAGGACTTTTACGTTTACAGTCTCAGCTGACCAACATAGTGAGGCAGTTGCAATTTACCTAGCAGTAAGTAGGTCATCTAGCAATAAGCTGTGAATGAAAGCAGAGTGAGCTCTGAGATGGGATATGGTGGCTTGTTTTCTTTCATTGGAAGACACTCTGAGGTTATCTGTTGTGTCAGATTTCTGAAACTGCTTTAGAGAAACGATGTGGATGAAGCTTAGTTTCACTACTTAATGTTGGGCTCTCTCTGAGTGGTCCGTGGGCCTGTGCTTGTTGCTGGGTACTTCTGTGCAGGGGTCAGCGTGCTGTATTATTACTGGAAAGTGAGGCTCATTGGAAACCATTTACTTTTCTAAAATGACAAGTTTTACATGACATGATGGGTTAAAACTCATTCATATCAAATGAAAACATGAACCGTGTTTCTGGTCTTCCTTCCTTCCTTCCTTCCTTCCTTCCTTCCTTCCTTCCTCCCTTCTTATTCAACAGATATTGAGCACCTAATCTGTGTCATGTTGGGCAGAGTATGAGGAGACCGTTTCAAGAGGGGGAAATAGCTTGATTGGAGGACTCTAAGAGAGAGGGAGGATGTGGTCTACATGGGTTGAATTTCATATGGTTTGATCATAGAGTAGAAAGGGAATGGCTTGAGTCTATGGGGGATCAGCCAAGACTGAGCTGGAGTACTGTGGCTGCAGAGTCCAGGACATCCTAAACTGGCATTTGAGTATAGCCCAAGCCTTGGTGCAGTGAGTCTGGTTAGGACACTATTACTTATCCAGACACTGAAGCTTAGTCCCAGAAGAAGATGGAAGCTCTGTTGAGCTCAATATTATTCCAGGTGTCTCATGATTGTGTCTTAAGATGTCATTGGTCTTGACATTGGAGACTAGAGGTGATGGTCCAGACCAAGGTTAGTAGTTACTGCAACTCAGTAGTTGGTAGTGGGGAAAAAAGAGATAACAGGTAATAGAAGACCCTCTTCTCTCCTAAACACAGTCGTGGGACCACTAATATATCCCTGTTATTAAGTGCTCATGTCTTCCTAAGGATGACTGAGCATGAGTGGCAGGATGAGTCAGTACACATGACTGGGTTTTAGAAGAGTTGGAGAAACTCATGCTTTTATTTTTGAGGGTTCTAGCTCTGGTTTCTTTGGCTCCTAGATCGCAGAAGCAGAAACCGTCTGTTTTTAGGTGTTTATTGTGTCTTCTGAGCTGTTTCTTGAGTCTGTAGTTCACATTGCCTCATGGTGCTCTGTGAGGCATTGGGTCTGATGGGCACTATGAAGCTCATCCCCGAGCAGGCACATGCCTGGTTCGACCATAGTTCGGACTCTGTGCATTTGGGTTAGTCTTGATTTCTTGTGTTTGAATTTCCTCTACCTGGACCTCTTTACCATCTCCCTCCAGAGACTCCCCTATAGCTGCCAACACCTTCTGTTAGTTCTGATTATTTTGTTCTGATTATCGTATGTTGTCTCTGCTCTGCCAAGAGGGAGAAGGGAAATTATGTAGTGAAGTATCAGTGTTGTGTCTGAGGGCAGAGGTAACATGGTAAAAGAGACGTGAAGGTAGGAGAAAGTAGGAGAGCTTTGTTTTTTTGATAGCCTTTTTTTTTTTTTTTTTTTTAGGCTGAGGTTTTTGGTCTTTTTTTTTTTTATTTGTTTTTTAATTTAGGTTTTGATCTTGCTTTTGTAGAGTGAAAAGATAAGACAGAAATGGTGACTTTTTTTATTCTCAAGACTCTGGATCCTGAACTATGAAAATGATTTCATATGCTTGGCATCTGGATTCTTTTTTTTTTTAATGCCCTACATGACTCAAAATAATTTTGCTAAAATATACGGCCTGCAGCCATTTTCCTAATTCAAATGAGTTTGAGGACTTCTTACCTTAATGGTTAGATTTTTCTGAGCATTTGTTCTATTTCCAGTAGGAACAATGCTTTTAGAATCCCTCTTGGAGAACCCACTTCCTAATAATGTGACCGTGCAGTTTTTGAGCATGCCTTACTGTTACATGTTGTTAAACCTGGAACTGTTCTATGTAAACCAGCTTTTGTCAGGGCTCTGGAAAACACTTGCACTTCACATAAAATTCTTGTAGATTCCTCTGATTTCGATTTGAACTATCTTGGAAGAGGAATATATGTAAATAGAATGGTGGTCAAAGACAAATTGCCCTTTCTTGCTCTAGTCTGGTAGGGACACCATTACCTTCTGGGCTTTAT
This sequence comes from Mustela erminea, assembly GCF_009829155.1. NCBI lineage: Eukaryota > Metazoa > Chordata > Mammalia > Carnivora > Mustelidae > Mustela > Mustela erminea. Next base: position 102,592,769 of record NC_045617.1, on the reverse strand, counting down.
GGGAAGGAAATAACATTTCCTGTGCAGTTCAAGTGAAATAAAGATTTGGCCTATACAATGTATGTATAGTTAGCAAAAAAATGTATGAAGATTGGGTTTTTTCTATTAATTGACTTCAACCAATTTAGTACCATTTTCATGTGGGGATTGAACCAATTCTATCTGCTAATACTAAAAATAAATTTAAGCAGAATCTGTGATAAACTCTTTACTGAAATTTCACATTTAAAGCAGATATACCAGAAAAAAGGTCAATGAAGTTGCTTCATTGAAAAATTAAAGAAAATAATCCAAAACAATCATTTCAATTGTAAGTAAAATAGATCCTCAGATGCAGACCAGACATGACAGTTCATAGGAACTTGAGAATCCCAATAGTGAGACTCAGTTCTAGAAGAAGGTGGAAGCTTTGCTGAGCCCAGTACCATTCTAATGACCTATCATAACTGTGTCTTAAAAGTTACTGTGAGATTGACCTTGGCGTTCATTTGGACTTGAAATATAAAGACATTTTAATTCAAACATTTTGACCGCATCTCATCACATTTTTCTTGAACTTAGAGAATACTAGATTTAGGTTGTTTTTAGGTTGATTTAGGTTGTGCCAAAATAAGTTTTTTGAAAAATGTTGTGAAATGTGTCATTTCTCTTATGTCAGTAGTAAGCAGACAAAAACCTACGTGGCCAAGTGACATTTTTATGGGTGCCTCAGTGTTGCTGGCTGGAGTTTGTAATTAAGCCTCTCGTTCCTGTGTGGGACCTTGAAGTATATGATGAAACAGAATGATCTAGCATATCCTGGTTGCCTGAGTGAAATAATTCAGATTCCACAGGTGCCAAACTCAGTCACAAAGACATAGTTCATGGGGCATTTACTGTCTATTATGTGCCGAGCAGTGACTGAGTTAGATACTGTAATGAGTAAGACACTGTAAGTGGAGTAACTGATGGGGCCATCCTCCGAGCTACAAACACAGAAGCAAGAACAGGTTGGAGGAAGAGTGATTAATTTTTCTCTGTATTGAGTTTGAAGAGGTTGTAGGATAAAGCACAGTGGAGCCAGGCAGATTCAAATCCAGATTTTACTGCTACTTGTTAGTAGTGTGAGCAGTTGAGCACTACTTCCTCTGTTACATTTCACTGTCTGATTTCCTTTTTTCATTGAGAAAATCATGTCATGAACAGGAACCTCCCTCACTTTCTTGTCTGGTCACTGCTACTTTTAGTTGAGTGATTGGGATGGAAGCCAAATCACAACAGGTTGATAGGTAAAGATAATAAAGGTAAAAAATACAAAAACAAAATCAATTAAAAAAAAACATAAAAAAATTATCGCCCTTAACCCGCAAGGATGACAAGAAGCCCCAGTTCAGACGTATCTTCTCTCTATTTCCGCAAGTCTACACACTTATATAGGTTTACATGACCAATCAACGAGCAGGGTACAGGAGGGAGCGAATCAGGCTGTGCACCTAAGCGAACAACTTCGCTAGCAACCAATGCTGTTTACTTCCTCTTTGGGCGTTCTGCTTAGTCTCACGAGGCAATCCTAACCTGGCAACTAGCCAGGTGCCGTCTTTTAATGGCGGAGGATGCCCTGGCCAGGGGCTTGCCTCCGACATCTTCCCCTTTTTTCTTTTATGGCAGGGATCGTGCCTGTCATAGGTTGTCAGTGGCGGGGAATATCCTTACCCGTCATCAGACGGCAGATATCAATGATCTGCGTCCTGTCTTAGGTTGGTATATTTCCCCCACCAATCTTACCTGTCGTTGTCTGCCTATCCAGCATACTTAGCCACACTTGGGGGGATGTTCCAGCCTTGATGGCTAACAAGGCCTGCACCATGGCTTGCTGTTGCCTAGGTGTAGAATCAAGCCCACTACGAGGATTGTCATCAGACCAATTACGCTAGCCCATTGTTTCATAAAGGTTAACACATCTTGCAATGTTTTATCTCTGGGAGGGTTGCAAGCTCAACTCTGGTGTTATTTATCCTTGTTATGCTTAGTAGCAGGTGCTGAGTATAGTTTTGGAATTCTTCGGACCAATTCCCCCCCAAGTATTGGGAGAGCTCTCGGGAGACATTCTGTACACAAATTGCCGGGAAGGGTGCTATACATCTCAGTCCCAATAGGGCCCCCAATATGTCCACTTGTTCTTGAACAGAATCCACTCTCTGGTTGACTATCAGGATTCCTGCTTGCAGATGTGCATTGATCTGAGTCTGTGTTTGAAGGGCAGCCGCTGTTCCTTCTGCAAGAGTGTTCACAGCTTCCGCAGTGGGTATAGTTGCAGCAAGCGAGACTGCTGCTGCCGTGGCAGCTGCTGTAGATATAGCCAATGCTGTCACAACGGCGGCTGTGATACCAAAATCTCTCTTCTTTCTGGATAGCACCACCGGTAACTTGTCCTCTGGAATGGAAACTGGGATAGGAACATGGGTAGGGATACGCATAATCACAGCCAGCTTGAAGGCCGTAACATTCCAGCACTGGGAAAGATAGCAATTCTTAGTGCAAATCAACGTATCATTCAGCTCGATGGCATTTGTTACGAGGAAAAGGAACAGTGGCCAGACGCATATGGGAGTGGGCTGATAAGTAATATTATTGGGACAAGACACATTAACTGTTGTCTCAAAGGTACTAGAGTCATTTTGTTTATAAGAACAGTTGAGGAATTTGCCACCATTTAACATGGACACTGCTGAGATATCAGTACATGCTCCTAGCAAGTTACAGACCTGCCATGCATCAAAGGGAGAGGAGGGAATATGAGAGAAGAGTTAGTCACTGGTAAAGGATATAGCCATGCTTTAACCACTGCTCACAGCTCTCTGGCTTGAGTCTGCCGCAGGAGGTGTACCATCCCCAGAGTTATCATCAGCATCTTCAGCATCATGACTGGTGTTTGGAGGCAAGGCTGCATGCACCAGCCGCTCTGGGATCCAAATTGGAGCCTCCTTTTCCTGTGGAAAAACACACACAGACCCCCTACTCCATACTAACACTGGATCTGGTCCATTCCACTTTCCTGTGAGGATGTCCTTCCAAAGTACTAAAGGCTTAGGGGAAGCAGCAGCATCACTTCCATGTCTGTCTGCAGCTGATTTACCCATTTTGTCCAACGTTAAAAAATTCAAAATAAAGAGAATGGTGTTGAGCTTATCTTTAGGGGACCTGAAGGTGTCCCCTATTCCCCCTTTTTGTTTATAAAGCGCATTTTTTTATTGTAAGATGCGCATGCTCCACAACACCCTGTCCTTGTGGGTTATAGGGTATTCCATGTATCAAGTGAATGTCAAGTTGTTGTAGGAAGGCTTTAAAGGATTGTGAGGTGTAGGCTGGACCATTATCTGTCTTTAATTGGCGTGGCTTTCCCCATGCTGCGAAAGCCTGTAGGCAATGGGCGATAACATCTCTGGATTTTTCCCCCGTATGCACTGAGGCGAAAATTATTCCAGAGCAGGTATCTACAGAGCCATGAACATATCTTAACTTTCCAAATTCTGAAACATGTGTGACATCCATATGCCATATGTGATTAGGTAACAAACCCTTAGGATTAACCCCCAAGGACGGTGCAGGTAGTAAGGTCGCGCAATTTCTGCAGGAGACTACTATGTCCCGTGCCTGTGCTTTTGTTATGTTAAATTTGAGGCGAAGAGTTAAAGCATTCACATGGAACAGCTTGTGATAATGTCTCGCCTGTTGCACAGGGTCCTCAATGGCAAAGACAAATTCTCCTCTGGTTAAGGAGTCTGCTAACTGATTACCTTTTGTCAGGGGTCCTGGTAAGGTTGTATGAGCTCGTATGTAGCCAATATAAAATGGAGCCTTCCTGTCCCAAACTAATGTTTGGATTTCTTGTAATGCCTTAGAGATAGTAGATCTGGCATTAATAGAACCCACATTTTCAATGATAGAGACAGCTTGCACCACATATCTACTATCTGATAAAAGGTTGAAGGGTTCTTGATGAAACATTTGAAATGCTTTTATCACTGTGAGCAGCTTGGTTTCTTGGGGAGAGGAGCTTTGAAATAGGAAGGTCCAACTCTCTTCTTTGGTAACTATAGCTCCTACAGGTGTCCTGGCTTCTTGCAGTAATAGCAAACTCCAGGAGTACCCCTATGTTTATATTGTTGAGCTCCCTGTAATCCTTGTAAACCTTGAGTGATAGCTGCAGCGATAACCTGCCCTTGAATAACACTGTCGTTGATATCCCTGCAAACTTTAATATATGTACTCAAGTCTTTGCTTTTCCAAGGACTGATGGCTTCTTTACACCATTTATTAGCTTGCTCATAAGCCAGCTGTTTTATCAATGGCATGGCTGCCTCTACCTCCCCAAATATTCGACCAGCTGTTTGCATCAGCCTCGCTACAAAATCAGCATATGCTTCATTTGGTCCTTGTATTACCTTAGACAGCTGACCCTGTAAATCCCCACTGCCTTGAATTGTTATTGGTGCACCTGGACAACTTAAAAGGTTGATATGGCCCTGAGGCATTAATAGGTTTCACAGGGGCCAAACCCTGGATCACAGGTGGTCCCACTGACGTATGTTTAGCACGCCTTCATCTAGGAACCATGGAGCCACCTTTTCACTGTATTCAAAAAGGCCCAAGCAGTTTTTGCTTTTAGTGAAGTTCCATTGGCTTTCAGCAGGTCTTTTAAAGACCCTTCCAACCGCACTTTAGATACTTCAGATCCCATTATGAACACACAGACAACAGACGCAGACGTTAAAGACACTAACACATTAACTTTTTACACGCATATACTTCAGTTGACCTTTACTCCCCGCTTTACCGCAGAATTCCCACTTTTGAACGTGGCCTTTACTCCCCGCTTTACCGCGGAATTTTCACGTTTGAACGTGGCTAATGTCCCCGCTTTCCTGCGGATTACCTTGCAAGATTCCTTTATTTAGTTCCCGGGTTTTGGCGCCATTTATCGCCCTCGACCCGCAAGGACAACAAGAAGCCCCAGTTCAGACGTATCTTCTCTCTATTTCCGCAAGTCTACACACTTATATAGGTTTACATGACCAATCAGCGAGCAGGGTACAGGAGGGAGCGAATCAGGCTGTGCACCTAAACAAACAACTTTGCTAGCAACCAATGCTGTTTACTTCCTCTTTGGGCGGTCTGCTTAGTCTCACGAGGCAATCCTAACCTGGCAACTAGCCAGGCGCCATCTTTTAATGGCGGAGGCCGCCCTGGCCAGGGGCCTTCCTCCGACAAAAAATAACAGTTTTTGGGGCGCCTGGGTGGCTCAGTGGGTTAAAGCCTCTGCCTTCAGCTCGGGTCATGATCCCAGGGTCCTGGGATCGAGCCCCGCGTCGGGCTCTCTGCTTGGTGGGGAGCCTGCTTCCTCCTCTCTCTCTCTGCCTGCCTCTCTGCCTACTTGTGATCTCTGCCTGTCAAATAAATAAATAAAATCTTTAAAAAAAAAATAACAGTTTTTTTTCAGTTGCTTTACTGGGCAGAGAGAGATACAGTGATAAGTAAAGAGGGAATTGAGTTTATGAAGCTTTGTTTATTTTTATTTATTTTAGGTGGAAGAGATTTGGGTATTTTAAGTACTAAGAGCAAAGACCCAGACGAGGAAGGAATGGTTGATAGAGTGAGACTCCCAGGAGGCAGGAGGTGGAAGGATTCTGAGCATAGGAGAAAAGCAGGTCATATGGAAGCCAAGTTTGTGTGTAGCAGGGCAGGGAAGGGAGAGAGTTCTTACTCATGTTGCTATTTTCTTGGTGGATCATGTCGTACAGGCCAGATAGAGAAGGAAGTGAAGATCGAAAAGGGCTCACGGAGTGGGACACGACTGGACAGGTCAAGGCATGTGAGATGTTGATGAAGCCAGATAAATGGTTTACTTGGGGGTAGAGAATGAAAGTTAGAAGAAGAACAGGAACTCATTCTCAAAACTTAAAGGTCTGAGGTGGGCTAGTTCTGGCGTAAGGCACTGAGATCAAGAATGTAGCAGCAGGTGTGGAGAGAAGGTGGTCTATGAGGGAGACGGGTACAGGCTGAGCTGCGTGTCAGATCTTTCTGGGGGTAGGGGGTGGGTAACCATGCAGGGAACATTTTAAAGGAGAAGAAAGTGGTAGTACAAGAGTGGCCTGTAGTATAAAAATGGATTGTTGGGATACGTGGGTCGTGGTTGGAAGACTGTTGATTGTGCATCACTAGGAGAGTTAGAATACACGTCACCTGTCTACAGGGGCCAGGGGGGTGGGTGGGACTTGACCTGGGGCAAAAGGGGCAGACCTGGTTTAGTAAAATGGTAGAAGCAGTGTAAGGTCCTGAAGAGGTCAGAGACTTTGTTTACCACAGAATAGACATTTCTGAAAATCTTGACAATGGTGTCAAGCCGGGTCAGGAGAGACGAGGCAGGGTTGAAATACAGGCATGGATGGCTCAGCGACAGGAAGAGCCTGCAGTTGGGTGGAAGCCAGCAATGACCTGGAGGTGAGGCATGAGGGCTTCGAGTTACCCGAAGGAGCGCAGAGAGAAAGGATTTTGTTTGTTTTGGGGGCTAGCTGACAGATTGTTGGGAAGAAACATTAAGTGGCAAGCACGGCTAATAAAATTATGGTGGGAGAAGCTAACATTTATAGTGTTTTCTACATGCCGGGCACTGTGCGAAATGTTTGATGTGGATTTATTTTATGGAATCTGTAGAACCACTCAAGGAGGTAGAAATGAGGAAAAAGGATTTTAGAGTGATGATGCAAATGGCTCTTGGTCATAATTCTGTTAACTGTTGGGGTTGGAATCTGAGCCCAGGCAGCGTGAATGCACACCTTTTCTGATCTCTGTATTGCTGCCAGGATTTGAAGGAAGGAAACTCAGTTACCTCCTGGAATTAGACCTGACCTGTCACTGACGGAGGATTCGGGCTGATTTGCTGAATGCACAGATTTTAAATCAGGGGTGATCTGTGATGACTACAGACTTAATTTTTAGAGTTTAACTTATTTTTCATTTTGGTTTTGGTTGCACAGTATCATGAAAAGTTTGATATACTCAGAGGTAGTGGTTAGTGGTAACAGAACCTTTAAAAAAACACCATGAGTTTCCCTGTAGGAATAATACTCAAGTAATTGGAAATAGCAGGAAAAGCTGAAAACAAGTCAGTGGGTTAGCAGTCTTTGATATGTTAAAGTTTGGTTTGTAACATTTGAAAATCACAGGTTTTTAAGTAGTGTATACACGTGTAACAGTCTGAAATAGTGTGTGTGGGAATAATAATCTGAAATTCATCCATTGGAACCTTATTTAATAAGACTCTATTACTTTCTCCTGGTTGATATTTAGACTGTTTTCATCCTCTAAACTCCCCCTTGCTTTAATATCCTTCCTTGGGTAAAATGCTGTGCTGTGCTTGAGCCTGTTAAACTTACTTTGTCCTTGAAATTTACTGACTTCCCTTGTGAATAGGTAATTCAATGACTAGACTGGCGTGGTTCTTGACCCGTGGGAAATAGTCCCCGCTCTCTTTAGCTACCTCCTTTTTTCTTTATATAGTTGTAATTAGCACCCATGTAGCTCCTGTGGTGTAAGGGTTTCCAGAAGCAGTTGATCTTACAATTCGTAAAGGCTAAGAGGAAACTGTTGTCAGATTTTACCTGAAGGTTCAACTTTCTCATTCACCGTTTCCTAGATTCGTTTTTCTGAACCCTTGTTTTTATAGATTTTTATTTGTTTGAGGCAGCAAATTTAAAAAGTTTGTTTTTTACTTCCCTTTATAGTAGGAGAATTGGGAAAATAATAAAACCAAAGTTTTGCTTCCCCCTTTGTCAAAACGAATAATAAAAACCACAATAATAAAATCGCTAACGTTATGCTGGGTTTGCTCAAATTCTCACAACACAGTGTAATAACAATTACCATCATTATTTTACGAGTGAGAGAATGGTCTTAAAGCAGTTGAGGAGCTGGAACATCAATAGTGGAGATGGGGTTTAAACTCCCGGGATGTGCTAGAGAGGCTCTCTAGCATAATTTTATTTTATTTATTGATTTTTAAAGATCTTATTTATTAATCTATTTAGAAGATGAGAGAGAGTGTACAAGTTGGGGGGAGGGGCGGAGGAAGAGGGAGAGAGAGCATCCCAAGCAGACTCTGTGCTGAATCCAGAGCTGAGGTGGGGCTTGATCTCAGGATGCTGAGATCATGACCTGAACATTAATCACGAGCTGGAAGCTTAACCGACGGAGCTTAACTTCTCTAGCCTAATTTTAGAGTATCTGTTAGAAGTTAGGTGAAAGAATATTGTGACTTTTCTGGTTTCTTTTTCCACATTAAAAAAGAAAAAGGAATTCTTCCTGTATGTATATCCTATATAATGTGTTCATGTATATGCATAGTTCTTATCATGCTGTGGAGATTAGCACAGATTCTCAGGAAAGATGATTACCTTGTGACATTGTGGGGATGCCTGGGTGGCTCAGTCGGTGAAGCATCTGTGTATTCAGCTCAGGTCATGATCTCCAGGTCCTGGGATTGAGCCCCATGTCAGGCTTCCTGCTCAGTGGGGGAGTCTGCTTCTCCCTCTGCCTCTGTCCCTCCCCCCCAACTCATGCATGCTCTCTCTCTCTCTCTCTCAAATAAATAAATAAAAATCTTAAAAAAAAATAAGTTGAGATGCTGCGCTCTACTTTCCAATGATCTGTCAAGGAGCATGTCTCAGATTGTGGCTGGGAGAGAGCACCACTGGGCATAGCCGTCTGTGCTGAATAGCAGAGAAAGGGTGTGTGTGGCCCCCACAAACAGCTCTTAGGAGCTGCCAGGCCTGGTGTGGGCTTTGACTGCCGCAGCCTGCCCAGGGTCCCGGGTTGGCCATGCCTCTGGCTCTCGTGGCAGCTGGGAAGGATAAAGGGCTTCCTGTTTGAGCCAAGCACTGCTGTGCATTAAAAGGCTTTCTTCAGTCTGGGTTTTTAAAACTTTCTACTTTCAGTTGCTTAACTCTGCCTGTTTTGACCTCTGACTTCGGGGTTTATATTTACAGTCTCTGAGGAGGACTTTAGACTGAAAAAAGTTTTAAACATGATCTGCTTCTCCTCCTACCTCCTCATTTTATAGATGAGGAAGTTGACTCATGGACATGAAATGAATTATTCAAAGCTATGAGACTAGTGGCCAGGACTAGAAGCCAATCTCATGACTTTACTGATGTTTTTCCTGTTACAAAATGATTTGTGACTCCCTACGTATTGCTTCCAATTCCTTATTTACTCATCCTGATCCTGGCTTCCTGCCTGTCTCCTTGATCCCTTGGCTTTTGCCTCCTGCACTGATGGAGGGAACAGTTGTTTGCTGGTGTTAATCCCAGCTTTGGAATCACCGTGTGACCCCTGGTAGAGTCACTCTGTGCCTTAATGTCATTATCAGCAGATTAAGTAGGACCCTTATTAGAGAGGTTCTTGAGAAAATGTAAATCATGTGAACTGAAGACCTGTTTTATTTAGTGGAAGAGACATTTAGAAAATTTAATGAAAACAAAGTATAGGGAAAAGTCAGTTAATACAGATTTCTTGTTGAGTAAGCTGAGGACTTGTGAGAAAGTTAAAGAGAGTTTAGATCAAATTGTCATGTTATGTAGTAAATTGGGGACATTTTTGGTCTTTACACAGAATACCTGTTGGATCAAATCCTCTGGGGGTGGTAATCTAGAGTAATCCGTAGTTTTTATTTTTGATCTTGAACTTAGAAAAACACTTGGTTGAGTTATTTTAACAAATCTGGTTAATAAAGAGGAATCTCACTGAAAATTAGGATTTTCAATGCTATGACATTTTGGCATATTAAAAAAAACTAGGTGTGTGGGTTAAATCCTAATTTTCTATCTGTGAACCTCTTTGAAACTCAGTTTCCCTATATGTAAAATGGGAAAAATATACTTAGCTTTCCTGCGAGAATTATGAGGATCAAGTAAAATAACACTTGGCAAAGTTCTTGGCGCATAGTAGTTCTCTGTCTGAGCTAGCTTTCCTCCTAATGTTTTAATACTTTCTATTATGTTTAGATATCTGATATCCATGTTACTGGAGAGTCAGAGGACATGTCTGCTAAGGAGAGATTGCTCTTGTGGACACAGCAGGCAACAGAGGGTTATGCTGGAATACGGTGTGAGAATTTCACTACCTGCTGGAGAGATGGAAAACTATTTAATGCCATCATTCATAAATACAGGTATGAAATTGAGGGGGGGCTTTTTCCTTAGACAAATATGAGAAGTGTTTCTTTTGATTCCAAATTTCAAAATAACCTTTTATTATTTCAGAAGCAATACATGTGCATGGCAGAAAGTTAGAAAATACAGACCAGGCCTAAGTAGAAACATCCCATTTCCACTGCTACGAGATCATCACTCTAAGCTTGTGGGCACACACAGACTCTCATAGCTATAACACTCCTTTGGATTTTGCTGGTAACTTGGAAGACAATAAGGTCTGATAATACAGAATCTTCAGGTGGATGAGCACATTTGTGCATGCAGAGGACTGATGAATGGTGGGGTGAGGGTGTGGTTCTCATTTAGAGCTCACACATATCCAAATTATAGTCTCCTAGGCTCATTACTCTAGTGAGTAGCAGGGTTCAGAAGTGGCCAACTTTGGGGTGGTTAAAAGTTTTCTGGTAAGAATTGTTATTATATTTTTAAGCTTATTTGTTTTTTTTGTTTTTTTTTTAAAGATTTTATTTATTTATTTTACAGACAGAGATCATAAGTAGGCAGAGAGGCAGGCAGAGAGAGAGGAAGGGAAGCAGGCTCCTTGCTGAGCAGAGAGCCCGATGTGGGGCTCGATCCCAGAACCCTGGGATCATGACCTGAGCCGAAAGCAGAGGCTTTAACCCACTGAGCCACCCAGGCGCCCTAAGCTTATTTGTTTTATTTATTCATCTCTACACCCAACATGGGGCTCAAACTCACAACCCCAAGATCAGAAGTCGGTGCTCTTCTGACTGAGCCAGCCAGGCACCCCATCTGCTGAGAATTATTAACAACTAAATCCCAGTTAATACTGACATAGCACTTACTAAGTGTCAGACGCTATCCTACGCAGTTTTTACATGCATTAACTTATTTAGTCCTCACAACATTCCTATAGGAATATTATCAGTTGACAGACAAAAACTGAGGCACGGGGTAAAACTTGCTTTTAGCTACATAGCCAGCAAGAGTCAGCTTTGAGATTCAGACCTGGGGCCTCTGGTTTTTGACTCCTTGCTTTTATTGTCTTATAAGGAGCTAGATCCCCAGAAAATATTTACTGGAAACAGTGTATTTCTTGATCTTTTCTTAGTTACTTTTCTTAGTTTTGCAAAGATTACATCATGTTGTCAAAGAACTGTCTTCCTAGATGGAGTAAGCTGAAGCTATAACTCATTAAACTAACAAACTTATTTGATAAAAACAATAATTATATAGAGTAGTTACTATTCTGTTACCTGTCTATATGTGAGGCATTCTGTTCATTGCTTTCCATATCTTACTTCATTCAGGTCTCCCAGCAGTCCAACAAAACAGGGACTGTTGTTATCCCACTTTCACAGAGGAGGAACCTTGGGTTTGCCGAGGTTATGCTGCTAATACACTGTAGAGCTGAGGTTTTAGTCCAGGTCTGCATGATTTAAAATCCCGTTCTCCTTGTCTCTCTCCCTTTTCTTTCTGTGTTTCCATTCATTCCCCTTTTCTCTCCCCTTCTTCTCTTTTTCTCATTTTTATTTTGGAAATTTCAACATTGGTAACACTGTAACAGATATCCCAAGCATCCACATGGCAATCCCCCTTTAAAACACCCACTAGTCTGCTTCCTTTATGAAACAACATTTCAGTAGAGGTAGGTACAGTCTGCCTGATTAAAAGGGAAAGACAGAATCAACTTGCCTACACATGCTGAAAATAAAGTATCCGATCTCCTTGAGTAACACAATGCCAAGAGGGTTTAGTAGTTATAGACATTTCAGTGATCACAATGTACTTCTCAAGTGACTTAAAACAGGAGGCCATGGGAAGGCCTGTGTAGTTGGGCACATTGTATACCCAGGATGATAAGATCTTCTTGGCCTTTGAATAAAAATATCTGGATTGTTATACCTGAAGGATTTATGTCATGATGGATCTTTGAGGGTGTGCTCTTCTCTCTTTGAAATGTTTTAAGTAGAAACAAAGCATTTAGAAGCCAGCTATTCTTCTAAAATAATTGACTTTTAAAAACGGTTTCGGGGCACCTGGGTGGCTTAGTGGGTTAAAGCCTCTGCCTTCGGCTCCAGTCATGATCCCAGGGTCCTAGGATCGAACTCCGCATCAGGCTCTCTGCTTAGCAGGGAGCCTGCTTCCTCTTTCTCTCTGCCTACTTGTGATCTCTGTCAGATAAATAAATAAAATCTTTAAAAATAAAAAAAAAATTAAAAAAATTTTAAAAAGACTATTGAAATCAAGTTAATGTTGTGTTACTAGAATTTAAACAAACAAACAAACAAACAAAACAATGGTCTCAAGACATTGTCTCTTCAATACTTGTGAAGGAGTAGAAGTACAAATTAGTATACGCATGCTATGTGTTTTTCTCTTAAGTACTTAAATAAGTCACTATCTGTCAGAGATGGTAAAATTTCCTAGGAAAGTTTAATGATTTAGAGCTCATATTGCTTTAGGAGAGAATTTGGATCTCGTCAATGTTATTTGTTTTGAACTTGTAATTTGGTGGATTTAAGTGATACTAAATCAGTTAAATTCGTTTTAGAAGAGAGTGGCCTTTTTCACTGGAAGAAATCTTTCATGTGTGGAACCATATTTTGAGCTAAGGTCCTCAGACTTTTCTTTTTACTTAGAAAAAAATCGAGTTTTTTCTTCTCGCATGTGTAAGAATTAAATGGATAGGGTTGAACTACACATAATTTTCACTGTTGAATGCCTTAACATACTAAAGGGAATTGAGAAAGTTATAAACAATTGTAAAATCCCTATAAGCAAATTTTTGGATATTGGACAATAGTAATCACAAATACAGTAGTGTCTAATTTATAGTTGTTTTTAGTTAATAATTATTTCCACAAATTTTGTGATGTATTTGGATTTGCTGTAGGAACATTTCCACTTAATTGAGTTTTGGATATAGTTTTTGGATAAAAAGACTTTCTTATATGAGTTCAATTTGACTTATATAATAAAAATTATCTGAGGTGGAATATGTGTTTGGTTTCTACTGAAATACCAGGTCTGATGTATGGAATACTTGGTCAATAAGGAGCTTAAGAGGATGTGAAGGCTTAGCAGGAAAGAACCTTCAGATTGTTGTTGTGGCGGCTGGAAGGAGGGATGTGGGGCTCCTGAGGGAGCAAGTTTGCATGTCCTGGAGAGAATATGAAAGATTTCTCTGGAGATTAGAAGGAAAATGGATACTGTTTATCATTGAAAAATAAACCAATACCGTTTTTAATAAGTGTTCTCGTCAGATTTTTATGTATATTATCTTCTGAAGATTTAGAAATATTGATCTAAAGTGGAAACAGAGAACATCCTTCAGATTTTGTGTTACTATAAATACTGTCAAAAGTATATGTCCAGCATATATTTTTATTAGTGCTCCCATATAAGAATGTGACTTTTGAAGTGGAGAGAATGTTCGTTTATAACAGTAAGCAGTACTTTACTAATGTGAAGTAAAAAAGAAGGAAATTAATGAGAACCAACATTTAATTGCATAACTTGGAATTAGCCATCAATGAAAGTAGCGTTGCAACAGCTCATAAAGTACTGAGATAATAAGAGAACATGAAAACACTTAGCATAAGTAAGAGCAAAACCACAAGTGAACTGTTCTATAGTTTTGGTGTGTCATATTATCCTAAGGAATTGAAGAGCATGGATTATGCAATGGCTAATAAGAATGATAAACTAGTATGATTTAGTGGAAGAGATTACGAAGGGTAGTTCTATAGTTTTTTGTTGTTGTTGTTGTTTTGTTTTTTTGAGAGAGAACGAGGGAGCGTTTGCAAGTGAGGGGATGGGCATAGGGAGAGGAGAGAAATCATAAGCAGACTCCATGCTCAGCTCAGAGCCCAATGCAGGACTCAGTCACATGACCCTGAGATCATGACCTGAGCTTAAACTGTGTTGGACACTTAACTGACTGAGCCATCCAGACACTCCTATTCGATCTATTTAAATAGATCAATGATTCAGAAGATAACTGTGCTTATTGTGAGGATGGTGTAATATATAGAATTGTAGAATCACTATGTTGTATGTCTGAAACTAATATAACATTGTATGTCAACTATACTTTAATTAAAAATAAATATATAGGTTAATGATGCAAAAACTGTGGTTTTCTATTAATTCTGTCTTAGGAAGCTGTTCCTAATTCCTTCTAGGAACGTCTGTCTGTTATGTTCCATTTTTAATGCAAAGAATTCAAATAATTAAACTGCCATATAGCTGTACTAGTTTGTACTTGTTTGTATAGTTTACATTTCTTTAAAGCATATTAAAATCTTTCCACTGGAAACCACAACTGGTAAGAGATCTTGGGTAAATAAGCCTCACTCTTGACCCTAACCTTAATTTTCATTGAAAAGAATAATAAGGAAGACTGGATTTGATGGACTTGAATCAAAAGGATGTCACAAAAGCATTCGATGACTAAGTAGCTTAAAAACAAGAGAAGTAGAATTAACTGAGAATCCACAGGCACGGGATTCTAAGCTCTCATGGATTAATCACTCTGGTAGAGTCTGGATATAGAGGACTTAAATTCCCATCAGTAGCACACATTCTTCACAGCAGGTGTTCCAAACAGAGGGTTCAACTGATTTTTCTGTGTTCTGATTTAAGAGAGTGCTCAAGTATCATACTACAATTGATTTTTTTCCTTTTTTTTTTTGAAAGAAACAAAGCTCTGACTTCTAGCTTGAAATTCAGCCCCCAGCATGTCTTAATTTATCAGTCACTGCACGCAGATAGCTGCCCTAGAACACTGATGAAAGCCAAATTCCAAAACAGCATCGCTCACTGTGAAAACACGTCTGCCTGAGCAGGCATGAACACGAACGTGGGCCCACAGGCCAGAAAGAACAGTGCAAAATGTGTGGTAGAGCCAGGCGAGCCTGAGGTGTGGTAGAGAAAGATGCTAAGTATGTCAGGACTGAAATGCGTGTGTGTGGGGGTGGGGGGATGTGTTTTGCAGAGAGACTGTTTCTTCTTGCTAGCATCTGTTAGTCCTGGTCTTGTTTTTAAATTATGCTGCTGTTCATTCATGTAAATTTCCTTTTGAGACCTCTGGCTGCCTTTTCACAAGCAAGTTTTAAGTATATCACTGAGGTAAGACTCAACTTCTTTGAAATAGATGGTATCAGGAGCACACCATTTAAATACTTTCTAATTAGGCATCCAGATATTTTTCACCTGTCTGATTGTAGTTGGATAGCAGTGATTTTGTTCATTGTTTGCATTTTGAATTAGAATTTATTGGGGCCATCATATTTTGTTACAGGAAATGTTTCAAAATGCTGTAATTGGGAAGATTCAACTTAAGGCCCTGGTGGGAGTCTTGTTTAATAGTCTGACCTGGAGGCCTATGATTCAGCCACAGGCTTGGATTCAGTCAAACCTTATAAGCTAAACTGGATTGGACTGGTTTAATACTGGGAGGAGGCCCTTTAGGGCCTGAAATGTTCCCATAGGAAGTTGGATTAGTTGTGATGAGGTGATTTTTTTTTTTCCTTCAGAACCAGGTCTGCCCTTAGGCTGCAGAACCCTGAGGTACGAGGGTGTGTATGTCTTTGTGCAAACACCACACAGGTATGGGCGGTGCTTTGTGTGTGACCATGGGCTAGGCATAGACACAGAGCCCTGAAAGTTACTAATTTTTTGAACAATCGCAAGTATTTCACTTTGTGAGGCAAAATAAAATTGCTTATTAACTTATCAAAGAAACTCAAAACAGTTGAATTCTCAGAGCTCACTGTGTAAGACTGGTACATTTTATAGCAATTTCTACAATAAATATTCCTTGCCACAGCCCTTCTTTTTGTTGTATCTGTGATTAAAAAAAAAAAAAGCAACTAACAGAAAATATAGTACATTAACATAATAAAAAATTCAAATAAAATAAAAGGGTATGCATTGAAATGTGATTTCTTTCCCCAGATTCCCAGTCCCATTCCCTAGAGGCAGCTGTTCAGCTTCTTTGATATTCTTCCAGAAATTTTCTGCACATATATAATCACTTTTTTTTTTTTTTGTGGTGGTGGGAGGGAAGGGTCAACTCTGCTGAGGTATGACTTACATAAATACCTAATCTTGAGCATTTATAATCTTCTCTAAAACACATTTGAGATAATGGCATATATGTTATTTTGCATTTTTCTTTCTCCTTAATTTATTTTGGATATCTTTCCATATGAGCAGAAATAGGTTTCCCTTATTCTTTTAAAATACTGCAGTGTATTCTAATGTATGGCTATAACATAATTTATTTAATAGCATCGTATTGATGGACATTATGTTCTTTGCTATTAAAAAGTATTGGGCTTTGTATGTTTCTTTGTGTAGATGTGTGAATGTGTTGTTTTAATAAGGTCCTAGAAGTAGAATTTCTAGGTCAAAGGATAATACATTTAAAATTTTAAGACCCATATCTGAATTGTCTGTGAGAAGAACAGCATTGAAACTAATCCTTTTGTACTGTTTCACCTCCATGATGCCTTTGAGAAACATTCCCTTTCTTTTTCAATTGCAGTCTAGCAGATCTAAATCCCATTCATTTTTTTCTGTTCTTTTAACATTTATCATCTTATTCATAATTTTTTAAGCTTTTAAGCATTAAATTGTTTTTATTTTTATTTATTTATTTATTTATTTTTAGATTTTCAGCTATGTGCCAGAGCTAAAATGGCAGACTTATGTTTCTGTTTATTTGGTGTGTGAGCTATTAGTCTAAGCATGTATGTGTTAGGAATTTAGCGGGAAAATGATCAAATAAGTTGGCAGATTTCAGAGTGATATGATTATTTAAGAAGTTAGAATGCCAGGGGCACCTGGGTGGCGCAGTGGGTTAAGCCGCTGCCTTCGGCTCAGGTCATGATCTCGGGGTCCTGGGATCGAGTCCCGCATCGGGCTCTCTGCTCAGCAGGGAGCCTGCTTCCCTCTCTCTCTCTCTCTCTGCCTGCCTCTCCGTCTACTTGTGATTTCTCTCTGTCAAATAAATAAATAAAATCTTAAAAAAAAAAAAAAAAGAAGTTAGAATGCCAGCAGTGAGGGGTGTCTTGAGATAACATATCAGAACATATCACATAACATAGGAGAAGATGCCTGTCACAGTGTCAGAGATTTAGGACGTGTGTAATAAATGTCAGGTTCCTTTCCTCCCTGTGTGCTGCTGCTGACCCAGTCAGAACAGGACATGTGACCGTACAGTGCAAGAGGAACTGGGTTTTGATGGAAGACTCCCTTTCCTTGGAAACCTGACATATGCTTTTTCTCCGGGCTCCCGTCGGCATTCTCTTACCCTTCTCTAACACTCAGATTTCCCTTATGTTGCAGGAGCAGCCAACATGTCTGCTATCCATCTCTTTTTCTTTGAGAGGTCTATCTCTTTGTTATCCCCTTTTGGGGAGGTATTTATCCCCTAGTGACTAAGGTTTACTGAAGTTCACTAAAATGTAGGTATAGAAACAATTACTTGTCTATCAGTATCAGTACTGTTCTCTGTATTTGTTAAAGTGTATGAGGCCGTTATGGTGTTAATTTTTCTCTGTAAACTGAGACTTGTAATTCATTAAGGATTTTTTAATTTCCAATGTTAGAGTCCAGTCTTGAAGTACTAACGAAACTTGCTGTATCATGGTGTTTTTCATTCTTTGCTGTCTGTTTTGTTGGTAGAGAGTCATTCTGTAGAAAAAAGTAGGAAGAAAATTTGAAATAAATTGAGGCATCTAGTTTTGAGAAAAGGAAAAATTACCTTCCTGGCTTTGTTTCTTTCAACAATACGTGCCCAAATATGAGCATAAAGGAATATCTACACCCATTTATGAAACTGTGGGTGGATCTCTTACACACTCACATTTATTTGCTGGGGAGAGGCGAAGACCATATTACAGGTCTTTTTTTTCCCCGCCGAGGGGAGGGGGCCAAGGTGAGAGGCTTTTTGCACCAATAAGAACAGTAAGAACGTGCTAAGCCTGAACATGATTAATCCCGACAGTCATCTACAGGAATTTGTTATGGCAACTGCTCTACTGTCATAGGATCAGTGAGGCATTTTAATGCGTATTGTTACTGGGTGATCTATCGAAGAACAAATGTTGAGTGACACACCTGGCTTCTTGCTTGGTGTGTGGGGAGGTGCGTGGTGTTCTGGAGTACAGAGGTTGTTCTAAGACTGATTTCTAGGTAAATGGAGTTTTTTTTGTTTTATTTTTTATTTTATTTTTATTTTAACTTCCACAGAATCCCTTTCAGTTTCTTGCATGCTGCCAAGTATGTACTAGTTATATAATCAGAAAAGATTCGTTTCAACTGTGACTCCATGATGACCAGCTTCTAATGGTTCCCACCAGCAGTCTTTTTCTACTCATGTTAACTCACTCCTACTCTCCCTCACACTGCCTTTTCCTCCCTCCCTGGCAACGGGTGATCTGTACTCCAGCTCTCAGGCAGTACTGAAGCCAGCTAGTGAAATGTCTTTCTTTTTGCTTCCAAAGACACCAAGCTGCCTTCATTTGCATCTTTCCTGGTCCTTTTTTGCTCCTGTTTGATAAAGCAATGAATCCCCTCTCCCCCATCCAAGGCCTGTACCCTTCCTCCTGTGCTCTGGATCCCAGCTGTGCCATTGCCTCAGACACCTTCTTTCTTGTTACATTAAGCTGTTCTGTCTCCACAAATCTTTCTCCTTCGATTTTAAGCACCCCAAAGCCTCTTTGCTCATAAGACAGCAAACAAAGCTTCTCTCTTAACTCTGTGCTTTTTTCCATCTACTGCCTCGCATCATTCCTTTCCTTAAAGGCCAGACTTCTTGAAAGAGTTGTCTGTACTTCCATATTCATTTCTTCACTCCGTGTTTATTCCTCACCCAACTCTAATGCGGCCCCTGGCCCCATAATTCACCCCAAATCTTCTGAGGTCATGGATGACTTCTGTGTGGCTAAATCCAGTGGACATTTCTCAGGCCTCCTTTTTCTTTTCAGTCTTTGACCCTACTGTCCATTCTTTTCTTCTTGAAACCCTATTCTTTTTCTTCAGCTTTTATGACCCTTCACTGGCCTGGTATCCTTCCTGTCTCAATGGCTGTTCCGCTCGGCTCCGTCTGCAGACTCAACCACAAGGCCAGTACCTGTCCGGAGTTTTTCAGGGTTGCCTGCTGACCTTCTGTGCTCTCTGAGTTGACTCTCATCCATCGGGTCTGTGGATTTGACCTTCTAGATAGCACCTGGCCTGTGAACTTCCCTCTGCCACTGCCACATTCTTTCGCAAGCCACTCTGGTTTCCCTACCTGGATTCTCTGGGAATACTTTCACCCCTTGAGATTTCTTCCACCTCAGATCTGATCTTTTAGTTTCCTGTAATCCTCCTTAATGCATTTCACTGGTTTTCCGTAGTTCCTAGAAGAACACTCAGCATCTTTGAACAAGTTCATGAGATTCTGCATCGTCTCGGCTCCTCATCCATCCAGCTGTCTCTTACCATGTGTCCTGCTCTGGGCTCCCTTTCCCTGCGGTGGTCCTGTTCTCACACACCCTTCAGGCATGAGCACATGCACGCTTTCCCCTCTGCCTGGGTGCTCTTTCCGCCAGGTTTTCTCCTGGTTTACTCTTGAACTCCCTCTGGAATTCTGAGCTCTCCGTAGACACAGTGTTTAAATTCTTAATGCCTCACTTCCCAGCGCATAGTAGATCCTTATTAAATATTGAGTGAATGAATGAACTTGCTAGTTTGTTGACTGGCAAGAATTACTTATAATAGCATACTAGAGCACCAAGTGAGGCCTTTTCTGACATTTTCATTACATTGTTCTTTACATGCCAGTGAATGCTTTTTAATCACCCATGTATGTGTATTCATTTCACAAGTACTTTCACATGAATCTTCTCTTGAGACTTGGGGCAAATCAAGTGGCTTCTTAAGACCTCATGGCTATGGCAGCCCAGATGCCCTCCCTTCACCCCCACACACCTTGAGATACTCCCTAAGGGATAACTGGAATTCTAGGTGATTCTTGTAGTTCCTGATTTTCTCTGATTCCTGATTTTCACTTTTTGTAGAAGGGAATTGAGACATAGGTTTCTGGATGTGTGTTCACAGTTCAGAGAGGAAGTTAGGACTTAATTACCAGACACCTGAATCACAGCCCTGTCACTTTTTTCTACCTCAGTAGAGGCTTTTCTCTCAACTATGTAAAAATTGTCTTCTAAAAATTTTTTAACGTCTGAAAAACTGTGGGAAAATAATGCATAACATAACATTTACCATTTGGTATGTTAATACATTGTTAAACCATCACCACCATCCATCCGCAGAACTCTTCCCCTTTTCCTAAACTGCTGGCAGCCATCCTTCTACTTTCTCTCTCTCTCTCTCTCTCTCTCTCTCTCTCTTTTTCACTTGAGAAATAAAACTGTTGCTCAGTGTCCTTTCAAATGATCAGTTATCTCAAATCACAAAGTTTACGTGGTTTTGATTTTGATTAAAAAAATCTGATACCAAATGCAGTCTTTTCTAAACTTCATCATTTTACAGTGTATTCCAGGGTTAGGCCGCTGTGAAATGTGTCTCCATCCTCCCCTAATCCTGAATGGGTTCTTTTCCTCTAGATTTAAGCAATAAGAATCAGTACAGGACAAGAGGGAAAAGGTTTGCTGTATTGTAGTCAGAGTCTAAGGCAGTAGGCATGATTGTGTGTGTGTCAGCTTTGTCTTGGTCTTGATACATAGTTATCTGATAGTATGGTGGATTTTTCTTTTCTTTTCCTTTCCTTTCTTTCTTTTTCGCCAGAACAGAATATGGATAATTTTGAAAGAAAATGAAAGATATATTAGAGACAAGAGGAGTTTTAAGATGATTTAGTTCCCAGACTTGTCTGAAAAAAATCACCTGGGGTAGGGGAGAACCTTGTTAAGTATGGATGACCAGGCCTCCCCCTATATTCTCTCAGTCTGGATTAGGGACCTAAAACCACGCAAAGTGTGGGAAACATTGGTGTCATATATATGGGTGAGTACTGTTGTGGTAACAGTCTGGAACTATATCCCGTTCCTCACAGTTTGTTTTCCAGAGTATGTGGGTACACACTGACACACATACACACTCCCTTGTGGTTGTATTACTATGATCAGGATCAACCTCCCCACCAGGAGAAGCATACATCCTTCGGTGTTTCCTTTATCTTGAATTTGCAGCTTCAGGGTGCATGTTTTCAGTTTATAATGCCAGCATAGTATAATGAATTGCCCAGGCTGTGTGTTGAGACACACCGGGGCTTGAATCCCAACTGTCCCTTGTCAGATTGTGTTCTTGTTTAAGTTGTATCATCTCCTTGTTGAGAAGAGTGAGATAATGCCTTTGAAGGCTTCACTGCATTGCCTGCCACATAGTAGTTATTGTTACATATTAATCCCAGTTGTTTATTGTTATTTTATAAGTCATTCCAACTGGCAACTTAACCAGCTGCTGAAGCTGAGGGTATATGGGAGCATTAGAAGGGAGGAGTCACACCTAGAAGCAGTAACGTATGCTTTTTGAAACTTTATGATATATCCCTTGCTGGTTGTTTTCAGTGCATGCCTGTTTTCCAGATTGTTTTCAGCAGAGAAAGGCCTTTAGGAAACCTCAGGAGGATGTGTGTTTAGTTCATGGAGAAGCTATGACATCGTGTCCTATTCTATGTGGATTTTTACAAGCATTTGGAATCCTGATTGGAAGCTATAGGCAGTAGCTTTGTCTGTAGAAATTGATGAAAAGGAAAGGAAAGGTGCAAACCTGGGGTGGAAAATATCTCTAGGAATTTGAGTCAGTGGTATCAGATGGTACCTTCCAGCTCTCAAAGCTCTTTCATTTCTTTATTATTTAACCATTTCTCAAACATTCATGTGCTGAGCATTATACTAGATATTGAAGCTATAAACATGGATAAAAACAGACTATGCCTTCAGGCAGTCCACTGTTAATTGTGAGAGACAGACACGTGCATAGTTGTAACAAATTGTAGTAAATACACAAATAAAGATAGTAGACAGCATTTGGGAACAGAGAAAACCAGGTCTTATGGGAAGAATATGAGTTTTCTCATATGAGCCAGTGTCATGTGTGGGGGCGAGATATGTAGTGGGCATTTATTTCTTGAGCAAAGGAAAGAGACAAAAAGAAAACCTGATGTCTTTTTGTTTTGTTTTGAGAAATGGTCTCTGCTCCTCTCTTTCTCTCATGATTCCTAAAACGGAAAATTTCTCAAACACAGGAAGAGGGTTTAGATCCTGGGTAGCCAGAACTTGGGTCTGTATCCATATGATAAATAATTATTGAGTGTCCATCGAGAGCCAACACAACCAAATAAACTCTGTGAATTTAAATAAATTTTGCATACTTTGAAAAAAATCCCGATTTGGACATTGACTATTGATATTAGATCTGTCCTTTCAGCCATTATCACATTTTTTGTTCAGAATTTGTTATTCTTGTATCTGCACTAATGCATTCTTCTCTTAGCTAACTTTTATCAGTGTCCCCTCAGGTGTGTTCCAAAGGCCATTTCTAAGTACGTTCTTTCCAGGTATTTTGATGTTGTTTCATATTCCTTGTAGTTCCTTGTAGTTGAACATTTCAGTGTGAGCATGATGAAATGTGGAAGTCTTAGGTAGTTTCTTGTGCTAATCTTCAGCCATTTATAACACTGTATATGTCAAATTTTCTCTCAGAATCCTATCTACAGTTTTCATGTTCTGTTAGTTTGGCTGTCAGTGTGGGTGGTAACATATATAAAATATATTAATATCTGTTAATAAATAATATATATCCACATACATACCTGTCTGTATGAGGTACGCCTATACTATACATGTGCATGCATAATGTATACATACATATACATAAGATACACATATACATAAACATATACATACTATAAATCTGTACATAAATGCATACATACCTATCCATACATATCCATTATACATGTGTATGTGCATGTGGTTTTGTATATGCGTGTGTTTTTGTAGTCTATTTTATATTTTTTTGTGTAGTGAGAATACTCTTTTTTTTTAAAAAAAAATTTTATTTTTTATAAACATATAATATATTTTTATCCCCAGGGGTACAGGTCTGTGAATTGCCAGGTTTATACACTTCACAGCACTCACCTTAGCACATACCTGTCTAGAGAGAATACTCTTAACATGGGTGTTGTATGAAAGATATACATTACTTTTATCCAAAATTATTTAATCCAAAATTATTTTGTATTATGGCAATAGCCACTTTAATACCTTTTGGCCCTATATATATATATATTTTAAGATTTTATTTATTTATTTGACAGAGAGATCACAAGTAGGCAGAGAGGCAGGCAGCACAGGCTCCCTGCTGAGCAGAGAGCCCGATGCGGGGCTCGATCCCAGGACCCTGGGACCATGACCTGAGCCGAAGGCAGAGGCCCTAACCCACTGAGTCACCCAGGTGCCCCTTGGCCCTATATTTTTGAAATAAGGGCATTAAGTATGCTTATAAGTAGTTTGCACTTTCTGGCCTGGCTTTTCGTTTTGTCTTATGACCTTATCCTAGTTTTATACTTGCACCATAGAATTTGTGGTATCTTCTTGTGTTTTTCTCTGTAAGCTGTTTTTAATCATTTATGCAAGAAACATAGGATATAGATGTATGTTTAAAAAAATTGTTACATGTGAAGATTGAGTCATTCAGGAAAGCTTATGTTATGGTAGAATAGTAACACAAGTTAAGAGTTAGGATGACCCTTTTCCCATAAAAGACTAATATATATTACTTTCAGTGGCAGGGTGTTACAATATATGATTTTGACAGGTTTGCAGAAAATAGGGAAATTAGAATGATTAATGCATTACAGAAACCTGGGTGCCGCCTTGTACATGTTTGCCACATGGTAGACTTTGGTTAGTCAGACCTAAAAATGGGAATGAAATTTCCTATTAAAGTTCCACAAAAAGGAGATCTTAAACTGAAATAAAAGCTTTTGAAAGAAAATACAAACCTTCTGTAGGTAGAAAGTAGCTGAAGTTTTGGTTTTTTTTTAATTTTTTAATTTTTTATAAACATATATTTTTATCCCCAGGGGTACAGGTCTGTGAATCGCCAGGTTTACACACTTCACAGTAGCTGCAGTTTTTAAAGGTGATATGATCTCAGTGAGACTGTAAGGAGGAAAGAACGTAGAGACATGTCACAGCACAAGCCTCTCCCGGAAGCTCCGAACACAGAATGGAAAGGCAGATTGGAAGACAGAGCATGACTGAAGGCCTAGGATGTGAACTCAAGGAGGGACAGAATTTTGAAAGCTTTCAGGCTGTCAGTTTTTCATGGTGGTTTTACAGTTTTTCTTTTTTCCCCCTTTTGCTGACTTTTGTCTCCCGTGTTACAGAGGAACACCACTTCAGTTTTTGCTCCACTAAAGTGTTAAATGTCACGATAAAAGAGGTGACTTACCCATACTCAGTGTACAACTGCCTTTGTGCTGAAAGGACTATGTCATGCTGAAGGAAGTTTTATGTTTTATTCTCTTAGTCAAAAACTTGATTCTTCAATGACTTTATTCATTCCCTCTGGGATTACTCAGTGTTTACGTTCTTGCTAATGGCAGGGTTCTTAGAACAACGAGCCCTTTCTTGTTGGGAGGTTTGATAAACTCAGAAAGGCTGGATTTTATTTCTTCAAAATGTGTGAACTTTACGGAAGCAGAACAATTTTTTGAACTTCAGGTATTTGTTTTTGTCTGGACTTATATTCACCTGTTTAGTAATCTTGAGGTAGGCAGATTCTTCAGAATGCTTCTGTGTGAATAAAAAACGTTGTTTTTAGAGACAAGTCATTTACCTCTATTGCTGTCAGTAGATTTACTGGTCCTATAATAAATGTAGGATCACTTTTAAGTGATCATATTGGTGCCTGTGAAAAACATTAACGAATTTCCTAATAATTTCCCAGGAATAGGTAGGTAGGTCATGGTAGTTAGGTCTCAAGGTATGCACAGTTTTCAAAGTGCTATAAAACTATAAGTAGATTACTTTGGAGGTCTGCTTTCTCAGCAGATAAAAGAAGACTACAACTTGCTGCATACCTTCCTAAAATCGACAATATATTTTCAAAGAGTTTTTTCTGTGAACAGCTTTCCAAGTAGTATTCAAAATAATTTACATGTCAGTCCTCCCCCACGATCTCAGAGTCCTCCCATTCCTGTGCAGTTCCCAAATGATTGTTTTGAGCAAACCAGAATGTCTGTGGACTTTGTTGAGAGCTGTCCTTAGAACTTGATGAGCGGGTTCTTACTCAGTGATTTTGGGGTGGGGACCACTCTTTTTGAGTTTTACAATTTCTACATCTGTTTTTGCATTCTTTTAATGCTTTGTCTTTGAGAGGAATGTTTTCTGACTGGCTTTTGGCATTGTGTTAATTTTCCAACCAACTGCTTTGCCTCTTTCTCTACAAGGAGTACTCGGGAAGTCTTTTCCAATCTTGTATATAAACAGAGCTAGCTTTAAAGTATCCCCATAGTTTAGAGTATCACGGGAGTCTCACAAATTAGGAAGAGTTGAAGTCTGGCATATGAGAATGTGTGTGTGCGTATGCACACATGCGTGTACACAGGCATGCTCATATGCAATCTTGGGAAAATACAAACTAGTGCTTATTTTAGTCTTTCATTTATGACTCAGAATTAACTATCCTGCTTACCAATTTATCTATAGATATATACTGTCTGCTAATTCTGTACCACTCTGTCTCAGCAGAAGGATAAAATACGAAAGTTTATTATTATGTAGTTCTTGCTGACTGAGAGGTGAAAAGCAAGATATGCATGCACATTAAACAGTGAATTAATAGGGCAGGGAAGTATGTGGTTCTTCTAAATGTCAAATTGATGAGCATAGGCCCAGGAGTGTAAGGAATTCAAGGAACAGAAAGAAAAATGAGGTTGGAGAAGATTAGTGAGGGCTTCATGAAGGAGGTGGAGCTTGATCTCTGCTTCTAAAGATGAGTGAATAGTGAGAGGACAACAGTGACAGGAAAGGGCATCCTGTCCATTGGATGGTGGATGCCACTAACGTGGCATTGAACTAAAGCATAAACCTTCGTGTTTGGGGAGAAACATAGGATTCTAGTTGGATTGGAAAGATGCTGTTGGAATAGTGGAGCTTACATAGGTCGAAGGGGACAGATACTCATATATATTTGATGAGGAGGAGTTCATAGACTTTGTAAAAAATCATACACATTCTAATTTTTACAGTTTCCTCCCTGTACTTGGTTTTGGCATCCACGAGTTTCTGAGAGAAGTCAGCAATGTTAAATACTTGGTGAAAATCTCTGTATTTCAACCCAGGCTTAATATTAGTATTTGTGGAAATGTTATGTAAATAGGTCAACATGTAAGTGTAATGTTGAATTCGCATGTGAGAAAACTTAATTAATTATGGTGAATTTTTTCTTAGGCCGGACCTGATAGACATGAATACTGTTGCTGTTCAAAGCAACCTTGCAAATTTAGAGCACGCTTTTTATGTAGCAGAAAAAATTGGTGTTATAAGACTTCTGGATCCTGAAGGTGAGCTGTTGTCCTAACTAGGTATAGATTGGCATGAGAGTCTGATTAAAAGGAATCTATCAACATTTGAAATAATTTTATGTTGCTGCTTATAGATGTTGATGTCTCCTCACCTGATGAAAAATCAGTAATAACTTACGTGTCATCTCTCTATGATGCATTTCCCAAAGTCCCTGAAGGTGGCGAAGGTATTGGTGCAAATGTGAGTATTGGTTTTTCCGTCCTAGAAGCTGCTGATTCAGTAATGACCAGTTGACTGAATTCTTTGATAAAGCTTTTTACAGTATTTAAATATCAAGTATTCTTTTTTTAAAAAAAGATTTTGTTTATTTATTTGAGAGAGAAAGAGAGGGAGGGAGCACAAGCAGGGGGAGGGGCAGAGGGAGAAGCAGGCTCCGTTCTGAGCAGGGAGCCCCACATGGGACTCAATCCCAGGCCCTTGGGATTATGAATTGAGCCAAAGGCAGACACGTCACCAACTGAGCTACCCAGGTACTCCAATATCAAATATTCTTTAAAGAATTTGAGTTAAGATGCTATTTAATAAACCAGCCCTGTTTGCATTTTCATGACACTATTCCACCATTTTAATTAAAGCATAACTCAAAAAAAATTTGTTCTTTGTCATAAATAAAGTAGGCCATACATACTCTTTTCATTTATTAACGAAAGCTCTAAACCACCGAATTTTGGAGTTTTTCATTTTTAACCTGCTGCTGTTTTACATTGGCAGTGTTTGATAATCCTTCTGTGTCTGTAGAATTTTTCAACTTCTGAAATCACTTTCAATGTTATTGACTCTCATCATCTCATGAAATAACTTGGCTAGGAATTCTTTCTCCGATTTAAAGACGATATTTAGAGGAAGGTTATTTGACTTTGCCAAACTATGTCCAGTATAGGGGGTTTCGGGCTCCTCATTTGCCCTCTGTTTCCCAAAGATTTGTGTGATTCAGTTCAACCATGCGTGTTGTAGTGGTTCTATGAACATGTACTTAGGCATTTCTGGAAGAGAACAGGAAACCCTGCAGGGTTATGAATTTGAGGATGAACCCCTTTACCCTGGGCTTCTCCTCTTCTCTCAGATTTCTTCTTCTTCTTCTTTTTCTTTTTTTTTTTTTCCCTGTTTTACTTTGAAGATTCTGGAATTCATCTTGGTGAGCTCTCATTTCAGTCTCTTTCTCACCTCTGTGTGCTCTTGTTTCTAGAATTATTTCCATTCTCTTCATCTTGTTCTTCCTCTCAGGGCTTTATCCTCTCCTGATCCCTGAGTAACCTGCTCCATGCTCATCCCCTGCTGTGATGTCTGCCAACAAGTCAGTGTCAAATGTTGCTTGAGAGGGTTTCTTGCTGCCGTTCCTTGTTTTACCTTCTCATTCCCTTCACACTGTTCCTAACTCTTACCCCTTCACACTTGGACTAGGACGACAGCTCTTTGATACTTTCCATCTCCATCTCTTCCCATTCCCAGCAGTACTGCACATTGTCATCAAATTGATCTTCCTAAAACCTTTTGTCTTTAGCTTGGAAATTTTCATTGATTACATATTGACTT
This sequence comes from Mustela erminea, assembly GCF_009829155.1. Classification (NCBI taxonomy): domain Eukaryota; kingdom Metazoa; phylum Chordata; class Mammalia; order Carnivora; family Mustelidae; genus Mustela; species Mustela erminea. The sequence goes on along the minus strand of NC_045617.1, from coordinate 102,564,406 downwards.
GTAAGGTGAAATCCAGTCTAGTCCTTCCGACATTTAAAATTCTGCATATGCTGGGATGCCTGGGTGGCGCAGTCAGTTAAGCCTCTGCTTTCAGTTCAGGTCATGATCCCAGGGGCCTGGGGTTGAGTTCTGCATCGGGCTCCCTGCTCAGAGAGAGCCTGCTTCTCCCTCTGCCTGCCCCTGCTCGTGATCTCTTTCTTTCTCTCTCTCTCAAATAAATAAAGTCTTTAAAAAAAATTCTGTATATATTAATTTGCTTACCTACTTTTTTAGCTTTAGTCTTTCAACACAGACTGTTTATAGTCCGGGCATTTCTATCTAGTTCAGAGTTGTGACTTGTGACTCACTCGGGACTCCCTATCTTTTTTTTTTTTTTTTTAAGATTTTATTTATTTGACAGACAGAGATCACAAGCAGGCAGAGAGGCAGACAGAGAGAGAGAGGAGGAAGCAGGCTCCCCGCTAAGCAGAGAACCCAACGCGGGGCTCCACCCCAGGTCCCTGGGATCATGACCTGAACCGAAGGCAGAGGCTTTAACCCACTGAGCCATCCAGGCACCCAGGACTCCCTATCTTTTATCCTCCCTCCTCCACCCCACCCCCTGCCCCAAGAATTACTTAGTGGTTGTTGCAGAACTGCTCAGGGACTACCTTTCCTGAGAATCCTTTGGTGACCTTTTTGAGGCACATCTATGCTTACCCAATTATTATCTCAACCCTTAGTGTGTATTACCTCTTTCAGGTATTTCAACACTTAATTAAATACTGCTTTTCATTTTGATTAGCTGTTTATATTACAACTCTCTTGCCTCCCCATTTAGACAGTGACTCTTTGGTAAAAGGTGTTATTTCTTAAAGTATTAAATTCTTACTGTAACACTTAGCACAATGCTTTGAACATAATAAACACTCATCAGATACTTAATTGAACATAGCAGGTGACAGCCTTCCAGTTTACTCCATTTTTAAAGTTTGTTTAATGAGTAATCCTATCATATACATTTCCTATAGTTTTCATTCCTACCTACTTTCCTACATTCTATATAGATCTTGGGGTTTCAGATAGACAGTGGATTTAGATCTACACAATGGCAGCTAACCTGGCTTGTCCATGCTATTACTCCCTCTTCCTGGGTGCCCAGAAAACACCCCAAAATGATCGCAGTGTTCTTCCCTGCTGCATTTGAATGCAGCCTCAGAAGCCTTCTTCACACAGTGCCCCAGGCAGCCACTATCTCTGGATCAGAAGTAGCACTCATTAGGCTACTCTTCATTGTCAAATGTTTGCGTGCATGTTTTTTCAAGCTGTTTATGTGGGACTGGGTAGAGAGTGAGAAGACATTGAGCTGGTTCTGACTGTTCTGCTGAAAGACACAGAAATTCACAGAATGACCTTTGACTAAGTTGTGTTAGATATGACTGTTATTATCTGCAGATATGGATCTTTTCTGTCATTTTATTGTTTTAGGATGTTGAAGTCAAATGGATTGAATACCAGAATATGGTGAACTACCTCATTCAGTGGATTAGACACCATGTCACCACAATGTCTGAGAGAACATTTCCTAATAATCCTGTGGAACTAAAGGTCTGTGTCACTGTAGAAGTTACAAAGGATTGAGTTGATTATTAAACTTTAAAAAAATATATTTTTATTTTGCTTTATTTTATTTATTTTCTTTTAGAGGGAGAGAGAGCATGTGAGTGGGAAGGGGGGGCAGAGGGAAAAAAAATTTTAAGCAGACTGCGCTAAGCATGGAGTTGGATGTGGGGCTCGATCCAATGACCCTGACATCATAACCCGAGCCAAAATCAGGAGTCAGATGCTTAAGCAACTGAGGCACCCAGGTGCCCTGATTATTAAACTTCTAAATAATGTTATCATAATTCAGTAATTCCAAGAGTTCAAGAAAAATTGCCCTTGGCAAGCCACTAGTAAATAAGCAATTTTTAAATTTATTCATCTCCTACTCAGAGAAAACAGAGGTAAATGTTAATAATCAAAATTTAATAACAGCAACATCTTAGAGATTTATAGTCCCTTAGCTTTGAATTGTTGAGAGTGATAAGATACAATTTGAGAGACCCTGAAACTGACATTGCCAAAGTGTTCTTGGTGCATGGGGAAGGCTGGAGCCTAACCTGATAGACAGCTGTGGCAGGGGGGTCTCTGGGAAGCTGGGACAAGTTTAACTGTGGTTGGGAATGTGCCTGTGGTTGAACCCTGTTAAAAACTGCTTCAGAGGCTTCATTTTGTGTAGCAAGAGATATAAACTCTATTTCACCATGGAGTAAAAGTATGAATGTGACTTCCAGTATAAATGAAATCGATTAATAAAAACATTTGCTACTGCCTAAAAACAGGTCCACCTCTTTGATGCAAAGACATCATAGAAATATTAAAGAATTATAGACCTGTACACTTACTGAAGAATATTGTCTCATTTTATATATTTGGACTTTTAATAACAAAGTAGTCTGCTTTATTTCAAGAAACTGATAATGTGAATATTAACAACAAAGTCTAATTCCTTAAATCATAGGCTTTTTTTTTTTTTTTAAATCAAACTAGAATTGCAAAATCTGTAATAATCCAGGGCGGGTCCTGTGGAAGAGATTCGTTGTGTTCACGCATCAGTACAAAACATCTGTGGAACAGTTTTTATTCACACTGCCATGGGGAGTTGGTCCTTGGCACGAAGTTACTTGGCATGTGTTGCTGTGATGATTTTTAAGTGTTCTAAAGTTGTTTGTGTGATGTCTCCCTATGTGGATGCAAACCTTTCCAGGGCCAGAAACATTTCCCCCTTCTCTCACGCCAGCCATCATGCATGGTGTGTAGCACATAATGGCATCATGAACTTATTTTCTAATGGACTTCCCGAAACATTGCATTTTGAGTTCAAAGCAATTTTTAGATTTCAAGTTCAACTTACTTCCAGATGGATTCCTATTGTCAAGACACTTGGGTAAATTTGTACTGGCTTCTGATGAATGCAGATTCTTAAGGATTTGGAAGAATTTTGAGGACTACACAGATTACTTGCTAGTGCCTAGGATAGCACATAACACACGGAAGAAAATGTCATAGGAAATGCCAATAATTTCATTAGCCAATGAAACATTGATGGGAATCCTTCATAAATGTAGCTGTCTGAGGTTTGACAGGGAATTTTTTTTTGGGGGGGAATTTTTTTTTTTAAATAGCATGAATTAAAATGAAATAATTAGAGCATGCTTATTAAACATGGATAAGTTTTATCTACATAATTTTTACAAATGTCCTTTTTAATATAATAAGTTGTATTTAGGAGATTTTCTATAAACCAGATAATTTAATTATATGATTGAAACTTCTATAACAATAACAGCAGCCAATAACATCTGTATTTGTTTATTAAAAGATCTGTTTAGCTTGGCTAGTGGGACGTTGAAACCAAGGCTTAGCTATGTGGTGAGAATTCTGTGTGATAGAGTTCTATTTTCAAGGATAGATCTATGATACAAAAAAGAATAGCTTTTTCCTTTATAGGAATTGCATTAGATTATTTTTCCAAAAACTAAAAGCTAAAAGTGCAGCATTTGGAAAGAGCATCTTTTAAAGTCTATGTTTTCTTGTTTGTATGAAGAGAGATGTTTAGTAGAGCCCTGCTAAACACTGCCACAGTTTATTATTATCCAGATCCCCTCATGGCATATGTTGATTCACGGTTCACGTCAGTAATTACACCCTTGTCAAATCTTGCATACTGTAAGCTAGTCACTGATTAACTGGGAATTGGTATTGTCCTTGAGTGTCAGTTTTATAAAGGAATTCCCCTGAATGCATAAGACATGGTAAATATCATTTGAAGTGGTAATGTTATGCGGTAATGAAAATAGGTCTTTGAAGTTTGGGCCTTCATTTATATTTTTCCTTTCATTTTAGGCACTTTATAATCAGTATTTACAGTTTAAAGAAACAGAAATTCCACCAAAGGAGACAGAAAAATCAAAAATCAAACGCCTATATAAGTTATTAGAGGTAAGCAGAAGTTTCTGTTGTATTGTCAGGCACAATCTTTATTTTTAGTATTTTTTTAATAACCTTTCTTCATTTAAAATTTTTTTTTGTTTTCTCAAGATTTGGATAGAATTTGGACGTATCAAACTACTGCAAGGTTATCATCCAAATGACATTGAGAAAGAGTGGGGGAAACTCATTATTGCCATGCTTGAGAGGGAGAAGGCCCTTCGCCCAGAAGTAGAAAGGTAGGTTGGAGGTGTTTTCTGCTGTGGGTATGACGCTGGGCGTGGGGAGGTGACTTTTTGTTCTCTTGGAAGGAACTTCAGTTTTGGAGCCAGGCAGACCTAGGACTATCATTTATATTTTTCATGTCCTTGGCTGTGTGACGCTGGATAAGTCACTTAGTCTTTCTGATTCTTCATTTTTTTATCCTGAAACTCTTCCAAGAGGTTTGAGGAGTAATGACTGAAATAATGTTTAATTAGGGACCTGATAGACTGGGTTGATGTGTGAAGTCTCATCTAATAATCTAAATTACTTGTGAGAATTTCCCATACTGAGAATATAGGGCCTGGATCCAGAAGCTGATATGTAGTTAGCAGTTAACTTATTTTGTTTCTTGCTGTATTTTTGTTATGACCCTTTTTCCTTGGGACAATGAGAACAAGACTCTAGTCTGTCTCCCCTTAGAGGGCAGTGAAATGGCATCTAGAAAACACTCGGGAAATGTTGGCTCAAATTCTCACTTCTACAGATGCCTTTATTGCATGAAATCATCACTAACTCTTATCATTCTCTCTCCCACTATACCTGGTTGCCCGGGAAAGCACTGCTTAGACATGAGGAGACATTTGTTGAATGGATTTGTCTCCATTATAGTACTTACCTCACAGCCTGACTTTGGCACTTGGGAAGGGAACTGTGGTCTCTGTTCCTCATGAGCTTCTGGGCCTCCCAATAGAAAGCCTGTGTGGTCAGGTGTGGCTCTTTCGCCGCCTCACTCGACACTGTCCTTGCTCTCAGTGGTGTAGCCACACTGACTGCCTCTCAGGAGCCCGATGTGCCAAGGTCCCGCCCTCCTCCATACACAGGATCTTTGCACCATCTGTTCCTTTGGCAGGGAAGTCTTCATCCTCACTGTCTCTCTTCACTCCTGATCAATCTCATATCCCGGCTCCAGTGTTACTTCGCCAAGAAACTTCCTGTGATCTCCCAGGCTCATTCAGATGTCTTGGCTCTAACTCTCCTATTTACATTTACATGTATTGTTCTTTTTACATGTCCTATTTTTTTTTTTTTTTACATGTCCTATTTACATGTATTGTTCTTTCATATCTCAGTTGTGATTTTGATTTATTTCTGTGATCATTTAGTTAAGGGCTGCCTGTTTACAGTTATGAGTTCTGAGAATGTGGAGATAGACTTGTTTTTGCTGTCTTTCGTGTTGCCAGTGTTCAGTGCACTGCCTGGGACACAGAGAGGCACTTAGTACACTCATGTTCTTTGTGTTCTACACATGACTTTCCACACTGTTGAAATAGGAAATAATGCATTGAAAATACAAGAGCAAGTCTTAACTTGTCAGTTATTTATGACATTACTGATTACATTCCTGTTACAGTGTAAGATTCTATCTCCATAACTGGATCTAGATCCAGAATAAGCTTGAAATACCTAGGATGGACCTTTTATGGAGGAGAAAATTTTGGGTAATTAAAATGATACACTAAGCTAATTATCGGAAGTAATGGAAAAGTATGTCTGAGAAAGGATAGGGAGTAGATTTTTAGTTGTCAGAATAGTAACTGGATTTTAATGCAGTGGTCAAGAGTTCAAGGTCCAGGAGCTAGTGAATCCTGAATAAGATTTTTAGCTCAACTTGCTAGTCATGTATTCTTAGGCAAGTTCATTGACCTCCCCAAACCTCAGTTTCCTCATTTATAAACAGGCTGAAAAATTGTACCTACCACATTTGGTAGTTGAATATGAGAAGAGGTCATACATGTAAAATGATTACTTTATTTCCTGGCACATAATAATTGCTTACTAAATCCTAGTCCTGCTGTTATTATTTGACACTTCTCTGTTTACTAACACGATATTCCCAAATTTCCCCATTCTCGCTATCTGAAAAGAAAAATACCCACCTTTAGAGTGGAGAAGCAACAGTTTGGCTTTGTAGTATTGGGAGTACAAAAATGTTCTATGAACTTGGTTGGATAAAGGCCTTCATTTTTCTTGATGCAACAAGTGTTTTGGCATTAACGATTAATTGCAAATAATAACTATGTGGCATGGGAATGTGTAAAAGATAAATGAGAAAGAACCAATGTTCTTTTGCCATGTAATAATCTATCAAAAGGAAAAACAAGCACAGACAAGTTGAATTTGCGAGCATTGCATTGATAGTCTACTTAACACGTTGGCTTTTAAGAATGTAAAGTGACTGCAAGGACGTTGGTCCTTCTCATGTTGCCAGTCAGAGGACCCTTGATTTCCTTCTGGACTATCTAACCCTGACTGAAACTAACTCTATTCTATCATTAGTACATTCTAGTTAAGCAGAGATGAAATTTTAATAAACTGCAATTCCTCTTGTTACCAAAAAAAAAAAGTAGAATGACTATAGTAAGATTAGAGGTAATAGGGCGCCTGGGTGGCTCAGTGGGTTAAAGCCTCTGCCTTTGGCTCAGGTCATGATCCCAGGGTCTTGGGATCGAGGCCCGAGTCAGGCTCTCTGCTCAGTGGGGAGCCTGCTTCTCTTCCCCTCTCTCTGCCTGCCTCTCTGCCTACTTGTGATCTCTGTCTGTCAAATAAATAAATAAAAAATCTTAAAAAAAAAAAAAAAAAAGATTAGCGGTAACATTCCTGAGAACAGACCATACAAAGAAAGGTCACTTTTCCAGTTAACTTAACCTGATAAATGACATGGCAGTTAAAATGGAAATGCCCGGGGCGCCTGGGTGGCTCAGTTGGTTAAGCAACCGCCTTCGGCTCAGGTCACGGTCCCGGAGTCCGAGGATCGAGTCCTGCATCAGGCTCCCAGCTCCATGGGGAGTCTGCTTCTCCCTCTGACCTTCCCGCCTCTCATGCTCTCTCTCACTGTCTCTCTCTCAAATAAATAAATAAAAATCTTAAAAAAAAAAAAATGGAAATGCCCTTTCTTTCACATCAAACTCATTTGTTTATAGATGCTTCTGAGTACCAGTTTTTAGCCTTGTGTTAGTTGGGACAGACCGGGCTTTTTACAAAAGTCAGGCTATGTTTTTAAGCTGATGATTGGTATTGCCTGAATAGCCTTTACTAATTGTACCTGGGCTTCAGGGAGGCATCTGAGTTGTTTTTTAGGTGGCTGTGATGGGATGACTCTTGATGAAAATATTTGGCAAATCTTTTCCAGTGACGCCCTGATCAGCCTGCCTTGTCTGTACTTGTAGAGTTTTAATGCGGGCTACAAAAGGCAAACCTCAGCTAGCAAACGCATGCCTTTCGGCAAGATTCTTTTGAATAGTTATCAGCATATTATTTGCTGCGTGTTAAATATGCCGGTTGGAGCATATTTAAGGAGCCGTTACGGCAGTGACATTTAGCTGCCGCTTTTCACCGTTAGAAGTAGAGCTTTCACAGCAGACCTGCTTTTTCGTCTGCTTGGAATGGTCAGAGAAGGAACATCATTTCAGGACTAAAAATGCACAGTAGTAGTTACAGCTACCGAAGCAGTGATTCCGTGTTTAGTAACACTACTAGCACCCGGACCAGTCTGGATTCAAATGAAAACTTTCTCTCGGTTAATTGTGGTCCAACACTAATCAACTCCTGCATTACCTTCGGCAATGAGTCCCTCAATGGACACAGGTATCGAATCCTTATTGTAGGATTGTTTTGTCTTTTGGCAGGGAGACGTTTTTTTCAGGGGTGGTAAACTCTGTGACTTCAAAGGGAGACTTTGCTTTATTCTGTCTCTTCTTTTAGGTTGGAAATGTTGCAGCAGATTGCCAACCGAGTTCAAAGGGACAGTGTCATCTGTGAAGACAAACTGATACTTGCCCGAAATGCTCTCCAGTCTGTAAGTTAATTTTAGGAGCCATTGGGATTGTGATGGAGGGATTGTACCTTTGGATGAACTAAAACTTCTGTGTGCCTTTTGGTGGTCGATTCTTTCTATTGTCTTCTGCTGAAACTTGAAGGTTTTTAAAGATTGCAATCACTGTTTGCTCTCTTGCGGAACGGTGTGCAAAGAGAAAACCTATTTTTGAACCAAAAGGGAAAACAGAAAGGACCCAAGTAGTTTTTTCATTACAGTATTTTGAGTTTTATATTTGAGGCTACTTTTGAAACTTGTTTCATGGAATTAATGTCGAGTTCTTTTAAAACACAGGATTCTAAAAGATTAGAATCAGGGGTGCAGTTTCAGAATGAAGCAGAAATTGCCGGGTATATACTTGAATGTGAGAACCTTTTACGCCAGCATGTAATTGATGTACAGATTCTCATTGATGGAAAATACTACCAGGCAGATCAGTTGGTACAGAGGTAAGATTCCTGCTTATTCGTGCTCTATCCTTCTGTGGAATTGCTTCATGGACACTTGCAATGGGAATGTCGACTGTGGCAGTTTTATGAAATATATTTCTTAGGCTCTTTTTAGTTGAAAATTTGTGTCACCTTAATTCTGATATATTTTGATATGTTAATTAGGTATTCTTCAAAAGTAATAGGAACAATATTTTATTGTACATACAATATTGAACACTAGTAACTAACATACTTCGTGTTAAAATATTTGTTATGACATTTGAAAAAGGGAAAATATGAAGAAAGTATCCTTTATAACTCAACTTTTAAGTTTTCTGTTTATCCTATTCTGAAAATGTTTATAACAAAATTTTGGAACAAATTGTATGTATGAAATTCTCTATCTTAGAGAAGTGTGTTTGAAGGTAGAAATGGAACCTTCTCAGGTTGTAGACTATATATATTATAAATATATATATCAGGTATATATAAAGCAAAAATGATGCTTTGATCTAGTAATTTCACATTTAGGAATTTATAATAATTTTAAATATAGTAAACATGAATAAATATAGAAAAAAAGTTTTGTCCATGTCAGAGATATTTTATAATAACAAAATTTGGAAATATCCTACATGTCAAGCAATAGAATTGTGTAGTAATTATGTTCATTATAAATGATAGTTATAAAGTATAGTAATTATGTTCATTATAGTATAATAATTATGTACATTATAAGTGATAGTTATAAATACTTTGTGATAATATGGAAAGTGCTTACAGCACAATGTTCAGTGAAAAAAATTGTGATGCAAAATTTTATTAATATGATTATAGTGATTTTTTTTTTAGTAGACTGTTTTTTTGAATAGTTCAGGTTTACAGAAAAATTGATAGGAAAATACGGGTTTCCCATATGCCCCTTTATACCTCCCTCCCCAATTATCAACCATCTTGCATTAGTGTGATCCATTTGTTAAAAATAGAGCCAATATTGGGGTGCCTGAGTGGCTCAGTGGGTTAAAGCCTCTACCTTTGGCTCAGGTCATGATCCCAGGATCCTGGGATCAAGCCCCACATTGGGTTCCCTGCTCAGCAGGGAGCCTGCTACCTCCTCTCTCTCTCTCTTTCTCTGTCTGCCTCTCTGCCTACTTCTTTTTTTTTTTTTTAATATTTTATGTATTTATTTGACAGAGATCACAAATAAGCAGAGAGGCAGGCAGAGTGAGAGAGGAGGAAGCAGGCTCCCTGTTGAGCAGAGAGCCTGATGCGGGCCTCGATCCCAGGACCCTGAGATCATGACCTGAGCCGAAGGAAGAGGCTTTAACCCACTGAGCCACCCAGGCACCCCTCTCTGCCTGCTTCTGATCTCTGTCTGTCAAAATCTTTAAAAAAAAAAATTGAGTCAATATTGGTACATTACTGTTAACTAACTAACGTCCATAGTTGGCATTAGTGTTCACTCTTTGTGAAAATGCATTTTATATTATAGTTTATCCCTTTTGATTTTTCTTTTAGGGTGGCAAAACTGCGTGATGAAATTATGGCCTTAAGGAATGAATGTTCCTCCGTGTACAGCAAAGGACGCATGCTGACAATGGAACAGACGAAACTCATGATATCAGGAATTACTCAAAGTTTAAACTCAGGATTTGCACAGACCTTAAACCCCAGTCTGAACTCAGGGCTGACCCAGGGTTTAACACCCTCCCTGACCCCTTCTAGTGTGACATCAGGCCTGTCATCAGGTCTGACTTCCCGCCTGACTCCATCTGTCACTCCAGCTTATACACCTGGTTTCCCATCAGGGGGATTAGTTCCAAGTTTCAGTTCAGGAGTAGAATCCAATTCATTGCAAACTCTGAAGTTGATGCAGATCCGAAAGCCCCTTCTAAAGTCATCTTTGCTGGATCAGAATTTAACAGAAGAGGAAGTCAACATGAAATTTGTTCAGGATCTTTTGAATTGGGTTGATGAGATGCAGGTAAAAGAATGTTTATTCTACCCGAAAGCTTCAGTCTTTACTGCTGCCAGTTTGTTTTCTAACTCTAGCATCTTTCTGTTTAAAGGTGCAGCTGGACCGCACTGAGTGGGGATCGGATTTGCCAAGTGTTGAAAGCCATTTAGAAAATCATAAAAATGTTCACCGAGCTATTGAAGAATTTGAATCTAGCCTTAAAGAAGCTAAAATCAGTGAGGTATATGAATTTAAAATCTGTATATATTTCATTTTAGCTTGCTGTTGTTTTGCTCTTTTTAATAAAGATCCTGTGACAAAATAATAGATGCAGTGAGTATAAGTCAGAATTCCTTGAGATCCCTAAACTCGATGTCTTTTTATCCCATATTATAGATTCAAATGACGGCACCTCTGAAACTAACTTATGCTGAAAAGTTACACCGATTAGAGAGTCAGTATGCAAAACTCTTGGTAAGGCTTTTTGTTTTTTGTTTTTTAAACTTCATTTTTTTACTTTTACTAAGAATTACCCTTAACTCCTTTTGGTTAAAACATGATTCTTACAATGATTTTTCTTACAAAGAATACATCCCGGAATCAGGAACGGCACCTTGATACACTCCATAATTTTGTAACTCGTGCAACTAATGAACTTATTTGGCTGAATGAAAAAGAAGAAGAGGAAGTTGCTTATGACTGGAGCGAAAGAAATACCAACATAGCTCGGAAAAAAGATTACCACGCTGTAAGTATCATCTTTGTCATTGAATGAAAGTTGTATCTCAGGTTTAGGTCTTTTTTCTAACCTTGCTTCTTCATTCTTTCTTACATTAGGAATTAATGAGAGAACTGGATCAAAAGGAAGAAAATATTAAATCAGTTCAGGAGATTGCAGAGCAGCTACTTTTGGAAAATCACCCAGCCCGACTGACGATTGAGGTAAGTCAGAAAGTATAGAAGTCATGGTTGAATATTGACATTTGATGATTACTCTTCAGATTCTTTTATTGCTGATTAATTGAAAAATACAAACAAACTTTTATTACAGCATGGCTCAAAAATCACGTTTCTGACAAATCATCATGATTCTTGCCTTTAACTATCGCTTTCTCTAAGTGTGTCACCCACACATCTCTTCCACTAAAGGTACCTTTGCTAACTCCCATGGCTAAAGAGATCTATTACAGTAAATATGAAGGCTCTTGACTTAAAAGAACTTTATTTTATTCCTGACTGTGATATTGTGCAACTGATGTATCCTTCTTGCCTCCCTCACCTGTCCAAAATGGGGCAGTCCTTCTAACCCATAGAGCTGTGTGAAGAACGGGACAAATAGCGTACTCTTACTTAGTACAATTCTTGGTACACATGTTCCCAGGAAATATTTGTTATTATTACTTAATAATTTTATTCATGGCTGGTTTTGTGAGGTATATTGAAACAACAACCTGGCAAAGCCTTATGGCGTAGCGGACACATTTCAAATCCAGAAGTGGAGAACTGGAGTGGGATTTACCAAGTCTCCCATGTGGTAGTGGTGGTCTATTTAATTTTTAGTCCTATTATATACTAGGTAGAGTGAGTGACTTTTTAAATGTAGAGGGGGTTATATAGGAGCGAGAGGAATGTTAAACTCATGGTAGATTGCCAGAGGGAACAAATGGGGCTGTGCTTACAATGTGAGCTGCTTCAAGCAGAGGCATCTGATAGTCTTTGTTCACTGACACTGCCATAGTACAAAAGATGACTGAAATTCTAGACCTCCACAGAAAGTTTTGGGAATGTTATATTTGACCTTCTTCATATATAGCCACAATCTTGCATGCCCATGAAATGCCATATGGGAAGTTAAAGACAGAAGAGTAGGGGGAACAGTAGGGAAAGCAAATTAGAATACTGAAGGGTGTATATACTTTTGTATGATGAGAAACTAAAAATAGAGTCTTCTTCAAGGTGGAGATGAAAACTATTAGGGAATATGATTATAGGCTAAGTATTTTAATGGGACTGGGTAATGTGAATGTGAACCTGATTACTTTTATGTAGAGATGTTAATCTAATTAACTAAAAGTTTCTTAAGGAATAAAATTAAGCCTGAGTCATCTTTACTATTCCATTGCCCTATTCAGTGTCTTGTGGGTACGCAGATAATATTTAGTTAATTATCTACACTATTTCATATGTTATATGAAAAAAGAAACTAATAATCTAACAACACACAATGATATGTCTTTTATAGCCAATTTGCTGGAAGTAGCTTAATTTGAGGCCAAGGTAATATGGCTGTGATATGTTGCCAGGTTTCCAGTGCTGCATTGTATATTCCATTCCAAAAGCCTGCTTGAACGTAGCTCCACATGAGTGAGATTTTCCAAAAGGGGAAGAATGACAGGTTTACTTAAGATAGTCATTAAAGCATCTAGAGCTCCCTCTTCTGGAAGTCCGTGAATTGCATCTTAAATATAAAAGCGTGTCTTCTGTTTTCTTTAGGAAGTAGATGTTCTTTCTGTTATATTTTGCTCTCGTGAGAGACTTACATTTGTATTAAAAATTCAAGTAAAAATATTTTAAATAAAAATTCTTAGTACTATGAGAATTACAATTCCAAAATTACAGTGATAAGGAATTGCATCCTGTCTTCTCCACTGTCCCCAGACCTGCCCCTCGCGAAAGACATCTCAGTTACCCCACCTCTCCCCAAGAATTTCTAGTTTTATTTCTAGTTTTAAAAACAAAACAAAGAGAAAACTACAGAACCGTTTATTTTGGTCTGAATTTTTACATTTTTATTTTTTTTTTTTATTTATTTTTTATTTTATTTATTTTTTTTTTCTTAAGAAGTCCTTTTCTTTTTTTTATTTTTATTTTTATTTTTATTTTTAATTTTAATTTATATTTAAATTTTTAGGACTGGCTTTGTGCAAGTAAGAACTCTTACATAGAAGGGGCACTTTGCTACCCTAATTTTCACATCTTACTGTTAGAATAATCTCATCATCTGTTCAGATAGCAGAGTTTTTAAGCCTTTAAAAGCTTTGCTGTGTATGTACGTCATCACTCTTCAGCTGGTTACAGTGGCTGTGTTTCATCCTGAAGGCATACCGAGCGGCCATGCAGACGCAGTGGAGCTGGATCTTACAGCTGTGCCAGTGTGTGGAGCAGCATGTAAAGGAGAACACTGCGTATTTCGAGGTATACGAACAGAATCACAACATCTGCTGATGGTATTGTGATTTTGGTCTATTTACAGAAAGTGCCTTCCTGTTTATTAAGGACATGTATGTAACGTGTGGGGGAAATAAACTGAAGTATTTTCTTTGTAGCATGTATGGGACATAGGTACTATAGGATCAATTGAAGCCTTCTTTTCAGGGGGAAATCCTTTCAAAACCTTTAAAAATGTCAGAAAATCTTGATTTTATAAATGTCTTTTTTTTTTTTTAAAGAGTTTATTTATTTATTTGACAGAGATCACAAGTAGGCAGTGAGGCAAGCAGAGAGAGAGGAGGGAGCAGGCTGCCTGCTGAGCAGAAAGCCCGATGCAGGGCTCAATCCCAGGACCCTGGGATCATGATCTGAGCCGGGCAGAGCTTTAACCCACTGAACTACCCAGCCATCCCTATAAATGTCTTTTATAAAGAGATATTTCGTTAGAGAGAGCTCTTTTTTTTTTTTAATTTTTAGAAGTTTTAAAAAATTGTTGGAATTTCTCTCCTGCTTAAAAATTATTTGGGCCCTTAAGTAAAATAGAACTTCTCCCAAAATATTATAGGGCCAAAACACAATATAGATATAAAATTTAGATACTTAGTGTTTACTGATACTCGCCCAGATTCAAGAGCTGTTTGGGTAAAGGAGTGATGTGACTATTATGTGGTCTTGTGATTTTATTCTCTTTTCTCTCATGAGGGGTACACAGGACTCTGGTACTCCAACTGGACAACTCTCTGCTTTACTGGCATTTGATATACGCTAACTGCCAGTTTTCCTCTTCTTACAGTTTTTCAATGATGCCAAAGAAGCTTCTGATTACTTAAGGAATCTAAAGGACGCCATTCAGCGGAAGTACAGCTGTGATCGATCAAGCAGCATTCACAAGCTGGAAGACCTTGTTCAGGAGTCAATGGTACTAGTACAGAAACCCATGCATTTCATCAGCTGTGTATAACAGGATTAGATTAGTATTTCTTTATACTTATATGTGTGCAGAACTTTGTGTTTTTTGGGTACTCCTGATATTTCCATCTCATTCAATCAAAAAAGCAGTTTTAGTATTTTTTTGGTACCAAGTACCACAAAAGTGTTTTTTTATGTGATTGCCTCAGTATTTAAAATATTTTGACAGTGGGGTGTGTGTGTGTGTGTCTGAGTTTATTCATTCACTTCACAAATAACTGTAAGCGCTTTTATATCCTAGACACTGTTTTAAGTACCGGAAGTAGAGCAGTGAGGAAGACAGACAAGAATCCCTACCTTCCTGGTGCTTACATGCTAAAGGGGGAGCAGACCATAAATATAAATTAGTGAAATATGTAGTATAGTGATAAATGCTAGTGAGGGAAAAAACCATCCAAACAGAACAAGGGAAAAGAAATCCAAGAGAGGGAGGAGGGGAATTGAATGTATAGACCAGCTAGGTTGTCAGGGAAGAATTTTATGATGAAATTTTATTTGTGTTAAGCCCTAAAAGAAGAGAGAAGTCTTTTGCTTTTTAAAATCTGTCTTTTTATTTCTTAGGAAGAGAAAGAAGAACTTTTGCAGTATAAAAGCACAGTAGCAAACCTGATGGGGAGAGCAAAAACAATAATTCAGCTGAAGCCAAGGAATCCCGACTGTCCACTCAAAACTTCTATTCCGATCAAAGCTATCTGTGACTACAGACAAATTGAGGTATTCTAGAAATAAACCAGTTTCTGTCATTATTCTTAGCTTTTTAAAAATGAAGTCCTATTGCTGACCAGTGGTAAAGTTTTCTACTTCAAAAAAACAAAACAAAACAAAATCCCAAGATTGGGTACGGTAAAGGGTTTGTCAACAGTGATCTTATTTGGTTATTCTTTTCTCCATTTAAAACCAGATAACCATTTACAAAGACGATGAGTGTGTTTTGGCCAACAACTCTCATCGTGCTAAATGGAAGGTCATTAGCCCTACTGGGAATGAGGCTATGGTCCCATCTGTGTGCTTCACAGTTCCTCCACCAAACAAAGAAGCCGTTGACTTTGCCAACAGGTTTGTATGCATTTGCTAAACACATAGAGCTGAGTTTGGAGGCTTGCTGAAGGTTAAAGAAACAATCAGTACTTTGTCAAGGCCCATAGGATCAGAAGGATCTGGAACTAGTAAACTTGGAGTAGTTTACAAACAGGAAGAAAAATTATAGCATGTTTTCAGAGGGAGTGAAAAGGCTTAATCAAGTGTTTGGTTTATTTGCTTTTTTCATGTATTTCAGAATTGAGCAACAGTATCAGAGTGTCCTGACTCTTTGGCACGAGTCTCACATAAACATGAAGAGTGTAGTGTCCTGGCATTATCTCATCAATGAAATTGACAGAATTCGAGCTAGCAATGTGGCCTCAGTAAGTATGAATCAACACATCAGCCTAATCTGTCCGAGAATGTGGGGCACTCTGTGGGTGCAGTTTGTATTTGTTCCAGAATAGGATGGAGTCCAGCAGATCCATGCTAATATTTATCCATTTAATAAATATTTGTTATATACCTGCCATATATAAGGCACTTTCCAAGAATGGGGGAAATCTGGATATCCCATATTTAATTCAGTGCTTATTACATTTTGGTAGGGAGATAGGATGTAGTGTTTGGACTTACAGGGATGGATATAGTTTGATTTCATTTTTTGGTGTTTTATAGTCTCATTTTTCCTTATCTATTAAAACTTGAAATTGTTAATAAAAATAATTTCAAATCGTTCTTCTATATATGACTACTAATATGAACTAACATACACCAGAAGACTCTAACTTAAGATCTTTCCCATTTACATTTAGTTCTTAGTACTATGATCACTTGCTTACATGGATCCTTGATCTTCTTTAGATAAAGACGATGTTACCTGGTGAACATCAGCAAGTTCTCAGTAACCTACAATCTCGTTTTGAAGATTTCCTGGAAGATAGCCAGGAATCTCAAATATTTTCGGGCTCAGATATAACACAACTGGAGAAGGAAGTTAATGTATGTAAACAGTATTATCAGGAACTTCTTAAATCAGCAGAAAGAGGTAAAGCATGAGAATCCTTGCGTTTTTTTCCCCCCATAGGTGTTTAGTCTAGGTTCTTTTCTGCTCAGTGAGAATCAGTCTTTGGTGTGTTATGTTACTCCGTCTATGATGGGTGCTGGAACATTAGAAGCACTTGTGAGGTAGGAAGCTGCAAGGAGGGGTTCGTTTATTTCTCAATGATCAATTAATAAAAAGATGCCGACTAAATATTATGTGACAAGCTGTGAATTCTCAACACATCTCCTTTTTAATATTACTGTTTTGCAATGTAATGTTCAGAATAATCCTTTAGTTTTTGAAAAGATTCAGTTATTTTTCCATGTACCAAACCTGGGTGGTTTTTTTTTTTTAAACACTTGATTTTTTAGAGCAGTTTGAGATTCACAGCAAAATTGAGAGGAAGGTACAGAGATTTCCCATGACCAAACCTGGATTTTTTACAGAGGTTAAGTTAAAGGAGAAGATTTTGTCCAGTTAACTTTTGTTAAATATAGTTTATTCTGGACTCCTTTGATATTATTCAGAAATAAAAATTTCATTAGTAATCTATTTAAAAAACTCTTAAATATTAACAAATTCTTTACATTTCATTTCTAAGCATTTTTTTAAATTTTAAAGATTAATCTGCAGCTAATGTAATTCAAATTTTTGTGAACATATAACAGCATAATATATTATTCTCCTTGGACATCATAAATCAGAAATTGACACTTAGAATAGTATTAGGGAAGTTTTATTAAATGTTCATAAATTGTAAGGTCAACTCTATTAAGTTTCATGTCCTTAGCATGGGATTGTGGTGATGACAGGTAACCTTAGTTTGTCCAGAACAACGTCCAGAAGACAGAAAACAAAGTGTTTTCTCAACATTCTATTTACTTTGACAGAGGAGCAAGAGGAATCCGTGTATAATCTCTACATCTCTGAGGTTCGAAACATTAGACTTCGGTTAGAGAATTGTGAAGATCGATTGATTAGACAGATCCGCACTCCACTGGAAAGAGATGATTTGCATGAAAGCGTGTTCAGAATCACGGAGCAGGAGGTAAGCTTTGTAAATGGGTTGGGACAGAATTAATTGAAGATAAATGACTGCCTCAGTGACCTTCATTGTTAACTCCAGTGACTTCTCATGTGCTCAGCTTTGCCTAGTGATCCCTTTGTGAGTTCTGGTTATGTATTTATTGCTTATCATGAGCTACATGAGCTACATGAACTACATGTAGTTCATGATAAGCAATAAATACATACATAATTCATACATTCATAATACATACATAATTCATACAAAATTGCAATATAAGGTAAGGTATACCTTACCTTATATTGCAATTTGCATATAAGGTATACCTTATATTGAATATAAGGTATAAGGTATACCTTATATGAAATACATACATAATTCAATACATTCATAATTCAGTTCTGCCTTTTACTCAAGTAAACGCAGAAACGTGCACCCTTTCACCCACTGTGATGGAGACTCTTGAGGTTTCTCATAGTGAAAGCGGGTATGTTTGTTGATCATCTACTGAATGCAGAAGCACTAAGTTACATGTTTGTGCCCGAGGACATGGGCAGTAAAAGTATTACTGATTATAAAATTGGAATGCTATGGCTTAGCTTCTTGATAAACAGAAAGTAAAGAATATATAGCTTTTTAAGTCAGCAATTATAATATAGATTGGTTTTTTAAAACTGTTTTAAGAAGGATACCCCATCTGGAACTATAGCCTAATACCTATATTTATTCTTTACTTTATAGAAACTAAAGAAAGAATTGGAGCGACTTAAAGATGATTTGGGAACAATCACAAATAAATGTGAAGAATTTTTCAGTCAAGCTGCAACCTCTGCATCAGTTCCCACCTTACGATCTGAGCTCGGTGTGGTCATTCAGAACATGAACCAAGTCTATTCTATGTCTTCTACTTACATAGAGAAGTATGCTACCTCTGTCGTAGTATAAATTTGCTTCATGCAACTGTCGTACTCATATGTACATATAAATATAGATATGCTGTTCATTTAAAAACATTCATAAAAATGAACGTATTTTTCCCTTTTTTGTATTAATAATATTATTTCCATGGAGTTATTATGCTTCATGTTGAAAGGAAATGGGTGTCAGAGATTAGGGCATATGTATGATCTTCCCACATTTTGCCTGTGGTGTCAGTCCCTCAGCTCTTGTAGCCTGGTGGATTGGTCTAAAAAAGGGTTGAAAGAAGACCACCGTACCCTGAATCTCTTGCAGAATCTGCTGGGCAGGGTGTGGATTAGAGCACTCGCCCTCCATTAAGAAGAGACTTAGCTGAATGTTAATCTGGGAGTAAATGTGTCTGTGTTCCAAACCAAGAAAGGGCTATATCATGCTTAGTGATGTGCGTCAGGATTGTATTACTGGAAGATAAACAGTTAAACTAATAGGAAACTATTGTTGCATTCTCTTTTTTAGACTGAAAACTGTTAATTTGGTGTTAAAAAACACTCAGGCAGCAGAAGCCCTTGTAAAACTCTATGAAACTAAACTGTGTGAAGAAGAAGCAGTTATAGCCGATAAGAATAATATCGAGAATCTGATAAGTACTTTAAAGGTATGTCCCTCCCTTACAGCGGCAGCATTTGCTCAGATCATAGTCTAGAAGTATTTCTCTAACACCTAGATCTTCAGACATGAACTGCAAATATCTTAATTTGAATACATTTATATCCGTTTCATTTCATATCTCTATGTAGCCATAGCTTAGTGTAAATAAGTCATTTTTCGGAGAGTTCTCCTCATTTGAAATCTGCATCTCTTTGTAGATAGTAGCTTTTTATAATCAATTCATGTCAGCAAAAGGAGCTGAAACTGAAAGTTTCTTTTAATGGATTCTCTCACTGAATGAGGTGGTTATTTTAAGACTTCAAGGAAGTAAGTAGTGGAGTTAATTCAGAAAAGGAAAAGGTCTGGTAGTTGTACTCATCTGTATTAACATTTCTACATATAAAGCATTAAGTATGGAGTTATTGCAAAGTTGAGAAATTATCTCATTGATTTTTAATGCATGTATTCATTTTCAAACAATGGGATTAGTAGATGTTTAAGAAATAGGCAATTAAAAAGACTTACTGAGGTAGCAGACTTGCTCATGAATATATTTTGTTTTATTGATATGAAAATTCTGTTAGGCTCAACTTTATAAAATTGTTTTTTTAAGATCAAAGTGCAGTCAAAAGTTGACAGTTTCATATGGTCTAGCCCAATATATTGTTTTCGTATATGAAATAGTCTTTCCTTTATCTGATTTTATATCAGTTATTTGTAAATAAATTGTAAAATCAGGTAAATAAATGTAAATATGTGTTTACATAGTGAGTGGTTGATACATTTTATAACATTCACCAATTAATGTATTTTAGCAATGGAG
Organism: Mustela erminea; assembly: GCF_009829155.1. Taxonomy (NCBI): domain Eukaryota; kingdom Metazoa; phylum Chordata; class Mammalia; order Carnivora; family Mustelidae; genus Mustela; species Mustela erminea. The sequence goes on along the minus strand of NC_045617.1, from coordinate 102,544,269 downwards.
ATCTGAAGTAGATGAAAAGAGAGAGGTATTCCATGCATTAGAGGATGAGTTGCAGAAAGCTAAAGCCATCAGTGATGAGATGTTTAAAACATATAAAGAACGGGACCTTGATTTTGACTGGCACAAAGAAAAAGCAGATCAATTAGTTGAAAGGTGGCAAAATATTCATGTTCAGATTGACAACAGGTTAGTATCCTTTTTTGTTCAGTTTCAGCAGAGAGTTGTTAATGTTTATCCTTGTATTCTAGGTAAAATATAAACTTACTAGGTTTTATAAAAACTCCCATATACAGTGTATATATATATATATATATATATATATATATATATACCTTATATAGCAAAACAGTAAATTTTAAAATAATTATTTTTCAACTCTGTGTTGTTCAAACTGTTGATGTAGTCTGACATTTGTATAGTAAGTCTATTTGCCTTTTCTGAGGAAAATTGTAACCAACTTAAAATATTTAACTAACCTAGATTTAGTAAGAGCATGGATCATGTGTTTCACAGGGCTGTTTAGAGCAATCTGTACTAGACCTAAGAAGTGTGAAACAATTGAAATGACCTGATGTTCATTTTAATTGAGGATACAAGAGGGTTGAAATCATTCATCCAGTGACCCAAATAGAAAAGCAAAAGGAAACGGGATTTTTTGTGCTCATCTTATTCATTTTAATGTTTATTTTAATGCAAATAAAATGCTTTTCTAATATAGTGCCATTCTTAGGAAGTAAAATTATGTTCAAATATATGTTATTAAATCTCTATCAAGTACACGTTATGTAGATTTAATGTAGAGGTTTTAAAATTACAGAAACAGATATTTTCATTTAATCACAGTTCCAGGAAGTACTCTCTGAGTCTGCATTGGACCCTCTGTTGAATTACGTTGTCATTATTTCAAAAGTGAATTGCCATTTGATACAAGCTTTGGGTATTTAAGGCATGCTGATAGATCATAATTACGGTCAAATTTCCAATTTTCCTGATGTTTAGCTAGTCTGTTAGGCTTGGACCTGGAATAATCAGTATCACTAAATTGCACAAATCCAGGAGCAGAGTATTTATATGCAACTTCAGCCAGTATGGAGTGCCCTTGGGCCTCAGGGAGCTTAAGCCTAGAATTCTTTCACTTATCCTTGTTGTTACAGTGAGTGCCTTGCAGTACAGTCATCTTGTCTTTCCTCTTAATGGGTACTGTTGGAAACTGTGACTCTCTTGTTTTTATTCTCTAAGGTTACGGGACTTAGAAGGCATTGGCAAATCACTGAAGTACTACAGAGATACTTACCATCCTTTAGATGATTGGATTCAGCAAGTTGAAACTACCCAAAGGAAGATTCAGGAAAACCAGCCTGAAAATAGTAAAACTCTAGCCACACAATTGAATCAACAGAAGGTAAGTAAAAACAGTTTCTTATATCCAGGTTTTGTCTGCATGTGGTCAGTCATCATCCTTATCTGCCTTCACCTCGTTAAAAGAAAAAGTCCGCAACTATTTAGAAGAAGGTAAAGAGTAAATCATAAGTATTAAAATCCTGTAATTCAAATTCATCACATACTTTGATTTCTTGAAAGTCAGTTTTGAAAGTATAAGAAATAAGAAAATAGCATGTTGGGACAGTGTTCAAATTTCGAATGGTCATTTAATCATAGATATGGAAATCATTTTAGTACTTTGCTGGCCACAATAGTTTTGTGGGATCCCAAATAAATGAAAACAGTAGTGGTAGAAAATTGGACAGTCACATTTGATAAAGAATTGAATTCTTTGAGATTTTTATTACATCTTAACGAGACAGTAGTGTCTAGTTTTGCTTTGATCAGGAGTGGGTGGGGGCCAAAGCCTTCTACTTTTGATTAATTCCTGTGGAGTTTAGTAATTTCTGTGTTGGAAGCCACCTGAGGGTGGGTCACTTATGTGGCTTAATTCAGAAGTTTGTCATTTGCCTTATTACATATTAAGTGCAAAAGGCTAAGGAGCTTTACTGTTAAAGGGCATGGCTATTTCTTAGTTCCTGAGCATCTTAAATGGCTAAAAAGCGTAGAGTTCCCTTGTTCTTTTTCTTCTAAACTTTATGTGTTTGTAGATGCTGGTGTCCGAAATAGAAATGAAACAGAGCAAAATGGATGAGTGTCAAAAATATGCAGAACAGTATTCAACTACAGTGAAGGTAAGAAGATTCAGTTGCTTCCATCAGATTTACTATTTAGATATGTGATTCACAATATACTTAGAAAACAGGAAGTTTCTGCAAGTCATTTGACTCTGTGAAACAGTGAAAACAGAGAATCTTCCTGGGAGCCCTGTGACACTTATCTCCTAATTCTCTGTGACATGTGAGTCACACGTCAGCCTCTGCTTCATTCATCTTCTCTCCATCACAGACGTGCACAGCTGCACACACACAAGTCAGAAGAGATGTGTAGCTCTGAAATTGGTTTCTTACCACTTGTCTCTCTCTCTCTCCTTTAGCATTGCTAGAGTAGTCCCTGGACGAACTTGACTTTCTTAGGAGACCATTCACATGTCTAAAGCTGTTGGCCCTTGGTTGGGCCTTAGCCATCCAGATCTGAAGTTCCATTGCTTAGCCTGGTTAAAGGGAGGCTGAATATAACTAGCATATTGTAACTAAATGTTTCCATGAGCTTCTAAAGAGAATTTGGAAACTTTTCTGACCACCCTAGATGTTTCTGATTTTTATTGCCACATTGGAAACATCCCAGGATTAGATAGTTTCCTAAGAATGTAGTTTTGTAGTAATTTTTAAAAGTTACTTAGTGACAATGAATTTTGGAACACTGAGAAAAAAATTAAAATAAAAAAACACATAAAGAATAAACTGGTGGCTGCCAGAGGGGAGGTAGGGAGGGGATGGGTGAAATAGATAAAAGGGATTAAGAGTACACTTACCTTGATGAGCACACTGAAAAATGTATCAAATTATTGAATCATTATGTTGTACATCTATAACTAAAATAACACTGTATGTTAATTATATTTCAATTAAAAAACACCAACTGGAAATTCTAGAACTCCAAAACACAGTATCTGAAATTTTTAAAAAAATGAAGTGAAAAGAAAAGTTACTTAGTCAGTGACACCTGGGAGTCACAGCAAGGAACATGGGGCTCCTTGCTCAGCAGGGAGCCTGCCTCTCTCTCTCTCTCTCTCTCTACCTGGTGCCACCTGCCTGCTTGTGCTTGCTCGCTCGCTCTCTATCTGACAAATAAATAAATAAAATCTTTAAGGAAAAAAAAAGTTACTTAGTGAAATCAGGTTCAGTTTCTGTGCATCAAGCCACTGTAGAATGAAGCATTAATGCTTTGCTTTAATTAATTTAATCTCACCTACTCTATTATACAGGACTATGAGTTACAAACAATGACCTACCGGGCCATGGTAGATTCACAGCAGAAATCTCCAGTGAAACGCCGAAGAATGCAGAGCTCAGCAGATCTCATTATTCAAGAGGTAGTTAAAGTGCAGGGAAGAAGAGAGGGGATATAGAAGAGAGGAACAATACCTAAAATATTATATTTATATATTTGTAAGTGGTAGAGTACACATAATAGGAATTGTACCATTTTAACCATGTTTAAGTGTGCAGTTCAATGGCACTTTGTGACTTTACATTGTTGTGTAAACCTGACTGCTGTCCATTTCCAGAACTTTCTTCCTTGTCCCTAAAAAGAAACCCTTACCTAAAGAGTGCATTTTATTGAGGGTTGTAAAAAAATCCTTGGAAGAGCTTTATTCAAGATTAATTATTAAAGGGGTGGGGGGTGAGCCTGGTGGTGGGTATTAAGGAGGGCACGTATTGCATGGAGCACTGGGTGTGGTGCATAAACAATGAATTTTGGAACACTGGAAAAAAAATATTAATTATTAACTGCAGAGAATAACAAATGTACTTTGTCAATTAAATTTAGAGGAGAATTGTTATTTGATATGGTTTGCACAGCAGTAAGTAATAAGCCCATTCCTACCTACTTGCCATTACTGGGCAATTGTGTATTTTACCATCACAAAGGCTATTTAATGTTACAGTTATTAATCAATGTTCATTAAACTCATTTAGAGCCACTGGAGATTATGTTTTTATTGTTTATTTCATTATTTGCAGTTCATGGACCTAAGGACCCGATACACAGCTCTGGTCACCCTCATGACACAATATGTTAAATTTGCTGGTGATTCATTAAAGAGGCTGGAAGAGGAGGAGGTAACAGTTAACTATGAACCACTAACTTAAAGGAACTACAATATGTTTGGGAAAACAAAAAAAGTTTCCATGACAAATTTACATGGATGATGAGTTATTATTTAATTAGGCAATTACAGTGAAAAACAGTAGAGGCCTAGGATTTTTCTGTGTGTTTTTGATTCACTCCAGCAGGAGAACTTTGTTTATTTTCACTCTAAGATGCAGATATTATTAAAGTTAATGTCTGAAATGGCTCTATTTAAATCATGAAATGTTGGCAGTTTGGCAGGATTTTTTTTCAGTTTTCCTGTATTTGAGAAATATACTTCTTTTGAGTAGTATAGTTACTACTATTAAGATGACTACAGAAATACTACTTAAACACGTTGGTTTTATACATTTTAAAGTAATTTACATTTTCAAGGATTTAAAACACAAAAGCCATTAATTTAGAAGAGGCAGGGTTTTGTATAAAATGTTAGTACTTTAAGAATTGTGGAGTTTTTTGTTTTGCTTTTATTGTTTCCCAAAAGGTATGCTGTATGGTAAAAGACCATTTAAGTACCATTATAATTTGGAGGATTTCTGTGCTTTAAGTCTACATTTTAAAAATATGTTTAGAAAGAGTTATTTATAAAAAATATAAAAGGCTGTTGTATTTAATTTTGAAGAGGTTATACTGTGCTTTATTATCTTGAATTGTTTCTATTCCTAACCTCAGAACAGACAAAAATAGTAGACAGAATGCTAAAATAAGTAGGTTGTGGGGCATTAGCCATTTTAAATTAGACTGTTCTTGAACTTCTGAAGATGATTATACTTAGAGTAACTTCATATAACGAGAGAACTAAAACAGTAGTGGTATCTAAATGGTGTTAACTTTCTTATTTTCTACCTGAGTCACTATTTTAGTCTGTTCAGAATTAACAGTTTCCTGCAATGAAATCACTAACCAAGCTAATTGCAAGTCTTTATAACAAGATTCCTTTGTGCTTAGAGAGGAGAATCACAGAATCTGTGATCAAATAATTGCTATACATCTTTCACCTGTAAAAGAGCATCTGTAATTTTTAAAAATATTTTTAGTTTTTGAGAGATATGATTCCACTTAAAATGCTGTGTAGGTCTTTTAAATTCTATATTTAAAAATATGCATTTTCAATTGTATATTTAGTTAAATATAAGCTAAGTCCTTTTCCTCTCTTATAGTGTATCTCTGGTTGCACATAAATGAGCCACTTCCCTTAGTTTATCTGATGAGATAATATACTAAAGTTGATGGAACCAAGAGATTTTTCAAAAAGCCTGGTGTATATAAAAATTATGCTTTTCATCCTTTGAAATATAAAAGATTTATACTGAATTGAAACTCAAAACAAGACCATGCAGAGACTATAACTTAAAATATATAAGAAAACATTAGTGATTGGAAATTCACCACTAAAAGATCATATTAATGGAATGTCTCATATAAAAATACATAGCTCAGTTTTCAGACTCGAGAGTGGTATTCCTGAAACTGAGTCTGCAAAGACTTATACTGGAAATCTTGGTCTGAGAGCAGAATTTTTAATAATAAACATAAAATCAAAGAGGGATACAAATTAATTTGAGAAGAGGAAACAGAATTATAGAAATGGTAGTAGAGTATCTGTAATGGCTGTTAGATAGGTACATTTTCTAATCTGTGATGAGAGAAAAGTACATCAAAAATTAATTGATGAGATCAAAGGACAGGGTGTTTTTCTGGGGGAATAGTTAGAGAAACCTTGAGGAAGTTATTTTTATATGAGTAGATTTGAGATCTAAGAGAAAGAAAATCAGCAATTGGATTAAATTACTTCTAGTAATTTGTGTGGTATTTGCTAAAACATTCAGACTTACCTAGACAATGTGAGATGATTAACAATCACTAAAATGACTGTAATTAAGTACTGAGGGTTCAATAACAAAAATTTTTTCCTGAGAGAGTTTTCATTTTTCTAACCTCACAGCATGAAAGAGAAAAAGTGACATCTTAGTGACAGCTTAGTGACATCTTAGTGACAGCTAAGTTTTAAGGGAGTTTTGATAAGCAATTGAGAAAGACCCAATTAGAAAGTAACTCAAAAAATACTGAAAATATAATGTTTAAGCAGGTAAAATGCTTCAGTGTCACCAGGAGTTCACCCTGATAACAAAATAAAATAGAGCACTAATTTTTGCAGGTTGTGATGAAATTTGTTTTTATATGAACTCTTATTATGGGAAACCATATTTAGGTTAGCAAAGGAAACAACTGAAATTCATATTGAAATTATTGGGGATCAAAAAATTAGAAGAAGGAAAGTAAGGTATATAGTCTGTAGTATAAATTAAATTCTTGAAATTCACCAGAGCCTCTCAACAACAACAAAAAAAATCTGCTATCTAGAATAATTTCTCTACTCCTGTTTACATGGTTCTAATTATGATGATCTTGAGTTGGTGATATGAAACTAATAATCTTACGGTATTAATAAAGAAATTATATTGGAATTCTGCACTAGCCCTGATCATGTAGTCCTCTCGTCAATGCAGAGTGTAGTCCTCCCAGCTGAGATTGATTCTTCTATCAGTTGAAAAAATTTTTTTCTTATATTTTATTCTGTACATTGGAGTTGACTCCTTAAGTATATTTTTACAAAGATTTATGTTTAACAAATATCTTTATATTTATGGAGTATCTAAAGGTACTTGTCAAAGTGGATTTGTATGAGGCATATCATTAACAACAACAACAAGATCTGTGAGTATATGAAGCACACCTTTTCTAAAGTGCCCAGGGACTATACCTGCCTTTGCATTAGCAGCTCTGATTATCATAATTGTCATAATATGGCAAGTATAAATAAATAAGGAATTCAACTTTAGAAATTACACATTTTTATATAATTTCCCTCCTTACCCATATGAGGTATTATTTCTTGACTTGACTCTTTAAAGTGGTACCAAAATTCTATATTTTGTTTCTTTCACTAAATGAAACAGATGTATCATTTTATTTTTATATATTTTTAAAAAATATTTATTTTAGAGAGCGAGAGAGTGAGCATGAGTGGGAGGGGTAGAGGGAGAGAGATCCCTCAAGCTGCCTTCCCACCGAGCACCTAGCTGGAAGCAGGGCTGGATCTCACCACCCTGAGATCACGACCTGAGTTGAAACCAAGAGTCAGGTGCTCAAATGACTGTGCCACTGAGGTGCTCCCCCTCCTTTTCAAAGATTTATTTGTTTATCTTAGAGAGAGAAATATTTTAAATCTCTGTTGGGCTAAGTATTGAAAATTGAATTTGTAAGTGTCATTCGGTTTCTGTATGTTTTTAGCTTGTAAGATGGAGTTGTGTGGGAGAACAGGAAGGGGGCTGCTGTGAGTTCTATTCCCCATTGGTCCCTCACCCATTATGTGAGATTTCAAAACTCACATAATTGACCTCTCTGTACCTCAGTTTCCTCATCCATAACGGGTCGGGGTCCTGCTGTATCTTTTGTAAGATCCCTCATTTCTTGCTGTCAAATCCTGAGCTAGCTAATTTTTAAAATAAAATTATTCCTGAGACACCAAAAAAAAAAAAAAAAATCATTTGGCCTAGCCAACATGACACAAAAGGGGTTTTTGTTTTGTTTTGTTTGTCCTCTCTCACTGCTGACTTTCTGAAGCTTCGTCTCTGAAGAAGGTGGTGGTGCCGGTGGCAGTGCTGGTGACGGGAGTGGTGATCGTATTTGTTCTGCTTTTGGTTTCCCTTGTTTTTATAAGCATTTTCATGAGCATCGCTTCAGGTTTTTAAAGATAAATTTGAACAGGACAGGTTTGATGCTTGTAAACATCTCTTGTAGATTAAAAGATGTAAGGAGACTTCTGAACATGGGGCATATTCAGATCTGCTTCAGCGTCAGAAGGCGACAATGATTGAGAATAGCAAACTTACGGGAAAAATAAGCGAGTTGGAGAAAATGGTGGCTGAACTAAAGAAACAAAAGTCTCGAGTAGAGGAGGAACTTCCAAAGGTCAAGCAGGCTGCAGAAAATGAATTGAGAAAGCAGCAGAGAAATGTAGAAGACATTGCTCTGCAGAAAATCCGGGCTGAGAGCGAAGCCAAGCAGTACCGCAGGGAGCTGGAGACCATCGTGAGGGAGAAGGAGGTTGCAGAGCGGGAGCTGGAGCGGGTGAGAAAGCTCACGTTGGAGGCCGAGGCCAAAAGAGCGGCGGTGGAAGAAAACCTTCTGAACTTCCAGAACCAGTTAGAAGAGAACACCTTTACAAGAAGAACCCTGGAAGATCATCTCAAAAGAAAAGATTCCAGTCTCAATGACTTGGAGCAACAAAAAAATAAGTTAATGGAAGAATTGAAGAGAAAGAGAGACAATGAGGAGGAACTCTTGAAGCTGATAAAGCAGATGGAAAAAGACCTCACGTTTCAAAAACAGATAGCAGAGGAGCAGTTAAAAGAAAAGCAGAAGATTGAATCGGAAGCAAGAAGAAAAATAAGTGAAATTCAGTATTCATGTAGAGAAAGTGCGTTGCCACAGGCCACGTCATACAGAGGAGTCGCAGGTCTTCAGAGAGAGCAGGACAGACAGAAAACAGAGGAACTCAAGCAGCAGGTTGATGAGCTAACAGTCGCCAATAGAAAGGCTGAGAAAGACATGAGAGAACTGAAGTATGAACTTAATGCCCTTCAGCTTGAAAAAACTTCATCTGAGGAAAAGGCTCGTTTGTTGAAAGAAAAATTGGATGAAACCAATAACACGCTGAAGTGCCTTAAGTTAGAGTTGGAAAGGAAGGATCAGGTAGAGGAAGGGTATTCCCAGCAACTCAGAGAACTGGGTAGGCAGCTGAACCAAACCACAGACAAAGCCGAGGAAGTCATGCAAGAAGCTAATGACCTTCGGAAAATAAAGCACAATTATGAAGTAGAATTAGAATCTCTTCAACAGGAGAAAGGGAAACTGCAAAGAGAAGTAGACAGGATCACTAAAACCCATGCTATAGCTGAGAGGAATATTCAGCATTTAAATTCACAAGTTAATTCTTTCCAGGCTGAGAAGGAATCCTCTAATGAAAGAATACGATTCTGCCAGAGAAAGTCAGATCATCTCAAAGAACAATTTGAGAAAAGCCATGCACAGCTGCTTCAAAATATTAAAGCTGAAAAAGAAAATAATGAAAAAATCCAGAAGCTTAATGAAGAATTAAAGAAAAGTAATGAGTGTGCAGAAATGCTAAAACAAAAAGTAGATGAGCTTACTAGGCAGAATAATGAAACCAAGTTAATGATGCAGAGAATTCAAACTGAATCAGCAAACGTAGTTTTAGAGAAACAAGCTATCCAGCAAAGGTGCGAAGCCCTGAAAATTCAAGCGGATGGTTTTAAAGATCAGCTACGCAACACCAACGAACACTTGCATAAACAGACAAAGACAGAACAGGATTTCCATAGAAAAATTAAATGCCTAGAGGAAGACCTGGCCAAAAGCCAAAATTTAGTCAGTGAGTTTAAGCAAAAGTGTGACCAGCAGAACATCATCATCCAGAACACTGAGAAGGAAGTCCGGAGTCTGAGTGCAGAGCTGAGCGCCTCCAAAGAGGAAAAGCGACTAGGGGAGCAGAAGGTACAGCTACAGCAAGCTCAGGTGCAGGAGTTAAATAACAGGCTGAAAAAAGTGCAAGATGAACTGCACTTAAAGACGATAGAGGAGCAGATGACCCACAGAAAGATGGTTCTGTTTCAGGAGGAATCAGACAAGTTCAAGCGCTCAGCAGAGGAGTTTCGGAAAAAGATGGAAAAGTTAATGGACTCCAAAGTTATCACTGAAAACGATATTTCAGGCATTAAGCTTGATTTCGTGTCTCTTCAGCGAGAGAACTGCAGAGCTCAGGAGAACGCTAAGCTCTGTGAGACAAATATCAGAGACCTTGAAAGACAACTTCAGCAGTATCGCGAGCAAATGCAACAAGGGCAGAATGTGGAAGCAAATCATTACCAGAAATGTCGGAAACTTGAAGACGAGCTGGTAGCCCAGAAACGTGAAGTCGAACGTCTGAAGCAAAAGATGGATCAACAGATAAAGGAACACGAACATCAATTAGTTTTGCTCCAGTGTGAAATCCAAAAAAGGAACCCAGCCAAAGACTGTCCCTTCAAACCAGATTTTGAGATGACAGTAAATGAGTGCCAGCACTCTACGGACGTGCCCTCTAGGACCACAGGGCAGCTTCACCCTGCGACCCGGTCTCCTCTGCTGAGACGGAATCAAGACCCACAGCCTTCGGAAGAAAAATGGCAGCATCGGGGTGTTGAGCAAATACCAAAGGAAGTCCAGTTCTGGCCTTCAGGGGGTCCACTTGAGAAAGAGAAAAGCCAGCAGTGTTACTCTGAGTATTTTTCTCAGACAAGCACCGAATTACAGATAACTTTTGATGAGACAAACCCTATTACAAAACTCTCTGAAATTGAGAAAATAAGAGATCAAGCTCTGTACAGTTCCAGACCACCGGTTAGGTATCAAGATGGCAAGTGTGAAATGGACCTGGCGAAACTTTTGGCCCCCTTGGAGGTATACTCTGGATTCTGAAACCTTATCAGCTACTTCATGCCAAGTTTCCTCTCTTATTTCCTTTCTCAGCTAGACTAAAACTTTTTAAACAAGGTTTAAGAGATTGGCTCTTTGTAGTTCTGACAGAAAATTATGCTGTAGTTTTCTAGGGATTGGCTTGAATCTTTACTACAAATCCTCATTCTTTAGTTTTTAAATGGCTGAGATTAAATACATAGATGTAATAGTGTTACAGTTATATTTATGGTATTCTGTTCTGAAGAATTTTTTTTTTTTTTTTAAAGCTAGAGAAGCTAAGCAGTTCACTTTAATTTTTGAAGTTTCTTTGGACAAACTTCATCTCAAGTCTTTTAAAATGTACCTTTTTAAAAAAAAATTATTTTTAAGTAATCCCTGTACCCAATGTGGGGCTTGAACTTACAACCCTGAGATTAATTTACCCATGTCCTACCCACTGAGCCACCCAAGCTCCCCTAAACGTACCATTTTAGTACCTTGATTGTCATCTAAAGTAGACTTCAGACTCTCAAAATACCATTACTTGTCCCTGACCCCTCTTTGGTTTGAAAATTTTCCTCTCTCTACTTAACTTTCATTATCGTAGGAATTACGTTTGGATTAAGGATGGGTAAAGTGACGTAATGTCCTTTAGATGATTTTAATGTCTCATAAATTCCTGTTACAGATAGCTCAGAACAAGCAGTATGATATGCACACAGAAGTCACCACATTAAAACAAGAGAAGAGCCCAGGCCCCAGTGCCGAGGAATGGATGCTTGGAGGGTGCAGAGCACCTGGTGGACTCCAGAGAGATTTGCTTAAGAAAGGCTCAGAACCAGAGACCTTCCAGAATGTGGATGGCGATTACACGTGTTCAGTTAGGGATGATGAATTTAAATTCCAGGGGCTCCGGCGCACTGTGACTGGTAGGCAGTTGGTTGAAGCCAAGCTTCTGGATGCAAAAACAGTTGAGCAGCTGCGACTTGGTCTCAAGACTGTTGACGAAGTTCAGAAAACACTTAGCAAGTTTTTGACAAAAGCCACCTCCATCGCGGGGCTTTACCTAGAATCCACAAAAGAAAAGATTTCCTTTGCCTCAGCAGCCAAGAAAATCATAATAGATAAAATGATGGCTTTAGCTTTTTTAGAAGCTCAGGCTGCAACAGGTTTTATAATTGACCCCAATTCAGGTCAGACATACTCTGTTGAAGATGCAATCCTGAATGGAGTTATTGACCCCGAATTCAAAATTAGGCTCCTTGAGGCAGAGAAGGCAGCCCTGGGATATTCATATTCTTCTAAGACGTTGTCAGTGTTCCAAGCTATGGAAAATAGAATGCTTGACAGGCAAAGAGGTAAACACATGTTGGAGGCTCAGATTGCCAGTGGGGGAGTCATTGACCCTGTGAGGGGCATCCGCATTCCTCCAGAAGTTGCTGTGCAGCAAGGCTTGTTAAATAATGCCATCCTACAATTTTTACACGAGCCATCCAGCAACTCAAGAGTCTTTCCTAATCCCAACAACAAGCAAGCTCTCTATTACTCCGAATTACTGCGAATGTGTGTATTTGATGTAGATTGCCAGTGCTTTCTGTTTCCCTTTGGGGAGAGGAACATTTCCAATCTCAATGTAGGCAAAACCCATAGGATTTCTGTAGTAGATACTAAAACGGGAGCAGAGCTGACTGCATATGAGGCTTTCCAGAGAAACCTAATTGAAAAAAGTACCTACCTAGAGCTTTCAGGGCAACAGTATCAGTGGAAGGAAGCCACGTTTTTTGAATCCTACGGGCATCCTTCTCATATGCTGACTGATACTAAAACGGGGTTACAGTTCAATATTAATGAAGCTGTAGAGCAGGGAACTGTGGACAAAGCCTGGGTCAGAAAGTATCAGGAAGGGCTCATCACACTGACAGAACTCGCTGATTCCTTGCTGAGCCGGCTGGTTCCCAAGAAGGATCTGCACAGTCCTATTGCCGGCTACTGGCTGACCACCAGTGGGGAAAGGATCTCTGTCCTAAAGGCCTCCCGCAGGAATTTGGTTGACCGGATTACTGCCCTCAGATGCCTTGAAGCCCAAGTCAGCACGGGGGGGATAATTGATCCTCTCACTGGCAAAAAATACCGGGTGGCAGAAGCTTTGCATAGAGGCCTCGTGGACGAGGGGTTTGCCCAGCAGCTGCGACAGTGTGAGGTAGTAATCACAGGGATTGGCCATCCTGTCACTAACAAAGTGATGTCAGTGGTGGAGGCTGTCAATGCAAATATCATAAGTAAGGAAATGGGAATCAGATGTTTGGAATTTCAGTACTTGACAGGGGGGTTGATGGAGCCACAGGTTCATTCCCGGTTGTCAATTGAAGAGGCTCTCCAAGTGGGCATCATAGATGTTTTCATTGCTACGAAACTCAAAGATCAGAAGTCCTATGTCAGAAATATAATATGCCCTCAAACGAAAAGAAAGTTGACATACAAAGAAGCTTTAGAGAAAGCTGATTTTGATTTCCACACAGGTCTTAAACTCTTAGAGGTGTCCGAACCTTTGATGACTGGGATTTCTAGCCTCTACTATTCTTCATAAAAGGACGTGTTTAAATAACTTTGCACAGGGCTGATGCTCTCCCCTTCATGTGGTCTGTCCAGAGCATGACCGGATCAGTTAAATACACAGCCTAGCGATTATGTCATCTACTCAGAGGACTGTTAATCTCTTGAGGCCTGGAAATAGGTGACTGCTTAGGAGAGAGAATAATTTTTAAATTGAAAGTAACAGATTATTCACTGTTCTTCAGAATGGTTTCCTTTAGCTTTTAGGTTAGTGGTTTTGTTTTGGTTTTGTCTTGATCTTGCCGACACTAAAATAAAGGTATTTTACCTAGAATATGGAGTAAGCTTGATGAACGCCAGCAAGTTTATAGCATCTTTTCTTCAGAATTCTTCATTGCGGGATAGATCCAGCCAGACGTTAGGGCTCACATTTTTAAAATGATCCGTTACATTTGCTGAAAGAGTACTTCAGAGGGCACCACGGAATCAAAGAGAAGGATGTAAATTTTTCCCCTTCGCCCACCTCATCTATGAAGCTACAGTGTTTTTCTCCTTGGAAAGGGAAGAGGTTTCCAGTTTTTCTTGCATTATAACCTTTACATAATAAATGTTTACCACAGTCTTCCATTTCCACATAGAGTCTATAATTAAAAGTAGCATTATTGTGTTAGAAGAAGGGGAGAGATATTTCTTCATTCTGTATATTTTTCATATGTGTGTACACATTCATGGTTCATTCCGATTTCCATTTTGATACTTTTCTGTCTAGACCACTGTGATTGTAATGCTAATGCAAAGGCAGAATTCAAAGATCTTCTAGTGCTTCATGAATAAAATTGAGTTTTTTTAATTTGTCTATATTGATAGACCAGCTGGGAGGTTAGACTGATCATTCTAGAGTGTCACAGCTTTCTTTGCTACCATAAACATTGTGAAGTACATCTGCCATGTGATGTGATAAACATGGTTCAGTGAATGAATAAAATGCTCAGTATACTGTGTGTGATTAAAACATATTTTTACATTCTTATTTTCTCTGGAAAGGTCCATTTAACAGCTCAAACATTTACTGGAATATATCTTTCTTTCTTTCTTTTTTTTTTTTTTTAAAACCACTCACACTTGTCAGAGGTCACTGGAAGAAGAAAAGAAAGAACATGTTGAAAAAGCCAAAGAATTACAGAAATGGGTATCAAATATCAGCAAGACATTGAAAGATGGTGAGAAGGGTGGAAAATCTACCTTCTCTAAACAAAAGGTATTCGCTGAGGTTCTGGTTAAATAATAATAATAGTGGGTAGAATTTACTGAATTGACAGAACCTAAAAAAATTGTAGGCAGTTATAATGAGGGTCAGAGAGGTTAAGTAACCTGTCCAAGGAATCACAGTTTGTAGCAGAAGGAAGTATCTCTGCTTACAGAGCCTGAACTCTATTAGTCTTACTGTTGCTGCTCCTAGTGGTTAGATCTGCTTCTTGATTATCATGAAGAGAGTTGCTAAGGCGCTGAGTCATTCTGTTTTGTGCCCAGAGTAAACCCACGCACTCTTTATAGTAAAACTATGTGGTCTCATTCTTAAAAAGGTAAACGAAAATGTTCAAGAACAAAAGAAATACAAAAGGGGGTATTAACATTTTTGAGGATTTCATGTACTTTCCTGGGTCTTTGTCTTTTACAAAAAGTCAATCACTGGAAATTCTAGATTCTTTCCCTTACCTAAGTGAATTCTTTCACGCTGTGGGCTCTCTTCTGTTCCCCAGCTGCCTGGCTGCCGTTGAATAGCCAGCTCATGAGGTGTTAGTGCCCCGTGATGTCTGTTGGACAGTACCGTGAGAAGCTCTTTGGGTGTTGTTGAGCTAAGGTCCAGTGTTGATGCTCATCAGTAACAACACTGGAATTGAGGCTGTACTAAAAAACAATAAATTTCCACTAAATTAAGCAATATTTTTCCTCAAATACTTTTCCTACACTTGCCCCTCTGCCTCTGCCCTGACTTTTGGAAATAATGGGGTCATCATTAGCTTCCTTTTCTCGCTCTGCATCAATGTTCACTGGTCATCAGTTGAAACAGACATTGTTGACATAATTAAATAGGGGGAAACTTCAATGTCTTATCTAATTTGGGCTATGATATCAGGCAGATGTAACTGAACGGGGCTCCCCATTGGAGAAATTTGTAGACCTGAATGTATACTTGAATTAGTATTCATTTGAAATAGAGCCATATTAGTTCATGGTCCTATATACTGCATTTCCTATTAGTGTGGAAGAAATCAGAAGTTGGAAAGCAATTACATTTGGTGTTTTAAACTCCAAACCTTCAAAGTAACTTTGTGCCAATATTTAGTTTAAAATACCCTATCCATCTTACCCCACCCCATCAGATAAGGCAAGAACTAAAGTAGGAATACAAACTTTAGGAAGGATTTCTTGGGAGAACAAGTTTCTTTTGAGAGATGTAGATTACAAAGCTTGGTATTTTCTTATTCTGCAGTTTTATAAATTCCCCAAAACTTTACTAAATCCACTTTAGATCTAGGAGACCTAAAAGTAGGCAGACACTTTCAAAATGCAGATCATCACCTAAATTATAAATCTCTAATAAATGTTTGATGGTCTTTCTATTAAGTGAAATTTAAGGTACTTTGATAGAATAATGTGTGTTAAAAATCAGTATGGCCTCATGATTACCTATAATCGTGAAAAATAGACTTTAAGTTGACTCTGTTCTGAATGAAGTCCATTGGGGGAAAATACACCTTTTCATTTGCCTATCACTTCCTCTCATTTCTGCTCCTCTAAAAGGGTGGCAGTCAGTTTCTGAAATAGAGTATTCAGAAATGATACGTTGAGACATTAGGAGAAAATGTTACAACTTCTTGCTTTTCCTCAGATCAGTTTCATTCCCATGTCACCAATGAATTTTGCAAATCTTAGAAATGATTTAACCTTGGTCTGCAGATCTACAGACTCATGCTTTCACCATAACTTTTTCAAAAGGAGCAGGGCATGCAGGAGCTTGGGGGAGGCCAGATACTCTTATGGAGCAGTGGCCCATGTTCATGGGTTTTTGAGTGCTGCACCACACAAGGATGACACTGGGCCAGTGAAGAACCTCTGGACATGCGGGATAATTAGGGCAGCCTTAATTCACAGTTGGGCTGTGACAAATGCAAGAACCACGTACTGCTGTATTACCACTTCCTAATGGAAATGGGGGAATTATGGTTAGAGAGAGAGAGAGAGAGAGAGACTTCTCTTAATCTTTATTCTAGATAAAGTACTCTTCTTATCCAGGCTTGCACACTGATAATAACTGACTGGTTATTAACTTGGGCCACCCAGAAAGTAGACCCATCACTTGGGTCTTAATTAAAACCTGATTAGTTTTTAATAATTACTATTTTCTAGTCTTTATGAGGGGAGAGTTTGAGTACGTTTTCTTAACCTTGCAGATTTCCAGTGAAGAAATATCAACCAAAAAGGAGCAATTATCTGAAGCACTTCAAACCATGCAGCTATTTTTGGCAAAACATGGAGACAAGTATGTTGGTTTTCATTAGCTCTTTTATTTAAAGTAGAGAAGTTGTCTTCATGTTAAGCAGAGCAAAAGCTGGTAAATTTTAATTGAGATTTTAAAAATCAAACTCAGAAATTTATTTAATACACAGTTATAAACTTAGCAATATGATAGTTACTTTTAGTCACTTACAGTCTTTACCAAAATCCTAAATGTAGCTATTATACGCTATATTAGTGATTAAAAAAAACAGGTTCCAAAATGTTAAGAGTGGATAGCTAGTGAGTGGTAAAGATTCGAAGCCAAGTTTTAATTCTAAGTAGTACTTTCTATGACTTTCTATGACTTTACTTTTTGGAAAATATATATGAATATCTTCATTTTGTTTGCTGAGACTTGTGATAACCTGGTTGCTCATATTGTGGTCTTACTTTATCTAACAAGGTACTTCATGTATTTAAGCCAGTGCCTCAGGCGGGAAAAAAAACTATCCTTTTCTAAAATCCTTTTTGGGGCTGTCCCCAAGATTATGCCACAATGACTTTGTATTGTACCTTAGAGAATCAGGTTAATTTCCTTGTTAATTTCATCTTTATTCATGCTTCAGTTTGAACAAGTTTCTTCTTGAGTCATGCTATCATTCTGTCCCACTTCCATGTTGGAGCTGACACTTGAATATTTTCCCCTGTTGGATAACAGTGTTGTTATTTTAGAAATGTGTGTGTATGCTAGAGAAGTGCTCATGTGTTAGTTTACAGCCTTCTCTCCGTCTCTTTCTCAGGCGAGGGAAGGATTCCTGGATGTGTAAGGGCCATCCTTAAATTTTATACACATTCTGAGACTTGAGCGATCTGTAAATGAAGTTTTGTTTCACTTTACGATCATGTGCTTGTTTGGAAAGGGATTTTACTTTACAAAATCATTGAGCCTAATGTGTTGTCCGTATCACTTGAAGACTTGCGAATCTCTTTTCATGCTTTCTGGTTACTTTAGAATGACAGATGAAGAAAGAAATGAATTGGAAAAACAAGTGAAATCTCTTCAAGAAAGTTATAATTCTTTCTTTAGTGAATCTCTGAAACAACTACAAGAATCACAAACCTTAGGAGATAAAAAGGTAGAGGAGAAGGTAATATAATTTATTTAAAACATGAAGCTGTTTCAAGAGTCTTAGTTTTATCGCATGGTTGTAGAAATGTATGTCAGTGATAAATGACCTTGAATTTGTGTACATGGAAAAAATGTGGATGGAGTTTATCTAAGTATTTAGAGATTTCAGTGTTGTTTATTAAATGCAGTCTTACACTTGCTGTCATCAGTTTCTGTGACATCTTAATCTCTGCCTTGCATGGTAAAAGAAAAGAATCATTCATTTTCTAACTCTTCTCTTTAAAAGCCATTCTTCTACTGCTGTATTAGGTATTTTACTATATAAATATGATGTTATAAAATAGCTTCAACTCATCTTTAAAGATGACACTAGAGTGTTATGCACTAGTTTCATTTTCAGAGATAATTGTGAGATTTACTGGAGGAATACTGGGCCATTTGTTATAGTGATGATGCCCTAGCATCTTCTTAAAATGTAACAGGAATCACTTAAAATTTGGCCTGTCTTTAAACTTTTGAAACTCGACAATACATATTCACAATATTCAACATAATATTCGGTGTTGAAAAAGTTATCTTTGTATTCAATTCCCTTACTCCCTGGAATACTATACACAGTATTTGTCACATTTTGGGGGTATGTAACAATTTTTCTGGTTCATTAGTTTTTTACTGTCTGCAAAGAAGTCTGTATGCTGTAAACATCAATAGCATGGGGTTTGGTACTCTCTTTCATGTCAGTCAACTAATCTCACCCAATTGCAGAGAGCATGATTTGCCTTCTTAGGTATGTGTTCTGTTTTCTCACTATCATCATTTACTCTGTTGTGTCCTCACTAACCTTGTTAATGTACACAATATTAAGTTTTCAATTCACAGATGCATGTTGTTTTCAAAGCTTTTATCACATCCTGTGCTGTTGAATAGATCACTGACATAGATCACTTGTGCATTTGAGCTGCCTAACATTCACAGCATTGCTGCGCCTTGGTAAGTAGAGGATTTTTATGTTGAAGTGTATTTATTTCTTAAAAAAATGCAAACTAAGTTTCATGAAATTCTGCCCACCCTTGGGTCACCAACTGATCTGAGAATTTTCTGTTCTCTTTTCAGCTGGATAAAGTGATTGGTGGCACCGTTGATCAGACAACTGGAGAAGTACTTTCCGTCTTTCAGGCCGTTTTAAGAGGCCTTCTAGACTATGACACAGGAATCAGGTTGCTTGAGACACAGCTAATGATTTCTGGTCTCATTTCACCAGAATTAAGAAAATGTTTTGACCTCCAAGATGCTGCAAGTCATGGCCTTATTGATGAGCAAGTTTTGTGCCAACTCAAAGAACTAAATCAAATAAAGGAGATCATTTCTACTATATCATCTCCCACAATTCCAGTGCTGGAAGCTTTGGCCCAAGGCATGATATCAGAATCCATGGCCATCAGAGTTCTCGAGATACTGCTCTCCACAGGCTTTCTAGTCACTCCAGCCACAGGAGAACAGTTGACCCTGCAGAAGGCTTTCCAACAGAACCTGGTTTCCTCAGCACTATTTTCTAAAGTCCTGGAAAGGCAAAACACATGTAAAGATCTTATTGACCCCTGCACTGCTGAGAAGGTGTCTTTAGCAGATATTATACAAAGAAGTATTTTACAGGAAAACACTGGGTTGCGGCTTCTACCTGTGAGACCGCAAGAAGGAGGCAGAATAACATTAAAATGTGGAAGAAACATAAGCATTTTAAGGGCAGCTCATGAAGGTCTTATAGACCGTGAAACCATGTTTCGGTTATTAGGTGCACAGCTTCTTTCCGGGGGTCTCATCAGTTGCAGCTCTGATCAGAGAATGACCGTTGAAGAAGCTGTGGCAGAAGGGGTGATTGACAGAGACATGGCTAACAGTATTCTCACATATCAGGTTCAAACAGGTGGAATCATCCACTCAGACCCTCCTAAACGTTTGACGGTGGACGAAGCGGTCCAGTGTGATCTAATTACTTCAAGCAGTGCTCTTTTGGTCCTAGAGGCTCAGCGAGGCTATGTTGGACTCATTTGGCCTCACTCTGGTGAAATATTTCCTACATCGTCTTCCTTGCAGCAAGAATTGATTACAAATGAATTGGCATACAAAATCCTGAATGGCAGGCAGAAAATAGCTGCTCTTTATATTCCAGAAACTTCTCAAGTCATTGGTTTGGATGTTGCTAAGCAGCTGGGAATTATAGATAATAACACAGCATCGATTTTGAAAAATATAATGCTGCCTGATAAAATGCCAGATTTGGGGGGTTTAGAAGCTTGTAAAAATGCCAGAAGATGGCTCTCTTTCTGTAAATTCCAACCATCCACAGTCCATGATTACAGGCAGGAAGAGGATGTTTTTGATGGAGAAGAGCCGGTGGCAACTCAGAGCTCAGAACAAACTAAAAAATTATTTCTGTCTTATTTGATGATAAATAGCTATATGGATGCAAACACAGGGCAGAGACTCTTGCTGTATGATGGAGACTTGAATGAGGCTGTTGGGATGCTGCTGGAAGGCTGTAGTGCAGAATTTGAGGGCACACCCATCAAAGAATGTCTTGATACCTTAAGACTCCCTGGTGTTTTTCTGAATAATGCTCCAAGTGAAGAAAAGAATGACAGGTTAGCTTCGCCGAATAGTTTTGGTACATGGCATTGTAGAGAACCTAAGCATAAAGAAATCCCTGAAGACAGAAAGCATGCCATAGATGAAGAGTTTAATGAAATGGGAAATAACATTACCAGTAGTGAATTCTGTGAGTCAGAAAACCTGGAAAATAGAATAGCAACTGATCATATAGTCAGGACTTCATCCAGTGTGTGTGTTTCCAATTCTGCATCCTATTCAGCACAGCCTGGGCTTGTAGCAGTTGGCATGCTTAGACAAGACTCTGAAGGCATACTTAAAAACAGTGAAAATCAAGGTCAAGTTGGAACAAGTGAACATGTCGGTGAATGTAGTCATTCTAAAAATATTCAAAACTTTGCAAGTGATTCGATAACAAATCCTATTATGAGATCAAAAACTAGTATGATCTGTGACTTGAATGAAAAAGAGAATGAAGGTAATATAAGCAGGGAGTTGACAATCTTTGACTATTCTCCCAGGCTGAGTGCCTTGCTAAGTCATGATAAATTGAGGAATGACCAGGAAAGCCTTAACGACATACCTACCCTAGAGAGCAATGGAAATAAATGTGAAGACTCCACATCGCCCCTCAGTGACCAAACCAAGCTGTCAGGTCAACGAATGGGAGAGACTTTTCAAGAGCAGTTTCTGGGAATTGCAGCGATCAATATCAGTTTACAGGGAGAACGCTCTCAACAGAAACCTGTAAATATAGGAGACAGTCCTCCTCTGGTCCAGTCTTGCGATGATAAATGTATTTCAGAAACTTATGGCGAAGAGGAAAAATTGGGTGCTGCCTCTTCACAGAAACCTGAAGACAAGCCATCTGGGTCCAAAATGGAAGAGGACACCTGTGCCATGACCCCGCAGGGCTCATCTTCTGTCTGCAGCCCACTGCTGCTTGAAGGAACTGTTGGTGCTGGCGACTATGAAACATCACTTCTGGATGATCAGCCAAGTGTGACAGAAACAGACACTGACAGTGAAGATGATTTTTATGATACTCCCATGTTTGAAGATGACGACCATGATTCTCTGCTTCTGGAAGGGGACGATCGTGATTGTTTACAGCCTGAGGACTATGCCACACTGCGAGAGGAAACTGATGGGGCTGCTCCCTCTGGGGATGGATTTTATGATATTTCAAGAGAGAATGGAAGTTCTGTGATAGCCCAGGGGGCACAGGTTGACAGCCTAAGTGTGAGGGGAGGCCCAGAGTCTCCCCAGGGTGTTCTCATGGCTACCGAGAATGCTGGAGTCGATCTTGGTGAGAGAATCCATTCAGGTTCAGTTGGCTCACACGAGGGCAACGGATCATTGCTGGAAACTGTATCAGAAAGGGAATGCTCAAACAGCCTTGAAGGTGATGAGTCTGAGTCATCAACTGATTATGAAATTGGAGAAAGAAAAGAGAGCTTTAGTGCCTCGTTAAAATTTGATGACACTGGGTGTTGGAGAGGGAGAACAGAAGAACATATAACTGGACAAGATTTTACATCTGAAACTGAGCAGTTAGATTCTATGCAAAGTGAAGAAAGTTATGGGGATTATGTATATGACAGTGATGATGATGATGATGATGGCGATGATGAAGAAGGAGTAGAAGGTGACAGTGAGGAGCCCTGGTGCCAGGATAAGCCTGCAGATACAGATAGCCAGTTGCATGCCACTGCAGTAGGTGAAAAGGAAAACACTCAGGACAATCAGAGTGTTAATGAAAGACTTCTCCTGGATAGAATGCACAACTGCAGTTCTTTAGAAAACCAGCAAGGTGTAAATGCTTTACAGCTAGAATCAACTAGTAAAAGGAGCTTGGTTATGGAAAGAAGCAACCTTCAAGAATATACAACTGAGGTTGTTGGAAAAAGCCCAGAAAATCCGTTGAATCATGAGCTGGCCCTTAAGGATATATTGTTGCCAATCACTAAAGACGCTGAATCAGAAGACATCTTTGGCTCGGGAGCTATTTTACACAATACTGATACCTGTTCAACTTCTGAAGTAGATAACGATCTAATGAACCTGAAGATTAAGTTGATCGAAGGGCCAGAATCTACTGACTCTGTGAAAGGTGGAGATCCATATTCCAAGAATGTGACCCTTCCAGTCTGCTCATCTTTTGATGCTATCATTTGTTCTGAGCCCGATTTAATGGGAAAGCCTGCTGAGGAAAGCCGTCTGTCATCCATAGCCTCTGTAACTGCCAAGGAGCATCAAGGAAATGAAAGAGGTGTAATTGTAAAGGAAGGCGACCAAAGCAGTATACTGACAGAAGACAAAACGCCAGTTCATAAAGTGTGCTCAGGTAAAGGAGAGGTGCAAGGAGAAGGTCTACAAGAAGATAATAGGTATCTTGGACTTTTGTCTAATGAAAGTACGATGGGGAGTCTTGCTTTAGGTAATGACCAGTGTCCATTTCCACAAATCACAGACAGTGAAGAACATAATCAGAAAGGAGGCCTGAAAAAAGTAAGTGTAACTCTTAGAGATGAACCAGAGAACCCACAGACAGTGGTATGCGAAAGTCCTGTTCAGTTTGAGAATCTTGAAGAAATATTTGACTCCTCAGTTTCCAGAGTGATCGGTGCTGACATGACTTCAGACATTCTGTTGTCCAAAGGGGATGCAAGTACTGAGAGAGATTCATTCACTGATGGGCCTAAGAAAGACTCTGACCTGTTCACTTATTTAAAACATTGTACCAAAGATGTAAAAGCAAAGGATGTCTCAA
Source organism: Mustela erminea (assembly GCF_009829155.1). Taxonomy (NCBI): domain Eukaryota; kingdom Metazoa; phylum Chordata; class Mammalia; order Carnivora; family Mustelidae; genus Mustela; species Mustela erminea. Next base: position 102,520,924 of record NC_045617.1, on the reverse strand, counting down.
AACCCAGTGAAGGTATCCCAAGCTGTGTTCTAACAGCTTCCCCTGCTGTGAAGGGGCACGTACAGTTCGGAGTAAATGATGTAAAAGAGAAGACAACTCTTACCCAGGAAATCTCACCTCTAAATGAGATGGCCCAACAGAGTGGTCCTTGTACTAAAGAAAGTGCCTCAGAAGGGGGAACAGGAATTGCTCAGTTCACACCAGAAAGGAAGGAAAGCACACTGTCAATCTTACCTCTTAGAAGTGTGGAAGACCAGGGGGAAAATAACAATTTTGTGCCACCAGAATTCTGCACAAATGGAATAAGAAATGGTAACTCCAGGAGCCCTTTAAGCACAGCCTGCTCATTATCAGAAATTAACAGTAGGGTGGAAATAATTGAGCAACAGCAGCAAAAGGAACACACCTTGTCTCTAGGACTCCAAGAAAAGGAGGTTCAGTTTCCTGAGTTATCTCAGGTATTTGTTGAGGATGTAAAGGATATCTTAAAAAGTATACTGGAAGAAGGCCCTATGAATCCTCAAGAGGTTGAAGAATCTTCAGTCTGTGCAGACACCAAAACTTTACTTCAAAACTTAATTAAAAGAGTTAGCACATCACAGTTGGCAAATGAAGCATCTGGTGTGCCCAGTGACTTTGAAGTTGGTGACTGTTCTGGGGTTTCCCCTGTGAATAACTCACCAGAACTGAAAGCAGAGAGCAGCAATGATCCCTTCTGTATTGCAAATCTGAAGTCTGAGCTTCTCCTTGATATACTTGGGCAAAATCAGTATAAGCAGAAAATTACTGGAGCATTTGAATTGATAAAAGAATTAACCCAGATGGAGTATGAGCTAGAGAAAAGAGGTATAACCTCTAAAGTAGCTCCATTGCAACTTGAAAATATTTTCTACAAGCTGCTGGCTGACACGTACTCAGAGAAGGTGGAACAGGTCTGTGACTTGAATAAAAAATCACCCGCTACTCCTGAGATGGTGGATGAAAAGTCACACATTCTTGATGATCTTAAAAGCAAAGAAGAAAACCATTGTTCCCTTAGTTCAAAAAATATAAAAGATATTAGACTAGAAAGTTCTACTGTGTGTACATCAGCATTGCCAAGCGATGAGAAGCTGGGGGACCTATGCAGTGATACCCCAGACCATTTGGAAAGTATTTCAGGGTCAAAAGGAATGATGTCTGGAGATAGCTCAGTGGAACAAGTAAGTTGATTTTACATTTTTATATGGCAGTAGCTGCATGAAACATTTGGGAATAACCCCATATATTTTATTTGCTTTAAAAAACAATGTAAAGGCTATTGAATTAAAATGTCCAAATTTGTGTTTAGTTTTCCACTGAATTACAGCAGTGTTCACAGCACACATCAAAAATGCATGAGTATTTGGCTTTACTTCAAGATATGAAGCCCCCTTTAGACAGCCAGGAGTCTCTGGATAATAATCTGGAAGCTTTGAGGAACCAACTTAAACAGTTAGAGGTAAGAACTGTCCACTGCCTGTTACGAATGGTTGTCAGCTGGTGTTAACTTGGAAAAATGAGCATTGGGCTTTACTCTTACATTTAGAATGGATTGTGATTGGTGTTTTCACTGAATGGTTCTGGGATATCTGTTTTTCACAGACATTTGAATTGGGATTGGCTCCAATTGCTGTTCTTTTAAGAAAAGACATGAAGTTGGCAGAGGAGTTTTTAGAGTCTCTTCCCAGTGACTTCCCCAGTGGACAGCTGGAGGAATTGAGGACTAGCCACCAAAATTTGCAGTCTGCTTTCTCTTCCCTCAGCAGTGTGTCTTCAGAAAGAATGAAACACGTCATGCTTGCAATTGACTCCGAAATGGTAGGCATCGAAGCATTTCACGCCACGTCAGAATTTGAGTTTTGAAGAAAATTTGATTATTTGAAAATTTAGTCATTAGATGAAGTCTTTTTTGTTTTAATACTGCTAGGGCCTTGAAACAGAGCCAGTTTTTTAGGAATTTGAAATTTGGTAATTGAAATGAACGCATGATTTTATTTTCTAGTCTAAACTAGCAGTTTCCCATGAAGAATTTCTACAGAAACTGGAGTCTTTCTCATCTTGGATATCCGAGAAGAGCAAGTCTGTGAAGGATGTTGAGATTGTGAATGTACAAGACGCTGAACATGTGAAGAGAAGTTTGGAATTTCTCAAGGCAAGTATTAAAACAAATTAGATAAAGTACATTTAAAAACCTCCAGGTTTAATTTAACAACTGTTTACAGGAACAATCATGACTGCTAAATCTTAAAGGGTTATTTCCTTCCTTGTCTCTAAGAGATGTTTGTTCATAACTAACACAACCATAAAATAATCACATCTTACGGTTATCATTCTGATGCTTTCCCAACTGCCTTATCAGTGCCTTACCACCACTGACATCTTAAGATTTATATTCATGTATGTATTAGTCACAGAAATATATAATTGTTAAATTAGTCTTAAAAGTACATCATAGTTCTTAACTTGAATAGCATGCCTCATGAATGAATCTTAGGCTCCTGGCCTGAGTCAGAAAACTGAAATTGTAGTTCATTGAATTTATGTTTCAGATTCCCCATTGGCTCATTTATGTGAAACCACAATTACATGGATATTGTCAATATTAACAAGTAATATTTTAATGTTTATTTTCCCCTTTAACATGCCAAATCTATGTAAGTTTGGGTCTTTATCTTTTCTTACAGTTACATTTTAAATGTGATATGGAGGCAAGATTAAAGTATTAAAATATTAAAATATAAAAAGATTAAAATATTCTTAGAGGAGGGACACCTGGGTGGCTCAGTCGGCTAAATATCCGACTCTTGATTTCGGCTCAGGTCACGATCTCAGGGTTGTGAGATCGAGCCCCTCTTTGGGCCCTGCACTCAGCAGGGAGTCTGCTTGAGATGCTCTCCTTCTCTGTCTGTCCCTCCTCCTGCACACTCTCTCTAAACAATAAGTTAGAGAAATTAAAAAAAAATTCTCAGAGAAATTATCTTCCCATATAATACTAAGTACCATAGTATTTAAATAATTTCATCATTACCATCCACTATCAGGTGCTGAATAGATTTTTGACTAACCGAATCATGAAAACATGTCAGTAAAACCTTGAGTCCCTGATAGAAGAAGGATATTTTTAAATATTATCAATACAAGTTTCATATTATGGCTTACTTCCCATTTTATAACTTGCACTGTTTTGTTCACAGAACGTGTTAAAAGACCTTGGACACACCAAAGTGCAGCTGGAGGCCACTGCCCTTGATGTGCAGTTCTTCATTTCTGAGTGTGCACAAGACCTGTCTCCCAGCCAAAGCAAACAACTCCTGAGGCTCCTAAATACCACTCAGAAGTGTTTTCTTGATGTGCAGGAATCAGTAACTGCCCGGGTAGAGCACCTAAAGTCTCAGTTACAGCTAGAGCAAGATCTTGATGATCAGAAGGTTTGCCTTTCTTTGTGGAGCTGGAATTCTTTGTTTTTAGTTCTTTTGTGTGAAACCTGTTATGTGGATACCCCAGGATCCAGAAAGGCAGTTAGTGGACAGGGTATAAGGGAGAGATGCTGGAATATATAAGAATATTATTTTCCACAAGAATGCTATAGTTTATTTTAATTTTTATGACTCCCTGAAACCACCATTTTCAAGTGGGAGTCTTGATTTTTGGGGGGGAATGGGAAATATGGATGCGCTCAGATTTTGATAAATTGATGAACATATGGACAAAGAAGAGTAAGGTATCTTTTCGCACTGGGAGGAAGGAGGGCACAGCAGCACGGAGCATGGGCTCTGGAGTCAGAGTGGCTGAGCTCACCTCCCAGCTACCCTCAGTCATGTGTGACCTAGGGCACATCACTCAATCATGGTTTTCTCAGTGGTAAATATGAAATAGTAACCGTGCTTACCTGGTAGTACTGTGAGCACTAATAAAAGAATGACTATAGAACATATAGTACTTTACTTGCCTGACATGTGTTGGGCTTCTAGGAAACATGATCAGTGGCTATAAGATGCATAACTAGTGTATAAATGGTAGGAAAAGGAAAGGTGCGAGTATTAGTACTGATTTACCAAATTAATCTCTTGATCGAGTGAATTATATTAGAGTGCTACATCTAATACCAGTAATGAGCAGAGGGGTGGCAGTGGAATTAGGCACAGTAATTAAGTAAAAACATTGCATGCAGTGCTCCTTTTAGTTTTTCTTGAAGCCCCTAGGCGTTGTCTTCCGCATGATAACCCAAGTACACATAGCAGATACGTTAACAGACAAACCACAACTAACTTCTGTTTTGATATCCTTTTGCAGAATTAATTGTGTGTGTCGCAGGTTTCGAGAGCTTAAGAACATGGAATGTTCCTTCCTGTGGGTCAGAAGCTCCATCTCTTACCCATATGCATGGCCAGTATTCTCCTGAGCAGTTTCATCCGAACATGAGCTCCTTCTTTGTATACGGGACATGCTCTTACTTTCTGTGTCACCTTGCTCCATATGTACCCCACTGCTATCATGTTTACAGCATACACAGAAAAACTTGAAAGATATGTTCTGATTTTGCAGTTAGAACTCGTACAATGTGCAGAACTTGCAAAATGTGTTCTCATAAGGAGGAATCACAATAGTGAGTTTATGACCACACATCTAAGGTGCTTTGGTTTTGCCCTGTTTAGATGGTGGCAGAACGTCAGCAGGAGTACAAAGAGAAACTCCAAGGAATATGCGATCTCCTCACCCAGACTGAAAACCGCCTCATTGGTCACCAGGAAGCCTTCGTGATTGGAGATGGCACAACTGAGTTAAAGAAGTATCAGTCCAAGCAGGAGGTAAAATTTGGTTTTGCATCAGCAGCTTTCTGTTGATACTAATAGTATTATTAGCAAGTCATGTCAGCTATTCTGAGCCAAGGTGAGCTTTCAACTTGATACTAAGAGTTACATTTCCAGCTTCAAGAAAGCCAATAATTTTCTTGACTGGTGTTGGTGAGATATTGAGGGAAGGCGCTGTAAAGGAGGTTGCTAATAGGGCGCCTGGGTGGCTCAGTGGGTTAAGCCTCTGCCTTCGGCTCAGGTCATGATCTCAGGGTCCTGGGATCGAGTCCCGCATCGGGCTCTCTGCTCAGCAGGGAGCCTGCTTCCTCCTCTCTCTCTCTGCCTGCCTCTCTTCCTACCTGTGATCTCTCTCTGTCAAATAAATAAATAAAATCTTTAAAAAAAAAAAAAAGAGGGCACCTGGGTGGCTCAGTGGGTTAAGCCGCTGCCTTCAGCTCAGGTCATGATCTCAGGGTCCTGGGATCGAGTCCCGCATCGGGCTCTCTGCTCGGCGGGGAGCCTGCTTCCTCTCTCTCTCTCTGCCTGCCTCACTGCCTACTTGTGATCTCTCTCTGTCAAATAAATAATAAAAAAAATCTTAAAAAAAAAAATAAATAAATAAAAAATAAAATAAAAAAAAAGAAAAAGAACTACTATATAATAGTAAGCCACCTTTTTTTAAAAAAAAAAAAAAAAGGAGGTTGCTAATGGAAGTATCTTGTGTAAGGAGTTAAAACTTGTCTCCCCTTAAGGCCAGCTCACTCAGTTGTACAGTAGCCATTTGTCTGGGTTCTTTCTCTTTCTTAACTTCCTATTCCTTTCATCTTTCTCCACAATTTGTCCCTCTTCATCACATGAACAAACAATAAAGAGAGGTAAAGATAGCCTGATTTTGGTGTCAGGAGAAAGAACATTCTCATGATAACTAGATAGCTCTTGGTTCAAATGCAAGATACTCCACACTGTTAGCTTTATAAAGAACCTCTTCAAGCCTTAGTTTCTTTGTTGGTCATACCTCACTGATTGTAGGAGTTAAGCAAATGCTATGTGTTAATTAAGTGACTAGCACAGTTAATGGCACATAATAGTGGCTCAGTAAGTAGTATCTCTTTCCATTCAAATACTTAGAATGATTTGATAAAGCTTAAATTAAAAATATGGAAAAATATTGCGAAAGTTCAAACATAGTATAATTTGGAGAATGAAAACACAAAATAAAGGAGGAAAAGAAGAGAAAAATTCCATAGAGAAATCTAGATGGAGGGAAGCTATAACTGCTGAGGAGAGATCTTAATTTTGAGCTTCCTAGCAACTGTGGCAAAGAAGCAAACATTGCATATTAGAGAGCCTTGGAGTTTAGAAGAAGTTATCTTAGTTCACTGGGAGAATTTGTTTTTATCCTGAGTAATAAATATATATTAAAAAATAAATGTTTAGAAACTGAATAAATAGTAAATAGTAGTGTCATGTCTTTAAAAGCTCCTATAAATGTGTTCATATAGTGTGATAGTATCTGGTGTGAGCAAATTCGTATAGATTATATTATTAAATTCATTATTTTCTTTTTTAAAAAGATTTATTTATTTATTTTAGACAGAGCAGGAGGAGGGGCAGAGGGAGAGGGAGAGAAATCCTCAGCAGACTCCCCGCTGAGTGTGGAGCCCAGTGCCGGGCTTGATCCCGGGACCATGAGATCGTGAAACCAAGAGTCAGCCACTTAACTAATTGAGCCACCTACACGCTCCTGAAGTTCATGTTGTGAAACATAAATTTTTATGTTTTAGAAATATGAAAATCTCACACTTTCTTTAATGTCGTTTGAGATTTCACATTAAATTGAATATTGTGACTTAAGTAAACCAACTCAGATTGACTATGCGTTTTCAACCTATAAATAAGTGTTCGATTCTTCTCTGCTCACTCCCTGTTTTAGAATTACAGCTCTCTTAGAATTAAATAGGTAATAATTTAATAAGGGTTTTTTTTTTTTCTTTTGTGTTATAAGGAATTACAGAAAGATATGCGAGGAAGTGCACAGGCTTTGGCAGAAATAGTGAAAAATACGGAGAAATTCTTAAAAGAGAATGGCGAAAAGCTATCACGAGAAGATAAAGCTTTGATTGAGCAAAAACTCAATGAAGCCAAGTTTAAGTGTGAACAGCTTAATCTAAAGGCAGAACAATCCAAAAAGGAGCTGGATAAAGTTGTGACAACAGCAATCAAAGAAGAAACTGAAAAGGTCCTCATTCCAATATGTAGTACACTGTTGCTTTGTTGAAGATGATTAGTATAACAGCTACTTAAAGTTTTAAGTGGTATCAGGTGCCAGTAAGCAATGATTAGTACCAGAGACGTGAATGATGGGTTTCCAGTCATATAATTGGCCAAATATTGTAGAAAGTTTGAAAAACTCATTTTAACTTAAAAAAATTTTTTTTAAGTGGGATTGTCAGGCTTTCTACTTGGGAAATGCATGAGACTCGATCAATTGTAGTTAAAATTTCAGCGTGTCTTTTTAAGGACATCAATTGTAGTTAAAATTTCAGAATGCCCAGTAACTACCTGTGACTCTTAAGGTTTAATTTCACTGTGTTCAGTTTTCAGTGTGTGTCCATTTTTAGTATCCCCACTCTAATTTTAAATGATTTTAAAAATTTACTTTTGGAATGTCTTAAAACTGGTGCCTCAGCCAGCATATAGAATACCTCCTGTGAACTTCCTCTCTCCAGGTGGCAGCTGCAAAGCAACTGGAAGAGAGCAAAACCAAAATAGAAAACCTGCTGGACTGGCTGTCCAATGTGGACAAAGGCTCTGACAGAGCAGAGGTCAAACAGAGACAGGTCATTGAACAGAACGGAACTCATTTTCAAGAAGGCGATGGCACGTCGGTGATGGGAGAGGAAGATGAGGTTAATGGTAACCTGATGGAAACTGATGTTGATGGACAAGTTGGAACCACTGAGGAGAATCTGAACCAGCAGTACCAGAAAGTTAAGGTTTGTTGTTTTAAACAAAGTGATATTGTCAAATTCTGTCTCTTAGGTCTGTGGAAATGGGGTACCTGAGTTCTCTCTTGAAACCATAATGACCACTGACAGTAAAGTCCTACCTTCTAGGTGCATCATTGTGTCAGATATAAGTTGCTGTGAGAACTCTAAGCAAGAAACAATGAGAACTAAGTCATGAGATGTGGCATTCTTCTAACTGGAGCAAATTTGTGAAGAATTAATAGAAATAATGATAGCTGGTATTAATTAATGGCAAATAGATAACAGTTATGGTGGACCCTGCAGGCTCCTTTCTCAGCTCTTCCCATCTGAACACCCTGAGTCCCTCTGGCCCCCTGCTCCCTTGGAAGTCGGGGGCTGCATTCTCATTTGACAGGTGGGGAAACTGGAACGTACAGAAGTGAAGTCGCTTGTCCAAGTGTACACATCTAGTGCTGGAGCGGAGGCAACTTTTGAAAACCTTTTTCAGAGTGTCACATAACTGACCTTTTTATTTCAGCATGTGGCTTTTGTTGTCACAAAATCAGATGACTGGACTGGAGGCCCTTTGCAGTTTTGGGAGTTTTCCTTCATGTCTTTGTCTTTGGAGTCCTTGGAATAGAAGGTTTTTATAGTCTAGGAAATATAAGTCAAACAAGAAGAAGAGTGGAAGTATTTATTGTATTCATAGTTTACGGGGGCTATTCCAGAACCTTATTGTAATTATCTCTTAAAATGAAAAAGTTAATGAATTCCTTTAGGAATGGGTCAGCTACAAAGAAGTCAGAAAAGGTTAGTAACTTGACCCAATGAATGAAAATACCAGTGGGTGGATTCAAACATAAAGAAGCCTCATAGGAAAGCTCTTGTTTTTAGCCACAGCATGATGTTTGCCTTTTGATCTTTTTGCTTCTAAGGATATGGGTCTCTGAAAGCCCTTTAGGAATTCTTAATGTCCTGACAGAGTTCAGAAACAGCCCAAGGGCCTGACCAGGGCTTCTGTTTCCAGTACTTTCTAGTTGTGCCACATGTCCTAGGCCACATGGTTTCTTCCCTCAGCCCAGATTTCCTCATTTATAAAAGGAAGGGGATGGATCAGATCATTTATAAGGTGTTCCATATGTCTGTCTAACCTCCCATGTGCGGAGGACCCACTGGAGGGCAGTCTATGGTTATAGCTCAAATGTCAAAGACATAGTCTGTGGGAGAAAAGTTCTTTGGACAAAAATATCATGTGTCCATGATGTGGCAGGCATTGTTGTAGATAGAATACAAATATTAATGAGTCTGTTCTCAGCTGACTGATGGGGATCAGACTTATAAGTGAACAGTTTTCCTACAACAATTCTTCTCAGTCCTGTTTATTTCATAGCATAGTTATTCTTATTAGTCCTTGGTGCTAACACTGTTCTGGGTGCATGGAATTTCCCAGTGAGCAACATAAATTCCCTGCCCTGCTTGCCTGTGAGGATAGTGAGGATGATATTTATTAATAACTAAATTTTATACAATATGGGATGTTAGAGGGTAATGATCTTTTGCTAAAAGAAGTAAGTTGAGTTGGTATGGATGGGTGAGCATGGGGTCGGGAACCACTTATCAGCATTAAATAAGATCATTTCTGAGCAGGTCTCCCTGAGACGATGAGATTTGCGTGAAGACTTAGAGGGGGTGTGTGCAAGAGATACCTGAGGGAAGAGCTGTTACCAGATGAGAAGACCTGGGGAAAAAAGCCCCTAATGTGCCTCACGAGGAGGGAGTAGAGGTAGTGGTTTGAGACACTGGAGTTCCTGGAGTGGGGATGGGGTTGGACCAAATAGAGAGCTATGAGGTAATGTTATCATTACATTATGGCTCCCTGTGAACCATTATGAGGTAATGTTATCATTACATTGGCTCCCTGTAAACCATTATGAGAAGTTTTGGAAATTACCTAAAAGGTTTCTTATCTTTTTTGCCATAGTTGTATGGATATTGGGGTGAATGGAAGCAGCTGCTTTGCTGGAGAGAAAGAGACTCCAGCTACCTGACACCCGCCCAGCTGCCCTGAAGGCTGAGGATGCAGTAGCTCTGCACACCCATTCTCTGCTTTCAGAGTGGATTTTAATCCCTGGCATATGCCGGGCTTGCCAGGAAGTAGTCTGCACACATGATCTCATGTACTCGTGTCGGCAAACCTAGGATGTGTAGGACTCATTGTCTCCTTTTCCTCATGTAGGAAGGTGAGGCCCAGTGAAGCCCAGTAGCTCCAGTATTCCCTTTGACTGTGTATGTTCCTCTAACTTTGTCTGGGCTTCTCTGAAGGTGTATTGTTCCTGCTTAATTGTTGTCCTAGTGTTTTAATAGCCTTCAAATTAACAAATTCTCTTTTTCCTTCTTAAGTGTCTTCTCAGGATCATTTCTTAATAAAAATGTTGTATTTTGTTGCTCAGTAGTTAGCTTAAGACAGGAGGAGTCCCTTCGGGATGGTTGTCAGGAAGCAGTGACTAGAATGAGATCAGACTATAGGTGCTTGTCTTTCAATTGGAAGAGATATTCATCACATTTTTTCCAAACTTCTCAAAATCAGTACTTATCTTCTGTGACTATGTAAGGGCTGTTTTAGAGAAGATTAGAAAATCTCCATAAAAATGAAATTAGGATGGTCAAGTCTGCTCTTCTGAAATGCGCCCACATGAGGGAAATACAGTGCACCTTGGTGAGGTTCATGAGAATCCAGTCACCGGCCTGTGGCTCATTTAAGTCTGCCCATCCTGAGGTGACTGGGATTGGGGGAACCCCAACAGCCTCCTCTGTGTAACCCTGTCACAGCTCTGACCTCCCGGCTGATGTGTTCTCACGCAGGCCCGACACGAGAAGATCGCGTCTCAGCACCAGGCTGTCCTCGTGGCCACGCAGGCTGCGCAAGCCTTGCTCGATACACAGGGCCACCATCTGTCTCCCGAGGAGAAAGAGAAACTGCAGAAGAACATGAAGGAACTGAAAGCACACTATGAGGCCGTGCTGGCCGAGTCGGAGAAGAAGATGAAGTTGACTCACTCTCTGCAGGAGGAACTGGAGAAGTTTGACGCCGACTACAGTGAGTTCGAGCACTGGCTGCAGCAGTCAGAGCAGGAGCTGGAAAACCTGGAGGCAGGCGCAGATGACCTTGGTGGCTTGCTGACCAAGCTAAAGCGGCAGAAGAGTTTCTCAGAGGATGTCATTTCTCACAAAGGGGACTTGAGGTACATCACAATTTCTGGAAACAGAGTGTTAGAAGCGGCCAAATCTTGCAGCAGGAGAAGTGGCAGCAGCAAGGCTGCCCAGGAAAGCATCGATACTTCGGCGACCCACAGAGAGGTCCAGGGCAAACTGGATCATGCCACCGATCGGTTCAGGTCTCTCTACTCGAAGGTAATTTTATTTTTAAGGGGAGATTAGCCTGTGACTATAGTTTCACTCTGTCCTCTCCACTTTGGTTTTGGAATTACAAGCGAGAAAGCGAAGAACTGAAGCAGAGGACATCAGGTGGTTTCACCCTCATTCCCTCTTTCTTACTCATCTGCTTTACCTCAGCAAACGTGTTTGAAAGTTAGGAGCCTCAAGGTATCGATTTAGGTTTTTTTGCGAGTGGTTTCCAGACGGCCTTAACTCTAAAACGCCAATATCCGATCTGACCACCAGGTGGCATTTGTGTTTTGGTTCCGGACCTGAAGCGTGGCTTGCTGATTTGCTGCCTCTCAGGCTTGGAACCAAACTTTCACGTCACATCATTTTCCCTTCACACTTGTTTGTTTTGCAGGTGTGGTTGATCAGTTTGTTATTGTAATGCTTCCTAGCTAACAGACTGTTTAAGCTTCTCCTTGTGCACAAGCAAAAAGCTTTTGTTAAAAAAAAACAAACAAAAAAACCCCGCAGAACTAAGAAGACATTTCCCTCTTCACAGTATAAGCTGAACAGAATAACCAAGTCGCACAAATGGTTTGAGGAGCATCATTAGTTATTGGCCTTTGCTCCATTCTGCTCTAGATTATTTGCCCTGCTTGTGCAACTTCAGTCTCAGGTGACATAGAAGTGATTTATAAAGTACTTTGAAAACTTTTCCATCAAATACATAGCTTTCCATGTGGTATATAAAACTTGGAGTGTGTCCGGTAGGTTAGTTCCCTTGGTGATTGATACCCGAATTCTCCATTCGGCGATGAGACCCAGCCCCTGTAAACATGTTTTTGCATTGGTGTAAATCTAGGACTATCTCTTCGTTTTTATGGTTATTTTTTGAAGATACTTCTTCACATGAAGGAAAAATATCTTAGTCTTACCATTTTTCCCTAACTTTGGTTGAACTCTGGTGTTTTCCAAATTGCCTAACTCATAGGTCCTATGGTTTTTAACACATATACAGTAGGATTTTAATCCCCCACCCTTCATTTCTTCTGAGTTTTCATTTTTATTGTTTTTTAGTGCAATGTCCTTGGGAATAACCTTAAAGACCTGGTGGATAAATATCAACACTACGAAGAAGCTTCATGTGGACTTCTTTCTGGGCTCCAGGCCTGTGAGGTCACAGCAAGCAAACACTTATCTGAACCCATCGCTGTGGACCCTAAAAATCTGCAAAGGCAGTTAGAGGAGACCAAGGTAAGAGAAAGAGACCGAGAAGGAGAGACAGAGAGAGAAAAGTGAGCGATCCAGCCCTTTAGTTGTCTTGAAAGCATTCTGCTCCCCCACACTTTTGTGAGCATTTTACTTTGGAAATGGAACAGAGGATGGGAAACATACTTCTCTTTCTAATTCACAGTCCATTAATTTCTCTTTCTAATGAGGTTGTGTTTTCCACTGTTGTGAATGGGTTGACACTGCTGTTATGGCTGGCATCCCACTGCTCCCTCCTCTCTAAAGAAAAATCTATATTGCCCTGACCAGATAAGTATCTTCATTCTTACTTATTTTGTTCATTGTCTTTCTCCTCCATTGGAAGTAAGTTCCATGAAGGCAGGTGTTTTTTCTCTTTTGTTCTTGGCTATCTCTCCCTCACCTACAAGAGTGCGTGGTCCAAAGGTGGTACTGAATGAGGGTGTGTTCAAGAACGAACAGGTGGAAGGGAGGAAGGATGTCATTGTTCCATTCTGAGGACCAGGACTGGTGTTCCTGTTGAGGATCCCCATGATTCTTAGAGGCATAAACTGCCGTTATTGCCTGGCACAGTTCTCAGGAAGTCTGCCCGCCCCTTCAGAAGTGCAGGCTTGATGTCAGACTTGCATAATTGAGGAGCTCTCAGCACACCCACAACGGCAGAGAGAGAGTCTCTCTATCTTAATTTAAAGCGCATTTTAGAATCTTAATGGGGTGGGAGACCATTTTTGAAGTACTTGGCTCCTGTTCCATATGACCAATGATTTTGAGTTTGGAAGTTTCATTTCATAAATCAGTTCTGTGTCTCCTTTTAGCGGGTGGGTAGCAGTCATTGCTGCCATTGCTAGGAGCTCATCACAGTATTGCCAGTTAAACAGCTGCCTTCCAGAATTCACCTGCATCTGCGAGTTACAGAATCAGAAGCCATTCTCATGCTGTTACTAGGGAAAACAGGTGCCTTGTCAAGGGAGCTTAACATTAGGTATTGCCTGAGACTGGCCACCTATGGTTGGAAGAAAGCTAAGTTGTAGCCTTGGCTACAACTGTCTGTAGGACAGAGGGCACTGCTTCTCTCCTGGGCTGCAGCATTTACCCAGTGTCACCTGAGGCTCCAGGGAGAGGTCCTGCTGTAGGTGGGCACCCAGTGGGGGCGTGGGCTCCCGGGGGTGGCTTCCTTCCTTTGGGTGTGTGTTACCAGTCCTGGGCCTTTTTGTTTGTATTTATTCTTTCCACAAGCACAAGAACAAGTCTGTCTTAATTAAGTTTCCTGGTCCCACTTGATCATGTGTCCAAGAACAGAGTATGTGGTAGGGGCAAAGGACAGACTGTGGCGTAAAGACCAGTATTTTGGTAGAAATTGCCAATAGCTTAAAATAATTATGAAGATTGTCTACATGACATTTAGTTAAGAAGTCAGGTATTTTTAATAAGGAAAGTGTATACTCTAAAAACAACACATTTTAAGTTAAGGTCTTTATCAGGAAACTGAGTCCACCCTATATGAAAATAATTTTTCTATAACTAGAGCTAAAAGAAAAAGAAGAACCCAAAAGGATGCTGTAGTTTTAAAGTTAAACCAATACCTGGATTAATTGTCAAACAGAGGAAAACTTTCTTGGTATGGGCCGTGGAAGAAGATTCTTCTGGTCATCAGGCAGCCAAAGGAGCATTGAAGAGGAGAGCTATGTCTCAAGAGAATTAATTCTAACTAAGCCACAGCGTAATTTTAAAAATTAAATGTGCAGTTAAAGTTATTCTTGGCATATGTTCTTATTTTCCTCACAGATGATCTCAGTGTGTAGCAAGGATACATTTTTAGGAGGATTGGGCACTTTCCATTTCTTTCATTTTTATTAACATTTAAAAATTATTTTTCTTCGGCAGTAATATAAACACATAAGACTACCACAGAAAATTCAGTTTTCTCTACACTTACAATGCTAGCATATTCTGTTGGATAATAAATGTAACTCGGGGGTATCCGAGTTGGTTCATTTGACACATTACTGTCCAATAGCACATTGTTATTAGCGACTGGTAGCTGTGTTGTCAGCACTCTGATACCACTGAACTGAACTGTAATAACTAAGCTCTGCTTCCAGAAAGATCCGTGGACAAAAACCATTGTGGTTCCATACCAGGCACAGAAAGACAGGATTTGGGGACCAGTTTAGAGGCCTAGGTTCAGGACTAGGCGTGGAGCTAGGTGGTGTTGACTGACAGTGTCAGCATTTGCACTGAGCTCAGGGATATTGTAAGCCAGGTGTCTCCTGAGTCTTGGACAAGTGCCCTTTATAAGTTTCACACTTTTCTCGTCCAGGGGAGACCAAGGTCATGATCTCGCAGTAGCCCCTTGTCATAGATGCTTCTTTATGTTTTGATTTCATTGAAATCCATTAAAAAGTACATATGGTACATATTTCAGTTTGCAATTTTATTCTGAAGCTCTATTGTAAACCTCTGCCCTTGTTAAATTTTAACCTGATACATGTTAGGGATTAATAATTGTTGACTTGAATGTAATTATGGAGAGAAAAGGCATGGGATGTTTTGAAAAGAAGAGATGAAGAATAAAATGCATCTCTTGTGATCCATTTCTAAGTTTTAGGATGATAGGTCGGGCCGACGTTGGTACTAAACATTTTGTAGAACCATGCTGACTTTCAAAGGTATCTATCCTGTAGACTTTTATGTGCTAGGCCTACTGTTAGGCTTTGTGAAGACACAAAGGTGTTAAAACTCTGCCTCTCCCCTTGGAGAACTCATATTCTAAAAAAACTTTTTTTGGAGGTATTCATAACCTTATTTCATCTCTTAAATAAGTATGCAGTGCCAGCAAACTGTGTCTGCGGCTTGGACTTCAGCCTGGTTCTAGGTAAGGTTCCTGTCATGAGGAATTGTCCTGTAACTAAACCTGTAAAAGGATTTCCTAGACAGATCCACTCTGATACAGAGTCTTTGGCCTCTTGGGACAGTTTTAGGATCTGGTACACAGATCACAAACCCCACTTCGGCCATAGCTTGCTGGGCCTTTTGACATATATGGGCTTCCCGTATGTCGTTTAAATTATTTGAATCTGAAAATTAGTTGAGGAATTATTTGCCATTGGCTGTAGGCATTTGTTTTAGTCTGAAATGAAGGCAGAAATAGAAGAGGATCTTTTGGGATCTTTACCTGATGTTTTTACTTATTTACTTTTCATTCATTTACTTCTTTTAGAAACTTTTTCAGTGTCCCAAGCACTGTGTAGGGCAGTGAACAGGAAGTGGAATAGAATAAATTCCTTGTTCTCAAAGAAGTTAAAGAGACAAATCCAGTATTATTCACAGGGTACTTATGGGAGCCCCTGGGGGGAATTCTTGCAAACTAGGGGTAAAGAGAAAGTTAGGGGGTTTCCCAGCTGACTGTTAATAGGTGAACAAGAGCCAGGCTCAGGATGATGGGGGGATGGGTAGCGTGAGAAGGTTAACATATAGAGATGTTAAATGTTGGGTCTAGCTAGAGCAAATAGTTCCGAAACAACTGTGTTTTTGGACATTTCTGGAACAGGAGGTGGAAGAAGATGAGATTGAAGGTAGAATTAAGGGATATATGTCATTGTAGGCTCAAGTCTGTGAGCAGTGGGAAGCTACTGAAAGATTTTAAAGAGGGGAGCGGTATGGTCCAGGAATGTATTGTAGGTAGAACACACGGGGGGGAGCTATGTTGGGGAAGAGATTGGAGGCAGGGGGCTTGGTAGGTTGCTTTTCTCAGTTGAGTGCAGTGATCCAGAAATACAGAGCAGCAGCCTGCTTTTAAAAACACATTAAGCAGGTAAAATTGTCAGGGCCCGGTGGTGGATTTGCATGTGGAAAGGAGGGTTGAGGGAGCGTCCAGAAGGAAGCTCAGAGTTACTGCTTGGGTCATGAGCTACAACAACAGGAGGAGGGCAGGTGTAGGGGTGAGAAAATGAGTTCAGATTCAGTGTTTTGAGTTGGAGGTGACTGATGGAAATGATCAAGAGGCAGTTGGAAACCTGGGCCCTTGGCCAAGGATGAGTTCATCTACAGTTGGGCATATGGGAATTTGAATTTGAAATCCGAGTGTGAGACTGAAAGAGGAGCTTGAGTAGCTCCAGTGAAGTGAAAGCCAGGCCCGGGGCCCGGGTGGCCAGCCCTTTTGGACACAGATATGTCAGAGGTGTTAGGAATGCGGGGCCAGACTTCTGGAAGACTCTGTGGTTCTTGCTTCTACCTCTTGTCTCTTTGTTGCAACTGCTAAGCCCCTTGTACTTAGAGAAGTGGGGGCCTCAATTCAGCAAATCCAGAGTTCCGATATCCTTTCTGAAGCAAACAGCATTGTTAACCTTTTCCATTTTCTCTCTTCCTATAACCTCTGGGGACAGAATTATTCCAGTCCCATTTCCACCTCCTTGATGACATCTGTTCTCTTTTCCTTCTCAGCACGTACGTCTAAGAACTGTCCATGATTCCGCCTGGCCTCCTCTTCTAGTGCTTGCAGCTCTGGTGGTCTCGCTGTGGGACTTGGCTTCCAGAGCTTTATGTCTGGTTCTAGCCTGTGTTCAGAGTCACTCCACTTCCAGCTTCCCCAGATTTTTTGTTTTGTTTTGTTTTGTTTTTCTTTCTATGTGAGGTTCCTACGAGCTCTTTGAAGTCATAAATTCCTAAACTCTCCTTTGCTCCTAAACTTGCTCCCACTTTTGCTTATGAATTCCATTAATTGCTTCAGCTCAAAAACACTAGATGCTTCTCTTGTCTCTTCTTTTTCCTTATTCCTGCCTCCTTAAGCAGTGATATCCCGTAGAACATTCTGTGACCATGGAAATATTCTATAATGTCTCCAACATGGTAACCACTCATTACCCTTGGCTACTTAGGACTTGAAATATGGTTAGGACAACGGAAGAATTGATTTTTGAATTTTATTAGATTTCAATTAATTTTAAATTTTGAAAGTTCCATGTAGTTTGTGTCTACCGCATCTCAAAGCACAGCTTTAGATAACCAGTTATCAAGAGACCCTCCCCAACTTTGTAACCAGTTTTGTCTTCCCAGCCCAGAAGGGGCTCTCTCCTTTGTTCCTGCTGAAATTGCTCCAACTGGCTTCTCTGCTTCATTTCTTACTCATGTCACATATCCCGCACAGTGCTACTAATTTAGCCCTCTCTTAACACAGCTCTGAGTGTGTCAACCCATACTCAGAATCCTTGAACGACTCTCCATTGCTGCAGGATGAAATGTAGCCTCTTTAGCTGGGCATCCCTGTTGCTCTTTATTCAACCAGACATATTTTCTACCTGGTTGGGACCCTCCCCTGTCCTGTGATATTTCAGTCTCTATCTTTGTCCACTCTGCAGGGACATGTCCTCCCTGCTTCTACCTGCCTCCTTCCATACTTTCCTCAGGACCCAGCCCAGTGCCACCAGCATGGAGAACGGTCCTCATTTCCCTCTGCACTTAGCCCCCTCTCAACTTCCAGTAGCACTTAACGGGTTGCTGATATAGACTATAAGATCCCTATGGGTGAGCTTTGTATCTGTTTGGTTTTGTATTTGCACAAACGCAGCAAGATTTTTTTGAATTTGTTAGATGTTAAGTAACTTTTGTTGAATAAACAGAAATAAATATGGCTTTGCATAGAAGCGGAAATCCTTATTTCCTTACCTGGAGTCAGAGATAGTCCTAAAGGTGGTTCTGTTTTGTTTTTGATGTTAGATTGGTTTTTGTTTTTGTTTTCTGGTGGTTACTGAGGGTCTCGTCCAGGACGATACCCTGAAAGGGGGATGAAGGGAGATCTCAGGTTAGGGGGAGGGGGTTGCAAGATCAAGAACCAGGCCACGAGTCATGAACATATGCTCAGTGGTTTATTGCAAGGCTGAATTTATATTGTCCTCACTGGTTGATGACTTTGCTAACACCACTTTATAACTGGCCTTATTCTAAGGACTCTGGAGTAAGTTGATAATGATGAAAAGATTTCTATGTCTAATATTACCTTATTGTACTAGAAATAATTTTTTATTAGAAATACATCATTTAGTACTATTGAGTATAACTGAAGCATTCGATCCTCTAGGCTCTGCAAGGACAGATATCAAGTCAGCAGGTTGCTGTAGAGAAACTGAAAAAAACAGCTGAAGTGCTTTTAGATGCTAGAGGATCTCTGCTTCCAGCCAAGAATGACATCCAGAAAACACTGGGTAAGTGTTTATTTCCCTGCTTGCTTTCTCACAGGTAGATTCTCCATGAAGGTGTTCTGAAACGGAGAACACACTCACGGGTGCGTATGGTGTTGCTTCTGCCCTTTCCCTGTGAAATAGCGCTTCCCTGTCTCGGAGGAGCATGCCTTTTGGGGCAGGTATATTGGGAATGGGGGTTGTATATTTTGACAAGAGTTTGTTTAAAGTCTATTGTTCTATTTAGAAAATGTAACAAAGACTCTTCCTTTATGTAACACTCACCATAGAAAGCAGGACGTGAGATTCTTTTGGTGGAAGGCATTGGGCAGAGTTAGACTCTAAACCTATGGCCAAAAGAGACTCACTGAGGTGTCTTTATAGAAAGCAGAAGCATGGCTGGCATTAAAAGACGTGCTTTAAAACAGTGTTTCCACCTCTCCATTTTCTGGAAGCCTTTGGGTGGTCTCACAGGGCTCTAATTACCCCAGTTTTCTCCATGGATACTAGAAACTTGTACCCATTCATAGTGGCGATTCTGTGCCCTCACGTTAGAGTCACTATCTCTTGAGTGAAGAGCTATTGCATGATCATATTTAGTTTAGATTAAATGCACATTGGGGTATCAATAAATGTTTGCTGCCTTACTGTATTTTCTGCATTGGTTTGCTAATGTGTAGTTCAAGGTTATTACATATTTCTGTGCATGAAATAAAAAGCATAAGTTTTGTAAGATGATTGGACCTGTGTTTCACACCAAAGCATGTGTGAGTTAAGATCTGAGCAGAAATTTTAAATGAGGAGAAGGATGAAACTTTTTTTTTCTAAAACCAGTCTATGGAAGGAAAACTTTTTTTTCATTCTTAAAGATGGCTTAACTTTTTTGAGCATGCATCCCTGTCAAAAAAATTTCAGCATATACCCCATGTATACATGTGTATTTATAAGATATACTATCTTATCACATTATGTGTGTTATAATTATAAAACACAAGAACATATCTTTTTTTTTTTTAAAGATTTTATTTATTTATTTATCAGAGAGAGAGAGAGGGGGAGAGAGCAAGCACAGGCAGACAGAATGGCAGGCAGAGGCAGAGGGAGAAGCAGGCTCCCTGCTGAGCAAGAAGCCCGATGTGGGACTCGATCCCAGGACGCTGGGATCATGACCTGAGCCGAAGGCAGCTGCCTAACCAACTGAGCCACCCAGGCGTCCCAAGAACATATCATTTAAAAGCACAAGATAAAAGTATGAATGGAAGTTCTAATATTTTGTTCCTACATCCCAGAGCACCATCTTGTCATCCCACATTGGCAACCACTGCTCTAAGGACTTGGGCATGGAGATTTGGAGGAAAAGGAAGACTATCATATATATGTGCTTCTGTTATTTGAAGAGGCATTTTCCACATTGTTAAGGGTACATAGTTTGGTTTTTATTAGCTTAAAAATCCACATGTTATACATTAAGACTTTAAAACTTCTATTTGGCATGTTTCTAGGACTATGTGAAAATACATTTAAGATATAAAGGAATTTCTCTAAGCTTTATCTGACCTCTAAGAAAACCAACCACTTAAAAAAATAAGTCTTAGAGTAGATTCCATTTTGTACCTTTTTCTTCTAAAATAATATTTACTTAGTAAAAGCAAGAATTCACTTCAGTGACAATATTTCATCACTAAGAAATACAAAAATAATAACACTCAAAACGTGCCCATTCAGTACAATAGCTGACTTTGCTGGGGAAAGCACTGCTCAAGGCTAACTAGATTACCGATTTACCCTCCCACACATAGAACTGTCCACCTGAGAGGCAGCTCACCTGCTAATCCGTCACCTTCTGTAATTCAGAGTATTTTCTCTGTGACTTCCAAAGAAGGGCTTATGTTTGAACTTGCTTCTTGTTTTGTCTGCTGATAGCATATTCAGTGCATCTCCCGGACACCCCCCGCCCCCCGCCCTGCTCTGCACTCTCCTGGGCTTCATCCTGTCCTCTGACAGGACCATTGACTGTCGCCTTAAATTAGCTTATCTTAACCTCTCAATTCAGTGAAAATTTGTCAAAGTGTTTTTTCATGATACAGTAAAATAATCAAAGACAAATATTGCTTCTGTAGATTGTGTTCCATGGGCCAAAGAGAGCATGTAAAATGTTTTCATTCTCAGGTCTTTGCCGTCAACTGAACATACAATATATCCAACTAAAGCATTCATAAATAATTAAAATGTTTTTCAAATTATTGGACAATAAGTAATAAATTGATGATTTATTCCAGAGAGAGATTAATTCATGAAAAATCACTATTCTTTGAATTTCTCATAGGTCTGCAGTATAGAATGTGGGATGTTAAAGTATAGAACTTTGTGTTTGAGTGAAAACTAGGCTAGAACAGCATTTTAACATCTTAAGTCTTCAGAATTGAAAATAAGGTTAAGCTCATCTGAGATAGGTCAACCTATTAACCTTATTTATTTTTCCCTTTGGTCTGCTGTTAAACTTTTCACATAAATTCTATTTATATTTTAGAATCATAATCTTATTTCTTATTTTCAGTGGATTTTCCTGATCTCTTTTCTCATTGTATATATCTGTTTTCTCATATGTGCATCTGTCAGTTTCTGTGCTTTCAGTCTTAGACTGTGAAGGTTGACAAAAGCTTAAGTGTGTGTGTGTGTGTGAGAGAGAGAGAGAAAGAGAGAGAGAGGGGAAGGGAGAATGTATGCTATGCACAAGGGAGAGATAATTTTTATATATAAAGGTTAATTCTTGATAAATTTTTTTATAGCTGTGTATTGTCCTTGAGAATAGCTGTGTATGAGTGTCACCTTTTTCGTTTTCCATGTAGTTAGCTAATAGTATGGCTAATTTGAAAATGTCAGATTGCAAACCAAAGATTGGCTGTTTAGACTGTTAACATTTTTCTGGGGCACTTCAAATGTTTGTGCATCCCAAAAGTTCTTTTTGAACTTTTTGAACGCAGATGACATATATATCAACTATTTTTTAAAAAAATACTTCTTTTTTTTTTTATATTTCACTGAGATCTTTTTCTTCTTTTGTTAAGGTTTTAGATGGTGCCCTGATTTCGCATTTTGAATTTATCATTTAAACCTCTTTTTTTTTTCCAGTTTTGGTGTGGAAATTGTGTGAACCACCATAGTGTATTTTTGAAAAGGAATAGGGCAAAGAGAGCTTTGTGGTTAACACTTTCTGATCTTTTTGGGCTAGATGACATTGTTGGGAGATATGATGACCTATCCAAGTCTGTTAACGAACGAAATGAAAAACTGCAGATAACCTTGACCCGCTCACTGAGTGTGCAGGATGGCCTGGATGAAATGCTGGACTGGATGGGAAATGTGGAAAGTTCTCTGAAAGAGCAAGGTCAAGTGCCCTTGAACTCTGCTGCTCTCCAGGATGTCATCAGTAAAAACATTGTAAGTGACATTTGATAAGAAAAAAAAAAAAACTTAGATGGAAAAAAAAAAAACCACTTAAATAGTCCCAAGGTTGGGTAAATTGAAGATAAAACTTAAGGATAAAGAAAAGAAAGTTTCCTGAATATAACTGTGAAAAGCAGTGCTTGCTCTGAGACACATGTGTGAAACAGTTTTTCTCTGAAGAAGTAGAGAGCGTGCTTTGTATACTTTCTCATAAATGTAACTCATTACAGGGGACTTACACATACCCGAGGCCTATCTTGTTTATCACAGCTTCAGCCAGCTGCACACGAGGTTAATCAGATCAATCTTGGTGTTGTCTAGCCTTTTAAAAATTAGGACCTTGGATAATCCCGAGGCTCTGTTAAATCCCAAGGGTTGCCAAGTAGCAGCCATCTCCTGCCTTGCCTGGGCAACTTGACAGCTGTTCGCCATTCTGTCCTGAAGAGATTTGGGATGGTGTTCCTCAAGGGACAGATCAAACTTGTCAGTCAGCCCCAACACTTAACTTTCCTTAGTCACAGGTTGTTCAAGCTCATGTGGTTATGTATGGTCATTTTTTAACACTCTCTGACATTGTTTGTAAATTTCATGATGAAACATACGCAATATTTGGTTCATTTCAGATGTTGGAACAGGATATCGCAGGTCGACAGAGCAGCATAAATGCCATGAATGAAAAACTGAAGAAATTCATGGAAACCACAGATCCATCCACTGCCTCCTCACTGCAAGCCAAGATGAAGGACTTGTCAGTCCGATTTTCAGAAGCAAGTCGTAAACAGAAAGAAAAACTTGCCAAAATGGAAGAGCTAAAAACCAAAGTAGAACTCTTCGAGAACCTCTCAGAAAAGCTCCAGACATTTTTAGAAACAAAAACTCAGGCTCTCACTGAGGTTGATG
Organism: Mustela erminea; assembly: GCF_009829155.1. Lineage (NCBI taxonomy): Eukaryota > Metazoa > Chordata > Mammalia > Carnivora > Mustelidae > Mustela > Mustela erminea. The sequence continues at coordinate 102,497,986 of NC_045617.1, read as the reverse complement.
TGCCAGGGAAAGATGTTACTGAATTGTCTCAGTATATGCAGGTATGTCTTCCTTAATATTCACGAGGTTGATAAGTGTGTGAACACTTGAGACCAGCTCACACATACATTAGCAACATGAAATTTGCAGTCATCATTTTCGTTGCTGATGGATTGGTAAGGATCTGTCCTTTCCCTAATTCAAAAATCCCAAACCCCATCTTCCCCTTAAAGCCTTTGCTCATTGATTAGAAATGAACACTGTTTCTCATACATACACTTCCCACATATTAAAGATGATGTAAGTATCATATGCCAGAACCCACAAGGAGACAGACTATAAAGAATGCATTTTTAAATTAAATAAATTTACTTGCGTTCTCTTCCAGACAGCTTAACTGCCTGTGTATTTATATTTAGAGTACTGACCATAGGCAGGATCATTCTGTGAAATTCTGAGTAGAGCCATTCCAGTCCCATACATACCTCTTGATAGAATGCCATCCAGAGATCTAACATCTTAGATTGATTAAATATCCATATGCTTTGTAGGAATCAACTGCTGAATTCTTAGAACACAAGAAAGATCTTGAAGTTTTACACAGTGTTTTGAAGGAGATATCTAGCCATGGCTTGCCAGGTGATAAGGCTCTGGTTTTTGAAAAAACAAATAATTTGTCAAAGAAGTTCAAGGAAATGGAGGATACCATCAAAGAAAAGTAAGCACCACTTAAGAAACTGGATTTTAATCTACCTAAAACTTAAAGAATGAAATATTTTTATTTGCTCATGTAGAAACCTGAGACAAAACTTGGGAATAAGTATAGGGCTACTGGGGCGCCTGGGTGGCTCAGTGGGTTAAGCCTCTGCCTTCGGCTCAGGTCATGATCTCAGGGTCCTGGGATCGAGTCCCGCATCGGGCTCTCTGCTCAGCGGGGAGCCTGCTTCCTCCTCTCTCTCTGCCTGTCTCTCTGCCTACTTGTGATTTCTCTCTGTCAAATAAATAAATAAAATCTTTTAAAAAAAAAGTATAGGGCTACTTTGTAAGTGCTTTTATATTGATATTATTTTCCTATTAAAATTGAGTGCATTTTTGTTAGAATATTTAGGATGGGAATTTGATGAGTCTAACCTTAAAAAAGAAAGCATTATGTAGAAAATAGTGGTGGTCATGTATTACTGAAAATAATTTAAAATCAATGTGGTCTCTGAAGCCTTTGGCAAATACCACAGTTTTATTTGCAAAAGCAGAAATAACCTTGAGAGATAGCTCATAATTCATTGCTTTTGGGGCTTAATTCAGAAAGTACTCAATTTCAATATAGTTTCTGATGGCTTTTTTCTTTTTTTGGTAAAATAGTTTATTTTTAAAGAATTGTAGGTAAGAAATGACTCCGTGAACAAGCAAGATAAGAAACAAGAGAATGCATCTAAGTTGAGCTAAAAAGCTGTACAGGGATCAATCTTGTAACTAGACTTCTCTCTTTCTGATCTCATATTAGTGTAGACTATACCTGGTTTTTCTATAGACCCCACAAAGATAGAATAGTTATCTTTTAACTCTTTATTTCTTCAGAATGCTCTCCCTAAAATCTTTGAACACTCTCTACTACTATTTCCAGAGCTACTTTTTTCATCTTGTCACATAATATTTAACTCACATCACATGGAAAGTATATTCTTGGTTTTCTGAGGTGAACTCTAGGTGGTTTCTTTTTCCAGAAGGGTCCAGTTTTAAAACCACGTAGTCATCAGTAATTAGTCCAGCTGCAGTGGGCCCTTCTGTGCCAGTATTCCACACATGTGCACATGGGCACACGCCATCCACATGCCACTCACATACCAAATGGATCTGTCCTCATAGCTGTTCATGTGCTGGGCATGTGCCCTCCCTCCATGGTGCTTAATATGCAGAAAGATCCATATGGTTCACTGTGGAGTTTTCTGAGTATCTGTCGGGGAGGCAGTCATTAACATTCTTTAGTCGCTTGGTCTCACCTCATGTTTGAAGAGTTCAGTCTGGACTCTGTGAAGCACCTGGTTTATCCATCTCCTTAAGTGACTGTAGTGTCGTGTAGAAACCACTAGGTGGCGGCATGGTTTCCTCAGATTGGTGATTTGTAAGTGTTTCCCTGCTGGTTCTGTGCCTGCTGGCATTAAGTACCATGTAAAGTGGACAGATCAAAGCTTGCTGAATCTAAATAATGTTAAAACTGTTTATATAGCCTTAGAGTTTATGTAGCATTATAAAGTGCCATTACTGTATGGGTTATGGATTTCTTAACTGCTCCTGTCTTTGTCTATGGATTGTGCTTAAGGAATAAAGTAGTTGATTTCACTTGGCACCTATGAGACATCGCCTCCTTTTATCCAGGGTTAGAGTTTGCATGGGGGAAGTTTTTTTCCCCTTAATTGTAGGGCCTGATACAGGAATAATAAATTTATTTACTAGTAATTATTCCTTTGGAGTATTTTTCTTTCTGTGGCTTAAATTCTTCAATAATTTTTGTTATCTAGAAAAGAAGCTGTATCTTCTTGTCAAGAACAGATGGATGCTTTCCAAGTTCTTGTTAAGTCACTGAAGTCATGGATAAAAGAAACAACGGAAAGAGTTCCCATTGTGCAGCCTTCTTTTGGTTCAGAGGATTTAGGAAAATCTTTAGAAGAAACTAAGGTGAATTGTTATCTACTACTAATTTCTTCTTTGTCCGTGTGAGTAATGGGAGGTAAAAAGACTATTAGTTCTTTTCTTTTATCTAGCAAGTTAGATCCCCATTTTATCTTCGGTATATTTTGGTTATATTTGGAAATCATGACATAGCTTTAATCCTTTCGAGGAAGAGCACACATTTTCAGTTAATCTGCTTTTTAAAAGAGATGTATTAGTGAGTTGCTGACTGTTCTAGTACCCAAGTTTTCTTCCCCACCAAAGCTCTACTTATTTTCAGTGAGTTTTTAAATACTGCTTCTCATAGTGTTATGTAAAGGATCCTGCTCTTCAAGTCAGTATTTAACTCTAGCTCCAATATATCCCTGGAACCAGTATTTGAAGTTAGAAGTTGTTTGAATCTCTAGTGGAGATACTGCACAAGTCTTCTGTCATCTGATGCAAGTCATAAAACTTATGACCAGTTATGGTAGTTCTCCCACTCCAACCTTGTGGAGATGCATGCTGTTAAAAATTCATTGAAGTATTGGGGATTAAAACTCACTATTAAATAGAATTCTGAATTCCCTTTTTTTTTTTTTTTTTAATCATTTCTGACACATTTCTTCTTGTAACTTGGCTGGTACCAAGTGCAGTTTTCAGACTGACAGTTGACAGTTAGTTTGGAACCCATGGCACCTAGATATAGCCTGACTTGCGTTGTGGCTAGGAGCAGAATGTCGGATGGACCATACCTCACTTCTCACCACTAACAGTGTTAACAGTCACCTGGGCTGTTAGAACACCTAGGCATGGTGCCTTTTTTTCTATCCACTCCCCCACAAATCAGGACCCACAGTCATCATTGCTTTAAGATATGTTTAAGAAATTGAATTATAATGTATAACTTTGAAAATATTATGAAGATTGAAAAATACTGTGTTTTTATATCTCAAGAAATTACAAGAAAAGTGGAGTTTAAAAACACCAGAGATTCAGAAAGTAAACAACAGTGGGATCTCACTATGTAACCTAATCAGCGCTGTGACTACCCCCGCGAAGGCAATAGCAGCCGTGAAATCAGGTATGTGTTTTGTTTATATCCATGGCAGACCCTCTAAGAACTGGGTCCACCCATGTTACTTCTGTTTCCCTTAATCTTTAAACTAATGCGTAAAATAAGCTCAGAAATACAAAGGGAGAGTGACAAGAAAGATGGCATCTATATATGCCCTAAAAGTATGTTCCATGCATGGAATAGTATCTGTACTAATCAAATTTCAAATCCCTCTTATGGTTCATTTTCGTAGAGACTACAATTAAAATGTAGCCAGATTAATGTGTAAGAATAAGGAGGATTGTATTGGGGAAGAGGAAAGATCAGATTCCAATTTGTTTTCTACTTTAATTAATGGAGATAACTCAAATTCTACTTGAAATATTTGATCAATGAGTACAGTTTCCTGGGAAAGGAGAGGTGAGGGAAGGAAGCAGCTCTTTTCTGTAGAGTAGATCTCTGTATTTTGAAAAATCGCCATCTATCTTATTTTTTACAGTGTTCCCAAAGAAAATTATATAATGGGTTAGCCAGCATATTTAAATTGTAGTCATGATTGAGCCACTCAACAGAAGTGGGGAATTAGTAATGATTCTTTAAAATTAATTTAAGATGTGGATATGTGTTTAAGTTTAAAACATTTATATTGTTAATATCAGGGGTTTTTTTCCCCCCCAAGAATAGATGGAGGCAGATCGCATATCTTTATTCTGAGAGTCTCTGAGTACCCTCTGTGGTTTTTCTGCTCCGCCCAGCCCCCCAGCTGCCCCTATTGTGAGACTGGTGTTGCAGCTGGGCCTCTTGCAACCGTTTATTCCGCTCTATTAACCCCATTTCAGAGTGTACTTATATTTATATGGCGTGATGATCTCTCCTTTCTCTTCTAATCAGATTTCCTGAAATGTCAAGTGTTTTGTTTTTCAAAGAAAGGGAATTCTATTGTGTTTTTAGTTCTTCATGTCCACTTTATATTTGCAATAAGTAAGGTTTTTGTTTCTGTTTTTCCTCCTACTCTTGATAACTACCAAGCACAGTAGGAATCAGTCTTGACTCAGGATATTTTCACTTTCAACCGAAATCCCAATGTCTGTGATTTTTTTTTTTTTTAAGAGACAAAACTCAGATTAGGATTCAGATATTTAAATATTCCTGTTTAAAATTTGTCCTCCTGTGGCTAGTTTTAGGAAATGTCTTTGTGTTTTGTAGATCGGCAGCCAATGCATACTTGCCTGATAAAGTCTAATTGAGTATTTTAATATTCTGCTTATGAAAAAGCAGCCAAAGCTAGATGTTTATATAATTAAAGAGAAGTACTAATTACTACTTACTGAGTAGTTTCTATTTGCTAGGCCATCAGTTAACTGTCTTTAATACACCACAGTGGCCTCGAAAGTTAGGTATTATTATCCCCACCAGCGTGGTGGGGTGGTGATTAATTTGTCCGGTCACTCAACTAGTAATTAGTGGGGCTGGGATTTAAATTCAGGTGAGTCATAGACCGAAGTCTGGGCATTCCTAACCACTGTGCTCTTCTCTCTCTGTGTTGACAGAATGTGGGTTTTAGTAATAGGGTTTGTTTGTTTATTTTCCTTTTAACTTTTCATGTCTTTGTACCTCTTTCTGCTTCCATTAAGCCCATAATAACACTGTGTAACTATACCAGACAATTTTGAAATCCTTAAGTAAGGGTTTGTCAGTCATTTATGCTTTATCCAACACACACAGTGAGCAACTTTTGAGCTTCAAGGACTTTATTATTAAAAGTAGCAGTAAAACAATGCTATCACAAAATTGTGTAATACTTAATGATGAATGTATACAATCTAAACTTATTAAACTTTAATGTTTAAGGTGATCACGTTACCACTTTAAGAATGAATGTTACGTCCTTTAGGTTCTTTTTGCATCTTTGAATTCCCTATGGTTTACACCAGAGTGCTTAAGATACAGGGAACCCTCAAAAGTTTTCATGGAACTAAATACATAATGCTAAATTTGATGCCTAAAATCTATATAAATGAGTCATATCTAGCCATTTTATATAATTATATTCAAATTAAGTTTTTTCATAGTCCCACATTGTATCACTGCTGTGTATAAGTGTATTAAACTGGGAAGTAAGTAAAAAAAAAAAGAATGAATGTTATATACCAGAAAGGATCTATAAATAATGGACCTTTGTTTGATTTAGACATTGAATCAATATTTGATATTTTCAAATAGTAATAACATTTTTAAATGATTACTGTTTATGGGGTTTGACTTAATGCCATCTACTTACTATGAATGTGTAGAAATACTATAGAAATCTATGACTACTTCAGTGTTACTATTTTTACAGGTGGAGTAATATTAAATGGTGAAGGAACAGCCACAGATACTCAAGATATTTTGTCAAATAAAGGTGAATAGTAACTTAAGTGCTTACGATTACAGTTAACTTTGGTTTTGCTTTGGTTTTTTTTTTTTTTTGAGAGAAAATCTTTTTAGAGATGAACAATAGTTATATTGAAATGTCAACTTTGAATTAAAACGATATTTATTTATTTATTTTTTTAAAGATTTTATTTGTTTATTTGACAGACAGAGATCACAAGTAGGCAGAGAGGCAGGCAGAGAGAGAGAGAGGGAAGCAGGCTCCCTGCTGAGCAGAGAGCCCGATGCGGGACTCGATCCCAGGACCCTGAGACCATGACCTGAGCCGAAGGCAGCGGCTTAACCCACTGAGCCACCCAGGCGCCCCAAAACGATATTTATTTTTTAAAGAGAAGGAGAGAAAGTGTGATTGGGAGAAGGGGTAGAGGGAGAGGGAGAGAATCTCAGGCAGAGTCTGCAACAAGTGTGGAGCCTGTCTCGGGGCTTGACCCCGTGACCCTGAGTGAGCTGAAATTGAGAATCAGACACTTAACCAACTGAACCACCCAGTGGCCCCTAAAATGATATTATTTTATATCATAGTAATTTCCTCATAAGTATATTTATATCACATTCCATGTAATTTTGTTCACCTCAAGTTAGTGAAATCTGGTAGTTTGGTTTGGTATTTGGCTGTGTTTTCTTCTTTTTCGTTAAATAATCTAAGATATTTTGTCACTTGGAATAATATTCTTTGAGGTATTTTCTTGAGTTTGATTCCTAAGGACTTAATACATAGCATTTCATGGCTTTGGTTTCCCATTCCATTGAAAAATCTTTTTCATTTCACTTGTATTATGCAATGTTCCTAAATCGTTAGTTATTAAATAGCATTATAAGGTAGTTCTTTTAGGGTTTTTAATCCTTTAGTTCTAAAAAATCTATGACTTTATCATAGTAGGCTTAATATGGACAAAATTGAAGGGAATATCACGTAAAGCAAACTTTTATTTCTAGAGCTTTCCTCTAAACATCCTGAAAGTGTATGTGTCTGATTTTCTCTTATTTTATTTTATTATTTTAAGGATTGACATCCATTAAAAAGGATATGACTGACATAAGCCATGGTTATGAAGATCTTGGCCTTTTACTTAAGGACAAAATAGCTGAACTGAATACCAAACTCTCCAAATTGCAAAAGGCTCAGGAAGAATCCAGCGCCATGATGCAGTGGCTCCAGAAGATGAACAAGACTGCGGCCAAGTGGCACCAGGCACCGACACCGACAGACACCGAGGCCGTGAAGACGCAGGTGGAGCAGAATAAGGTACATCCTGCAGACACATTTCCTGAAGACCTGAAAGAGAACAGACCAGCATCCAGATCGGAGGCCTGGGCGTCAGGACCCATGTTTTGATTCCCAGCTCTGTAACCTTCAGCAAATAACTTGACAGTTTTGCTCAATGTGCCTTTCTGTAGAAAGTGATGATCACAGTCCCCTGTTTTACACATACATACATTATAAAATGAGCCAACTATTGGGGCATAAGCACCTTTGCCACCTTTATTTTTTAAACAGTTTTATTTTTAAGTAATCTCTATACCCAATGTGGGACTTGAACCCACAACTCTGAGTTCCAGAGTCACATGCTCCACCAACTGAGCCAGCCCGGCGTCCCAACTTCGCCACCTTTAAATCAGGTTAAGTCTTGGGTTTTAACCAGTCAGTTATTGGAAAATATTTATTTAGGTATATTAGGGATTTGTTCTGTCCAACATAAAATAGGATCGCTCACACTTTCCCTTTGTTTAATAGGTGGCATTTCTTTCTCCATCTGTCAGGATTGGGGAAATGATTTTACACTGTGACAACAGTGGCAAAAATGTCTATGTTTGAATTCTATAGCATGTTACCGAGGACAGTGTTGATTCACTAGTAGATTCTCAAAGCTGACAGCCTTTATCAAGACTGATTTTCTTATTAGTTACAATATTATTGATGTCATCTTCCTTTTTTCCAGAGGGATTTGTTTAAGAATAACAGGAAGTTCTTCCCAGCTCCTGGGGACTAGAGTCATTTTCTCCCTAGCTGTAGTGTTCCTCTTTCAGATTCCTTTATCAGATGGTTGAAGGCTGCTTCCGAAAAGGAGAGGAGAATAGTCAACTGCTGAATTCTGGTCCCTCACCCACTTCAGCACTCACAGTGGAAATTTTCATCTATTACAGTTGTGTTTTTGTCTTCTGATGTTGACATACTGTAACAGTTTTCTTCCCCTTGTTTAGACATTTGAGGCCGAATTGAAGCAAAATGTAAACAAGGTACAGGAATTGAAAGACAAATTGACAGAGCTCTTGGAGGAGAACCCAGACACTCCTGAGGCCCCCAAGTGGAAACAGATGCTGACGGAAATTGGTATGTCACGTCACTTATCCCAGAGTCTGTGAATGAGGAGCACAATCATTTTTAAATCATAGTCTTTATCAGAAAAAAGTGTATCCACCAGCCTCAGTTATTTTTGAATTTGCTTTAATGTTTCATGTTTACAATGTTGCAAATTTAAAAATGTCATTTCAAATTATAGTATGCTGGGACTGGGCATATCCTGTATTTATCTTGCTAAACACCATAACAAAATTTATTTTTATGAAGAGTGTAGATACTAGTGAATAAAATGCTGTGCATCAAGTACCATGATTTTGTCATTTTTTTTACTTGATTTTTGGTGTTTCTATTTTTTATGCTTTATTATATTTTATTATATTTATATATATTTTATTATATTTATTATATTTATATATATAAATATTATATAAATTTAAATATTCCTTTTAAATGTTTTTTTTTTTTGTCTGGAAAAGGTAAGCTCCCTTCTCCTCCCTGGAGTTCCTTCAGGGGACTCATTTGGCCCCTGCTTTATGTTCTTCTCTTCCCCAGTCAGGGAAAGGGTTAAAAAGTAGCTCCCCACAGACGTCTGCTAGTTTCCATTCTTCATCTAGAGTTATCCTTTCATCTCCATCCTGTCCCTGTGGAAACTGTTTCTCATAAACACAGAATTCTCTTCACAAGTCCTTTTAGTTTATCACCCCTTCCCATTATTATGATAAGGGAAATGCATGTAAGACAATGGTACTAATTTTCCCTACTTCATAATATTGTTTGGAAAATTCAACGAGTTAATGTGTGTACAGCTCAGACAGACTGTACCTGGCACATAGTAGGTGCTGCGTGTTCACTATGATTATAATGGTTATTTTACGATCAGTTGTTCCATTATGTTGAGCTAAATATTGTCCTTCCATTAGAGTCAGATATGCTATGATAAATTGAAAAATCAGTAAGTATGTTTTAGTTTGAAAAATGTTATCCTAAGGAAACTTAATGTTCAAAGGTATAGTTAATCCAACCATAGACTCCTGTTGCATTATAATTTATTTGTCCCTAATTCAGTGGCTCTCACCTGGGATAATCAGAATTACTTGGGGGATGGTATTATCAAGGCATTTTAGAATAGGAGTTGAGAGTGAAGAGTATTTCAAAAAAGCTTCCTGATAAGATTTTGGTATTTCTTCCTCTCAGTTCACTTTTTGAATTGCATTATTTTTGTTGTTAGATTGTGTTTGACTAGAACATACCATATAGAATGATGTCATTAGGTACGTTTTAACAGATTGGTTGTATTAAGAGCGGCCATTTATTGTATTGTGCTACATGAAAAAAAATCTGTCTGATCAACTAATCACGCTCATCAGTGACTATTTATTGAGTGACTAATATGTTCAAATGCTAGTCAGTAACTCTTGGCTTCAGGGGACAAACGTTTTAAGGGTGGGAACAGCAGGAAAGGATTCCTAGCAGAGGCATAAGGTCTAGTGGAATTGTGACAGAAAGATTGAGCTGGGATACATAGAGAGGGAGTAGAGTGTGTTAGGTAAGGGCTGGTGTAAGCAGAAGCCTGTTTGGATGGTAATTGTAGGATCAATAGGACTCAGAGTTTTCATCTCAGGTTCCAGACCCTCTAATATTACTAGACTAGGGTCAGTTTTGTGGGAGGTCTTGAATGTGAGCAGAAGTCTTCATATTTTATCATCTAGGTGGTGACAACTTAGTTATTAAAGGATATCACAGAAGCGACATATTTATGTGATTGTTTTAAGGAAGTTATTTTAGAACCAGATGGGTTGCAGCTGAGAACCACTAATTAATTACAAGGAAACCAGTGAGAAGTCTAGTAGTCTAGGATGATAGTTCTCAAAGTTGTGCTCTGGGGAGCAACAGCATCAGTATTGCCTGGGAACTTTCTAGAAATGCCAAAATTTCAGGCCCCTCTTCAGCCCTATTGAGTCAGAAATTTGGGAGATGGGGCCCAGCAACCTGTGTTAATCCCTCCTAGTGATTCTAGTGCAGCTGAAGTTTGAGAACCACTAGTCCAGGCAAAACATGAGGAGGACCAAAATGGAGTTAGGGCACTAGGAATGTAAGGGATAGGTTTAAGGCTTTATGATCAGGAAGACAGGAGTTAAGAGAGTCATGAAAGAACATTCTGAATTATTGAACTTCAGTGATATGGAAGAGAGAATAACCTTTCAAAGAACTCTGAAAATCAGAAGAATCCACCAGTTTTGATAAGAAGAAAAAGTTGTTTTTAGTGTTTAAAGGGTTGATGTGATTTCCTAGTGTTGTGACTTCCAAGCAAGCAGCTAGTTGTCATTGTGTGCGATTTGAATAAAAGAGAATTGGCGTAGATATACAAATGTGGGAGTCATTTGCCCAGCACTGATCATTGAACATTTGCTATTCAAAGAAAGGGTTAAAGTTCCTTGTTCTAGTAGGTCAGTTACAGTTGAACAGAGAGACTCTATAGGACTTCTAGAAGAAATAAGGGATTGCTGGATCCTGTTTGCCTTAAGGAATATTACATATTCTACATATTCTTCTAAGGTCAGATTCAAATTTTTCTTATACTTCAGTTGACACACAGCTCCAGGACCATAAAATCTGTATCATTAAATGCAGTTAACTCTTAGATTAGGCTTTAGTCAACTGTGTAAGTAGAGTTACAAAGACCGAATGATAGCCAATATGTATCATTTTGAGTCATATCCTGCGGTATTCACATAGACAGTGATGTTAGATGTATAAATACCAAACACCAGTTTCATCTTTTATCTTTTTCTTTTAGATTCTAAGTGGCAAGAACTCAATCAGTTAACAGTTGATAGACAACAAAAACTGGAAGAATCCTCTAATAATCTAACCCAGTTCCAGACTGTAGAAGCTCAGTTAAAACAGTGGCTTGTGGAAAAAGAACTGATGGTTAGTGTTCTTGGGCCCTTGTCAATTGACCCAAATATGCTGAACACACAGAGGCAGCAGGTGCAGGTGAGTGGTGAATGTTATGTGACTTAACAAGACAAATGTTTTCATTTCATTACATTCATTTCATTACATTAGCTTTGGATGGGTTTGTGCTTAAACTGCCTGGAAGTGTATTTGTGATGCTTCAGATGCCCATAAGATACCGTTCTGAGGTTAGAGGGAAACCCCCAGAGTACCACAGCCAGGAGGCATCCCAGAACAGTCTCCTGAGCTCATGAGTGGGTCAAGTCTCTTGAGCATTTCAGTCATCTTGTGGTTTGTGCAGACCCTATTAAAAAGGGCCTTCTTTGAAATATTAATGTGATTGCGTAACTAATAACATTTTTATGAGAAGCTGGTATGTGCTTTTTATTGTTTAGAAATTACTCCTTTGAGGTTTTATTCATTTTGATTGTGGTAGAAGATAATGAAACTTGTAAAACTCATGCAGTATGCCCCTGAGGGGGTGGAGAGACAGAATAAAAAGGGGAGAAAGAAGAAGAAAAACAAAGAGGGAACCTTGAACCACACATGGGTTAGACTGGTCTAATTATAAAGTGGATGAACCCACGAGGAGAAAAAAAAAATCCCTGAGATATGAGTCAGAGGCACAAGCAAAAGCTCCATCGTGGTGCTAGTCGGATTTCCCTGCATCTACTATGGTCTCAGAGCCGTGTGGCCAGTCTTGTATATTGAAAATACGAAGCAATCTTGGTCATTGAGAGTCAACATGTCCTAGCTCATATATGTTCTTAATCTGAAGAGAATGGAAGCAAAGTATCTGGGGAAAAATCATTGCCCCTAGTCTTGGTAGTCTCCCTGAGAGAGATGAAATGTACTAACAAAGGGAAATTTCTGGATCACTCATTGTATAATGAGAGTCAGAGCTGAGCCTACATTCTGAGCAACGTGATTTATTGGCTAAAATTTTTATATTAGAGACCATTCCTCTTTGGATTAATTTAACATATTGCCCTGCCCTTGAAATAAAAACTAGGACAACAGGAACTAAAAAACAAAAGCAAACACTAGATAGATAAATACCATTTCTGTCTGTCTAAAAATGTAAAGTTCCGTTTTCCATAATCAATCATCCAATAACTTGGGTGTTTATTTGCCCTCTTTACCTCTTTGCCTTAGATTCTGCTGCAAGAATTTGACACTCGGAAGCCTCAGTACGAACAGCTAACAGATGCTGGCCGGGGCATCTTGAGCAGACCTGGTGAACACCCTTCTTTCCACGGGATTGTGAAAGAGCAACTGGCAGCTGTGACCCAAAAGTGGGACAGCCTCACGGGACAATTGAGTGACAGATGCAGCTGGATTGACCAAGCCATTGTTAAAAGCACGCAGTATCAAAGCCTGCTGAGAAGCCTTTCTGATAAACTGAGTGACTTGGATAATAAAGTCAGCAGCAGTGTGGCTGTGAGCACACACCCTGAGGCTATGAAACAGCAGTTGGAAGCAGCCCAAAAAGTGAAGCAGGAACTAGAGCAGGAAATGAAGCAGATAAAAGTGGCCCAGACCCTCTGTGAGGATTTGTCAGCACTGGTGAAGGAAGAGTACTTGAAAGCAGAGCTTAGTAGGCAACTGGAAGGCATCTTAAAATTATTTAAGGATGTTGAACAAAAAGCAGGTTTGTCCTATCTTTGAATACATGGATTTCCCGGAAACGGAGATCAGTACCGTGCCTCTTTCCAGGAGGTGGCCCCAAATCTAGGACCCTGAGGGGCCTCTGCCCTCCTTGAGAGCGCAGAGGAAGGAGGGGCCGCTCTACTGAGCGCAGACACAGCTGTGGGGGTAATGCACAAACAATGGGCAAAAGTCACATAACCGTGGAAATGTCAGATATTTCAAAACGGTCTTTAAAAGATGTCCGTTAATGTTTTTGCTGCATGACAGTTTCATTGCACCAGAGGAACAGGTGAATATACTTCTTAAAAATGCTTCGAGTCCTTTTCTTACCTGTGGTGACTCTGTTCTGTCCTGTCATAGAAAGCTTTTCTAGAGGAATGTTGAAAGAGAAGCATTGGGCACTAGGTTCTTCTCTCACCAAGTCTTGGTAGTCTCCCTGAGAGAGAAGCATTGGGCACTAGGTTCTTCTCTCACCTACCTTGGACCTGATTATGTGACAGATGTGCCCATGGGGCTCAGAGGCAGCAGGAGTGAGTACCTGAAGAGAGCACAGTTGGCTACTGTGTTTGTTCTGATTGAAAAGTAACTCTAAGTGCCTTGCAACTAGTAAATACTCAGTTTAAGTATTTTTTAATTGATTGGATTTGCTTATTGATTGTAGCAACTGTCTCCAACCTACTCCTTTATTTTGATGGGATACTGGTGATGTTCACTGTGATGATGATGAGATGATTACTGTTGCAACCACATTCCCATGACAGGCATGAAGCTGAGAACTTTACATGTATTATCATTTAATTGCCACAGCAGCTTCTATTAATTTTGCCAGTTTATACTTGGGGAGATGAGGCTCAGAGATTTAATCATCCACCCAGGGTCTAACAGCTCTTGAGGGGTTAAGCCGGAACCCAGACCCACGCAGTCCCTCTGTGCTGCTGCGTGGGGCCTTCATGATATGTAAAAACCGCACCAGTGAACAAGTCATTTCCCTTTTAGACGGTTCTGTCCACTTATTTGGTGGTTTTTCTCTTGGCTTTTCATAGATTAGATTACATTTTGATGTAAAATAAACATATCTGTGATTTCATTTTTAGAGAATCATGTTCAGCACCTTCAGGCAGCCTGTGCAAGCTCTCACCAATTTCAGCAAATGTCCCAAGATTTCCAGGTTTGGCTGGATACGAAGAAAGAGGAGCAAAACCGTTCTCCCCCAATATCAGCCAGACTTGATGTCTTGGAGTCATTAATTAAAGACCAGGAAGACTTTAGTAAAACTCTGTCTGCTCAGTCTAATATTTATGAAAAAACCATTGCAGAAGGTGAAAATCTCTTATTAAAAACACAAGGGTCTGAGAAGGCGGCCTTACAGTCACAACTTAACACAATTAAAACCAATTGGGATGGATTTAATAAGCAGGTGAAAGAACGAGAAGACAAGGTAAAAGATTCACTGGGAAGAGCCCGCAAGTATAAAGAGCATGTGGAGACTCTCCGGCCATGGATAGACGACTGTCAGAATAACCTGGAGGAAATAAAATTTTGCTTGGATCCTGCTGAAACTGAGAATGCTATGGCCAAGTTAAAGTCTTTGCAGAAGGAAATGAACCAACACTTGGGGATGGTAGAACTGCTCAACAACGCAGCCAGCAGCTTGCTCAGTGTCTGTGAGGTAGATAAAGAGGTTGTTACAGATGAGAATAAATCACTGATCCAGAAGGTAGAGATGGTCACTGAACAACTTCACAGTAAGAAACTCTGTCTGGAAAGCATGGCCCAGAAGTTGAAAGAATTTCAGGAAGTTTCCAAAGAAGCTAAAAGGCAGCTTGAGTGTGTAAAGGAACAGCTGGATGCCCATGACTCCCTAGGACCCCAGGCCTACAGTAACAAGTACCTGACCGTGTTGCAAACCCAGCAGAAGGCACTTCAGACCGTAAAGCATCAGGTAGATTTGGTCAAAGGACTTGCCCAGGACCTCGTGGTAGAAGCCTCAGACTCAAAGGGAACCTCTGATATTTTATTACAAGCAGAAACCTTAGCTCAAGACCATAGTGCGCTCAATCAGCAGGTTGATGAAAGGTGTTCGTTCTTGGAAACAAAACTTCAGGGCATTGGGCATTTCCAGAATACCATCCGAGAGATGTTTTCTCAGTTTGCAGAGTTCGATGATGAATTGGATAGCATGGCCCCAGTGGGGAGAGATATAGACACCTTGCAAAAGCAGAAGGAGGCTATTCAAGCCTTTCTGAAGAAACTAGAAGCCCTCATAGCCAGCAACGACAATGCTAATAAAACCTGCAAGATGATGCTGGCCATGGAAGAGACCTCACCTGACCTTGTTGGAATCAAAAGGGACTTGGAGGCTTTAAGCAAACAATGCAACAAGTTACTGGATCGGGCCCAAGCCAGGGAAGAGCAGGTTGAAGGGACAATTGGACGTCTTGAAGAATTCTACAGCAAACTGAAGGAATTTTCTTCTCTGCTTCAGAAGGCTGAAGAACATGAAGAGTCTCAAGGCCCTGTTGGTATGGAAACAGAGACAATTAACCAACAGCTTGACGTGTTCAAGGTAGGAATTCTTCATTTTTACTGTTTTTTAAAAAAAATTTTAAGAGAATTTTTATTTCATATTTTCATTGTGTTTTATTAGAAAAACAATTTCTTTTTTATTTTTAAAAGAAATTTGTAACTGGTACAGAAAGGAGATTGCCTTTTCCTTTTTTTTTTTTAATGATTTTATTTATTTGACAGACAGAGATCACAAGTAGGGAGAGAAGCAGGCAGAGAGAGAGGAGGAAGCAGGTTCCCTGCTGAGGAGAGAGCCTGATGCGGGGTTCGATCGTAGGACCCTGAACCCTGGGATCATGACCTGAGCTGAAGGCAGAGGCTTTAATCCACTGAGCCACCCAGGTGCCCCAGATTGCCTGTTTTGTAGAGCCTTCTAATATAGCTATCACACAGTGTTTGAGCCTGAATGAGCACATGTGGAGGCAGTATCCAGGCATGTGGAGATTTCCAAGACTTCTAGGGATTTGGGCCCTTGGAGGGTTAGACCTGAGATAATATCAAGAGGTCAAAGGGTGCTTGAAAAGTTTTAGGTGAGCCTGAAACTAACATTGTAGGGTCTGTTTCTGATGTCATTCACAACCGACATCTGGAGTGACCAGAGCCATATTTTAAACTCTCCTGCAGAGGCCTAACTATAACATAAAACATGTTTGTCTCCCAGCATTTTATTTAAATGGTGAATTATAGTCTTTTCCTCTCTTCCTTTTTATAGTCTTCTTATCCTTTTTAATTTAATTTCTTTTGTAAACTTTTTCTTCCAAAAGTTCATATTTTGAAAGGCAGAGTGGAGTTCCATGTCATAATCCTGGTTTTATAAAAACAGATCTTGGGCTCATGCTCCAGAGGATTAGGAATAAAATATTTTTGATGAACGGTAAGTTCCTCAGTGCTAGAGATGTCTGCCACTTGATAGCTTGGAGTGAGCTTAATAAATAGAACATTAGATTAAAATGGTTGGACCATGTGCAATGTCACTGGATTTGACTTCATTTATGATAGTAAGGGCAGAAATTGCATCTCCACAATGGACAAAGACAGGTTCAACCCTGTACAGAGGGGCTCCTACATATCAAGAATTTGCTGCATGGGACCAGTATGAATCTTTGGGGTTAGCATGGGTCTTGTTCTATTCATGAGGTGTATTTTACTTTGCAGTAAAGACCGGTATGACAATTAGTCCCACCGTTTGCACATAAAGGATAAAAATAAGACCAAATAAAAGTAGCATTTGCGAAACTATGAATTGTTTCCCATGAGAAATGAATAAGAATCAGATGTGCTATCAAATTCTGTGCTGTTATATTTGACATAGTATCTCTTTTGTTCAGCTTTAATAACATTATTTAGGGGTCTGAGTTTTGAAAAATAACTTCTTTTTCTTATTACTATTATGGTTATTTGTGGTTTATAAGATACCTTTAAGGCCCAGTTCCTTCAGGGCTTAAAAATCTGTGAATCTATATAGACACTGATTTTTGAAGGCAAAGAATGTGTTAACCTTAAAAAGTAAAACTGCCAATTATTTTACCAGCAAAAGATTGATTTATTAGAGAATTGCAGGGTGGGATGAGCAAGCTGGGGCAGAACCATAGACAAGTCTGGAGAAGAAAGGAAAGGAACATTCTTTGGTAGAGGAAAGCTAGAATTTGGGAAGGCTGTTATAAACAAAATGTCCATTGGAGTAAACTGGGATTTGAAAGGATAGTGGCTCCTCACTGGCTGAGTTGTGACCGTCTCTCCTTGGCCGGACTGTCGTGGGCCTTAGAGAGGAGGAGGTAAACCTTTCTTGCTCCTGTCTGTGCAGCAGTGAAGTATTAGTGTCCACTCGCAAGCTCTGTCTCTTCCTGTTGGATTTCAGTTGAGGACTGAGTGGTAGGCAATGAGATCTCCCCTTCCTGAACTTCCCATCCCCATTTTAGGGAGGTTTCCCTTAACTAATTAAGGGAAGACTATCACACTGTTGATTTTACTCCTTAACTGGTCAGACTTTCCTGTTTTTGGTTTGCAAAGCTGAGATTTCACATGAGAGGATTTGCTATTATAAAAACAAAGTTCTGTGACAATGGCTGCCTCAGAGATTTGGGGAGAACTTGATGAGTGAGTCTCTGGAATTTTCTGTAGAACCCTGACAAATTTTGAGTGCTTGAATGACAGTAATCAAGTTGCCTTCTTCCTAGTGAAATTGAAGCATGTCCAGTGCCTTTGTGAAACATTATCATTTTTCTGGATTTTCTGTGAATTTGTGTAGGGGGAAAAAAAAACAAACAAAAAACTACTTCAACTATGTGTAAGAAAATGGGCCAAAGTAATAATTTTGGTGCTGCTGCTTGCAGATGCCTCCCTCGCTGTGTTCCCAGTCATGAGTACATTGAAAAATGTGGCTCTCTCTAGAGAAAGTTCTTTTGAAAGTAAGAAAAAGCAGAGGTAAGAGGAACTCTCTCACCAGTGCATTCAAAGTGTTTTGTAAACTCAAAAGCACTAAGGCATCATTACCATTAATGGCTGCGGAGATTGTTTTATTTGATTGTGAAGAGAAATAAAATGGTCATTTCTTCTAAAATAAACCACTTATCATGCTGTGTTGTCTCTTTTCTGATTACTTTGGAAGGAGTTGATTGATTTTAATGAAATTTAGTAATAAAGAACATCTTGACATAACTTCAGTGTCTTGAGACCCAGTGACTAAAATAAAAGTTTCCAAGTGGACAAGTTGTCTACATTTAATATATTCGAGGACCAGAGGGGGAAAAATAACAAGAATGTTATTATGGTAAATAAAGATGGTAGTGTAGACAGTCACTAATTCTATTTATTTGTGTGTCTGTGTGTGTGCTCTAAAAAAAGCAATTACAACAATTAATATTTATGGAGGGCTTACTACCTGTCAAGCATTACTCTAAACTCTGTCTTTAATCCTGTTAACAGTTCTGAGACATGGATGCTATTATTATCCCCATCTTAGTGTAAGGAAGCTGAGAGCCAGGAGTTAGGTAGGTGACTTGCCCAAGGTCACACAGGTATTGAGTGTCCCACCTTGGATGTTTTGGTGGAAATAATACACCGTTTTGTGTCAACTTGATTCATCATGATGCACATCTCGTATTTTCTCTGGGAAATTTTAAAACATCTCTGCTCTAGGGGCCCTTGGGTGGCTCAGTGGGTTAAAGCCTCTGCCTTCGGCTCAGGTCATGATCCTGGGATCCTGGGATCGAGCCCCGCATCGGGCTCTTTACTTGGTGGGGAGCCTGCTTCCTCCTCTCTCTGTCTGCCTCTCTGCCTACTTGTGATCTCTTGTCTGTCAAATAAATAAATAAAAAATCTTTAAAAAAAAAAAATCTCTGCTGTAGCCAAATTTGGGTGGCCTAATTAACAAGCCATTGTTGATTTGAATCCAAAGACTAGCAATACCCTAAGTGTCCTGTAAAACCGGCTGCTATGAGAAAAATGAGATAAATATGTGTGTAGATGCTGTAATGTTGATGGTAGTCAACACCACCGCTTCTGCAGCCCACGTAGACCAAACGTGTCATTGTCTAAGTGAGATTGTCTTTCTTGATTCAAGTGGCAGATCAATTTGTGAACCTCTCAGATCTTAATTTGGTTTTTGTTGGGCAGGCTTTTGTTGGACATTTAGTTTTAATATAAAAAAAATTTTTAAACCTTCCTGAAATATTAAGTAGAATAATCTGTATTATTAATATAATAATAATATTCTGCTAATAATAGCTATTTTTTATAATTTCTAAATATAAAATAGAAGGAGCACTGAAGTACTGAGTCTATTTTTTATTAGACTTTGAAATGTAATCCAGTTTGACATTACTCTCTCAGGTAGCTTTAGTTTAACCTAATATCATGGATAGAATCTTATAACCATTTTCCATAATATAAAATTCAGAGTAGGACTGAAACTTAGCTATTACCTAGCTACTCAGTAGAGGGTGCCTTGTAGTCACTGGGAGGGTAATGGATTATTTAAATTAGGTAAGACTTCTCTGCTTCCATTTTTTTTTTTTTCCTAAAAATTAACCTAAGAAATAGCAGTTAATATCCTTGAAAGTTCAAAATTAATTCATGTTTAAGATACCAACCTAAACATAATGATTAAATACATATGCTATTCTGAACCAAATGTCCTAATTCATGTCTGTGAAAGCTATTCCAAATTTTTGAAAATAGATTGGTATTAACTTCTGTGTTAAAGTTTTTAAATTATTTGCGTGAGTTCTGTTTACCATATGTTTTCTGACTTCTAAATATTAGTCACCTGACTAAAATGTATGAAACGTGAGGTGTTTTCTCTTACTGTTGATAATTTAAAGTATCATTTTTCTGCTTAAATTGTCTATATTACATTAAATTCTATGCGCATCATCATAAATTCCTAGGCAGAAAAGAAAAAATTCCCTTTGGTGTTCCCCCTTCCCTGCCTCCTGCTAAAGATTCTTAGCATAACATTATCTTCAAATCTAAACTACATTATTAAGTAATATTAATATTTCCACATTTTTATTTATCAAAGACACATGTAACCAACTGTATACAAGGAACATATCCCAGCAGTTCCTGTGATGTCATCAACAGCCAGTCAGATCTTCTTCTGATCATCATGAAGTAATCACTATCACCATATTGAATTGATTTAATTTCAGTGAAGATCAAAGAAACCTGATGTTTTAATGAACATATACAGTCACATCTTAGCTAAACATGTACCCTTCCCACCTCTATAGAGGCCATGGTAAAAAGGCTTATCTCAGAATCGCTTTACTGTTTATTTCTGTTGCTGCCCCAAGTTGTAATTCAGTTTGTCCCCACAAATAATGTATCTCCAGTACAAAGTCTCTCTAAACTGATTTGTTTTTATTTTCAAAATTGAAATAGAATTACATAGAGCAGAAAATGTTTAAGCCAAACCAAAACCATAGACAGAGACCAAAACACCTGCCTCATACACTGGGATACATGTTCTCTAGTCCCTGTGAAGGCATTGTTTAACCCAGGTGTCTTCATTTGAATAGGGGTCAACTAAAATGCCGGGTATCTTGAGGCTGCAGAAACCAGGCAGTTGGAGCCCTATTTGTAAATAGTATTGCTGAAATAAATCACTTTCCAAATACTTTCCTAAGGTATCTATGATTTGATCCTAAAACAATCTCTGTGATGTCACCATATTTTTAAAGATAAAATTGAACTATCCAGAGAATGCTTTAACATAGTGGGTTTTAAGTGTGCCCATTGTTATATAGAGGCCTGTGGCGAATTGTTCCCCATTTTAGTTGAAAACAGGAGGACATGAAGTTTAGCTGTTGTAGAAGAGGTTTTTCTTAGGGAAAAAAATTCTTACTTACTTGACTGGATTTCTGTTCACGTGACTTTATTAGCAAGGCAGTTGCACGATATCTTCCTCTGGTATTTTTAAAAACTGAAAATATTTTCACTGGAGAAACCACAATTTGATGCATGGGCCTTATGGGAAGGTCACATCATTTAATCAGCTAGCATCAGTGTGGCACTTAAGATTTTAGGAAGAAAAAATATCATCCATGCTGGGGAAGAGAGAAGACCCACCCAAGCAGAGACCAGGACGCCAAGCTACAGAGAGCTGACACTGATCTGCTGTGTGGTGTCAGTAAAACCTTGTAATTCTCACTCAAAAACCAGCAGAACATGGGTGCTTGGCAACGTGCGTTCTCTTTCTGCTTTTGCTAAGTAACACTGTCACTCTCTATGCTGCATGGTTCTCTCTTCTATTGCTTTAAGATTGAGAATTAAAGTAGGTTGTTCAGAGGGCAGTTTTAGCCAGAGATTTTATGTGCCAGGTGTGGGGGGAGGAGGGAAGGATTTTTTTTCTTCTCTGTCTTTTATTTTTTTTTATTTTGTTGTTAATGGGGTAAAACTACAACACCATTTTAAAGGGATTATCCTCCTCCCCCAGTGCCAGATTATCACATCTATTGTCATTATCATATAGACCTCCCTTAGATGAAAGGTGGTCTACATAATTTATTAATGTGGAAAGTTGCTTAAAGGTGTGGGTGTGTCTGTGTGTGTGTGAGAGAGAATTTGGTTTGTGGTTATGGAATTATACTTTGGTCTCTTGTTAAGAAAATTTGACCTGTAAATGTTTTTTAAGTGGTTGCGCAGGACTATAATCATTCATTAAGGAATGTCTCAGGGAGGTCAATGCTGTGGTTATAAAGTTAACTGGAAAGCTTTTGGAGCTGTCCAGGAACCAGGATACCCTGAGAAAATGTCTGTGCTCACATATCCTGTTGCTCACTTATTAATTGCCTTAATTTCAAGACTACTTTGTTTTAGTAGTGTCTTAGTATGAAAAGTGTTTTCAGGTTTTGTTTGGTTTTTGGTTTTCTGAGGGAGGTTGAACATTGAGACATTGGTTTTTGCTTAACTTGCAAAAACTTTTTTCACTTTAAAAGTTTTTTTAAAAAAAAACTTTAACTTTCAGAAGTTATATATGCACATATGCCTATATTTCAGTTAGCAGTGTTATATATAGAATCACTTTCTGTTACACAGAGTATTTTTTATCAGAGTATTTTTTATCCACTGTCATCTGAAAACCATATTGAAGATAGAGGAAAAATAATATTATAGTTACTTACAGGAAAAATAGCAAATACCTATTAAAACTGTTAACCTAGCGTTCACACCAAGATAAATTCCCATCAAGATCAGACAGTAAGTCTGTTAAGTGTTTTTGAAGTTGTTTGCTTTTGTGGTGGGTTATCATATCCTACTTTTTTTTTTAATATAAACTACTTCTACTAAAATAAATAGCTATTGCATATTCATCTGATAAGTATCCTTGAAAATCCTTTAGTTATTTATGTGAAGATGTTTATTATTTTTGAAACTAAAAACATGGGATTCTTTCAGTTTTCATTATCTAGTAGTGTTTATGTTTCAGAGAAAAACAGAAATTGTTGCTCCAAAGGCTTATTTTTGTGTCATAGCAAACCATATTCTCCCCTCCCCCAACAAACCATATATCTCTTGTTTGGCTTCTGATCCAGATTTCAGTACCTAGCTGTTGGGACAGGAAAATACTCCTGTCCGTTTTCGTGGATAATGCACATTCTCTGCTTACTGCACACTGACTTTCTCAATATTACCAATCCTTCAGCCCTAAAAACTGCATGTTTTAGTTGGTAAAATTAGCCTTTAGCTTTTCTATGAAATGGATTGTTGCACTTGGTGGTAAGACTTTTGAAGAACTTTTTTTTCAATGACTTAATTTCACCTTAGAAATAGAAAATGAGAAAGTGGTACTAGTTTGCTATTATGCAGTTAGAATTTGTGTACTTTTCCAAAATCATCTGCCTTTAGGAGATACTTTAGCTCACGAATACCTAGTAGGCAACAGCAAGTAAGCAGTCACATTTTGGGAACATTTAACATTATGATTTCTGTATATATGAAATAATAGGGTTAACTATTTTTCAGAAGAACTTTGCTCATTTTATTCATTGTGATTATGAAAATGTGAGAGGTCTAGATATAATGATTAATATTTAACAGTTTAACATGTCTTTATTATATATTATATAATATATCTTGATTTTATTAACATTAGAGACTATAACATTTAAAGTAGCTGTATAAATAAAATTTGGGAAGGGAAGATAAACCAGTCTAGCTTTGCTCTAAAAATGTATGAGTTCTTTAGTTATCCAGATACACCTTTGGAGTGTGATTTTTTTTTTTTTTTTTTTGAGGGTGGGGAGGGGCAGAGACCCTGAGACTGTGACCTGAACCGAAATCAAGAGTCACATGCTTAATCAACTAAGCCACGCAGGCACCCCTGGAATGTGATTTTAAGTAACAAAGATATATACATACATGCATCATGTATACATACATACATACATATATACACACACTATAATTATCATAAATACTAATATAATATCAATAGCTCAGATTTTAACCTGAATCAGAATTATTAGGATTATCATTTGTAGACTTAGTTGAAATTAGTTTAATAAAATAGGAATTCAGTTATTAAATAAGTGGCATATACTTAAACATAATCACCGAGGGCATTTTCCCTTAACATTCCTTAGTTCCAAACTGTATATTGTGCCCATTTTCTCACCCATATTCTCCACTGTACTCTAAGTTGTATAAGGACAGTGGTACTGAATGTCTTTGCACCAATGTTTTGCCAGTGTTTACTGTGGTGTTTGGTAGATAGTACTTTTTTATGAATGCTTGAATTTATAAGTGGATTATATATGTAGTTTAAAAATTTAACTTTAAAAAGATACACTATCCACCTCAAATGTGAAAGTTACATGTTGCTCTTCTTAGGTTTGCATAAAACCCAAATAATATTGTGATAATGATTCAGAGTAAGATTCTAAGGAGAATAAGGGCCATTCTTATGGAAAGTTTCATGAGAATCTCAGGATGTTTAGGGAAAGATACTCATCCATATTCATGGAAACTTGAATATTAATATTGCCATGAATAAGTACTTTTCAGTCTTAAACATATCAGGATAGGGACAGTTGGGAGTAAAACCCTTGGTCTCTCATAATTCTCAGTCTAGTGCCCAGTCTACTATTCAAACATGGTAACTGTGTGCACTTTTTTCTTTTTTTTACTATTAGTACCCCAGAACAACCTCTGTGCTCAAGCACCAGAGGATCAAGGGCTTATTGAAATATTTCACTACTTGACTATGAAAAATGGGCATTGATACTGTGATATTAATAGGTACTTTTATACACATTTGTCTTTATAGATGGCTATATATGTATATATTTTTCTTTTCCCAACTTAATGGTGGCCACATACTGAATTGCATCAAATAATTGTTGAATGGGTGTTATTACCTATAGAGTTCTGGTTGGAAATAAGGTTTGTTTTTTTTTTTTTAAGGTTCAGTTCTTAAGTATATAAAAATAATTTTGGAATAATGTTTTCTCATGAAAAGTACAAAAGTTCCCAGCCACATCTTTTCTGTAAAATTCCCAGAGAATGTATATAAGGTTATTCTTCTTCTTCTTCTTCTTCTTTTTTTTTACCATAACTGCCTTTTTCGGGTCAACACAGTTTTATTTACATTCAAATGATTATTTTGTGAGATTGAGAAAAAAACAATCCGCTTTAATTTGTAGGTCTGTCTGCTACTCTAATAGTGTTGCTTTTTTCATAAAATAAAAAATGGATAGATTTTATTTATCTAAACAAAATTATTAATTTTTCCTGCAAAGGTTAAGGTTTGTCTTGCTGAATTTATTTTCATTGTTTTTAAAGAGTGTTCCATCGATAACCATCTGCGGATGTGATTTTGTTTATTAAATATCCAGAGTCACTGGCTGCCCTTGATCTTTGTCTGGGCCTTGCATTAAGCTCCAGGGGCCTGTGTGGTTATTAGTAACTACCGATATTCATGTCAGCAGCGCTCAGGGCTGTGCCCACAGGAATAATTTACTCTGGAGAACAGTCAAACTTGAACTTGGGCTTTAAAAAGCAATGATTCACCGCCGGACTCAAAGTGATCCGCACTTTGCATGGCAAATGCTACTGAAACAGAGTCTGCAACAGCAGCGCCTGAGGTGTGGTTTGAGGGTGTGGTTTCATCTGGAGGGTAGGGACCTGCGTAGCCCTTTCCCCCTCCATTTAATATTCAAATGAGCACGGCTAGGGTTGTTCACAAAAGGCTTTCCTCAGGGAGTCCCTGGAGTCAGGCTCTACCTCTGCAAGCCCTTCGGATCCCTCCCCAAGTTGAACCACGTAGTTGGTGGGATTTCGGGGATCTCTGAACCCGAGCTGCCCCTCTCCCCGGTGCCGGGAGCGGGTCTGATGGGCGCTGATGTCACCACCAAGCTGTTGCGCTGCCGCCTCCCGGCCTCTAGGTACCTCCCCCTGAAGCAGCTCGCCGGCTCCCGAGAGGAGGCCAGGAGTCAAAGAAAAAGATGACTGCGAAGTTAAGTCGCGGGAGGGCGTAGCAGCGAGGCGCTGGCGCTGCGGGCCGGGAGCGCGGCTCGGCGAAGGGACGAGTCGGGGCTGCCGGAAGAGAGAGGGCGTTGCTGGCGGCGCCCTGGCTCGGGAGGATGCCTGCCGGGGACCGCACTGCCCGGAGGAGCTGGGGACAGCGCAGGACGTCCCTGCTGGAGTTCCTTGTCTGTCTGCCTCCCCCACCGGCCACCTCTGCCTCTCTCCAGCTGTAGCTAAAATGAAAGCCAAACCGCGGCCACAGAGGGAGTTTCAAAGGCTAGAGTAGTCTCGGTTTTCAGCTGAATGGGAATTGCGCTGCTTGTGCCTTAGAGGAAACCCGGAGCTCCTCTCTGCTGCAGTTTCCTCAGGTGGAATAAGCCTTAAGGAAGATCAGATAAGACTTTGGAAATGCCTTTTTTTTTTTTTTTTTTTTTTAAAGGGGAGTTTATAGTACACCGTGCTTTCTGTTTACTTTAAACGGTTGTTGGATTGTCCTGGCTTGGCTGTCCAAAAGTCTATTTTTTTTTCTTTTGGGTAGCCTCGAAGAAGCTTAATATGGGAAGAAAAACTGCCTTTTGAATCAAGATTATTTATAGCTACACCCAAAAAAAGTAAAAGAAGACTTTAACTTTCATAACAGCATTAGACAACTTATTTTTCTCTGAAGATTTGATTTGTGCCTTGGTCTGAAAAATACATGGCCCCTGTGTTTGTCTTTTAAGTTTCTGAAGCATGGTTTATTTATAAAGGAGATGAAGTTTTGCAAGCCATCCTTAAGTGGATTACAGTTAAACAGAGTTCTGCGGATATTAACATTCAGCCTGTTAAAAATGCTTGCTCATTTGGAAATTTTAACCTGGAAATCTCAGATGCAAAATTAGACTAAAAAGGGAAACAGACTGATAATGGAATGTTTTGATTGAGCCACTGTTAAGTGTGTGTTTGTTTTGTTTTGTTTTGTTCTGTGTTTTGGAGTGTGTGTTAGGGAACTTGGGGAACAGGGCAAGGGGGAGGAAGGAGATTTCTGTTCTGTGTTCTTGATGCACTTTATTTTTTAGACTCCTTTCAAAAAGAACCAGGTAAAAGGTAGTTGCATTTAGAGTGATGCACTGATGATGATGACCTTAACACCTCATAGATCACAACCTGTTATTATTTGAGCATATGTCTTTATGCTGAGGACACTATAACTCTGGTCAGAAGTACACTTTTTTGAAAGATGCTCTACCTTCTTTCTTATTTTCTGTGTCAAGAGCTGCAATATTTGTTTTAACTATCTACAAAATGGGGAAGCCACTCAGCAGACCAGACTGTTTACGTCAGAATCCCCCATGTGTAGGGAAAGGTGAAGAAGAAGAGGACCTAAATATCGAAGACTGTTACGTCCCACAGCGGTCAATCTATGACACTGTCAGACTAAATGAACAGATAGACTCTGGTTCAAAGGGTAGCCTGTCTTCCAGGCATTTTACAGATCGGACTTTACCCTACAGTCACAGAACACTGGATGTTAGTTCTTTATGCTCTAACGGTGCCCTTGCTTCTTCCAGTGTATTTGAGCTGAGAGGTCGTGAAGCTAACAAACTAGATGAAAAGATGATCTTTGATGCGCTCAAACTAAATAGTGATATCATTCGAACCACAGGATTACCCAAAGCCAAATCCCATGCAGAAAAGAAAGAACATAGACGGTCCTGGCGTATGTTTGTCCCAGCCAATTTTATGGATTATGCAAACAAAAGTGAAAGCTCTTTTGTTGAACCTACTGATATGTCAGATGTCGTTACCAAGGACAGCAAGTGCAGGTGGGGTACTAATTCTTTAACGTCGGAGGAGGATGACTCTGGGTTATGTAGCCCTCCAGCAGAGAGGGAAGAAAAACAGGGCATTTTAACTGAAGACCAGTCACGAATTAGAAGCTTGTCTTCTGCTGAAGATATTCATATAGCAGAGCAATACAGACCATTCTTTTCTGTTTATTCTATTAGTGAACAGAAAATCCCATTGCTTTCAAGTAGAAGTGCCCACCCTGATGAAAATTTCAGAATGATTTTACATGATGTTTCTCCACTAGAGGAAACAAAATGTGTAAGTGGTCAAAGGGAAATCCATGGTGAAAATTGCTGCCTGCAGAATGATTTGAAAGAGGGCACTGTTAAGTGTGATCCCTTAATGACACCAAGAGATGGAGAAAGCCAGTGTATTTCTAATCCTGGAGAGGAAGGGAAAACATACGGACCAAGAGGATCTCCAATCACAGTGCGAAGTAGGGAACTGTTGGAAGAGTCTTCTGAGGTTTTACATCTCTCTCTCACAGATCTGGAGGGAAATGATACAGGTTGTGGTGGCACGAGTTTAGTAAAAAATGGGACTCTGTTGACACCATACGATCTGGAAGAATCCAACATAGCATCTAAAGAGGAAGTGGAGGCACCCCTTTCTGCCCAGGAGACGGAGATGGTCCACAGGAAGTGTTCCCCAAAGTTCACACCAGTAAGAAAGCAAGCAGCTCCCCGAAAAGCAAGGGCCCAGGCAGGACTATTGGACCCAGTCTGTAATGGCTTTCAGGCAGTTCAGGTAATTAATGGGAATGTGAAATTCTGCAATGCCAACCCCTAGTTTGTGGGTCTGTATTAAAGTGGTCACTAGTGTTTCTAATAAGGCTCAAATCCAGTCTTATTTTGGGGATGTGCCCAGTACCCTCCAAGATGCCAGGTAGGGATAAATCTATCATTATAACAAATTAATTAGGACCTTTTTTAAAAAAGAAGAATAATTATTCCCAGCTGGTTAGAGTCCTGTTGATTGTGGACATAGTACCTGTTCCCTGCATTTAGAATGCTACCCCTGGGAGTTTATGTTAACATTCTTAGGCTTTTCCACAAATTGTGGTTTAAGACACTGCCATTTAAGGGGAGTTATTTTGGATTTGTTAAGGTTGAACAGGCCTCGTCACGAAGGTACAAACTCATAGTATTTTATTGTTGTGGTCTGCGAAGTAGTCTGCTCAAATTAAGGACATTTTAAACGTGCTGAAAATCTTCTCTCAGTTGCTCTGAATGTGGAAGTAGAGAAGTTTTGCTGTGTTTTGCAGTCATTAGAAGCTCCTAACTTGTTGTGAGCGGTGAATGGGGTAAGAAAGTAAAGGGTGCAGCCTTGTCCTAAGTAGGGGTTGTTTGTCAAGCCTGTGATTATTTTCTTCCCACTCAGATTGAAGTTCAGCTATTTTGGTATTTTTACTAAGCTCTTCTGGTAAACTTTGCCTCAGAGGTAATTTTATTTTATTTTAAACTTTGTGTCTGTGTGCTTATGGGTTAGATTAGGGGGAAAGTCTCTCTTCCTAGGTATTTGTTGCCACTGAGAGATAAGGAATTTAGACAGTATCAGGAAAGGT
Organism: Mustela erminea; assembly: GCF_009829155.1. Lineage (NCBI taxonomy): Eukaryota > Metazoa > Chordata > Mammalia > Carnivora > Mustelidae > Mustela > Mustela erminea. The sequence continues at coordinate 102,469,030 of NC_045617.1, read as the reverse complement.
CCTCTTCCCAGCCTACAAAATAACTGCTCCCATCAGCGTTACCCTTTCCTTGGGCACATGTTAAATGGCATACTAGGTTAAAAGCTTTAAAAGTACTTTTTTATGTAAAGGGTTTTGCACTTTATTTGTAGAAAGTAATTAAGCTCTTAGGAATATATAGTTCTCTTTTTTAGCCCATAGCCCCTTTTTTTTTTTTTTTTTGTAGCACTTTAGAAAATTACCAGACTCACCCAGACCTACTCTGATGTGCAGCCCTAAAATTAATTTCTTTAAAACCAAGATCAGAGGTGAAGGCAATTTACTAGAACATTATATTAAATTTTTTTGTCCTGAATGTTATCTGAGAAGGGAGAGTAGAATTTTTCCCTGGCACATTCCTGGAATTATGAAGGAGCAGTTTTCTTACCAGTCCCCCTTCTTTTCTGTAAGTAGTAAAACATATCCATGGCAGTTAGTTCCTAGAAATCTTAAGGAAAAGAAGTAGAATGGTAGTAACAACTTCTGTTTTCATCACCTTGCTGCAACTTTGTATTGACTTCTTAGGTAACTTAATAACCTTTTAAAAAATTATGAAAGCTTATTTTTTTTTTCCTCAGTGATTTGAGTTCTTATTTCTTTGGTTATGTGTAATTGACTATTTATATTTTTGTACTATTATATAGAAACAACGAGCCAGTGTGGAAATTGTAAGGATTTTATGTAGAAGAAGAAACTGAGAGGACACTTTTAAGAGAAATGATCATTTATTTGTTTGCTATTTCTAAATTTTCTCATTCATGCAGTAACACAGAACTATCTCGAGTACCTTGTTGTCCCAGGCCAGAGTTTGAAGAGTTTCTCTTGTAGCCTCTACATCTTTAAAAATTACTTTCCATAAGATGTCTGTAATTTTTTAAGTCCTAATTTATTTTTCTTTTTAATGTTTTCATATAGTCTGTTAATTGTTCATTTACTTGGACTATTGATATATAGTGCCCTGTAGTATAATGACTCAAACCCCAAACCTTGTCTTGTCTGAATATCTAGCGAAACTTTCCTACCTTGGTTACGTTATTTTTTGTTACGGCATCCCTTAGGCCCTATATTTAAAACATTTGTATCTCTATAAAAGAGGTGATATATTATCAGTATAATCCTTTTGCAAGGTTAATGTCGTCCACGCCAAGATGTAAATATAATTTTTCTGGACTGATACTCATCAGCAGGTAATTATGGGGTACGTATTACATGCTAGGTACTGTGGTAGCTCCAGGACATAGAACCACTTAAGGAAAACAGAAATTTCTGCTTTTGTGGAACTGGCATTTTACTCTAGCACATGAGGGGTTTTGGGTTTTTTTTTGCCAGTTATAGGCATTTGGGGACCATAAATTGGATGGGACTGAGAGTTGGGGGGAGAGTTCTGGCAAATGACTGGCGTTGCATGCTGTGACCAGAGAGTAACCAGACTTGCTGGGCCAGAGACATGTGTGAGCACATCCGCGGGGTGAGGGCTCCGTGCTCTTGCAAGGTCGTCGGCACCTTGACAGGTGTGGAGGGGGCTGGGCGGGGAGGGACCCATTCTATTACTGTGCCTGCCAACATCCCTTCTCTTTTCCTAGCTCTGTATTTTGGCCCTGCTGGCAAGCTATAGATTGGCCTCTTGGCTCCTCTCGGCACCTTGCTCTTTACCTTCACTCCCAATTTGAGTCTCAAACTTCAGCAGTTGCCAGCTAGCAGCGGGTATCCCCGGAGGATAAAGCCCAGTAAGGCTCTTTTGGGGCCCATCTTATCATTTCCCTTCTTTGCATTTTCCATACTTTTTTCTACAAGACCTAAACTAAAATGATAGAAACTATCTAGTGTTATGCTAATGAAGCAATAGAGAGAGGACAGATAAACTCTTTTCTTGGTTTTAGAGGTAATCTGATTAAAGGTACTTAGAAAATCATTCTTTAAAATTTGAGTGGTTTTGATAATATTATGAATTTGTACTTAGTTTAGTTTCTTACCGTTACTCATAAGGTTGCTGTGACGTAGGAGGAGTGACAAAAACAATTTTTACCATTAATACTGGAAAGCTGATAGTTGAGCAAATGACATATTTGGTGGTTGTTAGATAATTTGTATAAATGATTGCTCTTCTGACTGCAGGTATTCCAAAAAGAAGAGATTGAACCTTTGCAGGTTAAACAGCAAGACGTAAACTGGTTAGGGCAAGGCCTTATTCAGAGTGCGGCTAAAAGCACCAGCACACAGGGTTTGGAGCATGACCTGGACGATGTCAATGCCCGCTGGAAGACTCTCAATAAGAAGGTAATTTCTTCATCTTTTTCATTGTGGTTTCTGTTGACTATTATTCTCTAGCATTTGTTGTGACGACTAATCATATTTTTAGTAGCTAAGCTTCCCTACACATGCCCGCCTTTTTATATTGCTGTAAACTGGGTGGCCCAAACACAGATGCTCTCAGGTGGTCCGTGGGCAGCATAAATGAAAGAAGCCAGTTGGGTGAAATTGGGTCTCCTCCGGCCATTCTTGACTTTGACAGAGATCCTGTCGTGCCTGTGTGATAGCAGGGGACCCATGATCCATGAGCTCGTGTTGAGGGAGCACACACACTTCAAAGGTACAGTCGGTTCTTAGCCTCCAGGAAATCATTGCATGTACGGACCCTAGGTTTATTGTTGTCATGTGGTCTACTTTCTTTCAAAGAAACCTGGAAATCTCTCCTTTTTTCATGAAACCTAATTTTCAGATGTTGGCAACTAACTTCCCACTGTATAATAGGTCACACTGTGCAGGTAAAAGCAGCTCTGTCTCTCTGTCAGCCTTGGACTAAAGGGTTTGCCACCCTCGCTGTAGACTCTTTTAACTCTAAACATTATTTTACTTACGAGATGTAGATCCCACCTCTTTCGAAATATCTATGAGGGAAAACCCTGGAAAATAATGCACTGATACCTTAAGGAGGTAATGCTGACACACAATGGCAGCCCTTCACATGATGTAAATGACCAGAGCATTGCTGTGGGATGGCTGTGCTTGTCTGGTGCTGGTGGTTTTTGTTCTTGCTGTTTTCTCTGCTCTGAAATCTTAAGCAATTGTTGCCTGATCTCAGAAGTACATTTATCATCCTTTAAAGCCTGACTCGTATTGTAGTGCCCTTCAAACACAATTGGAAAGTAGTGTCAGGTGTAAATGTATTCCATGGTACTTGAAATATCTTGCCAACTACTTTTTCAGTCCTGAAGGAAAAGATCTGTGAGAAGGGCAATAGGATATCTCTCTGTAGGACACAGAGACTCCATTTACTAGAATACAAAGGCCCTGGTTTGTCAAAAAAAGGACTCTAGGACTTGGAGTTGGCAGAATTTAATCAGATACTTTACAGGTATTTTGCCTAGCAAAATGGAAATCTGTTTCTCTCTACTCTCATTTTTTTTTTTTTTTTTAGATTTGTCTAAAGCTAAAAGTAGGAAATAAAAAAAAATGAATCAGAAGTATACTGATAAAAATGAATTAGGCATTGTTTCAGTAACCTTATAGTACTCGAATTATTCGTGGCTAATCATAACTATGTTTGGTATCTCCAAAATCTCAAAGATTTCATCTTTTACATTATTGTTTGGAATGGAAACCTTTTCTTCTTGGCTTGGCTTGCTAGACTTTGACTCCTTTCCACCACAGTCCTGCCCACTGTCAAGGCTTTGGGCAGATTTTAAGTGACAAGAAAAAGAAAATCTGTGACCAGATGGGAAGATGAGCATGAAAAGTGGTGGCTGGTGGGCCAATTTCATTTTTCATGGAAACAAGTTGATTCAACGGCAACTTTGCAGGTGGCTCAGCGAGCAGCCCAGCTGCAAGAGGCCCTGCTGCACTGTGGGCGGTTCCAGGACGCCCTGGAGTCCCTGCTCAGCTGGATGCTGGACACCGAGGAGCTGGTGGCCAATCAGAAGCCCCCGTCAGCCGAGTTCAAGGTGGTGAAGGCCCAGATACAAGAGCAGAAGGTAAGTCAGGGATACTGTTGTATCATGCATCATGTCATATCGTAAGGGGAGTAAAAAATTTCTTAGTGACTCTCTTTGTATTGACGGAATGTTCTAGTTGACTGGTTATTGGTACTCTAAACGTTAGTTTTCAGTCATTCAGCAGGGATTAACTGAACATCTGGCATGGGTCTGACATTGTTTCAGGTGCTGGAGAGGAAAGCTCCTCATTGAGTTGAAGGTTTAGTGGGCGGGGAGGAAGAGGGAGAAACAGTAAAAGTAAGTAAATTTTAATAAGTTAGCAAGTGATAAACCAGGGATGGGAGATAAGAATTAGGAAATGCCAGAGCAAGGAAGGAAGGCAGGAAGTGCTGGGGTGGAGTTGGGGTTGTGTGTGTGCGGTTTCCAGTAGGATAGTTAAGGTAAACCTCACTCACTGAGAAGGTGACTTTGGCAGAAATACCATTCCCTTTATATATTAGATCGATCTATTTGAAATGGCTTTTTTTTTTTTTAAGTATAGTTGACACACAAAGTTCCATTAGTTTCAGATGCACAATATAGTATGATTCAACAAGTCTACATGTTATGCTACGTTCCCCACAAGTGTTGCTCCCATCGGTCACCCTATGGCACTGTTACAATACTATCAACTGTATTCCCTATGCTGTGCCTTTCATCCCCATGACTTGTTCACTCCGTAACTGGAAGCCGGTATGTCTCACTCCTTATTTATAGATTAAATACAGGCAGTTTTTTGTGACTCAGCCTCTGTGCTAAGGAAGCAAGTATTTGATTCGTATATGCTAAGGAGTATGTGGTTGTGTCTTTTGACACTACCAGTACATGACCAAGTTGGAAAGAAAGACACACTTGTTAAAGGGATGATAACATGCAAAAAAATGTTGTGCTCCCGAGGGTGGTGGTCAGTTAGGAAGCATTTAGTGCATTTTCAGACAATTTGTTAGCCATGACTTGCAATTGCATATGGGAGGGGCCTAGCACACAGCACATTGGTAAGATTTTTTTCCTGTGTGGAACTTTAAAAAGATGAGAATGGATAAAGAGGTTTAATTTAGTTTTGACATTCAATACTATCTCTAAAAATTCTTTGAAGACTCTAGTGTACTGGGAATTAACCTATTAGAAATAGATTTAGAGATGAGGATTACAGAAACAGAAGAGGAAACATTGCATTTGCATGATTTTTAAACAATATATATGTAATATATAAGATATAATAATGTTAATATTTAATATTATTAAATACTTATTAATATTTAATAAGTATAATAGGATGTTGTATACAATAATATAATTGCTCCCATTCAGTATTTAATTAAACCTTTCTTACACTCCCAAAGTCAATGAACTATGTTTAGACAACAAAATATATTGATTTTGTTGATTTTGCTTTCTTCATTGCTAGAGGCTTTGCTATTAAAGTTTATCAGAAGTAATCCATTTAATTACTCTCTTTACTGCCTGTTGTACCTTGATTTTATAATGACTGTACACTGTATCAAGAGAGTTTGCATGTCTCTCCCTTCTTTTTTTAAACGTGCTCTTCTTACTGCCTGATTTGGTGGTCCCAAAGTGAAAGTGAGAGGATACTCTTTTAGCTTCTTACCTAGAGGTAACTGTGCATTTATTTAATCCTTAACTATCAGTCAGGATCAGATTAAGGAAGCAGTGAAGAAGTATTTAGATTTTCTTATACCTGTGCCTTCCTCACTTTTATTAACACAGTCCCAGTGCTTAGCACTTGCTCATGAAATAATCGTTCTGATTAGATTAGAGCAAGGTAATCCTGAGTTCTGGCTACTTCTGTCAAACATTCCATCCCAGGCTTTTTGAAATGTTTGCTTAGAATTAAATTGGATTTTATTCTGCTGCTAAATCCTGAAATGCTAGTCTTATTTAGCTAGCTTTGGGGATTTCTGACTTATTCCATCCTCTCTTCCTTTTGGAAGTGATATTTAGGGGCCCTTTTTTAGTTTCTAGCCTCATGAAGGAATTTTAGGGGCTAGTTCCACCTAGTAAAGAGAGGCAGGAGCCTCCAGTTTTAGCCTCACTAGCTTGTTTCCCTGTCTAGAATGGTTTGTTTAACATGGGGGAAAGGTGTTGAAGACAGTGATGATTTATTATTATCTTGTCTCAGTAAAACAGGTGATTGTTGAAGGTGTATGGTATTCCCATTTCGTTACAATAATGGGGATTTTGTGCTTTCAGTGCTGTAGCGTTACCCTTCAGCAGCACCTTCTACCCCATTATTTTATATTAAAAAATTAATAATGGATGGGCTTAATGGCCTTATCAATATTAGTTATATCTGCTATGAAGAGCCCCAGTCACAGTGTCTGACACAATAGCAATGAATCACCAAACAAAATGAGTTATTTTTAAAATCCTATCTCTTTTTTATGTGACTCCATACAAATTACAGTTACAATTATTCCTTTACCCCACCCCACCCCTTTTGCTCTTGGTATTTAATGTTCGTCTGAAGCTTCTCCAAAGATTGTTGGATGACCGCAAATCTACAGTGGAGGTAATCAAACGAGAAGGAGAAAAAATTGCTGCAACAGCAGAGCCTGCAGATAAAGTGAAGATTTTGAAACAGCTGAGTCTCTTGGATAGTAGATGGGAGGCATTGCTTAATAAAGCTGAAACGAGGTAACTTAAATACTTCCAGTCTTTTGGAAGAGTAGCAAAGGCTTTTGTGCTGATAGCTTGTGTGTTGATAATGCTTTTCTTCAGTCATTTTCTTGTGTTTACTGTGTACATGAACAGGGAGCAAGGGCTGTGGGGCCTCTCTCTTCGTTCCTCTAATGGTAAGGCCTTAGAGTCACCAAATAATTTCAACTCTTTATTTTAAGAGAAATAATTCCCTTAGGAGTAAGTTATTTATATTTATGGCCTAGTGACTGCCTGTCTGCTGGGCGTCAGGCACAGAGCAAGGCCTTGGGTTGTAGAGGTGAGCTCTCCTCGAGGAACAGTCTAGAAGAGTTTCATAGTCAATGGAAAGTAATGACAAGTGTAATGTTTCAGAGCAGAAATATAGGGTGTTGTGGGAACATATAATAGGAAGAATGAAGCCTGGGGGCAGGGAAATGACAGTTATGTTTTTAAAGGAGTAGGGTTAGCTGAGACACGAAGTAGATGGTAGGATGCAGTGACGTTTAAGAAGGCTAAGAGGTCTGGAGCATGGTGTGCTGGGCACACAGTCAACCTATTTTTTAGTTGTATTTTTTTCATTGTCCATGTTGGCATCACATTGACCAGTGCTGAGTAGTAGCCACACTGAAGTGTAACCATAGCCACAGGGAGACTGTTTGAAAATAGATGAACCCCTGAACGGAATGATTATTTCCATAAATTGCTCCGTTCTTTGGAACTACAATGGCGAAGAGAAGGATTTGTCTCATCTTGAATATTGAGACAGAATTAATTATAGTTGTAGGACCATAGAATAAGATGCTCCTAAGGAGGCTAAAAGCTTCATGATCTTTAATATGTTTCAGGAGATCATTCCTTCTGTGTAATGCCCAGGACATTGTGTCCTGGCTGCCATGGGGATACTCTTGGTACTTTTTAAAAAATAAATTAGTGAATGTCTAGGTCCCTGCTTTGCTACCACGTAGCTTTCTTGTCCTAAACCTTCCTCACAATGGTATTAAGTGGAAGGGTACTGGTCGTATTATGATTCCTACACAGTTTAATAAAGTCACTCACGGTTTAAGTCACAGTAAACTGAACTTAGTCGCAAAATAATTTATTTTCACTGATTCTAGATGATTGGATATTTGAATTTAGTGGTAAGTCAGAAGTCAAAAATAGTTTTGTCATTTTATTCATTTTTTAAAGATCAAATATATTTCATTTGAAAGTTTTAAGACATATAGGAATGTGTAGTTTGTGATAAAATGATACAGAAAGTGTGTTCAGTCGCATGTGCCAATTTTCTAGAAATCCTTTGGTCTCTGTAGGAAGCAAATTTCTTAAATCACATGATTCCCTTAGAATTAAACAGGATAAAAAGTTATCACAACAACCCTTTGTCCCAGGATTTGATACTGAATCAGGTTCTCAGTATAGAGACCAACACAGTCTCTGGCCCTGAGTGAAAACTGAGGACAGGGGAAGTGAGTTTTCACTTCGTGGTACTTTTTACACTGAGGAAACGATATGTTTTCTAGCAGCATTTCAAATTATATAAAAGTGTATTTCAAATAAGTCAAAGTCTGAAGAATATTTATCTTCTTTCATGGTATTTTAATCCATAAATATTAACTGTTGCTTTTGGGAAATATACCTGACGCTGTACTTGGGGTGGGGGCTGGAAAATACACCCAACACACTACTCTTGTAGGAATCCCTATTCATTCCATGCGGGGGTAGCTATAGGTGGTCTTCAACATGTGAATCCAATTTTGACCAGTTGATTAAGGCAATCGCGTAACTAGTGCTCTGATCGAAGTTAATTAATATGTAAAACACTTAGAACAGGGTTTGGTGTAGACCATGTGTTCAGTAAATTTTTTTTTTTTACTGTCATTATTATTGCTGCTGTTATTAAAACATTTGCTCTTCTTATTATCCAGCTGTTATTATTATAAGTATTGTAACCAAATTTCTTCAGAGTTTCTTAAGATTTAGGTACTTGGGATTGATCTGTGGTTCACTTTTAATTTTATTTAGTAGGAGAACTATTTTAGCATGTCCTTTAAATGTGAGAGATCTTAACTTTAACCTTAGATGTTTTCCACAAAAAATGTTTTGAATGCAAGAGCATGAGTAAAGGCTTTTGTTGAATGTTTCACACATTCTTCATCCCTAAATGACCTTTATCTTGGCACTTGTGTAGGAATCGTCAGTTGGAAGGTATCTCGGTGGTAGCACAGCAATTTCATGAAACCCTAGAACCATTGAATGAGTGGCTTACAACCATAGAAAAGAGGCTGGCGAATTGTGAGCCCATAGGAACCCAAGCGTCAAAACTTGAGGAACAAATTGCACAGCACAAAGTAAGATACCCATTGCACATGAGTAAGATTCCGTTTTCCATCTCCTTTGTGGTTTTATGTCATAAATTTGAGTTATATACTGTTGCGTTATGCATGATCGCAGCAGCCCATTTCAGTTGTCATTCTTTCGTTCTATTTATGTTTTCATTTTTATTTGCCCATCCTTTTTGTTTCTCTCTCTTTTTTTTTTTAAACTTTATTTTAGGCCTTAGAAGATGACATCATCCATCACAATAAACATTTACACCAGGCTGTTAGCATTGGCCAGTCCTTAAAGGTTTTGAGCTCCAGGGAGGATAAAGATATGGTGCAAAATAAATTAGACTCCTCTCAAGTGTTGTACATTGAGATTCAAGAGAAAAGTCACAGCAGGTCTGAGCTCCTCCAGCAGGCCTTATGTAATGCTAAGATTTTTGGGGAAGATGAAGTTGAGCTGATGACTTGGCTGAACGAAGTGCATGATAAACTCAGCAAGCTCTCAGTCCAGGACTACAGCACTGAGGGGCTGTGGAAGCAGCAGTCTGAACTTCGGGTATTTTTATTTATGTTCTTTTTTTCATTTCAGTTGTCATTGTTTTCTGTCTTCCTTATTTCTGTGTTATTTTATGTTCTTATGATTTAGGTGAATTTCTATGCCCCAAAAAGACTTTGTCTGTATGTGCAGATTACTTCTGATGAAGTCACTTTCAGAAAAGATTGAATTTATCCACTAGCCAGATTTTTCACTTTTCTTTTGTTGTTTTAGGGTTGTATACCAAGACCCGTAATTAACTAGTAGTCCAGTATTTTCATAGAAGCTGTTTTATGAAACAGAGAGTGTGAGAATTAGGGTAGCTGAACATGAGACGTGGGCCAGGATGGTTTAGAGAGGAGGGGAAGACGGGGGAACAGGAATGACTAGTTGAAAATGGGAGGTGTATAGTTAAATCTCTAGGAAACACAGAGTTCTCTAAGATTAACCAAAGCTAATTGTTATTTAAATGCCCCCCATAAAAATGATACCTGTGTTTTTAGGTTCTGCAAGAGGACATCCTACTCAGAAAACAAAATGTAGATCAGGCATTACTAAATGGCTTAGAACTACTAAAACAAACAACAGGTGAGAATCTTTCAAATCAACTCATCACGCAGTTAGCATTTTTGCATTGCTTTCTAAATATTTTAGGGAGAGGGGGAAAAACAGTATTTTGTAATTTTGGGGCCACTCCAAGACTTCATTCTGCAGAATTCTTTTTAAAGCTGAAACCCAAGGGGGTTTTGGAATATGATCTCACTTTTTTTCTCATGATCTCATTTGTGTTCTTAATGGAAGTTGTGTGTATTACTCACACAAAGCACTGTGGCATAGGGGATGGTCTGGGAAGCAGAGTTATGTGGGTTTTCCACTTGCAGGAGGTGGTTTGTACTACATGAGTGCATAGGTGGTAGACACATTTTTCCAGTGTTAAGCTAGTTTGCATTCTGTGATACACACACACACACACACACACACACACACACACACACACACACAGTGGCTACCCCCAGGCTTTGTTTCTCATCCTTAAACCCACCAAAAAAACAAAACAGAGACAGACTGACCTGTGTTGGTTATTCCTTTGGCCATAGGAAAGTTCCGCTCTACCCATGTCGCTGAGCATCGGTACTGTGGTATGGGCAAGTATCACTCACTATGAGTTGGAGGATTCAATATAGTATCTCGAATCTATCTAGATTACTCTAGTATCTAGTATCTAGACCAGTATTCTAGGATCTAGGATCTTGGACTAGGAGTCTGAAATCCAGGACACAATTTCTCTATCTGAACGTGAAGTAGAGTCGAGTGAGGACCTACTGAAATAGCGCAGATGAGTTTATTATTTTTAACGTGTATAAACATGCACACACCACGCATATGTCCCACATACACACACATGTGCAGGCACCGTTCTAAACACTATACACATAATCCAGGCACCGTTCTAAACACTTTGCAAATAAGCTCATTGAATTTTTATCATGACCTTATGAGGTGGATTCTGTTCTTACCCCTATGTAATGATGCGTAACCAGGGGAACAGAGAGGTTCTTACACATGGTAACAAGCCACAGAGCCAGTGTTTGAACCCAAGCAGTGTTTAGCCCCTCTGCTTGAAAACCAAAAATCCCATGTAGTTAGATGCAAAGATGATGCCTTCATGTAACTGAGGCTCTGTAGCCCTTTCCAACTTTATAGTTGTGTTTTCAGAGCTGTTGAGATTTGCCAAAAGTCCTGGGAAAAAGGTTAAAACCTGGAAAAAGGTTTCTCTTGGGTCAGATCATCTTTGGGAAAATGTCCCGCCTTTTTTTTTCCCCCTCCCTAGAAAAATCTCATCAGTGTACAATAATATCTGAGGAAACCCTCTCTCTACCTTTTCTTTCTGGAGATCTAACATGCCTTTGAAATTTTAGGTGATGAAGTTTTAATAATTCAAGATAAATTGGAAGCCATTAAAGTGAGGTACAAAGACATTACGAAATTGAGCACGGATGTAGCCAAGACTCTGGAACAGGCCCTGCAGCTCGCAAGGCGGCTGCACTCCACGCGTGAGGAGCTCTGCGCCTGGCTGGACAGGGTGGAGGTGGAATTACTTTCCTATGAGACGCAGGTCCTGACGGGAGACGCAGCAAGCCAAGCACAAGCAAGGCAGAAAGTACGCTCTCATCTATGCGTTTTGATCTGTGGGTTCTCTTTTGGGGAGATAGTCTCGGGTCATTCCTAACAGACTGGAGGATGCCTCCATGGGTGAGGACCCAAGAGAAACTGGCAGCAAATCAATGGTTTAGAACTTTCAGGAACCCAGAGAGGATCACAGTGCATTGTAATTTGTTTCAAGTCTTATGGTTGGGAGTATAGTTTATTACACAAGAGACAGAATGATGAAAACAGAGAGGAAGAAAAAAAAAGAAGGAAAATGATTGTTTTCGACATACACGTAATTGCTTAGAGTAACCATATTTTTCTAAGATAGATGCACAACCTGAGGTAGCTTTTCTCCTTGTACTGCAGAGGTGGTGTTCTGTCATGGTAATGGTTCTTCTCTTCAGAGAGAACCTCTGTTTTTATCAACCCTGGAATTGATAAAGAGAGTGTGATCACGTGGGTTGAAAGGGAGTTGGGGAGGTTGGGCTCACAGGGCCTGTCATGATTCAGCTGGGATGATGAAAGCCAGTATGTTCTCATCTTGAGGGTCACTTCAGTTCTGGCTTGGACTTTACTCTTTATTTTACTTTTCTGGTACCTGATTACTGAGAAGTTACCAGAAGGCAAAGAATAATACATGCCATCTTACTTGGTTTTGTTTCCCAAATTTTAAGCATTTATATTAAAGTTCAAAGATAAAATCTTTGCCATGTTGACCAGTGAATTGTTCTTTGGAACTCCTCAGGAAACACTTTCCTTTTTACAGAATAGCTTTAAATAACAAAGGTTTCTAGAACTTAACTGGGCAACCAGGGCCTGGCACTGTTGGCTTGCAAAGGACTTTAGGGCCAATGACAGGGAAAGGAAAAGCCTGTTTACTCTTGAGCAGTACCCCCAGATTTGTATGTTTTCTTAATTCTGTCTTCAGGAACTGAAAAAGGAAGCAAAGAACAGCAAAGCCTTGTTGGACTCCCTTAACGAAGTGAGCAGTGCTTTACTGGAGCTGGTACCGTGGAGGGCAAGGGAAGGACTTGAAAAAATGGTGGCCGAGGACAATGAGCGCTACCGATTAGTGAGCGACACCATCACTCAAAAGGTGGAGGAGATCGATGCCGCCATTCTGAGATCCCAGCAGGTAGGGACGCATGGTTTGTTGTCCCGGCAATAAATTCTCCCTAGTTGTTCTCCGAGCCTTTACCTGAACAAAGATTACTGTTCACAGTGTTCCCACTCATTTGTTATGCTTCAAAAATGAAAGGAGGGGTTTGAAAAGAATTTGGGTGCCTTGGACATGGGAGTGCCAGGCAGGGCACTGCTAATCTGTACATTGTTAACAGCCATCTGCCTCACTGTGTCCCAGACTTAGCCTTTACCAAATCACTCGCTGGGAAGACCAGCCCCGCTTTCCAAACAGAGTGCTTTTGAAGTATGTGAATTGCTAATGCTAATTTTATGCCTTGGCTAAGTCTGATCTGTCTGTGAGTAAATATTTTGAGTTTTCATCTAAGTCAGTATTAGCTGCTCATTTCCATGCCGCTATGTTGGAGAAAGGCTATATTCTTTCTGCAAAGGAAGCAGTGGTGTGTTGATGATGTGTGTTTTCTGGAGATGACTGGAGGCGGAACACAACAGTTTCTGACCTGTGTGTGACTCATGCAGAGTCTGTAGTTCTGGAGAGTTTTATGGGCACCCGGCTCTCACCCCAGCTCCCTCCGAAACCTGTGGGCAATGAGTGGGGTCCTGGAGACAGAAGTTTAGAAGACATGTTTTGATGAACTTCTATGGAGTATCCAGACTGTTTACATTAAGTCATCAGAATCTCACTGCAGACTTGCTGTGACAGGGTTAGTGCACTCTTACAGTGTACTGTAGAGCAGAGCTATGGAAGGTCTGTAACTAAGCTTCTCCTAATGCGTGCCAGAAGCAAGAAACACAAATCATGCAGATTGTGTGGGAGCGTCCGGAATTAATTTCTGAAGGTTGCTGTAAAGGTGTAACTTATATATTGTTATATATCCTCATTTATGTGGCACAGTGCTTCCCTCCTCCTGTCCGTGCCATGCTCTGGAGTCACAAAAGCTGTTGAAAAACCATGACAGCAAAAGGTCTGCCTAAAAAAGTTTTTGTGAGGGAAAGCATTCATGCCTGAGGAATGTATCTGCATGACTTCTGTTTTCCAAGTTTGGCACAGTTTCTGTGCCTCCTTATGACAAGAAAATAAATGCATTTATTTGTGAAGTTATTCAGCTGTAGGAAAATACTGAATTTTTTTTCACCAAAACTGGTATCAGTATTTCAGAATTGGCACTGAAGATTTCTTGAATAGCAAGACAAATATTCTGTACACCTGGAGTATGATTTTTCTTGAGAAGTTGACTATGGCTGGTCAGTTCATTGACGTAAGACTGTAATGAGGGCAAGATGGCAGGTGGAGCTTTATAGGTTAGTAATCTTGGTGATGTGCTCATGTCATCAACTGTAGTTCAATTCTTTTCAAGGTTAGCAGGTATTTTCTGAAGTAACCAAGTCAGTATACGTCCCAAACATACATCATTTGGGAAAATAACAGTTACTGTTTGTTTGTTCTTTTTCTGATAAAATCATTTGCTATAGAAAATTTTAAAATTTTCTGAAAGAATACAGAAAACTCTTGGAAGGAAGAATGTGTGTAAATAATATGATCACTAGTTTTCTAGTCTTCCTTCCGAGAGAGGGAGAGAATGTGTGTAGTAGTAAGGTAGGTCACACAGCTAAAGTTAATGCTGTTTTCTCATTGTTCGCACGTATTTATTCTGTATTCACATGTGCATTCCTTTGAAATGCCTGCATGTCTGTCCAGTGGAATACCTCCAGCAGTAAAGAAAATCTGTAAAATGTACTTAAGACATCAAAAAAAAAAAAAAATGAAATCTTCCCGCTATGCTGAAGAGACACGCTTTTTGAGTGGGAAGAACATGTGTGGTGAAAGCACTTGTCTGTGATCCCAAAAGCTGGTACATGCTGGAGTTGGACCCAGATTTAATCCAGATCTCATTCTACTCACTGTGGTGCCTCCTAACAAATTATGTAGAGAGGAGAAATCCTGAGGGGTGGTGTAATTTTTTTCTAACCTTCTCCAATAATCTGAAGAAAGGTGCCATTATCACAGCAAAAGGGAAGTATGCAATGAGAGCATCTCCAAGGACCATGAGCCAGTGCTGACAGGATATGAAATTACCATTCTCTAGGAGAATTTAAAAATGAATTTGGTACCTGTTTTTCTGGTTTGGCAAAGGTTTAGTTTTGTACCCAAAAGAATGGTTTCTAAACTTATAATTTTCAAGTTTATAAGGGAGCTTAATAAATCACTGAAGTCCTTTCGTGACTTTGCCCATTTATAAATGTTTGGAGTTAGGACCAGAGTACAGTTGTTTTCTGTTTACGCAATGATAATACATCCATGCAATATAAGAGATGATGCAAAAACATCTTGAGATTTGGATGTTAGCCACATATTTTGTACTGTTTTATGGTGTATAAACAAATCATGTACTGTTCTGTGTTTCTCCTCCTCTGAAACCCTGGCCATGATCTAACCACCGTCCATTTTTTCGGACAAACCCGTAGTCACATACAGTTGGTTTTAGTAACTGCTAATCCTTTCCATGTCCCTACCTTCAACATACCCATACCCACAGGTTAATGGGGTAAGGATATCTGTCTTGAACATGACTTGTTCATTTTTAAATGTATATATTTAATGCTTTGCTTTATAATTAGCTAGCTAGATTAAATAGATTTTAAATAACTGAATGTTTTGTTTCCAGACAAATTTTTATTAAGGTGTTTCACTCTGTGCCAGGCCTTACAGCTGTTTATGTACAGATCTACCTCCTTTATAATATTATCACCTGCTTTTTGGAATTCAGCAGAAATATGAGGACTTTGTCAAGTGTCAGGCCACTATTACAGAGTATATTGACTTCCAGACACCCATAAGAAAGATGTCCAGGAAAACATGGAAAGAATTAGCTTGAAAAGGAAAGGGAAGGATGCATACAGATACCTGCTAATTAGCATGACTTGATATGGGTTTTTTTTTTTAATGTTACTCCTATATCATGGTAAGTTTTGAAGACATTTGTCACTGAATTTTGAAATCTTAGAGCCTGATGGTAGAACTCTGTGTAAATGTGGGTAGTATTTATTGCTATTTGAGAAATAATCAAACTGCCTCAATTATGGGCTAAGGAGCAAGGACTGTATGCATCTGACGCTACAGATTGGCAGGCATTGACCTTCTGAAGAGAACAGTCTTTTTTGTTTTTTTACAATTTCATTTATTTATTTGAGAGAGAGAGTATGCAGATGGGTGGGGGAGGGAGGAACAGAGGGAGAGGCAGACTCCCTGCTGAGCATGGAGCCCAATGCAGGGCTCATCTCACGATCCTGAGATCCTGAGATCTCGACCTGAAGGGAAACCAAGGGTCAGATGCCCAACTGACAGAGCCACCCAGGCACCCCAAGAGCATTCTTTTTTATAAGAATTAGGCCCATTCATTATTTTTAGGAAAAGTCTGAGCAGAACGAGCCAGCTTAGTGAATAGTGGTGGTGAGCTTTATAAACAAAGCGGAACATCTGCATCCTTCTCATAATACATAAGGTCAACTGAGTTAGCACCTGTATGTGGTTTTGCATGTTAAACCTGTGTATAGTAACATAGTTTTGTTGCTTTTTTCCTCTAATTGCAAACTGAACCAAATGAGCAAGGTGGTAAAGGGGGAAGGCACTTTCATTTAAAAGATGTACAGACTTGTAGCCTGAAGTCAGACCCTTGTCATTGTTTAAATTTCATTGTCCTTTGCCTCTTACCAATATACACAGTTGTCAGAAGTTGCTAAAATGGGTGTGTTTCAACGGTCTGGGAATCCCAGGTATTCTTCAACAGTTCTGATTGCTTGTCTTATTTTAGTGGCCGCAATGACCCCTTTATATTAAAGACACGTAGGTTTGTGATTTGGGAGCAGTTAAAATAAGCAGGTCATTGGTTTATTAGGAATCAGCCTTGGAGAAAAATAACACCTGTTTATTTCTTCTAAAGAACTAGAAGGAAACCTCCCCCACGGAAGTGAGATTTGTTTTGACCCTCCAGGTGTTGGGGATGGGAAAATATGGGCTGTGTTATGAGTAATGCAGAGCAAAATGGAAGGAAATGCGAACGAAAAGAAAGTGATAAGATCCTCAGCCAGGGGAAGGGAGTAAAAGATGTCCTTGGAGTTAAGGTTCACTTATCATTTAACCTTTCTCAAACCTCTTCCTACTTTAGAGAAATTTTCTAGATAAATACAAAAGAAGTTTGTCAGAGATTGGAGAAATATTTAAAGAAGAAGTTAAAACGTACTATTGACTTAGGGTATTTGGGCCATTTTCAGTGAAATCACATGAATATTTTGAGTTCATGAAGCCCAGACTGTAGACCAGCACAAGTGATACATAACATGGCAACTAGAAGCACAGTCCCTGGGGTCAGGCCACCTTGCTTTGAGTCCCAGATCCAACATTAACTAGCTGGGTAATCTCTGGAAAGTCAGATAACTTCTCTCTGCCTCAGTTTTCTCAACTGTGGATGGGGTTAATGGTAATGCCCAGCTTATGCCATTGTGTCAGGATTAAAGATGATATCGAGTGTAAAGCACTTAGCGTGTTCAGTAAAATGCTGGCCATTATTGTTTTAGACTGTTTTTCAGGAATATTTAAAGATAGCCAATTAAAATATCTCTTACTATCAGGGCACCTGACTGGGTCAGTGAGGGGTACATATAGCTCTTGATCTTGGGGTTGTGTGTTCAAGCCCCACAATGGATATAGAGATTGCTTAAAGAACAAAAATCTCTTAAAAATTGTTTTTCATTATCTTGTTGGAAATTCCTGAACTACTAGTTCAACTGTAATAGAAGTTAGAGTAGGTCAGTGGTTAGACTCCCCTAATAATACCTAATAAAGTATTTCCCAGAATGCAATTATGGATGGTAAGATTATCTACAATGTATTTGAAGTTAATTTTTGCTATTTGAGTAAGCTGTGAACAAATTTATTAAAATTTGGTCTAGTAAACTTGCTCTCCATATTGCTCACATTGTAAAATAAACAGCTTTTATGGTCTATTAGAAAAGCACACAGAGAGTCATTTGAAAGATTCATAGGCCTAAATAAAATGCCTTGCTTTACTGCAGATTGCTTCGTGAAGACCCTGTGGCTGTTCTGTTTGTTGCTGCACAATAAATATTTGCTAATTTAATGAAAAAATTTGTCAAAAGACAGAAGGGAAATCTCTGCTTGAAGTCTTGTTTTCTTTTAGCAGAGCAAATATTTGCCTTGGTCGAAGAAACAGTGTTTGAGTTTCTGCTATCCATTTTGGCAACTTAGAGTGTATCATCACACTGTTTTTCACTGGATCCCCCTTTTTTTAAGGAGAGAGAGAGAAAAATAGATTTAAACTAATATTGACACTAACAGCCTGACTTTATTTCTTGGGACTGTCGTATAAGTGCTAAAAATAGCCTGATTACAAACAAGTACGGTGGTGTGTCACTTTATTTTTTTAGGGGTCAGTAGAGAAAAAACTCCTTACTGTTAAATTTTATTCAGGTTATTTTGCAGCACTTGCACTCAGGTACAAAGGCCTGGACTATTTTGCTCAGTTTTGTACTCTTCTTAATAAGTGAATCACATAATAAACTTTTATTTTGAAGTTTCATCGTGTATGGCTTGAAAGCTTGTGAACCATTCATAGAAGACCCTTGTACTTGTTTTTCATGAGGATTTCTTTTTCTACATCTGAAGCTTCCAAATTAGTGGACGTTTTTCTTCTTCTTTTTTTTTTTTAAGATTTTTTTTTTTTAATTTATTTGACAGAGAGATAGAGAGCACAAGGGACAGGTAGTCCCTCGTGGGACATGAGGGAGAGGGAGAAGCAGGCTCTCCGCTGAGCAGGGAGCCCAATGCGGGGCTGGATCCCAGGACCCTGGGATCATGACCTGAGCCGAAGGCAGCTGCTAACTGACTGAGCCACCCAGGCGCCCGTATTCTTTCTTTTTATTTTTTTTTTTACAATTTTATTTTTAAGTAATCTCCACCCTCAGTGTGGGGCTTGAACTCACAAGCTTGAGACCAGGAGTTACGTGCTCCACTGACAGAGCCAGGCAGGTACCCCCCAAGTTTTTTTCTTTTTCACATTGATATTTTATTGCTAACTAATGAGTAGTTCCATTTGAAACTAAGTGACATTGTAAAAATTATTGGTGAAGATAGAATTTTTTAGAGAGGGAGAGGTGGAGCAAAGACAAAGGGAGAAAGAGAGAGTCTTAAGCAGGCTCCATGTCCAGCATCCCTGAGATCATGACCTGAGCCAAAATCGAGTCGGACACTTAACCAACTGAGCCACCAAAGCACCTCAAGATAGAATTTTTCAAGATTCTTTCTGGAATCCACACTGTTCTGATTTGTCCCAGTAGCAGAAAAAGTAATGAATCAACGAAAAAACATGTCTTAATACTACTGTCTGCAAAACCGTGAGCCCCTTCAATAAATTTTATGGAAAATGTGGCTTTGCTAAAAAAAAGAATGTATAGTATTATGGGAAATACAGGAAAAATAAATAATTCTATTGGAATATACACATGTACACAGTCGTTTCAGAAGTACTGCTCTTTTAAGGGAGCTCACTCTGAGGGCTAAAACTCTGAATTTCTGTCGGGACCAACGTTAGTGTGTGACACTTGAGGGAGAATTCTGATCAGCAGGTATGATAGTGTGACTGCTGCCCAGATCCTATATTTGTCTTAAAGCAGCCTGATTCTGCATCATTTTGCGGGGAGATGTTGGTTTATATTCAGATTTTGTGCTGGTAGCATGTGTAGAGGTTGTTCGGGAAAGGTCTGTTAAGCCCTATTTTCCCTTTCATATTCTTATGCAGTTGAGTTTTTAAGGTAAATGTAAGACTGTTATTTTTACCCCTATTAAATGTCTGGCTTGGACCCATTATTCAAATGGTTATCTAAACTTTTTTTCTATTCTGAACTGTTGACTAAAAGAAATTGACCTGCAAATAGCTTCAGTATTTATTTACTTATTTGCAAATTTATTTAACTCATGTCGCAAAGGTGAAAACAAGTGGGTCCATGGCATATAGAAAAAAAAAAACTGTAATAATAACTTATATTACTATTATGTATTCTTTACTTGTATAATTTGTTATTTTTTTCTTATAAGATTGAAAGCATAATAGTACTCTTAATCAGTGCTATTCATGTTTGTGCCAGTTCATGGCTGGCTGGTTATTTCCTTATAATGAAGGGAAGTCCACTGATAAGCTTGGCAAATATTATTAAAAAATAAATTATACCCCATGGTGATGAGGGTATAGCAAAACTCTCCTTGTGGGATTATAAACTGGCACATCCCATCTGAAGGGCTGTTTGGTGTAGTATAAATCTAAAAGAAAATGCGAATAAGAACTCACAGATGAGAGGTTAACCACCCAGAATTGTTGTTGTCGTTTTTAATTAACTTTTTAAAAGATAATTATAGATTCACATGCAATTGTAAGAAATAATGTAGAGATGATCTCATTGTACCCTTTACCTATTTTCCTTAAGGGTAGTATTTTGCAAAATTATAGCACAGGATCACAAGCAGGATGTTGACATTGATGCAGTCAAGATACAAAAGATTTCATCACCACAGGACTACCTCATGCTGCTCTTTTATAGGCTCCCATCTCTACCTCTCCTTACTCCTGGCAACCACAAACTTTCTGTACTTCATTTCTAGAATGGTTGAGTACTTTTTGGGACAGCTTCTTTCTCCTCTCCTTCTTAGACTCCAGTGACAGGAATGTTAGATCTTTTATTGTAGTTCCACAGGTCTCTGAGGTTCTGTTGATTTTTTTTTTTTCCAGTCTATTTTCTCTTACTCAGACTGGGTAATTTCTGTTCTGTCTTCTGCTTCACTGACTCTTTCCTCCATGCCCTTCATTGATCTCACCCACCAAGCTTATTTGTTATTATAAATTTAAGTTCTAAAATTTCCATTTGGTTCTTTACATAGCCTCTTTTCGTTGCTGAGACTGTTTTGTTGTTAAGGTCTTCTCTAATTTTTCATTCATTTCAGCTGTGTTTGAAAGTGCTCAGTGAGGCATTTTTATCATGGCTGCTTTCACATTGTTGTGAGACAGTGCTAACATTTCTGTCCTCTCTTTACTGGTTTCCATTGATTATCTCTCTTTAGTTCCGTTGGAGGTCTTCTTAGTTCTTGCTGTGAAGTCATGATTTTGGGTCTTAATTAAACTTTCCGTTTTGACTGATTAAACTTTCTGTTTTGACGGACTTCCTTTGGCACCACTCTGGCAGAAGAAGGCAGGGGTGCTACCAGGTGGAAGAACTCCACGTTCCCCACTCAGCCCCTCATGATACCTGATGGGGGTGTTCCTCATATCTGCTATCCGGGAGTGGGAGTTGTACTTCAGTTCTCTGAGCAGCCTTTCCCACACCTCAGTGGGGGTGACTACATTAACCACTAAGTGGTGGTGAGCATCCTGACTCTCCACTAGGCCTTCCCCAACACCACACCAGAGGAGACGGAGAGGGGCAACTCATTACTGCGTGGGGGGCTCCCGACATCCTTTCTATGGACTGTGGGGGTAGGAACCTTGTCAATGGCCAGTGGGAACTAAAGTTCTGGCTCCCTACTTGGCCCTCTCTTGATATCACCAGCAGTGTCCGCAGCTTGTCCTGTTGCTCGTGAGGATGAAAATCTAGGCCTTTCTTGGCTTGAGTGTGGGTGGACAGCTTCTGTTCTGTGGTGTTTAGACAGAGTGGCTATTGTTTAAATGTTCTCTTGCTGGGGTGCCCTTTTCCTGGTCCATTTGGCTGAGAGAGCAGTCTTTTCTTGGGGTTTTTGTCTGTGCCTCTCATTGTTTCTGGGTTGCACTTTCTCCAGTATCCAGTGCAGGATACGTGAGGCAAGAAAAAAAACCCAGAGAACTAACCACTGTGCTGTTCCTTGAGCACCAAGGTCCACAGCAGTTCTGCTCTCTTCTCTTTCTTTTCAGTCTTCTCATGTATGTTTCGTATGCAGTGTACACAAGTGTTTAATGCCCAGGATTTTTAGGTATACTTACAAGGAACAGGGAAAAGTACCTCTACTCCATCTGCCCAGGAGTCTGCACAGTGTCGCAGAGTGTTTCAAAAGTATGGATTATTTTCCAGTCTAGTATCTTATCTCTACCCTTCTCTCTCCTCACTTAGTTATCCCCTACCTCCCGTCTAGATTTCCAGGTTCTCTTGAAATATTAGAGAATTGAAAGCTCATGATGTCTGTTTCCCATGAAATCCTCCAACTGAGGCTACCATTAGTTACCATTTCCCACTGGTGCTTGTGGGGGCACTCACCCACTTCGCTCATTTATGATAACTTCTTGCCTGGAAGGCACTGGCTTCTGTCTGATGCAGGGTATCAAAAATGTTCATGCTGTCTGACTTGGTACTCAACTTCTAGGAAATCTATCCTAAGGAACCAATTGGAGATGCTGTCAGAGATTTCTATTTATTACAGATTTGTTTATGTAATAGCAGAAAATACAGTGAGCCTAGATAAAAATATCCAAGTATGCTAGAATACAATGATATTACTTAAAATTCATTTAAAAGACTATGACATGGCAAGTGTTCATAATAAATGAAACAGCAGGATATGAAACTGTTTATACAGTCTTATCCTGGACTTTCATAAATCTTTTCAACTTTTGGAATAAAATTCACTAAAATACCAACAGTATTAACTCCAGGTTTTAATTTTCTTCTGTATATTTTTCTGTACTATATGAATTTTTGCCATGAATTGTTAAGATCAGGAAAATGAAACCTCTTAGACAATTTAAGAATACTCTTGGAAGTGGTTTTTGCTGTTCTTAAATGAGATGTAAAAAAAATTATACGTGAGCTATTTGGGGGTTTACTCTGCATAAAGGAACATACTTTGCACATACATTTATGCACACATAATATGGTAAATACATGCGAATATTTCATGAGTTTTGCTAGGAGTCCTGTATGTGGAGAGCAGGATGCCGTCCGCCTGTCATGTGGATTAAAGTGATGGGTGCCATGATTGATGCAGAAGGCAACAGAGAGCACTCCTAAAATCATTAACACTGTGTTATGCATCCAGTGCCTTTGAAGAGCTTGTGTTTAATTACTCTGCTGGAAGTTCTCCTTTCTTTAGGATTTTAGTCATCCTCATAAACTGTTTCAGGATGCCACGAAGAGAGAAGCTCAAATTTTCCGCTTGTGTCAGAATTAGGATATTTGAAAGAAATGTAGAGAAGTATTTTTCTGGCACCAGTTATAGGAACTTACTGACCTAAGTATTTATCTTTTGTTTAGTTTGACCAGGCAGCTGATGCCGAGTTATCCTGGATTGCTGAGACTGAAAAGAAATTGATGTCTCTGGGTGACATCAGGCTTGAGCAAGAGCAGACCTCTGCTCAGCTGCAGCTTCAAAAGGTGAATTTCCAATTATATCAGAATTATTTGTTAGTGTGGCCCAAGTCTAGACAATGTGCTTGTATGATTTACTTTGCAAGACCCCTCTAGCATAACTTGGTATTTTTAACGACTTTGCCTGATTGTTTTCGTTTTAGTCATACACTCTCTCTCTTCTTAATCTTTATTTTGGTAAATCACAGACATTCACCATGGAGATTTTGCGACACAAGGATATTATTGATGAACTTGTTAAATCTGGACATAAAATCATGGCCACCTGCAGTGAAGAGGAAAAGCAATCAATGAAGGTATAATCTTGTCTGTGTGACTGGTGGTGAGACTCTTGAGTAAATGGCCTGCGTTAAGCTCTCAGTCCTAGAGAAGCACATTTCCTTTATCCACAGCTGCCATTTAGACAGCTAAATCATTAGATTTAAATAAGGCATTTTTCAAGCTTATAGAGTGACAGTAAAAGGAATATCCCTTAAGGGAATCACCATGGGGATGATTTTTTTTAAATAGGTGGTAATATTAAGGTTTGTGTCCTTGAATGACTGGCACACATTAGACATTTGATTAATGTTGGCTGTATTACTTACATTACTATCAGTATAAACTGTTACTAGATATGTCAACTCTTGTTTATATGCTTCAAAATACCTCGTTTTCTCTAAGGCTGAGATCCATTCTGTATAAAATTTCAGTAAGTTGTATAGGAAAAACAATGAGCTGAATAATTAAGAAAGCATCTACTTTATGCATTTTTAATAATCTTTTAAATTGATGAAAAATCAGCCACAAGTAAAAATGTTTAGTTCCATTCAAATTCAGACATCTGAGCAGACTAAAGAAATTAATGTGTATGAATGCATCTGGTAGGAAAACATCCCACAGTAAAAAAAATTACATAAAAGTCTGTTCCTAAGATCACATTTCAGAGTAGGTGTTGCTTTTAAGGTATAGCATAGACAAAGGAATAGAATGTAACTGTATACTGGTACATCTTCTTCTGTTTCTTCTGGAAATTTGCTTATTTGTAATTTAACATTTCCTTTATTATTTTTACAAAGATCTTGACATGAAAAATGCCGGTCATGATGAAATAATTTCTGTGTCATTCTGGAGTTTATTAGATTACTATTGTGCTCTATCTTTTGCTCTTGGTTTATGATGTGAATTTATGCCATAGTCTATTCACTGTGACCAGCCCACAAAACATAGTGTATAATATAATGTTCTACTCTGAGTCTAATATATGTAATTAATTTTGTTGACTAGTAGTTCCTCTTAAAATTTCATTTGTGAAAGATAGTCCTTATTTTTGGCTACAAAGTAATGTTAATGTTGCTAGACGCATATGAGACCTGTTTTCCAACCTTAAAGGACCAATAAGACCTAGATGGATAGTTGAAGAATTTTGTTAATTATGTTTGGGAAGCTCAGTGTCTTATTCATAAACTTGAGGCTATTTATTTGTTTATATCTTGAGTTTTGTCACCTAGTATTTGGAGGTGGGGGTGGTTCTCTGTCATTGAATCCCATGATTTTTGATGTTGACGTAAAAATCCATTGTGTGAAGAGACCATAATTTATTAGCTTAATCTCTAATTGTTGTATTTTAAGATGTTTTCCACGTTTTTGCTATTTTTTACATATATAAGGGTAAATTTTTTAAAATTGAGGCAAGAACACAACATTAGCATTTAGTAGAATATTATTAACCTTAAAAAGGAAGGAAATCCTGCCATGTGCAACAATATGGATGAACCTGAAGGATCTTTTTTTTTTTTTTTTTTTTTAAGGTTTTATTTTTAAGTTATCTCTACACTCAAGATGGGGCTCAGACTTACAAACCTGAGATCAAGAGTCACATGCTTTACTGACTAAGCCAGCCAGGTGCCCCTTGAAGGGTCTTTTTAATTCTAATTAAAATGAAATCTTATACACAGAACTGGTTACAATCTAAATAGGCTTTAATGATTTATTCACTAAACATACATTTATTGAGTACCTGCTTTGCACTAGGCATTTAGTGCTAGAAAAAGCATTCTGGAGTTCCTGAGGTCTTTGCCTGCTTGGCCAGCTGAACACGTTTCACTCTCTTATTTTCTAGAAAAAACTGGACAAAGTGTTGAAGAACTATGATGCCATCTGCCAGGTGAACTCAGAGAGGTATCTACAGCTAGAAAGGGCACAGTCCCTGGTTAACCAGTTTTGGGAAACCTATGAAGAGCTTTGGCCATGGCTGACAGAAACACAAAGAATCATCTCTCAACTTCCTGCCCCAGCCCTTGAATATGAGACTCTAAGACAACAGCAGGAAGAGCATCGGGTAAGCTTAATATTAGAAGGTTGTTGTAATCCCCATTAGAAGAGAATTGTGACTGTGATGGTGTTTTTCAGTACATGTGCTGCCAAAGG
The DNA here is from genome assembly GCF_009829155.1 of Mustela erminea. Lineage (NCBI taxonomy): Eukaryota > Metazoa > Chordata > Mammalia > Carnivora > Mustelidae > Mustela > Mustela erminea. The sequence continues at coordinate 102,443,426 of NC_045617.1, read as the reverse complement.
GAGAACTGTCATGGTCCTTTTTAATGCAGTTCAGTGGAGATTTTAGCAATATCCTATTCTGGTCTGCACAGTTGTTTTCCTCAGAGTTGCTTACCTATTGTTTTCCAGGGTTACAGTGAGGAGACTCATTGTGTATGCCATTAATTGTATCACAGCTTTCCTAGAGTGAGTGGTATGAAGTATAAACTATTCTGGTACAAACTAATTTCCCATGTTAAAATGTTAGAGAAATATGCTTTTGAAGTACTTCCCATTTATGCGTGTTGAATTGTTTTTAATTTACATATGTTGACTTAGTTTTATACTTCATATGTATTGGTTGGAGCCATCTAGAATATAAGCAAAGAGTAGGAATATATCAAAGCAGCATCATACAGACTAGACCACTGAGCTCGGAGGAGATGAACAATGTAACAATATGTCAAAGCACAAATAATGTAAAAGCTAGCTCAATGAAAAGGAAAAATGCTGAAGTATGAAGACAAGTTGTTTCCCCTTTTTTCTTACTGTTTTGATGGTTTTTGCTCCTATAAGTATATATGAGTAAACTAGAGAGTGTATTTACATCTATAAATGCCTCATGTTTTAAACATAAATAAAATGGCATTACGAAGCCCTCATTTCAGCAGTTACTTTAATATTAACATCGCTTGAAATTTGGGAAGGGTTTAAGAGAGGGCTCAAGACTATCAGAAAAAATCTGGAGTTCTTGCTGTTTATGGACTTAGGAACCTAGTTGCTCTCTCCCAGATCTATACAAATTGTACTCTGAGACTGTTCGTGTGTGTGTGTGCGCATGCATGTGCGCAAAGTTTAACTTGGTATATTACATCATTGTTTGAAGGACATGCCACGCTTCTTATTAATTTTGTTTATTGACTTTTTTAATCTACTGCCATTGAAGAATATCTCTATTTGTTTACAAGAGCTTTAGTCAATACTTTAATGTAAAATGGAAATTTTACTGAGTTCTATCTACATCAGCAGGAGAAAGACTTAAAAATTATGAAGAATTGAATTTAATTTTGATATAAAGGTTTATTTGTGGCAGAAATCCTGATGCCTATCCACTGAATAACTTCTAATATAAAATGTTCTGCAGATTCCTTCTATTCTGAAGGGGGATTTGAGTAGCTATGCTTCTCCATAATATCAGATAATGGAAAGGTTATTACTGAATTATTATTAAATTTCAAAATTGAATTTACTTTCTCTTTTTAGCATAACCTTTCAGCTGTCAAATTTACAGTTTCTTATATAAAGGAACTATAAAACTTTGTAGCCAAGTCTTCAAATTATTCAACAAAATTATTCATAATATTTACAGCCTTCTAGAACAGCATTTCTTCTGTAGCTCCCCAGCCTCATCTTGAGCTTCATTCTAATCAGGAATAAAAAATGGCTCCAAGAGCCAATTACTCTATGGTAGGTGTGTTGAGGTCACCCTGAGTACATATAACGTGAACGTGACTGGACTGTTATGGAATGATGTTGCCAAGAATCATTTTGTTACATCTGAGGCAAAAGACATCTCCTACTGGGCTCTTTCTTCACGCGTACACCCAGGTAGACATCTAGTACTACTACACATCTAGAAGAGGAATGGCCTAAAAATGGGTCATCTCAGTAAGTCCCAAACTAAGGTGTCCTTTGGTGGTGCTGCACAAATGAGACCTCCCTAGATGCTGGGAAACTCAGGAAATCTCTCATTAAAGATCTAAAATGAGCAGGGATCTCTCATTTTACCTGAGAGTCTCTTGATAACTCCAAGTGTAAGCTGGTTTTCCAACGATGCCTTGCTGAGTAGTGAAACCAGAACATGTATACACATTCCTTTTTTGTGGGACTGTCTATTAGCTGATACTACCCTTACCACCTCCATTCTTTAAGGCAGCATTACTAGGTGGTCTAATAACAGAAAACAAAAATAAGAACATCTCAGCCTGGACCCCTCAGGAGCTAGATCATAGACATGACCCTCCCACATTCTCATGGGCAGCAGGTTAGATTTGGACCACCCCTGTTCTTTTTTTTTAATTGAATTTATGTTTATTTAGCTCTTTTTCAAGAGTTTTGAGACGGCCTTCAGAAAAACTTCAAAAATAGTTTGGGGATTGTTGATGATGTAATGTACCAATTTCCATAGGGATTTTCAAAATAATTTATATGACTGATTTTAGTGAGCACTTTAAATAAAAATCTAGAGTTATGTGGCCATCTTGTTGATTCTTTTTGATGAATTTTAGAAATGAAACTATTTGCGGGAGAAGATTGGTAGCTTTTTTCTAGGCTATCTCTCCTGAATATAATTTCTCTCAGAGAAATTTATGGTGGGGCCTGAGTAGCAAAATAGAAGGAGATACACCTTTTGGTGAGGGTAAGGAATTTCTGCTTATGAAACCTAATCACTAACACGGTACAAATGGAAGGTTCCTCAGTGCCACAGGGAAACCTGGAAGCAAAGATGGATGTGGCTTTGGATTTGGCCCAAGAGAAACTACTCAGTGGAGGCCCCAAGTTCTGTGGAGTATATTTATTCCAGATTTATTTGTCTCCCTATAAGGAATGGGGGCTCCACCTGGATTACACACACTCACTGGTGTAAATATCATTATATCTCTTAATTAGATGCCCTCATGCAAAACGTGTCATATATTTTTCTTTAAATGCGCTTTACAAATAATGCTCATTATATAGCTGTGTATCTAATAGATTGATTACCCTGTAGCCTTTAGCATTTTAAAATAAATACAGATAGATTCATTCGTATGTATATATCATACATATCATATATGTGACATATATGACATAATAGAATAGATTTATACTTAGGTATATATAAAGTAATGCATACGTGTACATCTTGTATTAGCTTAACTATATATAATTACAATGCCTTGTGGCCTAATATCCCCTTAACTTACCTTTATGTATAGTTTTTTCTCCCTGCATTATGTCTACCCTCAGATGAACTTCTTTCCTTTTCCTTCCTTCTCTTTCTTCCTTCCTCCACTTTAAATTTTTGCATTTATCCTGAGTGTATAGAAAGGGACTACCAAGAATTATGGCTTGGTTGTTATAGGTTGGGGAAATAGTGATTTCATAATTCTTTTATGTAATATGACCCCTGTCCAAGTGTACTGCTCTTCATGGGAAAGGCAAAATGAACTGCGATTATTTCAGTCAACCAGCATTTTTGTATGTTATCCTTAAAGAGACTTTGACATGACCAGACTGTTGTTTATTCTTTCTGTCAGGGCATCTCTTGCTGGCCAAGAGCAGTATGAGGCATCCTGTGTTAAATGCCTTGTGATGGGGAGGGTGTTTGGTGTTTCTTGCCAGCTGGATGCATTGGGCATGTAGACAGCTGTAATATGGAGGCGTGACCCTGAGATACTGAGAAGCTGTTTGGTTTGTTATAGCAACTGCGAGAGTTGATAGCCGAACACAAGCCTCATATAGATAAGATGAACAAAACTGGGCCACAGTTACTGGAATTGAGCCCAGGCGAAGGCTTTTCTATCCAAGAGAAGTACGTGGCAGCCGACACCCTTTACAGTCAAATTAAAGAGGATGTCAAAAAGCGGGCCGTGGCGTTGGATGAAGCTATTTCTCAGTCTACTCAGGTAATCATTTACACCAGAAAGGTGATTGAGTTCTTCCAAACAGAAGAGCATGGAAACACATTTTCTTGGATCTTCTGATTAAAGTTCAAACAAAATTATTTCACTACATTAAATCTGAGTATGGATGTTTTGGCTCCTTAAAGGTGGTATTTGGTTGGTCCAGTCCTTATATTTCTTTGCCTGCTGTAGATACAATGCAAAATAATTCTCAGTGACTCAAGAAACATATGGTTGTCGTCACTGCCCAGATATTTAAAGAAGTGTCCATCCACAGTAAATGCCTCTGGGAGAGCTAAAAGAAAATGTTATTATCATTATTAACGAGACACTCCCAAGAAGGCAATAAGAAGAAAGACTGTGAGTACTGAGTAAGAAGGAAAAAAATATGAAGTTGGAAACTGGTATTTTTCCCTTTTGAAAATACTTTTTTTCGAGAAGTTGAATTTGAAATTACCAACAGATTTTCCATTTTCAGAGTTGGACTTTAATTGTTAGATGCAATAACATTAGAGTGGTCTGTTTTATGGAATCCTGAGTGATGATTCCTTTAATATTGAAGGTAGTGTAGAACTTGAGTGAGTTTTTTAACTTTGCTTTATTGTCTGTGGTACCTTTGCAGACAGATCTTTAAAATGCTTTCATGAATTTGATCATGTGTTTGAACATGAATGAAGTTCAAACTTCTGTTACAGTATCAGGGAGCCTTTTGTTTCTGTTTCATTTTTTAACGTTTTTCAATACAGGAAATTTATATCTTAAGAAATACCTTTATTCTCATCAAAAATGTTCATGAATCTTATACTTAATAATTTAACGTTTTAGGGTATCAAAGTAATGAGTAAAAAATAAAACAGTCTTGATAGAAAAACACACAGTTTATTGGACTTAATTTTTAAAATTCATTTAAATATGATAAAATGAAGTGATGGGTAAGACCAGGTTGTCCAATTATACATTAACCCATCCTGTTTGGTAACAAATACACTCAACTGGGTAGGTGTGTTAACAGATAATCAAAGATCTAATTCTTGATTGAGACATTAAGTAGATGGGGTTTTTTCCATTTAAATTTCATTTTTGATATCACAAGTCTTTTCCCTATAAGTGATCCCTTTGATTTACTTCTAGTTCCATGACAAGATAGACCAGATCCTTGAGAGCCTGGAACGCATCGTGGAGCGTTTGAGGCAGCCACCTTCAATCTCAGCTGAGGTGGAGAAGATTAAGGAGCAGATCAGTGAGAATAAGAATGTGTCAGTGGACATGGAGAAGCTACAGCCATTGTATGAAACTCTTAAAAAGCGGGGAGAAGAAATGATCGCAAGATCTGAGGGCACTGATAAAGACATATCTGCCAGAGGTAATAATTTCAGAATAAGGAAACAATTGAGCTTTACTTTTAAAATAAATCTAAATGTTCATGCTGTTTACTGACAGTAAATTGCATAATAATTTTAGAAAAGGTATTACCCGTGGGGTTGAAGGGCTGTGTACATAAATCCCTCATTTGTGTTTTCCTATGTTTGTGGAATCAGTTACAGATACAACGTGCCATTATGCAAAAGCCATGTGTTCTCTGGGACTTTTAAACCAGATGTTTAAAGGATGGTGCTAATAACACCAAATCTAGGGTTTTTTTCCCCCTCATTACTAATCACACTCTACTTTACAGAATGGGTACCCCAGAATGGGTAGTCCCATAGCCGCAGAAATGGCAACCACGAACTTAGCCATCCATCTTAAAGATAGGAGCTGGGTGGGTCGAAGGAAAGGCGTACACATAGATTAGTGGAAGTTTATGATAAGAGTACTCTAGAAACAAGCCCAAAATACATATCCTACACTGTTATATTCCTAGAATTGAACAGACATTGTTATTCCTGATTTGGAGAGCTTAGATGGTTATGTCATTTTCTTTGGAATTAAGGTCAGCCTTGGTGAACTTGAAACTTGGTAAACTTTGGTCTACTCTGAGCTCACTTGACTTTGAGCATCTGCTTTTGTCAAAAAGAGCCTTGGTTCGAGAGGGGTAGGATACCCTGAGGTCTTGCATTTGTCTGGAATATGTTGTGTTGGGCCTAGCATTACCCAATAGACTGGGGTCAACCAAAATTGGATCCAGTTTTGGATACTTAGGAGATTGAATCACTGTTGCCATGTGAACTAAAGCATTCGACTTTGTTGCTTATATGGCACTAACATATTGCCTTTTTGATACTATGTTTTGTTATAGCTGTTCAGGATAAGCTTGACCAAATGGTTTTCATTTGGGAGAACATACACACACTGGTGGAAGAAAGGGAGGCCAAACTACTGGATGTAATGGAATTAGCAGAAAAATTCTGGTGTGATCACATGTCATTGGTAGTAACCACTAAAGATACACAAGATTTCATCCGGGATCTAGAGGATCCTGGAATTGATCCCTCAGTAGTTAAACAGCAACAAGAGGCAGCAGAGGTAAGCAGAAGACCTCCTTTAAAAATAAAATAAGTTATGGCGTAATGAAACCTGGATTCCTCTGATAAATATTCAGAATTGCTCTATTCAAATTTATATTTCATTCTGAAAGTGGAGTGCTTGGTGACGTAGTAGGATATAGGTTATACCCACAGATTTCACTTTTATATATTTTTTAAGTTTCTCTTCAACCCCACTGCCACTGCCTTATTTCAGGGCCTTGTTAGCTCCATCTTTGGCTCCTGAAGTCCTCCAGAGTGGTCGCCCTACCTGCGGAGCTCTTTCCTTGCCAGGCCTGCAGACGTGCCTTCAGTCTTCTCTCCAGATCCACTCTCACCGATTGCTGCTTCACAACCCTCAGAGGCCTCCGCGGCCTCCTGCAACTGTGGAATGGCCTCTCGCATCCTCGCAAAGCCGTTTTGTCCTGCTGCTCCTTCATTAGAAAGGGGCTCCCCCAGCACTGGGGTGTGCACCTTCTGGTCTCTGTACCTTTGCATATTCGTTTCCTTGAGTGGAATGGCCCTATCCATTTGTACAACCAATGCCCAGTTTAGGGCCTGTTTATGCTCCTTAAGTGTTTCTCAAACAAATAAATATATTTAACCAAGAAAATGAAGGCAAAAGTAAAACACTGCATTTTCCTCCTTTTTTTTTTTTTTTTTTTTTTTTGTAGCTTACAAATCCTAGGGAAATGACGTAAAATTTAATCCAGAGCTAGATTATCCTAAATCTACTAAGGAGTACGTTAATTTGTATGAAGTTTTCAAACTCATACTTTACTTACATTTATTTTGTTCTGTGATTTGATTTTATTCTTTATGATTTACTCTTCGCAACTTTCACGTATATGGCACAGTAGTATTAACAACAGTCACCATTGTATTTCCATGACTTCTTTCTCAAAAACTGGAAATTTGTACATTTTGACCCCTTTTGCCAATTTCTCCTTCTCCTGTCCCCTGACTCCAGCAACCACCAATCTGTTCTCTGTATCTGTAAGCTTGGTTTTGCTGTGTGGGGAGGAGGTAGGGTTTTTTTAGATTTTTCTTTTTTTTGATCACTTAACTCCAAGTTAAATGAATACTGCCAAACTGCTCTGTTTGGAAAACAAAATATGTTTCTACACTTTTCATTGTTGTTAATATTTAAAGGAGCTGGTTTGTGGTATTTGTTACATAGAAGTAATTCTTTAAATGTTGTTTTCATAACAAACATTTGATGTCTGTTACAAAGGACACTGCTTTTTCTTTAAAATATTTCTTCTTATTGAAAAAATTTATTGCAGAAGCTTGGAATAGAGAAGGAAGAAAACTGATCATAACCCCACCTCCTAGAAATAAGTCTCATTAATGTCTTTGTGTGTATCTTTTTAGTTCCAGTGTGTTTTTGCTCAAAAAATTATTTTTTATTGTAGGCCATAAAGGAAGAAATAGATGGACTACAGGAAGAGCTGGATATAGTTATTAACTTGGGTTCTGAACTCATTGCTGCATGTGGGGAACCCGATAAACCCATTGTCAAGAAGAGTATAGATGAGGTACAACTAGCATATTTCCTTCTCTTGCTAGAATGCATTTTTAAAGAGATCTTGTATAACTAAAGCATATTTGATAGAAGGAGTTGAAAACTTAACAAATGATACTAAAAGAGTTCTAATATTTATGTTGTAGTTAAATTCAGCCTGGGATTCTCTAAATAAGGCTTGGAAAGACCGGGTGGACAAGCTCGAGGAGGCGATGCAGGCTGCCGTCCAGTACCAGGACGGACTGCAGGTGAGGGGGTCACGGCGGAGCTGCCGCGGGGAGGAGGCCTGTGACTGAGGTCTGCAGAGGCCCACATAGACACCGCCCTAGGGCTGCCAGTGTGCAGGCAACTGCCTCGTCTACTGTCATTCGTGGTTTGCCTTCTTGAGATCTGTGTAGATGTACAGAGACATCTAAGCATGTTTATACACATGTGAAATTTGCTTTGAAAAGAAAAATTTTACTGTTTAAAACATTGTAATGGTTTAGCACCAGACAGTGAGATGGAACCGCGTCAGAATTCTGTTCTGAAGTTGAGTGGAGTAAGATGAAAGGAGTAAACACTATCTAAAAATATCACTAAGTTTAACTAAAGTCAGAAGTAAAGAAATTTGATTTGAAGCCAGTGTTCCCCGTGAACTAAAATAGATTTCTGTTTTATTAGCTCATAATCTGTTGTGTAAAATGTAAAATGCTATTCTTCTTTTCCATATACATAATTCCTTTCCATAGTTGTTTTTCACATCCCGTAAGGGCTCTCCTTCAGTTTATTAACCATTTTTTAAGTTTTTTTTTTTTTTAATGAATAATCGCCTTGTCAGATGAGGCCAGCCAGCTCAGGGGCATTTCTCTCCCTACCTTCTTCAGCCTTATTCCATTTCCTAATAGGCTGGCCAGCGCTGAGTCTGTCAATCCTCCTACCGTATGGAAAAAGCCCTTCTGCGTATTTCCATAACCAAGTGAATATTATTTTTAAAGCTCAGATGAGAACATCTTTTCCTTTTTATTGTGCCATTTTATTTCTATATTTGTAAAAATAAATATCACAAGCCAGGCTTTATGCCAGCTGAAAGTGTTTTGAACTTTGGAAATGTATGAAAAACTTCACTACAAATAATATCTTATATAACTTTACTCCTTCCCCCACTTTTCAACCAGAGAGATAATTTATTGGTTAGGTTTCAAAGGCTAGTAACTAATCAGGCTCCAGCCCTCCGTTTGTGAGACCAGGTCATAATTTTCCTGAACTACTGGTAAGTGACTGAGTTGTGCCCTCTCCATGGCTAAGCGATGGCACTGCTGCCAGTCGCAGACTGTGGGTCTCTGAGCCATTAGCCAGAGGGGTCTGGCTAGGCACCAGCACCCATACTCTGTCCTTACCCCTCCTAGAAAAACAAGACCCACTGGAGGTTAGTAGTATCACCTGTGGGAAATGAAGGGCCACTTGATTTATTAAATAGCTGGGGCTAGCTAGAGCTAGATCTTTTTTTTTTTTTAAAGATTTTATTTATTTATTTGACAGATAGAGATCACAAGTAGGCTGAGAGGCAGGCAGAGAGAGAGAGAGAGGTGGAAGCAGGCTCCCTGCTGAGCAGAGAGCCCGATATGGGGCTCGATCCCAGGACCCTGGGATCATGACCGGAGCCGAAGGCAGAGGCTTTAACCCACTGAGCCACCCCAGCGCCCCACTAGAGCTAGATCTTAAAGGTCCAGAAGCTCTAGACATTTCAGGGTTTGATTGTGAAATAAAATAAATTTTATTTCCCAGATTGCTGCTTAAGTTCTTGGGTTTATTAATGATAACCAAAAATACCAGATAGTTTCCTTCTATATGGTCTGGCAACATTGTTAAAGTCCATTATGATTTTGTGTGTTCAGTATGTGAAAGAAATGTGAGTTGTGCCTTTCTGAAATGTTTGCATTACCTAACAAGAACAGGAAAAATGGGTTGTGCAGTCTGTGCTGTAATTCAGAGTAATGGTCATAATATTAATCTCTGTAGGTGCAGGATTTTAATGCTAATCTAAATAACATATCAGGCTTTAGTTGGGCCAACAGTTTCGCTCAAGTGCTAAACAGTAAACTTTTTGCTTATTTGAATAAGCAGATGGATTTGAATCTTTTTCTTTCAGTATTTTTACATCATCTGCCTCTTAGACATAAGAAAGCATGGAGAATTCTATCTCATGTGTTGGAATTTGTAAAACTTTTTTTCAGATGCATGTGTTTGAAAGTTCTTAGTATTCTAAGATTCTATTCAGAAAAGAATTTCCTTTGCAAACTTGGATGCAGAATTGGAGGTTATGTCTACCGCATATTTGGGACAACTTTTTTTAGCATATGGTTGCTTTTATTTAGGTGAACCATCTTAATTGGTAAAATGGGCTCATTCCTTAATACCTGTATAGATTTATGATTGTACTTTTCTGTAACACTTGGGATGTTATAACAATTTCATATGCATTGATAACTAGTGGACTAATGTGTTTTTCAGGCCGTGTTTGACTGGGTAGATATTGCGGGTGGTAAATTAGCTTCAATGTCACCAATTGGAACAGATCTTGAAACTGTCAAGCAGCAGATTGAGGAGCTAAAGGTATGTGTGGACTTCATTAATTTCAAAGACTGCATTTTATGTTCTTTATTCATAGGATTCTTTATGCAAATTTATTTTACATAATTAGTTAACATTTTGATTGTGAAACTGGTTTAATAAGATGCTTGTACAAAATGAGCAGCATGTAAATGCTCATTAAATGATAGAAAATACCAGTCTTATTATTAAATCATCCCCTGTTCATTATAGAAAAGTCAGAAAATACAAATGAGGAAAAAAAAAAAAAGTGGCTTTTTTAAAGCCACCCAAAATGTTATGTACCCAGAGGCAACTACTCTTAAGATCTGATTTATAGCCTTTCAGATATCCTCCTGTTGGGAATGCAGTGAGGAGCGGGAGGTGCGGGTAGGGTGTGGGGGTGTGTTTTATGCATATGTAGCTCAGACTGTAGGGATTTTCCTAACTTCATTATTCAGGAGTGTTTCATTGCCCTCAGTACACATATAGCACCATTTTTGTTTTCTTCAGGGGGTCAGAGTAATCCATTTAGTCTAACAGGCTAAAGAAACATCCGTGGTCTAATAGTATTTCCCAAAATGTTTGTTTTGTAAAAATGTTTGTTGTTTTCCATCTGCTTTCCTCTGTAATTTTTGATTTTGTGGTTCTTGATCTCCAGCTGTGAAAATGGCTGGACTGTTTCCTCTTTGAATTCCTCTGTGCTGGTGATGATTTATCCAAGTGGGATCAGCTGTTTCCTTCCTAATTTCAAGTTTCCATCCACAGAGACATCACACTATTTTCAATAAACTCTGCTAGATTTTTTTATATAGTTATTACCTGGGTTTAAAATTATAGCATTTTCATCTCTGAGTAAAATTTAGAATATTTCATTTAGAAATTATTACGGTTGCCATCATTAGATTGCAGTTTTTTTCTTTAACTATATGTGATCATGTAGTAAACATATGATATACTTTGTGTACATTCACAGATGTACACTTTTGGATATTTACATATCTCAATAGTTTTCATACCGCAGGCTGCTTAAGAGTGCTTTCTCTTAAATTAGATTGTGTGACATTACATCCCAGTGCTTCCACTTAGCCAGATACCCTTGGGACAGTTCTCTAACTGGTCTCACTTTTATGCCCTTAGCTTAAATTGAGAATAAAATTATTTTCTTTACAGGCTTGGTGAAAAGAAAGCACGTATTCATGATACCTTAATTAGTATTTTTTAATTATTATTTTTATGCTTGAAAAGAATTAAGGAACTGTTTAGCCATTAATGACTTACTATTTAATGATTTACTATTACAGGTTAAAAATAAATATTTTATGAAAGGACAGTCTCCTACAAGCAACCATTTGCTAACCTGTGTTGGTTGGCAAAGCCGAGATTATTAAATACATGTTTAGTGAGTGCTGGGAGAAAATATAATGTTATTCTGAGTCAGCAGTGGGTGAGGTGTAGGAATAACTATTAACACAGCACAGCTATGGAAAACATAAAATGTTCAGTGGATACAAGATGTATATATGTTTTTGAGCAAGCAATGTTAACCTGGGTTTCTTAGAGATATTTTGGGGGAGTTTTTATTTTTTATTTTATTTTCTTTAATTTCAAAGCTCACATATTGAGTATATGTAGACATTAGAAATAAGATTAATCTTGTAATTTCTTACTTTTTTTTTTTTACCATAGGGGACGAAAGTGTGAAATATCAAAATTATAAATAGAAATCCTTTCCATCATAAAACATTGAATAAAGAAAAAAGACTTCTCTCATCTTTTTCAATTTATAATTCTTTTGTGTTAGATTTTTCTCTTCACCTCCCTGACTATAAGAAGTACGAATTAGAATAAATATTGAATCCATAGAATTTCTTTGTTTGAAGTTTTGATTTAAAACAAATTTCCTTTATATCTCTCTCTCTTTTTTTTTTTAAATAGCAATTTAAGTCCGAGGCCTACCAACAGCAGATAGAAATGGAGAGACTGAACCATCAAGCAGAGCTTTTGCTGAAGAAAGTAACAGAAGAGAGTGACAAACACACTGTTCAAGACCCATTAATGGAGCTGAAGTTGATATGGGATAGTCTGGATGAAAGAATTATCAACAGACAGGTAAACCCTGACACTTTCATTAAGAAGTTAGAAAAGTTCAAGTTCATATATTAGGGTAAACTCATTATTAAAAGAAATTAGATAATTAAGTACCTAAAGTTTTAAAGCCCCTAAAGTCTTATTTTATTAGAATTCTTCCTGTTTCTCACATGACTTTTTTAACCACAAGGAGTTTCAAACTGTATATGTTGATTGGGCTTCATTGGATATGCTTTCAACTGATTTTTTTGCCTTTGTTACTTTTATAAAGGTATGTCATTCATAATATCGAATTCATATGGCTTTTCTTCCTCTTCACTTTCTTTGTAGCATAAGCTGGAGGGGGCTCTGTTAGCCCTGGGCCAGTTCCAGCACGCCCTGGATGAGCTGTTGACGTGGCTGACGCACACTGAGGGCCTGCTCAGTGAGCAGAAACCTGTGGGAGGAGATCCTAAGGCCATTGAAATTGAACTTGCCAAGCATCACGTACGTAGCTGCGTGTCCTATTTCTCTTTGCATTTTTAATGCCATCAGATTGTTTGTGGTAGGTTTCCTCTTGATGGATTTTTCAAGTTTATGATTTTAGTACAGTTCCACATTTGACGTTTGTAACTGACAATTAAGCTACTTAAAAACATACTTTTTAAAAGACCATGATCAAAATTTTTTCTCTGTGGTTCAAGACAGTCGTCAAGAACAGCAAGGGTGGGAAACTTCTGGTGAAGTTTTAAGGCTGCATGGCAAACATTGGGTTAAATCCCTGACTGTCCTTGTCACTGGATTGACATGGGCTAGTTTTAAAGGTTGTTGGGGAAAGGCTACAAGTCATAGCCTCAAAATGTTCCACTGTAGGCTGTGTGTGCGTTTTCCCCCTGGTCACCCTTATCTCCGTGTATCTCACCTGCTGCTTGTTTGGCACATTAGACATCTTTTCTGTTTGCCTGTGTGTCTCTCACTAGGTGGGAGTTTGCTCCATAGTCTCCGTGTCTCCCTTAATTCCCACTGGCTTCCTGTGTCTTTAGTCTTTTTCTTTCTGAATCAGTCTTTAATAATATTTATTATGTTTACAAGGGTTTTTATATGTCTGCACTTGTTTAAAGCTTTAAATTAAAAATTTTAATCTTGAAATACATTCAGAGCAACTTTATATTGTCATCTTTGTGACATTTGGTTGACAGTTCTTTTATTTATTTATTTATTTATTTATTTAATTTATTTGACAGAGATCACAAATAGGCAGAGAAGCAGGCAGAGAGAGAGGGGGAAGCAGGCTCCCTGATGAGCAGAGAGCTGGATGTGGGGCACAATTCCAGGACCCTGGGATCATGACCTGATCTGAGCTGAAGGCAGAGGCTTTAACCCACTGAGCCACCCAGGCGCCCCAAGGTTGACAGTTCTTAATAAAGAAAATTCCCTATCTCCTTAGAGCCCGAGGGGTTTAGGGAACAAAAAAGCATGGAGGTGACCACAGGGGGCCCCGAACTGAAAGCAGGAGGCATCTTTTGGGCTTTAGGTGATCTCCAGCGTAGGTCATCAGAGCAGACCTCACAGGGGTTGAGAGCTGACCTCTACCTTATTATGATAAAGTTCATTTGTCTAGAAAAATAAATCCTGAAACCCAGTTGTTAGGATCTTTGTGCAAATGACCAAAGCCATTGACTGGGCCAGGAAAAGTGAGATACATAATTCTTTTTCAGAGGAAAAAGAGAAAAAAAATTTTTCTGTCTCTTAAGTCAATAGGCTTAATGACTAACAGGTTATGTTCAGTAGTTTATTGTGATAGTCAACAGTCTTTCATAGAACTTTAGCATTCACATTAATAGAAGCATCTTACCTAAGGTTAGGTCCTAAATTCTGACCATATATAAATTTTCCTTGATTATCAAATAGTAAATGTTTAATAATTTTACATGTTTGTTATATTAAAATGAAAGGTTTTTGACACTTTAGTGTCACGATAAACAATTTTTTAGTATTCTTGGTTCAGTGTTCCTTCTTTCATACATCTCCCTATAGTAATTGTACTCTAATTTAAATTTCTCTCCTGCTTGGGGAGAGAAATGCTGCTCAGTCAGTTAAGCATCAGCTCGGTTTCAGTTCAGGTCATGGTCCCGGGGTCCTGGGATCACGCCGCATGTCAGGGCTCTGTGCTCAGCAGGGCGCCTGCATCTCCCTCTGCCTCTGCCCCTTAGCCTCACACACTCTCTCTTCCTATAGCTCTAAAATAAATAAATCTTTAAAAAACGTTTCTCTCTATGCGGTCTATATGGTCATATATAGTCTATATAGTCATTGCCCAACCAAATCTGATTAGGCAGTTAGGACTTATTTTGAATCATTAATTTTTTTAAATTATGTAATGTCTGTCTTAAACCTTTGTTAAAAGCAGTAATGACTAGTTAGACTGTCCTGCATGAAAAGATGTTTATTCCCATGGTGTGAGTTTATATAGGATTTACATTTTCATAAACTTAGCAGTTGTCGTTAAAAGCGGCGTACATTGGTGACAGGAATTTTCTAGAATACAGTAGCAGTGGGGACATGACAGGCCCTGATGCAGTTTATTTTGGCAAGGTATGAGTAGGGGTCTTTTAATTCTGTTTATCTATCTGTGAGGAGTTAGAAAGGTCTCCTTCTCCCTTCTCCTTCCGTTTCTTAAAGGTCAGAAGTGAAAGGGCTTAAAATCACCAGCCCAGTTGCTGGAAGAAGGGAGGGAATGTTTCCATCCCTCTCCTTCTTGCTTCTCTGGTGCCTAGGCTCTGCCTTATGTAGCAGGAGTTTGACCATTCAGAAAAATGAATTTTATAGATCTACCTGTATACTTTGACCACAGAAATATTTAACTTTACCTCTGAAAGTGATTAGTATTGTTAACCTATCAAAGTCCATACTTTTTATGAAGATCCCTCCTTTTTAAAAATTATTAAGACATGAAAATTAAGTTCAATTAGAATGATTGTGAATCAAATGAAAACATATAGAACCTTTTAATTATAATCTCCAGATATTTAATGTCCTCAATTTGCAAAATTATCCTAATGGAAAGAACTAACAGAATGTTCTTACATAATCATTTCAGGAGCTCTTGGTAGACTAAGGGTATATCCAGGAAAGCTGCAAAATTAAGGGAAGAGAAGGCCACCATTTTAACACTTTCTTGTATTAAAATTCTCTGCATATGTTTTTGCTTCAGAAGGTTTTATACTCAGCAAATTAAAGTTGCATGAAAAGCGATGTTAACATGTGATGAGCTAGTAAACATAGTGTTATCTTAATATTTTCAGGTGCTTCAAAATGATGTATTAGCCCATCAGTCTACAGTGGAAGCCGTTAATAAAGCAGGAAATGACCTAATTGAATCAAGTGCAGGAGAAGAAGCAAGCAGCCTTCAGAACAAGCTAGAGGTTTTAAATCAACGCTGGAAAAATGTTTTGGAAAAAACAGAACAAAGGAAGCAGCAGCTGGATGGTGCCTTGCGCCAGGTGAGTAAGAGTAAATTCTCAAACTGCAGGATTAAAATAGCATGGAATTCTAGGGCTCAGTCGGTTAAGCATCCAACTCTTGATTTCGGCTCAGCTGGTGATCTTAACATCTTAGAATGGAACCCTGCATCAGGCTGTGCATTCAGTGGGAAGTCTGCTTGAGATTCTCTCTCTCCCTCTATCTTTACCCCTCCCCCACCCCCCCATGATTTCACTCTCTGCCTCTCTCTCTCTATCTTTAAAATAAATAAATAAGTCTTTATTAAAAAAGTAGCCTGGAATTCTTTGATTGATTTGCAGACCCTCATTTGATTTTTATCCCTCAAGGAGAGGAGTAAAAATAAGTGGGATAAAGAACAGAGCAGATGAGAAGACAGCCCTCTGGTTCTTAGTGTAATAGTCTTATCTGCCAGGCTCTCATGAGGAAAGGCAGACAAATCCATTTGCACCTGCCTGCTCTTAAGAATGCGTGGAGAGGCTTAGCAGGCCGGGATTGTTCAAACCTTGTTTTCTGCTAGAAAGTGACAATGTGTTTACGGCCCAGACTTAAAACTCTCTATCACTCCAGGCCAAAGGGTTCCATGGTGAGATTGAGGATTTGCAGCAATGGCTAACGGACACGGAGCGTCATCTGTTAGCATCCAAGCCACTGGGAGGTTTACCGGAAACAGCCAGGGAGCAGCTTAATGCCCACATGGTAAGTCTATTATTTTCTACAGCTGTGGCCTCCGATTAAGACCCTGACCAGTTGGTGTGGGCCCTGGTGCTAAATAAATTGTGGGAGAAGGTTTAAAGGATATACAGTTATATAGCAGAAATCTTTGTGTGTAAGTGCTAGAAAAACCATTTATTGATTAAAATTTTCAAGTCAGAACCTATCCTTTATATCAGAGATTAGTGCGTCAGTATATGAAGAAAGGTTTTAGAAGTCTAGACATTTTTTTAGAAGCAAACTTTTCCCCATAAAATGATGAGCTTGTATGGATAGTAACACAACATAGTGTAAATCTAAACTGTTGTATCTTGAGTGAAAAGAAGAATTCCTAAAGTAATTAGAATTGACTTTAAAGCTACTGCTGTAAGCATTATACTCCGACCTCGTCTGGAAGGCTGGAAAGTATGTTCTTGTTGTGTTCAGGAGTTACTTATTTGTTTTAATGGTGTTCACACTGTATCTTCAACTTCACACCTATAGTAGCTATGGACCAGCAGGAGCCTTCTGTTAATTGTCCAGTTGGAAGCATTGTGCCTGTGGGCTGTTCCCTCCCAGATTCTATGGCACTGTCAATTCTTAAAGATAAGGATGAAAAAAATAATGAAACTCGAGACTCTGGCTTTCTTTCACAGAAATGTGTACTGACAAATTAAATTTAGACTTCAATTTATTGACATTTCCTATTCATTTACATTGTAACTCAGCTTTAGAAGTTCTAAGAGAAATGAGTCTATTTCAGATTTTGAATACTAATCATTTTATGTACTTGTGAATTGCATCAGAAAAATTTTTTTAATATTCAAATGCTAATAATTAGTATTTTGGGAAATAAAAGTACAGGTACTTAGGAATCGGGCATAAGAAATGGGCCATTCTACATTAAAGCCTGTCATCTTTATTGGATATAGAGTGTTGTTGTAAGAGCTTATTGGAAAGGCACTTGGTTGTAACTAATTTTGAATTTGGTGCTTTGGAGAGGAAGTAACCGTCCTTGTAGGTATTGTGAAGAAATACGACAGAGGTAGCATCTTATTCAGTTGCTATGAGCAGTTAAAATCAATTCTATCAATCCAGTATGGAATTTCCTAGAAACCTTTAATGTATATTCATTGTTCTAGAAAATTACTGTGTATGTGGTTTTGTTGTTGTTACTGTCATTTTTTTGGTGCCACAGGGGACCCATTTGTTTCATTGAAAAAATAATTGACTAGTAACTTGGCAGTGCTTGTGTTTTCCTTTTCCATAAAACCTAACTGACGTTCAGATACTTCTTACTTTCCTGGAACTACCTTCATAGTTAATCAGAGACAATGTCCATTAAGTAGAAGTTTAATGATTTCTTAAACTAACATACTTGGGATTATTCCTAATAACAAATAGTTTTTAAGTGTTGATTTAGAAGAATATAGTAAAAAAGGTGGAAAGCAAAGAGCTTATCTTAGAAACACTTTACTTTTAGAAAAATATTATTATACATATCCACTTATTTGGTTTGAGTGAGGTATTGAAAATGAGTTTGCTTAACCCAATAGAGTTGTAAATTCCATGATTTAAGGAATTCTAAACAGTTACAGGTTCTTGTTAATATCATTTTAGTAATGCTCTTTTGATTTGGTTGTGTTAGAAATGAAGGAAACTAGAAAACCTGGAATATTATAGTTTCCTGAGAGTTAGCTGTATTTAAAAGTTTTGCTTTAGGATTAAAGGCTTTTGGTAGGTGATATTATAACTATGTTTAGGAAGTTTTTTGGGTTTTTCTTTTTTAGGGCTTAAGAAGTTACAAAGTTTTGAGAAGATAAAAATGTTCTGGAATTAGTAGTAATGCTTGCACATCTTTGTGAATACATTAAAAAACACTGAATTGTACACTTTAAAATAGTGAATTTTATTAATTATATCTCACTTTAAAAATTATTGAACTATGTTAGTTGAAAATGTTGAAAATATTAGACACAGAATGTATTTTTTAATAGGAGCTGTAATTTGACCCATGTTATAATTGAACTAACAAAAGAGAGCTGGTCTTAGGTTTTGACATGAATGTAACTCTTGTGTTATTGATACTAAATTCTGAATTTGCCTCCATAACTTTTTAATATTCTCTGTAGAAGGAACACAACTGCATTGCAGTTGAAAGCTTTAAAAATTCTGTAAATGATATCTTATGGTTTTGGGTGCAATTGTAAATGGGATTGACTCCTTAATTTCTCTTTCTTCTGTCTTGCTGTTGGTGTAGAGAAATGCAACTGATTTCTGTGCATTGATTTTATATCCTGACACTTTACTGAATTCCTGTATAAGTTCTAGCAGTTTTGGAGTGGAGTCTTTTGGGTTTTCCACATATAGTATCATATCATCTGCGAAGAGTGATAATTTGACTTCTTCTTTGCCGATTTGGATGCCTTTAATTTCCTTTTGTTGTCTGATTGCTGAGGCTAGGACCTCTAGTACTATGTTGAATAGCAGTGGTGATAATGGACATCCCTGCCGTGTTCCTGACCTTAGCGGAAAAGCTTTCAGTTTTTCTCCATTGAGAATGATATTTGCGGTGGGCTTTTCATAGATGGCTTTGAGAGCGTATCATGCTTAGCGAAATAAGTCAAGCAGAGAAAGACAACTATCATATGATCTCCCTGATATGAGGAAGTGGTGATGCAACATGGGGGCTTAAGTGGGTAGGAGAAGAATAAATGAAACAAGATGGGATTGGGAGGGAGACAAACCATAAGTGACTCTTAATCTCACAAAACAAACTGAGGGTTGCTGGGGGGAGGGGGTTTGGGAGAAGGGGGTGTGATTATGGACATTGGGGAGGGTATGTGCTTTGGTGAGTGCTGTGAAGTGTGTAAACCTGGTGATTCACAGACCTGTACCCCTGGGGATAAAAATATATGTTTATAAAAAATAAAAAATTAAAAAAAATTTCTATAAATGAGAGTAGTATCCATAGTACCACAGTTTGTCATTTGTAATTCCAAAGTCTGAATAATCGGCTTCAAATCTCTTACTGTATTGGGTCTCTATTTTCTATTCATTGTTTGTCTTCTGAGGACAGAATTAACTTATACTAAAAATTATTACAGCCATTGTATCACAGTCTGAGGAGAGACTTAGAAAACCCATTTTACAGAGGAGGAAACTGAGGCCCAGAGAGGTTAAATTACCCACTCAGGGTCACAGACCTGATTGGTTACAGTGCAGTGAAACCTTTCTGGAAAACATTTCAAACATTACTTCATAAACTTTAGCATGCTGGAGTGGACCGATAATGATAGCACCATTTCTGAGCTTTCTGGAAGACAGGATTCTGTCTCTAGGTTTAGGTGTTGTTTCAGTACAGTGAAAAATTTGAATGTGTCAGGGTTATTCTGGGTTGGGTAGAGGTGAATATAGTATAAGGGGCTTGGGATTGATGACCTCGAAAAAGGAACTCTTGGATTTTATTCTCTTAAAAATGATATAACTTGGGGGGATATCTCAATTTAGGAAATCTGTGCTGCCTTTGATGTTAAAGAAGAAACATACAAAAGTCTGATGCAGAAAGGCCAGCAGATGCTTGCAAGATGCCCCAAATCTGCAGAGACAATTGACCAAGACTTAAATAACTTGAAAGAAAAATGGGAATCGGTGGAAACCAAGCTCAATGAAAGGAAAGTATGTGCTTTAATTAATGTCCTAGAATGATTGTTTTAATTGTTTTATTTTGTGGGCTTTACTTTATCTCTGACTAGAATTATCAGTGGAACTTTTAATGATCTTTGTTTAAATTTTTTTTGTATACATATGGAGGTTTCATGGGGTCAATTGGAAATAATATTCTCTTTCATGGGAGAACAGAGTTAAAGCAGTCTATTCAGACAGATCATATATCAAGCGTTACTAGGTATATTTTTAAAAATTTGTGAACCACACTAATTCTGGATAGTTAAATAATTCTAATCACACTTATTTAGGTATGTAGTGGGAAGGCAAAAAAGGAGGGCAAGAGAGCGAGATGATCGTATATTTAATAAGCACTCCCATAACAAGTCATGTAAAGGGATTAAAATTATCAGTGTTTAATGCTATCAGAGAAATGATAGGCTAGGAATACTAGATTGTGTGCCCTCACTGACAGAGCATAATGTGCATATATTTCTTAGTACTTTGACCCCCAACATTAATCATGTGAATGTCAACTTTTCTTTCCACAGTTCTGTTTAGTAATTATGTTCTTTGATATTCTGTCGTTAATTGCCCCCAAATCACAATTTTAGTTTGTATTAGTTTTTTTTTTTTTAGCTGCAGTGAGATCTTCTCACTATACTGAAGGGAGTTTGGTTTTCCAGTATTTTAGTGAAAGCCCATTACATTCATAAACTGTTTAGGTAATACAGAAAACAGATTAAGCACAAATAAAGTGTGGATGGGAAGGAAATCTGCCAGAGAGTGGTTAAACTGGGGCAAGGGAGGGGGAATTAAATATCATCAAATACTAAATAATCTGTCTTCACAGACTAAACTGGAAGAGGCCCTCAACTTGGCAATGGAGTTCCACAATTCTCTCCAAGACTTCATCAACTGGCTAACCCAGGCAGAGCAGACCCTAAATGTAGCTTCTCGGCCAAGTCTTATCTTGGACACAGTCTTGTTTCAAATCGATGAACACAAGGTATGTTGTAACTCGTGGCTAGCATTCTCATTTCAGGCCTTTTTAGACCGCACACTGTTTTAATGTCAGAAGCATGAACTTGGTGGTTTGAAAACTTTATTTTGTCCTTTAAAATGGTTTGAGCTTTTGGTTTGACACCAAAAGCATTTTTAAGATTAAAAACAGTTTTGTTTTGTTTTTTTTTTAAAGATTTTATTTATTTATTTGACAGACAGAGATCACAAGTACACAGAGAGGCAGGCAGAGAGAGAGAGGAGGAAGCAGGCTCCCTGCTGGCAGAGAGCCCGACTTGGGGCTCGATCCCAACACCCCGGGATCATGACCTGAGCTGAAGGCAGAGAGCCACCCAGGCACCTCAAGATAGAATAGTTTTTCATTTGTTTTTAATTCTACCCTTTTTTTTTTCCCTTTGGTAAAGGTCTTTGCCAATGAAGTAAATTCTCACCGTGAGCAGATAATAGAGCTGGACAAAACTGGAACCCACCTGAAATATTTCAGTCAGAAACA
Source organism: Mustela erminea (assembly GCF_009829155.1). Classification (NCBI taxonomy): domain Eukaryota; kingdom Metazoa; phylum Chordata; class Mammalia; order Carnivora; family Mustelidae; genus Mustela; species Mustela erminea. Next base: position 102,421,799 of record NC_045617.1, on the reverse strand, counting down.
AGATGTTGTCCTAATCAAGAATCTATTGATCAGTGTCCAGAGTCGATGGGAAAAAGTGGTTCAACGATTAGTAGAAAGAGGAAGATCTCTGGATGAGGCAAGGAAGAGAGCCAAGCAGGTAAACTTTTATAAAACTCTCTGAACTTGGCAATCAATCAGTTCTAGGTGTTGAAATACATATCATGTTGTTAAAAGTACTTTTGTTGCAAGCTGTATTCGTTGTAACAATCGTGGCACAAGGCCAAGGTGTTTATTTCCTAAAAGGGCTGTGGCCTCAGTTTCAATGGTGACATCACTCTTTGCCCTGGCAGCACCTTCCGGTCCTGAGGACTGATCTTGAAAAGACTGATTATAGCTTGGCTTCATAGACTAACTGTTATCATTAAGGTCCAAAAAGAGGCTCAGATTTTTTGCTGTGAGTTCAGTTTGTTGGTTTTTCCCTTTGTTCTTGCAATCTCTACTCTCATACCCGGACTAAGTCATTATACTTTATTAAATTGCTACCTTGTGTTTAGCTTCTCAGCCAGACTTTGTCCACAGACTCTCAGGGCTGAGAGTGGGGCACTTGACATTCTGGGCAGCTTCCTGAAAGAGCAGATTCTATGTCTGAGCTGGCAGGTTCTCCTCACCTCTCTGAATCCGTACCCTTGTTGACAGGCTATTGTTTCTTCTCTAGTATTTTGGTGCAGTTCCGCACTGCTTTTAAATTAATCGTCTGAAACTTTTAGGGCTGTTTTATTTTTCCTCTTTTGTTTAAGCTAGACAATCTGGAAAATCTCACAAGGAACGCCCCTTCCTATCTTCACCTGTTATTAATATTCCATTCCTAGACTAAATACAGAGAAGAGGTAAAATTCTGTGTCTCTGTGCTCCAGGGAAGAGAGAGATGCGCCTGCCTTGGTTGGCATAGATCTTTGAATTTTGCTAGAAACTCAGTATAATGTTGAAGCTGAATTTTCTAATGACTCTTTTTGCCCCATTTAGTTGCATTTTTCTGTAATTGGCATTTCACTCTATTTTTCTGGGGAGGCAGTCTCCGTCGGGTGATATAGAAGATGTCATGGGAGTCACATGTTTCAGTGTTTAAAGCTCTCAGCACACATTTGTTAAAAGCTTTAGAAATGACAAATGGCATTGTTGTAGGATTACATGCTGTACTGCTTCTTTTTGAGGGGGATATATGATGTGTTCAGTGTTATCAGTGAGTCTGGAATAGAATCAGTGCCTCACTGTGTTTTTAAGACAGTATTGATGATAAGCCTGACATCTCCTTCCACCAGCGTAGCAGTATCCTCTGTGATGGGGGCATCGCTTGACTTACAAACATCTAGTTTATAAAAGCGTTTGTCCTTTCTCCGTGCTGTCAGTTCTGTTTCCTCATATTGCTTAGTCTGTAAGGTTTTTCTGCTGCTTTTGGGGTGCAAAAGTATAGCATTTCTTCTATTTCTGTGGCTTAAAAATAGTTTTTAAAGCAGGACCAGCTTTAGAATCTGTGCATTTGTACCATTAAACTTGCCATCCGTGATAGCAAGACTACCAAACACTGTGACTATTTCTTTATTTCTTACTATTCTAAGATCTTAGTTTGGGTTCAGATGTGGATCATAGTCCTCTGACTTTGGCAGTTTCTGTGCCTCTTCTGGCCTCTGTATTTTCATATTTAAGTTGATCGGAGTTGTGGGAAGGATATGTTGGGGGAGAGGTTTGCAGGGAGGTGACCTCATCGGACCCTGCCAGCCTTGTGATCCCGTGCTCTTTTTCTTTATTGCTATGTCTCTTTTTGTTATTCCATTATTAATGTGCTTTGATAGAAAACAGACTTTATTTTGATGACTTCAGTTTTTTGTTATGTATCTGTCCACTTAATTTTATTATGAGAAATTACTTATGACCAGTTTCACAATTTGGTATCCCAAAATAGTACTCACTAGTTCTCTGTTTACTAGTTCACTAGTTCTTTGTTCACTAGTTCACTAGTTCTCTGTGAACAGAAAAGAGACCATGGCTGAAATCAAGTGTATGTAGCCCCAGAATAGTGGAAGGTCATAGATGCCAAAGAGAATTACGTTTTCTTAGAATTCATGTACCATGGGTGCTTTTACATATAAAACAGTACATGAGGCACAGGCATGAATTTGAGGATTCTGATAGCAGCAGTAAAGGTACTGAACTCCCTTTGCATTAAGTAGGAATGGTAATGCCTTTGTTGTTGTTGTTCTTGTTACTTTTTAAGACTGATTTATAAACTTTATCTTTCGTCCCTCCCTATTTGTTCCTTTTCGTTAACATGGGAGTGAAACACCTTAGAAGTAGACCCAAATCTGTCAGTGAGGGCAGTGGACAAATAAAATTCTCTTGACAGTTTATGTTAATTACTAAGCAAAAGGAAAGGGAGGTGGTGTTTGCTGTTTCTAAGCTCCTTTCTGTTTTTGTTAAAGTTTATGTGTTTGAATGAGTTACAACAAAGTGACCATGGTGGGGGCACAATCACAGAAGTCAGGAGTTAATAAGACATTTGTAATCCAGTGAAGCCACTGCTTTCTTCTTTTTTAGGGGAAGTTTGAATTAATTTTAACATTTTCATTAATTTCTATATATCGTAAGCATACCAGAAAATTTTCTGGACAGAAATTTACATTTCTTTTACAGTTTCATGAAGCATGGAGTAAACTTATGGAATGGCTAGAGGAATCAGAAAAGTCTTTGGATTCTGAGCTGGAAATTGCCAATGATCCAGACAAGATAAAAACACAACTTGCACAGCATAAGGTGGGTCTGCAATTAAGAAAAGCATGTATGCCATTCTTTATCTCACAATCACTTTTAAAATTCTTATTTGGTTGTGTATTCATTCATCACTAGGGGGAAGAAAAGGCCATCCAATATGGACCTCCATTAAATTTAAAACCGTTGCTCTTCACGTTGGTCAAGTGGCAGTAGTATCTTTTCTCTCTGCTGACCATTCCCCTATGATTCTACGGTCCATTGTTAAAATAAAATATAGAAAATTAAAACTGGAAGTGTTCTATAACCTATAATATAAAAGATTTATAGGAGTTCAAATGTTGGCATTTTAGTTTTTCACATGTCTGTCTTGTAATTTCTTTCGTAGATCAAATGCCATGTAGAAGATAATTTTATAGCAGAAAGTACTATAATTTTTGCCATTAGGTTCTCTCAAACAATTTAGTGGGGTAAATTGGTTGCCTCTACACAAACTGATATTTTATTGTATATATGTGGTATGTGAAAGTCCATCCTTATCCTCAAAGACATATAGTTGGTGGCTTCCTTATGTAGACTAGAAGGTATAGAAGCATAGTATTTTATATTTTCTACCTTTTATTCATACCACATGGCATTCAAAGAACATTCCCATTCTCCTCAACTCTTTGAATTTGGGTCTGTCGTTCTGGTTCTAAGGTGATCATCAGCCCTCAGGGTAAGGATATGGGTAAAAGAGAGTGGGTCCTGCAAAAAACACGTTTATCGTTTTAAGTGTCTACGTATATTTTAATGCTTGAAACATGATCATTTTTAAAAAGCTGAGAAAAATTGGGGTGATGTAGGGCTTATCATCCACAGAGAGTTCTAACCATCCTCTTCATAAAGGTTGGTTGCTTCTCTGGGTAGTTCTGACAGACCTCAGGAAGTCATGATCCTAGGAGCACAGAAGGAGACATTGAACACCTGTTCTTTGACTAGATGAGCACAACTGAGTGGCTTGTTCTGCTGGTACTCTCTGCCTTTGAGCTGCCGCATTCAGTATTGACAGCACAATGACAGTGAGCAGCATCTTCTTTTCTTCCCGTCGGATGGAAAAAAGAGAGGCTCCCTCTCAAAATACAATGCCTGTTTGAACTTGAATATAGTTGTCATGTCATGTAGTCTTATGAAAGTATATTGTGTATTCAAGTTGGAGAATCCTAGAAATAAGAATATGTGAAGAACCCTGGTAGATTGTCTGTTGTTCCTAGTGTGACTTGTTGCCAAAGTCAACTTTCGTCTGAGACAAAGGTACAAGGTACATTAAGCCAATCTTAAACATCTTTTCTGTTCATCTTTTGGGTATTTTTCTGTTTTTAAAAAAGTTTTGATCTGCCTTGTATTCAGCTATAATATTTTTTATGTATCTGTTCTTTTGGAAAAAATCTTTTAGTACAATGATTCTAAAACTAACATCCTGTTATTGGAAAACAAGAAAAAAATAATTACAGAAAACAAACTACAGAAATAGTGTGGTATTGTAATGGTGTTTATTGCTTAAAAATTCCCAGATGAAGTGGCTTCCTATTATAAGACAAAATAAATATCTAAGTTCTATTAAGAAACTTAGAGTATCTAGCTTTTAAGGGAAATAAAAGCTCATTAGGTAATTATAACCAAGGTTATTTTGGAAAATTATACATTTGCATAGCATTTTATTGTCTAAAGTGATTCTCCTGTGCTTATCAGGGTTTAGAATCACTGTGGTGGTGTTTCCCTGATATATTATGAGCTTGTTAGGTTGACCTTCCTTCCTTCCCATCCCTGAAATTGTATATTCAATAGCAGCTGTCTCATTCTTGCTATTAGACACTTACAAACACAAATGAAACATAAGGTGATAATGAGAGGCCTGCAAAGACAGTGTCCCTGCCCTAGAAAAGCTTGTACCTGAGTTGTGTACAGAATATAATCCACCCCACCCACACATACACATTTACGTGCACAAACATGCAGATTAACAGTGTAAAAATGGCAAAATGTAGAATTGGCAACATGGCTATTTGGTACTGGAGAGGTAATCTGTAGATCCTGTGAGACTTTTGGAAGGCATCAGCGAGGTGAGGAGGAGGGGGTGTGACTGGAATGAGCAGTAGGTCAGAATGCAGGAATCTTGAGATGTGGTTCTTTGTCCCTCATCCTGGCTCACAGATAAAATTATATGTACCATCATTGTGAACATCCAATGTGTGACAACAGATCTGTCTGATCAAAAACCAAAACTCTAGTAAATTCACAGATTATGAGTCACCCTGTGTCCACATAGGGCCTTCAGTTACTCATTGAGTGTTAACTATTACTTCCTTTCCAAACTCCTGGGTTTTTCAATAGGCGATTAGCAATTTCATTGTATTATAACTCATATACTATTTGTGGTTTATAGCTATAAAAGATTGAAAATTTGTTTTGCTTTGAAATTACTGTCTTCATAACAATAGGTACTTTCAAAGCCACGTGGCTTCTGAGAAAAGTAAACTCTTCAGTTTATAAGGATTCTTTTCCACCCTGGTGCATTCCACTGTCTGACTTGATCATTTGCTGGTGTCTTCCTCTATTAAGACTCCATTTATTAGGGGCGACTCTTGTAATATCTCTTAACTGTTTCTTAGCCCCAAGTAGAAATGCACACTGTTTTCTTGTTAAATGTTTAGGAGTTTCAGAAATCACTTGGAGCCAAGCATTCTGTCTATGACACCACCAACAGAACTGGACGGTCCCTGAAGGAGAAAACCACCCTGGCTGATGACAACCTGAAACTGGATGACATGCTGAGTGAACTCAGAGACAAATGGGATACCATCTGTGGAAAATCTGTGGAAAGGTAACAGGTCCTGTAGGGCAGTCTGGTTGCCTTGTAGGTTTCTTTCAAGTGTACAATAGTGATGCTTTGTAGGAACATTCTGGAACCTTAAATACCTCCTTTGCCTGGGAACTTCTGGTCATCTGTAATACCCTACTTACACAGTGCCTGCGCCCAGAAGGCTTGGTTGTTCATTATTATTTATTTTTAATTACTTGATTCACTCAGCAGTGGTATTACTCTCCAAGCCTGTCATCTCAGACCTGACTTCTCTCAGGTCTCCCCAGGGCTGCTCTTGTCCTCCTTAATCCAGTTTTCCCATAAGTAGGAGGATGGTCTTCTTAAAATATGAATGGGGTCTTGTCATTGCCCTGCCTCATACTTTTTAGGAACTTAATATTGAGGGTGAACCAGAACATAGGCTCCTTAGTGTGACGGGCAAGGTCCTCCCAATCTGACCCTGGTGTTCCCTTCCAACTTCCATCCTTCCCTGTCTAGTCTTCTTTCTCATTATACTTGAACCATAAAGACCCAAATCTAATTTCTAAATCTTTAAGGATTTAGAAAGTACCATTGTAGTAGAAGAGTTCAAGTATCTTAGAAATGTTTTCAAACAATTCATAGATCCTTGGTTTAATTACTTTTGTCAATATCAAGATTAAATAGAATATTCTAATAATAAAATTATATTAGAATAGAAAATTAGAATGTAGTCTACAGAATACATAGGAAGAATATAGAAATTTTGCCGTTTTTTAAAAAAATCCTTAAAACCTTCCATTTCAAAAGGTTATATGCATTTTACAATGTGCTATAAATGATTTCATGGCAGGCAGACACCCAGGGGTTGGAGATGGGGCAGGTTGTGACTACAGACAGCGTGTGGGAGGTTTGGGGGATGACGGAACTGTTCTTTCTTAATTATGAGATGGTTACATAAATCTCTACATGTGTTACAGTTCATGGAACTGTACACTCAAAAAAGTCAAGTTTACTGTATGATAATTTAAAACAAAAAAAAATTTTATGGCATTTTTTTTAAATGAAGAAACTGAAAGATCACTGATTTCTAGAGGTGATAATGAAGGAATTCTCCAAGAACAGATAAGATCTACTTAAGGACTAAAAAAGAAAATTTGAGAAAACTTTTGTTATTTTCTAAAGAAGGCAAAGAAACGCACTGAAGATACCTGTATATTATTTTTTCCTTTGACCATTGCCCAGCCTTCATAAATGGATTTTAGATATTCAGGTATTTGGTGGGTTTTCTGTTACTCAGTCTGACTTTTCCACCTTTTTCCCCAGACAAAATAAACTGGAGGAAGCCCTGTTATTTTCTGGACAATTCACAGATGCCTTGCAGGCCCTCATTGATTGGCTGTATAGAGTTGAACCCCAGCTGGCAGAAGACCAGCCTGTCCACGGAGACATTGATTTAGTGATGAATTTGATCGATAATCACAAGGTATTATTAACTGGGACATTTTATTGATCTCATTTGATTATCCTGAATTTAGAGGAAACTATAACCCCTTATCTTAGCCTTTTAAAATCTAGAGACTATATGTCATAATATGTAACAGTCTTTAGTATTTAGTGTGCTTTGAGCAGAATCAGGAAGCCAACTTTAAAAGTGATACAGGAAAATTAGTATCAATGAGATACTTTTTTTTTTTTTTTAACAATTTCCAGATCTAAAAACTTTTAGAGTTCTCTGGTGCTTTAAAGCATGTTCTAAGAATGTTTTATAGTCTTTTGTTATTCATATAAATAATTATGTAATTTAAAATCACTCCCTCAGTGACCTGGAACTTGGTCATTCCATAAGTGTATGGATTTGTGACATTATCTACAGGAGTCAAGATAGGCTACTTTTCTGTTTTTAAAGACCATTTTATCCTTGCCCCTTGAACTCTAGCAATCTGTGAGATATCAGCATAGGCTCTGAGGGATTCAATTATTACTTTAAGTCAGGTGGTTTCCTGGCAATCTCCTGAGATGGATTTAAATATTTTTTGCCAATCAAAGGGAATATTCAGGACGTCCCACTGATACTGAGTGCAAGGTCCGAAATTATGGTAAAATGTTATGTTACAACTTAAAGAACCTCAAAAACAACCTGAGGCACAGTAGTAATGTGGGATGGTTGTACCAGAGTAGACTTTATATACAAATATTTTACAGCACTGTAGTTTACAGCACTGTTTTATTTCTCCTCTCTTATGTTTGAATTAGAAAATTTATTTCATTTTAAAATGTTTTCTTTATACTTGCCTCGTTACGCTGTTTTGATCTTAACCTGTTCCTTTTTAAATAGTTGGTGCTTTTGCATATTTATTTTCCCTTTTTTTGTTCTGTTATCTGATTATAAAAGAGAGTTTGTTACATTTAAATATTATTTAAAAAATCAAAGAATAGATGAAGAACTGTGATTGGGCCTACAAAAAGAAAAAAAGTTGAGTTTTGTTGCTTTGCCTGTATTGAAACAAATGTTTTGTGCATGATTGATACAGACTTTCATTCCTTGGCATTCATTCAATGAGTAATGAATAGTGTAATGTTACTTTTTACATAAATGCCATTTGTATAAACTCACTGTCTAAATATTTACTCCCTTCAGCACTTGCCAGGTTTTTTATATATTAAAGGTTATCAAGAATGAGTTAATCATTCAGCATTAGTAATACAATTGGAAGGCTCAGGAAGTTTAAGTTCACCAAGTATATTGGAAAGTCAGCTCAGGACTATCGAGCGAGTCCTATCACAAACAGATTACACAGATGGTGTATTTTCGATGCCTGTGTGTGTGTGTGTGTGTGTGTGTGTGTGTGTCTGCAGGCACACCTCATTTAACACCACTAGAGTGAAAGCAAACAAAGAATTTATTGTACTATGTTTGGACTATTTTTGACGGTCTCACTTTTATGAATGATTTGATTATCAGAACAGAAACTCATCGATAGAGGCAAAATGATAAGATGTGCTTAGTAATATTCATTTGTAATCATCTTTTAGAGAAATAAGGTAATCTTATTCTATCTATAAGCTTGGTTAATTTGAAAGATATAGTTGCACACACTGACTCTTGGATCAGAAATGAAGTACCCTGGGCTCATTTTTTGGATTGGGTCTGTGGCCAAAAGAAGCCAGTCTAACTCCTGGCACATCCAAGTTTATCAAAATTAGGCAAGAGGGAGGGAAAAGCTTTTCTTCCAAAAGGACAGATAAGGATGTAAGCCTCTAAAATTTGACATTAGAGGTTAGTTCTCAGGATACTATGAAAGCTGAAGCCGTGTTGCAGGGAAAAAGACTGCAGGCCCCCTCCCTGTGGGCTCCCCTGCCATTCCCTCCAGTACCCTCATGCAGACCCCAGGATTGCTTAGTTCTTCATTAGTCTGTTTGTCTATTAATGAAGAGGAATGAGGTAGCCAGCACATTCTTGGCACTTACGAGGATTTGAGAGGAATTGGGATGCCATAGTAAAGAATTATAGAAAAAAAGAGAAAGTGACATTTTCACTTGTGGAATTGCATTTGAGTAGCCACCATTATTTAAATCCAAGGCGTCATTTAAAAATTAAGGTTTGATTGCTCAGGAGGATGCTAGAAGATTGAACAGCTTTACAGCTCTGTTAGGAGCAAACATATGATGACTGAGCTCCTGAAGATTCTGTGAGAAGTACAGCTCATTAAACTCTTAAGTCTTAGAGACTGGTGCAGGAGGTCATGTACACATATATTCCACACTGTGTTTTACTGGTTTCATTTTGTAGTGAAAAATCAATTTTTAATGAAAATACGGTCTTTCTAGGTTTTCCAGAAAGAACTGGGGAAGAGGACCAGCAGCGTGCAGGCCCTGAAGCGCTCGGCGCGAGAGCTCATCGAGGGTAGCCGAGACGACTCCTCCTGGGTCAAGGTCCAGATGCAGGAACTGAGCACACGCTGGGAGACCGTGTGTGCACTGTCCATATCCAAGCAGACCCGCTTGGAGGCAGCCCTGCGGCAGGTGACAGTCTTGTAAATTGCAGCTGGGGGTGATGAGAAAGGTATCAAAGCCCAGAGCTGCTCTGGTGGAGAACTGTTTCGCTCCTCCTTTCTTACTGGGACGGTGATGGAGAGGGAGATTCTTAGAGGATCCTTGCCTTGCTCCTCCCCCCAGGAGTTTTAAGTTTCTCACAGAGGGAAGTTTTCTCATTGTCACACAAAAGTGCCACTCTTGAAATTTTTCACCTCAGACGTGTAATGGGCTCTCATGGCTCTAACATCAGATTGTTAAAATGGTGAAGTAGTCTTCATATTGGCATTTAGAGGTCTTAACATTTATAAAGTATAGCAACATGTATCTTTATATTTTTAGTGGGCATAATGCATATCGTTAATCAATGTAAATTTAAGACTTTTTTTTCATTGAGAGGAGGACTGTATACTAACAAGCATCTTTGGGGATCTTCTTTGTGGCGTGTGTGTGGTGTGTGTGTGTGTGTGTGTGTGTGCGTGTGTGTGTGAACTGTTAGGCAGAGGAATTTCACTCAGTGGTGCATGCCCTCCTGGAGTGGCTGGCAGAGGCCGAGCAAACCCTTCGTTTCCATGGTGCTCTCCCAGATGATGAGGATGCCCTTCGGACACTCATTGATCAGCATAAAGTGAGTTATCTAAATGCTAAGTAAAACTAAATGAGAAAATTCAATAGGCTCGTGATGGTAGATACCAACTGCATGCATATTTCCCTTTCTGAGAAGTAATTAAAGACCTAGCACATTTGAGAATTTGCCTTCATCCTCTTTGCTTACATTGGTGTGTCCCCATGCCCGCAAATAAAAGTGGAGTTATCTCTCCACGACTGCTTTGTGAAGAAGGTGGCTATTCTAAAGTGAGTGAGTCACCGTCCCCTCTCTTTTGGAAGAACATTGATTTTTCTAGGAGGTTATCTGGCTTCTGACCAAAACTGGTCAGCTTCATTGTACTTTCATGTGCATTTCAAAGATGAAATTTCCTGCATGAGCCTTTGGCATTTATAAACATATCATTAGAATTGTAATTAATAAGTTTGATCTTAGTAAACAAGACAAGCAAGTAATTCAATAACTGGTCTTCAAATTTTATTTTTCAATCTCTGCCAGTTCTGGTTTTATTTTATTATTATTTTTTTAGATTTTATTTATTTAACAGGGAGAGACACAGTGAGAGAGGGAACACAGGCAGGAGGTGTGGGAGAGGGAGAAGTAGGCTCCCTGCTGAGCAAGGAGTCCAATGTGAGGCTTGCTGTGGGGCTTGATCTCAGGACCCTTAATGACTGAGTCACCCAGGCACCCCGCCAATTCTGGTTTTAATCAAGATCCACCTTAAATTCTTATGAGAAGTAGCCTGTAGTATAAATTATAAATTTAAAATGAATTCTGTAAGTAGATATACTGTTGGATAGTTAACCAAATAAAAATCTGGCCACTGAGTTTTCAGGTCAACATCTATTTTGTAACAGTGCCTAGAACGAGCAAAACTGTTAGGAGAGTGGTCTGGATACCTCTTAACACTTGTTTGTTTTTGTTTTTTGTTAAACCTTTATCTGGAGAGGAGAAGGGAGTTGAGGGAAATTGGAAGGGGAGGTGAACCATGAGAGACTATGGACTCTGAAAAACAATATGAGGGTTTTGAAGGGGTGGGGGTGGGAGGTTGGGGTACCAGGTGGTGGGTATTATAGAGGGCACAGATTGCATGGAGCACTGGGTGTGGTGCAAAAATAATGAATACTGTTACGCTGAAAAAAATAAAAATTAAAAAAAAATTAGAAATTTACAATGCTAACACTCAATGCAGTATCCAACATTTCTTTTTAAAAGATCTGTTTAACACCACTGAAGAAGCTCATCTTCCAGGTTCAGGTTGGAAGGATGTCATTAGTTCCATTGTGGCATGGATTACATCATCTATGGAGATTTCTTATTTGTGACGATTGTGCTCTCTCAATGACGGGCTGCCTAACCTATAGCAATGAAATACTGCCTTGTCATTAATAAAAGTGATGTGAGCTTGTCTAACATTATCTGGAGGAGTGGAATGCTCCGTAAACCATTTAAAGTTGAAGTTAGAATATAAGAGGAGGAAAATGACATCAAATTTATTATAAATTTTTGATTCAGCTCAGTGTTTTGAAGAGCTATTATATTACTCTTGGCTGACCCACCAGCCAGCATTGAGTTCCACTGACAGAGTTGGTCTCAGAGGAGCTTCTTATATATCAAACATCTTACAGTAAGGTGCCCACTTGGGGTATCAGTACCCTCAGAGCAGGAGCAGGAAACCCCCAGAAGCATCAGGAAGCAGGGTATCCGGAGCAGGGGTAGTGTTGTGGGTCTTTTTGTTTTTGTTTTTGTTTTTACAACAAATTACTTTTAAATATTTTTAAGTTGTATAAAATTACATGTCATTTCATAAAGGGCTGCTTAGTACCAATAATTTGCCATAACATCATCCGTTCTTTCTTATTTTCTCTGCTTTCTTCACACACTGAGCAAATAAAAGTAAAGCAAAATATTTAATTTCTTAGCCCCAGGACCAGAGACTTCTCAGTATAGTCCACTTTCAAAAATGGCAAGCTTTCCCAGGTGAGCATAGAATGCAAGCAGGGAGCTGACCATCCAGCCCATGGCATTCCGGGCAGGACTCTGGCACTGTTTGGTTAGGGGTGATTAAAAGTATACGGTCAGATCCCCTGTCCTTGGGAAAGCACAGCTGTTATTGGCCTCTGGTTTTCTCTTCCTAGTAAAGCTTCCCCCCACCCCCTTTCAGTTAAGCAGATCTGTATTGGAGGAAATGAAAATAATTTTTTCATTTAAAAATTTTTAAAATGAAAATAATTTTTAAAATAAAAATGATGATATTTTAAAAATAGGTCATGTTAGTGGAGTATACTATTAATTAAACCTTGACATGACGGCAATAAAAATGTATAAATGAGAATTAAAAAGCACTTATTCAATCACAAAGACACGCGGTCTTTTGATCTTGTGGACCTTAACATCCAGTAGGTATGTAAGGAAACATGGCAACATGCCCGAATAGGAGGTCTAGGACAGAGCTGTGGCACAGAACCCAAAAAGAAAACGTCACTAGACATTCTAGGAAACCCATTCTCCGATGATCACCCTGACCACATGGCATGGATAGTATGGGGTGTCTGCTCAGTCTGTAGCCTTTGCAGCCCTTGCTCATGTTACTAAGGAATCCCTCCCTCTTAGTGCTGGGGTCCAGACTGGGGTGCTGGCAGATGCTTGAAATTCACTCTGAGGTTCTGGAAGCACAAGACCTTTTTTAAGGCAGAGGTTCTCATTTGTAGCCACGCTTTCAGAGTTCTGTGATTCATGTATCTATGAATACAGTTCTGATGGTAGAAAGTACAGTTATGTGTGTGAGACATTTGCAGAAAAGTTGATTTGAAAGCATTTTAGAGCCTGTCAGGGCTTCTTCATCCCACCAGAGCAGGGGATGACAGTTTCTGGCTGTCAGGCCCATCCCCTTCATGCTCTCCCCGACTCTTTCCTGCTGGACATTTGGGCCCTCTCTCCCTCACCCCAAACATTTATAGTTCCCTGCCCAGCCTTCTTTATTCCTTTTCGGTACATATTCCTCTCATTGCTGGCACACAGTTCATGCTGTTTTAAATATACAACCTCCTAGTTTTGTGAGGACCTTTTTTTTTCAATCAATATTATTTTTGTCTCTGGTGGTACTCTCTCTCCTAGTCCTGTTCTCCATTACCATATGTACACACTATCCAGATTTAGAAGAGTGTGTTTTTTTGTATAACATATCTTATAAGGCGTGAGGTGTTACCTAATACATGTATTCAGAAAAATACCTGTTAGAAAGTGCCTCACTTCCCATTGTTGTCCCTTCTCCTCTCTTAATTCCCCAGTTAGTGAATTGTTTCCAGCAGTGAATAGTGCTGGTGAAGTTCTTATGTACTTGTCTAACTCTGACGGTCACAGGCACGTCACTGGAGTTTTATTTTCAACCAGTGCCAGCAGCTGATCGAGGTCTTTGTTTCTGCTCTAGGAGTTCATGAAGAAACTGGAAGAAAAACGGGCCGCGCTGAATAAAGCTACCAGTATGGGGGACGCCGTCCTGGCCATCTGCCACCCTGACTCCATCACCACCATCAAACACTGGATGACCATCATCCGGGCCAGATTTGAGGAGGTCAGTGGGTCTCAAGTCATCATTAGAGCAGTAACAGAACTGAGATACATGTGTGACCCTGGGAAACCTTCCTCTGTGCATGACCTGTCTCTGCAGTCCACTTTTATTTAAAAACGTAAAGCCATTTTGCAGCTATGTCCCTGAAGCATGAAAAAGCAAATATTTGGTTTCCTATTTGACTTTTTGTCCCACTTCCACATTGTCGAATAACCCAGCACCCAAACTATACTTCAGAGGAGTATATGCTTGGGGAATGGATTGCGTACATGAACTGGATTCTGCATTTTAAGATTTTATCTATTTCTGTTTCCACTCAGTGCTTCATGGAATAAGCATTCTTGAGCCATCAGAGAATGTGTGTTTGAACTCAGACTAGAAATCTAAAGGAAGCCTGGGTGTTTGACACCCCATCTGTAACTATGGGGGCAAACATCAGAGGGGCTTTCATGTCCTCCGCAATCTGGTAGTACCATCCCAGATAGCACTGATGGTACCACTGATGCGATCTAGAAAGACTGGCAGTGTTATGATCCCAGGCCCAGGATGATCTTCTATATCCAGATATAGAAGAGTGTGTTTTTTTTGTGTAACATATCTTATAAGGCGTGAGGTGTTACCTAATACATGTATTCAGAAAAATACCTGTTAGAAAGTGCCTCACTTCCCATTGTTGTCCCTTTTCCTCTCTTAATTCCCCAGTTAGTGAATTGTTTCCAGCAGTGAATAGTGCTGGTGAAGTTCTTGTGTACTTGTCTAACTCTGATGGTCACAGGCACGTCACTGGAGTTTTATTTTCAACTAGTGCCAGCAGTTGTGTATTTTTACATCAGTTATTAACTAGGATGGATGAAATTGAGAGACATTTGTTTCCCCAACAGGTGTTGGCCTGGGCGAAGCAGCATCAACAGAGATTAGCAAGTGCTCTGGCTGGGCTCATTGCAAAACAGGAATTGCTGGAAGCTTTGCTGGCTTGGTTGCAGTGGGCCGAAACTACACTTAGCGACAAGGACAAAGAAGTCATCCCCCAGGAAATCGAAGAGGTGAAAGCCCTCATTGCAGAACACCAGGTAATATAAATATCATCCTAACCCTGTCTTCTCAGATACTGTTTTTATTTCACTGCCATACTTCTCAAGAGATTGCTTTGTGCTGGTTACCATCACTTCCTCAAACACACTCCTCAAGTCCTTCCTTACATTTATTGTCCGTTTCGCTCTGTTCTTCTGCTCCTCTGCTCCGTCTTCTGGCGACCTCGCTCTGCCGGGCTTTATGGCTCCATGCTTGCATATTCTACTCTCTGCTGCCACGCATCTCCCACGATGACCATCAGTACTTCAGACACACCCTGTCTACAAAGGAGTGCATCGTCTTGCTCCAAAAAACAAATGACTTCTCTATCCTTCCTGTTTTAAACTCTGAAATGATGGGCCTCCCACTGACTCTGATTTATTTGTATGCTTGTCACTTTGATACACATTTATAAAGGGAAGCATTAAATGGCAGCTTAGTTGACTAAGCAGCTAGCATTGCAATATTTTTTTTTTTAAAGATTTTATTTATCAGAGAGAGAGAGGGGGAGAGAGTGAGCACAGGCAGACAGAATGGCAGGCAGAGGCAGAGGGAGAAGCAGGCTCCCTGCTGAGCATGGAGCCCGATGTGGGACTCGATCCCAGGACGCTGGGATCATGACCTGAGCCGAAGGCAGCCACTTAACCAACTGAGCCACCCAGGCGTCCCGCATTGCAATATTTTTAAATAAATGTATGAGCCATTCATGTCCATAATGGCCCTGAAGTGCCTCATGTTGTGTTCTCTGTGATCAGAGTTCTCCAGTGTAACAGATTCTAGACATATGTTTCTCTACTTTTCACTTTTATCTGACTCCTCTTTTTTCCACCCCTTTTCACCACAGTCTCTGTCTTTGCTGCGCATTCCAGATAGAGGGATCTCTAAGTCACAATAATAAGCCTAAGGAGACAAGACAAGAAGTAGCAAGATAGTCAGACCTCTTAAATGGGAACTTTAACCTGAATAACTTTTATCTCCCTTGGCATAGTATATGTATAAACAGAAATATTTAAAATATGTCCATATTTAATATGTATGCCATATGTCAGTGTATAGCAAAGCCATCTGAAGTATTTCAAATACATTAGTGAAATGTGCTGCAGAGACATCCTGAGGACCAGCCCAGTTAATTAGTTGCTTTGCAGATAAATACTCACTTTAAGATTCTTCAGGAAGAGCTTAAAAGCTCTGGAAGATCCTGGTTGATACACAGATAGGTTATATTAATTATACAGCTGCTCCCATGCATGGTCATCAAGCTAAAACAAATTACTGTTACAGTGCTCTAATTACTTACCAGGTATATGTAACATTTTATATTGTTTAGTTGTGAGTAAATGCTATGTTATAGTGGCTTACAATTTTTTGGCCCCTAAAGATATAACAAGTTGGTTTATGCTTTTTTTTCCCCCCAGAATGAATTTCAGAAATAATAGCATGGTCCTTTTATCCTTTGCTTTTAGTTCATTTCTAAAGGTAGTTTTCTGTGGTGCACTTATATTTAATTGACTTTGACCTTTCAGACCTTCATGGAGGAAATGACCAGAAAACAACCTGATGTGGACAAAGTTACCAAGACCTACAAGAGGAGAGCAGCTGATCCTTCCTCATTACAGTCCCATATTCCGGTCCTGGATAAGGGGCGAGCAGGAAGTAAGCAGTGGCCAATTTCTTTAAAATGCACAAGGCTAAAGCCAAGGAAGTTAGTTTTGAGTTGTCGCTTGAAATTTCAGAGCAATTGGTGATTCTTTGAGCTCTCTCTACCGTAGAAGTTTTCCTTGAAAGAATACATGGGCTCAAATATTGTAGCAGCTTATTTAAAAATAAAGGAAAAAATATATACAGGCCTCTCTGTGTAATTTTATTTGCTTGTAGGGTATCTTTTAGATTAGCTAGAAGAAATTGGAAAAAATGTACAACAAGAACAGAAACCATCATCCCCTTTGCTTCTGTTATATAAATAACCTTATGGTGGGATATAGCAGAAATGACCATGACCTGGATATAGTTTATGACCTAACTGTTCATTAATGAGTGGCAGTCTGATAGATTTTGCCCATGTTCATATGACTTCAGGCTCTATTTACTTCCTAGTCTACTTTGACTCCACGAAAGGAAGTCACAAAGTGACATTAAAAACAATAAAGCAGGCTTGGAGAAGATTTAAAAGAAGCCCAGTTTATATCTGAATAATTGTAATTTGATACATTTCTTAAAGGTACCTTAATAGAAAAAAAAAATGATTTCAGATCTTTTGTAGTTGCTGTATTACCCAAGGGGGCAAGGTAACAAAGTGGTGGTTAAGAACTCTGGAGGCAGACTCCTTACCACCTTGGAAATATAACCTGGGACAAGTTACTCAAACTCTCTCTGAGCCTCACTTTACACATTTGTAAAAGGGATAATTATAACCTCACTGGATTCTGGTGAGGATTAGATAAACTAATGTGAACGAAGTGCTTAGCATACTTCCTTGGCTTGTAGTTAAATGCTCAGTAAATATTTTTGTAGGGCCTCGTAGGAGTGAGGAACTCTGGGCAAATCCCAGCTTGGACACTCTTCCTAACGTGACTTTAGGCCAGTTGTTTTTCCAGGCCACACTCAACCATTTAGTTAGATGAGAAAAATGCATTGAGACAACTGTTCTGTGATGTTATAGAAACTTGTGAAAAATAGCCAGAAAAGAGGGAGGAAAAATTAGTAAAGGCAGTAAATTGGGTTATGAGACTATGCACAGGAAATGTGCAGTCTCTGTGGAAAACAGACTTGGATGGAAGCTGGAGTCATACACACACGTCCCTATTTGATCAGAATTTGTGAAGTTTCTTGCTGTGACTCAAATGAATGGCCACTGTCTCCTGCCCTCACCTGCCTTCCTTCCAGCCTTCTTTTCTAAGAAGGGCAGCTGGGTTTGGGTAGCTGATTCTAAGATAAGTCTCACTGCCCTGGGAGATTTATTTTATCATGCCTTAACAAAAGAGAGGCTCACAAGGTACTTCTTTGTCATTGAAATGGCATGGATTTTAAGCTGGAAAATGTTTTAAACATAATTTTATAAAGAGAGCTTTTCAGTATTTAAATGCCCATTGGGTATGTTTCTCTGTTTTATATGAAAAGTATGTGATCCTTGGTAAGTAAAACAGATTTGAACTTGAACATTATAAGATCTAAATAAGATCTTTCTAAATAATTAAGTTGATTCAGTTTTAGCTAGGAACAATAAAGGCCAAGCCTTAACATATTTAGAACCCTGGAAACCACTCTCCTAACTAAAGTTGCATTTTAACAGGAAAACGCTTCCCGGCGTCAAGCTTATATCCCTCTGGATCACAGACACAAATCGAAACCAAGAATCCGAGGGTCAATTTGTTGGTGAGCAAATGGCAGCAAGTTTGGCTCCTTGCGTTGGAAAGGAGGAGGAAGCTTAATGACGCCTTGGACAGACTGGAGGAGGTCAGAGAACTCCTGTGTTCAGCACCCCTGATGATATGGGATGTGGGTTTAGGGAATCAATAAAGTAAACTACAGTTGACCCTTGAACAACATGGAATTAGGGGCACTAACAGCAGCCCCCCACACACACACATACTGCATAGTCAAAAATCCACGTATAACTTTCGACTCCCTCAAAACTGAACTGTTAATAGCCCCTTATTGACCAGAAGCCTTATTGCCCTACCTATAAGAAGCAATTAACAAAGTTATATGTGTTATATACTATATTCTTATAATAAAGTAAGCTAGAGAAAAGCAAATGTTATTAAGAAAATCACAAGGAAGAGAAAACACGTCTTTTTAAAAATTTCATAAAAAGCCTGCATGGAAGCAGACCCACACGGTTCAAACTCAGTGTTGTCCCAGGGTCCACTACAGTATATTCTAACATAATCAGAACCTGACTCCATTAAGAGAAGAAGCAGCTTGATGTATGTTTGCTTGGTATTATCTGGGAAATATAACCACTGATAATTCAGGTATTTTCATTATATATATATATATTCTGTGGTCTGAGATGTAGAGTTTCAGATTCTGAAACTGGGAAATTTTTAGAAGCCTTGGATGATAGAACGGCAAAGAGCAGAGAGAGAGCAGAGGTGAGAGCTGCTGAGCTGGGCCTGCTGTCCGGTAGGCACAGAACTTACCAGTAGTGTCTCTCTGGGGCAGTTCACCTTTGTCACATTGGCACTATCAGAAATTGTTAGTTTGACTTTTTGAGGAGTTTTGTATGTTTCTTTTATTTGAAAAGATCAACCAGCGACAGTAGTGAAATCATAGGAAAGATGTTTCTGTGCTCCCTTTGCAAAATGAGACCTTTTTTATTTTTTTGAAGTGGGAAAGATCTGTGCATTATCTGGAAGGTCATTAAAAATAACTTTATTCATAAAGTCGGAGGTACTGTTTGTGCACCGTATGAACCAAAAATACCTTTTGTCCTTTCCAGCTGAGGGAATTTGCTAACTTTGATTTCGATATCTGGCGTAAAAAATACATGAGATGGATGAATCATAAGAAATCTCGAGTGATGGACTTCTTCAGGAGAATTGATAAAGATCAGGATGGGAAAATAACCCGACAAGAATTTATTGATGGAATTCTTTCCTCAAGTAAGTCCCAAGAGAAGTGACTGTAAATGATGTCATTTTTTAAAGAAAATAAGCACACTTTAAAATTGTGTTACTAATAAAGCATCGCCTTTAAGCTTGGCTATGAAGTCATGCCTTCAGGGAAGTGTCCGTGGTGAAATGCGTGGTTTTGGGGTCAGGCTTATTTCATACTCCTGTAACCACAGTTGGTATATTCCTTGCTCCCTGAAGCTGTGTCCTCATTAGTATAATAAAGTTAATAATATTTGATTCTTAGATTGTTTTGTCTGACCTGTAATGGGTAATCAGTAAATTCAAGTCAGCCTCTTCCCTTTTTTGTTCTAATTGACATCTGATCATTGTCATTAATGGGAAATTAGAACTCTATGAAAATTCTTAAGGTATGTGTCACCTTGTTTGATGGTTGAGTCATATGGATGTGATTTCTTGGGCAGATGTTACTGGAAATCTTAAAGTAAATTTAATATAATCTTATGAGTATATATATGATATGAATTCACATGCATAAAATTCATATATTCCTTAAAGTGGTAGTTGAACCATATGAAATTTGCTAATTTTAAAGTTTTCAACTAAGAAAAAAAGCAATTTTAAATGATTCATCCTGGTAGTAATTAAAGATAAATGTAGGTCCTGTATATTGTGGTTTGATTTGTTATAATATAAATCAGTTTTTAAGAGGATTTTAATATATTTGATGACCCTGATAATTTAACTGGCTACATTAAGATAGAAATAATACAACTGAGTCAGAATTAGCAAGGTATACTACTTAACTTTTTTTTTTAAGATTAAATCTTTTTGTAAAATGTTATTATAAACTATGGGTTTTAAAAACTTTGAGAATATAGTATGGCTTATTCTGAGAGTATCCTAATTCGCATTTCTACGTGGAATCTACACACAGAGTGAAACTCACAGTGTAGAAAAGAGGTTGCCAGGGTCTGGGAGGTGGGGGAGGTGAGGACAGCCTGGAAAAGGGTAGAAACTCTAAGATGAGTAAGGTCTGAGGATCTAAAGTACAATGTGATGGCTACAGTTGATAACACTGGATATTATGTAGTTGAAATTTTCTGAGTAGAACTTAAATATTCAGGAAAAAACAAAAAGATAACTGTGAGGTGGTGGGTGTGTCAATTAACTTGATGGAAGGACTCCTTTCATAATACGTACAAGGATCAGATCATCATGATGTATACTGTTCAGTATTTTACAATTTTATTTTTCAGCTGTACCTCAGTAATCATACTTACTATTATTTCGAAAATTTTAGAGTTTCCAACCAGCCGCCTGGAGATGAGCGCAGTGGCAGACATCTTTGACCGAGATGGTGATGGATATATTGACTACTATGAATTTGTAGCAGCCCTTCACCCAAATAAAGATGCATATAAACCCGTCACCGATGCGGACAAAATCGAAGACGAGGTACTCCACACCCCGACCCTCTGCAGCAGCAGCAGCGGGCGCTGCCGGGACACCATGCACAGATTCAGGCCGCCATTTTATTTCCATCTTGAGTTGTATTGAGGTGTTTGTTGACTCTGCAGTGTCATGTTAACCTTGAAATGGACATTTCATCATTGTTTTTGGCAGGTCACAAGGCAGGTAGCGAAGTGTAAATGTGCAAAACGATTTCAAGTTGAACAGATTGGAGACAACAAATATAGGGTGAGTTTTCAAAAGTTAACTATTTAGTTCTCTTGAAGGATAACAATGGAAATCTGTATACAATTTGAACTGCACTGCTTTCCAGGAATGCTAATTATTTATTTTTTACCTCACATCACAATAGAATGGTATATGAAATTCCAGCTTTTGTCATTTTAAATGATGTAGAGATAGCCTGCATTTTGTAAACTAGGATATATCTCTGACATGCATTTTACTTTGAGGAGAAAAACACATCCCACATACTCAGGTTGCTTCCTGTGACTTTAAAATGTATTTTATTATGATTACAGGTAAGTTATCATATTTCTAATAACAAAGCTATTCCAAGCCAGAACAACAAAGTTAAAAATGTTGAATCATTTTTAGAAATACGGAGAGGCAATGTTTTCCACTTATGTAGTTATTTTTCTTTTTGTTCAAAATCTTAAAAGCTCAGTTCACCTTCTTCTAAACAGTTATTTGAACACCAGTGTGACTTTGTTACTCCTCTATCTTTTTTTCTCTTTTTTGGAATATCTCTCACATGTAGTAGCTAGATCGGAAATGTGCTGAGTTTCCCTAATACAACATGTTACTTACAAGCAAAATTTCTTTTTGAATTTAGTTTTTGTATTTCCATATTGGAAAATATTCATCGGCATATTTGAATTTCTAACCTAAATATGAAACCCAAAGATTAAAAAAAAAACTTTTATAGAAACTTTACTGATTATATGGTGTACGTTTGAACCAGCGGGTACCTGCACATCTCTAAACTAGATACTATATCCAGGAGCCCAGAGTGTGACAGATTGTATGTGTGTGTTCTAGAGTCATACAGAAAGTTTCCTATTGAACTAATTGTGTCTTTCTTCCATTTTTCATTTTTTTTTTATCAGTTCTTCCTGGGAAATCAGGTATAAACCAGTGGAATGTATTCTCAAGTTCCCAATGATTTTTTTTTTTTTTAACTTTAATTCATAGTCATTAAAGCTTGCCATGGCCAATCTTTCCCATGCTGTTGCCCTAGCTACTACATTGTTGGTTGGCGTGGTGTTTCTGTAAATGCTGTAAGGGTCCTTGATCCAGGATTCCTTTTTGCTGTGTGTCTCAAATGAGGAGATTACTTTTAAGCAAACCAGATAATAAATTGCAGCTTGACTGGTCACAGTGTTAGAAATGCCATTTTTAGTTCCGGTTTAATAACACTGCTAGCATGTGTTTTATGCAAATACTTATTGGAATAAAGATTTGATTCTGCACACATCTCTTTGCTGTGTTTAACTATTGAGGTTAAAAAAACAAACAAACTCTGAGGTCCTTAGATCAGCAGTAGCTAGAGAAGGATCTGCAGTGGGCGGTGACGTGGGAAGACAGTAGTGAGAAGTCTCTCTGGCACTCAGCCACAAGTGATGCGTTCTCTCCAAAGTAGCGATTGCTGCATTTATCCTAAACCACTGATTCAGGGCTTTACATCTTCTGAGCAGGAATTTTAACTACACGTCTTAACTCGTATCAATTCCTTTTGAGGAAATGTATCTCTGATAACTTCTGTGAAATCTTAAAATCACACTTTAACTCATTTGGCTTTACGCTGAAGTCAGTATAAACTGTCCAGTGGCCCTGTGTCATTATCACAATTTTTAGAACTAAGGATAAGAAAAATTGTGTTTTGATTTAAACAAAGGAGAAGGGATTTTCACTGTATGCTTTTGGAAAGAACTGTACAATTTTTAACACCTGATCATACATATCATGTCAGATCTCACTCTGCTGCTTGGTTTTTAAGCCATATTACCTCTTAGGTTTCAAATTCCCGGTTATCCCCATTTATTGCAAGCACATAACTTTTTTCAAATAGAAATTTTCAGCTCCTTTGAATAGATGTCTTCAAAACTTGGCATTAGTTATAATAAATAAAATGGATGTCTTTAAAACTTGGCCTTAGTTATAATATATAAAAAGTTACTGTTCTGATCCCTTCTTGTTATTTTCTGAGTCAACATTTGGGATAATATTTTTTATTTGTGGAAAGGATGAGAAAAATGTTAACTTTAAAAGATTTTATTCACTCAAAACACTAAAAGCAAACATTAGTCTCTTTTTTTCTTGTCTCACGATTTGGCTGTTAGGAAAATTAGGGAAATTCTGAAGACAATGTTAGTTGTCTAGGGAATACCCTCTCAAAATAAAAATTTAAATCATTTTTATTACAATTGAAATATCTCTATAAAATACATCATCTCCTGAAAACTTTTGCTTTGAACATAATCTTGGACCAAAAGTATCTGGTCTAATTATCTGGTTTCTTAAGGGTAATTTTCTTTAAATCCCTTCCTTTTCCTTCGCTTATTAGCAGCACCAATTTTTTTCTAACAAAATAAATATATATTTTAATTTTTAAACTTTAATTTACATTTCAGGAATTGGTTCAATTTTTAAGAAAGTTTAAATCTTAAGGCTTGAAAATGGACTTAGAAATAGCAATATAAAAAGGGTTGATGTAAAACGCATGAGTTCCTGCTGGTGCATTTTACATGCTTTTCATCCAGGTCCTTTTGAGTTTCAGGGTCTTGAATGGTTGGCTTTGTTTTAGGGTTCCTTTCCTGAAACTCAGTGTTAAAGTATATTGAAAAGTGGAAGATTTTGTTTCTACTTAAAATAAAGCTTTCTGATTATCCATCATGAGCCAGCACAAATAGTCAAAGTCACAACTGTTTCTTACTTGCCTTTAAAAGAAGCTTTATTTATGTTTACTTGACTATTGATTTTGCTTGGTATCTGCTGGGTTGGCAGGCATGAAATTTGGTTTGGTAATTTTTACAAGCTGAACATGAGCCTATTAGAAATGATTTAAAAGTATAAAATTATTTCTCATGGGCTTTCAAAATAAATTTTATGATCAGAAACTGTGTAGTCTAGACATTTATTCAGAACTTACAGAATTTGTAGTGTATCCAAGTGATTGGAGATCCATTGAAAGGGGAAGAACACGACTGCTTATTAGTGTCAGTAATTATGGTGCAAACACTTTAAGAGAAAGCCTTTTAGAAAGCTGTATAATTAATAATGTGTCACTGGCTGTTCTAATGTTACAGTAATCCAAAATGGCACATTAATCCAGCCTTTAACAAATTGGTTTACCAGATCATTAGTGATGCAGAAATTTTAGTTGACTGTGAAATTTTTGTTGGTCATGTTCATTTACTACATTTAATCTCTCTAAATCAAAACTGCTCTTAGAGAAAATGAAATGAGTTTATGGAGATTTCTCTCACAGATTTCTGTGGAAAACAGTTTTAGTAGAAGAGGAAGTTTTAATGAAGAATTAGAGTTTATTAGATTTTCTTTAGAATCTTATCTTGTATAAGCCCTGGGCTAGTAGGCCTTTACTTATTTTCATGTCTGTGTTTGATTTCTAGAAATATTTGTCAATTACTGCCTTACTAATGTTGTTTCTATCATAAAGAAAAATCGTTTCTTGAACAGAGCTTCAGTATTATACTTGATAACCTTTGTTAGCTTTTTCCAAACTGTTTCCTTTGGGCTAAATCAGCATGCAGCAGTCTAACGCAGATCATTTCAAACCCCCTTTCCTGAGATTTTACTAATCGCTGTGAACTAAGCAAGAAATTTAAGTTGGTTGCTTTAGCTACTGCAGACTGTACATCATCCTTTAGCATAGACTTGCTGTTGACAATCAGAGGTCCTTTCTTCGTTCGTCTTCACAGTTTGGAGACTCCCAGCAGCTGCGACTTGTTCGGATCCTACGAAGTACTGTGATGGTTCGTGTCGGAGGTGGATGGATGGCACTTGATGAGTTCTTAGTGAAAAATGATCCTTGCAGGGGTAAGGAGATGCTATGTTAAGATAGTAACACCATGAAAGTGTATCAATTGTGTACTATTTTCCAGCATCAAAAACATGCTGGGTATAATTTTGGTCATTTATTACAATAATGGATGTTTCACATTGGTCTCTGTCAGCCTAAAGTTCCCAAAGAACTTGTGGCAGTCATGTAAACCATGTTCTTCTCATTTTTTTCCTTACATCTTCTGGATAAATATGAGACTGATAGGCAGGAAATACGATAATAGATTTTTTTATCTTTAGGGAAATGCTCCCATCTGCAGTTTTCAAAATGAGTAATTACACCAACTAGGGGAAGGATTTCACCTGTCATTACATAGCAACGTAAAATGAAAGCAGATTGAGGTAAAGGAGACTGAGCATGCTGGACAATAAAGGTTTAAAAATGGAAGTTTTTCATATTGGGGGGAGGTAAGGAAAGTTAATACCTAAAAGTTTTGAAAATCATCATTAACTGCCAACTTGACTCTTACTTCGAAGCTATAGATGAGCATGTTGAAAATATAAACAAATGATACTGTAGCTCACACCATACCTACCAGCCAAAGAATCCTTGATTATCTTTCAATTTTCCTTATTTTTCAGATCCTGTAGTCAACTGTGGAATTCTTAATTGATTGACCTTACAAGTTGTCATTTGATTGCAGTGTCTAGTTAGGTCCCGTTTACTTTAGTTGGCCCATTTTTCCTTAGGGAAAAAAAACAAAAACAAAAAAAGCAGTAACATTTTTATGATTTTCTTTAACCTGTGAGCTCATTTCAATCCTCTTAAACGAACGACAGCGAATGTCCGTGCTGATAGTATTTCGGTTACCAAGTGGGAGGCCAGGGTTCTTCCAGCAGGGCCTCTGTTAATTCGATGCGGGCATCTGACTGTGCAGGTACATCAGAGTGAGTTTCTGTTGTTCTGCAGGCCGCTCTGCTAAGGACACCTAGGATCATCCTACGACCCTACTCAGTAGCTCTGCTCTCTGCAGGTCAAAGATACACCCGCCAAAGGGTATAATCGCGATGACTCCCTCTTTTAATATTTTGGAAATACTGCAGCCTCCAGTGCTGTAGTTCCACTAAGAGACAAAGCAAATAGAATATGTAGTATCCTTGTTGACTTGCTGCTTAGGAAAGTTAGTGTGACTGTGGCCAAGTCTTCCAAATACGTTTTTCTTACTGAGTCAAATCTTTGAATGCTTCTTTCCCTGATGCAACTTTTCTTCTAAAATGTGTGCTAAAAGCCGGATCTGAGCGCCCCTTTGCATATTCAACTACTGTACTTTGTTTCTTCTCTTGCTAACAGTATTCTTTAATGTGATTGGTATCCTGTGTCATTTTTTCTAGTTCATCATCATGGGAGTAAAATGTTACGTTCGGAATCAAACTCTTCAATTACTACTACTCAGCCTACTATAGGTTGGCAACCCCCGTCTTTGCCTCTCCCCTCTTGCCTTTTCTCTTTCCTACTTTTACATTCTTGCTTTAATCATTTGTTTTAAGATAACACGCTTCATCCATCGCGTATGGCTTAACTCATATCCAACTGAGCTGGTGCTTCCAAATTTAAATGCAGAACCGTTGGCACACTGCTGGTGTGCCACGAACATAGGTGCTCTCTAAGTGATCGGACACATGCTAACACGTTGCTCATCGGGTTCTTGTGCAGTGTTCTCCATGTGCATATGTGTTTGTATGAGTGTTGCATCACTGATTACCTCATATCCTTGGGTCTGATGTTTGTTACTGCATGTCGGTTAAACCGAGTTTTCCAAGGCATAAAATAAGAATACCGGTTGCCTCATTTAAGTGAAAAACCTGAGAGTTTATCTGTTGTCCTCATGATTAACGAGCCATCTCTCATTCTGTGTAAATCTGTTGTTTGGTTAATTCCAGTGTTAAAATACTGGCATTCTCCTTACCTCAGTAGTACATGCAAAAGCCACAGTCCCTGCCTTACTGGCTTGTCTTCTCAGTGTGGGGGAGGGGTGACGAACCATGTGGGCATCAGTAGCTGGTGGATTAACAATATTTTAGCATGAGCTTTCCATTTTCATGCTGACTCTTTCTTTAATAGTGGTTATTCTTGCTGGTGTCTAGTGTTAGAATAAACACACTTTTTTTTTTCTTTCCCAAACTTACTTGTATCCAAAAGGAATGCATTGTAAAGGAATGCATTTAACTTTTTGTTATGCTGCGTTGGAGTTGGCATGGCAAAAAGCTGTTCTTGAACTCCTCAACATGGTCTGTGGTGCCAAGCTGTTGTTCTTCCTGTAAGTGATTGAGCGCCTCTTTTTGTCCCCTCCTCTTCTGTTTGCGTGCCTTGCTGTGTGTGTCACATAACCCAGCTAAAGGAAGGACAAACATGGAGCTCCGGGAGAAGTTCATTTTAGCAGATGGTGCCAGTCAGGGTATGGCTGCCTTCCGGCCCCGGGGCCGAAGATCACGGCCTTCATCACGAGGAGCGTCACCCAACCGATCAACTTCTGTATCCAGTCAGGCTGGCCAGGCAGCCTCACCACAGGTCCCCGCCGCCAGCACACCCAAGGTAGGACTCAGATAGGAAGTGTTGTCCTTCCCTGTGTGATCACTGTCTCGAGGGTGCTTTGGAGTGTTTGAGGACCCAAGAATTTGTGGGGCCAGTCTTCTCCCTGTGTATCCCTTCTCAAATATGACAGATGAAGGATTAAATATGTGTGGTGTCTATGTGTATATATAGAAGTATATGCACATAGACACACACGTTTGCCTTGTGGCCCATATGGAGACTGTCTGCTTAGGAGCTTTAGTTACCTTTCAGAGTGTTTTTTTTTCCCCTTTTAAATAAAGCTTTATTTATTTATTTATTTATTTGGCGTATATGATTTGCCATCAGATCTTTCCATTTATTTTTAATTATTATCATTCTTACTGTGAAATGTTACCCTTGGCTATGAGTATCTCTTTCTGTGGTTTTTATCTGCTATCTTTTACATTTGATTTGCCATTGTTCCATACAGATTCTCCATCCTTTAACACGCAATTATGGTAAACCATGGTTGACAAACAGCAAAATGTCAACTCCTTGTAAACCAGCAGAGTGCTCAGACTTTTCCGTGCCATCTGCAGAGGTATCGTAAGGCCCCAGATCCTAGTCTAACAGTCTTCTGTCATTGAAACTGTCACGCACTAACATTGCTTTACCTCTCCCTTAACACACGTACTTCTGACCATACCTTGTCTTTTTATAGACTTCTGTAAGACAAGTATCCACTCAGCATTTTTGGAAGACCTCAGAGTAAGGGTCCATAGAACAGAGAATTCATAGCTTTGTGAATGGTGTCAACTGAGCATAGTGATACCACTTTGCAGGTTCTGTGTGCCTCCTTTGTTGTTTTTGTTGTTGTTGTTATTCTTTTCCTCATACTTGACTTTTCTCCCTTGGGAGAGTGACACACAGAAGGTTATATTCAGGCCCAAGTGAAATTTCTTTTAAAGCCCCTGGTATGCTCATGCTTCTAACCATAATTTGGGCAAGAAATGTAATAATCCCCCTTTAGGTAGGGTGAGAGGCACTGTCATTTGCAAGAGAAAATCACTTACACTGAAAGAATGTTTATTGAGTGTTTCTTATGAACACCATCCTTCCAAATATTGGTTATGTTTGTTTCTGCCGGAGAACACTGGGTGCGTGAGCCATAAGCCTTTTAGTTATCAGTACCATGGTTGGGGGGCTGAGGCATGCAAGATGTTCTCTGCCATTTTCAATAGGTGTGTGTCTTTATTAGACCTTAAAGTTTACTGTTTAAATATGCTTCAGCTTTTTAACATGGCCTGATTGATGGGGATGAGATATTTAGCTCATATAAAATTTGCCAAGCTAGCTCATCTATCAGATCATCTACATTCAATTGAAAGTCCACCTCACAGATTTGAAAGAGAGTTCTCTGTAAAATGATACATATAGGTATCAAATAATCACATATTTGATTAGAATCACAATAATGGGGCGGGGGGGGGGAAGTCCCTCAATGATTTGTCTGGAAATGAAGGGGGGATTTCATGTTAAAGGCCAGGATCCTTTTATGAAAATGCTATAGTACCTTTAAAAAGCCCTTTATGCTTTTCAAAAACTTTGCTTTTCTAATCTATTATTTAATCCTTGGATGAATAATAAGAGGTAAGCAGAGAATGTTTTATTACTCTCATGACTCAGATGGAAATGATGCAGAGAATCCTTGCTGGAGATGGTAGAATTGAGGCAAAAACAACGCCTTCATCAGCTCTTCCTCCTTTCCTGGCCCCTCATGTCCACCCTTCCCCTCCGGTGAAAGGAGTCCATATCATGTGTTATCTGGAGACGCCTGCCACTTATGATGGATCTGTTGTAGCAAAAACTGAGAAGGTTTTAAAATTTTTTATTTAAATTCAATCTAGTTAACATATACTATATTGTTCGTTTCAGAGGCAGAGGGCAGTGACTCATCAGTTGCATCTAATACCCAGGGCTCATTCTATCACATGCCCTCCTTAATGCCCATCACCCCGTCACCCCATCCCCTACCATCTCCACTCCGGCAACCCTCAGCTTGTTAGCTAGAGTTAAGAGTCTCTCATGGTTTGCCTCCCCCTTTGATACCATCTTATTTTATTTTTCCTTC
Source organism: Mustela erminea (assembly GCF_009829155.1). Taxonomy (NCBI): domain Eukaryota; kingdom Metazoa; phylum Chordata; class Mammalia; order Carnivora; family Mustelidae; genus Mustela; species Mustela erminea. The sequence continues at coordinate 102,392,215 of NC_045617.1, read as the reverse complement.
CCTTCCCCTGTGAAAACTGAGAACAATTTAAGGGACCTCAAGTGGCATGTGTGTTTTAAATTTTGGGACTGTGCTATTGGGTTAGTTCAAGAGACTCTCCCGGATTAGAGTTTAAGTATGTTACTTTAACTACTATATAATTATGTTTCATTTCCAGTAGTCTCATAGACAAAATACCCAAACAGAGAAAATAATAGTATACTTCTGTGGAGGGGTCTGTAAGAGAACTAGGTAGGGTTTATGACAATAAAATAAGAACAGTCAGGGCTTTCTGAGAAGAATGATTTGGGTCTCACCTTGAATTCTGCCACCTTGAATGATATATGTCATAATTTGGGGGTCCTCACTCTTTTCATGGATTGTTAAGATTCTTTTAAAGTTAGGAATTTAGCTTGATCACAGTTGCCAGATCTTGGGCAAACCACAGCCCTTTTCAGGCCCTCATCTTTCCCATTTATAAAAAAGTTGTGATTAGGTAAGTGTGAAGATTAATTATCCTGATACGTTTGAACAGTATTTTGAAAACTTAAGTTTTATATGTCTGCAAATCACATATAAATTCCATTCTTAAATATATGCTAGAATGCATATGTAAATGAATTGCAAATATGACATTTATATTAAATTGCAACTCTGAAGTATCAAAAGGTCTTATATATGCTCTATTAAACATTCACAACTAATAAGGGAAAAACTAATTAAAACACACACACACACACACACACACACACACACACACGTACTGAGCGTAGATTCCTTTCTACCAAACAGCTCCCTGTAAGTTAATTGAGGCAAAATGGCATCTCTTCTATTTCTTGGGATTTCTGTTTATTTTTTTAACTTCAGGAGATTTTTCAGAATGGTGTAGTGATCTGGAAAAAATGCAGTGATTTTAGACTTATAATAAAATCTCATAGTTGTGATTGCTTTAGGCATTGTCTGTGAACTCCTTAAGAATTTTTTAAGTGTTCTTCCAAGCATCACCTCCATGTTTCATGTGGAAAGACCACAGAAGTTTTGGAAGTAAATACAGTGGCATGGTACCAAATTAGAAAATGTCACTGCATGTTTTTTTCAGCTAAGTTTGTTTAAATGGTGACTGTTTAGGCCTTGTTTACTTATTGTCCTAATTCTGTCTGTTCTTTTCTGCTTGGTTACCTAAAAGCTTTGGAGGCCACAGACTATCCAAGCACAACTTTTTGGAGTCCCTCACTCTTTCTCTGCCGTGTGCTCCCCATCCTTCTGGCAGGACTCTCCTAACTCTAATATTTGCTGACAACCTGGAAGATACTAATGTGCTCACGGTTTAATTCGCTTTTTTTCTTTTTCCCCCTTGCTGTCATTTGGGGATCTCTATTTTTGTGTTTTCTCTTCAACATGAATTCCTTTTGAATTCAGGGAGAGAATAAAAAATGAGGAAAGTGAGCAGTGAGAACCCCAGGTGGCACTTAATCAAAAACCACTTCCCCCCTTCCCGCTCCCCTTCCCGAAGAGGGTTTCCGCCCATCCGTAACAGGCTGTTAGTGGAAGATCACATAGGAGGAGCAATTTCTTGAAATGTCCTTTCACTGATTAAATACAGGGCACACCAATCCAAGGAAGCAAGCTTCGGCTCCCCGGCTATTTATCAGGGAAAGGTTTCCACTCTGGGGACGACAGTGGCTTGATAACCACAGCAGCAGCCAGAGTCCGAACACAGTTTGCTGGTGAGTGTGGCGCAGGTCCGTCTCTAAGGGCTTCTCTCAATGGGATCGGAAGACTCGAGCCTCTGCTCTTCTTCCTTGGGGATGAAATAATGAATTGATGATTCTGTATTCTTTTGAAATGACACTTAGTCCAGTCCTCCTGCTGTGGTAGGGGTTGAATGAGTCATGAGACTAAGGGACAGGAAAATCACTTTTGGAAAGTACCAAAGAAAGGTGAACATGGGAAGCACCATAGCCATGTCCTACCCATGTCCTACCCTGGAAGGTCTGGGCTCTTCTGCCTGCTCAGAAGTAGCCCTGGTCTCAGTTCTTGGGTAGTTGGAAAAACCCAACCATGCTGGGCCTTACGCCCATGGCGCTTCTACTTCTTCACAGAATAGTGAACCCAGTCCCTGGGGTTGTGGGCTCAGCTAGCAGGAAGCGTCTTTCAAGTTTCAAGTCTTCTCTTTTAAATTCCCCTGTGTTTTGAATCACTTATCCTCGGGCAAAACTTACACCTAAGGGTTTGCTCCGTGTTTGCTCAGCCCTAGGTACACAAGCTGAACTTTGGAAAGCATAATTTTAAATTGTAGGGATCTTCCTCATACTTGTTTGTAGTCAGTGGAATCCTGTTTTCAGTCACTCAGCCCAAATGTACCTTTAGTTTGCGAACCTATCTCTACTCAGAGTGAGGCTACCTTCCCTAGTAGAATGGAAAAAGGCCATGAATCCCCAGGTCTCCTGAGCACCTACCAGGCAACAAGAAAAATTGTGGAGATTAAAGGTGGCATTGGTTTTCAAGAAGGTGTTGCCCGTCGACCCAATACTAATAAAGTGTGGTTCAACCCTGTCCATCCTGTCTCCTCAGACCCCAAGAAGACTCCCAGCCGACCCGGAAGCCGAGCGGGAAGCAAAGCTGGCAGCAGGGCCAGCAGCCGCCGAGGCAGCGACGCATCCGACTTTGACATTTCAGAAATCCAGTCCGTGTGCTCCGACGTGGAGACTGTGCCCCAGACACACAGGCCTACCCCCCGAGCAGGTTCTCGGCCAGCCACAGCCAAGCCTTCCAAAATCCCCACGCCCCAGAGGAAATCACCTGCCAGCAAATTGGACAAGTCCTCCAAGAGATAGTGCACTTGGTTCCACCACGGCCCTTCCTTGAGCATTTATTATTTAAGCTTGAAAGATGTAAAATATGATGTAGAAATTATTGTGAAATAATTGCGAGAAGTGAGTTTAAAATTCTGCAGATGGCCTTATTTGTGTATTTGTCTTTTTATTTTATCTGTAAAATGTTTTGTCAGCTATTCTGGGGTCAAAGTCACCTGGTATGTGAGGGGGAGGAAGGCGGTCCCGCGGCACCGAAACGTCCGCACGGTCGTGCGGAGCCCACACTAGAGCCCGTGAGCGTCCCCGCAGGTAAGTCCACCGGTGCACTGCGGCCGCGGCCCACGGATACCTCATGACATCTTCCTGCTTCTGTAGAAACTCTGAAAAGCCAAAAGACACACACCCGGCATACATTTTGAGATGACTTCACTGTAAAAGAAAAGGTGGAGGGCAGACAGCACGTCCACACACACACACACACACACAGTCGTTTAAACAGTATCTGACCGACGCGCCCAGGAAGTTCTTTTCGGTCCCACGGCTCCGGCCAGCGCTGGGGACGTTCGAGAGCCCGGCCCGGATCCCGAGCCTCGGCTTCCCGATAGGCCAGAGGCATCCTGGATACTAGACCTATTTTACTGTAAGAATATAATTATAAAGTGCATTCATAGAAATGTGAGGTTTTCTTTTGCTTGAGTGGACAGTAGCACCTGTATCATTGAACTCATTTTGTATCAGAGCAATTTTGCTTGCAGAAAGCTATGAAATAAAACATGTCCCTTAACTACATTGCTATGGAATTAATTTTTTTCCCCAGGGAAAATCCGTGTATTTTTTTATGAGCAATATCAATTTGGAGTGACCAAAAGATACTTACAAATAGGTTTATTTTGATTTCTCATCTGAAATAATCATGTTCTGGTATTATATCTATATTTAATAAATATATACATTTTAATTTATTATGTATACTCACATACTATAGAAAGATATTAGTATGCATTTAATAAAACATATTCACTTGAACATATGGAATACCTGATTATTTAAAGAACTTTTTCTATCGTTTGTTTGCTTTGAATAAAGGTTGTATGTGTGATGTATTTTTACTAATAGTGTGACAGGCTGAGTTTGGGGGACATCACAACACAGGGATATCATATAGAATAAGTATGTACTAAGAATGACATTAACAAATATTTAATATTCTATAAAATATTTTTAGTACCAACCATGTGCCAGCCACTATTTTACCCTGAGGCTGCAGGTTCTTTGCCATCTTATATTCAAGGGAGAAACAGTTAATAAATTAATAAAGAAGCAAATCACTAAAAAAAATGACCTAAAACCAGGGGATGTGTGATGAGGTGACTGCTCTTATTAAGGTAATCTAGTGATATTCTTCTGGCCTGTGTGCATTTAAAAAATCAAATGATCAGGGGCGCCTGGGTGGCTCAGTGGGTTAAAGCCTCTGCCTTCAGTTCAGGTCATGACCCCAGGGTCCTGGAAACGAGCCCCGCATCGGGCTCTCTGCTTCCTCCTCTCTCTCTGCCTGCCTCTCTGCCCATTTGTGATCTCTGTCTGTCAAATAAATAAAATCTTAAAAAAAAAAAAATGATCGAATTTTCCCAAATACAGGAATGGCATCAAATATAACTAGAAGTGGGAGCTGAGTGGTTCATTCGGGTTAAGCAGCCGACATTGGTTTCAGCTCAGGTCAAGATCTTGGGACCCCGGGGTTGGAGCCCCTGTGTTGGTCTTCGCGCTCAGCGGGGAGTCTGCTTCTCTCTCTGCCCTTCCCCTCACTCGTGCACTCTCTCTTTAAAATAAATAAATGAATCTTTAAAATGTATAATTAGAAGAATGTCAGATCGTTATTTGGGGCATAACAGGTCATAACTTTTCTCATAACTCTGTAAATGTATTTTAGCCAATGGCAGTAGTGGTATTCAGGCTCAAGGGGATAGTATTGTGTTTTCCCTGCTTGGCCTTTTTTCATGGAGGCAAGCAGTGAAGAGCCCAGAGTCTCCATGGACAGGAATTAGGGGCCACTTTTAAGTGATGGTCCTTTTTTCTGAGAAGGTTCCTTTTTTCTCACAGCATGGATCTCAGGTGGGAGCCGTTGATAGAAGGGGTAATTCTAACCTAATAGATCACGTTATAATTCATGCATTTGATTATAAATGTGTCACCTGAGAAAGCAGTTGAAATGGTTGTTACTCCTTTGGCGCTTTTTGTATGATCACATTTCCACTTCAAAGACAAATTTAAGAGAATGATTTTATCTCAGCCTATTTGAAAGCCCCCCCCCATTAAAGACCTGGGGATTTTGCTCGCTAGCTCTTTCTTTCTTTTTTTCTTTCTTTCTTTCTTTCTTTCTTTCTTTCTTTCTTTCTTTCTTTCTTTTAAGTAGTTAAGTAAGCCTTTGAAGAAAGATAAGTGGTTTAAGATATTTCAGAGAATTCCTAAGGAACTGCTCCCAATTATCAGCAGTTGCCCTCACGGGGGGAGCTTTTCAGACTTGATGCCTGATAACTTGTTTCCCTCCGAACTCGTCCTTGAGCCTCAGGCTGACTTCTAAAGAGTCCTCCAAGAAGTTTCAGGGAATGTGGCACACATACCTCTTCCCACCCCCTACACTCCTACCTTTTCCTTTCCTTCTTTTTCTTTAAAAAACAATATTGAAATGAATCTCAACTCCAAAAATCTTAAAGCTTGTTTCTGTTAAAAGATAAACTAAGGAATTTTATTAACATTTTTAGGAGTTTATGTGAGCAAAATCTATCAGAACCAGGCAGCACCAAACCGGAAAGTGTCTGGGTGCCCTGCATGGACAGGAGGAGCTCAGGGGAAGAGACTTACAGAGAGTAAGCAGAAGCAACACAAGGGAGTGATTGATTGGCTAAGCTTAAGGCCTAGTTGGCTGTTTGTGATTGGTTGTCTTTGGCATTTTGATTTTTAACATTGAAGCATTTACAGACTTAGGTTTTGGTTGCTAAAGTAGAACACCAAGGTGTTAAATTCATAGTTCTTAAACGTTAGAGTTTTATGGAGTAGATTTTTTGTCTTAAAAATCAACACTACCAGTTTTCATGTACGTTTACTATTGTCTTTTGAAATACACATCCTCTTTGATGGTAGTGCAGAAGTAGATGGGTTTGGGCAATCTCAGATCTGGTTCTTTCCATGGTGAATTCTGGTGGAAGGGCTTGGGGCATGCTCTGGGTCGGGGTGCTGTCCTCCCAAGGACAAGAACCTGGGAAAGGATCTTGTTCTCCCTGTTTTTTTTTTTTTTTTAAATCACTTTAAGACTTGTTTTAGGGGGTGTCTGGGTGGCTCAGTGGGGTAAAGCCTCTGCCTTCAGCTCAGGTCATGATCCCAGGGTCCTGGGATCGAGCCCCGCATCAGGCTCTCTGCTCAGTGGGGAGCCTGCTTCTCTTCCCCTCTCTCTGCCTGCCTCTCTGCCTACTTGTGATCTCTGTCTGTCAAATAAATAAATAAAATCTTAGAAAAAAAAATTTTTTTTTTAAATGTTTGCAAGAAGGGAAACTAATGCATATGGTGATTTAACTCCTTTTTTGACAAGGTGTTTTGAAATGTGTGTGCTTTATTGCCAAATGTGTGACCCGATAACCACCCAACAGTACATGCCCTAGTGCCCAGGCTGCCACGTGTGTGTCTGACAACACTGCCACTCAGCCATGAACTTACCTTTGGGGTCCCACAAAGGAGGCAAGGATAGATACTTTATCTTTCAGTACTTTAATAAGTTCCCTGCAGTCGTGTTAGGGATTGACTTAATGGTCACCAAAATCTACTGGAAAGAGAATGGTGTCATGAGTGACTTGTTGGTGCGACAGTTCATATGACTGAAGTCTGACTGACCTTACTGAATTGAACAACTTTGGTTGATTTTATATAATTTCAGAGTCTCTGGTAATACTGAATAGCTAGTTAGGGTGAAGAACAACAAAAATAGGGACCTTTCCATCCTTCTACCTCGAATGTGCTAAGAATATATGCAAAGCAAAATAGGTTGCAAGGAATTTTGTCTTAGTTTACCCATACTACTATTATACTCCATTGTTTGCAATTAAAGATTGCATAGGATATAAGAATAAAATGGAGATTAAGAAGCTTTCAAAAATTATCCTCAAAAAGATGGGAGGGAGGGAGACAAAACACAAGAGACTCTTAATCTCACAAAACAAATTGAGGATTGCTGGGGGGAGTGTAGAAGGGAGAGGGTCGTGGGGTTATGGACATTGGGGAAGGTATGTGCTATGGTGAGTGCTGTGAAGTGTGTAAACCTGGCGATTCACAGACCTTTACCCCTGGGGTTAATAATACATTATATGTTAATAAAAAATTACCCTCAAAAACAAACCATTCTCTTAGAATGCTACTAATCTTAAAGTATAACTGCTTTTACCCTAGGGCAAAGGCTAGGATATTTAATTCCCACGACCTTACAATCTAACTTCTATGCCAGGGGTCCCCAGACCTCTTCTGGGGCATATTTCCATCAATAAGAATTTGTTGAGCAAACCTATCCAATGTATGACCTATTAATTTCTTCTTATGTCTTTTATTTGCATGTATTTTACCATTAGCTAATTTCTCAAGGCTCCATACAATGTTAGAGTGAGATCTTTACAACATCGATGTGGGTATAGATATGTATTTTAAATGACTTGACACCTTTTTTGGCCAAATTTTTGTCAAGTCTGAGGAGAGCCTCCTGAACGCATCTCATGATGTGGCCGATGAAAGGGCTTGTTCCAGAAGCGCCATCCCTGCCACTTCCTTGTTTGCTTATTGCATCTTAAGTATCTTAAACTCATGCTTTCTTTGCAGGGATCCACGTAAGCCACATTTTGTAGAAAAGAGATAAACTCTGTAAATTCACCCAGCTTGGCATAGGTAAACTGCCGTCCACTCTACACGCTGAAAGCAAACTGAGGAGTCTGGGAGCTGTTGGGACTCCTGCCCTGCCCTCATGTCACCTCAGACACAGATCACCAGAGGACACTGAGTGACGGACGGGAAGGCAGGCACAACTGTCAGTCTGTAGGAAATGTTCAGGAAGGTTGATTTCCTCCTCCTCTTTTAGACAAAATGTAATTACAAGTAGACATCTTATTTTCCCATATCCTATGTGATCACCTTGCATGTATCCTACTTTAGAGATCACTGTTCTCCACTGTTTTCTTCTGCCACTTCTCAGCCATCTTTTCAGCAAGGTAGAAGTATGCTATGAAGTTCCTTTCCCGTCAGCTCCTAGTTATGCAAGGTTGCACTCCTTTGCTAGTGGTTATGTGTAATTATAGCCCCGGTTAGCTATTCTCCAAAAATTCAGAGTTGGGGGAATATATCAATATTCCCAAAGCCACAGTTTTCTTTTGGCCCTTGTTATCTCACCTGTCCTCCTACAGCCGTCACGTGTTTATCTTCTTACTTACTTACTTAGTTACTTCTTACTGACATCCTGATGTTGGAGGAGTTGGCCTCATGGGCAGAGACATACCTTTTTGAGGTGAAGAAAGAATGATTGAGATGGGACAAGAGATGTTAAGGGCATTACTCTGCACTGACTTCTCTCAACAGATTAGAAGATACAGTGTCCTCCCTTAAGGAAAAATTTATAGGTTAAGATTTTGGAGTTGAGCAAAGAAGGCTTGAAATATCTGAGACCATGCATGGGTTTATAGTTACCCTGATCTGTGGGATGTGACCTACTGTAGGAACAGAGGAGACAGAAAGTTAATTGATCTACAGCTGGGCTTCATCCAGTCAAGTTCAACAGGAAGAGCAAAGGGTTAGAGCACTGGAAAGAAGCAGAGGACAAAAGATGTTTTTTTGTTTTTTGTTTTTGTTTTTTAACTTCAGAATTGGGTTTTAGGCTCCCCAGAAGAAAGGGTTTCAGAGGAAGGCACACTATGAGTGGTGTTTGGATCAAGGCAGTAGAAGGCAAGAACAGTGTGAAAACATAGGAGCAGATGTATGACCGAGAAGGACTTATATTTGGGACATTGTCTAAGGGTTGCAAGCATGTAAATTTTGGTGGCCTCAGCATTTTGTTAATAACTCTCAGCTGTCCTATGTCTTCATTGATTTTTATTGCTGTTTATAGAAGAATCTGCATGGAGAAAGCAATGATAGTCACCTCCTAGATTCAAGGAACAGATGGAAGATTCGAAGCTGCTGCATTTCAGCTCGGGTAGGCTGTGCATTGAAGTCCCAAGTAGGCTTGGGTGTGTGTGTGGGTGTGTGTGTGTGTGTGTGTGTATGTGTTTGTCACTTGTCAAGAAGGCAGAAGTCTCTGGCCTCAGGAGTATAGTATGTTGATATACACTTAATAGATCTGGCTGTGGGAAAGAGTTAAAAATGGGTTGCCATAAAGACTACATTTTTGAAAGGGGGACCAATGATGGTAGAAACACATAACATGGCTATGTTTTTAATTAGTAGCATAAAAAGGTTTGTTTCAAAAATAAGCAATTGTGGAAATGTGTTCTGCTCAACAAATTAGTCCCAGTATACCTATGTGGGAATTAACCAGGGAATTCAGAGAAATAAAACAGGTTTGAAGCAATGTCTTCAGATCTAAACTCTACAGTGTCTGGTGATGGATTAATTTGGAGTTGTTTCTCCTGGGAAAACTTTTGCTCCTTTAGGTACTTGATTATGTCCATATTGATGTTTTAGTTTTAACATTTGTATGTCAATTTGGGTTTATAAAGCTCTTCACACAAATATATATATGCTATCGAGGTTCCCAACCAGTTGCTGAAATAGTAGATAAGTATTATTTGCATTTAGTAAAGAATTTAAGTGAAACTAGAGGGGTGGTTGTTTGTCCAAGCTTACACAGCTGAAAAGTGACAGAGTAGATAAATCATTTTATGCTGAGGGGCGCCTGGGTGGCTCAGTAGGTTGAGTCCTCTGCCTTTGGCTTAGGTCGTGATCTCGGGGTCCTGAGGTTGAGCCCCGCATCAGGCTCTCTGCTCAGTGGGGAGCCTGCTTCCCCCTACCCCCCTCTCTCTGCCTGTCTCTCTGCCAACTTTTGATCTCTGTCTGTCAAATAAATAAATAAAATCTTAAAAAAAATGTTTTTATGCTGAGACCAATAGTTACTCCACTACACGTCACCATTATGTCAGGGTCTACACATTCTTTTCTCAAGATGGTACCTTCATAAAGAACACATGATCATGACCTCTCTCAGGAAGCCATACCACATCTGGACTTTCCAGAGCAGTAAACTTCATCTTAAGATAACTGGAGTGTTGGGAATGCCTTATGTTCCATAACTAGGCTAATTTTCCATTGTTTCATGTCTCATCAAATTATCTGGTTCCAAAAAAGTAGCAACCTTTTAAAATCGGTTTGCTGAGTAAGATGGTCTGATTTGAGACAGCTGATATTTAACATCTCTTTTCCCTCCAACCATTCCAAGATGCGTAATGAGTTCCTGTATAAAGTTGACTCATCTCTTAGCTACCAGAGTCCTGATTCCTCTTGATACCAAATAAGTATCCTAAGTGACTTACTTGAATTAAACCTAAATATTCTGCATTTGCTTAAGTCCATTGACAATGTATGTGGGTAGATGTTGGAACTCTTCTCTGACCATGTCATGGTGTGGTATTTCAAATCAAGTGTTATTCAAAAATTAATTTCAGGTGTGGAAACTCAATCATGTGACCTAACCAAAAAATACCTAATAAAGATATGTAAGGAATGACATGCATTCAGATTTCCTGTTTCTTTTTTGCCTAGTTTGGCTATAGGGCTTTACAAGGTGGTCTAAGGCATTTATCCTGATTCTATCACTCAGATGTATTTCAAATTATGTTCATACTTTCATGCATATGTTCTTTTGCTCACTCTTACTTTCACACTACCTTGAAAATGTTTCTTAGATTTATTTATTTATTTTAGAGAGAGAGAGTGAGCAGAGAAAGGGGCAGAAGGGGAGGGGGAGAGAATCTTGTCCTGAACAGACGCCACCCTGAGCCCTGTGCAGGGCTGGATCTCACAACCCTACGATCATGACCTAAGCTAAAACCAAGAGTCAGATGCTTAACCAACTGAGCCACCTAGGCACCCCTGAGAATGTATCTTTTCTTTTACTTATTTTTAAAGATTTTATTTATTTGAGAGAGAGAGAGAGCATGAGCAGGGATAGGGAGGGGCAGAGGAAGGCGGAAAGAGAGAACCTCAAGCAGACTCTGTGCTGAGCAGTGAGCCCAATGCAGGCTGGTCCCAGGACCTTGAGATCATGACCCTAGCCAAAGGCAGATGCTTAACTGACTGAGCCACGCAGGCACCGCTAAAAATGTACCTCTTATATGTTAGTTTAATATATCAGTGTCAGAACCCTTTGCTTTTGTCAAACCATGTTTAAAAGGTAGTTAATTCAGTGAAGCACATTTATTTAGTATGTTCCTTCGAAGTATACGGACTGCATTTTGTAAGTGGGATTCTTAACATTCAGTGATACATTTCATCATCAATTTCTATTATAAAATTACACTCGTTAACTGTAGAAACTTCAGTAAATGCATAAAAGTACAAAGAGGAAAATAGCATCACTCATCACCCCAGTACTCTGAATAAATCACTGATAAATTTTGTGGGTGATTGTTGCTTTTTTAAAATTTTTCAAAGTCATATTGTATGTACCTCCTTGTTGGTATCCCCAGTTACATATTTAAACTGAAAAAGGCCAGAGACACTGTATATTTTTTATCTGTAGTTATTTTAGTCTTTAAAACCAGAAATAAGATGACACTTGCATTGCTTACCATTTCCGGACAACAATTGCCCTAAATCTTGGTGATTTCAAATACCTTATCTCAGAGTTTCTGTGTTCAAGAATCTGGGCAAGCCTTAGCTGGGTCCTCTGCTTCAGATCTCTTACAAGGCTGCAATCAGGGTTCCCAGTGGGCCCTCAGTCATCTGTGTTACAGTTCATCTGGGACATGATCCACTTTCAATTTCACTCATTGGTGGGTGGGTTGGTTGGTTGGTTGGTTGGTTGTCAAGATTCCATCCCTCATGGGCTTGGGACTAAGGCTCTTAGTTCCTTACCACATGGGCACCTCCAACATGACAGTAGAGTCCAACAAGATGAAGTCATAGTCTTCCTAACCTAAACACAGAAATGACATTCTATCACTTTTGCCAATTTTTTATGAGAAGCCAATCACTAGGTCTAACCCATACTCAAGGGTGTGACTACCAAGAGACAGGGGTCACTGAAGGCCATCTCTGAAGGCTGCCTACCACTATACTACATCATAATAGTTGTATCCTAATCCCTTAGTTTCTTTATGTAATGAAGAAAGTGTTTTAAAAATCTTTAAAAGTCTCAAAATCCTTTTTTTAAGTAATTTTTAAAAAGATTTTATTATTTATTTGACAGATGAAGATCACAAGTAGGCAGAGAAGCAGGCAGAGAGAGAGGAGGAAGCAGGCTCCCTGCTGAGCAGAAAGCCCAATGCGGGGCTCGATCCCAGGATCCCAGGGATCATGACCTGAGCCGAAGGCAGAGGCTTTAACCTACTGAGCCAACCAGGCACCCTCAACATCCTTTTTAATCACACATGAAGAGTATGACACATCAAAATCCAGTCGCTGGTTCAGCATTTTCTAGATTGGAGGAGGAATGTTTCTTCAAAACTTCACTTTACTAAAAAGCTACTTGTAACATTGGGAAACAAACAACAAAGACATCCAAGCAAAGATTGTCCACTCCAGGCCGCCAGAGTGTTGTCTGACATTTGCAACCACAACAAAAACTGAGCACGATGAGCACTGATGTTTCCCTAATAGGTACAAGAGAGGTTAAAGGAAGTTACTGAATAAACATGTTTTAAATAGGACGAGAGGGCTGATGAGGTAGTGACTCCAGGCTGGGAGTTCACTAGCACCTACCTCACTCCTTCTTGGTTAAATGTAGCCCTGCCTCAATTTCCTTCTTTTTCACTCCCTTTCCTTTCTAACCCTGGAGGCTCTAGGTTGCTGTTATATGGAAACATTAGAATTTTACTAGAGAACTCCTAATTTTCATGGCTGCGAACATACACTGGTCTCTGGCCCCTAAATGCTTCTTTCTGGTCTGGGAGCTTCAAGGAATTAACAAACTGGTCAGAGTTAGTGTCTCATTCAAATTTTTTTCCAAGGGAACTCACATTTGCAGCGCATGAATTCTGAAAGACCTATACTCTTTTGTGAAGCAGGGGGGAAAGTTTGGCAACAAATAAAACATATTTTTATGGTCCTTCCCTCCTTTGTACACACATCTCAGCGTGGTTTGACATTTTGGTTGGTGTCAGTAAGATCACTTTTGTAGTCAAGGACTGGCTTCACAGCATTCTCTAGAAAAATGAAGTGCACAAAACACCTCATGAGGAGGCACTGTTTTGTGGACTTTGAACTAAAGTTTATCCAAGGGATGTTATATATAAGGATGCAACACTATTTAGAGCTTTTCGCAGCAGGCATGAGCCAACTTGCCTTTCAGTCATTGTTAAACAACCCAGAAACAATCTAGATCAAGCCCTGTGATGGCCCCCCCACTCAGCATGGAGTCTGCTTAAGATTTTAAGATTTTCTTCCTCTCCCTCCACCCCCCCCCCAACCGCCCTCTGTGCATTCTCTCTCCCGCTCTCTCAAAAAGAAAGAGAGAAACAAAGAAAGAGAGTGAGGAAGGAAGGAAGGAAGGAAGGAAGGGGCGGGCAGTTATCCCAAACTGCTGGTAAGGAATTTGGTGAAACTGAGGCTCTGAGAATTACATGCTCAAAGTCCCCTAGTTAATAAGTAGAGGAATCCATGTTAAGGAGCCAGTTCTTCTTGAACCCAAAGCCTATCTATTGTCTCTCTACTATACCATGCTACTTGTGTGAGCAGTTATTGTTCAGAGTTATTTTTTGGTGTCCTCACCCACATCTTATTCATCAGTCTCTTGCTTATCTGTTCCTAATTTGAGTGTTTTAGTAACTTAAAAAAAAAAAGAAACTAAAAAATATTCTCCCCATCCTGCTTCTCTTGCCAACATCAAGGTGAAATAAAGCACATATTACAAAAATAGAATTCATTTATACAAACATTTGTATAACAAACGTTATACAAACGTTTATACAAACATTACTTGCCGGAGAGCTAAGTGTAGGGAAAGAGTAGAGATAGACTGGTGGGTTTAAAATGACAATTGGAAAGCAACAAGAAGTAAGAAATGTGGTTCTTTCACATTGTGATGTATGTTCAAAATGCACCATTGGTTTGTGCTCAGCTTTGGAAGGAAATCCTTAGCTTTAGAGGATAATATGTAAACATTGTTTGGATTAAGCTAAATTATGGCTCCAACTGGATGGAGGGGTCCATCTTTTGCGCCAAGAATCAGTGATCTTGGCGTATGTTTAGCTGCCTCTTATCTCTGGTATGTGGTGCTTATGTCTCTTAAGATCAAGGATGGGCTTTAGAGAGAAGCCCACTGCTAGATAGAAAGCTGTTCCCAACCTAGATGCAGAATGTTAAATGCCAAAACTACATTATGTAATGTGTATCTACCAATAGGTTTGTGGGAAAATATTAAGGAAAAATGATCACCTGATTCTTTTTTTCTTCAGTGGGCTCTGCGTGGAGCCCAATACAGGGATTAAACTCGACCCTGAGATCAAGACCTGAGGCCAGATCAAGAGCCACAAACTCAACCGACTGAGCCACCCAGGCACCTCAAACCCCTGATTCTAGAACATATGTTTAAAAATGCAAAATAGGGGTGACTGGGTGGCTCAGTGGGTTAAAGACTCTGCCTTCAGCTCAGGTCAGGATCCCAGGGTCCTGGGATGGAGCCCTACATTGGGCTCTCTGCTCTGCCGGGAGCCTGCTTCCTCCTCTCTCCCTCTCTCTCTGCCTCCCTCTCTGCCTACTTGTGATCTCTCTCTGTCAAATAAATAAATAAAAATCTTAATAAAATAAAATAAAATAAAAATGCAAAATAAAGTTTATCTACTTTCTGTTAGGCTCAGAATATTGCAAAGACCTGCCATCATCTTTTTAATTACCTTCCTTTCATGGCATTTCTGTTAGATACATACCTTAAAGTGATAGCTATCTGGTCACCCATGTCTGTTAACTGACCTGAATGATGGTTACCAAGAAATTGGTTGTGAGAGAAACCTCTTCCCTTTGATGTAATGCTACACAGAAGGGGTCTCTTTAATTTTTAAACATAAGATTCCTTGGTCATCTTGTTTCAAAGCTTGAGTTTCTAAATCAAAAAGTATTTTAAAAACAAATACATGGTTACAAATAAAAAAACAAAACAAAACAAAACAAAAAAACCCAAAAAACCATGTTGCCTGTGACCACCATCAAAAAAAAATAAGTAAATGGTAAAAAATAAGTTTATACTCTGAAAAGAGTATAAAAAGAATCTGGGTATGCTAGATTTGGAACCTATAAATAAAAGCTAAATTTTAACAGGTTTTGTAAATTCGGGAATGAGGAAACCAAAGGCAAAGTATAAGAAATTGATCCACCGCATATCTAAGAACAAAAAGTCGTTGTAGTTGACAGCTCAGTGGAAGTCAGTTGGTGATGTGCCAAATGAACTTGTGCTTTGTTACTAAAAATACAGTGTCCAGCACAAGAGAGGAGAAAATCCTGCTCCACTGTGGTACCTCATCATAAGATGTGGGCAACTGGCTGATTTCTACAGGTGAGGGACCAGGAAGCAGCTCAGAACCGTATTGGAAATGGTTATAATAATATGGAAGAATAAGATTGTATGGTATGTAGTTAATATAAATGCCTACGAGTTAATTAGTCCAAAGAAATTTATTTTTACAAGAGAATCTGCAGTTTGTATCCTGCTTAATTATTTAAAAAAATATTTATTTTTTTGAGAGATAGAGCATGAATTGGGGGGAGGGGCAAAGAAAGAGGGAGAAGGAGAAGCAGAAGCAGGCTCCTCGCCCAGCAAGGAGCCTGATGTGATGCTTGATGCCCAGCTTAATCCCAGGACCCCAGGATTACGACCTGAGTCTAAGGCTGATGCTTAACTGACTGAGCCACCCAGGAGCCCTTGACTTTAATTATAATAGATCTGTGAAATCACAGTTAATAGGTGACTTATCACAACTTAAACTATTCAATGGAATAACAACAATTATTTTCCACAACTACCATTCATTCTCTATAATGAACATAGTCTATATAATGAATCATAGATACAGTTACTGTAGTTGAGAAATAACTACTAAAACCTGTGAATACCTTAGAAATGCTCTTCGGACTTTTGAGACAACAGACTCAGGAGCCCATCTTCATGATGACTGGATACAGACAATATGTCATCAGCGGTTAAGCATTCCTGACCACTCTAAACATTCTCTAACAGATATTCCCCTTCATCTCCTGGGAAAGGGGTAACAGCAATCTTCATTCTGTATCCTTGTGAAAACAGTCTTCTCTAAATTTCCATTAACATTACTCAGAATTGAGGCTGATTTCAACCACCACTCTGACTAGGCTGAACGACATTACTTGGGGCTTCTAAGAGCTATAATAATAATGGTTTCCCTGTAGAGATGAGAAAACAGAGAGTTTAAAGAAACTGCCCAAGGGCACAAAGTAACAAAACTAAACCCAAGTCTGTCTGACTTTGGTGCTTCTATAGCTTTCTTTAAATATCTGAAGGACCACCAATGGATAGAAGACAGATTTTTATTTCATTATGAGAAAGAGGTCTCCTTCATTACAGCTGTTCTAAGGAGGCTGCCTTGGGAGTAGGGTTGTCATATGAAATATAGGACATCAGCTAAATTTGAATTTCAAATAACAATGAAAATTGCTAGTCAAAGTCCCAAACATGGCATAGGATATTCTTTTATTAAATATTCCTTGTTGTTTATCTGAAATTCAAACTTAACAGAGCATCCCATATTCTTTTTTTTTTTTTTTTTTTATGCTGAGGGAATTCACTGATGGTTTTTATTTGATCATAAAGCAACAGTTCAAGTCATTTGCTACCAAGCACAGTGGCAAGGATCTTTTTTTTTTTTTTTTAATTTATTTTTTATTTATTTTCAGCATAACAGTATTCATTGTTTTTGCACCACACCCAGTGCTCCATGCAATCTGTGCCCTCTCTAATACCCACCACCTGGTTCCCCCAACCTCCACCCCCCCCCGACTTCAAACCCCTCAGATTGTTTTTCAGAGTCCATAGTCTCTCATGGTTCACCTCCCCTTCCAATTTCCCCTAACTCCCTTTTTTTTTTTTTAATTTTTTATAAACATATATTTTTATCCCCAGGGGTACAGATCTGTGAATCACCAGGTTTACACACTTCACAGCACTCACCAAAGCACATACCCTCCCCAATGTCCATAATCACACCCCCTTCTCCCAAACCCCCTCCCCCCAGCAACCCTCAGTTTGTTTTGTGAGATTAAGAGTCACTTATGGTTTGTCTCCCTCCCAATCCCATCTTGTTTCATTGATTCTTCTCCTACCCACTTAAGCCCCCATGTTGCATCACCACTTCCTCATATCAGGGAGATCATATGATAGTTGTCTTTCTCTGCTTGACTTATTTCGCTAAGCATGATACGCTCTAGTTCCATCCATGTTGTCGCAAATGGCAAGATTTCATTTCTTTTGATGGCTGCATAGTATTCCATTGTGTATATATACCACATCTTCTTGATCCATTCATCTGTTGATGGACATCTAGGTTCTTTCCATAGTTTGGCTATTGTGGACATTGCTGCTATAAACATTCGGGTGCACGTGCCCCTTTGGATCACTACGTTTGTATCTTTAGGGTAAATACCCAATAGTGCAATTGCTGGGTCATAGGGCAGTTCTATTTTCAACATTTTGAGGAACCTCCATGCTGTTTTCCAGAGTGGCTGCACCAGCTTGCATTCCCACCAACAGTGTAGGAGGGTTCCCCTTTCTCCGCATCCTCGCCAGCATCTGTCATTTCCTGACTTGTTGATTTTAGCCATTCTGACTGGTGTGAGGTGATATCTCATTGTGGTTTTGATTTGTATTTCCCTGATGCCGAGTGATATGGAGCACTTTTTCATGTGTCTGTTGGCCATCTGGATGTCTTCTTTGCAGAAATGTCTGTTCATGTCCTCTGCCCATTTCTTGATTGGATTATTTGTTCTTTGGGTGTTGAGTTTGCTAAGTTCTTTATAGATTCTGGACACTAGTCCTTTATCTGATATGTCGTTTGCAAATATCTTCTCCCATTCTGTCAGTTGTCTTTTGATTTTGGTAACTGTTTCCTTTGCTGTGCAAAAGCTTTTGATCTTGATGAAATCCCAATAGTTCATTTTTTCCCTTGCTTCCCTTGCCTTTGGCGTTGTTCCTAGGAAGATGTTGCTGCGGCAGAGGTCGAAGAGGTTGCTGCCTGTGTTCTTCTCAAGGATTTTGATGGATTCCTTTCGCACATTGAGGTCCTTCATCCATTTTGAGTCTATTTTTGTGTGTGGTGTAAGGAAATGGTCCAATTTCATTTTTCTGCATGTGGCTGTCCAATTTTCCCAGCACCATTTATTGAAGAGGCTGTCTTTTTTCCATTGGACATTCTTTCCTGCTTTGTCGAAGATTAGTTGACTGTAGAGTTGAGGGTCTATTTCTGGGCTCTCTATTCTGTTCCATTGATCTATGTGTCTGTTTTTGTGCCAGTACCATGCTGTCTTGATGATGACAGCTTTGTAATAGAGCTTGAAGTCCGGAATTGTGATGCCACCAACGTTGGCTTTCTTTTTCAATATCCCTTTGGCTATTCGGTCTTTTCTGGTTCCATATAAATTTTAGAATTATTTGTTCCATTTCTTTGAAAAAGATGGATGGCACTTTGATAGGAATTGCATTAAATGTGTAGATTGCTTTAGGTAGCATAGACATTTTCACAATATTTATTCTTCCAATCCAGGAGCATGGAACATTTTTCCATTTCTTTGTGTCTTCCTCAATTTCTTTCATGAGTACTTTATAGTTTTCTGAGTATAGATTCTGTGTCTCTTTGGTTAGGTTTATTCCTAGGTATCTTATGGTTTTGGGTGCAATTGTAAATGGGATTGACTCCTTAATTTCTCTTTCTTCTGTCTTGCTGTTGGTGTAGAGAAATGCAACTGATTTCTGTGCATTGATTTTATATCCTGACACTTTACTGAATTCCTGTATAAGTTCTAGCAGTTTTGGAGTGGAGACTTTTGGGTTTTCCACATATAGTATCATATCATCTGCGAAGAGTGATATTCTTATTTGCTGAATCTGGCTACCCTGCTGGGAAAGGTTCTATTTCCAGGTGCTGGTGATTAAAAACACAACTGATTCCCTGTAGATGCAATATCGAGGATCTGAGGGTCAGAAGGAACTGGGGTGGTGCGGAGAGTGGGGTCCAGATGTCATCATCTTCACAGGCTGTCAGCTGGGGAGGAACCAAAGGACTCTATAGTCCATGCCTTGGAGGAATGATGGCATTTTTAAAAAATAAAAAATGTATTTATTTATTTGAGAGAAAGAGCATGCATGCATGAGCAGGGGGGACAGAGGGAAAGAGAATCTGAAGCAGACTCAGTGCTGAGCACAGAGCCCAACGTGGGGCTCTATCTCATGACCCTGCGATCAGACCTGAGCCAAAACCAAGAGTAGGCACTTAACTGGCAGTACCACCTCAGTGCCCCCAAGGAACAATGACTTTTTATGGCCTTTCCATTTTCTCTGTTTCTCATTCCTTTGGCAGGTTTATCTCACTGCCATCCAGCCCCTGGTAGGTACAGGGAACAGTGGAGAATGCAAAAGAGAACAACATTTTGCTCCTTAGTAATATTTTTTGAATGTATTGGTGGTGGAGATCCTTGGAAATCGATTTACATGGAGGGTTGGGTTCCTACCAGGAATTCTGGAATTTTCACGTCCAAGATGCAGTCTATCCAGTATATTTGGTGTTTCGTTCTACCCAAGAATAAGGCACTGGGAGTATTCTTCCTAGAGGTGGGGATTAGAATAAATAATTTCTGGCAGACTCCCCAAATCACATAAGAAGATAAGTTAAAAGTTGGCCCCATTTTGAAATTGATGAAACCATTGCTTTGGAAACCTTTCTTAACGTTACTGAACGAAACCCATTAGGAGAATTCTTCCTTAACGGACATCTTCGCGCCCAAGGTATTAACGACCTGTCTCGTGAAATCTTTAAGTAGCTTCATGCCGATAACTGACAAATAATGAAGTTCAACTGAGGCCCCTTTCACATTTGATTCTCCCACACGGTGTAATCTGTTTACTGGAAACTGTTGTTAAGACTGCAAAACAATCTCTGTCTGGCTTCCAGAACAGAACGCAGGCTGCCCACGGCACGGAAACTCGCTTGTGAGTATGCTCGGCAGTAGCAACATTTCTATAGATGTATTTTTAGGTTACAATTATGAAAAATACTTGCAAATGCCCGTAGAGAGGCAGAAACCAGAGCCATAACGTCTTGGGGTGGGGGAAGGACAGATATCTGAGAAAAATGCCCAGGTTTATGAAATGTTTTCTTTATTTTAACTGGTGGAAACCTACCTTTCCTCAAACTAAGATTCTGTTAAGGTACCCTACCAAAACCCAAACCGAAAAAGCCTGACAATATGAAAGAGCATTTTTAAAAAATATATAATTTTAGAGTTGGGGAAGCCTTTCTAAGCAAGACTCCAAATCACAGGAACCGCGAAGAAAGGCGGATAAATCCCTGCCCATCAAAAAGCTACACAAAGTCAAAATTTACTTTATTATTTTTTTTAAGATTTTATTTGAGAGAGGAAGGAGAGAGCATGAGCGGGGGAGGGGCAGAAGGACAAGATGACTCCCTGCTGAGCAGGATGACTCCCTGCTCCATCCCAGGACCCCGAGATTATGACCTGAGCCCCAATTGAAAGTGGACCTTTAATCGATGGAGGGGCCCAGGCACTCCTAAAATATTCATAAAGGACTTGAAAAATACAATTCACTGCAAAACAATGCAAATGGCTAACTCTACTTAAATTTAAGAGTTATGAGAGCACATTCGACCCCAGTAGTTTGGCAAGCACAGAGAAGTCTGATTGTGCACAATGCTGGCGAGAACATGGTAGAGCCGGGCCTCAATGCATGCTGCCGCCCAGAGTGAAAATGGAACAGCCCCTTTAGGAGACAATTTGGCGATATGTCTCAGACCCTTACATGCACATACGCTTCCACCGAACAACATGTATGTTCTGGAAACGTACCCAACAAGAATGAGGGCTGTCTCAGAGCAGTTTTCCAGGAAAAAGGACACTCCCTTTACCAAACCTGCTTTGCTTGGCCAGCTCGAGACCAAAGGGGTGAATTAGCATTGCCCTGGGGGGGGGGGGGGGGCAGGTGGTGGGGGGTGGTGGCTGGTGGGAGAAGGAGAGGGAAACACAAAGAGAAGATATCCTGGGTTTCAAGCCTGCCAGGATGCTGGCCAAGCTCCGCTGGGGTCCAGAGTGAGTGTGCAGTGTGTAAACTGAGTCTCCACTGAGAGAACTAAGGCATATAGGGAGAGAGGACCCCAAGGTGCATTAACTCCCCCCGGAAAAGTGGCATTTGAGACATTCCCGGATTCTTCTTCTGTAAATCCTGCCCAATATATAAAGCTTATTTTTTGCTCTTTCCCTTTTGAGCCCAGTGTTCCTTATTTCTCCAGGGTGACACGGCCTTGAGCCCTCCTAGGACTGTGGGTCCCTGTGTATGTAATATACAGCTTTGTTGGTGGGGGTGGTGGTGGTGGCATTTCCAGGTCCTCAATTCCCTGGTTCCTCCTTCCCCAGTAAGATGCTGGGCCTCCTGCAGTCCCGGCAGGGGCGCTCCCCTGCCTTTCACTCCAGAATTCTCAGGCCTTTGCTCCCTGTCTCCTAGCAGAGTTCCCTTTAATCTCCCACTTGTCTCAGGCCAAGACAAATGTGTCCCGCAGACTTGGAATAAAGCCACTGCTGATGAGTCTATTAAAGACTAGGCCCCAAGAGGCCACCGAGGATCCACCCGCGCTCCTTTTCCATGTCCTCGGCTTTGCCTGAGCTTGGATGACTTAGACAGTTTAATTTTTAATAGGCAATGCATTCACTTGATTCAAAAGTCAAAACCATTAAAAAGGTGTCACAAGAAGTCTGAGTCCCACTTCTCTCCACCCCATTTTATTAGTTTCCTACATATTCTTCCACTGGCTCTTGGTATGCATATAGGTGTATATATAAATATATGCATATATGTACACACGCAGACACACATACACGTACACACATAAATATGTATATGCACAAGTAAAGCAAGAAATAAGATAATACTTTGATTCTTTTTTTTTAAAGATTTTATTTACTTATTTGACAGAGATGACAAGCAGGCAGAGAGGCAGGCAGAGATAGAGGAGGAAGCAGGCTCCCTGCTAAGCTCCCTGCTCGATTCCAGGACCCTGGTGTCATGACCTGAACTGAAGGCAGAGGCTTTAACCCACTGAGCCACCCAGGCGCC
Organism: Mustela erminea; assembly: GCF_009829155.1. NCBI lineage: Eukaryota > Metazoa > Chordata > Mammalia > Carnivora > Mustelidae > Mustela > Mustela erminea. The sequence continues at coordinate 102,369,877 of NC_045617.1, read as the reverse complement.
CCCTTTGATTCTTATTCCGTAGCCAAAAGTATATGCATATTATAGAAACTACACTGTACCTTGCTTTTTCTAACCTAAAAGTAACTGGTTATATGTATTTTAATTTTTAATTGTGGCAAAATACATGTATCCTGAAAGTTACCATTTTTATCAGGTCAGCAGAATCATACAAGATCGGTCTTTTTTATGACGAGGTTATTTCACTGAGCATAAAGTCCTCAAGGCTCATCCATATCGTTGTTTTGATTTTTAAAAAATATATATCCAGAAGTAGAATTGCTGGATTATACAGTAGTTCTAGTTTGAATTGTCTGAGAAATTCCATACTGTTCCCCATGGCAGCTGCACCTTCCACATTCCCACCTGCAGGCCCCATGAATTACGACTTCTCCGCATCCTTTTGTTTTGTTTTTGATAGTAGCCATCTTCATAGGTGTGAGGGGACATCTTACAGTTCTGACTCGCATTTCCCTAACGATGAGTGACTTTCAGCATCTTTTCATGGTCTTATTGGCCATTTTGTCTCAACTTTTGAGTCTTCTAGACCTTGAACAACTTACCAGCTTTAATAGACTCAGAAACACTGGGGCGCCCTTCTTTGGGCCGCCTGTTTTCTGTGTAGTTGCGGGATATCCCATAATGTTTCATTTCCCTATGGCTTTCAGCTGAATGTTTGAAATCATCCCCTGCTTCGGAGGTTAGCCCTCGCCCTTCTCTGCTAGTTGTAACCACACTGCTGAGTCGCGGGCTCTTTATTGCTTCAACTCTTTCCATTCCGTCAGACACGCTCCTCCGGATTTCCACTTTTTGCGGGCGTCACAGCCAGGGAGAGATGAAGTCAACAAATTCTGGGTTCGCTGACAACCTCCACAGTTTAAACAAACCCTGTGGACTGCCGGGATATTTGCTCCTGGGGCCTAGATCACTTGTTTTTTCTGCTGCTTCCCGCCTGCCCGCTCTCACCTGTACCTGGCACATTCCCTTGGAGATAACGGGTATTTCGCCCTCCCCAACTAACACTTGAATATAAAACTCACCAAATAATGCGCAGACTCACCTGTGCTGGTCTCCTCCAGTTTTCCTTCTTAAACCTGCCTGGATCAGGGTTTCTCAATGTTAGTTGCACATTGGAATCACCTGGGGAGGTTTTCAAAGAACTGATGTCTGGTTCCCACTCCCCAGAGGCTTCTACTTAATTGGCTCAGTTGCAGCCTGGGTATTGGAATGCTAATAGGCAGAGTCAAAGTTGGGAACTACTGACTTATATTTTATAAAAAATTAATCTCACTAATGAATGTTATTAATAAATCCTAAGAGCTCTCCGTCTCTGGGTAGTATCCTAGGTTGGGCTCTCCCAGCGGAAGTTGTCTTGGTTAGCTCTCAGAGGTTTCACCCTCTATTAATTATCTGCAGTATCCTAGGCTTCCTCTATGATCTAATCACAAGTCCCCTTTCCTAATTCCACTTATGAATGGAACTGCCTGTCAGGAACAGAGTAGAAGTAAATATCTTCTCTAACGCACCCCAGAACCCCTTCTACAGGCAGGAATGCACAGTGGCAAATATTAGTTTCAAGACCTGTTGGAAAACCTTGGGAGCCTGTTTCTACAATTCTAGAATTCTGCTAAAAGCTACTTATTTCTGACTATATCCAGCTGGCCTCTGCTATGTTAGAGATACATATGCAAGGCGAGAACAAGATACAAAGGCAAGAAACTTTGGCGTCTAGCAGGAAAATGGTAGAAATAATACATGAGGAAGATTGGCCATCTGAATGCGTTGAAATTAAGTCAATTTATCTCTCTTTGGAAACTTCAGGATTTTTTGGTTCTTAGGTCAAGTCATGTGATTGCTCCGAGGTGTACCACCTATAGAATCTGTGACTGGTGGAACGTTCATTCTTTAAAGTCAAGATGTCACTGAGAGTCATCCAATTATTCTACTATAAAGAGGTAAGCACATTATTCATTTTTCTTTGGTATTAATTAGGGTCTGTTGTCTGCTTACGGGTAAGATCCTGGGGGAGGACCTTTTCTCCAATGCAAATCATGCGAGCTGCTTTGTGGAAGTCGTCCTTGCTTTAATTCCCAACAACATCACTGTTTTCATGCTGTTTGAGCCCTGCAAAGACAGAAGGTGTCACAACAGACATGCCTCTAGGCAACGAGTCATTGGGACAGACCTCTCTCAGGAGTCAGGTCAATGTGTTCAGCAAAAATCTGCAATCAATCAGGATGCCACTAACATGCTAGCTGGAGCCCTTCCTTTCCCGAGAAGGGGTGAAGGATTGTATCGTTGGCAGTGTCTGCCATGACTTCGTGAGGCCCTTGTCTGAGGCAGCTTGGGCTGCTGCTGTAACAAGTTACCATGGACTGGGTGCCTCAGACAGCAGACACTTCTCACAATTCTGAAGGCCAAGAAGGGTTCCTGATGAAGGCTTGCTCTTGGTTCGCAAATAGCAGGTTCTTGTGTCTTCGCCTGATGGAGAACGGAGAAGTAAGCTCTCTCATGCCCGTTCTAAGAAGGGCAAACATGAGGGTTGTCCCTCATGACCTAATTACCTCCCAAAGGCCCTGCCTCCTAATACCACAAATAAAGAACTCAAATCACCCAGACATGTTCAATTATGTTTATTTACTGAATTGACAAAGTCCAAAAAGCATACCTATCAATGTTATAAACATTTTTAGCCTAAATTAACCAGAAAACTCAATATGTTCAGGTACTTTGTACCCTGGGAAATTTAAGCTACTCAAGATTTTGCTGTCTGTGAAGTTTTTTTTTTAGCTGTGGCATTATCAAAATGTTTTTTGTGATAATGTAAGTAAGCTGGGCACTATAGGTATGTGTCACTCTTAACCTCTGATCAGTATCAGAGGACAGTGTCCACTTACTGGGTATATAGTCTCAGAGGTTCTCCTGGACTTTAACAGCGGGGCCATTTTCCTTTCCAGCAAGCCTCTACAGTAGCATTTCTAAATCTGTGTTTCGGAGACCACTGGGACCCACAGACACTCCAAGAAAAGTGGAGTTCCATTGTAAAATAAATTTGGAAAATATGCTCTCAGTTAAAGTTCTCTCTTAGAGGGGCACAATGCCATACGTAACTAAGGGTCTGAGACATCCTGCTGAAATGAAATGTAACATCTGTTGAACATTGTTTAATCCCATGTTTTCTCCAAATTTCACATTTTGGAGAATACAGTGAACATGTATGTATTAGCATGGGGTGAGGCAGATGCAGTAATGAGGCCCCGGATGGGAGGGCAAGAAACAGAGGTCAAAGTAGCATCATCAGAGAAGAGATTGCCCAAGAAAGAGAAGAAGTTCAGGCTTTTAAGCTGTGAAGGGCTGCACATGTGTTTTAAAAGAGCGGAAGGTGTGAAGAGACGTGTACATGATGAGTCTGTATCACCAGAGTCATGCCCTTGCCTGGAAGTAACCATTTGTCTGCCTTGTCATGTACCAGACAATTCATATGTATATTAACTTCTACTCAATCCTCAGGCTAATCCCATCAAAATAAGTGCTACTTTATTTTGAGAATGAGAAAGCTGACCATTAGAGTGGATAGTGATAGCCCTTAAACAGGGGGACACATTGCAAAGAAAAGAGCAATCCAGGATACTCTGCCAAACAAACAAACAAAAGGCCATCTTCAGGTAAGTTTGGAGAGGCACAACAGACCCTTGAACATCCTAAAACATCGTCATAGACAATCTCATTGACCTTAACTTTCACTTGGCATTTGCCAACCCTATTTGCCTCCAACATTTTTTTAAACTTATTATTTTCTATATTGATTTCCAATCAACTTTCTGTGGAATATACTTTGAAGATGGCACCTCATTCTCATAAGCGTAGGTTTCTTACTGACTGAAGATAAGAATCATCACGGCCGTAGCCCTCACATAAAATCAGGGCTCGTTAGTCAGGCTACACGACAGAAATCAACGAGAACTCCTAGAACTGGATTAAAGTTTTCCTTTGTGGGCTCTATAAAGAACGCTCTTGCTAAGTAATTTATATCCGTCTGATCTTCCGCCCCACTGCAATCTACCCGAATTATGTGAATGTGACTTAGCTCATAGGGGCTTTGCAGTTGTAAGTCCTTTCCAAGAACTGAACCAGGTTGATGCCTGCCACGGGTTGCTTCAAGCATCCGGACCCCAATACACCTTCTAAAAAATAAATGGGAAGCATGCGCCAGACTTTAAAAATGAATATTCCAGATGAAAACAAACTGATAACCAGGCCCAGATGTTAATTCAGTGAATGCATCTCATGTGGTGCCATTGTAATGGCTGGGTCCAAGCTTTTGGTGGGCCAAGGTGGGGAACCTTTACAGTCTGCCTGACTCCAGTTAAAAGCCACATGTCCTTTGCTGGGGAGGTCCTACTTCTTTCAGTTGCCGTATTTAATTAGAGCAGTCTCCAAGCAGTCTATTAACAGTCCATATAAACACACTGAAGGATAATTCCAGGAGAGGTACCTCACAGCATACTGCGAAAACACACAGACAAAAAGGCCTATAAGCCACAGACTTCACCCTGAAAGCAGTTTTGGGTAGGGAGGGAAAGTTAATGCCAATTAACTATTTCTTGATTCAGTCATCCTCAGTGACTGACTGAACAGAAGAGCAGTGACTTCTAAGGAATGTTTACACCCCTGTTCTTTTCAGCCCCCCACCCCCAAGCTTTACTGAGATATAATTTACACACTAACATCGTGCAAGTTTAAGGCGTACAGTGAGATGATTTGATATACTTCTATTTTGCAAGATAATTACCACAGTGGGGGTGGTTGACATCTCCATCACCTCCCATAATTGTCTTTGTGCCCCTGTGTGTGTGAGTGTGTGTGTGTGTGTGTGTTTGTGTGTTTCTGTGTGTTTGTGTGTGTGTATGTGTGGTGAGAACATTTAAGATTTCCTCTCTCAGCAACCCTCATTAAAAACTACATATTGTTAATTATAATCATGTTATACTTTAGATTTCCAGAATTTATTCATTGACATAGAAAATTGTGTAAGTTGGAGGTACTCAGTGGGATGATTTGAAACACATATATTGCAAAATATTTGCCACAAGAAGTTTTGTTAGCATACCTGTCACCTCACATTATCACCATTTTGTTATCACGGTGAGAACATTAAGATTCTACTGTCATACCAACTTGCAAGTACACAATACAGTGTTGTTAACTATAGTGACGACACTCTACCTCAGATCCCTGAAATATATCCATCTTAACTTAAAGTTTATACACTTTGACCCAAATCTCCACATTTTCCCAACTCGTTGGCCCTTGACAGCTACCATCCTACTCTGTTTCTATGTTTCAAAACACTGTTTCTCTGTTTCAAAACACTCTGTTTCGGTGTTTTGAGATTCTACGTATTAGTGACATCATACAGTATTTGTCTTTCTCTGTCTGATTTATGTCACTCAGCCTAATGTCCTCAGCATTTCTTCATGTTGTCAAAATTGGAAGGATTTCCTTCTTTCTCAAGGCTGAATAATATGCAATTGTGTGTGTCTATACATCTATATCTCGCTTCTTTAGCCATTCCCCCAACCATCTAAGCTGATGGACACTTAGGTTGTTTCCATATCTTGGCTATTGTGAATATGCTGTACTACACAGGAGTGCACATTTCTCTTTGAGATAGTTGTTTCATTGCCTTTGGATATAAACTTAGAAGTGGGGTTTCTGGATCACATGGTAGTTCTCAATTAGCTATAATCACGCCTCAGATAAACCTCATTGGTTACAATACTGCCACTCGCAATGCTTGGATCACGTGGTAGTTCTCTTTCTAACTTTTTAAAAAAGATTTTATTTATTTATTCAACAGAGAGGAAGAGATCATAAGTAGGGAGAGAGTCAGGCAGAGGGAGAGGGGGAAGCAGGCTCCCTGAAGAGCAGAGAACCTGATGTGGGCCTCGATTCCAGGACCCTGAGATCATGACCTGAGCCAAAGGCAGAGGCTTAACCCACTGAGCCACCCAGGTGCCCCTCTTTTTTAATTTTTTGATACTGTTTTCCATTCTACCAATTTACCTTCCTACCAACGGCGTACCGGGGTTCCTTTTGCTCCACACCCAATTTCTCTGACCATTTTTTATTATTTAGTTTCTGACAACAAATTTTATTTAAGTAAGGGCTTGAAGATATTATGTAACATTAAAACTGAAAGAAAAAATAAACCGAAAACCAGTCTGTTACTTCCCATGCCCTTGGGCCACTGGTGCTAGGAAGTGGCAAGCCCTCCAGGGAGCTATGTGGCTGATCTGTCAGTTGGAAGTTTGCTCCCCTGACAAAAGTTTCACTCTGACAGAAGGTTGGCTTCACATTCTGGTTTTCGGACACCAGTAGCTAGGGATATGTTTGGTCAAAAAGTCTTTGATGGCAAGTCAGATGTTCCATCACTCCTCACTAGAGAGAAGGTGGCTTCTCTGAGCTCTGCTCCCTGGTCAGGTTGGAGATACCAGGGATCTTCCTTGACCGCCTCTAGCAGCACAGCTGCGGGTGTTGTCTGACCCCATCCTTTCTTCTCAGCTTCACGTGGGTTCTTCAGGTGGTGACATTCTCTTAGGGCAGGGGACTCTGAAGAGGGAAAGCCGAGGAACTTGTGGACAGACACAGCTGGCTGCGATCTTGGGGCTCTGGGCTCGACTGAAACATCTCATTACTCTTGGTTTCAGGCCAGACACTGCCAGGTGTCTATTGCTTGACCTCTGTTTAAATGACGGACTTCAAGACTAGACAGCATGACTCTTTCCAGTTTATTGCATGAAGCAGTTACATTCGTCCAAGTGAAAAGCAGCCCTGAAATGGTTCCATTATACAAGCTGTGGGGTTTTTAAACTGGTGACAAAGGACAGAATGGGAATTCTACTCATGGGAAGGAAGTCCTCACTTAAGCTTCAATGAGCCAAAGTACTTAAAGCCCATGAACCTCCAGCTGCTGGTCCTTAGCCAGTCCAGTCTCTGCAAGGGAGGAGCTGGCCTATATTCCTGTGCTAGTTATCCTGTGAATTACGTCTCCCTATTCTGGAAGCTCAAGCACAACACCATGGCAGGCAAACTTCTTTTTAAACACCTTCACTAGTTTCTTTTCCTTGTAATCATCAGCAAGTCTCTGGACAGTAGTAAGGGTCTTCTGCCATTTCTCTGTTGAATTCTTCCATGGATATAACCTTCAATGCCAGCAGGAAGCAGAGCATTTCCCTTACTTGCATCAGCAAAGGGATCGAAAGAGTGCAAATTCAGGAGAGTGGACATACTGCAGGGCTCCTGTCCCTCAGCGGAAATGGAGGAACGTGGTGGGAGAAGGAGGGCCTGGAGATGGAGCTGTGGGCAGCCAGGAGCGCCAGGGGAGGCTGCTGAGTCCTCTGCGGGCTGCAGCTCTGTGACTGGGTCCTTGACTGTTTTTTAATCAGTTTGGGTTTTGTTTATGTTTTCGTTTTTTTCTTTTTTTTTTCCTTTTGAGTTGGTTGAGTTCCTTACATATATCAGATATAAGATTGACAAATATTTTCTGCCTTTTTTCTGACCCTCTATAGGCTTCTGTTTCATTTTGTTATTTCTTCTGTTGTGCAGATACTTTTTAGCTTGGTGTAGTCCTACCTGGTTTTGCTTTTGTTGCTTGTGCTTTTGGAAAAATCTCAAAGTAATTACTGCCAAAACCGATGTCAAGGAGCTTTTTTCCTGTATTTTTTTTTTGTTGTTGTTTGTTTGTTTATTTTATTATTTTTTTTTTCTGGGTGATACAGTTTATGGTCTTCTGTGTAATTTCCATGAGTTGTGTTAGATAGGGGTCCAATTACATTGTTTTGCCCGTGAACACCCAATTTTTCGAGTACCATTTACTGAAGAAACTAGCCTTTCTCCATTGTATGTTCTTGCTTCCCTTGTCAAGTGCTAGTTGACCATAACTGTACAGGTATATTACTGGGCTCTCAATTCTCTTTCTTTTTTGGGGTTGTCTATGTATCTGTTTATATGCCTGTACCATACTATTTTGATTACTATAGCTTTGCAGTATGGTTTGAAATCAGGAAGTATGATGCCTCGAGCTTCATTCTTCTTTCTCAGGATTGCTTTGACAACTTGGGGTCTTTGGTCGTTCCAAACATACTTTAAGATCATTAATTCTATTTCCATGAAAACTGCCTTTGGAATCTCCATAGGGATTACCCTGAATCTATAAATCACTTTTGGTAGTATGGCCATTTCAACAATATTAATTCCCTGATCCATGAACATGAGATATCTTTCCATTTATTTGTGTCTTCTTTAATTCCTTTCATTAACGTCTTACAGTTTTTGTCTTACAGTTCCTTGGTTAAATTTATTCCCAAGTGTTGTATTGTTTTTGGTGCTATTGTGAGATTGTTTTCTTCATTTCTCTTTCAGCGAATTCACTGTTAGGGAAGGGAAATGCAATTGACTTTTGTAGATTGATTTTATATCTTGAAACTGTACTGAATTTGTTTATTCTAACAGGTTGTTTTTGGTGGAATTGTTGGGACCTTTTATGTCATCAGCAAATGAAGATGATTTTACTTCTTCCTTTCTTTTTCTGCTTCGGGCACAGTGAAAGCTGGAGGCACATAGTCTTGGCCTCTATTTCTCGGCCCTGGGCACGCACGCTGGTGTCCAGGCTGGCCACTGGACTTGGTTAGCAGGACGCAGGTGCACGGCTAGCTGCAAGCGGGCCCAGGAGTGGAGGCAAGTGACAAGACAGGGCTAAGGCTGGGCCCAAGAGCAGCTGCAGACCTGTGTACAGCAGGGAGGCTGGCGTTGGGAGGCAGGGCAAGGGTGTGCAGGTGCACAACTAGAGCTGCTAGCCTCAAGCACACACTTGTGAGTGAAGGTCCTCCACGGGGACTGTGACTTTGCATTTTGTATTTATGCAGCTACAGAGGCTTGGGGCTTGCCCATGGGGACCCTGGGCTCTGGTGGGGGTGGAGCAGGTTAGGAAGTGGAGAAGAACTCAGAGGGCGGGCAAATGCCCGTGGGGTAAAAACCCAGGAAAATCTGCTCTGGGGCCATGTGATGACTGCACTTGCCATTGCTTTTTTTTAGCGGCAAGAACTGCTGGGCTCCTCTGCAGAACATGTAACTGGAACTCCCCGCTACATGGCTCCATCTGGTCACCTCTACTCTTCTACCTTGTCACTATCTCTCTGTATCTCAGCTTTGCTGGTCTTTAGGTGGAGTGACACGGAAGCAAGTTTCTGGAAAGGCTGCAGAAACTGGTCAATCATGGGCTTTCCCTTTCCCAGGAAGAGAACTTTCTTAAGCTAGGGCATTCCCTCTGGGCCTAGAAGAGTGCTGGCCTGGGAGCGTGAAATGACGGAGGCCAAATGAAGCTGTTCTTCCTTCCCTTTACCTGCCGTTGTGCTCCAATTTTTATTCTCCTGTGTTGCTGAGGTTGCTTAAATGGACTCTGGAACCCCCACCCATCCCCATCCCGACTTATTTTGGTTTGTGGATAGACATGGAATTGTTGATCTTTGCGGGGGTTGGGGGGTGCAGAGGCTGAGGTCTCCTACTGCACCATCATGGTGATGTAACCACCTGAATGTTTTAGAATAAAAATCCATTGAGGTATAATTTCTTTCTCTTTTCAGCCCTTGTCTCCCGTTCATAGGTGACAAAGATAGGACATCACTTTATTATAAATTCCCTCAACTTCTGTAAGCCTCATGCCTAAAATGAGAGGATTAGATGTATGCAAGGCCCCTCTGCTTCATAATTTTGGTGCAGTTTCTGGTCCATGATGGGTACCTGATAAATATCTGTTAAATAATTCTGGATATTCAGCCACATATTCTGACCTCTACCAAGCACAAGGGCTCTGCCATCTGGCAGACTCATGTTAATACTGTGGTTCCACAATTTGTTAGTTCCGTGAACTTGAGCCAATGATCTTCTCCAAGTCTTTGTGGCCGTATCTATAGTATGGATTAAAATGTGCCCACACCGTTGGGTTAGTAGAGGGTGACGTGAGGCAGTGTCTACAGCCCTCTGCGTCATGCCTGGTACAGAAAGCATGTCACAAATGGCTGCAGCTATTATCATATTAATAGGCACTAATAAATAATTATCGCTAACAGTAGCTCTAAGGGAATTTCCTGAAAGCCTTGGCTAGAACAGTTCTCTCTCTCTCTCTCTTTTTTTTTTCCCAAAGATTTTATTTATTTATTTGACAGAGATCACAAGTAGGCAGAGAAGCAGGCAGAGAAAGAGGAGGAAGCAGGCTCCCTGCTGAGCAGAGCTTGATCCCAGGACCCTGGGATCATGACTTGAGCCAAAGGCAGAGGCTTTAACCCACTGAGCCACCCAGGCACCCTAGAATAGTTCTCTTTACGGTCGCTTGTCACCTCACTTGGCATCCATTACACTGGGAAATGTGTTCACAGTCAGAAAGTCCTGATAGCTCCATGTTCCTACTTTCTCGAATTCTCTTGCCTCATTATGAGAGCTCTGAGTTCCCCACATCCACCCCCACTATCTGCCCCATCATCCAGGCAGCTCCTGGGTGCCCCACTCTCAGCAGCCTTGCATCCTGCTCCCTCCTGATCACAGCACTCTCTCTCTCCCTCCACCACTCTTCTCACTCCTACTGAACATGAGCTGCTTGACCATCAGGATTTTGACATTTTATTCAAAAAAGCTCCAAAGCACCTAATAGGTATACCACAAATAATTCGTTGAACAAACAAATAACAGATCCACCGCTATTCCTGATTTCAAGAAAGCTTGGTCCCAGATGGATGTTTCAAAATAGAGATAGCCAAATCTCTCAAATCTTCCCATTGTGAGAGAAGTTCCTGGCATGAATTAGCCAGAGATCACGAAAGTGGCTCAGAGATAAATGGTCAGATCTTCATTTCCTCATTCTTTTCTTTCCTTCCCCTGGCTATGGCTCAGCATTTGTTTGCTCTGATTAATGCACAGCCTGTTTTCTCCTTCCATTAATGAACTAGAGGCTGGATAAGCATCTGAGCTTCAAAGGCTTGCCTCCTGTGTTGTAAAGTGATATGACGGAATTCCAAAAGTCTTGAAGTAATAACTTAGGTGAAACTTATGTCGATTTTGCAACATTTGTTAAGGGACAAGAAGGCTGAATGTTCTTGTTTACAAAAATTAGCTGAGAGTAATATGCTAAGCCAATTTGTTTAAAGTTTGTTTCCTTTATTTGGCAAAAAGGAGAAGTTTCATCTATTTGTAAGCCTGGCTCTGCTGGTTGTTAAGCCTGATGCTTTCTGAGAATAAGCATCATCTTTATTTGCTTAAAATCACTGTAACCTCCTTTAATCTCTGTGTGTAATAAATCTCCATCCTTTGGAAATTACATTACGAAATCAATTTATCTAAAAGCTAATTGCCATAGAACACATTTTGGTTTGGCGCATCTTTAATATAGTAAATAACCTAAAAGGAATCTTACCTCTACTAATATCTCATTTTCAGATGTTATTATCTGGAGATATAATATGCAAGCCAAGTTTATCAAAGCTATTAATGTAGATAAATCGTTTATGCAATGGTGAAATTTAATTTAAGCAGGAGGTCTGTGCAATAGTCTGAATGGCTCTCAGAAATTTCTAAGTGTGGATTTTGTCAAGGGACAATGGCTTCATTCATTCACTCTGTTAAGTTGCTACTTTTGTTAGGCATTGCACTGTATTTAAATAATTCAGTAATTCATTTATAAATTCTTTTTAAAATTATGCATTAAGTAAATATTAAATAATGCACCAGGTACAATTCTAGATGCGGAGTGTGAACCAAGTCAGATGGTCCCTGCCATCAAGAAGCTTATATTATGTGCTAAAATACAGACGAATAAGAAACATATACTTTAGATTAGATCATCTTCAAAGAGCAATATTAACACAAATAGTTAATTTTCAACAACAATTGTGGAAGTAGGAGTCAGTGGAATAATATTTTTAAAGTGCTGAAGGAAAACAAAACAAAACCCTGCCAATCTAGAATTCTGTCTTCTGAAAAAAAAAAAAACCTTCCAAAAATTATGTCAAATTAAGGTCATTTTCAGACAATTAAAAGCTGAGCAAGGTTGTAACTAGCAGGACTTCAATATAAGAAATCCTAAAAGAAGTTCTTCAGGGTAAAAGAAAATGATCCCAAGAATCTGCAGGAGGGAAGGAAAATCCCCAGTAAGGATAACTGGGGGATAAATATGGAAAAATATTTGTGAATTAAAGCTACAACAAGAGTAATGTTTCATTATAACATTTATGAGAGAAAAATACTCAAAAGCAATGGCACAAAAACAGAAGGAGGGTAAATGGAATTCAACTGTTTTGCTTTACTGATGAAGTGGTGAAAGTACTAATTTAAGGTAGATTGTATTTAGCCAAGAATGAGAAGCATATTATAATCTTTAGAGTAACCACTAAAATAATAATATGAAAATGATTAATTAAAAGCTGACAGAAGGGTGCCTGGGTGGCTCTGTCAGTTAAGTGTCTGCTTCTGCCCAGGTCATGATTCCAGGATCCTGGGATAGATCCCCATGTTGGGCTCCCCACTCACGGGGGAACCTGCTTCTCCCTCTCCCTGCTTGTGCTCTTTTCATTCTCACTATCTCTCTCAAATAAATAAATAAAATATATTTTTTAAAGAGACAACAGGAGGGATGCCTGGGTGGCTCGGTCATTAAGTATCAGCCTTTGGCTTAGGTCATGATCCCAGGGTTCTAGGATCAAGCCCTGCATCAGGCTCCCTGCTCACGGGAAGCCTGCTTCTCCCTTTCCCACTCCCACTACTTGTATTCCCCTTCATTCTCTGCATCTCTCTCTGTCAAATAAATAAATTAAAAAATCTTTTAAAAAATAAAAATAAAAAGCCAACAGAAAAGATAAAATGGAATACTTGATTAGTTGAACAGAAGTTTAGAAAGCAGGAACAAAGGAACAAAACCCCAGAAGGTTAAACAGAAACAAAAAGCAAGAGAGACTTATACCCAAATATGTTAGTAATTACATTAAACATTAATGGACTAAATACTATGATTAACAGACCAAAATTGCCAGACTGGATTTTAAAAATTATTCCAAACAAGGCGCCTGGGTGGCTCAATGGGCTAAAGCCTCTGCCTTCGGCTCAGGTCATGATCCCAGGGTTCTGGGATCGAGCCCCACAATAGGCTGTCTGCTCAGCAGGAAGTGGCTTCCCCTCCTCTCTCTCTCTTCCTGCCTCTCTGCCTACTTGTGATCTCTGTCTGTCAAATAAGTATTTAAAATCTTAAAAAAAAAAAAAACTATCCCAAACATTTCTTGTCTGTAATTCACACATTAAATATAAGGATGCAGATAGGCTGAAAGTAAAAGGATGTTCACTATGATATACCATGCTAACACTAACAAAGGGCTAGCTGGTAAGACTGTGGCTATCAAAGTACACTTTTAGACTAGGGAACTGGGGATGGAAAGAGGGATAGTTCATAATCATGCAAGGATCAATTCAACAGGAAAATATAATTCTAAATGTGTATGTATCTAATATATACTTAAAATATATAAAACAAAAATAACTATAAATGTACTACCATAGATGTAGATTTAACAGTGAATCTTGGAACTCTGAAAAAAATAAAATAAAATAAATGAAAATACTTCTCTCAGTAGCTGATAAAATAAGAAAAAAAAGTCAGCATTTCCAAACTGCAGGGTACATGTTACCAAAATAGAACATGTGTTGGAACAAAACTCAAGTTCCAACCAATTATAAAGGATTGAAATAACATACAGTATATTCTCTGGCCAGAGTGGAACTGAACTAAAAGCAAAAACAGAACTATAGATTCTTTCTTTAAAAACAGAAAGTTAGATTTCAGCAGAATGAAAACCTCTAATTGTCTGGAAATTGGGCAACATATTTCTAATTAGCTCATGAGTTGAAGAAGAAATCACAGTAAAAATTGAAAATATCGTGAAGTGAATGATAGCAAAAATATGGCATGTTTATGCAGGTAAAATAGTGCTTAGATTTATAGCTAAAATAAAATATTAGAAAAAAGAAAGGTTGAAAATTAACAATCTAAGCTTCTGTTTATCAAAAATACTTGATAAAGAATAACAAATTAAAGCCAAAGAAAGTAAAAGTAACAAAATCATACAGATAAAAGTAGAATCAGTCAAATACAAAGCAGTTTTAAACAGAGAAGATCAACAAAATAAAAGTTTGTTTTTCTCTGAAATGAGTGATAAAATTGATGAACACTGATGCATGATTGATTAAGGAAAAAAGGAAGGGGGGGAGGGAGGGAGAAAGGGGGGAAGGAGGAAGGAAACACAATTTACCAAAACTGCCCCCAAAAGAAATGGCCAATCAGAATAATCCTACATATATTAAAGAAATTAAATCTGTAGTTTAAAATATTCTAGGGCACCTGGGTGGCTCAGTGTGTTAAAGCCTCTGCCTTCACTCAGGTCATGGTCTCAGGGTCCTGGGATCGGGCCCACATCAGGCTCTCTGCTCAGCAGGGAGCCTGCTTCCTCCTCTCTCTCTGCCTGCCTCTCCGCCTACTTGTGATCTCTCTCTGTCAAATAAATAAATAAAATAAAATAAAAATATTCCCACAAGGAAAACTCCAGCCTTAGACAGCTTTGCTGATGAATTCTTCAAAAATATTTAAAGAAGAAATCATACAAATTTTAAGCATAATTTTTTAGAAAACAGAGTAAGAGGGAACAGTTTCCAACACACTCTATGAGGATGGTGTAACAGTGAGAACAAAATCTGACAAAAGAAATAAAGGAAAATAAATAAAGGAAAATTATAGACCCATATAGCTCAGAAACATAAAAATCTTAAACAGAATATTAGCAAATGGAACCCCTGATAAGGAATTATGACTAAGTGGTGTGTATTCTAGGAGAGAGAGAGAAAGGTGGTTTTACTCTTCAAAAGTATGAATCAAGGTAATCTATTACATTAACAACTGAAAGGAGAAAAAACACATGAACATCATAGTAAATGTAAAAAAATCATATGATAAAATTCAATACCTGTTCACAGTAAACACGCTTAACAAGTCTGGGATAAAACCTAAAACTTATATGTCTACAAGAACCCAACAGCAAGTACCCAGTTTAATGGTGAAATAGTGAATGCTTTCGTCTAGAAGTTAGGAACAAGAAAGAGAGGACCTCTGTTGCCACTGCCATTCAACATTGTTCTTTAGGTTTTATCCGGGGAAAAAGGTGAGGAAAGGAAAGAAAAGATAAAAATTGAAAAGTGAGAAATAACATTCATATAATTCATGTATAATGTGATTGCATAGACAATTCAGAAGAGTGTGTACATTGTTAGATTTAATCAACACAGTTAGCATATTTGTTGCATTGCCTTTCTATGTACTAGAAACAAACTAAAGGAAATGAAATATTAAATAAAAGTATCTTTTATAATAGCATCAAAAAACACTAACTACTTAGGAATAACCCTTATGAAAGATTTGCAAGATCTCCACACTAAAAACTACCAAACACCACTGAGAAAAATTCCAGAAAGTCATGTGTAAATGGAGATATCTACCATGCTCGTACATTAAGGTCAACATGGCCATTCTGCCAGTTCTGCTCAACTCATCTAGAGACTCAGTTCACTCATATTAAAAATCCCAACAAAGGGTTTTTTTTTTTCCTTTAGTTGAAATGTACAAATTGAATTTAAAATTTATATGGAGATGCAAAAGTCCTAGAATTCTAAGACAATTTGAGGAACAAAATTGGAGGACTTGTATACTACCCAACTTTATAACTTATGAAACTATAAAACTATCATAATTAATTCAGTATGGTAGTGACGAAGGATAATCAAATTTACCAAAGGAACACAGAGAGACTATTACAAAGTCCAGAAACAGATACTCATGTACAGGACAACTGGTTCATAATAAACTTACCTTTGCAACTCAATGGGGAAATGATAGTCTTTTCAATAAATAATAATGAAACAAGTGGATGTATATATAGAAAAAAATAACTGGTCTCCTAGTTCATTCCATACACACACAGAAATGTATTTGACATGAATCATAGACGTAAGCATAAAAAGTAAAACAATAGAACTCTCAGGGGAAAAAAAACCCCAGAACAAAACATAGAAAAATATCTTTTTACCAAGTGTAAGAAGTCATAAAACTACTCGATAGTGATGGAGGTTGGAGTGTGGCTTAGTCCCCTTTATGGGATTAAGAAGAGGTAAGGGGACCCTCTGGGATGCTACAATGTTCCTTCCAGCTCTGAATCTGGTGGTTATGAGCAGTTATGCATATGTAAAATGTGTCATGCTGTATACTTGGATTAGGGCACTCGATTCAATAAAAAGTAGAAATAAAATTAATAAATGCATAAAAAAAAGAAATCCCAGTGGAAATGAGAACACATTTTGGTATTTGTTCTATCCTACCTCCCATTCCTGCACCCCAAGCCCACGTGGACATTTGTCAGTTCCTTTTCTCCATATTGACCAAAACTCTTCTAAAAATATTTGAAGTACTGGGGTGCCTGGGTGGCTCAGTCAGTTGAGTATCTGACTCTTGACTTCAGCTCGTGTAATGACCTTATGATCATGAGATCAAGTCCTGCTTCCAATTCTGCCACTGAGTGTGAAGCCTGCTCTCTCTCTCTCTCTCCCTCCCTCTGCCCCTCCCCCTGCTCACGTGACCATGTACACACGTAGTCTCTCTCAAAAAAAATTTTAATTAATTTAAAAAAGCATTTAAGTACTAAATCTGAGTTTCTGCAAGACTTCCTCTATATTTTAACTCCAAATAAACTAAAAAAAAAAAAAAATCTCAGCTTATCTAGTGACTTTTCAAAAGCTCAAAATTATATCAACACTGATAAAGGAGTTCCTTGAGTAAAATACTGACATCAGACCAAAGCAAAACCTCTTAGGAGTATAATCACTGTCACGTATTCTGGGAGTATCACAGGCACTACACTGGGCCCGGGGAAATCCATAAAAATGGGATGCAGCTTCTTTCTCCTATAGGCTCACTCAAATAAGAATAACTAAAGTTTATATAGCTCTTCTTGTGTAGAAGGAATTATTCTAAGTACTTTAACCTGCAAATTAATATATTTCATTCCCCCAAGAATCCAATGAGGTGGGTTGCCCCTCATTTTCCAAATGACAAAACTGAAGCACTGAGAGGTTAAGTAATTTATCCAGGGTCACACAGCTAATGAATGGCAGAGCTGGATTTGAACACAGGCATTCTTGTGCTATTCCATGTATTCCCTTGGTCCTATGTAAGAACGAATTTTTCTTCCTCTTTAGGGTTAGGTAGGAGTGTTTTGGGGAAAGAACCTCTCTTTGGGTCCTTGAAAGCCCAAGAGAAGTCCATGCTAGGGCCTGTGCAACCAGGAAAGGGGTCACCATCGCAGTTCTCTGGAAGCCTGGTCTGCAGGAGGTAGTCTCCACATCCATATTTAATCTCTAAAATAGAATGGGTATTTCTGAACCAGGCAACCTGTCTGCCCCAGGTTTAGAAGTCATGTTTTATCTTAGATGAAGCAGTATCTCATTCTAGAACCTCAGCTCTGTAGCACGCAAGGAGGGCTAACTAACAAATATTCCTTAGAGAATTTCTGGGGGAGGCTGGAAATTGAATCTTCTTCCTTCCAGCACACCAGCACTACTGAGAGCATTTGCAAAATACCCGGTAATTAGATTAATTTGCCAACACTGCAGATTAAAGGGGTATTTTAAACTTGATTTTATTTTGCTGTGTATTCTTTATTTCCTTATCAGTGTTGTGGTTTAATTTATTTTTTTTTCAATTTTACACAGACATTTTCCTTGAAGAGTCTGACACAGACTCTTTCCTTAAAGAGTTTCTATTCATCTCTGATTTTTAAAAATTGATTTATATTTGGTATAAAACATTGTGTAAGTCTGAGGCGTATGACATATAGATATGATACATTTATGTTGCAAGATGATCGCCAATGTAGCATTACCTAACATGTCTATCATGTCATATAATTATTATTTCCTCTAGTGCTGAGAAAAATTAACATCTAGTCTCTTAGCAAGTCAAATGTGTATAGTACAATTGTTTTGTCAGTAATCACTGTACTGTGTATTGGGTTTCCAGGACTTGTTTATCTACTAGTTGCCCCTTTGATTTTTTTTTTTTTTTGTACAGGGTTTTTTCCTTCACATTTTTGATAACAGGGTTTCTCAGTCTCAGCACGCTCAATATTGTGGGCAATATAGCTCTTGGTTGGGGGGGCGGGCTGTCCTGTCCTGTGCATGGCAGCATTCATGGATGCTGCTCACCTGATACTGGTACCATCCCCACCCCCAACTGTGACAACAAAACTGTCTCCAGACAGTGCCAGATGGGGAAGAGAGAATCAACCTAGTTTGAACCACTGCTTTAGTCCACAGTTTACAACAGCAAGAAAGCCACATACAGTCAGTTAGAAAGTTCCAGATATTTCATATGTAAGGAGACACCTGTAAGCTCCTGTCACTGGCTCATTGTGAGTTCTCAAGGCCCAGGTTCAGGTAGCTTCTAGCCCTGGGCTGACCCATATCCTGCAGAAAAAAATATTTTTTTTAAAAGATTTTATTTGTTTATTTGACAGACAGAGATCACAAGTAGGCAGAGAGGCAGAGAGAGGAGGAAACAGGCTCCCTACTGAGCAGAGAGCCCAGTGTGGGACTTGGTCCCAGAACTCTGGGATCATGACCTGAGCTGAAGGCAGAGGCTTCAGCCCACTGAGCCACCCAGGCACCCCCGCAGAAAATTTTTGTCAGATAAATGAAAAAAGTCAGTGATGACTGCAACAAATTTCTTCTTAATGTTATAAATTTGAGGCAACTGGATGTCAAGTAAGCCAAATACTTTTGGTACCAGTTGAGACCTGATTTATGACCCAGGTTGTGATCTATTCTGGAGAATGTTCCATGTGCTCTAGAGAAGAATGTGTATTTTGTTGCTTTGGGATGGAATGTTCTGAATATATCTGTGATGTCCATCTGGTCCAGTGTGTCATTTAAGGCCTTTATTTCCTTGTTGATCTTTTGCTTAGATGATCTGTCCATTTCAGTGAGGGGATGTTAACCTCCCCTACTATTATTATATTATAGTCAATGTGTTTCTTTGATTTTGTTATTAAGTGGTTTATATAATTGACTGCTTCCATGTTAGGGGCATAGATATTTAAAATTGTTAGGTCTTCTTATTAGACAGACCCTTTAGGTAAGATATAGTATCCTTCCTCATCTCTTATTATAGTCTTTGGCTTAAAATCTAATTGATCTGATATAAAGATTGCCACCCAGCTTTCTTTTGATGTCCATTAGCATGGCAAATCGTTTTCCACCCCCTCACTTTAAATCTGGAGGTATCTTTGGATCTAAAGTGAGTTTCTTGTAGACAGTATATCAATGGGTCTTGTTTTTTTATGCATTCTGATACCCTGTGTCTTTTGATTGGGGGAATTTAGCCCATTTACATTCAGGGTAACTATTGAGAGATATGAATTTAGTGTCATTGTATTGCTTGTAAGGTGACAGTTACTGTATATTGTCTCTGTTTCTTTCTGATCTACTAATTTTAGGCTCTCTCTTTGCTTAGAGGACCCCTTTCAATATTTCCTGTAGGGCTGGTTTGATGTTTGCAAATTCTTTTAATTTTGTTTGTCCTGAAAGCTTTTATTTCTCCTTCTATTTTCAATGACAGCCTAGCTGGATATAATATTCTTGGCTGCACACTTTTCTCATTTAGTGCTCTGAATATATCATGCCAGTCCTTTCTGTCTTGCCAGGTCTGTGTGGATAGGTCTGCTGCCAATCTAATATTTCTACCATTGTATGTTATAGACCTGTTGTCCCATACTGCTTTCAGGATTTTCTCTTTGTCACTAAGACTTGTAAGTTTTACTATTAGATGATGGGGTGTGGACCAATTTTTATTGATTTTGGAGGGTTTCTCTGTGCCTCCTGGATTTTGATGCTTGTACCCTTTGCCATATTAGGGAAATTCTCTATAATAATTCACTCCAGTGTACCTTCTGCCCCCCCTTTCTTCTTCTTCTGGTATCCCAATTATTCTAATATTGTTTTGTCTTATGGTATGACTTATCTCTTGGATTCTCCCCTCATGGTCCAGTAGTTGTTTGTCTCTCTTTTGCTCAGCTTCTTTATTCTCCATCATTTGGTCTTCTATATCACTAGTTATCTCTTCTGCCTCATTTATCCTAGCAGTAGGAGCCTCCATTTTTTATTTCACCTCATTAGTAGCTTTTTAAATTTCAACTTTGTTAGATTTTAGTTGTTTTATTTCTCCAGAAAGTGCTTTTATTTCTCCAGAAAGAGATTTTCTAATATCTTCCATGACATTTTCCAACTCAGCTAGCTCCTTGGGAGTCATCATTCTGAACTCTAGTTCTGACATATTACCAATGTCTGTATTGATTAGGGCCCTAGCCTTTGGTACTGCCTCTAGTTCGTTTGTTCTTTCTTTCTTTCTTTCTTTCTTTCTTTTTTTTTTGTGGTGAGTTTTCTGCCTTATAATTTGAATGAGAGAGTAATATACTAAATGGGTGGCAAAGATCCCAGAAAAATGTATGCTAGCCAAATCTGAAGAGATCCAAAACCAGGGGGAGAAGAAAGGGGTACAAAAAAAAAATTATATGTATATATTAGACTGGTGAATAGAACAGGGCCACCCACTTGATTTGGGGTGTATTTTGGTCTCTTAGAAGAAACTACCTCCCCAAATTTTAAATAAAGAAAAACTTATATATATATACAAAAATAAGGGTAAACACAATGAAGGGATGGAATATGACTGTAAAGATGAAAATTTAAAAAGAATTCTAAAAAAGGAATTCATAAATTGGTTGGGGGAAAAAAAAAAAGAGGAGGGAATATGGTCAGGCTGGAGACTAGAACAAAGCCATGTGCTAGATTAGGGTATATTTTGATCTATTAGAAGAAATTGTATCCCAAAATTTTTTAGGAAAAAGAACCCTCTATGTATACAAAAAATAAGGTTAAATACAATGAAGGGATAAAATAGGACTATAACAATGAAGGCTTAAAAAGATTTTTTTTTTTTTTAGAAATGTATTGTTTAGATAAAGTAGTTAAAAAATGTTAAAAGAGGAAAGAGAAGTTAAAAAAATTAGAATAAGAAAAAAAATAAAATTTAAAAATTTAATTAACTTTGCAAGACTAAAGAGTCATGGGGAGAAAGTCATGAATTCCATGCTTTGTTTTCCCCTTCTCTGGAGTTTCACTGTTCTCCTTGATCAGTGAGCTGGATTTCTTGCTCATCTCCTGGGGGAGGGGCCTGTTGCAGTGATTCTCCAGTGTTTTTGCCCAAGGTGGAATTGCGCAGCCCTTGCCATGGGCCCAGCTAAGTAATCTCCTTCCATTTGCTCTCAGGAGCTTTTGTTCCCTGAACACTTTCCATGGAGCTCTGGAGGACGGGAATGAAAATGGTGGCCTCCCAATCTCTGGCCCAGAGGAGTGGAGAGCTCAAGGTTCACTCTTCAGTGCACCCTTGGAGAAAAGCGCTCAATTGTTCCTGTCTCCCTGGTCTCTGGCTGTACTCTGTGCTCACCCAGCTTGTGACTGAGCATTTTTGTCTCTGGCACACAGTCTCATTTGGAGTCTCCAAATCCAGAAGATTCCTGCCATGCTGCTCTTCCCAGAGCAGGAAGGTGAGTCTTCCAGATCTTCTACTTCTGGGGTCCCTGCTCAAAGAACAGCGGCCCTATTGTGCCTTGGTTCTTGGTCTAACGTAACCCCAATCTGAGCGTTCACTCCTTGGCTCTGTCTCTGTAGCCGGCTTCCCCGCTCTAATACCTGGGAGCTCTGCCACACTCAGACACCTCCAATCTTTCTGTGGCCCCTCAGGACCTGAGACCACAATGTCGCCGTGAGGGCTCTACCTCCGCTTAGCCTCTGGAGCAATGTCCCTCAGTGGAGCAGATTTCTAAAAGTTCCAATTTTGTGCTCTGTTGCTCTGCCAATTGCCAGGAGCTAGCCCCTCCCTCCATGGTCTGTCTTCCTGTTGCTTCAGATTCACTTCTCCACATGTCCTTTCAGAAAATGGTTGATTTTCTATTCCTAGAATTGCTGCCCTTCTTCTCTCTATCTCCTGTTAAGTTTGTAGGTGTTTGGAATGGTTTGATACCTAGCTAGCTGAACTGCTGTAACCTGATGTCATCTCAGTCAGCTGCTCCTCCACCATCTTTCCAAGCATGCTCAATCTGAGTTCTAAATAGAACTTGTATAATGCTCCACTGTCAGATGGCACAGTCATGGGAGGAGGGCATAAAAGAACAGACTAGCAATAACAACAACACATAATAAAAAGAAACTGAATTCTTTCCTGCTATCTCTCCCAGAAGATTAAGTTGTTTTGGTTTTGTTTGAAGAAAACAAACAGGAAAACGAGGGTTGAGGAATTTGTGGTACTTTCATAAAGCACAGGGTAACTTCTTGGAACTTCTTTTTCTTCACCTTATTCACATCCAAGTTCTTTACTACTGTACTGCAGCTGGTTCAAAGTCTTCTCTTTTCTCACTCCAGACTTATCTCCAAAATTGGCTCCTCCCAACCCATTTGATGCAGACTCCCTCTTCCCTCCCTCATCTACCCTGAGTTAACTCTCATGTAATGTTGATTTCACCTTCTACGTATCTTTCAATTGCTATTGGCTCTCCCACTCTCCAGATTCTGTACGATGAACAGCCCAGAGCTCATCAAGCCAGTCAACATCATTCCTACTTGAGAGTGTGGGATAAGGAGAGTAGAAGAATGGCCTAGAATCCTCCTTAGGGATTGATACAGGGAAAGAGCCTACACATATGTATTGAGTAATGGTTTTGGATCCTGTTTTAGAGAATGATTAGGATTGAATCTTGAAAGAGAGAAATTTGATGGAGTTTCTCACATTAGCTAACTTTTTTTGTGATGTTTGTACACAGGCAAGGGAGCTGCCTGCCTTTGTTTGAACTGGGAGATCATACTGGCACTTTGGTCTATTGTTACATTGACAATGCCTTTCTGTGACAGACCACCAGGAATCCACCTGTGGCAGAAGAAAGTTTGGGCTTATCAACTTGTTCCTGTGATGGCAACCTCACTCCTCAGGGAATTGTGGGTTATCTCAGTAAGGAGGAGTTAGAAAGACTTATTGCAGGATTTGCACTTGTGGTAGATGACTTTGATGAGGGTTGAAGGAAGTAGGGTTTTATTCTGGATTAGATGCTCTCAGGAAGCAGAGGTAATTCTCTGATTAGGTATAATTCCTGCCTAGAAGGCATGGAAACCACTGCTCAAGGCACTGGTCACTTCCAGCAACTAGCCCCTTGCTACACAAAGCCATCAACTCCATCAGAGAGAAGAGTCTTTTAACTAATGTTTTTGGAGGTCCTTTTAGATAATCCTTATTTCAACACTTGTCCTGTAAATAGAAAGTTAAGTGGTGCTATTTTCTTAGGCTAATGAGACTCACCACACAATGAAGTGTCTGCTTTTTCATGGAATATTTTTCCTATTTTTATTTTTTAAGAGCCTTTCCAGAAAGTGATAGATTGTCTTCCTGGGCCTGGCTGCAGTTTGCCTCCAGACACAATTTCATGGCTTACTGGGTAAGTTTGTGGTCGACTGGAAAGTAAATGAATTGCTTGAGCAGGGGCTCATTTTTCAGGGCTTGTCCATTTGCAGAATCTGTGTGACTTCTCTGTCACCTTGGGGACTCTGACCTAACTCAGAGCTACACAGAGTTCATTTTCATCTGTCATCTCAGCCCATCTCCTTCTGAGTCAAATACTTATTTGTAAAATTTTCCTTCTGTAAGTACTTTGTAGGGTGTCATGGATCCTTTAAACACCAAGACTGCCAACTCGATTCTCCTCAGCCTATAGTCGTCCTTTAACAAAAATACACATTATGCTTTCCACAAATAGACTGTAATTGGGTGGTGTGCACTGCATGGCTCTTGACCTCCTCTTGAACTCATTGTCCAATGTGCATTGCGCGTCTTTGCCAAGGTTACCCTGCACAGCTCTGCTATTCTGAGACTTCTGGCTGTTGGAGGAAAATGGTTCTTGAGGGGGTCTTGGGCATCTGTCACCTCATATTCCCAGAGGATTTTTAGCCAGATCTTGTCCTCTCAAGGGTTCAAAAGTTTCCCTGGACTCATGGGTATACTTTCAAGGCAGAGGGCAATGGAGTCTTTTAAACTTTTTATATGTTTTTAACATTTGGAGGATGCCTAATACTTTTGCATCTTTTAAATAACAGGCCAAGAAGATTTAATAATTCTCTCCTCATTAGCTTTTTTACCGATAAATCTATCCCATGTGACACCAGATGATTCTCTCTGGCTCTTAGTGAGATTCCTTTCTAAAACTGTAAGCATTGCAGTCACAAGCAGGTCCTTGATGAATAATACTGCAGGTCAGAGATGCTTGACGCACATCCTTGGCTTCCTAGGGCCCTTTGGGATTTGTAACTAAAGCTGGAGCTCCTCTAGCATGCAGCTTTTAGGGGGATATCACAGAGAGCTTGCCGGCACCAGAAGTAAGAGAGGGTCTGAGTCTGCAATGTGAGGATGAGAGACTGAAGTTACAAAGGGACAGTAGGTAGAACTTTGTTCTACAATAGGTAGAAAAGGTAGAACTTTGACCCCCAATCTAGAGTGATCTCCAGGAGGCCAGCTGACAGCTTGAACATCCCCTCTGGTGCAGAACTCTGTTTGGTTTACCATCACTTCCATCTGTAACCATCAGAACCAGCTATAGCTAAAAAAGAACATTCACCTCCATGACCTTATGGAAGGGACAGTTCTAGCAGAGGCTTCTGTGAATGTAGGCATGCTTGTTCTTGGAGCATGCTGTGAAAAGCTTCTCACCAAGCCTTGAAAGAGATGCTTTTAGACTACAACGCTTCCCTAAAAACCTTCTTTATGTTATCCAGCAGTCAGTCTAAAGAAGTAACAGTGCTAACTAACCACAACTCCACCACACTGGGTAAATGTTTTAGTAACTAAAGAACCTGGGAGAACGGAACGCATAACAGGATCAGCAGTCTGGACAAAAGTCTGCAGGGGGGCAAAGTACAGGGGTGGGAAGAGTGGGAAGAGTAAATTTTTTTAGATTACTTACCTGAATTGACCTAGATAAGGATGGGTCTACCTCCTGAGGAGAGGACTCCCGCTTCTTTTCCTTTCTCCCTCTGCCTCAGCGGTGTCCCCTCACCACTGACCCTTCCCTATATAGGATTCAGGTATGTGTGGACCAACATGGGTCAGAACCATCAGGAGATTTATAGCTGTGAGGTTTTCTCCTCACCCTCACCCCCTGCCCAGGAAATATGTGTGGTAAGTTAAAGAGAAGTGAAAACACCAGGCAAATGACAGAGCAGCCATGTATGTCTTTGGTGTTTCCAAGTCTCTGGGTGCCCTCAGCCTGGTGCTGCCTCCCTAGGGGGAGAACTTCACTCTACCCAGGAATATCTGTCATTGCAACCTTGTTCCTCCCTCCCAAAAGGAGCATCCTATGTCCCATATTACCCGAACGCTCGTTCCCCATTTCTAAAATAACAAGTGGCTAGGCTTATGACTAGTTGGTGTTAAATTACCTATTTGGATTTGTTACCCAAATCAAACACATTCTAACATGATACAAAAAATAGCACCCTAATGGTGGTTCTCTAATGTCTTGGTATGTACGGTGCCCCGGATATGACCAACTGCTAGGTGGGGAGATCAGCCTGGATCCCTCTTCAGTCACTCTGGGGAGGGAGGTGATTACTAACCAGCTTTGCACCTTGGACCAGTTATTCCTCAGGGCCTCAGTTTTCTCATCTTTAAATTTGTTGAAGTAATAGTAATATGTAATCTTTACCTAACAGTCTTTGTCAGACATTGTTTTTGTAAGCATGTCATATCTATTAACTTACTGAAACTTCACAGCAAATTTAGCTTCAGGCTCTGTACTTCATTTCTCCAAGATATGTGTGTGTTTTAATCTGGAAAATAAAATTTTAACAACTCTAAGAGTTGATGTAAGTATTCAAGTGAAAACAAATGGAATATGTCCTGCACATAGTGAATCTGTGTGTGATAAATGGATATAAGGAGTTCTGTGATGTTCATTGTTCTTTTCTGGATTTATGGTAAATGGAAAATCCACTCCCTTACTTGAGAAATGCATCAAAGGAGACTAATTTTTTTTCCTTCATGAATTAATAAACTTTCCCCATGCTGTTAAGCAGTCACCTATCTCAGTGTATTAGATTTGGGGTCTTAACTCCTTCCAGTAATTATTTAAATCACCTTCCCTAATGCAACATGGAAAAACTAAGCTATTCTCTATTGATGGGCCCAATGGAAATACAAAAAACAGTTACAACGTGTTTCTGAGGTTGTAAGTACCACGTAGACAGGGATTTTGTCCCTTTCTTTTTCCTGTTGCTCTATCCCCAGTGTTTAGAACAGTGCCTGGCACATTGTAGACAATGAATACTTATTGAATGAATCAATGAATGAACAGGACAGCAAACATGAATGCATACCCCTGTATTCTTGTAGAACTGTTCTAAGCAGAGCTGTAAGAAGCTTAGGCTGGTCGTTGGTTTTTTTTTTTTTTTTTAAATCAAATGCAATAATGCAAATGAATGAATGCTCTTAATCAAATGAATGCCCATTAAAGAATTTTGAAAGCTATAAAGCAGTTTTCAGAGGTTGAGGGCATAAATACTCTTATTTCCTGCTGGGTAAGTTGTTGGGAAGAGTTTCCTTAGGAAACAATAACAGGCTTTCTAAGTTTGCTCGAAGTTTATTTAAAGAAAATGCATGTAAGCAATAACTAGAGTGCTGTATTCTATTTGAAAACTGAAACAGGTCCAAGAAGTAAAACATGAGGGAAATCTGGCTTCTCTGATAGTTTGCTGAGTGTGTGGCAGATGTGTATGTAATTCAGCATAATTGTTTTTCCACCGAAAGCCAATACTAATCTTTTAACAGCTTCTTACCACATTAGACTCAGTCTTTCACTTTCTATGAGTTCCATCTGAAGAGTCAGTTCTGTTTGGAAAATAAAGCAGAATGCCGTTCACCCAGATGTCATAGGGAAGTGCAGGGAGCTCCTTGGATCACGGTCCTCTATTACTAACTCAATGTGTTGAGTGTTACCCTCCTTACTAGGGAACTGGAACTGGAACTATGGGACCTCTACTCCCTGTTAAGAGTTCGTTTAATAAAACCTTGTTGTCCATGTAAGTTGAGGAAATCCTGCTCTCTGCAAGCATCTCTCCAATGTCCAGTGGCCCATTTATACAAGTATGAATCGTAGATTTTCATGCTGATGGTATACCACCATGATGAATTTGTTATTTGCCCACATCCATTGGTAATTATAAAATATGATTTATTTAGAAGTGAAATATTTTAAGCAAAGTATATGAAGTTCTCTTGGCTGAGAAGAACTTGTCTTGCGTTACATTTGCTTCCCCTCGCCCTGTCTGACCCCAGTTTATCCTCCCTACTTTATCCTTACTTCTATGACTTCTGCAGAGCGCTTTGTTTATTTAGGAATTAGTTGTCACTTTTGTCTTTAAACCCCCAAGATCAAATGGTTTTTGGGTTACTGCCCACACGTTCACTCTGCCTCCATGCTACTCTGTATTATCAGCAATTATTATAACTTAGTTTCCAAACTTTTCCCAAAGGTATATCTTGAGATCTTTTCAGGAAATGTGGCCTATTTTAAATGATATTAAGGGGAATTTTATGAGTGTTCTGGCCTATGGATGTTTCTCTCTTTGATTTATTTAACTATTTATTATAACCTGAGAGTGGGAGTTGTGAGAATATTAGCAAAGAAAAGAGTAGAGACCAAAAGGAATATTCTTGGGGCACCTGGGTAACTCAGTTGGTTAAGCATCTGCCTTTGGCTCAAGTCCTAATGCCAGGGTCCTGGGATCGAGCCCCCATAGGGCTCTCGGCTCAGTGGGGAGCCTGCTTTTCCCTCTGGCTTTGCTGTTCCCCCTGCTTGTGCTCTCTTGCTCTGTCTCTGTCAAATAAATTTTTTAAAAATCTAAAAAAAAAATAAAAAGAAATAGTCACTTGGTGAAGGTCCTCTGGATTTACCCTCTGTATATGTTAGGCTGCAATCTGTGGAAAAGATCAGAAACCACCGACCTGACTCTCTTGAACAGTAAGGGATCCATTAATTCAAATTGCAGGATGTCTTGAGGTTAGGCAGGTTTCAGGCATAATCTGTTACACTGTCTTTGCTTCTGCGTGACCCCCTCGTCCCTACCACCCACTAAAGGTTGGCTTTATCTTTGAGTTGGTCATGAGAAGTGACAATAATCCTCAGTATCACCTCCAGACATTACAACATTCCCTGAGAAAGTATGGGTCTTTTTTTCCTTCTTTCTGCTTGTCTTTTTAGGCGCACATCTTTCCCACATGACTCCCAGTGGACCTCCCTTGGTGAGTGAGTGGCCAAAACTGCATCTCAGAACTAGTCCTACCAGTTGGTAGAAAGGGAGAGGTCTTGTGGTAGAAGAGCATGGTGAAGCCTTTGGCTTTTTGGAGGAAGCAAGTTATTCAGATGTAATCAGGGTTTAGTGTAGGCAACCGAGAGCTTTAGCTGTGCCCTTGGAGGGCAGTCGAAAAGATTCTTGAAAGACAAGAAAATGTAAAAACAGGGTTCTTGACTCATTGTAGGTGTTTGTATATGGGTCCAAAAGGCACAAAGCGGTCTCTTAAATATTTGAAGTAAAGAGGAATTAGGAAAGACTTTGGAGCACTGGGGTTACATAGCTAAAGTAGATTCATATATTTGGTCATGCCATCCAGGAGAGAGCTCTAACTCTAAGGTGTGATAGGCCCATCTATCTTCCAGTTAGCAGCCCCGTGAATAAGACAAGCAGGGGGAAACTTGGGTGGTTAGGGAGTGTTAATGTTAGGAATGCAAAGAGAACTTCTTCTTTTTCCCTTTTTAAAGATTTTATTTATTTATTTGACAGAGAGAGATAGATCACAAGCAGGCAGAGAGGCAGGCAGAAGGAAAGGGGGAAGCAGGCTCCCTGCTGAGCAGAAAGCCTGATGATCCCAGCCTCGATCCCAGGACCCTGAGACCTTGACCTGACCTGAAGGCAGAGGCTTAACCCACTGAGCAGCCCAGGCGCCCCTGTAATATACTGCCTTCTGCAGGGCCACAAAGAGAGCTTCTGAGTTAGTGAAAGATTTCATCTACTTGTCTAATTGCCATTCCTCACTATTTAAAAGGTATTGTTAAACATCGCTTTGCAAATTGTCCTGTTCTAGGTAGTGAGGTAGGTCAGCAGAAAAAAAGAGGAAAGAAAAGAAATGGATAGAATTAAAAATGCACTTCTAGTTTGCCTTCGATTAAGGCCAAGTGGCCTGGTGAGGTGGGCTAGGGCGATGGCACGTTTGGGTAGAGACTCCTAATTCCGAAGATCCTGGTGATTACAGGGAATGGGCCTCTTAAAGTCCTCTCCTCTCAACTGCCATTAGAGGTATCCGCTCCTAAGTGCTGGATACTTGCTGTCTTTCATCGTATTTGTAGGATTTGTTGCATGTGATTAATATATCCTTTTTTTTCAAATTTTATTCTTAATTCTCATTTTAAAAGTCTCTTTTAGAGTCTTTGTTTATTTTCATTTCATGTGGAAAACATATAAGGCAAGCCCCATAACTGATAGCGAAAACTAATTATATTAAATTTTCCTGTTCACGAGGGCCTTTTTTGGAAAGAGCAAAGAAACTGAGAGGGCTTTGGTGAAATCAATTGAACAAAGGCCCAAATATGGAAAATAAGTAAGTACTCGCTGAGGCAGCTTTTATGAGGGGTTGGGGAGAGGATAGCTTTGCAATTGACCAGCTCTAAAAAGGCCGAAAAATAAAAAAGTGTCTTTTCTTTTGTGTGAACATCTGACAAAATCTTACTAATTTCTTTTGGGTAGGAGGCCTGCCAACATGAAGAAAAGAGCAACTTACATTTTCTTCTGCATTTTGTAGCTAATGCTATTTGGCACCCTTGTAATTTGGCAGCTGCATGTGAATCACAGATTACTGAACAGAGGGATTGGTGGAAGTCTTACTCAACAGACAGTCATCGTACAAGTTGTGAAAACTCACTGGTTCAAAGCCCCTACAAACCAAGACTTTACCTGAGGCTTCTTTGTTTAGCTCTTCAGTTTTTTGTTTCGTTTCTGCGCATGTCTTCTATAATACGTCTCAAAAACCCTAAAATGGACCCCTCCAAATGACTCGAAATCTGGAAAATATGCTTCCCTGGCCAATTCTGGTTTGCCTCAGTAGTGTTTTGAAGACTTTCTATGCTAAGTGCAAACATTCATACACCAAATTCCATGGGGCCTTCATCATTTTTAATGTGAAAAGAATCTGGTTTTGGTTTCTTTAATCTTTTATGGCCAAATTGGGTCCAGAAGATGAAACTGTGGCCCTACATTTTCCAACTAAGCAAAGCTTTGCTAATAGACAGGAAATGTGTGGAGACCCTGTGCAATCAAATCTCCTAAGAATGCTTTCTTTTAGTTTTGAAACAAAGAGATCTATTTAACACACAAGAAAAACACTGTCCTCTAGTCTTAAAACCACTGAGAGCAGGAAATAATCTCAGAGGTCTGAAGCCCAGCATTATTTGAAATCCACTTGGAATAGGAGACCCGTGTGGACTGTGCAATGGCCCACCCTTTGCCTGTGATCAAAGCTGCTTTTATGAACGCTACTCAGGTGAGTAAAGAAACCCTTTTCATGTGGCCCATTTCAAGGCTTTGACATTTTTTCTGTATATTTATTATTTTCTCCAAAATAAGGGTTCTTCAGTTGTGATATGTGGATATCCAGAAGATCTCTACGGATGAATTCAGGAAGTCTGAACTCTATGGAGTCTTGAGCTCACTTTTCTTGTAGAGAGATCTTAATTTATGTCAGAATCTGAAAGGAGTCACTGATCACCCTCAGAAGTTAGATAAAACTTTTTAAAGACTTTTATTCATGATATTTTGAGGCTGTGTTTTAATATTTCTCTTTTCTGGGATGTCTGAGTTTCTCAGTTGGTTAAGCATCTGCCTTTGGCTCAGTCATGATCCCATACTCCTGGGATTGAGTCCTGTATCCGGCTTCTTGCTCAGCAGGGAGACTGCTTCTCCCCCTACCTGCCACTCCCCTTGCTTGTGCCTGTGTTCTCTCTCTGACAAATAAAATAAAATCTTAAAAAAAAAAAAAAGATTTCTCTTTCCTTGTAAAGATTTGAATACTGAATAACAGCTAGAATTAAGTGAATTCTGACTATATAGGTACTATATAGGTATACTTCTACATTTCTCTGATAAAAATTACATTTTTATTTAAGTTCTATACATTTTCAGAGTCAGATGGCTCCACAATATTTATTATAAAAATATAGCATGACTCACCTGATTTCTGCTTCCCATAGGCAACCATTTCAACTTTCTTTTTTTCTTTCTTTTCTTTTTTTTTTTTTTTTTTTTAACACATGATGTATTATTTGCTTCAGGGGTACAGGTCTGTGAATCACTGGTCTTACACAATTCACAGCAATCACCATAGCACATATCCTTCCCAATGTCCATAACCCAGCCACCCTATCCCTTACCCCCAACACCCCATAATCCTCAGTTTGTTTCCTGAGAGTAAGAGTCTTTTAGGGTTTGTCTCCCTCCCCAGATTGTCTTGTTTCAGTTTTTCCTTCCCTATCCCCCATGACCCCCTGCTCTGTATCTCAAATTCCTCATATATCATATGATAATTGTCTTTCTTTGATTGACTTATTTCGCTTAGCATTATACCCTCTAGTTCCATCCACATTGTTGCAAAATGTGGCAGGATTTCGAGGGTTTTTGTTTTTTGTTTTTTTTTTTTTTGATGGCTGCATAGTATCCCATTGTATATATACCACATCTTCTTTATCCATTCATCTGTTGATGGACATCTAGGTTCTTTCCATAGTTTGGCTCTTGTGGACATAGCTGCAATAAACATTCACATGCAACGTGCCCCTTCGGATCACTACATTGTATCTTTAGGGTAAATACCCAGTAGTGCAATTGCTGGGTCATAGAGTAGCTCTATTTTCAACTTTTTGAGGAACCTCCACACTGTTTTCCAGAATGGCTACACTAGCTTCCATTCCCACCGACAGTGTAGGAGGGGTCCCATTTCTCCACATCCATGTCAAGGTCTGTTGTTTCCTGACTTGTTAATTTTAGCCATTCTGACTGGTGTGAGGTGGTATCTCATTGTGATTTTGATTTGTATTTCCCTGATGCCGAGTGATGTGGAGCACATTTTCATGTGTCTATTGGCCACTTGGATGTCTTCTTTACAGAAATATCTATTCATGTTTTCTGTCCATTTCTTGATTGGATTATTTGTTCTTCAGGTGTTGACTTTGACAAGTACATTATAGATTTTATACGAGGCCTTTATCTGATATGTCATTTGTGAATATCTTCTCCCATTCTGTCAGTTGTCTTTTGGTTTTGTTGACTGTTTCCTTTACTGTGCAAAAGCTTTTGATCTTGATGAAGTCCCAATAGTTCATTTTTGCCCTTGCTTCCCTTGCCTTTGGTGATGTTTCTAGGAAGAAGTTGCTGTGGCTGAGGTGGAAGAGGTTTCTGCCTGTGTTCTCTTCAAGGATTTTTTATGGATTCCTGTCTCACATTGAGGCCTTTGCTCCATTTTGAGTGTATTTTTGTGTATGGTGTAAGGAAATGGTCCAGTTTCATTTTTCTGCATGTAGTTGTCCAATTTTCCCAACATCATTTGTTGAAGAGACAGTGTTTTTTCCATTGGACATTCTTTCCTGCTTTGTCGAAGATTAGTTGACCATAGAGTTAAGGGTCCATTTCTGGGCTCTCAGTTCTGTTCCATTGATTTATTGGTCTGTGCCATACTATCTTAATGATTACAGCTTTGTAATAGAGCTTGAAGTCTGGAATTGTGATGCCACCAACTTTGGTTTTCATTTTCAATATTCCTTTGGCAATTTGGGGTCTTTTCTGGTTCCATATAAATTTTAGGATTATTTGTTCCATTTCTTTGAAAAAAAAAAATTGTTGGTATTTTGAGAGGGATTGCATTGAATATATAGATTGGTTTAGGTAGCATAGACACTTTCACAATATTTGTTCTTCCAATCCATGAGCATGGAACATTTTTGCATTTCCTTGTGTCTTCCTCAGTTTCTTTCATGAGTACTTTATAGTTTTCTAAGTATAGATTCTTTGCCTCTTTGGTTAGGTTTATTCCTAGATATCTTACGGTTTTGGGTGCAAGTGTAAATAGGAGTGACTCCTTAATTTCTCTTTCTTCTGTCTTGCTGTTGGTGTATAGAAATGCAACTGATTTCTGTGCATTGATTTTATATCCTGACATTTAATTGAATTCCTGTATGAGTTCTGGCAGTTTTGGAGTGGAGTCTTTTGGGTTTTCCAATTAAAGTATCATATCATCAGTAAAGAGTGAGAGTTTGATTTCTTCTTTGCTGATTTGGATGCCCTTTATTTCTTTTTCTTGTCTGATTGCTGAGGCTAGGACTTCTAGTACTGCATTGAACAGCAGTGCTGATAGTGGAGAGCCTTGCCATGTTCCTGACTTTAGGGGAAAAGCTCAGTTTTTCCCTATTGAGAATGATACTGGCTGTGGGTTTTTCATAGATGGCTTTGATGATATTGAAGTATGCTATCCTCTATCCCTACACTTTGCAGAATTTTGATCAGGAAAGGATGCTATACTTTGTCAAATGCTTTTCAGCATCTGTTGAGAGTATCATATGGTTCTTGTTCTTTCTTTTATTAATGTATTGTATCACATTGATTGATTTGAGGATGTTGAGCCAACCTTGCAACCCAGGAATAAATTCTACTTGGTCATAGTGAATATCCATTTAATGTACTGTTGGATCCTATTGGCTAATATTTTGTTCAGAATTTTTGCATCCATGTTCGTCAATGAATTGGTCTGTAATTCTCCTTTTTGATGGGGTCTTTGCCTGGTTTTGGGATCAAGGTAATGCTGGCCTCGTAAAATGAGTTCGGAAGTTTTCTTTCCATTTCTATTTTTTCAGGAGAATAAGTATTATTTCTTTAGATGTTTGGTAGAATTCCCTTGGGAAAACTGGCCCTGGGATCTTGTTTGTTGGGAGATTTTTAAATGACTGCTTCAATCTCGTTACTGGTTATGGGTCTGTTCAGGTTTTCCATGTCTTCCTGGTTCAGTTTTCATGGTTTATACATCTCTAGGAATGCATCCATTTCTTGGTTGTCAAATTTGTCAAATTTCAGGTTGTCAAATTTGCTGACATACTGTTGCTCATAATATGTTATTTTAGTTGTTTATGTTTCTTTGTTATTGGTCATGATCTCTCTTTTTTAATTCATGGTTTTATTAATTTGGGTCCTTTCTCTTTTCATTTTGATAAGTCTGACCAGGGATTTATCAATATTATTAATTCTTTCAAAGAACAAGCTTATAGTTTCATTGATTTGTTTTACTGTTCTTTTGGTTCCTATTTCATTGGTTTCTGCTCTGATATTTATTATTTTTCTTCTCCTGCTGGGTTAGGGGTTTCTTTGCTGTTCTTTCTCCAGCTTTTGTAGGTATAGGCTTAGGTTGTGTACTCAAGACCTTTCTTGTTTCTTGAGAAATATTTGTATTGCTATGTAGTTTCCTCATGGGACTGCCTTTGCTGTGTCCCAAAGATTTTGAACAGTTGTATTTTCATTTGCATTTGTTTCCATAAATTTTTAAAATTCTTCCATAATTTCCTGGTTGACCCATTCATTCTTTAGTAGGATTCTCTTTAGCCTCCATGCATTTGAGTTCTTTCCAACTTTCCTCTTGAGATTGAGTTCTAGCTTCAGAGTATTGTGGTCCAAAACTATGCAAGGAATGATCCCAGTCTTTTGGTACTGGTTGAGACCTGATTTGTGACCCAGGATATGATCTCTTCTGAAGAATGTTCCATGTGCACTAGAGAAGAATGTGTATTCTGTTGCTTTGGGATGGAATGTTCTGAATATATCTGTGATGTCCATCTGGTCCAGTGTGTTATTTTAAAGCCTTTATTTCCTTGTTGATCTTTTGCTTAGCTGATCTGTCCAGTTCAGTGAGGGGGATGTTAAAGTCCCCTAGTATTATTGTATTATAGTTGATGTGTCTCTTTGATTTTGTAATGAATTGGTTTATAAAATTGGCTGCTCCCATGTTAGGGGCGTAGATATTTAAAATTGTTAGCTCTTCTTGTTGGACAGACCCTTTAAGTATGATATAGGGTTTTTCCTCATCTCTTATTATAGTCTTTGGTTTAAAATCTAATTGATCTGATATAAGGATTGCCACCCAATTTTATTTTGATGTCTGTTAGCATGGTAAATTGTTTTCCACCCCCTCATTTTATATCTGGAGGAGTCTTTGGGTCTAAAATGAGTTTCTTGTAGACTATATATCAATGGGTCTTATTTTTTTATCCATTCTAATACCCTGTGTCTTTTGATTGGGGCAGTTAGCCCATTTACATTCAGGGTAACTATTGAAAGATATGAATTTAGTGTCATTGTATTGTCTGTAAGGTGACAGTTACTGTATATCGTCTCTGTTCCTTGCTGGTCTACTACTTTTAGGATCTCTCTTTGCTTAGAGAACCCCTTTCAGTATTTCCTGTAGGGCTGGTTTGATGTTTGCAAATTTTTTTAATTTTTATTTGTCCTGGAAGCTTTTATCTCTCCTTATATTTTCAATGACAGCCTGGCTGGATATAATATTCTTGGCTGCATATTTTTCTCATTTAGTGCTCTGAATATATCATGCCAGTCCTTTCTGTCTTGCCAGGTCTGTGTGGATAGGTCTGCTGCCAATCTAATATTTCTATCATTGTATGTTATAGACCTATTGTCCCATGCTGCTTTCAGGATTTTCTCTTTGTCACCGAGACCCACAAGTTTTATTATTAGATGATGGGATGTGAACCTATTTTTATTGATTTTGAGGGGGCTTCTCTGTGCCTCCTGGATTTTGATGCTTGTTTCCTTTGCCAAATTAGGGAAATTCTCTATTAGAATTTACTCCAATATACCTTCTCCCCATCTCTCTTTCTTCTTCTGGGAGCCCAATTATTCTAACACTGTTTTGTCTTATGGTATGACTTATCTCTTGAATTCTCCCCTCGTGGTTCTCTCTTTCTCTCTCTCATGCTTATCTTTCTTTCTCTCAGCCTTTTTGTTCTCCATCATTTGGTCTTTTATACCACTAATTCTCTCTTCTGCCTCAGTTATCCTACCACTAAGAGCTTCCATTTTTTATTACACCTTATTAATAGCTTTTTTGATATCAACTTGGTTAGATTATTTTCCAGCCAAGCTAGCACCTTGATAGTTGTCATTCTAAACTCTAGTTCTGACATATTACCAATGTCTGTATTGATTAGTGATTAGTCCCTAGCCATCAGTACTGCCTCTTGGTCTGTTTTTTTTTTTTTTTTTTTTTTTTGTCGTGAGTTTTTTTGCCTTGTCATTTTATCCAGATAAGAATAGATGAATGAGAGAACAAAATACTAAAAGGGTTACCCTAGCCCCAGAAAAATATACACTAACCAAATCAGAAGGGACCCAAAACTGGGTAGAGAAGAAAGGAGGAAAAAACAAAACAAAACAAAATATATATATGTTTGTGTGTGTGTGTGTATCTATATATATGTTGTACTGGTGAATAGAACAGAGCCACATGCTTGATTTTGGGTGTGTTTTGGTCTGTTAGAAGAAACTGCCTCCCAAAATTTTAAAGGAAGAAAAAAATATATATATATACAAAAATAAGGGTAAACGTGATGAAGGGATGGAATATGACTGTAAAGATGAAAATTTTAGAAAAAAGGTTCTAAAAAAGTTATTGATAAATAAGAAGTTGGTTGAAAAAGAATATGATGAGGGTGGAGACTAGAACAAAGTCATGCACTAGATTTAGGGTATATTTTGATCTATTAGAAGAAACTGTAGCCCAAAATTTTAAAGAAAGTAAAACCTACATGTGTCTAAAAAATGAGGTCAAATACAAAGAAGTGATAGAATATGACTATAATTATGAAAATTTAAAAAAGGTATTGATAAGATAAAATAGTTAAAAATGTTAAAATAAGAAAGAGGAAAAATAAAGAAATAGAATAAGAAAAAAATAAAATTAAAAAAATTAACTTTGAAAGATTAAAAAATCATGGGAAAAAAGCCATTAATTCTATGTACTATATTCCTGTAATTCTAAAGTACTGCAGTTTTCATTGATTGGTGAACTTGGTCTTGGCTAGATGTTCTTGTTGATCTTCTAGGGGAGGGGCCTATTGTACTGATTCATAAATGTCTTTGCTGGAGGTGGAATTGCACCACACTTGCCAGGGGCCAGGCTAAGTGGCCTGGTTTGGAGAATGAATCTGCTCAGGTTCGCTCTCAGTATCTTTTATTCTCTGAATGCTTTCTGTACAGCTTTGGAGAAGGAGAATGAAGATGGCAGCCTCCCTGCCTCTGGCCCGGAGGAGCTGAGAGCTCAGGGCCCCACTCCTCAGTGCGCCCTCAGAGAATAGCGGTGAATCGCTCCTGTCTCCCTGGTCTCTGGCCACACTCCATGCTCACCCATCCTGTGACCAAGCATTTCTTTCTCTGGTGCATGGCCCTGTTTGGAGTCTCCCAACCCAGCCAACTCCTGCAGCATACTCCTGTGCCACTCCTCCCAGAGTCTCCCTGGACCTGCCACTTTGCGGGGTCCCTGCTCAAAGAGCAGTGGTCCAACTGTGCCTCACATTACAGTATAAGGTTACCCTAAGCTGAGAACCCACTGCTTGGCTCCCTCTCTGCAGCGGGCTTCCCCACTCTGACACTTGGCAGCTCTGTCACCCTCAGACACCCTTGGTCTTTTTGTGACCCTGCAGGTCCTGAGACCACCCTGTTCCCACAAGAGTGAGCCTTTGGAGTGATGTCCCTCACTCTACCACTTGCTGGGGGCCAGTCCCTCCCCCCAAGGTCTATCTTCCCATATATCGCCGCGGATTCACTTCTCCGCATATCCTACCTTCCAGAAAGTGGTCGCTTTTCTGTTCCTAGAATTGCTGTTCTTCTTCTCTTTTATCTCCTGTTGATTTTGTAGGTGTTCAGAATGGTTTGATAGCTATCTAGCTTAACTCCTGGAACCTGATATTTAAGTCTCCTACTCCTCTGCCATCTTGCTACTCCCTCCATTACCGTTTCAACTTTCTTAACTATTTCCTTTAGAGTTTCCCTCCATATTTCTAAAGAACCTAAGTATACTGAGAGTTTGGTTTTTGAAGTGTTAGGTATTTGCTATTGACTTCCCATTTACGGAGAGGATGTATCCCTCCTAGCTTCCTCTCAAATAGAAACTAGGACACCTCAGGTGTTACACATGTAAGTATATATGCATTCACACAACTTCTTCTCCCCCATTCCTTTCATGTATTTATATAATATAATAATAGCTCAGTACTCATTGCATATATGACTACTCTCATGTAAAATGTATCCACAGCTAAGTCACATAATCACATAATGTATTATGATTACATTTCTTATTTTGTATAACTTTGGTTTCTCTTGGAGCTAAAATTTTTTTTAAATTGAAGTATGATATGTTAATAGAATATTATATTGGTTTCACATGTACAACATAGCAATTTGACATTTCTATATGCTACTCAGCGTTCACCACGTAAGTATAGTCACCATACATTATTGCAGTAGTATCCCTAAGCTGTATTTTTCTTCTCTGGAATCCATTTATTTTATGACTGTAAGTTTGTACATCTTAATCACTTTATCTATTTTGCCCCTCCCCTCTAGAAACCACCAGTTTGTTCTCTGTTTTTAAGAGTCATTTTTTAAAAATTTTGTTTTTGGATTCCACATAAAATATTTGTAATATTTTTCTAGTGTTCTAGAAAAACACTCCAACAATCTTTTTTTTTTGCTGTTTTTCTTCTTATTTATTCACAGACTGTCCTCCAGAAGCATAGATCTTCTCTTAAAATATCCTTACCTATCAAACTGTCCATTATTATCACCATTTCTTGGAGGATAGCTCCAAGAGTCTTCTGTCCCCATGGCTGTTCTTTGGGCATGTAGCCCCTGGATTTGCTTTCAACATCACCATGGATTCTTTCATCTCTCTTCTGGTTGGATCAGATGCTTGATGGATTTACACTTCCCTTGTACTTGGTTTGCTCCCTCCTTTTCTTAGAACATATTCTTTGATAACTTCCCAAGAAAGGCTGCTTGAATAATAAATGTTTTGAGAACTTATATGTTCCAAAATGTCTTCATCCTACCCTCACAACTGACTAATAGCTTGGCTTATTATAGAATTCCAAGTTGGAAATTACTTTCTCTCAGAATTATTGAAAATATCTAAACAGTAGTTTTTT
Source organism: Mustela erminea (assembly GCF_009829155.1). Classification (NCBI taxonomy): domain Eukaryota; kingdom Metazoa; phylum Chordata; class Mammalia; order Carnivora; family Mustelidae; genus Mustela; species Mustela erminea. The sequence continues at coordinate 102,330,344 of NC_045617.1, read as the reverse complement.
TAAATTTTTTACTGGAAAAAATTAGTTTAATGGATATAAGATTATTATGTAAAACAGTGTTCCCATAGTACATTTTTATAGGTAGAAATTAGTAATATCTTGGTAAAATAACATACAAAATATAATTAGCAAAATCATTTTTCTAGTTTTAGGAAGCAAGGCAAAAAGTGATTTAAAATATGTACGTTCCCATACCCCCATAAACATTATTAAATGTTAACTTCTTCTGAGTAACAATTTTATTCAAATGTCCCAGGGGTTAGTGTTAATTAGTGTTAGTTATGTGGTAATTTATAAATACTGGTTTAAAACATTTTTCTCTAGTATAATTAACAGATGTCAAATAATGAGAATAGCTGATCTTCTATGTAGTGTGCTGAAATCGTAGGATACCTTTGCTCGGTAAGGATGTGAAGAACACAAATATAACATTTTAATAGTGTTCTTAAAGGTAAATGATAAAATGTTGCTTAAAAGCAAACAGTGTCCCATTTGGCCATTTATAGTTATTTAGTGGTAAAGACACAGTGTTAGTGAGAAACTTGAATATTTTTGAAACATTTTACCTTAAAAAAGAATATTTTTAACTTATTTTTTCCTGTTCTGACCAAATACAAAACGAAAATCTCACCTCATCCTTAAGTCAGTTTTTTTTCAATCCCTACACCTCCCCCGCAATGAAAGTGAAAATCTAAATAAACCAACACCCCTGCTGTCTTTACTCTACTCACTTTTTTTAAATACATCAATTTTGATTTTGAGTCTGTAGAAGTGTTGAGAAAAAGCAAACATTTTGAACAACTCCCTTATTAATGTACTATAGTGCATTAATACAAAGGTAAAAATGAAGATTAAGGCCACATTTTGCACAAAATGGATAAGAATAAGTAGCTTGGACCCTCGGAACCCATTGACTATCAGTGTGATCTAGCATGGATTTCAAATACATTCTTGTACATCATATGGAGAAATGTGTTACTCAAAATGAAGGGAATGACAATGGGTGACAATGAATGAGATGATCTAAACACAGCACAACCATCGTTACTAATCATATTCTTTTTTTAAAAGATTTTATTTATCTATTTGACAGAGAGAGATCACAAATAGGCAGGGAGGCAGGCAGAGAGAGAGAGAGAGAGTGAGAGAGAGAGAAGCAGGCTCTCAACTGAGCAGAGAGCCTGATGTGGGGCTCGATCCCAAGACCCTGAGATCATGACCTGAGCCAAAGGCAAAGGCCTCAGTGGGTTCACTGAGCCACTCAGGTGCCCCTACTAATCATATTCTATCAGAAAGCTGTTCCCAAAGGAAATAGCAGAAGTTTGGAAGGCCTACCCAGAATGAGGGCTCCATTTGGCCAACAGCACAGTGTCTGAAATCTCAAAGTCTCATCCCAGATGAAGCTGATGTCTGTAGCTGACACTGAGCTTGCTTGCTTTCTTTTTTTTCTTTTTAATAGAGAGCACTTGTGTGGGGGAAGGGTGGGAAAAGAGGAAAGAGGGAGAGAAAATCTTAAGCAGGCTCCATACCCCTTGCAGAGCTCGACTTTCTCTCAGGACTCCGAGAGAATGACCTGAGCTGGATTCAGTGGGTGCTTAACTGACTGAGCCACTCATGCACCCCCAGGCTGATCCTTAAAATGGCTTTTGAACAGTCTAATTCAGACTTCAAAAATTGTCTTTAAAAAGAGAGAAGGTTATTTTCAAATTTAGTAAAAAAAAAAAAAAAATAATAATCTTACTGACTCTCATTTTATAGGTAAGAATCCTAACTTCAAATCCAACAGCTGGACCTTACAGGCTGTTTTTCTCTGTAAGACAGTATAACCAAAATTAACTTTCTAGGGATAGACATTTTATTTTTATTTTTTATTTTTTTATTTTTTAAATATTTTATTTATTTATTTGACAGACAGAGATCACAAGTAGGCAGAGAGGCAGGCAGAGAGAGAAAGGAGGAAGCAAGCTCCCTGCAGAGCAGAGAGACTGATATGGGGCTCGATCCCAGGACCTTGGGATCATGACCTGAGCCAAAGGCAGAGGCTTTAACCCACTGAGCCACCCAGGCGCCCCTAGGGATAGACATTTTAGAAGACTACAAATAAAAATGTCTTATAATGCATTCACTGCAATTACTTTAACTTTTAGTTATTCGGCATCAGAATCTAGAGGACTTTAAAAATTACCCCCAGAATTCTCTTGTTTATTTCTTTAAAAAAAAAAAGTTTTTATTTAAATTCAATTAACCAACATATAGTACATCATTAGTTTCAAATGTAGTATTCAATCATTTATCCATTACACCTTCTCATTTTTTTTCAAAGCTCTTTAAGTATGATCATGTGTCTCACTATATTGTTCTCCACTGTTCTACTTCGTAAGGAGATAAATGTATAGGTGAATTATCTGTACTGAATGGTAGCAAAAACTGGTTTTCGGTGCTGTGCTCATATATATAAACCAAGAACAATGAAGTAAGAGACTTGAAGAGGGACTACCTGCTAAGTAATGAGCTCATTGTTGCCTCCATTAACTTGTCTTCCTGTAGATACCCCAGTAAAGAGGAGTTCTACCACTCAAATGCATCTTAGGTAAAAGTGAATTTTTCCTTGATATGAATCAATTCAGTGATTAGCTAATTAGGCCTATTGATCTCAGAGAAATTTATTGTTAGTGATACTTGCTAAGCAGACTTTGAAAACCAATTCTAACATTCCTGGTTAAAAAGGAAGGAGAATTAAAGTAAGCCATTTACAGCACAAATAAAAGCCACAAAAATGACAAATAATGTTGAAGTCCTTTTTAGGAAAAGTTACAACACAAGATGAAGATAAAACCAAAATAATATTCCATAGGAGCTTAGGGTGGGCATTCTCCCAACAATCTCAGGAAAAAAACATACAACCAAATTCTTGCTTTGGCATGTTTTCCCTTGCACGTGCTCACAGACAGGGCCATTGCCATGTCTGGCCTACCTCGGCATCCATGCTTGAATGCATGTAGTTCATGGTATTCATCTCTTGTGTGCGACAAGCATTTCTGGCCAGGTTTGGTCTTTTTTCACATCCTTACTTTTCACTTTTCTGTTGTTTCCATATGAACATTTTCATAGTGGAAGTCCAGGATTATCCCTCAAGCTTTGCAGGTGAGTGATGAATGCTGCTCTCAGCTGCGGTCATTTTGTTCTAGAGTCTTCATGCCCACAAAGCCCTGTAGAGAGTGATGGAGACTAATCCCTTGCCACTGACTTGCATCAATCCACTGGATCCTACCTCAAAAACTGGAGCCCTAGACTTGAGAGAGCCCAGTGTGCTCTTTAAACTCTTTACCATCTTCATCTGCTTCTGATTCAGATAAGTGATAAACTTTTAGAAACAGTGACAAAGGTTGATGTTACATTTTTCAATTTCATCAATATTCTGTTTCTTCAATTGCTGTCATTTTTTCCAAATGAGGTTGTTAGCTTTTGTAGTGATAGGTACAATAATTCATCTTAATGTGTATCACCTTTTAAAATTTATCTTCTAAGGATTCAAATTCATGCTCAAAAAGTGAAGTAGAATAAAAACAACACTGCCCTGTGTTCTCTGTGATATGACCACTTATTCAAACCACTTTTATCATGCAGAGATCATCCAAACGGACATGTGGGAGATACCAGAACAAACTCTGTGGCTGACTGGTCACCACATCTTGGTGTAACCACTGCTATAAATCACAGTTTGACTTGCTTTAATCTTCACCCTTAGAGCGTCAATTTGGACAGTTTTTTCAATATTCTCTGTTCTCCAACTCAAAATAATTTTACATAGATCAGTCAAGAACAGACTATCTATGTATGTGGATTTTCAGTCATACCATGAACTCAGAAATCATTTCACTAGATTTAATTAGGAAGGTTTGTCAATCCAAAATAGCCAAGAATTTCTGGATTAGTAAATTGAGCAGGCTGCTTGAACATCTTTAACAATATTTGGTCAATCAACAAACAAGACAAAGAACAGATGTCAACTGAAAGAGTCATAGACCTCACCCAGCATCATGACCTGTGGTCACAGTATTTTAATAAACAACTTTATTGAGGTATAATTCATACACCATAAAATTAACCCATTTAAAGTACACAGTAAAGTGGTTTTTAGTATATTCACAGAGTTGTGCAATCATGACCACTATCTAATTCCTGAATATTTTCATTACCCTCAAAAAAAGGTTGGGGTTCTTGGGTGGCTCAGTGGGTTAAGTTTCAGCTCAGTTAATGATCCCAGTGTTATAGGATCGAGCACTGCAGCAAGCATGGAATCTGCTTGTCCCTCTCTCTCTCTCTGCTCCTCCCTTCACTCATACTCTCTCCAATAAATAAATAAATAAATAAAATCTTAAAAAAAAAAAAAAAGAGGAACCTTGAACCATTTGTAGTCATCTCCCATTCCCTGAGTCCCTAGTGACCACTAATCATCTTTATGTAAGGTTATAACAGTTTTGCTCATTCATTTATCAGTTAATGAACATTGGATTGTTTCCACTTTTTGGCTATTACAAATGATGCTACTATGGACATTTGCATACACATTTTTATGTGGATATTGTGGATATATATCTTCAGTTCTTTTTCTTTTGTCTTCAGTTCTCTTAGGTATAGACCTACGAGTAGAATTGTGGGTCATATGGTAACTATGTTTAATAGTTTGAGGAACTACCATCTCTTTTCCAAAAGGGCTACCGTATTTTACAATCCTTTCAGTGATGTACGAAGGTTCCAATTTCACCATAGCCTTGTGAACACTTGTTAGTATCTGTTTTTTTTTAAAAATTTATTATAGCCATCCTTGTGAATATGAAGTGGTATCTCAGTGTTGTTTTGATTTGAATCCCTTAGTGACTAATGATGTTGGGTATCTTTTCATGTGCTTATTGGAAATTTTTTTTTTGGGGGGGGGAATGTCTATTCAAATTCTTTTGCTGATATTTTATTTGAGCATTTGGCTTTTTATTATTGAATTATAAAAATTCTTTTAATATCTTGGAAAAAGTCTAGTTAGTTATATGATTTCAGATACTTTCTCCCATTTTTTGAGTCATTTCCATGGAAATTTGAAAGTACTTTTTCATTGTCTTGTGGGCAGGTTTGTTATTGAGCGCTCCAGCAAGATTAGAATTCTTGGTCCTTTTTTCACATGACCTATTCTCGTTCTCTCTCAGCTTTTAGGACTCTCATTTTGTCTCTGGTATATACTAATTTCTGGATATTGTACATTAATGATAGTGATAAAAACCCATTATGTTTGGAATAAATGTTTTATTATGGTAGTTTCCAAATATAATAAAAAGTAAAGAGAATGCTGTAATGAATACTTGCATATAATCATGTTTAATCATATAGATTAAACAATTATATTTTCCAGATTTACTTCATCCATTTCTTTTTTTAAAAATTTTTTTTTGCTAAAATATGTTAAAGATAATACAAGGCATCTATTATTTCACCCATAAATCTTTCAATACACATCTCTAAGAGATAAGTTTTTTAAACATACTTATGATGTCATTATTACCTTGGTAAAAATAAATAATGCCTTAATATTACCCAATTTTTCATTCATGGTCACATTTCTTCCATTGCTCAAAAATGTTACTTATAACTGGATAACATAGTTCATTCAATCATTCTCCTATTGATAGACATCTGGATTGTTTTCAGTATTTTGTTATTATAATAAATAAGTCTATAATAAATATCCTTGTGCATATGTCATTTGGCATATTTGCAAGTATCTCTTTTGGATAGAGTCCTAGAGTAGGATTTCTTGGTCTAATGGTAAATACATATATATTTTATCCAATACAGCCCAATATCTTTACATGAGTGTTGTGTAATTTTGGACTGTCTTTGTGCAAACATTAATCTGTAAACACATGTCCTTTCGTCCCAGGAAACTTATTGAATTCCTTTAAAAATTATTTCTTTTATCTTCCCAGAATTCCCAGAATTGGGGTATTTTCCCTTTTATTCTAATCATTCAATTTTGTTATCTTTTGTCTCCTATTTTCATCTCTTTGGCTTTCCCTTATACTTTCTGGGAGAATTTTTTCTACTTTATCTTCAAACTTGTCTAATGGATTCTAATTCCAGCTGTCATTTTAATTTTCAAGAGCATTTTAGTTTTGTTTCCTAACTCCTCTCCTTTATAACCTTCTGTTCTTCTTTTTCAACTTATTTTCATTCAACCATTCATTAAATAATATGGAGCACCAATTATTATGTCCCAGGTATTCTTGAGATGTTATTCTTGAGAAAGGAGAAGCTATAAAATATTAATCTAGGAAAGTAGGAGGGAAAAGGAAGAGGAAAATGTTTTGGTGTGGCAGATCAGCACTGAAGGCTCATGTGGGATTATTCCTCACAAATTTAAAGTAAGGTCAGTCAGCATGGTTGCCTGATTTTTTTTCTAGTCATGTTCAGCTGCAAAGGTGCATGTGTGGAGTAGGAGGAACTGGGCTTGGCCAAGAGGGTTTGGCAAAATGGAAGAGCTGATCACGCATGCAATGTAGTAATGAAAGACTCTGGGAGCAGGTGGGCTCAGGATAAGATCACTGGAGGAGGGCAATTAAAGGAACTGAGCGCCAGGATATTGGATTGATCATGTGCATGTTGATGTTGCCAAGTGTCACAACTGAAGCAGCATACAAACTAGATGCCAGGATCTTCATGGAATGAGAAGTGATCCACAGATATAGAGAAATCTAATAAAGATGGTGGATAATAGAGTGAATATAATTGAGCTTCAGAGGAACTGAGGGTTTTGGAGGAGGAACAGATAGAAATGGAAATGGTGATGAGAAGCAGAGGGGTGACCCCTCTTTCCTCCAGGTTCTTTGGTGTGTGGGGTGTGCGAGACAAAGAACCACTACTTGCACGGGACACAAAGGAAGCTGTGGCTTTAAAAGATTTTTCTTTTGGGGGACCAGAAAGTGATGGGAATTTTCAGAAAAGAATTTGAGAGTGGAGGAGTTTTGCTTTTGATTGAGTTTGTATTTGATTCTATATTCTAGAGGTCACAGTAGACAGGGTGTGGGAAGAGAGCAGTTGGGCTAGGTTAAGAGAATACAGAACCATTGGGTGGAGATTGTGGTCTTGTTTTTCTCAGTCACAAAGTGACACAGGTTCAAGCCTAATGGTGGAATGTGGGAATGTGGGAGCGTAGCAGTTTCTGCCATGAGCACACAGAACTTTGTGGAAACCACCTATGGCAGTATGAAAAGTGGTATTAATGGGGCATGTGGAATCTCTTGAAATGAGATTGAGATGTTATTACAAGGAACACAAGGAACTCTGAGGGAGCCCTGTTTACTCAAGCCAATGGTGATATGTACATCAGGAGAGAAGAAGAGTTACTGGGAGGAGATGAGCTCTGTTAGATCTCTTGGCAATATCTCCTCCTATCTCTTTCTCCTCAAAGAATATTATTTACAGTGTGGCTTTTGTTCTTTGTTTTTAACTGTTCCCTATACTGTCTGTGTTCCTCAAGATTAAATTTTTCCTGTTTGTTTTAAATTCTATTTGTTGGACCTGAGGCAAGAATACAAATGGAGATCCACATAATGTATCTCTGTAAATGTAAAAATTATAAGTAAAGCTAACAAAATGTCAATAAAATATGTTCAGTTATTTTACTTCAACAACTACACCTTCATAATAACCTGGAAATCCAGGATTAAATTTTTGGTGGTAATCATATTATAATATATAAATGTAGCAAATCAACATCTTGTACACTTTAAAGCTCACACAATGTTATATATCAACTATATCTGTTATATATCAACTATATATAAACTAAAGTTTAGAAATCTATGGGGAAAGGTAGCCAGGAAATCACCTTGAATATAGATCTCTACTAAGACCCACTTTTTTCCAGGACTGTATCCCTATACTCAGGCATGCCTGGGGTCCCCATATTCAGGCTCCTTCCTTCTATCTCTTCAGTGACTATACCTCTAGTCTTCTACCTGAATGCTGTAAGGTTAGTCTCCAGATTACTCTAGCTTGGCAGGCAGGTCTGGACATCTATGTACTCCTCTGCCTAACTTTTATCATATTCTTCTGCTTTCAGCCCCACGTGAATTCCTCTGGGTACCCCTAACCTCTCATCTATTCTGCTTTGATCTGATTTGCTTCTGGGTCCCACAGTCACTGATGGCCCCGTTTTCACCTTTCAAAAATCTTGTCCATCTGCTTTCCAACTTCCAAATCTTTTCCCTGTCATCTCTTCTATGATTCTCTTTGTGCTAGCAAGTTTATGCTTAAAAAATGTTTTCAATGTAATTCTAGTAGACTTTGGAAGATGATAAAAGAAGACTAATTTTAAATGAAATTATTAACCCTTGTGTTTCATTGGTGCTGGTCTTGTCATGGTGATGACTATAGTGAGCTCCTGCATTGGTGTGTATGATGACAATGATGACAGCATACTGTTTGGACATAGAAATGTTTGGAGTCTATATTTCAACACAAGGCAAGTTTTCAAATGTTTTTCACCGACCTGATTTGCTGACCAAATCATTTGGTTTATTTGAGTGCAGTAGACGAGTAAGAAGATTAAGAGGCAGATCTGGTTTGGGAGGATGTTTTATTCTCCAAACTACCTAGAGAGTGTAATGGATATTTATTTTGTGTATTGGCCCATTATATACCACCATTTTATGGCAATTAATTTGATTTTTCTGCTGGGAACTACCCCTCCCCAACTCTCCATCTAAGTGTTTGGTGGGCCTGGATCTGGGAGATACACATAACCTGGCTTGTTCAATGAGTACACTCTCTGGCCATAGTGGGTAGTTCAGAGAGATCACCTGATTCAAATCAGTCTACTGAGATACAATCTAGAAATTTCATCGAAACTCTTCAGGAAGAAATGGTCTTTCTCATTGTGGTCATTTAGATGGCAGGATTTATGGTCAATGGTGTTACTGGCCATCCTGACCTAGGCAAATGCTTGTGCAAGAATCAAGGACAGGAGAGGAGAGATTGAGACTGAAGCCTAATGATGTTGCTTATTGCTAGAGCTCCTAGGTTTAAACTAGATTGTGTTGCGTTTCTGCTTTGTATAATCACAGAGGCCATAACCATAGAATAATATTTATAATGCTATAGATGTGGTATATGTGTGTGTGTGAGAGAGAGGGAGAGGGAAAAGAAAGAGAGAGAGAGAGAGAGAGAAATAAAAAGAAATCATGGACCCTTCTTACTTTCATAAATATAAGTATGATGCCATTGCGCTTATAGAAATAAGTAAAGTTAAGTTGCTCATGTGAGTATGGACATTTTATGTGTGAAGAAAACAAGAAAGCAAGATACTAGAGGTATAACTCCTTGAAAAAGTTCTTTTCAAAGCCTTTGAGGATGATTTCATCTAATGCTAACAGCTCATAGGGGCACTTCAGAGGTTAAGACAAAGTGAACATTACATGATTCTACCAGATGTGGGATAAAAGAATAATTTTAGAATTTAAATAACTAAAAAGTGCCTCTGGTGTGCCTCTAATGTTTCAGTATATGCAAATTAGATTTTATATAATGTATCTCATAATATGGCCAACAATGGAATGAAATTGAACTTTAATTGAAAGCAGAGCTAGAGGAAAGCTGGGGTTGGGAAGCACAATTTTCAGTTCCAACAAAAGCCATTTACACTGCATATGAAAAATAGGCCATAATTTTAAATAAAATAAGAAATAAATCAATAGGAAGGAATCCATTCCAGAGAATGGAAGCAGATTGAGAGACACAGGATAAAATGCTATATATTTGGTAATTATTCAAATGTAAGTAAGAAAAATTATTATATACAATTTTTAAAATTGTCCATAGCAAAGTAGTTAATGGGGAAAGGAATGAAATAATGCTAGACTGAGAAGTACAACTAATATAAAATACTATTACAACACACATCATTTTGATGTGACTCTGTGTTCTTGTTACTTTTTAATTACATTTTTAAAGCTTTTGCATTAAATATCAGCCTAGAATCATAATCCTAGCAAACATAACACTGAGACCTAATTGTAGGACTCTAGAAAACTTCCGCTTCCCCCATACAATACCAAAGGCTGATTTAACAACAGTTTCTTTTATCCTGTAAGTCATGCTAGGCTCGCAGAAAATATTTTAAGACTTCCAAAAGGCAAAAAACAGTTTAAGGAGACAGAACAAGCATCCAAAGCAGACTCATATATAGCAATAGATGTTGGAATGATCACACTGAGAATTAAAAAAAAAAAGTATGATTAATATGCTCAGAGATCTAATGGGTAAAGTAGACAGCATGTAAGATCAGAGGGCAATGTAAGCAGAGATGTGGAAATTCTTTTTTTTTATTATTAAAGATTTTATTTATTTATTTGAGAGAGAGCAAGAGAGCACATGTGTATGCATGCACAGGGGCAGAAGAAAGAATCTCAAGCGGACTGTGTCCTGAGCGGGGAGCTCGATGCTAGGCTCAGTCTCACAACTCTGAGATCATTATATAAACTGAAATCAGGAGACAGATGCTGAAGCAACTGAGCCATCCAAGCACCTTGAGATATGTAAAGTCTAAGAATGGACCAAAAAGAAATAACAGTGATAAAAGAACACTATAATAGTAGCAAAGGATATATTTAACAGCCTTATTACTAGACAGGACATAGCTGAGTAAAGAATCTCAGAGCTTGAGGCTATATCAACAGAATGCCTAAAAACCCAAAAGCAAAGAGAACAAGGACTGAGAAAAACAGAACAGCATATCCAAGTACTGTGGAACAACTCCACAAGGTATAACATGTATGTGAAGGGAATGCCAGAAGGAGCAGAGAGAAAGAAACAGAATATTTGAAATAGTCATGACTGAGAATTTGCCCAAAAGGTCAGACACCAAACTATAGATACAGGAAACTCAAGGAATGCCAAGCAGGATAAATACAAAATAAACAAACAAAAAGCCACAAGTAAATAACCCCCAAACCATAGCTAGACAGATTATTTTCAAGTTAAAGAAAATCAAAGATTAAGGAAAAATCCTGAAAAAAGCCAGGGGTAAGGGAATATTTTATCTATAGAGCAGCAAAGATAAAAATCACATCTAACTTCTCAGAAATGTTACAAACAAGAAGAGACTGGAGTGAAATATGTAAATTACTGAGAGAAAAAAAAAACCCACCAATTTAAAATTATGTACCCTGTGGAATTATCCTTTAAGAGTGAAAGAGAAATAAAGATTTCCTTGGACAAACAAAAATTGAGGGAATTTATTGCCATGGGCTTGCCTTGCAAGAAATGTTAAAAGTTCTTCAGAGAGAAGAAAAATAATATACATCAAAAACTTGGATCTACATAAAATAAGGAAGAGATTCAAAGAAGGAATAAGTGAATATAAACTAAAACCTTATTTTTCTTACTCTTAAGTGATCTAGCAGATAATAGATTTTTGTTTGTTTTGTTGTTGTTTTATTTCTAAATAATAGTGACAATGAAATCAGAAACTTGTTCTTTGAAAAGATCAATAAAATTGATATACCTCTAGTCAGCCTAACCAAGAAAAAAAGAGAGAGACAATACAAATTACTAATATCAGAAATGAAAGAGGGGACATAACTACAGATCCTATGCACATTAAAAGATAATAAAGGGAGGGTGTGTGCTTTGGTGAGTGCTGTGAAGTGTGTAAACCTGGTGATTCACAGACCTGTACCCCTGGGGATAAAAAATATGTTTATAAAAAATAAAAAATTAAAAAAAAAGATAATAAAGGAATACTATGAACAACTCTATGTCCACATTTTTGATAACCTAAATGAACCAAATCTTTAAACACAAGCTGCCAAAAGTCATACAAGTAGAAATAGACTATCTGAATAAAACTATATCTACTAAAGGAATTGAATCAATAGTTAATAATCTTCTAAAACAGAAAGCACTAGTCTTAGGTGGATTAACTGGTGAATTCTACCTAACACTGAAGGAAGAAATTATACCAATTCTCTACAATTTCTTTCAGAAGATATAAGCAGAGGAGATACTTCTTAACTCATTCCATGAGGCCAACATTACTCTCATATCAAAACCAGACAAAGGAATTACAAGAAAAGAAGACGATGGGCCAATATCTCTCATGAACATAGAAGCAAATATTCTCAGAAAATATTAGTAAATCAAACCCAGCAACATATATAAAGACTTGTATTCCAAAACCAAGTGGGGTTTATCCCAGGTATTAAAGGCTGGTTGAACATTCAAAAATCAGTTAATGTACTCCATCACATCAACAGACTAAAAAAAATCACGTTTATATCAATAGATTTAGGAAAGACATATGACAAAATTCAACACCCATTCATGATAAAAATGCTCAGTTAACTGGGAATAGAAGGGAATTTTATCAACTTGATAAAGATTGTCAATAAAAGACCTACAGTGACTATCACACTTAAGGTGAAAAACTCAAAGCTTTCTGTGCAAGACAGAGAATAAATCAAGGATGTCTGCTTATACCATTGCTTTTCAATAGCACACTGAAATATTAGCTAATATAATAAGACAAGGAAAGGAAATAAAAGGTATACAGACTAGGAAAGAGGAAATGAACCTGTTTGTGATGACATGATTGTGGAGAAAATCTGACAGAATTGACAACAAAAATCCTGAAACTAAAAGTGATTATGGCAAGTTATACGGCTAGTATACAAAAGTTAATTACTTTCCTGTATACCAGCAATGAACAAGTAAAATTTAAAATTAAAAACACAGTACCCTTTACACTAACAATCCAAAATGTAAGATACTTTGGTGTCTAACAAAATATGTAAAAGATTTATATGAGAAAAACCATAAAAATTTGAATGAAGAAATCAGAGAACTAAATAAATGGAGATATATTGCACGTTCATGGATAGGAATTCTCAATATTAACAAGGTGTCCAATCTTTCCAACTTGATCTGTAGAATCAATATGTTGCCAATCAAAATTCTGTCAAATTATTATGTAGAGATCAATAAATTTATTCTAAAGTTCATATGGATGACAAAAAATTCAAAATAACCAACACAATATTGAGGGATAGGAACCAACCAAGTTGGAGGGCTGACACTACTGATTTCAAAACTTTGTAAAAAGCTATAGTGATCTAGATAGTATAGTATTGGTGAAAGAATAAAGAGGTAGATTAATGAAATAGGATAGAAAGCTCAGTGGGGTACTTGGGTGGCTCAGTTAAGTGTCTAACTCTTGATCTCAGGGTCATGAAATCAAGTCCCACATTGGGCTCCGTGCTCAGCTGCCAACACCAAATGCTTAAAAAAAGTAGGAAAAAGAATAGAAAGCTCAGAAATAGACCCACATAAACATAGCCAAATGAACTTTTGCAAAGGAGCAATTGAAATATGATGGAGGAAAAAAATTGTCTTCTCAGAAGTTGGAGCTAGAACAACTGGAAGTCACATTAATCTAGACACTGAAGAGATACACTTCACCAACATTAACTCAAAATGGGCTGCAGACCTAAATATAAAATGCAAAACTATAAAACATTTAGAAGGTAACAGAAAATCCGGTTGACCTTGGGTTTGGCAAAGACTATTTAGATACAATACCAAAGGTACAATCCATGAAAGAAATAATCAATAAGCTGGATTTCATTAAAATTGCATATTTCTGATTTGCAAAAGACACTGTCAAATGAATGAAAAGACAAGTCACAGACTGGAAAAAAATATTCGCAAAAGACCCATTTGACAAAGGATTGTTACCCAAAATGTGAAAAGAACTCCTCAAACTCAACCATAAAAAAAAACCAAAAACTTATTTAACATGGGTCAAAGAAGATATGCAGATGGCAGAAAAGCACATAAAAAGATGACCTCACATTATATATCACCAGAGATGTGCAAATTAAAACAAGGAGATGCTATAATACATGTATTAGAATGTCCCAAATCCAGAACACTGCCAACACCAAATGCTTAGGAGGAGGTAGAGCAACAGGAACTCTTCTTATTCATTGCTAGTGGAAGTGCAAAATTATACAACAAGTTTGAAAGACAGTTTGATGGTTTTTTACAAACTTAAACATAGGCTTATTATACAGCAATCATGCTTTTTGGGATCTAGCCAAAGAAGATGAGAATTTATGTTCACACAAAAACCGGCACACAGATATTTATAGCAGCTTTATTCATTGCCAAAACTTGGTAGCAACCAAGATGTCTTTCAGTAGGTGATGGATAAATGAACTGTGGCACATCTAGACAATGGAATGTTATTCAGTGCTAGAAAGAAATGAGCTATCAGACCATAAAAAGACATGGAGGAAACTTCAGTATATATTACTAAGTGAAAGACACCCATCTGAAAATTCTACATACTTTGTGATTACAACTATGGGACATTCTGGAAAAGGCAAACCTATGGAGACAGTAAAAAGATCAGTGTTTCCCAGGGGCTACTAGGGAGGAAAGGAGAACAGGCAGAGTACAGATAACTATTAGGGCAGAAAAACTACTGTTTTTGATACTATAATGGTGAATATATGTCATTTCACTCTGAAAATACTCTGTATGTTATTATAATGATATATATTATTATACATTCGTCCAAACCCTTAGGTTGTACAACAGCAAGAGTGAACTGTAGATCTGATAATGATGGGTTAATGTAGGTACACGGATTGTAAAAGGATACAACTCTTGTAGGGGATGCTGATCATACTGGAGGCTATCATATGTGGGGACTGGGGGTATATCTTTGTATCTTCTGCTGAATTTTGTTATGAACCTAAAACCCTTCTCAAAATGAAAGCCTCCTAAACAAATAAACAAACCTAGGACATTTGTGTAGTAACTACTCAAAACATTAAAAATATATAACCTTTTCACCCAGAAATTCTATGTTCATGAATTTATCAAAAGCAAGTAGAGACTTCTGTCCTAGGATGTTAGATTTATTTATACAACAAAGTAAAAAGTCTACTATTTATCAACTGGTAACTGGAAATTGGTTGCATAAATTATGATATGTCCACAGTGCAACCTTTTTAAAATTATACTGTAAAAATATCCACTGGTATAAAAAATACTTACGCCTTGCTTAATTTATTTAGCCAACAAATGTTTATTGCCACAGAAAGTATGCATTTTCTTTAATAGGCATATTTCACGAATGAGATGAGCTATAATGTCACACAGAGGAAACAGATGATTAGTGTTAAAAGATTTTTACAACCTTTCTCAGAAGTGATTCAGCCTTCCCTATCTATTTACTTAACTATCCATTTAATTGCTAAGTTCCCCAGGGGGTTTAAAACATGTTCAGAAACTCTTGGATACTTCCTCCAAGAAGGTGGATTCGTTTGTGTTCCCCATGATTCTGGGCTGGTTCTAGTGACTTGTTTTAAAGCAATAGAATATGGTGGAAGCGAGGCTGCATGCTTCCAAGCTGCATGCTTCAAAATCATAAAAGATGATATTATCCCCCTTGTCTCCTCTGCTCCCAGCTGTGCATAAGCATTGGGAACCCTAAGTTGACATATACGAAGTCCAGCTCACCCAAGGCTACTATACTGGAGGCACCATGAGGAGAGGACAGAGATCACAGAAAACAAAAGGTGCTCAAGGACACCCATCTGTCCGCTCAGTTCCTCCAGGTAAGGCCCAAGGCACACAGATGAGAGAACCTTCAGGTGGTGCCAGCCACAGCCTTTGAGCTGCCTGGTGGACACAGAGTGGAGCAAAGACGGGCGGTCCCCAACAAATGCTGCCCAAATTGTGAGCTCCTAGATTTGTGAGCAAAATCAATGCTGCTGTTTTTAAAGCCACTAAGTTGGGAGGTGTTTGGTTGTGCAGACTTAGATAACTGAATGTATCCCCACCTGCCAGCCAGGTTAAAAACACGAGTACAAAGGTATAAAAGTATGGGTTCTCTCTCTCTCCCTCATGAAAAGACACCAGAAGTCCCTCAACCAAAAACATACTGATAGGATAATATTTAGGTGGTGGAATTACACAGAGCTTTTGGCTCTTCCTTTGTTCTTTTCTATAATAGGCAGATTATCCAAAATTGGGAATCAAGTTATTCCTTCTATGGTTAGAGAGTAAATCAGTACATGAATAGCTGAATAAATAAGTAGGGAAGAACGAATCACTTCTGGAAGGGCCATGACAATTTTTTGGAACACTGATCATTGGCTCTGGGATGACACATTGTATCCCATCTCATTCCCATTATGTGCTTATTAAAATGCACATGTTCCATGACCTTCTCAGTGCACTGAACCATCTGGCTTCACAGAGGCTGCGTTCATTCACAACTTAGGAAACATGACCCGGGAAGAGACAGACACAACTCCAGGTGGCTGCCCAGTGATTTGTATCCAGATTGTCTCTGGGTTCTAGGTATATCCTTCATATAACGACTCAGGGAGGAGACTCCACAAAGCTCAGAGGCATGGCTTGACACCAGCATAGACTGATCATTGGTGGAAAGTGAGCTCCCAGCATACCAATGGCAGGAGAAGATTGCTGGGAATATAATAATTAGTGTTCCCTAGACACATTTCAGGTGCTCCTTGTATAGAGGGGAAACTGTGGGAATCGCTCGTCAGGCTTTGACTGTGTGCAGTGTTTGGTGGGTGATGACATTAGCTTTCTATTTCCACATCGAATGTGGCTGTCAAACATGCTGAGGAAGCTGTGCTTAGTAAAAAATAATTAACATTTTCATACCCAGGGAAGGATGTCATGGACACCTAGGCCTCCATTTGGTCTAAAAACGGCAGGCAGTTAATGAGGTAACCTGGGAAAGTGTGTTGTGCCTTATTACTGTATTAGGATGCGAGCAAAGACCAGACAAACAAGAGTATAAAACTTATCTTTACTTTCAGAACCCGGGAATGTGTTCATTTTAATAATATTTGAGGCAAGGATGAGCTGGTTTCCCAGTCCAGCTATAAATAACTTGCTTTTTGGTCTTTGGACATCCTTTGGCCAGCTGTGCCCACCCTTTTGACATCACAGCAGTGGTTTTTCCCCCTTTTATTTCCTTATATTGTGAAAATGTTGGCTATAGTGTGACATCAAATGCCTTGGGGAATGAAAGCATTCACTTTCACTTATTTAGTGATTAGTATGTGCCAGGCATGAAGAGTTTTGCACGTATTAAATCTCTACTTGTCCTCATGATAGCCCTGTGAGGTATCATCCTCATTCTGTAGTTGAGAAAACTAAAGGAAAGAGAGAACCCTGCCCAAGATCAGCCAGCTAGTATACAGCAGAGCTGGGATTATAAAGAGAAAATAATAAATACGCTATCAGATTTTCAGCACTAATTACATAGCAGGCTCTGTGCTAAACGCTTTATGTGTATTAAGAAAAATTATCCCAAACTTGGAAATAAGGCAAAATGATGACTGCATGTCTTACCATGCTGGAATATTGTCTGACAGGACAATTCAAGCATTATCTAATTGTCTAGGAATACATCTTTGACTTTCTATTTACTCCTGATTCAGGCCCAGATGGCATTAGATGAAAATTTCTAGCAGATTGCAAATTACATTACAAATAATTTGTAAATGGTGGGGATGCAAATAATTTCTGTGGAAAAGATCACTTAAGATCCTACAAGATAGTAACCAGTTTTAGAAATAATGTAACCACCCTTTTCCAACACTTTTTCATTTTATTATGTATACCAACTTCTCCTGTTCTCCTTTGTGATTCTGCTGGCTTACTCATGAATGAGAGAAATAGCTCTTGGTCTCAAGTTCACTGTAAGTTTGGAGGATAGTCATGTCTTTAACATCTTGAGAATTACACTGTTTAACACTCACAAAATCCAATGAAGTAGACGATGTTGTTTTCTCTGTTATACAAAGAGCCTGAGAATAGAAGAAGTCAAATAATCAGTCCAAGATTTTACCTTAATAAGGAAAGTTGCTGGGACATAGACCGAGGGTTGCCTGAATCCACAGACTGTGTTTGAATCAACGAATTAATCTTTCTGTCTGAGTCATTGAGGGCAGGACCTTGCTCTATATACTTATATAAAAGAGCCTATCGTAATAGACACTTGGTATATTTACATATCAGAATAAATTACAGAAATAATATCACACCTTATTGGAATAAGACAGGGTGTAATATTTTACAAAGCTAATAATCTGGGAAATCATCCCATTCCAGATGCAGTATTTGTAAATACTGCTTTGAAACTCTCATTTCTTCTAAAGGCTTAAAATATTGGAAATGTTAGAATTTTCTTTAAAATTATTTGGCATTGGGTAAGTTAGTCATATTCAGGATAATGTTTTTACTAAGATAATGTTCTTACTTAGTTCTTATTAATGGTAAGAACTATTTGGCCACTAACTCCCAGTTTGGAGTCCTTGCTCTTGATTTTGGATTAGCAACAATGTCTCTGTTAGAATATGAAGATACTTTCTCTTCTTTTTATTTCCCATGCTTGAATCTGCCCAGCTAGGTTGTTGTTCTTTCCTTACTGCTTTTGAGGGTGTAATTGGTTTTCAATTGTATTACTGTTCTCAGATTCCCTCTACTAGAATCAGCTACAGCACTGATAAAAATTCAGTTTCTGAGTTTTACCTCAATTGTTTTGAATCAGAATGATTGGAGTCAGGAATCTGAATTTTTAAGAAATTTCTAGGTGACTCTGATAGAGACTCTGTAATTGGTTTGGTTAAAATTCAGAAGCTATGCCTTCTAGTCCTTTATTTTCTAGACAAATTACTGCTGAATTCTGGCTTTAAATTTTTTTGTTTATTTAAAACAGGAATAATGGCATTTGTCTTAAAGATAATAGTTGTAGTATGAATCTAAAGATGCTGACTGACCTTCCGTGAATGTTGGTAGAGACAAGGTCCAGAAATCTCTCAAGATTCTCAGGAAATCTCATTGGGGTTCAGGCTTGGGGCACTTCTGAAAGGCAGAACAGAATTGCTGGGTTTAGGACAAGAACCTGGCAGGAAGTGATGTAAGAACTATTATATAAACCCACTAGAGGGATTCAACAGGGTATTTTTGCTGGTTGGAGGAAAAAAATCAGCAGACTTAAATCTAGATCAATAAAGACAGTGCAATCTGAGGAATGGGAGAAAATGATGAAAAAGGAAAAGTCTCAGAAAAATGTGAGATAGCATTAGTTGCAAAATAATGTTAAATTATGGGATTGATGTAATGGGCATGCTAAAAGGAAAGAAGAGAGAAGAGGCAGATAAAATGTGCATTGCTAGCAGACTTAGCTTACAAGAAATACTAAAAGAAATTCTTGATGCTAAAAAGAAGTTAAACCAGAAAGGAATTTGAATTCATATATTAAAAAACCACAGTGTGCTAGTAAAGGTAATTATGCAGGTAACTATAAAAGAAAGTAAAATTACATATTTCTTAACTGATTTAAAAATTGCATTGAATAATATCTATGAAATTATACTGGTGGACCTATAACACATAGGTGTAATATATTTGACAAGAACAGTACAAAGGAGCAGGGGAGGAAATGAAACTGTATTAGAGTAAGAAAATGAAATCAGATGGTAACTCAAATCCCTAGGAAGATATAAAAAAATCAGAAATGGTAAATAAGACAATTGATACAGAAAAACATCTGTATATAGGTTTTTTTTTCTTTTATCTCTTAGATATGATTATATAAAATAATAACTATAGCACTATATTCTAAATCTTTATATCTTATAGAAAATGAGTTAATATAAATCTGAAGTAGATTCTAATAAGTTATTATGACCTTAGAGCAAACATGAGTAAAATCACTCACAAATAATCCAAAAATTGTTAAAGGCTAAAATCATACACAAGAAAATGTCTATTTAATACACAGAAACACAGAACACAAATGAAAGATGCAAATAATGAAAAAACAGAAAAACACAATGAGAGACATATAGAAACTATAAAGTAAAATGAGGGCACCTAGTTGGCTCAGTCAGTTAAATATCTGCCTTTGACTCAGGTCATGATCTCAGGGTCCTGAGATTGTACCCCACGTCAGGCTCCCCTTTCCCTCTCTTCCCCATTCGTGCTCTCTCTCACTCTCTCTCTCAAATAAATAAATAAAATCTTTTAAAAAAAGAACTATAACGTAAAATAAGACATAAATCCAGCAATATCAATAATAATATTAAGTGTGAAGGAATAAAATAATCCATTTAAAAGGTGGTGACTGTCAGACTGATAGAAAACAAGATCCAAATATCTACCATCTACAAGATTCATGCTTTAGTTTCAAAGATGTAGCCAGGTTGAAATGAAAAGATGGTGTGCATTTTTTGGACACCAAATCTGTGTTTTTCCCACACCAATTCAGTTCTCTCACATCAACTGGATGTACCACCCAGTCCTATTCTGAAACTATCTACCCAGTATTAACATCAGACTTCACAACTTAAAGGACTTAGTCCCACAAGCCTATCAGATGAAGAGATACATAGAGAGGGTCTAGAAAGGTCCTAAGCCTCTGTCCCCCATGGGGGCAGAGTGCCACCCTCCTGGCACATGGATGTGCGCACCAGCTCAGGCGCTCTCCATGCCCCATCAGTTAGGGTTTTTTAATGGAGGTTTCATTATGTAGATACACCTGATTAAATCATTGGTCATCAGATAACTGAACTCAATCTCCAGCAACTCTCCGCTCCCCAGAGGTTGGAGGTTAAGGTTTGAAAGTTCTAACACTCTCATCAATGGTTGTTTTCCTGCCAACTAGGCCTCATTCTGAAGCTATTTATGCCCCCCCTCCCCACCTGTATCATTATCTACCTAAAGACAGTAAATTCCAAGGGTTTTAGGAACTCTGTGCCAGGGACCTGGGATGAAGACCAAATATTTATTTTTTATTACACCACAGATGGAAAAACATATTCAGTGTAAACAGCAACCATAAGAGAAATGGCGTATTTATAGTAAGATGAGAAAAAATAGACTTGAAGATGAAAAATATTGCTAGAGACAAAGAGCAACATTGTATAATCCCCTAATATCATCCAATGGGGAACAGGTGGATGGGAAGAAAAGGAGGATCAGAAGTTATAAGGCTTGCTTCCTCCTATAGGATAGGTTTGGGAGCTGTGGTGGGCCTTAATATGAGCAGAGCCCATTAGGGTAAAAAAGTTCCAGGTATATGAGCTGTGCCAGAAGAGATCAGGACAAGAAGACATTTTCTCTAATTCCTTTCCTCACGGACCTCACAGTTTAACCTTTAACTTTGGTCATGGCCTCTCTATGAACCCTCAGTGGAAATGATTTTATGATCAGGTTGAGTCCTAGAAAAATGTACATTTTCTATCTTATTAGGAGTAAGACTGAGAGAATATAAATTACTTGGCAGGATGGTGATTCAATTTAATGGTTGAATGGAATGTGTACCTTGAAGGGGACTCAGTTAAGGGAAAGAAGTGATGAATAATTGTGAACAAATGGGAGAAAAGCACTTGGGAAAATGAAAGATGTTTTAATATAGCTTAGGAAGGGCAAAATTCTCCCATTCTTTTGCTATTTTAATGACCTAGTGATAATAAAAGCCAAGGATTCATCCATCTTTTCAAAAAGACAGTTTAACAGTGATCAGGCAGGTTTTGTGTAAAATCTCAGGTGGCCATCATAGCCCAAGGTGTTTTTGTTTAGCACTAACACATATGATAAAATTATCACTTTTATCTTTTACAAGTGAGTACAGTTCTTGCTTATTGGGATTATACCACTTACATTTATTTATGAATTAGATTCATTCCTGAATTTTTAAGAGAAGGCTTGTATAATGAACAATTTTCTTTTGATCTATTCCTAAATTTTTAAGAGAGGACTTATATAATGAAGAATTTTCTTTTGATCCATTTATAGCTTTGAAGAAGTATTCTTAATAAATCTGTTTTGGGTCTAATAAAATCAGGTCTAAATTTTAAAATATGCCAAATCTGTTTTTTTCTGTAAGAATAGAGAAAAACAGATCCTAAATTTGAGAGAATTGTAAGTTATAAAATCTCTTCATCCAAATGTAACCATGCCCTTCTTGTCAGAGAATTATGCTATTTTAAAATAAAACTTTTATGCCTTTAATTGGGAATTGGAGCCTTGACTTATTTCCATTGTGTAGATCTCAAAAAATAATTTCCATTAGAATCCATATACCCCCTCTTTTTAAAAGATTTTGTTTATTTATTTGAGGGAGAGAGAGAGCGAGCATGAGAGGAGAGAGGTCAGCGGGAGAAGCAGACTCCCTGCCGATCCCGATGTGGGACTCCATCCCGGGACTCCAGGATCATGATCTGAGCCGAAGGCAGTCGCTTAACCAACTGAGCCACCCAGGCACCCCCCATATCTCCCTTTTGACAGGACAAAGCCTTACTCAGGGTCACAAGGCCTTGGCACTTGTGGGTTGCTATGTGAGATCAATGACTGATATTTAGAGGCTACATTGGCTTAGATTAATTAATTAAATTAATCAACAATTAAGTTTTAAATAATTAAATTGTTTCCATTTAAATTTTATCCTTTCTTATCTGGACCTGCAGTGGAGAAGGGCTTATTTTTAGAAGCAGTTAATATATGTGTGCATCAACAATTTTGAGAAGCTCTGAGTAAATTTCACCTCATAAACCTCTTTGATATTTGCAAGGTAAAATCACTCTGAGAAAGAATGTTCATGCAGGGAAGCACTTTGGGTCATACAGTCCACCCTCTCATTTTATGGATAAGGATGATGGGGGCATTTTGACTTCTACTTGTCCTTGAACTACCACTTAACTGGTCCCTAAACTCTGACATTTTTACTTTCTAAGTATTTCTCCAATTTATTTCTCCTTCTCTTTCCCTACTCCCATTTTTTATTTCTGACCCCATCAGATTTAGTTTGGAAAACTCGCTTTAGGGACTTCCTTTCATTTTCTTTTAAATCTGTTTTTCACACAACTTCCCGTTCAGTTATTTGAAAAGCAAATCTCGAAAAGATACTTAGTATGAGCAGTCATTAAGGAAATGCAAACCAAAACCACAATAACACCACCTCACACCTGTAGGTTAGCTATGTGCACACACACACACACACACACACACACACACAACGGAAAATCGCAAGTGTTGCCAAGGATGTGGAGAGATTGGAACCCTCGTGTTTTTGTTGGTGGTTATGTGACATGGTGACGCTATATGGAAAACAGGTTGGTGGTTTCTTAAAAACTTAAGCATAGAGTTATCATGTGAGCCATTTGTTCCACTCCCAACTATGTATGCAAAAGAACTGAGAACAGGCACTCAAACAAACACTTGTACACAAAGGTTTATAGCAGCACTATTCATATTAGTTAAAAGAGGAAACAACTCAGATGCGCATGGAAGGGTGAGCGGATAGACAAAATGTGGCATATTCATGTAATGGAATGTTGTTCGACCATAAAAAGGAATTAAGTACTGATAGATGCCACAGCATGGATGAAGCTGGGAAGCCTGCTGAGCAAAAGAAGCCAAACACAAAAGGTCACATATCCAATGATTCCTTTTATACGAACTCTCCAGAACAAGTAAATCTATAGAGACAGAAAGCAGATGAGTGGTTGCCAGGAGCTCGGGCTTGGCTTGCTTTTGCTAGCTTTGAAGATGGAGGAAGGAGGTCATAAACTAAAGAATGTGGCCAGCTTCTAGAGGCGGGAAAGGCAAGGAAATGGATTCTCCACTAGAGCTTCCAGAACGGAACTCAGTCCTACCCATACCTTGCATTTAGCCCAGTGAGACCTGTGTCTCTGACCTGTGGAAATGTAAGGTAATAAAATTGTGTTAAGTTGCTTAACAAAAAAAGAAGCAAACCTTGGCATACCACCTCTTCCCTCGGAGCTTCCCAGGAGCCTTCACGGCTATTAGGAGACAATACAAGCTGCACTGGGATTTGATTCCTGCCAAGCTCTCCATGATCCTCATACATCACTGCCTCCTCCTTTCAAGCACCCCTTGGCCTGCATATCATCTCCTGCAGGACTCAGCTCATACTGCTCCCCCACTCCCAGGTCCCTTTTTTGGCATTCCCCTAGCATCTCCGGCATGTCTCTGTCCTTGTCCTTGTCCTTTGTAGTTGCATCGGTTCGGTTTATGTGCTGACTCTGTGCAACTCGAGGTCAAGGCCTATCTTCAAGCCCCAAGACTTATACCGCACACTCCCCAAATTCCTGCAGAGAGTAGGCCTGTGAGCGTTTGTTGAATGCATAAACAGACAAAATTATTTCCAGAGAGGCAAGTGACTTATAGGAAATTATTAACAGAGCAGGGGAGTGAGTCTCGTTCCCAGGCTGGTGTTGTTAGCAGCTGCCTGGTAAGACCCAGCAAGGAGAACTGGTCTGTCATTGCACCAGATCCTTCTATTCAGGATCTGTTGTTTGGGGACCAGGATAACTGAGTAAAATATTACTTTTTCTCTCTCTACTTTCCCTTTCCCATTTCCCCAAGTGTAACCTCGCCTTTTGATGTTATTTTGGCCGTAGAGAAAGTTTTTGTTATTGAGCGGGAAGCAGAAGTTGTCAGTGAGATAGTTCTCTTCCTGGCTTTTGTTTTTCTAAAGCCTCAGCTTTGACAAGTTTATGCTAAACTCTTTAGAGGACAATCAGAGGAGGAAAGATTTTTTTTTTTTCCTGCCTTAGATCAAGTCAGAAGGTCAAAAAAACCAAGAAGTGGGTGTATGGGTGGTGCCGAAGCGGAGATATCTGCTTAGGAAGGCAGTGTGGGCCTGACCATGAGGCCATGGGAGAGGGGAGCTTGGGCGGAAGCTGATCACTAAAGGGCTTTTCCCCAGTTTTCAAGCATCACCTAGCCTTTTGGATTCTGGGGTGAGTGCAAGCTGAGAAGGAGCTCTGGAGAGATGGATGCCACCCAGATTAGCACAAAAGGGGCTAAAAGTTGTATTTAGTTTAAGAAAAGTATTTTAAATAGGTATTTCTCACATTGATACTTATTTAAAAATGGATAAATGGAGTAAAGCATCAAGCTACAGGGAGGTAGTCTAAAAGATTCCCTTACTCTCTAAAATCTCAGTCTGGCAACCTGCTTTGGTATCTGAGATGATCACATTTTAACTTTTTAAAAAATTTTATTGCAGTGAAGTTACTGGAAGAGGAACAGGGTATGCTGGAAGGACTCCTTCATAGGAAGCCAAAGACCCTGGCTGTTTCCCAAGAGTACTGGGTGAGACTGTGAAGGAGGTAGGTAGATTGCCTTCAGGGTTAACTTCTGGGGGGTGCTGCTGTGGCCCCCTTCTTCTGCTCAGTTTCAGAAGGATTGTCAAGTTTGTTCTACCCTTATCAAAATCTGCAAGGTAGATATGGACAGGTTTCAGAAAACCTGCTCTGCCTGTAGGAACCCAAGGGAGACATAAAAGTGATATCAAATCACTATCAGACATTGACTCCATAGCATGAAGCAGTTTATTGGATCATTCAGTCACCTACATATGAAGACAGGACTCCAAGGGAACAGATGTCAGAAGCAAGGTGTTGTCTAACTGGGGGGAGGAGCAAGTTGCTGGAAAGGTTAGGAGGTTAGGACTGTGGGTGCCATTGAGGTGGGGACGGGGGACAGTGTGGGGACTTGTGTGACTGCACACCAGCTGTTGAGAACTGACATGGAAGCAGCGGGCCCCAAGTCAAGGATAAGGAATGTCTTAACTTGGGCTGCCACAATGAAACATCCCAGGTTAAACTACAGATATTTATATTCTCAGAGTTCTGGAGTCCAAGATCAGGATGCCAGTGTAGCTGGGTTCTGATGAGAGCTCTCCTCCTGGCTTATGGCTGGTCCCCATCTCCATGGGCGGGGGTTGGGGGTGGGAGGGTACACAGCCTTTTTGGGGTGCATATGCATAGAGAGAGAGTCAGAATGAAGAGCTATTTCTCTTCTTATAAAGCCACCAAGCCTATTAGATTAGGCCCCCACCCTTATGACCTCATTTAACCTTAATTAGTTCTTAACAGTCCCATCTCCAAATATACTCACATTGGGGGTTAGGGTCTCAATATATGGATTTTGTGTCAGCTAGAAAGGGAGAGCAGAGAGTTCGTTCTTTTGCAGGGAGAGAGAGGAGGGGTTTGGGGGAGCAGAGAGCCTACTCCTGATGATACTTGCTTCTTTCTAAAGTGGCCTTCTTTAAGACAACAACAAATTCATGTGATTTTTCTATAGAATTATGGGGCTGTGGGAACAATACAGTTCTTTTGTATGAAAGACAAGTATACTTTGGAATAACCAGTGGTTAATTAGGAGGGAGGATGTGAGCATACCTAGTTCCAGGGCTCTATAATTACACATGCAGGATTAAATCACCAACATATTAAACATTCAGTGGTGCCACTCTTCCAGGTCACGCATGGTAAAGTTCATCAGCTCTGACATCCCTAGTGGTGGTAAACTTGATCACTTATCAAATCAGGTGCTTTTGTTAGTCTCCTTTTTACACTTCTATATGCATGTCACCAGGAATAATTTGCAAGTAGGTCACAGATTCATATCTATTGCTGAAGCCAAATTACTAGCAGAGGGGACTGTGGGCAAGGAAAAGCTTTTTCATGCAGCCATTGTGGAAGGGTGTTGGTATCAACGTCTGAAAATCACCTGTCACTTGAGATTTGATAAGCCCAGCCACTAGAAGTGTGACTTCCAATTTAGAATCAGTGTGTCACTTACAGGTTCTTTTAAATACAACTTGGGACTTTCTGTGGTGGTAATTGACCAAATATTCCTCATTTCGCTAGAAGGTAAGTCTTCCTTCTTTTGGAGATGATTCCAGACCACATTGACTAAAGGGAAAGCTTTATTATAATTGCCCAAAGCAACTTTTATAGCTTATGTTGGGGGAAGGAGAATGTGACACCAAAAGTATAATAATATTCCTACTGTGAATTTTGTAGAAACGGAAGTGACCATGTTCATGCATCTTTGTAACTGAAGCCATGGGTTCATGTCATCCTCATATAAATATTTCAAGGATAAAGTGAAATGGCATCCCTGGGAATTTAATTGCTTCCCTTTGAAGTAACAGACATATCATTTCTCTTTTCCTCTCTATCAGGTAGGCTTATTTGAGTGGATGGAGAGATAGCTTGTTTCTGCTCGGGCAGAGCTCCACAGACCAGCTGGCAGGTAACCCCCCGATTCAGGTGTTTATTCCACTCATTCTTTTTTTCTCTTTTCTAACTAAATCACAATAGCTGGAGATGTAGAGTAAACATCATTTCATAAATATGACCACATTAAAATATATATATATATCCTATATATATCCTTGCTAAAAAATCAAAGTTAAAATAGAAATGGCAGGCTGGGCACAGTAATTGCAACTTGCATCTCAGAGTTAATGTCCCCAACGGTTGTCACTATTTTCATTAGTTATGTTCTCTAAAGTCACTGTGAACACTGAATGAGCAAATATGGAATCATTGCTTCTAGGGGGAATGCAGGAGTAGTTTCCTCTTAACTTTGGTCACAACATTTTTGTCAGCCAATCCATACGTGATGCTTTTTATACATGTTTCTGTAAGATGCCTTATGTCATACAGCCAACAGCACCATCAACACACGCCTGAAAGAGCCAATCAAACATATGTTCTCAGTAAAACACACCCCAGCCTTCTTGCTCCTAGGAACACAATGGAGCACTTTAGCACCATGGTTGGGGATGGGGTGTATTTAAAATAGCCAAATAAGGGTGCCTGGCTAGCTTCACTGGAAGAGCATGTGAGTCTTGATCTCCAGGTTCTGACTTTGAGTCCCATGTTGGGTGTAGCCATCACTTAAATAAATTTTTAAAAACTTAAAAAAAAAAAAGAGAGAAATAAAATAGCCAAATAACCAATAAAAACTCAAACATGTGAAAAATATGGTGTGAAGTAGACTATGAAAAGACACTTTGTTTACAGAATGGGAGCTGAAACAAGAAGGCAGAGTATGACCTTGTTTGACCTATGCTGGGAACATGTGTGCGGGATGACTCAGATTTTTGCCTCTCTGTGCGTCTCTGTGAATGATCACGAAAGCACTGTGAATATTGATTTGGGAATTACAAATACATTTTAGTAAGTAGGTGAATTGACAAATATGAAACTCGTGAATCATGAGGATCTACACTCTTTAATAAAAGAGTGTATTAAAATCAGTAAGAAAAAAACACAGCTTCCCAGTTGAAAAATGAATGGACAAAGGCAATGATTAGGCAGATCTCAGAATAAGAAATGACTCCTGAATTTGCACAAAGATGCTCAGTCTCCTCATATTAAGAAAATGCAAGTTAATTTAAAATTAGATTGAGATGTCATTTAAAACCTATCAGATTCATGAAGACAGAAAATTTTATTAAAGTGCTGTGCTGGTGAGGTTGTGAGGAAGTAGGCGCTCATATTTTGCCTATGGGAGTGTAATACGATATGATATTAAATACTAAGTCGCATGCCTTTTCACTTAGCAGTTCCACGTCCAGGAATTCATTCTATGGATAAAATTGTTTTTACATAAAATGACATATATACAATGTTATTTACTGCAACACTGTTTATAAAAGCATGAATCTTGAGAACGAGCTAAATGTCCATCAGTAAGTCTTTGTTAAAGAAATAATGATACACGAAGACTATGAAATATGATACAGCTTTACAAAAGAATGAGACAGCTCACTGAGATATAGTGAATTAAAAAGGTACGCAGTATGTTATCACTATGTGTGTGTGTGTGTGTTTCTACCATCCAAATGGCATTTAAGGTTTAGCATTCTTCTAACTTCCAGTTGATGTTAGGTTAGCCAAGGTCGTGTATACTGTTATTTGATCACATTTGGGTACTTGAGGATACTGGAGCGCTCTTCCATCCCCTCCACCCCTAAACTTAATAGTTTTTTAAATGAATTTAAATTTCTAGGGAGGAGAGTTGGTGGGGAGAAAGTAGGAAACTGAGGAGTACACATTATCCTGCCTTAGCCTACTTTTCTATATATTACCTAACTTCATCTATATCAAATCTATATTTAATTTTCTTCCTGCTGGTGGACACCACACATTCCTTCCCATGGGTCTTCGGTTATAAACAATTTAGGTCACTCATCATCCGCCTCCAGCCTCAGAAGATTTCCATGTACCCCTCCATTTTTTTTTCTCGAACTATTCAAAATCTCCTGAGACCCCATCCTACTTCAGTGTCTCACATCAAATTTCCATGCCTTTTAACTTACTGAGAAAACTGAGGCCATAAAGTATATAATGTCTCAACTTGTTCTCCCTCTCTAAGAGATTTACCTATACATCTGCTCATCCTGATTTTCCCTGTTCTCCACGAAGGATGAGCGCCTTGATATTTTAGTTCAACATTCTGGAGCCTGCCTTTCCTTGGCCCCTTGTAGGGTGAAACTCTCCCTCTCTACTGATTTAGTTCCACCTGCAGATAAAGATTCTCATGTTTCTTCCATTAAAAAAAAAAAAATCCCCCCTTACCTTCTTCGATCTCTGGTGACTGTCATATTTTACACTACGTTGTTTACTCCTCCAAGTCTCTATGTTCTGCCTCCATGTCCTCTCCTTCCTCTTCACTGGGGATTCCCAGGGAGCTGGTGTCCACAGTCCCACTCTGGAAATTACTCTGATGAAGGTTATAACTGTCTCCCCAAATGTTGCAGCCAATGCATAAATTTCAGTCACTATCCTACAGATCTTTTCTTAGAATCACTGATAACCAGTCAATTCTTTCCCCTTAAAAGCCTTGCTCTGGACACTTGAGTGACCTCCCTCTCCTGGCTTGTTCCCCTTTCCTGACGGCTCCTTGTCACTTGCCCCTCTCCCTTTTATCCACGAAACACTCAGGTTCTGGGGAGAGCATCAGTCGCCGGCAGCATTTCTTGCCCTTTTTTGTTTGTTTGTTTAATTCAATCACTTTTGTGGAGGTATAAGTTTTGTCCAATAAGTAATGTCCTCTTAAAGTACCCAATTTGATGAATTTTGACAAATGTACCCACTCATGGATCTGTTACTACAAACCAGACACAGAATAATTCCACCATACCCAAGTTTTCCTTTTCTGTTTATCACTTTGTCTGCTTCCTGACTCCAGCAACCAATGAAATCTTTGTTTTGTCACTACGGATTAGTTTGCCATTTCTAAACTTTATATAAATAGAAGCATACACTATGAACTCTTTTGTTTCTGGCTACTTTCACTCAGCATAATGTTTTGATTCATAATGTTTCTGAGTGTATCAGTAGTTGGTTTCTTTTTATCACTGAGAACTACTTTGTTGTGGTTCAAAATAGATCATATTTTCTTGATCCATTTACATTTTCCAAACCCTATTTTGATGGTTTTTTTTTCACCAAATCTTGTTCTTAGGGCCACCTGGTAATAGTTTCATGCCCTTCAACCTAAGTTTCATTCATCTTTTGTTGTTTATATGCTAGGTGGGTATATAGTTTCTTTATACACTACAAGAAAACGAATCTATGATTAAAAGTTTATAAAGGACATGTATATGTAAGTGAACTTATCTAGGATATTTTTTGAAGTTTTGAATTTTTAATGATTTCTTTCCAAAGAAATTGTGTATAATCAAGGATATACTTTCCCTCCAGAGGTCATTTTTGTCTGTGGGCCATTTTGGCACTTTGACGGCAGCAGTGATAAGGTCTCTGGAGAAGTCTACGTTGAGTTACGAGGTTGGAGCAAAAGTCTTCTCACAAGGAATTTTGTTGGTTCAAAGAAACACTACATAATATTTACAGGGACTGCAGTTATAAAAGTTGATAAATGAAAGGTAGGGCTTTCTATCTGTTCCATTTTAGCTCTTTGAGACTCTGATTAGTTTGTTTGTTTTTTTTTTAATGACAATCATCCTTTTACACCCTGTTGTTGTTTCCTGAACCACTTCATGTACTTCCATTGTTTTATTTACTACTCCATGTGAATAATTCTTAAATATCCATCCCAAAAAATGCACCCTGCACTCTCATTCACATACCTGACATCTCTGCTTGGATCCAGTGTAGGAATGTGTCTGAGCTGAATGCAACACATTCACTACCCTCATTCCAATTCTGCTTGTTCTCTCCCTGCCTTTGAATTTATCCATTTTCTCTCCCTACCACCTACCCCAAGCTGCTGTGGTTAAGCATGGAGTCTTTCCAAGAATGTTTTGATTTTGCATTGGTCACAGTCCCAGCAGGAAACTGAGGGCATACTCATCTGACGTGACTAAGAGGTATGAAAACCGCTGTGTAAAGGGACCATTTACAACATGTGGGTTGGTTTAGGGAAACCAACAAGGGATGGATCAGTGTGGTGGGACTAGGACAGAACAGAGTGCCTCCCATCCTGTCCTGAGAGGGCCTGGGGAAGTGCGCAGAACTGGAGTGAGTGGCCTTAGAGAGAAGATTGCCTGATGGAGGCTGTGGTCTTCTGTGGAGAAAAGCAGACAAGTAAAATTTCAGACCTCACTCTCTTCCTGTGTTTCTGTCTTCTGCCGGTGCCTCCTGCTGGCTGAACCCAGCTAGGAGCAAGCAGAGGGACCATCGGTGTAGTCTGCACGGCTCTGCCGTCTCCGTCAGGGAACAAAGTGGAGAGGCATGGAGGGTGGACCTGGAAAGCCAAATGGAAAATATTCCACACAGACTCTTTCTGCAGGGACTCGGCGTACAGCTGTTACTATTTATATTAGGGTTTTGCTGACCTTGATGCAATTTCATACATGTTCCCCCTCTCATTCTCTGACATTCTTTCTATCCTGTTCCCTCTGGCACTGCCATTTCCTCACTTTTCTTCTACACTGGCTTTCTGCCTCCAGCTGAGCCCTACTTCCCAAGAGTTTTGGCAACATGTGAGACTCCTCAGCACGGGTTGGGTCTCTTACTCTCTGGGATGCAGCGACACTATGTAATGATCGAAGCTGGTTTTTTTCCCCTCAGCAAAGACTGGTTTCCTGGCAAACCTCCACCAGGAAAAATCATCTTCCCAAAGACTGAAGAATCTCCCCATGTTCTAGGTGCCAGAAATGGGGAGATAATTAAAAGAGAGCAGGCTGGGGACTTTGTTTAGGAGAAATTATTTCCTAATGTTGTCTAGATGTTACTAAACATCTTTTCTACAAACTTTCCAAGGTTTGGAGACAAGAAAACATTGTGTGTCTTATTTTGAGAACATCCACACAGAAGATCCTCCCTACTTACCGTATTCCCTGGCTTTTTTACTTTAAGATGTCCTATTTTATTCTTCTGAGGAGGGAAATAAGACTTGTTCTCTCAATTCTTTGAGGTTTGGTGTCTGTGAGTTGGTTTTGTTTGCTTGTTTGTTTGTCTTAGAGAGGGAAGGAGGAAGTGCAGAGGAAGAGAGAGAATCTTAAGTAGGCTCCACGCCCTGCACAGAGCCCCACAGCAGAGCCTGACATGGGGCTCAATCTCAGGACCCTGAGATCATCACCTGAGCTGATATCAAAGTTGGCCGGTTAACTGACTGTGCCACCCAGGAGCCCCAGTGTATTTGTGAGTTTTAAAAGACTGGTGAATAAGTAGGGAAAATTCTATATAACAGGAAAATATTTATCATGGACATATATGTTCTTTGGGAAATGTCACCTCTTCCATTCTGTAAGATCCTTGTGAGTTTCTTTCATGAGGTTCACTGTCCTTGGCCACAGAAATGGACATTTCCCACAGCTGGGCCAATCATAGAGTCCCATTCCTCTAACAATATGCTTGGAGAGAGTTGTGTATGTGCTCCCCAAAAGACTGATAACAATCCCTGCCTGCACTGATATACACACTTACAGAAGCTTTTTTCAACTGGAATTGTTAAAATGAGATGGTATGAATTTGGGGCAGCTGTTTGCAGTCCAGTTCTTATATGCAAGCAATAGAAAACCATTCTGGATGATTTAAATAGCAATAGGTTCCTGGGTAACAGAATTCCATTCCAGAGGGAATGGCCAGAGAATCAGGTACTATGTTCAACAACCAGGAATATGGCCCTATCTTATGCCTCAGGATGGGTCCAGCGAGGACAGCATCACTGCTGTGGTAGAGCACAAAACTCTCCAGGTTCCAGAGCTGACACTGTGTGAACAGGACCCTGGGAACCACCACAGGGCAGCCACCACTGTCCCAGGAATATGAGCTTGTCAGGGAGACCTTGGAGTTTTTGCTCTCTCTCTCTCTTTTTTTTTTTTCCTTTGCTCTTTCTTTGGTTTAGCAGCATCTAGATCCAAATTTAGGATAGCTGTGTTTGATTGGTGTCGTCTGGGTTACACGCCTGAACCCCAGCTGCAAAGCGGTTTGGGAAGACAAGCATTTGACATTTGCAGCTTCCGCAGTGGGAGAGCACGTGCCCCACCAAGACTTATGAGGTGGGAAATTCCCTAAACTGAGAGAGGAGTTCCAGATGCTGTGGAATAGAAAAAAGACCAAGACATTACAGTAAACACCTTGGTCAGTCATGGGAGAACAGGTCTGCAGAAGTAAGCCAAGGTAGGGAAGGAAGAGAAGCCAAGAAATGAAGAAACAGACAA
The DNA here is from genome assembly GCF_009829155.1 of Mustela erminea. NCBI lineage: Eukaryota > Metazoa > Chordata > Mammalia > Carnivora > Mustelidae > Mustela > Mustela erminea. Next base: position 102,296,782 of record NC_045617.1, on the reverse strand, counting down.
AACCCGGATGATAATATTGAAGCCTCCGAATCTAGATGTGCCTGAGACTTTAAAAAAAAAAAAACACAACAAAAAACAAAAATACAACAAAACCCTGGCCTATTTATGTAAGCTGATAAATTCTCCTTTTGGCTTAAGTTAAAAACTCCCTTTTAGTTGAGCATCTGTCACTTGTAAACAGGAGACTTCTGCCTTTTATGGTGCTGCTTTCGTTATTAATGTTGAAATCATATTCTTGTTCTTTATCGGGGCATTTTTACTGAGTTTCTTCTGCCAATACTTGCTGAATACTCTTGGCATGTTGGGACAGGGATAAACCAGAGTGAGGAGAGAGAGAATCCCTGTGCCCGTCAGCCAGCCTTATCGACTGGGCCTTATGCCGTCTCCATGCTCCCTCAGATAAAACTCCCCAGCTTAGGGGCGTCTGAGTGGCTCAAGTTGGTTAAGGGCCTGTGTTTGGCTCAGGTCATGATCCCAGGGCACTGGAATCGAGCCTCTCCTATGCCTCCCCGCTTGGAGGAGAGTCTGCTTTCTCCTCTCCGTCTGCCCCTCCCTCTGCTCGTGCTCAGTCTCTCTCAGATAAATAAAATCTTAAAAAAAAAAAAAAAAAAAGTTCCCCAGCATTTCTCTAATTTTACATCCGTCTCCTGTATTTTAAAAAAATATTGGTTCCAGCTGAAGAGACTGAGAGCTAGTGTCCAGCTACAGGGACCAGGTGTCTACTTTGATTCTCTCGACGATCTGTGGCTTTGTACAGGGAATCCATCTGTAAGCAGGTGACCGAGGGACGACTCTTCCCCTTCTGGAAGCTGGCGTACCTGGGGCCCTGTGGAATTCGTTTTCTGGTGTAGAACACACACTGGGGACTTCTCGTGCGGGGGAATGAATAGTCTGGAGCTGTCCGCACAGTCCTCAGAACGAAACACTTGTAGTCTTCCCCTCTTCATCCTCTTACCTATCTATCTCATGGGCTCACCCTGGTCACAAGGTGCTCACCTCAGCTTCACAGAGCAGAGGTTTGGGGATGGGTGCTGGACACTCCAGCCTGCCTGCCTGATCTCTCTCTTTCTCTGATGGTCCGGGGGCGCGCTAAGGCCCGTGGGGCTTTAGCCCAGCAGAAAACAGTGAGAGATCAGGAACTTAAGAAATGGAGAAAAGGGAAGTCTCCTGTCTTCCTGGCATCCAAAAAGGTGCTCATTGATCCTGAATGGCCGAGAGGCTCCTATGGAGAACGTGGTTCTCTGAGCTGACTTCTCTGGGAGGCTGGACTGGAGATTTTGCATGTCTCTAGAACTTTTTGGGTTTGTGAGAACTGGCCCCTCAACCTAGGGAACCATGATGAATTCCAGGCTGCCGGGGATGGGGGGAGCAGAGCAGTAGAATGAGGCAAGGATGATCAGGGTGGGCGGGTAGGTCTAGGTTGGAGCTTATCTCTTGTCACCTGGGAGTTCTTGAACAGATGGGGCTCTTGGACCCCGATGTGCCTGTGAGCTGAGAAGGCTTTCGTCCCCAGGAGGCAGCAGGTTGACCACAATGCCTCATCATCCAGCCAAGCTGATGCCAAACAACTCTTAAGCCGTGCCTCATCTTACACTATCTAGGTGTGCACATTTACACTCTAAATCCTCTTCGGCACTGGGATTTACAGGGAATCTACTGAGTAAATAGCAGATACCGAAGAACTCGGCGGTGAGATGTTTTTAACTTTTCAAATACGGTTGGCATTTCACCTCTCTTGAAGCTTCCAGACTCTGGAATAGATCATGCTTGTGGGCTGGATCTCCCTCTGAACTGGAGGTTTTCGTAGACCTGAGTAACTGGTGAGCAGAGCCGGGGGTCAGCGTGAGCTGGAGATCCCAGAGGAAGTGAAGGCCGGATTTTTAAACGACTGTTCAATGCTTTCAGGCATTTCCTTTTCCATTAAAAAAGAATTATACATTAACCTGATTTGGAATATGTAAATAAGCTGCCTCCTTCCTCTTATTTTCATCTGCTGCTCTGCAAAATCCATTCTTCCTCTGGAAATGGAAGGAACTGATGTAATTGTTCTGTGGGGAAGACAATGAGGGGCTGTGAGATCCTGGCCAAGTCCATTTCCTGCCAGCGCTGCTCCTTCGCTCCGTTTAATTATGAGCGATTGTTTGGGCTGCGATGTGAAGAAATATTAGAGAATGGAAAAAAAGAAGAACAGAGCTCAGAATATTCTGCTGCAACTGATTCATGTTTTGGCAAGAACTCAACTCGATTTTATGCTTTAGCCTTGCGACGGTATCACAGGGAGCAACCTTGCCATATAAGCACATAAAGTCCAATTCTACGGTTTATTTTGAAAAGGTCCAAGTAAAAGCATTTGAAAAATGTAGGAATAACATCAGCCATTGGGTAAAGTTCTGTGTTAACCATGTGCAGTGCCCTCATCCTGGGGACCGAAGTTATTTTAAACTGGACATGATGAGCTCTTCCTACAGTTAGAGTTAGCGGCCGTGTCACATCTTACTGTTTAGTTTTCGTATATTTGACAAGTCTCATATTTTACAGAAAGGCTCTGATTAGTTCTCACTGTATGTGCTCAGGGAGGGACCTAAAGCCAGGGGAACTTGAACCTTGTGAGGAAGGCTGGGAACAGAGAGTTGGGTCTTTTCTTGTTTTTGTTTTTCCCCCGGATCTGGTTCTGAATCAGGCAGTTCTGAACAGAAGTAGCCTCAAGGGGCTGCTCCTGGGAGAGTGAAATCAGACTCCACAGGGGAAAAAGCAGGCATTTGTGGTTTCTGTCTTTTGATTAATAAAGTAAAAGATGAATATAGAAAGGCATAAAAAGAAATTGGAAATAGCCTAGGACCCCATAACCTATGGATAAAATCCTGTGAGACTTGAAGTCATTTTCTAGACATATATTTACACTTAAGCATATATATTTGAATGCACCAGTGCCCCCTCCTTATTGGTGGTTTCACTTTCCGTGGTTCTCGCTACTGCTATGTCACAAGGCCCACGTCATTCACCTCACATCATCTCATCCCGGGGGCGTGTTATTCTCTCACATCATCACAAGAAGGTTGAGTGCAGAACCATCAAATATTTTGAGAGAGACCACATTCATATAGCTCTTCTTACAGTGTATTGTTACACTTGTTCTATTATCAGTTATTGTTGTTAATCTTTTAACTAATTTAGAATTAAGTGTTATCACTGGTACGTATGTATAGAAAAAGGTATCAGGGCACCTGGGTGGCTCAGTGGGTTAAGCCTCTGCCTTCAGCTCAGGCCATGAACCCACAGTCCTGGGATCAAGCCCTGCATCGGGCTCTCTGCTCAGCGGGGAACCTGCTTCCTCCTCTCCCTCTGCCTGCCTCTCTGCCTGCCTCTCTGCCTACTTGTGATCTCTGTCTGTCAAATAAATAAATAAAATCTTAAAAAAGAAAAGAAAAGAAAAAGATATTGCATATGGACATTTCAGGACTATCCATGGATTCAGGCATCCACTGAGGGTCTTGGAAGTATCCCCCTCAAGTGAGGGGGGTGCTCTAATTACAAACATTTGTCATAAATTGCTTTGTAATATACTTTTTCCTGAGCATTTTTCTTGCTTTTAATTCCAAGGGAACATATTTTTGTAACTGGCTAAGATTGCATTTAGCAGTGGTACAATCACTGTGGATATTAGACGGTTTTCTGTGAGTTGATATTGTGGTTGCCTTAACTTGTGTTTCTTTGAGTATCAGTGAGGTGGAGCTTTATTTTCCAGATCTATAGCCATTTCAGTAATTCTGGTGTCTTCCCGTATTTCTATTGGGTGGGAATTCATCCTAAATGATTTGAAGGATCTCTTTCATTTAACCTACAACTCCTTTTCTCAAACATTGCAAAAAGATTTCAGTTGTTTGCCTTCTTACTTTGTTCGAGATTTTCTTTTTAATGGAAAGATTTATATACTTATGCAGTCATATACACCAAGGTTTTTTTTTTTTTTTTTTTTCTTTGTGTTTTCTTCTGCTGCTTTTATGCCAGAAAAGCCTCTGGGCCCCAAGATCAAATACTTTTCACCCATGTTTCCCTCCAGTTCTTTCATGGATGCAATTTTACATTTAACTCCCTCTTACATCTGGCATTTCTTTTGCTGTATGATGTGCAGGATGGTTTCTGATGGTACTTGCATTTGTCGAGTCTTCTTTTCTGTTTTGAATTCATTTGTCTCTTCTCATACCATTGCCACAGTGATTCCACTATTGTAACTTCATTATATGACTTCAGATGTGAGGGTAAGACTTCCTTCTTTTTCACTATTGCTTCAGAATTTGCTCGGCTATTTGTGCCAGTTTAGTTTTTTTGGATAAATCTTGGGCTCATTTTGTCCAATTGCCTTTCGAAAATGTTCCTGTTCAGGAACATAATGTTTCTATTTACTTAAATAGACTTTTATATCCTTCTGTGATATTTTGTTGTTTTCCTCGCTCAATATTAACACAGGTAGTTTGTGGGGGAAAATTTTATCAATTTAGTGTTTAAAAAAATCAGCTTTGGATGAAAATAAAACACACTGGCTGATAACTTTCTGTTCTGCTTGCCACTCATGCATTATTGAGATATTCTGAGCACTTGTAGAAAAGAGAATTATTTTTAATATCTGAATAATATCAAATCCAAAGTTATAAAAGATTTCTCCCTTTATCAAATATGTTCAATAGGAGCAAATATTTAAAGCATTCTATAGGGCAGCTGGGTGGCTCAGTTGGTTGAGTGGCTGCCTTCGGCTCAGGTCATGATCCCGGACTTCCAGGATCGAGTCCCGCATCAGGCTCCCAGCTCCTTGGGGAGTCTGCTTCTCCCTCTGACCTTCTCCTCTCTCTCACTCATTCTCTCTCAAATAAATAAATAAAATCTTAAAAAAAAAAATAAAGCATTCTATAATTTGATATGTTTCTACTGGAAAATTTCAAAAGATTTTTACCTATGATCTTGTCAGAAAGTGAAAACAATCATTCTGTTAGCTAATTAGTCCTTCTTTACAAAGTCATCAATGATTAAAATACCTTCTTTGCTTAATTGAATGTTTTCAACTGAACCAAGGGTCTACTGACTTTAATTAGTAAAGATGACCAGAGCAACTGTATTTTGATATTCAACTAAAGGTAGATATTCTGGATTCATACCTAGGACTTATTTGCAATGACTTCTAAGTATTTATTGACGACGTAATCCACCTAGTTTGTTTCCAGAGAAAAAACTGTGATGCCCATGCTACAGATAGAGTCTCAGCAAGGAATATACTAGATTTATACTTGAGAAATCCTGTTGACATTTTTCTACAAAAATAGTCCCAGTTAAATGAAATGAATGGTATACCAGCACTTACTTGACAATTGCTGTGGAGGACTGAAAGTCAGAGACCACTGAGAGTTTCTCCTCCTCAGGACTAATGAGAACAGGAACAGGAAATGCCCCAAGTGACACTTGCTGACAGGGAATTAATGGTAGGAAGTGACCTCGAAGCTTGCTTGGCTCCCAAGAAATATAAACGGACTTTCCCTGGCAGCTAAAGGCAGATAATTCTGAAACAAGGGAAGTGTAAATTAATTTTAATGGGAGTGAGAAGAAGCGAGTGTGGAGTTAGGACCAGTTGCCAACTATACAATACCAACCGGAATTTGCATCAAACCACAAAGTAGTCACTGCCTTTCAGGTTCACTTTTGTACTCTTTACCAAGCTTCCCTTCAGCTACAGAGAAACCAAACTGTTCAATATTTTGTTTTCTCTACTGCAAAGAGTCAGGTTTTGTATTTCCTCATTAATCTAAAATCACTATGGGAAAAAAATGTCATTTTCTCTTTTTGAGATTATTCCAAATACCTACAACGTCTAGAGATGTAGAGCTTTAAAATTTTATTTTTGTCTAGTCCATGAATCAAGATCATAGATCAACAAATGAAAGAATAACTTAAAAGGCTGAGGTTCTTCTAGAATGATTTATTTGTCTTAATTTTTAGAATCATTTGTATAATATGGACATGCAAATATGCTGCAAATACCACTCCTGGTTCCTGCCTTATTGAGTCAAAAGAGAGATTGTTGAATAATTCCTGAGTAGAGCATTGAGATTAGTACAAATTTGAGATGCTTGATTTTGCAGCATAGTTTTTTGAGCTAAAGCAATCATACTCAAATGCTTATGAGTATTTACGAAGAACTTTAAAAAATTATTTCACTTCCAAGTAATAGAAAACTGGATAAATGGGCTTAAACAATGAGTTTATTTATTATTTCGTGTAACAAGAAGTGCAGAAGTAGATACTCTAAAGCCAGCCAATTTATTGGTGCCATCATCTAGATTCTTTCTCTTGGCTCTGGTATTCTCAGGGTATTGTAAGAGACTGATTACCTCCCCTCTTCATCTCAAAACATCATTTCCAGACACAACATTGTCCTATAGAAAAATGTAACTGTTTTTTCTTATTTCTTTTCTTTCTTTCTCTCTCTCTCTCTCTTTTTTTTTTTTTTTGTCATTGTTGTTTTTTTAGAGGGAGGACATTTTTTCCAGAAGTCCCCAGAAGACTTCCCTTCCCATTTCATTGGCCAGATGTGGACCACATGCCCGCTCCTAAACTAATCACTGGCAACGGAAATAAAATAACCATTGTGAGTTTAGGCTAATCATATTTATACTCTGAATTAGATGGGGAAGGGATGAACAAACAAAATTAGGATTCTACCAGCAAGAATGAAGAAGGAGGCATTAGAGATTGGTTTCCCCATCTATCATACATATAATCAGTGAATAATGGCATTTTGAATCAGTTCTAAATATTTCTATATTGATTCAACTAAAAGGGAAAAGCTACTAAATTTTCATATTCCTGATGTGCCATTAAACTCTGTATTATTTATTTGTAAGATCACAGAGACATCATATAGTCTTGAAATTTTAAACTTCTCATGTCAATGTAACTTTGAGGAGATTATATTTTTGTTGAGTAGAAGAAGGTAGAGTGTATACAGATGTGTTCTAAATAAGAAAAAGAATACCCCAAAATCTTACAGGTGCTGTTAGTCTTCCATGGTTGACCAGTTCTCCCTCTCAAAGCAGATTGGCCCAGTGAGAATGAAATCTCTTATAAGCCGTTGCTTCATCAGTTCCTAAAATCACTGTGCTTTTTCCTGCCATAAAACAATTTTCCACTCATGGTACTGTGGGAACACTCATCTGGAAGAAACCTGCATTTGTCCTGTTGAGAGGTGTTGGCTTGGAGTTCAAACCAAATCCCATCAACCTAATTGCTCCTGCCACACAGCCTCAGGAGTGAAGAATTCTCCCTTTGTTCACAGCCTGACAGAGGGGCAGATTTCCACAAAAATATATAACTTGCAAGAAGAGAGAGAAATATGACTTCACAGAACATTCTCCTCCCAGTTAGTTGCTTTTTTGGCTCTCCTTGGTTATACATTTGGATGTTGCTGCATTAAAACACGCACACACACACACACACACACACACACACAAACGATATACTTCTTTTCAAATGGGAGTAGCCCGTTTTCACTCCTGATACTCGGCTTCTGAGAACTGACATGATCTCAACCAGACACTCGTAAGATTTTCCTGTTGTAAGACTTGGCCATCGAAGCTAAAAGCCCGCTCGCACACAGGTCCGGTGCCTCTCCGATTTGTAGAGAGACATGTCATGGGAGGAATGTGAGCACCGCATAGGCTCAGCCTTGGCAAGGCTGTGCCATCACCAAGGTTTTGTCTGTTGAACCACACCGTTTCACAATCGGGTCATGTTTGTACTTCCATGATCCTTCCTGCGGCAGCTTTTGTATCTTCAGCCTTTTTTTTTTCTTTTTAATCCCTTTTCTTCTATCAAAATGTGATCTCAGAAAAGGAACCCAATAAACTCAATAGTATACAGAGTAAATGCCATAAGGATAGAGACACATTTGTAGTCATCCTTTCCTTAAATTTTCAAGTGAGACAAATCTCTAAATCAAAGGATGCATCTCTAATTGGGACATTTCAGTCTTTAGCAAAAGCCAGTAAGAAAGGTTCTCTTCTATTTTTCTTTTCTTTTTTTAGAGGGGCTGTTGGAATTCTTCCTGGGGACTTTAAAATCCCCCCCCATGTGCTGAGGCAGCTTCCTATATTAAGAGAGGGATGTAGTGAAATGAAAACAGACCTCGAAAGAAATATTTGTTACAGAGGATGTAAAAGTTCAGAGTCAAATCCATCAGATGAATGAATGATTCAATTTGCTAAGCAGCTCACCGCCCTCTCCATCTGTGAGGCTTTGGCATACAAGGATTGTGAGAACATTTTACCACCACGTTGTAACTCATGGTTTGATGACCTTGGGTGGTGGTCTAGCTTTAGTGAACTGGATAGACTACTGGGAATAAATATGAGATTAGGAATATTTTAGAAGATCCTAAACATTATATTGTACCAATAGCCAAAGCAGAGGGGAGGCGGCTTGCTTTATCACATCTCAAGCAACGAGCTAGCAAAACCATTAAAACAAGGGGGAGAAAAGAAGATCCAAGAACCAAGAAGTTAAAGGGTAAGAGTGGTTTTAATATTAAACTATTTGATTTTTATGTTAAACTATTCTTAGGAGCATAAAGAGGTTAGCATTGACCTTAGACTCAAGAGACAGTTGAGGGGTACCAGTCGCATTATCTTCCTTGTCCAACCAGTAGGAAACAGAAAAAAAAATCCTAGCTCTCAACTCAGGAAGGAAACTATCATGTGGACTTTTATATGGGGAACATTGGACAATAAAGAAGATAAGATGATTTATTACTGGTGAGTCATTTTGGTCAGGTGTAGATAGCTACTTACAATTATTGGAGATTTGAGAAGGTTGGGGAAAGGTTTTGATGAGCTGTAATTGCTTTTTTCCTAATAAATTTGACACTTGACTGTTTAAGACTCCCGAGATTAAAGGAGCTACCTGAATCTATTTTAGTTATCTCAATAAATATGTTTTCTGGAATCGTTACCTCTGAAACACAGCTCTAGAGAGAGAATATGAGCATCCTGGCATCCTCTCTTGGGCAAAGACTTTTACACAACACCACAGCACTTTTAGATAATTCAATTCTCCAGTGACTCAGAAACAAAAATGGAACCAAAAATACTTTCCTGAAACCTGTATAGTCCCCCTTGTATAAGCCTGAAAAGTGCCCAGTCACAGCTGTGGTAAATGATTGCGCAGTCTGTGAGAGAGAGCAGAACGCTTGAATTTCTGAGTCTTTCTTTCTGGGCTCTTTAAAGAGTGAGATAACATCTAGCAAATTGGGTAGAATAAGATCAGAGTTGCTCTTGCCATGTAATCGTTACTCTAGGCCAAGCAAATTGTAGCCCTGAAGCCATCCAAGGGAAAATGAAAGGCACCTACTTCAGCCGCCTGAGAACCAGGCAGGGCTCCTGATGGGAAAAACAGCGCCAGCACAAAGCCCTTTTCACCAGCTGCTTGCACGATCCTGATGGTTCGCTATGGATGGAGATAAGCTGGATTTGTGGGAGGGGTCTCCCACAGGCTCTAGCACACAATACCCTCTCCTAGTCATACGGGAAAACTCATTCATCTTTTAACAACATCCAGGAGAAAATGACCCTTGAAGATGGTATCTCTGTAAAAGCATTGTGTGCTCGTAAAAGAAATGACTTGTTTCCATGGTGGTGGGGGAATCATGGAGGCTTCTAATTCTTCTCTCTTTTCTGTAAGGTCGCTGCTTAGCTTTTCTCATTTACAGCCCCTGACGCTGCTACTTCTGCCAGGGTCCATTAGTACTCTCCCAATGGCTCCCTCTGCCAATGAGAAAGAATGTAACATTAATGAGGGTCTGGGACACCAAGGGACTTATCATCGCCAACTCAAGGGACAGCTGAGAGAGACGCAAACTCAGGTAAAGATGTAGATATTGTTTTTTTCCATTCTAATGAAGCCACACCACACTCACTATACTCATAATGCATTTATCTTGGCAGCCAGCCCATCGAGTGCTGGTTGATGACATCAGCCATCAAATCTGATGTTCAGTACAAATTCCGACTTAGTCTAGGTCAGCACAGTTCAAATTATCTGGCCTGTCTAGTAATTATTTTCCTACCGATATAAATATTGTTTCCAGTTGTCACCTATTAGCGAGATGGACCCTGCTTTAAAATCAGACGTTCTCAGACTCCTGCGTTCTCATCCTGGGAAGGCAGAGTGTCCCTCCAGGAGTGTTTGAAAATGGGTGCAGGCATTTTGGATGGTCTCAATCAGATTTTAGTGGGCAGGGTTCAAGAAGGCAAAACACCCTAAAGCATACAGGACTGCCTCATGCAAAATGTGCAAGGTAAGTACAAACTGAGAAATACTGCTTGATCTCTACCTCTCAGACCCAGGATGGATTCTCCTAGGATTCCTTTTTTCCATCTGAAGCAAATCTCCTGAAACAGGTGACCAAACTCAAGACGAGTCCCTTGGTGAACTGTGATACAGCAGAAACTCTGTGGAATGGAGTCAAATGACTTGTATTTCAATCTGTCTCTAACACTTGCCAGCGATGTTACTGGTGTAGAATGTCTTAACCTGCACAAGCCTCAGTTTCTGGATCAGTAAAATGAGGGTTATAAAAACCTACCTCACACAGCAGTCAGCATTAAAATACTTGGTGACCATGTGATCACAAGATACCTGTTGTGTCTCTACCACCTGGTGCTTCTCCTGTCTGGGACACGGACTTAGGTAAAAGAGACTGAAGCCTTGTTCCCAGAAGGTCAAGGAAGTGAGTCCTTGGTCTCCCAAAGCACGCATTCATTTATTCGTTAAGGGATGACAATTTATCTCTCCTTTCAGGGTAACACATAACAGGGTCCAGCCATTCATATTTCATGAACAAATGTCCCAGAGAAGTTACTGAGCAGCCGCTGGTCTCCTTTGGCCTTTGGTCAGGCCTGGCCCTGATAGAGATTCAGAGTAGAAACATGTCAAAAGAAGCTGAAATGAGCTGTAATGGGCCCCTGGGACTCAAGGGGCAATGTAGGGCAGGGTGAGGGTCAAGCCTATTCTGTCTTGAGGAAGAATCAAAAAGCTTCCCCAAAAGCATTGATCTGGGAGCTTTATGCAACATACAAACCCCTGGACACTTGCACAGAAACCAGGGGAGGCTGCTGGGTCCTTTGTGAAGGGGCTAGGAAGCTGGGGGACTGAGAGGTAGGATATGGTGAAGGTGGATCCTTGCTTATAAAAGTCAGCAGGGATGGGAGAGGCAGGCCCCACATGGAAAGTAGAGAAAAGTGTCTTGATAATAGATGATGGGAAGGAGAACGTTCCTTCAAGGAAAGACCCTAGATGCGACGCCAGTGGAGTGAATGCCAAAGCTGGCCGTCGTCAAACACAGGGCCACATGGGGGCACCTTGGTGGCTCAGTCAGTGAGCGTCTAACTCTTGGTTTGGGCTCAGGTCATGATGTCAGGGTCATGGGGTCAAGCCCTGTGTTGCTGTGGAGCCTGCTTAAAATGCTCTCTCCCTCTCTGTCCTCACACTCTGGCTAGCAAATGTGGTCTCTTTCTTTCTCTAAAAAAAATAAAGAAAAGAAAAGGAGAAGAAAAATACGCAAGGGCACCTCAGTAAGTTTAGTAAAAATCCCAATATTTTAACCATTTAATCCTTTAGAAAGCTATTATTTATAAATTTATACTTATTTATAAAAACTTATGAATATGGCTTCTAATAATTGGTGTATTTATAGCTATGGGATCCTAAATTGTTGGCTTGATGAAATTGACAAAATCACTCTTAATCATTTTGTTTAAAATTACAAAATAATACATATTTATTACAAAATATTTAGAAAACAGAGATCAGCAAAATAAGAAAATTGAAGGCACTTGTAGTCCCACCACATGGAGATCATCACAATTGACATTTTGGTGAATTTCCTTGTTGTGTTATTGCTGTTATAATTTTTAAACTAAAAAACTGGGATCACACTTTACAAACATTTTTTTCTTTTTTCACTTGCAAGACTAGTTTTCTAGTTTGGCTGACTTTGCTACTTGGCAGTGGTTCCTCGTCTGGTAAAATCAGATGGGGCCTCTGCTGGTGTGTGAGGTGGGGAACAGGTCAAGGGGACAGGCTGGCCAGGGTTTCCAGGGGCAAGCAGTCATTGTGTTCCATTAACCTGGAGACCTGATTCATATCCTCTCAGCGATCAGGAAGGTGGTTTTTCTTTCTGGGAGGCCAAATGGCCAGTGAGCCAAAGGAAAAGATGATGTCTGCTTGAAAACAATACCCAGTATCCTTGCAAATGACCCGGGAGCACTCTGAGTTTAGGTTCTTTGCATGGCTTCAGTAGAACTAAGACTTGTGGAATCTCCAAAAAGGTATCAGTTGTCTTTGCGTTGTTTATGTTGTAGGAAAGCACGCACAGACACAGACACACAGACACACAGACACGACACAAAAATCACAGTCCTACAGATCTGCAACTGCTGTCAAATTTTTTATTTTTTGTGCTTTAGTCTGTTGTTCTTAATGTAGATGAATCCTGCCAGCCAGAGATGTACATTGTTAACACTTTGGTGTCGTTTTTTTAAAAAGTGTGATCAGCTTGTTTCACAGCGTCCTTTTCTCCCTGTGATAAGCTAGTGTGAGCATTTCCCGCAAATCGCTGGATGGATGAGCTACAGCATTCCAAACAGATACCTCAGAGGCTGTTGATGTATCATAAATAATGAAAATATCCTTCCAAGGATCATTTAGCTTATTTCCAACTTTAGACTTGTTTTCACATAATGTTTATCATATTAAAAATAAAGTTAGGCAAATAATTGTGCAACATGGAGTCAAAATCATGACTAATCAATGCCGTGGTTATTCATGTATAAGAGCAGGAACTGGAAGAAACTCGGGAGATAGACAGACATTTGCCTGGCTCTGTTTTTGAGGGATGTAGTATAGTCCGACCTGTTGTTTTTACCCTGTGGGAACCGTGAGTCAGCGAAACCAAACTACCTGTCTGAATCACAGAACAGACAAATAATAGAAATGACAGGTTTCTAACTTCCTGTCTTGTATCCTTTGTCTCGCTTAGATTTAAGTTCATTTCCTCCCTCCCTCCCTGCCTACCTTCCTTCCTTCCCTTTTTACTTTTCTTTTTTTTTTTCTCTTCTCTCCTTTCCTCTCCTTCCTTTCTCTCTCTCTCTCTCTCTCTTTCTTTCTTCTTTTTAAAAGGATTTTATTTATTTACCTGAGAGAGAGAGAGAGAGCGAGAGAGAGCCCAAGGTGGGGGTAGCAGAGGGAGACACAGACTCCTCACAGAGCAGACTCCATTCCAGAGCTCTGGGGTCATGTCCTGAGCCAAAGGCAGGTGCTTAACTGACTGAGCCACCCAGGGAAACCCTAAGTTCATATTCTTAGAATTAAAAATTAAACAAGAAAAGAAAAGGTAGGGGTTGCTGCTAGTAATTCCAGCATTCTCTCCACCTAAAGCTTCTAGAAGTATGTATTTGTTATTCAAATGTATTTCTATTTGTTTCCCAGGAATGGTGCCCTGATAAAGTACTGTGGCTTTTTGCTCTCCATTTTTATTTTAAACCCTTTCAATGCCTTTGGGTTCACACTGCCAGCTTTTTGCCAAGACATTTTTACCTGTTGCTATTGTGTGGTTTCATTCCCTGCTATTTTAGTTTCGATCTCTGTGAACTCTTGCCGCCACATTACCTCCGTTAGCTCTCAGGTTCACAACCCTTATTGTGACAGGGATTTCTTTCTTTCTTTTTTTTAATAAAAGGCCCTTGTCCTGTCTTTCATCAGTTTTGCAATAATACCATGCACGTCTCTAGTCTGTGGCATCTGTTCCCCCTGACGTTGCAATTTTGAATTCTGCTATTGTCACCTTCAAAGTGGTCCACATCAGCACAGCAGTGTGAAGCTGAAACAGATGCTGTGGCACAATGCAACCGGCTTTATTCCCTTTTCGTGCATGTAACACACACCCTCCCAGCCCTCCCCTGTCGCTTTTATTAGTCTCTGCTGTCTGCTTTCACATCACCATTGTATTTAGAGGGACTTCTAATTCCAGGAGCATGATTTAAAATCCTATGAAAAAGAATCAGTGCTACAATCCCACTGTCTGTCATTCTCTTTAGGATAATCAATAGGCTTTCTTTCTTTTGTGGTTATTTATTTGCAGTGCAAATAAAATTATTATTCAGCGGTGTTCCAGACACATCATATCTCACTAGTTTATTGTTCCTCCGTTTGCTCTGACTTTATACTTAAAGAGAGCCACAAATTAGATTAAGGAATACATTTCATTTCCTTTGATGTAAGACTCGGATGAGACTTGAGAGGCGCCAGCAATTCTCCTTTGTCTTGCTTTTCAGACTCACATAATAGAACATCAATCTTGCAAAGAATCCTTCTGCCCAAATCACCCAGTTTAATTTAATATGCTACTTGGTTAAAACTGGAAGTCTTTATCTTTCATTCTGCATTAATATGTCAATCCTAAGCACTACTAAAAAATGGGAATATTACTTATAAGGAGAAATTTGGGGGTGTGCCTGGATAGATCTTTAAGGAAAATCAATGACAAATGTCCTAATAGCTCTTATTTTCGGGTTTAAAAAAAGTAACCTCATTAATTAATATGATGAAAGACTTACAAGATATAAACAGAAAAAACAACACCCTAATTCCACGATCCGACTTCGTGAACTAAAAAAACAAAACAAAACAAACGAAAACCTAAGGTAAGGTATTATGCGGTGCTTTGCTGCTCTCTGGTGGTTGATCATCTCAACAACACAGACCTGGCTCTGGTTCATTTTGCAAGCTTTGATGTGAAACCAGCACGTGGGTTGTGACTGGTCCAGACTACATGGAACAAAATCCCACAAGGGTGTAATCGGAGGTATTCGTGATAAGGTTACTGGATATTTTAATACATATATTGTAGTATACATTATGATATGATATTATATATCATATATATATATATTCATACCTTTGAACTAGCTTTTGGAAAACACCTATTACCAGAAAAGTTCTTCCACAGAATAATTTTGATGCAGAATGAGCTGACATATTCTAAGATAACCGTTGGCAGAAAGTTACATTTTGTATTTGAATTAATAATCAAAATCTTATTAAATATTATGGAAGTTTTGAGAAAAATTATTTAGTGTGTTATAGGTAGAAACCTTAACACTGATAATTTGCTTCAGGCGAACATCTATTGAATGGAAGTCTTGTCATTTATATGAAAGAATATTTCACATTTTACTGTTTGTATGAAACAAAGTTTCCATTATACATACCCCTACCACTGTTTATCCATTGGCCCATAACAGGTATTTATATACAACGAAAATATTAACAAATGTGACTTCTTTTCCTAGAATATTTGGAGATTTTTAGATCTTTTCTTCTTTCATTTATATTCTTTCAATATCTTTCCTGACTTAGGGCCACGTTTGGGGAAATTCCACACTCAGAAACCATTCCTTTCTTTAATTCCTTTAAATTCCCATGAAATTTAATCAAAAGTACGAGAAGCTTAACAATGTGCAGGATTGTTATGGGTGTGCAAGCCAGTGGGTAAGTGTGGCTTGATTTCGAGTTCTGTCGCTCTGCCTGCCTCCTGATGTGTTGGGCTCTCTGCCACATGGACAAGATAACTAGAAAAAGAGTGTAAAGGAGGAGAGAATTGAAATTATACTCTGAAGTTGTTATTTGAGGATGTAAATTCACCAATGAAATCATAACTTAGAAGGGACTTTGATGTTTAAGCTATTTTATAGAATCATCTCTATGCACTTGATCTGGGGGATTTTTTTCATAAAATAAATTTGTTTATTCTCAAATATTGTCTCTCGATCGGGCCAGATTTGACAACTATAAAGTCCTAGAAACAACATCTACTGTTTGTTGATAACCAACTAGATGTGAACCATGCCATCAGCCTTCTCCGTTACTGTGTTTCCTCAAATCTAAAACAACTATGACGTATGCCATAATTTTATGTATCACTAAGGAAAAAAGTGTGCAATTAATTGTAGAATTTTTGTTGTATACCTGTTGAAAGGGCTGTTTGGGCTTAGCTAAATTTTTTTTTTTTCATCATATATCATCTTGTGCATATAGAAGGAAAATCTGAGCAAATTCAATTGGTTAAGGAATTCCTGAAGGATTTTTGTTGCTATTAGTGTTTGTTTTTTAGATTTTTTTGTTTGTTCATTTTGCATTCAGACTCTTTTGAATCACTTTTTGACTCAGGATTGTTGAGGTTGTTGTTTCTCTACGCAACACCTTCCTCTTTACCTATGAGAATGGAGGGGACACAGCATTTCTTCAGAGGGGCTCCCATGTACCTCTGGGGTTTCCCTCCACAGTGCTGACCCCTGATCTGCAAGGTTTGGTGTGGTGCTTTGTTGAAGTCTCAGCAGAAGGTTTTCAGACAACCACCCAAACCCATGCTCCTTCCTCAAGTTCTGAAGTGGTCTGTTCATTGACAGTTGGGGAGTCGCCCTTCATGCCACGAGGCCAAAAAGTTAGCATGTGTGTAGGTGAGGACAGCGGGATTGTGACTGCTCCCTGACTAGTGGAGAGTTGAGAGGCTGTAGATTGCCAGATACATTCTCATTCTGCAGATGCTCAAAGGTGGGGGAACTGCATGCTTTTTCAAATCAGTGAGGTATGGTGCATGACCCTTTAATCTTTGTTATTACCCTATGAAGGAAGTTGTTTTTCTCTGATGTACAGATCAATCAGTGATACTACAGCCTTGAAAGAAAATTCAAGAATACAGAAAACAGACATGGTAAGAAGTAAGGTTACTCCTTTCATTAGTAACTGAAAGGAATGAAAAATGATTGTATGGATTCATGTTACTTGGCTTCAGGTACCCTATTTGTAAAGAAACAGGTTTATTATGTCTGGCATGTTCAGAAAACCCAGGAAAGACTTCCCAGCAACCTGCAGGGTTTACGGTAAGTGGCCTTTGCTTGTGATTTCTGAGAAACAAATAAAGAGGCTTTCCATAACATTTTTTGCACCCATTTTTTGTATCCCAAACCCAAATCATGGATGCCGCCATGATTGTTTTGGGATAATGAAAATTGGGCTCTTGATGTTAGTTTTGTAAATGGGCGGCGAAGACTCCTCTGTGGAGAAATTTTAATCATCTACAGCAAAGACACAAAAGCTTCTTCAGAAGGAAGTGGCCCCCAGCGGGACTTGGTGGCCAAGGGATTCATCCTCCTGAAACAAGAATGTGTCAACATATTTCCCAAGGCGTGCTCCAAGGCACTGCTTGAGGAATTTAAGTTGCTAGTGAGCTGTCAACATGTGGCCACCAAGGGTACCTTTTATGAGGAAATCACATTGTTATTCCATAAGGCAGTCATTATTCTATGTTGGCTGCATTTCAGGCAGCACACCCCTCTATTGTTATTATGAAGACATTGGGTAGACGGGATCATTTTGTGCCTCCTGGGGGACATTTGGAAGTGTCTGCAGACATTTTTGACTTGCATGGCTGGTGGTACAACTGGCATCTAGAAGCCAGGGATGTTGTTAAATAACCTACATGTCACAGGACAGGTCCCCTCCCCCACAGAGAATTATCAGCCCACAAATGTCAATAGTGGTGAGGTTGAGATGCCCTGGTCTAGCCCCCATGGTTCTTCAGTTCCCACAAGTAGCATGTCTTCTGGGAAGCTTTTCTGGGTACATCTTCTATGGGCTGTAGAGTGTCTTGTGTCACTCCTTTCACAAAGCTTATCACTCTGTTCTGAAATCAACCACATTTTCGTACCTGTCTTCACATTGTACTTTAAGCTCCTTGAGTGTGGGGACTACGGTGTGGTTATATAATGTCCTTAGACCATGGCCTTGTGCCCAAGTATATGAAAATTTTCCAAGTGAATAACTCTCAATCAGACTTGGTTTACACAAAATACAGAATCCCGGAAAAGCTGAAAAATCCAACTTACGCAAGGACAGAGATATAGCTGGAGATCTGGAACAATAAACATTGGCAAGGCTCTTTCCCTGTTTCTTGTCTATGCTTTGCTTCCTATGCGACCTTTAATCCCTCACATGGGGAAATGGGGCCATGGATAGTTACTGAGAGTTTAGTCTTATGGCTGCCTTCCTTAAAGAGGAGGCACAAAAAAGGGGGGGGGCTATTTTTTGTGTCTCTAGTCAAAAATGTCTGGGGTTTTCCTTATTTCTAGGTTTCCTTCATTGGGTACCTTGGGTCAGCTGTCCACCCTGAACTATTCAGTTGAGGATCAAGTCAAGAGCAGGGGCAGTTTCTAGAAAAAGAGGACTCCTGAGCAGACAAAACCTAGGTATCTACTATTCTGGAAATGGTAGACACTCAGCAATTATTTGTTCAGTGATTGACAACTGAAAAGCTCAGAGGAACATAATATGTGCTAACCTACTTACAATAACATCCAGGAACCTCTAATTTTGATATGAAATGAAATCTCTTTTTAAAAATTATTTTTATTAACATATAATGTATTATTTACCCCAGGGGTACAGGTCTGTGAATCATCAGGCTTTCACGTTTCATAGCATTCATCAGAGTACATACCCTCCCCAATGCCCATAACCCAACCACCCTCTCTCCAACCCCCCCAACCCCCCAGCAACCCTCAGTTTGTTTGTGAGATTAAGAGTCTCTTATGGTTTTTCTCCCTCCCGATCCAGTCCAGTTTCATTTTTTCCATCCCTACCCCCCAAATCCCCTGACCTGCCTCTCAAAATCCTCATATCAGAGAGATCATATGATAATTGTCTTTCCCTGATTGACTTATTTCGCTCAGCACAATACCCTCTAGTTCCATCCACATCAGTACAAATGGCAAGATTTCATTTCCTTTGATGGCTGCATAGTATTCCTGTGTGTGTGTGTGTGTGTGTGTGTGTGTGTGTGTGTGTATAAAATCTCTTCTTTAGCCATTCATCTGTTGACGGACATCTAGGTTCTTTCCTTAGTTTGGCTATTGTGGACATTGCTGTTGTAAACATTTGGGTGCACATGCCCGTTCAGATCACTACATTTGTATCTTTAGGGTAAATACCCAGTAGTGCAATTGCTAGGTTATAGGGTTGTTCTATTTTCAGTTTTTTGAGGAACCTCCATACTATTTTCCAGACTGGCTGCACCAGCTTCCATTCCCACCAACAGTGTAGGAGGATTCCCTTTTCTGTGCATCCTTGCCAACATCTGCTGTTTCCTCATTTGTTAATTTTAACCATTCTGACTGGTGTGAAGTGGTATCTCATTGTGATTTTGATTTGTATTTTTCCCTGATGCTGAGTGATGTTGAGCACTTTTTCATGTGTCTGTTGGTCATGTGCATGTCTTCTCTGCAGAAATATCTGTTGACATTGTCTGTCTTCTGCTCATTTCTTCATTGGATTATTTATTTGGGTGTTGAGTTTGGTAAGTTCTTTATAGGTTTTGGATACTAGCCCTTTATCTGATCCATCATTTGTGAATATCTTCTCCCATTCTGTCAGTTGTCTTTTGGTTTTGTTGACTGTTTCCTTTGCTGTGCAAAAGCTTTTGATCTTGATGAAGTCCCAATAGTTCATTCTTGCCCTTAACCTTGCCTTTGGTGATGTTTCTAGGTAGAAGTTGCTGCAGCTGAGGTCGAAGAGGTTGTTGCTTGAGTTCTCCTCAAGGATTGGGTGGATTCCTGTCTCACATTGAGGTCTTTGACCCATTTTGAGTCTATTTTTGTGTGTGGTATAAGGAAATGTTCCAGTTTCATTTTTCTGCATGTGGCTGTCCAATTTTCCCAACACCATTTGTTGAAGAGACTGTCTTTTCTTCCATTGGACATTCTTTCCTGCTTTGTCAAAGATTAGTTGACCATAGAGTTGAGGGTCCATTTCTGGGCTCTCTATTCTGTTCCATTGATCTTTATGTCTGTTTTTGTGCCAGTACCATACTGTCTTGATGATTACATCTTTGTAATAAAGCTTGAAGTCTGGAATTGTGATGCCACCAACTTTGGTTTTCATTTTCAATGTTTCAATGTTTCTTTGGCTATTTGGGGTCTTTTCTGGTTTCATATAAATTTTAGGATTATTTGTTCCATTTCCTTGAAAAAAATTGTTGGTATTTTGAGAGAGATTGCATTAAATGTATAGATTGCTTTAGGTAGCATAGACATTTTCACAATATTCTTCCAATCTATGAACATGGAATATTTCTGCATTTCTTTGTGTCTTCTTCAATTTCTTTCTTGAGTACTTTATAGTTTTCTGAGTATGGATTCTTTGCTTCTTTGGTTAGGTTTATTCCTAGGTATCTTATAGTTTGGGGTGCAATTGTAAATAGGAGCAACTCCTTAATTTCTCTTTCTTCTGTCTTACTGTTGGTGTATAGAAATGCAACTGATTTCTGTGCATTGATTTTATATCCTGACATTTAATTGAATTCCTGTATGAGTTCTGGCAGTTTTGAAGTGGAGTCTTTTGGGTTTTCCAAGTAAAGTATCATATCATCTGCAAAGAGTGAGAATTTGACTTCTTCTTTGCCGATTTTGATGCCTTTCATTTCTTTTTGTCGTTTGATTGCCGACGCTAGAGCTTCTGGTACTATGTTGAATAGCAGTGGTGATAGTGGACATCCCTGCTGTGTTCCTGACCTTAGGGGGAAAATCTCTCAGTTTTTCCCCATTGAGAATGATATTCATTGTGGGTTTTTCATAGATGGCTTTGATGATATTGAGGTATGTGCCCTCTATCCCTACGCTTTGAAGAGTTTTGATCAAGAAAGGATGCTGTACTTTGTCAAATACTTTTTCAGCATCTATTGAGAATATCATAGGGTTCTTGTTCTTTTTTTTTATTAATGTATTGTATCATATTGATTGATCTGTGGATGTTGAACCAACCTTGCAGCTCAGGAATAAATCCCACTTGGTCATGGTGAATAATCCATTTAATGTACTGTTGGATCCTATTGGCTAGTATTTTGGTGAGAATTTTTGCATCTGTGTTCATCAAGGATATTGGTCTATAATTCTCCTTTTTGATGGGGTCTTTGCCTGGTTTTGGGATTAAGGTAATGCTGGCCTCATAAAATGAGTTTGGAAATTCTCCTTCCATTTCTATTTTTTGAAGTAGTTTCAAGAGAACAGGTATTAATTCTTTAAATGTTTGGTAGAAATCCCCTGTGAAGCCCTCTGGACCTGGGCTCTTGTTTGTTGGGAGATTTTTTTTTTTAAAGATTTTATTTATTTATTTGTCAGAGAGAGTGAGCACAGGCAGACAGAGAGGCAGGCAGAGGCAGAGGGAGAAGCAGGTTCCCTGCTGAGCAAGGAGCCCGATGTGAGACTCGATCTCAGGATGCTGGGATCATGACCTGAGCCAAAGGCAGCTGCCCAACCAACTGAGCCACCCAGGCGTCCCGTTTGTTGGGAGATTTTTGATGACTGCTTCAATCTCCTTACTGGTTATGGGTCTGTTCAAGTTTTGGTTCAGTTTTGGTAGTTTATATATCTCTAGGAATACATTCATTTCTTCCAGATTGCCAAATTTGCTGCCATATAGTTGCTCATAATATGTTCTTATAATTGTTTGTATTTCTTTGTTGTTGGTCATGATGTCTCTCTTTCATTCCTGATTTTATTAATTTGGGTCCTTTCTCTTTTCTTTTTGATAAGTCTGTCCAAGGGTTTATCAATATTATTAATTCTTTCAAAAAACCAGCTGTTAGTTTCATTGATTTGTTCTATAGCTTTTTTGGTTTCTATTTCATTGATTTCTGCTCTGATCTTTATTATTTCTCTTCTCCTGCTGGGTTTAGGCTTTCCTTGTTGTTCTTTTTCCAGCTCCTTTAAGTGTAGAGTTACATTGTATATTTGATAACTTTCTTGTTTCTTGAGAAAGTCTTGTATTGCTATGTAGTTTTCTATCGGGACCGCCTTTGCTGTGTCCCAAAGATTTTGAACCGTTGTGTTTTCATTTGCATTTGTTTCCATAAATTTTTTCAATTTTTCTTTGATTTCCTGGTTGACCTATTCATTCTTTAGTAGGATGCTCTTTAGCTTCCATGTATGTGAGTTCTTTCCAACTTTCCTCTTGTGATTGAGTTCTAGCTTCAGAGCACTGTGGTCTGAAAATATGCAGGGAATGATACCAATCTTTTGGTACTGGTTGAGACCTGATTTGTGACCCAGGATGTGATTTCTTCTGGAGAATGTTCCATGTGCACCAGAAAGAATGTGTATTCTGTTGCTTTGGGATGGAATGTTCTGAATATATCTGTGATGTCCCTCTAGTCCAGTGTGTCATTTAAAGCAAATATTTCCTTGTTGATCTTTTGCTTAGATGATCTGTCCAGTTCAGTGAGGGGGATGTTAAAGTCCCCTAGTATTATTGTATTATAGTCACAGTGTTTCTTTGATTTGTTATTAATTAGTTTATATAATTGGCTGCTCCCATGTTAGAGGCATAGATATTTAAAATTGTTAGCTCTTCTTGTTGAACAGATCCTTCAAGTATGATATAGCGTTCTTCCTCATCTCTTATTATAGTCTTGGCTTAAAATCTAATTGATCTGGTATGAGGATTGCCACCCCAGCTTTCTTTTGATGTCCATTAGCATGGTAAATCATTTTCCACCCCCTCACTTTAAATCTGGAGGACTCTTTGGGTCTAAAATGAGTTTCTTATAGACAGTATATCAATTTTTTTTTTATCCATTCTGATACCCTGTGTCTTTTGATTGGGGGCTTTTAGCCCATTTACATTTAGAGTAACTATTGAAAGATATGAATTTAGTGTCATTGTATTGCCTGTAAGGTGACTGTTACTGTATATTGTCTCTGCTCCTTTCTGGTCTACTACTTTTAGGCTCTCTCTTTGCTTAGAAGACCCCTTTCAATATTTCCTATAGGGCTGGTTTGGTGTTTGTAAATTATTTTAATTTTTGCTTGTCCTGAAAGCTTTTTATCTCTTCTTCTATTTTCAATGACAGACTAGATGGATATAATATTCTTGGATGCATATTTTTCTCATTTAGTGCTCTGAACACATCATGACAGTCCTTTCTGTCTTGCCAGGTCTGTGTGGATAGGTCTGCTGCCAATCTAATATTTCTACCATTGTATGTTATAGACCTGTTGTCCCATACTGTTTTCAGGATTTTCTTTGTCACCGAGACTTGTAACTTTTACTATTAGATGATGGGGTGTGGACCTATTTTTATTGATTTTGGGGGTGTTCTCTGTGCCTCCTAGATTTTGATGCTTGTTCCTTTAGCTATATTAGGGAAATTCTCTACTATAATAATGCTCAATATACCTTCTGACCCTCTCTCTCTTTCTTCTTCTTCTGGGATCCCAATTATTCTAATATTGTTTTATTTATTGTATCACTTATGTCTTGAATTCTCCCCTTGTGGTCTAGTAGTTGTTTGTCTCTTTTTTGCTCAGCTTCTTTATTCTCTGTCATTTCATCTTCTATATCACTAATTCTCTCTTCTGCCTCATTTATCCTAGCAGTAAGAACCTCTATTTCGTTTGCACCTCATTAATAGCTTTTTTGATTTCAACTTTGTTAGATTTTAGTTCTGTTATTTCTCCAGAAAGGTATTTTATTTCTCAAGAAAGAGATTCTCTAATATCTTCCATGCCTTTTTTGAGCCCAGCTAGCACCTTGAGAATTGCCATACTGAACTCTAGTTCTGACAGATGACCAATGTCCATATTGATTATGTCCCTAGTTGTTGGTACTGCCTCTTGTTCTTTTTTTGTGGTAAGTTGTTTCCCCTTGTCATTTTATCCAGATAAGAATATATGAACAAGAGAATAAAATACTAAAAGGGATGAAAAGGCCCCAGAAAAATATATGATAACCATATCAGAAGAGACCCGAAACCGAAGGGAGAAGAACAGGGGGAAAAAAAAAAAATATATATATATATATATATATATTTTTTTTTTTTTTTAGACTGGTGAATAAAACAGTGGGGGTGTTATGATATGCTATATCATACTTGAATAAATCAAGCCACTTGATTTTGGGTGTATTCTAGTCTTTTAGAAGAAACTACCTCCCAAGATTTTAAAGAAAGAAAAACATACACACACACACACACACACACACACACACACACACACAAAATAAGGGTAAACGCAGTGAAGGGATAGAATATGACTGTAAAGATGAAAATTAAAAAGAGATTCTAAAAAGGGAATTGATAAGATTAGTTGGTTGGAAAAAGGAAAAATAAAAAAGGAGAGAATGTGCTCAGGCTGGAGAGTAGAATAAAGCCATGTGCTAGATTTAGGGTATATTTTGATCTATTGGAAGAAAGTATATCCCAAAATTTTGAAGGGAAAAAACCTATATGTATACAAAAAATAAGGTTAAATACAACAAAGGGATAAGATATGACTATAACAATGAGCATTTAAAAAGGTTTTTTTTTTTTTAAAAAAGGTATTGTTGAGATAAAATAGTTAAAAACATTAAAAGAGGAAAAGGGAAAAATTTAAAAAAATAGAATAAGAAAAAATAAAATAAAAAAAATTTTAGTTTTTGATGACTAAAGGATCAGGGGAAAAAAAGCCATGAATCCTATCCTTTGCTTTCCCCTAGCTCTGGAGTTCTGCTGTACTCATTGACTGGTGAACTTGGTCTTGGCAGGATGTTCTTCGTGATCTTCTGGGGGAAGGGCCTGTTGCAGTCATTCTTAAATGTCTTTGCCTGAGGCAAAGTAATCTGTTCGCCTTCACTCTCAGGAACTTTTGTTCCCTGAATGCTTTCTGTAGAACTTTGGAGAACAGGAATGAAAAATGGCCTCCCAATCTCTGGCCTGGGGGAGCCGAGAGCTCAGGGTTCCACTCTTCAGTGTGCCCTCAGAGAAAAGCAGTTAATCCTTCCTGTCTCCCTGGTCTCTGGCTGCACTCCGAGCCCACCTGGCCTGTGACCGAGTGTTTCTACCTCTGGCACACTGCCCCATTTGAAGTCTCCAAACACAGGTGTTCCTGCCTCTCTCCTCCTGGAGGAGGAAGGAAGGGGGGGGGTCTCCCCTGATCTGCCACTTGTGGGGTCCCTGTTCAAAGAAGATCATGATTTAAGGTAACCCCAAGCTAAGAGCTTACCCCTTGGCTCTGTCTCTGTACCTGACTTCTTCTCTCCGATACCTGGCTGCTCTGTCACATTCAGACACCCCCAATGTTTCTGTGACCCCACAGGTCCTGAGACCACACAATCCCCATGAGGGCTGCACCCCCTCAGAGCCTCTGGAGCGATGTCCCTCAATGAAGGAGACTTCTAAAAGTTCTGCTTTTGTGTTCCACTGCTCTACTCCTTGCCTGGAGCCAGCCCCTCCCCCCATGGTCTATCTTCCTGTTGCTTCAGATTCACTTCTCTGCATGTCCTACCTTCCAGAAAGTGGTCAATTTTCTGTTCCTAGAATTGCTGGTCTTCTTTTGTTTTAGCTCTTGTTGAGTTTGAGGGTGTTTGGAATGGTTTGATAGCTATCTAGCTGAACTCCTGGGACCTAATGATATTTCAGTCTGCTACTCCTCCACCATATTGCTTCCTCCTCCAAAATGAAATTTTTTTTTTTAAAGATTTTATTTATTTGACAGGCAGAGATCACAAGTAGGCAGAGAGGCAGGCAGATGGAGAGTGAGAGAAGGAAGCAGGCTCCCTGCTGAGCAGAGAGCCCGATGTGGGACTCGATCCCAGGACCCTGAGATCATGACCTGAGCTGAAGGCAGCAGCTTAACCCACTGAGCCACCCAGGCGCCCCAAAATGAAATTTCTGATAGGAAGTGACATGGTTGCTTGGGAAGCCTGTAATGGAGGGAAGGTTTAGCCATGAAAAAGAGAATTGTCTCATATGTCAATATTTGAAAAGGTCCTAAGTGATCTTTTTGTGTTTTAGGACCAATATTTTTTTGGGAGGGGTGCTTAGGCCCAGTATTGATTAATTCCTATGGGTAGGTGCATAGGGACGTCTAACTAGTATGTGCACGTCTCATGACCACTTGTTGATGTAGACTGAGTATGTGAATGACAGCTCACCAGGAGCCACATGGAGTCAAGGAGGTCTCTTAAAGGTGCTAGAAGGCATGCAAGAAAGACAAAGGTAGGCTATTACAGTTTACTGCATTGCTCTGCTGTTTTTCACTCACAGGACTTTGGAGAAAGAAACCTAATAAATCTGAGGCTATTACTTATTAAAATAAAAATAAAGACTGCTTACTAAACATGAATTATAACAATAAAATTGAAAACATTTTAGTTAGTAAATACTTAGTCTCACACAATTAATTGCCAAGAGTTTTAGCTTTGACATTCTTTTTTAAGATAATGGCACTTGGTGCTAATAGGCCAGGAGAGGAGGGGGTTGGACCATTACACAAAACCCCATGCATCCTTTCTCTTCCTCTACTTCTGTGCCTTTCCTCCTCCACTCTTTGACAGCTCCTACTTGGTGCCAAAGCCCTCAAGTTGAGGTATTGTAGATTTAGGAGCATCATTAGTGTTTTTTTGGTTTTTTTTTGTTTTGTTTTGTTTTGTTTTTTTGTCTTTTTAATAATTATAATACATGAGATGAGAAAAGGCCTTTATATTAAATAGAAAATTGCAAGCAAGAGCAGAGAGAGTAGTATAACGGCCCATTGAGACCCATCACCCTGCTCAACAGCCATCAGCTCCTGGATTTTACTCCATCATTCATACTGGTGCCCACTTTGCCCATCTTTACCAATCACTCTAAAGCAAATTTTATTTGAACTTCATGTGTGTCTCCTAGAGATAAGGAAACTTTTTAAAAAATCACAAAGAAAATATCATGCCTAAATAAAAGACTAATAATTTTTTAGGAGCACCTGTGTGGCTCAGTTAGTCAAGCATCCAACTCTCGATTTTGGCTCAGGTCATGGTCTCAGGGTCCTGAGACTGAGCTCTGCTCTGGGCTCCTTGCTTAGCAGGGAATCTTCTTGAGATTCCCTCTCCCTCTGCCCCTCCCTCAACTCGCTCTCTCACTCTCTCAAATCAAATCAAATCAATGTTAAAAGAAGAATAATTTTTTAAAAAAAGATTTTATTTATTTATTTGACAGACAGAGATCACAAGCAGGCAGAGAGGCAGGCAGAGAGAGAGGAGAAAGCAGGCTCCCTGCTGAGCAGAGAACCTGATGCGGGACTCGATCCCAGGACCCTGGGATCATGACCTGAGCCAAAGCCAGAGGCTTTAACCCACTGAGCCACCCAGGTGCCCCGAAGAGCAATAATTTTTAAATAACTTTGAATAGCTACACAAGGTTTACATTTCTCTGATTGTCTCATTCATTTATTTATATTATTAATTTGTCTGTCTTACATTTTTTGAGAGAGGTATTATGATTTCACTAACCTCCAGACATTAAAAATGGTGGATATGATGCTTAAGACTCTTTTCATCCATAGGCTTCCCTTTTATCTCTCTTTTTCTCCTTGTTGGTTTTTTTTTTTTCCCCATTGAAAAACTGGTTATTTTTCCTGTAGAATGGCCCCATCATCTGGGTTTTGCTGATTGACTCCCTGGGGTGTGTTTAATGAGCTTCTCTGTCTACTATGTATCTGGAGATTGGCAGTTGTGTTTAAAGGTTTGGTCACATTTGGGTTCAATGCCCTGAGCAGGACCATTCTGTAGGTAGTGGTGAATGCTCCCATCATGAGGTGTGTAATGACTGCTTGTCTCTTTTTTGTGATCCACAGTGCCATCCAAAGTATAGGTGATTGCAAAGTGATGATCTTTTAGTGCTATCATCCTTTCAATTTGATTAGCTGGAATGATCTATAAAGAGAAATCCCTTCACCAACTCCTCAGTTCCTTTGAGGTTTAATTTGCACAGGAATGGTATAATAAAGCCCTGATTCTTTCCCTTATCTTAAAGTAATTAATTGGTTTCCCATCAGTGTCTAAGGTAATAAATGGGGACTGCTTTTTATTATCATGGACTTAACATGTTAGATATGTTTTATTTATTGTATTTATTATTCTTAGCACTCAGTTTAGGATGTTCTTTAGGTGGCCAGTAAGGATCTATACACGTTAGGTCCTGAACCATTTTTTAGTCTTGCCTTATAAGTACAGGGACTGATTTTAATCCCTTAATTTTTTAAATGAGCTTTAAATTGACATAGAACATATACGCAGAAAAATGCATAATTCCTGAGTGTAATAGCTCAAATTTTCATGAGGCGAAGGCACCTGTGAGCCTAGTGCCCACACTAAGAGACAGGAAATGAGCAGCCTGTCTTGGCCCGTCCTGGTCTTTCCCCCTTCAAAGACATCCACTGCCTCTGGAGCTCCAGAGATTCATTTTGCCTGTTTTTGACTTTGTGTAATGAGATCATACAGTATGTTCTCTCTTTTTTTTTCTTCTAAAGGTTTTATATATTTGATAGAAAGAGACACAGCGAGACAGGGAACATAAGCAGGTGGAGTGGGAGAGGGAGAAGCAGGTTTCTGGCTAAGCAGCCCAATGTGGGGCTCGATCCCAGGACCCCGGGATCATGATCTGAGCTGGGGTCAGATGCCCAACAACTGAGCCACCCAGGCGCCCCTACAGTATGTTCTTTTGTATCTGTTGTCTTTTATTCAACTTTTGTGAAAAGCATCCATGTTCTTTTGCATGGTGATTGTTTCTTCATTCTCTGTCATCGGATGTTGAGCCTCTTGAATTGATTCTCTACCTTTTCAATTCTTTTTCTCTTGAACATTAAAAATTTTTATGTTCTACTTTTGGTATATTTTCTCAGACTTGTGTTCAGGTTTTCTTCTGTTCCCTGCATTGTCTCTCTCTTTTTAAAAAAATTTATTCTTTTTCAGTGTTCCAAAATTCATTGTTTATGTACCACACCCAGTGCTCCATGCAATACGTGCTTTCCTTAATACCCACCAGCAGGCTCACCCAACATTGTCTCTTTTTGTTCAGGGTTTCTTTTTTTCTGATTGTGTTGGTCTTTGCCTTTTATTTCATAGCTTTACTGAGATGATTTGTGACTGGTTAGTCATATTTATTTACTTATTTAAGATTTTATTTATTTAGGGGCGCCTGGGTGGCTCAGTGGGTTAAGCCGCTGCCTTCGGCTCAGGTCATGATCTCAGGGTCCTGGGATGGAGTCCCGCATCGGGCTCTCTGCTCAGCAGGGAGCCTGCTTCCTTCTCTCTCTCTCTGCCTGCCTCTCAGTGTACTTGTAATTTCTCTCTGTCAAATAAATAAATAAAATCTTTAAAAAAAAAAAAAAAAGATTTTATTTATTTATTTATTTGTCAGAGAGAGAGAGAGAGAGTGAGCATGCACGAGCAGGCAGAGAGGCAGGCAGAGGTGGAGAGAGAAGCAGGCTCCCTGCCAAGTAAGGAGCCCAATGCGGGACTCATCCCAGGACCCTAGGATCTTGACCTGAGCCAAAGGCAACAGCTTAACTGACTGAGTCACCCAGGCGTCCCTGGTTATTCATATTTAGATGTGAAGA
The DNA here is from genome assembly GCF_009829155.1 of Mustela erminea. NCBI lineage: Eukaryota > Metazoa > Chordata > Mammalia > Carnivora > Mustelidae > Mustela > Mustela erminea. Next base: position 102,267,278 of record NC_045617.1, on the reverse strand, counting down.
CTAAATAGCCATTTGGAAGCAACTGTGGGATAACTGATGGAAAGCCACAGTTTTACTTGGGAGAACTCCAAATGTCATGGTTCTGATTGCCTTAATTGCTTCATAAGAAGCCACTCCAACCTCAAGGGCAAAAACCAGCATCAATCACATATTGTTACTATCTCTGGTGATTTGGGGGATTGAGTGGTCTCAAATAGGTGGTTCTCATCTGGGGGCTTTCATAAGGTTGCTGTCCAAGTGTGTGAATCTGAGGTCTTCTGGAAGCTTCTGCACTCATATATCTGGCTCCTGGGCCAGGAAGACTCCAACAGTTGGAGGCTAGAGCTCCTGGGACTCTCAGGGCATTTATCTTACTGTGGTCTCTCTAGTGTGGCAGCTACAGAGTAGCTGGATATTTTACATGGCAGCTCAGAGTTCCAAAGGCATGTGTCTCAAGATAGTGTGAGATGAGAGCCATAGGAATGGCCTCTTTTAACCTAGCCCAGGAAGTCATGCAGTATCCCTCCTAGAGCATTGTAGTCACTATAACTGAGGCCCTAAGACAGTCCATAGTCCCAGGGAAGGAAATTACACTCTGCTTCTTGATGGGATAGATGCTAAATAATTTGTAGACCTGTTTTATAATCACTGATGTTAATATCTGCAAGTCTTTTCTTTAGGATTCTTGGGTTCTTCCTAAGATGAATTATCTAGGCTACTGGTGAGGAAGAGAGGTGGGACAATGCTCAGTAAGCCCCTCTGTCAGTATTCTTAGAACAGGGTGCAGGAAGGAGATTTCAGTTTGCTGTTGGGGGTGCTCCTGGTTCAGCATGCAGGTTTTCATCTCACCCTCCCTTCACCAACTGTATTTTTTTTCTTACCCCCAGTTTCTTAATTCAGATTCCTTAGGAGCTCTGGTCTCCTGCTGGGGAGAGCCAGGGAATCTTACTGCCCCTTGTAAACCCTTTCAACCCATCCTCGTTTTCAGATATATACCTGTCTACCTTTGTGATACATGGTGTCTGCCATACTTGAGTTTTTTTCGGGTTCCTGGATAGCTTCTTTCTGCCTCTCTGGATTTACTTTCCATCCCTTTCTGCTCTCTTGGGGACTTTGGGACACTGACTATCTAGAGTACATTAGGGAGCTCCTTTCCACTGCCTTCTAGCATCAGTAATGGTGCTATGGTGAGCCACATTAGAGCTTGATACAAGAGGAAAAATCAGCAATATTGGTCCTGTCTTTATTTAAAATTCTGATATTTTGTTCATCGTGGAATTTTTTTGCATCCATTCTGACTCTTTTAGACCTTGTGTTAAAATATCATTTATCTTGTTACTGAGTCTTTTGGTCCCCCTCTCTCCTTTAAATTTTGCACCCAAAGCAAGTGTTTCATTTACTTCATGCGAATCCCATTACTCCTATTCAGAATACTTGGTGGCAAGACTCTATGTCCTGTTAAAATCATTTGGAGAATATTGATTTTCCCCCCTTTATTTTGTTTTAGCAGGTGACCAGCCTGTGGGGTTCAGTTCCGTCTCACCTTCTTTCAGTGTTGCAGACTTCAAAATCTTTGCTATGCTGTGGGGTCTGCATCTGGCCACACAGGGTTTGTTTGGGCCTGGGTCATGACCTGTGTTGTAGCTCAGTTCTCAAGGCCTTTGCTCTGTTCCTGCGGGTATAACAATGCATGTGCCGGTGAGGGAGATCTCAGGACTCGTGTCAGTTCATACATAGAATTAGGGGACCGCTTTCTGAGATTTTAGCCATCCTCCCCAACTCTAGGTCCTGGTTGTTGATTCCTTTCTCTAGAATGATGAGGTTTCCTCTGAGTTTCAGCCTCCTGTGCACTTGCAAGTGAATGTTCGTGCCCTCAGAAGAACCTGCAAGAAGCAAGAGAAAGGGAAAAATAATGTGTATTTCCTCCATTCTCTTTTCATAATAAGGAGTCCTCTTCTTGTATCTCTCCTAGCACTGATCACCGTATGGCAAAAATACTTACATTTATTACTTTCTTCTGCAGGGGTCTCCAGGGATTACAATAAAGAACCCAAAGGGAATTTAGCAGAGCTACCAAAGTCACAGAGAGCATAAACTCTTTACATCAAATTGGGCATCTAATTAGAGATTCTTTTTTTTTTTTAAATTTATTTTTAAATTATTTTTTATAAACATATAATATATTTTTATCCCCAAAGGTACAGGTCTGTGAATCGCCAGGTTTACACACTTCACAGCACTCACCATAGCACATATCCTCCCCAATGTCCATAACCCCACCCCCCTTCTCTCAACCCCCCTCCCTTCTCTTTGGAGAACAGTGTGGAGATTCCTCAAGAAATTAAAAATAGAACTTCCCTATGACCCTGCCACTGCACTACTGGGTATTTACCCCAAAGATACAGATGTCGTGAAAAGAAGGGCCATCTGTACCCCAATGTTTATAGCAGCAATGGTCACGGTCGCCAAACTGTGGAAAGAACCAAGATGCCCTTCAGCAGACAAATAGATAAGGAAAATGTGGTCCATATACACTATGGAGTATTATGCCTCCATCAGAAAGGATGAATACCCAACTTTTGTAGCAACATGGATGGGACTGGAAGAGATTATGCTGAGTGAAATAAGTCAAGCAGAGAGAGTCAATTATCATGTGGTTTCACTTATTTGTGGAACATAATTAGATATTCTAATGTGTAAAATCCAAAGTCCTTGCTAGGTTGTCAGCTTTGTGCCTGGCAAGACGGTGTTCTAACCCAGGGCACAGACAGGGCTGGGTGCAAAGTGGGTATTCAATAAATACCGACTAAGTGGTCCAGTTACAGGCTTCACATAACTATTCAAAGTTTGACTACAGAAAATTGTATTTCCAAGGTTTTAAAATAATGAATGAGCCAATATCACATTAGGTAAGTGTCTCTGCTGTCCAAGACAGAAGCCTGGGGCCTCTGTGGCTGGGTTACTGCAGGAACAGATTGCCCTGAGGCTGGAGTATGTCCTTGGGTGTGGGGATTCAGCAGTAACTCCCATCCTGGCCCTGCTGTGTCCCTTTCTAATCCATAGCCCCAGGGCAACAACTTGTGGTAAGCGGACCCAACTGGTCATGCATCTGAGAACACAGTTCTGGTATATCCCCAGCAATATTTATATCCTCTACTGCTAGATTACTAATTAAATTAAGTAATCTGGAAGAGAGCTATGAGAACTTCAAGTTCTTTGACACAGGCTCAGAAAACCAACTAAAATGAAAAACTACAGATATTCTTGGATGATATTTCTCTGAAATATATTTTAGTTTGCCATTTGTTTATTCATTTAGTGACCCATTGTTTAATGCTTATTTTGTGAGAGACGACATATAATACATGTGGATGGATGAAGAGAAGCTCTTATTTAAAAAGCTAAAGAGATGAGACACCTGGGTGGCTCAGTGAGTTAAGCACCATTGAACTCTTAAATTTGGCTCAGGTCGTGATCTCAGGGTCATGAGGCCCATGTTGGGCTAGGGTTGGACGTGGAGCCTACTTAAGAGTCTTCCTATCCCTCTGCCCTATCCCCCTTGCACGCAGTCTCAAAAAATAAATAAGGAAATAAATAGAAAAGCTGAAAAGGCCTTGCTCTGCTCTCTCCTCTCCCTACCAGTTGACATTCTCCTGGAGGACAAAACATCTAAGCACTGATTATAACACAAGTGCTCCAGGAGTTTGCCAGTCCTCCCCCAGTCATCCCTGCCTGTCCTCATTGCTCTTTCTACCTGGCCAAGCTCTCATCTCAGGGAGTCCCATCCCTGCTGAGCTGGTGGCAGGTCATGTGACCCTCAGCACACACTCCACACCCCAGGTTTGGAGTGGACCCAAAGTGCATACTTGATCCTCACTGGCCAGTTAGATTCCTTCTCCTGATAATTTTGAACTGGGAGCCATTTTTGAATTGGCTAGGCTTTCATGCCAGTGTGGACTCAGATGGGAAACCACCATCTTAAGCAGACCTTTGGGACCATGTGACTAAGGAAGTATATTGATGTAGACTGTGGAAAGAAAGGGTGAGTGTAGAGAGGATCCGACCAAAGAATCCATGTCAGCATGTGAGAAACATGGAGACAGAATCCTGCTTGGCTCCTAATGGTGTCCCAGGACCCCCAAGGCCAGCTGTATCGCTGCCCTTGGAGTCCAGAAGATGCCCTGATTCCTTAGGATAAAACTGAAGAGGATTTCTGGATTGTTTTCTTTTAACAAAATGCTTCTTGATTAAAATTTAAAAAATGAAATGAGATACAAGCTAAATATACATAATAATGGAAAAGAGGAAATAGCAAATAATTCTGTCTGGTTAATTCAAAAGATAGGTATATTATTTCATGTCTCCACTAAATTATTGCTATACTCCTCATCTCCACATATCTAAGAATAAAAGTTAAAATTGATGTCCTGAAATTTTAATTATTTTATTTCTGATTGATGATTTTTAGAAGTTTACCACTTTGGTGATAGCCTTAACATCTCTAATTTCTTTGTTCAAAAACCACTTGCTGGCAAGGATGCAGCTTGAGATAATTATGGCTTTGTGTGCTGAGTGTGTTTTTTAAAGTTTATTTTGATTTATGGTGACTCAACCCCTCAGTCTATGTGGTTAACTTTTTTGGATGGGGTAGAGGTCTTCATGGATTCCCAAAATCTGTCTGCAAAAAGCGTGTAACTTAAGGAACTCTAGTTGGTTTCTTACCTCAATTCATTTTGCTGTCTCTGGGGTATTTGGTATGAAGGTGTCCAATAAGAAAGCATCTGTCTCATTTAACTGGTAATTACTAGTGTAGTGGATTATTTTCAAGGATTGTTTTCTTAGTTCCCTAGATAAGGATTAAAAGAATGCCTTTTAAATTTCTCTTCATCAGAATCAATTCTCCATTTTTTTCTCTGCTTTAGGAACATATCCCCCCTGAGGAACATTCCACAAAGTGAAAATCTGTTTTCCTCTTTGAGTGACAGGGACAGGTGTAGCATCTTTATCTTCTGACATAACCAGTCTAAACTTTCACATTGATTTTTTATCTCCTGTCTTGCTCTACCTGCTGCAAATTGAGTGAAAACTCCTAATCCTTTTGTCTCTCGGTGTTTCATAGATGATATGAGAATTTTTAAATCCTGGCAAGAAAGTTCACATCAATAGCAACAACAACAAACAACAAAAGAAAAGTCCACAACAGGAGAAACTATAGGGTTGTAAAAAGCCACTTTCCTGCCTTTCCAAAGGACAGCAGTTTCCCTGTTTTCCAGTCTCAAAGTGTCTAGAGGGAGACTGGCCCGGTCTGAATTATAAAGAACAAATTGTTTTTCTCTGCCTCCCTCACATTTTTTTTTTCTTCTTTCTCTCTCTTTTTTAAAGATTTTATTTATTTGTTTGAGAGAGAGAGCATGAACAGGGGGAGCTGAGCAGGAGGCCTGGACGATGAGGCGTTCTAACCCAGGACTCCAAGTTCTGAGCCAGAGGCAGACACTTAACTGACTAAGCCACCCAGGCACCCCCTCTTTCAACTTTCTGACCGGGTTTCTTGGTTATTTTCAGTGCTCAACTCTTTGTGGTCTCCTATCAAGTTGTCCTTCCCTACTGGCCTCTCTTACTACCCTAGGGTCCTACTCAGCTCACCTGCCCAGACTATGAGCCAACCTCTCCCTCCTTATCTTCATTCTTCCTCAGACCTTACTTTGGCTGGAAGAATTTCCCATGACTGAGGCAATGGCTCCTGTGCATGGTCATGTGAAAAGTGTCTGTGGAAGCAGGATTGGGGGTGTTGGGGAAAATGAAATATTAATAAGGGAGATGGAAGGTGGGGTGTGCCCTGAGCTGGACCTCACATCTCTTCTTAGAACTCTCACAGAGTGTCCTTCCACACCTTGCCCCTCACACTTATGTGCCTTAGGTCCCTAGTGCAATATCACTGCCTTCTCTTCTAGACTCAGATTATGAGAAGAGATCAGGTTTCTCCACCTGCCCTTCTTATATGCTAAAAGCACATGACCCTAAGCAAACAGTTAGTAAATATTTGTTCAATAAATGAAGAGAATCCTCTCTTGTTACTCCAGTCATGATGTGCAAGTGACTGTTGATTCATCCTCTATATAGTGCTATGGCGCTGGTCCCAACCATTCCTTTGTGAAGTCATGTGGACCATAGTAAGTGAATGCATGGATAAATGAAAAAAATGAAAAGAATGTGGGGATGATATTTTGAAAATATTAAACTGATTTTTTTAAAAATTCCCTTAATCGATAATATCCCTTATCTCTCCACACATGGAATGGATGGGTTTCGTTATTTCCGGGAAATAATAGGTACTCCCAGTCCTGAGCAAAGAAGTCATTTGTTGGCTTTGGTTCTCAGAGCTGACATCCTTTTTTTAATTAATCATTTTTTAAAAATTATTTTCAGCATAACAGTATTCATTATTTTTGCACCACACCTAGTGCTCCATGCAATCCGTGCCCTCTCTAATACCCACCACCTGGTACCCCAACCTCCCACCCCCGCCACTACTTCAAACCCCTCAGATTGTTTTTCAGAGTCCATAGTCTCTCATGGTTCAGAGCTGACATTCTTGAGTCTTTAGCACCACAATGTCTTACCATCAAAAAGAGATTTTCTAAATCCCAAAAGTTTCTCTTTACCTATCAAGAGTTAAGCCTCGCTGACTCAAATCAAAGGTTTATTGTCACCAGTGGGTTCTGATCCTGGTCACTTATCAGAATCACTTGGGGCACCTTAAAAAAATACTAATGCCTATATTCTATTTCTAGAGACTCAATTTAATTATTTGGTTTAAGATAAAGTTCAGGTATTGCTGTTTTTCAAAAACGTTTCTTAATGATTTTAATGTGTAGTACTAGTTGAGAACACTTCTGTAAACCATAGTTTTTGAAGGCAGATGAAATGACTATGGGAAGACCCCACACAAAGGAGAGGGAGAAGTGGGAGAATAGGACAAAGAGGTCAGACAGGAATGATTTGACTCCCTCGTGAGCGCTGAACTCACGAGCATGTGGGTGGGCAAGGGTTGGCAAGGAAAATCCAGAAAGGTTGGGAAATACCTGGTGTGGGAGTTAGTCCTAACTTCTCACCATGTTTCACAGGAGAATACCAAGCCCTGTAGGTAGGTCTTATGTTAATCATGGTGCTGAGCATGGGCTGCTCAGGTGGTATTTTAGGAATATCTGAGGGATCTAAGTTGGTGGCCAAAAGTCCCCTGGAGCCTATCATCCTCCAGTGGGGTGTGGCAAAGGCAGTTGAGAATTTTGGGAACCCAAGAAGGATGCAGATGTAGTGTCAGATCTGGTTGAGATGGGGAGACTGCTGAGTATTAGGATCTCTGGCAGAAGGTGCTGGTGGGGACCAGTGAGTGCTACAGCGAGTGGCATCCTAATACACAAGGGACTTGACTTTCAGTGGGCAACAGACAGCAAAGACCTTGAGGGTGGTTTTTGTCTGAAACCCCACCTTCTGCTGCCTTGAAGGTAGGAACATCTTCCCCTCCATCCAGATGTGAATCTGGGAAGATAGAAATAGCCCTCATTGGGGGTTGGAAACTTGAGATGAATTAATATTCACTCCAAGTCAATTTGGACCAACATACATTGTTTTCAGCCAGAAGATATCGGGTTATATTTACTTATCAAACATATGTTGTTCTTCTGCTACCAGAGAAAGTAGGAACAACAGGGAAAGATGAAAATGGTTATAGATAATATTATGTGTTATTATGTGTCTTGTATGTCTGGGTGGTTGTATCTACATTTTTGAGATGACACCCAAAATATAAAGTATGAGCTCAGGTATTGACCAAGTAGATCTAATAATTTTTCAGTAGTATTTCACATAAAGTACAATGGAATAGTACTCAGCAATAACAAAGAAACTGCCAATACATGCAATAATATGAAAGAAATGCAAAAATGATGAACAAAAGGAGGCAGACCCCAAAGAGTACATATTAATCCATTAATATGAATTTGAGGAATGGGAAACACAGTTGATGGTGATGGAAGTCAGAATAGTCATAATAGTGGTTATTGACCAGAAAGGCATGAGGGAAATTTTGGGGTGATGGGTATGTTCTCCATTTTGATCTGGGTGGTAGACTTAAAGATGTATACATAAGTAAAATGCCATTGAGTTGTCCACATAAGAGTTGTATATTTTATTGTATGTAAATTATAAATTTAAAAGTACTAAAAAAAGAGGAGTAAATGAAGAAAACAGTCCTACTCATTTTTCATCCAAATACTTGAGCTAAATTGTCAGAATGCAAAGCCAAGTGTTGAAAAGTGAATGGTGCCATATAAAAATATATGTGGTACTTAAATTTGCCAGAGATTGAGTCAGTCAGGCTCCTGGAATACTAGAGAGAGGACAGAAGGTTTAGACATGAGCAATGAAGAAAATGTGTTTTTACCAAAAAGCCCCTGGCCTTCCTCTGACAGTTTCTTTTTCTCCTTTGGAAATTTTTAGATGCATTATGTTACCACAGCATTCTTCCAAAACTCTCCTTCTGGAATTGATTTGTCTAGAGACCGACTGGCTTCTTTAAAATCAAAAGTAAGCTGTCAACACATCCTAATGGCATTATTTTTTTGGAGGGAAGATTGGTGGTGTAAATGGCCTGAAGACGCAGGGATCATGCATGTGTTCAGAGTCCTTAGGAAGGTTCCTTGTTTTCATTGTGGTGTAGTGGGGAGATTTTGTGTTGGTTTCGACATCAAAAAGATGTGAGGTCAGCACCCAGCCTCACCATTTCCCATCTGGGTGATCTTGGGAAAGTGGCTTAATGTTTTAGAACTTTTGTTTCTTCACCTGTGAAAAGGAGATAATAGCTCCTTCACAGATTGTGCAATGAAGATTAAATTTGATCATATATCAGTGATTGGCGTAAGATAGGCTCCCAACAAATGAGTACTCATTATTATTGTTATGAAAGAATTGCCAAGTCACCTACCCAGACATTATCCTCATTAATAATGGACCTTAGTTCATACACTTGTGTTCTTTTCCAATTCTCTTCCTCTTTCTAATCTCAACTCAAATGCTATCTGCCTTAATTCATATTCTGCCTTTTTGTCTCCTTTGTTACCTTATAAGGTACTTAAAGGAAGAGTCTCTCCTCTGTTCACCCATACACTTCACAGAGGGGCCAGCACAGTGATTTACATAGGAAAACACCTAATGTTTGTTAACCTGAAAAATTCTTTGAAAATACAAATATTTGGGGCACCTGGGTGGCTCAGTGGGTTAAAGCCTCTGCCTTCAGCTCGGGTCATGATCCCAGGCTCTCTGCTCAGCGGGGAGCCTGCTTCCTCCTCTCTCTCTCTGCCTGCCTCTCTGCCTACTTATGATCTCTGTCTGTCAAGTAAATAAATTAAAAAAATACAAATGTTTTAGCAGAGAAAATACATACTATTGATGTATCTGTAGTATTTTACATAGTAACCTCTATCAGTTTATCATATCAACTGCTTTATGAACTCCCAGAGTGCATTTCCTGAGGTTAGGAAGAGGATATTACAACAAGTAGTTAATGGTACAAGAGGGTAGTGTCTAGGCACTTTTAAGAGTTTGGCTGATAGGGACCCCTGGGTGGCTCAGTTGGTTAAGCAGCTGCCTTCGGCTCAGGCCACGATCCCAGTGTCCTGGGATCGAGTCCCACATTGGGCTCCTTGCTCAGCAGGGAGCCTGCTTCTCCCTCTGCCTCTGCCTGCCTGTGCTTGCTTTCTCGCTCTCCCTCTCTCTGACAAATAAATAAATAAAATCTTAAAAAGAAAAAAAAAAAAAGACCATGTTTACAAAAAAAAAAAAAAAAAGAGTTTGGCTGATAATAAACCTGTGTAATAATTGTCCATTGCTGTGTACCAATCTTCCTGAAACTCAGTGACTTAACACAATGATAAATTATTTATTATGTCTCACAGGCAATGAGAGTCAAGAATTTAGGAGCAGTATGGCTGAGTGGTTCCAACTTGAGGTTCCCCATGAAATTGCAGGTAGGTGTCAAATGGGGCAACAGTCATTTGAAAGCTTGACTGGGGCTGAAAGTTCTACTTCAAGATGGTCATGGCTGTCAAGTTTGTCCTGGATGTTGGCAGGAGACCTCAGTTCCTCTCCATGTGGGCCTCTCGTAATGTCCTCACTGCATGGCCACTGACTGTCCAGAATGCATAATTTAAGAAACCAAGCAGAACTTGCAACGCCTTTGTGGCCCAGCCTTGGAAGTTAGGCAATGTCACTTCTGCCATATTTTATTGGTCACAAAACCTACCCTGATTCAGGATACCCTGTGAAAGCAGACCATGCAAGGGCATGAATATCATGAATTGAGGAATGTTGGCGCCATTTTGGAAGTAAGTACCTTATTCTGGCACTAGAGATTAGGTAAAACTTATTCCACTTGCTTCCGGCGTGATGGTGGGTTGTACTACATTTGACTCCACTCACAGGACTGCTGTGTTGTGCAGCTATGGAGGTGTTGTTGGCATTTGATCTGTGTTTGCTCTTGAGTTGGAAAACAAAGCAGCCCACTAGAAGGACCCTAGAAAGCCAGCTTTGGAGAGGCTTTTTGGACTGGAATAAGGGGACTAGAAATTTAAAAAAGCAAAGGATGACATCAGAAAATACCTGCTTATGGAGCAAGCTTCATGAGGGAGGATTTTGTCCTACTTGTTCACAACTGTATCCCCAAATTCAGAGCAGTGCCTGACATATGACCGATGCTCAAAATATATACATGTGATAAATAAATGCATGAGTTTGAAATCTGTTTAATAATCAATCTCTAAGGGTCCTGCGTGGCTCAGTGGGTTAAGTGTCTAATTCTTTGATTTTGGCTCAGGTCATGATCTCAGGGTCATGAGATCGAGCCGTATGTTGGGCTCCATGTTCAGCGGGAAGTCTGCTTGAGATTCTCTCTGCCCTCTCTGTCTGTCTCCCACCTCTCCACCCCCTGCACTCTCTCTCTTTTTCTCTCTCAAATAAATAGATCTTTAAAAAGTAACCGATCTCTAGTACAACTTATTATAAACAAACTGTAGGAACCTTAGTTTATTATGTAAATATACATATGATAAGACATTCTTAATTATTAATGTTCAGAAAAGGTCATTTTATAGTTTGATGAATATTACTTAAATTTTTACTTAAATAGCAAAAAAATTCAGTTTTTTTTAAAGATTTTATTTATTTGACAGAGAGAGATCGCACGTGGGCAGATAGGCAAGCAGAGAGAGAGAGAGGAGGAAGCAGGCTCCCTGCGGAGCAGAGAGCCCAGTGTGGCTTGATCCCAGGACCCCGAGATCGTGACCTGAGCTGAAGGCAGAGGCTTAACCCACTGAGCCACCCAGGTGCCCCTAAAAAGTTCAGGTTTATAAAATTACTGTAAATGGTATTTTCTTCTGAAACATCTCTCTTCTTTTTATTTGTATATCATGGTGAAAGGAAATAGGGAAATAAGGAAATTGTAATTCTATTGTAAAAATTAATTCCAGAAATCAAGTATTTTATATTTGACTATAATAGTGAATAGTGAATTCAGTTTTTCTGTCTCAATGACCACAGGAAAAATAATTTTTGATTGAATCTCTGTGATATTGAGAAATATATTTTATTTGAATAACTAGCCACAAAAATAGAATGTAGGAAAACTCTGAAGGCAAATTGAACTCTGAAATTGGAATTGCTCTTCACAATAAAAACTGGCTGAAATCAACAGTCAAATACCATTATCTACCATACTCTGAACTTCCCACTGGTTTACCATCAGTTGTTATTGTGAAGGTGATTTGTTCCTAAAATAGAAGGAGGCATCTGAGACAGGCTGAAGTAACCTCCAGCCCCATTCCAGTCAATGTGTAAAGAGCCATGGGCAAAAGCAGATAAATAAGGCTCCCCTAACCAGAAAAAGCATGTCAAAGAGTTAAGTTTCAACATTTAAGTTGTGATGGACGCTGACAGTTTTTGCTTCCATATGCAAGAAAAAAATGCAATTTTTAAAAGTTGACATGAATTATTATTAGGGTTTCTGGAGGTTATTATAATGACAAGTAGGAAGGTAGGGGGTAGCTCTTCAGGCAATGGGATGAGAGTGGCAAGCCGTAACGTGGGCTGGTGAACAGCTGCTCTGTAAGGCAGAAAGCAAAATATATTGTGGGTCTTTTCAAAACATCAGGTGTTGACGTTTAGTTGCTTATCAGAAGGTCTGCCTTGTCTTTCTGAGTGGCCCCTGTGGTGGATTACTTTTTTTTTTTTTTTTAAGATTTTATTTATTTATTTGACAGACAGAGATCACAAGTAGGGAGAGAGGCAGGCAGAGAGAGACGGAGAAGCAGGCTCCCTGCCGAGCAGAGAACCCGATGTGGGGCTCGATCCTAACCCACTGAGCCACCCAGGCGCCCCTTAAAGGAAATCCTTCCTGTCAGCCCTGGGGTTGTTTCATAGGTGAGTCCATAGGAATTTGGGGATATCACTTTCCTGGAACTATTTTGAAAAACATCTCAAAGTTCTGTTTATAAACCGGCAATGGAGTTCTTCCTTTAGCAACTTCCACCTTAAAATTTCATTTGACTTGATCAGCTATGAGTCGTTAGCCTTGGGTCCTACAGTGCTGAGCTAAAGGAGAGTCTCTTCCAGCTGGGGTCCCAGGAAAGTTCTGGTTAGACACGTTCTGCAAGATTCCATCTCTCCAAAGGGCTGAGAACTGAAAATGGAAGACCCCAGCAGCATAAAACTTTTGGTGTGGTATGTTGGCAAAATTAGGCATGTGCAAGAAAGGAGGTTCTGTCCTTGCTTCCACTAGTCTTGTTAATTTGCACAGTGACTTGAGCTTTTTAGGTTTCTGTGTCTCCATTTCTCTTTCCATTAAAAGGAGATAATATTGATTTTAAATGTCTGTTTTCCAGTTCCAGTATGTACTAGTCAAGCCACTTTGGGTAAAACACATTTGAGTGTTTTCCCATCTGTAAAATAGAATTAGAAATGACGTATAAGCTGGATGGTAAAATTCTAATATATGTGGAAGCATGTTCTAAGGTGCAAAGTAAGGTGCACGCATTGGTTTTGTCTTGTCAGTGTATCTAGGTGGTCAGCACAAGTTCGTTGCCCTCTTCCCAGGGGATTCCTTTGCTCACTCCCGGGAAGCTGGAGTTAACTGCAGTGCACATGACTGAACTTCCTCCTGGGTCAATGGGATTAGTGCAAGAAGAAATAATGTGGTCGTTAGAAGGAGCTGAAGAGAAATGACCAATGCTTAGGTGGTCTAGATGGAAGTCAATTAAGCTGTAATGATAATTTAGGATGTTTATGGTATGGTTTTCTAAGACAAACTATGTATATGCCTGTCTGGAATCAAACATTTATTTTCCCCCAAGTTTGCCTGCTCCTGACTTATCCTCTCCTTCCCCATGGTACAGCAAAAACCCTGATACTCCTTTTCTCATTTTCAAACCCTAGAACCACAGATTAGAATGTAAATGCAGAACTTCTAAGCCAGAGTCCAGCAGAACTTGATTTAGCATTGAATATGTAGTCGTTTACTGTTTGGAACTCAGTCATAGAGTATTTGGAACAGGAAGGGAAAGTGACCATTTTAAAACTGAATGACTGTTAATGACACTTCAAGGGAAGAAATGATCATTAAAGTGAGTGTGAACTAATTTTAATTAATCAGTTAATTTAGAGTATGAAGTGGGAGGGACAGAGTGAGAGAGAGAATCCCAAGCAGACTCCGTGCTGAGTGTGGACTCCAACACGGGGCTTAGTCTCATGACCCTGAAATCATGACCTGAGCCGAAATCAAGAGGTGGATGCTTAACCAACTGAGCCACCCAGGCACCCCAGAGACTAATTTTGTATTAGTCTGGACTAAATAGAACTTAAAAAAAAAAAATTCCAGTATAATTAACATACACTATATTTGTTTCAGGTGTACAGTATAGTGATTCAAGAATTCTAGGGGGCACCTGGGTGGCTCAGAGGGTTAAGCCTCTGCCTTCGGCTCGGGTCGTGGTCTCAGGGTCCTGGGATTGAGCCCCACATCGGGCTCTCTGCTCAGCAGGGAGCCTGCTTCCCCCTCTCTCTCTGCCTGCCTCTCTGCCTGCTTGTGATCTCTCTCTGTCAAATACATAAATAAAATGTTAAAAAAAAGAATTCTATACGTTATTCAGTGCTCATCACATGTGTGCTTGTAATCCCCTTCATCTTTTTCACCTATCTCCACCCCCGCCCCGTGACCATCAGTGTGTTCTCTATACTTAAGAGTCTGTTTTTTTGTTTGTCACTTTTCTCTTTCTTTGTTTTGTTTTCTAAATTCCACATATATTTGTCTTTCTCTGACTTATTTAATTTAACATTATACCCTCTGGATCCATCTATGTTGTTGCAAATGGTAAGATTTCATTCATTTTTACAGCTGAATAATATTCTAATGTATATATACGGCATCTTCTTTATCCACTCATCTATTGGTGGAAACTTAGGCTGCTTCCGTAATTTGGCTATTGTAAATAATGCTGCAATAAGTGTTGAGGTGCAAATATCTTTTCAAATTAGTGTTTTCATATTCTTTGAGTAATACTCAGTAGTGGAATTACTGGATCACATGGTGATTGTATATTTAATTTTTTTGAGGAAACTCCATACTGTTTTCCATGGTGACTACACAGTTTGCATTCCCCCTTAAAGTGTATGAGGGTTCCTTCCTTTTTCTCCACATCCTGGTCAACACTTGTTGTTTCTTATGTTTTTGATTTTAGCCATTCTGACAGATGTGAGGTGACATCTTACTGTGCTTTGATTTGCATTTCCCCGATGATGAGTGATGTTGATCTTTCCATATGTCTGTTGGCCATCTGTATGTCTTCTTTGGAGAGATATCTTTTCATGTCTTCTGCTCATTTCTAATTGCATTATTATTTTTGTTTTTGTTTTGAGTTGTCAAAGTTCTTTTTGTATTTTGGATACTGACACTTTATTGGACATGTCAGTTGCAAGTATCTTTTTAGATGGGACTTTGCAATTTTAATAAATTTTTTTATTTTTTTGCAAATAACCCCTTTGCAAATAACCCCAAATTAATGGGATATCTCCAAAATGAAGTTAAAGGGATTTGCTGTAGCATATTATGAAGGCAGCACACAGAGAAAAGAAAAACCCTTTCACGTTTGTATTCCGCTGAGCTTAGACACATCAGTTCGCTGGTTACATGCGCATTTATCTTCACTACATTCCACAGACATTAAACCTGAGCCCTACAGACCCAAGATCACATGGCGGGGAGTGGAATGTGTGATTCCAGAGCTGAGGCCCTGACCAGCTCTGGTTAGGTGGTGGGTGGTTGAGAGCAAGAATTAAGAATCACAAAGGTAAAGGCTCTCAGTGTGGTATAACACTTTCACATAAGCCAAGCATAGTTTATGGGCAGGACTCCTTACAGAGATTATTTGCTTTCAGAGGAAAAATCCTTTCATCGCCCAGCCTTGCAGGGTGGATATGAAGGCTCAAGGATCTTGGAAAATCCCAAGCCTTCATTAAAAGTAGTAGTTGTGATTGCTATTGTTATTTTTGTTATTATGTCGTGGAACCCTTGAGAAACCCACTGTGAATAACGAAGACGATGACTGTGCAGGAAACTTTTCAAACTCAGGTTATACAATATTGTCATGTCCACTCATCATAGTTACATGGGTAGGTGGAGAAAAAGATCCAGGAAAAGTGAGTTTGTAGAGCATGTTTGAAAGAGAGAAAGAAATGAGACGATAATTTGGAGGAATAAACTAAGGTCTGGCTAGGAACAGTTCCATGAAACAAGGGTGGCAAAGGAGAATTCATGGGGACTTAAATGTGGAAAAAGACATAGAAGGTATTTACTTAGTCCAAACAAAGCAGCTGAGGCCGTACTGGTTTTGCCAAAATAACTGGATGGAAAATGATCTACCCATTGTTTTGGACGAGACGGTACCAAATAGCTGGTGTGATACATCTCTTTCTCCCACTACACTGACCAAAATTTTGGCATGGAGTGGACACAACTTAAATCAGAGGGCAGGGAGAGGTGCCAGGGGGATCGCCTTACAGATACTGTTATTGGTTCTAGCTAACAATAATGGCAGTAACTTGAATTTGTGCAATTCCTTAAAAAGTATTTTCACATAAGTGATCTCATTTGTTTGAGACTGATCTCAGTTTGTGTTTTTTGGTAATTTACTGCTATATAGCCTTAAGGAAAAAGTGGTTACTGGGAAAAATAGCTGGTCTTGGAAATGTATTCAATCCCTTAGGCTGGTGGCTCCCCATCCCCCTGGGCTCTGGGGAGTAAAGTCTTTAATATCAGAATATTTTCTTCTCATTTGTTTTTCCTTACTCCATTTTAATTATTTAACATCTCATAAAGTGAATGTATCCATATAGACTAATTAGATAATGAAAATTGGAAACTTTAAAAAAAAAAGATTTTATTTAATTATTTGAAAGAAAGAGAGAGAGAGAGGTGGGAGGGGCAGAGGAAAAAGAGAATCTCAGGCAGACTCCTCACTGAGTACAGAGCCCAATTTGGGGCTCGATCCTAGGACCCTGACATCACCACCTGAGCTTAAAGTGGAAACTTAAAAAAAAAAGATTTTATTTATTTATTTGAGAGAAAGAGAAAGAGGTGGGGAAGGGCAGAGGAAAAAGAAAATCTCAGGCAGACTCCTTACTGAGTGCAGAGTCCAGTTGGGGATTTGACCCTAGGACCCTGAGATCACCACTGGTCTTGAAGTTGGGTGCTTAACCAACTACACCACACAGGTACCCCTCTGGAAACTTGTCACATCTTCCCTCATAACTAGAGAGGCAGTATAGAGGTTCAAACTCTTTAGGTTTCAACCCAACCTTTACTTCCTTTCTAGATGTGTGAATTTGGACAAGTTACTTAGCTGCCCTGTGCCTCAATGGTCTTATCTTTTTTTTTTTTAAGATTTTATTTATTTATTCAACAAAAAGAGATAGAGACAGCAAGAGAGGGAACACAAGGAGGGGGAGCAGCAGAGGGAGAAGCAGTCTTCCCGCTGAGCAGGGAGTCCGATGGGGGGACTCGATCCCAGGACACTGAGATCATGACCTCATGCCAAGGCAGAACCTTAATGGACTGAGCCACCCAGGCGCTCTTCAACGTTCTTATCTTAAAATGATGTGAATTAAAATGAATTCATAGGGATTCCAGTGGCTCTCAAACTTTGGCAGCATCAGAATCCTCTGGAGGGCCAAGCAGTAGGTGGGTGACAGGACAGAGAATTTTCAGTTCTACTAAGTCCTCAGGTGCGGCTGATGCACTCTGAGAATTCTAGCATATTCCATGAGCTGATTTCGTGATCAAAGTGTTTATCAAAGCACCTGGCACGTATTCAATAAATGTTAGGTGTTATTATTCCTATTGTCCTCCTCGTCCCCACCCCCATCATTGTCATCGTTACCACTGTCATCAAATATATGAGAGAGCCATGAATCAATAACAAGGCAGTCCCCAAACTCTCCCAGTTAAAATAATAAAATTTACACACAATGGAGGCATTTTTCAGCATTCCTGAGCAATTACTAAGGAAGAAACTAAACCAGTATCTATGGCAGGCCTCCCTGTGGGCAGCTCCGCCTGGCTTATCCCTGCAGCTGTGGAAATAAACCAAGACCAATCATGAGAAAAGCAAAGTCTGTTTATTCATCACTTGTGTTTTGGCAGACTCAGAGGCAAAAAGGAAAAAAGAAAGTCTTCAGGTCTGCTGGGATTGGCTGTTGGCAGGGGAAAGCTGGAGGCTGCCTCAGTAGAAGTGGGGCATTTTGGGTGATTGGTTAGGGTGGGTATTTGGCTTTTTCTGGTTGGTCCTAAGCTTGAAGCTGTCAGTTATTAATCAAATCCTGATAGTTTGGGGCTGATTATCACAGAGTTATTGTTCAGCTCCCTGGATTGTCACCAGAGATAGCAATCTGGCTCCCTGCACTTTTGACTTATAGGTGGGCTGGTTTCCGGGGTTGTTTATTGCAGATAAGGAGATTGGTTTCCTGTGTAGATGAGGGCATGTTGTGGGTCAAAGTTCAGTTTTTACTTATGGTCTGGCTATTGTCTATTTTTACGTTCTGTCTCTCACAGTGCAGGGACAACCTGCAGGGAGATGAGGTTCTGGCTGCATTGACTAGTGATCTAACCCATGTGGTACTTAGGATCTTTATTACAGCTCACACACTGGCTCACTTCTACATCAATGACTTGGAATCCTGGTTAGTGTTGGTCTCTTAGCATATTAGCAAATCAAGGCTTGGCAAAACCAAGGAATAGATTCTATAATTTACTAAATTATCAGCTAATATCACTTAACAAGCTTCTTGTTGGCCATGCAGCCATTCTTTCATGGGCAACAACTCAACTTCATCGTAATTTATGACTAACTTGTGCCTCTCTTACTCACAGCACCTTTAAGCCACTGCACCAGGGTCTAGAAATAATAATGACAATTGTAACTCAAAATTATTGTGTTTTGTGTGTCAGACTAAAGTGTACAAAAGCGCTTTCCATATGTCATTTCACTTAATCTCATAGTGATGCTGTAAGGCAGGAAATGATTCAATTGCTTATTTCCAACAAGTGTGTGGGGATGGGTTTCCCCCACACCAACAGATAATTCTAGGGATACTGGCTGGTGCCTAACAATTTCACTCAATTCTGACTCTATCTACTCCATGATAATGTCATAACACACAGGGTAAGAGGTCAGTCCTACAAGACTTCCTTCCTCTCCACCCGCAAGCTTCAGATGTCAGTCACAAGCCCAGGCCGTTACCCATACTTCTGACTGGCTATAAATCTGAGGTTCCCATAACTCTATTCATTTGCTAAAGTATCTCACAGAACTCAGAAACATTTTACTTACTAGATCACTGGTTTATTAAAAAGGGTGTAACTCAGGAACAGCCGGATGGAAGAGAGGCATAAGCTGAAGTAAGGGGAAGGGGCAGAGATCTCTCATGTCCTTTATACACACACTGCTCCCCAGTACCTCTGTGTCTTCATCATCCTGAAAGTGCTCCAAACACCCTCATTTTGAGTCTTTTTTTTTTTTAAGATTTTATTTATTTACTTATTTGACAGAGAAAGAGAGATCACAAGTAGGCAGAGAAACAGCAGAGAGAGGGGGAAGCAGGCTCCCTGCTGAGCAGAGAGCCCAATATGGGGCTTGATCCCAGAACCCTGAGATCATGACCTGAGCAGAAGGCAGGGGCTTAACCCGCTGAGCCACCCAGGTGCCCTCATTTTGAGTTTTTATGGAGGCCTAATTCCACAGGCTTGATTGATTAAATCATTAGCCATTGGCGATTGACTCAGTCTCTGGCCCCTTTATACTCCCTGAACCTCAGAGGGGTGAGGTTGAAAGTTCTGACCCTTTAATCTCTAATCACATGGTTGGTTCTCCTAGCAACCAGCCCCCTCCTTAGGTGCTTTCCAAAAGCTAACTCATTAATGTTACAAAAGACACCTGTAGGGGCACCTGGGTGGCTCAGTGGGTTAAGCCTCTGCCTTGGACTCAGGTCATGTGATCTTAGAGTCCTGGGGTTGAGCCCCATATCGGGCTCTCTGCTCAGCGGGGGGGCCTGCTTCCTCTTCTCTCTCTGCCTGCCTCACTGCCTACTTGTGATCTCTGTCTGTCAAATAAATAAATAAAATAAAATAAAAAACAAACAAAAAAACCCCACCTATAGTTCTCTTATTACTTGGGAAATTCTAAGATTTTAGAAGCTCCATGCCAAATGGGATGAAGACTAAACAAACCACAATGCCACAAGTGGGTGATAGTTATGTTCATTATTATTATTATTATTAATATTATTTTGTAAGTAGGCTCCATACCCAAGCATGGAGCCCAACACTTGACCCTGAGATCAAGACCTAAGCTGAGATGCTTAACCAACTGAGCCACCCAGGCACCCAGTGATTAGTTCATTATCTTGATGGGGTGTTGGCTTCATAGGTTTATGTGTTTGTAAAAATTTATTAAATTGCACACTTTAAACTTGCAGTTGACTGTATGTCAGTTATGCCTCCATAAAACTCTCTGAAAAATTAAAAAATAAAACCATAAGTTGGAGGAAAACATGGCAATTTTTCATCTCAGAGTGGGAAGACCTTCTTATACATAAGTACAGAAGAAGTACCATAAAATGAAGAAAAGTTTAAAAGTTTTACTTAGATGAAAATTTAAAATCTATTAAGGAAAACACAACAGAAGAAAATTAAAGGCCAAATGGCAAATTGGTAAAATATTGATCAGTATGTCTAGATACACGTCCTTAAGATTTTAAAGTATAAAGAGTTTTTACAGAGAAATTAGAGAGCTGAGAACATACCAATTGATTAACGAGCAAAGGATGTGAATAGATAATTTGTAAAAGGAGAAATACAAATGGTTAAGAAACATCTAGAAATGTTTTCCTAATCCCATTAATGCAGATTAAAACTGAGCACGGTGATGATGTCACTCTCTACCTAGTGAATTAACAGAAACTTTCAAAAACTGATATAACCTGGTGTTGAGAATGGTGATAGAAAAAGAGACACCTTTGGAGGCCAGTTTGGTGGCAGGTATTACAAGCTGTAATCTTTTGGGCTGAAAATTCCACACCAGTAATATATCCTAAGAAAATAATTCCTGTATAGGAAAAAAGTGTTTTACCAATTCACAGCTAAGTTTGATAAATAAATGATTTTTTGAGGATTCTTCGGAATATCCTACCATATTGGTGATTGTCTGAGATCGTTCTTCCCAGCTAAGAACTTGTATTCTCAAACTTAAGGAGCAGTTGCTATCAAATGTTATGTTTCTTGATGATTTTATATCGTTAGATAAAGAATGTATTTACTATTACTGTTAACTGATGCTTTTTTTTTTTTTAGAAATGTTAACCCTATATTTTCTCTGTGTCCATTTTGCAAATAGTTTTATTTTCATAATGCAGCAGTTAATTTGGTTTCTTCTAAAAATCCAGCTTAATAATTTCCAAATTTTTTCCAAATAATTTAATTTTTAACATTTAAATTTTCAATTTAAATCAATAAATTACATTTTCTTAAAAATGAATGTTATATTTTGAAATCAATATATGCATATATTCAAAGAATTGACTTTTTACGGTATAGCAAACCAAATATCCTTCTCGACTTTCAGTGGTTTTAAGGTTCTATCCGCAAAAAAAAAATTCGCTTTGTGGTGTTTATTCATACCACGCTGAAATGATAGTGGTCTAGACTATCCTAAGAAACACTGGCCAATATGCACAACTTTTATTAAACTTAGCTCAGGAGTCTGAGCCTCCCCCCCCAATACCCCACTATGATAACTAGGAGACTCTCTGAGATTCAGCCAAGAGTTTTACACATTCTGAGTTTGTGACAGCATTACCTACACCTGAGACTTAAGTTCCTGGAACTAGTTAAGGAGATCGCTCCATAAATAGCTTTTGTTGGGTGCACGTTCTCAGCTGCGTAAAGAGAACTTACTTCCTGACAAACCACCCTTTTCATTTCCTCTCACCTCTGAACTAAACTGTTGTCGAGATAGAGAAAAAAAAAAAAAAAATCAGCTGCCCTATATTATTCAGGCAGTAATAATAAAAATCAAGATAGGAAATGGCCCAGTGTGGTTGTCCAGATTTGGCTTTGACTAGCTACTAATGTGAACATTTCCTCACTTCCTCCACGCAGACTTCCTGGTTTCCCTGTCTCCGCCGCTTTGCAACTCGGGTGGGGCTCACAGTGCCAGGGATCTGGGTTCGTCATTGTCCGACGTGTGCGTGTGTGTATGATTTTATGCACATAAAATATTAAGAAGTTAGTCCTTACAGTGAAAGATTGAGTCCTCACAGTGAAAGACTCCTTGAACTTGAAGTGGCAGTAGATACGAGTCCTGTAATGATCGTCGCGATAATAGCTATTGTTTTTGAGCGGGACTGTGTGCCTCGCAATGTGATAAGCCGTTGGTAAACAGCTATTGCTTTTCTCATTTTAAAGATGAGATTAGAGAGGTTAGATCACTTGCTCTAGGTCATACAGCTAGTAGGTGGTCAAGCTGGGGTTTGAACCCAGGTTCGTACGGGTCTTAAGCCCAGGCCCAGAACCAGACAGCCTTGTCTTTTCAGAACTGGGTCCACGAACAGGAGTCTTGCTGCTGGTGGAGGATTTGGACTCATCCGCCCAAGTGATTATGGAGTAGCAGACTGTGAGCTCAGTGAGCAGAGTTTGCTGGTTAGTATTGTTCTCCCTCCTTACCATTCAATAGTATGCTTCTCATTTATATATTGCAAAATAGTAGGTGGGAAAACATACAGGAATGGTAGAGTTCAATCTTGAAGGATTACAGAGAACTTCTTGGAAGAATTTGAGGGTTTATTAATTTTTTTTAAAGAAAATAATTGTGAGCCTTTTTAGTTATCAGTTCTGCAAGGTGATTTTCTTAGATAGGCTCTGAAGTGTTTCTGCCTTTGACGTGATTGCAAATGTATAGCTTTCATCAAATTGAAAGAGGGTTGGTCTTTCTGTGACTCACGTTAATGCTTCACTGTTGACTTCTTAATTCTACAATATTTCTTGGGCTTTGGGGATTTGGTGAGAAACACGACAAGCAGAGTCTCTAATTGATTTTTCTTCCAGTGTAATTACCTCTCTTGAGATTGGGAATATGTCTTAAAATTAACAGCAAATAAAGAGACAGTTAACGCTGGCTTTGGTAGCACAAAAGCTATTCCGTGTTGTACCTAGAATTCAGTATGTATAGTAGGATATCAAATTTGATATCCTATGGGATAGATTTTGAAATATTTAAGAGTCTTTAACTGAGAAGGACTCCTATTTTAAACATAGTTGACCTTAGAAGTATTTGAAGCTGTCACTGTGAAGACAAGTTTATATACTTGATGTTTGTAGCTATCAATTTGTCTTGACTCATGTAATTAAAGATCTGAGAAATAATTAAGGAATCGGGGGGGAGGGAGTAAATTGGAAGCCTTTTAAAAGGGAAAACACGAGGCACACTTTTTATCAGAATGTCAAGTGTCTGCCGCTAATTAATTCAATTAATTATTTTTCCTATTTGATGTTGAAAGTTGGAGGATAAGAGACGAAAGTGGAGTTTTCACTGGTAGAAGATAAAGAGGAGCATTTTGCAAAGTGGGATGCCGAGCTACGCTGCATCTGTGTTGAGAAAGGTGTGCGGCTGTCTTTCTAGATGAGAAGTTATTAAACCTTGTTGTCATGCTGGGCAATTCACAGAGAATTAGGGATCTAATGAGAAGATGTTCAGGCCTTTGGCAGAGGAGGAGGTTGTGACCTTTGGGAAGCATGTCTGCTTAACTTAGACAAAGCAGGATTTAAAGACATTATATAGTTAGGGCTGTTAGAAAAGATGACTCATATTAATTTTTCAGTCACTTTCTAGAAACCATGTGACTATGAGTCATAAAAAATGAATTATTGGAGTAATGGTGTGACTATAACCAGAAAGTAGGTTGGACAAATTTATATATTGTAACAACTACTGGGTTGTATTTCCAAGTCACTTTTTCCTGTTAAATGGGAAAATGTGCTTTTTTATTTTTAAGCAAGTAGCAAGTGACCCAACTCCTAAGTGCCCAGTGGGCAGCCTGACCCCACGTTTATGAGATTGTACTCTGTCTTCTTTATATTCTGTAAGATAGTAAGTTGGTTCCCGATGACCAGTTTCCCTCTTCTTCATGTGACCCTTCCCAGCTGTCTGTGCTGGATTGAGGCCAGGCCTTGTGCTAAGTGTATTATGATGTGGATAGTTGTTTCCTCACAAAGGTCCTAGGAGGTAAGTAATG
This sequence comes from Mustela erminea, assembly GCF_009829155.1. Lineage (NCBI taxonomy): Eukaryota > Metazoa > Chordata > Mammalia > Carnivora > Mustelidae > Mustela > Mustela erminea. Next base: position 102,243,413 of record NC_045617.1, on the reverse strand, counting down.
TGATCATTTCCATTGACATTTTGAAGAAACTGAAGCTCTTAGGACAGTAACTGGCCCAAGAGTATCTAGTTACGAGCTGGTGAGGGCAGGATTTGAGCGTGGGCCTGTTGGATTTGTTGAGTTCACCCTGAACCACCATTCCAAGATGGCCATAATTCTCTGAAATTTTCCAAGGGTCTCATCGACTTCAGAGCACCCCTGTCTTGCCTGGGACTCCTGACCTAGGGGATTTTGCTGCTGACCTGTTACCTGATGCTTTTTCTTCACCATGGGTCGGCTTCTGGAAAAACGCCCGTTTCCTTGTTTTTGAATTCCTTACTTTGGCTTCTTCCATCCCTGAGGCCAAACTGTTTTATTCTAGTACTTGTTTTGGCAGCACATATACAAACTCTTTTATTCTATTATTGAAATTCACTGCAGACTATGTCACATGAGATTCACATTTTCACTTACTTTTAATGAAATGGGATAATAATTTTTTATTTCTGCTCATACATATGCCCAAATTTCTGAAACCCAGAGGTCAGAGTTTTAAATATTTACACAACTTTAGAACATTTAAAGAAAAGATGTAATATGAAGAGGTTCACAAAAATAAAATCAAAGTAATGAAGTTTTATATCATCTACTGCAAATTAGGATGTTTAACTTGATCATATTGGTTTACATAAAAAGAACAAAATTTCATTCTAAAGATACATGTGTATCCACAATTCATTTTCTAAATATGTAATTAGAATGGAAGAACTTCCCATTTTCTGTTAAGATTTTCCTCTCTCAAGCCCAAGTGTCCAGTAGGAGTAACTTTTGGGGGTAGTTCAAGATGTGCCTGTCTAGTCTTAGTTAAAATTAAATCACTCATGTATTGATTATCATTGTTCCTGATCAAGTCAAGATAGAAATATGTGTTTTTAACTGAATAGATGATTTTCATTTTTTAAAAAAGATTGTATTTATTTATTTGAAAGAGAGAGAGAGAGAACACAAGCAGGGATGGAGAGTGAAGGGAGAAGCCCAACAGACATGGGGCTCCATCCCAGGACCCTGAGATCATAACCCAAGCAGAGGGCAGATGCTTAACCAACTGAGCTACCCAGGTGCCTTAGATGAGTTGCATTAATAGTCATTTTATGAAATGTTTTTCAGAATTTCCTGTCCAACTTAATCAAAATAGTTACTTTGCTAGCAATACATGTTGATACAATAAGATTTTGAAGAATTCTTAGAATTGTTTCAACTGATCACCATGTTAGATTGTTAACCAGAAAAAAAGACAGGGCTGTCATTTTGATTTGTGATGCAATATCACTAAGTTACAATTAAATTAGTTTTTATAATCTTTCCTCAGGCAAGATTCAAGAGCCTAGTAAAATGAGGAAGAAGGTAGTTTTATGTAAGGGAAAAAGATAGTTATGCTAGAGCCCATGTTGCAGCTACTTCCTGAGTTGGGGAATTGTGATTATCCTGTTGCTTTAACTCAATACATTTCTATAGTTTCCCAGGTTTGAATTAATATATATGAATATATTAATATATATATGTTATATATATATATATTAAAAATATGTAACATATTTTTAATATAATAAATTTAAGCTAACTAAAGAATCAGTTATTAAAAATACTGCCATTGATTACTTTCAGAAAGATCAAAAGAGTTTCAGAACTTAATTATCTTTTCATTTTGATATATATGTACTTAATTAAAATGTGTGAGGAACTTTGATAATGAAAGATAACATATCTAATAAAATATGACATTAAAATACAATCATGTGTTTCCCCAGATTGCCCTTGACTTATGTTAAAATTCTTAATCAGTTTTCATAACTAATGGTAACTGAATATTTGTTAGGAGAATGACAAAGTCATATAGAATATCTCAGTTACTATATTATATGATATATTATATTAATATGATAAAGGTGGGTGGGGTACCATTCCATGGTTGTCCAGATGTGGTGGGACATCCAGTTCTGCCTCATTTTCCCTTGATCAGGTATAAGGTTGGGTCTGTTTTCCATACTACTGTCATTTACCTGTCCAAGTGTCTAAGGCCATGCCATGGTCAGGGCCAGTGAATGGAGAGATTGTGTTCCTAGGGGAGTGCTAAGTGATGTATTAGCTCTAGGAACTGGAGATGACTGTTTGGTCAAGTTCATAATTATTTGATCCTTGAGCGTTTCTCTTCGACATAGGGTTCAGTCTCTACTGCTTTGAGGAAAGTGTAAAGCAGCCAACAGAGTTCCAAGCATCATATGGTAAAGGGATTCAGCTTCCAAGTGGCAAAGCAAGCTTTTCCTGTCCCTAGACTAGATAAAAGAGATCACAGGCTAGTAGAGGGGGGAAGCCACTGGAGAAGAGTAAGGACAAGAGGTCTTTATCACTACAGGCATAAGCACCAAATCAGTGCCTAGTTACCCTTTCCACTATAGTCCAGGGAGCAGCCTGGGTGTCACCTTTGTCTGTCCAGTAGGATGACACTCCTCTGTGTCTCATCACATTGCTTGGGGTTTACCTGGCATCTTGGGTTAAATATAAACATGAGCAAAGGATTAAGTCTTTTATCTGTTGCCAACTACCTAAGTTATACAGAGAATTAAGGGATAACTAAATGGAATATCTCTAGTAAATTTAGGGATTCTAAGAATCAGAGACAGAAACTTCTGGAATTCACTTAGTGCACCTGGGAACAGTAGTATAGTATCTGTGAAGAACACAGAAGGGTCTGAACTCTTATCTCTTTCAAGCTCACAAGTTAGCCTGCCACAATTTCAGTGATGGCAGAAGGCACTTCTAGGTCAGAGACAAAGGACTTTATTACTCAGAGCACAGCAAACAGTATGTTTGTGTTAGCTTGCTTTGCCTAAAGTTCCCCTGGGCCAGTGTGTAGGGTCCAGATTGGTGCCTGGACATGTGGTAAGTTTCATTACAGGAGAGAAACCCTGAACTTATGAAATCCAATTTTCAGAAAATGGGCAGCAAGCACACCTACCCTTTGTTTTGGAGGGAGGTACCATCTCTAATTTCTGGGACTGATCAATATATAAACACCCATGAAAATATAGTCTGGAGCAAAGGCAGTCAGTGCCTCTGCTCATAAGATGTGTAGAAACATGAGAGACCCGTGGAGAATTGATTCTTAACTATGCTGTGATGAAGATCGTGGTTTGTGTGTGTGTGTGTGTTTTAAAGATTTATTTGTTTTTAAAGTAATCTTGATACCTAACATGGGGCTCAAACCTACACCCCTGAGATCAAGAGTCTCATGTTCCACTGACTAAGCCAGCCAGGTGCCCCGAAGTTCCTGTTTAATTAGAAGTTTTGCAATTTCTATTATTTCTGTACGCCGAGGCGATGAGCCAATTAACGTACTGTCTGTAAAATTTGGTTTCCTTGGTGCAACATTGAGTATTCATTCAGCTAATATGTACTGAATGCTCCCTGTGTCCAGGCACATTCTAAGCACTTGGCATAAAGCAGTAAATCAGACAAAAGCCCCTCTCCTGTGGAGTGTACATTTTGCTAGTGTGTAGCCATGATTTTAAAAATCAGGAAGGTGCCAGTGCTCTGGGAAAAAAAATAAAACAAAGCAGAGAAGGGGGAAAGAGAACCCTGGGTGGAGCGGTGGGAGAGAATGCATTGCTCTTTTAGAAAAGTTTGTTAGGCTTTTCTGATAAGGTGAAAATTGAACAGAAGACTAGAAGAGGTGAAGGTACAAGCCATGTGGATATTAAAGGAAAGAGATTTCCAGGTAAAGGAGACCCTGAGGTGGGTCCTGATTGGTGCAGAAATAGCAAAGAGGCGGTGTGGCTGGAGTGGAGGGAGAGGGAGGAAGGAAAAGGAGATAATGTTAGGGAGTAGAGTGTGTGTGTGTGTGTGTGTGTGTGTGTGCGTGCGTGTGTATGTACATGTGTGTATGTTGTGTGTATCTGTGTGCACATGTATGCACACACGCGTGTGTACATAATTTCAGATACAAGTACAGACAACTTCAGAAGTTTTATTGAAAATAGGGCAAGAAATAGGCTAATAGCTAGTGGGGTCAGTACTAAATATATACCTTTTAAAGATGGGAGCAAAATTTACAGCATGTTTGTATGTTTATCTTTTCTAATCCATCAGAGAAGGAAAAATCAATGATGTCAGAAAAGGAATGGCTGAGAAGGTAAGAGAGAAAGGATCTGGTGTACACAGGGGAGGGTTGCTAGTTAGATACAAGACCGACGGTAACAGGATTGAAGGCGGAGAGTGTGGGCACAGGTGCAGGATACATGGGGGGGCGGTGGTTGTGAGAGAACATGGAAGTTTTCTCCTGATTTAGTTACTCTTTTCCCCTGAAAGGGAAATTGGAAGTATTGTCCTCAACTGAGAGTAAGGAGGCAGGTGAAGATGTTGGAGGTCTGAGGATCAAATGTTGATGAGGAAGAGTTCGGGGGAATGGGAGAGAAAATGTGCTAGCGAGCATACTTGGATTTCCAGGTAACACTAAGTACTAGTGGACACCTACTTAATTTAAGAGCCATTAGGGTGACTGAATATTTAGTCATGTTTGGATTCACAGGTATGGGGTTAGGATTAGGCAGAGCTAGATTTAACCAGAGTGAGAATTGTACAAAGAGAGTATAATGAAGAAGGTATGAGACTTGAGGCTCCATGCAAGGTGTATTTTTTTTTTTTTGCACTTGTTTTTTTTTTTTTTTTAATTTAATTTAATTTAGTTTTGTGTGTGTGTGTGTGTGTGTGTGTGTGTGTGTGTTCCAAAATTCATTGTTTATGCACCACACCCAGTTCTTCATGCAATATGTGCCCTCCCTTAACTCCCACCACCAGGCTGACCCAATTCCCCGCTCTCCCCCAAAACCCTCAGCTTGTTTTTCAGAGTCCACAGTCTCTCATGGTGCTTCTCCCCCTCCGATTTCTCCCAACTCACTTCTCCTCTCCATCTCCCAGTGTTCTCTGTGTTATTCCTTATGCTCCACAAGTAAGTGACACGATATGACAGTTGACTCTTTCTGCTTGACTGATTTCACTCAACATAATCTCCTCCAGTCCCGTCCATGTTGATGCAAATGATGGAACATGGATATCAAAGAAGGTGGATGATGAAGGCAGCAAGGAACAGTGGAAACTAGAATTAAGGGATTGTGTATCTGTTGTCATTGGAGTGTTTTGGGCGTGTAGAAGAGCTAGAGGGATTGAGCTGGAGAGATAAGAGGTGGTGGTCCAAAAATGCAATTTTGAAATTGCGATCATGGAGAGATTCCTATTTGTGATGACAAATAAGCTGTTGATATGACCCTGGGGGTAGGGAACTGAGATCACATGGAGGATGTGGTCAGTTATGGAGAGAACAGAGGTCGAGAGGTTGAGCATCTGGAATATTGCAAGAGTCATCTACATGGATTTTGAGATTTCTAGAAGTTATGATGGGAGAAACTGATGTACAAGGAGCTAAAATCCTCACACAGTGAGGAGGACTCACCCACAGTTTTGCAGTCTGGTGGCAAAAAAGAGGCATGTTGGGGACCGAAGCAGAAAGCCATAGTGTTATTGGGAGAATTAAAGACATGGATGCTTATAAAAATAGTTTGCATGGTGTCAGGCTCATGGTAAAGCTCAGTAAGTCATCTTTGAACTTGTAGTCTTAGTTCTGACATGGAAAAAGCTTGGAAGTCATCACTCCCATCTTTACAACAAGAAAAAGCTAAACAAACTGAAAATCACTGACTTTTCATGATTCATCAGAGAACTGAGTTTTTGGGGCAAACGGACAGCCTGAGATATAGAGAGAGGTGAATTCAGACATTCACAGGGGAGTTGATGCAGTTGCTTTCTGACAGTCACAGCTGAGATCAGCTGAACTAGAGCAGATGCCTCTAAAGCCATAAACTGGTAGGAACGCTTAGATGCTCATTTTGATGAATTACTGGAGGTTGAGTGTGGACTAGCATGACAGTGAGAAACTCCGGGGGGCTGCAGTCTTCAAATCCTACATGACTCTTCCGGAGAAGTCCTGTGCCTCAGTAACTAGGATAGACTTCTAATATGGATACACTGCAGCATAGTGTGCTGCTCAAAATTTTTAATGTCAATTTTTAATGTTTGTATTTGTATAATGCTATAATTCTTTTTTTTAAAAAATAAGAATAATGTGTTTGAAAATGTGTATTTTTAATAGGAGTATTTCTTAGCAAGCATGTAACAAACTTATGACCCTCTTTGCAGTTCAAGGATCTGCTCATGAAATTGTAAGATTGTAATATTTCGAGTATCATGTGCAAAAAGAAAATTGGTTAGCAATGACATAGCAGTTATTGTGGGTGTGTTTTTAAGCTCATTTTTCCGGGAAAAGACAAATGATCCAATTAGCTTAACTCAGGTAGTTGAAAAGTTCTATGTGCAAAAATAGAGAAAGATGAAGGCAGAGCGAAGAGAAGGGAAAGAGGAGGAGAGAGAGGAGGGAGAGAGGGAGAAAGAAGGGGAGAGAAATCTCGAAGGAAGCTAGGAATAGCTTCTAAAAAACAGGAACTGTAGTTTGGAAATGGGAAAGATTCAAGATTCAACCAGGATTTAAGGATAGGCCTTTCTAACGGCCCTCCCCCCTCCAGCCCCCACCAGCAGGCATCCAAGATCATCACTCTTTAGTTTCCTACGTATATTCCTGTAATCAACAGACTGATTCTCTCCAAGGGTGTAAATTTGAATTTCAGAATGAGAGAATCTTGTTGGTGCAACCAGTCAGCCCTGGCCGCGTTTGTGCAGAACTTTTATATTACACTACCTCATAGTTGGCTGGTCAGGCTATGGGTTATCTCCTTTTGTGATATGCAATCAAGGGGAGGAAGGTAGGCCTGCCAAGGTTGGGGAGGGTTGTCACAGGTGGAAGGCTCCGGCACCCCACTCAAGGAATAGGTCAGGGCCCCTTCATGAGGCTATATCCTTTAAAAGGAACTGAATTGTATTACAATTCAGTTGAATTCAGTTGTAATACAACTGAATTGTATTACAAGACAGTAGCTGTCTTGTATCGTGTAGTCTGATATCTGGATAAAAAGGAAAGAGTCCATTATTTGAATTTATCTTCATGCATCTGCCTTGTTTATAATCCGTCAAAATGTCTACATTAATCATGCTGGCATTAAATAATTCCCAGTTGCACTGTTTTGTTGTTGTTGTGTGTTTATTTTTATTTATTTATTTTTGTTTGGTTTTAGTTTGTATTCTGTGTTTGCAGTAACATCCCATAATACTGGCAGTACTCAGAGGTTCAATTACATCACGTTTATAGATCACTATAGGATAAAATGGTTAGGATCTATGTTCCTGTACTGCCCTCTAGTGGTGTGCTCTTGGGTTTACAGTTATTGTACTGCCATATGTAGAAAGCAACTTTGTGCACTAATTCAAAGTTATAAGGGAAAATTTTGCTTCTATTCCATTTAGAGCCGAAAACAAGCCATAGTATCACAGAATCTGCCTATTTTTTTTTACCGTGGGAAATCACAATCTAGCCTTATCAAACTCGAATAGAAGATCTCAAGTTGGAGACTATGAAAGTTGAGTGTTTTAAACCTTAGAAAGTTTTTTATATAGTTAGAATTATATAATGTTAAGAATGGAACGAAGTTTAAAACTGTTAAATCCAACCCAGTCATTTCACATTTGAGAAAACAAGCTTCAAGATTTAAATATATTAGCCAAAGTGCTGCAGATAGTTTAAAGTAGGACTGAGCCTAGAATCCATGTTTCCTGCCTCCCAGGCAGGCTATTTTTCTTTCTTAAAACCCACATATTATTTACATTTATCCAATGGGGAGAGGGCCCAAGGTCCGAGCTGTTGTCAGAAAAAGGTGTGATATCTTAAAAATGAAAATTAATGCACGATTTACTTGAAGGAAGGGGAGGGCATATGTTCTTTCTATTTTGGGAAAAGAATGCAATTTTAAAACTTAATTCTTTTTTTTTTTTTGAGTTCTTGTTTTTTTTTTCTTTTAATTAATTTTTTATTTTTTATAAACATATATTTTGATCCCCAGGGGTACAGGTCTGTGAATCACTAGGTTTACACACTTCACAGCACTCACCAAAGCACATACCCTCCCCAATGTCCATAATCCCACCCCCTTCTCCCAAACCCCCTCCCCCCAGCAACCCTCAGTTTGTTTTGTGAGATTAAGAGTCACTTATGGTTTGTCTAAAACTTAATTCTTTTTACTAATTGCATAGCAGTATTTCTGGGCAAAGCAAGAGAGAAGAGAAAATAGGCTGGATAAGGCAGAGGTAGGTGGGGGAGGAGATACAGGAATGCCTCTATCCATGTTTCTGACCTTAGATGCTCATTCTTATCCAAAGAATAGGTTATGTGGGTGACCAAGCTGGGGTAGCCATTCCCATTTTATCAGCGATCTGAATGTCTATGCTATGCACTGAATTGTGCCCCTCACCAAATTCACACATTGAAGCCCTAACCCCCAACATGTCTATATTTGGAGACAGGACCTATAAGGAGGTAATTAAGGTTAAGTGAGGTCACAGGTTGGGTCTGTAATCTGATAGGATTCTCTTCTTATATGAATAGAAAAAGAAAGAGAGAGAGAGAGAGAGAGAGAGAGATTATGTGAGGACACAGCCCAAAGATGCTATCTATAATTTTGAAAGAATTCTCACTAGAACCCAAGCATGCTGGCACCTTGCAATTAGTATTTCATTTTAATTTTGCAAATTTTGGAAACTAAGGTTCAGAGGGTAACTCACCATCCTTGTAAGTGGTGGAATAACAAATCAAGTTTTGCGTGATTCTGAAACCCCAAATCTTCCCAGTGTGGGAGGCTGTGAATTCAGCGTCCTTACTGACTTTTCTGATGCTTTTGCCACTTGTGGACCATGCCTTCCTTGTAAACCTCTCTTCCCTTGGTTTCTTTGGAACCCATTTATACTGGGTATCTTTTTTCGTACATAACTCTTCCTTCCTTTTCCCTCAACGACCAGTCTTTTGTCCCTTTATGTACCTTAGTGGCGTTGATGTGCCCCAAATGGTATTGCTGTTTCTTGGGGGGGTAATCTCATGTCCTATGTATTATTTTATTTTATTTAGTACCACTCATATTCTTTGACTGTACAAGTAGCTTTCTCTTTCTTTCTTTTCACTCCTGAAATCTCTCCTGAACTTCAATTCCATATATCAAGCTGGATATTTCTATCTGAATCTCTGACAGATACTTCAAAACAAATTACACATTCGAGCTTAGAAGTTTTCATTCAATGAGTACACTTGCTCAAACTCATCATTCCCTAACAAATACCAACATCCTTTCAGTCATCCAAGCAAGAAAGCTGGGAGTCAGTCTCAATTCTTTCTTCTACCCGTTCTCCAGTAACCTAATCAATCATCAAATTCTGTGTTTTATCACCACAATGATCACAGACTCCATCCTTTCTCTTTTCCCTTCTGCCATTGTTCTAGTTCAAGGGCTCATTGCTTGCTTGCATTAACCTTCTAACTCATCTTTTTGCTTCCGTTGTTTACCCACTTGCATCTTCCATACAGCAGATAGACTGAAAAATCTAAAAGGCAAATATGACCCATTGCAAAAGAGAAAGTTGTCTTTCAAACAAGGTGCCTGTGGTCCTCATAATCTAGATGCCGCCTTTCCTTCCAACCTCATCTGCCATCACCATCACAACACACATCATATTCCAGGTTTGCTAAATTTGGTCTAGTTCCCTGTTTACATAATTTTGCTATTGGCTCATTACAGTCTTTCCTCTGTGCAAAACCCATTACTCTTCCCACCTCTTAGCCCTCATTCTCACTCAGAAAGAATAATGTCTATCATGGCTTGTTTTTTTCAAGACACAGTTGAGCTGTCACTCCCACTAAGAAGCCATCCTGATATCCCATTAGACTAGATGATACTTCTCTGTGCTCATGTGGAGTCCTGAACTTCCTTTGCCATTGGATCTACTACTGCACTTATATCTGTCTTCCTTATTTACTTCTCAGTGAAGTCAGGAGTCAGTGTTTAATGAGTCTTCCCAAGTGTTTGTTACACTGAAATTTTTTTAAGGACAAGTTGTTTTTTTTCCAGTCAGAGCCTTCAGTGTCAATATCTTGTGGTTCACTAATTATTTTTATAGACACATTTTATTTTATAGACACTTATAAACAGATATGCATATGTTATTTTAATTATAATTATCGATTATATAAGATGATTAATTGTAGACATACGCACATGTATATGTATGTATATATTATAATGTATGTATTCACACAGCTATAACCATGTCCATTAGCTTTTATCTTCAAAAGTAGAGTAAAATGTCCTCATAAATTTTTAGAGCTGTACAGTGGGTCCATTTGAAGGAAAATCATCTTGTTGAGATCTAACCGTCTCATGAAAATAAGGACTATTTTTTTTAACCCTGACTGTGAAGGGTTCTAGCAGCATTCTTCTCGATGTTCTTTCTCCTTTTCGTTGTTTATCTGATAAGGGGCTAGAGAAGGTGTTCAAATAAGCAGGGTGGCACTGCAGGGGCCCAAGTGAGTCCCTGCCAAGGGGCTCTGATCTGGACTGCTCCCATAATTATGCCAGGAACACATGTTTCCAAACAAATGTTCTAATGTGACAACTCATATCCTGGAACAGTTTCAGCTCACTCCTCCAAGAACTGTAATCTCTGGTTTATTCTTTTTACTCATGATAATTGTACTTTTTGTCTTGGCCAGGAAAAGTCTTTGTATTCTGTAGAGCTAGTTTTGATGGGCTGGCACAGAGTTTTGGAAATTTTCCCCTCATGGAAATGGTGCTTTTAATTTTAAAATATATTAGTGGGAAATATAATCAATAATATCGTATTAACTTTTATTTATTTTAGAGGAGGGTAGGGGCAGAGGGAGACAGAGAACCTTAAGCAGGCTCCACGCCAGCTTGGAGCCGGAGGTGGGGCTTGATCTTCCAGCCTGAGATCATGAACTGAGCTGAAATCAAGAGTTGGATGCTTAACCAACTGAGCCTCTCAGGGGCTGCTGTAGTAACTTTGTAAGGTAACAGATAGTAATTAGACTTACTGTGGTGAGCATTTCACAAGGTTCAACAAATGTTGAATCATTATGTTGTATACCTGGAACTAATTATACTTCAATAAATTAAAGGAAATGCCTTGGCATGTCACTGCTAAACCCACATTGTATCTTTCAGAAACTGCTAGCTGGACAGTGTGAAAGCCATGCAGCCAACCCCTCCAGAAATATCCTGTTGCCCATCAGCCCTATCACCTTGTTCTCTAGCAACATGGTCCAGCAATGGGAGACTTTGACTTTTACGCTGGAGTGGGACATCAGTTCTTCATTTGGCTAAGCCACTGCTCCCAAGTACCGAGTCCAATAAAGGTGCACAACAACTAAATTCGGATTTGACTCCTTTTATCTCCTCTTGTCTGGAACATAAGCGTGATTAATCTAACATATAATTTTTATTATATGTTAGTTTATTATATAATTATATATATTATATCTACAACATATATATGTTATATATATATATATATGTATATATACATATATATATATATATATAAACCCCAGTAAGTGATAGTTTTTTATGATTCCTGGATTTTGTGAGTTAAATCTTTCTTAATTTGTAACATCTATGCCAGGTAAGAGAATCCATGTTTTACTTTTTTTTTTTAAAGATTTATTTATTTATTTGACAGAAAAGAGCATACAAGCAGGGGGAGCAGGAGAGAAAGAAGCAGGCTTCCTATTGAGCAGGGACCTGATGCAGGGCTCGATTCCAGGACTCTGGCATCATGACCTGAGCCAAAGATAGACACTTAACCAGCTGAGCCACCCAGGTGCCCTAGAACCCATGTTTTAAATGTCTATTCCCAAAGTATGCTCATGGACCAAATAGTCAAATAGATTTCTGGTAAAAGGAAATAAAATTAACATATATATATGTACATATACATACATATATATATATAGCATATTTAAAATATTCTAGACTATAATAAACATTAGTAATGTTAAATATGTAACTATACTAATGAATACATATTTCTTCATTTGTTCTGGACATATCCTTTGGCATTAGATGGTAAATGTTGTGCCCTGAGACTTACTTAACTAGTTAGACAAGTTATTTGGCACCAATTATGTATTATAAGTGGCCTCCAAGTAACTTTGATGAGAATAAAAGAGAACGACCTTTCTAATACAAGTACTTACACTTAAATAAAGTTATTGCTCAGCCATCGTCCTAATTAAAGAGTTTTCCAGAGAACATTAAGAACACTGATCCTCAGACTCTCCTAGAGATTCCTGTTCAGTTGATTGGGATGGGCTTGGGCATCAGTATCTTTAAAATTTCCCAGTGTATTCTGTTGTGCAGCCAGGATTGATAATGAAAGATTGAGCATGATTAATCAGCAATTGAAGCTGAGATGGGAACCTCTGGATTTGCCCCATTCCTGTGCCCTCCACCCTGGCATATCATATTCCAGGGGAATGACAGAAGTTAATGCCATTCTTCTTTTTTTTTTTTTTTAAAGATTTTATTTATTTGACAGAGAGAGACACAACAAGAGAGGGAACACAGCAGGGAGAGTGGGAGAGGGAGAAGCAGGCTTCCTGCGGAGCAGGGAGCCTGAGGCGGGGCTCAATCCCAGGACCCTGGTGCTTAAGAACTGAGCCACCCAGCTGCCCCAGTTAGTGGGATTCTTAGGGTTGTAAAGTCAGGCTGCCCAACAGAATTCCCAGAATGAGGGTAGTGTTTAAATTCTACCCTGTCAGGTAGTGTACCCAGTAGCCAGGTGTGGCTATTAAGCTCTTGACATGTGTCTGGTACAAATGAGAAACTGAATATAAAATTTTGTTTTTAGTTCTAGTTTCAATTGAGTCTCATCTGTTTCGTTGTTACTACACTAGGTAGTATAGATCGAAAGGGTGCAAAATTGAGACCTCTGTCATAGTTCCATTTAATCTCCTTCAGAAAACTGTTGCTGATGTCCCTGGGCAAAAGTAATCTTGTTCCTGTCTGTATGTTTCCTATTGCTGCTGTAACAGATCACCCCAAACTTAGTGACTTAAAAACACAAAGTGGCTTAAAAGAACACAAATTAAGTTCTGGAGGTCAGGAGTCCAAAACGGGTCTTAAAAGGCTAAAACCAAAGCATTAGCAAGGCTGTACTCCTTCTGGAGGCCCTTGGAATGAATCTGTCCCCTTGCTGTTGCGGCTTCCAGAAGTCACCTGCATGCTTTGCCTTGTGGCTCCTTCCATCTCAAAGGCACCAGCACAGCATCTTCAAATCTCTGCCTTTGACTCCCTGTATCACTCTTCCACTTACAAGGACCCCCCCCTTTTTTTTAAAAATTTTATTGCAGCGGGTTAACCTGGATGATCCAAATACTCTCCTCATCTCAAAATCCTTAGTGTGTTATTTTTTAAATTTTTAATTTTTCTAAAGATTTTTTATTTATTCATTTATTTTGTGAAGGGGAGAGAGAAAGAAAGAGAGTGAGTGCATGAGCAGGGGAAGGGGCAGAGGAAGAAGCAGACTCCCCTCTGAACACAGAGTCTGATGGGAGGCTCCATCCCAGGACTCTGGATCATGACCTGAGGTGAGTGAAGGCTCATTCACTGAGCCACCCAGGTGTCCCGTAATTGCATTTTTTATAACCCCTCCAAATCCTAAATCTAATCTCACCTTCAAAGTACCTTTTGTCATGTAAGGTAATATATTAAGAGGTTCTGGGGATTAAGATGTGAGCACTTTGGGGGAGCCACTATTCAGCCCCTTCTACTATGGTTCTTGTTCTGGCTTATCTTAGAGTTTCCCATGTGCTTTTCTATGAGCAGCAAGTGATTTTTAGTAATTTTTTTTTTTAAGAACCAGATTTTATTTTATTTGTATTTTTTTCTTTTTTAGTCAGATGTGAGATAGAGTGAGCACAAGCAGGGGGAGTGGGAGAGGAAGAAGCAGACTCCCTGCTGAGCAAGGAGCCCAACATGGGGTTTGATCCCAGGACCCTGGGATCATGACCAGAGCCAAAGGCAGCTACTTAACCTACTGAGCCACCCAGGCATCCCAAGTCTTAGTAATTTTAATCCGTACATTGAAACTGTGGCTTTCACACTATATGTGCTCAAAATACATTTGTTGGAATGAGTTGATTAAGGTTAAAAAAAGAAGAGAGAGTATTTGATAGGTGTTGACTGAGTGAATAAAGCATCAAGGTGGGGGGGTCCTAAGCCAGCAAATTAATTTTGAGCATCTGTACGGATTGAACATTCACCAATCCATCAACCCATAGAATAGATTTTGGAGCAGTAGTTTAATTTTGAGCATCTGTATGGATTGAACATTCACCAATCCATCAACCCATAGAATAGATTTTGGAGCAGTAGTTATCAACCACCAACCAACTATAGACTGAATAATTGTACCCTGGTCTGTTCATTTTAGCTCAATGTGTTTTGGGCTAATGAGAAAGCAATGGGAGGCCAAAGCCTGTGTGCATGATTCTGTAGGAAATAAAAACAACAACAAAAAAGTGGAATGGCAATTAATGGCTTATGTCTGATGAATGCACTCCCAAACATCACCAGCATATTTTAAGATTAATACATTATTTGGTATGGGAAGTTAGTGTATGAAAATCAATGGTCATTAAGCATTTGTATCTAATGGGTGAAAAATTTTCTTGTTTGTTTTTTTTTTAAAAAAGACATTCCAGGATAAAAGAGGTCCAGTTTAATTATTTAGAAATTAAGCATTTAGTATAACAGAATAATATTTTATTTTACAAAATTTACACATACACAAAAATAGAAGGGATCATGTAACAGACCCCATGTACCCATCACCCAGCTTAAACAGCAATCATCCCCTGATCTGGAGTATTGTTTTAATCAGTAATCTATTCCCCACCCCCCTATCCCCACCTCCACCCCCAACCCTCATTATTTTCAAGCAACTTCTAGAACCGTATCATATTATCCATAATTTAATCATGCATAAACACATTTGGGCAGGTCTATTAATGAATTTCCTCGTATTCATGTTGGCTTCCTGCATGCTTTGGTGGCTCCATAATCTTTCTGACATTTACTGTCTTTTCTTTACCTTATGTGGAATTTTGTTCTGAAGGATAAAATATAACAACTAAATATGGAAAATGCTAAGCTGGCCAGACTTGTTTAATTTTCCTATGACTTCAATTCATATTTTAGGAAATAGCATACAATGTGGAAATATATGAAATTGCAAGCAAAATTAAAACAGTAAATTTGCATTTTTTTTTTTTTAAAGAAAGGGGAGCTCTTAACCACAGGGGAAGTATGAGTTAAGGACTTCCAAGCTCTACTCCTCTTATTTTAAGAACATATTAAATAATGTTAAGGTAAGACATATATGCCCTAGTTTGAGAGGAGCTTAGAGAAAGTCCAGGATTAGGAGGCAATCTGAGGGAAAATCTTTCATGGGAATAATTAGGTGAAGCCCACACCAGAACTGAGAAATAAGATATTGTTGAAGATGAAAGTCTGATCAGAAAGTATTAAGTCACATAAAATATGGTTTATAAAATATAAACATTTGAAATGTTTCTTTTGGGAAAAAAGTACTATCTTTCCATATATGTCTGTATATGGTGATTATAAGTGGGCTTCCTCAGTATATGGCATATATTAACAAAAGGACACATTGTCAGGGTTGACTGGGCTAGAGGAGGGTGATAATTTTATTATTTAAAAACCACATATCATTAACAGTTGCCGCTATCTTTATTTCTTTCTGCCTTTTTTTTTTTTTTTTTTTTGGGTCTTCACTGAGAACCAGAGCTAATTTATTCATTCAGTGTATCTGAGTCGAGGTACTTTCCTCACAATATACAAGTTAAATATTTGGAGGAATACATAAAACAGATTTCTAATTTTTCAAATCCAAATTTAGCATTCTAAAATTTATCAAGTTGAAATTCCCTGTTATACTGTTGTTCCAAAGCAGAAAGCTTCATAGACTCATAAAGATCTTTAGCAGACTAGAATCTATTGAAATGATCTAATTCAGCCCCATATTTGGGGCTGGAGGTCTGTGGATCAGATGAACTGTCAAGGGTCACATAACTAAAAAGTGCCAGTTCAAGACTCCCTTCAGCAGCACAAATACTGAAATGGGAACCATGCAGAGAAGATTAGCATGGCTTCTGCACAAGGATGACATGTCAATCTGTGGAGGATTCCACAAAAAAAAAGAAGTGCCAGTTCAGAGATAAGAAAGCAACGTTCTTAGCTTCTAGGTTGGTGTCCCCCTCCCAGAGATTACAAAAGATGAGAGTTTTTATCTCCAGTGACAAATGAAGAAAATTTTTTGATTCTTTTACTTAACGATGGTATAGAAACCTGTACTTTACTACTATGACCATGAATACAAGTCCTTTCAAGGAGGTATGTGATTTTTAAGGTTTTGTCAGGCTCTAAGATGATGGATTTCTAAGAGGCTCTGGTTCACATTTTTTAAATTGAGTACTATATTTTTGCATACACTAATGTTATAAGATGATGCCAAGTATTTCAAAATACAAGTAGAAATGCAAAGAAGAAAGGGTTAGGCGCCCACTTCTGATGTTAGTGAGGGTGACGTTCTGTTCATTGATGTGCTGAAGCACATGTTCTAATAACAGTCACCACCCTGCATCCTCAACTTCTTCTCTGAAAAATTCCTTTATCTCCTTTCCTTAGTTCAAACTTGGTTCTACCTTGGATTATTATCACGTACTCACCAATCCCCCAGCCTCAGGGCTGAGGGTGGAATGGTGTCCTTCTCTCTCCTCACTACCATTTTCAGAGTATTTCCCCTTCTGCCTCAGGTCCTATCTCCAGCTTCTGATTGCACATGTAGGTTTCTACAGGCATACAAAGCCAACTGCTTTAGACTCCCATCGCTACATCACCCCACTGCCAAATCTCCTCCATGTCCTATGCTCACTGTCCCACAAAAAGACACCTTAAGTTTACAACTGCCCACAACAGACACCTGGGAACAGTATTGGACCCCTCCATACTTCCCCCAGTTAAAAGTCAGTTTCTGTTGATGTTATCCATTAAATACATCTCCAGTCTATTTGCTGCTCTCCAAACCTGTTGACTTAACAGTAGTTCTACTCACCATCATCTCCTTCCTGAATTGTGGCCACAGCCTCCCTCGTTAGACTCGGCCCCTTCTGATGTGTTCGGGCTTAATGACAACCGTGTGTGAGGTATTTTTTCTGTCAGCATTCATATTGCCTCCAGGACAGAAACCGAACCTCAGGAAAACCAAACAGTTGGCTCACACAGCACAACTCTCGAGTGTTAGAACCAGATACTCTGATTCCTTACCAGGTAGGGTCTTACTAACTTCTGGGTGCCCTTTTTGCAGGTCTGGAGATATGTGCATTTCTGCAGAACACGCAGTGCAGAACTGAGGCCTCCTCAAGGGTAAAATAATAGAAGGCTCTCAACTTGTAAGCCCTAACTGTAACATAATGTTCTGCTGTTCAAAGGACACATTCTGAGTCATAATAATGGCATTTGGAGACCATCAGTCTACTGCGTTGTAACCTTTTGAGAACCATAGCTTTATTGTGTGTAACTTGTTCCTACTTTCCAGCATCTCATTTTATTATCATTATAAATCATGTGCATTTTTTGAGGACTTTAATTTTCAGGTTGCCATAAAAAAAAAAAGAACAACAAAAAGGACCTATTTTTTGGAGTTAAAACAACCCGTTGCCCATGAAGTCAAATAAAAAGAAATTATAGTCAATGAAAGAGCATAGTAAATATCTTAACTATTCTTGATTACTCTTTCCCAAGATAAGAATCATTTCACAATATGACAGAATGTTAAGCAAAGTAAAAATATGTATATTGGCTCACATACAGGGCCCTGCCTGTCTTTGTAAGTCCAGATGGCTACTGATCACATTTTAAGGTCAGTGGAAAGTAATCTCAAGTTTCACCTGACTTAAGCTGAAGAGAATAAACAGAACAATGAGTAAGTAGAAGGAAACTATGAAATATGAAGGTTTGGAGGGGGGGTACTGAGATGACTTTGAAGGGTAGAGAATGACAGGAACTAGTTTTCACTTGTCCAAGATTGGTTTGCATTCTGCATAATGCAGGTTTCTTGTAACTTGATCTGTATTCAGTCATTTTTCTATCAATCTGTATTATCATTTTGACTTAATGCCCCACTCTCTTTAAAAATTAGAAAATACCTGGGCTCCATATTGGGTCTCTATGGGAGAATAGCAATTTAATATAGCAGTAGGCTGTGTTGCAAAGCTGCCCGGAGAGTTCGGTTGACTGTGAAAATTCAAGAAGTGAGTACATGGTCAAAGGGGGTCTCAGATATCTCATGGATGATAACAGCCTACACTGAGCCTTATTCAAGTTTCTAGACATATTAGTGACCAAGAACCTAAGGATAGTAATTTTGGA
The DNA here is from genome assembly GCF_009829155.1 of Mustela erminea. NCBI lineage: Eukaryota > Metazoa > Chordata > Mammalia > Carnivora > Mustelidae > Mustela > Mustela erminea. Next base: position 102,224,922 of record NC_045617.1, on the reverse strand, counting down.
AACCTATCCACGATTTGATAAAATGTGCCATATTTTCATTCCCATTAAATGTTTCATATATTTAGTGCCTGCGGTAAAGCATCTCTCAAGTGTTCTACAGATACTTATGAATACTTATGTGAGAATAAAATGTAAAAGTGGCTTATTGTTCTAGAGAGTTCCTCTTGGTGGTTAGTATTGTGGGAATTTCACAAGAAATTTTCATTCTGGCCATCCATGTGTTGGTATATTCTTTCCCAAATGTTGGTTTACCATAATAGAAACAGTCCAGATATTGTCTCAGGGAGAAGTTTGGCATAATATACAGTGTATCTATAAACAATCCAGAGCCAGTAACACAAATTACAAAACTGCCTTTGGATGTTTATTGCCCATGGCACCTATGATTGTATGAAGAAAATTAGAGGGAACATAATAATAGTTTTAAAATACCATTATATGTGTTGAGGTAATTGGAGACATAGCTGGTGTCACAGACACAATTGTAAAATCATTAGTATACATAATGGTTTATTTTCTTTCTCTCTCTCTCTCTCTTTTTTCCATAATGGTTTAAAGAAGTGATTTTGACCAAGAGGATTGAAGGGTTATTTTGTTTAAATATAGTTTTGATTCAAGACTGGAAAATGCCATTGTTTTTACCTACACTCACTGGAAGTTACTTGGATTGATTGTTTTTATCTTCATGTGAGAATATGATTATGTTGAATATAATCTTATTTTAGAAGTTTTAGGTTAGAAAAGAAGAGATAACATATTGCCCACTGTTGCTTTAAGGCCAACTTTTTTTTTTTTTTTACTTAGTTTAATCCTGAAACATATTAAAATTTACATTAAAATAAATCAAGATCTTAGCAAACTGGGAATAGAAAAGAACATGTTCAACTTGATAAAAAAAAAATCTACAAAAAGCCTATAGCTAACATTGTACTTGGTGGTGAGAAAGTAGATGTTTTCCCACTAAGCTCAGGGGCAAGGCAAGGATGTCCTTCTCACTACTCCTATTCAACATTGTGCTATGAGTCCTTGTTAAGAACAATAAAAAAATCAAAGAATTTTAAAAAGGGACATCAAAGGTATACCCTTTAAGAGGGAAGAAATAAAACTCATTGTCCATAGATGACAGGGTTGTCTATGTAGAAAATCCTAAAGAATAACAAAATTTCCCAGAATTAATTATCAATTATAGCAAGGTTACAAGATGCAATGTTAATAAACAAAAGGCATTTACTTTCATATATACCAACAATGAACAATTGGAATTTGAAACTGAAAACACAATACCATTTACATTAGCACAGAAGAAGAAAAGGAAAATAGGTGTGACAAAATGTATCTAAGATCTGTAAGAAGATAACTAGAAAATTGTGATGAACAAAACCAAAGATTTTTTTTTTTTAAAGATTTTTATTTATTTGCTTGTCAGAAAGAGAGAGAGAGCACAAGCCGGGGGAATGGCAGGCAGAGAAGCAGGATCCCCACTGAGCAAGGAGCCCGATATGAGACGCAATCCCAGGATTCTGGGATCATGACTTGAGCTAAAGGCAGATGCTAAATGACTGAGCCACCCAGGTGTCCCAAAATCAAAGATTTAAATAAATAGATATTCCATGTAGATGGATTGGAAAACTCAGTTTTATTGTCTCTTTTTCCTGAGTTGATCTATAGATCCAATGCAAGACCAGTTGAAATCTGTTATTTTGTAGATATTGACAAACTGATGCTAAAGTTTATGTAAAAAGGCGAAAGGCCCAGAATGCCAGTAAAATATTGAAGGAGAAATAAAAAGTTGGAGGATTAACACAACTAAACTTTAAGATTTTCAACAAATGTTGCTGGAACAATTAGATATCCATATGTAAGAAAAAAAAAAGGATTTTAGACACAGAGCTTCACAAAAACTAACTCAAAATAGATCATAGAACTAGATGTAAAAGGAAAAGCTATAAAACCTTCAGAAGATAACATAGGAGAAATCTAGGTGATCATAGCTTTGGTGATGACTTTTTAAATATTGCACCAAGGCATGGTCCATAAAAGAAAAAAACAAAAAAACAAACAAACAGAAGTTGGACTTCATGAACATTAAAAACTTCTGCTCTGTAAAAGATTTTTTAAGAGAATTCAAAGATAAATCACCAACTGGGAAAAATTCTTCACAAAACATATATTTGATAAAGGGCTGGTATCCAAAATATACAAAGAACTTTAAAATTCAATAATAAGAAAACCAACAGTTTAATTTTTAAAATGAGCAGAAGATCTGAGCAAACACTTCACTAAAGAAGATAAACAGGGAGATTACCAACATCATTTATCATTTAGGGAATTATAAATCAAAACAATGAGCTACCACCATCTACCTATCAGAATGGTTAAAATTCAAAACACATTAACATCAAATGCTGATGAGGATGTGGAGAACAGGTGATGGAGATGCAAAATAATACAACCTCCTTGGAAGATAGTTCAGCAGTTCCTTAGAAAACTAAACACAGTGTTAATCATATGATTAAGCAATTGTGCTTTTCATTATTTACACAAAGGAATTGAAAATTTATGTCTACGCATAAGCCTGCACATGAATACTTATGGCAGCTTTTTTCATAGTTGCGAAAACTTAGAAGTGCTAAGATCCTTTAGTAGGTGAATGTATAAATAAACTGGTATAGCCAGGTAATAAAATATTGTGTAGTGATAGGAAGAAATGAGCTATCTGGCTACAAAAGATATAAAAATGCTTATCATAAGAAAAAGAAACCAATTTAAAAAGGTTGCGTACTGCATGATTACAGCCATAAGACATTCTGGGAAAGGAAAAGCTACACAGACAGAACAAGGATCATGGTATTTTAGGGGCTCAAGGAGAGGGAGGGAGGGATGAATAGGCAGAGTACAGAGGATTTTTAGGGCAGTGCAACTCTTCTGTGTGATGCTGTATTGGTGGATACATGTTCTTTAAACACTTTTCCAAACCCATAGATGTACAGCACAAGGAGTGAATGCTAATATAAACTTTGGACTTCAGTTAGTAATGATGTATGAATAATGCATCAATTGTAACAAATGTAGCATGCTAATGGAAGATGTTAATAACAGGGGAAACTACTTTCTGCTCAATTTCCTATTAACCTAAAAAGAAAGAGTGTGAAATTACTTTTTATTTGAATATGCATAATGTAATTTTTGAATATTATATATTGTTTCTTTTTAAAAAAACAACTTTATTGAGGTACAATTCACATACAATGCTTAATTGTATAATTAGCATAAGTATAATCTGATGAGTTTGGACATATCAAACACCCATCATACCATCACCATCGTCAAAGTAATAGACCTATCCAATGCTTCCCAGATCTTCCTTGTGTTCTAAATTTTTTTGTGTGTACAGTAAGAACACTTGACATGAAATCTAACTTCTTACTAGGTTTTGAAGTGCACAATACCATGTTGTTAACTACATTGGGCACTGTGATGTACAGCAGGTTTCTGGAACTTATTCATTTATTTATTTAAAAAATTTTTTAAAAAGATTTTAAATTTATTTGTCAGAGAGAGCAAGAGCACACACATAAGCAGGCAGAGTGGCAGGCAAAGGCAGAGAGAGAAGCAGGATCCCTGCAGGGGAAGGAGCCCAATGTGGGACTCGATCCTAGGACCCTGGGATCATGGCCTGAGCCACCCAGGCATCCCTGGGATTTACTCATTTAACATAACTGAAACTTTATACTATGGAACAGTGCCCTGTTGTTGTCCAAAATATATAAGGAACTCCTACAACTCCACAGCAAAAACAGCACAGAACAAAACAAATGGAACCTATGGAATGGGAAAAAATATTCACAAACCATATATCAGATATGCATCAGACCCTCTACAAAATCTTGTTCTATGGATTATTGATTGATTTTTCCTTTTGACTGAAATAGCCACAAAACCTCTCAAACATTGTAGTGAACTCAAAAAAGTAGCAGAGGATCACTATCTAATTCAATCTTACCTTTTTATATGATTCAACATCAAAATGCAATTGTAATGATAACCTTATTTAGTTTAGTAAAGTGAAGATAGGAGTTTGGAATGATCTTGATTGGGAGAGTAACAAAACAATTCGGGTCCAGTTCTGGTTCAGCTAAATTGCCATTTCAAATCAATTTTCTAGTCTTACTGTAATTGAGTTTGACTGACCACATGCAGTTTTTGCTATATGCACTTTGCAAAGAACCAGGATAAATACCAAAAGGAGCTGGTGCATCTCAGCTGTTACAGTTCAAGTTCAGTTGAAACACACACAATAATAAGCTTTCCATCTTTCCATAATAGTTTCTAATGCCTGTATGCATTTTGTTATAATTAGCCAGCCATTTGGAAATTGTCATGTAACTTCTCCTTTATCTTAATGAAATTTAGAGAATCCAAATAGCCAGTTTTCACATGTCTTCTCTATCTTCTGAAACTTCTCTCAATGATTCTTAGATTTCTGTGATAGGTTTTTTAATCAAGTGCAGAATTTCTATCATATGTTTGCTAGCAATTGAGTCAGAGCTGCCTAAGAAAATGGGATTTTTCAGAGAGTCCTTATGATATCATGTTTTATTTCATTAATCATCAAAATCAATAATAAATTCATAAAATTCAGTCATTCAACACTGGGATTTTTGTTTCCCTTTTAATAAAGGACATCTGGTCTTTTAGTTTCTACATAGTAAATATGTGATTCTTAGGAGTTACACTTCTTTATTGTTCTTTGAAGAATGTCCTATAATACTTTTATCAACCTATTTACTCATCAGTTTACTCATCCACACTCAAATAGAGTAATCCCTAAATGTCACATGTCATGGGTTGTTTTAAAGGACTTAAAAAACTTAGAATCCATGGTTGATAAAGCATGTGAGACAGACCACCCTATACATAAACCAAAGCAATCTTATAAAATAAAGTTGTTTTGGCAGTCCCGTAACACACATGTGAACCTTTGAATCAAAATAATTGACACTTTCTGTGTTACTAATTTTTTTTAATTTCATGTGAAATTCTCAAAAAAGAATTTATAATGTTGGAACTAAAAACTGAGCAGGTACATATATATGGAACTGTGATCCTCTTAGTATATTTTTAAACTATGAAGAATCTTCCCATCTGTGAAAACAGGTCATTTTGTTTTCATTCACACTTTCCTATGAGCTGAGCTCTTATTATCAAAGCATACGACACATTTCCATTTATGTAAAATTGAATATGTATTCACATGTAGTTTACATTTACCCACATATTCCATTTTAAGTGAGTTTCTAATACGTTTATTAAAAGGATTGGCAATTTTTAGAGACAATTGTACTTAAGCTTTGAATAAATTTCAAACGCTGGACTTTTGGATTCTAAGCGTAGGAGTTAGGAACGTCCACTGGGTGGCAGGAGCGGACCAGGAACGTTCGCAAACAGCCCTCCTCCCCGAACCGGCCCCCCGCCCTGGGCCTGTGCCCGCAATGCCAAGGTGATGCTGGCGAGCAGAACATGCTGATGCTCCGAAGGAGGACATTTGCTGACCAGTTATTTTCTTCAGCTGTGTCCATGGGTGGGCACCGCGCCGCCGTGCACTCCCACCTGCTCTCTCTGGTGGTGAGCAAGGCACATTTGCCAGATGCCTGCTGGAGTGAGACCCTCCTACGCCAGCCTCTCCGGCTACTAGGGCTTTCTCTGAGGGAGGCTGCTGAGGCGGCTGTGTGGGAAGGAAATACTCAGTTCTCAGAATTACTGGTCCCCTGGAGAGTGAAAGCGTCCAGAGTCTCCTCGAGGGGTCCTGTTTTGTTGATATTAATTGCACAGTTGAAGTTTTGGATTCTACTTAGCCATTTAAGGAAGTATTAAGAAACCAAAGAATGCCAATTTGCTTTTGTTTGTAATCCTTTGAAACAGAAGTGGGGGCGGGGGGAGCGGGCAACAGACAAGGAAATACTTAACTTTGAAGAGAACACAGAGACCGAATTGATTTCTTTCTCCCTTGACATCTAAGGCGACAAACCACCATAAAGCAGTGGTTTGTGTCACTGGCATTCGGGAGCGGACTGGGGGTGTCTCCAGTGGAGGGTGCTGCCAAGCTGCGGGCCAACTCGAGGGAGCTTGTTTAGGAGCCAGGATGGATCAAAGACGCGACAGGCTCGAAAGCAGGGCTTCCTACACGGCAACGTGCACGGGAATCCCCTGGAGGTCCTGCTAAAGTGCAGATGCTCCATCAGTAGACGTGCCGTGTCTGTGGTTAGACTGTCACCGGCTCTCAGCTCCAAACCCACCCTTTCAGGCTCTGCCGGGAGCTGCAGCAGGGGCTGGACTCGGCAACCGCCCTTGTGCTTTGCCGGCGGGCTCCGCGCTAGGCATTCCCCGATGGGGCGCTAGGGGGCGACTGCGAAGCCGGAGGACGGAGGACGACCCGCCCGCTGGGCGTCCCCCCTGCAATGCTCCTTCCAACCCGCAACAGCAGTCCCTCCCACTTGAGGCAACTTCCAGTTTTCAGCTTTTCCAACACTGTCAAGATGAACTTCATTATGCCCCTTAGGCACCCCAGGCCAAGCAACGCCCCTGTCAGGGATTCCAACCTCTTTCCTTTCTTTCCTGACCCCAATGGTGGGAGCTGCTCTCTGCCATTATCATCACCCTAATATAGTAGAGCTTTATTTTTACTCTTTCAATGACCTAGTTGATTACTTTAATAACTTTACTTGATTACTAATTTTAAAACATTTTTTTATTAAAAATTTTTTTATAAACATATAATGTATTTTTATCCTCAGTAATTTTAAAATATTTTTTAATTGAAGTGTAGTTGACATACACTATTATGTCAGTCTCAGGTTTATAACCCAGTCCTTCAACATTTATATACCTCGTGAAGGGATCACCACTAAGTCTAGCTATTACCCCTCATCATACAAAGTTGCTACAATAGTAACTGTATCCCTACTGCAGTACAGTAGGTTCTGCGGTTTAATTATTTTCTGACTGGAAGTTTGTAACTTTTAATCTCCTTTTTGTCTATTTTCCCCATTCTGCCCCCATAATCCCCTACCCTCTGATAATCTCCAGATTATTCTCTATCTACGAGTTTGTTTCTATTTTGTTTTGTTTACTTGTTTTGTTTTTTAGATTCTGCATTTAAGTGAAGTCATCTGGTATTTTTTTTCTCTCTGATTTATTTCACTTAGCAGAATACCCTTCAGATACATCCATGTTGTTGCAAATGACAAGATTTTATTCTTTTTACGGCCGAGTAATATTCTGTGGTTTGTGTGTATGTGTATGTGTTATAGTTTCTTGATCCACCCATCCACTGGTGGGTTCTTAGGTTACTTCTTTATCTTGACTATTGTAAGTAATGAACATAGGGGTGCAAATATCTTATACCATATACAAAAATAAATTCAAAATTCATTTTGGTATAAGAAAAGTGGTTCAGTTCCATTGCTTTGCATGCATTTGTTCAGATTTCCCAGCATCATTTATTAAAGAGATTGTCTTTTCCCCATTGTATATTCTTGCTTCCTTTGTTGAAAATTAGTTGACCATATAAGCATGCGTTTCTCTCTGTGTTCTCTTTTCCATTTTTTTCCCCTCTTTTCCATTCTATTGATCTATATGTCTGCGTCTGAGCCCGTACCATACTGTTTTGATTGCTACAGCTTTGTAATATAGTTTGAAATCAGGTGTGTGATGCTTCTAACTTCTGTTTTTCCTTCTCAAGACTGTTTTGGCTATTGACAGTTTTTTGTGGTTTTGTATGAAGTTTTAGATTATTTGTTATAGTTCTGTGAAAAATGCCGCTGGCATTTTTTTTTAAAGATTTATTTATTTTGGAGAGAGAGAGAGGGAGAGAGTGAGTGCACAAGTACAGGGGGAGGGGCAAAGGAAGCAGGATAGAGAGTCTTTTTTTTTTTTCCTCTAATTTATTTATTTTTATTTTTTTTAATTAATTTTTTATTTTTTATAAACATATATTTTTATCCCCAGGGGTACAGGTCTGTGAATCACCAGGTTTACACACTTCACAGCACTCACCAATGCACATACCCTCCCCAATGTCCATAACCCCACCCCCTTCTCCCAAACCCCCTCCCCACAGCAACCCTCAGTTTGTTTTGTGAGATTAAGAGTCACTTATGGTTTGTCAGGATAGAGAGTCTTAAGCAGACTCCATGCTGAGCCCAGAGCCAGACATGGAGTTCAGTCTCACAACCCTGAGATCACAACCTGAGCTGAAACCAAGAATTGGATGCTCAACCAACTGTGCCATCCAGATGACACCCAAAATGCCACTGGTACTTTGATAGGGATTGCGTTGATTCTGTAGATTGCAATATTTTAACAATATTAATTCGTGCAAGCCATGAGCAGAGTGTATCTTTCCATTTATTTGTGTCTTTAATTTTTTTCATTAATATCTTACCAAGTTTTCAGAGTTTAAGTCTTTCACTTCCTTGGTTAAATTTATTCTTAGATATTTTATTCTTTAATAAGTTTTAAATGGGATTATTTTCTTAATTTCTCTTCCTGGTAGTTCATTATCAGTACACAGAAATGCAACAGATTTCTATATACTAATTTTGCATCCTGTGACTTTACTGAATTCATTTATTAGTCCAAGTAGTTTTTTGGTGGGGATATTTCTATATATAGTATCATGTCATCTGCAAATAGTGACAGTTTTACTTCTTCTTTTCCAATTTGGTTGCCTTATTTCTTTTTCTTATCTGCTTGCTGGGCTTGGACTTCCCACACCATGTTGAATAAAAGTAGTGAGAGTGGGCATCCTTGTTTTGTTCCTGATTTTAGAGGAAAAACTTTTAGCTTTTCATTGTTGAGTCTGATGTTAGCTGTGGGTTTGTCATATACGGCATTTATGAGTTTGTATCATAAATATTGCATTTTATCAAATACCTTTTCTACAGCTATTGAGATGGTCCTATGATTTATGATTTTCACCCTTCTTTTTGTTAATCATGTTGGTTCACTTGCAGATATCAAACCATCCTTGCATCCTTGGAATAAACCCCTCTTGACTGTGGTGTATGATCCTTTTAATGTATTGTTGAGTGTGGTTTGCGAATATTTTGTTGAGGAATTTGCATCTGTGTTCATCAGAAATATTGGCCTACAATTTTCTTTTTTTGTGGAATTTTTGTCTGTGTTTGATATCAGGATAATGCTGGCCTCAAAGAATGACTTTGAAAGCATTCCTTCCTTTTCAATTTTTTGGAGTACTTTGAGAAGGATAGTTATTAACTCTTTAAATATTTGGTAGAATTCACTTGTCAAGCTGTCTGGTCCTAATCTCCTGTTTGTTGGGAGTTTTTGATTATGGATTCAACTTTATTAATAGTGATCAATTTATTCACTTTTCTATTCCTGATTCAGTCTTAGTAAACTGTATGGTTCTGGGAATCTTTCCATTTCTTTTGGGTTGTCTTAATTGTTGGTATATAATTATTTGTAGTAGTCTCTGATGATCATTTTTATTTCTGTGGTATACATTGTAATTTCTCTTTCATTTCTGATTTTGTTTATTTCGGGCCTTTCTCTTTTTTTCTTAATGACTCTGGCTAAAGGCTTATCTGTTCTGCATATCTTTTCTAAGAACCAACTCTTAGTTTCCTTGATCTTTTTATTTATTCATTTAGTCTTTATTTCATTTATTTCCTCCAGGCGTGATGAGGCAGAGAGCTGCTGGAGAAGGGCTCTGACTGGAGCAGGTGGGTTGGGCAGGATGAGTGGCCTGAGGAACTCGGGGGCGGAGCCAGAGATGCTAGAAGGACACATGGATAGTGTCAGACATGGCTTCCACCAGCACACCGGTGCCAGGTCAAGTAGATGGAAGGGGAGTTTAAAAAAAACAACAAAAAAAGGTACCTACCAGACCTTCTATCCCGAGAAAATGTTAGAACAGATCCCTGCCTCTTTGGTATGTGCTCTAAAATTTGTCAGTGATTCTCCTTCATGTGTATCCCAGGTACTTTTCAAACCACTGCCTCTGCACTGGGACTTGGACTGAGTGAAATTGTGCGTGTGCCCTTGCAGAGCAGAGTCTTGGTTTTCCACTACTCTCTGGCACTCCTGGACATAAGCGCTGCTAGTCTTCAAAGCTCGACATCGTGGGGTCTCATCTTCCCGGTGCAGCTTCCCTGAACTGGGGAACCCCGTGTTGGGCTCAGACCTCTTGTTTGTCAGGGATGGCCTCTACCATTGTGATGGCCCCTCATTTGTATGTTGCTGCGCCAGCGGTGTGGGTCCTGATTAGACTGTGTCTCTGCCTCTCCTGCCTATCTCAGTGGGAATTTTCTTCATACCCTGTGTTGTGTGAAATCTTTTCTGTTGGTCTTCGGTTTTCAGAGATAGCTGTTTTGTACGTAGTTGTAGTTCTGGTTTGTCTGTGGGAGGAGGTGAGCTCAGGACCTTCCAACTCGGCCATCCTCACCTTGTCGCTAATTAACAATTCCTTACATGAAATTCTCACTGTTGCAGTAATTGGTGTGGTTTCTGTCTCCTGCCTGGACTTTGACCAGTGCAGTAGGTCTGGGATAGAGCCCAAGATTTTGCATTTCTGACAAACTTCAAGATAATGCCCAGTTGCTTGTCCATGGACCACAATTTTAATAGCAAGCAGCTAGAGAAGTGATTCTCAACGTTTGGCTGCATATTCAAATCACCTGAGAGCTTTGGGAAACTACCAATGACTAAATGCCACCCTGAGTGAGTCTGACTTAGATCATCAATGATGCGGCCTAACCATTGGGTATTTATTATTTATTTATTTATTATTATTATTTATTGTGTTATGTTAGTCACCATACAGTAGTACATCATTAGTTTTTGATGTAGCGTTCCATGATTTGTTGTTTGCATATAACACCCAGTGCTCCATGCAATCCGTGCCTTCCTTAATACCCATCACTGGGCGAACCCATCCCCCTGACCCCTCCCCTCTAACACCCTCGGGTTGTTTCTTGGAGTCCATAGTCTCTCATGGTTCATCCCCCCCTCCAATCCCCCCACCTTTTCCCTTCCTTCTCCTAATGTCCTCCATGCTGTTCCTTATGTTCCACAAATAAGTGAAACCATATGATGATTGACTTTCTCTGCTTAACCACTGGGTTGTTTAAAGTCATCCTAAGTTATTTTAAAGTGCAGATAGAATTGAGGACCTTTGTTTCAGAGTGGTGGTTCTTAGCCAGAGGCAATTTTGCCCCCCCACCCCCATCTAGGAGACATTTTTGATTTTCACAATTGGTGGGTGCTACTGGGATCTGGTGGGGAAAGGCCAGGAATGTTGCACACACAGTCCCCTACAAGAAAGGATTATTCATCCAAGATATCAGTAGGGCTGAAGTAAAAAAAAAAAAAAAAATCCTGATCTAAAGTGTGTGACAAGGTCAACCCAGTTCATCTCTCTTTATCTGTTTTTGCTCATTCATTTATTCATTCAAATATATTTATTGAGCATCTACTGTGGGCTTCCCTGGGCGTGGAGACTACAGAAAGATTTGAGAACCACATATTCTCAGGGAGACTATTAGGAGAACCCTAAGATAGTCCTATAATGTGCTTTTTGGGTGAAGATGTATGTTTTGTTTGTCACTTACTATAAGTCCTGAATTTAGCTTCATGTATCCAAGGTCTGAATGTTAGAGTGCAGACATTGGGGGGGGGGCATTATTCTTCCTACGATGGGGCCATAATGGAAAAGAGTTTGAAAAATGCAGCTTTATGCTAAATATATATATATATATATATATATATATATATATATATATATATATGCTTCAACTATATCAAGTAGCCTCAAAGAGCTTACATGTGGTGGCGGATCAGGTTTAATGTTGTGTCTCCCATGTCTTTAGGCTTCCGTCTGAGGATCATTTTTTGGTTCCTATTAACATGGAAATCCATTCACAGACTTGAAATGTCTGCAATAATTCTGCCACTTACTATTTATTCTCTCCCTAAGAACAATTAACATGATACTGTAACACAGAACAGTAAAGTCTAGTCAGCATCATCTTTAAACACATAAAAGCCAAAAAAGAAACAAAGGAAGCCTAATCTTTTCAGAAAAGAAAATCTAAACTTCCTGCTTCTGAGATTGTTCTGTCTCTCTCCCTGAACATCATTTTCATCTCTTGTCTTATTTTACGCGGAGATTGTGAACACTTACCAGATTTGCATTTCCCTTTACAAAAGTGCATGAGCTCAAGGATCATCAGCTTTGAGTACCCTTGTAACTATGAGAAAAGTAGGGGTTACTCACAGTTTTCATTTAGGAAAAACAAAATATTAACTTGTATAAAGTAGGCCAAATGATTAGTAAATTTAGACATACCAATGTAGAAAATTATGTAAACATTTTGAATTAACTGGTTATCTGTTTAGTATGTAATATGGGCTTAGCCCAGTGCCAAGTACTGGGGAAGAACACGCGTAGAGGACAGCCTCATGGAACTTCAAATTTTGTTTGGGTGATAAGATGTGAGTGTGCAAATGTGTGCATGTGTGTGCATGTGTGTGTGTATGGGCATGTGCAGTTATATATGAGTAGTATATGTGTGTGTGTGTCTTTGCAAGTGTGTGCAAGTACATGTCTATGTGCCTCCATGTGTATGGGCGTATGTATGCATGTGTGCACATATGTTTGTGTGTGCACATGCTAGTGTGTGTGTGTGTGTGCATGTGACGGACCTTCAGTGGTAGCCCAGTGCTCAAATGAATGCATCTTTGAATCAAATTGACCTCTCCTCAATTCATCTTTTATGGATGTCCTCATCTCTAACTTGTTTTGAATATGTCCAGTTTAAACTTTGCATGAAATCATACCTTGGCATGGTTATTAGCATAAACAATAGGATAATTTCTGATTGGCCAATTAATTAGGACTTATCAAGGGAGATTTAAGTCCTTTGCTCTTTTTGACTTTTCTGTTTTCTGAAACAGACTGAGCTAGTGGAAATCCACATTTAAGCTGTCAGTATAAAAGCCTTAGGGAAAGTCCCCCCTCCCCAAAATCAGCATTGCTCTTCCCTTCTCATGTGAGAGTCAGGAGGGGAACAATGTGTTTGACAGGAAGAAAGAGTAATCAAACTGGGTTTGGGAGATTAACAAACTTTATTGCAAATAGTGCTTTTGGTTTTGGTTTTGAGGAGGAGAGTGGGGTTGCGGGGAAGCATGGCTGTGGAGGGAAGGTTTGAAGGGTAGGAAGAGTGCTTGGGTTTGTGCAATAGAGAATAGGAAACTTCAGGGGTTTTCAGTTAAATACCCCATCACATGAGTACTTGAGAAGACTTTACACTAATTTAATAGATGTTACTTTTTTAGCATGTGTTTCCTTCTTGTTCTAACAGAAATGAGAAGATTTTCTCCATATATATAAAGAAGGAGATGTTGTACTTATATTTTATTTATTTATTTTTTTAAAAGATTTCATTTATTTGACAGACGGAGATCACAAGTAGGCAGAGAGGTAGGCATAGAGAGAGAGAGAGAGAGAGAGAGAGAGAAGCAGGCTCCCTGCTGAGCAGAGAGGCTGATGCGGGACTCGATCCCAGGACCCTGAGATCATGACCTGAGCCGAAGGCAGCGGCTTAACCCACTGAGCCACACAGGCGCCCTGTACTTATATTTTAAAATTATGGATTCCTTGTGTTGTATGAGGTAGACTGCTCAAAAGAAACTTTATCTTCAGAGTTGTGTCCTAAAGACAACTGAATCTTAAGATCCTTTCCAGATCTAAAAATGCAAACTTAGTGTCATGTTAAAAAGAAGAGCTTGACACCTTAGCTAATTGATGCTCTTAAAGAAGCTATTTAAGATCATGAATAAGAGCTGGAAAACACTTGTGGTGATTTCAGTGAACTAGAACACATTTTTACTGAGTTTTTATCCTGTGCCAGGGTATATGCTAGGCGCTGGGGGGGCAGGAAGAAGAAGGAAGAGGTCAGATATAAAAATTAAGAACGCCTGGCACAGGAAGACACATAGTAAACATCCACTGGATGAAGGAATGAATGAATGGACAAGTCCCTGCTATTTATCAATTCAGTTTGTTGGAGATGGTGAGGGGTGGCTCTAGGGGGAGAGCCACAAAAATAGAAATGAACAGAGGCGAGATAAATGGTTTCAACATGTGCAGCACATTCAAATCGCCTGGGAACTTGAAACAATTCTAATGACCAGATGCCACTGTAAGTGAGTCTGACTTGCTTCGAAGGCAAAGAAAAGGGGGAGGAGAGAACACCCTGCCCTTGGACCGCAGACCTTGGAAAAGTAGGGCATACTATGGAAAAGGGTAAGTGTATTGGAATGGTAAAATGTAGGGTAAACTGATCTTAGCCAGAAGATGGAAATTTTGGAGAGAATATAAATAGGTTGGTGGCGTTCAGTTCCTGAAAGACCTGGGTTGCCAGAGTCATGAGATGGGTTTTATTCTGTAACCATTGAAAGCTGAGGAGTTAGGGCCACTCTTGTTCTTTTTACTGTTTGATCTCCCTCCCTCTCTCTTCCTAGCTGGAGAGGTCCTGTATGTGTGTGTGTCCCTGTTCTGCCTCCCTGAGACTAGATCTCTTATTGGGATTTTTGAGTTTCGGCACACTCTTTAGCAAGCCTTCTTTATTTAAAACATTGGTTCCTGCTACAAATGGCTACTCATATTTTTGTATGGTTTTCATTTGTCTTTTGGAGACTGGACTTCTTTGCTAATTTGTGGTCCCCTCACACACCACCAACAATCATGCCTCTTTTCCTATCACTGAGCAAGCATGACAGAAACAATTTTGGCCCATGTCTTCCTTTAAAAAATCATACATGTTTATTGTAAATACTTGTAAAATATAGGAAAGTTGAAGGGGAAATTAAGAATTGTTCATAATAGAGCTCTTACACTATTAGTATCTTGGATACTAATATCAAGGATGCATTTGGTTCACGCCTATACTTACTTGTGAAATTAGGAGATGGCTTACCAGTGTTTTTATTCTTCCTCTTGAGTTTTTTTCTCATAATCTTAGATTATAAGAATTTCTCCACATGATTAAATTATTTGTTAAAAATCATTCTAATGACCATGTATTGTTCCAACACATGGATGCATAATGACTTTTTGACTATGGTCCTATGCACATTGTTTTCTTCACTTTCATAAATGATGCAACGCTGAGACCCTTGCCCATAAATCTTTATGTACATTCTGACTACCCTGGGACAGATACGGAGGAGGATTTTACCAGGCTCAAATCTTTTATCTTTGAAGATCTTTTATGCAGATTGCTAAATTATTTTATTGTAATACATATATTATTTATTACTTTATGCAGATTGCTCTAAAATTTTTGAGTATATTCACTGAGCTTAAAATAAATTGTTTAACTTTACAATTGATTGAAATAGGAGTTTCTCTTGACCTACATGGAAAGTTTTTTAAATAAGAAGGGTTTATTCACTCTGCTTGACTTATTTCACTCAGCATAATCTCTTCCAGTCCCGTCCATGTTGCTACTTAGAGTGGAGAAGGGAGTTGGGGGAAATTGGAAGGGGAGGTGAACCATGAGAGACTATGGACTCTGAAAAACAATCTGAGGGTTTTGAAGGGACGGGGGGTGGGAGGTTGGGGTACCAGGTGGTGGGTATTATAGAGGGCACGGATTGCATGGAGCACGGGGTGTGGTGCAAAAATAATGAATACTGTTATGCTGGAAATAAAAAAAAAATTAATAAAAAAAAAATAAATAAAAAGAAAAAAAAAAAAAAAGAAGGGTTTATTCAAAAAAGTACATCTTTACAGAGAAGCCATGGGAAGAAAGTTTACATGAATAGGCTATTATGTAGACTGCTAAGTGGATACAGCATATTCTTGTTTTTTATAGTAATGAAGGAGATCATTGACATAAATAATTTTTAAGAACCAGAATTCATGAGCTCAGTGGCCCTGGAGTAGGTCTGCAATATGGTTTTAGGCAAGGAGTCTTATTATTCACTGAGTAAGGAATGATCATTTTTGTTGGAGGAACATTATCACCCAGGTAGCTTGTGCACAGACAATAACTTTCTTTGCAAGATAATTAAAACCAACCTATACATTTCCTGGGAAGCCCTTCTCTGTGGAGCATTGTGTGAGGTTAACAAGTTTCTGGATTTGATTTATTTAATTCAACACACAATCAATGCATCTGGAAGAAGGCTTCATGCTGTGCAATGTTCTGCATGCTGGTCTGACCACAGAGGATCTTTCCCATCCTAAGTTTGTGCTGGACACACTTTGAACCATTTAGATCATGTATCTGGCATCCAGAGCCCTTCTCTCTGCACATGTTTCATAATAATAGAAGAGTAGAATAATGGCTCTAGTCTTTGTACCTTTGTAATTTTCTTTTTTTCTCTGGGAATACTTGTTCTAAAATTATTTTCTCTTAGTATGGAAAAACCATGTGTATAAGAGATGGTAAAATCCTATTTTAAAATGAAATTTACCACCAACTCCCCAGCAGGAGCTAATGTCTTGTTTACCCTTTCCAGCCAAAAATTTTCCATTTTTTTCTTCTTTTTTCCTTCAGGGTCCCATCAAAATCTTCATTGATACCTATAATTGTAATACAATCTCTAGGGTAACCGATATGAAGGCTTTCTGAGGTGCTTCTCCAATCTGGGAACACAGACTTTTTGTGTGTGACCCCAATCAACAGTTGCTTATTTGGCATGCCTGGAACTGTAATTTGAAGGCACCAGGGCTTTTAGAATTCCTCCAAAAATACTTAGAATGGAAAGTTACCACTTAGAAAACAGCAATTCTAAAAAACCCACTCACGTCATCTTCCAAAACAACAGTGAAGTTACTCAGTTTTAAAGATTTTCTAAGACTCTCTAGAATTCAGTATCTCTCCTTATTGAACTCCCAGATTGTTATTCTTATTTTTACCCCCTCCTTCTTCATGACAATTGACTCTTTCTTGGAGTATTGGCGTTATTTAATTAGAGGCTTTATCTGTCAAGTCTAGGTGCCTTCGACTCACACCTGTGCTCAGCCTCCCAGATGTTCGTGATCAGTAAATACAAGGACTGGGTAAAGATTTTGTTTTTTCACTCTTCCATCTGATTTCTAGAGGCCACCCGTCAACTCACAGGCCCTGGAGGGGCTCCTTCAGATTAGCTGCATGAAGCTAACAGGGATAAAGAAGGAGACAGGTCAGTTAATAGAGCAGTGGTAAAGCCTTCTCTTGACCCATGAGAAAGAAGAATATTAGCAGACTTGGACTTTTTATTTTTATAAAATTCTGAATGTATTCTTGAAGTCTAAAGGTCACATAATGGGTGCTTGTTTAGGTTAATGATGATAACATTGGTGGTGTTTGGGGGGTGAAGTTTCTTTCTTTTTCTCTCATAAAGAGTTTCTTTCAAAGATTTTATTTATTTATTTATTTTCTGGGGAGAGAGAGAGAGAGAACGAGAATGAGTGAGGTAGAGAGAGAAGCAGACTCCCTGCTGAGCAAAGAGCCCAACTTGATCCTAGGACCCTGGTTTCATGATCTGAGCTGAAGGCAGGTGCTTAACTGACTGAGTCACCCAGGTAACCACCCCCAAAATCAGAATTTCTAAGTATACTCCCATAGTATTCACCATGTGTGCTTTAAATGATAAATAACTGTGTAAACTGTAACTTTGTCACTGTGATTTGATCTTGTGATTATCCTTACAAAGGTAACTATCTTCCAAGACGTATGAAACCTCCCATTTTCTTCCTTCCTGTCAAAACTAATGTGACAGTATGTGATCCTGTGTCTGAAGTCTCCCCATCCAGGAGTGCCTGGAATCTGAAACCTCAGGGACTAGAGAAACAGGGATGTTAAAGCACAAGGACCATGGGAAAGTCCAGGGCGGAGGAATGAACATGGGCCTTATGGTCAGACACACTGGGGTAAGTTCTTTGCCCTTCCGAGCCTCCGTTTCCTTCCCCATAGAATGGTGATCATAAAATCTTGTGCAGAGGCAAGATCGTGGGTCTTAAGTGCCTTGGAGACTGGAGGCTCCATGAGTGGCAGTCATGCCGAGCTGCATTCAGCCCTGTGAAGGAATCCACTATAACACCAGGAGTTTGGAGAAGAGCTGAGAAACTTGGAAGGACGTAGAATGAACTAATAAAAACCTCATCCTGTGCCACCTACTAAACTTATCTCTTTTTTTTTTTTGAGATTTTATTTATTTATTTGACAGAGAGAGATCACAACCAGGCCGAGAGGCAGGCAGAGAGAGAGGAGGAAGCAGGCTCCCTGCTGAGCAGAGAGTCCAGTGCGGGGCTCGATCCTAGGACCCTGAGATCATGACCTGAGCTGAAGGCAGCGGCTTAACCCACTGAGCCACCCAGGCGCCCCTAAACTTATCTCTTGATGTTGGGGCTTAGTCAATACCTGTTGAACGAATGATACTAATGAGAGCATTTGTAAGTGAACCCCACAGGGAAGGTATGTGGATTGAGATGAGCTGACCTAGCCAAGAACTTGGTATGTACTGGACACTGAATAAGAATTCACTGAATCAATGAAAAAAGTGATCAAGTGAAAGAAGACATGCATGACGGTAACTTATAGATGGTAGTTAATTAAGATAGAGTATTTGAAAGGTAACAAAGGTAATGGAAGGTGGTAACCATTTGGATGCCATCTACATTATGCATGTGTGTTTGGGTGTGTGCATATGTCCCCAAATGACAGAGAGAGAAGGAGGGACAGAGGGAAAGGTTGAGAAGAAGAAGGGGAGAGAAGAGCAGGGAAAATAAAATGTGTTCAGATGAACATCTGAGGGATTGAGCAGTTTATCAGGCTTAGTTTCCTTTCATTGCTATTAAACATTAATTAGTGGAGGAGTTTGGCAGTCTTAGAGATAGACAGAGGGGAGATTCTCATCTGACTCATATAGGCAAAATACAAGGCTATTTGACTTTGCTGGAGCCAAGGGCATCTTGGTGTCCTGGCTCATACCTTCTGCTGGTTCACTTCTCATTTGCAGATTGTATTGTTCACTAGCATAATCTAAGACTCAGAAAAGAACCTCCTTTGATTTTTTTTTAAGCAGTTACATGAACATAGCTTTATCTTGCACCTGAGGTGTGTGAGTCACACTTGAGTGTTTCCAGTAATTTTCCTGCACAACCCTGGGTTTATCAAATCTGGGAATAGGAACATGATGGTTCTAGAGAGAGCTGCATCAGAAAGGAGTGGTCTCAGTTTTGTTGCCAAGGAAAAAGACACTCCTGGCCTCTGCTGCTGTGATCCAGGACCAGCAGGGGGCAGAGGCAAAGACAAAGGAGCCACCCAAGGCTACAAGCAAGTTACTGAGTCCATGTCAGCCTCATTCTACAGCCACTAATTCCTAGTTCAGGGCTGGGCAACTTCCTTCTCAGCCCTGAGCATCATTTATTTCAGGACTAGGAGGCTAAAGAATTTGATGACTCTTTCCAGAGAAAGAAAGAGAAGAAATGAGAGAGAGAAGGTGCTGAGGGAGGAGTTTAAGGAGACTGGTGGAGATTAGAGGCAGGCTGAGTGAGTCGCCAGATTTGGTGTGGAGTGTGATTGCTGTCACTCCTAACTGAGCCTCAGTTTCTTCATTCGGGTTGTGACCATGCTCCTAGTCAGCCAGCAGGGAGGGGGTCTTGTTGTACTAGAGATCAGGGAAAAGTGATTTGGGCAGGCTTTGTAAACTGTACAATGTTGTTTGCATGCACCAATGTGTGGTTTATATTGTGCATATCCGAAGGAAGAGGAAAAGGGAAAGGGGAGAGGGGAGCCTTTCAGCCTGTTATCAGGAGTTTGGCTCCCTGTGGGGAATGGTGGGCGTGGCAGTGTTTATAGACTCCTCAACAGCCACATATGGAGAGAACGAGAAGACAAAGAAGGACATTCTTAGAAAAAGGAGCTGCTTTTCCTCCCCATCTCCAACCCCCTGCTATCAAACCTCCTGCTCTCTTTTGGCTTTTATGTAGGGATGTGTCAGCTGGAATACTTGTTGAGATCATTAAGTGTAACCCCCAGGCAGTCATTTCACAGTTTCTCAAACATCCCACCGTTGTTCTAGCCTAGTTCCATAAACTAAATAGGGCCTATCTAATGCTCAAGGGAGAGGATAGTGGTGGTGGGAGTTCTTATGGGGAAGAGAAGATGAAAGTTTCTGGTGCTTGTTTAATTCTGTGCTTGCCAAGTAGAAAATATACAAAAGAAAATTGCAACGTAAGTGGCACACAATATCCAAAATTGTTTCGAAATAAAGTCCAGATTTGAAGGACGTAATTTGCCACTTTCAACAACATAATTATTTCATGTTCCAACAAATGAAAGATGCCCAGAGGTCTTTAATTTTGACCAGAATTTTTAAAAGCTTATGGAAATTAACAAATAATAATTTGAATAGGATGTCGTTGTGGTTTTATAATTAGTGCACATCCCACTTTTTGATCACTTTTCTGTCAGGAGTAGAAATGGAAGTCTGTGGCTTATTAACACTTCATATCTCATCTGAATTCACAAACCATTACTAGCATTGTTATAGTTCACATGCTTATCTGTAACTTATTCAGTACTCTTTGGTTTTTATTGTATATATAGTTTTAGATTTATTTATTTGAGTGAGAGAGAGGAAAAGGGAGAGAAAGAATGAGCACACACGTGGGAGGGGCAAAGAGAGAGAGAGAGAACCCCAGGAAGACTCCATGCTGACTTCTGAGCCCAGCGCAGGGCTTAATCTTGTGATCCTGAAATCATGACCTGAGCTCAAACCAAGAGTTTGGTGTTTAACTGACTGTACCACCCAGGTGCTCCCAGTATCCTCTGGTTTTAACAAGAATGTTTACTATCTGAAATGACTTACCTAAAATGTGATAAAAAATTTTATGGGGATTTCTAAGACCAAGGAGTTTCAGGACATTCTTAAGAATCTCCTACACATTTATAAAATATCTAGCTGGGTTAGCATATTTTTATAAATTAATGTGCCAATCTTTTTTTTTTTTTTTTAAAGATTTTACTTATTTATTTGACACAGAGAGATCACAAGTAGGCAGAGAGTCAGGCAGAGAGAGAGGAGGAAGCAGGCTCCCTGCCAAGCAGAGAGCCCGACATGGGACTCCATCCCAGGACCCTGAGATCATGACCTGAGCTGAAGGCAGAGGCTTAACCCACTGAGCCACCCAGGTGCCCTAATGTGCTGATCTTAAAATTACAGTGTGTATGGTAGGCATTACATATACATAGTAGCACCAATACAAATACCTTTTGATTAAATAACAATACCCGTTAGAGTCATGCTAGCTGTGCTATCAAGCAAGTCTTCAATGTCTAATGGAGCAAGAATTATGGAGGTTAATTTCTCACTCATACAAAGTCCAAAATAGGGAATATTGATTGACCCCAGGGTCTCCTGCATACTGCGATTGGGGACCCACATTTCTCCCATCGTCCATCTTCCCCTCCTTAACAGTGGTTTTTCAGGTTGCTGGGCTCATCTCCTTCAAATCAATAAAAGGGAAAGAGAATGGAGGATGGTGCACCAGGAACAATGCATTAGTTGAACCTCAGCCCATGTCCCTAGAGAAGGAAGCAGGGTTGATGAAGAGCCAGACAGTCTTGGCTACACGAGCACATAGTTAGCCCTCAATAAGCATTGGCTATTAATATTATCATATTGAATGTCAATATACAGCTCTCATAACCCCTTTGTATTTTAGGTGATATGAAAGGTAATTTTTTTTTTTTTTTGTTAATGTGTATTGTATTGAGACTCAAGATTAGTAATCTAGACCCATAGACGCCTATTTGGAAGGGAAGCCAAAGAAGATGTTTAGGATCTGTTCCTCAGACTTAAGTCAAGCTTAAATTAACTGAATTTTAAAGAAACTATGTACATTCAGCCTGAACTAAATGCTAAAGAAAATATATAGATGTGACAGGGTCAATATGTGCTATTAATAATTAGCTGAACAAAGGAAAAGAATGGTAAAATTATTTCCTTTTCTTGAGCTTAGTTTGAAGTAGATAATCTTTGTCAAACATGTTCTCTAAAGAGGAAGATAATTCTTAAAATAAGATTAGGAAAGCACTTTCAGTGATTTTTTTTTTGTCATTTCCTTTAGATGCTGTGATCGAAAATATTACATGTAAGTAGAAACTTCCCTATCATCTATCATTATTTATTATTATTATTATTATTATCATCATCATCTAAGTGAATCCTACCAGAAAAGGTTCAGGTACTCAGGTACTTTTCTTTCAAAGAAGAGCAGCCTTTCTAGCATAACTGGAGATAATGCATTGCCACTGAAGCAGGACTTAGCATATGTTTTCTGTAAAATGCCAGGTAGTAAATATTTTAGCGTTTGTATGCTATACAGTCTCTGTCACAACTACTCAATTGTGCTTTTTTGGTGTGAAGGCCCCTGTTGACAGAATGGCGTTGTCTTCCATAAAATTTATTTACAAACATAGGCAGCGGCCTGGATTTGGTCCAAGGGCTGTATTTTTCTGACTCCCGGTCTAGAATCTTCAGTACCTTCTAAAAAGGGTACATTCTCTAATTTTATATTAAGTGTTTGTGGTATTTATGAAGCTGATTTCTCTCTACAGAGTTTGAAATTTTACTTTCAGTTTAATTTTCGGTGGGAAGAGTAACTGTGACCTAAGATATCATTAACTAAATTCACTATGTCTTTTGTCGTCAGCATGAATGAAGCTATAAATCATAATTGCGTTGGCATATTTTGTTAGACAACGGGCCTATGAAAGCTATTGGTGACCCAGGGAAAAAAAAAAACAACAAGCACCCCCCCCCCCCCCCAAACTGCTTCATTAAAAGCACTTGGAGACAGGCTTTGGCGACTGCAAAAAAAGAATTCATAAGGCCTTTGTCTTTAATGAAAGTTCTGTTGTGCGTATTTCCTTAATTTTTCTTCTCAGTAGATGGAATTTAATTTTTGTACCTCAAAAGCTTTGCACTATGAGACTCCAACTAGCATCAATAATTGTATTTAGTATTTTTAAACTAGGAGAGGATTGTTTCCTAAAATGTCATCAGCAAGTAGAGCGCAAATATAAACAACAATCCTGAGTACCAAGCAGAAGCACATAAAGAGACCTAATTAAGTGATAGGGAGGGAAGCAGGCCTCCTGTTCACTGAATTAAGATGTGATGTGTCACATATGGGAACCATGAGATGTAGAGTCTTCTTTAAGTACAAGGATTTGGAGTGATGATACCTCCTGCATTTGTCTATGAAACAAGTGTTTTTGAAGTAGGATTTAGACTCCCTTTGCACTGGGGGTGGGGAGTGTAATTGTTTGTCCTTGGATCAGGCCCTTCTGGTAGGTGGGGTAGGGAGGGAAGAAGCGAAAAGGACAGTGTCTCTTTCTTGGTGGGCTCTGTTACAGTCTTTGAGTTGCTAGTTCCTGCTTTTTTTTCTGGACTAATACTGACTATCCTTTGGTGACGCATATGCAAAAGGCATCCAAATTCTGGCTCTTCAAGAAGAATTTGCATCACCTCTTTCAACTTAGCATTTGCCCTGACAGTCTCCTCCAGAGGCTCTTCTGCCTGGGATCCCCATCAAGAGTTGTGGGACATTCTCTTGATGCATGGCAAAGGCACACATTCCTGATTTTTCCAAGTAGCAAATGGACTGCCTCATTGCCAGCCCTGTCTCAGCCCTGCCATGTCACTCCAACTGCCCTCTCCGCTTGCTCAAATAAGCACAGTGGGCAAATCCATAAGACCTCTAAGTGAGCAGATAGCCACTGTAGACTGAGACGCCAGTCTCCCCTTTCTGTAGGCACCTCAATCCTCTGAACGACTCTTTTATAGTTTCTCCATCATCGGATTGTAAGAGGCGCCTTTTCTTTCCTGTGGGTAGAGAAGGGAAAAGGTTTCATCAAGAACCACTGGTGGCTCCTGGGCAGCAAAAAAGTCCCAATCAACATCCTGCTTCAAGATCTTGTGCGAGGCAAATGGTGATGGTGAAGGATAAATGTAGAGAGATTAGAAATATTGAGGAGATACTATTTACAGGACTGGGCAATTTGATTATATTTGATTGGATACAGGGATTAAAGGGAAAAATAGATGCAAGGAAAACATTAGAGTAGAATCAGTTTGGGAGTTCATGTATCACATATTCAGGTTTTGGTAAGTTGAGTTCTAGATGCTATTCAGATGTCAATGTCCCATGGGAAATTAGTTACATGTACAGTGGACCCTTGAACGATATGGGTTTGAACTATGTGGGTCCACTTATATGTGGATTTTTTTCCCAATAAAAACAGTAGAGTACTATAAATGCATTTTCTCTTTCTTAAGTTTTTTTAAAACATTTTCTTTCATCTAGGTTACTTTATAAGAATATAGTAAATTATATATATATGTGTATATATATATATATACACACATATACATATATCATACACGGTGTTTTAAGTGACTATATATAATAGTAAATCTTCTGGTCAACAGGAGGCCATTAATAGTTATGTTTTTGGGGAGTCAAAAGTTATAAGCAGATTTTCCACTGTGTGTGTGGGGGGGTTGACATCCTGAACCCCAACATTATTCAAGGGTCAGCTGTACTTCAACAGCTAGGTCTTGAAACAAATGTAAATTTGTGGGTCTTTTTTTTTTTTTAAAGATTTTTTATTTTTATTTATTTACTTGACAGAGAGATAGAAAGCACAAGTAGGCAGAGTGGCAGAAAGAGGGAGAGGGAGAAGCAGGCTCCCTGCTGAGCAGGGGGCCCGATGTAGGGCTTGATCCCAGGATCCCAGGATCATGACCTGAGCCGAAGGCAGACACTTAACCAACGAGCCACCCAGGCACCTCTAAATTTGTGAGTCTTCTGAATAAAATCTTCTAGGGAGATAGTGGAGGATGAGAAGAAGGAGGTGTTTACGATTGATCTTTGAGGAATGCTGATGTTTAATGGTAGGGTGGATAGGAATACACATTCCAAGGACTGCTGAGAAGCAGCAGCCATAGAAGTAAAAGGAAAACAAAGAGGCGGTTTCCGAAGTGCATAAAATGCTTAAGTCCAAGGGAAGTGATGAGATAACGAGTGAGTGGCAGAAGGGTGACTTGCAGGTTATTCTATTTATGTTGCTCCTACTGATGCATGAAGACATTAACCAAATGGAAATGCGAATGCAAATGAAAGCATTATGAAACTCTCATAGATGGATTTGGAATGTTCATGTTGCTAAATAAAAATTTATCTCGGTAATTTGCTTCCCATGTGTGTTATAATCAGTTCCAGAGAGACTTAATTTATCATAAAGGCAATGCTTTATGTATTGCAAGGTAAACATTATAAACTAAAGGGTTTCCCATAAAGGAATATAATTTCATTCCTTACAGATTTTTAAGAGTTTGTGTCTAAAGGCAATGTTATTATCTGTTCTTTCTTCTACGATTTCTTATAGTATCTCTTATGCTGTATGCTAGGTTAATGCTCGAGTATCAGGAAAATGTTTAAATAACTGCTTGAATTGTATGAAGCTTATTATAAAGAGAATGTTACACAGCTGTTTTCCATTTATCATGATAGAAAACAAGAACACTGCTTCATCTTTAGCCATTGAGATGTGGGTAACAACAAAATGGAACTTCTGTCTATAAAGAATGAACAATGGTTGGTTCCTAGAGAACAGACTAAAACTGGCTTCAGTAAACCACAAGTTGGAGATATTCTGGGGCATGGTCTTGGCTTCCTTGGTCGTGGGCATTGCTACAAGTGGAAATGTCTTTTGGAATGTACAGTTTTCAATTTCTCTCTGATTGAAGCGTCTTGTGATTGAATATAACAAATTTTCACAATTTGATACCAGTGTACTTTTTAAGCCTTATTTCCCACCATTCCCTTATTTTGACTCTCCATTTCAGTAAAACTATAGTCTCTAAATATGGCCTTTGTGCTACTGGGTCAGATTTTTTTCTAAATCTTTAAAAAATCCAGCTCAGATGTCACTTCTATCATGGAACCTTCCACAGCACCCCAATAAAATACAATCTGTCTTTCCTACTGATTTCTTTAGCTCTTCATGAAATGCCACTTATTTAAAATAAACTTATTCATTCAATAAATATTTATTGAGTGTTTACTGTATGTTAGACTCTATATTTGTGATAGGTGCTGGGAATAAAGCATTTCTTGTTTTTATGGAGTTTGCATTCTTGAGGCAGTATAGTGGTCGAGACCACATATTCTGGGGCTAGTTTTCCTGGGTTTACATCCTGGTTAGATTACTTTCTAGCTGTGTAATCTTGTTTAATTGTTAAGTTTCTGAGCATTAAGAGCTCCAACTAAAAGCTGGAAATAAAACACAACTACCTAAACCAAATGTTTTTGGCTTGGATTTGTAGATCACCCCAGACCAATGTCTTTCCCTTTCTTTCTAGCTGGAGCAGTTCTTGTCTTCTTCTCTTGGTCATGAAACCAGGCTGCACCTCCTACAACAGACCCACTGTCTATAGAACAGCTGTGTCTGGTCTAATTGGAGATGGGATGAACTTTTCAGAGAGTAGTGCTTTTCTGCCTCTCTATCTCTTGATTTCCTGTGAGCACCTAGTATGTCACAAACCCGTGGCCAGCTCTGTATCTCAGTTCCTTACCCAGGTTCCCCTTATTTCCTGCCTGATTGCCCTCTTCTTGCCCTCCAGCTTCCCTGGGATTGCCCACCAAATACAGAGCTAGCGTACATGCTTTTGGTTCAGGCTCTATTTTCTAGGGAGCTTGGACTATGACACTACCTCATTGGCCTATTGTGAGGTTTAAGTGGGAAGTGCTCAGGACAGTACCTGGAACAGAGTAGATAATAAAATGCTAGCCATTATTAATGTGACAAAAGTAAATGAGAGCACAGAGGGGGGTCTAGGTTAAGAGAGGGAAGGTTATCTCTCTTGGATTCTTGGAAGAAATTTAAGCCAAAACCTGGAGGTTGAGCAGCCAAGTGTAGGATTTGACAGTAGGGTGTGTTTGTGGTGAATATGCCAGGCAGAGGGGACCTAATGTTTTAAATCCTAGAAATAAGAAAGAGCACAGATTTAAAGGATTGGATGCATTGATAACTAAAATTCATATCTGTTGCATTCAGTTGTAACTACATATGTGTGTGTGTGTGTGTGTGTGTGTGTGTGTGTGTGTGTTTGGTGGAAACAGTAAAATTTATCAAATATTCTACTCTCTTCCCTATCTTTCCCAGTCCTCTTGCAGTTCTGGATAATGAAATGTGAAGGAAGTGACATGAGTCACTCCAGGACTGAGCCAGGGTAAAGTCTACATTCTTCCTCTGCTACAGTGATCAGAGACCACATGTTCTAGATAGATGGAATACAACATGATAAAGCTGCCATCACTCAGTTCCCTGAGTAATTCCTGGGCAAAGCAGAGGTTCCTGCTGATCTGCCTGTAGTGAGAGCAAGAAATAATTCTTTGTTGGGCTAAGCCCACCAGAACTTGGGATTGGTTTGTTACTGCAGCATAACTTAGTTTAACCTGACTAATACAGCGATTAATCTTCCTAAATATAATTTTAATTACAATGTTAATCTTCCTGACTACAATGTTAATCTTCCTAACTACAATGGCCCTGGATTAGGGCCATGCCTAGGGATAGGCAAGAGAGATGCCTGAGGTACAAAGTTGAAAGAGGCGCTCACTTTTAGGTTTATGCAAGTGGTGACATTATGAACAAAGCAGGTTGAGTGGGAGGGAGAGTGGTAAGAGAGGAGGTCTGAGAGGTTGTGGCTTTGAAGACCATTGGCATATCTTTGGATTTGTAGTGGAATTATTTTTTTTTCCTTAAAAAATCTAATTGGCTTCATTAAATGATTCATGAATCAGGCAGCATCTTATCCAGCAAGAAGAGAGATGCTCCCTATAGTGGAATTATGGTTAAGTCCTTATTTTCTATAAAGTAAGGCAAGGAAATTTCAAGAAAACCAAAAGATAGAGGAATTCATTTAGACAATGAAAACTTGCTTTCATTATTTAAGACAAAATTGACTAAAAATCCTGAGATCATGACCTGCGACAAAGAGAGACACTTAACTGACTGAGCCACCCTTTTTTTCTTTTTTTTTTTTAAAGATTTTATTTATTTATTTGAGAGAGAGAGAGCATGGGAAGCGGGGGAGGGGAAGAGAGAGAGGAGCAAGCAGACTGCCTACTGAGTGGAGAGCCTGATGCAGGGCCAGATCCCAGGAGCTGAGGTAGAAGCTTAAACAGACTGAGCCACCTCGGCACCCCCTGAGACTTTCTTTTGAGTGAAATCCATGGTTACAGGAGGACCACTGTATTGGGTTTAGAGTCATTTCTTGAGGGAGGATAAAAAATAATTCAGCTTAAGCTTAGGTTCCTAAATAATAGTCTCTTGTTAAACCAGGCTTCTTATTTGGTTCTAACTCTGTCTTTTCACACTGCTGTTGAATTTGAAACACGCTATGTGTGTATGTGGTGGAGTGGCAGTGGGTTGCTCCTCCTGGGTTAGAATCCAAATTGTAATGTGAAAAGGAATGTCATGCTTTTCTTCCTTGATAAAATGACTTATCTGAAAATGGCCAGAACAAATCCAGAATACCATAATGCGGTTTGGAAACCAATAAATGCTGAACTGGCCATGTGTTTCTTTAAGCTCCAGTTATAAGGGGCACGTATCTATAATCTGAAATAATAGGTTTCATGAAGGGTGTCCTAACCAGCAGCAATATTCTATTCTGTATCCTTTGTAGACTGGCTGTAGAAATTTGCTTTGGAAAAAGTACATGTTTTTCTAAGAAGCTATTAGATGAATGAAAATTTAATGCATAACTGTCCGTGGTGATAGGATATTTGAAAGATATTGTCAAAAGAGAAATAGTGAGATGTATTCAGAGAAGATTGTATATTGGATGTGCTCAATTCTTAGAAAAATAAATGTGGGAACATCTAATCTCATCACAGTTGGATACATATGTTTTTGCAAATGGAATGTAATTTTCTAAAAATGTCAGCTGTGTGTGTCTCATAGATACTGAAAACATATGCTAATTTTTGGCAGCAGCCAAGGGAAGCTATGGTGCTTCTAATTTAAATTTAAGTACACAGTTGGTGAGTGAACACTCAACAATGATGGGGATGCACTAGAGTGATAGTGCATGTGCTGTGGAGTCAGGGAGACCGAGAGAGAGAGGAGCAGCAAGTGGCGAAGGAGGGAGTTGACGACACTCAGAGTCTGAGGAGAAATGCACATGTTGGCCGTGCGGTAGCAGCGGGGAGAATGTGGTGGAACATTGGCCAGAAGGGGCCAGATTCAGAGTCTGAGACCATTACCTTCCGATGCAAAATGATTTGAGGGACACTAGAGCGCATCACTCTCCCTGACCTCGCTTGTCAGCTCTTCTCTTTGGCTTCCAAGAGTGTTCCTTGGGAACACTGCTTCTGCTCAATGTTTTTGATATTTACGCGTTTTTATTTAAACAAGGTGCAAAGACAGGGAGGAGGTGACACAGAGGGAAGCTGCAGGTAAAGTTGGGGGTACAATGAATTAAACAAGTTAAATGGGTTGTCTTTACTTTTGGACTTTGTAAAGCTTTTAATACACACATGCTAATAGGAATTGGAAGTCTCATAAGGGGAAAACAGCAGCTCTCCAAATGACCTGAACACACATCTTATTTTTCCCTCTGCAACCTCTCATAAGACAAGTGTTTGTGAAATATGCTTGGGAAATGCTGGCTGGGGATGCCTGAAATTTGTCTGTCAGCTAATTATTCAGTCGAGTTAAGATATTAAGATATGAGCCCCCCTTTTAAAATAAATATAAAGATACTTTTGGAGGTCCTACAGTGTGAGCCATTATCTAGTACATATACCGCAACACTGACACAGGAGGTGATGGGTTGCTTGTTTTTTTTTTTTTTAAAGATTTTATTTATTTATTTGACACACACAGAGAGAGATCACAAGTAGGCAGAGAGGCAGGCAGAGAGGCAGGCAGAGAGAGAGGGAGAAGCAGGCTCCCTGCTGAGGAGAGATCTAGATTCGGACTCAATCCCAGGACCCTGAGATCATGACCTGAGCTGAAGGCAGAGGCTTTAATCCACTGAGCCACTCGGGCACCCGATGGGTTGCTTGTTAACTGAACAGGAGACAATAGCAGGTGAGCAACAGATGAGGGAATGGGGCGCATGCATGTGGACTTTAAGTGATGAGCCTCTGAGATTAGAGCAGGTGTATTTGAGACGCAGGTAGAGGGAAGTGGTTGGAGGTATTACCACATCAGTATGGAAAGCTGGGGCAGCCTGCACTTGCTAAATAGTGAAGAAGAGCTGAAGGGTGCACCTGGGGGGGGGGGACGGGGAATAAAAGAGTGGGGGAGACAGACGCTGACTTTGAGGCTAAGATCTAAGTACTTAAGTTTAAAAATTATATGCCCTTAAAAATAAATGACTTGAGAGCTTCTGTTTGCAAAAACAGTGCTTTTTAAATGTAATTGCTGAAAACCAGGGTGAGCTTTGTCAAGAATCTCAGAAAGTCCAAAATTTCTCAGGAATGTTTAAAGAATGAGAAAGATATGAATCCTTTTAGCCAGAAAAGTTATTCTTAAGATATCACTTTAATCATGGAATAACATATACTTATTGTGGAAAATCCAAAAAAATACAAAATAAAGAATGAAAGAGAAATCATCCATTTTACCCACAATTTCTCAGTCTAGAAATAACTACTGTGTCTGTTTTAGCATATTATCTTCTAGCCTCCCTGGCCTCCCCTTATTCCTTCCTCTTCCCTGCCCGCCCAAATTGTGTAATTTTTTTCCCCAAATTGTGTAATTTTGACTGATCATAAATACTGAACATAAAATTTTAATGAGGATACTATAATTAAAGCCAGGGGTTGGAAAATCTGGTCTGTCACCTGTTTTTTAAAACCCATGAGCTAAGAACGTTTTTGACATTTTCAAATATTTGAAAAGAATCAAAACAATAATATTTCATGACATCTGAAAATTATATGAATTCAAATTTCAATGTCGATTAATAAAGTTTTATTGGAACCCAGCCGCACCCACTTACTTAACTATTGTCTGTGTTGCTTTCACATTGACAATGCAGAGCAGTAGTTGTGACAGAGAAAACATGGTCTACAAAGCCTAAAATAATTACTATTGGGACTTTTGCAGAAAATGTTTGGTGACTTCTTATTTAACAGATCCACAGTTTTGGACCATTTTTGTTGTTGTTGTTTTTGTCTATTTTAAATCATGTTTTAACTGGTAACTTTGGTCATAAATCTTTGCCTGCTTTTCAGATTATTCTATTTGGGTATTTTCCTAAAACTAAAATTGCTGTGTCAAAGGGCGTGAATATTTTAAGGCCTCTGATTCATAATGCCAAATTTCTTTCCAGAAAGTTCAAACTGAGTTCCACTCCCCCACAAACATACAAGAACTACAGAGATTTTCTTTTTGGCAATACAATCTCTATACTACCCTGCCTTAACTATTTTAAATTCAATAATAGAACAGTGTTAATCAAATCCAACCTTGCTAGCAATAAGGATTTGCTGGGGGAGTAAGTTTCATACGCTCTATAATTTTTTTTTTTTTTTAGATTTCATTTATTTATTTGACAGAGAGAGAGAGGGAGATCTTAAGTAGGCAGAGAGTCAGGTAGAGAGTGGGGGAAGAAGCAGGCTCCCTGCTGAGCAGAGAGCCGGATGCAGGGCTTGATCCCAGAACCTGGAGATCATGACCTGAGCTGAAGGCAGCGGCTTAATCCCCTGAGCCACCCAGGCTCTATAATTTTTATCTGTCCTTTTAAAACTGCCCTGATTTTTACAGCTTCTCTTCTTGACATCTCCTGTCATGAGACCTCGTAGAGCATGCCTGCTTCTCAGTCATTGTAAATAGGAGTATGTCATGGAGAAATACCTCTCTTTAGTATGAGAAATAGAAGATTCATCAGAGTTTGTACCTGATTCTTTATAAATCTGAGAATAGGGCTCACTTGCTTACCTATATGAGTTGTATTTTGAATGTCCGATTTTAGACTTTACAAATTCTAATTGAACCTGCCACACTCATTTCACCATCAGCTAATCAATATATTTTCCTCCTGAATGGGGAAGCATTGTTGGTTTCAGTCCCATGTGAGACTAAAAAGGGTATAGATTTGCACTTCAAAAGAGCCTTGAAACTGTTGTTTTAATGTTATTTGGTTGGTGGAGTTGGAAAATAGATATTTAAGGCTTCAAAATCTTAAGTCTAGATTTTGCTCCTCCCTAGTATGAAACGAATTTATGTTAGGGAGGATATCTTTTTGAATCTCTCCCTGTTTGAGGCTTTACTTCTGACACTGCACCAAAGCAATGTCTTGGTTCTGATTCTGAATATTTGTTTGTTAAGTTTTCAAAGATCTAATTGGACGCTAAAACTTTTCATTTTTTTTTCTACTCATAGGGAAAATACATTTTTTTTTTTTAAGTAAGAAACTTTTCCTGACACTAAACTTGGAAGTGCAAGAAGTAAGTTTCATTCTATTAGGGTTTAAGGGAAAATACAGTGGTTGCTTATGAGTGCTTCCCATCTCTGTCCGCGTTCCTGCCTCCACCAGAAATAAAAGGGCTGGATCTGAAGCCCCGTAAGTCATCCTCAGTCTAAGCTTTCCAGATCCTTAAGGAAGAGCAAGGTGAGAGGGCCTGGGGCAGAAAAGTGATACGAGAGTGTTGAATTACTTTTAATTTAGCCTGGTGTTAGGTTACTTGGCATCTAGAAAACTTTATGCTTTTCTTCTGCAACCATCTAATGGGTTAAAGTCCCACCTGAAAATACCCTAGGGGTGCCTGGATGGCTCAGTCAGTTAAGCCTCTGACTCTTGATCTCAGCTCAGGTCTTGATCTCAGAGTCATGGGACTGAGCCCTGTGTGGGGCTCCATGCTCAGGGCGGAGTCTGCTTGTCCCTCTCTCTCTTTGCACCCCCACCCCCTGCTTGTGCTCTCTCTCTTTCTCTCACTAAAAAAAAAAAAAGTCTAAAAATACTCTAGAATCCTTTTTTTTTTTTTTTTTTAGGAAAAAAAATCAGAAAAACTAGTAGAGAGATTCTATAATCCTCCCATCTTTAGAATTCATCAGTCACTAGAAGAGAACCTTGGGTGAGGATCTTCAGCTGAGCCAAGCAGACCTCCCAGAATGGTCACTGTTCACATCTGGAAGTGTGCAATGATTACCCTGTGCTGCCCTTCTCCCAGAGATCAGCCATGGTGAGAGGTAGGCTGGTATTCTCTCTATACACCTTTTTTTTTTTTTTTTTTTTTTTAAAGTCAGGTATGTTGTGGGGTTCTTGAATTCAGGCTTAAGGACTTTATCCAATGTGAGCTCCCAGAGGGCTGAGGGGAAAGCCACATCTGTCCTGTACACAGATTCTAGCAGATGACTCTGTTACAGCTAAGGGACTTCTCTTTTGAATAACTTGGCATCTCTGCGAGGTCAGCACGCAGCAAGCCAAGGCGTTCATCCCCACCCTTTACTGCAGCACTGAGCCTTCCCGAGTATGCTTTTGGCTGGGAAAAACCTTGGCAGAGCCGGGGAGATATTTCCCTTCCTCTTCCTTACAACAAGATGTCATGTAGGCAGGTGGCCCAATTTATGATGGTAGGTTCTAGAGATAGCCTCTAAGAAAAAAAGAAGCATGTATATCCTTAAGAAAAGATTAGTTTTACAAGGCTCTGTGCAGTTAGACTGGGGGGGAAAATATCCATAGAAAACACTAAGTACACACACACTCTCCCTTTTAGGAACCATGATCAATCTAGAAGGTTCAAAAGGAAAGATTTTTATACCCAGAATTGAAAAAGAAGGTGATGAATCTAGAGGACACTTGATTCAATTAGCTCTGATTTAAAGAATGTAGGAAATAAGAAAACAAAATGCAGGTTATAATGTATGACAGTAACTGTGGCTTGCCTGTCCCACAGAGGTTCAAGCACTTTACATCTGGAAAGGGACCACGGACATAATTTCAGCAACCATCCTAATTTTTCATATGACATATGGTGAAGTATCTCTTAAATCTGGTCAAAGCAACTTTTATAAAACCAAAGTGGAATTAAACAGAATTGAAATAGAAGGGAATGAGTGCTGAATCATTTACCTGGGGAAAACATGCAACTTGGATAATAAATGACTTACTATGACAGAAAAAACCTAGGATTACTGCCATGAATTGGGAAGCCAAAAATATAGGATTGTCTTTCCTTTTTTAATGTAGGCAGCACACTGTGGGATGTCTTCTCCAAGTGGTCATCACTGATAATTTCCTACATGAACTATTATCCAGGGAACTAGGCTGCACTTGAAGCAATCTTGAAGTGTTAAGAAAGCTCTTAGAGGAATAACTTTAGAAAAGTAAGGAATTGGGATGGTTATAGTTTTTAGAAAACTATATTAAATGACTTTAATATCTTCAAATATTTTTCATTCCCCGCTCCCTACATGCATGTGCATGTGTGCACACAAATCCATTGGAACTTGAAGTAATTAGCTTTATATATATATATTTGTTAACTTGGAAGTTAATGGGACTTGGACTTTTTTTTTTTTTTTTTTTTTTTTTTTTTAAATCTATCCCAGCCCATTACTAACCATGTCTAAAAAGAACTCAGGGACTTGAAAATCCTTGTTGACAGGTCTCTATTTCCAATTTTTAATTGTAAATTAAAGGAAAACCAGTACTGAATCTGTGTTTTCACTTTAGATGCAACATATCAATCACAAATGAATTAACCAACAAAGAATTTATTTTCTTTTTACTTTTGATGATGCCTGTATAGAAATGACTTCAACACAAAGGCCATTTGCCTCTTCCCTCCTCACTGTAACAACCATAATGAAGCATGTTTTGAAGAGTTTCTGAAGGTAGGAGCCTAACAAGAAGCCATTGCCATGGCTGGTTAGAAATAAGGTAGTTCCTCATTTCTGTGTTAGGGTTCAAGGCTAGGAAAGTTGAATTTGCCTTTCAGCCCTAAGAAAAAAATGTAAGAAATGTGACCCAAACCTCGGGGAATGTGAATTCATTCAGTATTCTCTTGGCCAGAAGAAATTGGGACTTTGATAGTGAGAAAAAGAAGAACTATGAAATGGAAGAATTATCTTTAAGCTTTTTCTGACTGCCCATTTGGGTATATTTGTGTGGTTTTTTTTTTTTTTTTTTTTTTTTCATCTTTACCTGCTAATTTGTGTGTCTCACATTTGGATTTAAGAACATGCCCTCAGAAATAAGAACTAAAGATCATCCAACCAAATTAGAATGAGTCATTTTGTCTTAGACTTTTGGACTTTTAAGGGGACTTATAAAAATATTCATTATTGATGTCAAACTCTGATATTAAGAAATGATTTGCTGTTTAGCATTTCAAGCTATGAATTTAAGAAGGATTTAAGACACAAAATGATTTTATATTGACATTTTGTTTTCTTTCAGCTTTGAAATTGCTTTTGGGTGTTCAATTTAGGGCCCTTCTCACTGAAAGGAAGAGAAACCCGATTCAAATTAGCTTAGACAAAAAAGGGATTTATTGACTCAAGGGAAAAACATCTAGAAGGAGGCCTTGTTTCAGTAGTGGCTGGATGTAGATATTCTGGTGTCTGTTGTCTGTTGCTGGTGTCTGTTGCTTGTTCTTGTTTTCCTATAG
Source organism: Mustela erminea (assembly GCF_009829155.1). Classification (NCBI taxonomy): domain Eukaryota; kingdom Metazoa; phylum Chordata; class Mammalia; order Carnivora; family Mustelidae; genus Mustela; species Mustela erminea. The sequence continues at coordinate 102,189,200 of NC_045617.1, read as the reverse complement.
TTCTGCCATTCTCTGTGTTGGCTTAATTTTCAATCAGCTTCTTCTAGGTGGATTTAGGCTTACATGGTCTTTCGGGTTCAAAATCCAAGATAAAACAACAACAAAAACTCCTCTTTCCCACCCTTCCAAAGTTCCAGAAAGAGGTCTGACTGGCCTAAGTTGGGTCATTTGCCCATCATAAACCAATCCGTGTGAACGATTCCTTCTGAGGATTCTTTGGTCCAGGGATGTTATCATGGCACATCACCAGGGACTATTAGAATCACTACTGAAAAATCATGGACCTCAGGCCTGTGAAGTATTTTCCAATTATTTCCACAGTAGGGCTATCATAAGCCATATCTTTTTGGATAGAATACAACTAGTATATATTAGCCCCTTGGATTTAACCATCAAACTGGAAGTGTGTCTACAATCCAAGAATGTAGGTGTTGAAAAGAACAGGAAGTGGCCTCCATAGTTGGTTCTGAAGAAGTCCTAAGGAAATGGCATCACTTTCCTTTCTCTGTAGTAGATGTTTTATTTTGTTCCACCTAGCACTCATTCCTTCTTTTTATGGTACCAGCATCCTGATTTCATTTGAGTGTTTCTTCTTCTTCAGGCTTTTTGAATTCAGACTTAAAGGCTTTGTCAAATGTGTTTCAGTAGGCCAGTACAATTAGATGCCTTGTTCTCTCCTAATGTAAGGTATTGGCTGGTGACCCATGCTAGCTAGGCCAGTGAAACTCACTATCCTTATACACTGAGTAGATTAATATATGAATGTGAAAAAAATGTTGTTCACTTCTACCACTGGTGATAATCCTTCTAAAAATGCTGAAGAGTTCCTGTTATCTCTGCAACTTTATCTGGTTCTTCTTTTCCCAAAAGTAGTTTTCCAGCCCTTCTGTGAGCTACTCATATATTTCCAAAGGATTCGTTTTCCACGTAGATTGGAAACAGTTCCTATTTCCAGACTGGTTGCAGCCTGCAAAATGAAATGGTAGAAAGCCTGGTACTCTGGTGCTCTGGTGTTCTAGAGCCTTGGATAGTTGGAAAAGCCAAGTTCTCTGCCTAGTAATAAAGCTAGTATGATCAATACTAGGAGGAAGGTAAGAACCACAGAAGGAAATAAGAAGCTGGCTCTCTGGGACCCTTGCATATACCTCTTGTTATGAAGTGCCTGATTGTCAGAGGAGATAATGACATTTACTGCAAAAATGCATTTGGGCTATAGTTTGGGGTCCAAGGTCAGAATGGGCAAGTCTCTCCATCCCACATCCCTGTTTATAAATGCTTTAGGTAGAGGCTAGGGAGATGCTTAGACCACTGAAGTTACTGCCTGGAAACCAGAATCCTCAGTAGCTGTTTAGATTGAAGGAAATGACTAGTCAGGTTACTGACCTTTAGTTTCTAGTCTCTGAAATTGACCAGAAGCCTCGTAGAGCTTAAAAGGACTTGTCTTCCCAGGTAGACCTCAACCTTGACAACAATGTCCTATGCTCAGTGGTCAAAGGAGATCCTCCTAGAGGGCAAATTTAGGGGCTACCAGTGGGCTGACGATCATTCCATGCATCCCACCATGATTGTCACTATATCCTGCAAAACAGAAATAGCCAAGACTGTTCCATGGAAGAGAAGTGAGTGTCCTGGTCAGCAGTTCCCATATGAGGAATATCCAGGGTGCTGACTGCTTCAAAGTTGGCCATCTTGTAAAGCAATGTCCTCATGACTTTGGGAACTATGTAAGTCCACTCCTTATTTTAAAGAGTGCCACTGGCACAGAGCTGAATTTATGGTCAGATCGATCAGATAATACCTAATTCCTGATTGTCAGCTGGTATACAAGGTTTAGACATTTCCCCACTAGTGGTCTTTGGCCTGTCTGTCCTCTAGCTAAGGGAGTGTGCATGTAAACCAAGCCAAGCTAAATGGACTCTCTCTCTGGACTTTGGGTCTTGGAGAGAGTGCAGCAAGGGCAGGAAAAACAGATGCAGTCTATTTTCTCAAGCTGTGTTGCCTTTACAAGACTGTTGAGCAGTAATCGCTACACAGAATCTGGTCCTTCACAGACTATCTTTCTCTAAGCCTGGTTTTCCAGCCTTCCTATCATTTCTATGGCCTAAATTCCTTTGCTGTTGAACTCAACAAGAGTTGGTTTCTGTGACTTCGAGCCCCAAGACCATCAGGTAATGCACCCTTTTCTTTCCCAGGCCTCCTATTGTACTTTTGAAACTTCTCATTCCCTTCACACATACCCTTGATTTAAAGGGTGAGTAAGGACACAATAAGATAGGCTTGGGGGATTCTGCCCACAATCCTATCCTAGAGAGAGCATTTGAGAACTGCCTGCCTTTGTGAATAGTGTATTATTTGAGGATGATTTTAGCTACTTGAGAGGGAGGACAGGGGCTTGTTTTGTTCACAGCTCTGTCCCCAAAGCCTAGCCTGCTGCCTGGAACAGCATCAGTGCATTCAGTATATATACACTAAGGTGGTTCTCCCTTGGTCTTGTCACATTAGCAAATTTGTTCATTCAATAAATATTTGTTTATTGTTCACATGGGAATATAATAGTGAGCAATACAGATATGGCACTTATGACACACTTATGACACAGATATGACACAGCTTAAAATGACATAAATGAATTATGTCTGAGTTTCTGTAAGTCAGAAGTCTGAGCATGGAGGGTCTGAGGCAGCAGAAGCTGAGGTATGGCTAGGGTTTAGAGGATAAGAGGGGGACGAGGTGGGGAGGAAGTGGCAAATCCTGAGCGTGGAGAAGAAAGAGTCTTGGAGACATTTTAAGGAGTTTGGAGCTTATTTTAAGAGCAATGGAAAACCATGTTAGCATTTTAATTAGGAGAGGGTCATATTTACTTTAGAGTGAAGAATGAGGCAAAGTCCCATCTTAAGCAATTGGTTGAATGGTAGCGAATTTGAGAAAGGCAGGGAATTGAGAGAGGAGGAGCAGGGTTTTAAGGGGAGAACAGAAAAATAATAAAAATAAATAAATAATAATTAAATAGAAAGAAAAACATAAATAAATAATAAACAACTCAGGCTTGACCACATTATATTTGAAGTGCTTGCCATTCATACAAATGAAGATGTTCAGCAGACACTTTGGATACTGGCTAAAAGTTAGAGAAAGAGACCTGGGTTGGAGAGGTAGACATGGGAATACATGAGTGGCTTTTAATCTCTTAATACATGAAAAGAAGAGGGTCATGTCTGAGAATCTAAAAAGTCATGGTACCTCTCTCTCCAGAAAAGTACTGTATATATATGGCTGCTATCTATATCTCTATATTGGGAAGTTTTGGTCATATTTTCATTGATATGATCAGGAAGAAACATTTCTGAATACTAATGGACTATAACATGAATGAATAAGGAAATGCAGAAATGAATGAATGAATGAGGAAACGCAGAAAATGATAATCATCCCACGATGAATGTATTTGACCTGAACTTAGTAGGATTTAGTTGTTGAAGGCAGGCAGACATTTCTTTGTGAAGGCTCTCTCCTGGGGAGAAACTGAGTCACACATTCACTCAGCCCATATTTATTGAGCACCTACTATATTCCAGGTTTTGTTCTAGATGCAGAAAGTAAAGCTAGGCATAAGACCAATTCTTTTTCCTCAGGACGCTTCTCTTGAGATGGATGCAAAGCAACAGAACAAATAATACACTTTCAAGGAATGATAAGTAATGTGTTGAAAATGAAGTGGGGTTAGGGGATGTGAATGGTTGTGGGAGTTCCATTTGGATGGAGTATGCAGGAAGGACGTTCTGGAAGGGGCATTTGAGACCTGAAGAAAGGGAAGCAGGCAACTGTGATAAGGTGGGAGACAGAGCTTTGGAGGTAGATGAAGTAGGGAGAGAACACCACACTGGGGTGTATAAGGAAGGACAAGCAGGCCATACGGGGGAGTGGGTGAGGGGGTAAAGCAGAGTGAGAAGTGGAGAAAGTGACAGGTGAGGGGGGATGGGGGTGTCCAGGGCACATGGGAGGTCTAAGCACGTGAAGGTTAAGGAACTTTCTGGTGCTCTGTGAGTTAGGGGCAGAGCAACAGAGTACTCCTTTATTTCAGAGGCCGTCGCCTTATTCCAGAACTTCCTGTAACTTCCAGGTCCTCACAGGTAACCGCCTACCTATTTGAAAGTGAACTCCTCTCAGGTTTTTGGGCTGCTATTCCCTTAGGTTAAGGGCAGGTACAACACCCAGCGGCTGGGCGGACCAGGGTGACAGACCCTGGCGCCCCCTGGGGGCCGTTCTCACGGGCTACGGAAGGTAGCCCCTCTCCTCCGTGCTGCCACGCGCCCCAGGTGCTCGCCTCCCGGGTCTCTCCCTTTCGCCCTCGGCGCTCCTTTATCTTTCCCGCTTCCGGGGTAGCTCCTCAGCCGCCTCTCCCGTCGCGCAGCCTCTGGTCCTGGCAGGATTCGAGCGGAGCGTGTTTCCACCAGGGTTAATTAGCAGTTCGCACTTGCAGATCGCGATCCAAAACCCACCCTCTGGCCTTGCCCACCGGAAAGGGGGCGGGAGTGCTAACCTTATCTCCGGGGCTCCGCCTCCAGGGGGCCGAGAGCGAGCGTCGGAGCCGAGGCGCTCTGCACTGGCCACTGCCGGCGGACGGGGCGACGGGGCGACCGGGCTCGGGACGGAGGGTAGCCTACCCTCTTCAGCCCAGATTCTGCCCGAGTTGGGGCTGGTCGCTGCCTGGGACGCCCCCCAAAGCCCTGGTACAAGACGCTGCTGGCTGCGACCGCCACCCTGACCCTGGACGCCGCGCCAGGTAAGGTGACAGCGCCTTCTCCCCTCTCTCTGCTAGAGTAACAAATAGGGGTTTCAAGGCTAGCTGTCCCGGGGCTGCAGTTTGACATTTTCTCCCCGCGCTGAAGCGCTTGGTGAATCCAGAGATCAACCCTGCACCCAGGCTGTAGGCTGGGATGACAGGATTTGTCCTACAAAGTTACTGGGTGTTCCTGAATCACGGGAGGTTCGTTGGGAGCTGGTTTGTGCCGCGGGGTCTTTGGCCCCGGGAATTCTTATTGTGTGGCAATGTATGCCCCTGAACCCATCGTCCCCTTGGAAGGGGCAGTGGCGTCCACACGTGGCGCGCCGGGAGCGTGGGCGAGCGCACAGGGCGGTGGGCGGTGTATTTGGCCCAGAAGGTTCTTTAATGGTGCTGCACAGGACAGGAGCTTGGGGGAACTTTAAAAAACTCGGTACTTGAGCAGCACCCTAAACCAGTTAAATGAGAATCTGTAGGAATGGGACTTGGGGGCATCCACGTTTAAAAACAGCTCCTCCCGGGTGATTTCCATGCAGAACAGCTTGGGAACCAGTGAGTTAAAGGAGTGGTTCTCAGAGTGTCATCTCTGGCCAGCGATATGAGCATCACCTGGGAACTTTAAGGGACGATCTAGAGCCCAGGCCGAAACTCTGGGAGTAAGGTTTAGCTGTGTTTCCATGAACCCTCCAGGTGATGGTTGCATTTACCTACTTTTGAGAACTACTGGGTTGGATCTCAGTTAAGGTAAGGGCAAACACCTGCAAATTCCCCTCCACAGGGGCAGGAGTAAAGGGAACACTTTTCAGAAAATCCTAGGTGTGCATCAGTAGGGTTTTACCCTATCCAAAACAAACCCTCTCCCCCAAAAAACACACTGGGAACATTGGAGGATCCTGTAAAGGGTAGAGACTTAGCTATCATCTTGAGCAATTTTTACATGGTAGAATCTGTGTACTTTAGGAGAGAATAGGAGTTTAGGTTTTTTTTTTTGAGTCGAAATGAAGCCGAAGAAGAAATATACATAAGTCTTCTAGTTGTAATAACATGAGTCTTTGGCTCCCAATGAGATGATACCAGATCATCTCTGTCATCAGTGTACATTACAGGACTTTTTTTTTTTTTTTAAAGCAGAGGTTTAAGGGATTCATGCCAGTTCTCCAGAGTGAAAGGGAAGTTCAGCATTGCAGGTCTCTGGATTACCTGAAGTGACTCCTCCCCCCCTTCTTTTAATAGAGATCTGAGATTTCAAAATTTTGGCTAAAAAAATTCCAGCTGTTTCTAAGTCATTAGTACAGAAATAGAATGACTTTGCAAATAGGCTTAAATGGATTAGAAAATCTGATGCTGGATAAAAAGCTAGAATAGGCATGACTCCAGTCCCACCACATGTGTGCCTGGTGAACACAGTGCTACCCCTAGCAAGACTTTCTGTACAGGAAACGTTCATTTCCCAAACTGGCATTTTCTGTGCCAGTTTGTGATTGCAATATATAGACTTCTTGAGGGGCAGGTACTAAGCTTGTGTTTAGAGAACTGGGGAAAATACAGGTAGTGTTAAGGAACAGGAGCCTTTGTTGGGGCTCAAGACTCAGGTTCAAAATATGCTATGGGAACATATTCAAAATTTGCTCTGGGAGAGTTGCATAACTTCTCTGAGCCTCAGATTCCCCATCTGTAAAGGAGGACTGTAGTAATACAATGCATCCTTCATAGTTCTCACATTGTTGTTAGAGTAAAGTGAAATAATGCTTCTAAAGTGTTTAAAATAGTAAAATAAATATACACACACCACACTCACACTAAGAACAAAAAACTCTAATCCCCAAATGCCTTGAAATGAAAAGTATGTTGATATAAGGGTCAGATTTTGTATTAAATCTAACCCTTAGAATTTATAGCTTTTGCTTCTTAACCAGAATGTGAACACAAGAATATTTTCAAATTCTCTTCATAATTTTATTGCATGTTTTATATGGAACTTTCTAGAATTTTTTTTTTTACTTGATTAGCTTCAAATCATTTGATTTTTTATTCACTCGCTGTGATAAAGTATTTCATTCGCTATCTGGTGGATTTTATAATCCATTAACATTCACATTTAAATAGTCTTAAAGTCTGGTTCTTCTTAATATCAGTCCTTAGACAATTCAGATGGGAAGAGAGCATCTAAAGGTGGCATGCTGTGGTATCCAAGAGAGCCACTTGGGAAATACGATCTGGTATTTCTTAGGTTCTTGAGAGTGAGCACAGAATGAAACCTTATCCAGCTACATGAAGGTTTGTTGAAGAGGATATAAGAGAAGGGAAAATGAGGATACAGAGCAAGGATAGGCCTAAACTGGCAAAAAGGGTTAGGTGATGTAATTTAAGAGTTCTTTTTCTGCTTAACTGTGATAATTTCAAAATGCTTCAAACCACATACCCAAAAAGCAATTCTTTGCATATCGTTTGATTGGAACTTATCTGGATGATCATCTTAGGACCAAATAGTTCTGGTGAAAAAACATGGTATCAATTTCAAAAAGGATGCCAAATTCTGTAATTTTGAATGTAGTCTTGATTATCCTTTGATTTCAATGATAAGTTGGATATTAGATTTCTAACTTAGAGTACCTTTTTATAACTCATCTTGACTCTTGGAATTCAAGATGTTACACCTGCCTATTACTAATCTTCTGTTACTTCCTGGAGACTAAACGTAATGCAGCTTCCAGCATATGAGCATTCTCAAGCATGTAAACTTCTTCATTCGGGCAATCAGTCTCTATTAGGATACTTTTGATACTTTTTAATGTTATTAAAATGAATATGATTAGAATTTAATGTTACTAAATGCCGTTACAATTTAATTTGAGTAGGGTTTTCTGTTTAACTCACTATGTATGAAATGAAGAGTAGCTTTGGGGATAAAAAGGAAAGATCAGAGGTACATCTCTTGATCGGAAAAATGAAGGCATGTGGAAGCAAATTCAAACTCTCAGGAATCAAATCACGTGTTCTGGATAATTTATCTGGAGAGCTAAGAGAGTCCGCGATGTTGCAATTGTCAGTGACAGGATGTGGCAGCTCTGTTGCAGTGAGTGACCAATTAGGAATGATCAGTACTGCAATGCATAAAATAAAAAATGATTTTATAATTCTCCACTTACATGCATAAGGATTGGAGCAGAGATAGTGTTAGAGAAGCTAGCCTAATTGCACTTGATTTACATAACCTGGCTCACTTAAAAAGGTTTTGATGAGCATTACCTGGCATTCATTTAGTTCATTTTGAGGGCCCTAGTTTGTTCCAAAGTGGATGGTTTTACTATTAAGGCCAATCTTGGAAGTCTTGTGAGTAAAACACACCAGTGGAAATGGATACATGTTTTTATTTTGTATTTATTGTCTTTGGATTATATTTCTTAGCATGCAATAGTAATTCCTTAGCTAGAGTCATTATCATTCTTGAGAGAAACAAAGTAGAAATGTTTATTTTTGGCATGTGGTCTAGTCTCATGCAAACAAGATCAGCCATGGAGGCCAAATTTCCTAACTTTCTTTTCCATATTATGGTTGGGGACACTCTACAGTCAGACTGCCTAGTCTTTTTTTTTTTTTTTTTTTTAAAGATTGTATTTATTTGACAGAGATCGCAAGTAGGCAGAGGGGCAGGCAGAGAGAGGAAGGGAAGCAGGCTCCCTGCTGAGCAGAAAGCCCGACGCGGGGGCTCGATCCCAGGACTCGATTCCAGGACCCTAGAATCATGACCTGAGCCGAAGACAGAGGCTTTAACCCACTGAGCCACCCAGACGCCCCCAGACTATCTAGTCTTGTCTTGTATCTGACTCTGTCACTTATGAATTGTTTGAAGTTGGACAAGTTGCATATATTTTTTTACTTCTGTTTCCTCATTAGAAAATTGGGAAAACAGTACCTATCTCAGCAGGGTTGTTATATGGAGTAAATGTGTTAATGTACATAAAGTTCTTTTAACACTGCCTGACTCACAGAAAATGCTTAATAAGAATTTGCTGTTATTTTACTTTGGACTTAATGAATGGTTTAAGCTGAGGCTCTCTTTTCTGTTTTCACCTCTTAAAAATGGAATCCTAAAAAATGTAGCTTAGGCTATGTTCATTTGATGGTTTTTCTGTTTTAGATAGTGGGAGAATTTGTTTCAGGATAATTGAAGTATTTCAAGTTTCTCAGAAAATAGTACAACCTTTTGAATACCATTTATAAAAGTTCCCAGATGCTGCTGCTGCTGCTGGTCAGAGACTACACTTTGAGAATCACTGCTTTGACCTACTGGTTCTCAAACTTGACTGAACATCAGTATCACCAAGCACAGTTCTTTCTTTCTTTATTATCTTTATTATTTATTTTTAAAGATTTTATTTGTTTATCTGAGAGAGAGACAGAGTGGAAAGGGGTGCAGGGGGTCACAGCAAATGGGAGACAGGGGTTGGGGGGTGGTAGCAGGAGAAGCAGACTCCCTGCTGAGCAGGGAGCCAAGTGTGGGGCTTGATTCCAGGACCCTGGGATCATGATCTGAGCCAAAGGTAGGTGCTTAACAACTGAGCCACCCAAGCACCCAGCACAGTTCTTTAGAATGCTGATACCCAAGCTGATTAAAAGAGTTAATTTGGTTAATTTATTGTGAAAAGGAGTAATCATGTCCTTTATAAAGAGAGGCCCTGTAACACTATACATTATTATCTGTGGGATTCCCATGTACTCCTAGAATTTTTAGACTGCTAATGGATATTTTAATTGATCTATTATAAATGAGGAGACAGAGGCTTAGAGGTATCATTCTAGGCTAAAGGCTTATGCAGAGTTAGTTGTAGGGCTGGATGACAAATCAGGGTTCCTGTGTTCAACTCAATATTTTTCATTCAGCTACCTTGCCTTCTGGAAAATCAGATAATATGAGGGAGGCACATAATCAAAGACAGTGCTATTGGAATGCTCTAGATCTACCTGTCCTGCTTAACCCAGTTTGCTTTAAGAGTTATCTATTCAAAAGATTTCCTTTGCAAACAATATGTCCACCATGCCAAGAAAATAAATTTATAGCTGTCAATTTTGAAAGGGATATTTTTTCCTACTAGGTTTGTCTTTTCTAAGGATTCAGTTTAGTTTTTCTCTTTGTTGTTTCTCTGGCATTTTGGCTTTTACTAATGAAAAAACTTAGAGATATCTTTGAAAATTTCAGGAAACGTTGATAGTTTTCTCAAGTCCAAGTTTAGTGACCTTCTGGGAATCCTGCCAGTTGCTTGTGTTTGATTCAGTGTTTAGTTTTGGTTTTGACTTGTGTTGTTTTGATCTTGGTCAATTTAGCCATGATTGCAATGTTATGCTGTTTGTTAACTATTTGTTTGTAAAAACGTTATTGGTGTCAAGAAAAGATTAAGGACCAATAAAATTTTCTTTTAAAATTCAAAGAAAAAGAGGTTCCAGTGAAGTTTGAGCTTTAGAGCAATTTTGTACTTTTAAGAATATTCTTTGGAAATTTAGTTTTTAAAGTGTTATAGGGACAAATACAAACACTCAGAACATGGGTATTATATTTTCATGGTAACTTTCAAATTCAAAGGTCGTTCAGTGTTTGAAACAACTTTTCGAAATACAAATTTTCAAAAATTCTAAACCTGTATATCTGAATTTTGCTACTTTACTAGGGAGAGAGAGTTTTATTCCACCTCATGGGGTGTGTCTAGGCCTGTGATTTTCAGTAGTATCCAGAATTAGGTAGAATATTAGAGATAAGACCAGAACACTCTTTGTAAGTGTTCAGCCATTCACCAAATAGTGCCTAAGTGCCAACCATGAGCTTGGCTACCGTATGGGGATTCAGAGAAGTTGCTAGGTTCAGTTTGGTAAGTGATCAGTCTTTAGAAAGGGTTGAGTATGATTTGAAGGCAGATCTTAGCAAGAAGTGGAGCGTTTATCCCAGAGAGAGGCAGTGTGGAGAAGGTAAACACACACTCAAGTTCCTGAGAACGTGGGCAACTCCACCACTTACCTGGAGAAATTTCCTTTGCCTTGGGCAGTCTGCCTTTTCATCATTTTACAGCTCCTTTTACTGTCCCCTTCCTGTTCAGATCACTTGTGAGCTAACACCTCTGGACTGAGGTTTGAAATGAGAGAGAGTGAAATCAACAATGTGGGCAGCAGGGATGACATGCCTAACTGTCTTCTCTAGAATGCTGTAAGCAGAGCTCCTACTTGGCTTCCTTTGGAATGGGGTTGGGGTGGGAATGAAAAGAGAAGGTGACGTTCATCCTCTCTCCAGGAAATGGAAGTACATGGAACCTTCTTCAAACTCTGTGTATATTTAGTGGCAGCAAGCCAATAGTGTGTGCAGTGTGACTGAGTAGGTCCCTACTGTCTGTGTGTCATTTCTCAACTACCATTTAAATAGTAATAATAATCATATATGTCAAATACTAAATACATAGATGCTCTCACTGTTTCCCAAAAGGTCTGGACTAGGAAATACGAAACTTGGATTCTCACCAGCCTGCCACCAACTGAATGAAAATTAGTAGCTTAGAAAAGCCTGTAGTAAGGGGTAGCTGGGCAGGTGTGATTGCAAAGTCCTTTTTCATTTTGCTGTTTGTATGTTTTTCTTTTCCTTGGTTGCACGCACTGCTTGGAGCCATCGTGGGCCGTGTAAAGAATTGCAGCTTAGAACATATATACAGACAGTTTAGGTCAATGTAGGGTAAAACCCTTTAGGAAATTAGTCTACTGGGAAATGTAGGACACATTTCTCAAATTCCTATTAATATCCTTTTTGAATGTTCACTGAAAATGGACAGTAGTGAATGAAGAATAATGAAATAACAATCTTTTTATCTTAAGAAAATTGTAAATATCTTTTCATGATGGTCAAACAAAATTTTCTTTGGCCTCCATGTGGAAATTACATAAAAAAAATGTTCATTGGTCTTTCAACACTTGAAAATTTTTTTTTCTGATTCTGAATTATGGCTTTTGTGGTAGAAATCAGGCTTACATGAGTAATCAAATTGTATTTTTGAGCTCTGAATTGCATGTTTCTCAAAATGTTAACAGTTGTCTTTGGTTTGTAGAATGATAGATATTTTCTTTCTGCTTTTCTTTGTTTTGTCTGTTTTTTAATATACATGTTTTACTTTCATAATGCAAAAATGAATGCCTAACTACATGCTATGTAGATGGAAACATTTGAAATTTTAATTTTGAATTCCATTCCAATGAGAGATAATGATGTTACAGTGTAATTAATTTATCTTCATTTAATTCATCAAGTATTTATTGTGCCAGATGTGCTTTTAAATACCAGACACTAATTACACTTAGTAAAATATGGCTAAAATGATACAAAATATTTTTGTAAAAGCAGAAAATCAGTTTATTACTCCTTGTGAATGCCGAAAGAGTATTCTGTACTCTAAGACCTTGAGGCCATGTACGATGATAGCTAACTAAGATCATGGGTATTTTGTAGTCATGGCCCTGCCACTTAGCACCTGTGTGATTTTTGGGCCTAGTATTTAACTTTTTAAAGCTTAGTTTGTCCATCTGTCAAGTGGGGATCATAGAACCTACTTCTTTGTGTGGTCAGGAAGGTTAAGTAGAATAACTCAAACCCCTCAGCATAGTGCCTGACAGGTAAAAAGTACTCCACTTAGCTTAACTTTGTTATTATCATAAGTATACTATTCTCCCTATTTCTAAGCTTTTTTACACTTGAGGCTTGGATGTCTGTCTTTTGGAAAACACATCCATCACTACTTTATGTTTTGGATTTACTTAGAGGGAGAGAGAGCACGCACATGTGAGCAGGGGTGGGGGCAAAGGGAGAAAGAGAGAGAAAGAGTCGTAAGGAGACTCTGCTGAGCCTGGAGCCCCACATGGGGCTTGATCCCCCAACCCTGAGATCATGACCTGAGGTGAATTGAAGAGTCAGATGGTTATCTGACTGAGCCACCCATGTGCCCCACCTTACTACTTTAGGTGAGGTATCCTCTGTACAGCCTGGGTCACATCCAGATTTTCACCATTGTTCACACTGCGCTGAGGGAGAAGAAAGTGTGGATGCTGGGGATGGTGTCTCTTAGAGCTGGCAGTAACATTGGACTTTGGGAGGAATGCCTTGTGACTGTAAGTGTTGCTGTGGAGTCTGCAAGATGATCCTCCTCTGCCACATGGCATAGTCCCAGAAGGTCACTGTGATGGTTTGGTGGGATTGAGGGTATCTTGCAGTCTTGTTTGCAGCTATTGGTGGTTTGTCTTGAGCTCCTGGGTTTAGCAATTGCAGAGATCTCTTTGGTCAGGGCCATCGATAGCCCATGAGGACAGCTTTGCGAAAATTAGAACATAGCTGTGTCAATGGGCAGATGCAGCCCTGGGTTTCAGTATCGATTTGCTTCATCAGCTAGGTTTCCCTGTGCAGTTGCAGCCTGCACTTTGGTGCATTTGTGTAGGGTATGCATTAATCCATCCATTCCACAAATATGTCTTAGTTCTTTCTGTGGTTTAAACTAGATCCTGGTGATGCAGCGATAAATTAATTATGATCCTTGTCCTCAAGGACTCATAATCGCTTAGCAAATTTCTCCATGGATGCTCCCCATGTCAGGGTCAGTTGCATTACCATGTAGGTCCTAAACCTCTTTTATTGCTATGTGTAGTAGGTGCTTTAAGGAGGTTGTTGTGTTTGTAATCTGGTCAGTTGCCCCCACATCTACTAGTCTGAAGGTCTATTATTTGTGTCTGTGGTTGGATCTATGTTCTCAAAATTGTGGTGAGTTCCACATACATGACGTATGTAAGTAAGTTCCTACAGAGTGTTTGGACTTAATACATAGTCTATTAAATAAAAAACTGAACCAAACAAAAATTATGTTGAATTGAATTCAATTGACTGACGCTTGACAGAGGGAAGTTATGGAGGCACTGGGAAATCAGAATCAATTATTTTTAGACTACACATGTCAGAACCCTGGGAAAAAAATGTGATTATTTTTGATCTCTGTTTCATTCTAAATTAGTTAAATGAATGTCTGGCCAATTACCGATACAGGATAGTTAGAGCCATTTGTGCATCTGTGTTTCCTTAGCTATGCCTCTAAATATTTTTAATTTTTAGCTCAGGAGTGTAATTTCACATTGGACAACTTTGGGCCAGACTCATCCCATTATTAAATGCTAAGCTTGAGTAATGCAACAAGTTTGTGCATTTTAAATGTTTCTGCATCATCTTGGATATGGCTGCCAAGTTGAATTTGAAATTTCCCTTCTAGTAACCTGCCATCTTTTTGGACCTTGAGCCTAAAGCAGCGTAAGACTAGAGAAGCAATGATAATTTTACATTTTCGAATTTAACTTAAATTCTAACAACTTAAATTTAAAAAATAAATATGTGTACGCTTTCTGTTTTATTCCCTCTTCCAGTTTATCCTCAAAGATGAGCATTTATCATAAACTGAGCTGGAGAAGAAATTTTTTTCCTTCTGTTCCTTTCTTTCACTGTCTTAGTACTGCCAGTCTTTCGACAAGGCTGGACTGTTGCACCCAACCCAGTATCCTCAAGGAGTGCACTTGTACAGAGCTATAGTATTTTTAGGCTGCATGGAAGAGGAACGTGTAGCCTTGCTTGTCTACAGTGTAAGACTTTGCTAATCATTATTACTCTGTAGAGAATTTCATATTTTGACTTTTTCCCTTCAAAATCTGGGATCTCTGTTTTCCTAGAGGCATCTATTGATATGATATGTTCTGTGGTAAAAGGGGAAAGGAAGAAGGCATGTTTTACTACCTTCAAAATATGCAGGAATGGGTTTCAGTCAGTTTCTTAATTTTTTTTTTTTTTAAGATTTTTATTTATTTGACAGAGAGGGAGTGAGTGCGAGCAGGCTGAGTGGCAGGGAGAGGGCGCAAATTCCCTGTGGAGCAAAGAGCTCCGAGGAGCAAAGAGGGCTCGATCTCAGGACTCTGGGTTATAACCTGAATCAAGGGCAGATGTTCAACCTACTGAGTCACCCAGGTGCCCTGATATCAGTTAGTTTCTAGCATTGTTTTCACTAGGGAGTTGGGAAGTTTTAAATGGAAAAATGCAAGAATTTTGGTATATCAAGCAGGAAGGGAGATATTCTCCCAAGGAAGGCATTATTGTGTATTTCATTATTTTCACAATGAGTAGATATTGGTGATTACAAAAACACTGGCTGTGTGCTATATGAAGGGGAAAAAGAAGAGAGAGAGAGAGGGAGAGAGAGACACACACACACACACACACACACACACAGACAGAGAGAGAAATGATGAGTCAGCAAGTTTTAATTCAGTGTCTACCAGGGTGCCTGACAGATTGAGGTTGGTTATGACCCCAGGTTGCTTGTGGTACCATTGGGAGATGGACTATTTCAAATATAATTTTTAGGAGGCAAAATAAGAATGTAATGGAGCTCTAAATGGTCTAATACTGGAGATGGGCACTGTGGGAGGTGTGGTCTTGTTTTTTGTCATGATATGCTTTGTAGAAGAGGTGGAGATTAAACTTGCTTTTTTAAAAATTTATTTATTTATTTATTTGACAGAGAGGTGGTCAGAGAGGGAACACAAGCAGGGGGAGTGGGAGCAAGAGAAGCAGGATTCCCACTGAGCAGGGAGCCCAATGAGGGGCTCGACCCCAGGACCCTGGGATCCTGACCTGAGCCAAAGGCAAATGCTTGACTACTGAGCCACCCAGGTGCTCTAAACCTGCTTCTTGAAGCCTGGGTTCAGTTTAGACAAATGATTGGTTTAGACACTCTAGTCAATGTAAGTCATAGGGCTGGAAGTTATTTTATGAATAATTATTGTTTACTGTATAAATATTGTTGATACCAATAATGCTTATCGCGATAGCGTACTTAATGAACATATTGCCCTATTCCAGACACCTCCAGTGATGGGAAACTTTCAGTTTGAGGGACATCCCCATCTATTAAAACCTTTTTAAAATGAAATTAAACTGAAAACTTCCTTCCTGGAGTTTCCAGGCATCAGTCCTAATTCTGTACTCTGGGAGTGATGGGGAGAAGCCTAATGTCTTTTCCTCGTGGCAGTCTTGCCAGTATTTGAAGACAAGTGGGACATCATATTCTAAAACTGCTGCTTTTTTTTTTTTTGCAGTGGTTTGCAGTTATGTCTCCAGTCTGGTCAGCCTTGTCTAGATCCACTGAGGTTTGATTCTTCCTGATCATAGGGTTGCTGAATGGAGAGGGTGTAGCCCAGAAGCAAACGAATTGTTGAGCGTCCAGTTGACAATAATGACTGCAGTTTACCATTAGCTAAGACCTTGTAGTCTCCTCAGATCTCCCGCTGTGAAGCCAGCAGCTTCCTGTTGAGCATTCTACAATCCAGATTTTGGCTCCCAGGACTTTCGTGTGTTTCTCTTGAATTTTATCTTGTGGAAGTTGGCCCATTATTTATCCAGGTGAGATCTTTCAGTAAGGTCTTTCATTCAGTCAGAGATCATTCTTAGCTCTGCTTTGTGTGGAGTTGTGATTTGCAGGTCATGGTTGCCCTTACCCAAATGAAGAGTAACCAGTTAACTGGACAGGGCAAGTGTCAGTACTCTAAAAACATCACTAGAAATCTCCCACCATGTTGGCATCAGGTCTTAACTCTCCACTGGAGAGCCATTTAGTTTTATATTAAGCTTACATTTCATCTGTTCTCATTTTGAAATCTCTTGAGCGGAGTATTCATCTGATGATATCGTAGTATGCCCATCAGAGAAGTCCAGGTCAGTCTGGACTCAGTCACTCTTGGCACTTAACAAGTGTTGTAGGTGGGTTTCTTGTAAGCAGCATGTGGGTAGACTTAAAAAAACAATAAAAAAACACCCCCCCCCCCCAAAAAAAAATCCACACTGGGGCACCTGAGTAACTCAGGAAGTTGAGTGTCAGACTCTTGGCTTCTGCTCGGGTCATGGTCTTAAGGTCCTGGGATCAAGCCGCATTCTCAGGCTCTGCACTCAGCTCTCAGCTTGGAGTCTGCCTGAGATTCTCTTTCTCTGTACCTCCGTCTGCTTGCACTCTCTATCTCTCTAAATAAGTAAAATCTTAAAAACAAACAAACAAACAAAACCCAACCTTACAGGGTGCCTGGGTAGTTCAGTAAATGTCTGCCTTCGGCTCAAGTCATGATCCCTGGGTTCTGGGATCGAACCCCATGGAGGGCTCCTTGCTCGGTGGGGAGCCTGTTTCTCCCACTCCCCCTGCTTGTGTTCCCTTTCTTGCTATCTCTTTCTCTCAAATAAATAAATAAAATCTTAAAACAAAAACCCTACCATTTGAAATTTCTAAATTCTAAATACCAGAAAACTTTATTATGATTGTTAATATGTTTGGACTCTTTCTTTGCATTGTTTTCTCTTTTTATCATGCTTTCTTGTTCTTCATTACAATTATTACTATTACGTTTTCTATCTTTGTTTTGAATTGTTTCCTTTTCTTCCCTGGAAATTATATTCCTGTTTACATAATGATTGCCATCATCATATTTCTATGTATAAATTAAAACCTAGTTTCCTAGTAATAGCTAGTTGGTAACTATTCCCCTTCCCAGATAATTTGTCCTATTTACATGATTTTTATCACTCTTACCACCCTCCATCTCTCTCTTCCCATCAGCTTCCAGTTTGAGAGCTTGTGTTTTATGTCTAGAATGTTATTAACTTTTTTTCCAATAACACTTTTATTTTTTATTATTTTAAGATTTTGTCAGAGGGAGAACACAAGCAGGGGGAGCGGCAGGCAGAACAGGTAGAGGGAGAAGTAGGCTCCCTGCTGAGCAAGGAGCCCCATACGGGACTTGATCCCAGGACCTCAGGATGATGACCTGAGCTGAAGCAGTCACTTAACTGACTGAGCCACCCAGGCGTCCCTCCAGTAGAGGGAAGTTTATTTTGGAGGAATGTTAAGGGTAGGTGGAAGGTTTTGTTAATTAATTCTATCCCATAACTAACTCTTAGTTTTGTGTATCTTAGGGTAATTTTTTTGGAGACACTAATTGGTATACTTTCTGTCTCCTCTCTCCTTCCACCCTCTGGAAACACTTAGGATTTTTTTTTTCTTTTTCCTTGGAGTTAGTATTTTTTCACCAATATGTATCTAAAAAGACATGTATTTCCCCCCCTCCCCCCACATTCAAGCAGTTTGTAACTTGGGAGATCCTTTCAGTCTGAAGATTCAGATCTTTATTTAGCTTTGAATACTTTTCTTCCATTATTTCCTCATATGTTTTATTTTTTTTTCCCTTCTGAAAACTTTTTAAATATTTTGTAAGATTAGTATCCTTTTGCATTGTAATCTGATAGAATTCTTCAACTTGATTTTCCATCTCACTACTTCCCTCTTCAGTTATTCTCATATGTCTCTCAATATGTTAATGTATATATTCAAATATTCTCAAATGTGTCTCTGAATATATTAAGTACCTTTAAGCTGCTTATCTTTTTATTGAATTAACTCTGTTTCTGTTGATGTTAGTTACTGTATTTGCTATTTTTTTTTCAAAAGATTTTATTTACTTACTTGACAGAGAGAGAGATCATAAGTAGGCACAGAGACAGACAGAGAGAGATGGGGAAGCAGGCTCCCTGCTGAGAAAGGAGCTCCATGTGGGGCTTGATCCCAGGACCCTGAGATTATGACCTGAGCTGAAGGCAGAAGCCTAACCCACTGAGCCATCCAGGCGCCCCTATATTTGCTATTTTTGTGTCTTCTTCCATGATGGTAGTTTTTATTGAATATTTGTTCATATCTTTATGTTTGCAATTTCATGTTTACTGCCAGATGGATTTTTTTCCCGTTTCCATAGCTTGCCCCTAATGATTGTGGAGTTGGGTAGTGTCTAATGTCTTCTGGACATGGATATTTGCTGTTTCTTTTGGGTTTTCTAGTGGCACACCTACCTGAAACCTGCTTTGCTAAACCAGTCTAAGAACCCATACTCATGGCTTCCTGTAGCTACAAATAGAAAAGAATTGTATAATCTCTAAGAGGCCACTTGTTCTTCCTCATTTGTGCAAACCACTTCCAACTCTATCTTGGAACTTTCCTTACTCCTGATCTGAGAATACTTTTTCTTCTAGCTCTGACTAATATGGTTCTTCTGACCTTACCAGAAATAGAGGGCATGGAGTTGTGAAGGCATCATGTCAGTGTTAATCCGATAATCTTCTAAAACACCTGTAATTGGGAGCAGAAGTCATTTTGGTACCTGCTCTATTACTTCTGCTATGAAATGAGCATTTTGCACCAGGAAGTATGTGGATAGTCATAATTGTTCCTTAGGGCCATTGGGTAATAAGGCTTTAGGGATCTTGTTTGTAATTTCTCCTGAGCAGCATTTGGATGATGTAGGAAAATAAGAGCATCTCCATTTGGATAAGGTCTGACATATTGTAATTCTGAGACTATACTTGGCACTTGCTAGAGAAATGTCAGTTTTCCAGCATGAACCAAGTCCAGTGCAGCTGTTTATGCTTTCGACCATTGAATTAGAAAAATCTCTATAATAGAGTGTAACCAACCAACTTTGGAGGGAGCAGTGAGTTATGAGAGTTTCCCACCTCATGAATTTCTTGCATTGTAGATGGCAAATTTGGTAATAATAATAATACAATCTTGAGTTTGTGTATTGTGAGCCCTTTTAGGGCTCCTTTCTGCAAGAATTTTTATAAATATTTAATGACATTGTCACCTCCTATAATTCATTCTCTTTTTCACACTAGTCTTATATAGCAGGAGTTTAAAAATGCTGTTTTAAACAAAACATAGTCTTCTCATTTGCTAAGGTATGAATCAATGTATTTACAAACAAAAAGGTTTTCTAGTTCTCTTGAGTTTGTTTTTTTACCCCAGGAAAGTTTCATTGTTTACTCAGTTTGAAGTACATTATTGCCAATTTCCAGAGTGCCAGGCATTGTTTTATTCAAGTAGAAGAATAAAACACATTCCAATGCCCAACTGTGTATTTTCCCCAACTCTCCACCACTTAAGAATATCTGTGCTAGTTGTTTCTTGCCATCCAGTTGGCTGATAATCCAAATTTGACTGGTATTTATTTGTTGACATTGTGTGTGTGTCTGTGTATGTGTGTATTGGGGAGAACAATGCTAGTTTAAGAAATTCCACATTTTAGGATTCAAAACCATACCATCAGCATTTAGTTGGATTTATACAGTGGTTTTCATTTGTTAAAAAGGAGGAGGATTTTCAGGGAATTGTTTTTGTCTGATAGCAATAAAAAGAGAAGCTCCCATGAAAAATGAGAATGACCAGAATGATACTGTGCATATTTTTGGAGCTCTTTGGATGTAATAGAAATGTTCTGGGTGTGGTAATTTTGTTTATAAGAAGTTAATTGATAGACAACTCATAATAGGATATCCAGTTTGGAATAATGAAAAGAAATGACCTTTTTTGGTTTGTTTAAAGAAGCTAATTATTAACATTGCACTGAATGGAATAATTAGGTAAATTATTTAAGAGAATGGAACTGCAGCAAATTTGAAATGGAGGAGAGCCTCCAACTCACTCATCTCTTCACTCCATGGATTTGTTTAGAGGAGAGGCTGAAATCCTGTCAGCTTCGTTTCCTTGCTCAGATTCTTGCAGTGTCTTAGAGGCCTTGTTGCGGTATAGATGGTCCCACTGCCAGTAGGAACCTCTTTTCCCCACACCTTGCTGAATCAGGCCAGGAAGGAAAAGAATATTGTGACTCATCACTTCTAAACTAGTTACTGTTACTGAACTGAATATAACGCTTCCTTAATTAACAAACACAGGATGTTCATCATTTTTCCATACCAGAGCTTCCTCTTATATGCTACAAAAATTGCCCACTAGTTTATTTTTGAGGATGGTCTTTCCACTTTCCGTTCTTTAAAATGCACTTAGTCATGTTTTCTTTGGTGTCTTTGAATGTCAGGATGGTAGATGATATTAGTTCACATTGACTCCTTTTTTCCTCAGGAAATCTCTCTGGCATACCTAGTGAGTGGCAGTGGAGCCATCTGGGAGGTAAAAGAAGATTGTACCACTTGAGGCATTGTGTTGTTCTTGGCAGTTTAACCAGTATTTTCCCTGTAGAAACAAAGGCTGGCTTTTGAACTAACTGGCAGTGCTATGTGGAGGGTAGCTAGGAACAAGTATGGGAGGGTCTGTGGGGGCAGGGCTGAAAATACTGAAACTGGTTGAAACTCTTGCATTTAAGTAAGCACTTAAAAACATTTCACATGGATGACAGAAAGTAAGAGTGAGAATTCATTTTGGAAATGAGAAATTTGAAATTAAATTGATAGACATTGCACTTTCTCCATAGACTAACAGAGAGAGCTAGAGTGCATAGTTCGAATTTGTATTTTCTTCTTCTTCTTTTTCTTTTTTTTTTTTTTTTCTGTCAGAAAGAGCGAGCACAGGCAGATATAGTGGCAGGCAGAGGCAGAGGGAGAAGCAGGCTTCCCGCTGAGCAAGGAGCCTTGACTCCATCCCAGGACG
This sequence comes from Mustela erminea, assembly GCF_009829155.1. Lineage (NCBI taxonomy): Eukaryota > Metazoa > Chordata > Mammalia > Carnivora > Mustelidae > Mustela > Mustela erminea. The sequence continues at coordinate 102,167,888 of NC_045617.1, read as the reverse complement.
CTGGGATCATGACCTGAGCCGAAGGCAGCCGCTTAACCAATTGATCCACTCAGGCATCCCTGAATTTGTATTTTCTTATTTGAAAATAAAAAGTGGGATATGGAAAATTGGGAATATTAAGTCTGTGATGAGAGTTAGATACAGTACGTATTTTGCAGTTTTAAAATGCATTCTTTTTTTTTGTTTATCAAAGATTTTTATTTATTTGACAGACAGACCACAAGTAGGCAGAGAGGCAGGCAGAAAGAGAGAGGAGGAGGAGGCAGGCTCCCTGCTGAGCAGAGAGCCCGATGTGAGGCTCGATCCCAGAACCCTGGGATCATGACCTGAGCCGAAGGCAGAGGCTTTAACCACTGAGCCACCCAGGCGCCCCTTAAAATGCATTCTTAAACATTAAAACATAAGCCTGTTAAAATCATTCATGACAATGTTTTATAAGTTAATAGCAATACAAATTGAAAAAAGTTGTATTACCATTCATCTTCGTCAGGGATGCCCTTTAAATTAATGTAAGAATTTTGTATCTTCTTAACCAATAAAGTGAGGATCTGTATAGTTAAGAGAAAGGTTTTGAAGCTTGAAATCTGTTAGGAGAAATAAAAAATAATGAAACTAATATTTAGAAGGTGGTAAAAATATGTTGCTTCATGATATTTCTTAATTGATTTATTACTGAGAAAGCATTATACTAAAGAGTAAAAATTGGATGGTTCTTTGAGACCTATACCATGGAGGAATATCAGGTTTCCCCAATCTTTTGCAGTAGTCTGAAACATTAGCTTTGAAGAGCCCAACATGGAAATTATTATGTTTCTGTCTATCTCGCTGAGTTAAGGGCACCCACAGAATGATGGTTTCCCACATTTTTTCACAGAACCTACAGGAAGATATTTCACATTGTGACACATCTGTATTTATTTGATAGATGTGTACCAAATATTGTTTCATGGTAAATATCTACCCTTTCTACATGTGTTATGTTCTGACAATTCCCCTTAAATTCCATTATATTAAAAACACTGCTCATCTAAATGGATTTCACAATCTACTCATGGGGGTCATGGTTTTCAGTTTTGAACACTACTCTAGAAATCACACCATAATTTTTCCGGGGGGGCAGGACTGCTGAATTTGTAGTTATATGTGATCATCATAATCTCTGTTGGCCAAATATATTTCAGGTACATAGTAGGTTTACATTTCCTGGCCCCATGTTCATTCTGACCAATTAGTTCAGTGGAAATTGACATGTGTTTCTGGACTGGAGCATATAATTGCCAGTCAGAGACATTCTAGGGCTCTTTACCTCTGCCATGGCAAGTGACCATGCTCCTCAGAATGGATCCTAAAACGAATGTGGAGCAGAACCCCCAGCCAGCCCATAGTGGACATATAGTATGAGCAAAAAACAAACCTTTGTTGTTACAAGGCATTACAGTTTTTGGAAATACTTGCTATTTAGCATAGCCTAACATCTCCTGTTTGGTAGAGGATAATTATGTGTCTGCTAGTGGTGGGAGAGAGCCTCTTTTCCAAAATATTAGCTTTGCCCCAAAACATATACAAGATTAAAAACAAGTTTATGATTTCTGATTTAAAAACCTATGCTCTTCGTAGAAAGATTGGGAAAACAATGAAAAAAATTATATATTTATAATGCTACTATCTGGAGGGATGAATTTTTGACATTTCTATGTAAAAAATAGTTTTATGCCATTAGCTTAGTAAGTAGAGTTTTATATTTTGTTTTTTTCTAATTTTTTATGTCATTAAATATTCTTGGAACAAATGAATTTCATACCTCTATAACACTTCATCATAAAGATGAACCAGTATTTTCAAAATTAGTCTTGTACTGTTACATGTTTAAGTTTTGTTCAATCTAAAGAATTTTAAAGGACAAAAATCTCGGCCCCTTGCACTCATAAGCAAATAGTAAGCCAGAGTGGGTCCATATCCATTCACCCTGTTTAGCATCAGTTGTATCTCCCATAACTGCACTCCTGGGACACGGTGAGTTAGTGTACTCAGCTGCCAAGTAAACAGTGTACATGCTGTGTATGAAGCTTATACTTTATTTTTTAAAAAGCTAATAAGCTTTTTAATTTTCTCTCCTATATCTCCCAGCAAACAAATTCAGTTTTCCTTTTGAGGTCTTTCTTTCAGGAAAGCACATTGCAGTCTACTACATGCATAAGCCAGAGGCTAGGGTCATTCTCATTTCACCTCCCCACATTGATCATATTGATATAATCAATCAAACGGCCTGTTTTTTGCTCCTGAATATCTCTCACCTCTCTTCTTGCTCCCTCTGTTGTGCATCAGGCCCTCACTGCCTCTCTGTGTCCCTTCTGATTTCCCTTCTGCTGCCATAGTGAGCTTTCTAAAATGTGAACCAGATTATGTCACTCCCTGCTTAAAATCCTTTTGGAATCCTAGAATGAGCTTTACAGACAAAATTGATTCTTCTTTACTTGATTGAAAAGGCCCTTCATGATTTGGTTCCTGAGTATCCTCCCCATCATTGTGATTCATTTCCCCCACCTCCTGCTAGGGTCTGAATTGTGGGACTTAAGGGTGGGACTTGGATATGATAGGAATAGTGTTCTTACAGGAAGAGACACCAGAGAACTTACCCTGCTCCCTCCCTTCTTCCCCCACAAAGCAGAGGCCTAGTGAAGACACAGCCAGCAAGATGGCACCCAGCTGTAGCAAGGTCTCACCAGAGCATGCTGGCATCTGGATCTCAGACTTACAGTCTCCAGAACTGTGAGAAAATAAAAGGCTGTTGTTTAGACCACCTAGGCTATGGTATTTTGTTATGGCAGCCTGAGAAGACTAAGACACCGCCTCCCACCCCTCGCTGGTACCTTAGTCCAAACACCTTTATTTCAGGAATGCTGTTTCACTGATTGCACCTTGCTCCTTAATGTTCCAGGTACCATCCTGGTTCTCCTTCCAGTCACAGGGCAAACTCTAGCTCTTCCTGGAAGACTTTCCTATCTCCTCTCTGCCAGGCAGATTTAGTATTTATTTCTCAGAGCCTCCCTTTACATCTTGCCCACACCTTCATTAACTTCCTTGCTCTTCTATGGTAACTGCATATTTGATGTCCTTCTTCCAAATCCTACATTTTTTGAGGCCCTTAACTATGCTTTTTCATCTTTGGATCCTCCATGCTTAGCACATTGCCTGAAAAGTATTAGGTGCTCATAAATATTGGTGAATGAATAGACAAATAATAGTGGTAGTTATTCATTTGTTAACTTTTATCTCTTGAAGATTTTCCCCTCTCTTTTATAATCTAAACAACCAAGCTTCATGTATTCTTTTTATCAAAACCAGCTGTCAAGACAGGATTTGAAATTCATTTACACTGAAGTATAAATAACTGATAACAGTTTATGTCTCCCAAGGGAATTTCCATTTTAGCAGGGATGGAATTCTTAATTGAAAGAAATAAATCTTGGTGGGATTTCAGGCTTAACAAGCATATAGGATTGGTTTTAATTTGGGGGGGTGGGCATGGGGCTTAAGAAGTTTTTTCCTGCTCAAATTCAAACACCATAGGCTCTGCTTAAACATGAGACCAAGCCTCTTACCTGCTGGTTCACAGAATAAATTGGCATGCCAGATTACACAGCAGATTCATTTTTGTTTCTATTGCACATAGAACTTCACATCTGGTAAGCCTTTGCACATAAAATGGGCATCTGCCAAGAACTGTGGTTTCCTAGTGCATCCCAGTGACTCTGAGTCAGGGTCACAAACCAGCTTTGCAGAGTTTTGGTGGTCTGGAACTGCATTCTGCTTTTAGTTATTGAGAAAGAGTTACTCTTTTTGTCCCTTTGAAGACCCTCCGTGTCACTGTTGTAAGCTTGGAAAAGCACTTGGGTGAGTCCAAGTCCATTCAACTGTTGGTGGGCTCCCCATATAGAAGCCGTCCCACAGGGATGAGACTCTTATATCCTTAAAAAAAAAAAAAATCTCCACAGAAAGTATTCCCCAGTGTTTCTCAGTGACTCATGATCATGTCTCATAAGTCTCATCCAAAGTTTCATTCTCAAACTAACTTAAATCTTGCCTAATTTAGTTGTGTCACCTTTTTCTGTTCTTTGTGGAAGTGAAGAGCATCTGATTTTCATATAAACTGCAATACTGGAGTTACTGAGCAGTACACTGTCCCATAAAAGCAAAGCAAACCAAAGAACACCATCACAAAAACAATTCAACTTAAATTAAGTTAGGAAAATGGGGTTTCCTGAATACAATGTGACTCAAACCAGACCAACTAATTAGCAAGTTTGCCAGTTAAGACTGGAAGTCTGACATTTTGGTGTGTTTATATGGTCACCATCGCCAATGAATTCTGTCCTAAAAAGCCAGGTAACATTAATATAGTTGAATAACTATGTAATGGGGCATTTAGTAAAAAGTTACCTTTCTCTGGTTCCAAGAAAGAAATAATATTAAATTCCTGTTATTCTAGGTGAGGAAATCAAAGTGACTTATCTTGGTACATTGTTGACTGTAAAATATAACAGGTTAGGGTCTCTATGCCTGGTAGCTTCATGAATGAATTAACCATTGGTAACATTTCTGATCTAGGGTTTAAAAAGTAAAATTCAACATAGATGGGGCTGGAGGAGATAATGCTGAGTGAAATAAGTTAAGCAGAGAAAGCCAATTATCATATGGTTTCACTTACTTGTGGAGCATAAGGAATAACATGGAGGACATTGGGAAGAGAGGAGTAGGGAATTGGGGGAAATCAGAGGGAGACATGAACCATGAGAGACTGTGGACTCTGAGAAACAAACTGAGGGTTTTGGAGGGGAGGGGTGTAGAGGGTTGGGTGAGTGGGTGGTGGGTATTAAGGAGGGGACGTACTGCTTGGAGCCCTGGGAGTGATGCATAAACAACAAATCTTGGAACACTGAAAAAAAATAAAATAAAGTTTAAATTAAAAAAAATAAATTAAAAAAATGAAAAGTAAAATTGAAGACCTATAGATTCTTTAAACAATTCCATTTAGTATTTGTATTCTGTAAATAGTTCTGTTTAGTATTTGTACTTTGTTGATTCTTGGGAAGGCTCTTTGAAATAAGTAGAAAAAAGATCACAAAATAGCAGGCATAATACTTATAACTTCTAAAAATATGTTTTAGAGATTTAAAATTAAAAAAAGAAAAAAATTAAAGATAAGACACCTTTTAAAAAATTTTATTTTATTTTTTAGTGTTCCAGAATTCATTGTTTCTGCACCACACCCAGCGCTCCATGCAATAAGCCCCCTCCTTAATACCCACCACCAGGCTCACCAACCCCCTACCCTCCTCCCCTCCAAACCCCTCAGTTTGTTTCTCAGAGTCCACAGTCTCTCATGGTTTGTCTCCCCATCTGATTTCTCCCAACTCCCTTCTCCTCTCCATCTTCCAATGTAAGACACTCTCTTAGTGATTAATATATTGAAAAGGTAAAGGCCATAATTAAATTTCAAAATTTTACCTGTGATCCTATCAGTGATACATTCTTACCCTTTGAGGTCCTTTCCATTAAAATGATCTTCTAGTGTCAAGGCCCTCACCAGATTCTTTTACGATGTGGTTTCTTTCTTGCTTTCTTTTTTTAAAAAATCATTTGATACAGAGAGAGCATGAGCAGGGAGAGAGGCAGAGGGAGAGGAAGAAGCAGACTCCTCGCTGATCAAGGAGCCCAACGTGGGGCTCAATCCCAGGACACTGGGATCATGACCTGAGCCAAAGGCAGCTGCTTAACCAACTGAGCCACCCAGGTGCCCCGATGTGGTTTCTTTTCATTGAGTCTCTGAAAACCACAGTTACTTTGGCCGGGGACAAGCTGAGAATTCACTCAAGGGGCAACCTTTAGGCCGCCAAATACCAGGTCACCACTATCAGAGTAGGTCTTTTTGGCTCTCATTTCACCTGTTATGGTAGGTTCCCGCTGTACTTGAGCAGAGAGCCTGGCTAACTTAACAGTTTCAAGTTTCTTTACTATGAACCAGTGGCGACCAGGACAGGGGAAGCTCTGTAAAGTGTTTCAGGCGGTTGAGTTATTGAGTCCTTGCCTCACTCAGCAGCAGGTGTTCTGAACCAATGAGGATGGGTTGGTCTAGTGCTTAGTTTCTTGGGAACTCTGAGTCTCAAAATGATTTAAAGAACTGGCCATTTCATACAGAGGAGGTCGTTAGCTTTAATAGAAGCCTTATTGTAACTTGCACGATGTTGAAGGAAAATGGAATATTTTAAGGGTTTTGGTTGGGGGGGAAATTTAAATTGTGGCTTCTAAGGAGTCAGTGGTGTTTAGACTAATTTAGTGGTTAGAGTGATTTTATTTTTAGTATTTGACAAAAGGGAAATCTCTTCTTGATTTTTTTTCTCCCCCAAGGGTTGGGATTATGTCTTTCCCTGTTTATTGTCTTAATTGTGTGTGTGTGTTTTTTTTTTTTTTTTTTTTTTTTAATGCTGAGATTTACTTTGCATGGTATCTTAAGGGCCTTACTATTCTTCATCATCATCAGTTTTGAGAAAGTTAGGAAAAGTGGTTGGTATGATTTGGTTCACTGGTTGTGATAGTTAAAGCAGTACTTTTTGTTAAATACATTTATGTAATACAGTAACATAGAAAGGGATACTGTCCAACCATAATATTTCAGGCTGGCTGTCCAAATGAAATCTGTCATTATTTTAATCAAATGGCTCATATTGATGTGTTTTTTCCAGTAATGGTAAAATAGAGCAATGTCAGGAAAACAACAGTCCCATATTGTCACTGTTTCTATGTTTTGATTTGGTCAAATCTATTGATTCTTGGAAACAATCCAATTTTTTGGATATATAAATATGATTTTTTTGTTTATGTCCACCCTGTTCCAAAGAGATTGGGACTTGTTAAGCAGTAGTCACCTACTGATATTAGGTATAGGTATCAGAATGGAAAATATTAAAATAATCAGTATTTTTTGTGTTAACTGTGTCTAACACAAAGTATAGACTGTAATGTACACTTTTGTTAAAGAAAATTATAAATCTGTATAATCATGGAGTTTGGTTATAAATAGTGATTTGTGCTCTTCATTTAACATTTGTAATTATTGTGCATCTACTGTGTTTATCAAGAATTGTGAAGAGGGTTGCCTGGGTGGCTCAGTGGGTTAAAGTCTCTGCCTTTGGCTCAGGTCATGATCTCAGGGTCCTGGGATCAAGCCCTGCATTGGAATTTCTGCTCAGCAGGGAGCCTGCTTACCCCTCTCTCTTTGCCTGCCTCTCTGCCTACTTGTGATTTCTCTCTGTGTCAAATAAATAAATAAAAATCTTGGAAAAACCCAACAAACCCAGAAAAAAAAAAAAAATTGTGAAGAGTCTGAGATTTTACCCTAAGTGCAATCTTAACAAGCTAGTCTGCTACAGTTTTAGGTTGGAAGAGAGGAGACTCTTGGGTCAGAGGTAAAGCATTTTATTACAACACAGCAGACAGCATGAATTCCTGCACTGGTTCTTCTTGCCCCTCAAGTCCCACGAGAGCCGTGTGGAGGGATGCAGGTGGCTACTAGCATACATGAAGGTTAATGTCACAGCTGAGGAATTCTGAGCTTAAGAAATCCCTATTATAAAAAGGGTGCTAGCAGACGTGTCCAGCGTTTGTACTGGAGGGGAACTCATAGTTATTATATGAGTCAGGAATCAAATTCTGGCTTCATCCCAGGAGGGAGACGCTATCTCCCAAAGCTGTTGGGGAGCTCTTCCACCATCCTTGGAAATAGTTCAGAACAAAAGATGGTTCAAAAGGTGCAGAAATACCATGCAGAATTGTCTTCCAACACTTTACAGTGGAAAAATCAGTTAAAATGCAAGATTTTAATATTTTTTCGCATATCAGTTAATTTAGTTCTTATCAGGTGGAAATGTTTTCAGTGATTGTCAAGAGGAGCTATGGTGCATTTTGTTACTCTGGAAATAGCTAATGATATCACATTTCTGAGCATCTTTGATTTAAGGGTAGTTTGCCATGAATGCATTGTGCAAATATAGTTTTACACAGATTAAAATTTTTATATAGTTTAACTTAGAATTATTCCTTCACTGTTGAAAGACCAGTTAATAACTTTACTTATCAAAAACCACTTACTGGCGGCCTCCAGGAAATTTTTTTTTTTAAATTTTATTTATTTGACAGAGAGAGATCACAAGTAGGCAGTGAGGTAGGCAGAGAGAGAGGAGGCAGGCTCCTTGCTGAGCAGAGAGCCCGATACGGGGCTCGATCCCAGGACCCTGAGATCATGACCTGAGCTGAAGGCAGAGGCTTGAAACCACTGAGCCACCCAGGCGCCCCCAGGAAATTTTAATTGTTTGCCTCCATATATGGAAAAATGACATAAACTTAACACCTAAATTTTTAGAAGAATTTCATATATATTTTTATTTTTAAAATTCAATGGTTATCTGGAAAAGCAAAAAAAAAAAAAAAATTGGTGTTTCTGCAAGGCACGTTACGAATGAAGAACATTGCTTAGGTATCTAAATAAAGCATGAATAGAAAAGTGTGATAAGGAGTACAGACCTGGGGTGCCTGGGTGGCTCAGTGGGTGAAAGCCTCTGCCCTCAGCTCAGGTCATGATCTCAGGATCCTGGGATCGAGCCCTGCATTGGGCTCTCTGCTCAGCGGGGAGCCGGCTTCCCTCCCTCTCTCTCTACCTGCCCCTCCATCTACTTGTGATCTCTGTCAAATAAAATCTTAAAAAAAAAAAAAGAGAGAGAGTACAGACCTTTTCCTTCACATTGCCTTCATAGAGGACACTTTTATTCTTCAGTGGAAAGGAACAGATAAAATCTAGACAATAATTAAAGAAGCAAAGAATATAGGAAAAAAACATGTCATTGTCCTCCATTCTACTGATGTTACTGTCAGTTACCAGCAGCCTTTCTTCAAATGAATGCAGCTAATTCATGGACTGATAATCATGAAAGCAGTATTGGTAGGTGTGCCGTTTATCTCAGAAGTGAACGACCCAGCTGCAGTTTAGCCAGGGATTGCAAAAGTTTTATTCCGAATAGACCAAGGATATCTCTTCCCTCTTCCCAATATGTACCTTCTCAGCATTTAATAAAAAATAAATATATGAACCACTTTGGTATGAACAAGAATGTAAAGGATGGGAGAAAAATAAAGGACATAGAATTAGGCCACTGGCCTACCTTTGCCAAAGTCATCAAGGAGGTTTAGTTTTTTTTTGGAATCTGAGAGTTCTGATCTGTGTGATCCACTTTGAAATTTTCTTACTACCTCCTGGGGAGTCCCTGTTTTTGAAGAGTATGATCTTAAACTGAATGAAAATACATCCAATTGACAATCACACAAAAATCCTCTAGGCCGAAAGCCAAAGAATCTTTTTTGTACATGATTTTTTCTGAGCCTTAAATGTAACCAGATGGATTTTCTTTTTGTACTATCCTATTCAACTGATTTAAATGAATGATTTGTCTTCTAGTAGGAAATCTGCATTTCATCAGAGAGATGGATTACATGCCTTAAACTTTAGTCCCTAGAGAAACAGTATTTCTTTTGTATTATATTCTTTGAATGCACTAAAGACTCAGATTGTATAACAGTTTCATAGGTATGAGATTTTGAGCTTTGTAGTTGTATGGATTGAAAAACATGAAAAATATAATCACCTTTACCATGTGAGTGAGTGGAATTTAATGAAAGTCCTCACGGGCAACATTATTATGCTGTTTTAGAGTTAGTTGTATGTGACCCCAGAATAAAATAGAAGAAAAACACTCCCAATTTTAGAAGGATTCTGTTCATGGCCAAAGTAAAAAGCAGGCATACCTGGCTGGTTCCATTGGTAGAGCACGTGACTATCTTGAGGTTGTGAGTTTGCTCGCCATGTTGGGGGTAGAGGTTACTTTAAAAAAACAAAAAGCATGGGTGTCTGGGTGACTCAGTGGGTTGAGCCTCTACCTTTGACTCAGGTCATGATCTCAGGGTCCTGGGGCTCTCTGCTCAGCAGGGAGCCTGCTTCCCCCCTCTCTCTGCCTGCCTCTCTGGCTACTTGTGGCCTCTCTCTCTGTCAGATAAAACAAAACAACAACAACAACAAAAATAAAAAGCAAGTACAAGCCATGAATTGTGTGTGGTGAGTTTTTTATTTGCCTAATTTTTTTTTTGGATGAAATATCTGGTCTTATAAAAACATTTGCTTCTGATAGAAGGAAAATCCCCAAAACACTGATAATATGAGAATAGAGCTTATGTCAGGTCTGAAACTGAAAGGCTAACCAACAAATGGAAGTCTTTTTAATATTTTAAACAAACTGATGCTTTTTTACCATAATGCCTTATTCTTTGGGTGAAGGAGTATAAACATGGTTGATTTCTAATATGAAAGCTGAGAACAAAAACAGTTTTATCAAGGCCTCTAATTGCTAATCCTTGAGACAAGTCTCTTTTGACTACATTGGTGATTTTCAAGGGCTTGATTTTGTTCCCCAGTCACATCTGCGAATATTTTTGATTGTCACAACTAGAAGGGAGAACTAATGACATCTAGTATGGTGGAGGTCAGGGATGCTGCAAACATCCTAAAATGCATAGGCTAGACCCCAAGGTAAAGACTTAACTGGTCCCAAATTTCAACCTAAGTTGACAAAGTCTGGACTAAATACACAGTATTGCATTTAATGCAAAAAGACCTAGAACTATGGAATATCAGTTAATAAGCACAGATTTTTGCCTTAAGACTATCATTGAATTGTGGTAGAAAGCAGAGGTCATATGGCCTCAGAGGGACTTTGTGAAGACTTCCGGCTCTGCCTTTGGGTAACTATCTTCCTTTAAATCTCTCTGAACCTCATGGTGCTATTATAAAGTAGAATTAATAGTAGAGTTGCTACTGTAAGGGCTCATAGAATTGAATGAAATAATGTATGTAATTGTTTACTCCATTGTCTGGTCCATATAGGATGTCAGTAAAAATGAGCTGTTATTCAGAGTACTATCAGGAAGAACCTTGTAGCATTTAGGTGGTAGGATCCTTTTCTTTGATGAGTTCAAGCACACTGTGGATAACATCTTGGTTTTCTTCTGACTCTTTAAGTGTTTAAATGGCCTTCTATCTTCCTTAGTTATAAAAAAAATTCCTAAATACAACATATAATGACTGATGGTTTTTCTTGAGTCTTTAGTAAATAAAAAATTTTAGGTTAGGTTAGGTCAGGTAAACAAAGGTAGTGTTGACATCTTCAGTGATATTAAACTTGCCTTGTATTTTGATACGGAGATGTTGATTGTACTTTTTTTTTTTGCATAATATTCCCTTAGATCTCTCTGCTAACCAGTATTAGCTAATTGCTTGGATTCCCTAGGCTATTTTCTGTGTTTCTGTAATATCAGAATTCTTTGTATATCCATTGTATGCTCATTACCCGATACGAGTCATGACTGGCTAGCTATTTATCTCTCCATCTAATGTGACATTTATTAAGTACCTCCTGTATACCAGGTACCCCATGCAATGTGCTGTGCATGTATTATAGCATTTGACAGGTAATAAGTGTCCACTGAATGAGTAAATGAACAAATATATTAACCATAAAAGTAATGTTAATTGAGCTTCTACTATGTATTATGTAGTGATACAGTTTTCATTAAAAATAAAAAAAGCACCTACCCTGTAAAAGCTCATAGTTTTGTTGAAAAAACAAGATTTATATATATATATATATATATATATATATATATATATATATATATATAATAAACTTCTACACAGTTAAGTGCTTTGATTACAACATCTTCATAATGCTTCAGTGCTTATCAGGCATCCAGTAAATATCAGGCATGCAATAAGTCAGGTACTTAATACATATTTGATTTAAAAAATCACTGTTTTAGTGGATTACGTTGAGTGACTACAGCAGCAAAATTTTAATCTCAGCAGAAGTCAACTGTTTGACAAAATACTATATTAACTATGTAAATGGAATTTATCTTGAGGATACCACAAAAGATAGGTATGCTTCACTAGAGCAATAGATGTAATAGATGTAATTTTTGCTAGTTACTTTTCTGTAAACTGAATCAGGTTTCTTTGTTTTCAATAATTTGAATTTGTAACAGGTTTCACCACTTTGGTTTTGCATTACTTGTCCCATGTAAACTGGCTTTTCAGTGCAGAATTATAATGGAGACAGCCTTCCTTCCTCTAGAATAATTTTTCTCTGCAAGTGAAGTGTCAGTTTTATGATCCTGGCACTAACTCAGTCACTCCAAGATCTTAAAATACATACTAACCAGTTTAATTTTTTTCTTCCTGCTTTCTGGAGCAGGTAGAAGTGCTAAAATTAGATATGAGACAAAGACAGCACCTTTAATTTTGCTTCAGAATATAAAGTGATTCCAAAATTTAAGAAAGTATGAAATAGTAAATACTAGTTCAAAAACCTCAAACATGTTCAGTATTTTATAATGTATTCAATGTAAAGACAGGAGACACAAAACTTCCAGAATTAAAAGGCATTTCAGGAAGTTATGCAATAGCCCTCACTTCACACAAGGAAAACAGATATTATTTTAAAGTGCTCATGGGGTAGGAACTACACAGTATTGGGTATCAGGCTTTTTCTCCGTAACTAAAATGAATGAGGAATGTGTTATTTCCATCTAAGAGGAAGCTGTTGTCTGTGGATATAGCACAGCGATAACCCATGTGGTGACTTTTTTACACAGTTAAGGAAGAGCCTTTGATCTTAAGTGTTATGAGGTGTGCTAAGAACAAAATAATGATATAATTAACAACTTTCATGAAGTTAGTCATGACGTGTTTCTTACAGTTTTGTGCTTTCTTTTTCTTTCTTTTTTTTTTTTTTCAAAGTAAGCTCCTTCTATGCCTAAGAATAATGTTGGAGGACAATTTGGAGCATGAGACTATCAAATATTCATATTCATCAAGTATGTGTTCTCCACTTTGAAAGCAAGGTACTTTAAAGTTTGAGGATCTTCCTCATATTTTGTATCAAGCTAGTGTTGTATAAATGGTTTTAATGCATTCCACTTGAAAGAGAGAAGTGGTAAATTATATTCAGATAATTCTGTAGTAAAGTTCAAGGAATGGGTTAGCTTCTTGTTTGGGGACATAGAATTTTTAATACTTGTATTGCATGTCACAGTCAGTGACATTCTTGAGCTTTCATGATCACATTTAGTGCTCCTGACAGTGAGATGGAACAGAATTGGCTTCCCATCTCTGTACACATACTGCGACCTCCAGCTCTCAGAGGAGTCCAGTGACCAGGGGAATCATGCATCTGTTGCTTTGTAGAGTCTGTATTGGAGTGGGATTGTTTTGCTTAGTGTTAAAGACCAGATAGAGTAGTTTTGAGGCTTCTGGGATACTGTCTGTAGATAGAAGCCTTCTTTGTGTTCAAGGCACGGGCTGATATCTGCAGGTTACTTCTAGGGCAGTGACATTAAATCTTTACCCAGGTAAGGGAGGCAGGGGGGAGAACACTGTTTTGGGAACCAGTGGGCCATGGTTCCAATATTGGCTTTGTGACTGCATTTGATATTGGTTAGAATAACCTTAATGAGCTCCAGCTTCTTATCTGCTAAACAATGAAATTGGTTGGAAGGTCTTTCTGGTACCTCTCAGTCATTTGGTTTATTAATCTTAAGGGCTATTCCCTTTACTTTTCTCTTAATAGGGAGTTTCTTGTTTGTTCAGTGTATTTAATGTATGCTATTCTGAGTCTCATAGCAAAGCCAGTCCTTAGTTGTTGATGCTGTGGATTCCATAGTTGGGCTGAACTTCTGTTCTACTTCAGTGGTTGAGTGTTAACTGAGAGAAAGCCTTGACTTTATTGATAGTTTGGCTTCAGATGAACCAGCAGTTGGACTCTATAAAATGAAATCCCCTCTGTATACTGGCCCAATTATTCAGGCAGAGGACATTCAGTGAAACTCATAAATTGTCCTTTCATAGAAATCTTATTTTAATTAAAAAATTAACATCACGCATTTATGACATTTGAGAGTATTACTCTCAAACACTATTTCTTATTATGAAACAATATATTTTATAATTAGCACTAAACTCTACACCTTAAGAACTTGCACTTAAACTCTATACCTCTAAACTCTAAACTCTATACCTCTTAAAAATAAGGACTGGCCACATATTTTGTAAGAACTCACAGATTTGAAGAATATGTATACCACTGAATTTGATATGTTTACTTCATACAGGAAATACTTGTAAGTTGCTTTGGAAAATGTAATGAGGACTCACCTTCTAAGTATACAAATTTACTATCTTATGTACTTAATTTCTAGGAAGGAATGACTAATTATCTTGTTACTTAGAAATATGAGAGATGTTGAGGTAGAGGACCTCAAATTTTTCATTGTTTTAAAAATATAAATGTGTAGAAAAATGCCACTTAGACTATGTGTTAAGTTTTAGCCTGAGTAAAAAGACACATATTAAGAAAATGCAGCCCTAAGACAGTACAGGTGGTTAAGAACAGGAGTTCAACTGGAATCTTTCCTTGGTCCATGCCTTGGTCAGAGGCATTGAATAATGCTGACATAGCATTGGCTCTATACAAATATGAAGCCTTTCACATCTGCGTGAGGTTGATTATAATCGAGTGCTCTGTTGATGATTCTGATGGGTATTATTTGGATAACAGAAGAAAGTTGAAGGAGAGAGGATGGGATTTTTAGCACATCTTTGAGTCATCCTAGTGTGGATTGGGCTTTAAAAGACATCCATGGCCAAGAAGAAATTTATGTGTGTGTGAATAGGGGATGGATATTTTTTTGTTGTTTTTATGTTTGGTTGTATCATCTTTTGGCTCTACTTGGTTCACAATTTCAAAGCTAAAGTATGAATTTTCTAAAAATAAACTCTTCTCCAAAATGAGTAATGTTGGTCTTCTGTGTGGGGTTGAATGGTATCTGGACTGGTTTTTTAGTTGTTGATTGGAACGTGGTCACTAGTGCAGCAGTAAGTCCCGTGTGCCAGTTGACTTTCAGGGTTCAACAACAGCATTCTGTACACTTTGTCCTAGCCAGTCATTCAACTGATGTTTGAACCCCAAAGAAATCATGTCTGAACATGCAGATGAATTAGCATAAATCTATCACCATCATGAAAAAAATAAAACTAAATATCTTGCCAGTGGTGGGTGTGATATCAAAATAGTTACCTGATTGCTTATAACTTTTAAGCATAATTTGGCTTAGGAAATAAGTGGTTTTAAATCCTGCCTTCTGGAAACCCACTGGTCAGACAAGTAGGAGATACACACATGCGCATGAGTGTTTATTACCTTACAGCAAAGTGATGGATACCTGCTTAAAATTTGTATATAATACACTATAATATTCAGGAAAGAAGGAAGAATTGTTTTCAACTAGAGCAATTAGTTGTTTTTCCACTCCTATTTTTTCTTTTTCTTTCTTTCTTTCTTTTTTTTTTCTGTAGAAATCATGGAGTTAAAAAATTTAAGGAGAAGGAATAAAAAAAAACTTATTCATTGAGTTCTTATAATGGGTGAGAGACTTCACAAGGTGCTTTTTATGCCATTTCATTTAGCATTCACGATAACCCTTCAAGGTAGATACATTTATTCCTCATTTTAAAGAACAGGAAAGTAAAATTTGAAGAGATGAAATCACACCTAAGTGTAAGCAAGTAAGTTGTAGATGAAGAATTTAAATCTGTTTTAATGGAAAGCCTCTGATCTTTGAACTATGCCCAGTGCAGTATGTGCAGGAAGATACAGAAGTGCCTTGATATGAGCAAATCTTCCAAAACCTTTCCATCTTGATCTGTAGGTAAATTGCACTGCTGGGAAGTGATGGTGGACACTTTTGCAGATCAGGGGTGTGGGTCAGGAGTGGGGGGCCCAAAGAAAGTATGGGTACAGTGGAAATAGCACCACCTGTCTTTGAAAACTAGAAATCTGGGATAAGTGAGGATGTAGGAGAAGAGTTAGAGGCCACCCAAACTCTTACAGTCACTTAAGGTTTAACAAGTGTTTATGCCTGTTTCTTAAAGAATGGAAAGCTGGTAGGAAACAAGGCTGGCCTTCAGCAATGGATGTTTGTTTGTATATATCCATCCATCCACCCATTAAGTGACTTTCTAGTATGTGAATGCACAATGAAACACAGCAGAAGGGAGAGAAAATTCAGATATTCCTGTCCTCAAGTAATTCCCATTTTGGTGGTGGGAGATGGGCATGTATACAAACACTTGTTACATCAAAGGTTTTCTGAAGTCGCAGTGTAAGACAAAATCCCAAGGCTATCTGAGGGTGGGAAAGGGATCATCATGGTACCACAGGGTTTGTGATGTTTACCAGGAGTAAGATAGTTCTTGGATGTTAGATGGGGACAAAGTCATGAAAGGGCTTCTTTGAGAAGGGCCAGAGCTGTGTCCTGAAAGCAAGAAGAAGCCCTGAAGTGATTTTAATTAAAATAAATTAATTAGAGAGTATTTTAAATGGAAAAATAATGCAAACACCAATGAACTTATCACCCATATTTACTTACTTCAGATCGTTCTGTCTTTTTTAAGGTAAGAAAATTGCAGATCTTTTTGCCTTTGATCTCTTCAGACAAACCCCAGAATAACTGCTGTTTGGCGGTTACTGTGTGTTATTCTAACATAAATATTTGAACTTCTTCTATATGAGTATGTACCCCCAAACAACATATATTGTTATTTTTAAAATTTTGAAATTTATGTAGATGGCATTGTACTGTTTATTTCCTCTTGGAACATTCTGTTTTTGGTACACAGATCTCTAGAGCACCCATTTTTACTGTCTTGAAATAAGTTTTCATGCTCTTATGAATGGACAACCAGGCTTTTTTCATTTTTTTCTGGTTACACATAGTGCTGCAGGGATAGATAGATCTCCTTATGTCTCCTTTTATACATAGATATATTTTTTCAGAAGGTGCTCCTTGCAATAAATCATAAGATGATAACATTTGCGTTTTTTAAAAAATTTTATTTATCTGACAGAGAGAGACACAGTGAGAGAGGGAACATAAGAAGGGGGAGTGGAAAAGGGAGAAGCAGACTCCCTGCTGAGCAGGAAGCCCAATTCGGGGCTCAATCCCAGGGCCCTGGAATCCTGACCTGAGCCAAAGGCCTAAGGATTTAGCTACCCAGGTGCCCCTGCATTTGCATTTTTTTCCGACTTCAGTAAGCATTGTAAATTGCCCTTCAAATTGACTCTTATTTTTAAAAGCATGAATTCCTGTTTTCCTAAATCCTCTTTAACTTTTGTTGTTAATTTATTTTTGTAGGTGTGAATAGTATTTTATTCTAGATTGTATTTTCCTATTATGAAGTTTGCTCATATTTTTATAATGGACATTTAGGATTCCTCTTATTTGAATTCTTGTTCATAATTTTTACCTATTGTTTTATTGGATTATTTCTATTTTTCTTACTGAATGTAGGCCTTCTTTATATAGCCAAGCCATCATTCTTTGTTAGAAAGCACATGGCAGGTATTTTATTCCAGATTAAATTTGTCTTTTAACTTTATGTTGTCTTTTGTTATAAAAATATAAATTTCTTCCTTACCTGTTGTTAAAAAAATATACTTTATACTATTCTAAGAGTTTTGAAGTTTTGTTTTATACATTTACATCTTTAATCCATCAGTACTTGGTTTTGATATATGGTGTGAATAGGGGTACAATTTTATCTATAATTCCCCTTTCCCTATGATTCCCAGTTATCAAGGACATTTATTCAATAGCTATCTCTTCAGAACTCATTTGTTATGCCACTTCTTTCTCATAACAGTTTCGCATATGTAGGTGGATTTATTTCTAGGATCTTTACTGAGACCCACTATTCTGGACTAAACTTTGGTCAGTACTGAATCTTTATATGTAAGTACTCAAGTACTTATTACTTATTCAGCAAGTAATAACTTTGCTGAAATCTGTAATTGTTATTTTTTGTGTGGTGTTTAAAATTTAGATATTTTCCCTAAGAATATTAATAATTTTATTCCTTTCTTGATCTTATGCCTATTTTTGTTGTCTTCTTAGATAGTGTCTCTTACAGTGCCAAGTAGAAGTGATTGCAGGCATCTTTGTATTATTTCTGGCTTTATTCAAAGATAATCCTTCTAACCCATTTCACCATTAATTTTTGTTTCTTGAAAGTCTTTGGTTTTACCGTATAAAAAAACTTGTCTTTTTAATAAGTATGTTCTCGAGATAAAAAATTGTGATTTGTTGATATCAAAGTGGTAGTTAAAGCTGTAGGGGAGGATGAAGTGAGAGTTTGAAGAATCAGAAAAGTAGAGGCTCTCTTTAAACCCCAGGAACCTAAACGCATAAAGGATGGTATAGGAGGGACTCTCAGAGAAGTCTGAAATTAAGTTACTCCTAGGGAGTGTGATGTCAAGGAAGGAAAAGGGAAAGGTATCAGTGAAAAACAAAACAAAACAAAACAAAAACCCATGTATATGAACCAAATGCAGGCAAGTAAAGAAAGATGGTTAGAAAAAGCTGACCTTGCCTAGAGCAATCTATACTTTTGATGCCATCCCGATCACAATTTCACTGGCATTTTCCAAAGAGCTGGAACAAATAATCCTAAAATTTGTATGGAACCAGAAGAGATCCCGAATTGCTAAGGAAATGTTGAAAAAGAAAAAAACTGGGGGCATCACGTTGTCTGATTTTAAGCTTTACTACAAAGCTGTGATCACCAAGACAACATGGTACTGGCACAAAAACAGACACATAGACCAGTGGAACAGAGTAGAGAGCCCAGATATGGACCCTCAATGCTGTGATCAAATAATCTTCAACAAAGCAGGAAAAAATATCCAGAGGAGAAAGGACAGTCTCTTTAATAAATGGTGCTGGGAAAATTGGACACCTATGTATAGAAGAATGAAACTCGACCATTCTCTTACACCATACAAAAGATAAACTTGAAATGGATAAAAGACCTAAATGTGAGGCAGGAATCTATCAAAATCCTAGAGAAGAACACAAGCAGTAACCTCTTCAACATCGGTCACAACAACTTCTTTCAAGACATGTCTCCAAAGACAAAAGAAACAAAAGCGAAAATGAACTTTTGGGACTTCATCAAGATCAAAAGTTTCTCACAGCAGGGGAAACAGTCAACAAAACAAAGAGGCAACCCACAGAATGGGAGAAGATATTCTCAAATGACACTACAGACAAAGGGCTGATAGCCAAGATCTATAAAGAACTTCGCAAACTCAAAACACACAAAACAGATAATCACATCAAAATATGGGCAGAAGACATGAACAGACACTTCTCCAATGAAGACATACAAATGGCTAAGAGACACAGGAAAAAATGTTCATCATCATTAACCTTCAGGAAGATTCAAATCAAAACCACATTGAGATACTACCTTACACCAGTCAGAAGGGCCAAAATCAACAAGACAGTAAACAACAAGTGTTGGAAAAGATGTGGAGAAAGGGGAACCCTCTTACACTGTAGGTGAGAATGCAGGTTGGTACAGCCATTTTAAGAAACAGTATAGAGATTCCTTAAGAAATTAAAAATAGAGCTACACTATGACCCTGCAATTGCACTACTGGGTATTTACCCAAAGATACAGATGTAGTGAAAAGAAGGGCCATCTGTACCCCAGTGTTCATAGCAGCAATGGCCACAGTTGCCAAACTGTGGAAAGAGCCAAGATGCCCTTCAACAGACAAATGGATAAAGAAGATATGATCCATTTATACAATGGAGTATTATGGCTCCATCAGAAAGGATGAATACCCAGCTTTTGTATCAACATGGATGGGACTGGAGGAGATTATTCTGAGTGAAATAAGTCAAGCAGAGAGAGTCACTTATCATATGGTTTCACTTACTTGTGGAGCATAAGGAATAACATGGAGGACGTGGGGAGATGGAGAGAAGTGAGATGGGGGAAATCGGAGGGGGAGACAAACCATGAGAGACTGTGGACTCTGAGAAACAGACTGAGGGTTTTGGAGGGGAGCGTGGTGGGGGGTTGGGTGAGCCTGGTGGTGGGTATTAAGGAGGGCACGTATTGCATGCAGCACTGGGTGTGACACATAAACAGTGAATTTTGGAACACTGAAAAGAAATAAAATTAAAAAAAAAAAAGTTGACCACGGGTGCTTGGGTGGCTTAGTGGGTTAAAGCCTCTGCCTTCGGCTCAGGTCATGATCCCAGGGTCCTGGGATCAAGCCCCGCATCGGACTCTCTGCTCAGCAGGGAGCCTGCTTCCTCCTCTCTCTCTCTCTGCCTGCCTCTCTGCCTACTTTTGGTCTGTCAAATAAGTAAATAAAATCTTAAAAAAAAAAAAAGTTGACCTAATTTGGCAATTAGGAAGTCAAACACTGTGCGGGAGTCAAACACTGGATTGCAGTGGGATGAAGCTTCAGCAGGAAGGGAGGGATTGGAGGGGAAAAATGAAGACCCACCTCTCAAGGAAGCTTGGCAGTGAAAGCAAGGAGAGAGAGGAACATGCAAGTAAAAGAGTGAAGAGAAGAATGATCCATTAAGAATTAGTTGTAGGTTTCCCAGTGTTGAAATTGTCACGTGGATGAAGCATAGGAGGTTACATTTCACTTAAATGTGGTTGTGAGATAGTTACTGGCTGTGGGGAAGAGCTGATCAAGGTTGTGTGACTGGATAGTTTTAGTTCAGAGTTGATAAGGTCTATGTTTGCCTGCCTTTTGGCTCTTACTTGGTTTATCCAGACTCCAGATCATGCAAAAGAAATTCATATGAAACAAATTCAGGGGCTGGAGCCAATCCCTGTATAACAATGAGGTCTGTAAATAAGGGTAAAACTTTTAGTAAATGTAAAACATAGGACAAAAATACTTTAAAAATTATTACAATAAAACAAACACTTTGATGTCTTCTTTGGCCCAACATGTGCCAGTGATGAACTAGATTTCTAATATGGGGGAAAAAAATCTAAATTTAAAAAAAAGTAGCCTTGTCTGTTTGGGATCAGATGTTGGGTCTATTTTGGTTATCATGATTCAGTAAAATTATTAATCCCACAGACTCTGCTAGTCTGTAATAGAGGAAGTTCTTGTCCCTGTTCTTATTCCAACATTAGAATCAAAGGACAACCATATTCTAGATTCTGTTTATTCTGGCACCACTTAGTTCATTGGATTTGTTTCCAATTTAAATTATATCTTTGCCAGGTGAAGTTGGTAATGATTAAATAAATTTAAAAATATGTCTTTAATCCAGTAAGATGCTGTCTATGTATTTAGCTATCATTTGAAAATTCTCTTTGGATAGTATGGGGAAATTTTTCAAGTTGCCAGATTTATTTTTATAGTTGAAATTAGCCAAAATTGCCAACTTAAGTTGGGCTGCAACAAACCAGTTCAGGGTTTCCATGGAAACATGATTTCATCCCATCTATGAAAACCCATTTTGTTTTTTCTTCTTTATCATGGAACTTGAATCTCTGCAATGTTTTTCCTGTAATTCCTGCTCCAAGAAAAAGAAAACAGGTTTCCAATTAGACAAATATTCATATTTGCCCATTAAAATGTAACCCCAAGGGACATTTTTATTTAGGGAGATAAACAATGGCCATAGCCTCAACTCTTTCCTGTTTAGTTATGACAATGACTATGCATTTTTGTTATTTGTGTTTTGTATTTTTAAATACTTTGGTCAATGTCCAGTCACAATTATGCCAAGTTATGTTAAAATTACTTCATACTTCTAATATCCTTATTATTGAGTGTCAAGCTGAGTTAGAAATCTTTAGTGAAAGAGTTGTGACATTCTTCTTCATTTTTATTTTCTCCCATGCCTACCCCAATACCTGTTACAAACAGGTTCTCAATAAATGTTTATTGAGTCACTTGATGGCACAGGTATTGCATTGCCTTCTGTGGGCTTAGAGTCAGTAACGGCTCTGTGGAATACAAAAGACATATTGAAGATACTTTCCTGTTTGTGATTAAGGATTTAGTGAGGATAAAGATTGAACTGTCAGTGCCTATTACTGTTTAACCTCACAAAAATCAGACCTTTAACTATCTTATTTAATCTTTCTAATAGTCCTAGAAGGACTGTGGTATTATACTAATTTTTCAGATTAAAAAGCTATGTTTCAGCTATGTTGGAGAACTTGCCCAGGCTAGTGATTGCTGACCAGGGTTTGAACACCAATCCTGCATGGACAAGTACACTTACAGGTTGGGGAGATGATTCTTCTAAACATAAATCAGTAGTGAAGTAGTAGATGTTATTGGTTGTGAGGCGTTCAGACAAGGAATGGTTATGTGGATGAGAGCAATAATGTAAATGAAAGCACTATCTATTACATGATGAGCTCTATGTAGTAAATCTGTCCAACACTATATGTTTGGCTTTTTATACAGTAGAATAAAATATCTTTGTTCTTAGACTTGTTTCTTTAATGTCTATGATTTTTTAAAAGTAGATTACACAATAGTGTAATTACACTTTTGTTTAAAAAAAAACAAGAAGACTTCATGTAAATTGATTTTGCTGATTATCATAGATACACAGACTGTCTGACTGGTCAACCCTTTTCTTTTTATGGAAAAGAAAACCAAGTCCCATGGAGAAGTCCCAGCTGATTTCTTTCTTCATCTCATGCTTAAATTCACATGATAGTAGAATCAGGCTAAATACAATTTTGCAAAACCCAGTCTACTATTTTCTAAGCCACATAATGCTTGTGCTCTTTGATTTTTAGCAGATAGGTACACATCATTAATGCATAGAAAGAATTCTATATCTCCAAAGGCAAAGGAAACAAAAGGGAAAATATACTTTTGGGACTTCATCAAAATCAAAAGCTTCTGCACAGCAAAGGAAACAGTCAACAAAACAAAGAGGCAACCCACGGAATGGGAGAAGATATTTGCAAATGACAGTACAGACAAAAGGTTGATATCCAGGATCTATAATGAACTCCTCAAACTCAACACACACAAAACAGACAATCATATCAAAAAATGGGCAGAAGATATGAACAGACACTTCTCCAATGAAGACATACAAATGGCTATCAGACACATGAAAAAATGTTCATCATCACTAGCCCTCAGGGGGATTCAAATTAAAACCACATTGAGATATCACCTTACACCAGTTAGTATGGCCAAAATTAACAAGACAGGAAACAACATGTGTTGGAAGGGATGTGGAGAAAGGGGAACCCTCTTACACTGTTGGTGGGAATGCAAGTTGGCGCAGCCTCTTTGGAGAACAGTGTGGAGATTCCTCAAGAAATTAAGAATTCTAATTTTTGAATATATATCATTTTCTAATGCTTCACTAAGCTATTAGAAAAACATTTTACTATGGAAACCAGATATTTCACATCCTTATACCAAATATTCTTAGAGATCACTGAGAACTCTAAGTATATTATTAAATTAGGTGATAATGATGCTTTGCATCTATCCTTTGCTTTTTTTTGGTGACTTTCCTTGGTGGTATTTTGTTTCTTCGTCAGTGACTCCAAATTTTACTTTTTCCCCAGGTCTTCTCTTGGGTTCCATAAGCACCATGCATTTATTTTCTGAGATTAGTTCTTGAAAGGGAAAAGTTACAGGTTTGGAAAGATGATTATCATTATTCCACTTAAATGTCAAGTCTTTATCGATGTATTATTAGTCTAATAAATCTAGAATTTTTCCTGTAAACCTGGAATATCTTAGAATAGGAACAGTTATTGTATTTTTAACAAAGCTATGCTATAAAATGTCTTATTAAGTTCATATTAACTAAAGGAATAATATTTGAGGAGGGGCTATGTTCCTGACTCGCAATTAAGTTTAGAATCAATGGTTATCTCTGAAAAGAAATCACAGATAACTATCACAATGATACTTCAAAACAAAAGAATAATGATCTACACCTTTAAAAATGGACCCAAGTATGCAGTATGTGTCAATTATATGAGGCTCCAAGGTATTATAAAGCATTTCTAGGAAACCCTCTAGGATTTCATAGCTATAGTTTGAATGTAAGAAATGTTAATGATATGCTTAGTGCTAATTTTATTTGCTCTCTTAGGATTGATACTTATTTAGGGGTAAATTAACTCAGGTTAGACCAAGTCTCTTAAGTTCTCCAGGAAATTTGAATTGGTGCCATCTTTTTAAACAGTGCCCACTTGACTATTTCACAATATTCGAAATGCTTCAAACTTGGTTAGAAAACTCAGAAAACTCCTCATATAGTATCATATTTGGAATAGCTGATATAGGCATAAGCATTCATTGGATTTTGATAAAAGTGGCATAGAGTGAGGTATTTTATTACATAAGCAGCTTTAAATTAGTTTAATATATGTTCTGGATACAAATTCTCTGCTGATTATGTGTTACAAATATGTTGGCCAACTGCATGTCTTGTACTTTTATTATTTTTATCTATATTTTTTTCTTTGAATATTTAAGGAGGTAAAGCAAACATAATTACCATGCTACTATCACATCCAATGTATTTCTTAAAATGTTGAATATCTTCTAAAATTCAGACCATCTTCAGTTTTCTCTGATTGTGTCAAAAATGCACACAGTTTGTTGCTCGTATCAGGATTCCAACAAAGTCCTCAACTACATTGTAATTGATGTATCTCTAAAGTCCTCTTACTTTTGTGTTCATACTGCTTATTTGTTGGTTATACAGCCTGTTACTTTATAGATTTTGCTGCTTTTATCCTAACATATGTAACATAGTCCGATATTTCTTAGAATTGAGTAGATATAGAGAGTTGAATAGATTCAGGTTTTACTTTTTATTGGCCAAAAAAACAATTCACAAGTGAAAATAAATGTGCTTCTGCTGTTTGTTATGTCATTTTGGGAGGAACATGTCTTTCTCTGCTGTAATGATGCTAAGGTAGTTGAGTGGGTTCAGGTGTAATCAAGCCAAAGGCATCTGTCCTGATTTTCTCTCTGACTTTTCACCTAATAATATTAGTAGCCCTGATGATCCTTGCCTAGATCTATTATTTCATTAGGGGTTGCAAGATTTGATTTTCTCTTTCTCTCATTCTTCTGGCATTAGTAATGGTGGCTTCATCAACTGTTTTCTTAGTCTGAAATATCATACATGGAGGAAAATTAAGAAAATGCTTGATTCTCTTTATTTGTGTACTGGCAACCTCCAAAAGTGATCCATGGTGTTTTTTGCATTTATCATTATGAACTCCTAGATTCAGCAGTTTGTTATACTTTAGTCCATTGTAGTTATGATTATTTTTAAAGATCAGATGGTTTCATTGTTACCTGAAAGGAACTCTCAGTTCAGCTTGTCAGTCCTTTTGCTCTAATCTCAGTAGTTTTTGAGATTCTTCTTTGTATTAAATGACAAGATTTCTGTCTCAAGTCTCAGGTACCCCAGTTTAGAACCTGCTGTTTTCCCAAAGAGCCCTGGTTCCTTTTAATGGAAAATGGTATTTAGAAACCACAATTAGGATGAACATAAAATGCTTATTTCCACCTATTTCCTTTACCCTGGCCCCTCTTTTGTCTATGCCATTCATTTTGTATTTATTATCCTGTATTGTTATTTAACCTTGCATATGCTTGAGTTTTATTTTCTAAGGAGGCAAATGGGATATCCAGGACTAGAACTCACACCTTATGACTTGTTTTACATCATTCTTTTTGGTGTATTGTGGATGAATTGGAAGATTAAGTGGCAGGAGAACAATTTGACCTGAGGTAGATGTTAAAAATATTAGTAACGGGGATGCCTGCATGGCTCAGTCGGCTAAGTGTCTGCCTTTGGCTCAGGTCATGATCCCAGGGCCCTGGGATGGGGGTCCCACATCAGGCTCCTTACTCAGTAGGGAGCCTGCTTCTCCCTCTGCCTGACCCCTCCCCCAGATAAATAAATACATAAAATCTTTTAAAACATGTTATTAACTATCTCCTTGGGAATTGATGTCTTTAGTTTTCTAATACTGTGTTTTAGAGGTGAATTAGAAAACAAAAATTAGGCTAACAGATATTAATACAAGAGGAATTTAGGGATAGAAAAGAGGGTTACATTTTTAAGCACAGCTTAAATTACCAACAGAATCCTGTGGCCTGATTTCTGTGGATTTATTGTAATAGGCAAGTAAAATATACTGTTCTTCATATTCCTTGTCTATCTTTTACTGGTCTCATTTTGAATGATCACATAGACCATATATTTTGTTGCTTAATCAGATGGGATTTTAAACCATTCCACCAAACTACTGACAACCAAGTTACTGCCCTTTGTTTTGTCTTGTGTGGCTTTAATGGATGCTATGGAATGTACTCTACACATGAATCAAGAAAGTAGTCACCTGTGTGAAAGCAAACTCTGCTATGTATATACTAATAGCATCTTTGAATATCTTAACCTGTTTATAAGGTGGGGATTTATGATTACCTGTCTGCCCTACCACTCCAGATGGTCGTTTAGAGAAATGTAACAAATGTCATTTGTTTAGACATCCACAAATTGTTACACACAATCAAGGTGGCATTGATTAATTATATATTTTGGTGGAGGGGGGCTTGATTGGATCTATGAAATTCCAAAAGTTGTAACTATAGTTCTGTTGTTTTAATTGTAACTCAAACCAAACTCTACATGCTTACATATATACATGAATTAATTCTTAATTCTTTTTCTGGGTTTCCAGCAGTTTGCTCTTCTAAATTTATCTGTCCCACTTAATGATTCCTTCTATCATAATGTCAGAAATATAGAACACAATAGATGTGTATGTGTTTGTGTGCATAAAAGTGTGAGGACCTGAGCTCGTTTCTCCACCTTTTCCTGTCTTACAATTTAGTTAAAAGGCAGAGCCTATAAATAAGCATGAGTGTTAGTGTCTCAGGAGGGAACTATTTTTAGTCGTCAGTGTCATCTGAAGGTTTTATAGCCAAGCAGCAACCAAATTTTGAGATGGCATCTTTCCTCAGTCCCTTATTTTGAAAGTTTTTATTACATTCCTGATGGCTCCTCATGCTGATTCCCATGCCTTTACCACTGACCCACTGCAAGGGACATTAATTGCAAGGAGACAGGAGACAAGGAATTTGCTTTCATTTGTATCCACTGCTTACAGAAATTTACTATAAGTAGTTATTTTTATTTTTATTTTTATTTTTTAGGGGGAGAGGGGCAGAGGCAGAGGGAAAGAGAGAATCTTAAGCAGGCTCCTCACTGGGCGACTTGAGATCGTGACCTGAGCTAAAATCAAAAGTCTGATGCTTAACCCACTGAGCCACCCAGGCTCCCCAGTAGTTGTTATTATTATTATTATTTATTTATTTGACAGAGATCACAAGTAGGCAGAGAGGCAGGCAGAGAGAGGAGGAAGCGGGCTCCCCGCTGAGCAGAGAGCCGGATGCGGGGCTCAACCCCAGCACCCTGGGATCATGACCTGAGCGGTAGGCAGAGGCTTTAATGCACTGAGCCACCTAGGCGGCCCCCCACAGTAGTTATTTTGATTTTAGTAAAGTATCAGAGACTGTGATAGTAGGGTATGGTACAACACAAAGAGTAAAGAAATGGAAGAGCTATGAAAAG
This sequence comes from Mustela erminea, assembly GCF_009829155.1. Classification (NCBI taxonomy): domain Eukaryota; kingdom Metazoa; phylum Chordata; class Mammalia; order Carnivora; family Mustelidae; genus Mustela; species Mustela erminea. Next base: position 102,140,255 of record NC_045617.1, on the reverse strand, counting down.
TAATGAAGAGTGATAATTGAACAATTGATCTCTCTCCTGCTTTCTCTGAAGAATCAACTGTTGAAAGTCTATAGAGCTCTTTGATTTGGGAAGTGGGATGAAACACACTAAATGTGAAAAGTTTGATCATGAGGCACCCGTGCTTAAAACCCTCTGTTGGATTCACTTTGCATTTAGGGCTGACAGTTCTAAAGTTAACATACCACATGTAGTCCTTGATACTTCATTTTAGCTCCTGCTGTCTTTTTCTCGTGCTTTTACACTCATGCTTCCCCGAGCTCTCTTCTGTTCATACAACTAGCCAAACTTACTCCCTCCGTGGAAGGGAAACTTTGTCTTCCGTTCAGGGCAAGGGTGGCTCTTCACGGGACTTAACTGTCAGCTGCAAGGGCATCTTTTCATAGGCCTGTTTTGACTTCAAGATCTAAAGGAGCCCTTTCTCTCCTGGCCCCAAGTTCTACATTACTGTTTGTATTTCTTCCTAGCACTTAACATTATATGAAATTTTCTCATTCGGTTATTTAGTGTCTGGAACAGGAACTACGTGAAAACTGATTCCTTAACTAGTTTGGTTACTTCTGAATTCCCAGAACCTTTGGGTCTGCGGCTTATTGGAGTGCATGTGGTAGACAAGCCATGTTTTACATAAGCAAGCCTTGTTCTCTTCACAACTTCCTGAGATGAAGTGTCTCAACACTGTAAACTCTATATTTTCCTTATCACAATCATGGGAGGTCAGAGAATATGGATTATTTTTTTCTGTAATTGATTTTTTTGAATATTATAAGAAAGATACTATGTTGTAGTTAGTGACAGTGTTGAATCTATAAGCTAGATTGCTTGGTGTGCATTTAGCTGTGTATATCCATGTTAACAGAGCAGTACAGTTTAAATTCCTACATTCCTACATTCTGTTAAGAGTGGTTTTCAGGCTCCTTGCTCCGCAGGGAGACTGCTTCTCCCTCTGCCACTCTGTCTGCCTGTGCTCACTCTCTCTCTCTCTGACAAATAAATAAATAAATAGCATCTTAAAAAAAAAAAAAGAATTAAAAAGAGTGATTCCCACTTTTGGTGCACCTGGGGGCTCAGTGGTTTAAGCCTCTGCCTTAGGCTCAGGTCACGATCTCAGGGTCCTGGGATCGAGCCCCGCATCAGGCTCTCTGCTCAACGGGGAGCCTGCTTCCCCCTCTCTCTCTGCCTGCCTCCCTGCCTACTTGTGATCTCTGTCTGTCAAATAAGTAAATAAAATCTTTTAAAAAAAGAGTAATTCCTGCTTTTCTCTTTATCCATTGAGAATTATTTATATAGAATTAAAAGTTTACATTTTCTAAGGCAGAATTTTCCATGTGTAAAGGTGGCATATGAGCCACTCTTTGAGTAGCACATCTTTACACATTTTTGCTTCTAGAGATTGTTGGAATAATGCTATCCTATTGGGGATTGCTAATTTATTTCTCTGCCAGGAGAATAGGAACTCTAGGAACTTTACAGCTTTTTTTCCTTATGTATCATTTTTGTATTACCTTATACCAGATTTCTAGAACTTTGGTATACATCAGCATATGGGTATGGGAAGCTTTTTATTTTTATTATTTTTTAAAATGTTTGGTCTCTTGCTCTACAACCTGAAGCTATTGGGTAGGGCTAGGGGCATCCATATGCTTAGATTCCCCGGATGATTGAAGTGAATGTTAAAGTTTGTTATGCCTCATTTATACGCATTGCACTTAAGCATAGGTACAATGAAATAGTTATAACATATATCTATGAAACATACCAGTTATGTTTCCAAGGTTAAATAACATGACAGTAAATAATGCCCTTTTCCTGTAGTCTACTTTTATGGTTGCTGACATAGAATTTAATAAAATTAAGACAACTAACTCTAACCTAAGAATTCTGACGGAATTAGATACTACATAGAAATAATGAGGATGATTATGGTAGAGGGGCAGAATACCTTTGAGGCTTTTGGGAAGGAAGTTAGCCAATATTTATTAGCACACATTATTGCCATAAAACAGCACATCCTGGTGATGACTCACCAAAAATGCCTCTCACTGACATTTTTGGCCTTTATAGCATTTTGTCCACAGGGGACAGCCTAATTTGAAAAATGACAGTGATGATATGAGATTTTTTTTTTTTTAACCTTGGGGTATAATTTATATACAACAAATTGTATACTTATCAAGCCTTAAGTTTAATGATCTTAGACAAATTCAGACACCTGAACATCATCACTGCAAATGTAGCCTATTTCTCTGACCCAGCCCATTGACTTTTGCTACTTTGTAGTTGGATTCTTTCATCTAAGGCAAACGTTTCCTGATTTCTACCACCACAGATTGGTTTTGTGATTTGGTACTTCATGAAACTGGAATCATGTTTTATGTGTTTTTTTGTGTTTGGCTCCTTTCATTAAGTAGAACATATCTAAAATTTGTTCACGTGTTGGGTGTAACAGTTCATTTTATTGTTGTTCTGGTTGCTATGTGTTATTTCATTATGTGAATATGCTACACAACTTATCTGTTCCCCTGTTGTTAGCATTTGAGTCATTTTATGATTATGAATAGAACTACTATACAAACATCATTAAAACCTTTTTATAGGCACAAGTTTTCATTTCTCTAGGTTATATATCTAGCAGGAGAATTCCTGGACATAGTTTAAATTTCTTTTTTTTTTTTTTTTTTAAAGATTTAATTTATTTTTTTATTTGACAGATTTGACAGACAGACATCACAAGTAGGCAGAGAGGCAGGCAGAGAGAGAGAGAGAGAGGAAGAAGCAGGCTCCCTGCAGAGCAGAGAGCCCGATGTGGGGCTCGATTTCAGGACCCTGGGATCATGACCTGAGCCGAAGGCAGAGGCTTAACCCACTGAGCCACCCAGTTGCCCCAATAGTTTAACTTTCTAAGAGACTGACTCTAGTTCTCTAAAGTGGTTATATCATATTCCCTCTCTCACCAGCAATGTCTGAGTTCCAATTTTTCCACATAGTCTCAAAAGCATTTGATATTGTCAGTTTTTCAATTTTAGCTATTTTAGTGGATATGAAATGTTATCTTATCAAGGTCTTAACATTCATTTCTCTGATGACTAATGAAGAGTACTATTTAAAATGTTTATTGGGCATTTCTGTATCTTCCTGTGTGTGTCCACGACTTTTACCCATTTAAAAAAAATTGGATTTTTTTTTTTTATTGTTGATTTTTAGGAAGTTTTTTTTTTTTGTGAAGAATTATTTTACTTTTTAAAAAAATATTTTTAAAAAATATTTTTATTTTGTTAAACTATAATTGACATAAATATCCTATTAGTTTTAGGTATATATCACAGTAATTCAATATTTTTATACATTATAAAATGATCTCCATGGTGAGTATAGTTACCATTCATCACCATACACAGTGATTACTTTATTATTGACTATATTCCCTATGCTGTTACATTCTGTAACTTACTTATTTTGTAACTGGAAGTTTGTACCTCTTAATCTCCTCCTATTTCATCTGCCCCTCAACCCCATCCTCATCTGGTTATCAGCAGTTTATTTCCTGTATCTATGAGTCTGTTTCTGTTTTGTTTTTTAGATTCCATATATAAATGGAATATATGGTATTTGTCTTTCTCTGACTGACTTATTTCACATAGCATAATACCCTGTAGGTTCACCCATGTTATCATAAATGGAAGATTTTATTTTATTTTTTTATGGCTGAGTACTATTGTGAGAATTTTAAAAAAACTATATATTCTGGTGTGGGTCATTTTTTATAAGTATTTTGTTGTGAATATTGGCTTGTATTCTTTGCTTTTTTTTTTTTTTTTTTTTAATTGGAGAGTGAGTACAAGCAGGGGGAGTGGCAGACAGAGGGAGAAGCAGGCTCCCCCCTGAGCAAGGAGCCTGGTTGCATCCCAGGGCCTCAGGATCATGACCTGAGCTAATGGCAGCCGCTTAACCAGCTGAGCCATCCAGGTGTCCCTATTGGCTTGTATTTTTAATGGTATTTTTTTGAGGAACAGAAATCTTTAATTTTGGTGAAATCTGAAGTATCCATGTTTAAAATTGCTAGTGGTTTTTGCCTACTCCCAAGGTCATGAAGATATTCTCTTAAAATTTTTTTTAGAGGCTTAATAGTTTCAGCTTTTACATTTAGATCTACACTTTATCTAATTTTTGTATGTGGAATGAGTTAGGGTCAAGGATCATTTTATTGTGTTTATCCAGTTGATCTAGCACCATTTATTGGAAAGACTTCCCTATTCAATTACCTTGACACTTTTATTGAAAATCAGTTGACCATGTAAATGTGGGTCTATTTCTGAATTCTTTTGGGTTTTGTTCTTTGTTTATCTTTTCACCAATAACATACTTTCCTGATCATTGGATCTTTATAGTAAGGCAAAAATCAGGTAGTGTAAATTCTTCAGTTTAGTTCTTTTTAATCAAGATTGTCTTCTATTGAAGACTGTTCTTCATTTAAGATTGCTTTTCTAATTCAAAATCATTTGGATTTTATATAATTTTAGAATAAATTCATCACTCTCTTTTTAAAAATATGCTAGGATTTTGATTGGGATTTTTTTGAATTTATAGATCAATTTGATAAGGATGAACATGTAACCAATACAGAGTCTTTCCCCCCGACAAAGATTGAGCTATTATTTATTTATGAATTGATATTTATTTAGAGAGCATAAGCTCTCTAAAATCTTGTCTATAAGTAATTATAGTTTTATTTCTTCCTTTATAGGCTTTGTATCTTTTATTTTTCATTTTGAATATGACAGTGGCTAGAACTCCCCATACATTTTTGAATAGAAGTGATGTGAGAATATGTCTAACTTCTTACTTATGTGGGGGAGAAATTGTTCAGTTTTCACCATTTGGTTATGATGTTAGCTGTTGATTTTTCGTACATGGCATTCATTAGGTTGAAAAAGTTCTTGTCCTTTTTTTAGTTTTCTGAGAATTTTATCATGAATGGGTGTTAAATTTTGTTAAATCCCTTTGTTGTATAAATTGAGATGTTCATTTATTTTTCTTTTTCAGTCTCTTATAGTAGGTTGTGTCAGCTGAACATTAAACCCATCTTGCAATTTCTGGATAAACATTACTTGTCATGGTCTTTTTTATATATTATTAGATTTGATTTGTTAATATTTTGTGTATTTTTACATCCTTGTTAATGAAGGATAATGGACTATAGTTTTCTTTCTTTTAAATTATCTATTTATTTATTTGACAGACAGAGATCACAAGTAGGCAGAGAGGCAGGCAGAGAGAGAGGAGGAAGCATGCTCCCTGCTGAGCAGAGAGCCTGATGTGGGGCTTGATCCCAGGACTGCGGGACCATGACCCAGGCCGAAGGCAGAGGCTTTAACCCACAGAGCCACCCAGGCTCCCCCGGACTATAGTTTTCTTAACTTGTAAAATCTTTGTCTAATTTTCTATTAGGGTTATGTTGGCCTGATACAAAATGTTGGGGAAAGTTCATTTCACCTCTATTTTTATTTCATTTCATTTCATGAAATAATTTGATTATTATTTTTTTTTCCCTTAAATATTTGGTAGAAATTACTGGTGAAACTATCTGGATCTGGAGTTCTGTTTTGTTTTGTGGGAAATTTTTTGTTTAAACATTGATTTTTCTAATAGAGAATTTCAATTTAGGTCAGTTTCTATAGGTAGTATGTTCTGGAATTTTGTTTAATTCATCTGTCTATTTACTATTTTTTTAATGTCTGTAGGGTCTGTAGTGACATCCCCTATCTCAATATCGACTCATGTAATTTGTGTTTTCTGTTTTATTTCTTGGTTATTCTTGCTAGGATTTCTAAGAATGTTCATTTGTTCAAAGAATTAACTCTTTTTTATTTTTCAATTTTCTATCTCATCAATTATTTTTTTTCTTTTGGCTTTGTTTTATGGTCCCTACATTCTTTGAAGTAGACTTTTTTAAAGCTTTTGTTTAAGTAATCTCTGCATCCCAGTGGGGATTTGAACTCACAATTCTGAGATTAAGAGTTGAATGCTCCTCTGACTAAGCCAGCCAGGTGCCTCTGCTTTCCCTAGCTTCTCAAAATGGAAGTTTAGATACTGATTTTTAAATTTTTATTCTTTTCTAATATATACTTTTTTAAAGCTAAACGTCCTCCCTAAACAGTGCTTTAGCTGCATCATAAAATTTTCATTTTTTTAAAAACGTTATTGATCAATTTGAAATATTTTAAAATTTCCCTTCTGATTTTTTAAACTTATGAATTATTTAGAAATATGTTCCTAAATTTAGCAATATTTTGGTATTTTCTCCTTTTTCCTTTTCTAATTTAATACCATTTGGTCAAAGAAAATAATTAACATAATTTCATTTCCTTGGAGTTTGAGGCTTATTTTTTCTTCAGTATATGGTTTATGTTGGTGTCTATTTCATTTACACTACAAAAAGAATGTATATTCTGTTGTTACATGGAATGTTCTATAAATGTTGAAGTTGGTTGATGTTTTTAAAACCTGTACCTTTACTATTTTTTTTGTCTAATTCAGTAATTACTGAAAAGTGGGTGTAAAAATATAGCATTTTGATTTGAATTTTTTTTAAGTTCCCATTTTTTGCTTCATGTATTCTGTAGCTTTATTATTAGATGTGTACAGATTTAGAATTTTTATATCTTTCTGATCTGCCTTTTCTATTACTATGAAATTTCCACCTAAAATTCAAATTTTTGTCCCTCTGTATGCAATGTCTTTTTCCTCTGGCTGGTTTTAAGAATTTTCTTTTGTTTTGATACTAATTGAATGTAAAGTACCTAGGTCTGACTCACTTTTTATTTCGCTTGGGGTTTGCTGAACTTCTTTGATCTGATTGTTGGTAGCTTTTGACAATTTAGAAAAATCTTAGGCTGCTATATATTCAAGTATTTCAAATATTCACTTTCTCCTTTCCATCTGAAAAGCTAATTGCTTGTATGCTAAATCAAGATCACTTGGTATTGTTCCATAGATTTCAGATGCTCTCTTCCTTTTATCATTCTCTCCCCACCCCATTTTAAGATTCATTTTGTGTAATTTCTGCTGACATTTTCAAGTTTACTAATCTTTTCCTCTGATGTATGGAGATAACCATTGTATGAATTATATGTTTGAAATGTTTTTTGACAGCAATCATTTCAGCTTGTCTCTTTAAGTTTTCCATCTCTCTTGTGAAATTTCTCATGTATTTGCCCATTCTTTATCTTATTCACTAGATCCTTTGTATATGATAATCATTTTACAAACCCTATTTGATATTTCTGATATTTAGACCATCTCTGGATCTCCTTATACTGAATATTTTAATCCTGATCAGATATCAGATTTTTCTTACTTCTTCTCATACCTTGAGAGAACCTTGGGAGATTTGTTTCAGCTTGTCAATATGGTTTCTACCTTTTTGTATTTCCAAATTTTATTTTTCTCTCTTGTCCTTCATTTGCCTTTCTGCTTTTTGAGATATCTCTCTCCACAGTAGTGAAGGACTGGAGTGCCTGCCTTAGAGGGACTTTACTCAGTTTTGTTGCCTCTTCCCTAGGCTTCAGCAAGCCAAAGATTTGTATTTGAGCAATTCTCTGGCTACCTGAACAGCGGGAGGAAGGTAGATCTCTCTTGCTATTCTGTATTGCTCTCAGCTTTCTCTGTTACTTCTCTGTTCCATGTACTTTGTTAAGGCTCATGGGGAAGAATTACTGGGTGCAGGCATACTCACTCTGTGTGCAGGACTGTAGTGTGTCACATCAGTTTTGGTTGGTTTCTCTCATGCTGTGCAAATTCCTATTCCTGAGGAGGATTCCCTTTCTGCTAGGGATGAAAACAGCCCAGAATCTCCTCTATCTTATAAAGGATTAATAATTTTTGGTATTTTGCTTATTTAGATTTCTTTAAATCCTGTCTTTTCTGCTGGGTTTAAAAGACTATAGTTTTATAGTTTATCTGGCATGTTTTCATTAGTGGGAGTGATAGTCTCTTGCCACTTTCCACATTCTAACCAGAAGTAAAGTCCTTGGACTAACTTAGAAGACATATTAAAGTCATGTAACTGAGTGTTTATGAATCAAATAAAATAGATTCTAATGCTTATAATTATACCACATTTAAAATTAAATCTTATCACTTAGCTTTATTATATAAATATTTTAACCAGATACCCTTTAAGTGTTTTTTAAAATGCAAATCCATTTTTAAGAGAAAAATGTTTGCTACTATTGAGATAATGAAAAGAATGTGATAAAGCTCTACAGGTCATGCTTGAAGAAGGAATTCTAGTAAATATTTTGAGTAAAGCAAAAAGTTCTAGAAAAGTTTGTACTTTTCCAAGATAGTTATGAATTAAAAAACTTACAGTTTTCTTCAACTCCTATTCATCGTTCTCTTGCATTAATATATTTAAAATACAGCTATTTTATTTTATTTTTTACTCATTTAAATTAAATTTTTTAACATATGGTGTATCATTAGTTTCACATGTAGAGTTCAGTAATCCATCAGTTGCATATCCAGTGTTCATTACATCATGTTCCCTCTTTTTTTAAAAACTTTATTAATTTATTTAAAGATTTTATCAATTTATTTGATGGAGAGAGAGACCACAAGTAGAGGGAGCAGCAGAGGGAGAGGGAGAAGCAGGCTTTCCATGGAGCAAGAAGCCTGATGTGGGGTCCAATCCCAGCACCTTGGAATCATGACCAAGCCAAAGAGAGACACTTAACTGACTGAGCCACCCAGGTGCCTCATCATGTGCCCTTTTTAATATCCATTACCCACTTGCCCCATCCCTCCACTTTCCCTCCAACAACTCTCAGTTTCCTATAGTTATGAGTCTTTTATGGTTTGTCTCCCTCTCTGATTTCATCTTATTTTATTTTTACCTCCCTTCCCCTATGGTCTTCTGTTTTGTTTCCTAAATTCCACATATGAGCGAAGCCATGTGATAATTGTCTTTCTCTGATTGACTCATTTCACTCAGCATAATATCCTTCAGTTCCATCCATGTCAGTGTAAATTGGTAAGATTTCATCCTTTCTGATGGCTGAGTAATATTCCACTGTATCTGTATATCACATCTTCTTTATCCATTCCTGTGTCAGTGGATATCTGGGCTCTTCCCAGAGTTTGGCTGTTGTGGACATTGCTACTATAAACATTGGGGTACAGGTGCCCCTTTGGATCACTACATTTGTATCTTTGGAGTAGATACCTAGTAGTAAATTGCTGAGTCTTAGGGTAGCTCTATTTTAATGTCTCCTCCATATTGTTTTCCAAAGTAGCTGCACCAACTTGCATTTCTACCAACCATGTAAGAGGGTTCCCCTTTCTCCATATCCTCACCAAAATTTGTTTCCTGCTTGTTAATTTTAGCCATTCTTACTGGTGTAAGGTGGTACTTATTGTGGTTTTGATTTGTATTTCCCTGATGCCAAGTGACATGGAGCATTTTTTCATGTGTCTCTTGGCTATTTATATGTCTTCTTTGGAGAAATATCTGTTCATGTCTTCTGCCCATTTCTTGACTGGATCATTTGTTTTTAGGGTTTTTGAGTTTGACAGGTTCTTTATAGCTCTTAGATACTAGCCCTTTATCTGATATGTCATTGGCAAATATATTCTCACTTTCTATAGGTTGCCTTTTAGTTTTGTTGATTGTTTCCTTTGCTATGCAAAAGTTTTTACCTTGATGAAGTCCCAAAATTCATTTTTGCTTTGTTTCCCTTGCCTTTGGAGACAGTGTTTAGCAAGAAGTTGCTGTGGCTAAATTTCAAGAGGTTGTGCCTGTGTTTTCCTCTAGGATTTTGATAGATTCCTGTCTCATCTTTAGTTCTTTCATCCATTTTGATTTTATCTTTGTGTATGGTGTAAGAAATTTCTCCAGTTTCATTCTTCTGCCTGTGGCTGTCCAATTTTCCCAATGCCATTTGTTGAGGCTGTCTTTTTTCCATTGGATATTCTTTCCTGCTTTGTTGAATATTAGTTAACCATAGAGTTGGGGATCCATTTATAGTTCTCTATTCTGTTCCATTGATCTATGTGTTTGTTTTTGTGCCAGTACCATGCTATCTTGATGATCACAGCTTTGTAATATACCTTGAAGTCCAGAATTGTGATGCCACTGGCTTTGGTTTTCTTTTTCAACATTTCTTTCTACTGGCTACTCAGGGTGTTGTCTGGTTCCATACAAATTTTAGGGTTACTTGTTCTGGCTTTGTGAAAAATACCAGTGGTATTGTGATAGGGGTTGCATTGAATGTGTATATTTCTCTGGGTAGTATAGACATTTTAACAATATTTGTTCTTCTGATTTGTGAGCATGGAATGTTTTTCTATTTCTTTATGTCTTCCTCAATTTCTTTCCTGAATGTTTTATAGTTTTCAGAGTACAGATCCTTTACCTCTTTAGTTAGGTTTATTCCTCGATATCTTTTTTTTTTTTTTAAGATTTTATTTATTTATTTGACAGACAGAGATCACAAGTAGGCAGAAAAGCAGGCAGAGAGAGAGCAGGAAGTAGGCTTCCTCCTGAGCAGAGAGCCCAATGCGGAACTCGATCCCAGGACCCTGGGATCATGACCTGAGCTGAAGGCAGAGGCTTTAACCTACTGAGCCACCCAGGCGCCCCTATCTTATGGTTTTTGGTAAAATTGTAAATGGGATTGATTTTTTAATTTCTCTTTCTTCTGTCTCATTGTTAGTATATAGAAATGCAAATGATTTGTGTGCATTGATTTTATATCCTGCCACTTTGCTGAATTCCTATATAAGATCTAGCAATTTTGGGGTGGAGTCTTTTGGGTTTTCCATATAAATAAAGTATTATGTCATCTGCAAAGAGTGAAAGCTTTACTTCCTTGCCAATTTGGTTGCCTTTTATTTTTTGTTCTTGTTGTCTGATTGCTGAAGGTAGGACTTCTAGTACTATGTTGAACAGCAGTGGTGGGAGTGGACATCCCTGTTGTGTTCCTGACCTTAGGGGAGAAGCTCTCATTCCCAAGAATAGCTTGAGAATGATATTCTGTCTGGGCTTTCCATATATGGCTTTTATGATATTGAGGGATGTTCCCTCTATCCTTACACTGTATTGTTGTTGTTTTTTTTTTTTTTAAATCATTCTTTTTTGAAATCTGGTAAAATCTGGTAAAATCTGGTAAAATTCATTGTTTTTGCACCACACCCAGTGCTCCATGCAATCCGTGCCCTCTCTAATACCCACCACCTTTCACCTCCCACTTCCTCCCCCAACCTCCCATCCCCCCCCCCCCCCCCCGCCCCTTCAAACTCCTCAGATTGTTTTTCAGAGTCCATAGTCTCTCATGGTTCACCACCCCTACTGTGGAGTGTTTTAATTAAGAAAGGATACTGTATTTTGTCAATGCTTTTTCTTTATCAGTTGAGAGGATCATATGGTTCTTATCCTTTCTTTTATTAAAATATGGCTATTTTAGACAGATAAATTATTTTAAGGCTAGTAAGAACTACTCTGAGTATTACAATGAAAAAATTTGAACTTACAATGGCTAGGTATTTGTCTTTACTTTTCTAATGTGTTTAACTTTTTTTTCCCCTTTTTTCTCTTTAGGAATCCTAAAACCAAAATAGTAGAACGAAAACAGAAACATGGCTCACCATATTTCATTACTTTGGATAATTTTGGTCTTGCCTCTTCGGAATTCTGTATTAGCTGAAGATGGGGAAATAAGATCAAGTAAGAATTATCAGCATTTTTGTTATCAACAAATTGAATGTGGAAATACAATTGGGGAGCTCAAGCAATCCTTTTTAGGACCTTATTCTTACTGTTTTTGATGCTGTAACTCCATAAAATGAAATGAATTGCTGTGTTACATATTAACTGAGGGAAAAGCTTTTATCAGAGGTAATTTTGAGAGAATTCCATGGTAATTGTTTATTCTTTTACCCATTAGGCTTTGGAATAAATGGTATGGTATTCAGTTTATACTCAGCCATTTAGAACTTAGTGATAGGGAGATAAAGTACCTACCTCATTGGGTTGTTAGGACCATTTTATGAGGTTATCTCTTAGAGATAACGAGATAATTCATGTAAACAGGGTAACTCCTATCAATGGCTTAGCTCAGTGACATCTCAGTAGATGGTGACTATTATTCTGATTGTGTATAGGAGAGCTTGCATTAGAGAAGGAGAGCTATATTAATTGCATTTTTACTACCCAGGCTGTTATTTACAGATATCATGCGTCTTGTAAAAAAGTTGGCTTATAATCATATTTTGAAACTCATATACAACCTACTATAAATTATGGTTTCTACAGCACTTAAATTTGTAAGTTTGACAACTTGATTCAGCTTGATTAGAATTTATTAATAGTGAATTTATTTTTTTTCTAAAGATTTTATTTATTTGACAGAGATCACAAGTAGGCAGAGAGGCAGGTAGAGAGAAGAGGAAGCAGGCTCCCCACTGAGCAGAGAGCCCGACGCGGGGTTCAATCCCAGGACCCTGGGATCATGACCTGAGCTGAAGGCAGAGGCTTTGACCCACTGAGCCACCCAGGCTCCCCAGAATTTATTAATAGTGAATTTAATGTTTGTATAATACTCTCAGAGTTTAATCCACTCACATACTATACAAAGTATATATTATTTTCTCTGTTTTTTTGAGTCGTAAAGAAATTCACAAAATTTAAGGGGCTTACCTAATATCATACAGCTGGTTAGAGGTATAACTAGTATTTGAAGTATGCCTTTGATCTTCAGTCCATTTTTTTTTTTTCTATGACACTGATGATTCATCTTTCTAAGGAAGAGGTTTCTTGGAGTGGTATTTTGTCTAGTTTTTATAAATGGCAGTACTTGCTTTTGTACCCATGCTCTTGGCTAACCTTGCAGTTATGAAATATATGGTCCATGGCTCTGAAAAGGGATAGGAAGGGCCAAGAATAACGTTGGAAGAGTTTATAAATACTGAATCAAGTGGCACACAAACACTAGCAGGTCTAGACAATGAGTCTCATAGTATTGAGGAAGGACAACCCTGAAGAACTCTGCAAACATGACTTGTCTGTCCTTTTGTCTCTCCCGCAAAAGCCCAACAAAAGCATATGTCTCTAATCCCAGTCTAGCTTCCAGAAAAACCCAGAACTACATTCCCTTGCATTAGAAAATTTGCCTCTGAGGCAGAATTCCATTTCTGCTGTCCCTGGCCTGAACTCTGGCAGTGTTTACCATGCCAAAGGATGTTGGAATAGTGTTCCTCATGATTTTTTGGACTTCACACCGTCTTAAGAGTGACATCATAATCACAGTTACATTTTTGAGGTAAATCCATGTTTTGGCAGTTAAAAAAAATTTTTTTTTTAAACTTCTGGGCTATATGTTCACCTGAGAGTAGTTTATTTTTACCAGTTACTTTGAGTGAATTACCTTTAAAATTGAGGCATCTTTGTGTGACCTTGTCATCATCCCAGATATGGAAATAGACAAATATGAGGAAAAGAATAGAAAGGAAAGGAGAGGGAAAGAGAAAGAGTGATTGATTGATTAATTGATTTTACATGTAAGGAAATGCAAAAATACAAATAAAGAAATACAAATGCTAGTAGTCACTGAACTTTGTTTTTTCCTCCAGGACGGTCCTTTACAGTTATGATACCTTATTTGTAATGTCTACAGAAAATAAATCATTATATTGGGCTTCTGATCACTACTAAGAGAGGCTATTAATATGTGTAAAAACACAGAACTTAAAATTTGTTACCGTGTTACCTTGACTCATCTCACCCTCTTTAAACTTACTATCTCCAAGGACATGTGATCTTTATCGTATGGGCCATAAATGGTAGTATTTTTACTGATTTGAGTGAAGAATTGAGAGAAACAGGAGATGTAGCCATTCCTTTCAGTGTACTCTATTTGCTGTTTTGCACTGTTGGAATTACTCCAACCAGTTTGTCATTTGGGCTCTGTTTGATTCTTACCTCTGGACCTTTGTACTTACTATTCCCTCTGATTAGAAGGTCCTTCTCTTCACCTGGCTAACGTTCTCCTTTTAGATCTCAAGTTCCCTGTCAGCTTTCCCACAGGATCTGTTCTGACTTTGCACAATTAGTTTTTACCCTCTCCTAAATGTTCTCATAATATTTTGCATTTTACCTAACGAGCCGGTCATCTGTCTTAATAGACTGTGATATCTGTTTGAGATATCTTATACATCTTTGAAGCTGGTACCTAGCAAGATAGTCAAGCACAGAGTAGGTATTCAATATACATATACTGAAAGGCTAAAATAGGCCTGGAGGCATGCTGGGTACTGTGGAAAAGAGAGTTAAGATTTTTTCTTTCTACAAGTGCTTAGAACTTGTCTAGGTGTAACTTGCACCAAAGATGTTTTTTGTTCTCCAATAGAACTCTCAGGTGTGCTGATCTCGTGTTTCCTGGTATGTTGAAACAAGAATCTTTATCTCTGTGGAGAAAGAATACTTTATACTACTTGTGAACAAAGATTCACTTAGCACAAGTCTCTCGCTGGCTGAAAATGAGAGATCAGATCTTTAAACATTGATCTTGTGTGTAGTGCAAGAGTAGATATTACATTGGTGATCTTGGTTCATTAAACTTTTATCAACTCTATCAAAGAATATGCTAGTTGAATTCTGAAGTTGGCAGAAAGCTTTTTTCTTTTAAAAATTTTCTCCCATTCATTGACTTATGGATATTTTTGTAAATACTTTAGATTAACATTAAACTAAACATATTTCAGGGATAACTTAAAAGAATGCTTTTAGCATGTATCTGAAAATCATTTATTTATTTTTGTGTTTTCATTTAGTCAGTGGGGAAAAGGAATTAAATGTTGCTTTATGGCAGTACCTGCCCCTACACAGAGCTATCTAGATATCATGTCAAATATAGTATACTTTATTTTATTCCCTACTTTTAAAGCTGAATCATTAATCTTTAAATTAAGACAACAGAATTTAAAAATGTCAACAAAAATAATAGCTCTGATTTAGAAAGAATTTTCATGAATTAGGCAATTTATCTTATTTAACCTTCACAAAGGTCCTATGAGCTGGTTACATTTTAAAATTTTAGCTTTATTGAGATTTAATGGACATACAAATTGTATTATATTTAATGTGTGCCTCATGGTGATTTGATACCCATGTATGTTGTGAAAGCATCCCCTGCATCTGCTTACCTAAAGATTGTGCAATAAAAACCTCCCATATTTGCTTTTTATACCACAAATGTGTTCTGATGGTTTTCTTCTTCACTTAGGTTGTCGTACTGCTCCAACAGATTTAGTTTTCATCTTAGATGGCTCTTACAGTGTTGGCCCAGAAAACTTTGAAATAGTGAAAAAGTGGCTTGTTAATATCACGAAAAACTTTGACATAGGACCGAAGTTTATTCAGGTTGGAGTGGTCCAGTATAGTGATTACCCTGTGTTGGAGATTCCTCTTGGAAGTCATGATTCTGGAGAGAATTTGATTGCAGCAATGGAATCCATACATTACCTGGGTGGAAACACAAGGACTGGAAAGGCCATCCAGTTTGCACTTGATTACCTTTTTGCCAAGTCCTCACGGTTTCTGACAAAGATAGCAGTAGTACTCACAGATGGTAAATCCCAAGATGAAGTTAAAGATGCAGCAGAAGCAGCAAGAGACAATAAAATAACATTATTTGCTATTGGCGTTGGTTCAGAAACAGAAGATGCAGAACTTAGAGCAATTGCCAATAAGCCTTCATCTACTTACGTGTTTTATGTGGAAGACTATATTGCGATATCCAAAATAAGGGAGGTGATGAAGCAGAAACTTTGTGAAGGTAAGCCTTAACGGAATTTGGAAACAATAATTGCATTTTCTCACACTTTGGTATAACCTGCTTATCTATACCACTGTAGTTATATTTAGTGTCAAGTTATCTATCATGTTAGAATGGAGGTGTACATGTATTTTTGTGTTTCATTTATTTTGGATAAATTTTGTTTTTAGAAACAATCACATTAGCAAATCTATAGTTAGAAACTATCCTTTTTTGTTGCTTTTTTTTTTTTTTTCAATTGCAGCATGTCCATTGTGGAGATGGAAGAAAATAAAGACACATAAAACATAAGAATATATAAATTACACATGATCACTATTACTCTTGTTAGTGATTTGTCTTTTTCATTCCAGTCTTTCTTTTTTTTATTGTCTCTGAGAGCTTATTCATGTGCCTAAATAAGTATAACGTATATAATTACATCCTCTATTTTCATACTATTGTATATTCTATTATTTTTATGTATAATTTTCATCCTCTATTAACATAATAGCAGACAGTCTTAGTCTCCTAAGATAATTCATTTAATAATTCCCCTTTTTTTGTGTGTTTAGTTTCTTTCTCTTTTTAAAAATTTTTATCTAAATTCTAGTTAGTTTACATATAGTGTAGTATTGGTTTCACCTGTAGAATTTAATGATTCTTCACTTACACATAATACCTAGTGCTCACAAGTGCTCTCCTTAATACCCATCACCCACTTAGTCCATCCCCCACCCATCATCTTCCATCCATCAAACCTCAATTTGATCTCTATAGTAAAGAGTCTGTTTTATGGTTTGCCTCTCTCTTTTTCTCCTCTTCTGTTCATCTGTTTTTTAAATTCCATGTATGAGTGAAATCATACAGTATTTTTTATTTTCTGACTTATTTTGCCTAGCATAATATACTCTAGCTCCATCCATGTCATTGGAAATGGCAAGATTTCATTCTTTTTGATGACTAATATTCCATTGTGTTCATGTGTGTGTGTATCTTTTTTATCCATTTATCAGTTGATGTTTTTTGTTCATTTCTAAGTTTTTCTGCTATAAAATATTCTTATACAGAATTCTGAATGGGAATGTCTGATTTTTTTCAAAAACATAGGTCAAATTACTAATGTTGTTAGAGCGCTGTAAAAATGTTAAAAATTGCACTTGAGAGACTTAAATTTCTACCATCAGTGAGAGAATATTTGAAAATATAGTATTTATTAGTCAATCATTTTTACATAATTCCATGAAATCTAACTTTGTGTTTATGATAAGTCTATAGTACGGAAAAGCTCCATTTTTTGGCAAATATTAATTGTATTAGGATATAGACATTCATATTTTTTTGGAGAGAGTAATTTGTTTGTAATACTATAAGCATTTAATACTATATCTAAAAAATAAAATTTATGTAAAATCAAAAGACTATTTTTTCTAGTTTGCCTAAAAATGCTCCAAAAATATGTTGGTTCACATTTGATAGAAACATTTCTGGGGTGCCTAGGTGGCTCAGTTGATTAAACATCTGAGGTCATGATCTCAGGTCATATACTTTATCCTGGGATAAAGTTTGCATCAGGCTTCCTGCTCAGCAGGGAGTCTGCTTCTCCTCTTACTCTTTTTGCTTTCTCTCTCTCTCTGTGTCTCAGATAAATCTTAAAAAAAAAAAAAAGGAACATTTCTAAATGTGGCATAGAAAAAAGATTTATTTCTCTATTTTCTTCATATTTGTTTGGGAGCTATAGTACAGATAAACATTTAAATTTATTTTTAGATTATTTAAGAAGGGATGGAAATTAAGCCTTTTCTGGGGCATCTGGGTGGCTCAGTGGGTTAAGCCTCTGTCCTTAGCTCAGGTCATGATCCCAGGGTCCTGGGATCGAGCCCCTCATTGGGCTCTCTGCTCAGTGGGGAGCCTGCTAACCCCTCTCTGTCTCTGCCTGCCTCTCTATTTGTGATCTCTCTTTCTCTCTGTCAAATAAATAAATAAGATCTTAAAAAAATTAAGCATTTTCTTTAATCAAACTTTTAAAAAGTCACTATAGCAAGTACAAATGATTATCATAATTATTCTTTTCATGTTCCTAACAGTAAGACTGTGTTGACTTTTCTCATCTTGATCAGAGAATTTATATTTATTTTCCAATTTTATTGAAAAATAATTGACCTACATAGATTTTTAAATATGTTATAAGATTAGAATTAGAATTCTTTGGTTTTGTAGCTAGATATATTTCATTATTAAAACAGACTTTTCATGGTGATGTTTTACCTACCATTCTTTTATATATAAATTTGATAAAGTATGTCTGGGCAGTACTTGTTTCAGAGACTTTGTGTAGATACGTATTTTGGTAAATGCATTCTATTAAAAAATTCTAATTACACGTGAAAGATTTGTTTAAAAGGATAAAAAATTCTTTTGGCAAAAATGTCCAGTCTGTAAAAAAAATTAAATTTGATAGCTTGCCAAATATTTCTTCATGCACACTCAAAGAAAGAATGTAAGTAATGTCTGTGTCTATTCATTTCACAAATATGTGGTACAATAGCCATCTTTTAAAATGTAGTTTTTGAAATTGTACTTAGGGGAATATAAGGGCTTTTTTGCATTTGACTTTTTAATAACTATTAGATTATGATTAGTGCATTGTTGTTTTGCAGAAGCCTCAAATCATGCAATTTGTATTTGCATTGTTTGAGAAAGTTCCTATTTTTTATTGTTTTGATAAATGATTAAATTCTACCTTGGATTGCTTATCATGTTGTTCACTTTTATATTCCTGTTGTGATTGACCCACAATGAACAAAATATTATTTACTTCTTTGGTCCCACATGGATTATTTAAACTTCATAAACCTACCATTTGCTTAAAGGAGTATTCTGCAGTACATTTCTTATTTCAGGATGATCTTTTTGTGATGGACGATGGTTTCTTTATTTATCTGACTGAGAGTTTAGTTTTTTTCTTTTTCTTCCTATTCTTTTCTTTTTTTATTGTAAAAAACACATGAGAGCTAACCTCTTAAATATTTTAAGTGTACAGTACAGTATAGTTAACTACAAGCACAGTGTTGTACTGTGGATACCTAGAACTTCCTCATGTTGCCTGACAGAAACTTTGGGCCCATTGAATAGCTACTCCCCATATCCCTCTTCCTCCCATTCTGGCAGCCATCATTCTGCTTTCTGTTGTTATGAGTTTGACTACTTTACATATTTCATAAAGGTGGAATCATGCAGTATTTGTCCTTCTGTGACTGGTTGTTGGGATTTTGATAGGGATTGCGTTGAAACTATAGGTCACTTTGGGTGCTAGAGAAATTTTTGCATTATTGAATTTTCCAGTCTATTAATATGAGATGTATCTACTTGTTGGTGATTTCTTTAGGCTTTTTTTTTTTTTTTTAGCGGTCTTTTGTAGTTTTTAGCATTTCAGTGTTTCACCTCCTTGGCTAAGTTTATTCCTTAGTATTTTATTACTTTTGATGCTCTGGCTAGTACTTCCAATATTATGTTGAATAGAAGTGGCAAGAGTGGGCATCCTTGTCTTGTTCCTGATCTTAAAGGAAGAGCTTTTTGTTTTTCACCATTAACTGTGAGCTTTTCATATATGACCTCGATTATGTTGAGGTAAATTCCTTCTTTATTTGATGAGTGTTTTTATTATGAAATAATATTAAATTGTGTCAAAATTTTTTTCTGCAAATATTGAGATGATCATATGACTTTTATTCTTTATTCTCTTAATGTGGTGTATTGCATTGATTAATCTCATAGGTTTAACCATCTTAGCATCTCAAGGATAAATTCCACTGGATCGTGATGTTTGATTTTTTGGGATCCTTTTTATAATGCTGTTGAATTCAATTTGTTAGTAATTTGTGGAGGATTTTGCATCAGTTTTCTTTTCCTGTAGAGTCTTTTTCTGGCCTGTATCAGGGCAATGCTGGTCTTATAAAAAAGAGTTTGGAAGTATTCCCTACTCTTCAGATATTTGTGAGAGTTTGAGAAGGATTGACATTAATTTTTTAAGTGTTTTGTTAAATTCACTGGTGAAGATACCTGGTCCTGGGCTTTTCCTTGTTGGGATGTTTTTGATTCCTGATTCAATATCCTTATGAATCTGTTTACATTTTCTATTTCTTCATGATTCAGTCTTGGTAGGTTTTATAGTGTAGAAATTTATCCATTTCTTCTAGGTTATCAGAATTGTATAATTATTACAGTCTCTTATGACTGTATTTTTGTGATATTAGTTGTAATGTCTCCTCTTTCATTCCTAGTTTTATTTATTTCAATCTTCTTTTTTCCTTAGTTAATCTAGCTGAAGTTATTTCAGTTTTGTTGATTTTTTTAAAAAATCAACTCTTAATTTCTTGATTTTTTTATTTTACTCTTCTTTATTTCATTTATTTATGAATTTAGATTAAGATATAAGAAATAAAGATAATCTTAATTATCTTAAAGATTATTGAAATTAAAATTATTCTCTTGTTCCTATTAGTTTTGGGCTCAGTTTGTTCTTTTTCTGGTTTTTAATGAATAAATTTAGGTTGTTTATTTGAGATCCTTTATTCCAAAATACTTAGTATTTTGCCACATCTCATAAATTTTGGTATGTTGTATTTTAGTTTTTGTTTACCTCTAGGTATTTTCTAATTTTTCTTTTAATTTTTTTTTTGAGTCAATTGTTGAACAAATGGTTGTTCAAAAGCATGTTCAATTTCCACATATTTGTGAATTTTCCACTTTTCCTTCTACCATTAATTTCTAGTTTCATTATGTTGTGGTTGGGAGATGTATTTGGTATGATTTCAGTCTTCTTAAATTTATTAAGACTTGTTTTTTGACCTAACATGTGATCTATCCTGGAGAATGTTTCATTTGCACTTAAAAGAATGTGTATTCTGGTGGTGGAATGTTCTGTATATCTGTTAGTTCTGTTTGGTCTACGTGTTGTTCAAGTTCTGTGTTCCCTCTTTTGTCTTTTGTCTGGATATTCTATTCATTACTGGAAGTGGAATATTGAAATCCCTTACTATAATTGTGTATTCTGTTTCTATATCTACTATTTCTCTGCTCAATTCTGTCAGCATTTGCTTCATATAATTGGGTGCTATGATGTTGGGTGCATATATATTTATAATTGTTATGTCTTGCTGGTGAATTGACCCTTTTATCATCATATCATGTCCTTCTTTGTCTCCATTGAGTTTTTGACTTGTCTATTTTGTCTAAGTAGTACCACCTTTGCTCTATTTTGGTTACCATCTGCATGAAGTGTCTTTTTCTGTCCCCTTACTTTTAGCCTGTGTGTGTCTGTAATCTTAGAGTATATATCTTATAGACAATATGTACTTGGATCTTGTTTTCTTTTCTTTTTTTCTCTTCCTTCCTGCCTTCCTTTCTTTTTGTTTTTTTTTTTTTTTTTTTTGTCCATTTAGTCACTCTGTGTCTATTTATTTGGGAGGTTAATCCATTTATATCTGAAATGGCAATAGGGAAGGATTTAATATCACCATTTTGTTAATTATTTTCTGTCTTATGCCTTTTTTGGTCCCTCTTTTCTCTCTTGCTTTGTGTTTTTTTCCTTTGTGTTTCATTAACATCTTTTTTGACATGTTTTGATTTTTTTCTCATTTGCTTTTGTATATCTTTTATAGGTATTTCCTTTGTGGTTACTATGAGGGTTACATAAAACATCATATAGTTATAGCAGCCTATTTTAAGCTGAAAAGTTAATTTCAATCACATACACATACTCTATAGTTTTGCTTCTCCCTGTCTCCTCACACTTTCTTATTAATGTTACAAATTACATCATCTTACATTGGGTATTAATTACCATATTTTTACAGTTATAGTTATTTATAATTTCTTCTAACTTCTTTATAAGAATTAAAAGTGATTTACACACCACTGTTAAAGTTCTACAGTATTCTGAACTTGTCTATATATTTAACCAGTGAGTTTTTTTTTTTTAAAGATTTATTTATTTTTATTTTAGAGTGACAGTGAGAGAGTTTGTGCATGCATGATGGGGAGGGGTAGGAGGAGAGGAGGAGAGTCTTAAGCAGACTCCATGCTGAGCACAGAGCCTGACATGGGACTTAGT
The DNA here is from genome assembly GCF_009829155.1 of Mustela erminea. Lineage (NCBI taxonomy): Eukaryota > Metazoa > Chordata > Mammalia > Carnivora > Mustelidae > Mustela > Mustela erminea. Next base: position 102,118,313 of record NC_045617.1, on the reverse strand, counting down.
CTCACAACCCTGAGATCATGATCTGAGCTGAAGCCAGGAATTGGATGCCTAACTGACTGCACCACCCAGGTGTCCCTAACCACAGAGTTTTATACTTTGAGTGCTTTTGTGTTGTTGTTTAATGCCCTTTAATTTCAACCTAAAGGACTCCCTCAGTATTTCTTATAAGGCACGGTGATGGACGCCCTCAGCATTTTTTAATCTGGGAAAGTGTTTATTTCTCTTCCATTTCTGAAGAATATTTTTACCAGTTATTTTTTTCAGTTGACAGTCTTTTTCTTTCAGCAAGTGCTTTGAGTATATCATCCCATTCGCTTGTAGTCTGCAAGGTTTCTATTGAGATATCTGCCATATGGTGGGGGTGGGGGAATTCTTTTGTGCATAATGAGTGGCTTTTCTTTTGCTGGTTTCAAAACTCTCTCTCTTTTTTTCCCCAATAATTTGATTATAATATGTCTTGATGTGGATTTCTTTGGGTTCTTTAATTTGGATGTACATTTCCTTTCCTAGATTTGAGAAGTTTTGGGATATTACTTCTTTAACTAAACTCTCTTTCTCTCCTGAAATGCCTATAATATGTATATTGGTATACATCATGGTGTCTCATAAGTCATTTAGGCTTTCTTCAGTCTTTCTCATTCTTTTAAATTTTTGTTCTTCTGTCCAGATATTTCAAATCACCTTCTTTAAGTTTGTTGATTTTTTCTTCTAACTGATCAAGTATGATTTGGAGCCCCTCCAGTCTTTTTTTTTTTCCCCCCATTTGAGTTATTATGTTCCTCAGGTAAAAAAATTCTTTTTGGTTCTCTTTCATATTTTATATCCCTATTGATACTCTCATTTTGTTTATACCATCATTTTATTAAGCTCACAGGGCGTCATTATTATGGCTGTTTTAAATTCTTTTTCAGATAATATATCTACCTTTCTTTAGGGTTGATGGCTGGAGAATTATTCTATTCCTTTGATTGGGTCATGTTTCCTTGTTTCTTTGTGTACCCTACAGCTTTTTTTTGGGATCCACACATTTGAAAAACAGTCACATCTCTTAATTTGTCTAAATATTCTGGGGGCCTTTGAGGCCTTTTTTATGGAAGGATGCAATTTCTGTGGGCCCAAGTGCACAATTTCTTATTTAGAGAGGCTTGCTTGGTCCACCCCCCACCCCCCGCCCGCCGCAGTAGCTTTTTAAGTTCTCTAGTTTTGTCTAGCCAAAGTCTTAGCTGTAAGCTTCCTCACCTTGTTCTTAGTGGGCATTAGGCATCAAAAATATTCTGGTTCCCTGTCAGGATCCATAGTCAGGTGGGACCAATATTATTTCCTCAGGTAGCACTTGGGAAAGCTAGAATGCTAGATACATAAACCATTCTTTTCTCTTCCTCCAGAGGGAGAAAGCTCAAGTTATGTGTCTTCTCTTGATCATGCTGAGCCACATGTTGCCAGCCCCAACAAGCTCCTTCCCCCAGCTCCAAGACTCTTTGTTTTCAGCAGTTCCCAGGAATCCAAATGATTCCAGTTCCTTCAGTGCTCCAAATGAGGTGACACTGAAACCAGTCTCTTGGGCAGTCCTGTGGATACATGCTCCACTCTTCTTTTTTCCACTGAAGGGCAGTATCACAAACGAGGGTGTCCTCTCCTGGCACTTACTTGTACAGGCTTGGGGGAGGGAATGATGTGGATAAAGTGAAATTATTCTTATTACTTGTTTCAGTGAGGCTCTTCTTGGCTTTGTGTTCACCTGGGGTACTTCAACTTCCTAATCCAAATCTGGAATTTTCATAAAGGTATTTTTGTCCATTTATTATTGTTAAATTAGTGTTTCAGTGAGAGAATATGGCCTGTGACTTTCTATTCCACTATCTTGCTGACATCATTCTTGTTTCTTTTTTGAGTAAATTGGAATGGGATTAACACAACAAAGAGGAGAGAAAGGAAGGAGAAAGAAATCTCCCCTTGTGCCCTGGAAGATACCATCCTTAGGAATCTTTAAGGGCTTGCAGCAGCCAATGGCTTGAATTACTGGGCTTTAGGACCCATATTTTAATTCAGGTATGTTGAGCTTGCTATACACAGGTGTGGGTAAAGAGCAGGCTCTAGAAAACTGCCTGTGTATTCTTACTGTTTAATTTCCACCATCTTGACTTTTAGATGAGGCAGGAAATTTATCTGTTTTTTTAAAAAAAGTATATGATGTTGACTTGCTCAAATGGGGCCTTACCATCAAAACCAAGTTCAATCCAGGAAAGTTTGAAGAAGCTAGCTTGCACAGGTTGGCACCAGACAACTCTTGTTTTATTGGACTATCAGGTCTGGATCAGTAAAATTACTTTTGGTTTCTAACAGATCTCCTTGATAGAATTCCCTTGATCTGAAAAAAAAAAAAAAAAAAAAGTGACATCTGGAGAGAGGTGACATTCGAACCACTTGGCATGTGGAATTGAATTAAATAGGCACTTATAAAGTAGGCTAGATATGTTCTGGAATAATGGGTTCATCAGTTTTCTTGTGATGTTAACTTAGAGCTGGAATGGTGTAGTTGGAATTTGGTTGCTCTAGTTAAGCTAGAGATTTATATGGATTTTGTGTCCATGTCCATGGCAGAATTTTAAATAAAACATGTTTTTATTACCTTGGTAATACTGGATTACTTAATAGAAAAGCAAATTCAGACAATTTTGAATATAGTCAACATACAATATTACATTAATTTCAGGTGTACAACATGTGATTGAACAAGTTTATACATTATGCTATGCTCACAAGTGTATCTATCATCTACCATCATACTAAACTATTGAAGTTTCATTAACTTTATCTCCCACTCTCCTTCACCTATATTGCCCATCTCCCTATCTCCCTGTCCTCTGTCAATTATCAGTTTGTCCTCCATATTTACAGGTGTGTTTCTGCTTTTTGTTTGTTTATTCCTTTGGTTTTTTTTTTTTTTTTTTTTTTTTGTTACACATGTGAGTGAAAAATCATGTGGTATTTGTCTTTCTTTGTCTTAGTTTACTTAGCATACTACCTTTTAGGTATATCTATGTTGTTGCAAATGGCATGATTGCATCCTTTTTTTTTTTTCTTTTTAAATCTCATCCTTTTTTATGGCAGTTTAAGATTCTGTTGTGCATGTGTATATCTATTGTCTTTCAGTGGATGTTTAGGTTGCTTTTGTATCTTGGCTATTATAAACAATGATGCAACAAACATAGGGGTATATACATCTTTTTGAATTAGTGCTTTTGGGGTTTTTTTTTTTTTTTTTTTGTAACTACCTAGTAGTGGAACTGTTGGATCATATGGCATATTTATTTTTAATTTTTTGAGGATCCTCCATACCGTTTTCCACAGTGGCTGCACCAATTTACATTCCTACCAGCAGTACATAAGGGTTCCTTTTTCTCCACATCCTTGCCAACACTTGTTCTTTCTTGTCTTTTTGGTTTTAGTCTTTCTGACAGGTGTAAGGTGATATCTCATTGTGTTTTCTTAAAAATTATTTATATTAACATATATTATTTGCCCCAGGGGTACAGGTCTGTGAATCATCAGGCTTACACATTTCACAGCACTCACCATAGCACATACCCTCCCCAATGTCCATAACCCAACTACCCTCTCCCTACCCCCACTCCCCAGCAACCCTCAGTTTGTTTGTGAGATTAAGAGTCTCTTATGGTTTGTCACCCCCTCGATCCCTTCTTGTTTCATTTTTTCCTTCCCTACCCCCCAAACCACCTGCCCTGCCTCTGAAAATCCTCATGTCAGAGAGATTGTATGATAATTATCTTTCTCTGATTGACTTATTTCAGTCAGCATAATACCCTCTAGTTCCATCCATGTCATTGCAAATGGCAAGATTTCATTTCTTTTGATGGATGCATAGTATTCCATTGTGTATATATATCACATTTTCTTTATCCATTCATCTGTTGATGGACATCTAGGTTCTATCCATAGTTGGTCTAGTGTGGACATTGCTGGTATAAACAGTCAGGTTCATGTGCCCCTTCAGATCACTTCCTTCTCATTGTGGTTTTGATTTGTCTCTGATGACTAGTAATATTGAGCATCTTTCCATATGTCTGTATCTTCTTTGGAAAATGTCTATACATATTCTCTACTTTTTAACTGAATTGTTTGTTTCTTTGGTATTGAGTTTTAAGTTCTTTATATATTTTGGATATTAACCCCTTTTATTGTATATATCATTTGCAAATATCTTCTCCCATTCCACATTAAACTGAAAGTGGATTTCCACACTGAATGTGGAACTGGAAATTGTAAACATCCTAGAAGAGAATATAGGCAGTGATTTTAGTCACAGGAGAATTTTTCTAGATATTTCTTACCTCCAAAGGCAAGGAAGGGAAACAAAAGCAAAAATAAATCATCCAAACTGAAAGGCAGGTATTACTGGTCCCAGAGGTTTAAAATAGAGTTATCTTTGCTCATCTGAGAAAGCATTCCTACCCTGAATACTCCGAACATATTGGAGTAGAATGAAATTAGAACTATGTAGTTGGTATAGAAATCTTTGTGAACTTTGGTCTTCTGTTTTGTTTACCCTTCCTCCTGAATGCATTCCTTTAAAATAAATTATTTACCTAGATTGTTCTAATTACCTTTTATAAGGATGGTAACAAGCTTCCAACTGAGTCACTCAACATTTGATTTTTCTGGGACTTAAAATTATAATTTCCACATTTCAGTTTTTATTTTGAGTTTCCATACTTTGGTCTGGATGTGCTTTGTATAGTTAAACATGCATTTCTTTTTTCTACACAATGGGGAAATTATTTATCTCTCTTTTGTGCAGAAATTGTTGGTTGGTTATCAAAGTCACATTTTATATACGGAAACTTCTTTTACCTGTTTCCTATAGCTACATATATACAGACATAAAAACTGTATTTGAACATTTTTCCTACATTTTTTTTCACTTCCCATGTATTAAGATACTGTTCTTGCAAGTGAATGAACTGGAAAGAAAAATGACCTTCAAGAAAACATAATTATTTAAATCCATACTTCTTAATTAGATGTACTAGGTAGTAAAGAAAACATGGCTATATTGCTCATTCTTGATTTCACAAGCTGTGCCACACTGTTTCCCCATAAAATCTGGGGTATTACAAGACAGTGTAAAGGACTTTGTTAGAGCAAAATGATGGACATAATACTTGCTTTATCCCCTGCGCTTCCATTCCACATTGGAGTTACAAAGCACTTTCACATACATCATCACATTGGATTCTCAGACAAACCCTGTGAAGGAGATTATTATTTTCCCTTCACAGATGAGAATCTAGAGGTTCAGGAGAGGTTAAGAGAAAGACTTAAGTCTAAACCTCCTGTTCTTAAGTCTGAGATCTTAATCCAACATTTATAATTTCTCATTTGTAAAGCAAATCAAAGGAGCAGTTCAAATCTGAATATTTTTATGATGTAATGTTTTCCTTTCAGCTGAACTTTTGCAGTTTTAAATCAAAGGCATCTAACATGAGGCTTCATGTATTGGTCTGCATACTTCTCCCCTCCTCACCTGCCAAAAAAGAAACCCTGCTTCACGACAGGAAATATTTAGTTTTATTAATTGATTTATGATTTAAACTGTATAACATAGTGTTATTAGAAACTCTTACATTCTGCTTCTCGTGTTTTCATGTGGAGGGATTTCAGCTAGGCTAGCTCTTCTGATCTCTCTCCCACCCTTTTTTTAGCTCCTTACCACTGAATGAGAAACTCAGTTTTCAGATGAGTGAGTTTGATAAAAGTAGCTGGTCATGGTTGGCAAGGGTTTCTTCTCCTTGGCTCAGTGTGTCTGTGGAGCTAGGGTGTTCTGGTTTCCTCTGTAGACCAGGTGTGAGCTTAGGGGGCAAGCCCTGCTTCTAAGGTGGGATAGGGGAATAAGTCAGCCCTGTGCTGTTGGGATGGTGTGAGGGGTTTCGTTATGGTGTGCATCTCACGAAACTCACTAGATCATGAGTCTAACCAACATCTGTTTGCCTCATTCCTATATCTCCTCCTCACTTGGTTCCAGACTTACCAGAGAAGGATGTAATTCATTGGGTTACTTCAAAACTTCAGATTTAAGACCTGCAGAGAAAAATGCCCCTCCTTTTCCAGGAATTTTTGTAATTTTATTTATATCAAACCTTTATTTTATTTCCAATATTCTGTAGTATGAGTTATGACTGTACATGTTGGGCTAATAAAATCCATCTCATTACTTTTTATTGTATCATAAATATGATACTTTTCCATCTTCTTAATGTTGTGTAAGAGAGTGATTATCTTAAAGAAGTTCAGTGGAGTTTGTTCTTGCTTTATTTTCTTAGCTGCTCTATAAAATATAAACAGTCATGCTCAAAGTATATATTATGAGGGTCTTGGAAGAATCTGAAAATATTGCAACATTTCTACAATATAACAGCTTTATAGCATTTCAGCCATATAAAATTTTCCACATAATTTCAGATACTAGTTTCCCATCAAATGAAAAGCATGCCATATTTTTTATAATTTATACAGATGACTGTATAATACAAATCTTAATGATTCTTTTTAAAAGACTTTTACTTATTTGAGAGAGAGGTAGCAAGAGAGAGAGAGAACACAGAGGTAGAGTGAGAGAGAGTGAGCAGAGAGCCTGATGTGGGTCTCGATCTCAGGACCCTGAGATTATGACCTGGGTTGAAGGCAAATACTTAACCATATGAGCCACCCAGGCATCTTTAATGATTCTTCTTAAGGAAATAGTCTTTATTTATAATATTATTAATCATAGATTAGATAATCAGCCCATTTCAAGAACTTTCATGAAAGAAAAGACCTACAGTTTTTTTCCAGAGTAATAGAACCAATGATATTTGGACTATGGAGTTATCAATTGCTGAACCTGGAAAGAATGTCAAGAATGACACTTTTATTTTTTTACTCCTCAAATGCTGGGAATGAAAGAAAGGAATCTTGGAGTTCACCTCCCAGATCCAAGAGATTTAAGAGTTATGAAAAGTCATGTGACTAGTTAATAGCAAATCCTGGATGAGAATCATCAATGCCATTCCAGTATGCTACCCCCCAGGTATTAGGTTGCCCTGCATTCAAAATAGTGATTTATAAATGTCAGCATAGTGTTCTTAAGGCAATCTATTAACAAATGTTTCTCTCCTATTTCTGTTTTACTTTTTTCCCCTCTTAGGGGAAAAACGACATTTGAGACTCTTGCATGTTTTCTCAGAAAATGCATTTACATCCATTTATGTATATTTGTGTGCATATATAGATTTTATAATTGTTTTCTCTAATATTTCTCATTTTCTTGTTGAAGTAATCCATGATTAATCAATGTTTACTGCTTTTGGTTTGGATTTATAGAATCTGTCTGTCCAACACGAATTCCAGTGGCAGCTCGCGATGAGAAAGGGTTTGATATTCTTTTAGGCTTGGGTGTAAAGAAAAAGGTTAAGAAAAGAATCCCACTTTCACCAACAAAAATAAAAGGATATGAAGTAACATCAAAAGTTGACTTATCAGAATTCACAAGGTATATGTTATGTGTTGATACAACCTTTTTGTTTTTGACGTGTTTATAGATGTATTGAGAATTTCTTAAGCTTATGTGTATTTTCCTTTTCCTAGCAATGTTTTCCCAGAAGGTCTTCCTCCATCATATGTATTTGTCTCCACTCAGAGATTTAAGGTCAAGAAAATGTGGGATCTATGGAGAATTTTAACCATTGATGGAAGGCCACAAATAGCAGTTACCTTAAATGGTGTGGATAAAACATTACTATTTACAACAACCAGCATAATTAATGGATCACAAGTGGTCACTTTTGCTGGCTCTCAAGTTAAGGTAAAGATGCCTAGGTATGATTATGATGGTATTCATGGGAGTCGCCACCAGGTTTGTGTGTGTTGGAGAAAGAGAGTCGTAGTTTTAACATGGCGGAAAAGATACTGATTTCCTAGTTTTAGTGTTGGTTTACTGAATAAAAGCAACAAATGAAGGAAAATTGTTTCTTAGATGGGATTACGGAGTGGAGGGAACTTACATTTTTTGAGTGCCTGCTCCTAGATGCCAGGAACATTTAATTGTATCACCCAATGCAGAAGCTATTGCTCTCACTATATAAACAAACAAACAAAAATGTTTCAAGTATATTAGGTTCCATATCAAATTAACACAGCTAATAAATGGTGACATCAGGAATTGAAGTTAAGTCTCATCTGTTTCAAAGTCATGTTGGTCCATCTCACACTGCCATATCCAACAAGATACTGAGAAAAAGACATTTGTTAGAAACTTAAATACAGGTAGATAATGGGTACAGAATTTATATTTATTAGGAGAAGGCTTTGTTTTCCCCCAAAGGAACCTATATTTAATAAAATAGGTAAACTAAAAATAAAAGTGTATTTTCCAAGTCAAATGTGGTCAGAATACAGATGGAATGATAGACACAGTTATGTTTTGATTATTATTATAATTACAATCTAAGAGAATATTTATTAATTTTAGGAAGTGTATAAGGTTGTATATAAAATTATGCCATCTGTACAATTTCTTCGTTTGGTAAGCAGATTAAATTTCTTGAAATTTGGACTGCCATTTTTATTAAAGTCAATGTTCTGGGTTCTATAAGAAATCACAAATAAAGCATGTTTCACACTTTCAAGGAACTTATTTATAATGGAAGGTTAAAGCCCTCTGGTATCTAATGGAAGTACAAGGTATTAATGGAGTGTAGAGGAAAAAGTAGATTCTAACACAGAATGTGGGCAAGTCTTATTAATGAGATACTTTTTGGACTGGACCTTGAAGAACATACAGGATTTTGGTGAAGAGAGCTAAGGACATATGCGTCAGTGGTTCAGTGTTGAGTACTCATGTATAGTAAAATGCAGGGTTTTTATTTTAAGAAGAGAAAGTGGTGTCCCCTATGTTTGGAGTATAAGATACATGAAAGATTACATTAAGGTGTGAGTTCAATTTGTGGGGATCTGGAAACCACACAAAGGGTTTTGGGCTTCATCCAGTGGATCACAGGATTTCATAAAAGGTCTTGAGTCATAGGTGTGTCGTGGTCAAAGCAGCTCTGTCTTCTTTCAAAAAATTTTTTCTTCCATGTTCTGGAATTGGGTTAGGTCCTGGGAATCCAGAAATTAATAAGATATGGCATCTTTTCTGACAGAATTATAGTGAGAGAAATTAATTATAGTGGAGGTAGGAAGGATGGCTTAGAAAGGGAAGAGTTAGAGATATGTTTGAAAATTATTCAGATAAAACAAGTTGTGCATAAACATATAAACCATGGCAATGAAAGTGGAAATGGTGAAGTGAATTTGAGTCATATTTAAGAGACATATTTAGTAGAGCTTTGCATATGTTGATTATTGCAACTGAGGGAAGGGCAAGAAGTAAAGACACTTGTTGCAGTTTAGAAACTAAGGATTTTATTATCCAAGGGAAACTGAGAGGAAGAAAGTTTTGGGGATAGTTCAAATTCATTTTGCTATACTCTCCCTCAGGCTGATTGTGAAATATCCTGGTAAAACTATACTAGCCAATATTAGAATTACAGATCCCATATAATAGGAAAGAGGTCCAGGCTGTTGGAGATATGGGAGTTATTCCATAGACATAATGACTGACCTGTAGGAATAGATAATCAAAGGGGAGACTGAGAAAGGTCTCTGGGTTAATGAACTTATTAAAAGACAGGTGAGGAAGAGAAGCCCTCAAAGAAATAGAGAATGAGCAATTGGAGAAGAAGAAATGAAGAAGATCAAGATGGTTTGAGTTATGGAAGTTGAATGAGGATATCAAGGAAGATGAACTGGTAAAGGTCTAAGGTTGCAAAGAAGTAAATAGGATGAGGAATTGCGGAAGCCATTAGGATTCAGAGATTAGGAGTTTGTGGCCTTGAGGGAGTTGCTTCGGTAAATTGTTTGATACATCTACTTACTTGTAATGTGTAAGTAGATGAATTAATTGGTGGGTAAAATTTAGGGCTTCAGAAATTAATTGGTAGGTAGAATTTGAGACCCAACTTGGGTCAGGGTGAATTAGTATATAACGTATCAAATCTGTATGGTGTGGATTTATGGCTGGTGACAAAGGAACGGGAACAAAGAAAATGAAAGATTGTTAGGACTTTTATTTATGAAATCTTTCATACTTTCTTCCTGTAGACATTATTTGATGAAGGCTGGCATCAAATTCGTCTCTTAGTAACAGAACAAGATGTAACTCTGTATATTGATGATCAACAAATTGAAACCAAGTCCTTACATCCAGTTTTAGGGATCTTCATCAGTGGGCAAACTCAAATTGGAAAGTATTCTGGGAAAGAAGAAACTGTTCAGGTAGATAAAAAATCATTTGCTTTTTGCATTGTATAAAGCAAGCTTTCGCAGTCCTTTGTGGCAGTATTTCTCACATTTAACTGTATTTAACTTAATTATTAGTTCCTTTAAGACACTTAAACCAAATGTGGTCAGTTTATTTGTGGAATTGTGTGTTTGAGTGTGTGGATGAAAATGCAAAATTAGGCTTAATAGATTTTATAAGAATTCTTAGAAAACTGTTCCCCTGGGTTCAGGGTAGAATTCTGCATTCTTATGAAACATTAATTTCATATTTCCCAGGAGAAGCATAGACTAAATAACAACTTGGAAAAGAGACTGTGTTAGAGCTGTGAGTTGGGAACTATAAAATTTCCCTGCAGCTGTGAGGTTACAATCAGATTAATGTGTTTCAAGACGCTTTCTTCTTAAACAAAACTGTTATTTTTTTTATTTTTTTTTAAAAACTGGAGTATCTGTGTGGGTTGAGAAATGTATATATAAAAGGATAGCCATGTCTTGGACAGTCCTTATTTGAAAAGTTATACTTTCCTGCTCTGTTTCTGTGAAGGGAAGACTTTCATATTCAAATTACACCATGCTCTCTTACATTCATGTTACCTGTCAGAGTATAGTAAATATTTTAACAACAGCAGGTGCTTGGACTACTCATCACACAACCTGCAATGCCAGCAACTAAATCTCTGAAACCATAGATGACTTCTTAAGCCCACTCTTTTATAATCAGAAATGTAAAGATATAGGATAAACACAGAAGGCCTGAGAAAGCTTTTAAGTGTCCCAGGAAATGCTCTCTAGGCTAGCTCTTAGTGTAGAGATAATAAAAAAGCTCCAGTAGGTTCCTGAAGGAAATTAGACATTGGTTTTTGGTGCTAGAGTTTTCCTTATGAATTATGTTTTATCACATTTTTAAACTGTATGATAGGCATTTAAATTCCATATTGTTATTTTTTAGCTAAGTGCTATGATGTAAGCCTTCCGTGACCGCTCATGTAGTTGGGTCACTCTTATGAAGCAGTTAACTTGGGTCTCAATTTTAACATGATGGGGTTTATGTTCCTAGTTTGATGTCCAGAAGTTGCGAATCTACTGTGACCCAGAACAGAACAACCGGGAGACAGCATGTGAGATTCCTGGATTTGTGAGTAGGGTGAATTCCCTTCAGTACTTTCAGAGCAGTAAATAAAAGATAATATGTGAGACTTAATTTAATTACAGAGTTAATTTGTTTGTTGTCAGTGCAGTTAAAGTTACATTGATTAAAACATATTTTGAGGTTCATAATTGAAGTGAAATGATAATGTCTCACTGTGCAAGTGTAAATGGAAGAGCACAAGGAAATGTTTTTTTCACCCCTCGGAGTGTGATGTTTCTGGCACTCAAGTGAAACAGGGCTGGATCTGCTCTAGGAAAATCTGGGATTCTTTGAATATCCAGAGCATAAAATACATTTCTATACTTAATTAAATGTGTGGACAGAATATCCTACACAGCACAGTTCTAAAGAATAGGAAGTGATGAATTTTCCTGTTCACCAGCACGTTTTCTCAAACCATAATGAATATACAGGTTTCTTTTTATTGTTACCTAAGGAAGACTTTCTTGTATTTCGAGGATATAAGTAACTTTTCTTTATGTGGCTATTTTCATTACTGTGTTAGGAGGCAAAAATTATAAGCTAAAATGGTTATTTCTTGAGTTTGATGACATATGTGTGCTTGTGTGTTTGTGTGTGTGTAATCCTTTCTCCCTTGGGCAAAAAAATAAAAAGCCATATTTTTGTAATGCAAATAAGAATGTTTTAAACTTTTTGCAGTGAGGATTCGCAGTAACATTTGAGCTCATGTCATAATTCTTTTATTTTGTAGTCATGCTACCATTATCTTTTTTTCCTAAAAAACTGGATAACCTACAAATCCACATGTTCCTAAACCTTGAGGACATAGAGTAGTGCATTTAAAGGCTCTCTAATAATATCAACCATGGAACCTTTTAGAAATGATTCATTCTTGGTTTTTTAGAGAGGTAATTGTACACTGTAACTTTTATATTAGATATTTATAACTTGAAATACAGACCTCTAGTCTCTCCTAAAAGTCTTAATACATGATTACATTCTGAGAGTCCATTCTGTATACTCTATTTGTTGGTATTTCTGCATCGATGTTATGACCATTTCCCTCCCACATCATAAAAGCACAGGCATAGATGGTAGATTTTGAGTTCTCACATTCACTTTTCTGAGTTTTTATGTCTCCTTACTTACTCTCAGGTGTGACTTCATGTAGCTTACCTTTTGCATCTTTATTCCCATTTTCTCCTTTTTTGATCTAATTTGTTATTGTCTGGAAAGATTATTAACCTTTTAAAAATTGTGTATTATTCAGTAAGAAGCAGATTTTTTGGTGAGGAAGTCTTCTAAAATAAAATGCAGAAAATTTAATGCACGAGCTTTGTGACTTTCTTAGATTTGTTTTGACTTTTTCCTTTGGTTTTCAAATGACTTCCAGAAAGTTTAAGAGAACATATAAATCTCACCCTGAAGTATTTTTGCTCCTGTGTGGCCATTATACCAAGCAGCTTTGGCATTTCCATTTTCTTCTTCCACTCTTCATTGTTGTTCATGTTCTTACTTTATCCTACTGTAAATGTCATCATAACATATATTAATGTCATTTTCTTTAGGGGAGTTGCACGTACATGTTTTAGGTTTTGCTGGTTTTGATACTTCATGTATCTAGAACCTGAACAATGAAACAACTATAAATTAGGATGATAATTTAGAAATTTAAAAGTGTCCTTTAAAACACATTCATTGTTGTTTTTCTTTCAGAATGGTGAGGTAGGCCTGGAAGCTATTATTCTCCTTACGGTAATATTTGTATTGTGGGTTGTTTTGCTTCCTTCTATCAACTGTAAGTATATTAAATAAATAGAACTTATTTTTATGTATTTTGAGTGCATTTAGTTTTCATAGCTTTTTGTGATTCAGAATTTCTTAATGGATTATGCTAAGTAATATTGGAAAGTAGACGTAAGATATCTTTCCAGCTTCACACATATGTACAGACACCTATACATACTAACATACGTACAGATATACATGTGTCTTTCCATGTTTGTTGCTGATTTCCATTTTTGTCTCTGTAGTGCCTCAATGGTCCCAGTGATGTAGGTTCAACTCCAGCTCCCTGTGTTTGTCCTCCGGGAAAACCAGGACTGCAAGGCCCCAAAGTGAGTAATACCGAACTTGCTTTTTTTGTTAATACACACAAACTAGAGGTGAGCAAATGCACAGAATTCCTAGTCACCACTGACGCTGTTGTGAAATTTCTACCTAATGCTTTGGAACAGTTTAAAACCCAAGTTTTAGTGACTTTTTTTTAAGAGTATATTCTAATCTATACTGCCTTCGAACCTAGAACTGATACCACCTAGCCACATAAAAACCTCATAAAAAATGAAGAAATGGCACTTATTAAGTTATGTTTCTAAATCCTTATTTTCTCAAAATGATTTCCAGGTAGAAAAGAAGAGTAGAAGTGTTAAAGTTGATTTCAGTGTTATGTTTGATGTCTAATTCTAAAAACTGAGGCATATATATTAGTTAATTTTACTTAATCATGTAGTAATTGCTTTTGGGGTGTATGTTCTGTTAGTCATGTTCATATATGCACATGTTCTGCTTCCATCTGTTGATTTGTGTGTGAATAGAGTTTGTGTACGTGTATATAAACATTTACGTATTTATTTGTGTATACATCTTTATATGATTGAAGCCTTGATGTGCATACCATTTTATAACCAGCTACTTTTTATATAACTAAAAAGTCTGAATATGCTTCTGTGCTATTAAGTATGAATGACTATTTTTAAGTTAATACTTACTGTGGGATCACTTAGACTTAGCTTGATACCGAGATAGTAAGTGGTTTGTCTACTATATATAAATCTTGCTCATTTTTTTTTAGGATTTATTTAATTATTTATTTTAGAGAGCCTGCAAATGAGTGTGGGGGGAGTGGCAGAGGGGGAGTGAGAATCTTAAGCAGGCTCTGTGCCAAGTACTTAGCCCAACACGGGGCTTGATCTCACGACCCTGAGATCATGACCTGAGCCAGAATCAAGAGTTGTTCAGTTAACCAGCTGAGCCACCCAGGCACCACTAAATCTTATTCATTTGATATCATCTTAAAATATCACTTAAATAAAAATAATGCCTAACTTGGAATTGGATATGGCTGCCTAGCCAAAAAGAGTATTGATCATTTATTGCTTTAGGTGTCCACACATTTATTAATTTTTGTTGAATATGAATTGTAATGTTCATTTAGATGGAATTTCCTTAGTGTTTCAGTCACCATGACTGAAAATTTTAGCTTTTAAACTGCTCATCAAATTTGTTTCCTACCATCTTTTATGCATGTTTCTCCCATCCACTTTTTAATTTAAATTCAATTAGCCAACATATAGTACACCATTAGTTTCTAATGTAACATTCAGTGACTCATCAGTTGCATGTAATACCCAGTGCTCATCCCATTTTTATTTGGTAGCTCATGGCCTACTTCAGGCCTCACATTAAAATCAAGAAAGAGGGGCGCCTGGGTGGCTCAGAGGGTTAAAAGCCTCTGCCTTCGGCTCAGGTCATGATCCCAGAGTCCTGGGATTGAGCCCCACATCAGGATCTCTGCTCAGTAGGGAGCCTGCTTCCCCCCCACCCTCTGCCTCTCTGCCTACTTGTGATCTCTCTGTCAAATAAATTATCTTCAAAAAAATCAAGAAAGAAATGCAATTTAAGAATAAAAGTGTACATTCACTATTTCGTTCACAGTAAATCTGTTTGGCTTGGAATTTGGCTTTAGTATATTATAATCAATTTACTGTTACAAACTATTTTTAGATTGCATTTAGGAAAGTTAATCCAGGTGTTCTTTGTTCTTTAGTTAAAGCAACTGCATGTTATTTAGGGTGCCTTGACATAAAGAAGAAATGCCTATAGGATATTCCTGGGAGAATATAACTTGTAAGACAACTTGGTGTGACCTACCAGCAGACCTCTTTTAAAGCATATATATTTATATACACACATAAACACACGCACACACACACACACACACAGAGTTTATTCAACTTGGAATATTACACATAAAAGTGATTTAATCTGTAAGAGATAAAATATGGAAATCAGATGTGTATAATGTTTGACCTCTCAAAACCTCCTGTGCTTTTCTGACTCCCAGGGAGGTTCAGGCCACCCTCAGGATCTCTAAAAGTGCTGTCTACTTTTGGGGAGGCATCAGATATCTCTGTTGTTTTCTGAATCTTTACTAGTGGTCTATTAGGTGTCTTGAAGTGACATCAATTCTTATTCGTGTATGTTCCTGCAGCAGATTTTTAGTACACCCTTTGTCTTATCTGGTCAAGCCTCTGATACCAAGTATTTCCTAGTTTCATGTGTTCCTCATTTTCATTTTCTTTTCTTAGTCATAATCTCATGCTATTTGCCACCTACTTCTTTAAGTGAAATTGCAGTTTTCCACCAATCTTTTAAGTTGGCGTGCCTTCTTGATCTGCTTTCCATTTTCTTCAGAAAATCTGGCCAGAGGACAGGAACACACACACACTCTTCCATACTTTTAGGGCTCTTTCCCCTGGAGGTGGTTCCTTACTCACATCAGGGACCTGTATGTGAAAAACAGAAACCCTAGCAACACTCTGAGTTGTATTTCCTTCAGAGAATTTCTGGCTTGGGGAATTAAGAGGGTTTTAATTAGATTAACAGAACTGGAACTAAAATAGAGGAAGCCATTTTCTGTAGCTCCAACTGAGACTTATTGGCCATTTTTGTTAGATGTTCTCTGGAAGGTTTTGCAGATGTCCATCAAACAGAGTTACCTGTGAAGAACAGATCTCATCTTCCTGTTAGCCAGAAATAGAGTTGTGGGAACTGAGAGTTGAGTTCTCAGACTGAAACAGGAGAAATTCTTGTGTGGATAGGTGGGTCAGTGCTTATTCAAAGAAAAACTCATCTGTTTAAAATTGTCTGAGTTTCTAAAAGACATGACAGCCCTATTGGAAAAACCAGGTCAAATTAACTATGGTATCTTAGACTCACCATGGCATTATAACTCTATAGTCATAGAAATATATTTATGTTACTGGAGTATGAGTTCCTTGAAGAATAGCTAATTCATTTTGTATTCCTAATGTCAAACATAGGGAGTGATCAAATTAATAAATCTGTTGGAATACTTTTTATATGCAAGCACTTCATAATGAAGGTTAATACAAATAAATTCTCCCTTGGAATTCTAGTGTCTAACACAGTGCTTAATGGTAATAGTTTTTATTTAATGAGTTAGGAAGTCGTTGAAAAAATAAGATTCACCCCTCTTCCCAGTTAACCTATATGGGATGGCTTTGTTGTGATATGGAAGATCCAGGCAATCCCCTACTTACAACCTCCCTTTGCAAAAGACTTTTCCATGTAAATGGCAACTTCTTACCCCACTTCAGTAGTAGGAACATTTGTGAGGCCAAACTCCCCACGTTTGATCTAACCTTGATGTTAGGTCTTTTGTTTCAGAAGTGGAAAGAAGTCATTTTTTCTTTTTGGGAAGGAACAATTTCTTACTAATCCTTTTCTCTGAAATACCACCCTCTATACCACTGTATTTCTGTTGATTTCCTTTGTTTCACCCTCCAGATACCACCATTAGAGATTCATTCAGGCTATCAAAGTGTCCTCTGTTTAAAATACAAAAGCCTTCGGAAAATTTCAGGGGCCACTGGGCATTCACATTTTTATGTTAATTTTTCCAGACTAAGTGGATTCCTTCTAGCCTGAGAGTGTGGGTGTTTGAGTTTTGAGGGAGGGAAGAGGTTGGTTTAGGAAAAGGGTTTAGGTTTTAGGTCAGATACTCCTGTGGAGTCTGGAGGGTTGCATGAAGCCACAAGGAGTTTTGAGAAGAGGGCTTGAACATACAGGATTTGGGCCTAGGCGAAGAGTTCCAAAGACATTTGTTTTAGATGAGCAACTGAAAATACTAGCTTGCTTTTGCAAGCACAACTGTTTCTTACTTTGATTATTCATATTTATACTACTTGAGAGGCCATATTCAGAGATGTTTCAGCTTAGTCCATGACATTTCCACTCCTGTCAACAACTCAAAAATCCTGTGGCACAAGTTCAGTTGAATATAAGTAAGTCCTGCTTTTCAGCTGAACACATACTTTTTAAAAATTCAAAATGTGCAAATGTTTCAACTAAATTAGAAGAAAGTGGATTGGGAATTTAGTCACAGTTGTATAATAATAGCTCCTATGTCTCATTTAATGTATTTGGAAATTGTTCCCTATGTTAAGTTTACTAGCAGTCCCCAGGTCTGGTTCTAATTAACATGTTAATTATGGGCAGGGATAGTAGTGTTTAGGAGCAGGGACTCTGGAGCTGAATTGGCTGAGTTCAAGTGTCATCTCCGCTAGGGCTGTGTGACCTTGAGCAAGTGACTCAACCTTTTGGCACCTCAGTTTTCCTATATAAAAAATGAGAATAATAAAATTACTTGCTTCATGGGATTATTATGAGGATTAAGTAATTTAGTATATGTAAATCTCTTACAGCCATGCTTAGCATATAATAAACAATCGAGGTAGAGCATCAACTTTTATTACAGTAATACAATTGAATTTTTATTCTGATTGGATTTCCCTCCAAAATTAGTGTCTGTCCTTATTTTTTCAATTTAATGGAAACATCACCAAATCTTCCTGGTTTTTGCAAATAAATCAATAGAGCAATAGGCCAAATAACCAGTAAGATTTACCAGCAATAATAGAACCTGCAAAAGATTATGTTCTCTCTTGGGGCTCTTCACCAGTGTTATGGTCCTTTTAAAGTCGCATTGGATTTATCTTGTGAATGATTTTTTTTTTTTGCCTTGGAAACTTAGTTTTTATTTATTTAAAATGTTGTTAATATGTTTTATACTTTGACACAGTGCTAAAAACAAATTTCATTTCTTCTTTTATCAAAGCTGTATTCCAGCTTTATCACAGTAGAGGATAAAGCCCAGGTCCTTGATATCCTAGATTTTGCTGATAATAATACTCTGCAAGTAAAGGGGGTCATTAACAGGAAAAAAGATTTATAGTAAATCCACAAATAGTTATTGAATCTCTGCTTGATACCCAGCATTATCAACCCTCCCAACCATTCAAAAAAAGGGAGAAAATAAAGACTCTGTTTTCAATCCAAATGATAAATGAAGACTAATCAAGGGAAGACTGAGAAAACTCTGCTTATGAGTAAGGGATAAGTGATAGAAGCTGCTTAGCCTTTCAATAGAAAAAGACAGTAAGGAAAAAAGGAATGATGGATTCTTTTTTTTTTTTTTTTTCCCTTCATTTTTTTTTTTTTATTTCCACCATAACAGTATTCATTATTTTTGCACCACACCCCGTGCTCCATGCAATCCGTGCCCTCTATAATACCCACCACCTGGTACCCCAACCTCCCACCCCCCGTCCCTTCAAAACCCTCAGATTGTTTTTCAGAGTCCATAGTCTCTCATGGTTCACCTCCCCTTCCAATTTCCCCCAACTCCCTTCTCCACTCTAAGTCCCCATGTCCTCCATGCTATTTGTTATGCTCCACAAATAAGTGAAACCATATGATAATTGACTCTCTCTGCTTGACTTATTTCACTCAGCATAATCTCCTCCAGTCCCGTCCATGTTGCTACAAAAGTTGGGTATTCATCCTTTCTGATGGAGGCATAATACTCTATCCCCAGGGGTACAGGTCTGTGAATTACCAGGTTTACACACTTCAAAGCACTCACCAAAGCACATACCCTCCCCAATGTCCATAATCCCACCCCCTTCTCCCAAACCCCCTCCCCCCAGCAACCCTCAGTTTGTTTTGTGAGATTAAAAGTCACTTATGGTTTGTCTCCCTCCCAATCCCATCTTGTTTCATTTATTCTTCTCCTACCCACTTAAGCCCCCATGTTGCATCACCACTTCCTCATATCAGGGAGATCATATGATAGTTGTCTTTCTCTGCTTGACTTATTTCGCTAAGCATGATACGCTCTAGTTCCATCCATGTTGTCGCAAATGGCAAGATTTCATTTCTTTTGATGGCTGCATAGTATTCCATTGTGTATATATACCACATCTTCTTGATCCATTCATCTGTTGATGGACATCTAGGTTCTTTCCATAGTTTGGCTATTGTGGACATTGCTGCTATAAACATTCGGGTGCATGTGCCCCTTTGGATCACTACGTTTGTATCCTTAGGGTAAATACCCAATAGTGCAATTGCTGGGTCATAGGGCAGTTCTATTTTCAACATTTTGAGGAACCTCCATGCTGTTTTCCAGAGTGGCTGCACCAACTTGCATTCCCACCAACAGTGTAGGAGGGTTCCCCTTTCTTTGCATCCTCGCCAGCATCTGTCATTTCCTGACTTGTTGATTTTAGCCATTCTGACTGGTGTGAGGTGATATCTCATTGTGGTTTTGATTTGTATTTCCCTGATGCCGAGTGATATGGAGCACTTTTTCATGTGTCTGTTGGCCATCTGGATGTCTTCTTTGCAGAAATGTCTGTTCATGTCCTCTGCCCATTTCTTGATTGGATTATTTGTTCTTTGGGTGTTGAGTTTGCTAAGTTCTTTATAGATTCTGGACACTAGTCCTTTATCTGATATGTCGTTTGCAAATATCTTCTCCCATTCTGTCAGTTGTCTTTTGATTTTGCTAACTGTTTCCTTTGCTGTGCAAAAGCTTTTGATCTTGATGAAATCCCAATAGTTCATTTTTGCCCTTGCTTCCCTTGCCTTTTGCGTTGTTCCTAGGAAGATGTTGCTGCGGCAGAGGTCAAAGAGGTTGCTGCCTGTGTTCTCCTCAAGGATTTTGATGGATTCCTTTCGCACATTGAGGTCCTTCATCCATTTTGAGTCTATTTTTGTGTGTGGTGTAAGGAAATGGTCCAATTTCATTTTTCTGCATGTGGCTGTCCAATTTTCCCAGCACCATTTATTGAAGAGGCCGTCTTTTTTCCATTGGACATTCTTTCCTGCTTTGTCGAAGATTAGTTGACCATAGAGTTGAGGGTCTATTTCTGGGCTCTCTATTCTGTTCCATTGATCTATGTGTCTGTTTTTTGCCAGTACCATGCTGTCTTGATGACGACAGCTTTGTAATAGAGCTTGAAGTCCGGAATTGTGATGCCACCAACGTTGGCTTTCTTTTTCAATATCCCTTTGGCTATTCGAGGTCTTTTCTGGTTCCATATAAATTTTAGCATTATTTGTTCCATTTCTTTGAAAAAGATGGATGGTACTTTGATAGGAATTGCATTAAATGTGTAGATTGCTTTAGGTAGCATAGACATTTTCACAATATTTATTCTTCCAATCCAGGAGCATGGAACATTTTTCCATTTCTTTGTGTCTTCCTCAATTTCTTTCATGAGTACTTTATAGTTTTCTGAGTATAGATTCTGTGTCTCTTTGGTTAGGTTTATTCCTAGGTATCTTATGGTTTTGGGTGCAATTGTAAATGGGATGGACTCCTTAATTTCTCTTTCTTCTGTCTTGCTGTTGGTGTAGAGAAATGCAACTGATTTCTGTGCATTGATTTTATATCCTGACACTTTACTGAATTCCTGTATAAGTTCTAGCAGTTTTGGAGTGGAGTCTTTTGGGTTTTCTACATATAGTATCATATCATCTGCGAAGAGTGATAATTTGACTTCTTCTTTGCCGATTTGGATGCCTTTAATTTCCTTTTGTTGTCTGATTGCTGAGGCTAGGACCTCTAGTACTATGTTGAATAGCAGTGGTGATAATGGACATCCCTGCCGTGTTCCTGACCTTAGCGGAAAAGCTTTCAGTTTTTCTCCATTGAGAATGATATTTGCGGTGGGTTTTTCATAGATGGCTTTGATGATATTGAGGTATGTGCCCTCTATCCCTACACTTTGAAGAGTTTTGATCAGGAAGGGATGCTGTACTTTGTCAAATGCTTTTTCAGCATCTATTGAGAGTATCATATGGTTCTTGTTCTTTCTTTTATTGATGTGTTGTATCACATTTACTGATTTGCGGATGTTGAACCAACCTTGCAGCCCTGGAATAAATCCCACTTGGTCGTGGTGAATAATCTTTTTAATGTACTGTTGAATCCTATTGGCTAGCATTTTGTTGAGTATTTTCGCATCTGTGTTCATCAAGGATATCGGTCTATAGCTCTCTTTTTTGGTGGGATCCTTGTCTGGTTTTAGGATCAAGGTGATGCTGGCCTCATAAAATGAGTTTGGAAGTTTTCCTTCCATTTCTATTTTTTGGAACAGTTTCAGGAGAATAGGAATTAGTTCTTCTTTAAATGTTTGGTAGAATTTCCCCGGGAAGCCGTCTGGCCCTGGGCGTTTGTTTGTTTGGAGATTTTTAATGACTGTTTCAATCTCCTTACTGGTTATGGGTCTGTTCAGGCTTTCTATTTCTTCCTGGTTCAGTTGTGGTAGTTTATATGTTTCTAGGAATGCATCCATTTCTTCCAGATTGTCAAATTTATTGGCGTAGAGTTGCTCATAGTATGTTCTTATAATAGTTTGTATTTCTTTGGTGTTAGTTGTGATCTCTCCTCTTTCATTCATGATTTTATTTATTTGGGTCCTTTCTCTTTTCTTTTTGATAAGTCGGGCCAGGGGTTTATCAATTTTATTAATTCTTTCAAAGAACCAGCTCCTAGTTTCGTTGATTTGTTCTATTGTTTTTTTGGTTTCTATTTCATTGATTTCTGCTCTGATCTTTATGATTTCTCTTCTCCTGCTGGGCTTAGGGTTTCTTTCTTGTTCTTTCTCCAGCTCCTTTAGGTGTAGGGTTAGGTTGTGTACCTGAGACCTTTCTTGTTTCTTGAGAAAGGCTTGAACTGCTATATATTTTCCTCTCAGGACTGCCTTTGTTGTGTCCCACAGATTTTGAACCGTTGTATTTTCATTATCATTTGTTTCCATGATTTTTTTCAATTCTTCTTTAATTTCCCGGTTGACCCATTCATTCTTTAGAAGGATGCTGTTTAGTCTCCATGTATTTGGGTTCTTTCCAAACTTCCGTTTGTGGTTGAGTTCTAGCTTTAGAGCATTGTGGTCTGAAAATATGCAGGGAATGATCCCAATCTTTTGATACCGGTTGAGTCCTGATTTAGGACCGAGGATGTGATCTATTCTGGAGAATGTTCCATGTGCACTAGAGAAGAATGTGTATTCTGTTGCTTTGGGATGAAATGTTCTGAATATATCTGTGATGTCCATCTGGTCCAGTGTGTCGTTTAAGGCCTTTATTTCCTTGCTGATCTTTTGCTTGGATGATCTGTCCATTTCAGTGAGGGGAGTGTTAAAGTCCCCTACTATTATTGTATTATTGTTGATGTGTTTCTTTGATTTTGTTATTAATTGGTTTATATAGTTGGCTGCTCCCACGTTGGGGGCATAGATATTTAAAATTGTTAAATCTTCTTGTTGGACAGACCCTTTGAGTATGATATAGTGTCCTTCCTCATCTCTTATTATAGTCTTTGGCTTAAAATCTAATTGATCTGATATAAGGATTGCCACTCCTGCTTTCTTCTGATGTCCATTAGCATGGTAAATTCTTTTCCACCCCCTCACCTTAAATCTGGAGGTGTCTTGGGGCTTAAAATGAGTTTCTTGGAGGCAACATATAGATGGGTTTTGTTTTTTTATCCATTCTGATAGCCTGTGTCTTTTGACAGGGGCATTTAGCCCATTAACATTCAGGGTAACTATTGAGAGATATGAATTTAGTGCCATTGTATTGCCTGTAAGGTGACTGTTACTGTATATGGTCTCTGTTCCTTACTGATCTACCACTTGTAGGCTCTCTCTTTGCTTAGAGGACCCCTTTCAATATTTCCTGTAGAGCTGGTTTGGTGTTTGCAAATTCTTTCAGTTTTTGTTTGTCCTGGAAGCTTTTAATCTCTCCTTCTATTTTCAATGATAGCCTAGCTGGATATAGTATTCTTGGCTGCATGTTTTTCTCATTTAGTGCTCTGAAAATATCATGCCAGCTCTTTCTGGCCTGCCAGGTCTCTGTGGATAAGTCAGCTGCCAATCTAATATTTTTACCATTGTATGTTACAGACTTCTTTTCCCGGGCTGCTTTCAGGATTTTCTCTTTGTCACTGAGACTTGTAAATTTTACTATTAGGTGACGGGGTGTGGGCCTATTCTTATTGATTTTGAGGGGCATTCTCTGAACCTCCTGAATTTTGATGCTCGTTCCCTTTGCCATATTGGGGAAATTCTCCCCAATAATTCTCTCCAGTATACCTTCTGCTCCCCTCTCTCTTTCTTCTTCTTCTGGAATCCCAATTATTCTAATGTTGTTTCGTCTTATGGTGTCACTTATCTCTCGAATTCTCCCCTCGTGGTCCAGTAGCTGTTTGTCCCTCTTTTGCTCAGCTTCTTTATTCTCTGTCATTTGGTCTTCTATATCACTAATTCTTTCTTCTGCCTCATTTATCCTAGCAGTGAGAGCCTCCATTTTTGATTGCACTTCATTAATAGCTTTTTTGATTTCAACTTGGTTAGATTTTAGTTCTTTTATTTCTCCAGAAAGGGCTTTTATATCTCTCGAGAGGGTTTCTCTAATATCTTCCATGCCTTTTTCGAGCCCGGCTAGAACCTTGAGAATTGTCATTCTGAACTCTAGATCTGACATATTACCAATGTCTGTATTGATTAGGTCCCTAGCCTTCGGTACTGCCTCTTGTTCTTTTTTTTGTGTTGAATTTTTCCGTCTTGTCATTTTGTCCAGATAAGAGTATATGAAGGGGCAAGTAAAATACTGAAAGGGTGGCAACAACCCCAGGAAAAAATGCTTTAACCAAATTAGAAGAGATCCAAAATCGTGAGGGGGGAAAAAGGGGATAAAAAGAGGTTCAAACAGGAAGAAAGAAAAAAAAAGAAAAAAGAAAAAAAAAAAGAAAAGAAAAGAATTTAAAAAAAAAGGAAAACACCTAAGAAAAATGTAAAAAAGAAAAAATATATATATTAGATAAACTAGTAAAAAATCGTTAAAAAAGAAAAAGGTAACAGTTAAAAAAAAAAATTTTACCCAAAGGCGAGAAAAAAAAAAACAAAAAATGAAAAAGAAAAAAATTAAATTAACTGCAAGACTAAAAAAAAATCACAGGGAAAAAGCCATGAGTTCCGTGCTTGGCTTTCTCCTCCCCTGGAATTCTGCTGCTCTCCTTGGTATTGAAACCACACTCCTTGGTAGGTGAACTTGGTCTTGGCTGGATTTCTTGTTGATCTTCTGGGGGAGGGGCCTGTTGTAGTGATTCTCAAGTGTCTTTGCCCCAGGCGGAATGATACCGCCCTTACCCGGGGCCGGGGTGAGTAATCCGCTGGGGTTTGCTTTCAGGAGCTTTTGTTCCCTGAGCGCTTTCCGTAGAGTTCTGGAGGACGGGAATACAAATGGCGGCCTCCTGGTCTCCGGCCCGGAGGAGCTCAGATCCCAGGGCCGCACTCCTCAGTGCGCCCTCAGAGAACAGCGCCCAGTTACTCCCGTCTGCCTGACCTCCGGCCGCGCTCCGAGCTCACTGAGCCTGCGACCAGTTCAAGGTAACACCGAGCTGCGAGCTTAATGTCGGCTCTGTCTCTGTAGGCGGCTTTCCCGTTCCAATACCCGCAAGGTCTGCGACACTCAGACACCCCTGATCCTTCTGTGATCCTGCGGGACCTGAGGCCACGCTGAACCCACGTGGGCTTCGCCCCGGTTTAGCCTCTGGAGCGATGTCCCTCAGCGGAACAGACTTTTAAAAGTCCTGATTTTGTGCTCCGTTGCTCCGCCGCTTGCCGGGAGCCGGCCCCTCCCCCCGGGGTCTATCTTCCCGTCGCTTTGGATTCACTTCTCCGCCGGTCCTACCTTTCAGAAAGTGGTTGTTTTTCTGTTTCCAGAATTGCTGTTCTTCTTCTCTTCGATCTGCCGATGGATTTTCAGGTGTTTGCAATCTTTAGATAAGCTATCTAGCTGATCTCCGGCTAGCTGAAGCACTCTCAGCCTGCTACTTCTCCGCCATCTTGACTCCTCCCCTCGGAATGATGGATTCTTAAGTGGAAAAGGAAGAAAAACTTCTTGTCAGGAGAAGAAAAGATGGAGTTTGTTGAAAGCATAACAAGTTCAGTTTGAACAGGGTTAAAGGATGGGAGAGAGGCTAGAGATTAATGTGGATCCTCTCAAAATAAGAAGAGAAAAACTAACTTCCTAGAGAACCAGAATGTTACTCCTTAATGCCCAGCTAACACTGGAAGTCTTTGGGTTAGAATTATAAATTCTGTCTCTTCAGCAAGACAGGATATGTTTCTCCCTGTATTTACAGTTATTCTTTCTCTTTCTCTTTTTAAAAATAACATTTCCATTCTTCTCAACCCTTCCTCATGTTATGTCTCTTGGGCAGCTCCTATGTGAAAAGCCCAACCCTTCTCCATTGGCCACTTAATAGAGTTCACATAGTTCTTTCCAGTTTTCCTGTTATGTTTCAGGAACAACTCTCTGTAGCCAGTAGCCTGAAGTAGTATTTCAGATCTGCAGATTTGGCTCTGTGAAAGTAACCTTAGTATTGGTGTTTAGTTAATTTAAAATTATTGGGGTCCTGTGTGAATGAGTTCTTAATGTAAATAATGACTTAATGAACTGAAATCAGCTGCCTTGCCTCTGTGCAGGAGTTTACTGATACTGATGGTTGAGACTTCATGTTTTTAAGTAAGATGGCCCATGTGGCTCTCATGGATTCAGCAATAGATTAATATGATACTAATTTTGAAGTCTTTTTTAGAATTAGATTATGCAACATCCTCAACTCACGAAAAGTGTTACTCTCATTGGTTTTTTTCATGGGTGGTGACTAATCAAATGGTCAGTACTGGCCATTGGGCAACAAACTAGAGTTTCCTAGAATGTGCCTGAGCTCATTGTCATATTGTATGGAATAATATTCTTTGGAGATCCTTGGTTTGTGGGGGCAAAGGTCATTTCTTCATTTATTAGTCCTTGTGTTCAAGGACTATGGGGGTTGGGTAGAGTTGTTTGGCTTGGGCCTCGCTCTCATGTAAATATTCAGATTTAAAAATTTTAACATTATGTTAAGGTGTTGGCCCTTGAAAACCCCACGTAGCCACTGCCGCCCTCTCCTGCCCTCGCCATGTTCCTCGCCCGGTCTGAGTATGACAGGGGCGTGAATACTTTTTCTTCTGAAGGAGGATTATTTCAAGTGGAATATGCCATTGAAGCTATCAAGCTTGGTTCTACAGCCATTGGGATCCAGACATCAGAGGGTGTATGCCTAGCTGTGGAGAGGAGAATTACCTCCCCACTCATGGAGCCAAGCAGCATTGAGAAAATTGTAGAGATCGATGCTCACATAGGTTGTGCCATGAGTGGGCTAATTGCTGATGCTAAAACTTTAATTGATAAAGCCAGAGTGGAGACACAGAACTATTGGTTCACCTACAATGAGACAATGACTGTGGAGAGTATGACTCAGGCTGTGTCTAATCTAGCTCTTCAGTTTGGAGAAGAAGATGCAGATCCAGGTGTCATGTCTTGTCCCTTTGGAGTAGCACTGTTATTTGGAGGAGTTGATGAGAAAGGACCCCTGCTGTTTCACATGGTCCCATCTGGGACCTTTGTACAGTGTGATGCTTGAGCAATTGGCTCTGCTTCAGAGGGTGCCCAGAGCTCCTTGAAGTTTACCACCAGTCTATGACATTGAAAGAAGCCATCAAGTCTTCACTCATCATCCTCAAACAAGCAATGGAGGAGAAGCTGAATGCAACTAATATAGAGCTGGCCACGGTGCAGCCCGGCCAGAATTTCCACATGTTCACAAAGGAAGAACTTGAAGAGGTTATCAAGGACATTTAAAGAAGCATGAGCCTCAGAACTTCTCTGGGACAATTTCAGTTCTCCTAAATGCTTTTAACTTTTAATTTCAGCTCCTGTTCTTGGAAGATCTCCATTATATGTGCATTTTTTTTAATAATGTCTGTACATAAAGGCAGTTCTGAAATAAGAAAAATTTAAAATTTGTTAACAGAAAAAAAATTTTAACAGTATGTTAAAATGAAGTTACAAATATAGGCAAAGAAACACATTGACTAGAATAAAAGAAATGACTGTCATGCTGCTTTAAACTTGAATCTTGTGTGAAAGATTGTATAGCCTGTGGACTTTTTAAAAAATTTTTTATTAAAAAAATTTTTTTAAAAGATTTTTATTCATTTATTTGACAGATAGAGATCACAAGCAGGCAGAGAGGCAGGCAGAGAGAGAGAAGGGGAAGCAGGCTCCCTGCTGAGCAGAGAGCCCCATGCGGGGCTTGATCTCAGGACCCTGGGATCATGACCCAAGCCAAAGGCAGAGGCTTTAACCCACTGAGCCACCCAGGTGCCCCATACTTTTTTTTTTTAAATAAATAATTGCAAATCAAATTATTACATCATAGGTCATTGATATCTATAGTGTAATACTGAGAATAGAATTAAGTCTAAATAGAATTATGAGAGAAAGATGGCTATCATTGAGACCGTATTGCTATGACACTTCAGTTTGTTCAGAATTCTAAAAATGTATCCTGACATAAATATTGACATTTTACATTGGTGAAGAGTACTTTAGTTGTTATACCTGGTGTGATCATAGAAATAAATCACTGAAAAATTTATGTAATAAAAAGCCTTTTTTTTGGTAAAGTCGGCATTTAAAATATGCCATTGTTTTTCTAACCTTGTTTTGAGATGTCTGTTGTTGTTCTTCTTATTTTTAAAAAATATACAAAGATCTACAAATCATGGAATTGGCTTGAAACTTGAAGGTCTCTGACAGCAACAGTGTGGTTGGTTGTTTTGTACTGAGAAGTTTTTTTCTTTTTTTCCCTTTCTAGGGTGAACCTGGACAGCCTGGGAACCCTGGCTACCCTGGACAATCTGGTCAAGATGGTAAGCCTGTGAGTACTGAAAGCTTAGTCATCTCCAGTACTGGGATTATGGTGTCAAAGTTGAAATTGCACTGGGCAAAGTTATACAGGCAAGAAAGACTTTAAGATTACCATAATAAGGAGAGAGATTGAACTCCACTCACTGAAACAGAAATGGAGCTAGTGGAAACGTACTGGAGGACTTGGGTGGTTGATCAATGGGATGGAGCAAATTGAGTCATCCTGAGTTTGATACATGTTGTCGTCTGTGATTAGGCCATCTGTCTTTGCTAACTGGCGCTCATGACAGATAGGGCACTACCATCCCACAGAGCCTGGAAGGTCTGGGTACTTATTTTTCTGGATGTTTTTTCAAAGGGATGGCTCCTAGGTCCTGGAGAAAGACATACCCTGCTAGTTGTAAAACTAACAAGCTTTTAAAAAGGTTTGCCACTCAAAGGGTCAGAGAAAGAATTTATAATTAGAAATTTTCTAGAGTAAATGTTCTAAGGGAAGGGAAATCAGGCACCTAGAATCAGGAAGAAGACTGTTTGAAGTTTAGTTAAGCAGAAGGGAACATTAAGCCTAGCTTGGTCAATAGAATCAGTGTTCTAGTCACTTAAAAGGTGAGTTACTCCAAAATTGCATACATCTTTGTTACATTTAAAAATTGTCCAGTGAGTATTGCTGAATAGCTAGGTTCAGGAATCTTTTACCTTTTCCCTTCATGTCTATGGAAGTTTTCAAAAAAATCTTTTTGAAAGATATTTTGTGAGGACATATATGCTTATAATCCGAACAAAAATAGTATCCTCTAAGTTTCAAGAGAACTTTAGGAACAGTTTTGAATTAAGGAAACATAAAGCACATACACTTTAGGGCTTTCTAGGTGAATATTTTCAGGTTAGCTCTCAACATGTTTATAACAGTAAATAAACATTAGGAGTTTGCCTTTAAATGCTAAATAATGGTCACCACAAAAGTATCTCGTAAGATATTTTTTTTCAAGAGAGAAAGTGGGGAGGGGCAGAGAGAGAGAGAGAATCTTAAGCAGGCTCCATGCCCAGTGTGGAGACAGATGCAGGGCTTGATCTCACAACTCTGGACTCATGACCTGAGGCAAAATCAAGAGTTGGATGCTTAACTGACTGAACCCCCCCAGGCACCACTAAGGAATTTTCTTTATCATGAGACATTTAACCTCTTGCTATAAAATATGGAAAGGTTTGTATTCTGAGGCAGTAATGTTTAAGGAATGAAGGAACCACAGACTAATGTTAAACCATCAGTACCCCAATCATCATGATACAGGAGCTTGTTAGTCCCTGAGACAGTGCAGTCTATGTGTGATGGCAGTACTTTTGAGAATTTGGGGATAGGAAGGGACTTGACCTGGGTTATGTTTTAGAAAGATCCATATAAATATCAGAGAGTAGATTATGTAGGGCAAGAGTGGAAGCAGGTTATTTTAGGATTCTAAGGGAGAAGTAAAAGTGGCTTGGACTAGAGAGATATGAAAGGGAAAATAGGAGGTCATATTCTGGATTATTTTTTTAATGTAAAGCTGGCCAGAGTTAACTGTCAAATTAGATGTGAGGCACGAGAGAAAGAGTCAGGGGAGACTCAGAAGATCTCTGTGTGAACAACTTACTGAGCTAGACAGCAGTGAGCTAGACAGCAGTGAGCTAGACATCTCTGTGTGAACAGCTTACTGAGCTAGACAGAGTTTTACGAGTGTGAGCCCTTGTTGTCTCCTGGAGTGCCCCTAGTATCTCCTGGGATTCTAGAGAAAGGAATCTTGAGTTCAGGAATATGTTTGAGAATGAAAATACATAGTTGGGACTTCCTAGTGTGTAGATTGTTCTATCTGAGCCACCAGAGTGAATGAGATCATTTAGAGAGCAACCACAGAAAAGTGGAGAAGAGAAGGGGGCAGTGGACTGAACCTCAGGCTGTCTTCAGACGAAAAAGATAAAAAGAGGGTGAGAATGCAGCCAAAAAAGCTGGGAAAGAAAGACCAGTGAACTAGGAGGTAAACCAGCAGAGAGCGGCATCCGTGAAGCCAGGTAAAGTACTCATTTCAAGAAGAGAGTGCTCAGTTGTGTCATTGTTGCCAAGACATTGAGAAAAATGAGCTCTATGCATAGACCACTGGATTTGCTTTATGGAGGTACTGAAGCCATTGACAAATAGGGTAGAGAGGGTGGGTACAAAAAACAGATTGAAATAGGTTCAAGGGAGAGTATGAGATAAAATGATGACTGTCAATATGGAAGCTTTTTCTGAGGGGTAGAATGTGGATCAGCTATATGGAGCAGTTGCATGGTTTGGATGTGGGATAAAAGGAGGGTCTTTTAAGAGATGGGAGATGTTATAACACGGTTTTATGATGTTGACAATGAGGCAGAAGGGAAAAAAAATCAGTAATTTGGGAGATTAGGGGCATTTTCAGGAAGAAAATCCTTGGGCAGGTTGGAGGGCATTGGTATAATATGGACCTTTATGTGGGGTAAAAGGCCAAGCGGATAAGGGTGGAAGTGGCCAGGTAGTGATTTGCAGGAAAGAAGAAGAAAAATTTATTATCAGACTACTTCTATTTGAATTGAATGAAACAAATAGGTTCTAAACTAACATCTCCTCTTTGCCTTTATCCTTAACTTCCTGTTCCTGCCAGCATTTTCCTCGTGGTTCCTTATATCTCATCCTTTTCTCACTTTAACTTGAAGTGTCATGTGACTTGGTTAGACTCTCTCACTGCACCTCCTTCCTCCCACTGAAGACACTGCCTGAGGCCCTGTGTGGGTTCTCCCCTAATCACTCTGGGTGGGAGGAGTTTTATGAGTGTGAGCCCTTGCCTGCCTGAAGACCTCCTCTGACAGCACTACTAAATTATTTAGGTTTTGGGTGTCTTGGAGGTGAAAAGTCCTGGGCAGTATATGGCAGTGAGTAGTGAGCAAGCCCTTCATAGGCCATTGGCTCTAATGTGCTTTTTTTTTTTTTTTTTCCTCCTTAAATATTTTGCCTGAACAAAGTACTGGAATTTAGTTGTAATAAGCCTGATATAATAATCATGGATATTACTCTATGACTTTTATTTCATCTATAATAGATTTGTTATCTCATCATATTCACTACATATATATGTGTTTGTGTATATGATTTTACCTGTTGACATAGGTATAGCTTTGTAGTACCTGATATTAGATGTTAGATGTTATTAGGCATACCTGATGTGAGAGAAAGAGCAAAGAGAATGTCCACCTCCTAATCTTAACACCTGTGAATATGTTAGATTAGGAACTTTGCATATATGAAAAAATCAAGGATCTTGAGATACAGAAATTACTGTGTAGAAATTTATCTGAGTGGCCTGGTATAATCACAAGGATCCTTATAAGAGGGAGGCAGGAGCATCAGAGTTAGAGGAGGAGATGTAATGACAGAAGCAGAGATCAGGATGAGGTGACCATGAGCCAAGGAATGTCTGCAGTATCCAGAAGCTGGTAAAGGGAAGGAACACATCTTCTAGAACCTCCAGAAGGAATGCAGTCCCATTGACATCATGAGTTTAGCTCCCTAAGACTGTGTTGCCTTTCTGACCACCAGAATGTAAGTGTGTGTCATTTTAAGCCATTATGTTTGGGATAATTTGTTACAGCAGCAATAAGAAACTGATTCATTAGTGCAAATCCCATTTACCCAAAGATATGATTTTTCCTAAGTGTCTCCCTTTCCCTCTTTCCTTTGTCTCTGTAGGAGATAGGAGGTTGGGCGGCCAGGCAGGAAAAGAAAATGAGTCTGGGAGCCAGAACAGCTGAGGGTCATTAGTGTGTGTCCAGGGCCAGTGCACAGCGGGAGTGGGAAGGTGTGGGTGGAGTCTCTGGCTGGCTATTGAAGCCATCTGGACCAGGGAAACTTGGACGGAACAATTCGAAGGGAATTCTGCTTTGTTTGGATTTGGTTCTGTGCAATCCCCTTCAATAAGCAGTTTGAATCTCTTTCACATTATAACCAGGCCAAGTCAACTGAAGCTTTAAATAGGAAATTATTCCATTCTGGAGAAATACTAATTTTCACAAGGAAAATGCCTTCAAACAAAATTAAAGAGCTAGTTTCAAATTCTTCCTGTCCTTTCTCATTTCTTTATCAGTGAAATGATTTCTAACAGCACTGAGAATATTACTGTTTTGCTATTATGTCGTTATAGAGAGAGAGGCAGAGGAAATATTCATATATCCCACAGGTAATTTGGAGAAAGTACTATTAGTAAAAGCATTGCACTGTTATGGCATTGATTTTTTTTTAAAGGCCATCTAGTGTATGAAAACATATACTAGAACTATTTTATGATTTTGTAGAAGATTGTATTTTTGTAGTGCTTGTTTCTATTTTCTGTCATTATTAATTAGTCTTAATGAACTAAATTACTTTTCTCAAACCAAAGGCCTCACTGGTTGTTAGAGAGATCAGGGGTTGTTTTGCCTTCTGCTTTGCTTTTAAAAATTGCTTTGTTTTCAAGCAAAGGGTCTCAGTTTTTTTGTCTGGGAAATGAGAAGATGGTGCCGGATGAGGCCCATGTTCTCTCCAGTGCTAATTTTCTAAGATTCCATTAAAGCCATCATATTTGCTAAGGGAGAAAGGTAAGCTAGATTAAAACTGTCAGATTCTGGAGGTGAATTTTCATGTTATTGCCCTTAAGTGATTCTGGAAGACTGATACCACACTGCTACTGGTAGGATAGATAGAAGTGTAGATTGGTCAGTGGGCCACACTCTGTGATGCAGTGACTCTCTTTGTCCCCACACCCCTTGGTGTACCCCATCTAGTCTAGAGATTCCAGAAAGTGGCTAGCTTTCTCTGTGGATGGTTAAACCATACAAAAGTGGTAGTCAGTACAGATGGGAGAATTTCAAAGGTAGATGATTTTATCAAACACAAAGAGAGAGGGGTGGGGCAGGTTAGTAGGAGGTGAAGTTGGGTAGGTAAGAGGGAGAAAGGAAGGGAGATGGAGTAGAATTCTTTAGGCCATTGTGATGACTTTGGCTTTTGGTTGGAGTGAACTCAGAAGCCACTGGAGGGTCTGAATTGAAGTGATGTAACTTATATTTTTTAAATGATTACTCTGACTTCTTAGTTGAGAATAGATTTTAGGGCGATGAGGACAAAAACCAGAGAGATGAGTCCAGAAGCTCTTGAAATAATCCAGGAACAAGATGATTGCAGCTAGCATCAGGACGGTAAGTAGTGAGGTAAAGAGAACTGCTGACTTCCTGGGGGTATTTTGAAGTTAGATATGATAGGGTTTGATGATGTAATGCATGAGTTTATAGGAGAGGAGTCAAAGGAGACTCAGTGAGTTGTGGAAGAAAGAATAGAAAAACTTGGGCAAGGGAAATCAAGCGTTTGGTTTAGGATATGTTAAATTTTTGTCAGATGGCTAATCAGAGAAATTTTTTTTAAGATTTTTTTTTTTTTTAAAGTAATCTCTACACCCAATGTGGGACTCAAATCCACAACCCTAAGATTAAGAGTTACATGCACCATTCACTGAGCCAGCCCAGTGCCCCTGTTCAGGTAGAAATTTTAGGTGGTAGTTGAATATAGAAGTCTGACATTCAGGGTGAGTTCCTTTTTTATAAAGTGTCCTTTCTTGTCCTTTACCCATTTTCTGTATGAGTGATAGTATTTTGAATGTTAATCAGTTGATTAGTAAGAGCTTCCTACACTAAAGGATTAAAAGAATTAATCCTTTGACATATATGTTGTAAATGTTTCTTCTAATTATTTATTTGGTTTATAGTTTTTAACTTGTAGCAATGTAAAATTTTCTTACAGTTAAATGCTTGGTTATTTTTTCTAGTGTTTTTTTCTTCTTCTTCTTCTTTTTTTTTTTTTTTACTATTACTCTATTCATTTACTTTAATATGATTTTCAAGAATTTTTAATTCTCAATTTCACTTCTGAAATTTATTTTGGCATTTGGGGTGACATGAAGATCCAAACGGATTTGGCAAACTTGGAGAATGGCTACTCTAATATAGTGAAATTCAACCCAAATGAACGTATGGTTCTTACTTGTCTGGGACATGTTATTTAAGTTTAACATTGGTGAAAAGGGATCAGCATTTGTAATGGGGCTGCCTGAAGGGCTGATGCAATTTTTGGCATTGTTAGTAAATATATAACATCTATATTAAGCAAGATGACAGTCGTGCTTCTGAAGTGTTAGATTTGGTTTAGCCTGCTATACCTTAGGGATTTGTAGGACTTGGATTTCATTTAGAAGAGAGAAATGGGGACAAGAGTAAGAACTCAAAAGAATGTCTGTGGGGGGAGAATTGACTAAATCTTAGGTGTAAGCCAAGTGAAAGATGCTGTTTCAAAATGGTTGAGAATGATGGTAGAGAAAAAGAAGGGGAAGAAAACTAGAATTTAGGCTTGCAGAGTAAGCTTGACAGGAGGTGAATAATTAATAGTAGGCCAATAGGACTCATGGGACAAGTTTTTATGTTTTTCTCCTTCAGACTCTTAACTGAATATGGTGCCAGTTGTGGACTCAACAGTTTAAGAGCTGTGGGGAGTTTGGGGCTGAGTGCCATGAAGATTAAGACCTGGAAAATGGGGTACATGAGGTTACAAGCCAAAGGAATGGCTGTTATTTAACTTGGAAAATAGAATTATAAGAGGTGGCTTAATGATGAAGTGTATGAAACATTTGTCTAGAGAAAACAGTTTCTACCTGAGCTCTCACTTCACCTCATTTTGGATTCCTTTAGCAGAAAGCTTCATTGTCTTATTGTCTCCCAGTACCATAAAACTTACACAAACGCACGCATACGTCCCTCATGAGAGGCTCACTGGTAGGCTGAAATATGGGCCATTTGCCGCAAATGAATTATCTTATACTTGGGCATTTTATCTTTTCTATAACAAAGTGTAATTTAAAACTTTTCTGTAAAGCTTTCCTAGACAAAGCTTAGTTGACTAATTTTTTCCCCCAACCCTTCCCATGTGTAAATCTCATGTATGAATTTCTCCATGTTTTCCTCATGGGCCTCTTAAATAGACTACTTATTTTTTAAAATATAGTATGGATAGTATAGATAATAATGGTGTGTGTGTGTAGATATTACATAGTACTATTTGTACATTAAATTCTTCAAGGAATTGTTCTGCACTGTGCTTCCCGAGTGTTCTTTGTGCTTGTCGTTCTAGAAAGCTTCCCTGTCTGCTCTTTGCCTCCCATAGCGTCTTTCTTAGAACTTAGCTCAGGTGTAATTTTACCTCTGTTACTGGGATCTATTATTAGTCAAGTAATTTGAGCAGTCAGTTCAGACACACACACTACTTGATTAACAGTTGGGTTAGGTGGTAAATAAACTAGTTTCTATATTAGCTATACATGAAAAGACTGAGATTTAAGAATATTTTTGGGATTTAGTGCCAATGGCAAGAAGAATCCACAGTGAACATTAAAAATATACACTGGATTTTGGTTACTTAGTTACCCTAGCTGTGTATGAAGGGTATCTGTGGGAATTTTGGAAAACTTAAAAGAAAATTATGTAATAGAATAAATTTCGAATCACATTCTTAAATTTCAAAAAGAAGAGTGACATCCAAACTGATTTCTCTGGATTTTATAATCATTTTTAGAGTTTAGAATACTTAAAGGAAATCAATTACTTTATCTTCCTTGCTACTTAAGAAGATCTATATACTGAGGTTGGCAGGATAATTTATGGTCTGATTAGAATTGGGCTCAGAAGAGACTGTGACCCTTGCTCACAGGATAAGTTTTATTTCTTTAATTTCCATTTCAATGCTATACATCTTTCCTGGAGCATTGTAACTATGAATCATGGAGGAAAATTAAATTGATTCTGTATTCTTCAACCCTACAATTTGGCAGTGAGAATATTTTTTTCCTAAAAAATGACTCATTTACAAAGAGACTTTCTGTGAACATGGAAAAGACTTTACTGTCAGAAGTCTTGCACATGGGGGTAGGGTGGGTATTTGGATCTGCTAATAATTGCAAAATAGCAAAATCAGTGTTAGACAGTATTGATCAAAGATCATGTGAAAATGGCACTCCTACTGGAAAACACAAGAGCATGTGTATTAAGAAAAATAAAAACTCAGTAAGTTGTAAGGAAAGCTTATCATTTTTCCTGTTTCAGGGCATTTTTCTTGTTTAAGTGTACCCTGCTATGAGTCAGCCAGTGTTTAGTTTTTGCACCTCTTGGAAATTGTTCTGTGATGTAATATTCCTCCCTATTAACCTTTATTTTCCTGATTTTTAGTCCAAAATTTGTTTTTCTGAATTTCATCCAGTTTCTTCTGGTGATTTGCCCTGGGATCCCCCAGCTTGGATGTGGTTTTGGTTTTTCTTTATTTTGTTGCTAATCATGCTTCCCCTAGCTTCTAAAAAAATCTTTGAATTTCTCTATATAACTAAGTTTTCAAGAATGCATCTCATTGTAAGTTAAAAAAAAATCAACCTGGTTCTCATATTGTGAGAAGCATTTATTATTGCAGTTCTTCCAAAGACAAACAAATATGGCCTTTTTAAAGCACACTGAAGACTTGTTCACATATACGCCATTAGATCTATATGAATGTTGAAAAAGGGTTAAATCAAAATGTTGATGACTGGATCTGCCATTCCTCAGGTACTAATGGTGCCCATTAAGGCTACAGAATAAGTTTGCAGGAGAATTCTCCTGGTTTTGTACGAAAGTCATTGAGTCTGAAGAAGATACAAAGAAGCTCACATATGAGTTCCTAGCCTCTGACAGGCATTTTCACCTGTGACTCTCATTTGTTTCTTTTCAGAAGTGAAGTGGGCACTGTTATCCTGGTCTATGGTAAGAAACTGAGGCTTAACTAGGCAAAGTCACTTAGCCAAAATTCTGTAGAAAGTAAAGGGAGGAGCAAAAATTCAGCCCAGGGTCTTCCAATTTCAAAATTCATTGTCTTTCCACTTTATTGAGTTACCTCCCAGGATTTGGGGATTTGATCACTCTGCCTGAGGTCACATTATGAGTCAGAGGTGAGCTGGGAACACAGTCTGGGGTATCTCCACGTTGCTTTAATCCATTGAAATGTGATGTGTCCTCTCTAACAAATGGATCATATTAACTTCTTCGAAGAAGAGAACAGTTTTTGATCTTCTACAAAAGATTCATTTTGTGAAAAAAGTAATAAAGCTGATATGACATTTGGCTTAACTTTTGAAAAATTGTGAAAAAGAACAATTCATTACAGTGAACTTTGCAGATGACCGGTCATTTTGGTAAATAGCCAATCTCCATGGTAACTTTCTTTTGAGGAATTAGATGAACATTCCTTTTCTTTGGGCACTCAGGATTCTAAGCAATTTAAAAGCCTTGCATTTTGTGCTTTGAAAGATCTCATTAATTATTCTAGGATCATAAGATAGGATCTACCATGAAGCATTTTCTGATAGAGGGTATTCCCATTGGCTCTGTCAACTTCCTAGCTGTCTATCTTTGGGCAAGTTACTTAATCTTATGTGATTAAGTAACTTCTCATCTGAAAATAGGGATAATATAGACCCTGCATTAGGGTGGTTGTGAGGGTTAAGTGAATTAATATATGTGAAGTACTTAATCTGGAACATGACAAATACTGTATAAATCATTGCTCTTATTGTTTCTCCCAATTACAATAGCCTGTTGTGTATCATGTCAGACTATCAAGAGAGTGCCTACAGGGTTTCAAAGGACCCAGCGTCTTCCTAAGGAGTGGCAATTATAAGTAACCTAACTCCATTTGGGCAATATCCTAGCAGCGACAGAGTTGCAATTTAATTCCAGACCTATCTGATCGCGAAGTGGTTGAAGGAAAGAGATTCAGTGGTTACCGGAGTCATAGAGATAAAAGGCTGAGCAAACCATGTTGACTTTGATCTTGAGAACGGGAACCACATGGCATTACTAAAAGCTTCAGTTTGCTACTGGTAGCAGCATAAACATAACCTGGTTCCTTGGGGAAAGAGATTTTTCTCACTTAGTGCAGTATGGATGACTCAAAGGTAAATTCGTCCAAAGTTTGATTAACAAAAAATTGCCGAATGCTCTGTTCAGTGTTGGAAATATAGAAATGAATAGGACTGGGTTTCTCCTATCAAGGGGACACCTAAAACCAGGACACAGAGACAGTGGCTGCCCAGAGACAGATTTTGGGTCTGAATACTGCAGGTGGTTTTGTAAGGTGTGTGGTGTATGGAGGGATTCATTTTGAGACTCATTCACTGATGAAATAAAATGTTTAACGTTTGCGATGGACTCAGGAGTATTTGTGTGAGAAATCCTGGAGAAAGGGTAATGATACACTCTGTGAAAAACTGAATGGGGTATGAAGGAAAGCATCGTAGTTGGTGCTGGAACTTATATAGTCTCTCATTTGGAGAGTAACTGGGAACATTTTACAGAATAAGAAATACGAGTGTGGGGGCGCCTGGGTGGCTCAGTCGGTTAAAGCCTCTGCCTTCGGCTCAGGTCATGATCCTGGAGTCCTGAGATCGAGCCCCGCGTCGGGCTCTCTGCTCAGCCGGGAGCCTGCTTCCTTCTCTCTCTTTATCTGCGCCTCTGCCTACTTGTGATCTCTCCCTGTCAAATAAATAAATAGAATCTTTAAAAAAAAAAAAGAAAGAAATACGAGTGCGTGTAAAAGGAGAAAAACAATCTAGGACTGCTGTTGCAGAGACAAACACGATTATTGTTACTGGTGTTATTAGAGCTAGCAAAGAATAGTAAAAGAAGTATTTGAAAATGGGAGTGGGAAAGCAGGGAGTTGTGCTGTGTCTAAAATGACAGCTAAAAATGTGCTGACAAGCGAGTGGGTGAATACAAAAACCAGCCATAAATAGCCACATGGAAATTAAGCTTTTGGATTTAACAATGAAGTTGTAATTGGAAACACTAACGAGATCTGTTTTATACGGCTGACAACAGAAAGCCATATCCAAGCAGTAAGATCTGAGACGGGGGGATCTAAATAAGAGAGAGAAATGTATTTGCAGGTGCCAGGTGGTTCAAGTCAACTTGACATTGACCCAGAGTAACCTAGACAAATGTTCTGGGCCTGCAAGTTTGTTTGGGAGTTTAATTGCCATATGCTGAGTGAAGAATGAATAGCTTGCCTTGTCTGAAGAAGCCTTGCTATTGTACCACAGGTCCACTGTCTGAAGCAGTGAAGTTGAAAGGGACCCTCACTTCAGCAGACAGCTCAGCATTGGGAGGTGGGGGAGACATGTCAAACCACGCTCGTGGGGTTAACAGCAGCTGCTTTCCAAAAGGAGCAGTCCCAAAGGCTGTTATAGACTTACCCTGAAGAATAACATTTATCAAGTTTTAATTTATTCCAGAGATTAACTCAAATGGCCATTAATCTGGTAGTTTAAAAATGGATTACATTAGTGTAATCCTCCAATCTTGCATGTTTTTCTCTTGACTATGTTGAATATGTTTCTATGTGCAAAACATTTTTTTAGGAGC
This sequence comes from Mustela erminea, assembly GCF_009829155.1. NCBI lineage: Eukaryota > Metazoa > Chordata > Mammalia > Carnivora > Mustelidae > Mustela > Mustela erminea. The sequence goes on along the minus strand of NC_045617.1, from coordinate 102,078,400 downwards.
TGCGAATATTGGCTCTGTATTTGCATCCCAGAGCCTTCCTTGTCACTGAAACATATCTGGATATTTTTATTAATCTGGAGATATTTAAGACCTTTTCCTAAAGACCGAAGATATTAATTCCACATTCAACATTTGAAACTTTGTTATTTTTGTTTCTTAAGCGGTCATCCAGTGAAGTCTTAAGTGTAAGACAGTCAAGGGTGAATCCTGAAATGGAGGACTGCTTTTTGTATGTTGAAATACTAATTATTTTGTGTTTGCTTTTCTTTAGGGATATCAGGGAGTTGCAGGATCACCAGGTGTCCCAGGATCTCCAGGAATACAAGTATGTGATTCATAGACACACACTAAAGAATCACCATTTATAGTGAACCAAAAAACATAATTAACAGAATTTTATTCTGTGTTTGATTTAGGGAGTTCCAGGACCACCAGGTTACAAAGGAGAACCAGGGAGAGATGGTGAAAAGGTAAATGCATACAAACAAAAATGTGTCCAATTGGCTTTGGTTCACTCAAGGAAAACCAAGAATGTCACCTATGGTGACTCCCATTCAGTAGCATTCACCTTGGAGAATTCCAAGATTTGTGGGCTCATGGTCGGTGGTCATTGGCCAATAAAGCTCATAGCGGGGCTTTTATCACTAGATGAAATTGATTGTCACTGGATGACCACCGTGACACAGAACAGGTATTGACATTGCTCTGATGCTATGTTCTCTCCCTGGTGGATGAAATGTGTTCCTATTAGCCACGGGAAGCCCCATACCCATGTGTCCTTCTCCATAATGGATACTTATCTGGCAGGTGGTCTATTGGCTTAGTCTTACTGCGCTTTTTCCTTAGGGCTTCAGTGGGTATATTTACTGCTGACTCTCCTTTTTCACAACTCTGAGATTTGGCAAGCTTCCTATTGAAGTACATCATCTTTAAATATGTTCGATATATCAGTGCCTCCCCAAGGATCCAGAGTCATCAAGACCTACTGGCCCTGGTAGCTGGTCCACATCCAAGATGCCCAACTGTGTTTGCTCAGATCCCATGTTGATTTGTTAGCTTAAAGCACAGTTGTGTTTATAAGGTCTGTGAAGGCATTCTGGTGTTTGCTCCTGATAAAAGCCTGTACTAATTTTCTAACTAATCCTTGCTAAATATTACCTTTTTAAGATAGTGTGCACCATGTTCACATCTGAGAAGTTCTGATCCTAACCTGTATCCATTTTAGGTTTTTGTGGCTGCTTACGTTGTTTGCAGAAAATTGTAGCTGGTAAAGTAATCTTGAAAGGTTGGATTTTTGGCAGATCTAATGATGTATCTGCCACTTTGAAGTTACTTGTTCTTGGGCAGGTTGCTTAATGTCTTTGAGTCTTATTTTTTTTCATCGACATAATGGTGATTCCTTCATCGGTTTCTTGTGAAGGAGTCTTTTTTTAGCCACAGAGAAATCTGCCTATTTTAAATGATGGAGATACCTCTTGAGAGTTGATAGGGAGCTTGCCCCATGTGCAGGAATGGCAGACGTCTTATATTTTCATGCTGTGGGGATGTTGAGAGAGATTGCCTGACCTCTGCCAGGTGAACTGGGGATGTCCCTGGGAGCATGAGGATATCTGTCCTGAGGAGACCATGTGTCAGACACCTCACCTAAATTCTAGTCTACGGGACCACTGCTCTTTTCTTTTTCTTTCTTTCTTTCTAAGATTTTATTTATTTATTGGAGAGAGAGCGTGCAGAGCAAGAAAGAGAGGAGAGGAGAGCATGAGCAGGGGGAGGCGCAGAGGAAGAGGGGGAAGCAGGCTCTCCCCTGCACAGGGAGGCTGATGTGGGCATGCCAGGACCCTTGCATCTTGAGCCAAAGGCAGGTACTTAACTCAGTGAGCCACCCAGGCACCCTGGATCACTGCTGTTTAACATTCTCACTTACCCTGATTGGGGGATAGCAGGGGTTTCATAAAAGTATGTGTATATGAGTGAATATATCTATGAATGGATGAATGAATACATTTATCTATTTTTCCCTTTTACTTGGGTTTTAGAGACCAGTTATAAAAAGGAGGGTTTTTATTCACCTTAAAAAGAATAAGAGTAAAGTGTTTCTTTGAAAGTAAAGGAATAACAGCAATTTGCTTAGTCACATCTTTAATTGCTCTCTTGTTTTGGGGTCATTGTACTCTCTCCAGAACAGAAGTGCCCGAGTTTTACAAAGGCATACATTTTGTTGAATAAAATAAAGTGTATGTTTCTGTGAAGGTCTCTGTTTTCAGTCTAGTTTCACCCAGAGTTGCTTTTTCTCTGAAATTTGTTCTTAGTGCATAAAGTCTGATCTGTCAGAGTCACTGTGAGCCCAGAATCACTATGCGCTGTGCCATCTACATTTCCTCCTCACATTCTATGTGGCTTTAGAACGTTCCTTACCTGGATTGCAGTCACTGAATAAGTTAGAGATGTTTCCTCAGTTCTTCCTCTAGGATATAGTTTCTTCATATTCAGAAATGGGAGGGTTGAAAAGTAGACCCCTGAGGAGACTTTGACTCGGGGCAATGCAGGACATTTTTTCCAGGCATCACACAGTGGCCTTTCAGAGATGGTTCCACACGCTGTTCTCCATTAGGATCTTTTCCCAGAATCATTTCCATCTTGTGGATTTCTTCTGAACACTCCCATTGTAGGAGTTTCCACTTAAGATAATTAAAACTACATGCACTTTCTTGCTGACTTCAACATTTGTTCCTACATATCAGACAATAGAATGTGTATAGATTTTGCAGGTGCCCCCCGCCCCGAATTTACAAAATTAAAAAGGAGCACTTATTCACCAAATGGTCTTTAGTTGGTAACTCATTTTATAATATGCTTTAAAGTTATTTGGAATTTAAGAAAAAGTACTTCAAAACACTTCTTCAGCTTTAAGGAAACCCATATATTTAAATCACTGAAAGAAATATATTTTGTTAAAATTTACTTAGGCTGAGTTGAATAACTGGCATGCATTTATGGGTTTTTGAGTTGATTATGAAACCTTTTTTATAGCAAATTCAATTCTGAACACATGGGAGGTAGTAATAATTTTTTTTTAGACTTTGTACAAATTTATCACTTGGTTTTTCTGGGATTAAGAAATAAAATACGCTAATATATCCAAGGTCTCATTATGGAGCAAACTACACATTTTGTTTAATTTCCTCATTAGATCATTTACCATTTAAATTGTTCCTTCAAGATCTGTTTCCCATTGTCTTTGGCATCCATACAAGAGTATGATGTGATAAATGAGGCTTCCTCACTGAAGTAAATCCTTTACTTTCATTGTTGCACTTCTGAAGTCCAAAGATTAAGTGGTATGACAGTGATTTGTATGGTCAGTTATAATTAGGGAATTCCAGTGTACATGCTGAGAGAACAGTAATAAAAGACCAAGCTGAAAGTTTTATTAGGGAATATGCTAAAACTTAGTATATTAGTATTAACTTATATTATATATAATATATGATATATATTAGTATTAATTTATATATAAAATTATATATATATTAATATTAACTTATTAATATTAACTTTTTAACTTATTAAACTTAGTATCAGTGGTTTTATTTCCATAGTGTCTGAAGACAAAAACAAACAAACAACAACAAAAAAAAAACAACCTTAAAAAATTAAAACAAAGCCAAGAATGACATGGGAGGAAGAAATAGAATTGGCTTAGTAAAGTGGCCACTTTTATCTTCCTTCTCAAAAAGGGAGGGTAATGTAGTTTTCTGATAACACCACGGGCAAAGGCCCAAATGCTGGCGTGGGTGTGCTTGGAGTTTAAGGGGCACAAGAAAGGGAGACTTAATGAAGTTACAGGTTATTGGTTGGGCTTTGAATTCACCTTTTACTTATATCTTCTCTATCCGTTCTCTACATGTTGGAGTATTTCAGGGTTCAGTCAGTCCTATGCCTTCTTTTCCTTCCTTAATAGAGTCTGTTTGTTATATTATTAAATATAAACTTACATGAATATAAATTTATGTGTTAAATATATAAATACAAATATTGGTGTTAAGCCTATTAATATATTGAGGGGCACCTGGGTAGCTCAGTCTGTTAAGCATCGGACTCTTGGTTTCAGCTCAGGTCATGATCTCAGGGTCATGGGATCAAGCCCTGCCTCAGCCCCGCGTTGGCTCTGCGCCTCCTCAGCACAGACTCTGCTTGGGATTCTTTCCCTCTGCCTCTCCCTCCACTTGTGCTGGCTCGCACATGGCGCGTGCACATGCTCTCTCTCTCACAAACAAGTAAAAGGCATCTTTAAAAATAGTAGTATATTGGGGCGCCTGGGTGGCTCAGCGGGTTAAGCCGCTGCCTTCGGCTCAGGTCATGATCTCAGGGTCCTGGGATCGAGTCCCATATCGGGCTCTCTGCTCAGCAGGGAGCCTGCTTCCCTCTCTCTCTCTCTCTCTGCCTGCCTCTCTCTCTGTCAAATAAATAAATAAAATCTTTAAAAAAAAAATAGTAGTATATTGATATAACCAGTTATAGTTAATAGAATAAAAATATTAAATACACACACATACATATACATTCTGTTTTCTGATGAAATATTTCGCTGCATTTGAATCTGAAGAAACTGTGGAATTGTTGTTGAAACCAGGGATTTTCAGAAGAACTTCTACTTTTTATGGAAGGTGTAGTACCACATTTTCCTTCTTTCCTCTACCCTTTTCTCAGAGGTTTTTCTTCCAAAGCAGCACTAATTGTGCCTTCCCTGAATAGTCTCTGAAGTCAAGTTTTGTTAAGTGTCTATTCTGTCCATGGGGTGCTGACCTGTGTGTACCCAAGTGCTTATTACTTCGGTGAGTACTTTTACAATGTCTTGGTAACCACTGATCTTTCAACTTCTTTTCTTTTAAGGATCTGTAATGGATTCAGCATCTCCGCCTATGGAAAAGAATCATTAATTCCATGTCCTGCCTCATTTGTTGGCTGCTATGCCTTTTTCTGTCCTGTTATCTTTTTCTCTACTGGCATCACTGGGAAACTTAAAACTTTCATTGAATTTTTAGAGAGTGCTTCATATTTTGTTGGTTCTAAATTCCACTTCTCATCTTCACTTTGGATAGACTCTCTCTGTGGTCACTAAGAAGCTATGGGAGTGACCCTGTTCTGGAAGCTCAGGAATCTACCTGTTTTCTAGGCCTGAATAGTTCAGCGATGATCTCCAAACCCAAGGGGATTGCCCATCATTGCATTAAAGAGAAGAAACATTTTAGTAAATTGAAATAATTCCCAATAAATCATTGCCTGAGCCTCGAAAGACTTAATATTTGTTTCAAAATGAGAGGAGAAAGAACAACTAAGATGTGTCAGGTGAATTTGAATTGTAGAATCTTTGTAGTAAAAGTCTTCTAGGCGTGTATTTATTTTTTTCCATTTGATTTTATTTCTTTTCAGTGTTCCAGCATTCATTGTTTATGCAGCACACCCAGTGCTCCATGCAATACATGCCCTCCATAGTACCCACCACCAGGCTTACCCAACCCCCACCTCCCCTCCAAAACCCTTAGTTTGCTTCTCAGAGATTTATTTATTTTAGAGGGAGAGAGAGAGAGCATACATGCACCAGTTAAGGGGAGGAGCAGAAGGAGAGGGAGAATCTCAAGCAGACTCTTTGCTGAGTGGGGAGCCCCATGCAGGGCTTGATCTCATGATCCTGAGATCATGACCTGAGCCGAAATCAAGAGTCGGTCATTTAACCAGCTGAGCCACCCAACTGTCCTGACTTGACCTTACTTTGGAGACTATGATTATAGACCAAATGATGGGATAGATAAGCTGGTAAAGGATATTCATCAGTCATGAAAGCTTTGGAGGCATCTGTGGAAATGAAACCATCTCCCTGTAAATCTTGGATTAGCTTTGCTTCTAATCTCTTGTGAGGTCAGATGGATCCAGGAGTGTGACTCCTCAAAATAACTGTTTAGTTGAAATATTTTGGAAGACTCAAAAGTGTTTACTGTATTTTAGAAAATGAAAATATTTTGCATATTCAGCAAATTATCATTAATCACAAGGAAGGCACCAGCTGAAGATAGAGTAGTATATTCTGCAGTAACAAATAAGTTCCAAATGCCTGTAACTCAAAATAAAGAAAAGTTTATTGCTCATCAGGCTACGCATTTATTAGCAGCAGTGACAGGTCCCTCTTTTCCTCACATGGAGACTTAGGCTGATAGAAGTTCCACCATCTAGATCATAACTACTTGTAGGAGCAGGTATGTGGAGAATCAGACAGTGGTTTTTAAACTACTTCTATTCATCTTTAATTATCCAGGGCAAATTTTATAAACCACACCAAGTTCAAGAGTCAGCAATGTACGATTCCCCTATATGCTTGGAAGTGGAGAGAATTGGGGTATTGGTAAATGGTGGTCATATCTACTAAATAAAAATTGGAAAAAAATCAGAATGGATTTTTCCTCCAAGAAGTTGGGATCTAATAAAACACATAACACGTACACAGTGTTGTCAAGATAGTTGTTGGGGTGCCTGCGTTGCTCAGTCCATTAAGTGGCTGCCTTCGCTCAGATCACAATCCCAGGGTCCTGGAATTGAGCCCCTCGTCAGATTCCCTGCTCAGTGGAGAGACTGCTTCTCCTTCTGCCTGCTGCTCTACCTACTTGTGCTCTATCTCTCTATCTCTCTGTCAAATAAATAAATAAATCTTAAATACAACAACAACAACAACAACAACAAACATAGCTGTTAAGTGCCAAGGAAGTTGAATAAAATTCTCTCTAAGCTGTAGGGCCGTGCAAAATTGAAAGAGGCCTCAAGAAAGTAACCTTCAGCAGGTTAATCACATCTATATACTATATGGGCTGTCCCTAACCAATTTAAGAAATCTATAATTTAGGGATGCTGTGGTTCTTAAGATGTTGCACTGTGTGTGTGTGTGTGTGTGTGTGTGTGTGTTAGTAAATTTTTCTAAGTATATCCATAGGAATATTTCCTGGAACTGGAATTGATTATAGGATCAAAGGGTAAAATGCATAATTAACTCTGATACAAATTGCCTATTTAACTTCCAGTAAGTTTGTACTCTCCCAGCAAGCATGTGAAAATGTCTTTCCTCACACTCTTATCAGCACTGAGTTTCATTAACGTTTCTAATTTTTACCAGTACCAGTTAAAAATAGTATTGGTTTGGTTTGCATTTCTTTATTAGTAAGGTAAAGCACCTTGTTATGTGAGTTTTGGGCATTTTGTTAATTCTCTGTCATTTCCTTTTTAGTCATATCTTTTTTTGGCTTTGTATTGGGCTATTAGTCTTTTTAAAAATTGATTTTTATAGATTTCCTATATGGTATGAAAATATTTTTTCCTGGTTTTTATTATGTGTTTTGACTTGGTCTTGGGAATTTTAGCCATACATAAGGTTTAAATTTTTATGTATGTGTAGATTTTTTCATTTTTTCTCTTCTGTGTCTATGTAAAAGGATTCCACATTCCAACATTTTGTAGGTAATAACTCTACTTTTAGACTTTTGTTATTTTATGTTTTATTCTTTATAACTTTGGTATTTGGAGTGAAGTTATATGAGCATTTATATTTTTCCCTCTCTTTTCCCAAATGGATAGTCAGTTGCCACAACAATATTTATGGAATCATCACTTTTTTCTCCATTTATTTGGAATCTCCTCGTTACCCCTAAATTTCCATTTTCATATGGGTTTGTGTTTTTGGCTTTCCATTTTGTTCCATTTATCTGTCTACATCCTCTCCAACACCAAATTGTTCTTAATTGTTGTCACTTCATAATATGATTTAATGTTGGCAGGCCTAGTAGTTCCTCATTATTCTTTAGAATCAAAATTTTCCTGGCTATTCTTATATGCTTATTTTTCCAGATAAAGCTCAGTATCTTTTCTTTAGTTTTTAAGAAATTCCTACTCATATTTTGATTAGGACTCCTTTTATGGATTTATTATAGAATCATTGACATAATTTCAATACTGAGTTTTTTCATTTAAGATCATGATTTATTTACCTTTTTATTTCAGTCTTGAAACTCAGTGAAATAGCATTGATTTTTTTTTCACATAGTCTTCTAATATTACCTAAGTTTATATGTGGGAATTTTTATCTCCTTTGTTTCTATTATAAATGGAAACTTTTCTTTAATATATTTTCATATTGGTTATTATTTATATATAAAATATTTTTGCATATTATCTTTTTAAAGCAGGAATTAACTACATAATCTATGATTTAGGGTATTAGGTATATTGGCATAGTAGATGTATGAACATACATAAGGTTGTCCTTTTTCTTCCTTCTAGTTTTTAACTTCTTATTTCTACATTTTGTCTAAATTCATTGGCTAGTCAAAACTGGCTAGAAAAACATGAAAAGTAGTGGTGCTGTTGGGTGACTTTTTTTTTTTTAAAGTTTCAAGCACAGTCTCTTGTAGCTACAGGTTTATGGCTGCTTTGGTAGTACAACTCTGTCAACAGCAGGTGGATATTTGTGATTTTGTATCTTTGACTTTTGATTCCAGCCAATAGCAGCACCCATAGCCTTTGTTTTAGTTATGGCCCTCTATACACTAATTTATTAACTACTAATAATTAATGATAGGTGACTTAAACTTATCAGACATCCATTGCACTCTTAGTTGTTGTTGTGTGGGTTTTTTTTTTTTTTTTTTTCCTTGAGCCATTCTGTCCATCTTGAAAGGATTTTTGGACCGACCATCATTGATTCAGAGGATTTAAGAATAGTATTTGTGGAAAAAAAAAATAGTATTTGTGGCCACATCTTTGATTTGGTTCTTCCCAGAGGTTGTTTTAATTGAACTTCTTTTAAATGTCTTCTCCAGTTTCATCATTTATCTGTTAAAGATGAGAAAAAAAAGTTGTGCCTTCCAATCCCAGGACTTTTGTACTTCGTCTGTTCCTTTTAGTTACTACTTGAAAATCAAACAATCTTTTCTGGGCTTCTTTCTTTTATAGTGCCTTTTGCAAGCAGCCAATACCAATCAATTCATGATAGCAACCAATTCATGATACCAACATTCTGTTTTCTCAGTTCTTTACCTCTAGGTCTAAGTCCATTTGATGCATTATTTGCCTTTGCAAGTATTAGCAAAGTTTTTTTTTTTTTTTTAGATATTTACCATTTATTAAATGAATCATCATTTTTCAAACATCTAATTATTGTTTTCCCTGTTCACTACCTAGCCCCAAAGCCACTACCATATATAATTTTTAATACTGTTGTTTTGGCAGCCTCCTTTTTCTAGCATACCAGTTTTTGTGTTAATTAACATAGTTGAAGCTATATTACAGTAGCAGATGACCAACACAAGAGTGTTTATTTGCCTTTTGCCTTATATACTCATTGTGGAGATTTTGGCTTAACTTTACAACTTCTTTGTTTTAAACCTTGGATATAACTTGGGTGAACAACATGAGTTTGAAGTTCACAGGTCCACTTATATCTGGATTTTTTTCAACAAAATACAGCATAATACTGTAAACATATTTTCTTTACTTTCCTAATAACATTTTCTTTTCTTTAGCTTCCTTCATTATAAGAAGACAATATAATACACATATCATAAAAATTATGTGTTAATAATTTGTGTTATTCATAAGACTTCTAGTTAACAGTAGAGTATTAGTTGTTAAGTTTTTGGAGATGGAGAAGTTACATGTGGATTTTCAATTGCATGGAGGTCAGCCCCCAACCCCTGAATTCTTCAGAGGTTTACTGTATTTGGGTAACACTTTCTTGTGTTCTGTATTTTGTAGATATTGTTTCAGTATTCCTCAAAAATTTTCTCACTAAATTTTTCTCCATGTTAATATCTATGCCATGCTTTTGTATTTTACTTAAAAATCTTGCTTATGCACATAAGGATAGCTTTGTCCAGATTTTTATTTTTCTGTTCCAGTGTGAGTGAATGCTCCCAGTCTTCTCACTTCATCTGAGATTTGTTATCTCTGGTAAATTAAAATGTGAAGATTCTGTTTTCTGTACTCTGTACCCAGAAAGTGGAGTTCTTAGACTTTGTTCAGCCTTAATAAGGAATCCTGGTTTGTCCTCTTCCTTCTGTATTTCTATCAAGTATTTATTGTCCAGCTACATTCCATTTTATTAAGAGTATATCTTTGTCTAGTCCCACCATCAATAGATTATTTTAGCACAGCTTCTAAAAAGTTAGCTCAGGTAGTCTTCTTAACTTAATCTTTTCTCTCTATAGAAACGGTTACCACTCCTTCCTGCCCCAAGCAAAAAGGAAAAAAAAAATCAAGAAGTGGTTTTTGTTCTCATATTGGGAGTCTACATGTAGGGGAAAGAATATCATTCAGTTTCTTATTGCACCTCTTGATCTCCCCCTGAATTTTATTTTATTTTTTCATATTCTTGGGTTAAACTACTGAATTTTGGGATTACTAAACTCTAGAATGTAAGGGCTTTTAGTGGATCTTCTGTCTGTCTACCTCATATATACACAGATTGTTATTATCATGTTATTTATGTACTTATCCAAAGACTCTCGTTTTTCCTTCTTGTTGGTCTGATCTCCCTTAGAGTGTTCTCTTCCATTCTAATCTGATGGGAAGGAGGAAAGAGAAGTCGTAGCAGTAACTCTCCCTTTAATAAATTCTGTGGAAGTTGTGGGCTGCAGTCCTCTACACACACATTCTGTTAGCAAGGACTTGGTTAGGTGGCCATGCTTAACTGCAAAGTAGGCTGGGAAGTAGAGTCTCTACTTGGGAAGCTGTGTGCCCAGAAAAAATTCTCTGTGGTAGTATAAGGTGGACAGATTTTTGGATATAACCGTGAGCCTAGCATACTTTTTATATTACATACACTTATAGATAAATTAAAGGAACCAAACATAATACAGATAAATCTAAAATATAATGTCATTTTTATTCCTTATTTGACATCAGTTATCATAGGAGAAGATGAGGGAATTCCTGGACTCTCAGCCCCAGTTCCCTCTCTGTAAAAATTTATTTTATAATACCTCCCATTCTTTCACTAATGGAAAGGAATATCTCAATGTGGAATAGATGAGTTGTTAAAATTAAGTTTTGTTTTGTTTTTAAATTAAGAAGGTCAATAATGTATTGGTCTAGTTAGATAAGTACCTTTCCAGATTTTCCTACAATTAACCAGAGTGGATAAAGAATGAAACTGGTTTAGGATAAAACAGAATAAGTGAATGAATATTAGCGCTCCTACACAAGAGGTCATAGAAATAACCCTGTCCAGGAGGTTTAAAGCCTCCCAGTGGAAGGTGCTCTGGATATTACTGTTTAAGCATCAATAAATCATTGAGGCTTCTTGATGAAGGTCAAGGGAAGAATATACACATTAACTTTTTCTGCTCTTAAACTCCCATAAAGCCACAATCATGAAATAGTAATTATAATAATAAAACCTAAAATGATAGAATAAAAAAAAGAAGATAATAGCTCTACATTTTTGGAATCTGAAAGGACCCAAGGAAGCTCTATCTTAAAATAAAAAGTGATAAGACTCATATGAGAGAGAATCCCTTTTGCATGTGTGCACATGTGCACACATCCCTAAGGCTTAGGAAATGGTAATACAAGTATTTCTGAAAATGGAAGTGACTAGAAGGTAGAGCTAGAAATGGAAGCATGGGGATATCTGGGTGGTTCAGTCAGTTAAGCATCTGCCTTTGGCTCAGTTCACGATTCCAGAATCCTGGGATCTAGTCCAGCATTGGGCTCCATGCCCAGCAGGGAGCCTGCCTCTCCCTCTGCCTGTCACTCCCTCTGCTTGTGTGTTCCCTGTCTCTCTCTCTCTCTCTCTCTGACAAATAAATAAATAAATAAAATCTTTAAAAAAATTAAAAAATGGAAACATGGTTGAATATTTCTTTAAGAATAGTGAGATCCTTGGTATCCTGTTATTCCTTCCCAACCTCTGTGTGGTTAAGTCAGTCTCTTTTCTTCTACCCTGGCAAGATACACAGGTTTACTATCTGGAGAGTATAAAGCTGAAGGTCTCTAGACTGGAAAGAAAAGGTGGAGTTGGACTACAACTATAGGCAAAGAAGATCCTTCTGTGGGGAATCCACTGATAGCCAGAGCTATTTAGGTAAATGACGCAGCCACACCATATATGGAGAATTTCAGTCATTGAACTGTACTCCCTGAGAGTTTATCATCAGCTTCCATATGAACTGATCATCAAGAACCAGAAAATAATCTTAGGAAAATTAAAGATCAGCAAGAAATCTCGGAAGAAACTGGTAAAAGACCTGAGCAGAAGACTTGGACAAAGTCTCATTAGTGCCCTCAGGGAGGGAGAACTCCTGATAGATGGTGCTTCTGTTGTGTTCATTGGTAGGAAGTGATGGGACTTCAGAGCCAATAAAGAGGCACTCCTGTAGCACATGACCTCCTCGTAGACCATGTTCCGTATCCTGGGTCCTGATTTCCATTTCCAGGGTCTGCAGGCCTCTTTACTCTCTCGGTTCTGGTAACACAGTATGCTTAGAGGTAGCTGAGGGAAGGTTGTGTATGTGAAATGTGGATGGAGTTTGGGTGTGTGGTGGGAGTCTACATGTGTAAGCATGGGGTCATATAGATGAAAAGTCTTCCATAGTTTTAGCATAGTGGATGATTATGACCATATCTATGCTTAATATTGTACAATTTTACATTGTAAGACACTAAAAACAGAAGATCCTACATGCTTTCTGAGAGGGAAGAACCCTACAACCACCAAAAGAAAATGTCATATACAAGTGATCAGAATCAGAAAGGCTTCAGATATCTCACTAGTGTCACTAAAGTCAAGAAGGGAATGGAGCGCTCTAGCTGCCATCTTGCGTCCCCGCGTGTGTGCACCTAATCTCAGCTGGTCCGCCTGAGACCCCCTGAGCGCCAACCCTAGTCCCCCGCGCGGTCCCATTTCCGCTCCAACAAGATGAAAGAAACTATCATGAACCAGGAGAAACTCGCCAAACTGCAAGCACAAGTGCGCATTGGTGGGAAAGGAACTGCTCGCCGAAAGAAGAAGGTGGTTCATAGAACAGCTACAGCAGATGATAAAAAACTTCAGTTCTCCTTAAAGAAGTTAGGGGTAAACAATATCTCTGGTATTGAAGAAGTGAATATGTTCACAAACCAAGGAACAGTGATCCACTTTAACAACCCCAAAGTTCAGGCATCGCTGGCAGCGAACACTTTCACCATTACAGGCCATGCTGAGACAAAGCAGCTGACAGAAATGCTACCCAGTATCTTAAACCAACTTGGTGCAGACAGTCTGACTAGTTTAAGAAGACTGGCTGAAGCTCTGCCCAAACAATCTGTGGATGGAAAAGCACCACTTGCTACCGGAGAGGATGATGATGATGAAGTTCCAGATCTTGTGGAGAATTTTGATGAAGCTTCCAAGAATGAAGCAAACTGAATTGAGTCAACTTCTGAAGAAGATAAAACTTAAAGAAGATACTGGGAGCTGCTATTTTATATTATGACTGCTTTTTAAAATTTTGTTCATGGATCTGATAAAATCTAGATCTCTAATATTTTTAAGCCCAAGCCCCTTGGACACTGCAACTCTTTTCAGTTTTTGCTTATACACAATTCATTCTTTGCAGCTTATTAAGCTGAAGAAGCCTGGGAATAAAGTTTGAAACAAGATTAATAAAGTTCTTTGCCTAGGAAAAAAAAAAAAGAAGGGAATGGAGCAGAGCCTTCAAAGGTCTATGAATTATTAATTACATAAGTGAACAGAATAAAGATGTTTTCAGAAATTTAAATTTCAGAAAGTTGTCTTCCATGAATTCGTTTTCAGGAAGCTATGGGATGATGTATTACCCTAACAAGGGAATAAACAGGAGAACAAATGTATACTGAAACAAATGAGAAGGCTCTAGAAAAGACAAAGAATATCAAAGTTTCAATGTATATGAGTATATTTCTCAGTGATTTTGACAGTTGGAGATTGGAGTTCAATGTTGTAATAAATTTATAAGAAAATAAGTAGTCAACCTCCTGCCCCTTCCAAAACAGGCAATTTTTAACTTGTAGGGCAAGAAAAGGCAAGCAATAGCATATTTATAGTTTAGTTGTCAATCTTAGTATCAGAAATGATAACAATTGATTTAATCAATGTTGCCATAGAAAGCTAAGGGAATTTGTGTTTCCTAGAAGTGGAGATGGGGAGAGGGTGCTGGTTGGTTTTAGAGGTCGATCCCTTCTTTCACAGTGGGAGGCCAGTAGATAATGCTGGAAACTGAAAATGCAGTAGCAATGTAACCATGGGGTCTGGTGATTTGAGTTTATAGAGATATGGAAGCTTAGAATGAAAAAAGCTGCCTTTGGAGGATTTTATCCATTCAATAACTCTGTCATTCTTTAAAATATGTGAATAATTTTAAAAAAATAAGATTTTAGATTTAAAAAATTTTTACTTAAGTGTAGCTGCTACAGTAATTTCAGGTGTACAATATAGTAATTTGGTGTCTGTGTATGATATGCTGTGCTCACCACAAGCATAGCTGTCATCCGTCATTATTATAATATCATTGACTCTGTTCCCTATGCTGTGCCTTTTATTCCCTTGACATTTTCATTTCATAACTAGAATCCTATATCTATAACTGCCTTTCACCCACTTTGACCATCTCTTCATTCCTCTTCCCTTTGGCAGCCATCAGTTTGTTCTCTGTAATTTATAGGTCTGTTTCATTTTTCTGTTGATTTGTTTTGTTTTGTTTTTTTTTTAGATTCCACATCTGAGTGAAGTCATATGGTATCTGTCTTTCTCAGTCTTATTTCACTTAGCATAATACTCTCTAGGTCCATCCATATTGTTGTAAAGGGCAAGATATTCTTTTTATGGCTGTATAATATTCCATTGTATGTACATATATGTACATGCCACATTTTTTTTCATCTATTCATTAATTGATGAACACTTGGGCTGTTTCCCTATATTGGGTGTTATAAATTATGCTGAAATAAACATAGGGTCTGTATATCTTTTTGTTTTACATTTTTGTTTTCTTTCTGCCAATACCTAGTAGTGGAATTTTAGATCATATTGTATTTCTCTTTTTAAATTTTTGAGGAAGCTTTTCACACTGGCTGTGCCAATTTCCACTCCCCACCTTTTTTTTTTTTTTACTTCCTTGCCAATACTTTTTAATTTCTTACCTTTTTGATTTTAGCCATTTTGACAGGTATGTGGTGATACCTCATTGTGGTTTTGATTTGCATTTCCTTGATGATGAGTGATGTTTCGCATCCTTTCATGTGTCTGCTGGCCATCTGGATGTCTTTGGAAAAATGTATGTTCAAGTCCTCTACCTATTTTAAAATCAGATTTTTTTTGGTGTTGAGTTGTTGAAGTTCTTCATATTTTTAAAGTATTAACCCCTTATTGGATATATCATTTGCAAGTATCTTCTCCCATTCAGTAGGTTGCCTTTTTGTTTTATTGATAATTCCTTTGCTGTGCAGAACCTTTTTATTTTGATGAAGTCCCAATAGTTTATTTTTGTTTTTTTGTCCTTTGCTTTAAAAGCAGACATATCCAGAAAAATGTTGTGATGACAAGTGTCAGAGACATTATTGCCTGTGCTCTCTTCTAGAATTTTTCTGGTCTCAGGTTTCACATTTAGGTCTTTAATCCTTTGAGCTTATTTTTTGTGTATGGTGTTGAAAAGGATTCTAGTTTCGTTATTTTGCATGTTAATTATTTGGTTTCCCCATTTATTGAATAAACTCTCTTTTCCCCATTGTATACTCTTGCTTTCATTGTTATAGATAAATTGACCATATAAGAATGGGTTTATTTCTTGGCTCTCTATTTTGTGCCACTACCATACAGTTTTGAGTACTGTAGCTTTGTAGTGTATCTTGAAATCTGGAAGTATGATATCTTCAGGTTTTTTCTTCTATATCAGGATTTCTTTGGATCTCTGGGGTCTTTTGTGGTTTCATACAAATTTTAGCATTATTTCTTCTAGTTCTGAAAAAGTGTTGATGGTATTTTTATAGGGATTACATTGAATTACAGTTTTCAAAGTATAGATTTTTTTACTTCCTTGGTTAAGTTTATACCTAGGTATTTCATTCTTTTTGGTACAACTTTGTGATTCTTTTCTTAATTCTCTTTCTGTTACTTCTTTATTAGTGCACAGAAATGCTACTTATTTCTGGGTATTAATTTTATATTCTACAACACTATTGAGTTCATGTACTACTACTAGTTTTTTTGCTGCATCTCCAAAATTTTGTTTTGAAAAAATAGTAGTAAAAGGAATACATGTAAACATAGATCGCGGTTGATGCAGCAGAGAGAAAACTTGTCCATTGCCACCTATAATCCTCTGCATTTAGTAGAAAGTACGTGCACACAATGGTCACACAGACAGTCACGATGCAGAGCATGACCAGCACCAGCATCATGAAGCCATACACATAATATATCTTATATGCCCAGAAAGACGTGAAGATGAAATACATTTCAATAAAGATTGAGTCAAAAGGTAAAATTCCTCCCAGGCAAACAATAACTGCAGGCTCCATGAACCATTTTTTCTCCGGTATGGGACGAGGCACAGCATTGACACGACAAGGAAAGTTGGGCTGACCTGACAGATCATTGTGTTTTCATTTTCATTTGTTTTCATGTTTTTTGATTTAACCTAGGAAATAAAAGACCTTTACTCTGAAAACTATAAGACACTGAGAAAATAAATTCATAATGACACAATGGAAAGATATTTTAAGTCAAGGACTAGAAGAATTAATGTTAAAATGCCCACATTACCCAAAGCAATCTACAGGTTCAGTAGAATTCCTTAAAATACCAAGAGCATTTGGGGCACCTGGGTACCTTAGTTGGTTAAGCAATTAACTCTTGATTTTGATCTTGATCACTCAGATCATGATTTCAGGGTCCTGAGATGGAGCTCTGCATTAGGCTCCAAACTGAGCCTGAGCCTACTTAGGATTCTCTCCCTCTCTTTCTCTCTCTCATTCTACCTCTCTCCCTCCTGCTCATGCTTGCACTCCCCAGCACAGCAAAATAAATAAATAAATGATATATAAATAAATATATAAATATATTTATATATAAGTAATATATAAATATAAATATATATACACCAACAGCATTTTTCACAGAACTGGAAAAACTTCACCTAAGTCTCAAAAATATTTTCTTTTTCTAATCCTAAAGGAAACCCTGATAAATGAGCATTGATCTTTCATAGAGATAAGGTTTTAATGTAGATATGTGTTTAACTGTTCGAAGATTTTTTTTCCAGTAGATTTTGACAAAGGTGAAGCTAAAGAATTTATGTTATATTTTAGGCTGAAATATATTTTCTTCCATTAATTTTAGTTTCATTTTCAGGGTGACCGTGGACTTCCTGGTTTTCCTGGGCTTCATGGAATGCCAGGATTAAAGGTTGAAAAAAAAATCTAGTCTTTTAATATTCACTAATTTTGCATTTTATTTGAAATTAGAAGTCCTTTATGTTACAAATGTGTTATAAGTAAATGCTCAAATATAAAGTATATTAAAGTAAATGATTGGATTGCTACCATAGTTACATAAAGCTTTTTACAAATTTTCTTTAAAATTTCCAGTCACAAATTTTATGGTACTTAAACACTGACGAGTATGTTTTAATATATGGAAATTCTTTTAATTCTAAGCCCTGTACTTTAGGCCCTGTGAAAGTTCCAGCTATCCTTATTTTTCCTTGTTTTTCTTCATAAAGCCTCAAATGTAGGGCTTTTGTAAATAAAATTTAAATTATTTTATTCCTATTTTATTTTATGTTGGCCATTAAACCTTGTTTATAATTGGTGTTTATTTCCTTTAAACTTAAAGAGACATTTTTGTATTTCTCTAAAAGTCAATTATTTTAATTCCAGTTACTGGACATACAGTATTGTATTAGTTTCAGGTGTACAATACAGTGATTCAGCAATTCTATACCTCATTACTTGGTTCTCATCAAAATTTTACTCTTAATTCCCTTTACCTATTTCATCCATCCCCCACCTCCCCTCTGATAGACTTTATTTTCAACGAATACCCTCAGTTAAAGTTCTTTTTTTTTTCAACAAGAACATTTTTTACTTGAAGCATAATTCAGAATACATGGTTTGAAAAGGTGTATATAAAACATGAGAAATAGAATACACATGTTCTTCAGGTACACACAGAATTCCCTGGTTAAATCACATAAAAAGAGACATAACAAATACTGGAATTGAAATAAAGATTTTAAAAAATAAATAAAAATAAAATTCAGTGTTTGTATTTTCTCTTTTAGGGTGAAATGGGCCCCAAAGGGGATAAAGGATCAACTGGATTTTATGGCAAAAAGGGAAGTATGAGTTATAAAACAAAATATCCATATGGAACCTTGAATGTCATGGAAGTAGAAAACTCATGTTTCAGTCCCAGCTGACTCACCATTATAGCAATTAGCTTTGTTTACCTTTCTCAGGAAATTTATTTAGAATACTGAAAATATAGAATAATACCTGGTATGTGGTATTTGATAAGAAAGCATCATGTTATTGATCATTCTGATTTTTTAAAGTATTTGTAGAGAGAGATTCCTTGGGAGGAAGTGGGAGCTGCTTGACATCATGTCCATGGAGAATCACTGTTCTGGGCCTTCTAATTTCTTCACATTGTAGGAAGATTATATTTTCTCTGCCTTTTAATTTTGCCAAGATGTGGTTTCTGTGTTTAGACATTTGTAATAATCCTGCATTCACCATTTTTTTTTTTTTTTTAATGTCTTTGTGTCGGCTGGCCTGGTAAAATAATGTTTTGCCAGGAGTTGTAGAGCCAACACTAGCTGTCGTTTCATGAATTCTGTCACTACATAAAGATGTTGACTTACTTTTTAACAGAAGTTTGAGTTGGAATTTTTAAATCCTTGTTGTACTTCCTCTAGGGATGGTATCTGGGGCATTCCCAATCGTCCAGTTATCATCATAGGCTAGCCTACAAAACTCGCTAGCAAAACTAGGCTGTCCAGAAACTCTAGTAAAAGAATTGTTTACCTTTATACCAAGAAAGTTGAGAAACCACCAAGATCCGCATGTGTGTGCCCAAGCCAACTTCAAAGAATTTGTGCTGTGAGACCTAAAGTCTTAGGAATTTGCCTAAAATGGAAAAACATGTCAACAGGGCCCATGGTGGTTCCATGTGTGCTAAATATGCCCATACCAAGGTCAAGCATGCTTTCTTTCTTGAGCAGAAATTCACTGTGGAAGTGTCGAAGGCACAAACACAGAGTCAGAAAGCTAAACAAACAAACAAAAAATGAAGCTCTTTTTGAGTAATAAAAACAAAAATTTAAATTATTGCATGGATTGTTTTCTAAGTGTTTGTTTTTAATATAGGGTGCAAAAGGTGAAAAAGGGAATGCTGGTTTTCCTGGCCTTCCTGGACGTGCTGTGAGTTTGACAGAAGAAGCTTTTGAGTATTTTAAAAATCATCTTGTACTGTCTTCTTTTAGAAAGAAAAAGTAGTACAAAAATGTATTATAATATCTGTATTTATTTTTTAGGGTGAACCAGGAAGACATGGAAAGGATGGATTAATGGGTAGTCCTGGTTACAAGGTATTTACATAAAAAACTCAAAAGATTTCTGTAACTTGTGAGTGAACATTAGAAAAATGTACTGATATATGACTTTTTTTTTTTACACTATGACAATGGCATAAAATAATGAGCTGAAAGTTGTTTTACTGTAATTTAAAAATGGTAGTGAAGTTCTTTTGAGTCTATTGAGAATTCTTAGGTGTTAGAAATAAAATCCCTGGATATCAGAAGTTTGAACTTCTTTGCTAAGTCATTCAAATGGATTTGTTTGGTGGGTTAGAAGAAGAGGTACCGTGCTCTTATCTCCCAATAAGGGAGGTACATGGGTGGGAGGTAGGGGGACTTCATCCTTAACCTCAACAACTTCTTTATTAGTTGTGTGGTGGTATTAGTATGAGAGAATTAGAGCAAGAGGAACTGCAAGGTGCCTGTCATTCACACCCCTAAAAAACTCAAAAGGCACATGCCCTTATGATGATGGGTTTGCACCTCATATTCTTACTGAGAGAAACTTTTTTCATTAATTATCAAGTAGAAATGGACTTCCTCTGTTGTAGCTTGTTAAATAAATGGGTATCAATCCTATGAATATATTGTCAGTCTATCTGGAATATGCCAGCAGCCCACGTAATTGTTCTGCTGTAAGTTTTTTGAATACCTAAAGAGAGGATTTGTGTAATCCATCAACCAGTGAGGTCACTTGGTCAAAATTTGATTTAGAGATGTCATCATGTTCCTAGGGATCACATTGAATGTGTAGGTCATTTGTGGTAGTGTGAATATTTTAACAATAAAAAATGTTCCAATCCATAAACCTAGGGATTAGGGGTGGCTTTTCATTTATCTGAGTCTTCATTAATTTCTTTCATCAGTGTTTTTTAATTTTTAGTGTATAAGTCTTTCTCTTCCTTGGTTTAGTTTATTTCAAAGTATTTTATTATTTTGATGCTATTTGAAATATGTTTGCTTTCTTAATTTCTGTTTTGTATAGTTTGCTGTTAGAGTATAAAAATGCAACTGATTTTCATATGTTGATTTTGTATCCTGCAACATTGATGAATTTATTATTTTTGACAGTTTTTTGATGGAGTTCTTAGGTTTTTCCATATGTGAGATCATGTCATCTACAGAGACAATTTTACTTCTTTTACAATTTGGATGTTATTTATTTCTTTTTCTTACCTAATTTATCTGGCTAGTACTTCTAGTACTTTGTTGAAAAGAAGTGGCAAGACAGGGCATCTTTGTCTTGTTCTTGATCTGAAAGGAAAAGCTTTCAGTTTTCATCATTAAATATGTTCACTTTGGGTTTTTCATATATATCTATACACACACACGTGTGTGTATGATCTTTATTGTGTTGTGTTTAATCCCTTCTATACCTAGTTTTTGAGAGTTTTAATTGTGAAATGACATTGAGTTTTGTTAATTTTTTATTTCTACATTTCTTGAGATGATCATATGATTTTTATCTTTTTTTCTGTTAATCTGGTATATCACATTGATTTGCATATACTGCCATCTTTGCATCCAAGGGATAAACCCCATTTGATTGTGGTGGATGATCCTTTCAATGTACTGTTAAATTCAGTTTGATACTATTTGTTCAGGACTTTTACATGTATGTTCATCAAGGATGTTGGCCTGTAGTTTTCTTTCCTTGTGGTGTCTTATTTGGCTCTAGTATCAGGCTAATATTAGCTTCATAAAATGATTTGGTGACTGTTCCCTTTTTTATTTTTTGGAAGATTTTAAGGATCCATATCAATTCTTTAAACGGTTAGTGGAATTTACCTAACAGTGAATTCTGCCTGTCCTGGGACTTTCTTTATTCTAGGAAATTTTTGATTACTGATTCAGTGTCCTTACTTGTTATTGATCTGTTTAGGCTTTCTCTTTCATCTTAATTCAGTCTTGTTAGGTTTTACGTTCCTAGGAATTTATCCATTTCTTCTAGTTTGTCCAATTTGTTGGCATATAATTATTCATAATGGTCCCTTGTGTTTTTTTTTTTTTTTTTATTTCGGTGGCATCAATTGTAATGTCTCTTCTTTTGTTTCTGATTTTATTAGAGTCTTACCTTTTTTCCTTAGTTGAGCTAAGGATTTGTCCATATTTTAGATCTTTAAAAAAAAAATCCAAAATTTTTTAGATCAACTCTAGCTTTAATTATTTTTTCTTTTGTTTTTATATTCTGTATGTCATTTATTCTTGTTCTAATATTAATTATATCCTTCCTCCACCTAATTTTGGGCTTAGTTTTTCTTTTCCTAATTTTTGCCCCCCTTTTTATTGAAAAATAAAAAATATTTTTAAAAAATTTATTTGAGAGAGAGAGAGAGAGACAAAGAGAGGGGGGAGAGGCAGAGAGAGAAGGAGAAGCAGTCTCACCACTGAGCAAGGAGCCCTACACAGAGCTTGATCCCAGGATCCTGGGATCATGACCTGAGCCCAATGCAGGTGCTTAACTGACTTTGCCACCCAGGCACTTCTAGTTTATTTCCCTTTTTGATATTAATCTGGGTAGCATGTTTGCATGGACATACCTATAAGTGTAAACCTTACTTTACTTTTTAACAACTTTATTCATAAATGAGCCACACATTATACAGTTTACCTATTTAATTTATTGTATACATAATTCAGTGGTTTTGAGTATATTTACATAGTTATTCAATAATCACTGATCAGATCTATGTTTGAAAATACTTTCTTGCCATCTTTGGGTTGCTTTTTCACTTACTGTACCTTTGATAAGAAAAGTTTTTAATCTAGATTAAGTCCAACTTCTTAAATTCTTTTGTGGTTCATGCCTTTTGTGTCATATTTATGAATATTTACCTAACTTAAGGTTATAAGATTTTCTCTTGTCTTTTCTTCTAAAAGAGAAAAAAAGTCAATTTTTCTAAATACTTATATTTAGAACATTATATTTTCTAAAACTTTATTATCTTAGCCTATCAATTTAGGCCTATAATCCATTTTTGATGATTTTTTAAAAGTTTTTTCCAGCTTTATTGAAAAATAATCGACATATTATAATTTGTAAATTTAAGAAATGATTTCTTATAACATTGCAAACTTTTAACATTGTGTAAATTTTGTACAATTTGATAAATTGGTATACATCTGTATTGCAATATAATCTACATAAAAATGTTAATACATCTACTATCTCATATAGTTGCCACTGTTTTTATGCATGTATCGTAAGGAATTTTAAGATCTACTCTCTTAGCAACTTTTATGTATATAGTACAGTAGAGATAAACTTCAGAGGTCTTGTGGGTTTTGTTCCAGACTGCCTCAATAAAGTGATTATCTCAATAAACTAAGTCAAATTATTATTATTACTTTTTTGGTTTCCCAGTGCATATAAAAATTATGTTTCCCAGTGCATATAAAAAATAAACACTATACTGTACTGTTCAAAAGCATTATGTCTTTAAAGAAAAACAGTAAACTAGTTCTGAGTTTTCAGTGGGTCATAATTACTGATCACAGATCACCATAACAAATACAGTAATAATGAAAAAACTGGAAATATTGCAAGAATTACCAACATGTGACAGAGAGACACAAAATGAACAAATGTTGTTAGAAAAATGGTGGCAGCAGACCTATTTTATACAAGATTGCTATAAACTTTCAACTTGTAAGAATGTGATATATGCAAAGTTTAATAAAGGGAAGCACAATAAAAAAGTATGTATATATTATTAACTATGATCATCATGCTGTACATTAGATCCCAAGAACTTTTTCATATTATAGTTGCAAGATTTTTTTTTTAATAATTTTTTATTTTTTATAAACATATATTTTTATCCCCAGGGGTACAGGTCTGTGAATCACCAGGTTTACACACTTCACAGCACTCACCAAAGCACATACCCTCCCCAATGTCCATAATCCTACCCACTTCTCCTAAACCCCCTCCCCCCAGCAACCCTCAGTTTGTTTTGTGAGATTAAGAGTCACTTATGGTTTGTCTTCCTCCCAATCCCATCTTGTTTCATTTATTCTTCTCCTACCCACTTAAGCTCCCATGTTGCATCACCACTTCCTCATATCAGGGAGATCATATGATAGTTGTCTTTCTCTGATTGACTTATTTCGCTAAGCATGATACGCTCTAGTTCCATCCATGTTGTCGCAAATGGCAAGATTTCATTTCTTTTGATGGCTGTATAGTATTCCATTGTGTATATATACCACATCTTCTTGATCCATTCATCTGATGATGGACATCTAGGTTCTTTCCATAGTTTGGCTATTGTGGACATTGCTGCTATAAACATTCGGGTGCACGTGCCCCTAAAGATACGTTTGTATCTTTAGGGTAAATGCCCAATAGTGCAATTGCTGGGTCATAGGGCAGTTCTATTTTCAACATTTTGAGGAACCTCCATGCTGTTTTCCAGAGTGGCTGCACCAACTTGAATTCCCACCAACAGTGTAGGAGGGTTCCCCTTTCTCCGCATCCTCGCCAGCATCTGTCATTTCCTGACTTGTTGATTTTAGCCATTCTGACTGGTGTGAGGTGATATCTCATTGTGGTTTTGATTTGTATTTCCCTGATGCCGAGTGATATGGAGCACTTTTTCATGTGTCTGTTGGCCATCTGGATGTCTTCTTTGCAGAAATGTCTGTTCATGTCCTCTGCCCATTTCTTGATTGGATTATTTGTTCTTTGGGTGTTGAGTTTGCTAAGTTCTTTATAGATTCTGGACACTAGTCCTTTATCTGATATGTCATTTGCAAATATCTTCTCCCATTCTGTCAGTTGTCTTTTGATTTTGTTAACTGTTTCCTTTGCTGTGCAAAAGCTTTTGATCTTGATGAAATCCCAATAGTTCATTTTTGCCCTTGCTTCCCTTGCCTTTGGCGTTGTTCCTAGGAAGATGTTGCTGCGGCTGAGGTCAAAGAGGTTGCTGCCTGTGTTCTCCTCAAGGATTTTGATGGATTCCTTTCGCACATTGAGGTCCTTCATCCATTTTGAGTCTATTTTTGTGTGTGGTGTAAGGAAATGGTCCAATTTCATTTTTCTGCATGTGGCTGTCCAATTTTCCCAGCACCATTTATTGAAGAGGCTGTCTTTTTTCCTATGGACATTCTTTCCTGCTTTGTCGAAGATTAGTTGACTGTAGAGTTGAGGGTCTATTTCTGGGCTCTCTATTCTGTTCCATTGATCTATGTGTCTGTTTTTGTGCCAGTACCATGCTGTCTCGATGATGACAGCTTTGTAATAGAGCTTGAAGTCCGGAATTGTGATGCCACCAACGTTGGCTTTCTTTTTCAATATCCCTTTGGCTATTCAAGGTATTTTCTGGTTCCATATAAATTTTAGAATTATTTGTTCCATTTCTTTGAAAAAGATGGATGGTACTTTGATAGGAATTGCATTAAATGTGTAGATTGCTTTAGGTAGCATAGACATTTTCACAATATTTATTCTTCCAATCCAGGAGCATGGAACATTTTTCCATTTCTTTGTGTCTTCCTCAATTTCTTTCATGAGTACGTTATAGTTTTCTGAGTATAGATTCTGTGCCTCTTTGGTTAGGTTTATTCCTAGGTATCTTATGGTTTTGGGTGCAATTGTAAATGGGATGGACTCCTTAATTTCTCTTTCTTCTGTCTTGCTGTTGGTGTAGAGAAATGCAACTGATTTCTGTGCATTGATTTTATATCCTGACACTTTACTGAATTCCTGTATAAGTTCTAGCAGTTTTGGAGTGGAGTCTTTTGGGTTTTCCACATATAGTATCATATCATCTGCGAAGAGTGATAATTTGACTTCTTCTTTGCCGATTTGGATGCCTTTAATTTCCTTTTGTTGTCTGATTGCTGAGGCTAGGACCTCTAGTACTATGTTGAATAGCAGTGGTGATAATGGACATCCCTGCCGTGTTCCTGACCTTAGCGGAAAAGCTTTCAGTTTTTCTCCATTGAGAATGATATTTGCGGTGGGTTTTTCATAGATGGCTTTGATGATATTGAGGTATGTGCCCTCTATCCCTACACTTTGAAGAGTTTTGATCAGGAAGGGATGCTGTACTTGTCAAATGCTTTTTCAGCATCTATTGAGAGTATCATATGGTTCTTGTTCTTTCTTTTATTGATGTGTTGTATCACATTGACTGATTTGCGGATGTTGAACCAACCTTGCAGCCCTGGAATAAATCCCACTTGGTCGTGGTGAATAATCTTTTTAATGTACTGTTGAATCCTATTTGCTAGTATTTTGTTGAGTATTTTCGCATCTGTGTTCATCAAGGATATTGGTCTATAGCTCTCTTTTTTGATGGGATCCTTGTCTGGTTTGGGGATCAAGGTGATGCTGGCCTCATAAAATGAGTTTGGAAGTTTTCCTTCCATTTCTATTTTTTGGAACAGTTTCAGGAGAATAGGAATTAGTTCTTCTTTAAATGTTTGGTAGAATTCCCCCGGGAAGCCGTCTGGCCCTGGGCTTTTGTTTGTTTGGAGATTTTTAATGACTGTTTCAATCTCCTTACTGGTTATGGGTCTGTTCAGGCTTTCTATTCCTTCCTGGTTCAGTTGTGGTAGTTTATATGTTTCTAGGAATGCATCCATTTCTTCCAGATTGTCAAATTTGTTGGCGTAGAGTTGCTCATAGTATGTTCTTATAATAGTTTGTATTTCTTTGGTGTTAGTTGTGATCTCTCCTCTTTCATTCATGATTTTATTTATTTGGGTCCTTTCTCTTTTCTTTTTGATAAGTCGGGCCAGGGGTTTATCAATTTTATTAATTCTTTCAAAGAACCAGCTCCTAGTTTCGTTGATTTGTTCTATTGTTTTTTTGGTTTCTATTTCATTGATTTCTGCTCTGATCTTTATTTCTCTTCTCCTGCTGGGCTTAGGGTTTCTTTCTTGTTCTTTCTCCAGCTCCTTTAGGTGTAGGGTTAGGTTGTGTACCTGAGACCATTCTTGTTTCTTGAGAAAGGCTTGTACCGCTATATATTTTCCTCTCAGGACTGCCTTTGTTGTGTCCCACAGATTTTGAACCGTTGTATTTTCATTATCATTTGTTTCCATGATTTTTTTCAATTCTTCTTTAATTTCCCGGTTGACCCATTCATTCTTTAGAAGGATGCTGTTTAGTCTCCATGTATTTGGGTTCTTTCTAAACTTCCTTTTGTGGTTGAGTTCTAGCTTTAGAGAATTGTGGTCTGTGTGGGAATGATCCCAATCTTTTGATACCGGTTGAGTCCTGATTTAGGACCAAGGATGTGATCTATTCTGGAGAATGTTCCATGTGCACTAGAGAAGAATGTGTATTCTGTTGCTTTGGGATGAAATGTTCTGAATATATCTGTGATGTCCATCTGGTCCAGTGTGTCGTTTAAGGCCTTTATTTCCTTGCTGATCTTTTGCTTGGATGATTTGTCCATTTCAGTGAGGGGAGTGTTAAAGTCCCCTACTATTATTGTATTATTGTTGATGTGTTTCTTTGATTTTGTTATTAATTGGTTTATATAGTTGGCTGCTCCCACGTTGGGGGCATAGATATTTAAAATTGTTAAATCTTCTTGTTGGACAGACCCTTTGAGTATGATATAGTGTCCTTCCTCATCTCTTATTATAGTCTTTGGCTTAAAATCTAATTGATCTGATATAAGGATTGCCACTCCTGCTTTCTTCTGATGTCCATTAGCATGGTAAATTCTTTTCCACCCCCTCACTTTAAATCTGGAGGTGTCTTCGGGCTTAAAATGAGTTTCTTGGAGGCAACATATAGATGGTTTTGTTTTTTTATCCATTCTGATACCCTGTGTCTTTTGACAGGGGCATTTAGCCCATTAACATTCAGGGTAACTATTGAAAGATATGAATTTAGAGCCATTGTATTGCCTATAAGGTGACTGTTACTGTATATGGTCTCTGTTCCTTTCTGATCTACCACTTGTAGGCTCTCTCTTTGCTTAGAGGACCCCTTTCAATATTTCCTGTAGAGCCGGTTTGGTGTTTGCAAATTCTTTCAGTTTTTGTTTGTCCTGGAAGCTTTTAATCTCTCCTTCTATTTTCAATGATAGCCTAGCAGGATATAGTATTCTTGGCTGCATGTTTTTCTCATTTAGTGCTCTGAAAATATCATGCCAGCTCTTTCTGGCCTGCCAGGTCTCTGTGGATAAGTCAGCTGCCAATCTAATTTTTACCATTGTATGTTACAGACTTCTTTTCCCGGGCTGCTTTCAGGATTTTCTCTTTGTCACTGAGACTTGTAAATTTTACTATTAGGTGACGGGGTGTGGGCCTATTCTTATTGATTTTGAGGGGTGTTCTCCGAACCTCCTGAATTTTGATGCTCGTTCCCTTTGCCATATTGGGGAAATTCACCCCAATAATTCTCTCCAGTATACCTTCTGCTCCCCTCTCTCTTTCTTCTTCTTCTGGAATCCCAATTATTCTAATGTTGTTTTGTCTTATGGTGTCACTTATCTCTCGAATTCTCCCCTCGTGGTCCAGTAGCTGTTTGTCTCTCTTTTGCTCAGCTTCCCTATTCTCTGTCATTTGGTCTTCTATATTACTAATTCTTTCTTCTGCCTCATTTATCCTAGCAGTGAGAGCCTCCATTTTTGATTGCACCTCATTAATAGCTTTTTTGATTTCAACTTGGTTAGATTTTAGTTCTTTTATTTCTCCAGAAAGGGCTTTTATATCTCTCGAGAGGGTTTCTCTCATATCTTCCATGCCTTTTTCGAGCCCTGCTAGAGCCTTGAGAATTGTCATTCTGAACTCTAGATCTGACATATTACCAATGTCTGTATTGATTAGGTCCCTAGCCTTCGGTACTGCCTCTTGTTCCTTTTTTTTGTGTTGAATTTTTCCGTCTTGTCATTTTGTCCAGATAAGAGTATATGAAGGCGCAAGTAAAATACTGAAAGGGTGGCAACAACCCCAGCAAAATATGCTTTAACCAAATTAGAAGAGATCCCAAATCGTGAGGGGGGAGAAAGGGGATAAAAAGAGGTTCAAAAAGGAAGAAAGAAAAAAAAAAAAGGAAAAAAGAAAAAAAAAGAAAAGAAAAGAATTTAAAAAAGAAAACAAATAAGAAAAATATAAAAAAGAAAAATATACATATTAGATAAACTAGTTAAAAAACGTTAAAAAAGAAAAAGGTAAAAGTTAAAAAAAAATTTAACCAGAAGGCGAGAAAAAAAACAAAAAATGAAAAAGAAAAAAATTAAATTAACTGCAAGACTAAAAAACATCACAGGGAAAAAGCCATGAGTTCCGTGCTTTGCTTTCTCCTCCTCTGGAATTCTGCTGCTCTCCTTGGTATTGAAACCGCACTCCTTGGTAGGTGAACTTGGTCTGGGCTGGATTTCTTGTTGATCTTCTGGGGGAGGGGCCTGTTGTAGTGATTCTCAAGTGTCTTTGCCCCAGGCGGAATTACACCGCCCTTACCGGGGCCGGGGTGAGTAATCCGCTCGGGTTTGCTTTCAGGAGCTTTTGTTCCCTGAGCGCTTTCCGTAGAGTTCCGGAGGACGGGAATACAAATGGCTGCCTCCTGGTCTCCGGCCCGGAGGAGACGAGAGCCCGGGGCCCCACTCCTCAGTGCGCCCTCAGAGAACAGCGCCCAGTTACTCCCGTCTGCGTGACCTCCGGCCTCGCTCCGAGCTCACCGAGCCTGCGACCGGTTCAAGGTAACACCGAGCTGTGAGCTTACTGTCGGCTCTGTCTCTGTAGCCGGCTTTCCCGTTCCAATACCCGCAAGCTCTGCGACACTCAGACACCCCCGATCCTTCTGTGACCCTGCGGGACCTGAGGCCACGCTGACCCCGCGTGGGCTTCGCCCCGGTTTAGCCTCTGGAGCGATGTCCCTCAGCGGAACAGACTTTTAAAAGTCCTGATTTTGTGCTCCGTTGCTCCGCCGCTTGCCGGGAGCCGGCCCCTCCCCCCGGGGTCTATCTTCCCGTTGCTTTGGATTCACTTCTCCGCCGGTCCTACCTTTCAGAAAGTGGTTGTTTCTCTGTTTCCAGAATTGCTGTTCTTCTTCTCTTCAATCTGCCGATGGATTTTCAGGTGTTTGCAATCTTTAGATAAGCTATCTCGCTGATCTCCAGCTAGCTGAAGCAGTCTCAGCCTGCTACTTCTCTGCTATCTTCCATTTTTGATGATTTTAATTTCTATGTATGGCATGAGGAAAAAGTCGATTGATTTTTTTCCATTAATACACCCAATTCTTTCAGCATCATTTATTAAGAAGACTATCATTTCCCACCAAATTATATGAGCATTTTTGCCGAATAAGATTTCACTGATACATGTGAAACTATTTTTGGACTCTTGATTCTATACCAGTAATCTGTCTCCATCCTTTTGTAAACAGTGCACTGTCTTGATTATCATAGTTGTAAAGTCTTGAAATCTGACAGTGTATCTAAATTTGTTTTTCATTTTAAAATTGTAATGAATATACTAAGTGTAGCAAATCCCATATAAGCATAAATGTCAGCTTGAAAAATTTTACAGAGAAGCCTCCTGAGTTTTATGAAGTATACTTTTTAGTTGGTAATAATTTTAGATTTATAGGAAAGTTGCAGATACAGTATACAGAGTTCCTTTACACACTTTATCCAGTTTCTCCTGATGTTAACATATTACTATGGCACATTTGTCGAAACTAAGAAATCAGTAGCAATACATTGTTGTAAATTGAACTCCATACTGTATTTGGATTTTATTAGCTTATCAGGACTGTCCTTTTTCTGTTCTGTGACCTAATTGAGGATACCACATAGCATTATTTTGTTATGCCTCCTTAGTCTCTTGTAATCTATGATAATTTCATTCTTTTCTTGTTTTTCATGACTTTCACAGTTTTAAAGAGCTTTGGTTAGGTATTTTGTAGAATGTCACTTGGTGTGGGTTTTTCTGATGTTTTCCTCATGATTAGGCTGGAATTACAGGTTTGGGTTTTTTGTTTTTGTTTTTGTTTTTTTCGTTTTTTTGTTTGCTTGTTTGTTTGGTGGGGAGGGAAGGATAACACAAAGTGAAGTGCCCATCTCATCATATCAGATTAATACTATCCATATGACTAATCACTGATTATATTAAATTTTATGATTTGGTTATGGTAATATTTGTCATGTTTCTTCACTGTGAAGTTACTGCTTTTTTGTTTGCACATTTTTTTTTGGAATTGAGTTACCAAGTTCAGCTTCTATTCAAGATGGGGCAGAAGGGCTGACATTAAGCTTAAACTTTTAGACAGGAGAGTATATACATATCTTTACATTTATTTGAAGAGAGTTATGGTTGTAACAATGAATCTTCCAATCCATGAATATGGTATAATGTTCCACTAATAGTTTTTCTTTATCTCAGCAATGTCTTGTAGTTTTCAGTGTACAGATCTTTTATGTCTTTTGTAAAATTCATACGCAAATATTATGTTTTTTAAAAATACTCTTGTGAAGATATTTTTAAAGATTTTTAATTTTTTTTTACTAACCTGTGAAAATAGAACTAGTTT
Organism: Mustela erminea; assembly: GCF_009829155.1. Classification (NCBI taxonomy): domain Eukaryota; kingdom Metazoa; phylum Chordata; class Mammalia; order Carnivora; family Mustelidae; genus Mustela; species Mustela erminea. The sequence goes on along the minus strand of NC_045617.1, from coordinate 102,047,269 downwards.
AGTTTGGGGCATCTGGGTGGCTCAGTGGGTTAAGCTTCTGTCTTTGGCTCAGGTCATGATCTCAGGGATTGAGGTCTGAATCTGGCTCTCTGCTCAGCGGGAAGCCTGCTTCCCCCTCTCTCTCTGCCTGCCTCTCTGCCACTTGTGATCTCTCTCTTTCTGTCAAATAAATTTAAAAAAAACTAAAAAAAAAAAGAACTAGTTTGGTTTATCATATATCCTGCAATATTGCTAGATTCACTTATTGATTCCTGCAACTTTCTTTGTAAATTCCCTAGATTTTTCTGCATAGATCATATTATTTAGAGATAAAGTCTGTTTTCTTCTTCTATACTAATCGATATGACTTAAGTTTATTGTAATAATTTTATTGCACTGTACAGGCCCTCCAGTACAATCTCAAATAGAAGTAGTGACATTTCTTGCCTTGTTTCTAATCATAGGTAGTCTTTTACCAGTAACTGTTAGTTGAAACTCCTTCATTAGGTTGGGAAGTTCCTTTTTATTTGTAGTTTCTTGAGAGTTTTTCTCTTTAATTATGATTAGGTGTTGAATTTATAAAAAAATTTCAGCATTTCTTGATTTATATTGTTTTCCTCTTTTATTTAATATGTTGTATAACATTGACTTTTTATACACTAATCATGATTACACTAATCATGCTTTATTCAGATAAATGCCAATTAGCCATTTATATTATTCTTTTATACTGCTAGATTCAATTGAAAATATTTTATTAAGGACTTTTGTTTCTGTGTTCACAAGAGATAATGGTCAGTAGTTCTCTCGTGATTTTTTGTGTATGTGTGTGGCTTTTGTATCAAGGTAATACTAGCTTTTCTTTTCTGAAAGAGTTTGTGTAGATTGGTCTCATTTTTTCCTTGTTTGGTAGAATTTACTGGTGAAACCATTTGGACTTCAGTTTTGTAAGTGTAAGGAAAATTCTAATTACTGTTTAAATTCTTTTACTAAATTTTGGGCTCTTTAGTGTTTCTCTTTCTTCTTGAGTACATTTTGGTAATTTGTGCATTTGCAGGGATTTATTCATTTCATTTCATTTTCAGTTTGTTGGCATATTTTATTTATAACATTGCATTTTTCTTGTCCTTTTAGAATTATTTATTAATTTATTTTTTTGTTTTAAAATTTAATTTCAATGTAGTTAACATACAGTGTTATATTAATTTTAGGTATACAGTATAGTGATTCACAATTCTATCCATTACTCAGTGCTCACTGAATAATGTACATATGAATAGTGTACTCTTTAGTCCTCTTTACTTAGCTCACCCATCCCCCCCATGCACCTTTCCTCTGGTAACCATCAGTTTGTTCTCTATTGTTAAGAGTCTGTTTCTTGGTTTGTCTCTCCCTTTTCTTTTTTTGTTTTTGTTTTTATTTTGTTTCTTAAATTCCACATATGAATGAAATCATGTAGTATTTGTCCTTTTCTGACGATTTCACTTAGCATTATACTCTCTGGCTCCATCCATGTTGTTGCAAATGGCAAGATTTCATTTTTTGGCTGAATAATAATCAGTTGTGTATATATATGCCACATCTTTATCCATTCATCTATTGATGGGCACTTGGGCTGCTTTCATAATTTAGCTGTTGTAAATAGTGTTGCAATAAACAGAGGGGTGCATGTATCCCTTTGAATTAGTGTTTTTGTATTCTTGGGGTAAATACCTAGTAGTGAAATTATGGATCATACGATAGTTCCATTTCTAACTTACTGAGGAACCTCCATACTGTTTTCCACAGTGGCTGTCCCAGTTTGCACTCCCACCAAAAGTGCAAAAGTATTCCTTTTTATGTACTTCCTCTCCAACATTTGTTTCTTGTGTTTCATATTTTAGCCACTCTGACAAGTGTGAGGAGATATCTAATTGTAGTTTTGATTTGCATTTCCTGATGATAAATGATGATGAGCATCTTTTCATGGGTATGTTGGCTATCTGTATGTCTTCTTTGGAAAATTTCTGTTCATGTCTTCTGCCCATGTTTTAAGTTGGATTATTTGTTCTTTGGTTGTTGAGTTGTATAAATTCTTTATTTTGTATACTAATCTTTTATCAGAGATGTCATTTGCAAATACATTCTCCCATTCAGAAGGTTATCTGTTAGTTTTGTTGATTGTTTCCTTTGCTGTGCAGAAGCTTTTTAGTTTGATGTGGTCCCAATCATTTATTTTTGCTTTTGTTTCCCTTGCTTCAGGAAACATATCTAGGTAAAAGTTGTCATGGCTAATGTGGGAGAAATTACTGCCTGTGCTCTCTTCTAGGATTTTTATAGTTTCTGGTCTCACAGTTAAGTTCTTAATCCATTTTGAATTTATCTTTGTGTTTGGTGTATGCCAGCAGTCCAGTTTTCTTTTTTTTCATGTCCAGTTTTCCCAACACCATTTGTTGAAAAGGTTGTCTTTTTCCCATTGGCTATTCTTTACTGTTTTGTCAAAGATTAATTGACCATATACATGTGGGTTTATTTCTGGGCTTTCTATTCTATTACATTGATCTCTTGCCTATTTTTATGCTGTATTCTTGTCTTTTTAATGTACCATTTTTAATGTTTTTCATTTTTGATTTTCTATATTACATAATAATCATTTATTATTGGTGGTTACAATTGAATTCATGCACCAGAGCGTTTTTCCTTCTCTTCTCCATTATCATCTGGGCCTGATATTCTTTGTGTTGAAAAGTTTCTTGATAGCTTTTATTTCTTACATGGAAATTGGTTGGCTGAAGCAGTCTGTCTCTCACGGGGCCAATAATAGTATACTTCATTTTCTTAGGAAATCAGTCATTCCATCTACATTTTTCAAATAACTTATACAGAATTGTGCAAATTCCTTTCATTTTTTTAAAGACTTTATTTATTTATTTGATAGAGAGTGGGAGAATAAGTGAAAGCACAAGCAGGGGGGAGTTGCCTAGGGAGAGGGAGAAGCAGGCTCCCCACTGAGCGGGGAGCTGGATGCAGGGCTCCATCCCAGGATCCTGGGATCATGACCTGATCGGATGGCAGAGCTGAGCCACTCAGGTGCCTGTCCTTTTTTGTTTTTTTAAAAAAAGTTTTCTTGGTTTCAGTGATTATTCTCCCTTTGTTGTTTCTTAGACTATTTATGCTTTTGCTTTCTACTTTTTTTTTTTTCCTTGATTATAAATGAGGTTCTGGCTTCTCTATTATGTTCTTTTTGTTTTTCCCCCAAAGATCCAATGTTGTAAGTTAATTATTAACTTTATTTATTTATTTTTCCATTTCTTGGTTTTGTTTTGTTTTTATTTTTGTACTATTTACTTCCTTTTTTCCCACATTTTTCTAGATTTTACAATTGGGAAGTGAATTCATTTATTTTCATTGGATTACTATTTTTTTTTTTAGTATTTAAATTATATATATTTTTAAATTATTGCTTCAATTGTGTCACCTTGATTTTAATGTGCAATGTTTTCAAACTATTACTTTTCAGAAATTCTGTAATTTTTTATTATATTTTTCTTTTTCCTGGAAATTGTTTGAAAGTTTAAAAAAATTTAGGTTGAAAATCCTTTTATTTTGATTCTGTTGTCAATTTCTGGCTTTATTATACTGTATCAGAAAATATTATTTGTATAATTTATTATTTATTTATTTATTTTTAATTTTAATTAACATATAATGTATTGTTTGCCCCAAGGGTACAGGTCTGTGAATTGTCAGGGTTACACATTTCACAACACTCACCATAGCACATATCTTCTCCTATGTCCATTACCCAGCTACCCTATCCCTCCTCCTCACCCCACCCAGCAACTCTCCATTTGTTTCCTGAAATTAAGAGTCTTTTATGGTTTGTCTCCCACCTGATCCCATCTTGTTTCATTTCTTAATGGGATTTGTTGAAATTCTTTCTTATACTTATTATATGTTCAACTGTCAGAAATGTTTCCTGTCATATAAGAAGGTAAATTTCTATTTTGAGAATGTGAAACTCAGTATACATTTGTAAAATTTTCTTATTGAATGTCTTCTTTAAATATTCTATATACTTAATTTTTGTTTTGTTCTACCTATCTTGTGAACTCTAGTCATTTTCATCTATGCTTCTTCTATCCTCTGTTTCATGAATGTGGTTTTAATTTGTTGCATGGATATTCATAACTATTACATCTTCATTTTGAATTGTGGCTTTTGACATTATCAACTATCACTTTTTTGTGTTCCCTAATAATTTTTAGTTGGAAGTGTGCCTTGCCTTATTTAGAAGAATTGCATTTCTTCATTTTGATTATTCTTATTTGCTTGCTAAACCTTTGCACATTTTTCTGTTGTTTGCTTTTTCAATAATTTTTAGTTGTTTCTTTTATCTGAGGCATAGAGTTGGTCTTTGCTTTTAAAAGCAATCTGAATTTTTTTCCTTTTAAGAGATTGAGTCTGTTTTTATTCACTAATAGGTTTGGTCTTACATTTATCATAATGCTTATGTTATAATTTTGTTATATTACTATGTGCATTATGTTCTATTTACTATGCTTTTTTATTTTTTTTTCCTCATTGTGGTCAGTTTTTAATGTCTTTCTACTTTTTCTTTCTTTAGGACTTACGAAAGTTTATGTTTTTCCAGTGCTCTTTTTCCTTCCAGTTTTATTGAAATAATTGACATACAGCCCTGTATAAATTTAAGTTGTACATTGTAATGATTTGACCTACTTTTATTGTGAAATGATTACCACAAAAACTCTAGTTAACATCCATCATCTCATATAGGTCCAAAAATTTTTTTCTTGTTATGAGAACTCAGGATCTCTAGTCTCTCAGCAACTTTCAAATACACAGTACAGCGGTGTTAACTACTAAGGGTCTTTATACAAATACCTCTAGTAGTCTGTACAAATACAGTTTAGAATTCCTTTAGCAACCCTTTGCCTCCCTTAGACATATGCTTTGCATTGCCAACTTCAAATGATACTTTATCATTTCTGTGTCAGTTAATGAATTTATTCTATTTCCTTTCCTTCCTCCTTTTCTTCTTGTTTGTTTAATGCTATTACTTCTACTTTGTCAGATTATGTAATATTTATAAACTATTTTCTACACTTTCTCCACCTTTGTTTCAAATTTGCAATTAAGTATGGTGTTTCTCATCAGCCCCTTTAACCAATAATTCCTAGCCATCATTTTGGTTTATGAAACTTCTTCTATTGTGTATTGCTTAGGAAGTGTTTTTGAATACAGTATTCTCTGAATTCTTGTGTTTTAGCATGTTTTCGTTGTTCTTGCTACTTGAATGACAATTTGGCTGTCATGCTGTCATTATAGCATTAAGACTTCTTGTCTTGTCGCTGTTTTTCTTTGAATTTCTTTGAGATGTTGCTGTAGGGCTCTCATATGTGCTGCTGATGTCAACCTGATTGTCTTTCCTTTGTAAGTGGCTTTGTCTTTTTGTATGGAAGCCTGGAGAGTTAAAGCAGAACAAAACAAAAACCTTTCTGTGGGAGGTCTAAGAGCATAATTTATGTCTCAGATTTAAGAATTCCACTTATCCCAGAATCCTTTGAATAAGTAGATTCAAGGCTTATTGTAATTCTGGAGTATTATCTTGGATTATAGTTTTTAAAATAAATATATATTTTAAAAATTTTTATTGATTTATTTTAGAGAGAGAAAAAACATGAGTGGAAAGGGCAGAAGGAGAGGGGGAGAGCATTTCCATGTTGAGCACAATGCCTGATGCTGGACTTGATCTCATAACCCTGAGATCACTGAGCCGAAATCAAGAGCTGGCTGCTTAACTGACTGAGCCACTCAGGCGCCCCTTGGAATATAGTTATAAATAGGAGCACTGAGTGTGGCACATAAACAATGAATGTTGGAACACTGAAAAATAAAATAAAATTAAATAAAAATAAATAAATGAATAAATAAGTTCTGTTACATTGTTTGAATTTATATCTGAGGACTCTAATTTTAGATCTGTTGCAACTTCTTTGACTGTCTTCTACCACTTCTCTGATCCTTTTTATCTTTTTTTTTTTTTTATTTTCTCCCAGAGTATTTTTTTTTTCTTTATTTCCAGCATAACAGTATTCATTATTTTTGCACCACACCCCGTGCTCCATGCAATCCGTGCCCTCTATAATACCCACCACTTGGTACCCCAACCTCCCACCCCCCGTCCCTTCAAAACCCTCAGATTGTTTTTCAGAGTCCATAGTCTCTCATGGTTCACCTCCCCTTCCAATTTCCCCCAACTCCCTTCTCCACTCTAAGTCCCCATGTCCTCCATGCTCTTTGTTATGCTCCACAAATAAGTGAAACCATATGATAATTGACTCTCTCTGCTTGACTTATTTCACTCAGCATAATCTCCTCCAGTCCCGTCCATGTTGCTACAAAAGTTGGGCATTCATCCTTTCTGATGGAGGCATAATACTCTATCCCCAGGGGTACAGGTCTGTGAATCACCAGGTTTACACACTTCACAGCACTCACCAAAGCACATACCCTCCCCAATGTCCATAATCCCACCCCCTTCTCCCAAACCCCCTCCCCCCAGCAACCCTCAGTTTGTTTTGTGAGATTAAAAGTCACTTATGGTTTGTCTCCCTCCCAGTCCCATCTTGTTTCATTTATTCTTCTCCTACCCACTTAAGCCCCCATGTTGCATCACCACTTCCTCATATCAGGGAGATCATATGATAGTTGTCTTTCTCTGCTTGACTTATTTCGCTAAGCATGATACGCTCTAGTTCCATCCATGTTGTCGCAAATGGCAAGATTTCATTTCTTTTGATGGCTGCATAGTATTCCATTGTGTATATATACCACATCTTCTTGATCCATTCATCTGTTGATGGACATCTAGGTTCTTTCCATAGTTTGGCTATTGTGGACATTGCTGCTATAAACATTCAGGTGCATGTGCCCCTTTGGATCACTACGTTTGTATCCTTAGGGTAAATACCCAATAGTGCAATTGCTGGGTCATAGGGCAGTTCTATTTTCAACATTTTGAGGAACTTCCATGCTGTTTTCCAGAGTGGCTGCACCAACTTGCATTCCCACCAACAGTGTAGGAGGGTTCCCCTTTCTCCGCATCCTCGCCAGCATCTGTCATTTCCTGACTTGTTGATTTTAGCCATTCTGACTGGTGTGAGGTGATATCTCATTGTGGTTTTGATTTGTATTTCCCTGATGCCGAGTGATATGGAGCACTTTTTCATGTGTCTGTTGGCCATCTGGATGTCTTCTTTGCAGAAATGTCTGTTCATGTCCTCTGCCCATTTCTTGATTGGATTATTTGTTCTTTGGGTGTTGAGTTTGCTAAGTTCTTTATAGATTCTGGACACTAGTCCTTTATCTGATATGTCATTTGCAAATATCTTCTCCCATTCTGTCAGTTGTCTTTTGATTTTGTTAACTGTTTCCTTTGCTGTGCAAAAGCTTTTGATCTTGATTAAATCCCAATAGTTCATTTTTGCCTTTGCTTCCCTTTCATTTTTCTGCATGTGGCTGTCCAATTTTCCCAGCACCATTTATTGAAGAGGCTGTCTTTTTGCCATTGGACATTCTTTCCTGCTTTGTCGAAGATTAGTTGACCATAGAGTTGAGGGTCTATTTCTGGGCTCTCTATTCTGTTCCATTGATCTATGTGTCTGTTTTTGTGCCAGTACCATGCTGTCTTGATGACGACAGCTTTGTAATAGAGCTTGAAGTCTGGAATTGTGATGCCACCAACGTTGGCTTTCCTTTTCAATATCCCTTTGGCTATTCGAGGTCTTTTCTGGTTCCATATAAATTTTAGCATTATTTGTTCCATTTCTTTGAAAAAGATGGATGGTACTTTGATAGGAATTGCATTAAATGTGTAGATTGCTTTAGGTAGCATAGACATTTTCACAATATTTATTCTTCCAATCCAGGAGCATGGAACATTTTTCCATTTCTTTGTGTCTTCCTCAATTTCTTTCATGAGTACTTTATAGTTTTCTGAGTATAGATTCTGTGCCTCTTTGGTTAGGTTTATTCCTAGGTATCTTATGGTTTTGGGTGCAATTGTAAATGGGATTGACTCCTTAATTTCTCTTTCTTCTGTCTTGCTGTTGGTGTAGAGAAATGCAACTGATTTCTGTGCATTGATTTTATATCCTGACACTTTACTGAATTCCTGTATAAGTTCTAGCAGTTTTGGAGTGGAGTCTTTTGGGTTTTCCACATATAGTATCATATCATCTGCGAAGAGTGATAATTTGACTTCTTCTTTGCCGATTTGGATGCCTTTAATTTCCTTTTGTTGTCTGATTGCTGAGGCTAGGACCTCTAGTACTATGTTGAATAGCAGTGGTGATAATGGACATCCCTGCCGTGTTCCTGACCTTAGCGTAAAAGCTTTCAGTTTTTCTCCATTGAGAATGATATTTGCGGTGGGTTTTTCATAGATGGCTTTGATGATATTGAGGTATGTGCCCTCTATCCCTACACTTTGAAGAGTTTTGATCAGGAAGGGATGCTGTACTTTGTCAAATGCTTTTTCAGCATCTATTGAGAGTATCATATGGTTCTTGTTCTTTCTTTTATTGATGTGTTGTATCACATTGACTGATTTGCGGATGTTGAACCAACCTTGCAGCCCTGGAATAAATCCCACATGGTCGTGGTGAATAATCCTTTTAATGTACTGTTGAATCCTATTGGCTAGTATTTTGTTGAGTATTTTCGCATCTGTGTTCATCAAGGATATCGGTCTATAGCTCTCTTTTTTGGTGGGATCCTTGTCTGGTTTTAGGATCAAGGTGATGCTGGCCTCATAAAATGAGTTTGGAAGTTTTCCTTCCATTTCTATTTTTTGGAACAGTTTCAGGAGAATAGGAATTAGTTCTTCTTTAAATGTTTGGTAGAATTCCCCCGGGAAGCCGTCTGGCCCTGGGCTTTTGTTTGTTTGGAGATTTTTAATGACTGTTTCAATCCCCTTACTGGTTATGGGTCTGTTCAGGCTTTCTATTTCTCCCTGGTTCAGTTGTGGTAGTTTATATGTTTCTAGGAATGCATCCATTTCTTCCAGATTGTCAAATTTGTTGGCATAGAGTTGCTCATAGTATGTTCTTATAATAGTTTGTATTTCTTTGGTGTTAGTTGTGATCTCTCCTCTTTCATTCATGATTTTATTTATTTGGGTCCTTTCTCTTTTCTTTTTGATAAGTCGGGCCAGGGGTTTATCAATTTTATTAATTCTTTCAAAGAACCAGCTCCTAGTTTCGTTGATTTGTTCTATTGTTTTTTTGGTTTCTATTTCATTGATTTCTGCTCTGATCTTTATGATTTCTCTTCTCCTGCTGGGCTTAGGGTTTCTTTCTTGTTCTTTCTCCAGCTCCTTTAGGTGTAGGGTTAGGTTGTGTACCTGAGACCTTTCTTGTTTCTTGAGAAAGGCTTGTACCGCTATATATTTTCCTCTCAGGACTGCCTTTGTTGTGTCCCACAGATTTTGAACCGTTGTATTTTCATTATCATTTGTTTCCATGATTTTTTTCAATTCTTCTTTAATTTCCCGGTTGACCCATTCATTCTTTAGAAGGATGCTGTTTAGTCTCCATGTATTTGGGTTCTTTCTAAACTTCCTTTTGTGGTTGAGTTCTAGCTTTAGAGCATTGTGGTCTGAAAATATGCAGGGAATGATCCCAATCTTTTGATACCGGTTGAGTCCTGATTTAGGACCGAGGATGTGATCTATTCTGGAGAATGTTCCATGTGCACTAGAGAAGAATGTGTATTCTGTTGCTTTGGGATGAAATATTCTGAATATATCTGTGATGTCCATCTGGTCCAATGTGTCGTTTAAGGCCTTTATTTCCTTGCTGATCTTTTGCTTGGATGATTTGTCCATTTCAGTGAGGGGAGTGTTAAAGTCCCCTACTATTATTGTATTATTGTTGATGTGTTTCTTTGATTTTGTTATTAATTGGTTTATATAGTTGGCTGCTCCCACATTGGGGGCATAGATATTTAAAATTGTTAAATCTTCTTGTTGGACAGACCCTTTGAGTATGATATAGTGTCCTTCCTCATCTCTTATTATAGTCTTTGGCTTAAAATCTAATTGATCTGATATAAGGATTGCCACTCCTGCTTTCTTCTGATGTCCATTAGCATGGTAAATTCTTTTCCACCCCCTCACTTTAAATCTGGAGGTGTCTTCGGGCTTAAAATGAGTTTCTTGGAGGCAACATATAGATGGTTTTGTTTTTTTATCCATTCTGATACCCTGTGTCTTTTGACAGGGGCATTTAGCCCATTAACATTCAGGGTAACTATTGAAAGATATGAATTTAGAGCCATTGTATTGCCTATAAGGTGACTGTTACTGTATATGGTCTCTGTTCCTTTCTGATCTACCACTTGTAGGCTCTCTCTTTGCTTAGAGGACCCCTTTCAATATTTCCTGTAGAGCCGGTTTGGTGTTTGCAAATTCTTTCAGTTTTTGTTTGTCCTGGAAGCTTTTAATCTCTCCTTCTATTTTCAATGATAGCCTAGCAGGATATAGTATTCTTGGCTGCATGTTTTTCTCATTTAGTGCTCTGAAAATATCATGCCAGCTCTTTCTGGCCTGCCAGGTCTCTGTGGATAAGTCAGCTGCCAATCTAATTTTTACCATTGTATGTTACAGACTTCTTTTCCCGGGCTGCTTTCAGGATTTTCTCTTTGTCACTGAGACTTGTAAATTTTACTATTAGGTGACGGGGTGTGGGCCTATTCTTATTGATTTTGAGGGGTGTTCTCCGAACCTCCTGAATTTTGATGCTCGTTCCCTTTGCCATATTGGGGAAATTCACCCCAATAATTCTCTCCAGTATACCTTCTGCTCCCCTCTCTCTTTCTTCTTCTTCTGGAATCCCAATTATTCTAATGTTGTTTTGTCTTATGGTGTCACTTATCTCTCGAATTCTCCCCTCGTGGTCCAGTAGCTGTTTGTCTCTCTTTTGCTCAGCTTCCCTATTCTCTGTCATTTGGTCTTCTATATTACTAATTCTTTCTTCTGCCTCATTTATCCTAGCAGTGAGAGCCTCCATTTTTGATTGCACCTCATTAATAGCTTTTTTGATTTCAACTTGGTTAGATTTTAGTTCTTTTATTTCTCCAGAAAGGGCTTTTATATCTCTCGAGAGGGTTTCTCTCATATCTTCCATGCCTTTTTCGAGCCCTGCTAGAGCCTTGAGAATTGTCATTCTGAACTCTAGATCTGACATATTACCAATGTCTGTATTGATTAGGTCCCTAGCCTTCGGTACTGCCTCTTGTTCCTTTTTTTTGTGTTGAATTTTTCCGTCTTGTCATTTTGTCCAGATAAGAGTATATGAAGGCGCAAGTAAAATACTGAAAGGGTGGCAACAACCCCAGCAAAATATGCTTTAACCAAATTAGAAGAGATCCCAAATCGTGAGGGGGGAGAAAGGGGATAAAAAGAGGTTCAAAAAGGAAGAAAGAAAAAAAAAAAAGGAAAAAAGAAAAAAAAAGAAAAGAAAAGAATTTAAAAAAGAAAACAAATAAGAAAAATATAAAAAAGAAAAATATACATATTAGATAAACTAGTTAAAAAACGTTAAAAAAGAAAAAGGTAAAAGTTAAAAAAAAATTTAACCAGAAGGCGAGAAAAAAAACAAAAAATGAAAAAGAAAAAAATTAAATTAACTGCAAGACTAAAAAACATCACAGGGAAAAAGCCATGAGTTCCGTGCTTTGCTTTCTCCTCCTCTGGAATTCTGCTGCTCTCCTTGGTATTGAAACCGCACTCCTTGGTAGGTGAACTTGGTCTGGGCTGGATTTCTTGTTGATCTTCTGGGGGAGGGGCCTGTTGTAGTGATTCTCAAGTGTCTTTGCCCCAGGCGGAATTACACCGCCCTTACCGGGGCCGGGGTGAGTAATCCGCTCGGGTTTGCTTTCAGGAGCTTTTGTTCCCTGAGCGCTTTCCGTAGAGTTCCGGAGGACGGGAATACAAATGGCTGCCTCCTGGTCTCCGGCCCGGAGGAGACGAGAGCCCGGGGCCCCACTCCTCAGTGCGCCCTCAGAGAACAGCGCCCAGTTACTCCCGTCTGCGTGACCTCCGGCCTCGCTCCGAGCTCACCGAGCCTGCGACCGGTTCAAGGTAACACCGAGCTGTGAGCTTACTGTCGGCTCTGTCTCTGTAGCCGGCTTTCCCGTTCCAATACCCGCAAGCTCTGCGACACTCAGACACCCCCGATCCTTCTGTGACCCTGCGGGACCTGAGGCCACGCTGACCCCGCGTGGGCTTCGCCCCGGTTTAGCCTCTGGAGCGATGTCCCTCAGCGGAACAGACTTTTAAAAGTCCTGATTTTGTGCTCCGTTGCTCCGCCGCTTGCCGGGAGCCGGCCCCTCCCCCCGGGGTCTATCTTCCCGTTGCTTTGGATTCACTTCTCCGCCGGTCCTACCTTTCAGAAAGTGGTTGTTTCTCTGTTTCCAGAATTGCTGTTCTTCTTCTCTTCAATCTGCCGATGGATTTTCAGGTGTTTGCAATCTTTAGATAAGCTATCTCGCTGATCTCCAGCTAGCTGAAGCAGTCTCAGCCTGCTACTTCTCTGCTATCTTCCATTTTTGATGATTTTAATTTCTATGTATGGCATGAGGAAAAAGTCGATTGATTTTTTTCCATTAATACACCCAATTCTTTCAGCATCATTTATTAAGAAGACTATCATTTCCCACCAAATTATATGAGCATTTTTGCCGAATAAGATTTCACTGATACATGTGAAACTATTTTTGGACTCTTGATTCTATACCAGTAATCTGTCTCCATCCTTTTGTAAACAGTGCACTGTCTTGATTATCATAGTTGTAAAGTCTTGAAATCTGACAGTGTATCTAAATTTGTTTTTCATTTTAAAATTGTAATGAATATACTAAGTGTAGCAAATCCCATATAAGCATAAATGTCAGCTTGAAAAATTTTACAGAGAAGCCTCCTGAGTTTTATGAAGTATACTTTTTAGTTGGTAATAATTTTAGATTTATAGGAAAGTTGCAGATACAGTATACAGAGTTCCTTTACACACTTTATCCAGTTTCTCCTGATGTTAACATATTACTATGGCACATTTGTCGAAACTAAGAAATCAGTAGCAATACATTGTTGTAAATTGAACTCCATACTGTATTTGGATTTTATTAGCTTATCAGGACTGTCCTTTTTCTGTTCTGTGACCTAATTGAGGATACCACATAGCATTATTTTGTTATGCCTCCTTAGTCTCTTGTAATCTATGATAATTTCATTCTTTTCTTGTTTTTCATGACTTTCACAGTTTTAAAGAGCTTTGGTTAGGTATTTTGTAGAATGTCACTTGGTGTGGGTTTTTCTGATGTTTTCCTCATGATTAGGCTGGAATTACAGGTTTGGGTTTTTTGTTTTTGTTTTTGTTTTTTCGTTTTTTTGTTTGCTTGTTTGTTTGGTGGGGAGGGAAGGATAACACAAAGTGAAGTGCCCATCTCATCATATCAGATTAATACTATCCATATGACTAATCACTGATTATATTAAATTTTATGATTTGGTTATGGTAATATTTGTCATGTTTCTTCACTGTGAAGTTACTGCTTTTTTGTTTGCACATTTTTTTTTGGAATTGAGTTACCAAGTTCAGCTTCTATTCAAGATGGGGCAGAAGGGCTGACATTAAGCTTAAACTTTTAGACAGGAGAGTATATACATATCTTTACATTTATTTGAAGAGAGTTATGGTTGTAACAATGAATCTTCCAATCCATGAATATGGTATAATGTTCCACTAATAGTTTTTCTTTATCTCAGCAATGTCTTGTAGTTTTCAGTGTACAGATCTTTTATGTCTTTTGTAAAATTCATACGCAAATATTATGTTTTTTAAAAATACTCTTGTGAAGATATTTTTAAAGATTTTTAATTTTTTTTTACTAACCTGTGAAAATAGAACTAGTTTAGTTTGGGGCATCTGGGTGGCTCAGTGGGTTAAGCTTCTGTCTTTGGCTCAGGTCATGATCTCAGGGATTGAGGTCTGAATCTGGCTCTCTGCTCAGCGGGAAGCCTGCTTCCCCCTCTCTCTCTGCCTGCCTCTCTGCCACTTGTGATCTCTCTCTTTCTGTCAAATAAATTTAAAAAAAACTAAAAAAAAAAAGAACTAGTTTGGTTTATCATATATCCTGCAATATTGCTAGATTCACTTATTGATTCCTGCAACTTTCTTTGTAAATTCCCTAGATTTTTCTGCATAGATCATATTATTTAGAGATAAAGTCTGTTTTCTTCTTCTATACTAATCGATATGACTTAAGTTTATTGTAATAATTTTATTGCACTGTACAGGCCCTCCAGTACAATCTCAAATAGAAGTAGTGACATTTCTTGCCTTGTTTCTAATCATAGGTAGTCTTTTACCAGTAACTGTTAGTTGAAACTCCTTCATTAGGTTGGGAAGTTCCTTTTTATTTGTAGTTTCTTGAGAGTTTTTCTCTTTAATTATGATTAGGTGTTGAATTTATAAAAAAATTTCAGCATTTCTTGATTTATATTGTTTTCCTCTTTTATTTAATATGTTGTATAACATTGACTTTTTATACACTAATCATGATTACACTAATCATGCTTTATTCAGATAAATGCCAATTAGCCATTTATATTATTCTTTTATACTGCTAGATTCAATTGAAAATATTTTATTAAGGACTTTTGTTTCTGTGTTCACAAGAGATAATGGTCAGTAGTTCTCTCGTGATTTTTTGTGTATGTGTGTGGCTTTTGTATCAAGGTAATACTAGCTTTTCTTTTCTGAAAGAGTTTGTGTAGATTGGTCTCATTTTTTCCTTGTTTGGTAGAATTTACTGGTGAAACCATTTGGACTTCAGTTTTGTAAGTGTAAGGAAAATTCTAATTACTGTTTAAATTCTTTTACTAAATTTTGGGCTCTTTAGTGTTTCTCTTTCTTCTTGAGTACATTTTGGTAATTTGTGCATTTGCAGGGATTTATTCATTTCATTTCATTTTCAGTTTGTTGGCATATTTTATTTATAACATTGCATTTTTCTTGTCCTTTTAGAATTATTTATTAATTTATTTTTTTGTTTTAAAATTTAATTTCAATGTAGTTAACATACAGTGTTATATTAATTTTAGGTATACAGTATAGTGATTCACAATTCTATCCATTACTCAGTGCTCACTGAATAATGTACATATGAATAGTGTACTCTTTAGTCCTCTTTACTTAGCTCACCCATCCCCCCCATGCACCTTTCCTCTGGTAACCATCAGTTTGTTCTCTATTGTTAAGAGTCTGTTTCTTGGTTTGTCTCTCCCTTTTCTTTTTTTGTTTTTGTTTTTATTTTGTTTCTTAAATTCCACATATGAATGAAATCATGTAGTATTTGTCCTTTTCTGACGATTTCACTTAGCATTATACTCTCTGGCTCCATCCATGTTGTTGCAAATGGCAAGATTTCATTTTTTGGCTGAATAATAATCAGTTGTGTATATATATGCCACATCTTTATCCATTCATCTATTGATGGGCACTTGGGCTGCTTTCATAATTTAGCTGTTGTAAATAGTGTTGCAATAAACAGAGGGGTGCATGTATCCCTTTGAATTAGTGTTTTTGTATTCTTGGGGTAAATACCTAGTAGTGAAATTATGGATCATACGATAGTTCCATTTCTAACTTACTGAGGAACCTCCATACTGTTTTCCACAGTGGCTGTCCCAGTTTGCACTCCCACCAAAAGTGCAAAAGTATTCCTTTTTATGTACTTCCTCTCCAACATTTGTTTCTTGTGTTTCATATTTTAGCCACTCTGACAAGTGTGAGGAGATATCTAATTGTAGTTTTGATTTGCATTTCCTGATGATAAATGATGATGAGCATCTTTTCATGGGTATGTTGGCTATCTGTATGTCTTCTTTGGAAAATTTCTGTTCATGTCTTCTGCCCATGTTTTAAGTTGGATTATTTGTTCTTTGGTTGTTGAGTTGTATAAATTCTTTATTTTGTATACTAATCTTTTATCAGAGATGTCATTTGCAAATACATTCTCCCATTCAGAAGGTTATCTGTTAGTTTTGTTGATTGTTTCCTTTGCTGTGCAGAAGCTTTTTAGTTTGATGTGGTCCCAATCATTTATTTTTGCTTTTGTTTCCCTTGCTTCAGGAAACATATCTAGGTAAAAGTTGTCATGGCTAATGTGGGAGAAATTACTGCCTGTGCTCTCTTCTAGGATTTTTATAGTTTCTGGTCTCACAGTTAAGTTCTTAATCCATTTTGAATTTATCTTTGTGTTTGGTGTATGCCAGCAGTCCAGTTTTCTTTTTTTTCATGTCCAGTTTTCCCAACACCATTTGTTGAAAAGGTTGTCTTTTTCCCATTGGCTATTCTTTACTGTTTTGTCAAAGATTAATTGACCATATACATGTGGGTTTATTTCTGGGCTTTCTATTCTATTACATTGATCTCTTGCCTATTTTTATGCTGTATTCTTGTCTTTTTAATGTACCATTTTTAATGTTTTTCATTTTTGATTTTCTATATTACATAATAATCATTTATTATTGGTGGTTACAATTGAATTCATGCACCAGAGCGTTTTTCCTTCTCTTCTCCATTATCATCTGGGCCTGATATTCTTTGTGTTGAAAAGTTTCTTGATAGCTTTTATTTCTTACATGGAAATTGGTTGGCTGAAGCAGTCTGTCTCTCACGGGGCCAATAATAGTATACTTCATTTTCTTAGGAAATCAGTCATTCCATCTACATTTTTCAAATAACTTATACAGAATTGTGCAAATTCCTTTCATTTTTTTAAAGACTTTATTTATTTATTTGATAGAGAGTGGGAGAATAAGTGAAAGCACAAGCAGGGGGGAGTTGCCTAGGGAGAGGGAGAAGCAGGCTCCCCACTGAGCGGGGAGCTGGATGCAGGGCTCCATCCCAGGATCCTGGGATCATGACCTGATCGGATGGCAGAGCTGAGCCACTCAGGTGCCTGTCCTTTTTTGTTTTTTTAAAAAAAGTTTTCTTGGTTTCAGTGATTATTCTCCCTTTGTTGTTTCTTAGACTATTTATGCTTTTGCTTTCTACTTTTTTTTTTTTCCTTGATTATAAATGAGGTTCTGGCTTCTCTATTATGTTCTTTTTGTTTTTCCCCCAAAGATCCAATGTTGTAAGTTAATTATTAACTTTATTTATTTATTTTTCCATTTCTTGGTTTTGTTTTGTTTTTATTTTTGTACTATTTACTTCCTTTTTTCCCACATTTTTCTAGATTTTACAATTGGGAAGTGAATTCATTTATTTTCATTGGATTACTATTTTTTTTTTTAGTATTTAAATTATATATATTTTTAAATTATTGCTTCAATTGTGTCACCTTGATTTTAATGTGCAATGTTTTCAAACTATTACTTTTCAGAAATTCTGTAATTTTTTATTATATTTTTCTTTTTCCTGGAAATTGTTTGAAAGTTTAAAAAAATTTAGGTTGAAAATCCTTTTATTTTGATTCTGTTGTCAATTTCTGGCTTTATTATACTGTATCAGAAAATATTATTTGTATAATTTATTATTTATTTATTTATTTTTAATTTTAATTAACATATAATGTATTGTTTGCCCCAAGGGTACAGGTCTGTGAATTGTCAGGGTTACACATTTCACAACACTCACCATAGCACATATCTTCTCCTATGTCCATTACCCAGCTACCCTATCCCTCCTCCTCACCCCACCCAGCAACTCTCCATTTGTTTCCTGAAATTAAGAGTCTTTTATGGTTTGTCTCCCACCTGATCCCATCTTGTTTCATTTCTTAATGGGATTTGTTGAAATTCTTTCTTATACTTATTATATGTTCAACTGTCAGAAATGTTTCCTGTCATATAAGAAGGTAAATTTCTATTTTGAGAATGTGAAACTCAGTATACATTTGTAAAATTTTCTTATTGAATGTCTTCTTTAAATATTCTATATACTTAATTTTTGTTTTGTTCTACCTATCTTGTGAACTCTAGTCATTTTCATCTATGCTTCTTCTATCCTCTGTTTCATGAATGTGGTTTTAATTTGTTGCATGGATATTCATAACTATTACATCTTCATTTTGAATTGTGGCTTTTGACATTATCAACTATCACTTTTTTGTGTTCCCTAATAATTTTTAGTTGGAAGTGTGCCTTGCCTTATTTAGAAGAATTGCATTTCTTCATTTTGATTATTCTTATTTGCTTGCTAAACCTTTGCACATTTTTCTGTTGTTTGCTTTTTCAATAATTTTTAGTTGTTTCTTTTATCTGAGGCATAGAGTTGGTCTTTGCTTTTAAAAGCAATCTGAATTTTTTTCCTTTTAAGAGATTGAGTCTGTTTTTATTCACTAATAGGTTTGGTCTTACATTTATCATAATGCTTATGTTATAATTTTGTTATATTACTATGTGCATTATGTTCTATTTACTATGCTTTTTTATTTTTTTTTCCTCATTGTGGTCAGTTTTTAATGTCTTTCTACTTTTTCTTTCTTTAGGACTTACGAAAGTTTATGTTTTTCCAGTGCTCTTTTTCCTTCCAGTTTTATTGAAATAATTGACATACAGCCCTGTATAAATTTAAGTTGTACATTGTAATGATTTGACCTACTTTTATTGTGAAATGATTACCACAAAAACTCTAGTTAACATCCATCATCTCATATAGGTCCAAAAATTTTTTTCTTGTTATGAGAACTCAGGATCTCTAGTCTCTCAGCAACTTTCAAATACACAGTACAGCGGTGTTAACTACTAAGGGTCTTTATACAAATACCTCTAGTAGTCTGTACAAATACAGTTTAGAATTCCTTTAGCAACCCTTTGCCTCCCTTAGACATATGCTTTGCATTGCCAACTTCAAATGATACTTTATCATTTCTGTGTCAGTTAATGAATTTATTCTATTTCCTTTCCTTCCTCCTTTTCTTCTTGTTTGTTTAATGCTATTACTTCTACTTTGTCAGATTATGTAATATTTATAAACTATTTTCTACACTTTCTCCACCTTTGTTTCAAATTTGCAATTAAGTATGGTGTTTCTCATCAGCCCCTTTAACCAATAATTCCTAGCCATCATTTTGGTTTATGAAACTTCTTCTATTGTGTATTGCTTAGGAAGTGTTTTTGAATACAGTATTCTCTGAATTCTTGTGTTTTAGCATGTTTTCGTTGTTCTTGCTACTTGAATGACAATTTGGCTGTCATGCTGTCATTATAGCATTAAGACTTCTTGTCTTGTCGCTGTTTTTCTTTGAATTTCTTTGAGATGTTGCTGTAGGGCTCTCATATGTGCTGCTGATGTCAACCTGATTGTCTTTCCTTTGTAAGTGGCTTTGTCTTTTTGTATGGAAGCCTGGAGAGTTAAAGCAGAACAAAACAAAAACCTTTCTGTGGGAGGTCTAAGAGCATAATTTATGTCTCAGATTTAAGAATTCCACTTATCCCAGAATCCTTTGAATAAGTAGATTCAAGGCTTATTGTAATTCTGGAGTATTATCTTGGATTATAGTTTTTAAAATAAATATATATTTTAAAAATTTTTATTGATTTATTTTAGAGAGAGAAAAAACATGAGTGGAAAGGGCAGAAGGAGAGGGGGAGAGCATTTCCATGTTGAGCACAATGCCTGATGCTGGACTTGATCTCATAACCCTGAGATCACTGAGCCGAAATCAAGAGCTGGCTGCTTAACTGACTGAGCCACTCAGGCGCCCCTTGGAATATAGTTATAAATAGGAGCACTGAGTGTGGCACATAAACAATGAATGTTGGAACACTGAAAAATAAAATAAAATTAAATAAAAATAAATAAATGAATAAATAAGTTCTGTTACATTGTTTGAATTTATATCTGAGGACTCTAATTTTAGATCTGTTGCAACTTCTTTGACTGTCTTCTACCACTTCTCTGATCCTTTTTATCTTTTTTTTTTTTTTATTTTCTCCCAGAGTATTTTTTTTTCTTTATTTCCAGCATAACAGTATTCATTATTTTTGCACCACACCCCGTGCTCCATGCAATCCGTGCCCTCTATAATACCCACCACTTGGTACCCCAACCTCCCACCCCCCGTCCCTTCAAAACCCTCAGATTGTTTTTCAGAGTCCATAGTCTCTCATGGTTCACCTCCCCTTCCAATTTCCCCCAACTCCCTTCTCCACTCTAAGTCCCCATGTCCTCCATGCTCTTTGTTATGCTCCACAAATAAGTGAAACCATATGATAATTGACTCTCTCTGCTTGACTTATTTCACTCAGCATAATCTCCTCCAGTCCCGTCCATGTTGCTACAAAAGTTGGGCATTCATCCTTTCTGATGGAGGCATAATACTCTATCCCCAGGGGTACAGGTCTGTGAATCACCAGGTTTACACACTTCACAGCACTCACCAAAGCACATACCCTCCCCAATGTCCATAATCCCACCCCCTTCTCCCAAACCCCCTCCCCCCAGCAACCCTCAGTTTGTTTTGTGAGATTAAAAGTCACTTATGGTTTGTCTCCCTCCCAGTCCCATCTTGTTTCATTTATTCTTCTCCTACCCACTTAAGCCCCCATGTTGCATCACCACTTCCTCATATCAGGGAGATCATATGATAGTTGTCTTTCTCTGCTTGACTTATTTCGCTAAGCATGATACGCTCTAGTTCCATCCATGTTGTCGCAAATGGCAAGATTTCATTTCTTTTGATGGCTGCATAGTATTCCATTGTGTATATATACCACATCTTCTTGATCCATTCATCTGTTGATGGACATCTAGGTTCTTTCCATAGTTTGGCTATTGTGGACATTGCTGCTATAAACATTCAGGTGCATGTGCCCCTTTGGATCACTACGTTTGTATCCTTAGGGTAAATACCCAATAGTGCAATTGCTGGGTCATAGGGCAGTTCTATTTTCAACATTTTGAGGAACTTCCATGCTGTTTTCCAGAGTGGCTGCACCAACTTGCATTCCCACCAACAGTGTAGGAGGGTTCCCCTTTCTCCGCATCCTCGCCAGCATCTGTCATTTCCTGACTTGTTGATTTTAGCCATTCTGACTGGTGTGAGGTGATATCTCATTGTGGTTTTGATTTGTATTTCCCTGATGCCGAGTGATATGGAGCACTTTTTCATGTGTCTGTTGGCCATCTGGATGTCTTCTTTGCAGAAATGTCTGTTCATGTCCTCTGCCCATTTCTTGATTGGATTATTTGTTCTTTGGGTGTTGAGTTTGCTAAGTTCTTTATAGATTCTGGACACTAGTCCTTTATCTGATATGTCATTTGCAAATATCTTCTCCCATTCTGTCAGTTGTCTTTTGATTTTGTTAACTGTTTCCTTTGCTGTGCAAAAGCTTTTGATCTTGATTAAATCCCAATAGTTCATTTTTGCCTTTGCTTCCCTTTCATTTTTCTGCATGTGGCTGTCCAATTTTCCCAGCACCATTTATTGAAGAGGCTGTCTTTTTGCCATTGGACATTCTTTCCTGCTTTGTCGAAGATTAGTTGACCATAGAGTTGAGGGTCTATTTCTGGGCTCTCTATTCTGTTCCATTGATCTATGTGTCTGTTTTTGTGCCAGTACCATGCTGTCTTGATGACGACAGCTTTGTAATAGAGCTTGAAGTCTGGAATTGTGATGCCACCAACGTTGGCTTTCCTTTTCAATATCCCTTTGGCTATTCGAGGTCTTTTCTGGTTCCATATAAATTTTAGCATTATTTGTTCCATTTCTTTGAAAAAGATGGATGGTACTTTGATAGGAATTGCATTAAATGTGTAGATTGCTTTAGGTAGCATAGACATTTTCACAATATTTATTCTTCCAATCCAGGAGCATGGAACATTTTTCCATTTCTTTGTGTCTTCCTCAATTTCTTTCATGAGTACTTTATAGTTTTCTGAGTATAGATTCTGTGCCTCTTTGGTTAGGTTTATTCCTAGGTATCTTATGGTTTTGGGTGCAATTGTAAATGGGATTGACTCCTTAATTTCTCTTTCTTCTGTCTTGCTGTTGGTGTAGAGAAATGCAACTGATTTCTGTGCATTGATTTTATATCCTGACACTTTACTGAATTCCTGTATAAGTTCTAGCAGTTTTGGAGTGGAGTCTTTTGGGTTTTCCACATATAGTATCATATCATCTGCGAAGAGTGATAATTTGACTTCTTCTTTGCCGATTTGGATGCCTTTAATTTCCTTTTGTTGTCTGATTGCTGAGGCTAGGACCTCTAGTACTATGTTGAATAGCAGTGGTGATAATGGACATCCCTGCCGTGTTCCTGACCTTAGCGTAAAAGCTTTCAGTTTTTCTCCATTGAGAATGATATTTGCGGTGGGTTTTTCATAGATGGCTTTGATGATATTGAGGTATGTGCCCTCTATCCCTACACTTTGAAGAGTTTTGATCAGGAAGGGATGCTGTACTTTGTCAAATGCTTTTTCAGCATCTATTGAGAGTATCATATGGTTCTTGTTCTTTCTTTTATTGATGTGTTGTATCACATTGACTGATTTGCGGATGTTGAACCAACCTTGCAGCCCTGGAATAAATCCCACATGGTCGTGGTGAATAATCCTTTTAATGTACTGTTGAATCCTATTGGCTAGTATTTTGTTGAGTATTTTCGCATCTGTGTTCATCAAGGATATCGGTCTATAGCTCTCTTTTTTGGTGGGATCCTTGTCTGGTTTTAGGATCAAGGTGATGCTGGCCTCATAAAATGAGTTTGGAAGTTTTCCTTCCATTTCTATTTTTTGGAACAGTTTCAGGAGAATAGGAATTAGTTCTTCTTTAAATGTTTGGTAGAATTCCCCCGGGAAGCCGTCTGGCCCTGGGCTTTTGTTTGTTTGGAGATTTTTAATGACTGTTTCAATCCCCTTACTGGTTATGGGTCTGTTCAGGCTTTCTATTTCTCCCTGGTTCAGTTGTGGTAGTTTATATGTTTCTAGGAATGCATCCATTTCTTCCAGATTGTCAAATTTGTTGGCATAGAGTTGCTCATAGTATGTTCTTATAATAGTTTGTATTTCTTTGGTGTTAGTTGTGATCTCTCCTCTTTCATTCATGATTTTATTTATTTGGGTCCTTTCTCTTTTCTTTTTGATAAGTCGGGCCAGGGGTTTATCAATTTTATTAATTCTTTCAAAGAACCAGCTCCTAGTTTCGTTGATTTGTTCTATTGTTTTTTTGGTTTCTATTTCATTGATTTCTGCTCTGATCTTTATGATTTCTCTTCTCCTGCTGGGCTTAGGGTTTCTTTCTTGTTCTTTCTCCAGCTCCTTTAGGTGTAGGGTTAGGTTGTGTACCTGAGACCTTTCTTGTTTCTTGAGAAAGGCTTGTACCGCTATATATTTTCCTCTCAGGACTGCCTTTGTTGTGTCCCACAGATTTTGAACCGTTGTATTTTCATTATCATTTGTTTCCATGATTTTTTTCAATTCTTCTTTAATTTCCCGGTTGACCCATTCATTCTTTAGAAGGATGCTGTTTAGTCTCCATGTATTTGGGTTCTTTCTAAACTTCCTTTTGTGGTTGAGTTCTAGCTTTAGAGCATTGTGGTCTGAAAATATGCAGGGAATGATCCCAATCTTTTGATACCGGTTGAGTCCTGATTTAGGACCGAGGATGTGATCTATTCTGGAGAATGTTCCATGTGCACTAGAGAAGAATGTGTATTCTGTTGCTTTGGGATGAAATATTCTGAATATATCTGTGATGTCCATCTGGTCCAATGTGTCGTTTAAGGCCTTTATTTCCTTGCTGATCTTTTGCTTGGATGATTTGTCCATTTCAGTGAGGGGAGTGTTAAAGTCCCCTACTATTATTGTATTATTGTTGATGTGTTTCTTTGATTTTGTTATTAATTGGTTTATATAGTTGGCTGCTCCCACATTGGGGGCATAGATATTTAAAATTGTTAAATCTTCTTGTTGGACAGACCCTTTGAGTATGATATAGTGTCCTTCCTCATCTCTTATTATAGTCTTTGGCTTAAAATCTAATTGATCTGATATAAGGATTGCCACTCCTGCTTTCTTCTGATGTCCATTAGCATGGTAAATTCTTTTCCACCCCCTCACTTTAAATCTGGAGGTGTCTTCGGGCTTAAAATGAGTTTCTTGGAGGCAACATATAGATGGTTTTGTTTTTTTATCCATTCTGATACCCTGTGTCTTTTGACAGGGGCATTTAGCCCATTAACATTCAGGGTAACTATTGAAAGATATGAATTTAGAGCCATTGTATTGCCTATAAGGTGACTGTTACTGTATATGGTCTCTGTTCCTTTCTGATCTACCACTTGTAGGCTCTCTCTTTGCTTAGAGGACCCCTTTCAATATTTCCTGTAGAGCCGGTTTGGTGTTTGCAAATTCTTTCAGTTTTTGTTTGTCCTGGAAGCTTTTAATCTCTCCTTCTATTTTCAATGATAGCCTAGCAGGATATAGTATTCTTGGCTGCATGTTTTTCTCATTTAGTGCTCTGAAAATATCATGCCAGCTCTTTCTGGCCTGCCAGGTCTCTGTGGATAAGTCAGCTGCCAATCTAATTTTTACCATTGTATGTTACAGACTTCTTTTCCCGGGCTGCTTTCAGGATTTTCTCTTTGTCACTGAGACTTGTAAATTTTACTATTAGGTGACGGGGTGTGGGCCTATTCTTATTGATTTTGAGGGGTGTTCTCCGAACCTCCTGAATTTTGATGCTCGTTCCCTTTGCCATATTGGGGAAATTCACCCCAATAATTCTCTCCAGTATACCTTCTGCTCCCCTCTCTCTTTCTTCTTCTTCTGGAATCCCAATTATTCTAATGTTGTTTCGTCTTATGGTGTCACTTATCTCTCGAATTCTCCCCTCGTGGTCCAGTAGCTGTTTGTCCCTCTTTTGCTCAGCTTCTTTATTCTCTGTCATTTGGTCTTCTATATCACTAATTCTTTCTTCTGCCTCATTTATCCTAGCAGTGCGTGCCTCCATTTTTTATTGCACTTCATTAATAGCTTTTTTTATTTCAACTTGGTTAGATTTTAGTTCTTTTATTTCTCCAGAAAGGGCTTTTATATCTCTCGAGAGGGTTTCTCTAATATCTTCCATGCCTTTTTCGAGCCCGGCTAGAACCTTGAGAATTGTCATTCTGAACTCTAGATCTGACATATTACCAATGTCTGTATTGATTAGGTCCCTAGCCTTCGGTACTGCCTCTTGTTCTTTTTTTTGTGTTGAATTTTTCCGTCTTGTCATTTTGTCCAGATAAGAGTATATGAAGGGGCAAGTAAAATACTAAAAGGGTGGCAACAACCCCAGGAAAAAATGCTTTATCCAAATTAGAAGAGATCCAAAATCGTGAGGGGGGAGAAAGGGGATAAAAAGAGGTTCAAACAGGAAGAAAGAAAAAAAAAGAAAAAAGAAAAAAAAAAAAGAAAAAAGAAAAGAAAAGAATTAAAAAAAAAAGGAAAACATTTAAGAAAAATGTAAAAAAGAAAAAATATATATATTAGATAAACTAGTAAAAAATCGTTAAAAAAGAAAAAGGTAACAGTTAAAAAAAAATTTTACGTGAAGGCGAGAAAAAAAAAAAACAAAAAATGAAAAAGAAAAAAATTAAATTAACTGCAAGACTAAAAAAAAAATCACAGGGAAAAAGCCATGAGTTCCGTGCTTGGCTTTCTCCTCCTCTGGAATTCTGCTGCTCTCCTTGGTATTGAAACCGCACTCCTTGGTAGGTGAACTGGTCTCGGCTGGATTTCTTGTTGATCTTCTGGGGGAGGGGCCTGTTGTAGTGATTCTCAAGTGTCTCGGCCCCAGGCGGAATTACACCGCCCTTACCTGGGGCCGGGATGAGTAATCCGCTCGGGTTTGCTTTCAGGAGCTTTTGTTCCCTGAGCGCTTTCCGTAGAGTTCTGGAGGACGGGAATACAAATGGCGGCCTCCTGGTCTCCGGCCCGGAGGAGCCGAGAGCCCGGGGCCCCACTCCTCAGTGCGCCCTCAGAGAACAGCGCCCAGTTACTCCCGTCTGCCTGTCCTCCGGCCGCACTCCGAGCTCACCGAGCCTGCGACCGGTTCAAGGTAACACCGAGCTGTGAGCTTACTGTCGGCTCTGTCTCTGTAGCCGGCTTTCCCGTTCCAATACCCGCAAGGTCTGCGACACTCAGACACCCCTGATCCTTCTGTGACCCTGCGGGACCTGAGGCCACGCTGACCCCGCGTGGGCTTCGCCCCGGTTTAGCCTCTGGAGCGATGTCCCTCAGCGGAACAGACTTTTAAAAGTCCTGATTTTGTGCTCCGTTGCTCCGCCGCTTGCCGGGAGCCGGCCCCTCCCCCCGGGGTCTATCTTCCCGTCGCTTTGGATTCACTTCTCCGCCGGTCCTACCTTTCAGAAAGTGGTTGTTTTTCTGTTTCCAGAATTGCTGTTCTTCTTCTCTTCGATCTGCCGATGGATTTTCAGGTGTTTGCAATCTTTAGATAAGCTATCTCGCTGATCTCCAGCTAGCTGAAGCAGTCTCAGCCTGCTACTTCTCCGCCATCTTGACTCCTCCCCCCTTTTTATCTTTTTAAAAATGTCATTTTTATTGGCTATGTTTAGTTTTTTTTCTCAGTAGCTTTAAAAATTTAAAGTTAAATATTTTCTCCCTTAGTTTCTAGTAATTTAATTGTAATATCTGAGATTATTTTGTATTTTCAATTTATTTCCTGGATTCTTATTTTTATATCATCCTTGTTTACATCTAAAACTGCTTGTATAATATTAATCCAGGTTATGACATTTTTTGCAGTTTTTTTTTTTTTTTTCCTGCTTCATGTTTGTTTTTGTGTGAGGGAAATTTACTGAAATGTTTGGATTTTCATTTTATGTTTTTCATTTAGTAGTTTTGTTTGGTTATTGTCTGCAAATCTTCTCAATTTGAAATGTTTTGTATGTATTTAGACCTCTACTAATAGGAGTATAAAAGTTGGAGTGGCTTACTAGGCTTCTAATTTCTGAGCATCCCCTTTTAATGTATAGTGAAGTTTGATGTTTATTTAATGGAATTATTTGTTGGGATGGGTTAACTATGTCTTCTGTTCAGAGGTGGAGAAATGAGAAGTACAGTGTGTGCCTATATGATTTCTGTGGCACATTTAAGAGTAGATGTCCAGCAAGTAGTTAAATCCTGATAAGGAGCTCTGTCTCATTTAGAGAGAAGAAGGAGTGGGAGAGGAGTGGGAGAGTGAACAGAACTGGAAAGGATTATCTTACGTTGTAGGAGGGATACCTATTTTTGTTAAAAGCAAAAGTTGGGGGAGAGGGGCACCTGGGTGGCTCAGACCTTTAAACGTCTGCCTCGGGCTTAAATCAGGATCCCAGGTTCCTGCAAGGTACAGAGCCTGCTTCTCCCTCTGTCTGCCGCTCCCCTTGCTTGTGCTGTCATGGACATGATCTCTCTCTCTCTGCCAAATAAATAAAATCTTCGAAGACAGAGAGAAAGGTTAAAAAAAAAAAAAAGTGGGTGGATGAAAATTCAGGTGAGTGTGTTGGTTTGGTGACAAGATGGTTGACTTCCATTCTCTCTTATGAAGTTGTCACCAGTTGAGAGACAGGAAAGAGGCAGGGAAGAGGTAGTTTTTGTTGATTGGAGAACCTCTTATTTAGCTGTGTGGAAAATGTGGCCCAGAGGAGATTAATAAGGAACTAGAGAAGATGCGTTGATGTCTCACTGAAGCTGAAAGTTACAGTCTGGGTGACTGTAGTACTGTAGTACTTCCCCCTCCTGAGGCTATACTTCAAAGCCCAAGTGTGGGTCTGAGGAAGCTTTCAGTTTGATTTACTGAATATTGAGGTTTGCCTAGGCAAGTGTGGCAGATAACAGTGAGGTAGAGGGATAAGAATTCCAGTTAGCAGTTAAAATACTGTAGAATGATGTTTAAACTGGGTGTGACGAGAAGTGAACACAGGACAGGACACATGATAGCAAGAGACATAATTTATTGGATACTTACTACAGGCCTGGCTCTTTTCCCAGCGCTTTATATGCATTCTCACATTAAATCTCATAAGTCACTGAACTATAAGTAAAAAAAAAAAAATTATCCTTTTACAGATGAAGAAACTAAGGAATGGAGAAAATTAATAGCTTGTCCAAGATCACATAGACATAATTTAATAACCAATGAAAATTTCTTTCACCAAATTGTTGAAAAATCAGGTGTCACCCAAATAATCTTTCTCAATTATAGAACATTATGATGAAACTATTGACTCTACTGTTTTTATGACATTTTAAAATATTAAAATATTAACTGTATTTTTTACTCATATTTTTACTCATGTAACAATAAAATAATCTCCTCAAAATTAAATTATGTTTTAATGGTCACCCTCCTGACTTTGAGGGTTGCTATGGCCACAAATTAAATTACTTTTCGTTCTTTAATTTCTTGCGGGTAAGTACCAGAGACCATAGCATGAAAGGAAATACACATGCAATGCAAGTTTTACATGTCTGTTTTTGGTTAAATTTCCTTCTTAAAAATAGCTGCTTTTTGTGGAGTAAATCATCTTTGACATTAGCTGTAGAAACTGGATTTAGAAATAATGTTTAGCGTACCATTTTTTTCAATTCTTTTATATCAAAAAAGAAATTAATAATAGGGTAGCAAAATGATAAATTAGAGCCGGGGGCATGCTGTGTGCCTTTATCTACCAGCCAAACAAATATATATGCACCAGGTTCTCCAGACCATGAAAGCAATCAAATAATCAGATTAGGTTCTGATCATAATACTGAATTTCACAGGTTTTGTGTTGCATTTAATTATTTTATGGAAAATGACCCCAAAAAACCCATTCTTCATTTCCCTGTGAAACATTATTCAGGCTATCAAGAGGACACTTTGAGGTAGAATCTTTTCATAACCAGTGTGCATAATTTTACAACAGCAAATGCTGTCGCCTTATCTGTCAGTGTTTTTCCCCATTTCCTTTATCCCCTTGAAATTAAACATTTAAGAATAAACAACCCATTCCTCCTTCCTTGATATGTTTTAGTGTTTAATGAAGAAGGGGACATATAACCTTATATATATAGTTTTACATTCTGTTCAGCTTTACTGTAAGTATTCTAGGTAATGAAAAAAAAAAAAGCAAAAAAGATATTTCTTGCCTTTAAAGAATGTGCGTGTCAGGAAAATAGCACCTATATTAACAAGATACCTGTTGAATAGCTTGACCATCCTAAAACTCGGTGCCAAGTGTGAAGTTAAATATACAGTGTCATTGTAGAGAGGTGTTGGTAAGAACAGAAAGGATGTGTAAGCATCTGGAGATCTGGGCTAGAGCAGTGGTCCCAAAGGCTACTGTATCAGCACTTCTCAGGAACCCATTGGAAATGCTAATTCCTAGCATCTGCCCCATACCTGTTGGATCAGAAACTCTGGAGTGGAGTCCACAATTTGCAGTCTAACAAATTCTCCCAAAGATTCTGATGCAGCTAGTATAAGAACTACTGCTGTAGATGATAAAGACTAGATATTTTATTCATATTATTATGTATCATCATGTCCATGAAGTAGGAATAAAAATAAATCCTCAAATAATTTGGGGACTTTGTTATTGATAACCCTTGATGATGATTAGTTGCATTTTAAAAAACATCCTGCTAATTAGAAAAAAATAAGATTGGGTCATCAGAGAAGTAAATGGAGAAATTTTTACCAGGCAGAATAGTTAGGTAATCCCAGATTTATTGGGATAAATAAATACTATTTATTTATAGTAAATAGCATTTACTATACTATTTGACAATTGCCCTCCTCCCTTTATATATATAAGAGCTAAACTGCAGATTTGCTTGCAAGTCACATGTGACAGTACCCGGAGGTATGGGAAGGTCAGTGACCTGAGGACTTACAGATATGCCATGGTCCTCAGATCGTCAGAATCAGCTGCACAGCTGTTAAAGCCAAATGCTGGGCTCCACCATTTGGTGTGTCTGATTCATTAGGTCTGCAGGAGAGCCTGAAATTTTGCCCTTTGAAGTTCCCACATGAACTGAAGCTGAGCTGGCTGACGTGGGGGCTGTCCAAGAGCACCAATGGCTTGGGTGGATCCTCCTGACTGTTAACATGAATGTTAAGTTTAGGTATAGTCATTGCAGTGTTTCCCTGTTGTGTTAGGTCCTGACACATCCCTTCAATTTTTCAGACTTTTTGACCTAAAGCTTTTAGACTTAGTGAATCCTACATATATCTTTGTTTCTCTTTGGTGTTTTCATAAGCTTTTCTGTAGAACCATTGGGCCAGCAGCACCTCCCAATTTGGTTAACTTACAGGAAAACATTGTGCTTTGCTCCCTCTGTTGTCCGCTGTCAGCTTGTCAGCAAGTGTTTGTAAATAAAATTGGACCAGATGAACTATTTGGCTTGAGTTGGTATTTCACTGTCCTTACGAAATGCAAGAATTCATGAAAGTGGGAGAATCTGTGTTTCCATAATGTGATATGGTTGAATTTTTTTTCCCAAGTGTTGATTATGTTAGCCAGGTTTTATTGGTTCTTCCTTCTGTGATTCCTTTTCTACAATTTTGGGAAATTCACTGGAATATGAAACTGTGGAAAACCACGTTGGCATGTGCATCAGTACGTGTATTCTGAGACTCTTTCACCCTTAGACTGATTTCAACCCAGGCATTTGAAGTATTTACAAGAAAAATGCTTTTTGCTTTGCTTTCTTTATCTCAAGTAGAATGAAGTGTTTTCTCTGGTATGAAACAAAATGTGGCATCATTGCAGAGAACATGGTTATGATGCAACACTTTGCTGAATAGAAAACAAAATCATGGCTCCTGATGACTAGAAGGCTTCAAAAAGCATAGAGGGTGTGTCTGTGTGTTTAAGAGGCTTCTTTCCACCCCTGCCCTTTATGACACTGCCTCTGGTAGTTTAAAGCTGTACTGACCTGTCAATATTACACATTTTAGGAATAAACTCCACTAATATTTATTGTAAAATGGTATCAGATACTGTTATATACACTGGCAATTTGGAGAAAGTTTTGAGGATGCGAAAGGGTGGATAGAAAATAAGATGCTTAAATCATTTAAGCATAGGATTTTAAAGGCATATAACTAAAAACTATGCTAGTCATTATAGTCACCTAAAAATAAACATTTTAGGTGTTAATTTTAACTAGGTGGATACTAACTTAAAGTTTCAAATAATTTCAAGTAATAACTTATAAGTAACTCCATTTTTAATGAAAACTTTATTTTGGTTTTAAAACGTAACTGTTGGGAGGCAAGGTCAAATTAGAATGATTAGTTCAAATAGATCCAGAAGAATGATCCAATCCAGTGGCTCCATTCCAACAGAATGATCAACTTTAAAGTAAAAAGTTAAATAAAAATAAATATGAAAGGATTGATATAAACCTTGGTCACATTTACCTTGGCAATAAATGTAATGTCCTACTCTCATGAGTGTATAGTATCAGAGTTATTTTATAAATTAACTCAATTATCTGCTGCCATAATAGATTGGATATTTATATAGTCACTTCATGAATTTCCTAATGAGTTATCTGATGTCAGGAAGGGTTAAAATCAGTAATACAGAAGGAATTTTAAAATTTCATATCTATTTTTATAATCTGGTTTTGTTTTTTATTTCTCTTATTGAGTATTAGAAGGCTTTCACATTCTAGATACTAATTTGCTAACCCTTTGTTATTACATGCAAGTTTATTATTCTTCTCTGTGGTCTGTCTTTAGACTTTTGATATACCTTTTGATAAGCCATTATGTTTTTAGTGCAGTCAGATAATCAAAATTTATTATGGTTTGTTTTATTACATTTTACTTTAAAAATTCTTCTCTGCCCCCAGCTTATAAATATAATTTCTTCTGTTTCCTTCAAAAGTATTTAAAATTCTACTTTTCATACCTTGGTATTATTTACATTGCATGAGCATGTGTTTGATTATTCAGTTTTAATTTTTTTAAATGATATTTAAAATGATATTTAAAAATTAAATTAAAATTAATTAAAAAATTAAATTACAATTTAATTAAAAAATAAGAAATAAATATCATTTAATTTTTTAAATGGTATTTAATAGTCCAAGTACCATTTGTTGCAGTTTTGATTCCTTTCCAGATACTGAACTTATTGAAAGCAGTTTTGGACTCCCTTTTCTGTTCCAGTGATCTTCTCTCTCTCCCTGGGGTGGTGCTATAAATTCTTAACTCCCATAGCTAGATGTGTGTTCAGGAACAAATTCATTTCACCGTTTTGGTCTTCTCCTAAATTGTCTTGGCCTTTTGGTAATTTCTCCTTCTACTTAAAACCTATAATAATTTTGCCACATTACAACAAATATTTTCTTGGGATTTCTTTTGAAATTGCATTAAATTTTGATTAATTTGGAGACATCTAACATCTTTATGCTACAAAGACTTTATAGCTTCATGACTATGAATGAGTTCTTCTGCCCATAAATAGGATATATATCTCCTTTTATTTAGGCCTTTTACCTAACTTGTTAATAGAATCTATAATTATACCTAAAAAATCCTGTACACTTACTAGAATTTTTCTTTGATATTAAGTAAATGATAAAATAGCGAACAAAATTTTGAATATTTACTTTTTATTGAAGTATGGTTGGCATACGGTGTTACATTTTTTTGTTAAAGTGCTGTAGACAATCTCAGGCATACAACATAGTGATTCGACAATTCTATATGTTATGCTATACTCATAAGTATAGTGGCCACATAACATTATTAATAATAATGTAGAAGTAATGTTTATGTTTGTATCTAAGGTACTTTAATACTCAGTGTTATATATCACTATTTTATAAACATGTCTGAAAATGTAATTTTCTATTTTTTTTTTTTTTTTTAAATCATCAAAAGGGAGAAGCAGGGCCTCCAGGTGCTCCAGGGCAGGATGGATCCCGGGGAGAGCCTGTGAGTACCTTCTGAATTCAGCTCTAAATACTGAAGTTCTTTTCCTCTCCTAAAATCCTCTATTTAAATACACCTATCAGGTAACCTGTTGTTGTTCAGTGACTTCCATACTCACATGCTACAGCTGCTCTTTGAGGAACATTATAAGATATTGAAATATTTAACCCTTTTTTACAAAACGGGGAGAATGTCACGAGCAGAAAATGCACCAGCATTATGAATTACAATCATGAGTACTCCTGCCCACACAAACAAATGGCGAACACAGCCTCGTCTGTTGCTGAGCCTTCAGCCAGCATCACTTTGCCACTGGCTCATTGGGTAATATGCTCCCTGGGGTCATGTGTTCAATAACTTGGGGTAAGGAAACATGATTGAGAAAGTGATGGATCTGAATCCTGGATATATGTGTTTTCAGCAAATGTGCCAGATGACTCAGCTTCACTAACCGTTTTCCCCACCTTTTCTTCCTACAACTCCTGGCCAACATTGGCCAAGATTGAAACACCTGCTGGTCTCATTTTATTCATCAAAGGATCTTATGGGGAATTTAAGTTTAGGGGAATTTGCAGCCTGTTTTGGGGATGAATAGGTTAAGAAGTTTGAAAATAGCCAAGGTATATTGCATTTTTTCATAGAGCGTTCAGGTGAGCACTCAGAATCCAAATATTGGACAAAAGACAGCAGAATCACAGAAGCTTCTTAAATGGGGTGAATGAGTGGATTGACCTACTCATAGAATCATTGAATCAAATATTTATTGAGTTCTCATCTTGTGTATTATAATGCACTGGGACAAGTTCTCTACATAGCTACTGCCTTCATGGAGCTTATAATCTAGTTTGGAAGACTGCGCAAAAATGGCGCAAATAATTACCAACCCAAAGCGTTTATAGTAAGTGCCAAATGGGGGATTTAACATGAAATCAGAAGGCCAGGGTTTAAAGATAATTTCCTGCCACATTCCAGCTCTGCAAGCTGAGGTAAATCAGTTCACATCTCTGAAAAGCTTTCTCCTTATCTGTGAATTGTACATACTTACAGTACCCACTTCGCTGTGTTGTTGTGAGGCTGTCTTAGGAAACATATGGGGAAAAAAGCTATGAAAACTTTGCACAAATGCATGGAGTTCTCCTAAACACAGAAAGAGTTTAGAAAGGGAACCTTGTATCGTGGGGTGATTGGGAAATTTTTACCAAGGATCTAGGGCTTGATTGGATCATAAAAGGTTGACGGGGGAAGAAAGGAACACCAGAGGGAGAAGGAACATAAGTGAAGACACCCAGGTAGGATGGTTAAGTGTGTGCTTAAGAGATAAATAAATGATCTAAATGCAGTCCTGGGGCTGCAGTGATAGAAAGGGAAGTTGGGAAGGTGGGATAGGTTTGTGACACAGCAGTCCTCGACTGAATTCCAGGAGGACACTCTCTGTACTTGGCATGGAAGCACTATGGGAAGAAAAAGAGCTAATTTGATGCAGAACCGTGCTGTAGAGGCAGTGAAGAGCTACTGGTAAATTCAGGATAGACTGAAAGGAGAAGAGACTGGAATCAGGACACTAACCCACTGGCTATTTGATAAAGCCTCAACGAGCATGTGAATTGGACTGGAGTGTGAGCTCCATATATCTGACTCATAATTTTTATGATTAAGGAAGAATTCTGAGACCTGGTAACTGGATCTGAGACTGGGTATGTTTGTTTATGTTCTTATTTCTAGAGACTATAAGGTGTGTGCACGGAAGCACATGGGCGTGCAGGTACATGAGCATGGGGGGGGGCGGGGGAGGGAAGACAGCTGAGAGAATGAGAAACATGAAAAGAAAGAGAAGAGGGAAATAGGGGACAGCTGAAATGAAAACCAGGTTATAATTTGAGCTGGTTATATTATAAATCTTGGTGAGTCAGTTATTTGGAATTTGTGGCTCATTTTCCCACAGAAACAATGTTAGAAAAAGCCGACTGACCAGCAAGTCTACATGAACCATAATGTGACAGGAGCAGCATATATTTACTTGAAAAATAATACTGTTGCTATCCTGTTAATGAAACCAAATAGAATAAGGAGGGAATTAGGAGCGCTCGAGGGGCCGTGTTCCTCTCCCAAGGCTGCCTGTTCCTCACGGCAGCCAGAAGGAGAGGCTGATTTGTGTTTTCTTCTGCCTTGCCTGCCCCCACTTTACTCAAGATTGACCTCTGTATAGAACTTTCTCACTAGTATAAATTTCCATCTCAGGCCCTCCTGATTTCAGACTTGACTTTCTCTGCTCCCTTGCAACATTCACCGCATTCCCAGAATGCATAAGGCATTGAGTTTAGCGAGAGGGACTGGACATGGAGGCTTACACCCTTGCAGTGGAGAGAGACAGCGAAAAGATAAAGAAGCAAAAGCTAAATCACAGAGTTCTAAAAAAGGCAAGCAATAGTGGCGGTATTTAGAATATAATCTCTTCTAAACCAATCAGGTAGAAAACTGGGAGTTACCAAGAGAAACTCTTCAGACTCTTTCCTACTCCATCCCACCCGATCAAGGAAGGCAAGAATGGTCCCTTGCCCTTTCTGGCCCTCTGTCTCTCTTTCCTGCCAGCCGCTGGAAAGGAAGCCAAGTTTCCTATGTCAGAAGACATACTCTCTTAGGAAAGCAGTTAATATATTGAGCATCTAAAATTGGCCCACATTATCTGGATAGAATTCTTATGGTCTGTCTTCTTTTATAGTGAAGAATGGAATTGAGAATGATTCTCTTCTTTTGGCCATTAATGAAAACTTTGGTCTTTACCATGTGTAGATAAAGCTTTGGTCTTTACCATGTGTAGATAAAGCTTCGAAAACAGGAAAAAAAATGAAAGTTTTTGTATTTGGTGATGCAAAGAAATGAATACTCTTCCATTACGTGTGGATACTGCGTATAAGTATTTATAATGAATGATTTGGCCCCACTAAAAAGGACATGTTCACTTGTTTGTTCCATAATGTGGCAGCCAAGAAAATTAATGGAGCTTAAGTTGGAAGGACAGAAGCTCTTAGAAAAATGCTTTAAAGCTAATTAAACACAGCTTATAGCAGCTGGTTGATGACTCATCCCTGTAAGCAGATTGGTAAATATGAACACTAATGCCTGGAATGCAAATTGAGGACAAAGACTGTATTTCCTTGGGAAAGGGTTATATTGTCTAAAGTACTATTACATTCTAATGGCTACACTTTGAATTTTAGTATTGGTCATTCCTAGTAGGAATTTAGCCCCAAAGGTGATTTATTTTCGAAGTGGCGAATTACATAAAACTAACTTCCATCCAGGTGACTGTAGACTCCTTTCTAACACATGCTGGACTTACTATGATTGGTTTCAAGCCTGTAATGCTCTGTTGATGGATCATATAATCTTGTCACTAACTCAGCAAACATTTACAGAGTGTCCACATTCTGTCAGACATGATCCTACTCCAGGAGAATGTGGAGATTAATTTATCACGGCCATGTCCTGAAGCAGTCACACAAGCCAGGAGATGACAGCATAGTAGAAATGTTAGGTAGGCACAGGGGGTCTTGGAGAAGATGTGTATAACACTAAATGCACTCGGGACTATCACTGAGCCTGATTCATTCTTCTTTTCTTCTCAGTAATAGCCTTATTGAACTATAGTATACTGTATGGTTCACTTGTTTAAAGTGTATAGAGATACTTTTCTAAACAAGGTACTCTCTTGGCCAGATTCTGGAAGATAAATCGGAGTTGGCTGGTTGTCTGGCCTGGCAAGGCAGGAACCTGGAGTATGTTCCCAAATGTCGAAGTAAAAACAAAGTCATGATATTTTAGAAAAAGCTGACTCGAGTTCAGGCTGCTTAAGAGACACAGAAGGAATGGGGTAGAAATATGCGATGAAGTTGTGGGTGTAGATAGCAGCCGGTCTGTGCCGCTCGAAATTAAATCCAAGAATAGTGGGACCTTTTCAAAGGTTGCAATTAGATGAGTGAGTTGATCAGATTCAGAAAGTTGGAAAAAGATCACTCTGATTGTAGAATAGAAAATGGATAAAGGTGAGCCAAGGTAGAGGACAGAGCCTGGCAGAGTTCTAGCTGAGTTCTGCCCCCTACAGTTGCAACCAGGATAGGACCGATGGGAGAGGGGGCAGGGCGAGTGGGACTGATCTGAAATGAACTGAAGCAGGACCAGCAGAGCTTGAGGATTGTTTGGATGTGGCACTTAAGATGAAAAAGGTTGATTTTCGAAGTCCTACTGCATGGACGATGACACAGACAACCAGGCAATAAACAGGAAAGAGAGTAAGAAGCATTAGTTTGGCCTGGGGAGGTGATCCTAAGGTATTTTCAAATGGAACCTATCTAGATAATAACAGAAGCATTTAAATAGGCGGCCTATGCTTTGGGTAATGAACAAAGGATAGACACAGCTAATGAAATTCTAATAAGAAATAGTGGGTCAGATTCTAAGGACATTTTAGCATTTTGCGAATACTGTGGGTAGTAGGTTGAAAAATACTACCCTCCCCCACACTAGGTCATTAGACCCTAATGCCTGCAACCTGTAAATGTTATCTCATATGAATAAAGGATCTTTGCAGATGTGATTATGATATTGTGATGAAGAAATTATTCTGGGTTATCTGAAGAGGGGGGCTGATCCCAGTTGAAAGGCCCTAAGAGCTGAACTGAAGTTTCTCAGAGGCATCCCTGAGAACATGGCGGCTGCTACTGGAGCAACATGGCCCCAAGTCAAGGAATGCTGGCAGCTCCAAGATGGGAGACAGGGAATGGATTCTCCCCTAGAGTTTCTGTGGGGAGTGCAGTGCTATCAAGACCCGGACTTCAGACTTCTAGCCTCCAGAACCTTGAGAAAATAAAATGGCATTGTTTTAAACAACCAGGTTTGTGGTGAAATTTTTTTTTGACAACTGTCACAGGAAACTAGTACACTGAGGCTTTAATCTAGTGATATTTTATTTAGCAATGGACCCATGTAAAAAGGCCATGGAAGCATATACTGATATCTCGCAAACACTAGGCAGCACCTGTATTGATTAAACATATTTGGGATTAAAGCAAGTCAGCAAGTTTAAGTGACAATTTGGTTAAAAGAAAGGCTCTTCAGCCACCCCTATTTTCTGATTCATAAATTTTGTTAACCTCTCCTGTGTTTTTAAAAACTTACTTCATCCACTTCTTATTTTTCTGCATTTTTGCATCATTCTGCTTAGTAAATTTTAGCCCCTATGTCTTCTCTGTAGTCTTCATTGTCTTGCAAAGTTGGAACAGATTTAATATCTGTTACTAAATATATTATGTATATAAACTGTATAAAATGTATACATACCTAAGCATAGTTTAAAATGAGATACTTTATAAATGTGTCTGTATAATAAATAATCTACATGGTAAACATATGGTTTAACCCTGTTTTGGATCACTTTGCTTATTTTTTCTCCAGGGTGGTTTTTGATGTCTGTTATGATCCATTTTTGCTTATCAGTACTTTATTTTCTTCCCTAAGTGTACCATTGTTTTGTAATCCATCATAAAACAAACAAACAAACAAGGGGGTGGATTTGGAGTGTTTTATAGTGTTTCTTTTTTTTAAAAAAGATCTTAAGCTTGTCAGACTACATTTTCAGGTTTGTACTAAGGGATAAAGAACAGTCTGATCGCTTCAAAGAATCCTTAGTTGTTGGAAGTGTGTTTTCTGAACTTCTCACCAATAACTTTGCTTTTATCTTGGGCAGTTGAGGCAGGTGGGGTGACAGGGCAGCTGCACACTAGAATTCACCAGCAGTTGAAAAATGAAAACTGGGGCGCCTGGGTGGCTCAGTGGGTTAAGCCGCTGCCTTCGGCTCAGGTCATGATCTCAGGGTCCTGGGATCGAGTCCCGCATCTGGCTCTCTGCTCAGCGGGGAGTCGGCTTCCTCCTCTCTCTCTCTCTCTCTCTCTGCCTGCCTCTCTGCCTACTTGTGATCTCTCTCTGTCAAATAAATAAATGAAATCTTTAAAAAAAAAAGAAAAACGAAAACTGGAACATTCATGTCTGACCAAATGAGTTTGTAGATCAAATTATGTTGACCCACTACTTCGCCATAACCAGTTGTTGCTGGCCAAACTATCTGCAGTTTCCATGTTTTCACTGCTTCTTTGTCATAGCTGTACTTGTCCTGGTGCTCAATCCTGATGACCTGCTGTATCTAGTGCTAAACTTTTGCTCAGTCTGAGCCATTTGCTCGCTAGTTCTCTCCTGATCGACCAGCCCCAGGTGGCTCAGAGCAAAGATGGGTAGGCAGCAGCTGGATTCCACTACTTGAGCCAAGATTCCTGGAGCTCCATGAGGATGAGAGAAAGGATGACACATTTCCTGGACCTATGGAGGTGAGCATGTGTTTCTTAAATAAGAGAAAATGTCTGTTGTATCATTTTTATAGGGGTGAAGATGTGGGGGTCACTGTACTGTATTTGAGGACATTGGCTCATAGAGGTTTTAGTTTCCTTTCTTCATGTCTTTCGAATTCTTGCTAAACCACATGTGGTGCTTGTGTCTGTGGTGTAATGTTAGCTGGTGAACTGGTCCAAGTCATCATGTTCTTAAGAGACAAGTAGGTCTTTTGTTTCATCAACTTCTCTCTGGGCTGTTTGACATGTCATTTTTATGCTTATAAAGCCAAAGATATCCATAAAATTCTTGGGAAAATTTCATGTTGAAAGGCTATGGTGGTTTCCCATGAAGTATAATTCACTTCATTATCTTCATAATGTGGTGAGATCTTTATTTACCTACTTGATTATATTTTTTATTTATATCAAGAAGAAAGGTTAAAAGGGGAAAAACCTGAATTCTATTATTTTTCCTATTTGATTTGGAACTGAACGGCAAGCTTTTTGTACAGGTCTTCTGTACAGATTTGTAACATTTTTTCCCCCCACTCCTCTTTCAGGCATGAAAAGTGGCACATCCTTGGTATGTGTTGAGTGGAACAACCTTAACCTGATGTCTCCTAAGAATTTCCCATGGCATTTCTCAGTGTGAAAGCAACTCACATCAAACAACTTAGAATGTTTGAAACACTTGTATTTATTATTTAAATTCCAGGGTTATGTTTTAAAACCTGATTGAGAGTCATCCTTAGAATACATTTTGAAATAGGTTTTATCTAAATCAAATTATGTACACATCTGATTTGTCTGCAGGAGTGACTGAATTTGTAAGCAATGTGTGCAACACTTTGGTCTCCCCAAATAGGGCTTTTGGTTTTGTAATGACTATGAAACTATTGTATCTTTTTCTTTACACATGAAAAGCAAATGTTGGCCCATTATGTGTATAAGTTAGTTAATAAAATCCCACCAGATTTAAGAAAGCATCTGTTTAATTCTTTCCTTACAAACGATTTCGCTGGCATAGTAGACAAGACCACCATCAAACACCTTTATCACATCGTAGATTTTAAATTTAGAGGCTCTGTGTCTATGGTACTGATCATTTTTCTTATTGTTCTGAAGAAATCTCTTAAATATGTTCATTGTAAAGTTTTGGATAAGCATCAAAATGTACTTATTTCCATTTTTCTCATTTATTCATTCCTTATAATTCAAAAAAGGCTTTCTTGAACTCTGAAATGACAAGAGCGATGAATGTAATTGAACTTTGAAATGCTGCATGATTAGTTCTCAGAATGGGTAGCACGACCTGTGGGTAAAGAGAATCTCATGTTGCTTATAGAGGCTCAGTATTCTCATTGACATATGGATTGATTACATCCACCTCAGTTTTGAAGAGAAGGGGTGAGAGGAAACACCATCTATACAGGATATTTAGATTTCAGAGATTTCAAGACTTTGACTTTCAAATTATGTTCGTTAGTCATACAGAGGCTGGGGTTGTTTTGTGTACTTTTTATCTTTGTTGTAAGGTATCATATGATCATTTTGAATTAGTCCAAATACATTCTCCATTTTCAGAGCATGAAAATATGGAATTCACAGTGTTATTCAAGACAAGGCATATTTATATGATCCATAAAAATGCTATTTTAGTAGATGAAATGAGAATGTTTTTCATTCGTTCTATTTTCTTAAGTGTGGAAACTAATATATTTTTTATGTGATCTGGAGTGTACACTTTGGTAACGAGATTTTTTCATTCTGATGAGCTCTTTTTTTGTTGTTGTCTTTAAAAAATATTTCCAAGATGCTTGAGTGTGGTTACCACATTGAACATTAGACAAATGTTTTATGCCTCTGAGAACATCAGAAAATCATTTATGTTCTCCGTATGTTAGGGTGTGTTACAGATGGGTACATACAGATGGGTAATATCTGAGAAAGAGCACTTGAAAATATTTGTTTATACCAATATGCATTTTTATTTTTGATAATCAGGTAAATACCTAATAGGTAATTGTCAATAGTGTCAGATGGTTTATAAAAATGACTTGTAATTTTGAATACTGAACTGTTATTTGAAACAAATATACTTTAAGTCATAGCTGCTTTGCTGTTTTAATTTTGGTTTCTTTAAAAGATTGTGGCTTTGAAACTCTTTCGGCATAGATTCACACTTCTGAGTTTGTAGGGGAAAAAAGTACGTTTTTAACGAAAGAGTTTATTAATCATGAGTAGACTAGTATCGAGAATGTTCTAGAAGTCATGTATGACTCTAATGGTTCACAATGAATTTAATCTACTGGAAATGATCAAGTGAGATTGGCATATAACTTTCTTTTAATAATTTTATTAGAAGATAGGGCCTTGGTATTTTCAATGAAGATCTCTTTCTTGCAAGTGAAGTATAGTGATTTGATGAACTAATACTAAAATAAGGGCAAAGGAATTTTATGATGTCTGCATAAAAAGAGTGCACTTACTTGATGGATTTAGTGAAGTATGAAAAACTTAAGAACAATGCATTTTAAGAATGGAATTACTAATGAGACAAAAGGAGAAACTACCATGAGAGAGTTTTAGGATTATTGCAGATTCTTACTGAGATGTGGAGTCAGGTGCTAATATTTGCCAAGCAATCCTAGAACATATGATATTGTACCAGGTGGTTTTAGATAGAGTAGTTTCTCTGCAGTTAGAAGAAATAGAACATTTACTCAATAAACATATTGTTCAAAGGTTTATTTAAAAAACCTATGGTAGGTCGAAATTCTTAAATGCCATCAAAGTGAAGTTAATCATGAGAAGCTGAGTATTAAGACTTTTGGTGAAGGGTTAAAAATTGGTGGGGAAATGATCTATAGTTGTTTTTGAGTAAAGAGACTTAAAATGGATTATATGAAAATTTAATTGGTAGATAATCATAAAAACTTCTTGATGACTTTTCTAGCTTAATATCCCAAAGCAAATAATGTTCAAGAGTTAGTTGCTTGGTTGGTTGGTTTACTATATATAGAACAGTGTTTCTCCAACTCTGATCCAGAGTACCTTAACCAGAATCACCAGAGATGGTTATAAAAATTCAGTTTCCTGGTCCATCCCAGTGCTAATGTATCATAATTAGGGCCTAAAGCCCAGGAAACTGTATTTTTAATGGCTGCCCTTATATGTGTCTGATATAAAATTTGATAACCAGTGACATAGAGACTACGATACAGGTTGATCAAAATAGAGGAATATGAAGGTAGGAAAAAGACAAAGTTACCTATTTGAGAACAATTAATTTTAGTGATATTGGTAAGTGAAAATAGAATTATCATCTTATTAGCTACCTTATTCTTTAAGACTGTATGTGCTTTAGTATCTTTCTCTGTCTAAATAAACTTCAATATTGCCATGAATGATAAAAAATTATATTTCCAAATAGAGGCAATGTTCTTGGTGTATTTGAAATACTGTATTATTTTTTGACAAGATTTTGGAAGCAAACCTATTGTGGAAAACAAAGGTGCATCTACAGTTGAACAAGACTAAGTTGTTTATATGAAGATTAATAAATCCTCACAAAGATAGGAATTTGGTCACTGAATTTATTCGTTTTGTTACATTTTCATTGAATTTTTTAGGTTATTAGTTTTCCTAGAAATGTACTTTGAAAATATATATAGTACTTTTTAAATCAATTTTTAGATCTGACCTATTACCATTTTTATTTTAGAAATAAAATTATTATTTTCCTTCTGTTACAGGGAAATGTATGGCAAATCTTGTCAAATGCCAAATTCCTGGCTATTTTATCAAAGAAATTGGTTCTTAAACACAGTATTGTTCTTCTCTAGATGGAAAGACTGATGCCTTTGTCTAACAGTATATCCTTAGCAATGTGTAAAGAATTATCTGTGAGAATAACCTACCAAGGCATGAAAACTAAGCAAAACCCTCTGAGGTCACAACTGTGAGGTTGCAGTATATTTCTTTCTTGATTTAGGGGTGTGTGTGTGTGTTTAAGATTTCGTTATTTATTTTAGAGAGAGAATGGGGGGAAGGACAGAGGGAGAGACCGAGAGAGACTCTCAAGCAGACTCCCTGCTGAGCTGGGAGCCTGATGTGGGGCTTGATCTCTCAACCCTGAGATCAAGACCTCAGTCAAAATCAAGAGTCAGATGCTTAATGAGCCATCCAGGCACCCCTTAGGGTTGTTTTATTTTTTTAGTGAAATAATAGCCACAACCATTAATATCTTTACTTTTTTTATTTTGAAAGACAGGTATTTAGCAGTAGTTTCTTGAATGACTAAAATGTGGGGAGAAAAATCTTAAGATTTTTTTTCTGAGAAATTTTTGAAATCTAAAATTACATGGGCCAACTTTTTAATGTATTATTTATGTACATCTTAATTATATTTTATTATATTACTTCATGTATTCATTTATTATACATTTTATTTAACTTCTCTCAAATTCACAAAAGTAGAAGTTGTGCTATAAATTTCAAAATCTGACTTCATTTACCTGAATCCCAATCCCATCCCTAGAGATAATAATTATTCATTTAATAAGATTCTTTCCAAACATATTCTTGAATATACAAATACATAAACAGAACACATACAGATTTTTAAAGTAAAAAGTCTTGTCCATTGAAATTTTATTTAACTTTATAGTATTATATATGTTTTACCATATCTGGTTATAAGAAAGAATATAACCTCTATCTCATTTCATTTTATTTATTTATGGATATATTTCATCTAACTTCCCTTATTGATGTTACATATATTTCCATGTATTATGCAATATTTGGAGGGAAGGATGTTTTCCTCTAAGTGAAATTACTGCTTCAGAATCCAGCTTATGCTTTATTCCTGATTTTAAACAAAAATGTCTAGTGTTTCACCAACTATGTTTACAGTTGGTTTCTGATGGATTCAGATTCAGGCTTACAAAGTTCTAGACTTAGAATCATATGACTTTTTAATATTGCCTGATAAATTCTGCAAAATGCATTTTTAGTATTTTTTGAGATGACTCTGTATAGTTCCTCCTCTAAA
Source organism: Mustela erminea (assembly GCF_009829155.1). NCBI lineage: Eukaryota > Metazoa > Chordata > Mammalia > Carnivora > Mustelidae > Mustela > Mustela erminea. Next base: position 102,002,863 of record NC_045617.1, on the reverse strand, counting down.
CTGTTAATAACTTGTATGAACATATTATATGGGTATATTTCTTAACATTGAACACTGATTGCACCCTGAAGCAAGTCCTCTTAATCATGCTTTACTGTTCTAATGCACAGCAGTATTTGATTTACTAACATTATGGTAAAGCCATTTGCATTTGTGTTGACAAATTAGATTAGTTTATAAATTTCATTTTAGGTATTATTCTTGACTGGATTTTTTATTAGGGTTATCATGGCCTCATAATGTGAATTTAAATCATCTCTATCTTTAATGCGCTAGAGATGTTTAAATAACAAAGAACTATCTGGTCCTGGGATATTAGGTAATATTTCTGTGGTAGGCAAAATAATTATTCCTCTCTTGCCCTGTAAGAGATCCACATCCTAGTTCCCAGAATATCAACTATTTACCTCACAATGTAAAGGGACTTGGCAGATGTGCTTAAAATTATTGACCTTGATGGGGAGCCTGGTGGCTCAGTTGTTAAGCATCTGCCTTAGGTTTAGGTCACAATCCCAGGATCTTGGGATAGAGGCCCCCCCACCATCAAGCTCTCTGTTCCACAGGAAGCCTGCTTCTCTTTCTCCCACTCCCCCTGCTTGTGTTTCCTCTCCAGCTGTGTCTCTCGCTATTAAATAAATACATAAAATCTTCTTTAAAAATTTTTAAAAAGATTTCTTTATCCCCCTAATATATTTCTTGTGCATGATCTCACTTGTTAATGTAGAGGGACAGGTTATTTTCTGGATTCCTGGGTTCACCACAGAAATATTACCTAATATCCAAGGACCAGATAGTTCTTTGTTATTTAGACATCTCTAGGGCATTAAAGATGGAGATGATTTAAATTCACATTATGAGGCCATGATACCATGATGTCCCATGATGTGGTGGTGCGAGACCATCCGTGGTTGAAATCTTGTCCTCCCCTCCTCTTTTGGGTTTTCAGGTATGTTATTTTAATTTGCTAAACATTTGTCTTTTTTTGTTTTGTCCTGAAAAAGATACTTTGACAACAGCAAAATTGTTTAGAGTATCTTTTTGGCCTTTAAAAAATGTTGAAATGCTTTTAGATGCTGAAGAGAAATGCCAGTAACTTGAGGCAACTTTATAAGGGCTTGCAGGTAGCTTTTCCTTTTGATGCCATCCCTGATCTCTCTCTGTAACTTATTATGTCAAACTGGTGACATTTTCTATTGTGTATAAACATAAGTAGCACAGAAATATTTACCAAAGTATTTTCTTTTTTTTTAAAAAAGATTTTATTTATTTATTTGACAGAGATCACAAGTAGGCAGAGAGGCAGGCAGAGAGAGAGAGAGAGAGGGAAGCAGGCTCCCTGCTGAGCAGAGAGCCCGATGTGGGACTCGATCCCAGGACCCTGAGATCATGACCTGAGCCGAAGGCAGCGGCTTAACCCACTGAGCCACCCAGGCGCCCTACCAAAGTATTTTCTATTGAAATTACTTACCTTTGTGTACTTTGGGGTCCAGTCCCATGTGAGTCCTGATCTGTAGCCTAGGGAAGAAGAAATTCATACCGTGTTACTCAGATTACCTTTTTTTCCCCCTTAAAGATTAAAGGGAGTAGTAAAACTGTGTTAAAGTATTAAAGGGAATAGTAAAGCTGGGGATTTCCTTAATATGGGTTTATTGCAAATACTTATATATTGGTTTGTTTAGGTTTGGCAGCTGTGGTTGTGAGTTACTTCTCTTTAGCGTTCTCTTACCACAGCGTAATCTTTATACATCATTCATAATGAGCTGTCAGTTAGTGTGGAATTTTAAAAAAGAATTGAAAAACATCATGGGGTTCAACTGAAAGTACATTTGAAACTTTTGGTTATATTTTCCTGAAAGAATTGTGATGGAATACATGTGAATGTTTAAAAAGCAAAAATCATTGTAGTTAAAGTTAGCCAAATAGGAAAAAACAAAGGTAGTGGATGAGGGCACTGCCAATATGGTGCCGCCTAGTGGGAAGCCTTAGATTGCTGGAGTCCTCTTGGGTGCAAGGGGATGCTTTGGAAACAAGGGTAGAGAGATGCAAGCTAGAAAGACCCACTCCCCCCCACCAAAAAAAAAAAAAAAAAGACATCCTTAAAACGGAGGAGGAGGACACATTTTGAGATGGGTGGGGGGAATTGACTTCATCTATTTCACAACTTTCAAAGGTCAGGGAGGAGCTGTGAAAAGACAGTCATGAAAATTTGTTCATTAAAGTGCCAGCACTGAGCTAAGCACTTGTGAGAGTTAATTGATATAATGTACCAACTCTCTGAGGTAGATTTTCTTATTTTGCCCCGTATAAAATGGAGATACTGAGATTCCACAGTTTAAATAACAGGCTTGGAGTCCATCAGCCCCTGGATAATGAGATGGCTGACTTCACTGTCTAAACCTGTAACTGCTTCCATTGGGCTTTTATTAATAATCACTATAATAACAGTTGTAATTTTTGTAGCTAATAAGAACAGTACTTCCAACCTAGAGGTGCTTTTTCTTCATGAATCTTTAGGAACAAAGAAATCACTGCTTGATACAATAGAAAACGTAACATTCTTCTGATATTTTGATAACTGTATATTAAATATCTATACCACTGTATGGAAAGGTTAAAAATTTTGATATAAAAATACCATTAATGGGTTAGATTTGTTTTTAGTACATTGAAAATAGTGCATTACATACAGGCAGATTGGCTCCAAGATGCTCTGATTTCAGAGATAAGATAACTGAATTCTTTGGACATGAGAAAGTAACAAGTGATATTTTTTGTGTATTCTAAGTAATGTATCATGGGCACATTTCCTTCATTGCAAAGTGGACTTTAGGAAATAGAGGCCAAACCCTTTATACCAAATTATGTATTTCTATTCTTAATGACTTTTTGTTACACATCAATGGTTTAATGGTTACGGAGAAAATTCTAGAACATTTTTATGTCAACATTTTTTTACCACAACATTATGCAGGATTTTCCAGTTGACTTTCTGCTCTTTCTCAAACCCAAACTGAAATCACAGAAGTGGGGGAAATATACCCCTTTACTCTTACCAGATAAAATGCTTGTTTCTTTCTTTATTTGCACATTCTCACAGTTGACTGAATCCAAAACTACACAGGCCAAAAGTGAAATATAAAATAGTTTGCTTGGAAAACATTTGCTGTATGAAGTAATTGTCACTAAATACTTTGGATCGACAAACTGGTAAATTTCAAATGGTTTTGAATAATACTTCTGCTAGTGTAAAATTGGCAAAGTTTAGTGAATTTCAATAAATGGGAGCCCAGAAAAATAAAATCTAGCAGAATTTTATTAACTAATATAGCTCTGACTGACTTCAGTTCTGGTTAATTTCTTTCTCAACAGTCTTTTATTCCATGCATACCCATGGTAATCATGTTAGTTTTGCCAAGAATTGCTTTTATAAATCAGTTTTACATCTTCTTTTTAAATATAATGTAGTTTTATATATTTCTATTTATATTTATAAAATAATCAATAGCTCTTGGCATAATTAGACATAGAATATATGAATTCATATCTCTGAAATACATTTTCATGTTTTACTAACATGTTAAGATGATAAGAAGAGGAATCTTTTCTTTTTTTCAAATCTGAAATTTCCCCCAAACACTCTCAATATCTGATAGGCTGAAATAAGATTTGGGCTATGTCCTAATATAGACCAAGCTCAGTATTATAATTATTTAAATAATAAGACATCAGATCAGATCCAGGGAGTGAACTGTGGAGGCTCTCAAGGGCTTCTGGGAGGTGGATGTCAGGGTGCCTGGGCATAACTCCATTTGCCCCCACAGTGAAGACACTGCCTATCTGACACTGGAATTGGCTTCAGAAACAGAAGTAGAGGCAGTATGTCTGTTAACTGGTTTGTACTAATGTCACATTGTGTGAGGGCGTAGAGACTTGAATCGTGATGAAACTCTAAGCAACAAAAGACAGAATGCAGTAAGAAATCAAGCTTCTCAGGTCTGATGGTATCATGGGCAACTGTTTGACCCCGATTAGAGATTCTTGGACCCAAGGGACACTGCATGCCCACAGCAGTGTCTAGTGTCCACTAGTGTCCAGTGTCTAGCACCACTTTCAGCGTAGAACAATGTATGTCTGTCTTGTATCTGCTAAGATTTTACAGGCAGGTTTTATTTAAATTTCGGACTTAACGTAGACCTTTAGTGAGTTTGTGTATATGTGTGTTTGAATGGGAGCTGATTACAGATGGTTTCATGCCAAGTTATGGTCTATGAATTGGAGGGCTTTATTTGGAACATTATTGATCTTAATTGATTGCACTGAGAATATGCATTTTCTGCCTTGGAAGGATACAATTTATATCATTCTGTGTTCTTTCTATGTAGAACTCAGTTATTTTAATTTTCTGTATGTCTTAAAGAAAACTATGGTATGTTTTATAATGTTACTTTAAAATTTACATGGTTTTTTATTATTTTCTAATTCATATGTTTTTGAAAGCTTGTGTTTTCAACTAGACTACAATCCCTCCGTTGATAGTCGTTGCTCACACACAAACTTTGTTCTCTGCAAAGGGTGTAGTGCCATGGCAAAATGAATGGAGCCAAATAAAATCAACATGAAATCCAATTTATGATTCAAGTTCAGATTTTAAAACCAGAACTATATGCATGTGTCTTGCATTATAATTGTGGCTAACACATTGACCAGTATCGTGTTAATAAAGTCAAGATGTGAAAATCAAAATAATGGCCTACTCTCCCTGTAATAGAAGATAACTTGATCTCATTGTCAGTGGCCTCTCTACCACCTGCCTTGATTTACTCAGGAGTGCTGCTGTTCTTTGAGTGCCATGATAGTGCAGAGGGCTTTCAAAGAAATACTGATGGGGCCCTGTTTCCTCATCTTTCAAATTTCTCTTTCTGCCATCTGTCTATGTTGCTTATTTCCAATGTTACTTATTTTAACTGAAGTGCCATCGAGAAAGAAGCCAAGAAGAATGAATAAAAAATGAAAATTGATTAGTACCATCACTGTTTGCTTTGGCTGGTAAAAGATTATTTTGGTAAATGCATTGAAGGACCAACAGTAGAACTGCTTGCCCATTAATGAATGTGCTAATGTTATTCTCAAATTTATACAATGAACATTAATATTCTCTGAATCTTGCTGGAGAACTTGTACATCTAGGTTGAACCATGTGAAAGAGTTCTCTCTCCTTCTGTCCTGAAACTGTGACCTGCATATTCTTTGTGGTTTTATCAATAAGGCAATCATTAGGAGAATGATTGTATTTTTAGATGAGGAAATAAGTTCCTGGGTATCTCATGGCTCATTTTGGAGGATATTGGTTAATCTTATTAGTTTTTAATTATGGTTGTGAGGCAGTGGGGCCCTTTGGAATCATATTAAATCTGAACTCCTATGACTTTACAGGTTTTCTTGCATTATTCATTTTAAATAGTAAAGGAATATATTCAAATGAAGCATCCTTCTTATTTTATCACTTATGTTGGTTTGAAAGAAGAACCAGGTTAATATTTAGTAAGTTTTTCTTTTTGGAAGACTGTATTTAAAATTTGAACTATCAGTAGATGTTCATATAATATTGGCTCTCATAAATTTTCTCTTTTCCAAATTGGATTATCAGTAGCAGTGTTATGTTGTAAGTGGATGACAGAAGTTTGAAATTATGCATTATTTACAAGTAAAAAATCCAGTTAGGACTTATTCTTCCTTATGATACAGTCCATACTTTTTAAAATTGAAATTTTACTTTATTACTTTTTAGGGAATGCCAGGATTTCCTGGAAACCAAGGATTAATGGGACAAAAGGTGAGTATTAATGAAACTTGAAAGATTTGGGGCTAGATCTATTTATTAAAAGGGCAAAGCGGTGATGACTTCACATAGAACACATTCTTCCCACTTTCGTAGCAACAGTTAATTGTTCAAATATTATATAATTTCAGAAGCTATTATTTTATCCTTATAAATAGCTTTTGTTTTGTTGTTTTATACAGATGTACTTTCTGTTTTATACATGTGCTTTCTCTTTTTACGTGGTTACTTTTCTAATGCCCTTTGACTATCCTTTTGGGATAATTTTACTACTTCCTGAACTATATCTTTATCAGTTCTTTTTTTTTTTTTAAGAATTTTATTTATTTATTTGACAGACAGAGATCACAAGTAGACAGAGAGGCAGGCAGAGAAAGAGGAAGGGAAGCAGGCTTCCCGCTGAGCAGAGAGCCCGATGTGTGGCTCCATCCCAGAACCCTGGGGTCATGACCTGAGCTGAAGGCAGAGGCTTTAACCCACTGAGCCACACAGGTGCCCCTCTTTATCAGTTCTTATTACACATATCTAGGTAACAAGTTTTCAGATTTTATCTAATCTTAGATATTTTACTCTTGGTTTTGAGGGATCATTTTGTAGGGTATATAGCTCAAGGTTGACGATTATTACACTGAAACACGTTGAGGATTTTCTTCTATTGTCCTCAGGGTTCCCTTATTACTATAAAACATTTGCTCTCATTCTAATTATTGTTCTTTTGTAAGTGATCTGTCCCTTTCTTTGGGATTCTTCTAAGGTATTTTGTCTTTCGTGTTCTAAAACTCATTACTGCGAATCTAGATGTGTATTTCTCTTTATTTACCCTGAGGAGAATTCACTTTCCTTCCTGACTCTATGGAATTATTTCCATTAATTCTGGAAGATATCACTTATTATTTCCAAATTATATCTCTTCCAATCTGTGGAACAAAGATTAAAATTACAGTTAGATGAATTTTATTCCTTCTCATTTTGTCCTCCATGTTTCTGAAGAGCTTCTTATTTTCATATTCTTGATTCTAACATTCTGGTTAAATTTTTTAGATATATTTCCCATTGTACTTATTCTTCTTTTACTGTGTCTGCTCTGTTTTTTAAGCTAGCAATTGATTTAAAACAAAACAATCATACTTTTCATTTCTAAAAGTTCAACTTTTTAATAACATCTTTTTATTCTTTTTTTTTTTTACATCTTTTTATTCTTGATAGCATCTTGTTCCTTACAGTCCTAGTCATCATTCATGATTCCATTCTTTAATATGTAAAGACCTCCTATATTGTTCTAAATTCTCTTTCTAACAGTTCCAATATCTGCAATTTGTTATTTCTGTTAACTCTCAGTCTTGTAGCTTGATGCCTTTTTCTTTCTTGATAAATGTGAGTGCATTGCTTCATGTTAATTGGCGTGAGTTCTGGCAGCCTAATCAGGCCATGGAGAGCTGCCTCCTACTAGTAACCATGGATATCAGGTCAGCCCCCTCTAAGAGTCCTGGGTGTTCATAGGGATTAAGGATTCCCACCCTCTTTCCATGGCTAGTCCACCATTCACTCTCTGATGCACTCTAGATACCTCCAGCCTTCTTGGCTCCTGCATCTCTACCAGCACTCTCTCCCAGAGAATGGTCTTTCCAGGTTTTTGTTCTTGTTGTTAAGAATTCAAAGACTCACTTGGAATACCTAGTTAGACACAATCCAAGAAATTGAAGTATAAATGCTATTATTCTATGTCCTGTATTTTCTTAATTTATGTTTACTATCATGTTTCTTAATCTATGATAAATAAGAAAATTTTTCATGTGACACCCCCCCTCCCCCCCGCCGCCAACTGTTCTCTCACCTCACCAACTCTCTGTGAACTTCCAGGTCTTCATTTGAAACAATGACAGTATCACTCCTGATTTTCTTGTAAAGATATAGGACTTAGTGATTTCACAGACCCTATGCCCAAATCTTTAAGGTGTTTTATTCCTGATTTTTCTATCCTATGTTGCTTCTGGTTTACAGTAGAGAAAGAGAAGGCAGACTGGGCTGATTGGTAGTGGATTTTCATTCCATAATGCTTCAGTAGGGAATTCCTGGAAATGGATTTATAATTCAAAATTTTAAATTTGATCTGTATTTGATTTTTAGGGAGAAACTGGACCTCCAGGACCACTAGGAAAAAAAGGAGCTCCGGGAATTCCTGTATGTTAATGTCATTATTATCAGGGTGTTTGAAATACAGTTTCGAGGTACCAGTTCTTATTTTGGAGTTTATAAAACTTGGGGGTGGGAATTCAACAGTGATATTTGGGGGCTCCACAAATCCATTTGTATGAAAATAATTATATCCATTTTTCTAGAGGATTCCACATTTCTTCCCACCCAAATAAAGATCAAGAATTCATAATGTAGATAAATCAGAAAACAAATATTCTATCTATTCATTAAAAAACTACATACCATAAAAAAGTCTAAAACATAATAATTTTTTTCACTTTTTAAAAAAACTACATATTTTTACACTAATGATGGAGAATATATTCAGAACACATAGTATAGCAAGATCCTAAATTAGTGAAAAAATAATTTTAGGAAGTTTTGAGAGTGGAAGGGACATATGAGTTTGGTATTAGAAATTATGAAAATCCTATTGTATGTGTGCAGGATTGTATAAAAATTGCTAGAAGTGATGTTGATTTTAACCTATGAATCAAATTGCCTATAATAACTTTAAGTAAAATGGTTATCTTTAATGTTTAACAGTTAAAGGCTATATGTCAATTAAAAACACAGATATTTTATTCATTGTTTGGTGAAAGAGTTGGTGAATTTTGCACATAAGAGTAAGAAAGAAAAATATTATGCATGAGATATGAATTTGACTTTAGGGGAGGTTTGAAAGAAGATTCTTTCCTTTAAAATGGAGTAATCTGTCTCCACTATCACTACCACATCATTTGTTCATTGAAATAATATACTTGGTTATTTACCAGGATCTATGTTAGCTAGAGCTTCACTGAACTTTGAGAATATGTACACTTATTATATCTAATATTTCATACATGCTTCAGTGAACCAGTATATTTTACATTTTATAGTTACAACAAAATCCTAAATTAATAGCAAAGCATAGTAGTGATGACATAGAATCTTCAGGATGATCCTACTGAGATAACGTTTTCTGATGATATTAATTGCATAGTTTTTGCTCATCAAGTATTCTTGGCTATGTTTAAGAGAAAGAAATATTTTCAATGTACGTAACGGTATTTAAAGTAGAATCTAAATTAAGTTAGTTCCTTGTTGCTAGAGTAATTATCGTCATATTTTGAATTATATGGTTAGTTACAAATATGACCATTTTGTAACTTGAAGAGAGATTGTTATATTCAGGGAATTTATTAGGTTGTAACTCTTTCAAAATATCGTTTAAGAAAGCAGAAATTGAATGTAAAGTTAACCAGGATGACATCTGTGAAGAAACCTAATTCTTAGCCATCTTGACAAAAGGGAGAAAGTAAGAATGTAGGAAAGAAAACCAACTTTTGTTTATATTTGTCTTTTACTAGCGTTTCAGGAATTTTTGCTATTTGTAAGTTATTTGAGCAACCATGTTAGGAGGGCTTTGCTTTTTTCACTATCCTTTAATTGGATCTCTGTGGGGAACTTTTCCTCATGTTGTATTATTTTCTAGTAGATTAATTATTATGAGAATGTGTGCCTTGGAAATGGGTTTAATATTTTTAAAATAATGTTTTCTAAGTTACTCTCGAAACTTCCACTTAAAAATGTAGGGTTTGATGGGACGTGATGGCTCGCCCGGTCAGCCTGGGACACCAGGATCTAAGGTAAATAAAATGAAATTAATAAGATAGAAAACTTTGTGGAAAATGACCACTTATGTACTCAGTAAAACCTAACTCTACTGATTTTACTTAAAATGTGGTTTTAATTCTATGGATGGTCATTTGTAAGAATGAAATGTTAGACAGAAACTAAACATATAAAAACAGGATGATGTAAAGCGGGTCTGGTTTGAGCTGGAAAGTGTCCAGAATCTCTGACTACTTGACCCCCTCTTCCTCTCTTGTCATCTCAGGGGCACCAAGGACTGTGTAGAGTTGCACGGGGTTTGGTTCCAAACCACACCAATGGAGTGGGTTAGTAGTTAGGATTGAGGATAACTTTTTACCGGTTCCTAAGTCATCGTCTTGATATTTTTATTTGGTAGTATGTATATGGAATTTTTATTGTAAAATGCTTGTCATGAGTTTTATTAGGTGTTTTCTCCTTCAGGACTGTGATCTTTACTTTCATTTTTAAGAAATGTCGGGCGAGCCTGACAAATATGTTTAGAATGTCAGGTTAGGTTATTCTCAAGATAGAACTGAAACTCTGAATACCATGGTTTGACCATATTCTAGGTGATGGAATCCCATGCTAAGAAAACTATTGTGGTTTTTTTTTTTTTCTTGGTTTATTGGAGGCTCAAATCAAGTATGTTCTGGCTAGACTCAGACTGTTCTCAAGTATTTAATGAGTAGAATGTAGGACAACCTTCCAAAATGAAATGATGGAATTCCTGTTTGAAAGAATTAAACCTTTAACTAGACATTGTCCCATGGGAATAGACTCTGGCATACAAAATGAGTGGATGAGGAGATGACTTAATCTATTCTACTTTCAGTTTCAAAACTATTTAGAGAAAGAAATAGGATAAAACATCATGGGAGCCCAGTGATCAGAGAAAAGTAGCTACTGCCCTTCCATCAGTGGTGAACCCTTGTGAATTGTTGGAGTATTGTGTGTCCTACAGTAGTAATTAGTACTGAATTAGTAGTACTGAATTGGTATAAAACCTTTACCAAGTAGATTCTGCATAATTAATTTCTTTCTTTCTTTCTTTCTTTCTTTCTTTCTTTCTTTCTTTCTTTCTTTCTTTCTGATTCATTTATTTGAGATAGAATGAGAGAGAACATGAGCTGGAGTGAGGGGCAGAGTAGGTTCTCATTTGAGCAGGGAGCCTGATTCAGGGCTGGATCCCAGGACCTTGAGATCATGACCTGAGCTGAAGGCAGACGCTTAACCAACTGAGCCACCCAGGTGCCCCTCAAAGTCATTTTCTGAGAAGATACAGAGTAGTTATATACTCCTAAGGAACTGGGGTACAGTGGACTCCCGCCACGGTGTTCTGGATGTTCTAATTCTTAAGAATTCAGCCTAAGATTTCCTCACCTTGTTTTTATCAGCTGCTTCACATCCTTAGCTCACACTGAGCTGGGGGTCTTTAAATCTGCTGGAATTTCCATAAAATGTTTTAGAACGATCCCTTATGGCATCCACCAGTTGAGTAGTTTCTACTGTTAGAGCTGGGAAAGCAGGTGGCTGTTTCCAGGATCAGTTTATTTTTACATGAATTACTGTAAAGTTTGTTTTCTCTCATCCTGTACTTGTGCAATTATTTTGTTAAAAGTTGATTCAGAGTGTTGAAATTATACCTCTTGAACGTAATCGTTTCAGTGAGACACTTCAACTCTTTTCTCATGTAGTATATTAGCTCAGGTGTTCTACACATCTCCAGATAGTAAATATTTCAGTCTTAGAGGGCCCTGTAGCTTCTGTTGCAGCTCCTCAGCTCTGCTATTTTGCAAAAGCAGCCATGGACTGTGTGGGGTTTGCCTGTGTTCTGGCAAAACTTGATTTACGAGACTCCGCACTGGGCTGCATTTAGCCCGTGAGCTATAGTTTACCTAGCTCTATGTTCGTTTCTCTCTGCCTGTTTTTTTTTTTTTTTCTTTTAAAGATTTTATTTATTTATTTGGCAGAGAGAGATCACAAGTAGGCTGAGAGGCAGGTTGAGAGAGAGAGAGAGGAGAAAGCAGGCTCCCTGCCGAGCAGAGAGTCCAGTGTGGGACTCAATCCCAGGACCCTGCGATCCTGACCTGAGCCAAAGGCAGATGCTTAACCCACTGAGCCACCCAGGTGCCCTCTCTGCCTGTTTTGTCAACTGTGATAAGTTTGTGAACTATGCTTTCAATGTCAATTAGTATGAATTTTAGGGTGGGACAAAAAAAAAACTGTATTAAATAGGGCAAGGGTGAGGCTGAAACTCTGTGGTGGATCTTCAGAAAACTTCTAACTTGGTTTATGATACCTTTTTTTTTTTAAGCCATTAAACCATACTAGTTTGCAGTTTTAAAAATTATTATCTAAATGACATTAGGATATGTTAACATAATCAAGTAGCTTGCAGCAAGTTTTGTCACCTTTGTGAATTTCTGTTTAGTCACTTATAGAATTAAAAAAATATATTTATTTATTTATTATTATTATTTTTTTAAAGATTATATTTATTTATTTGACAGAGATATCACAAGTAGGTGGAGAGGCAGGCAGAGAGAAAGAGGAGGAAGCAGGCTCCCTGTTGAGCCCTATGTGGGGCTCAATCCCAGGACCCTGGGATCATGACCTGAGCCGAAGGCAGAGGCTTTAACCCACTGAACCACCCAGGTGCCCCACAAAACTAAAAATTTTAAAGAACCATTGTTCTATGGCTTAATAATGCTGTTATGTGCTGAATGTTTTAATTATGTCCAAGTATCGTGTTCATATGTTTCTCAACATGAGTAACCTAGAAAACTTTTCAAAAGCTGAAAATGAAGTTGGTTACCTTTACTTATTAGTACACCCAGTTCGGCCCTGGCTTTTGTCTGATATTGACTAGATTGGGATTTTAGATATCAAGGTATATTTGAAAACCAGCACTGTCCTTTTTATTTTATTTTTATTTATTTTATTAACATATAATGTATTATTTATTTCAGGGGTATAGGTCTGTGTCATCAGTCTTACACAATTCACCACACTCCCCGTAGCACATACCCTCCCCAATGTCCATCCCATAGCAACCCCATCCCTCTCACCCACTTCCTCTCCAGCAACCCTCTTTTTCTTGAGATTAAGAGTCTTTTATGGTTTGTCTCCCCCTCTGGTTTGGTCTTGTTTCATTTTCTCCTCCCTTCCCCTATGATCCTCTTGTCTTGTTTCTCGAATTCTACATATCAGTGAGATCATATGATAATTGTCTTTGTCTGATTGACTTATTTCACTTAGCATAATACCCTCTAGTTCTGAAAACCAGAACTGTCTTTGCCAGTCACTCCTTATTAGCCAGCAGACGTGCTCTCTCGCTATATGCCTGCTTTATACTTTTATACTTTTATATTCTTTTATACTTTTATATTCTTTGCCCTGTCAAGTTGGTTTTGCCCTCCAAGCTTTTGTTAGAAAGGATGGCACTCAAATTCTGAAAAAGAGCACAAAGTAAACATTTTCTGATTCATATATATGTATTTGTATTCATATATATGTATTCATATATATGTATTTTTTAAAAGCCACTGTACATTTGAAGCTAATTTTCTTTCCTTGCATGCTGAAACTGAGTCATCCCGAGAAAATGAAACTGGGCAAAGATGAAGATTCTGGGTATATGGGATGTTGTTACAATACATGGCTCTCGCGTATGGAGACGCAGCCAATTAGCACTTGTTTCTGAGGTTTCGAGTCTCGTCCCTTACTTGTAGCTGCTAGCTTTAAAACATGCTTTCAGAAAGCTTTATGAATATGAGGATTCATTCTTTCTGAATAAGTAGAGTTAACATACAGAGTGTATGTTTCATACAGTTGGAGACTTGAAAATGTAAAAATTATTTTAAGTTAATTCCCTTAAGTGTCTATATCAGATATATTGTGACTGCGTTTTAAAAAAATTTAATGGTTTGATGCATTGACAGGGAAATAAAGGTGAACCTGGACTACAAGGGATGCCTGGGGCTTCTGGACTAAAGGTAATTATCATTTGAGGCATTTGGAAATATATTCAAAGAATTATAAGTCTCCTTCATTGTTTGTTAAGATTACTGTTTTGCATCCCTTAAGAGAAGTTACATCAAATGAAGGATGATCTATGTAACAGATATAACAAACACGTAAGAAAATGCCTAATGCAAGGTTTCATTTTTTTTTTTTTTTGGATACTTTATCATCGTTTGGATAACAGACATAAAATATCCTCTGGCTTGATTTTTCTGGAAATGGTAGAAGCCACAGGCTAACATGAACCTCCTCTTTGGTCCGGAGAATATCACTGTCTTCCATAACTGAGGGAAAGTGTGTGTGGCTCCCACACAAGTAGTGCTATTCCTCTCTTTGCTGATTGATGGGACTTTAGCGTGGGCTCTCACAGCCCTTTGTATTTTTTTTCCTCCAAACCAAATGGTTGATGTTTATTTCAATAGGATTTTCAATTCTCTTCAAGCCTTTAACAATCTGCAGTAATATTCCATAGCTCAGGAATGGGCGTAGTAAGTAAAGAAGACAAAACTGATTCTACAAAAGAGAGTAGGCTTTAGTTAATGTGGTAGAGTCAGGGACAAAAGGTAAAACTCAAACCAAAAACCATGAAGCAAGTTCAGGATTCCATCCTATATTACTGTAACTTTCAGAAATTCCCTTATGTAAGACTTTTAAGAAATCTTTATTTCATTAAGAGAATAATCTCTATGGGATGATGGAGAGTGGAGGAATTAAGTCATGGAATATTACCTGTACTGGAAATAGCTCAAGAATTTACTTTTAAGACAACAGTATTCCATTTGTATAAGGAAAAAAAACCATAAATATGTATACTATTTGGCTATAAAGATGTTCACCCCAATATTGTTGATAAAAGTAAAAACTATGAAAACGAATGTTTAACAATTGGCATTTTATTAAAAAAAATATGGTAAATCAATACAGTTAAGTACTATTTTGTAATTTAAAATTACATTTTAAAAACAAAACAGCATGTGAAGAACATCATAGTACTAATAGATTTTGTGGTAAAAGACATTCTAAAATGATGCATGCATACTGAGTAAATCTTAGTAACTGAATCGTTTATTGTGTGCTTGTGAGAGGTAGAGAGACGGAGTAATGAGATTGTCAGTGATTTTAGTTCTATTTACTCATCAGTTTTTAACAATAAGTTCTTTAAGGTAGCAATATAAGAATAAGCAGTTTCAAGGAGGAAGGGAAAGTTAGTAAAAAAAAGCAAAAGATACCTATGTTTATTATTGTCACTACCTTACTATCTACTTTATTGTTGAAGCTATAAAGTAAAATAAAAATGATAAATATTTATAAAATTTTAAAACATATGCTATCAGAAGAGTTTAACTAGCAAAGATAGGAAAAATATAAGAAGTTTTATCAGGACTCTGGTAAATTTTTCATTCTTTTGTATCTGAAGTAATAATTATAAATGTCAACTAATTTTGAAACCATGGATTATAAATTGGAGATATAGGTAGAGGAAAACAGTGGTGTTTTTCATAAGCAATAAGTCTGCAATCTTATGTAATTTCTATGTTACCTAGGGAGAACAAGGAGCAGTAGGTCCCCCAGGAGAACCAGGATACCTGGGTTTACCTGGAATTCAAGGAAAAAAGGTACGCATTATTTAGGAGATATAATTGACTTTTAGTCATCTTTTAGCATGTAAGTCTTCCTTTTGTGAAAGCATTATAGCAGGACTGACTATATTTTTAAGGATAAGCTGACTTTTATATTTGGCTTATATATGATCTGACCTACCCCATGTCCATAGCTGTGGTCCCTACATGGGTGTGGTCTCCTAGACGAAGGTCTTGGATGCAGCATGCAGCTCAGAAAAATAATATAATAAATAATAAAATAATAAAAATTTATATTTTTTTGCAGTCAATCCACATGAGTGGATTAAATTCCACAGGAATTTTATAGGAAAAGTCTTCCATGTCAGGCACTTTTACCAAAATGTGAATATAACTCTTATCAAAACTGGGGCAAAAGTCTAAAAAAGGTAAAAATTTGACCATGAAGTTCCTATTTATGAAAGATGATATTACATAGAATTTCATTTAAAATGAATTTGAGTTTAAAATACAAATCAGGTATATTGATAAATGTTTTGGTGAGAGAAGAGAGCAACACTTAAGATTCATATTCTCTCTCTCTTTCTCCTCAAGTAAAGGAACCCTGAAGCTGTATCTATATAAATATTATTTTGGGTGGGATCTTAAGTCACAACTGACTGCTTGTTCATCAAAGAAGCCAATGCCACTGTAAATACACACATTTCAGGCTATAAGTAAATACACTGGCTTTTATTCTGGTAAGGATAGACACTTACATGTCTTCATCTTCACATCCCTTGTTGTTTTAGTTTTTCTACCATTTCATTTTTCTGTTTCTCATGTATTATATACTTGTTCTCTAGGTTATTAGAACCGGTATGATCCTTGACCTTTTTGTTCCACTGAGTAGCTGGTAACACTTGTGGAGACAGGAATGACCCTCATAGCAGCAATGAAGTATTAGAAACTTAGTGCACATGAAGTAAACCTGTGAATATATGTTTGGAATTGGAGAAATTTCTTGTGCAAAAGTTGCCCCCCACCTTTTAAAAGATTTTATGTATTTATTTGACAGAGATCACAAGTAGGCAGAGAAGCAGGCAGAGAGAGAGGAGGTAGCAGGCTCCCTGCTGAGCAGACAGCCCCGATGTGGGGCTTGATCCCTGGACCTTGGGGTCATGACCTGAGCCAAAGGCAGAGGCTTTAAACCCACTGAGCCACCCAGGTGCCCCAAAAGTTGCACTTTTAAAGATCACCTATATATTATTTGCTGTAAACACAAAACTCTCTGTGTTTAGAGAGCATGGTAAGGCAGAAAAGAAATTTGGAAACAGTGTCCAAGTTCATTTCAGGGCAAGTGCTTATCTTCCTTGATTTGCAGATTCATTATAGTCATTCATATTCATATTCAGGTCCTTGTAAGAACCAGAGCATTAAAGGAGTTGGTCAGGAATGTCTCTTCTAGCTGAAAAATCCTAGGAACGTTTTTATCCTGGAATATGGATTTTTCCCCCCAAATTCATTTTTGAAGCATATGTTTTCTAAAATACCATTTTAACATTATGTTCTACTTCACTGTATCCTATAAATGCATGGCTACTACTGGCTCAATGGAAGATTTTCACTTTGATTTCGTAAAACTGCAGTTGTCAAAATGAGTTTTCTCATGTTTGTTGACCGTCAGATGGTGATTGATATAGAAAAGTTGTCTTATTCCTGGTAAAATAGAAATTGTAGTCAATTTTCCTCTCAAATGTAAGAGCACAAGACAGAGTTCATTTAGAACATCATTTTGACATAATATGATTTTACTCTCTTCCCAAGTACTGTTTTGGACTCAGCTTCTGATGATAGATATTTAACTGCTTTTTTGCAGGGGGACAAAGGAAATCAAGGTGAAAGAGGCATTCAGGTATGTTGCTGGCTTTTTATTTTTGCTTGGCAATAAAATCAGGGCTTTGCTCTTTTTAGTTCTCACATGGCTTTTCCAGCTCCTTCCAGTTTTGCCATTAGTCTCTAATTGTTAAGTCCCAGCTCTCTTCTTGTCTTCTAAACTGTTTGGTCAATGTCAAATCTCATTTTAAGATTCTTCTCCACTCCAGTGTTGTAGAAAACTTGGGAACCAAATGGTTCAACAAGACAGATACAGATTTTACTACGTACTTCTAATATCTTTGTATATTTATGGAAAGTATGTATGTTTCCAGAAATGATTAGAAATGGCTTATAGCAAAAATAAGTTTGATAAGAAACCATTAACACCAATTATAAGACATGTTCAAACTAACAGATGGAAGGAGAATTATACCAAAAAATGAAATCAGGCTGAAGACATCTAATGATTTAGAAGGATGTTTCATTTGGGTGTCTTAGAAACAAAGGTGAGGAGCTCTAGAATTTCTGGAGGTTTAAAAGGAAATTACAAATTGAAGTAAGAGTGGAATTAGAATCTATTAATGTTAGAGTCTCAAAAATTGCTTTTCTACGGTTGATTCCATTTGTTTTACTTGAGATATTCAAGCCTTATTATGATTCTTTAAGTTAATTTTGAAATGAGTGAGGTGAATTTTAAGGAAGTATCTGTGAGCTCTAGACCCACATATTCCAATTCCCTTCTTTGTACTGAATTTGGATGACTCATGTGCACATCTGTGTGTCCAAAACAGAACTTGTCACCTTTCCCCATAAACCATCTCCTACTCTGTTCTTTGTCATAGTAATTGGTAGCACTATGTAATAACCTAAGGAAAAAGTCTAGAAAGTTATCTTAAAACCCATTCTCTTCTCTCTTCACCTGCAGTTTCACTTCTAAGCCTGTCTAGAACTTGGGCCCTTCTTCCTATTCACCGTGTCCTGATCACTTCTTGTCATGGGTCTCAAATTCTGCATTGTCCTCCTCCCTGTTCCCCTTGAGTGCACTCTCCTCTCTTCCTCCGATGCTCCTACCAGCATGCAATAAGGAAACTACAGACCCACTCAGGAATTCTTCCGTGGTATCCCACATGTTTCAAGATAAAGTCTGTCCTGGAAAATCCTTCCTTGTTTGACTAACTCTTTTTGGTCATTTAGGGTAGAGTTATTTTCCCTACCCTGTAGGACCCCTTTCTCTCAGATACACCTTCCTGTTCTGGTGGTATCCAGCCCAGATGTTTCAGTATGCATTTTCATCATTCTTGATTTAATGGCTTATCTTTCCCACCACACAGTAAGCAACTTGCAGGTAACCGTATCTTTGTTTCAGTGTCTCTGTGGGATAGCAAATAGGTGTCATTCAATAAATGTTGGGAGTCCACTTAGGTAAATTAATGAATAAATCACAATGCAAGAGTGATTCAAAATTTAAGTCACTAGATCATTCATTGATTATATTATCTAGGTATCAGTTTTCCTAGAAATTGCTAGTAATCTTGTCCAACATAGGGATGAAGTAGGGCTTTAGGGGCTAGGACCATGCATTATATGTGATGGATATCCAAAAATATTTATTAAATGGACAAATGTGTTTATGTCTTTACTATTTTTCTTCTTTTCTTATTTTTCCTGACTTAAATGTCTTCATGAAAAATGTTTTTATGGTACTTCTTTTGTTGAAGTATAACTGGCATATAACAGTATATGGTTGACCCTTATACAATGTCAGCTTGAACTCCCCAGTTCCACTTATATGCAGTTTTTTTTTCAATAAATAAGGTACAGTATCATAAATGTATTTTGCTTCTTTATGACTTTCTTAACATTTACTTTTCTCTAGCTTACTTATGAGAATATAGAATATATTACATGTAACATATAAAATATGGGTTAATTGATAGTTTATATTGTTAGTAAGGCTCCTAGTCAACCATGATCTATTAGTAGTTAAATCTGGGGGGAGTCAAAAGCTATATGCCGATTTTGGACTTTGAGGGAGGTTGGTGCCCTCAACGTCTGTGTTGTTCAAGAGTCAACTATATTGCAGGTGTACAAATTTGTTATGCATAATCTCTTCAAAATTTGTATACACTGTGAAACAATCATCACAATAAGTCTAGTTACCATCTATCACCGTGCATAGTTAGAAATTTTTTTCTTTTGAGGAGAACTTTTAAGAATCACTCTCTTAGCAACTTCAAATATACAGTATTACCATACTACCACTGTGGTAACCATGGCTATACACCCATCCCCTGGACCTCTTTATTTTATAACAGGAAGTTTATATCTTTTGAACCCCTTCACCTATTTCACCCACCCCCTATGGTTTCTGGAAACCATTATTGTGTTCTATCTACGATCTTAAATTTTTTGGTTTGGTTTGTTTGTTTGATTTTGTTAGACTCCACATATAAGTGAAATCATACAATATTTATCTTTCTCTGACTTATTTCACTTAGTGTCATGCCCTCGAGTTCCATCCATGTTGTCTGTCACAAATGGCAAGATTCCATTTTTCAAAATGTATGAGTAGTATTCCACTTTTGCAGTCTATTTTTAATTTTTAAAAATTCCTTTAAAGATGTCTTCTTGTCTTTGCATGTGTATAGCTAGCCCTGAACATGGTTATGTCACTGAAATTAATCAAATGTCCACAGCCATTGGATTTTTAAATTATTTTCATGTTGTTAATGTGAGGGTTGACTCTTTTTTCTTACTCTGAGAGACTAACTTCTTTCTTATATCATTTTATATATTTGCATCATTGCTTTGGTGACATTTTTTCTTCACCATAGGTTAATACATCACTTGTTTCTTATATGTGGTGGTATTATATGTGTGCGAGCTAATCAGTAATTTTTATTAAATTTTAAAGGGCCAAAAGGGAGAAAATGGAAGACAAGGGATCCCAGGGCAACAGGTATTTTTGTTTTCTCTGATAGTCAATGAAGTAATGAATCACATAACTGGATGGTGTTTGGAGGGGGTTACCTGCACATGGAAAAGAAAAGGAAGAAGGGCAGATATAGTACGCATTCTAAGCACCTAAGGAAGAAAATGTCAGGTGATGGTGGTGATAATGGGTTGTTTTAACCTTTTGCCTTATGTTTTCATTTTTCTACACCGTGAAACTTCCTTTCCCATGCTTTTTTCTGGTCAAATGAATGGCTAAAGGTAGGCAACTCCACCTGTATCTTAGAATAGTTATTGGCCAAAGGCAACCATACAGTGGCAGTATCTCCTTATCTACTGATCAGTCTTGATTTTTTTTTTCTTGAAACGTGAGTAGGTGAAGTCTATTAGGTGTGGAGAAATGTACTTGTTTCCCTCTTATGTGTTCAGAGATAGAATTTCCTACAATAGAGATTCATTAAATGCTATCTTGAGGGACTGTGTTATGGAATAGATTCATAATAAAATTGTTTTGCTTCTTCCCTGACTAAACTCTCCTCATTAAATAGTGTTCCAGTGAGATTGCCATATGGCCTGCAAGTTCAGTCAGAGCTGAACTGGACCAAAAGAGGCATGCAAGTGATTTGTACCTAATGTAGCTTATGTGCTGCTTCTTTGCCAATAATTAAGCTCAGATCCAACTCAGTACACCCTTGGAAGGGCAGACTATACAGAGAGACCCTTGATGGGGTAGACCTTTTTCAAATGTGACATTCAAGAGAGATTCAGCAATTATACTGGTTCTGGAGAGACGGGGATAAAACCGTGAGTGATGTCTTTGAGGACAGGGGTCTCTTTCCCTCACCTGGAGAAATCTGTGAGACCATGGGGGTGAGATCTGAAAGCATATGGTCAAAAGGTTGTTTATAGTAGAAGGTGGAAGGTCAGTGCTGATATTAGGAAGAGTTGAGAATTTAGAAGCTAACACGAAGAGCAAAAGTAACTAAAATGAGAAATGGCCCGAGTTTGCCTGCATAAAAGTATGTTCAGTAAATCGTGTCTTTTAATTTTAATGCTCCTCCACTTGACTCCAGTACTCTTGATGACACAGCCAGCCCTGTCCCCATTCTTCTCACTGGCAGCACAGACCGCCTCCCCCTTGATTTCCCCAAGTTAATCACACAATATATATAAACAGCTGTTCTCATAGGAGGACCTTCACCTCTTCATCCATTCAACCTCTGCAACCCCGGCCTTACCCCCAAATTCTTACAATAACTGTCTGAAAAGAAGGCTATTTCCTGTGGAGTCTGAGCTCACAACCTTGCCAAGTCACTGGCTTACACAGTGCCCTTAACGTGTTTTTTTTCCCCCACACTTCTCAAGGAAAATAATAATCATCTCCCCAGGCAGGTTTTGAGTTCCCTAGAAAGCCTCTGCCCTAAATTTGTCAGATGCTGCATTTCTCACCACCAGGAACTCTGAGCCCTTAGGGAGCACCTGGGGGTCAAAGCAACTATTGCTTTTCAGCAGCTGAATAGTTGTCCCAAGCTCTTTAAATAAACAGTCCTAGTTTACCTGTCATCCTACCAAGGGATGCAAGTGTGTGATTTCTTGGCCTTCGTGTTGTGTTTTGCTCATGAAATCATCCTGGTGGATTCTCAGAGGACAGCTGTTTTCAGTTTCAGCTCTAATTCAGTTCTAGCCCTGAGAACTTAACTCCGCTGTCTTTCCTCTTGTATGAGCTCTAGTTGTAGGCTTATGTCTGGTAGGGAACACCCCTGCCTTTCTTCAGAAACCCTAATATTTAAAAAATAGTCTTACAGTATTTTACTCACTAATATATTTTTATATGAAAATTTAGTGTTTTTATGCTCTCATTTTAATTTGAGAATCATCCTTTCTCTGTGCCATACATGAATTTTACCTAACTTGTCTTCCCCTTTGTCTAATCTGGGTATCCGTGTCCAAGAAACCTAGAGATGATGCTAAATAAATATTCAAACTCAAAATTCATAGTGTGAAGTGTTATGCACTAAATTTTGTGTTGGATTTCGGAATACCAGTTGCTAATTATAAAGTTGAATCATGAAATCCTGCCTGTGTGCGTACAAGCTTTACCCTGATCCCTGAACTGGTACTGGGTGAGTGTATGAGGAATTTCAAAAATGGGAAATTTTAATGCCTTTCCTGAAAGTTCTTATCACCTGTAATTTGTCATTGCAATGAATACATGAGAAATGAGTGGGAAATAATTTAATATAGCCATTCAGAGGCACTCAATGATTTTAATGGTGAGTGAATTCCCTGTGTGGGCTCCCCAGTGTGCGTATCACTTGGGAAAAATACCATTTATACCTCACACTGCTTTTCTAATCTCTGAATTACCACCGGTGAGTGGTTTAGGCATAGGACAGATGAGTATTTTCTTCCCTGTTAATCACTTTGAATGGCATCATTGCTTTAACTCATCTTTTATAAGTAGCACTCAATTGAAATTTAATTTTAAAGACATAAACTTGGGAAAATAGAGTATTTAATCACCCCAATAAAAGACTAAATATATCCTACCTGATTTGAGCTTAATTTCAATTAAAATAGCAGTGTATTTAAAATTCAGAATAGAATTTAAATAAAATTCAACTGGAATCCCTTTCTAACCTACATATTTGAACTTCATGTAAAAATACTCATATCTAAGAATGACACAGTTACATAAATTCACATTTTTCTATTATCTAGTTAACATATTGCATTGTCCTTAGTCTCCTTTGAAATGGCAAAAAAAAGTATCAAAAATACTTCTTTCACTGATTCTGTCAGTACTTTTCAAATTAAAAGCTGACATTTGGTATTGCCTGGGTGGCTCAGTGGGTTAAGTATCTGCCTTCAGCTCAGGTCATGATCTAAGGGTCCTGGGATTGAGTCCCACATTGGGCTTTCTGCTTGGCGGGGAGCCTGCTTCCCCCTCTCTCTCTGCCTGCCTCTCTGCCTACTTATGTGCTCTCTCTCTCTCAAATAAATAAATAAATCTTTTTAAAAAAACCTAAAGTCTAATTAAATATATAGCAAAAGATGCATGCCACATTTCTAGTAGTATACCTTGCACAGTTATTATTGTTTTTTCCCCTATTAATTTTCAAAGGGAATTCAAGGCCATGAGGGTGCAAAAGGAGAGGTATGTCATATGCTCTCTTTTCAGTCCTTATTGCTTGAGTTTTCGGTGCTGTAGAAATCTAGCTATAGGCATCACAAACAGAAAATGCCTTTCATGTTCTTCAGTTCTTAAATAGTGGTTTTTGTAATATGCAGACTCATTGAATTAATTATGAAATGTTACATATTTGTGAATGTCAATGGTTCTCCTTCTAGATTAAGAGCTAATTTTTTTCTGTCTGTGTTTCAACAAAGAACACTGTGTTTCTGTATTTGTCTCTCTAGAATGTAAACTCTTTGGGAACAGGGCTGTGTCATGTTTGCTGTTTCCCTGGCACTAGACGTATTACCTACACAATACGCTCAATGAAGAGAGGATATTTGTGGAGTTGGGTGGATGGGTAGATGGGTGGATGAGTAGGCCTTGAATATGACATGAAGTTTCCTTGTATAATGTACATTATATATACATGTATGTATATAGTCATATGCAGATCTGTAAGGAAGTCTTTGATGCAATTTTGCCTTCCGAAACATTTAAATAGAACTTTTAACGGTTTCTTCTGATTTTAGAGAGGTGAAAAGGGAGAGCCTGGTGTCAGAGGTGCCATGGGACCAAAAGGAGAGTCTGGGGTGGACGGCCTCATGGGGCCTGTGGGTCCCCAGGGACAGCGTGGGGAAGCAGGTCCTCAGGGACCTCCAGGACTGGATGGGAAGCCCGTACGTATTCTGCTTCTTCCTTAGTTCTTGCATTTTCATTGCTTTTTACTTGGTATGTACACGTTATAACCCCTAATAATTTGATGCAGGGGAGAGAATTTTCAGAACAGTATATTCGACAAGTTTGCACCGATGTATTAAGAGGTAAGTCTCAAACAGATTTTAATAACTTTAAAATTACTAAAGTGATACAGATTCTTGGTAGAAATTATGAAAGACATAAAATAAGAAAGGACATTTGTAAATCCCTGTTTTTGTCTAGGTGAGTATGCTTATGAAGATGAAAGTTATATGTACTCTTTTGTAATCTTTTTAATAAAGAAGTTTATCATTATTTTACCATGAATTAAATTTTCTTTTCTGACATAACTCTGAAAACTTAATTCATAAATACAGATGTCTATAATTTACCAGTTTCTTTTTTGGGGTTTGCTTTCACTTTTCCTTCCCATTTTAAGCAATTGCTACAAAAAAATGATGACACAGACCAATGAGTTAAAATCTAGAAGCAAAATTATTGGTCAACAGATTGGCATCTGTATGTTATAAAAAATGAGTAAGATGTTACTAAACTCATTTGCCATTTAAATATAAGGGGTGGGACTTCTTTGTTTTTAAGCTCAGCTACCAGTCTTACTTCAGAGTGGAAGAATTCAAAGTTGTGATCATTGCCAGTCTCAACACGGTTCCCCTGGCATTCCTGGACCGCCTGGTCCCATAGGCCCAGAGGGTCCTCGAGGATTTCCTGGTTTGCCGGGAAGAGATGGCATTCCTGGGTTAGTGGGTGCTCCTGGACGTCCAGGTGCCAGAGGATTAAAAGGTACTTCAACTTTATGTGCATAAACAAACGATAAAAAAGGGTATGTTTTGTGTTCATTCTCTAAATTGATTTAATAGGCATGGGTTCATCTTTGTTTTTAGGATGACAAAAAGCTCTTGTATACCTAAGTCTTCAAATAATTTGTCAACCAGTTAAAAAGCAAGTTTTCTATTATCTTAAAGCAATATTCTAAACTAAAGCAAGGTTGAAGTCTGAAGCTTGTGAAATGACAAATTAGAAAAAGTTGACATTGTACTTAGAGATTTGGACTGAGTTTTTAATAAGAAGGTCTTTAAGTAGTCACAGACACTATTTCCTCTGTTTTGACATCAGTAACTTCTGTTACCTTATTGGAAAGGTTTTTTCCTCTTATAGGAAAAATTAACTTACTAATGGCCCACAACTTACTTCTCTTTGAATGTTTATATGAAATGTCATTTGATAATATTTTCCTTTTTATTTCCTATTATATGAACAATTTAGAAGTTCAATCACAGTGATAAATAAACAACTGTGATTAACAGAAAGGGCTAATAATCCCAAACCATTTTCCTTTTAAATATTTAATCCTTGTTACATCTTTCTAGATCAGTGATAATTTTGGAAATTTTTCCTTCAAAAATTCTGTTTCCCATGAGAAATAATAAATGGCAAGCTATTTTAAAAGATTTTTCTTTCAATGTGTGTATTAACAAATTTGAAAGAAATCATCTAGGAGGAAGTGATTTTATAGGAAAAGTAAGCATGTTCCTGTCTTTGACACGCTGCAGGTCTACCAGGAAGAAATGGGGCAAAGGGGAACCAAGGGTTTGGGTACCCCGGAGATCAAGGTCCTCCTGGTCCCCCAGGTAAGACTTGCTATATGCTCATAAGTGTACTGTATATTTGGCTTTAAGATGATCACCAACCTATGTCAAAAAATTGAAAATCAAGACATTTGTTTACTTTTTTGAATGAATCACATTCAACACATTGAGCTCTAATTCCTAGATTTTTCTTCCTCTGTCATATTCACAACTCATTTGGGATTTTCTTTTGTTTTTTGTTTGGCAAGCCTTAGAAGACGACTCTATAGAGTAGTTTTTTACTGGTCTTAGTCACCCATGTTTATCTGGTGTATATCACTGTTCCATCTTTATGATTCCCAAGGAAGCAACGTAACTGAAACAGTGGACTCTTTAAGTCACTCTCTGCTACTGTGTGATTTAACTTTGTGAGGCCTCCATTTCCTCATTTGTGAAATGGTGATGAGATGGTACGTGCATCATGACATTGGAAAATAACCTGAGTTAATACTTGTAGTGTGTTTGGGATAGTGCATAACAATCATGTTTTCAATTAAATGTGTACTATTATTTTCAAAGACTTTATTTATTTGAGAGAGAGAGATAGAGAGAAGTTGAGAGAGCAGACTCCCCGGTGAGCAAGGAGCCTGATGCAGGGCTTGATCGCAGGAGCCTGAAATCATGACCTGAGCCAAAGTCAGACGTTCAAATGACTGAGCCACCCAGATGGCCCCTGTTATCATTCTAGATGTTATTACCTCAAGAAGCTTTTGGGTGGGTTAAAGGATTCAACAGTCTTTGTGTAAAATACTTGGAAGTATATCCACAGCTGTAGTTAGTGTTAAATAAATGTTTCTGAGTAGTAGCTGCAGGAATAATTACTCATGTAAAGTACCTCAGACCCCTCTGCTCCATTTCAAAAGCTGAATTATTTTGTTCTTTTGAGTCATCAACTTTTTATTTTATTATATATATATATTTTTAAAAGATTTTATTTAATTACTCGAGAGAGAGAGAGAGCGAGCACATGAGCACACGGGATTCAGGGGGCCAAGGGAGAAGCAGACTCTCCTCAGAGCAGGGACCCTGGGATCATGACCTGAGCCGAAGGAAGCCGCTTAACCACTGAGCCACCCAGGCATGCAGAGTCATCAACTTCTTAGAAGGCCAAAACCCTAAGTTAACTCTCCTTCCTTTGAGCATGCTCATTGAACTAATTCTGCAGTGGTTCACAAATGAGAGGTGTAATACCTTTGTGTGTCTGTTGATCACAGCTTTTGCATGGTAATGAGTGTATTTAGTGTATTTAAATGTGGAAACTCAGAAATGTGTCTATTGGAAATAGTCATTTCACTGCAAATATGGCACAAAAGTCACATCAGTAAAGTTTTAGCTTACTGATCTATTCACTTGCTAATTTATAATAATATTGGCAGAAGATACGCTGGAAGGAAGAAATGGGTTCGGGCAACCCACCAATTGAAATGTTAGAATGTTAGGTCTGTGTCTCAATCAGCAGCATGACTGCTGTATTAATATAGCTTAGCCCAGCTTTATAAAAATTGCTGATTATTTTTGGATAGTCCTTTCCCCATGGAAGGTATACAGGATTAGCAAAAGAGTCCCTCCTCTTCTCACATATGTGCAAATATGTAAAACTTAAAATTTCTTTTTTTCGGTTTAAGTTTTTTACAGAATCAGCTGTCATCAAAAACCAAACTCCTCTGTTCATATATTGCTCATGTCCCACCTTAGGTCCAGAGGGTCCTCCTGGAATAAGCAAAGAAGGTCCTCCAGGAGACCCAGGTCTCCCAGGCAAAGATGGAGATCATGGAAAACCCGGAATCCAAGGCCAACCAGGACCCCCAGGCATCTGCGATCCATCACTATGTTTTAGTGTAATTGTCGGAAGAGACCCATTTAGAAAAGGACCAAACTATTAGTGTCTGATGCCTCATTCAG
Organism: Mustela erminea; assembly: GCF_009829155.1. Lineage (NCBI taxonomy): Eukaryota > Metazoa > Chordata > Mammalia > Carnivora > Mustelidae > Mustela > Mustela erminea. Next base: position 101,975,356 of record NC_045617.1, on the reverse strand, counting down.
CAACCTAGGCATGGTGCTTTTCTCTTATGGTCTTTTGCATCTCAGGAAGATAACAACAGTAATCCCTTGAAAGAAACTAAAGTACCTCGGTGTTCTTATTATTTTTTTTTCTTAAGGAAAACTATATAAAAGGTCACATATACTGATTTTAAAGGCTCTGCAGTAATCCAGAGCCTTTAGATTAGTAGCATTAACTAAATCTCAAGGGTTTCTTGTAAGTCCATTTATTTTAATCAAAGTTGAATATTAAAAAACCACCATTGCCTGTTAGCCAGTCAATTTCAGTCACTGTGAAATATTTCACATTCAGCTTCCATGCAGCAGAGTAATTGAGTTCAATTTCATGTCTGTGTGAATTTCATGTTTCATATTTCCTAGCACATGCTTGTCCATTAGCCAAAACACGTGTCTGGTGTCGCTGGAAAGAACATTGGGCTGATACTCAGCTAGGACAGACCGTGTTGCCACACCAGTCATTTACTCCAGTGTCTGTGCTTACTGGGGAGGGACAGTGGACTGACTGGTGGGCATTCAGGGTTTTTAATATCACCTCTCAATGAGGCGAATGTGTTTCTTAAGTACATTTCCAAATCCTTGAATTATGCTAAGAAAGAGTATTGATTACATTGGGCATGGACAAAATTGTTGTTAAAAACATGTTAAAAACATGTCAGAAAAAAGTTTCATTGTACCTGGTCAGTATGTTCCAAGGAAATGCAGTTTTTGGAATTCTAAAAAGACTTCATTCTTCACATTTGCTTAGTAATTGGAACGTCTGTTGTATGCCTTCATTTTCCATTCCACTTATTTTATGTGTATGTTCCTATATGTTAACTTCCATTTGTAGCAAAGCTAATGGGAATAAATGCTCTAGTTGAAAGGGAAGGTAACTCTACAGCTCCTAGTATGTCTTGATATTTTTAGCAGACTTTAAAATATTATGGACAGTCTTTGTGTACTGTACTTACTGCTTTTGTAAGGAACATATTTGAGATATTTCATTCTAATCGTGCTCTATATTTTGTTACATGCTTGTTATTCAAAGTATAATAAAGTTTTGTACAGGCCTGTTTGCAGTGGTTTCTTTTTTATACATAATTTTAACTGAGAGTTGAGTATAGTATGATGTCCCATGGTCATTTATTCAATAGATATACTTTATTGAGTTATTTACTTTATTCTTTATGAACTTGTTCATCTGAAATAAGAACTTAGAAATTCAGTTGCTGTGCTACTCACATAAAGAGGGGCAGAACCTGCTTCCTGGCCCAGGAATGGTTGTTGATCAGTGTTCAGCTTAACTGACATGTCATTCTACCACTCTGGTGAGGACCTCAGGGGAGACTGATGTTCCTAACGTTCAGTAGCAGAGTTAGTGCAAGGCTTGTTTTGTGTTGTTTTTGCTTTTGTTGTTGAAGTAGAGTTGACACCCAGTGTTCCATTAGTTTCAGGTGTACAACATCATGATTCTATACGTTATACTGTGCTCACCACAACGGGGGCTCCCATTGGTCACCCTACGATGCTCTTACATTACTATTGGCTATATTCTCTATGCTGTGCCTTTAATCGGCGCGACTTACTCATTCCATAACTGGAAGCCTGGATCTCCTACTCTCCTTCACCCATTCTTCCCATCCTCCTATCCATCTCCCCTCTAGCAACTATCAGCCTGTTCTCTGTAATTATGGGTATGTTTCTGCTTTCTGTTTGTTTTTTAGATGCCACACGTAAGTGAAACCATATGGTATTTGTTGTTCTCTGTCTGTTCACTTAGCTAATATGCTCTAGGCCCATCCATGTTGTTGCAGATGACAAGCTTTCATTCTTTTCTTTTTCATGGCTGGGTAATATTCCATTGTATGTATGTACACCACAACTTCTTGATCCCTTCATTTGTCAGCGGATGTTTGGGCTGCTTCCATAATTTTGTCATTGTAAATAATGCTGCAGTAAACATAGGGGTGCATATGTCTTTTTGAATTAGTGTTTTTGTTTTCCGTGGGTGAATATCCAATAGTGAAATCATGGACCATACAGTATTTCTATTTTTAATTTTTTGAGGAATCTGCATACTATTTTGTACAATGGCTGCACAAGTATACATTCCCACCAACAGTATAGAGGGGTACATTTTCTCTGCATTCTTGCCAACACATATTTTTTGTTTGTTTGTTTGTTTGTTTGTTTTGGTTTGGTTTTTTAACTTTTATGTTCCAGCCATAGCATAAGGCTGGTTTTGTTGTTCTATCTCTAGCAAAGCCCTGGGTATCTGCTTACGCCTAACCCCCAGCTAATTATGACAATATCTGTTAAGACAGTGGTAAAGGAGTGGAACAGGGTAGTAAATATCACCATTCATTCAACCACTATGTGGCCATTAAGTGGCAGGTAGGGTGCCAAGGATAAAATGGTAATATAGTGGCACTTTCTGGCCTGAGGTTGCTCTTGTGTAATGAGGTGCAGGTAAGTAAACAGGTAATTCTAACACAGTCATTCTAAGAAAGGAGAAAATGCTATGGACTACATTGTGTATCTCCTAAATTCATATGTAGAAGCCTTAACTCCCCTGTGACCATATTTGGAAACAGGGTTTATGGGTGGCAATGCAGGTTAAATGAGGTCATAAGGGTAGGGTACTAATCCTATAGCACCGATGGCCTTAGAAGAAGAACAAGAGGGAAATCTCTCTCTTTCTACATGAATACAGGAAGGGTCCTGGGAGCACATAGAGATAGGATGACTGTCAACAAGCCAGGAAGGAAGCCCACCTTGATCTCGGACTTCCAGTCTCCAGAATTGTGAGAAAATCACTTTCTGTTGTTTAAGCCTGCCAGTCTTATGCTGCCATAACAAAATAGTATTTTGTTATTTGCTGCCCAAGCTCATAGGAAAGAGGTGAGGGTAGGGAAAACTTCTCTAAAGCAAGCAAAGATTAGAAACTGAGATTTGAAAGGCTAGGAGGCATTAGCATAACCAAGTCATGTCAAGATAATGAAAACAAGCAAAGGCTGGGGGAGTTAGAAAAACATGGAGAATTCGGAGAGTAAAACCTGTGAAAAACCATGTTACTTTTATTATCCTTACTTTAATATTGCAAGGTGAAATATTTCTGTAATATATCGTGGTATATGTTTTGTCCTAATGTATTTATCCCTTGGACAAATTTGAGATTAACTGTTTTACACTGACTTTCACAAATGAGCAGGTGAATGAGTTTGTTTTGCATTGTAATGGTGTGTCAGCACCATGTTACAGGCAAAGCCCTTTTATTGTCGTTACAGAAGCATGGCTTCTGTAGTGGGTTTGCCTGGGTTCAACCCCCCCACCTTCGTTTTCCAGTGAGTCTTCAGAAAATTTATCTAGTTCTTCATGCCAAGATTTCTTCATATGTTAAATGGGGAATATTAATAGTACTTACCTAATAGTAAGAATGAGTATTTTGAGGATTAAAAGAGATGAAATGAAAAATTACTTCATGGAATAAAGTCTGCTAATTTACCAGAACCATACAAATAATGTGAGGTTAGCAATATTTTGATGAAATTTTAGCTAGTCAAAAGATTTTGTATCTGAGTAACTCAGACTGTTAAAACTGATTAATCTGCCTCATTGCAATTCAGAATGAAACTCTCAGTCTGAAGGGTAAAAATAATTCTCAGTAAAAGCTGTCCACCAGATTTTGGCCATCTTGGTCAAAAATGTAAAGTGGGAACAATTGAGGGGAAAACCCCCACAAACCCTGGGGGGTTATAGTTTTGGGGTGTTTTATCTGTATTTTATTAACTCTGTACTTTTATGAGCTCTTTTTTCCCTAGTTCTTAGAACTTCACCAGGTAATTATTTAATTTTCATCATGAGGAAATTTTTAATTGAGGTGGAACTGAAAAAAAAATCATTCTTTAATCCCCAGTAGAGGGCAGCAAAATACATATATGTGCTCATACAGAACCAAGCCATGATAAACAATCACTACATATATTTAACGTGAAAATTTTCTCAGTTTTGCAAGCTTGGTTAGATTTATATCCTCAAAACTATGATTCCAAAGAAGGAAAAAATTATAACATTTTTGTAAATTGAACTCCTAAACCAGTTAATAATGAAGCTCTTTATATCCGATATATTGCTTATCTGTTTTATCTTTGTATGATACAGGTCATCTAATTAAAGTGCTCTGGCTTGGAGCTTTGATTATAACTTCAGTCTGATAACTCTGTTGTCAAAGGAGAGGCTTGAAGCTCAGACTTGGTATTTCTCAGTTACAGATCTGGCCAACTGGCTGGTGTTTTAGCTTTTTTGTGCCCAGGGCAGACAGAAAGCTGCCCTTAGCACTATCTAGAATTTACAGGTGAGTAAACCACACATCCCAGAATCCTGGAACAGTAGATTTTATAAAAGGTCAGCACTAGAGATGATCAGTACTGTGGCTAAAGCATTAAGAGCCTACTCTCCAAGGACTGTGGGACATGATGGGGAGCACAAAAGGGAAACTTCAATTAAAAGTTTGTCCAATTAAAAGTAACTTTGGGGTGGCTGGGTGATGGACATTGGGGAGAATATGTGCTATGGGGAGTGCTGTGAATTGTGTAAGACTGATGATTCACAGACCTGTACCCCTGAAACAAATAATATATTATACATTAATAAAAAAAAAAAGTAACGGGAAAGACCAGAAATAAGCCCATAATTTAGTTAAATTGAGCTGTAAATGTTTCTCCAGAATGTCTCAAGAAAACCTTATCTTAAAAGGTATGTAGAAAAATTGTATTTTGCTTCAAGGAACACATTTGAAATAAAGAACATCGCTGTTTCTATTCACTAAATTATTTTTGTGTTCCGCCTTTCTAAAAGTAGGTTTTCACAAAGGAACTTTGAATAAGCAGACTTTAAAAGTCCCATATTGGTGTCCTAGATGAAAAGGACCCTTTGAAATCGCTGACTGGAGGATCCTATCTGGAGAACTGAAACACAGTGATAGTGTTTTTCCATCATGTCCCCAGTTTGGTTAACATTTCAAAATAATATGAAAAATATTAAATTTGAAAAGTGTCTATGGATCTTACAAAGTGAAATTCAAAGTGAAATTTTGAAATAAGGCATTTTGACAACAAAAAAGGTAGAGTCCTGTGACATGTGATATTGGACGGATCTGATAATTACCCTGAATTTGTTTTCTTATCTCTGAAACATAGGGTTTAAATTACTATGTTTTTTCGACCTGGGCTGTACGTCACAAATCACCTAGGCAACTTTAAAAAAGTTTCCTTACTTTGGCTTTATGGAGAGATTCTGGTGTAATTGGTTTGTCTTCCAAGCAGAGGCAGGAGATGTACAGAGGCCCGGGGCCAGAGTAGAAGTAAGTCTCTATTTGTGGGTTTTAGAAGGCTGATGGTAGAAGGTGGCAAAAGATAAAGGTGGAGATATTGGGAATGGGAAAAGGGATGAAGAGGGAAGGAGAAGATATTACAGTGTCTTGCAGGATTTTAAGGATGAAATAGCGGGAAGAGATTTGCATTGCAGAAGGATCACTCTAACAAGAGTGAGAGTAGATGAAACCAGGCAGGACTGGAAGTGGAGAAGCTAATTAAATGCCAACACCATGGCACTGAGGATAAAGGTGAAGATAAAAGAGGGTAAGACAGAAGCAGAGGGGATGGGAAAATAAAAGGCCATTAATTTATTCTACGGTAATCGCGGATAACTTCCAGAATGCACCCAGTAACACCAGGAAAGTGAGGTCTTGCTGGTACAGTGCGAGTTAGGGTATGAACCAAATTTTCCAGACTTCCACTTGGCTGTTGACATGGGCCAAGCTTGTGTGTAGGGCTCGAGCTGCATCTTCTAGGGGCCTCTCTTGCAAACGTTGGGAAGGTTAGCCTGAGAACCATGGTCTAGAATGTGAATGGAAAGGTATTTGTTTCAGGCTTCCACTGGGGCAAAACATGCCAGCCTGTTTCTGATACTGGCTCTGACTGTGACAAGAAGTCTCCACACTTATGTGTTATTCATACCAGCCTTTCACTGACAACGGGAGTAAAAACACTCTGTTTTTCTTTTCTCTCTGATGCCTCAGGATTCCATAAAGGTGACTTGTGCTGTGACCCTTTAGGAACATCTGATGTTATAACTGCTGTGGCATGGGTCACCTGCACTAGTGTAGGAACGTAATAGGTAAGCTTTTCATTTGTTATAACATGGTGTCTACTGGTTTGACATAATTTCAAATCCATGTGTTGATGACAAAGACCAAAAGAAAATGCAGTTGATTTTAGAAGTAAAGTTTTGATGAAGTAGACTGGGTCAGGGTGTTTCATCTCATCTGTTGTAATTGATAAGCATTCAAGAGCTCAGTTGCTGAGGGCCCCACCGGCTGAGGTTTACCAATAAAAAACATATAAAGGTACAACTGTGGCCAAGGGACTTGTAGACTATAAAAAGTGTTTGTGAGGACTTCCTGAGATCATTTAGTCCAGGCAAGGTGACCGCTGATCTAAATAGTTCACCCAAGAGCTTGGGGCCATTAGCTACCACTGCAGTAAAGATGACTGTCTTAGTAGTGCAGAAAACCATAAAGCACTTCTTTTGCCCATCAACACTGGCATCATCATTGCCTAGCAATGTGCTCTAGCAACAGGGGACTTTTACTCTGCGCATCAATACCGGTGCCATCATTCCCTAGCAATGTGGTCTAGCAACTTTTTGAGGTGACAGCTGCACATAAGTTCTCGGTTGGCTAAGCCGGCTCACTCAAGCACTAACTCCTACAAGGGTCAACCTCAACTAAATGTAGGCTTTATTCTTTTCACCTCCCCTTACGTGGGACAACAGTGCCATTAACCTGTCATTGGTTTGAAGTAGGTTATTTCTTCATTGGCTCTTGAAGGGACATTACCCTATATGCTATGGGCTGTGGAATTTCTGCAGTGAACTTGTGTTAAATAAACTGCTGGCAAAGACAAACTCAGTCTCAGAATTAATTTGCTGCCCCAAAGCAAAACATGTGGATGCTAAGGTAGAGGGGCCTATTTGATGAGGAGCTGAAAGTCTATGAAATAGATGTCATCTTGTCTGGAAATGCTCCATAAATCAACATAGCTGATTAGATAAAATGTTGTACTCCCATCTCCCCAGGTCATCTGCAGTCAGCCTAAATTCTAGAAGGAAACACCTTGTGGAGAAAAAAGCCCTGAAACCAGAAATGGGAAATGGAAGTTTTTAGAGCCAGATCCCAGCAATTGTTAATGATTGCCTGGAGGAAAGCAAAATCTAATTTAGATGTGATTTTCCTTGCCTTCGGCTGAAGTGGTAAGGTCAAGGGAGTTGGGGAGTAGACAAAGGAGTATCTGAGCATGTGGGTTGGATTTAGAGGGAAATCAATTTGAAACCGTGGTTTTTTGTTTTTTTGTTTTTCCATCTCTGACCTCTCTTAGGGACTTTTCAGAAACAGACTTGAATTCTGTAAACTTGAATAATACCTTTATTAATCTTAGAATTAACTGTATGAACTATGAATTTTATACTTTCTGCATATTAAACGCAGGTGCAGATTTTTCACAGTTACATAGGATTTAGAACAGTAAGGACTCAATCCTAAATCCTTCTGTCTCCAAAGACAAGGCCATCTTCCATTATATTGTCCACTCCTATGAGAATTAAAAACTAAATAAATTGTTAGAAGTGTTTTACTCACCTGTTTATTTTAACTGATTTCCCCTATTCTCCTCATGGTGAATTTAGTGGTAACAGAAATAGTTAAAATAAAATTTATCTCTGTATTTCCTTACGAATTATTAAAAAGAGGCAGAGACTCGGCAGATCTTCGGTGTGTTAAAAGGTAAACTGAGGCATAGTAAAAATGATAAGACTTGAACAAAAATAGGTTGTGATCTGTAACTAAGTGAAAGTTGTTAGCAGTTCTCCAGTGGGCAGGAGCTGGGGGAAGACTTATAGACAGAGGTGGAAGCAAAGCAAGAAAAATATTTAAATGGCTGTAGCTGACCCAGGTGTGTTATTTGAGAAAGGTTAGTTGGCTCGTTGTGACTGGTTGTCCTTAGGTTTCAATTTCTTAATCTTGAGGCATTTCACTTTTAGATTTTGGTTTGCTTATGTGGGCTACGAAACCAATCTAGATCTCAATCTAATGGTCTCTTTGTCTAATTAATTTAACAGTGGCTAACCCATAAGGCTCCTAATGGAAACTTCTTTCTCTGGCCATATTTCAAACAAATATTTCCATATCCAGAGATTAAGAAATGAATTTAATAACTCAGTCTAAATAACAAATGAGAAAGTGATAGAAACTAAGAAAATCAGGAATATTAGATGTAATTAAAAATGCTGTCAGAAATATATTCCCTTTTCTCAGGACTCATTACATTTTGTAATAGAAAGAATTTATTGGACAGTTGAACGTTTGAGGATTGCTCAGAGCTTTGGGAAAAACAAAAACAACAAAAAAAAGAGATTGGTCCTTATACAACTGAGACACAATATGGCAGGGGTAGCACGTGACTCAGTGGGAAGGGTATATTCTCTCAGGTAGCTCGGGCAAGGATCAACCATAGCCAGGGAGTTCAAATTATTCAAATTATTCAAATTATTCAGAAAGGAACAGCGAGGACACAGAATCTTAGTGATTGGGGCTGAGATGGCCTTGCCATGGAGAATAGGTTTTCATCATAGCAGTGGGTGCACATGTATTCATAGGACGAACCCCTTTATATCACATTAAGTGAAAAGATTGAAAGATAGTTAATATTCCCTCATGTTGTGTTTCTGTGTGGGTCCAGGGAAACAAAAGGTTTAGTTAAGAAAAAATTGGGAGGGACACCTGGGTGGCTCAGGTGGTTAAGCGGCTGCCTTGGGCTCAGGTCATGATCCCAGGGTCCTGGGACTGAGTCCTGCATTGAGCTCCCTGCTTAGCAAGTAGTCTGCTTTCCACTCTGCTTGCTGCTCCCCCTGTTTGTGCTCACTCTCTCTCTCTCTGACAGATAAATAAATAAAATCTTCTAAAAAATGAAGAGAGTAGAAAAGGGTAAAGAACAGAGTATAATGTTGAGGGATTGCTTTGATCACACATCTTGTGAGTTAACTTACCATTTTTAGATGCAAAATGTTAGTGCTACTTAGCATTTTGTTTATGCAAATGAGGAATGCAGAAGAGAAAGGAAGTCCATGGTTAAAGATGGTGTTTGTGAGGATAAAAGGAAAGAATGGTAAAAACCGAGCAGACATTTTTTAAATTTATTTTCTTTAAAATTTCAGAAACAACTAAGATTCTTTTATCTACCTGTCCAGGGAATCTCTTTGATATTAATATATTTATGTCCATTTAAGAAAACTTTTCCTTTTTAAAAGATCTCTGAACCTAAGTATCAGCAGCTGTCCTGGTTTTCATTTAATTAACAAACACTCCTTCACACCTTACCAAGAAATGGGAGATGGCAGGGGTAAGGGGGTGGGAGGAATGCAGGGTGCCTGGCTAGCTCAGTCAGTTAGGCTTCTGCCTTCAGCTCAGGTCATGGTCCTGAGATCGAGCCCTATGTCAGGCTCCCTGTTTAGCTGAGAGCCTGCTTCCCCTCTCCCTTTGCCCCTCTCCCCTGCTCCTGCTTTCTCTCTCTCTCTCTCTCTCTCTCTCTCTCTCAAGTAAATAAATAAAATATTAAAAAAAAAAAGAAATGGGAGGTGGGGAAGATCTTTTCAAGCCTTCATAAGAATAAGTTGTATCCATGTAGGAAAAAGGGGAGAAAAAAAAGACATTTGGCTCTGATGAATTTTATGCCACATCATACCATGATTCCATTGTTCATTTTAAAGCAAACTAGTTAAAATTTTAGAGGCATTAGCTCACATAAGGAATGATCACTGTCTCCAATAACACCCACAGAGTAAAGATGAATGCTATTGTCTGTCTCCATGAAATGTTAATGTCCCCAGGCATGTTTTAGAGTTTAGAGCCAAAAGGGGAAGAAACAGGGATCTGTTGAATTCTTGGGTTCTGTCAAGGACAGTTACATTAGGAAGCCAGAAGAGAGACATTAATAACAACAGCTATCATTGATTCATTGACTTCAAAACATCCATCCTTTAGTATTTATAGCTTCCTTAGGACTAGGTAATATGATTTTCATTTTATAAATGAAAATGCTGAGCTTCGTATGAGTAGACAGTGATGAATCCAAGATTAAGTCCAGATCTGCCAGGCTCCAAGGCTCATGTTTTCAGTCTGGGTATAACTAAAATGTGTTCTCTATATAGTCTGTGTTGCAATACAACATTTCGTTGGTGACTGGAGGCCATCTAATATTCTACAACAGTGTTTGTCTGGCACAGGTTTGCACAGCCTTACAATTTATCTCGTTCCGTTGGAAGATGTTGCACTGCTTTTATTCTGTCCTTTGGACCGTCATTTGCAGGTTTCTTTCAGAGTGACTGTTCTAGGTCAATTTTGGGACCTCTCCCAGGTGTTCCCCTAATATTCTGCGCATTTCCTCAGGGTGGCATGTTTGTTTTTAACCTTGTTTTGCTACTTTTCTTTTTCACTCCCCCATGAGTATGTGGGCTTGTTAAAGGCAAGCTTCCCACACTGTTTCAAAATATGTTTTCAAGTACACCTCTTGCCAAGGCTTGATTTGAAATTCTTTTTGAACCATATTTGCTAGTATCACGATCATATAAGGAAGGGTAATGGTAGTATCTAGAAAACTAGAATGTTGGTGAGTTGAGTAAAATTCTTAGAAGAGTATCTGGGACACACTACTCCATAACTACTGGTTATCATTATTAGAACTTTCTGATGATTGGCTTACTCTGTTAAACTTCTGCAGTGATGACAAGGAAAACACAGGGGAACCAGGAACTTCTTTTGCCACACAGGTTTTGGACAGAAATGTGATTTCCTGGCTGTGTGGTCTTGAATCTAGTCATGATTAGCACCAGCAGTCTCATCTTTGAAATGAGAAGGACAATGAGATCTCAGAGGTTTGTTTTTAAATGTCATCATTAACTTTAAAATACCCAGCAAGTACCCAACACCCAGTAGGCACCCTGTAGAGGTAAGCTGCCACTATGATTACCAGTGAGGCTGGTGTTCTCAGGCTAGCTACTTCCTTATTGTGTGTGGTTAATCACCACAAAGTACTAATAAATTTGGCCCATGTAGACAGTTACCAGATCTCACCTCAAACTTTGATCCTAAATCTTTTTCTAGTCTTTTATATTAGGAGAATATTATTAGAGGTTATATTAGAATTAGTGAAGCCTCTTCATTGGAATATCCTACCATCTTTTTCTTGAATAAATTCATCTGACTAAGATACTGTGTAATCAGGCCTCATTTTTGCAGAGAATTGCAACTAACTGAATTTTCAGGACTTTTTAAGGTATCCTTTGTAAATTATTGCTCCTGTTTCATCTACTCATGTATTAAATTCAATCACTGACTAACTCTTTGAAAGGAAATGAAAGTATTTACATTCTTCTGTGATTCTGGCAAAACTGACTTTTATTATTTTGATGAAGTTTACTCTATATAATAAATAATGTACTCAACATATTTTTCCATTTTCAGATATGTAGAAAACAAGCACTGTGTTGTCTTTTTTCACATCCCCAAATCCCATGTCATTTTATAGCAATAGGGAAAATGAGGCTTTGAAGAATTTTAAGCATTCAGTCTAATTTAATGCTTTGAAAATACTGAACACTTGATAGAAAATTAAGGGGGCAAGTAGGAGGAGACAATAGGAAAAAATACATATGTTGCTAAGGAAAATCATAATTCACGGTTTCATTTTTTTCTGATGTTCCACTAATTTAATATTGGTGCTTTCTAAGGACATGACCACATTATCCAATTGTCAGTGGAATAATGTGGTTTTCTGGTGCCAAATTCTGCATTCCACAAGGCTAACTGCCGATGAAATTATAAGAACTTGTTGAATATTAGGGATTCTGGTCTTTTGGCGTGGAAATTAAAGAAAGTATTCAGCCACATAACTTTTTTTGCCTAGAATTATCTAATTTCTGCATTGGAAATTGGCAAGGAAACATTCTTTCCCAATAATGTTATTTACATGAATATCTGTATAAATGCCTAGGAAATGAAATCTGTGCATCATGTTACTCAGGGGAAAGAATATTCTAAGGGCAAAAATAATTGCAACAGTTTTGTATTGCTGATTACACAAAAGATGAAAATAAATAAACAAATCAAATAACCATTCTCCTCTTTTCAAAGTTTTGAAATTGCCTAAAATTGATCTGTATTTTATTTTTTCTATCTTCTGCCTTTCTCTTTTCTCTCCTTTTCTTCCTTTTTGCTTACATAAAATCCAAAATATTATCTAAAATTTGATTTTTAATGTGTATATTTAATAAATATAATAGGCTATCTTTAGAAGATACTTTATTGAAGTGTAAATTACATATAATATAATACATCCATTTTTAAGTGTATATTTTGATACATTTTGACAAATGTATGTGCTCATGAAATTATCACTACAGTTAGGATTTATAGAATGTTGCTATCATCCCTGTAAAGTTTTCTTATGCCTTTCCCCAGATAATTTACTCCTCTTCCTAGGAAACCCCTGATCTGCTTTCTGTCACTCTAAGATTAAAATTTTATTTTCTAGAGTTTGTATAAACAGATCATAGGATCACAGTATGTAATCCTTCGTTTTTGGCTTCTTTGATTCAGCATGTCTTTGAGATCCATCTCACTTTTATCTCTGTCAGTTATTTATTACTTTTTTGTTGCTGAATAGAATTCCTTGGTATGATTCAATTTCATTTCAATTTTTCATTCACCTGTTTGTGGAAAGTTGGGCTATTTCTGCTATGGGACAGTTGTGAGTAACATTGCAATGGACACCTATTTGCAAGTCTATGTGGAGAAGCATTTTCATTACTCTTGAATGTTAGGTATAGCATTTTTGAATTATAAGTATATTCTTAACTTTATAAGCAACTGTATTTTGTGAACACAAGTCCTTTGTTCTCTAATGCACATATTTTCTTCAAGTCTATGGCTTGTACTTTTATTTTCTTAATAAGTCCTTCAAAGAGTAGAATTTTAAAATGTTTATGATGTATAATTTGTTCTTATATAGTTTGCACTTTTTGTGTTCATCTAAGAAATCTTTCATATCCTGAGATCATGAAGTTTTTTTCCTTTGTTTTCTGCTAGAATAGCGTTGTCTGATAGATATTTCTGTATTGGAAAACTTCTGTATCTATACTGCGGCCACTGACCACATTTAGCAACCGAGTCATGTGCCTAGTGCAACCGAGGAACTGAATTTTTTTTTTTTTTAATTTATTTGACAGAAAGAGAGAAATCACAAGAAGGCAGAGGGGAGGGGGAAGCAGGTCCCTCTCTGAGCAATGAGCCTGATGCGGGCCTTGATCCCAGGACCTCAAGATCATGACCCGAGCCGAAGGCAGAGACTTAGCCCACTGAGCCACCCAGGTACCCCAGGAACTGAATTTTTAAATGAATTTGAATTTATTTAAATTTAAATTACCACCATGTATCTCGTGCTACTATATTGGTCAACATAGGTCTAGAAGTTTTTATTTTTTAGCTTTTGTATTCAGGCAGGTCTACCATTTATTTTGAGTTAAATTGTATAAAAGAATGAGAAGTAAGGTTCACAGTACATTTTTTCCCAGAAGAGCTATTAAGTCCTGTGTGTTGAAAAGACTCTCATTTTCCCAATGAATTACTTTGGCACTTTTGTCAAAAATCAGTTTATCATAAACATAGGGTATTTCCCTGTTTGAGTGAACATGTTTATCCTTATGCCAATATCACACTACCTTTATATACTTCTATGAGTGAGTGTTGAGATCAGGTAGTTGAGTCTTCCAACTTTATTTTTCTTTTCCAAAGTTGTTTCAGCTATTTCTTTAAAAAAGATTTTATATATTTATTTGACAGAGATCACAAGTAGGCAGAGAGGCAGGGAGAGGGCACAGGGGGGCAGTTTCCTGCTGAGCAGAGAACCAGATGTAGACTTCCTCCCAGGACCCCGAGATCATGACCTGAGTGGAAGGCAGAAGCTTAACCCACTGAGCCATGCAGGCACTCCTGTTTGGACAATTTTAAGCGCTTTGCATTTCCATAAAATTTTAGAACCAACTTGTCAATTTCTACAAAAACAGCCCTGCTGAAACTATAACTGGGATTCAGTGAATCTATTGGCTATTTTTGGGAAAACTGACATTTAAAAAATAAGTCATCTTCCCATCCCTGAGCATGTATATTTCTTCATTCATTTATCTGTTTTATGTCTCTCAGAGATTTTTTTGGTAGTTTTCATTATATAGGTCTTGTACACATTATTTAGCAAAATTTATCATTAAGTAATTCATGTTTTCGGATGCTTTTGTAAATATATTGTTTTAAACCTCAATTTTCTTTGTTCCTTGCTAATACAATTTATAGAAATACTGTTGATTTTTTCTTAAATTGATCTTTTATTCTGGGACCCTATGAAATGTACTTGTTATTATTTGTTCAAGTAGCTTTTTTGAAAATCTGTTAGAATTTCAAAAACTCAGATGTAGGTTGCATAAATTTTCTATTTATTTTTCCATTTTATACTTCATTAATTTCTGCTCTTTATTGTTTCTTGCCGTGACTTACTTTGGACTCAGTTTGCTCTCTGTTTACTAGTTGCTTAAGGTAGATACTGTTTAATCAATTTTAGATCTTTCTTATTTTCTACCATAAGCATTAAAAGCTATCAGTTTCCCTCTAAGCATTGCTTTAAGGGCATCGTAAAATTTTGATATACTATTTTTCATTTTAATTAAGTTCAAAATATTTTTTTAAGTTTTATTTTATTTTTTCAGTGTTCCAAGATTCATTGTTTATGCACCACATCCATTGTTCCATGTAATACGTGCCCTCCGTAATACCCCCCATGAGACTCTCCCAACACTCCACCCTCCTCTCCTCCAAAACCCTCAGTTTGTTTCTCAGAGTCCACAGTTTTTCATGGTTCGTCTCCCCCTCGGTTTCCCCCAACTCACTTCTCCTCTCCTTCACCCAATGTCTTCCATGTTATTCCTTATGTTCTACAAGTAAGTGAAACTATATGATAACTCTCTCTGCTTGACTTATTTCACTCAGGATAATCTCCTCCAGTCCTGTCCGTGTTGATACAAAAGTTAGATATTCATCCTTTCTGATGGAGGTATAATACTCCACTGTATATAAGGACCATATCTTCTTTATATATTTGTCTGTTGAAGGGCATCTTGGCTCTTTCCACAGTTTGGCGACTGTGACCATTGCTACTATGAACATTGGGGTACAGATGGCCCTTCTCTTCACTACATCTGTATCTTTGGGGTAAATACTCAGTATTGCAACTGCAGGGTCATAGGGTAGCTCTATTTTCAATTTCTTAAGGGCTCTCCACACTGTTTTCCAAAGTGGCTATACCAACTTGCATTCCCACTAACAGTGTAAGAAGGTTCCCCTTTCTCCATATACTCTAACACTTGTTGTTTACTATCTTGTTAATTTTGAGAGGCAACTCATGGAATGGGAGAAGATATTCACAAATGATACTAGAGAAAAAGGACTGATATCCAAGATCTATAGAATTCCTCAAACTCAACATTCAGAAAACAGATAATCACTTCAAAAAATGGGCAGAAGACATAAACAGACACTTCTCCAAAGAAGACATACAAATGGCTAACAGACACATGAAAAAATGTTCATCATCGTTAGCCATCAGGGAGATTTCAAATCAAAACCACATTGAGATACCTTATACTAGTTAGAATGGCGAAAGTAAAAATATTTTCTAATTCCTCTTGTGATTCCTTTTTGATAGAGGGATTATTTAAAATTGTGTTATTTAGTTTCCACATATTTGGGTGTTTTTCAGTCTCTTACTGATTTCTAATTAAATTCAATTTTCAGAAGAAAATTTTGATTATTTAAATTTAATGAGTTATTTTATGGAGCAGCATGTGGTCTATTCTGGAAATACACCATCTATCCTGAAAAGTATATGCATTCTGCTGTCCTCAGATGGAGTATTCCATAAATTAAGCCATATTGGGTAATAGCATTGGTCAAGTTTTCTCTATTTTTAATGATTTTCAGCATACTTGTTCTCTCAATGCTAAAAGAGGAGTTTAGAAATTTCCAGCCACCACTGTGGTTTTCTTTCCTTGCAGTTCTGTTAGTTTTTGCTTTATGTATTTTGTAGCTCTCTTACATAGTGCATACACGTTTAGTAATATTATGTTTTCTTGATGCATTGATTCTTTTTTATTATAAATTCTTCCCTTTATTCATGGTAATAGTCTTGTTATAAAATATACTTTGATGTTAATACAGACCCTCAGTACTCTTTGGAAAATAATTTGCATAATGATATCTTTTTCTTATTTTGACTTTTATCTATATCTTTGCATCAGAGATGTAAAGATGTTTTATAGGCAGTATATAATCGGAACTTGCTTTGTATCCAATCTATTTTCAGTTAGAGTGTTTAGATCAGAGGTCAGTAAATTTTCTTTTATTTATTATTTTATTTGAGAGAGAGAGCATAAATAGAGGGAAGGGCAGAGAGAGAGAGAGAGAGAGAGAGAAGCAGACTCCCCACTGCCATGGTGGTAGGGCTCTGTACCAGGACCCTGAGATACGACCTGAGCCAAAGTTAGATGACTAACCAGCTGAACCACCCAGGGTCCCCTCAGCAAGCTTTCTTTATAAAAAGCCAGATAGTAAATATTTTAAGCTTTGCAGGTCATACATTTTTTCCTTTTAACTTTATCATTGCAGTGCAGAAGGATGCATAGACAATGGATAAATAAATGAGGAGTACTGTGTTCCAGTAAAACTTTGTTTACAAAATAAATAGCAAGCTGAATTTAGCACATAGGCCCTGGTTTGCTGACCCCTGATTTTGACTATTTTAATTTAACGTTATTATTGATCTGGTTGGGTGTATAGTTACCCTCTTTTTATTTGTTTTCAGTCAGTTTCATCTATTCTTTATTACATTTTTCTTTATTTTTGTCTTCTAATGGATTTAGCATATTTTGGTGTTCCATATTATCTCCATTATTGAATTATTGGCTATACTTATTATGTAATTTATTATTGTAGTAGTACCTCTAGGGTTTAGAACATGGATCTTTCTTTCTTTTTTTTTTCTTTCTTTTTTTCTAGCTATGTACCTATCTATCTATTTCTCTTTTGTTAAGCCAGAGAAAAGCCTACTGTATCTATCTATATCTGTCTATCTATCTATCTATCTATCTATCCAATCATCTGTACTTCTTAAGAATGTATTTGTTCTGTATATGTATTACCTCTTTTAAAAATTAATAGTCTTGGCTTATTTAAAGTTTATAAAAAAGGCCAAATTCATTTTATAGTTATTTAATTTAGAAAATTTAAAAAGTAGATATTTGAAAAAAACTACAGCAAGCTTAGAGATTATTTGAAAATGTTATTGAATATTCACAATTGGTTTCTATATTTTATACATAGCAAAGCAACAATGAAAAAGTAATGAAAAGAATCTTTAAATGACTAGGAGATTATATTAATAAGGGTTAGAGAACACCACAAAGCGTAAGGCTGTTATAATCCTAAATTAAAGAAATGAGGAAGAAGATTCTCTTAGATAAGAGAGGTCATAATGAAAACTTTACCTATATGTATCAAAATGAGAAATATGATAGCAAATCCAGTAAGTCTACTTGGTGATCATGTTTATAAAATGAGAAGTCAGGAATAATTAAAAAAAGAAAAAAAACTAGCAGAGAGACTCAGTTGAGACTTTGTGTCTGACTTTTTGAAAAATGTGAAGGGAAGTTCTCTGATTTTCTTTTGAAAGAATCCCTGGATTTGTTGTATGAGTAGGTTTTAGTCTCACACCAAATTAGCCAGCGGTGGAAGCTGAATTTTCAGTTGCCGTCTTTCCCTTGAATCTGCATTCTATTTCTAGCCCAGCATGCATCGGTTCATCTTCCCCAAATTAAAGCCTGGATATATTCTGATGGTTTCTGTGTCTATTTACAACAGATCTCATCTTGTACTGTTGAAAAGAGATAGTTTTGAGCTGTATGAAGACAAATGCAATACTACATTGCCTAGCAGGTTATAAATGTACAAACGGTATAATCCCAGATGATGGTGCATGATTAAAACAAAATTTCAGAGAAAGATTGATTTGTAAAGGGACACTGGGATTGTCAGATACTATCATCGCATTCTAACAGTGTTCTTCAGGACTGCTTCTAAGGGAGCTGTATAAGAGCCAGCTGCTTGTTCTTCTATAGGTTTTTTGAGAAAATTGGAGGGGGGTGGAGAGAGAGAAAAAAAGGAAGCAGGGGAGGGGAGGCAGAGAGAGAGGAGAGGAGTGGAGGGAGGAAAGGAAAGTGAAAGGGAGGGAAGAAAAGAGAAAAGAGAAGGAAAGAGAAGAGAAGGGAAGAAAAGAGAGAAGAGAAAGTTGATTGTGAAAGAAAAAGGGAAAAAAGAATAACATGTATGTGGAAGTACTTTTAAAAGTCAAGTTAAGTACCATCCTATTTGTGGACTTCAGTTAGGAACAGAGAAGTAGGCTGAACTTTGAAACGAGGACAGTGGTGTCTGTTGCTACAAGTACTGTACCGCTGTATTTCAATCAGTGTGTGGACAGAGCGGTGAAATCCACTCGATGTGGCTGTGACTGGAAAGAATGACCTTAGTCCATTTAGAAGGCCACGGTTCCCTCAATGTTTATATCCACCAAATTCATCATGTCTTGAAAACTCGACCATATGAGCTTCAGAATACAATTATTCTATTTTAAGTTCAAAATGAAATGTGTAGGGCTTCCATTTTTACAAAGGAGAGGAAAGGAGTAAGCTTTAAGACACATTTGTTTAAAACAACCTGTCAAAAGGATGGTATGTTTGGGAGGAGAATATTATTGGTATCTTTAGAGTAGTCTTACTGCACACAGAAAGCTCATAACCCTGTGTATTAAGTAGAACAAGTATTTTTTTTTTATCTCATTTTAGAGAAAGACACTGAGGAAAATAATTATTGACTTCCCTAATATCAAGTATCTAATTGAGAATAAAAAATATACCAGAACTCTTACCTCTTAATTATCAGGGCAATATATTTTTTGCTCAACTCTGTTGCTTCACTCTGTACCATGCAAAATAACAGCAAATTCTGCTTAAATCTATGTTGATGTTGGAGTCCAAGGTAGTATCAATAAACATGGTAGTTTTAATAGCCTTTGAATTGCTGCAGCACAATCTTGGTGTCACTGGATTTGAACAATAAGAATTTGTTTATTTTAGGTATATGAGTTGGTTTCTTGAAATAATCTTTTTTCTCAATTATGAACTTCATTATATTCTTTTTTAATATGAGTAGCACAGTATACTTGATTATTTTTGTTGACATTTTTTGATAATGTACCACATTTGTATGAACTGTGAAGTTCCCCACTCTGGGGATTATAACTATTTTTTTACTTGGATTTTCAAGATATGAGAATCTTGGCACATCATCTATAGTTCTGTATTCCAACAAATAGTCTGAATAATCATGATATTGTAAGAAGATCATATTTGGAACTAATTTTACTTCAGCTTCTTGCTTTCATAGAACATGCATTCATAATTGCTCTGAAATTCTTATAATTCATTAGGTTTTTTAAATAAAATTAAGGTTGAAGGCTAGGATAAAAAGGTAAATCAATAATTATTACTTCTTCAAACCTTTTGGACTTTCGTTCAGACATATTGACTGAAACAAAATACCTTTGGGGCAACTGGGAAATTTAAATATGGATTGGTATTATATAATACTGTTAATTTGTTAATTTTGATGATGGTATGGCATCTGTGTTTTTAAAATAGTGCTTAACAATGCAGACTGAAATATTTATGAATGAAATAAAAATGGATTATATAAATGCTGATAATTATTGATGGATAGATAATAGATATGTGAGGGAGACTCTTTATACTCTTCTAATTATGTGTATATTTAAAATTTCCATAATGCAAGAGGCCATTGGGACCTTCTTCAACAAACACAGCTTCAAGTTTAGATATAGAAATATGTGTTCTGGGTTTGCCAGAAGGAACCTAAATGAACCTGAAAGCACAGATGGATTGGAGATGCTCCAAACTCATGTGGTGGGCAGCTGAGACAGTAATGAAAAGAAGGGGGGAAGGAAGGAGGGATACAAGTTGGGAAGATGGAAGGATGGATGGATAGATGGATGACAGATGGATGGCTTTACAGAGGCTAACTTTGTTGACCACACCTTCCATGGAATATGGAAATCTCCGTGTCATGGGGTGTAAGCAGCTGATGAGGGATATTGGCCTATGTAAACTGAAACAAGAACAGGCATGTGCAGCTCGTAGGACCATGATGACCTCTGGCAATGGAAGACAGAGGTGTGCAAACTAGCATGGAGCTCTCTCAACACAGTTCTGTTTAAGTAAGTATTGGCATTGTTACAGCCTTCACAAGCATTGCTTCCAAAATAACCAAGAACTTAAGCTTTATAAGGCTGCCCAGAGTGGCCTCAAGGCAAGGGGAGGGGCTGGCTGGCCCTAGCTACATGCATGCTGGCCACTTTACCCCCACTTAGGCAAAATCGTGGAGACTAAACTGGTTTGTCTTCCTTTCTCCGTCTCCCTCTCCCTCATCTGTATTTGCCCTAGACTATAAATAGTTCATGGAGAAAAAAGGGTCTCCTATTTCCTTAGAAGAAAGGAGGCACAGAGATAAGATAATGTCACAGCATCTCGGTTTCTACCACTTTACCATTTGCTGACACAGCTGCTCTCCATTAAAGAGCCTTTGGCATGGAAGCATTTATGTGATGAAGACCATGTCGGTCCTCTAAAGATGAATTCTGAACTTACATTTTAATTCAAGATGTAAAACCAGAATACACAAGGCTTTTGAGCAGCCCTTTGTGTATCTGAAGCTTTCCAGCATGCTCTGCTCATGACAGAATCATTTGTTTTTCTCTTTCTCTTTAAAAAAACACTTTTGGACCTTGTGTTAAGAGACCACAAAATCTCTTTGGTCTTTTTATGCCTCTCACACAAGAAGCCAATAAACTCTGAGAAGTCAGGCTCATGAAATGTTCCATCTTCTATTTCATTCTAGAACGCTTTTGTGTCCCTGGATGAATTTTTAACCCCATTCACCACTTTTGATAATTACTATTTGAGGGTAAGGTGTTGTAAAAGAAGGAAATGCTCCCATGAAATGGAGTTATGAGAGATCTTGTTTTTGCTTCTAGTTATGTTCCCTTCTGCCATGAGAGTTAAGGGCTACCAAAGTACAATGATATGTCACATGGCAACAGTTCCTTCCTTGGAACATAATTTGTCCCAGTCTGCTATTCCTCTCTGTCTTCCCTTTTTAAAGTTGAAGAAGGATCCACTTGAAAATGTGGAATCATTTCTATATCTAAAGGCATTTAAAGTGATAGAGTTCTGTTAAGAGGAGAGTGGGCGGGGTGTTAGGTGGCTCAGTGGGTTAAAGCCTGTGCCTTTAAGATAATCTCAGTGTCCTGGATCAAGCCCCCCATCGGGCTCTGTGCTCAGCAGGGTGCCTGTTTTCCCTCTCTCTCTGCCTGCTGCTCTGCCTATTGTGATCTCTCTCTCTGTCAAATAAATAAATAAAAATCTTAAAAAAAAAAAAAAGAAAGAAAGAAAAAAATAGGAAGATGGGCTTTTGCTTGTAGTTCTAACATCAGCTCTCTACACAGAGCCATGAGTTTCCCATTTCCATTTTACTGAGTTTTCCTAGGTGAATTCTGATGTTTAGCTAAATTTTCTGTTCTTATTATAAAAGATACAAACGTGACAAAGTGCTGTTGCTCACGGTGGGTTTTTTGTTTGTTGTTTTAGATATTTTTTTTTTTTTTAAAGTGGGCTCCATACCCAGTGTGGAGCCAATGGAGCCAGTGTGGGACTTGAACTCACGACTCTGAGATTAAGACCTGAGTTGAGATCGAGGGTCTGATGCTTAACTGACTGAGCCACCCAGGGATCCCATATTTTTGATGTAAGTACTTAAAAATCTATGATTATTTTTATAAACTGTCAACTGTTTCAACTCCTGCACTATACCATTAATTCCAGAAACCATCTTTCTGCACCATAATACTTTCTGTATTATGATAGAACTGTATTTTGTTGCTGTTATTAAATGTTTTGCTAATCTGCCACCAAAATGGAGCTGATTGAGTGGAAGCTTGTTTTGCATGGAGGAGGGAAATCATGGGGGTAAATGGTACCACCACAGGGGAAATTGCAGCTGGCTTCATGTCTACACTGGGTCATGAAATTTAGAGATGCTCATTCTCCTGTGTGGAATTCAGTTGCAAAAATCTTCACACTGAGCAGCATCATTTATAGATGGCCTCCCATCAAAAGACCTCCCATTTTTATTCTTCTCCAAGAGTCTAAAAATATCTAAAATTGTGTTCTGGCTAAAGCACTTGGTAGAAAAGACATGATTTCTTTTTGGCTTTTCTGTTTCTTAAGATTACATCATATTACATGTGTATGACCCTTCTGCCCTAGGCCGCAAAGTCATCAGGCTGTCATTAATGCATAATAGAGTGAAAAGGGAAAAGAACTAGGAACTGTGAAACTTGACTTCTAGTCCTAATTTTCCAAATCTGTGACTTCAGACAAGTCAGTTATAATATGGGCCTAATGATAGTTGTAAAGATTGAATGAAAAAACAAAACTCTGCATCCAGGATTTATTACAGTCACTAAGTAGGTGCTTAATAAATGCAAACTATGTCAGTGTTGATTATATTTCACATCTGCCTTGCAGCTTGGTGTGGCCATGTGACCCAATTCTGCCACATGGAATGTGGTAAGAGTAATGTGGGCTATTTATGGGTTGGTCTATAAAAGGAAGGAAACTGTCCTCTCTTGTCCCTTTCTCCTATTCTGCCTCTTGGAATGTGGACACAGTAGCAAGTCCTCTTAGACTATGTAGGGAAGGGAAGTATGATAGGGACATCAGATAAGGTGACTTGGTGGAAGAGATTCTTCATAGCAGCTCTGTAGCATTCATGGCTAGCCTCTTACAAGACAGCGAAATAACTTTCTAGCTTAGTTTAGAAATCTATTATATACTACTGGATCTATTTCTATCTGATAAACGCCAGACTAACTACCAAGTATTTGGTTTGTCAATACACAAATAATAGTGGCTATTCTTTCATGTGAACCATAGTATTTTTTACAAGAATGACAATAATATGTGTGCATTTTTAAACATAGGTCATTATTTCGTTTATATATAACAATAAACACATTTTCTGTGTCCACTCTCATACCTTTGGCTTGTTAATTATATATTAACCCTCATATACACATCATGCACTTATCACACACATATGCATGAAAATGTAAAATAGCCTATATATAGTCTTATCTCTATTTAATGCATACAATGCCCATTTAAGACATCGAAGTGTGTAATTAAATTATTATAAATTATAAACAGCACTTGAAATATTACTTTATGACAGGAAACTGGTGTCTGAAAACTTCATTAGGATCAGAGATTTCTTTTAACCAAGTTTATATGAAGCCATTTTCCAATAGTCTAACATCTTTTGGGCCATATAAGTCATCTTACCAATTTCCCAACCCATGGTTTACAAACCCAGACCATTTTAAATGAGAAAACATCAGGAATCCTAGACAAAGTACATGTCAGTGCTACCACAAAAGGAAGATAGAGCTGTATCAGAAGGGGAAATCAGAAAGATTCAAAGCATCAGGAGATGATCAGCCATTGCTGGGTTTGAAGGTGAGGAGGTCATGAGCCAGAGAATGCTGGTGGCCACTAGAAGCTGGGAATGACCCTGGATGAAAGCCAGTGAAGAAATGGGGACCTCAGTCCAACAAATCTATGAAACTAAAATCTTCCAAGAACTGAGTTCATCCTTGAAACAACAACATCTTGATTTTAGCCTGAGGAGACCCTTAGAATTCTAACCTACCATTTGTGAGATAATAAATGGCATTGTTTTAAGCCTCTAAATATGTGGGGATGTGGGGGTGGTTGTGTTTTTTTTTTTGGTTATATCACCAGGAAAAAACCAGTACTGCCAGCCAGAACATTTTTGTGGTTCACTGGTTACGGTGGGCCTGAGGAGAGTTGGGGTCAGGTGATACATGGAATTTTGGCTCAAGACAATGTCTCAGTAGGTCTATCAGACATGAAAACACAGTCTTCCCATTATTTGTCTTATTTCCTGAATATATTATTGGATTAGACATACTTCGCAATTTCCAAAATGGTATGAAGACTGTCAAGGAAGAAGAGCTAAATGGTGGATGTGGAATTCTAGTTCCCTACCAAAGTATAAGCCATAGAAATACTGTATCCCTAAGAAATCAGAGGTTAGTTCTATGGAAAACTTGGAAGATGCAGGTGTGATTAATCTTATTACAGGCTCACTTAAGGTACCTGTTGTACTGGGTCCTTTGAGAATAAGGGTTATGAATATCAGATTTATAAAGTGATGACTACATTGAAGATGTAGGTTTTTTTTTTTTACTAGAGCCAATCAACACAGCCCTGGTGCTTGATAGGGTGCTATTGATCTGGAACACACATCCTGCCTCCCCCTCACTTCAATAATTGGATCTTAAAGAGTTGGATTTTACCATGTGGAGATGACTGTACACCTTCATATTCAACAGGAATAGGATCTATTAGCATGATCCCAGATAGAATCATTGCTCCAGTTTCTTAGCTTTCATTTCAGGAGAGCACTTAAACCAGGGAGGCCAGGGGTGGTCAATGAACCCTTAATAATGGCCTCTATAACTGCACTATATTATTATATTTTTATGAAGATTGATGAAGTCAACCTGCCTTATAGGAAGCTGCTTCTGGCACAGAGCCAGATGAGCCTGTGTGAAGAACTTTTCTAGGTTTAAATAAAGGACATTGGGCTGGAAGGGGAGCATTTGAGCTTCCAGAAAGTTTGATATAACTTTCAATAAGCTGTTTCACCTGCAGTTGTTCCCTTTTCCAGGAGAACATGAAAACTCATACAATATCTGTTCAAGGATCATGTTGCTGATCTTTGTAATATTCTAAATCCTACATTCTGATTTGCAGTATTCTGATCCCTCTAACTTCTTTCTATAGTAAGATAAGTATACATTACTCAGATAAGTAAATTTTATTTTACATACCAATACTGTGTTTGTGTCTGCTTCTGCTGAAATGACTACTGGTCATTGTTAATGTGGTGGTTTCATAGCTCAACATGCATGTGTCTTCATGAAACCTCACCAGGCTCCTGCTATTGCTAAGTGCTTAGGTTTCTAGCAGCAGCACCCTGACATAACTCTCTCTGCCCCTTACTTGCTCCCCCATCTCTGCCCTGTGAAAATGCAATCGCATACCATAAAGAACTGGCAGCCAACCGATGTCAGACTGAGTATACAGTGGATACCTTCTCTCATGGACAGGGAAGCTTTGTCCTTAATGGAATACCTACTTGGATGTAGGTATGTCTTTCCTGAGCATCATACTTCTGAAAGTTTTCTCCCATCAGATATATCCATTCAGGTCTTAGATTCAGAAGTGAGCTCTCTGAAGAGCCAGCTGTATTTGGAGGAAGTGATCTGGTGCTAGGTGTTGGAGGGCTCACTGCTCAGATCTTCCTTTTAAGGTTAAAGGAGTCATCTTGAAGTTGCCAGGATGTTGCTACTGATAGCTGTCAGCTGAGTCTGTTTCCACAAATTGCTCTTGGAGCGTAGCTCTTTCCCTAGAGACAGCTTCTGTGAAGTGACTGGTCACTTCTAGGGATCTAAACTCTTAGTCTGAATTTAGGACAACTAAATGTTCAGAGCTCTCTACGTCATTGACTGAGGCCTCCGTTACAAGTGTATTATGGTTCAGTTTCTCTGTCTACCTAACATTACTTCTTTCACTAATTCTTATAGACATTGTTCCTAAGAATATTCCCAATAAATATACTCTACAGAAATCTCTGCCTCAGAGGCTGTTTCCCAACCCCCTAACCGGGGCCTCTAGTTAGTACAGTGGTGATGTGCAGTGTTTTGGGGGGAAGCGGTGTGTTGGCATGTCTAACATTTAAGCCCAGGCACTTGTTGGGATTTAATAGTCATCTTTATTTTATTCTGAAGTATATGTGAGGTGATCGAGATCAGTAACAGATTTTGTATTTGTGACTTTATAACTAATAAACATATGACTCCTCCTTACCTGAGTTCTTACCCCTGAGGTGATGTGATGAAAGCCAGGTAGGAAAGCCCTGGTGAGAGACAGGAGAAAATGGGTTCTATCCTTATACAAAGGACACTTCTCTTCCCTCTTCTCTTCCCTCTCCTCCCGTGAATGGAAGAAGAGAAACCTCTGCTCTGTGGAGATGGGATGCAAAGGACCCTGGGTTCTCATTGGGGCCTTTTGCAATATACATCCCTGTCTCCAGGAACCATATGGGCCTCCTTCAGCTCTCTGGCTTTTTATGACCTACGGATGTCTCCAAGGGCATGGGCCTCATTTTCTTTTGAAATGTAAACACATACCTCTAGAATTAGGTAAATCTCTCTGGAATTCTCTAAGCATGTTACCCCAGGATCCCAAGTTTTCAGAAAAAATTTATTCAGAAGGCCCAAACAGTACAGAAACACAGAACTATTTTCTCTACATCCCACCGCATCACAGTTGCTGGTTAGAAGCCTTGGTGGTTTCATTAGAGAAACTTTTGTGATATGGTTGGACTGTGTAGGCTTCTGACTGCTTTTTTGAGAATCCAGGAGATTCTATGAACCATTTAGTATTCTGTAATAAAATCCTTTTCTGTTTAAACTCATCAAAATAGATTCTTTCGTATTTGCAACTAAGATCCCCAGTTGCTAAAGAGAAAATTTATATAATGTTATAAAACTATATATTGTTTAAGGAAACATACATATTTAGTAAAATACAAAAATATGTTGAGGAATAATAAGCATCAAATTCAAGATTACCTGATATTTACTTTAGAGGTTGGAGAAAGGAAGAATTTTGCTAGGTAAAGAGCACACAGGACCATAACCATATGACAATGTTTTGTTTATCATGACATGTTTTGTTTATCAAGGATAGTCACTGTTTTATTATGTATATATGTGTGTGTATATATACATACATATGTGTATGTACATACATATGTGTATGTATATATATGACATTGCTTAATAAGTGTAAAAATACCTACAGAAAATCTTTTAGTGCTTACTTAACCTGCTACAACAGAGCTTCCCAAATAGTCGAGCTCCAGGAAAAATATTTATTTACTCCTCCCTCATATAAGAATCCTTAGAGAGACAATCCAGGTTTTGGGAGTAGATCTGCTCCATATTGTCATTCAGTGACTCAGGTCCCTTCCTCCCTTATTACTCTGTCTTCCCCCTGGAATATTATCCTCATTTGCATGGTAAAAACTGGATCACAGGTGTGTGTGTGCCCAGCTCTTAGAAAGGGAGCAGGAATGTGCAAGGTTAAAATAAGGCCAAGTCCAGGAAGTGGCTCACATTACCTCTACTAACTTACTGGTAGAAAGAACTGATATCTATTGTCAGACCAGGCTCCAAGCACTTCCTAGACAGATGAGGTGCCCAGTTACAACTTTCTTGCTGTGAAAGAAAGGAGGAATGCATTTTGATGAAAAACTAGCAGTCTTTTTGAAAGGGACTTTAGGAGTGCTGTGTACAAAAAATAAAATTTAGTAAGACCTAAGTGCAATTTTCTTCCTTCTCACAAATCTACAAATGTTATCGGCTTCCATTTAATCTTACCACAGAGGTAAATTCTGCATCTGAGACAGAACAACTCCAGAGAGTATGTGTGTCTGGCTCCTAGTGGGCTTAAGGACTTCATGTGAGTAACAGTCTACTTAAAAAAAAAAAAAAAAAGGATTAAGAGCTTTCATAAGTCTCTTCATTGCATCTCTTGCCATTATTGACCAAAGCTCTCCAGGAGGAAACTTCATGGTCCACTGCACAAGTGCCTTCTCTCCTCTGGCTTGGTTTTCTTTTGTTTTTTGTTTGTTTGGCTTGGTTTTGAATTCACCTTTCAATTACATGTTCTCACTTGTCTTCTCATAGCAAAGATTGAGGAGAAAATTATTTCCTTTGTATGTTAGAACTTGTGAAGATCTTCTCAGAAGTAGGGAAAGGTTACCATGGCAACAGTGTGTCATTCCCCCACCCCACCCCAAAACTAACTAATCCTAATTCCTGTCCATGCTTAAATAAAGGCAAGGGTTTGCTGAAGCAAAATTCCAGCTGTTCTACAAGTTAGTTTGTGCAGCACAGATTTTTCTCTTTCAATATTTGTGGTCATCCCTCTGAATATTAAAACATTTTTGAATAAAACAGTTTTTAAGTAGAAAAATGTGGTGTTTCCACATACTCTTCTCTTTTCAGAAATAAAAGAACTAAGAGAGAAAAAAAAAGAGAGAGAGAGAGAGATCAAAGTGATAGAGGCACATACCTCCCCTCAACCCCATTCTATAAATAAGTTGGGGCTAAAAAATTGGAGTCATAATTTCAGCAGTATTGCCGAGGACAGAGATCCCACACATTCACCATTCCCTCCACCCCAAACACACTTCCTTCCATACCTACCTATGCTAAAAATTGCTAATAAGCATTTTCTCCTGCTGAACCCAGCAATGGCCCATAACTCATTCTCAACAAAGTGTTTTAAGTGGATGATGTAATTTGGAATTCATACTTGAGTTGAAATTATTTGCCAGCCGTAGTTTAATTCTTTGTCTCTTGAATTCTAGTCCAGTATCTTTATATTTACTATGCTTCTATTTTCACTGTTCTACCAATAATTTAGATATTTTATTTTAGAGCAGACTAAATGGATTTTTATGTAAGTCAAACTACTTTTGTTATGTCCATAGAGTCAACCGTTCACACTTTTCCAAAACATAATAATTTCATTGATAAAAATTCTCCTTTTTTTCTTAGGTAGGAGTCATAAGGTTCAGAATTTTGCCTCACACTTTTTATACTTAAATTATATTACACTTGAATTACTTTGTTCCTCAATTATTTTTCTCTTCTTGGGTTATTTTAGCAATGGATTACTTAAATAAGTGCATATCCTAAAACATTTACCCACAGGTAAAATGGATTTGTATAACATGAGATGGCTAAATACATACACACCCATTACACAATAGAAAAATGTCCTCAAACTGTATAAATTCTTAATATCTCCTATTTCAAAATGCTTTCTGTAATTTTAGTCTTTTTCAGAACGTGCTAACAGACACATTAACAAATAATGGCTAATGGCTCTTAAACCAGATAAGTGTGACAAACAAAACTGGATCTGCCTAGCACAGGATTTTGGGCCAAATTCTATCATAAATCCACACACGAGACTTTCTGTAAGGCATCCTCTTTGCAGTTAAGGGCAGAATTGAGATCTCAGTGGTTTATGCCTGTGTACAGCCTGAGGGGTGAAAAAAGAAGGCATTTGGAATAATTCAGAGTTCCACTATTGTTTCTTGCTATGTTTTGGTAGACTTTGTAAATAGTTTAAATTAGACTTCAAGGAGAGAGACCACACAAAAAAACAATCTTGCATCTTATTCAAACTTTACAAGTCAGTTTCTCCATCTCTTGTGATCATGCATACACATCCAAGACAAGAAAAGTAGCTATTCAAATTTCCATGCACTCACCATCAATTAGATTACAGTTTCTAGATTTGGAGAGCCTGCTGCCTCCTGGTGCCTTGAATTAACATTGACATTTTGAGTTATCAGTTTATGCGTATGAACCAAAAATACTGCTTCTTTTATAAAGGAAAGTGATATTAATTTAAGTTCCCATTAGATTGTTATTTTTGTGTATTAGTAATTGTGTTGATGGATGATGTAGTATTAATTATCAATCATGGTAAATAATTAAAGCTTATTCCTTTTTGTTATGCCACCATATTTATAAATGTTTTATCTGAGTTTTTCTTGTATCAAAACATCTCTTTCTTTTAACTTGGTTTATTTATGAAAGTCAATGTAACTGAGTTCCCAGGACCTTACAAGGCCTTACTGTATTGTGTTCCATCTATTCCTTTGTACTGTCCTCTTCTGGAAGAGGTTGGAATGGCAGCAGTATACATGAGAATTCTCTCACTTTTTTTTACTGCCCTCTTACAGTGCGTTCTTTGTAGCATCATAAAATTTATAACTTTAAGGGATATTAGGATACATTCTGTCTAATGTATTTGTTTTACCAATAGAGATATGGATTTTATCACATGTTATCTTTCCCTTATCTTTCCTATCCTGAAAGAAAAATGGTACCTCTGCATTTTGCGTATTACCTTCTCAAAATTATAAATAATTTCATTCATTCTCCACTTCCAGCTCTTATCACCAATTAGTTGTTTTTTTTTTTTTTTTTTAACCACGGTGCCGTGATTAGGGATGTACATCCTGTATTCCTAAATTTTATTGTCCACAATGAAAATTGCTGATACACAAAAAAAATGGTGTCCACAAATTTAATTCAGTCTTCCCCTAATATAAAATGAAGGTCTATGGCTTTAGGATTATAAATTTCTGAACTTATTTTCTCAAAACTTGTATTATGATCTTGAAAGCTTGAATAGATAAATTCTAGTTTTTTTACCTAAGTCTGCAGGAGATTCTTTAGAATCTACCTATTTTGCCATTGTCATTGGCATAAACATGGTTTTTTGAATTGTACCCTCAGCATTAGGAGTTCTTCAGCCTTTTTTCTAGAGTGGCACTAGTAATGTGACTTACTTCTACCCCGTTATTTCTCTTTTCCAAGTGTTAAATTCTTGAGAGAAAGATTCCAAATGGCCTGGTTCAAGACAGGAAACTACCTATGAATTAATTAATAGTGTGACCAGAGTGCCTGGTCTTTTAGACCAAACACCTACACTTGTATGCAAAAATCATGCTCAGAAGAGAATGAGTTAATGTGAATTGAGTATCTCCTCTTCATAATACTATTTATGTATTGCTCTGTAAATGATTGCTACAAATGCAGTAACTTAAACAACATATTTATTATTGTATTCTTCTGTGGCTAAAGAGTCTGGGCATGGCTTCTCTGGCTTCTCTGCTTTAGGGTCTCTCATGAGGCAGTAGTCAAGATGTCAGGCAGGGCCGAGGTCTAATCTGAAAGCCTGACTGAGGGAGGGCTTACTTCCAGATGGAAAAACTGACAGAATTCACTTTTTAGAAGAGCTGTTAGATTTAAAGTCTCAGTTCCTAGCTGGCTATTGGCTATAACTCACCATGTGGATCTCTCCAACATGGCCTCTTGCTTCCTCACAGTGTACAAGCCAAGAGGGCTACATAAAGAGTCTGCTAACAAGATGGATGTCATAATCTTATCTAACTTAATCATGGAAATGATATTCTATCACATTTGGCGTATTTTGTTGGTTAGATACAAGTCACAGGTTCGGTCTATGCTCAAAGGGAGAGGATTATGCAAGGTGGGATCACTGAGAGCCTTGTCTACAATGAGCATTTTTAATCAACCATAAAGACATTTTAGTTATATCAGCAAGTGCTGTATCTCTCACATAAGGCAAGGTGTTAAATGACTGGGAATTTAAGAAAAAGACAAGATTCTTCCCATGGCTGTTATAAGTAGTCTACCACTTTAGTCAATAGACTCAAAACAATATAGAAATAATATAGAAATAATAGTTCAGACTGTGTTTTCCTCTTCTTAAGCCTTTTTAAAATGCTTCACGTTGCTCTGAGCCTAAAATACAATTTCTCATCGAACCTCAGCATATCCTGTATTATTTAGCCCTCAGCTGCTTTGACATCCTCCTCTTGTGTTTCTTCCACTTTTCCACTATGTTCTTCCCACATTAGCATCTGACAAATCCTAGGACACGTGTATGTTTGAAAACACTTAGAAAAAACTTTAAAAAATTATGTCATTGAATTCCCACCATTAAAACCTCAATCATACAAAGAATGTCTAGCTTTAAACAATATAATTTTATATTTTGACCACTAAGATAAACTAGTTGTCAAAATGTACCCTTTGATAATGAACTGCAGTGAATTGCTTTATGAGACTGTTAGCTATACACTGGTTGATTGCTGAACACAGCTTTCCACAGATGAATGTTTTGATTTCCAGAAGTAACTTAACTAGACCTCAAAGTCCTGGGATACTGTGCAAGAGTTGGAAGGATCCTTATAGGTTATATTTACCAATGTCATTTATTGTTCAGTGTTTTTCTTTCCTGTATCACATAATGTCTTCTTATAAAGCAACCACAGAAGTTCTCTTGATTTTAGCTTGTTTTTAGCTCATGTCATTGCTACTTACTTATCAGAATCCTTTTTTCTTTGTCAAAAGACACACTTGAAATCATAGACACACTAAAACCAACATATTCTGGCTCAAAAACCCATGGTCTTTCTTTATTTGAAGTTTATGTCTTCTCCCCTGAGTTCCTTTGTCTTTATCTCCAAAGTTCACCTGAGTCAATGAGATCTTTCTGGATTATAATAGCTCCTTTCTTTTCTAGTGTATAGTCCATCAAATTGTGACCATTATCTATTTAAGGTTCTGAAAAACTTGAAGTGACATGTATTGTTTCTTTTACACATTTTTTCCATTTTTTTCTTTGTTACTTACTGTGATCTGAAGCATCTGATTCAAGAATTACAAATGAGTAAGCAGAAGAAAATTATTTTTCTCTCTCTTCCTCTCTTCTTCCTTCCCTTCCTATTTCCCTTTACTCTTTTCCTATTTTTTCAGTTTTTTCCTCCACCTACAGAATTTTTTTTTTTTTTTTTTGGTCATCTATGTTCAAGGTAGAATGCATAAAATTTGAACAAAAAGTCCATCAGGTTTTATCATAAAGTCAATAAAGAAGTTGGCAAATTAGGCATATACTTTGGCCCTCCTTCTTTTTCTATATAATTGTTTATATCACTTGGGAATGTTTTACACCTGGGATAGAAGAAGAGAGAAGGAAAGTAAAGGACAGAGTAGAATGACTTCATAATTAGCTTGAGGATATAGCCTTTCTGAGTGTGAATTACATAGGCACAGTGTTTCAGTCAAGTGAAAACTGACTTGAAAATAGATTAAGCTACACGTTTTAGGTCTCTAAGGGACTTTGATTTTACTTATGCTATTTAAAGATGATCGCTCTCTGGGTGAGCCACATTGAGGCCAAAAGAACAAGACTCCCCTGCCTCTCCTGAAAGTGTTGAGATTTATTTCTCTGGGGTGGCCTAAGTGAGTACTGATTCATTCCCACAAATCATCCTGTTTTCATTTAGAGATTAATATGTTACCATATAACACCCAAAGAAAACTGGAGGAATTAGTAACGATATATTTCAAGAGCCATTGCACCATAAAATTAATTGAAAACATAGGGCCCGTTATATGTTTAGATACACAGAGACTTGTAGGAGAATACCTAAAGGAATAATTTTGAAACCTAGACCAGGGTGTTAGAGAATTAAAGTATCTGAATTTCACATAGATTTAAGAGAAACCACCATTGGAGTTACATTTAGAATTAACAATCTGTGTTATATAGATTTCCATTTTTACTGTTGGGACTTACTTACATCAGTTCCTTCCCATTTAAACATGATTCATTCACTTACTCATTCCATTAATTCAATAAATACTTATTGTGTGCTAAATATGTGCTAGCTATTTAGGATTAAAAGATTTATAAGTGTGGCAATTTATAGACATTGAGACAATAATTCTCTAAGGAGACTTGTTCTTCCTCTTCATCCCTTCCTCTGCCCTATGGGAGCAGTAGAGGAAAATAATGATAAAGCAAAATTTAATGGTGTTTGGCAATTAAAAGATATATCTGGAGTATAATCCACTCACGATCATATTATTTAATTTTCTCAAAATCATCCAATATTGTATTTATATGTTTGGCCCAAAGTGCTTCCATTTGCCCCTCAAGACCCATTGCCAGCGTCAAATGGTTTCCTCGATTTCTGGCCTTTCCAGCTGGGTTTTACCAAAGGGAAGGCTGAGCAGATCAGAAGGAGGCAGAAAAGTAGTCAACACATTGATTCCTTCCTCCTTAGGTGATCATCTTGGGATGGTGGTGCCTTCCACCAAAAGTCATTGCTCTTCTCTAGGTGGGTTTCTCTGCGAGACTCTGATGCTGGGTTCCATCATGTGCTCTCATCTCTGTCTTTTGAGCTCCCATCTGCTCAGGCTTTAGTGTTACACTAAGTGCTGCAGTGTTCCTGTGGTCTGTCCAACACTGTGCAAACAAAAATTAGTTTGTAAATAAATGTGCCTAGAATTTTTCTATCTTGAGTATTGGGGTCCTGATTATTATAGTGTTCAGTCACCCTACTGTGTTTCATTTATTAATAAAATTATTTATTTGCTTCTTGACTTGTTCTAAAAACAAAACAAAACAAAACAAAACAAAAAACACCTAAATAATTTGTGGCTTGTGTTTACTGTTTTTAGATATACAATTATAATTTTCAAATAATTGGAATTTAAGTAAATAAAACAAACAAAAATAATATGCTTTCCTTAAACCAATAAATATTTTCTGACCTATTTTCATATGTTTTATAATTATAGCAGTATAAACAAAAATACAGATCTCACATACAAAATGAGACGGGGTAAAATTGTGCCCTAAACAGAAATACTTCACTCTTTGGTCTTGTTGGTATTTCTTGTTCTTGATTTATTCCTTTTCCATTCTTCAAAACAGAAATGAAACAATACTTCTTTTATTTCTTATTTCAATGTTATTATGGTATTCTCTGACTTTTAATGGAGCATGTGTAGTTTCACAGCCTGACAAATCTGGCAAGACTTCTTAAACAGAAGTAACTCTGCTTGACCAACAGGTGTTTTGTTACTCTCACAGGCCCAATCACGTGAGGGAGTTAAAAGTTCAAATGAACTTTAGAAAATCTTTTTCAGTCTAGAGAATATTTTTGTTAAGAGGTTCAATGAGTACGTCTGAAAATAAAGCACAAGTCCTGGGATATTAAATGACCTTCTAATTCTCATGTATGATAATATTGAATATGTTAATTTATATTCTGTGGAATATTTTTATAGGCATATTTGAATTTATAATCAATAAAATTGGAGTCCATTCTCAACATATGACCTTTCCACTCTGTAAAATTTATAATAACCTAAGATTTCTCCTGGCCCCAAATATTTAGAACATCAAAGCTATATAATCAGAGGTTTTTAACCTAGAGTCTATGGAGTCTGGTCCTTGGGTAAACCACAGGAGTTCACAGAGCCCAGGATATTACTATATGAAAAATATAGAAAATTTTTCTATATGAATATTTTTCATATCCATATTTTTAATTAACTAATTTTTAATTTTTATCGATTGTTGTAGATTTTACCATTGCTGAAAATACTCAAGAACCTTACATGTAGGGCCTTCCTTATAGGGCCCTCTCTCCAGACAAGCATAAGCATGTGACCCCCCCAAAATATGGGTGAATGTGATATATGCCATATCTGAGCAGAAGCTATAAAACATTTTGAGGTTTCAGCACTTACTGGGTTAACCTCTGCCATCCAACTAGAAAGCCCAGATGCAGGCTACTCCACCAGCCCGGGTCCTATGATGGAGCACTACCTAAAATATGGAGGGATTTCTTTGTTTCTGCAGGAAACATTACCCTGTGTTGACCAAAATTAAGATGGTCAATTTCCACATATTTTCTGGAGTAGACTAAATTAGTTTCCCTGTGCTTGGGTTAAACAGTTAATCAATTAAATTTTTATTCATTATTTTCCATGCTGTTCCACAGTGGCTGGTATGTCATTTTCTATGATTTTCTCAACAGAACTTTCTCTCTTCCAAAAACTTTTCACAAATCCTTTCTTGTTAAAATCAGTTCAAACACTTCGCTTCTAGTCTAGAAGAAGGAATAGAGATCATATTTGTCCTCCCCCAAAGCAACAAGTTACAGACAAAATATATAAAACAAAGATTTTCAAGATCATAGATAAGAGGCAACAAAAGGCAATGATCCAAGAGGTAAGAAACAGATAAGGTGTATCCTGTCGGACAAAAAGCCTTCAACTGATTTCTTAAACTATTAATACTTGAAGCTGCAAATTAGTTTAGCCCTTGAAATAATCAATTCAAACCCCAACACATTTCTTTCTTTAATATTGAGTGTATTTTCATTTCTTGGGAAGCCTCATCAATAACCACTAGGTAGTCATTAAAATGTATGTTGATTTAATGATAAAACAGTGGAAGTCACCCATTTGGCAGCCAAACAACATGCAGTTTATTGAACTGTAGAAAGAAATTACATTCAGATGACAATTAAGCAGCTTCTGAGTGTGAGTGATCTTTGAGGACTCTAACTTGAAACCCTTTGAAAAGAATTTCCAGAGGAGTTGGCTTACAAAATCCAGCTTGTTTCTTGTTACAATGAGCATTGCATTTGGAAACTCACATTTCATCTTAGTATTAAATCATGACACTTTTGTTGTGGAAAGGTTTAGATCAGGAACTCTCTCACTGAATTAAAGACTTCATGACTGCGATTCTATTAGGAAATGATACTCATAGCTTTCTACAAGTATACATTTAAGGGAAATAATAGTGGGTATTTTTATTTAGGAACTCCCCTAGACATTTTGATGTGTAAAGTTGCTCTCAAACATGATGATTATGTGTGTCAAAAAGCAGAATACAAAATTATTTTATAGTTGTTGAAACTTAAAACAAACAAAAAAGGTTAACACTTCTTTTGGAATAAGAAGTTATCAGGAGAGAAATGGTAGATTCTCTTCCCAGATTTGTCACTGGCTGTCTCTAAGGCTTAGAAGTAAGGCCATTAATTTAGCTGTGCCTTTGTTTCTACATTCTTAAAATGATAATTTTTGAATTCCCTCCCAGTTAGAAAATTCTCTAACATTATGAAAAAAAAAAAAAAGTCTTGGCAAAGGAATAAAACATAGCTGTCAACAATGTCAAAATGTTACACAACTTTCAAACAATTACCATGTCATGGTGATATGTGAGAAAACCAAAATGAGAAGTTTATAGTCTTCATTTTGAATTGAAACTTAAATAAATAAATTTCCCATGAATAAATATTTCTAGAACTAATAAATTCTAGATATTGTAATATATAAAAATGCTAATGAAGGATGAATTCAGTTTTAAACATTTTGTTTTTGTTAAAAACACACAGCAATTCAATTTGTAAATTCACAGATAATAAACATTAGTTAGAAACATTAGTCAGATAATAGACCTTATTTGCATGCAGTCGACAGCATTTATATCAGTTCTTCTCTAAAGAATGTAAAGAGAAGTGTCTACCTATCCACATACCCTGGGCTGCATAAAATCCACTTGGGAATGGGTGGGCATTCACTTCTCTGCTTTCTTTGGTATTGACTCAGGGATTTCAGCATTTACTTCAGATTCAAAAAAGCCTTATTTTTTAACAATGAACATGTTGGGATTGCTAATGCATGAATAAATGTATAGCTTCCAAAATCATCACAATCAATATTTTGACATCTTAGAATAAACCATCAGGTAATTAAAAATTGATACACAAAACTACAATAAATTAAACTGAAAAATTAGTTTTCAGTTTAATCATGACCATGTTTTTACTCTGGTGAGGTCACATTTCACCCTAAAACCATAGGTTTCAAAAAGCTATAAAGAGAATATGCTTGAAGTATCTAGGTGGCGCAGTTGGTTAAGCGTCCAACTCTTGGTTTTGGCTCAGGTTGTCATCTCAGGCTCCTGAGATAGAGCCCTACTTTGGGCTCTGCACTCAGCACAGAGTCTGCTTAGGATTCTCTTTCCCTCTCCCTCCATCCCGCCCAAATAAATAAATAAATGTTTTATTTAAAAAATGAGATTATATTTATCTGGATAATTCATGCTAGCGACCCTCAAAGCTTAGTAACTTAGCACAATAAAAGTTAATTCCCTGCTGAAATCCAATATCATGAGGGTCAAGTAGCACTTTTGTTGGTTTCCTTCAGATAGTAATTGAGGAGTCCAGCATTCTTCCATTGGGCCCTGGAGGTTTTAGGTCCAGGCCTGGCAGTATAGTTCTCCTCCTCCTTCCACATCTCATTCCCTGGAAATGACTCAGATGGTCTCAGCCTAATGCAAAGGATGACTGGGAAATGTCATTTTCTTGACTGCCTAGGAAGCGGCGACAGGATCAGAGAGCATCTAGTCAGCCTCTACCACAAAGAATACAATTTTACCATTTTTAAAGCAGTGTTTTTTCATTATTCTCCCTCCAAATTCATGTGGCCTACTCGCCATTCTGCCCTTCCCTAGCTTAGGTCATTATATCTATGAGAGGATGGGAGATCATGGTCATGCCAAGCATGGAGCTGAAACTAAAATCTCAAGATAAGCCAAGTTCCTTAGAAAGAAGAAATTTACACACTGGGTAAAAGATGGTAAAGAAGTTTGTCTATAGCAGTGTAGACCATGGGTGATCTAATTTTTTTAAATTAAAAATTTCTTTTCATAATATTGGATATCAATTATTCAATAAACCCCCCCAAATTTCATAAAAAGACAAATTAAAATGTTTTTAACATGAAATCTCTTCCTATGGCTCTATTATTTTATTGTTGGCATTTAGAAATAAATTATTATTTGATTCATTAAAAAAATCCATCCTTTTCAATGTCAGAATGCTTTCTACTGATTTTATGACTTATCTTTATTACTTTTGTTTCTAACGTTGTGAAGTGAGAACTGCTGTGGAAGGAGAGAGTGGATAGGAATGGGGAAGGTGAATGCCAGCCAGTAAGGAAAGGAGTTGTGTTCAAATTCAAGTCCATCTTGTACTAGCTAGATGATGTTGGGCAAGGTAAGTTACTCAGTTTCCTCTCCTGCAAAATGAGATAATAATACGAATTCATAGATTTGCTTTGAGAATTATTAATTAATTAATTAAATTTCTATTTCTATTTCTATAAAATACTTAGAATAGTGCCCGGTATAATGTAAATATTAGCTACAAATATTAACATACTATGTACTTTATAAACATATGATATAGTACATTAAGATAGTCTAAAATATTTTAAAATTTATTAATGTCATAAAACATTCATGCGCTTAGAAGTAGAGTTTAATCTTCTTATTCTGCATGTTTGCTTTTAAATATTTTGCCTGTTGTGAAGAATGTCTCTTAAGTAGTGTTAATTAATATCCGAAGGCATAACATATGCTCAAGGACAAGTTTGTAAACCTGTTATGGGAGATAGCTTCTTGGCACACACCATCAGAGCATCATTATTTTACCCTTTAATGTGGCTGACTGTGAGTTCATACTAGGAACAGAACTGTACGCTTTCCTATTGTTCTCCTGGGTTTGCATTAGTAAGGTGTATCTTTTGACATTTTTTGGCAGGAATAATTTAAAACCATATGACCATTTCATTAGATTAGATGATGTGGATGAATTTATCTGAAATCCATTTATCAGATCACAAGTAAACTGAGTAATTCCGTTTCTCCTGCATTACTCACATACTTCCAGGGCAAGATGCCATAAGGCATTTTGTATCGTTAACTTTTGTGTCTTGATCTTTATGCCTCAAGGCTGGGTGAGTTGGAGCAGTAGGGCAGTTCCTGGACACATCATTGGTATACTGAGATAGTTAGCAAGTATTTAACGCTACATGAGAGTAACTGCAACTACATGAATATAGCCCACCAAAGCAAAACTAAAAGGATTCCCAAGGGCAAATCCTTCTAGCCAGATCCACAAAATGCTCACTGTGAAGAGAAAAACGGTGAAGAGGAGTCTGTGCGGGATGAAAGAGGAGTTATCTGGTTGCAGTTAAATTATCAAAACCATATACCATGTAAGTACGTTACTGGAGTCCCTGCAGGGGCCTTGAAAGAGGCCCATGTACAGGAAAGATCCTGAAGTTCAAGGTTTACTGTGTTATATTAAATATATTTTGGGGTAGGGAGCTATAAATAGCAGAATTTGATAATTCCAAGTGCAAAATGCAGATTAACATGAACTGCCCCAGAGTGTGATTTCCTGAAGAACCAGGCCACGGTGGTTTAGTTTAGCCTTGGCAGTTGCAGGAACAGTACTCATTCTGGTGGGTACTTAGCAAGTATTTACCTAATATTATTATTTTAATTAGTTTATTATATTTCTTGATCTCAAAGCCAAACAGTTGTGTATTTTGTTGTCAGATAACATATTCTGTTACAGGAGTAAAAGGAGGATTTGTGATTTTTTACTGCCAAAGTACACTTTTCTTTGTTTGTTTGTTTTCCAGTTTTAATTCCCATTTGTGTGCTGTGATTTGTATTAGAAACTCTTCATGGTTTTCTGATGAATGAATTTCTTAATACTGAGTCATGAATGTCAATTCTGTATTTCTGTGTTTACCTGTAGATGAAACAGCTGAGCAATATCATTAGGATATTTTGCAGAAGAACTTAAAAACTACATTTAAGATGATTTTACTGCTCTCGTTCTATGGACTTTGATTTTGGAAAGTGCTCAAGAGTCTTTAAATTTGTTCTCCAAATCTCATTTGAGGTTATAGCTTACTAAAAATTTAAAATTTTTGAGAAAATCATAAAATATATTAATAAAAATTATAAGATATTAATCTGGCTAGGAATAATGTTAATCTGTTGATACCTGATATTGTTTCTAATTCATTCCTCTCTCCTTCCCTCGGTTCCCTTTCTTTCCCTTCCTGTGCCTTCCCTAGCTCTGCTTTTCCTTCCTTCCTTCTCTCCACTCCCTCCTTCTTTCTCTTTCAGTTTCTTTCTTTCCTTCCTTCCTTTTTCCTTCCCTTTCCTTCCTTTCTCTTCCCTTTTCTTTTTTCTCTTCTCTTCCTTTCTTTTCTTTCCAGAACATACCAGCTATCAAACACATAATGGGCTGTCATTGGCTTCTGTCACTTAATAATTCTTTGCATCAAAGAGGCTACTTCTCTTAGGGAAAAATCAGACTTCTTTGATTTGTTATAAATGAATACTTCAACTTTCTGGGAAGTGGTGGGTTCAGTCTATGTATTTTGAGCAGTCACCTATACTAAATTATTTTGGATATGTTATAGATCAATAATCTGTTATTACCAAAGATCTACAAAGACATTTTGAAATGAGAAGTATCTGATAGTATCTGATACTTGTATAACTTCATTGGGGGCCTCTCCATGAAAATAATTGATATACCTGTTATAGTACTTCTGATGAATCAAGATTCTTGAAATGGTATTCAAAAAAATAATGTAAGGACAAGTACCAAAGATCTAATGAGAAAATTGTTCTTGTTTCTTTCTGGTATAAATCTTAAGTCACTTTTGCAAAGACTCTTCTGGGAATTAGGAAGAAGTCATTTCTTCCTCAGACCAGGATGTCAGCATGTTCAGAGAACACCTCACATGCATGAGACTTCTTTAAATTTTCCTGATTATACAGGGGTTTCAGAGATTTTTTGTTCAGAATGTGAACGAATAGTAACTTAATTATGACACTCCCGAGAATCCATTTGAATTCACTCATCACTCACTGAACAAATTCCAAGGAAGCTTTGTAGTCTTGTTTGACCAACTGTTCAATCCTGAAAGGTCAAGGTTGAGCACATTCAGCTTCATATGTCATAGGAACTGTGTATAGTAGCTAATTCTATAGAACAAACTTCCTCAAAGAACTACTTTTAGCCCATACATGCCAAGGAGGTTGTTACCACTGATGATATGGTAGTAGGTAGTTAAAACAGAAAAGTTGGTTGAGGAGACATTTTTTTCATATCACCAAAAGTCAGATGCTATGTTTTCTCATGGGAAATTTCTTTAAAAACATCTCTGTTCTGGGAATGGCTTAGGAATTCACGCACCAGGGTAATACAGAATGTCTTGGACAGCATTAGAATTATTTTTAACACATGACAGAAGTCATGCTGTGGGAATTCTTAAATGTGAAATAATAATTCTCTCTGTAATCATATCTTAGATAATAAAAATAGGTAAAGTCCATTCCTTGTATCCAATCTTTATTTTTCACAAGTCTAAAAACAGCAATTCTGTCTTGGGAAAAATAAATTCAGCATCAACATTTCTATAGAACATACTTCTATAGAAGTTTTGCTTCTATAGATTTGCTACAAGAAGGGTTTAATTTAAAACAATTAGATAGAATTAGATCTTGTAGAAAAATAAGTTCAACATTCTCCTTTTTCTTCCTTTCTCATTACCCAACCCCCCAACTATGTAGGAGTGAAAGGAAATGAATTAAACATTTAGTAAATTGTTCTGCAAATGCCAAGAATATCAACAGAAGCCAGTATCCACTCTTTTAAAAAATAACAAATTTGTTACTTCTTTTCTGGTTTAACAGGAAGCACATATTTGTGATAGACAATTTGTTTATGTTAGACAACTGAAGGGTATAAAATATCTCATTTAACCCACCAGCCAGAGAAAACTTCTATTCACATACTGATGTATCACTTTTCAGATATTTGTGTGTATAATGTATATAATGTGCATAATGTGTATATATGAAAATGTTGGTACTTTGGAGATACTTGTGTGTGTATGCATTTGAGACTGTTGCTCTTTTAAAAATTGACCTATATTCTTTTTGTAATAATAATATTAATAATAATAATATTATTATTACAAAAAGAATATAGAATAATAATATAGAATAATAATAATAATATAGAATAATAATAATAATGTTATTATCATTATTATTTCTTAATTCCAGGAGATCAGGTCTCTTTGTTTTGCTCCCTGACATATACCAATGCCTGACACATAGTAGCCATCAACAATTATTTGTTGAACTCACTGGTATGGTATGACTTTCATTCATGTATATATTCTTTTTTTATTCAAAGTAAATACTCTTTGAAAATATCATATTTAAGGCAGCGTGGCAGTGTATTGTAACTGTAGCAAGCATACTGTTGCTGGGAATTCAGATTTTTTTCAAATTTTTTGTTGCATGCATAAAATTGCCAGAACACCTTTTGTTCATGACTCCTTTTCTTGTATTATTTGAAATAAGTTTAAAAAACGGAATTATTTGAAATTCTCTATTTTATTTTTTATTTATTTTTAAGGATTTTATTTATTTATTTGAGAGAGAGAGAACACGAACAGGGGCAGGGGCAGAGGGAGAAGCAGACTCCCTGCTGAGCAGGGAGCCCAAAATGAGACTTGATCCCAGGACTCCCAGGTCACACCCAGAGCTGAAGGCAGATGCCCAATAACTGAAGTAACCAGGCACCTTAAAATTCTCCATTTTAAAAATCTTCTTGACTCATACCCCTTCATCATGGAAGTAGTATTTTTCCTTTCCTTTAGTGGATCTTCCCTCTGATAGTCTCATCCAGAAGGTGTTGGAGGAATTGGCCCCACTTGTGAAGTGCTTCTTCTGGGCCACAGTGAATGAACTAGGAATGGACTTATAGCTTAATTCAGGCCATTGAGGTGAGAAATATTTACATTTTCAGGACTATTGAGAAAATCATTTCTTGGCTTCCCGATGGAAAGAGGAAGAATGCAGCTATGGGAATTGTGTATGGGGAGTCGGCTTTAAGGTAAAGCTAACAGCACAGAAAGCAAAGACAAGTCAGAATGAATCTGATTTTTGTACAATGGGTCTAGTTCTTACTTGAAGCTGGGCCTACTGTGAGCTGACAAATTCTCTCCTATTCCATTATGAGGTAAGTTTTCTATTAGCTGTAATATTAAGATCCTGATACAATGAATATTCCTCACAGTATATAAGGGGGTAATTTTCCCCAAATCCATTCAACATTGGTTGTCATTATTAATTATTAATTCCACTGATTTCAGTGGAAGCACATTATGTCTCCTGTTGATTTGTGTTTCTTCAACTGCAAGTGAAATTGAAGATTTTGCTTATGATCATTAGCACTGTTTATTTATTTATTTATTTAAAGATTTTATTTATTTGACAGACAAAGACCACAAGTAGGCAGAGAGACAAGTGGGGGAGGAGGGGAAGCAGGCTCCCCGCTGAGCAGGGAGCTGGATGCGGGGCTCGATCCCAGGACCCTGAGATCATGACCTGAGCCGAAGGCAGAGGTTTAACCCACTGAGCCACCCAGGCGCCCAGTCATCAGCACTATTTAATTCTTCTTTTACGGTTTTAATATCTTGTGTGGCGTTCCAAACACTCAGATTCCATCAATTTGGATGGAATCAATAAGATACATCATCTCCTTTTGTCTATTTGTTTGTTTTAACCTTTTACTTTGGTAGGATTTTCAGTTTGCCCCAAAGCTGCAAAGATAACACAGAGAGTTCC
This sequence comes from Mustela erminea, assembly GCF_009829155.1. NCBI lineage: Eukaryota > Metazoa > Chordata > Mammalia > Carnivora > Mustelidae > Mustela > Mustela erminea. The sequence goes on along the minus strand of NC_045617.1, from coordinate 101,930,923 downwards.
TGTGTGCCCTTCAGCCTTCTTTCCTCACATCCACGTCTCACAGAACTATGCTCCATTGTCAGAACTCAGAAATAAACATTGGTACAGTACTATTAACTAAATTACAGACTCTTTTTGGGTTTCAACAGTTTTTCCATTAATGTTGTTTTTCTGTTCCAGGATCCAATCAAAGTTATATTTAGACCATTTATCCTTGTTAGTGAATTTCTCTCTGAAGATCTGCAAATTCTTGCAATCCAATTTCACTTGCCTAAGTCAGTCATGAACAAGCAAAGTGTTAAGTGATTTTTAACATTAAGCAGATTTGAGAAAGAACTTCCTATGATAATGCTTTCATTATTTTGTGTTTACTGTCTGGAATACCATTCGGCAAGTATCCAGAATGACACAGAGAAGATGGACTCTGTATTTGGCTTGTCAGCAGGTTGAGTCTGTATGTGGGTACAAGATGAATAACACAATTTTGGAGGTCCCCTCCAAATCTGAACTCACTTTGGAATAAGAAGGACTGAACTTCAAATGGACATGGACCAGCTGTGTATCTTGTGTGATCTTGGGCAAGTTACTTAAACTCTGGCATTGGGTTCCTTGTCTGTAACTTATCGCTTGATGAGGTATTCCATACTTAACATGTTCGCAAGGAACACTCGATTCCTTCTCCCTTCTCCTCCCTGTGCTTCCAGTCATTGCCTCTTTTTAGGGAACAGTGTCACCTTCAAGCTTCTGGAAACCCAGTCATGCACTCATTCCTGCCTTCCTCATCTTCCACATCTGGGCCTCACCATGTCCCCCCAGCTGACGATCCCAATGAGACCTCTGGTTTATCAATTTCTCTTTGTTTCCACTATTAGAATCCCAGTTCATGGGATCCTCACCTTTTACTTGGATTACTGCAATTATCCTCTCTGATTCTAATTTTATCCTTATAATCCATTCACCACATTGGATTAGAATCATATTTTAAGGTGCACCTGGGGTGGATCAGTGGGTTAAAGCCTCTGCTTTCAGCTCAGATCATGATCCCGGGGTCCTGGGATCAAGTCCCACATCAGGCTCTGTGCTTCGGCAGGGAGCCTGCTTCCTCCTCTCTCTCTCTGCCTGCCTCTGCCTAATTGTGATCTCTGTCTGCCAGATAAATAAATATAAATAATCTAAAAAAAAGAGTGTTGACTCATTTATAGAATCATATTTTAAAAATGTCAATCATAGCTTGGTTTCACTTTTTTTGTTTTTATTATTTTTTCAATATTTTTAAACTTTAGAAATTTAAATTCAATTAAGATGTAATTTATTATTCATTTCAGGGGTACAGGTCTGTGACTCAACAGTCTTATATAATACCCAGTGCTCAATACAACACATACCCTCCCCAATGTCCATCACCCTGTTACCCCAACGCCAGACTCCCCTCGCCTCTAGCAACTCTCAGTTTGCTTCCTATGATCAAGAGTCTGTAATGGTTTGTTTCCCTCTCTGGTTTATTTTTTTCTTTCTTCCCCTCTATCCTCCATTTTGTTTCTTAAATGCCACATATCAGGGAGATCATATGATAATAGTCTTTCTCTGATTGACTTATTTCTCTTAGCATAATACCCTCTAGTTCTAGCTACATCCTTGCAAATGGCAAGATGTCAATTTTTGATAGCTGTGTAATATTCCATTGCATATATATACCACATCTTCTTTATCCATTCATCTGTCAGTGGACATCTGGGCTCTTTCCATAGTTTGGCTATTGTTGTTGGTTCTACTTTTTCACCTAAATATTTCCAATAGCCTTTCACTTTGCTTAGAATAAAAATCTGATTTCCTTTTGCTGCCTGGAAATCACTGGGAGATCTGGGCCCTGACTTCCTCTTAACTTTATCTTCTATAATTCTTCCCTCCACTCAGGATGCTCCAGCTACAGTAGCTTTTGGTTCATTTCTTGAACGAGTTTCACTTGGTACCGACTTAGGGCCTCATGTCCTTTCTCTTCTCTCCCTTTGAATATGTTTATCTTAGGCTATTTCAGGGCTGGATTTTTCCTATTATTGAAGATCACTTCCAGCTTAAAGAGGCTCTTCCGATTTGAAATTGTAATGGTGTATATTTGTGTATTTATATTCTCTTAGTCTGTCTTCTGCCTCTAAAGTGTAAGCTCCCTGAGAGCAGGAGCTGTGTCTGTATTCATCTGTCTCTTTGTTGCTAGTACAGTGAAAAGGACCTAACAAGCTTTCAACAAAAGTTTGTTGTCTGAGAAATGAAGGATAAAATTATGTCAGTTGACCTATTTGAGAATCATTCTGCTGCAGTTGGGAGAGAAAAGGGAGAGAAAATAGGACTTAAAAAAAAAAGTAAATAAGAGGCTTGCCTGCTAGATTTTTCATGACATGCATGAAATGATCTAAGTTGCTACTTTATGGCTAATGAATAATCTTCCCTTCTGTGGGGCAGTCACATTTTCCACGTTTGTATCAGTTGTGAGCAAACAAACAATTGCTAAGTGATTCAGTTCTAGAAAACGTCCTTTGTCAATCAGCAGTTAGGAAGGTGTGCACGTGTAAGGAAAAAATGCATGATTTTGAGGGTGTGAGTTGTTGGTCAGCTCAGGCATTTTGTTCCCAAAACAGAAAAAACATGAAAAGAATGATGCAGTCCTTGCATTGGCACATATTCTAGAGAGCAGCCATAATAGAATATATGGTTGTAGGGTTTCATCTAAAATACACTATTCATTTAGATGCTATTCACTCCTTTCCTGGGCAATCTTGTTTATGTCCTATTGGTTGTTAACATTTTAATATTAAAACTGAATTCTAGTCCCTACTATTTAATTGTTTACTTATATCCTTCTTGATTTTAAAAGAGGCTTTAATGCTGGTTCCTGCTGCTATCATTTCCCTCGGAGATAGCCCCCTCCATCCCCACACATCTGTACGTGTGTGTGAGTTCAAGTTTACGATTTCTGGTGGAACATCAATTGGGAATTTATTGGTTAGAGGCAGAGCTGAGGGTTGTATATAATGGCTTCTGATAATCAGAAAATGTTATTATCATAATAGGCATCTTTAATATATTTTGGTTTCCATGAACCTGGTTAGGTAACAGTGCTTGAAATAGCTTAAGATATGGAGAGGATGTTGATCTGGAGACTTCTGTATCTACTGGCCTTCAGGGCTCGTGCCAGGCACTGACAATATTGGGTGAGAAGACACAGAATTATTTTCTGCCCTCAGGTAGCTTCCAGATAGGGGGAAGTGGCTGTTTATCACAGAAGCACATGAACCGCTGGCTACAATCAGAGACACATGCTAGGAGGGAACAGCTCAGGCTGCTCTCAGAGTGAAAGAATTTAATCTTCCAGGTATGGCCAAGGTTGGCAGACGCCCTTGCTGAGGAAGCTGCCTGAGATGTACAAATGGGAGGTTATTAGGTGGATGCGGTGTGGAATGGGGTGAGATGGGCATCAAGGGCTGTGGAGAGTGTGGAGAAGTTTCTGGGCAGAGAATAACATGTGCAGTGTCTTTGGGAAGTGAGGGAGATACAAGCTATGACAGCAATGTGAGCAGAAAGGGAGAGGGAGGAAGAGGAAGCTTCCTTTCAGGAAGAACCTAGGAGGCTGGAAGAAGTGGAGGAGAGATCCCACTGATTGCTGAATGTGGGGATGCGGGGCGGAAACGTGTGTACATGTAGTGGGAAAATGGATCAAAAATTTTCAATTTTATTTGAGGTCAGCCTTGACCTTATATCCACTAGATTTTCTATTACAAATTTTATACATCCTCCCCAGACACATAACCTCAGTCTAATCATGAGAAAAATACCAAACAAAACCAAATTGAGTGATATTCTAAAAATAACTAAGAAGTACTGTTCAACAACCGTGACCCATCACAGCTGTGCTTCTCACAGGTCTTCAGCTAAGAAACTAAGAAACTGTCAGAGCCAAGAGGAGCTTAAGGGGATATAACAGAGAACTGTAAAATGGTATCCTGGTTGGGATCCTGGGACAGGAAAAGGTAAAAACTGAGGAAATCTGAATAAAGTATATAGACTTTGGATAATAATGTATCAGTATTTGTTCATTAATTTTAACAAATGTATTATATTAATGTGAGGATGTGAACAAACTAAAACCTTTGCTACACATTTTGACTTATTCAAGTAAAATTCCTTACTTTAAACCTTGTATTCTAGGGTGCCTGGGTGGCTCAGTGGGTTAAGCCTCTGTCTTTGGCTCAGGTCATGGTCTCAGAGTCCTGGGATCAAGTTCTGCATCAGGCTCTCTGCTCAGCAGGGAGCCTACTTCCCCCTCTCTCTCTGCCTGTCTATCTGCCTGCTTGTGATCTCTGTCTGTCAAATAGATAAATAAAATCTTAAAAAATAAATAAATAAACCTTGTATTCTAGCACAGTCATGGTAAACTGTTTTCAGTTTCTCTCACTGTGCCAGGCTATCTTAGGCTCTTCCTATCCTCGGTCCATCCCTCTACCTCAACACATTTTTGTCTTTTCTGGGCCATAATAACCCTACGCATCTTTCAAGGCTCGGCTTTTTGTGATACTTCCTCCAGGACGCCATCTGTGATTTCCTCAGACTGGAGTGGGTTTCCACTTCCCTCATAGCAGCTTGTGCCTCTTGGATCATAGCACTAGTCACATTTTACTGGGGCTGACAACTTGTGGTCTGTAAGCTCCTTAAGGGCAGGGACTCATCTTGTTCCCATTTCCATTCCCAAGGTCAGTCCCAATGCCTGCACCTGCCACAAGACACTAGAATAGCTTTCCTGAATGAATACCTGAATGGATGTTGCTAATTCTTTTAGGAAAACTTGAATCACAGTGCTACAGAAATACACAAGAATAACTTGGAAAAACTTATTCTTGCTCATCGTGAGATGCTGTGATGAGACCATTTTGGTTATAAAAATAGATATTTCCGTAAGGCTAATGAATGGGTTGGTTGGTATCCTGGGGTTGGTATTACAATGGATTTTAGTCTTCTTCCAAAATGAAATAAGCAGAAGTAACTGAAGAATAAACCACCCTCTTCCTCTCCCCTAGATGGAAGTTGAGAACAAGGGTATTTGGCAAAGAAGTTACTGCTCTATTTAATAATGTGATATGCTCTATATGATAATTTGATAATGTCACTATCAGAAGGGGCAGAAGTACCACGCAAATTATAAAGCAGCTAGGAGGTAGTTGGGAAACTTTTGTACCTACTTTATGAATTTAAGCTATCTGAAAAAAAGTCCGAGAATTTGTCTTTGCACTGGGGAGGATTGTCCTTTTTTCAACAGTCTGCCTGGGACATAAGGGCCCTGTGGGACTTGGGGTACCACCTGGCTTTTGGCTCCAACTCACATAAGCACCATGTTTGGGAAAGAAGAGCCATGCGTCTCACTAGCCATATCCCTGTCCTTCCTTGAGTATTACACAGATAGAATGAATCAGACGTAGGGCCCTGTGCTACTAGGTTGAGAATGGGTAGGGAGAGTGGTAAGATATTGTGAATAGGAAATTGGGTGTTTTGAAAAATATGATGGAAAATCTCATAGGGGATCCAAGAAGGAGTTATTTTGGAGAGTACACCAAAAAAATTAATTTTTTAGAATTCTCCCCTGGGACGATAAAAGTATATGTAGTTTGCCATCTTGTTTCCTTTGGCTCCCACATAAAGACAGCAGTGCCTACTCCTGGGACTTTGCGGCGGAGGTGGGGGGCAGTGACAGGATAGAAAGAGCTCAACCAACAATGGCTCTTGGCTGGAGATGGGTATGAAAAGAAGAGCACAAAGAGTAGCAAGACAGGGGAGCTTGCAGTAGGCGCCCACAGACGGTAACTCTGTGAAGAGTGGGAAGTGATGTTTGAACTAGACCAATAATGACTCTATTCAAGTCCAAATTGGCATAAATTAATACTAAACCTTTATTATTTATAATTCTAATAATAAGAATAGAAATTAAAGCCAAAACGAGCATGCCAAATGAAACAAAGTAACTTTGGGTAGCCTACTTTTTTTTTTTTTTTTGCTTCTAAAAAGATTCTTCTATTAGCTTTTCACTCTTCATTACCAAATTTGCCTATCAGTGTAGTACTTACTGCTTAGTAGGTGAAGTTGTCTAAATTGAGACTTCATCTACTTGATAAACATTCTAAGAAAATGGTTGGTGTTGATTAATAAAAACAGTACTTAACATTAATCTTCGTAGAAGAGAACCTGCACCAATGGGTGGAAAATTGTCCTTTTTTTAGTGTTTGGCTTCTAACTGATACCACTCAAGGATGGATACTGTCAGGTGGGAGTCAAGAAGGAACAAGACAAGAGCTAGAGGTCACGTTTGGGTTTCCAATGGGGGTAGCCTCCCAGAGGACAAATTTTCAGATTTTTCTTATTATTAATGCACAGCTTCTCTTGGGATTAGCCTCTCCCACCAAACCTAAAAATATTTCACTCTTTTTCTCCTTATCTTCTCAAAACAAGGTGAACACGTGGACACCACCACAAACTCCACTCCCCAAGCTCCCATCACTGTTCAGCCTGCAGCACTCTGCTGTCACCCGGACCACTGACTGACAAGACTGTCTCTGAGGTCACAAATGACTTCCTGAAGATCAAATCCAGACAGTGCTTATAAGAATATATTGCATTCTTTTCAGCTTTGGTTCATAAGCACGAGCTCTGTGCTTATTCAAAGTTTTCCTTGGTTTCTACTCTGTATTCTTCTCCCACTTCTTTGATCACTCTTTCTCAGTCACCTTTCCTTTTATGTTAAAATATTTTTGTTTCGGGGCGCCTGGGTGGCTCAGTGGGTTAAAGCCTCTGCCTTCAGCTCAGGTCATGATCCCAGGGTCCTGGGATAGAGCCCCACATTGGGCTGTCTGCTCAGCAGGGAGCCTGCTTCCTCCTCTCTCTCTGCCTGCCTCTCTGCCTACTTGTGATCTCTGTCTGCCAAATAAATAAATAAAATTTTTAAAAAAAGGTGTTGTTTCCCAAGGTAAGGACTTTGGGCTTATTCTCTTTGTACTCTGTATACTTTTCCTGGATGGCCTCTTTGCTTGTATTGTCAACCATACATAGATGCCTCTGAATGCATGGTCCAGTCTGAATGTTCCTCTTGAGATCTCCACTGGAATTTCTGACTGCTTTTGAGATATTTGTACCTCAATATAGCATAGGTTGTCTATACAACTTTTCTTCATAGAATTTGTCAATTTATACCACATCCCTAAACCGATTCCCCTTCTTGAATTCCTCATTTCATTTGCTGATACTATCATACAACCAGTTCCCCAGCCTGAAAGATAGGGACAGACCACTCATTCCCTTTCACTTTCTGCATCCAATCTGTCACCATATCATGTGGATTCTACTTTCTGTGTCTTTTCTTCCGTATTAAAAAAAAATTGTACAATTAATACACATTAGTTATTAAAAATGATGCACTTTGGAAATATAAGGAATAAAAAGATAAAATCCTCCTTCCATTTCTCTTGTCCATAAATCTCAGCCTGCACATTGTAACTCTGTCTACATTCCAAAGAAATAGCTTCCCTTTGGCTAGCTTTTGGGTGGTATCCACACTCACAGCATGATAAGCTCAGGTAAGATGGGCTCAGAGAAACAGACTACACAGTCTCTGAATGTGGATTCCAGTTAATTCTGTGACTCAGGTACCCAGAGCATGATGTGAAAGGGTGATCATAGATTTCAGGTGGTCATGCTGTGTTGACCATGGAAGGAAGAGGGGGTAGTTTTAGCCTGATAGTACAGCTAGAGGAGACCAGTAGGGCCTGCAGAAGTGCAGGGCTTAGGACAGGAGAAGCTCTTGCTTAAGAACAGTACTAGTTCCTAGTGTAGTATCAAGTTTCATGTGAATTAATTCAGATTTGGGCAGGGCTGAGACTCTAGACCATTTTTTTTTTCTTGAAATATTTCTTGAAATATTTTTTCAAGAAATTTTATCTTTCAAGAAATATTTATTTCTTGAAATATGAAATATTTGATATGTTGCTGTAAACTAGACCTTATGCATGTATTGAAGAATCAACTGGTGAACAAGACACAGTTTCTGGTTTCAGGGAGTTCTCTCTCATTCATACAAGGTATCATTTGTTTTCATGCAGGTCTTCCCAATGTGGCTGTGCAGGCAGCAACTGACATATTAACATGGATCATTCAGTGTTGACTATATTTCTATGACTATTCTAAATAAATGTTATGTTGCTAATATCAGAATAAAATTTCGTAATTATTATCGAGTTTAAAGTAAATTTGTAGTCTATTGTTATTCTTAGGTAACTTGATTTTCAAGTAAACTGGGCTTCCTCTTAAGGCCATGGGGTCCATTATTTAGAGCGCACTGCCCTCTAGTGGCGAAAGTATAGCTTGCTTCCTCCTCCCACCCCCCTCAGTTTACCCTAGGTTCCCTGAAAAGCCCGATGGGTCTTTTCTTTATGATGAGATTTTTGATATTCTTAATTTTCTCATTAAGACTTATTTATTTATTTAAATTTTTATTTAAATTCAAGTTAGTTAATATACAGTGTAGTGTTAGTTTCAGATGTACAATATAGTCACTCAACACTTCCGTACAACACCCAGGGCTCATCACAGGGGCACTCCTTCATCCCCATCACTTGTGTAAACCCATCCCCCTACCCACCACTCTTCTGGTAACCATCACTTTTATTTATTTTTTTGTTACTGTTTTGTTGAAAAAATCTATCATGTTTGAAATTATGTGAAAATTATAAGAAAAAAAAAAACCTACCTTCTAGAGAGTTTTAAACAATATTCTGTGAATCCCAGAACCAATTCCAGTGAGATTTTTTGATAAAAACCTGATTAAAGGATTTTAAAATTTATCAGAAAAATAAACATTAAAGAATGGTCCAGAAACTGGAATATTCTACCTAAAAAGGGGATTTTCTTCATAAAATACAAATACAAAAATATTATAGCACAAAAGGTGTTATAAAGATACTATAGTTCTAAAAAAGTAGTACTATCACTAAAATAGACAAGTGACACAGAACCAAAAAATCTAGATATAATCATAATTTTTTTTGGTTTTATAAATGTCACATTTCAAGTCTGTAAGTCTACATATCATGATATTAGAATAACTAGCTGATTGGAAAAACAAATTTAAACTTACACCTCACAGCTTAGATGAGAGCACTTTCTTGATATATTGAAATTTCAATGAAAAAACGTAACTAGAAAACGTACGGATAAATAATTACACAATCTTCGTTTTGCTGATGGCCTTTGGTGTGACACCAAAGTCAGAAATCAAAAGGAAAATTTTTGTAGGATTGGTTTCAGAATAGATGGCATTAACAAACAAACATAAAAACAGAAAAAAGGCAACATATGGTAGAAAAAGCTGCTATATAACAGTGCTATATAAAGAACTCCCACATTCATAAAAAGTTGGAAAGCCAATTCATAAAGAAAGATTAAAAGTAAATGAACAAGAAATGTTCTTTCTATTTTGTAATTAAAAGAATACCAATAGAGAGGCTTCGGTAGCTCAGTCAGTTAAGCATCTGCCTTTGGCTCAGGTCATGATCCCTGGGTCCTGGGGAATCTGGCCCCACAAGGGGCTCCTTGCTCAGCAGGGAACCTTCTTCTCCCTCACCCTCTGCCTCCCGCTCCCCCAGCTTGTGCTCACTCTCTCTATGTCAAATAAATAAATAAAATCTTTAAAAATACCAATGAAAACAGCACTGCAAGATTATTTGTCACACACCAGAATGACCAAGGAGGAGGAATTGACAAAGTGCTGAGACATGTTTTGGAAATGGGAACTCATCTCATAGTGATGAAGTGGAAAATGATGTAAACATTGTGGAGGACTGCAGTCATTGTGCATTACAATGTAGAATGTGAACTTACTTTAAACACAACAATTGCTATTATAGCAGTTTTGTAAGAAGACAGTCACAGAACTGAACAAAAATACATATTTCTGTGGAGTTTATAAAATTGGCCAAGTTGTTTTTTTTTCTTTTTTAATATTTTTGTGCATTAATCTGAATTGCTTTAATATTTCAACAAATCCTTATTGAATGTCTACTGTATATTAAGCATTGTGATAAATTCTGGGGATAGAGTGAACAAGACAAACACAGCTCCTGCCTTTGAAGGGTCAAAACTTCCTTTATTACTTTAAAAATCAGAAAAAAGGCAATCTAAATACTTAAACTTACTTTGGCAAATAGCTCTATAGGGTTGATGACACCTATGTTTTTTGTAGAATATTGGTACTATTAAACTTATAAAGCATGAAGAGTCTCTGCAAACCATGGTCAGTAGACTTTCATAGGATTTTGTGTTATGATTACATATATGGATGCCTCTTTCTCCCCTTTAAGGAATTAACAATTGTCATTACCTTACCCAGAGATTTCACATAGGAATTTCTTGGTAGATATGTGCTTTGGGGGTGAGACAAAACCTGAGCTAAAACATTTTGATTGAAGAACAAAGGAATCTTGACAAATAACAATTCAGATTTTATTCTGGTGTTAACTTAGCTCTAAACACATTCCATCAACCAGAAATCCTATACCCTGGATTCTGCTATCGATGAGCTCTTTCTCTGTAAAAAACAAAAGAAAAACAACAACAACAACAAAACACAAAAAACATCTCCCCCCCCAAAAAAAAATCCCATTGTGATGAGCACTGGGTGTTTATACTCAACTAATGAATTGTTGAACACCTACATCAAAAACTCATGATGTACTATATGTTGGCTAATTGAACATAATAATTTTTAAAAATCCCTTAATAAACATGAATCTTGTGGGCAAGTTTGTAACTTATGACCTGAGATAGCCTGCAGTTTTCTTTTCCCAGGTTCTGCTGGTCATCTTACAAAGAGTTCACATTTTCAATCAACGTCTTGCTTCTGAGCACATGTTCATGAGGCAGAAATAGTTTAGTCTTTGCCAATATACTTATTTAAAGAGCTGTTTGGCTAAGCCATTGCTATTGAAGGCTTTGCTTCCGTTCTGTTTTCTCTGCACAAATACTGGTTGATAGTTTTATAATAGAGAATGAAGCTGTGATGCTCCAAGGAATGGGAGAACTCTGGTCTTTAAACTTTGATTGATTTATACTCAACGGCCCTTACATTGAGAGGCAACAGGGGAATCCTTTAAAACTCTCTTTAGAAGTTGGGATATAACCTAAGAAGGATCTCCTGGTAGGGAGCACCACCATCCTTTGGAATATGATTATAATATACTCCTAAGACAGTGGCAAGGGGGTTCCTGATTAACGATTTCATGCCAAAATGTATACTGAGGACACGTGTATATCTGTGCATCAATGTGTAGGTGTATACAAACAAGAGGAATCACTTATTTGGGGAAGTGCTTGTTGAATAAATAGCTCTACCCAGCCTGCATGTGTTTCTGCATTCTGAACATGTGCTTCCTATTCTGAGACCTAGTGAAAAATGTTCTTCTGGGAATCAGGAAGCAAAAACGTTAGAAAGCTTCACAGCATCTATGACTGATTGACTGAACTACAGTAAATCCTCTTAGTTCCTCTCTGTTTTTTTTTTTTTTTTCTGGTTAAAATTGACTATCACAGGAAGAATCTTGCTGCTTTATTGGCAAGGAATTATTTCTACCCAAGTCAGAAGACTATGACCGGGAACTGTTAGTTGTTTTGATAGTCATCCTTAATAAATCTATCTTTTTTTTTTTAATGATGGAAACATTTGGAACCTCTTTGATGGACAATTTTTCCTTATTTGCTAGAATTTTAGATAAATATTTATTATGACTGGTCAATTCTGTTTTTAGGATTCTGACATATAAAAATATGAACATGTGTGAGTAGTTACACATGATCAAGGATTTTTATTTAGTATTTTTATGATAGAAAAATAAGAGAAATTAATATAAATGCAATGGAGAGGGCTAAGGGTAAGCATATTTTGTTATATCATAATGTGGAATACCAAGTTCTCTTAAAATGGGAATTACAGGGGTATATATATATATCTGACTTGAAAAGCTATCCATATGGATAGGTCGTGAAGTGAAAAAGGCATTTTAAAAATTATTTGTATCCTCTTAAAAAACTTCTAGACCTAATAAATGAGTTTAGCAAGATTGCAGGATATGTGCAAGATCAGTATACAAAAATCAACTGTATTTCTATACATTATCAATAATTAATCTGAAAACGAAATTAAGAAAGCAACCCCACTACAACAGAATCAAAAAGAATAAAAATACTTGGAAATATATTTAAAAAAAATTTCAAGGCCAGTACCCTAAAAACTATAATATATAGCTGAAAAAAGTGAAAGAATACCTAAATAAATGGAAAAGCATCCATGTTCACAGATTGGAAGACTCAATATTGTCAAAACAGCAGTTATTTCTCAAATTGTTCTACAGAGTCAATACAATTGCTATCAAAATCCCAGTTAATGCCTTTTTTCTTTTGCAGAAATTGGTAAACTGATCGTAAAGTTCATGTAGAAATATAAGGAACCCAGAAAAGCCAAAAAGTCTTGACAGAGGGAATAAAGTTGGAGAACACAGACTTTCTGATTTTGTAACTTATATGAGCTGCAAGAATCAAGACAGTGCAGTACTGTAATATAGACATCTAGATCAATAGGATATGATTGAGAACCCAGGAGTAAACCCTTGCATTAATAGTCAATTGATTTTCAACAAGGTACCAACATGGTTCAATGGGGGACAATACTCTTTTTCCATAAATGGTGTTGCGCAATTAGATATCCACATTCAGAAGAATGAATTTGGATCCTATTCTCATACCATATCCAAAATGTAAACTCAAGATGAATCAATGAGCAAAATGCAAGAGCTAAAACATACGACTCTTAGAAGAAAATATAAGAGCAAATCTTGATGATCTTGTGTTAGTGGATGATGTCTTAGATATGAAACCAAAAGCACAAGCCAGAAAAGAAAAAATAAGTTGGACTTCATCAGAATTAAAAACTTCTGCTTCAAACAGCACCATCTACAAAGTGAAAAGACAACCTACAGATGGCGAGAAAATATCTGCAAGTCATATATCTAAATAGAGACTCGTATCCAGAATGTATAAAGAATTCTTGTAACAAGAAAACAAATAACCCAATTAAAAATTGTCAAAGGATTTGAATAGAAATTTCTTCAAAGATGGTATAAGAATGATGGACACACACACAGGGATGAAGCATGTCATGAGTTATCAGGGAAATGTATATTAAAACCACAATGAAATACGGCTTCATAACTACTAGGCTATAGTCAAAAAGCAATCCCAAGAACTGAAGAGAAGAAGGAATTGTTCCAATGCTCATATATTGCTGGTGGGAATGTAAAAGGATACGGCCACTCTGGAAAATACTTAGGTAGTTTATCAAAATGTTCAATGTAGAATTACAACAGGGCCCAACAATTCTGCTTCTAGATGTCTACCCAAGAAAAACGAAACCATATGTCTACCGAAGACGTGCACATGAATGTTCATGTTAACTTTATTCATCAGAGCCGAAAAGTGGTATCAACCCAAATGTCCACCCACTGATGAGTGGATAAACAAAATATGTTAAATCCATACAGTAGACATCGGTCAACAAAAAGAGATCAAATACATGTAACAATGTGGATAAACTTCCACAACCTTATCCAGAATGAAAGAAGTCAGACACAGAAGACCACATATTGTGTTGCGGTAGTAAATTTTCTCCCAATTAGATTGTTAAAAAACATTATGTATAGCAGGACTCAAGTTTTGTTTAAGAGCACATATATATCATTGCATTTAAATATTTGTACCTGTTTTGTTTCAATATGTGCATATGTATTTAAATAAGCATAGAAAATGTAGGGTCACACATATTCACTAAACTGTTACTGGTTTTCCGCTGGGAAGGAAGGAAGAAAGATTGGGAGGCAAGTATTCATAACCTACTTTATTCGGTTCTGATTCATGTAAATAGGTTGTAATACACAAACTGACTTACTGTGTTTTTTAATTACAAATGAGTCCATTATAAATAAATTATTAAATTATGAATTACTATAATGCATCATGATTGCAGCTCTTGTTAGTAATAGATCTGTACATTCATCAATTAAGTGACAAACAGAAGAGGTCCTGGAGATGAAAAAAATAGCCCATGATTTTAAAGACCTGCATCTAGTTCATGCGGAACTGTAAAAACAAAGACATATTTATAATCTGAACAGTGTTCCTTTTTTTTTTTAAAATATCACTATTTCTGATCATTCATGTTGTTTGGTAGCAAGAGGGAAAGTGATATCTTTTTTACATATCGCAATTCAAAATAATTTTTCTTTATGATATTAAATAAAATAAACCTTAAATTCTTAAAACCTTAAAACCTTAAATAAATTTTCTTTTTGTATTTGAGATTAGCAACTATAATGGTTTCTTGGATGTTTCTTGTGCCTATACGAAACAAAAACCCAGCACACTGAACTTACCTCTAGATTGCTTTACGGTATTTCCTAGTCTGTTAATATTCCAACTACATCACCATTTTTAGGATAAATTATGAGTTCTTTATCTGAATAATAGTTATTTATCTGGGTATTTATCTGTAAAACCAACCAATAATCAGTTTTTGATAGCAACAGCAAGAATTCTGGAGTCATAGAAAAGAACGAACTTTATTTCATTTAAGTTTAATTTGCAGTAAGCACGTCAAACAGTACTTAGGTATCATTCATGGTTTTTTTTTTCACTAGATCACTGGTGAAATAATTAAATTGCGGTTTGCAGTTCCAAGTTTGCTTCAGTCAGAGGAATGGCAAATACAGTTGGCCCTCAAAAAATGGGGGTTTGGGGAGTTAGGGGCACTAACCCTCGAGCAGTCAAAAATCCTCATATAACTTTTGACTGCCCTAAGACTTAACTACTAATAGCTTGTTGTGGACAGAAGACTTACAGATAACATAAACAATCAACTAACACAAATTGTGTAAGTTATATGTATTATATATTATACCCCTACAATAAAGTATGCTAGAGGAAAGAAAATGTTATTAAAATCATAAGGAAGGGAAAGGACATTTGCAGTATTGTATCAAAAAAAAAATGTGTGTGTAAGTGGACCTGAGCTGTTCAAATCCGTGTTGCTCCAAAGTCACATATACCATCCTGTCTGCTTAGTGGTCTTCTACATAACAGTAAGCTGTTCCATTTAAAGAGGTATTTTATAAAATTAAAAATATTTGATATAAGTTAAAATAGTCTTCTGGAATTGAAATGTGGCATATATAGCATGAGAACCAAGATATTTTTAATATGTTGTCTTTATATTTTAAATTTTATTTTCATCATTATAGACATTTTTCATGCATACATTCGCTCGTGATATATTTATTGAATTGTTGCTAATTTCCTGGCACTCATCTAGGTGATGTGGGAGGGAGAGTGAGTAGGATATAGACTCTGCCTTCAAATATTCATGGTCTTTCTAAAAAGACAATCTTATGAGTAAGTGGTTATGGTGGAAAGTGAAATAAAGAAGTCCCCACAAAAGTAGTAGCAAAAAAATAATAAAAAAAAGACCTAGAGACAAGAATGTATTTAATCCAGGTACATAAAAAGAGAAAGCACTAATTCGCTTTATTAACCCATTAATACAAAGTTTTTTTTTTAATTGAAACAATAGCCTTGAAATCATTAATGAAAATTATAAAACTGAACCACTTCTACTTGAATCTTGGAATGCTGTTTTTAAAAAAGAAGATATCATTAAAAAATGACACAAATTCAAATGATAGTTTTAAAATCCAATACTGTGTCATCATAAGGAAAAACAGTGTGAATACTTTTTATTTTCCTTTTTATCCTTCCAGAATTTAGAACAACCATCTTAAAGTGAACAAATCCTTAAGTTGAATTTGAAGAATATTAGATGCAACTTTACATTGTCAAGCATGGCTCATGAAAGCAGCTGACATCACACAACTCTATTTAATTGTTTGATCTCCAGACTCCCTCCCACTTTCACTCAAAATAGAGGGGTGTGAACTTCTTGTTGCCAGTGTCCTCAGCCCGCATCTCCCTGGAAGCTCTTTATCATTCTGAATTATAATAATTTGTATACGTATTTTAGCTCCTTGTGGAGACTATAAGGTTCTTGAAGACAGGGACTCTATTTACTCTTGTATTCATCATGGAATCCTGTGTAGTTCCTTACACAAACAGGTGCTCAGCATTTACGGCATGCATAAATGATCTGCTACCAGCCCAGGAAACTTAAACTTCTGAAATTTACATTCCCCTCCCCTCCACTGCAAAACTTTGACTTGGAGAATGTTTCTCTGAAATCCCTGGGAAAAGTTAATCAGAATCTAAATCTACCATGTCACTTCCTTTATACAGTCCAGTGCAACTATTCTTCCGGGTCCATAAAAGTGTCTGGGACATTTGCCAGAATGTATTACTTTAAAATGTAAAGTTTCAGCACTTTAGAAATTGTTTTCCCTTTTGAATACTTTCCCAATAATTAGGATTTCCTGCCATCAGGTAGTACTAACAAATATAATACCTTAAAAAGACAAAAAAAAAAAAGTCTTCTTTGAGATTCAGAGTCTAGTTTTCAAAATAACTTTAAATTATCAACTAAGCTTAAATAATGCTAAACAGATGTCTAATTAAAGATATTTGAAAAGACAACGGAAAACTTTGGGATTTGCTCATTTGCCACATTTTGTTGATCCCAAGATGTCTTTGATTTTAACTGGCACCATTCTTTTTTATATCTCTAAGAAGGAAAAGATATTGCCAATTAAACATTAACATAATGCTTTCTTATCATTTAGAATAATTTTCAGCTTTGTTGAGGTGTAATTGACAAAGAAAATTGAAAGATATATAAAGAGTACATTGTAATGATTTGATATATATATATATATATACATTGTGACAGGATTTCCTTGTTTCCATATAATTATCTTATTCATTTTTTTTGTTTGGATCTAATAAATAACCTGGTGACTATAGTTAATAACATGGCATTACATAACTGAAATTTGCTGAGAGTGGAACTTAAATTTCTCACCCCCAAATAATTATTTTTATAACCATTGAAAAAGGTCATTTGTAATTGTTAGATACAGATTTTGTATTATATTACACTGCTCTGTTTCCATGCTTTTCTGGATGTATGGTAACTTTTTATTCAGGGCTGAATTATAACAATCTTTTGAGGGCATTCTATTGTAGTTAAATGCAACATGCATACTCCAAGTGCATAGAATTATTAAACCTATGACAACAAAAATACATACCTCCTAGTTTGTGCATGCTTAGGCATAATTTAATTACTAATGCCACCAGAATGATGAAGCTTTAAGATGACTGATTAAAGTACTGATTTCAGAGATCAGTTGCCATTTTAGAAGAAATTTGAACTTAGGATCAATGAAAAATAGTGTCTTCAATTTTTACTGTGTTAAGTCAACTCAAATTTTAGGTGGTCACCAAAAGCCCTTCTCTGAGCTTTGGGCTCATTTCGCTCAGCAATGTCTATTTTTTTTACTCTCCTTTTGAGAGCCTTTATTTCAAACCTAATAAAAAAAAATCTCTTAAATTTGCTCTCCCAGCACTGCTGAGAATCTACATTACAGCCTACAAACCAAGTATTTCAATCCATAAGACTAAAGAAGAAATGAAGAGACAAGTCCACAGAAAATTGAGCTTAAAAGTTCTATGACTGGGGGTGCCTGGCTGTCTCAGTCTAAGAACATGAGATTCTTGAACTCGTGACTATGGGTTTGAGGCCTATATTGGAGATAGACATTATTTAATTAAGTAAACTTAAAAAAATTCTATGGTTAGATTCTTTCCAATCATAGGAAGTAATTCCCAACTTTATTCCTTAAAAGAGTGAAACATATGTCTTAAGCCCCCACATCATCTTTGTAATTGTAATTACGTTCTATGTTCCATGTCTTATCAAAAAGAACTTGACTGCTGGGACTTTTCTTTCTTGGCTAGCAGGAGAACATGGTCACCATCTTTCTTATAAGGCTGAAGATTTATTGAAATCTGAAAAGAATACTCATAGGAAGTTCCAGTTGTTTTGCTTCTGGGTGAAATGGTTTATTTATAAACAATATTAGAATTGGAGAAAGAGTATATATTTTTGAAAGCTTTTGCTGTGAAACACATTTAAAACTCAATTAAGTGTCACAGGCTGAGTATCTCAAACGGAAATAACTATTTTTCTTCTAATCTCGTGAAGTACAGTGTGCTCTCTCTAAAGGCTGACAGCAGCTCAGTACTTGTTCAAGCCAGAAGCCAGAAGCATTTAAATGCTTGCCTCATCAAAGACCATATGCTGTCTTTAATTATCTGCCTATGTCTACTATGGACAAATGTTTATGTCCCTCCAGAATTCATAAATTGAAACACTAACCCCCAGTATGATAGTATTAGGAGCTGGGGTCTTTGGAAGGAGATTAATCATGAAAGTGGAGCCCTCATGGCTGAGAGTGGTGCTCTTACAAAAGAGACCCTACACAGCTCTCTCTTCCTCCTCATCAAGTGAGGATATAATGAGAAAATGGCAGCCTAGAAAAGGATTCTCCACAGACAATGCTGGCATCATTGCCACCATAACTGTGAGAATACATTTCTAGTGTTTACAGCTACTCTGTCTGTGGTGTACTGTTATAGCAGCCTGAACAGAATAAGACACTCACTCTAGACTTTAAATTCAGATACAATAGAGACCATGGTATTCTGTTTATCTTACTTAGTTCCTAGTGCATAATGTACATATTAACTAAAAATCCCAAGAGAATTCACTTGCCTTGTTTCTTTGAGCAAGTGGACCCATTTATTACTAGTTAAGGACCAAGATTAAAGGGAGATTTAGATTTTAAGTTCCTCGAAAAGTAATGTGATTTTATTTTGTGTGTATTTTGCACTTAATAGGGAAAACCCATGAGGGTGCCTAGCAAGTACTTACACAACTCAGAGTTATACAGAATTTTAGAATTCTGTATGTAAACTTAGAAATCACTCTAAATGAATCAGACCCAAAGAAACTATTTAATATTTGAGGTTTTAAGAAGAAGGAGCACTGAGGCAGTTGGTTAGACATTAGAGTTGACTTTATGTCTCCCCAGGTGGTGAGAAAGAGTCAAATCTTGCTCATGGAAAATCTTTATAAAAAAAATTTAAAATTATTGAACAGAACTTGCTTCTGATAGAGAGCTAACAAAAGATTAACTTTTTAACTCAAGCCTTGTCTGACAAAATTAATATATTATAGACATTTCCACATTCGAATTCAAAGAATATCTAAGTCCAGGTTTCTTTGGAGTATAAAAAGCACTTTGGAGGATATTGAAGGGTATAATGGATGAAGTGGGAAGAAAAAGTTATGGAAAGTTAAGTCTTTCATTTGTTACTTTCGACAAGCTAAACCCAAGTCATAAGAGGCAAGGTAGTATTCTAATAAAGCATGCCTCACTGGCTATAATTGAGTTAATATGTTCTCATCTCCAGCACACCAAGCTGCCAAGAATTTTAATAATCACAGTTCACAAGAGGATTAGGGAAGCGATACACTGTTAAGTTGGCTAATGAAGTAAAGTGTTACGAGATATGTTTTCTCAGATGGGAAAAAAAAAACACTCAGCAAAAACTGACTTTGGTTTGGATGTAATAGGTATTTACTTCTTACTTTAAAATAAATTAGAAAGAGTTATTATAATTCTCTATACCTTATTTTTTGTCTTTGTTGACATCAATAGTTTACTGAAAATGTCCTTATTAATAAAAAATATTTTAGAAAGAGAAGGAGGAAGGAGTATTCTAATACATATGAAATCCTTTGTAAGCCCCAGGTATGTTAAGTGCTTAGCCCTTACAACAATCCTGTTGGTAGGTAAGATTCCATCTTAAGGCTCTCGAATGTGAGGCGCACAGATGTGAAATGTCTTGCCCAAAGTCAGATTGAAACCAGGATAGCAGGTGGAAGATCCCGGATTTGATTGTCGTCCTGTCTTGACTCCGAGTTGGTTTTTTCTTTCTATGCCCTTTTGTCTCTTCTCACTCTACTGCTGCCCCATACGAATTTTGTGTGTGTTCTCAGGTTTTGGTTTGGTGCTTGGAGAGTTGTGTCTACAGGAAACAATAACATAAAGCAAGTCTTTCTTGCTATTATAAACAATATTTTCCACCACCACAGTAAATTAGGAAAAACATGGATCACGTAAAAATTGTTCTTGTTATTGCTCCAGAACTGCAATCAACTTTTACTGCATCCAAAACTAAGAGGTGCAATTTAAAAAGTGACTAAAATTAAAATAAGGACCTACTAAAATTTAAGTATTTTTTTGAAGATTAAATTTAGATAAATTAATAAACTGCTAAAAAGTAAGCAACTGCTTGTCCTAAAGGCATAAAACTTGAACTCTAGTGTATTTCCTCATGTGTTTGCCCCACCACCACACTGTTCAACAAGAAAAAGAATAAAGGTATCGACTTTATCCTTCACCCCTCATTCTTCTCTACCTTCATTGGAACGGTCTCTCTGACTGCTAGCAAAGCTTTCTTTAGGCCTTTGGTTCATCAGTCATTTTCATAGCTAGAGACCAAAGGATCTAGTTTATGTATCCATTTCATTATTAAAGAGCTATTACTTGATCAGAGTGGAATTTGTTCTTCCTTCTAGAACAACAAATGTTTAAAATACCACAATTTAAAATCAAGAGAAAGTTCGTCAATAAAAATGTCATCAGAAAACTGAAAATAAAGGGTGATGTACATACTGATAAATTCAAAACCCATCTATCTAAGACTGAGAAGATATTAATAACATATGCTTAGCCATAATTTGTACAATTTCTTGGAATATAAATACTTGGGTCAAGCACTTACAGAAGCTATCCATTTTAATGACTTTCTATTTTAAAAGTGATGTTTATTGGCCTTATATCCAATGTGGTAACTACTTCAGCCGTTTATATAGCTTGGATATTATCTAATTTTTGGTGAACTCATTCTAAATCAAAGCAGCATATTTTAAGCCTGAATTTCTTCAGGTCAACATTCTTATCTGAATTTCAGGGGTCTAAAGGCTACAGAAGGAAATCAACCATGTTTATGGCTTATGATTATATAATAAGCATATTATGGCTTACATGAATCGATAATAAATACCCATTTTTCCAGGCAATTGTTTACATATATTCAGTTATATTTTTGTTTAGCAAAATGATTTAGAAAATATAATTACCCTGAAAAGGGACTACAGTAGTTTTTTAAAAAAATTTTTTTTAATTTTTTAATTTTTTATAAACATATATTTTTATCCCCAGGGGTACAGGTCTGTGAATCGCCAGGTTTACACACTTCACAGCACTCACCAAAGCACATACCCTCCCCAATGTCCATAACCCCACCCCCTTCTCTCAACCCCCCTCCCCCCAGCAACCCTCAGTTTGTTTTTGATAATTAATTAAAGATAGCTCTTCAGTTTTCATTCATCCGTACAATCTAAACCAATACACACCCACATTTTAACACAATAATCAATTTTAGAAAAATTTAGAAAAAAATTGTCTGCTGTTTCCCCTGCTTGTGTTCTTTCTCTCTCCCTCTTTGTTAAATAAGTAAAATCTTTTTTAAAAATTAGGAAAGTTTAATTTTAATTTCAAAATCCTAATTTAAAAAAATTAGGAAATATGAACTCTGTATGTTACTAAGTAGACAAAGAAGTATAAGATTGAGAAGAACACACACACAAAAGAGGTTCTGCATGTTGAAATAATAGAACACAGAGAACTGTGGAATTCAACAGTGATTTTCATTTTGTTAATGCTTGGTTGTAACAAACAGAATAAAACCAGAAACAAATAGGGGTGTAATATTTTCATGAAATAGCAGTAAATAGTATATTTTGCATCATGAAGTTACATTTTATACATAAAGATTTGTAGCCATTATTAAGAAGTTACATTTTTATTTTTAGAATAATTATGTGTGCCATCAAAAGAGATTGGTTATAGAGGGCCCTTGTTTAAAACCCACTTTCTTCTTTTTTAAAAAAAAATATTAAAATTCAATTACTAGCATATAATGTGGTGTTTGTTTCAGGGGTGCAGGTCTGTGATCCATCATTCTTACATAATACCCCGTGCTCGTTATAACTCACTTGGTTCTTCATCACCGTGATCCCTTCATTAAGGGACTCTCTCCTCTTTTCCTCCTCCTTTTTGGAGGTGTTATTGAATATTCATTTCTAGTATCCAAATAATGGTACCCTCCTCACCAAAAGAAACAAAAGATAAATTTAGTACAAATTCCTATGATGATATTTTAGAAAATGTATCTTCCTCATGAGTTCAGATATTTCAACCCAGTGTTTGAGCCCTAATGGATCTAGCTAGATTTTATCTGAATATTTTCTTCCCTAAAGAATCCATCTTTAGATGTACATTTTTCCTTTATCTCTCAGCATGTATATTTATTTACATAGTTTTTTTCTTTATTTTCTACTTTTCCTTTCCACTCTTTCCGTCTCAAGAAAAAGAATTATTCACATGGGACAACAAAAGGAAAGCCAGGCAGCAAAGAAAAGTTCCATGGAGTCTAATCAAACATTGAAATTGAAAAACAGTGACCTCTATTCAGAGAAAGATAGAATACCCTTCCCTGGTGAGGGTTTCAAAACAGAAGTGGCTTTGTGAACAATTCTGAGATAGAAGGCAGAGTAGACTGTAGCCAGCCTGGCACTACTGGCCATCTTCATTCCTGGAGCACGATTCACTCTGATCTACTCCAGAGAATAGGGCTCTCGTAAAACTATGCCCAGAGTCCTCTACTCCCCAAGAAAGTCAGAGCAATATAGATTTAATTCTGCTTTGTTTTTCTTTTAAATATGCATTTCATAATATGACATAAAACGTATTGCAAAAATGCTGGACAGAAATAAAACAATGATGACACAGATTGTAGGTGGTTTTAATAGTTTCCTTTTAAAAACCTAAGTTTTTTTTCATAAATTTCTGATAATATTCAGTGCTTTAAAAAACCAGAAAAATGTGTTATTAAAAATTAAATACAGTTCAAGCATACAAACTGCATCTTCCCTCTGGGCTGGGAAAGCTCAGGGTATAAATGTACATTCTGAACCCTGTCTTTCTGTTGTGATACTATGAAGAAGAACTAAATTAGGTTTCCCATTCTTAGTTATTTGCAGAGAAGTTTTCCAAAGACTCCAAACCTGCTTTTGTGCTTTGTTTGGTTTGTAATTTTTATTGGAAAACATTTTAGAATTAACATTACTTCAATCTTTCACTACCTAATTTTTTAAAGAATTGTATTAATCCTGAGTCTTGTATAATCTATGGGTTTCAAGAATAAGAAATCAATTAATTGAAGGGAAGATCTTACTTTTATGATATAGATTTTTAAATAAAGTTGCTTTAATGACATTTAAGTAATTGGTCACTTACCTGAATTTCAGTAACTGAGATAAACTAAAAGTGTTTTTGTGTTCCAAGTACTGTAGGCAGTTACTTAAATGGTGGTCTTCCATTAGTTAAAAATATATGATCAGAGTTTAATTGTTTGCTTTAGAAATGTACATGCCGGAGCATTGAGAAATACATTCTATTGAGGAGCAGAAGCATAATAATTAGGGAAGAATTAATTCCTGAGTAAATTTCATTCTAAGGGTGCAGCAGAGAGGTATGTCAGGGTCTAGATAAGATGTACGTTTTGGTCCAAATAAATAGTGGGATTCTCTAGACCAGGAGTATTCTCATCATTATATAAGGGCAGACTTCTTAGATTTGGACGAAAAATAGAATTACTAAAGTGATATGTTATTTCTTGGGGTGGAGGGCAAAGTTTTGTACAAAAGTACAAACTCCAAAAGGAGTTTTCAGGATGAGGGAATCTGGATTTTTGTCCAGAAATTTATCCTATCCATGTTGGTACTCACCTGCACCTACGTGGAACCCCATTTAAAGTCTCATGTTGGTGTTGAGGCATGCCTTTACAGGCAGAGAAGAGATACCTATCTTGGATAGTGAGAGATGTTGACCATTTGATTGGCTTGTCAGGGGGTTTCCTGAGATGTGGGACTTTCGGTGCTAAATGTTCGGTAGCCCCAGAAAAATCAGGAGTTGGTCTCTCTGCTTCTTTTTCAGTAGGAGATTAGACATTTGTCACTCACACAGAGTGAGTGAAGAAATGTTTTAGCCACTATGCATCAATGAAGGGGCTCTAGTATCCAGATGGGAGATATATTTTTCTTTATCTCTCAGTCCCATAGTACCAGAGGCGGCAGGTCTGAACTCTTCAGACAAGACAACTTGTTGCCACATCTCTTTGATCAAGAGGTAATTATGTATTGCACCATTCGCAGGAAAAGGGCCAAAAAGAAGGGTCATCTTGATCACATTATATAGATTTATACCGGAGCTCAGATCAAACACAGATGTACTTCCAGAAAACTCAGCTGCTGTACTAGAAGCAAACGGGTGATTATCCGGAGGCACAAGCTTGTTTTAGGTACTTCCTTTGTCAAGTTTAGAAGAGAAAGTTGTTGGCTTAATTGTCAGGCCTAGGTAATATAATCCAACAGTTTTGGGCAGCGAAGCCAAGTGATCTTTTGTGCATCTTTCTATGGAAGTGTCTGGTGACTAGATATTTTTAGAATTAGCTTTACATTTATTAATCTTGAAAGCATCGTATTCTTTTTGGTTTCATGAAGGTAGTTTGTGTATTCTGTCAAAACCTGTCTTCAGCAGAAATATTGAGCCAGTTGACATGGACTTTCTGATTAACAATAATTAAGTATCTTATGGTTTCCTTCTATTCTGAAGTTTACAGTTTACTTCTTGAACGTTGTGTTAGCCTACATGTCTGTATTCATCAACTTCCGCTTGTTTCCTTCCAGGTCAAAATTTTCATGAGTAAATTTCTGTTGCAGAATTACTTGTTGACTGAAAGTTGTCCTTAAGACTCTCCACTTTGACCTGAGGGTTTTGCCTTAAGTATCCATTGGAAGGGTTCCTGGGTGGC
Organism: Mustela erminea; assembly: GCF_009829155.1. Classification (NCBI taxonomy): domain Eukaryota; kingdom Metazoa; phylum Chordata; class Mammalia; order Carnivora; family Mustelidae; genus Mustela; species Mustela erminea. The sequence goes on along the minus strand of NC_045617.1, from coordinate 101,905,861 downwards.
TCAGTGGGTTAAAGCCTCTGTCTTTAACTCAGGTCATGATCTCAAGGTGCTGGGATCGAGCCCTGCCTCGGGCTCTCTGCTCAGTGGGGAGCCTGCTTCCTCTTCTCTCTCTGCCTATTGTGATCTCTCTATGTCAAATAAATAAATGAAATTTAAAAAAAAAGTATCCATTGGAGCAGTGAGGAAGGCTCATGTTGCCTTTTCTTTATTTGTTTTTCTTACTTGCTGCTCATTTTTTTCAGCTTGGACTAGAACATGGTCTCCATTATCTTCGCTTTCTTTTTTTATCTTCACTTGTTTTAATATGTTTTGTTGTTCAGAGAGAAGGACGAAAAGAAGGGAAGAAAGAAAGATGAAAGAGGAAGGAAGGAAGGAAGGCCAACAAGGGAAAAAGTGCTCCTAGCAATTCTGTTACTTCTTCAAAGAGTGTGGAAAGCCCCCAGTGAAAGTATATAGGACTTCACTGTTTTGCTGAAGAAGTGGATATGTTCAGCCTGCTGTGTGGGGCAGGACTTCAAGGGCTGGATAGCTATTGATGAATTGTCATAGGATCTACTTCTAGGCCTGGGTAGCTTACAATTTAAATTTTATCATTTTACTCAGATATGATCAGATTGATAGTGAACTCAATGAACTCAATTAAAATATTAATTGAAGGCCATTCTGCTGTCGAGCCATCTAGTTATAAAACAAAATTACAAAACACAAGGGCATTTGAAAACCAGCTTTAAAATCTAATTAAAATAGATCAAGTGCCGGGCGCCTGGGTGGCTCAGTGGTTAAGCCGCTGCCTTCGGCTCAGGTCATGATCTCAGGGTCCTGGGATCGAGTCCCGCATCGGGCTCTCTGCTCAGCAGGGAGCCTGCTTCCTCCTCTCTCTCTCTGCCTGCCTCTCTGCCTACTTGTGATTTCTCTCTGTCAAATAAATAAATAAAATCTTAAAAAAAAAATAGATCAAGTGCCTACTATGTCTCCGATGCTGTGCTAATTATAGTTAAGAAAGGATATTGATTTGAGTAAGCTGTTTCAAAAGGAGGGGTGCCTGGGTGGCTCAGTCCTTCAGCCGCTGCCTTCGGCTCAGGTGAGGATCCCAGCGTCCTGAGCTGGGAGGGAGCTCCCTGCTGAGCAGGGAGCCTGCTTCTCCCTCTCCTCCTGCTTCTGTTCTCTCTCTCACTCTCTCTCTCTGTAAAATAAATAAATAAAATCTTAAAAAAGAACAACAAAAACGAAAGGAGTTATGAGTGCTAAATGCAACCTGTTAATTACTATGTAAAATTATTCTGAAAATGTCCTTAGATAAGTATGCATAAAATATATATTCTCATTAGCCTCTTGCTAAAAGAGTGATACTTCAGACTCTTTTTCCTAGAAAGTCTGATTTAATTTGCCACATAATAGCTTGCTATCAGTGATTAATTTTTTTATTATTGGAAAATTTTACTAAGCTTATTTTTTATTACTCATGATTGTTATGAAGGTTCATGATCTTCAAAAATAAAAACTTGAAAATATATAAGAGTAAACCATAGCATATATAGTGTGCGAAACATCCTGAATACCAAAGTCTAGTTATTATATTTGATCAGTTTCATGGTTTTAATGAGTCAAAAACAATTCTGCATGTTAATATATTTCAGCCCTTTCTACAAAGGATATATGGCAACCTGTAAGAAGTTATATAATAAAACCTGCAAAACTATGAATCACAGAGGGATAACAATAATCTGTTTTATATATTATAGTAAAAAATTGATCATTTTATTATTATAAATTTGTATGTACCTTTTTTGTTTTCTTATTCTCATCTTTATCTTCCATCAAATAAGGTTTTAACAATGATGCTGTAAATCTAAACTTGGTGACCTGACATCTACTTTTTAGCAACACAAGCCAACAAGAAAAGTCACTTAACCTTTTTGTCTTTTTTCCCCCTTAGGTTGAAAGTTAAAAAACTCTTTAAGAGGCACCTGGGTGACTCAGTGGGTTAGGCCTCTGCCTTTGGCTCAGGTCATGATCCCAGGGTCCTGGGATGGAGTCCCGCATGGGGGGGGGGGTCTCTGCTCAGCAGGGAGCCTGCTTCCCCCCTCTCTGCTTGCCTCTCTGCCTACTTGTGATCTCTGTCTGTCAAATAAAAAAAATCTTAAAACAAAACAAAAAAAATGCAAAACTCTTTGAGTATGTGGAATCCCTGGATGAAATGTGCTTTGAAAAAAAATGCTCTGCTTGACTTATTTCACTTAGCATAACCCCCTCCAGTTCCATCCATGTCTATGCAAATGGTGGGTATTCGTCTTTTCTGATGAGTAATATTCTGATCAGCCAATATTGTATTACTCTGATGAGTAATACTCCATTGTATATACGGACCACATCTTCTTTATCCATTTGTTGAAGGGCATCTTAGCTCTTTCTGCAGTTTGGCGATTGAGGACATCGCTGTTATGAACATTGGGCTGCCTATAGCCCTTTTTTTCACTCTATCTGTATCTTTGGGGTAAATAATTTAAAATAATACAAGAAAAAAGAAAAAAAATTCTCTGTTTACTTCGTTTGACATTACTCAGCCTTAGAATAGGACTGTTGAGGTTTTTTTTTTAATATTTTATTTATTCATTTGACAGAGAGAGACCACAAGTAGGCAGAGCAACAGACAGAGAGAGGGGGAAGCACTCTTCCTGCTGAGCAGAGAGCCCGATGCAGGGCTCGATCCCAGGACCCTGGGATCATGACCTGAGCTGAAGGCAGAGGCTTAACCCACTGAGCCACCCAGGCACCCCAGGACTGTTGAGTTTTGCTTATTGAAAAAGTTTCCTGGAATGGATAGCTCTTCCCACAGATGCAATTCTTGGGTATGGTTAGAGCTAGAATTACGTACAGGGCCTTGTCACAACAGGCATTTGTGTGACATTTACCTCATTTGCTGGTGTTAGCAAAAGGAATGCTTAAGTTTTCCATTGTGGGAGTTTTCTGCCTTAAACATATTTGTTTTCTAATCTAAATGGATTGAAGAATCTGTGAAACTGAAATTAGTGACAATTACTAATGGGGTTCCTCCAAAGTTTTGTCTTCTGACTGATTGTACTTTTGTCACCCTGTCATTGGTAAAACTTTGAGACTTGTTGCTTCTGGTTGCAGATCAGGTGTGATTAGTGGGCTTGGTGAGAGTCATGTAATAAATCTATAAATCAAGTCATTTTGTTAACAAATATATATCCATCATTACACAGGCCAAGCCATGGATTCCTTTGCAACCTATCTGTGCAAAAGATATCACCTGGTTACTTCAGAGCTCGGTTCCCTTCTCATTAAGGATGCAGAGTTGACTCTTCATTGGCACAGGGAAACTCAGAGAAATCAGGAGGGTTTTTTTGGGTGCTGTTCAGAAGTTTTGATTCAGAACTGGAGGAAGACCAACGGGTATGAACTGGTCTGCATCTGGCCTCAAATAGTTCCTAAGTTGAAGTCTGCAATCTAATTTTGGTGAGACTCTTGAGAACCACAAAGGAGGAAAACCACATGGAATTCTTAATAAAATCCAACAATCCTAACAACATAGGAATAGGTAGTCACTTTAAATGTGGTAGTAAAATGGATGTTTCAAATGAAAGGTCGGTCAGCATGACTGCCTTCAATTTTACTGAATGGAGAGCTGCTGTTATCACCATTATTAGTCAGGGCTGTAGCCAAATTATTTGCTCATGCATTTAGAAAGGTGCACAAAATTCAAGGCAGGAATGCAAATCACCAGTTTTTGCAGATATACCATTGCACGCCTGAAAAATGTAGGAGCATGTTTCTGAAATGTAGAAATAGTAAAAGGATTACAGAATTGAGAAGATATTTGCAAAAAATTAGCATTCTTTTTTAAAAAGATTTATTTATTTAAGAGAGAAAAAAACATGAGTGGGGGCAGGGGCAGAGTGAGAGGGAGAAGAATGGACTCCCTGCTCATGGAGAGCAAGGCAGGGGTTCGATTCCAGGACCCCCAGATCATGACCTGAGCCAAAAACAAGAGCCAGATGCTCAATTGACTGAGTCACCTGGTTGCCTCCCCCACCTCAAAATAGCATGCTTTATGTAAATAGGTAACTGTAAAGAAAAAAATTGAATGAAAAGTTGTCACAATAAAAACAAAAATAACTTACCTCCAAATACATTTAGCAGTAATTGTGAACTGCCAAGATAGGGATAACTGTAAAACCCCCATGAAGGGAATACAAGACACTGAGATGAAAGCAAAGACAAAAACATGCCTTGTCCTTAGAAAAGAATATTCAGTCTTTATAGCTTTCTTAATAAATCTCCATAATGCAATAACAAATAACATGAAAAGAGATCACTTTTATTTGGAGATAAAGTGATACTAAAATTTATTTGAAAATAAATTAGCATGCAAAAGTACACAGGGCAATTTCTAAAAGAATGGATAATAAAAGTACATGAGTATTAAAATATTTTATTAAAATTAGGTATTAAAATATTTTATAATTTGGCAGAAGCTAAAACTGTTTTACTGGAATCTGAAAATAAGATGGATAAAGGGAAATGAACAAAGAGCTCACAAATTACTCATGGTATCTGTTTTCAGATGAGGCGAGTTAATTAAAAGAATCAAAACAGCTTCCATCATCACTTGACTACTTACCATCCTCACTGCAACAAAACAATCTGGTTCCAGGTCAGCCGAAAAAGAGCTGGCCAGTAAGATGGACTCAAGAAGAAACAACCACCATCTGGGAGAATTTTCCAGGTATGTCACTGCTACTCCACGCATGTAAGTATAGCGTTGTTCCACTGTGTGGTTATGCTTAGAAAAATACTGGAATGAAAGATAGCAAAATGCACAAAAGTATTACCTTGCCAAATAACGCTATATGTGATTTAAAATTTTTTTATAGTTCCTTATTTATCTTTTGGTTTTTTCAACTTTTGTATGAAATTTTTGAAGTCTCTGTTCAAATAGTAGTCTGTGTTTTACGGCGGTCTCCCTTGGTGGGAAGGGAAGGTCTGGTTGTCCCGTCCTGGTCCAGGTTCTTTAGATTTGGTGATAAAAGGAAGAGCTACTCCCAGGTCTCCTGTTGTTCCTTGGTACAGATGTCTTCTTCCTTTCACTCTATCTAAATATATTTGCCTCTCTCTTTCTCTGCCTTTTATTTACTCCTTTCCTTTCTTTAGGCCCCCCTTTTCTATCATTATCATCAAATATTGATTTTAAAATATATCAAATTTACCCACAGGCTCACCCCCTAAATTGGTATCCTTAGTAATAGGCTAATAGCATGTAGGTGAAAAAATGTATGGGGATAGTTCTTTTCTTTTTGTTTAAAATGTATTAAAAAGCATTGTATTTTCATGGCACTTGCCTTTATATCATGTGTCAATTAATCAAGTTATATGAGCTGGAATGAAAAGAGTCCAGTCTTCTGTGCTATACAGTTCTAGAGGTATGAAAAGCGGTGAGCCATTGGCACAGATTGTCCGCAGAGGATGAGCCACAGGGTTTCAGTAGAATCTCTTTGTCTTCTGAAATTCATCCTCTGTTTCTCAAATTCTCTGCCATTACCTCTGCTTGACTCCATGTCTAAGGGCTTTCCCGCCTCCTGGCCCAACGTATGCCCTTCTCGATTCAGGTTATTTCAGAGCCATGCCTGTTTGCTCATGGATTTCCTTAAGAACCTCCACTTCTTTGTAGCAAGGTTTTGCCTTTCTTTTTTCACCAAAAGGGGAAAATTATCATTTGCCAAAAGATTTTTCTATTTTTCAGGTCCTCTCTAAATGACAGCTCATGATTCAGCCTTTTGTCAACAGCCTCTGTCTTCCACTCTGGTTACTACAGTTTGTATCTGTGAGACAGCCATCATTTTCAATTTTCTCACACCAGTGGTCTGCTAGTTGGCTGAATTTATTCCATCTCCAGTCATCTCCTTTCTTATTAGATATGACCTTAGATTCAAGGCAGTAGCAAGCCCTGTCATCAGTAACGTGCAATTATTCACACTTTAATTTCATTCATTTTCTAAGCTAGAGGTGGGATGTCTGAGATTTCTGATTTAATTTGGTTTGTTCACTGAACTCAGTATGTTGCTCGGTCCAGCTGTCTGCTTCCTGTTCTATATGCTTCCTAAGCCTGATATTTTCTTATCAAACAAGAGTTTGTATTTAATTGTCTCATATAGTTTAGTTTCGTAAGGGGAACTTGCTACTTTTGAAAATTTTACGGACTTTCTTATAAGAGTAGATAAAAAGAAATGAAAAATAATACATTATAATGTAGCACAATATAATAGGTTCTATTATTTCCTAGTTAGAACACATTAAAAAAAATTTTTTTTAAATTCCAGGGTCATAAAAATCCCTTGTTGGTTTTTCACCTTTCAAATCACATCTTTAATTAATATCAAAGGTATCAGCATTACCATATGACCACGCAAGAGTTTTTTCTTTTACTTTAAATTTCCAATTTTTATTTCATTTCTTTATAGTCTTCACCAGTGGTTTTCAATCTTCAGCATTTATTAGAATCACCTGGAGAGCTTGTTGTGCCCAAGACTGCTGGGCCCCACCCTAGAGAGACTTTTCCACTAGATCTGGGATGGAGCAGAAGAATTTGCATTTCTGACTTTTCCCAGGTGTTACTGACACTGCATTCCATGGATCTTGCTAATGTAAGGATTCTGTTAAAAAAATTTTTAAAAAGTATTTTTCACTTAATTTTAGATTTTTATCAATGCTCTCCATTTCCTAAGTTTTAAAACCTGATGTTGTCTATGTAAAGCTGTATCTAAAAGCTCATTACAACGCAGAGATAAATAAGAGAGTTTCCTGACCTTCCTTGAATATCCCAATTACTTTTCCCAGAGCAGATGTTTTTGACTCTCAGGATTCTTCACGAAAATCTGATCAGCTGGTGTTGATCTCTATGGGCAGCTGACGACTTCTGGAAAAAAGGCACAATCAAAGGCTCTGGGCTTGGGTCCTGTTTGTTTGGAACTCCAGCTCTGCGTCTGTAGGGGTATCTTTGTTTAGGGCCAAACCTTTCGCAATACTTAGTTCCTGGGTGACTTAGATGACTTGGCACTGATGTCTCTGATCTGATGTTAAAGGACCGGCATTTTTAAGCGTGACATTATCCTCTTCAAGCATTTTCCATTCAGAAGTTTACTTTTGTGTTTAACCTGTTGGCCTAGTGGAAAACTGTTTTGCCCTTCTCTATGGTACCGGTCTGATGTCCTGACATCCTTTGTGTTGGCTTTATAGTCTTAACTGGGTGTCACAGAGCTTTCTCTCACAGGCTCAGCTGTGGCCAATGAGATACCTCCTTCCACGGAAGAAGTGTGGTAATTGAAAAACCAGGCGGGGCTTAAGGCTTCAACAACATCCCAGAGTGGGGCCTCTTCAGCGGACTTAGAGATGAGCTCCTTATATTCCCAGGTTCGGATTCCCAGCCACTCTGGCATCTAGCATTTTCTCTATTTACTCCACGATATGAGGCTTGAAAGAGGGAAGGGTCTTGTGTGGGCTCACTTACTGAATCAGTGATGAAGTGTGACTCCACGGCACGCAGAGGTCTTCTCTTTGGAGAAACCTGGATTCCACAGGAAATGGCTGTACTGCTCCCTGGTCTCATCCAGAAGGCCTGGAGGCAGCGTCTTCCCTGTGCCCGAGCTTCTGGGAGTCTGGATTGCCAGGTAGACGTTCGTGTCCTTAGCACTAGTGGATTCCTTAAATCTGCGAATTCTCCCATGTTCTTGGAATCCCCTAGGAGAGTTCTCTTATTCTAGGTTTCCTTTCTTCCTCCTTCCTTCCTCTCTTTCCCTTCCTTTTCCTCCATTTCTTTCTTCCTTTATTCCCCCTTTTCTTCCTTCCTTTCCTCTCACCTTATTAGAACTCTCTTTACCTAAGTATTGAGTACAAATCTTCTTAAAATTTATTTTAACTCTTTTAATATAATTTTAAGCTATTTTTAAGACTGTGAGTTTTCTTCTTTTTTTTTTTTAAAGATTTTATTTATTTATTTGACAGAGAGAGAGAGAGATCACAAGTAGGCACAGAGGCAGACAGAGAGAGAGAGAGAGAGAGAGAGAGGAGGAAGCAGGCTCCCTGTTGAGCAGAGAGTCCGATGCGGGGTTCGATCCCAGGACCCTGGGATCATGACCTGAGCTGAAGGCAGAGGCTTAACCCACTGAGCCACCCAGGCGCCCCGAAGTTTTCTTCTTTTTTCTGTTACATGCTGATTGGTTCTGTTGGCAACTTTTCAAACTTTTTCTACTGAAGATCATTAACAGAAGCACTGTATTCCACAGATCATGTATCTCATGCTAATTATGAAATAAAGCCAGGTCAGTGTCAATAGTTAGAAAAAAAGAAATCATTATTAATAATATATGATGACATCTGAGGAGGCTAATATTAAGTCCCACTATTTTCTTTACCTCCAAATTCCGGAATTTATTGAGAACAAAGAAGCATTGGCAAATGCCTATGAGTATTATCAGTTTATCAGCTTGTTATAGACAAGATTTAATAGGAACTATGGTTGGGATCTGGGGCCAAATGGATTATTCTAATTTCATTCTAAATTTAAATGACTATCCATAGCCAAAATTGGATGACCATAGTTCCATTTCCCACCCGCTCCAGCTTTGGTGACAGAGCATGCCCCTATAAACTCACAGTTTGATGGAGGAGAAAACGTATTTCTTGAGGAAAAGCCATAATGAAAGAAAATTAGAAAGAAGTCCCTGGAAGGGGTAAAGTACAGTATGCTTAATTCCTTCTCCTGCGTTCCCTAGTCAAGATAAACTGATGGGATTCTATCTGAACAGGAAGATTACTTCTATCTAAATTTTCTGAGATACACAGATGTCCAAGAGACAGTAGGTATAGCAAATGTATATCATATTAGCCAGACATAAATCGTAAAATTAAATTTCTTAAGATAAATAATGCTTTTTTTCCTCTTCTTGCATTTTCAGTATCACAAGATAGATGGGGATAATGCTCTATGCAACTTATGAATGTGATTAAGGATCCAAAAAGTACTCAGGATTGTTTTTTAAAAGCAGAGGTGCTGGGGCGGCTTGGTTGGTTAAGAGTCTGCCTCTTGATTTTGGCTCAGGTCATGGGATGGAGCCCTGTGTCAGACTCGGCTCAGTGCAGATTTTCTCTCTCCTCTCCCTCTGCCCCTCCCCCAACTCGTGTGCTTGGTTGCTCTCGCTTTCTCTCTCAATAAATAAATCTTAAAGAAAAAAAAAGCAGACGGGCTAAATCCAAAATAAAAACATCTGCACAAGGGAACATAATTTGGTAAGGATACTTGCAAAACCCCTCAAAATCAATGACGTTCTTTGAACTCTTTAGAATGAGTTTGGATAAAGTACAATTAAAGAGGTTAGACTTGTACATAGATTAAGAGGCCTTGCAACTATTGTAAAGTGCTAATCAATTGAACTCTTAGGGTAAACTTTATGATATTGAGTTTTTGTTCATAACCATCCATAAGGCAATAAAATACTCTCTTGGGACCAATTGCACTTGACAATCTGAAAGAGCTTGAGTTTATGCTTTCTGCTGGCATATAATCATGCAGGATAAAGATATCCATACGGCCTGCTCACTTTGAGACCATTTCAGCATTCAAGTTCAACAGATGGACTGCAGAGATCTGCCAAGGGAAAGAAGTTGACAAGGCTGGGAATATTGCCATTACCTATAAGGACAAATTTCAAAGGAGGAATTTTGTCTACCTATCTTCAATAATTTTAATGAGCATACATCTATATTTTAGGGCCCTGTGGGTGCTCGGGCAATATGTTCAGTCTTGTTTCTTCTAGGCTTAATAAAGAAAGATGAGTGCAATGATTGCTTATTTTAAGTTGTATGTTAATTTAACTTGAATTAGCTTTAATGAAATTGCAAATATTTGCCATTAATTCAATTCAATCACTTTAAATAATTTATTCATTTACATTTATTGAAAATAGAGGTGTGGTACCTCTTAAGTTACAAGAGATATAAAACTGAATATGACATTGTGTGTCTTTAATCAGGAAATTCATAGGTCTTTTAGGAGACAGGCTTGCAAATTAAAAATTAAAATCTGTATAAGGTATGAGAAGTAATACATGCATTAGCAATGCAGAGGTACACTAGTTCATTAGCTACATGAAACAAGTAATCAGCTCAGGGGAGATCAATGAAGGGTTTACAGAAATACAAAGAAAGCACATTTTTCATGATATACTTTCATAACTTTTGAATACAATCTCTAGTGTGTCATGCAAGATAATTTTTCAGATGATAAAGTTTTGATAATATTAAGCACAGCTCATTGAATGGACAAAGACTATTTACTTCAAGATATTTTATTACAACGAAGAAATGAGTAGATTTTTTTGTGTGTGTGTTTTGTTCTTGTGGTTTTTAATGATGGAAGGGGGTGGCCTGGCATAAAGGAGTCCCTCCTGTGACTTTGGTTTTATCAATTTTCAGGATGAGCCCAAGGTCAAATTTTGGGATTCATCTGGTAGGATCTATGCTTTCATTCTTTCCCCTATGTTTAAAAATTTCATAATTAGGAGATTGAATTTTGCCAAAAACATGAGGTATTTTCAGGTTATTTTTCTATGAGTTGGAAACTGAAAACATACATGATGAGAAGGCCAAAAATTTATGTTTCTTTTTTCTAAAGGTCAAGTTGCACAAATAATTGTTATTCACTAGATGGCAGAATACTAATGGAAAACTCTGGCACAGTGTGTTTGGTTTCATAAATGTGTTGGGTAATTTGATTTAAGGGCCTCTGTGTCGCTGCAAAATTCAATGACTCATTCTTCGGTGACATTAAATATATATGAACACTCTGAAATATCTCCTGCCACAGATGAAGGTGGTCTCCATAAATAAATAATAGAATCTTAGATTGGTGGGCAACTTTTTATCATCCTTGTTTCCTCTGGCATGCCCCTGGACCTGTGCCTTCTTCGGTGGTTCCTAAGACAGTTGTTTTCGTTATAATTCTCCTGGCTTCCTAACTCATAAATCTGGGAAATATTCTTGCATCCTTTCTCTTTCTTGCCCACCTTTAACAAGATTAAATAACATGAACAAAGGTCAACAGCTGGTGTTTGTGATATGTCCCACCTCCCAACCACCCCCTCCCCCCCACACTTAGTTTTTGCTCCTAATACAATCAAGGCACTGCTCTGAGTAAGCCATTCTCCTTTTTCACACAGGCTGCTATTACCTGTTTTCTACCTGTCTTCTCTGCCTTGAGTCCTGGTGTGATACTAGCTCAGCATGATCTTTCTAAAACACAAATTTCATGGCATCAGGCTATTTTTAAAAAACTGTGGCCTGGAGCGCCTGGGTGGCCAGTTGGATAAGCATCTGACTCTTGATTTTTAGCTCAGGTCACGATCTCAGAGGGTTGTGAGATTGAGTCCCCGTTGGGCCCCACACTCAGCAGGAGTCTGCTTGAGATTCTCTCTCTCTCTCCCTCTGCCCCTCCCCTCTCGCTTTCTCTCGAATAAATAAATAAATCCTTAAAAAAATAAAATACTTGCCTTCCATAATACTGGAGCACTGGGTGTGGTGCATAAACAATGGATACTAGAACACTGAAAAGAAAAAAAATTAAAAAAAAAATAAAATACTGTAGGAATTACTTTTTACCTATCAGATAGGCAGAAAATTTTAAAAAACAAAATTTGAGGGGCGCCTGGGTGGCTCAGTGGGTTAAAGCCTCTACCTTCAGCTCAGGTCATGATCCCAGGGACCTGGGATCAAGCCCCGCATCGGGCCCACTACTCAGTGGGGAGCCTGCTTCCTCCTCTCTCTCTGCCTGCCTCTCTACCTACTGGTGATCTCTGTCAAATAAATAAATAAATAAATAAATAAATAAATAAAATCAATCTTAAAAAACCAAACAACAAAATTTGATAAAAACTCCCATTGGCATAGTATCCAAATCCAGCCATATGGATACTAGACATTCTCCCTATACTGATGAGAGGGCCACCCAGCATCTCTGTTTGTGACAGGCCGCTGTACTATCTATCTATCTATCTATGTTTAAATATTTTATTTATTTATTTGACAGAGAGATCACAAGTAGTCAGAGAAGCAGGCAGAGAGAGAGGGGGAAGCAGGCACCCTGCTGAGCAGAAAGCCCGATGTGGGGCTCAATCCCAGGACCCCAGGATCATGACCCGAGCCAAAGAAAGAGGCTTTAATCCACTGAGCCACCCAGGTGTCCCAATATTTTTAATATTAAAAATAAATATTTTCTTTGAACAGTTACTCTGCTATTAATGCTCTTGCAACATTATTTCTAAGACCCAAGCCTATGAAGAACCTTACCAATAATACAGAAATGTTTTAGGCTGGAATGTTTACATAATGGAATACTGTGTAGTCAGGATAAAGTGGATCAAAATGTGTTGATAGGGAACCATTTTCAAGGTGAATGACTACTTGAAAGAGCAAGGTGCAGAGTATAATGAAGAGGATGAGTCATTTGTCGTAGAATATTTACTTCATGTTTTTCCCATGTATCCTACAAACCCACATATGTGTGTGAAGCCCCAGAGCGTAGTGGCAAGTAGCATAGATCATGGAGCATTCCTTCTGGGTTCAAAGCCTAACTTTGCCACCTACTCGTTCTATGACTCTGAGTGAGTTAGTGAGTCTTTCTGAGCCTCAATTTCCTCTTTGTAAAATGGAAAGGAAAGTAGCGTACCTAATAGCCCTATTGTGAGGATTGAATGGGTTAATAAATATAACTTACTTTGCATACCATCTGATATATTACAAGATCTCCATTTAGTGTTCACCGTGGATTAATAATACATTAGTCAACTTTTTACCAGAAGGGTGTGTAAGAAACAATTTTGGAAGATGGTGTAGGGGATAAGGAATGTCTTTTTTTTTTTTTTTTTTAAACATACCACACAAGTACCATTAAAAGGAAATACCTCTAAAATCTTTCAGTGGTTCTCCATTGCTTTTTGGTGAATTTGAAATTAATTTTATCATTCAAGACCTTTCATGACCACAAATGTTCTCCCTGTTTGGCTTTACTTTGTGGACCTCTCCTATCCTCTGGTCATAGGATTTGTTCATTTCTTTGAAGCTGTTATGTCCTCACAGATATTCTTTCCTCTGACAGGATGTTCTTCTCACACTTCCAGAAAGCCCTTGCCTGTGCTCCTGTGCCTTTTCACAGGCTCTTATAGCACTTTGAGTGTTCTTGTGTTATATAGCTTATTTACCTGGTGATAGCTAATTCAAATATTTACCTCATCCATTTATTGTAAACACCTAAAGGCAAAAGCTATGTCGTTTTTTATCTTCATGCATCATTATCTATGACTGTGACCAAGTATTTGCTTAATAATATTAAATTAATGAATAAATGAAGTGAAAATAAAATCTGCTTCCCCTGTAGGCACACCCATAAATTCCTGTTTCCAAGGGTAGAAAATAGAAACCTCACAGGGTACTTCAAACTGAGTGGATTAGGGAGTTGGTTACACAGGTGTAGGAAGGCTCAATGTGTAAAAAGGTGGTATATATCTAAGTCAGATGAGTGTAAGATGTTAGAGAAATACCAGGAGAGACAGGATTATGGTACCTAGGAGTTTGACGGAAGGACTGAATGGGCCTGGTGCTTTGGAACTGAAGGGACACTACAATTCGTACCGGGATCTCTGAACAGGGGGTGTGGTCTAGTGAGAGTCAGACCTCTGAAGACAGTGTTGCCTAGTGGGCACTCAGATTGCTGATGTGGAAAGACAGGTAGGTGTTAAATTGTCTCAGACCATGGCCCAGTGGGTAAGCACATGGCTTGGCTCTCCAACTACTAAGACAGGATTGCCTGGCTATTGTTGGTACCTTGAGGGTACTTGGAGAAGCTGGGCCTAGGAGTGTTGAAGGAAGGAAGGATGGGTCAACAGTCTACAGCTAATGCCCAGAGGAGGTGGAGACAGGAAGGCGGTCTTTCTTTCTTCCTCTTGCTTACAGTTCTGCACTGAAGAATTACCTACATTTTTCTTCTAATGCAATTTTCCTCCATTGACAGATCTTAACAGGAAGCCAACTGGCAAGGAAGCTTAGGAAGTGTACTTTGGAGAATTTCATCTCCACCATCTCAGAACAGTACACAGAAGGTTGGACTGGTTTCTGAAAGACAATAAGTAGCTCCAAAGTGGGATGTGTTAAAGATTTCCTATCCTTCCCAAAGTTGAATTTGTAGTCCTGAAATACAATTGAAAAAATCTCTCTCTGCTTTAAGGAGCTGATTCAGATTTTCTGCACAAATACTTGAAATTTATATAACACCTCATGATTTTTCATTGTAGTTTCACATACATTACCTCTTTCTGAGCTTTACAACACAAATAATTATTTCCATCTTACATGTGAGCTTAGAGCATCCTGTAGTTCTTAGACTTTTTGTTTTGTTTTTTTTGTTGTGGTTTTTTTTTTTTTTGGTTATTTTCTTGCTTTCAAATTTGATTTAAAATATTTTTAGATTTACAAAAATTTTCAAAATAATATAGCAGTGTATTACCAACAGCAATGTATGAGTATGCCTGTTTACCCAGCCTTGCTAACAGGTTGTGTTTGGACACTTCCAAAGTTTTGACATTCTGAAATATCTCAGTGTTGTTTTAATTTACACATCCTTACTTATGAATGAGTTTGGACATTTTTTTCATAACTTCAGGATTAGTCCTATTTATTTCTTATGAATTGTCTATTTATATGTTATTTTCTCATTTTTCTGCCTGATTGGATCTGTTCTTCCATTTTAATTTTTTTTTTTTAAGATTTTATTTATTTATTTGTCAGGGATAGAGGAAGAGAGAGAGTGAGCGAGCACAGGCAGAGAGGCCTGGAGAGGCAGAGGGAGAAGCATGCTCCCTGCCGAGCAAGGAGCCCGATGTGGGACTCGATCCCAGGACGCCGGGATTATGACCCGAGCCGAAGGCAGCCGCTTAACCAACTGAGCCACCCAGGCGTCCCTGTTCTTCCATTTTAAAGAATTGTTTATATATTGAGAATTTTAGCCCTTTGTAATGTATGTTGAAAATATTTTCAGTTGCTTTTGGACTTTAACCATGGTATTCTTTGTGATAAAATATATTTTTTCTTTTTAAATTGTTATGTAGTCAAATCTATCCTTTTTTTTCTTTTTTTAAATTGTCCCTGGATTTGGAGTTGACATTAAAAACTTCTTAGATTGTAGTTCAAGAGGATTCTTCCATGCTTACCTATACTACTTTCATGATTTCAAAGTTTACATGTAGATCTCTAAACTATTTATGATTTATTCCAGTATATGGTACAAAATATGCATGTGATTTTCTCTTTTCCCAAATGACTATCATGTTGTTCTAGCAAAACTTATTAACTATCTATCTTTCCCCTAATGATTCAAGAAGACATCTTTATCATATGCTAAATTTCTGTGTGTGTGTGTATATGTATGTGTATCTCCATATATTTGGATCTATTCTACTTCTGGGTTTTTATTTATTTCACTGGTATATGGGTCTTCATGAGCCAGTACTAAACTATTTTAATTATAGACACTCTCCTCTCTTTAAGTATCTGGTTGGGTTAATTCCACCTCATAATTTTTCTTCTTCAGTGTTTCCCTGAATATTTTTACATTTAAGTATGAATTATCCATCAATTTTCTAATTTAATTGAGAAAAAAACACTTGTTAGTGTTTTTATTGGGATTGTATTACATTTATAAATTAGGGAACACTGACATCTTTATTATGCTGCATTATTCTATTTAAGAACAAATGATGTTTTCCCATTTGTTAAAATTTTACTTTTGTGTCTTCTAAGGGCTTTTAAAGATTTTTGTCATAAAATCGAATAGGTTGGGCACATTTCTTTTTTAAGTTTATTCCCAAATATTTAATCTTCTCTTCTGCTATTATAGATGGTTTATCTAACATGTATCTTCACTGGTTATTGTTTGTATATTTAAAGGCCATTAATTTTTTATGTCAATTTCACATCCTGCTACCTTACTGAATTATTTTTGAGGTAGTTTTATGATTGATTCTAAGATTTCCTGGATATGTTATTGTCATCTATAAATAGAAATCATTTCACTTGTTTTTCAGCCCATTCTTATGCCTTTAATTTATTTTGTCTTTATCAGCTAATACCTCTAGTACAATGTAGAATAGTTATGGGATAATGGGATACTTTTGTTGTTCCTGTTTTTAGAGAAACGTCTCCATTGTTTCTCCACTAAATTAGATACTAGCTTTAAGACTAAGGTATAATATTTCTAATATTAAGAAAGTATTCCGCAGTTCTTATTTTTGAGGTTTTTTTTTTTTTTTTTTTTAAATCATGGATGGATTTCAGTTTTGTCAAAGGCTCTCTTCTTATCAATGGCAACAATTCTATGATTTTTTTTTCCCCTTCAACTTATTAAAGTGGTATATGTTATTAATGGATTTCCTAAGATTGAACCAACTTGCATTTTTAAAATAAAGCCAGCTGTTGATTATTATCTTCTTAATCTGGTGTTGGGTTCTGTTTGGTAGGATTTAATTTAATGTTTTTGTATGTATATACACTAGTGATAATGGTCTTTAATTTTCTGTATTTTTACTGTCTTTATCAGGTTCAGGTATCAGTGTAATATTTGTGTCATAAAAGGATTTGAACATTTCCTTCCTTTTTTCTGGAATAATTTAGAGAGCATTCAGTCTATCTGGTCTTTGAAGTTTGGTAGAATTCTCCTGTGAAACCATCTGAGGTTTGTACTTTTCTCAGACTAGTTGCTATAGTGAGTGGAATAGTGGCCCCTCAAATACTGTGTTCTAGTCCTGATCCTCAGAACCTGTGGTGGTGACCTTGTTTGGAAAAAGAGTCTTTGGGTCTTCACAGATAAAATTAAAGATCTCAAGATGAGAATCCTCCCCAGATTAGAATGGACTCTAAATCCAATGGTGGGTGCCCTTTCAAGAAAGGGAGAAGGAGAAGACACACAGACACAGAGGAGAAGGCCATGTGAAGACAGAAGTAGAGAATGGTGTAACTGCCATAAGCTAAGGAATGCCAGGAGCCACCGGAGGCTGCAAAAGGCAACAATAGGTTCTATCCTAGAAACTTCAGAGGGAATGTGGCCTTGATGATGCTTTGATTTCAGATTTGTGGCCTTCAGAACTGTGTGAGAATTAGTTTCTCTTGTTTCAAACCAAATTTGTGATCATTTGTTACAGCAGACCAGAAAAGCAAATACAGTTCCTTAATAATTTCACTTCTTTTATGGAGATGGTCTTTTAAAGCATTCTAATGCTAATGGGATCAAATCTGGTAGTCTGTGTTTCCCTAGGAGATTGATTCATTTTACCTAAGTTTTTAAATGTATTTGCATAGATATCTGTATAATGTTACCTGATGATTTAATGTTTTTTCTTCTGTTTCAGTGTTTTTCTCATGGTTTTATTTTTCGTGTTTATACTTTTTTGTTATTGATCAGCTCAGCTAATGATAGCTACGTTTTTAATTTTTTCACAAAAACAGGATTTTAACTTACAAAGCACATATACTATTTTCTATAGTGTACCTCAGTTTTATCTTTTGAAAAGTCTTTCCTTTTGTTTTTTCTTTTAGCTTACTTTGTTCTGTTCTTTTTCTAGTTTTTAAAAATGGGACATAAATTCATCTGTTTTTTATTACTTCATTTTTATTGATAAAAGTGTTCAGTGCTATACATTTTCCTCTGATCACTGCTTTACATGTGTCCCCTAGACTGAGATGTAGTATCCTTTTCCATATTATTTCTACCCAAGTGTCACTTATTATAAGTTATTTCATTTCTTTCTTTCTTTTTCCAGTTTTCATATGGGAAGATCTGTGCTTGGAAATATAAATAAAATTAATGCAAGTCCCCAAGCCTCATACTATCAAATGTATAGTGATTGTCCTGTGACTCCCATAAATTCTCAGTGTATTAGAAAAGTCCTCCATAGTCCAAAGTAGGCCAACCACTTATAATCTGAAAAGCAATACAAATATTTGGAGAATTTCTTCTCTTATGTCTAGAAGTGAAATATTAGAGAATAAGACAATTGGTCCCATTTTCTTTCCTCTGTTTTCAGCTGCATCCAAATAAATGGACTTTGTCCATGGCCTTTTTCTCATAGTCCCCCGTGGGAAGATTGTTTTATTAAAACATGTAAGTGGACTGTGGAAAACTAAAACAGGCTAGATTTAAATGACAAACTACCTCAGAAGCCAACTGACAGCACATGTTTATTAGAAGGGCAAAAGGTTTTGTTTTTTTTTTAACAGTAAGAAATGAGTTTTTAAAGAATCTACATTAATAAAATTTTAGACACTTTTGTAAGAAATTATAATTGTTAAAGTTCCTAATTGAGTAATTAAATTTCATGACTTTATAAATTTGTGAGCTTTATAAACTAGTGAGTTTAGCTTTAATTTTAATAGTTAGAAGAAATCTAAAACCAATAATAAATAACCGAAGGCATTATAGGAACATTATTTTTTATTTTTAAATGTTATTTATTATTTTTTTAAAGCAAGCTCCATACCTAGTATGGAGTCCAAAAAGAGGGCTTGATCTCAGGACTCTGAGATCAAGACCTGAGCTGAGATCAATGGTCAGATGCTTACCCAGCTAAGCCATCTCGGTGCCCCATTGTTGAAAATTTTAATTTAAACCTAAATTCAAAAGATTTAATTGCATCCTTTGTGAATATTATTTACCTTTTCTATTGTTGTTATGATAAAAGATAGCGTTGGTTTCTTTAAATAACACCTTTTCTGAGTCTTAATATGTGACATGAATGTTAACCTTAATTTATCTGAGAGTAGTTCTAAATGAAGTGAAAAATCAGAAGCTAAAATTATTAAGGTACTAAAATATATTATCAAATAAATTAATTGTAATGAATTCTTATGTTTACATAGGAAAACAAAGCAAGTAAAGACTTTGCCTGTTAAATTATCAGTTAAATATTGTGGGTATTGCATGAATATGGTGAATGGAATGAAAATAGTTTAAAATCCCCTTCAAAGAAGAATGAATCAGAAACATACTGGGATGTGTTCTCCTCAAGGATTTTGATGGATTCCTTTCGCACATTGAGGTCCTTCATCCATTTTGAGTCTATTTACAAACGTAGTGATCCAAAGGGGCACGTGCACCCGAATGTTTATAGCAGCGATGTCCACAATAGCCAAACTATGGAAAGAACCTAGATGCCCATCAACAGATGAATGGATCAAGAAGATGTGGTATATATATACACAATGGAATACTATGTAGCCATCAAAAGAAATGAAATCTTGCCATTTGCGACAACATGGATGGAACTAGAGCGTATCATGCTTAGCGAAATAAGTCAAGCGGAGAAAGACAACTATCATATGATCTCCCTGATATGAGGAAGTGGTGATGCAACATGGGGGCTTAAGTGGGTAGAAGAAGAATGAATGAAACAAGATGGGATTGGGAGGGAGACAAACCATAAGTGACTCTTAATCTCATAAAACAAACTGAGGGTTGCTGGGGGGAGGGGGGTTGGGAGAAGGGGGTAGGATTATGGACATTGGGGAGCGTGTATGCTTTGGTGAGTGCTGTGAAGTGTGTAAACCTGGTGATTCACAGACCTGTACCCCTGGGGATAAAAATATATGTTTATAAAAAATAAAAAATTAAAAATTAAAAAAAAAGAAGAAAAAAAAGAAACATACTGGGAGAATGCAAAATTATAATGAGTAATTAGTAATTTCTACTGAAGGTCAGAGTTTAGGTTGAGTGTTAACAGTGATTTCATCTTTAATTTGATGATGGAAATTTAACAGTTTAGTGGCATTCTCAGTAATGTGCAATTTGATAATATTCAAATATAAAATCCATGAAAAGTGTTAAATAAAATAAAGAACAAATACCGTACTTTATAAGGAGAATTAACTCCTGGGTAAATATGCCAGGTTTACAATTTACAACGTTTAATTGAGCATTAATCAAATATAGCACATTAGCTCTTGTGTATTTTAAATAAATACAGTAAAAGGGAACATTTACCAAATCATCTAAAGTTTATTTGGATGGTTCATGGGATTTGGAAACTGAGAACTAAAATTTATTATATAGGATCTTTAAACCTAATTCTTGCTTTGAATTGTGTTGGTAGAACCATGTAAATTTTAGTCCAAAGGGTGATTTAACTCCCAGTTTCCAGATGAAATAGAGAAAGGAAATAGAGTGAAATCTATCTTTACATAAATAATCATGCCCCTTTTTAATAATGCTTTGGCTATACAGGACCAACTAGTAGGATTTATAATACCTCAATCCTATTACTCAGTAAAATCAAAAGAAAATGCAAATCGTAATCCAGAATTTTATTTGGCTAAAAAAGAGATTATTTGGTTAAACGGATCATTGTGTGTAAGATGAGGAGGAGAAATGGAAATGCTGAACAAGAATTCCAAGAGAGTAGGAAGAGATCATTTTCACCTTGTCACATTTAATAATAGAAATACAGGGGAAAAGTGAGGAACACAGACCCAGCAATGGTACTTTTCTTGTCAACCCTGTGGACATCTCACCTCCTTTCATTAGGATGACAAAGAATTAGCATGTTCATCTTAGGATGCTTTCCAGGGGATGTTTTATTACTATATAGAGTATCTATCTTTCATCTATCTATCTAAATTTTCTAGAAATTCTTGGAAATTATCAGGCTATTGGAGATTTTAAAGAATTGAGCTCTTTTTTAAAAAGATCTATTTATTTTATTTATTTAATTATTTATTTTAAGATTTTATTTTTATTTATTTGTCAGAGAGAGAGCACACAGGCAGGCAGAGTGGCAGGGAGAGGCAGAGGGAGAAGCAGGCTACCCACTGTGCAGGGAGTCCGATGTGGGACTCTGGGATTATTATTTATTTATTTTAGAGAACACTCTCACGCACATGCAAATGGAGCTGGGGGCAGGGGGAGAAGGGGAGCAGGAGAATCCAAGCAGACCCTCAGTGAGCCCAGAGCCCTATATGAGGCTTGATTCTATCACCCTGAGATCATGACCCCAGCCAAAACTAGAAATGGGATGCTCAACCAACTGAGCCACCCAGGTGCCCTGAAGAACTGAACGTATTTATTTAATTTTTTGCTGCTCTCAGATTGATTTCCTGCTAACACAATTCTGTGGCTTGAACACTTGCTAGTTCTAGGTGATGTGCGGGGACACTGGGGAATCGTTCAGCTGCTTTAGAGCGTTCAAGCCTAGGTGGTCTCAGTTCTGTGAAGTCAACGCTTCCCTGAACACCGTATTTGAACTAAAGTGCAGATCAGACATCTACCACATAACCATTTAGAATTTTAACGTGAAGTTCCCTGATTTTGACAGGATGGTGCTGGAATGTTTTAATTCTTCATAAAACCTCTAGCAATGCCTCAGAGATTTGTAACAGAGGGATGAATTTTGTGCAAAAATCATTAGGCCCACACCTAATCTGGCTAACTCTGTTTTGGGGGAGCAGGAGTGACAATGTCTCTGAAATTAGTGTAACTTACCAGAAGTCCAACAAAAAGAAGTCTTTCCTCTGTTTTGTAGTATTCCAATATTGTAGTCTAACCAGTCCACATTTTAAATAAATATGTCAGCCTTTTTTTTAAAAAGAAAAGTTAATGTTCACACTTGAAGAATTTTTATAAAATTCGTTCAGCTTCATCAAAATTCGTATTTATGAATTTTAGGGATTTTAACTGATTTAATATTTTTGGCTTTTCCCATTACTAACAACATTTCCCACTACACTGGTGTTATATCATTTGCCAAACTAATTGAATATATTAACTTTTTACAGCCCTCTGACATAGACAATCAGTACAATAATATAGAAATTCAACCTTTTATATGCTCCTGTATTCTGGTTCCAGACAATACAAACAACTAGCTCTTCATTTGTTCATTCATTCTTCTACAGACCAGACTCCAATGGGAATGTCTGCTCATTGTTTTTTTCTAAAATTTGCTGCCTTCCTTGCCCAAACTCTACCAGCCAGTCTGGACTAGGAAACAACTAAAGCAGGCTTGCTACATCTAGCGAAAAACTGCAACATTTTGAATTTTGTTCTTGCTGCTCTCCCTGTGTACTTTTGTATGAACTAGAGAAATGGACAGAGAAGAAGAAGTTAAAGAGATTTGACTAAGAAAAAAAAAAAAAGGGACAAAGAGCCCAACTGCATTCAGGTTCCAGGTCCAAGTCTAGACCTGCTTTAGAATGATGTAAGGTTCTAGGATCCTTTCCATAAATTCCCTTGCATTTAATCTACTCTCAGTGGGGAACCTCTTATTTGTAAGCAATTGACATCTAGCCAATACAATTCAGTATTACCAAGTGGCTATTATAGTTACTGGGGTCCCAGTAGGTGCTGGGAAACGAAGAGAAATGAGACCTGGACACTGATCTCAAGCACCCCTGATTTACACAAATGCTCAGCAGCACAGGGGAATGCGCTACTGTCTTAACTAGTGATGGATTTCTCATAATACCTAGAAAGGTCAATAGGGGTCTCTCATGATTCACTGAACCGGTCTTAACATGACTTACCAAAACACCAAGTGTTAACAGACTTACACCCTTTCCTTTCATGATCTTGGAAGTAGGTTACACTAAACATTTATATATGAGCAAATGAGAAGGATTTGACTTTATAGTGCTAAAGCAGCTTTTACAATCCCCTCCAAATCTGAAAATATTTTCTTAGTAATTCAAGTGTTGACGTTTCAATTTCAAACAACAGAATTATCATCAGAGCAATTGTCTTCCTGGTTAGAGATGGGACTGCAGTTTACTCACAGGCTGCTAGAAGGCACTGTAAGATAAGAGACCCTCCCACGTGAGGTTCTTCCTTCCATATACATCAGGTCTGAAGGACACATAATCTGTCAGAAATAGAACACACAGATGAAAATGAAAATGCTGCCTGTTTTCCTGTTGGCAATATTCTTACTGGATATGGGATGAATTATTTTCCCTTTCTGTGTGAAACTCTTAACCAGCGAGGAGACAGTTTAGCTCTTAGTTTTCAAAAATATCTTGCTGATTTCTCTTATTCAGTTCTTACTGTCTGAAGCTGCTTCACTTTATTGCCCTCTGTAGATTATTACCTGGGTAGATGACTAACAGAAATAAGTTAATGACACTGGTCAGGTGATAGGCCTTGGGCTAGGTACCGGTGAGCAGACCTTTATCTGTAGTAGTCTGTTTGGACTACCATCAAAAAGTATTCCCACTGGGCAGATTATACAACAGAGATTTCTTTCTTTTTTTTTTTTTTTCCCCATGGCTCTGGAGGCCAGAGGTCTGAGATCAAGGTTTTGGCAGGGTTGGTTTCTTCTGTTGGTTTCTTCTTTCTCCCTGAGGTAAAGATGGCCAACTCCTCCCTGTGTCTTCACATGGTCTTTGCATGGCGCCTGTCTGGTGTCTGTACCCTAATCTTGTCTTCTGATAAGGATACCAGTCATACTGGATTAGGACTCACCCATATGATCCCACTTTATTTATTTATTTATTTATTTATTTTTAAAGATTTTATTTATTTATTTGACAGAGAGAGACAGATCACAAGTAGGCAGAGAGTCAGGCAGAGAGAGAGGAAGGGAAGCAGGCTCCCTGTTGGGCAGAGAGCCTGATGTGGGACTCAGTACCAGGTCCCTGAGATCATGACCTAAGCCGAAGGCAGAAGCTTAACCCACTGAACCACCCAGGCACCCCCCAACTTTATTTTAATTGCCTTCCAATCCCATCACTTTCTGAGGTACAGGGGATTAGGACTTCAACATATGAATGAGGGACGTGATTCAGTTCATACCTGGCAATTAACAATATTGCCATCTACAGATGATTAGCGCGTGGGCGATGAAAGGAATCAGGCTAATGAGATGTGTCATATAATGTGCCCTGGGATACAAATCCTGGGAACCAGACCCAGTCCACTGCTATGTAAAAAAGAGAGGCAGACAAGTAGACTTGTGGGTGCCCAGGCCTGGACTCTGGCTTAGAAGCTGTTTGGGGATAGTGGTTTTCTGGGATCTGGCCCTGTTTTAGACCATGGTGTAAACATTTTTCTTAATTCCTTCATGTGTAAGAAATTATTGACAAACTTAATTAATGTCATGGGTTAAAGGGTGTACGTGTGTGCATGCCACTTTCTAAGTTAAGTATTTCTTGGATGTTCATTACGAAGTACCCTTCAGACTTGAGCTTATAGGGAGTGAGTTTGCCCCTAAAAGTAGGCATGTAGGTAGCTATTGTGTTTCTCTTTAAGCATGGGTCCTTAGAGAATTGTATTCTCTGTTAAACACCAAAAACAGCCCACTCTGTAGAGGCACTGCTAACCATCAGCTCTTAAGTAGTGCTGCCTTTAAAAAATGAAACACAAAAGAAGAGGGCCATCTGGGATACAAGAAAATGTTTTTACGAGTCTCCGCAGGATCCTAACAGTGCATGCAGTGAGAGAGAAGTCCAAATCTTTGGAAAACCAAAGGGTAATTGAGAAAAAAGAAAAATATTTTCTGAAGAGAAGACTGACAAAATCACTTAATACTTGCCATATGATAGACATTTTCCAGTTGAAATCAGTTTTGTTGTTAATCTGTTTGTGTATCTAATGTTTAAGTATTTATTTTCCAAGATTTGTTTTTGGCTTTCCAGGGTTTTCTCAAAAATAACTCTATGCAACACGCCATGTACTTTATTCCTAAAATCATTAATGGGTCAGGCGGTTGGTAGAGTTTATATACTAAGGGAGCCACTAGGCTGTGTAAGGTGACCCTGGGAAGTTATAAGAAGTGCTTTGTAATCACCGAAATTTTTAGTGGCTTTGCCTACAAAACTGTAGCACAGCAACAAGCATTTGAGACTATTTAAAGGCTACTTATTAAAGCAATGCAGGTTTTACACATCTGTGGTAGAAATGAAGAATCTTCCAAGATTCACCTTTTAATGTGGGTCTGGAAAACGTTGGATTAGACTTTTTATATTGGGAGGGGAAAAATTGGTTAAATGCCATTTCAAAGAAATGGCACCCCTTCATCATGTGTAGCAGCACAGAAAGAGACTTGAATTAGAGATAGATTATCGTGGAAATCTTAGAGGTTGGACTAGCTGCTTGGAAAGACTGTCCATACTCATTGGCTTTCAAAGAGGAATGACTTCTTACACATTGGCTCGCAGGCAGAGAAGGGGTGAGCATTCATTTGAGCACTGTTCTTGAGTAGCCCTAAATAATAACACACTCAGTCTAGTGTGCTGCCTGGTAGGAAACTTACAGGCCTAGCCCCAGCTCCTGCTTGAATACCTGATCCATGCTTCTCAGACACTCCTTGCCTTCACTCCTGGCTGCTCTAAGTATGAAAACCCATTTCACCACCACTGCAGTTCCAAACCGTTTCCTGATTGTGTGTGTGTGTGTATGTGTGTGTGTGGGTGGGTGGGTGTGTGTAGTTTGTAGGGATTATTTTTGTCTGATTATTTTTGTTTGGTCCCTCTTATAAAACCCATGTGAATAAAGAAGAATTTCGACAAAGAGTTGTGAAGCTCAGTAATGGGTAGTGAGTCAACATTAAATAGATGTCATTAAAATTTGTGCTGCATAGTGGATTGGAGCGCAGGCTCTGAGTCAGGCTGCCTGGGTTCAAAGCCTGGCCCTGCTGGTGTCATCTCGAGCAGGTGATGTCATTTCTCCTTGCCTCGGGTTTCTCCTCAGCAAAATTGAGTGTAAAAACAGTATGGCTGCCTGGAATGCTTCTAAGAATTGAATCGATGAGCACACATAAGGAACTTGTAGTAATATGTATCCTATCGTGAGCCTGGTTAAAGTGATAGCTAGTGTTGTTTGCCATATAAGGTACCTGTGATTAACCATCCTAGCAGACTTTTTTGTGTTCTAAATATATATGGTGCTCCTGAGCTTTCTTGATGATCTTGATCAGAGCCTGTGCAGGTCTGATATGTTTGCACAGACCTTTGGGGAGTATCTATAGACCCCAGTTGCTCCAAAAATCCAGCCTCCCTCCCTGTCTTTTACTTTTTCCTCTCTTCTTCCCTTCATTATCAATTATTTATATACCAAATTTTAGGGATTACACTGAAGTTACAGAGATTAGTAAACCCAAATCCTGATTTCAATGAACTGACCGTTTAGGTTGAAGAGGGAATAGAATTTGGGGCATAGATAAGTAAATAGACAACTTCAGTATCACTCTGTATTGCTATGTGGGAATTTAGCACGGAGTTCTAGATGAACTGCTATGAGGGGCATCGAACCCAAAGTAGGACCGTGGTCTGGAGGAGAGGAGAGAGGTTTGGGGAACGTTTCCTGTGGAGGTAAAATCCTGATTTAGCCTGGGTCCTGAACAATGAATAGGAATTAACCAGGCTTGGGTGGAAGAGACGCAGATGGTTAGGCAACAGAGATGAAGGAAGACATGCTATAGGGAGAGGCATGTCAGCATGTTGAAGGATCTAGAGGTGAAAAAACGTTTGGTATATTTCAAAGATGCAGGTGTATCAGTGAGGTGTCAGAGCCTCCTGAGGAATGGAGGGGGCCATCTTGTAAAGAACTGTGTCATCCATGCTAAAAAAAATTGGAATTTTCTAAAAAGATTTGAAGAGACATTAGAGATTTTAAAACAGATTTTATTTATTTATTTGACAGAGAGATCACAAGTAGGCAGAGAGGCAGGCAGAGAGAGAGAGGAGGAAGCAGTCTCCCCACTGAGCAGAGAGCCTGATGCAGCACTCGATCCCAGGACCCTGATATCATGACCTGAGCTGAAGGCAGAGGCTTAACCCACTGAGCCACCCAGGCGCCCTGAAGAGACAGTAGAGATTTTAGGCAGGAGACTGGAAGGCACTGATGTAGCATCTTCCTATATAGATCTATATAGAACAGATTTGAAAGTTCTGCAGTTGAGAGTAACAAGGGTGGATGTAAGGACACAGGAAGCTAGAGTCCGAGCTAGGGCAGTATCAGAGAGTTGAATGAAATGGATAGGATCAGGAATATAGTTCTCAGATCTCTGTGGCTGCTCAGATTTGGAAGATGGGGAAAGAGGGGATGCTTGAGAATGGCTTTCACTGGCTCCATTACATCAACTGTGTGGCAATGAAACCAGTCACTGAGATAAGTAACAAAAGGTACCGGGTTGGGATGCCCGCATTCACTTCTCAATCTCTGAGTGTGGGCTGACTGTAGAATGTTTAAATGGAAATATCTTTCGGGTGTGGAGCTCAAAAGAGCATGGAATAGGGAGATTTAGGAACCATAATATAGATTAGATAGGTTAGATAATATAGATTAATCAGGGAGACCTGGTGTTACATGGTAGCGTGCAGGACAGAGGTGTGGAGCAAGGGGATGGTAAACTAAAGACAACAGATTTAGAAGCAGCAACATTTACCCTGTCATGAATTTGCACTTGGCAGGTGGGGTGGACACTATGGGATTGCTATAGGTGGCTCAGTGGATTGAGGCCTCTGCCTTAGGCTCGGGTCGTGATCCCAGGGTCCTGGGATCAAGCCCCGCATTGGACTCTCTGCTCAGCATTGAGCCTGCTTCCTCCTGTCTCTGCCTGCCTCTCAGCCTACTCAGACAGCCTCTGTCTGTCAAATAAATAAATACAATCTTAAAAAAAAAATCCAAGTGGTTATGGGAAAGCAGCTATAAACCTCAAGGAGCAGAGAGTTTGTACATGAACGTGGAGAGACAAAGGACTCGGGTGTGAGAGAGAAGTCACCACCCAAGAAGGCTATGGCAGGAACTATCTGAGGAGAGCCAAGTTCTACTTGCAGCATGCTGGGAAAGTCTGATGATGAAGATGAGTTTAATTTAATGAAGCTCTCCAGAAAACAGAAATAGTTGAATGTTAAGAGAAGTGGACAAACAGATTTTGGAAACACAACATAGCAGTGTATAGGAAGAAGAGAGATGGTGGAGAGGTGGTCATTTGATGGTAACCTAGGCTGTAAGTAAAAGTCCGACATGAAGGTGCTCCTGGGCATGTCCAGGCTGAGGTGGAGTTGAATGTGTTGTGACATTAGCAGTGCGGACCTTGATGTCTTGGTACTGCAGACTTCCCTCCTAGCATTAGAGGCTTGGTTCAATCAAATGTTCTTGTGATTGGGCTAAGCTAGATATTTTCCCTTGATTCGTGGTTGAGGAGCTTAGTAGAGTGTGATTCTGAACAGGCCCATTCTGTCTCTCTCTGCTCCTCCCCACCGTCCATTTAAGGATGAGTTTTTAATTTATATGGTGCATTTAAAAAGGGTGAATATCCACTATATATATTCTCAGCACTTTGAATACTTAGCTTACCTCAAATATTTGATAAATAAAGAAACAGATTTATCAGATATGTGAGTTAGAAGTCACAGAAGCTATGGGGCTACAAAATCACAGAGCAGGAATGACAGGCAGAGTATGTCTTTTACTAAGTCTTGTTCATTCTCAGTTGCATTGTGGGCAAACAGGATTCAAGTTCCACCTGAGTTTCCTGGATGCCTTGAGAACCACTCAAGGCATCCTGGAACACAAGTGTAAAAAACCAGAAACTGGGTCGCTAAGACTTGACCTCTAAAGTTTTGAAATTCTGGACAAAGCTGACAGCCATCCTGACACTGTCAGGAATTTTTCTTATTGACAAAAAGCCGAAGGACTCATGACCAACCCATCTCATCATCCAGCCGTGAATTCACTGGACATTTAAGTGCCTATTTGATTCAGGAACTGTCCTGTGTACTCTATTAATCACAGCACTATTGACAATATTTATTACAGTTAGCATTTATTGAACTTTATTTTTTTTTGGATTTTGTTTATTTATTTGACAGAGAGATAGCAAGAGAGGGAATGCAAGACACAAGCAGGGGAGTGGAAGAAGGAGCAGCAGGCTTCCCGCCAAAGCAGGGAGCCCGATGCAGGGGCTCAATCCCAGGACCCAGGATCATGACCTGAGCCCAAGGCAGACGCTTAATGATTGAGCCACCCAGGCACCCAGCATTTACTGAACTTTTACTAAAAACTAGGTACATGTTTCAACTCACTGAATTTTCTGGGCTACCATCCAAAGAATGAACCATGATGGCCCTTATTTTAGAGATGAAGACACTTATCTTTTTCTGTTGTATTGATACTCAGTACTTTTTGTGTTTGTATTTTCTACAATAAGTGTGAGTTAAATTTATAAAGAGAAAAATAAACAAAAGGTAATTCAGTCATTCAGTAAATGATGTATCCAAATCCCTGAGATCAAGGTTTGTCAGCCTTGGAGGAAAGAGGCCTGGAGCATGCTTTTCCACCAGGTGCACTTTATCACTTAATTGGCACTTCACTAAGCCCATTTAACACCTTCCTGATTGGTCCAATAGTCCTTAACTAGAATACCAGGTACTTGTTATAAAAATAAGACTGGCGCAAAATTGTCGCTGTTGTTTCTTTAGACCATTGGCATATATTATCTGCCTACAAGATTGTGCTACTCATGCTAGCTTTTGGTATGAGTAAGCTTCTATTTCTGATAAATAAGAGTCTACTTTTAGGTTTTGGGCTTTGCAGGCTTGAATTCAAAGCCATAAATGATACTATAATGAATTCTACAGGTGTTAGTTAAGTATTCTGGGAAGAGGCCAGTGTGTTCAAAAGATAGGGGAAACTGGAGAAGGAAAAATATTTACCTAAATGTAAAATAAGAAGTGTTAAGGTGATGTGAAGCTGCAGAAGATTTTAGAAAAGTAACTCTGTCTTTAGGGGTTTCTTATATCCTGGGTAATCATATATGAGGTAGAGTGTTCTGTCACTCTAATATATTGTCATAACTGATATTTTAGTCTTTTCTTTTTTTCAGTGCACTATAGGTCAATATCATTGTTAATATTGGTAGCAACATTTTGTCATTAGTTATAAAAGTAGGGTTTTCTTCCCTTAAATATGTTCTTTAAAAGGATTTCCTCTTGCTCCAATAGGATTCAATTAAACTTAGACATCATGATATATAGTAAAATATATTTCTGGTTTGCCTTTATATATGAGGCATGTTTTTATGGAAGTAGTTTGGAGAATATATAATTTGGGAAGCAATATAAAAATCTGACATATTGAGAAACAGAAGGAACTGGAAGATATTAGTGAAGGTTATATCCTAATAAATTTAAAAAATAGATAATCTGGTAAATTCAGAAAGATAATATGGACCAATGAGTTATAGTTTAGTTAATAACTAAAAATGAATTATAAAGATATTCTATATCATTTATTAGCTGTTAATTATCTTTATAACCCATTTTTTACCATATGTCTTCAGGTATAACATCACATTAATGCAATATCCTCCATTAATCAAAATCTTATTATTATTTTCACAGTTTTATGTTTCTTACCTTATTTGATGCTCACAAAGACACTTTTGAAGCCTGGGGAAAAACTATTAGTCCTGTATGACTAATTATGATATGCATGTAATTATCATTAATAATTTGCAACTTTAATAAAAAAAAGAACCCATCGATAATACCACTATATTACAACTATTCCCATGTATTTTATGCTTTCCAAGTTTTTAATCAGATGTGTTTGTAATATACCGCATATGCAGGAAGATGTAGTGCAGTTCATGTATTCAGTAAGTATATCTTGTCTTCTAGGAATGCAGAAGGAGAAAGACCATGTTTCTGCCTTTGTGGAACTTATGTTCTGGTAGATAAAATAGTATGCAGATATATTTATTTTGCTAATATTAAGTTAATATGTAATATTTATTAAGTAATGATTGGTGCTTTAAGAAAAATAAAGGAGATCAGAAGGTACAGAGTGAAGGGAGTTTCAATTTTATAAAATGTGGTCAAGAAATCATTTTCTGATGGGCTAATATTTGAGAAGAAACCTTAGTGAATGGAGAGTATAAATTTTGTGACATGCAGGGTGTGGGGCATTTCTGGCAGTGGGAGCAGGATGGGAAAAGGCCCCAAGACAGGGATCTCCATGAAAAACTAGTAAGTCTGAAATGGTTCAAAAGGACTACAGGTTAAGACAACATTGTTAAAGGGGACTGTTTACCTCATATTGCTGTTGCTAGTCACCAGAAGTTTGACTCTAATTTTCGGAAATTTATATATATATATATATATATATATATATATATATATATATTCATATATATATGAATACATATGTATTCATATATATATTCAAGTATATATATGTATATATATAAATTCAAGTATATATATACTTGAATATATATATAGTATATATATACTATATATAGTAGTATATAGAATAGTATAGTAGTATAGAATATATATATAGTATATATATACTTGAATTGGGTAGATATTTCCGAAAATTAGAGTCAAACTTCTATATATTTATATATTTATATATAAAATTAAATTATATATAATTAAATTAAATCTCCCCTATATTTAGGGGATATTTAACTTAGACCCTCCAAGGACTTCTAGATATTTTGACAGTGATCTCCTAACTTATACCCTATAAACAGATTTATATAAATAATGCTAAGTCCAAGTTATAAAATGGTGTCTAGAGGGTTTCTTTTTCCCTAGTAAAGATTTATTATCCTTAGATATGATGTATAAGAAAATAATTTCTTTGACAGTTTTGTTAAGTTTTTCTTCTTTATTTCTACTTTAATTTGTCTTCATTCTATGATAGGCCTTTGTTTGACCCCTATTACTAAATCTTTGCTTATTTGCTCAGAGTAGCATCTCAGCACTGGGACTTTTCAAATTGTTCATTCTACCTGTTGGAGGGTGGGAGGTATCTATTTTCCTTAGAAAGTTTGTATTTGTTTTCTTTAGGAAGATACTACTAGTTATTCAGATTGTTTCCAAAGTCACCTTGGAACCATGAGAATTCACGATGGCAACTTCATACAGAGAGAGTGAGTCCTCATTGTTCATAACCTAATTTCTTCTGTAACCCCTGAAGTTAATCTGAGACTGAAGCTCACTTTCATCTAAGAGTTTATCATCAGGGAAATTCCTATCTTACTGGCATGGAAAATGGAAATCCCTTTTCTTGCTGGAGAGAAAGAAAGGAGGAGTGAGGGTTAAGAATTGAGGTTTCCCTGGGAGAAGGAGACATGGTACAGGAGAAGCTTGAAAAAATAAGTTTGCTGTTCATCTCTGGATATAGCTTGGGAAATTCCAAGCATTGTGCTCAGTGTGGTTTGAGGATGATAAGGCAGGATAATAAATTAAAATTGGTTGAGGCAAATGTCTAGGAAAGTAGGATTGAGATAGTTGTCTGAGTATGAGTCTAGGCAACCAGAAGTTTCCTGTGCCCTGCTGGCTGACCTAGAAGTGCTTAAAAGAACCAGATTGTATAAGGGGATGGAGCGTGCCTCAGAGCAGGAGGGGCAGTGGACTTCAGCAGCTGATGCTAGCACAGAGAACAATGAACCAGGTGAGGTCAAGCACATTTCAGCAGATCTGGGCAGAGAATTCTCAGTAACTAATTCAGTTAAACTTGATTGTAGGGGAAGGTAGCTCAACTCCCTGAGACTGTAGGTTCCTTTGGGAAGAAAGCAGGAAGAACGAAGAAGGGAAAAATAAAAAATTCAGTCAGTTTATATATGACAAATTTGAGTTACTAATACCAAAAAGAAACTACTGAACCTGAAAAGACCAGGCTCCCTTGAAAGTATTTAAAAGATTTTTTTTTTTTATCTACTGAGTAGAAATGGAAACTTGAGACAGATGACATCATCTTTGGATTTTAAAAGAGCATTTTTTTGTACATTTGAGTTATAGTGTGCAAATTTCAACTCTTGCCGCATTAGTATATTTGGCAAACTACACAGTAAAAGACTTATCGTAAGGCATACAAGCTGCCATGAGCCCAAAATGATGAATTTGTAGCTTCTAAACCACAAATAATCCTGAATAGAGGACACTTAAGAAACTTCAACAACTCTTCTTTATTTTTATGTCTTTGGAAATTTCTACTTCCATCATTGTATGGTCAATTTCTGGTTGGAATTCCTCCCAGGGCACCCCTAATGCATCTTTTTAAATCCTTTAGTTTCTAGAATTTAGTAGCATCTTCTTGGTTGCCTTGCTTCTCTAGTGTCTCTAGTGTCAGCAGTCCAGGATCTTAAGGTGGCCTCCTACATATCTTGAACCTGTCCCAGCTATGGTATATAGTATTAGTATATCATCCATGGACCTAGCTTCCCTCTCAAAGCTAATGGTATTTACTCTGAATAATACAAAGCAGATTGTATAACTGGAGAAAATCTTTGTGGTTTATTTTATATTGGAGTCTGAAGCTAGTTTAATGACTCCCTGGAAAGCAATCACTTAAGAATTCCATCTCTTTCTGTCAGTGTGACAACCATCTCAGACTTCTTTGGTCCCACTCATGTAGATGAAGGAAGGAGTACTTAAGAGGTATTTTGGGGGTTAGGTCTAGAAGCAGTGTGCTTCAGGGTTGCCTCAGTGGCTCAGTCAGTTGAACATCTGGGTCTTGGTTTTGGCTCAGGTCGTGATTTGCAATTGTGGGATCTGGCCCCACGTTGAGCTCTGTGCTTGGTATGGAGTCCACTTCAGATTCTCTCTCCCTCTTCCTCCTGCTCACTCTCTCTCAAATAAATAAATAAAATCTTAAAAAAAATATTTAGAAGCAGCATACATCAATTCCATCCACATGTGCACAGACTTACTTTCTCTCACAAAAGGTGATATAACTCTTTAGATAAAGTGCATGTCTGAAGAGGGGCTGAGAAATATGTAACAACGTGTGGGTGGGTGTATACTTGCCTGTTATTGTCTGTCTTCTGGACATAGAAGATCAGGTGGCTTCTGTCTCTGTGCTTCCACCTCTCAAGGGAGACAACAGGAAACTCAAACAGTCACTGCAACCTCCTCAAAGCTCTGGACCTCAGGGTTCTGTTGTCCTCTCCATCAAGCCCAAATATACCTTCTTTGGTCATTTACTTTTTTCTTTTCTTTCTTTCTTTTTTTCTTCTTCTTTCCTTTCCTTTTCCTTTCTTTCCTTTTTTCTTTTTTCCCTTTAATTCATTCATTCATTCTTTCCTTTTTTTTTAATTTTTAAAGTTTTTATCAACATATAATGTATAATTAGCCCCAGGGGTACAGGTCTGTGAATCACCAGGTTTACATACTTCACAGCACTTACCATAGCACATACCCTCCCCAATTTTCTTTTTCTTTTTATTTTTTTGAAGATTTATTTATCTATTCTAGAGGGACTGGGAGGATGGGCAGAGGGAGAGAATCTCAAGCAGATTTTCCACTAAGCATGGAGTCTGTCTTCAGACTCCATCCCATGACCCATGAGATTGTGACCTTAACAGAAATCACGAGTCTGATGGCTAACCGACTGAGCCACCCAGGTGCCCCTATTCTTGGTCCTTTCATCAATAAACTGAAATAATGAGTCACCCCTCCCTTCCCTCAACCCTCATCCCTTATATACAGTATTGAGCAGGATAGGATAAACTCAGTAGCATTCTTATTGGGAAAAGGGAAGGAAGAAGACCCTTAGAAGTCACAAGTCCATGACCATACTGGGATCTGTGCAACAGAGCACTGTAAAGTCTGGTTGGGCTGGTGAGGAAAGCTCTTGGTTGGCCTTCTGTTTTGTTCTCTAGGAAGGAATGTCTTATCTGGTATCATTTGAGCCTCTTTACTTTGCCCTCTGAGAGGATTTTCTTATCCATTTTCTCCTTGGCCATATCTGAAATGGCTGTTGGTGGCTCACCCCTTTAAAATCCACCTCTTACAAGGGAATGTATAGGGGACCATGGGAACTCTTAAGTCTGAAAACTTGTTATTATTTTATTTCATTTGGACTCTTGGTCATTTAGATAATACATTTTTCTAAAGACTTAAGTGGGTTTCTGAACTCTTTGTTTCCAGACATTTCCATTTGGCAATCCTCCTACTTGAAGTTCTTCTCTATACGTGATTTTCAAGCTGATTTATTTATCTGTTTCAGGTGGTTGCCTAAGATGGTCTCAAACATGGTATTTGTAGGGAAGTCACAATATGATTCTAATATGATTGTTAGCACAGACTTAAAGATTAATTGGTAAAGACTTTTTTTCTCAAAACTTCTTTCAGTCTTACCTCTTGCTATTTGAAGTCCCAAAACAGATGATTTTCTAACCTTTTCAGGCTCAATTCAGGGTCATGGGGAACAATTTGGAGGCATGAAATCTGAATTCATATGGTTTGCTCACAAGACTCAAGAAATATACTAATGAAATTACTACTCAACATGGAGGCATTGTCTTCATGCGGATGAAACCTGCTGGAGGAATTTATAGAAGTTTTTAAAGAAATTTATATCCAGAAGAGACAAAATTATAGAATTTGAAAGTAGAGGGAATGCAACGTCTTGAGAAACATGTGGCAGCAGTACAAAATCTCAAGTCCCTTGGCGCACAAGCATCAATAATTCATGTATCTGCTGAAGGTGATTCTTCAGTTGAAATAAAGGTAGAGCAGTGAGTGTCTTCTCAAATAGGTTTCTCAGGCCTAATAAAATTCCTAACAAAATATAGTGGCATTATTCTTAGGGAATATTACAAAATGGTCATTTATCTCTCTCTCTTTCCTGAGTCCAAGTTCTTTGCAAAGGCTCTGTAGCTTCTCTAATCAAGAGAGACTCACATTCACATGTCACCAAATAAAAAATAAAACAAACTACCAACACTGAAAGTAAGCAAAAATATCAATTAGATTCTCAAGGGCCAATAATCTAAAATGACTATATATGAAATAGTTGAAGAAACAAAAGCTATGATAGAAAATTAAAAAATACTGTAAAATAACAAGCAGAAATTAGAAAGAATCAGAGAACGTTTAGAAATAAAAAATTTGATGAATGGGCTAAATAACATGCAAGACACAGCTAAGAAAAGAATCAATGAACTTGGAACTTTACCAATAGTAGATGACGCTAACATTAAATATCACTATTAAAAATATTCATCATGTCATGATCCCACGGTCTTGGAATCAAGTCCTGCATTGGACTCCTTGCTCAACCGGGATCCTGCTTCTCCTTCTGCCTGCCACTCCCCCTGCTTGTGCACTCTCTCTCCCTGACAAACAAATAAAATCTTTAAAGAAGTATTTACCATGTGTAGACAAATTATATTCATAAGGAATTTAGAAAACAAGAAACATACATGACCATTAAAGACAGTTTTTGAAAAATTACCTTCTCACTTGTATTTTAAAAAATGCAGATAAGTGGTAGCATATTTTGTGTATTATCTTGGCAGAGATTAATGGGTGATACCAAATGTTGGCATGGGTTCAGGATAAAAAACTCCACCACACTGCTTTTAGAAGTAAAACTTGGCTTAACTTTTCGATTGAATCGGTTGACTTTGACTCAGAAATTTCACTTAAAAATTTTTTTCCTTTAGGAAAATAATTAGACAGATGTACCAAAATGTTAAAAAACCATTCCTTGAAGAATTCTTTGTGATGGGAACAAACTGCAACAATTATAATCAGTGAAAATATCCAAAAGAGGTTTCCTTAAATTCATTTTGTTGTTACACTGGGATGGCAAATAGCC
This sequence comes from Mustela erminea, assembly GCF_009829155.1. Lineage (NCBI taxonomy): Eukaryota > Metazoa > Chordata > Mammalia > Carnivora > Mustelidae > Mustela > Mustela erminea. The sequence continues at coordinate 101,869,200 of NC_045617.1, read as the reverse complement.
ACAAACAATAATTGTGTGGATATTTATCAGCATGAAAAGATATTCATGGCATACTCAGTGAAAGAAGCAGGTGATACTTCCATGGATTTCTAAATTTTATGTAATTCTCACTTTTATGCATACATGTGCCTAGGAAAAAGTCTGAAAGCCAATAAGGCAACATGTAAATAGTGAATATCTCTGCATGTTTGAATTTCAAGGGAGTTTACATCACTTTTTTTCTGTGGGGCATTATTATTTTTAATCTTTCTTTTATTTGATGAACATGTAGTATGCATGCAGTAATTTTTTAAAAAATATTTTATTTATTTGTCAGAGAGCAAGAGCATGCACAAACAGGCAGAGTGGCAGACAGAGGCAGAAAGAGAAGCAGGCTCCCCACTGAGCAAGGAGCCCGATCATGCAGTAATTTTTATAGAAGAACACAACTTGCTGTTCTGAAAGCCAGAGCTGGTGACATTGTTAACTGACTTGATTGCTGATGTAGTTGAAGAATTTCCTCCAGTATGTTTCGTTTTTATTTTCCCTTTTGTGCTTTGTCTGCTCACGGATTTTTACCAACTTATTATTTTAGCTTTTATCTTACTTAGGGAATTTAGAAGTCTTCATATATTGAAGTTAGTAAGCTTGCTTTGTCACTGCACTTGTATTTACAAGCCGTTGTATAAGCACAGTAATGTGTGTTGCATTAGGAACCTCAGTTTTGTGCCGGTCTTCATAAGGGAGCAAATACTCTCATATCCTTATCTCTGACAGCTTGTCGCCCCCAACAGCTACTCCAAACCATCACAGCTCAACTCAAGCCAGACTCCACCATTTCCTCTCCTCACACTCAGCAGATAACCTAGCTTGCTCTGTAGATCTAAACATTTTCCAGCCCCATCCTATGGCAGTCCTCCACTCTTTCCATTCCCAGGCACATAGGCATTTATCTGCATCTGCACATATCTTTATCTCCATCACACCCCCTTCAAGTCCGTGGAAAGTACTGTCCTTCCATCTGTATCTCAGCTCCCTGCCCCTGTCACCTCCTTGCTGTTCTTTAGGACATCACTAATCCCTCATTTTCTTCTGTATGTTTATTTCTGTTGCTTTATTTGGCTCTGTATGTAAGCAAGCGAAATTTCTGTCATTTCTATCTGCCTAAAATAAAAACCAAGCAAACATCCCCCCCCTGGCCCCAGTCCCACCCGCCATGGAAAAACCCAAGTCTGTCCTTGAGCTTTTCTTAGCACAGTTACTGACATAGAGCATCTATGATCATGTTGAGTTCTAAATATTTATTAAACACCCAGAGTCTGGCGCTACAACAGTTTACGGAGTTACAGAGACACATAAGTCACATACCTTTGAGAAGTTTGCTATCATCCTTTTATGTACTTAGAGCTCTGTGTGGGATTGACACTGTTGATTATAGTGGAGCTTCACAGAGGTAGGGCAGGTTCTTATGAATTCTGCTGGGACTAAATGAGAAGGAAATTACTAATGAATTAAGTAAAGATCCAAGATCTTCTTCCAGTCTTCATGAGAGAAGTATGGATGTCAGTTGGCTGGTCGATGTCACACCCCTTTCCTTCACTGTTGACTCTGAGGAGAATACTTACTGCAGGATCCCATTCCCTGAAGTCAGGCTTCTACTCTCTTCACTGAACTAAAATGACAACAACTTTCTGTGTACTTCACTCTCTTGACTTCTCTGGGACATCTGACAATTGACCACCTCTTTCTTCCTGAAACCCTTTTCTTCCTCCGTGTCAGAGATGCTTCCCCACCTCAGAGGTCATTTGTGGGCTTCTCCTCCTCTATTGTTCTCTACCCTGTTCTCTCTCGTTTTTTCTCTGGCCTATTTTGTCTTCATCTGTGACTTCTACGCCTACATGTGTGTTAAATGTATTGTGGAAGGAATGAGTTAGAGATTGATTTAATGCATAAACAAATCCTAGAAAGGAGAAGCTAAGTGTCATTTCCAGGATCTCCTGTTGAGTAAGACCTAGAAAGATCCTGAACTCACCCTAGAGGTCCTGACTTCAAATCCCACCCAAGTATTCCTCTGCAAGCCTTTTGAAAATGGTTTTGGAACCATCCTACCCCACAATGTACGAGGATGTAATATGAGGGATATTTAAGTGGGTACTTTCATCTTCCTCAATAACTCACTCTCTCTTTTAATGTGCTATTTATTATCACCTGAAGAAATAAAATTTACTCTGGATACCATGATGTTTCAAAGATAAAATTCTCAGTATAAGTGAGAGTAACTTTTTAAAAAAATGGCAGCATGGGTAACAAGTATCAATAGATAAGCTCACATTGCCCAAAGTTACAAACAAACATATACATAGATATATACACATGTATACAGATGTGTGGGCATAAACTATATCAACATATAAACCCGTTGTGGGGAATTTTCTGCAGCTTACATGTTTCTATGATTAATGAACATTTCGTATAAAGTCAGTCTTTGGCAGAATGTTCTTGTGGCCTCACAAGGTAGAGCAGCAGAAAAGGGCAGGTGGCCACATCTTGACAGCGTTTCAGCTGGTCTATAGTTTTGCTGGCCCCATGCCTTTTAGGCAAAGCTCCTACACAGACTACCAGATTGCTCTGCTCTTCTGACACTCCTGTCCAGTTTGTGGAGGGACCTCCATGAAGCCCATGAATCCTAGGCCCCACGACTATCCATAGAAAATGTAACTCAAGCTTTGCTTCTGTTGTACTCGCCTCCAGTGTGGCAGATACAGGGCAAGGTGGGGGTAAGCTGAGTGGTCGGTGGTGGTGTTTTTGTGGATGTGTATATTACCAGTCACGTTGGGCCCCTCAGATGGGTTATACTGAGCAGGGATGGCTGAGACCATTAGGTCAGAGTGTGTGCAAGGAAAGAACAGCCCCTTCTCCCCAGCATCATGCAGACGTGCAGCTTATCCAGGCTGGGAGCGGCTGAGGCAAAGCTGCTTCTGTGCACAAGAATTGAGAGGAAGATGAAACCAGCTCTGGGCAAGAAGGCATGGCCAGCAGGGTCTTCTTGTCAGAGGTTTCTGCTTGCCTGTGTTGTTCTCACCTCCCTTGTGGATAAGCCTTGGCCCATGTGAACCGTAATAACTAGACATCATAATTGTGTGGTGTGCACGTGTGCATCTGTGAATTAAATTCTTTGCGAATATAACCTGGTCCATTTGCATATGGAATATGAAGTCTGATTATTTTAGGCTGCTAACTTTTAGATGCATTTCCAGGGAAGCAAACATAAGTAAATGGAGGACTTTCTGAATATGCATAGGGGGGAAGAAATAAACAGACAAAACAAGCCTGAAAGGTTGTATAGTAAAAATGTAACTTTGTTTCTGAGCATTCTACATACTTACTGTTTTCTTTGTTTTACTCTTTCTGTTTATCTGAATTTAAAGAATAACTACTATTCTTACAGTCAGGAAACATATTGTGAATAATATATATTTGTACTAAGATTGGTGGCCTCCAGTCTGAGCAATGCTTAGGAATTAATTGATTTTGTAGTATCGGTAATGATTAGAAGGATTACATCTTCAACCGCTACTAAGATTTGTTTGGCTGGTCTTCTTTAACTAGTCATTTTGCTGAAGTTTTGCAGAGTTTGTTTTTAAAATAAAATTTTTATAGGCAAATACTTTGGGTATTGCTCAATCAGAACACTTTATTCCACCAAATTCTCAAGCTGTTAACCAAAGAATGAAATCATGATGAGATCATTAAAAAGGCAATTTGGCACTTTAGAAGTCATTCCACACACTATTTAGGAAAGGCTCTTATCTATGCCAATGAAATCATGATGAATAATCATTCTAAAATTGATATCATTATGATGCTTTAAAGTTCCTAACTAAATAATATGTCAACAGTTGAGCATGATTTACCAAATCTACCTTGTCAGAGAATTTATCGTCTTCGTTTACCAGAATGGGAAAAATAAAGTTAAGTGACATACCCAAGGACATACATCATCGTTTTAAATATCTGGAAATGGAACTCTGGTCCCTGACATCTAATTAAGTCTTCTATTCATTAGAGCCTATCTCTCACCAACTGTGCCATTTTCATTTAAATAATCCTTATGAGGTTAACTTAACTTCTTAAAATGTGCTCTTTGAACAGTAATCACAATTTGGCTTTATTTGTATATTTTACTTTGAATTTTGAAAATTACCCAAATCCTTTTTTGGAGAGGTCAGGAGAAAAGAAAGTCAGATTAAGGGTATATACCATATAATACTAAGAAATAAATTTGAAAATGTTTGACTAAAAATCCCATTATGTTTTTTTCCCCCAGATAATGTTAATTCCATTTAAGTCTGGTTTCTCAAATTTTGTAACAAGTGAGACAGATACAGAGGAACTTTCTCCTAGGCTTTTAACATTTGCTTGGGATTTGAGCTGTCAGCATGGCAACTTTCTTCGTTATATTATTTTTGTTCCATTTTATTTCAGTCCCCTTGAAACCATGAATAAGGTAAAAAATTGAATATTTAATATTTTAGAATTTGTGGGTAAAGTTCAGGACACATGGAGGTCTCATTTTATATTTGGTTTGAGTTACTTTGTTCACTTTTAGTTTTAATAAAAAATGAAACAAGACAAAACTCTCTAGTGTATAAGCCTGTTTATTTTATTGTGCTCTGTTTAGTTATTCAAGAAAAAAAAAAAGTTACAGAAGTGTAATCGTTGCCATCTGTTGTATTTGAAGTAAAATCTAGCCCCAAAGTCAAAAAAGTCATGGCAACAACTTATGAAAACAACTACAATAATATCAACTCACTATGGTTACTGGTGAAACTTTATTTTTCTCCCAAATGAAGTAAGTTTCCTTAGAGGATTATTTTAACATTTGATTTATATCATTATTAAATTTGCCTCCAAAATCATCAAAGTCTCTAATAGCACTGTTATTTAGTTCTCTGCCTGATAGGAGATTAGCAGATTTTTCTGTCACTCTGACTCAACCCACATTAGAACTCCCTCTTTGGAGAATATTATTTTTTAGAACTTCTCAGGATACGATTTTATGGGGAAATTTGTTGATATATGCATATACATTTTCCCAGAGTATTAAGTAGTTACTGTTAAGGGCAAAAATAAAAAACAAGCAAATTTGGTAAGGTATAGGGTTTTCTTTGTGGCTTAAAACATTTGTTCATTTGGTGGTACTGCCTTAGCCCATATTTTTGTCATGTTTTTCTTTAGAGATTGTACTTGTAAAACATTAGGTGGTCTTCAAGGTAGACATGTCTTATACAAGATTTCTTTCGAGAGAGAATAAAGGCATAATATGGCAGCAATTGGCTTCTTTTGAAATCAGCAGAGCTAATATTTAAAGATACTCATTGGAATTGCCAGTGTATTTACTTGCTTTTTATTTTCCAAAAGGGAACCTCTAATTACCCTACAAAGGAAGAAAAGGCCTTCTACTACATCCATACATGTGTATTTTAAAATCATTGTGACCCATCTAAATAATTTTCAAAAGAAAGTATAATCAGGGTGCTTGGCTGGCTCAGTCTGAGCAAGTGAATCTTGATCTCAGGGTTTTGAGTTTGAGCCCCACGTTGGGTGTAGAGATTACTTAAAAATTAAAACAAACAAACAAACACTAAAAGATGTATTTATGGGCCCAGCACGCAAAAGATGTATTTATTTGAGAAAAAAAGAGTGAATGGGGGGAGGGGTAGAGAGAAAAGGAGAGAGAGAATCCTAAGCAGACTCCCTGCTGAGCATGGAGCCCAACTCAGGGCTTGAACTTATAAACAGATCATGACCTAAAACCAAGAGTCAGATGTTCAACCAACTGAGCCACTCAGGTGCCCCCAAAATAAAAAAAGTCTTAAAAAATACCATCAGAGTTATTGTGGACATTCAAAAATACAGCATATTTTAGAGAAATTGGCATAAACTTACTGTCAAGTTGTTTAATTTTTTCTCTACTTCTATTTCAGTAGGGAAATAATGAAATAACTATACATTGACAGAAGTAATTTAAATTATTGATATCATATTGTCATTTGTAGTATAAAATTAACTATTGCTACTTTTGTTGCCTGAGAAAAGTATTGTAATTAGAATTAAGAATATAAATTTGAAAGTGCTTTATTTTTTTCAGGACAAAGTTTTATGAAAGCCTATTATTGCATTTCTACATTAACAGAATGTGAATTAACAGGGTTTATAGTATTGGCAGAGTTTGCGCATGTGTGGAGTGTTTGGTAGAGAAGAAAACATGTGTAAGAAAAGATGTATGTTCATTTAACACCTACCTTGCTCACCTGTTGTGTATCAGGCACTGTGCTATGGCTTGTGAGGAATTCATAACTGATGCTTAGGAAATTTATAGGCTGGATCAGATGCAAAGGTAACATAAATACATATCACTGCATGCCACCCATTACTTGTACAATCTTTTTTTTTTTTTTTTTTAAGAGAGAGAGAGAGAGAGAGAGAGTGTGTGTGTGTGTGTGTGTGTGTGTGTGTGTGTGTGTGTGTGTGTGGTGGGGTGGTGGATCTCAAGCGGGCTTCATGCCCAGCACAGGCCCAAGGTAGGGCTCGATCTGACAATCCTGAGTTGAAATCAAGAGTCAGGCGCTCAACCGACTGAGCCACCCAGGAGCTCTGAGTCATCCAATCTTAATGCCAGGCCATATAAGCCTGGAAATAAATAAGATCATATCTTTAATAACCAACATTATTCTTTTAACTATATTCTCCATCATTAAAACTATTTTCCCTGGATGTTTCTAAGGTTTCTCAGATGGTGCGTAGACGTTTTTAGACTGAGGTATTCTAGCTTTCATAGTTAACTGCCATTTTTTCTTTTTCCATTTATTCTTTTTCTTCTGATTTGGTTATACGTGCTCAAAGAATAGCTGGTAGAAAACTTACCTCAGTTACTGAATGCCATCCAAAACTTTGTGTGTGGGGCACCTGGGTGGCTCAGTGGGTTAAAGCCTCTGCCTTTAGCTCAGGTCATGATCTCAGGGTCTTGGGATCGAGCCCCACATCAGGCTCTCTGCTCAGCAGGGAATCTGCTTCCTCCTCTCTCTCTGCCTGCCTCTCTGCCTACTTGTCATCTCTGTCTGTCAAATAAATATATAAAATCTTTAAAAAAAAAAAAAAACAAACTTTGTGTGTGTGTGCGCACGTGTGTGTGTGTACCTTATTAACTTTTCTCATAATCAAAGATACCAGCCTCATTTTCTACCCTGAGGTGACTTGACTTTGTCCTCTGCCTCCCAAAGTGGCAATGCCATTGTTACCACGGTTTTCCTGGGTTTGCCAAATATACTGTTTAACTACTACTGAAAATTTAGTGCCCTCAGAATGTCATAGTTAAAGCTGCTCTGTGAACTGTGTGGGCACCCTTCATGTCCTAGGAGAGCTGATAGTCTTTGGGCTCTGTAATTATGGTGTGTGACCTAAACTATGGAATAGTCTTTCTTTCTACCTTTATGGTGTGTATACCAATAATATTCAGAGTTTTAGTTGTTTGTTTCTTAGTTTTTTTTCTTTTGCTTGCTGATAGCCCCCACTGTCCCTGGGATTGAGAAAGAAGTCCTCTACTAAGAAGAAGGGTGTTACCGGCTCAGTCTCATGTGTCTACCCTTAATTCCCTTTAAGTCTTTCCTACATTAATTGTCTTCATGCAGATAGATGATCTGTGCCCACCTCATCTGTCTTGAACTTGCCTAAATCCTAAAACTGGCACAATTCTAGCCAGGATCTTGTGCCAAAAGAATGAAGGGACAAGGAGTTATAGGACTTCTGGGAAAAGAAAGAAAGGTTTTGCCTAAAAACATTTCATAAATTAATATTTTAGCTGATATCTGAAGAGTTGAGGAGAGGGTATGGCCAGATATGCAGAGTTATGAAACTGCAAGTTGTAAATGGGAATGAAGAAAAAAAAAATGCAGTTGGTGAGATAAATTTTAAGCATCAAGGACTTAGCTTAGGGAATTAAAGACTCATGCAATGTACGGCAGGACTGATAGAGTGGGCCTTAAACTGTCCTAAGTGCAGGAAGAACTCCCAGAACATCACAAGATTGACTCATCAGAATCTTCCCATCTTCCTCTAAGATCGCTCTGGGCACTATTATGATTAACGGCGTCCCCAAGGAGCTGGTATCCAGGGAAGAGAGAGCTGCCTTTGCTGCTGCCCTAGTCGACTCTGGGCACTGAGCAACCTGGACAGGGGACAAGCGCACTGATTTGCAGGAGCATCTCATGTTCTTACAACTTTGCTTTCTGGCAGAGGAAATGGCCTCTGGCTCACTTTTCTCATTCTAAAATTTGTGCAAGTATTTCTATTTGGTGATATCTAATCTGCATCCAGAACCCTAGCTGAAAGATCACAGCAGCATTCCATCACAGACATTGGCAAACAGTACACAGGAGAGCTTCTCTTCCCACCTCCTCCAGAACTCGGGTTTTTAAAACGTTTACTAGCGCACAGGATAGGTAATGTATAAATAAAAGTATAAAAAAAGATGTGAATTTTTGAAGATTATAAGATTAAAATGTTCATGAGAGATTTGATGCTGACAGATACAAAGGTATTCCTTTTGTTATTTTTTGGTAAAGATTCCTAAAAAATGAAAACACAGTAACCTCATCCTTGCATGATATATTAAGGAACAAATGTGAAAAATTAAAGTAACAGCTGGTACTATGAGTCTACTTATATCAGTAAACCTATTTGTATGTTCCTATTCAAGAATGCCACATTTATTAATAATCTATTGTCTCCATTCTGACCCAATTTTACATTTAAAGCCTGGGTGGCTCAGTGGGTTAAAGTCTCTGCCTTCACTTCAGATCATGATTCTAGAGTCCTGGGATTAAGCCCTGCATCAGGCTCTCTGCTTGGCAGGGAGCCTGCTTCCCCCTCTCTCTCTGCCTGCTTCTCTGCCTACTTGTGATTTCTGTCTGTCAAATAAATAAATAAAATCTTTTTTTAAAAAAAAGCTCTCTAAAAATAAGGATACTGTGTAGTTGTAATATGATACAGACTTTTTTCTACCATCCACACGTCATAAATATTACCATGTTCTATTGGAATTAAAAATATCTTTAGAGGCAAAAAAAAAAATCTTTAGCAATTGAGGCAGTTTATTTGCATGAATATAAATATTTTCAGTTTATATCACAATGAAAATTATTCTAATATTTGCCTTTTTAAACAATTGTATGTACATTGGTAGAAAGGATTTTAATAAGCTCTTGACCTTTCTTTTTATAGTTAATGATACTTAGATTTGTTCTGATTCAAGCCAAAGTTAACCTTTATTTTTCCTATTATATTTCAATATGCCATATGGTATAAACTGAAGAAAAATAAAAATGGCTTGGTTTTCATAGAATTAATGTTAGTTCTCGTAGGGGAAGACTTTCTGACCTCTCTTTAACAGTATTTAAGGCCCCTAAGAGGCTAGAACTTTAAAGAAGAATGGAATTAACGATGCCTTACACAGAATTAGTGACAAGAAAGCCAGTGTGATTGTGTGGACGCTGGACATTTACTGAGTGCTTGGAAGGAGTCTGACATTCATTATATTAGATTCTGGAGCGACATAGAAGAAAAAGCCACCTAAGTGTGAGGAGTTTACAGTTGCCCTTTTGTATCCTTTGGCTCTGAAGATGATTGACACAACTGGAATTTGAGCTTCCCTCAGGCAGGAGCGGCTTCTATGGATTATGTCGGGAAATGTTTGGATAGAAGGAAAAACAGCTAATTAATCAAGTAAAGGCTTAAGATGATCTTAAGTTTCCAGGAGAGAGCTATGGATGTCTTTTGTAGGATCAGCCTCTGAAACAGCAGGGTAAGCACCTCTGAAAAGCGTGTAACAGAAGTAAGTGAGGCTATGAGAGAAGATTCTGCAGGCAACAACTGTGCTTGACTTGGAGGTGGTTGCTTGTTATTAGTAAAAGCAGGGAGACTTGCTTGTCAACTAAGAATGAGCCAAGCAAATATTTATTGTTATCATCATGACAAACGGGAGGCAATGAGCTTGTTTAGATGGGCTGATTTCCCAAATTTTCTGAGTGAGAACTTTTGCCAAGAGAGATCTGATACTCCTAAAAATAACAAATCCTTGGTGACATTGGCCTTTTTGGAAGCAAGAGTTACAATACTAAGAAAAATAGACCAATGTCAGTGACACAAATTTCCCTGTAAAGTTAACTTTACTATTCCTTTCTTCTTAAAACATTTTATTGAAAATCTATTTGAAGGCGTTTCAGATAAAATGATTACCTGAACACTAACTTCTTGCTTTGCCTCTTACATTCCAGTGGCAATGGCACAATAATAAAGAAACCCAGAACTAATGCTGGCATCTAGGAAAAAATACTTTAAATTTGTCATAAAATTTCAGGAATTTGTGCTCGATATGGTGTAGATTGATGGGATCTCTAAAAGCCAAATTTGAAACTTTCCCTTTTGGTGAAGTGGGTTAGCACTGAGGATTTCTGGACAATTTTGAGAGTACTTGGGGGAGGAAGAAACATTCCACTTGGACTCACTTGTACCTCTGAAATGTAAGGCACTTAAAAGGACCTGCATCCATGGACCCATGAGATGGAGCTAACTACAGACCCAGAAGTCAGATGGGAAATTTATTTGACAGCTTTATGCTAATAAGATAATTTGAAAAGTAATGCATAGCAATAAGCTAATAAAACAAATGGAGAAGAAAAGAGAACCAGCCTAGAAACAAAAAGGAAATTAAATTAGCTGGGTGAGCTAAGAAAGTTAAGTATGCAAGAACATAATTAAAATTTGCATTATAAACTACGAAGATTATAGTCTGAAGTCAGTCTAATGAAGGCAATTTGAATTTCCATGGATGGTCTTGTAGCTGCGGATTAAAAAAGTTGAAGAACTAAGAGCAGAACTTGAAAACAGATCATTGCTCTCATAAAAAAATTTTTAAAAAGACAATAAACAATAGTTAAAGAAATAAAGGAAAAACACTTTCTTGGCTAAAGGTAAACGTGAAACTACACATTGCTAGGTCTCCCCTGGAACAAGGGAAACATTAATAAAAATAGACTAACATCAAGACAAAATCCAGCTAAAAATTTGAATTTGGAAATCAGAGAAATAATCCTATAAAATTTGCTCAGAAGATAAACTGTCAGCTTTAAAGAAGGTGAAACCAGCAGAATCTCCAAACAACGCATTAAATACATGGAGATAACAGGGAAACATTTGTATTTTTAAAGGAAAATTTGTGGTCTAGAATTTCCTTATCAGCTAAATTGGTATTAAAGTAAAATGAAGTATAAATGCTTATAAAAATGTACAAAATGCCAATGTCATGAGGGTACTAAAAAATATGAAATACACTGAAAAATAACAATTAACTGCATCAAAACTGTCAGATGATATTACTGATAGCATAACATGATTTGGAAGAAGTAATATATGAAGGAATTATACAGTCATGAAAATAAATGACTAAATATCGAGTTCAAAATTTAGAAAAAAATTAAAAATTAGAAAATATGTCAATTTTAATAAGCATAAAATCAGATGTGAATAACCAGAAATTATAAAAGTGAGAAAATTATAGGTAAAGGAAATTATTTACCATATAAAAATATATAAAATCTTAATTAATCAAGTTGAAAAGATTATACCTCTGAGAATTGACATCTGGGGCTTAAAATTAAAATAAAAGATAATAGCCATAGGATCACAACAATTTTATAATATTTATTGCAAACTAGTTAATGAGTACATATTTTGTGCCAAGCACTGTTCTAGAAATAAAAGATAGATCAATATTCTACATCTGGCAATAGGGGGAAGAGATAAGAAGCTATAACCAATGGAAAAAAGACAGCCTCTTCAATAAATGGTGCTGGGAAAATTGGACAGCCACATGCAGAAAAATGAAATTGGACCATTTCCTTACACCACACACAAAAATAGACTCAAAATGGATGAAGGACCTCAATGTGCGAAAGGAATCCATCAAAATCCTTGAGGAGAACACAGGCAGCAACCTCTTCGACCTCAGCCGCAGCAACATCTTCCTAGGAACAACACCAAAGGCAAGGGAAGCAAGGGCAAAATGAACTATTGGGATTTCATCAAGATCAAAAGCTTTTGCACAGCAAAGGAAACAGTTAGCAAAATCAAAAGACAGCTGACAGAATGGGAGAAGATATTTGCAAACGACATATCAGATAAAGGACTAGTGTCCAGAATCTATAAAGAACTTAGCAAACTCAACACCCAAAGAACAAATAATCCAATCAAGAAATGGGCAGAGGACATGAACAGACATTTCTGCAAAGAAGACATCCAGATGGCCAACAGACACATGAAAAAGTGCTCCATATCACTCGGCATCAGGGAAATACAAATCAAAACCACAATGAGATATCACCTCACACCAGTCAGAATGGCTAAAATCAACAAGTCAGGAAATGACAGATGCTGGCGAGGATGCGGAGAAAGGGGAACCCTCCTACACTGTTGGTGGGAATGCAAGCTGGTGCAGCCACTCTGGAAAACAGCATGGAGGTTCCTCAAAATGTTGAAAATAGAACTGCCCTATGACCCAGCAATTGCACTATTGGGTATTTACCCTAAAGATACAAACGTAGTGATCCAAAGGGGCATGTGCACCCGAATGTTTATAGCAGCGATGTCCACAATAGCCAAACTATGGAAAGAACCTAGATGCCCATCAACAGATGAATGGATCAAGAAGATGTCGTATATATACACAATGGAATACTATGCAGCCATCAAAAGAAATGAAATCTTGCCATTTGCGACAACATGGATGGAACTAGAGCATATCATGCTTAGCGAAATAAGTCAAGCAGAGAAAGACAACTGTCATATGATCTCCCTGATATGAGGAAGTGGTGATGCAACATGGGGGCTTAAGTGGGTAGGAGAAGAGTAAATGAAGCAAGATGGGATTGGGAGGGAGACAAACCATAAGTGACTCTTAATCTCACAAAACAAACTGAGGGTTGCTGGGGGGAGGGGGTTTGGGAGAAGGGGGTGGGATTATGGACATTGGGGAGGGTATGTGCTTTGGTGAGTGCTGTGAAGTGTGTAAACCTGGTGATTCACAGACCTGTACCCCTGTGCAAATAAATATATGTTTATAAAAAATAAAAAATTAAAAAAATAAAAAATAAAAAAAAACCAATATATATCAAAACTTCTTTGTAAGGTGTTAAAAAAAAAGAAGCTATAACCATAATAAACAAATTATATTAGGAAATGATAATATATTCAGGAAAATACTAAAAGTAGGTGAAAAGGTGATTGGAGTTATGGAATGCAACTATCATTTGGGTAGTTTGGTCTGAAAGCTCTCAGTAGCAAAGTGGTATTTGGACAAACACTTAAAGAAGATGAAAAATGCCGGGACACCTGGGTGGCTCAGTGGGTTAAAGCCTCTGCCTTCGGCTCAGGTCATGATCCCAGGGTCCTGGGATTGAGCCCCACATCAGGCTCTCTGCTCAGCAGGGAGCCTGCTTCCTCCTCTCTCTGCCTGCCTCTCTGCCTACTTGTGATCTTTGTCTATTAAATAAATAAAATCTTTAAAAAAAAAAAGAAGATGAAAAATGCCATCATTGATATTTCAAGGAAGGGAGATCCTGGCAGGAGAAGGAGCTAGTGCCATGTAATTTCCTCCTGGATACACAGTTAGGTTATTCTTCCCTACAGTCTGGGAGGGGATGTGAACTGAACTCTTGCCAGTAGAATGTGGGCAGAAGTTATTGATGCCTCTTGTAGAAGCAGCCCCTAAAACCTGCATTCCCATATCTGGATAGCTCACTCTTATTTCGTTTTTCCCTTTGTCTCCTCTTTCTCTGGCTATCTTCTCTCTGTTTTTGCTCTTTATCTTTCTCATTGTTGGTCCTTTTGATGGAGGAGATGTGGGCAGAGCACTCCAACATGGCCTTAGGGAACCAGCAGAGCCATAGCTGAAAGGAATCTAGGGAGTTTCAACTCCTGACTCTCCCTTGGGAGGGGAGATACTCAGGTGCCACTCATCCTTCATCATACTGTGACATTGTGTTGAACCATCAAGATTTCTTTTTTGTTCTTGTTGTTTTGCTTAAGTAGGAAACTATTGTTACTTATACTGACTGATGCTGGAGCAATTACAAGAACTTTGCCTTTTCATTTGAGTGAAATGGGGAGACAGTGTTTTGAGTAGAGGAGTGATTTGACCTTACATTTTAATAAGAGTTTCTCTCTGGCTGCTCCGTTGGTAGTATCCTGTAAAGGTGCCAGAGTAGAAACAGAGAGATCAGGTAAGAGGCTGAAGCAATAACTCTAACAAAAAAACAGTGATAGCTTGGAACCCTCCACCTGCAGTGGCGATGATTGTCAGCCTCCAGATAGATTTGAAAGTAGAGCCAGCAAAATGTATTTTCATATTAGATATGGGAGTGGAATAAAAAGTTGATGCCAAGGTTTTTGACCTGAGCACCTGGGAAGATAGTGTATCTATCACTGAGATGGGGAAAGTGGTGGGTAGAGGAGTTTTGGTGGAAAGATGAATTTGGTTTTGGATATGTTAAATTTCAGGTGTTGAGTAAGCAGTTGGATATGAGCCTCGTTTCAAAGTGTTTAAAAGTGTTAAATCGTGTAATTCAATTGTACTATTTATTTTTATCACAGAAACTTTAAAAAATACTCTATGTATGCCACCAATGGAATTTTGAATTCTACCTCTGTAACTAATAATACAGTATATGTTAATTAAATTGAGTGTAAATAAAAACAATTTAAAAATACTCTATATGGCAAAACTGCAACTATCAGAAATAGGATCTGGATAATACTGGATGTTTCTATTAATCAAATGTGATCCTCAAGAATGATATTCCATTTTAGATTGCATTTCTTCAGTTACTATTAAAAATAGGATTTTTCATGTTTATTGCCCATCTGGGTTTCTATTATAAATTTCTTTTATCATTTATATATTTTTCTTCGAGGTGTGCATGTATATTCATATATATATATATATATATATATATATATATATTTAAAAATCCCTTAGTATGATATTTGATTATTTGTCTCTGATGTATTTTGCCAATGTATTCTCTCAAAAGCTCAGAAATTTGACCTCAAATCTCAAATAAAATATACCAACTTTTTGTCTGTTTCTCTTTTAATACAGAAGATGAGAAATGAAGATAAGAAAATAACACTTTCCAGCTTTCATTACTTCTCTAATTTGGATCTTTATAAAGGTATGTTTTTCCCTTAAACTATTTCAAGAAATTGCCTCCCATTTTTCAAAATAATCTTTCTATTTTGACATCAAATCCCATGTGATGCAAAGATTTGGATCAGTGGAAACTGAGATCTGTAGAGTTACTGTGGTGCTCGATAGGTTTAATGTAAGATCTGAGATTTTGTTGGAGAGCAAGTATCATCGGTGGGTGACCATGAGGGGACTACGAGAATCTTCGAAGAATGTTCCAAAAACCGTGACCCTAGGATGACTCCAAGGTCAGTCCTGGAGAGCACTGTCAGTAATCAGGAGACTAGTATGTCAACTGGCCCCAGAGAAGACTCAAAAAACTTTTTTTATAAATATTTTTACGATAAGAGAAACAATAAAAATCATGAGAAAAGTAGAGAAAAAAGAATTTTTATAAACAGCATTTTTTTTTTTTTTTTTTTGCCTGACCGATTTTATTGTGACATCCTTCTCTCAGGTAGCTTTTGCCTCATTGTGAAATTAATGCTCCAATTAATTAATTAAATTAATACTGGTATCTGCCAGCTGAAATATTTTTGTCTCTAACTTCCAATCTGAAGGGATTTCTGAAAACCAGCAGATTTCCTATGTGACTTATATCCTTCCCCTGTCCTTGAACAACTCAACTCCCCTCCCCTCCCCTTTTCTTCCCACCCTCTGTCTCCATCAAGGGGCATATCTATTTTAACTTTCATAATGGCTTGGTAACAGCTCTCTTATCTTAGGTTTAGACTTTGGTTATTTCTTATCCTATTGTCATTTCCTTTTTGTTGTTGTTTTCTTTAGTTGTTCTTTTATCTAATTCCTTAAGTTGTATAATTAATGCATTAGTGATCAGCCTTTCTTCTTTTTCTTTTTTTATAAAGATTTTTATTTACTTATTTGACAGACAGAGATCATTAAGTAGGCAGAGAGGCAGGCGGGGGTGGGGGTGGGGACAGGCTCCCTGCTGAGCAGAGAGCCTGATGTGGCGCTCTATCCCAGGATCCTGGGATCGTGACCTGAGCCTAAGGCAGAGGCTTTAACCCACTGAGCCACCCAGGCGCCCCTAGCCTTTCTTCTTTTATAACATAAACATTTGGCTCTACATTTTTCTCTGAATTCTCTTCATTTGTATTTAACAAGTTTTATATGTTGTATTTGCATTATATGTCAGTTTTAAGTTATATAATTATTTTCATTATAATTTCTTCATGGCTCATGGGTTAGGATGTGTTTTAAAAAATTCTTAAAAGCATAAAACATTTTATTTTATCAACAATGATTTTTAACTTAATTACATTTTGATCAGAGGATGGATTCTGCATTAACCCAATTCTTCAAAATTTACTGAAAATTGATCATGTAATTGATTTCCTACATGATCCATTTTCTGTGTTTAATTTAATAGACTGTATATTCCTTAATTTCTGTTTTAAAGTTCCAAAAAAAAATCTCATTAGTTCAATCTTGTTAATTGTGCTGTTCAGATGTTTTTGTTTTTGTTTTTGTTTTTTTGGTTTGCTTGATCTATCTCTTACTCAGACGTATATGTTAAAAGCTCCCCCTACTTTGGTTATTTTTCCAGTTCTATTTCTCATGCTCTCCTTTTTTTTTTTTTTTTTTAAATCTACTTTGTGACTTTATTAAGTGCATAGAATTGTAAAACTATTTAACTCCCTTGTTAATTAAAACATTTATTATATAGGAAATCTACTTATCACAGTTTTAGCTCTAAACTTTGTGAATAATAGAACATCAGCAGCTTTCATTCATCAAATATTTGCATGCTTATTTTATTCTTTTACCTTCACTCCTTTCAGTTCATTAAATTTCAGGGTATCTCCTATAAATACTATTTTGTATGATTTTTAATCTAAACCAATATGGTATTTTTAGTTTTTATTTATGAAATCAATCTATTTAAAAGTATTGTAATTACTGATATACTTGAATTTTTTTTACTTGAATTTATTTTTACTTTCTGATATCCTTTCTGTCTTTCTTTTGTTTTTCTAGATTAAAAAATTTCCCCTCACTTTACCCTTTTCTCTTTCCGTTGAAGGATTTATTTATTTGCTCTGTATTCTTTTAATTAATATCCTAGAAATTATAACATGCAACATAAACTTGAAGAATTCTAAAATGAATCAACATCTTTTTGAGACTGCTTTAACTGCCTTGAGCATATTTTTGGCTCACAGGCATTTCTTATCTAGTGCTAGTGCAATCTTACTATTTTTTTTAATCGTTATAGGCAAAGCTCATTCAGATACCAGTTTCTTTGCTCATTCCTTCCTGTATCTCAAGTCTTCCTCTTGGAATTTAAAATTTGCCCTTTAAATCATGCTTAAGAATTTTTTTCATGAAACTGTTTCTATAATCAAGGCTTTATTTTTTTGTTGTTGTTCTTGAAAAAGATAGTTTTGTTGAGAAACATTATTTTCACTAAGATACTGAGAGACATTTCTCTTGGAATTTGAAGACTTTCACTATCTTCTTATTTCCTGTGCTGCTCTTGAGCATTTTGGCTGAGCTTAGTTAGTGTTCTTTTGTAAGTAATCTTTCATTTCTTTCTAACTGTTAAGAATTTCTTCTTATTTTTTCTACAATGTTCCCCATGGTGAATTTTTTTTTTAATTTTGTTTGAGATTTATTCAGTCTCCCAACTCTGAGAATTTTGATAAATTGTATTTCTTAATTCCCAACAGAGAAACCAAAGCATATTTTTGGTGCATTTATAGTTAATGTTACATTATCTAGTGTAGTCCTGTCATAAGATGTCTCCTATATTGACTATATATCACTGAGAAATAAATTCTCTACTTAAAGTTTTATACATCATGATTGGAAGAATTTCCATGGATAGGTTCTGTTTCTGTTCGTTTTACCTTGTTTCTTTTCCATGACCAAATATTTCCAGTGTCTACCACTATAGGGTACACTTACATTGCCATGTGTCCTCTGGCTCTATTCCTTTATGTTAGGAAGCTAAGGAATCAACACAGCAAGTGGTAGAATTATTCCTAGAAGCCAGTCCTACTCTGGAATGGTAGCAAGAGCTTAACTATACACAAGAGTGATTGTTAACCAAATAAATATATCCCACTGGAGTCAAACTAAATGAATAACTAACTCAATTTCATTTTAGATTGATCCCTTGAATGCCTATTACCTCTCTTAAGGCAGCCAATAAAAGGGGAAGTGTGACAAAAGGGAATTTGGACAAGAACAAGCCATCAGTCTTAAACAATTGCAGTTCAGTGTTTTTCTTTTAAACATTTTACCACAACACATGATCATGGGACCTCATGGCTCAGATTTCCTTGGGACCTTGAAATGGGCTTATGCAAGCAAGGAGCCCAAAATGTACTCTTCTGCAGCTTTACTGTAAATCTACCTCTGTTCAATCTCTACCCTCTTCAAAGTTATATCCTCCCTAAAGGTAACCATTATTCTGAATTTGTCTTGACTTTATATAAACGGAATTGTACAGCAAATATTTTTTGTTTTTGTTTTTGGCTTCTCTCACTGACTGTATTTTGGTGAGATTCACCTTTATTATTGCATATGGCTATTATTTGTTAATTTTCTCTATAGCATGACATCATGAGAACAAACCACAGTCTTCCGTTGATGTAAATTTGAGTTATTTTTAGTTTAAAAGTCTTACAAATAAAGCCATTATCACCATTTCTATTGTGTCTCTCATTGTGTGTGTGTAGGCATTTCTTTTTAACTCACACCTAGTTGTAGAATCCACAGATTATAAGCCTCTTCAATTGTAGTAGATAATGCCAAACTCTTTTCCAAAGTATTATATCAACTCTACTTCTGCAATTGGTGGAATGAGAGTTTCCATCGTCAACACTAGTCATTATAGTTAGATGGGTAGCAAAATAGCCTTCAAGATATGATTTTCATTCCACATGACTTTCATGTGTTTACTAGCCATTTGAATGTCACCTTTGGCCAAGTGTTTGTTGAGCTCTCTTGATCATCTTTCTATTTGGTTGTTGGCCTGTCTCCTCTTGATTTGTGGAGATATTCATAGTTTTCACATAAATGATCTTTGTAAGTAATATAAGTTGCAAATGTTTATTTATATATTTTATTTATTTATTTGGGAGAGAGAAACAGAGAGACAGAGACAGAGAACATGAGCAGGGGAGCAGAGGTAGAGGAAGAAGCAGATGCCCTGCTGACCAGGAAACCTGACATGGGGCTCGATCCCAGAACCCTGGGATCATGACCTAAGCTGAAGGCAGACACTTAAAACTGAACCACTCAGGAACCCAGTTGCAAATATTTTCTCCCATGTACTGAATTTGTAATTTCAATAACTATGCGTTTTTGTATTTCTAGACAAAATGATCAGTTCTTTCCAAATATACTTAACCCATTTTTGGTAGACTTAATTTCTTTATATTTTTAAATGTATTCTCTATTTATTTAAGCATTGGAAAATGTTCATGTTTTGTATTCAGGACATCAATATTTGAAATTTCCTGAAATCAAGTCTACTTTTATTTACTTTTTTTTCCCTTTTGCAAATTCTCTCCCATGGTTTCTTCACATACTTGTGTTTGGGAGGGGTTGGGTAGAGGCAAGAGGGGGATGAAATCCTGGTTGAGGTTGTCCTTTGCTACTGAGAACTGAATTTTCCCCCTGCCGTGTGCCTATGGTTTTTGTTTTTTTTTAAATTTTATTAACATATAATGTATTATTTGCTTCAAGGGTATAGGTCTGTGAATCCTCAGTTTAACAATTTAGGCTACATTAAATTCATTTCTTATAACTGGTGTGATAGACTGGAATTTGTACTCAACTTGCTAAACAACAGGAGACACTGAGGAGTTTAAATGTGAGAATAACATAGTTAGATTTTTTATATTAAAGGAGACAGAGAGAGACAGAGCAATTTGGGTAGATAGTTTGAGGTTGGGGATAAATAGTTGGAAGCTGGGGATGTTAGGATGTTATTGCAATCATACAGATGAGGGGTAGAATAGACAGGTAAAATAACAGTGGTGGTAAGAAAGGATACAGTGACTCACAGAAAATATGTAGTTACAGAAAACATCAGTTTAAGTAGAAATGAAAATAATAAAAAATTCCACTGGGTCAAAACCCACATCTTTGTAAAGAGGCACTTTTATTCATTATTGATGGCAATATAAATCAGCCAATTCTCTAAGTAGAGAACATGATAATATATACCAGAAACTATGAAAACAAAAGTACAACAGTATGCCTTTCTCCAACAATTCCACCTTTAGTAATAACTAAGGAACTATGGACACAAGCCTGTGAAAGTGTATGAACAAAAGTTTTCACTGTATCTTTGTTTCTGAGGTAACAAATTAGAAAAAAATCTATGTATTTATTTTGTAAAATCAAAGGGAACCACCAAAAATGAAGATATAAATTATAGTCTAAGTAATAAAGTAGGTTGCAGAATAGTATTGGAAAATATTATACAATTAAAAATAATAATATGCATATATAGAATATATTTGAAAAAATAGGTAATATAACAATGCTTATATCAGCATTTTTTTCTATTGCCTTATATTTTGAGAATGCACATGGATCATCATGTTTTGAAAAGTGATAAAGCAGTTAATAGGTGCTTCAAAGAAGCCAGTATCAGCTACTGGTTTAGTGGGGAATCTGATGAACTTAGATGCTGTGCAGGACTTGTTTGAAAATACAACTGGATATATCTGAATCTCAGTTAGAAAGAGTCTGACTGTAAAGCATTTAAGATGAAGTGGCTGATGTCAGAACTTTTTCCAATGTGTTTCCAGGAACTTTTGTACTAAATTTTATTATTTATTTGTTTATTTTTGCTTAAAGATTTTATTTATTTATTTGCCAGAGAGAGAGAGCAAGAAAGTGCACATGAGAGCACAGGCAGGGGGAATGGCAGGCAGAGGGAGAAGCAGGCTCCCCACTGAGCAGGGAGCGCCATGGAGGACTCTATCTCAGGACTCAGATTGTGACCTGAGTCAAAAAGGCTTTACCAACTGAGCTACCCAGGTGTCCCTGTACTAAATTTTAAATGCTTAGTTAAAAGAATGGTATAAGAATCTATTTTGGCAGTAATTATCAGCCTCTTTCCTTTATGGGGTTAAACATACTCTTCCCCAACCCCTCATACTATTGGTATTATTTATCAGATATTAGAAATCCCATATAGATTGGGTGGGCTATGCATTTTGAAAATATATATTGTGTAATTAAGTAATGATTCTATTGGTCACTATCTATAAACAAGGCACTTCAGAGGGTGTTTTAATTCTACAGTTCAATAAAAATCCTGTCACTAACATTTCCCTAATATATCACTTTTCAAGGCAAACTTTGAATAACAAATTCTTTGTTCTTTATTTTGCCAATTTGAAGTTCAGATTTTTTTAAAACTCCCGACACCAATTTTTTTTTAAGAACAAAGGTCTTATTTATCATAATAATATGGGAATTTATCTAATGTATTTATGGATCCTATAAGAATTTAACAAATCCTATTAACTGAGGTGTTTCAATTTCATAGGTAGGATATCGTTCACAAATCTAAACCAATCAAAAGTGAAATAAAAAAATAAATGTGTATTTCTAGGGGTGTTTGGGTGGCTTAATCAATTAAGTGTCCAACTCTTGATTTTGGCACAGGTCATGATCTCAGGGTCCTGAGATGAAGCCCTGTGTGGGATCCTTGCTGGGGATGGAGCATGCTTATGATTCTCTCTCTCCCTCTCCACCGTTTAAATAAATAAATAAATAAATATTTCTGAAACTATTAGTTCATCTCTGCAATGTAGTTAAAATGCACCCAATCTTCTCCATTCTCATACTAGTAATGGAAGAAAAGCAGGTGAAGAAGGGGTCCTGACCTAAGAAGAAACTGCTTTTAAAAGGAAAAAGACCCCATCCTGTTATTCTACACCACTCTGAAAGGAGCCCACCACCTTTCCCCCACATGAACAGCTCCCTGATAGGTAGGTAAGCACATGGACCAAAACCTGATTGGGTGACAGGTACATGGAGGTTTCATCAAATTAAAACAGCCAACCAACAATCTCAAAAAATCCCTAGACTTAGAAACTCTGAGGGCAACCCTCTTGGGTCCCCTCCCTCCTCCAAAGCTTTGTACTATCATCCAATAAACTTTGGTTTGCTGTCTGTCATTCTTCCTCTGGTCTACCTCTTCATTCTGCCGAGTGGCATGACCAAGAAACATGGGCACTAAAGGAAAAGAAATCCTGAAACATTAATTCAAGCACTAACTTTTTTCCCCTGAATTATTGCCTCACCTGGTCTTCTTCCTCTTAGTATCTTCTTATTTCAGTCTCTTTCACTTTGCCACTTTAAGCAGTTGGTTATGTAAAGTTTTGGCTAAAAAAATCTTCACCGCCCCAACTCCTGAAAGACTAAAGTCTTGCCAAGAAAGCAAGATCTTCTACATTTTGACCCATCCCATATTCCTGATTTCATTTCTTTATATGTTTCAAAACATGGCCTACAAGTGAATTCTCTTGACTTCTGCATACTGTGCAAGTGCTGGAAATTTCTTCCTCATACCCTCTTAGCCTTCTCAAATTCTTATTGATAGGTAGGAAAACTAATCTCTAAAGTCTGTTGTACTTTTTCATTTATCTAATGGTAATTCTTTTCTCTAACAGGTAAGTAGGTTTCCTGATTCTCCTCCTGAATCTCGTGCTGAAGCACAAGGTTGAAATGATTGGCCTTTTCAGCTAGAGGAAGACCATTTGTAATAAAGAATAAAGTCTTCCTTGAGGACTCAGATCAAACATCACTGAAATTGTCACAAGTTCTCTTTTTCATCCCGTGGCTGCATGCATATTTATGTTTTTACCCATGTATTTTCCTCCCAGTCATGTGGACACCCGTGGTGGACAGGTAACATTATTCGATTACACTGGTCACAAATTCCATTCCTACTCAACAATCTGGACAAGAATCCTTCTGCACATTTTAGTAACAATTCAAACGAATGAAATAATTTTTAAAGTGTAACTAGTGAAAAAAAAAGACTTTTGAGTTCTGAGAGAAGGCAGAGACAAAGATTTTTTTTTTTTAAAGATTTTATTTATTTATTTGACAGACAGAGATCACAAGTAGGCAGAGAGGCAGGTAGAGAGAGAGGAAGGGAAGCAGGCTCCATGCTGAACAGAGAGCCCGACACGGGGCTTGATCCCAGGACCCTGGGATCATGACCTGGGCTGAAGGCAGAGGCTTAACCCACTGAGCCACCCAGGTGCCCCAGAGACAAAGATGTTTAAGTAAGGACCCAGGAAATAGCACCTACCTCTCTTTTTATTCTCTGGCATTCTGAGACTAGGAAAAATTATTAAGGATACATTTATGCTCCAACAGTTATTACTGTGGTATTGGCTTTAGTAAGTTAACACGTGCATAAAATGCTACTCAGAAAGTGTTCCTCTCCAAGTTCAACCCCCACGCCCTTCTCAAAAAAAGAATGGAAAAATTTGACTGTCTTGAGAAAAGTTTAAATGTATCCACTTCCTCATATTGGCCATGACCTTGAAGTCTTGGGTTGCACTCAGGGTCATTGCCCTTCATTAGTCCGTGGAGACTAATGCTAATTGAACTCACTGCCTGGGAGTTTTCTAAGTGGGGGGAAAAAAAATACTTTACATTTGTAAGATGCTTAATTTTAAAATAGACTATTTCTAAATCTGTGGGAAATGTTCTGTTTCAAATTTCATTTGGAGCAAGATGAATTAAAAAAGAGATGCTTTTCCTTGGGTACCTTAATAAATTGCTTCTAAAACTTAATTCTTTTCAGATACTTTGTAACATAATAGTCTCTTACTCCTCAGTGCTTTTAACTGTAATAATGTTCTTCTGGATAACATGTTTTCACTGTTTGTATTTACCACAATTCCTTTTGAATTAGGCATTAAAGTAAGTTTTTCCTGAAATCAAAGGTGTTGGGATCATCCCGTACTCATTACTTACGATTTTTTTGTACCTCTCATTTCTGCAGACAGACACTTAGAGAATAGGACCCAGATAGAGATTTGCTTGTGTCCTTTGGTGTTTCTCTTGGGAGGAAAAAAAAAAAAAATCACCTCATGAGATGACAAGATTTTTTATCTTATATACTGTTTATTTCAATTTGTGCACTTTCAAAACCTGTCATGATCTCTTTTGCCAGAACATTGAATGCTCAAGTTTGGCTGTTATCTGGTTAGGAAATGAGACTGTATCAGTCTCTGCTGTCATGGGCTTCCTGACCAGTTCTGAATTATTCCTTGGTTTGTAAGCTCCCTCTACCATCAAAATCTCTATTTGGCTTTCTAATCTAAGAGACACTAGCTAGTCTCTGTGGCTCTTAAAAAACCTGACCCAGCCCGAGACCTGGGCTTTGACTGGCCTCCTCCTTAGGGGGCTCCTTTCCGTTATCTCTTTGGAATTCAACCTCTTTCTCTGAACAAATGAGTCACATTTATCTAAACCTTACCTTTCAACTCTTTTTCCGCACCCCCCTCCCTTTCTTCTTTTTCTGCTTATGTTTGGGGCCTCTGGAAATCTGAGCCTGGGGAGAAGAAAAACAAATACGCTGCACTTTTCCTAAGAATGCCTGGTCTCTTAGCCGTTCTGTGTCTCTGCAGCTGACACAGAGCCTCCATATCCATTTCACCCAGATTCTTCTCCCTGGAGCTCTTTTATTCCAAAGTGAAGTGAAGAATTTATAGTCATCTGATGAATTCCAACATAGTAATTCAATTGTTACATAGAAATTTGACTGCTTCAAAGGTCGGCTGAGCTTATCTTATGGATCAATACTGTTAATTACGTTAGTAACAATAATCACTATCAACTGATCCTTTTTTTTTTTTTTTTAAATGTGCCTGTGCTGAGCTAAGTGGTTTACAGAGTAGTTTTATAAGAAATCTAGATTTACCAAATAATAATCCCTTCTTCATTTAGACAATACTGTGTGTTAAGAATCCTGCTGCAGACAGTCAATAAAACATGTTTAGGATAGGGGCCCTCAGATCAGAGACCTGGGTTCAATTCTTTGTCTGCCAAGGAGTAGGTGTGTGACCTTGCATAAACTATTTAACAGTTTGATCCAACAAATATTTTTGAAAATATACATGCCATTATTTATTTTTAACTTACCTTAAACATTTTTAAAAAAAGATTTAATTGTCAGAGAGTGAGAAAGCACAAGTAGGGAGAGTGGCAGGCAGAGGGAGGGAGGGGAGAAGCAGGCGCCCCACTGAGCAAGGAGTAAGAAACTGGACTGTCCCCTGGAATCATGACCTGAGTCGAAGGCAGATGCTTAACCCACTGAGCCACCCAGATGTCCTATAACTTAACTTAAAATTTAAAGTTGCTTGTTGAATGTATAAGTTTCAGAACTTAAGCTACATCATTAATCCAAAGAAATGATAATACCTAATTCATAGAGATATTATGGAGAGTGAGTAAGATTACACACGCAAAACATGTAGCTTAGTGCTTGGCACACAGCAGTAGTCCATAAACTATAGTTACCTCCCCCTACCCCGGCAGTTCTCAAACTGCTAAATTCCTGAGGTCAGGAAACTGCCAGACTCTCATTCTTTGTGCATCACAGTATTCTATCAAAACGTCTAGCATTAAACTGCCTGGGATAGAAAAAAAAAAGGAAAGTTATAATAAAATTATAAAAAAATAATTCATATATATATTCAATCAGTCTTAAAGCAATGTCCAAATGTTTATACTTTTCCATTTCATTTTTTATTTTTCAGATAAAATCATTATTTTATCTGATGAAGTAAGTGGTTAATCATGGATTCGATTCTCTCCTTTCCAGTAAAATTTAAAAGGCAAAGGCATTCAAGATGTAGCAGAGCTCCTGGCTAGTCCCTCAGAGTGCTGATATTTTTAGAACACAACAGAAGAAGGGCATTATAAGCTTAGAAAATTTTGAGAAAAGTAACCTAAGAGAGTACAATATATTCTGATTTATACTGATATCAGGAAGCCCCAATCTGTCAAGGAACAAAGATAAGGAAGCAGTTCTATTATTTTAGACATACACGTAATTATTAAGATTAGATCTAAATTCTTAGCACTGAGTTCAAATTTCCAGCCTGCTTTCTTTTTGTTTTTTTGGGTTTTGGTTTTTGGTTTTTGGTTTTTCCATACAGCACACCCAGGTGTGGGGCCTCTCGCTCCTCCAGGAACATACTATAAAAGTTGATGCTTTTGAAACTTTGCTTATGTGAGGCACTGGGTTAAGATTGTCACCTTCTCTCTTACTAACCCCCTCCCCACCCCAGTTGTCCTTTATCAACAGTCCACTCACCTTTCAAATCTTAAGTCAGGGTTGCAACCTCTGCTTTTTCATTTCTCCTCAGCAACCCTAATCTTCATGTTTCCACAGTAGTTTTGTCAGTTATCTCTAGCATAGCATTTACTTGAGTCTCTCTTTTCTTATGATTTTTTTTTTAAAGATTTTCTTTCTTTATTTGTCAGAGAGACAGAGAAGAGAGCACAAGTAAGTGAAAGGGCAGAGGGGGAGGATGTCTCCCTGCTGAGCAAAGAGCCTGATGTCGGACTTGATCCCAGGACCCTGGCTGGGATCATGACCTGAGCCGAAGGCAGACGCTTAACTGACTGAGCCATCCAGGTGCCCCCTTATTATATTTTAAAAATAGAAAATCTGAGTAGCTTATCACCTTGAAAGAAATTAAATTATTAGTTATTCTCTCCACAAACAAAATATCAGATACAGGCAATTTTATGAATGAATTCTCTAAACTTTGAAAGGAATGGATCGTTTCAGTTGTATAACATTTTCAGACAAAGGAAAACCAGGGAATGCTCCTCTACTCATTGTATAAATAACCTTGATACCAAGATTAGATGTAGGCAACAAAGAAGAGTTAATTATGGATAAACCTACTCCTGAACATATATACAAAAAAGTCCTTAGCAAAATGTTGGCAAACAGAATTCAGATGATATGCAAAAAAGTATAAACTGAAATACTTATATTCCAGAAATTCAATTTGCCTTGATATTAGAAAGTCTATTAATGAAGTTGGTGCTTACCAGATTAAGGAAGGGAAAAATCTAGATGCATTTCTCAATAGAGGTACATAAATTATTTGATAAGAATCAAAACCCAATTGATGACTAAAAAGACCTTAGCAAATTGGGAGTAGAAGATAGTATATACCTGACAGTCTAGAGCAGATACTGTATTTAATGGAAAAATGTTAGATACATTTGTTTTTGAATCAGGACTAAGGAATGCCCAGTGTCACTGTTTATATTCAACATTGTTTAAAATCTCTAGGTTGTAAATCTAATTATACATGATAATTTCCACTTACAGGACCACATGTCCCTGCCAGGATCTGGTAACTGAGGTGTTCTAGGGTGCAAAACCAGACAAGCCCAACTGTGCTGTATTGAGTATCTTTTCCTACCTCAGTTTCCCCATGGGTATCAGATGTCTAGCACTGTGCTGTGCACTGTGGCAGCTTTCATGCACGTGTGGCTGTTCAGCACTTAAAATGTGGTTAGTATGCACAGACATGTACTGTAAGTGTAAAATAAAACACTATATTTCAAAGAGTGTAAAAAATGCAAAATATCTTACTAGGAATTTTTTAATGACATGAAATGCTAACATATTGGATATATCATTAAAATTAATTTTACTCCTTTCATTGTGCCTTTTAAAATTGTAGCTACTAGGAAATCTGAAATTAATGTGTGCAGGTCACAGAGTTGCATTATATTGCTAGTGGACGGCTCTGGCCTAGAATAAATCCAAACTGAATGATGCAGGGGTGGAGATTGGAGAAATGCTGGCAGGATGGAGGAACAGCCCTGCTCTCCCTGTGATGGCAGCAGCCATCACACCTGGGAGGCCCCCAGCTCTACAAAGAGAAGACAGACCGGGGGACGCAGGAGTTGTCCAATGGGAGATTTCTGGTTCCCACCTGGGTTGCTGATTTGGTGCCACCTTGGCTGCCTCAGATTGCAGCCAGCTGGAGACTAGTGTGGCCACGACTGTCATCTTTGGTGACTGCCATGAACCTCTTACGTTTGGTGCCAGGCCTTTGAGGCTGGAGTGATAAGTGTCCTGCTATTAATAACTTCCTGTCTCTCTCATTAAACTCTACGATTCTTGAAGAGGTCTTCTGCCTTACCATCTGTCTGTTGCACACTGTGTAAACACAAAACGTTTCAGACATAAAATACACTCCAAACTTATTTTCTGAAACAAAGTCAAATTATTTCTTAGTCCAAAACTTTCCATAGGGCCACTATTCTTAATCTTTTCATTTGCTACTATGCATCTCAGGATGATAAGGAAGGAAGGATGCTTTCTTAACCCACTGAGCCACCCAGGCGCCCAGGAAGGATGCTTTCTTTAGGTCTGCATATCCCAGAGGACACAGAATCCCTTCACAGTGCGCAGGTCCGTGGTGTTCTTAATGTATGTCACAGAGCCTCCTGTTAATATCATTATTATTCGTGTACATTGAATTCATGTTTTTAAACTGATTTTTACAGTTCTAATTAAGAAGGCTTTGTGTAAGTGATCTATGAAATTCCATCTATAAAATCTATGAAAATCCATCATCATCATTATCATGGCATTTGAATGTCTCAGTGACTGAATAGATCGTAAACTATTTTTTTTTTTTTTGCAACTGCTTTTTTCTTGACTCTTCTTGCACTCATACTGCTAACAAATGGACTCACGTATTTACTGGTGTTTTTGAACATGTACTGTATAGGGAAAGCTCAGTTAGGGCTGCGAGATACCCTAGCCATGTTCTCTATCTTTAAACTGTTTACTATCTCACAAGGGAGTTAAACACACCAATAACTTTAGCACACATGGTGTGTGAAAAGCGTGAAAGGAGCTGTCAGAATTCAAGACTGTCAGATTGGGAAAGAGGGATCTCTTCCACTCGAGGAGATCAAAAGCAAATATCATTGTCGAGATGGTGTCTGGACTGGGTCTTAGATGGTGAGTGGGATTTGGAACAGTGGGGAGGATATTATCTCTAGGCAGAGGGAACGGCATGACAAATGGCAGAATCTTGTAAAAAATGAGGTTTCACTGTATGAGCTGAGCAATAATTTGGAGGTTTTTGGTTTTTTTTTTTTTTCTCCGTAAGTAAGTGTTGTGTTTGTTTTATGTGATAGGCAATAGGAAAGTACTGGGGGAAAAAAAAAAACTGAAGTTGTGAGAGGTGATCAAAGCGGTACGTTAGTAAGATAATGTAAACTTGTTGTGTAGGGTGATTTAAGGAAGGTTAAGAAGGTATTCCACTTCAGAAGAGTGTTAATAGGACAATGAAATAAGCAATGCGAAAACTGCTTCCCGGACAGATTTGACAGAATTTAGCAAATGATAATGATATAGGTAATGTAGAGAATGAAGGGATGATAACCAGAGATCTGAAACTAATATGCTGACTAGTGGAAAAAATGACGTTTTGCAATTCTAAATGCAGCCAGAATGCTCCAACTTTTTTTATCTTAACGTTTCCTTCAGTAGCAAACCGATCTCTCCCCTTCTTTTACACTTCAGATTTTTTGTAAAATAGTTGCCTTCATGCACTATTTCATTTTCTATACACTCTGAAATCTGTTTTCCATCAAGGCCACCCCACCAAAATTTTGTAGGTAAAGGTCTTTGAAGATCAATCCGTGGCTTAATACAACAGGCAATTTCTATTCCTTATCTTACTTGACCTCACTGAGCTATTTGAGAATGGTAATTAATCCATGCTTTTGAACCTTCTGGTATCTTGGGTTCTGTGACACCACTATCTCTTTGTTTCTTTTCCCACATATGTGGTTATTTAAAGAGCAGTGCTTCCTCAACCTGTTTCATAAACTTTTGTGATTCTAACCTTCTATTTTCAGACCTTATGTCTTATTACTCTATGCTTGCATGTCCCTGGTTTCACTCACTTCCAGTGCTTTTTAGATGAAAATTTATTGAGCACCTATCTTTCACAGGCATTCTGTTGATGAATCCCAAATCCACATCTCCATCTGTAGCTCAGCCCTTTCTCCTGAGCTCCAGATCCCAGATGCCTGTCTGCCTGCTTGAGTTAATCTCTTGATTGTCTCCCAGGCTCTTCAAAGATAGTGTTCTCCACTCTGATCCTTCCACAGACCTGCTCGTACTCCTCTATCTTTTTTCTTGTGAATGGTGATATCATCCACCCAGTTAACCCAATTAGAATCCTGGGAACTGTGCCTGACCCTGCATTTCAGTAAATGAGAGTATGGAGAGAAACCAAAGGCCAGAGACCAGATGCCTTCCTTTCATGACATAGAACTAAGTACCCCCTGCAGAAATGGGAGTACAAAGAAGGAAAACTTTGACTAGAAAGCATTTAAATGGGAAATAACCGTGTTTCCATGGTATTGGGAATGGCATATTTGTGATCAAAAATCAAGACTGAAGTGAATTGTAGAAAATGAATGTTAAAGTTTTGCCCACCTGAGTGTATGGCTTAACATTATGACTTAAATTTGTTCAATTACAATATACTTCTTCATATTTTTCAAGAGGTTCCTTGTAAGCTTTAGGATAAAGGCTCAAAATTATAGCATGAAATCCAAGACCTTTTCAGATCTGGGTCATACTTACCTCTCCAGCTTTATCCTTGGCTACAATCCTACCCTTCAATATTGCATCCTACCCTTCAATATACATGTTTTTTTTTTTTGTTTGTTTGTTTGTTTTATTTTGTTTACCTCTAGGACCTTATATTTGCTCTTACATTTTCCTAGAACATTTTTCAGCCAAGGTCCATTTGGTTCTCATTAATTAATTAATTCATAAATATTCACCAAACAGCTAACCATTTATATAGCATTATCTAGCACTGAAGTCCCCAAAATGAAAAAGCAAAAAATCCCTACTTTCAAGGAGCTCCTTATCTATTGGAGGAGGCAGGCACAAGAGGTAAGGGTATTGATGGTAAGGATACTGACAGAAATATATCACAGGTGGTATCCCTGGAATTGAGGGAAAAGTTTGGGAAGGCTTTTCCTAAGAAGTGAGCATATGAGAACAGCCCATGGTAGTCTCCTAATTTTTAATGGTCAGGAATTGCTTTCCTATGTTTAGAAAAAATGTTCCCTTCTGTAGTTGACCCTGGTTCTTTCCAATGAAGGAGCTATCAATAATATTCTAAATGAGTATGGAGGTTTAAAGTAGAGAAATTTGGAAAGATAAAATGGTTTGAGCTCCACTGTGGCCCTGCTGAATCAAGATCTTCAGTTGGAGTCCAGGCACTTTGATTTCAAAAAACAGTTCTAGAGGTCATAGTGATATACACACAAGGTCAAGTACTATTGTTAAATAATCTCAAAGAAAAATGAACAGGATCTCTTTTAGTCATTTGCATTTTGTTTAGAACACAGCAGCTAAGAGACCATCCTTTCAGAAATGCTTCTAGGATTATCTTAATTCTGAAATAGGCACCCACAACAATCTGAGCTAAGCTCTATCAAAATACACAAAATTGTGTACCTCTATCTTCTCCACTAGACCTAAAGGTAGAAACTATGTTATTTGCTAGGGGTAGAAGCTGTATCTTATATCTTGGTATTACCAGGCTTTCTATAGTATCAGAGTAGAGAACACTTAACAGATAATGACTAAAATGTAGAACACTTAACAGATTGTGACTGTTTATGGTATAAAGGGAACTCGGATCTTGAAGGAGAACAAATAAATTTCATTTTGCATATATTGAGACCAAGGTGCCATGAGTTTATTGAGTTTTAAATACTCAACAACCAACTAGAAATGTGGGTCTTGAAGTGAGAAATAAGTCAGAACTAAAACTGTTAGTTGGGTAATAATCTTCAGGATGATATTAGTTGAAACTGTGAAAAATAGACATTATCTGTTTGAAAAAAGTGAGTCTAAAAGATGACAAATCACAAGAGTCTGGAGGAATATATATAGACATATATACATATATATTACTTATGCATATATTATAGAAATTATAAGTATTACATATATGTATACATACATATATATTTAGGGGTCCAGTAGAAGATGAAAAAAACACATCAGAAGCTTTCAGAAATATACAAAGGGAAGCAGAATCAGTGGCATATAATCGAACAGATAAAAAAGTATCATGGTGAAATAATGAGTTGATGTTAAATACTGCAATTACAGTGTCAAATGCTGTTGGGATATATCAGAAAAGCCAAGAGCGGAGGAAATCCATTCTATAGTATAAATAGGATATCAGAGTTGACATGTAAAGAAAGAGTTTCAGCTCTAGGTGGTGGGGACAAAATTTTAATACTGGCACTTGGCTAAATGCATAATGATAACTAAGTTGAAGTTTATATAGGAAAGAGAGTGAATGATAATTTGAGGGATTGATAGGTGAACACAAGAGTTTGTATTATGTTGAGACCAACATATATTTGGAAGGAAGGTCTATTTGTCCAACAGTTGACAAAGGCAGATGGTGGAAAATATTAAAAAGGGAATTGGTGGTGGAAGATGATCTTAGGCAAAGTAGGATATGGTATGGAATCATTCCAAGTGTAGGAGATGGGAGAGGTTCAAGGCAACTTTTTGCATGACAGAGTAAAGACAAAACGGATGAGGTTACAGAATCATTTTAAGATAGAAAGGGAATTAATTTCAGGTGTGTGAAGAGTTCTCAGTAAATTATGACATCAGCTGAAGAAGGTCTTAAATTGGGATGGGAGGTTGAGATGATCAGGTTAGCCTGGAAAAGCCACTGTAAAGATGTTTCTGTCAACAACCTGGTAATAGCAATAAATGCCGTGGGGTGTAGCGAGGATGGCCCAACTGCTACGGCATGACTCTGTGAACAGAAGCAGGGAGCACATTCAGCTGGCAGGACCCAAAGAAAGAAACCTGTGAGATGAGAACATTAAAAGTGGAAGGAGATGAGGAACTCAGAGACTTTAGGAAGGGTAGTTCGGAAGCACCTGATCATTTGGACTGTGATGGGTAAGACGACAGTGAGCAAATGCTTTGAGAAATACAGTATAGGGATCAGAGGTAAAGGTCGGAATAATAGGTTTAGTAGCTGTGAGGGTAACAGTAAAATACCCATTAACAGGCAATAGTAGTGAAAGGAGACTACTTTTGTTGTTTAATGAGTATTTTTTCATGTTTTCACTCCTCTAGTGGCCTGTATGGAAGTGTTATCATTAGATTCTGTGTGATTCCTAGACTTTTTGATTTCATAAGCCAATACAATTTCTAATTGTACTGATATAAATTTGCCAGCTTTCAAAATTTTTATGTATTTTTGACAATTAAGGACAATAAAAAAGTCCCTGCCATCTGCTAACACTATAATGTGCTAACATAAAGTGTACTTTCATATTATAAAAACGCAGGAAAGGCAAAATCTCAGAATAAAAAAATAAAAGTGGTCTTCCTCAAGAAGGCACATCTTGCAATTACAGTAATGCCTATTCTTAAATTGATTTACACATGCATATGCATCTATTCATCTATCAATTTATTGATCTATATTTTTGTTTCATGATTTCCGTAGCTCCTTAGCTAATGTTTTATTTTGTCATAAAAACCTTGCTATGGACTGATTCTAGACTGATAACCAAGAAACCCTGGGTTTCTTGAAAGTGGTATTTCATACAAATTCCTTGGGAATGGGCATAATTTCAATGCAGAGGTATATTCCAGAAAAGGAATCCAAGTAGAAGGATCAGCAGAGTAAACGTCCTGTGGCAAGAGAGAGTATGGCCAGTTTGAGGAGCTGAAATCATGGGACATGACTGAAAGGCCAAGGCTGGCTTAAGATGAAAATGTAGAACCGAGTCTGAAAGGAGAGCAAGGAGTCGGGGGAGAGGTTGAAGGGGAAGTGACCAGAATGTTTTCCTCTCATTGACTGCTCACCTCCTGCACCACTAGCTACCTTCTCTGACCACTCTGGGAATTTAAATGGTGGGAAGTAGGGGAGTGTAGGGAGTTCAGTAGTGTCCTCCAGAATTCATGTTCACTCAGGACCTCGGAATGCCTCTTTAGTTGGAAATAAGGTCTTTGTAGGAGTATTTCATCATAATGAGGTCATACTGGCTAAATCTAATATGACTAGTATCCTTATTAGAAGAAGTGAGACAGATACATGAGGGAGAAAACTGTGTGAGGAGGGCGGGAGATATTGGAGGGATACATGTACACACCAAGGAATGCTGAGGATTACTGACAACCAGGACAAGCTGGAAGAGGCAAAGAAGGCTCCTCCCCCTACAGACTTTAGAGAGAATAATGGCCTTGATTTTAGACCTCTAGCCTTCAGGACTGTGTGGTGTGCATTGTTATAAACCACCCGGTTGGAGGTAATCTGTTATGGCAGCCTTAGGTAACTACTGTAGGAAGCTAAGAGCAGTAGGTTGCAAGTTTCCATGTGCTTGCTTCCTATTCTCTGGGCCTATAGATGTTCAACATGGACCCTTTATTTTTGAAAAGCACATTTGTGGATTATTTAGGCCTGCTGCTACTGTCCATCACCAGGGACCTCTCACTTACTATCTTGATGTAAGTGGTTCTTTCACTTGTGGTTTCTTTCTTTTGTAGGCTCTAAGAAGCCTGGGGTGGCTTTTAAGTTCTACTGACCTTAGCCAGGTCATTCCTTAGGTAGCCTTTGTGGTCTGGGCTCTAACACAGCTCAGCACTCTGACTCTCCCTGTTCTGTGGCCCAGATCTGGTCTACAGAAAACCCACAAAATATCTTTTGCTTTATATCAACTTCTGGGAATACAGGCCCATCTCAACTCAGCCACCACTCTTTGTCCATCCTCAGAGGGGTTAGCCTGCAGTTTCTTGCTTTTATGTTTTCTAGATCATAGTAGTGTAAGGGCCTATTTAGCCAGAGCAGCCCCACCTCGGTTGAACAGCCATTTTGTTGTTTATGCAGTAAAACTTAAATTGACCCTGACCCCCACCCCCAAGGGGAACTTACTTAAAAGCAAGTCAGAAAACCAGTCCTAGGTTACAAAGCCCAAATACAAGAGTGGATCAGGTCAGGTAGAGATAACAGCCCAAATGCAGGGATGAGTCGGTCAGGTGGAGACATCCAATCAGTAAAGCGCACATACTGTCTCCCTAGCTACCAAGGAGTGTGGGCCCCATCTTTTGGAGGCCACTTCTCAACAAGGTGATAGGCTAGTGCAAGTGTCTACTGTGGGGTAAATTGTAGTTCAATTGGCCACCCGTGTATGACCTAGCATGAATGTAGCTTTCTCTGTGTATTGCAATTTCATTGGCCACCTGTGTGTGGCCAGGCTCAACCACATGGCCTTTGCTCTATAAAAGTTAGTCTGTGAGGCAGGGAGGGGTTGCGCTCTCTGTAAGAGGCAGCCCTGACCAGTCTGTTTGACAGTCGGTTTGATTCTTGATCTTGGTGCGAAATTTTCAAGCTGTGCTTGACCTTCGCTTTGTATCAGTCTCGCTCCTTTGACCATGGACCCATTATTGGGGGACCCAACACTGGGAACCCAACAGTAGAAGACCAGCAACTGTAACTCTCAGCTTTAAGGCATACAGGACTATGTTCTCTGGGGGGACTCCCTGAAATTCTTGTAATTAAGTTTGATGTTAGAGGCAGACATCCTCCCCAGTTTTCTACCCAAAAAAGGAGGAGAAATTCACAACACACCAGCAGTTCTTTTTTTTTTCCAACTTTTGATCCTTGTTGATTCCTAAGGTAAGGGACTTATGGGATGTTTAACTTGTTTTTATAAACTTCCTTTGAGAATTTTTATATTTAGCACTTCTCATTGATGTCTGATCATCAACTTCTTGTTGATATCTGCCATCTTAAGGTGTTGGTTAAAACTTCTGATCAACTTCTTGTTGATATCTGCCATCTTAAGGTGTTGGTTAAAACTTCCACCTTAGTATTTTTTTTTCCTTTTGATCCGTGTTTAATGTTTGCTTGTTCCTTAGACAGTTACTTCTGTGAGAGCAGACACTTTTTTTCTAACAAGTGTATTCTCAGTACCAACCTAAAAGCTTACCTTATGGTAGGACAATAAATAAATTATTTATGGTATGAATGAATGAATGCAATTATGGAATAAAAATATTTCCCTGGTACTAAATTTTATTTTATTTTGTTTTTATTTTTTAAAAAATATTTATTTATTTTAGAGAGAGAGAAAGAGAGTGTGTGTGAGTAAGGACAGGGGCAGAAGGAGAGAATCCTTAGGTAGACTCCCTGCTAGTGTGGAGCCTGTCCTGGGGCACCGTCTCATGACCCATGAGATCATGATCTGAGTGAAATCAGGAGTCAGATGCTTAACTGACTGAGCCACCCAGGCGCCTCCCTGGTACTAAATTTTAAAATAAAAATGTTATGTGATGTTTTAAATAGGGACATATTTAGATGGAACAGTGTTTTCAACATTAGCTTTATAGAAATTCTAAGCTAACATTCTAAGCTTACTTCATACTATATCTTTAGATTAATTTTTTAAATTTTTATTAACATATAATGTATTATTTGCCCCAGGGGTAGAGGCCTGTGAATCATCAGGCTTACACATTTCACAGCACTCTAGATTAAATTTTCTAAAGGAATATATGGATGGCATGTCCCTTAGATTATATTTTTTAAATAGTTTGTTTCTTAGCCATTTTTTAATAGAGAAAACAGATTTTGGTACTAATTTCTTTGATGAATAAAAAATATTGATATCTGTAGCTCTTTCCACCATCTTTCTGCGCCACTATACTAGTGTGCATAAATGTGCTGGCGGATGCTCTCCCGAGCATTAACAATGCCATAAAGAGAGGCAGATGCCAGATTCTTATTAGGCGATAGTCCAGTTTCTAACTGTGATGTTGAATCTTGGTTACATGGGTGAATTTGATTGCCAATGATCACTAGCTGGGAAAATTGTTGTGAACCTCATGGACAGGTTAAACAAGTGTGAATTGTTCAGCCCCTGATTTGATGCACAATTCAAAGATTTAGAAAAATGGCAGAATAATCTGCTCCTGTCCTGCCAGTTTGGTTTTCATTCCTGACAACCTCGCTGGCATCATGGATCATGAAGAAACAAAACAAAAACACACAGGAGGGAAAATCTCTTTCTAGGAATATAATACATGCAAATAAGATGCTTCGGTTGAAAAAAATGGTTAATATCTCTAGAGCTGATCGATGGCAGACCCATATTCTTGAGAAACTGGATTATCAAGTATTGTTATTTAACATTCTAATATAAATGTTGAGATACTGATACCAATAATTTTCCTAAGTTAAAGGAAGTATTACTCACGTAAGAATCAATTTAAATGCAATCTGTATCAAAATACTAAGAACATTTTTCAGAGAACTAGAACAAACAAAACAAAAATGTGTACGGAACCACAAAAGACCCTGAGTGGCCAAAGTAACCTTGAGAAAACAACAAAAACAACAACAACAAAACGACAGCAAAAAACCAAAGCTGGAGGTATCACAATTTCAGATCTCAAGACCACAAAGCCATAGTAATCAAAACATTATGATAACTGGCACAAAAATAGGTGCATAGATCAATAGAACAGAATAAAGAGCCCAGCAAAAAACCTATGCTTGTATGGTCAATTTATGACAAAGGAGGCAAGAATACACAAAGGGGCAAAGACAATCTCTTCAATACATGGTTTTGAGAAAACTGGCTGGTTACATGAAAAAGAGTGAAATTGGATCACCGTCTTATACCACACACAAAAAAACCCTCAAAATTAAAGATCTAAATATGAGACCTAAAACAATAAAAATCCTAGAAGAGAGCACAGGCAGGAATTCCTCTGACATTGGACATCACAACATTTTTCTGGCTATGTCTGCCAAAATAAGGAAAACGAAAACAAAAATAAACTATTGGGGATATATAAAAATAAAAAGCTTTTACACTGCAAAAGAAGCAATCAACAAAACAAAAAGGCAACCAATTGAATGGGAAAAGATATTTGCAAGTGATGAATCCAGTAAGTGGTTAATACTTAGAATATATAAGGAACTTATGCAACTCAACACCAAATAAATAATCTGATTAAAAAATGGGCAGAGGACTTAAATAGGCATTTTTCCAAAGAAGATACAGAGTTCGCCAATAGACACATGAAAAGTGTTCAACATCACTTAACATCAGAGAAACGAAAATGAAAACCACAGTAAGATACCACCTCACACTTATCAAAATGATAAAATCAAAACCACAAAAAACAGCAAGTGTTGGTGAATATGTGAAAAAAAGGAACCTTTCCTTGTGCACTATTGGGAATATAAATTAGTACAGCCATTGTGGAAAACAGTATGGAGGTTCCTCAAAATATCAAAAATAGAAATATCATGTGATCCAGTAATTCTACTATTGGGTATTTACTCAAAGAGATTGAAAACATTAATTCAAAAAGATATATGGACTGCTATGTTATTGTATCATTACTTATAATAGTGTTTGATAGGTGAATGGATAAGGAAGATGTGATGCTTGTGTGTGTTTATGGATGTATGTGTATAAACACACATGCACACATAAATGCACACATATCTATACTGGAGTATACTATAGCCATTAAAAGGATGAGATCATACCATTATGACAACATGGATGGACTTACAGGTATTATACTAGGTGAAATAAGTCAAACTAAGAAAGACAAATAGCCTATGTTTTCATTCATACATAGAATCTAAAACAACAAAAACAAATGAAATAACAGGCAAGCAGAATCAAATCTATAAATACAGAGAAAAAACTGATGGTTTCCAGAGAGACGAAGGATGGGCAAAATGGGGGAAGGGGAGTGAGAGGTGTAAGATTTGCATATGGAATGAATATGTCACAAGAATAAAAGACACAGCGTAAGTCAATGGTATTGTAATATCATGATAGATGATAGCTACACTTACGGTAAGCATAGCATAACATTTAAAGAAGTTGAATCACTATGCTGTACACCTGAAACTGATTACATTGTATGTAACTAATGTATAATTTAATGTATTTAATGTATTAACTACTATATAAAACTAATGCATTAATTATTATGGAATAGAAAATGAAAAAAGAAGAAACTATCCATTGCTACATCATAATCCCCAAATTTAGAAGCTTAAGACAACAAACATTTATTATTTTATACTTTCTGTGGATCAAGAATGTGATCCCAGCATAAGGAGATT
This sequence comes from Mustela erminea, assembly GCF_009829155.1. NCBI lineage: Eukaryota > Metazoa > Chordata > Mammalia > Carnivora > Mustelidae > Mustela > Mustela erminea. The sequence goes on along the minus strand of NC_045617.1, from coordinate 101,829,687 downwards.
CCCGTGGCTCAAGGTCTATCATGGGGCTGCAGCTGTTGGTGGTACCTGTTGGTGGAACCTGAGGTATCATCCAGTGGTTTGACAGAGATGGATGGAGGGGAGAGATTTACTCCAAGATCATTGATGTGATGTGGATAGACCTCAGAAGATCTACGTCCAAGTTCACTCATGCAGGCTGTGTGAATGTCCTCACAATGGATGGTTGGTGTTTCACAGGAGAGCTAGACAGTGAGAAAGAGAGAGTAACCCAGATGGAAGCTACAATCCTTTTTAAACCTAATATTGGAAGAAAGATCCCATTACTTCTGTATATTATTCCTTAGAAGCAAGTCCATAACTTCAACCCACACTGAAGGTGGTGCTTATTCAAGGGCATGGATACCAGGAAGTTATTTCTGAGGCTGTCTATCATACTCATGATGACCTAAAGCAGAAGCTAGAATTTTCACAAACAATTCAAGTTTCTCCATTGTAGAATGTGTGAAAATTCTTAACTTTAGTAGTTTGAAATGCATGTTTACTATTAGACAACTTGAACATAAAAGTTTTTCTACAATTATTTCAAGCAATATTTGAGAGTATAATAGTAGTGGATATTAGGATAGTTTGTCTTGAAATTGGTTCATAAATATTACACTGAGACAAACACCCTAAGTTTGTTGAAGAGAAAGCTGCCATTATGTTTTGCAGAGATATCCACTGCCTCATTTTTATGTATCTTCTTCTTCTTCTTCTTCTTCTTCTTTTTTTTTGGTAGTATAGATGGGTAAGCTTCCTAGATCGTCTAGTTAAATTTTTCTTTCAGCTGTGTCCATTTGGTCATTTAAAATCACTCATTGTTTTTTTTTAAATTTTAAATTTTTAAAATTTGTTTAAATTTTTTATATTTTTTGTTTCTATTAATTTATTTTTCAAATCCTCCTTTTTCCCCCCAATGTCCTGGTGTGTATGTGTTTAAATTGTGGTTTCTGGTTCTTTTGCTGTCTCTTTATTTTAAGCATAGTTTTGGGTTTTTTTTTTAAGATTTTATTTATTTGACAGACAGAGATCACAAGTAGGCAGAGAGGCATGCAGAGAGAGAGGAGGAAGCAGGCTCTCCGCTGAGCAGAGAGCCTGATGTGGGGCTTGATCCCAGGACCCCGAGATCATGACCCAAGCTGCAGGCAGACACTTTAACTCACTGGGACACCCAGGCGCCCTTTAAGCATAGTTTTTAAAATAGTCTATTTCAGATGATTTCATTGCCTCCAGTTTTGGGGTATGTTATACTACATGCTGTTTTATTTGATGACTCCTGCTTATGTTAGATCGTTTCTTTATATGGTTTGTAGTTTTGATTTTGAAGTTCTCTTCAATAAGGATTTTACTGCCTGTTGGAATACATCCCTTCAACAACTGTTGTTGGATGTACTCACAGCATGTGCTCATGTTTGTTCAGTTGGTTTAGGACTAGTTTTTAATTTGTTGACTTGAGGAGTCTACTACCACCCTGAAAGGCTACCATGAAGTCTTTGGTTTTCATCTTTAGAGGAGAATTTTATTTTTCCCCCTTAGATCCTCAGGCTAAATTAAATATCCTTATTACTTCTCCAGACTTCCCTAGGTGTAGTGATGCTATTCCTCCCCTCTACCATTCAGGTGTCACTCTTTGAGTCTTTGGCTTTTTATAGGGAGTTCAGGTTCTACACATAACTTCATATAAGTTCCAAAGTCATGTTCATATCCCAAATGGACTTTTAATCTTCAACCCCGAGAAATGAGGCTTTTCCTGAGCCTGATAAACACTTGAACATCCACTGTGTCACTTTACAGATCTCTTTGCATTTCTCAGATCTTTACAGATCTCACTTTACATTTCTTCTTTGTTGCTGGCACCTAAGGTTTTCTACATCTTTTATTTAAACTCATATATATATATATATATATATGTAGACACAACCCACTTCAACCCACACTGAAGGTGGTGCTTATTCAAGGGCATGGATATATATATATATATATATATATATATATATATATATATATATATATTTCTTATTAACTTGACTGTATGTTATTTAGTGTTATTCTACTTTTATAGCCGAGGGGCTGTTTATCAGTAGAGTCAACCCGGTTGTAGGAACTGGACTGAAAAAAATTGTATAATTTGCTGTTCAACTAGTTCCTTTATTCACCTTATTTATTAAGGTGCTGTTTATTCTCCCACCCTTAATTCTCCTTGTTTTGTTTTGTCCCCAAACTTAGACATCATAACTTCAGATCTTGCCCTAAATGAAATCTATGCCTATATATAGCCCTTCATTTATTCTCACCTACCAATTACTCCTTATATGTGTCTAGGCACCTACTGCATTGTTTTTTTTTATCCTATAATTTAAAACTGTATACATAGAACACTTCTGGGGTGAGAAGGCATAAATCCTTCTAGCTGAAAGAAATGCAATTAGTGCTTTGGGGAATTTGAGTGTGTCACTGTAAAATCCTGTTCTGTAAGGTAGTGGTATGGTTTGGTATAAAGAGAAGTAATAGAAATGTTTACGACAGAGCCCTAGGATATAAAAGTCCCTTTGTGTTTTTCATTTTGAGGTCATTATTCACCCTTCTTTACAAAATAAACAGGAAGAATTGTTTCCAGGTACTAAAGGTCAAAAGTTTGGGGAAAACCTTGCAAAATGAAAACTGAAATACTTAAAGAATGACAACTGAAAAACAAAAATTGAAAGATGGATACTTTCATATCAACAAAGATAGGATTACTATTTCTAAAAGCTGCAAGTATGTCCAGATATTTTTATTGAAAAACCCTACAGTAAATGTCTGCAACTTTACAATTTATGTAACCAAAAGGTGGCAGTGTTCCATTTGGTTTCCTTCGGAACCTCATTTGCTAGAGGTATGAATTTAGACAAGTACTCTGCCTCTAATTTGCTTTTAAAACAATATTGAGTAATACTGCTATTACCTCATGTGCCAAAAAAATAATTATGATTAAGAAGACAAATATTTTTGGCAATAGGAGTTTGAAAGAATTAATTGTATCAAAACTTTAATTTGAACAGCCCCAAAAGAGACATTTCCAAAATCAGTATATGGGTGTTTCACATCTTAAAATATTTCATCTGTTGTTAGATTATCTCTTTAGTGTTCTACTCTGTCTTGACTACTGATTGATATGTTTCATAACACTATGCAAGCATTGAATTATGTTCAGCTCTAAGTAATTAATGAGAGAAACAATGTGGGTTTTGTGTTCATAGCAGATAATACATTTTTATCAGTACGAATAAAAGTTTTCTTCACAGAACAAATAAATATTTATGGCCAATGATGAGTAGGTTAGAGATCTACACAAATACGTAATTTTATCATGTTATTTTACCAAATACCAATCATTTCCTTAAATAAGTGACTCCGTGTGACAATGAAAGCTAAAATAAATGGCTGAAAAAGATTTCAATCCCCAATTTTAAATCTGGTCCAAAATCTTAAATGAAAGCTTACTTGAGGCAAAAATTCTTTTTTACAAGTATATCCTGGCAAGAACTGACCTAACAGTCAATTATTATAAACAAAGTCCAGGTTTCTTAATTAAAATACAAAATATTGGCTGGCCTGCTTAGCCTGAAAGAAGTTATGTCTTCAGGAGACTGCAATTATGGTGGCGCCTTCTAGTGCCACTGATGGTCAGGGCCTGTCAGTGTTTGTATAAAACCCCGTTTTTTTTTCTTTTTTCTTTTTCTTTTTTTTTTTTTTTCAGCTTTGCAACAGTGCTGTGGATTGTTACTTCATTAGCTCAAAATTGGCATAAAAATTCTAAAACAGAAGTTGAGGGATTTTGTTTTGAGTTTGGTCTGAACACTGAAAAAGTTTCATTTTTATTCTCATAAATGTGGGAAAAAATAAACTCTTCCATTTATTCTGGTTACATTTTTGGACTTGGGGATTTTATCTCCATTTGCCTACTATATATAAAAGTTAGAATTGGCTCTATTTGGCAAATAACACTAAATACAAATTAGTGGACCGTTCACGGCACTTTAAATTTTAAAATGACTTTTACAGAAAGTCTTTATGTGTTTGAATGATAGCTATTTTTAGCGGTTGAACCAAAATTTGTTTTTATGACTGATTTTATCAAAATGAATAAAAACTCATTTTTCGGTTATCTGTGTTAGTGGCAAGGACTTCTTAAAGGGGTTTATTCATTCCTTTAAATCTCCTTTACCACCTAACCTAGGAAAAATGTCGTGTATAGAACAGGTTTGACTAGTTTTAATTTCATCTTTTCTATTCCCTCTCCATCCAATGGAAGGAATGCAAATGACGGTGAAGCTGTCTCCCGTTGGTCAGTGAGAGGAAGAGAAAGAGTCATAAACTAATTGTTTTATCTTGGGCTCATATTACAGTTGTTTACTTCCGCATAGTATTCTCAAGACATCTGTAATAACGTGAAAAAGTAAAACCATATCTCGTCATTTCCAGAAAACTACTGTTAAAAGCACATACTTCTAAATTCATATGTATTATAGTTCATCTGGTGAGTTTGGCTAGTGTTGTTAATGGGTCCCATGGGCGTGAGAAAATGTCCTCCGGGAGATCAGCATTTTGACCTTTTGTGTTTTAAATTGCAGGATGAGTTTTGTTGAGTTGTGTTATCAATGTAATAGCAGTCTGTGTGGACCCACAACCGTGACTACATTTCTTAGACTTTAATACTATATTGGTAAAGTCATAAGATATGTGAATATTTACTAATGTTTCTTTTAAAAGTGGGTATTGTTTAGCTACAGGTAAATGCTTAGTAAATATGTTTTAAATAAATGAATGCGCATTAACTCTCTTGGACATCTATCTGCCAAACACTGTACTAGGCAGGGGGATATAATACATAAAAAAAAAAAAAAGTCCTGTCCTCTAGGAATTGGTCACTAAATAGTGAAATCGAATGGTACCTGGTGTTGTGCCAGGTCCTATGCTAAGTCTTTTCACATTTATTAACTCATTTAACCTCATAAAACCCTGTGTGGTAGGAACTGTTATTGTCCCCATTTTAAAGATTGGAAAACTGAAGTTGAGTGCAGTTACATAGCTACGATATAGGGAAGCCAGCATTTACGTTCAGTCTGGTTCCTGAGCTAGGTTCTTAGTCACTGTTTTATCTTGCCTCTCCAATTATAACATACTGATTAATTATTTCCCAAAATGTGCTAGTTGAAGATCAGTCCTAGGATATGTTTTACCAAATACCAATCATTTCCTTAAATAAGTGACTCCGTGGTAAAGTTTGCTTGGAAAATATTGTGTACTACCACCACTGCCATTAAAATATCTTTATTTATTCTAAATGTGTACCAGCAAGCAAGTTCTTTGGACAGTCTTATAAAAATTGTTTAGTATTCCTCTCAGTGACAGTGTTCTGAATATTAAACTTGCCAAATGCTATCATAACAATTGCTTTGCATTTATGGAAGAATATTCATATACTGTGTCATTAAAGAATCTTAACAATATTCTATAATACATGTTAATATTATCCCAGTTTTGTTTTGTTTTGTTTTGTTTTTTAAGAGGGGCACTGCTGGGGGAGGGAGAAAGAGAGAATCTTAAGCAATCTCCATGTCTAGCACTGAGCCTGATGGGGGGCTTGATTTCATGACATGAGCCGAAATCAAAAGTTGGATGCCTAAATGAGACCCAGGCACCCCAATATCCCACTTTTTTTTTTTTTTTTTTTTTTTTTTTTTTTTAGATTTTACTTATTTATGAGAGAGTGAGAGAGCATAAGCAGGGGACTCGGCAGAGGGAGAGGGAGAAGCAGGCTTACCACTGTGCAGGGAGTCCAGCCTGGGGCTCGATCCGAGGACTCCGGGATCATGACCTGAGCCTAAGGCAGATGCTCAACTCACTGAGCGACCCACGCGCCCACTCCCACTTTTTTAAGATGAAGAAACTGAAGTGGAGGTGTTGAGTGTCTTTTCTTACATGTAACAAACTAGGCAGAACCAGAATTACTACTGCTTGAAACCACTCTGATCAAAATCTAATGCTGTACATTGTGAAAAGTCAATGTCCCCATAGTGGAATACATTTTTATAGGCATGACTATATGCTTTGGACCATCCTTTTTCCTTTCCATATGTTGCTTACTCGAGTCAAAGCTTAGCAATCTAATTCTTCCTCTCTTCACTCACCAAGTTCAGATGTGGACTACCTGATTTACACTAATGAAAGACCTCAGGGTAGATGTGCGTTTAAAATATTCTTCCTTAAAAAAAAAATAATAAAGTGTTCTTTCTTGTACAGTGGAGGAATAGTTAGTTAATGAAACTTGTTCTTCTGCCACTGCAGTGGTCTACTACTACAAGAACAGATTTGAGATGGACTGATAGATACATAAGGAGGCAATATCACTACAGAGAGACATGCTTTATGATCCTCAAGATGTTAATAGATTGTGCATAAAGATAACAGCATGAAATTCCTGGCTTTGTCTAACTTGTCTATCTGTAGACATAACATCTGTAGACATAGCATTAGGGAATAATATTTTCGTGATAATTTTTAAGTGATTTTCTCCCCATCAAGAGACTAAACAGGAATATAAACACTGAATCTCAGTGTATCAGTGAGGACCAACCGCTGGAGAAGCTTACAGGAATCCAAATTCTACTGCACCATGTGCTTATGATAATAAGCGACAAAACACACTGATTTTTATGAAACAGTTTCTCATACAGTCTGTCATTTTTTTTTTAAGATTTTAGTTATTTATTTGACAGAAAGAGAGATCATAAGTAGGCAGAGAGGCAGGCAGAGAGATAGGGGGAAGCAGGCTCTCTGCTAAGCAGAGAGCCTGATGTGGCGCTTGATCCCAGGACCCTGAGATCATGACCTGAGCTGAAGGCAGAGGCTTAACCAACTGAGCCACCCAGGTGCCCCTCAGTCTGTCATTTTAATGGGTTCAACAACCCCATGGTGAGCTATTTTTCCCATTCACAGGTGAAGAAATTTAGATTAAGAAAAGTAACTCCATCCTGTTACTCTTAGTCACATGATTACAAGTGACTTTTCCAAGGTTATTCAGACAATAAGTGGCAAAATCAAGATATAAATCTAGTTTCCTGGTTGACATTCTTCGAGTACATGTTAAGTGATACGGTGTAGTCAGTACCTACTAGAAGATTCAAGCATCCAATGACAAGGTTACTTGCAAGGAAAATAGTATACATGTTATAGGGCAATGAGTTATAAGCTGATATGCCATGATTTTACTGAATTTGTCCTTATAGGTGATTCTGATTCCGTATATTTAGATGATTCAATAATTATGTTTGGTAGAGGAATCACACCCATGTATTTTAGGGCTTATAGTTGTAGAATCAAGCACCCATTGACATCTATAGATTTAGAACAGAAAAAGCTCAGACTTGCCAAACTGTTCCAGAGTTCCATGGAAGTTGAGTTTTGCCACCTAGAGAGGGCATGAAAACTTGACCAGTTGTAAATGTTGACATCTGTATCATTCCGTTTAAGGGACATTATCAGATTGGTCTTTGTCCAATAAGTCTTTTTCAATGATTTAAGAAGCATGTTTGAAAATATATGGAAATGAGCAGCATATCCACATATGAGGAATTCCTGAATTACATTAGAAATTATAGGTGACTTCACTTAATTTTATTTACTTAAAAATGGTCAGAGGATAACATATAATTGATAAGCATTAATTCTAGAGAATTTTCTAGAAGTCTTAAAAGACATTTTAGAAGACAGTATTGAATGTTACTGCATGTTGGATTAGAGCCTCCTATTTAGAGAACTGTGTTTCATGCTAAGAATATAAAAATGTTGAGAGTAAAATGTTCATACTTTGGAATCAAGGTAATAATCCAGTATGCTAGGTGTGGACTAGCACCTGGATATAATTTCAGTTACAGATTAGGTTATTTATTTATTTTTTGTACTTTCAATGTAAGGCTGAATTTTAATATTTCATTAAAATTCATTCATTTAATATTTCATTAAATATTCATTAATATTGTTATTTTTTTGGCCATGAATGTTAAAAAGCAAATGCTTCAAAAGGATTTATATATGCATCTGAAAACACCAATCTAGAGTTGTGTTGATAAGCTACATATTTGCATCCATTTCTACAGAAGCAGTTTAAACATTAAATGCATTTATTGATGGGAAAAGTATTATTGTACTGCAATTTGATGCTATCAATGCCTTGCTAATAAACATGCAGTGATAGAAAATGCAACTGTTCCAGAAGGAGGAAGAAAGAACTGGAGATTAGGAGGGGGAGGTAGGATTACCCTGAAGGAAGAGAGAGCTGGTGAAAGGTGAGAGATAAAGAAAACAGTTACATACTTGAAGAGAGTTCTAGATAAGAGACCTCAGAGGATAGTCTTTTGAAAATGGAGACACAGATAAAGAGTTTATTGTAAAATGGAGGAACAAAGATATCAAGAGAATGCCAGGTTGCAGAAGTGAAAATCAATAGCACTTAAATATAGAAAGTAAGTGGGGAACAAAATGGAAAGGAGATTCAGTACAAGAGGGAACTTCAGAGGTACACATGCACACACGAGGTGCGTCCAAGCACGCACACGCATGCGCACAAACACACAGCTGTTCCTAAAAACCAAGAAGGTAGGAAAGTTTCCTAACTGAACATTTCCAGTGTAGGCAGGGAAGACACCAATGAGCTCAGGTGAGTGTTTTAGTTGAATTTAAAGAGTTATGTTGTTGTGGTTCACACTATGTTACAACCCAAGATAGAGCTGCATAAAGGGGCGCCTGGGTGGCTCAGTGGGTTAAAGCCTCTGCCTTTTGCTCAGGTCATGAACCCAGGGTCCTGGAATTGAGCCCCACATTGGGCCCTCTGCTGCACAGGGAGCCTGCTTCCCTTCCTCTCTCTCTCTGCCTACTTGTGATCTCTGACTGTCAAATAAATAAACAAAATCTTTAAAAAGAAAGAAAGAAAGAAAGAAAGAAAAAACTGCAGCATAGAAGAGCCAAGAGGACCCTGTGATCACAGATATCACTTTGAAGAATATATTCTTATTCCTTCTGTAATATAATAGCATTTTCTGTATTAGAAATGGAATTTTAAGTTCGGTGTCCAAATACAAATATCTAAGGAGGTTGTTCTAGAACAACTGACCTCTAAATTGGCAAGAGGAGGGATGGCGTTTTATTATTGTAGTGGGTGCTGAATAAGCTGTACTTAGTGTCTAATGGATGCAAATGTTTTTGTGGATATAAGCATTGTGTATTTGTTTAAGGAATTTATTGCTTAGCAGCAATCAAGGAAAAATCAAAGGTCTTGTTCTAATTTGGAAACACTATTATTACACTGAAACATACTCTTATTATGTGTGTAATGGTTTAGATGTTTCTAAGACTATCTGTTAGTGGCTACGTATTAATCAGTACTAAAAAATACTGGCATCTGGGACTGTCCTCGAGTTATGATTTAATTAGTCTTTGTTGTGGTCCAGTCATTAGTATTTCTTAAAAATTCTACCCGTTCCCTTTTGTGATTGTAATGTGCAACTTGATTTGAGAAACTTTGCGTTAAAGGAATTTTATATGTTTATAACTTGAATATTGATAATGGTTGTCTGTCCTCCTCATTATCAGTTATATTTCTTTAGCATGTTATGTCTTAGGAAAAAGAGTTCATATCCTCTCATGTTACAGAATATTAATGGGTTTTGGGTGACAGATGCACACATTTTTTTCTGTTGCTAATGGACAATTTTTGTGATACAGTTGGAGTTAATTTATTAGGCTCTAAATTTATCCTGAACCTTTGGATGTGGATTCTATGAAATATTGTCTGTTTTGTGGGGGGAAAAAAAGATGTTATGGATAAGTAGAGTCATTTATTTAAAAGCATTGCAGATAATAGTAAATATGCTATCGAGGCAATTTTGCATTAGGTAATTTTTAAATTTCCTTCAGATTGTTTTATTGGACATATCATGACTAGCACCATTTATGTATTTTATTTTCCACTGAGGGTTAATTTGCTCTTCATGAGAATTATTGGGGTAAATTGACAGGTGTGCTCTTCCTTGAACTTTAACACTCCCACAGATTTTGCATCTGTCAGTATGCTGGTAAAGTTTTCATCTGCAAAAGTGTAAGCTATAGAAAGTATGAATTTAGGGATGCTTGGGTGGTTTGGTCGGTTAAGAGTCTGTCTTTGGCCCAGTGTCCCGGGATCGAGTCTCCTTGCTCAGGGGGGAGCCTGCTTCTCCCTCTGCCTGCCTCTGCTTGGTCTCTCCATCTCTCTGACAAATAAATAAATAAAATCTTTTTTTTAAAAAAACATGAATTTAGAAACTCTTATTTTGGTATTCTTCAACTTGTCTTATCTAGTACCTTTCCCCATGTCCAGGCTTTTTCAGATCTCACCTCATCCCAGAGTTTCCTGGGTTTCTCAACTCTATATATACCTATTTAAGGCTTAGCAGGGGTGGTGTTAATGGTCACTTTCAGGGTCTCCTGCATTACAATATAGGCCATAGAAACAGAACCAAAAAAAAAAAAAAACCCTAAAACAAAACAAATAAGCCATTGCAATTCAAAAGAATGAGGTATTAATTGACAGAAGTTGCTCTTTGGGGTTAAGGAGGACATTAATTCAATAGACATAACCTAACCAGCTCTTCTTGTAATGATAGACTGAGGCATTTTGCAATTGTTAATGTAATGGTGCTTTTCCTTCTAAGTCATTTTGATTGTCTAGTATTGACAGAAGTTTGTACTTAAATTTATAACTGGGAGGAGGCTCCTAATAAACCAATTTCTTCATGACAGTAGTAACCTTTAGTGTATCAGGTGAGCCTACCTACTAAGAGATAACAGTGATTGCTCAATTTATGTGCCTAATGAATCCTTATTCCTATGTTTCCAGAGAGCACTGTTTAAAAAAAAAAATCTCTGGAATATTGTTCATCTTTGTTGAAAAATATGTTGGGTGACCTGTATTAATTGAGTTGTTAGTATGTACTGTTTGACACTGGTGAACCAAGTAACTCAACCCCCTACTTTTACACAACATTCATTCTAGTTAATCTCTAAAAAAAAGTTGGAAATAGCTTGATTAATAGCTATATATAAATAATTTTATGCTATTAAATCAATTGAAATGACAATGTATGATTATAAACTCTGAGGGGACAAGAGCTTTGTTTGAAGTTTTTGATATAGCTAAAGATAGAGCATACAGTAGTCACATAGTAAGCATTTAGTAACTATTCATCAAATGAATAAATAATTCCAAATGGCGGGGTATTGTGATGGAGTTTTTAAATTCTAAATTGCTCTGCCAATGAAGACATTCTTTCGTGGTTAACTACGTAACTAACTGCTTAATTGTCACCTAACTACTTAAAATATTCTGTCATTTGGTTGAGGGATAAAACATCTAATCTAATATCTTGACCAATTGTTCTTAAGTCAGTCAATTGGGAGTCCATTTGTCAGATACAATTCTTAGGCCTTTCATTAGTAGTGTTTGATTCAGAATAGTTAAAATGTTGGTTTGTTCTCCCTTAAGTAACTATTAGGAAGCCTACTCTCATGAAATGATGCAAAACAACCTTAGGAATGTATAATAATACAAAGCATATTGAAAAAATCCTCTTTTCACTTCAAAATATTCACTAATTTCATCATTTATTAAAAATAATACTAAATGTTGAATGTTTCTGGTGACTGTATTTTATTATTAATTTCCAATTTTTCCTTAAAAGATATTTCTTAGACAAAAAAGTGTAGGCTGCCCATGATTGCAACCCCTTTCAATTACTGCAGGCAAATCTAAGGCGGTGCGGGGGCGGAGGTGGGTGGTGGCATAGCACCATTCAGGACCACTGCTATGTATGCCATATTCTCTCTTTTACATGTGCTATGTTTTCTTGGCTCAAAAAGAGTGAGCTGAAGGCAGTTTAATATCACAGAAGCTGCTGTGTTCTGCCTGTGCATGTGTATTCACCAAGAAGATTCTAGAAGGAGATGTTTTCCCTGAAGTCTCCCATTACTGGCAGTCTTTCCAATCTTCTCAGCAATCTCCTTTCCACCCTTTCTCCTCATGCCCTCCAACATGATCCAAGATAGCTGCTGCTTAAGGATTTTATGATTGCATTAACATTATTTTGGACTATTTTCCAAACTTGAAAGATAATTTAGGAATGCAGATATCATGTATATTAGGTATCTGTCTTTAACTGCAGTCATGTCTTTCACTGAGGAACTTTTGTTTCAAGGAGAAACCAGCAACAAAACCAGAGGTGAAATATAAAGACCCTTCCAGAAAAAACAGATTTACAAATGTTTCAACTTTCTTTTGAACAAGTTTCTTCTGAAAGTTTGTCTATTGGATGTCGGTGGTTTACATATTCGTGGACTAAATGCGTCAAATTTTGGTGAAGGAAAGAGAAAATGAACAGAAAGAGTGACAGTGGAGAGGTACCTCTTAGCTGGATTCAGTTGTCTCTGTACCCCACCGGAAGGTCACTCCCATTAGTATATAGCCCAGGCAAATATTACATTATGAGAGGTAGGTTTCTACGCAGGTTCCTCTTCTTGAAATGTAATTATCTTTAGGAACAATTCTTGAGATGCTTTGGGTGTTTCTCCAGTCCCAACTTCTTTCTCAGGATATATTTATTCAGTATGTTCAATGACTTATACAACTTTTAAATACATACTCTGAAATTTGGAATGTTTATACTTTGCAGTTACAGATACTTTGTCTTTCAAATTGCTCTCGTGTATATAAATACACATCTACCTGGGAATCCAAATTATGTAGTAAAATACATTTAATTGAAAATGAATCTGGCTTTTCATTTGGTGGTTAGCATTTCCCCTTTATTCCTGGCAAGTTTTTTTCTTCTTTATTTTCTTTCTTTCATTGCACATGTTGATCCTTTTGAAAAATGAATGTTTGCCAAATCTAGTCTGAGTTGGAAGGGAAGGTGGGGGGAGGGTGGATACTAAAGATTCTGACCAGAAATATTGGCATCTGATTTCCAACACAGAGGTAGGCTATATGTGCCTGGTTAAGTGGTTAAATCACAATGACACTGATTGATATTATAAATCATGCTTTGGGAAAATGAGTTTTTGTGACTTGTGACACCTAAACTCACTTTTATTTTTCATTTGTATCTTAGGGAAAAAAAAAAAAGCATGTGTGGAAGATAATAAACGTTTCTTCCTCTAGTTTGGTCAATTTTTACTTGTAACTTTATGCTGTACTCTAGAGACATGAAGCGTGTTCAGAACCTTGATCATTTATTTAAAAATGTAGAGAGAAACTGTAGGCTTTAGTTGGGATTGGTTTTCTAAACACAGAGAAAAAGGTTTTGGTTTTTGTTTTGTTCTTTTTTTTGGTCTCAACGTACTTGATTTGAATCCACAGCAATAACCAAAAATTTTTAGGTTAGTTTGGATAGGAAATAAACAACTTCAAGAAATGTAGTGGTTTAAACCCTTTCTTATTGAAATAGTATCCCTTCACTTGCTAAAAACCTGCACTATTACTCTTCATGTGATACCAGTTTTATAAAGGTACTCCATGTGTGTTGGTTCTTGGGTCTGCTACTGTGTGTCCGACATGGCTGCTAATAAAGGAATCTTCAGTAGGGCAAATATGAAACAGCATTGTCAAGTTTTGGGGCAGTGGGTTTGTATAAGAAAAATGAGGCACACAATAAGATTCTGCCAGCTCTTTCAGATATCTTGCCTTCACCAACAAACTGAAGACTTGTGAAAAATACGCCTTCGCTTTAGACACTCAGAGGAAATATTTAAAAAGAGATCAAACAAGAAACCAGGCACCTCTAGGTAGAGTAAAAGAAAAACATTAAAATTTCATAATAGTTCTAGAATTTGCTCGATAAATCTACGCTGGTATCAGAATAATGTCCCAGACAATGAAAGTACTGTGAGCCCTAAGGTTAAGTGAGAGCTTGTAAGGAAAATTATAGCTGCACGAAAACAGTGTAGACTTCTAAATTTTAAAGGCATTAAACATAAAGGATAAACACATACTTTGCTCATTTCCTTGGATTAAGTATGGTATTTTAGAAAGGTGTGCACTTTCCCCATTACGCCCATCAAATTTTGAAAATGCAAATTTCAATCTGCATGTAGTCATAGAGAATATTTGACTTGTGTTTATTTGCATGGGTTAAAACAAACCAAAATACTGAGTATAACTTATGGGAAAAATCTAATTTGTAAGTCTGTTTACATTTCAACTGAAATGTCTTAAGAGTTAAGAATCATGACACTGTATCTTGGGGTATTTGTCTTTCAACCGTAACTGACTTAATAAGAGAAATGGAAATATATTTTTCTGTTTAAAATTTTTGTATTTAAAGATCATTAAAGCTGGGCTATCTCATCATCATTATTAAATTACTATAACTACTGCTTTGGGAGCTAGAATATATTTACTGCTGATTACTTCTCTACTGTATTTTATTCTAAAAAGATCTGACTGTCATTAAGAAACAACAAATTAACTTCAACTTACAACTCTTCCTTTTATGTTTTAAGAAGTAAATTTTAAAAACTCATAAAAGCTAGAAATAACCTCAAATATAGAACTGAGATTTATGTTAATTTAGCCACAACCTGAGACTTAATATAAGAGTGTATTAAATGTGTACTATGAAAAGAAAGATATAAAAGAGTACTCTATAAAACTGGTGGCAAAATTTTCAGTGTGCTGCTTAAAACTGGCTTTGCCCCCACCCCAGGACTTCTATGCCCCATGTATCACTGTGCTGTGTTAGATGCATGGCTATAAAATTGTGAAAATGAAGACTTTTCTGGTAGCAAAAGGGTTAAGTTCTTTTTGCTTTACCAGTTTCAAATTACAATGAGAAGCCTCTTCTTTCCCAGCAGGGTTGTGCTTACATTACTCTTTAGATCTCCCTTGAAGAGGGCTGGTATATTTGTGCCTGCTGGAGGTGGAATTAACAGTTAGAAGGAGAAAGGGATTGAATGGACTTACAGGAAGGTTTTCAAGTAAATTCAGGGAAACACATTTACTTGAATAGTACAACCTTGAGTCTTATTTTACACTAAGACGACACAAAAGATGTTAAAGTTATCACCAAGCTGCCGGACAAATATATATTCCAACACCAAGGTGCAGATCAGCATAGATCTGTGATTCAGAAATCAGGATTTGTCTTGGAAAGAGCTCAAGGGTTGAGAAGAACTCAAGAGCAAGTGAAGATAACTTTGGGAACTACAGTTTATCAGAAGATCAACTTTCCTTGATTCAAATACCAAAGGCCTGATTACCATAAATTCCTATAGGAATGCATAGGTCATCTGATCAAATAATTTTATCCGTCTTCTGCTACATCAATGCAGCAAAAACTCTTAACAACTGTGGATAATTGGAAATCCAAGTTTCAGCTTTCTTAGAAATAACTACTCTTGACATATTCCAAAATATTTAAAATAGGACAGGAAAATCAGTGAGCATATTATGTTCTGAAATGTCACTGTCATGAAGAATAGGTAAATTTGTTTTTACAGCTACTGGGAAAACGCACCTCCTAGGAACTTAGATTTTTTTTTTTTTTTTTTTTAAAGAGGACAAGAAGGACTAAAAATATCAACTTTTGCTTTTGGACAAAAATGCATCTGACTGTATTTCTACTTAGGAGTATTGTGGGTTTCCTCTGGAGCTGCTGGGTTCTAGTGGGTTATGCAAAAGGAGGTTTGGGAGACAATCATGTTCACTCCAGTTTTATTTATAGAAGACTACGGAACCACGAAAGACGGGAAATACAGAGGGAAATTCTCTCTATCTTGGGTTTGCCTCATAGACCCAGACCATTTTCACCTGGAAAACAAGCTTCCTCTGCACCTCTCTTTATGCTGGACCTATACAATGCTATGGCCAATGAAGAAAATCCCGAAGAGTCGGAATACTCAGTGAGGGCATCCCTGGCAGGAGAGACCAGAGGAGCAAGAAAAGGATACACAGCTTCTCCCAATGGGTACCCTCGCCGCATACAGTTATCTCGAACGACTCCTCTGACCACCCAGAGCCCACCTCTAGCCAGCCTACATGACACCAACTTTCTGAACGATGCTGACATGGTCATGAGCTTTGTCAATTTAGGTATGTTGTTCTTTTATTTGTTAAACGATGTTATTACTAAGTGGAAGTTTTTCTAATAGTAAAGTAGCAGCCTGGTAGGTGGTCATGTTTATTTAAAGTCATTTTCTGTAACTCTCTTCTCCAGCTTCTGTTTCCTCTCTCTCATTGATACAAGGTAAGATTTTGCTTTAGGCAACAAAGTCATACACACAGGTACATATATTTAATTTTTTAAATATGAAAAGCTAAAATTAAACACTTACAGTCAAGTAGATTTAGGTCCTTGAAATCTTGTTAAAATTTCAGTCATGCTTTAATGTGTGAATAAATAAGCAGTAGTCTACAAAAAAGGAAAATTTATGAGGATAGCTGTGCTATGGGCAAAAAAATAATAATACAAATAAGAAAGAAGTGTTTGTAGATTAAAAACTAAAGTGTCTTTTTGGAACATTTTTTTGTTAGCAATTTAACAAACATGTAAGTATACATTTATTTGCCACCTAAAAACTCTCATTTGGCCGAGTCAGTTATTGTGAAAATATCAACATACAATTAACTAAGATCAAATAATTCTGAAAAAGATTACTATCAAAGATTTTCAGGGAGAGATTCTGAAAGTGTGAAAAACACTCTGGAAAAGAAGCTTCAAACTAATATTTCTTAACTTCTTAATGATGAAACGGTATCATACCCATTTGATTGTTTCCAGAAGCAAGAGAAATATAAAACATGCTGTGATGTTCTCTACTTATGCAAAATCTTCCTCTTCCTTTAGGATAAAAAATGAATCAAAAACTTCTTTGATTAGCAGCATTATTAAAGAATTTTTTTTTAAAAAATATGTTTTACTCAAAGCTGGTATTTTTGTGGCAGATTTAAAATATTGACAATATCAAATGGTAAATTAGTGCCCAGTATTTCATCTCTTAAAAGTATTAAGGAGTTACCAATTTAGGGTGATTTCACAGGGCTGTATTTTTAAAAATGTTTTAGTAGAGGCTAAAGATGAAAATTCGTTATCTTCAGACATTCAAAAAAATAACATGGTATATAGTCAGTTTTGAAGACAAAATTTTATGAACAAATGTAATCAACTTGAAAGAATTAGAAACATTTTAATGTAAGAACTTTCGAAACTTTGTTTGAAAACTGCAATCTGCTTTGACTTAAAATTGACATGTTTTATTATACTTAATTAAAAACTTCCTTGTATAACGTCTCAAAGAAAATAGTCTTTGAAAAGTCAGATAGCAACAAATTCAAATACATGAATGCTTTTATAAAACATGTTGCTTCATATGCTCTGGTCATTTGCTCTTCGCAATCCTAGCATGAAGGATAAGGTGCTTAATAAGTCAAGTTTCGTGTTGCTGGAGACAGAGCTCTCATTATTATAAGTTTCTGTAAGTCATCATTGGTTGCCCTAATCAGGTGTCCTGGAGGCCTTTTCTTCTACATATAATTAACAGGTTTCATTTGGAACTTTCAAGCCATTGAAATATGGCTTAATTCTAAATTAGTTTGATTGCTTTTTCCTAGTATAAGTGATATGCAATGTGGCTCATGGGATATTTTACTTTGTTGCAATTTCTAAAGTATTATTCAGTAATTTAAAGGAGTTTTAATATTCTAACAGAAGAATTTCAATCTAGCATGATTTACATATGCATAAAAAATATCACTGAAAAAATTAGTTCCGGTCACCTAAAATCTGACAGGGCAGACTGTGTCATGTATTTTAAAAAACAATGGCTCAGCCATGAATCTCTTCTAAAATATATATTTTATTGAAATCAAATATTTTGATCACTCACAAAAGAAATATATTTGTTTTAGGAAGGAATTAAGTAGGATTTTTGAATCTGTATGCCATTACTTTTTATACATTTACACAGAATAAGAAAACCAAAAACAATAATAAACAGTTTTAGTCAGTGACCTTTAGGGCCATTTTTATCATTAAAGTATACTTATATTTTTAAATCAATGAAGTTTTGGTTGTATTGTTTGGATTATAACAACAAAACAGTTTACTAACTATACCATGAAACACAATTATTTATTTTACTCTAGAGAAACAATATTAGATATAAACTTCAGAAGATATTTATTTTTATCATGCTTGAACTGAATAGTGATTTATTCTCAATAATGAATTGTATTATTTTTTTCTCTATTTAATAATACAAACCTAAATGTTTCATGTGAAATTACTGACAAATTGATTCTGGTACTGAGATTTTCCTAGTAGCCTCTGAGGAAAATTGAACCACAACTTTATTTTAAGCTTAGACTGTGCCTTCTAATATATCCAAAGCTTACAATCAAACACTACTTAGTAAAAGGTTTTAACTTCTGTATTTCTTCCATAATAATATAAGTCAAAGCAGACTTAGAAAAGGTTAAAGTGTAATATCATGATTAACTGCACTAAGAATGTCAGTGGTTCTTAATGTAACATTCATTAACAAATAGTGTTTTTTTATGTTCTTAGAAGACTCAGGAGGATTTTGTTCATTTATTTATGTTAGAAACTTAAAAGATATGCATATTGTGGAAACTAAGGGCAAGTGATCAAATTAGCCATAAGCAAGGGATTTGTATTGAGGAAGTCACCTGGATATTTAAATATGTGAAAAGAATCTGTTGACAGTTCCCATAATAAGCTGAATTACACTAGAAAGATATGTCCTTTATATAAACACAAATCTGTGTCATTTTCAAGTCAAATGATGGATTTTCTAGAATTACCTTGTCATTCAGAAAGACATTTTTTTCTAATGTTAGTTTTGCTCATCAAGAGCAATTAAACTCTGAATCATTTAACAAAATAATCTATTTTTTAAAATTCCAGATGAGATTATTTTTTTTTCATAAATGAAAAATAGATGAGAATTTCCTAAAAGAAAAAATAAAATAAATTGCCTTAAGGCTGATGTAAATAACTAAACATGAAAACAAGCACCTTATTTTGACCTTTAAGTTGTTTAAGTGATTTGGGCACTCTGAAGAGACAAATATTAATTATTGTGTGAAGAGAAACTTTCCACTCTATTGGATTCATTATTTTTAGGCCAATTTTTTTCAGTCTCTAGTGTCCAGCTTTTGCAGGTTGACTCTTCCGCTTTGTCCCTAAAACTGTTGACTATTCCAGGCGTCCTTCTCAGTCAATACCATGTCATTTCATTGAGAACAAAAATATCTTTCTGGTAAATCTTTTCTTTTTTAACCATCTTTTTCAAAAATATTAAGGATTAGTTTATATATCAGATATATATGCAAATAACAGGAAAGAAAGGAAAATCTACAATTTTTAAATAAATCTGTTTACATTAAGATAAACATGTAGTGTATTTCTAAGATCTTTTACAATTTCGTTTGATTACTTGGCAATAGTACAATGAAAATGATACAACACTGTGGATGTTTTAGAGGAAAGCACAAAAAACAGTGAACACAGGAAATTTATTTTCATGGTGTTCCCTGTCTACATATATTTCTCTGATAAGGATGGAGGGGTTTTTTTGTTGTTTTTTTTTTTAATGGTTTCTGGTCAGTTGACTTGGAGTCAAAAACTTCTTAGATATATTTTAAGAACATGTATTAATTCTAAGGGATAAAAGTACATGAATGTGTTGCTTGGATTTTTTTCGTATTTTATAACAACATATTTAGCATGGTAAGATATGAAATAGAAAAAAAAATACTTTCAAAATTTTGAGTTATCCTTTTACTTCCCCAAATCATTAAACTCTCCTGGTACTGGAAGAAAAAAATGCTCATGTTCTCGTTTGACAGGTTTGAAAGACATCATTGATATTTATTGTTGCTTTTGGCTGACTCAAGTGCCCAGTGGAGAGGAATTTATACGCAGATCTACCTAAAGATACCTATCTGTGTAGTCTCTCCAACAAGGTTATTAACACTTGTGTAACATAAACTTACCTATAAACACATGCAAGATTTTTTGGGGAGAGGGGGCAGTGATGGGAATGTTGACAAGAGGGTCTAAAACCATTATAGTACATATTCATAGATACGCCTGGAATAACAAATGCTAATATTGGGTGAAACAATACTTCTTTTACACCTTTAACTTTTGAGGAGAAAAGATGCTTGGGAGGGTGGAAATCTTTTTACTCTCTTCTTTAACAACCTTTTGCCTTCATGATTGTGACCCAAGGGATTCTTGTTCTTTAAAGCCGTATTATTGTCAAATGACAGGCATGGCTGCAGGGATAGGTATAATCATATAGTTTAATTAAAAGATTTTTCCTCCTGTTAATAGCCACTCACAAATAGCCAGTTGTAAAATTTTATTCAGAATTAACACCTGGAACTGTGAAGGTATGATAACATAAATTCAGAGGGCATGGGGTAGCCTCACCCACTACTTCCAGTTCCCTCTTTTCATCCATTTTTTCAATATTGCCTCCCTCTCTCAGCCCCTCCCCTCCCATTACTTGGCCTTTCCTCTTTAGTTCGATGGTCTCTACCTCCAGGCTTTCTTGGCACTCCTCTCTTTCTGTCCCCACCCCTTCCTGGGGTCCGCTTTTGGTCCTTGTTTCTTCATAGCTGGAGGCTGAGATTAGCTGAAAATCAATTAGTTACAGCTTGATCATTTAGGTACAGTCTCCTGTTTCTCTGGAGTTGAGAAGGAAAAGGTTATGACGTGCCAATTGCAGCCTCCACCCATCAGGAGAAAAGCTCCCCGGGGCATCAGAACTTCCCTGGCTGTTGCCATCCCCTGGAACTGTTTCTCCCCCGTCCCATGCTTCTTTGCCTCCTCACCTCTCCCTGAGGATCCCATTGACCCAACTTAATTGTTTTTGCCTTCCCTATTTTATTACATAATTAAAATTTAAAAGGGGAAATGTAAGGGAAAGTTAGAAAAAAAATAAGAAAAAACTGCAGCGCTGAACGAAGATGACGCAAAAACATGCAATTCTGTTCATTTATGAAATGCTTTCGCTTACGTCATTTTTATTTCACACTCATGGCACATCCAGGAAGAGATTAATTCCTGTCTTGAAGTTGAGAAGAGAGGAGGACGAGGTAGGATAAAAGGATCAAGAGCAGAGAACAATGAGGATGAGACGGAGACAGAAATAAAATACAAATTTTTTTAAAAAGCCCTTGGGAAAAAGAAAATGAATGAAATGAGTCATCAGAGGCTGGTCTTGGGGTGTGCAGGTGGAGGGCGTGTTGGGAAATCCTCAGTCTACCTCACACTGACACAGCAGCTAATTCCACATCCCAACCACATCAGCTCCAGGGGAAAACCCTTTCATCCTTCCACACTAAAATACCAAAGTGGGGAAAAAGGAGGGGGCCCTGTGTGTGTGTGTGTGTGTACAAGGAGCATACAGACCAGCTACTCACATTTACAGTCATAAATAATGTAGTGGCTCAGCTTGAAAAAACCACAGGTTAGAGGAAGAGGCTTCCCTGACGCACGGAGAGGGGCTGAGATCAGAGGAGCCACTGAAAGGGTTGGAGCCAAACAATGAATCCCTTGTTCGAAGCCATATTTATGAGTGCTTCTTTGCACCTTAAGTTCATATTTTATTGGCTGGGCTGTGGGGTTTCCCCATTTGCTCATCTCTTAAAATAATACCTTGGCTGAGATCTCCTTTAAAATGCACCAGTCAGCCCTGACAGATGGCTCATTTATTTGGGGAAGAGGGGATGGTGTTGTGATTTTTTTTTTTTTTTTGGATGTCTGATTGGAATGTGTAAGGTCCAGTTGTGGATCTGAAAATGGTGACAGTAAGATAAAAATAATAACTGGAGTAGTTACCTGCCGTTCTTCGAGATGTCTATAAGAGTCCACATAATCAGGTAGTCACTCTTGACTGATAGGAGTCTTGTCTAAATTAATACAATTATAATGTCTAAATGAGTTAAAATGGTAAAATTATAATCTAAGAAAGTGAAAACAGAATCTATTGAAGTGTGTGACGTTTAATATGAAGGGAACAAAAGATCTCTGATTAGTCAGAAGGATCTCTAGTGGTTTTGGGAGAAGGAAAATGACAACAGCCCTCCATACCCAAGGAGAGGAAGGCAGTGAGCTGCGTAAACATTCCATTATAAAACCGAAAAAGCAAGACCTTGTCTGGTTCTAAATAATTTGATATAGAGACTAAACTAGGGTATGCGCCGTTTTATAATTTCTAAACACTGAGGATCCTTGTCTTCATGATGATGTGGCCTTTCGTTTTTCTTTTTATAAGCTGCAAAATATTGGTGCCTGCAGGAGAAGAAACAACCCTGTATTTTAGAAATACGTGAATCTAATTAAATGATCTCTTAGTGTGTTTACTTCCTTCTGGAAGTAAATAACTTTTATTGTTCTTGTTGTTTCCCAGCTTTCCTTGAGTTGTTAGGAGTAAAGAAAAAAGATTGAGAAAGGCAAGATAAGCAGATTTGAGTCTCATCTAGATTTTATTCAGAACTAAGAGGTCAAAAATCAGAGGATTTCTTAACATTTACAAACCTGTTCAGCTCTTCTTATGCTGTATGATATGAAAAATTCAATTTCGCTTGCTCGCAGGTGTTTCGTCCCTATTGTGACTTTGTGATTAGCCTTCCTATGTAGGAGACACTGTTATTGCCAGTCTTAAGTGCATGGCCTATTGCGGCTCACATGGCTTCAGGGTTTAATTATAGGTTAAATGTGATTGTGTTCCTTTCAGTGTTTCTATCGCAGAAGTAGAGTAGCAAAGAAGAAGCTCCAATGCCTGGATTGGAATCCCATATTCTACACCTTTTAGCAGTGTGACCTTGGGCAGGTTACTTAAATCCTCTCTGCGTCCCTGGTTCCTTACCTAAAACATGCCAATAATGAGAATGCCTTCCTCATTGGGGGTGGAGAGGATGAAATGAATGAATACACATGTAATTTTAAGAATAGCAGTTGGACATAGTGAGCCCTCAGCCAAGAGCTGTTAAACTGTTACCAGCGTTGCACTTATCCCAAGTCTGCTCTGGCATCTGCAAGAGTGGCCAAGTAGTCTGTGGAGCCCAGTGCAAAATAAAAATTTGGGGCCTCTTGTTCAAAAATTATCGAGCACTCCAGCCTAGTGGCAGCAGATCATAAGCTCAGGCATGAGGTCCTTCTGAGTGTGGGGCCTGTGCAACTGCCCAGGTGACCTTCCAGGGAAGCCAGCCCTGCGTATTTGATTACATGTTGTGACGGCAGAAACCATGCCCTATTCATCCTTTCTTATCCCCAGGGGTGGATCAGTGTCCCAGAAGGAAAGAGAGAGTATGTGCAAGCTGAATCATCTGAGGAGAGTTTACCTAATGCTGTAATGTTGATCATGCTGTGGGTAGAGCTTTCTGGCAAAATAGGGGATAATGCAGCTCCAGAACAGCAGAGGAGCCTTCCGTCAGTCCTTCTGGGCAGGGAGCAGAAACCATTACCAGAAAACTCAGAGGAGAGCTGCGTGGGGAAGATATCCTGCCAGGAACTATGGCCTTTGTGAGAGGAATGCCATGCGGCCAACCCTTAAATACTCAGCAGGGAGGGAAACCAAGGACTAAATACTCAGCCTCTACTTTTCCGCCATGTTCGCTTCGGCACCAAAAGCCACAGGGCCCTGGAGCCTCCTGGTGGAGCTTATGGCCCGCAGCTTCCTGGTGCTGAGAGCAGAGGAGAGAAAAGTGGAGAGTGGTTCTTGAGGCACGAAATCGGTAAATGAATATTAAGTGTTTAGTCAATGGAAGTTCCAGAATCACCTCAGTTTCAGTGCAAGTTAGTTATATGTCTGTGTGTGTCCATGTATATGTGCACACATATGTTAACCTTTGCCCTACTAATTTATTATAAAATTCAAGATATAATCATGATTTCGTGTAGGAGTTATTAACTTCACCAGTTGGTGAAGTGGCAGAATAGACATGATGTGTTGAAAAACTCTTAAATTGTATAGAGATCAGCAGGATCACATGATATATTAAAACTATTTTAGAACAAACTGAAGTTAACAACAAAAACCAAAAATCCCGGGAGAAGCAGCTCTTGCAGATCCCATGACAAACCGTGGACTGCGAATAGAAGTCACAACCAGAAAACTCTGAATAGAAAGCACCAGTTCGTGCAAATACACAGAGCAAATACCAAGAACAGATGATTTTTTCAATCTTCAGGTCTGCTCGTTCTCAATCTTATGTCTTCCTTCCGCAAGTGACCCATGACTGTGTGTTAAAGCATTTTGAATTCCGGGTACAATCTGACGATCTCCTCTCCAGGGAATGTAACAGGCAGAAATGTCAGGATGAGGCAAATTGGGATTATTGTTGTTCTTTGCTACCCTCAATCTTTGGCAGCTTTCTTGGGACTCAAAGCCACCCCCCACCCCTCGGCCCCATCCTTGAATCACACACAAGCGCACAGGAGAAAGGTGCCTTTCCCGTATTGTCTACGTTCCCCTTCTAAGTGCTAAGGATGGCAATTTTAACCCGATTTTACATCCGTAATTACCACAAGCTGTGGAAGAGAGGGTTCAATTGGAAATTGTGTAGGCTTTTCTACAAATAACCTTGATGCAGACACTGAAGACTTACTTACTGAGGAAGAAGGAAGGTCGTCAATTAGATAGGCTTAATGGTTCCTGTCTTATAGATGTTTTTCTTTGCTCAGAGGGAACAGGGATCATTTAGTTCTTTAACTGTCTCCGTAGGATGTAAGTGTAGGGGTTTTGGGATACCAGCTTTGCACACAGCTGCATATCCTTGAGCAAACTATGTCACTTTACTGGGACTGTTGCCTTCTCTGTCAAGTGGAGATCCTAATACAGAATTGTACTTAGGTGAGGTTAGAGGCCTGTAAGTCTCGTGAGAAAAGTACTCAATGTACAGCGACCACTCTTGCTACAACTACTTGTACTAGAATTGAGTCTATGGTGTTCTAGTGTCAGAGGAGATCAACACCCAGGCCGCCAGAAGGACAAATAAATCCCTGCTGGAATTGTGGAATATTATGCCCATGACTTTTCCTCTACCCAAAAGAAAATGAACCCTTGAATTTCCTTGACTCTATCTTGGAGTTGGACTGTCGGTAGATTGCATTCCGTCATTCACGTATTCTGGAAAAAGAGGCCAGTCCTCGACAGAGCCTATAGGTAAGTGCGGGCCTTCCCTTTGAGCTCCCAAAGGCAACAGTTTCTGTGATGTACCACTGAGAGGAGCTTTTCATGCTACCTTTGCTCGGATTCTTCGAATGAACCCATGGTTTTACTTTAGTTCCAGATACTGCCTGTCCTATTTGTTTGTTATGGGAAAGGGGAAACTGATTGCGGCCAAAGGGATAATATACAATTTGAAAATATTTGGTTGTGAAGACATGAGCACTCTCTAAAAGACCCTTTGAAAGAAGGAAAAAGTGTCTTGAGTTTTAATGCTAATTTTCATAAGTCAACTTTTTTTTTAGTTTTAGTTTTTTAAAAAAGTTGATTTATGATGAAAATCTCGGTGAATAAACTCCTGAACTGTAAATAGAGAAGCCACTCTGTTCGAATGATCACTCAATCCAGGAAATTTTCATATTGTATGTAACTCAAATCATGTTTGAATTTATGTTTTTCTAATTTGAGTCAGTTCTTATTACTATTTGTGTTATCATAATTTTGTTTCTATTTAATACCATTTTTTAAGTATTTTGACTTTCCTAGACAGGGCTGTTTTGTTTTGTTTTCAGATGGCAGTCACATCTTTTTATTACTTTTCTTGAATTGCTTTCTGTTATAATATTTTGAAGCAGGATGGGAACTTATGGGTTTAATCAGAAAAATTGAACAAACGGCATACATGTTTACAATATACATATTGTAAAGTCATCACATTGACTTTTGATATTTTATAATACATTGAGTGGGGAAATCTAAATTTACTGGGGTTTTTTCATTATCTGATAGCATGCTGAAAGATGATCTAATATTTAATTGTGATGAGTAATGTTCTTAAAATAAAATATGGATTCTAACTATATATATATTTTTTGATCCATTCAAATCAACATGTAAGATTTTTCTCTTCCATATTGCTGTGTCAAAACAGTTATCATTCTACTGTTAACAGTTACTCTGAGGAAGAATTTATCCAAATTAAGCAAACCATTATCATTCCAGCATGTGTGCATGTGATACATTTAAAGTATAAGACATTGTCACGTCTGTAGCATTTAAATTATAGTATAGTTGTAGCAGTAGTAATTAAAGCAACAAAAACAACAATAAATATAATTCTTATGCCAGAAACTGGACTGAGTGATTTGCATATATTATGTCAATTAATTTGCATCTCAACTGTATGCATAAATATTTTGCTTCTCCTATTTTGTTGATGTGAAAATTGAGACGTGAGCAGAGATTCAATAACTTACAAAGGTCGCCCAACTGATAAATGGAAAAATCCATACTGGAACTGTGATCTGTCTGGCTACTAGGATTTAGCTTGGTAACCTACTTTTGAAAAAGGTGTAATTTTTAATCGCAATGACGATAATGGTTTATACTTCTGGAAAGCATGATTATGTACCTTATGTGGTTTTATCTGCATTGTCTAGCCCTCGTGGAAGTAGATACGATTCCACAGTTGACAGCTCTGGAAACTAGAGCTCTGAAAGGTTATCCATTCAGTCGTTTGACAAATAGAAACTGATTACCTACTATGGGGCCAGGCACTGTGCGAAAGACTGTGCCTGTTTCACTGCCAACATCACAAGGCAAGAGGAGCGAGGTCTAGACCCAGAATCCCTGGTTCTTGTGCCAGGATTTTTTTGCTCAATGTCACATACTTTGAAAAAATCCACACAAAAATTCCAGCACCCTATACAATTAAAAGCACTCACTGACATTATCTGCAAGAATGTGTTTTGTTATTTAAATAACCGTGTATAATGAACCTTCTGGGTATAAGGAAAATATTTTTTTAAATCTCAATCCCTTTACATTAATTTAAAATAAACAAACAAACAAATTAAAAATAAATAAAAGCCTGTTACCAGCAAACAGAACATTGGGAAGACTGTTAGTCCAAAAGGCATAGAACACAGATAGAACCCAGCTTCAGCAAAGCTTGGGGGCTCTTTCAGAAACCTATATTTTTTAAGCTGTGGGTTTTTTTTTTTTTTTTTTTTAACTCATACGGAGGCTCTGGTGATTTTAAAGGTAGTATCTAAAAGCACTGTTTGCTTCCTGCACATTCCAGAGCATACATTGGACTTAAGCACTCATCGTTTTTTGTGTGTGTTGTACTGAGGAAAGAAGGGCAAAATGTCATAGAGTTTTTCAAAAAGAAGTTGTTTGATCTGGGCTCCATCTTGACCCCTGACCTTCACTTACTTCTTTGTGTGTGTGCTAACAAGGTTGTGTCCAGTGTTTACTTTGTTCCTGTACACACTGAACATGATGTGGATTCAAGCGATCCTCTGAGTCAGTGGAGACACATTTTCTAAAGTCAAAATGGGTAGAGAGTTCCAAGAATTGGTATAAAGACCTCTTTGCTTCCATTGCTTTGAATTTACTCAGGATATTAGGCAATTATTGCTTCACGTTTGACGGGATTATGAGGGAAAATGGATTAATATTTAATAGTGGGTTACTCTTCACCATCAGGCTGCTGGGTCTGTGGAGTAAATATTGCAGCAAAACACAGATCCAAGTCTGCTGGCCCGCCATCATGGGAATAATCATCATAGCTACAAAACACCAGATTCCCCAAGTGAAATACTAAGAAGAGGAGAAGAACTCAAGGCAGATCATGATGTCTGCTCTCCTTGAAATTTGTGTCCCCCAGGTAGCCCGTATCCAGGGCTTGGGAGGCACCAGACAGGGCACTAACAGCATTTCAAGTGTTCACTCAATTAACTCTCACAACATGAGCCCAATCAGAGATGAGGAAAGTGACACCTGGTGATGTTAAGTCATTTGTCCCAAGACCCACATCTCGTAAGAGGAGGAACTGGATTCAGAGTCCAAGCTCTTCACTACTGTGCTGGGTCATCTTTGTGAATGCATTGAGGAGGGCTGTCACTGTGGCATTGTTTAACCTCCATGTAAAGTTCTATATATTTCCCCATCATTTCATGTATTGGGGTATTTTCACTTCATTGGTCATGTTTTATATTTTAGGGAAAAATTGTGAAATAGTGAGATTGCTAAGAGTCTTATCCCTGAAGGTGGGCTCTTCCAGGCCTTCCTCCGAACTGGGATGCTGTGGCCTTTGGAAAGAGGCAAATACTCACAACTCTCACAGGCAGAGGAACAGGCAGCACTCTGCAGACACCAGTGGTACCGACCCTGGAGCTTTGCAACCAACTGAGGGAAAAAGGAAATGTGATCTGTGTTGATTCCCAACTTCAGAAGATAGACTTGGCATGAAGAGGAGTTACACTTAGCAAAATGGAAGAGAGGCAGAATATCAAAGTTACAAACAGTAAAAGACCTCAAAAGCTGTCGTCGGAGACTGGTGCAAACCAATAGTGGGTTCATTTGGATGCTGGGCAACTACCAGTCTGCTGGCCAGTATGAAGGCCCCTGGAGTATGGTGTCCAGCCTTGGATAAATGTCCTTGGCCTACCTTTTCTGACCCAAGCCTGTATTGGCCAGATAATCTCATGAGAAGCCTGCTGAGTGAATGTTTGGGCTTCAGGACCCCCTACACCTTACAGATTAGGAAATTCCTCTTGCTGTAGGTAACCTTGGCTTTGTACTACTAGCTATGGCTGACATCTCCTCTGTGTTCTATCCAACACTGAGCCCTCCACGTTTAATACATATCTCTTAATCTGTGTAGCAGCTACAACTTGCGTGTGTTAAATGAGCTCACTCATTTCCCCGAACCACATGAACACTAAATACATTCTTTCTCCTCCTTGGGTGTATTATGAATTAGAGGCTAAGGCCTTGAGACAATTAATTTTTTTTTTCCCAAAAGGAAGCATTTTGGTTTGACAACATTTCTCAAAGCGAAGTGGTGAAGCTTATGAAGATAATTCATTTTCAGCTCTCCTCAGCAATCAAGAGGAATTGTAAAAAGCAAGTATCATAGCTAACATGTCAACCTGTATCAAAACTCCTGACCATTAATCTCTGCTTTACAAAGCAAGCCAAGTGGTAGCTGCAGAGTAAAGATGGACATTTGGGATGTCACCTGCTAGTCTGTGTAACAATTCTGTCTCTTTATCTCTTTCTCTATTTGGCTTTACCTGACCACACCTACACAACCTATGGATTGTAACATAAAAAGTATCAATGTTCTCAGTATTTGATTTTTAATTATTCAAACTGAGATGTGCTTAGGAAGACATGCGATAAAATGATTGCTCAGGAAGAGGTCAAAAATCATGTTTAATTTTAATTCATCTTCAATGACGGTGACTAAACTAAGGCTCATGTTGACTCATAATTATTTAAATCTCTTGGGCACAATCAGACTTCTTTGTCATTTTCTTAAATGTACTTTTTTTTTTTTTTTAAAGATTTAGTTATTTGAGACAGAGTTTGAACCAGTGGAGGGAGGAGCGGGGTGGGGGAATCCTTAAGCAGACTCGCTGCTGTGCACAGAGCCCCACACAGGGTTGTGTCTCACCACCTGTGAGATCATGACCTGAGCCAAAATCAAGAGTCTGCTGCTTAACTGACTGAGCCATACAGATGGCTTTCCTAAAGTGTATTTCTTTGAAAGCATTGCCATGTCTTCTTAAGAGTTGTTATCTGAAATGTGATAGTGCTGAGAAATGGTAATTAAATCAATTTCGATATTTCCAAGAGGAGACTTCTCAGTATCTTTATTGTGCTGATGAGCATTGTGAACCTCCACAAGGAGGGATGATCGTATGGTTTCACAAGCACGTTACACTCTGGGACTCGCCTAACAGAGCACCATGGTGCCTAGTGTAATGGGGAGCTCATTCCGAGAAATGTTCTTGTATGTGGAAATACCAGTTCATAAAAGCCGTTTTGGAGATAGGGCAAGCAGGGCATTAAGATCATATATTTGTTGATTCTGTGGTTACTTTATATCCAGATTAAAATGAAGCAGGAGAAACATTTTAATTCCACTGTCTAGAACCAACCATTCTTCAAACTTTTATATATTTCCTTCTATACTTTAAAAAATCCATCTTTTTCATCAGGTTGAACAATGTTTGTATAATGTATTATACCCTTTGTTCTTTAAAAAGCTTTTTTTTTTTTTAACCATTTAAGTATCACTAATATACAATGTTATATTAGTTTCAGGTACAGGATATGGTGATTTACAATTCTATACATTATGCAATGCTCAGTACAATAAGTGCAGTTACTTTCTGTCAACATACACAGTTATTACAGTATTATTGACTGTCTTCCCTATGCTATATTTCTCATCTCCCTTGACTCAGTTATTTTATAACTGGTAGCTTGTACCTCTTAATCCCCTCACCTATTTCACCTATGCCCCCACACCTCACCCCTTTGGCAACCACCTGTTTAGAGATATTTAGAAATATAGAGATATTTCTATATCTCTGAATCTGTTTGTTTTGTTTTGTAGATTCCACATATAAGCAAAACCGTATAGTATTTGTCTTTCTTTGTCTTATTTCACTCAGCATAATACCCTCTAGGTCTCTCCATGTTGTCATAAATAGCAAGATTTCATTCTTTTGTGTGGCTGAGTAACACACCACATCTTCTTTATCATTCATCTGTCAATGGGCACTTATGTTGCTTCTATATCTTGGCTATTGCAAATAATGCTGCAATGAACATAGGAGTGCATATATCTTTTTGAATTAGTGTTTACATTTTCTTTGAATAAGTACCCCATGTGGAATTACTGGATCATACGGTGTTTCCATTTTTAACTTTTTGGGAACCTCCATACTGTTTTCTACAGTAGGTGGATTTACATAGGGAATTTACATTCCCACCAACAGTGCAGCGGGGTTCCCTTCTCTCCACATCCTCACCAATAAGTTTTATTCCTTGTCTTTTTGATACTAGCTATTCTGACAGGTGTGAGGTAATACCTCATTGAGGTTTTGATTTGCATTTCCCTGATGATGAGTGATGTTGAGCATCTTTTCATGTGTCTGTTGGCCATCTGTAGGTCTTTGGATAAACGTCTGTTCAAGTTGTCTGCCCATTTTTATTTGGATGTGTGTGTGTGTGTGAAGTTGTATAAATTCTTTACATATTTTATTTTTTATTATGCTCAGTTACATATTTTAAATGTTAACCTCTTATTGGATAAATCATTTGTGAATCTCTTCTCCCATTTTGTAAGTTGCCTTTTTGTTTTCTGGATGGTTTCTGTAGCTGTGTAAACCTTTTTATTTTGGTGAAGTCCCCATAGTCTATTTTTCATTTTGTTTCCCTTGCCTGAGGAAACGTATTTGTAAATACGTTGTTAAGGCCTATGTCCAAGAGACTACTGCCATATTTTCTTTTAGGAGTTTTATGGTTTCAGGTCTCACCTTTTAGGTATTTAGTTCATTTTGAGTTTGTTTTTGTGTATGGTATAAGAAAATGGCCCAGTTTCATTCTTTTGCATGTAGCTGTCCAGTTTTCCCAGAGCCATTTATTGAACAGACTCTCTTTTTCACATTATATATTCTTGCCTCTTTTGTCTTTTCGTCCATAAGCATGAATTTATTTCTGGGTGCTTATTTTTTCTTAATTTTTTAGTATATGATTTTTCTTGTTTATTCATTTGTTCTTTATGAGCATATTTTTGATGACAAATATTTCACCTCAATAATTCAGCATTTATATAAACATTCTTTCATTACAGGACATGCAGTTTTTCCAGTTTTTACTATCATATACTCTGTTACAATGTTTATCTGTATATGTAAGTTTTGTAAACATCGCTGACATTTTCTGATCATTTTCTTAAAGTATGTTCTTAGAAAATGAATCATTCAATTATTGTTTTTTAAATCTCCTGAAATCTATTACTAAATTATTTTAGTAAATTTGTTTCTTTTACACATGCAACAACAAGTAAATGCTAATGCTATTTTTATCAAACTGGAACCTAAATTATATGATATGTTTACATTTTTAATAATCTAAAACTCATGTTTTTTTTAAAAATTTATATTTCTTCTAAGAATCATTTTTTTTTTTTTTTACATGTCTGTTATCCACTTATATTTTCTCTTTGGGAAGTTCTATGTTATTTTTGTTCATTTTTTAATTTGCCTTATTTCATGGTTGCTTATGCTTAGAAATCCCTCCTGTGACTAAATATTTAATAATTATTCACCTTTTTCCCATTTTTATGCTTGATTTTTTACTTTCCCCCTAACTTGTCATTTGCATATAATAGTCACATAAAAACATTTTCAAATACTTAAGAGTTTGTAAAATCTATGTCCCACATTCCATTTTAGAAAGAATTGCTTGAAGGCATGCCGTGGCAGATTACTGAAATAGAAATTAAGAAGAATGGGGAATTCATGGTCTTTGAGGAGACCCAGTTTGGGAATTAAAATCAGCTGAGCAAATGGATTTGATCTAAATAAACTTATGCCCAAATGCTCTGTAATTTAATTATAAAACATACAGACACATGACCTAAGAACAATTGGAATGCTGAAGTGTCCCAAGTATCTCATAGATTATACTACTTTAAAGACTCATTTTGGGATTGCAGAGAAGGAGTACTAAATACATGCAATGCGTATTATGTTTTAATGCACAAGCAATTACCAATATTTGGCCACAAATTACATCCCCCAGTTTAGTATCCAAGCTTGATTTTTGAGTCTGAGCCTTCATTGCTTATAAGAAGCCCGAGATATTTCAGAATCACTTTTTTTTTTTTTTTTGGTCATCTGCAATTATTGAGATGATCCCAATAATTGTGGAATATTCACAATCCAATTTCATCACCTTGACCCCTTTTGCACCTTCTAGGTTGAGAGGGATATCTGAGGTTATGGAAAAATCCCATGGTACATCTGTGTATTTGTTAGAGTAAAATATGGTCTCTAAATTCATATTTCTTCATTATACACATTCATCATTTTATCAACGTCTCTTGGCTTTGAAAAGTTTCCGTCATACATAGTAACTTTTTGAGTTTTGACACTGTAACATGGTATAGTTTTGAAAAGACATTTCAGAAACAGAGATCCAAATTTAGATATGATAGTGTGCTAACTACAATAGTAATTGGACTGAAGTGACAATCAAATAATTAGATAAATTCTGAATCAAGGGATACAGACAGTGTCTGAGGGCTGTGCAAGTAGAAGAAAGCAGGGGTCGGAATTTTATGATAGCAAGCCTAGAATTCCAAGGAAAATAAATAACATGAAGCAGAACCAGTCACTATGATCACAAACCATATAAAACTCAACCAAGCTTCAGCACTGTTCTTTATAAGGAAAGTGAGAAATCAAAATGCATAAAACATCCAATTCTGGAAGGATGAGTATAAGTTGGTAGAAACAAAATTGTTATATGAACTCCTACCACACATTTAAAACTGCATAGTAAAGCACATATACAAAAATAAAGTAATGATATACTTGAATAATGTAATACAGTTACATTAATTGACACATCTCAAGGATTGTACTTTGAAATATATTGATATGTGTCAGATGGCATAAAGATACACATTTTTTGAGAATCCATGGGATGTTTAGATAAATCACTAATCCTATGACATACAAATTCTAAAATATAAAAGTTATAGATATCCGGAAAGGACCTAAAACCATGTTAGCAACATCTGTCATTAGGAAAATATTAATTAAAACTGCAGTAAGATACTGCTATGTGTCCTAGAAATGATTAAGATGGAAAATGAAAAAAAATAAAAAATAAAAATACCAACCAGTGTTGACAAGGTTATAGAACTCTCATAAATTGTTGACAGGTATGCAAAATAATAGGACTATTTAAAAAAAAATCATGAGTTTCTTGTGCATTACACATATACTTGCCATTGTGATCCAGAAATCTCACTTGGAGATATTTACTCTAGAGCAATATTATCCTAGGTCACAGAAAAACCTATACATAAATGCCAAAGAAGCTCTCTTCATTATTACCCCAAAGCAGGAAGAATTAATTGTCCTCCAATAAATGAATGGTTAAACAAATTTTAGTGCCTCCATTCAATGAAGTTCTCAACATATAAAGGAGAGAACCATTAATAAATAGTTCTATCTGTTTATCTAAAACAGATAAATCTAAAACACATTTGGCTAAGTGAGATATATCAGACCCAAAAGGCTACATATTGTATGGTTTCCTTGTATTAAATTCTGGATAAAACAAAACTCTAGAAATGGGGAACAGATGAGTGTTTTGTCATGGATTAAATGTAGGCAAGGAATTGACTACTAATGGAGCTTCAAGGCAGTGATAGAACCATTCTGTATTTTGATTGTGGTGGTGGTCACAGAACTCTGCATTTGTCAAAAGCCATAGATCAACTAGCATGTTCATTTGTAAAAATAATTACAGGGAGAGCCTGGCCTGGCTTAGTCTGTAGAGCATGAGACTCTTGATTTCAGGGTCCTGAGTTCAAACCCCATGTTAGGTATAGAGCTTACTTAAAACAAAATTACAGGGCACCTGGGTGGCTCAGTGGGTTAAGCCGCTGCCTTTGGCTCAAGTCATGATCTCAGGGTCCTGGGATCGAGGCCTGCATCAGGCTCTCTGGCTCAGCCGGGAGCCTGCTTCCTTCTCTCTCTCTCTGCCTGCCTCTCTGCCTGCTTGTGATCTCTTTCTGTCAAATAAATAAATAAAATCTTTAAAAAAAAAAACAAAATTACAAAAAGATAGGCATTTCATATGTCATATTTATAATTACATATTCATAAAATATAGATTATCTTTTTAAAAAATAAATCTTTTGGCTAAATTAAGAGAGAAGTTAAATGTTTAAAGAATAAGATTTAGAAAATGCGATAATACATGAAAATGTATCAAAACAACAGTGGTTGCCAAAACTAAACTCTGTGATAAATTCATGCCTTCAGAGCTTGTATCCTAAAAGGAAAAATGTAAATATATATGTAGATAAATAAATTAAGTATTCTAGGTTGGCTCAGTCATGATCCCAGGGCTTTGAGATGGAGCCCCACGTCAGGCTCCCTGGTCAGCGGGGAGTCTGCTTCTCCCTCTCCCTCTGCCACTGTTCCTGCTCTCTCTCTCTCTTGCTCACTTTCTCTCAAATAAATAAATAAAATCTAAAAAAAATATAGTTAAGCATCTATTCAATTTACCCCATAAATCCTAAAAGAGTGACATATAGAAATAAAGACAAAATGTACTGAATGAGAAAACAAACTGTAGAAGTAATTCATCTTAGAGCTGTTAATTCAGAACACCAAATAACCAACAAGCTTCTGGCAAATATTAGCAAATAGAAAAGAAAAATAATACAAAGAGAAATAATATATAATTATAAATATTGATTTAACACTTTATAGATTACTACATTAACTCTATGCTAATCAGCTGAAAATCTTAATGAGCTACCTCAGCAATTGAGAAACATGAATAAGTGAACAACATTGGTAATTATTAAAAGTTTGCCCCAAACATTATTTTTTTCAAAGGTTTGAAGCTTTGTCATTCGTGGATGGGTGGAAAAAAAAAAATGAAACAAAGTGAATGCTGCATAAACTAGCCCAGAATGCTAAAATATGGCTATCTAGAAATTTTTAATAAATCAGCATACTTGGATAAGAAGATAGGAAAAAGAGAGAGCTCCTTTACCGCATGGCAGAAATCTTAATTAAAATTACTTGCAAATCAAATTTTAAAAAATCCTGTGACAAAATCTTAATTAAAGTACTTGCAACATGAAAGTAAGTGTAACTTCAAATAGTCATTTAACTTTACCAGTTTAGCTTGATCCTAGAAATGAAAGGATAATTTAGTATCAGGGAATCTGCTAATTCAATAAATTATATGATCTTAGTTGATGGCATACCTAGAAGGCTAGACACTCAGATCATTTTAACATCTTGCTTCTCTCTGTGATGGATTATTTTCAATAATAATTGTGAAATGAATCCAGTAAAATAAAACCACAAAAATACAGTAAAACTTTTTTTATTGAATGACATATATATGTATACACACACAAACACACACACATATTAGTATATATGTATGTTTGCCAATAAAATGATTTAAAAATTACAGTATAAGAAAAGAGATACTAAATTAACATTTATAAATAATATTAATGTATTTTTTGGAATAAAAATAGAGAAAAATACTGACCAATATCAACATGTTGGTCAAAGACACAAAAAATAACATTAGAGTTTCTGTTTTCAAGCTTCTGCAAATGATTTTTTTAAAAAAAACTATCTTAATTATGTTTGGCAGCAGTATAGTTATTTTTGTCAATTTGTTTTCACTCCCACTTGATTGAAGAATAATTTCTATAAATTTTAATTTTGAGAAGTTCCATTTCATACAACAACAGACATGCAAATAGTTAAGGAAAGTCATAAACATATGGTTAAATCTATTTGAGATTCACAAAAATCCTATTTCACTTCTCTAGACATTACAACTCTATCCATCTGTGTTTCCTTGGATTACTTTTCCTATTGGCTTTCAAGTGTTGTCATGTTTGAAATATTTCTGCTGAAATATCTTCCCCAGAAAATTCATAACAAAATTCTGTTATTTGGTAAAAACTTCTGAAGTTCATAATGGTTCAGAATCGTTTGAGCTTGCTTTGGGTGCTAGTTGTGTCACCAAGTCATGTGGCACTACGTATTTCTGCATTTAAACAGATTAGGTATAAATAATGGAAGCACAGTGATTGTAAAGGAAAAATATAACTGAACTTAAGTTCTTACCCCATGTGTATTGGGGTCGACTATCTAACCAACAGTTCTCCATATTAACCTCTACATAATACAATGTTTATTAAGGGATAAATAAAAAATGTGCTAATTTAAAGTTTACATACATATTAGGAAAATACAACAGTAACAATGGCAACATTTTTGAACTTTGATCAACACAAAATTATTTCTGGGAGGAATATTTTATCACTCACACTGTTTAGAGTTGTGGAGGTCTGGTGATAATAAGAAGCAGAGTGACTTAGGGTTGGTTGTGTTATTGTCTTTTAATGAATCCCTTTCTTTCCTGGCCCTGGTGTGGATTGCTTCAACTGCTTACTCTTGGGACACCAGTGGTCTTAATAGAAAGTTAATGGCACACAATAAGAAGTCAATCCTTGATTTTGCTGGGGAGAGAAAGCTAGGAATGGAAAGATATTTTACTCAAATGGCAAAGTCTATCACAAATTGACAGTACATATTTCAACACTAAAGACCTGTCTATTAAAACAAACAAATAAACAAACAAAAACAACTAAACAAGATGACAGCATCGTCATCAGTAATTAGCAGGTCTGGAAGTCCTGAAAAATGCAACAAGTCCAACCATATACAGTTAACCTTTTTGTTTACTTTGGGAATCTACTGAAATTGTACTAAAATACATCGGTTTGGCTAAATGAGCATACATAATTCTAAAACTGAAAACATACAGAGTTCTTGAATATAAACAACCAATTAAAAACCTGATGAGAAAATTACATCCCAATGACAGTGGAAAAACTAACATAAAGACATGAAAAGTTTAATTGGAACCCTTAGCAAGAACATGTACAACCTTTATGACTAAAACTTTACATAAATCAAAAAGCTTTAAATAAATTCAGAAGCAAACCATTTTCCAAGTGAGAAAAGAGTTGGAAAATATTGTCTTTGTAAATGAATATGGATTTACTATTATTCTGATTAAAACTCTTAACTGAATCTTTCTTGGATTTTGACCAAACATACTCAAGTTCATCTTGAAATGAAAATTAGCTAAGATCTAGTTGAAAAGAAAGTCTAGGAATCTTTTTATGTAATCTTAACATACATTATAAGGCTTTATCAAGTATTACAACACATTATAATGAGGTAATCATAGAAGCAATGCAGTATTTGTATATAACGACATATATATCCATGAAACAGAATAGCTAAGAAAGAATCATTACTATGCACAATAATTTAGTATACAATAAATGTGTACTTATAAATAAAAGTGGCATTTATACTCATTTAATTAACTTTGTTTTGACAGGTGACATCATATTCATTTTAGTTGTGTAGCATGATTTTCATATACGTAAATATTGTGGAATGATTGCCATAGTCTACTTGGTTAACCTCTGTCACCACATAGAGTTACTCTTTATTGTGTATGTGCTAAGAGTTTTTAAGATCTACTTTATTAGCAAGTTTCAAATATACAATAGAGTATTTCAACTATAGTCATCATGTGGTGCAGGCTAATGTTTATTTCGAAGTATTCATTAGGGGAAAACTTCTACATTTAATGGAAATGGAAAAAATCTTGGAAAGAAGAGATAGTTTTTACTATATCACAAATGAGCATTTTTTTCCACCTAAGAGGAATAGAATTAGAAGATCAATATCAATTGATTAAAAAATTTTTAAAAAACAATAAATAAAATATAAATGTTACAAATGTTACAAATTAAATGTATAATGAGCTTCTATAAATTAGCACAAGCACAAGGCAGGGAATATAATAGAGATATGGATCAAAGTACTGTTAAGGAATAAACAACCACTTATGCATGTGTTTTGAAAATCTATCACAAAATTCCCAGGAGGAAATGACCAGTTTCCTCCAGAGAACTTTTACTCTGGGAATTTAATTGGTAGTGATTTTCTAGTTTTCTTTCTTGTATTTGCTACCAGTTTTCAAAATGGCATAGAATGATTATGTATTTTTATCATCAGAAATATATCTTATTAAAATACCTATACCAAAATTTCTTTACTTTCTGTATTTTATATAGGCTCCAGAATTTTCTGCATGCCTTCCACTCATTCTTATTGAGCAGCTATTATTTGCAGATCGAGATTTTTTATGTAGCCGGCTTCCTGAATTGGATCAACTTCTGTAGAGTGAGGGTAGATAGATAAATAAACAGAAAAAATTGCTGAATTTTCTTAGGAAGTGCTTGATATATTAAAAAAAAGTTTATCCTTAAAGACTTTTTTTTTGGTCGTAGGAGGTATGAAAATCTGGGTCAATGCCTTTTTTTCTGCATTTACTGGAAAATTAATAGAATCTCCAACTCTCTTGTAGACTTATGCTCAGGTATTTTTGCTCAATATGGTATTTTGCTCTTATATGCGCAACATATTTTTACAATGAAATATACTTCTTAAGGATTTGATATAGCCCAAACTTAAACAAAGAGGGCTTTTCATTCTTTTTAAGGCACATTTCCTTATGATTTACTAGAGGAAACAGGTAGAATTCTTCTATCAGATGCTTTCTATGACATCTGATCAGAGTATAAACAGCCATAACTAGTGTTTAAAATTAACAAGTACTTTTTGTAGTACTTGATCCTTTTATGTTGATTTTTATTTCTATCAAAATTATACATGCATATGTTTTAAAACATTACAAAGATTTTTTTAAAAAATAAGAAGTACTCTCTATTTTGCAAGCCCACAGATTCCTTTGAAGTTTGATGGCTTTGCTACCCATATTCCTCTCCAGAAATATTCTAATAATATTCCCTGGGGTTGGAGGCCTGCTTTCCATACCCCTTCCAGAAGTATTACCACCCCATACCTTCAAGGAGGAACTGGTTTTGGATCCCCTCCATAGTCTTGGGAAATCTTTCTGTTCCATCTTGTTTCTCTTATCTATTTCCCCCAAAACAAACAAACAAACAAACAACAACAACAACAAAAAAAACAGAAAGGGAAAGTATGGGACACAAACCTCCTTAAGGAGTTTATAGCCTTTTGGAAAGGTTAAAACAATAACTCTGTTAATAACCTCCTAATACTACGTACCTACATGCATTCCACAAAATGCTGGAGGGCTGTGTGTGCATTTTATCATTTAAACCACTCTACACCCTGTCAGGT
This sequence comes from Mustela erminea, assembly GCF_009829155.1. NCBI lineage: Eukaryota > Metazoa > Chordata > Mammalia > Carnivora > Mustelidae > Mustela > Mustela erminea. Next base: position 101,789,563 of record NC_045617.1, on the reverse strand, counting down.
GAGTCCTTTTTTTTTGACTCGCCATCTGTGGATGAAGAAGTCAGAGCTTGGAGAGGCTAAATAAATGTGCAAAGTCAGACAACTAATAAGAAGATGAAGTTGGAACTTATTCTACCAACCACCATATCAGACAGTTTTTAGCATTAGTAGATGCTAAATAAGTATTGATCATGGATATTAATGAAAGAATTTGTGATAACAGATACGTAGCTTATATGGCAGTGCTGTGGTCAAAAAATAAATTATTGTTGTGAGGGTTTTTGTTGAAAAACAGCATGATCACTGTGAGCAGAGAGACAAGGGGTGATGGGAAACATGCACAGAATAAGGCTCACACTGGATAAGGTTTATATTGTCAAGAATTTGGGACTGCAGGCAGATCTCTGTGGCATCGAGTAATGGCATCTAGTAGTGTGAGGATATAGATAGGACCATGCATGTGTGATTGGGGTCCAGAGCTTCCGGTTATGAAGTTGTGAGGAGGAATGTTGGAAATGCATATATAAAATAAATAATGCATATATATAATCTATAAATGAATATACATATGCCTGAATGTATATATGTATATATGTGTGTGTTGTGTGTGTGTGTGTATAGATATTTTCTGTAAAGTGAAAACAGTTAACTTTTTTTTGCCATTAATGAATATTTTATTTTTTATTTTTTTGTTTTTAACAAATATCCTTAATCTGTGAGCAACAAAATATTTTTTTCTTTATAGGCATTAACTCTTACATTTGAATTTCTGATTAATTATGTTATGTAAAATACCTAACTTTTATATACTGCTTGCCATTTATCAGGCATGTTCTAAGCAATTTCTATCTGTTATCTCATTTAATCTTTAAAAAAATTTTTTTAAGTGCTATTATAAATCCCATTTTATGAATAAATAAAATAAAATATACAAAATTTAAATAATTGGTCAAGGTTGTACAATTAGTAAAGGGCAGATGGGATTTAAATCCAGGTTATCTGAAACATGGTGATGTATTAGAGATAAACCTGACGTTTCGCTCTAGGTCAAAATCTAGAATAAAAATACAGTCCCATGGGACGCCTGGGTGGCTCAGTTGGTTAAGCAGCTGCCTTCGGCTCAGGTCATGGTCCCAGCGTCCTGGGATCGAGTCCCACATCGGGCTCCTTGCTCGGCAGGGAGCCTGCTTCTCCTCTGCCTCTGCCTGCCATTCTGTCTGCCTGTGCTCCCACTTGCTCTCCCCCCACCCTGATAAATAAATAAAATCTTAAAAAAAAAAATACAGTCCCAGCAGATTTTGACAATTACTTTGTGTACCATGAGAGACTCCAAGATGTTCTTTGCCTTAAGTTCAGAGGGAAAACAAGTTGATAGGCCCACCAGAAAATGTACTGCAAGTTTAGACTTTATTAAGAGATTATCAAAAGTAGGGTGGGGCAGCTGGGTAGCCAGTCGGTTAAGCTGCCAGCTCCTTGATTTTGGCTCAGGTCATGATCTCAGGGTCCTGGAATCAAGCCCTGTGATGGGCCTCACAATCAATGTGGAGTCTGCTTGAGATTCTCTCCCTCACCCTTTGCCCCTCCCCCTGCTCGCTCCCTTGCTCTCTCTGTCTCTCTCTCTAAAATATATTTTTTTTAAAGTAGTGTGGAAATAATTCTATTCTTATTCTTGATCAGATCAATCTAGGATTGTTTTCATTAATTTCTAGTCCCCATGATTTAAAAGACAGGTAGGGAAAATTCAGTAAGTTCACGTGGGGTGAATGTAGGTTGTGAGGGTCGTTATCCATCCATCACTTCTAGTCATTGTTATTGCAAGTTTTCACCACTAGAATACGAACTCCGTAAGGACAGGAACTTTGTCAGTTTTGTTTCTGGCCATACACCCAATCCCCAGAACCTGTGTCTGGCCCATAGTGGGCTCATAATAGATATTTATTGAGGGAATAAATGATGACCATTTAGCCCGGAGAAGGGAAAATGCAGTGAGGTTAATTATTACCATCACAGATTTGAACTGAGTTTGCATAGAAGTGTGGTTAGACATAATCTGGAAGAGCCCTGAATGATTGATTATCACATTCGAGCTCGAGGTAAGGAAGCATTTTGTAAGTATCCCAACCATGCAAAGATAAAATAGGCTCTTACAGGTAGTGTTCATTCCCTGCTACCAAAGGTACTCAAATAGTGTCTACGTAGTTTCTGGAGTTAAGATTCAGAGGGGATCGTTGGGCAGACTAGATGCATTTTAAGAGCAGGATTAACTCCAATTCTTTCATGACCAAAAAAGAAGAGAAAAAAAAATGACTCCAGCAGCGTCCTTTGTCCCACTTGAATGTGTGGCCCTTATTTAGAAATCATAACATTTTGGGGTCGACAGACACTAGAGATCTTATAGAAAATGAAGTTGAAAACTAGGAAATGATATTATCCCCCTGCAAACAAGCCCTCCACGGTCATCCACAGACCACAGCATAAAGTCCCAGCTCCTCAGTCATCAGCAAAATATTTATTTAAGTTCCAACTACATACCAGGCACTGGTTTTCAACCCTGGGGTCATAGCAGGAAATGAGATAAACAAGGACTTTCTTCTCCCTGTGATGCCATCCGCCATCTGGTAGCTGCACTTATTGTATATGTGTATGAATGTATGTGTGTATATATTGAATTTATGAATAGTAGGAATATATTGGACCATGAGTAGTGTGCCCATCAGCTAAACGTTGTGTATTCCTTAATGACAGAGATAGAGGATAAAATGTAGTGACTGGGATGCAGGGCTTTCTTTGTTTACAAATTCACATTCTTTTGGCCTTTGAGTGATTATACCAAAGTGACAGCAGTTGGTCAACCAGAAACCAGGAGTCAGCCGAATTTTGCAGGATATTTATTCATACATTAGGGTGGTCTTCCAGGAAACAGAACAACAAAACAGAACGTTTTACAAGCAGTGTTATAGAAATTATACACAAAGAAGCATTCTGGTTGAAAGTAGAAACTTTAGCCTTACACAGGGATGTCTAAATGTAGCAGTTTTGACCCAGAAAGTAAATAGGAGTCTTTAGAAAGTTGCTTTAAAAATAAGGCTTAAGAGTCAAACTGGCTATGTTCAAGTCATTTATCTTTATAAAAAATCTTAACTGGAATATAATTAAAAAGCACTTTTCATTGGAAATGTAAATGATCTCTAAAAAAAACACTGTAATAGTGATGTGATTTGCCCTAGGAGTCCTTTCAAATTTTGGAGTGCAGTCTTTAGTTTTAAAATAATTATTTTAAAAGATTTTATATTTATTTATTTGTCAAAGAGAGCACAAACAGGGGGAGCAGCAGACAGAGGGAGAAGCAGACTCCCCACTGAGGCAAGGAGCCAGATGTGGGACTCAGTCCCAAGACCCTGGGATTCATGACCTGAGCCGAAGGCAGATGCTTAAAGGACTGAGCCACCCAGGCATCCACACATTCACAATATTGAGACGTATCACTGATATTTTTGTGAGTGGAGTATGAGATACCCAATAAACATTTCATACAATGAAGAATTTTCTGCATCTTAACACAAATTTCTGATCCCCTATCAGACATGGTCCTGTAGATGAAAAACTCAAACCTAGATTCTAACCCCATTTGGACATCAAAATACAAAATGCATTTACATTTTACATAGATTGGCTTCTTCATTAGTATATTTATTTTATTTTTATTTATTTTTATTTTTTTTAAGTATTTTAGTTATTTGACACAGAGAGAGAAATCACAAGTAGGCAGAGAGGCAGGCAGAGGGAGAGAGAGGAGGAAGGCTCCGCGCGGATCAGAGAGCCCGACACGGGGCTTGATCCCAGGACCCTGGGATCATGACCCAAGCCGAAGGCAAAGGCCTTAACCCACTGAGCCACCCAGGCAGCCCAGTATATTTATTTTTTATGTCAAAGAATGATTGTACTTGCTTGTCTTTGTTGGGTTCCAAATGTTCCAAACATTCCAAAATGTTCCATTTTGATAATTACCAGGGCTGATGGCAGTGCATACATTTGAGCTGGTTGCATGCCGGGTGATGTGCCTTCTGATAGATTCTACTGGATATATTACTTACTGTATCATCATTGACTTTATATTGATGTTTTGGAAACTATGAAGGTAAGGTGGGATACAATATCTAAGAGTTTTATTTCAAGATAGAAAAGGACACATTACAACATATTTAGCATGAAATGAAAACGTTGGGTCTGCCTGGGCAGTCATGCACGTAAATCCCTGGGCCCCCTAAAGAAGACTACAGGGGCTCAGGTGAATTTTAGAATGTGATGACTGAACCCAGTTCCTGTATTTTTCCTTGCCGTGCAAACTTGGGCAAGTAAATCTCTTGAGGCCTCTTAGTTCGCATCTATAAGATAGGAATTGCAATTCTCACTAATGAGAAAGTAGAATTGTAGCTATACAGAGCTTGGGACAGATCTGGTCCAGAGTTAGGCCCCTGGTGTTGCTTTTTCTTTCCCTACTTTAGGCAAGGGATTTCACCTTGGAGCTACCTCTTAACTACAAATATTTACTTTCCTGATGTGAATATTATCAAAACAGTATAATCTACTCACACCTAATTATAACATCAGTTAAGGCTTAAATGTAATATAATGGAAGAATAAAACATAATTTATTCTTAAATATTATATAGTTAAATATGTAATGAGTTGGGGTTTACTTCAGTAGATGAAATAATAAAATAGAAGCTTGTACCTTCTCGGAATGAAATATTGAACTTAAGACACGTAATATCAAAAGCCATTGTAGTCAAAAAACACACTGAAATAAGAGAGCTGACATTCAGGGGAATCTGAGCATATAAACTTGTGTTAGGGTAAGTAACGAGAGTAGTAAGTTAGGGTGTAATGATGTTATGAGACTTTCAGGTTGCCATCTTTTCTAATCTCACTTTGGGAAGCATTTTTCTCTAATAATATAATGAGGACCAACAGAAACAACTATTGTGTGTCTTTGATAACATTCAACAAAATATTAACAAAACGAAAATTACCCAATCAGTACTGGTATGTCCCTTCCCATTTTATTTACTATGGACATATCACATTTAAATTATACGTTGGCTACAGGATAGAGTATCAAGTAAATGATTCAATAATTTCAATTCAGCACCTTTATTCCCCTTATGCTTCCCTCTCTATGTTGAACTTTTGTTGAATTACTCATATTTTCATGTAAGTTCTTGGGAAAACTTTTAGTATTACTGTGTACTAAAGAATAGCCAGTCTGTATTTATGAAGGTTTAGCTTGGTGGCCATTCAAAGGCAATGTGGGGCCTGAAAAAATTCTTCCCTGCGAGAAACTCTTGGGTTCCTCTTTCTGCTAAATGACTAAGCTCTGTACATTTCTCAAGCTCTCTGTAGGAACAGCATTGCTTCTTCTGAGATTTTCTGCATGTTAAAACATTGGGGATTCAGAGTGGAGTTGGGGAGGAGAGGGAACTGGATTTGCTGTCCTTCTTCCCAAATACATTGTTCTATAAAGCTAAGGGCATGAGGAACTAAAATAGCTGCTTAATGGTACAATATATGTTTTCCAAGAAGACTGACATGGGAAAATTTGATAAATGGAGCCTAAAGGCTTCATAGCTTATCTTCCAAGTTCGGGTGGGACAGAAGCACCACACCTTGCTCAGTGAATGACAGAAGACCAGTTCTTGCTTCCCTGTGTTTCTCTGAAAGTCTTCTTGCTGTGGTTTTATGATAGCTCAACCTCATATTTAATCCAGGTAAATAGATTGGCTATTTAAGTAATTTAAAGAACACTATTGCTATCACCCATAGATCTGCCTAGTAAATTAAAAAAAAAATCTTAAAGCTAGTGGGAGACGCTCATCTTTATAGTAGATGAAGTGTTGCATATTCACATATTCCATGGAAATCTCACCACCTTTTGATTATATCACTGTATCGAAGCTTCCAGACCATAATTTTGTTTCAAGAGTTGCTCCACAGACCCATTTTAGTTTAGGGTGGAATTTTCTGCAGAGTGATTTAGTTACTCGCAGATGTCAAGTAATTTGTATGGTAAAATCATAGCTTGGAATAATTCATAAATTTTCATGTTTATTTTTTATTGTCTCAGCATATCTGATTTGTTGTGAAACTCAAGTTTCTTGGCAAAAATATAAATCTCATTATAAATATCTATTGAAGTAAATATGACAGCTCTGTTTCTTATTATGTGCATGTGCAGTGTAAAGATATTAGCCATAAAATTTGGTGAATGTCCCTCTAGGGGATTTCAGATTTTAGTATGTTTTAAATAACTTGGAGAATAGCATTTGTTTATAGTTTTTCATGTGTATAGGAAATAATAAATACAATTGACAGTAATGTACATGGTGAATTAAACTGAAGCTATATGATATATATAAGGTGTCAGTTTTTTGGCTTTTGAAATGATCGTAAAATGAATTTAATGTGTCAAAATCAATATTCAAAATGTGCATTTTTTAGCTAAACATCTAAGTCTTTAGAAATATTTTGGTAGGTGTTTAAACAGCATAGTTACTTTTTTCTTATATAAGTTTTTGTCTTGAATATTTTACTTGTTATGAAATCGTAAGTACTTTTCTGTATAATTTCAAAATTATACTAGAGTTAAACTGTTTGCTAGATTTTAAAGAGCAAGAAAGCAAATTTTCAGTAGATTATGTAATTTATAAAATTATTAATGAAAGCATTGGTATTCTATTTATCAAATACACATTGAATTTTAGTGATCTGCTATGACCTATTTTGGAGTCTGAAGTTTGGGGAGAAAATAGTGTAATCTGCTAATGTGTAGATCTCACAAAATAACCCTAAAGAAAAAAGTCTATTCTAAAAAGGAAATTTCTTCCAGTTTAAATATATGATATTAAAAGCGAGTTTACAAATATGCATAATCTGTTATAGCTATCACATGGCATAACTTCATGATCCTATATCTTCCCTCTGCTATAGTTTTTATTTTTTAATTGAAAAAAAAACCCTTGCTGTCTTTAGATTGATATTTATAGGAAAGAAAACCTGACAATGTTTTTATTCCATTTTCCACATCAAAATTTGATTAATGAGGCACGATGACAGCAGCACAGTTAGAAGAATTGATAGAATACCAGTGGGCTGTCTCCAAATTCTGCTGCTTTTCCTTTTCTGACTGCAAAATCTTTCTGGGGGAGATAGCTTAATGGAATGGATGGAACAATCAACTTCCAGGCTCTTGCCGTGTTCAGATGCTTTATCCAAAGGGTGGTGGAAGCTTCATTAAACTCAAAGCAACTCATCCTGTAGCACCAAAACTGATTGATATGTAGGCTTCTCCCTCAGTCCCTTTCCCTCAGTGTATATGTTAGTAGAGATGTGAAGGGAGCTGTTCATGGTCAAGTCTGACTTTTTGTGAGAACCCTGGGACTGATACTTATTTAAAATTTAAGAACAATTCCTTTGTAGTCAAACAAAAGTGCCATAATCTGAATTTTAAAATTATTCAGAGAATTAAAGTTTCTTTGCAGGATATTAAGGCTATTATTTAGGGCAGGATATTAAGAGTACCAATTCTGGAGTCAAGCAAACCTGACTTTGCATCTTGGCTCAGACAGTAGTGGAAAGCCTGGTTAACTCATTCAATATCCATTTATTAATTAAGTGAATACCATGGGCCAGAGATTGCATTTGATATGATTCTATGCCAGATAAATCATTTCTGCTGTTTCAGATTAGTTAATTCAGACTACTCGCTGCACAATGTAATTAATTCCTCCATCCTATAAAATGGTTATATAAAGCTTCACTCAAAGCTAGTATTTAATTTTTCTTATCATTAGAAGAAAAAAAATCCACCAATGTAGAATCTAAGCTATAACTTATTTCAGTTTTTCCGTTATTAAAATTGAAATAATAAAACCCAAAAAACAATGTAACAAATTCTATCAGTGTTCTCAAATTACCTTAGGTAGTAACTTAACTTATTACAGATCCTTTTATCTAAAAGTATTTAAAGCTTATTTGGCTTTGACTATTCCTGATGATTGTGCTTGCAAAAGAGCCATCTAGTTCTTTAAAGAGATAGAGGCAGGGGAGCCTGGGTGGCTCAACTGGTTAAGCTCTGGCTTTGGCACAGGTCATGACCTTGGGGTCCTGGAGTCAAGCCCCTCTTCCTGCTATGAGCCCTCCAAGGAGCCCCATGAGCCCAGGGCCTATCTCTACACTCATCATGGAGCCTTCTCTCTCTCTCTTTCCCTCTTCCCCTTCCCCCAGCTCATGTTCTCTCTCTTTCTCAAATAAGTCAATAAATCTTAAAAAAAAAAAAAAAAGAGAGAGAGAGATAAAGGCAGGCTGATCAATATGAAATCTAAGGGCCTATATGTTAGGGCTCTGCATGTACAGATTGAGACTCTGTGAGGCCTAGCAGAGAGCATCAGCTCCAGGGATGACAAACAGATGGTCAAGTGATGGGACATGCAAGAGACCCACCCTACTCTAGTCCGGTAGGAGTGTGGAGAAATTGCTGTCTTTGGACATGCAGCTAGCAACTCAGAGAGGCCACACCTTAGAAGCAAGGATACGTAAGATAGGGCTTATAACTAGAAGTAAAGATAAACTAAAACAGATCTACTTTGAAAAAAAAATCGTAATTTATAGGAGTGTGGGTGGCTCAGTCGGTCAAGAGTCTTCCTTCAGCTCAGGTCATGATCTCAGTGTCCTGGGAAAGAGTCCAGCATCAAGGTCCTTGCTTAGAGGAAAGTCTGCTACTCCTTGGCCTCTGCCCCGTCCCCTGCTCACGCTCTGTGTGTCTGTTTTTCTCTCCTCAAATAATAAATAAATAAAAATCTTAAAAGAATAATTTTATAGTAATGAAGGCTGACAGGATTAAAAGGATTAATCAGAAATTGTCTCTCAAAACAAATCTCAACGGATCTTAAAGAATGAAAATGTACGAACTCTCTAAAATATAACATTCATAATCATGGCTAAAATAATGATGTACTCTAGAGGAATGAATGTGGAGATATTTCAAAGCAAGGCGACCTTGCATTCTAAGCAACTCTAGAAGAAAATATTCAAGGTCAGGCGAATGATATTCACATTACAAAGGACATCTACATAAAATCTCCAGTTAACATTATACTGGGAGATGAAATATTGAGATGAAATATCATCTCCCTCTGAGATAAAGAATAAGGTAGGGGCCTCCTGGCTGGCTCGGTTGGTAGAGCACACAACCCTTAATCTCTGGGTTGTGGGTTTAAGCACCATGTTAGGTATAGTGATTACTTAAAAATAAAATCTTTAAAAGAAAAAAAAAGAATAAGATAAGAATATCTATGCTTATTATTGTATTAGAGTACTTAGCCAGTAAAATACATCAGGAGAAATAAAAGATACAAGACTTAAAAGGAGAAGTAAAACACTTTATTTGCAGACAACATGTATATGTACAAAATCCTTTAAAAAGTTCTACACAATCACTAACAAAAATTAGTGGATGTAGCAAAGTCACAAGCATAGAAAGTCAATATAATAATTGTAGTTTTATATCTTGGCATCAAATGATGGAAATTAAAATTTTAAAACGCTGTTTACTATAGCATCAAAAATAAATTTAACAAAATATATATAAGACCTTTGTACTAAAAACTAAAAAACATAACTGGAATAATTAAAAGAGATTTAAACAAATGGAGGGATAGATTGTCTTCATGATTCGAAAAGCAGCTAATTTATACATTTAATTGCTAAGACAATTAAAAAACCAACCATCTTTTAAAAAGGATCTAAATTGATAAACTGCCTTTAAATGCATGTGGTTATGAAAAAGACCTGGAATAGACAAAGTAATCTCAGAAAAAGAAGAGCAAAGATAGAAGACTTGTGCTGTCTAGTTTCAGGATTTAGTATAAAGTTACAGTGATCAAGACAATGATCTTAGGGGCGCCTGGGTGTCTCAGTGGGTTAAAGCCTCTGCCTTCGGCTCAGGTCATGATCCCGGGGTCCTGGGATCAAGTCCCGCATCGGGCTCTCTGCTCAGCAGAGATGAGCAGAGAGCCTGCTTCCCCCCCTCCCCCATCTCTCTGCCTGCCTCTGCCTACTTGTGATCTCTGTCTGTCAAATAAATAAATAAAATATTAAAAAAAAAAAAAGACAATGTGCCAATGGAGTAAGAACAGGCAGATAGAGCAATGGAAGAGTACGGAGAGTTCTGACATAAACGGGCAGAATTACATTCAAAGAGTTCTTGACTAAAGTAACAAGGAGGAAAGGAAATTCAATGGGAAAGGAAAGTTTTCCCCACAAATGGTGATGAAACAACTGGATAAATGTACTGAAAAAATGAACCTCAACTCCTCCCTCACACTCTACATGTAACCCATGAGGCATCGTATAGATTCATAGCATGAATGAATTCATAGAGTCCATACAGATGGATCACAGAATTAAATGAAAAAAAAATGATAATGCTTTTACACCAAAATAGGACAATATCTTTATGACCCTGAAAGAACTAAATAACTTGTAACACTCTCTCCGTCCTTTTCTCTTTCTAGATAGATAAATCGAACTTCACCAACATGAAAAACTTCTCTTCATAACACACCACTAAGAAAATGAAAAGTAAAGTTGTACCCCAGAGTAAACATTATCAGTATACACATCCAGCCAAGGAGTTGCATTTAAAATGATTATTGTATTCCTACAAACAGTTAATAACAAGCTAAACCAATATCCAATAGTATATTAATGAGAAGACTGAATAGACACCTCAAAAACAACAATGGCAAAAAACATGAATATGTTTATGCATGTATTAGATGTTTATTAAAATGTATGTAAATGGGAGAAACATGTGAAAGTATGAAATATCATTTGCTATTAAGGAAATGTAAACAAAATACACACTGACTAAAATAGCATAATTTTAAAAAAGCAGCTGATGTTGGTAAAGATGCAGAGCAGCTGGAACACTCATGAGTGGGAGTGCAAAATGGTACAACTACTTTGGTACACTTTCTGGCAGTTTCTCAGAAAACTAAAAATACATGCAAGATCGGCACCCCTGCTTCTAGGTATTTATTTAAGAGACATTTAAAAAAATCTATGTTCACAAAAAGACTTCTACTAGAATATAAATAGTTTTATTCATAATATCTTATTTGAAATGACCCAAGTATCTGTCGATCAATAGATTTATCCATTCTAGGTAGGTTAAGATATATTTGAAACATTGAATAATACTTGAATAATACTTAGTATACTTAGAGAATGAACAGATACAAAACATGATTACTTACAAAAACATGAATAAATGAATGAATCTCTAAGACATTTTGTTGAGTGAAAGAAGCCAGACATTTAAGCAAAACTAAGTTTTTAAGATAAGATTTTTAAGGTAAAATTGAAAGTAGTTATCTATGGTGACAGGGATTGACTGGGAAGGGACATGAGGGAACTGTCTAAAGCGAAGTAATTTATGTATATATTTTTTGAGGTAATTTATATTTTGACTGGAATGTTGGCTCTATGAGTATATTCATTTGTCGGAATTCATCAAACTATACAACTGCAGACCTCAAGATCTGTGCATCTCACTGTACAACAATTATATTTCACTTGAGAAACAGTTCCATTGGGGCATCTGGGTTGCTATGTTGGCTAAGCATCCAGCTCTTGATTTCAGCTCAGGTCATGATCTCAGGGTCATGAGATTGAACCCCACATGGGCCCCACATGGTCATGAGATTGAGGCCCACAGAGGATTCTTTCCCTCTGTCCCTCTGCCCCCACACTTGTGTCTGTGTGTGTGTCCATGCGCACACTTGCTCACTCTCTCTCAAAATAAAAAAATTCCATTAAAAAAACTTAAATATATGAATTTAGGCAATTAACTCCACGTTTTTTTACACCAATGTGAAAATAACCTTCTGGTTGCAAAATGCTTTGGTATAGGCAAAGTAAGCTAGAACATACTTCATGCATGTGTAGTGTATCAGTGTTGATGTATGTGTGTATACAGTATGTATGTGTCATGTATGCACACACACACATACAGGTGATCCTTGCTTTTGCACTGTGCTGGGTTAACTGAAATTTGTGTCTGTCAACTGTGTCCTTGCTTTGCAAGCTTCTGGCTTCTGTGACATACATCTGAGACCATGGAGGAATAGGACAAAGTAAGGACACATTCCAATATGTACAAATTTCAGGTAACGTGGTACCATAGAAAGTGAGCCTGCTCTGTGTCTGGGGTGGGGGTAGGGGAGAAAGGAATGAGGGGAGTAGTATTTTTAGGGTGTGGATGGCCTATAGCAGCCATTAGGAGGTTGTCATTTTACTATATTCTGAGTTTGCTGGAATATTAACAAACTTTACCCAATACCACTTCTAGTTCTTAGCCCCTGCCAACATTTCAGTTGTTTATGAAGTGTTAGAAAGAGACTTAGAAAACTGCCACAAGAAATTTAAAAAATGAAAAAATACTTTATATGATGTGGGATATTCAATGTATCCTAAAAGCCATCTAGGAGTTAGACAGAAAGTTGAATATGTATCAGTGATTAAGTATGAAAACAAATGGTTTCTCTCCATGGTTTAATATTTTCCATATTTTTTATTTTAGAAAATATTTAAAACTGTCTAATTTAGAGAGTAAGTTTAAAAATCAGATGAATAATTATTAAAGTATCTCTGGTGAACAGATTATACAGGGAGAATTCAAATTTTATTGCCATAAATACCATGATCTTAATAAGATCTACTACTAGAAAAAGATTCCTAACACTTCATCTATTGGTGCATTTTTTTTTTCAAAAGAGTTCAATGTAATAGCACTCAAATATTTGCCCTCTCTGTGGTTTCTATATTACTATTTGTTAAAGCTTATTTTGAGTTGTGTGAAATTCCAAAATGCAATTAGAAGGAAAAAGGATTAAGAGGAATATGTATATATTCATAATTTATACAGTTTGACAGAGGTGTAATAGCAAAAGCACCATGAAAATATGTGATTTTATAAAGGCTATGTGGGATAATAATAGAACAGAAAATATTTTTTTAAAAATATAAATAACTTGGAGATGGCCCTGTTCTGGAGAATACCCACAGAAGTTTTTAAAGTAGCTTTTAATGAGACAAATTAAAAAGACTGGAATGATTTAGCCCAAATTAAATATCCATCTTTCTCTCTCTATCCATCCATCATCTATCTAAAATAGTTGTATTTTGTAAGATAAAGGACTATTTTAACACTTGTAGTTAGACAATTTTAAGGAGTTCTTCCCATGCTTTCAATACCAAAAAAGCACATCGGATAGAACTATACCTTAGAAATGTGAAGAAGTTTGTTTATAATTAATTAATTTTAGTTAATCAATTTACTAAAATTAATCAACTATTTTAGTCAATTAGTTTTAGTTAATTTTAATTAAAAATTTAAGTTAAAATTTATTAAAATTAATTAAAATTTTAATTAAAATTAACTAAAACTAATTGACTAAAATAAAACTAATAACTAAAAATAAAATGAATTGACTAAACTTAATTTTAATTAAAATTTTAATTAATTAATTTTAATTTAATTTTAGTTGATTAACTATTAATTGATTATTGTGTTTAATTAATAAACACAGTATTTCTTCTGATTTTATTTTTTATATCCCCCACGTTCCATATAAGAAATGTGTTTAAACTGTAGTATGAGTAGGTATTTAAGATAGATCTATGAACTTCCTAATATTGCTATTTCACACTGGACCAAGAAATTACAGAGGTACAGCGGGTGAGTCCAGAATTGTCTGCACTCTCTGGAACGTGTTAGTTGGCAAACCCCAGTGTGGAGGTGGGAGGGCAAACTAGATAATCTAGTTTGGTCTATCACGAGGTCTCCCCGTGATACCTACTTAGGTGTGTGTATGAGGGGGGTTAATATCTCTACATCTTCGTCATGGCCAACTGGGAGTCTACAAAGTCAGTAGACAAAAATCTTATTCTTACTACTATTCATCACAAATTAGATTCACTCAGACTATCAAGTCAGATTTTTATGCCAGACAATGAGACTATTACTTCTAGCCCTCGATCCCTTTAGAGTGATGGGGGGAAGGTTTTTGTTTTTGAGATAGGCTCTCTATTCTTCGAAAAATAATTCTCTGTGTTTACTCCTTCTTGATGTTAATAATTTTGTTGCAAAAATTCAGTAACCATCACTTTTTAAATTATTTTGAATTTTAATTATAGACTTTATTTAGTACTGAATTTAAAAATCCATTTATAGCCCTTAATTCATTACATGGCAAACTTTAAAGCTCAATAAATACCACCTGTAATTATTTATTAGTAATTGTTTATTCTCTGCTGTTTTTATGAGTGTTTTTAGAATCTTGACCAAGTTCACACATCTATTAATTTTATTTTGTTTTGTCTTGAAACTGAGTCGTGTATCCTACATGTCAATAGATAAAGAAATGTTTGTTTTTTTTTTAAAGGTTTGTTTACTTATTTGACAGAGAGACAGCAAGAGAGGGAAGACAAGCAGGGAGTTTGGGAGAGGGAGAAGCAGGCTGCCTGATGCAGGACTCAGTGTGGGACTCAATCCCAGGACCCAGGGACCATGACCTGAGCAGAAGGCAGATGCCCAAGGACTGAGCCACCCAGGGGTCCTGATATGAAGTGGTCTATGAATCTCTTTAACATTTACTAAAGAAAGAACAAATTTAGTATTTAATGGTGCTAAGACCTAGTGAAAAACATACCAACAGTAGTGTAGGCTATATGCCTATTCTTCAGTTCTAAACCAGTGCTGTTTAACTTTAAATTTACTTCTCACTTTGGTTTTAAATTTAAATTGAAACTTTTTGTAACACTTTCCCCCAAATAGTTTCTGACAGAAAATTCCTTTCTTAGTCCCCTGCCACTGAAGCGTTTTTCAAGTGTTACAAATCTGCTCTATCTGTTGCCTTTCCTCTTGAACACAATGAAGGCTATAGTTGGGATTCTAGAAGGGAAAAATGGGTTACTAGAAGTTGGACAGAATCCAAGCCTCAGCCAGAGAGATGGAAAAATAGAACTATATAACCCTGAGCCCTGAACAATGCAGTTTAGTCTTAAGCACAAAAAATAGTGTCTACAATATGTATTCTGTTCCCCCTTCACAACTGCAAGCTGATCACTTTGTATAAAATAAGTGCCACTAAATATGAAGGTTTGCAATTTGAGTTTATTTGCAAGATAGTATGTTGTGTAAAGGTTAAAGCAACATTGCTTAACCAAGTCAATGTTTTCCTGTACATGTGCATTTTAAATCAGTTAGGAAGTTTTGTCCCATCCGCGTTACTTGCTTTTGTAAGGTTTTGATGAAATCTTGAATTTTCTTACCTTTTTACTGTAGGGAGTTTGGTGGGGTGGGTGGGGGGATTTGCGGAATGGGTCTTGGTTCTCCTGCAATTATATTTTAGATGGCATATTAAGTATAAAGTAAATGCTTCCCTGCAAATGGAGTTGTGTCGAAACTACTAAATAGAGATTTCTAGTCACAAAGGAAGTTACCTCAAATGAACTGCATCCTGAATTTTACACATTTGTTTGGTATATTATGAATCTGTTTCTGAAAGCTCATCTGTGCTGTCAATTTCACATGGTCTTTTATTTTAAAAATGTATCGGTGAGGGTACATAAATTGTGAATTTTACTTTTCTTGGAGAGTTGTATTCCCCATAACACACAGTATAATATCTACCACATGCAAAGTTTCAACAACATGGTAGTTGATTGCATTTTTATAGACATAATTTCAGTGAATGGAATATAGACCTGAAAAAAAGAAATACATGGACCAGCGGAGTGTAAATTTTCCTTTGAGTCAATTCAGAATCTTAAAAAGATAAAGGCAGCCTTCCATGTTAGAGACAAGAGGCAAGCAATGTTAAACACCTGAGAATGTCATTTTACTTATCAGACTGATGTAGATAACATATACTTTTATTTAATTCTTTTCTCAGAATATAAATAGGAGTAAATGAAAGGCGGGATTCAAGGAGAGGGGAAAGGAAGTACCTGTTCTTGAAATCTAGCCATTTTAAAATGGCTTTAAGAGAACCAACAATTTCACGTTTTATTTTTTTAATTTTTAAAAAAGATTTTATTCATTTATTTGACAGACGGAGATCACAAGTAGGCAGAGAGGCAGGCAGAGAGAGAGAGGGGAAGCAGGCTCAATGCTGACAGAGAGCCTGATGTGGGGCTCGATCCCTGGACCCCGAGATCATGACCTGAGCTGAAGGCAAAGGCAGAGGCTTAACCCACTGAGCCACCCAGGCAGCCCGATAGTTTCATATTTTAACAAGCAAGATGTTTATCATTGATGGAAAAAAAAAAGCTCTAATTTAATTAACTCTAATTTCATATTACTTTCTGCAATCTTTACTTTTTTCTAGAATCCAAACACCTCAGAGAGCAGTTAGCCAGTTGCCTATAGGAAAAGAACTTTCTTTACATCCCCTGTCTCCCCTCTGTTCCCACCACTATTCTCTACCTAAAGTGGTGGCTGGAGGATAAACAGTCAATAAATGCTAGCTGAATTTCTCTTCCATCTTTCACAAAATACATACTATATTAGACAAGATGTTATACACTTAGCATAATGTCACCTACTGTTTTGTAAGTGTTAATTATTATAATCTCATAATCATTATCATTGATTCTCCAAACATTCTAACATTATTAATATCTAAGCTTCATAAATTCATTAGGATTTTATGACTAAATATAGAATATCCCATATGACTTTGAGTAAGAAGGAGATACACTATAGGTTCTAATTTCTGCACCATCGTTAATATATTGAACACCACAGACTTTGCTTTATTCTTCTGAGGTTGCTCTTTTGCCTACATATTCTGACATCCCTTACTTGAATTCATTAAGAAATGAATATTAACGAGTTTGTCAGTTCCTTACTCTCTCAAATGCCTTCAGTGTCTTTTTCAAATGAGTCCTGTTAACTGTTTCCATTATCATTGTTAGCTCTCGCCTGTTTAATGAAGAGTCGTATCACTGTTTTCAGCTTTAGCACGTTTCCTTCAAAAGCAAAAAGGAACAAATCTTGCTATAACTGGAAATATGCGAACCATATCTTAGGGATGATATGGCTTTTATTGTCACTGTGTATTAGGAGCAATGTGGAGCAGACCACTCAATGATGTTCATATGCTTTCAGGGTTATGCTTGATTTTCCCTTGAGATCACATATCAGGGGGTGAGAAAATAAAATGGAACTTGAAGGGTATTTTCTGTTTCTAAACAAGAGGAATTCATGGAATACTTAGATATGATTGTAGAAATAACACTAGCATTTTGCAGTGTCTAAACATCCCATACAATACTCAATACCATGAGGATTACTGAAAATGCTCCCTAGCTTTAAATATTGCAAATCACTATGATTTGTTTGTAAGGGAAAGACATCCACAGGAAAAGTGAGAGACAGTAGACTTTTGAAATTAGTAAGAGCACTGAGGCAGAGCATACATATAAAATTTCAAAAAGAAATTTTGTAGTTTCTTGGAATGTTTCCTAAGAGGTACCCTGATGGGGGCAGATCTCGATTTGAAACTGCTCTATGAATTACTACTGTATGCATGAACTTAGATACATTATTGTTTTCTTGATTGCATATTTTGTATTTTATCAGCTGTATTTCACATATAAGTAAACATAAAGCCAACTGCTATAAAAAGCAAAACAAAGCACCATGCTAGCTATTTAAGTAAAATGTTTAGGTAAATGTTTCCAGAAGTTGAGCTAAACATAGCCTCTGAATAAAATTGTGGTTTAGTTTGTTTGACAGTTTTTAAAGGCCCCTTTTTGAGGAGATAGTGCCCTGGGAATTTGTTGCGGGGTTGGGAGGTGGGTGGAGTGTAGCAAGGCCAGGTCAACTGAAACATAGTGAGAAGCTATGAGTTTTTCATAGTCTCAACATCTAGGCCCACCATGGTCAGCAACCAGCTTTGAGAAATAAATCAAAAAAAGAAAACAAAAGACAAAAAAAAAAACATTACTGTGAGAGGAAGTGACTATTCTCAGAGGACCCAGGCAGTGGGACTTTCAGGAGAGAGCAGGAACTTTATAAATATATGTTAAGAAAGCTACTTATAGGTACTAGTCTGGTTTGGGCTCACCTAGACTTTGTCAGGTTCAAAGAACAGTATTAATGGGAAATGCCGTCTTTGCAATGTTAGCCTTCATGTATGGTCCTGTTGAGTCACACCTAAGATGGGCTGTTAACCTAGTGCCTGGAGCACAGCTGTCATCCTGAGATCTCCCTTCAAAATCATTCTGGAAATTATCTTTGGTTCTCTTGTGCTAAACCTCCTTTTTCCTATGGCCCATGCTTTCATTTTCTTTCTGGCTTACTTCCTCATTTTGGTGGTACAACTTGTATAGGACATTCCAAAGAAATTCTTTTGGGAATCAGATTTTTAATATCTTCCATGTCTTAAAGTATCCTTATTATGCCTTCATATTTGATGGCTAAGTTAGTTGAGTCTGGTATTGTAGGGTATAAATAACTTTTCATCATGATTTTGAAGGCATTTGCCCCTTTGGCTTCTAGATTACAGTGTTGTTTTTGAGCAGCTGGCATCCATTTTGATTCATGGTTTCCTACATATGTGATTTGTATTTTGTCACTGGGACCTCAGAGAATCTTTCTTCACAAAGCAGACATTTTCAGTCCTGAGACTGTTACGCTTTTTATCAGTGAACTGAATTAATTCTTCAATAATTTCCTACCTTCCCTGCATCTCTCTTTATGGAATCATGACTACTGGGACCAGTTCTGGACTCATCCTTTTCTTCCTCCTTCTTTCTTAATTTAGTCTTCCTCTCCTGTTCTGTTTTGCACTCCTTTGACTTTGACTAATTGCTCTCCTTTCTGAAGAATTTTTCAACTTAATATTTCAAAGTGAGATTGATTTTAGCTTTATTTACAAGAGATATTTTAGCAATGACTATGTGTTTGTTTTACAGCATCTTCTGGTTTCATGAATATAATATCTTCTCTTAGCTCTCAAAGGATATTATGGTAGCTTCTTAGTAGTGTTTTTTTTTTTAAAGTTCCTTCAAATTCCTCTTTTAGAGAGCTACTTTGTCTCTCTATTTGAAGGTAGAGAATTTCCTCAGATACCTAGTGATCTTTTTGTTTCTCTGCTTTTAGTCCATAGTGAGAGATTAAAAAGCTGATTAGAAGATTTTCACATATGGTAGAACTTGTCAGTATCATTTTCTCTTTATGATATTCTTGCTTTGCCATTTTGTGGAGACTTAGTCCTTCTTCTGGAATGGCCAGATTTCAGATGAGAGGACTCTTCAATTCTCTTGTCTGCAAGTTATAAGCCTGGCTGTCAAACATTATGGGAACCAAATAGGGGTAAGAGGCCTGGGAACTCAGCATTCAGTATTCTTAAGTTTGTCTGGTTTCTCTGTTTTCAGTATACTACCACATTCTCACTATACTACCAAACTCTCACTGTGTCTGTGGATACCACCATTTCCTCTTGCCAGAAAATTTCCAAACTGAGACCAAATGGGGAAGAGCAGTCACTGAGCAGCACAGATGTGGAGAGCAATCTAAGAGTCCACCTCCTTCCTAAACATCTAGTACTCAGGTGTCCTTATTTTTTTTTTTAATTTTTTTTAAAGATTTTATTTATTTGCTAGAGAGAGACAGTGACAGAGAGAACACAAACAGGGGGAGTGGGAGAGGGATAAGCAGGCTTCCTGCTGAGCAGGGAACCTGATGTGGGGCTCGATCTCAGGACCCTGGGATCATGACCTGAGCTGAAGGCAGACATTTAACCGACTGAGCCACCCAGGTGCCCCAGGTGTCCTTATTTTAACCCCAAACTCATCCTACTCATTTCTGGAGGTACTAGATAGTATCAGTTCCTGATCTTTTAGAGTAATATGTGGTTTAAATAAGGTTGGTCTTTAGCTTTTCTCTTGCTGAATTTGGTTCTTTATGAAACAGTACATATAAGTTAGTTGGATGGATTATTAAATAATGAGGAACATGTCAAACTTTTAGCAACAAAAATATTAGGATACAGACCTTCTGATAATTGATATAAAGTTGGATTGGAGACTCAGGAAGTTGTTAAATTTGAACCTAAAATGAGACAGTCAGCCTTGGATCTCAGACTTATTGTTTCTTCCAGGTGTGCATCTTAAGAAACTTGGAAGGTTTGTATAGTTTGAACTCAAAACCAGATATTGCTCAATGATGAATTTTGCTCTGAGTTTTGTGGTTGACCCCAAATCCCAATACAAAGGAGAAGCCCAGGAGTGTGAAACCAGATCGACCAAAATATGAGACTGTTCCTATGAATACTCTGTGACCTGAGACCGCTAAGGGTCCCTTGGCTCTAGTTACAGTGTGGTCTCCTTCAATAAATGTGGGAAGATCGTATGATTTCTTTATTGATTTTGGCACCTGTTACATCTTTATTAAATCTAACACATGTTCTGAAGTAGGTCTCCAATTATAGAAAACATCTTTTAGTTCAATGTATAGATTCATCTAACACCATTTTAATAATGTGCTATAAAGAAATGTTAAGCAAGTTATGTACTATCTCTCAACGTACAGATGGATGGAATAAACTTTAACTTTCAAGGAAGATGTTAGACAAAAATAACAAATAAAAGCAGTTATAGTATTTATTTTTTGAACTGAAAAGTAACTAACAAAAACAAAACATATTTTCGAAGGGAGCAACTGTTTTCAGTAATTTTGAAATAAGATTAAACAATTATGAACATGTTACCAAAGACTTGGTTATATATTTTATATATATACAGTGGAAGAATGAAATTCTTAAGCATTTTTATAGAGAGAAAAATCAAAGAGAATATATGAATTATATTCAAAAACTAAATAAATCTTAACTTATAAAGCACATAAGTAATACTGGAAATTATTTTCTTTTTTTTTTTAGATTTTATTTATTTATTTGACACAAAGAGAGAGAGATCACAAGTAGGCAGAGATGCAGGCAGAAAGAGAAGGAAACAGGCTCCTCGCTGAGCAGAAAGCCTGATGCGGGGTTCGATCCCAGGACCCCAAGATCATGACCTGAACCAAGGCAGAGGCTTTAACCCACTCAGCCACCCAGGCACCCCTGGAAATTATTTTCAATACAATTTTATTAATAACCATAAAATGAAAACAATGCTATTTAATTTTTCTATTACCTTTTTCTCCTTCCCCAAGAATAATATGTCCATTTAAGAATCATAGAGATTCTATTAGTTTAGCATATATTTTTAAGTTTTAAGATAGCTAGTAAAAACTGAAAAACAAATATATGGCATTGAGATTCTAACTTATCATTGTTTATTTGAATTCCTCAAAGAAGAAAGGGAAAAAAATGAATATATTGTTAGGAATAATACTATATTGTAATATTGGCAGGAATCATTTAAGAATAAATGGTTGAAGGATTCTACTTTTGGCTAAGTTGGAGTAACAGGGTCTACATAATCTCCCTCCTGAAACAACCAACAAACCAAAAAAAGAACCAGAACTTGACTATATATTCCTATATTCATTCATTCCACATGCATATTGAACACGTACTATGTGCCAGAGATTGAGGTAGGAATGGAATGTATGGCAATGAGCCAAGCAAAAGTGTTGCTGTTATCAAGTTTGAAATCTAGTGAGGGAGACAGAGGGCAAATAAGCACTTCTTACGAAACAAACGGGCTACCAAGGCTCCTTATGGTCCTTGCCTAAACAGACAGATAGATAAGCTACCCTTATATTACCTAGAGTACATGTGTAATATATTCTATATATCATTCTATTCCTTTTCTTAAAAACCTGTAAACTATGTAGTTATGTCTCTAATAACCTTATATGTCATTAAATACAATCACATTTCTCTGTGACCTCTTTCCACCTACAAAGATTCACTGATGCAACGCATTTGGTGGCAGCAATTCAATTTGCTTTTGTTTCAGAAATGACAGACTGAAGTGCAGATTGAACTTGAATGAACTCTATTAAAGGTATTGTATCAATTTAAAATCTAAAGCACTAAATTTGAGAAAGACATTTATATGTTCAGCTATAAAAATTCTCATGTCCTTCATACTCTGTAAACTCTGCTTTAAACTTCATTTTACCCCCGTAGAGAAATTCCAAACAAATTTATTCTGGTTTTTCTTTCTTCCCATTAAATATAATTCTTTTTTGCTGGATACAAGGTTTCTAAAATTCTTCGAAAGGAACAATGAGTACATTAAAATTGTGATATGAAAAAAAACTTTATAAATAAAGCTATGAAAACCCTGACAATTGCTTCACTTAGGGCGAGGGCCTTCGGTTTGACATCATGTGTACAATGAGATAAAAATTATCTCTTAATTATAACCAAAGGAAGTGAGAATAGATTTCAGGCTTGGGGAAGGGCTGTTGAAGGGGTAATAGACTTTTGATGTCTGTCTTGTCACAGTAGCACAATAGCTAATTCCTGTGACTCCTGACCTTTTAGTGTCTCCTAACCAAGTATTGACATTAATCTACTGCTTATCTGTCACCCACCACATTGTATAGTTCCAGTCTCTGTTTTCAATTATCAGTCATTAGAGAAGGCACTGAGCAATTTCAGAAGAAAACTCTCTAAACCTTTGACCTGTTTTTGTCAGATAACCACAAGCATTCACTGTAGACAAACTATCATAGCGTTGTAGTCAAGATGTAAAGGAAGGTTCTTTGCCGTATCCCAACTTACTATAACCTCTGTCACCTTCGGATGGCTAAAAATCAACTGTTTTATTTTACTGATAGAACAGAAGAATTCACGAGGTCATTCAGTGAAATCTGGTGAGATTAGAATGGTTGACCTCTAGCTGCCAGGCAATCTATAAAACCCACAGATTTTTCTACTAAAGAAAACACGAGAACTAAATATTTACCAAGAGGTGATTATCAGACAGCTGTGCTTTTCTGTTGAGTTCTTATAGACAAACACAAACTTTTCTCAAATATTTATACACAGTGTGATGGAAATTCATTATTTATATACTAAATATACACACTCATCACTAAATAATCACTCTTATTACACAAAGTGAATTAGACAGGTATTCTGTATTTACCCCAAATAGTTTTTGAAGTTAAATATTAATATTCAATCCACAAAAGATGAACATTTGTTTTAAATTCCAACTCATAATTTCTTGTATAAAAAACTTCTTATAAAAACAATAACAAAATGTTTTCTGTGCTTTATGATGCATTGTTGTCCTCAGGGGGAAAAAAATAACTAAGTGACTCTCAGACTCCCTTAAAAGAGAGGTGTTAGAATCAGCAAATTTGATTAGATTATGGGTAATATGTGAATGTCAAAATATGTACAATGTGTTTTCTACTTTACACATGTGAAATAGCCAAGCAAGATATCAAGTAAATACAATTGTTTTCTATCCACTCTTGTAAAAATCTAGCTCTAGCCTGAAAGTTTTTAACTCCACTATAATGAATTTTAAAAACCCATAATATTAATCCCCTTTATTAAGATACCTATATTCCAGATACAGTGACATTTTGATAATCAAAAAGGCTGTGTTTTTTAGGACAGGTAGCAAATTTTCTATACTTAAATTTTATCTACCATTTCCCCATATACAAAGTTCTGTTTGGCATTTATGCAGGAATATAAAGATAAGAAACAAAACAAGAAAACATGGATATTTCTCTAAAATGTCTTACCCATGGGTGACATAATAATTACATAATAATTACAATGCAAGTGGCAAGTGATTAATAGGATAGCTACCACTTTTTGAGAACTTGCTGTGTTCTGGACACTTACACTAAGACTCTCTCAAATATCATTTAACCTTTACCACACACTGGAGCAGACCTTTTTATTATCTTTCTCCATTTTAAAGATGGATAAATAAAAGCATAGGGATGTTGAATCACTTTCCTAATATCACATTCTTTACTAAGTTAGGTAAATACGATTGAATTCAAGGTTTTCTTACTTCAAATCCAGCACTCTTAATTATGTCATGTCCATTATCTAAAGGGAGGTACAGGAAAAAGTGTTATGGGGTCCTCAGCAGGAGAAATTAGTATGGACAGAAATTTTCAAAGTAGTGTTTGTGGTATTAGAACTGGAGATTTTTTAAAAAAGATTTTATTTATTAATTTGAGAGAGAGAAAGAGTATAAGTAGGGAGAGAAGCAGACTCCCCACTGAGCAGGGAGCCAGACACAGGGCTCCATCCCAGGACCCTGGGATCATGGCCTGAGTCCAAGGTAGATGCCACCTAGGTGCCCTGAAACTGGGGATGTGAAGTAAAGGTGGATTTGAAGTTCTGAAAATGGGGAAAGCCTCTTAGAGAACAGGGTCAAGAAAACCATCAACTTAGGACAGGGAGAGGATTATTAAGGCATCATTAACTCTCCCAACTTTCTTTCAAAATTGAGTGTTGACTATATACTAGCCTGTGATATCGATTATAAAAATATAAGTTCCTGTCTTTAATTATTAGAAGACATAATGCACCCAAAGGGATGGGAAGAGTGGAAAATACTGATCCGTTCTCAGGAAACTGTTACTATTCCTCAGATCCCACTGCTGACCTCTTAGACTCCATATTGTGCAATGACAATGAACTATTTATTATTCACAACTTTGGCTATGGCCTTCAAATCTCTTTCCATTGAAATGAACCCTTTACTTGATGAAACTTCTTTGAGACCAAGCTCAAAATGATCTCCTCCTGCAGCCTCCTACATACAACGTGTTGTTCTTTACGTTTTTATACTGCCTTATAT
This sequence comes from Mustela erminea, assembly GCF_009829155.1. Taxonomy (NCBI): domain Eukaryota; kingdom Metazoa; phylum Chordata; class Mammalia; order Carnivora; family Mustelidae; genus Mustela; species Mustela erminea. The sequence goes on along the minus strand of NC_045617.1, from coordinate 101,764,717 downwards.
TACACACATCCTGGTAGCGTCAACACAATTGTATCAAAATTGTACTTTTCCGTGTCTTTCTTTCTCATCCTGACCTCCTATCACTTTTCTTCTTATATCTCCTTAGCTCTTAGGATTTGGCCCATAGCAGTTATCCAATAAATATTTTGGGATTGAATAAAATGGAAAAGTAGCCCAGTAGCTATTTTTAGGATAACTAAGATGAGTATATGTGGAAGACAAGAAAAAGAAAAGCAGTCTTCTGACAGCCAGGGGATGGACTGCATCCAATAAGGGAGAAGGGAAAAAAAAATTGAAATATATTAATTTTATCAAATAAAAATGACTTAACATTGCTATTATAGTTTATTATTATACAATATATCCATTTTCATGCCAATGCTTAATCTGTAAAGCTATCATTATAGTCTAGATAACTACTGAGGGCTGAGTGCTGGGTTCCTCCAGTCTGAGGGCAAGTAGAACACACATCATTTTTTTTTTAAAGATTTTATTTATTTATTTGACAGAGAGAGATCACAAGTAGGCAGAGAGGCAGGCAGAGAGAGAGAGAGGGAAGCAGGCTCCCTGCTGAGCGGAGAACCCCATGCGGGACTCGATCCCAGGACCCTGAGATCATGACCTGAGCCAAAGGCAGCAGCTTAACCCACTGAGCTACCCAGGTGCCCCGAACACACATCATCTTTACCCCAGTTCCAAGCTCTCTTTGTACAAGATTGAATTGTGTTCCTAAGTCACTTATGTTTGTTAAAGCAAAATAACATTTAGATATTGGATGCTTAATTAAATTTTACAAATTTCAAAATTACATGTATTCAAAATTGATTCAGGAAACCAATTTGTTTAGCCATTTCATTAAAATATTTAAAGTATTTAGCCATCTCACCTTTGTTTTGAGATTTCCTTCTCTATAAAACTGAATTCAGGAAGCATTTATGAAAACAAGTAAAAGCATTTTAACTACAGAACATGTGAAAGCCAATTGAATTGTTCTTTGAAACAATGCGTTCAGGGAGATAGTTTTCTCTCCCTCAGGTCAAACCTGACTGTGATGTTAAGAGGCTCTTAGGGTTTTTGGAATCTGGAGTTTACCACACTCTCTGGAATGGTTATCCCTTCAAAGGAGCATGTGTGTGTGAGCTCACCAATCAATGAATAGGCCATTCTAGGACCAGTTTATGTTTCTCACTGGACTAGTCTGTGAAGGATGTCTTGTGAAGTGATACTTCTGGGTAGTCACATGTTATCTTTGCCTTTTTTCCTCCTTTTACTTTAAAATGCAACGCAGATAAGTAATAATTCTATGAGTAATCGCTTAATGATTTTTTGCACTCAGCAGCAAACCATGATCTGTACTCTTTCAACAGCTGGCAAGGCTCCTGGGAGGACACTATCTTTGCCCTGCAGCTACTGATTCTATTTGTGTCTTCCGTGTTATAGCCCTTGTGTGGGAGATTGAGACTGATTGCCCACGAATGCATCTCTTGAAGAGGGCAGATAAATCACTACAGAGATAAAACTGCAATCCTCTGGCAATTAATTCTACTCTTCAGATATGGTAGACATGAAAATCTTTAATCGGAACATTTCCATCCAATCTTTACTAATGATAAAGACATTCAGAGATGTGTCTGTTTGGGAGTGAGAGGGACTGCAATCAGTCATGAACTTCTGTTAAGTCATACCTCAGCAATAAAAGGGTCCCGTGTCTGTCTTTAAACACGAGAAGCTTAATCTTTGCGAAACATTGGCGATTTAGAGCATTTAGAATGTAGTTTGGTGCTTCTGTTTCTTTTAACTGTTTCGTTGTACTGTCAGCCCATGAATCATGGAATGTGAATCTTTTGATTCACATTTTACCTCTTGGATGCTTTGATGTGGCCACTTTTTAGAACCAAATAATAATAATAAATTCTTGGTTCTGTCAGCGTAGGGGAGCTTCTGGTTGCTCCAGGCAGTTCACGTAGATGCAAGTGTTTGGAATAGAAGACAACCTGCTTCCTAGAAGAGAATATTCACCACCATTGCTGTGATTGTGTTTTGAATGGTGAACTATCAATTTTGCTGAATTTTTGGTGGTTTCTCTGAGTTTGCATATATATATATGCAGGAAAGCAACTGCTTTTAATTTTTGCAGAACACACTATTGACAGCCATCATGTCACATTAAGTAAACAATCCTATGTTGGGAGATTTATTTAAACTTTACGGTGACATTCATTGGCATACACCTAGCAATCTTCCAAACAAGCTTGTATCCTAACTGGCAGTGGGAGAAGAGTGGGTGGCACTCGTATACTACTCTATGACCGTTAGCAAACCATGGCCTATGGACCTTGTTAGAGATGTAGGCAGATATGAAAATAGCAGTCTGGGCAGGTCACTGGGTTCTCTTTTTAAATGTAATTTTCATAAGTGAATTGATTGATACAGATGTGCATTTTTAATCTACTTATGTGTGTTCCCAAACTCTCCTTTCCACTTCCCAGCAGAGAAAGGGCATCTGTGGTATGGGATAAAGGAATGGTCTTCACATGGGATAAAGGAATGGTCTTCACTACAGAAAAGGGTCAACCTCCTGACCTGTGTAATTCTATCCCCTTGACCAATCTGGATCTGCTTTCAATGAGCAAAACCTCCTGCCTTCGTTTTTGTTTTTTTGTTTGTTTCTTGTTTGTCCAGTGATTAAGAGAGTCTTTTCTAGAACACAATAGAAATGTAATTATGATTTTATGGAGTCACATATTTTAACCTGGCAATACAGATTTTATAAGAAATGATGATAAAAATGATTGAGGAATCTTATGGCAGTTAGTGGGTTTAACATTCAACTTAAAGAGTGATTTGAGAGAACCAAATAGTTAATACAATATGAATTAAAGAAACAAAAATCGTATGTTTCTGATTTTTTTCTTGTTTATTTGTTTGTCTTTTAAGCTTTCCAAGCCATTTATAACTGTAGTGGGTTATAATACACTGCATATATGGTGAAACCATGCTTAATATGTACTCAAATCATCAGATATAAACACAGCAGGGATATCACCTATAAAAAGCTTACACTTAAATATATAAAACATGTCTGTATGTGCTTTTTCATCTATTTTGGGAAGGTAGTTTTGGTAATAGGTCTGGTGAAGAAAATATCGGAATATAGAAAGATCCAGTTGGTCAGTTACATTTATTTTTAAATATGTTTGTAGTAAAAGGGTGATCTTGCATACTAATACAGATGTTACATAATATTAATTCACATTATAATTACAATAACATGCTTATTCATAAAAATTTCCTTATATAAGAAATGGCATCAATATTAAATAAGTGACTATAACATGACATTTACTACAATAAAGATTGGAGGGACTGAGTTCTAGAAGAATGAGCAGAATCCAGAACATATGACATCTTCTATAGAGTAGGAGCAACATAGAGGAAAATGAAAGCTTCAAAAGATCAACTTTGCTGAGTGAGAATGAGATAAAACAAACAAAACTACATCCAAGAAAAACAAACAAACAGTGTTATGTTGTTGAGGACTTGGGAACTGAATTTTTTTTTATTTTATTTGTTTATTTGACACAGAGAGAGAGAGTGAAAGAGCACACAAGGAGGGGGAGCAGTAGAGGGAGAGGGAGCAGCAGGCTCCCCATTGAGTAGGGAGCCTGATGTGGGGCTCCATCCCAGGACCCTGACCTAAGCTGAAAGCAGATGCTTAACTGACTGAGTCATCCAGGCACCCTGGGAATTGAATTCTTGACTGTGGAATGAAATTTGTTCTCTCCCAATTATTCATAGTGGGCTTTTGGGCAAGTTATAGAAACTTAGAGACATAAGTAAGATCTGAGATTAGATGAAGCACGTGCCAAACAAATGAGAGTTAGAGAAATTATCATGCCTTTCCTTAAGGACATGGCAGGACGGCACTTAGTGAAGAGATAGAATCAGATTTTCATCCAGTCATCCAGTCTTCGGTTCAGTATTTCTTAGACTTCTTTGGGTCAAGTGTTGTTTGTGTTAGATGCTAATTAACCATTATTGATCAAGCCCTTATTCTCCACCTTTTTGCATACTGCTTGAGAAACATTGTATAAATATACTAGCTATGAACTAGTCTCTAAGTACAGAACAGTAGGATATCATTATGTAGGTGGTATGGACATTGAGCAAAGATTTATAATAAGCTTTAGAAGACAGACATCTGTTACCACCTAGCTGTCATCACCCAATTTCTTATTCTTAAATTAGGGGTATTAATATTTGACACCTCCCTAGCTTTGCTCTTTGAGGTAACTGAGATTACCTTGTGAATATTGGTGAGCATCATTAGGAGTGCATGGCTATATAAATACACATTTTATTCCATTATTCACTCCAACATGTCCCATGAAATTTACTAGTGCAATTATAATTCAAAGCAATAGGATATAGGAATTTGAGTCACTAGACAAATCTGCACTGCAACTTTATTTTGTGTGGTATATTTAATATAGAATTTTATTAAACTCTTTGAAAATTTGCCCCCTTAAGGGGTTAGGTTAAATAGCCTGGATTAGAAAACTGAAATTTTAGAATAACAGCTGAAATTCTAGCTTTCCACCTTATTATACTAACATCTCACGGGGGATTCCAGAACAGTAGATGACTTTACATAATATGAATTCAGTACTTATTTGCATTATGCAGGTCCATGCTTTAGATTGGATCCTAACAAGCTCATGTCTCAGGCTTTATTTTGAGGATTGTAAGTTTGGGGTTTTTTTGGGGGGTGTCTAAATTTCAAATATAAAATTGATAATGAAAAATCACACAGAAACTATTATTTAGAATTTTAAATATTGATTTTCAGAACATAAAAATGTATTTTTGAATGGCTGGTTGGTGCATTTATGAAAAAATATGCAACTCCTCAAGCAGAGTCGGAACAGGGCAATCTAGTCAAACACATAAACGTTTCTCCAGCAAAGTAATAAATATTTATATAAAGTAGGATAAATAGAGACTTTAAGTTGCCTCAGATCAGCTAATTTCCAGTTCTCCTGCCAAATTAACTTGAAGCCAAATATTCATTTTTCAGAGCTTTTTGAATTTTTGGCTTGTGTATCTGGGATTTCAGATTTCATTCCTTGGTGGCCTCAAATGCTTGATTCATATTCTTGGGTATTTATTCTGTCTCTTCAGTTACTCATCTTCATTGTGAAGATAATAGTAGAACCTACCTCACTGGTTGTTACAAAGTATAATATGTTACTCTTAATACAATGCTTAAAACAGGACCAGAATATAATGAGGGCTATTTAAATTCTGTTTTATAATATCATCTACTTCATTTAAATCAGGATCAGAAAAGAACAGGTTTACAGTGGATTAAATTCAGTCCACTGTAAACAAAAGCTGTGTCAAGTTTTAACACGACAAGTTTTAAGGCACTTTGCATTAGTAGATACCCAGTTTACAGGCATTTTCTACCCTTGCACTTTCCCTCTCACACAGCCGAGTTGGGAGAATGGGCAAATAGAGCCATGGGAGAGGTGTTCGTACCAGTGCCTTCTATTGGCAATAGAAGTTTAGACAGAAAAGAGGTTTAAATTATGGACTAAAATAGCATCCTAAAAATGAGATTATCTTCCTTATTTAGGGAAAAGTTGATGGATGATCTCTCTGGGAGTAGACCTCTCTTAGGACCAAGATAGTGATATTTAAAAAAAAAAAAAAAAATGACTCATATGAGGTGATGTCAGCCAGAGAGCCCAAGAGCACCATCCTTGCCAAGCTCCCAGGACAAAGTGCCCCCAGACGTAGCTTATATTTTTTTTTGCTGGCTTAGTTATGGGAGGTAGAGATGGAGATGAGTTCCTTGCTCTCCTAAACAACCTCCTACTCCTGGGGAAAATATACTGAAGACTTTTTTTGAAGTATATAAGGCAACAAATCATGCATTTCTTTGTCACGAGCTTCCTCACAGACATGGAACCCATCTGGCTGTGGAACACAGAGTTCTAGCATCCTTGGCTTCCACAGTCATTCCTGGATGGTCATGACCCTCTTCTCTCTTCCTTAATATTAATCTTTCCCCTAGTTTAAGACCCCAGGTTTCAGATATTTATAGCAGTGTTGATATGATTTTAATGAACCCTCTCAAGATATTTTCATATTTTCATGCAATTTTTTCAACTTGTGAATTCATTTATAGAACTTAAAATTTTTATCTTCTTGTAACAAATTTTTGGCAATGAAACATCACTGAGAACGTGCACAAGTGCTATTACAGGCTGTAATTATGAGATACCTCGTGCAAAGTGCTTTGCAGTGAGACTTTTGTGATCCTGTCTTACAGTATCCTAGACAATGGAGATTTTGAGAAAGCTACCAATATTGAGAAACATAACTCCATCAAATGATAGTGCAGTACTAAAAAAAAATGAGTCCTTTGAATAGGTAATTCCTTAAGAAGGCGTTTGGTGCCCAGTGGCTATAGACTGTATGAAATGACACTCTATTTTACAAAGCCAGGTTATATAATAATATGCCTGACACTTACTGTCCTGAATTCTTCAACATTCCATCATGTTCCCAAGAGGAAAAGTTCTCTGACTTCATTTAGCAGGAAGGTTATTGAAGGGGGAAAATATGTTTCCCTGTATTTTGAGTAAGAACAGACAGATGTCTTTGGATGGCTTTATGCTGCACCATGGATAAGGAGGTTGTACTAAACAATCTATAAGAAGTAATAAAAGTGCTATTTTTTAAAATAAAAGAACATTTTATTTGTTAAAAGGAGAAAAAAATTTTCTGGGGAAGGCATTTTTGGAATACTCTTTCTTGTGAACATGAATTTGTTTTATTTACTTGACCTTTATAATGTCATAAACATGGTCCTTATGTGCCTGCAGTTTCTCAGTCCTTCCTATTTTCCTCCCTCAGGTGTGCTAAATCTCATCACTGACTTCACCTGGATCCCTGGGGGTTTCTATAACTTATTTCTAATTCCTGTATGAACCCTTCTGTGTTCTGGTACCTGATACATGTTAGTAATCATTTTACAACCTTTGCTTTTAAAAATATTTTTGGATAGCCTTTCTATTTAAGATCCAGGAATTCGTATGAAACCACAGAGGTTATATTGCTTCTGAACTAAAGGTTGTTGGCTTGTGGAATTTCCTTCCACTGGAAACATGTATGGGTCTGTGGCTCTAGTGTTTTTCCAGTATTATAATATCCTACTTGTTTGTTTTCATTTTCAAAGCTGGAGCATTTACTATTAATTTCCATATTTTATAAAGGACTAACTTTTTTCCTTCCCCCCTTTTTTTTTTCCTTCTTCAGTTGAAAGAGACAAAGATTTTTCTCACCAGCGAAGGCATTACAAAGAATTCCGGTTTGATCTGACTCAAATTCCTCATGGGGAAGCAGTGACAGCGGCTGAATTCCGAATATACAAGGACCAGAGCAATAGTCGATTTGAAAATGAAACAATTAAGATTAGCATATATCAAATCATCAAGGAATACACCAATAGGTAATGACTTTATATCTAACTTACTATGCAAACAAAGGCTAATTGTAGTAAAAATCACTGACAACCCATGTGATCTATCAAATCATCTTTTCTTTGGATGTAAAGACATTGAAAGCCAGGTATAGACACATTGAAAGTAAGAGTGATTGATCTGAAATATGCCTTCCACATTCCCTAGCTATTCCTTTCTCTTGACACCAATCTGTATACTAGATGGTCTCATGCTTCCCAGGCCCCTTGTTTCATTTTGTAAATGAGAAAACTTCCATTTTAGTACGCACACATAAAATCGATGATTAAAATGATTTAAATAGCTTGGTGTTTTGTAAGTTAGAGAAGAATAGCTTTATTGCTCCCTGGCATGAATGTAAATTGCCTGTGTGTATATATGTGTATTTTGATATAAGGCATTACATTTGTAGCAGGTTCTGACCATTAACATTTATGTCTTCTGTCTGTAAAATGCTTAATTCAAAATGGAGCAAAAATGAACAGATAACCTGAAATACTAAATATATGGAAACTTCAGTTGATAATTACCGCAAATGAACCGTCAAACAGAAGAGTTGAAAAGAAAGCTTAGTAGAGTTCTCTGACCTTTCCCCCAGTGAAGAAGTCTCTTAGGTAACACCTTTATAGGTGATAAGTTACCTTTGTTGGACAGTTCTTCTGTTACTGTTGTTGTTGTTTATTTAACTCTTTTTTTTTTTTTTGAAAGATTTTATTTATTTATTTGACAGGCAGAGATCACAAGCAGGCAGAGAGGCAGGCAGAGAGAGGGGTGGGGGCAGCCTCCCCGCTGAGCAGAGAGCCAGATGTGGGGCTGTCTCCCAGGATCCTGGGATCATGACCTGAGCAGAATGCAGAGGCTTTAACCCAGCCTCCCAGGCGCCCCTGTTTTTTTTTTTTTTTAACTCTTAATTGATATGTCATATTCAGGTAAAATCTTTCTCCCGTAGCTTGCAATCATTAGATCTAGATCTATCCTTTGGTGAAATGGTATGTCATTCTTTGATGAGATAGATATTTAAAGACAGCTATCTTTTCCCCTCCAGTGCTCCTCCCTCTCCTTGTTGAATATTTCTAGTCCCCTATGTTAAGATTTTTCTTGGTCTTTGAGAATGCCAGAGTTCCCAGTGGATGCTCAATCAGACAATAGCCTCTCATAATGCTCAATGAAGAAAAAAGAATAAAAAGCTACTGAGATCAAATCTATTTGAAAATCCTACCTGTTAAACCATTCTCTAGGAAGTTCACAATGCACATCAGAATATTAAATTCTTAGGGGAACCTGGGTGGCTCAGTCATTAAGCGTCTGTCTTCGGCTCAGGACATGATCCCAGGGTCCTGGGATCGAGTCCCACATCAGACTCCCTGCTCAGCGGGAGGCCTGCTTCTCCCTCTCCCACTCCCTTGCTTGTGTTCCCTCTCACTGTGTTTCTCTCTCTCTGATAAATAAATAAAATCTTAAAAAAAAAACTTAGAGTGGAGAAGGGAGTTGGGGGAAATTGGAAGGGGAGGTGAACCATGAGAGACTATGGACTCTGAAAAACAATCTGAGGGTTTTGAAGGGACGGGGGGTGGGAGGTTGGGGTACCAGGTGGTGGGTATTATAGAGGGCACGGATTGCATGGAGCACGGGGTGTGGTGCAAAAATATTGAATACTGTTATGCTAGAAATAAAAAAAAATAAATAAATGGCAAAAAAAAAAAAGAATATTAAATTCTTAGAAAAGGTTTAGAGTAAAGAAACCTAGTCTTCCTCAAAATTATTTGACTATGAAATCTTTTTCTTTGGGTATATAATACTTAAAACCCATGAAGCACTGTTTCAGCCTGACAGACTTTAATAAGTGCTGATCTTACTTTAAGAGCAGTAATTCCAAGGTAGATAAATCTTGTGTTCGTTTCTTAGCTCAAACATTTACTAGCTATTTGTCTATGGGTGGATTTTTGTTTAAATCTCAGTCATACTGAGATTTAGTATACTCAGTATACTAAATTTGCGGCGGGGGTCGTTGTTTTTGTCAGAGACAGAGCCTGGCATACCACATTGTTTTTTTAATACTAAATAATGATGGTGTCTTTAAAAATTAAGTGATGAGAGGGGGTGCCTGTGTGGCTCAGTCTGTTGAGAATCTGCCTTCGGATCCTGGGAACCTATGTAGTTGGGTTCTTAGATAGGAGTCTGCTTCTCCCTCTCCTTCTGCCTCTCCCCCTGCTTATGCTCTCTCTCTCTCAAAGAAGAAGTTAAAAAAATAAGATTAAGTGATGAGAAGGCACCTGGGTGGCTCCCTTGGTTAAGTGCCTGCCTTCAGCTCATGTCATTATCCCAGAGTCCAGGGATCCAGCCCTAAATAAAATATTATTTATTTAATAAAAATAATTCTTTTTAATAATAAAAATAATAATATATAAAAATAAAAATAATAAATAATAAAACAAAATAAATAAAACAAAAATTTAAAAATAAAATAAAAATAAATAAAATAAAATAAATAAATAAAAATAAATAAAATAAAAAATAAAAAATAAAAATAATAAAAATAATTATATATTATTTATTTAATAAAAATAAACTTTTATTTAAGTCTATTGTTGTATATGTTCAGGATATTATTTTTTTAAAATATTTAATTTATTTATTTGACAGACAGAGATCACAAGTAGGCAGAGGCAGGCAGAGAGAGAGAGAGGAGGAAGCAGGCTCCCCGCTGAGCAGAGAGCCCGATGCAGGGCTCCATCCCAGGATCCTGGGATTATGACCTGAGCCAAAGGCAGAGGCTTTAACCCACTGAGCCACCCAGGTGCCCCAGGATTTTTTTTTTTAAGATTCTTTTTATTTGGGGGCGCCTGGGTGGCTCAGTGGGTTAAGCCTCTGCCTTCGGCTCAGGTCGTGATCTCAGGGTCCTGGGATCGAGCCCCACATCGGGCTTTCTGCTCAGTGGGGAGGCTGCTTCCCCCTCTTACTCTGCTGCCTCTCTGCCTACTTGTGGTCTCTCTTTCTCTCTGTCCAATAAAAATAAATAAAATCTTAAAAAAAAAAAGATTTTTTTTTAATTTGTCAGAAAGAAAGCAAAAGCATGGAGAGCTGTAGGTAGAACAGGCAGAGCAGGTAGAGGGAGAAGCAGGCTCCCCGCTGAGAAAGGAGCCTGATACAGGACTTGATCCCAGGACCGGGGGATCATGACCTGAGCTGAAGGCAGGTGCTTAACTGACTGCGTCACCCAGGTGCCCCTGCTCCGGATATTTTTAAATGTTATCCACTGAACTAGCCATCCATTTCACTTTCTTTTACCTCTATTTTTTAAGTATGTGAACTGCATAATTTAAGACATAATAAACATGATTTTAAAAAGGTCTACTAGAAGAGGCTATTGATAATAACTTATAGATTGATTCCTGATCAATCCATGCTGATCTTTATGAATAATACATGTGGGAATATTTATGGGTGTTGATGCTTAGCTTATCAGACTTCACAGTTTTGAGAATTTTAATTTCTTCAAACAATGAAACATTTGTTTATCTTGAAATTTTGGTAATTCTCTAATTATACCTGGTTTGAAAAACATTGCTCTGAGTGTTTCTACAACTGCATCTGCATGATTTTTCAGTACTCTTGAGTATAATTTGGCTGTCTTTACTTATTTTAACATGTGTTTAGAGCCATTCTAAGATCCAAGATTTCCTAATATCCTTGATATTTTCCCTAAATCTTTGAGAAATGATTTCTAAAATCTAAAGTACATGTATATATTTGATTGATACTCTCTTGACTTGCCATTCTAAACTCTAAGATAGTATAGATTGCAAAGGTTTCCGTCCTTACTGAATAGCATTTATAAAAGTTCGGTTCAGTAAATTAAATTCCATGTCAGTTCAATTCACTTAAGTTGACATTCTTGAACTCTATCACGTATTGTTGCTGAATTGTCCTGTAGCTTTATGCTCTGCTTACTGTTTTCTGTGGGTTTTGTTTTTGCTAATATATATAGACTTTTTCCCAGTTATCTTTTTCAATCTCTGAAACATGCAAACTCACACACGTATACCCTACATTTCAGTTTTATATACTATTGATCAGCTGAAAGAATCTCTGGCAAAATGCTTTCCTTGTCTTTGAAATAGGCATTCATCCATTACTAGAGGCTCGTTAATCCAGTGTAAGAAAATGCCTTGTCTTTGTCATACATCCAGGACTCACTTTTTGCACTCCCCTCTTTGTTCAAAATATATATATGTAAGGGATGGCTGATATGGAAACAGCACATGTGCCTCTTAGAATATTTCAGGTTTCCATGTGGGATTTCAGCCACCTAGAAAATAGTGATGATACCAATAAGAGCATGGATTTTGGAATTCCTCTATGGGGGAAACTGCTGTATATCTTAGGATCTCAAGTTTACAAATATGAAAAGAATAAAAACAATAATAAGTATTTCAGAACAGTAGAAGTTTGATGATTTGAGAACTAGTGCTTATCACAGTACAAAGACTATAGTTGATACTTTATAAATACATTGGTCAGTATATACTCATATAACTCAGTAGGAGTATCTATTTTGTAAGGGTTTAGAGGATTATATCCATTTAGGGAGCCAAAAGTAGGTGGTTATTACAGTAACAGTAACTACCATCTAGGGATACCTGTTTTTATGTATAGATCAAGTGCCAGGTGCCTTTACTTAATAAAAAACCACCAGATATTTGATTCATAATAAAACAATTGGTACATTTTTAAGTTTAATAATGAAATGAGTATCACCTAACTTAACAGCAACATCATGGAACTCTGAACTTGCGCCTGAAATCATATATTAAACAAATAATCAAACTCTTCTTTGAAATACAGTTGAAGAGTGATGAAGATGAGAGACTAGTTATTTATGAATAACACAGAAATATCAGAGATGTAGACAAAATGGACAAAGATTCACATATAAATGTTTACTAGAGTATTAATATTTGCAATCACATAACTTGTTAAACAGAAAATGTCATACTTTACTTTATGGAAAATTGAGTATTATACTTTATATAACAAGTAGAAATTGTCTGAGGGTTGCTGGGGGGAGGGGGGTTGGGAGAAAGGGGGTGGAGTTATGGACATTGGGGAGGGTATGTGCTATGGTGAGTGCTGTGAAGTGTGTAAACCTGGCGATTCACAGAGCTGTACCCCTGGGGATATAAATATATTATATGGGTATAAAAAAAAATAAACAAAAACTTTAAAAAATTGATAACACTGGAAGGTTCTCAGACTATAACATTAATTGATTAAAGTATGGGGCATAACTATACTATTTTAAATAAATTCATATGGAAAATAGATCAGAAGGAAGCACTGTTTATTGCAGTCTTATGGGTTTGAAATTTTAATTCTTACCCTTTTGTGTACTTTCTAAATTTTTATAGCCAACATTGTTTTTATAATCAGAAACAAGTTTAATTATAGTTGAGACAAAGACAATAATGAAACAACCTCATGCTACAGATTTCTTTACAAAATAGCCTTCCCAAGGTACTCTTGCCAGAGGTAGAGGTGGGCAAAAACCAAACCAAAACAAAACTGAACAAAACACTAGCATTTAGCAGTAATTTCTCTTACTTTTAATTAGCCGCGGAAGTCACTTTTCCCACACAGAAAATGAAGATAGCTAAGTAAATCTATACCTTTCCTTTCTACTAATGGGAAGTTACTGTGCCAACTGGGAACCTTGACTTTAAGTCTCTGAAAGTGAGGAGGAACAGATTAAAAGTACTTCATTATTACATCATGTCATCACAGTTCAAACAGAAAAAAAATTTAATTTTAAAAAGTACTTTTGAACTGGATGTCTTATGTACATGGTGAATCACCAAATTCTACTCCTGAAACCAATATTACACTATATGTTAATTATCTAGACTTTAAATAAAAACTTTAAAAAAAAGGTACTTTTGAAATCCAATTAGTATTATATTTTGTTTAGTATTACTTGTCTATGGCTTCATATATTTTTTAAATCAAGAACTAAAAGGGAAGTAGGAAAAGAAAAAGAAGCTAATACTTCTGGCCATTTCCAAAGCTAGGGTCACCTCTTAAAATTTCTATGTAAAACTTCTATCTTCAGACTTGTGGGCTTTATTTTGCTTAGTGTTTTGAATTAAACTCAGAAACAATTGAACTGTCAGTGCAGACCGTTCTTCAATACAGAGCATTCAACAATGCATCTATATATTTCACATACATAAAGCTCACTTTCCCTAATGTTATTATTGAGGAGGGTTGTGGTGGGGATGCTTAAGGCAACTCAGACTGATGTTTTGTAGCTATGTTGTATATTCAAGACATTGTCTAATCTATTAGCCATCTAATATATGACTTTTTTTGACAGTGTTAGGCAATGAAAGTTTTTTAAAAGACCCATTATGTCATCTCTTTCACATGTATTTATCTTAGCGAGACTTAAAAGTCTTAAAATAATATGTTCTAGTTCTACCATCTCCCACTTCTCCCATTTGTTCCTACTCATATTTAAATGTGTGCAATTTAAAGGAGCGTTCTGATATTTATCCAGATTTTTATTTTTCTTGGTAACAAGTTAACACACTTTGCATCATTTCACTTATTTAGCCTTTTCATATAAGGCTGACAGCCCCAGATTCTATATAGAAGGCCTTGCTCTTCGGTCACACCTCATATATCTGGCATTATTGGGAAATGAGGTTTCCACATGATTGAATTTTCCAGATAATTCAGCTGAGGTCGGCATGCTTTTGCCGAGTGCCTACCATGTAGCAAGCACAAGGGACATAAAGCCGAGTAAATAAAATCTCCAAAGCTCATAGCCTGGGGGCTAGGGGCTGTGGTGGGCCTGCCGCACACAGACTTTAATAACTATAATACAATGTGCTAAGCACTATGATGTAAGTATGCACTAAGTGTTGTGGAAACACAAATGAAGGGGAAATTAATTCTTCATGTGGGAAGGTGAAGGACCTTAAGGGAAGCCACTGAGAGGAGTACACCCTTGAGCTGAGCCTTTCAAGATGAGTAGAACTTTCTGTAGTTGGAGGGAGAGAGACATGGAGAGGGAGCGACAGAGAGACAGAAACAGAGAGGGGATGTGTCCTAGGAGAAATGTCCCTGAGGATTAAAATGTTTAAGTGTATAGAGAATTAAGTAATTCAAGTAAAACTATCAGTGCCAATATCACTGTTACTAAGAGTAGCAGTCGGCAATTATCCATTCAATGGGCACTCACCATGGGTGTGAGTGCTGTCCTTGAATTAATTTTTTCACACACATATGTATGCATGTGAATGTGTATGTACATGTATGTGCGTGTGTCTCTGCACATGTACGCACATGTGCATATGTATGTATAAATGTGCTATGCAGAACTCAACCTTTTCCTAATGTTCTGCTATGAATATGAATTTTTGTACTCCATTGTAAAAACATTTTAAGCTAGCCTGCTCGATGTCATTAGCCACCTTCACTACTTGGATATATTTAGTTGAGCTGTCATCATTCCAGTTCACAGTCAGCTTCATATTTACATCATCTCCCCCATCCTGTTTCACTAAGATTTGTGATTCTTCTGTGGACATGCTTCAGACTGTACACTGACAATTTCCACTCAGGAAGATTTCTGGGCTCTTGAGAGCAGGAGAGCAGAGCAGGACGCGCTGTGGCTGGAGCCATTCTCTCTACACAGGCCGGCACACAAGCAGAGCTTGCCTCTCTTTGGTGTGCAGGGATGCGTGCCCCCTTTCCCTGGTTCTCAGCGAGGACAGCGTGGGCTCCAGGGAACATTTCGCAATGCCTGGAGACATTTTTGATGGTCCTGGAGGATGAGGGTGGGAGGGTTGAGCGCGAGTGGAGTCCGGTGGTTAGAAATGCTGGGATAGTGGGAGATGCAAGTCAACCTCTACAGTGTACTTCTCCTCCACCCAACAGAGAGTGCCCTTGATGTCCACAATGCTGAGGTTGAGAAGTCCTGTTCTATTTAAAAGTTTAAGCTATAAATTTAAAAAAAAAATGGGCATAAAGTGCTAGTCCATCAGTTTTTTCTTTGACTAATTTCATATTTTGCATCCTAAGACTCATAGCACAGAAGAGCTCTTCAACTCGTAAGAGCTCTAGGTGCGTGGCTGATTGATTAGGATGCATTAAAAGTGGTTGGATGATCTGTAAAAGTCTTACTTCTTTGTTTCTTATTGCATGAGGAGGCCTCCTGTGTGTATATATATATCTCCAGTAGCACGTTTAGATTCTCTGCAGCGGAAAAATACGGGATGATATAACGCCAGGAAACCTGTAAAAATTAACAATATCTTAGCAATTTAAAAAAAAAAAAACTCTGCAGAAAGAAAACTGAATTTTCATAGTGAGAATTCAACTTGTTTTTCTATTTTCCCATGCTTGTCATTGAACTTCATCTAATATTATTTTACCTTTACATCTGCCCCCTTGAAATGCAAATACAACATTGAGTTAGATATTCTGAAAATTGATGCTCTGTGAGATTCATAGAATTTTATTATTTCACATTTGTTTTGGTAGAAAAAAAATCAGCTGAAAATATCAGTCAGCTGACAGAGTCAAATTCTAACACTTTTAAGCTAATGTTGTTCCTGAAAGAAACTCTTGACAAAAATTCCAGAGAATATAATTTATTAAATTGTCCCTTGTTAACATGTTCCACACTAGAGTTGTACATTGGGCTCCTTAAATGTTGTTGTGATATATATGTCAAACGCCCAGAGAAAGACGTATGCTCGGTCCTTGGGTGGCTGTCATTGCATTTTTTTAGACTCGATAAGCTATTCAAAGGCATAGGGTGATGGAAGGAGGTGAAATACTTGTAACAGTAGAAATTTTGTAAAGACTGGGGAAGTCCTGCAGACTGTAAGGTTCATGTCTTATAGAAATAGAGGAATGCCACTTTTCCTCCAAAGTTTATCTGTGTATCTTCCAGTCAATTTCTGAAAGCTGTTCTTGACCAAGTTTAGGGCTTGGTGGTTAGATTATAGAATGATTACACTCTTGGTTAACTACTTCTTCTTTCTATATATTATATAATATATAATGTATGTGTATATGTATATACACACATACACATGCATAAATAAATCTAACTGAAAACATATTGACCTGAAGAATATTTCTCTTTTGTTATCTCTTATTATTGACTATATAAATAATTTTATTTCCTTTTGATAAGTTCGCAACTTAATTTTTTTCCCTCTGATTTAGGGACAAAGATCCATTATGGATTATATGCATCAATAAATGTTACTAAAGTTAAAGAGAATGAATGAATACCTATATCTAAAATTTGTAATTACAGGTTATTAAAGAACTTTTGCAGTAATAATTGCATAAATCACTTCTGATTCTAATTATGCCACCAAGCATAATATATACTACTTATTAATATATATACTTACATGTGATAAATGTGTTTTGGTAAGAAAATAGTGATTGTAAAAAAAGAGAAAATAACAATTTTAGTTTGCATAGCATTTCTTATTTGTGCGTCCTTTCACCTCTGCAATATATTTTTGAGATAGATATTATTTTAATCTTTACTTAAAAAAAACAAGTTCAGAAAGATGACTTAAAGGGCATAATTATTCTAAGCAAAGCCAATGTATAGCAAGTCATTGCTGAAATTAAACAGATACCAAATCCACCTACAACTATGTTTCTTTGCTTTATAAAGGTATACTTATAAAGAAGATCATTATAACTTTGCTTTAAATCCTCTCACTTTCTTATATTTATTCATCCCTCAACTCCTGCAATTTGATTCTCATAATTCCATTCTACTGATTATCCATCAACATCACCCACAAACAGCCTCTTTGTTACTAAATCTTACGGACACTTTTTCATTCTTTGATACTGCATACCACCTCCTATTTAATATGTGAAACATCCCAACTAGAGAACTATATTAGTTTGCAAAAGCTACTGGAACAACTTACCAAAAATTTGAATGGCTTAATACAGCAGAAATTTGTTTTCTAACAGTTTTGGAAGCCTGAAGTCCAAAGTCAGGGTTCTGCAAGGGCCACACTCCTTCCAAAACCTCTAAGAAAGGATCCTTTCCTGGTAGCCACAGATATTCTTTGGCTCGTGTCAGCATAATTTCCATCTCTGCTTTTGTCTTTCTTTAGCTCTCTTCCTTCTGAGTGTGTCTATCTGTGTCTCCTCTTATAAGGAGAGCAGCCATCCTGGATTAGCCCCATCTGATGACCAAATCTCAACTTGATTACACTGTAAAGACCCTATTTTCAAATAAGATCATATTTACAGGTGCCTGGGATTAAGACTTCAACATATCATTTTGAAGGACACAATTCAGTGCATGGCAGGGAGTATGTCAACTAATGTTGGGTAAGAGCAATAGAATCATATATGTGGTAAAGAATAAAGGACTTGTAGTGATTTGTCTTTCTGCCATTGTGGGACCTGGTTAAAGAGTTCATGTGAGGCTGTTGCTTCTGCATCTGGTGATGGGTCTGAAGTTTGTAGTATAGGCAACTGGGAAGGGAAATGATTGTGGGGTAGGAGAGCATGAAGAGAACTGACACCTGGGAGGATAAGCTGGAACTCCAAGGACATATTGGAAACCATTCTACGTCTCAGAAAGATTCAACTTCAATGATGTGAGTAAGCTGTAGGGTAAGCTGGTAAACTTCACCATGAGCTCCACATACCCCTCGTTTAGGATGTGGAGAAGGTGAAGGGGATGATCTGGCAGGAGGAACGGTGGGCCAGGATTTGGAGAAACTGATGTTATTGGGATCCAATGGAAGCTGGAAAAGCACCAGACGCAGCTGCTCCCCATGATAAGGTGAGCCAGCAGATCAGCAGCAATGCATGTGAGCAGGAGGAAACCTGGCACTTTACCAATCTTCCAAGCATAAACTTGGCTGCTGCTTCCCTTCAACTCCTGCACAGATTTCTTGTATGGCTAACCTTAACATAGACACAAACAGGGAAGAGAATTTGGGGAGGCTGGGTTTCAGTTTAGCTGATTTGACAAAGTATAAAACCACAGCAGTCCATCTTTGTCAAACTGACACCAACACATACATTCTATAACCATTCATACTTTCCAAAAATATAATAGGCAAATCATTCTCTGATTTTTTATCCATCTTTGGATGTTATTCAATACTTTTCTAGCTGGGTCATATTGCTCATTTGATATCCTGTCACTTCAATACAAAATATGAAGTTAGCTACCATCAAAATTACTTATACTAGATGGGAAGGGAGAAAAAGAATTGGTTCATAAGGTACAAATACATTAATATCAAAATAAGAAAGGAATACTCGTAACTGTTACAGCCCACACTCTGTAACTGGTCACATGGTGGTAGTTGGTATTTATAATCTCCTTTTTCTGCTATGTAATCCATATCCTTTTTGTTTTCACCAACCACTACTGCCAGTCATTGGTCCTTATCTAGTGAGGTAAAAGAAATACTCATTCTAGAAGTGTCTGGGCCATTAGTAGTAATGCCTGCATTGAACTCTAGTTTTCCACTGACTTTTATCATAGGACATGGAGAACTAAAGGGAGTTTCAGGTGAGGTCTTATATTTCAGACATGCTCCTTTCTCATACTGTGGTAGAATCAACCTAGTTTCCTCTTTGATACTTAAGGTTAATTAACCCGCATACTATAGCAGAGCTTTATCAGCTTGTTGATTCACTGGCCCGAAGAACCCAAAGTGACCACATGGATGTCTCAATTTCTAACTTGAGATGGAACCACTGCTAAGCAGCGTTAGTGGTACCATTCTACTATTGGGAATTAAGAACTCTGGACCAACAGAGCCCAACATTTTGGGGCCAAGCAGCAACATTTTTGCTCACTGGATCAGAAAGAGTGAGTAAGAGGAGCCACTCCTGTGTCCACCCCTTGATTTCTAGACTCAAGAGAGAGGGCTGTGACAGAAATATTTGTATACTGGTTGCTGATATAGAGCATATAAATATTCCTGAGGATATTAGTCCATTGGTACAAGATACTGATGACCAACTGGAGGCATAACAGTGTTCAAAGAGGCCATTTCCTTGTCCTATCAGGCCATCTGCTACAAGGCAATGGGTAACATAGTAAGACCAAAGAATTCCATGAGCACGAGTCCATTCTGCACTTCATTTGCTGTTAAATGAGCTTTTTGATCAGAAGCAGCTTTGAAATTCCATGATAGTAAATAGGGTATTCTGTAATTTCATGGATAGTGATATTGACAGAAACCTTATAGGCAGAGAAGGAAAATTTGTATCCACAGTACCTATTCCAGTAAGAATCAGTACTGCTCTTCTATGATGTAAGTGACTCAATATAATTGACCAAATATAAGGTAGCTGTTTAATCCCTCTGGGGAATGATACCATAAGGATTTATTATAGGGATTTGACCTTATGCAACTGTGAAAGTTAGTTAACAGTCTATGTAAGGCTGTTGCTCTACATTTGATGCTGGGCCTAAGATCCTCTGAGAAGGCTGGAAGAAAAGATGGGTGAGTTGCGGAAAGGAAGGACAAAGTAGAACCTGAAACAATGATCTGGAAGGCATGAGGACAAATTGGAACCTATCTTCCAGCCTCCAATTTCAATGACACAAATGATTTCCTTGCTATCAAAACTTTCCTCGTAGATATGTTCTCATGTCTGACCCTGGATTCAGAGAAATTGAACAAGAAGATTCACTGGAATCTGAAGGAGCCGCAGGCTCACCTGCTGCTCCACACCAAAAAGGTGAACCAGCAGATCTCGACAGTATGCCTAAGCTGTAATAACACTTAAACATGTGGAAATCTTCCAAGCATAAATATGGCTACTACTTCACTTTCACTTTCCAAGTCTTACCTAAATTTCTTTTGTGGCCAACCCTACTCCAGAACCTTACAAGGTAGTTACAGTTTAGTTAAACTGATATAATATAAAACCCACATTGGGAGTCAATATATGTTAAATTGAAAGAGTGAGTTAGTGAATGGATGGGTGAATGGCTTTACAAAATGTCTCAGGTCATTCCTTGGCTCAAATTCTACCATCTTGTTTGGGGTTGGTGGCTCCACTCAAACTTTTGGTATTCCAGTCCAAAAACAAGTTATCTTTTGGTATAAGGAAAACAGTCAAAATATAGTTGGGACTAAAGAGAGCTGCCATTATATAAAACAAAGTGTTCTGAAAATGAAATATGGAGAACTGAGATCTGCTCTCCCATTTGGCTGAGTAACCATAAGAAATAATTTGATCTCTCTTTAAATTTTCTCATCAATAAAATAACAGTTTGACTCAGTAATTTATATCCCACTTAGTTTTACTATTCTTTGATCAATTTTTGTTACCTTCAGAGGTAGAATCCCAGACTAGCTAATTTCACATCGGACATTTTTCATCATAATTTTTTATTTAGTTTTAAAATAAGACTACTCCCTTTAGTCAGCTATTTAGACAGTAGAGAAAGTTAGTATTTGCAACAATCAAAACTGCATTCATACTGGGCATGTCTGCATACTATATATGTCTGATCATACAGAGAACATATAATCATGATATGATCATATAAAGATGATATCTGTTTTACCCAAGTAAAAGATCCAAAAAATTGGAGAAATTGAATATTTATATAATGGGTTTATTTATAAACATAGCTATATAATGAATGCAATTAAATAATACAAAAAAGTTTACTCATATAATTATGTGTAAAATATTTATATAGTCATATTCCTTGTTTACTCTCAAAATATATACGTGAAAGCTTTTAAACTTTTTACATGACAGTATTTTAGGTCATGTATCACAATACTACAAACCACATCATCTTCAGGTCCATCTGTATTGTCTGAAAAATAGCATTTTTTTCAATCTGTGTATGATGCTGGCATTGGAAATAGTATGTTATCAAAAGCACCAATACATACACATTTGTTGTTATTATTGTTTATTTTTAAGCTTTTCTAGAAGGACAGATATTATATCCACAAAACAACTTCTGACTCTATGCTTATATAAGTGATTTTTAAGAGAGTGACTTACAGGGACGCCTGGGTGGCTCAGTTGGTTAAGCAGCTGCCTTCGGCTCAGGTCATGATCCCAGCGTCCTGGGATCGAGTCCCACATCAGGCTCCTTGCTCGGAGGGGAGCCTGCTTCTCCCTCTGCCTCTGCCTGCCACTCTGTCTGCCTGTGCTTGCTCACTCTCCCTCTTTCTGACAAATAAATAAAATCTTTAAAAAAAAAAAAGAGAGTGACTTACAAAGACAATTACTGTATTATTCAAGACAACACACCCAGGAAGAGTTACTGACTTTCCTTGTGTGTCTTCTTCTCTGCCTCCTTCTTATCCTCTCCTTCTTGCTCCCACCCTCATTCTGATCCTTCCCTTATCATTGTTCTTCCTCCTTTCTTCTTCAGTTGTAACCAATTCTATTGCTACCGTCTCAAAGAACCCCCAAATAAACTTGACTCAGGTCATTTGATGGTAATGTGACTCCACAAATAAACTTTCCCAAATTTCACAGGTCAAAATTAAACAATTTAGAGCTATCTGTGTTATAACACACCAAGTAAAACTTCACCTGTAATTTTCTTCTTGTGCATAAACAATGAATTTGGGAGCACTGAAAAAAATAAAATTAGATTAAAAAAAAAGATATTCAGATTATATTACATTTGGTTTTTTTTTTTTTTTTGCATTTTATTTGGTTTTTTAAGGAGGGATTACCATACTATATTTTAAACATTGTAGAAACTGAGACAGGAATTCCTTAATTGTTCAAGCTCTGTCTGATCCCCAGATCCTTTTTATCTTTACTTTACACTGATATCTACATAAAGATGGTAAGATAAATTTTAGCTCTTCTGTTGTCAAATTTTTAAATATATAACCTTCATTTTCTCATTCCATCAATCTATATTTTTGAGTTGTAAGTATGATGACAATTCAAAGCTTATTAAATTTTGGCTCCTGCTGTTCAGTCCTTAGTAAAGTACCTATGCTACCTACCCTTCTGGTATTTTCAGACTCCCAAGGCACATATGCAAAACTCTTTCCTCTCTCAGTAAAATGAAAAGCACCCTTGCTAATCAATATCTACAGTCCACCAATTCCCATTACTAAACATGTTTAAGCCTTTGGACATGATTAAAGTAAACTGTAAATGTGTGTGTGTGTGTGTGTGTGTGTGTGTGTATACACATACACATACATATTATTCACCTTTGAGTAACTATTTTTAATATATTTATATATTTCACATGTAAGAAGTCTATATGCATGCTATGAATCCTTTTTCTGTTAAGTATAACTCTGTACTTAACACTTGCATGATGACTTCATTTAGCTATGTAAGAAATTGTTATGCTGATTTATATCATAGTCTAGACAAATGTTCAAATTCTTTCTGAAAAAGAAAAAACACAGATTTTAGTAATGATGAATTATTTTAATCAATATAAGTTTACTTTGACATATTTGTTTTTTAAAACATTTCAATGTTGATAATTGTTGTAACATAAACATGGAACATTCACATCTAGGATAATTTCTGCTTGTAAAAAAATATTTTAAAATAGTCTTATGGGTTGAACTGTGCTCCGTCTCTCCCCCAAATCATATATTGAAGTCTGAGCCTCCAGGACCTCAGCATGTGACCTTATTTGGAGATAGGGTCTTTAAAGAGATAATTAAATTAAAACAAGGCAATTAGGGCATCCTAATAAAAAGAGAAAATTTGGACCCAGAGACACATGGAGGGAAGATGGTATGAAGACACAAGGAAAAGATGAACATCTACAAGAGACAGTGACAGGTCTAGAACAGATACTTCCCTCATCACTCTCAAAAGAACCAGCCCTACCTACACCTTGATTTGGACTTCCAGCCCCCAGAACTGTGAGACAATAAATTTCTGTTATTTAAGCCACTCAGTCTATGTTGCTTTGTGATGGCAGCCTTAGAAAACTAATACAATACCACTGTGAAACATTTGCTTATACTCATCCATGTAAATGGACTCTATTGCCTTTGCTAGAATGTAGATTTTAATTTCAGTTTCATTGTTATGATTGTAAACAATATACAGAAATTTTATTATGGATTTATTTCTTCTACAAGTAAATATATTTTGCTACTTACCTATTTTTTTCTCTACTGCATTCCTTTGAAATGAATTAATATTTTAAAATATCTTTTATTAGGTATTTCAAGAATTTCTATAAAAACATCAGGTAAAAATAGTAAGATGAGATAACTTTAACAGGTTTATTTTATACTGTTCATTGGACATAGTATTTCTACTATTTCCAGTGATATAAGTTCCATTTTTAGTGGAGTAATTTTGTACTTCAAAAGAAATCACATCTAATTTTCTACAAAATGGGTAGGGATTTATTTTTAAGAGACTTCTATGAAAGGAACTACATGAGTGAAAATTGCAGAATTGTTACCGTTGTGTTGATTAATAATAGACTTCAATCTTCCAAAGTGTATTCTGTTGCTTGTGGGTAATACAGAAGAACTTCTAGAAGAGGAGAGAGGAAAAATTAAAGAAAAGAATTTATCAGTCAAAAATAAAATAGCTTTGGTCAGGAATAGAAACCATGGAGCAATTGAAAGCAATCGAAACTTTTCAGAGGGGGAGCTAGAAATGTATGGATTTTTCAAACCACACCGTCTGCCTAGATTAGCCTTCCGATGAATTGCAAGTTGTATCTCTGTAATTCAGATATTTAGGGCTTGCTTGAATCTTTTGGCTGACACTTTTTCTAAATATATCCATTAAAACTGAAACCATTTTCTTCACAGACATGCTTGAAAATTTGGGTACCTTGATGTCGATAGTTTGGGGATTTTTTTTTTTTCTGGAAAAATACCACAATCTCAAAATAATAGATAATATTACCTGGATAACTAATTATAGATACTTGTTACTTAGTGGAAATTGTTCTCAAATTTTACCTCTTTGTTCTTTTTTGTTCTTCAAGTGTTTGTTTATTTCAGGCCAAGGGTGGCATTATAAACTCTGCAGACTTCAGTAGAACATTTATGTCATATTTCAAATTGAAAGCAGGCTTGACAGCAGGGTAGCACTTGAGTATTTTCCAAGCTACAGGGTGACTCCTTCTGTTTCAGAGCTTGATAATGTAATTAAATTATTCCAATATTATAGTTTCAAAAGATATTACCAAATATCTCAAGAATTTAAGGATAATTTATATTTCTCAAAGTTTTGTTTACTTGATGAATTTTCACCTTAGGAAGAAGAGGGACAGTTTGACTGATATCCCTTCATAATATGAATAGAATGGGTCCTGAAAATTCAAGTCAGAACTAATGGAATATTTTCATTGCGTTGTAGTTTATGCTTGCTATATGTCTTTGGTATCTCAAACTAAGTCCCATGTTAGATATGAGAAGATGTCTGTACCCCTCTTTTGGTAAACATTGTGATTAAAGCTGTGAAGGAGAATGAAATTTGCATCAATGGGATTAGGGTACCTGGATGATTTAAATAATCATAATGCCTTTATTTTAACTTCTCTAGGTTAGTGAAAGAATAAATTAAGTTGAAATAAAGAGAATAAAGATGCAGCTTCTAAAATATTAAGAATCTCCACTCTGTTAAAAACAGTTAAATATTCAATGATAATAGAGTTTTCTTCTTAAATCATATATATATATGTACATATATATATGTACATATATATATATATACATAATTTGTTTTTACTCAAAATTTGCTTTTTACATTTTGTAAGCCACCTTTAAAGTGACTTGTGTGATGCAGCTAGATGGCAAATGCAGAATAGTATTTAACATGGGTGATTATGACATAGCTTTGCCTTTCCTCATATAAGTAATATGTCCTTAAACAGATTCAGCACAGTATCAAAGTCAGAAAAATACGTAATAGTGTATGTCTATGCTACTTTGAAGAAGAGCTGCTGTAAAAATTAAATGTTGGGCATGTGTAACTTTTGGATAAGAGGTTGCCTGTAGTAAAGATATCATAAATTAAGCAGTTCACTATAACTCAACAAATATTCATACATTTGGAAATTTAATGTTATAGTTAAGATTGACAAATGTTAATCACAGTGACCCTGCGAGACTATTCTCAAACATACGTGTTCATAATCATAGCTGATGTTAAAGCAAGTCAGGGTGTATCTGCTGCTCAATTTGTGGGATTCATCCTTTAGTCCAATGGTGTGGTCTGAGAGCCTCTCTTGGCCTCTGCTATCCGTAGAGTAAATTTATAATCAAAATGGAAAATGAAATGAAAAATAAAGATATACATTATATAATGGGGAAAAAAAACAGGTATAATGAAAATGAAAAATAAGGGAAAATTATCTCTAAAGCAGATGCTTGTCTGCCCTTGCTCCATTGCTTTGACCGTCCACATTCATCGAAATTAGAGTAGCCACTTTCCCATCCATTTCTACTCAGTTTGG
Source organism: Mustela erminea (assembly GCF_009829155.1). Lineage (NCBI taxonomy): Eukaryota > Metazoa > Chordata > Mammalia > Carnivora > Mustelidae > Mustela > Mustela erminea. The sequence goes on along the minus strand of NC_045617.1, from coordinate 101,738,713 downwards.
TCCTTGCTAGTGAACTTGCCAGGAAGGGCTACTTACAGACAGGAGTTTCAGGGAACACTGATTATCAGAGCCCAAATCTAGACCACTAAGTCAGTTTGTAAGGGCCAGCGAAGAGCAGGAAGATGGAAATTACTTTCAGATATTACTAATTTGCACCAGACTTGGGTTGTGGGCCCAACAATAAAATGTTCTGTATCTTATTACTCATCAATTGAGTCACTTGTTCCTCTTGTTCTTTAATTAACTTTTGTTATTTTTTTTGAACTTTTGTTATTTTAAAGAGTGCCTTTGGAATGTTTTCACTTAGGTATAGGAAATGATGGTCTTCGTTCACACTTTTAACTTTTTTTGTTGTTCTTTTTCTCCGTAGGGATGCAGATCTGTTCCTGTTAGACACAAGAAAGGCCCAAGCTTTAGATGTGGGTTGGCTTGTCTTCGATATCACTGTGACCAGCAATCATTGGGTAATTAATCCACAGAATAACTTGGGTTTACAACTCTGTGCAGAAACAGGAGATGGTAAGCAATGAATTTCAAATATTTTTTGTGACACTAGTTTTGACACATTGAGAATTATGACCAAGATAGAATAGATTGTTGTATACTTACGATGGGCAAGGTAGCATCTGCCATAGAATAGTGCAATATATTAATTATTTAATTGATTTATAAGCATATTTTCCCAACACACGTTTATTTTAAGAATTTGTAGTAGGCATAGAGGAGTAAAGAAGAATTAGATATTGTTTCTTGCTCTTAAGGAAAGAAGTTTTTAATCTAGCATTGAAGACCTGTGCACAAACAAGTAGGACTACAGTAATATAGTAGCTCCAAAAGAAAGCTATATACAAAGGGCTATGAATCTATGTCCTGGTTGTGATGGTAGTTATACAACTATGTAGTTTGTAAGAATTTATAAACTGTGCATTGAAATAAATAAATATTATTATGTGTAAAAGATATCTCAAAATAACTAAAAATAACAGTTACATATAATATATATATTATTGAACACAGCTTTATATATATATTATGTATATAGTATTATACAGTGGTGCTAGGAGAACAGGAAAAGGAGCTACTAATAATACAAGGGGAGAAGGGAAGATGGAGATAGAAAGAAGCACAAAATCCTGTAGAAAATATCATTGTTAGGGTGCCTGGGTGGCTCAGTGGGTTAAGCCGCTGCCTTCGGCTCAGGTCATGATCTCAGGGTCCTGGGATCGAGTCGCGCATTGGGCTCTCTGCTCAGCAGGGAGCCTGCTTACCTCTCTCTCTGCCTGCCTCTCCATCTACTTGTGATTTCTCTCTGTCAAATAAATAAATAAAATCTTTAAAAAAAAATAAAAGAAAATATCATTGTTAGGTCTTAACATATTCCAATATTGGGTCAAAGACAACAGCTCCAGAATCACCTGTGGGGTGGAAGGGTTTTTAGGAAATCTTCATGTTGAAGACGCTCCAGAAATTATTCCTGTGCTCACAAGTATTCACTGAGCACCTGTGTGTGGTGTGCTTGGCTAGATGCTGGAGATAAAATGGTAAGCAAGTGCAGCAATGGCCCCCTGAGACTTTCAGTTGAGTGAGTCTCGAGTAGTGATCACTTAGTCATATTAGTGAATGGGTGATACCGCCTACTGAGATTAGCCCAGTGGATTTACAAGTATAGAACTGTGAATGAGTCTGAACTACAGTCGTAAAGATCAGGAAGACGTGACTGGGGGAAAAAGTCAGGGGCAGGCATTTCAGACAAATGGAAGAGAATGGGCAAAGACTGTGGTGAAAGGGGTCTTCACACATTCCAGCAGGAGGCCAGGGAAGCAAGGCCAGTTTACTCAGAGATTGCTGTCCTTTGGTCACTCAAAGAGTCCAAAAAGTTTAAATCCAAATCTGGACTTTCAAATCATTTAAAATTATATTTTTCATGATAAGAGAATAGAACATAATTTATTTAATGATTTGTGAGTACTTTTTATCTATTTAAAAGTAGACCTAGTGGATTTACATTGTGCTCTTGCCCCACATCCTGCAATGTAAGTACCAGGCCCAGGGAAGGTAGTTTATAAAAGGATGATTAATTAGAGAGTGTGCCTTATTTAAGCTTTACTGCCTGTAGTTTTCTGCAGGCTCAGGCAATAGACACATTAGCTCTAGAGTTTGTCTTACTCCATCCTCTGCTGTATTACACTAAAGCCTTGTTTAAAAAATACAGAGTTAAGTAGAAGTTGGGTCTGACTTGGGTCTCTTGCAAAGGGGTTTATTGCTATAAGCAATAGGACCTCACAGTAGCATTGTTTTACCTCTATAACCAGATTTACAGCCTAAGAATAATACTCTAACCAATGTTGGTACTCCAAGGATTGCATATATGAAATGAGGTTGACAGCTACAAATTAAATTTATTACAGAGTTCATCTAGTGAAAGCTTCATGCTTCAGATCTTGACCTAGAAAAAGAGTTCTTGGTGTTATTGATGAGTTTCAGACATTTTCCCACTACATCTAGACTTTTCCATAGATTTTAATTACAATGCTGAATTTTAATTTTTTTTTACGAACAATTCAAATATTTTATATTGTAAGCTATTTTCCAATTATGACTTTGAGATTACCATTAAGGATTTTCAGAGTTCAAGCATCATAAAGGAAGACAGAGAAAAGCCCATATTTAAATAATCTTGCAAGAATTCTTACAATGTTAAACTACTGTACATTTATGGTCAGAAATGTGACTGGGAAATCAGTACTGTGGGGGTGAGCAGTCGTTTCTTCCCTGGTATGTGGCCCAAACAAGAAAAATTAAATTAGTGGTGTGTGCTTCTCCCAGTCTTCTCCTTGGGGAGATGCTTGAAATGTTTAACTAAACAACTCAAGAGATCTGTGAAATATGATCAGCCTTTTCATTCCTTACCCACTCATACCCCACTTGAAAATTCTGAAATTTCTCTCTTGTTTTTCATCTCTTCCCAAGAATATGTTATATTTTGGAGTTCCTTTCCCCTGATTTATTTCTCTTATATATTAATTTTACTTTAAATTATTTTGGTATTATTTATGGGGGGCATTGTGTTTGCTTTTGAACCTAAAATGAATATTTCACTTTTTTTTTTAAAGACTTCCCAATCCTTTATTTAAGTGTTAGGTTGTCTATAGCCTTTGTTGCTTTTCTTTATTTCTTTAATATTGTCTGATATGAAAATATTAAAATGGTTAAATGTGTTAGGCAAGCTGGCTTTGTGCATTTCAGCAATACTTAAAACAGATTTTCACCAGAGCTGGAGCATATTTGGCCTTGAGAAATAAAGTGACCCCCCCTGGCACCTTAGTTTTATTAACTGCAACCTCATGGAGAATCTACTTGTGACATTTCTCTGTAAATATGAATAACCAGATGCTTCAGCTCATTATTGCTTCATTCATTGCTACTGCTGATGTTCTCAACATGATATTATGATAGTGCTTCAAACAGAGCAGACAAACCCGATTCTGCGTACATCCATTTGTTGATTATCTACTTATCCATTTGTCTGACATAAAATTATTGAGTACCTAAACAGGGAAGACATGTTAAAGGGCAATATAATCTTAGAGACGGGCATAAGTAGCTAATTTCAGAAAAAGTAAAGTCCCCTAAATGCTAAAAATAGTGGTATCCTCAAGACACTCCAGGAAAATGGAAGAGAAAGGGTAAATTCCAAATGGGACAGAGCCTAAAGGTCTGTGGTTCAGGTAACTTTTAATCCAGGTCGGTGGAATAAAATTTTTTTAAAAAATGGAGATGAGAAGAGAGAGAGTTGTGGAAGTATGTGGAGTGGTGGTGAGATCAGGAAGAGGGAATTCATTCCTGGATGACGAAACAATGAGAGTAAATGCAGAGAATGGCAAAATGGCATGGTATAGTCTGGAAAAAGTCAATAGTTCAGAGTCGGCTAGAGCAACTTTCACGTCTAAAATATGACTGCAGATGCTATTAGGAAAGTGATTTGGAGGCAAATCATGGAGGGAAAATGAAATCTCACTTATGTAGAATATATTCTTGTTGCTTGATCACACGTCATAAAAGAACCAGACCTGCTGCTTTACTCAATCACAGCAACACCATCGTGATTACACGTTTGAATGAATGTCAGTTTCATGAGGTCATAGGATGTGTATTGCTCCTTCACAGTCGCGCCCTCTGTGTTTGGTATAATGTAAGTTGTGGGTAGGCATTAAAATTGCATATTGAATCATCACTGAATGAGTTTTCGATTTAAAAGACTTTTATACACCACCTGCCACTGAACACTTTACTCCTAGAAAACATTCCAAACTGTAACTTTTGGGTGATTATTAACCAAATCTGTTTGGTGTAACACAGGGGCAGAATTTTGTACCCAACTCACAGTAGAGTAGTTAAAGCGGTTTCAGTCATAAGGTGAGAAAATCAATGATATATATTATTAATTTTTGATTATCCTGCTCCTGCAAAAAAAAAAAAAAAAAAGGAAAGAGGCTGAAGTTTGTATTTTGGAAATCAAAACATTGCTGAAATCAAAAGTTGCATGATGATTCTTCAGAGGAACTGAAAAAAAAAATACCAGTTTATGAAGTACGTTTTTTTAGAAATTTAACAAATGAACTGCTGTGGATTTGGCAGGAGAGTCTAAGGATATTCTATTGATTTTCTTTTTTCATACAGAATAATTCTCCAAGCTCCACATGTCTGTTTCAGCAAAATAAAGCAAACATATGAGCAGGCTAACCAAAAAGAAACACTGCTGCTTCTTAACGGTCAAATCTGGAGATTCCAGACAAGTGGTTGGATCCACCACTTGTGCAAAATCAGTTTCAAAGTTCTCAAGTGTTCTCTCATGGTGGTTAATAAATCTCTGTGATTAGATAGTTACTTTTTTTTAAAGATTTTATTTATTTGTTTATTTGAGAGAGAGAGCATGAGAGGGGGTAGGTCAGAGGGAAAAGTGGACTTCCCGCTGAGCAGGAAACCCGATGCAGGACTTGATCCTGGGACTCCAGGGTCATCACCTGAGCCAAAGGCAGTCACTTAACCAACTGAGCCACCCAGGCACCCTAAGTACTCTTTTTTTTAAAGCAAATGAGTAGGCTTAGGTCTGTTTTATAATTTATTGTAAGATATTCAGCTCACCAAATTATAAAAAATTTATTAATTATCTGACTTATTAGGTCTTTATCAAGATTGATGATAAATCTATGGTATCATTATCCTTTATACATATATACATACACAGTTTATTACACAGATAGCAATTTAACTAAGCTTTTAAGGTTTAGAATTTCCCTCCAAACACTATAATTTCCCACTGTTTGATGCTTTATATAGTTTAAACCTTCCAAGTAAATTAATTCTTTTTTCAAACTTGGGTTTATAGAATAATTAGAGATGGAAAAACAAAGAGAGTATTTTTGGGTTCATTAGAATGTCTTTTAAAAAATCCTATGTTTTCAGACATTTTAGGTTTGGCAATACTCAGATTGAATTTTGCCAATGACTTTTTTTCTTTTCTGTTCAAACCCACTTATACGTCAAAGAAAATTCAATCCGTATGTTCCTGATTCATTTGTATTCAAGTCATCAAAATGTTGTTTTGTCAGACTATTGTTTAATGTCCAAGAAACATTATAAAGTTCTTTTTTTAAATAAGACTCTAATATCCATTTTTCTTTGAATGAAGTTGTGGCATAATCTTTAAGCATATCAGGGTAAAAATTAAGATTTATAGATAGATATTTCAAAGTTTCACTTAATTTTATAGCCGAATCAAGAAAACAGATTTCAGAGGTATTAAAATTTCAATTTAAATTCCATTGTAATTGATAATTAAATATAAGATAAATAAACTTATTATTATTGTTACAGATAAGAGAATGTAAAGTTTTGATTCTTATTTTTTGATATTTAATTTAATTTAATTTACTTAAGAAGGATAAATAAAGACAATAAGTAGCTCCAATCTGGAAATACAAATTCTAAGAAGAAATAATTAGGAAAACTAGATTCAAATCTTGGCTCTGACAAGGTAGTTCATATTATAGCCATAGCATTAATAAAATCAGTATAATAGTAATAACTTGCAAGGACAGTGTGAGACTGTAAGATAGCAATAAAAGGTCTTTATGCTGAATATCAGGGTGAAGAGAACATACAGAGACTTTGCACTTATTCCAGGGGGGACTCATTTAATTTAGAATCAATTTCTTTTTTTTCTTTTCTTCCTTTTCTTCTTTCTTTCCTTTTTTTTTTTTTGACTAAGGAGTTTGTACAGATGACTAGATGATTTAAAAGAGTTTTAGATAAATTTGCAAATGATAGTCCACTGGAAAAAGGCAGGATTGTTGATATGTTCTTAAACTTCGAGTTGGCAGCACAGTGTATAGACAGCTGTGTTATTAGGCTCATGTCTAATAACTTTGGCTAATAAAGTGATTATTGGTAGAAAACTTTTAGATTAGTCCTGTATGGGATGTGAAGTCAATAGAAATGAGCACTCAGAGACGAGGATCATGACTGACTGATTGCTTACATTGGTTAGATATTTATAGGTACCAGAGACTATCAAATTATCAATACTTAATGTAGTACCTTTCTTGAGTCCCAATCATCTTAGTAGAAAATGTAAATATTTGGGGGATAACTAATTGTTTCAATGAAAATAAGAGAAATAAGCTTTTAGTCACTCGATAGACTTATAAATGTAGGGATAACTGATTAAAGGCTGGTCTATTTTACCATCAGAATACATTTCCAGGAGTGCCTGGCTGGCTCACCTGGTTGAGCATCTGACTCTTGATTTCAGCTCTGGTCATGATCTGAGAGTCCTTAGATCAAGTCCCGTCTCCAGCTTTGCACTTGGCTCTGAGTATGCTTGAGATTCTCTTTCTCCCTCTCCTTCTGCCCCTCCCCCTAGCTGGTGCACGGATGCGCACGCTCTCTCTCTCCCTAAAATAAATAAATAAATCTTTAAAAAAGAAAAAGAAAAAATTTCTGACCCAAAGATGCTTTAGTATAAATTACTAGCATTTGGCTTCATAAGCTTATTAGCATCTAGATGGGTTCTTACAAAATTGTAGAATTACAAGCAGTATTTTAATGTTTGTAGAAGATGTGGGTAAAGAAATATTGGTAGTCTTTGCTAAAGAGTCTTTTCTAAATATATTATCCTGATATTTATAGCACATTGCGTAAAATCCCCATTATATAAATGCCATTTTCTATAAACTAATCGGAAGATGGAAGGTATCTTATGAGTTCATTGGAAGAACATCAGAGAAGATCTTCCCGAAAAGTCAAGGAAACAAATCATTGTCCCACGCTAGTCAGTAGTTATATTTCCAGACATCATAATGTGTCAAAATTAGAGCATTTTTTTCTGCTTGTTCATATACAAGTGTTATCTCTGTTCTACTTTTAGAAATTACACATATCAGAACTTTTCTCAAAGCAAATTTAATCTATTATTTTCACCATTATTGTGCAGACTTAAAAAAACACATTGACTTTACTTATTAGCACTATTAGATTGAAAGTGGGTATTTTTGAACTTTTATTACCCAGGGTTCTAACTTGTGGGTTTTTTGTTGTTGTTGTTTACTGCTTGAAATTAACAGCTGCCTCATGTACATTAATAATAAGGAATGGAATTAATCATTTTTTCTACAGCCTTGAGGTGTGTGCTAATTGCTCATTTTTCTTACTATGTGCAGAGTAATTTAACCTACTGATAAAAATCATCTTCAAAATTGCAGTGTCCTGTAATTTCTTTTAAATACGCTGTGTTAAAAATTGGGTTTTCCTAAAATTCCATGACATCTTTTGAATTAAAGAATATATATCCCTTTTTTTTTTAACTTTTCAAACTTCCAATTTTAAATTTTTTAAATTTAAACTTAATTAACATATAATATATTGTTAGTTTCAGAGGTAGAGATGAATGATTCATCAGTGTTGTGTAATTCCCAGTACTTATTACATCACATGCCCTCCTTAATGTCATCACCCAGTTACCCCATCCCCTAACTCCCCTCCTCTCTAGCAACCCTCAGTTTGTTTCCTATAGTTTAGAGTCTCTTATGGTTTGTCTCCCTCTCTGATTTTGTCTTGTTTTATTTTTCCTCTCTTTCCCTAAGATTCTCTGTTTTGTTTCTTAAATTCCACATATGAGTGAGGTTATATGCTAATTGTTTTCCTCTGGTTGATTTATTTCACCCAGCATAATACCCTCTAGTTACATCCAGAATATATATTCCTAATTAGGAAAATATATCCTAGTCCTCATGTCATTATATATTAAACAAACGTACAAGGTACTAACTTAAGATTCATTTACCTTTGTGGAATGCGAGTATGTTTATGTGAGGCAATTGAAGAGTTCTTAATGTAATATCCGCTTAAATTTAATGTCCTGGAATCTGCTTTCTTAAAATGGAAATATTTGGTTATATAAGTTTGTTGTGTTACCCTTAGGATTCCTAGGACAGTCGTTTTTACCTCAGGGGAAAAATCTGTAAATTAAGCCCCTGTGTTGTCAGATGACTATTTATCTGTGTCAAGGATCCGATGATCTATGTGGTTAGTTAATCTGAATATCAGCTGACATAGTGCTAATAAGTAGCAGAAGAAATTCAGAGATCAAGGGTGGTATTTTTCTTTTTGTCCTGCTGTTTTGACTGCAGTTTCCCATTATTTATCTAAGTTCAAAAAGTTGAATTATGTCTGCTTATCAGAGGATCTTTTAAACATTTTAAGATTTGATAATATTCTCTTCCCTTATCTGAACTTTATCTTATAAAGCAATTAAGTCACTTTTGTTCATAAAACCATATGGCTCCTGTTAGCTGAATTTATGATGATGACAATTGGTTTCAAATAAATAAATGAGTCTCCATATCCAAGAAATGGCAAGAATCACATATCTTGCTAAATGTTCTGAAAATAAGAAGGAACATATACTCCTATGATTTGTTCTAGGTAAATATTAGTATAAATGAAGTAGTTCTTTATGTACTGTTTAATGTTAAGGATAATTAGAGCAGACTTGCTTGACTTTTAGATGAATATGTAAGAATAAATTAGGAAGATAGCTGAATAATAGTTAACTTCAGATACTTACATAAATAAATAAGTAAAAATTGAACTTTTACTCCACAGTCCAGAAATTAAATCAATGTGGAAATTTAAAAAAGATAGCTGATTTAGGTACAAGGAAAAAAATGCCTAATAAACGGAAGTTGATGACTACAGAATAATTGTACTGTGAAGGAATGAGCTACATATGACTGGAAGAATCCACCATTTATTTGACATTTTCTGTAGGCATCATGAGATTTCATGAAATAATTTATCAGGTAATTGTAATTTATGAGCTTAGATTTATACTTCAACCTTATACATATATAAATATTATGTTCAAAGAGGGCGCAGTGAATAGAAATGTGCCATCTTAAAGGAGCTCAATATTAAATAGTTACATTCAAACCAAAACTCAAGATATATAAAATTAGAGATGGAGAAACTGGTAAGAGAAGCAAGAAATGTTAGACAGCTCATGAACTTTCTTTCTTTTGAGGTAACTGCGTGCATGCATGTGTGCCTGTGTGTGTGTGTAGAGAAAATATTCAGTCATAAACACATTCTCAAGGAGTCATGGAGGAATCAGATATAAGTTCATCGTTGATAATCTATAATTGTTAATTTCTAGAGTGGTCTTGTGACAGAATTTAGAAAGATTATACTTTCTTTTATTTTAAGGGCCACAGTAACATTTTCAGTATTGTAACAAAACATAAAAATCTAAATTTTTCTAGAATATTTTCTTTAAAGTGGCTTCTGTTTCTATCATATTTCTACAGAATTTCAAAAACATTAAAACATAAGTTTATCTATGGCAGTGTATTAGTTTCTAAGAATCATGCTTTGTATGAATCAAGTCATGGAGTGATATTTATAAGATGGCTAAAAGAAACAACTGCATTGGTCATTTTATGTGAATGTTTCAGAAAAGTTCCCATTGAGAAGAATTCCATATCTTTTTTACCATATCTTTATGGTAAAAATGACTAGATGTCTACTGAAAATAAATATGACATAATTTCTCTTGGGGTTTAAAAATCAGTATTGTTAATTTTCCAAACCCATGTAAGCTGTGACCTATGGGTTTTCTAACCCGTGTAATGTATTAAAGAACATCAGAGAACATATATCTTTCCTCTAGGCTTCAGAATTTTTTACTGTTTTCCCACTGCATAAAAATGAGCAAAATCAGCAATAAGCCTTTCATGACCAGGATAACTAAACGTAAATATTGGAGCACTGGTAAATTTGTGCTTTGTTCAACCCAAGACATTACTAATTCTCTTATTAGTCATATACAGTTTTCATGTATTTTCCAACTCACTCTATTTTTCAAAATTTACTTTCTATCTACATAAAAATCTGTTTTTTTTTAAAGATTTTATTATTTATTTGACAGAGATCACAAGTAGGCAGAGAGGCAGGCAGAGAGAGAGAGGAGGAAGCAGGCTCCCCACTGAGCAGAGATCCCAACGTGGGGCTCGATCCCAGAACCCTGGGATCATGACCGAAGCTGAAGGGAGAGGCTTTAACCCACTGAGCCACATAGGTGGCCCACAATCTGTTTTTTTAATATCCTGATTTTCACAGTGTTTTTTACTGACATCAATTATTCTTTCATGTTAATATTTTATTTAGTTCTTTATGATTAATCTGAGTTTTACTTCCTAGATACATCTTTAGTTCATTCTAGATAAATATTCAAACCATGCGTTTGCTGTGATGGTCAATTGCAATAATATTAATAACTAATGGAAACTAACATTTACTGAGAGCTTACTGAATGCCAGGCATTTTGCTAGCTCTTTAATGTCTACTTTATCTTCACGATTATCCTATTTTATACATGAGGAAACTCAGCCTTAGAAAGCTGAAGAATTTTTCCCATGAATCTAACAATGACTTATTTTCAGAGCCAGCTTTAATGTACTATGATTTTCACAAATTATACGAATTTTGTACAAATTCTAAACTGAAAAAATAAATGTATTTTTGGAGTTTCCAAATTTAAAAATACTATTAATAATGATCGTTATGGGACAAAGTTGAAGTTTGTGTTGGCTCTGTTGGGAGTCACTTTTGGGTTTTTGTATTTTCTGTCTGGAATTGAATTGTGATCTGCCCTACAAAAGGTAACAGCATTTTAACCATATTTTTTGTTTTCTAAATCTAACTACTTCAGCATTTCTTTCAGCCCCTTACATGATTATAGTTAATTTGATAAATTCATAAATTGAGAAGGTAACTTTTTCTCTGCCAGTGATTCACTTCAACATGTAATTAAATTAGCCAAATTTAATTTCTTTATTTTGAATTTAATAATGAACATCCCTTTCCCTTACATACAATGTCTTTCACTAATGTATTTTGATGGGTTCTCCTCCCATTTTCTCTCCCTTAATCCATATTCCCCATCATGGAATCCTCATATCAACCTTCCTCACCGCCCTTTTTAATTGCCAACGGGTGCTCAGGTTTGTGAAGCCAGGGTAGAGCAAAGTTGCCCTGAGGCCAGTCAAGCATGCGGTTTCCAGATTTATGAATTTATTATTTTATAAAAAGTTGGTGTGAAGTTAACCCTTTCTCCCATCTCACCTTCCCATCTTCCAGCATCAAAGCTGACAGTGAGTTGGTATTGTTTCAACCCTAAAGAGATCTTGGACTACCTGAATTGTGTTTTGGGAGCAACACATTGGGGTAATTCTTTCCTAAAAAATTTGAAGGAAAAAAAAAATCCTCTGTCAATGAAAGATGTTTTTAATTGTTCGTGTGTTTGTTTTGTTTTTTTTTTTCCCTGTAAGTTGAGCTTAATTGGGTGATGTGCTTTTCTAAAAACCTTGCCTTTTGACCAAAGTGATTAGAATGTAATTTGTAGATGTTTTCATTCTGCTGAAAATGAAGAATCATGATTCTGGTATCTTTTAAAATATTACATCTTTTTTTGATACCTATATTTTTTTCTCTGATCAGTATCCTGTATGGGCCCCTTGTAGCCTAATTTAGTCTTATATAAAAATTTGTAGAGAGAAAATGATTTTCTTTTATAAGTAGATATTGATTATGGAATATATTCAGTAATAAATGGAAAACCTCGAATATGCTTTTTTACCATGGCTCATATGTTTTAAAACTAGGTTTTAATGGCATTTTACTTTGTTTTAATTTATAGTATGTATATATTTCAGTGAGAGACACATGGTAATCATAATTTGCTTATCCAAATTTTAGCATCATAACTCAAAAACATACGTGAAGAAGAGTTTTGAAATCAATGATTTAAAGTAGGCAGAGACAAACAGGAGTTAGTTAGTCTTGCTTCATTATCTGGTGAAAGAAGTATTTTACCATTTTTTAGATTTCCCTTAATGAAAAGGGATATGGAAGTGTTTGGCTACATCTGTATTTCTGTTTTTGATTTTCCCTAATTCAGAACAGTAACTATGGATCACCGATCTTGCCAAACAAATGCCAATGTCAGGGACATATGCCAGTTTTTGTTGTTTCTTATATTCCCAATTCTAGACTCTAATTCTGGTTTAACTAGTGATCTGAGGGGTAAATATTTTCATGGTAATATTGATTTAGGGCCATGAAAAATATGAGATTCTCCTTATTCTCACCATGCACTGGAGTTAACTATGTCTTTGCCATTTTTCTTTCCATTGTGAGTTTAACTTATTGCTGGTCTGTATTTTTCAAAGACATATGTAAAAATAACAGCAGGATGGGTTTTGCATTATGAGCAGAGAAAACAGTGGGAAGAAAAGAGAAGCTTCAGTTGCTATAAGGCATGCTCAGGCACCATGTTCTGTGCTGCTGAGAATTAAACTTCAGCACACTTGGCATGGGCTCATGTGCAAGAGAGGAAAACCAAAAAAAGAGACACAAAAGTGTAGGACAACCAGGGCCTATAGTTGTGTCATAAGAGGTGATCAAAATTTGTAGAGGAAAATACCTCGTGAGGGAAATTACATATTCCAGCTCCTTAAAAATGCATGCTAATTTCTCTGTAGTATGACAAGTTTTTATTTGAATGGAATATAAACTGAGGACATCACCTGCCCTTCCATGGCTGGCAAGTCGTGTTGAATCTTTATTTTCTTGCTTACTAAGGAAAGTCCGACCTTGAACTTAACAAAAGCAGCGGCTATACCACTGTTCTTCCAGACACCATGTGTGTATCACTGACAGATCTGAGATGGATGGTTTTCCTCCAGTCTTCTCTAGGTGCAAAGCAGAAACTCAAGACAAAGCAACAGCCCCAACCAATCTTTAACAAAGGGGTACACTATGTACTTAAAGGAATAGCAGACTACTTCAAGGTTCACAGGGCTGAGTTAAAAATCTGATCCTTCTCTGAGTCTTATTTTATTCATTTTTAAAATGTAATCCTTGCTTTATTGTACAGAGTAAATACGAGGTATATGAATCTTCAATAGATGGCAGCTGTTTTGTTGTTACAAGTATTGAATGAGTTAAGCTTCTCAATTTCCACTTTTCTTGATCCTTTGGGAGGGCATTCTTATTACTACTTTTGGGTACCTTTATGTTTATATGTGGAGGTATTTACATGATTTCTCTCTGAAGGAATATAGCTGATAGAAATATAAAAGATTTACTTAGGCTACGAAATCAGATGTTGCTGCTGAGGGTGACCAAAAGGTACCACTCTTGGGACTCAGTTGTTACTTTGTATGCAGATGGCTCAGAGAGATGCTTTTCCTCTGGGGAACATCATGGCATCCTGGTGGTGTGACTGGTCATTTATGTGAGGCAGGCCAGTTTATATTTTTTGCCAGAGCCAGAGACATGAGAACCTGGTGAAGAAAAGTTCTGCTTTTGTTTCACTCAAATGTATGTTTTGTGATCCGGCGTTCATATGTGAAGGGAAGAGTTAAATGCCAAATGTCTTTACTCTTTTTTTCCCCCTCAAACGTAGACACTGACGATAGCATATGTATTTGGTATCTTAGTATCAGTTCTTCACTGCAGATTTTGGAGAATATCTTTTGCTCTCTTCATTCTCTTTGATCAGGTGTCCGAATAAGATTCCTCTTCATGTTGGTGGTATGGACTAGCCCAGAGATTCTGGAAGTGGCTTGTGATCATTTCACAGGTTCATTTATCAAACTGAAAAGAAAGATCAAACCTTTAACGAGCCATGCTTTTCTGTTATGGTAATAATTCTTTTGAATCATATATCATATAAGCTGGTCAAAAAGAGTGTTTCTTTTAGACACGCATCAGTTTCTTAAGTAACTGTATTAAGTTTATTTCAAAGACCACTTTCACCTCCTCTCGAGATAAAATGAAGTGTGAAATTAAATTAATTTTACTGCTATCAAACACATTAAAATGAGTTTGAATTCTAAAAGCTTTTTTCACTGGTATCTTAACACATCAAAAAAATATTTAAAGACTTTTGGGTGGATAGTCTGCTGAAACTCTGCCTTGTTAGAGTTTTACTTAAATCTATGATTTTGAAGGAAAGACGTGTGTGTGTGCACGCACGCATGCACACACTTTTTTTATTTTTAAAAGGCACATAATAACTGGAAAAAAGGCTAAAAATAATTCACCCTTTTCATGGTTTTGTGAAAAGAATGTTTCTGCTTTCTTAAAATAAATGAGGACTGTAAGACCAACTGCTAACCAATCTTTTGGGAGCATGTGACAGATGATGTCTGTAAAGCTTGTAGGGTCTCAGGGGAAAGGCACTATATATAAAGCAAAGAGCTATTAAAAAGTAAGTGCTTATGTGAAGGTAAACTGCAGTTCCTAGTTTGAGATTCATATTTCCGCCAGCTGAAAACAAGGCCTGAGTCAGAGACATTTGTTGGGCTCGTCAGACCTGAGACAGTAAGCCTCCTCATCTCGGAATGATGTCCCATGGAAGGAGACCGATCGTTTCCATCACCTCAGCTCCACTCTTGGTGCAATAAAACACTCGAGCATTCTGGATGGCTTCCACAACTAGGCACAAACCTGGCCCTGATCCTTAACGGTTCTTGGTCCCTCTTTCCCCAGGCCCTCCTTCCTAGGGTCTCTTGAGCTGCAGTTCTCAAGTTTTTGCATTCCCCTCCCCAGCCCATCATGCCTCCACTCACTGTGCCAATGCTTCTGACCAAATAATCTACTTTTTTCTTCTCATCTCCACCACTTTTTCAAGCTGCAGGGCACATTATAGTGCCTTCAACAAAATGTTTAGAAAAAATTTCAAGTCTTTAAAAGTTGTGGGATTTTTGTTCTTTGTTGTTGTTTTTGTTGTTGTTTTGAGAAAAGGAGGGGGACTGGGGGAGGAGCAGAGGGAGAGGGAGACAGAGAACCTTAATGAGGCTCCATGCCCAGTGTAAAGCCTGATGCGGGGTTTGATGGCACGACCGGAAGATCATGACCTGAGCAGAAACAAGTCAGAGGCTTAACTGACTGAGGCACCCAGGCACCCCCAAATTTCAACTCTTTAAAAAATTTCTTCCTCCTTTAACTTCTTTAACTTTCAGTCATCTCAGGTTTAAAGGAAAATGGAGTTCTTCTACTGCTGGTTTACCAGGAATGGTAACCACATTTCTTGTCTACAGATAATTTTCAACTCCTAGTTTATGTCACTGTGTCAGGATATGGTTCTCAGTTGTCCTCCGTGGAGTTCAGTCCTCTGATGTGTCTTTTTACTATCAGCCACAGAGTCCTATCCTATTTGCATATATTATGACATTTGTCCTTTTGTTTTTCATACCTTTTCATAATGAGTGTATAATTATAAATATATAATATTTAATATAAAATTAAGCGGTTATTTTTAACTTACTCTTTTAAATGTCAGTATAAAAAAGAGAATGGGAACATCTAGCAAAGGCATTACATGCAGAGCCCAGCCTGTAAAACAGAGTCTCAGAATTACTTTGAAGAATCAAAGATCTTACTACCTTGCATTCATTCTAAAGTTCAAAAGCTTTTCCAGAAGTCTCTTAACAATGAGTTTTCAGTATCACTGAAATAGTTTATAATCCCAGATTTTCCTTGCTTTTGTTTGAGGTTATAAGCAATGGAAACCATCTTGAAAATAAGAAAGTTCTGAGCACAAACATAAAATTCTGTTTGTGATACTTCAAATCTGTGTACTTATATCTGGCAATATGCCAGTGTTTTTACTATAAAACTAGAAACTATGGAAATGTTATCAAATTATAACAGAGTTGAAATTTATAGCTAGATTACAACCTGCTTAAGTTAATTTGAGTTTAAATGTATATGGAATTTAAATAGACAAAATCCTGTCTTCCCTACATTCCTTAAAATCTGATATAAAGATGATTTAGTCTGTATTCTTAGTAGAGAATTCTGCACATTTTAAATCATCTGTTTCTAAAAAGGGTAAAATTCCAGTATAATTTAGAGTCACAGAAACTATAATTTAAGAGCACCAGAATCAAATTTAATCACAGATTGAAAATAAATGCAGATCAGAAGGGTATGTGGATTGGAAACAATGCACTGGTTGTCTTTTATGAAATAGTCCATAAAGGATGCTGCAAGAGTCTTTTTCAAGATGAAGGAAAGGTAATTTAGGCACAAGTTCCATCCCAGGTGTTTTGGGTTAAGCAGTCAATTACTGTGGGTTTATAGGAGGAAAAAAACTGGAATTTATGCAAACATCTCAGAGCGATATCAACGTTTAGACTGATAAATCCTCAAATGCATGTTTTTCAAACTGTGTATTCTGCAGGAAACTAAATGCTCATATTTGGAACCACTTATCCTTATAGTATCAACATGCCTCCAAAGAGCTGTTTTATGTCAGAGCCTCCTTTAATAACCCTATTTTTAAAGAAATAAACATTTTCAAAGTCACATTTTCCAAAAGGAATGGTCTGAAATGCAAAACCAGTAGGTTTGGGATAGATCTTTTGTTTGCCATTCTACCTTCACGATGACTGTACATTTCAAATAGTTCGTTGTGCCCTTAGGCACATGTGAATACAATAACCTGACCCCCTTGCTTATACAAAGGCATGAGGGTCAGAGTGGCAGGTCTGGAAGTCTCCAATCTCCAGCTTCAGTTATGGCAAAATTGAGCAAGTTAGAGCCCCAGACTCAGATATTTCCCTCTTGATTTTTGGGTGAAAAGTGTAATCATTTCTTCAGAAGATATCATCCTAAGCCCATTTTTACTCACTCTGTAGTTAATGAAACTGAGGAATAATATCCACATATATTTGCTGTTCAAATTGTCTCTTTTCCCTTACACACCCTGGGGCATTGTTTTGAATTTATTCTTTCCTGGTTCTTTCTCGTGATGTTGTTCTATGCTCTGTGCTTGGTGAAATAAGCCTAGCAATGTTCTGGCTATGCCTAGGCCTGCCTAAATCCTAAGGGGATGAAGCCTGGGCCCAAGCTCGTCCCCCTTCTATTTAATATTCTTTTCATTACTAGACCCCATTTCCATTTTCACCATATAGTCAATCTTTAATCCTTCTATAGCTATAGGTTTTAGTTAGAAATCAACTGTAAGGATCCTCTTTGAAAAATAAAACCACAGTGATACATACATACGTATAATTTTCCCAAATCAAAATGTTTTAGGTAAGGCTTCTTTATACATTTGCAATATCTAAAGCACACTGTACATTTAATAATAAAATTCAACATACTCAAATCAATTTTATAAAAGACTCACTATTTTCAATACATGCAATATAGTCTTCCTGTTAACACTTTTAGCAAAAACAACTGCTCAGCCCTTCAAAAAGGCTTGGTCCTCGTAATCGGTACAGGTATATTGGGTCTGAAGGCACAGGAGCTCAAGACCAAGAGTGACTGAGCAAGAATTAACGTATGGAATCTTAATAGTCACCTCATTGCTGAAGTAAAAAGGAAACCAAAAGGAAACTTAATAATATCAAAAGTTATTTTAAAGGGAGTTCACGTTGGTTTGAAGACTACTTTGCTTCACACACAATATCCACCTTTGTAAAACCCAAGAAACCCATATTTGTAACATACATACATCTTTACAGTTTTCAGAACATAAACCTTTTAGAGCAGTATTATTTCTCCACAGATTAAAAATTACAGTATTGAAAGTCTTTAGAATGACAATAAAAGAAACTCTTGCAAACCCGGGGAAACTTGGAACTTGCGTTAAGTGCTTGTTTAACTATAAAAGGGGCAGTGTGTGTTGTAATGAATGGAAAACTCACTTTACCTCTATTCCATTTGCGAACATCTTGTAGCAACCTATTTTAGTATTAGAGAGATCATATATTAAAAATGATTTCTGCAGTCATGGATGTACACAAGTAAAAATTTAGTTCCTGTTAAATTAACACTTCATTAAAAAATCAAAATAAAAGCTCAACAAATACATTTTATGTTGTACTCCAAGAGAGAAAAAAATTATTTTTGAAGAACAGATCGCCAGTTATTCTATTCCATAACAGTCAAGTTTCTCAGTTCTTTTTTTTTTTTTTCTTTCGCTGAGCTCTCTGTCACTGGAAACATCTTAAACCAATTTCAAGTGCTGCACCTGAATAAATATGTTGTAAAAGTGTTTATGTATTGAAGTGGGTCAGTTCAAGGTATGGTATTTGGCTGGAACTTCTAATTTCTCTTTTTACAGCAAAAGGGCTGCCAGAAGGAGGAAGTCTGAGCTGAATTAATACATTTGTTACAGTGGAAGTAGAATGGAAACTGCTCTGACCACAAATCAAACTGCCTCTTTCATTTATGCCAGTGATAGAGTTTTTCTAAGAAATATAGACTCTGGCAGAGAGCCACTGTAAGTTTGCATTTAAAAGAGAAACCTATATGCTTATTTGTTTAAGGTTTACTGCCTTGATTATTTGGAAGTTCTTTCTTCGGTAGGACTGGGTACAGTGGCGTTTGTGAGGCAGATCCCGCCCGTTTTAATAATTGTGGGAACCAAATAAATTTCCCCCAATACGTTGTAGGACAATTGATGAGGCCACGGATGCGGCTTCGATCAGTACACACGCTTCCTTTTTTTCCTTTTTTTAACCAATACCTCCACATTTTAAATGTCCTTTAAGGACCTCTGTGTCCCTCCCAACAGCTGCACAGCCTCACATGACACGGTCTCATTTTCTGACGGTAGAAGGTCTCTGCACAATACAAGTATACACAAAAGTGTTTATGCTGCCAAAATAAATTTTGTTAAGAGCAAGAGTTTATTTGCTAAAATGCCATTGATGCCGTTTCAAGGACTTGTTTTCCTTTTCTTGCTTCTAAGGTGGGTCAGGTCTTATAATGGACTGAGGTTACTCCACAGTCTTTACTGAATAAATATTTTAAGAAAACATGCACATCTCTCAGGGGGCAAGGCAGAGTCAATCATGCACATATTTCAAACCACATTATATATGACTCTTAAAAGATTGGTAACTTCTGTATCTAGAGTAGAAACTTTGCATGAGTTTTTAGTAATTCTCAACTAAATTTACAACCTAAGGTTAAATAGTTCATCCTCCTTGGGTGATTTTCATGGAACTAGCTATCAGCCAATGAGAGAGATATATATATCTCAGGTAAAAATATATATAAATATATATATTTATAATATATAATATTATATATTATGAATAATAATATATAATATTGTATATTATGAATAATAATATATAATATATAAATATATAAACTATATGTGTATAATATAGCCACAGATATATATATATATTTTTTTTTAATTCAGTGTTTTTTTTTAATTAGAAGAACATAACTAGAGTGAATTGTAAAGAGGGGAAAATAGTAATACTTAACTTCTAGAGTATTTGTAGAACCAAATTAAATATTGCATGGCAAACACTTAGAAAAATACCTAGCACATACATAGCAAGTGCTCCAAATACCTTTGGCATTACTGTTAGTATTATTATTACTACACAATTGGAGAGGTTCTTTATTAACAACTACTTCTAGTCTCTAGGACACCTTGACTTCTAACGCATTGCTGTGCAGGCTCTGGTTGCAGTCATTCTCTGATACACAACCACATCAGCGGGCTCGGAAGGGTCTGGCATGCAGACTGGTTTAAAGACAAAAGTGAGTCTCCAAACTCACCTGGAACTTTTCTTTCTTAGTCTCTGGGCTTGGTTAACAAGTTTCAAAATCTCTTCAGTAAACATTCAGGTGTATCCAAAACTCAGAGAGGGAGGAACTCTGAAATTGCCCTGATTACTTCAAAATACTTGGCATTGAGAAAGAACTGGAATATAAAGCAAAACTCCATCTCCAGCAGGGCTTCTAGAATGACCTGTGATGTGAAGAGCTTTAAGTAGAGCATAGCTTTATAAAGTTTGCTGAGCACAGGCCAGAGGTGAAGGGGAAGGCTCTCAGCACTAATTAACACTTGAAAGGCTTGAAAATCTGAAGAAAGTAGAAACACCCAGGCAGCCATTCAGCTTTTATCACTTAGAGGAAAATTATAGAGTATTTAATGCAGAAGAGTCCATAGCTAATATTTTTGAAATTGTTATTTAATGTGGACATTTCCAGGCTGATGGTAATCAAGCCTTTCCGTCTGAAATATTGCTGACTTCCAGGTCTGAGAAGGATCAGTTAGTTAGTGAAGGCAGCCTGAGGGCATTCTGTGGTGAAGAATGATGCAAAATGTAAGACCGAGCATGGATAATTGTCTGTACCGGCAAACTTTCCATGTTTATAAAAATCTTTGGCCTGCAAGGAAAACATTCTGATAATGTTTTCAAAAATAATGTTCCTTTTTCAAAGCACCCTCAGAATTCATTCACGTCAGGTAAACCTTCTTTCTTTCTCGTAAACCAAGTGCTTGCGCTTTCTGTTCCAGGACGCAGTATCAATGTAAAATCCGCGGGTCTTGTGGGAAGACACGGGCCTCAGTCCAAACAACCGTTCATGGTGGCCTTCTTCAAGGCAAGCGAGGTACTCCTTCGATCCGTGAGAGCCGCTAACAAACGGAAAAATCAAAACCGCAATAAATCCAGCTCTCATCAGGACTCCTCCAGAATGTCCAGCGTTGGAGGTAAGATTAAGCCGAAGCAACGGTTGTGCACAGAGAGTTATGGGGTCATATGTTGCAAATCAAGTAGCCACAGTAAATCTACCCTCTGGATATACCTTCATTTGGTCTATTAAATCATCTGGCAATGTTTCGAACATCCTTAGAATGTTTCATCAGTGAATCACTCAGTAATTCATTTCAAAATAAGTATGACTTGCCTTTGTATGTTGAAAGATTCAGTTCAAATTAAAATCAAGCTGGAGGTAATAAAATTATGAAATGGCTACATCAACAAAGTCTAGTCAAAACTCAACTACACAACTCACTGAGCTGACTTCCCTGGGGCCTCTCAGACGTGGTTGGGCAACCAGGTAACTCAACAAAAAAAGATTTCTTCAGTACTTAAGATGACAGATGTGAAGCATGCAGTTTCCATTCTCTCTGACAATAAAAGCAGCCGAGATTATATGGAAATTGAGGTATCATTTACATTTCCATTAATTATTTGGAAGACTATTCTCTAGATAATCTGCTTTGTGTGTGTATATATACATACACACCTATGTATAAAACCTAGTAACAAAATATTACAGATGCACAATGATCCCAACATGCTTGCAATTTAATCCATCAACTGATAGAAAAGGAGATAAAAGTACAGTCGACCTGAATGAATCCAACTGCCAAAATCTGAAGTTACAGAATCATTTTATTTATACCAGTAAGTACCTTGTTTAGTCCAGGCTGCAAACAGACTTTCATAAGCTGTTCTTAGATGAAAATGATGGCTGTTTTATTCCAAGAAATTTTCTTTATCTCCAAAAAGTAAATCTGTTTGAAGGGGAAAATTTATCCTGGAACATCCCAACTTAGTACAATATGTTTGTTCATTTGAAAAATATGTGTTCTGTGTTAATGGCCACCATATGCAGTGTATTGCCAGGCCCAATGGATGTGCTGGTGAACAAAACAGACGTGATCCCTGTGTATGGTATTCAAGCAAATTAGAATGCTTTACCCTTCCAAAAAGACACATTCAGGCAGTATTTACCATTATTCCTGAAATCTTCATTCCCCGCACCCCCCCGGTCCCGCCCCGGCACTTGAAACTGATAAATCATACTATAATTTTTTTATTACTCAAATATGTATGAGTGCTGGGTAAGAATGATTCTAAATAAAACTATATACATATCTATATGTGTATGTGTGTGTGTATATATATATATATTTTGCATGCACCTGGGACTTTCAGCAAAAATACCAAATTGGAATTCATTGGAATCTTCCTAAAATATGGGCACCAGGGCAATCGTGTTAGAAGTCTATTTGATATATTTAGTAACAGAAATGAGGAAGATTTCTATATGAAATTAGATTATACTGAATTACATGCTATATATAGAGTAATATTATAAAGTAGTTTTCCTGAACAAATAAGTTTAACTGTATTTCTCATGTGAAAGTAAAACATGATATTAGTGCCTTGTTACAAAGCTATTTTATAAAGATCTTCACAAGGTATTTAGCTTGGCAAAAATTATAATTGCTGAATATGAAAGATGGAGAAAAATAACTTTCTAAGACCTTTTCTTCCTTATAAATACTAGCCTGTCAAAGTTGTATATTTTTCTTTTCATGTAGAATGGTTCTGAAATTGGTTGAAATGTTTTTAATTTGATGTAACAGACTGCATTAAGAAAAAGGTTTGTTAAACCATGAATAGAAGAGTGAATAATTTTTGAGGAAATTACAAAGGGAAAAGTGTAAGTCGCATACTTATTATTAGAGCGCCTAAGGACTGTGGCAATGGCGTTCCAGAGACTGAAATCATCAAAGTCCTTTTCCCTATTGGTGAACTCTATTTATCTTCTCTCTCTAACCACAAGAAACAAATGTACTTCTATAACTAGAGATGAATAAAACACATGGAGCAGAAATCATGTAACTTTTCACCAGTTTCCTAACACCATTTAGAGTACAAAATTTATTCTACTCTAGACTGATATTTTCTTTTTAAAAAGTTTGTCATTGGCAGCCATTTCTGTGAAATAGGTGGTAGATAGTTTTGGAGCATGATCATATTTTGGTACTAAGAAAGAAAGTAGCTGGTTTGTGTCTATAAGACGTAACCTTTCAATAGGTAGTAATCAAGGAGCTGGGAAAAGGTCTCCAAGGATTTGGCCTAACAGACAGGGGTTTAAGGAAAGGGAATGCTAATATAAACAAAAAATTTGATACTTAGGAAACTTGAAATGCCAGTGAAATTTTAAAATTATTCAAATATAAATAATAAATGCTGTAATAGTACCAAGCCTTTATAATAAAATACTGTTTGAAGACTACAGGGCTAAGAGAGAAGCCAGTGGGGGGGAAGAAAGTTGTATTAGATGTTTGCATGATTACATTTTTTTCTGTATGTGCCAAATGTCGAAAGTCTCAGCTCAGGAGAATTAAAATCCAGGTCATTTTTGCTTTCTATACCCAATTTTTTCCCTATTTCAGAGTCTTACCTTCCAGCTTCTCAATGATCCTTTGTTCTTCTATACTCCTATGGAAAATCTTAGAACAATGTCTAGCACAAAATAGGAAATGGTTAAATAAATTAATGTATCCACTGAATGGAAAAAATGAAATTCTTCTTTCAGATGAATATGCACAGAAAAAGTGTCCCCAGATTTTTTGCAGAAACTGTCCCTCGTTGTTCCTCTTCAGATATTTGGCAAGGAGACTGAGCAAACACATTGTGTGAGATATTGCCTCTTTCAAGAGGAGGCAGTACAGTGGATGTTTATTTGAATTTGGGTAGGGAGGAAAGGATATGGTGGTGATAGCTAATGTTTTAGTTAGCTTAAAAAGGCTTTAGGTACCTGGGTGATAAGGTCTTAAAGAACCTACTGAGAGCAAGATACTCTTCTAAGGACTAGATGAGTGCTGAAAAGAACAGAGTACTAAGAATTTGGAAGAATTAATAAGACAAATGGCAAGTCCTAGTTTGCTGTAGAATTGCTTGTAAAGATTGCTGACTGTGTGCTGGATATTAGGGACTTTTGAAGGTGAATCCAATCCTTAGTGGCCCTGCCTGACACCATGTGATTTCTTAGGCCAAGTCTTTCCAAGAGTCATTAAAATGGAAACATTCTCTACTTACTTTCAACTCTGATAGGTAATGTCTTTTGCCTAATATAGACAATGTAAACTCATATCTCTTGGACAAACAGATGTTAATCAAAATCAAAAAGAATAATTATAACTACTTCTTTAGAATGTTTTATATCATATAATTAATACATATTTTCATTATTTAAAGATAATAAAATCATCAATAAAACTAAAGTTCTCTCTTGCACACCTAAATCCTTTTGTGATAGGTTACTTGGATACACTTATATCAACATAGTACCTATACTCGCAAATCTTTACCTCCATATATATATATATATATATATATATATATATATCTTTTGGAGAATGTATTTTATTATGTGTGTTTAATCACATAAATGATATATTGTATGTATTTTTAAGGACTTTTTTTTGACAGACAGAGATTACAGGTAGGCAGAGAGGCAGGCAGAGAGAGAGAGAGAGAGGAAGGGAAGCAGGCTCCCTGCTGAGCAGAAAGCCAGATGCGGGTCTTGATCCCAAGACTCTGGGATCATGACCTGAGCTGAAGGCAGAGGCTTTAACCCACTGAGCCACCCAGGCACCCCTTTAAGGACTATTTTTTTAAAGCAATTTTCAGTTCTCAACAAGATTGAGAGGAAATTACAAAGATTTCCCATATACCCCTGTCTCACACTGCCTAGCCTCCCCCATTATCAACATTACTCATGAGAATAGTGCTTTCTTACTAAGGATGAATCACAAGGATGTATCTATAATTGTCCAAGTGCATAGTTTACATTAGGGTTCACTCTTGGTGTTTACATTCTGTGGGTTTAGACAAATATTTAATGACATGTATCCATCATTGTGGTATCATACAGAGTACTGCCCTCAAAACCCTCTTTCCTCTGACTCTTCATCCCTCCCTCCCCTTAGCAACCACTGAACTTTTTATTATCCTCATAGTTTTGACTTACAGGAATATAATAGAGTTGGTTTTATGGATTTTTTTTAAACAAGATATCTCAGCCATCTTTCAAATTGAGTGACCTCATTCTTTTTAACCGTTGCAATATAGTCAACAGCGCTTGTATCAGAGTTTATTTGGTCACGCCACTCTTAAAAGACATTTTGGTTGTTTCCAAATAGGGGCTCTCAAGGTGAAGGCTGAAGTGAAAATCTTACAAGATGGCACGTGTGAGAATGTTTCTGATACACTTGATTTCTATAATAATTAACACTAAAAACTGTTATTTGTGCCCTGAATCCTACAAAAGTTTTGGAAATCCCTCCTAAAACAGCAATTTTGGTGTCTATATTATCTATTTGTACATTTATTTACCTATCATCTATTTCATTTTGTCAGTTAGTCCTGGGTCCACTACTTACTATTTGTATAATGTTGGACAACATGTCACCTTTCCCTGCCTCCGTGTCTTCATCTGTAAAATGAGATTATTAATAGTATTTTCTCCCTAGGATGAGATTACATGAGTTGTGAGGATTAAATGAATTAATATTTGTAAAGAACTAAGAACAGTAGGGTATGTTTATTTCATGTTAGCCATTAACATTGTTACTTCTGAAATGAATCCATGTGGTTTGGTTTTTCAGAAATGGTACATAAAGAGTTTAGACTCTTACATCTGAAAAAAGTAGAACTTCTCTTCACAGAAAGTACCAATACTCCTGGTCACTTAATTGGAATTTCTTGGTCTTTGAGACTTCAGAAGAAAGAAGGATGTTTGAAATTTTAACTGATTTGGCCAATCTACCTGAGCAACTAATTATATAATATAAAATAAATGTATCAATAGGCATTAATGCTTTGTGTCTCTTGCCAAATCTCTGTCTAGAGAGAATCCTTAGAATATGTTTGGGCATGATTTACTGTAAAAAAGATTTATTCAGTATTAAATAAGTACCCTTTGTGTGATATGCACAGTATTAACTATACACTGAGAAAAGATGGATAGCTGAGCATCTTGCTTCTTAAAAAAATACTCCCACAGACAATAGGAAAGACATGAGTGTTAGTAATTATTAAGAGGTCAATTCTATTAGAATAGGTGTAGAGTACTGAATAATAGGAAAGATAGAGCACCTAAGCAGCCCTGGTTATGGCTCCAAAGACTTCATGAAGAACTTATGGAAAATGTCTATAAAGACATTTAGAGGGGTGGGTGAAGCCATTGCAGACTGATGTGCAGTTAAAGAGCCATGTACCCATGTTCAATAGCTGGGCATACAAGTTTTCTAGTGTGAGAGGTGTGAGAAAAACTAGAAAAATATGGAGGGACCAAATTATAAAGACTAGGGTATGCAATAGTAAGGAACTATGGTGTCTTCATGCAGGCAATTGGAAAAAGGAGTGCCATAACCAGATAGACATTTTAAAAAGTTATATTTGACATCAGAGTGAAGGATGGGATGTGCCAAGGGAGGAAACTGAGAGCCCAAAAAATGATTAGGAATCTAATCCAACACTCTAAGCAGGGAATATTATAAATTGGAGAAAGGGGAAATGGAAACCAAAACATGTGAGTGAGACCAGCAGAGGGTGAGAAGACAGGACTCTGGATCTGGAGTGTCAAGAATAAGTGGACGGTATTAGGAAAAGACATGGATGTGAGCTTAGATGAAGCAAGGGACTTGACAGTACCATTGAAAATAAAACAACAACAACAACAAAATCAGCAATGCAGACTCCCATGGAAGTTTAGTCCTTTCATTATATGCAAGGAGAAAAAGCAATTCCATAAAAAAGACAAAGACTTATGGTCAGAGATGTAGGAGGGAGAGCAAGGGTGGACTGTTACCCTAGGACAAAGTTACTGGAAGAGGATGTTGAGGAAGTATGAGGTAACCAAGAGAGCAAAGGGCTTCCGACAGGTTATCTAGACTAGAAATCAGTTAGTGAGTGGACTTTATGGACTAGTTTAATGGTAGGACATGAGAGAGGAAGAAAGAAAGTCAAGAAACTTACCAAGTGTTCTTACTTGGGTCACTCGATGACAGGTGATCCTATTAACAAAGTAGCAAACATCTAAAGAGTGCAAGGTTTGTGGGCAAACCTTTTGTCAGTAAGCTCAAAGATGAGGATATTAGTTGGATCATCCTTGTAGGCACTTTGCTAACCAGAGTTAAGCAAACATACCAGATAGTTGTTGTTTTGTGGTATCTGTTCTACATCAGACATTTCTACACATAGACAAATACATATATTCGTAAAAACATCAATAAATGTAATTCCTAGTGGGTTGCACATTAATTCAAGCAAGGAATTCACTGGATATGGAAGATTGTGATTAAGAGAGAATAGTAGTAGCATTTTAAGTCCTTCATCTTTAAAGGGATTGTTAGGTGCTTGGGGTTTATCATGAATTTCTCTACCCCCAGGGCCATATCAAAATTATTAATCAAAATCAAAACCAAATCAAAATTATTAATAGTCTATTATAGCATCATTCCTGCTTCTTTACCACTTATACCTTCATCTATTTGTCATTTCCACTTTCTATAAATTAGCAAAAATCCCCATGCCTAGGTGCTGTCTTCCTTTGTCTCCTTTTCCTGTTGGGAACTGATCATGAGAATGCTAACACCTCTTTTGTTTTTGAAACATGATATCTCAGTGTCTCTGACTTGTTTAAGCTTTTGACATGACATTCTATTTTGAATTTTCTTTTCTTTTCTTTTCTAAATATATCGACATTTCATCCCTTAAAGAAGCCAATCTTAGATTTAAAAAAATAAAAAATGAAATCCATATTATTATGTGGAGTTGTCTGGATTTAATTTTTTCCCCCTACTTCCTTGCTAAGCTAACCCGTGTCTATTTATTTGGTTGTCTGTTTTTCAGAGACTGGTGGACAGACCTTTGAACTGTTATGTAGAGTTCAGACTTTTTTGCGGGGGGGCACTTTTAACCTCTATGTAGTTTTTTTTTTTTTTTTTTTTTTTTTTTTTTTTTTTTTTAAAGATTTTATTTATTTATTTGACAGAGAGAGATCACAAGTAGGCAGAGAGGCAGGCAGAGAGAGAGAGAGAGGAGGAAGCAGGCTCCCTGCTGAGCAGAGAGCCCGATGCGGGACTCGATCCCAGGACCCTGAGATCATGACCTGAGCCGAAGGCAGCGGCTTAACCACTGAGCCACCCAGGCGCCCTCTATGTAGTTTTTTTAGCAAATTTTTTCTACAACAAAATAATGTCTTAAAAGTTTAACTAAGAAAAGGATTAAATTTGTACTGTTTAGAGAAATTGATCATAAAGAAGTTTACATAAAGTATTTAACAAAACTTACAATATTTTGGCCCTGGTTTCCCATAGTGTTACCATTAAAAGACAAAACGAAGAAATGCTGCATTTAGAACATGGGCATTTTGGTTGAGGAATGTCAGCATGGTTTTCTAGAGTGCTTGTAGCACCAGAACATTTTAGTAATTTCTGTTAGAATTCTTCATTTGTAGGCAGGTTAATCTATGGTAGGTGGCATTATGTCCATTTCATGTTAATTTTCGAGGGGCTATCAATCACTATTTTTTAGAGATACATAAATTTCATTTCCTTGCCCCTCCTCCTTTAGTTTATTCTGCCAACCATTTATAGTAAACCTAACTGCAGACTTTGCTGGTTTGGGTACAACATTTACTTCACTCATCCATTAATTTTTATTTCTAACAGAATAAGCATATGGTCCTCATGCTCTATGAAATCAGACTCTTGGAATCAGATTCTGTTATAAATTTCATTGCTCATTACCTTTATGTGATGTTACATTATATACATCACTTAGTACGAAAAGCTGCATAGATGGAACAGATCTATTTTGACTTTAAGTTGTACTTTTTTTTTATAAACATGGAATTCATATAACTATACACATAGTTTATGGCTTTTCATATATATATATGTGTGTGTGTGTGTGTGTATTGGCTACAATGTCTTTATTCGTGTTCAGTGTTTTTAATTAAGACAAGGGTGAATGAATAAATATTCCCATTATTGTCTAATGCAGGGGCTGGTGAAGCAAGGCCCTATGGCCTATTTTTGTATGACCCAGTTACTAAGAATGGTTTTTACATTTTTAAACGTTTGAAAAAGACTCAGAGGGAGGATAACATTTTGTTTCCCATAGAAATAATATGAAAATCAAATTTTTAGCATCCAGAAGTAAAATTTTATTGGAATATAGTAATATCCATCCATTTACATAGTCTATGACTGCTTTCATGCTATAGTGGCAAAGTTGAGTCATTGCAAGGGAAGACTCCACAGACTAAATACTTACTATCTTAAAAAAAAAAAAAAAGTTTCCTGACCCTGGTCTAATGCATAGCTGACTTTTTTTTTCCCTCTAAATTTCAAAAAGTTTAAACAAATAATCAAACTAATACCAGCACCAATCATTTCTTTTCCCTAAAAGTGATACAGGGAATTTGTCCATTTCATGTTAATGTACTTAGTGTTACATACGCTTGTCCATTGCCTGGGCAAAATTAACTCTTATGCTCGTCTGATCAGGGAAAAAGTTTGCCCAAAGAATAAGAGTGAGGCACTCCAAATACATTCTCTTTCTCCATTTTCCATCATTAGCTACATATTTAATTTGTTTTAATGAAGCTAGTTGCAGAGCATAACTGTGGTGTAGAAGTAAAAACGTCTGAGTTCAAGATTTAATCATTATTTTGTTTTCAAGACAGAAATAAAGAATTACTTGAAGTAACTGTGAAAGGATGACAAGAGCCTCTAAAACAGGCTCCATAGATTTTTGATGTGCCTACGTTTTCATTAGAGGTTGAAGATAATTAAACTGGAAGATGATATCTTAGAACACACTACTCTGCCTAGTAAACTACTACATGGATTTGACGGAGATGACTGTCAGAGTGAATGTAGCAGTTATTCCTAGAGGAAAAAAATAGTTGTCCTCTTTGAAAATAAGTTATTTTGCTGACTCCCTTACCTTATATTTTTTCCTCTTTCCTATTTTGTATTGGAAATAATAAAGATGGGTTAGCTTTTAGAATGCTATTTCTATAAAGTGTGAACAATGCCAAAGAAGACAACAGAGATTTTCTATAAAGCTCTGTTTCTTTGGTATTACTTTAGTCCAGATGCAATATTGAGGCTCTCCATTAATGCTTAATTCTTTTTTTTACTTTTTTTTTTAGAGTGAGCAAGAGCACAAGCGGGTGGGGGAGAGGCAGAAAGAGAGAGGGAGAGAGAGAGAATTTTAAGTAGGCTACACATAGCACAGAGTCTGATGCAGGCCTTGATTTCATGACACTGAGATCACCACCTGAGCTGAAACCAAGGGTTGGGTGCTTAACCCAGTGTGCCTCCCAGGCACTCCTATCCTTAATTCTTTCGCACAATTATAAAAGGTTATGGGTTTTTCAGATTATATTTTAAAATATGTAAAGGAAATAATGTATTTCCTTCCCCTCAAGTCATTTGTGGAACACATTGGGGAATTCATTTATTAATTCCTCAAATATTTATTGAGTACCTACTATGTGTCAGAGACTATTTCTGAAACTTAGGATGTATCAGTAGACCAAACAGAACCAAATAAGATTTTTGACTTTGTAGTGCTGACACTCTAGAGGGAGGAAAAAGACAAGAAGCAATGCACATAACAAATGAGTAAAAGGCATAGCATATTAAAAAATAAGTGAAATGGAAAAAAATAAGAGCAAGGTAAGGGAGATCGAGAATACCATGGTGGAAGTTGTGATCTTAAATAGGGTAGTTAGTGAAGTCTTCATTGACAAGATGGAGCTTAAGTGAAAAGCTGAAGAAGCTGTATGTTAGATATATATAGATATAGATATAGATATAGATATAGATATAGATATATAGAGATATGGAGGGAGAGAGAGAGAGGGGGGCTCTGAGATGGGAGGAAGCTACCTGGGTAGAAAACAACAAGGAGATGTCATGGCCAGAATGGAGTGAAGGAGAGGAAGAATAGTAGGAAATGAGTCAAAGAGGTAATGGGGTCAAATCAGATAGGGCTTTGTAAACCACAGAGGTTATTTCACTCTTAGTGATGCAGGGAAACCCAGTGGGACTTTTTGCTGGGGAGTGATATAATTTGAGTTACTTGTTAGAAGGTCTACTTGATTGCGTTGTTGTGGATGAGCAAGGGCAGAAGCCAGGAGAATTAGCAATGAGAATATTGCGGTGATTCAGGGGAAAGATGATGGTGGTTTAGACCAGGACTAGTCGTGGAGGTAGTAAGAATAGGTGGGTTTGGGACCTATTTGAAGGCAGAATGTGTAGGATTTCTTAAGAGCATGGATATGAGAGTCAGAGAAAGAGAGCATATTTTAACATTCTCTCTCTCTTTCTCTGTCTTTGCTGGGAAAGCTGTCATCAGTCAAAAATAGAAGGGCCTACATGTTGGACATGTTTTGGGGGAAAAATCAAAAGTTCAACATTGAGTATTCTGAGTTTAATATATTTATTAAAATAAAATCAACTCTGTAAGGTCCCAATTGGTACTTTCCCAGTGTCTGCCTCATGGAAGATGTTAAAAAAACATTGTATGACTATTTAGTATGTATAAATATATTAAGTTCCTCTATAGTATGAATTACTTAGTAAATGAGGATTCATTGAGCAGCTAGTACTCAATGAATGGCAGGAATCAGATTAGTGCCCCATAAAACAGAGAGTCTAACCAAATTTTTATTAGAACCTTGCAAGGTAAATGATACTGACTCAACTTTACAGAAGAAGAAACTCAGGACAAGTGATTTGCCTACTGTTCACCAAGTTAGCTAAGTGGCTCTAAGCTTTAAGATTCAAACTCGTATTTTGCAACATCAAAGACAGCTTCCATTTAATTTTATCAGTGATCTTGCAAAAGAAATAATAGGATAACTGTTAAGCTGCTGTTTGTTTAAAATCTGATTTTTATCTTCAGATTATAACACAAGTGAACAAAAACAAGCCTGTAAGAAGCATGAACTCTATGTGAGTTTCCGGGATCTGGGATGGCAGGTAAGAACTTAGGTGGTTCCTTTCTGTTTTATTATAAATCCGGAGTTACTCGTAATCTTTGTTAGTAATCTTTCCAATACACTAACCAATGATTTTTCATGACTGTTCAGTACATGGGCTATCCGCATCATTTTTATTTTCCCATTATCCTACCACCACTGAAACATTATTATCAGAGCTTACAGTAAAAAACAACTATGCTGAAGAAGAAATGTAACCCAGTGATATTTTAGAAGGTGGGAAAAGGTGTTGTTGTTTAAATATCCTGAAGTTTTCATTCTAATACCAGTTTTTCAGATTAACTTGAGCAATACCATTTGCCCCCCAGGTCTCAAACTCTAGGGCTAGGAAATAAAATCCTTGACTATAATGTCATAAAGAAGAGCCACAGGAAAAAAATGTTTTTTCCCCTGAACCTAAGGGTATTATTGCTGTCTTTTCCACATGCCTCACAAACACGGTGAGGAGGAGGATTTAGTCAAAATAGTTTTTAATTTCCCTATGTATTGATAGTTTAAATTGAAGTCTTTAGATTACATTATCCCATTACAATGGATTCACAGAATTGAATTTGGGCTATCTCGATGAAAAGTAATATTAAAATGCAAGCATTTTAAACTTTTATGATAAACCTTCAACACGATTCATTCAGTGAGTCTGCGTTCGGACCAAGTTTTACTTCATGAGGAAAAAAAATCAGGGCAACCATTCCATAAGCCAATTTTTTGGCTTCCCCCAAAATTTCATGTGCAGTTCTCAAGAATTTGCTCTAATTTGTTTCTTCTAAAGAGACTCTAAAGTTAACATGTGAATGGAAAGAAAAACAGCAAAAGGAACAAATATTAAAGCTCTCAGAGGTTGTCAGGTTTCTAAAACCAGGAATGAATTATTAAGGAGAAATGGGAATTATCTCAATTAAGTTTATTCTTCTTTTCCTTTCTGGTTCCCTTGAACTTTCCAGAGTTCATCATTTCCTGTTTAAACAATATTTACAATGCTACTTAATGATTATGGTTTTATTCATGAATACATGAATTAATGCATACTATGAATATCCTACATAGCAACCTCTTGGGAGGAATTACAGAGGGCAATTTCTTGTAAAAATACTTATACTTGTGTTGTAAACTTCAGCTTAAAAATAAATTAAATTAAGGGCTTGAGGGTAGCTATCTTGTGAGAATAATTGTTGGATGAAGAAGAGAAACCTAGCCAGACTAAATGTGGGTATTATTTCAGAATTACTTTATTTTTATTTTGATGATTTCTTTTATTCCTTTTCTTCTTTCTTTCTTTCTTTTTCTTTTTGTGTGTGTGCATTCTAGGACTGGATTATAGCACCCGAAGGATATGCTGCGTTTTATTGTGATGGAGAATGTTCTTTTCCACTCAATGCCCACATGAATGCCACCAACCATGCCATAGTTCAGACTCTGGTATGCCTTTGTTTTTGTAGAATTGGAAATGGTTTATGATGCAAGCGTCATATAAATGTTATTTTAAAGGAAAATATCCATTTATAGCTGTAAATGCATTATTTTTTCTTTAAAATTCCCTTGGTACTTTTTTTTTTTTCTTTTTAGAGCCAAAGTAATAATTGTGGGTATAGTCAAGAAATTCAGACTGGTTTAAAGAATAGTCCTGATTCCAGAATGGAGAAGACTTCAGCTAGGAAAATTGGAGTAACCACATGAAGTGGTCACTCTGCACTGATTTCTTTGCTGGACAATATGACTAACCACACAGGTTCCCAGGGGCTGTTTCTAACCTAGCAATTCATTAGAAACCATTGCAAAAACATTGAATAATAGCCTTACTAAATTTCATCTGAGGGCTTTTACTCTAATTATTAAAGAATGTTCCACCACAATACTTTGGTATTATGAAACTTCTTCAAGTGGACTTTAAGTAGAAGATTCATTTCTATTTCATGATCTTTATTATATTTTTAATAATCTTTAAGGTGGAATTTCATCTTCATTTTTTCCTTTCCTCACTCTGGCATTCAGCAGTGATTTAATCTCTAATAACCTGGACTTATTTTTGTGAAAACAATAATGAAATGTTGATTTTGTGGTCTCTAAATGGTTGTACTGTATTTAACGAGCTCATGAAACCTCTTGAGAGCCTGACACACCTGCCTTATGGTGTGTGACTTACTGATCTGGCAGAGGGACAGTCTCTGGAACACTAAGTGAGAGGCTCCTAAAAGGTGCAATAGATCATGTGATAAAATTCTGAATTAATATTTGGGTTAATAAGAACATTTTAACCATATGTCATCAAGAGAGAAGGAAAAGGATACTTTGTTTTAGATTCAAGACTTAGTGACAGGGGCACCTGGGTGGCTCAGTGGGTTAAAGCCTCTGCCTTTGGCTCGGGTCGTGATCCCGGGGTCCTGGGATCGAGCGTCACGTCAGGCTCTCTGCTCGGCGGGGAGCCTGTTTCCCTTCCTCTCTCTCTGCCTGCCTCTCTGCCTACTTGTGATCTCTGTCAAATAAATAAATAAAATATTAAAAAAAAAAAAAGACTTAGTGACAGAAGTTGCTCTTTGGCAGATGCCAGTAGGAGAGCAATAGCCATGAGGAAAAAATAATCTATCTTTCTGGGTGAGTCTTGTTTATGATCAACAAAAAAATGGAACTACTAGAATTTGTGAGTTGACTCTTAAGGTTATTGTTTTGGAATTTATTTAAAGTTAAAGCTGATAAAAGACTATGCCAGTTTTCTTCTGAATAAGGAATGGTATATATAAATTGGCAGATTAAATCCTTGAATGGCTTGATGTTTTCTGGTCTGGACATCATAGGTATTGGAGAAGAATTAGATACCAGAAAGGTATGTCTGTGGCAACTAGAGCATGGGTATTGTCAAAAACTTCGGAAATAACCTTGGAGTAAAGAGAAACAGAGAGATAAAACAAATACATGTTTTGAAAGGCAGTCATTTATAAATATTTTTCTTTTTATTCTTGACCGATGAGATTGCCTACTTCTGTGCCATATGCAAAGAATAGAGGAAATTCCTAGGGAAATTTTAAGATTTGTTATGCTTTCATATTTGCTATACCTACAAATAGAAGTGCTTCTTGATGCAGGATATCATTTCTGGGGGTTGGGAAAAAGAATCTCTGTGAACCATAGCCAGCTTTCCTTGCCTATGAGAATTCTATGATGACCCAAAATGCAATCACATAGAAATGCTGCTGTTTCGAGCCTTGAAAGAATCGCCATGATGCCTTTCTATAGGGTCAAAGCAATAGCCACTGTTAGCTTATAGAGGAATGACACTTCGTTTCTCAGAAAATTCTTTGCCTCTTTATATTGTCTTCTTAATGACTCAGAAAGCAGACTTCTGCTTCATTGAATTTGATACATCCTAATGTATCAAAGGCAGCCTCTGGCTGAGCAATGCTTAATTATTGAAAAAACTCTGTCAAAATACTCTTCCTCTCATTTTTCTTTTTCTTATTTCTTATGAATATATAACCATGTATTATCAGCTTTTAGGGCTATAGTCTAGAAGGCAGTGTCAAAAAACAAACATTAAAAAAAAAATTTTGACATGGACTTGGAACAAGTCCCTGCTCTGCTTCACTATCCTGAGACATGGGACATAAGTCATTGCAAAACTTGAAGCATACATGGGAAGTTTGATTTTTTTTTTCCTGGAATTGTGCACTCTGTATGCTTGTTCTGTGAAGGACATGAAACAAGAAGACATGCTTGTTGCTGAAGGAAAGCATATTTATGACTAATATGTTTGAGAAACCAGTCAAGAACAATCCATTTTTTTTTTTTTTCAGAATGATTGCTTTGCGAAGCTGCCAAGGCCATTGAAATAAGGGGTTATCAATCATGTATGTGTGGGTTATGGAAGATCAAGCTGATGAGGGACACAAGCCTGCATCTGAAATTTGTCGAAACTATCCAACTTTTAGTTTTGTGAGGTCCTAGGAAATTTCAAGTTCATGTCAGATCACCTCATTTTTCCTGCTGTTTCTGTCCACATGCAGGGCTCCTATATCATTTCAGCCAGAACATTGTGCAGCCAAAACTCTAAGAGGCTATATTTGCTTTTTGTGGATCCCTTAAGACTCATCAGTAGGACTTCCCATAAACTCCTTTGGGGGAAGGGCCAGGGTAGCTGAGTGGGAAAGGGGGAACCATGTACTGGCTTCTTGCTCAATGGCTACAAATTACAGGCAGACTGCCAGTCTGATCAAAATGCGAACAAACTCTATGCTTAAGCATTTCACTTTCGGTGTACAGCTATCTTTTGAGGCTCTTGGAGGAGAGGGATTTTCAATTTGTAAACTATCTAGGCTCCTTGCTTCTGATTTAGCTGAACGTGCTTTTTGGCACTTGTCTAGGAGAGAAGAAAGCAAAAGGGTATTAATCTCCAGCCAGTTTGGTAAAAATTTCTGTAGAGAAGAGTTGAAATCATTGCTTTAAAATAAGTTTTGGATTATACCTGCAGTTCACTTTGCTGTGATTTTTATGTTTCCTTTATTGTGGAAAATTAAAAGTGTGTGTAACTTTTATGAGTTGTTGTTAATTGTCCTTTAAAAAGTAATTCTTAGATTCAAATCTTTCTATAGTCTAATCGTGTCCCTTCATGAATTTGCATTTATAACTTCTGCATTTCTTATGAAGTAGATAGAAGGAGTCATTCTAACCAAAAGCAACTCAGTGCTAGTTGCCATGTTCTTTCCCCCAGAAAAATTTCCACTGAATATTCCATAGAAGGAGTTTTCCTTACTTGATAGAGAATTTTTGAAGGCCCCAACACAGAATGAGAATGGGTGAGTTGAGTCTAGGTGTTCACGCCTAAAAATACATCCTTCCCTACCAGTCCCCATCCTCCACCCCAGCCACTGAACATAACTAGAAGAGTGATAGCTTAACGGTGTGTCTGATTGTGTGACAAAACAAGAATGTTATTTGAGGGTGCCTGGGTTGCTCAGTGGGTTAAAGCCTCTGCCTTCGGCTCAGGTCATGATCTCAGAGTCCTGGGATCGAGCCTGCATCAGGCTTTCTGCTCAGCAGGGAGCCTGCTTCCCCTTCTTTCTTTGCCTGCCTCTATGCCTACTTGTCATCTCTTTCTCTGTCAAATAAATAAATAAGATCTTAAAAAAAAAAAACACCAAGAATATTATTTGAAAGCTGTGGACAAAATGTCTATTTCATTTCTTAAAAAAAAAAAACAAACAAACAAACGTGTTTTTCTTTCCCAGGTTCATCTGATGTTTCCTGACCACGTACCAAAACCTTGCTGTGCTCCAACCAAGTTAAATGCCATCTCTGTGCTGTACTTTGATGACAGCTCCAATGTCATCTTGAAAAAATACAGAAATATGGTAGTGCGTTCGTGTGGCTGCCACTGATATTAAATAATATTGGTAATAAGAAAAAGATCTGTATTAAGGTTTAGGACTATAATAAAAAGTATGCTTTCACACAAGAAGGGAATTTCATAAAATTACTCTGGCTCATTTCATCTCTGTACCTATGTACAATATTGTGTATATAGTTACTTTTATTTATTTAAAGGTATATATTCTCCTTTGTGGATGCCTTAGCAATAAAATCTATTCTATAGGTCTATTGCACAATAGATAGTCCAGTGTAACTTTCAATGGTATATGCTAAGTCCAATTCAATTCCATGTCAACATTTTTCCTAATGTGATTTTTATATAATTTTCTGAAATTAGAACTC
This sequence comes from Mustela erminea, assembly GCF_009829155.1. NCBI lineage: Eukaryota > Metazoa > Chordata > Mammalia > Carnivora > Mustelidae > Mustela > Mustela erminea. The sequence goes on along the minus strand of NC_045617.1, from coordinate 101,700,793 downwards.
CTTTGTATGTTAATCACTGATAAAGGACATTGAATTCATTTGGCTATGTGGTACCTGTGAAAATGGATAGGTTGTTTATTTAGAAATAAAACTAAAAAATAATAATAATAATAATAATAACAACAACCCAAACAAAAATGCTTGGATAAACACAATTTTTCTTTCAGAGTTTCCGCTACATTAGATAAAGTGAAATGTTGAACTGGATTTGAATAAATAAACAGTAGGCAGAACATAGAAGCTGAGAGATTACACATAATTGTTGTAACTATTTGCTTTAACAGCATTGATGTAACTGGAGGAGTGCGTTCCTTCTTGGATTGTGTACTATAGATTTTGCAAAGTGCTCAAAGCTTCAGGAATTCTGTGGAGACAGGCTTGAGCCTGTGTCCTTAACTTTCCAAGTTAACACTAAAATATTGTAGTACAACCTTCTTACCTCAAATAAATCATGTCTGCCTATTATCTAGAACACTACTGCTGCAGATTTTTTTTTTTCCAGATAAAAACAGTCCAAAATAAAGAAACATTTACATGCGCTCCACTTCTCTCCCCACAGACAAGAGTCATTGCATACATAAAACATAGTGGAGCGAAGATGCCGACAGAGCCATTTTCCTTAGCTCTCCTTTATGACTGAGTCTGCTGATTGATGTGATGCAAGGGATTTTATTTAGGGTAAAAGCACTGAAACTAAACTGAAGGAAATTACCAAAAATCCCGGAATGGCTCTGACAGAATTGCCATTTTGAAAGAACAGCTGAAATCCATTTTTCATATCTTTGAGAACGAGCTCAATGAAAACCTTATTTTGTGAGGGGATTTCATAAACCTCCCTCCAAGCACAAATAATTCCAAACGGGAAGGTTCTGATGTGTGCATGTGCATGTGTATTCTTCCCCCTGAAATTAATTTATTTTCCTTCTTTGCCTTCTAAGGCTTTTCTTTAACACTAACTTTTGGAAGAATGACATTTAGATGGATTACTCGCTCTTTGTCGTGGCTCTACAGTTAAGCTTATTTACAGCTCATCTAAAATATTCATAAAACCATTAATTAATCACCTCTTTGGACCTTTCAAGTAAAACTTGTATCAGAAATAGCTTCAGAAATATTATGGTCTCGCTTGTAATTCAGGTATATTACAATGTTGTTTGAGAATACAGTTTATCTCAAAGAAAATTTGATAATAACTATATTGAGGGTACATTAAGTAATATATTTTTAAATAAATAGTGTACCATTGTAAGAAAAAGAAATGGAAGTCTATTATATTATTCTTTAAATGTGCTGTTTAAATATATTTCTATATTTTAAAATATATTAAACTTGTGATGCTAGTTTCTACTGATTTGGCTCTTTATTTAAGAGGGACACAAAAATGTAAGTATGTCATAAGCTGAGATGCTAAGAATATCATCTGTAAAATGTTGGTGGGTTACATGATTCCTTATGTTCTTTTTAATTGCTGAAACTGGTTTTTGTGTTTTTAATAAATAATGCACTGTTAAATGGACAAAGCAACAATCCATGAATTAAGATTCTTCTTAATCTGCCCAAGCAGTAAAGACATTTTTAAAATAGCAAAAATTATAGGGATGAAAAAAATCTCACTTGTTCGTTTTCCCTTGAGAGGAGGTATAATTGGCATCAGTATTTTCATAATTTTTCAGATTAGATACATGAATATATGTACATATATGCAATATGCTCAGTTAAATTATTCTCAAATAGCTATTAACGTAAATTTGTACTATTACTTTAGCAATACTTAGCTATTATCAGAAACCAGAATAATTTAGCTTGTTTTAACAGGAGCTAAACAACTCAGGGTTTTTTAGCTAGTTAGGTATTGGCTTTTTCTTTGTGTGTTAGTTTTAAAATTTCTTGCTTTATATGTATTTTGCCTTGTAAAGTGGCCCTCATTCTTTCTGAAAGTAGAAGGTTATAAATCACAAATACCAAGTTCTTAAGGCAAAAATAAATTGTCTATAGTGAACTGAAGAAATAAGAAAAACACAAGAAAGGAAAATCCAAAATTATTTTTTTCTCAAGAACTGTCTTTTTATAATCCCTATATCACCGTCGTCGAATCTGAGCCAGAGTCTACTGGCTACTCTGCAGTCTGGCAAATATCATCTCCCAAGAAATTTACAATGAGTGATGTTTCTGATGCAGTTCCATTCAAGGCAGAAGAAATGCTCTTTCCCAAACACACGTCACTGTCTCATAACTACTCAGTCAACTGCTCAATCTATCATCCAATTTCCACGTAGAGATTATCTGCAGTTCTAGGTTTTCTCCTTTGTATTTTATTTTATTTTTATTTTTTCTGCCTGGAAAGTTAGAAGTTAGAACTGAAGATGCCTTTGCCGAAACATACCCGTTGTTATATATACATGTATACATCTGTACTTTATCAAGTTTGGTTAAGACATAATAGAGGAGAGAGTAGGAAACGTAACAGTCAATGCCAGTATTTATTCTAATTTAGACAGGAAAGTGACACTATATCCAAGTTAGCAATTTAAAAAGAGCAAAGGTTCTGCAAAATTACCTCAACGTCGGTTGTAATATTTGTTAACACTTACTTGGAACATGGGTCTTTCAAAGACAGAAGAAACTGGATCAGGTATAGCCTTAAAAAGAAAAGGAAATTTCAGAAGTCTTAAAACAGGCATCTTCACCTTTGCGTCTCAGTTTCCACTTTGCAGATGCAGCGAGTCTCTCATCATTCCTGAAAGGTCAACACATCTACCCAGTGGAGAGAGAATGGGTAGATGCACTCCAGCTGCTGGAGGTTATCTGTAGAAAGATGGGAGATAAAATACTGCATAAACAGTCCCTGGACCCAGCCGTTTGGAATAGAACCGAAGCTGAGTGGTTAGTGAGGGGGGCAGTACTTCCCCCCACCCCCCAGTTCACTGTGGCTGCTACTATGTGGTGAAATGTAACACTTAAAAAGCTGGACTGTGTTTATTTTCCTGCGGATACCTATAGAAAGAGCCCAAACGAGGGAAATAATTCTCTACCTCAAGCCACAGGCCCGTAAGATGTCTTAGATTTTGTATCTTTATACTTTCTTCAATGATTCACATTTGCCTACATACATACACACACTTATAAATAAGCGTACTTTTATATGTTTTAAAGAAGAGGGATTAAAAACACAAATAAAAAAATATTTTAAGTGAACCAACAGAACTTTGGGGAAAGAAAAATATAATACAATGGGGAGTTTGAGAGAACTTAAAGTATATGAGGATCAAAGGGAATTCGAACATCCATTTAATCAGTATTCTGGAAAACTGGAGACAACTTTTTTTTCTTTTTAAGATCTTATTTATTCACATGACAGAGATCACAAGTAGGCAGAGAGGCAGACAGAAAGAGAGGGGGAAGCAGGCTCCCCACGGAGCAGAGAGCCTGATGCCTGGCTGATCCCAGGACCCTGGCTAGGGTCCTGAGCCTCAAGACCTGAGCCGAAGGCAGAGGCTTTAACCACACTGAGCCACCCAGGTGCCCCATGGAGACAGCTTTTAGGCTAACAGCTGACCTCTTTATCAGAGCTGGCTCCTCAATTGGTAAGTCAGTCAACAGGTAATGGCTATCTTCAGAATGCTAAGGGAAAGTAACTGTCAGATGGAATTCTATATCTAGCGAAACTATTCCAAACTTTAGGACAAAACAAAAAAACATTCAAGTAAAACTGAGAGAGAATTTATCTTCAACAGCAAAGGCACTGCTAAAGGTTCTACTTCAGGAAGAAGGACAACCCCAAAAGGAAATGCCTGCAATAATGAGGAGCAAGAAGATGGGAGACATGGGGCTAGGCTGAAATAAATAATATGTCTCCTAATTGTGGTTTTAGAAATCAAGAGAATTAAACAGTATCAGATCAGGTTGAGAGTAAACCACAGTATCATTGCACGACGAAGGTAGATGGTAGGAAATCAGAAGCTTTGCATTTTACTTAATGATGATTAAATTAAACTCATTAACTTCAGAACACAAAGTAGTGTGTATATTTTAAATCAGGATTGACAACATTTTTCCGTAAAGGATGTGATAATCAAATTTTAGGCTTGGGGTTTCTGTCCCAACTCCTCAACTCTGCTGCAGGAGCACGAAAGTGGCCATAGACAATATGCACGCTAATATGTGTAGCTGTATTCCAATAAGATTTTACTTAAAAAATGCGGTGGGTGAGGTTTGGCCCACTGTCCGTGTACTTTGCCAATCCACGTTCGAAACTAGTAGAAGGGATAATTGTAATATGGTAACATACAATCAATTTGACAAGACAAAAAAGAAGAAACGGGTTTCAAAAACATTTATGTTTTGGGGCACCTGGGTGGCTCAGTGGGTTAAAGTCTCTGCCTTCGGCTCAGGTCATGATCCCAGGGTGCTTGGATCGAGTCCCACATCGGGCTCTCTGCTCAGCGGGGAGCCTGCTTCCCCCCCTCTCTCTGCCTGCCTCTCTTCCTACTTGTGATCTCTGTATGTCAAATAAATAAATGAAATCTTTAAAAAAAATTATGTTTTAAAATATATATGGTTTTAAAAAACATAGCATATATGGGAAATACAGCATATAATAAATCCATACATAGTCACATAATGTTACATGTAAACAGACTGGAAAGATCACTACTGCCAGATTGGATTTAAGACAACTTCAACAGCTAGCAACGTTCTGTTCAAAAAAGGTATATCTAGAACTTTAAATCACAGGAAGGTTGAGAGTAAAAGGAAGTTTTATACCTGCAGAATACCCACCACAGGAAAACTGGGTTAATTATATTAACAAAGTATATTTACACTTTAATACAAACCAGCCATTACTGTTTTGAATATAAGGACATACTGTTGCCTATTGATTTTTGGCACATTTTCTCATAAAATTGTTTCTAAAATAATTTTTTAAATTATATGTTTAAAATTAATAAAAAAGGACCTTATTTTGGCATTCAAAGTTATTCTCTTCTTAAGGTCATTAAGACTCTGGTGATTTGAACCTATTTATTTTTTAGAGAGAGTGTGTGTGCATGTGATGGAGGGTGGGGTCGGGGAGGGGCAGAGGGCGAGAGGAAAGAGAATCTTAGCAAGGCAGGCTCCATGTCCAGTACAGAGCCGCTGGTGTGGCTTAATTTCACAACACTGAAATCAGGACCTGAGCCGAAATCAGGAGTCAGAGGCTCAAGGAACTGAGCCACCCAGGTCTCCAAGACTCTGAAGATTTGAAAATTACTTCTCTTTAAGATGAAAGTTTGCAGTATTGTATTCAACAATGCATGTAGATGTCAGTGAGACACTCTGAGGTGATTCCGCTTAGAAAACTAAATAAAGCATATATGACAGAACAAGCACTTTTCCAAAGATGTTATGACAAGAAGGAAGAAAATCTTGGCTATGGAACATAATGGGTCCGATGAATCTCCTTTCACACCAACCTCCTAGGACTACTATTAGATGAAAGTAAAATATCTCCTGTATCCCCAGTACACTAATATACTTCTGAGCCTTGATAACATTTTTCTGTTCACTGGGAATACCCTCCTTAAATTCTTCCTGCTGATATTCTCCTGATTCCTGGAGTGACTTCTCATTTGCTATTTCCTTCAAAAAGACCTAATACTCCAAACCAGATGTGTTTAATCCCTCTAATAAACCACTGCAACACTCCTGCTTCTGAGACACATGTCACATTATGCCAGCTACTACAGTTATTTGGAAGATGAAGTGCTACGATGTTCACTCATTTATTAATTCCCTAAATAGTATCATAAAGATCTTCTCATAGTTGATGTTCTATAAATTTGGAAATGAATAGAAGGTGGCTTAATTTATTATTTTAATGGAAAATAAAGAGCAAACATAAAATCTGTCGAAGCTGAGTGAGGGGACTCAATTTTTTATTTTATTTTATTTTTAAAACAAGGTGTGCAACTTCTTAAAAAAGATTTTATTTATTTATTTGATAAAGAGACACAGCGAGAGAGGGAACACAAGCAGGGGGAGTGGGAGAGGGAGAAGAAGGCTTCCCGCTGAGTAGGGAGCCCAACAGGCGGCTCCATTCCAGGACCCTGGGATCATGACCTGAACTGAAGGCAGATGCTTAATGACTGAGCCACGCAGGCAGGCGCTCCTCAATTTTTTGTTTTAAGACAAAATATCCCAAGCAACACATCTTTCACTTTTAGGGCATTCTAATCTGCATTTCATTAGGTTTCTTTCTTTCTTTCTCTCTTTCTTTCTTTTCTACTTTCCTCCTTCCTTCCTTCCTTCCCTCCCTTCCTCCTCCTCCTCCTCCTTCTTCTTCTTCTTCTTCTTTTTTCTTCCCTGAGATTTTATCTTCTTCCTTTGCTTGGGACATACTCTTCTGCTTCTTCATTTTGCTTGGCTCAGCATTGGTTTCTATGCCTGAGGTGAAACAGCCAGCTCTCCCAATATTGAAGGAGCAGCCTTGTGTCATTGCTGAACCTCAGCATTCAAACTTTTCTAGCTCTTGTTTGTCTCAAATCTTTATGAGACAAGCAGCCTATCTATTTTTAATAGCTCTCAGTAGTTGAGGGTGTGCCATGATGACTCAGTGACTGACCAGGGGAGGATCTCAGTCAGCCCTTAGATTCAACATGAATGGAAGCCACACCCTCAGGCAGCAGATTTTAAAGTATGAAAATATATATAAGTCTTTGGGGACCAGAAGTGAACCCCTCCTGGTCACCATCATCAGGCAATCTGGAGGGATTTCCTGAGAGGCAGTCGCAAAAATCAGGGCATCTAAATGAGCATCTAAGCTCCCTTTTAGGAGATACTACAACCTGGAGTAAGATAAAGGGAGAGTGCAAAAATGGTGTCCTCCTCCCTGTTCCCTGAGAGCATCTCTATAGCTTCTAGCTGTGCACTAAACCCGAAGCCTAGTTGTAAGGCCACAGCTCCAAAGCAGGCCTCTTTCACAGAAAGGCTGTGGGTGTGTTTCAATCTGTTATCTGTGCAGTACCCTGGGGATAGTAGACTGCCAAGCATAGTCTCTGATTGTTGCACTCCTATGGGGCCCAGGAAACAAGTGTCCCTGGCCTCCAGAATCAGGCAATCAAGAGGTGTCCCCTGGGTGGTAGCTGCAAAAACTGGGTCATCAGATATAAAAATCAGGGCAGCAGACATATGTACACACTTCCCTGCAGGAGATAATTGCACTCTGGAAAGTGCAAAGATGGCTCCCACTGGCAGAAGCAAGGCAGGGAGAGCTGAAAAGATTGCACCTGCTTTAAAAAAAAAAAAAAAGAGAGAGAGAGAGAGAGAAAGAAAAAAAAAAGGAAGGAAAGAGAAAAGGCAGGCAGGAAGGAAGAAAGGAAGGGAGGAATGGGGGAGGGAGGGAAGGAGGAGGGAAGGAAAGGAGGGAAGAACGGAGGGAGAAAGAGAGGTGGTGCCTGCCGGCCTTAACAAGGCAGAGGGAGTGGCTTTAACAAGATGGCATCCACCAGCCTCCAACTGCGGAACATACCCCAGCAGACCCCAGCCCCTCCGACCGACTGACCCGTGCTTTGGAATCAGCAAACGAGCCTCTTTCCCGTAAAATCTGGGTGCTTTTCAAAGGGCTGCTTCTGCACTGACCCTGAGACAGGTGAGTTTGCAAGTGAGCACTTTAAATGGTGTTTTTCAGTTCACCTCAGTTCCGCAACTCTCCTGCGCACAAGCACAGCTAGTCTTGAAAATCGGATGTTTTGTGGGCTCTTCGCTCAGGGGCTGGTCTTAAAAGGTGGTGTGCCTAATGTGAGGAACAAACCCTTTGCCCCTCACGGAGGAGCTCTGGGTTTTGAGCTGCCTCCTTGGGTCTCTGGGCTGGGGGTAGCGTTTATGGCGAGACTGTGTTTCAAACTTTCCTCCAACATTCAGTGTGGTTTCCGTCTAGTTTGCCCAACATGAAGGGGTTGCTCTGCTAGTTTTTAGATTTTTTAAAGAGGAAATTGTTCAATTTATAGCTGTAGATTCCATATGCCTATGGAGAAGGTAAATTCAGGACCTTTTTATGTTGTCATCTTGAACTGGAACCTTGAAGGCATTCTAATTGGCATAAAACAAGGAGCACAATATGGAGCCCACAGGATGATTTAGTACTTCTAAATTATAAATGGGGAAATAAAGGTCTTCAGAAAGTAGAAAGTGCTACATCATTCATGTAGTGGTGACACAGAACTGAACATAGAGACAAAGGAGTTATTTATGTTGTCGTCTGTGGAAAAACATTCCAGGCCATGGTAGCAACAAGTGTGCTTGGCGCTTCTGAGAAGCGAGGAAGCTAGATCGTGGGGCCATGGTAGAGTGAGTGTTCAGACCAGAGGAAAGACATGGATTCACAGAGATGGCAGGGAGTCACGTGGTGTGGAGTCTTAAAGCCCACCACAAGGACTTCGAACTTTTACTCTGAAATGAAAAGACATTCAGAGTGTTTTGAGTAGAAGAGGTCATGACTTGTGTTTTAAAAGGAACGTCAGCTGTTGTGAGGAGAACCCTGGGTAAGACCACAAACAGATGCAGAAAGACAGTGGAGGGGATTTCGAAATCATCCAGTCTTCAAGAGTATGGTGACTTGGAACCATGTGGTAAATTGTGGAAGTGGTGAAAAGTCATTAGAATCTAGAAATATTTCAGAGGGAGAGTAGACAGGATCTGCTAGTGGGATATGACAGAGTGTGAGTTAAAGGTGACTCCCATTACTATGGCCTGAGTAAATGGAAGAAGAATCATTTATGGAGCTGCAGCGTAGGGTGGGGCAGGATTGCCCCGACGAGTGGAGAGTCTGATTCAGGTTATGTTCACTTCCGAGTGAAAGTTCTAAAACGTGGTTAGAAATACAAGCCCTGAGATTACAGGGAAGGTCCCAGGCAGAGATATAAATCTGTAAATTATTAGTATATACGTGATACGTAAAGCCAAGCAATCAATGAGATCACAGCTGCAAGTAGTATGGCAGTTAAGTGAGAAGGCTTCTCAGCTTTCACTACCCACTGCCTAATCACCCCGAGGACTACCTACTGGAAATAGGCATTGACTTGAAGAGAATCAACGTAGGTGTGCTTCTGTCTGCCACAGGGCTTTGTGAATCAGGATGGTTTTTGTATTTTTTTTTTTGTTGTTGTTTTTTAAGATTTTATTTATTTATTTGACAGAGAGAGATCATGAGTAGGCAGAGAGGCAGGCATAGAGAGAGGGGGAAGCAGGATCCCCGCTGAGCAGAGATCCCGATGTGGGGCTCCATCCCAGGACCCTGAGATCATGACCTGAGCCGAAGGCAGAGGCTTAACCCACTGAGCCATCCAGGCGCCCCAGGCTGTCTGTTTATTGAGAAAACTCAGTTGGACCTCCCTATGGGTATTGTAGAAAATAAAATTAAGGTATTAGTTTACTAAATAACTTTCTATCATTTTGTAATAATAATGCTTGCTGAACTTTTAAGAGAGTCGAAGGAGTTTCAAAGAGTGAAGGTGGCAGTGAGAAAAAAAAGGATGAAGCTAAATATCTGGGAATTTTTGTATAAAATGTCACTGGTATAAATGTTATATGCACACAGGTTCTTCATGAAAGACAAATACAAAATAATACATTATTTTCATCAAATCTGTATAGACATGTATATGTAATAAGGGGGACAATACCTTTAAAGGTAGCATAAAAGGCTCAGGAGAAACGCAATGAAAATATTTCTAATTTAAAATTTTACTGAACATTAAAATGGCTCTTTAAGGAAAGACTGAAAACCTTTCATCGAAGCGTTGCTGATTTTTGATCATCCCTATATCTCAGCATTGACAAGGGCCAATGCCACCTTGAAATTTTTAAGTTTTTTAGGTTTTCTTTTTTTTTCCTTTAAGATTTTTATTTATTTATTTGAGGGAAAAAGAGAGCACAAGATGGGGGAGGGCCACAGGGAGAAGCAGTCACCCCTGAACAGGGAGCCCGAAACAGAGCTCTATCCTGGGACTCCAGGATCATGACCTGAGCTCAAGGCAGTTGCTTAACCAACTGAGCCACCCAGAGACGCCCCCACATCTTAAAACTTTTAATTGCAAAATCCCTAGCATATTATTTTTATTTCATGTACACAGCTTTATTTTGAGCTAAAATTAGAGCTATATTTCTGTTTGTAAAACTGAAACTTTTTTTTTTTTTTTTTTTTTTTTGCATTAGGACCTAGTGAGTAAGAGATAGTGAGTTTGTTTTCAGGAGCACTGTGATACTGATACAGAAGAACTTATATCACAAGGAAACAATGTGAATATGAGTTCAAAATTTTCTAGATGTCTAGTATCAGTGTCACTGTTTTATAGGTACACAATATTATTAAGGGGTTAAGATGTTTTATTTACCATTAGACACAATCATGTATCATGTTTTCAAAGTAATTACAAAAATAGACTATATGGTTTATTTTTTGCCAGTACCTTTCTTTAATCTGTGCTGCTTGCTCTTACTTTTAATCTTACTAGCTTTAAAGATCAGTGCCTCAAATTTTGTCTGTAGAGCCTGAAGAAGTCTTTTAAGTATGCTCTGTGTTTTATTTGTTTTATTATTCAAGGCTTCCAACAGCTCTCTGAAGGAGTGCTGTATGCTAGATGATGTTCTGGGAGTCGACTGAGAAGATCTTAGCCAAGTCTGTTGCATGTTTAACTACAATGAACATTTTTGAAGAAGTCTGTTTTCTCACTTTTCTTTTCAAGCATCTCCTCACAAGGATGTAGAGAATGCCAAACAATCAAATCAGGAAGACAGATGCTTAATCTGTTTCAAAATAAGTGTACTAAAGCAGTTTACTGTAATATTAACTGTGAAAAAGAAAATGAAATAAGAAAATGGCTTGTCATGAAAAAGCCGTGTAGATTGACAAGTGTGTAACTTTATGTTGCGTAGCTTTCCTTGGTGAAGATTTTGAGTTCCTACTTATTAGTTAAATGTACATGAGACATACATTAAGATGAGAAGACAAAAAACTTAAAACAATGAATAAGGAAAGATATAGGAATAATCCAGTAGGAAAATGAGTAAAAATTTGAACAGGCATTTCCCAGAGAAGGAAATAATTGCCAAGTAATACTTGAACAATATTCAACCTCACTAACATTTATAAAAAGGCAAGTAAAGACCACAATGAGATAGCATTTCATACCAGATTGGCAGATAGTTTTTATTAAAGAAAGAAATATTGACTGTTGTAGAGAATTTGGATCATTATGCTGCTAATGGGAGTATAAGTTATTGGTAAAATAATTTTGAAAACAATTTAGCATAATCTTGTAAAGAATATTCACAGACTTTACCACCTAATGATTCCCCTTCTAAATATTCACCAATAGAAATGCTTCTGAAGGTGCACCTGGGTGGCTCAGTGGGTTAAAGCCTCTGCTTTCAGCTCAGGTCATGATCCCTGGGCCTGTGATCAAGCCCCGCATCAGGCTCTCTGAGGGCCTGCTTTCCTTCCTTTCGCTCGCTCTGCCTGCCTCTCTGCCTACTTGTGATCTCTGTCTGTCAAATAAATTGAAAAAAAAGAAATGCTTCTGAAGATTTGAATTGGAAAATTATACAAGAAGGTTTATGACAAATGTGTTCATCTGAGGAAACAAAACAAATATATGTATGTTACAATTAAAAAGCCAGAAAGGACACAGATGTTCATCTATAGAAAATGGTCAGATATGTCCTATAACAGTGATATCAGTAAGCCACAACTCTGGATAAATCTCACAAACATAGGTTTGGAAAAATAAAATATTGTAGAAGATTATATATGGTATGATATAATTTTTCTAAATCTCAAAATAATGCAAAACTAAATAATACATCTGTAGGCATATGTATGTATGGGTACATTAACAAATAGCAAGGGAATTTTTTTAAAAAATCAAAATTCAAGATAATGGTTAGCTCAAAAGGATGGGAAAGTGATTTTAATTGAGAATGGAGCTATTTCTTAGTATGAATGGTAGTATAAATAACTGAGTTTATCAGTATTTTAAAAAATGTATATATCCATTATGTCTCAGCTTTTATTTATAAAAGAACACCTTTACATCTTAGTGAGTTACAACAGTGATTTACTCGCTCACAATTCAGTGGATCAGCAGCTTGGGCTAGACTCAGCTATCCTTGTTCTACGGATCTTATCTGGACCCCCTCCTGATGCTGTAGTCAGTTTTTGCATCTGCTGGGGTTGGATGGTCTTACATAGCATTATTTATGTATGTCAGTTGGTGTAGGCTGTTGATTGGTGCTGTTTCAGCTGGTAGTGATAGGGCTGGCTAGGCCAGGTCTCCAGTAGGCTTATTTCCATGCTAGCCATTACAGAATTCCTAGCAGAAGGTAGAAAGCGCAGTCCAATGTGCAGGTCCATTCAAGGTCTTTTATCATATTTTCCGTTATCCCATAAGCCAAAGCAAGTCATGTGAACCAACCCGGAGTCCACGTGGGAAGGAAATACGTAAGATCACGAATAATGGACAGGCATGAACAAATTGGGGGTTATTACTGTAGTTACTGTCCTTACTGTAACAATCTATCACATTCATTTTCACATGCATGTTACTTTGCATGCTTTTAATATTGTATCATAACAGTCTTAAAAAGAAAATGAGCAGCACCTAGAGAGAGATACAGGTAGAGTTCAGGATGTTTAATGGAGGAAAGATAATTGTGGATCAGCACTCAAGTCAGAGTCCAAGTAAAGGTAGCATTTGATACAAGACTTGATAAATATGGAGGGGTAAGGTTTGGGAGGGATAATGTATTACAGTCTAACAATAAATAATACTGAAGCAAGAAAGGAAAGGCTGAAGTGGGATTTGTTTACTGTTTAATATTTATTGAAACAACAGGTTTAAATGACAGCACTGGAAATATAAAAGCCTATAGATATATAGGAAGGTATCCAGTAACACAGGGACTTGAATAATAGGAGGAACGACATGAAACTTACATATTGGGTGAAAAAAAATAAGGAAATAACATTAAAAAAATACAACAATAACAACAACAACAAAAAAAACCAAACTTAATTTTGTCTGTCCTCCTAATCGCCTTTCTTCTTCACCGTAGACACAAACATAACTAACTCTCCGACTGGAAACCATATTTCCCAGACCAAATTGAGACTTGTTCTATCTTCATAACAAAGTTGTCACCAAGAAATAGAAGAGGAAGTGACGGATGCCACATTTTCCTCACTCGAAGCAAGGAAATTGATAGGTCTGGACTCGTTTCCCTACACTTGAACTGGAATGTTAGAATGTGGGATTTTTCCACCAGATTCCAGAGAGAGAGGGGGACTTTGTTTTTATGTTGAGTTCTCTCAGTTACAGAAGTTACAGATTGTTGTAATTAACATAAGCTATCAGGCAACTGTGTGAAAGAAAGTATGGTGGTCTACAAGGTTAATACAAAATTTTGGCAAGAATAGCAAAAAGGATTTTACATTCATGTTATTTCTCATATATTGGTAAAGTAAGGCAGTAAAGGCTGCCTGGAAGTTATTTGTCCAGAAAGGTCTTAGGTTGAGTTTATACATGGTTTAAAAAAAAAAGAAAGGAGGTGGCTGAAATTCACTAACACTGCCATCACCTTAGTTCTAGCCCTTATTTCTCAACACTCCTGCTAATCAGGTAAGTAAGGTAAGAGAGGCTTACCTCCTAGTAAGCCTCCCTCTCCACTCTTGTCTGTGGCCAATCAGCTAAGGATTAGGTAAATTCTCCAAAATATAATTCTCGTCACGTCTTTCCCTTGCTTAAAACCATTCAATTTCTCCCCATCTCCTGTAGTATAATATCCTAGGTCTTTAGCATATGTACAAGACTCTTAACATACTGGAGTCTGTTTCCTCGTGTTTAATTGGGATAATGACAACAACTCTCTATAGTTCATATGAATATTGGTAACAATACTTTCAGCTCACACAGTATAGTTCTTGGCACAAAGAGAGAAATTCGTAAGTGGTTGCTCTAATTCTTGTGGCAAGAGAGTCTTTAGCAGACTCCATCAAAAATTCCTGTGGGTTATGACTGTAGGAAGTAAGCTAGAAAGACAAACAGATCAGCTCACAGAGTTCACTGCATACAAACTGGCCTTCTTGAGAGTTATTGTCATGCTAGACAATAAAATGAAACCTATTTTAAAGAGCACACTATTTTAAGATGATTTCTGAATCAAGAAGCTGATCAATTTTAGAGTTTATGCATTTATTGGGATAAAATGATGCTTTTAAGTCTTTCACCTGTATCCTGAACATGTTCTTAGAATTTTCTTCCCATGATCCTAAGAGCCCACATACATGTTAAACAAGCCAGTGAAAAGAACATGAATCTGGTTCTTTATTTCCTTAAAATGAACCTACCTGATCTTCAAGAAAATATTGCTTAAAGATAAAGAACATGTGCTTCACAAAACACTGCACATGATACACGAAATGGTGGGAAATTAGAAGAGCCGGATACCATAATTTTATTCATGATGATTTTAAAAATCCTTGTGAAAGTTATAAATGAACTAAAAGAACTCTGATATTGGAATCTAAATTTCAGGAAGAAGAGCTATTACTTAGATAATTGTGGATAAATACCTAAATATTTTTAAACTAAAAGTCATTGCTAAAACTGTTGGGATTTTTTCATCTTCATTGTTTATCTTCTGTCATATCAGAAGTATATGGCTGGTAACAAAGGATTTAAAAACAAATGGGGTGATGCAATAAAATGAACAGCTTAGCCGGAAAAGAGGAAATAGATTACTTTAGCTGCAATTTAGAGAATGAATGGGAGGCAGGAAGGAAGCCCAGGGGGCAGAATGTCCATTCTCCACCTTCTTTGTTATCTTTGCTATTCCATTATCACATTCAAGGTTGTGAATTAGTATCTACTAGACACTAAAAGAAGAGCTCAAGTATGTGGCATCAAACTTTCTCTAAAGAATGAAGCTTAGGGACCACCTTTTTCTAAATGACTTCCCTAACCAGGCAGTTTGAAAGAGGTATTTTCTGAATGCTATCTTTATGCATCAGGAGAGGTTTCCTATGTATGTTTAAAAGCAAATGAACAGCGGGGCCCCTGCCTCTCTGCCTACTTGTGATCTCTCTCTCTCTCTCTCTGTCAAATAAATAAATAAAATCTTTAAAAGCAAATGAAACCTGGGATGCCTGGGTGGCCTAGTTGGTTGGGCAGCTGCCTTTGGCTCAGGTCATGATCCCAGCATCCTGGGATTGAGTCCCACATTGGGCTCCTTGGTCGGCAGGGAGCCTGCTTCTTCCTCTGTCTTTGCCTGCCATTCTGTCTGCTTGTGCTCGCTCGCTCTCCCTCTCTCTCTCTGACAAATAAATAAAATCTTAAAAAAGAAAAGAAAAGAAAAGAAAAGAAAAGCAATCTTTAGAAACAAACAAAAAAAAAAGCAAATGAAACCTTCTAGTAACAAAGGTGGATAGCTCTTGAGGCCCGTGGGGTTAGAGAAGCTAGAGGAGAACCCTATATGCTATAGACAGTGTTATGGTAGACTCTATTAATAGACCCAGTTACTCAGCCTTTCCCGTACCATATCCTTCGATGATGGACTTAAAGTTCCTTTCACTAAAAAGATGAATTGTATTAATTATTTTATAATTCCTTTTCCTTTAATTTTTCAGACAGTAATATAGAATATGGTATCACCTACTCTATTCTCCATTAGTCCTCATGACAATTAAGACCAACTGGTACATTTCAGTTGAAAGTTCCAAAACTGTCACTCTGGGAAGCTGAAGGCCAAATTATTTCCCAAGAGTAATAAAAAATTCCCCCCTTATCTTGTATCAAGAGAATAATTGCTTAGTGACATTCTTAGAAAAAGAAAGAAAAGTATATAGTCCAATTACATGGTAGGACAATCCTGGTATTAACATATTACCACCTACCAGCTAATATGGTTTCTACATAGCTGTTGGCCAATCTTTCCTTTTTGTTCTAATTAGCAGAAGGTTATTTTTTGACAAAATAGGTATTTATTTTCTGGTGAAAGATATGATAAAAAATCATTTTACAAATCATAACTGAAAACTTTTCCAAAGGAGCATACTATGGTGAATAAATTACATTAGAAAACGATTTGCTGGGGCACCTGGGTGGCTCAGTCTTTAAGCATCTGCCTTCGGCTCAGGTCATGATCCCAGGGTCCTGCAATTGAGCCCCACATCAGGCTTCCTGGTATGGGAAAGCCTGCTTATACCTCTTCCACTCCCCCTGCTTGTGTTCCCTCTTTCGCAGTCTCCGCAGTCTCTCTCTCTCTCTCTCTCTCTCTCTCTCTCTCTCTGTCAAATAAAATAAAAATGTAAGAAAAGAAAAGGATTTGCTATTTATGTTCTTCAAGGGCCCATCTTGGAAAATATGATAGAGTAGAAAGACTACATTACTCTTTACCTGTCCCCATCCCTCTTCCTGAATATTTCCTTCTTAAAATATCGTTCCAATTCAGTTATTTCTCTCCCTGGTATCTGGAAGACTCGGATACCTTGAGTCCAGTTTATACATATCTGTATGGGTCCCTAATGCCAGAAACTCCTTTTGTCTCTTCCCTGCTCTACTTAAGCAACCAAATGCCATATACTACTGGACACCATTTTTGTTTGGTTCCACTCTTATTATATTTATGCCTGGGAAGTCAGATAGTGGTATCACTAGATTAATGTCCCACCCTAGCTCAAATAATATATTTCATTTTAATAGATTAAAGATTAAATTTGTAGGTAGAAACTATAGTTACAACCAGAAAGGGAATAGTTGAACACAGGAATTAAACAAGAAAGATACTTTGGTATAAGTGGGTCATTTGATGCTTTCCTTCTCCAGAGCTCAGCTTCCAAGAACTTCTTCTCTGTAGCATTGGCCTTGGACCCTCTGGCTATATTGTCCCTCACAGAAGTCCAAGAAATAGCTTATATATATATATATATAAATAGCATATATATATATATATATTTATATTAATCTCTTTACTGCATGTTGGCTAACTGAACATAATAACAAATGAATTTTAAAAATAGCATTTTTAATGGCACATTCTATGATAGAAGCAACATCAGGAGCAACAATAATACCCTACAAATAGCAACAACAATGACAAACTATTGAAACTTGGTTAAAAATTCTGTATGACAGGAGCACCTGGGTGGCTCAGTTGGTTAGGCTTCTGACTCTTGATTTGTCTCGGGTCATGATCGCAGGGTTCTGTGACAGAGCCTCTGCTTGTGCTTCTCCCTGCCTCTCCCCCTACACTCTCTCTCCCACCTCTTTCTCTCTCCCTCTCCCAAGTAAATAAATAAATAAAATATTTTAAAAAATTCTGTATGAGAGGTAAAACTGATGAAAAGGGAGTTCAGTAAAAATAAACCTAGCAGCCTTTATATTAGCAGAAAATACTATATATTCTAAAAAGAATTAAAAGCAATACAAGAAGAGAAGCAAGATAATGATAATTAGTCCATATCTACTTTATCAGGCATCTCAGTAGTTTAATTTAGATAAGTATTTTTTACATATAATGTATTAAGATTTTAGAATTTTGAATGGCATAGTTCTGGCTCATAAAAGGAGTCAATCTAACGTAACCATAATTTCTCTCACCTGGATTTCAGCATCTGTAACTGGATTAACAAACCAGAGCTCTAGAGCTGGTTTATAAACATTTGTTAGAATATTTAAAAACAACGTTACCCTAAAATCTTTGGATACAATTTTAATTCCAGGAAAATTAAGTATAAGTGCTTGGGATTGAAGATTTCAGTCTGAATATATTTACGGGGCATTCTTGCAATTAAAAAAATGTAACTTTAGGGGTGCCTGGGTGGCTCAGTGGGATAAAGCCTCAGCTCAGGTCATGATCTTAGGGTCCTGGGATCAAGCCCCACATTGAGCTCTCTGCTCAATGTGGAGCCTGATTCCCCCCCCCCCAAACCAGCCTGCCTCTCTGCCTACTTGTCATCTCTGTCAAATAAATAAATAAAATCTTTAAAAAAATGGTAACTTTAAAATACTCAGTCACGCTACATAGATACAACTTGAGGTTGTTTTTTACCTGGAATATAAGTGAGTATAGTAATAAGGTAGAGAAATAGTTCTATTTTATCAATGGGATCTTCATTTTAGAATCACTAATTTTAAGATTATATAAAGTGTCAACATGAAAAATTAATTTCAAGCCCATCTCCTGTAGTAATAAAAGTTTTGACTTACCATCATGCAATTACCCAAGTTCCATATTAAGTTAATGTGAGTTAAATAAAGGATAGGTGAAATTATAAACAGCTGGTTAAATCTTTACAGGTTTAAGTACCACATTGATCTGATGCAATAAGCAATTACTTTTTCACATGGTGAAGAGGATATATAGTACACTTTTTCCACTAAAGCTGATGGAAACTTTTCTTGTGAAATCAGGAAGAGTGTGTTGGTGGAAAGGAACTGTTTATCTTGATTGGATATTTTGACTGTGCTGTATTTTCAAGGTAATTATTTAACCAAACACAGTATCTCTAGAGCCAGCTTATCCTTAATGATCCAATTACCAGAATTGTGGTTTTTGTCAGGTTTTGCCTCATGAGAGTCAAGGAATTTAATTAATATATTTAATATATTATTTTGTATTATTAAATAGATGTGTATCTTAAATTTAGGAGTCTGTATCTGTCCTATGGTATGAGACTGTAAGTTTCCTGAAGGCAAAATTTGTATGTGTTTAGCCTTATTCCTGTTGTTTCTAAAAACTCTCCAAGTACCAATATATTACAGACTTTGCTGAAATATAAATGAGTAGGGGTGCCTGGGTGACTCTGTCATTTAAGCATCTGCCTTCAGCTCAGGTCATGATCCCAGGGTCCTGGAGACAATTCCCACATCAGGCTCCCTGCTCAGTGGGGAGCCTGCTTCTCTCTCTGTCTGTTGCTACCCCTGCTTGTGTGTGTTCTCTCTTTCTGACAAATAAATAAATGAAATCTTAAAAATATATAGATAAATGAGTAGATGAAAGAAAGAAACAATACCCTTTAGGTTTTATCACTTACCAGGTAAGAGATGCATGTTATCGGAGTTATTTCTTGAGCTTATTACTTAGTGCTTACTTAGACTTTTATATTTTTTCCACTAAATTTTCCAAATCCAGAACTACTCATCTCTGAGTCTTTGATTTCTTTATGCCATTTATATGTCCTTAGCAGTAGACTCACAGTATATTAGGTCTTTCCCTCCAAAGGGCACTTGATTATTCATGACCTTACATAATACCTTTTGTCAGGTGCTATCACTTTGTGTTAAGAGCTGTTTGATTCCTATCTTGAAATATTAATGAGACTTTCCCTGCCCTCTACCCAATTTTAGTGAGATGACCAATACCTAAGTCCTCACATTTTTCTGAAGTTCTTTCCTATAACCCCTTCGTTATGTGTTGAACCTGATGTTGCAAGAAATAGAATGATTATATCTAAGTCAAAAAGGACTTTTCTAGATAAAATAATAAATAATTAAACAAATAACAACAACAACAGCAACAACAAAAACTAGAATTCAAGGCACAGAGAACCATTTCTGGGAACTTCAGTGTAACCATCCAGAGGAGCCAGTGTGGTAGTATTGAATCTTCAGGCTCCTTGCCTCATCAGAGGCAACTCAGAGGCTGTTTTGCACTTGAGCATGCTCCTATGGGGTTCAGGCCAAAGAACCTCTTAGATAGATTTTGCCTAAGATTTCACTCATGCTTGATGTATTAGTTTCCTATTGCAGCTGAAACAAATTACCACAAACTCAGTGGCTTAAAAGTACACAAACAGGAAGCTCAGAAGTCCAGAATTGGTTCCTTTGGGCTGATGGAGTGTTGACAGTGCTGAGTGCTGCTGAAGGCTTGAAGGGAGAAGTATTTCTTTGTCTTTTCTAGAGTCTGAAAGCTGTCTTTATTTCTTGACTTGTAGGCTCTTCTTTCATCTTCAAAGCCAATGCGGTAGCACTTTCAAATCTCAGCCTCGGACATTCCTACCTTCCTCTTTCACTTTCAAGAGTTCTTCTGATTAGGCCTACCTGGGTGGGTAATCCAGCATAATGTATTTTAAGATCCTTAATATAATCATAGCAGTAAGGTTCCTTCGGCCATAGTGATAACAGATTCATAGGTTCCAGAGTTTAGACTGTGCAGTTTGGGGTTTTTGTTGTTGTGGGCGGTGGGGTGACATTATCCCTCCCATCACACTTAGCATCCTCCCTTACTGCCTCCCCCAATATAATAGTTTCCCCTAGAAGCATTTCTACAATAAATCACTTACACAGGACTCCTTGTCTAAGGAAATGTTCCTGGGAAACATGACCCAAATACAGAGCATTTGACAATTTAAGAAAATAACAAATATCTATTAAAACTAAGGTCTATGATTGATTCAGGAAAGCTTCTGGTTTACATGTTTACCTCTTCTTCTACCCAGAGTTTCATTGAAATGATTGGGACCAACATTTTAAATAAAGAATCAAAACATAACAGTGTTGGAAAACAGGAAATAGAGCTACCAGTGGACCCGAACGTTTAAACAAACCCTGGAAGCTAAAAAACAGGTGGGATGGAATTAATGGAGAAAACAGAGCGGAAGAATCCAAGCCAAGATTCCAGAAGTGAGAGCAATCAATCCTAATGGAGCCCATGAGAAACTCTAAGATCAGTGACAATACAAAGACTAGGAGATGCTTTGGAATCATCAGGGAAATTAATTAATTAAATAAATGCTTTAGTAATAGCTCGGCCTGGAGAGCTATCCCTCTCCCTCCTCTTCTGCTATATACACAGATGATATGACGGACAGCAACAGCATTTACCTCCAGACTAGAACCTAACACCTGTCTGGGGAGTATTCTAGAATGAGTTTGGGCCTGTGAGAGAAGTGGAGTAGGCTTTGAAATAGCTCCAGACCTTTACATCAGACACAGAGAAAATATTAAAAGAGAGAGAAAGTGAAGAAGAAAAAGAAATTTTCACTTGAGAGTAGTGAATTACAGTAAATGTCTTTATCCCCAGAGTAAAAGTCTCTTTGATTTGATAATTAAGGGCATCTCTAACCTATTGGCTGGCACTGCTCTATTTCCAAGTACTCTACAAATGGTATCGATCTGTTGACATGATATCACTGTCCAAGAAAAACCAATCGATTCTCTCATTCCAAGGTGAAGCTCTTGAGAAACTGACACACAACCAAGGAGAAAATCCATGAAACAACTTTGTACTTTTTGTGTAAATGTGAGTTAGGAGGTAAGAGCACACATCTTGGAATATACACACCATAAATAGAAGAAAACATGTCTACTAACCCCAAGAAATCAAAAGTGGTATATGGAATAAGGGAATTTAAAAATTTCTAACAGGTATATTTCTCAGTTTTCTCAAGTTGGTACTACTGACACTTTGAACCACATAATTTTTCTAGAGTGCTTTCCTATGAATTGTAGGATGTTTAGCAACATCCCTGACCACTAGGTCTCAGTAGCAACTGTCATAACCATGGTAAGTTGCCAAATGTCTTCTCGAAGGCTAATTCACTTGAGAAACACCAGGTTTATTCAGAGAGATTGAGAGACTATCATATAAATAAAGAATAGATTGTATCTAAAGAATGAACAATTAACAAAACAAATTGTAATAAACAAGTATTTTTCCCCCCAAAACTGAAACACATCAAATGAATGGGACAAAGAATAAAAAGACTTAAGGGCAAAAACAAACTAAGGATTTATAATATAACAAGGAGCTCTCCCATAATGCAGAGTTAAATACAAATGCAAAAACACATGAAAATACATGGAAGGTAGATCTAGAAGATATTTAAAAACATGTTCATAAGAGAGGGGAAGAATGAAAAGATGGAAGAAACTAATCAAATAAATATTAAAATAAAATTTTAAAATATTAAAATAAAATTTCCCCAAGCTACAGCAAGACAATGCTTCAAACTGGAAGGATATATAATGGCCAAAGGGATGAACTAAGAAAGGTCTACATATGAAAGCCTCCTGGTGAAAGATCAAAATACCCATGAAGAGGGAAAAAACTCCAAAGTCTTTTAGACGAATAGACGAAACACAAAAAACAGATTATATGCAAGTGAGTTAAAGATGTTGCAGTGACTCAAAGATAACATTGGGCACTAGGAAACAATAGAACAGGGCTTTCAATTTCTTTTGAAAAAATATTTCCAACTTAGAATTTCTATACCAAGCCACATTGTAAAGAAAGCAAAAGGGTAAAATACATTTAAAAATTCATAATATCTCTTAGAATATTTCCTGCTCATGTGCCCCTAATGAAAATAAAATGACTCAAGAAAATTAAAAAGAGAACTATGTGAAAAGGGTATCTTCAGGGAAGAGTGAGAGCTGAGTATGGCCATGAAAACAAAAGGAAGGTTGAAAACCTTAGCAGAAAATATTCTGCACCGTGGTGGTTGACACATTCTCCTATGGGTTTTAGGGACTTAGTAAGGTAGGAATGCATATCTTCTCTAGGAGTTTAATCTCATTTCTTAATTGTGCACTAAGTTACATTGTTACCATCACATATTATTTTTATTCTTTAGGTGTTAAAATGAGCTATTTATTAAATCAAACAAAACTGAGTTGTTGACCAGAATGCTGAGATAATAAAATATAGATGTGAGTGTTCCAGGCACCTATTACTGACCTGAAACCTAACAGCTTAAAACAATAATAATCATGTTATCTCTTAATGATTTGGAAGACTGACTTGTCCCAACTACTCTGTGACTACAGTCAGATGGTGGCTGGGACTAGCATCATCTCCAAGACCTCCTCCCATGTCTGGTGGTTGGTCCTGTCTGCCAGCTAGGCCCTCAGGTGGCCCTGTTGGCTGAGACAACTACACAAAGCCTTTCCTTGCGATCTGGATTTCTTCAGAGTATGGTGGCAGGTATCCAAGAATGAATATACCAAGAGAACAATGAAAAAGCTGTGTTGTCCTTCGTGACCTCCCTTAGAAGTCAAGTAGCATTATTTCTGCTGTTTTCCCAAGCATGTGAGGGTGTAAGGGAAGAGATTCTGTATCTTGCATCTTGATGATAGGAGAGTCAACATCACATTGTAAGATTAGTGGGGGAGATCTTACCTTGGAAAATACAATCTGCCATGATTCCCAATGCCCTGTGATACAAATAGAAGAGGGTAATGGAGTACAGTTTTGATAAAGTCTTCATTTTTATAGTGGCTAAGCAGTAGTTACATTTCACATCAAAATAGAGGAGTATAAGTATGTTATTTAAAATCATAACTATAACAGCAGGATTGGCCAGTTCTGGAGAGCATCTGGGGTAGGGAATGGGCATAGGGTTTTTTTTTTTTTTTAGTCAATATCAAATTTACTAAATAAAAAGTTATTAATTTTAAATTTTTATACATTTTTTGATTTATAATAGAATATAATACATTATATAAGCTTTTATTAGTATAACCATTTTATAAAATGAAAAATTGAGATACAGTGAGTATTCAGCAATTATGTACATTTATTTCATCTCTAACAACAAATATTCATTGGGCACTTAGCCTCTCATGTGCTAAGATCAGGAAGTTCTAGGTATTGACAAAGAGCTGAAAGGAAGGTTAACATTTATACATTTATTTTTTATTTTTTTTAAAGATTTTATTTATTTATTTGACAGAGAGAGATCACCAGTAGGCAGAGAGGCAGGCAGAGAGAGAGGAAGGGAAGCAGGCTCCCCGCTGAGCAGAGAGCCAGATGTGGGCCTCGATTCCAGGATCCTGGGATCATGACCTGAGCCAAAGACAGAGGCTTTAACCCACTGAGCCACCCAGGAGTCCCAGTTAATGTTTATTTGGCGTGATTTCTTAATTTTTATAGTGGGAAACTATATCTAAGGAAAGATGCCTATTTTGTCCAGAAACTATAATTTTTTGGTAGTAAACGTATTATAGGCAGAATTATAAAGGTGTCTACACCAGCTTCTTTTCCCTGGGTTTCTTAATCAAACCCTAATTCCTAATCTACTGTTATGGGACTTTGCAGATGGAATTAAGGTTGCTAGTCAGGTCACTTTAAAGTGGGCAGATCGTCCTGGACCAACTTCATGGGCCACGTCTAATTACAGAAACTCTCTAAAGCAGAAAAGGAAGACAGAATAAACCACAGAAGGATGTAGTGGAAATGGATAGCTAGAGAGATGAGGCAGGAGATGAGGTAAAGTGTGAGACGGCCGTGCCCAATACTGCTGACTCTGAAGACCGAGGAAGGCAGGCATGAGACAAGAGAATATGGGCAGCCTCTAGAGGCTGAACATAGTCACCAACTGGTGCCCAGCAAGGAAATCAGTACTACCACACTGCAAGGAACAGCCTAGGAAATTCAGAGGAACCAGTTAAGTAAATAGAGACTTCTGACTTACAGAATTCAAAGGTCATAAGTGTGTACCGTGTTAACTGTTAACTTTGTGGCAATTTGTTCTGGCAATAATAGAAAGGGAATAAAAAACTAAAATTGTAGCAAGGTTCTTCCGACACCTCCTTTTTTTCTTCTTGAAATGGACAAAAATTAGAACAGTTTTGTCACTCAAATTGTGTACGATTTAGTTTGCTGGGTAGGAACCACCTGCACCCCTGGGGAAAAAAAAAAAACTCAAATAAAATTGTTCCAACAGTCCTTTAGATGCCAGACTTTCTCTAGGTTACCCCTTCAATAAGTTCCTAAAGCCAGCCCTTTCCTGATTAAAACTCTTCAGAGCATAGGGATAGAGGGAACATGCCTCAATTTCATAAAAGCCATCTATGAAAAGTCCACAGCGAATATCATTCTCAATGGGGAAAAACTGAGAATCTTTCCCTTATGATCAGGAACATGACAAGGATGCTCACTCTCACCACTACTGTTCAACATAGTACTGGAAGTCCTAGCAACAGCAATTAGAGAATAAAAAGAAATAAAATATATTCAAATTGCCAAAGAAGAAGTCAAGCTCTCTCTTTTCGCAGATGACATGATACTTTATGAGGAAAACCCAAAAAACTCCACCCCCAAATTATTAGAACTCACACAACAATTCAGTAATGAAGCAGGTTACAAAATCAAAGGACAGAAATCAGTTGCTTTCCTCTGCACTAACAATGTAACTGTAGAAAGAGGAATTAGGGAATCGATTCCATTTACAATGTCACCAAAGGCCTTAAGATATCTTGGAATAAACCTAGCCAAAGAGGTAAAGGATCTATACTCTAGGAACTACAGAACACTTATGAAGGAACTTGAAGAAGACACAAAAAGATGGAAAACCTTTCCATGTGCATGGATTGGAAGAATAAACATTGTTAAAATGTCTGTGCTGCCCAGAACAATCTATACTTTTTTAAAAAATAGATTCTGTTATTTATTTAACAGAGAGATACACAACGAGAGGAGGAACACATGCAAGGGGAGTGGGAAAGGGAAAAGCAGGCTTTCCACTAAGCAGGGAGCTCAATGCAGGGCTCAATCCCAGGACTCGGGTTCATCACCTGAGCTGAAGGCAGACACTTAACAACTGAGCCACCCAGGTGTCCCAGCAATCTATACTTTCAACACCATCACGATCAAAATAACAATGGAATTTTTCAAAGTGTTGGAACAAACAGTCATAAAATTTGTATGGAACCACAGAAGACCCCAAATCACCAAGGAATTGTTGATAAAGAAAAACAGTGAGAGCCTCCATTTTTGATTGCACCTCATTAATAGCTTTTTTTATTTCAACTTGGTTAGATTTTAGTTCTTTTATTTCTCCAGAAAGGGCTTTTATATCTATCGAGAGGGTTTCTCTAATATCTTCCATGCCTTTTTCGAGCCCGGCTAGAACCTTGAGAATTGTCATTCTGAACTCTAGATCTGACATATTACCAATGTCCCTATGACCCAGCAATTGCACTATTGGGTATTTATCCTAAAGATACAAACGTAGTGATCCAAAGGGGCACATGCACCCGAATGTTTATAGCAGCAATGTCCACAATAGCCAAACTATGGAAAGAACCTAGATGTCCATCAACAGATGAATGGATCAAGAAGATGTGGTATATATACACAATGGAATACTATGCAGCCATCAAAAGAAATGAAATCTTGCCATTTGCGACAACATGGATGGAACTAGAGCGTATCATGCTTAGCGAAATAAGTCAAGCAGAGAAAGACAACTATCATATGATCTCCCTGATATGAGGAAGTGGTGATGCAACATGGGGGCTTAAGTGGGTAGGAGAAGAATCAATGAAACAAGATGGGATTGGGAGGGAGACAAACCATAAGTGACTCTTAATCTCACAAAACAAACTGAGGGTTGCTGGGGGGAGGGGATTTGGGAGAAGGGGGTGGGATTATGGACATTGGGGAGGGTATGTGCTTTGGTGAGTGCTGTGAAGTGTGTAAACCTGGTGATTCACAGACCTGTACCCCTGGGGATAAAAATATATGTTTATAAAAAATAAAAAATTATAATAAAAAAGAAAAGAAAAACAAAGCTGGGGGCATTACGTTGCCTGATTTCAAGATATATTACAAAGCTGTGATCACCAAGACAGCACGATACTGGCACAAAAAACAGATAGACCAATGGAACAGAACAGAGAACTCAGATATGAACCCTAACCTCTATGGTCATCTAATCTTTGACAAAGCAGGAAAAAATATCCAATGAAAAAAAGACAGTCTTTTCCAAGAGTGGTGCTGGGAAAATTGGGTAGCTATATATAGAAGAATGAAACTAGACACACTCTCTTACACCATACACAAAGATAAATACTAAATAGTTGAAAGACCACAATGTAAGACAAGAATCCATCAAAATCCTAGAGGAGAACATAATAACCTTTTCAACATCAGCCAGAGCAGCTTCTTTCAAGACACATCTGCAAAGGCAAGGGAAACAAAAGCAAAACAAACTTTTGAGACTTCATCAAGATAAAAGCTTCTGCACAGCAAAGGAAACAGTCAATAAAAAAAGAGACACCCACTTAAGCCCCCATGTTGCATCACCACTTCCTCATATCAGGGAGATCATATGATAGTTGTCTTTCTCTGCTTGACTTATTTCGCTAAGCATGAAGAATCAATGAAACAAGATGGGATTGGGAGGGAGACAAACCATAAGTGACCCTTAATCTTACAAAACAAACTGAGGGTTGCTGGGGGGAGGGGGGTTGGGAGAAGGGGGGGTGGGGTTATGGACATTGGGGAGGGTATGTGCTTTGGTGAGTGCTGTGAAGTGTGTAAACCTGGTGATTCACAGACCTGTACCCCTGGGGATAAAAATACATGTTTATAAAAAAAAAATTAAAATAATTAATTAATTAATTAATTAATTTAAAAAAAAAAGAGAGAGACACCCCTTGGAATTGGAGAAGATATTTGCAAATGACACTATAGATAGAGAGCTGGTATCCAAGATCTATAAAGACCTTCTCAAACTCAACACCCCAAAAAACAAATAATCAAGTCAAAAAATGGGCAGAAACATGTACAGACAGTGCTCCAAAAAGACATACAAATAGCTAACATACACACGAAAAAATGTTCAACATTATCAGCCATCAGGGAATTTCAAGACAATACCACATTGAGATACCACCTTACACCAGTTAGAATGGCAAAAATTGACAAGACAAGAAACAACAAATGTTGGAGCGGATGTGGAGAAAGGGTAACCCTCTTACACTGTTCATGGGAATGCAAGTTGGTGCAGCCTCTTTGGAGAACAATGTGGAGGTTCCTCAAAAAGCTAAAAATAGAGCTACCTAACAACTGCACTATTGGGTATTTACCCCAAAGATACAGATGTAGTGAAAAGAAGGGCCATAAGCACCCCAAAGTTCTTAACAGCAACGTCCAAAGCCTAACTATGGAAGGAGCTGAGGTGTCCTTCAACAGATGAATGGATAAGATGTGATTGATACATACAATGAGGGATATTACTCAGCTATCAGAAGAATGAATACCCAACATTTGCATCAACATGGATGGAACTGGAGGACCTTATGTTAAGTGAAATAAGTCAAACAGAGAAAGACAATTATCATATGGTTTTACTTTTTTGTGGAACGTAAGGAATAGCATGGAGGATATTATGGGAAGGAAAGGAAAAATGAAGGGGGGGAATCAGATGGGGAGATGAATCAGGAGAGACTATGGACTCTGAAAATCAAACTGAGGGTTTTAGAGGGGAGAGAGTGGGGGCATGGGTGAGCCCAGTGATGAGTATTAAGGAGGGCAAGTATTACATGGAGCACTGGGTGTTATATGCAAACAGTGAATCCTGAAACACTACATCAAAAACTAATGATGTACTACTGCATGGTAACTAACATAACATAATCAAAAAATTACATAAAAAAACCCCCAGAAAACCAGCCCTGGAAAATAACATCTACATTAGATAACCACTCACAACCCCTCTCTGCCTTGTTTCTACTGTTCCCTCTTGGGTTTCTACACTTCTACTTACTAATGTGTCCTCTAGTCCCCTGATGTTGACTTCTAAAAATAACAAAACTCCACTTCCAGCTCAAACCTTGACTCCTAAGATTCTCTTATATCAGAATCCCCCACAACTTTTGGTAAACACTTGCTCTCTCTGCCTGTCCTGTGGGATCCAAAATACTATGCCACACCCTTCCCAAGTCTGAATATTTGGTCAATGCACCAAGTTTGATTAAAGCTTCAGTTCTATAATTATGGCCAACATTCCTTTTTTTTTTTTTTTAAGATTTCATTTATTTGTTTGATGGGGGAGTGGGAGAAGGAAAAGCAGGCTTCCTGCCCAGCAGGTGGCCAAAGCAGGACTTGATCCCAGGACCCCGGGATCATGCCTGAGCCAAAGGCAGATGCTTACTGACTGAACCACCCAGCCGCCCCATGAACAACATTCTTTAAAATCAGGAAAGGCTATATGATGGAATGAGATTTTAAGTCAATAAAATACTTCTCAGGCAGGTTTATGTTTTCCTTTGTGCAACTGGCAATTTTTAAATAGGTCATACTATGTAGGTCACAGATATTGCAGTATATGCTTTAGGCTATTCTATTTTGGCATGTCTACATTTCAGTACTGTCACTGTGTGTATCAATTTGTAGCAATGAATGTGTAGTGTGATTTCAAGACATCAGTCTTCTAAATTTAAAAAATGTAAAACTAACTTGTTGGACTTAAGCCAAAATCTACAGATTATTGAAATTTTCGCAATGATAATGTTGTGTATATAGAAATAGAAAGTAGTTATGGATTTTATTAAAAATTAAAATAAATACCATTAATAATTAATTCAAAAAAGTTAACAAACTAATCATTGAAATAAATGTGTGGGACCACACTATGTTTGAAAAGAACATTGCATCTCTCAGTTTTTTTTTTTAATTTCATCTTTGAATATTCTTTTTTTTTAATTTTTATTTTTTATAAATATATATTTTTATCCCCAGGGGTACAGGTCTGTGAATCACCAGGTTTACACACTTCACAGCACTCACCAAAGCACATACCCTCCCCAATGTTCATAATCCCACCCCCTTCTCCCAAACCCCCTCCCCCCAGCAACCCTCAGTTTGTTTTGTGAGATTAAGAGTCACTTATGGTTTGTCTCCCTCCCAATCCCATCTTGTTTCATTTATTCTTCTCCTACCCACTTAAGCCCCCATGTTGCATCTCTCAGTTTTTAGAAATAACTTTATCTTTCCCTTTCTTCACTCATATACTTCACCTTGTTAAATATCCTACTCTAGTCCCAATATGTATTATATTAATAATATAAATCTATTATTAATAACACATGCTCAGGAAAGAAGGTTGTGCGAAAAGCAGTTTTCTAAAGTGAAGTGTACGGTGACAAAAATCTGTTCAGAGTTATTTTACTCTTTCTTGTCTGACCTCCTCTTCTCCCCCTCCTCCTTTTTCTTCTATTACAGAATTCCATAGAGGTAGTTCAAGGGTGAAAGAGTGACTAGTACTTTCTTCTCACTCTTGGTGATTTCATAGTCATTCACATGTTGCCCCTGTATTAATTTCATATAATTTAATCACATTGAAGTGGTGGAAAATGTAATTGCTTATTATTAGAGATATCGTTTTTGGTTTTGGTGCTTCTTTGAATGGAAGTAGACTTTTTCCTTTGATCTCTTCTCTCAAGGAACAAAACAAGATGTACAGAAAATTAAAAATTACCTCCTCCCTTCATAATATTAAATGGGAGTAAAATGTTAAGAGTTTTCAGAATTTATGTTAATGCATTTGGACTCAGTCCCAATCAAGAGCACAAAATTCTAAAACATTACTAGTCTAATTCTTTTGATTTTTGTGTTTATTTCTGTCCCCCTCACCTCTAGTAAGTCAAATGGTTGAGATTGAATGAAATTATTCACTTTCCATGTGAAGAAACACCAATCTGGTACATAAAAATTAAAAAAAAAAATCAAAGCTTGTTTGCTTTCCACACATATACTATAAGGACTTATCTCAGGGCACCTGTGTGGATCAGTGGGTTAAGTCTCTGCCTTCAGTTCAGGTCATGATCCTGGAGTCCTGAGATCAAGTCCTGCATTGGGCTCCCTGCTCAGTGAGAAGTCTGCTTCTCCCTCTGACCTTCCTCCCTTTCATGCTCTCTCCCTCACTCTCAAATAAATAAATAATGTCTAAAAAAATAAAATAATCTTTCACTGACCTTCAGTCCAGTTAGTTTTATAGATAACAGATACCTTTGAAGGAATAAAGATGACTTGTTATTTGCTGTTTGTTTCAGTATTTTATTTACCTAAAAGGTATTTTTATTTTTCTATTTATTTTTTTAAGATTTTGTTTATTTATTTGACAGAGAGAGAGATCACAAGTAGGCAGAGAGAGAGAGGGGTATGCAGGCTTCCTGCTGAGCAGAGAGCCCGATGTGGGACTTGATTCCAGTACCCCAAGATCACGACCTGAACCAAAGGCAGAGGCTTAACCCATTAAGCCACCCAGGCACCACCTCACCTAAAAGGTATTTTTAAAAAATAATCTCTTTGAGTTAATGAAATGTGATCTTAGAAATGTCCCAAGTAATGTACATACCTATTAGTAAGTTCATATAGAAGCATCTCTATATGCTTCATATATGCTTATATATCATATAAGCATCATATATGCTTATATATCAGCTATATAAAAGGGTGAGACTAACATTTATATATCAAAGTGTATTTCAGAATGAATATTATCAATTAAAATTTGTTCTCATTTACCCAATGAATTCCTTTTGAGTAACTTCAGCAGTAAAATATTTATACCCTTTATGGAGCTTTTTAGAATAATAGACTAAAAATTGAAATCCAAATTTGAATAATAAAATTGGTAGTCATTTCATAAAACTTTTTCAGTTAAAAAATTAAAAGATGAGGAGGAGGAGTCAAGATGGCGGAGAAGTAGCAGGCTGAGACTACTTCAGCTAGCCGGAGATCAGCTAGATAGCTTATCTAAAGATTGCAAACACCTGAAAATCCATCGGCAGATTGAAGAGAAGAAGAGCAGCAATTCTGGAAACAGAAAAACAACCACTTTCTGAAAGGTAGGACCGGCGGAGAAGTGAATAGACCCCAGGGGGAGGGGCCGGCTCCCGGCAAGCGGCGGAGCAATGGCGCACAAAATCAGGACTTTTAAAAGTCTGTTCCGCTGAGGGACATCGCTCCAGAGGCTAAACTGGGGCGAAGCCCATGCGGGATCAGCGTGGCCTCAGGTCCCGCAGGGTCACAGAAGGATCGGGGGTGTCTGAGTGTCGCAGAGCTTGCAGGTATTGGAACGGGAAAGCCGGCTACAGAGACAGAGCCGACAGTAAGCTCACAGCTCGGTGTTACCTTGAACCGGTCGCAGGCTCGGTGAGCTCGGAGCGCGGCCGGAGGTCAGGCAGACGGGAGTAACTGGGCGCTGTTCTCTGAGGGCGCACTGAGGAGTGGGGCCCGGGCTCTCGGCTCCTCCGGGCCGGAGACCAGGAGGCCGCCATTTGTATTCCCGTCCTCCAGAACTCTACGGAAAGTGCTCAGGGAACAAAAGCTCCTGAAAGCAAACCCGAGCGGATTACTCACCCCGGCCCCTGGTAAGGGCGGTGTAATTCCGCCTGGGGCAAAGACACTTGAGAATCACTACAACAGGCCCCTCTCCCAGAAGATCAACAAGAAATCCAGCCGAGACCAAGTTCACCTACCAAGGAGTGCGGTTTCAATACCAAGGAGAGCAGCAGAATTCCAGAGGAGGAGAAAGCAAAGCACGGAACTCATGGCTTTTTCCCTGTGATTTTTTTTAGTCTTGCAGTTAATTTAATTTTTTTTCTTTTTCATTTTTTGTTTTTTTTCCTCACCTTCTGGTAAAAAAATTTTTTTTAACTTTTACCTTTTTCTTTTTTAACGTTTTTTAACCAGTTTATCTAATATATATATATTTTTTTTCTTTTTTATATTTTTCTTATTTTTTTAATTCTTTTCTTTTTTTTTTCTTTTTTCTTTTTTTTTCTTTCTTCCTTTTTGAACCTCTTTTTATCCCCTTTCTTCCCCCTCACAATTAGGGATCTCTTCTAATTTGGTTAAAGCATATTTTTCTGGGGTTGTTGCCACCCTTTTAGTATTTTCCTTGCTCCTTCATATACTCTTATCTGGACAAAATGACAAGAAGGAAAAATTCAACACAAAAAAAAAAGAACAAGAGGCAGTACCGAAGGCTAGGGACCTAATCAATACAGACATTGGTAATATGTCAGATCTAGAGTTCAGAATGACAATTCTCAAGGTTCTAGCCGGGCTCGAAAAAGGCATGGAAGATATTAGAGAAACCCTCTCGAGAGATATAAAAGCCCTTTCTGGAGAAATAAAAGAACTAAAATCTAACCAAGTTGAAATCAAAAAAGCTATTAATGAGGTGCAATCAAAAATGGAGGCTCTCACTGCTAGGATAAGTGAGGCAGAAGAAAGAATTAGTGATATAGAAGACCAAATGACAGAGAATAAAGAAGCTGAGCAAAAGAGGGACAAACAGCTACTGGACCACGAGGGGAGAATTCGAGAGATAAGTGACACCATAAGACGAAACAACATTAGAATAATTGGGATTCCAGAAGAAGAAGAAAGAGAGAGGGGAGCAGAAGGTATACTGGAGAGAATTATTGGGGAGAATTTCCCCAATATGGCAAAGGGAACGAGCATCAAAATTCAGGAGGTTCAGAGAACGCCCCTCAAAATCAATAAGAATAGGCCCACACCCCGTCACCTAATAGTAAAATTTACAAGTCTCAGTGACAAAGAGAAAATCCTGAAAGCAGCCCGGGAAAAGAAGTCTGTAACATACAATGGTAAAAATATTAGATTGGCAGCTGACTTATCCACAGAGACCTGGCAGGCCAGAAAGAGCTGGCATGATATTTTCAGAGCACTAAACGAGAAAAACATGCAGCCAAGAATACTATATCCAGCCAGGCTATCATTGAAAATAGAAGGAGAGATTAAAAGCTTCCAGGACAAACAAAAACTGAAAGAATTTGCAAACACCAAACCAGCTCTACAGGAAATATTGAAAGGGGTCCTCTAAGCAAAGAGAGAGCCTACAAGTGGTAGATCAGAAAGGAACAGAGACCATATACAGTAACAGTCACCTTACAGGCAATACAATGGCACTAAATTCATATCTCTCAATAGTTACCCTGAATGTTAATGGGCTAAATGCCCCTGTCAAAAGACACAGGGTATCAGAATGGATAAAAAAACAAAACCCATCTATATGTTGCCTCCAAGAAACTCATTTTAAGCCCGAAGACACCTCCAGATTTAAAGTGAGGGGGTGGAAAAGAATTTACCATGCTAATGGACATCAGAAGAAAGCAGGAGTGGCAATCCTTATATCAGATCAATTAGATTTTAAGCCAAAGACTATAATAAGAGATGAGGAAGGACACTATATCATACTCAAAGGGTCTGTCCAACAAGAAGATCTAACAATTTTAAATATCTATGCCCCCAACGTGGGAGCAGCCAACTATATAAACCAATTAATAACAAAATCAAAGAAACACATAAACAATAATACAATAATAGTAGGGGACTTTAACACTCCCCTCACTGAAATGGACAGGTCATCCAAGCAAAAGATCAGCAAGGAAATAAAGGCCTTAAACGACACACTGGACCAGATGGACATCACAGATATATTCAGAACATTTCATCCCAAAGCAACAGAATACACATTCTTCTCTAGTGCACATGGAACATTCTCCAGAATAGATCACATCCTCGGTCCTAAATCAGGACTCAACCGGTATCAAAAGATTGGGATCATTCCCTGCATATTTTCAGACCACAATGCTCTAAAGCTAGAACTCAACCACAAAAGGAAGTTTGGAAAGAACCCAAATACATGGAGACTAAACAGCATCCTTCTAAAGAATGAATGGGTCAACCGGGAAATTAAAGAAGAATTGAAAAAAATCATGGAAACAAATGATAATGAAAATACAACGGTTCAAAATCTGTGGGACACAACAAAGGCAGTCCTGAGAGGAAAATATATAGCGGTTCAAGCCTTTCTCAAGAAACAAGAAAGGTCTCAGGTACACAACCTAACCCTACACCTAAAGGAGCTGGAGAAAGAACAAGAAAGAAACCCTAAGCCCAGCAGGAGAAGAGAAATCATAAAGATCAGAGCAGAAATCAATGAAATAGAAACCAAAAAAACAATAGAACAAATCAACGAAACTAGGAGCTGGTTCTTTGAAAGAATTAATAAAATTGATAAACCCCTGGCCCGACTTATCAAAAAGAAAAGAGAAAGGACCCAAATAAATAAAATCATGAATGAAAGAGGAGAGATCACAACTAACACCAAAGAAATACAAACTATTATAAGAACATACTATGAGCAACTCTACGCCAATAAATTTGACAATCTGGAAGAAATGGATGCATTCCTAGAAACATATAAACTACCACAACTGAACCAGGAAGAAATAGAAAGCCTGAACAGACCCATAACCAGTAAGGAGATTGAAACAGTCATTAAAAATCTCCAAACAAACAAATGCCCAGGGCCAGACAGGCTTCCCGGGGGAATTCTACCAAACATTTAAAGAAGAACTAATTCCTATTCTCCTGAAACTGTTCCAAAAAATAGAAATGGAAGGAAAACTTCCAAACTCATTTTATGAGGCCAGCATCACCTTGATCCCAAAACCAGACAAGGATCCCATCAAAAAAGAGAGCTATAGACCAATATCCTTGATGAACACAGATGCGAAAATACTCAACAAAATACTAGCCAATAGGATTCAACAGTACATTAAAAGGATTATTCACCACGACCAAGTGGGATTTATTCCAGGGCTGCAAGGTTGGTTCAACATCCGCAAATCAGTCAATGTGATACAACACATCAATAAAAGAAAGAACAAGAACCATATGATACTCTCAATAGATGCTGAAAAAGCATTTGACAAAGTACAGCATCCCTTCCTGATCAAAACTCTTCAAAGTGTAGGGATAGAGGGCACATACCTCAATATCATCAAAGCCATCTATGAAAAACCCACCGCAAATATCATTCTCAATGGAGAAAAACTGAAAGCTTTTCCGCTAAGGTCAGGAACACGGCAAGGATGTCCATTATCACCACTGCTATTCAACATAGTACTAGAGGTCCTAGCCTCAGCAATCAGACAACAAAAGGAAATTAAAGGCATCCAAATCGGCAAAGAAGAAGTCAAATTATCACTCTTCGCAGATGATATGATACTATATGTGGAAAACCCAAAAGACTCCACTCCAAAACTGCTAGAACTTATACAGGAATTCAGTAAAGTGTCAGGATATAAAATCAATGCACAGAAATCAGTTGCATTTCTCTACACCAACAGCAAGACAGAAGAAAGAGAAATTAAGGAGTCAATCCCATTTACAATTGCACCCAAAACCATAAGATACCTAGGAATAAACCTAACCAAAGAGGCACAGAATCTATACTCAGAAAACTATAAAGTACTCATGAAAGAAATTGAGGAAGACACAAAGAAATGGAAAAATGTTCCATGCTCCTGGATTGGAAGAATAAATATTGTGAAAATGTCTATGCTACCTAAAGCAATCTACACATTTAATGCAATTCCTATCAAAGTACCATCCATCTTTTTCAAAGAAATGGAACAAATAATTCTAAAATTTATATGGAACCAGAAAAGACCTCGAATAGCCAAAGGGATATTGAAAAAGAAAGCCAACGTTGGTGGCATCACAATTCCGGACTTCCAGCTCTATTACAAAGCTGTCATCATCAAGACAGCATGGTACTGGCACAAAAACAGACACATAGATCAATGGAACAGAATAGAGAGCCCAGAAATAGACCCTCAACTCTACAGTCAACTAATCTTCGACAAAGCAGGAAAGAATGTCCAATGGAAAAAAGACAGCCTCTTCAATAAATGGTGCTGGGAAAATTGGACAGCCACATGCAGAAAAATGAAATTGGACCATTTCCTTACACCACACACAAAAATAGACTCAAAATGGATAAAGGACCTCAATGTGCGAAAGGAATCCATCAAAATCCTTGAGGAGAACACAGGCAGCAACCTCTTCGACCTCAGCCACAGCAATATCTTCCTAGGAACAACGCCAAAGGCAAGGGAAGCAAGGGCAAAAATGAACTATTGGGATTTCATCAAGATCAAAAGCTTTTGCACAGCAAAGGAAACAGTTAACAAAATCAAAAGACAACTGACAGAATGGGAGAAGATATTTGCAAACGACATATCAGATAAAGGACTAGTGTCCAGAATCTATAAAGAACTTAGCAAACTCAACACCCAAAGAACAAATAATCCAATCAAGAAATGGGCAGAGGACATGAACAGACATTTCTGCAAAGAAGACATCCAGATGGCCAACAGACACATGAAAAAGTGCTCCATATCACTCGGCATCAGGGAAATACAGATCAAAACCACAATGAGATATCACCTCACACCAGTCAGAATGGCTAAAATCAACAAGTCAGGAAATGACAGATGCTGGCGAGGATGCGGAGAAAGGGGAACTCTCCTACACTGTTGGTGGGAATGCAAGCTGGTGCAGCCACTCTGGAAAACAGCATGGAGGTTCCTCAAAATGTTGAAAATAGAACTGCCCTATGACCCAGCAATTGCACTATTGGGTATTTACCCTAAAGATACAAACGTAGTGATCCAAAGGGGCACGTGCACCCGAATGTTTATAGCAGCAATGTCCACAATAGCCAAACTATGGAAAGAACCTAGATGTCCATCAACAGATGAATGGAATCAAGAAGATGTGGTATATATACACAATGGAATACTATGCAGCCATCAAAAGAAATGAAATCTTGCCATTTGCGACAACATGGATGGAACTAGAGCGTATCATGCTTAGCGAAATAAGTCAAGCAGAGAAAGACAACTATCATATGATCTCCCTGATATGAGGAAGTGGTGATGCAACATGGGGGCTTAAGTGGGTAGGAGAAGAATAAATGAAACAAGATGGGATTGGGAGGGAGACAAACCATAAGTGACTCTTAATCTCACAAAACAAACTGAGGGTTGCTGGGGGGAGGGGGTTTGGGAGAAGGGGGTGGGATTATGGACATTGGGGAGGGTATGTGCTTTGGTGAGTGCTGTGAAGTGTGTAAACCTGGTGATTCACAGACCTGTACCCCTGGGGATAAAAACATATGTTTTTAAAAAATAAAAAATTTAAAAAAAAAATTAAAAGATGAGAATAATTTTCTTTTGTGATTAGTGATTATTACTTTTGTGATTGTGATTATTACTATCTCTAGAGATATTTAATACCATGGTTTTGAATATACAGAGTCTCAAGGCTGACACTACAGAAGGCAACGGACATTTATTGTGTTGGACTTACGACTTCTGTTGGCTTAATTAATTTAAAGCAAAACTTTTTTATTTTTATGTTATAGTCATTAACTTTTTTTTTCCTCCTCTAAAAATGTATATGGAACAGAATTTACCTCTCAATTTAGAACATATGTTTTTAATATAAAAAAATGACTTTGTCCTACATGGGTAAATAATTTAACTATTTAGAATTCATTTCCTTTAGATGCAAACAGACCACTGAATTACATAGGTATAATTATAGCTCTTCCCCTTGATTGCTTTCTCTGCCTGCACATTTAACAGCAGAAATGTTGTAACATGGTATTTGCAGAATATTATCGTGCAGACAACCACATTCATGGGATATTAATATGTGTTCCAGAGGGGAAAAAAAAGGTTTGACTCATATATTTGGGAAATACTGAGTTAAGAAAATTTAAATAGGTTTATTTGCTACAGGAATTCTCAGAACCTTTTAACAGACTGATGTACGTTTTCAATTTCTAGTAAAGAAATGTACTATATACGTTGCAGAAAGAATATTTGTCAGTGGAACTCTTTTACCCTAAAGACTTTCAAAGGTAGTACTTCTTTTAAAAAGATTTTTATGAAACACTAATGTAAGGAATAAAGAGTATTTGACTAATTTATTCATTCAAAAATAATTCCTACATCATCCCTTACAAGTTTAGGTAAGACGGTCTCTTTCCTCAATGATTTGGAATTCACTGATTGAGATAATTGTAAACACTTAAAATCATTGTGATAAAAAGAATATCTATAAATCAATGAGACTTATACAAGGAGAGAGAGAACAGAAGAAAGAATGCCTGGGTCTGGTTGAGGAAGATGGGAAATTTCATCAAGTGGTTGGTTCTTCTGCTGACTCTCAAAGCATTTGCCAGAAGAAAGAGAGAGTTTCCTGTAGATGAACTTGTGGTGTTCAGAACTACAAAGAGCTTAATAGCCTAGTTAAATCATTCATGTTTTAGAAAGTATTCATCCTTCTAAAGTCATTTATCTTCTGTTTAGAAATTCAGCTATTCGTATGGTATGTATAATATAAGTATTAATAACTGGTGTGTTGAATGCTGAAAAACCGGAAAACATTTGCAAGTTCTACATGAGTAATTAGAAACTCAGGTTAAGGAAAGAACCAAACTATAGGACCATTCAAAACAATTGCTTCACAAAGCTTATATAAGTACAATGATTTGTATAACAAGATATGAAACTCTAACACTTGTGGAATTAATGTGATGGCTGATTTTGGTCCTCTCTCCACATTGTTATGGTGAAGGGCAAGAAATTCAAATTTAAAATTTCATATGATAATAGAAAGCTATTTTGACTATTCATCTCCAAACTTTAAAAAAATCATACATATTTGTCATTAAAATTTTGTAGCATGAACATGTAATATGTGTATATTTACTTATATATATGATACTTTTGAACCACTGAAATACTGGATGATAAACATTATTACTACATGAAATACACATTTAAAAAATGAGATAACTGGTAAGTTTAATAAGATTTTGAAATAAATTGATAAATTTGGAATAAACACATTTGAAGTAAATGTTATAATGAATTTTTAATTTATTTTATCTAGTAATGGTAGAAACTATTTTACTCAGTAACATTATTGCAGTGACCATAATGTAATTGAAATTGTTTTGTTACTCTTAAAATCTTTGTTTAATAATGTATGATACAGCAATTGGAAGGTCTCTTGATTTCAAGGGTTTTTTTCAAGCTTGGTTTTGAAGCTGTCAGCCTGAAAAAATAACTCACAATGATAATATAGATTCAGAATTCTTGCTGTAACTTGACTTAATAGTCACATCTTCCTCGGTGTCAATAGGCTTATCTTGCAAATTATTTTGGAGTTCTACTACCTTAACAATTTTAACAAATTGGTTAAGTAACCACTAATGGTCTTTATTTGAAATGTTTTAAAAACAGTTAATAATTTTTTTCATGTTTTTATATGGACTTATTTAATTTGTATAGGTAATACACTATACTTTACCACAAACTGCAATAACAAAACGTTTTCTAAAATAGATTTTAAAAATTCTCTAACATTCTTCTTATAAACATGATCTTGAAGGTCATATAAAATGTTTTCCCCAGTACTCCCTCCATGTATGTCTTTGAGAGCATGTAAATGTTGGCCAGTTATCAATCCAAAAAGTCAGCGAATTTGGAACTCTCTTTTATTTGTTAAAAAACAAAACAACCAAACCAAAAACAAATCAAAACCAAAAACAAATTCTCATATTCTCTCTCTCTTACCACCCCCTTCTTATTTGTTGGGGATGAATAATTTTTTAATAATTAATTATATCATTTATACAAGTAAATGAAAATGTAAGTGTATAGTTTTAAAACAAAATGTATATATCCATATGGCTGTTAGAAGATCCTTACCTACTCCTTTACCAGCCCTCTTTCAATGCCATTCTTCACTCCCACCAGTTAACTATCATGCTGAATTCACTTCCTTCACAGATTATTTATTTTTATATTCTCGTGGGCACTTAGTATTGACAGATGGTGGGTATGAAGTGGTATTTCCTTGTGGTTTTAATTTTCATTTTCCTGATTACTAATGGGATTTGACATCTTATAATTTCAGAGCCATTTTTGTATCCTAGACTATGAAATTCCTATTAATTTATGGATGGTTGGTGGGGGTATTTTATGCTTTTCGTACTGCTTTACAAAAATTCTAAATATACAAATCCTTAGTTTTATGAGTTACAAATGTCTTTTCCCAGATTGTTGCTTGCTTTTTCACTCTTATTTTATGGTATGGATGAGTATAAATTCATAGCATAGTAAAACATATTGGTCTTTTCTTCATGCTTTTTTTTTTTACCTTGTAAATTCATTTTGGGAATCAAATTTCTATTCAACAACTCTTTTAAATATTTTGCCATGTAATAACTGATGAATCTATGTAGAATATAAATGATTTTTCGTGATCACTTTCTGTTTTATATCAGAGTTATAAAGATTCTGTTTTTGTAATAATAGAAGCCAAATATTAATATAAGCTAACACCAGCAGTCAGTCTGTTGCAAATATGCCAAAAACAAATGATCCAGTGTGCACCTAACTGAACCCTTCAGCTTTGTGGCACTCTTTCCTCAGACAAACTCTAATACTAGATATTAAGGGTATGTGTCAATGCCTACATTGAATATTGTAAGAAAGTATATTTCCTTTCTATTTGAGATCAAAATCTAAATACAATGCTAGTTTATTTCCTCATCTCGGCTCATGTGAATGATCTCGAACATCTTGGATTCACACACCTCACTTTAGAGACCATTGTTTGAGACCACTCACCTTAAAACTGGGGTACTCTGACTTATGAGCCTTGGTTTATGCAGACCCAGAAGTTTTAAAAGAATCAATATCTATATATTCAAATTCCATTTGTATTATTGTGAAGCAGAACAAACTTTGCTGTTACTCCTTTCCGACTACCCCATTCACAATTGCCCTTGACCCACAATGAAGATAGCCTTCCTACCCATCCTAAATCTTTGTGTGTGTGTGTATGTGTGTCAATTTTCTAAATAAATTTTTAATTTTTTTATAAACATATAATGTATTATTAGCCCCAGGGGTTCAGGTCTGTGAATCGCCAGGTTTACATACTTCACAGCACTCACCATAGCACATACCCTCCCCAATGTCAATAACCTCACTACCCTCTCCCTACCCCTCTCCCCAGCAACCCTCAGTTTGTTTTGTGAGATTAAGAGTCTCTTGCAGTTTGTCTCCCTCCCGATTCCATCTTGTTTCATTTATTCTTTTCCTACCCCCAGACCCACCACGTTACATCTCCACTTCCTCATATCAGGGAGATCATATGATAACTGTCTTTCTCTGATTGACTTATTTTGCTAAGCATAATACCCTCTAGTTCCATCCATGTCGTCACAAATGGCAAGATTTCATTTTTTTGATGGTTGCGTGGTATTCTGTTGTGTATATATACCACATCTTCTTTATCCATTCATCTGTTGGTGGACATTTAGGTTCTTTCCATAGTTTGGCTATTGTGGACATTGCTGCTATAAACATTCAGGAGCATGTGCCCCTTTGGATCACTATGTTTGTATCATTAGGGTAAATACCCAGTAGTCCAATTGCTAGGTCATAGGGTAGCTCTATTTTCAACTTTTTGAGGAATCTCCATGCTATTTTCCAGAGTGGTTGGTTCCCCTTTCTCCGCATCCTTGCCGCATCTGTCATTTCCTGACTTGTTAATTTTAGCCATTCTGACTGGTGTGAGGTGGTATCTCATTGTGGTTTTGATTTGTATTTCCCTGATGTGAAGTGATGTGGAGCACTTTTTCATGTGTCTGTTGGCCATCTGGATGTCTTCTTTGCAGAAATGTCTGTTCATGTCCTCTGCCCATTTCTTGATTGGATTATTTATTCTTTGTGTTGAGTTTGATAAGCTCTTTATAGATTTTGGATACTAGTCCTTTATCTGATATGTCATTTGCAAATATCTTCTCCCATTCTGTCAGTTGTCTTTTGATTTTGTTAACTGTTTCCTTTGCTGTGCAAAAGCTTTTGATCTTGATTAAATCCCAGTAGTTCATTTTTGCCCTTGTTTCCCTTGCCTTGGGTGATGTTCCTAGGAAGAAGTTGCTGTGGCTGAGGTCAAAGAGGTTCCTGCCTGTGTTCTCCTCAAGTATTTTGATGGATTCCTTTTTCACCTTGAGGTCCTTCATCCATTTTGAGTCTATTTTTGTGTGTGGTGTAAGGAAATGGTCCAATTTCATTTTTATGCATGTGGCTGTTAAATTTTCCCAACACCATTTGTTGATGAGACTGTCTTTTTTCCATTGGACATTCTTTCCTGCTTTGTCAAATATTAGTTGACCATAGAGTTGAGGGTCTATTTCTGGGCTCTCTATTCTGTTCCATTGATCTATGTGTCTGCTTTTGTGCCAGTACCATACTGTCTTGATGATGACAGCTTTGTAATAGAGCTTGAAGTCTGGAATTGTGATGCCACCAACTTTGGCTTTCTTTTTCAATATTCCTTTGGCTATTCAAGGTCTTTTCTGGTTCCATATAAATTTTAGGATTATTTGTTCCATTTCTTTGAAGTAAATCGATGGGATTTTGACAGGGATTGCATTAAATGTATAGATTGCTTTAGGTAGCATAGACATTTTCACAATATTTGTTCTTCCAATCCATGAGCATGAAACATTTTTCCATTTCTTTGTGTCTTCCTCAATTTCT
The DNA here is from genome assembly GCF_009829155.1 of Mustela erminea. NCBI lineage: Eukaryota > Metazoa > Chordata > Mammalia > Carnivora > Mustelidae > Mustela > Mustela erminea. The sequence continues at coordinate 101,657,576 of NC_045617.1, read as the reverse complement.
TTCATGAGTACTTTATAGTTTTCTTTTATAGATTCTTTGCCTCTTTGATTAGGTTTATACCTAGGTATCTAATGGTTTTCTGTGCAATTGTAAATGGATTGACTCCTTAATTTCTCTTTCTTCTCTCTTGTTGTTGGTGTAAAGAAATGCAACTGATTTCTGTGCATTGATTTTATATCCTGACACTTTACTGAATTCCTGTACAAGTTCTAGCAGATTTGGAGTTACCCAAATGACACATTGCTTTTAAAACTTAAAACTTCCCTTTAGACACCAAAATTAAGGGACATTTGTACTTAGGGGTTAGGAACTAAAAATATAATTATTCTTATGATTGGATAACAAAACTTTTTATAATTCAGGCAGCTGATTTTTCTGGAACAAAATAGAAAAAAATAACTTGAAAGAGTTATAAGCTGATACATTGCTAAAATATTTTTATATTTATTACTTTGTAATTTTAGCATAAACTTTGAAAATATATAAAAAATTAAATGATATTACTATAGCTAGACTTCTTTTATCCCTACCTATATATTTATGATTAACTAAAGTGGTTACATATGATTTATAACTTCAAATATAAAAGCTAGTTATATAATTTATGTTGAATCCTGTCTCATACCAAGAATGCAAAACTATTCATCAATGTATATGTTAACTAACTTTAGAATCACATGAATTTTATTTTCCTTTCTAATGAAATTTTATTTTTATGTTTAGTGGTTATAATATTAAAGTTATAAAATTAATGTGTAATTATCCTCCCCTCCAAAACCCTCAGTTTGTTTTTCAGAGTCCACAGTCTCTCGTGGTTTGTCTCCCCCTCTGATTTACCCCAACTCACTTCACCTATCCATCTCCCAATGTCCTCCGTGTTATTCCTTATTTTATTTATTTTTAAAATTTTATCTTACTTATATTTGAGAGAGAAAGAGAGAAGCGGGAGGGACAGAGAAAGAAGCAGACTCCCCATTGAGCAGGGACCCTGATGCAGGACTTGGTCCCAGGATCTTGGGATCCTGACCTGAGCCAAAGGCAGATGCTTAACCAACTGAGCCACCCAGGCGCCCTTTTCTGCCCATTTTAAATCAGATTATTTGGGGGTTTTTTGGTGTTGGCTTGTAGAAGTTCTCTCTATGTATTTGGATATTAACCCATTATTATTTCCAAATACTCTCTCCCATTCAGAAGACTGCCTTTTTTGTTTTGTTAATGGCTTCCTTAGTTGTGGAAAAAGATTTTTATATTTATATAAAAAGATTTTATATTGATGTAGTCCCAATAGTTTATTTTTGCTTTTGTTTCTCTTGCCTATTAAGATCTATCTAAAAAAAAATGTGAATTATACACTTAAAAAAACTTAACTTCATGGCATATACATTATATCTCAGAAAAGCTTGTTTTAGAAAATGAATGGGGGAGAGATTTTTGGAGCAAGGGAGAAGAAGGAAGATAAAAAGAGATCTGATAACAAAGTGGCTTATTTTAGATATATTTAAGGTTTAAGGGCTTTAATGGGTCAGAGGACACTAGGATTATGTCACAAATTATTCATAAAATAGAACTGGTTTTCTTTCATTTAAGTGAAAGGGTCTAACTCATATTGTTCTTAATACTCTCTAGTTGTGCATATGAGGAAACTGAGCTCAGGAAATTTAATGAACTTACCTAAAATAAAGAGGATTAATTATTTCACTCCATAACTTTATTTAAATTTAAATTTACTCCTATCACACTATTAGAAATTTAAATATATTGTAAACACTTGTTTTTTTTTCACATTTACTATTCATTGGTAATTTGTTTCTCCCATTTCACAATATAGATTATTTTGATCTTGAGATGGGTTTTTCTCCTTGCTTTCTTTTTTGGCCTTGTGCACTGATCTATAAATCTTTATTTGTTTTCTTCATGAAAAGCAAATTTTCTTGGGACCACTTCTTAGAGCACAGTTTCAAAGCAGGACTAAGTAGAAGAAACCAATTGCAGCTAGTTTAAGTAAAAAATTGGTGTAAGAATACTGTGGAATACCTCAGAGAATCAGAGATAGGAATGTAGCCGGTCCATCAAGGTACGGGGCCCAGAACAAAGAAGACATTTGTTTTCCTGTGTGTATTTCTCATGAGAGGCTTCCCCCCCTCACCTGCCCTTCTCCTTCTCTGTTGAACAACTACTTTGCTTTCTAGTTCATAAAGAACACATATCTCATTTCAATTCCAAAGATTATACATTTCTCACCTTAAGCTAGGATTTCTCAATGTCAGAGCTATAAACATTTGGACCTGGTAATCTTTTATTTTTTTTTAATTGTGATATAGTTAATCTATACCATTATATTACTTTTGGGTATATAACACAATGATTCAATATTGTTGTAAATATTGTGAAATGATCCAATAATCTGCCTAGTTATCACCTCATAGAGTTTTTTCCTTACAAACAGAACTTTTTAAAATATTTTCTCTCTTAGCAATTTTCAAATATATGATACAGTATTATTCACTATAGTTACCATGCTGTACGTTACTCCCTAGGACTTATTTATTTTATAACTGGAAGCTTGTGACTTTTGACCACCTTCACCCATTTCTCCAATGACCTACCCCTCCACCTCCAGCAACCACCAATCTGTCCTTTGTACCCATGAATTTTTGTTTGCTTGTTTTTGTTTTGGATTCCACAAATCGGTGAGATAATATGGCATTTGTCTTTGTCTGATTTATCTTACTTAGCATAATGTCCTCCAGATTCTTCCATGTTGTTGAAAAATGGCAGGATTTCCTTTTTGTGGCTAAATAGTATTCCATACATTCCATTTTACTTATATATTATATATTTATATATTATATATATATGTATATATATATACATATATATATATATATATATATATGACATTTTCTTTATCCATTCTTCCATTGATGAACATTTAGATTACTTTCATGTCTTGGCTACTATAAATAATGCTGTAGTGAACATAGAAGGGAATGTGCAAATATCTTTTTTTTTTTGACAGACAGAGATCACAAGCAGAGAGAGAGTGAAGAGGAAGCAGGCTCCCCGCTGAGCAGAGAGCCCGATGTGGGGCTCAATCCCAGGACCCCGGGACCATGACCTGAGCTGAAGGCAGAGGCTTTAACCCACTGAGCCACCCAGGTGCTCCCAAATATCTTTTTGAGGTTAGTGTTTTCAGTACCTTTGGATAAATATCCAGAAGTAGAATTACCGGATCATATGGTGTATCTATTTATTTTTTTTAAGATTTTATTTATTATTTATTTGACAGATAGAGATCACAAGTAGGCAGAGAGGCAGGCAGAGAGAGAGGGAGAGAGGGGGAAGCAGGCTCCCTGCCGAACAGAGAGCCCAATGTGGGGCTCGATCCCAGGACCCTGGGATCATGACGTGAGCCGAAAGCAGAGGCTTTAACCCACTGAGCCACCCAGGTGCCCCTCTATTTTTTGTTTTTTGAGGAATTTCCATACTGTTTTCTATAGTGGCTCCACCAATTTACATTCTCACCAACAGTACACAAGGGTCACCTTTTCTCTGCATCCTTGCCAATGCTTGCTATTTCTTCCCTTTGATAATAGCTATTCTGACAGGTATGAGGTAATTTTTCATTGTGGTTTTGATTTGCTTTTCCCTAATGATTGCTGGTGTTGAACACCTTATCATTGGCCTATTGATGTTCTCTGTGCCTTTTGAAAAATGTGAATTTAAAATATCTTCCCATTTTTTAAATAGACTGGTGGTTATTGAATTGTGTAAGAGTGTGTGTGTGTGTGTGTGTGTGTGTGTGTGTATATGATTTTAACACCTTATCAGTTACCTGATTTGCAAATATTATCTTTCATTTCATAGGCTGGCTTTTGATTTTATTGATGGTTTCCTTTGTTATGCAGAAGCTTTTTGTTTGATGTAGTCCCCATTGTTTAATTTTGGTTTTGTGTCTTTGATTTTTGTGTCAAATCCAAAAAGACCAGTGTCAAAGAGCTTACCACCTATGTTTTCTTCTAGGAGTTTTATGGTTTCAGAAAACTTTTTCTTCATTTTAATAACATTAAATTTAATAATTAAATAAAATTAATAAACATTAATTTAATAACATTGAATTTTTCATTTAATATTCCATTTAATGGAACATTTAGAGCCATGTTAAGGTCTAATAGCAGATAGATGACATTATAATTTATCAGTTATCATCAGTAATTCATTAACTTAGAAGAATATGAAATCCCATAAATTAAGCTGAAAAATAATCAAGCAGGAAATAATGAAGTAAGTAAGTTAAAAATGTCTTAATATTTGGAAAGTGGAAACCAAGATATTAGCTAGGGCTATCTCTTAATGCTGGAATTACCTATGAGGTTTTCTTTGTATTTTTCTAGTGGTCTTGACAAGTCATGTATTAGATTTTAATTGGAATAAAATTATTGACTTTGGGAAGCTAAATTAAAATAATATTTATTTAATGAATTCTTCAGTAAAATGCTATTAATTTCTTTGGGAACTTATTGCTTAGGTTTAAAAAATATGTGAAACCTGAGCTGGTTTCAAGTGCAGAGTGACCTCTGGATGGTCATTTCTTAAGTGGGCAAGAAGGGGGCTAGTGAACACCTGAAATACAAACAATAGATTTCCTGAAATACTGCTTATTTATTTATTCTGTGTCTGTGTGATACCCTAGTAAAGTCAGTTCTGTCGATTCAGACAATCCATGAGCCAAACTCAATAAAATGTAAAAATCAGCCCCACGAGGTTTTTGACGGTTGTGAAAATCTAACTTGAAATTTCCCTTATTGGCTTGTGTTTAACAATAGCCTAAAGAGATAGGCAAAAGCATAATTTGGCTGGATTTTCTATGTCCTTTACAGAACAAAAGGAGTCTGTTAAGTGTTTTCTTTTTTACTGTTAGGATAGGCCTCATTGTACCTATTTTTCTTTCTTATTCGTTAATTTAGAAAGAGAAAGGTCTAGCTTTTCCATGCTATCAATATTCCTTAGGGGAAAAGATTCAGAATATGTTTAGTAAAACTCAAAATAGTGTAAAATAAAATCAGATGTCCTTACCATAGCCTCCAGAGCCAAGTGGGCCTTAGTGCCTGCCAGGTTGCTCAAACTCCCGAGCCCAGATTATGCTGGCTCTCTCTGTGCTCCTTGAATACATCAAACTCAGTCCTACTTAGGATCCTTGCACTTGCTGCTCATTCTGTTGCGACAGTTTTTAATCCCAGATTCCTCTATGATTGACCCTTTATCATCACGGTTACACCAGGAGACACAAATTTCAGGGAGGTCTTCCTTGACTACGTACCTCCTTTAAAGCAAGTCGTGAACCTCCTTCCACCCCCAGCCACTCTCAGTCATCATATTCTATTTTGTTGAATTCTGTTCCTGCCACCATTCAATACTTGAAATTCACTTATTTACTCATTTACTGTTTGTCTCTTCTCAGTAGAATTTATATTCTGTCTGAGACTATAGACACATTCTGTTTTATCACGTAAGTATTCCCAATGCTTAGAATTGTATCCAATACTTAATAATCTCTAAATCATTGTCAAATAAATGAATGAATAACTTTTTTCTGAACAAATGACATATAAAGACATCAACTACAAATATAATATTTCACATGGGGATAATGTTAGATTATTTTTTCTAAAAAATGTTAATAATAATATTAATGTATAAAAAGGGAAAGAAGAAAAAATTAACAATAAACATTTACTTCAAGAGTCAGCACACTATTTTCATAATTTAAAAAATATTTTCTCTAGTAATCTTCCCTTGTTTAAACTTTTGACATTTTCTGTATTATTATCTCTTTGAACAAATTATTTAAAATCTATATTAAAACAATTATGTATGCATATGTGCCTGTGTGCTGTTTTTAAGTCTTATTTTCTGATAATATAACTGTTTGATTTGGACAGAAGGGACATTTCTTTTCTTTTTTTTTTTTTTTGCATTTTGGCCACATCCAGCCCTGATTTGTTATTGTTTGAAATTCTGAGAATGTTTTACACACGTTTACAAAAGAGAAACATTTGGCCTCTGATAAACGAAAGACAAGCACCATATAAACGCTAGGGGAAAATTCTTTAGGATCTAGGCAGGAGACCTGCACATCTGTCTCCAGCTGTGCAGCTACTCAGAATTGAAATGACGAATCCCAGTTTGGCCAAAGTTAGTAATTATTTTTACTGTTGATCTGAAGATCAAAGGTTGTTCCCAGGAAGTAGGGGTAGGGCAATGGACTTCGCTGTCTAAGAGCAGTGGAGGTTTATGCAAGCTATCATTTGGTTCATGCCTTGAGCATTAACCTGGTGCTAATGCATATGGGTGACAGCAGAAATGTAAACAGCTTTGATGTGATATTAATTATAATTAATTATAATTGGCTACACGTAAATTAATCTACCGGTTTTGAGTCATCTTTGCCCTTTTGCCTGGCCTGTATTCTGACCCCAAATGTTAGAAAAGTCTACAGCAACTCCGTCACACTTTTCAAAGAAAGCATGTAACTCTGAATCCTTGCTACTATTCAAACTTTCTTTGAAAATGTTCTTTTTACATTGAAAACTCTTACTTTAAATCACTTGCACAGGTGAACACAGTCTAATTCTACTGGTAAATTCATGAGAAATCTTGAAAATGTTAAGCTTTCCATCTTATTTTTTCATGACAGAGTGTCTTATTCTTTGCATTGAGTTTGGATGTCTCTGTATTTTCTCTATATGTTCTCTGATGCCATGCCAGACCATCATGAAAGGGAAGGCTTAAATGAAAGATCAAGGATCTGCTCTATTTGAGGCACATTTGTAAATATATACATATAACATGCATATTTTAAAGATATTTTTCAAAATTACTTTAACATCATTTTATATACAACAAGAAAATAATTTTACAGCTAAGAACAAAAATATCTAAATTTTAAGAGTGTATACTTTCCCTGTACACAGCAAACTCCTGTTAATGTCATGGGGAATGTTGGAGCTGAAGTAAACATGAGAAGGACATAGAGATAAAGGTACCTGTCACACTTAATAGGAATTATTTTCATTTGGACTTTGAATTGTCGTGAAAGCTTGGCATGTCTCACAAGCTTTTTAAATTTTAATGGATAGCATTTACATAAATATTAGCATACAGTCATTGAAACATCTTCTTTGAATGGACACACACAAATACGTCTAGGTAGCCAGACTCCCTTCAGCATTCTCCTTGGTGTGGTTTGCAATGAAGGATCTGAATTATATAGGTCCTCTTCAGACAGAGAAAGTAGTAAATGTAACATATGTTCTGCAATCTAGAATTTGGCTCACGAGCCTGCTTTTTGAATCCTTAATGATCACATTAGCCTCAAAAAATATTTTAGTTTCATTTTAAGATTTCAGTTGATTATACTTAAGAGGGGAAATGTCTTTACTACAGCTGCTCTTCATTTGTTGGGTTTCTTACTCTATGTTCTCACCATTGCCTGTTTTCCACTTCCAGAGATTTATTAACCTTTCAGACATATTGTCATAAATGTTATCAAGTAGATAGTTGTGATGACAAATGCAGGAGGCTATTCTCTTTTCTGGATAAAAGACCAAAATATAAGTAAGTGTTTAAGTAATTTTCAATATTTTCAGCTTAAAAAAACTCCAAGAAAAATAAATGTCAAATATATCTAAATGCCATAAGTTCTTGAAAAATAAATGCTTAACTACCCATTTGCCTGATAATGCTTTTACAAACAAGAGCCCTAAATGCCAAAATGTCTGAAAGTAGATAGAAACCCTTATGACACTACAAATCTCAGTTTTTCTTGGGGCAGATGTTATGGCAATGAAATGGTGAACACAGATAGAGAAGTAACTGTGTGGCCGTCTTACTTTTCTTTTACCTACTTCATCAACAAATGGTGTTTCAGTCGAAATAATAAAGATAGCGAGATTGATAAATTACCAATGGAAAGCAGAGAACTTTTAGACCAGTACTATAATTTTAGTAATATTAAGTAGATGAGAAATATCCAGTCTAGGGGTTGTTATGTTGAATGTTACAGATAGCAAGATAGTATGGGAGTGCTTTATTTCATAGAAGAATAATAAGAGATAGAGATTTTATGAGAAATAAATACTACTGGCATTATTTCTATGATGGTTAAATACAGATATTTTAAATACATGCATTAGAGTATTTCAGTATTGTGTAAAAGGAGTTTTTAGCAGTTTTGGAGTGGAGTCTTTTGGGTTTTCCACATATAGTATCATATCATCTGCGAAGAGTGATAATTTGACTTCTTCTTTCCCGATTTGGATGCCTTTAATTTCCTTTTGTTGTCTGATTGCTGAGGCTAGGACTTCTAGTACTTTTCCGGATAAAAGGGAGAGGTAAGAGAGAGAGAGCTGATACAGCTCACAGGGCTCTGTTACATTTGTCAGGGTGTTACATGGATCAGCACTTAACTGAGGAAACCAGCCACTAATCATAGCTGCATATGGCCAGCGTTTTCCCAAAATGCCTATAATTGATTCCATGTATCATGGAGCGAATCAGTACCAGTTGGCCTATGAAATGATCTGTCTGTTCATATTCAGCCCTTATATGTATTTGATAAGGTCTAACAGATGCACTTAATCTTTCATACTTCATGGAGGATATCATCTCCTCCCTCACTTCATCTTCCACCTAAGAAAGAAATCTTAGGCAGGAAACCACACATAAAAATGCAGCCCATTCCCATCCCTACTCTTATTTCTCTATCATTTCTGATATATTTCCCTGAAATCCTGGATCCAACTAATGTGTGCCATTGCCTACTCTGAAAGATTTGTAGCTGAGGTCTCAGATACAGATTTAGTTTGGGATCTGCCTGTTGGTCTGTTAATTATGGCTAATTGTTATTGTGTTAAGCACTAGACTAGACATTTAATGTACAATATTTCCTTCAATTCCTACAACTCAAGGTGGGCATTGTTGTCCTTATTTATAGATGAGGAAGTTGAGATCCCACACGATAGGTAAAGGAGAGATTAGAGTCTACATCCGCTATGATTCAAAATAAGTCCTTTATAAACTATACAGTATGGTCACTAATAAAGTCAAATGATAATTTCAGTACTTAATTCTATAGTTATACTGAATTAGAAAATCTAGTCTGCTCTTTGGTGAATCTTTTATTTTTTTGTTTGTTTTGATGTAATTATTGCTTTGTGACTGGGATATGACTTGCACGGGTGGCTATATTTTTCTTCAAATCATTAGACTATGGAGTTGATTTATATAAGATTACACATGAATTTCATCTTCTTAGGGGGCATTATTTTGAAAAAAAATATATATATAGCTTTTATAATGTCAGTAATACAACCAGCACTCAAATAATTCAACAAATGTTTATGTAACAACTAATTCCAGTTGACTTTAAAAATAGGTCAAGTAGTTAAAAAAAACATTTGACTTTCTTCATAAACTATTTCTTTAAAAAAAGGGGTTTTGTTTGTTTGTTTGTTTTTTGTTTGTTGTTGTGTTGTTTTTTTTTTTTTTTTTTGAGAGAGAGAGCATGAGCCGGGGGAGAGGTAGAGGGAGAAGGAGAAGCAGACTACCTGCTGAGAAGGGAGCCTGATGCCAGCCTTGACCTGAGCTGAAGGCAGATGCTTAACTGACTGAGCCACCCAGGTGCCCCATAAATCTGTTGTATGTACTGCAGTGTTCAGTTGCTTTAGGTGGCCTCAGCAGATAATAGAACTTTAGTGAATTGAAGATTTTAATTAGAGGAATGTAAATGCTTTTAGGATATAAAGTGCCTCCACAAAGCATGTCTTCAGCCCCCCACCCCGCCCCGCATACTACCTCTTTGGACCCAGATAACACTCTCCTGCCTACAGAGTGTAATAGTGTTTTACTTGGTTCTTTGAGATCTACTTTTTCCTCTTGATGTTTTCCACTGCAGTCAAGTAATAATCTGGCATATCTGTTCATATACTTCCCTGATTAAAAACCTTTCCATGACTTTGCATTTTCTTTAGGATAAAGAGAAAACTCCCTTAGATCCCTGAAAGCCCCTGGGATCTTCTCCCTTCATACCTTGCTAGCCTTATGGGGTACCATGTATCCTGCCACTGGCATACATACCCTTTCAATCCACTGTATTATCATTCTAGCAGATTGCTAGATTCAAAGACTCCTCTACTCTATCATCTGTGTGTCCCTGAGCAAGTTGCCTAACATTTCTGTGCTTCAGTTTCCTGTCTGCAAAATGGGGATAAGGAAATCCCCCATTTACTTCATAGTGTGAGGATTATAAAAGAAAATGCCACTGTTGAGACCCACTGCTCAAAATATGCATATATGTATAATATTACTAATATATGATATATATTAGATTAATATATATCATATATTACTTTCCAAATATTACTACTCATTGAAAATGCACCCAAGAGCTCTGAAAGGCACATAATAGGAACTAAGTAGATAGGCACACAATAGGAACTAAGTGCTTAAAACTATTATCATTTCTGGAGAGTCTGTGATATGCAGGGTGCTATATTAGACATTTTGCAGATTCTATATATTGTGAAATTTAATCTTGATCCAACCTTTCATTTCTTTACTGGGATTGCCAAAATCTCCTATACATTGTACCCTCTAGGAAAACAAAGCAAAAGAAAATAAGACAAAGCAAAAATTAGTCACATTGTATGTTTTTAAGTCATTAGACAAAAATGTTACTTGATACATTTTTTTCACTATCTTGTTTTAAAATATATATATAGGTATATAGAATTCAAAGGATTCCCTACTGGAGGTAGATAGAATCCAAAGTTTTAAATTGCTGTAGACTTCTGGATCTGAAAGTCATCAGAACAAGATTGGTGATGGTTCTAGGCAAGTTTGAAGAATGCTCTCAATTTATTGTCAGTATTTCATTCTAGAAATGAGCTAAGTACTTTTCAAGTGGATAGTGTACTATTATCCTCAAACTTCATACCATGGAACTTATTTAAACTTCCTCCAGGACACTATCTCATTTCTTAATTTAAAAAAAGGTCTATTACAAACCACTCTAGCTACTAAAATGTGCCGTAAGGCTTGTATGCACTCATGAGTTTAAGTTGAACACTTCTTAGAGAAATGAATTTATACCTGGGGTACAGCATAAAGGCAAAGTTCAAACAAGCAGAGTATCCTAAGAAGGGACCATGAAAAAGATGTTGTGTTAACTCAGCATTAATTTAAACTAATTTCAAAGGAGACTAATACCACCCTTAAGAAATCTTACAAAGCAGCATGTAAGTGAATTAAAATCATATAAGTGTGTGCGTGTGTGTGTGTGTGTGTGTGTGTGTGTGATTATGAAGTGAGCTTGACAATTACCTATGAGATTTGTGGAATTAGAAGTTTACAGGACCATCTTTACCTCGACTTCCTTGTTCAGCTAACCTGAGCCTAGCTCTTGTGTGTGCTTCTCTGAGTTGCTATGGAAGAACTTTCTCACTCTTTTCTCCCATTTACATGACATCTCCTACCTCCCCTGAAGTCCTACTCCCCTCCTTTCTTATCCTTACCTCATTTCTTTAACTAGCCTCAGCAAAATAATTCTTGCTGACTTAATGGGTAGAAGGCTTTGATCAAACTCCTGAAAAACACAGAACTTTCAAAATATGAAGCACGAGCTTGGCTGTGTCATTGCATTTGAATAGAATGGTAGCAGCACTGTGAGGATATAGAATGGTCCAGTGGAAGATTTCAGAAAGGTCTTGCCATAAGCACTTTAACTGTGGCTCTTTCTGAAGAACTCATTCATGTTTCCTCTCTCTAAAGAGAAGATGGGTAATTCAAACGTTATGTTTTCCAATTCCTTTGAGCATGATAGTGAATGATTTTTCCTATTCATTTTATGCCAGGACCTCATAAATTCTACATAAGACACAATAAGTAGATCTTTAAAAATGGGGGAAAAGTGTGGAGGAAGTTTCTTTCCATTACTATTTTATAACATGAAAAATCTTGTCTCTTGTTTCATGAGCTTTTTACCACCATCTTGCTCAGGTAACCACTTCAAAATTTTAAGGATATGGTATAAGCACTCCTTTTCTTTTTTCACCTTTCCTTTTTCTTTTTTTTTTTTTTCTCTCTTCTTTTTTTTTTTTATTAATTTTTTATTTTTTATAAACATATATTTTTATCCCCAGGGGTACAGGTCTGTGAATCACCAGGTTTACACACTTCACAGCACTCACCAAAGCATATACCCTCCCCAATGTCCATAATCCCACCCCCTTCTCCCAAACCCCCTCCCCCCAGCAACCCTCAGTTTGTTTTGTGAGATTAAGAGTCACTTATGGTTTGTCTCCCTCCCAATCCCATCTTGTTTCATTGATTCTTCTCCTTTTTCTTTATTTTAAAAATCTAGACTGCATTCCTGTTTTTAAACAAATTGTAAACATTTCAAATGATAAAAATAAAATGAAGCTGTGTTAAAATGAATTTCATTTACTTATGAGGAAATGAATTACATAGAAGTGTACTACAAAAATAAAGAATGGTAAATCTAAAAAGACAACAGATTATTTACTTAATAGATTAAAAAAACACTTTTGTAGTCAGGAATAAAATGCAATTCAAATAGACAGACTATATTAGGTCGATTTGAGACTTTTGAATGTATTGAGACGAAACCAAGTCAAGTGCTATAGTAAGAAAAGACCAAGAATTTGGATATACTCTTTACTGGAGCTTCTAAAGTTAGTAAGTTTTGAAGTTTTCATTTTATGAATGAGAATATCTATTGTCTTCTCATGCAATTTCCTAAAGGATTTTAGATCTATGAGAACTACAAAAATAACTTTAAGAAGTAGAGATTTTGGTTAAGTATTAGTATGGGTGGAAGCGCAGAAAAGAGACGACATCAGGGCAAGGGGAATACATCAGAGACAATTTGAAGAAGGAAATGATTTAAACATTCTAGCTTTAGAAAGAAGGCTTTCATAAAAAATGAACGCCATCCACCAAAAGATAGCATTTCCATGTCATCTAAATATTTCTGGGATTCAATGACCAATCTTAAGTATTTTTAAATCAAATGAGTTTCATGGTTGTAGAGGAAATGTGTCATGTCCATCATTGCACATGGCAGGAAGAGCCCAATGTGGAAGCTGAACAAGCAATGTGAAACGCCACTAACACAGTTTTCATCTTTTTGTTAAACATTCCCGTCTTTAAACATTGTCCTTTAAGTCATGATTAATCCTGACAAGTCCTTGGTAAAGAGGGGTTCCTGATGCAAAACTAGGGATTCTGAAGTGGTGAAGTCTGAGGGGACCATGGGAGTTCCAACGAGGCATTTTATTTGCCTTGAAGTTTTGACTAGGGTCACCACTGCTTGCAGGTATGGAAAATCTGGAACTGGTCATGAGCCTGAACGGGTGTTATGTTCTATAATTGCCACACCCACTGAGTAGGGAAAGGTGGTATAATAATGTCTTCCTTGAATTATAATTTTAAAAAGGCAATGTTTGCTAAACAGGTTGTTTATTAATTTATTGTTTCTGAATGGAATTCAAGAGTTTAGAATACATTTTGGGATTAGAACAAGCTTTGGAACTATCTAGGCCAAGGAAAGTTTTAGTACTCTTAGAAAGATATTTTTATAATGGAAACGTTTGAAACATCATAGCTCTTAACCTGAGTAGTAATAAATAGAAATTGTGATGGTTTGGTACTACCTCAGTATTCGAAATGGAAAATTGAGTAAAAATAGCTCAAGTTCCAGGGCTTGGTTTTTCACTTTATAGAATGGCCTAATACCATGTAGGTAGAAAAAACAGAATTCCCATAATGACTTGTGTGCAAATGAAGGTTCCCAGTGAACTAATTTTACTCAATAACAGAGCACAATTTTCCAGTGATCATCATCCACCATTTATCCAATTTCTCTCCTTCGCTATCTGTTATTTACAAATTTACAAATTGAAGGTGTAATCAAAGTATTTTGTTTTCTGGCAGTTTTATCCTTAAATCTTTTAACATAATAGCAACATCTTCTTTTGAAACCAGAAAGCTTTCCCTTACAGTGTCTTGCAAGAAAGAGATGAGGTCTTATGGTGACTTATTTTCTTTGTATAGTTTAAATTTTTTATGATTTTTCTCTTGGCCATAAAAATCAGTTTCAAATAATTTTAATGCTGCTTTATGTAGATTGAATCAATAAATAGAGGTCAAATGCTTATTTTTTTAACTTCACATATTTGAAGAGTCAAGAATGAGCGTATTTTTAGCTGGACTTTCTAAATTCTTAGTCTTAATATGCTTTAGGAAATAAAAAAAAAAACTTGCATTGGCATTCTACATGGTGTAATTTGGATCCTTGATTTTTTGGCTTCAGTTTGTACACTAAGCATTTGGCACAGAGAGGCCAAGACCATTATAAATAGACCCCTGGCTTCTGAAATACTGGGAGCATTATGTTCTTAATGCAAGAAAACTTAAAAACATTGCTTTCATTGTAACTGAAGCTGCTTTAACAATCCCGTAGACGTAATGTTTATATCTGGATTTATTTTTCCCAATATTTTTGGTTAAAGCCTTGCATTTTTATTTTGTAAGTGGCTGAAAAAATTGGTTAAATGAAATCAAGATGCACTGATGCCAAAAAGATGTGTAAGCAATGAAATATGATGACTTAAAAAGTAGGTTTTGTTTCTACATCATCCAGACTTACCACTTACACTGCTCACATACGTTGGATACCTGCCATATTTCTACTTTGCTGTAGGAGGAACTGGCCCAGAAGTTTCCTCTTTATATATTTATGTGGGTGGGAAAGGAAATCCTCTGGAAAACTTACTTTAGGAAAAGTTATTATGATTTCTCAATACTCATAGATGGAAAAATCTAATACTCACAGATAGAAAAATTTAATTTGTTCAAAAATTGATTTTAACCTGAATTGAGCTGATAACTAAATATCACATGGGCAAACCAGTAACAAATTCGGTCACTGCTTAGGTATTTCATTTAAGCATATTTTCACCATATTTTTACTGCTGACACATTTTATTCTACACTGATCAATATTGACATATTCTGTCCTGACATCAGTTCTCTGGCAACTAGATGTCCCGCAATTCAATTTAACTCTGATGCTCACTACCCAGGTAGTGCAGGTAGTGCAGGGTTGTGCAGATCCCACAGGTAAGGACAAAATCCTTCACAAGACTACCCCCATGCCAGATACTCTCTGTGAGACAGAGCCACCAGTGTTTCTGACTGACCAAAGAAATGTTCCTAGAACCCTCATTCAGGTTAGATAATTTGCTGGAATGACTAACAGAACTTACCTGAAGCACTGTGTTTATGCTTACGATCTTATTAGAAAGTATACAGATCAGGAACGGCTAAATATAAGAGACACATAGGCAAGATCTAGGGTAGAGCATGGGGGATGCAGAGCTTCCAAGCCCTCTCTTTTTGGAATCTAGGCATGTCACCCTCCCGGGACATCAGGGGGTCCACCAACCCAAAAGTTCCACTGAGGCCATCCTCCAGAGTTTTAACTGGGGTTTTATTATGCAGGCACAGTTGATCAAATCATTTACCAGGTAATGACATCAAACTCCAGCTCCCTTCCCCTTGCCAGAGTTTAGGCTAACCCAAGTTCAAGTGCTCTAATCATGTGGTTAGTCATGCTGGGAGACCAGTCCACATCCTGAAGGTATCTAGGGCCCCACCCAGAGTCACCTAATTAATATAACAAAGACAATCCTCTGCAGAAAGTTTTACCCAGGAAATTCCAAGTTTTTTTGGAAACTTTATGCCAGGAACAAAAGTCAAAGACCAGAATTTCTTTATTGTACCACACATGTATAAGTTTAGTTGAAAGTTATCTGACTGATGCTCTCCAAGACAATTTTTTTTCCTCCAGTGCTAGGTTGTTACAAAGAGAGAAGAGTAGTTTTCTAGTGGGTCTTCTAGAATTATTATAATTGAATTATCATGATAACAAACTAGAATATTTGAATATAACCTTGAGAACTAGAAACATAATTTTATGTCATATAGCAATTGAAGAGTGACTGTCACTAGAACACGTTTATTATATTTAACCTTTCTTTACAGAAAATATAAAAATCTAAGTGTGTTTGAAGTGGTGAAAAAATAATTTCCCCTTTCCATGTTATTTACGACTCTCTAGTTTTTCAGTTTTTCTCTTATGTGACAGGTAATAAATATGAACACTTCTATCAGTAAGGAAAGTTAGAATAAACAAAAAAATCAGTGGATATTTTCAATGAAAACAAGCATTGTTCATAGCATAGCATCCTCTTTTGGATTATCTGATTCTACTTCTGCAGGTGCTCTGTGCCTTGCCCTGCATCTACTCACAATCTAATGCATCTACTCACAAAATCATTTCAACGTTCTTAATATACAAATGTATGTATTCTTTGTCATCTCTGAATAAGTTTAACATTGCCTATTTATCTCATTAACACAGAGTTTAAAAAATAGATGTTCATTATATATCTTTTCAAGAGTCTTGATTTTACTTCTTTTTGGAAAATTTTCCTTCAACAGAGATTATCAAGGGATTGATTACATGGCCTGGAAGAAAACTGGGGACAAGTAAAACCAATGGTTAGGTTAGTTACCTTCAAACTCTGACCAGCAAGTCAGAGCACTTCAGAAAATCTAGTTTAGGGGCACCTGAGTGGCTCAGTGGGTTAAGCTTCTGCCTTTGGCTCAGGTCATGATCTCAGGGTCCTGGGATCAAGCCCCGCATCAGGCTCTCCGCTCAGCAGGGAGCCTGCTTTCTCCTCTCTCTCTGTCTGCCTCTCTGCCTACTTGTGATCTCTGACTGTCAAATAAATAAATAAAATCTTTAAAAAAAAATAAAAAGGAAAATCCAGTTTAGCATGGTTATTATTTGGTAATTGATGTAAATTATTTAGTCCAGTATCTCAGTAATTACTAATTTATTAATATTATTAATAATTATTTTTATTTACTTAACTGAAAATTGTAGGTTGTAGTTATGATGTAGGTAAGAAATGTATTTGTCCGGAGGAGTGCCATTTACAAACCAAAGGGATCCCTTGTAGAACTGCTCTGTTAAAGACAATGCAAAACACAATTTCTAGGGAAATTCCTTGAACATCATCTCTATGCTGATAACCCTAACATTTTTATGTCTAGACTAGTTTTCCAGCCCTCATTTCTGATTCCAATGTGTTAAGAATGGAAGAATGGAATCGTTACCACTGAGACAAAGAAGGCTGCAGATGGAGCGTTTCTGAGGATGAACGTCACTGATAATTAGATATATGAGGTTGAATTCAATGGCAAAGTCTCAGTAGAAACAGCAATGGGGAGCTGTCAGCATTTACATGGTATTTATAGCCCGGAGACTGAATGAGATCAGCAAGGATGGCAGTGTAGATGGGAAAGAGAAAAGGAAGAATGAGCCCTGGATTCTGTATTAAGTGTCTGGGGATGTGAGGTGAAATCAGCAAAGGAAGCTGAGAAGGAAGAGCCTGTAAATTAGGAGGTAAATGAAGAGCTTGTGCTCTCTGGGAAGTTAAGTGAAAATGTGTGTCAGGGAGAACGAATGGTCCTGAGAGGTCAAGTAAGATGAGGACCTGGCATTTTCCTGGCATTGATTTACTTGTGTAAATTATTACTCTTTAATAGGAGAAAGGCAAAAATACTCAGTTGAGGTGAGTTTAAAAGGCAGTTGGAGGAGAGGCAAGTGTAGAAAACTCCATCTTTTACCTGATCTTGTTTATGCCTGTGTCTCCTGGCAGACCTTCCTCAAAGTGAAAGCTAGTGTGATCCCTTTAAAACTGAAGTCAGATGTGGTTACTCTCTACTACAAACTTCCCCATCTTACTGAGAGTAAAAGCTAGACTGCTTACCTGGCACCTCCATTATCTTTCTGACCTTATCCCCTACTCCTTTCTCCCTGATTCCCTTACCACTTCCTCTCCTTACTTGATTCCTGAAGTCTTATGCTTGAGTGACTTTGTTCTTGTTCTGCCTTTCAGTTGAAATGCTTTTTTTTTTTAATATATCCAAATATTTCCAACTTTCCCGGAATGCCATATCAGTGAGGCTTTTGGGAGGGCTATTCTTTGGAATCTCATGCTCCCCTTCCTCACCTCCCACATAGATACTCACTTTTCAGACTTAAATTTTGTTCTAGGGACTTACCAGTAGCCAACATAGTTTAAATATTTATTTAGGCTGTTGTTTGGCCTCTCCACAATGTTAGCTTCATAAAGGCAGGAATTAAGTTTATTTATTTATTTTTTTTTTTTAGTTTTTATCTGTTTGTGGTGGGAGAGAGCTTAGCTGGGGAGGGAGAAAGGGAGAGAGAAAGAGAGAGAGAAGCAGACTCCCTATTCACCAGGGAGCCCTACCCAGGGCTCAATTCCAGGACCTTGAGATCATCACCTGACCCAAAGTCAGACACTTGACTGACTGAGTCATTCAGGTACCCCTCAGTTTATTTTGTAGCCTAGTATATTCTGTGTGCTTAAAATGCCACTGTCGCACAGTGGGAATATGGTAAATATTTGTTGAATATGCAAATGAGAGAGATGTCATTCAGCTTTGTATAAAGTAAAATAAATCTGTGCTGTAGTTTTCTCATAGCAAAGAGAAACACTAGCAAATTACATCATATCTATTTTAAAATCATGAGGTAAAACATTTGTGACTACCTTAAATGGCATAAGTATAAGTAATCATCAGTGACTTTATTGCAGAGGTCTATACTTTGAAAGAAATTCAAGGGTAAAATAATAGATTAAGGTACCTTGAAATATATATGCAAAGCCAGAAATAGAATTATAATATTATCATTTATATTTATAATAATGGTATTATGGTATTATGAAACTAGAAATAGTATTATAATTTCACATGTATTAAAAGAGAAAAATTATTTTCAAACATAAGACACAATAATTATCTGTGCTTCTCTGAGATTTGTAAACTATTGAGGGTATCACTTTTTGGAGCTAACACTCATGTACACCTTTTTTAAGATTAAAAATAATCTGAGGGTTCTTTGCTGGCTCATTTGGTTAAGGAGCTGTCTTTGGCTCAGGTTATGGTCTCAGAATCCTGGGATCAAGCCCCATGAAGGGCTTGATGCTCGGTGGAGAGCCTGCTTCTCCCTCTCCCTCTGCCTGAAGCTCTCTCTGCTTGCGCTCTCTCTTTTCTCTCTCTCTCTCTCTCACTCCCTCTGTCAAAGAAATAAATAAAATTTTAAAAAGTCTTAAATGATCCGAAGTATCTTTAATATTAAGAATTGCTATCATAAATAAATGTTACTGAAACATATTGCAATATGTAATATCAAAAAAAAGAACAGAAGGACAAATACAAAGTCAGTAAGAAACACTAAGGAAAAAAAAAAAGGTGACAGAAAAGTGAGTGAATATCATGGGCAAATTGTAGAAGAAACCTGAACAGCTGATAAAGAATCAATAGATTCTCATTGACATAGAATTCAGAAAAATGCTTATTAAAACAATAATTAAATGCCATTTTTACATCAAGATTGACATTTCCTGTAGGGGAAGTTCTCTTACAGTACTTTCTAGACTATTTAAAGTCTGGAAATGTTAAGCATAGGTTAGGATATGGGGAAAAACTCTGTTGGAGAGAGTGTAAATTAATACAACCAATTTGACAATTTCTAGTAAAGCTGAAATATGTTTATCTATGATCCAGTTTGCCATGCAAATGAAACACTGTGGTCACACCTTAAGGCACCAGTTAAGCTGAATGGCTTGTAATCCTAGAGTTACTAGGATGGAATGTGCTTGGAACAAAGAAAGTTGAGCTCTAATTAATGGTGTTATAGACTGTTAGGAGGCTTCTGGAATAAGAGATGGTAAATGGTCAGCATGGGAGGCTAGAAATAGAGAATACACAGATTTTTAAAAATTATTGTAACTCTATTGTTTTCCATGAAAGATAATAGAGGATCAGTTGGGATAAATTGTCTGAATCATTGGGCTGGTATATGCCTCTGTTGCAGGGTTTTTCAGTCTTAGCTCTATGGGCTTTTGGGATGACTAATTCTTTGTCGTAGGGGACTATGTCTTATGCAGTGTAGTATGGTTAGCTCCATCCCTGGTCTTTACTGTGTAGATGCAAGGAGTACCCTTCAGTTGTGACAACCAAAAATTTCCTCACATTGCCAAATGGCAGGGGTGGGGTAGGGTCCAGTGGCGTGGGAGTGGAAGAACTTGGCCCCCTTTGGAGAGCGTTCACTGATCAATGCCACTGATATTTCATTTGGCATGAAGGTAATAGTTCTGATTCCATAAATTGGCATTCCTCCTAGAGCTGATATTCTCTCTGAACCTCATCTATACCAATGAAAGTTCAGTTTCTTGACTTTCAAAACTGGGATCAGAACCTAGAAACAGGGATCACATCCATGTATGGTCACCCTTTGAGACCCTGCCTATATGCCTGGCTGGTCATCCTGGCTAACATCTCTCGTTCCTTTAACTGTAATAACAGCCAGTATGGTTTGATACATTCAGTGTCTTCTAGAAATCTAATGAGGAAACAGAAATTAGGACAAAGATTATGTATTGAGAATTCATTGCTACGTAATTCATAGAAGAGATTATATTAATCTCTTTCTACCATTCTGATTCAAATGATCAAAACCTAGTTAAATCTACGTAAGGAAAAACAAAAGAAAGCAAAAAACAGAGTATGGGTAACATATTTGTATATTCAACAAGATTGTGGAAAAGGACACCAAGTAATTGGATTTGCACATGATTGCATCCAGGAATCCAAATTATGTCAGGACTCCCTTATTCTATCTTTATATCTTATCCTTGCTTCTTTTTTTTTTTTTTTAAAGATTTTATTTATTTATTTGACAGACAGAGATCACAAGTAGGCAGAGAGGCAGGCAGAGAGAGAGAGAAGGAAGCAGGCTCCCTGCCGAGCAGAGAGCCCGATGTGGGACTCGATCCCAGGACCCTGAGATCATGACCTGAGCCGAAGGCAGCGGCTTAACCCACTGAGCCACCCAGGGGCCCCTATCCTTGCTTCTTTTATGTTGACTTCACTCAAATTATAGCTGAGCATCCCCATATATGGTAGAGTATGAGTACTGTGAAAAAGTTTTTTTAAGTCATCCAGCATCCAAAAAGATAAGCAATATCAAAAGTTTTCCTTCCATACCTCATGTATGTAATTGTATACACACATACCATCCCTGAACACACTTACACAAGCATACATAATTATTTGGGGAGCAAACTGGATATGTATAGTTTTATAGTCGGCTTTGGTTACTTAGCACTTTTTGTTTTGTTCTACTTAGCACTCTTTAATGAAGATATCCTTGTTACTAAGTTTTATTTGAAAATGATACTCAAAGATTGTGCAGTTTCATTCTGTCTACTTTTATACAGCCATTTCCTGCAAGGTGCTCCTAATATTTAAGATGATTTCAATTTTCACTAACATAATGCTAAATAAATCCCCAAATAAAAATAATCAGAAACACACATTTTTTATTCTGTCCTAGACTAAATTCCTAGATACAGAATTAGTGAATCAATGGATATGTAACTTTTTGAGAATCAAAAGTCACTTTGAGAATGTTGTTCTGATTTAAAATTTCAACAGCATTTGTATATATTTGTATTTTATTACTATAAATCTGCTGACATTGGATGTTTTAGTTTGCAAATATTTTTGCAAATTGGACAGATGCTTTAATTTGCTTGAATAGTTCTTCATGTGTTTATTATTTATTTGCACATCTTATTTTGAGAATTGCCAAAGCCTGTGTTTGCCAATTTTCATTGGCATGCTTTTTTTTTCCTTATGGATTTAAAAGAGATGGTTATTTTGTTAATTTATTAACATTTTATCACATATCTTGTAAACACATTTTTCACTGTGTCCCTTGCATTATAATTTTGTGATGTTTTTGATATATAATTTTGGGTTCATATGTAGTCAAATTATCACTTTTTTTCTTCATTTACTACAGTCACCAATACCCATTGTCATACTTAGGCCTTATTATTATAACTATAATATCTTCATAAACCTAATTTCAGACATACTTTCCTTTTTTAACTTTCCAGCTTCCTCCCTCTAATATACCCACTCCAGTAATTCCTCCCTACAGGACTCTCCACCCATCAGTCCCATTATCATTTGCTCTCCTTCATTTGCTTTCCCTTTTTACCCAACAAAAAGCCCATCAAGACAATAAATCCCTAAAATATCCTCGACTCCCTTAACCCTCTTACTCTACCTCTTAAAACCCAACCCTGATCAGATTCAGCTCTAGACTGTTTGCTATATGACTCAGTCTATTGGGATAAAGAACACAGTCACATTACCTGGCTTCCCATTAAGTCAATGACCACTAACCACAACTGGGCCTTTTTGCTGCCATCATGACACAGTTCCCTAAACTGTTAATAGCCTTCTCCAAACAATCAGCTAATGGCTTTGTTTTCTATTTCACTAAAGAGATAAAAGTAATCAGCAGAGGATCCACATTTCCCACTATCTCACCTGGCAACCTGTGTGTATAGGCAGGGAACACTTTGCCAAACCTCTGTTCCTATGGATGCCCTGTCCTGTCCTGTTCTTTCTTCAAAAGAAAGAAAAAAAAAAAAAGATTTGGATCACTACGTTTGTATCTTTAGGGTAAATACCCAATAGGGTAGGAGAAGAATAAATGAAACAAGATGGGATTGGGAGGGAGACAAACCATAAGTGACTCTTAATCTCACAAAACAAACTGAGGGTTGTTGGGGGGAGGGGTTTTGGGAGAAGTGGGTGGGATTATGGGTATGTGCTTTGGTGAGTGCTGTGAAGTGTGTAAACCTGGTGATTCACAGACCTGTACCCCTGGGGATAAAAACATATGTTTATAAAAAATAAAAAATTTAATAAAAAAAAAAAGATTTTATTCATTTGCCAGAAAGAGAGAGCGAGAGAGAGACCATAAGCAGGGTAGAAAGCAGGCAGAGTGAGAGAAAAAAGCAGCTCCCCACTAAGCAGGGAGCTGATACAGGGCTGGATTCCAGGACTCTGGGATCATGACCTGAACCGAAGGCAGCTGCTTAACCAACTGAGCCACCCAGGTATCCCATGATGTCCTGTTCTTGTTCTATGAAAGGCCAGTGTTCTAGTTATTCACTCAATCTGAGTCTCTCTTTCCAGATAATAACTTAATTCCAGAAATGCTTCCCTTGTTGTACTGCATTTTAATAATATCTTAGTGGTCATTGTCCAGGCACCTGATCAGTCCTCTGAATCGGCAGGAGAAACCATCATGGATTCAGAGGGTACATGTGGCCACAAAGCTTGCTTCTTCACCATATTGAGATGACTCAAGCCCCTTAGTTCTTTTATAGATTCAGAGAAAAAACTGGAGAGATGTCAAGAGTAGGAGAGAGTATTTGAAAGACTGCCTTTGCCCCAAGTCCGAGTCATCCACTAAATACTATATAAACTAAAGATACTTTTATACCCTTTTTACAAAACTTGGGTAAAATTTTCTGTTTTCTCTTTTCCTTGGTGCAGATAGTTTTTTTGTTAGCACATTGGAATAATATAATAAATTTTCAACACAAAATATGAATTTCTAGTTAAAGATGTAGTTAAGTGCCAACCTTCTTATTTTTTCCTCAATAGTATTAATATAAACTGGTAAATACATGATATAGATTCCAACTTTCAGTGAATGGGAGTAAAGAAATTCCACCAGTGTTAGCTAGAAAATATTTCTTGAGAAATATCTCTAATGCTCTTAATGAGTATCCCCTTTCATAATTAAATATGACCTACCAACCATGGCTAATGTACGAGTTAAACAGACATAGAGTCACTTGTACGAATAAATAGGAAGGAGAGAGACAGAAAAGTGAATTTTGCTTAAGGTAAATTAGAATAACCAATTATCTGCTTCTCCCCAGGCCATCCATGCCGCTTTTAGCTGCATTATGGAAAATGTTTCACTTAATTACTGGTCACTGCCTGGAATTTCTAGACCCACTTCCCTAAAATATTCAACTCTCCCCCAGGAGAACCAGCAGAGAATTTGTTATAGGATACAGTGCATTTAATTTGCTACCTTATCTTTTCTTCTACATCACTACCAATAAGTCTATGTTTTTGCCAGCCTTTTCTCAAAATTTGGTGGTAATTATAGGGAATAGATACATAGGAAAGTGAGAAAACATAGAATTTAACTTTATTGTTAAATTGTACTTCCCCATACACCAATGAGTCTACTTTTTAGGGTACCCATTGCCAACCAATTACCCCCTTCCTAGCCCTACCAAATGTTGTTTTTGTTTTTCTCCTTTGAAAAAGTATTCAGTTTATAAAAGGAATATTTACTAAGCCCTAGTTATCTATAGGCACTGTGTTCTAAAGGTGAAATGTACATTCTATATTTTATGTCCATGCACATGTGAAATGTACATGTATATTCTATGTTCTATGTACATCACAGACTCCTGTGCTTCTTAGAACAGCACTGAGGAGGCCACATTGCAACTGATGGTTTACTTGCATGCATTTTCCTTCAGATTATATGCAACATAAGGGTGGGGCTTTATATGTTCTTTATTCTCCGTTATCACCAGCATTTAGCACAGTGTACCTTACATATACATCACTGACACTTTTAGATTAGTTGCTTAGTATATATTTTTGAATGAATGGGTTATAAATCTGATAACGAGATTTTTAACATATTGGAGAAAGAAACATATCTATATCTATGTAACCAGCTAAAAATTCTGTGGCAGGGTGTGCCTGGGTAGTTCAGTAGGTCGGACCTCTGCCTTTGGCTTGGGTGGTGGTCTCGGGGACCTGGGATCGAGCTCCGCATCGGGCTTTCTGCTCGGGTGGGGAGCCTGCTTCCCCCTCTCTCTCTGCCTGCCTCTCTGCCTGCTTGTGATCTCTGCCTGTCAAATAAATAAATAAAATCTTTAAAAAAAATTGTGTAGCAGGATAATATGTTTAGAGGGTTACTTTGTGATTTATTTTTGTTGCCATGGGACAGAAAAGCATGAAATGTACATTTGCCTGCATGAAAGAACCCCAAAATGTTGTATGGACACATGTTCTAAGTTCTAGGTTCCCTTTTAGTGGGGAGAGAAATAAGAGCTTCTTTGTGTTTCTTGAAACCTCTTGATAATAATCCTTACACAGTTTGCATCTTGGAGGTTGAAGGTACTAGGAGGTACTAGGTTGAAGGTACTAGGAGTTGGAAGGCACTTAATCTAGGTGGGAAGACCTAGACTTTTCCCTTTCAGGGTTATGGGAGGGCTAACTGTGTACTATGACTAAGGAGGGTGGACACTCTGCTACAACTGGACAGCTCGAGACTTCTCAGTTGGAAGGAGTGGTCCTGAGGGCCTGGACTTTCTCAATGAAGACAAGATGAACTTTGTCTGCCCGGTTTAAGCCCCTACAAGCCCTTAATAACCTGAGCAGTATTCTAAAAATGGTTCACATTGAGATCTCCTGGCCATTGAGAGCTTGACAAAACTAAATTTAATGTGCTGTAAAGTGTTCCAGAATAACACACGCTCATTATCTATTCATGCATTGATTTAGGAGAGGGCAGAGAAGAATGGCCGCCCCCCCCTCATCCCCTGACGGGACTTTAGTGTTGGAGGGAGGGAGAGAGTTAAGAAATCTCTTAACTTTGATTAGAAATAGAGGCAGAAAAGAGCATTTGAGGAAGAAAGAAGAGCATGAACAATTGTGTAGAGGTAAGGGCATATGTATTGGAAGAAAAACATATTGGTAAGTGCTTACCAATATTTGTGAGGCATGAGAAAAAAATTACAATAATTTTGAATATCGTACTCAGGGACCTAAGATAGTCTGAATCAATAGGTCTGCAATGGGGTCTACTATGTGGATTTTGAAAAAGTTTTGCAGGTGTGCCTGATGCACTGAAAAAGGTGAAAAGCATAGGGATGGAGGGGTGAATTAGCAGGAAAGAATAGTGGGACTTTAGCCAAAATCTAAATAGAACTGGATTTTGAAAGATATTGAACAACTTGCTGAGAAGTTTGAACTTTGGATGGAGGGAGTTCCAGCTTCCTCTATGTATTACATTTTATTTTATTATGTGAGTATGTGCCATTGTTGTCTGTTATGTGTTTTTCATGTTTAGCATTTATCAAAAGTGACCCTCATCCTCCTTCTTTCCTTCCTTCATTCTTTCATTGATTTATCAGGCACATCTTGAATACCTTAGACACAGAAGTAGAGATACGGCTATAAAAGATACGATCCCTAATTTCAGGAAGTTCTTTTTTTTTTTTTAATTTTTTATTTTTTATAAACATATGTTTTTATCCCCAGGGGTACAGGTCTGTGAATCACCAGGTTTACACACTTCACAGCACTCACCAAAGCACATACCCTCCCCAATGTCCATAATCCCACCCCCCTTCTCCCAAACCCCCTCCCCCCAGCAACCCTCAGTTTGTTTTGTGAGATTAAGAGTCACTTATGGTTTGTCTCCCTCCCAATCCCATCTTGTTTCATTTATTCTTCTCCTACACACTTAAGCCCCCATGTTGCATCACCACTTCCTCATATCAGGGAGATCATATGATAGTTGTCTTTCTCTGCTTGACTTATTTCGCTAAGCATGATACGCTCTAGTTCCATCCATGTTGTCGCAAATGGCAAGATTTCATTTCTTAATGAGTATGGTTCTCTTAACACTTAACTCTACTCTTGGTAAAAATTTTAACATAGGTTAACAATTTAGAATTTATATGAACCGGTTACTTGTATAGGGTAGCTTGGTAAATTTTCAGTAAGAGAACAGTACATTTTTCACAAAAGCATTAAACACTTTCACCTCTGAAAGCAAAATTCCGCCTTTAAAGGAGGAAAGTACTAATCTAGTTAGAAAATCATTGTAATGAAAATCTAAATGAACTTTCTGAGGCCCTTACTAGCCTGGTTGGTCTTTTTCTCTTTCTTTTTTTTTTCTTTTTAAAGTTTTTTATTTAAATTTCAATTAGTTGACATATAGTGTATTATTAGTTGCAGTAGCAAAATTTTGTGATTCATCACTTACATACAACACTCAGTGCTCATTCCAAGTGCCCTCCTTAATACCCATCAGCCATTTAACCTATGTCCTCGCCCACCTCCCCTCCAGCAAACCTCAGTTTGTTCTCTATCGGTAATCTATTTTATGGTTTGCCTCTGTCTTTTTGTCTTTCCCATATTCATCTCCTTCCTTTCTTAAATTGCACATAGGAGTGAAATCGTATGGTAGTTGTTTTTCTCCAACTGACTTATTTTGTTTAGCATAATACTCTAAAACTTCATCCACATCATTACAAATGGAAAGATTTCATTCTTTTTGATGGCTGAGTAATACACACACACACACACACACACACATGCATGCGCACACACTCACACCACATCTTCAACCATTCACAAGTTGGTGGACATTTGGCTCTCTCTGTAGTCTGGTTATTGCTGATAAGGCTGCTATAAACATTGAGGTGCATGTGTCTCTTTGAATCAGCTTTTTTTTTTTTATCTTATGGATATATACCTAGTAGAGAAATTGTTGGATCATAGGGTAATTCTCCTTTTAACTTTTTGAAAAAACTTCATACTTTTTTTTTTTTCCAGAGTGGCTGCACCAGCTTGCATTCCTGCCAACAGTGTAAGAGGGTTTCCCACTCTTCTCATCCTCACCAACACCTGTTGTTTCCCGTGTTGTTAATTTTAGCCATTCTGATAGGTGCGAGGTGATATCTCATTATACTGGCGGCTCTTTCTAATTTAAATATTTACTATACATGATGACTACCCTTTGGAAATTTCACTCTTCATAGGCTCTTAAAAAATGGTGGTTGAAGTAGTTTTTGACAGTGATTTCTTCTGCATAACTTGATATACTCAGTATGTGGGTGGCTAGATGTATGTATATACTTCTAGGCAGAATTCTAGTTACAAATGGTTTTGGCTTCCAATTCAGTCAATTCCATACCCTGACACTTACCACTGTTACAGGTTAATCTTCTATAAACTCGTTTTGAAAAGACATGTTATGGTTATTCCAAAACTCCTCAAAAGTAGAAATATTTCAAAAGTATAAAAGGTTAATCGTAAGAGAACTCTAAGCACACATTTCTTCCTTATGAAAATTTGGGTGGGTCATGAAGGAGCCAAAGAAATATGTTCTGCAAAATGCTGAAATAATATCTGGAAAATATGTGAAACTAAAACCACCACACAATCTGAGTTAAATGCCTGTATTTATTTATATAATGAGTGTGACCCTCAGTGTATAGAAGATGCCTCTTTTTTTGACTGTGGTTTTCGTCTATGAAGAGCCCTGGATGGCCTGGATTCTACTTAATTAAAAGCCATAGAAGGCCCCCCCAGATGTTAAAAGGGCCTGAGCTGAACAGTGTGTTGACATCAGATGAATGGGCAAGGCCACCTGCTAGCTCCACTCTTGGCTTTGTGGATGATTTGCATTCCTGTGGCCTGTTGCTCGGCATGACCACTCTCAGCACTTCACAGCCCCATGGCCTGTTTAATATCATGGATGCCTTCCAGTCATGAAGTCCCTCTTCTATATTAACCTCAGCACACAATAGCGAGAGGGGCTAGTTCCATGATTTCTCTCTCCTTGCAGTATGATGTTTTTATTTAATTCAGGCCACATAAAAGAAGAGGAAATTCTGGATTAAGATAAAATAAATTTCTTCTTGCCTAAAATCATTAACAGATCATTTGTTCTTTCATGAAGATAATGCTCCTCATTTTAATAGGCAAATAGTATGAGCAATACCAAAAATACAGATCTTGACATTATTAATATCCACAGACTGTTTCAATTTTGTTTCTTCAATGTTTCTCTCAATAAAGACAGTCAACCAAGTGTGTAAAGACTCGGCTGCAAAGGCTGAGATGATATTAGTCTATAAACCTAGAAATTTTATACTTGAAGAGAAGGAATTGTAGGCGACAACAGAAGTGAAGGGAATAATTGATAATACTGCAATCTAGAATATGTCAAGAATGTGAAGAGAAGGATATTATTGAAGGAACTTGCCAAACAGTTTATTTTAAAGTATTTTAAGAGCAGTAAAACTAGTGGGGATGTATATAGGTAGATTTGGTGCCTTGCCCATGAGAAATTGAAGAAACAGCTTATACCAAGCACTAGCAGAAGTATTGACATTACACATAAAATACATCTTTGTTTTTTTTCCCCCAAATATAGTTGTCTTCATACTAAAATAGAAAATTTATATTCAATTCTATGCTTACATGTTGAAATAAAATATGTTTCATTAATAAAGTACCTGAAGCATTTTACATATATCTGTGTGGGTCTGAGGTACAATTGTTTAAATTGTGCCAACATGATTTGGTAAGTAATTCACAAAGGAAAGATATCACTACTTTGGGGCTCTTTAAAATGCTAATAGTTATCCAAACACAAACCAATAATCACAGATGGAGTATCCTTAAGTAGGAGAAGATGGCATTTTCTTGCAGCATTTTAACCTAGTTGGAACTTGCTTTTAAATAATGGCACCTGTAGCCTAAATAAGCATAGGTGGTGCTAATAGAAAAATGGTATAATAAATATAATCCTTCAAGACATGTTTGTAATATTATTTTAAACATAATCAATGCCATTTTTTCTAAAGATAACCCATTTTGAATGTTACCAGTAATGGGCAATTTTAAAAAGACACCTTTTTTTTCTTTTTTAAGATTTTATTTATTTATTTGACAGAGATCACAAGCAGGCAGAGAGGCAGGCCGAGAGAGAGGAGGGGAAGCAGGCTCCCTGCTGAGCAGAAAGCCTGATAAGGGGCTCGAAGCCAGGACCCTGGGATCACAAACTGAGCCGAAAGCAGAGGCTTTAAACCCACTGAGCCACCCAGGTTCCCCTAAAAAGACACTTTTAATATAATTTTAAAATCTGTTATTATTTATATTTGTCATATAGACTACTATCATATTTATTTTTTAGAGTCACATTTATTTTTTAAGAGTTCTACATTTCTTTTTAAAGTTTTCAGTCTCAATAACATTTTGAAACATTAAGTGGTTTACTTTCTTTCTCTTGCTCTTTTTCTCTCCCTTTTTTATGATAACTCTGAGCTTGTAAGGGATTTTTTATTTAAGATTTTATTTATTTTTTGAGAGAGAGTGAGAGAGAGCACAAGTTGTGGGGAGCACAAGTTGTGGGGAGGGACAGTGGGAGAGGGTAAGCAGACATCCTACAGAACAGGGATCCAGATGCAGGTCCCAGGACCCTAAGATCAGGACCTGAGCCAAAGACAGATGCTTAACTGATTGGGTCACCCAGGCACCCCATGTAAGGGGTATTTTAAGTGAGGCTAATAAAAGAAAAATTGTGAGTGACATTTGACCCTAAAAAAGGTCTATTCTTCTCTAGTTTTCTGTGTCTTGAACTTATGTCTTTATGGGAGCTTGCTTTTTGATCTACAGTCACATAGGAAACCTAATTGAATTCTGGGAACATGGTAAAATAATTACTGTAGGTAGCTTCTCCACTTCTACAACTACAAGGAATATGGGATGAAATAAAGTTATTAAGAAAACATAGCTGGGGTTTCTGGATTATTGTCAGTTAAATGTCTACTCTTGATTTCAGCTCAGATCATGATCTTGGGTGGTGAGATCCAGCCTGGCGTTGGGCTTCACGCTTGGTGAGGAGTCTGCTTGCTCTGTTCCTTCCCCTTGCTCATGCTCTCTCTCTCACTCTCTCTCTCTCTCTAAAAACAAAAAAACAAACAAAAAACAAACAAAACCCACACAGCTGAAATTTTCACTTGCAGCTAAGATGGAATAACAAAGACTCGATTTATGCTCTAATCTAAAATAGCCAAAAATGTAAAAAACAAAAACAAACAATAACAACAACAACAACAACAAACTACAAAACTTCCCATTGTATTTTATTTTATTTCTTTTCAGTGTTCCAGCATTCATTGTTTATACTTTTTTAAGACAGTGAACATCAGGCAAAGAAGAGAATGATCTTTAAGATATAGAAATGTTCAAAGAAATTCTCTAGACAGAAAGAAAATTACTCTGGATTAAAATACAGCTGTATACAAAGGAATGAAAATTATCAGACATGGAAACTAGATGGGTAAATATACAGGATTTTAAAAGTCTCTTTAAAGATAAATGGACTGTTTAGACAAGAATAACATTATGATATAGAGTTATAGCATATAAATACATATCTGAAATACCATACTTTGAGAGGAAAGAAATACAAGTATGCAATTGTGAGGATTTTATACCCTATGAGAAGGAGTATAGAAATCACATAAATACAAGCTGCAAAAAGTTTTATAAATTCTAAAGTAACCACTGGAATAATACAGTTATAGCCAATAAGGCAATAAAGGAGATAGATTTAAATTATAAAAAAATAGTTCAGCTAATCAAAAAAAGATAGAAAAGAGGGCAAAGAATAAATACAACAAACAGAAAACAAGTAAGTAAACTAACCATATCAATAATGACCTACACACCCCAATTAAAAGATAGACTTTGTCAGAGTGGGAAAAAAAAACAACCTGTAAACATAAACATGTGAGTAAATAGTAAAAGGATGGGGGGAAATGTATTAGTATTAACACTAGTAAAAACAAAGCTGGAGTCCATATTAATACAAATAAAAGAGAGTTTAAAGCAGAGAATACTGCTGGGTTAAAAGAAGTCATTTTTTTTTTTTTAAGATTTTATTTATTTATTTAAAAGACAGATCACAAGTAGGCAGAGAGGCAGGCAGAGAGAGAGAGAGGGAAGAAGACTCCTTGCTGAGCAGAGATTCCCAGGACCCCGGGATCATGACTTGTGCTGAAGGCAGAGGCTTTAACCCACTGAGCCAGCCAGGCACCCCTAAAGGAAGTCATCTAATAAAGATAAAGTGGTCAGTTCATGAAGAAGATGCAACATAATCCTAAAGTTTATGCTCCTAAAATAGAGCTTTAAAATATATGAAGAAACAGCTAATAGAACTACAATAAATAAAAGATAAATCCATAATAATTGTTGGATATTTTAATATCCCTCCTAAATTAGCAAGGATGTAGAAAACTTGAATAACACCATCAACCAGCTTGACTTAATTGATATTTATAAAGCACTTTACCTGATAACAACAGAAAACACATTTTCTGTGAACAAGGGATTCTTACCAAGATAGACCACATTTGGTATATAAAACAATTCTTGATAAATACAAGAATATTAAGATGATACAAAGTATGTTCTCTGACCATGGTGGAATTAAATTAGAAATAAATTAGAATAAATTAAATTGGAAAGAATTCGGGAATATTCCCAAATGTGAGGAAATTAAAATATCATACTTTTAAATAATCACTGTGTCACAAAAATGGAAAAAAACTAGAAATTATTTTTAACTAAAAAATGAAAACATAAACTGATTAGAAATCTTTTTTAAAAATTTATTTGAGAGTGAGAGAGAGCATGAATAGGAGGAGACAGAGGTGGGAAGAAGAGAGAGAGAATCTCAAGCAGACTCTGTGACCCTGAGTTGATGACCTGAGACATGACATGGGGCAAAATTGAGAGTAAGATGCTTAACTGACTTTGCCACCCAGGTACGCCAGAATATATATAACTATGAAAACTGAAAACATAAGATGTGAACATTTATGGAATACTACTACAAAATGGAAAGCAATACAAAAAGGAAATTTATGGCACTAAAGTTCTCAAATTAATGACCTCAGTTTTCATCTTAAGATACAAACAAATACAAGAAAGGAAATAAATACTGCAGGCAGCATCAATGTAGTAGAAAACAAAACAATAGCGTAAATCAGGGAAACCATAAACTTGTTTGAGAATATCAAATATTTGAGAATATCATTTTAATTGTTAAACTTCCAGCCAGGTTAATCAGAAGAGAGAGAGAACATAAATTACACTCAATCTCTGGAATGGAGAGGTAACACACTAGAGATTCTATAGAAATTGAAGGAGTAGTAAAGGTATATTACGAATGACTTTACATCAATGGATTTGTCAAATTAGATGAACTAGGCAATTGTTCAGATGACATAATATACAAATGCTGACTCAAGAAAAGATGGATCACTTGAATAGTACCATGTCTTTTAAACATTTATTTTTTTTTAAGATTTTATTAAGTTATTTGACAGAAAGTGAGTGAGAGAAAGCACAAGCAGGGGAAGCAGGAGGAAGAGGGCAGGGGAGAAGAAGCAGACTCCCCATTGATCAGGGAGCCTGACATGAGGTTTAATGCCAGGACCCTGGGATTATGATTTGAGCCAAAGGCAGATGATTAACCAATTGAGGCACCCAGGTATCCCCAGTACTGTTTTTTAAAGAAATTAATTTCCAGGAAATTTTCAAAGCCATATGGCTTTAGAGGAGAATTCTACCAAACATTTAAGGACAAAATAATACCAACTATACATAGACTTTTCAAGATCCTTAATTCATTTAAGAAGGCCAGCATAAGCCCAATATCAACACAATGGAATACTATGCAGCCATCAAAAGAAATGAAATCTTGCCATTTGCGACAACATGGATGGAACTAGAGCGTATCATGCTTAGCGAAATAAGTCAAGCAGAGAAAGACAACTATCATATGATCTCCCTGATATGAGGAAGTGGTGATGTAACATGGGGGCTTAAGTGGGTAGGAGAAGAATAAATGAAACAAGATGGGATTGGGAGGGAGACAAACCATAAGTGACTCTTAATCTCACAAAACAAACTGAGGGTTGCTGGGGGGAGGGGGTTTGGGAGAAGGGGGTGGGATTATGGACACTGGGGAGGGTATGTGCTTTGGTGAGTGCTGTGAAGTGTGTAAACCTGGTGATTCACAGACCTGTACCCCTGGGGATAAAAACATATGTTTATAAAAAATAAAAAATTAAAAACAAAACAAAACAAAAATAGTTAAAGCAAAATCTGTAAACTGAACACCGCAAAACATCGTAGAGAGAAATTTAAATTTAATAATGGAAATGTAAACCTTGTTCATGGCTTGGAAGACTTGACATTGTTAAAATGTCAGTTTTTCCCAAATTGTTATATAGATTCAATTGCAAGCCCTATTCAAATCTTTGTAGAAATTATGATAGAATTTGATGATAGGAATGGAAATTGACAAGCTGATTGTAAAATTCATATAAGGAGTAAAATAAAATAAGGAGTAAATAAAATAAGGAGTAAAATTTTTAAAAACTCTGAAAAATAAAAAAGTTTGAGGGTTTACATTTTCTGATTTCACAACTTATAAGCTATAGAAATCATACATGTGGTGTTGACATCAAAATAGGCAATTGGATCAAAAGAACAGAATACAATCCAGAAATAGATCCATACATATCCAGATAACTGATTTTGGGCAATCTATAAGAAATTTGGTGAAGAACCAATAATATTTCCAGCAAATGAACAACTGTTTACTCATATGTAAAAGAATTCATTGTATAATAAATAAAAACCTAAAATAATATGACATTATTAGACAGAAGTCTTCATGACCTTGAGTTTGGCAATTATTTCTTAAATATGACACCAAGAGTTTGATCCATAAAAGAAAAAAAGATTCTAAGTTGTACTTTATCAAAATTAAAAACTTTTGTCCTGGCAAAGGCACTATTCCAACGTATAAAAAGACTTGCTGTAAACTGAGAGAAAATATTAATAAAGGACTCAGGCCCAGATATAAAAGATCAATAATAAGAAAACAAAAAATCTAATAAAGTAATGGGCAAAAGATCTGAAGTGACACTTTACCAAAGAAGACATATGGATGGCAACTAAGCATATGAAAAGATGGTCAACATCGTTAGCCATTAGATAAATGTAAATTAAAACCAAAATTAGTTACTACTACATCCCTGTTAGAATCAATAAAATTTAAAATTTGATCTGTACCTCCTGTTGGCAATGGCGTAGAACTACTGAATCTCTCATATAGAGAGATTTCCAGCATGCTGGTGGAAATACAAAATGGATATAAGTGCTTTGGAAAACAGTTGGACAATTTGTCACTGTGTTACACATATACTTACAAATATGCAAATACTCTAGGACATAGTCATTCCACTCTTAGTTATCTACTGAAGAATTTAAAAAGCATGCAAAGACTTATACATGGATGTTCATAGAAGCTTTGCTGGTAATGGGCAAAAAATTGGAAATAATTCAAACATCCATCAGCAGATACCTGGGTGAACACATTGTGGCATATCATATAATATGATACTACTAGCAATAAAAAGTAATAAAGAGCTGGATTATTCATGCCACAATAACAATGAACCTCAAAATAATTATACTGAATGAAGGAATCCAGACAGAAAACACAGTATATCACTAAATTGATATCAAATTCTACAACATTCAAACTAACCTAAACTAACATAAAACAGACCAGTGATTGCTCAGACATTGGTGGGAGGCCCTGGTGGGAGTGATTACAAAGGGGGAGAAGAAATTCAGGGGATGATGGATATGTTCATGATTTTGATGGTCATGTGCAGTTTATTATATGTCAGTCATATCTTTTTTTTTTAAAGATTTTATTTGTTTATTTGACAGAGATTACAAGTAGACAGAGAGGCAGGCAGAGAGAGAGAGAGGGAAGCAGGCTCCCTGCTGAGCAGAGAGCCCGACGTGGGGACTCGATCCCAGGACCCTGGGATCATGACCTGAGCCGAAGGCAGCGGCTTAACCCACTGAGCCACCCAGGCGCCCCAGTATGTCAGTCATATCTTAAGCTATTTTAAAAAACTAAGAATTCCATATTGAGATACCACTGTACACACAAAGAAATGCATGTGCACTTGCACAGACATGCACACATATCAAATTGTACACTTTGAATACGTGCAGTAGGTAGTAGTTCAGTTACCTCTTGATAAAGCTGTTAAAAAATCCATAGCTAAATGCAAACAAGGAAAGAAGATAAATCTCTGCATGTCAAAAGTATAGAGAAATTAATCCTGTCAGAATGCAATAGCCCCTCAGGGTTTCAAATCTGATAAGGCCATTGGGATGAAGGTTCTGGTAGTCATTCCACTATAGGAGACTCACTCTGGGTCTTTCTGTGGTGAGGAATTTTGGCCACCCACTAGAAAAAATTAGGAAAGCATATTGGAACTTTGGTAGTGGAAGTGTCATCTGTAAGAAATCAGTATTACAGACTTGTGTTATATGAAACTGTGGAATGACATTGTTCAACTATATGAAATCAAAACTATAAGAATTTACTATAAAATCTCTTTCTACTCCATAGAAATTCTTAAGGCTTTTGGTAAAACAAGACCCAAGTGATTTTGTAGTGATACTTTCAAGGTCCAGAGCACAATATTATTATATCTTTATACTTAAAAGAGGGAGAAAAATTGGAAACAGAAGTCTATGCCTAGTTAAGCTATCATTTAAGAGTGAGTATGATCCTCTCTAATAACACAGAAAAAGCCATTTGACAAAGTATAGCATCCTTTCTGATTAAAACTCTTCACAGTGTAGGGTTAGTGGGAACATACCTCAATATCATAAAAGCCATAAACAAAAGGTCACAGAGAATATTCTCAATGGGGAAAAAATGAGAGCTTTTCTCCTAAGGTCAGGAACATGATGTGGATGGCCATTCTCACCACTGATATTCAACATAGTACTGGAAGTCCCAGCCTCAGCAATCAGACAAAAAAAAAAAAAAAAAAAAAAAAAATTGCAAGGCATCTGAATTGGCAAAGAAGTTGTCAAACTCTTGCTCTTAGCAGATGACATGATACTCTACGTGGAAAACCCAAAAAACTCCATCCAAAAATCTTTAGAATTCATACAGGAAATCAGCAACATGGCAGGATACCAAATCAATGCACAGAAGTCAGTTGCGTTTCTCTACATTAAGAGTGAGACAGAAGAAAGAGAAATTAAGGAGTCGATCCCATTTATAATTGCACCAAAAAACCTATCCAAAGAGATAAAGGATTGGTACTCTGAAAACTGTAGAACACTCATGAAAGAAATTGAGGAAGACACAAAGAAATGGAAAAAAATTCATGCTCACAGATTGTCAGAACAAATATTGTTAAAATGTCTATGCTACCTAAAGCAGTCTATACATTCAATGCAATGTATATCAAAATACCATCAACATTTTTCACAGAGCTGGAACAAACAATTCTAAAATTTGTATGGACCCAGAAAAAACCCTGAATAGCGAAAAGAATGTTGAAAAGAAAACCAAAGCTGGAGGCATCACAATTCTGGACTTCAAGCTATATTACAAAGCCATAATCATCACAACAGTATGGTACTGGCACAAAAACAGACACATAGATCAATGGAATGGAATAGAGAGTCCAGAAGTGGACCCTTAACTCTATGGTCAAAAAATCTTTGACAAAGCAAGAAAAAATCTCCAATGGAAAACAATCTCTTCAGGTGCACCTCAGTGGCTCAAATCGGTTAAGTATCTGCCTTCAACTCAGATCACGATCTCCAGGTCCTGGTGTTGAGCCCTGCATCTGGCTCTGCTCGTGGGGAGTCTGCTTTCTCTCTATGTCCCTCCTCACTGCTTGTTTTCTCTCTCTCTTTCTCCCAAAAAACACCAGTGGTAAGAGTGGCCATCCCTGTCATGTTCCTGACCTTAGGTGAAAATCTCTCTGAGTAGGATATTTACTGTGGGTTTTTCATATATGACTTTTATGATATTGAGGTATGTTCCCTCTTTCCCTTCATAGCAAATAGTTTTTATCAAGAAAGGATGCTGTATTTTGTCAAATGCTTTTCTGAATTTATTGAGAGGATCATATGGTTCTTGTCTGTCCTTTTATCTATGTAGTATATCACGTTGATTGATTTGTGGGTATTGAACCACCCTTGCAGCCCAGGAGTAAATATCACTTGGTCATGGTGAATAATCTTCTGTTGGAGCCTATTGGCTAATATCTTGGTGAGAATTTTGGCTTCCATGTTCATCAGGGATTTTGGTCTGTAATATCCTTTTTGGTGCAGTCTTTGTCTAGTTTTGGAATCAAGGTAATGCTGGCCTCATAGAATGAGTTTGGAAGTTTTCTTTTCATTTCTATTTTTTGAAATGGTTCTGGAAGAATAGGTATCATTTCTTTAAAGTTTGGTAGAATTCTGATGGAAGGACATCTGGCCCTGGACTTCTCTTTGTTTTTAGATTTTTGATTTGTGCTTCAGTTTCTTTGCTGGTTGTGAGTCTGTTCAGTCTTTCTTTCTGTATCAGTTTCGGTAGTTTATATGTTTCTAGCAATGCATCCATTTCTTCCAGAGTGCCTAATTTGTTGGTGTATCATTGCCCATAATATGTTCTTATAATTGTATATCTTCAGTGTTGGTTGTGATCTCTCCTCTTTCATTTATGATTTTATTTATTTGTGTCCTTTCTCTTTTCTTTATGTGAAATCTAGCTACAGGTTTATTGATCTTATTAATTCTTTCAAAGAACTGCTCCTAGTCTTATTGGTCTGTTCTACTGTTTTGATTTCTGTATCACTGATTTCTACTCTAATCTTTATTAGTTTACTTCTCATGCTGGATATAAGCTTTATTTGCTGTTTTTGTTTTGTTGTTGTTGTTGTTGTTTTCCCCAGCTCCTTTAAGTGTAAACTTAGGTTGTATATTTAAGAATTTACTTGTTTCTTGAAAAAGGCCTGTATTGCTATGTACTTCCCTCTTAGGACTGGCTTTGCTACATCCCAAATGATTTTAACTGTCATGTTTTCATTTACATTTGTTTCTATGTATTTTTTAATTCTTTAATTTCCTGGTTTACCCAGTCATTCTTTAGTAGAATGCTCTTTAACCTCCATGTATTTGTGCCCCTTCCTTCCAAATTTTCTTTTATGGTTGAGGTCAAGTTTTAAAGCATTGTGGTCTGAAAATATGCCTGGTATAATCTCAGTCTTTTGATCTGGGTTGAGAAATGATTTGTGATCCAGTATGTGATCTATTCTGAAGAATATTCCATGTGTACTTGAGAAGAATGTGTATACCTTTGCTTTAAGGATGAAATACTCTGAATATATCTGTGAAGTCCATCCGGTCCAGTATGTCATACAAAGCCCTTGTTTCCTTGTTGATCTTCTGCTGAAATGACGTGTCCATTGCTGTGAGTGGGGTGGTTCTATTTGTAGAATTTGTAGAATTGCAGCAATTCTTTTCTCAGATCTCCGATTGATTTTGCAGGTGTCAGAATGATTGGATAACTCCCTAGCTGAATTCCAGGGACCAGATGAAATTAGGATCCTGTACTCCTCTGCCATCTTAACTCCTCCCTAACCCATTGTTGATATTAGTTGGAACTCAGTGTTAATGAAGATTAATTAATTATATTAGTCTCATTATTTTTGTATGTGGTTGAAATTTCCCAAAATAAAAGCATAAAAGAATTTAAAAGATCCTTTTATAATATTTTGCCTTGAATTTTTAAAATTCAAAAAACATAAACAGTAAATACAATGGTTCATAAAAAAATTCTTGTTATTTATTTATTTATTTATTTACAGAGGCACCTCCAGAAGGCACTTTACAGGTTGTTTGTAAGTAAGGAGTAAGTAAGTGGTGGGAAAATTAATTTTTGAGAAAAAAATTTTTTTTTTAGATTTTATTTATTTATTTGTCAGAGAGAGAGAGAGAGAGTGAGCGCAAGTGGAGTAAAGGCAGGCAGAGGGAGAAGCAGGCTCTCTGTTGAGCAAAGAGCCCAATGTGGGACTCAGTCCCAGGACCCTGGTATCATGACCAAAGCTGAAGGCAGTTGCTTAACTGACTGAGCTGACTGAGCTACGTTTAAAATAGACATAAAAGTAGTTGCTACTTAACAAGTAACATACAATTCAAAAAGAAAATAAATTTTATTAGTGAAATTACCTCATAGCAATGTTTTTACTTAAAAGAAAATGAAATTCTTAAAGGCATGAAATCTGCATTTTTATGATCAAAATAATTTAAGAGTAATAGGAATTTCATTAATTCCTTCATATTCATGGTTACTTGAACAATTATTGATCCTATAGATGAGAGAAAATTAAGACAACATTAGTAACTAAGCTCAGATAACAGTTATAGGTGATAAGTTTCCTTTGGTTTTTAGAGGACATAAGACATTATCTTGGTAGAGGCACTAAAGAGACTGGAGTTCAAAATGAAGGAGGCAGAGTGTCACTCTGTTGATGTTTTCTGTTTCTGTTATTTAAAGATTCCAATAGAGTGAGACAGCAATTTGACATGGTGGTTGACAGCTGTGTAGTAGGACAGACCTGGGTTTGCATTCTGAGTGCATTTGATACTGTGGCATTGTGACCTTGGACATGTTACTTAACTTCACTGACCCATAGTTTTCTTCTTTGTAAAATGGGGATAATAAATCTGCCTTACCAAATTGTGGCAACTAAATAAGAAAATAGAATATTTAGCTTTAATATTAAAATTACAATATTGTGCTGGACAAAATGAGTCTGAAAAAGTAGAAATATGAGCGTTGCTCCAAGAAGTGGTAAAACTGAATGATAAGTTTTTGTTTGTTCCTGTCAATTTTTTATTTAAAATTATTTTGGGAACAATTATGTTTACTTTGAGCTGTTTAAAGTCATGTTTTTTTTAATAGTCATGATTTTTTGAAAAAAAAAACATAAATTTCCCAAAATTGGAGAATTAACTATATAAATATGACAAATGCAGTGGGATAATCTTCAGCTTCTTTAAACCTCAGTTGTTTTATCTGAAAAATGGAGATAATACCTACTCCTTGGAGTTATTGTGAGGGTTATATAGGTTTATATAAGTAAAATATTTAGCATAGTGCCTGGGGCAAAGCAGCCCTCCATTTTGTAAGTTCACATGTATATGTATAGAAATATATTTGGAAGTATATAATACAAGTGGGTATACATTATGATTCACTTTGTAAGATCAGCTTTATAACTTATTATTTTGCTTATACATTTGCCAATTTTCTTATAATAGAACCATGATATTTTATTTATTTTTTATTTTTGTAATTGCAATGATAAGAGTAATTGAATGGAATCAATAAAAAATAAGATTAGCAAAAGGGGTCTGTTTAGGATTGTCTTATACAACACTTCCCTCATCTTCCACAATTTTTTTTCAACCTATTGTACATGTTTCAGTAATATGTTAATGTTTTTTAAATTTATAAATTTTTGTTCTACTTTATTACTATGAGTTTTTTATAATTCTTGCATATAACAAAATATTTATAAGCTAACAATATGACTAATATAAATATGGAAAGCAATATTTGAATAAAGATGAAGCTGAAAAAATCAAGCAAGTATAAAATCCATAAAAAATCTGAACTAAAAAGATAGCAGAGATTATAAAACTCCTCAATGATGGTTTGAAGTAACTAGGTTATGAGAAAAAAGTGACTTAAGATTTCTTTCTTACCAAATAATCATTTCGACAAAAACCTTATTTAACTAGTTTCTTCTAAATCTTTCAACCTAATTGTAGATCCATATTTTGTACTTGGAGAACTTAAAGAGATTTGTATCACAGAGAAAATTAGGATATGTACTTAATTTCAAATCCTGAATGCTGTCTTCATAAAAATACTGTTTTCTAAAGCAGTAGAAAGCCCTTAAGGTTTTAGTGGGCAAGAGGGTAATAGCAGAAATGTGATTTTTTACACAGAAGTACTATTGGCAATGTGGTCAGTGGGTTAGAAAAGACAGTTAATTGAGCTGAAAACCAGTATTGATGAACAAAGTCTCAATTTGTGGTTTGCTTGTTGTGTGAGGTTTGGTTTAAGGCGACAGGACATTTCTCCAGGAAAAGCTGTTTTTGTACCAGAGGGCTTTCCCAGAGGTACTTCCAGGGTCCCCAGCATCATTACAAATGGAATGATTTCCATTTGTTTGAGGAAAGGGGTTCTCTTTCCCACTGAATTGCTTCACGTATTTGGCTTTTGGCTATAGAGAGGGATAAGAGGTTTCACTTGCAAACTGGTTACTGCTGAAACTCCTTTGAAAATTTGGCACTTCCATAGACCTGCAGTGTGCCAGGAGAAAGCCTTCAGTCCCCTGATTCCATCACTTCCTTTTTTTTTTTTTTTTAAAGATTTTATTTATTTATTTGACAGAGAGATCACAAGTAGGCAGAGAGGCAGGCAGAGAGAGAGGGAGGAAGCAGGCTCCCCGCTGAGCAGAGAGCCTGACGCCAGGCTCCATCCCAGGACCCTGGGATCATGGCCTGAGCCGAAGGCAGGCTCAATCCACTGAGCCACCCGGGCATCCCTCATCACTTTTGTTCAAAGAGTCCATTATGAAGGAGCCTTTCATTCTGCTTCACATCTATCTTGGAGACACCCCAGGGACACAGCTCGTTATGGTGAGGATTCTTTTTCGCATAAGTCATTTTGATATTATCTGCTTAGATTGGGGATCTTACTCTTTGAGAATGTAAGCCCCCCTTAGAAGTTTAATGAGGGAAAGTATCTAACCTATTCATTATAATCTATTGTGAGAAAGGAAGAAAGGTGTAGTAAAATTTTGGTAAAGTTGACAGAGATCCCCCAAGCAGTACCACTCAGCATGGTCCCTTATTCAGCAGTGTGGGCAGTTCTTGGCAGTCCAGACATTCTGCCTCTGAACCTTCATGTTAACATGCTGCCCACATGATCATGTGCCCATGACCTGGTCTGATCAGCATCTTTCTAGAGAACACATGGGCACCTGAGTCCAGGGTGTAAGATTTATGGCCATGCGCAGCATTTTGGTATCAATAGGAGAAACTACACACAGCTTATTGGTGGGAAATGCCAATAAATATTGAATAATGCTTCTGTGCTGGGGAATCTGTCTGCACTCATCCTTAAGCACGAGTGCAGACACTTAAATTACTTTATCCTCCTTCCTGTCTTTTAACTGGTTAATAAAGGTAATTCTGTTAAAAGCTTGTTTCTTTTCTCAGGCTATATCTAATGACAGTAAAAAATTGGAATGTCAGTAGATTATTGTTTTTCTAAATGATATAAAATTAATTTTTTCTTTTTTTAAAAGATTCTATTTATCTGTTTGATAGAGAGAGAGAGAGAGAATGAGCAGGCAGGAGGAGCAGAGGGAGAGACAGAGAGAGAAACAGACAACTTGCTGAGCAAGGAGCCCCACGCAGGTCTCAATCCCAGGACTCTGAGGTGATAACCTAAGCCAAAGGTTGCTTAACCAACTGAGCCATCCAGGTGCCCCTAGTTTCTTCTTTTTTTAGCAAAACCACTGAGTTAGTGTGATATCATAGTATATAAACAGCTACCTTCTCTTCATGGCTTCTCTTCTTTCTCGCTGGAGAGCACTAGCTGTATCAGATTTCATAGGCCCTGTACCTGACGACCTAAGTGCCATTTTATTATTACATCCCTTCCTGTCATTGCACATAGGTTGGCCCCCTTAAGATCATAAATCAGATTTATTAGTACTTTATTTTTTATTTGTTCTCCCTATTTCCTTTCATTCCATTTCCTGGTTATTTTGGTTGTAGGGAAATAGGCACTGAGACTCTAAAGTTTATGCTATTGACCTTTCCCTATCCTTAGTAAATTCAGTCTTGGCTACTATGTCACCATTTCTTTATTATTATTTCTTAAGATTTTATTTATTTATTTGACAGACAGAGATCACAAGTAGGCAGAGAGGCAGGCAGAAGAGAGAGGGTGGGCGGGGGGGGGGGATCAGGCTCCCTGCCAAGCAGAGAGCCCGATGCAGGGCTCGATCCCAGGACCCCAGGATCATGACCTGAGCCGAAGGCAGAGGCTTTAACGCACTGAGCCACCCAGGTGCCCCTATATCTCCATTTTTTAAAGATTTATTAATTTATCTGAAAGGTAGAGCACATGTGCATGGGGGGAAGGTGGAGAAAAAAGTCTGCTTGAGGATGCTCAGCATAGCTGGGCACTGTGCTTGATGCAGGGCTTGATCTCACGACCCCAACAGAATGACCTGTGCTGAAATCAAGAGTCTGACACTTAAATTACTGAGCCACCCGGGTGACTCTCTGTATCTCCATATTTTAATTCAAATAAGAAGTGATGGTAAAGAATTTGGATGAGAAAGGCAAAGATGGACTTGGAATAGTCTTTTGTCATTTTGGACATGTCAAGTGTTTCAATCCCTACTTAATATGACCTCTCTGCTATAGCTCTGGTTTCTCAGAATATGAGTCATCCATGAGCCAACACCCTGGCCCAGAGTGCATAATAATTTTCACATGGTAACTTTCTGGCTACTGACATACCCTGTAGGTGTATTCCGTATTCTATCATGGGAAAAGTCTGAAGGCCAAGGTATGTCCATGAATCTAGTTCATATGAGGACACAGTCTCAGTGAATGCTTAGGGGTAAGTTAT
The DNA here is from genome assembly GCF_009829155.1 of Mustela erminea. NCBI lineage: Eukaryota > Metazoa > Chordata > Mammalia > Carnivora > Mustelidae > Mustela > Mustela erminea. The sequence goes on along the minus strand of NC_045617.1, from coordinate 101,613,073 downwards.
CATCAACATCGATAGAACCTTCATTGTTAGACACGAATGTTAAGTTTTTACACATTACAGATGGCATGAGTTAGCCAAAATGCATAAAATACAGTGCTATAAAAAATAGTCACCGCACTGAATAAATGTGAAAATCAAATGAGATAAATGTGAATGGCCTTTCAAAAGAGAATATATGCCACTGTGATATCATCATTCGAAGGTTGTTTTACTTCACACTCTCAATGGACTGTAAGATTGAGCTGTAAGGAGATGTGATTAAGTTATCTTATCTCTGTAATCATTTGATAGAGATTTGATATCTCTGTAATCATTTGATGATAATCTCTGTAATCATATATATAGCAGATATAATTGAAAGTAGGAATTATAGCATCCTGTAACACATTTAAGGCATTTTTCATTGTTTTAATTTTTTTAAAAAAGATTTTATTTATTTATTTATTTGACAGACAGAGACCACAAGCAGGCAGAGAGGCAGGCAGAGAGAGAGAGGGGGAAGCAGGGCTCCCCGCTGAGCAGAGAGCCTGATATGGGACTCGATTTTGGACCCTGGGACCACGACCGGAGAAGGCAGAGGCTTTAACCCACTGAGCCACCCAGGTGCCCCTTAAGGCATATTTTAATCGAAGAATTACTGAAGTAGAATCCCCAACCAGAGAAATTTCAAAAACTCCTTTGACAGTAGAATAGGAGCCTATATATATAAAGCAACTTTTAGTATTAGAAGAGAAACAGCCCTGGGTGTAGAAATATGAATTTTAATGGAATAGGTTTTACTCACACTATATCTGAGGCTGTAAAGAGTATGAAATAGGACATATTTTGTAAAGTCATATCCTTTAATTTTCCTGTTATCTGGGCTTGATAAATTCTGGAAAATAACAATTATATGACATTTGCTAACGCTTAGATTATGTCCACCACAATGCCACTTCTCTCCACCATTGTAACTATGTGCTAACTGCCATTGCATCGAAGTATATGAAGTAATAAATGGGCCCCAAGTGCCAAGCAAATGCAAAAGCAGGCAAAGCATTTTCCCTGCATGTGGGAACCATCTCTTATGAACTTAACTTCCACCCAGACAGCAGTTTGAATTGCTTCTATAGTTCCTTTGTTAAGAAACTACTTTTATTCTTAAAACCAAGCCCTCGATTTTAGTTCTTATATGAAAACTAAAACATTTGCAAACTGGAGAGTTTTAGTACACAGTGTTTGTTCCAAGCATATTTGAAAGAAAGTCTATGGGGACCATTATTTCTTTGGTTATTTCAAGCACTGTAAAGATTAGTCTCAAAATTAGTTCCCATGCTTTCCCCCACACTAACATGATTAGGTTTAGGCCAATGTGTACTAGTGAGGGAAATGGGCCTTGGAGAAGGGGTGAGGAAAAGGGAGGAATTTAGGCTACATTGTTGCTATCAGCACTTCCTCCCTGCTAGGCTGCATAATGATCTTAGCCTCCCCAGATTTTCAGCAGTGTTGAAATTTTGGAAGGCCTATGTTTGGAGATTCACACTGTTTGGCTATGCTGTTTCTTATAAAAGGGTAGGGAGAAGAGAATGGTAGGAATGTTTGCTATACCTCTATTGCTAGTAGTTTACAGTAGTTGAGATGTAGCACCTTGTATTTTGTTTATCTTTGCCTGTTTTTATTCCTGTGTATGCCCGTTTATCTTTGCCTGTTATACATTAACCAAGCATAAGAATATCTGTTTTCTGTGATGTGCAGAATTGTCCTTTGATGGTCATTAAAAGTTTGGAAACGAGTGGTGTTTGGTATTAACCAGCTGTGGCCTTGAGTGATGAAATTCTGAAAATATGTAGTGTGCCTTCTCAAAACGCATATACCTTAAATATGGAGAAGTAATCAAACACAGAAGACCAACCTTTAGGCAAAATTGGCTGTAGGGGGCATAAGCATCCAGTCCTTGATTCCAAGGATTGCAGTTCGAGAGTTGGAGACTTTGATATGTAAATGGAATGATCATGTTACTGACAATTCTAAAATGACCAATAAAATAAAAACGCTTTTTTTTAAAGATTTTTATCTATTTATTTACTTATTTGACAGAACAGAGATCACAAGTAGGCAGAGAGGCAGGCAGAGAGAGAGGAAGGGAAGCAGGCTCCCTACTGAGCAGAGAGCCCGATGGGGGCTCCATCCCAGGGTCCTGGGATCAAGACTGGGATCAAGACCTGAGCCGAAGGCAGAGACTTTAACCCGCTGAGCCACCCAGGTGCCCCAAATAAAAACATTTTATTTTCTATTCAGATACAATAAAAATTAGGACACATGCACACACACACAAAAGACCTAAGTTAAATCAATCAATCTTAAGAGTTTCAAAAAGAGTGATGCATGGCAGAAGAAAGGGCCAGTGACCTTTGCTACTATGTTTCCTGCCTAAATTCATTGACTACTTACTATTTCATATGATGGCTCTTTCAAATGTCTTAAGAGCATAAGATTCCAAGATAAGAAAGCTAGTCCTGACAGCCCTTAGAAAATGAGGGGTCGTTGATATTTTAGTCAATTTGAGCATTGCCACTGACACCTGAGAAGATTCATAATTTATTCTAAGAATAGAAAACGTTTTGTTGTCATAGGCAGTGTTAGTATACTCAGAAAGGCTAAGAATAGGCCAGATAAAAGTGTATGTTTCCCTAGCATTTTTTTCTGTCTGTTTATAAGCCTAAAACTTATTCCTGAAACTTCCCTTTAAATAGTATTCTGTATATCTTGTACTAATTCCAGTGATTAAGTTCTGCTTTATGCCTATGTTTACATGGGAATTTTTATTTTAATACTATGATCAAAAGTACTTACTTACTTAGTGTATTATCAGATAATGTAATAAAAAATACTTGTTAGGCACAAGTAAATGTTTTTGTTTCCTTCCTGCAGAATGTATTGGCGTGATTGGATTTTCAACTTTTACGAAATTGTCTTAAGAATATTTTCACGTACTAACTCATGGATTTCTTTTTTTTTTTTTTCTGTTTTGCAAAAGGAGGTCATTATGTCAACTCAGCAGATGTCAAGTCTAAATTTCTCTTGCCACCATTGAAGCCTGTCTCCTCTCCCACTTGAATGACTCGAAAAAATGAACAGCTGCTGGATGTCACCCCCTTACAATAATAAGTCCTTCCTTAACTTTCTCATTTTCAGTTCAATTTAAAAACCCAGTTTTTCCTCATAGGTCCTATTATTCTTGCTAAAATTGTTGGATGCAAGCCTCCAGTCATATTACCGCTGCCCCACGTGTGTGGAGCTCCAAGTTGGGAAGAGGAGTCTCACAAGACCATACTCTATTGCAAAGGTATGATTGCCAGGCTCATCTGCATAATATTTCAGTAATTATGATAAAACATGAAGTAATAGTAACCTTATAGATTCTGTGTGATCCTTTCATTCTTTTTCATGACTTAGTAATTTTGTATTGCATATGGTTAAATAGTTATTCTTTCCTGAATTAACTTAAATATTTTTCAAAGCATTCCTGCTATTTTAGATTAGGAATCTCTTTTGTAAGTAGAGGTCAGAATTATCATAAAAAATCTTGATTTTCCTTCATATAGCATAACAACACTCCTTACTGATCCATTAAACTCATGGTAGGAGTCAGTTTGTACAAAACATGGCCTTTAGAGATTAATTTGATAATGGTGACATGCAGCTACAGCATTTTCATCTATAGACACCATGAAATGCTAGTAACTTCTGAAGTAATTTCCTTTTCCTTCCTAACTCTCAAATTCTCAAACTTCAAGATTTCACTCTTATTCTATTTGTATTTACAGATGTAAATAGATAGATATAGATAGATACAGTATAGTCGTTAAGAGGACGGGTTTTGGGGGCGCCTGAGTGGCTCAGTGGGTTAAGCCACTGCCTTTGGCTCGGGTCATGATCTCAGGGTCCTGGGATCGAGTCCCGCATCGGGCTTTCTGCTCAGCAGGGAGCCTGCTTCCCTCTCTCTCTCTCTGCCTGCCTCTCTGTCTACTTGTGATTTCTCTCTGTCAAATAAATAAATAAAATCTTTAAAAAAAAAAAAAAAAAGAGGACGGGTTTTGAGTTTTACCGTTGGAGTTTATTTCCTCTCTGATCCATGTGAAAGTTCTGAATACTTTTAAACTTCAGTTTCTTCATCTATCAAATGGCCAACTATCTATGTGTCTCTCTCTATATATAATGGAACATTACTCAGCCATCAAAAAGAATGAAATCTTGCCATTTCCAACAACATGGATAGAACTAGAGGGTATTCTGCTAAGTGAAACAAGTCAGCCAGAGAAAGACAAATACCATATGATCTCACTCATATGTGGCATTTAAGAACCAAAACAGATCAACATAGAGGAAGGGAAAAACATAAAAGAGAGGGAGACAAACCATGAAACTTTGTAAAGAGAACAAACTGAAGGTTGCAGGGAGAGAGGTGAGTGGGGAGATGGGGCACTTGCTGTGAGGAGCACTGGATAGTATATGTAACTGATGAATCACTATATTCTACTTCTGAAACCAATATTATACTATATGTTAACTAACTGGAATTTAAATAAAAACTTGAAACCAAAAAACAAAACAAAACAAATACCTGACCACATCATCAGAGGGTGATTGTGAGAATTAAACAGGATGATACATTGGATATACTTTGTAAAATGGGTGACCCACAGAAGCTTACAATAAATACTATCACTAGCTCTAAAATATATATTTTTTATTATTTTCACCATATCTTAAGTGGTATCACCACCAAAATAGAGTTCTCTGGTACACACTACTTATCTCCAATTTGTAGCATATTATTAACCTTGGGAATATTTAAAAATGATTACTTTCTAATCCTATCTTCTTGTTGTTGTTGTTTATTTGCTTGTTTAATTCTCTTAATGGCTGGTTACTATTTTCCCACAAGCAATTTATTTGTACTGTATAAAGATTTGAAACATTTCTGGCTCGAGTGAACACTTTTGTGTCACATTGCATGATTTAACTTTATGTGGGTCATTTTGGATTTGTTTCCTTCTTTTTTTTCCCCTTTAAGTTTTATAATTGTGGAACATAGGGAGAGGATGATCACCATATAAAACACATAATACAGGCTCAATGAACCTTGCAGGCACAGGCTGGCAGGATGCACAGATCTCTCCACAAAATATCTACTTTGCTTCTAAATAATACACTGGGGTTACATAAAGATGGGTTCCCCACTAAGAGGGGGACCCAGTTTCCTGCCTCCTTTGATATTTATATTGGAGCTGTGAGGAGGCAGATCCTCACCCAACCAAACTGGAAAATTCTGAACTTTTAAGTTGACTTTAAGGTCTTTCTGGCATGAGAATTTCTTTCTATTTGGAAAGTGACTCCCTAAAGGAATTTTGCATCTTAACATTTATATCAGCTGGGGACTTTGAAACCCACCCTGCTAAACCGCCTTTCTCTCCTAGATCTCTGAGGAAGAGCCTGTGGGGTCATCTAGTAGATAAACTAAGTTGTCAATATGATTGCTAGTTGGGAAAATTGGAAATATTAGCCCTGCAGAAATTTTTTTTTTTAATTCCCATGTTAGTGTGCCTGGAAGTGTTCCAGGCTAATGTGCTATATGCATTTGTGATCAACTAGTTCTTAGAGCTAAGTCAATTATTTTACTTTTAATATGCAAAAATACTAATTATTAACTCTAAGTGGAAAATTGATATAAGCTCCTATAAGGAGGTTTTACAGACAGTTGTAGTACTATACAGTTACATATGATAGCAGTTTTAGTGAGGTATTCATATGTTTCAATAGTATTCCTCATATTCAAGGCCAATGTTCAATAAGAAGACACTTAGGTAGAAGTTAATTGTGAAGTGTCTACTTCTCAACTTGGTTTTGTTGTTCTTTTTTTAAATTATAAACCCTTGAACTCTGAATGAAACAGGTTTTTTTTTGTGAGGAGCAGTCTATTTGAGCCCTTTGACAGTAAAATGCAAAATGTGTTCAAGGAAAGAAAGTTTTCGATTTGGTTAAATAAACTGATGAAGGGGGTGGTAGTGTAGGTCAGCAAGGTAGATTAAGTATAAATGATGGGGAATCTGGAATGCCAAGACACTAAAATTTATTCTTTAGGGTAAGAATTTGAACATAAGGGGCGGCTGGGTGGCTCAGTCAGTTAAACATCTGCCTTGGGTTCAGGTCAGTCTGAAGGTCCTGGGATGGAGCCCTGCTTCGGGCTCTCTGCTCAGAAAGGAGTCTGCTTCCCCCTCACACTCTCCCTTTGTGTTCTTTCTCTGTCAAATAAATAAATGAAATCTTTTTAAAAATCTGAATAAAACAAATAAGTTTTATTTAATGAAGCAAATACATAAAATTAATTTATATTTATTCTAAAAACCATGAAAGACCAAACTATGGAGTCTAAATTTTAGGGTATCAGAACACTTAAAAAGTAGTATGTTAGCTTATTTCTCTTTACTCTTTTCTATAAGCATATTTAAACATGACTGAGATCATATAGATTTTTTAAATTTAAGATTAATTATTGATATTTGAAAAGATAATACATCCTTAAGGTTTGAAATTCAAAAAGTACACTGAAAATCTCCCTCTTAACTCAACTCCCTGGCACCCAGTTCTGTCTCCCAAAGTAGTCAGTCAGGATTATCAGTTTTTGAAACCTCCTGAGCTAATCAAGAGCATATGTACACACAAGTACTCAGCCACACAAAATCCACATATTTCACTTTTTTCTTCACCATATCTTTTTGAACAAATACTGTATCTTAGAGATCATTCCATATCCTACGTTGAAAGCATTCTCATTTATGTAGCATTCATGTGGGATTTTATTATGTGATTGTTTGTAACATATTTATGTATGTGTGTGTGTGTATACATATGTATATGTGTGTATATATATATATGTAGTGCATATTACATATATATGTGTATATACATGTACACACCCTGTTGATAGATTGTATTGCCCAGAAGAAGTTAGTTATTGCTGCAGTTATCACTGTAGCAACAATCCGAGGTCTCAACTTCTTATGTAACAAAAGTTTAGTTTTCACTCATGCTCTGTTTATTGTTTGTTCTCTGGGTACCTAACTCCATATAGTTCTTCCTCCAAGGCTGGGGATGAAAGGCTCCCCCATTTAAATATAAATAAGTGAAAAATGTCTAGGTCAAGTTCTTGGATATCTTCGTGGGTTTTCTGTCTACTAGCTTTATCTATTACTGAGAGAGGAGTGTTGAAGTTTTCAGCTTTCAACTACAGATTAAAGTTCCCAATTCTCCTTCCAGTTCTGTCCATTTTTGCTTTATGCCAAAGCTCTTTTGTTATGTGTTTGTAGGGGTTTTGTACTGCTGCACAACAAAGTACCGCAAACTTAGTAGCTTAAATCAGCCTCCATTTGTTACCTTGAAGTTTGTAGGTCAGGAGTCTAGGAGGTACCCCCCCCTCCCCCCGCTTGGTTCAAAAGAGAAGGAATACAATTGTAATTCACCACAGGTTTGGTGATGCCACATGTTGCTCTCTACTTTTCAGAATCCTCAAACTATGGCACATTCGATTCGTCCAGATTTTCTAGTTTTGGCCAGTGATAAAGACAGAGTGGTCTGTCTGTGCTTACTCCAACTTTACCCAGACCCAGAATTTGGATCTTAAATTTGGAGTTTTTAAATATATGCAATAGACGCTGACTTGGGCTGATAAAGAAGAAAAACAGGTTTTTTTGGTTTTGTTCTTAAAAATTATTGGGTAAGCTACAGAATTATTGAGAATATTGAATCAGGATAGAGGCCATGCTTCGGGGATAGTGCTGCTAATCCTGTCCTAGAACCTGCTTCACCAGGGAAAAGCTGCCATAACCACAAGAGTTAATACTTACCCGGAAACTCACATTTTCCATAATTGCTACCACTGTCAGGAGGGAGTCTCCAAACTGGAGCTCAAACTAACAGGTATTCATCATGGCACCCAATGCTTTCTTGTACATTACTCATCTTGAAAGCTGTCTTGCACAGGTGAATCTAATTTATGCAAATCAAACCACATGCCTGTATTTTTTTTTTTTTAAGATTTATTTATTTATTTATTTGACAGAGAGAGAGATCACAAGTAGGCAGAGAGGCAGGCAGAGAGAGAGAGGAAGGGAAGCAGGCTCCCTGCTGAGCAGAGAGCCTGACACGGGACTTGATCCCAGGACCCTGAGATCATGACTTGAGCCGAAGGCAGCAGCTTAACCCACTGAGCCACCCAGGCGCCCCCACATGCCTGTATTTTTAACACTGAAAAGCCAGAGAAGTGAGTTGTATGGGTAGTAACTTATTGAGGGAAACCACCTCCCCACCCCAAGCATGACTAGGATGTTTAAAGGGTGCTGGGCAACCAGAAAATGTGACTATGTTCATTGTATTTAGAGAAATTTGTAGAAGACAAAAGAAATATTGGTCTTGCTTTATTTACTAATAATATATAATGAATTGTGCTAGTAAAAGTACTAATTTGTTTTATATACCTAGAAGGTGTAATGAAATCAACTCCTATTTTTATGTGTTTTTACTATGGCAGTGAACAAAGGTGGATAAGGAAAATATACAGACACTGGTGTCTGTACTTGCCTTAGAATTCATAATACCATATATATTTTCTTTTTAGGATTCTGTGCTACAAACATACCAACAAGCTATAAGAACAAAATACAAACTGAATTCTTGCCCTCTGAAGTATTTATGTGTTAACATGGAGTGCATGTTAAGAATGCAAACTCTGGGGGCACCTGGGTGGCTCAGTGGTTAAAGCCTCTGCCTTCAGCTCAGGTCATGATCTCAGGGTCCTGGGATCGAGCCCCATATTGGGCTCTCTGCTCAGCAGAGAGCCTGCTTCCCTTCCTCTCTCTCTCTGCCTGCCTCTCTGCCTACTTGTGATCTCTGTCAAATGGATAAAATCTTAAAAAAAAAAAAAAAAAAGAATGCAAACTCTGAAGTAAAAAAGTCTTCTCTGTATCCTTTCTTATCACTTAAAAGCTGAGTAGCTTTGGACAAGTACTTGGCTTCTCTACGTTCAGACTTCTTGTCCATAACATGAGGGTGATGATTTGGGTTCCAAGCTCATGAATTACTGAGGATTGTACAAGGTAAAAGTAAAGCCTGGTACATAGTAAATGCTCAGTAAATTTTAGTTTTGTTTAGTATTAGTGATGTTCATTCTTTACTATGATAGTAGCATTTATTCACATTATCTTCTGAGACACTTGAAGATATCTTCAGTGTTGACTGAAATGAAACCTTCCTGTTTGCAGCTAGGGAATATTGTGTTACTCAAGATGCACTCTGGTAAGTGATTAGTAAATTTAAAGGCTTCTCATTGTTAGACATGCCCACCTTCTTGCATGTGGTGGTCTTCGCTGGTGACTAGAAACAGGAATATCTCTACTAGAAGCCTGCTTATGTCTATCTTCAAACACAAGTCACAAAACTCTTTGAAGTTAAGAAGACAGAGCAAAGGTCAATGGAAACCCTGCTTGTGATTTTTATAACCTAGTCTGTGTAAGCACATGATATACAGAAGTCCAAAGTTTTGGCAGATGATGTTTCCAAAAATTTTGAAATGTTTAACTGGTGCAGCTTTCTCAATTGGCTGCTACCCATGCAGTAGGATTTGTTTCCTTTTGGTATAAATCAAACATTTAAGATGATAGCTCAGAGAAAATAATTTGCGTTTTATTGCTTTGGAAAGAATATCTGTGTGAGTCCTTCATGCTCCGTTAGTTAGAAAATATTAAAGTAAAATGAATGAGTCCTGTTGTGCATCTATGATAATTTGTGGCCTGGTCTCCCATAATAAAAAAATAAAAACTTGAATCTTTACAAGGCTTTAACATGTAATATTAGATGCAATAACATGTAGGGGTTTTTTTTGGGTTTTTTTTCCCCCCTCTTCTTTCTTCGCATGGCAAGGAGTGAGAAAAGAGAATGTAGCTGTTTTTGCTTAAAGGTGGCCGCCCTGAGTAACTCAGGCACTTCCCAAAGTACAATAACTGATTTCTGATACTTTGAGTGGATAAAAATGTGGTTTTCCATGAAGAGGGTTAACTTATTACTGAGTACCCTGTGGGTTAATTCTTGAAAGGGGATCCTATTTCTGGCATATTGTACATTTTCAGTTAATGCTGTTTTTAGGCCTTATTTGCAAAAAGTTATTTGCATGGCTGGGTCATGTTGGTTCCATTACTTTTTAGCGTACAATTGGGACTGCAGAGTCTACGCTTGATTCAGAACCAAAACAGAGGGTTTATAAAAGTGCATTTCTATAGGGAGAAAGCTTGTGAGCTGAAAAGTTATGAGCATAGGGACTTTTTCCCCTCTGCCTCTTTATGTTGCTTTATTCTCAGAAGCTTACATTCTAGTCAAGGGAGCAGTAGTTTCTTGTGTGGTTATTGTGAAGCAAACTGTGGTCCTTCCAGTAGGTTTCAATTGTATAACTAATAATTTACCAGTTTCTCCAACTTTATAATAGGTATATTGTATTATTTTGTCTTCATAACAAAATAGACTTATAGATCAGAAAAGAAACATTTTAACAACATTCATCTATTTACCTTGAGAAATTTTAGAATAGGCTACAATGAGGACTTTTTAACAGCGATTTAGATAATCTCCTCGTGTAACTAGTTCATTTAACATGAAGAGCTTTTGCACCACAGCAGAGATTTGAGACAGATGACTTTTCAATAATGTTTTAATTCCAGTTAAAAGCCCAAGAGTCTTTCTCAACCAGAGTAAAAGGAAAGGTTTCAAACTGGCCTTGGGTGAGGAAGTAACTTCAACAGCTGTGAAGCTGTCACGTGGGGGAAGGAAGCAGATAATGTGCTAGAGAAATTACCAAGAGAGGGGGCGCCGCTTGTTTGAATACTGGAAACTCCTCCTAAATCTTATATTACCCAGTCAACTCTAATCTAACCTGTCCCTGTCCAAAATAGAAAGGAACAATCTAATTAAGAAAACGTGAGTACTTGAAAATCATCTTATGTCTACTCTGATGAATGAAAACTCATAAATTACTCAAAAGGGGTGTGTATTTTCACTTCACTGTTACACCCTTATTTTCAATAAATCCAATAACCTGACTAGAGTATATGCACTAGTATTCAGATATTACTTAAAAAGATACTTGGGCGCCTGGGTGGCTCAGTGGGTTAAGCCGCTGTCTTCGGCTCAGGTCATGATCTCAGGGTCCTGGGATCGAGTCCCGCATCGGGCTCTCTGCTCGGCGGGGAGCCTGCTTCCCTCTCTCTCTCTGCCTGCCTCTCCATCTACTTGTGATTTCTCTCTGTCAAATAAATAAATAAAATCTTTAAAAAAAAAAAAAAAAGATACTTAACTGTTTTCAAATAGCAAACCAAAGAGAGCAAAAATATTGTGAAGGCAAAATTAACATTTTCCTGTGCAATTGAGACAAATATCTATCCCTTAAGATAAATATTTAAAATATGTAGCAGGCAACTTCTAAGAAGCCCCCAATGAGTCCCATTTCTTTGTATTCACTCTGATATACCACCCCCCCCCCAGCCCCATGAGGATGTTCTGAATCTATTACCTCACTTCTAGAGAATTGCATATGGAGGAAGTGATAGATATCAATTCTTACTGTGTCATATGAAAAGACCATGGCTTTTTCTCTCTTGTTTTATCACTCTGACTCTCTCTCTCTCTTTGACACTCTTTTTCCACATCTGATCACTTAGTCAGTGAGAAGTTGCTATGTATATGGAGAGGGAGCTTGGAAGTGGATCCTTTCACTCTAGTGAAATTGTGGGATGAATTCAGGCTGGCTACAATTTGTACACATTTCATAAAAAGCCTTGAGCCACAGGTACTTAGCTAAGCCTCATCTAGATTCCTGACCCACAGAAATTATTAAATAAATGGTTGTTGTTTTAAGGTCCTGAGTTTTAAGGTAAATTGTTACTAAGCAATGTATAACAAATCAGAATACTTTAATTGGTTGGGACACCTAGGTGGCTCAGTTGGTTGAGCGTCTGCCTTGGGTTCAGGTCAGGGTCTTGGGATGGAGCTCCTGAGCAGGGACCCTGCTTTTCCCCTTCCCCTCTCTCTCTGCTGCTCCCGCAGTGTGTGTTTTCTCTCTCAGTCACATAATCAGATAAAAAATCTTTAAAAGAAATACTTAAGTTGATTGTTTAAAGATTAAACATTTTATTTTATAGACATAGTTTTAATCATATATTCACTAGTACATATATACATAATTATATATAATTTATTTTTTCTGTATATATTTGAAAAATAAGTTTCTCTCTCATCCATGCTCCCCACTGTCCTGTCCCCTTTCCCAGGGGTGACCACTGTTACTGTGTCATGTCTCTCAATAGAGACAGTCAATACATATACAAGTAGATATGATAAAATATCTTTTAAAAAACACACATAGCCATCCATGTAACTATTACACATGTTGCAGTTTTAATTTACTGACATGTTTTTGAATCAAGTTATTAGGCACCTTGTTGTTTTAATGGCTCCATGCCATCATTATCCATCAAATACCCAACTGATGAACATTTGATTTATAATATTTTGTTGTCACAAACGATGCTAAAACAAGTATCTTGTATACATACCTATAGGATAACTTTGATGGAAGTGCTGTCTCCAGATATTTTCTTTAATTTTAATTAAGATATTGCTCAGCTTTCCTCTATAAACTTTGTTTCAATTTACAGAACAAGTTAAGATAGTATTCACTTCCCCACACTTTTATTAACATGGTTTTCAAACTTTTTTTATCTTTGCTAATCTCATATGCTAATAAATAAATAGTTCATTCAGGCCTTGATATTCCTTAGGTATAATGTTACTTAGAGCTGAGGTTGACCATTTCCTAGGATATTTAAAAGCCATTTGTATTTCCTTTCCTATGAACTGTGTATATGTACCCTTCAGCCTTTTTGTTTTATTGGATCATTGATCATTTTCCTTGTGATTTATAGAAACATTTCACAGATAAAAAAATTAACATTTTGTCTACTACATATGTTCAAAAGTTTTATCCAAGTTGGTCCTTTGTTTTATATTTTATGGGCATATAGACATAGAATATTGAGGGAAATAGATCAATCATCAATAATTGGTTAATGGAAGTTAAGCTGTGCTTAGATGAGTTAACATTTATTAAGTATCTGCAAAAAGGATATACCAATGAGTAAGGATTGCTTGTTTTCTTTTGGTAATATCACTATGTACAGCCTGAGGAAAGACTTCATGCAGGTGCTGTAGTTAGTATTTAATTTTGAGAAATAATAACAACGATTACAAAGATTAAAATGTTCAGTAGAGGGTGAGGAAGGCAACCGATAGTACATTAAAAAGTAGAAAAAAGAAAAGCTAAGAGTTCGTTAAGTATACCTGGCTTTTACCCTGACTTTCTGAAACTGTGGAAACCCCTGAACTGCTGTTAATTATGTAACAAAACTTACATAACTACTTACTAAATATTTGTTAGCCATACAGGGTGTCAGGTGCATTAAAGAGATAATTCAAGTCACTAAACAATTATTTAATTGACTCTTTCCTGAACTGGGGGAGGATTTAGCCTGGATGAAAATGCTAATGGATACATTTATTTTTGAAGGAGAATTACTCTTTCCCATGCCATTGGGCACTACAATAACCATTGAAAGTAGTGAATTAAAGGAATTACTAATTTTGCAGTCCTCTGGCATGTGGTCAGAGAGTGGTATTTCTAAAATGTGAAGGAGATTAGAGGAGATTAGTAACTATTTGATCTTGCAGCTATGTTATAAATGCTACCTCTGGGGGAAATGCTTTGGTAACTCTCTGTTTAGAGGCTATTACAGGGTAATTTACTTCCCAGCTGTATTGAAGAAGGGATTATCTGGCATAAAGTGAATGAAAAATATGTCTGTGGAACTTCAGGATAATTCACTGTTACACAAGGAAATCAACATCTCAGAAAATGTGAAGAATTTAAATATACAAGTAAACTCATCAATGAAAAATTATACTTCACGTATACCTCTTGAACAGACAAAGGAAGATATGATAGATATTTGAGAGGTCTGGAAAAATCACCTATTTCTAATTTCATTTCCTTCCCTCTTCAATTACTTGACAACTACCAATTAAGCAATTACACTAGCTATTTTCTTCAGCATTCATTTTGACATCTAAGACATATGTTTCTGATTCTATCTCTGTAGAGTGGATTGGGAAAGGGGAGGGAGGGGGAGCATGCCTGCAAGTGTGGGGGTGGGGTGAGGGGGGCAGGGAAGGAGAGGAAAGGGGAAGGGAAAGGAAGGAAAGAGAGAAAGAGAGGAAATAAACTTGCTTTTCCAGCTCTTAGAGTCATGGAGACTATAACTGAAACAATATCTTGTGAAGTCATAAACTGTTTGATTTAGGAGCTGTGTCATATAATTCCATTATATTATTCATTTAACAAATAGTCATTTGTTCTTCCTTGCCTTTTTTTCCCCCTGATTTTCTCTCTCAAGGAATGACATCCCTATTCACTCAATTAAATAAGCCAAAATCTAGAATTAACCTTATTCTTTCTCACACACAACCTATATACACCACATGTGATAGATGATTTCTTCCAAATATTTTTTGTATTTGTCTACCTCATTTCTCCTGGTATCACTCAAGATCGAACTACCATTAACCTCTGCTTATTCCATTGCCTATATCCATATTCCATAGCTTGGTTATTGTGGGTAATTCTGCAATGAATATGGGAATACAAACATCTTTTCAAAATTGTGATTTATTTTCCTTTGTGTATATATCCAGAAGAGAGATCGCTGGATCATATGGCAGTTCCACTTTTAGTTTCTTGATGAAAATCCATACTTTTCTCCATAATGTCTGTGCCAATGTACCTTTCCACCAGCCGTATACAATTTCCCTTTTGTCACATCCTCTTCAATGTTTATCATTTTTCTCTTGGGTGATAATCATTCTAACAGATGTGAGGTGATGTCTTATTGTGGTTTTGATTTGCATTTCTCTGATCATTAGTGATACTGTGATTTTTCATATACCTATTGGTGCTCTATGTGTCTTGTTTGTTGAGAAATGTCTATTCAAGTCCTTTGCCCATTCTTTAGTCAAGTTGTTTTATTGCTATTGAGTCATTTAACTTCTTTGTATATTTTGGATATTAACCTCATCAGATATATGACTAACCTCCTCAGATACATATTTTCTCCTGTTTCGTTGGTTGTTTCTTAACTCTGTTGATTGTTTCCTTTGCTGTGCAAAAGTTTTTTCATTTAGTGCAATCTCCCTTGTCTATTTAGCTTTTTGTTGTCTGTGCTTCAGGGGTCATTTCCAAAAATTCATTGCCCAGACCAATGTCAAGGAAATTTTCCCCTATACTTTCCTGTAGTCGTTTTATAGTTTCAGGTCCTGCATTTAAGTCTCTAATCCATTTTGAATTGGTTTTTGTAAATGATGTGTGATAAGGATCCAATTTCATTCTTCTGCATGTGGACATTCACTTATTTGGGATTTATATGTATTAGGATAGGAATTGAAATCAAGAGCATATATGAGACTAAGAAGATTAAGAAGAATGATGTCTAGAACTGAACTAAGTAACAGCAAATTTTAAGAGGTGGCCAAAGAATAACCAGGAGAAAGTTAACTGGAGTTTAACCAGGACAGGGTGGTGTTATAGGAATAGATCGTTCTGAAAAAAAGAAATTGTAAAAAATTTCAAATGTGGTTGAGAGGTCACCTAAAATGACAACTGAGAATAATTCAATGATGTAGCAAAATTGGCTGTTGACAACTTTTTAACGAGCATATTGTGGGGTAACTATTGATAATTCTTCAAGTAGCAGATTGAGGAAAAAAACTGAGGTAACTGGAAAAAGCATTATGATATGTTTTTTCCAATATGTTAGGGTGATATTTATCAGGAAACTTGAGGTCTAGGGAGGAAATCATCTATACCCTATCTGGATCATTTATCTATTTTGACAAAAAAATATTGCAGCATATGTAAATACTGGTAGGAAGAAGCCAGTAGAAACAGACTATAAAAGAGAAGACATGAGATCCAGGGTGGTGAAGGGATTTAGCTTAGAATGAGAAATTTCTCTAGTCATAACTGGAATAAAGTGAAAAGATGCATACCTATTAAGGTAAATTGTATTGGTTTTGTGAGTAAATTGTTTCGACCTCTGATTGGGTGAATTATATTTTCTCTGATTAGTAGGAGAAAAGTGTATCAACTAACTCAATGAAATAAGTGGAAAGTAAGAATATACTGATAAAAGTATAGTAGGTTGAAAATATGTCATAAGAATTGAAAATATAGCTTATTAGGGAAATATGGAAATATCAATTAGCACAATTGATAACTCAATTTAGGCTGGAGAATGTAAATTTATAATAAACCTAATCTATGTGGTTTTGAAAATTTCCCTAAAAAGTGCTCAGCAGTTACGTGTGCAGATGGAAACATGTTGAACCATTTGATTCAAGGTTGGCATTTGCATATTGGACCAATGCAAGACCTGATTTAAGGTTATGAGGACAAGAGGAGTTGATGTGGGGGCACCTGGGTGGCTCAGTGGATTAAGCCACTGCCTGTGGCTCAGGTCATGATCTCAGTGTCCTGGGATTGAGCCCCGCATCGGGCTCTTTCCTTAGCAGGGAGCCTGCTTCTCTCTCTCTCTGCCTGACTCTCTGCCTACTTGTGATCTCTCTCTCTATCAAATAAGTAAATAAAATCTTTAAAAAAAAAAAAAAAGGAGTTGATGTGATTAGCCGTAGAGTCTGAAGTTGGTATTGCAGGAAGTGAATCCTGAGATGAGTTGATAGGAAGAAATTTGAGGTGTTAAAAACATTTGAGATCATAAAGAATTTTAAAACAAAATAATAGGAGCAAGCCAGAGGATGGGAAGTTGTGATGATCAAAATAGATGTTTAATATTTCAGAGATGGAGCTGTCCTGGGTATTTCTGAGATAATCAGTTTTGACCATAAGATTAAATAGAATATGGTCAAGACTCCTGGCAATGTGGAAGTCAGAGAACTAGGAAGCTGTGCTGTTGTTGATGTTGTTGATCATCCTCATTGACACTGAGATGATCTAATGGTGGAAGAACATTCAGCAAAGAGAAAGATATTGAACCCTGTGCTAAATTAAAGTCTTCAAGTTAATAGATGGCATCACAGCGGACACATGCTCATAGCCAACTTATTCTGTTGTGCAAAACACAATCTATATTTATAAATAACTTGAAGGTTTAACTTTAAGACTCTACTTATTTTGAATCATACAATTTAATATTATGATAATAAATTATGTGATATACATTATATAATTATTATGAAACAAACACAGTTAACCAAAAAAAAGGACTATTGAAACATTTTTCTAGTGACTATTGAAACATTTTTATTATAAACTAAGTCAATTCAAACTTCTGTCTCTTCTTTTCCTCTTCTCCTTCATAGGTTTGTGTATTGTGTGGTATTGGGGAAAGATAATTCCTAGTACTTGGTTACTAGAACTTTTTCATGTAGGATTTTGCCAAAATGTACAACCTGAGTGGGTGGCTTTATGCTGTTATGTTGTTGGCATTTGTCCTCTCTATCTTACACGGAAATGACCGACGGTAGTGCTGCCATGCTCACTATTAAGATACTGGCCATCAGGAATCTTCATGGTTGCTGGCTATCTCTGGTAATTCAATGTAATTCTTTTGAGATGTGAAAAAATCTCAAATGTTCCTTTACAGTAAGTTTTCAGGGTACTCAGCTGATACATACATATTTCTTGCTTAAGTATGTTGTGTTTCATTTCTAATTATAACCTTTGGTGCCATGTTGAAAATGGAACCTCCCTAAGAGGTCAGGTCTTCCTAATGGGCTTCCCAGATACCCACTGAGAAGGTGTGCTCTGCTCTGGGTTTCCTTCAGCTTCATTCTGATCCTACTGGGTTGCTCTGCCTATATCTGAGATTTGATATGAGGTACCTACCTTATATAGAGACCCTCAACAATGTTTATTTAATTTTAGTTTTCATCTTTCCTGACATTTTTTTCTTTCCCCAAGCTGAATCTTTATCTATTTCAGGTGTTCTGTGTTTTCGTCTTCCTGTTTTCATTACTTAAATTCCACCTTTAGAGAGAGCCCTTTGAGCTTTTCATCATTATTTGAAGATACGTTTTTTAGTAATAAGAAAAAAAAAAACTTTCCTCTCTAAAATCCAGCTCTTAAAAGTCCACACTCTTGCAAATTCCAAATTCCAAAAAGGTTGTTTCTGCTCTGGACTTAATAAAATCTATTTAAAATTCACTTGGTTTATTAAAATTCTTTGAGTTCCGTTGTTTGCTCTTATCCTACAGACCTTTAGCTTAGGGGTGTATATTGCTATACAACAAGAAAAATTCAGGGGAGAAAAATCTTTATTAGCTAAAAATTTATTTTGCCCAATAGAAATGAAGAAGCTAAGGAGTATGAGCTTTAGGAAGAGAGATTCCTTCTTTTCCTTTCCTTTCCTCTCCTTTCCTTTCTTTCTTTATTTTTCCTTCTTCCTTCTTTCCTTCTTTTCTTCTTTACTCCCTTCCTTCCTTCATTTTTTCAGACAGGAATGGAAAAGTAATAGTACAGCATGAACTTCAGAGAACAAGTTGAATATGAATGTCATTCTTTCCCCTAGAATCATGAGTTTTTCTCCACAAAAGACTTGTTGAGAAAATGGAGATTTCAGAATAAAGCCATGGTTACTTAAAGTAAGTAAGAAAGAAATAAGGAATGTGCTAGTTGGGTTTTTTTTTTTCATGTTTTTTAAATTTTTTTTTAAATTTTTTTTATTAATTTTTTATTTTTTATGATCATATATTTTTATCCCCAGGGGTACAGGTCTGTGAATCGCCAAGTTTACACACTTCACAGCACTCACCAAAGCACATACCCTCCCCAATGTCCATAACCCCACCCCCCTTCTCCCAAACCCCTCCCCCCAGCAACCCCAGTTTGTTCTGTGAGATTAAGAGTCACTTATGGTTTGTCTCCCTCCCAATCCCACCTTGTTTCATTGATTCTTCTCCTACCCACTTAAGCCCCCATGTTGCATCACCACTTCCTCATATCAGGGAGATCATATGATAGTTGTCTTTCTCCGCTTGACTTATTTCGCTAAGCATGATACACTCTAGTTCCAGCCATGTTGTTGCAAATGGCAAGATTTCATTTCTTTTGATGGCTGCATAGTATTCCATTGTGTATATATACCACATCTTCTTGATCCATTCATCTGTTGATGGACATCTAGGTTCTTTCCATAGTTTGGCTATTGTGGACATTGCTGCTATAAACATTCAGGTGCACGTGACCCTTTGGATCACTACATTTGTATCTTTAGGATAAATACCCAGAAGTGCAATTGCTGGGTCATAGGGCAGTTCTATTTTCAACATTTTGAGGAACCTCCATGCTGTTTTCCAGAGTGGTTGCACCAGCTTGCATTCCCACCAACAGTGTAGGAGGGTTCCCTTTTCTCTGCATCCTCGCCAGCATCTGTCATTTCCTGACTTGTTGATTTTAGCCATTCTGACTGGTGTGAGGTGATATCTCATTATGGTTTTGATTTGTATTTCCCTGATGCATGAACAACAATAACAAATTTGTGCGCAAATAAATGGAAGAAGCTATTTAAGAAAATAAGTGTGAGATCTGTTTTGGAATGTCATGATCCAAGATCTACTCTTAATTTTTGTTCCCATAGCCATTTGTTCATGGATATTTCCTTGTTTTTAGGATAGTTACAGAATGTTTAGGAAGACAAAGACATTCTCCACTTCCCTAAACAGGCAGGGTTTGCAGAAAAGACCGACTTGACTATAATTTCTGAAGGCCATAAGATTCCCCTGACCATCAACATCAACTCTGTGAGTTCAAATTCTGTAAGACAGAAACCATGACAGACAAACTGCAGACCATGGTCGTCCTTGACAAACCTAATTTCGGAAACACCTGCTGAACCATTCAAGATCCTTCACCGCAAAACCTTAATACCTGTTTTCTATCTGGTGAAGAACATTGTATTCTTTATTCTTATAATGGCTTATTTTCTTAAATTGTCTTTTCTTAAATTTTTTTCTGCATAATGAACTGAAGTGTCTAAATTTTGTGTAAATCTGGAATTTTTAATGTCAAGGCATTATGATTCAAAGTCAGCTTTTTTTTCACCCTCAAATGCCTACCAGGCCTCCACTGAGTTTTGACAATGATGTCCTAATACTGTATGACAACATGGAGGGCTTCTTCTCTAAAAGAGATTCCATATGAGATAGACAGAAAAAAATACAAACAATGGACATTCTGTCAGAAGCATCAGAAATCTGACTGATCAAAAATTCATGCAGATTATCTTTAAAAAAAATTCATGCAGATTGACCATCAGTTTTATATTACCTATTGTTAACCAACTCATTAAGAATACTGTATCTTTTTCCTGTTCTGATACAATTTTCTTTTCTTAAGAAAATGATAGTGGAATGCGAATGTATTTTTTGTTAAAATTACAAAAGTCATTACTTTAGTCATTGTAACAGAAATGTAATTGCAAGTGAAACAAATCCTTTTTTTCTTTTGAGAAATATCACATTTTTCCATTTGGTGGTTTTTAAGTTATAGAACTGTGCATATTTATTATACTAGGTTAAATTATTCAAAGATGTACAAAAATATATTTAGTCATATGTCCCCTTCCTCTCTAATCCCTATCCCAATTCTATTTTTTTCTCGGGTAACCAAGATTAACCACAGGGGTTATTCTATTATTTCAACCTCCTTGATTGAGAAAGCATATATAGTATGAGAATGCAAATTGTGTATACACACACACACACACACAAATATTGTATATGTATTATACACACATATATAAAATATTTTCATCATTTGTTATTATTTATAGATACTATATTTAATATATCTGCTATTCTGCCACTTGCTTTTCAGTTGTATATTGGTCCTTCCTGTATATCAATAGATCTAACTTTATTGTTTTGACATTCTAACTTATTAATGCATATAAATACACAAAAATAATTATACATAAGTGATGATACTCAAGTGCTAGCTTTAAAGACATATTGAGTTTTTCTATTTATTGTTTGCTTCCCCTCTTTCCTTCCCATCTTCTCAATAATGAAACGTACACCAGTATGTGTATAAATTTTTCATTGTTTGTTAACCAAAAGCTTCTCAAGCTTTCTTTCTCTTTAGCTTGTTTTCTGCTCAATAATATCTTATGAAAACCTCTCCAAATAAATTGGTATAGCTCTAATTTATTTTTAATGGCTTTAGGATACTTCACAATATAGATATTCTTTAATTCTTTCAACCGTTCCTCCATTAATAAGAATTCATTTATTCTTGTCTTGCTTTATAAATAGTGATATAAAGGATATAACATAAATGTTACTTCTTTAACATTACTTAACTGCACCTAAAAAAAAAAATCTTTTTTCTTTTTTTTTTTTAAGTCAGTTGGGTATCTACCTTTGACTCAGATCGTGGTCCTATGGTCCTGGGTTCATGTCCTGCATTGGGCTCTCTGCTCATTGAGAAGCCTTCTTCTGCCTCTCCTCCCTGCTCATGCTCTCTCTTGCTATTTCTGTCTCTTTCTCTCAAATAAATAAGTAAAGCCTTTTAAAAAATTGTTTAATCATAACTTTTATTCATAACTTTGTTTTTGATCATAACTTTGGATTAGGATTCCCATTATATAACCAAAAGGTAAACAAAGTGTTCTCATGGGAGTAAAATTTAAAATTATTTTATTCAATAATGTGTGTAATATATAAAATGTAAATTATGTGATATGATGTATTATTGTGAAATATATAATGCATAATACAGATATAATATACAAAAATATATATGATAAAGACTTAAAGAGTAGTATGTGCTTACCATTTGTTGACACAAATCACCAAAGCACAGGAGAGCTCTTCTCTAGTCCTGATTGTAGTTTACATCTTTCTTTCTTCCACCTCCTCACAGTATTAGTGAAAGTTATAATCTGAGTGCAAAGTTTTTCATTTTTCTTAATTAATTTATATCTATCTTTAAACAGCCCAAGATTTATGGCTTTATATACAAGAATAGTGCTCTATACACTCTTCTCTGCCTTGCTCTTTTGTTATACATTACATTTATACAACTCATGTTCATAGGCATTCAGTTTTAGTTTTTGGCATAGTATTCCATTGAGTAATATACAGTATGATAAATTGATCTACTCTCCTGCTGATGCAAATTTATATTCTTTACTACTTATATGTACCAAAGAGGGAAGCTGCCTGACTACATGGTATGAGTATCTTCAGTTTCGTGAGATACTGTGCAATGCTCCTCTTTCTTTCCTCCTGCCTCTTTCTTTTCCTTCTCTTTCTTCTCCATTGCGGGTGTTGCCATTGTTTTCCTTTAACCTGACTTAGACAACTAGAGATGGAAAACTGGAAGGAAAAATAGAGCAGGGAAAGATTTTGTGATAATCTTTAACTTCACTGAATTTGTGTTCGTAATTCCTTCAATGACTAAATCTTAAAACATTTATACCATTCTTAAAAATGAGCATGAATTCTATGGGCTTATGTGTAGAAAGCCGTAAATCTGAGTTTGAGATCTGCTCTGCCATCCTTTGCTATGTATTTTTGTATGAGTTGTTGATCCCCTTTTCCCTATCAGTAAATTAGAAAAATCTAATTGTGCCTATCTCCTCCAGCAGAACTTTAGCTCTAGAAAAAAACAAAAACAAAGAACAAAAAACAGAAATGTGAGAGTTGGTTCACCACTATATTTTTGGTGTCTGGAATACTGTGCTCTCATCTAGGAGCTACTCAATAAATATTTACAGAATGAATTAAATAATTTAACAACATAGCAACTGGAAAAATCTAAGCAAGGTGCCTGGCATAGGCAAATGCCTATTAAATGTTTGCTAGTTAGTCATTCTCCCACTGCTGGTGACGGTGGTGGTAGGAGCAGTAGTAGTAGTAGTAGTAGTAGTAGAAGTAATAGTAGTAGCAGTAGCAGTAGCAGTAGCAGTAGTAGTAGTAGTAAAAATATTATCAGTAAAGTAGAGGTGGTGGTGGTATGTTAATAATAGCGATGTTGCTATTAGTAATAATAGTAGCTAACACTTACTGAAATTGTACTATATTCACACACATGAATAATCTGATCACTGAACAACTTTTGCACTACATATAATTTCCTTTTCAGGAATAGAAAAACTGAAGCAAAGAATGTTTTAATAATTATTACTAATTAGAATTTACAGAGTGAGGGAGGCTGGTGGTGGGTATTATGGAGGGCACGTATTGCATGGAGCATTGGGTATGGTACATAAACAATGCATTTTGGGACACTGAAATGAAATGAAATAAAATAAAATAAAATGGAAATAATTAAAAAAATAAAAAGAGCAAACACTTTGAAAATCTAAAAAAAAAAAAGAATTTACAGAGTGATTACATATTAATTTAAAAAACTGGTCTATCTTTCAGGTGTTGCATATACTGTCATTCTCCACAGTCTTGGGGTGCTAGAAAACATAGATTTAACATCGCAGCTTACCTTAACAATACTTAGGACCATATGGTATAAATTTAGTGTTTATTTTGCTCCTGGCTTTGTTGCCCTGTTCCTGCTTTCCATTTATCCTAATTCCCTAAGCTATTTAATTTATCTCTTTTATTGTACATAATTTTGAAAGCTACCAAGCTACCTAAAACCAAACAAAGTCAGGGACACATCAAAATAAATTTTCCTCTTGTACTATTTCCTGTTATTTGTACAAGAACCTTTCAAGTTAGACAGACTTATCATCTACATTTTACAAATGAAGAAATAGGGTTTTCAAGATGGTAATGTGAATTTCACAAGATAGTGAAGAGTGAAAATGAAAAATCCAGAACTCAATTCACATTGAATTTTTTTTCTTTCTCATTTTGTTTTTGAGTTTATTTTTCAGTACCAAACTGCTTTTTGTCATTTAAGGTAGTTTGGGAAACCAAATATCGGTAAACTTTTTTAATATGGAAAAGTTCCTATTTGGTTATTACTTTTTGTTTCTAATTTCTAGTATCACTCTGCCCTACTCTGATGTTTTCGTCTATAGTTCTAGCAAAAAGGAAGTAAAATTATCAAGATCGCAATAATGACAAAATTATATCACTTTTAAGTATTGAGTTCTATGTTAAAGTTATATAGAACACGTTTAAGGTGTTTTATCATTTCGACTTTTGGCAGTAGTATGGATAAAACAAATTATGCTTTGCAGACTTAAGCCACTGTGTACTCTTCCCTGCATGCCTTTTCACTGACTGCCCTTTCCTTGGATTCACAAAGCCACTGTCATAACAAATGATTTAGTCCCATTTCTCTACTAGATAATTAGGTCAATTATGTTGTATATATGTGTGTGCGCATGCACATGTACACCCACATCAAATTGCACAAGAAAGCCAAGGGGACAAATGTGTCTTTTGATATTCGTTCTGAGTATTCATTATTCTAGGAAGAAGACAGGAAACTGTACGATCAAATACGGTCGCTACTCAGAGGGATGTATACTCGTTCTTTGGCTGAAGCATTTAAGTGAGTATTAACAAGGAAGCTCAGAAAATAAGAACAATTTTAAAAATATGCATATTTTAAAACGAGAATTATCTTTTTATTTTTCAATTGACTTTCTAAAAGTCAATTTTCGATGTGTTTTTGTGAGAGAAGTCATTTTATTGCCACACTTCTATCAGCTATTAGGAGCAACTGAATCAGGGTTTTAAAGTTTGTATCCTGCAGGAAACGCCTTTTATCGCTCTTCACCCCACGTGGGTCTGTCAAAAGTAAATAATGATATGAGGGACCCTTTTCAAGCCACTTGTTTTACAGAGCTTGTTCCCTTTTATTAAATTTGTGAAATAACTCATTACTTTGGTCTTTAAACTTTTTTTTCCCCTTATTGCTGTCCAGATTTTAAAATGATACTATTCTGTCTGTAATCGTAATGAGAAAAATACATGGGGGACCTGGTGTGACTGCAAGGTACCTCCTTTGTTTGAACTCTCTGGACGCATATTACTCCTGTGTTAGTTTAACACATCCCCACAGGCAACAACTCATTGCTTAAAGTTAAGAAATATGAATCCTTACACTAAGCCATAAGCTATTTAGCTTACCAGCAATTGAATTTAAAAGATTTAGGTTGTGAGTACAGCTGTAACACTGGAAACAAAGCATTTATAGTAAGAAGGACATATGGAAATATGAATGAGCTACTACTGGCACAGTCAGGACACTGGGACCCTTTGTTCTTAGTGAGAACATGTTACTGTACAGTTTACTTTTATTTGTATTATCCTTCAGAGTTCTACTAAGTTCTATCATGATTCCTATCTGGCTGTTTATGGATATCCTGAGCATAATACGCATATAATTTTTTTGACACTTCAATGTTTAAAAATGCTTAAAAGTGTTTATTTTTAATTTAAAATGTTTTCCATCTCTCTTCTCTCGCAGTCCCCCTTGAGATGATCTAGGTCTTATCAAAGTGTGAGTGGACTCTGTATAACGTCCTGAGTCACATCACTGATAATGTTGTGTTGTGAAAATGAAACAAGTGACCTAAAGGCAAGTGCTGTACTTGACCGTGAGATCTGCAGTCTCAGTGTTTCTGAGTGGAGTCGTCGTTCTGTCCAGGGGTGCAGTGCACTGTTGGAGGATGTCTGATTGCCTCCTATTAGACCTGTGTTTGCGTTAACTTGTAGACAGTGCTAGCAAACAAGCAGGGTTCCCACAGTAGCATCTGTGATCACTTCTCTTGACTGTTAGCAATTCCCCAGACTTTATCTCTACTTCTCTGGTTTTTATTAAACATCACCATTCTTTGTGTTCAGCAATGGCCAGGGTCAATAAAGCTAGGACAAATAATTTTTTTTTCAGAGTTTTTTCTGTCCTAGCCCTTGAACTCCCTTAAATCTCCCACTGCCCCATTCCTCTAGTGGTATAGTAAGGAGGAAATCCTGCTGTAGCTCCTTGGCAAAAAAAGTCAAAATGATGTACCTTTTCCCTAAACTTAAGCAAAAGTGAAAACTGACTCTCTGCAGGGATGATATCTAAGTGACAACCAGCATGCATTTTGGGAAAGAAATACATAGTCTTAGTAATTTGAGACAGTCATCAATTCAACCACAGTAAATTGAATATAATACAATACATAAAATTTAGTTCTCTGTTTTCAGCTGTATATTCCACTAAAATGAAGAGGTTTTTTTTTTTTTTTTTTTTTTTTTCCTCACCCAGGACTCTTGGCTGGGCTTAGTAACAGTCAGGTCTTCATCATCTCTAACTTGACAGTCTCTCGTTCTGTGATGTTTCAGACTAATGGATTGGCTCTACCTTGTCAACATTTCCCTTAGCTATATAATTATGTATGATTCAAAGCTAGGTCTCAGTTGTCTGTTTACTCTACTCTTAGACATGGACAGAGAGATAAATTTTACTAGAAAAAAATTACATATATGTTTCAACTTTTCTATTTTGTTGTCATGGGCATATGATTTTTTTTTTTTTTCTGTAAAGTGCTCACAGGTCTTGAGAATGACATGGAGACACATCTATTAGAATCAGATTATTTTGTCTATTCAGACAATATAGTGTTAGCTGTTTTGTCTAGGTCATTTTATTTCCACTTTGTAGGCACATCCAATTCTCCCTTAGGGAAGGTTTTGAGTTTTTATATTCAGAGGTTTGTTTACTTGGAGACTCAGGATGTGTGTGCCTTCCCAGATAATAAACTGTCTCAGTTATTTTTAGAATATTTAGAAATCCTCATCTTCAATTTGCCTATGTAGAATGCATTTTTCCACCCTCACATTAAGCAGTGTTTGATTTTATTCACAAAAGGCCCAATTAGGTGGTGAGCAAGGGAAGTAAAACATGTTCCAGGGACTAAAATTCTCCTCTGAGGACTCTTCCCTTTCCAGGATATGAATAATGTACCACATATGGATGAGTAATTTACTCAGTGTGCCATGAGGGTTCTCATTATTTCAACCAAGTAAGGTTTTAGAATTTGGGAAAGGTATCAACAGATTGATCTACTTGGAAAAGAGATGTGACGTGTTTACATTCATCATCATGGGCATTCAACTGCTGGAATGTTGGGAAGAAGCATTTTGGTCATTTTAGAAATGTCATTTATTACTTCTGGCTACATGGATTAAGATGTTCCAAATCATTTCCCCAATTCCTCCTTGTCTTAAATTCCTGCTGGGTTCACAGTAGTAATCTTAAAGGCAGAGTGCTAAAGTCAAGTAGCAAAAGCTTACTCAAACATTCTGAGGTTTCAGACGCATAGTTTCTCTTTTATGTCCCTTTCCTTTTCATTATTTCTGTTACCCTTGCTAGAGGTGGCCGAGCAGATGTTTTAGCAAACACTGTACACATAAGCACATTTTCAGTAAAGGTCTAAATTAATCAACTTGATTAATATCTGTCTCCCTACTCTCAAGTGCCGGATGACACTTTGAATCAGGGGCACCATTTGGAATCATTTCTATTCTTGACACATTTACTTTGCTTTCTATCCTTCAGATCGGGCTTTGGTGTTATTTTTAACAACAAATTCATCTTTCAGCTAATAAAGAAAGATGGTAAAAGTATGACCAAAATGTTCAAATATAATTCTTAAATAAGCATGAAAGGGTTGACAGTAATAAGATATGAGAATATAGAATTGATTTGAGTGGAATATTTGCTAAAAGACAGGCTGAAGCAGATCTTAAAATGAGACGTGTCGATATGTGCAAATTTACTCAGAAGACATTGCCAATACCTGAGGAAACTAGCTTAAACACAAAACTTTTTTTTTTTTTTCACTTTTATCCCTCCTTCTTAATATCCAGTCACCAAAGTTTTGGCTCTAATATCATTTCAATTTCTTTTTGATTTGTACATTCCTCTTCACTTCTTACTGTCCACAGCTTATTTTTCTTTTTAAGTTTTATTTTGTTTCAGATTTTATTTATTTATTTGTCAGGAAGAAAGAGATACAGAGAGAGCACAAGCAGGGGTGGGCAACAGGCAGAGGTAAAAGCAGGCTCCCCACTCCCCAATGTGGGACTTGATCCCAGGACACTGGGATCATGATCTGAGCTGAAGGCAGACACTTAACCAATTGAGCCACCCAGGCATCCTGTGTTAATTAGTCATTTCTGAGCTTCCTGAAGATTATTGCTGTTGTACATTTTTAATCTTTTTAGTCTAAAATATCATTTGCCCAAATCACTTTATCTTGCTGGAAAACCAATTATTCCCTGATGTCTACTGTATCAAGGTTGAATTTCTCACATTACCTTTAATGTGTTGTTTTTGTCTTGTTTTTGCATGCTACACTTCCTCTACATCTGAGAAACAAATGTTTTCTGATCTTATTTTCCATTTTCTTCATATATCTACTTTCTATTTGCATAATTGGTTTCTCCATTGTTCCATGAATACAGCATTCTCATTTCCATCTTTATTTCTGAATTATGCTACTTTATTTACTTGAAATGCTCTCTTTGCCTATTCAAACACACCCTTCTTCTGAGGCTACTGAACATACATCTCTTCCATGAGCAATAAATGACTAGACCGGTTTAACCGATACTGGTTTACCTCTTTTTTTGATTCCTGTAACTCAAGGGCACACTTGACCATATATTAGACCATAAGCATTTTCATATTTACATTTGTGGTTTTTACCTTTACAAGATCAAAGAAATCCATGTAATTTCTCTATGTAATTTGGTGAGGCATAACTTTGAATCACACATGCCTTGAGGCTGGTGTAGGCTAGTGAGTCATATACTAGTGAGCAAACTGACCAACACTGTTGTCTCCTGCTTTACATTCACATTTACAGTCTTTTGTAAAGTACTACAATTTTTATTTTATGTGAAGAATAACATCCACCACAAATGCAAATCCTTGCCAATAAAGTGAGTCAGACAGGATGCTAGATGTCTCTCAGACATTTCAAAAGCCTATGTGCTTTATGTTTCTTCATTGCTTTATGTATAACTTTGTGGTCTTTCCTGCTAGTCAATAACATGCACAGGAGAACTATGAATTCATTGAGATTCTCTATCCTAACAATTTTCTAGCAGAGCCCAAAGAAGACTATATTTATGCCTTTATTGAATCAAATTATATGATCACCCATTAGGCATCCTACTTGTTATTATAAATTTTTTGTGCCCCTCTCAAGAGCTCACTATCCATTAGAATATAATAGATACTATAACATAAATATGTACAAAACTCTTTTTCTCAACTGATGTGATAGATAGGTTCCTTAAAAGGTGAGTACTTCCCAAAAAGTTGAATGATATGATTTTGTTTAAAAAGTTGAAAAAACAAGAAATTCAGGTCAAATCAAAATGCATAGGCTTGCTCATTTTTTAATATTTTTATATGCAAGAATAACAAATTTTAAACTATAAGCAAATTATATATATATTAAGTGGCACATAACTTTCTATAAAATTTAAATAATTATTATTAATAATAAACTCTGTTGTACCAAAAATGTATTAAAATATGATCATTCAATGAATAAAAATGCCATACCATGCACAGATTATTTTAGCTTATTTTGGTTAGCTATATTATTCTCTCACTATCAGAATTCTTAAAAATAACTGACTAGAAGTTTATTTAGTCTGTTTTGAATTGCCAGTATATTCTATTGCTTTTACTAAGGTGAAATGTGAGGCAACTGGAAATGGTCCTCTAGGCTTTTTTTAAAAATTATTATTTTAAGTGCATCCTTTCATATTATTCTTGGCTCAAATTTGTTAGGCTTTCACTGCTTTTTTATCTGGGGGCCCTCTGGGAGGTATTGATCTATTTTACTCATGTTTTGGTTAAAAATTTTAAAAACAAACAAAACCTCAATGCTTTGGAAACACAAGAGATCATAAAGGCTAATCTCAGTGGACCTGTAGCAGATTATGATAAAATAGGTGAAGAGTATGATAAACTAGGTAAGGTTAGTAGCATACTTTTCCTTAAAGTGTCCTGCCCTTTTCCTTTGTGACTCTTCCAAGCTTCCAAATTGCACAGTCAGCATCAGACCTAACATAGGAGGGTGTGGCCTGTAAACATTATTATACCAAACTTAATTAATATATATTTTGCAATGCATTCATTTATTTTTCATGCTATAATGAGAACACATGAAACAATCCTGAAGTGAATTGTGAGGTGGTGCCTAGTAATGCTACAGTAATGGAAATCAATAAATTGGTACATTTTTGAATTTATAGAACAGTTTTTTGAGAGAGAGCGCACAAGTGGGGAGGGGCAGTGAGAGAATCTTTTTTTTTTTTAAAGATTTTATTTATTTATTTGACAGAGGGAGGTCACAAGTAGATGGAGAGGCAGGCAGAGAGAGAGAGAGAGAGAGAGAGGGAAGCAGGCTCCCTGCTGAGCAGAGAGCCCAATGCAGGACTCGATCCCAGGACCCTGAGATCATGACCTGAGCCGAAGGCAGTGGCTTAACCCACTGAGCCCCCCTGCCCCCCCCGCTTTTTTTTAAAGATTTATTTATTTATTTAGAGAGAGAGGGAGAGAGAACACGCTTGTGTGGGGGGAGGGGCAGAAGGACAGGGAGAGAGAGAATCTCAAACAGAATCCCCACTCAGTGTGGAACCGAATATGGGGCTCAATCCCATGACCTTGAAATCATGACCTCGGCCCTAGAGTTGGATGCTGAGCCAACTGAGCCATGCAGACACCCCTAAAACGATTGGTCTAACAACAGTCTCAAGTTGTAGTTTGAATCAAGGACTTAATGGGAAATGCACTATGCTGAGGTGTTGGAGAGGAGTGCATACGAAAGCAGGGTTCCCGGATCCCTGGAAGAGCACAGCTTCTGAAAGGCTGTCCTAACATCTTGATCTTTTTTTTTTTTTTTTAAGATTTTTTAAATTTCTGTATTTTATAGAAAGCACAGAGAGTGCAAGAGAGAACAAGCAGGGAAAGGCACAGAGGGAGAGGGAAAGAACCCCAAGTTGACTCACGCTGAGTCCAAGGCAGGGCTCATTCTCATGACCCTGAGATCATGACTCCAGCCAAAACCAAGAGTTGGGCACTCAACTGACTGAGCCACCCAGGCACTCTCTAATACCTTGGCTTTTGGCAGACAACCATGATCTTAGTCCTGACAACTTTATTTTTTCCTGGGGAAAATGCTCATGGTTATAGTAGTATGAATAATTCATTATGAAGTGTCTATAAATTCCATGATTCATGGAGGAATCGAATGCATGTAACTGACCAAGTGTAAATACAGATAGCTTACAGAAACCCCCACCCTTTCCATTTTGTTTTGAATTTGAAATATATGAAAAGGTATGAGAACCAGTAGCCTTATTAACTCCTCAAAGATAGAATTTACATGTTGTGTTAGAAACAAAAATCACTTTTTTGGAGATACCATTTTATAGGAAGTGTGCCTATAACACCTTTGAGCACAATCCTCTGATACTTAAATACTTTTCGTTACGAATGCTCTGTGTGATCAGCCTCATGAGATGTAAGTACAAAAGCAAGCATGGAGGTTCCTTACCAGGCCCCTCCACATGTTCTAAATGCACCCAGGATTCTTCCAGTTTCATCTTCTTGCCACAGCCCTCTCCACATCCTCCGTCCTCCTACGACACTTCGTCAGCTTGCTCTGGAGACTGCTGATGGTCTCCCTCATCCCGGAATCCGCTGTTTTCTACCATTTCCTGGAATCCATATTTCCCCCTCTTTTTGCTCTATCTTCTCTTTGGAGGAAATGTCTCATCTGGTAGTTTCCTGAGAGAAGTTGCATGGGCAGTAAAAACTTTAAAAACCTTGCACGTCTGATAATGTCATTAGCTTCTTCTCACACTTGACATAAATTCACTTGGTGTAGCATTCTAGTTAAGAATTATGTCCTGTCAGCATTTTTAAGGGGTTTAGCTTTCGGTGCTTTTTAACTTTCAGTGATCTTCAGCTTTTTAATCTCCAGTAAATTAAAAAACTACTTTAGTTACTAAAATTATGAAAAAAGTAACTAAGAAGTTACTGATTTAGCAGTTCTATAACATTCTTACTCTAGATTCTTTGCATATGAACTCTTTTTTCTTTTCCTCTCCTCTGTATTTCTACACAGTCTTTATTTCTAGAGTGGTAAGATTTCAAATTATATGCCCTATATCCATCCCTTTAAAATTATTGTACAGTAATCTGGAATATTAAGGTGCTTAACTTGTAAAAACAAATCTGATATCATTTCTTTTATAGTATATTCTCTTTTTTCTCTTCTCCCTTAAATGTGTATTGTTCATATTCAGATTTTAAGCTGATTCATATTTTGTTATCCTTTTCCTCCTATTTTTTAATCTCATTTTTTTTTATTCTGGCAGATTTTCTCAGTTTTTCATCCAGTGTTTCTATTCAGTTTTCTGTTTCTGCTCTCATATTTCAAATTTCCAATAATGTCTCCATTAAGATTCCATTTCCATAAACGGAACATTTATGGATTAAAGATTATCAACTTATTTGTCAGAGGGAAAGAGAGTACAAGCAGGGGGAGCTGCAGGCAGAGGGAGAAGCAAGGGTTCCTTGGTGAGCAAGGAGACCGATTTGGGACTGGATCCAAGGACCCAGGATCATGACTCCAGCCAAATGCTTATGCTCAATCGACTGAGCCACCCAGGTGTCCCTAGAGGAAGAGGCTGAAAATCTTAATTAGGCCCTATGCCCAGCATAGAGTCTGGTGTGATGCTCCCTCTCACAACCCTGAGAGCATGACCTGAGCCAAAATTAAGAGTCAGATATTTAACCAATTGAGCCATTCAGTGCCCCTAAAATCTTTTTAAGATTTCCCCCAAACCTAAGCTCCTCTCTACCTGTATGCAAACTTTCTAGAGGTACCAGATGCCTTACTATTTTTTGCAATCCTGCTCCAAAACTGGATTTGGATTTACTTTTCATGGTGTGGTGATCTGTATGCTTTTCAGATTTCAACACTTTTTGCTATCCTGTTCTTTCTTATTTATGTGGGCTTAACTAAATTGTAATTTTTTTAGGAGGGAGTGGAGGAGGTAAACATGGTTCTCTTTTTCTTTCTTCTTTTACAACTATGTAAAAACTAAACATTTACGTATAATCTGGTGTTAGAAAACCACCATCTGTTTCTACCAAGAGCCAATCCTAAATGAAATGTGGTCTTAGTAAATGGCAAGAAAATATCGTTCATGATTATTATTTCTTTTTTTTCATGATTATTTTTCTATTAGTAAGTTTATTCATTAGAATGCAGCATAAATTTTTCCATCTAGCATTTAATAGAGAAACTGACCATATGTGGGGATATTTATTGCTGTTGCTTAGACTGAAGTATATAGATTTTATTATAAGTATCCTGAAGGTTTGTAGTTATACTTTTAAGATTAAATGCTAAGTCTATACTTATATTTTTAAGATTAAATGCATTTATGCTTATTAATCTATAGAAATGGAAAGTAATAAAACCCACACATATTTTAGGCCAAAATGGTTTAACAACAACAACAACAATAAAAAACCCATAATCTCCAAATCTCAAATTAATCAGAAGAAGGAACTTTAACAAAATAGAAAGATTATTAGATGGCATATAATTAAAGTTAGTTCATACCATAAAATATTTTGAAATGGGGCGCCTGGGTGGCTCAGTGGGTTAAAGCCTCTGCCTTCGGCTCAGGTCATGATCCCAGGGTCCTGAGATCGAGCCCCGCATCGGGCTGTCTCCTCCGCGGAGAGCCTGCTTCCTCCTCTCTCTCTTTCTGCCTGCCTCTCTGCCTACTTGTGATCTCTGCCTATCAAATAAATAAATAAAATCTTAAAAAAAAATATATATATATATATATATTTTGAAATTATGGTGTCTTAGTCAACTTCAACAGCTGTAACAAAATAACATAGACTGGGTGTTGTAAGCAACAGACATTTATTTTTCATAGTTCTGGAGGCTGGTAAGTCCAGGATCAAGGTACTAGCAGATTTGGTGTATGGTGAAGGTAGTTTTCCTGGTTTGCAGGCCAACTGCCTTCTTGCCAGATCCTAGGCATATATCAGAAAGAAGGAAAGAGAGAGACAGAGGGGGATGGAGGGGAGGAAATATCTTATCTCTTCTTATAAGGGCACTGATAGCACCACAAAAATAATTTAAAAAATAACAAGGAGGAATGTGGATATTTGAAAAACTATGACTTATTAAGGCCATATCAATATTTATCAATACTCACTATTTGTCAGAATATATTGTTTTGTTCACTAAAACAGAAACATTAGTACTTTTTGCCATGCTTAAATACAACTTTAAGAAACAGATTTATAATACTCTAGGGTTACCACAGTGTAAATTTCAGAAATGATTTTAGGTGAGACTGGAAGGAAGACAGTTATTTTTCCTTACTTTACACAGACGCATTGAATTTTTTAAAAAATAAGAAAAGAGGCATTATCTTACCACAATGATTTTTTTTTTCTTTTTCTTTTTCTTCTTTATTTCAGTGCAATTATTTGACTGGTCTTCCTGGCTGACCTAAAATAAATTTTCTTGGGTCTGAGTTAGCTTGGAGTCCTCGTTTAAATTATTTTTCATTTTCATTACCTTTATCTGATGAATGTTGGATTCTCTAGCAGAAATGCGTAAGTGTCAGTAGGGTTTCCTTTCAGTCTAGAATGGGACAAGGGAGAAACTAAACATCCACAAACTTCTCTGGAGCCCCTGACTTATTCATCAATAAACTTAGAATTTACCTCTGACAAGGCCAGGGTGTTGACTTTCTTTGAAGATGATATATGTAACTGTACATGTAATGGTGTCCCATGAAGGAAATATTACAAGATATACTGTAAGTGTTTTGAAGGAGGATCAGAAGTTAAGTGGTAGCAGCAGATTCTAGTTGACCCAGGAAATGGTGTAGAGTAGGACGAACTCTGTAGTAATTGAAAAAACTGGGAGAATGCCAAGATTTGTATCCTCAGATGTTTACTAAAATAAATGTAAATTAATGTATACTAAGTAGGTAGAAAATGGTCTTGATGTAGCAGGAAGGGGGAATAGTATTAGCTGCTTTTAAAACAGCAAGTATTTTTTTAAATATTAGTTTTCATGTGAGTGTAGAAGTCTGAATTAGGGGGCAGAAATTAATATTTCATCTCCTAAATATTAAATGACAGAGGTAGAGCTAGATTTCAGAGACTCTTATCTCTGAAGGTTGGGTACTAAATAAAGCTGATTTTTGAGGTGGAGTTTAGAATGCAGGATATTTTTTAAGAAATGTTCTTTGGATCAACAACTGAGAAAGAAAGCAAGCATGAGTAGAAGGAAAAGTCAGGCTTAGTGACAGTTACAGCTGACCCCACAGAGAGCTCTGGTGCCAGATTGACCTTTGACATTATCCCCAAATGAGCTGAGAAGCTAGGCCTTTATACCCATCTTTCGAGATAGAAATATACATCATCCTTTTTTAGGACATTCTTTTAAAAATTCTTAGAAAAATTTGTGTAGCGATTAGTTTGTACTGTAGGGAAGATAAAATGAAGGACTGTGGGTTAGGAAGACCATGAAACACTGATTGGGTAATGGGAGAATATTGGACTGGAAGTCCAGGATACCTGGGTTTGCATCATGTCTCTGCCACTAACTGATTGTGAAAGCTCATGGCTCTTAGTTTCTTTTTATAAATATGAGGTGATCCATTACATATAGAAAATATAAAAATGACTTTTTTCTACATAACTTTAATGGGTTATTTGTCCCAATCTTGGAGATGTGTTACATGTATGAAAAAAATCACCAGGCTCTCTCATTTTTGCTCCAATTGTAGTATCTTTCAACCAAAGCTTTAATCAGAGAAATAAAGTTTATTCAGTACCTTGAATTCTAGTTTCTTATTTCCCTATTCCTTTCTTAACTTACTATGAAACCTCAGCTTTACAGAGCAATAAAATATTCAAAAAGCAGCAACAGAAGTACCTGGAAAAATGACCTTTGTACTAGATGACTGGTCCTTTAATAACCTGTACCTTTTCAATCTACCCAACAAGAAAATTATAAAATGAAGACCTGATATTATTTCATCTGTTTCAGAAAAAGTAAGCAGTAAAAAGGTATTTTGCTAGAGGAAAATTGCAAAGTACATATGATATTGATGAAAACATAATCCCAAGTTTTATATAATAGGAATGATTTATGAAAAAAATAGTACACTTGGAATGGATTTTTAAATCAGGAGCTTGGGGAAGTGATTGAGAGGATTGCTGCAGTGGGACCCCGGGGCACTCATTACTGCAGAAGCTGGCACTGTACAGAATTGATAAGGAGATCACCTGCCTTAAAAGATTTACTGTTAGAGTTGGTGGGAAGATTTACAATTAGAGAGTGATTGTGAACTTTTTTTTTTTTTTAAGATTTTATTTATTTACTTGACACAGAGAGAGAAGCAGCAAGAGAGGGAATATAAGCTGGGAGAGTGGGAAAGAGAGAAGCAGGCTTCCCGACCAGCAGGGAGCCAGATGTGGGGCTCGATCCCAGGACCCTGGGATCATGACATGAGCTGAAGGCAGATACTTAAATGACTGAACCATCCAGGCACCCCTTTTTGTGACTTTTCTAAATCAAGATGGGATAATAAGTCTGTAAGATAGAATATGAAACTGAAGCAAAATTAATGCTCAAATAAAAAATAATTCTATCCATCTGAATATGAATTTTTGCCAATACTTACACAAATGTATGTGAGGTACCTACAAAACATACCTACAAAGGATGTTTATTGAATATTATACTGAATAAACAGACATGTATATCCTAGACACAAGTGTGTTTAATTATGGTGCAGATACAGTGTTCCGTGTTCTGTTCTCTCTTGAATGAGAAGTGGATCCTGAGATGAAGCTGAGGGCATGTGATATTTATTGGTAAGTGTCCTTGCAATCAGTATCTGTGGAAGGAAAGGACCGAGTGGGCAGGGTGCAATGGAAGCCTGACAATAACCTCTGGAGCTAATATGGCCTGTCAGAGATGACCCATCTTGGATGGGATGGCTAAGTCTTTCAACAGCATCTCCACTGGCCACTGGAGATGGGCCGCCCTGGGGAGACGGGGTCAGCTCTCTCTCTCGTAGAGGCAGTTTTTGCAAACTCTGTCAGCTGAAGGCTTTCTGCCAACAGAGTTTCTAGCAGCTGAGTCTATAACTCTTCACTGGGAGAACTGGTGTGGCAGATCTCCTTGTTTACCACGAATATAGCGTTTTATGAGTTTAAATAGCAACACACCAATAGAAACAACAGTACCATCTTTGGCCAAATGACCTC
Organism: Mustela erminea; assembly: GCF_009829155.1. Lineage (NCBI taxonomy): Eukaryota > Metazoa > Chordata > Mammalia > Carnivora > Mustelidae > Mustela > Mustela erminea. The sequence continues at coordinate 101,575,614 of NC_045617.1, read as the reverse complement.
CATGTGGTTTAGTTTCTTCATTTTTTAAAATGGTCACATCTATATACAGGATTGTTGAAAATTAATGCATATAAAAGTGCTTAGAATACTCAGTGTATTGTAGCACCCGCTGCATGAATATTCATGATTGTAAAATAGTCATGTTTATCCTTGCTTTTGGAGAGGGTAAAATCTTCATAGCTTGTATCATCCTAATAATTGTTCTATACATCTAGGTTTTCTGCCAGTTGGAATCTTCTTAAGGAGACTGTTTCATATATTATTAATTTTAAAACCGAAAAAAAGAAAAACCCTTAAAACTGCAAGCTTTCGATGTCAGTAGCCCTTGAAAATTTCATTGGTTTTTCATTTATGTTTTCAAGACATCCCTCGGGGATACATATTGCTATTTCTCCACTAATATTTTAAAACTTCCTTTGTCTCAATCAAAAGCTTTAGGAAATCAAATGCATAATCTTTGAAAATGTGGTTTTAAAATTACAAAATATAAACCTAGAAAACTTGAGCAACCCAAACATGAATTGAAACTGATCTAGAACTATAAATTCGATCTTAAGGCCTAAAATGTAGCTAGTTACATGTGTTTGCCCCGCACTTTGGCAGAGAAAGGAGGGGTATGTTTTGTTTCAAAATAGCTAAAGAAGTTAAAGAATGTGTATGATTTTCTTTTCCTCAAAGTAATTTATATGTAATATTTGTTTTCTGATGAATTGACTTAAAGGTTCCCATTTCAGGGCTTTCTTTGTCCTCAGAAAGTTTGGCAAAGAGCCCTACAGATCGAACATTCCCTGGGGGTGAAGTGTGCTGCCCCTGGGTTAGCCTCCTGCTGCCCTTGACTTTTTTTCTCCTTTAAAGAAAAAAGGGAAAAAGGAAAATTTTGGATGAGACCATTTTATTAATGACCTTTCTCCTCACCAAACACTCCAGACATCCAACAAACTACTTCTCTGTGGGAATAGATAGCAAACCCATGTAACTTCCGTATGCATTTACAGAATCAAATCAACTTAATTTTTTTATCAAACATTGTCACTGAGAAAACCGACTTTGATACAGGAGATGATCAGGAAGCTTCTTATGCTTCAGCTCTTCAGTTTGTTCCTATTAGGAAAAAGTAGAACATTCTTGCTGGAGAAATCATAAGCTACATAAGAAATCACTAATTTTTTTAAAAATAAATTTCAGACAAACATAAACATGCCATATAACTTGTGATTTTTTGAAGTCAAGCAAGCTCCTGTCCTAGTAACTTTCAGACTGGTTAGACATAATGAAAGACTGAGTTACTGATGGGCTGTAGAAAGGATACCACCAATTTTTCTGCAAGAAGACCTGTCATGGTGACAGATTTTACTAAGCTTGGCGGCATGGGCATTTTCTTTCCCCCAAATCATGAAATGAATGAGTCAAATACCGAGACCACTAGAAGAGTCTAATATTCAAAAACTCTACAATTCTATGTTGAGTAAACACAAGATAAAACAGCAAACTATCATACTTCTACCAAATTGAGAAATGAGAACCCCCAGTATGAATAGATATACACAGATAGCAAGAGTGCTCACAAATATCTCTTTATATCGTATTTATTTTTATTTTTTCTAAAGATTTACTTATTTATTTTAGAAAGAGAGAGAACAGGGGATGGGACAGAGGGAGAGGGAGAAGCAGATTCCCCTCTGAGCAAGGAGCCTGACTCTAGACTCCATCCCAGGACCCTGAGATCATGACCTGATCAGAAATCCAGAGTTGGCTGCTCAACCAACTGACCCACCCAGGTGTCCCTCTTTATACTGTATTTAAAAATAGAGTTTATTAGCTAAAAATAAAACCTAAAATACATTGTAACTTAAATGACCTGTAAATAAAGGAGTTCAAAGGACAGTCCAAGTATACTGTCAACTAGGAATGAGGGACATGATTTCAACACTTGATGCAGGAAAAGTGTAAACTTTTTTTAGTTATATAATCCTTAATTGCAACATTTGTCCTCAGATCAGCATGATTGATAACTAGTTTTATCAAGGTTTATCTAGAAAAATAGAACAATTTGCCCAAAGATGTGGTAGACTGGAGAGTCAAGAATAATGAGTAATTAATTTTTATACTGTTTCTTCAGTCCATCTGGAATCAGCAATTTTCAGAGTTTGGTTTCTGGATCAGCAGCATCACCATTACTTGGAAATCTGTTAAAAATGCAAATTTCAAGCATACCCCCTAATCAAAAAACTGGGGTAACACCTAGCAATCAGTGTTTCAGCAGGTTCTCCATGTGCTTCTGATTCAGGCTAAAGATTTGGAACCGTTGTTTTATAGGAAATTATATGCCTTTCTAAAGAAATGCCATTCTACTAAATTATATGCATATCTTAATTTTCATGTTTGTATTTTAGATAAAATGTACTTAGATATTAGCTGACTCATATGGTGATGCCAACCATTCATCTTTTTTCAGGATCATTTCCTAAACTATATATAAGTATTTGCTTGCTTGACCAGTTGTTGGATTTCTTTTTACTTGCTTTTATACAGAAAGAGTGCAAAACATAAACACTGAAGTACTCACACTACTTATTGAAACAGAATTCTCATAATTGTATGTGAGTGAAATAAAACCTAAAACTGAGTGCACCATAAATTGCAGATTTTTAGTCTCTGTTGGATGCTTATGGGGCCTAATCTTATTGATATTGCGTGTAATTGTGGAAGAAAATACAAACGAGCTAAGACAATGTGTGGAATGCTGGAAATGTATCATCAAAGATTGTGATTTAAAAGAAAAGGCAATTGCAAGTTGTGTAACTTTATTAATTTATTTATTTTTTGCTTTTGGGGACTGGAAGTGCTCATAAAATATATAGAAAAAGTTTTATTTTCCTTATAATTTTAGTCATTAATTATTTTTGTGTGCATGTGAATAATATTCAATCAGTTATTCTCAAACTAAATGATCTATGAAACTTTCTTGCTACCAGAGAATCAACTATAAAAGGCCAGCTTTATATTACTCTATGCTCCACATACTTACTTTATGCTAATTTCATTATTTGACAAAGGATATTCTTTTCATGTAATTTTTGTGTATTTATCTAGCAAGCCAAGACACCTAGAGACAAATGAAACACTTCTAAAGAGATGATGTATTTTATTAATAATATATTATTATTTATATTTATCCTATCTTAAAATAGAGAAACTTTCATGGAAGCCAAAAGGAAAGGTCCATAAAGGAAAAACATGAGGATTGGATTTATCTAGATTGAAAAATGTATATGGGAAAATAATTGCTAAAAGAATAACAAACATATTAAACTTAAATCATATTACTTAGGGTTTAAGACTTATTTATTTATTTTAGAAAGTGAGAGAAAGAAAGAACAAAGGTAGAGGGAGACAATGAGATTCCTGAGTGGGGATCCTGGACTAGGACCAACAAGGGGCTCAATCCCAGGCCCCTGAGATCATGACTTGAGCCGAAATCAAGAGTCAGATGCTTAACTGACTGAGCCACCCAGGTGCCCCATATTACTTACAGTGAAAATATTTATATTGTTTAATCTTTATATAAAATAAGAAATTAATAATAAAAACATCCTAGTTAAGAAATTTGGTCAAAATCAGTGATTTATAGTCGTCAATTTTCTTAAATGCTAATTTATATCCAATTCACCTATTAAATCAAGAACATCTAAAAATTAGCAAACATGCTAATTTTGCTAATTACAAAGAAAAAGAAAGTTTTTAGAGCTACACAGCTTGAATTTCTGTGTAGTAAACTTATTGCAAAAATGGCCACAATTCTCCATTTATTCCTATATTTACACCCTTTACAATATAATTCAGTAGGTTCAAGGAGTAAAGTCTATATTCTTACTCTATGAGTTCGTATTAAACTTAGGTCTTGGTTTGCCCGGTACAATGCAATAGAATCAATAATATGTCAGTAACGAGACCATGTGTTTCCACCATTTCTCTTTGAAACCTTTGCAGCTACTGAGAACAAGTCAAGGCTATGCTACAGAATGATCAGAGTCATGTGTCCCAGCCACCCCAATAGCTTCCATCAACAGTTAGCAAACCACTAATTAGAGGAATGACTGAGGCCATCCTCTAACAGCCACACCTTAGCCTTTCCATCAGCTGAATATCAATACTGAGGAAAGCCCACTTTAGATTAGCCAAGTCTGGCCAAGATCAGTAGCACCATCCAACTGACCTACAAACTCACAATTCACAACACAATTCACATTCACAAATGCACAGCACTGAGGTTTTGTTATTTATGGACATTTGGATTAATAAAAATACAAGATGGTGGGTCACCTGGGCGGCTCAATTTGTTAAGCATCTGCCTTAGGCTCAGGTCATTATCCAGCTCCACATCAGGCTCCCAGCTTAGCAGGGAGCCTGCTTCTCCCTTTCCCTCTCCCCTTCCCTGCTTGTGTATTCTGTCTTTCTCTCAAATAAATAAAATCTTTAAAAATAATGCAAGGTGCTCGGTTAAGTATTGAATTATTTCTAACCAGCTTTGAGTATTACATTGACATAAAAGAAAATTTGTGAGAGGCATATCTATACTAAAAATTATTTCTGATTTATCTGTAATAAATTATAAGTATTTGAATTGCATACTTCTTTCTTCAACTCTATTTTCCTGATGATTTGGCTTTATTTAACAGTTTCTGGTTTTGCATAATTTGCTTTTCAGATTCCATAGAAACACAGCTCCTACAATCATAAAAGCCAACTTCTTTTGTTTTTTGGTCCATTGAACATTCATTAATGGGAAAACATACTGAGCATTAGCATTATACACTGGTATACCAAACACTTGCTAGCATAAAGTTAACTCAGAGTTGATTTTCAGTTTGATTTGTTGAAGCACATACTATTTTGGGGGGGGAGTACAGTTGACACACAAAGTTACATTAGTTTCAAGTATACATAGCAATTCAGCGAGTTTATACATTGTGCTATGCTCAGCCCAAGTGTAGGTACTGTATGACATCTGATGCTCTTTCAATGAGGCAACTTGCTTTTGCCTTTTTCAGGATTGTGTTACATATCCTGATAAGCAACTTTTTAAAATGTTGCCCACTAATAAGAAAAGAGTATTGCTATTATCTTCTATTCCGTTCTTTTTCAGCACTACGCATAATGATTTCATATTCTCATGCTGGAAGAATATTTACTAACATCCATATAGAAGAATCAAATTCCTTAAGGGGTGAAGTCTATTTCAAAAAATAGGACAAGTACCTTAATAATTATACACTTCAAATCAGAATTTATTTTCCTATTATTAATGATGTCCCTCTTTTAAGAAGAGCCTTGATACCTAACAGGATACATTTTTTCATTGATTCTTTCTTTAACACGTCTGAAAATTTCCTTGAAACAAGGCAATATTTCAATAACACTGTTAACTCTTCTTTCAATTTGCATAATCCTAATGTTAAAGAGAAAGTATAAGCTTCACTCAATGTCAACATTCTTGTCAACAAGAATTTGGGGGGACTTGGGGCACCTGAGTGGCTCAGTCAGTTAAGCATCTGCCTTCAGCTCAGATCATGATCCCAAGGTCCTGGGATTGAGCCCTGCATTAGGCTTCCTGCTCAGTGGGGAGTCTGCTTCTCTGTCTCCCTCTGCACCCTCCACTTGTGCTCGCTTGTGTGCTCTCTCCCTCTCTATCTCAAATGAATAAATAACATTAAAAAAATAATTTGGGGGTCCTTTTCTTTAGAATTAGAACAGATTTCAGAGCTTCAAATAAATTGAGGATTCTCTCAACTGTGTTTGTTAAAGAGCGCCACTAGGGTTTTGAATGTGAAGGAAGTTGATACTGAATGTCAAAATCATCATAAAAATTCTTTAATCTTTCAGTTTGAATAGAACAAATGAAATAAAAGAATAATTTTATAACATTTATTTCAATAGAATGGACATCCAATGATACTTGAGGAACATTATTAGAATATGGACAAGACAGCCCCTACTTGCCATAGGACCATTGATGTTTTGCTTCAACTTCAAATAAACACTGTCTTCACGTTATACTAACATTTACCAAATTTCTGTTTGTTTGACCTCCATTAAAAGCAGTTTTTTTCTCCATTAACTACTAAATAAGAGAAACCTGCAAATAAGAGAACCTGCAAAGTTTTCTATTGTTTCTCAAGTCTCATTTTATAAGCAAGACATTTTCTCACACACAAACACACACACAGAATATTGCATGGGCTAAGGGAAATTTTTTTTCAGCATTATGATTGCGTATCTTTGGTTTATGCAAGTTATAGTTTAAAAAGTGAGACATATTTTTATCTCTGTAGTAGTAATTAGAGTTAGTACTTTAAAAAATTATTGCAATAGATTTTGTTTTGGTGCTTGACAATCTGCTTGCAATTTTGGAATCAGAAAATTCTTTTGATAGGAGTATGTCTAGTTCTTTGAGCTGAAAAAAGATTAAAAAAAAATATACAGTGGATGGCCATTTCAACTTGTTTTGTTTATCTGAATTCCTTTTCATATGAATGTTTGTTATTATCTCTTTCTTTGGTACTAGTTTGTTGGGGTTAATGAAGAGCATGAAATCATCCCTAATACCAGACTTCCTAAAATGTAACACAAAGCTTACCAGGGGCTAGGGAAGGTTTCTAAAAAGGGCGAAGGCCTTTGGAATGCCTAGGCCTGCTTGACCACTCTGCCTTAGGAATGTGGTGTGATCTAAGAGATATATACTTTTTCCCTTAGGCTATGTTTAGCAAAACTGGTAGAACATGCAGATTAGCATATCGTATCTTTCCCTTAAAGAGATCCTCTCAGTTCCCGTAAGACCCCTTGTCACACATCAGGTGCTTGAGAAACAGTGATAAAGATTTGTGATTATCCTGAAGAACCAATAAAGGCAGGAGCAAAGAAGAGCAAAGGCTCTCATCTCTGAGTATTGACCCTTGCCTTCTCTCTTTCACAGTAAAGTCTGGAGTAATCTTTCATCCGTAGGTGCAGGGATTGCTGGCCATTTCCGGCACTAGTTGAAGATCCTAACTGGAAAATATTGCTTTGTATCTGATTTTCCATCGTTATTACTATTTTTTTTTTTTAGATGTTATTTATTTATTTGACAGAGAGACAGGGGACACAGGCTGCCTGCTGAGCAGAGAGCCCAATGTGGGACTCGATTCCAGGACCTTGAGGTTCATGACCTGAGCCGAAGGCAGAGGCTTAACCCACTGAGCCACCCAGGCACCCTCATTATTAGTATTGAATTAACAAATTCATATTGCTTGAAGAGCCTCAAGTGTTCTTTTTCTTTGTTTAATAAGTGTTCACTATTCAGAAAATGTATCACAAAATTTTCTCTTTCATTTTGGGGTACAAATATATACAGATAAAAAATAGATAAGCAAGCTCTGGGCATTAGTGACATCTTCCTGGAAATCTCGGCACCATGACAGCCAAGTGGAGGCAAAAGCACTCACAGGCTGAAGTGAGAAACGATGAGGCAGAGATCCAAGGAAACCTCTAGCTTGTGCACCCACGGAAGCCACAGAAGCAGAACCACGGAAAGGTGGAGGCCAGGGATGCTGGTACAAATTGGACTGCTTGCTTACTTTCTAGAACTTGATTCAGTGGATTGCAAGGACCGCCTTTGAAAGACCCATTTGACTCACATCAAAACAATCCCTTTTGGTCCTTCGTCCTGGATGTGTGACTTTGGGATTCATTCTGTTTTCATTTGTGGCTGAGTGTACAATACATCATCACTTCTGCTGTCTTAGCTGGGGAAAAGAAGATAGATAATAGAAACCACTGCAGGAATCAAAAAGATTCCATATGATAATCTCACAGCCACACCCAATGGGTCTGTTTTTTACATGTGCAAACTCATAACCAACTAATTAGAGTTGGAATTCCTGAGAGAGTTGCAAACTAACAATATGCGTCTTTGGTATCTGATGGAAAAAAATGTTAATTTCCTGTTTGCCTGCAAGAGATAGCTGTATTTTAAGATATGAATACAAATCTAGAGTTGTGATCCTCTGTAAGGTTTAGGAAAGCCTGAGTTCAAGAACTAGTGGACTTCCAGAAGCATATATGGTTTCGATGGACTTTCAGGTGTGTTACTTCGGGTCTTAGAAGGAAGTCTGCTGTTGACTGGCTGACTGCCACATTCACCAGAATGAGGCACTGGCTGATTGGCTGTTGTCTAGACCTGTCACTGATGAGGTTGCTGACTTTCAAATGCATGGGGCTATCATTCATTTGCTCACTTTCCAAAGTGAGACTGTTGGTGAGTGGCTGATTTGAGAGCATGTGAACAGATTTGAAGTTGTTGCTACTTAATGGTGGTTACTTGTCATGACTTAGAACTCTGGCCAAAACAGCTTTTTCTTTCTTTCTTTCCTATGAGAAGAGAAAAAATAAGTACTTTTAATTCTCAGCCCTCACTCTTCATTTTCCCTTGGTTATAACTTCAGGAGAAACCATAAGGGATCATTCAGATCTTTATTAGTAAATGAAGGTATGGCTTCAACTAATCTTGGCATGTAATTTATTTAAGGACCAGTTACTGTGGCAGAAAAATAGATCTGAAATATTTTTATAGTTTTTTGACAAAAGCCAAAAGACATTAAATGTATCCTTTCAAAGTTACTCCAGGACGCAGAGCAAAATCATTCAACACAAGGACATGTTCAGTTCATATGGGACACTTGGCAACCATAATGACAGTAGATAACAGACCCTTCTCCTGCACAAGTGGGGTTTTGTTTTTGTTCTGGGGTGGTGTTTGTTTGTTTTCAGCCCTTAATTTGAACACTTCCAGTGATGACCTTACATATCCTGAATATGTAGTCTAGTTGACCACATTCTTCTTGTGGGATACCTAGCCTTCAGTACACTGAGCCTTTGTTTTCACCCACTGATCTAAATCCTAATCTTTGTAATCATGCAGAACCAGTCTAATCCTTCTTCCACAATGGATTTCCTCAAACATTTTCTTTTAGTCATCATGACCCTTTCTGAGTTTAGTCTTATTAAGGTGAAATACCCAGATACTAAGCTCCATTTCTTTATCTTACAAGGTTAAGTCTGTAAAAAAAGAAAAAAATTTAGTTTAAAATGACTTATTTTTGTGAAGTTGTGTGGACCATAATGATTAATATTTCTATTTTCTGTACTTAAAACCTGTCCTATTTATAATTTCAGCTAGCATCTCACCCGGAATTAATATTTTAAGCTCTTTATCTTGAAAATAATTACTTCATTTTACCATTACCACTGATAGTTCCTTTATGCCATTTCTCAAAGATAATGGCATAATGCAGGCAGTTTTTATTATTATTTTTTAAATTTTTTTTTAATTTCCATAGAATCCAGACATGTAATTTTCTGGACCATGAGACCTGAGCTCTTACAACTTCTTCCCTTTACAACTTCTTAATATGTCTTGTATTTCAATTCCTTCTTAACAACTTCTGTATCCTTTTCAATGGCAGCTTTGAAAATCTGGGATTAATTCTTATATAAGTACTATAGTGTTATGGAAGAAACTAGGTCTTCATAGATAAAAAGAGGCTGTAAATCATGTTTAAACATTTATTTTAATATGCCTTTAGTATTCTTGTGTTGAAAGGGAAAGTCTTATAAAGGCATTATATTTTGAACTTCATAAAAGTATGTATAATTACATTTTTTTAGAATTTCTTTATTAAAGTATTATTAACTTTATTGACATGGTGTTTCTAATGAAAGCCAAAAGTAAAAATATTTATGTTAGGTTCCAAAGAAGATCTTACCTTATTCATAACATCTGATTGCTGTAACCTGACCTTGAGATAAAACCCAAATGAAATGTGGAAAAACAAATGATACCAACATTTTGTTGCTGATCAAGAATCATTGCATTTCACACATAACATTTTACTTTTTTTATACATGACATGTTATTTTAATATATTTTTCATTTAGCTGATAGTATATAATTTAAATATTTTCCATGTTGATAAGCCAACAACTGGCTTTAGTTACAAGCCAAGTGTATTTTAGTATTTGTCATTGATTTTCAATATCTACATAGTAAATAGAATTGTTACAGTGGTTTTAAATGTTAAATGCTTAACTTGGCAGACAGTAGTTTAAAATGATGATATAAACTTTATAGCGATATAAAGTTCATGAACTAATTGCTAATAACAGATTTGAAAGAAAAATATTAAATATGTGTGTAATTTAAATACATAATGAAATGTACCTGAGATTTTACAATGCAAATCTATGAAATTTCTAAACTTTCACTGTCTTTTTATTCATACTTTTGCTAGAGACATTTTGAGTTATATCAAGTTTTCTGAACCCATGATTTTAAATAAAAATTGCACATAGGTTCTCAATATATATTCTAGTTACTATTGCCATGTAACAAGCCACCTTGAACTTAGATTTAGTTGTAAGCAACAACTATTTTATTACACTCACTGATTCTGTGGGTCAGGAATTAGGAAATGGCACGGAGGACAAATATTCCCTGTTCTACGATGTCTGGAGCCTTAGCTGGGAAGACTGAGCAATGGCTATAGCCTTAAGAAGTTGGAGCTGGGGAATTTACTTCCAAGATGGCTTCTTTTCTCACATTCTGGCAGCTGGGCTGGATCTGTTGACTGGATCACCTACACATGACCTCTCTATGTGATATGGATTCCTCAGAGATTGGAGGCTGGATTCTGAAAGGATGTGTCCCAAGAGAGGCCTCCAAAGAGTAAGTGATAGAAACAAGTGAGTGATAGAATAAGAGCTGCATGGCCTTTTCTGACCAAGTCTCAGAAGTCACAACAGTTCACTGCCATTGGGTTCTATCTTCTAAAAAAAAAAAAAAGTCAACTAAGGTTGGCTCTGAGTCAAGAGGACATAGACACCACCTCTCAGGGTAGGGTTATCAAAGAACTTATGGACAGATCTTAAAACCACTGTTTTAAGTGTGCTCATTTTTTAAAGATTTTGAAATATCTAATGTTTGCAACAAAAAAATCCTAAATTGAACCCAGTGATCCCCACCTCCTGGGGTTTACATCCTTGTGTAATACTCTTTTTGTGAGTGTGGGCAGAATTTTGAACTTGCTTTTAACTGGTAAAATAAGCTGATGGAATGTCATTCTTGCAATTATATTATATCACATGAGGTATCATCTTAGCTGACTAGAGCTAGAGATTCTGTGTGTTCAGTGAAGGATGTAGCCATGTTGGAGAAGTTCCCACATGGAAAGGAACTGTGGGTGGTCTCTAAGACATGAGAGCAGCCAGCAAAAAGCCAGGGCTTAACAATCATATAGCCTCAGAGAAATGGAGTCTATCAACAACTGAGATGAACTTGGGAGTGGATTCTTCCCCTGCTGAATCTTCTGTTGAGAATATAGTCCATCTACATTGATTGCATCCTTGTGAGACCCTGAGGAGAGTATGCTCTTAAGTTATGCCCAGATTCATATGGATCTGTGAGATAATAAATATGTATTGCTTTAAGTTGCTTAGTTTGTGGTAATTTGTTACACAGTGACAAAACACCAATACAATCTTATTATAGGTTTTAATCATATAGAGTAACCACATGAATTTATTGTCCAAACTGAGACTCTTTTAAATTTAAAAAATGCATTAAGGTAATTAAAATTATGTAAATTCTGAAATATTTATTTATTCACAGTATATTGATACACCTATAAAATGGCAATACTTTTAATTTTCTTTAAAGAATATATACCTATATAAAAAGAAAATGGATTTTATTCTAGTAATTATCTGAACATTTAAAAAAAAGCACTGCATTTATCCATGAACTTAATCCACTTGTTAGTCATATCTTTGTCTAATAGCATGTCCCTGATATTTTCTAAAATGTGTTTGGGAATATGCTTTTTCAACATGGACTTAACATCAAAGTTTTCCATAATATTTCTTTGTTCTTTCCTAAGTTATATGTTTTGTATAATAAAACTGAAATTTTATTGCTGTACTGGACTCTTTCATCCAAATTTTGTTTTCTATAATTATAATTTGCTTAAATTTTCAGAAGTTGGAGTCTTGGGCATTCCATTAATTGAACATATATATTAAAGGTTTCCAACCCATTCCAAATAAAAGGCCATCAGTTTAGAGGAATCCTTTGCAAAAAATGTTCAGTACATATTAGAAACTGAGACTGATTTGCAAAGTTGTTCACAAAGGCTCTAATATTCTAAAATAAGATCAAAGATAATCAGTGAAGAAGGTATACTTTACCATTAAGCTATGGTATTTTTTTCCAACATCAGTTCATCACAAAAGATTGTAGTTCAATGATATATTCCCTAATATGTGTAAATTTTGACATCTAGATCTTCAATTTTGATTAGTAGAATATTTCTCCAGTTTGGCTACATTTATGAATTACTGTGACATCATAGCCAATCCCAAGTACATTTTTTTTTCTTTATAGGTTTTTTGTTTGTTTTTTAAAGATTTTATTTTATTTTTATTTATTTATTTGACACAGAGAGAGAAATCACAAGTAGGCAGAGAGGCAGGCAGAGAGAGAGGGGGAAACAGGCTCCTTGCTAAGCAGAGAGCCGGATGTGGGGCTTGATCCCAGGACCCTGAGATCCCAGGACCCTTGAGCTGAAGGCAGAGGTGCAACCCACTGAGCTACCCAGATGCCCCCCACACTTTTTTTTTTTTAAGTAGGAATGGTGCTTTTATTATATTGGTATGTCACACCAAAGTTTTCATTTGTATTATCACAATCATAACAAAAATTATCTTCCATGTTAGACTTTTCACAGAACTGACAATAGCATTCACAGTCAAGTCAAATCTTTACCTTGGTGGAATACATTTCAACACCTTTGCTTTGATTCCATGAATCAGATGGGAAACAAAACTTTTGCAGTAATTAGCTAAGCTGTTCTTCCATTGAAATTTCTGAACACTAATAAACAGGTATGACTTACAAGTTCTCTTTCTCATGGATGAATATATTAACAACCCTATCTTTACTATTTACATGTACACACACACACACACACACACACACACATACACATACACACACACACAAAAATATACAGAAACAAAAGACCCAGAGTCTTAGGAAGTAAATTGGAAGATTAACTTAGGGTAGTTACTTAACTAAATGAAAAGTCATGCTTTATAGATTAATATATGCCCCACCCCTACTTGTTTATGTGTTTAGAAGTTGTCTTTGGGTGCAGTCTTCTTAAAATCTTGATGTTTCTTTTGTAGATTTATCTTTAGATTTTAATGTGATCAGTACAACTCCCAGGGTAGATGGTAAATAGTGAAATACATTTTGTTTTAATTAGAAGCGCATCATCAACTTTCTTGAGAAATGGAAATTCGGAACCTATTACTCTAAACCCACACTGCCGTTTTCTCATGAGATTACTATCAAAGATTTTATTACAAAATAAAAAGTACAAGTGTAAGTAAAAATCCAATGAACACTTGTAGATTTATGTTGTACAATTTTTTAAAACTCTGCAATATCCAGAGCATTCACTATAATCTATACTCTAGCAGGACTGCTCAGCCCCTGTTCCCTCAGCCTCTATTCATGTATGTTTAGCTTATGATTTTCAATATTTCCCGCTGGCCCAGAGGATTGGTATTCTGTCAGTCTCAGATATCTCACAAGACCAGGAAGGGGTCATGGAAAAACAAGCCAGCTGGGGAGACCAAGGGACCAGCAGGGGCTGGTGGGGAGATTTCTTTTTTGACCAACACCACCCAAGATCACATAGAATTAGCTGTCCCTAGCTGCTTCTCACAAAGCACATTTTATTTGATCAGCTGGCACCCTGCATGCTGTCCTTGAAAAGGAGATAGTAGTTACATGCTGCATCTGGAAAAGATCAAATAAAGAAAGAGTCTTGATGCTGGTCCCCTTACAGATTTAACCACGTGTTAAAGTGAGAAGTCCATTCTCAGAACAAATGTCTCACACTCTGAAAGATGAGATTATGGTTTAAGATGAGAAGCTGGAAGTCAATATAACCCATCCTAGCTTATTCTAATACAATTATTAAATAAAATTCTTTGTTAAAAATGAGAAATTCAGGAAATTCTTAATACTATATAGGTCACCAGAACAAGTATAATCTGGGACTGACCCAAGCAAACTGGAAAAGCTGTCTCACTGACAGGTGATATGAAAGACGTAGAGGACTCAGATATTTGAACTAATGAGAGGGGGAAGAAAGGAAAGAAATTAACTGTCTATATAATAGTTTACAATCATTGAATTCAGAAGCATTTTTATAATTATGAATTCATTTCTTCATAAGATGAAATTCATACCCTCTGCTGTCAAGAATTTTTTATAGATGGTACAGTTTTTAAGAGACCAAGTACATTTTCCCTACTTGTGTCAGTGCAAGATAGGTGTTCTAATTTAATTACGCTACCAAAATGATGACTAATAAAATATGTGATGATAATTCTCCCACTTTAGGAGGGTAGTATACATAAGCGATTCCATTACAGCTTTGGTGCCAAACTGCATGGATTTAACTAAACCCACCAAACTAAATTATGTGACTTTGGTCAAGTTCTTTACTCTCTCTATGGTTCTAATTCTTTGCTTCCACAATGGGGATATTAAAGATACCTACATAATGGGGTTGTTATTAAGATTAAATGAGTTAATATATAAAGAACTTAATATAGTTTGTGGCATATCGAAATCAGTCAATAAATACAAGTTAAGCTGATTGGGAGCTGGTCCCAGGAATTCAGCTAGATAGTTATCAAACCATTCTAAATACCTACAAACTCAAGAGGAGATCGAAGAATAGCAGGAATTCTATGCACAGAAATGTGACCACGTTCTAGAAGTGGTCATTCAGAGAAGTGAATCTGAGGTGATATTTGGGAAGATAGACTGCGGGGGAGGGAGCCTCCTTCAGCTGGCTACCAGCAAGTGATTTAGGAGAGGAGCACAAAATCAGAACATTTAGAAGTCTGCTCTGCTGAGGGACATAAACTGTGATCCCCGGCACAGTTGGGCCACTACTCTTTGAGCAGGGACCCAACAAGTGAGAGATATGGGGAGATTCCCCTTCCTCCCATGGAAAGAGTGACTTGGGAGCACACTGCATGAATCTGCTGGATTTGGAAACTCTAACTGGGGTCGTGTGCCAGAGACAGGAACATTCAGTCACAGGCCAGGTGAGCATGGAGTGTGGCCAGAGACCAAGAAGAGACGAGTAGTTGACTGCTTTTCTCTGAGGACTCACTGAGGAGTGGGGGCCCAAGCTCTCGATTCCTCCACACCCAGAGATTGGGAGGCCTCCATTTTCATCCTTGTCCTCTAGATCTGTACCTAAAGTTTCAAGGAACAAAAGCTGCCAAGAGCAAACCAGAGCAGATTACCTAGCCTGGCCCCTGGCGGGTGGGGTGCAATTCCACCTGGGGCAAAGACGTTTGAGAATCCCTGCAATGGACCCCACCCCCAGAAGCCAGCAAGAACACCCAGCCAGGACCACGTTTACTGATCAATGACAACAGTAAAACGTCAGCAGTAGGGGAATACAGCACATAGAATGCATGGTTTTTTCCCCATGATTCTTTAGAATTGTAAAGTTAATTTTTAAAATTTTCATTTTTTTTCTTTTTCTATTTTTTGAATTTTTCTTTGTTCCTTTTTTAACCAACATCTTATCAATTCCTTTTTAATTTTTTAAAAATTTTCTTCTAACAGACCAAAATATACCATAAATCTAGTATATGGCTTTGTATTAGTCTCATACCACCTGATCATATTCTTTTTTTTTCTTTCTTTCTTTTTTCAACCAACTTCTTATCTTATCAATTCCTTTTTTTAACATCCTTTTTATTTTTCATCTTTACAGTCATATACCATTCCTTCATCATATTTACCCTTATTATTTTTTTTTTTACATATATGAGTTTTTCTTTCTTTAAAAGTGTGTCTCTGCTCTATTTACCAGCCTGATCATATTTTTTCCCCCTTTTTTTTCCCCCTGGTTTTGCATCTCTTCTGATTTCTTCAGGGTATATTTTTCTGGGGCCATTTTTACCCTTTTAGCATTTTGTTCTCTTATGTATCTATTCTTCTCTGGACAAAATGGCAAAATGGGAAAACTCACCTCAAAAAAAATAATAATAACAAGAGGCGGTGCTGACTTCCAGGGACCTAATAATATGGACATTAGTAAAATGTCATAACTAGAGTCAGAATGACGATTATAAAGATAAGGGCTAGGGTTAAAAAAACATAGAAGATACTAGAGAATCCCTTCCTGGAGAAATAGAAGAACTGAAATCTAACCAAGTCAAAATCAAAAAGTCTATTAATGAGGTGCAATAAAAAATGGAGGCTATAACTGTTAGGATAAATGAGGCATAAGAGATAATTAGTGATATGGAAGACAAAATGATGCTAAGTAAAGAAGCTGAGAAAAAGAGATAAACAACTACTAGATCACGAGGGGAGAATCTGAGAGATAAATGATACTATTGATGAAACTATTAGAATAATTGGGATGCCAGAAGAAGAAGAGAGAGAGGAGCAGAAGGTATATTAGAGAAAATCATAGCAGAGAACTTCCCTAATTTGGGAAAGGTAACAGGCATCAAAATCCAGAGGGACAGTGGACCCCCTTCAAAATCAATAAATTAATGTCAACACCCCATCATCTAATAGTAAAGCTTACAAGTCTCAGAGACAAAGAGAAAATCCTGAAAGTAGCTCCAGCCAAGAGGTGTGTAACCTACAATGGCAGGAACATTGATTGGCAGCAGGCCCATCCACAGAGACCTGGAAGGTGAGAAAGGACTGGCATGATATACTCAAAAAGTAAAGTGGGAAACATATGCAGCCAAGATTACTGTATCCAGGAAGGCTGTCACGAAAATAGAAGGAGAAATAAAAAGCTTCCAGGACAGACAAAAACTAAAAGAAATTATGAATACCAAATGAGCCCTACAGGAAATATGCTCAGGGATCCTCTAAGCAGAGAGAACCTAAAAGTAACATAGAGCAGAAAGGAATAGAGACAATATACAGCAGCAGTCAACCTACAGGCAATACAGTGGCACTTAATTCATATCTTTCAATAGTTTCCCTGAATGTTAATGAGCTAAATGGCCTAATCAAAAGACAGAGGGGGGCGCCTGGGTGGCTCAGTGGGTTAAAGCCTCTGCCTTCGGCTCAGGTCATGATCCCAGCGTCTTAGGATCGAGCCCCGCATCTGGTTCTCTGCTCAGTGAGGAGCCTGCTTCCTCCTCTCTCTCTGCCTGCCTCTCTGCCTACTTGTGATCTCTGTCAAATAAATCAATAAAATCTTTAAAAAAAAAAAAAAGACAGAGGATATCAGATTGGATTAAAAAAAAAAAAAGACCCATTGATATGCTGTCTGCAAGAGACTCATTTTAGACCCAAAGACACCTCCAGATTTAAAGTGAGGTTGTAGAAAACAATTTACTATGCTAATGGTCATCAAAAGAAAGGTGGGGTGGCAATCCTTATATCAC
Source organism: Mustela erminea (assembly GCF_009829155.1). Taxonomy (NCBI): domain Eukaryota; kingdom Metazoa; phylum Chordata; class Mammalia; order Carnivora; family Mustelidae; genus Mustela; species Mustela erminea. The sequence continues at coordinate 101,558,067 of NC_045617.1, read as the reverse complement.
ATAAATTAGATTTTAAACCAAAGACTGTAATAAGAGATGAGGAAAGACACTATATCATACTTAAGATGTCTATCCAACATCTTAAGAATCTAACAATTTTAATTGAAGATCTAACAATTTTAAATATCTATGCCCCTAATGTGGGAGCAGCCAATTATATATGCCAGTTAATATCAAACTCAAAGAAAAACATCAACAATAATACAATAATAGTAGGGGACTTTAACACCCACCTTCACTGAAATGGACAGGTCATCTAAGCAAAAGATCAACAAGGAAATAAAGGCTTTAAATGACACACTGGATCAGATGACTTCATAGATATACTCAGAACATTTCATCCCAAAGCCATAGAATAAATGTTCTCCTCTAGTTCACATGGAACATTCTCTAGAATAGATCATATCCTGGGTCGCAAATCAGGTCTCAACTGGTACCAAAAGATTGGGGTCATTCCCTGCATATTTTTATGACCACAATGCTTTGAAACAAGAACTCAATCACAAGAGGAAAGTTGGGAAGAACTCAAATACATGGAAGCTAAAGAGCATCTTACTAAAGAATGAATGGGTCAAACAGGAAATTAAAGAAGAATTTAAAAAAAAATCATGGAAACAAATGAAAATGAAAACACAACTGTTCAAAATCCTTGGGATGCAGCAAAGGCAATCCTAAGTGGAAAGTACATAGCAATATGAGACTTTTTCAAGAAACAAGAGAGGTCTCAAATACACAACCTAACCCTACACCTAAAGGAGCTGAAGAAAGAACAGCAAATAAAGCCTAAAACCAGTAGGAGAAGAGAAATAATAAAGAACAGAGCAGAAATCAATGAAATGGAAACCAAAATAACAGTAGAACAGATCAACAAAAGTTGGAACTGATGGTTTGAAAGAATTAATAAGATTGATAAACCCCCTGGGCCAGACTTATCAAATATAGAAGAAAAAGAACCCCAATTAATGAAATCATGAAGGAAAGAGGAGAGATCACAACCAACACCAAAGAAATACAAACAATCATAAGAACATATTACAAGCAAGCATATGCCAGCAAATCAGACAATCTGGAAGAAATGGATGCATTCCTAGAGACATAAAAACTGCAGAACTGAACCAGGAAGAAACAGAAAACCTGAACAGACCCATAACCAGTAAGCAATTGAAGCAGTAATCAAAAATCTCCCAACAAACAAGAGCCCAGTGGCAGATGGCTTCCCAGGGAAACTCTACCAAACATTTAGAAAAGAATTAATACCTGTTCTGAAACTGTTCCAAAAAATTGAAATGAAAGGAAAACTTCCAAACTCATCTTATGAGGCTAGCATTACATTGATCCCAAAACCAGACAAAGACCCCAACAAAAAGGAGAATCACTGACCAATATTCCTGATGAACATGGATGCAAAAATCTCACCAAAGTACTAGCCAATAGGATCCAACTGTACATTACAACAATTATTCACCATGACCAAGTGTGATTTATTCCTGGACTGCAAGGGTGGTTCAACATTCACAAATCAATCAGTGTGATACAATACATTAATAAAAGGAAGAACAAGAACCTTATGACAGTCTCAATAAATGCAGAAAAAGCATATGACAAAGTACAGTATCCTTTCTTGATCAAAACTCTTCACAGTGTAGGGATAGAGGGCATGTACCTCAATATTATAAAAGCCATCTATGAAAATCCCACATCAAATATTCTCAATGGAGAAAAATTGAGAGCTTTTCCCCTAAGGTCAGGAACACCCCAGAGCTGTCCACTATCACCACTGCTAGTCAACATAGTACTATAAGTCCTAGCCTCAGCAATAAAACAACAAAAAGAAATAAAAGGCATCCAAATTGGCAAAGAAGAAGTCAAACTCTCACTCTTCGCAGATGATATGATACTTTATGTGGATAAACCAAAAGATTTCAGGCCAAAACTGCTAGAACTCATACAGAAATTCAGTAAAGTGTCAGGATATAAAATCAATGCACAGAAATCAGTTGCATTTCTATACACCAACAAGAAAGAAAAAGAGAAATTAAGGAGTTGATTCCATTTACAATTGCACCCAAAACAATAAGATACCTAGGAATAAATCTAACCAAAGAAACAAAGAATCTGTACTCAGAAAACTATAGAATATTCATGAAAGAAATCAAGGAAGACAAAAAGAAAAGGAAAAATTTTCCATGCTCATGAATTGGAAGAGTAAATATTGTGAAAATGTCTATGCTACCTAGAGCAATCTACACATTTAATGCAATCCCTATCAAAATACCATCAACACTTTTCAAAGAAATGAAACAAATAATCCTAAAATTTATATGGAAACAGAAAAGACCCCAAATAGCCAGAGGAATGTTGGAAAAGAAAACCAAAGCTGGTGGCATCACAATTCCAGTCTTCAAGCTCTATTACAGTGCTGTCATCATCTAGACATTATGGTACTGGCACAAAAACAGATACCTGGAACAGAATAGAGAGCCCAGAAATGAACCCTCAAATCCATGGTTAACTAATCTTCAACAAAGCATTAAAGAATGTCCAATGGAAAAAGGGCCGTCTCTTCAACAAGTGGTATTGGGAAAATTGGACAGCCACATGCAGAAGAATGAAACTGGATAATTCCTTTATGCCACACACAAAAATAGACTCAAAATTAATGAAAGACCTCAATGTGAGACATGAATCCATCAAAATCTTTGTGGAGAACACAGGCAGCAACCTCTTTGACCTCAGCTGCAGCAACTTTTCCTAGAAACATTGACAAAGGCATGGGAAGCAAGGGCAAAAATGAACTATTGGGACTTCATCAAGATGTAAAGGTTTTGCACAGCAAAGGAAACAGTCAACAAAACCAAAGATGACTGACAGAATGGGAGGAGGTATTCACAAATGACATATCAGATAAAGGGCTAGTGTCCAAAAATATAAAGAACTTATCAAACTCAACACACAAAGAACAAATGATCCAATCAAGAAATGGGCAGGTGATATGAACAGGCATGTCTGCAGAGAGGGCATCCAAATGGCCAACAGACAAATGAAAAAGTGCTCAACATCACTTGGCATAAGGGAAATACAAATCAAAACGTCAATGAGCTACCACCTCACACCAATCAGAATGGCTAAAATTAACAAGTCAGGAAATGACAGGTGCCGGTGAGGATGTGGAGAAAGGGGAACCCTCCTACACTGTTGGTGGGAATGCAAGCTGGTGCAGCCACTCTGGATAACAGCATGCCTATTCCTCAAAAAGTTAAAAATAGAGCCACCCTATGAAGCAGCAATTGCACTACTGGGTATTCACCCTAAAGATAACAAATGTAGTAATCTGAAGGGGCATATGCACCTGAATGTTTAAAGCAGCAATGTCCACAATAGCCAAACTATAGAAAGAACTGTGATGTCCATTGGCAGATGAATAAAGAATGGTATATATATACAATGGAATATTACATTGCTATCAAAAATTGAAATCTTGCCATTTTGCAATGACATGGATGGAACGAGAGGGTATTATGCTGAGAGAAATAAGTCAATCAGAGAAAGACAATTATCACATGATCTCACTGATAGGAGGAATTTGAGAAACAAGACTGAAGATCATAGGGGAAGGGAGGGAAAAATGAAACAAGTTGAAACCAGAAAGGGAGACAAACTATAAGAGTCTCTTAATGTCAGGAAACAAACTGATGGGTGCTACAGAGAAGGCGGGTGGGAGGGATGGGGTGGCTGGGTGATGGACACTGGGGAGAGTATGTGCTATGTTGAGCACTGTGAATTGTATAAGACTGATGAATCACAGACCTGTACCCCTGAAACAAATAATACATTATATGTTAATAAAAAAATTAAAAACATAAATGAACACAAGTTAAGTTAATGTTTTCTTACTACAGTTAACTTCCTTAGAAGCTTGGAAGGAGGGAATTCTTATCAGGTATTTAATATTATATAAACTAACCGTGCTTAAAACTTCGATTATTAGACTCAACTCTTTACAACATTTTATAGTCTGCATGAAACAAAACAAGGTTTTAGATCAAGAGATATCCTATTTTTTTGAAGACATGGTACTTATAGAAGAAAAACCATTATAAGTTATGCTGTATGATAGTCTTTATTTTGTGTGAAAATGTCACATCTGCCACACACAGTTAAGATAGGTACCAAAAGACATCATATTTTTGTGGACTATTATTTAGGAGAAGATAATATTTGAATGCTAAGAGACAAAGGATTCATAAAATAATTTTAAAGATTTTTGTTTCACACTAATGCTAATAAAAATATATAGAACCTCAATATTTGAGTGATTATAAAGTAAAACACTCATAACTGTGGTTCTGTCAGGATGTAATCTCAGGAATCTAGTTCCTTGGACTGAGCTTTAAATCTCTGAATGGGAAATCTGGTCTTTTTTTGTTGTTGTTGTTTAAGATTTTATTTATTTATTTATTTGACAGAGAGAACGAGATCACAAGTAGGCAGAGAAAGGGGGAAGCAGGCTCCCCGCTGAGCAGAGAGCCCGATGCGGGGCTCAATCCCAGGACACCGGGACCATGACCTGAGCAGAAGGCAGAGGCTTTAACACACTGAGCCACCCAGCCACCCCGGAAATCTGGTCTTTGATGGAATTTCAACAACTCAATGAACAAGGCTAAGGGAATAAGAGAACCTACTTATCAGGAGAGGTTTTACATTTGTAGGAAATCTCTTTTCCATGGGTTAAATGTTTGAAATCAGGGGAAAAAAATGTAACCCTAAAATTATCCATGTTTTTGATGAATTCCATTCTTGCATAGTGTGATTCCAGCAAAGGATCTATAGCCTGATGATAAAAAAATGTAGGCTCTGACGTCAGACTGCTTGGATTTAATTCTAGCTGTTTTACTAACTAGCCATGTGTTATTATATGATTTAGTTAACTTCTCTGTGCTCAACTGTTTCACCTGGAAAATAAGAATCACAAAACCTTTCTCATCAATTAGGTAATGTGTAAAGTACTTAACATAGTTCTCGTCGCATGGTTAAGTCATTGTCATCATCATTATTACACCAGTGATTCTCAACCAGTGGTGGTTTCGGCCTCCCAGGGGACATCTGTCGGTGCTTGGAGATGATTTTAGTTGTCATGACTTAGGGAAGGCTACTAGTATCTAGCAGGTTGGAGCAAGGATTCTACTAAAATTTCCACAATGCACAGGACACCCCCCACACACGGAATTACCAGGTCTAAAATAGCAATAGTGCTGAGGTTGAGAAACAATGATTTACATTATTCTGTTGTTGGAGATGAAGTTTAAAGGCCAAAAAACATTTTCAAATGTTGCAAAGAATGCTGAAAATCCCAACATTAACTCTGTATTTTCTAAGCTTCTGCTAAGTAAACTGAGTTACCAAGAATCAGTAATCTCTATGGATCTGTAATTATGGGGTGGAAAAAGCTTCTGAAGGAATAATAAAACATATAAAGCAACAAGTATGTTCCTATAGCATAGAGTAAGAAAATGAAATAGAAGATATTGGGCCAACACTGAGGGGAACAGGTACAACAGGGACAGAGCACGAAGAGGGGCATCTCAAAAACCTGAATTTAGGGACGCCTGGGTGGCTCAGTTGGTTGGACGACTGCCTTCAGCTCAGGTCATGATCCTGGAGTCCCGGGATCGAGTTCCGCATCGGGCTCCCAGCTCCATGGGCAATCTGCTTCTCTCTCTGACCTTTTCCTCGTTCATGCTCTCTCTCACTGTCTCTCTCTCAAGTAAATAAATAAAATCTTAAAAACAAAAACAAAAACAAAAAAACCGCTGAATTTAAGGCTCCTGTTCCCCTTCGTACCCTCACTTTGGGCTCTGGTGCGTTTATAACTTTTTAGTTCATTTCAAACTTTAAATGAGTGAGTGAAAAGTTATCTAAACATCATGTATGAGTTTTTGAAAGCTGTAAAAATTAGTACTGCCTTGTACAATAACTATAGATTATTGTCTTTAAAATTCATATTTTTCATATTGAGGCATTTCCATTTGTGAATTTAGTGGAGATTTGCGGTCAGAAAAATGCAGGGCATTGTGTAATGCTACTTTTTAATGCACTCTTATGGCTTTCTGCCCTTACAGTTTTTAACTAAAATGTTCTTGGAGTAATGGCATTTTAGTTAGGAAGGGACTCCCTTATCCAATCAGTTGTTGTGAATTCTCCAGAGACTTGTACCTCCAAGAGAACACTGGGCAAGTTTTGGCACGGCAACTACTTTTTCCATGATGGAAAAACTTCCTTAAGTGGTAGAGTAGAACTTCATTAGTTCAGGAAAAAAAAAATACCATACAATATGTGGGAGAATATACTAGGTACTTCAGGGGACAGAGAAGGAAAAATAAAAAGTCACCAGAAACTGAAAAATCACAATTTCTTTGAATAGATGCTTTGATAAACTTAACAGCCAGGACATAAGTTCATGGCTTAAATAACTTCTACAAAGAGAAATACTACCAATCACCACCACATGTGTCGCGCTCTCCCTGCCCGCAGAGATGACGCAACACACACACACAGGTCGATGCACAAGCTCTTGTTTATTCCCTGGTCGATCTTTCTCCTCCCCTTTTTCCTTCTCCTTCCCCTACGGGGAAGTTCCCTTGCCTTATATAGGGCATAACAGCCAATCACAGGGGTGTTCACGTGAACAGGAGGTATCTGGGGCTCGTAGGCAGTGGTGGCATACGGTGCTCATGTGACGAGCACGAGGTCACGTCTGGCCAGGGCGGATATTTTTTAGGCTGTCCGTACTGCTCTGGCGCCATCTTAGGGGCACGTCCGGCGCCATCTTGGGGGCGTGACCCCGACAGCTCCCTCTTCTTTATTTATTTGTATGGATAAGGGACCATGCCTGTCTTAGGTTGGGACGATCAACTTGCGCCCTTACCCGTCATCAAATACTGCAGAGCATGCTGCAGCTTCTGTCTTAGGTTTGTACGCCGTTATCGTCCTCATTACCCGTCATTGACTACCGGTCCAGCATGCTAAGCCATACTTGGGGTGAGCTACCATGCTCTATGGCTACCACGGCTTGATGTACAGCCTGCCAGTCTCTGGCTAATGTGCGTTGGAGGGCCCTTATCCAACGCAGCACCAGGAGGAGGACGAGGAGCACAATACAGCCGAGTGCAATAGCCCCAAACCAGGATTTCCCAAAAGCCACCACTGCCTGCATAGTTTGTAGGAATTGGGAGGCCGTGAGAGGGTTTACTCTCATGGCATTGGTCTGCAGAATCTCCATCCGGAGGGAGGCTGTCAGATTGTGGAATTTGGCTGACCAGGTGCCGTTGAGCATCTGAGATAATTCTCGGGAGAGGTTTGCTGCTCGGGAGAGATTAGAATACAAGTTAGATGTGATGCATATGCCCGATAAGGGCTGGATACAACTGGTGGAGAGAATTTGCGACATTAGGTTCATTTGTTCCTGGAGGAGATATACCCTTTGATTGAGGATCATTACGAGTGATATACAAGAGGGTTGAAAGGAAGAAGAATAGTTAAAATGAACAAAGAAGCAAAGGCTCCCAGGAAGGAGTAAGGAAGTGATGTTGTAAGCTGCTTCGGAGATGTTGGGTAGCCCCTCAGTTCTGGATACTGGTTAGCAGCGCAATATCAAATGAGCAATGACAGACAGCAACTATCCTAATCTAGGTCAGTACAACATCCAAAATACTTTGTAAACTCTTTCTTTGGTTCTTTCTGAAGATCAAATCAACACTCTTCTGATTAAACAGCATGTGAGGAGCTTAAGAGCAACTGAAGTGTTTAACAATATTTACTTATCTAACATCTTTTACCAAAAAATTGTACTAAAAATAATGCTAATCATAACTCATAACTGAGAAAAGTACTAACATGAACTGGTACTAACATAAACTGCAAAGGCCAAGAACAGAAATTAGGAGTTGTGTGATACTGAATAGTATATGTGAACTGAAGACTCTGCTGCCTTGTATAGCACCAAGTATACTTTCCTTTAATAAACGCAAACTTAGGGACAAGAACTCAGTGTTAACAGGATTTCACCTTTTCTTACTATGTTTTATTTGTATTTGTACCTAATTTTTACTGAAACTTAATTTATTGAAATTTAATTTTTAAAAGATACTATTTAGAAAATGGTCTTACCCAGAGAAAATTATAGTGACACATATTTTAGATATTACATTATTATGTTTAATTTAAATATTAGATTAAAAGTCTATAGTATCACATATACCAATTATTTAAGCTGTCTTTCCATTTGAGATGAAAGGCTTATGCTAAGCTATACTCCTCACCTTCCCTGTGACTAAGAGCTGAATTGTGAGATATATACCTACAAGAAGTGGCAATCTGTAGCTATGAAGAGTTCTGTGTAAGTGTGTAAAGTTAAGGGACCTATAAAAGGATTGAACTCCCATCCTTAGCCACATTAGCACCATGGTCCAACTGAGTTAACTGGTTTAAAGTGTTAGATAAGACAGTGATAACTAAGGAAATAGGAACAAAGAAAGGTTCTATTTCATCATCTTAAGGTTTCACAGAAATGATGCAGGTTTACTATTCAAATTCCCACCTCCTGAAAAACAACTTCTTAAATAACTCTCAAGAGGGGTTCCGTTAGCTTTCAAAAGTGCCCGCAAGGGGCTCTCCATTCAGAGTCTAGAAATTTCCGACCCCATTATCTTTACCTTTACAGTCACGATCCGCGAACATACAGCTGCTGTCCCTTTGTGGTTGCTCTTCAGCAAACTTTTAGCCTTTCCTTTGTGGTCGCCCTAGTGACGAACGTGCAATATGACGAGCGGGAAAAAGTACTCATGTATCACCTTCTCTCTAAAACGCTAAGTTTAAAAAGCTGCGCAACTTCTATTCCATGAAATCTTCCTGTTAGAACTACCACTTCTAAAAATCAAGTAAACAAAATGGAAACATTGTATTTCACTCTGACAAAACTGTTCAATGTGAGATCAATGCACATAAAATTAAAAAGTTAAATATACCTTAATATTATCAGTAAATCAGAACATATCTCAACCAGTATCAGAATTTCTACCTTCACTGTATCTTTGCTATTTTTAAATATACTCACAGTTCCCGGGTTTCGGCACCAAATGTCGCGCTCTCCCTGCCCGCAGAGATGACGCAACACACACACAGGTCGATGCACAAGCTCTTGTTTATTCCCTGGTCGATCTTTCTCCTCCCCTTTTTCCTTCTCCTTCCCCTGCGGGGAAGTTCCTTTGCCTTATATAGGGCATAACAGCCAATCACAGGGGTGTTCACGTGAACAGGAGGTATCTGGGGCTCGTAAGCAGTGGTGGCATACGGTGCTCATATGAGGAGCACGAGGTCACGTGTGGCCAGGGCAGATATTTTTTAGGCTGTCCGTACTGCTCCGGCGCCATCTTGGGGGCGTGACTCCGACATACATGTGATTATCAAGATGAAGTACCCTCCTCTGCAAGTTTTCTTGAGGACCTAGAGCTTAGTCTTACACCCTGAAATAAGACAGAGAAGATACAGATGCTGAAGTTATGAAGAGAGTTCTTTAACCTTATGTTAACATCATGGAAAGTACTTTTAATGTCATCAAGCCTGAAAAGGCCCTCGAATTTCATACTTAAGATAAGATTGATTCCTCCATACATTGTGGCAATCTCATAGAAATCAGAATTAGAAGACTGAGCCCTACAGTAAACATTATAACCTCTCTGAGCAAAGGTTTCCTTTTCTAGAAAGGGTTATGAGCAACAAAATGACTATGTGTGTATGAAGAATGTCTGTTTATATTTATTCTTGAAAACCATGACATGAAAAAGGTAAGGCAAAGGGTTTGAGAGACACAAATTTGAACCCACTTCTCATACTTTCTTTTAAAAAAATTTTTTTTTTTTTAAATTTGAGAGAGAGCGCACGTGCGTGCATGAGAGGAGAGAGGTCAGCAGGAGAAGCAGACTCCCTGCCGAGCAGGGAGTCTTATGTGGGACTCGATCCCAGGACTCCAGGATCCTGACCTGCACAGAAGGCAGTTGCTTAACCAACTGAGCTACCCAGATGCCCTCTCATGCTTCCTTTTGATTTTGGTGAAGTTGTTCAAGATCGCTGAGCCTCAGTTTCTGCAGCAATTAAATGGAGATGAGAATTCATGCATATTATTAAAGTATCCATTGGAGTGCGTTGTAGGTCTTGTCACTTAATAAATACAGCCTTTCCTCCCCTGTTCATGAGAACAGGTATGACACACTTTAAAAATTCTAAATCTGTATATAAAAGCCTGACTTGCAAAATAAACACTTTAAAATTATTCTCCTTAACACCTCCAGTGGATGTATGTGTTTATGTTCATCTGTGGCAAAGCTGAAAAGGATCATTTTATCTATAATTTCCATCCTGAAGGAATCATGAACATAAAAATATCATTATATCAGGTTATTTTATGAAGATTTCTATTTGAAGTGATTTCCATGTCTTGATAGTTCTTGGTAGTAACGTAGCCTGTTATCAATTATCTTCCTTGTGCCATCCTGCTGCCTTCACCATGATGGGCTTGGTCTGTCCAATCCTCTCAATGTGCCCTTTTTCTTTGTGCCTACTCTTATGTTCCTAACTGAAAATGGAATGTGCTCTGCTCCAATTATCAACTTACATTTTATTTGGCACTTACCAAAGACTTTTTGTTGTAGATATTTGAGTGGCATATTTCACTAGAAAATTAGAAGTCTGTGTTAAAGACTGCTTGTTCATCATTACTCCCCACACAGGTATAGTGCCCTATACTTATGCAATTAAATACTTAATGCACACTTAATGAATATGCAAATTATACTATAATTTTTTAAAATCTAGATTCTATAACTGTGGCATTTAATGTCTTACATTCATCTAATTAAAACACATCTGTTACTATATGATATTATATATGTATACATTTTAATTTTTGTTTTCTTTGGATGTCACCACTAGAATGGGAGACCCTTAAAGCCAAGAGGATATGTCACATATGTTTGTCCAAATATGTTTTCCCACTAACTACTAAGCATCAAAAAGATCTCTTTAGTGAATTAAACTAATGTTCTATAGAAGTTGTTATATTCAGGCTTTATAGATTCCCTCCAACTGGGGCAATATCACATATTCTTAACAGTGAACTGATTTGATTTGAAAAGAGGAGAAAAGATAGAAGGCGAAGATGTATTATTGAACACATACTCTGTGTAAAGCAAAATACCAAGTGCTTTATATGTGTAATTGATATTGATTTGTTTTCTCATTCAATTCTGCTTGATAACAGATTCAAAAAATGATACTGTTCATGGGTAAGAGTTAATATAGTTTACCTGTTAAGGTCACATTTACTATGAACCATCAAAATACATCAAGTGATTGATACAAACATTTTTCAAATAGAGTCTGAGTTTGTAGGTAATGGAGTGGAAAGATACTTTATATCTATTGGCAAAAAAAATTGGCAAAAATAATGGCTGCACTGCAGCCATTAATGAACTAATAATAGTCAATGAACAGTCACTGCATGTACCTTTTATTTTACAACATAGCTGCAAAGGTAATGCTTTTGGATCTTTCTGAATTAGTGAAAGAATAAATAGACTCCTGCATCTGGAGAAATGTGGTTTGCAGCTTTGTTCCGATTTCTGTATCTGGTGCCAGGTATTCATCACCTGGGTGGGGTGTTATTTTGGTAAAATAGATCTCATTACTTACTCTCAAAAAATGCTCTATTTCAAAACAATGCTATTGTTCATGGAACTTTGATTTTAGGGACGAAATGCCAAGAATGTTTTTAAACACACTGTTATCCTTCCCATCAGTTTAGATCAGCCAGACATAACATATGTGAGAAGTTATCTAAATTTTTCAGCAATAAAACTGAGATGATGAAAGCTTTGCTTCCCCTTAGGTATCATCCAGTGTTGGTAACGAAGTTGTTTTCATTCTTTCTTTTTTATTGTTTAAGGCTGGAGCACATTAGCCTTATGATACTTGCCAAAGTTCTACAGCATCATTGTTTGAGACTCACCATATGTGTCTTTGATCCCTGCCCAGTAGGTACCTTGGCTACATGCCAGTTTGGCACTTATTACTATTACTATTTTGATTTTTTCACTTGCTTCTGATTTTATTCATGCTGTCATCATACAAACCCTTAAACAACCATCTTTGGGACCAAAGGGACTCACAGAATAACCTTTTTTAACTAGACCTTTCTCCCCCAAGAACTTACCATTCAAGAGGATTGATAGTGGTCAGTCTACCCCATTTTGGGTTGACTGGCCTCTGGAATACAAACCCATCCCCATTCTATTTTTGAGAGGATATATCCTTTGTTTAGGATACAGTCAATGTACAGCTATGTAATTTATTGTTGTTATTTTATATGGAGAAGAGATAGGGAGAGGGATGGGAGTGTGTAAAGAGAGCATATGGCTTCTGTCTAGTTTTCTTTTTTGCAGATGCATCAAAATATAGGAACTCTACCATGAGTTTTGCAGGTTCTCCAAGTTAACATTCTCAGTTCACTTCACCATCTCCTAGATTCTACTTTTGCATTCCTAGAGGGGAGAGGAATTCCAGGAACTGAAAAATATGTGCAAACAAAGTAATCATAAAGAAAAAAAAATTCCAGTTAGAATTCTGATAAGTATGGAAGACTTAGCTTATGTGAGAGATACTGGTCCCTCCCCTCAGATACTGATACCCAGGATATACCTAGGGACTAAATATTGCCAAGAAGCCCACAAAAGGGTAGAGGTCTTTATAGCCAGAGGTTGGGACTTTTATCGCATAGGAATGGAATATCCAATGACCATCTGAGAAAGGGAGCTAACTGAGCCAAGATCATGAGCCGTTGGGTCTCCAAAGTCAGTTCCATTTATATGAGATGGAAAAGGTTCACCTGAGCATGTGAGTGGGATGTGAAATCCCTGTTAAGAAAACTGAAGCTGAATTCCATTGTGCATGGTTTTTAAGTTTCAGGTTCATAATGTTCTTATGGTACCCTAAGCTAAGATTTTAACAAAAAATATATCCCAGAACTGTCACACCAAACTCATTGTAAATCCCCACCAAGCCAGAGTGAAGCCATTCTGTAGGGATGTATAAGTAACCCAGATAAGATACCCACTGAGGCGGGAAGCCTTGGGATACCTGGGTGGCTCAGTTGGTTAAGCCTCTGCCTTCTGCTCAGGTCATGATCCCAGGGTCCTGGGATTGAACCCCACATTGGGTTCCTTACTCAGCAAGAAGCCTACCTTTCCTTCTCCCTCTGCCTTTGTTTGCTGCTCCCTGTTTGTGTGCTTTCTCTCTCTGTGTGTCAAATAAATAAATAAAATCTTTTTAAAAAAGCCTTCACCAAGGATCAACTTATATTAGTAAATTTCTAACAACATGAGGAAAGGCTTATATATGAAACAAAACTTTGTTAAAAACAGAAATAGAAATTGACAGAAATAAAACCATTGTGGAAGATTTCTACCAGTGGTTTGTTTTTGGAAGATTAATTAGATAATTTTTTATATAAACATTCACATGATTGTATTCTAGTTATCTACCTCCCTTTCAAAAATAAGTAAAAGGCTATGCTTTAGAAGATTATTAAAAATGATTTTGATTATATGTGGATGTAGGAATATTGCATAGCCATTAGCATAATAGTTTGAAAGAATTTAATTCAATGTTAAATGAAAAGGACGGAATAAAAAGCGGAGACAGAAGAATGCTAATTTATTTTCTTTCTGAGAGAAAATATGTTAAAATATTTCTAGCATTAGAGCAATGGTTGAATTCATTGACATCTTCATGAATCTTTTGTGTTTCCCAAAATGTGTATAATATGGAACAAGATTCAAATGAAAGTACAGCACGGGAGAGCCCTGGAATTTTGAGAATTGCAAGTACTTTGAGATTTCTGCAGTTAGCAAGTTTGGAAATAGGAGATAGGACTGGAAAGATAACTAAGAGCATTCTCAAGAAAACTTGAGTGTCATTTTAATGAGCTTCTCAGCAAAATTATGAGAAATCTCTAAGAATTTTAAGCTTAGAAATAGTGATCATATATATATTTTCAAAAATTGCTCCAGCTATACAATGTGATTTTAGGAATGCAAAATAAAACAGAGAGCCAGAACCACCGTAGTGATAATAGCTAAAATTTATTGGGCACCTACTCTGTGCCAGAGACCATGTGTTCATAACTTTATATATTGTAGCTCATTTAATCTTTGCAATAGCTATGTCAGGTAGGAGACTTTATCATTGCCCTCCTATACATAAGGAAACAGAAACCAAAGAACTTGCTGAAGGTCACTCAGTTTATAAGTGGTGGAACCATGCTCCCATCTCTGGTGATCTAAAACCATAGTGAGGGCTCTTTCCCTCACTGTGCTCTGGTGGTGTCTTTCAAAGAGAAATGTGGCAGAGAGAAGTCAACAGGAGAATACAGAGAGACAATGGATGGGACCAAGGTGTTAATTAACATCTCTTCTTGAGAGATTGGATTTTTGGTAGCAGTTTAAGGAGTGAAGGGAGTCAAGAACAATTCAGGAAAGACAGATACATGTCAATGTTTTGAATAGGAAGTTATTTATATTCACTAGAGGAAACAGGAACTTAAACTGCTTTTAATTTGCAATGATTTTTTAGATCTTCTTACATGTGAAAGACTGAACAGCAATGAAACAGAAATAGCTTAGTTCTGATGCACAATGATCATGAAACACCACACACTTTGTGATTTTTAGGAAGTATTTCCTATACTGCTCTGAAGAGCTCAAGTTTCTTAACCTGCATATGGGGAGAAAGAGCTACATTGCCCACCACGGGGATTTTCTGTATCTACTCTCATTTCATCCAGAGCTTTCCTGATTTGCGCTAACAGGAGTACATATTGAAATTTCATTCTAATGATAAAAAGAAAGATGTACACTAATGTAACTGTAAAAGTTTATACATTTTCAGCATTCATAATTAACTTTAATATCAAACTGTATCTTCCAGCAAAAGCCCATCTATTTTCATGCTCTTTCATTTGTGAGAGTTAACATTCTTAAGATATTTGGTCCTTATTATTGCTAATGATTTTGGTAATTACAGGAATTATAGGTTACATTTTTGATATTACAGCATTTTCCATATTAAAGGCATTCAGTCTATGTCAACAAATATTTTCATATTTTAAAGGCTTTTCTGAAAACAAAACAAAACAAAACAAAACAAAACAAAAAACAAAAATAAAAACCCCAAAACCCCACTATATTACTTCGGTGAACTATTTGGGATATGGCATTTTCTGAAGACCTTCCTATTTAGAAAACTATTCAGCAGTAAAGTTTACTTCTAGGTGTTCTTCATAGCAAAGGAACATATAATTTTGGCGTCATATTCTCCAAAAATTTAAAGTTCACTATTAACTGTCAGAACTATTTCATGTTTTAAAGGATTGACTCCATTCTGAAAGTTACCTTGTTTACTGTTGCTCAAATTGGTCCTTTTAAATTCTTTCAGAAACAATGTTTCCTATTGTAGTATTACAACAGGGACAGAAAAAAAAAAAAAGATAATAGGCATTGGTGCAACCAGAATGCATTCATTAAGCTCTGCTAAAGACAACTTAGAATAGATTTAGCTCTGTGAATATACTCCTATAAAATAGTAACTTTCAGGAAAGTAATAATTGGATTTTTTTTTTTATATACTTTAAGAGTTTTAAAGTCATCCAGTAATTGGGCGACTTCATTTTAGCAGCTCAGGGCATGTTCTCCAAGTTAACCCTCTTGGTCAAAGCTGTGAGGTGTAAGATTCCCTTCTCCTCTTTGCCTTTTCCAGTGCTGTTCCACTAAGGAACTACATGGATCTACATAAATACCTCTCTTATTCTTTGACTGCTTTATTTCTATTGCCTGCGGAAGGTGGAAGTCTCACCACTCTCCCCAGTAGTAATGATTGTTTCCTTATCCTGGGTATTAAATTCCCTGTAAGTGTGTTTATATTATGTTTTACAAGACAATCTTTGGTCCTTTCATCTGGTTGTGCAACATCAGCCAGCTTCGGATTTCTATTTGCTATAGCGACAGGTAGAGCTGACTGGTATGCCTGGCCATGCACGCTTGGTTGCACAAGACTGTTCTTGACGAATGTCTGTTCAGTTGCAAGCTGCTGAAATCACTGGTTCAGAGTGGGTCCAGGTGATTTAAGTGTGCCCATGAAGGAGAGGTGGTAGGGAAATGGTCCTTTCCAGGACCAACCCCCTGCACACCAAAGATTACTGCTACTTTAATATCCTAAGGATTTATGTAGCATTTTTAGTCCCAATGAATTTAGCCTTTAGGGCTTTAACAATTTGGAGCCATGCATCTCTTAAGCAACTGGATTCCAGTTCAGTACTTAACTTGTAGTATGAGCTTAAGGACAATTTACTGACTTAACCAAGTTACCTGTGACATCTCGCCCAATGTAATACTGTTTGTATTTTCTTCTTTATTAGGTTGTGTTTTAAGCTTGCAAACGAGCTCAAAATATTTAAAAATAGAGCTTATTGTCATCAAGCATAAACTCAAGTGAGTTCAACGCTGGGCAAATCTACATTAAGCATGAAAGTCTGCTGCTGGAAAGGAGCAACTCACCAGCACAAAAACGCATGCGCCCTTCCTTTTATTTACACCCTTTCTCTTAAGAGCTGAATCAGGTGAGAAGTCGGAAAGTGGGGCGTGTGCAGAGAGCCAGGCACGCTCAGCGCAGTAAGGAAAATGCGCCACACCTGAACATCCTTGGGCTCAATTCCTTTTCTTCTCGGGTTACGAGTGCCGCGGGCCTTCGCCGCAGGTGCCTCCGGCACTCTTAGCCCCGGGCGCGGCCGGGAGTGCTGCCCGCTCCCCACCCTCCCGGCGCCGACGCAGTGAGCGGAGGAGCAGGGCTCGTGCTGGCCGCCTGTGGCCCGGAGGGGCGTGTTCTGGGCTGGCGCAGCTCGCTCGGCATCCCTCTCCTCCCGGCTCCTGGCGCCCTCCTATCGCCGTCTGCAGTCCCAGGCCCTGCCATGGGGAATGTGCCATCTGCGGTGAAGCACTGCCTCAGCTACCAGCAGCTTCTCCGGGAGCATCTCTGGATCGGGGATTCAGTGGCTGGGGCGCTCGACCCTGCGCAGGTACCACCTCGCGGCCCAGGGTGTCCCCACCCTTTTGTACACAGCCGGCTCTTTCCCTGTTATGTCACCACCGCACCCCAGGGCCCTCCCTGTTATGTCACCACCGCACCCCAGGGTCCTCCCTGCAGCAGTTCCGTCTTGTTTAGGCCTCACCTCTTAAAAGGTTCCCCATCCTCTCTGTGTTGTGAACATGCAGACCCTCCTCTATAGCTCAGACCCAGCAAAATCTCTACCTGTGGCCTTTTGCAGGACGCCTAACGGAAACTGCTTCTTTGTTTTTCCCTTGGAGGGGCTGCATTAGAGAATACGCCTATCTGTAAGCATTCCTCCAGGGACAGTGCCTTTAATTTTCAGTTCCTTCCCTGTACTGTGTAACAAAGGGGACAATGTGTGGCAGAAAGAGGAATGAAGCCAGCATGTAAGGCTAGGAAAACATCATAGGATGAAATTATCTAGCCTATTATTAATTATCCTTAATGTTTTTATGCTTCAACACACTTGAACAAGCTTGAAAAAACAGCACTTTCAAAGCCAAATTGATATCCCCGTGATTCCGGAATGCCCAGTTTAATAGGCAACTTAATTGTATCCACGTGTTTGCAGCTTACTGCACTCAAACAAATGGGAGGTAAATGGAAAAAGAAATGCGCTTTTCCTAAAGAGCTCAAAATGTAAAATTCCACCACGTAGTAACAGTGACCATTGTTATGTGAATGTTAAAGCATGGGAAAAGGGAGGGGCAGTCAGTATAAGGGTTTCACTCTTTTTTTATTTTTTGCTGGATGCAAAAATGTTTATCCCTGATTCGTCTTGTAAATAATAATGGATTAATTATAATATTTCAGTGGGTAAACATAATTTGACTATGTGGCTTTGAATCAACTCTTCCAATACTAGGTACCCATTTTTCCTATAGTTTTACATTCAGCGTATTCTCAGTTTAGCGTATCAGTATGTGAAATTGTGGTCTTCGTTCTACAAATAGTAATTCAGCATTTGTGGATTCTTTCAAAACCAATCAGAAGATACATTGCTTCTCATTACTTAAAAGATGGCCGTGGTCATCTGGCCTGAAGCCTTTTGCTGAAAATGCATGAGAGGGAAAGTTATTCTGATCATATGATCCCCTGTCTATTGAATTTTTCTACATTCTAATTTGACTTTTTGCTTTTATAATAACTTTGCTTTTATAACTTTTTTTTTTTTTAACATTCCTATTCAGTCTGTTATAGAATCAGGAATGCTCTTTTTATTCCCTAACTCTTGAGACTTTACATGATGTTTGTTGCTGTGTTAATACTGTATTTCTCTCCCTCATGTTCTGATTTCGTGGGCCGTGGGGGCAGTGATGGAAGCTTGGCTGCTACCTGAGGATGTCTGCTTTGCCCTTTTAAGATGTAGAAGCAGTGTAATCCAAAGTGACTATGAGTGTGAGAAATAGCTCTACCTTCATGAAATAGTGACTTCTTCCCCTGACTTCTTTGCCTGGGAAACTCTTACTCATTTTTCAAACACAGTTTAAATGTCACGTCCTTTAATCAACTCTTCACTCCACCCAGAGTTAATGCCCCATTTCTGTGCTTCTATGGCATTTTATGCATCATTCTTTTTCAGTCCTGCTCATTGAATTATAGTTTTTTATATGTTGTCTTATTTGACCTCTGCACCGTTGACATCTGGCACTTAACTCATTGCAACTGATCTTCGTTGGCATCTGTTTAATAACACCTGTAAGTGCTTTAAGCCAGGCGAGTCTCTGGTTCCTTGGTCTGGCACAAGTCAGACTCTGTGACCTGTTGCTGTCCGGTAAATGACCAGGTTCCTCATGACTTTGTATCCATACTCACGGTTTCAGTTACTGTTTATATATTTGTGTCCTCCAGATTTATATTCCTATCTCCCTCTTAGGCTACAGTGCTGATGTGCAGCTGCTCACTGGACATCATCACTTGGATATTTCAAAAGCAGTTCAAACTCACCATTTCCAAAACTGGATTCACGTTCTCCTTCCTTCAACCCCAGACCTTCCCCAGTACTTGCTATTGTGAGAAACCATCACAGTCTGTTCAGTTCTGTACACCACCAGGCAAGAGCTCTTCATTTTCATTTTTCCACATCCGAAGTATCCTTAAGTCCTGCAAATTTAGCTCTTCCAATTTCTCTGAAATCCATCTCTTTTTCCCAACTTTTGCTGCTACTACCAATTTTATTTTATTTTTATTTTTATTATTTTTAAAGATTTTGTTTATTTATTTGCCAGAAAGAGAGAGAGAGAGAGAGAGCACAGGCAGGCCGAATGGCAGCAGAGGCAGAGGGAGAAGCAGGCTCCCCGCCGAGCAAGGAGCCCGATGTGGGACTCGATCCTAGGACGCTGGGATCATGACCTGAGCCGAAGGCAGCTGGTTAGCCAACTGAGCCACCCAGGCGTCCCTACTACCAGTTGTAAAATGGCATTCTCTCTCACGGTCTACTAGACAATTGCAGTCCTTCTGCAACCCCCTGTTCATGTAGCTGGTTGGGAGATGTTGTCTGTTTCGAATGGAATCCTGCTGATCCCTTGTTTTATAGCTTGGTGTGCCTTTCCATTACTTTTAGGAATGAATACCAAAACTTTCAATGTGTCTCTAAAGCATTCTCTGTTATTTTCATTGCATCTCTTTGCATCATCTTAAGGTATTGTCTTGTTCTTGCCAGGTGGCCCTCTTTGAATTCTTAACAATTCTTCCTCTGGAGTCCTGGTCTTTCTGTTTTCCCCTCTGCTGGAAGGATTCTTTTTAATGAATTAACTTATGTTCACCCTTCAGATCTTAACTCAAATGTTACCTTCTCATCAGTTCTTTCCCAGACTCTTAAAGCAAGCAGCTCTTGTTATCCTATATGGCTCAGTGGACAGTTCTTTATATAGAATATGAATTACATATTTATTTTTGTGATTATTTGATGTGTAGTTCCCTACCAGAGTCTAGGCATCATAAAAGTAAGGGAAACATCCACCATTCACAGCAACTAACAGAATGTCCGGTTAGTTTTTCATGGCCAGTAAATGCTTACTGAATGAAAACATGATTGAATGTTGATCTCATGGCTTATGGGGACCATGAAATTCCTGGTAGCACTTGCCAAATCAATGATTGGTACCTTGTGGTACCCTGATAAATATTAGTTAATGCTAATGTGATGAGAATGAATACTTGATGTCAATACAGTTTGGTCTTCATGATAGAAGATGGATATTACTACTGTTTTGTCTTACCTTTTCATCTCACGGGGGCTAGTCAGGCTTTGATGGGGAGGAGAGTTGAAAATGGATTCTGGGTGGTGCTGATGAGATAGCACTGTGCTTAACAAGTCAATATAAAATCTGGCAGAGAGCATCGTGAGCAGGACCTCTGGAATTTGAAACAATTTGGAAACCGTTGAAACAGATAGAATACTACATTTTGAAAGAATCCTGTGCTAGGCAATGCAAGATTGGAAACCTAGATCTTTTTCTGCTACCAGTTCATTCTGTGACTTTGTGCAGGAAATATCCTGGCTAGGTCTTAAAATTTCAGTTTATGCATGAGAGATAATAATATATCCCTGATAAATTATGAGGATGAAAAATACCGGAGTTGTGTATGTGTAAAAATAGAAATGCATACATTTGAAGTCTAACAATTTATTATCCAATACAGAAGAGGTGAGTGAATAAAAGATTTATTTTACCACCACTCCACTAATTAAATTTTTAAGTCTCTAATTTTTTGCTAATGACACCGATTTTTCAGAAGATTCCTTTCATAGAGCAGCAGGTAGTTAAAATTGATTATCCTATCATTCAAGCTATCTCTTCAGGCCTGTTTTATTTTCTATGTTTGTCTCTTTTAAAATAGGGATAAAGAAGCTGGCTTAATTGGTATATTTCAAGATTTTGATTAAATGTAAGGTACCTGGTAAAGTAATTCCTTTTTGATTTGCAGGTGCTGCTTAAGCAGTAACTAATTTTTTTCATATAGTAATACCCTGTTGTGACAATAAAATTCTCCAGGGCCTAAATTCTAATACAAACAATATTTTAAATGCAGTAGATGTATAAAAGCAAAATTGTAGATTATGTGATATTAAACATATGGTTATTGTACATTATATCCTGAATGATTTTAAGTTACATTTGCTCTCAGCAAAAATTATGGTTCAAAGAAAGTATTTGGTGTTAAAATTTTTTGAGACTTTAACTTAAATATATTTCTGCATAAATTTAACGCGAGGATAATGTGACTATATGCTTTTTAATCTGTAGCTATGCAGTTGTTAGTACATTTGCTAAAAACCTTAGGATGACTGGGGAAGAATTTTCAGAAAAGAACCAAGGTGGCATTCCATTGTTTGTTGTTTTTTTAAATTTGTCTCAAATGTTCTTTTTTCCCTCTTTTCATTCTATTATGCTTTTTCCCCTTTTTTTCCTTTTATACCTTCTTTTGAGTGATATGCTTTTATTCATTTTTCCCCTACCATAACTTGTTAATTATATGCTGTTCTTACTATACTCTTAGTTGCTATCTATAAGATGTCAATACATGACCTGCACTTCTTAAAATATTATGTAAATTGGTACTTTTGCAACTTATTAAACATGCATAATATAGTATTTTAGCTCCATTACTGACTTC
This sequence comes from Mustela erminea, assembly GCF_009829155.1. Taxonomy (NCBI): domain Eukaryota; kingdom Metazoa; phylum Chordata; class Mammalia; order Carnivora; family Mustelidae; genus Mustela; species Mustela erminea. Next base: position 101,536,236 of record NC_045617.1, on the reverse strand, counting down.
TGCTTTTTATATTGTTGTATATGTTAATTTTATATTTATTATCTGTATGTATACAGTTGATAGACATTTTATATTAGAATATTCTTCTTTCCTTTGGTCTTCATTCCTTTCTTCATCTGCATCTTTCCATCTGAAATTATTTTCCTTCAGCTAGAAGTAGTATTTTTTTCTATAGTCTTTAGTAAAAATAGGATTTAAGTTTTGTTTGAAATTACATTTATTTTGATAATGATGTACATAAATGCAAGTTAATATTGGCCATAAATATATATGCCATATAAAGAATTAAAATGCGTGACAACAGCACAAAATGTAGATAGGTACAATGGAAGCCAGACAATGAAATGAACTATTAGTCTTATTTTTGCTTCTTTAATGATAGTCTTTTCACTGTCTTTGGTTTCCAACAGTATGACTGTGATGTGTCTAGATTTAATTTTATTTGCATTTGCCAGTGGTTTGTAGCATTTTTTGGATGTATGGGTCCATGCTTTATTGGCTTTCATAGATTTTAGAGAATTTTCAACCATTTCTCCTTAAGTATTACTTCTGTTTCCTTTTTAATCCATCCACTTGGGCTTATAATTTGAAAAGTCTTTAAACTTTCCCTATTTCTTACATTCATTTTTGTATCTTTCATCCTTTTGCTCCACGTTCATTCTGAATATTTTCTTCTCACTTGTATTCTATTTCACTAATTCTCTCGAGTTGTAATTTGCTGCCAATCTAATTTATTGAGTTTATATTTTTGAGTTAATGCATTTCTGTTATTTTTTAAACCACTTCTTTGTTCTTTGCCACAATTTTCCATCTTGCCATGAATTCTTGAGTATTTATCAGGGTTATTTTAAGTTCCATGTCTGATAACTCCAATATTCAGATCTCTAGTGGGTCTGATTTATTTATCTTTTCTCCTCAAATACTTACTGACTTTGGGGTGTGTGTTAGATACCTGAAATGAAAATTACAGACCTAATTTGAGACACCTCAAATTATCCTTCCCCAGAAAGCGTTCTTTTTTCCCCCTTATTTTCCTACTTCCCCTTGTTTGTCCTCCCCACCCCAACCCCACCTCTGGCAACAATCTGTTCTCTATCTGAGTTTGCTTTTTTTAGATTCCACATATAAATGATACCTCACTGTATTTGTCTCTCTCTGCCTGACTTATTTCATTAAGCATAATGCCCTTAATGTCTACCCATCTTGTCACAAATGAAAGGAATTTTTTTTTAAATTTTTTATTTTTTATAAACATATATTTTTATCCCCAGGGGTACAGGTCTGTGAATCACCAGGTTTACACACTTCACAGCACTCACCAAAGCACACACCCTCCCCAATGTCCATAATCCCACCCCCTTCTCCCAAACCCCCTCCCCCCAGCAGGAAAGGAATTTTTTTTAAAGCTAAAAAATATGTATGTGTGTCTGTCTATACTACATCTTACTTTTCATTCGTCTGTTGATGGACACTAAAGTTGGCTATTATAAATGATGATGCAGTGAACATGGGGCTGCAGGTACCTTTTCAATATAGTGATTTCCTTTCTTCTGGATAGTTAGAAGTGGAATTACTGGATCATATGGCAGTTCTAGTTTTAATTTTTGGAAGACCCTCAATACTGTGTTCCAAGGGGCTGCACCAATTTACATTCCTACCAATAGTACAGGAGGCATCGCCCCCCAACCCTCCAACATCCTTTGCAGCGCTTACTTGAATTTTTTAAAGTAGCCATTCTAACAGTTCTGAGATGTGGAAAGGATTATTTTTAGCTTTTAGCAAATAGTAAATATAAGGATAGATTATCTTAAGCCAATGAGATGCTGAGCTGATTTGAGTTTGGACCTACTTTATTTGTGAGGCTTTGTCTTTCTCTCTTCACCCTTTTATTTTGTTGCTGTTCAGTGGTTCTAACTAAAAAGCCTAGGATGTTTACCTGGATGTCTCCCGGTTGGGACCTAACATCAAAGTATTTTCTCCTCTGCCTTTAAGGCTTCTAAAAGCTCTGATGATCTTTTCAACTGCTGATACCAAATTGGCAAATGTTTCAAGATGAAGTCATGGTCAATGTTGGTCTTACCACTTTGTCTTTCTTCTGCATGGTATATTGGCCACTTAAGTACTCACTGCCTTGGCAATTTTCTAAGGCTATCTAACAAGTGTTTTCATTAACATTTGTCTAGATTTTCTGGTTGTTCTTAGTTAGAAACTCACTCTGTACAAGCTAGTTGAAATGCTAACAATATAAGAAGGAAAATATAAAAAAAAAAACCAGACAATTATGCAATGTGATTGAAGTTGTAAAAATATATTAATTTACCATATTATAAAAATTTTGCAGTAGTTGTATTCCAGATAATATACAAACTGTTTAGAGTAACTATTTACCTTCCCAGCCTTATAAGATATAACTAACATGTAACATTGTGTAAGCTTAAGATGTACAGCTTTGACACACTTAGATACTGCAGGATGATTACCTCCTTAGCATTAGCTAACACCTGAGACCCATCACAGAATTACGATTTCTTTTTTATGTTAAGAATATATAATATCTATGTCCCTAGCAACTTTCAAGTATATAATGCAGTATTATTAACAATCACTATGCTATACATTAGATTTCCAGCACTTGCAGCCAAAAGTTTGTATAGGGTAATAATTTAAAGCTCAAGATTGGATGCTTTATGAGAAAGTAATACTTCATAGAAAAACAGGCTATTCCGATGGTTTTCACTATAAAGAAAAATTATAAAAGAGAAAGAAGATATTTTAAAAATAAGAAACATTGTGCTCAACTTCAATATCGGGCCTTTGAGAAGCAATGTGCTACTTACTTCTTCACTGTGACATAGTTCAGTAAAATTTACTAAATGAATCAATGAATGATTAAATGTGTAGTCCCTTCATGACATTTTGTGTCTATTGATAAAAGTTTATTTCAGATATTTTCTTTTTCTTTTATGGACATAGAGTTGGTGGTAAACAAATTTTATTTTCATAATCTTTTGCATTGCCTTATTTCATTACTGGTTGATTCTTTCTCTTTGTTGATTCCTAATCCTTGGGAGACATCTATATATTTTATCAGTTGATTTATAAAGTACTTTGTAGATTTGCTGATCCTCTCTTCTGTATGTGTATGTTTGTATCTTTGTGCATATGTATGACATGCTAACAACTGTTTTTATTTTTTGAAGAGAAAATCCTGTATTTGTTTTCTAAATTAACATTGTAATGTTTTTATCTGAATGTATAGCTCTTGTAATTTTTAGTTGTCTTAAAAAAAAATACCTTAGGACAGTTCACATCTATTTTTCTGTCATTTTGTTTTAAATTGTGTCTCTAATAAGCTAAGCTGCTTATCTGATTTGTCTCTATCCTTAATTAGGTGAATTTACCTTTAATTATGTGTGATTACATGTGACTCTTGATATGTTTATCCTATTTTCTGCTGTATCTATCAGCCTCACTCACCACTTTATATTTCTTATCTTTGAGGCTTTTTATACTTTTTTTGGTGTCCTTATTTTAGATTTAAGTTAATACGCTTGTTTAGAACAAAAGATATATTTCACAGAGTGAACTCATTCATCTTGAGGAAAAAGTCTGTTTTATTATTATTACACCATGAGTCCTCAGCTAGCATGTTACCAGGTGTATTGCTGTTCTCAAGACTCTTTGTTAACCTAAGGTATCTCACAGGTGGAAGTAGGTAGAAGTAGGGGCCTAATGACTTGTAGTACTGATGTAGATTATGATTTTATTCACGGGCAACAAAGTTAGAAAGTTGAAAATATTCGTGGTCAGAATCTTAGTAAGTGAGCAGTCACAAGCAATAATAAGTCCTATGTATGACTATGTGAATTAATGGCTCAACTAAAGTAAAATCCAGTAAATTTCAGTGGAAATCTAATATTGGATAGAAGGTTCACCAGGACATTGAGTACACTACCAAATAATGTCAAAACTGGGAGGTAAGAAAACTGGCAAACTAAGTTCTAATGGCTTTGGGATATAAAGGATATAAGTCCTCAAAAAGAGCTAAAGGACCATATGGCCAAATCACTTGGATCTCAAAGGAAGAGAAGTTTTTGTATAAATAAAGGGCTACAGTTTTCAGGAAGTAATAGCTGCAGATGCCATCCATACTTCTGGTCACTAAGCAAGTCCTAGAAAGATAAGCAGTCTCTATATGAGAGGGTTCCCGGGCAGATGCTTTCTGTAGGGGTGATCAGGTCTTCATTTAAGGTCAGAAGAGGTAGTGAATGTGGTGCAGCTTGTACGACAGAGCTGAGTTTCCAGATGGAAAAGGAAAGAGCTTGAGTCTTCACATAATGAGAAAGGCAGAGAACTACTTGGGGTTCTATAGAGGAAATAGATGGTTGTTGGAAGTAATAGAGGGGGAAATGACTAAAGACTATACAGGATTGCAAAATAAGGTGGGTTACCCTGTATTTGATTCCCAGTGGTCTTGGGTTGGATGTGGTTCTCTTTGGGTTCTCCACATCAGCCAAGTCCTGGCTTTATTGCCTTTCAAGAGAGTCCTCCTCTTTTGAGCATGGAGACTCCAAATCTTGGAGTCCCCTTTAATTTGAAGTGACTCATACGTACTTTTGAAAAAAGAAAAAGAAAAAAAAAAAGTAAGCTTTCTGTCAAGTTTGTTCACATGGTGATTCCCAACTCATGAATGCTGAGACCAAGAGCAGAAAGCCTGATGTTTGTGGCGTGGTCTCTGTACCGCTGGGAAGAATGCTCCCGTGCATTCTTCATCACATGCATACTGCATCTAAGATGCAGCCTTCTTACACCTTTTTCATATTTTACTTTTTAATCAATTAAGATGCATTGTTTTGTATGAGTTTTCTATTCAGAGTACTTCTATAGTTCTAGAGCTACCACTGTGGAGGTTATCAATAGGTTAGGTCCTGCCTGACTGCTTTATGTACAGTACTTCATTTCATACTCCCAACAACCCATTTTATAAACTGAATAATCGGGGTACAGAAAAGTAAAATAATTTGTGCATGGTCCAGCGCTAATGAATAACAGAGCTCAGAAGGAAATCCAGCAGCTCTAGTTTCAGAGTTCCCGATGTTCACTACTAGATCGATGTTTTCTCGGCTTTTCTGGGTGATAAGAATCACCTGAGGTGTTTACTACGTGTACCAGAAATTCTGATTCAGTAGCTCTGAGATCGAGCCAAACTATCACTTTGCTCCTTTTTTGTTTTGTCTTAATTTTGAAAACCCTGTGCTGGGTGAGACAGCCACCCCTCTCTCCCTGTATCTGCTTCCAGAGGGTCTGCTGTCCTATCCTGTTTTCCCTAATCTATCTTTCCAGAGCTCCTGGCCACTCTCCAGGAAAGACTCCAATGAGTTTCAACTTCCCTTCTGTCCTCTTTGAGGTTGAGACTAGAGTTCTGCCTGGAATAGAATTGCATTGGATACAAAAGGAAAAACAACTTGGTTTCCAATAAATTTCCTGTTCCTTTCAATCTCCAATACTTTCTGTCCTTGGATTCCTGTTGGCTCCTGTATTTCTTGCTTTCTCTTATTCCAGCTGGCTTTCACTTCCTTCCCTCCCCCCACTCGGTGTTCTTGTTTTTTTCATTAGCTGCAAACTCCTCCAAGTCTTCTGGCTTTCTTTGCTTATTCACTCTGTGCTGTAACTTTCCCTGACCCTTTCTTCTCTCCTTGTCTCTCCCTTTCCAAGTTTAGCTTTTATTTTTGTTTCTTTTTTATTTTTCCTCCTCACCTAAGGGGCTAGACCGTGCAGAACAATGACTTTATGGGTCACTCTCATGGAACAGATCATGGTAAAAGAGCTAAAGCAGAATCATGTATTTGGGGAATATTGTTTTAACAGAAATTCTGATTTGAACGTGATTGTCCAACCTGCTTGCAGCCCTACTAATGAAAGCAACATACAGAATCCCTGTTTCCTCCTGCCAGTCCCTCTATTATTAATCTAAGTGGGAGATGCAAATTGGCTGTGGCACAGGTGAGCAGAATTTAACCTCTGGAAATACTTTGGTCAAGACTATAGGTAGAAGATTACTACATAGAAAGGCCTTAAGCAGGACTTGCGGTCTTCATTTGTATGCTTCTCTGCCTCCGGCGTCCAGATTATCTTTGTGTCAGTGGATGCTTGATTTTGTTATCCTTGATGGATAGCTCCATGGTGAGGCTTTAATGAGACCATTAGGACATTTCTGAATGTTGGTATATATTCAGCCCTACAGACCCTAATCATAATTACTCAGCAGGCAGGAGTTGTCTTTAAATTACCAGAAGTTTGCCATCTTCCCCTTTGGATGATCTTCCCTTTCTGAGTGATCAGAATTCATTCCGAAGCGAACACTGAGGTGCTGTTGCATTTCTTCTACATCTGACCAATTTGGGGTCAATTTTTATGTTCTTTTCTTCAGAAAGTACTACTGGTGGGGAGATCTTGTTTCCAAAACATGCATTCTGAAATCAGACTTTATATAAAGAGAATTTTATGTGAAGATAATTTAGAACATGGTTCAAGTTTTTAGATGTTTATGCTTTTAGCATAACATGTTTTATGCCTCATTTATATGAAAGTCTAGTAATAGTGTAATGGAAAGCCAAGTAGTGGGAAGGCTCGCTGAAAAATATAAAATGTAACCAAAACTGCTTTCTACATCAGTGATTAAGGAATCAGAGCTGTGCATTACAAACATGATTTTGATAAGAGGAGCTGATGTTTCCTTCCATGGTTTAGAGAGAGGAAGGGCTGAGCTTTGGCTCTCTGATGTTGGCAAGGAGCTAAGGACCCTACTGGGCAAGAAGGGGAGATAGAACCACTAGAAATTATGTCCCAACAGCACTACTCGGGCCACATTTTCATTTTCCATTGCTGTCTCCCAAAAGCTCATTTCTTCATCCTGCTTTTAGTCTGAATCCTGCTTTTCCCCGCATTCCTTGATTGCGATTCAGTTACAAATGTAAGCCTGTAAGTATGTTCTAATGCAGGAGGGTCAGTGAGGATGATAACAGGCTTTGTGTTGGAGGTATATGGGAGATCAAATGGGATTTGGACAGATAGGAGGCATTCCTGGTCAGAGTATGATGATTGAAGATTTTTGAGCAGGATTAATACAGTAAAATTCATTTAGTTAGGAATATTTCTGTGTCTGCGTATATACATATCAACCTACATTTGTATCTTCTATCTGGTCCATTGTCTCTTACAGGGAAAAAGAATTTAAAGGCCTCAATCTTAACAATTGCCTTACTGGGGCGCCTGGGTGGCTCAGTGGATTAAGTCTCTGCCTTCGGCTCAGGTCATGGTCTCAGGATCCTGGGATGGAGCCCCACATAGGGCTCTCTGCTCAGCAGGAGCCTGTTTCCCCTTCTCTCTCTCTGCCTGCTTCTCGGCCTACTTGTGATTTCTGTCTGTCAAATAAATAAATAAAATCTTTAAAAAACAAAACAAAACAAAACAATTGCTTTACTAATTATCTTCATGTTTGATTTGAAAATGGTTGCTTAGTTTTGCAAGTGGTGAATCTTATGCCTGTTTGGCTTATGTCCCTTACCTCCCCTAACCCCAATTCCTGTATAGGGCTTAGTGGGCCCATCTTCCACTGGGAAGTAGAGTTCCCCACCAAGTATGTTTGAATGGATGGAAGTATCTCCATATTAAATATACAGTATTTTTAGTGCTAGACTGAGAGCTTCTTAAGAGAAGAAACTGTATTTTATTTATCTCTCTGTTATCCAGGAGCCCTAAAGATTCAGATCTTTTTTTTTTTTTTTTTTTAAGATTTTATTTATTTATTTGACAGAGATCACAAGTAGGCAGAGAGGCAGGCAGAGAGCCTGATGCGGGGCACGATCCCAGGACCCTGAGATGGTGACCTGAGCCGAAGGCAGAGGCTTTAACCCACTGAGCCACTCAGGCGCCCCAAGGCACAGATCTTTTAAAAATGTTTCCAGAACGAAATTGTTTCTGCATGTTAAACACAACATTAACACCCACAGGATAAACTTCAGGTGCTTTCAGCCAAATTAACAGACTTTATGATTGACCCAAGTAATATCAAAAATAGTACTTTTGTAAGCTAGAGTTAGTAGTTTTAGCTGTGCTGTATTATTTTTCACATTGGAGGATAACGTAGATTTTAAATCCACGTGCTAATTTTGTTTTGCTTTGTTTTTTCTTTCCTGGCTAAGAAGGTAGAATCTAGCTATTCATTCACTTTCCATATCTCTGTTTTTACGGAGTTAATTCACGCGGTGTATAATATGCATCTTCTCAGGACTCCGTTTTATGGGAGAGGGGGGTAGGAACACTGAGGGGTATAATGATACCCTCAGGGTGAAGCAGCTTCTCTATTGCAGTGTCTAAGCCACAGTCTCTGGTTTTGGATTCAGTGTTTGGCCTGAATATCCCACTGATAGTAAGCGCATCAAATGTCACCTTACGCTCGTTAACTTTCCAAGTCACGCTTCCTTGGATTTGTGAAGTAGGGAAATGCAGATGTCAGGAAACTTCGACTACATAAAAATGCCTTTAATACAAGTTTCACTCTATGAAATCAGCATTTCATAAAGCCTTCTTGGTGAACTTTATTAACAAGCAACGGGGTCTAGGAAGCTTGGCAAACAAGGAGGCAGGAAACCCCAACGAGAACATGTCTGTCAGACGTCTTTCCTTCTGGGGCTTCCTTCCAAATGTTTTTGGAGCTTGAAGGAAGTGGAGTGGCTTTCTGCCACCGCTTTCATACATCTGTAACCCACTGAGTGTTCGGAGTCTGGCATTCACTTTTTAAATTCTTTCCTCAATCTGTATTTATTTCACTGTGAAATCGAAGCTGATCACATAGGTTAATGTTGAAGTCCAAATACGAATCTTATTTTACTTAGACACAATTTCTACTTTCTGAGAATTGTGATTTAAGGACTGAGAATTCTCAGATTTTTAAAAATGCTAAGGCACTGTTACAAATCTTGCATTTTATAGAACACTGTGGACCTGGTCAAACCTAAAAAGCTGAGGGCAATTTGGAGTTCTGTTTGCCTAGGTTTTAGGGCTGTGTTTAAAAGACATTTGCAAGACCTGTGGAGAAACAGATGTAGTTATTCAGAGTTTCACTCATGAATGTCTGCTATCACTTAGTCCCCATTCCCTTATGACATGATTTTAATATTGAATATAATTCTGCTAAATGTATGCTCTAGAAAATATTGAAAGAAAAACTTGAGCTCAAGGAGATGGAACATAAGCCTCTGTAAGTACTCCTCTCTAGAGAGCTAGATCTCTTAAATATCTTTTTGCTCTTAAAAGAATGCATACAGATATTGACCTTTTGGTGAGAAAGGAAGAGTGATAACTTGTTAAATAGAATGTCAATCATTTGTCTCAACCAAAAATTATTATTCAGGGGCAGTGGTGTCATTTTAGCATACCTGCTCTAGATTTCCAACTGACTTACCAAATGGGACGAATGAAAGAATACAGGAGATATAAAATGCTACATAAACTGTTGATAGAGTATTATTAACAAGAGTTTGGGAAATCACACAGCATCAGTATATTCTTTTTAAGATTTTATTTATTTAGTGGACGGGGAGCTCGAGAGAGCAAGAGCGAGTGCACAAGCAGGGTGGGTGGGAGAGGGAGAAGCAGTCCCTCATGTGGGGCTGGATCCCAGGGCCCTGAGATCATGACCTCAGCCTAATGCAGATGTTTAAGAGACGGAGCCACCAAGCGCCCCTCACACAGCATCAGTACTAGCAACCACTCTTTATCAGATAGGAAACTCATCCCAATGACTTTGCTAAGGGCTGAACTCTTAGATTTGCGTAAAGCAGATCCTGTTACCTCACTTTTAATAAGAGGAAAGGGAGGCTCAGAAAGTTAATAAAAAACTCCTCGGGCCACATAACTAGTAGAGGCACTGGCCTTGAACCTATAACCGTTTCCAAAGCCAATACTTCTTATGCTACATCCTCTTAGTCTGTTGAGCAGTAAGGTCTTCAATTGTAAGAAAATTGCTGTGTACTTATTTACCGTAACTTCATTTAGCATAATTAGGAAGGTTCTAGATTAATCTATCATGTTAAGGAGGGAGATTGCAGTTGGTTACAAATGATGTGAAATGATACAGCTCACTGTCCTTCATTAGTTCATTTTGAGACCGAATATTTATTTACTTTTTTAAAGATTTTGTTTGTTTCTTTGTTTGTTTATTTGTCAGAGCACACAAGCAGGCAGAGTGGTAGGCAGAGGCGGAGAGGAAGCAGGCTTCCTGCTGAGCCAGGAGCCCAATGTGGGACTCGATCCCACGATCCTGGGATCATGACCTGAGCTGAAGGCAGAGGTTTAACTCACTGAGCCCCCCGGTGTCCCAAGACTGAACACTTAAAATCCAAGGTAGACGAATCTGAAAGGATCCTTCTTATTTCAGAGAGAAGTTATTTAGACTTTTTAAAATGATGCCATCATTCCTGAATCTTTCATTACCATCCCGTTTTGCTCTGTACCTGACAGCAGCACTTCTTTTACCCCTGTACTCAGGGAAATGGTTGTATAGGATATTTCTGAGAAATATGGCCTTTCATAGATTTTCAGTAGGTAGCTTAAACTTGGGGAAAGTACAGTTGGCTTAAGGTCCTACCAAAAAGTCGGAGTTTAGGTAAAATACATTGTATGCGTACCAAATACTATGTGTGTAGACTTCACATATCAATTGAAAGTTCCTGGTTAAGTTCTGTAGGAAAAATCTATTTCCTTTAACCACTGCATCTTTATTCTGTTTTCTAAGAGGTCATCTAAAACCATAGTGTGTAGAGTAGAACCATGCCAAGGTACGATAAATGGAACAAAAGAAAAAAATCTCAGTCACATAAAATGTGCTGAAGTGCTATTGTGAGGTTCATAAAAATTTTTATTAATAAGACCTGGATTGTTTACAAGCATAGAAAACAAGAATTTTCTGCTTGATACTGAAGGTCAGAAAGTAAAGATGATGAAACAAATTGTATATAATTGATTATTGGATAAAAAAGATAATGGGTGAGAAAGAAAAAAGAAATCACATGATCACAAGACAGTTGTTCTAGCCCTATAATGTGTTCCTAAGAGACAAACCTCAAGAGATTTCCATTTGAGAAATGAGGAGCTCAGGAATCGGTCACATTATGACTGAACATTTGAGTCGAATTTACACCGTCAGGGTGCACTTATATGGTTTTGCTGTCCTTCCATTTCTGCTCAGCATTTCTAAAAATGCCAAAGTAGGGAACATTGAGGTGGCCTGTTGCTGTCACTCCTTCTTTCTCCTCGCCACTGGGGCTGGCTTTGTTCTTTGGGAGCATTAGGTTCTAAGGCTGTAGGACTCACCTCCGAGGAAGCCACAAACCTCGTGAGTTTTGATGCCACTCTTCTTTTACTAATGGAGGCAAAAGCAAAAGGAGACCAGCAGCTTCTTTATAAACTGTTGGAAAAGGAAAATAAAAATGATTCTTGTCATTAATTTTGTATGAACTCCTGTTTAACTGGTTCTGATGAAACCACAGGCAAAACTTGGTATCAAATTAGCTAATCACTCAAACTACATGTAATAACTTTCTTTTGTTTTGTGATTCCCAATGTCATTGGAGACCTTATTTATTACCCAATAGGGATAAGAGAAGATGAATGCCAAGGGCTCTTTTAGGAAATTTGAAATGTTTAAAATGTACTGAGGCAGGGTGCCTGGGTGGTTCAGGGGTTAAAGCCTCTGCCTTCTGTTCAGGTCATGATCCCAGGGTCCTGGGATCGAGCCCCACTTTGGGCTCCCTGCTCAGTTGGGAGGCTGCTTCCCCTTCTCTCTCTGACTACTTGTGATCTCTTTCTCTGTCAAATAAATAAATAAAATCTTAAAAAAAAAAAAAAGAAAAAAGGACCAAGGCACACTAGACAGTAGATATATCCTTAATTCCTAGGCAGGAAAACTATGTGTGAAAAATTAAATTTGTGCCTAATCATTTGCAAAATATACGATTCTCCTAAGTGATAAACACCACAGGAGTTCCAAACCAGAAAAAACAGAGCATATTCTTACATAATTCTGTTACTTGTATTACTGTTGTGGCGGAGTAAATGATATTTGGCCTAGGGCATATGTTTTATTTTTCACATTTTGGCTTTCACATCCCTATCAGAACATATTAATACTTTCAGAGAACCCTAACTGATAATTTATTAGTTGTAATTAAACATTTGAATACTTTCTGAGTGCCGATACATTTCAATTGCTCTAATTTTCCTGAAGACAAATATTTATAGCTCAAGAGTTTGTTCCTGTGAGTAGGTTTATCATCATCTGCAACCACATATACCTACTTGCTGAATATCACCCAATCCATGTCCAGACATGTCTGTGAGTATATGACTGTGCATCTCCATGTATGTAGGTTTAGGTCTATGGATATATGGATGTTCGTATTTCTTACTGGTGGGTAAATGATCATATATCACATGTTTTTTGGAGTTGGAGCACTCGGGAAAATGATGAGCTGAACCAAGAGAGATTAAGAACTGGAACAATTGAGGGCATTTTGTATGGGGCTGATAGAAGAAAAACTGGGAGAGACCACTGAAAAGTGGGCATCCAGGAGAAGGCAGAAGAAGGCATCTATTGGTATGGAAGCTTCCGCAGTGCCTCTCATTTATCCCACCCACAGCCTTGTAGTTGACTGCTTGGCTTTTTCTGCTGACAACTTTGAGTGTCCTTGAGAATTGAATATATTATCTCGAACTTTCCAATAACCACTATTGGTTATTACCACTTGTATTCTGTCACTTTGGACAGTAGGACTACCTCTTGCCATACCAAATCTGTGTAAGTCAGCCATTGATGCTCCAACTTTTTCCCTCTACAAGGACTGAAACCAAGCCCTTGAGGACAGATGGCCTGCTGGTGGGGGCAGCAGATCTTGAGGCCTTTCCTGAACAAACACCTCCCATTCTCTCAAGCTAATCAGCATTAACCTAATGACTCTATGTTCCTGTCAGTGTGCTCTAATATACATAGATGTTACCAATATTGGTATTTCAAATACCACTGAAAATTTAATGAGCGGCAGAAAAATGTTTAAATGACTTGCAGACTTTATAAAGAGAGTTTGTAGAATTGTTTGTGATTCTAGTGTTACGGTTTACAACTGCATCCATTAATTACTCTAGCATATGCTGAGAAGACCGATTTGGAATGGTCCAGATGAGGCAAGAGAAATAATTTTCACTTAGACATGAAATAATGGTCTTTGAAAGGAAAGAGTTAGGAAGCTATGGAATTAGGATAGATATTAATATAATGATTGTGATTTTAATTTTTGTTATTTTTACATTATACTGGCAGAGGGATTTAACTGATTTTATAGTTGATGGTGGTGGGCTCTTAAGCATGATCATTCAGATTTTCTTTTAAGTTGGCTTGAGCTAGACCCGTGGTTCTTAAACGATGTCCTTGCATCAATAACATCACCATTATCTGTCAGCTGGTTAGAAATGCAAAATCGTGGACCCCGCCTGACCTAATGAATAATGACTTCTGGAGATGGGCCCAAGAAACTGTTTTAATAAGCTCTACAGGGGATTCACATGCACATGAAAATTTGAGAAATACTGATCTAAAGGAGTTGCCCATGACTAAAGGCCATTATGATCTCTACAGGAAACAGCTGGACTGAGGAGTCTTGAGGTTCGTCTCCGTCTTGTAAGGACCTTATTTCCAAAAAAGAATCTCCATTAACTGAGGTTGTAAAACAAATAAGATGGAAGTTTTAAAAAGGGTTTTATAAGAATATGTTTTAATTCTATTCAAAGTTATTAGTATGCAGGTTCTAACCAATAATTTTTAAAAACATTGAATACCGTTCATTTAGAATAAGCAGTTTGTTGGGATACTTGTTTCCCGAATAAACTGAATAAATAATGCTGCTGAAATGAACTATTTATGTACAGAATAAAATTAAACCTTATTGAACAACCTGATAAATTTTGATAGAGACTAGGTTTCCAAGTAGAAGCTTACTTTGCTTAGCTGGAAGGCATAAAGACTAATTAGTCATTTCATGTAACCTGTTTGTTAACAGTTCCTCTGAGGGGAAATTGAAAATAAGCCTTTATGGTTTATTTTTTAATGGAAATTGAAAAAAAGAACATTGATTTATTGCCTAAAATGGCTGATAAAGTTTGCATCCAACTTTAGCAGAAGTGTGCACTTTTTTTTCTTTGTTTTGATGTTTCAGTCTGCAGATGTTAGCTGTTTTTGTGAGGAAATAATGGTGTTAGCTATGAGTTTTCTTGGAAAGAAAGAGCTTAAAAGCTTTAGAGTGCTGGAATCAGAGTCTGCACAGCCAGATGAACATGGCTGGAATGTTAGGTGAAGCCCATGGGGAGTCATTCCACAGCAGCATCTGGAAAGAAACAATAAGTGACTGGAGGGTTTACTTTTCAGGCAAATGATTAAGAAGTGATTCAATGAAGGTGTTAGGATGTGAGGGCGGGAAGGAAGCACTGAAGGTATATATACAATATGGAACGAAGGGATTATGGAGGAGACTTAACAGAATGAATCGTGGATCACAGCTGAACTTATAAAAAAAAAAACTGGAATTGGAATTTGGACAGAATAGCTTATAGGTATCACATGAAATAGAACATGAGATTCACATAATACAGAGCATACTGGACATATATATATGTATATATATACAAATATATATGTGTATATATGTATATTTTGAATGGTAAAGGACAGTGATGATGTCTAGTTATTCAGAGCCACTGGGAACCATTTCTTGGAATTGGAAAGACATCCCGCATGATACCTTTATAGTCTTACTCTGATTATATTGGCACTACTTTAAAGTCCTAAGAAAACTCTGGAGTTTGTAAATAGAAGTCCAAGGCTTTGATCCGTAAGTGGTTGTGATTTAGCAATTTGATACCACCTTGTTCATAATACATAATGACAGTATTACTTTAAAATGGTTTCCACAGAAATTTATTTTTACTCTTCTTATAAATGATCATATCTCCCTACCTGTTTCTCTTGTTAATGACTGTTTTCCACTCCAAAGGGTGAATGAGTGAATGAATGAATTGTTGAATATATGGAATATATGGGCTGGTCTGTTAGTTAAATGAAAAAAATATTTTCATACATAAATAATTTCATACCTAAAGGAGCCTCACAAAAAGAGAAGCTTAAGGATAGTCAAGCAACTGAGGCTTATATGCCACCCCAAACCAACGAGAGAGGGAGTAAGCATCCGGGGCTTCAAAGACGAGAAAGACACTTGATAGGAAGATAGGAAGAGTGAAAAGTTTGGTAAATATTTGTCATGCCGCACAGAGATAGTGAAACACAGAGAGGAATTTGGACAAACAGGCTCTGGGGTGCTTTGCCTAACTTACCACACCTGCCCTATAATTCTTATAGTTAGAGTTCTCTCTGCTGTTAGCTCTCTTCCTGGACCAGGCTCTGAATCTAAATTATTAGAGACAGTTAATGGGGAGGTAAAAAGTCTTTTGGAGTCTTTGGGTCTTGACTGGCTTCAGCTCAAAGTAATCTGTGTGTCAAAGTGACACATTTTGGGGAGACTCATTCTGAACCCCCTTCATCCCACCTATAAAACCTCACCAGGAAGTTTGACAGTCCAGAAGCGGAGTTTTTAGATTACTCCGTCTCACTGCACCTGTCTCTTTCATCCCGGGAATAGGTATTTTCAGTTAAACAGTTGTCTCCTTTCAGGAGATGGTGATGCAGGTGGACTCCCAAAGTTAAGTTTATGGTACAATCAGGTTTTTAGTAAGGGACCTTTCTAGGGAAACAAAGGGGAAAAAATGGTTTGTGATTAGACAAACTAATTCTAGTTTCTGAGTTCTGAAGGCAGCTAGTCGAGAAAATTTCTAGATGTCTGGTTTGAAGTAGCTTCGGTTGGAGTGAGGACAGGCAGAGGAAGTCTGATAGATAATCCTGCTCTGTAGTTTGAGTGCCTCTGGTGATCTTTCCAGGTGGTCACTCGGCAACTGGCATGAAGATTGTTTAGACATGAACTGTTGTGATTTCTCCGAAGTTCATAGCAAATTGCCCAACTTTAGCTTGCATGGCTTAGGGAAAAGGGCAATTTTTGTTCTTAGTGATTCTAAGTCGGGAAATTAGGAGAAGAGTGTCAGTTTGAAGAATTGTAGCCAGCTATTGGAAAGAAAGCTGGAAGAATTCAGGATCTAGTTCAATTTATAGGTAGAAAACAAAATCTCAAAGACCATTAACAGGGCTAGAATTTGATATCCACAGCGAATCTTGGAACACTGAAAAAACTAAAAAGAAAAATTATGGCTTGAGCAATTCAATGTTTAATCTTTGCTCATATATATTTTTTACATCTTTCCTCCCTACATTATCCCTCCAGAATTTGAAAACTCTCTGGGAGTATTCTTATTTTCATGGGACTATAGTTATTTGTCTAAGTTCAGTAAGAATCTCACCTTATAGTAAGATATAATTGGAAACTTTGATCATGTTACCAAGGCTTTGATGGGACTATCCTATTTGGAGAATAACATGCATAGACTCAGGTATGATGAGACCGCTTTAAGGAGCTAAACTATGGAGCTTATAAAACCCCTTGAGAGGGGAAAAGAAAAATCAGCCTGGCAACTTGCTTACAGGGTTCCTAGTAGCCTTACCAGATAAATAAGGTCACTTAATGGCAGGAATAGAAACTTCAGTATGTTTGGGAGACCTCAAGAAGATAAGAATTAACCTCAATCTATAGGTGTTGCTGGTGAAGTCTGATGGCAAAAATCCATTGCCCTGACTTCTTGACTCAATAGGCTTTTAAAAATTCAGTCTGAGATTTTTTAAATAAAAAGTTCCAGCAAAAGTAAGGGTGCCTAGGCAGCTCAATCAGTTGAGAGACCAACTCTTGATTCCAGCTCAGATCATGATCTCAGGGTCGTGAGACCACCCTCCACACCCACCCCTGCCGCCTTGAGAGTGGAGCCTGCTTATGCATGTGCCCCTCCCTCATGTTTTCTCTCTCTGTTAAGAAAACAAAAACAAAACACAAGTTCCAGCAAAGCAGATTTAAAAGAGCCTACATGATCCATCACTATTTCTGCTATAATTACATAATCAGGCCAAATTTATTAAAACTGGACTTAATCGGTGAACAAATTAGTCTGTTTACTTTAATAAATTAAAATAGGATGATTATAGAGAAAATTATTTTTTTAAAAGATTTTATTTATTTATTTGATAGAGATCAAAAGTGGGCAGAGAGGCAGACAGAGACAGAGAGAGGGGGAAGGAGGCTCCCTGCTGAGCAGAAAGCCTGATATGGGGCTCGATCCCAGGACCCTGGGATCATGACCTGAGCCAAAGGCAGAGGCTTTAACCCACTGAGCCACCCAGGTGCCCCAAGAAAATTATTATTTTTTAAATTATTATATTATATCCCATTTAATGTATATTATTATTATTCAAATTATTTAAATTATTATTACACCCTTTTGGATATCTCATAAAGATATATTCTTCTAAATTGCTGTGAGTCACAGCTTAGGAGGAGAGTTTTTCCTGTATTTGGAAAGAATCAGTAGTATTTTTTTTTTAATTTTTATTTATTTTTTAGTTTTCAGTGTTCCAGAATTCATTGTTTCTGTACCACACCCAGTGCTCCATGCAGTATGTGCCCTCCACAATACCCACCACCAGGATCACCCAATCCCCTAGCCCGCTTGCGTCCAAAACCCTCAGTTTGTTTCTCAAGTCCACAGTCTCTCATGGTTTGTCTCCCCCTCTGATTTTAAAGATAAGGGCAGTTGCTTTAGTTCCTCAAAGAACGGGGCTGTACTTTGGATGATGAAGGTCTGACCTATCCATCCACCTACACTGGAATGTTTTCCTTTTTCTCTGGACACATTTAGCTTAGAGAAGAAGGTTTCAAATAGCCTATTAGGCTATGCATATCAGCTTCCAATAGAACCAAGATTTCTAACCACAGAGTTATTGAATTCTTTCAAATATCTTGTCATGTTTCAGCTGGGACAAACAGTAAATATTTCTGGCAGTATCCAACAACTGTGGACCCAAGAGGTGTCCTCAAGGAAGGCACAAAGGATAGCTTCACAAAATCTAGCATCACTCATAAAGATAACCAACCAAAAGAAAGAACTGACAGCCTATTCAACAGGGTCCAGGCAGATGGAAAGTCAAGCCAGATTCTCAGGACACAAAGTGAGACAAGCAAGAAAGCAATACTGGTCCCTGGGGGAGAAAGGATCAATAACCAATAAATCTGGAATTGGAAAGGAAGGGATGTCAAATTTTATTTTCCTCTCTTGACTGGGCCTTATAGACAGGCAAGAGAGCTGAATCTGGCAAGAATCTTTGCTCTTAGCTGGCTTCTGCCAGTTTTCCTAAGGTCTCCTCTGCAGACTCTAGTATCTGTCAGAATTTGGCAAGATTTTTCATAAATTTTAATTTTAATTTCCCTTAGTTATTTAAGGGAATAATGTAGCAATTTGCCAGAAAATTCTCCAGAGTCTTGTCAACCCCAGGAGGTTAGGAAAGTCTGTATAAAACATTGAACAACTCTCATTCCTGAGTGCACAATTCCACCTTAGACCAATTCACTGTGGAGTAAAAAACTTTACTATTGCTTCCATTAGCCCCCTGAACATTGGCTTCAAGCTGATCTATTTCCTGATTATTTGTAGGAGGTTTGGGAATTGAATGAGGAGATGGGGTAGTTTTTAAGAAGGGGAGTTTACATTGGGCATAGAGCTTAATTTTTGTTATAAGCCTAATTTCTGTTCTTCTATTAAGAAAATCCCTAAGGCTAGCATTATAATCCTTGTATCTTCTTTTTAATTTGGTCTTTCCATAGGTACGGATAAGACAGTTACTTAGGGTGTGCATTCTATTAAAATTTGTTCTGTCAAATATAGCCAATTCAAAGGATCTATCATGTGGCCATTAATGAGCAGGATCTTATTTTCTTAATAGGGACTCAAACCATAAGCCTTTTTCTGCAAGAGCCATCCCAAAGGAGAGTGTAAAAGGTGCAGCCCTCACAAAATCCAGAAAGTTCACTACAAAGGTTAGCCTAAGAAAGCCAAAGACCCTCATTGTCATAGCTGGTAAGAATGGTGTAGTGCAAATTGAGTCTGTTTTCTCATGCGAATGTGAGTTGCCTCCAGTCATGGACCAGCTAATCCGTGGCACTGGGCGGGTGCCCCTAGAGTAGGACTTTCCCAGCAGTAACAGCACAATGAAGATGGAGATGACCACGATCTTGTATGGACGGGGATCCTTTAATGACAAAATCCCCTAAGGGCTGCCACAGTTGGACAAAGGGAATGCCACCGCACCCTGGAACCCGTCCAGCTCAAGTTGGACCAAGTCTAGTTTTTGTTATCAGATCCACATCCTGTTTGGCTCTGCTGGATTCACACTGACACATGTATCTTTTGGTTGGTGGCGACTAGAGAGAATATTCTCCGCGGTTTTAAAGCCAAGCTCTCCGGACACAGAACAAGATGACAGAAGCAAAGTAACAACTATCTCTGGGGGAAGGAAATCAATAGGAAAATAAGAATACTCAAACCAAATCTTTGCCAGAGTTACTACACCCAAGAAACTAGTTCACCCAGTATTTTTTTTTCCTGGTAATTCAACTGTAAAAAGGAAAAAGGAATCACTACTCTTATTTCCACTGGACCCCGCAGGCAGAGATCTGGAAGACTGACATGGCAAGAATTCTTACCTTCTGCTGCTGCTTGTCTGAGGTCCTAGGATCTCTCAGCTACAAAAGTCCCAGAGTAAACAGTATCCAGCTGCGGAAGGTCCCTTCATGGTCACTAATGGAAGCACCAAAAAATTTTCCTTCTCTTCCTAGGTTTTTTTGGGGGCATTGGTGGGGAGGTCTGGTCTGTTTGTCAAATTGACCTAAGACAGATTAACAGGAGAAAAATTAATTTCAAAGACACGAGAGACTCAAAGACAGGCAAGTATGTTTATATGTCATCCTGAACCAAACAAAAGAGGGTAGGGGTCTGAAGTTTCAAAGGGAAGGAAGATAATTCACAGGAAGATGGGAAGAGCAGAAGGCTGGTACAGAAGTGTGTGTGTCAGGATCTGCGGAGACCGTGGGCCTTAGATACTTGAACATACAGGTCCTGCCAAGCTCGCCTCCGCTTACCATTCCTAGCTTTCCTCTTTATCGTTATGTCCGCTGATAGCTGTCTTCTTGGGCCAGGCCCTCTGTATGAATTCTTAGAGGCAATTAATGGGGAGGTAAAATGCTCCTTCTGAGTCTTTAAGGACCTAGATTATGTTCAGGTCAAAATAATGCGCACACTTCATGTTTGTTATTCTGAACCCTTTCTTTTTTTTTCATGGGAAACAAAAATAGTTTAATAAGCCCATAATTCAGTAGAATAGTTCAAATAAAAAAATATTTTCAAAGAGACTCAAGAAACTATTTCACACCATCATAACATGATGTTATGAAAAAAGAAAAGGTTATCAATGAAGCATAAAAGCCTTTTGGAAGTTAGAAATCTAATGGCTGTTCATATCGTCTGCCCATTTTTTGATATGATTGTCTGTTTTGTGTGTGTTGAGTTTCAGGAATTCTTTATAGAACTGAACCCCTTCTGATGGTAGGAAATGGTTTATTTTTCCACAGAATGCTCCTATTTATCATTAAAAACAAAATCAAGTCTTTCCTCTGAATAGAAATTTTTGTTCGTTTGTTTGTTCTTGATGCCAGATATTTGAACATTGGGAAAAGCCAGAGATTAGAAGGAATAGAAGCCAGCTTTAGGGAGGTTAATGCCCTGTTCTCCCACCAGGCCTCCCAGTGGTTATTTAAAGGTCCTTTAATTGTGCGGACACTCTCAAGTCTCTGGCTCGACTCCACACTCAAAATCTAAGAATTTTAGTATCCAATTATCTAATCACTATAATGCACAGTTACACATTTTCTGTAGTTTCAAATAATCACAGGTGACTTCTTACTCAAATCTGCTGTAGATGATTTGGTCATTCAGGGACCTAGGCTCCTCCGCGTGGCCCTGCTCCACACTATGTTCTTGCATTTAGCTGGTGTATGGGGAAGAAAAGATCATGGGGAAGACCCCTGTATTTCTCCTCCCGCCCCACTCTGTCAGGAACACACTTTGGCTTCACTCCGTTGTCCAGAACTCACTTGAATGGTTATACCCAAGTGTGAGGGTGACAGTGGAGTGTGCGCAGTAATCTCCACCATATGGACTTGAACTTTCCCGTTAAATCTCTAGGCAGGTTCTTTTTTTTTTTTTTTAATTATTTTAAGAGAATATAATCTGGGCACATTCAGGAACAAATGACTAGGCAAATAGTGGGCTCTGTGTACAGTATTTGGTCCCACAACAAAACTTTGTCATAGAAGGTCCTGTTTAATTCTATTTAAATATCTCCCTGGTGTCTCTTCCTTCTCTAGCATAACGGCGTTCCCTTAGGCTGATTACTTCATCAAGTGGTAGTGAGAAGTCAGAACCTAAGAGGTGTCACTGCTAAAACGTGCCTTAGCGTTGGTTCCAGTGCTAGGTGAGAGGTCTGGGAGTGTCTGCCCACCCAGAATTTATTTTGGGCTACCTCAGGGTGAGGATGGCACTTTGATAGCCAAGCCCATAGTCCCGACAGATGATGGACATGGTCAGGAAAATTTCGGTGTGATTTGAAGTTTGGATTCTTCTGAGGATGGTCGATCCTTTGCAAGACAGAAAATTTTAATAAATAAAAGCCAGGAAGCAGCTCTGGAGGAAGTAGTGCTGAAAGCAAGTCTCCTTTTTCACGTTGCCCACATCTGCCTATAGAAACACAGGCACCAGAAAAGGTTCAGTTTCTAGGGAGGCCCACGTATTAGGATTCAAGGATTCTTGGAGCGATGGCCTTGCTAGTTTGTGGTTCTTCTTGGTCATCTAGTCACATGGAGAGACTGAAAATTATAGGCAGGGTTAGAGCCAGGAATCTTATTGCCACTATGAAAAACTCTGTGTTCTGGGAGGGCTAGAAGGGATGTATAGTGAAATTAAGTCTGTATTCATTCAAAATAAGTTTATGTAGGGAATTTAGGTACGATGATCCTATAACTTATGGTCCCAACTTGGGTACCATGAGGGTAAAAGAGGGTAATGTTAATTACCCCAAGGCAACAGGTCTAAACTAGGACCACTTAAAAAGGGATGTGTGGCTGCCTCCAAGCGTGTTAGTGCAGTTATCCGTCAATGACCCTTCAAAGTATTTAACAGCCATCCTTTTCATAAAATTTTATTCTTGTACTCTATCTGCTATTTCATTTAACTCCTGCATTAAATAAAAACTGACAGGGACGCCTGGGTGGCTCAGTTGGTTAAGCAGCTGCCTTCGGCTCAGGTCATGATCCCAGCGTCCTGGGATCGAGTCCCACATCGGGCTCCTTGCTCCGCAGGGAACCTGCTTCTCCCTCTGACTCTGCCTTCCACTCTGTCTGCCTGTGCTCGCTCTCACTCTCTCTCTCTCTTACAAATAAATAAATAAAATCTTTAAAAAAAAAATACTTAAAAATAAATAAATAAATAAATAAATAAATAAATCAAAACTGACAGAGACCCCCATTCTTTGTAAGGTTGTCCTTTACCCATTAAGTTATGAAACTGCCCGTTAGTTCTCTCTCTCTCTCTACTCCAGCCTGATATTTCTAGTCCTCTACCCTCTCTCGTCTTTGCTGTGCCTGCTACTTTAATTTCTATGCAGATCTTACCTATTTTTTTTGTCTCTTTAAATGGAGTCTGAAACAGAACTGGGTTCTCTGGGTAGGTTCCAGCTGAATTCTGGAAATGCAGGGGGGGTTTTAGACTGACCCAACAGGTTAAACCTTTATCTAAGTATCCTGTTGCTCCCCTTGTTCAGCTTGAGAATAGGAGGTGGTGGAATGAAGGAGACATAGTCTTAAGTACATGGAACACTTTTAAGTAAAGTGTGCATATCAGCTGTACTGTACTTAGGGGACATAATTATTGTTTTTCCCCTGCTTCCCCTTCTATGGATAACATTTAAGCAGGGCTAGATTTCAGCTTATATGGAATGAACAAATACACACATGACGTGATTTAAGAAGGATCAGAAATTCAGCAGCCCCAGACCACCCTTTACCAGCCTGCTCACATTTCTAACATTAGAGACACCTCTGAGGTTTGCGATTCAGCGTCTCCAAAATGAAATCGGCCACCTGGAAAGGAAAGGGTAATAAAGCCGGTAGCAACCTCATCAGTTGGATTCAGAGCCCTGAGGAAGCAAAACATAAGTTTTAATTGGAATTAGGGCCAGGAGAGGTCAGTGTGTTAGAAAGTGGAGACAGGTGAGAAGTCAGAGGGAGAAACAGTCTAGAGATTAACCGAAGGCAGAGCTGGGGTTGCTGTAGGCAAGCGGCCTCAGGAAGAAGGAGGTGTGGCCAGGCCACCTAATGGAATTCTTCTGCTCCAGGCCTGCCCTGGGTTCGAAGCTCCAGACAGGGAGACAGCAGTAGTGTTCACAATGAAGGTGGAAAGGAGTTTAATGAAGAAGCAGATTTTGAATAAACTTAGCAATTTATTTTCCTCTTTATTTATTTATTTTTGTACCTCCCCTCTCGGACGTATTCTGACTTTCTCTGCATTTTACATTGTCAGACTTCAAGGGAAAATCGGGGTATAAGTTTTTCATCTGTCCTGCCTAGCCTGGGAGTCAGGAGATATTCTCTTAGGGTGAAAGGTTGTACCTTCACGATCTTGTTTTGCCTCCCCTGCTGCTCAACTGTCCTAACCCAAGCCACAGTCCTCCCTCACCTGGGTTATTGCTGCAGACTTTTGTTGGTCTCTGAGTCTCCTGTTTTCATGCTGGCCTCTTTCAGTCTGTTCTTCATACAGTAGCCAGAGAGAGCCCAGTGAAATACACCTCAGATCCTGTCATTCCTCTGTTTCAAAGTGCTCCAGTGGCTTTCCATCTGCCTGGGAATAAGTCTTTACGTAGGTGCTCTCTATACTACCAACACATTTTATTTTATTTTATTTTATTTTATTTTATTTTATTTTACTACTTTATTTTGCTTCTTGCTCACTCTTCTCCATTTGACAGTAGCCTTCTGGCTCTTCCAGTTAACACACCAGATGCATTTCCCCTAGTCAACTTGGAGAACATGGCACTAGGTTTTAGAAGGCCCTTCCTCAAGGCCTCTGTATAACTTGGTACCCAGTCCCATCACCTCCTTTTGTTCTTTTCTTGAAGTCCACCTTCTTTTGTAAACTTGCAGCGTGTCTCTTGTCCCCCAAGTTCTTCCCTTTCCTTCATTTTTTTGCTTTGTAACACTAAGAACATATTTAGTTTTATTTTTTGCTATAAAGTCTATGAAGAAGGGGTCTTTTGTCTGTTTTGTTCACTGCAGTAGGCCATGGCTTATCAAGTGAAGGGAAGAAAGAAAGTCCAGCTTATTAGTAGTCACAGAATTCCGTGGCACCCTTGGTAATTGATGCTGATAGCAATGATCACAACTCTTCCTTCTCTAACATAGGAACTCCCCTCCCCCACCCCCGCCACCCCAAAGATGCTGCATTCCTGTATACTGGCAGGTGTTTGGGCCCTCAAGGTCAAGACTTTGGATATATTTTGGTCTATCATAGCCAGTAATACCAGTAGAAAATTTCAACTCTACGCCACCCTGCCCGGGAGAATCTGTACAACAGAAACATGTATATTCCCTTAGCCTTACAATACATTCTATATTTTAGAAAAGCAGTGGTCCAGATGTTTGACCTAACTTTCTTTTGTTGAAGCTTCTTTACCACATGCAACTCCTCTTGGGTTTTTGAAAGATTCCCTTGGACAATTCATGTGCAAATAATGCTTCCAGTTGTCTTCTTCCCCTATGTTTAGTGAATCCTTGTTAGTTTTCTAAGCCATGGTGTGAACATCCGTTATTATATGATTAACTTCTATAAATTCTGATTGAATAAATCATATCCATTTATTCCATAAGTGTTTCCTGAGCATGTTCCATATGCCAGACTCTGTTCAGAGAGCCAGGATACAGCAGTGAATTTAAACAAGTCCATACGCTCATGGCTCTTAGTCTAATGGGAAGAGACAGACAATAGATAATTAAATAGACATACTCACAGCATTTTAGGGGGTGATGAGTACTAGAAGAATAATAAAGATTAAGGGTGGTAAGATTTATGTTGTTTTGTTTTCATTTTTTTTTGTTTTGTTTTGTTTTTATCATATTGGCTTTCCAAAGAACAAAGACAAGAAGAAAGTGAAGTAGTGAGCCCCAGAGATACATGAGGGAATAGCAGTCCAGTGGGGAAAGTGCAGGTACACAGGTGTTCAAGGGGCTGCAGGGAATTCAGTGTGGTTGGAGCAGGAGTCGAGTAGGAGTGGGAGAGGGACCTAGAAAACTAATAAGGTACAACATCTTGGAGGCCTCAGCAGCCATGGTAAAAACTTTGGATTTTTCTTTAAGGGAAATGGGAAGTCATGGAGGTGGTTGAACCAGAAGAATGATGTGATTGGTTTCATGTTTTGAAAGTATTATTTTTTTTTTAAATATTTGATTTATTTATTTGACAGACAGAGATCACAAGTAGACAGAGAGGCAGGCAGAGAGAGAGGGAGAAGCAGGCTCCCTGCTGAGCAGAGAGCCCGATGTGGGGCTCGATCCCAGGACCCTGAGATCATGACCTGAGCTGAAGGCAGAGGCTTAACCCACTGAGCCACCCAGGTGCCCCTTGAAAGTATTAGTAAGGTTGCTGCCTTGAAGAGGGGGTGGCAAGAGAAGACGCAGAGAAGCAGCTTACAGCGCTCTTCCAGGAATCCAGGGCACAGGTGATTATTTCAAAGCTGGGACATGGTTCACTCGTTGACCTGACTGAGGGTGCATGAAGAAGAGAGGGGTCAGGGATGAGTCTATGTGCAGGCTTTAACTGTTCCCTTAATCTATTGGGACGACTAATAGAATACTATAGACTGGACGGCTTATAGACAACTAATTTATTTCTTAGTTCTTGACAATGGGAGGTCCAACATCAAGGTGCTGGCTGATCTGCTGTCGTGAGAATTCACTTCCTCATTCAGAGCGGTCTTTCTGTCTTTTCTCTTTGTCCCCACGTGGGGGACCTGTAGTGGGGGCTCTCCAGAGTCTTTCTTATAAGGGCACTAATCCCTTTTATGAGGTCTCCACTCATGACCTAATCATCTCCCAAAGGCCTTACCTCCAAATATTATCACATTGAGGGTTGGGTTTCAACATATGAATTTGTAGGGGAAACATATGTTCAGTCTGTAGGAGCTGTTTAAAAGGAGAATATGCCACTTACGGAGATGTGGAAGCCTTTAGGAGGACAGGTTGTAGAGAGACAAAGAAGTCTAAGTGTTAGACATTACCACCTGTAGGGCCCTGCCATGGACTCCATGCCTCAAGGGGCCATGCACATTGCCATAACTTTTTCAAAATGATCTAAGACCCCACTTTGAGGGTTTCAGTATATTTTATTGCCATATATTTTCAATGTCCCAAGTGATGAGATTTCTGAAAATTCTGATGGATTTTGAGGTCAGGAACTTCTGTATTCCATTTCCTATAGTGGTAATTAGAATAATCAGTATACTCCAAGAATGGTGACAAAATGAGTAACTGGGTGGCTTTTGGGCTTTGGGAAGTGTCTCATGCTTAAGGGTGTGGGTCAGCTTAAACCTGACCCTGTGATGTCCTCCTCTGGCTCTGTGTTCCACAAAAAGAGCTACATTGTTCTTGTTGTTTTCTTCATTTTTTTTTTTTTAAATTGGATCTTCCATACCTAAAACTATTCTTTAAGGTAGAAAGGAAGCTCCTTGGGGTGAAAGAAGAAATCTAGCTTGTGGAGAGGATAGAGGCATTTTATTTTATTTTATTTCTTTTCAGGGACCTTTTTTGATACTCTTGCCTTGAGCATGTGAGGCCAATTAGAATTATTAATATATTTAATTTGCTTTTTAAATTCATTTTTTTCCCCCAGGAGAACATTTCCAACAAGTAAATAACTGTGACTCCTGTGTTCACTTATGGCATTATTCAGCCAGGTTTTGAATCTGAGCTCTTATTTACCCTCTTAATGAAGTGAGTGCCCCTCTCTTGCCTCTCAAAGGTTCAAACTGAGGTTGACATTGCCAAGTGGAACAGGATGGGTGGAGTTGATGGTGTCAGCCCTGGAGGTGGATAAAATTGTTGGCAGGCTCCAGAATAGGATCATGTCTCTGAAGAGTTTTGAGCTCTTTGCTGAAAGACCTTGAATAATTTCCATGTATTATTTTGATTATGACTAGAACTATATAAGGTAATCTGCTCTGCTATCGACAATGATTCCTTTCATTGTATATTTTAAACAGACCGGTACATTTTAAAGTGCTAATGAAATACCATTAAGCTATGTGTCTTCTAAAATATTCGCGTCTTCATGTTAACCTTAAGAAGGGCACGTGATAAACACCGTTCAAGTACCAACTCTTCACCAAGCTACATATTTTATATTCATATTCAGTCTTCACAATACACGTATAAGAGAAGGACCGCTTGGTTCAGAGGTGAGTCACATTCCCATTTGAAAAAGAGGATAATGAACAGTAATCAAATTATTTCCTCAAGTTTGTGCATCAAAGTGTATGGTAGAGCCAGGTCTTCTGTCTCCAGAGTTGTTTACTACTATACAGGATGGCCCTTGCACCATGGCATTTAAAAGACTTTCTAAGGGCGCCTGGGTGGCTCCGTCGTTAAGCGTTGGCCTTCCGCTCAGGTCATGATCCCACGGTCCTGGGATCGAGCCACTGGGCTCCCTGCTCCACAGGAAGCCTGCTTCTCCCTCTCCCATTCCCTTTGCTATGTTCTCTCTCTCGCTGTGTCTCTCTCTGTCAAATAAAGAAATAAAACCTTTAAAAAAGCCTTTCTAAGATTTGCTTTGGTAGTTGTGTTAGAAAAAAAGCTACTACAATAATTTATTTTAGGAACGTTTTAACTAGGGTAACTCCATGAAAATGGATCTTCATATCCAAACGGACTTTCTTTGACCGATTTCTAGCCTAGGGTTTTGTCTGTTAGCTACACAGATAGAATTAAGTGAATAAACAAAAACATGGCTGCCTGGGCCTGTTTGTCTGATGGCCGTTCTATGTACAGCACCACATGCGGCTTTGCTGCAACTCTTCACAGCGACTATGATCTCCATTTTATTTCAAGTGATTTTTCAAAGAGTTGTCAGTGTTTTATTTTTAATCGAACTATTGTTGACACGTTACATTAGTTTCAGGTGTACAACCTTGCGCTTCAACAAGTCTGTACGTTATGCTAGGCTCAGCACAAGGGGGGATCCCATTGGTCACCCTACAATGCTATTTTAGTACCATTGACTGTATTCCCTGTGCTGTAATTTTCCCTGTCACTTACTCATTCCATCACGGGAAGACTGGAACCTCCCATTTGCCTCCACCCATTTTGCCCATCCTCTCACCTCTTTCCCCTCTGGCAGCCGTCAGTTTGTTCTCTGTATTTAGGGGTCTGTTTCTGCTTTTTGTTTGTTTTTTAGATTCCACAGGTAGTTGAAATCCCATGATATTTCTCTTTCTTTGTCTGACTTATTTCACTTAGCAAAATACCCTCTAGGTCCATCTGTGTGGTTGTAAATGATAAGATCTCATCCTTTTTTATGGCTGAGCGGTATTTCTGTGTGTGTAAAGAACATCTTCTTTATCCATTGTCCATCGAGGGACACTTACATTGCTTCCATATCTTGGCTACTGTAAATAATGCTGCAGTAAACATGGAGATGCTTACTTCTTTTTGAGTTCGTGTTTTCATTTCCTTTGGGTTAGTACCCAGTAGTGGAATTACTGGATCCTTTGTTATTTCTAACTTTTTGAGGAACCTTCATACTGTTATCCGTGTTGGCTGTACCAATTTACATTTCCACCAGCAGTGCATGAGGATTCCTCCTTCTCCACATCCTTACCGTCACATATTATTTCTCAATTTTTTTGTTTCTAGTCATTCTAATAGGTGTAAGATGATATCTCCTTGTGGTTTTCATTTGTGCTTCCCTGATGATAGTGACATTGAGTATAGTTTCACGTATCTGTTTGATATATATGTATGTATATATGTATATAGGATTTATTGGGAGAAAAAGAACGGGCTGGGGGAGAGGGGCTGTGGGAGAAACAGACTTGCCTCTTAGCAGGGAGCCCAATGCAGGACTCGATCCCAGGACCCTAGGATCATGATCTGAGCCCAAGGCAGATGCTTAACTGACTGAGGCACCCAGGTGCCCCCATTTGTATGTGTTCTTGGGAAAAATGTCTTTTCAGGTCCTCTGTCCATTTTTAATTGTATTATTGCTATTTTTGGTGTTGAGGTGTATTAAGTTCTATATTTATTTTGGATATAATACGCTCTCATTTCATAGAGGAGTAAATAAGATACATAATAATGTGACAAGTAATGAAAGGATACTTCACTCATAAGGAGTTGGGAGGCCAGAAGGGCCAGCACTCAGTTCTAGCACTGCTTGTCAGTTGCAGACCCAACAGGATGAAACTTACCTTGCAGATTGATACTAGTTTACTAGCCCACCAGGGGGAAGAAAGGTTTTCCTTTTCTCTGCCTCTCCTGAAACAGACCAGCTAGTGAAGAGATTGTTATAGATCAGCCAGGAAAAAGCTGAACTTCTGGTTTTACAACAATGGACTTTTTGTTCATAACAGCCTCCCCAATCACCATGTTCCTTTATAAAAGAGTGTTCCTTACCTTTGTTCTCCAGACTTGCATACGGTTTTGTCATCGCTCGGCTTGTCCCAAATTGTTTTTTTCTGCTATTCCTGAATAACCCTCCTGTTTTTTCCCCTAGTAAAATAACCAGGAGTTTTATTTTATTTAAGGTTAACAGTGATGATAACACTTCCACTACCCTGAATATCACAAATAGGTTTTGGGTTTGTCTGTTAGGTTCAATTATTGGTAATAGGTAAAATGTAACTAGTGTCTACATAGATAGTGGATACTAAAGCAGATGGCTGTGCTGAGAAGACCTAGGAACCCATACCTGAGCTCATTGTGAAAGACTGCCATGTTTTATTACTTTTTTCTGTCCTTGGTCTGAAATAGAGGAGTGGTGGTACGCTTGGCATTTGGGGGAATACATGCCCTAGAGACAGGGTTTCTATTGTATTGATTGGACTGTTTGACACTTTGAATTCTATACTGAATATTCAGCATTTTTGTTTTGTTTAGATGCCCGAGTTTAAAAAAAAATAAACACTTAAGTCTTGTGAATTACTTGCATATTTTTAATATACTTTTGAGTATCCTTTCATACTGTTAGAACTTTATTCATTGATAGAATGAATCAGTGTGATGTTCTGAAGAATGTCTCTGATATTTCAGGTCCCTTGAAAAATATTATGAGAGATGGTAAGAGAGTTAGTATAGCCATGGGAGAATTCTATGAATGTTTTCTCTTTTGTCCCAGACCAGTGGGATTGTTCATGCTCTTTCTATCAGGTATCCAAAAGAGCACATTTTCTCCATCAGTGGCCACCTACATTTACCTGAGACAGTGTTGCATCACAGAGAGGAGATCAACTGTGGGTGAGGTGGCTTTCTTTAGTTGAGGGCAGTCCCTGAAGAAAAGGCTAAATGAAATGTCACCAGCTGCCAAAACTCCGGCTTCTGGAAATGTCTCAGTCCTGAAAGGTATAGCTCAGCAGCACACCAAAACACGTATTAATAATAGGAGGCAGAATTTCCAAAGACCTAGATTCTACCTAATTTCACTAGCAAGTGGTAGTATCTCTATTAGTCTCTTTTTCTGCCATCTTTAACACTCAACAGTTCATCACTCACAAATATCAAAAAGCTGTTGACCTATCATGAGATAAGACACAATAAATTATTAGTGTGCTATTTTCAAAGAACTTTCGGTGTATGTCTAGAAACTTGCAAATTCTCAGGCATTTTGATTTTTGCCCATCAAAAAATATCCACTACTGAATAGAGTGTTTTGATAAAGGGGCTTCATTAAGAGCTGAAAAATTTATTTGAAGATTGAATGGATTCTCTAGTATTACTGTGCTTAATAAAGAGTATTATAAAACTGAAGACTCAAGGCACATTTCTGATTTCATAATTTGCCATAGTTATAAAACCAACAGTGACAAAACAAAAAGTCATATAAAACAATAATTGCTTTTTGTCAATGATGATGGCAACCCAAATTTAAATAACTGTTTAGAACAGTGAGTTGTGGCTTCTTACCCCAATAATAAGCCAAGTTTCCCCAGCAAAAGCACTGCTATACTAGCTTGGGTGTATGAACTTGAAAACTCTGGCAAAATTACATATTCCAATAGTTTTCTTAAACTTTGTGGCTGTAAGGACATGCTGTTTGTATAGCTAGCTTAACATACTTATTTGCATGTTCTATTACAAGATACTATTTTCAGAAGTTTATCATCCTAAAAAAGATTTCCATGATGAAACTTGGTGTATTACATGATATACCACATTTTTTTCCCCTGGAATTTGGAGTTTTTCTAAAACTGTGTGTGTGTGTGTGTGTGTGTGTGTGTGCACGTGCATGTGTATATTTTCAATTAGTCTGACTACTTTTTTATTTGTAGGAGCCAAAAACAATTTTAGTGGCTAAAAAATATATATATATATATTAACAAAGTCACCAAGGAACAAGTAACTTTCCATACTTAAAATATCTCAAGTCAAACTTTTCTCTTGGCTTTCTAATTAACACTTTTATTACTATCTTAAACTTTAATATCATGTTAATGATTATAGTAATGGAAAAGCTATAGATGTTGGCCAATTTTTCATAGTTTATTTTATTGTTAAATTGCCATGAATGCAAGAATAAATCATTTTATTTCTTGAAACTAAGGCAGCAACCATTTACAGAAACAAGATCTCATGCTCTATCAATGCATAGCAGTTTTTCTTTTTTGAATTCTATAATCTGTCCAGTAAAAGCATTAAGATAAATTTAGAATCCTTGCATTAAAA
Source organism: Mustela erminea (assembly GCF_009829155.1). Classification (NCBI taxonomy): domain Eukaryota; kingdom Metazoa; phylum Chordata; class Mammalia; order Carnivora; family Mustelidae; genus Mustela; species Mustela erminea. Next base: position 101,504,107 of record NC_045617.1, on the reverse strand, counting down.
AGCACTATTCTTGATTTCTTCACTTTGTTTCTCCTTTTAAGTTTCATTTTATTTTGTTTCTATTGATTACCATCCATGTTTCATAAACTGTTCACTGTGTTAATATTCTGTATTTTCAGTCCTCATATAATATTTAATTTATAATATAGTTATGCATTTATATTAAAACAGTGAATGACTATTAAGTACATATCTATACATTTATTGCTTAAGACATTTAAAGATTTATTTGAGAGAAAGAGAGAAAGAGCATGGGCAGGGGGAGGAGCAGAGGGAGAAGGAGAGGAATTATAGAAGCGGACTCCATGCTGAGTGCAGAGCCTGACTCAGGGCTCAATCCCAGGACCCTGAGATGATGACCTGAGCTGAAACCAAGAGTAGGCCCCTTAACTGACTGAGCCACCCAAGTGACCCACTCAAGACACTATCTTTAAAAAATTTTATTTAAATTCAATTAATTAACATATATTATTAGTTTCTGAGTTTAGTGATTCATCAGTTGCATCTAACACCCAGTGCTCATTACACCACGTGTCCTTAATGCCCATCACCCAGTTACTCCATCCCCAACCAACATCCCCTCTAGCAACCCTCAATTTGTTTCCTAGAGTTAAGAGTCTCTTATGGTTTGTCTGTCTCTCTCTGATTTTGTCTTATTTTATTTTTCCCTCCCTTCCCCTATGATCCTCTGTGTTGTTTTTTTTAAATTTTCCATATCAGTGAGATCATATGATAATTGTCTTTCTCTGACTGACTTATTCATTTAGCATAATTCCCTCTAGTTCCATTCACATCATTGCAAATGGTTAAGATTTCATCTTTTTTGATGGCAAATATTCCATTATATAGATATATCTTTATCTTCTTTATCCGTTCATCTGTGGATAGACATCGGGGCTCTTTCTGTAGTTTGGTTATTGTGGACACTGGTGCTATAAACATTGTCCCTTTGGATTACTACATTTGTTATCTTTAGGGTGAATATCCAGTAGTGTGATTTCTGGGTTATAGGGTCAAGAAATTTTTCTTATTTTTAAGATTTTATTTATTTATTTGACAGAGAGAGAGAGATCACAAGCAGACAGAGAGGCAGGAAGACGGGGAGGGGGAAGCAGGCTCCCTGTTGTGCAGAGAGCCTGATGTGGGGCTTGATTCCAGAACCCTGAGATCATGACCTGAGCTGAAGGCAGAGGCTTAACCCACTGAGCCACCCAGGGCCCCTGGGTCAAGACACTTTGAAAAGTGGAATTTATTCAACTGGGAAATGAACTTAAGTGATGCAGATGTTAAAAAATTAATATTTATTTGAGGGTGCCTGGGTGGCTCAGTTGGTTAAGTGACTGCCTTTGGCTCCGGTCATGACCCGGGAGTCCTAGCATCAAGTTCTGCATCAGGCTCCCTGCTCAGCAGGAGTCGGCTTCTTCCTCTGCCACTCCCCTATTTCCCTCTCACATAAATAAATAAAATCTTAAAAAAAAAATATTTCAAAGAGAGAGCACAAGGGGGAGTGATAAGGGAGGGGAGAGGGAGAAGCAGGCCTCCCACTAAGGAGAAGGCAGAAGCTTAACTGACTGAGCCACCGGAGCACCTCACCTTATTTAAAAAGTTTTTAATAAGTTTGATTCTTGTAGTGTCCATTATTCTGTATTTCAATCAGCTGCATATGGCCGATAATCTTATATAATATTTTTCTGCTTTTTTGGGTAACCACTCTTATTTAAGTATTCATAAAATTTATATATTCCCAGAAGGAATTCCTATTTAATTATGTTCCCTATCTACCCTGACACCCAGCCCTAATTTTCCATTTAGTGCCTATAACAAATATTAGTATGTATACACACACAGAAGAGTGTTAACATTTTTAGAGCTTGTTTTTAATCTCTGTTAAACATTGACTGTGGTTGGGAACAAGGTACTGCATAAATTCCATTTTTCCTTTGGGCTGTCAAAAATTACTAAACAGTAAGTGGATACCTTCTACCTTTTGATTTTGTAAATTAAGGTATATTGTTCATTAAGTTTGAGGTGACTTCATAGTACGTTACAAACTTATTTTTACCTTATTACAAGTAAATTCTTCTTAAACTGCTAGAGATTGCCTTTGAGTCAACAGTGGGACGTGGATATTCTGAAGGAAGGGTTTCAAATACCAGCCTTGTTGATTCAGCCCTTCATCCCGGAAAGGCACTGGAGAGAGAAATGTCTTTAGATTGCTCCAGAGCACCAAGGTTTGTGGATATCTAGCCAATCAATGATAATGCTTTATGTCTTTCTGTGTTAGGTTAAAAGGGAAATATCTAAGAAACAACAAATAGGGGAATGTGGAGGGTTTAATGTTACCAGAAAATGTACCGTGTGCATATTTCAGATGAGATGGAAAAAGTAGATTCTTTTGGAAAAGTGGACATCAAATGCTCCCTTAAAAAATTCAATTTAATTTCAAAAGAAAACCCTACAACTTCCTGATTCAAACTGTTCATCTGTGTAGTGGGAGCATTTGATTTGGCTGGTGTAGCAGTTCTCCATGGGAAGAATACCAGCTATGGAACAGGATATGTCAACATTATATAAGACTTTATTTACACATGAAATTACTCCTCAGGAAATGAAGTGAGTGGAACATATAAAATTATGTCAGGAAATTTCTACTGTGGTTGGTGGTGGTCTCTTAGCAGGGAGAAAAAGGCAGTATTTGTAGAGTGAATAGTAAGGAATCCTTTTTCACCATCAAGAGGGTTGACTGTATATATAGAAGCCTCGCATGTGTATTTTGTGTATACATATAAAAAATAAATACATGCACACACCCCATTAAGATTTCAGAGAAATCTTCATCAAAATATGCCTTCCACTTAATTTTATGTAAGATTGAAAATGTGAGTAAAGCAGCCCATTTATGTCCTGTGCTGAAGAATGGTTCATTATTTCTCAACCTTAAGCTCAATAGTTTGTGGTATATTTAATCTCATCCTAAAGAAAACTAGAAAAGGAGCCAGGGAACTTAGTTGGGTAACCTTAGAAAGTCACTTAATCTCTTACAACTCTGCCTACCTCACAGGGTAGCTTCACAGATGAAATGTAGAAAGAAAAGTGCTTTGGAATAATACAGCAACATGTAAAGGCAAGATAGTATTGCTTTTGTTATTGTTCTATGAAAGTGAACCATTAGAAATTTGATGCCAGATGTGGGCATACAGTCAGCCATATAACATCGCTTTTTGAAAGCCTTGTTCTGGATAATACAGCTTTTGTTTTTCACTGGCGTTCTCCACTAGTCCATGTTCAACAGGATACACTGAGCTCAGTAACATAGAGCTTTTAATGCTATAAAAATAAATTCAGACTATAGGCCTGTTTAAAGACTATGTTGGTAACTTGTGCAGGTTTTTTTTAAATGCAGCTCCTTGGAACATATAAGTCATTCATCAACTCTCATGTATTCGGTGTAAAAAAAAAAAAAATTGCTCCCCCCGCCCCACCCACGTTCACTTCCAGAAGGTAACCTGCAGATCCCTGTGCCACTGAAGTATAAGCTTGTTATGGGTAGTGGTGGTTTTTTTGGTTCATTTCCATGTATCCAGTAACTATAATAATGTTGGTGACATGTGAAGGGTAAGTGAAGGGTCAGTCTTACTTGTGTATATTTTAGATATAAGCTCATTTGCTTCACCCATTCATTCATTTAAAAAACAGCATTTAAGTGTTTTTATGTGTCCACTCTGATGACTCTGACGTTTTTTGTCTTGTTTTTATTTATTTACTTATTTTTTTGTTTAAAGTAGACTACACCCAGTGTGGAGCCCATCATGGGGCTTGAACTCGTGACTCTGAGATCAAGAGTCAGATGCTGAGTTGACTGAGCCACCCAGGCACCCCTGATGACCCTGAAGGTTTATAATAAAAAAATGGGAAATGGGCAAAGTGGTAATTACAGACCTATTTTACTATAGTCTCTACAGGATCATAGAAATGAAATTACTGAATTCTCTTTCAGGAGGTTAGAAGAGTCTTGAGGACAAACTGAACCTTAGATAATGAATAAGGTTTTGTTGAGAACAATAACTAAGTATTCATTGAGGTCATAAGAATGTTGAGTTGCAATCCTCCCTGGATCTCCTGCATTTCTGTATGACATATTAGCAAGGCACTGATTAACTTTCTTTGGAAATAATTTTTCAAGGTGTTTGTCTAGCAAACAACCTTGGGAAATAGAGCAAAGGGCAGGTTTGCTTAATGCCCATTACAAAATACTGAGGTTCCCAAGCTCCCGTCATGCTTAGGGAACCAGTGCAAGGAAATGTCGATGCTCTGATGCTCTACTATTAATGCAAATAATAAAGCCTTTGTCTCGGATTCAAGAGTTGCCTATCTTCTGCTGGCACCCATAAACTGTGGTAGGGTTGCTTATGAGCTAGCACGTAGGGTATAATCTTAGTCCTTCACAAGTTGTGACACTTTGTTAATGAGGATAAGATGTAGAGGAAAACATGACTTCTTGAATGAGGACTTTGCCAACGGATGAAAGGGATTTGAGGGAAGTCAATGGAAATTGGTAACAAACATACTGATCAGATTTTGTAGTCAATTGAGCAAAATATGGTCTTCCATTTTATTGTATGTTAATGATGAGAAATTAGGAAGACGGTGGCTGTCTAGTTTCCAGGAAGCAGGTTCAAGGGCTGAGTGGTGCCTTGGTTATGTTAACTTTCCTAGGAGCGGGGGAACGTCCTTGGTCACCTGGAAGTCAGTCTCAGGTACACCCATTGTAACAACTAGTAGTAAGATGAACACTTTGTGGGCTGAAGCTTCTCTTCCCTCTTTTCATCAAGAGTTGCTAGGAGTATTGAAGGAATAAATTTGGCCAGCATTAGGAAAAGAAACCAGGTGAATCATAAGTACTTTGATTCGTTCAGTTGGGAGTTGATAGGGTGGGGTAAGTAATGCTTGTGTTGGAGGAACAGCAGTAATGGACCTTCATACAGCTTGGCCTGTTCTGCACAAGGTCTCTGAGTCTGTAGGTCCTGCCTGCTATACAGAAACTTTGGCCCTCTTGGGGACACTTGGCCAGGGTAGATAAGCTCCTATGAGGAGCCATAGATGAGTCAGCCATTGACTAATATGGGGGACCCTACTGACCTAGATTGTGTTAATAGTGCTGAAAGGCAACCTGTTGGAGAGTGAGAAGGGAGCCAAAGAATTCTAGATGAATTTTATAGTCAGCCTTGCCACTTTGCAGAAGTCCCTTAGCCAATACATTGTGACTGTATGAGGAATTAAGAGATGTTATCTTGATGATGGATCATATGCAAATCAAGCGTATGTCAGCCAGAGGGAACAAACCCTATTATCCTGCTGGACACCAACACAGTTATAGATGCAGAGTCCAGGGGTTTCCCACGTTAAAAATCAATGGTGTTCGTAATGATGATTTTGATATATAATGTAGGGCTTTGTGTGCTTTCCAAACATTGCAGGTTGATTTAATCGAGCTGGTAAGGAGCTACTGTGCTACCCAAAATTGAAAGTAAATGTGTCTTACTGATTCAGAACCCATTTCTCCCTCTGTGCCCCCAGATTATTCCCAACATTCCTCCTTCATCTGCTTTAAGGAAAAATGATAATTAGAAATTGTCCATCTGAGTATGCTGGGGAACTTTGGGGAGAGGGAGGATTCAAATGTTTATGGCTGTCATATAAAGGATCAAAGTCACCATCCTGCTCAGTCCCATGAGGGTGGGGAGTCCTGTTTCAACTGATGGGGTTTGGGCAGTGTCCATAGTGGGGAAAGAGAACCAGAGTAACCTTTTGAGTGAGGCTGTTGAAGCCAATACAGTGTACTGCTGTTGATTCTATATATGAACATTTGGTGAAAATTGATGTGTGATGTGTGATGTGATATGTGCCAGAGGGGATCATCTCAGTTAGGAAGAGCTGCATGTCTCTATGACTGGTGATGATGCAAATTGGAACTTCTCATGAAGTCAGGTGCTCCATCTGGAGTTGCTGGTTAGGATTTTAGATCCCTCACTGCCCTGGCACAGCTACCAGATACCTTTTGAATATCAGGTATTACCTTGCTATTGGGTTCTTGTTGAAACTGGACACCTGAATGATGGAGACCTTGTGACTGGCCTATTTCCATTTGGGGAGATCAGCTTGGACTCAATGACTAACAAGGTAGGACAATCTCAGCAGGCCTCACTAATCAAATCGAGATGGCATATTCGAGCAAGTCGTCACCCTGTCCCCTGCACAGTCTCAGCTTTACACAAAAAAGTGACAGTTGCCCTCTTCTGCCCACCCCGCTACGTGAAGCAGACACAGTTCCATGGTACCCTTCTATTCACAGTGCTTTTCCTGATGCCGTGGCTTGGTTTGGGGTGATATGGCCGAGACCTGATGATGTCCATAGGGCTACTGCAGTTGTAAAACCCCTGCTGTAGTTGCAAAGAACTAAAAATGGTTGTGGTTATTCCACCCATTCAGGAGAACTCAAGGCTATTACCATTTTTCTGGCTTACTTTGGGGTTGTGATCAATGCCCTAACTAACTTATCTGCCATTTGGACATCCTCGGACTGACAATCAAAGATACATGTTTGGGTGCTATGAATTGTGCTGATTGAATCACCTGAGGCCCATATTCTGCTGAGGCCCCGGAATCAAGCTGCTGATCGAGTCTCCATCACTGGAGTGCCGTCATTGCTATCTGGATCCGTCCTAGAGGTGAGCGTGGCAACATGCCCACCATCAAAAGACGGGCACCAAGTAAACAGCTCTTAGTTTCTGGTGTAGAAGCCTCTACTGCGTAGGATTTATTCAGCTGATTAGGCCTAGGACACTTCAGAGGAGGGTGAGGGCCAACACTGCCAGTTGTCTTCTATTGCTTATAGTTCTGTTGAGAGTAGTCTTAATTAAATGTCTCATGAGATCAGTTGAACAAATTTGGCCCCAGCCGTTGTTTCTAATTGGAGGAGCCAACATAGTGGCCTTGTAATTGTGAAAATTTGCTACAAATCAAGACAGTGTAAAAATGAAGCATGGGTAGGATTGGGAAAATATTCTCCAGGTGTGTCTTGAATTTCTATGTCTATAAGCAGAGTTCCAAGTGCCTTGGTTCCAAACAATCTTTTCAAGATTTTTTGTGTTGGGAGCAGCTTTACATGATAGAGTGTCTCCTTCTGGAGCAAAGGCTAAGGGTGATCAAAATCTTAGAAGATGGAGATACGGTCTTCCTCTAAAGCAACATGTAGGCATGCTCAGAGTCAAGTATAATAATCATGATGTTTATCTCTGGCCATGGAGATAGGCTTACCACCCATTACCAGAGTTTCGAGTTCACTAGGCTTAGGATTCCTTTCCTGTAATGCAACGCATTGCTTGTGCAAGTGTTACCTTGTCTTCTTTGCTTCTCCCTGTGGGAATTGGGGCTTGGGGACCCAGCACAAACCCTGATCCTCTAGCTACTGCTATTGCTATAATAAGCTTTTTTTCTCTCACCCAGGAGTCTTGTGCCTTTCACCTGCATCCTTGGTAGGCTCACTAATTAGCTTTTAGGTGGGCTAAAATTTCAGACCCTTTCCCATTCTTCAGTTAGTAATTATAAAGATATACCTCTAATCTAAATGGTCTAAGAGAACATTTTTGTTCACATAAAACATAAAATAATTGCTTCTTATTGACACAGAATTCTTAAGCAGTGATCCAGAGAGATCGGCTCTTTAATTTTTTGTTTTGTTTTGTGTTTGTCAGCTTCAAGTTTGCCATACTCATTGGCATCAGGCTGACTGAAGGCGAGGGCACTTGGGGGGATGTGCATGGGATGTTTTTCATGGGCCAACCCTAAAAGTAGTCTATATCTTTCACCTTTACATTCCATTGACTGGAATTTGTTCAGAAGTAACTATGACATGGGAGAAATGCAGTCCAGTCCTTTGTCTATGAAGAAGACCAATGGGTTTGCTGAAAAGTCTTTCCCATAGATAGAAGGTATTTCCTACCAATAGAAACTTCATGTGTACAGACATTAAAGTATGGAAGACATGACTTTGGCATGGCTAAAATCAGAGGATGCCTGAAGGGCAGTGTGGTAGAAGATGAGAGGCTTGTAGTGAATCCTTTCACCTTAGTCTCTGAAGGTGACTGCTGGATGCTGAAAGATTCTAATGCTGGAAAAACAAGATTAGCAAGACTTCTTAGGGAGGCTATAACAATAGACTGAGGGGGAAAAAAATGATTTTAATGAAGCCAGTGAAAGAAGAGGTTCACTAATACAATCAACGGGTAATTATCAGGCATAGTCTAAGCATTAGGCATTGTGCTCGATGCTGGCAATCTGCCAAACTCAAACCAGTAGTAAATGGACACTTAGCTATCAGTAGCTTGTGGTGGAGAAATATCTGAGGAGAGGCATGAGGTGGGGAAAGTCACGAGATTTGTTTTGAATCACTGACTTCTATGGGCTTGTATAGCATTTAGGTGAATTTTTTCAGTAGGCCTTGCTGACATATAGCTACAGCTCCTTAGAGAGATCCATACAGATATAGTAATGCCTCGAAAAAGACCAGAGATCATCAAGGAGAACTTGTTAACTCTTTGAGCTTACTGAACACACTTGAACTTTCTTCTGATTTCTCAGATACACTGCTAGAGGGAATACAATACTCATGCCTAGAAAGACAAAAGAATAGCGTGATATTCACGAAGAAATCTAAAATAATATCAACTGAACACATACACAGCTTTTGTTACGAGTGAGAGAGAGTGTACGTGGTGGGGTGGGATGAAGGTCTCGGTCCTTGGTCCTTCCCGTGGGGAAGATTTACGAGGAGATCCGTGCCAGAATAAAGACCACCAGAAGGAACGTAGCAAGCACAAAGCAGTTTATTAAAGCAGAGGCAGACTCTCAAGGTAGGCGAGTGGTCAGTTCCATGAGGTGGAGGCAGCCCCTAGGCTGTTTATGGATTAGATATTATTGGGTCTCTCTGGTCTGGGAGGAGCAGTGAAGTGCTTTGTGGTGTTCTCTGACGGAGGCTGCTTCCAGTCACATGGGGAATTCTTCCCACAGGTTAAGAGGGAGAATTTTGGATCCTACAAGGTTTGTACTACACACTGTCATGCCAGGCTTTCTCCATCCTGCAGGGCTGTACCCACAATGCAGATGCAGTATAATGAGTATAGAAGTTTCCCTGGGGCAAAGGTGGAAGAGGAGAGGGCATGTTCCACAACCTCTTTGGTCTGTCAGGCTCAAGGGCTCAGAAGCCACAAGGTCAGGATATGGTGCTCCCCAGCTTTTAATGTGTAGCTTATTTGTCACCATCCCTGCCTCTAGTTCATGTCTCTATCATTCTCCTTCGGGGACCTGGGACTCTGCCTCAAGGTGTTCCCTCCAGCGCTCATATCTAGCTTCTACCTAACACTTTGACTGAAGTGGCTGTATTGGGTAGGGGGTTCAATTTTTTTTTTTTTCCTTCCAGATTGTTCCTTCTGCTAGCTAGCTACAGCAATGTTACAGAAGAGGGCTTTGAGTTCTTTTATTGCATTCAGCAAATTGTAATACCCTAGAAAACAGTGTTCCTTGTGGTGGTTAAAGCACTGCTGTTTAATAAAGATGTCCTCTGCAGCCATGTATGCTCCAAGCTAATTGCTGTTACAAGTGCAGTTTCAGCAAACAATCCGTGATAATGAAAAAACTCAGTTTTAGATTGGCCAGTTTTGTTTTTCGTTACTGCAATCCTAGGGCTAGAGGTGACAGCAAGGAAGAGTGAACTTCTCTTATTTACTGCCATCTATCCTTCAGTGCTGCTTGCAGTTATGACCACTGTAAATGAGACATGGTTTCTTGCTTGCCATCCCAAGCTGAGCTTAAAGCTGAGCGGCCCCCATAAGCCCATGCTTCCTCAACCCTACACCCGTCCAGCTGCATGGATTCCAACCTGCTCGGAAGGTGTAGAATTGGGAATTCTTTTTCTTTGTGGCTAATTTTTGCTTATTGGATTGCCCAATTTCATGGAAATGTGGAGCATTTGTAGCAGGGATCATCTGGGTACATCTCTTGAGTGAGCTAATGCAGAATGTCAATAAAACAACATTGGCTATGAGCCCTAAAAGTACCAGGGAGCATTTTTTGTTGTCATAGAAACAGACTGGGTTCTGCCTCCAAACCAGCCACTTCACCAGTGTATGTCGATGATTGCCACAAGGAAAGAGTGGGAAAATACACATTGGTTAGTCCACACCTATGATTCCTGTTGAAAGGCAAAATGAAAGCCACTGGGAAGTACAGGTCTTGTTGATTTTGATAGACTCTGTCAGCAATCCCTTGAAGAAATTGATGGTAGTTACCCTCACTTAACATGGCTCGGAGAGACCAGGAGATGATTCCAATATTAACTGCAATATGATGTTTAGAAAGTTTATATTTTTCCTGTTTTAAACTAATGTCTTTCTAAATATGACATGTCCGTAGTACTTGGTTTAAGGCCAGAGTTTCTAGAGTCCAGACCTCTTTCCATTCCAGATTTGACCAAAAGGTAGAACAGAGCTTTGCACTGGGCTTAGAGTTAAATGTTCCCAGTGGAATATTGAGGGTTTAGGTCCCAGTGGAGGGGCTCTGTCCTTCTGCAAGCTGTGTTCTGGTGCTGGTTGTGCCTTGTGACAAAGGAAATAAACAGCAGACCCATTTCTCCTGCCTCAGCATTCTGGGTACAGGACAGAAAACCAGGGCCGCATTCCTCATGGAGTGTGGCATCTTTGACTGTGCTCAGTAGAAGTCTGTTAATACAACAGACTTCTATTTTAATTTCATTTCTGTTTTCTAAGATTGATTTATTTTCAAGAAAGAGAGCAAGTGAGCACGAGTGGGAGGGGCAGAGGGAAAGCGATTCCCAAGCATATTCTGTGCTAAGCACGGAGCGGGACACAGGGCTTGATCTCCTGACCCTGAGATCACGACCTGAACTGAAACCAAGCCATAATGCTTAACTGACTGAGCAAACAAGACACCCCAAAAGAAAGAATTTTTAAATTAATTCTAAAAATGGTGAATTTATCATCACATGTAGTTATTTAACAGTTTGCTCTTTAGATCCTGAGTATGTTTCCACAGTTATATTTTAAAAATTAATCTTTCCAGTTGTGACCATAATTAGACTGAATATCATTGAGCTAGAAGAAAAAAATGAGTTAGTGTTGCCAATAATATAAACTTGATATTTGGGTCACAGCATTGTGTCGGTTTCTTGCTATTTTACATTTCTGGAGTGAGAATTTTACTTAACAAAGTGTAATTGATTGACTTTTCAAAAAAGCAAATTTTATGTTTTCACGATTAACCTGTTTTTCTTGCCTTGTATTTTGCATTTCAGGAAACATCCCAGTTATCTGGACTCCCTGAGTATGTTAAAATAGTGGAAGTTGGACCTAGGGATGGACTGCAGAATGAAAAGGTAGTTTGTTATTAGTTTTAGACAGTTTATTTCAAATGCTAAGTTAAAATATTTATTAAGATTCTAAACACTTTCATGCGTTTCATAGATTACATAATTATGTTTGTTCTGAATTGCTATTAAATGCATGCATATTAAATATAATTTGCTTTTGATAGGAAGTTATTTTCTGTTTATGCTTCCATAGACCTTATACAAAGTACTTAACAAAGTAATTTTTAATGCTCTTATAGGTTATAGTTCCTACAGATATAAAAATTGAATTTATCAACCAACTTTCCCAAACTGGCTTGTCTGTAATAGAAGTGACCAGCTTTGTGTCCTCCAGATGGGTACCACAGGTATGTAAATCCATAATTCCCTAACTGAATCTTTAATTCAACTTTTCCAAGATTTAGCAAATACTGTGATATAAATTGTGATATTAACCTGCTATAATGACTTATTTACTATGTTTTTACTCAATATTAGCTCATGCACTGAGACATGATTAAAGAAAAACCCCTATCACGAAACATCTTCTAAAAAAGTATTTGGAACTCTATCCTAAGCCTACCTGACTATATGTTATAATAAATTAAGGGGTAGACAAGGCACTTAAATAGCCATTTAGGAGCTTGCCATCCACTTACTATGTTACCAACCTTGTGAATAGTCTGAATATTTTCAGGTGCTTCAGTGTTTTTTTTGCCTGTTAGAATGGAATATTGATGATGGCCTGATGATACTCTCTCCATATAATCTCATATTGATTAGAAAGGTAGATGTGTATTCTTTCCTTTTTGTTTTGTGTTGTGTTGGAGAGAGAGCAGTGGAGGGGCTGAGGGAGAGAGAATTATAAGCAGGCTCCATGCTCAGCATGGGGCCAACCCAGGGCTTGATCTCAAGACCCTGAGACAAAATCAAGAGTCGTTTGCTTAGTCAACTGAGTTACCCAGGCACCCCTACACTTTGCTTTTTTTTTCTTTGCATTTAATATTTGCAGATAAGGCAAAGTAAATTGTCTAGAATCTCCTTTTTTTTAAGGTCTGTTTATTTAGAAAGAGGGGCAGAGGCAGAGGGAAAGACATTCCCAAGCTTACTCCACTCTGAATGTGGAGCTAGACACTGGGCTTGATCTCAAGAACATGAGATCATGACCTGAGCTGAAACCAAGAGTCGTATGCTTAACACACTGCACCATTCAGGCTCTCCTGGAATCTTAAAAGAGGATAGAGCCTTACCCAGAGTTGACAGGCATGTGGCAGCAATCATGACTCCTGAGACTTGGCTCTGGACTTTGAAACGTGATTAGTTTCCTTCACTATCTGATACATGTTCTCATTCCTTAGATCCTTCTATCTCTCTCTAGCACTTAACTTCACTGACTCCTTTCTCATCCCATTCCCTTGGTTCTGTTATTCTCCATAATTCTCTTTCATTTACTTTCCCAAGTTCTCTTTTTCTGCATCATTTCATTATAAGTTTAAGATTCCCCTAACATTCTGCCTTCAGCAATTTTCTCTAACTGTGCTCTCTTTCTCTCTCTCTCTCTCTTTTTTAAAAATATTTTTTATTTGACAGAGAGATCACAAGTAGGCAGAGAGGCAGGCACAGAGTAGGGGAAGCAGAATCCCCGCCAAGCAGAGAGCCTGATGCGGGGCTCAGTCCTAGGACCCCGAGATCATGACCTGAGTCGAAGGCACAGACTTAACCCATTGAGCCACCCAGGTGCTCCTAACTGTGCTCTCTTCTTTGCCTATCCTTCCAACATCAACAGTCACCTTAAAAGGATGACAGATCTGTACTTCTGGTCCTACCTTCTCCGATAAGCTTCAGCTAGATGTGTCCCTGGTACCTCAGGTTCAGCTGGGTCAAAATCAAGTTCCTTTCTAACTACCCGGCTTTATGTAAATAGCTCATCTGTTCTCTTTGGAGTCCCGGACTTCAGTACTCAAAGGTCTCTCTTACATATCTAGTCAGTTGCTGACGCAACAATTATTTTTCCTCAGCGTAGCTTACCTATATCTCTTCGCTTCAGTTCCCTTGGTAACATTAGTAATCCACACCCTTATTAGCCAATTATTGTGGTAGTCACTTAACTGATATTCATAAGCATTATTTCGCTTTTCCTTTTATATTTTGCCTATATTTTGTCTTTTGCTTCTAAAATCTCCCTGAAATAACAAGCTTCTAAGTTCTTTCTTTATTTTTTTTTAAAGATTTTATTTATTGAGAGAGCACAAGAGAGAGTGGGCTAGTGGGAGGAGGGGCAGAGGGAGAGGGATAAGACTCCCTGCTGAACACAGAGCCCGACGTGGGTCTCGATCTCAGGACCTTGAGATCATGAACTGATCCAAAGCCAGACACTTAGCCGACTGAGCCACCCACACGCCCCCTCAGAGATTGCCTTTTCCCTATTAAAAAAGTCTGGGAACTAGTCTGTTATTCTAGGTTCTCATTACTTTAGCCCCTTCTTTCATTTCCAGCCTTAACTTTATTTCCCGCCTGAGGATTCTGCCAAACCGAATTGCTGCTTGTTCCCTGATTGCAAGTCCTGCCTCTGTATCTCTATAGCACCTTATCTATACTTGCTTGTGCATCTCTCAATTTCTGCATTGCTCTGCAATTACAATAGGATGATGTAATAAGACTTAAAAGAGTGAAGCCTTTTAACTGCAAGACCTGGGAAGCACCAGAAGCCACACTAGCATTGCCAGTAATACATCACTTTTCACAGAGGCAGTTTTTCAAATATCAGGGTTACTTACACTTTTCCTGAAACAAAAATCTAACTTTTCTTTATCCCAGTTGTCACTGTTTATAATCGTATTTTTTTGGTAAATATTTTTTTAAATTATTTATATATTTATTTGTTTGACAGATCACAAGTAGGCAGAGAGGCTGGCAGGGGGGCGGGGGAAGAAGCAGGCTCCCCGCCAAGCAGAGAGCGCAATGCAGGGCTAGGTCATGACCTGAGCTGAAGGCAGAGGCTTAACCCACGGTGCCACCCAGGAGCCCTTTTGGTAAATATTTAAAAAATACTTGCTTTCTAGACTGTAGGAGTTATGGAGGTAGCGACCAAGTCTGTCTTGTTCAACACTGCACCCCCTTGCTTAATGTCTAGTAAGTAGGTGCTTAGTAAGTAGTTGTGAAATGAATAAAAAAGCCATCAGTCTGAAACAATAATAATGCATACTTTAAACTTTTTGGTATGGACAACTGACTCTTACGTTTGTTCATGTATTTGATCCTGTGTAATGGCAGGCCATAAATCTTTTCCTTAGGAAGGCATAGATAGCTTTATGAGACTAGATGCATTTCCTTGATGTTGCCATTTCACAAAATGGCTAGCCATTGTTATTTTACGAGCTGTCATTAATTTTACAGGAATGCGAGACTCTTTTATCATGTTTAAATCTTCTGTTTGATTCAGTCAGTGTTCATTTCACAAATTTGATTATTATTGGAGAGAAACTGGACACTTGAAGGTAATGAAGAAAGAAGGAGAGGTCTTGGTCATATTAATTGATGACCAACCACACTTGTAATTCAGATAATATATTTTACTAGGTTCTTTTCAAGATAGTATTTCCCAAAGGTTTTATAAAGCTGCTTACAAAATATTATTCTTTGCTAAAAAGATGCCCTTTGTCCTAGTCTATTATTACACAGCACTGGAAAATCTTTGATAGATTATTCCTGAAACTAATCTAGGACACATCCGGTGACATAGAGAAAGATTAGGCCAGGGTCCTTCCTTGAGGGCCATACTTCTTGTTTAGCTATTTAAAAGATCAAATGGTCAAAGCAAAAGGGAAGGCAGTCCATCTGTATGCAGTAATAGGGAAATGCTTTCTGGTCTCACATTAAATAGATAGGTGATGGGGCCGTAAAATAAGATGATTTATTCTGGGCTTGGTCTGGAGGTGAACTTAGGACTTAACCTATTGAGATTTAATGAACACTTCATAGTCTCAAAGTATTATTGAATAAATTATGGACTTCCTCTTGTAGCTCCTGGGGCCAGCTGTGATGAGGCAGAAGTACCTCTGGTACTATGCTACTGTCTACATTCTGCCCCAAGCTTGAGTCAGTGACTTAACCTCTTTGAACCTAGGAAATCCCAGCAGTGCTACCTAGAGCACAGGAATGCTGAGGGCAGTTAGGGCCAAGAGTGGCTCCCTGCACGTGAATGCCCAAAGTCCAAAGCACCTGGCTCCTGACCTGCGCTCAGCAGTGTTATTGGAGGGAATGCCTCACTAGCTGATGGACTGACTCACTGGACTCCACACAAGTTAACTTCCTTCTTTGTGGTCAAACACCTTTATCTTATAGACTAAAGTGTGTTTAGCTTAAATATTGAATCAGGAAGGCCTCATCTGAACAACTGAAGATACTTGTCCTTCAAATACTAAAGAGATGTTACATTTCACTTCTAATTTTCATGCGGTTACATGCATTCCAAACCAAAAATCAATCAGTCAGTCAATCAGTCAGTCACAAATCGATGGGCATCTGTGTGGCTCAGTCAGTTACATATCTGCCTTTGGCACAGGTCATGATCCCAGGGTTCTGGGATAGAACCCCATGTCAGACTCCTTGCTAAGCAGGGAGCCTGCTCCCACCCACCCCCAGCTTGTGTACACATTCACTCTCTCTGTCTGTCAAATGACTGAATAAAATCTTGAGAAAAAAATAAATCACAAATCTGTTAAAAAAACAAAACCAAAAATGGGGATAGGGGAGAGGCAGTGTGCTTAAATCAAAGATGATCAGACTGATCTTATGCTAGTCAATTACTACATAACATATCAAGGACTTTTCAAAGGGCAACATTGAGAATATCACATTTTTGCAATTTGATTTTTTCCATAGCTGTGTTTGGGTTTTAGATTTCAGTGAGCTTGCCTGAGCAGAGCAGTTTTTATTGTTGTGGGTGGAGGTCATCTCATCATGTAATTCTGCTGATTTTGTTGTCTTTATGCTAGCAAAAAAAGGCATTAAATTAGCAGAACTAATTCATAATGTTAATTTTTTTTGAAATTTTGTATCTTAATCACTTAATGTCATGCCATCATTTAACTTAATATCTGAGATGGGACAGGACAATTTTAGTCCAACAGCTTATGTGTAATGGTCTGAAGTAATTACTGTGTTTTCTAAAGACAACGAGTGTGCCTCTAAACCCGTCGTCCATTAATTCTCTACATTTTCTTCTATTTCTTTCCCCTAAACAAAGGTCATGGGAATAGTCCTCTAGTTTATGTTTAGATTGCTGCTTGTTCACTTATTCTTTTTTTAGCATTTTAAAGCATTTTTACAGTTGCCTCCCACTGTTTGGTTTGGCAGCAGCTTTCCAAGGCAGCTAGAAGAAAAGTTCCACAGTAGCAGGGTGCCATATAAAACAGGATCCCACACCTATCATCTAAATGGCCAGAGATGATAAAATACCTGCCATTAAAAAACCAAAAAAAAAAAAAAAAACCAAAAAAAAAAAAATACCAAGAAACAAAACATGTTCTTTACAACTTATCTGGAAAAAAGTTTTCCTAAGAGTGACTTATAACATAAGAGCATTTGAAATGAATCCAGATAGCCTTTCGGTTTCTATGGAATGAACAATAATAGCAGAAAGAAAACATGTTTATAAAAATAAGCTTACTGTAATTTTGGAATGTGGCTCTTAGTAGTAAGCTATTTAAATCCTTATAATAATTTCCAAAAGTGAACAAATCTTTTTACATTCATAGTATTTAGCAATTTGGTTTTAACTATTTTCATTCACATGAGTGATTAAAGTGAGTATCATTTACTGAAGAATAAGACTACAGGAGAGCATGGGTGGTTCAGTGGGTTAAGTGTCTGCCTTTGACTCAGGTCATGATCCCAGGGTCCTGGAATCAAGCCCCAAGTCAGGCTCCCTACTCGGAGGGCAGTCTTTGCTTCTCTCTCTCCGTCAGCCCCTCCCCCTGCTCACGATTGCTCTCTCTTGCTGATTCTCTCTCTCAAATAAATAAAACCTTTAAAAAAAATAAGTAAAAGAAAACTACATAAAATGTATACAACAGTCTGTGCTTCTATAGGTCATATGCAAAATCTCGGCAAATGCTCCCTCTTAAATTAATTTTGAACTATTGAAAAAGTTCATGATGTAGAAATAGATTTTCTCCATAAAATTAGAAATACACTTAAAAACCCTAACAATTACTGATGAATCAGTTGAACAATTAAAAACACTGCCAAAGTACAATGTTAAGCAAAGGTAAACTTTTCCCTGCCCTCCTCTCAGTGTGTGACAGAATTCTTTATTAGTAATGAAAACAGTTACTGGATTGAACTTTCAAATACAGCCTTACATTGGTGAGATGCGGGAGGCAGTAGCTTCTGCTTCTGAGGGTCCCCCTGTTTCTCTTTCTGGCTCTGCTCTTGCTGAAAGGATGCGTGTGTGGAGAAGCAGCAAGGAAGAGGGTAATTTAGCATAGCTGTTGAGTGTGTGAGTGTGTGCGTGTGTGTGCATGAAAGAGAACCAGCAAGCATGTGCACACACACAGAGCCCCCATATTATTTTGCTTATGAGGCACAGTTAACTGACAGGGTAATCATCATCTGGGAAGTGTTCCAGTGCAAGTCTCCTTTGTTGTACTTCAGGTGAGTCGGCCTCTGCCATCTCCCCAAAGGGGATGCAGGAGAGATTTACCGAGACCACAGTTCCCATTTCATGACTACAGGGAGTCCTTTTACCCAGCTTGTTCTGGGGGAGCAGCTGAAGGAGGAGCGGAATTTAACCCCGATTCTCTTCAAGGGGAGTTGCCTTAGTGTGCTTGATGCTCTGTTTAGGACACACTTTCCTGCTGCACACTAAGACTGACTTTCACTTAATTGCCATCCCACTGCATAGTTTTGGGCCTTCCACATACCATCTCTGTAACAGAGATGTGTCTGTGTAATTACCTCAGTCCGCATTAAGTACCTGACCATCGGATCACCAGACCAGTCATTGGTGAGCTCTCCATTTCTTTTTTTCTTATCTCCTGAATTGGCAGTCCGGGTGCACACACCAGCACTGCCTGCTTATACACAGGTTTTATTATAAACGTCTGTTTGTTTTTGAGAGAGAGAGTACACACACATGGTGGAGAGGGGGCTGCAGAGGGAGAGAGAATCCTAAGCAGCCGGCATGCATAGCCCAGAGCCTCTCACAGGGCTTGATCCCACTACCCTGAGACCCCAATCTTAGCTGAAATCAAGAGTATCACACCTAACCTACTGGGCCACCCAAGTGCCCCAAAAGAAGTTTAAGGGTCTTTTAAAAATATATATATTTTTAATTTTTTTAAGCAATAGTTTCTAGCCTTTTTCCCCCCTCCCACTTATTTGAGCACATTGAATTTCTTACATGTCAAAAAATAATTGTTCAATATTTGTTCAGTATTTGATCTCAGAAGAAATAAACAAAATTCTTTAGTAAATGAGCTCCGATAGTTATTCAGAGTAGATGGGGATAAAATTGTGCTATGAAAGCTATATCCATATAGATAAATTTCATTAGCTCCTCAAGAAAATAAAAAACAAGCATATGATATTTTCTACCTCATTGTCCCCCCGGCGTTTCATGGCCTAAAGCACAGCCTCTTCAGATTGCTTCAGTACGTCCAGTGTTGTTCCACTGATTGTGTAACATGTGGCAAATATTCTATATGTGTGTGCA
This sequence comes from Mustela erminea, assembly GCF_009829155.1. Taxonomy (NCBI): domain Eukaryota; kingdom Metazoa; phylum Chordata; class Mammalia; order Carnivora; family Mustelidae; genus Mustela; species Mustela erminea. The sequence continues at coordinate 101,484,968 of NC_045617.1, read as the reverse complement.
CATGTGTATTCACATATATGCAATTGCCACATGTCCCTGAAAGCTAGTAAAAAGAATGCTGGTCCTATTTGATTATTTGCATGAGAAGTAATCCCCAAATTCATTCTCCTGAGACATTAACAGCTATTGTTTTTGCTCGTGGTTTCTATCAAGAATTTTGATGTGACCCAGTTGGGCACCTCTGGCTAGAGGTTTTCCACAGATGGTGGTCAGAGCTGCAACAGCAGGGCCTGGGAGGCTGGGGCAGCTGGGAGCTGGCTGGATACCTCTTTCTCCATGTGTTCTTCGAACCGCTCTCTGTGGTCTCTCTGTATAGGCGAGTTTGGATATCCTTACATTATGGCAGCTAAGACATCTAAAATGGTGGCTTAGTGTTGCAAAAGTGACTGCTCCAAAAGACAGGCAAAAACGATGTACTTTTTATAACCAAGTCTTACAAATTTCATAGTGTTACTTTTCCATAATCTATTAGCTGCGGCAACTACAAAGCCATCCTGTCTCAAAGGGAGGGGGTAGATGTCACCTTTTGTTTGGAAAGTGTCCTTCTAGAAGAGTGCGTGGTATGGGAAATACCCCTGGAGCTGTTTTTATAATCTGTGACACGTTTTTAAAAAGGATACAGTAATCGGGTTCCACATTTTTTCTTACTGATAATTAAAGAATAAATATAGTTGATAGAAAAGCAGGATCTGCATTCTGAAATCCCTAAATTACAAAAACATAAGTATTTTAGCACTGTCAGAGCTGCTGCTATTTACCTCACTCCTTCCCACTCCCTTTATAAAACTCTTATGTATCCAATGGGATTCAGGTTGGTATTTGAAAAAGAGGTTGTTGACTAGACAACAGAAGAGATGAAGGGGAGAAAGCTGTTTCCACAGCGCCTTCCAGATCTTTTTCCTCCTCGCCTCTGGTTAAGGCAGAAATGAGGTAGAAGCTGGAGAAACAGAGTCCTAGGCCTTTGTCTTCATAATCCCTTCTACCTCAAAGTGAAGCCAGCTTTTCCCTGTGTCCCAATTTCTAAATATGCTCCTGAGTGGAAGAGGAGGCCACAAGAGGGGAGAATCACCTCCTTCTGGAAGATGGGATAGAAGAAAAAAGAAAAAGCCAGGAAACAAAAGAGAAAAGTTAGAGATTGCGGTTTGACTCCATATCCCCAAATCCACACCGTCCTCCTGAAGATGGTGAGCACACAGAGGTGTAGGAAATCACTATCTTCACTGTAGAATATTCTTTCGTATACCCAGAAGCTGAGCCTTTCATGTCAAGACCTGCTCAGTAGGTCCTAACTTCTGGACGGACACCTATTCAGATGGTCTCTTGGAACCTGGTTGGCATCTCTGACCTACACACATGATTCAGTTCAGTGTGCTGAATTATCTAGGCAATGTCTGCTTCCTTTTGAAAGAGCAAATTGTAGCAAGTCCTTTTTTCTCTTTTCTTTTCTTTTTTTTTTTTTTAAGATTTTATTTATTTATATGACAAACAGAGATCAGAAGTAGGCAGAAGAGGCAGGCAGAGAGAGTGAAGGAAGCAGGCTCCCTGCTGAGCAGAGAGCCTGATACGGGGCTTGATCCCAGAACCCTGAGATCATGAGCTGAACTGAAGGCAGAGGCTTAACGCACTGAGCCACCCAGGCGCCCCATCAATGTACTCTAGAAATGAGAAGTAGCAAATAGATTTTTTATTACTCTTTGTGAGCAAACATCATGCATTATTTTAAGTTACTGTATTAAAATATTTCTCTAGATTTGCAGCCAAAGTTTTCTCCATTTAAGAGTAATCAGATGTATTCTGAGTGCTATACTAGTCTCTCTACAGTATGGTGTTAATTTGATTTCTATCCTATGTAAGTTTTGTTCATATAATAGTGGGTATTACTTACTATAGCCTTACAAATAATGATGATATAAAAGCTTGCATTTCTCTGATCCAGAGTGGCTTTGCTTAATCATTTGCTATATTTTTAATCATTGACTAAACTGAATGGAATATTTTAAAGTATTTTTTTAAAATACTGCACAACTACTTCATCAGTACTATTCTCACATGAGGCAAGCAAATTGCCTAAAACATATTCACAAACTTTTATTTTATTATTAATATTTTTTAAAGATTTTATTTATTTGAGAGACAGAAATCATAAGTAAGCAGAGAGGCAGGCAGAGAGAGAGTGCAGGGGAAGCAAGCTCCCTGCTGAGCAGAGAGCCCGATGTGGGGCTTGATCCCAGGACTCTGGGATCATGACCTGAGCCAAAGGCAGAGTCTTTAACCCACTGAGCCACCCAGGAACCCCATATTCACAAACTTTTAAAACACCTTTTATCTCAGAAAAGAACATGGACTATAATAAAAAATAATAAATAAAAAAGTAAAAAACGAACATGGAAATATGAAAATGAGTGTTTTAGTTATAATAGTGTAATTTACTGTCTTTTTTTTTTCTTTTTGAACAGGTTTAAGGTCTACTTTGTAATAAAATTAGAAAAGATAGGAGTTACTAACATTATACATATTACTCCACATTCAATATCAACTTGCTCTGTAGCTAGCATGAGTTTCACTACTGTATCCAAAGCAAAACTTCTGTTTAAGAGCAATAATGTCAAAACTCTACTGGTTATACTTTCCTTTTTTTTTTCTTCATGCTAAAGGTGTAATTCAATATTTTGGGATTTTTTTTTCCCTCATGAAGCCAAAAACTATAATTATACTCAAAGATTTATTATGCTCCATGTTTACTGTTTTTATGATTACTTAATTTGATCAATCATATTTTGACCAAGAAATTGGGGGGGGAGTAGTTTGTTCTTAGATTTATAAAAGGAACCATAACCAAATGTTAAAACTCTTTATCTTACCTTTTATTCACTTATATTTAATTTACTGTGTTTATCATATTTCTCTACTATTTCCCATGAAATAAAGAAACAGTTGTTCAAAGCCAATTTCTGTATCTGATTAAACTGATCTTAAAGTCTGGTCTTTTAGGACTATTGATATGTATTGACGGTTGGAAAGTCTGCATATAGTAGAATTGCATAAAAGCTGAATAGAAGTACATTTTGGCACAGAAAAGACTTGAGTCTATCTTTTTAATGCTCTTTTCATCACTGCACTAGTTAGTTTGTTGGTAAACATTATCGATTTATTTTAGTGTAAACTATTCCATTGGTATGTCTCCTGACTAAACCACTTAAATGCAGTCCCTTGTAATAAGCAGAGTATGCCAAGGAATTGAAGTTCCTTTCAAAAATTGATGATCCTTGTATACTGAACAATGAAAGCAAAAATATTACACCAATCATTTTAAAATAGATTGATTTAAAAGATATATTTTGTTAATAAGTTCATAAAGAATTGTGATTTATAATTAATTTTTAAAAAGTGAAGTTTGGGGGGCTTTGGGGTCTAATTTTTAGGCGCACACATGTGAATACAGACACTCTTATCTAAAATGTCTGGTTAAATTTTTGGACCATTGTCTAAGAATAATAGGTAGTAAACAGATTTAGATAAATAAACATTCTAAAATTAACATTACATTCCAAAAATCACATTAAAGAATCGATTAAATTTCATACTTAAAAACTTTTCTGTTATACTTGAAACATTTTTACCCATATTCACTTCTCTTGAATACTGAATTTATAAAATTAGTCTGATTTTAATTATAGTTTAGAAGAGCATCTGTGAATTTTAAAATGTTTTCATTGTTAATATATAGAACATTCTTTGAAGAATGCTGTTCATTTTATAAAGGTCTTGGACAGCTTCTGGTTTGTAATTGCAAAAGTACATTGGTTATAGTTGTTTTAAGTATTCATGTTCATGTGTGTCTTTTTAAACTGTATTATTAAGTACTTTCTGAAATACCAACATGTCAAAGCTGGTTTGTGCCAATAACTTTAGAACACTAATACAGCTTACTCCCAACCTTCACATCCTGCTGTGATGAGACACGCTAATAAATTGTAACACTACTCTCAGTTAAGACTGATGAATTTTGTTATTGAATTCATCTTACAATATGTATTAAGAAATGCATTTCTGGGGTGCCTGGGTGGCTCAGTGGGTTAAACCCTCTGCTTTCAGCTCAGGTCATGATCCCAGCCAGGATTCTGGGATCGAGCCCCGCATCGGGCTCTCTGCTTGGCAGGGAGCCTGCTTCTTCCTCTCTCTCTCTACCTGCTTCTCTGCCTACTTGTGATCTCTGTCTGTCAAATGAATAAATAAAATATTAAAAAAAAAAGAAATGCATTTATTAGTAACTGCAAAACAGTTGTACTTTTCTTCAGGCCCTCAGGTTGCAGGTTTCCTGAGCTTTTAGTGTTACTATTACATCTACTGTTTAGATACAGTAACATCTACTTTTTCTAATGGAATGGTAGAAAATCTGGAACCTGACTTTTACTCACTTATGATGTGATTTGGCAAAGTATTTTTTAATCTCTCTATGGCTTAGATCCTTTTTATTTATTCATTCACCCACTCATTGCTTCCCTTGTATCTATCAAGAACTGTATCAGGTTCTTTGTTGAGCTCAAAATTGACTAATGTGTATTTACTAGCAATAACCATAATGTTGACACAAGGCAATTGTAAAATTAAAATGGATAATGGGAACGAAATCACTATGAACAATGAAAACTTACAGGATTTAAAATCAAATGAATATCTGTAAATTAGTTATAATAATATAGAACCTGGTAACCAGGACACATTAAGCAGTTGGCCATCTGTCACTCTGTCCAATATTTTAAAGTTCTGCATTCTCTACTGTTGACAAAAAAAGAGACCTCCAGATCCATACAGCGGCCAAATCATTGTATTTGATTATACAACTTTCACAGTGATGGCATTGCTTTTCACAGTAGTGAGACCATTTTACTATAGCCCTTAACTGCCAGTGAGCTAGTCTCCCTCTAACCACCCAGGCTTACCCTCTTCTCGGTGTGACTGTCCACTGTGAATAGAGGTGGCTTATAGAAAGACGTGTAAGTAAAGAAGGGGAACTCCATTTAGTCAGTATAGAATGAGTAAAATTAGATACAGTATTTTAAAAATGACTTCTTCCATGCATGGAGAATAACAATGTTGACAGTGTTATTATCAGACACAAAGGCATGATATATGAGAGGCAACACAGTTGACTGGAAAGAAAATTATGTACTGGGAGCTTTGAGACTTCTTGCCCCTACTTCAGAGTGATGTTGGGAACATGATTGTTTTGACACGGGAAGACCAGGAGGGTGGTCACGAAGGCATTGACCTGAACAAAGAATAACTAATGTGTATTTGTTATGTTTATCTTAGGAAACTGGGAACTGTTATTGAATAAAATGACTGGTTTCTCTGTCTGAAACTTTGGTCTTCCGGTCTATAACCCGCAAATCCATTGGGTAGATTAGGTTTATTTTGTAATTTAAAAATGAATATTTGTAGACATTAATAGATTATGATTAAAATGTCCTGTCTGCATTTGCATAAGAATAGGGGTCCTATGTTACTTGATTTGGTCACTCTTGAAAAGCATGTGTGTTCCATCCAGTACTAGGAAGTACAGAAGTCCTTAGAATACAAAGGTAATGTTGAATAAAGTAGTTCAGGAAATTATACACCAGACCAAATTAGTTTTAATGCTTCTGAACTTAAGAAGTTTTTTAAGTGTGGTGTCAGACCATTTTAGTACTGTAGCCAAAACAGGGTATTGGGTAGGGGAGGGGGGAAAAAACTAGATGTTCAATTTTCCAGAGATTTCCTGTGTTTATTATTATAAGACGGTGATTTATTAAAACTGTCTTACTTCTTCAAGCAGACCAAAATTTCCTGTGTGCTACTGAGGCTAAGATATATGGGGTTTGTGCAAAGAGTCTGTGAATGAGACAGGGTTATAGTACCCAGGCTACAATGCTGTTCATAGCTGGATAGAGTGTTTTCACCCAGAATTGTCAGGAAGAGCTCTAGTCTCATTTTTTTCTCATTACTGAAATTACAGTTGTATTACGGTTAAGAGGAGTTACTGAGTTATAGTGTCTGAAACCACGTTATTTACATTTTTATAGTAATTGATGGCATGTGTTGAAGAAATTATACATTCTGTACCCATCTTTCCTGCTACTCTGCTGCCTATGGAAAGTAATACCATCAGTTACATCTCATCTAGCTAGTAGAGATGGTAGGCAAATGCCTTCTGACATTGCTTGCTTATGTTGAAATTATGTGAATGTTGTCCTAGGTGATGGTGGTAGAGTTGAGGCAAACAAAAACAAAAAAAATCCTCCAAAACTGCTTTTAAAAATGATTCGGCAGACTATATTACTAAGCAGGGGGAAAATGAGGGTTAACAGTCCATGGGTTTAACTCTGTTTCCTGGCATAATTTACAATGGTTTATTAAGCAGAGAATTTATAAACATGCATAGACTCAGAGATATTGTGGATATACCAAGAATAAGACATTCCAGACTGATCTCATTACTTTCTCGGTAGGTTTTTGTTTTTGTTTTTGTTTTTTTCATGAAGTGGCAAGGGAAAGGAATATTATAAGACACCATGACTGTGTATTTCAAGAAGATCCTTAATTATCTTGTTGAGGCTAAGAGCATAGTAAGACATTTCACCAAGGCTGATAATTTCCAAACTTTTATTCTTTAATCCATGGAATTTTTCTCACCCTAGTTAAAAAATATTAGTACCTCAAAATGTGCTGTGAACAGGAAAAGTACCTTAAAATATTTGTACAGATCCCTCCCAAAGTCCTGGGAGGGACCCTAGGAATGTACTTGCTTGGTCAGATATTTCAGTGAAAGTTACAAAACTTAGATATTTTTGTATTTTTCTTAAAAAAGCTTCCTCTCTTTATTGTAGTCATTTTAGAGCCACATAACCTGCATTTGCCTCCAAGTAAAAATAAAATGGATCTTTATTGAAGCAGGAGTAAGAGCCTCAAATGCACTGATTGGTCTTTCCTTGAGCAGAAGCCAGCAACAACCTTTTTTTTTTTTTAATGTTACTTTAGTCACCATAGAGTACATCATTAGTTTTTGATGTAGTGTTCGAAGAGTCATTGTTTACATATAATACCTAGTGCTCCATGCAATACGTGCCCTCCTTAATACTTACCACCAGGCTCACCCATTTCCCTACACCCTGCCCCTCTAACACTGGCTTCATAGAAAGAGTCTGGAAGTTTTCCTTTTGTATCTATTTTTTTTTTTTTTTTGGAAACAGCTTCAGGAGAATAGGTATTATTTCTTCTTTGAATCTTTGGTAGAATTCTCCAGGGAATCTGTCAGGTCCTGGACTCTTGTTTTTTGGGAGGTTTTTGATCACTGCTTCAATCTCATTACTAGTTATTTGTCTATTGTCAGTTTCTTCCTGTTTCAGTCTTGGAAGTTTATAGGTTTCCAGGAATGCATCCATTTCATCTAGGCTGCTTAACATATTGGTATATAGCTGATAATTTCTGGTGATTAATTGTATTTCCTTGGTGTTAGTCATGATCTCTCCCCTTTCACTCATAATTTTATTAATTTGGGTCCTTTCTCTTTTTTTTGGATTAGTCTGGCCAATGGTTTATCAATCTTAATAATTCTTTTAAAGAACTAGCTTCTGGTTTGTTGATGTGTTTTACTGTGTCTTTGGTTTCTAATTCATTGATCTCTGCTCTAATCGTAATTATTTCCCTTCTAGTGCATGAGGTAGGCTTAATTTGTTGTTAATTTTCCAGTTCTTTAACAGGTAAAGAGAGTTTGTGTATTCAGGATTTTTCTATTTTTTTTGAGTGAGATTTGGATAGCTATGTATTTTTCCCTTAGGGCCACCTTTGCCGTATCCCATAGGTTTCGGACTGATGTGTCTTCATTCTCATTGCTTTCCATGAATTGTTTATGTTCTTCTTTGATCTCCTGGTTGATCCAAACATTCTTGAGCAGAATGGTCTTTAGCTTCCAAGTGTTTGAATGTCTTCCAAACTTTTTCTTGTGATTGAGTTCCAGTTTCAAAGCACTGTGGTCTGAGAATATGCAGGAAATAATCTCAGTCTTTTGGTATTGGTTGAGACCTGATTTGTGACCTAGTATATCTATTCTGGAGAAAGTTCCATGTGCCGTTGAGAAGAATGAGTATTCTGTTGTTTTAGGGTGGAATGAATGTTCTGTTTATATCTATGAGGTCCTTCTGGTCCAATCCAAAGGCAACAGCCTTTGTGATTGAATCTGTTGTGATTCTGTCTTATTGATGGCTAGCATCTCCTGAGAAGTTTGGGGACTAGAGATTCCTGGGTCTTACAGCAGAGCAGGATCAGAATCTGTACAGACGGGTCCAAAAAATCTTTACTTATTTAAAAAGTACCTCAGATAGTTCTGATGATGAATCTAGTTTGGGAGGCACTGGTTTAGATAATTAAACCATGCATTTCTACCCAAATTGTTTAGCTTGAGGGTAGGATCTTTCTAGGAGTTTTCCTTGATCTTTTGACACATGAAATCTTTAACAGTGACTCAAATAAAAGATATAGACAATAGATTATATAGGAGTTATATTTATCAATATACCCAGTAGCTGGGTAATCTTCCTCCTCCTTAATATCTATAGTTATCGTCTACAAAAATTGTTCCTCTCACTGGGTTATTAAAAACATTTAAATAGATTATGCAAATAAGGAATTCAACACACATAAACCTAACATACAGACTGGCATAAAGTAAGTGTTGGTTTTTATCCTTATCACTATCACTGCTAACAGTAAAATCTTAGAAGAATTAGTAGAGACAAAGAATCATGGTTCAAAGATGGGTTGAATTCAAAATAGATAAATGACAAGGAAGAGAAATTTCAGTCAATTTAAAAAACAATTTATTAAATGCCTTTTATGCAAGGTCTTTAAGGAGCTAATAATTTAAGGAGAGAAACCTATAAAACAATAAATCATACAAAATGTAATGAGTAATGTTATACAGGCACATAGCTAGGGAGATAATAGAGACACATGGATCAAGTTGATTGTTGAGAATGTCTTAGATGTTTTTAAGCTGATTATTGAATGAAATGAACTCGATGAAAATAGAAATGATTTTCAGGCAGATGTAATGGTACATGCAAAGGATCATAGAGGCAAAGTAGTTTGACATAGTATTGCAAACATTTTGCTATGGCTAGAAGATATTTGAGAGCACTAGGTGAATTATCATGAAGAACTAGATGAACTATTAAGGAAAAATAGGATTCTGGAGGTCTCAAAACTTTCAAGGGCTTAGTTTCAAACTCTTCTGAAATCTCAGCAGTGGGGAGAGGAGAATAGGGTTCTAGCCAAAGAATGAATAACTGTGATATAATGCTGTCCTCAGCTATTGTGGTCATGGATGTCTGATTTAATGTGACACCAGTTTTCTGGAGTTGGGGTGGTGTGACCTAACCACAGCACTCTGGACTCTGGTGATGCTAGTAGAAAGCAACAGAAAAATCTTATTCCATTGGGTCTATGTGAGCTGAAGGAGAAACTTACTCTAAAATTTTGATTCTTCACTCCAGGGTGGAGTTTCAGACTCCTCTAGACAGATCATATAAATCAGCCAACGAACTTCTCCACCATGCACGTTTACAATTTATGCTCTCAGAAATTTTGATTCATTGGGGCTTCCATACAATACAGAAATATGAATTTTATAAACCATCCTAGCTAATTCTGACCTAGGTAGTCTTCAGATGTTGGTGTTTGAGAAGCACTTCTCAAAGTACACTGGACCTTGTAGTAAGTGCTACAGACCATGCCCATATTCCTGCTGGTGGGAATGGGTTTTCTAGGAGATCTCCAGTCATGGTTCTCAGTATGTCTATGTCTACATAGAGCATAGCTAACAAGAGGAAGGGTCTTAATTCTTTTAGTCAGATATAATTAAAATAAAATTGAGGGTTCCACAAGATCGTGGTTTGGCCATGACTTGTGTATATACATTCGGAATGTCAAAATAATTAAGTCCTTCCAGTCTTCACTTGTGCATTATATGGAAGATTAAAAGGGACCTAATTTGTATCCTATTATGGGAGTTTGAAAATTTACTTTCCTTACCTCTCCAAATGTCCTATGCCCCACATATGTTTTAGAGTCTCTTCTTCTCTCAATGAGTCTTCTTCTTTATGCTTTTTAGGTTCTGTATATCTCTGTTTAGTCCCCTGATTGCATATCACAGTGGATGCCTGGCTCACACCAGCAAAGATAAAGCATATGGGTCAGGGTAAGGGAGGCATCCTGCTGACATTGACAAAGCTTTGTTTGAATGATGGTGGGGTCAAAGTTCTGGCCCAATTTTTACTGTTTAGGATCTTTTTTCATTTCCATGAAACTTACCAGTGTTAATCGTGCTACCCAAAGAACCCATCCTATTATAGTCTATTCTCCTTTTTCTCCTCTTCGTAACTTTATTCCTATCTGATGCTTCCTGTGGTCAAATTTTAACCTTGTTGCCTCTGTCAAGGTTGCTTATCACAAATATTTGAACTAGGGAATATGCAGTTTTCCAATGAACAAACAGGTATGTATAGCTCAATTGCCTTCCTGTTCAAGGATTGTTTTTGGTAAGGTGCAAAGTATGATCTGGAACTTGAGGTCATTCAGTTTTGAGATAGCTGACCAGCAGGTAGGTTTCATAACTCTAAATGAAGTAATTGTTGTGCTATTGCTAACTGGCAATATTTGGACCGTTCAGGGCCATCTTTCTCATTCTGAGATCTGGGAATCACTAGGGGACACAGGCTAACCACTTTGTAGGGAACGTTCAAATTTGAAGATGTCAATTGGAGGACCCTTACTAAGAAAAAAGAGTGTGTAATGTCAAATGTAAAATTAGGTAGCAAAATTAACTATTAATTTTGAATGCGCAAAAAATATCATGAAATTGTAAAGTTTTAAAAGTTATCAGTTATCAAAGTTACCTCGAAATTTAAGAAAAGTATTTTAAAAATTAAGAGTCTGAGGTTACATCATAACTTTTTTTTTTTAATGGGAAGGAAACAACATGAGATGTGCCCTCTTAAAATTTTCCAGAGTACCATACAGTATTGCTAAATACAGGCAGAATGTTGTACAACACATTCCAAAGTTAACCAGCTCTCATAGCTGAAACTCTACCCATTGAATAACAACTCCCCATTTCTCCTTCCCCCTCAGCCCCTCACAATCACTATTCTCTGCTTCTATGTGTTTGACTATATTATGGATACCTTATATAAGTGGAATTATGCAGTGTTTATCATTCTACAATTATTTCATTTAGCCTAATGTACTCAAGTTTCATCTGTGTTGTTGCATTTGGCACAAAATTACTTTTTTGGTATTTTGTTGTCAGTTTATGCCACGTTTTCTTATCCATTCACTCATCCATGGAGACTTAGACTATTTCTTCCTCTTGGATATTATGAATAATGATGCTCTGACTTGGGGATGCAAATACATGTTTGAGAGTTTGATTTTTATCCTTTTTTTTAAGAGATTTTATTTTTTTATTTGACAGATCACAAGTAGGCAGAGAGGCAGGCAGAGAAAAAGGAGGAAGCAGGCTCCCTGCTGAGCAGAGAGCCCGATGCTGGGCTCCATCCCAGGACCCTGAAATTATGACCTGAGCCAAAGGCAGAGGCTTTAACCTACTGAGCCATCCAGGTGGTCCTTGATTTTAATTCTTATGGATAAATACTTACAGTTAGGATTGCAAGAACATATAGTATTTCTATTTTTTATTTTTTGGCACTTTCACACATAGTGGCTGTACCATTTTACATTTTCACCAACAGTGTACAAGAGTGCCATTTTCTTCACATCCTTCATTGCCAACACTTGTTATCTTCCATGTTTTTCATGCTAGCCATGCTAATAGGTATAAAGTAATTATCTTATTGTGGTTTTGCTTTTTGTTTCCTGATTAATGATATTGAGCATGTTTTCATATGTCTGTTGGCCATTTGTATGTGTTCTTTGGAAATATGTCTATTCAGATTCTTTGTTCATTTTTAAATTGGGTTGTTATTTTTACTATAATGGTGGCAGCATGCCTTCTGTATTTTGGATGCTAACCTCTTAACCTATATGTGGTTTGCAAATATTTTCTCTCAATGTGTTGCCTTTCCACTCTCCAGTTTTCTTTGCTGTGCAGAAGCTTTTTAGTTTTGTGTTGTCCCACTTGTCTGTTTTTGCTTTTGTTGTCTTATCATTTTGGTGTCATATATGGTAAGTCATTGCCAAGATTAGTGCTATAAAACTTTTCTTTCTTTCTTTCCTTCCTTCCTTCCTTCCTTCCGAGTTTTACAAATCCAGGTCTTAAATTTTAGTCCATTTTGAGTTCACTTTTTGGTATGGTTTAAGATCAGGATCCGATTTCATTCTTTTACATGTTGGTATTGAATTTTTCCAGCACTATTTATTGAAGAGATTTTCTTTTCCCCATTGTGTATTTCTGGCATCTTTGTCAAAGATCAGTTGAATGTATATGCATCAGTTTATTTCTGGGCTCTCTATTCCATCGCATTAGGTTATATGTCAGTCTTCCATGCTGTTTTAGTTACTGTAGCTTTGAAATATATTTTGAAATCAGGAAGTATAATATACCCAGCTTTATTTTTCTTTCTCAAGATTAATTTGTCTATTTGGGCTTCTTTCTGACTTCATGCAAATGTTAGGATTTTTTTTTTTATTTCAGGAAAAAATGGAATTGAAATTTTGATAGGGATTTCATCTTTAATTTATAGATCACTTTGTGTAGTGTGGATATTTTCACACACTAAATCTTGGAGTCCATGAACATGGGATATTTTTCTGTTTGTTTTTAGCTTCTTTTATTTCTTTCATCAAAGTTAATGTTAATAGTTTTCATGTAAAGTTCTTCCACCTCCTTGGTTAACTTAGTTTCTAAGTATTTTGTTCTTTTTGATATTACTGTAAATGAGATTGTCTTCTTAATTTCCTCTTTGGATGATTTCTTGTTAGTGTATGGAAATGCAACTGATTTTTAAATTTTTTTTTATTTAAATTCAACTTAGTTGAAATATAGTATATTACTAGTTTCAAGGATAGAATTCAGCAGTTCATCAGTTGCATGTAACACCCAGTACTTATGATGTCAAGTACCTTCCTTAATGCCTATCACCCAGTTATCCCATCCCTCAAACAACCTCACCTCCAGGAACCCTCAATTTGTTTCCTATAGTTAAGAGTCTGTTATGGTTTTTCTCCCTCTCTGTTTTTATCTTATTTTAATTTTCCTTCCCTTTCTCTATGTTCATTTTTTTTTTCTTAAATTCCACATAGAAGTGAAATCATATGGTATTTGTCTTTCTCTCACTTATTTTGCTTAGCATAATTCCCTCTAGTTCTATCCACATTGTGGCAAATGACAAGATCTCATTCTTTTTGATGGCTGAGTATTTTCTGTGTGTGCACGCGTGCATGCCTGTGTTTGTATACACACACACATCTTTTTTATCCTTTCATCTATCAGTGGACATCTGGGTTGTTTTCATAGTTTGGCTATTGTGTACATCACTGCTACAAACATTGGAGAGCACATGCTCCTTCAAATCACTATGTTTGTATCCTTTCGATGAATACCTAGTAATGCACTTGCTGGGCCATAGGGTAGCTCTATTTTTAATTTCTTGAGGAACCTCCATATTGTTGTCCAGAGTGGCTGCACCAGTTTTCGTTCTCATCAATAGTGTAAGAGTGTTTCCCTTTCTCTACATCCTCACCAACATCTACCATTTCCTGACCTCTTAATTTTAGCCATTCTGACTTATCTGAGGTGGTATCTCATTGTGCTTTTGATTAGTATTTCCCTGATGCTGAGGGATGTTGAGCATTTTTTCATAGGTCTTTTGGCCGTTTGTATGTCTTCTTTTGGAGAAATGACTGGCCATGTCTTCTCCCCATTTCTTGACCCAATTATTTGTTTCTGTGAGTGTTGAGTTTGGTAAGTTCTTTATAGATTTTTAGATAATAACCCTTTATCTGTTAAGTCATTTGCAAATACTTTCTTCTGTTCTGCAGGTTGCCTTTTATTTGTTAACTGTCTCCTTTGCTGTGCAGAACTCTTTTTATCCTGATGAAGTCCCAGTAGTTCATTTTCACTTTTGTTTTCCTTGCCTTTGGAGATGTATCTAGCAAGAAGTTGCTGTGGCCAAGGTCAAAGAAGTTGCTGCCTGTGTTCTCATCTACAATTTTGATGGATTAATGTCTCACATTTAGGTCTTTCATCCATTTTGAGTTTATTTTTGTGTATGGTATGAGAAAATGGTCCAGTTTCATTCTTCTGCCTGTGGCTGTCTAATGTTCCCAACACCATTTGTTGAAGAGACTCTCATTTTTCCATTGGATATTCTTTCCTGCTTTGTTGAGGATTAATTGACTATAGAATTGTGGGTCCATTTCTGGGTGGTCTGTTCTGTTTCATTGATCTGTGTGTCTGTTTTTGTGCTATTGATTTTTATATGCTGATTCTGTATCCTGTAGATTTACTGAATTTGTAAATTAATTCTAAGAGGTTTTTTTGTTTATGCGGAATCTTAGCATTTTCCACATTTCAGGTCCTATTATCTATGGAGAGGCTAGGTGGTTCAGTCAGTTAAGCATCAGACTTGATATTGGCTCAGGTCATGATCTTAGGGTCATGAGATCAAGCCCCATGTTGGTCTCTGCACTCAGCTCAGAGTCTGCTTGAGATTTTTTCTTCCTTTCTCTGTCCTTTCCCTTCTTGCTTGCATGCTCTTTCTCTCTTTCTTTCAAATATTTAAAGAAATAAAATCTTAAAAAAAAAAAAAGATCATGTCACCTGTGAACAGAAAAAATTTTACTTCTTCCTTTCCTTTGCATTTCCTTTATTTTTCTTGCCTAATTGCTTTGGCTAGGACTTATAATTCTTTGTTGAATAGGAATGGGAAGAATGGGTATCCTGTTTTATTCTTGATCTTAGAGGAAAGGTTTTTCACTATTGAGTATAATGATAGTTGTGGGCTCACATATGGTACTTCTTATGTCAAAGTAGTTTTATTCTATTTCTAAAGTTTTATTTGTTTGAATTTCTATTATGAAACTGTTGAATTTTTTCAAATGCTTTTTGATGAAGCAATTTTTGGTCAAACTTTTACATATATTGAGATGATCATTTGGTTTTATCCTTGATTCTGTCATTGTGGTGTATCACATTTATTTGAGCATGCTGAATCTTTCTTGCATCCCAGGGATAAATTCCACTTGGTCATGGTTTATGATCCTTTACACATCCTATTTGGTTTGGTAGTATTTTGTGGAGGATTGTTTCCTCTGTGTTCATTAGGAATATTACCTGTAGTTTTCTTCTCTTGTAATGTCTTGTGTGGTTCTGGTATCAGGGTCTTATAAGACCAGATTCTACTGCATGTTCTTATAAAAAGAAGTATTTCTTCCACGTGGGTTTTTTTTTTTTTTTGGAAGAATTGGTAGAATGATTGGCCCTAAGATTTATTTAAATGTTTGATAGAACTCATGTAGTCTTGTTCTTTTTTTTGTTCAGTTTTACTGTTTTGGTCTCATTGCTAGTTGTAGTCCCATTGTGATTGTCCATTGCTTCATGTTTTTCTGTATTTTTTTGACTGCATACTCTTAGTTTGCCTCTTTCTCATAATAGCACTTTGTAGTGCTGTTTTCTATGGAGAAACTAGAAAGATGATTGAGTCTTTTCTCTTGTGGTGTTAAGGTTTTTTGTTTGTTTTTGTTAGGTTAGCAAAGTGTATTTCAGTTTAATAATACATTTTTGGTAATGTTTTTCTACATTGTATCTAAAACTTTGTGATGTATAACCTTATAAATAGATACACTATTTCAGAAGAATTACCATAGTTTTGTGCCCTTTACAGGGAAGATTTTTGATACATATTCTATACTATGATTTTTATAATAGATAAAAATATGAATGATGTAATTTTATATACTGCATATTGCATTTATTTAAGACAAGAAAGAACTTTCATTTAATTTGACATTGATGAAAACTGAATCCTCCATCTACAATTTTATACATAAAATGTTTAGCAGAATTTTTTATAGACTAGCTTCTGATTCTATTCATTTTGAAACTTGTTTCTCCTCAAATATTTATGTACTTCTGGTGCCAGATATTGTAGGACATGGTGAATATGGAATTTTTGCTAAACTTTAGAACAGGGATTTTAATAGGAGGTGTAACTGAGTACTATATGTTATATATTTTATGTATTTTAAATACATGATAATATTTATGCCAATATTCTTTTTTTTTTTAAGATTTATTTATTTATTTGACAGACAGAGATCATAGGCAGAGAGACAGGAAGAGAGAGGGGAGGAAACAGGCTCCCTGTTGAGCAGAGAGCCAGATGCGGGGCTTGATCCCAGGACCCTGGAATCATGACCTGAGCTGAAGGCAGAGGCTTTAACCCACTGAGCCACCCAGGCGCCCCTATGCTAATATTCTTGAAGAGCAGGAGAATCACAAGCTCTCCCTAGTGGCAAAGTTTGTGCCTGAAAATTCAGGCACATACATACATACAGAAATATAATATAGCAATGTAAAGGAACCCAATGGTGTTCCAGTCTTTATGTGTATGAGTTGAAGACCATTACAATACCCACTATATAGATTAAAGCAGCATTTTGTATAATTTCCCTTTTGTCTTCTCTTCTCATATTTGCTCACTGCTCCAGAGCAATAAAAGCATCTTGCCACCAAGACTTCTCTCTCACCCTCCATCCTATTTTCTTCCAACTTTATTGGCATTTTGATTATTTAGATTTTCTGTCTATCTTTTACTTTTCAGTTTCCCTCTTAACATACCATGAGAAGAAATCAGGTGCAGCAGTCTTATTAGAATAAAAGAGAGGACACAATTTGAGGTTTTTAGTAGGTGTTTGGAGTGAAGGGAGGGACAATGGGTAATGCACACCCTTTGAGGATGCTTGACTTGGTCATGTTGGCTGTACCAGGGCAGAGAGAAAAGGAATAAAAGTAGAGTTCCATATTTAGATTATAGGATCTAGTTGTAAGACATGGTCAAGTAATATAATTTGGCAGATACTTCTTTGCAGATAGCACCATATAGAAGGAGTCTCTAAATATTTTTTCCTTCACATTAATTTTACATTCTACTCTAAACACTTTTGTCATTTAATAATACAATGCTAAGTTGAATTCTTAATATTTCCACCCCATAACAGAATATAATTTCTTCACTTTCAGCAGAGCCACAGAGATGCATAATTTCCATGGTGATACAAAACAACTAAACTCCTCTTATGTATTTTGCAGTCTTGTTAGTGATTAAACTCTTATTGAGTTAAAATAATAATATAATGATTTTATATGTCATCAGTGTATGTGAGACTTCTGTAAAATTTTTATAATGCAGCTCTGGAACTTAAAACCCTGTACTATGTGTTATCTTTGTAATTCGATTTGTTCTGGGAAAAGGAAAAATGTTAATCAGTGGTAAGTGAATAATAGTTCTTCTAAAAAAATAGTCTCAGTCTTTTCCTGCAGTTTTATCTAGAATTAATTATAAATAATTATTCTACTTTATTGAAATCTCAGAAAACATATATTCAGTTGGAACTGAACAAAATTTACTTAGTGAGTATTCTGTTATGTCAGTTGTTACTTGGAAGAGAGATCAAGAGTAATAGGTATTTTTACTTTCATTTGATTGGATATAAAAATGGAAGAATTTTGTGATTTAAAAAAAATCTATAAAATCTTTCTCCAATTATCTGAAGAATCTTAATAAAAATTATGTTTTAAGTTTAGGCATATTAAACTCTTCCTTTTCAGTACATAGGAAGTTGAATATCATGGAAAGTAAATATATACATATATGTGAATAGTCTTGTTCTATGAATACTTTTGAATAGTTTCAAGTTCTCTGAATAGTTTTGCTTCATTAAATCCTTATGAGTAATTTGCTCTGTTAAAAAACCAGAGATTCAGTTATTTACATTTAGCGTAGACAAAGTGTAGCTTAAATATTTGTCTCATTATTCTAGTTTAGTTTACCAAGAAAAATGCTTTCTTATCTGTGCTACATAAAACTCCAGATCACATGACATTTATATTTTGTGGTGTGGTATGTACACATATACACACACATATCTTTCCCTGCTGATCTGTGGATTCTGTGTGTATAAACTGTGTCTCCTTAATTTTTCTATGCCATGTTAAATATGTAGTAAGTGCATAAAATACTGAAATGAATTTTAAAAATTATTTTTAAGGTCTTAGGACATAATGCAAATTTAATAGTTTGTCTACAAAATATAATTGAAATGTCTAATTTTTTTCTCTCATTTAGTTTATGAGAAATGCTTTGATATTGTTTACGACTTGTTCATTATCTTAAAATCCCAATGAACTCAGAAAATTTGGATGAGGACTGTATGTATTTAGGAGTGATTAGAGTATTCAGATAATGACAAAATATTAGAAAGATGTCTAAATATGTATAATGTGGAGTGTCTAAATTTACTTCATGACAGTAGCAAATAAAATCTCTATAAACTATATGACTATTATACTTTAATCTTTATGACCTTTTACATATCTTTAATACCCTTGCAAATTGTTACATGAATATTATTATTTGAATCTATATATAAATGTGGACTCCTAAGAAACTGATTAACCAAGGTATAGCCAGTTTTGTTGGCCAGATAGACCTAGGTATTGCCATTTCCAAACTGTGGTCAGATGATAGCAAAGTATGTTATCAACCAAATTATGGGGATTTTTGTGATCTTAAATGAAAAGTCACAGCAAAATCTTCAAAATAGGCTAAACCATATGTGGAAAGGTTTCATTAAAATGTCAAAATAGTGCTGCAAAGGAATAGTTCCATTATTGTTTGAATAATAGTTTAAAATTTAGACATTAAGATAACAGCAAGATTGAAATACAGCATAAGCTTCCTAAGAGTAAAAAAAGTAGTAAGGAAGAATTTTATACCTTTCATTGAAACCTGTTTTATTTTATTCATTGTAATAAAATTATATTCTATCAGAATTTTCTAAAGCTCTTTACATAACTGTCTTTATTTATCAAATTTAGACTGAATGCTACTACTTATTAAATGACCTCTTTATACTATATTTTATTATTTTTTTAAGATTTTATTTATTTATTGGATAGAGAGAGAGATCACAAGTAGGCAGAGCAGCAGGCAGAGATAGAGGGGGAAGCAGGCTTCCCACTGAACAGAGAGCCCGATGCGAGGCTCAATCCCAGGACCCTGAGATCATGACCTGGCCGAAGGCAGAGGCTTTAATCCACTGAGCCAACCAGGTGCCCCTATACTGTCACTATTTTTAAAAAGGAAAAAGTACTGATTTGTTGGAATCAAATTCATGTATTATAATTTTACTATGGTATCTTCAATGATTATCAAAGTTTAGCTTTCATGACCTGGGGATTTGGTTACTATCATCTCTTTTCATTTTTCAGTTTTACTGACTAAAACACCTATTGAAATTTTTGTTAATTTACATGTGGAATGAAATAATATCATATAGGTCAATATAACCTATATTTCTTAAAGATTAAAATGTGTTTTTTGATGCACACTTTAACCAAATCTATATATTGGTTAGAGAAGCACTTTATTCATTTCTGTTATCATGGTTATATAAATTTTTCTAATAAATATTTAAACATGCTATGTTCAGTTAGGTGTAAGGATTCGTAATTTCAACTAACATTCCTGTCCAGTAAGAATGTTGTTTTAGATTTCATTACAGTGCCCTAAGACTAGTAGTAACTCTGCTTGAAATTATGAGTGGTATTCTAATTTTTTTTACTATAATTTGTGTGTATATGATTGCATGTACATTTGTGTGTATGTATGAGAAAGACAGGCAGAGAAAGGCAGACCTCACAATCTAGCATCCGACAGAAAGGCTGAATTCATAGATACATAATGAAAGACTCTGTTGAAATATGCAGAAATGCAAAGCAATTTTAAAAGGCTATAAACTAATGGGGCTTACATTTTTGAATAAAGTCCTCTGTGTTGCAGGACTAGACAGTGTGTCCTATTAATTTTTTCCTGGAAACTTCTATTCCTAGTACCATTCCTCTAGAACTTGTTACATGATGAATTCTCAAAGCTGTCTGAGAATTGCCTCACTTGTCTCTAGACTGCCCTTTGTATCTCTCCCAGGTTGATCTTTCCAAAATACTGCACGTTTCCTAGTCTTCAGCTAATTCAATACCCACTCCCCATGGCTTTCTATTGCCTTCATGATAAATTCTGTATTTTTAGAATAACGTGAACCTAACCCAGGAACACATCATAAAGTATGGTCCCCTATCTTCATTTATAATCTATTCCCACATTATTTACCCATAATCTTCTCTAGCCAGATAATGCTTTCCTACTATGGCACCTATCACTCTCTCTTTTCCAGCCCTATTGATTTTTTGTGTTTCAGCTTTTATGGCTATGTAATGAATTACCTGAGAACTTAGTGGTGTAAATAAATATTTGCTATGTTCAAGAAATCAGAGGGTTGGAATTTGAACAGGGCACACAGAGGAGGACACCTTGTCTCTGGTCCACAGTGTCTGGGGCTTCATCTGGGTGACTTGAATGCTGGAGGCTAAAGTCATCTGATGCTCTGTCAGTCACGAATTTCGGGGGTGATGCTGGCTCTTGCCTGGGGGCTTTACTTCCTTTGCATGTGGGTCTCTCCACTTGGGCTGCTGCACATGGTGTCTCCGCAGAAGCTAATTTTTCTCACTGCATGTTAGCTGATTTCCCCATAGTGGCTCCCCGGCCACAGAGAAAGCCATGTGGAAGCTGTATCCTTTTCTATAACTTGGACTCTCAAGTCACATGTTATTATTTCTGCTATACTCTGTCATTGGAACAGTCACAAGTCTGCCTAGGTTTCAGTGGCAGGTAAACACAGTCCACCTCTTGATAGGGACTGTTGAGCTTCTAGAAGATTATGTGGGATTAAACATATTTCTGTGGCTACTTTTTAAATTTTATTTAAAAATTAAATAATTTTAATTTAATTTAAATTATTAAATTGAGAAAGAATCTCAAGCAGGCTCAATGCTGAGCATGGAGTATGACCCAGGGCTTAATCTCAAGACCCCGAGATCATGATCTGAGTGTAAATCAAGAGCTGGCCTCTTAACCAACAGAGCCACCCAGGCGCCCCTATCTTTTTAAATTTTAATAAGTCATAGTCATGTTCTACAGTTTGTATCCCATATGTCTTGTAACTTTCCTAGACTATTTTAGGTCCTACCAAGACTTCCCCTTTCTGAACTCATTTAACCTGTGCTCTCATTTATAACCAGTATATTCCTTTGAATTGTTAGTGTTTTTCCATGTGCATATGTTTTCTCTCCCCAGCTATATTACAAATTATTTAGTGCAAGGAATTGACTTACTTGTATTTATATTTACCACAGGTCTAGTATAGGGTTTTGGAGACCAGAGGTGCTCAATAAACATCTGGCTTAAAGTCAAATAAGCTCACAATGAAATTAGAGACTCAGGTTCTATGTATTGTAGATGAACACAGTGATTAGTCTTTGTACAGAATGCAGATATCAGTGACAGATAGTGAATGTGATCCCTAAGAAGTAAGCAAAAATCATATTTTAAACAGAAGTAAATGTATTTGGATTGGATGAAAGCTTAGAGGTTTAAATGTTAGTAAGTTATGATGGCAGTCAACTTTTTTTTGCCTCTTAAATATATAATTTTAAATTTAAAACTCATTTAATCCATATTATATTCATTGAAAGTATTAAATGTAATTCCACTGGCATTTCACTGAAAGACTGATCAGCTAATAGCAGTAAATATTGTAATACTTCATATATTTAGAAGCATGCAATTACATTAAAAAGCATTTGTATTTTGATTAATTTTTACTTCATTTTAAAATTAAAAATAATACTTCCTTATTGTACCAAGTCAAGATGTATAGAGAAAAAGCAAGTCTTTTTTCATCTATTCCCATATTGAAGGTACAGAATTTGGTTTTGTGCATGTTTTTATTTTATTTTATTTTATTTTATTTTTTTTTTAAATTTTATTTATTTATTTGACAGAGAGAGATCACAAGCAGGCAGAGAGGCAGGCAGAGAGAGAGAAGGAAGCAGGCTCCCCGCTGAGTGGAGAGCCCGATGCGGGGCTCGATCCCAGGACCCTGAGATCATGACCTGAGCCGAAGGCAGAGGCTTTAACCCACTGAGCCACCCAGGCGCCCCTGTGCATGTTTTTACATCTTTCTCCCTGCTCATTTTGTATACTTTTCATTGTTTATATATTATTCCATTTATTTATTGTTCCTGTCATAATTTATTATTCCCAAATATGTAAAGTTCATGATTATGTGAATGTTAATTTGTCTATGTGATGATTATGAGGTTTGATCATCACTTATTTGCTGTAAGAGGCTAAATTAAAGACTTTGTGGCAAACTAGTAGAGTTGATATTTTTATTTTAAAGTTTTTTTTTTCTAAGATTTATTTATCTGACAGAGAAATCACAAGTAGGCAGAGAGGCAGGCAGAGAGTGAGGGGGAAACAGGCTCCGTGCTGGGCAGAGAGCCCGATATGGGGCTTGATCCCAGGACTCTGAGATCATGACCTGAGCTGAGGGCAGAGCCTTAACCCACTGAGCCACCCAGTTGCCCCTAAAGTTGATTTTTAAAGACTCATAGAAAATATACAAAAATAAAGGCTTGGAAGAATGCGTTAAATTTTCTTACTATGTATTTGTTTGCATTTGTTTGCATTATGAAAACAAATAGTGATTTGATGATAATAATGCATAGAACACAATGACTATTACTAAAATATTTATGCTAGCCAAATAATATATTTGTATCTGAGCTTTGTTAAGTTATTCAGACAAATGTGCAATTTTTTGGTAAATAATGTTAAATTTCATACATTGAAAGTTATTTAGATATAAAATTTTCATATGGAAGGCAAATGCATGGCATATTTCCTTTAAAACTATCCCCAATGGAAGGGTATCTGGGTGGCTCAGTCAGTTAAACACTGGGCCCTTGGTTTCCACCCAGGTCATGATCTCAGGGTCATGGGATAGAGCTACAAGTTGGGCTCCATGCTCATTGGGAAGGTAAGTCTTTCTGAGACACTCTCTCCCTCTCCCCGCATCCCTCCCCCTGCTCTTGTGGGTGCTCTCTCTCCCCTCCTCCTCCTCATAAATAAATAAATAAAATCTTAAAAATAAAACCAAAATATCCTCTCCCTAATCTCAAGGATATTTTATTTGCAACTTGGACTGTGAAATGAAAGGAAGAGACTAAAAAAACCGTCAAATGAAAGTAGGATAGTTAAGAATTGCTGAATTCTTTGTATTCAGTCAGAATTTGGTCACTTCAGAATTCAGCTGAATTCTTTGTAATTCAGAATTATTTGTAATCAGTTGTTTAGCCAGGTCCTGTGATGTGAATAAGTTAAATTCAGATCTAGTTTTGATGTACTTATGACTTTAGGAACTATACTCATCTTTAGCTACATTGGCATAGGTTATTATTTCCAACATTAATTTATAGAGTATAAATGCATGTGTAATTATAACCTTCCTATGAAACTAAACACATGCTTGATAAAATATATAAAGCTGAATATATGTAACTACTTTGCATTTCAGATGGCTGATCACTCTGAAGTGATGAAAGGTATTCATCAATACCCAGGAGTTCGCTATCCTGTCCTTACTCCTAATCTTCAGGGTTTTCACCGTGCTGTAAGTGTGCTACTAATTATTTTTAAATCTATATGTTTCTTACTGTTTTAAGGTCTTTACATAGTTAAAATGGTATCCTATGTAGCCTCCTTGTTACCATGTATAAATGCTATTCTGATGTAGGCACATTAATACACTGTGATCTCTAACCTCAGGATATTGTTTCACATGAATGGCCCTTCCACTTTAACCATTCAGGAATCAAAACACAAAAATACAGTAATCCATTTTGATATCATTCTCTTGAAAGTATATTTTGTGCTTCCCCCTTAAATAAGGAATACAGAATTTAACTTAAGCATTTCTCAACATAAGAATTATTAATATTATTATAGTAGATCATTTTTGGCAACTTTTTTGGATCAGCTTTCCGATGTGGGTTTTTCCCTCCCTCTAGGTGAAGCTAATTTGCAGCTGCCTCTAACAACCTTCCCTGTTCCTCTTCTGGTTGGTTTCTTCAGTCCTGCGTGAATTACGAATTTATATGCAAAAAACACAAGAAGAATCAGGGCAATTTTAAGTAAAGGCTTGAGGTGTTACACTCTTAGGTTTTACTCTAAAATTTTGGCAGCAGCTATTTCTGGTGTTAATGTTTTTCACTTTTGTCTTTGGGACTGTGTTACATAAATTTGAGGCTGTGGGTCTTAGTTGATATGTCACTTGTGTAACTTGTTAAAACCACTCTTTTTGTTGTTGTTGTTTATTTTGATATAATTTTTTTAAACCATTGTAAAGAAAGCAAGAGGCATTTTAAGAAATTGCAAAAATTGCTCTCACAGGTCTTAACAGAGTAAGGCATGGCTCCACCTTGAGAAAGATACCGAGTACACACACCCTCTCATAGTTTGGAGGGGCAGGTAAGGTAATGGAGTGAAACCAGTGGCTTGGGAGTCAGGCACACCTGTGCTCAAAGCAGGACTACAGAACTTTTAGTAGCTTTAGTGATTAAGCCTCTGTGGGCCACAGTTTTGTCCTCTGTAAAATGGGCAAAATGATACTTCGTTTAAAAGATTATGTGTTAGAAAGAGGACGCACAAAGTACACAACAGTACTGGTACATAGTAAGTGTTCAAATAAATAGAATTTTAATTTTAGAACTTAAAAATTTATCTCAGGTAGAGGACTAGAAGCAAGTATTTTTTTTTAAATGGAGAAAAAAATGACCTATTTTCTTTCTTAATATATTAATAGAGCATGAGAAAGAGAGAAGATCTTGTACAATGCCAGACATACATTAATAAAAAGTCTTTAAAAATCCAGCTGGGATATGAGGAAACTTGGTATTTGAAAATAAGTCACTGGAGAAGCCTGGGACAAGAATAAAAGACGGCAAAGGGGAAAAACATGGAGGATAATATTTTGAATTTAAAGACTGGCAAGAGGATTAAGACATTAAACACACAAGAGTATGGTTGTGGCAGTCAAAGTATGAAACAGCAGAAGCTAGGTTAAGAGACAGAAAGAAAATTTCGGGCAAAGTCTAAATGATGAATTGGAAAAACATTTTTCCCTTTGGTTATCGAAAGATAAGAACAGAAAGCATTTACTATTCCCTAGTTTAATAATTGGTCTAAAAAGAATGTTTCCCATAGATATGAAAATGTTTTATTGGGGTGCTAGTATTTTCCATAATTACAGTTAAGATATTTCTGAAGCCTACACATAATTTAGGAAAGGTAAAATTGGAACTTCATCACTGTGTTTTTTGTGCCTAATATTTATGTTACGGTTCAGAGAGTTCTTGTGTTATCATCAAATATTTTTAAATTTGGAAAGAGCATATGTGGCAGGATGAGCAGACTCTAATTTTAAATTCCAAGGCAAATGTTAAAGAACACAAGTATGCCTTTACTGAGTAGATAATATTTCTTCTACTGCTTATCATTTACATTTCTGAAATTACTAGCTTTTGCCTTTAAATTCTTTTTCAGGTTGCTGCTGGAGCCACTGAGATATCAGTTTTTGGTGCTGCATCTGAATCCTTTAGCAAGAAGAATATCAACTGTTCTATTGAAGAAAGTATGCAGAAGTTTGAGGAGGTTGTTAAGTCTGCAAGGCACATGAATATTCCAGTGCGAGGGTATTTATGAAATCCCACAAATGCTATTTAGTTAATATCTATCATGTAAGCTCATTTATGAGCCATGAAGACATCATTTTACATAATATATGCAGGGTATCTTTTGTGCCTTGTATGATTGGGGCCATCACTGTATAGTGATACATCTTGTGCATGTCACTTAATTATTAGTGTCCAGCTTTGAAGTGTATAATGCAGCTAAGATCAGAGGCACACTTGTTATTGCAAAGCTGACATTGCCTGCAAACCTGACATTGTTACTCATTTTATTAATACACAAATGCACCCATCTATTCATCTCAGCCTACCGTGGGTTGATAAATTTGTGTAAACTCATAGTAGCATTTGGGAAGGAATTACCTAATGTGGTTTCCACAGCTTTAACATATTTTTAAGGAACCATGATTTTCTTCAAATATTACTTTATGCAGAGCTTCAATAGAGTATGTAAAACATGAAATTGAGCCTTTGAGCTGCCCTGAGAAATTCAGCCTGTCGTTTCCCCACTCAACCTCCCCCTCAATAGCCGACTTCCCTGTTGTCTCTCTGTGACCCGAAAGCAAAGGCAAATGGGGAAGAAGGAGAGAGAGACCAGTTTTGGTTCTTGCCTTTTTCCAGAACCAGCAGTTGCAGCATAGACTGCAAATAGGCTCAACCCCCAAGCCTATGCTCTGTGGAGTGTATAATAAATTATTGGTTACTTAGGGAAGCATTTGTTTCTAAGACATTACCTAATTTTCTCCTGGTTTTTATGAGTATTGAGGTATGATAATCATGATATTAACAAATTAAAATGCAGAGCACTTGTAAAAGAAGCCTGAGGGGGCTGTTATTGGATTTAGATGCAGGTTTACCTCCTCTGGTTGAAGTGAGCAAAATTCAGAGTGGCTAGGGAAGGTTCAGTGGTTAATGAAAAGGCAAGCAGACCTAATTTTGAGTGGCGGTACCAGAAGAGGGTTAGAAGTCACTCAAAGTCATTTGGCGAGCAAATAGAGTTAGAATACATCACAGGGAATGATCTTGTTGGTTGGCTTACTTTTGTTACTTTCTTTTTCTTCTCTCCATAGTAATAGTTTCCAGCATGAGTTTTCAAAGATGTGGATTTTTTTTCTAAGAGTTTATTTATTTATTTGACAGAGACCACAAGTAGTCAGAGAGGCAGGCAGAGAGAGGAGGAAGCAGGCTCCCCGCTGAGCAGAGAGCCTGACTCGGGGCTTGATCCCAGGACCCTGGGATCACGACCCGAGCCGAAGACAGAGGCTTTAGCCCACTGAGCCACCCAGGTGCCCCTAAAATTGTTTCTGTTATTGAAATATATACATATCATGCATATACAAGAAAAATTCAAAAACATTTAAAACACATTTAAAAAATGTGTTTCCATAGACAGAAAATAAAGGATGTGTGATTTTAAGGCAAAAGTGAATAACCACAATCAAAAAGAAGAAATGCACTGTCATTTTCTAAATTCAAACATACAGAAGTTGTTTGTCTCTTTCCTTTGAAAGAAAGGGAAAAAGAAGACACCATTCTATTTTAATGTGTTTCAATGTGGAGTGTATGTTTTACAGTGAAGTCGTCCTTATTGGAAAGTTGAAAACAATGCATAATCATAAAAGTAAACTGTGTGCAGCACTTCAAACAGAAAGTTTGCTACTTTAAAATGGCAAGGTTTTTTTTAATGTTAAAAGATGGATGTAAAC
This sequence comes from Mustela erminea, assembly GCF_009829155.1. Classification (NCBI taxonomy): domain Eukaryota; kingdom Metazoa; phylum Chordata; class Mammalia; order Carnivora; family Mustelidae; genus Mustela; species Mustela erminea. The sequence goes on along the minus strand of NC_045617.1, from coordinate 101,457,395 downwards.
CTCAATTGTATAGGGGCGCCTGGGTGGCTCAGTGGGTTAAAGCCTCTGCCTTCAGCTCAGGTCATGATCCCAGGGTCCTGGGATCGAGCCCCGCGTCAGGCTCTCTGCTCAGCAGGGAGCCTGCTTCCTCCTTCTCTCACTCTGCCTGCCTCTCAGCCTACTTGTAATCTCTGCCTGTCAAATAAATAAATAAAATCTTAAAAAAAAATAAATTGTATATTATATTTTATTATCTTAGTTTTTCTCTTCTGAGGTAGAATAGGTAATGTATTAAAGCTAATAGAAACCCTAAATTCTCTCGAATACTGATTGTTGAGCAATTAATAATAGTGTACCATCAGCAAAAAGAGTCCTAACCATGCTACAGCTTAAAAACCTTGCCAGGCTTTGATAAGAGGAGCACAGAATGCAAGATAGATACAAAATGACCCACGGTCCAATGCAGTCCGCAGAATACATTGGAGACGGGCTGGAGAGCTACACAATAGACCGGTGTATGTTTGCCAATGCAGATTTTGTTCCGTGGGAGCACAACTCGTAGACTTTCTGAAACACGTTCATTTTCAGAAAGATGGCTTTCAGTACATGAGTTTGCTCTTTGCTCAGTTGAGAATTATCTTCCTCCTCCCCAAAACTTTTATAGAGTTTAAATTAGATTTTATTTTTACTGGCAATCGAGATTCTAGATACTCATTATGATGAGTCATAGGTCATTAGTAATCATTTAAGAAAGAGTCATGCTCAACCAGTTGAAACTGAAGTAGATGCTTCAGCATGTCTTCTATGGCAACATGGCAACAGCTGCATCAACATGTACTTGATCACCATCCAGAAAATTCATGTCATCAGCTGTCAGATTTAAAGGCCATAAGGCAGCACACATTTTATAAATGCTCAGTAAAACCATTTAAATTTTTATGAAAAGAGTTAACTTTCATATGGTCTAAATAGCAGCTTTTATTAAAGTTATGAGGGCTATTGTTGGATTCCCCATGTCTCCCCCCCAACACACACATATACACATGCTTGTGTACACATATTTTATATACACTTAGGACTTCACATAACATCTGGGATACATTGGGAAAACATACCATGCCAAATCATTGACATAAAAAGCAAAGTCAGCTAACTGCCGCTGAATATACATTATATATGAATGGACAATGAAATATCTACATTTTAGACTTCATTTTTTGCTGTGTAATTCATATGCCATATGTTTAAAATATGTAGGTTATTTTTCTATTATCTAAATTTTTAAAAAGTAAAAAAGGCAAAGAAAAATAGAAATCTATGAGAAATGTAATCATTTTCTCTATTTTTATCAGTGCATTTGTTGAAATAATTATCTCTTGGCTTGTCAAGATCCTTTCAAAATTGAAATGCATCAAGATATGAAGGTAGTATTCTAATATATCAGACATTTAGTTTTATTCCTTTTTGTCTGAGTATCAACTTAACCTTAAATGAAGTCATTAGAATCACATGCTCTCTCTCTTTGTGAGAATTTTAATTTAAAAAAGGAAACTATCACTAAGGAGCCATTATTAATTTTACTATTAAAATGCTTATATATTATAAATTCACAAGGTCAGCAGTAGTACACAACAAAGAAAAGCTTTTTACATAATCACATTTTAAGCCACTCCTTTAAAATCATTTAAAATGAGTTGACCCAGGATTACTCAAAGCCTGAACCTACTGAAAGTTGAAAGAAGTATATTTGTAACAATTTCCTAGAAGTCAAACAAAATTATCCATCCATTGTTTTAAAAAAAAAACTGCAAAATGCAAAAAACATTTTTTTTATTAACATATAATGTATTATTTGTTTCAGGGGTGTGGGTCTGTGATTCATCAGTCTTACACAATTCCCTGAACTCACCATAGCACATACCTTCCCCAGTATCCATCACCAGCCACCCCATCCCTCCCATCCAGCTCCACTCCAGCAACCTTCAGTTTATTTCCTGAGATTGAGTATCTTATCGTTTGTCTCCCTCTCTGGTTTCGTCTTGCTTCACTTTTCCCTCCCTTCCCCTATGATCCTCTGTCTTGTTTCTCAAATTTCATATTAGTGAGATCATATAATCTTTATCTAATTGACTTACTTCACTTAGCATAAAAACCTCTACTTCCATCCATGTCATTGCAAATGGCAAAATTCTGTGTTTTTTTGATGGCTGGATAATATTCCATTGTATAAATACACTATATATTCTTTATTCAGTCATCTGTTGATGGACATCTAGGTTCTTTCTGTAGTTTGGCTATTGTGCACATTGCTGCTATCAACATTGGGGTGTACATGCCCCTTCGGATTACATTTGTTATCTTTAGGGTGAATACACAGTAGTGCAATTGCTGATATGTAGGGTAGCTCTTTTTTCAACTTTTTGAGGAACCTCCATTCTGTTTTCCAGAGGGACTGCACCAGTTTGCATTCCCACCAACAGTGTAGGAGGGTTCCCCTTTCTCCACATCTTTGCCAACACCTGTTGTTTCCTGACTTGTTGATTTCAGCCGTTCTGACTGGTGTGAGGTGGTATCTCATTGACGTTTTGATTTGTATTTCCCTGATGCTGAGTGATGTTGAGCAGTTCTTCATGTGTCCGTTGACCATTTGGATGTCTTCTTGCAGAAATGTCTGTTCATGTCTTCTGCCCATTTCTTGATTGGATTATTTGTTCTTTGGGTGTTGAGTTTGTTAAGTTCTTTATAGATTTTGGATACTAGCCCTTTATCTGATATGTCATTTGCAAATATCTTCTCCCATTCTGTCAGTTGTCTTTTGGTTTTGTTGACTATTTCCTTTGCTGTGCAAAACCTCTTCATCTTGATGAAGTCCCAGTAGTTATTTTTGCCCTTGTTTCCCTTGCTTTTAGTGATCTTTCTAGGAAGAAGTTGCTGTAGCTGAGGTCAAAGAGGTTGATGCCTGTTTTCTCAAGGATTTTGATGGACTCCTGTCTCACGTTGAGGTCTTTCATTCATTTTGAGCCCATTTTTGTGGGTGGAATAAGGAAATGGTCAAGATTTATTCTTCTTCATGTGGCTGTCCAATTTTCCCAATGCCACATGTTGAAGAGACTGCATTTTTTCCATTGGGCATTTTTTCCTTGCTTTGTTGAAGATTAGTTGACCATGGAGTTGAGAGTCCATTTCTGGGCTCTCTATTCTGTTCCAGATATCTGTTTTTCCAGTAACATACTGTCCTGATGATGACAACTTTGTAATAGAGCTTGAAGACTGGAATTGTGATGCCACCAGCTTTGGTTTTCTTTTCCAACATTCCTCTGGCTATTTGGGGTCTTTTCTGTTTCCATATAAATTTTAGGATTATTTGTTCCATTTCTTTGAAAAAAGTTGGTGGTATTTTGATAGGGATGGCATTAAATGTGTAGATTTCTTTAGGTAGCATAGACATTTTCACAATAGTCTTCCAATTCATGAGCATGGAACATTGTTTCCATTTCTTTGTGTCTTCCTCAATTTCTTTCATGAATATTATATAGTTTTCTGAGTATAGGTTCTTTGCCTCCTTGGTCAGATTTATTCCTAGGTATCTTCTGTTTTGGGGTGCAATTGTAAATGGAATCAACTCCTTAATTTCTCTTCTGTCTTGTCGGTGTATAGAAATGCAACAGATTTCTGTGCATTGATTTTATATCCTGACATGTACTGAATTCCTGTATGAGTTCTAGCAGTTTTGGAGTGGAGTCTTTTGGGTTTTCTACATAAAGTATATTATCTGCAAAGAGTGAGGGTTTGACTTCTTCTTTATTGATTTGGATGCCTTTTATTTATTTGTTGTTGTTGCTGTTTTCTGATTGCTGAGGCTAGGACTTCTAGTAATTGTTGAATAGCAGTGGTGATAGTGGAGAGCCCTGTGGTGTTCCTGACCTTAGGGGAAAAGCTCAGTTTTTCTCCATTGATAATGATAGTTGCTGTAGGTTTTTCCATAGATCGCTTTGATGATATTGAGGTATGTACCCTCTATCCCTACACTGTGAAGAGTTTCGATCAAGAAAGAATGCTGTACTTTGTCAAATGCTTTTTCTGCATCTATTGAGAGTATCATATGGTTCTTGTTCTTTCTTTTATTAATGTATTATATCACATTGATTGATTAGCAGATGTTGAACCAACCTTGCAGCCCTGGAATAAATCCCACTTTGTTGTGGTGAATAATCGTTTTAATGTACTTTTGGATCCTGTTGGCTAGTATTTTGGTGAAAATTTTTTCATCCATGTACATTTGAGATACTGGTCTATAATTCTCCTTTTTGATGGGGTCTTTGTCTGGTTTTGGAATCAAAGTAATGCTGACTTCATAAAATGAGTTTGGAAGTTTTCCTTCCATTTCAATTTTTTGGAACCATTTCAGGAGAATAGGTATTAATTCTTTAAAAGTTTGATAGAATTTACTTGGGAAGCCATCTGGCCCTGGGTTTTTGTTTTTTAGGAGATTTTAGATTACTGCTTCAATTCCCTTATTTGTTATGGGTCTATTCAGGTTTTCTCTTTCTTCCTGGTTCAGTTTTGGTAGTTTACACATCTCTAAGAATGTATCTATTTTTTCCAGATAGTGTCTAATTGCTGGCATATAGTTGCTCATAATATGTTCTTATAATTGTTTATATTTCTTTGGTGTAGGTTTACAATGCAAAAAATATTTAACTGTGAATTATAAGTCCTGAAATTCCTAATTCTGTAGAAAAAAGGTACAAAACAATGAGAATAAGGAGTAAAAGATGAATTAGTCATTAAGCTAATATAGATAACTACACATAACTTTTAGACACAGAAAAACAAAAAGCAGTTTTAGGATATGATTAGTGCTTTATTTTTTAAATTAGTGTTTTTGTTTTCTTTGGGTAAATAGCCATTAGCAGAATGACTGGATGGTATGGAATTACTATTTTTAATTTTTTGAGGAATCTCCACTTTGTTTTCCATAGTGCCTGCCAGTTTATATTCCCACCAGCAATGCTCAAGTATTCCTATCTTTCCACCTCGGTGCTAACACTTGCTAATTTTTTTTTAATCTTTTTGATAACTAGCTATTTTGAAAGGTGTGAGGTGATATCTTGTGGTATGATTTACATTTCCCTGATGATTGATAATGTTGAGAATCTTTCCATGTGTCCCTTGGCCATCTGTATGTCTTCTTTGGAAAAAATCTATTAAGGTTCTTTGCCCACTTTTTAATTGGATTATAGTTTTTTGATATTGATTTGCATAAGTTCTTTATATATTTTAGATATGAGCTCCTTATTGGTTATATCATTTGCAGATATTCTTCCCCATTTGGTAGGTTGCCTTTTCATTTTGTTGATGGTCTTCTTCACTATGCAAAGGCTTTTTATAGTCTGAATATATATATTTTTTTGCTTTTGTTTTCTTAGAGGGCATAATTTTTGCATCTTTGATCTACTGTCACCCTCACCACTTACTTTCTCCTCAGCCAACACCAATAAAAATCAAATCTGGCTTAAAAGTTCTGAGTAAGATTGTATTACGTGTATCAGTGACCAGTTTTTTTGATGAAACACCAATGATATTAGACAATTCTTGTACTTAATTGCTTTTTGACTCATTGTCTAGCTCTGTATAATTTCTAACCCTTAGAATGGCAATCTTTCTGTCATGAAGTAAGGGCATAGCCCTACCCCTGAAGGTGGTCAGTTTTCCCTGGTTTTCCTTTTGAGAGATAATTTATAACACCCATTTATTCAAGAATTTGCAGACTGCTTGTTTGTTAGCCAAACCATTTAGGTCATTTTGCCCATATTATATTTCTCACTCCTCCTTTCTCTGATACGACATGTCATTACCGATCTCTATCCTGAGCCTGAAGGTACTAGCAATATTATTGAGCATGACAGTGAGTGTCCTTATTTAAGTCTCAATTTTTTAAACACACAGTGACTGACAGCATTTGTCATGACTGATATAGCAGATACTTTCCATTGGATGATCTGCCCTAATGGAATTCACTTGAAGATGTGGCACCATCTTCTAAGTGGATAGTTTATTAGTCAGGTTCCTTTCCAACCTCTGCTAAACTGAGGGCTTTGTGTTGGCCTGGAAGAAAAATGAGAAAAGCAAGTCAAAGCATCGTTTACCAAAACATGGTACATAAAACTCTAAAAATGAGACATCTGTTAAAGCTATTTTGTGTCATGCATATGGTTTGAGGGTTTATACTGTATTTTTTTTTTAACCTTACATATTATTCTGGCACTGCTGTGAATCAGAATAACACATAGCTGGCAATAGTTAATACATGTAAGCTGTGTTGGTACAGTCAGGTCTAAACAGCCTTCATCTAGAGTCTTTGAGGAAAGAATGTATTTTTTCAGTTCTCATGAAGTTAGCCTTTGAGAGCCAAAAGAGCATCTTAGCAGAATTGCTCCTTGAGGCCAAGGGACAGCATTTATTTCTTATTATCTTCTACAGTGTTAACTGTTTGACAAACTATCACAACCCTCTTTTGGTTAGTTTATTAATGATGGAATGCTACTTTGAATTGTTTATTGATGGATGTATTCGGGATGACTGCATCAAAACAGCTTTCACATTTAAATGTCTTAATTATGTTTAATTGACATCACATGTCATCTCCTTGCTCTTGGCATTGCTTTTCTCTTCTGAGGATAGCAGTGGTTGATTGTTTCCATTCAAAATCTTTGCACCATTTATTCCAAGCCTTTCCTCATCGTTTCGGCCAGAATGGTGAAAGGATGTAGGATTATTGTGGGAAGGTAGGCTTAAGTAAGTCCTCACTGTAGGTACTTTTTCGTGACTGAGTTTCACCAGGAAACATTGGCAAAGACTTGAATGCCTCCGTTTCTCTTTTATCATGATTTTGCACAATACTGATAATAGGCCTTAACAAGCACAAATAAAAATAAAACAGCTTACATTTCTATCCACAGAGTTTATTGTAACACTATGCTTTTAATTTTAACACAATGAGCTTCAGTATGGTTGGCAAATCCTTTATTATTCTGTCATCGTATATAGTATTTAAAATATCCTTCTAAGTCTGAACTCATAAATATATGCTATCTTTTCTGGCTACAGGATTTAGAAATTTAATAACCTATAGGATGGGCACCTGGGTGGCTCAGTGGATTAAAACCTCTGCCTTGGGCTCAGGTCATGATCCCGGGGTCCTGGGATCGAGCCCCGCATTGGGCTCTCTGCTTAGCAGGGAGCCTGCTTCCCTTCCTCTCTCTCTGCCTGCTTCTCTGCCTACTTGTGATCTCTGTCTGTCAAATAAATAAATAAATAAATAAATAAATAAATAAATCTTAAAAAAAAAAAAAGACTATAGGAGGTTATATATTTAGAGAAAAGATTAGGAATTGCTTAGAAAAGTGTTCAAATGATGAAAATGGTACCTTAACACATTTGTGGATTAATTCATTCAAGAAATATTATATGTTTTATATAATGCACTGTCTGGTGATACTGTATGGAATATGAAAATGAAAAAGTAGCTGACTTTAGAAGAGTTTCAAGCAGACTAGAAAACAATATAGAGAGAATAATTATTGTCAAAAAAAGGCAAATACATTAAGAGACATACAGACAAATCTTATTCAAGTTTTAAGTAATACTATATTAAATTTCTGTGGGGTAATTTGGAGAAATTTAATGCAGAAGGTGTCAGTAAAATGAAGTCATTAAAGATTAGGTAAATTTATGAAAGCATAATGAGAAATGATGGCCTTTTCAGGTGGGACAGGAAATCTACAAAGAACAAAGATACAGTGAAGAGAAATATCAAGAAATGTTTAGGTGACAGGAAAAAGTTTACTTTCACTGGAATGGGAGTTTTTGAAGCTGTGTAACTGCAGAGAAGTAGAAAGTTAAGTTGAAGTTTCAAAAATTGTGGAACTTGAATACCAGGTTTATTTGGTAGACAATGGCAAGCCACTTAAAGATTTTCAAAGTATAAAACTATATAAACAGATCTATGCTGTGGTCATATTATTTTGTCAATAGACATTGGTGTACAAATGAGTGATGTGAGACCAGATGCAAGGAAAGCACTTAGGAAATGTTTGCAGCTGTCCTGGAGAAGATATTCAGGGACTGTTCTGTATACTTGGGCTGGCGCTGGCAGATGTCCTGTGCTACAGAGGTTGGAAAGGAAGAACCAGCCAACCCAGGTTATTGAATATGTTCTCAAAGATGACCTTTAAGTGATCTGGCAGTACAATTTCTGAAAACAACTGTATCATTATTATTTTCTTTAATGGCAAATGCAGGGGAAACAGAAATGAGCCCGATTTTGGATATACTGAGCTTAATATATTATGTGAATATGTCAGGAAATCAATTCATAATGTTCATGAGATTTGTAGTTGTTCCTTGGGTTATCTATCTGTGTAATGATGAAAGACAGTAACTGTGGGGGACTGAGTTGATGTTCTCTAGAGACTCCCTTTTTTATTCCCATTACAAACAAATATAACAACTTCTAAAACATATAGCCAAACTCAGAAAAGAAAGTCCTCAGATTTTATTAAAGAAAGTGTGGTAAACATGCATGTTGATGCCACTAGCACATGGGGTATCTATTTCAGATATAATCCCTAGTGGCCTAAAAATGGGATTTTAATGTCTATATGGGGAAAAGACAGGTATTCTACTAAAATATTGATTTCAAAGTGATTATTCTTAGAGCTGGGAATCACCTTTTTGTGAATGCAAAATCAGTAGAACTTGCGATGCATTCTGGAAACCCAAATTAAGAAATTCAGGTGGAAATTTGTCCAAGAACTAATAAAGTCCACAGGGCAAGGGCCAAAGGAAGTCAGATCTTGTTTATAGGGACATTTGAATAAGTAAAGACTCTCATGGAACTCCTACTGAAACTAAATCACCATGAAAAGACACAGTGAAAGTTATAAATCCCATGATGATATGAAGTATACCCTAAGGAAAAAAAAAGTAAAAAAAATCAGGAAAACTTTAACAGAAAAGATGGAAATAGAACAATTAGAATAGAAGATTATAAAAGGAAAGGAAAAGGAAGAACATAAGAGAACAGATCTTTATTTTTAAAAAAATGAAGTTTTACAAAAAGTAAAAAAAAAAAAAAAAAGTTCTGACACTCTCATGGTAAAATGTAGAATATTAGATCTAAACAGAGAATCCTAAAGACAATAGAGAAAAAATTACTATAAAATTGCTATAAAGGCATTACCTTTAGATAGCAAAATTTTCATCAGCAAAACAGAGACAGAGATAGTGAAATATGTTCAAATGGTAGAATAACTTAACCTAAAATTTTATACCTAGTCAAACTATTATACATTAATGAAGGGGAAATAAAATAATTTGCTGACAAAATGGTCTGCAAAACTCAAACACTGGTAAAAAAAAAACAAAAAACACTAAAGGACATTAAGCCAGAAGTAAGAAACTGGATAAAAAAAGAAATGGAGAGGTTGTAGTTTAGAGCTTCATCAGAGTAGAAATGATTTGAGATAGGTCTCTGAGAAATTAAACCACCAGATAATTGAAAATAGATCAGAGGTTCCATGGTGTAGTAGTGGGGAGATTCTTGAGACAAGATCTCAAAACTCTGTATTATCCCGCTTTTTTTTTTTTTTTAATACAAGGAAATCAGTCAGGCCATCCAGGGGAGGCAATATTGCTAAAGGGTTAGTGGTTTTCAATTTTGACAAAATAATGGAGCTTTATAGATGGTTTTGAAATACTAGTGGTTGAATTTCCTCTCCTAAGTTTGTGATTTAATTGTTTTGGGGTGTATCCTAACCATCAAGGTTTTGTTTTTTAAGCTCCCAGGTGATGGGTGCAGGCAAGTTTGTGAGCCCTTCTAATAGATTGCTAGAGAAGAGCAGAAATCTAGATGTCGACTCTAGCCACTAGTCAAAGCAGATGATGTAGACTATTTTTATCATGGTAGAGACTATCTCATACTCATGAAAGTATTTCATTTATTACCATCAGCAAACTTTTTCTGTAAAGGACCAGACAGTAATATTTTAGGATTTTGTGGGTCAGATAATCTATGTGCAACTAATTACCTCTGCTCTTACAGTGCAGAAATAGCCATGGCTAATAGGTAAACAGACTGGCATGGCATTGTTCCAATAAAATTTTACTTGCAGGGGCACCTGGGTGGCTCAGTGGGTTAAAGCCTCTGCCTTCAGCTCAGGCCACGATCCCAAGGTCCTGGGATTGAGCCCCACATGGGACTCTCTGCTCTGCGGGGAGCCTGCTTCCTCCTCCTCTCTCTCTGCCTGCCTCTCTGCCTGCTTGTGATCTCTGTCAAATAAATAAATAAAATCTTTAAAAAATTTTTACTTGCAGAAGACTAATGACCAGGATTTGGGCTGTGGGTCTTAGTTGTCAAGCTCTGCTTATATAATATTAAAATAAATTAATGGACATAGTCGAGAACCATCACATTTGTTTTGGAGAAAGTAGCCCCATTTATGAATAGGTTAAGGGAGTGTTCACTTGCAAGGATGGAAAAGAATATATGAAGGTGAAATGCAGTGGCATATGAAGACCCAGGCAAACCTGGGAAGGAATCAGAGGGAAAACTTTAATGAATAAAAATGCATGTGGCCAACTTAAAGTTATAGCACAAAGGAGGTAGCTATGGCCAGATAAGTTGAGAATGCAGGGGAGGTTAGTTTGCTTCTATTGTTTTGTACTTGTTTTTTCTTTCTTTTTTTTTTTCTTTTCTTTTTTCTTTTCCTTTTTCTTTTCTATTTAGAGGGATGGCATGTAAATGCATGGCTTGGATTTTCTATTTAATCACATTTAGATATTTTGGGTTTAGAGTAAAAGTGATTATACACACATGTAGAAAATGCATATTAAAAGGGATGGGGTGGGGGATGGGTTAGCCCATTGATGGATATTAAGGAGGGCAAGTGTTGCATGGAGCACTGGGTGTTAAATGCAAATAGTCGTGGAACACTACATCAAAAACTAACGATGTACTGTATGGTGACTAACATAACATTAAAAAAAATAAAAGAAATATTTACTTATCTGTAATCATTGTATCTGAATTGAAAATGTTTGTTCTTTTTCAACCTTAGCTCCCTTTCCCAAGGGTTAGGTTTCTGTAACATTTTCTTTCTACTAGTCTTGATTAAATTTATACAGATTATTCAAACAAGATTCAGTATAGTAATTATTAGGACAGAAAAATTGATTTCCTCTCCAACATAACTTTCAAATTTTAATTGAATTAACCACTGTATTCCTTCTCTGTTCTTATTAATGCTTACTGATTTAGTAAATTGTGTATTTGTTTGAATCACAAAACACAACTTTTATTCACAATTTAATACTATTGAAATTAGATTATATCTTTGGAATTAATGGGTATGGATTGAATCATTGAATATATAGCTTTTTTTCCTCCAAAATCTGTTATGAAATTCATAGTGTTTCTTACAATGGACAGCATCTTAGAAGTGTGGAAATAACGGTCTTAGAGTTTATCTTCTTTTTGCCTGCACCTTTCCTCTGGCAGCCACTTCCAGAGTTCTCAAAGAGTTAACATTTCTGGAAAACTACTCTGATCTTGTCACTACATTACCTAATAATTTTGAGTAATCTCAAAGTTCAGACTTCTTGGCATGGCATTCAAGGGCCTTATTATCTAAAGCTTGTTATATTCTGGCTCAGAAAATGGCATCTCCAGCCTCATTTCCTACCACCCCCTCTCACTCATGTGAATTGCTTCACCCCTGACAATCAAGCACATGATGCATTATTTTAATACAAGCATTGTAAAATCTCTGAGGAAAGTTTAATAAAATGGGATTGGTGTTGAGCTGAAAATAGCTAAAACAGGTTTTTCTAAAGCTTGATACTTTAAGATGGAAAAGTATCATTATCATTTCAGGAAAGGCTTGACTTTTTATATTAAATTGTTGAAGAAGCTTATAGAATATCTTTATTTGTAGTCTTTTAAACGTAGACTAGAAACTCTTCTGTTTGGAATGATTTAGGTATACCCACGGGAGATAAACAAGATGAACTTTGAGGTTGTGGCCAGGTTTAGGAGTTTTGGGGTGATTAATGACTGTATCTAAATGAGGCCAAAATATCCAGATGGGAGTAAAGAGAAATTCAGTTAGTCATCTACATGCTATCTCTCTCTGATTCCAAAGACCTGGATATTTAACAGTTGAATGTTTATCCTTACTTAAATAAAACTATGTAATTCAGTGATATTTTCATTCATACATGAATGTTCATATATTGCTATAGTATAAATAACTCCACAAGATAAACACCTTTTATCTTATTCCCATCTGCCATCGAATAACATGTATCAAATTGTGATTACTAGATGAAAATGTGAGTTAAATTGAAAATGTTCCAAAATTCTTTGTTTGTTGTAAGAATAATAATGAACTACTGTAAAATACATTTTGATGACTTTTAAGCTATTTCTTAATTTTTATAAAATGAAAATTAGGAAATGACTTATCCATCATCTATGTATTTATATGGTTCTGTATTTTAGGTATGTATCCTGTGCCCTGGGTTGTCCGTATGAAGGAACCATCACACCACAAAAAGTGACAGAAGTAAGATACTCCTGGTTTTCTGGTTCTTGGTAAAATGATATATATATTTTTTAAAAAGTGGACTGTTTTCCTTGCTGTGTGTTGATCTGCACAACAAAGTTTAAGGAGAACCATGGGATGGAAGACAAGTTTGATTACTTAACTAAGAGTTTGATTCTAACACTTAAGATGGATATACTGGGGACAAATCTTCAAAGTTAAATAACATTTGAATCTTATGATTTGGGTGCTCACAGGTGAAGGAATAAAAATACCTGTTTCATTTTTCCATGGGTAGAACTCAGTGGCCTTTCTACATTCCACCAGAATGTCAGGACAGTTTATGCACACACAGATGACCTTCACTCTGGTTGCTCGGGTAGGCTCCCTTTCTTTTTGTCCTGCATGCTTCAGCTCTTGGATCAGAGTATACACTGCTTTTGGGTACACTGCTTTGTTCCTTTGAGATCTGATAGCTCTTTCTGCTGGGATTCAAGTTGCTTTTATTAGAGAGCAATTTTGTAGCAATAGATTATAGTCATTAAAGACCTGCTTATTTTTTTTTTAAAGAATTTATTTATTTATTTGACAGGCAGAGATCACAAGTAGGCAGAGAGGCCGGCAGAGAGAGAGAGAGGGGAGGAAACAGGCTCCCTGCCGAGCAGAGAGCCCCATGCCGGGCTCCATCCCAGGACCCTGGGATCGTGACTGGGGCCAAAGGCAGAGGCTTTAACCCACTGAGCCACCCAGGGTCCCCAAAGACCTGCTTATTGAAGTTCATTTTCTACTTCCTGTTCTACTTATTGATACCAAGGAATACAAAATACTCAGTCTTTGAGACTATATTAAGCTCTCAGAAACATACTTGTATATGAACTATTCTAATGTGTCCCTGCTGTTAAGGCTGTTATTTTCATATATTTTGTAATGTGGTACCAAAGTAGTGAAGATAACATTGTTAGAAAACCAGAATTTAGGCAGACAAACATTCAATTTGGCTAAAGCCATTCCTCCTTTGTGCTTTCATTTGAACTTTGAAATGTACTGCAGATTTTTTTTTCAATGAGTGCTGTCCCACAGTCTTGTTTTTTTTAAGCAAGACCTTTGCACACCATGGCAGGTACTATAAAATTAAAAAAAAAAAAAAAAAAGCTTCAGTGTCATAGTCCTTCACCTGCATGGGACCCTTCCAAGACTTGGTTATTAATTTGCATTCACAATTACTTATTTTTTTCTTAAAACTTCAAAAATGGTCTAACTTCAGACTCCACAAGCACTAGGATCCAACTCTACCTGTACATCAAGACCCTTGCTTTTCTGCCTTTTGCCTGGTGGAATCCATGGACGGACCACACCCACATACTCTCCATGCCTGCACCAGAATGCCTGAGGAATTGCTGAGAAGAATCATGTAACAGGCAGACTGGAAGCATTAGGTGTTGATGGCCAGCTCTCATAAATGAGCGTTCTGTGCTTTTCTATTACATTTTGTGGCCACTCACTCTCTTACTCCCTGCAGTCACCATTACAAACTGTTCACTCTGTCCAAGCTTCTAGTTCTCCTCATTTACTTCCTCCTCCCTATATACTTAACTGCTTAGAATCTTTCCTGTTGTTGACTCTTGAACACGTTCTAGTCTCTTCTGCCTGAAAGCTTCCTTTCTTAATTAAGCATCTGCATGTCGTTATTGGCGACCTATTTTTTATTCTTCTACATTTAAACTTCTTCAAAGGGCTGTCTACACTGCTGGTGTTTATTTCCTCAGGTGCCACCAGCTCTTCCTCATCCTCCAAGGTGACTTTTAGACCATTCACTTCACTGAAATCCCTCTTTGTAAGACCACTACTTAGCACTTGGGTTAAAAAAAAAAAAATGCAAGATGATATTTAGTACTCATCTTGACATCTTGGCAGGATTAGAGACTACTTACCATTTGTCCTTGAGGACACCCTTGTATTCCTTAAAGTCCCTTGATACCACACTTAGGGTTTTTCCCCAACTGTGATTAGGTTTCCTCTTTTGAAATGTCATTGTCCTTTACTGGGCCATTAAAAAATTACAGCATTTAATAAGCAGTAGGGAAGACTGAGAATTATGCCTTTTTTTTTTTTTTTTTAAATTCAAGTTTCCATCCAATAGTAGTCTCCTGCTTGGACTAGGGAGACCTTCTGAGTCCCCTCTAACCTGTTTTTGATATTGTTGATAGTGCCTTTCTGAAAGATTAATATTGCCCCTACCACCACTCCCTCAGTAGTCTTTTGTAGCTTTCTATTGATCTTATGATAGAATCCTCAACCAAAATTCTCAGCTTGGCTGGTTTGCAAGGCTCTGCCTGGTTTGCCCTCAGCCTACCTCGCCAGATTCATGTAGCTTCGTTTTTGCTTTCTTGCCACACCTGCCCTTTGTATTTTTTTCCTATCTGGAATGCCCTTTGCATTTTCTATTTCAACTGTCTGAAACATGTTTCAGACAGTTCTTGTTGTGCCCTTCTTCTCACCCTCTTCAACAAGTTAATGCTTATTTTATCTTAAGCTCTCACTCAGGCCCATCCTACTTGATAGATGGGGGTCAATTTCCTTTGCTACATGCTCTTAGAATCCTGTTTCTTTGCTCCAGAACTCTTATTTTACTTGTTTTTACACATTCTTGAGTGTAATTGATTAAGTTCAATCCTGAATTGACTCCAGGCTCCACAACAGCATAACCCATCTCAACATTCGTATGCTTATTATATCTCAGCACCTAGCCAAGTGCCTGTCATAAAATGGGCACTGAAGAAATACATAATAATGAGTTACAGTATTTTGTACATGTGCCAGATATTGTACAAAATGATTTTTATAGATCCTCATTTCATTTTCATAACCAACATGTCCTTATTAATGTCATTGTTAATATAATTTTTAAAAAATTAATAAGACTTAGAAAATATGCTAATAAGAGTATTTGTGGTGTCTGTTTTACATAAGAGACACTAAGGCTTAAAGAGGTCAGTCTTCTACCAGTATCACATGACTAGCATGCCTCACCCCTGAGATGTAAATCCAGGCTTGTCTGACTCCAGAATGCCAGTCTTTGTTCACACACCATGCTGCCTTTTTGCAAATTTGTATTGCCCTTTACAGTGACATTAGTTACACAGCATAGAGGGAACTTGCAGTTTACCTTGCACACGTGCATCCATTTATGAGCCAGAAGAATTAAGTTAGAAATATTAAGTGATGCTACCAATCACAAAACTACTTACTGACAGAGCGGGAACTAGGATTGGTATCACTTGATCTCTACTTTAAGGCCTTGAGAAATACAATTTCCAAAGTAAATTTGTAATGCTTCTGCTTTGATTAAAGTGTTGCGAACGTAAGGTTCCTGTATTTGAAATTGTAGCTTATAATTTCACAACCAAACTATGTAGATAGTTAGGATTCTAAGGCAAACTTGGATGTTAGAAAAATAGAGTAATGTCTTTAAAACTTTTATATAATGCTTTGGATTTAATAAATGGGAAAAGGACCAGAAAACTAAAATAAATGTTTCCTATGGATATGTAACTGATCTCAGTTGTGACTTTTACTTCTGGATGATGTTTGCTAAGGAATAACAGGGCTTGAGTCTTTCCATTTCCATTGTTTTACGAGCTCCTCCCTTTTCCCAACAGGTGTCTAAGAGACTGTATGGCATGGGCTGTTATGAGATCTCTCTGGGAGACACCATTGGAGTGGGAACTCCAGGAAGCATGAAGAGAATGTTGGAGAGCGTCATGAAAGAAATCCCACCTAGTGCTCTTGCTGTCCACTGCCATGACACATATGGACAAGCCTTAGCAAATATCCTCACGGCCCTTCAGGTATTTTGTGTTATTTGTGTGTACATGTAAAATGGGTATCCTTACTTATAAACATTAAGAGCTTTAGTGGGATAATATTTATAAATTGCTACAAATAGAGTGATCAAACGGTGTCTGCCACCTGACTAGCACTCAGGAAATATCTCTACACATTTCTTTTTTAGGGCAATGATGTCTCCTATTACTGTCAATTTGATTTGATAAAATTTGTTCTTTTTTACTGAAGGGTAATTGACATACAGTATCAGTTTTAGGTAAAACATAGTAATTCAATAATCATATAAATGCAATGATCACCACAGCAAGTGTAGTTACTCTCTGTCACCATACAAACCTACAATAATATTGACTATGTTCTACATGCTTTTCGTGCTTATAACTGTTTTTATAACTGGAAGTTTGTACTTCTTAATACCGTTCATCTATTTCACACAATCCCCCTACCCTCCTCCCTTCAGGTAACCAAGAGTTTGTTCTCTGTATTTATGAGTCTATTTCTTCTTTTTCTTTGCTTGTTTGTTTGGGTTTTTAGATTCCACATATAAGAGAAATCATATACTATTTGTATTTTCCTGTCTGGCTTGTTTGCTGACCTATATTATTATACATGAACTATATGACTTTTCTCTCTGGTTAATTTGCAACTTTCATGTTGGTATAAATGGCAAGATTGCATTCCGTTTTGTGGCTGAGTCACTCTGCATTGTGAATGTATGTACTGCACCTTCTTTATCCTTCCGTCTGTTCATGGACACATAAATTTCTTGCATGTCTTGGTTATTGTAAATAACGCTGCCGTAAAACAGATAGGGATATATAGCTCTTTAGATTCATGTTTTTGTGTTCTTCAGGCAAATGTCCAGAAGTTGAAATACTGGGTTGTATGGCATTTCTATTCTTAATTTTTTGAGGAAATTCCACACCGTTCTCCACAGTGGCTGCATCAGTTTACATTTCCACCGACGGTGCACAAGGATTGCTTTTTCTCCACATCCTCACTAGCACTCATTGTTTCTCGTCTCTTTGATACTAGCCATTGTGACAGGAGTGAGCCAGTATCTCATTGTGGTTGTGGTTTGTATTTCTCTGATGATTACCCATACTGAGTATCTTATCATGTGTCTGTTGACCATCTGTATGTCTTCTTAAAAAAAAAAAAAATCTATTCAGAGTCTCTTCCTATTTGTAATTAGATTTTTTTTTTTTTTTGGTGTTAAAATGTGTAAATTCTTAATATATTTGGGATGTTAATCCCCTTATCAAATGCATCAGTTGCAAATATCTCCTCCCACTCAGTAGGATGCTTTTTTGTTTCATTGTTTCCTTCACTGTGACAAAGCTTTTGACATTGGTGTAGTCCCAATAGTTTAATTTTGCTTTTGTTTGCTGTGCCTGAGGAGACAAGTATAGAGAAATATTGCTAAGGCCAGGGTCTAAGAGATTACTGCCTGCATTTTATATTAAAAATTTTATGGTGTCAGGTCTCATATTCATGTTTTTAATCCAATTTGAGTTTATTTGTGTATATGGTGTAAAATAGTGGTCCAGTTTCATTCTTTTGCATGTGCCTGTTCAGCTCTCCCACACCATTTATTAAACAGATGGTCTTTTCCCTATTGGAAAAAACTTCTTTTGTATATTCTGATGTCCTCTGTCATAGATGAATTAATAAAATGATTGGTTTATTTTTGGACTGTCTGTCTTGTTCTTTTGATCTAATTTTTGATGTGTCTAGTACTAGTTTAATTACTTAAGCTTTATAGTATACTTTGGAATCTGGGATTGTGATGCCTCCAGCTTTGTTCTTCTTTCTCAAGATTGCTTGACGGTTTAGGGTGTTTTGTTGTTCCTTATAAATGTTAGCATTGTTTGTTGTAGTCAAGTGAAAAATGCTGTTGGTATTTTGATATGGATTGCATTGAATCTTTAGATTATTACCAGTTGTATGAACTTTTTAATGATACTAATTCTTCTAATCCATAACCATGATATAGCTTTCCACTTCTTTTTGCCATCTTCAATTTTTTTAATTAGAATCTTACAGATTTCAAACTGCAATATCTTTTCCTGCTTGGTTAAATTTATTCCTAGGCATTTTGTTCTTCTTGATGCAATTGTAAATGGGATTGCTTACTTTCTTTTTCTTTTTTTTTTTTTTTTTAAAGATTTTATTTATTTATTTGACAGAGAGAGAGAGATCACAAGTAGGCAGAGAGGCAGGCAGAGAGATGGGGGAAGCAGGCTCTCTGCTGAGCAGAGAGCCTGATGTGGGGCTCGATCCCATGACCCTGAGATCATGACCCGAGCTGAAGGCAGATGCTTTAAAAGCGTCTGAGCCACCCAGGCACCCCAACTTACTTCATTTTTCTTTCTTCTACTTTGTTATTATGGTATAGAAATGCAACAGAATTTTTTCTTTATCAATTTTCCATCTTGAAACATTACTTAATTTATTTTGTAACACTAACAGCATTTTGGATGTAGTCTTTAGGGTCTTATATGTAGTAACATGTCATTTACAAATAGTGACAGGTTTACTTCTTCCATAATAATTAGTACTATGTTGAATAAAACTGGCAAGATTGGATATCCTTGTCTCACTCCTGATCTTAACAGAAAAGTGTTCCAATTTTTACCATCGAATATGATATTAGCTGTGGGTTTGTCATATTTGGCCTTCAATATATAGAGGAATGTAACCTTTAAATCCAGTTTTTTGAGAGTTTTTATTGAGTCATGGTGAATTTCATCAAGTGCTTTATTTGCATCTATTGAGATGATAATAAGATTTTTATGCTTCATTATGTTAATATGATATATCTTGTATATTGATTTTTGGATATTGAAAAATCCTTGCTTCCCTGGAATAAATCCCACTTGATTATGGTGAATGATTGTTAATGTATTATTGATTTGGTTTGATAATACTTAGTTGAGGATTTTGCATCTATGTTCATCAGAGACATTAGCCTGTAATTTTCTTTTTTAATAGTATTTTTATCTTTTTGGGTTTTTTTTTTTGGTATCAGGTATGTTAAGTGGTTTTGTAGAATATTGGTATCAGGTAATGTTAAGTGGTTTTGTAGAATAAATTAGGGAGCTTTCCTTCTTTAATTTTTTTGTGCTAGTTTAGGAAGGATAGATATTAGCTCTTCTTTCTATGTATGGTAGAATTATCCTAGGAAGCCATCTGGTTCTAGACTTTTGTTTGTTGGGAATTTTTTGATTACTGATTCAATTTCATGGATAGTAATCAGTCTTTCAGATTTCCTATTTTCCTTTTTCAGTATAAGAAGAGTATATATTTCTAGGAATTTATTCATTTCTTTTACAATGTCCAAATGAGGGTGTTTAATTTTTCATAGTAGTCTCATAATTCTTCGTATTTCTGTGGTGTTGGTTATTTACCCTCTTTCATTTCTGATTTTATTTATTTGTGTCCCCTCTCTTTTCTTTTCTTGATGAATCTGGCTGTCTATTTTGCCTACTTTTTCAAAGACCCTAATCTTAATTTTGATTAACTTTTCAATTGTATTTTTAGTCTCTATTTCATTTATTTCACTCTGATTTTTATTATTTCCTTCTGCTAACTTTGGGCTTTGTTCTTTTTCTAGTTTCTTTAGGCATAAGATTAGATCGTGGTTTTTCTGAGATTTTTGTTGTTTCTTGAGATAGGCCCTTTCTTTCTAAACTTTTCTCTTAGAACTGCTTTTGGGGGTGCCTGGGTGACTCAGTCATGAAACGTCTGCCTTCAGCTCAGGTCATGATCCCAGGGTCCTGGGATGGAGCCCCACAGTGGACTCCTGGCTTGGTGGGAAGCCTTCTTCTCCTTCTCCCACTCCTCCTGCTTATGTTGCCTCTCTCGCTGTCTCTCTGTTAAATAAATAAATAAAATCTTTAAAAAAAAGAAAAGAAAAGAAAAGAAGTGCTTTTGCTATGTCCCAAAGATTTTGATACAATGTGTTTCTGTTTTCATTTGTCCCATGTAATTTTAGATTTGCTCTTTGATTTCTTTGGAGACCCACTGAATGTTCACTAGCATGTTGTTTGGCATCCACTTGTTTGTTTGTTTCTTTTTCTTTCTGTAATTTATTTCCAGTTTCATTTTTGGAAAAGATCCTCACTGTGATGTCAGTCTTCTTAAATTTATTGAGACATGTTTTGTGTCCTAACATGTGATTTCTTCTGGAGAGTGTTCCATCCATTTTTGAAAGAATGTGTATCCTACCGTTTTTGGATGGAATTTCTGTGTGTATCTGTTAAGTCCATTTGGTCTAATGTGTTGTTTAAAACCAGCATTTCCTTATTGATTTTCTGTCTGGATGATCCACCCATTGATGTAAATGGGGTGGTCAGTATCCCTACTATTATTGTATTACTGCCAATTCCTCCCTTTATGTCTGTTAATATTTGTTTTATATATTTAGTTGCGCCTATGGTTGGGTGCATAGATATTTATGATTGTTATATCCTGTTCTTGGATTGATTCCTTTATCATTATGTAATGTCCGTTTTGTTTCCTGTTACAATCTTTGTTCTAAAGTCTATTTTGTGTTATATAACATTGCTATCCTAGTTTTTTTGTTTCCATTTGCATGGTAGGTCTTTTCTATCCCTTCACTTTTAGTCCATACGTATCATTAGGTCTGAAGTTAGTCTTTTATAGACAGCTTATAGGTGGGGCTTGCTTTTTTAAAATTCATTTATCTATTAATTTTATTCATTTTTTTATTCATCCTATATCTTTTGATAGAACATTTAGGTTATTTACATTTAATTATTGATATGTTTATATCTATTGTCATTTTGTTAATTATTCTCGGTTGTTTTGTAGTTCTTTTTTGTTTCTTTCTTCTTCTCTTGCTCTCTTCCGTTTTGATAAGTGACCTTCCTCAGTGTTATGCTTGACTATCTTTGTCTTTAATTTTTGTGAATCTATTATAACTCTTTGGATAGTGTTTACCATGAAGTTCATACATAATGTTCTAAGTATAAAGAAGTTAATGTTAAGTGATGGTTGCTTAGTTAGAACACATGTAAAAGAATTACATGTGTAAAAGAACTCCCTCTCCATGTTTTATGTATATGATGTCTATTTTCTATGTTTTGATTTTGTGACTCCCTTAATAATTGAAACAGAATTGATTTTGCTTTTTTTTGGTCTTCATACTAGCTTTATCCTGGATTGATTGATTCACTAGCTTTGTATGTTTACTTTACTAGTACAGTTTTTTCCGTTAATAATTTTCTAGTTATTGCCTTTTCCATTTAAAGAAATCCCTTTAAAACTTTTTATAAGGCTGGTTTAATGGTGATGAACTTTAACTTTTGTTTGTATGGGAAGCTCGTTCTCTCTCCTTCAGTTCTGAAATAACCTTGCCATGTAGTTTAGTCTTAGTCTGCAGTCTTAGTTGTAGTGTTTGTTTTTTTTTTCTTTTTTGTTTTGTTTTGTTTTTTCTTTTTTTCTTTTCTTCTTAGTACTCTGAGTATATCATGCCACTGTCTTCTGGCCTAAACAGTTTGTGCTGAAAAATCAGCTGATAACCTTATAGAATTTCCCTTTTATGTAATTAGTTGCTTTTCTCTTAGTGCTTTTAAGATTTTCTTTAATTGTTGACACTTTAATTATTCTGTGTCTTGGTGTAGACTTTCTTGGGTTCATCCTAGTAGTGTCTCTTTGTTCTTCCTGGACCTGGCTGTCTTTTTCATTACCCAGCTTAGGAAAAGTTTCAGCTCTTATTTCTTCAGGTAAATATTTTGTACCTTTTTCTCTCACTTCTTCTGGGATCCCTATATTGTGAACATTAGTACACTGGATGTTGTTTCAGTTTCCCTAACCTACTTTTATTTTAAAAGAAATGTTTTTGTCGTTCATCTTGGGTGCTTTCCATTACCCTTTTTTCCAGATTGCTGATCCATTCTTTTGCATCTGCTAATCTACTGTTGATAGTGGATTTTTCATTTGTTATTGTATTGCTCAGCTTTAACTGGTTCCTTTAAAAAATTTTTTTGTTGAAGTTCTTACTGAGTTCATCCATTCTCCTCTCAAGTCCAGTGGGCTTCCTTATATTAATAATTTTGAACTCTTAGGTAGATTACTTATCTCTGTTTCATTTAATTCTTTTTTTTTAAAGCATCATCTTGTTCTTTTTCTTGAAGCATATTCATTGACTCCTAATTCTGTTTGACTTTCTGTGTTTGTTTCTATGAATTAGGTGGAACAGCTACCTGTCCCAGTCTTGAAGGAGTGGCGTTGTACAGAAACATCTCTTTTGTGGATTGCATGTGCCTGGAGGCTTTAGCTATCTGGCCGGAGTTGGGTAGAATTGCGTTGGGTGGTTTGTATAGGAAGTGCTCTGACAGCATGGACACAGGCAGGAGATGTTCCAGGTTGCTTTGTGCCAAGGTTGCCTTGGCAAAATGGCTAGAGCTATAGTGGGTACACGCTGAGGATGTCATATTATATGCTGTGCAGGAGCATCCTTGGTGGGACAGCTATGTTTGGGGTGGCATTGGCTGGGGAACATTATGGGGAGAACTATATCATGGGATGGCTACAGCTGGTGTGGGCTAGGGTCTTGGGGCTCAGAGTCAGCAGGCTAGCTAGAGGGCCTAGACTCTGCTCTTAGCTCAGATAAGACCTAAGTATGGAGAGAGAATGGAGACAATGGTGTTCCCCATTACCTCCAATCCCAGAGAGAGAGTTCTAGCAGATCCCCCACCATTTGACTGAATACTCTAGGGTTAGTAAATAGGCTTCCTTAACTTAAAGTCTAAGCATCCTTCAAACCACTGCTTTTTTGCTGTTCTGCAGGTCAGAGAAATCTGTGCATAGCCATAGTCCTGTCCTTCCTTGTGCATTTCATAGTATAGGGGTAGGATTTCCATTGCTACCATGCCTGCTTCTTTCCTGCCATTTGTCATATGGTCCTTCCATCCCTTGTTGTGCAGAAGCAGTTCATTCAGCCCTCAGCTCTTCTTCAGGAGGAATTGCTCCATATATGGATATAGACTCGGTGTGTCTGTGGGAGGAAACAAGCCCAGAGTCGTCTTATGCCACCTGCTTGAGTTCCTCAGTCCCGAATTTATTCTTTTTAAAGTATTAATCCTTTTAGAGACATGTTTCTTACATGCTCTCAGCTATATAATTTAGTAAAGTATAATGGCATTTTGAGGAGAACAAAATATAAAGAGTGTTCTACTGTATTCATGTAACTAATGCTCTTGTTGATAATTTGGTGTTCTGTTATGAGAAGATATGGTGCTAAAATAATTTTGTATTTTGTTTAACATATTTTTCTGATATTGCAGGCATCAGAACCCCTGGTTTTTGTCAAGTATATGCTTTTAGATAATCAAAGTGAAGAGATCTGGAAAATTAGATGATTAAAAATTACTTACTTGGGGCACCTGGGTGGCTCAGTGGGTTAAGCCTCTGCCTTCGGCTCAGGTCATGATCTCAGGGTCCTGGGATCGAGCCCCACATCGGGCTCTCTGCTCAGCGGGGAGCCTGCTTCCCCCTCTCTCTCTCTGCCTGCCTCTCTACTTGTGATCTCTCTTTCTCTGTCAAATAAATAAATAAAAATATTTAAAAAAAATTACTTACTAAATTCTAAAAACTTAACTATTTTCAATATATTTATTTAAAACAATCCATATAAAAAGTATTTAAGGGTATATCTTAAAATTAGTGTTAGTTTGTTAAACTTGGCCAAAAATAAGTTCATGTGATGTTTTCAGAACCTAAGATTTTGACAACTGGAAATAAAACTACCAGAACTTTTTTGTGAGGCTGAAAATCAACATGTAAAGCTTTATGTCATAGACCTAAAGTGTGCAGTTGTTTGGCAGAAGTTAAAAAACAAAGCGAAGATCAAGCCCTAGAAAAGGCTTATTTTGACTTTGTAGCATATGTGCACAAACCCGTATTTATCCTCTGGAAGCAGGTAAGGAATATTGTATTGAATTAGAATAGAAACTGATACCCCATGGACTTTTGGGCGTGGGAATTTTTACAATTTTCCCTTCCTAGGTATTCTAGTTTCTAAAACAATAGAGAACTAGGCATCACTTCAGGATTCTGTGTTCAGGCACAACTGTAACTTATTAAGTGTTCCTGACCAGCATGTTCCTGAAGACATCTGTCTCTCCCACCACCTCCACCCCTCTGATATGGATATTACTTTTTTTAATTTCTGTCTCTCCTCCTCCTCTTACTTCTCCCCTGCCCTTCCCTTTCTCTTTCCTTTATATATCTTCTGTATGATAACACTGTTTAGTAATTTACTTGTGGAGCATATTTACTATATAATGAACGACAGCTTAGCTATTTGGGATTCAGGGCTATAGTGCAAAATCCAGGCACCCAAATTTCTGCCTCTGGAAAATGCCAAAATGCAAAATACTGCTGATTCCCTGTTGTGATTTAATGG
The DNA here is from genome assembly GCF_009829155.1 of Mustela erminea. Taxonomy (NCBI): domain Eukaryota; kingdom Metazoa; phylum Chordata; class Mammalia; order Carnivora; family Mustelidae; genus Mustela; species Mustela erminea. Next base: position 101,432,531 of record NC_045617.1, on the reverse strand, counting down.
TTAACAAGGTATATTTGAGGAAGTAATGTTTAAAATCAGATGTAAAGTGAGGCGCCTCAGTGGCTCAGTTGTTAAGTGTCTGCCTTGGGCTCAGGTCATGATCCCAGGGTTCCCAGGGTCTTGGGATCCAGCCCTCCACAGGGCTCCCTGCTCAGCAGGGAGCCTGCTTCTCCCTCTCTCTCTGCCACTTCCCCTGCTAGTGTTGCCTTGTGCTCTCTCTCAAATGAATAAATAAAATCTTTGAAAAAAATCAAATGTAAAGCATGAAACTAACTCCTATAAGGGGTGTGTCTGTGTGCAGGCATGTGCAAGTGTGCATGCCAGTGTGTGAAAAGAGTGCTTCAAACTGATGAAACACCCCTTGCTTAAAGGACTTGGGAGAGGGGAAGATTATGTCCTAGGAACTGAAAGAAGCAAATATATTCAGAGGGAAGCGAAGCTTTATAACATATGCTGAATTAGTTGAATTGCAGAGTGTCTGGAAAGAAGTGAGGACCAAAATCCCGAGGCATTTTCTCATCCTGCAATAGCCATATAAAGGGTCAGATAACAACTCTGGGCCCAAGCACGCTATAGGGAACATGGATGGGAACCTGTATGAGATAGAGAGACTCCCTCCAAGATACCACACTCTCCAAGGATGAACCTGCAAAAATTCCACCTCACAAGGGGAGAAGGCAAAAGTATTCATTATGGCTTTGGCTTCAGGTGTCAGGAATCTTATAACTCTTCTAAAAGAAAACATCTTCAACTTAAGATGAACTATTTGGCGTATGTGCGTATGTGTATTGTGTGTGTCAAGGGAGCGAAGGGGCCAAGAAGGTGGATATTCTTTTCTTTAATTTATTTATTTGAGAGAGAGTGTGAGACCTGGAGAGAGTGAGCCCAACTGGGCAGAGGGAGGAGGGCACGCAGACTCCCCACTGAGCAGGTGACTATAACTGTATTTTCTGTTCTTGTACTATGTGCACAAGCACCAGATAACTGCGGGAGGCCGGACAGCAGAATGGAGGCTGGGGGCCAGGGAAAGCAAGACGGTGCTTCCAGCTGGTCTTATATTGCCCCATAGCTCAAGTTGTAGTCATAGTACCAGCAGGGAAAGAAGGTAACGGTGGCTTGTCTAAGCAGCAGCATGATGTAAAGCGGGGGAAGCGAGTTGAAATGAACAAGTGAGGAAATGGTCGAAAAGCAGAGATCTGCCGGAGAAGCTAAAAGTTGACGTAAAGTTCTGTTTCTTTTGTCATCCATTTCTGTACAGTTGGATAAGTCAGTGAGGGCATAAGAAAGAACCTACACTGCTGCTCTCTTTGAAACAGAGTGTGGCTGAGACCATCTTTAATGTTGTGGAGCTTGGATGTTCCTGGACGGAGCTGGACGTGGCTCTGGACTGTTCACGTAGACACATGAGTGCTGGTCCCCAGCAGCAGCAAGTAAGGCTGAGATCTCCGGGGTCCTTTTCTTGTTCCCCCCATCCCCAATAACAATAGCCATGACAGCAAAATGACCAGCTTTACCTTTAGTAGGGGAGAAAAAATATCTTGGAAAAAACTGCCAGTGTTTAAATAGAAGGGAATCAGAGAAAGTTCCGCTTCATTATGAATGGGGCTAACCTTGGCCTCAGGAAGTGGTGGCCATACTTCATTTTTTAAATGGAATCTTTGAAGTGGCTTCTAGAAAAATTGGTGGTGGATGTGGAATGGATATCATTTGTTTTAATTTAGGGCTTGAGAAACGGTTTACAGAGCTCTAAACTGGAAGTTAATATTAAGGCAAGGAGACATATAATAAGTGGAAACTTGGCCATAATGGTAGGAAACAAATGAGAGTTATAAATGGAACATCCCCCTCAGTCTGGAAAGCACATCCTAATCGTGGAGTAGAGAGATCTTTCTTGGGTTCCCAGGTCTTATTCTACTTTTTTATTACTTGAACATATGACTTCTTCAATTGTACATAATTGTAGGGATGTCAAAAATACATAGTTATCAGCTATTTAATATAGAGAAATAATTCTGAGACTAGAGTTTTAAGTGTGGGATATGTATAACCACTCAAAACTGAAAGAGCAAGAAAATGAGGTGACAAAACATACAACATTTTAGTAATGGAAGAAACGTACATGAACCAATATACTTGTCTTAATTTTTTATGTAAAAGTTGACTTTCACCCTTGTCATGGTCCCAAGTACCTGGGTAAAACATAAGTGAACAAATTATTTGATCTACTTAATACCAGACAATTGCACAATATATATTTTTTCTCATCCAAATGATTTATCTTCATAACTGGGTAAGAATGGAGTAAAACAGTACCACAAACAACAGTATGTGCTAATTGGTAGCATGGAGACAAGACATAATAGGCAATATTTAAATTTCTCCCAAAGAAATACTTTGCCTTTTTTTTTTCTTAAATGTAATAGACTCTTAGTTAATGTCTTTCTTCCTAATATTTTCCACATGTTTATTCTCCTTTAGAAAAACCTAATTATTTTCCTAATGTTCATATCAAAGCATTCATTTTTATATTGGCTCTTAGTAAACCATATTTAAATGCTACCAAAGAGCAAAATTTTTAAAGATTTTAATTATTTATTTGACAAGGGAGGGGCAGATAGAAGGAGAGGGAGAGGCAGGATCCCAGCTGAACAAGGAGCCGAATGTGGGGCTGGATTCTAGGATCTTAGGATCATAGGATCGTTACCTGAGCCGCAGGTAAATAGTGAACCAATTGAGCCACCCAAGTGCCCAACAGATATTTTGTATGTGGTTTATTTTTGAGGTTCACAAGGAAGACTTTTCAAAATTCCAAACACTGGCCATGGAAGCTTGTTTTCATTTCTGCATCGATAGAGTGCATACAATGATGTCTCCCTCTTTAAATTCTGCAGAATTGAGACGAGAGGTAGAGTCTAGAATGATTGCCTTGATAACACTACATTTAATACTATTATCATAGTCATGGCAATTAAAACTACCAATAATGGGCGCCTGGGTGGCTCAGTGGGTTAAAGCCTCCGCCTTCGGTTCAGGTCATGATCCCAGAATCCTGGGATCGAGGCCCACATCAGGCTCTCTGCTCAGCAGGGAGCTTGCTTCCTCCTCTCTCTCTGCCTGCCTCTCTGCCTACTTGTGATCTCTGTCTGTCAAATAAATAAAATCTTTAAAAAAAAAAAACTACCAATAACAATAGTAATAATAACTTATCACTCAATTTATTTGTGAGTAGACCCAGAGACAGAAAAAGTTGCATTAAAAATGTGTTGTGTAAATACATGCATTAGATGCACTTTTTTTTTTAATTAATTTTTTATTTTTGATAAACATATATTTTTATCCCCAGGGGTACAGGTCTGTGAATCACCAGGTTTACACACTTCACAGCACTCACCAAAGCACATACCCTCCCCAATGTCCATAATCCCACCCCCTTCTCCCAAACCCCCTCCCCCCAGCAACCCTCAGTTTGTTTTGTGAGATTAAGAGTCACTTATGGTTTGTCTCCCTCCCAATCCCATCTTGTTTCATTGATTCTTCTCCTACCCACTTAAGCCCCCATGTTGCATCACCACTTCCTCATATCAGGGAGATCATATTATAGTTGTCTTTCTCTGCTTGACTTATTTCGCTAAGCATGATACGCTCTAGTTCCATCCATGTTGTCGCAAATGGCAAGATTTCATTTCTTTTGATGGCTGCATAGTATTCCATTGTGTATATATACCACATCTTCTTGATCCATTCATCTGTTGATGGACATCTAGGTTCTTTCCATAGTTTATGAATAAAGATCTAAATAGATATCAATGAGCAAGAAAGAAAATAAAATGGTTAAAATCAGATGCCCCTACAGAGGTTTACTAAACGGTTTCATCAATAAATATTTATTTTATCAGACGCTCTTGTAGATGTTAGATTCAGATGCTAAAGTCCCTGAACAGTACTTCTGTAAAGAAAATTGTTTTAGTCTAACTCTGTATTTTCAAAACTTTTTGATTATATTTTTTCTACACAATTAACTTTCTCCAACATAGTATTCTGTTGGGATATATTTTCATGGAAGGTAGGATAATGTGTAAATTATTTTAAAAAAATAAATAAAAGAGGACAAGAAGTCCAGCAAAAGTTTAGCGTTGTACAACTTTCAAGTGTGTACCAGCAGGGCTCCTGAGCCACACAAGTCAGTGGGAAAAAGATGAACAAAGTACCTTCCTATTTTTTTCAAGTGTTTGGATTGCTTATATCAGTGATGAAAAATGGCTAAATATTTGAATAGTGTTGCTTTCTTTTATCACCAATATCTTTTTATTAGTATAAACTTCTCTCTGGTTTTAGCAAAAGGTGTCAATTGGTTTTTTTGTTTTCAGAGATAACAATTTCTATCTATTTCTACAAATCCACAGTTATCTTTTTAATATTTTTATTTATTTGTCAGAGAGGGTGAGAGAGAGCCCAAGCATGGGGAGCAACAAGAAGAGCAGGTAGAGGGAGAAGCGGGCTCCTGGTGGGACCGTATCACTGGCCCCTGGGATCATGACTGGGGCCAAGGGCAGACGCTTAACCGACTGAGGCACCCAGGTGTCCTTCCACAGGTATTTAAAAGAGGGGGATAAACTGTTTCTGAGCTAGATGGCATTTTAAACTGGCATGTAAAAATATAAATAAACTTATAGAAATATAAAATACATGAATTCTATACATGAATTCATGAATATATGAATAAAAGCATATAAAATACATGAATTCTCTTGTCATGTGCTAAAAATGAAAGTATTTAACCTTTATGCAATGGATTATGCTTAGATCATAAGCTTGAAGCTCACCACAAAAGAAAAATGTCCAAAAATGTTCTGTCTGTCCTACAGTAATGCATCCATGCTGATTAAATAGGCAAATGTTATAAAAATTATCAGGGTTTTTTTTTCTATTTAGGAAAGATTCTGTGAGACTATAAAGAAAAACAATTCATCAGCAGAATCTTTTTTATTTTTAATCATGGCTTAACTTTGCAAAAAAAAAAAAAAATCATTGTTTCTTCAGCTATATCAGAACCTGTCCTTGACATCTGATTGACACTCTGGGATAAAGGGATATATGCGTAGAGAACACTATTTAAACCTTGTGATCTTTCCCACCAGTCACAGCTCTCCAAGATCCAGGAAAATCCCTAACACATATTAGACCATCTTTCTTGGGACCCAGAGGCTGAGTGGGTTGGAGGGTGCAGTCCTGGAGAACAGGTGTGAACAGAAAAGTAGAATGAAGAATGATGCAGCTTGGAGTAGAAAGTGGAGAGTGGACCTACGTGATGTCTTCTCAGTCCCCATGAGCCTGAATGTGGTCTGTTGGCTTCATTTTCTTGAAATTACTTAGTGTTCTCCCAGTGGGTGTGCTTTTTTTTTTTCACTGGAGACTTGCAAACAATATTATGCTAAGGCACTGAGTTTTCCATTGCCTACAAATTATGATACTGGGAAAGTTTCATATTTTTCTAGATTCCCATTTCCTCATATGAAAAACATCTGCCACCATAGAAGATAAAGAACATGTTCATATCTCTTTCATTAAATTTTCATCAATTCATAGCAGATATGGTTAATCAAAATATCTTGTTTTCTCTTAGAAATTTTGATTTTGTTAGCACGACCATTTTATTCCAAAAATCAGATTAACGGATGTTTCTTTGTCTTTACCCTGAGTACTCCAAGTAAGACAGAAATCCTCAGCTGAAGTTGTAATTTCATTTCCTTTCCACATAATAATGCAAGTTTTGAATCAGGAGGGCATATTAATCCTGGTAAATATTTTTTTTTTTATTTCCAGCATAACAGTATTCATTATTTTTGCACCACACCCCGTGCTCCATGCAATCCGTGCCCTCTATAATACCCACCACCTGGTACCCCAACCTCCCACCCCCCGTCCCTTCAAAACCCTCAAGGATCCCACCAAAAAAGAGAGCTATAGACCGATATCCTTGATGAACACAGATGCGAAAATACTCAACAAAATACTAGCCAATAGGATTCAACAGTACATTAAAAAGATTATTCACCACGACCAAGTGGGAATCCTGGTAAATATTTTTATCGGTTTCTAAAAAATAGCCATTCTTAATTTAAAACGAATCCTTGTTGCTGTTATCACCTTCAGGGAAAAAAAATAACATCTATTCATAAAATTATTTTCTTCCCACTCTAGTCTTTCTTCTCCTTAGACTTAACTTCGGCTTTTATATTGTTGGTGGCTCTTTGGGCCAGGATATGATATGATTCTTCTCTTGGCATAAGAGATGGAAACTTCAAAACTCACTATCTTTTCAAGCACCTCTCTTATTCATTCTGTAAATGTCTCATCTCATTGTTTCAATCTTGTGTTCAAGATCTTGTTTTCAACCAAGTACTCATCACATCTCTCTCAACACATATGGTTTCAATTTGGAAATCTTGTTGTTTTGCCCTATTTGTATAAAAACACATTCAGGTTTTCATTTTCTAATTTTTTCCAAGCTTTTTTTCTTTTTCCCTCAATTTTTTTTTTTTTTTTTTGTCTCTTGGGAAGTTCATATTTACAAGGAAACTGTATATACCACATACAATTTTGCCACTAAATGTAATGTGAACACTCATTTTCCTTTAGAATATTGGTGTGAAGTTGATCAGTTTGATAATCATGTAAAGTAGTATTCTCTTGACTCGTATTTGGCTTATTGTAATGTAACTAGTTAATGGTTAGATGCCCAGCACTGCAAACAAAAACAAGAACAAACACAGAAAATTGGAACCACTGATAATTATACTAAGCCAAACTCAAGAATCCCTCAGCTTTATTGTTTGAACAACTTTCTCATAGGTTGCCAGATATTTCTAGCTCTGAGCTTGGAATAGGTGGGAGTAATATATGTTATCAATATGGTTGTTAGATCACACTAGCTCATTTTTATAAAACCATGTCTCACTGTAGCATACCAAACTTGGTTTTAGTGCTCTCAGTAAAAGTTAGATTCAGTAATAATGGAGGTAGAGAAGCTTAATAAGTTCATGTCAAATGTGAGATCTTGAATTAGAAGCTACAAAGTTTTTTCCTTATTATTGATAAATTTCTTTAATATAGAGCAGAACATAAAATGGAAATCAAAATGCATATCAATTGTGAACCTTTAGAATTATTTTATAATTTATTCTAAAATGTTCACTTAACCAAAAATTTGTCTACCTTCCATGGGACCGTGTCTCTATTAGGTATGACAGAGAAAAAAAAAAAGCAAATGAAATACCATCACTTTACTCAATAATATTTTCATCATTCAAAATAGTGAAATCATGTCAAATTGTTTAGTTAATATTATTTTCACCTAGGTGACAAATTTAGGTTCTACAGACTTATATTTTTAAAAATATGTGTAAATAATAATAACTAAAAATCAGGTTGTAGATACACATTTCTAAAGACTTCTCAAGTAAAATATATTTTGTAATTGTCTTTCTGTGGTTTTACTGAGGTAAAACTGAAATCACTGTAAGTTTCAGCTATACCACATAATCACCCTTAATTAATTGTGAAATTATTGCCATGATCAGCTTAGTTAGCATCCATCATCTCATACAGATGCAATAAAAAGAAAATGCAAGACAGGAATACAAAAATTCTCCTTGATATGTGAACTCAGAATTTAACACCATCCCTGTGTGTCGTACAACAATCGCAACTATAGTCATGTTGTACGTTACATCCCAAGTGTTTATGGATCTTATAACTGGAAACTGGTACTCTTTGGTACCCTTTGACCACTTTACTCCCAATCCCCCTCCCTCTACTAAGGTTCTGTTAACCAAAAATAGGATCTTTTTTTCTTAGTTTGGTGGGAAGTTTTGTTCTTTAGGGTCCACATACAAGTGAGATCATACAGCAGTTTTCTTACTCTGATTTATTTCACCTAGCTCAGTGCTGTCAAGGTCCAAACATGTCAGCAGAATGCGCAGGATTTCTCATTTTTTATGGCTGTATATACATACCACAGCTTCTTCCCTTCATCTGAAAGTGGACACATTATTTTCCTGTCTTAGCTATTTTAAATAATGCTGCAGTGAATATAGGATGCACATAACTTTTCAATATAGGTTTCTTTTGGATCTATTCATAGAACTGGAAATTTCTGGGCCATAGAGTAGTTTTATTTTTTATTTTTTTGAGGATTATCCATTTTGTTTTTCATAGTGGCCATGCTTGTTTACATTTCTACCAATAGTACCTAAGAGTAAAGAGATACTTTACAGACTGCACCACACAGGAATCCAGACAGTTTTTGTTTCAGTATTTGAGTATATCCTTTCATTCTCTCCTGACCTGAAAAGTATCCATCAAGAAACCAATGACAGGGGCACCTGGGTAGCTCAGTGGGTTAAGGCCTCTGTCTTCGGCTCTGGTCATGGTCCCAGGGTACTAGGATCAAGTCCCACATCTGGCTCTCTGCTCAGCGGGGAGCTTGCTTCCTCATCTCTCTGCCTGCCTCTCTGCCTATTTGTGATCTCTGTCTGTCAAATAAATAAATAAAATCTTAAAAAAAAAAAAAAAAGCTAATGATAATCTTATGTGGGTTCCTTGCAGGTACTTCTCTTTTTTTTCCTTGCTAATTTCAACCCTCTTTTTTGTCTGACTTTTTAAGATATAGTTGATACAAAATGTTCAGTTAGACGTAAAACACTACTATAACACTGTTGACAATATTCCCTATGCTGTACCTTTTGTCCCTGGGACTTATTCATTCCATAACTGGACTCTATGTCCCATTCCCTTTCATTAATTTTGCCCATCGCCCTCCCTCCCTCCCCTCCGGAAACCATCAGCTTATTATATATTTATGAGTCTGTTTCTGATTTTCCTTTGTTTGCTTTTTTAAAAAAAATTTCACATGTAAGTGAAATAATATTATATTTGACCTTTTAGACTTACTACACTTAGCATAATATCCTCCAGGGGCATCCATGTTGTTGCAAATGACAAGAGCTTCATTTTTTGTGGCTGAATGATATTCCTGTGTGTGTGTGTATGTATCACTTCTTTTTATCTCTTCATCTATTGATGAGCACCTTGGTTGCTTCCATATCTTGCTATTATGGATAACAATGCAGTGATAATAGGAGTGTATATATGCTGGTAGATACCCCGGAGTGGAATTACTGGATCACATAGTATTACTATTTTCATCTTTCTGTGGAAACCCCATACTGTTTTCCAGAGTGACTGCACCAGTTTACATCCTCAACAACAGGGCACACTGTTCCTTTCACTTCACATCCTCACCAAACGCCTGTTACTTTTTGTCTTTTGGATTCTAGTCATTCTGATTGGTCTGAAATCGTATCTCATTGTGAATTGGATTTGCATTTCCCTGATGATTGGTAATGTTGAGCATCTTTTCATGTGACTGCTGGCTATGTTTATGTCTTCCTTAGAAAAATGTCTATTCAACTGTTTTGTCCATTTTTAATGAGATTATTATTATTACTTGGTTTTGAGTTGTATATATCCTTTATTTTAGATATTTATGACTTACTAGTCATTTGTGGATATTTTCATTTTCATTGTCATTTATGGATATTTTCTCCTGTTCATGGGTTGCCTTGTTATTTTTACGATGGTTTCCTTTGCTGTGCAAAAAGCTTTGTAATTTGGTATAGTCAAAATAACTTATTTTGTCTTTTGTTTCTCTTGCTTGAGGAGACATATCTAGGAAAATGTGACAAGGTCAATGTCAGAGAAATTACTGCCAATGTTTTCTTGAGGATTTTTATGTTTTGTTGAGGATTGTTATGGTTTCAGGTCTCACATTTAGGTATTTAATCCATTTTAGTTTATTTGAGGGCATGATAGGAGAAAGTGGTCTAGTTTCATTTTTTTGCTTGTAGATATCTAGTTTTCTCAGCACCACATATCAGGAAGACTATCCTTTCCTCATTGTACATTCTTGCCTCCTTTCTTAAGGATTAATTGATCATATAAGAGTTGGTTTACTTCAGGGCTCTCTATTCAGTTTTCCTGATGTGTGTCTATTTTTGTGCCAGTACCATACTGTTTACTGTGACTTTGTGGTATATCTTGAAATCTGAGTTTGTGACATTCCAGTTTTTTTGTGCTTCTTTTCAAAATTGCTTTGGCTATTTGGGATCATGTGTGGTTCTCTATAAATTTGAGTAATACTCTAGTTCTGTGAAAAATGCCGTTGGTATTTTGATAGGGATCGCATTGAATCTGTAGATAGCTTCCGGTAGTGTGGACATTTAACAGTATTAAATTCTTCCAGTTCATAAGCATGGAAAATTTTGACATTTGTTTGTGCAGTCTTCAATTTCTTTTATCAACTTTTATAGTTTTTTTTTTAATTAATTTTTTATTTTTTATAAACATATATTTTTATCCCCAGGGGTACAGGTCTGTGAATCACCAGATTTACACACTTCACAGCACTCACCAAAGCACATACCCTCCCCAATGTCCATAATCCCACCCCCTTCTCCCAAACCGCCTCCCCCCAGCATATAGTTTTTAGAGGACTTTCACCTCCTTGCTTAAGTGTATTCCTAGGTTTTTGTATTTTTTTTTTTTTGGTGGAATTACAAATAGAATTGTCTTAATTTCTCTTTCTACTACTTCATTATTAATGTATAGAAACACAAAAACTTTGCATATTAATTTTGTATCCTACAATTTTACTGAATTCACTTATTCTAATTGTTTTTTGGTGAAGTGTTTAGGCTTTTCTGTGCATAATATCATGTCATTAGTAAATAGTAACAGTTGAACTTCCTGCCATTTGGATGTCTTTTTTACTTATGTGATTGCTGTGGCTAGAATTCAGTACTATGTTGAGAAAAGTAGAGAGCAGATATCTCTATCTTTTTACTGATCTTAGAGCAAAATAGTCATTGAGTATAATGCTAGCTGTGGGTTTTTCATGTATGGCCTTTATTATGTTGAGACATATCCCCACTCAATCCAGTTTGTTGACGGGTTTTATCATGACCTGATAAAATTTTGTGAAGTGATGTGAAATTTTGTCAAGTGCTTTTTTTCTGTATAAATTGAGATGATCATCTCATTGTTATCCTTCCTTTTGTTGTTTATCACATTGATTGATTTGCAAGTATTGAACCATCCTTGTATCCCTGGAATAAATTCCATTTGATTGTGATGGATAATACTTTTACCATATTATAGAATATGACTTGATATTTTGTTGAGGATTTTGCATCTATGTTCATCAGTAATATTGGCCAGTAGGTTTCTATTTTTGTAGTCTTTATTTGCTTTTGGTGTCAGGGTAACTCTGGCTTTGTAGAATATATATGGAAGCTTTTCTTCCTATTTCGTTTGTTGGAATAGTTAGAGGAGAACAAATATTAACTCTTCTTTAATATTTGATAAAAATTCACCCGTGAATCTATCTGGTCCTGGACTTTAGCTTGTTTGGAGTTTTTTGAGTACTGATTCAATTTTGTTGCTACTAGCTGGTCTGTTCAGATTTTTATTTCTTTCTGACTCAGTTTTGGAAGACTGCCTGTTTCTAGAAATGTATCTATTTTTCCTAGGTTATCCAATGTATTGACATATAATTTTTGGTAGTATTTTTTATAATCCTTTGTATTGCTGTGGTGTCAGTTGTTAGTTCTTTTGCATATCTGATTTTATTCATTTGAATTCTGTCTTTTTTCTTGGGTATGGCTAAAGATTAAGCAATTTTGTTTGTCTTTTCAAAGAAGCAGTTCTTGGTTACATCAGTCATTTCCATTCTTTTTTGTTTGTTTAATCTTTCATTTGTTTCTTCTCTGATCTTTATTATTTCCTTCCTTGTGCTAATCTTAGGCTTTTATGTTTCTCATTTTCTAGGTCCTTTAAGCATAAATTCAGATAGTTTATTTCAAATTTTTCTTGTTTCTTCAGGTAGGCCTGTATTGCTATAAACTTCCTTTTTGCTGCATTCCAAAGATTTGGGGCCATTGTCTTTTCATTTATTTCCATGTATTTTTTTCATTTTCTCTTTAATTTCTTCATATACCCATTAGATGTTTAGTAGCATGTTGTTTAGGCTCCATGTGTTTTTGTTTTTTCCAGCTTTTTTCTTATTGATTTCTAGTTTCACACCATCATGATCAGAAAAGATGCATATTATTTAAATCTTAAATTTATTGAGGCTTGTTTGTGGCCCAAAGTGGAGAATGTTCCATGTGCACTTGAAAAAGTGTATATTCTGCTGTTCTTGTATTGAATTTCTCTGTTAAGTCCATCTCTGCTAATGTGTCATTCAAAGACATCATTTCTTTATTGATTCTGTCTGGATGATCTATCCATTGATATAAATGGGGTATTAAAGCCCCCTACTATTATTATATTACCATCAACTTCTCCCTTTATGTCTGTTAATATTTGCTTATATATTTAGGTGCTCCATTGTTGGGTGCATAGATATTTACCGTGGATTGACCCCTTCTGTTTTTCATTACAGTCCTTATTTGAAATTGTTTTGTGTGATATGAATATTGCTACCTTGGCTCCTCCCCCCACTTTTATTTGCATGGAATGTCTCTTTTTATCCCTTAACTTTCAGTCTGTGTGTGTATGTGTATTTAGGTCTGAAGTGATTCTCTTCTTGGAAGCATATGGTTAATCTTGTTTTTGGAAACCCATTCTGCCACCTTGTATCTTTTAATTGGAGCGTTCACACTGTTTTCATGTAGAGTAAGTATTGATAGGTATGTACTTATTGCCATTTTGTTAATTGTTTTATGGTTGTTTTGTAGTTCTTTTCTGTTCTTCTGTTGATCTCTTTCCTTATGATTGATGATTTTCTGTAATTTCTGTAGTGTTAGTCCTGACTTTCTCCTTATTTTTAAATGTATCTACTATAGGTTTTCAGTTTGTGGTTATCATGAAGTTCATACATTGCACCCTAAGTTTAAAACAGTGTATATTAAATTGAAGGTCACTTAATTTTAAACATATTCTAAAAGAACAGTTTTTACTCCCCAATCCATGTTTTATGTATGTGTTGTCATATTTTGTGTCTATTTTTCATAATTTTCTTCTGATTATGGTCTTTTCTTTTCCACTTAAAGAGGTCTCTCTCATCCCTAGAAGTCTGGTTTAGAAGTGATAAATTCGTTTAACTCTTGTTTGCCTAGGAACCATATATCCCTTCAATTCTGAATGGTAACCTTGCCAGGCAGATATTTTTGGTTGTAGGTTTTTTTTCCTTTCAGCTCTTTGAATATATCATGCTACTCCCTCTGTCCTGCAAAGTTTCTATTGAAAAATCAGCTGATAACCTTATGGAGTTTCCTTTATACTTTTTGCATCTTTCTTGCTTTTAAAATTCTCTCTTTATCTTTAACCTTTGGCATTTTAATCATTATAAGTTTCATGTGGACCTCCTTGGATTAATCTTATTTGGAACTGTCTGTGCTTCCTGAACATGGATGTCTGTTTCCTCCCCCAGGTCAAGTATACCTTTTCAAATAAGTTTTCTGTCCCTTTCTCCCTCTTATCTCCTTCTGAGATCCCTATAATGTGAGTGTTTGTTTGCTTGATATTAATGGAGATCTTTAAGCTCTCTTCTTTTTTTAAATTATATTTTTCTTCTTTTTTTTTTTTTTAAGATTTTTTTCATTAAGTGGAGAGAGAGAAAGAGAGCGCACACCAGTTGGGGAGAGGGGCAGAAGGAAAGGGAGAACCAGGCTGGCTCCCCACTAAGAAGGGAGCACAATGTGGGGCTCGATCCCAGGACCCTGAGATCATGACCTGAGCCAAAGCCTGATGTTTAACTCACAAAGCCACAGAGGCACCCCTAATTAGTATTTATTTTATTCAACATGAGTGCTGTTGTCCAGCTCAACTGATTTGTTCTTCTGTATCTACTAAACTTTTGTTTTCTTTTAGTATATTTTTCATATTAGTTTTTATATTTTTGAACTCTTACTGGTTCTTTTCTATATTTGATGCCCCTTGGTTGAAGTTCTCAGTGAGTACTTCCGCTCTTCTCTCCATTCCGCTGAGCCTCTTTTTGTTATTTTAAAATCTTTATCAGATATATTGCTTATCTCCATTTTATTTACTTCCTTTTCTCAGGTTTTGTCCTGTTCTTTCATTTGGAGATTTGTCTATTTCCCTATTTTGCTTGGCTTTCTGTGTTTCTGTGAATTAGAACAAGTGCTTGACCTAAACTTGAAGGAATGGTTTTATGTATGGTCACCCCCTGAAGTATACAGTTTGCCTGGTGTCTCTAGCTGGCTAGAGCTGTATCTCTCATGAGTTCAGGCCCCCAAGGCACTCAGTGTTGGGGCTACCATTATGGGATGGCCACAGCTGAACTGGGCATGGCTTGGGGGCACTTCACCAGACTCTCTGTGGAGATGGAACCCTGACTAAATAGCTGAAGCTAAAGCCGGTGTAAGCTTATGTATCCTTGTGCTCTCTGCAGCAAGGGCATCTTGGCAGGACTGTTGAAGCTGAAGGTCAAGCTGGGATGACCTAGATTTCTCAGTACAGGGGGTGACCTGGTGGAGACCTAAAATCAAGGTGGGCACCAGCTGGGCTTCCCAGGGTACTCCATGCATGGGACACCTTTGTTGTGTGAGGAGACATGAACCTGCAGGTCTTGGAGCACTGTGCACCAGAGGTACCCTAGGAAGGTATCTGGAGCCAAGGTGGTATGAGCCTGGAGTGTGCCAGTGTGCTTTATGCCAGTATTCTCTTGGTGTGATAGATGGAGCTACAGTGAGGGCTGACCAGTGTCCCGGTGTGTGTCATGCTAGGGCCAGCTCAGTGGGATGGCTATGTCTGGTGTGGTTTAGGGGCTCAGGGCTTACTGAAGCAGTAGGCCGGCTAAGGTGCCTAGACCATGTTCCCATCCACTCTGTCATTGTGGAGAGGAATCTTAAATCACTCGTCTCTTAAATCTAGAGAGTATTCTAGTGACTTGCTGCTATTTTGAAGGATTCTAGTGCTCTTCCCCTTATATTCTGTTTGCTCTTTTAAATCACAGCTTTTGCTTTTGCTTTTGCTTTTATGGCTGCTTCTGCTTCTTTCTTCTTTCTTCTTCCTTCTTCTTCTTCTTCTTCTTCTTTTTTTTTTTTTTTTTTCCTGTGCCTCAGTATGTCCAGGGCTAGTATGGGCTAGCGGCCCAGGACTCACTGAGGGGGCTGGTCAGTTATGGCACCTGGAACCTTGCTTCCTTATGTGCTATTAAGTTGTAGAGGGAACTTGAACCATGGAGCTGTCCAGCCCTTCAGACCCAGAGAGGTTTGTAGGGTTCTAGGTCTGGTTGTTTTACATTATAGTTGTCCTTTTAAACCATGGCTTTTTTTTTTTTTCTGTGCCATGGAACAGACAGATCTACTCACTCTCTCATTACCAGCTCTCCCTACTGTAGTTTGCGGTGTTGGGGTTCAGGGTTCCCTTCACTACATGTTTCCATCTCCCTTGCTGTTCTCTATGTGGTCTCTATCTTTTGTTGTGTAGAAGCTGTTCAGTCAGCACTCCCTTCTTCCTCAGGAGGAATTACATTATAAATAGGTATAGATTTGCCATGTTCACGGAGGTGGTGAGTTCATGGTCTTCTTATCTGACCGTCTTGGACTGGGATTCCCATCTTTGACTTTTGACAATTTAATATGTATCTCCATGTAGCATTATTTGGGCTAAAAGTATTTGGATCTCATGGGCTTCTTTGACCTGGGTATGTACTTTTCTCCCCATGTTTGGGAAGTTTTCAACCAGTATTTTTTAAAATATACTTTTTGTCCTTTTGTATTATCTCCTGGAATTCCTATGAGAATATGGTTTTTTTTTTTTTTCATTGTATCTCATAAGTTCTTTCAACTTTCTTTGTTCTTTCATTTTGCTTCTCTGGATAATTTCAAACGTCCTATCTAGGAGTTGTGGATTCTTCAGTCTGCAAGGTTGAGCCTGCTTTTAGAACTCACTTTGGAATGCACTTATGGTATTTTTCAGCTTGAGTGTTTCTGTTTGTTGTTTGGTGGTTTCTATTTAACTTCTCATTTTGTTCATGTACCATTTTCCTAATTTTGTTTAGTTGTCTGTGTGTTCTTACAGTTCACTAAATTTCTTCTAGAGGACTCTTCTGAATTATCAGACAATTCATAGGTTTCCATTTCTTTACAGTTATTGAAGCTTTATTAATTTCCTTTCACAGTGTTCTATTTACCTGATTTTTTCATGGTCCTTGAGTCCTTATGCTATTATGTGCACATCGGAGTAAGCAATCTCCTCCCAACTTTGCAGGTTTGCATATGGGAGATAGTTCTTCACTATTCAGTTAAGTTTGAGTTTCTGGGTAATATTCTTGGGTAGATGGGGCTTGCCACTAGGGTCTATTTTTGGAAAAAGCAACTATTTGAGCTCAGAGGTCAGGGTTGGGGGGATGCCATTGATTGAAAACAGTTGGAAACTACTTATGTATGGTTCTATGTCCAAATGGGTTTGTAAGATGGCTCTGTGGTTACGAGGATTCTTTGCTCAGGCTTACTAAATAGTTGTGATTGACTAGTATATTTACTAGTAACTGGGGGAATGGATTAGCTTCCCTGTTGTGACAGGGTTCTTTGTGATCTTAGATGACCTGTGTTCCTTGTTCCCTGACCCAGCAGAGCCACTGGCTTTACTTTGTGGTTGATGAGCTCTGTCTCCTGTCAGCTCAAGCACTGATCAGTTACATAATATCCAGGTATTCTTATCAGACTTTCTGATCAGATAGGGTTAGGAGCTGTGCTCTGTAGTGGGTAGAGCTATGACAGCTCTCCTGCCTGGGGAGAACAGGTAGGGTGATGTCAGAAGCTACACCCAGCAGTGGGTGAGGCTATGAATTAAGTCCTCATCTGGATGTATCACGGGAACCCTCCATGCTTGGTACTGGCTTTGCTCTATAGAGGGTTAGAGAAGTATCTATAGATAGGTGTGTGTATATAGATATATAGATATAGATATGTATAGATATGTAATTTGAACAGTGAAGAGCTCTAAGTAATGGGGAGAATGCATACAAGAGTAGATTTGGTTACTGTCAGACCTTGGAGAGTTTCCTGTATGAGCAGAGGGAATTTCCAGTTTCACAGAAAACCAAGGGTGGCAATGTATGCACCAAACAAGGAAGAGCTTTTTTTTATTTTGTTATACTTTTACTGTCAATAGACAGCTATGTTTGCAAGTCAGACAAGTTGATTAATGCCTTGTTTTATTGTGGAAGATGAACAGATATGATTCTGGGTGATGCAGAGATGAGAAGACAAAGTTACAGAGACCAGAGACACAGTAGGGCAAAACCTATTACAATAGTCCCTTCTGATAAATGATTAGGGGGAAACAGAATGAAGGACACATAAGAAAAATGTTATTTCAATGCAGACTCAGTGGGACTAGGAATTGCCCATTTATTTATTTATAGGTGAGAGTTGTTCAGGAAATCAGAGTAATACCTCTAAGACTGCAAGTATAAAAAACAGGGGATTAGGATATTTAATCTTTCTAAGATATTGTCAACTTTATGAGAAAAAATGAAATGTTCTGGTAATGATAGTCATCTGTATTTTATGAATTCATATTTGACATGACCACAGCAAAATAATTCTTCAGGGCTGCCTCAATCTTTAAGGCAAATAGAATTTTAGAATGCCTGTCCACCTAATAATTTAACAGTACAGTCAAAACTAAATTTTGCATTTATTATTTTATTATTTAAAACAGGTTTAAAGGGGCATATTATTGTTTTTCTTCCCAGTTTTATTGAGATACAATTCAATGTATGAGTTTCAAGTGTAAAGAATAAACATTTGACTACCTATTTTGTGAAATTATCACAGTAACAAGTTTCCATAACATCTAACACCTCATATAGACGTGATAAGAAATGAAAAAAAAAAAAGTTAATCTTTTAACAGATTACTTTAAAGTTTCTGTGTATTTATTAGAGAGAGAGAGAGCACAAGCCACAGGAGAGGCAGAGGGAGAAGCAGACTACCTGCTGAGCAGGGTATCCAATGTGGGGCTTGATACCAGGACCCTGGGATCATGACCTGAGCCAAAAACAGACACTTAAATGACTGAGCTGCCCAGGTACCCCTAACAATTTTCATATAAAACAGTTGGTAGTATAATTATCATGTTGTGTATTCTGTCACTAGTACTTATTTATAACTAGCAGTTGACATCTTTGACCACCTTGCTCCAGTTCCTTCTCCATCCACTTCTGGTAACCAAAATTCTGATCTCTCTAGGGTTTTGTGTATATGTGTGTGGTGTGTGTGTTTTAAATTTGGAGTGTAGATTTAAATGGCATAATTCAGTATTTGCCTTTGTCTAACTTATTTTGCTTGGCATAATTTCTTCAAGGTCCATCTATGTTGTTACAAATGACGTGATTTTTTTTTTTTTTTTTTGCTGAAGAGTATTCCATGGGTGTGTGTGTGTGTGTACACACACATATGAAAACATCTTTAACCATTCATCCATCAATGGACACTTAGGTTCTTTTCACGTCTTGACTATGATAAATAATGCTTCATTGAACTTGACGTACAGATATCTATTTGAGTTATAGTGTTCCCATTTCCTTTGGATATAGCCCCAGAAGTGAAATTGCTAGATAACATAGTAGTTCTCTTTGTAGTTTTTGTTTGTTTTATGAACCTCTGTACTATTATCTTTTGTGGCTGCACCAGTTTATAATCCCACCAACAGTGTACAAGATTTCACTTTTTCCTCATTTTTACCAGGACTTTTTTCATGTCCTTTCAATTATAGCCATTTTAAGAGGCATGAGGTAATATTTCATTGTGGTTTTAATTTGTGTTTCCCTACTGATGAGTGATGTTAAAATCTTTTCATATGCTTCTTGGCCATTTGCATTGTGTCTTTGGAAAAATGCCTACTCAGATCTTTTGCCCATATTTTTTAAAGTAGGCTCCATGCCCAGTGTGGAGCCCAACAAGAGGCATGCCCTCACAACCCCAAAATCAAGGCCTGAGCTGGGATCAAGAGTCAGATGCCCAAATGACTGAGCCACCCAGATGCCCCCTTTTGCCCATTTTTTAATTGGATTTTTATTTTGTGGCTGTTGAGTTGTATGAATTCTATACATAATTAGGATATTAATCTCTTACCAGTTAATGATTTATAAATTTTTTTCTCATTCTGTAGATTTTTTTCATGTTTTTTTTTTTCTATACAGAAGCTTTTTAGTTTGATGTAGTCCTAACTTTTTGTTTATTTATGCTTTAGGTGTGATAACCAAATAATCATTGCCAGAGTCATGTCAAGGAGTTTTTACTGTTTTCTTCTGGAAGTTTCATAGTTTCAGATCTTACATTTTAGACAGTAACTCATTTCAAATGAATTTTTGTGAGTAGTATAAAAAAGGGTCTAGTTACATTTTTTATATGTAAATATCCAGTTTTATCCCCACCATTTATTGAAGATAATCTTTTCTCCATTGTCAAATATTAAACATACTACTTAAGGTTATTTTCTGAGCTTTAGATTTTGTTGCATTGATCCTTTATAATGCCAGTACCATACTGTTTTGATTACTATAGTTTTGTAGAATAGTGCGAAGTCTGATGCCTTCCACTTTGTTCTTCTTTCTCAGTTTTGAATCTTCTGTGGTTCTATATATCTATATATCTATATCTATCTATATGGATTGTTTTTTCTCTACCTATGGAAAAAGTACAATTGGAATCTTGATAGGGATTGCATCAAATTTCTAGATGGCTTTTGGTATTGTTGACATTTTAATAGTATTCTTCCAATCTATGAACACAAGATACTTTCCATTTATTTGTGGTTCCTTCAGTTTCTTTCATCAGTGTTTTCAGAGTAATTTCTTGATTTCTTGGTTAAATTTATTTGATGGTATTAAAAATGGGATCAATTTCTTTATTTCTTTTCCAGATAATTCATTGCTGTAACAGTTTTGTGGTTGAGTCTTTAGGATGATCAGTACAGAAAACTATGTCATCTGCAAGTAGAAACAATTTTACTTCTTTTTCTTCTTCTTTTATTTTATTTAATTCTTATGGCTTTCATTTTGTTGCCTGATTTATCTTGTAAGGACTTCCAGTGCTATGTTGAATAGGAGTGAGGAGAGTGGACACCTTTTGCCTTAGTCCTGATTTTAGAGGACAAGCTTTCAACCTTTCTCCCCTGAGTACAATTTTTTTTTTAAATTATGAATGAGTGTTCATTGGGTACTTTTCCTGCATCTACTGTGATGATGATTGGATTCCTTCCTTTCATTACAGTAATGTGATTTAAGTAATGTAGACGTTCAACCATCTTTGTACCCCAGAGGCAATACCCACTTGACTGTAGTGAACGATCCTGTTAATGGGCTGCTCAATTAATTTTATTTTAGTATTTTATTTTGGCATCTATATTCATCATGAATACTGGTGTGTGGTTTCCTAGTAGTGTCCTTCTCTGGCTGTGGTGTCAAGGTAATATTGGCCTTGTAAAATGAATGGGACTGTTCTCTGAAGGACTGGTATTAAATTTTTAAGTATTCATAAATATCACTATCAAAGACATCTCTTGGGCTTTCTTTTGTTGGAAGAATTTTTTACTTCTTGCTTATTTAGTCTTGGTAGGTTACGGGAGTAACTGGGCGCTGTTCTCTGAGGGCGCACTGAGGGGTGCGGCCCTGGGCTCTCGGCTCCTCCGGGCCGGAGACAAGGAGGCCGCCATTTGTATTCCCGTCCTTGGGAACTCTACGGAAAGCGCTCAGGGAACAAAAGCTCCTGAAAGCAAACCCGAGCGGATTACTCACCCCGGCTCTGGGTAAGGGCGGTATCATTCCGCCTGGGGCAGAGACACTTGAGAATCACTACAACAGGCCCCTCCCCCAGAAGATCAACCAGAAATCCAGCCGAGACCAAGTTCACCTACCAAGGAGTGCGGTTTCAATACCAAGGAGAGCAGCAGAATTCCAGAGGAGGAGAAAGCCAAGCAAGGAACTCATGGCTTTTTCCCTGTGATTTTTTTTTAGTCTTGCAGTTAATTTAATTTTTTTCTTTTTCATTTTTTGTTTTTTTTTTTTCCTCGCCTTCGGGTAAAATTTTTTTTTTTTAACTGTTACCTTTTTCTTTTTTAACGATTTTTTACTAGTTTATCTAATATATATATTTTTTCTTTTTTACATTTTTCTTAGGTGTTTTCCTTTTTTTTTTTAATTCTTTTCTTTTCTTTTCTTTTTCTTTTTTCTTTTTTTTTTCTTTCTTCCTTTTTGAACCTCTTTTTATCCCCTTTCTCCCCCCTCACGATTTTGGATCTCTTCTAATTTGGTTAAAGCAGTTTTTCCTGGGGTTGTTGCCACCCTTTTAGTATTTTATTTGCCCCTTCATATACTCTTACCTGGACAAAATGACAAGACGGAAAAATTCAACACAAAAAAAAGAACAAGAGGCAGTACCGAAGGCTAGGGACCTAATCAATACAGACATTGGTAATATGTCAGATCTAGAGTTCAGAATGACAATTCTCAAGGTTCTAGCCGGGCTCGAAAAAGGCATGGAAGATATTAGAGAAACCCTCTCGAGAGATATAAAAGCCCTTTCTGGAGAAATAAAAGAACTAAAATCTAACCAAGTTGAAATCAAAAAAGCTATTAATGAGGTGCAATCAAAAATGGAGGCTCTCACTGCTAGGATCAATGAGGCAGAAGAAAGAATTAGTGATATAGAAGACCAAATGACAGAGAATAAAGAAGCTGAGCAAAAGAGGGACAAACAGCTACTGGACCACGAGGGGAGAATTCGAGAGATAAGTGACACCATAAGACGAAACAACATTAGAATAATTGGGATTCCAGAAGAAGAAGAAAGAGAGAGGGGAGCAGAAGGTATACTGGAGAGAATTATTGGGGAGAATTTCCCCAATATGGCAAAGGGAACGAGCATCAAAATTCAGGAGGTTCAGAGAACGCCCCTCAAAATCAATAGGAATAGGCCCACACCCCGTCACCTAATAGTAAAATTTACAAGTCTCAGTGACAAAGAGAAAATCCTGAAAGCAGCCCGGGAAAAGAAGTCTGTAACATACAATGGTAAAAATATTAGATTGGCAGCTGACTTATCCACAGAGACCTGGCAGGCCAGAAAGAGCTGGCATGATATTTTCAGAGCACTAAACGAGAAAAACATGCAGCCAAGAATACTATATCCAGCTAGGCTATCATTGAAAATAGAAGGAGAGATTAAAAGCTTCCAGGACAAACAAAAACTGAAAGAATTTGCAAATACCAAACCAGCTCTACAGGAAATATTGAAAGGGGTCCTCTAAGCAAAGAGAGAGCCTACAAGTGGTAGATCAGAAAGGAACAGAGACCATATACAGTAACAGTCACCTTACAGGCAATACAATGGCACTAAATTCATATCTCTCAATAGTTACCCTGAATGTTCATGGGCTAAATGCCCCTGTCAAAAGACACAGGGTATCAGAATGGATAAAAAAACAAAACCCATCTATATGTTGCCTCCAAGAAACTCATTTTAAGCCTGAAGAC
This sequence comes from Mustela erminea, assembly GCF_009829155.1. NCBI lineage: Eukaryota > Metazoa > Chordata > Mammalia > Carnivora > Mustelidae > Mustela > Mustela erminea. The sequence continues at coordinate 101,409,961 of NC_045617.1, read as the reverse complement.
ACCTCCAGATTTAAAGTGAGGGGGTGGAAAAGAATTTACCATGCTAATGGACATCAGAAGAAAGCAGGAGTGGCAATCCTTATATCAGATCAATTAGATTTTAAGCCAAAGACTATAATAAGAGATGAGGAAGGACACTATATCATACTCAAAGGGTCTGTCCAACAAGAAGATTTAACAATTTTAAATATCTATGCCCCCAACGTGGGAGCAGCCATCTATATAAACCAATTAATAACAAAATCAAAGAAACACATCAACAATAATGTTTCTAAAAATTCTTCCATTGCTTCTACTTTGCCCAGTTGGCATATAGTTGATCATAGTAGCATTTTACCTTCTGTTTCTCTGGTATCAGTTGTAAGGATTTTTTAATTTTTTTCTCCTTAGTCTAGATAAAGCTTCCTCAACTTTAACTTTTCAAAGAATCCTGAATTTCCTCTCTTCTTTTTCTTTCTTCCCGTTTTCTAACTTTGGGTTCAGTTTGTTTTCTTATTGTAGTTCCTTTGCTTTGCTTGAAATACATTTTCTCTCTCTTCACTCTTAGTGTATGTGTCTTTAAGGGCTAATGGGGGGTCTCATGTAGGTGGCATATTAATATGTCTTATTTTAATCAATTCAGCTATTTTATGTCTTTACATAAAAATGGAAGAAACTCTCTGATCTAAAGTAATCACTAATAGGTAAAGATGGTGACATCTGCTTTTGAAGCTATTGTTACTGAATTCTTCAGTTCTGAGATTTTGTTTCTGTTTCTTTGTGAAACTTCTCATTGTCTTCCTAGTTATGATCACTTGTATATATGCTCTTATAGTTCACTAAACTTCTTAAAAGCATTATTCTGAAGTCTTTGACAATACTACATAGATCTCTATTTCATTAGAGTTGTTGGAGCTTTATTAGTTTCTTTTAGTGGTATCTTTGCCTGATTTTTGCATTTTTTAAAAATATTTATTCATTTGACAGAGAGAGAGATCACAAGTAGGCAGAGAGTCAGGCAGAGAGAGAGGGGGAAGCCGGCTCCCTAATGAGCAGAGAGCCCCATGTGGGACTCGATCCCAGGACCCTGAGATCATGACCTGAGCCAAAGGCAGCAGCCTAATCCACTGAGCCACCCAGGTGCCCCGTGATTTTTGCATTTTAATAAGAAGGCTGCTTTTCTAAACTTTGCAGACTTGCTTTGTTATAAATAGTATAGCACCCATCAGTTTGGGTTCTTAAAGTGTCTGCTGGTAATGTCCTTGGGTTTAGTGTTCATGTCTATTTTGCAGAGTCCATTGTTCAAGCTTGCCATCAGTGGTTGGAGTTGTACCATTGGGTAAGTGCAGTTTGATTTGGACCTTTGGCTTGGTTCCCTGCCCCAGTGAGGCTGAAGGATGGTCTCACTGGTTTGGTAGGTTCTCTGGTCAGGTTACTGGATGGTTGTGACTGGGTACTGTAATCAGCTTTAGAGGGTGCTATAACTTGTGTTTCCAGCCGCGTTGGAGCAACAGGACAACAACATGTCTAGGTTGCGCAGCTTTCAGGCACTCCCATCAGCCCTTCTGGTCAACTGGGGCCAGGCTGGGCTACAGCACGTTTGGCAGTTATTTAGCTCCCTGATCTGGGCAAACCAAGCTCAAGGATTGGTAACGCTCTTTGAGGGTTGGGATCACACAGGCATTCAACTGATCTCCCTGGTCCTAATGGACCATTGATTTGGTTCTGCCCTTAGCTAGTGGAGATGCTGCCTGTATGAACGTATTCTGCCAAGACTAGAGTGTTGACTGTTACAAGCCACTACACCTTTCTCTGTCACATGCAGGCTCTTCCCCCCCCCCCTTGGAGGCACCTCTTTTTCCCTGGGGAGACCTCTCAGCATGGTCCTATACTTACCTAGGAGAGTGGCAGTGCAGTCTCCTTGTAGCTACTTTCTAATGCAGTATGCCTTTGTCTCTTAGGTCTCATTCCCCTGTTCTAGGATTGTCTTAGGGGGTGTGTTGTTCATGAGTAGTTGTTCTTATGGGGGAAAGCAAAGTCAGGAACAATGGATATTGCCTTCTAGGTGATGTCATTCCTCCTATAGTTTGGGTTTTAACACCCCAAACCATTATTTTTAAATATTTGGAAGCTATAGCTAAGCACAGGGAAAAATTCTGTACTTATAATTTCACCATGTAGGGGAAATTATTACATATGTAAGACTTATTTTAATAATTAATCATATACACACATAATTAATGTTTTTGATCATGTATTAAGCTAAAAAACCTGTACCTCATGATCCCTACTGCACCCCTACACATGCTTAGAGGCAATTTGAGGGTTAAGAATTGATTTTGGGTGAGAGGTAAACTTGGAAGTAATTAGCTGTCGATAATATTTAAATCCAAGGGTATGCATAAGATAATAGAGAAGAAATGAGGACAAAAGCTGAACCACCAAACTATTGTATCAGTAGATCAAAGCAGATATTGAAGAAACTGAGAAATAGTGTCTCATGGGGTGGAAGAAAATCAAGTTACTCTTGATTCCTAAACTTTCAAGGAAAAAGTATTTCAAAGAGAAGAGGGAATCAATGGTCTTAAGTTCTGGATAGAGGAATACTGCATATCGATAACATTATCTTTTCTTAATGGCTTCTGCCTTTGGAATTGTGCTTAGAAGAACATTTAAATTATATAATCTGCTTACCTGTCTTTTCTTTGGCTTCATTTCTTATATTCCAATATTTTATCCAGTTGTACTATATTTTAATTTATGGTAAAAGAATTTTTAATGTAGTTATTATACAACTTCTTTCCTCACCAATAGACAATGTTAAACTATGACAAATGCTAGATTTTTATACTTTTTTCTCTCCCACCTAAGGCAACTGTGGCTTACTTACTAAGGTTAGATTAGTTGCCCAAAGGCACCAACTTGAAAGGTAATAGAATTAGGATAACAAGTTAGGTTATCTTGTCTCTTCCTGTCAGTTTTGTCTATTTATTTCATGCAAGTGTCATACCTTTAATTACTGTGACTTTTTATTAGAGATTTAATCTAATATGGCACAACCCCTGTATTTAGTCTTTTTATCAAACCTTTATTTTTAAATATTTGTCTCATTTAACTAAATTTATCTAAAACCTCATCCTTCAAATATCCATTGAAGACATAAATTTAGAGAGGAGCGACATAAGAGTATTGTCTCTCCATTCAATAAATTGGTATATTTTACTTTTTTTCATGTTATCATTTATATAAAAATGAAATAGTTTATTTCAGTAGATGGCTTACAAATTTAGATTTCTAACCCTGGATGAGAATTGTTTAAATATATGCTTATGTTTTTCTTCCTGATTTTGGGTTGCTTCTTTCTTATATTTTTTCCATCTTTTTCTCCATGAGGCTCATTTCCTCATTAATTTGGGGGGGGAAAAACTTTCCTTACAGGATATGGAAAATGTTTACAACATCCATTTCCTGAGGTAAAAAGTTGAGGTTTGAAAAGGATGCTTTCAGAATTAGATTCCCTTTACTTTGATCTCATAATAACTATAGATAACTAAATAAAGGTCATATTTCTTAGTAAAATGTTTCCAATTCAGTAAACATTCTTAAAGGAAACATTTGTTTCAATAACCAAAACCCACTGTTTTCACTCAAAGTCTAAATTAAAAGAATACTGTTTCTATTCTGTAAGGAAAGAAAATCCTATTTATTTTTCTACATAGACATTTTGGAACACTTCCCCTTGAAAATACACAAGACTTTATGGGTACCAGACCTTCAAGCGAAATATATTAGCATTCACATCAACTCTAAGAAGGCCAACAGTTATCCATAGTGTATCTATTAAAAAGAAAGGGAGATACTGAAACTAAGCAAGGTATTTTAATTAAAATATAGCTTTCTGAATTTGATCCTAGTTTATTTTTGACTCATTTTTTTTAATATAAAGGTATAGAACTTACCAAGAGTTAAGGATCACCAGAGTGTGTGAGATTATATTAATTCAAAATAATGTGATTTAGGAATGTTACTATGTTTGCCAATGTGGTTATGGTGTTTGGTTATTAAAAATCATGGTATTTACTGCAGGCTAAAGAAACAAATGGTATGTTCCCATATGAAATCCTAGGTGAGTGTGTTCTTTTGTGGCATGGGTTGGAAGATGTGACTGTATTACAAAAAAGTTAAAGTAAAAACATAGAAGTGACATTAGGGAAGAGGCAGACGAAGAGTAGCCTCTCTTGGCCATTTGGCCTGAGAAATAAATTGAAAAAAAAAAAAAAAAAAGACATTTGTAATGAAATAAGATTGAAGGGAACAACAATACACATAATATTAGATGAGCTGTTAATTATATTAACTACTTACCTTCTTAAAATTTTAGGTGCTTGAGAATCTTGCTAAGTTGCTTGTCAAAGTGACTTTATATTCTTGCCTGACAGAAATAGGCTGGACCAAAGTTACAGGTAGCCCCTGCAAAGGGGATGCCCTAAAACATGCCCTAAAATCTGGTTTGCTTCTTGTATCTCACTTACTTGTTTTTCATCCCTGCAAGAATTTGAGTTATAGTAGTTGCTGGGTTTAAGACATAAAAATACTGGGACCTCTTCCTAAGCCAGGATCCAATCAGAGTCTGTGGTCTTAGAAATTCTAGATCAGATTAATTGGAATTATAGGTTAAAATGAATCCTGTTGAACTACAGTCAGCTAAAGCAAATGAAAGTAGTAGATCTATACACATGTACGTTTATAATTATCTCTGTGTATTGTTTTAACCTTCAGACTTTTACACAAATGATTTCCTTTAGTTGAAAAAAAATATTACCTTTAAATATTTCAAGTGAGTTTCTACACTGTATGGAGATCTTGTCCTAATACAAAACTGGATGGGTGTGGGGAACCAGCATAGATATAAAGTGTAAGATTATAGGAGAATCACTTGTGGTTATATAAATGAAAAAGTTAAGATGAGAGCAACAGGGAATTTATAATTTTATATTCAATGAAAATTCAAAGGAGATTTATTAAGACTTCGTATTTCAATACATATGCTGCACTCAAATGTAATATAAGGAAAAGTGTTCTGTTTTAAGTGTTGTCAGAGGTTGTGATTAAGAACAATAGGGGTGGCAAATTGTTCTCAGCAGACAGTAGAGGCTCCCATGCAGAATGTGGAAAGGCTGGTGAAGAGCTTTATAAAAAAGCCCAAGCCTGGGGAGAATAGGACTTGATCTTTAAGATGGAAGGATGTATGGGTGATTTTGAGAGTCCCTTCATTTTGGTTTATAGTCAAAGCCACATTCAATTCCTTGTTAGAAGATAAGGAAAAAATAAGACAAATTAAGACCTGAGGACATTTTAGATCTACTATCTCCCATTAAAAAAAAAATTGTATAGGACATATTGGTGAAGAATAAATTTCTAGAGAAATATTTCTCCATCAATATGAAGTTATATATTTATCATGAAAAGAAATTGAAGTGAAATTCTCTTTCTCTCAGTATAGTTCTATGTGAGAATAACCTGGAAAAGACTTGGTTTACAGGGTTGACATCACCAAGATGTTGACATAGTGCTACTTGTGAGAAAAAGTGAAGTCAGAAGTAACAACTATTCAGGGACAAGGCACTACTCAGAGAATTGTAGAACACAGGAGTAAGTCTGAAGTACCACCTTGCACCTGAGAGACCAACACAACATGAGAAGGGTAAGATGAACAGATACATGATAAGCACATTTCCCTTTTCCTGGGCTACACAGAACCATGTAATAAGTCTCCCCTCTGCCTCTCATTCCTCCAGTGGGAAGAGAGAGCCCAGGTGTCACATCCAGCCACTGCCTTTTCTACCACTGTGGGTACATCTACTGATTTCACCTCAGAGTTTTCAAGGGATGCTGCAGGGCTCAATCTTTGGGAATCTAATTGTTCTGAGGGGAAGGAAGAAAGGGCTCCCAAAAAACAGTACTTGATTCTTGACAGGGTAATTTATATCCACACAATCCAAGTACGAATCCACACTAGTAGTTTTGTTCATCTGCAGATCCAAGTTGGTGGTGGACTCTAACCAGAGAGCTTAGTGAGGTGGAAGTCTGCCTAGTTTGCTTGCCCTGAAGGCTGGTCTGTCCCTGCCTAGCCAGAAGAGCTGAGTCATAACCCCACCAATTCCTGATTGATTTATGACCCCTCCCAACTAGAAATCATGTTCAGGAAATTTTGAGAACCTGGAGTGTGCCATCATAGACCACCTAGTGTGGAGTGTAGCCTAAGTGCCCCCTGACAGGAAGAATGAGAACACCTGAAAACTGTAGTCAGGCAGGTGGACAGACCTCCTTGCACACACAGCAAAGCCAGTGGCTCTATTCTTGCATACACATCTGCTTGTGTCAAGACCACAGACACTTCAAAAACACAAATGTAAGATACCAAAATTTGTGGGTCACAGCAAAGGCAGTTCATAATGGTAAATATCCTAATTTTACAATTCAAGCAACCAGAACAAATTAAGCCCTAATGAACAAAATAGGGAATGAAGAGACAAGTCCATAGATATTTTCTATGAAGAGCTGGTTCTTTGAAAGGTAAATGAATTGGCAGACCTTCAGAAAGGAAAGAGATGTCAACCACCAATAATGGGTTAGAAACGACTATGAACAATTATATACCAACAAATTGGACAGCCTGGAAGAAATAGATAAATTCCTAAAGACATAACCAACCAAGACTTAATCACAATGAATTATAAGATCTGAACAGACCTACTACTACTACTAAGGAAATTGAACAATAATTAGAAACCTTTCAACAAACAAAAGTCCAAGAACAGACTGCTTTGAGTAAGAAGTCATACTAGCCCTTCTCAAAATCTTCCCAAAACTATAAAAAAGGGAATGCTTCCAAACTCATGAGGCTAGCAGTCTTAGGCAGCCAAAATAAAAAACAAACAAACAAAACAACTACAGGCCATATCCCTGATAAATTTAGATGCAAAAATCCTCAACAAATATTAGCCCACATTTAACGCATGAAAAAGCTCATATAGCTATTCAAGTGGAATTTATTCCAGAGCTGCAAGGATGGTTCAGCGTTCATGAGTCCATCAACATGATATACCATGTTAACAAAAAGAATGACAAAAGTCATATGATCATCTCCATAGATGCAGAAAAGGCCTTTAACAAAACTTAAAGTCCATTTATAATACTAATTCTCAACAAAGCATGGGTAGAGGAAAGAGCACTCAACAAAGACCAGATATGACAAGTCTGCAGCTAACATTATACTTGATGAAAAGCTGAAAGTTTTTTCTCTAAAATCAGAAAAAAGACAAAGATGTTCACTCTTTCCACTTCCATTAACATAGTACTGGATGTCTTAGCCAGTGTAGTAGGGCCAGAATAAGAAATAAAAGGGATCCAAAGTGGAAAGGATGAAGGTAAAGTGTCACTGTTTGTGGATGACATACCACATATTGAAAAGCCTAGAGACTGAACCAAAAAAACCTCTTAGAAATAATAAGTTCAATAAAGTTGCAGTAAATTTATCTAAGGAAGTTAAAGGCTTATACACTGAAAACTCTAAGATACTGATCAAAGAAATTGAAGAAGATACATATAATTGGAAATATAGCCCATGTTCATGGATTAGAAAAATTAATATTGGTAAAATGTCCATATTATGCAAAGCAATCTACAGATTTACTGTAATCACTGTTAAAGTTCCAATGGCATTTTTCCATAAAACAGTTTTAAGATTTATATAGTACTACAACTGGTAAAATCATTAGATAAAAATATGGGCGTTCCTCAAAAAGTTAAAAAGAGAACTAATTATAATCCAGCAATCACACTATTATTTTCCCCAAGAATGCAAAAACACTAATTCGAAGGGATACATGCATCTCTATGTTTATAGCAACATTACCTATGATAGCCAAGATAAGGAAGCAGCCCAGTGTCCATCGATTGATGAACTGATAAAGGTGATATATATGTTGTGTGTGTTTATACATACACACAGGAATACTATTCAGCCAAAAGAATGAAATCCCACCATTTGCAATAACGTGGATGGAGACAGAGAGTAGAATGCTAAGTGAAGTTAGAGAAAGAACGGGTACCATATGATTTCACTCATCTGTGGAATTTAAGAAACAAATGAGCAAAGGGGGGAGAGAGAGAGAGAAACCAAAATACAGATTCTTAATTGTAGATAACTCATGGCTACCAGAAGGGAAGTGAGTGGGAGAATGGTTTTAATAGGTGATGGGGGTTAGGGAGTGCACGTAATAAGTCTTGATTGATAAGCATTGAGTCATTATGAAACTGTAGAAACATTAGAAACTGTAGAAACACTATTTTGTACACTTGAAACCAGTGTAATACATGCAGTTAATTGTGATTAAAATAAAAACTTTAAAAAAGACCCCAAATAGTCCAAGTAATCTTGAAAGAACAAAGGCAGAGGAATAATACTCTGTTATTTCAGAATGTATTATAAACATACAGTAATTAAAACAGTGGTATTGGCATAAAAATAAATGAATAGCTCAATGGAACAGAAGAGCAGCCAGTAATAAACCTGCAAATACAAGGTCAATTGATTTTTGGCAGAGGAGCCAGACATATGCAATAGGGAAAGGATAATCTTTATGATAAATGGTGTTGGGAAAATAAGATTGCCACATGCCACAGAATGAAACTAAACTAGAATGACACCATAAAACTTCTAGAAGAAAACATGGTGGTAATTTGGCACATCCATTATAGAAAATGGTATGGAGGTACCTCAACAAAATTAAAATTAGAGGGGCGCCTGGGTGGCTCAGTGGGTTGAACCACTGCCTTCGGCTTGGGTCATGATCTCAGGGTCCTGGGATCGAGCCCCCCATCGGGCTCTCTGCTCAGTGGGGAGCCTGCTTTCTCCTCTGCCTCTCTGCCTGCTTGTGATCTCTCTCTGTCAAGTGAATAAATAAAATCTTAAAAAAAAAAAATTAAAATTAGAACTACCATTTGATCCAGCAATTTCATTTTGAAGTGGAAGTTATTTGAATGAGATGAAAATACTAATTTAAAAAATGATACATGAACCATCATATTTACTGAATCATTATTTACAATTGCTAAATATCGAAACAAATGCCCACTGATTAATAAAGATGTTTATACAATAGAATATTATTTAGCCATAAAAAATGAAATTGTGCCATTTGCAGCAAGGGTGGATTTCAAGGGCATTTGTTAAGTGAAATAAGTCAGGTAGAGATAAATGCTGTATGATCTTTCTTATATCTAGAATGTAAAAAAAAAAAAAAAAAAAAACAAGAAAAAAAACCCTCATAGATACAGAGAATATATTGGTGGTTGTCAGGGGTTCCTGAACTATTTTTTTTAATAGAATAATTTATAATAAAAAATATGACACCTTTTATCCATTTCAAAAATATTTTTAGAAAGAAATATCAACAGAAAGCTTTAGCAGCCTTGAAGCCACTTCTTCCACTGTACCCAGGCTAGAAAATCAATTTTTGCCCCACTTATTGCTGACGGCAGCCTTCAGCCCTTCCAACCAGGGAACTGTACCAGAGTGCATAGAGCCTGCAGGGCCCATCCAACAACCCTGCCTACAGTGGCACTTAAGAAGAGAACACAGCTTGTGGCTTTCCTTAGCTGCAGAGAAAAACTGGTGGCCTCACTTGACCAGGATATTCAGTGTTCCTTTTTGTCTGATTAGAGCCCCCATACAACAACCCGTATAGGCCCTGCGTCTTCTCTTGCTTTCCTCCCATGCAGAGAAGCTAATTCATAGCCCCAAATAATATTGACTAGACTACCCAGTCATGAACATCATCTAATAAGTTTGACTAGAGAATTAAGGAAACTGATGAATGAACCAATTTATAGCCTCATTTGGGTATGGAACCAAGCCAGCAGTCCTATCCAACTGTTTTCAGCCAGTGGCATACTCACCCTGAACTTCAAGCACGACCATTTGACTCACCCTAAAATAGACATAGTAGTAGATCCCATTTGGTCAAGGACTTTACAGTTAAACATATTCAGAACCAAAACTGAACAAACTGTTGGAGAACGGTCTCTGACAAAGAGAACCTGCAAAGTTTGGAAGATGAGACCACTTAGGTGTTCAAACAACAGTATCACAAATCAAGGATCATGAAAATGGAGGTAAATTTGACACAAAGCAAATACAAAAAGCTGTAACAGCTGATCCTAAAGAAATTAAGACCTATGAATTCTCAATTCAAAATAATCATTGTAAACTTTTGTGAACTACAAGAACACTAATTAGGAAAACAATATATGAGCTAAATAAGAAGTTCAAGAAACTACCCCCACACACAAAAACCTAGAGCTAAGAAATAAAATAAATGAAAGGATATGTTCTTTAGATTCAAAAGCTGATTGGATCATACAGAAGAAAGAATAGGTGACCTGAAAGACAGGACATTTGAAATTATTCAGTCATCAGAGGAGTAAAAGGAAAAAAAAAAAAAAAAAAGAAGAAGAAGAAGAAAGCCTAGGTGCTTATGAACACAATGAAAAGAAACAATATTTGCCTTAGGAATTCTGGGAGGTGAAGAGAAAGATAAAAATGACAGAAAATATATTTAAAACAATATAGACTAAAAGCTTCTCAAACCTTGTAAGGGAAACAGGCATCCAGATTTAAGAGGCCCAAAACACTCCAAATAGAGTGACCTGAATAAGGCTATATACCAAGACATATTACAATTAACTTATCAAAAATCAAAAAATTCTAAAACAACAAGAGAAAAGGGGAGGTTACATAAAAGGGAAGCCTCATAATAAGACTGTCAATAGATTTCTCAATAAAAACTTTTCAGGCCAGAGGAGAATGAGATGATATATTCAAAATATTGAAAAAAATCAACCAATATTTCTATACATGGGAAAGCTTTCCTTCAGAGATTAAGGAGGGATAAAAGTTTTACAAACAAAACAAAACAAAGTTGAGGGACTTCTAGTCCTGCCTACAAGAAAAGTTATAGAGGGGAAATAAAAAGGGCGTTGATTAAGTCATAAAAATATCAGAGGGCTATTAAAGTTACTGGTAATAGAAATAGGTAGTCAAAGTTGGATTCTGTAGTGTGGTAATGGTGGTATATAATTCACTTACAACTTGATTTAAATAATGCTTAAAAATGTAGTTACAGTTACTTTTACTATAATAATATTGCACAATATAAAATACGTAAATTCTAACACCATTAACCTAAAAGTGTGCAGACAGGAGAAATGAAAGTGAAAAGTAAAGGAATTCCATTGCAATTAAGTTGTTAGTACTTTAAAATAGAGGGTTATAGTTTTAAGATATCTAACATAGACTCATTACAACCACATAGAAAGACTAGTAATAATAACATGTGATAAAGAAGTCAAAGTATACTGATACCACAAGGTATCAAAACACAAAAAAGGGACAGTGGGCTAAGAAAAAAGAACAATAGATTCACAAAAAAGCAGAAAACAATAAACCAAATTTTAATAATAAATCCTAAATGTATTAAATTTTTCAATCAAAGGACATAGAGTGACTAAATGGAAAACAAAATGAAAAACATGATCCAACAATATGCTGCCATTAGGAGACTCCCTTTAGCCTTAAAAACAAGCAGACTAAAAACAAAGTAATAGAAAAATCTCATTTCAGTGTTAACCACAAAAAAGCAGAGGGAGATATATTAGATAAAATCTTCAAAAATAGGAAAAAGATACAAAAAGGCCATGCGTCAATCAAGAAGATGTGACTACTAAATATTTATGTGCCCTACATCAGAGCACCTAAATATATAAAGCATAAACTAAGGGAACTAAAAGAAAAATTACATAGGAATACAATAATAGTTGGAGATTTTAATACCCCACTCTCAACAATGAGTATTGTATCCAGACAGAGAATCAATAAGGAAACAGCAGATTTGAACATTATCATCCAAATGGGCCTAATAGACTTATATAGAATATATATATCTGATAATAGGAGACTATAGACACATCTCTGACATATTTGGGGTTTTGTTCCAGGTCACCACAATAAAGTGATTATTGCAAAAATGATGATTGCATCTAATGATTTTGTTGGTTTCCCGGTACAGTGCATATGAAAGTTATGCTTACATTATATGTGTACACTATTTACACAGTATATAGCCTAAGAAATGTTCAATAGCATGATGTCTAAAAAATGTATATACCTAAACTAAATATTTTGTTGCTAAAAAAAAATGCTACGCATCATCTGAGCTTTCAGGGAGTCATAATCTAATGACAGGTCACCATAACAAAGTACTAATGAGAAAGTTGAAATATGGAGAGAATTACCAAAATTATAACACATACCAACTGAGCAAATGCTGTTGACAAAATGATGCTAGTATGTTATGTAACTCAGGGTTAACACAGACCTTTAATCTGCAAAACATATAGAGTACCTGTGAAGTAAATAAAGCTCAATAAAAGGAGGTATGCCTATATACATTTTTCTCAAATTCACATCAGACATTAACTAGGAGTGTCCATATGTCAGGCCACCAAACAAGTTTCAGCAAATTCAGGAACACTGAAATCATGCCAACTATCTTCTCTGACTAGATGATATGGAACAGGAAATCTATAAAAAGAGCAAAACTGACAGCACCAGTCATTGACTGTAACTGCAGGAGAGACCTTGAGCCAGAAGCAGCCAGGGGATGACCTTCCCAAATAATGACCCAGAGAGAATCAAATGATTGTGCTCTTCTAAGCCGTTGAAGTTTGGGATGATTTGTCACACAGCAATTAAAAAAAAAAAGCAAAACAAAATTTCAAGAATGCTTGTATATGAAGCAACTTTCCCTTAAGCAACCAATGGATAAAAGAAGAAATGAAAGGGTAAATTAAAAAGTATCTTGAGACAAAAATGGAGACACCACATACCAAAATGTATAAGATGCAACAAAGCAGTTCCAAGAGGATAGTTGATAACAATAAACACCTACAATAAGAAGCAAGAAAGATCCCAAGTAACCAACTAATCTTATCCCTTAAAAAATAGAACAAATTGAGCTCAGGATTAGCAGAAGCAGAGAAAAAAAATCGAGAATAAAGCAGATAGAAATAAAAAAGAGAACAGAAAAGCAAGAGAAAAGTTTGACCAATCCAAGAAATCAGTTCTTTGAAAATATAAACTTGACAAACTTTTATTTGGACTAACCAAAGAGAAAATAGAACACTTACCAACAAAATTATAAATGAGAAATGGGACATTACAACAGCTAACATAAAAATATAAAGGATCACAAAAGGCTACCCTTATCAACACATGCCCACAACCTGGACAACCTAGAAGGAATGGTGTAAAATTCTTAGAAACCTAGAGCTTACAAGAATGAATGAGAAATAAATTCAAAAATCTAATAAGAGACTGAGTTACTAGTAAGGAGATTGAATCAATAATTAAAAACTTCTCAACAGAGGAAAGCCCAGGACCAGATGGCTTCACTGACTGATGAATTTTGTCCAACACCTATATAATTTATACCACTTCTCAATTTTTTAAAAATGATAAGCAGGGAACATTTCTAAACTCATTTTATAAGGCCAGAATTTCCCAGATTTCAAACCCAGAAAAAGACACTGCTAAGGAAACTACAGATCAATATTTCTGATCAATATGGATATAAAAATTTTCAATAAAATACTAAAAAATTGAATTCAGTGCATTTAAAAATCACATACCATAATCAAGTGGGTATAATTCCTGGGATACAGGACAGTTCAATAACCACAAATCAATCAACAGGATACATTAATAGAATAAAAAAGAATTGCATGGTCATCACAAAAGAAACTTGAAAAGCATTGGACAGAATTCAACATCCATTCATGATTAAAGGCACTTAACAAATTAGGATATAAAGGACAAATTTCAATGTAATAAAGGTTGTGTATGATATGTCCCCAGACAGCATACTCAACAGACAAAAGTTGAAAGCTTTTCCCTAAGATTGATGTGATTCCCACTCACCACTCCTATTCAACACAGTATTGGTAGTCCTTTCCAGAGCAATTAGTTAAGACGCAACATGGGGGCTTAAGTGGGTAGGAGAAGAATCAATGAAACAAGATGGGATTGGGAGGGAGACAAACCATAAGTGACTCTTAATCTCACAAAACAAACTGAGGGTTGCTGGGGGGAGGGGGGTTGGGAGAAGGGGGTGGGATTATGGACATTGGGGAGGGTATGTGCTTTGGTGAGTGCTGTGAAGTGTGTAAACCTGGTGATTCACAGACCTGTACCCCTGGGGATAAAAATATATGTTTATAAAAAATAAATTAAAAAAATACATAATAATTACATATGAAAATTATAAAGGAAGAAGTAAAACTGTCTCTATTTGTAGGTGATATGATTTTATATGTTGAAAATCCCAAGTCTCCACAAAAATCAAATCCACTAAAGTTATAGAGTGCTGTGAAGTGTGTAAACCTGGTGATTCACAGACCTGTACCCCTGGGGATAAAAATATATGTTTATAAAAAATAAATTAAAAAAATACATAATAATTACATATGAAAATTATAAAGGAAGAAGTAAAACTGTCTCTATTTGTAGGTGATATGATTTTATATGTTGAAAATCCCAAGTCTCCACAAAAATCAAATCCACTAAAGTTATAGGATGCAAAATTAACATACAATTAACAGTAGCATTTGATAAACTAATAGCAAATTATCTGAAAAAGAGTAATGATGTACTATATGTTGGCTAATTGAACTTAAAAAAGAAGGGGAAGAAGAACAACAACAACAACAAAAAACAAGACTGAAGTCCTCACAATGCCAGATTTGAAAAAGAACTACAAAGCTGAGTAATCAAAACAATGCTGCTGGCACAATAATGGACACATAAATCAGTGGAACAAAATAGCCCAGAAATAAACCCATACTTACATGATCAATTAATCTACAGCAAAGATGTCAAGAATATACAATAGGCAAAAGACAGTCTCTGTAGTAAATTGTGATGAAGAAACCGAATACATACCAAAACAATGACAATGGACCACTTTCTTACACCATATAGAAAAATAAACTCAAAGTGAATTAAAGACCTAAATGTGAGACCTAAAGCCATACAAGTGCTAGAAAAAAACAAAGGCAGTTATGTCTTCGACATCAGCCTTAGCGACATTTTTCTAGATATGTCTCCTAAGGCAAAGGAAACAAAACCAAAAATAAACTAGTAGGACTATACCAATATAAAAACTTTTGCACAGTGAAGCAAACCTTAAAAATTGATAAGGGAACCTACGAATGGGAGAAGACATTAATAAATTATATTTGATAAAGGGATAATATCTAAAATAAACTTTTACATCTCAAAACCAAATAATAATCCACTTGAAAAGTGGGCAGAGGATCTGAATAGACCTTTTTCAAAGAAGACAAGCAGATGACCAACAGACATTAGGGAAATAGGAATCTAAACCACCATGAGATACTACTTTATGCTTGTCAGAATAGCCATCTTCAAAAAGACAACAGATAACAAGTGCTGGTGAGGATGTGGAGAAAAGGGAACTCTTTTGCCCCATTGCTGGGATTATAAACTGGTATAGTCACTATAGAAAAGAGTACTCTCAAAAAATTAAAAATAGAACCACTTTATGATCCAGCACTTTCACTTCTGGGAATACATCTAAAGAAATGAAAACAGTGATCTGAAATATGCAAACTACTCATTCAATGAGGTTTTATTTCATTTTCCATTTCTGATAATTTATTACATTCTATGAATTCTCATTTAACCTAACTTTTCAGATATGTTGGTATAACCTTTTCATCCGCAACCCCACATGCACAGCAGTGTTCACCACAGTCATGATATGGAAGCAGCTTAAGTGTTCATTGACAGATGTGTGGGCCAAGAAGTTTGTAATATATAATGTGAAATATTCAGCCACAAAAAAGAAGTTCTTCCATTTGTAACAACATGATACACTTTGAGGACATTATGTTAAGTGAAATAAGGCAGACAAAGAGAAAGGGAATACTGTATAACCTTCCTTATATATGAATCTAATAACAAAATACCTGTAGGAAAAAAACAAGCTCATAAAAAAAGGATCACTTTTGTGGTTATCAGAAGTGAGGAAAGGAGAGAAGAGAAATTGGGGAACTATCTTCAGAATGAGTAAGCTTCAAGTTAAAAAAATTAAATAGGTACTGATGATGGGTATAGCATCAGGATTTTATATCTATATCTATATCTATATTTATATCTATATATATATCTTACAGCAGTATTAAGAGTAAAAAGTTAGCAGTCTTATCACAAGAGAAGTTTATTCTTTTTTTGCTTTTCCTTTTTAATGTGTCTATATGAGATGATAGATGCTAATTAACCTTATTGTTGTAATCATTTCCAATATATGTAAATCAAGCCATTATGCTCTACACCTTAAACTTACACAGTTATGTATATTAATTATATCTCAATTTAACAAGATGTCATCTCAAATGCAAATTTTCATTCCACAAAAGACAAAGAGAATGACTGGCATTGCAATGGTGCCTCATGAGTGATTTGAGAGAAATCTAACCAAATATGTAAAATGTTTAAACATCTATGTGATTACTAACCTAGATTCATGTATGTTTTTATATTTCCTTTGAATAATATTTTCATCTTCAAGAACTGTTTGGGTTATATGAAATATTTTGGTAATGACTCTCATTTTTTAAAATAAATACATGTATTCTTTTTTTTAAAGATTTTATTTGTTAGACAGAGATCACAAGTAGGCAGAAAGGCAGGCAGAGAGAGAGGAGGAAGCAGGCTCTCCATGGAGCAGAGAGCCCGATGCGGGGCTCAATCCCAGGACCCTGGGATCATGACCTGAGCCAAGGGCAGAGGCTTTAACCCACTGAGCCACCCAGGTGCCCCATGACTCTCATTTTTAAAACATATTTGTTCTTTTATAATCCATTCACCCAAAGATGTTTCTACTCTGTAAATTTTTAAGACTTCACTCTATCATGTCTCAGATAAATCCCCAAGTTAATTCATATCTACTAGTTTTTCATTTGTTCTTTCCTTTCTCTCCTATTCTAAATTCATGTGGAAATGTTGCTATGTTTCTTCCTAAATTCTATAAATAGTTCATTACTTCTCTCTGAAACTTTGAATGGCTTCATGAGCTTCTTCACATCTCACTTCTGATGTCATAGAAGAGATGAGAAGATGGAATGTACAATGTTACAGTAAACAAAACATAGTAAGAAAAGGTTATGCCAACATATTTGAAAAATTAGATGAAAAGAAAATTCATATATGATATAAATTATCTGAAATGGAAAAAAGAAATAGATCTGCATTGAAATAGTAGTTCACATTTTTTCCACAAAGAAAACATCAGACTCAGATGCTTTTATGGGTAAATTATATCGAACACAAAGTAAGAGAGTAGTTTATGTATTACACAAACATTTTCAGACAATATTGAAATACGTAACCTACCCAATTTCTTTTTACTACTTAAGGTTTTATTTATTTATTTGACAGAGAGGGAGAGAGAGAGAGAGCACAAGCAGGGGCAATGGGAAAAAAAGCAGCAGGCTCCCTGATGAGCAGAGAGCCAAGGTGGGGCTCAGTCCCAGGACCCTGGGATCATGACCTGAGTCAAAGGCAGGCACATAACAAACTGAGCCTAACCCAGGTACCCAAAGACAGCAAAATAATAAGGCAAAGATAGGCATATGAAGCAAATGACAAAATAGAAAGCTTTTAAAAGAGAGACTCAAGTACTTGATTTGTAATAAAAGCATCAATACAATTTAGTGGGGAAAACATGATGTTTTCCGTAAATGGTGCTTGTTCAATTAGGTATCCACATAGAGAAAAAAAATCTTAACCCCTGCCTCACACTGTACACAAAATCAAGTACTGATGTCTTCTAAATCTAAATGTGGAAGTAAATAACATGAGAGAAAATGATTTGTATACACAGATTTATTACATAATAAAGAGATAAGAAGATAGAAAAATATCAATAAGCAAACAACCTTAAAATGAGAATTTTCTGTCCATAAAAAAGACAAATTATAAAACCCTGGTATCAGCTCCACATGTAAAGAGCTTGAAATCATCATCCTCATCTGTAAAATAAGAAAAAAAAACAAAATAAGTCAATTTTCTTGGACCCATTAGAGAACAGATTGCAAGGCAAGCTTCCATCCTGAAATCTGGAGATAGACAAATCCAGAGATGCACAGCTGAGATTTCTTTACTGTTAGGTGCATTTAAATGATATTTCTTGACAAACTGCTGGAGGCTAAGCATGGATAAACAGGAGGTGAGGAGCCAGTCTCAAAGGAGTCATCATAATTTCTTGAGTTTTACCTCAAGGAACCCCATCAAGTTCTAACATCTTCCTGTGGTTTAGACAAGGAGAGTGGAAGAATGTTCACTATACAATATTATCAAAGATTCTACCTTCAAAGGACTATTCTCTAGGGGAAAAGGCCTTACCAGAACCTTATCCCAGCTAGAGAAGGATACCCATCCCACTCTAGTCCCTGCCAAACTTCGTGTCTTTCTAACAGAGTAGGGGGGGAAATGATACTGCTAGAGAAATATTTGTGAAGGTCACCTCCACATAGGCTCACTAAAAGTATGAGAATCTTAAGATTATAAGATGCCTCCCTTCCCCTATACCTTATCATCAAACCAATAAGTCCTCAGTATACTAACCCTGAATTAAAGCTGAAAAGGCTACAAGATACAAACTCTCTTTAAGGGGGAATACTTATGGAATCCCTTGACAAAATCAAGGAAACTAGAGAAATTTGAAGCCTCTGATTATTACAGTTACAACAAACATTCACAACAACCTAACTCCTTGCTAGACTAACAAAGCCTCGCACTTGTTTAGCTTATTTTCCTTAGTTTCTGTCATCAGATACAACATGTCTGGCTTTCAACAACAGCAACAAAAAATCACAAGAGCAGCCAAAAGCCAGGAAGAAAACAGAAAACAAAGTCTAAAGGCACAAAACACAGAACCAGACTCAGATATAATACAGATATTAGAACATTCAGACTGGGAATTTAAAGTGACTATGATTATAGTGTTAAGCACTTTAAGGGCTAAAGTAGAAACATGAAAAAAAAAAGAGTTGTGAATATAGCAGAGAGATGGAAACTCTAAGAAGGAATTAAAAGGCAATTCAGATATGGACCCTCAACTCTATGGTCAAATAATCTTCGACAAAACAGGAAAAAATATACAGTGGAAAAAAGACAGTCTCTTCAATAAATGGTGCTGGGAAAACTGGGCAGCTATATATAGAAGAATGAAACTCGACCATTCTCTTACACCGTACACAAAGATAAACTCAAAATGGATAAAAGACCTCAATGTGAGACAGGAATCCATCAGAATCCTAGAGGAGAACATAGGCAGTAATCTCTTCGATATCAGCCACAGCAACTTCTTTCAAGGTATGTCTCCAAAGGCAAAGGAAACAAAAGCGAAAATAAACGTTTGGGACTTCATCAAAATCAAAAGCTGCACAGCAAAGGAGACAGTCAAGAAAACAAAGAGGCAGCCCACGGAATGGGAGAAAATATCTGCAAATGACAGTGCAGACAAAAGTTTGATATCCAGGATCTATAAAGAACTCCTCAAACTCAACACACACAAAACAGATAATCATATCAAAAAATGGGCAGAAGACATGAACAGACACTTCTCCAATGAAGACATACAAATGGCTATCAGACATGAAAAAATGTTCATCATCACTAGCCATCAGGGAGATTCAAATTAAAACCACATTGAGATATCACACCAGTTAGAATGGCCAAAATTAGCAAGACAGGAAACAACATGAGTTGGAGAGCATGTGAGAAAGGGGAACCCTCTTACACTGTTGATGGGAATGCAAGTTGGTGCAGCCTCTTTGGAGAACAGTGTGGAGATCCCTCAAGAAATTAAAAATAGAACTTCCCTATGACCCTGCCATTGCACTACTGGGTATTTACCCCAAAGATACAGATGGAGTGAAAAGAAGGAACATCTGTACCCCAATGTTTAGAGCAGCAATGGCCATGGTCGCCAAACTGTGGAAAGAACCAAGATGCCCTTCAACAGACGAATGGATAAGGAAGATGTGGTCCATATACACTATGGAGTATTATGCCTCCATCAGAAAGGATGAATACCCAACTTTTGTAGCAACTTGGACAGGACTGGAAGAGATGATCCTGAGTGAAATAAGTCAAGCAGAGAGAGTCAATTATCATATGGTTTCACTTATTTGTGGAGCATAACAAATAGCATGGAGGATATGGGGAGTTAGAGAGGAGAAGGGAGTTGGGGGAAATTGGAAGGGGAGATGAACCATGAGAGACTATGGACTCTGAAAAACAATCTGAGGGGTTTGAAGTGGCAGGGGGGTGGGAGGTTGGGGGAACCAGTTGGTGGGTATTAGAGAGGGCACAGAATGCATGGAGCACTGGGTGTGGTGCAAAAATAATGAATAGTGTTATGCTGAAAATAAATAAAAAATTTTAAAAAATAAAATAAAATACAAATAAAAGGAAATTCAAGGGGGAAAAGGGAACAGAAATGAAAAATGAGATGGATTCATTCATAGCCAAGGAGAGAATCAGTGAGCTTAAAAATATGTCAAAAGAAGCCTCATTATACGCTCTAGTTCCTTCCATGTTGTCGCAAATGGCAAGATTTCATTTCTTTTGATGGCTGCATAGTATTCCATTGTGTATATATACCACATCTTCTTGATCCATTCATCTGTTGATGGACATCTAGGTTCTTTCCATAGTTTGGCTATTGTGGACATTGCTGCTAGAGCGTATCATGCTTAGCGAAATAATTCAAGCAGAGAAAGACAACTATCATATGATCTCCCTGATATGAGGAAGTGGTGATGCAACATGGGGGCTTAAGTGGGTAGGAGAAGAATAAATGAAACAAGATGGGATTGGGAGGGAGACAAACCATAAGTGACTCTTAATCTCACAGAACAAACTGAGGGTTGCTGGGGGGAGGGGGTTTGGGAGAAGGGGGTGGGATTATGGACATTGGGGAGGGTATGTGCTTTGGTGAGTGCTGTGAAGTGTGTAAACCTGGTGATTCACAGACCTGTACCCCTGGGGATAAAAACATATGTTTATAAAAAATTAAAAAAAAAAAGAAGCCTCATTAAACTGAAATGCAAAGGGAAAAATCATGGGAAAAAATAAAAACTGATTATAAATCAACTGTGGGACAACTTTAAAAGGTGTAACCTGTGTTATTAGAATAGCAGAAGGAGAAGAAAAAGAGAACAGAATAGAAGGAATATCTGAAGTATCTGAGGATATTTCAAAATTAATGGCAGACACCAAAGATCCAAGAAACACAGAGAACACCAAGCAGGATAAATATAAAAGTATCTATGCCTAGGCATATCATATTCAAATTGCAGAAAACTAAAGAGAGAGAAAATCTTTTTAAAAAGCCAGAGGAAAATAAACATCTTACTTGTATAGAAACATAATAATTACATTGGATTTCTCGTTAGAAACCATGCCAGCAACAGGAAAATCAGGTGAAATATTTAAAATCTTGAAGGAAAAAACCCACAATTCTAGCATTCTGTATTCAAAAGAATTAATTCTTCAAAGGTGGTAGGGAAACAAATGCTTTTTCAGACAAAAACTGATAGATTTCATTGTCAATAAATTGCCCTACTAGAACTGTGAAAGATATTCTTCATAGATAAGGTAAATTATGTGTGTCTGAAAAATCAGATCTACATAAGAAAGAAAGAGCAGATGCAATAAATGAAAGTAAAATACAATTATTTTATTTGAAATACTCTTAATACATCTAACAGACATCCGTTTGTTCCAAGTAATAATAGTTATGAGGTATCGAGTAATTTTAACCTAAGGATAAATGAAATGAGTGACAGCAGTGTTACAAGGGATGGGAGGGAGGAATGGGGAATACTCTGTTATAAGGTACCAGCACTACACATAAATGCTACTGGATTACTTGAAGGTGAATTTAGACTTTAAAAATGTCTATGGGAAAACCTAGGGGAAATCACTAAAAACTTTTTAAAGAATTATATGCAACGAATGAATTGTTGAACACTACATCAGAAACTAATGATGTAGTATGTTGGCTAATTGAACATAATAATTTTTTTAAATACTCAAACCTATACCGATTTTTAAAAAAAAGAATTATAGGGTGCCTGGGTGGCTCAGTGGGTTAAGCTGCTGCCTTCGGCTCAGGTCATGATCTCAGGGTCCTGGGATCGAGTCCCACATCGGGCTCTCTGCTCAGCAGGGAGCCTGCTTCCTTCTCTCTCTCTCTGCTTGCCTCTCTGCCTACTTGTGATCTCTCTCTGTCAAATAAATAAATAAATAAATAATCTTTAAAAAAAATAGTTAAAAAAAAAGAATTATAATTGATATACTAAGAGATACAATAGAGTCATATAAAATGTTCAGTTAAAACAAGAGAAGACTGAAAAAGATGGGAGAAATTAAAAAATTCAATGAATTAAACACATTTACAAACATGGTGTTTATTAATCTACCCATAATCTCAGTCATTTCAAATATATTTGTGTGTGTGTGTGTGTGTGTGTGGGTATATATATATATATATATATATTCTGTATATACATTTATACCTATAACATTAATGCACCAGTGTGAAGACAGAGATTGTCAGAGTGGATAAGAAGTAAGACCTAACTATTTGTTGTATACCAGGAATCTCCTTTAAACATGAATACTCATGTATACATACCATACTAAAACCAATTAAATGAGAGGTGGGGTAGCAATATTAATTTCAGACAAAGCAGACTTAACAACAAGGAAAATTACCAGGGATAAATAAGCTTATTAATAATGACAAAAGGATAAGAATCCAAGAAGAAATAACAGTTGCAGGTGTAGATGCATCTAACAGCACAGCATCAAAATTTGAAGCAAAACTGATAGAAGTGAAACAAGAAATAGACAAGTTCCCTATTATAGTTGGAGACTTTGACATACCTGTTTCAGTAATTTATAGCTCAAGCAACAGAAAATGAGTAAGGTAGAGTTGATCTAAATAGCACTATCAACTAATTTATTTTAATTGACATTTGCAGGATATTTCACCCCAAAAGAGCAGGATACATACTAATAAAATATGTTATTAATAGGAGTAACTAGCTATGGTAATTGGAAAGTTAATATGGTAATTATAGGTACTATATTCACATTTTACAGAAAATCTAAAGCTGCCCTAAAATATTAAGTTTATTAAAACAAAAAGATGCATTATGAAAGTGATTTAAAAAAAAACAAGCCACAGTGTGGGGAAAGATATTTGTAATCATATATTTGACAAAGGAATAGTAATACTGACTACATATAGAAAATCTATGAAAAAAGAAATCCTGGCCTGTATGGCTCAGTCAGTTAAGCATCTGCCTTCAGCTCAAATCATAGGGATCAAGCCACTTATCAGTTCCCTGCTCAGCAGGAGGTTTGCTTCTCCCTCGCCCTCTGTCCCTTCTCCCCACGCATGCACTCTTGCTCTCTCTGAGATAAATAAATAAAATCTCAAAAAAAAAAAAAAGAAAGAAAGAAAAAATGAGCTGAAGAAACATTTTACAATAGAAAGTTTACTAATGGTCATTACTCAACTCAGTACTCAGAGAAACATAAATTAAAGCAACAATGAGATACCACTGGATAGCCACAAGACTTGCTAAAATTATGATGTCTGGTAGAGACTGGGAAGATGACCCTTGAACACTTGAACAGATGACACTCTTACACAGTGCTGGTGGGAGTTTAAGTTGATATCACCACTTTTTAACATACGCGTACTTTAAAACTCAGCAATGGCATTCCTAAATATATACCAGCAGATATGTATGTGTATACTCATCAAAAAAATATGTTCAAGAATTTTCACACTAATACGCTTTGTAATAGCCCAAATTGGAAGTGACTCAAATGTACGTTAGCAATAGAAGTTATATAGATGGAATCGACATCTGTCATTTATGAAAATTAACAAACACTGCTACATACAACATGTTTGAATTTTAAGAAAACTTGATGAGCAAGAGGAGTCGGACATAATAAAGTATTTATTATATTACATTTACAGAGCATTCAAAAACACATAAAACTCATCCACAGTGATAGATATTGAGATGGCAATAGCATAAAGTGGGAGGGGCAGTGTCAGGGGCATGTCTTGGACTGGTAATATTCTAGTTCCTGATATGGGTGGGCTTATGAACTATAAAATTTTTTGATTGATCTGTACACTTATGATTTGTGCTCTTCTCTATGTATGTTGTACTTAAAGAGTTTCCTTAAAAAAACAAAAACAAAACAAAACTGCCCAAATGAAAGAAACAAGTAGGAAAATGGTCAAAGGACTCCATTAGGAAGTACACATTAAAGGGAACAAAAATGCCATATAAACATAAAATATATATTCAACATGTTATTAATCAGAAAAAAGCAAATGAAAATAAGCAATTCCATGTATACTTAGTATACTTAGTATATGCTTAGTATACTGCCAAATGTCTCAAAGTCAGACATATCCAGGGTTGGATATCCAGAATATCCAGTGCTGGTAATGATGTCTACTTACAGAAAATCTCACATATTGTTAATGATAATATGTGGTGATACAACCACTTTTGAATAAGGTTGGCTCTTCATAGTAATTTTGAACATGTACATACCCTATGATCCAGGAATTCATCCTGAGATAAAAACTTAGAAAATCTCATGTACATGTACAGCAGGAGACACAGCAAAAGAGACTCTAGCAAACTGTTAATGATAAAAACTCATTCAGCCCCAATTTCCATCTCAAATGAATTGGGTAGAATAGGGCGTATTCACATAGTGAAATACGCTATAAAAATGAATATCTAGAGCTTTGAGCAATTACAAGATTCATCTCAAAAAACTAATTATGGGTGAAAAAAAGCAAATTATTGAGGAATATCTAAAGCAATATTTCAATTATGTAAAGTTCAAAAATAGACAAAATTAGCAATCACATTACCTTGTAACACTATAAAGAGAAACAGTGATTTGCAGAATTTTCTGCAAAGGAGCCTTTGCAGGGGGGTTAAAAAATATTGGTGATGCTCTGTTTCTTAAACTGTGCAGTAAAAAGTATGTTCATTTTTTTATGTTTTAAACTGTATGTCCACTTTATGCTTTTTACATTAACGATGACAAATTAAATGCTAAAGAAAGAAAGAATGAAATATGTCAGCATAACCACATTTGGACTTTTGGCCTTGAAATCCTGAACCAAAGCTAGCAATGAAAATATAAAACATTATTGTGTTCACTTCTACAGTTATTTTACAAAGTGTCATCCACTATCTTTCAGCCTGTGGTCTTTTGAGAACACAGTGGAGGGACCTATAGGGTAAATCACCAGGACTATTTACACAACAAAAAATGTGGCTGGTAAAATATTCTCTACTGATGTTCCTGAAACCAGAGACCAGAAATTCACAGTGGAAATGAGACCCTTTACTTTTCTTGTGCCAACATAAGCAACAATTATAGCGTCATGTGAGAAAAGTTATAAGAAATATTGCTTGGTTTCAGTGGTTCAACAAAGTCAGCAGATTTCTGTAATTGTGGCAGACTGGACCCAAAAACTTTACAGTCTTCAACAAGGAATGGCTCTTAGACATTAAACTGATTCCTGATAAAACAACCCCGAGGTCATGAGAAGGCTACTCTGCCAATTTCATTTCACTGTGGGACCCACTGACATCTGGTTCAGCTGCGGAAGCTGGAAAACTTCTTTAAAATTCTCTTGACAGTAAAAATGGACATGTGGAAAACATTCTAATCTGTTAATCTTTGGTGCTCCTGAAAAAGGGACATTTGGCTTTATACTTCATGATAATATATATGAAACATCCAGATCTAGTTGTAAATAACTTAATGGCGTTTGAATAAAGAATAGAATTTTCATTTCCCAAACGTGCTAAAAGATGGACATACACCTGCATCACCCCCATGAAGTAAGAAGACCCCTGCATTATTTGCTTATGCTTGGGTTAGTAATTTGCCCCCTTTACTCGGGTTCCATTTGACCAGTGACAATTGCAAACAGTAGCAAGGGTTTTTTCCTCCCCTTCTGTTTGTCCTTCCCTCTCTGCTAACTAGCTCTCAAGAGC
This sequence comes from Mustela erminea, assembly GCF_009829155.1. Taxonomy (NCBI): domain Eukaryota; kingdom Metazoa; phylum Chordata; class Mammalia; order Carnivora; family Mustelidae; genus Mustela; species Mustela erminea. Next base: position 101,383,708 of record NC_045617.1, on the reverse strand, counting down.
TTCCCCTGCTCTTGCGTTGTGTATTTCAAATAATCAAAGGAGTAAGACAATACAACTATTTTCGTCTGTATATTTCCATGTTCTCGGCAAGCTTTAGGGTCACTGCATAAATGACTGGCTTTAAGATCAACGGACTGCAGAAGCTGCCTCTGTCTTGCAGTGTCTAGAAGGTATACAGAATCGTAGTAAAAAACATAACGAGGATTTGGACTTGTTATTCCTCACTTCAGCTTCCCTGTGGATTCTGCCCACTGCTCCTTCCTTCATGTAGCGTATTCCCTTGCTTCAAATTGCTGTTGGATGGTTTTGGCTTTTGTCATTTTAAGTCTTTTGAAAACTTTTTTCCCCCAGTTTTTTTTTTTTTAATTTCCACTAAGTTTCCTCATTTCAGCATTAATATCTTCCCCCCAGTTTCAAAATACTAATACTAAAATACTTAAAGTCCTGAAGTGAAACTCATAAAATGAATTAGAGAATAAAGGAAATGCACAATTAAATATAGGTCTGTAAATACGTGCTATTCAAGAGGTTTGCTTTCTCTATCCTCAAACATCTTGTGTGGTCCCTAATCAATATAAATATGCAAATACATAAATACATCATTTAAAAATAAAGCACAGCTGTTACTTCTCCTAAGCCAACTCATTTTTTTTTTTTCTGATTTTTATCTACGGTATCTTAGCTCCTGAGTGGGAGAATACAGAGCACTAGTGACCCGCAGGGCCTCTGGATTCTAAATGTTTAAGTTCTAATTGATGCTGCAGCTGAGGGAAAATTACTTAAGTTCCCCATTCCCCATGTTTCCAGACCTGTAAATTTGGGATATCAGTAGTACCTACTTATGAGCAGTTGTGAGGAATAAATGAGTGTGAGTACATATTAATAATTGATAGTGTTATCTTTTCTCACTCCTCAAATTTGCTCCATTTCTCACCTAACAGGCAGTCTAGCCTTCATACCAGAATCAGGAATATCATTCAATCATTACACCTTTCCACTGGAAGGTTGGCTTCTTTTCTAAATCTATGTCTGAGGTAGGTAGTTAACTAGGTGTGGCAACATTGCATTATAAAAGAACTTTCCTGTGTTCCTTAGAAATTCATCAAACATCTGTTGAGCATATTTTATAAGATACTGTAAGAGAAATTAAGAAAACAATTCCATTTACACATCACCAGAAAGAATAGAATACCTAATAATAAACTTAACCAAGGAGGTGAAAAAATCTCTATTATGAAAACTATAAAACATTGACTAAAGAAATTGAAAATAATGCAAATGGAAAGTTATTCTATGTTCATGGATTAGAAAAATTAATATCATTAAAATATCCTCACTGCCCAAAGCCCTCTATAGGCTTGATGCAATCTCCATCAAAATACCAACAGAATTTTTCACAGAACTAGAGCAAATAATACTAGAATTGATATGGAACTGCAGAAGAGCCCAAATAGCCAAAACCTGAAAAGGAAGAACAAAGGTAGAGGTATCACAATGCCAGATTACAGGATTTACTATAAAACTACAGTAATCAAAATAGTTTGGTCCTGGCACAGAAAAGGATGCATAGATTATTGGAACAGAACAGAGAACTCAGAAATAAACCCACACTTGGTCAATTAATTTATAATAAAGGAGGCAAGAATATGCAATAGGGACAAGACAGTCTCTACAATAAATAGTGCTGGGAAAACTGGACAGTTCCATGCAAAGGAATGAAATGGGGCCACTTTCTCATACCACACACAAATATAAATTCAAAATGGATTAGAGACCTAGTTATAAGACATGAAGTCATAAAAATCCTCAAAGAAAACTGACTGTAATCTCTTTGGCATCAACCTTAGCATCATTCTTCTAGATGTGTCTCCTCAGGTAAGGGAAACAAAAGCAAAAATAAAGTCTTTGAACTGTACCAAAATAAAAAGCTATAGCACAGTGAAGGAAACCATCAACAAAATAATACGGCTACCAACAGACACATGATAAAGTGCTCCACATCACTCAGCTCTCCACATCACTCACTCAGGGAAATACAAATCAAACCACAATGAGATCCACCTCACACCAGTTAGAATGGCTAAAATTAAGAAGTCAGGAAATAACAGATGTTGGTGAGAATATGGAGAAAGGGGAACCCTCTTATACTGTTGGTGGGAATGCAAGCTGGCATAGCCACTCTGGAAAACAGTATGGAGGTTCCTCAAAAAGTTGAAAATAGAGATACCCTACAACCCAGCAATCACACTACTGGGTATTTACACAAAAGATACAAGTGTGATGATCCAAAGAGGCACATGTATCTGAATGTTTATAGCAGCAATGTCCACAATACCCAAACTATGGAAAGAACCTAGACAGATGAATGGATAAAAGAAATTGTGGTATATATACACAATGGAATACTATATAGCCATCAAAAGAAATGAAATCTTGCCATTTGCAATGACGTGGATGGAACTAGAGGGTATTATGCTGAGCAAAATAAATCAGAGAAAGAAAATTATCATATAATCTCTCTGATATGAGGAATTTGAGAGGGGTTATTGGGGAATAGGGAAGGAAACCATGAAACAAGATGAAACCAGAGAGGGAGACAAACCATAAGAGACTCTTAATCTCATGAAACAAAACTAAGGGTTGCTGAGGGGTCGGGGGTAAAGAGAGAGTGGTTGGGTTATGAACATTGAGGAGGGTATGTGCTATGGTGAGTGCTGTGAAATGTATAAGCCTGTTGATTCACAGACCTGTACCCCTGGGGCAAATAATGTACTATATGTTAATAAAAAAATAAAAAGTGAATAATAATATGGCTATCTACTGAATGGGAGAAAATATTCACAAATGATATATTTGACAAGGAGTTAATATCCAATATACTTAGGGAATTTTACAACACCAAAAAAAAAAAAAGCAATAATCCAATTAAAAAATTGGCAAAGGACCTGAATAGACCTTTTCCAAAGACAACATACATATAGCCAGTGGACATATGAAAAGATGCTCAATGTGACCAATTAAATGCACATCAAAATGACAATAACTCATCGCTATAGAGTAAAAAAGACCCTCATATGTTGTTGGTGAGAATTCAAGTTGTTGCAACCACTGTGGAAAACAGAATGGAGATTTCCCGAAAAAAAAAAATAGTAATAATAATAATTTAAAAAAAAAGACCCAGTAATTCCACTACTGAATATTTACCCAGAGAAAACAAAAGCACTGATTTAAAATGAAATATGTAGTCCTATGTTTATTATAGAATTATTTTCAATAGCCAAGATGTGGGATCAGTCTAAGCATCCATTAACAGATGAATGGATACAGAAGATAGACTATTACTCATCCAACAAAGAGAATGAGCAGCATGGATGGGGCTTATATGGTATAAAGCTAAGTAACGTAAGTCAGAGAAATTAATACTGTAGGCAACCTAAAAAACTAACAAACCAAATAACAGTCTCTTAGATACAGAGAACTGGTATTTGCCAGAAAAAAGGTGAGTGGGGATATGAGCAAAAGAGATAAAGGAGATTGGGATACAAACTTCTCGTTATAAAATAAATAAGTCATAGAGATGAAAAGTACAGTGTAGGGAATATAGTCGATAATGTTGTAATAATGTTATATGGTGACAGAGGATGACTATACTCACTGTGATGACCCATAACAGAACTGTTAATGAGGTTCTACCCCTCAAACTAATATGATTTTGTATATTAATTATATATATAACCTATTATATGTAATATGTTAATTATACTTTAGTATGTTAATATTAATATGTTAATATGTTAATTATACTTTTATGAAAATATATTGTACTTCACTAGGTAGTAAAATCGGTTATCGCACTTAATTATGTATCTGTGAGAGGGCATTAGATCATTCATTTTCTAATAGTTTCAAAATAATATTATTCAAAATAATTAATAACTGAATCCATTGTTACCTAATAAAGACAATAAGAACTCACACTCTTAAAGTCTTTAGTGACTCCCTGCCCTTTTCAGTCCTCCAAATAGATCTCAAATCCCTCGTTAGGCTGCCTTAGGCCTGCCACCACAGCCTTACCACCGGTCACCTCCTCTTCACTCAAATCCTCTGAACTGGAGGCCTTCAAACAGGCTGTTTTTATGGAATATTTTTTCCACTATCTCTGGACAATCTCTATTGGTCTTTTAAGTCACACTTTACAAAGAGTTCCTTAACAGGTGTTTCCGGACTGTGCTCCTGTACCATATGTTAAACCCCCAGCTCTGTTGCTATTCGCACAGTATTTCCACTGCTGATTTATTTCTTTAAATTTCAGCTTGAGGTATAATTGACCAAAAATATACTTAGAGTGTACATCATAGTGCTCTTATATGTATGTATACTTTATGAAAGGATTCCCCCCATACATCCACTACCTCACATACCATTTTTAAAAAATTTTGGTGAGAACATAAATTCTACTGTCTTAGCACATTTTACTTACACAATTCAGTGTTACCAACTGTAGTCACCATGTTTTATGTTAGATCCTCAGAACTCACTCATAGCTAAAAGTTTGTGACCTTCATCTAACTTCTAAATTCTTACCTGCCCCCACCTCTGGTAACCACTTTCCTTCTCTTTATCAGCGTGGGGGCTTTTTGTTTGTTTGGTGTGTGTGTGTGTGTGTGTGTGTGTGTGTGTGTGTGTATTTTAAGATTCTACATATAAGTGATATGCAGTATTTTGCTTTCTCTTTCTGATTTGTTTCACTTAGCATAATGACCTCAAGGTCCATCCATATTATTGGGAATAAGAGGATTTCCTTCTTTCTCATGGCTGAAGAATATTTCATTGCATATATATGCCACATTTTCTTTATCCATTTATCAGTTCATGGACATTTAGATTATTTCCATATCTTTAACTATTGTTGATAATTGTTGTTCACTGTCATTAATTATCAGGAAAATACAAGTCAAACCATGATAAGATATAACCTCATACCTGTTAGAATGGCTACTGTCAAAAAACAAGAGGTCATAAATACTGGTGAGGTTATGGAACAAAGGGGAACCCTGGCACTGTTGGTGAGAATGTAAATTGGTTTAGCCTCTGTGGAAAATAGTACCTCAAAAAAATTGAAAACAGAACTACCATATGATCTGGTAATCCTACTTCTGGGTATAAATCCAAAGGAAATGAAAACAGTATTGAAGAAATATCTACACCTCCATTTGTTTGTTCATTTGTTTTCAAGATTTTATTTGTGAGAGAGAGAGAGAGAGAGAGAGAATGCACACAAGCAGGGGAAGTGGCAGGCAGAACAGAATGGGGGAGAAACAGCATCCCTGCTAAGCAAGGAACCTGACGTGGGACTCCATCCCAAGACCCCGGGATCATGTCCTGAGTTGGATTCAATCCCAGGACCTTGGGATCATAACCTGAGCTGAAGGCAGATCTTAACCAATGAAGCCACCCAGGCACCCCCACACCTCCATGTTTATTGCAGCACTATACACTGCTTACTTACATGTCAGAGTCCCACTTACCAGTGAGGAAAAAGACTGTATCATGGTTAGTCATAATTTTTAGCACAAAGACTAGCACATAATAATATGCTTAATGTTCAGTACCTATCTTCAGAGTAACTAAATATTGCTAAGTATATACAGTTTCCACAGAAACAATTTATTTCTTACATCAGTGATAAGGAATTTTTTTTACTTGATTTCTACTGAAATTTCTACTGAATTACCTGATACTCCAGTACCTAAGGATACAAGAAGAACAGAACATGTGAACTTAATGGGGGAATACTTGGGAAGTATATGAAATGATTAAAAATTCAGAAGCTGACTTTGGTTCATTTGTTTAGGTCTGCTGATTTTCCTTAAGTGAACTCTGGTTGAATTATTTAATTCACTTTTAGTTGGTGTTAGATATAAGGTAGAGCAGGAATTAGGTAATGTTCATTAAGGTAGCATGGCAACTTAATACTAGATGTCTATACAAAAGAAATCTGAAATGACTCTTGCTTGATACATTTGCAAAAAAAATTCACAAAGAGAAAATAAATTCTAAAAAAGATACTCTGTATTGAATGTAGGCTGTATATTTGAACTATAGGCATGGAAATCTATAAAATAAATGATTTCTTACATGTGTGTAAGAAATTCTTAAAATGAGATCTTTATTAGTTGAAGGCATAGTTTTATTAAAAAAATGTAGTTTTGTAAAAGAAGCAGTCTTTCAGATGAGGAAAAATTACTTCATATATAGGAAAACTTTCAGGTTGAAAAGACCTTGAGGTAAGAACAAGGAAGTTACAGTGTGAGGGAATCTACAAGAAGTTTTATGTTGTTGAAATATGAACTTCAAGACAATGGTACCATAAAGAAAATGGTGATGTAAATATAATATGAGACAATTATTAAAAAAAAAAAAGGCTGCACAACATAATATGATGCCAAAACATGAAGGTCCTCACCTGCATGGGCAAGAATCTTGGATTTCACCCAGTAGGCGATGGAGAGCCACAAAGGATTTTAAGCAGAGAAGTGATATTAGAACTTTAGGTTTGTATTTTAGAAAAATCTTTCTGGCAGATCTGTAGAGGAACAGATTAATGTAAGGAACATAGGACAAGGCAGATCATGTTATAGTCTCTTTCAGTGAACAAAGCAGGAGTTATTAATGGCGTAGTGCATAGGGCATATCCTGTACCGAGTAGAAGAGGGCTGTTGGAAATTTATTTAGAAGCTGATATTAGTAGACCTCATGATTGGCTGAAAATGGGAGGGAAGAAAGAGAAAGAAAGGGGAGGGGGAGATGCATAGCTGATTTCCATGGTTTCTGCAGGAGTGACTGGAGACTCGATGATCAAACCACTGTTCTGCAGATACATTTAAACTGCTATGTTCCTCCAGCAGGAACAGTGTGCCTAAAATATGGAAGAAGCAGTTGGTGGAAACAGAGGAGTTAAAACACAAGAGCCATTTCAGGGCTCCTGGGTGGCTTGGTCCTTAAGTGTCTGCCTTTGCCTCAGGTCATGATCCCAAGGTCCTGGAATCCAGCCCGGCATTGGGTTCCCTGCTCAGCCGGGAGCTTGCTTCTCCTTCTCCCTCTGCCTGCTGCCCCCACTACTTGTATGCTCGCCCTCTCTCTCTCTTAAAAAAACACATGAATTCTTTAAACAGAAAGAAAGAAAGAAAGAAAGAAAGAAAGAAAGAAAGAAAGAAAGAAAGAAAGAAAAAGAGAGAGAGAGAGAAAGAAAGAAAGAAAGAAAGAAAAGAACGAACCAAGCGAGCAAGAACCAGAGCCATTTCAGGTTGTCAGAATTGCTCAAGAAGTGGAACTTCATCCTTTATTTCCATGGCACTTGTGACAAAGCTCTTGTTCTTGATTTTGTGTCTCATTCCCTTGAGCTACCACTATTCTCAACATTCATCCCTCATAAGCTTCCTACAAAATTGTTTCCTTCCTGCTTGGCTAGTGATATTGACTCTTGATAAGTCAAAATAATTTAGTCCTTCAGGCATAATTTCGCTCAAATTTCTGCCCCACTAACCCTTAAGATTTATGGAGTAGGGTTCTAGGGCCCTCGATACTGAACCTCCAAAGGTCTACAAATAGATTCTGTATTCAAGAATCTTACAGTCTGGCATACTTTCATCCAGCTTTTACGTTCACCTTATTGTATCTTGGGAAAATTATTCACTTTGTTAAAAAGAAAACTACAGACCCAAGATGGCATCACTTAGGTTAAGGCCACAAGTCAGTAAATCAAGATTTAATACCTAACTTAACTGCACTTTCAACCCCTGAGGAATGTAACCTTTAACCAGTCAACATGGGAATTTCCTGGTCAGCGCTAGGAGATTTACTGATAGACCCCTTCTATTCTCCTTAGGAGGGTGACCTTGCTTCGAACAATGGGTTCTTTGCTAATAATTTCATTTTTTCTACTCCCTCTTTACGTTTAAAAACTCTTTTCTGTAGCCCTTTGAACCTCCCCTCTACTTGCTAGATGGGATACTGCCTGATTCATTAATCGAGTTAAGTAAATCCAGTTGGATCTTTAAAATTTACTTTGCTGAGTTGTTACTTAATAACTTCCATTACTGATGGCAGTACACCATAGAGATTAAGTGCCGTGGTTCTGGAGCCAGACCAACTTTAAAACATGCATGGGCATAAATGCAAATATAAAAAAAGAAAGTTTTAAGAACACAGATTTTAAACTGTTATAAAATCGAAAAACTGTTATAAAATTGTTACAAAATCAAAAAAATTAATACAACATGACCAGTTATTATGAACTCTTCCCTCTTCCCTCCCCCAGCCAAGTCACATGCTGAAATCCTAAAACCCATGTTCTATTTTTAGGAGACGGGAAACTTTGGGGGGCGGTAATTAGTTCATAAGAACTCTCATGAGTAGGACAGCGTTCTTCTGAGAAGAAATTAGTTGGTTTTTCTCTTGATCATGTAAGAATACAACTTGAAGACAGCCATATGCAAATCAAGAAAAGGGACCTCACCAGACATCAGATCTGTTGGCACCTTGATGCTGGATTTCCCAGTCCCCAGAATTGTGAGACGCAAATGGCTGTTTTGTGAGCCATGCAGTTTATAGTATTGTTATAATAGCCCAAACTGACTGCAACACCAAGGTTTATACCAGGAATGAATGAAGATTGGTTCAATATCAGGAAATTTATGTAATCATATTGTTAATAGAGGAGAAAAGAAAACCATCTCTTAAGGAATGCAGAAAACATTTGATAAATACTTGTTCTTGATAAAACCTCTTTAAAGTAGATGGGAACCTTCCTTAGCTCATGAGTATTATCTACCAAACCTTACAATGAATATTTTACTAAATGATTAATTTTTTTAATTGAGCCTTTTTCTGGAAAAAAAAAACCTGTCAATGTGTTAGCACTATAATAAATGTAATAACATAAGGAAAAGAAATAAAAAGTAATTAGAACTTAAAAATCAGGGTTATCTGTGTGGTTTAGTCAGATAAGTGTCTGCCTTCAGCTCAGGTCATGCTCGAAGGGTTCTGGGATTGAGCCCCACATCTGGCTTCCTGATTAGCTGTGAGTCCTGAGTCCGGTTCTCCCTCTCCCCCTGCTCCTTCTTTCACTTGTGTTTTATCTCATGCTCTCTCTCATACATAAGGGAAATATCTTTAAAAACTTTAAAAATCTGCTGTATTTTTAAATGGCTGGTTATAATATTATAATATATATTCTCTTGGATTTTCGTGTAGACAGTTCTATCATTTGTAATAGCTATTGTGTGGTAGTGGGGATGGGAATATATATAGTAGTAAGAGAATTCAGCAAAGTTTCAGGCTAAAAAATAGCCAAAATAACAGTGCTCCTACACAGAATAGTTACCAATCAAAATATAACAAACTAAACAAAATATTCAAGTTAGCAATAAAAGAACTATAAAGTACTAGAAGAAGCCAAATATGTATTAAAACCAAATATATACTAAACCTTTGATGTAAAAACCTATACATATTAAAAATGATACTAGGAATAACAAAGGGGTGGGAAGATGGGGGAACTGGGTGATGAGCAGTAAGGAGGGCACATGATGACCACTGGGTGCTACATGCAACTGATGAATTATTGACCTCTGCATCTGAAACCAATGATGTACTATATGTTGACTAAATGAATTTAAGTTTTAAAAATAAAAAAAAAGAAATACAAAGAAATGAGAACAAATAACTAGATATATAATGTTCACAGAGGAGAGAATTCAGTATCTTAAAAATGGTAAAACCACATTGAGATACCACATTACACCACTTAAAATGGCCAAAATTAGCAAGACAGGAAACAACATGTGTTGGAGGGGATGTGGAGAAAGGGGAACCCTCTTACACTGTTGGTGGGGATGCAAGTTGGTACAGCCACTTTAAAGAACAGTGTAGAGATTCCTCAAGAAATTAAAAATAGAACTTCCCTATGACCCTGCCATTGCACTACTGGGTATTTTCCCCAAAGATACAGATGAGTGAAAAGAAGGGCCATCTGTACCCCAATGTTTAGAGCAACAATGGCTACGGTTGCCAAACTGTGGAAAGAACCAAGATGCCCTTCAATGGATGAATGGATAAGGAAGATGTGGTCCATATACACTATGGAGTATTATGCCTCCATCAGAAAGGATGGATACCCAACTTTTGTAGCAACATGGACGGGACTGGAAGAGATGATGCTGAGTGAAATAAGTCAAGCAGAGAGAGTCAGTTATCGTATGGTTTCACTTATTTGTGGAGCATAACAAATAGCATGGAGGACATGGGGACTTAGAGTGGAGAAGGGAGTTGGGGGAAATTGGAAGGGGAGGTGAACCATGAGAGACTATGGACTCTGAAAAACAATCTGAGGGTTCTGAAGGGGCGGGGGGTGGGAGGTTGGGAGAACCAGGTGGTGGGTATTAGGGAGGGCACGTATTGCATGGAGCGCTGGGTGTGGTGCAAAAACAATGAATACTGTTACGCTGAAAATAAATTTAAAAAAATGGTAAATGTCCCAATATTGATTTCTAAAGTTTATATTTTTTGAAATGATCCTAACAGCTTTGGTCATGAAACTTAAAAACAAAATCTATGAATATTATGTGTGATATACCCAAACAACCTCAAGCTCAATGGTGAAAAGTTGCAAGTTTTTCCTCTAAGATTAGGAACAAGACAGGAGTGGCCTCCCCCGCACCCCCTTACCAGTTCTATTCAACATAGTTCTAGAAGTCCTAGCCAGAGCATTCAGACAGGAAATAAAAGACATCAAAGAAAGAAGCAAAACTGTCTTTGTTTACAGATGATACTGTCTTATATACGGAAAATCTCAATCTCCACCAAAACACTACTAGAATTAATGAATGAATTCAGTAAACTTGCATATGCAAAAATCAACAGATAATAATTGGGTTTCTATACATTAACAACCAATCATCCAAAAAATAAGGAAACCAATCCCATACAGAGTATCATCAAAACCATTAAAATACTTGGGAATAAATTTTACCCACGAGCTGGAAGATCTTGAAGACTTTGATGAAAGGAATTGAACAAAACACAACAAATGGAAAGATATCCTGTGGTCATGGATTGGAAGAATTCATATTGTTACAATGTCTATATTACCCAAATCCATCTACAAATTCAATGCAACCCCTATAAACGTTCCAGTGGCATTATTCAAGGAAATTATATGTGTGTGTGTGTGTGTGTGTGTATATATATATATATATTTTTTTTTTCTCCTAAAAAGGCCCCAAAGAACCAAAGGAGTCTTGAGAAGCAAGAACAAAGCTGGAGGCATCATGCTCCTTGATTTCAAAATCGAATACACAGCTATACTACAAAACTAAACAGAATGTTTCTGGCATAAAAATAGACATATAGACCAATGGAACAGTACTGAGAGCCCAGAAATAAGTTCTCACATATGTGTTCAACTAATATTTGCAAGAGAGCCAAGAATCCTCAATGGGGAAAAGATAGTCTCTTTCATAAATGATGTTGGGAACTGGATAACCACATACAGAAGAATGAAACTGGACTCCTATCTTATACCACTCACAAAAATTAACTTGAAATGGATGAAACTCTTAAACCTGAAACCCTAAAACCGCTGAGGAAAACATAGGGAAAATGTTCCTTTACATGGGTCTTGGAAGCAATTTCCTAGATATGACATCAAAAGCACAAGCTACAAAAGCAAAAATAAACTACAAGAGGGTAATGGGACTACATCAAACCAAAAGCCTTCTGCACATCAAAAGAAACAATCAGGAAAATAAAGAGGCAACCTGTGGAATAGGAGAAAATATTTGCAAGTCACATATCTGATAAGGTATTGATACCTAAAATGTATGAAGAACTCCTGCAACTCAAGAGCAAAACAACAAAAAAGAGGCAAAAAGGGGTGCCTGGGTGGCTCAGTTGGTTAAGATATGACTTTGGCTCAGGTCATGATCCCAGAGTCCTAGGATGGAGGCCATGTTGGGCTCCTTGCTCTGTAGGGAGCCTTCTTCTCCCTCTCCCTCTCCCACCTGTGCTCCCTCTCTCACTCTATTTTAAATAAAATCTTTTAAAACACGAGAAAAAGAACTGAGCAAATATTTTTCCAAAGAAGACATACAGATGGTCAACAGATACATAGAAAGGTGCTCAACATCACTGATCATCAGGAAAATACAAATTAAAACCACAAGATATTACCTCATACACATTAGAATGGCTGTCATCAATGCCCAGCCGGTTGGTCTGCCAGGTGGGCAAGAAACTATTCCATCTGGGCTACAGCAAGCCCTGTGGTCTCTGAGAGGCACTGCTGGATACCTATGTACAGCAGGGCAGGAGCTGCCACAGCACTGGCCGGTGGGCCCTCAACCCCAGCTTAGTGCCCAGCTTCCAGCTGACCCTCATGTCGGTGTCTGAACTATTGCCTCTGGCCTAGGAGCCAGGGGCTATTCAGCTCTACCATCACTCCTTTCATCTCTGCCTTCAGCCAGTCCCTGACCCTGAGCATGGGCTTCTGAATCATCAAGAAAAATCTGTATAGTTCCTAACAACTGTTTTTTGAGAAATATTGAACTTGGACCTGGGGACCAACCTTACCCATATGGCAGAGACAACCGAATTTTAGGGGTGGACTTTGGCAGGCAGGAACTGAGGGATTGGTGCTTGTTAGAAAATGGACGACAGCCCACCTGAGGGGAAGAAGATGGAGATAGAGGGAACGTTGTGTTTCCTAGGAAGCTCACTGGGGTGTGCAGGTAGCTTCCAGTTGGGGGCACATGCTCCCTAGTGCTATAGCATAAAGCACAGGCTTAGAGGACAACTGGGCTTCTGGCTGGATGTATATGTAGCAGGTGCCTTATTGTTACTGTCAGTAAGACAGCAGTGGTATGACAGAACCAGGAGAGTGTCTGGGCTACACTGGCCCCTGCAAGGGGTGTGTGCTTCTGGTCATGGCCCCAGAAAGATGGGGAGGTCATAGAAGTGGTTTGTGTGTCTCATGGTCTTAAGGGACCCAATGTGTTTCTTCTTTGTTTTTGTAGCTTTTGTGTTTTTTGTTTGTTTGTTTGTTTTTTTAATCAGAGCTTCACTACTGACCTGTCCTAGGCAGCTATCTTACAGAGGCATGATCTAAGAGGAGGAAGGGGAGGATGTTGCGATTACTCAGGGATCTTGGACACCTGAAGGAAAAATACAGTGGAGGGCTGCCTTGGGCTTGTTCCCTGATGTACCCAAGAGTTGAGCTGTGAGAGGATGGGGTTGATTGAGGTAGGGGCTAAACCCCTCCCCCAGACGAGTGCCATCAGGGTCTCCCACCCAGAACTGTTCACATGAACTTACTTGCTATTTGTGAATATACTTGGTATCTGAGTATTAAGACCTATGCAATATATTTTTTCTTTTCTAATAAAAAAAATTTTTTTAAGGCCTATCTGTACCCCATGTTCATTGCAGCATTATTTACAATAACCAAGATAGAGAAACAACCTAAGTGCCCTTTGGTGGATGAAGATGTGGTGTGGACACACATGTACATTCTGCCATGGGAAAGGAAATCTTGTTGTTTATGACAGCAACTTAGATGCACTTTGTATACTGAGATAAATCAGAGAAAGACAAATTCTGTATGTTATCACTTATATGTGAAAGCTAAAAAAAAAAAAAAAGGTGTACTCAGAGAAGCACAGTAAATGGGACTGGCAGGGTAGAGGAAATGGAGACATATTGGTTAAATGGTACAGACCTTCAGTTATAAAACTAATAAGTTCCTCGGATCTAATATACAGCATGGCGACTGTAGCCAACAGTACTGTATTATATACCTGAAAGTTGTTAACTGAGTACATCTTAAATATTCTCACCACTCAAAAAAGATGGTAATTATATGACCAGATGGTGGTATTAGCTAATGCCATGGTGGTAATTATTTTACAATATATAAATGTATGAAATTGACATGCCGTATACCTTAAACTTACATAATCTTACATGTCAACTGTCTTTCAATAAAGCTAATAAGAAAGAGCAAAACAAACAGGCATAGAAGGCAGAATAAAAAAGACAAGTTTTAAAATAAGAGAACCTGCCTTACCAAATTCTAATCAGGAAAACACTTCATTATGACAAAGCAGCTTCCAGTACTGATTTCATGGGGCCCTTAGGCCAGTTTACAATGCTTGGGAAAATGCTCAATACTTAATTCTAAAACGCTAGAAAGTAGGAGAGGGTGTCGGTTTTACCTGTAGAAATCCACACAGAGGAAACATTATTTTGTTGTTAGTCTTCACTAGGTTGTTAATGTGAGTGAGTTTGAGTCACAATTCAAACTGAATGTCAGACTTAGCTATTGCTATTTTATTTGTGTTGGGAGAACTTTGTTTTAGGTTATACCTATTAAAAATATCCTTTAGATGTCTATCTGGATGGATATATAGAGGCCTAGCAGTAGAGTCCTTTTGCTTTCTTAAACTCAAAAAACTTAAATCACTAAGTCACATTATCAGCGTTATGGCTGCAGAATAAGACTTATGTCTTCTTTTTTTAATTGGATTTCTGCAACTAAAGAGTCTAATATTTTTGTATATAAAACCAGTGAATCATCTTCATGAAAATCTAATGACATAGGTGTAATTTTTTCAGTGGCTATCACATGCTAGCAATTAACAATTTCTCTTGGAATTTAACTTTAATATTGGTCATAGTCATTGTTTCTAGAAACGTGTATCTTGACAGAAATCTTAATCCTAGATAATTGTACAAGAGTCTCATTACCAATATTTAAAGCATATAAAAAAAGGAATGACACTCTAATCAAAATAAGGCATTTTAGTCTGAAAAGCTTTATTTAGTTCCTGATTTCCACCTGTTTTGTATTCTCATTTTTTAAAAATGATCCTGTACCTATAGAGTATGGCCCTGGAGGTGAGACTCAAAACAATCAAAAGACTTTGGAATATTTTATACTGAAAGCATGTCCCATGTGTTCTCTCAGGAAAGCAGAAGTATGTGGAGTAGAAAAATGAACAGCTCAATCAGAAACAGAACAAAAGACAAAGCTCACTTTCTTTTAGTGATGGTTCCATCTGGAGAGGTGCCAAGGGGTTACTATATTTAGGGAACAAAAGTAGATATTTTTTTATTTGAAATATTAGAAAATCTACAGTTCACCTAGGGTTTCAAACCAAGATTTTTCTGTTTCTATTGTTATATTTTGAGATATCAGTCTCTGAGTTTATTTTATCTTATAGAAACACTTTGAAAACTATGTTCTAATATATTTTTTTCTGGAATTTTCTCTGTAAAAGTTCTAAAGCAAGGAAATTAAGGCACATCCGTAAATAAATTATAAATTATAACATTTCTTTCACATTTGCTTTAAAAGAGTTGTATTTTTTTTTTCTTACATTGCAAAGGCCATTTTTTTCCCACTTATCTTTCTCACTCTTCTGAGGTAAAGGCTGTATGGACTCAGCACCCCAACCCTAACATAATGTTTTTGTGAATATTGACACATACTGTTCCACATGGGAAGAGATTCTTTGTGTCTTCCATTTGCTTTCATAAACTGTGTTTTAATTGTGATGGAGTCATTACTTGGTGTATATGTTTTGCACTACTTCTGAGAAGCCTATTGGCTGAAATATATAGCCCCAATATGAGATCTGAGCTTCTAAGCCATGCCTATAGCAAAGGAAGTTTGTATAATTGGTTTGGTCTTAGGTGGTATTCAAAATAATCCTTAGCCCATTTTATAGGAGCTTATCCAAGTACAGCTAAAGATGACTGGCATTTTCAGTGATCATTTGCACCATCTACTTTAGATTTTTTTTTTAAGATTTTATTTGTTCACTTGACAGAGATTGCAAGTAGGCAGAGAGGCAGGCAGGAGGGGTGGGGAAGCAGGCTCCCCACTAAGCAGAGAGCCCAATGCTGGGCTTGATCCCAGAACTCTGGGATCATGACCTGAGCCTAAGGCAGAGGCTTTAACCCACTGAGCCACCCAGGTGCCCCTCCTTTAGATTTTTTAAAGAATTTTTAAGGTTCTATTGGCACAGTGTTATGGATTACATTTTGAAACATAAATCTCTAGATGAAATTAAAATCATATAGTTGTAAATCCAGATACAGAAGTTGAAGATAGATAAGTGTGGGAGAGAAGAGAGCTCTGGTAGTCATGGAGCCAGGGCAAGAGGGAGAGGAGAGGAGGAGAAAGCTATGTTGCAGTATAAGTGAGGAAGAGAAAAAGAAACCCAGAAATTTAACAGGGGAGTATACATGATTAGCACAGGAAGAATGGAAATAATTTTGGATATGGTTGCAACAGATAAAAGTGAAAATTTTGAGGACAATGTGACAAGGTCCCAAGACAGCAGATTGCCTCTTTTGAGAAAAAAAGTTAACTCATGTTTTAGAAAAAAAGCATAGAGAAGCATAACAGCCATTCTTATTCCATCTGTTTGAAAATTTCTAAGGTAAGTTTTCCTATAGTCTAATTTGTTGACTAATTTCAACAGAGGTTTCCATCAGTTATGCTCCAAAGGCCCCGTAATAATGCATATATTGCATGTCTGATAGGAGCAATGTTTGTCTTGATTTGTTGTATTTGTCATTCATATGGATCACAATGAATCACACAAACCTTCTGCCCAGTTAGTAAATAGCCATTTACATTCTTACTAATTTTGCTACTATTTAACCTTCCTTTCTCAAGTTATAAGTAGGATGGTTTCATTATTGGTGTGTTTTAGGGTAGTTTTGCCCAGCTATGTGTTTTGCAGAGGCCAGTCTGGCATTGACTATCTTGAGTACTTCCTCAATTTATTTAAGTCCAGGGTCTGATCAAGTACATATACATTTAAAATACAAAGTATTGTTTTGTAGAACATTGGTCTAATTTTATGGTAGTATTTTTTGAAGTTCTGATAAAATGATAGTTACCTTCTCTTATTCAAAGGATGGTTTTAGTTTTAAATGAAGTACCAAAATACATTGGTTTTCATTAAGTGAATTTACTAGTCAAAGTAACACAAAGGAAGAAATTGTATTCTTGTTCTTACCATGTGCCAAGTATTCTAACCAAGAGTGTACTTCAAATGTGGCAAATATTTGACTATTTGATTTCAGTCCACTTCCTACCCTACATCCCCAAACTTTGATTACCAGATGTTGACACACTAGCTAGCTAAACCTTTTCAAAAGCAGTACTATTTGGTAGATATAGTAGTATTTGGAGAATGACAGTATGATTTGTGCTTTTTTTTTTTGAAACTTTTAAAATACTGTACATGTGTCACTCACAGTTGGAGATTTTGGAAAGCCAAGGAATGTGTTCCACATGTTTCCTTTTTTGACTCTCCAAAAAACAATTTACTCTCAAAAAAAAAAAAATCTTTACTACCTTAAAGAATGTCTGGATGACTAAAAAATACAATGGGTCATTATTCTTTAAGATGTTTATACTGCTTGCCGACAAAGCACCACAGAATAATTTTACAAATTAGATTTGTGGGTTTTTTTTTTTTTTTCCCTCTTTCTTTTTCTCCATATTCAGGGCACAGAGTTAAATGATTTTGGTTCCAAGTTCTGTAGCAGCACCCTAAGGGCAAAAGTCTTAATAAAACACATTAAGTTGTTTCTCATGAAAAGAGATTACATCTTACATTTTATGTCTCATAGAAATTTCCTACTTAATGTTACTTGGTCACATAAATGTTTAAATGTTGCTAGTGTTTTACTAATACAAAAATGGTGACATTAAAACTTACCTTCATCTTAAATTTCAGAAATGTCTAGATTAAAAAATACCCAACAATGTGCAGAAACATGGGCTACACTGCTTACTCGTAACAATGGAACATTTTTCCTCCCTTGGGTAAAAGTGATAAGTGGATTCAATACATTTCTTTTAGAAAAGTGTTTTGCCCGTGGATCAGATCAATATATTCACTTTTGAATGTGTGTCTTTTTTGTGATTATATGACCTATAAAACATTTGGAACTGTGAGTTAGGAAAAGAATTGCATGTATATTGAGAAGCAGAATGATTTATAGTACATTCAGTACGCTATTCTCTTAATGTTAAATATGCCGTTTTAACTGTTATGTATCTTATCACTAGAATAATAGATTAAAAGCACGAAATATGTTCGCCGACTCACCCAACACTTACAGACTGCCTGTCTACCATGCACAAACCTGTGTTATGAATGTCTGACGTTCAGCAGGTATGAGCACCCTGAATGACATTTTATTGAAACTTTATAGGGAGGTCATAAACATCCCTCATTTCCTTTATAGTTAGGGGAGTAACCGTGAACTCTGTCCTTCCTCTTTTTTTAAAGACTCTTTGTCTGTACTCTATGAGTAGGACTTCAAAGGGGACTATTTCAACAACTCACTTTTCAAATATGGAAAGTGAGACCCAAAGAAGTAAGGTGACCTTTCCCAACTCAAATACCAGTTATTGAAGAACTAAAAGCAAAACCAAAGTCCATGTCTATTGTGTTCCCCCAAACCTTGTCTGGTGTGAAATGATGTTTATCAGTATGTGGTTGGTGAAGGGGACAAAAACTTGAGTAAAATTAAACTTGAGTGCTTCTCTGACTCTTAATTGTCATTTGTTTCTGATAAAGTGAAAGTGAGTTATTTGTGTACATAAATCATTCACCTTTGAATCAGATACCAACTTGACAGAGATATGTTTGGTTTTACATATATTGCAATAAATAACTAGCACATTTTGCATAGATAACTGTACAATGCTATGCTTCGTTTTGTATAAAGTTTTGGATTTCTCTTATCCTTTGTGAGATATGACGCCTGGAAGAGTGCCACCTCTGTAAAATTTCAAATACAGCTCTACTTTAGAGAAGCATGCACGCATTTGTTAGATGGCTTACCAACTTTGATATAAATTCCTTCTGGACATGTGAGATGATGTGAGTAATTGATACAAGATTAGACACGGGCCTGAAACACTGAGCCAGAACAGACATATTTCTATGAAGAACTGCAGCAGTACCTACAGATGTCTTTTGGACATAAATGTAAAGAAGATTCTAAGAGTTCTAAATTAAACATGAATTATGTGAGATGGCTGAAATATATACACACACATACCCACCAAAAGCAACATATAGATATCTCCTTCTATACTTATATATAGCTATCTTAACCATAGTCAATAATGTAGCATTTAGCTGAAAGTTAAAAAGTATTTGTGTGTACATATCATAATCCTCTATTTAAAAACCCATCCTACTAAGCATCCAGATTTATAATATTGCATGTAATCTTTGTTTTTGTCCCCATAGTGAGTTGTACATAGAAACCACCTAATAAATATGCTTTAATAAATAGTAAATGAATAATATTTCAGACACATCTACAAAATTTCTCTACATAGTGGGACGAATCGAGCTAATGTTAATGTCAAAAAACGAAACTGTTATTAACAAGTTTAGTCATTGGTGTTGTTTTTAGTTCTTTTTAAAGTTAATCTCACAAAACAAACTGAGGGTTGCTGGGGGGAGGGGGTTTGGGAGAAGGGGGTGGGATTATGGACATTGGGGAGGGTATGTGCTTTGGTGAGTGCTGTGAAGTGTGTAAACCTGGTGATTCACAGACCTGTGCCCCTGGGGATAAAAATATATGTTTATAAAAAATAAAAAATTAAAAAAAAAAAAAGTATTCCTAAGTCCAGGTGCCGCACTCTGTAAAATCATCCTACTCCACAAAGCCAGATTCAGACGTCATTTCCTCCGTGCAACGTGCTCTGATTAACTGGGCCTGAAATAACTTCATTCCTCCTTGAACTCTTATAATATTTTCATAATTGACCTGAATTAGTATTTCTCACAGTCTTCTTTCTATATATTCACATAGACATTGTAGCTTTTCCACTAGATCATAAGTTTTTCTATCAAGGACTGTCCCTTGAATATACTGGTATCCAAAAACTTTTCAACATTGGTTGATTGATTCTTTAGCTTTTATAAAGCTGAATATGTTCATAAGAGCTATCATTTCATACTAATCCAACAAAAGAGGAGGTCTCCCTGTGAAATCAGAACTTGTTCAACTAATAGACATTCATGAAATTCTTATTACATTGTCTAGTAAGAAACTAAATCTCCCATAGTCAATTACAGAAGACTTTTGTTCAAGTAAACATGTTTTATTTGATAGGAAAGCATTAACATGACTTTGGTTAATTTGTTAATAGCCTCATGAGCTTTGGCCTGTAACATAGTCCCTTGCCTACTGGGGTTTCCTCATCCAAAACATTGTGGCCTATCAAACAGTAAAGTGCCCCAAGATGTTTTTCATTCTGTTCCTGCCATCGAATAAAATGCTGTTTGAGGACTCCTATTTGCCACACTAATGATACTGACCTTATCAAAATATACTTTCCACAAGATCTGTCCCTGCCACACATCTGGTATTATTTTCTAACACTATCTTCCTGTTCCCACTACTGCAGTCATTGTGGTCTCTTTACTGCTCTCAAAACACCAAGTGTCATCCCTTTTCAAGGCATTTGTCCTTTGTTCATTTTGCCTTAACACAGTTATTTCACAGAAGTACTTAAGTTCAGTTTCCTACTTCAGCTGGATCCCAGCTCAAATACTCCTTTGTCAAGCAATGCTCCTTGGAGGAGTGCTATAAATTGGCATCTTTTCCCTGTCACTTGTTTCCTGAATTATTCTTACCTTGTCGTTTAACCACCTTAAATGTTTTTCTCCTCCACTGGAAAGTTGGCTCCATAAGAGCACAAATTTTGTGCATGTTCTTTCCCATGACTTGAAACCTGGCACCGAGAGCATAGGAACTCAACAAATGTTTGTGTACTGGTGGGACCAATAGTTGCCATTATAGAGCATTACGTGATGTTTTAACTTTTCTAAAAACAAAGACAAAGCGAGTTGTGTGAGTGCTAAACACTAATCTTTTTATGGTACTGAAATTTAAATGGAATATACTGAGTGACTTCTACCAAAGGAATTTGGTGAACAGTCCTTGTTTGATTTGTGAAAATAACACCTTCCTTCTTCTAAGAAACTGCTCCCCACAAGTCGAACCATGTAGTTCTTACGAAGGCATACAAATTGTAGCACTTTCCCTTTGCACACGTGCGTGCGCACGCACGCGCACACACACACACACACACACAACATATACCCAACACTCCTCCTAAGTGGATGATATGGTAGACTCATGGCTCTAGTTCAAGAAACCTTTGGCTTCAATATCCCATCCAAAGATGGACATGTGACTCAAGGTGGCTCAACAAAGATCCCTTCCCCAATAGTTTCCTGGCTGGAGCTCATGAAAAAAGGACTTACTTTTCTTATTTAAAATCCTGTGACCAGGGGCGCCTGGGTGGCTGAGTGGGTTAAGCCTCTGCTTTCAGCTCAGGTCATGATCCCAGGGTCCTGGGATCAAGCCCTGCATCAGGCTCTCTGCTCAGCAGGGAACCTGCTTCCTCCTCTCTCTCTCTCTGGCTACCTCTCTGCCTACTTGTGATCTCTCCCTCTCTGTCAAATAAATAAATAAAATCTTAAAAAATAAAATAAAATCCTGTGACCTTTGGCAAAACAGATATGAAAAAATAAAGTCAACACAGAAAAGAAATGATGAAGGGTGGGTGGTGAAGACAGAGGAAAGGAGAGAAAGGAAGATGGGAAGGTGAAGAGAGAAGGAGGAAGAGAAGGGAAGAGACAGAATGAAAGAGAAAGCTTCCAGTCTTATCCAAGATTAGCTCCAAACTCTTCCCATAATCCACTTAAGTGAGCCACTAGATTTCCTCTCTTTTTTTTTCCCCCTTAGTTCAACCCAATTTTCCACAGGACAGAATCTGGTAAAATTAATGAATGATATCTCCAACAGAAGGTTTTAAGATACATGTTGGGGGAAAATCCTGTATCACGACTTATTTTTTAGAGTTTTTTTTTAAATGACTATCAGTAAATACAAGAAAATAACCTTAAACTGGGATTCAGGGACGCTATCTCTGCCAGAGTCTGAGCTGATGAGATCCTGGTATATGTCGTTCCTGATAAACGAAATTGGTGTAAGTCTAGAATTCAGATCCTTAGAAGAGGAAGGTCTCTATACTCCTAAAAAGGTCTTCCTTTAATATTTTCTCAATTTACCTTTGGTAGGAACTTGATAGAAGCAAATTCAGACTGAACTCCATGAAAGGGATGCTTGAGACTTTCAAGGTCCAGCTGGAAAACAGGAGCCATGTAAGCAACTGAATCCAGGAAACTCTGCACAGGGGACTGGAGAACCATAAAACTAAACATTAGGCAGCAAAGCAACCCAGAAATTAGCAGTGTCTGGATTAGGGCAAGGAAACAAGGTGCCTAGGGCACATCATTTAGGGAGCACTCATTCTCAGGCGCTGATTGTACTTGTTGTACTCTGAATGTGAGTGACTCCTTATAGCTTGCCTCTCAGTGCCCTCACTTTTAACTCCTGAGATGAGCAGGAGCAGGAAACCACCTGAAGACCACAAAGAAAGAAGACATTGTTACAGGAATCACCAGGAGGAAGTTGGAACTGTGGTGGGCCTGTCCATGGTCAACATTTAGAGCCACTGAGAAAACAGGCTCTGCTAGAAATAGCACCTGAAACAGAAAGGGGGAATATTCTGGTTTTCCCTCCAACAGAGCCTTCTGATGGCTGAACCAGTTGGAATCTATCTCATTTGGGAGTTGGGACTGCACAGGCAGTCCCCTATGTTAAAAAACAGAAAAGAGACAGACAAGAATGACCTCTCACAACAATCAAACACTTGACCATCACAGGGCTATGCACTTGGGAAATCAGAGATACAGGTGGCAGCTTTCTTGTAGTTGTGAAAGTTGAGGAGTCTTACTTTATTCTTGCATGAACAGGATATTTGGCCTTATCTATCAGCTCCCCCCACCCCGTGGTTAATATTGTTATTTTCCTATATATTTCATAGGTGAGTTTTCTTTTTCTCTGAATGTTATCTAGCCAAGTGAGGGACTAGTACTTGGACTCAGATATAAGAATTCTTATCTGCTTCTCTATTTTCACTTTTAACTAAGGTGGCATTGAATTTTAGGTGCTTGGAAGTATTAAAACAAATTCTAAAATATGTTACATGTCATATGGAAGCTTTTGTAATTCTAGTGGTATTGGGCAACCTTGCCGCAAATACCAAATATGCGTGGGTTTGAGACTTTCAAGAGAATCTGCAAGAATTCTTTTTTCTATAAGCTATGTTTTATAGGTCTTTTTCTTGGTTATTAGCTCTGGACTCTGCAGTTGTATGCCATCTAGAAGATTACTGCATGTGGCCTTCCCAAGAAGTTGCTGTGTTTTTACTTAGAATTTACCTGTTGTGTTCAGATGCCAAGGAATGGACCTACCACAGGAATGTGTAACCACAAGTCACAATAGCAGCAGCACTTCATATTTTAATGTTGTCTATGTTTATAATTTTATGACAAAATTAGATGTTACTGAGTAAGCTAAGTGAAACATGCATTTATAGACAGACTTAGGATTGGATAAAATTCCTACGGGGCATCAAAGACAAGAGCTTCACTCACTGTAGAAGGGATTCTTTCTACAACTTTTAGATTGTCTTAATAGTTTCAGTGACAGAGAGATCATTATTTTGAGATCTAATCACTTAAGTTTAGGCAGCATTGAATGGCTACAGAGTTATCTCTCATAATCAAGCAAAATCGACCTCTGTCAATTTTCCTCTGGAATCATATGGAGTATGTCTACTTTCTTGACCACATAATGACCTTGAACTCTGTTAACTACAACTATTATCTACCTCTGAATCTTATCAAAGATCAATACCCACAATTGCCTCAACCACTGATTATATCATATTTCCCAAATATGTTAGTTTGCTCCAAGGCTGCTTCACCTCCTATATATGTAAATATAATTATACTTACTTTTGTTTTCCTACCTTCTTTGAGTTAACTGGCTTCAACTGGAGGAAAATCTATTTTGATTTCATGTGTACTCAGCTTACCCGCTTTTCAAGCTATGCTTACTACTTAGAAAAATTAACACATTATCATAAATACCTTGTGAGATATTCTGACCTATTGTGTGTTTAGAGTAAGCAAGGTTTCTCGTGAGTCATTTATAAATCAGATTGGGCGTACCAGGGTGGCTCACTCAGTTAAGCAACCCACTCTTAATTTTGGCTTAGGTCATGATCTCAGGGTTGTGAGATCAAGTCCTGTGCTGGGCTCTACACTCATTGTTTAAGATTCTCTTTCTCCCTTCCCCTCTCCTCCACCTCTCTTGAAGCAGAGAGACAGACAGAAAGAAAGAAGGAAAGAAGGAAAGAAAGGAAGAAAAAAGGAAAGAAAGAAAGAAAGAAAGAAAGAAAGGGAGGAAGGAAGGAAGGAAGAAAGGGAGAGAGAAAGAAAGGAAGAAAGAAAAATCAAACTGAACTTGAATTATTTGAAATGAACAATAAGGTCGGAGTGGTAATATTCTTGTAGTGATGTAATACTCTGAAATGCTTAAAACTTTCTATGTAAATGACAATGTTCAGTTAAATGAACCCTCAGTTTAAATGCCCTCTTTCCTAATTAATGGCTGAATAATATGTTAATCAGCTTAGCCATTTCCATTTAAAATTCTGTGTCTCAATTTTCCCCTGCCCCCTCTTTGCCTCTTGTTCTTATGCTTGTGCTTAGTGTGAAGGAAGTTTGAGTATCCATCTACCATTAGCCAGGGGTTACCTAGTCTGATGGCCAGGTTTAAGTGTCCTGTTGTCTTTGAGGCTGCCTTGGGTCCCACTTGCCAGGCTCCTTATTTTACCTTTGCTACCCTGGTATCTCAGCCAACTGGATGGGAGTTTTGAGTCTTGTACATTCTCCATCATACACATTTGGAATCAGGACCAGTCCCCTGTATTCTAGGGCTCCCCTAAACCTATCTGGAATTTTTATCACCCATTCCCCCAACCACACCCTTGGTACTCAGCAGAGAGGAGAAGTCTTCAACTCAGGGACCTAGGAAACACATTGTTATATCTTTATAAATTATTTCATTACCCCGTGGAGGCCAGTTCTTTGGGTTATAAGAATGCTTAACCATGAATTTGAACATTACCAAAGCTATGGATCACCCCAGATGTAAATGAGAAGAAGTAGGTATGCAATGTAAGATTAAGAATTAAAGCTAGTTTTGAATAAGCAGGGATGCTTTAAGAAACAACACGTTAAATATTCCTTTTTTTTTTTTTTTTTATCTGTAATGGTTTCCAAGAAAGCAACTTCTACCTTCCACTAGAGTTGATCCTACGTCCCATTCCAGTTAATGGATCATCTTAGTTATTAAGCTAGAAATCTCTATTTTTGTCAATGACACCTCTTTCTTCCATTATTACTCATTCAGACACAATTTTACCTCATAAATGTCAAATTTGTTCCTTAACAAAAATCTTTTCCCCCTTCTGCTTCACTTTAAATACTCATCACCAGTGACTTCATGCATTGCACCAATTTTCTAACAAGTAGTTCTACTTACAGATTTCTCAACCTTCTATCCATCTCAATTATTGCTCCCCTGATAACAAAATTTGAGTAAAACAAATGCTGATGATGTCATGATTGTTCATGAACTGTAAGTAACTCTTTATTTCTTAGGGAATAAAGTTCATCCCCCAGAGACAAGCTTTAAGGGCCTATCATGATCTGGAGCTGTACTCCTTCCACACCTCAACAGCCCCTACAATACAAGTCACATTAAAATAGTTTCAGTCCATCCTTGGCCTGTTCATCATATGTGCCTTTTCTCCAGCTGTTCCCTCTCTGTAGAATATCTTTTCCCTTACCATCCCCCACTTGTCAACATCCTTCAAGGTCCAAAGCAGAGCCAAACTATTCATCAAGCTTTTCACCCTGCCCCTCCCTCCTTGCTCTACTACAAAATATAGAAATGGTCTCACTGGTGTTTCTGAATAGCTCTGTTTGTAATTTTCATAATAGCTACCACACTCTACTTTGCATTATCGTTCTCTGTACTTATGAATCTCTTCCCTGCCAGGTCATTAACTTAATGATGTGTTAGTTACTACTCTTTGTTTCCAAGTAACAGTAGCCAAGTCAAGCTACCTTAAGCAAAAAGGAGACTTTGTTATGAGGATACAGGGATGTCCCATTCCTTCTTAGAGAAGTAGACACACAAGACAAGAGCAAAGATTTGAATTTTCCACCTGATCCTGCATCTCACCTTACATCACTTACCAAATATGTAACACCACGCATCATCATACTAAATGTTCTGTGGCTCGGTTTTCTCATTTAGAAAATGAGGATGGTAATAGTACCTACTTCCAGGTTTTATTCTGTGGTTTAAGGCACTTGGCATAGCTCTAATTAAATGTTACTTCAAAAACAAAGGGAGGAAATGAAGCTGGACCTCAGAAAGATTAAAAGTCGTCTGGAACTCAGGTGACATTTCTAATTCAGTGATGCTTCCTTTTCCCTCTTACCGCAGACTCAATTTCTCTACTTCCCATTGCTTGTGGAAAAAGTTGCTTGTCCATACCTCATATGCTGTACATCTCACTTTTTAGAAAGGTGGATTCTCTCTTTGTTTCTGTTCTAAATTCTGGCCGAGGAGACTGTGATTAGCCCAACTTAGGTCCATCAATTGCACTGAGGATTAATGAGAAATCACTGAACAAACAGGTTCCAAGAACCCATCTTTATAAGAAGGCAGTAGGAAGAGAAGGAGGTTGAGGGAGAAAACAAAGAAGGTACTGAACCACTGAACTGTTTCATTTTAGTATCCTCCTTATGCAGTTCTGTATTTCCAGTTGAATTGTATCAAGTTCCTTTATTACCATGTATTGTTATACTTGCCCACAGGCCTTGCTTTTGCATTCATTGTTCTTTTAGGTATGTTATTTGTTCAATTCTTTCAGAAATATTTGCGTGATAACTCATCATGTTCTGAGCCCTACGCCATATGTGGATCCTAGAACAGAGTGAGATAGAGGAACTCTCTTGCCCTCATGTAGTTTGTATATGTTACCTGCTATTTTGACTCCCGGCCTCCTACCAAAATTTGGTCCTCCCACTAACCCAAGCCCTCCTTGGTTTGTAATAACACTGTAACACCTAATTCTTATTAGGCATCACTGCGCTCTCATTCTGTAACTTTTCACTTAATATTTACTTGCATATTTACACTATTGCATAGCCCTCCCACTAACATTAATTTGTAATTGAAGTTATTTACCTCCTACCAGTGAAATTCCAAAAACATGAAGGTCGACATTCTAGATCCATCTATAGAATAATGGCTTCTGTGACTTTTAGTAGCCCCACTAGGAACTCGGGGGCTTAGTTCCCTTTAAATCACTTAATCAGTCATAAGGAAAATTGACTAAATTATCTAGCTGTAGAAATCTGGGACTTATAGATTCTTATTAAAATGTCATTTACTCGTGTAGAGGTACAATTTTTTAATTGTTTACATGGTGTTATTTATTGTTCTGTTCCCATTCCTTCCTCCTCATTATGCCTCTCCCTCTGTGCACACATCTAAGAGTGTGGTAAGTGGAAGGTAGGGCTGTTCCAAGAGAAGCTAGTGTCAGGGATCTAGAAATGATATAATTTCTGAACTTCCAGCAGATTAGCTCAATTACTGTGTTTCTGAGAGTATTGATCATTTATTGCCCTGAAGAGTTCATGGTCTGTGTTCCTTTAATATATCTCCATACCTCGTCCATTCTCTCCTCTCAACCTACTTCAAAGGATAGTTTTCTCCACTAATTTCTAGCTCATCCCATGTTTCTGCCCTAATCCCAAACCCATCCACATTCTCCAAGGTTTTTTTCTCTGTGAATTTTCTCTTCTGTGTACGGTATCATTCTTTACTTCCATTTACTTACCTCTATCCCTTAAAGCTTCCCAGTTACAGGTCTCAAATATCCTCCTTATGTCTCCATTCTTATACCCCCAACTGTGCCCTGGTTTTCTTCTTTATCACCATGTGTCTTCTGACCCTATACTTGACACATACTTGTTAGAGCCAACATTTGCTGAGTGTTATGTGCCAACCTATGTGATAAGCACTTTCATGGAAGATTCCACTGAGTCTTCAACAAGTCCACGATTCAGTACTATTATATTCATCTTACAGTTGGTGGGACAGAGAAGTAACATCAACATCACACAGTTAACAAGTGGCAGAACAGGTCCAAATACAAGTGTCCTGAAACTGATTTTTTAAGCATTAGGTTGTATGTCCTCGGTTTGTTTTTCAATTAATTGCCAGCTCTTCCTGTCTGATCTCTGCTGAAACCATCCAACTAAAAATTTGTCAATTTTATAAATACAGTAGACTTTTCTCAGCTACTTTCCTTAAGTGGGAGAAGTATTCATCACTGTGGTATAAGTATTTAGAGAAATCTTGCGGCACCTGGGTGGCTCAGTTGGTTAAGTGTCTGACTCTTGATCTTGGCTCAGGTCCATGATCTCAGGGTCATGAGATCTAGCCCCATGTCGGACTCTATACTGAGCATGGAGCCAGCTTGAGATTTTCTCTTACCCTCCTCTTTCTCTCTCTCTCTCTCAAAAAAAAAAGAGAAAGTTTTCCTACTCTGGCTTGTGAATTGTACCTCCTGAACTCCTTGTCTCTTTCACTAACTCACCTTCTTTCTTCTACCTCCAAAAGGTGATTGTTAACTAAATACTAGAATTCGAATCTCTGATATTCTTATTCCTGTCAAGTTTCTTCAGAGAAAAAGTGGAATAAATCAAGATAACTTTTTAAATCTTAATTGCTCTAAAAGGCAACTGCCTAAAGCAAAAAGAAGAGCAACACTTCATGGGCATGTAAATGTATTATGGGTATATAAAAGTAAAGGTAGGGAAACTATAGCACAAAGAGCAGTTGGATGGAATTGAGAATATATTGTTGTAAAGTCTTTCCATACATGTGGAATGGATACGTGAAGGTAGACCTATTTAAGTTTATGTTTTAAACCATAAAGTAACTACTGAACAATGTAAAGAGGTAGAAGTATTAAGTCAGTAGAAGAGAGAAAATGGAAGCATTAAAAAAAAAATACTCAACAAAAGATAGAAAAGAGGACAAAAAAAGAATAGAAAGTAGCTGGAAAAGGTGAATTTTAATCTGTCTCATCAGTTGGTGTATTAGTTCTAATTGACTGATAAAACTGCACACCCCAAAATGAATAACAGCTCAAACACATGTTTATTGAGGGACAAGCATCCATGTTTTTGTCAGTGGGTATCTCTCCTCCACGTAATTCATGGGCCCAGGCTCCTCCCATTTTTTGGCTCACCATTCTCTAAGGTCTTGTTGTCATCTGCATTTGACTATTGACAAAATTTCTGAGAAGAAATAATTTAAAAATGGCTTGTATCTCTCTGCTTATGCATCATTGGCTAGTTTACAGTCATGTAACCACATGTAAGTTAAAGGGCAATTTGATTATGCCACCTAGCTAAATCCCAGAAGAAGAGGAAACAATTTTTTTTTTTTTTTCTGAAGAGCCAGCACTATCTGCCGTAGATCAACAGGTAAATCAGAAGGTTATTTTCAAACTTTATTATGCATAAAAGTCATCTTGGAGTAGGAAATAATGCAAGTACTTTGACTTTATGAGAAAAAAAAATCAGTTTTGGGGATAGACAACAGAAATCTGCCTTTTTTTTTTTAAGATTTTATTTTTATTTGTCAGAGAGAGAGAGGGAGAGAGAGTGAGCACAGGCAGACAGAGTGGTAGGCAGAGACAGAGGGAGAAGCAGGCTCCCTGCCGAGCAAGGAGCCCGATGTTGGACTCGATCCCAGGACGCTGGGATCATGACATGAGGCAAAGGCAGCTGCTTAACCAACTGAGCCACCCAGGTGCCCCAGAAATCTGCGTTTTTAAACAAGGACTGAAGTAACTCTGATACTCAGGCGGTCCCATTTTGAGCAATATGGTGCAACGCAAGATGGCACCACTGCGCACTGGACCAGGATGTACCGACACCCTCGAGAACCAGTTCTTCCCTAGAAGAACCAGAGTTTCTTCCCACTCAACTATGTTCTGGGGAGTAGCAGCTTCTGCAGAATTTAGAAAGTGTTAGAAATGTAGAAATGCAGAAGCTCAGGTCCCACCTCAGACATCATAAATGCTTATTCTTTTGTTTGGGTTTCTTGTATATATATAAGTGAAATCATGGTTTTGTCTTTCTCTGTCCCATTTACTTCACTTCATGTAATACCCTCTAGTCAGACATTGTAAGTGGAATCTTATGCTCAGTCATGTTTGAGGGAGGCTGGCTTAATTATTTTGTGCCAGTGGGTTAGAGGGAATAGGTGGTTACTGAAGAAGTGCAGTTTAGGAGTAAAAGCCTCTCAAGAACAGGCAGAAGTAGAGGATTCCTAGAGGAACCATCTCTAGAATTTGGACTGAAACCAGGAAACAAGAAAGGCCGGTATGGTTCTGGGATATTGTTTTGGCAGAAGAAGGGGATGATGAGGAAACAAGAGTACACATGACATGTGTGGTATGTATTTATTAGGATAAAAAAAATTCTTAGAAACATAAACAATGCCAAGCATGGTTGGCATCCTCTCCTATCTTCCAGTTTCTTAAGATTTTATTTGACAGAGAAAAAGGAAGCACAGAGGGAGAGGGAGAATCAAGTTTCCTGCTGAGCAGGTACACTGCCGTGGGGCTCCATCTCAGGAGCATAATGTATAATTCTATACAATTACAAACTCATTAAAAATATTTAATGATTTTCGGGACGCCTGGGTGGCTCAGTTGGTTAAGCAGCTGCCTTCGGCTCAGGTCATGATCCCAGGGTCCTGGGATCGAGTCCTACATCGGGCTCCTTGCTTGGCAGGGAGCCTGCTTCTCCCTCTGCCTCTGCCTGCCTCTCTGTCTGCCTGTGCTCGCTCGCGCTCTCTCCCTCTGTCTCTGAAAAATAAATAAAATCTTTAAAAAAATATATATATATATTTAATGATTTCATAGTAGTCTATCTTATGTAATCTGTTAACTATTTCCCTATTATTGGACATTAACTTATGGCCTTTTTTCTCCAATTATAAATCATGCTACAAAGACTATCTGTCCTTGAACAATAACCTATAATTAAAGTTTCTGGCTATTTTCTTGAGATAGCTTCCTAGGAAAAAATCCTTTGGACAATCAGCATTACTTTCTCAAAAGCCTCTTATCAGTACATTGTGTAGAGACTTTTCAGAAAGTTGAAAACAGAATCTTAAGAAAAGGGAAGCCTTTTGATTGGTCAATGTTCTCTTCCTAATTCATACCTTGCCTCCTGGTGTTATTATATGGATTAAATGAAACAATGCACGTGAAGTGTTTAGTCAGGTGCCTGGCAGACAGTCAATGTTAATGAAATGTTAACAATTAACACTGGACAGTAGAGCCCAGCTATCTGCATTCTTCCTCTGTCTTACACTGTTTGAAGCAGGAGATGGTGCTTATCTTCCTGGAGCCTCAGTCTCCTCATCAGTAAAATGGGCATGGGTTCCTACGCATTTCACCCTAATTCTGCATGGCTTTATCATATGTAAGGCCTACAGCACAGGATCTGTGACAAAATAAGCATTCAATAAATTGTTCATTAATAGTCTATTATTTCCTCTTACTGAAATTAAGAATTCCTTTTTTAATCTGTTTCCTTACCCCCACGTCTATGTACACAGTCCCATTTCTATCTCCATTTGAAATATACTAAATGAGACAAAGAATATAATCTATCTCATTATGTGTACTAAGGCAGAGAAGAGTGAAACATGTAGGAAAACCTTCTCAAAGAGGAAGGAGGTTACATGACACTGTCCCATTAGCTTAGTTATCCCCCAACAGCAGTATATATGCCTGTCATTATTTAAATACCAATTTGGTATATACCTCACTTAATTTAAACCCTGGGCTTAATTCATGTATGCTAACTGTTCATTATCAGAAATTTACATAATATGTTACATCCCTAGTACCCATGAATGCAAATAGTGTTTATTTCTCAGGTGGTAGCCTAACTCCATATACAGTAACCGTTTAGAGTGGTGGGCTTAGTGGCAAGAGTGCCCTATTCCATTAGTGTTATCTGGCCTGATGACTGGAAGACCAGTAGCACCGTATGCCTGGGTAATCGCAATCCTCTGTTGGAGGGTATACTGGCTTAGAAATGGCTGAGGAGACAACTACTAGAAAAAGGAGTATATTTTTAATATTTATCCCATATGAACATTTGCCTTGTCTCCCGAGGAACTGAAATCCCAAAATGAGTACCTTACACCATCAGAAAGATCTCCTTTTAAATAAAATCTAACATTATAGATTCTTTTAAAGAAAATGTTGATCTTAGAGGGGAAAGAAAGTAGATGTCATTTCAAAACTTAACATATCAAAATTTTATGTGTTCCTTAATAGTTTAGTATCCACAATACCTAAAACTTGATATTTCATTAAACATTTTGAAATCATGAAAATATGGGACATTATAAGCTTTGCAAAATGATTTGACTTGACTTAAGGATTTCTCATTTTCTTTGGGAGATAGGTTCTTACCGCACTAAGAAAAAGCCAAGTTGTACTTTTCATTAGCATATCATCATGGTCCAGGCATCTAAGCACTACACAAGATTAATTCTACACAGAGCTCACCTAAGATTGTAGCACAGAATGATAGGCTCGTGGTTTATCTACAATTTACCATTTTCCAGAAAAAGTGGCTATTAGTATTTTATTCATTTTTCTCAGCCCCTAAATCCAAGCGTGTAAATAGAGAGCTCAAGAAGACAGAGCATATGTAACTAAACAAGTTAATCATTTCCTGGTAACTGGATTAGTAGCTTTAATCATGAGCTTGGAGGGAGGTGGGAGCCAAGGATACCACAACACTTTGAGTTCTGGGTTTGTTTTAGTTTAGGCAGGACTACCAGTTCCCTTAGCTCTGAAGAAAATGGTTTCTAGTTTAATAGCAATATGCTACTTCTCAGTGACAAAATATATAATTTTGATTTCTAATGCTAAACTCCCTGAGCTACAGGATTTTGTATGGATTCCAAGTCCCTGGTGCGAAGAATGCACTTCATAAACGTGTTCACGTCAAAGGATGACTAATAAAAAATATATTAAACCACAGTTTTTATTCTATACCATTAGTCAAAGTTTCCTCATTTGGAAAGAAAATAGTTATTTGTATAATATAAAGCTATTTATTTACATGTTTGTCATTTGGAGCAGCTGAACACAGTGGGGTCAAATGCTTGGCTTTAACTCTGATTTTGAAGCGACATTGCCACCTTGTGGTTTTTCGTCTAAAGACGTACTTTCCTTCAAAACAAGCAAGTGCTTTGTTTTTCAATCTATGGTGCAAAAAGCCTGCTCT
This sequence comes from Mustela erminea, assembly GCF_009829155.1. Classification (NCBI taxonomy): domain Eukaryota; kingdom Metazoa; phylum Chordata; class Mammalia; order Carnivora; family Mustelidae; genus Mustela; species Mustela erminea. Next base: position 101,350,265 of record NC_045617.1, on the reverse strand, counting down.
CGTGCACACGCACGCACGCGCACACACACACGCACACCCCGGGAACACACACACACGTGCACACAGACCCATACCCCTGGGAATGTGAAAGCCTGAAAATAGTGGTTTGTGTTTGGAGACACAGAAAAAGGAGTATCTACAAAACATTTTTTAATGAAGACACTCTAGGAAGATCACTTAGTTGCAAAATAATGACGTTAATCAAGAAAATGAGTCTTGGATTCATTTATGTTCATTCTCCTTTCCATACTGTTGTTCTACTACAGGTGAAAGTTTATAGAAACTTTTTATGCTTTATATATAATTAGAATTCACTGTGAAAGAATTGGAAAATAAAGACAATTAAAATAAATTAAAATAAAATAAATTAAAATTATAATTAATTAATTAATTAATTATGTGCTATAAACACAACACCCAGTGATCACCGCTATTAACTGTTTTGGTCTACCATTAAAAAAAATTTTTTTTTTTTTTAAAATCTTGTAGGCCTTGTGTAGGTATCTTAAGTCTCAAAGGGAAATATAAAAGAATGGTTCAAAAAACACAGTCCCTTTGGTATGACAAAGAGACACAGGAACCAACTAAAAGAACTGCTAAAAACCAACCTGATCCCCAAAATATATAAAGTAATATTAGATTCTAAACCAAACTGAAAAAAATACCTTGAGTCCCTACCGATAAAAAATAATGTTTGAATAAACAGAGGAGAATATACATGTCCAAATGGGAGCATTCCAAGTGATCTCTGTAGAAACTCTCTACCTCTAACTGTGAGCACACAGTCACTTTTCTCCAGAGAGTACAGTATGGAAAGAGGGGAGTAGAGGCTTCTTTACTTCAGTACCCTGACAAACACTACCTCAGCCAGGTGATCAAGGTGCTTATCAGTCATAAATCTTGTTGACAGCATGTGCACCCTTGATATGATGTATTGAGAACAGCATTTCACCTCTGTGGCTTGCCTTGAAGTATTTCAGAATTCTAGTCTAGCCATTAGAAAAATATCAGACAAACCCAAACTGAAGGACAGACAAGAACATTAAGTTCAAAATAAGGAAATTGGAATCACGTATGGACTATAATACCATTCTGATACTGGTCCCTCAGCTGGGACAGGTTCATCATAATCATGCAAGATAATGTAACAATATGGGAAGGTAGGTGCATTGTATATGGGGATGCTCTGTTCTCCAACAATTTCCTGAAGATTTGAAGCTCTTCTATAATAAAAAGTTCATCAAAAAGAAAAACAAGGGGCTCCTGGGTGGCTCAGATGGTTAAACCTCTGCCTTTGGCTCAGGTCATGATCTCAGAGTCCTGGAATCGAGTCCCGCATCGGGCTCTCTGCTCAGCAGGAAGACTGCTTCCGGCCACCACCCCCGGCCCCCGCCTCTCTGACTGCTTGTGATCTCTCTCAATTTGTCAAATAAATAATAAAATCTTTAAAAATATATATTAAAAAGAAAAAAGAAAAACAAAAAGAAGTGGGATCCCCAGATTGGCAGTGAGCGCAGCATCTGCAATCTTGCAAAAAACTCAGATTCTCAAGACTGAGCACAGGTCTTGTGAGACTGACTCTGGAGATGTAGCCACCATGTAGGGTTCCGATCCTGTGAATGCAAACAGCTGACCTAACATGCTGCCTAAAATCTCTGCTTTCAGGGGCTTCTCATTTTAGCAGAAGTCATGTTACTTTTTTTTTCTTTAATATCCGGGAGCTGAGTGACCAGATTATGCCTCTTGGTAGCTTCTGATCATCCAACTGTCACCCTTTACAGAGATAGGACATCCCTGCCTCTCTTCTCCAGTCTTCTCCAATCCTCTGATTTTCAGGGCTCCTTTCAGGCCCCACTGTAATCATGTCCTCAAGGACATTCAAGCTCACACATATCCTCTACCTCTGATATCCCCACACACATGACCTGTAACAATCTGCATGTTTCCAGAAGCCATAAATCCCAGTGTGAATTTTCTGGAAACAGAGGTGACCTTGGGCCAATATTGTGATCCTGCTGTACTTGAGTTTCTTCATCTGTGATTTGGGATGATAGAAGGAGATCTACCTCATTGGTCTTTTTGTGAAGATTAGGAGTTACTACTCACAAGATGTTAGGAATAATCCCAGCCCTTAATGAGGACTCAGTAAATGTGAGATGGTGCTGGTAGCTCTCTGCTTCTCCCAAAGCAGCAGGGTTGGGTATGCAAAATAATGGCTCAGTAAAGAACAAGTGAATTGGAAGGATGAATTAAGCCCTCAAAAATCCTATTTCAAACACAGCGACCCTACCACTACCACCAGTCGTCCAAGGCACTTTGACTTTGAGTTAGAGTGTTGGAAGTGTTTTGTGTTTACATAACAGTATTAGGGTCCAATTGGAGAATTGGTTGGAGAATCTATACAACCTGGGAATGAATTCGTCTTACTTCAAGCTTCACCCCCTACTGTTGTGTGGTTATCAACGAATAACACCACTTCAATTTTGATCTAAGATTATTCTACTTCCTGAGATCCCTTGAGTTTCTGTTAGCCTAAAAGACAAGATTAGGTAGAAAAGAAATGAGCACCCTGGGGACTTTTCTAGCAGCAGGTGAGTAAGCGAGTATGTTTGGATAACGGGTTTAGATTTTGCTTATTTGCTCTTTGGAACAGGTTAAATAGAAATTCAACAATTTACGTGCCTTGAATAGACAAGCCCTGAGTGTTCTGGTTTGTTTTCCAGATGGGGATTAATGTGGTGGACTCAGCAGTATCCGGATTAGGTGGCTGCCCTTATGCAAAGGGTGCTTCTGGGAACGTAGCCACTGAGGATTTGATATATATGCTTAATGGCTTGGGGCTCAACACAGTAAGTCACTTAACATATTTTAATATTCATGTATGCCTTTCAGATACAAGTGGGAATGTGTCTCAGATTTGGGAAGCAATTTTGAGGTCAAAGTTTTACTACCCTTTTGCTGTTTGCTAAAATGCACAGTGGGAAAATACAGTAAAAATTCTTTAGGGGGCTTTATAAAGTAACTTATTGCTGTAGCTCCATCATCAATAATGCTACCATTTCACATTTTTATAGTGCTTCATGACCTCCGAAGTACTTTTTCATGTATCATCTGATTTGATTTCACCAACTGAGTGAGAGCCTGTGTCTCTGCCTTTAGGATTGTTGTTTTGGCGCTTTGGTTTGGGATGGATGTTTTCCTAGGAGGAAACAGAGATCTTGATTTTCTTGCAGTGACAACTAGGGCTTCTGGAAAAGAGCCCGGGGCACTATTGGAATGGTCAGAAAAGAGGAGAGTATAACACTACTTAGCATGGGAGACACTGGGCAGCAAGAACTGTCTCTTAAGTAAAAGTTCCTGGAAAGTCACATCCTCTATGGCATCCACATAATTTAGTACTTTGTTTGCCACATGCTTGTTAACATAACTTACTAGTCTTTAAGGCAGATTTGGGGAGGAAGGGAGCAAAAATACAGAAGAAAAAAGTTCACAGATGATTAGAAGTTCAAAATATTTTCTGAGATGCCAAAGCATCCTCCGGATTACAACATGAAAGCTTCTCTCTCTCTTCACTATACTTACATGAAAGCTCCTACAGTACCATTTACCTGTAGTTTCCATTTCCACACCATTTTATTTCTCACTCCTGGCTCTTGTGTCCATCACCACTCAGATGGCCTTACTCCCCACACTCAGTTTCACCTGGAGAGGGAGCTGCTCCCAACCACTGAAGTCTTCTCGCGTCTCCCTGCCTAACCCCCCGGCTCCTGCTGTTGGGTTCCTCACCTTATGACTTCCATGCCAACCTGTGTGCTTCTACCTCTGAACCTAACCTGAGGTGGTCTCCGGACCTTATTTCTGTGTTTAGCTTTCCCTGCAGCCAGGGAGCAATTACAGCAATGTGCCTTACCTAGAGATGCTCAATAACATTCACTGGGAGATGGGTGTCACTTGGGATAAACATCAAAAACTACTGCCTGGGGGCACCTGGGTGGCTCAGTGGGTTAAGCCTCTGCCTTCAGCTCAGATCATGATCTCAGGATCCTGGGATCGAGTCCCGAGTTGGGCTCTCTGCTCAGTGCTGAGCCTGCATCCCCCCCTCTCTCTGCCTGCTTCTCTGCCTACTTGTGATCTCTCTCTGTGTGTCAAATAAATAACTAAAATCTTAAAAAACAAAACAAAAAAACAAACAAACAAAAAAAACTACTGCCTGTCTTTCCTGGTTAGGAGTAACTATTATTTCATTTACAGTAGCTTAATCATTTCTGGTAGAATTGTATGGCCATGACAAAAACTGAGGCAAATTAGATTATTTCTTGGAGGTTTAGATGAGTGAATTGATCTCAGCTGATGCTTTGATGCATATTATATATCGGGTCCTGTTCTAGAACTTGAGGACTAAAATGCACATAAACCATGGCTTCATTCCTAAGAATTCAAAATTTAAGGAGAGAATGGTTACATGGGGTAGGATCTAAAATTCAACGAGCTACCTAGACTAGCAAGCCAAGATTCTCTGTAGAATCTAATGTTACTATGGCTACCATGCCAAGTCACTTACCAAGAGCCACTGATTTGACTTGCAAGATATTTTGGTTGTTTGTTCTTTAATACCTATGCTGTAGCTATGTCAGCACAATTCCCTAATTCTTTCCTGGGTATTCAGTTCTCCACCCTGGTGTGTAGAACTTCTGACTTGCCTTTAAATTCATTTTCCATGTTACCATCAGAGGATATCATCCAAAATACAAATAAGAATATGCCTTGTTTCCGCTTGAGCTGTCACCAGTGGATTCTTACTTCCTATGAGGCAAAGCTGTGTTCTCACACCTAATATGGCCTATTCATGCCTTTTCAGGTCATCTCTGCCCATCATGTACATACAGCATGGCATTTTTTTTTTTTTAAAGATATTTTGTACTGTTCTTCTGCCTGCATTGCCCCCTCTGTCCCCTTTCTTTATAACTCATACTCCCCAAGCAAGACTCAGGTCAGAATTTACCCTTACTCACACCCTTTCCAAACATACTCCTCTCTACTTTCTTTTCCTCATTGGGTTTACTGCCCCATCGTCAGCTCTCATAATCATCTGGGCATATCTCCATCAGTGATTTTAATTGTAATACAGGAACCACCCCCCCAACAGGGGTCCATATCACCTATTTGATGCTCTTACAGTCTGAGGATAGAAATCTCATTTTACATGGGGTTTTTGAAAACCCAAAACATATCATAGTACATGAGACATATTTAAGCACCTGGCAAATGATTCAATAATAAGTGCAATGTTATTATATAATGATATCTTTTAGGTAAATTGATAAAGGCAAAAGGGATTTTTTTTTTTAACATAAAATGTCTGCAAATCCCAGTGCATACTTATCAATGGAATTCTTGGAAAGCAAAGAACACTGGTGACTAATATCTTTCTAGAATCCTTTGCTGGTATAATTCAAAAATGATAGGCACATGTTGCTAATTATTCATAAAACTTAAATAGGATTCCATTTAAGATGTCAACTAAGAAGTGCTTAACATATACCTATATATTAGGTGTATATATATATATACCTATGTATATATATACAACCTATGTATACATATATATTATATAATATATATAACATATATAACAAAAACATATCTATATATATAGGTATAGCACTTCTTAGTTGTGTATATATGTGTGTGTGTATATATATATACACATAGTTGTATATATATGCGTATATATAGGTATAGCACTTCTTAGTTGTATAGCTATACATATATATAATATATACAACAAAACATATATCTATATATATAGGTATATGTTATATAGGTATATGTTAAGCATCTCTATGCTATATAGGTATATGTTAGCACTTCTTAGTTGACATCTTAAATGGATATATATATCCATTTATATATATATAACATATATTCTACCTATACCTGTCCCAGGACAGGACAATCTCAAATCAAAGCAAATGTTGAGACCTGAAGAACAACTTCTTATTGTCTCTTTTAAGAAAATGACAGACTTACATAAATATTAAGAACTACTTAATAGTAAGGAAGCCTGAGTCTGTTCAGTTTCAAGTCAACATTGTTTCTATTCCATGGTAAGACAAGACATAGGAGTTTATGAAATGCTACCTGAGGGCAAATCTCTGGCTAATCCACCTAATGCTCTACCTCCCCTATAGTGACAGCTGAAGTGCAGAGTGGAGACCTCGATGGGGATCTTTGGTTACACGGGGACCAGGAGACGAGGAGCATGCCCTGAACTTGGCCTTCATACCCAACTGCTTATCTGTCTTTCATGGATTTACCTAAGCTTTTGTTGATCCTGTTTATGCTTTCAAACAGTACAACTTCTCAGACAAACAAGTTCCAGATGTGTACTAATACTGCTCCATTTTATTTGACCTACAACTACTTCCCTCAATATCATACCGGTAGTGTTTCTGAATACCATTAAAATTATACATATACATTGCTCGTAGGCTTATCAGGTTGTTTCTTTATATAGTAAAAAGGTTCTTTCTTAAGTCATTATCTATGAACTCCTCCAAACCCTACTAATTTTAATTGCTCGCCACTGGTATTTTGTAGATTGTTTCTAGTTCTGTTATTGTCCTTCCTAGAATTCAGATACCACCCCGAATTACATGGATTTTTTTCAGGAATGGCTAGCCTATGATTTTATTTAAAAGTCAAATTCAAGATATGCTTTAATAAAGCATAAAAATCTAAAATCTGCTGATTGTGTGATTCATGAAGAAGACGACAAATGTTACTCTCAAATCAACAATGAGTAACATTTTGTTTAATAATTTCAAATTGTTAATTAACTACTAATAAAATGGAAAGAAATCTGTTTTGTCTTCTTTCTCCCTAATCCACCTGGTATCCCTTCTTTCCCTTAACAGGGTGTGAATCTTTACAAAGTGATGGAAGCTGGGGACTTTATTTGCAAAGCTGTGAATAAAACCACAAACTCTAAAGTAGCACAAGCCTCCTTCAGTACTTGACTTGGATGAACCTGTGACTCAAGGCTGAGAAGATCCATTTCAGCTACAGATACTCATCTGAAAATCATTACTGTCAACTTGTTCTGAAATGTGAAGTAATAGACAAGAGTGGGAAAAATATAATTTTAAAGAATATTACTGGATGGATTACAAAATCGGTGGAAAGCAATACCAATCATTGGTAAATTGCAAGCTGAAGCTATATAATACAATTTGTAGACCTGCTTTTGAACTTGGAGAAAAGTCTACTCTTTTGCTCTTATAGAAATAACTTTTTAATTTAGTAGATGTGAAAATTGACTTCAGATTTCCCTAAGTATCAAATACTGTGTTAATACTTAATCAAGCTGGCTTAGCACAGTATACATATTGTCAGTAGTTTATGAGCTCCTGCATAGTGTGCAAAGTGTGTGGCCTTGATATGCATTATGCCTCTGGATCTTAACTTTCCATTTGCCAAGTCAGTTAAATTATGGACCAAGCGCCAAATCTCCATCTGACCGTACATAACTTTTAGCAATAGAACTTTTATATTTCTAGTATGGTTAACATCTGTTAACTATTTCAATGACTTTATCTTGTTCCAAGAGGCTGTGGTCAATGGCAAGACGCCATATCCTGGAAACATTACGACCTCCCATGTTTGTTATATGTATCCAGTTTACCATATTTTCTCTTTCATCAGTAAAAACCAGGATGGTGTTACTCAACTATTGAAAAATATAAGGTCTGACTTTCATCTCAATGTCTCAGTTGCAGTGCTAAGAATAGACTGATACATATATTATAATCCACTTTGGTAATTTTCAGATCACATCCAAATTGCCAAAGGAAAGGTCACTGTAACCCTGAGAATATTAAGGCAGTTTTTAATTGAAAAACAAACAAAACAAAGAACAAAAACGAAAACAACTGTTTTCCATTGATTCAGGTCTACTTTGATTAAGTCACATCATTTTTTTTGGTTGATGTTATGGTTATTTTTAATGTTGAAATGACTGAGATTTTATTACAATGATGTAATAGACATCATTGTCAGAAATAACAAAAATTAATATGTCAAAGTTGAGAAGAGCAGGAAGACTACATTAAGAAAAAAAACATTTCTTTAACCTATGCAAATCACAAGGGGACAGAATTATTAAATGTGGGTCTGAACCATCAGTTCTATTATTTATGTAGACTTCTCCAGTAATACTTAATGATCTTATCTTTGAATAAATTTGAATATAACTTTAAATATGAAAGTGAGCATTGTGGACTGTCTATTAAATATTCACAACTATTGAAATAAAAAGAAATTCAAGAAAATATGAGAAGTAATGATTATAACTCAGTTAAATTTAAAGACATTCGTAATAAGAATCACAAGGAAAGCATATTGGTAATTGACAAAAGTACACTAAATTCCCACAGAAGAGGCTAACTCATCAGGTTGTGATGGGTGTTGGAGCAGGAACTTGTTATCCTGAGTACTGAGTACTCACTGCATTTGGGCTCATGTTGTCGGGGGACAGTGCAGGGAGCAAACAAAATCATCATTCTTTATGGATCTACCTGTTACATCTCCCTATGAGTCTCTCCACCAAGAACACAGCCCTGTGCACTGGGACAGTAAAGGGATACCTGCCCTAGAGTGCACAGCAAGATGCATACCCCATGTTCTGTGGAGACTGGATCTTTCTCTCTTATGGAACTGTGAGGTTCTTAGTTTTAAGCTACCTGAAAAATGATCTGTTGGTGCATACTGCTTATAGAAACAGCCAGGATTTGTTGTTTTGAAACACAAACCATGGACTCTCCAGAAGGCAGAGCAAGTGATCCAAAACCCCCGGTGCAGCTTAGCACACACTTAGCTCACAGCTCAGTCTACAGATTCATTTCCGAGAATACCTCAATGTTTCTTCTTCACACTCACCACAAGAAAGTTGATGTTTTAGTTATCGGTTACCCTTTCCCTACCCAAACCATCTAAACCTTTCTGCTAGACTGGAGTTTCATTTCTGGTTTGGGGGCGGGCGGGAGGTGGGGGAAAATCACTTAAGCACATATAACCATCCAAAGTCCACAGGCAGAATCTCCCCAAAGCCACATTTCAACTAACCAGGAAACCTTGTAATCACTGTAGGACCCACCCCAGCAACCCACACATAAACCCATACCAGAGTTAGCCTTGGGGAAAGGCTTAAGAATGGCAAAGCAATTATGACCTTTACTGAAATACTTATCAAAACAATCTTTTATGACATCTGCCCTTAGGGAAAATATCCTGTGTTCTAGAATATGTGACATATTTAATCACAAGTTTATGTTTGATGACCTATTATAGATGAAAACTAAAATGATGTCCTCTGAAAACTATAAATTTTCCAAGTTCCAGATTCATGAAATTCACCAAGCAAATAAATGGTAACGGACTAGGACCTTCTGAGAAAATGTAGGATGCCGCTTTATGTTATTCAGATTACTCTAACACTTACTTCCTTCTTAGCTGTTCTTCTATGGCTACTCAGTTCTGGATATGTGCATCCCATACTTCCAAAATGATCGACTCCAGATATGAGAGTGACAGGTTATACAACATTGAATAAGTGAGCCACAAATATCATCCCTATCAGAATGGTCAAGAGGAGATAAAATGAAGGCTTGGGCAACAGCCAGAAATCTGAATGGAAGTAACAGGCCGGTGAGGAGTTGCTGTGAATACCAATAACCATTTGCAAATTGCTTTTGTAAGCTAGAAAATATAAGTTTTGTACCATGTGGGGTAGACCCAGAAGTTAAAAGAATAGTTTAGGAGACAGGGAAAAAGGGAGGAAGATTTTGGGCAAGGAGGGAGGCAGGGAGGAAAGGTGAAGAATAGAGGGGGAGGGGGGAAATTTGGTGGGGGAAAAGGGCTGGAGAGAGGGGTGAGAAGCTGTTTGCCCTGAGCAGCCCCAAAGGAAGGCACACTCTGCTATGATGGAGTCCGTCTGTTAGCTGCTATAAATAGCAAATAAAAAGCCTTGGGGCGCCTAGGTGGCTCAGTGGGTTAAGCCTCTGCCTTCCGCTCAGGTCATGATCTCAGGATCCTGGGATCGAGTCCCGCATCGAGCTCTCTGCTCAGCAGGGAGCCTGCTTCCTCCTCTCTCTCTGCCTGCCTCTCTGCCTAATTGTGATCTCCATCTGTCAAATACGTAAATAAAATCTTAAAAAAAAAAGCCTTAAGGTGATAAGCTTTGGAAACAAAATTCTCTTCAATAGTTAAGAAATACTGCTTTTCCACCATCACTTTATTCAGAAGCTCAGTATGTTCCAAATGAGAAGTTTCTCTGCATTGTCCTCTTTGTCTCAGGGTTCTGGCTCACGGTCAGGCCCCTGCTCCCCAGTGTCACAAGATGGTGTGTACACTTCCCAGCCTCACATTCCACACAGTGCTCAGCAGCTGTGGAAGCTTTTATTCTGATTTTTTTTTTTTTAAATCAATGACGAATATTTTCCCAGCATTAGAAACTTCTCATGTTTCAATGAGAAGAACATTACATGCCCCTCCTTAAACTTTAACTTAAGACGGGAATAATACATTAAGATAGACCAACTAAGGTCATTGGTGACCTTCAACAAATCCATGAAGTGGTGGAGGAAAAAAAAACCTCATAGGAGCACATTTTATGATGAAATGGTGGGGAATTGAGGCAATTGAGTTAACTCTAAGGAAAGACCATATTTAGCTTCTCACAGATAGGGACAAAAGATGGAAACAGGAGAAGTTTTAAAGTTGAGGGGTATGCATTTTAAGGGGAAAGTACATGATCCTGCTAATTTTTGAAAGGAGAGGAGATAAGGTCTTCATGCATCAGTTGGGGTGGAGTGAGGGCTGGAGAACAATGGGAAAGCTTGAAATCCACCTAGAGCTCTGTTAGAATTTATTACTCCATCCAAGTTTTCCAGTGGCTGTTGTGCACTAAGTTCAGGAGTAAGTATCCGTCCTCATGCTAACCTTACCACTCCATTTGACATTTCACCTCCTGGAAGCACTTTTTGGCCCCTAGGGACCACTCTGCACGTCCCACCACCTCTCTGGTCCCATGTGCTCTACTTCTGATATTTTGGTCTCCTGCTTCTCTCCTTTGTGTTTAACTACATACCACAAATACAAATTTTCCGACATCCCCACCAGTCAAAATGCATTCCACAGCCAGCAGAATTACCATTGCTTGCAACCTTTAGAGAAATAGTCTCTCAGGCTCCATCCCAGGACTCCTACTCTCTCTAAAGTTCAAGAAGCAAGTGCCTGTTCAATACTTCCTCTTGGGTGTCTAATGGGCATCTGAAACTTTGTATATTCAAAGTACCTCTACCTGTTACACCTCATGCATTGTACTACAAACCAAGGTCTTTGTTCCTCAAACCAACCAGATTCAGACCCACCTCAGGTCCTGTAAGTTGGTTATTCTTTCTGCCTGGAATGCTTTTCCTGGCTCTCAGCCTGGCTCCTTCTGATCTGTCATTCAGGTTCAGCATAGATCTCCCCTCTTTAGTAAGTCTTTGTGGACAACCCAGTCTAAAGAAAGGTCTTAATAACTTTTTCTCACATTAACTTGTTTAACTTCTATTATAGAATTTTTAATCTTTTGTATATTTAGTTGTTTATGGTCTTTCTTTCCCCAACAAATAGATGTTCCATGAGAACAAGGACTTTGCTACACCTTCTTTAATTTTACTTCCTAGTGCTCAGAACATATTGCTCAGGCCTGGAACTGTAGTGTCTAGTAAAGGTTACTGAGAAGGAAAAATAATAGAAATGAGTTTATATCAGACATTTGGAAATTTAAGTAAGAAAACCATTCTACCTGAACTGTCTTAAATATATTTCTTAATTTTTTTCCTGAGCCCTTAGTCATTCGTTAGGATTTGCCTTATAATGGTTTGACAACAAAGCTTATTGAAAATCCTTAAAAATCTACATTGAATGAACTCTAAAATGGATGCATATATGTACCAAAAAGGTTAAGACATGTTACAGAAACTAATTTGTCAGAGAAATATTTTTAAAGCAGGAATTACGCCATCCAGATTGATACAAAAGTGGTAATATTAAAAACCTTCTTGGGTTGGAAGAAAAGCATAGCTACTTTAAGAATTGCTTATAGTTCCTCTCTGTATCTCCCTTTGTGTATGTGTATCCCACTATTTGTCTGTATCTCTGTGTTTGTGTCTCTATCTCTCTCCTTGTATCTGTGTCTCTGTGTGTACCTCTGTGTCTCTCTATTTCTGTGTGTGTCTCTGTATCTATGTGTATCTGTGTGTGTGTGTGTGTGTGTGTGTGTCTTTCTCTGTGTATCCGTCTCTCCATGTCTCTTTCTCTGTACCTCTTCCTCTGTGTCTGTGTGTGTCTCTGTGTGTGTTATATATAACATGGATATAGCCCTCCCTTCTCCGTGGCTGACACAAACTTACTGTCTGTGGTCTCCATTCAGGCTGTCCGTTTGATCCATCAGTGGAAGGAGGATGGAAGTGGGGGTGTAGATAATCATACAGATGCCTGGACTTCACCTCCAAAGACTTGATTTAGTTGGTGTGGACTACGATTTCAAGCACACCAGATGATTTGTTTGTATTTTCTTTTTTCCTTTTTTTTCCTCTCTCTCTCTCTTTTTAAAATGTATACAAGGCAGTTGCATGTGAAGCCAGAATTTAAATCTCTACTCTAGGACAGTGCTTTTCAAAATGTGGTTCTAGGGGGCACCTGGGTGGCTCAATTGGTTCAATGTCTGACTGTTGACTTGGCTCAGGTCATGATCTCAGGGTCCTGAGATTGAATCCTGCACTAGGCTCCACCATACTAGGTGGGGAGTCTGCTTAAGGATTTTTCTCTCTCTGCCTCTGCCCCTCCCCCCACTTGCGGTCACACTTGCTTTCTCTAAAATGGAAAAAAAAATCTTAGAAATAAATAAAATAAAATGTGGCTCTAGGATGAGCAGCATCAGCAACAAGGCTTACATCTTTCTTAGAAGCTTTATTCAGAAAAATGTGAGTCATTTAAGAGTCGACTCACAAACTCCGGATCATTAATGTGTTTATACTCCTGATATCAGGGGAAGGAATAGAGTACCAATACATTAGCATGTGATTACAATTTAACAGAAATGCAAATTCTTGGGCACCAAGCCAATCAGAAGCTGTGTTTTTACAGACTCTCCAAGGCATTCTCAGGTACCCTAAAGTTTGAGAACACTGCTCTAGAGTGAATTTCTTTCCACAACAGTGATTTACTACCCTTTTAATTGAGGGGGAAAATGGGCCAGGGTCAGTTTATTACAAGTTCCTCATTCACACAGCAAAAGCATCCTCTCAAATTAACTCCTACAACCTAAACAACCATATTATCACATTTATCACATTTGCAATGTGATAAAGTCTTACAAGGTCTAAGCAGATTATGCAAAACCTATCAATGTCTCCTGTCACATTCCTCCCCTTTACTGTTTCCCAGCTCCATAAAATGCAAGTTCCATGTTAACAGGGTCATCATCAGAATTGTTCCAGGAGACTCGGATCTGAGATAAATTCCACCAGTTTTCTGTATATGATATTCTTCAAGATTATTACAAGTATAAAAGTAAAATAGAGTGGGTGCTAGGGAGTATTTGGGATAGTTATAAAGAAAGACTAGACATAATGCCTCAGTTGAGGGAAGAAGACATTGTCAACAAACTAGTTTGCCCAAGGAGAGAGAGGGTGTAATGGACTTACTATATATCCATCAGTCTTGAGTCTTGTGGTAGCATCTGGCTATTACTCAATGGCTATACAACCTTGGTCAGTTTACCTAGTAACTTTAAACTTCAAACTTCAGTTCCCTTCATCTGTAAAACTTGAAGAGTAGTCCTTGTTTATAGATCTCTTTGATTTCATGCAATACTTACAAGTGTTTGACAAAGTACTGGACACCTAGTAAGCGGTCAGTAAATGTTAACTATTATTATTTTTATTATCCCTTTCTATGGACGTGCCCTACAGTGGAATTCCATTATGAGTTGTTTAGCTCTCAGGCTCTTATAAAAGATCACCCTTCATTCTGTTCCATGTAAAGTGTGCATTGTCTTGAAGAGCTTTTCGTGATCCCAGAAGAGACTGTTCACCATCAAATCCCAGAACCATATAATCTTAAATTGATAAAGTCTTATGCTTTACTTATTATGTTACATCATTGAGTTATGCATTCTGAACTAATTTCTTTCTGCATTTCCTGTAACTATAATTTCAGTAAGAACTTATTATGAAATTTTTACAGAGTAAACTATTTTACTGAGTAAATCTGTTTGAAGAATATCACAGTAGGCTCAGTCTCCATGTCAGACATCACCTAAAGGCAAGAATTTCATGAAAATTAGCAGTTTGTCCTATTCTTTAGGCAGTTGGACATGAGAGCAAGTAGATTTGATGTTCACTGCTACATGAGTTGCCAGTATTCATCTGGTGGGCTATCTAGCTAGGCAGGCTATGGTTTCTTCTTGTTCTATATAATATTCTACATGCTTCTTTTATGAAGCTTTGTTGTTGAAGAGAGCTTTTCTCTGCTTCCATGGGAGTCAGCTCTCTTCTGTCCTGAACCATAGTATCAAGCTTACATGGCATATGGAAAGGATTATACTCTTCTAAGAATTGAGAAGAAATAAATACCTCAGAACTTCTGAGAACTCTCACCTAAACATGCCTTTCTCCAGCTAGTTCATTAAAGCCCTTGTCATTGATAAAGTTGACCATCATATCACAAGTAGCCAGACCATTATCCTGAAGCATCTGAATTCTAAAAAGCTGCTTCCCAGTCAGGGTTTCTCAGTGACCTCTGTATTTGTATGTGAATGAAAATGTATTGGGTTATTGGGCAGACAATCAGGAAGCATTCTGCAAGGCCAGCAACGCTGTAAGAAAACACTGTTTACTGTTCCTAGGAGCTTCATCTAGTGCCACTGGATCATGTGGGAGTCAGCTGATAAAAATCAATATTCTGAATGTGTGTATACACCAAAGGAGAGGGGAAGAATTGAAATTGAAATACCAGAAAATTTTTTTAAGAATAGTTAATTTGAAAATAATTAGTTTGTTAGATTTTGTTGCGAGAAAACAAGGTATGCTCTCCATAAAAACTTTCTATATTCTCATTTTAAAACATTGGAAAGTGACTATTTTAGTTTGTCTAAAAAACTAGTTCATCTAAAAAACTAGTTCGTCTCAATAGTTTTCTTTTTGAAATGCATTTGTTAAAAACCTAAAAATCTTATTCTGTTAAGTATACAAGAATAACTGATAAACATTAGGAAAGCAACATATTTTATTGAATCTCAATAAAACTTTTTCTAAAAATTAGAAGATGGGATTTAAAACCTAGGTCATGGTTTTATAAACATAGTCCCCAATTTACTTCTATTTAGGTTTATTTGACCTTATAGCTTTCCTCCCTTCCTCCAGCATTGGTAAGATATAACTGACAAACATTGTATAAGTTTAAGGTACACATATGTTGATTTAAAACCCTTACATACTGCAAAGTCATTACTAACACAATAGTTAGCTAACACATTCACCATGTTATATAATTACCAATACTTTATAGTGGTGATAATATTTATCATTTGCTCTCTTAGCAATTGTCAAGTATATTATATGGTATTATTAACTATAATCATCATACTAGAATGGTGTTAATGGGACTAGGGTTGAAGAAAATGGGCAAATTTTGGTCAAAGAGTACAATGTTCTAGTTATAAGATGACTAAATTCTAGGGATATAACATCTGGCTCTTTTTTACAGAAGTCTGTACACTCAGATACCCATCACATCTATGTATAAAGAAAAGCCTATCTATGGACCTGTCTTTAAGCAAAAAGCAGTACGTCTTGGGTTTGTCATCTCTTTTTTTTTTTTTTTTAAAGATTTTTTTTTAAATTTATTTATTGACAGAGAGAAATCACAAGTAGATGGAGAGGCAGGCAGAGAGAGAGAGAGAGAGGGAAGCAGGCTCCCTGCTGAGCAGAGAGCCCGATGCGGGACTCGATCCCAGGACCCCGAGATCATGACCTGAGCTGAAGGCAGCGGCTTAACCCACTGAGCCACCCAGGCGCCCAGGTTTGTCATCTCTTAAGGTCTTCATGCATGTTGAAGATCAGAGACATTCAGATTAGAATTATGAGCAATAAGAAGGGAGAATTATTTGATAACAAATGTTAGAAATGTGTGGAAGTAGATGTGTTTCTGTAAGGGGTTTACATATGTAAAGGACAACACAGACACTGCCATGCTCTTAGTCTGCTTCTGCCTCCTGGTGGGTTATCACTCAGATGAGGAGACACTATTCCCTGGACTCACTGGACTCTAACAGTATACCACTATCATTAAATATTTTGTATGTGCAGGAAAGGTTGCACTGATATTGTTAACAAAGATAGTATCTACCATATTTTATTTTTACCTTTTATTAGTAGTTATCCAACTATCTACATTATTAACTAAGTCTCTATCCAAATGATATTCAGTTATCTAAAACTTGATGCAAGAGGTATTTTCAACTTTCTAGATAATTCAAAAGAATGGGATTATTTTTCTAGAACAATTTCATCGAACCATAAATAAACACATTAACATAACTGGCAGAATGTCTGAATAGGTGCCTAGAGTTTCAGGTCAGCAGTTTTGAAGGGGTATCATTGATTTCTATCTTTAAGTTGTTTGTTTAAGAAATATTTTTATATCTCACACCTTGAATACAGTACCACTTATCTATATGAATTAGGGATAGGCTGTTAAAGATGCAGGATTTTCCAAGCTGAGTGAAAATTTCCACTTTATATCACAACTATCAAAAGAATCAACATTTCTGTAGAAAGTATTATTGCCATGGTCAGGAATTTATTCTCCAGTTTTATTTTTTTAAAAGATTTTTATTTATTCGAGAGAGGAGTGAGAGAGAGCATGAGAGGGGAGAAGGTCAGAGAGAGCAGCAGACTCCCCATGGAGCTTGGACCCTGATGCAGGACTCGATCCTGGAACTCCAGGATCGTGACCTGAGCTGAAGGCAGTCGCTTAACCAACTGAGCCACCCAGGCACCCTATTCTCCAGTTTTAGGAACTCTTCACAACATACAAGGCCATTCCCAATATGGATTTCATCTACCATTCAGGTTTACCTTTGTTATCTTCTACTTCCTACCCTCCACAACCTCTGTTCAAACACCCTCCAAATCAAATACTACTCCTCAATGTTCTGCCTCTCCTCATGCTCATGTCTTGGCTTCTGATAACTTCTCCCTTGGGTAGCTACTATTCCTCCAGCATATTCCTACTGGAATTTGTTAATACTTAATCACTGTTCAGTGTGATTATTTGCTATGTACCCATTTGACTGGACTGTGAACTTCTGAAATTCAGTCTGTCTCATATGTACTTACATATCCCCAGTCACTCTCACAATATCTAACAAATTGTAGGATCTCATGAGTAGATGTTGCAAGAATAAATGAATTGACATACTTTTATCTTAATAATATGGGGATTTATTATTAACTTTATTCATTTTTTTCTTTTAGTCTTTTAGTTCATTAGTTAGCAGTCTATTACTGAAATGTACAAGGCAAAATGTAAGCCCTGCCCTCAGTACACTAAGACTGTGTTTTTTGGGGAAACTGACTTTATCTTCCTAATTTGAAAGAGCTCTCACTCTTAAGTCACCTCTTGGCATATTCTATTTTGCCTACTATTTAAAAATCTGTCAAGATGGAGAAGCTCAGCAGAATCTCAATTCATATCCAAGATATATTTGATGTGTGAACCACTTTTTCTACAAATGCCTCACATACAAGTTAGTATGGTATTAATGAAAATTATATGTTGTCTTGTGGGTTAAAAACACACACACCAAACACACACTAAGGAACTGGTTCTTTGAAAAGATGAACAATGGACTCACCTTTAGTTAGACTCATCTGAAAAAAGAAGGCTCAAGGAAATCAGAAACAAAGAGACATTACAACTGATACCAGAGCAATGCAAATCATTATTAGAGACTAGTATAAATACATACATACATACATACATACATACCAACAAATTGCAGGGCTCAGAAGGTACGGTTAAATCCCTAGACATCCAAATTTATGAGACTGAATCATGAGTAAATAGGAAATCTGAATAGATTAATTATGGATAGGAAGATTAAGCAACAATTAAAGCCTCCCAACAAACAGAAGCCCAGGACCAGACAGCTTCACCAGTGAATTCTACTAAACATTAAAATAATAATAATAATAATAATAATATAATAATGCTTCCCAAACCCTTCAAAAAAAATCGAAAAAGGGTAATTTCAAATTCATTTTATAAGGTCAGTATTACCTTGATACCAAAACCAGAGAAGAACACCGCAACAAATTACATACCAAAATTTCTAATGAACATAGATGCCAATCTCCTTACTAAATATCAATAAACCAAATTTAACAGTATATTAAAAGGAGCATACCATGATCAGGTATGATTTCAGGGATGCAAAGATGATGTTTCATCTGCAAGTCAATCAACAGGCTACATTAACAAAATGAAGGTTAAAAATCTTATGATCATCTCAGTATGTGCAGGAAAAACACTTGACAAAATTCCATATACATCTGCAATAAAAAACACTCAACAGAGTGAGTATTGAAGGAACATATTCTGACTTAATAATGGCCATATATTTTAAGCTCACGACTAACATCATACTCAAACAGTGAAAAAGCTGAAAGCTTTTCCTCTAAGATCACTAACAAGACAAGGATGCTCGCTCTCATCTTTTATCCAACATAATATTAGGAGTCCTAACAAAAGTAATTAGGCAAGGAAAAAAAAACTTCTAAATTGG
This sequence comes from Mustela erminea, assembly GCF_009829155.1. Lineage (NCBI taxonomy): Eukaryota > Metazoa > Chordata > Mammalia > Carnivora > Mustelidae > Mustela > Mustela erminea. The sequence continues at coordinate 101,331,367 of NC_045617.1, read as the reverse complement.
AAAGGAAGAAGTAAAATTATTACTATTACATATAATGTGATTTTACATATATATATACATATATATGTATATATATAAATTCTAAAGCTTCCACTAAAAACAAAAACAAAAAACAAAAAAACAAAAACTGAAAAGAAATATTGGAACCAATAAGAAAAAAATACAGTGAAATTGTAGGATATAAAATCTGTATACAAAAATCTTTTGTATTACTCTACATTAATAACAAGGTATGAGAAAAAAAACAATAATTCCACTTAAAATGGCATCCAACAATATTTGTTGTGTTGAGCACTGGGTGTTATATTTAAGTGATGAATAACTGGATTCTACTCCTGAAACTAATATTATGCTATATGTTAACTAAAATTTAAGTTAAACTAATACTTAGAAATAAATTTAACCAAGGAGGTAAAATACATACAATGATGACTTAAGACATTGATGACAAATAAATGGGAAGATGTTTATGACCATGGATGGAAAGAATGCAATTCCCATCAGTTCCAATGGCACTTTTTTACAGAATTACAGTAATTTATGATTTCTGTGGAACCACGAAAGGCTCTATATAGTCAAAGCAATCTTGAAAGAACAAAGCTAGAAGTATCACAAGCCAAGATTGCTAGCTATACTACAAAGCTATAATAATCAAAACATATAGTACTAGCACAGACACATCAATCAACGTAACAGACTAGAAAGCCCCAAAATAAACTCATATTTATATGGTCAATTAATACACAGCAAACAAGGCCAGAATATATAGTAAAGGAAAACTGTCTGTTCAATAAACGGTATTGGGGAAATCTGGGGCAGTTAACAAGTAAAAGAATGAAACTGGACTACTTTTGCATACCATAAAAAAAAAAATCAAAATGGGTTAAAACCCCAAATATAAGAACAGAAACCGTAAAATTCCTAGGAAAAAAAAAACCTAGGCAGTAAATTCTTTGACGTCGGTCTGGGTGATAATTTTTTAGATTTTATTGCAAAAGCAAAGCAACAACAACTAAAAAAGAAGTGGGACTGCATCAAAGTAGAAAGCTTCTGCACAGCTAAGAAACTCATCAACAACAAAAAAAAAAAAAAAAAAAAGAAACTCATCAACAAGATGAAAGAGTGACTTAATGAATCAGAAAATATTCCCAAATCATGGATCTGAGAAGGATTAATATTCAAAATATATCAAGAATTCCTATAACTCAGTAGCAAAACCCACACAATCCAATTTCAAAATAGGGAAAGATCTGAATAGATATTCCCCCCCCCACCACCCAAAATACAAATGGCCAATAGGTACGTGAAAAGATGCACAGCATCACTAAACCTAAGGGAAGCATGAATCAAAACCACAAGAAGGAATCACCTGCCACCTGTTAAAATGGTGATCATCAAAAAGACCAGCATTGGTGAGAATGTGGAGAAAAGGGAACCATTATGCATCACTGCTGGGAATGTAAATGGGTACAGCCACTATGGTAAACAGTATGGAGATTCCTCAACAAATTAAAAAGAATTAAACAATTCTACTTTTGAGTATTTATCTGAAGGAAACAATAACTAGGGGTGCCTGGATGGCTCAATTGTTAAGTGTCTGCCTTAGGCCTCAGGGGTCCTGGAATGGAGCCCCTCATTAGGCTCCTGGCTCAGCAGGAAGCCTTCTCCCTCCCACACTCCCCCTGCTTGTGTTCCCTCTTTTGCTGTCCGTCAAATAAATAAATAAAATCTTAAAAAAAACAAAGACAGCAACAAAAAACTATCTTGAAAAGAAACATGCACCCCCATGTTTATTATAACATTCTTTACAATAGCCCAGAAAGGGAAACAACTTAAGTGTCTATTGACACATGAGTGGATAAAGACAATGTGGTTGTGTGGATATGATGTAGAAACATACTTGCACATGTGTGCTTGTATATCTATATGGGGATGCATGTATGCAGGTGTATATATGATGAAATATTCAGCCATGAAACAGAATGAAATCTTGCCATTTGTGACAAGGATGTCCCTTGAGGGCATTATGCTAAATGAACTAAGACAGAGAAAGACATCCATAGGATCTCATATGTGGAATCTTGAAAAAATTAAAAAACAAAGACTATCTCTTAGATATAGAGAATACATTGGTGGTTGCCAGAAGCCGGGGTAGAGGGGGTAGGTAGGTGGGCAAAATAGGTGAAAGGGGTCCAAATGTACAAGTTTTTAGTTATAAAATAAGTCATAGAGATGCAGTACAGCATTACGACTGTAGTTAATCCTGTATTGCGTATGTCAAAGTTGCTAATAGGTAAGTCTTTAAAAGTCCTCATCACGAGGAAAAGTATGTTGTAATTATGGATGGTGATAGATTCTAATTTGATTTATTTGATAGTTCTATTATATAAAATACTGAATCATTATGTTATATATTTAGAATATGTTATAACTCAATTATACCTCAAAGACAAATGCGTAGTATTGTTTCAACACCTATTATATAGTTAGGATTGTGACTGCCTGCCAGTAACAAGAATACAGAGATACATGGTTGGAGTTACTGTCCTAATGCTCTAGGTAATAAAATGCCTGACTCCCTTTTGGTGTTTAACCACTGACAGCTTTTATATCTTCCCCATACTTCTCTACCCCACCCCCCTGCCACATTTCCTTTGGACACCCTCAAAGGAAAGCCCAGTTGCTCCTCCTGTTGGTGCTGGTGAGGAAGTTCAAACCATGCAATCACCAGCAAGTAAGTTCAAACTGCAGAAATCTGGATGTTGGCTTTACATCCTAGCCACTATAAAATCCAGGTCCAATCATACCTTCCTTTGCACAAGCCATTTTTATATCTGCTTGTCTATCTTCTCTGATCATCTCAAAAAGATTCACTATGTGAGGAATACATCTCTTCACAAGCATCACCAGTTTCACTATTTGAACCACTTTTGGGTAGAGGCCTGTCCTGTCTCTGTAAGTGATCACAACACTGTAATGCTCTATTTCTGCTTCACCAGGATGGAAGTATGTTATTTTTCAGCTTTTTGCTGGTTTCCTCTGGTCTCAAAATAGCTCCTATAGTTCCAGTCTCTACATTCACATTCTAGGTCAGAAGTGAGGGCAACAGCAGTCTTGCTACACTTGTCTCTTTATCAGGAAAATTATAGTCTTCCTATTGTCATTAGCCAGAAATGGGTCATCACTCTACTTAGTTGTTAAAGAGTCAGGGAACTCAAGCATTTCATTTGAGCATATTGCTACCCTAAAAAAAATCATAATTCTATGTACAGATGTGAGACTGGATCCCGAGAAAGCAACTGTCAACCAGCCCAAATACAGGCCAGGTTGTATGATGTGCTAGAGATGTAACTGAGTAAAACCACCCGCAGTTCCTTGTAGAACTATCTAAGAGGGGGAAATAAAAATCATCATCAAGTGACAATTATACTTGTAATAAGTGCTATAAAGAAGAAACATTTTCTTCTGTGTATAGTAGAAAGTATGACCCACCTTGCCAAGTGGTTCCATCCATAGGACATGATTTGTGAGGTGAAGTCTAACAAAATTAAGGTGCTACATAAGAGAGAGAAAAGACCATTTCATGTGAAAGGAAACTTAAGTGTCAAGATCCTTTGCATGAAAGAGGTACAAGGCATCTGGGAAACTCAAAGAAGCACAGGGAAAAATGGAGGAATATGGACACACAGACACAAGTTGGTTAAAAGAGCGCTCAAATAATAAACAAAGATTTTAGGTGGGCAGATGCTTGGGAATTCTTTGTAGCTTCAGAGTTCTTCTACAACCATGTGCTCAGTGTTTAAGACACAGCAATCACTTTGCACTTATGTATTTTTTCAGTAAAAGACTGAAATTTTAAAATAACTAACTTACTTAAGAATTAGTTTTGTCATGTAATGTCATTTCAAGAAATGGTTCTTAAACAACACCCAAATCCTTATGACTAAGCAGATATGAAAAAGCAATATAGATCTTTTGTCTTATTGACTGGTTATTAGGGAATATTAGGAATGAGAAGTAGATCTTTTAAAAAAAATAAGTACCTTGAGATTCTTGTAATGAGGAAAAAAGGAATGAATGGTCAACTCCTTCTTGGTCATTAAGTTGATTTCCTAATGAAGATGAGGGGCTGTAGTAATGATATCAAGAGAAAACACTTTCTTTGAATCTGGATACTCAGATTTGAATTATACAATAAAATATACCAGTAAACTAGAGATGCATAAAATGAAGACTAAATAGGGAAGAAACATGACTTAGTGTTCTATTTTGCCCTGGATTAAAACAAGGATAACGATAAAAAAAAAAAAACAAAAAACAAACAAACAAAAACAAACAAACAAACAAACAAACTGAATAAGGAACAACCTGAAAGCTTGGAGAACAGTAATGAAAAATAAATCCTCTTATAATTAAAATTTTACTTGACTCTGCAGAATGTTTAATAGTTTTAGCATTATACAGGGTGCAACCTAGGAGATCATTTGTAAATCGCTGGATCATTTTCAACAGAAAGTGAGTTCGTGTTGTAAGAGGAATGTCTATAAACCATAGTCTATGTAGCCTTAAAGTTCTAGGTCTTTTTTTCTAGAAATACCATTTAAGGAAATAATTGGGTCTTTAAACTTCTTTGTAACCCTCAAAGCACTTGAAACACTGACCACAAATTGCTAACGTATAGATATTTACTTGATGTCGTTTTTGTCAGTTTGTAGGCCTTTCTCAGGAATATTGGCATTGTTCTGAACGATAACCTGTATTAGAGTTTTCAAATCTACAGTTCTTTGTAGAATCATGTTCATGTGAACCAATAGCAAGTACTTAGCATGGAATTAATAAGAGTTTTATTGATTCAAGGTGCTTTGCACCAGCTGTCAGACACAGACCAGACTCCTTAGCTATTCTTCACCCTGAATTCATAAAGAATAGCATCCCCATAGGACAATTTTAATTGGAAGCATATTTCCCCCCATAATGCAAACTCAGGGTCACAACAGGTAACCTGAAAGATTGTTCCACCATATGTTATCCCCAGAAAATATATTCCCCAAATATCATGATACACAAGGGGCAAAGATTACATAAGTCTTAAGATAAACTTCCCATCAAGAGTTTACCATAACCAAATGGTTGGGTTTCAAATGAAGGCAAAATGCAATTTAGATTCTGTTATACATTAGGAAAACGAAAATTATGTTATCCACCTGCTTGAGGGGCCTTTTACTTCTATGCTAAGCTTCACAGTATGCTTCAAGATATTCAAGGATGAGAATATATGGTCATATATTCTAGAAACCAGAAAATGCAAGTCTTTTTATTATGATAGAGTTAAATACATAGTACCATTTTCATGAACTTTAAGAGGTCTATTAGTAACAATTTTCAGTTCTCATGACAAATCAAAGTTTTACTTAACAAAAGATACTTTCCAACATTTATGTTTACTTATAACTACATTTGAAGTTTTTTTGGCAGCATTCAAAAATTAAGTATTAAATGTAATTTTAACTTCATGAGGAAATTTGAAGCCTTCAAAAATAAGCTTAAATACCTAAGTTTTTAATTTTGATACATATATTTCTAAATCCCTGGTATATAATTGTCAAGGCATAGGTAATTATCAAGATTAACAAATATCTACCTTCAATGTAGTGTAAGTTAAATCATAGTACATCTTAGCTTGGGCTGCTATAACAAAGTACCACATAAGAAAATTTATTTCTCAGTTTGGGAGGCTGAAAGTGAGACCAGAGTTCTGGGATGGTTGGGTTTTGATGAGAGCCCTCTTCCAGGCTGCAAATGCTGACTGCTTGTGTTATTCTCACATGGGGAGAAGAAAGCTAGAGAACTCTCTGGGTCTCTATGAGGAGAATACCAATCCCATTCATGAGGTCTCCACCCTTGTAACATAAGTTACCTTCCCAAGGCCCACCTCCCAATACCATTACATGGGGGTGGCGGGGTAGGATCCTAACATATGAATTTCAGGAGAAATACAACAATTCAGTCCACAACTTAATACTGAAGTTGAAGAGAATGAATTTGCATGTTACTTTTCTGTCAAAATCAGGACTGCAGGTAAAGATTACAAATGGGATGTATTGTTAAAATGCTTTAATGTTGCCATAATTGATATTAATTAAACAAATACCTTTGCAAATTAGTCACTGCAGTTGACTTTTAGCTCCAAGAGGTCAGATTTTTTTTTTCTTCTTTTAACATCCAGGTTCACCACAAGCACAGGTATATAATTGTGTTTCAGGATTCCTTCTCTATGTTGCCTTAGTATATACTCAGTGATGCCTTAAGAAGTTACACTGGAGTGTAACAGTGGGAAGCAAGAGCAATTTTGTATGTGAAGGAAAATGGCATCCAGAAAGCTAAAGCTGTCTATCAAACAACCCAAAATGGTTTTAAGTATTGTGGTCAGTGATTGCTTAGATTAAGAAACCCATGGCTTACTGAAATTCTATTATTCATATACAAAATAAATGGTACCTTAGAAAATACAAAGGGGATATATAGATTTGACTGTAACATCTCTTTAGTTGTCATGTATACATGTAATCTATTATCACACACAAAATTTTTGTATTTCACAAATCTGGTTTGACCTGTTTAGCTAGTCTAGCTGACCCCTCATTTATTGGTTTTCAACACCAATGGACAAGTGCCCCCAGGTTAATTAATTACCAGTGAGAGAAAATCATTGACTCATTTGCAGCTACTTTGGCTTATGAGCAGTTGTTTCCTTAAACAAGGGTAGAGGAAAACTCACTACCATCAAATGGGATTTTCCGAATACCGAGAGTGGTAATGTGGATCATTCAGCTTCTCATCAGCTTCTGCTTAAATATTCAACCCCCTCCTTATCCCAGAGAGCTTATGAAAACACATGCAATACAATAACTGTAGTAGAGACCGCCTTTGGAGACAGAAAAAAAAAAATCCAGTTCTGATCCCATCTTAGACCACTATCAATTTTATAAACCTAAGCTAATTTCTTACTCTCCAAACTCATTATTGCTCATTGATAAGAAAAACTTTATGTATACCCAACAAGGACTCTGATGAGTATTAAATATGCCAGTCTTACAAGGATACAGAGTTCAGAATAGTTATTTAAATGCTATCTCTTTTGGATGGACTTACTTGTTATCCCCAAATATCCCCTGGGCTCCCCTGTAGCAACAATGTATTTCCCTACCTCACTGATTCAGAGAGCCTTATGATTTGCTTTGGCCAATGAAAAATGAGCAGAAAGGACATGTTTTATTCCCAGATTAAAGATTTAAGACCCAAAATGTACTTTGTCATGATTTCTAATTTCCTTTTAGTAGTAGTATAGGGAGAAGCAGCTTGATCAGCCTGGACCTCCCAGGGAAAGCAACAGGGCACAGTCAGAACCTAGCTGTAAATCAGCTTGTAGTGTGAGCAAGAAATAAACCTTTGTTATTGGGATCCACGGACATTTTGTGACAGCTCGTTCCTATAAAATAACCCAGCCTACTTTGACACACTTATCACTAGTAATAGAAACAAGGTAAATAACGAAGACAAATGCAAATAGATAATGAAAATTATAAAAGTCTATATAGGCAGGGATACTCTGTCGATGTCAGATGCAAATTAAACTCCACTTTCTTTTAGTTATTTCATAAAGGCAAACACTTAGATATTAGATTGAGCGTCCATTATATAACAGTAAATGGGCTACTAAAGGCAATCAAACTGATAAGGGAGCAGAAGGCAAGCTGAGAACAAAGCAGGAGCTGACACCCTGCAAACTACCCCTCCCATGCTTTGCTAGAGGGAAAAACCACCTTAACTTGACCTTAGCAAGGCCTCCAGTATCCTGAGGGTTTTCTTTAGCATATGAAAGTCCTTTTGGACACCTCCCTTTGTTAATTTATCCCAACTCCCAAGTATATAATCAGCCATTCCTCATAAAGGCAGTGCAGCAGCTCTTTCTGCCCCCAGGCCCTGTCCCTGTGCTTTAATAAAATCACCTTTTCCTCCAAGGAGGCCTCAAGAATTCTTTCTTGGCAGTCGACTCTCACCGACATTCCAAAGCTGTTATCAAAAGTACTTCTAGATCAGAAATATTAACTATGTCCCATGGATCTTCACAAAAAATGTACATATATATTTATAAATATATATTTGACTAGCCAATTAAATCCAGTGTGGGGAAACTGTAGGATTTTCAATCTTCTCTGACCTGTGGCAATCATTATAGTTACTTGCAAAACAGTGAGGCAACTACAACCCCCGAAGTCCTAATCTGAATCTAATCTGAATGAATCTACAAAAGCGCCGATTTACAGCTTTAAATTTGGGGTACCCTTTGCTCTAACAGGCACTCTTGTTTTCTATCTGCAGTAGCGGTACAATAGTATAAGAAATGGAAAGAGATGGCCGCAGAGTGTAGTCCCTCCCCCCACCCCGCCCCCACCTTTTCTCTTCTCACCTGCTCTCATCTACTCTTTTCTTCTTATTTCCCTTGTCCTTATTTCCTCTTTCCTCTATTAACTCTGGCTTTTAGTTGACATGCTGCATGTAATTGGAAAATCTTAAGCTGTCAAAAAATTTCCTATCATTTTCCTTGAATTGTGATTCTCTGCAGCTCCAAAACTAATGAAGCAACAGTATTCATGACTCCTAAATTTGGGCACAGTATTAGACCAAGGAAATCACTGTTTAGTTTGAGCTCAAAGTCTTAAAAGGACATGAGGAAACAATAGCATTGAAAGGGAGGCTTTGTTGAGAGTATTTTCTAAATTTTATTAACTTTCCTGTATATATCATGATCCAATTCTGGTAGATTTGAGTGGTAGGGCTGCCCTGAAAGTTATAGTATAAGCGATCTGGGGAATATGTTGAAAGAAAAGTTCCCATTTGATAGGAAACTTTCAATCCTGGAGAGATGAAGGGAAGAGAAAGACAGAAGCCGGAGGTTCAACTATGGCACACTCTGTCCTGACCCGTTCTTAACCACCACTTCCCCAGACTCCCAATCACTGTCCCATCCCATCATTAGGAGAGCCTACCATGGGCTTGGTACCAGGGCAGAAATGACAAACAATGTTAACATCCATGTAAGTTTGTGGGACATACCAGGGTAAAAGATCTACTGCTTTTCTCTCAGCAAAGTCATGCATTAATTATACTGCCAAATCCACATGTCACTGGAACTCTAGCAGGAAGGAAGCTGATGAAGTCCCAGAACCTAAGTCAGGTTCGGTGGGGTGAGGAGGTTTGGAGCCGACGACTAAAGAAAGAATTCTTAAGACGTCATTGGTGCAAAATGGTGGTTTATTAAAGCACGGGGACAGGACCCGTGGGCAGGAAGAGCTGCTGCTCCGGGTTGTGAAGGTGGGCATGTTATATACCCCACGGTTGGGGGGAGGTGGTGAAGGGATGGGAGATTTCAACAGTGTTTTCACATGTTAGGGAGGGCCTACAAGGTGCTGGGGGGAGGCCTTGCCCTTATGGCCTGATCAATTTCGTTACTTTAGGTCAGGCATTAACATCAAGATAATTGGGAGATTCTTGGTGGGGTATTATGATCTGGCTATCATTTACATTCCTTTCTACTCCGGTCTCCTCCAGGTTATGGTGGGAGGGGGATATTAGGGCTTCAGGAACCAAGAGTTATTTGCCTCTGGAAATTTGTGCTATTGATAAGGTAACCTCCCTGTTTAGGTCTCTAGGACATCTGTAGAGCAAGGGAGATTCCTGTTCTGCAGGATTGCGATCCCTGCAAGTTAACTATTTATCGTTTTATGGCGATCAGGGGTGCCTGAGGAATGCTACACATATGGAGGGGAGGGTGAAGAGGGGGTGCAAGGCGCCAGCTTTTGCTTTGTCCTCAGCCAGCCTCCTGCTCCCTCATCATTCCCCCCTGAACAATTTTGACCCTTAAATCTTTAAGGTGATTGAAGGTGGAAGGTCTCATCTTCTGTAACTTCTTCGTGCTGAATAGGGGCGTAGACCTGTCCCTACCTGCTCGGTCAATATTGGTCAGGGTAGGAACGTATAAGAGAGTTATGAAAGGTGGAGGCAGCTGAATCCAGTGCTGACAGTGAAGAGGCGTCCTCGCGCGCGACAAGGATCGTCTGCCGTGGTGTAGTCATTGTAGCAATGGAGTCTCGGCACCAAGTAGAGAAACATGGAACAAAGCAACATATTAAGATTAATAAGGCGATAAGAATAAGAAGCCCGAAAAGGAGATTCGGCCATAGTCTTCCTTCAAATTAGGAACTTAACCATTTACTGAGATAGAGAAAAGGATCTTGTAGGGCCTCAATCTGGGTGTTCATATCCTTTATTATTCCTGTGACATTTTTGCGATAGTCTGGAATGTATCCGCAACATTCTGTTTGATAATTGCGCATGTGCCACCCTGGGCTGCTGTCAGGACGTCTAAGGCCATCCTATTTTGTAGGACTGCCTTGCGTATTTGTGAGACTTCGGTATTAAGGAGGGAGATGCCATTTAGTGAATCACTGAGTGCCTTTGTAGTATATTTATTAAGGGCTTCTACATGTCACATGACATCCTCTAGTCCCGCAGATAGAACAAAAATGGATGCTAAGTGATCATACCATTTAAAAACAGATCGTGTCCATCTCTGTTTCAAGTTGGGGAGATTGGCTGGAGTTGTAATGGTTTTAGTAATGCGCCCATGAATCCAGGCAAATCCTAAAGTACAGCGACCTATCCACCCTGGAGGAAGCCAGGGCCACAGGTTGGTTCCACATATCCAGTGGGTTCTGTTTGGAGCTGGCCATCTAATGCCAGGTCGCCTTACCTAGTCAGTAGCAAACCAGTCAGTAGTCTGGAGTACTATTATTTGGGAACACATTTCTAATGATAGCCATCCTCGATACTGTGTGTTATTTGCCCAGGTATCATATGTATGATTTCTTTTGTTCCCAGCATAAAACTGCCTTTTAACTGAGCTGTCCAATCGTGGGTGTGAACTACAAATATGTATCCCGGATCTGATAGATGCCATCTTCAGTATAGCGATAAGGAGGGTTTCATAACTTAGGCCCATATTTGATTGGGGAGTAATGGCTTGATAGCAATCCCCTTTCCTTCCAAATAGCTCCATGGGCATGTGGTACCAGGAAAGCATATTTGGAGTCAGTATAAATGTTAATTCTTGGGCTTTTGCAATTGCAAAGTGCTAGTGAGCACTATGGCATACCTAGCTTTTCTTATTCTTTCTATGAAAACTACTGTCATCAGAAAACCAACTGTCATTCATATTTTTAACAGGGTCATCTTAAATCTGGCCATGTAGAGTAAGCAAGATCAACAACCTTTTTTGCTCTATAGAGAAAGAAGTACAGTGGTCAGGTTCAGGCATACAGGTAACTAGGTTTAAAGTTTGACAAATTTTAAGTATTATTTCTGGCATATCTATAAGTATAGTCCAATATTTAATTAGTTGACCTCCATCATCCATTGGTGGCCTTTGGCTTCTAAGACAAATCTGGACCTGATGTGAAGTCATTAGTCAGGGACTGTTCCATAGTGAGCTTTGAGGCTCTTTTATGAGGGCTGTTCTATGCTTAACTAAAGCATCCATTTGCAATTGCACCTCAACAGAGGTGGCCTCTAGGTTAAATATGACTAAGGGATGAAACCAATAAGAAGACCTTTGAGTGGTCCAGCCTTAACAATATCCTGATTACAGAGGATCACTGGCAAGTGAGAAAACTTGTCAAGAGATAAGGGGAGTTTCCCATGCATCATTCAATCCACTCATAAAGAAAGTGGGGTCATCCATTATCTCCACAAGTCCATAGTTAATCCTATGGAGTGTGATAGGTTGGCTTTTAGGCAATTTCATTATCCCAGCCACACATAAGGTGTTAGTTAAGTTATATAATTGTTGGGGAATCAATCCCATTTTTTTCAGTTGTTTAATCATGTGCCACGGGGTTCTGCTAATATCCCCACAAAATAGTAAGATCGACTAAAGAAGCTATTGTGTAACTTCTCTGAAGTTTACCTCAAATTGTTTAGCTTAGGTAAACAAGCATTTAAAGACAATCAAATCTAGAATTTAACATCCATAAAGGTGTGTTACTAAAACATAATTTTTCTCTCTAAAATAACCCTTATTTACAGAGATAGCCAAATCAGGACTAATTCACTTGTGAAACAAGTCCAGTTTTGACAAACTTGGCCCATTATTTACATAAGCTCAGCAAGAACAGTGAGTGTGATCAATAGATCTTTTAGAATCTGCTTTGCTGGAACTTTGTATAAGGAATCTCTAGGTTGAACTTTTAGTAGCCTCTCCGGGCCAGAAGCCAAGCCCTGTACTTGCCATGAGGCATGCCTGCAATACCTTTGGGCGAATTCCTCTTCCCGAGACTGCACCTACCAAGGAGTGACATTCTTTACTCACCTGGTGAGGCTGCTGGGAACTCTGTAAGCAAGGTATCAGGCCAACAGTCCCAAGGGGCTTTATGGCTCCAGGTTTCATAAAGTCAACCTTAGTTCCTTAAAGCTGTCTGGTCATATCTGAGTCTTTTCAAATATGACATCCCAGTCAAAGCCTTGGTAAAATAACCCGTGTTTCCAATTCTTTCCTGTTACAAGGAGAACAGATTCTTATTGAACTTATGCAAATGACTGATTGCCATGGAAGAAAGAATACTTACTAAGACCTTTTGGTTTCAGAGGGTTCAGATAGAGAGAAAAGGTGAATGCTTTGAGCACTTTTACAAATGAGCACTTTTACATCTCTATAAGTTACAGATAACTAGGAGGGAGTATCCCTAGTCTGTAAGAGCAAACAGTAGAGAGAACCAGCAATGTTTAAAGTAAGACAAAACAATAAGAGACACAACACTATAATCTTTTAGTTCATTTAGTCCCATGTTACTAATTCTGGTGAATGCGGCTTTAGTCAGTTCTGGAAATTCTTACCCATTTCAGTTTTAGGATTTTCAAGCATATCAAATATCTGTATTTGTCCTGAAAGTCCTTTATAGGAATCTCCTTGAAGATAAAACTCATTTTACCAGAGAATTAAAACAATTATAAATGACAAAAACTCAGAATGGATATGGTTAGAGCTAAAGAGACACGGGAGTTTACAATTTAGCTGCAAGGAAATCAGGTTATTTCTGTGATACATAACTTTTCCATAATTACAGTATTAAGCGGTGATCTCTCAAAACGTTAAAACTTTAGGAAGTGCATAGAATCTCTAGAATAGTTATAGTATTTTCCCAAATGTAATCCAAGGTTTATCACTGGTTCAGTAGTACTTCATGAGCAACTTCGCATACCAAGGAAAAGCCTGAGTTAAAGAGATTTACAATTTAAATCTTGTCAACATTTGCTAAAATCTTAGAAAGTTTTAAAGCACATGCCTAAATATAATTAGGGATGTTAAACACCCGATAAAACTGAACATAGAAACTCGTTTTTCTGGGCAGGCAAAGAGAAAACCATTTACATTTTCTTAACAGCAGATCAATTGATCTAAGAAAACATTGTCCTTTTGAACAGAGACAATTTCAGTCTTGTACCAATGTACCTTTAAAACCCATTCATTTCAATCTTAGCCCATTCTTGACCATAGCTAAAATTCCTTTTCTGAAGATTTCCCTTCACAAACCTTCTACAACTTCCTTTGCATTCAGGTTTTGTCCCAAGCCATTTCCTTCTAAACAACCATCTCATTTAGGACAAAATTACCTTCCTTTACCTTCAACAAAATGTATTCCCATTCCTTAACTCTTTCTTACATATCTCCTACTTTCCTACATACAGAGTTTCCCTTTATTTCCATCAGTCTTAGTTACACTAAGCAGAACTTTGTATTCTTAGAAACACCTTTAGTTATTAACCAATTGTGAACTGTTACAACAGAATTCTTCAGGTGGCAATTTATGAATCAGTTAAGTGGAAAACAAGTTTACCAGCAGATTTAAATACTCTTAGTTTCTTTGCAGTGAGAAGTCAAAAGCACAAACCTACATGCAGTAATTAACGACTTAGCATTTTATCCTGTTTGGTTAAGACCTAGATGTCCACAATTTAATTCCATTTGTCATCCAAGCAAAACTTTAAAACTTTCAGGTTACCAAAGACTTTGAAAGCTACTTCAGCAATTACCCATTAGAAATTTGAGACAGACCATTAACCACCAGTTTAGTCATTTCTTTGCTAACAAATTTTAACAAGTAACACAAGCTTATCTGACCTTCAGTAAACTTTGATAGAATAAAAGCTTCACATTTACTGCCGTAACTTCAAAGACACGTCTTATCTTAATTAAACCAACAAACTTAACTTAGTTCCAATACTGATTTACGTTCCACCTGGACCCACTCCACTTTGAATGCTTACCTGAGACATGCGTGGGAAGATCTGGAGTGGGGGTGTTAGGTCCAAGGGTGCTCTTGTTGCTCCTTTACAGTGGAGAGAGAAGGAGCCGTGGTGCATGATCTAGAGGCTAGTCATGCAGGTTGCACGCGCGTTGGTACAGAAACACAATAAGGGGGAAACAGAAGAAACAAAGTGCTGCCAGGAGGCAGAGAAAAGATTCCCGGTTTTAGAGCTCATAAGCCCCAACAGAGGAGCAGACGCCATGCTTTCCCACCAGCAAGGGGGGAGGGGTTAGGCAGTCCAAGTCAGGCCAGAGAACACAGGGAAACTTCCCCGAAACAAAGAGAGTTTCGGCAGCTGCTTGGGAATCTTCCTTATGGTCTCTGTCTCGAGTTAGACCAACCCCAGTTGGCTCCAGTTATAGCCATTAACACGGGAAGTGAGTGAGGGAGAAGCCCCCACATCTATTAGGAGAAACAGAGAGAAATAAAGCCAGAGTCCCCTTTGCTAGGGATGGCCCAGCAACCTGGGTTTACTAGAAGGCGGCTTATTTACGTAATTACCATCCAATATGTCAGGAGAAAGTTTACTAGATGACTCATTTGGGCAAACACATTCCGCAAAAGCCCCTTAGTCTGGGGTCCTGGTGCAGAGCAATGAAGGCACCCTAGGTCCATTTGCCCTGTTTCCTGCAGAGATCTAACTGATAGATCCCACTGAGGCCATGCAGTGTTACAGGAGCTCAGTCCTTTCCTAAGTTTTGCAATCCAAATTATTTCCAGTGGGTTAAAAGGCACCCCAAGGTAGAGTCCTTGGGAACTGAAGCCAGAAAAGTAATGAAGGTCCATTACCAAATCCCCTGACTCCTGGGTGGTGTCCCACACAGGGTATGTCAGAGGTTTTAGGTGTCAAAAGCGACCGGAGGCGTCCCTCAAGATACGCTATTGATCACCATCATGCCCTAAAAGGCCCTGGAGGGGTGCCGGCGTCCCTCCACTTCCCCATCGCATTCCAGGCTACAGATGGGTGCCTGGTGAATGGACTAGGAAACTGTGCCATGCCAAGCCATTGTCTATCCTGAAGACTGCATACTGTTTTGCCATATTAACCCATGGAAATACTAGAAAAGTTTGGCAAGGGGAAATTACCCAATTTCATAGCTTTAGGCAGTTTGTAGAAGACACTGACAAGAAACAGTAAAGACTGAAATCCATCATGGTCTATGCGACATTCCAACACATGTGGTCCTTGCAGCCAACTTCCCTAGGAAACTGTCCCCAGTTGTGTTTTAATTCAATTGGGTACTGGTTTCGGCCGGCTCCCAGTGGAGGTCCCGTGGCCAGAAGTGGCTAGACCAGGGATGTGGAGGGGATCACATTAGATCAATCAGGAGGAAACCTCACACGGGAGTCTTAAGATTGGCAGCTGTCCTGGTGACTTAGGTGGCTGTCCCGTGCCCAAGAGAGACAACTTTCTATAAGAACAGGAATAGAGTGAGACCATCAAGTTTCTGGGTCTTATTGCCATTCCGGCCAGGGTACTAGCTTACAGCCAAAAGGCAGATGCTCTCCTCCCCGTGGAGTAGCCACGGGCTAGAGGATTACAGCCTGAGCAATTGACATGCAAGTGTTCCAATAAGACCATACTCCTTGAAAAAGCCCTGGAATGAGAGTACAGGAAAAGGAGAGAAAGTACTCACCAATTTTGCACCGAAGCTCAGAGTCCAAATGTAAAGACTCACAAACCTCCTGGCTGGCTCGCCAAAAATGATGAAGTCCCAGAACCTAAGTCAGGTTCGGTGGGGTGAGGAGGTTCGGAGCCGACGACTAAAGAAGGAATTCTTAAGACGTCATTGGTGCAAAATGGTGGTTTATTAAAGCACGGGGACAGGACCCGTGGGCAGGAAGAGCTGCTGCCCCGGGTTGTGAAGGTGGGCATGTTATATACCCCACGGTTGGGGGGGAGGTGGTAAAGGGATGGGAGAGTTCAACAGAGTTCTCACATGTTAGGGAGGGCCTACAAGGTGCCGGGGGGAGGCCTTGCCCTTATGGCCTGATCAATGTCGTCTTTAGGTCAGGCATTAACATCAAGATAATTGGGAGATTCTTGGTGGGGTTATTATGATCTGGCTATCATTTACATTCCTTTCTACTCCGGTCTCCTCCAGGTTATGGTGGGAGGGGGATATTAGGGCTTCAGGAACCAAGAGTTATTTGCCTCTGGAAATTTGTGCTATTGATAAGGTAACCTCCCTGTTTAGGTCTCTAGGACATCTGTAGAGCAAGGGAGATTCCTGTTCTGCAGGATTGCGATCCCTGCAAGTTAACTATTTATCGTTTTATGGCGATCAGGGGTGCCTGAGGAATGCTACACATATGGAGGGGAGGGTGAAGAGGGGGTGCAAGGCGCCAGCTTTTGCTTTGTCCTCAGCCAGCCTCCTGCTCCCTCATCAATAGTATAAGAAATGGAAAGAGATGGCCACAGAGTGTAGTCCCTCCCCCCACCCCGCCCCCACCTTTTCTCTTCTCACCTGCTCTCATCTACTCTTTTCTTCTTATTTCCCTTGTCCTTATTTCCTCTTTCCTCTATTAACTCTGGCTTTTAGTTGACATGCTGCATGTAATAGGAAAATAATGGAAAATCTTAAGCTGTCAAAAAATTTCCTATCATTTTCCTTGAATTGTGATTCTCTGCAGCTCCAAAACTAATGAAGCAACAGTATTCATGACTCCTAAATTTGGGCACAGTATTAGACCAAGGAAATCACTGTTTAGTTTGAGCTCAAAGTCTTAA
The DNA here is from genome assembly GCF_009829155.1 of Mustela erminea. Taxonomy (NCBI): domain Eukaryota; kingdom Metazoa; phylum Chordata; class Mammalia; order Carnivora; family Mustelidae; genus Mustela; species Mustela erminea. Next base: position 101,314,213 of record NC_045617.1, on the reverse strand, counting down.
AAGGACATGAGGAAACAATAGCATTGAAAGGGAGGCTTTGTTGAGAGTATTTTCTAAATTTTATTAACTTTCCTGTATATATCATGATCCAATTCTGGTAGATTTGAGTGGTAGGGCTGCCCTGAAAGTTATAGTATAAGCGATCTGGGGAATATGTTGAAAGAAAAGTTCCCATTTGATAGGAAACTTTCAATCCTGGAGAGATGAAGGGAAGAGAAAGACAGAAGCCGGAGGTTCAACTATGGCACACTCTGTCCTGACCCGTTCTTAACCACCACTTCCCCAGACTCCCAATCACTGTCCCATCCCATCATTAGGAGAGCCTACCATGGGCTTGGTACCAGGGCAGAAATGACAAACAATGTTAACATCCATGTAAGTTTGTGGGACATGCCAGGGTAAAAGATCTACTGCTTTTCTCTCAGCAAAGTCATGCATTAATTATACTGCCAAATCCACATGTCACTGGAACTCTAGCAGGAAGGAAGCCATGAGTGAAGGAGGGATTTGAAGTTAATTCCAACAAAACACTGCATAATACAACAATGTGCAGAGAGAGTAGAGGACCATTTTGACCCTCAGAAGAATGCAAGGAGGCTGAGACCCTTTCTAGGGACCCAGAATGGGCGTGACCTTCAAATAAGAAAGCTGCCTGTCCAAACGTGCTTCACATTAAGTGGTCAGATTAATAATGTTCCCATAACTTAATGCTTAGTCCCTATGTTTGGAGGAGTCATAACCAAAATCTGGTTATCTTTATCAATTTTCTGAATATTTATACACATATAGAGGAATTATTTAATAGTTACCTCTTATTTCCTCCTAAATAATCCAAAGACTTGAACATATAAAATCTATTTTTGGATAGGATTGTAAATCAAGATTCTTTTCTCCCCAGCTTTATTAAGATGCATCTAACATTGCATGAGTTTAAGGCATACGATGTGATGACCTGATATACTTCCTTATTGAGAAATCGTCTTTGTAGAATTATGCTATGCTATGCATCATCTTGCATAATTACCATCTTTTAATAGTGCAAACATTTAACTACTCTACTAGGAATTTTCAAGGGCATATAAAATGCAGTATTGTTCAGACTTTCAGAGAGAGAGAGAGAGAGAGAGAGGAAGATGATGGAGTAGGAAGATCCTGAGCTCATCTCCATGGAAACACTGAAGAAATAACTACATGTAATCTAACTCACTATAAAAATGTCTTAAGATTGGCAGAGCAGACTTTCAATAGCTAAAAGGTGTAAAGAAAAAGCCACAAAACCACATCAAGGAGTATAAGGGGAAGAGGTGCAATAGGGAGCTAAACCTCTCCCACCTGTGGGTCACGGCCACACCAGAGTACCACAGGCATCAAGGCACTCTAAGAAAATCAAGTCAATCAAGTCCTCAACAGGCAGTAGCAACTGTTTATCTTCACTGGAAAGACAAACCATCAACCTATGGCTTAAAAAAAAAAAACCCACTGAGCCACCCAGGCGCCCCGGAAACCAAGTTCTTAAAGGGCAGTGTGATAAATCATTTGGCCTAAGACAGGAGCACAGAAGCAGCAGTTTAAAAAGTGCTTGAGTTATCTATGAATATTCATTGACAATTTTGAGATGTGTATCAAAGGGTCAGGGATCTCCAGGAGCTTTCTCTGGGAATGGAGATGCTGTCAGGTGCAATTTTTATTACTCTCTTTCAGCCTACCTAACCTGACGCTTATGACAACCAGTTCTGACCACCATCTATGTTGGTAGTATTACTTGCCCAGCCTGGATGTTCTTATGAGGACCCACTCTGCCCAACTCGTGTGCCAGAAAGTGACCCTCTAAAGGAGCTCCCACTCTGCCACACCCAGCAGGTTACCTCAGTTGAGGCCAGCATGCCCTAGACCTACTATTGCCCATCCACACTTGGCAAACAGCAACCATTAGGAACAGTACCACCACTGCCCCCCATGGAGGTGGGATAAGGAGCTAGCCCCACTAAACATCACACTCACAAAGGCTGCATCCAGGTAAGCCCTTCTCAGCAATGCACTGATGGCAGTCATGGCTGGTCTTTGCAGCCTTCTAGGCTGAGGGCCAAACCCTCTTACTAGACCACCCATAGTAGTCAGATCCTCACCACAAGAGGGGGCATGCAGCCCCTACAGAGGCTACCACTGGAGCACCTAGCTCTTGTGACCAAAGAGGATTGCATTACTGGGCCCCACATGATGCCTTCTACATAAGACTGTTGCTTTCAAGACAAGGAGATGCAGCTGAACTACCTAATGCATAGTAATGAACACAGAAGCAAACAACATTAGGAGAAAGGAATATGATCCAACAAAAGAACAGAATAAAAAACCAGGAAAAAAATCTAACTGAAATGGAGATCAGCGATGCACTTGATAGAGTTTAAAGTAATAGTTCTAAAGATACTCACCAATCTAAAAAAAGAGAATGAACTCAGTGAGAACTTCAACACAGAGATAGAAAATATGAAAAACAAAAACAAAAAACAAAGCTGAAGAATTCACTATCTGAAATGAAAGATACACTAGAGTGAGTAAACCACAGATTAGAAATTGAAGGATGGATTAATGATATGTAAGACAGGATAATAGAAAGCACCCAAGCTCAACAAGAAAAAAAGAAAAAATGAGGACAGTTTCAGGGACCTCAGTGACAACAACATGCATGCAAATATTTGTGTTATAGGAGTCCCAGAAAGAGGGATTGAACACTTGTTTAAGAAATAGCTGAAAATTTCTCTACCCTGGGGAAAAAAAAACAGACATCAGGTACAGAAAACACAGAGCTGAATAAGATGGACCCAATTAAGTTCACACACACACACACACACACACACACACCCAAAGCAAAGCCGTTACATATGAGGAAACCCTATCAGGCTATCGGGTAGATTCTCAGCAGAAATGTTGCAGACCAGAAGAAAGTGACACAGTGTTCAAAGTGCTAAAAAGGAAAAAAAAAGACAAAAACAAAACAAAAAAACAACCAGGAGTACTCTATTTGGCAAGGTTATCCTTCAAAATATAAGGAGACAAAGAATTTCCCAAATGAAGGTTAAAGGAGTTTGTCATCACTAAATTGGTCTTTTAAGAAATATTAAGGACAACTTAAGTGAAAAGGCCATACCTTGAAGTCAGAAAATTATGATAAGAAAAAATTTCACTGGTAAAAACCAGTATGTAGTACAGGTAATCATTTATAAAGTGGGTATGAAGATTAAAAGACAAATAATAAAATCAACTATATCTACAAAAATTATTTCGAGACAAAATAAGATGGAAGATATGACATCATATGCATAAAATGCAGAGAGAACTTTTAGAATGTACTCTAAGTGACCAGAAACTTAATATAGACTGCTATACATGGGATATTACATATGAACCTTTTGGTAACCACAAACCAAAAGCCTGTTATAGATCTATGAGAAGTAGAGACAGGAATCTAAGCATAACACTAAGGAAAGCCATCAAACCAAAAGAGAGGAGAACAAGAGAAGGAGAAAGGACAGAGAACTACAAAAACAGCCAGATAACAACGAAATGACAGTAATTACATACTGATCAATAATTAAATGTAAATGGGCTATGTGCTCAAAAAAGCCCTGACAGAATAGAACAAAATGGAATTAAACAAAACAAAACAAAACAAAAAGACACATCTATATGCTACCTACAAGAAAATCCCTTCAGAACTAAAGACAAATTTAGAATGGAAACCGAAGGAATAGAAACAAAATATTCTATGGAATATGGGAAAGGTGGCGGGGGGAGGTCAGGTTAGTAATACCCGTTATCAGATAAAATGGACTTTAAAATGAAGACTGTAACAAAAGCCAAAGAAGAACATTATGTAATGATGAAAGGATCCATTCAAAAAAAAAATTTTAAATATCTGTTTACCCAAATTAAGAGCACCTAAATATGTAAAGCAAAGATTGGTATAAAGGGCAATATTAAGTAATACAATAATAGGGGCTTTAACAGCCCATTTATAGCAAGGGATAGATCATCCAGACAGAAATTAGAAGATTGCAGCAGTAGCAGCTTTGAATGACGCATCAGATGATCCTAACAGATATATACAGAACATTTAATCCAAAAACAAAATATACACTGTTCAAGTACACACAGAACATTCTCCAAGATAGACTACATGTTAAGTTACAAAACAAGTCTCAACAGAAAGATTAAAGTTATCATATCAGGCATCTTTTCTGACCACAATGACATGAAACTAGCAATCAATTATAAAAGGGAAACTGGAAAAAACCCTCAAACATATGGAGGCAAAACAATAGGTTTCTAACTAACCATGGATCAACGAAAAAAACCAAAGAGGAAATAAAAAAAATACCTGGATGCAAAGATGGAAACAACAGTTAAGGAAATCTTTCTACAGGGCTGCCTGGGTGGCTCAGTGGGTTAAGCCTCTGCCTTCGGCTCGGGTCATGATCTCAGGGTCCTGGGATTGAGTCCCGCATTGTGCTCTCTGCTAGGCAGGGAGCCTGCTTCCTCCTCCCACCACCTCCTGCTTGCCCGTCTCCCTACTTGTGATCTGTCAAATAAATAAAATCTTTAAAAAAAAAAAAGAAAGAAAGAAAGAAAGAAAGAAAGAAAGAAAGAAAGAAATCTTTCTACAGCAAAGGCGGTGCTAAGAGGGAGTTCATTATGATATAGGCCTACCTCAAGAAAGAAAAAAAAATCTTAAACATCTTAACCTTATACCCAAAGGAGCTAGAAGAACACAAATAGCCCAAAGACAGAAGGGAGGAAATAAAGATTAGAGCAGAAAGAGATGAAAAAGAGACAAAACAATATTAGAAAAGATCAATGAAACTAACATCTGGTTCTTTGAAAACATGAAGGACACTGATAAACCTTTAGACTTAAAGAAAAAAGTACTCAAAAATTAGGAAAGAAAATAACAACTGACACCAAAGAAAAATAAAAGATTCTAAAAAGTTACAGAAAAATTATATGCCAAGAAATTGGACAACCTAGAAGAAACCAAACCCCAGAAGCCTATAATCTTCCAAGACTGAATCAGAAAAAAAGTCAGAATAGATCTATTAGTAGTCACAAAATTGATTCAGTAATCACCAAACTCCCATAAAAATAAAAGTCCAGGACCAGGACAAGTGAATTCTGCAGCATTTTTAAAAAATTAGTATGTATCCTTCTCACACTGTTCCAAAAAATCAAAGAGGAAAGAAAATTTCTAAATTCATTTTATAAGATCAGGATTAACTGAATACCAAACCAAAACCAGATAAAGACACATACACACAAACACATAATCATAGGCTAATATCACTGATCAATATACATACAAGAATCATCAGCAAACCACATTCAACAATACATTAAGAGGATTATTCACCACAATCAAATGGGATTTATGCAGAGGATGCAAGACAGATCAACATCTGCAAATCAATCAACAAGATATACAACATTAACAAAATGAGAGTGAAAAACCATATGATTATCTCAATAGATGCAGAAAAAGCATTTGACAAAGTTGGACATCTAATCATGATAAAAACTCTCAAAGTGAGTATAAGGAAGCATACCTCAACATAATAAAGGCAATATATGACAAACCCACAGCTATGGTATATACTCAATGGTGAAAATTTTTCCCTTTAAGATCAGAAACAGTACAAGGATGCCCACTCTTACCCATCTTATTTAACATAGTCCTGCTTTAACAATTGAACACAGAAATTCACTGCATCCAAATTGGTAAATAAAACTGTCACTATGTGCAGATGATAATATATGTAGAAACCCCTAAGGACTACCAGAAGCTATTAAAACTAATAAATGAATTCAGGAAAATTACAGGATATAGCAGCCAATATACAGAAGTCTGTTGTGTTTCTAAACACTAATAAACTACTGGAAAGAGATATTAAGAAAACAATCCTATTTACAATCACATGAAGAAGAATAAGATATCGAGGAATAAATTTAACCAAAAAAGGTGAAAGATCTGTCATCTGAAAACCCTAAGATACTGATGAAAGAACTGGAGATGAAATCAATAGAAAGATAGATCGTGATCATGGATGGGAAGAAAATTGTTAAAATGTCCATACTACCCACAACAATTTAGTGAGTCAACATAATCTCTATCAAAATACCAGTAGTATTTTTCCTTATAACTAAAATTTGTATGGAACCATTAAAGACCCAGAAGAGTCAAAGGAATATTTAGATCAATCCTGGAGATACCACAATTCTTGATTTCAGGCTATACTACAAACCTATGGTAATCAAAACAACACAAAATAGAAACAAAAATAGTCACATAGTTCAGTGGAACAGAAGAGGGAGCCTAGAAATTAACCCACGCTTCTAAGAGCAATTAAGCTCAAGAAAAGAGGCTAGAATATACAATAAAGAAAAGTGAGTCTTTTCAATAAATGATGTTGTGAAAACTGGACAGTTATAGGACAAATAATGAAAATGGACCCCTTTCTTACATCATCCACAAACAAACTCGAAATGGATTAAACGCCTAATTTTAAGAGATAAAACTATAGAAGTCCCAGAAAAAAACATTGGCAGTAATATCTTGGACATCAGCCTTAGCAGTATTTTTCTGGATAGATCTTCCTAGGTAAGGGTAACAAAAGCAAAAATAAACAACTGGGAGTATATCAAACTACAAAGTTTTTTTAGATAGCAAAGGAAACCATCCACAAAACCTTAAGGCAACCATTGAGTGGGAGAATGTAATTGCAAATGATACATCCACTAAGAGGTTAATAGAAGCACACACACAAAAAGGGCAGAAGAGCTAAAGAGACTTTTTTTTTTTCCAGAGAGAACATAGAGATGGCCAATAGACACATGAAAAGATGAACATCACTAATCCTCAGGCCAAAAAAATTCAAATCTACAAGGAGATCATCTCATACCAGTCAGAATGACTAGTATCAAAAAGACAAGAAATAACAAATGTTGGTGAACATGTGGAGCAACGGAAACGCTCATGCACTATGCATGTAAATTGTTGCATCCACAGTGGAAAACCTTTTCTGAGATTCCTCAGAAAATTAAAGATAGAGCTACTGTATGACTAAGTAATTCCAACTCTGTATATTTACCTAAAGAAAATGAAGACATTAAATATAAGTGTCCTTAGGTTTATTCCTACATAAATTTATAGTAGCCCAGATATGGAAACCATAGATATATCTAGATGAATAAGGAAGATGTGGTATATATACACACACTGGAGTATTAATCATAAAAAAATAAAATCTTACCTTTTGTAAACACATGGATGGATCTAGAGGTTATATGATAAGTGAAATAAGACAGAACAAGACAAATACCATATGATTTCACTTTATATGTAATCTAAAAAAAATAATTGGGCAAGAAACAGACTCATAAATACAGAGGAAAAAACTATTGGCCCCTAAGGGGGTGGGGTAAGAATACAGATGAAGGGGTTAAGAGGCACAAACTTTCAATTATAAAATAAGTCACAGAAATGAAAATTACAACATAAGGGATATAGTCAATAATACTGTACTTTGTATGGTGGCAGAATGTAAATATGCTTTCTGTGGTGAACATTTTTTAAAATACTTTATTTATTAGAGACCATGCACACACAAGGGAGAGAGACGGAGCCCAAGCATGAGGCAGGAAGGAACAAAGGGAGAAGGAAAAGGAGAGGAGGAGCCTGACGTAGAGCTCAGTCTTAAGACCCTGAGATAATGACCTAAGCTTAACTGACTGAGCAATTCAGAGGGTGCTCTCTGGTGAACATTTTACAATACATGATTGTTGAATCACTATGTTGTACATCTGAAATTACAGGTCAATTATATTTCAGTTAAAAATACAGTATTGATGACAATAGTCACCATGCTGTACATAGTATCTCCACAACTCTTTCATCTTATAAAAGGAAGTTTGTTAAAATGGGCAGAAGATATGAACAGACACTTCTCCAATGAAGACATACAAATGGCTATCAGACACATGAAAAAATGCTCATCATCACTAGCCATCGGGGAGATTCAAATTAAAACCACATTGAGATACCACCTTATGCCAGTTAGAATGGCCAAAATTAGCAAGTCAGGAAACAACATGTGTTGGAGGGGATGTGGACAAAGGGGAACCCTCTTACACTGTTGGTGGGAATGCAAGTTGGTGCAGCCACTTTAGAGAACAGTGTGGAGATTCCTCAAGAAATTAAAAATAGAACTTCCCTATGACCCTGCCATTGCACTGCTGGGTATTAACCCCAAAGATACAGATGAAGTGAAAAGAAGGGTCATCTGTATCCCAGTGTTTATAGCAACAATGGCCACGGTCACCAAACTGAAAAGAACCAAAATGCCCTTCAACAGATGAATGGATAAGGAAGATGTGGTCCATATACACTATGGAGTATTATGCCTCCATCAGAAAGGATGAATACCCAACTTTTGTAGCAACAGGGACAGGACTGGAAGTGATTATGCTGAGTGAAATAAGTCAAGCAGAGAGAGTCAATTATCATATGGTTTCACTTATTTGTGGAGCATAACAAATAGCATGGAGGACAAGGGGAGATGGAGAGGAGAAGGGAGTTGAGGGAAATTGGAAGGGGAGGTGAACCATGAGAGACTATGGACTCTGAAAAACAACCTGAGGGGTTTAAAGGGCGGGGGTTGGGGGAACCAGTTGGTGGGTATTAGAGAGGGCACAGATTGCATGGAGCACTGGGTGTGGTGCAAAAACAATGAATACTGTTACGCTGAAAATAAATAAAATAAATAAATAAATGAATAGATCTAAAAAAAAAAAAGGAAGTTTGTTTGTTTGTTTTTTAAGACTTTCTTTATTCATCAGAGAGAGAGAAAAAGAGAAAGAGGCAGGCAGAGGCAGAGGGAGAAGCAGGCTCCCCACGGAGCACAAGCCTGAGGCAGGACTAGATCAGAGGACTCTGGGATCGTGACCTGAGCTGAAGACAGATACTTAACAGACCAAGGCACCCAGGCACCCAGAAAAGGAAGTTTTTATTCTTTGACCAACCTCTCTCCATTTCCCCCTAGACTCCTGTCTCTGGCAACCACCATTCTACTGTTTCTAGGAGTTCAGCTTTTTTAGATTCCGCATATAAGCAGTATCATGCAGAGTTTGTCTTTTGTTATTTCACTTAACATCATGCCCTCAATTCCACCCATGATGTTACACAAATGGCGGGATTTCCTTCCTTCTCATGGCTGAATACTCCATTATGTGTGTATGGATGTATGGATGTATATCTTCTTTATCCAATAATCCATAGATGGACACTTAGGCTGTTTCCATAACTTGGCTGTTGTGCTGCAATGAACATGCGAGCACAGATAGATCTTGGAGATCCTGATTTTATTTCCTTTGGATATATATCCAGAACTGGGATTTCTGCATCACAGGGTAGTTTGTTTTTAATTTTTTGAGTCAACTCCACACTGTTTGCAATAGTGGCTACACCAGTCTATATTCTCAAATGTTCCCTTTTCTCTACTTTCTTGCCAAGACTTCTCTTGTTATTTTTGCTAATGGTCATTCTAACAGATATGAGGGCATAGCCCGTTGTAGTTTCAAATTGCATTTCCCTGATTTACAGTCATGCTGAACATCTTTTCATTAACCCTTATCAGACATGACTTTCAAAGGCTTTCTCCAATTTTATCTACTACTCTTTGTTTATGATTCATTTTGCTTTCAGAAGCTTCTTAATTTGATATACTTTGGATGTTTGTTTTTAGGATACCAAGATTATTTCTTAGCAAAAGCTTTTATTATTAGTTAAAAATTTTACTCAATTTTCGGAATTGTCCATTTCTAAATGTCCTCTTTTCTTTCAAAAAAATACATTTACCTAGGTAGCAGGAACTGTACAACATATTGCTTATACACTGGTGAGAAAAGAAACTAGCCTCTGGCCTCAAGCAGCTGGAAGCCCCAGAAAGGGAGAGATCTCATCAAATTACCACACAAATAGGTGATCACACATACAGCAATTCCTTCACAGGAGAGGTACCCAGTATTACCAAAAGGTCTGTCAAGCTAGTCCTAGAGGCCAGTGATAACTTCCCCAAGGAAACAATCATCTAAAATCTACATAGCATGGGGTTTACCTTGGTGAGGAGGGGAGGAGGATGAAAGGCAGAGCTAATATGAATCTCCAGTGGTAAGAAAGAGCTTCTGGATTTGAAGGGATGAAAACAAAACGATCGTGGCTGGAACAGAGTGTAAATGAGTTGGAAGCTCCATAAGAGTTTGGGCCAGGGGAGGTAGGCAGGGGTCATCACACAGCTATTAATATTACTGCCAATCCCTAACAGTAATTGAGCTCCTGCTACCTCCCAACACTGTCCTATGTAATTTATGTGTATCAAATAATTCAATCTTGACAACTTTAAGAGGTACTTACAGTTCCTTAAATAATTAATAAGCAATGGAGGCATGGAGAGTTTAAGTAACTTTCCTCAACTCACAGACTTAATCAGTATAGAATGAGGAGTTTCCATATCAGGGAGTCTTGCTGTGGGGACTATCCTTTCATTGCGAAGTTGTAGAAATTATTGTGTTAGGGCTGGTTTAAGAAATTAACCTGTAGTCTAAAAGCTATGAGATTAGACCTTTTAAGTAATAGAGGGAGAGATAGGGGTAACATGGACAGATAGGAGAGTCAAGCATGTATAGGAGAAAAGGAAGGGTTCCTACATTAGCATCAAAAAGAGATTGTGAAAGACAGAAGTTTCTATTTTAACTAAAACTTTAACATTTCTTATGTACAGAAGTACTTATCATCAGATCAGAAGAACAAGTTTTCCTCTGTAGTTACATATTTTATTATTTTTTAAAGATTTTATTTATTTGACAGATCACAAGTAGGCATAGAGGCAGGCAGAGACAGAGAGAGGGGAAGCAGACTCCCCGCTGAGCAGAGAGCCCCATGTGGGTTCTATCCCAGAACCCGGAGATCATGACTGGAGCCAACGGCAGAGGCTTTAATCCACTGAGCCACCCAGGCGCCTCTGTAGTTACAGATTTTAGAAATGCTTAGTGAAGCAAGCATATAAATACTTTGTCTTTCAATTGCCTGTTTTCAAGTGAACAAATTCATTTTATCTAACAATAGGACAGCAGGGAATCAGATCACCATTTCTCCATTTTCTTGATTTTCTCTTAGTGCTAAAAATAATAAACAGGCAAGTAATTGCTCAACACACACAAGGTCACAGTTTTCAGGGGCTGGGACACTGCTTATTCCTCCTGTTGTTTGATTACTTTTCTCAACACTTAGAGAAAACATTTTATATCTAACAATCTCCCAAGCTAGGAGCAAGAATAATCACCCTGAGTTTTGCTGATGACCACATTTCAAGCCTGCATGACATCACTAAATACTCTTCATTCTCTTTGTGCTAGGTGATTTCCAGGAAAACCCAGGGCCATCTCATGTACTATGTAAGGCCCAGATGTCCAGACCATCCATTTTGTGCTTGCTTGTTCCTTCAGTCTGCTTATTTCCTAGTAGAATCCCATCTTTTATTACTTCCTGGCCTTCCATATCCTTGCACTGGGCGTTAGGAATTCACAATTGGTCATCAACCAACTTATCTTGTATCCTTAACCTCTTCATGTTACTTTCTCTTTGCTCTCATTCAATTCTATCTCATGGGGTGGATATTAGAATCTTCACAGAAGAGTTGTGCTAATGCGCTGGACTATGTCACATCAGTTAAATCCAGGAGGAAGAGTCTTGCGCATTTATTAAGTCTAAAATTTCCCAAGTGAGGAGTATACAGGGTTGAGAGCCACTAGGTCAATTGTTCTCAAAGCATAACCTCTAGACCCGCAATGGCAGCATCACCTGGGAACGTGCTAGAATGCAAATTCTCAGATCACCCCAAATAAACAGAGACTCAGAGATGGGGCCCAGAAAGCTGTGTTTAACAAACCTTCCATGAGGAGGACTGAGTTTCGGAACCATAACATAGGGCCAATGCGACTAACGATTGTGAACTCTATCCTTCCTATTTTAGGCAGTTTCCTGCCATAACTCACTTATTTCTGGACCCAGAGGTTGGGTTTTACACTCTTCTTCAATCCCTTTCTGCTCCAAGATGTTTTTCCCTGTTGCTGCTTCAAAACATCCCATATCTTTGAAGAGAATATCATCAAATTTAGTTACCCATTATGTGATTCTTTTAGGTACCATACTGATTTTTTGCGGGGTTGGGGTGGGGGTGTGGGGGATCATTTACTATTCTCTTAATTCCCTCTCACTCATGAAAATCCTGCTGCCTGGCTCGCCAGTTTTGGTTTTCTTTGTTTTCCCCTCTACTGCTATTCCTTGGTGATATCAGTATCCTTTCAGTCATCTGTTAACTACCAAACACCTGACCCTTATTCCTTACTAGTCTCATCTGTAATACCTTTTCCTCAATGTCCTCTTCAAATCAGTCTAGCACGCTCATGGTCCTACTAACTATAACTGTACAATTGATTCAGGTCCCATTTTTCTACCTCTCTTGTACCGGAATTCTCACCCAACAATCCCTGATCTCCACTGAGACCACAAAGCTTTGACCCTGTCTGTGACCCATTTACCATCTTTCTAATCATTGCCAAAATGACTCAACTAGTTTTTAAATCAATCCCTCTCCCTCTTCTTCCCTCCATTGAACTTATCTTCAAAAATTCAACTATGTCAAAATTCAGCTTTTTACATCTGGTTAGTTGATGGCAAAAATAAAACGGAACAAAAATCAACCAACCAAAAAAAACACAACTTTGACATATGTATTTTACGAGCACAAATATCATGCCTGATGATTCGAATAATTACATAGAAAGCCCACATACACTTCTTACCATATGCAAAACAGTTACAGTGGACTTAAAAAAGACATTAAAAATTTATTTCTCTCAAAAGCTTAATGTAAATGCTATTAATCTTATTTCAAAGTTGAGAGAACCAAAGCTCAGAATCTAAGTACTTTGTCCCAAATCACAGAACAAGGAGCCAACAAGAATTTGAACAAAGATAAGCTTAGAAATGTTGCTGCTACAATACTTCCCTAATAAGTATACTTAACGCATTCCCCAAAATAACCATTTCACAATCTCTCTTCCATCTTTTCCCCTCAGTTATCAGTTATCAGATCTCACATTCACAGAAACTCCAGACACATCCCATGTGCAATGCTGTCCATAGAAGCAAAACTCTAACATTTGCCTATATTCATGGTTTACATTTTCTCACCTATCTCTCTTTCCTCTACGGTAACTGGGCTTTTGTGTCTACCAAGTCAGTAACATCTGCTCCAGATCTCAGGGACTTCTATTTCTGCTAACATCAAAATTAAATTACTTGTCCATCATAGATATTTAATGTTTGTGAATATTTTCTAAAGGACTTATTCCACTTTTGTATTTATGGCTACTTCTTTTCTTATGTTTACATTGCCCTAATAATACCATCTGCTCTTCTTAGGAGGCTCATTACTTTTAGCGATTCACTAAATTAGGATTTTCAGGCAGAAGAGCAGCAGTTACACTTATTGCAAAATATTAAAGGAGTATAATAAATGTAAGCATTCAGTAAAAACTCACCTTATAAAAGTATTTCTGCAAGAACAGTTATGCAACATGATATTTTAGTAAAGTCTCAAAGTATTTATTTAGCCACCTTAAATACATATTCTTTTTTCTAGTATTATTTTATGTAAATTAGTAGGTTTTTAATAATCATGGAAATATGTCTTCCTTAAGCCTTTTTTAAGAACTTCTATCCAGAGGAAATAAAACAGTAATATATATGTTAAAAATTTTAAACCACCGCATAAAGGAAATCAATATTCTTAAGAAAACAGAAAATAACTTCATGAGCACACACATATGATATTAAAATAAAAATTAACTCCTTAATTAGTAAACATAGAACCGAAGCAAACTCTGGGCTTGCAAATGAAGATTTTTACTTGAAAGATGGCTGTTTTATGTTTGTAGTTGTATTTTTACCTAAGCATAAAAGATTCAGAAAATATTTTACCTTGTCACAGTTCTCTCTAGTACAAATTCAACTTATACGCAGATATCCAATAGTCCATTACACTCAAAATGAGTAATTACATATTTCATAGACATATTAATAGACAGATTAACATACTTATATGCAGTAGATGGAGAAATTCTAGTTCTATGAAGTTTTATGGCTTTATCTAAAATTATATCTGACTAAATCACTGTTTAAAGGCCTAGTTTTCTTCTCTTTGTACAATCACGATAACAGCTACCTGTGTGATAAATCCCTCATTAAAGAAGATACAGTTATTGAAACTGCCTTCACTATGCAGAAAAGTTTTGGAAACACCCATTCCCAGAAAAAGTTTCTGGATGTAACCACTGTGATCTGAATGGACACTCAAGTCTCAAAGCAGTATGGAGAGAACAACTTGAGATACCAGAGTGTAGTGAGTGATTGCAGCCTGATACTCCTCTTAAAGTTTTGAGGAGCAATGTGTGAAAGAATAGACGAGCAAGCCCATGGAAAAACATCAGTGGGGATGCACCAAATACACACGCTAATGTGGCATGCCTTTAAAGCAGTAATGCCATCATTTTGACGAACAATTCCTTAGATTTTATTTCTTTGGTTGTAGAACTCTCAAATTTGATGTGTGGTTTTTTTTTTAATTTAAATTTTTTCAGTGTTCCAAGATTCATTGTTTATGCACCATATCCAGTGCACCATATCCTCTTAATACCAACCACCAGGCTCTCCCAACACCAACCCCACCCCGCCCCGCCCCTGCCAAAACCCTCAGTTTCACAGATTTCACAGTCTCTTACGGTTCATTTCCCCCTCGGATTTCCCCCTCTTCACTTCCCCTTGCCTTCTCCTAATGTCCTCCATGTTATTCCGTATGCGCCACAAGTAAGTGAAACCGTATAATTGACTCTCTCTGCTTGACTAATTTCACTCAGCATTCCTCCAGTTCCCTCAAAAAAGTAAAAAAAGAAATCTTTCACTTACTCTTTAAGTTGTTCATCTTCATTTCACTGTACAGGGCAACAAAAGGGATGCAGGTTTCGGTAAGTCCCAAAAATATGTTCTCAGAAGGCCCACAGGGAATTCAAAAGTAAGACTAGTTGGGAGCCCTGCCTTTAGAGTAACAACAAAGTCCTTGTTTTCCTTCTGCCTTAAATTCCTTCCCAAGAAGCCTTTCTGATTCATCTTGCTGAATCTCAGCTGATACCACTCTCCTGACTCCTGCCAAGGAACACCTGTGGGGTCTGTGGGGTTTTATGCAAACAGTTCTAGGGAGAAAAAGTGGCTGTAGGTAAATATGTAGATGAAGCTAGAGGAACAAAACCTTATAACTGAGGGAATTTCTTTCTTTCTTTCCTTTTTTTTTTTTAGTAAAGATTTTACTTATTTATTTGAGAAAGAGAGAGAGCATGAGAGGGAGCACAAGCTGGGGTGCGAGAGAAGCAGAGCAAGAAGCAGATGCCCTGCTAAGCTGGAAGTCAGACCTCAGGGCCCTGTGATTATGACCTGAGCCTTACGTAAATGCTTAACTGACTGAGCCATACAGGTGCTCCTCTGGAGGGAATTTCATCAATGTTCGAATTATTCTGAGAAGTCTGTCATCTAGAAACCATTTTCACAATTTTTTTTTTTTTTCCCCCCAGAAATCACCAACAACCTCTGGTGGTAAACTTGCTTTCTCCTGTTAGGGAGGGAGAGATAAGGAAAATCTTGTAAAGTTCCAAATTCAGTAGATCTAGTTTAGATCCCCCTCAGCAATGCCATAACCATATTTTTCTGGTTGGCCACTAGAAAACTCCACATGGATATCCCACTGGTGTTCCAGTGAATAGTCCAAACCTGAAATAATTACTAAGGGCATTAGTCTGGGACTCAAAAGGAAACAAATAGTATACTCAAATTAGTATAAACTCCAAGTTATCTAAAACTCGATGACTATAAGAGTTTGATTTAGGGAGTCTTTATACAGGTGTAGGTAGTTGTTGGAAAACCATAAGGAGTAAACCAGTAACTCAGGAACTCAAGAATAGTATTAGCTGAGTCATTAATACTGCTAGTCCTGAAGGGAAAGGGAAATGTTTCTGGAATTCAGAAGTAGAGATTCATGTAGAAAAAGCCACACTGATAGAAACAGTGATACTCTGTTGTGATACAGTGATACAGAGTATCACTGTTTCTATCAGTGTGGCTTTTTCAGCTAGCCCAAGTTGGGCCCTCATGGAGGGATCCAGAGGAATATGTCCCCCCATCTTTTCACTATTGCCTAAACCCAACTGGAAGCCAGAGGACAAGAGAACCTATATTCATACAGGTCAGCCTCCTGGAGTGTATACAAAGCAGAGAAAACTGGTAACAGATCTGAAGCTAAATGGCAGACAGTCTTTTCCCATTCCAAGTTCCTCCTCTCCTCTGAGCCAGTTTTCTAGTTAGCACCATAGTTTATCTACTCTTAATCTCTGTTCCTGCCATGATCTTCATGATGTTGTTCTCTGCAAATATCTAATATCAAATCCCTACCATTTTATTTATGAAATATTTATGTCCATGCTTTTCTCTCCTGTCACTGTTACTTTACATCACTCTTAATCTCCAACCTATCATTTCTTAGTAGCATCTATCACTTTCACAAATTACTGTCTTTACTTGTATGTACTCCAAATTTCCAAGAGAAATTTGGAACTCTGTCTCCAGTGTTCAGAACTCTTGTCTCCAGTGCCTAGTAGAGTGGCTGGTACATAGTATATATTCAGTAAATATATGTTGAACACATGAATTAATGCAAAACCTCAGTATCTATTGGCTCCACATTACAGTGCATTTTTAGTAGACTCTGTGACATTAATGTTAGCCCTCTTCAGTCCACCATTTACATTTCTGCCAACATGCATCTTCTCATTCATAAATTGGAAGTCACTCCCCTGTTTAGAATTATTTAATGATACTTTATCACTTTCCGAATGAGGAAATTCATTCATTAAACAGCTTTTTTTTTATTGACCATGTATAAAGGAAGGGAAATTTGAGATGAATCAAGAGATTCAATTAGAACATTTACAATTTACTATGGAAAACAATAATGAAAAATAAATCATAATAAGGTAGAGTAGTCCAAGATGGGTGGAGCACTGAGCAGGAGTTCCTAACTCTAGAGCAGGACCAGGCCGTGAGGAAAGGCTTTCTAGAGGCCGGGATGAGGAAGAGTGAAAGATGGGGGTGGGGCGACCATGTTCTGAAGGGGCCTGAAAGCTACATTTATGGGATCTTGACCCCTTAGCTACATAGTTAAGAACCTTTTGTGTCTCAGTCCTGGTGTTTGTCGGTTTTATATCCCATATTTTCTCAATTTAGACTCCCTATCCAGGGACAGCTGATTATTTAAAGTTCTCTAAATGCTGCCCAAAAAGACCTATTCATTCTTGCTGGCCTAAAAGGTAAGATTCTGTTTTTAAAGGGCTCTCTGTTTCCCACTCTGTCCTTCCCCTCCCTGCTCAACACGGACATATTTCTAAAAGCAACTTGACTTCTTTCCTCAGTTTTCCAGAGACAGTCTGTTTTTCCTGGACATTAGCAAGATCATATTATATAGCAGGGATTTGGAGATAGAAATGCTTACATTCTCTTCATATAATTTAGGGAGCTAACAGACACTGGAATATATAGAACTTCTTGAGAGAGCTTTCTGACTTCCCAAATCATTCTTCCCTGTTTTGAAAGATGGGTTTTTCAGTAAATGTAGTCAAATGGTAACTTCAAATTTAATTTAATATAGTGATTTAATCTGAAACATGGTAAACAGCAATCGATATGAGACCAAACAGAAAATATTTGACCTTTAAATGTAAATATATCACTATTTATTAGTATGCTCAGTTTATTGAATATTTGTGTTCCTGTGCCACTCACTATAGATAATAAAACCTCATATGTATTCTAGGCAGTGATACTAATATGATTGCAGACAGGTGAAAAGCACATATGTATCAAAAACTAAACTAACAAACATCTTTTTCATGATTTTCTAAATCACAGTTGTACTTTGGTGTCAAATCAGGCCAAAAGTAACATATGGAAACAATACAGACTATAATAATTAGAGTATTAGTTTATTATTGCAGAAATTCATAGTGATTAGCACAGAAAAAATTAAACTCATGAGTATGTCATTATTGAAATGCACATTGAGTTTTTCAGGCAATGTGTTACTCTACATTTTTATAGGTATGAAGTAAAGACATCAAGTTAAAGAAGTGAAATTCAACAGTATTTAAGTTACAAAAACTAAAGATCTCATTTCTGATATTTAAGACCAATCATCTAGACAAATATATGTAGGAACTTAAAATCAATGATAATGATGTAGCTAATGATTTGAAAATGGATAAGAGTACACAAATAACAAATTATACTGGATATCTCCATTAGCATTTTCCTTTTGGCAAGTCAATGGGAACTTATGAGATTGATCAGGAAAAATAAACCCTGCTAACCATAATATATCATATTTTGATGTAACTAATTACTATTATATAGATTCAAATTTATTATGAAATAAATCATGCAGACTGTAACTTGGGGTAACATATTTTGCCTTCAAGGAAGACTTTAATTTTCTACCAGTGTCATAAAAGTTACCACCATACTTTTTACTTGAATACTTTCTTAAAAAAAAAAACTAACATCATGCCATTATTACTATTTCTTACATTATTATCCTTAACGATCTAATATCATTGAATCCGTCTTCACATTTTCTTTATTGATGACAGCTGGGGTATTCTGTTGACTGACTACAAGGACTTCCTGTAAAGAAAGTGGTTGTTAATGATCCGTGACTCTTAAAGAATCAGTCCTCCAGGTATTTGGATTGGTGAATGATCTCTTGTTTGACTTGATATCCTGGAAGTTCTATATAAAAGTAAAAGTTAAAGTTAACAACATGCCATTTTAATGATTTTACAAATGAGCTTCTATGTGCTTATATTTCTGGATGGATTTTATCCCTGGAGAGAAAAATACAATCAAGCTCCTGAATGTAAAGTCTCAGTAGTCAAATATTCTATAATCTTTCTAAGAAGTATGCATTTAACTATGATTTCCAAGGAATCATTATTTTAAGAGTCTTTTAAATTACATTTAAGTTTTAAGTTATTTAAGACTTACTTCATATTTAAAATTTATTCATTATTAATTTAATTTATTTATTTTAGAAAGAGAAGGGGTGAGGGCAAAAGGGGAGGGTGAAGGAGAGAAACAGACTCCCCACTAAGCAAAGAACCCAAGTGGGGCTTGATCTCAAGGACCTGAGATCATGACCTAAGCCGAAATCAAGCACAGATGCTTAACTGACTGAGCTACCCAGGTGTCCTGGTGCCTCAATATTTAAGTTTTAAATTATTGGCTTCTCTACAAATTCCTCCAAAGATTCAGGGTTGTTTTAATTTCACATAACACGAAACAAATGTAAAAATGTTAATTTGTGTTGCAGAAAGGTATTCCCAATGCCTGAAGTGGCAACCAGCCTTCTTTCATTAAAAGGTGCTGGTCATCCCTAGTGTAACATGGGTTTTGTTGTTACTGATGATTTTGTTTATTTTGTCCTTTCCATGATGGCTTGTAATTTTGTCATTTACTTAACCCTAGATCATTTTCTTTCTGGATCTTTCAGATTATGGGTAAAGATTATTTTAAATTGTATGGAAAATAATTTGTAACTACATGTGGTGTACTTAATAGTAGGAATGATTTGCCTTAAAATACACATTAGAGTAAATTCAAGATTTTTGTCGAAAACACCCACACTGTCATCCAGTAAAGGGATAGGCAGATGAGAAAGAAGGTGAACTTACACAGGGGATTTTGAAAGACAACACCTTACTTATCTGCCGTACAACAGTAATCTGTAAAAACGCAATGTGGTAGATATAAACTTTATACATTATGTGTGTCTAAGAAATAAAGATTCAGAACCATTAAAATAAAATTTTGGCTAAACAAGAAAACCCTCTGTGTCTCTCTGAAATGATATGTCTATAATGGAATAGGTAGGCAGGTCTAGTAACTGATAGTGCTCTCAAGTATTTTAAACCAGACGAAGTCAAGTTTAATAAATTCCAATGCTACTAACCCCCTTAGAAACTAGAGCTATTTAGCCTTTAAACTGTATCTTGGGACCCAAGGAACATCTCATACACATACCATTTTAAGGCCTTGGAGAAAAGCAGTTTGGGTACTTGTGTTGGTGAGCACCAAATGAAATGTTCCATGGGTTGGGATCCAATGAGTAGATAAGTAGATACTGCATTTAAAAAATTAATTGGAATATATTTAGGCAGGGTGTAAACTCATCAAGGGCCTGACCTGTTGGTATTGCCATATACCTCCCCACGTAAGTATTTCATTTTATCTGCCTGCTTGTCAAGGTCTTAAAGTGAGAGATTTCTGGAGGGGCCATCAGTATACAAGCATTGAGTAGTGTACTGAGTTCTCTGTGATTGCCATAAGAGAAAGGTCTATTGCCATTGCTCTTCTCTAGACTTCATCTTACTGATAAATATATTCTGTGTGTGTGTGCCTATACATGATATAAATGTATATATGGAAACACATATATTTCTTCATTGCACGATACTCAAATGAGACACAAATACACACTCGTGTATAATGAACAAGAAAACAAACATCAGGGGCTTCTGGGTGACTCAGTTGGTTAAGCGGCTGCCTTCAGCTCAGGTCATGATCTCAGTGTCCTGAGATCAAGTCCCACATCAGGCTCCCTGCTCAGTGGGGAGTCTGCTTCTCCCTCTGCCTCTGTTGCTCCCCGTGTTTGTACTCTCTCTTTCTGTCAAATAAATAAAAATCTAAAAAAAAAAGAAAAAAGAAAATGAACATCACTGATTTATAAATATGAAGATTTTTTTTTTAAATGAAAGGTAAGCAAATATACACCCTTTTATGTCTATTGGTCAATATTAAATAAGTGGGAAAATTTTAGATCCTGGACATATAGAAATATAGACATTGATAAATCTCCAATGTAAGTCCCACATGTTTGCTGGAGCATTACCGCATTCCAGCAATGAGGACAGCCAAGGAAAAAGATTTGGAAAGAGTGAATTAATGTGAGGAAATAGTAATAAGTGTTTCTAAGGGTACCCTGTGAAGTCTCATTAAATGCTTCTTTTAATAACTGTATATTAATACATGAATACAGTTTGTTAGCATATAAGAAACTGAAGAGGAAATCTTCAGATAAATATAAACCGTACAAAGTCCACAACAGCTCGGTTAGGTAAGCTGATGATTGCAAATGATTTGAATGAGGAATGCAGCAAAGTTCAACTTGGAATTTGTAGGAAAACCAGGGGAAAGATTGATAACAGTTTAATTGGGGGGAACTATGCACATGTGCTGTTAAAATGCAACATTAAAGAAAAAAAAAATCTCCCTGATCACATTTCTCTTGCATCTGAAGACTTACAGTAATGTTTCCATGGACCTATCCCACATTAAAAAATGATTTAGTATGTCTTAACGGAGAAGCTTTCATTCTCAGGCCCTTTGTAGGGTCTGCCATTGTGAAATGTGCTGTAACCAGGCCGATTCTGTTCCAGCCCTTCCCTTCTGAGTTGTATCCAGTTACCTCAGCTTGAGCATAACCAAGAGAAGGATTCCACAGGTGACCATCATGCACATGACAGCATAGATTACTTCTCCTAGAAATGAAAGATTAAAAAAAAAACAATTACTGAATTTTTGAGAGAGAATAAATAATAAAAATAGAGGATGGATTTTTAACTGACCATTAAAAGGGGAATGAAATCCACTCAGAGTTATCTCCTTTGCAGGCTTTCTTTTATGCAATGCCATGCCTTTGGCATTAGACAGATTCAGATAATCTGAAAGAAAATAATGAAAATTAGATTAGAGTATTTAAAAGTCATACATAACTTTTTTCTAAGGGTTGTAATTTGTTTTATATTATATTACAAGGTAGCAGTTTATTTCTGATGCTCTTAATAAAATCTGATAGGTGAGGATGAAAGCAGGAGCACGTTCCTTACATTTTAACAGGTTTTTTTTTCCACCTTTTAATAAGATAATTTCTTTACAGAGATTGCTAGTTTTCTTTTTTTTTTTTTCCCAAAACCATGATTAGGGAAGTACATTATACTTTACGACAGTTCACTGTACCTTATATATAGACCAGGGGTAAAAATCAGCAACTTGAAGCTATCCATTGTAATATTAAAAAGTTTCCTGTTTGTTTTACAGGTGTGATTATTCCAATGTGCTTTTAAGTATATTTCATTTCCCTAAAATACTTTGTATTTATGAATCTTAAAAAAAGAAAAAAAACCTTATTTATTTACTTATTTGAGAAAGATAAAGAGAGGGAGAGCACAGAGGGAGAATGAGAGGGAGAATCAGACTTCCCACTGAGCAGAGAGCCAAGGTGGGGCTCCATCCCAGGACCCTGAGGTCATGACCTGAGCTGAAGGCAGATGTTTAAATGACTGAGCCACCCAGGCACCCCTGTATTTAAAAATTCTTATCAAGTCCCTAAAACAATCATTCTGTTCACCCTCAGACTTCAACATCCAACTTTCCGTATTTCCCTACTCTGTCTCTTGTAAATCCCTTCCCTGTCTATTGTTGTCAACTAGCTTTTGTCACACTTATGGGAAAGGGTCACAAAAAGGGTCACTTTTATGGAAAAGTCACTCTATGGCCCTAGTCTTTGTGGCAACATTTTGCTAAACACATTTCTATCTCACTTCACAACTCACAAGACAAAAAGATGGGATCCTTAAAACTAATTAACGGATTCATTTTTAGTGACATTCATTGATAACTTTGAAGTGAACTCACCCCTAGTTTCGATTCAGTTCAACACAGATTTGAATGTTAAATATACCAATAGCCCAATAACCAATTTCTTTGATGATGAAGATTCAGGTAGGATTTGAATATTTAAAAAAAGGGCGGGGGAGATAAGATAAAATTTCCCCTTGAGAGACTGGCAGTCCTCTCTGTTTCGTGTCCTTAGAGACCTGAAAGTCCGAGTAGACTATTGTTTGTAGAAATGAGTGCATCAAATAGTGGAATCCACATCTGATGACAATTAGTGACAAGAGGCTCTGAGTAGGAAGGGAGATGGAAAGACATATTACCAATAGTCCCATCTAGTCCTTTCCTTACCAAGAGTTGCTGCTGTACACAAGCCAGCTGCTTGGAAGCCAAGATTTGAGGTCTAAGTTAGGAATAATCAGCGGAAAGCAGAGGAGACAGACTTCAGATCATAACAAAGCTCTCAGTATGGGTCCAAGAGAAGGAGCCAACATAAGAGGTAGAAAAGGGAAGATTTTGTTATTAGAAAACCCATTTTCAAGGAGTCTGAACTCTAATACAGTGAAGATGTTTTAGTTTAAGATTTTTTTAAATTTCTAGACTTACATATTGGGTTATCATATATTTATAGAAGTCTGACTTTCTTAGGAACTGAAAAATCAATCTCTTCTAAAAGCAAAAGTAATAGAGGTAGAGTGCGTGAATTTTTTTTTTTTAATTTTGTGGTCACAAAATACATTTTGTTATTCACTATAAAGTTGGAATGGGAAAACTAAGCTATTTTAAATAATATCATTTTTATACTAGTGGTTCCTTTTTTGGGGAAGAATTAATTTTAATCAAGTTGATCTTACAGATTTGGTGAAATTATATTAAAATTTTATATTCAAATCACTTCAGAATATGAAGGATAGTTTTGTTTTTAAAAAAATTCTATGGCATTTTGCAATGTTTTAATTTTTTTAAATTTAAAATTCTATGGCATTTTGAGGCAGATACATGGCTTACATATAGATGTATAATGCACATTGGCTAATTATTTGAATGATGCTATAGTATTTCCTTATGAAATTCTATCCCTAAGTACATTTGGTCTAGTTAGGTACCATGATTCATCTTTACATAAGAAAAAAGGTTACTATTCTGACAAATTAGGCTGCCTCTTAAATATATCTGCCTAAGGTAATTGTTAAACATTCACCTACCAAAGTTTAGAAAGAATCGTCTCATTCACTAAATTTCACTCACATGGAACTCATTAACAAAGTTATAATAGATCAATGACAGAAATGTTAGCTAATGATCCCAGTGAAAATTTTAATGTGTCTAGCAATCACTCCACAATCTTAAATATTGCACCCTAGGAGGATACCGAGTATCAGTTAGAGAGATTAATGTTACAGAGGGTTTCTTGGCTACTGAAGCCCATTGGAGATTCTTCCCTGCCTTTTATAAACAGTGAGGTTTACAGTGTTTTATAACCATGAAATTAAAGTCGGCAGAGTTAATAACCAACCTCAGTCCCACACCATCTGCTATATTTATAGATAAACACTGTCAGTGACTTGTTTATCTTAACTCATACCCTAGAGGAGTTAAACACTATTATGAACTATATTGTAAAATCCCTGTACATTTGACAGGAAATCAAGATTAATTTCAGCCCTATGTTAAGAACAAATTTAAATAGTGTTCTCCTCAAATGACTACAGAGATGTGATAATTTCTTTTTTTTTTCTTTTTCTTCCAAATTCTTGTGTAGCAGTGGCTGAGAGCTGATGGGATCTAAAACTTTACATTTTATAATTCTTATGAAATGGTAAATGCATAAATAAAGATACGATAGATCAGATACAAAATAATGATTTAAAAAGAAATGTCAGAATAGTTGAAGTAGAAATTAAATATATCATATAGTGCACCTTTGTAAATCTTCGATTAAAATTCTGTTTACATATACAGGTCTGCATGGAAGAAAAATCTTGACAAAGTGAGCATTTTCATAGAATAATTAAATACATTTTATAGGTTTTTAAAAAATTGCTAACATGTCACATAGCATAGTTAAATGTTATTGGCTTCTTTCCATTTTTAAATAAAAGGCTGCCAAAACCACGACAAAATTTCATTGAGAATAAAAATGCAAGGATGACCTTCTTGCCTTTCCAAGGGTTGAGGCTATTTCTAATTTGATCAATATTTCAATATGGTCATCTGAAGATACATCAATTCCCAAATTGGAAACAAGTTTTGAATTTTTTCACTTAATGATCAGTAGTGAGAGTCCATGTATCATGGACCTTTCTATCATTAGTGTATAAAAATCACCTTCCAAAATGGATCTAAGAGGCATTGCAGCTGGGGAGAAAGGAAAACATATAAACATCTTTAAGTTTGGAAAAAACAACACATTAATAACATGATAAACCAAGGTATTAAACCCATATGATGACAGTATAACATCACTGCTAAAATGTATGTTGTAAAGAGTAAATTGACCAAATAACATGCTTTCCCTAAATAATAACATGCAGCATCTTCGTTCATTTAGTTGACAAATTCAAAGAAGATGAAATGATGTCTTGGATTTATCTTCTTGCACTATGTATGGCTAACCACATTTGTCAGGCGCCAGGGGGAAAGGGAAACTTAGCAGTATTAGCCTGTTGGTTTGCAAACCTCAGGAGTTCCCTGGATGAAATCTGTTAACTGATTCTCCATACACAGAGGAAAAGGAAAGACTAAAGAAAGAGGCAGACCCCTCCAGATTGTTAGGTGGTTGTTTTAATAAGCAAGGGAACTTAATGCATGGGACTTGCCTTGGGCAGTCACGAGATAGTAGATCTTAGCACTCAACCACTAGAATTTTAAAAGTTTATACAGAGGTCTTAAATGGGGCTCAGTCACATCTATAGTCCATATGGTCGCAACAACAACACATTGTTCAAGACTGCATCCTTGAAACAGCTCTGGCTATGGGAACAGTGAGTAGAATGTATACTCCAAGAACAGGGGAGGGGGCAAGGAGCCTCCAGTCTCCCTGGTACAGCTCACAAATTAACCAGCAGTAATATCCTTTAGATAGCCTCTTCCAACATAGTCAAAGGATATGAAATTTCAGTTATGCAAAATGAGTAAGTCCTAGAGACCTACTATACACCATGGAGCCTATTGTTAATAATGCTATTTTTTACACTTAAACATTTTCTGAGAGGGCAGCTATTAAGCTGAATGTTCCTACCACACACGCAGAATAGTAATAAAAAGGGGATAGGAAGAAACTCATAGAGGTAATAGATATACTTATGGTAATGACTGTGGTGATGTGACTTTCATCATGTATATTTCTCTTCAAACTCATCTAGCTCTATCCATTACATATATACAGCTTTCTGTATGTCAACAAAAACAAAAGCAAAAAACACATATTTGGATAAGCATGCACTGGAGAAGATTTGCCTTGATCTTTTGTCATGAACCAAAAGCTCTGTGTTAGTAACTGACTGTATTGACAAATCTGGCATGTCAAGTTCTTTGGCCCTTGGTTGAGTAACAGTGTTACCCACACATCTAGTAGACTGCTTAGAGATTATAATGAGTCTCAGCTGTTCACATTTTCCTCAATAGTTTCTGCAAATAATGAAATAGCAACTGAGGAAGCAATTAGAATGCAAATTATGCATTGCTACATAATAGCCAACACTAGATTAGATAAACACACTATGATTTATATATGATAAATACGCATAAATATACTATGATTGTTTTAGAAGGCAATTTTAAATCTTGGAATTAAAAATATCTGTCACCTGTGGGCTCATGCAAAACAGATCTAAAGATATAGATTGGAGATAGGAATTAAATATTCATGTTTAGAATATATATCAATAAATATATAAGTATGCATGTATAGTAGAATCACAAAATTGGATAGGATGTCTTAGATTATCTAATTCAAACTTTAAATGCAATGAT
Organism: Mustela erminea; assembly: GCF_009829155.1. Classification (NCBI taxonomy): domain Eukaryota; kingdom Metazoa; phylum Chordata; class Mammalia; order Carnivora; family Mustelidae; genus Mustela; species Mustela erminea. Next base: position 101,287,305 of record NC_045617.1, on the reverse strand, counting down.
CCATTCTGCTTCATTATTGACAGCAGTAAACACTATTCCAGGAATGAGCCACTTAATATCTTTTATCTTTCCACTATTATTGATGGTCAGTTCTAGTTAAAATATAAAGTACTCTCCTAGACTTCTCTTTTAGCAACTTATGATGATAAATCTACCTTCTTAGCCTAGCCCTCTGGCTGCTACATATATATGTGTGTGTTGGTGGAAAGAGAGAAAGATCAGACTGTAAGTAGACTACATGGAACAATGCTTTCCAAACTTTAACATTGTTCTTGGTTTACCTTAAAATGCCAATTCTGACTTAGTAAGTCTGGGATGAGACAGAAATTCTGAATTTCTTATAACTTCCCAGATGATGTTGATGCTGCTAGCAGAACATATATTTTCTCTGTGTGCCTGTGTGTGTATAGAGTATATACAGTGTATAAACACAGACCTACACAAGGAGAAATACATGTACATACTCATAGAATAAACAAAATGCTTTACTTCTATAAATATGGTGCTTAATACTTTAAAAGGCATTTTGACAAACACTGCTAAACTTCACAGTATCTACCAAATAGGAATTACTAGCTCAACTTGATTAATCGAAACTCAGACTCAGAATAGTTGTCTTATCCAAGGTCAGAATTGGTAAATAGTGAAGATACAATCCATAGGAAAATCTTCTACACTATATATGTAAAATCTACCCTGTGGAGGTCACAAAAATTATGCAAAAACATTTTCAGTGTTTTCTAATATGGCAGCCATCTGTATTAAGTGATAAATTTTGAAAAGTAATAGAGACAAGTTGTATTTGATAGTGTTGCACAATGAGAAATATTTCATAGTAGTACTTGCTTGAAAATGTTCATGATCACATATTTCTGTTGCTGAAATCTACAATAGAAGAGGTGACACACATCTAAATAAAGCTTCTGAAATGACTCACATACATCTGTATGATGTTTCAACTTGCAAACCCTATTGAAATATGTTCATCATTTTCAGTGTAATGAAATAAATCAACCACTTTAACTTTGACATTTAACAGAAATATTAAAGTAATGCTGCAATCTTTAGAGCAATTATCTTAGACTATGTTATCAGTGTGAGCATTTTCTGTTTTTACAGATGTAGAGTTAAGACTATACATAAAGCATTCCAGCATATTCAGCAGGCAAAGGGCACACAAAGAATAATGCACAAAAGATCGGTTGTAACTGTTTAAAATCAGATTTGGCTATTTCTTTGGTTGCTAAAATCTATGTCTACATTGATACAACCTGAGTCAGATAAAAATATAAAATAACCCCACTCTCTACAAAGTACCTCTATCTGGAATGAATTTATTGGAAAAAAAATGTGTTCCCAAAATTGAACAATAATTTTTACCTAGAATTATATTTTACAAGCACTAGGAGAGCTTGTAATGAGACAAATGTAAGATAAGAATGGGAATAGTTTAGACCATATTTTATCAACTTCATAAGTTTTTGTTTTCCTATACGAAGATTTCTTATAGTTTTTTTTTATGAAAAAGTATATGTGGCAAAACATTAATTGTCTTACTTGATATCTACTGATACCTCTACTTGGAACTGAATGATTCCCTAATGTCTACTGTTTTGAAAATGTGTAAGACTTTACCTGGCAGCTTACACAATTTTTCATAGGCTGATTGAAAACACCAGGGACAAGAGAGCTAGGGAAAAAAATGAAGAAAAGGGATACATTTTGGAAAGTCTTCATAGACATTTGGAATGACGAGATAATTCAAAAGTTTTATAAATTACTGGGTTTTTAAAAGGGAAAAAAAAAGGTATATAATTGCAATATCTCTTCCCTAAACATAAATTTACAAATTTGGGGGAGAAAGCCGAATATAAAAGTATGATATAGGGGTGCCTGGGTGGCTCAGTGGGTTAAGGCCTCTGCCTTCAGCTCAGGTCATGATCTAAGAGTCCTGGGATCGAGCCCCACATCGGGTTCTCTGCTCCATGCAGAGCCTGCTTCCTCCTCTCTCTCTGCCTGCCTCTCCGCCTGCTTGTGATCTCTGTCAAATAAAATCTTTAAAAAAAAAAAAAAAAAAAGTATGATATATGTAGTTAGCTTTTCTTAGATAGCAAACTTCTTAAAAATAGACACCAGATTTATGTAATTTACAGTGTAATATGGCTATCATAATGCCATGCCTATGCAATTATCTAATGGTCAAAAGTATATATTAGAAATTTTACCTTTGATATAGCATATCTGTCAATGTGTAGTATCATCATGTATAGTGTATGATTATATAATGTTTAGTTTTTTATCTTTGACATTGACAAAGGGTCATTAGATAAATCACATATTTTTCACATATCATTATCATTTTTAATGAAAATTCAAGGACACCTAGTTGGTTTAGTCAGTTGAGTGTCTGACTCTTGATTTCAACTCAGGTCATGATCTTAGAATCCCAGGACAGAGTTCTGTGCTCAAGGGAGTCTGCTTGAGGAATCTCTCTCTCCCTCTTTCCCTCTGTCCCTCCCCTCACTTGTGTTCTCTCTCTCTCTCAAGTAATAAACTAATCTTTAAAAAAAAATAATAAAAAAAATAAAAATGAAAAATCATTGTCCCATCTGTAATGAATGCATATCGTTATTGATCAATAGTAATGTGTTAAGAAATTATTTGCCTAGTAATTAGTTCTAAAAATCAGGTCTGTTTACTGATAGACAAAGAGTAAGTATCTTGATCATTGGATTAGGAGATATCTGAGAACAAAGAATTTTTTTTTTTCTAAGATTTTTATTTATTTATTTATTTCATAGATAGAGATCACAAGTAGGCAGAGAGGAAGGCAGAGAGAAGAGGAAGCAGGCTCCCCACGGAGCAGAGAGCTCGATCCCAGGATCCTGAGAACATGACCTGAGCTGGAGGCAGGGCCTTAACCCACTGAGCCACCTAGGCGCCCCGAGAACAAAGAATTTTGAGAATTTTTCTAAGCTTCAGTTCTCTCATTTGTAAAAATGAAACCAGAATACCTAGGTTCACAAAATCTTTTTGAGAATGAAAATATTAAAACTAATATTAGTATCAATAGGGTTTTTGGAGACGCCTGTGAGAAAGAACGCACAACCGTAGGGAGGAATGGAAGGGAAAGCAAGGATACGAGAAGCGATTCCTTTGATGGGTCTTTCTCTTTACCTCTTTCCCTTTGTGTCCTCCTTCTCTTCTTTCCTTTCCTTGGAAAGGTCTTCTTGAGTCAATTCACTGAAGTAGAATCTTTTGGCATTTCTTATTTCAGAAATCGGACTTGAAGTCAACACAGTAAATTCAAAGTTTGTCAGAAGAGGCAGAATTGTCTAAATATTTCTGATGAAATGCTCGTTCTATAGAACCCGTTTATGTGTTAGGCAAATTAAAGATCATATAAACAAATTACTTTGGAAAATTTTAGATTAGACAAAATAAATTATGTCCTGGCTGCAAGTGTTTTACAGTGTTTTGTTTTGCTTTGTTTTGTTTGCTATAGTAGAAGGGAAACTTTACCTAAGTTTATTTTCCCCATGGAATACATCTAGGAATCCATTAAAAAAGGAAAACAAAACAAAACAAAACCCTTGGAAAACATGGCCATACAGATATGATAGACAAATATTTATATATTTAGGGTAGGCACAAACTGTTTATTGCAGCTTCCTCTTTTTGTATAGTTAGTGGAAAGTCAGAAAAATCAGACTAATGGTATTTTGTGTTCCTGAATACAGGCATTATTTATAATCCTTTCCTCTACTAGACATACATATATACAAGCAAGTGATACCACAATTTCTCTTGTTCTCTATTCTTTGGAGTTAAACAAATTTTTTAGCCTGTAGCTTGGGAGATGCCTGACCCCAAAATGCTACTCCTATTACCCCTTAGAGAGGTTGGTGTGATGCAACATTAATTCCACATTTGCTGCCAGTTAATCTGCCATAAGTCAATTTCTCATTTGTCCTCACGAGATATGGAGAATTTAGAATCTGCCCTCTACTTAGGAGACCCATTCCAGCAGAATGAGGAGTTCACGGATCATTTACATCTAGTCACCTATGAATGTCCACAGGACCATGTGGCAGAAACCACCAGACCTGGACCCAAGTAAAGGTTTTACAGATAAGTAATTACTTCCTACTTCAGAGCTAGCACAATGGCAGTCAACATGGGAATATATTGGTAGGATGATACATGACTTTGCTCTTATGAAGTCCTCAATCTGCTTTCAGGTAAGGGCAATAATTTAAATAAAGTGAGGTGGGAATCAACAAGGGACAGCTAAGGGAAAGGTATGCTTTGAGGAATGGTGAGAAGTAGGACCTGATTTGCATTCTGGGTGTTCTTGGGAATCAGATGAAGCTAACATGTGGGAAGCATGAAAGCAGGAGCTATGGAGAGCAACAGGTGTTTTTTGCAGACAGAAATAATGCAATTAAGACACAGTGGGGCAATTAGTCTAGTCATAGTGAATCAGCTGGTTTGGTGAGGAAACTAACTATGAAAAAAATCAGATGTGAGAAGATGAAAACTAAAAATAGGTGGTAGAATCTATTGTAGGGAAAAGAGACAATGGATGGGTATATTTAAAACAAAGAGATTTTTGTTGGAAAACAGAATGGTGCAGAACATAGTAGCATTGTAATTAGGCATGTATCAAAACTGGCTCTGCCTCACCTCAGCTCTGTCATTTTAGGCAAAGTTACTGAGACTCTGTTCCTTAATCTTTAAAATGGGATGATGCCTACCACAACGCTTATTGTTAAAAGTCAAACCAGATGATATGTGAGAAGAGCATGAAGTACTCATTCAATAAATTACATCCTTATGAAATACGATATAGCTTAGAGTTTTATTTGATATTGAAAATGCAGAGGACTAAATGAAAAGTGACTTTTAGGGGCGCCTGGGTGGCTCAGTGGGTTAAAGCTTCTGCCTTCAGCTCGGATCATGATCGCAGGGTTCTGGGATCGAGCCCCACATCGGGCTCTCTGCTCAGCAGGGAGCCTGCTTCCTCCTCTCTCTCTACCTGCCTCTCTGCCTACTTGTGATCTCTGTCTGTCAAATAAATAAATAAAATCTTAAAAAAAAAAAAAAGAAAAGTGACTTCTAGGTTCTTCAGATGACATGATGTTTTAGAATACTTCAGTGAATTGGCCCAAGAAGATCTTTCCAAGGAAAGAAAGGAAGAGGAGCAGGAAGGGGTAGAGAAAAAGAACCACCATTGGTTCTTCTCTTACCACTGCTTTCCCTTCTATTCCTCCCTACAACTGCACTTTCTCATGGAAATCTCCAAAAACCCCAAAAACCCCCATTGATACTGAAATTAGTTTTAATGTTTTCATTCTGAAAAAAAATCTTGTGAACCGGGGTATTCTAGTTTCATTTCACAAATGTGAGATGGAAGCTTAGAGAAATTCTCAAAATTCTTTGCTCTTAGATATCTTCTAATCCAATGATAAAGATAAAATGAATGGTCAGGGTGGAGAATCATTGAGAGTGAATTGAGAACATGATTTTGGAAGTGGACAGGAAGGAAATCAAATTCTAAATCACATTATAATAGGCTAGTGGAAAGATCTTAATGAGAAGGAGAGAAGAAGTCAGGGATTTTTTTTTTTAAGATTTTATTTATTTATTTGACGAGAAATAGCACAAGTAAGCAGAGTGGCAGGCAGAAGGAGAGAGAGAGAGAGAGAGAGAGAGAGAAGCAGGCTCCCTGCTGAGCAGAGAGCGATATGGGGCTCGATCCCAGGACCCTGGGCTCATGACCTGAGCTGAAGGCAGAGGCTTAGCCTACTGAGCCATCCAGGAACCCCCAGGGACTTACGTTTAATAAGGTAAAGGCCTTTTAAAAACCCAGAAGTTGGTAGAGATTAACAAGATACAGGGATAGTAACTGCTAAGCCAGTTTTACTAACCAAAAAAAGTTCCTATTTGGATCAATAAGAGATGTTATACCTCAGAAGGTCTCTTTCAGCTACCCATCTGTATTAAAAGAACAAAACAATCAATGTTGGATCACTATATTGTACACCTGAAACCAATATAACACTGTATGTTAACTAACTGGAATTAAAATTAAAACTTTAAAGAAAGAACAAAACAATTCAAAGCAACAATATTTCCATTGTAGAGGAGGAGGGGTGCTGGAATGGAAGTTTGGGCCAAAGAACAGTGAGAGAAATTGACTGGGTGGAAGCAGCCGCGTAGACGTGTTGGAAGGAGCTATTAGGGTTGTAGACATATGCTTAGTGTACATTTTCCATGTAATAACTACCATATGTACTTTAAACAATATACCATTGTAAGTTTCAGGCTGTTATACTAAGAAGAGTGAGTGAAGAGAGATGCAGGTATTGAATCATGGTTTTTCTAGAAACTTAAGACATCAACAGGGGCATCTTCCTACACAGACCCCAATGACACATAGCAGTCTATCACTAAGATAAGCTGCCTTTTGAAGAAAACCCCACAATCTGATTTATATGGCTTCTCTCCTTGCAGATTACCTTGACTCCCAACTAAAGTAGACATATAATCTGGAACTAGTGAGCTCTAGCCTTTTTCTTCGGTTGAGTTATTCTGAAAGTCCCTATCATAAGCCTACAGTGAGAGTCTGGCCACCTGATTCAGGTGCTAATGTAATAGTTAAGAACTGGTCCCAGAGTTCTGACATACTCAAAGCTTATCAGAACTAGGAAAGCCACTCTCCATCCTCAGTGGTAATCAAAGGAAGCCATTTTGCCCTAAGCTGGAAGCCAGCAGGAAAGAAAGGGACAATAGGCAATGGTTTCTGTTACAGAGGCACATTTTCCTAACATCACCAAGCACTCACTCTGGGCCACAAAGAAGGTTTCCGGCATTCTTTGCACTCTTTTATCTAGTTTGAAAACCAATTTGTTTACTGTGACTTATGCCACAAGCTGCAAATAAATGCTTTCCAAAGAGTAATGAGTGAGAAGAAGAAAAATTATGTTGTGTCCATTCTTCAGTTTACTAGATATCTATGTGATGTTAGAGCATTCTTGCAAATTTGAGACTGAGAATATTTGCTGATGTTTGCAATCTGCAAAAGGTTTTTCTGAAGCCACCAAAAAACTCTAGAAAGTGGTTTGAGACAATCTGATATACTAATGGAAGATGAATGATTGTCATTATCAATGAATTCTTAATAACTCTCTACTCCTTGCTCACCTATCTTATCTATAGGATTTTATTTGTCTAAGTACCAAGCATTCTTTAATATAAGGGGTCTCCCTTTAAGATGATATCCCAGTATAGAGGTGCCAGGGCAATAACTATTAAGTGCCCACATATGGTGTTTTATGAGAATACATGTGATGCTATTATACTCTTGTCACAAGAATAGTTGGCTCTTTAAGCCAGGAATACACATGCTCATAATAAATTATTTTTATGCCTTCACATACACAATCATGATGCACAGAAAGTATAAAGGAAAGATTGCTTATTTTATGCAGCTTTGGCACTAACTCCATCCCCAATTATAGGCAACAAGGGGATTGTATGAAGCCAATGAAAGCACAAGAGTGGAAAATGGAAAAGATAACACTATGCTTTCACATACTGAAACCTGTTATTGTTCAAATTGTAACAGTATTGTTGTTTTATTTCCCTCCATGATCTTAAATGCTCCTTCCTTCTCTAGCGATGCCAAAAGTTGAGTTGTCTCACTCATCAATGGCAACTCTTTAATCTTTCTTTTCTGGCTCAGAGCAAACAACAAAGGTAGTCATGGGTGATTCATACCATCATTCATGCTCAGAGGCAGACTTTTCCCCCTCCTTTAAAAGCACCCAAGGCTTTAAGGGTAGAGGTGGGAGAAAGTGAAGGTAGGAGACAGCTGTTCTGTTGTTTCTGTTGAGGGTTCGTACACTTCAGTGTTTCCAGATTAAAGCCGTGTGAAGCATTTTCTGCAAAATAGGAAGCCAAGCCAAATTTGCTGGGTTTCAGGTCTGCAGACAAAATTTAAACCAGCTGGATTTTATTGGGAACTTTTGCATGCAAGTAAACGTAGTGGTGAAATTAGAGCCAGTGTTTGTCTCCACTGGAGTGGGCTACATCTGTAGGGGCTATCCCCTCCATGTCTCTTCCCTTGAAAGAGTTTTGAATTTTGAAAGGTCCTAAGAGAAACTTTCCAGATTATTCCTCAGAGTACCCATGAAATCTTAGCCAATGAAAAGCGGAAGGCGCAACCAGATTTGATGCCTTCATAGTCAAATCTTCAGAGAGATGAGAGGAAGCTTGGTCTCTTTCTGTGATCTGATTTTAAATTACCTCAATTAAAATAGTTAATGATTCTCTACACACATATATTCACCAAAACAAAAATCCTCTCCCTTTCCGACCCCGCAACACACACACATGTGCCTAGTCGAAGTAGCAAATAATGACAAACTTACTGGATTTGTACATAGCAAAATCCCAAACCATATTCTGAATATGCCTTAAGTGAAAATTACCATGTTCCTTGCTAAAATAATGCAATTATATGGATTTAAATATATAAATAGAAGCAAATATACATGCCCTATTAAGACTGGATAGTGAAATTGGAATATGTTATTTATGAAGTTAGAATTTGGGCAATGAAACCATAGAAAATAATCCAACACTAGACAAAGCCATTTTTATTACAAATCTCAATTTAGATCTTGAGAGAATTAGTATTTTTCAAGGGCAAAAAGAAATAAATGATACACCTTTTCTTTCTTTTTTTTTTTAAAGATTTATTTATTTGACAGAGAGACATCACAAGTAGGCAGAGAGGCAGGCAGAGAGAGAGAGAGAGGAGGAAGCAGGCTCCCTGCTGAGCAGAGAGCCCGATGCGGGACTCGATCCCAGGACCCTGAGATCATGACCTGAGCCGAAGGCAGCGGCTTAACCCACTGAGCCACCCAGGCGCCCCAATGATACACATTTTCTTAAAATTTTAGTGTAATCATAGGAAGAAAAAGTTCTTGGCAGTCTTGGGCATAGGAAATATAAATCACTTCAGATCTGTTCTTTTATAGACAGCATAGAAGTCTGCTGAAAGTGCACTGGCCTCAAAAATATATTCAGTCATCTAACCCAAGAATAATAACTACATCTAATATCAGAGGTCATCTGTTTCTGTTAAACATTACCAAAATTTAATATGCAACAAATCTGAGAGGTCTAGGGAGAGGATAACTGACTTCCTCAATACCACCATGTGTAGTTAGGGCTCAAACTTGTTTCCTAGTTCTTGTTACTGCCTCCCATCAAATACATTTTTTTTTCCTGAAAATCACTTCGTTATATAGGCATCAGGTGACAATTCTAAATTTCCCATCATTAGATATAAAGAATGTATTACAGTTTTTAACATCAAAGTTTCTGGTGTCCACAATTTCCTCATTTAAATTCTGCATTTATTGTCTTCTGTGTGACCTTGGACAAGTTACTAACATCTAGGAGTCCCAGTTTCCTCTAGGGTAAGAGGAGAAGCCTCTACTTCATGTATTGCTTGTGGAAATTAACCAGGACATATAAAATGAGTAGAATAATGTCTCACTTAGTAAATACTCAGGTTGTAGGACCCTGAGTAAGCAAAAAACAAGTAAGCTAGTGTTCATAGCCATGGTACAGCTTTAAATTGGGAAGCAATATCTTTAGATGTTTATTAAACCTTCATTTTAAGGATATTATATCTATTATAGCTTCAGTTTCTGCCGTGTTATCATTTTACAATGTTGAGATGAGTGTGCAAGCAGATCTATTAAAAATATTCATTGCAGTTTGTCAAAAAGTAGGATTAATTTCATGAGTTTGTCCAGATCCTAATATTATTAACATTATTAACATTAATACAGCATTTTAAAGATGTTCTCCTGGCCATTAGACCTTCACTCTTTTTGCAGTCTCTTTGAGGCAGGTGACAATTTTCTAGAAGAGCACCAACAGCTAATAGTCATGGCCTTCATTATAAGTGAAGACAGCTGTGAAGCTAAGGGCATGGGAGAAGCTAATCTATATAGACTCTTCCTCTCTATACCAAAGATTGGTGCCTTCTAGAATAGCCCCGACTGAGTACACCACCAAAGAGGTTAGAGCATTTCAATAGTCTAATCTGATAACAGAGTCTAACTTTCTCAAAGCTATCCTTGAGAGGTTAGGTAAATCTAGGGTGAACTGATAGGTCCTGAGGTTATTCTATGTGTGGAGGAGTTCAGATGCAGATTCCAACTACCAAGACAAAGTGTTTGTTTGTTTGTTTTTATTCAAAGTGTTCTTTAGAATTACAAGAGTTAATATGGGAAGTATGACTTACTCAAATACATTAAGTTTTCATATTCAGGGTTCAAATAAGTAACTTTATCTAGTGGGTTCTACTCCACCCCTCTCCCCTGCCACCCCAACCCTTTGACTTCTCTTTATCTCCAAACCTAATTTCACTCAGTGTGGAGCACCCATTCTATACCATGTTTTTTCTCAAAACCATATATTATATGCTAAAACTCAACTGATGACACTATTCTGATGTTTTCTGATCATGACTTTTATCCATCAGATCAATGGTTTTCACGTGGACAATGGAATTTGAGGGCCAATTCCAGTGATCCATGTTTACTTTTTCATATTTATAACATGACAGTCTTGGCACTAAATACATCTGGGATATATTAATAATTTATTCATACTTAATAAAAAACAGACATCATTTCACTATTCTTTAATCAAAACCAGTGCCTCTTTTGCTATTGACTCTGGGGATGTTTTATTGTGTGGGGATAAATGGGAGGTGATGAGATCTTCTGCTTCACTAACTTGGTAAGGAAATTGAAACATTTAAGAATCATGATTTTTAAGATGGTATCTTTTTTTGCTGTTCCGAGACCAAATCCAATGTGGCAGGGGAAAGTTTCCCCACATCAACAAGCAATTCCCAAGGCATCAGCTAGGTGTCCTTTAATTCAACTCAATTCTGATACCACCACTCTGAGATAGTGTCGGATTCCATAGGTCAAGGTTTCAGCCCTATGACACCTTCCTCCTATCCCCACTTAAGATGCTAGTTCCAAGTCCAGGTTCTTAGCTATACTTCGGAATAACTGGTTATAAATTACAGGTTCCCACGACCTCCTCTTTGGGTTCAATTAATTTGCTAGAGTGTCCAACAGAACTGAGAGAAATGTTTTGCTTCCGGGATCCCTGGTTTATTATAAAAGGATATATATTAGGAACAGCCAGATGGAAGAAGTGCATATGGGAAGGCATGGGGAATGAATCCAGAGCTTCCATGTTCTCTCCAGGTGCACTACTCTCCCAGAATTTCCATGTGTTCTCCAACCTGGAAGATTTCCAAACTCTGTCCTTTTGGGTTTTTATGGAGGCTTCATTACACAGATATGACTGATGAATTCACTAGCCATTGCCTATTGATCCAAACTCCAGCCCCTCTCCCCTCTCCAGAAGTTGAAGCTGGGAGTGGATATTGAAAGTTCCAACCCTCTAACCACTTACTTGTTTGATTCCCCTGGCAACCAGCAATCCATCCTTGGGCTTTCCAAGATTCACCTAATTAGCAAAGGACACCTTTATCATTATTGTCACAGGAAATTCCAAGTGTTTTAGGAACTCTATGCCAGGAACAGGAAATATATATTTTTTATTATAAATCACAATATCACAGTATTTCAAAACAACCAATGTTGAAATGCCTCCAATAGAAGTACAGAAGTGTATGCTTATAGTGAAGACTCAAGAGAATATTGCTAGACTCCAGCTGACTTCAGGAAGAACCAGTGAGTATTCTAAGCCAGTGGTTCTTAAAGTGTGGTACCTGGTCAAGCAGTCTGTGCAACACCTGAAAACTTGTTGGAAATGCAGATGCCCATGTTCCATCCCAGACCTATTGAATCAGAAACTCTGTGGTGAAGACCCAATAATAACAAGACTTCAGGTAATTGACATGAAGCTGAAGTTTGAAAACCACTGTTCTAAGCTACTATACAAGAAGAGTTTTAGAAATTATAAGAACATCTACTTAAACTCTTTCATGACACTAAGATTCACAGTGTTCATGAAAAAGAGATTACTACATTAACAAAATGCATTAGGTCGATTAAGTGTAGTCTATTTCTCAATAGTAGACAGGTTGTTTTATATGAGACACATAAAGTATTTTACACACATACATGTGAGCATGTGCACGTGCACACACATACACAAAACACATAAAATTAGTTGTTTTTTATTTCTTAAAAGATTCTTAAGAGGTTGTTTAAGTCATGTACTCAAAGTGTAATCCCTAGACCAAACATTAGGATCACCTGGGAGCTTGTTAGAAATGCAGATCTCAGCAACACCTGGGTGGCTCAGTGGGTTTAAAGCCTCTGCCTTCAGCTCAAGTCATGATCTCAGGGTCATGGTATTGAGTCCCACATCAGGCTCTCTGCTCAGCAGGGAACCTGCTTCCTCCTCTCTCTCTGCCTGCCTCTCTGCCTACTTGTGATCTCTGTCTGTCCAATAAATAAACAAAATCTTAAAAAAAAAAAAAGAAAAAAAAGAAATGCAGATCTCAGACCCCACCCTCACCTACTGAGTCAGAATCTGCACTGTAACTGGAAAACATGTGGTTCTAATATAAAGTTTGAGACCAATTGTCTGAATTCATTATCTGCCCTAAAATTATCCAAAGCAGTTCTCTTGAGAAAACATGATACTTTAAATCATCCAGAAATAATTGTCTCCCATGCCACCTGTGACATCATATCATTTTCTAAATCCATCAAAACCCACTGTAAGAGTTAATTTTATTGAATTTCACTATGTTCTGATATTTCATTACACAAATTAACTGATATAACCTTTGCACCAACATTTTGGATTAGAATTGATTATATTTTCTATTTCACAGAAAATACATTGTGGCAAAAAGAGAGTAGTTTTTTCAGTTATCTATCTTACAAATGGTAGAGAAATTATTTAAACCCACACATCCTGGTGCCATATTGTCTCCGTATGGCTGTGCTTTCTAATAAGGTATATTAGCATTTCCAAACATATCACCTGATTATTAGAAGCTTTGCTTCTTCTTCTTCTTTTTTTTTTTTTTTAAAGATTTTATTTATTTATTTGACAGAGGGAGAGAGATCACAAGTAGGCAGAGAGGCAGACAGAGACAGGGGAAGCAGGCTCCCTGCTGAGCAGAGAGCCCGATGCGGGGCTCGATGCCAGGACCCTGAGATCATGACCTGAGCTGAAGGCAGAGGCTTAACCCACTGAACCACCCAGACATCCCCCCCTTTTTATTTTTTTTTAAAGATTTTATTCATTTGACAGAGATCACAAGTAGGCAGAGAGGCAGGCAGAGAGAGGGGGAAGCAGGCTTCCCACTGAGCAGAGAGCCCGACGCGGGGCTTGATCCCAGGACCCTGAGATCATGACCTGAGTCGAAGGCAGAGGCTTTAACCCACTGAGCCACACAGGTGACCCTAGAGGCTTTGCTTCTGATCATGATTTTTAACCAAAATTCAAGGGTAGGGCTAAGGAAGAACAAGGTAGAAGAGTCCCTTTATACTTTAGGTTTGAAATTTAATAAAGGTTAAATATCTTGATTTTTGAGGTTGGGTTGAGGCCCCCAACCTCAAAGAAATATCCAGAATTCTAGGATTATAAATTAAATAGCATAAAAGCCAAAAGTTACAGAATTTACTATGACTCTAAATTTTTACACTGGATGGTAACTAAGTCATTCTAAAGAACTGGTTTATTTATTTTTTATTCTTTTCATTGCTAACTTGTAACATACATGCCTGTTCTCTAAAGAATTTAAGAGTTTGCTATTAATGGAAAACAATATCCTAAAGGAATAATCAGTAATTTCCAAAAGGAAAAATATACACTTACAAGTGAGTCTCTATGAATTTGATGGACTACAAATTCACTATGGAGCCACTTTAATCCAGAAAATACAAAATACTAGACTATTTAGAGGCTATGTTATAAATATGAATACAGAGGAGAGAAATTCTGTTGAGTGTTCCTTGGAAAACCAACAGACTTTTTTAGCACCTGGACTGAATTTGAAGGAAAATGGACCTAAATTAGAGTATTGTGTAGAAACCAAAAAATAGTCAGTGGTTTTGGCTAGGTGAAGTGATTTATTTAAAGCCAAAACTTAACATAAAGCTCCTGGAATACTAACCTATGTGAATTGGCCATGAGAGAAGATGGTGTGTGTGTGTGTGTGTGTGTGTGTGTGTGTGTCCACATGTGAGAGACATAGAGTGGGAGAGGGCTGGGGATATTTTTGCAATGGAAATGTCTCCCAAAATTCACTTAGCTCACTGTTTTATTTATAGTCTATATTCTTCCTTCCTCAAATTGATAGTAATCAGATGATAATAAAATTAAGAATATGTAAAAATGAGTTTGAGCCTTCATGAATCCACATTTCACAATCTTTAAATGACTTCGCTAAAAATAAATGTAAAATTTTATGTAAGATAAGTATGTATTAAACACCTTTACACATATATGGGTGTGTTTAATGGACTTTCTAGTAAAATGCTCACTAATGGAATGTTATTTTTAGATAGAGACCTTCACTAGGAACAGACATGAAATGTTATAAGGCAAGAGGAAATGCAGTCAAATAATCTATACATTGAATGCAGAAAAACAATGAATAAAAGGGTCTTACTAGCAATCTTGATATCTAAGATGAGATGTCAATAGAGAGATGGGTGGAAAGAAGCGCTACACAAAGGAAATTAAGTGGTAGAAAAAAGGTACAAATTAGAAGGGCTCTTTTCTTAATTGTCTCAAAAAGCCATACACATTTTTAGGAGTTTCTTTATTAATACTTCAAAAAAAGCAAGCTACTTTTGCAAATCATTGGGAGATAAACTTTTTTTAAATCTTTTTGTTACTAGAGCTAAGCATATCATAGAGTTTGTTTAAAAATACACATATTTAAGAGGAAAACTGTGTCAGGATCAATTGCTTATTTACAGTGTTGACACCATCTCAGGATCAACTGTAAAATATTTTCCTACTATTCAGACTTTTTGAAAATAGGTCTATGAAGAAGAAAAGTGTTGGGAAACAGAAGGGGCTTGAAGTGCTTTTATTCAAGTGAACAGTAGTAGCCCAGTCTTGTTAATTCCTGATTCTTTTGGTCAAATATTTGAATTGAAAATTCCAGCTTAAGTAGAAGCATAAATGAGTATGGCTGTTAATAAGGAAGCTGTATTATTAGAAGTGTTCTAATCAGGGAAAGAAAAACAATATTCAGAAGACAGTGCTGACACTATACATTGGTTCATTCATTCATTCATGTGTTCATTCATTCATTAGCTATTTATTGAGTGGCTAATGTATGCCAACTATGTTTTTAGGCACTTGGGGTAAAGCAGACCACCTTGAAAGCTGCGTGATATTAGTCTTGCCTTTCTGAACACAGACGTTTCTCATTCTCTGAGAGGTGTGAGCAAAAAGAGGCTTTGGGACCTATGGCCGGTGACCAGGTTTTTCCCACATGTGGATTAGAGCAGTGGTTCCCAAACTTGGTTGAAAATCACAACCACCTGGGTCATTTTTTTTTTTTTTAAATATAGAGTTTTGAGCCCCACTCCAGGCCCACTGAATTAGAATAATTGGGTCAGATAAAATGTATTGTAAACACATTCTCTATATTTTTCTGATAATTAACAGGTTTGAGAACTAACAATTTAATGTCCATCTTCTCAATACTTTGGGGTTGCCTTTGTGATCATCAGGCTCTTCATTAACATTGTAAAGATTGTTCCTAACAGAATTGGGGAACCAGCTGGCTTTAGTGAAACATTAATATAGAAATTCCTAACAATGTGCGTAGTCTCTGTAAAACATTAGGGAAAGACACTCAATGCTTCAGTCCTGGATCTGGGACCAAAAACAATGTTTTTTATGGGCTGGACAGTTAAAACGTACAGAATATTTGCTGTGTAAAGGGCACTTTTTCCACTTAATCTCATTTACTCTCTAGATAAATATAGAATTTCTGGCAATCCCTAATAAGAGGGTTCCGGCTCAGATCCCTCATGCTCTGGAACAAGGTTATGCCACTGACAGTGGAAGATCATTTGCTATTTGAAATATAGCTCTTAATAGTCTACTGAGTATTATAAGATCCATTAAATCATTGGTTCCCAGAAAGAAGAACATTGTATATCAGTGCTAACTGTAAATGGACACTTGTCACACCACAGATCCACTTAGAACTGGCCTTAGAAGATAGTGGTGAAGGGAACCGGCCAAACGTGAGCAGTACATCTGATTGTCCCCTTCGTAGAGAAGAAGGTGGATAGAAGTTAAAACTGAAGTAATAAATTTCTTGATTAGAGAGATGAAAAGAACAAACCTGGATGACTGTAGACATGGTGAGGCAAATGAGGGAAAGAGACATATGGAAACACCCATGATAGTGGTACTAAGAAGATAGATCTTTTTATCTTGGGTTAATGCCTTGCACAATATCTACTACAGAGTAGGCCCTCAACAACCAGGTAAATTGATGATCTACCTTGTGGAAGCAAATCATACCTCCTATTCAGCCACCCAAGACCTGTGCAATGAGTGTGAAGAGAGAGCAGCTGTGGTGACAACGACAGTGGTTATGCATGGGCCCCACAGAATAGATTGTCCCTCTCTAAGGCAAATCCATCAGAGTTCTGCTAGTAATGAATACCAAACCTCCTAGCAACAACAGAGACCTACACTGTGCCCACAGTCTGGCAGGTAGGTGGCAGATTGATGATACCATTATCCTTTCACTCTAAAGGAGGCAACGATGCATATGGATTTGTCTTTGTTCCTTATCATCAAAATGCTTCCCCAAATGCCTAATTTGTCTTTGTGCAGATGCAACATGACAGTGTTTACCTTGGCCTTTGCACCGTACACGTTCTTCTTTACTCCTCAGTGATTTTCTGTCACTGCAGCATGAAATGTACTTTGGGCTCCACTTGCATTCACTGATACACTATCCACAATTTCCAGAGAATCAAGGCTCATGGGACCACTCCTTAGAAATGTAAGACAGGATCCAAAGGATCAAGGTTTTCCCCTTTCTTCTACCATGAAGACAGTTCTATGATACATCTCTCCAAGCACCTTGAAAGGTCCCAAAAGGAGCAAGACAACTTGAAAGAGCTAGAGTGATAGTGTGAATTCATTACTCTTGATGGCACTGTACAGAGTTTTACAATAAAGATATGACTAAGTAGAAAAACAGTTGGTTTTTCAAGCAGAGACCAGCTAAAAATGAGGACTACCCAACACTGAAAGCTGACTGCCTCTGGATTCCAAATAGTAAGAGGTAAGATTGAAAAAAAATCTCCAATCATAAAAGACCCAGCATTTCTGAGTTAAACAAATTGACTCAACTATGCAGTGAAAATGAAATTAAAGGTATTACATTTTCACTTACACTTTCACTTTAGTTTATTGTTCAAATTAATCATTACATGAGAGAGAGGGGCATAGCGTTGAGGAATCAAGGAAATAAGGCAGACTTGTAACCCAAGTACCCAAGTCAAGAAGACACTTTTTTTTTTTAAAAATTATGGATACTGGCACATATAGCTGAATAAAAGTTAAAAAAAAAAAGATTAGAAACATAACACATTTTTTTAAGAGATTATATTGCCAAAGGAGCCACCAGTCCATTGGCAAAAAGTCTGTGACCACTAAACTTTTAATGCCTTAAACTATGAACTGGATACAGTCTCTGAGACCTCCATATCCCCCAAGGAGGGTATTTTCCTCAACCCTTCTTCAGATATGGATATGGAGGAAGATGGATAAGAAAGAACCTTTCAGAGTGCAAAATGGGAACCAGAGAAGGGAGTCCTTCCCAGTTAACAAAGAAAATCCACACTGCAAAAGAAGCTTCACAATGCTATTAAGCAGGATTTCATTACTGTGTGCTATTATTCTCTCGTTTTCCCTTGGAATGGAAACTTTTATTGAGGTTATGTTATCCCCATTATATGCTATGCCTGTTACTGTATATATATAGTACACACACACACACACACACACACACATACATATAGGGTGTGTGTAGTGTTTGGTGTTTGTGTTGGAGCAGCTAACAAAACAAAGAGGCACCCCACAGACTGTTAGAAGATAATCACAAATGACACTACAGATAGAGGGCTGATACCCAAGATCTATAAAGAACTCAAACTCAACACACACAAAACAGATAATCCTGTCAAAAAATGGGCAGAAGACATAAACAGACACTTCTCCAAAGAAGACATACAAATGGTTAACAGACACATGAAAAAATATTCATCATCACTAGGCATCAGGGAGATTCAAATCAAAACCACATTGAGATACCACCTTATACCAGTTAGAATGGCCAAAGTCAACAAGACAGTAAACAATAAGTGTTGATAAGGATGTGGAGAAAGGGGAAACCTCTCACACTGTGGGTGGGAATACAAGTTGATGCAGCCACTTTGGAAAACAGTGTGGAGATTCCTTAAAAAATTAATAATAGAGCTACCCTATTGCAATTGCACTACTGGGTATTTACCCCAAAGATACAGATGTAGTGAAAAGAAGGGCCATCTGTACCCCAATGTTCATAGCAGCAATGGCCACAGTCACTAGACTGTGGAAAGAACCAAGATGCCCTTCAACAAACTAATGGATAAAGAAGATATGGTTCATATATACAATGGAGTATTATGCCTCCATCAGAAAGGATGAATACCGAACTTTTTTATCAACATGGATGGGAATGGAAGAGATTATGCTGAGTGAAATAAGTCAAGCAGAAAGAGTCAATCATCATATGGTTTCACTTACTTGTGGAGCATAAGGAATAACACAGAGAACATTGAGAGATGGAGTGGAGAAGTGAGTTGGGGGAAATTGGAGGGGGAGACAAACCATGAAATACTGTGGACTCTGAGAAACAAACTGAGGGTTTTGGAGGGGAGGGGTGTGGGGGGTTGGGTGACCCTGGTGGTGGGTATTAAGGAGACACGTATTGCATGGAGCACTGGGTATGGTGCATAAACAATGAATTTTGGAACACTGGAAAAATTAAATTTAAAAAAAGTTGCTGCACACAAATGTATGTATGAAAATCAATCAATTTCTATTATTCAACTATAGTTTAAAAATAGAATAGATTTGATTTGGAAAATTTGATTTAAAGAGGCAATTGTAATATTTAGTAATATCTAGAAATAATTATAGCCAAAGTTATATTAGAAAATTAATATTGAGAAGTTATTTTTATTGACTGAAAGTCATCAAGAAAATCTACATACATGTACTGGAAGGCTCAATATCATTAAAAATATACAAAAACAAATGTCTGGTGGCAAGTAAAGAGTGGGGAGAGAAGGAGCGTTGAGCCGTACCCAGGACGCCAAGGGGTAGGCAGGCAGTTGAGAACCTGTAGGTCCCTAGGAAGTGGCAGGAGGCAGGAGCATATATGAGATACGGCTCCAAGCTCTGCACTTATGCTCCATTGGAATCTATTTACAAAACACAAATTCAGTGATGTAATTATTAAAAACTTCAAGAACATGAAGCCCCAAGCTCAGGGCCCTTCTGAGCACACAGCCTGTGTGACTATGCTGACCATATGCCCATGAGACCAGCCCTCCTGACACCCATGTCTTGCTTTCACATAATGGAATTTTGTTGGTTTACTGGGCCTCAGAATTTTTAATCTCTTGGTGATTCTCATATGCAGTAAAGATTGAGAACTACTGTCCTAGACAATATCATGTGTGTGTATTTCTGTTATGTATCATGCGTATGTGTACTGCTGTATAGTTGTTTACCTCTGAATCTGGGAAGAAAGGATGGGATATGAAGAAACACTTAAAAAAAAAACTTAAAAAATAGGGACACCTGGGTGGTTCAGTGGATCTGACTCTTGATTTTGGCTCAGGTCATGATCTCAGGTTTTTGGGAGGGAACTGGGAGTGGGACTCTGTGCTCAGCCGGAGTCTGCTTGTCCCTCTCCCTCAGCTCCTCTAGGAACTCACTCACATACCTCTCTCTCAAATAATAAATAAAATATTTTTTAAAAAACAAAAGATAATGGTAATGTTCTTTATCTTAAATTGAATGGTAGATATATTATTTTCTATACATGTCTTTTTTTTTTTTAAAGATTTTATTTAATTATTTGACAGACAGAGATCACAAGCAGGCAGAGAAGCAGGTGGGGGGGTTGGGGGGGAGCAGGCTCCCTGCTGAGCAGAGAGCCCAATTCTGGGCTCAATCCCAGGACCCTGAGATCATGACCTGAGCTGAAGGCAGAGGCTTTAACCCACTGAACCACCCAGGTGTCCCCATACATCTATTTTTTAAAAAATCATTCCCAAATTATGCTTTTTTCAGGTATAGGTAACATTGTGGTATGCTAGTTTCAGGTATACAGTGTAACGATTCACAATTCTATACATTACTCAGTACTCATCAGCATAAGTGCACTCTTAATCCCCTTCGCCTATTTCATCCACCCACCTCCTCTCTGGCAACCACCAGTTTGTCATCTATAGTTTAAGAGTCTGTTTTTGGTTTTGTATTCTGCTTTTTCTTTGATAACTATTAATGGCAGTGGAGATTACCCAGTTGAAGAATGGTTGACTATTCAAGAAATGATTTTAAAACTTCCTATTTACGTAACCCAGATAACACATAGCAGGTCAAGATCTGAGCAAAAGCCCAAATATAACAGATCATCACTTCTCCCTAAGAGATTATGAAATTAAGATTATTTTAAGAGGTATGCAGATTAGTGAATTTTCACATATCAATACAAATTTCTGATACAGGTAACAAAAGTTCCACTTACCGATACTAAAAAAGGCAGATGTTTCAGGCAAAGAATATGAGTAGGTCAAAGACAGAACATTTCCAACAAACCACTGAACAAATGTTCAGCATCACTTATCATAAAAATGTCAATTAAAACATTAAGATTTTTCTAAGAATGTAATTGGAACAAGCTTTTTTTCCCCTTGTTTTAACCAAATTTAAAAATATAAAAATCCAATGGTCTACTAATCTCACTGTTTGAAATATAGTCTATTGAAATGCCAACTAAAATGTGCAACGACATTTATTGTAACAATGCCTATCATAATAAACAATCACTTTCAACATAAATGCCCACATTATTAGTTATAGATTAAATAAATTATGGTATACACATGTGTACACATGTGTGTGTGCACATGTACCGCGGGATGTTATGCAACTTAAAAAAAAATAAAGTTATCAAATATGTATGTATTACAAATGTCCCACCATATATTTTCAAGTTAAAAAGCAAACTGTACAATGAATTCTGGAACACTGAAAAGAAATAAAATAAAATAAAATAATAAACAAAAACAAAACAAAACAGAACAAAAAGCAAATTGTAAAGAATTATGTATAGTTTCATTCATGTCATAAACTTGCTCTGTGCTGCAAGATATCGGGGAAAAGGAAGTCTGTATGGATCCAAAAGTGTGAAGTTAAGAGGAAGTTAGTGGCCAAATACACAATTTGTTCAGGAAAAAGCTAATTTGCCTAAATCCAGTCCTGCTCGCAGGAATGGAGGTAGGTTCTTCTGCCTGTTTTCAAAGCTAGCAGAACTAAGAGGTTCCCACGGTGAGGGCTTTGGAGCATGCGCAGATTAGAGCTTGTCTTTACCATTTCACAGGCAGGAAGGAGAATAGAGCAGCTTCCATAGCAGGTTCCAAGTCAGCCAGCCTGGGCTTGATCCTAAGGCTGCTGCCTGCTCCTGGGTGTAGAACCCTGAGCAAGCCATTTTATCCCTTAGATTCCTTTTCCTCATGTATGAAATGGAGAAAATAATAGTATCTAACTCACTGAAATGTTAAGACTAGATGAGAAAATGTAACTGAAAAATAAGCATTCAGTAAGTGCTAACTATTCTACAATTATTTGTTATTATTATAAGACTGGCTTGGAGACATCCATGCCGATTATTTCCAGATGAACTTATGCTCCAAGTAAGTGTTTTTCAAACTTCAGGCAACAACAGATTAGCTAGTCATGAAGTCATTTTAGTGGGAGTAGTCAGCGTTGTAATTAATGGACAGTTAATGGAACAATTAATGTAATAGAAGACATTGCACATCAAAAACTAATGTAACATGCCTTGCCTTCTGACATCTGGGGTCAAATGAATTTGAAAAATAATGCTTCTAAGCCAAACAAAGGTGGCAAACTGAAAATCTTCCAAAACTACCCTCTCAGCCCTACTCCATTCAGCTCCTTTCAAGAAGAGTGAGCCAAAGCTCAAGAGCTTTGCAAAGGAGCTACATGGACGAATCATTTTGATGATGCATCAACAGGCCACAGTGATGTGAGTACTCAGGATGGAAACATGTTAGGGAAATGGTTCCTTCAAAATTGTCGTTGTGCTTCTTCTCAGTACCTGGAACAGGGAATAAGGGTTTGTAAGAACTAGCCAGGCTGAAGGACTTAGTTCTTGCTTTGTTTTGAAACATTTCCTATCAATTCAAGAACTATGACGGAAGGCCATGAACGTTCCTTTAATTCTTCAAAGCTATCGCTTGAAACTCCTACTTTTAGTAAGTGATGTTTGAAAAGAAAATCTCACAAAGTTTAGTCTAAGTGAGTAAAGAAAGTGAAAGAGTTTTGAATCTTCATTTGTCCAGAACATTACATAGTACTTCGATGTTTATGGCTTTTTAAGTGTCCATTTCTCTTGTTTTTCTACAAATTTTTTTGGCTGTGTACAGGTTACAGCAGCTAAACACAATGCACATAAAGTATAACAATGATTAAAAACACATGGGAGAAAAACAGACTCGGAACTGGAATTAGGTTGTCGGAACTGGCATTTTTAGGAACTGATTTACTGCTGACATATAGGATCTTCCTATTTTTTTTTTCCTGGATATCATTTAATATGGAAAAACCCACTTATAAATTACCATGGTAATATAACTGTATTTATTTCTGCTGGTTTAAATTATTTTATTTGGTATTTCCTTCCATAATTCTATTAACCATTCCTTATAAGTACCTTTAGTTCTAACAGAATTATCCACCTAATATTCCATTATTTATGGAATATGGCTCAACACAAGTAATGTTACAATTTTCCACTCTGTATCATGATTTCAATTGAATATTAAATTTGATTTGAAATGGTGCTAATTATAGAAATTGTAAAAATTCCACAGAGACCTCTGTTGGAATTAAAACCATGCACTCTGAGTTGTGTATCTATTATCTAATACACAACAAATCACAATTTTGATCACATTAGTTAATGTGTATCTTTTTAGTATCTAAGAAAAAAGAAAACATTTAAAATGTGTGTATCTATATATAGTTAAATGGGCATGGTATAGATATATTCGTAACAATATCTGTCAAATTTGTGTAAATATAAAAATCTGGTTTGCAATAAAACAGTAAACGTCTATGATTTTCTCCTGGGAATAGTATTTGCAGGTTCCATGGTTACAATGAAGAGCCAGTGGGCCTGGGGTTATTTTAAGACATTGATAGCTATAAGGACAAACCCTTGAAGATGGATGACAGAGATGTCTTGAATTAATATGTGATCACATCCTTAGATTTTTTTTTTTCTCTATAAGATGCCTACACATATTTTTGTCAACCACTTGCTTATTCTGAGGCTCTGGACCAATTAGTAAAATTCCTAAATCTCAGTTTTTTAATTCATAATATTGAGTAAATATTACCTTTAAAGAATATGTTTCCAGCCTCTCATTACAGGTAGATGAGCAGACATGTTAAAGACCAAGAGCAGAAAAACTAAATCCAAGAGTCAATGTTTTACAGAGGTTGGGACAGCTGTATTAGATGATTAAATTAATGATCACCCAAAGACTCTATTATAATATAATATAATATAATAATAAAAATATATATCCTAGTATAGTTTCCTCTCATAGTGATTCTAAATTTGGTTATGGGACTTTCTCTGTCCAACAAGACATTAGCAAATGACAGATGTACTTACCAATTATCTGACAGATGCAGATAATTGGTAAGTACATGCAGATCGGGGCTTACCTGCTGGGAATGCTGATATCACCTGTGTAAGAGTCCAGAGTCAACTGCTAAAGAGGACACATGAGGAAAATCATGCATCCCAGTCAGTAGTGCTTGCTGGATACCATCTTGGACCATCCAGCCTCAGCTGAATCCCTTGATGACAGTAGCTACTTGAGTGGCCCCCAGCAGACCATCAGAAGAACCACACAACTAAGTTAAGACCATTGTCCAGAATTATGAGCCAATAAGTGGTTATTTTAAGCTTCTACATTTTGGGGTTTTTGTTCATGGTAGATATCTGACATACTCAGTAATCTTGTAGGATAAATCCTGCATGCTGTTGATATTGAAATCAATAAATGATACCTAGGAGTGGCCAACCATATACATTAAAACACATATACCACTTACATATAAATGAGTAAAATGACAAACACACAAAACATAATCAGAAAATACATTTTAAAATGGAATAGCAGGTGCACCAGTGTGGCTTAGTAAATGGTTGGACATCTGTCTTCAGCTCAGGTCATGATCCCATGGTCCTAGGCTGGACCCTCACATCGGGCTTTCTGCTTAGCAGGGAGTCTGCTTCTCCCTCTGCCTCCTCAATCTGTGCCTCCCCCCCACTGGCTTGTGATCTCTCTCTCTCTCTCAAATAAATAAAACACTTTAAAAAAACTTTTAAAAAGATAAAAAGGAATAGCAAACATAAGGTTGTCTTTGTTAAATTTTCTATGCTGGATTATTACTTTGTGCTGCATAGACAAAAAAAAAAAAAGTATGATTTACTGAATATATATAACTTACCGAAACATGATCTTCTATGAAGCATGTGTTGGAAAATCTTACACAGAGATTCTTCACTTTGTGTAATGGTCCTACAGGTGCACTGTACTTGAAGGACTGTCCCAAAGGTACCAATATAAGCTGCTTTGCAGTCATCACTTCCTGAGCAAATGAGGTCCTGCTGGCTTAAGGTACTGACACAGAGCTCATCTTCATGGCACTTTCTAGTCACATGCTGCCAACATTTTGACTGAAATGTTCTATAGCGCCTCCTAGAAAGAATCAAGAAATGCAATTCCTCTGAATAATAATATCTTGCAATAGCACGTGATGTTGCCTCAGCTAATGAAACACTGGCCTCAAACAAAAGACCTTCTAAACCCCAGTACATAGCTGAACACAGAGTTAATACATACAGGCATCCTAACAGAGACTGTCAAAGAAGAGAAACCTTGTGAATTATTTTCCTTTTGTGATGAAAGACAGAGGCTAAGTTTAGGATTCCCTGGATGAATCATCCTTCACTACTAATTTTAATTCAATGGGTGATGCTTTGCAGTATAAACTACTTGGTGGAATTATTAGCAGGATTTTTGAAGCAGAATGTACTTTTGTGGCTAGCATTTGGCCACTGTCTCATACCAAGTGATTTCATATAAGTCTCTTGACCTTTCCAGCCAGTTCTCACACAGGACGGAAGGGACTATACCCTTTTCTCAATATTTCTGAGCAGACTAATGAGAATTTATAAAAACTTTGAGCTTCTCCGGCAGTAAGAGCTAATTTAAAGCAAGAATTAGGAGTTTATTTAATGACTGAGATAACCCATTAGAATGATATCAATTCATAACTTTTCTGACTACGTATTTGATTTGTGCTATACTAGATTTGAATGAAAAGTCTGGATAATGTACAATAATTTCATTTTTAAAACTTTCACAGAAAGAAGATATTCTCAGTGTAACCAAGGATATTAATCTGCCTACTTAATATTTATCACCTAAAATTACTTCTTACCCTTTCTTGAACAGATCACTGTCAAACAATCATGAAAACCTTTGAGTATATAGGCATTTATTATGAGCTTACTTGTCCACATGGTGCTACTCCACTTATCCAGAAATATTATTTGTAATAATTTCATATTTTAAGTAACTTTAAAGGAATCAGTTTTTTAATGTAATGGGAAAAATAATCAGTGCCTATTAAAGTTTATATTTAAGAAATTCCTACAAAAGTTTTGAGCCAGAAGAACAATTTAATGCAGTTAAAGGTTTTATGGAAAATATTATGTAAATCTAAGTGTTGACAGTATGGTTTATCATTTATGAGTAGATAGAGAGTAGTTTGTACCTAGGAGTCATTTACTCATTTTTAAATATGTGTTTTGCTATAGTTAAGTCGTGTGACTTATCTACTCTTCGAAGTTATTTCATTCAGAAAATTAGCTGTGAAATTCAGAAAAAAATGCAAATGTGACAAATGTGATCCTTCTTGCTCTGAGCTATCACACACTAGACTACTCTTCCACATTAAATGTTTATTTTGATCTTCAAGTGATTTTGCTATTTATGGAGTTTTATTTATTTAAATGAAATTAAATAGTCCCAGATTCAAGACACTGGGAAAACTGATATGAAGTTTTTTTTTGAAGAGAAGCAAAAGATGAATCCATCTATTGAATTATATAATTTAATGTTGGTTGTTTAAATAAAGTTACTTGACCTGGTAACATCAATGTTACAAATCATTTTGATTCATCAGATTTATTCAGTACTCTCATTCTTTGCTGCATTTTCTTATTCATCCAAAGAGGCCCACTTCACTGTGAATTTCTTACCACACAAAAGATAAATTCATCTTGAATATACAAGGAAATGTGTTAATGAAGACTGTAGTGAGGGAAAGAAAAAGTCAGTGTTGAATTAGATTTATGGCTCCCAAGAGTAATTACCTGCAAAGGTTCCGTCTAGTCTCAACTAGCAGCAAGAGTAGAAGTTTTAAAAAGTCAACCAGTTCATTCATACTTCTGCTCAACATCCTCCAGAACCCCTCCCTTTCCCTGGGAGCAAAATCCAAGTCCTTAGTGTCCCCCTAAGCCCTATGTGATCTAAGCTTGCCTGCCCTACCATTCCAGTTTAACGTCTAACTGCATCTCCTACTGCTCTCCCCCATGTTCATTGCTTTTTGAACATGTTGTATTTTTTCCTCAACACTGGTTGATCTGTTTGGTATCTCTTTTTTCAGAAGCTTACTGAGAGAGGCTCACTTTCCCACATCTTCAAATCTGGTAAAATGCTCCCTACTGGGACCTCACTGTTCGCACTGCAGCTCTTTCTGCCCATTCACAGAGGCACTCATTCTGTCCTCTCCCTTTGCCTGTTAATCTCTACAACACTCATTACCTTACACTATACCTTTTGACTTACTTATTATCCTTCTCCCCCTACTAGAATATAAGTACCCCCCACCAAGACCAGCATTTTGCCCTTGTGTGCACTGATGCCTGAATAGTAGTAGGTGCTCGATAATTATTTATTTAAATAAACAAATAAATGACTGTCATTACTCCCCTTGAAAATCAAGAGTGTGAGGTTGGGAAGAGGAGAATGGGTACATTTCTGACATCATAGCATACATATGTGCTGGGGATGTCCAAACTGGAGTCAAGCTATCTTCTCCTCTTGGATCTCCAGCCTAAGAGAGAAAGATTCATTTTGAGGTTTGAAGAGGTGCCATGTCAAAACTTTATGACATTTAACGACCTTGAGTCATCATACTAAAGACCAAATTAAACTGACATGCCAGGCAGGTCTATTTACTAATTCATTAGTCTCACTTGGGTGTATAATTTTAATAATACTATTTCATGGCTACCAGATCCTGACACACTGAATTCACTTATTCCAAAAACATGTTCTGCATTTGAATTTCAAAAAGGACACTACACATGTACCCCAGATTGAAAAATACAAGTCGTCTGGCTTTGTTTACATCATGTTGGATGAGGGTGGGAACTCCAGCTAATGTAATGAGATCAAGTGTTAGGACTGGACTGTAACAAATAAGGTGCCGAAATAAGAAAGTAAGATATGCGTGTTTTTACTCACCTGCATAATTCATCATTTCGGCAGCTGTGAATTACATCGAGGCAAGTAGGGGGTGGAACTATGTTCACTGCACATGGCTTGCTGTGAAGAGCTTCTTTGGACTGCTGACAAGGGATATCAGATTGAGCACAGTCACAAAAAGCCAACATCTGGGCAATGTTAAAAGGCATATTCTGATAGAAGAACCGTATGGCTGCTTGGCAGTGTTTCACATCACACAGATTTCCATTTGCTGAGCAAGCTTTAAGGTAAGGGGCCAACTGTGTGTTACAGACCATATCCCCTACACACGCCTCTGCCACTTCCAAACAGGACTGGATTCCTTTGATTCCTGAAAGCAAGGATATGTCCGGGTCATGGAAAAGTAAACACAAATCTGTACATACAGAATCTGCAAAACACTGAGAAGTCTATGAGCAAAACGCAATGATGTACCAATGTGCTACTTGGGGCCAACGTTACTTTCTCCGCAGCCCTCCCCCAAGAGTTAGTATAAATTAGCAGTGGACTATTTGAATCATCTTTCATTTATACTGGGTACATATTGTGATCTAGAAACCATGGGGAGTGTGTAGGGCTAAAACTGAGTGGAAAAAAAAATCTTGAGTCCAAGTTTCTCAAACACAAACAATAAATCCTCAGATATTGCATTTGAGGTCTATAGCTTATGGTGAGTTCATGGGCTCAAATCAAAATGATTTTTGTTCTGCTGCACCTTTTATTTTGGGCAAAAATCTTGACTAAAGGCTCCACAGAGTTATGTATTTATTCTAGCACATAAAGATGTTCATATTCTGGAAAACACAACTACATGTGAGTGCCTCCACAACCCCCCCTCAAACATATACACACAAAAACAGCCTCAAACAATTAACTTATGTGATCAAAATACCTGTGAAATTTAACCAAGATCTAGTCTTTGGTTTTAATTATAATGTATTCCTCAGCATAATTGTAAACAGAGGATGGATAGGTGAAACAGCTACTTAGATACATGACTGGAAGAAATACAGTAATTTTGTTGCAATATTAGACTAGTAAAAAACCGCAGGATTCATTTCATATTGGCATATCTTTAAGAAAGCTAGTAACTATGTTTTAAATTATACTGTCTAGTATTTACAGTGTAGATAAAAAATACAATGTATAAATATTACCCTGATAGGGAAGAGTAGTTAGATTCCACTTGGATTGATTATCCTCTTCCATGTTACCTAGAAAGAAAATAGACTAATTCACTAGTGAACAATTTTTAAATTTAATAGAAGAATGTGGGTTACATTTTTATTTTGTTTTATTTTTTAAAAGATTGTATTTATTTATTTGACAGACAGAGATCACAAGTAGGCAGAGAGGCAGGCAGAGAGAGATGGGGGAAGCAGGCTCCCCGCTGAGCAGGGAGCCTGATGCTGGGCTCTATCCCAGGACACTGGGATCACGACCCGAGCCGAAGGCAGAGGCTTTAACCCACTGAGCCACCCAGGCGCCCCTGTGGGTTAATTTTTAAATGAATAATCAGGAAATAATCTATTTGAGCTCATGTAACACTTATTTAACCCTTGATACACAAAATTAGTTAAAGAAAAACACCCCCCCACACACCCCCAAATATCAAGTGAGTTAAACAGCCCTGCTCTGAGGATTTAGTTACTTGAAGATTTAAACAAATGCTGACAATCAGACCATGTGTACTGAAGTAAACAAAGAATCTGGGGAGAAATTACAGCAGCAATATTGTCTGAATTAAAAAAAAAATCCTTCCTAGTAGAGTCTTAATTAAATTGAAATACAATTTAAGGATGATTTGCACCTCTGATTATCTTAGTCTCTTAGAATCTCTAGGAATTATAATCACAGAACTAGAGAATTGTGTTGATGGAAGGGAACTCTCTGGTCAGCTACTTCCAAATCTTTCATTCAAGAAGCATTGGCTGAGTCCCTACCATGTACCCAGTGTCAGACTACACAGATATGTAGTCCCTGTCCTCGAGCATCTACAGACTGGCACAGAATACAGAGATCTAATAAAAAAAAAATCCAAACAAAATATAAGGAGTGTGAATAGACATGTGCATAAAGTGATAGGGGAAATAGTATGATCAGATTTGCATTTTAAAATAAAATTGAATTGTTGCCATTGACTATTAGGATAGTGACTTCTGTTATGATTTCATGATTCAATTTGTCCTTCATTGAGCTGCCTGCACAGCCTCCCTGCCTGCCCATCTGCTGCCCATAAAAAGAAGGTATAAGCACAAGAAAATTCTTTTTTACCCCCAACTGGGTCCAGAATCTGTTATTTTCTCAATTTGCTACCACATTGGCCCAAGATAGCATGCATTTCTCTGTTGACCTCATCTAGGCCATGGGCTTATTTATCATCTATAAGTGAATAACCACCCCCCTTAGACTTACACCTATTCTACAGATCCCATTTTGTTGTGTCATACACAGAATTTAGACAACAATTCCATATGTGGGGCTGCTAAATTTGATATATTTACTTGGGTATTTTATATCATTTTTGACTTAACATGTCCCAAACTGACCTCTGACTTCTCTGTCCCTTACTGAAGCTTCTTCCTCCTATGGTTGCTCTTGTAGTAATTAATGAAAATAATGGCAGCCGTATCCTTCTAGTAAGTCAGGACAAAAACCTTGAACTCAGCCTCCATTTCCTTTTTTTTTTTTTTTCCCTTCCATCCTCACATGGTTTGCTACTAGCAAACTATATCCAGAACTGACAACTTCTCACAGCAGTCCATCATCTATCAATTTTTCTGTCATTATAAACGCTTCCTAACTGGTCTTCCTACTTGAGCCTTTGCTTGTCTTCCAGTCAATGATCAATTAAAAAAAAATCAGGATTATTCTTTTAAAAATAGGAACCAGATCATGACAATCTCTTAATGAAAACTCTTCAGAAATTTTCTGTATCCCTGAGGGAAAGAGCCAATGACCTAGAAAGTCCTACCTGATCTTGTCCTTGTTTTATTTCTGATCTTACCTCCCACACTCCCATATTCTTTCTTCTACCTATGTGTCTCCCCTTAGCTCTTCCTCAAACCTCCAGACACAGGTCCAGTTGAAGGCCTTTAACTCCCCATTTCTCCTGCCTTAACTGCTCTTTTCCCAAATATCCATAAGGTTCATTCCCTTACCTCTTTTAGTCTTTGCTCAAACAGCAACTTAAGAATGCAACTTCCTGGCTATCCTCTTAAAATTACAAATCACCCACTCAGACCTCTTTTTCCCCCTCTGCTTCAGTTTTCTCCTTAGCACTCATGTTGTTTAAAATATCCATCTTATGCGTGCCTGGGTGGCTCAGCTGGTTAAACGATTGCCTTCAGCTCAGGTCATGATCCTGGAGTCCTGGAATGGAGACCCGCATCAGGCTTTCTGCTCAGCAGGGAGTCTGCTTCTTCCTCTGACCCTTTCTCATGCTCTCTCTCTCTCTCTCAAATAAATAAATAAAATCTTTAAAAAAAAATCCATCTTATGTCATTAATCCTTCTAATTTTCTCTTTGTCCCCATACTGGATTCTGTGGCCCAGTACTAAGACACCCCCCAGGCTTTCATTTCCTCGACTGCAGAAAGTTTGGTTGGGTGATGACACAAACCAGTTCCTTTCTAGGCATTGCCATCATTTGAAGAAAGTTGCCACAGATAAGGTGACAGATTTTCCCAGGGAACAGCTCATCCAGAAGGACTAGCCCAGAGGAGTGGGGCAAGGATCAGGTCCCTTTTGTCAATGTTCATTCCATGCCCAAACTTCCTGTGGAATAAACTATATTGCTTGAGGCAGCTACTCTGTATTTCAGCTTCTCCCTCCACCTAATCCTGTTTTCTTTAGTTCCTTCTAGCTTCTGTTCCTAAACCCTCAGCTCAAA
This sequence comes from Mustela erminea, assembly GCF_009829155.1. Lineage (NCBI taxonomy): Eukaryota > Metazoa > Chordata > Mammalia > Carnivora > Mustelidae > Mustela > Mustela erminea. The sequence continues at coordinate 101,255,419 of NC_045617.1, read as the reverse complement.
CACATCTTTTGTGTGCAAACCTCTGTCTCAGAGTCTGTTGCCTGGGAAAATGATTCAAGACACTCCTCAATGTAGAGTGTAAACTCCTAGAGAGCAACAAGTTGTTTGTTTCGTTTGCTTTTCCTCCAGGTCTGAGCACATGGGCTAAGACATGGTAGGGACTCAAAAGAAAGATCTATTAAATAAATAAATAAGAGCATGTAACCGCAATTTATCTATTTCTTTAATTTTTGAAATCTCCTAACAAACAGCAAGCTTCTTGAATGAAGGCCAGGTGTTTGTTTTGTTATTGTGTTTTGTTTTTTTTAATCGTGCTGTATAATACCTAGCACATTTAAATGTCTCATAAGTATTTTCTAAATGAATGAATGAGTGAATACAATTAACATTATGCTAAAACCTTTTAGCATTTGCCTTGCTTGCCTCTTAATAATCCATTTTGGACAAAGTCATGGCATTCATTTTTTATTTTTAATTTTCTAAGAGAAACAGGCAGAAATGACAAAGCAGGGATCAGAAGTTAAACATTCTTTAATTAATATACGTTCCTAAGTTCTTCTTTAGAATACCAACCTGAAAAAAAGTCCTGTTTGAATCCATCTTCATAGTTGTCACTGAAAGCTGAAACTTGATTCATCTGAGCATCCTGTATACAAATGTCTTCAAACAAACTTTTCCAAATTTCAGTGCACTCTGCTTTTGAAGGGTCGTTGCAATGACAGTTCCACAATATCGTTTCTTTCAGGCTTTCTCTTAATGCAGCACACAGGTAGCCTCCATCGAGGGTCTTGCATTGTTCTGATTCCCTCCCGCAGGTTTTCTTAAAATTTTCATACAACAGAGAGCAATGTTCTGATTCTTGGCAAATATGTGCTGCTATGAGACAGTCACTCTCTTTTCCAACCATTACTGATGTGTCTTTCTGAGGCAGCCATTGTGTGGTATTTGACTGTCCAGCCAAATGTAAAGACAGAGCTGATTCTTCTTTAATTAAAATTTTAAAAATTGACAAAAAGTTAAATAAGTTCATTTACTTGTGATATTTTAATGTTTTACATAAAGTATATAAACTTATTTTTTAAGCCATATTATTTATTTTAGAGACAGAGCTGGAGACAGAGTGAGTGAAGGGAGGGGCAGAGGGAAAGGGAGAGAGAGAATTCTCAAGCAGACTCGCTGCTAAGCACAGAGTCCTATCTGAGGCTCAATTCTAGGACCCTCAGATCATGACTTGAGCTGAAATCAAGAGTCCAGCCCTCAAATGACTGAGCCACCCATGTGCCCCTAAGCTTATCTATTGTCTTTCAAAAACCATTAAAAAAATTTCAAGAGGGCTACAACAAATGATCCTGAATTTCTAAAAATTAGAACACTGATTATTGATAGTTTATATAATCACATAATAGTAATGCTCAATTGCTTTGGATGACATTTGGTTCTTATCATTTACTTTTGTCCAAAGTTTCATTACATTTTGATGATGACTGGTAGAAATCGTGTGTAACTTAAGATATTTATAAAATAATAGATTATTTCCCTTGTATAAATTTTTATGGATTTCTCTTTTCTACTAGAAATGTACTCAAACTGTTTCTCCACCTTTTTAAACAATTATCATTTTCTTCTTAACAAGCATTTTTAGACCTTTAAGTCACCAACCTCCTTGTAAAATTTTAATTCCACAGATATAGTGTATATCTGTTTGGGAACTGGATGAATATCTCTGATTTAAATATAATAAAGAGTAAAAGATTTTTTGTCCAACCCCATGCACCAATTTTCATCCCCTGGAGGTTTTATTCCTCATTGAGAACACATATTCTACTAGATAGTTCCAACAAACCCATAATTCTATGAAAAAAAGAAAAGATGAGATGAGAAAAACAACTTCAACATGAGACTCCAAGTCAGCTTAGCATAGGCTTTATGATGTATACTGTCTACTTCTAAAACATCTTATCTTCTGAGGTACTTCAAAAAAGATATCCACAATAAAAAATTCCTTGACCCTACCATTCTTCCAAAAGTCTTTTTTTTTTTTTTTTTTTTTTTTCTGGAGTATATGATCTTAAAAAAAAAAAGTTTAACTTTGTTTTGTTAAATTAGTTTTCTTTTACCTTAGTTTCTACAAGACACCCTTATACAAGACAATAATAACATAATGAATTTCATGATATGAAAATGTTTACTTAATAACTGCTAGTCTAAGCACCAGTCTAAGTCCTTATAAGCACTAGTCTAAGTCTAGCCTCTGTAATGCTGCATATGTTTGAAAACATACACTACTATAGCATTTTGCACATTTCTCAAATAAATCAGGCTCCTTTACTAGAATAGAGGCCATCTCTTCTATTCCTTTTGGCTAGCATGCTTACATCCATAAGATACATCTGATTTAATGCTGTCCTCATATAATTAGTTCTATTACACATTGGTAATTATATATTTTGAAATAATCTGTAAACCTGTCTATATGTTCTATCAAACTGTCTATCTAAATATCTTTCTATTTATATATTTAATTAGCTGGGCTAAATGAAGTAATATGGCTAAATGTCAATTTTACTCTACTATGTTTTCAGCTATCAAGAGCTGGGACTGTTTTAGTCACCTCTTTTTTTTTTTTAAGATTTTATTTATTTGAGACAGAGTGAGTGAGAGGTAGCAGGTGGGGAGGGGCAGAGGGGGAAGGAGAGCATTTCAAGCAGGCTCTCTGGTGAATGCACAGCCCAATGTGCAGGGCTTGTCTCACAGTCCTGAAAGCATGGCCTGAGCTGAAATCAAGAGTCATAAGCTTAACCAACTGAGCCACCTAGGTGTCCCATGTTTTATTCAGCTTTATATCTATCCTTCAGCATTTATAAAATGTCTACACATGTTAACTAAATAATAAATACAGACAGACACATGATTTAGGGTCTCAAAAATATGTTTAACGAATTTAAAGTACTTACACGATATTCATTGGTCATTTACTAAGTATCAGGTATCAGGTACTACACTGGGTACTTTATCATATTAAGAAAAAAGGAAAGAAATGCTAAAGCTGATTTGCTCAAGAAGTTTACAAGATATGAATGAAGAATAGAAAAATACATGCCTATATATGTTGGGGAATGTTTTGAGAGTCTAAAGTGGGGAGAGAAGGAAGAAGAGTGGGAAGGGGACCAACGGGGGAGTGGGGAGGGACAGAGAGAGGGAGAGAGAGGGAAAGAGAGTAGATCATGGCTTGCTGGACTGATGATCAAAGAGTTTAGGAGGGTACCATAGTTAAGATAGGATGATTGATAAGATTTTAATCATTTCATTTCTCACTCTAAGCTCAATGAAAAGCAATCAGCTAATGCTTCCTGTATCCATAACAACTAGGTCTTGTTCATCATGAAGTGCATTTGTGAGGCTATGTCAGTATTCTCTTCTACAATGTTTTTATATTCCTGGCTTATCAATATTGCCACATAATTGTCTTTAGTAAGTGTCTATTGTGTGTGTAGGGGGAATGGGGGGGACTGATTTCAGTTTAACTGATTTAACTTTGTATGTACCTGTTGACTGGTAACTATATATTTTTAAAACCTGGTGTGATTAGAAGTGGCTAGAGAGATAAAAATTAAGTTGTCTTGTCATGGTGAAACAAAAGTCAATAAATATTTTAGTATTTCAATATGTTTTCATTTCAGCCTACTTCAGTCAAAAACTAGTAAAGACCTATTAATTAGCTAACTAATCTCATTTTGGGCTCTATCATTTTTTATGCCATCTCAGCATTTGTAACTGTTGACTATTTTCTCTCTATCCCTTTCATTGACTTCAAAAACTCTTTCTGTAGTTTTTTTCCATGTCTTTGAAATCTTTTTTCTCTTCAACTAGATCATGAATGTCATTATCAAAATCTTTATATTGTCACTTTATAGCCTTTATAGACCAATCCTATCTTCCTTCTTATGGTTTTATCTGCTTCTTATAAACGTATAACTCCAAAACCTGTATGTCTATTTAATTTTATCTTTTTATGTGTGTGTCTATTTTAGATTACTCTCTTTAGGGCAAGATCCATGTTTCCATATGCAAACTAGATGACACACATTCCTTCAATTCTTTTTTGAAATTATTTGTATCATGTAAAACTTAAAACAAAATGTTAACATTCCTAACAGGAATGTTCCAAAGCATGCTACAGATGCAATGTCTCCAAAATATTACTCATAATCTCTGTCCCCAATCCTGTACTTTATTGCTTCTTCCCTATCTCAGTGTATCACGGTATCCTGTCCCAAGCCAGCAACTTGTAGAACATACTTCTACATTTCATACTCCTCATATTCAACTGTCTCCAATGCTTACCAATTATAATTCATAAACATAACTTACTTTGGCTTTCTCCTCATAGTCCTCAGCACCAATGTGTTAGTTTAGGCATGCATCACCTCTCTCCCAAGTGATTTTGATGGCCTTTTAATTGACATCCCTGGACTGCATCTTTCCCTCCCCTTCGTTCTGTCCTTTGCACTCCTGCCAGTGATACCCTTTGAAAAGCTGATTCTGCATTCCTCTGTTTAAAATGCATTAAGGGCTCCTTGCAATAACAGTTTGAAGTCTAATCCCTTTAGAAAGATCTCTAAGTTCAGCTTTCCTCCTTCTTAGAACATCTGGTTTCTTTCCAGTATCATTTCCTAATACTGCTCTGTTCTACAGATCAGCTTCACAAAGGATTTGTTTCTCCTCAAATGTGTTCTGCTTCATTCTATTTCCTCTGTATAGAACATCCATGTTGTCTAATGAGCCAAATTTACACTAAAATCCCAAGTCTGTCATTTCTTCTATGAAACCTTCTGAGTCACCGTTCTTTATTCGTCTATAACTTCAAGTACTTTGTGAAGGAGAGAGAGGGGGAGAGAGAAAGAGAGAGAGAGAGAGAGCGAGAGTGTGTGTGTGTGATCTAGCATGTTTCACATTGAACAGGTGATCAGCACTTACCATTTTAATTAAGAATTGAACTAAAAGTAAATAACAAAGGTATCTTGGAAATCCTCAAACATTTGGAAATTAAACAATAGTATTATAAATAAACCATGAATCAAAGAAGAAGTCACAAGGGAAATGAAAAAACATTTTGAACTGAATAAAAATGAAAATACAACATACTAAGATTTGTGGACGTGACTAAAACAGTACTTGGGAAGGAGATTTATATAATGAAATGATTATAGGAGGAAAGACAAAAATCTCTCAAGTCAATGATATAAGCCTTTATCTTAAGAAGCCAGACAATGAGGAGCAACTGCAAGTCAAATCAAACACAATAACCAAAAATAATGAGCAAGACTGCGAGACAGAGAGACACAAAGAGGGAGGAATACACAAGTTCATCAGTGTCTGAAGGAAAGAGAAGATACCACTGTTACACCTATAGACACTTAAAGGACAATTTGGGGATAATAAGAACTTAGCAGAGAGATAGAAAAAGGTAAAAAATAAATAAATAAAATGGAAACTCTAAAAACAAAAATTCAACATAAATCTAACAAATGGGAACATTCACTGAAAGATACAAACTACCAAACTCACTCAATAAGGAATAAGTAAGTGAAACAGTCCTATAACAACTAAACACATTGAACATTTTAAAACCGTCTAATAAAAAATAGCTCAGATATCTGCACTGGTGAAATAAATCAAACATTTAAGGAAGAAATAATACTAATTCTTTGTATCCTGTTCTAGAATAAAGAATAGAAAGAAAAACTTCCCAACGCATTAAGAAACCAACATTATTCAGACAATAAAATCGAGAAATACACTACAAGAGAACAATATTCCAATATCCCTCATGAACATAAATTAAAAAACCTTAATAAAATATTAGCAGATTGAATCAAATATATATAAAATGAATAATACATCATCACTGAGTAGTATATAGCCTCAGAATAAAGGGTGAGAACAAACGTTCACAAATCAACAATAAAATTCACCATATAAAAGAAAAGTAAAACATAATCATTTCGATAGAGGCAGGAAAAGTATTTGCAAAATTTAACATTTGTTTATCCATTCATGATAAAATCTCAAAGCTAACAGGGATATAAGAAGGAATTCTTCAGCCTGATAAAGGGAACCTGCAAAGAACCTACTGCAAAAACCATTCTTTATGGTGCAAACCTAACGCATTTCTCTGAAGACAGATAAAAAGCAAGGATGGCCACTCCCAAGGATCCTATTTAACATCATCTAGGAGGTTCCACCCAGAACCATAGAGCAAAGAAAAGAAATAAAGGCCTACAGATTGGGAAGGGAGAAATAAAACTCTGTCTACTCACAGATATGAATATTTAGATCTATATGGACAGTCCTATAGATTTTACCAAATAAAAGATACATAAGAACTAATCAGTGAGTTGAGCAAGTTACAGGATATAAGGCCCAGATAATATATCAATTTTATTTTGATAGGTTCTCTATACTCAATTGGAAATTTAAATATAAAATAAGTTACTATTTACAACAGCATCAAAAAATGAAGCATATTTGCATATATCAACACAATGTAAGAATTATACACTGAAAACTACAAAATGTGATAAAAGAAATCAAAGAGATCTTAAATGAATGGGCAGACATATCATGTGTCAGTTCTATCCAAACTGATATATAGTTTCAATGTAAGCACCCCCAAATGCTAATTTTTTTATAGAACTGACAATTCGATTGTAACATGTATATGGGAAGTCAAAAAAAAATAGCCAAAACAATTTTTAAAAAGAACAAAGTTAAAGGAATTATACTACTTGATTATAAGACCCCCCATAAAGTTAAAATAAGTAAGACCGTAGAGTATTGGCAAAAGTACAGAAATACAGATTATTGAAACAGGATAAGAACTCTAGAAATAGAGCCATTAATATACCGCCAAATGAGTTTTGAAGGTGAAACTCATAGTCTCTTTAGCAAATGGGTTAGAACGTTGTCTATCCTTACAGGGGAAAAAAAAAAAGGAAAAAACAAAAGGAATCTGACCCATTGTTTGTACTAAAATCAAAAATTAACTCAAAACCTAAACTACATTAATTTCTAGACCATATGAGAAATATTTCTATGATTTGGGGTTGGATAAAGATTTCTTAGACGCAACATCACAGGTATTATTCAAGAAAAAAAAGTTGGCATCTTGCACGTGAAAAAAAAAGAAAAGAAAAGAAAAGAAAGAAAAAACTGGTTATCATTAAAGTTTAAAAAGCAAAAGACTTCTTTCTGGGGGAAGATATTCCTAAGGAAGTAAATAAAAAGACATAGAGGGGAAAACATTGTTTCCAGAACACATGTTCTGATAAATCCTATTTGATACAGAGAAGCAACTCTTAAAACCCAGTAAAGAAGCCAAAACTCAAATTTAAAATGAGCAAAATTTTGAAGAGATGTTTTACTAAATAATGTGTACAGATGACATGTAAGCACATGAAAATATGTTCAACATTACTATTATTTAAGTGGAAATTAAACCTACAATGTGAGACTATTAAATACATATTAGGATGGCCCCCAAACAAAAACAAGTAAAAATCAAAATCAAGTGCCACTGAGAATGTGGAATGACTGAAACTTTTTTTTTTTTTATAATTTTTTTTAAGATTTTTTATTTTTATTTATTTGAGAGAGAGACAGTGAGAGAGAGCATGAGCGAGGAGAAGGTCAGAGAGAGAAGTGAAACTTTTATACATTGATGCTTACATCAAATTAGGAATATAGTATGGAAGCTCTCCATAAAGTCAAACATACACTTTACCATATAAACCAACAATTTCTTACCCAAGAGAAACAAAAGCTTCTATTTGTAAAATCTTGTATGTGAATATTTATAGTTTCTAAAAATCTGGAAACAATGCAAATCACTTTCAATGATGAATGGATAACCAATGTGTGGTATACAATGGACTAGTACTGATAAAAGATAAACTTTACATGAAACATTGGTGAACCTCAAATGCATTATGCTAAAAAAAAATCAGGCTCAAAGGCTACATGTTATATAATTCCATTTATGTGAAGTTCTGGAGAAAGCAAAACCACGGAACAGAAAATTGTCCAGTGAGCTCAGCATGTATGATTTGAGAGGTGGAACAATGAGGCCATGCATGATTGATGAGAGGTAAATGGGATATTGGAAGAAATGGTGTATTTCTTAGGAAATGAGAAGTTGACTGTGAAAGAAGAGGCAAGGACCCCATGACAGCATGAGCATTCCCAAGCTGACCACTTTTCAGAGAGCGCAGAGGAACATTGAGGATCCAAACACTGATCACTTTAGAACTATTTTATCCCACATATCACTTTGAGAATCTTTATGAACTCTTAAGGACACACGCAGAGTACTTTGATGGCCACTACCTCAGTGTCGGCCTGGCTCTTTGAACAGGCAGTAAATAAATGCATATTAAATGATTAAATGATCCTACCGAAAGGCAAGTATAATTCTAGATACATGGCTATATTTTGGACTTTCTCTAATATCTCTAGTATCTTATTTGTCTTCTATCACTTAGATCTTGTGCAAACCCCACAAATACATGAATTGAGCAAGTGAATCTATAATCCTAATGAATTATAATTGAATGAAGCTTGCAATTATGGTTAGCAACTTCAGAAATATGTTAGGCACTTACTGAGATCCACAGCTCACTGAACCTTAAATTACACAGAGAACTGATCAAATTATCAAGAAAGGAGAATTAATTAAATTACATAGATGTGGTTAATTTTGAAACTCTACTTTTCTTTTTCGTGACTGTAAATATTTCTGTATAACAATTTATTGTTACCTGATTCATTGACGCATGGTTCCCCAAGCAATTTGTTAATAGTACAATAGATGTTATCAGTGCAGAGACAATCTTCAAATTGGAAATTGCTTTCTACCAAGGACTGGATGCTCAGGTTACAGTTTGATGAGTCCTTCATCTTGCAGAGGTTACCTGGGTTTTAGTCAAACATACAATATTCCTGATATTAATCGGAATATTGTCCTACCCCAAATACTTTTCATGTATTAATCTGAGTAATTCATTATTATCATAAGATTTTCTGGGGTTGTTGCAAGAGGTCCACAGAAGTGAATTTAAAGCACAAAATCTCTTTTTACTGACTTTCTCCCCAGCATTTACTTTCTAAAATAGATTGTCTTGCTGTATTTTAAAATGACTTTGTCCCCACTTAGAATGCCAATTTTTACTCTTCAATAGTAATCAAGGCTGTCCTTATATGAGGAGATCAGAATGATCTATAATCTTCACCACTCTGTCAGTTTAGCTATTTTATTTGCCATTTGTCATAATATTCTATTTTATTTTGTATGTCATTCTAAGATTATAATAACAGACATGCAGGTGGCTCAGAATTTACCATGAGAAACGAAGTGGTCCTGACACTTAGTAAGCACTCAGTAAATATTATTGAATAATGAATCTTTCATAATTACCAGTATTTCATTTTCTGCTTTAATTTACGAAGCCATATTTATCTACCCAACAATTTTCTTTACTCATTTTTCTGAATAAAACTACTTGAATTCATTTCATCTGTGTATTTGAAAATATTTCTATTTCAGCTTCATGCATGGGATAATTATGCAAATATTACTGCAATTCACTGAAAATGACTTGCTATTTGTATACTGAAGTAAATGTTATAATTCATGACACATTGAAGTAATATTTTAAATTGCCTTATGAAATATAATAAGAAGCTTCATCATCAAAACCAATAAGAAATTTTTTTTGTCATTGTCTTCTAGTCTCATCTTAAAGTTACTGTGTTACTTTGAGCAAATTATGCCTTTAAAATTCTTTTCCTGAACTGTAATAAGAATGTTGGGTTAGATAGCTGTAACTGTCTTTGGAGTTCGAACATTCTCAACACTTTGGGACTTTCCTCAAATAATTGGAATGTACGACAAGTTAAAAATAAAAAAAATATTTTAAATTGTTCTTGACACAGTTGGAAAGGAAGATAGCATATCTGCTGCAAGAAAATAAAATGTGAATTACAACATGTGTAACAGGTATTACACACATACAAACAAGTAACAGTGCTTTTGATCATCACAAATGTTATTTTTCCTATTTTATCATTGAGATATTCACTTGTAAGCAAAAAGATATTTGAAAAAATGTTGTCATACTTCTGACAAGCATACATATAATTATAACATTGCATGTGGTGACGTAAGTAAAAAAATAAACCAAAAAAAACCCTGAAGTCTTCCATAAAGCTACCCACAGTGCAGTAGGACTCTTGAGTTTTTGTAACCACATCTATTAATAAGCAAGTGAAGGTAATCATTGCAATATCAAGTCTGAGTTAAGTTGTTTATAGAGCAAAGCTAGCTTAGTTCCCAGGATAGTGACAGAAAATATCCAAATCTATTTTTATCTCAGTAAAAGGAAATAATTTGAGTATGTTTTCAATAATATTTTACCTGAAACATTGCAGGAATCTTCCATTAGTCTCCATGCATATTTACACCCATTTGCATCACTTAGGCATTGCTCTCTTAAATACTTGCAATCAGTCATTTGGGGAGTGGATTCATGTTCCAAGGACAGTGCCATAGCTGAAATAACAACAGTAACAGAACAACAACAGCAGCACCTTGGCAATATTGCAGCATGGCATTTGTTTACCTCGAAACTAAGTTATTGATGATAAAGAGCAGAGTTAATAAGAATACAATCTAATACAATCGTTACAAGGGTGGAATGGCTCTTAGCTTTAGTTCTAGCTATAGATTTGTGTTTCTCCGCTAGAAGATTCTTCAATGAAGAGTTTACACTTGTCCTCTCATTTGATGCCTTTTCGTTCCTCAATTTGTATTTTTATGACTTACTCTATTGAAACATCTCCTTAAACTTCTCTATTCATCTCCAAAACGTCAAGCTTCATAGTTTCAGGACTTCATCTTGCCTACTTTTATCACTGAGCATTTTGTGACCATTGCCATTTCCATCTTGAAACTCTCTCTTCCTTTGTCAACCCCCTCTTCTAGTTCTCTTGATACTTATTCATTTGGTATTTTCTGACCATAGTTAGAATTCTTCCCAGGGTCCTTGTCTTTTTCTGGTAAACTATATTTTTAGCTTAATGTCTGTCCTCAGGTTTTTCCCATTCTCATTTCATACATTCTCTATGTTTATCTCAGTAAACATAGAGAAACATAGAGAAACATACCATCCTAATTTTAACTAAAACCTCTAGATTGATGATTCTAAAGAGCATCACCCAATCCCATTATTTTTCAGTCTTCCAGTTATATCTGTTGATATCTCCACCTAAACATTCCAGACACATTTCCAGAGTACCCTATCTTTCTATCATCACCACTCCCGGGTAGACCACCCCGCTCCAACAATTTTAGCATTTTTGTAAGTACCTGCTCTAGAAACCTTGGATTCATGACAGAGTCCTTTTTTTATCCCCAACTTCACTCTCCTATATTCATTTTTGCATAGTTTTCTGATTCTCATTTTGAATTTCTGACCAACTCACCAATTATTCAATGTGCCTACAGTTTCACTTCACTCACATAGGTCCTTTATACCCCGCCAAACCTGCCTACTGTACCATTCTAGTCCTGCCATTTCTCTGCTTCACCCTTTGGATGGTTTCTCATAGCATAATTCTCATATTCCTTATCACATGCCCTGTGGGGAGTCCTTGGACATTTATAGTTTCCCAAATGCTCCATGTTGTCTTGTACCTCTGAGTTTTTAGTCCATGATTATTAGTAGGGACTCCATTTCTTTTTCTTCTGGAATAGTTGTTGTTTTTGTTTTTGTTTTTGTTTTTGTTCTGTTAACAATCAACACAATGATCACCTGTTTTATAGAACACTTCCCTGACTTCAATACTCTCTGTTCCTTTATCCAAATTGATTTAACACACCTCATTTGTTTTGCGATCATCTCAGGATTTCCCCAACCATAGCTCTACTGCTCTGTAATAAAAATATGTATTTACATGCTTGTCCACCACTGGGTTCTAGGTTTTTATTAGATAAGTATTAGACATAATTCATAATCGTATCCTCATCATCAAACACATTATCTATGTATATTGACTTAAACCAACTTTAAAAGTTAATCATGAGTTATAAATAAGTAATTGACACTATAATAAAAATAACACCTTCCAGATATTTACAAGTTATTTTGGGTAGAAGAGAAGTTTCCAGTCAGTTTTCCAGAAAGTAGCAATGCTAATTTAGTATATTTTTCAAATTACCTGAATTGATTCTGCAAGCATACAAACTGACACTTGATTAATCAATCCATAGAAAAATATGGGAACTGCAATTGAGTTATAGAGACAATATATTAACTATAATCAAGACACCTTAGTATGTTTCAGAGACAAATTATTTGGATTTTTAAAAAGATTATATTAATTATGAATCACCTGTGATAATGCAGAGTTTTATACGCTTCAAGTAAAACCTATAATCTTGTCTTTATCTTAGCTCTTCCAAACCTCTTCTCTTAAGGAGAATCCAAGACAACTCATAGGATCATATGTTATATTTGCTGGGTCACTGCACTTGGAGATTAGGCCCAAGGGTATGGTTCAGTCACTATTTTTCCTTGTTGAGGGCTACAGTGGAAATTGACATATCAGCCTTCTGTTTTTTCATGTGTTCATGGATAGCCACACCTAACCAAAATCCTGTCCTAGGTTAGCAAGTCTAAAGAAAGAGAAAGAGAGCCCCTTCGATTTTGACCCAAAGTCATTTGTTTGAATCCAGCTATGAAAGACCCTCTGGTATGTTGTGTCAGAAACTCAACTCATAAGAAACCAGAATTTTATTTGACATTGATCATTACATTTTGTGAATAGTTCCCTCAAAAAACGTATAGGTGATAGTGTTCTGGATATACCATCAAAACATTACCAGTACTTCAGTCTAGTGATGGTTAATGTATTCTATGTATTATCTTTCCCAAATTTATTTCATTTTCTTCCATATTTAAAAATTTAAGTTCCACTTGATTGTTTATTTTACATGATTTTCCACACCTTTTATTTGGATGAAATACTGAATCTACTAGGAAAACCATCTCAGTGATCTGGCCCAAAAGAATGAAAATAACTTTAGCTTTCCAAAATTTTAGTCATTCCTTACTATGATTTGTAGTCACATATTTAATCCAGGAGTTTTCAAGGATTCTCTTGAAATGTCAGTGAAAAACAAGATCTGTTTTAAAATAGTAAGATGAAGAATACTGTATATAATATCACCCTCTTAAAGGCTTATCATGATAATACATGTTCTATTTTAAAAATTCACTATGTTCCACATTTCTTTGGCTATAAAACTTTCCCACATCACAAGACCTACTTACTTAGAAGATGTTAAACAAGTATGAGGAATACTGGTTAAACTTACCAAATAGTACAATTTTGACCCTAACAATATTAGAAGTCATTTCCTTCCTTCATGCAACCTAATGCCAAGGTTAATTTAGAAGTGAAACTTGAAAACAAGTGGCCATCTTTGCCTTTTCAACTGGGGCCATAATGAGGTGGTAATGTATTTTGTGTGTTCTGTTTTATTGTTGCCTTATCTACAAAAGTTAAAGTTTCTGAGATTTGTCTTTATACCTAAGAATAGAAATAAGGAAATATTAAAATAAATACAAGAATCAAAATATCGGGCTAATGAATATTATTTAAACTAAAGAAAAAAAACCTGAAGATATATAAAAGATTCCATTCCTTCTTCCCTCAATTTTTTTCACTTGATTTATTTTGACTCTCCTTTTATGTTCAACATATTTGAAATAACCTTCTTCATTTTCATGCCCACAATTATGTTTTTATTCATCAATAGCTACTAGTGTAGAGTAAGCATTGGCTTTGTTTTAATGAATGGAATATTAATATTCAGCTATAATCATAACTATCTTTTTTCCTGAATTCATTTTATAGATTCTACTAAATTCTGAAGAATATATAGTAGCTTCCCCAATAACACATGTAGTAAGTAGATCTTTGTGGATTCTACTTTGAGTATAAATGAATTATTTTCTATCAACATCTTACAATACATTTACACTATCCAACACAAGAGGGATAAATCCAAACCTTATCTCTAGCTCACAAAAATTGACTGAAATGTGAAGCATCCGGTGGGATGTTGTTTTATCCTACAAAAGGACTCCTACTTTGTAAATATTAATGCTTTAAAATTAGGAGAACTAAATGATAAATTAATCTCATTTTAATTTAATTTCAAAGAAAAATAGATAATTTGAAATTTGTCATCTTATAACTTATAAATAGATACTGGAAGGTTTCATTTCTCAAAGACTCTATTATATATGTGAATTCCATAAATCCTAATAAATAACTCCAAGTAACTGGATTATCTTACACAATAAGAGAGAAACAACCTAAGAGATTAATGTGATTCCTGCAATACAGAAATGTGTTTTCTACAATAATAAGTGTGCATTTTTGAAACAGTTATAAACCACCTTAAAGTATACATTTGTAATTGATACTTCTTACTATAAACCCATTATTTTAATCAACAGATAAGTCAGATAAGATAGCTTTCAGTTCATGAAGAATTGGTGTTATACATCCAGGTAAACTAGAAGAATGATTTACTTACCAAAGAAAATGAAGACCATCATGCTGGACAACTTGGGGATATTCACCTGGAAGAAAGGCAGATGTGTTCACTCCAACCACTTCTTAACAGTAACTGTCCAGATAAGGCTTCAGCTTCTGCTCTTGCTTCCTGAGAGCATTACTGATTCAAGTCAGCTTCCTTTGTCACCATCTCCTCACCAATCCTTCCTGAGCTGTGAACTTTCCTAATTATGTCCAAATTCAATTATTTTCTTCTGAGCATACTAATGTCGGATATTAGGCTTCCAAGAAAGCCCACAAGCCAGATACTAAGAAATGATACATGCTCAGCACATTTATGAGAAACGTTTCATTTTCCCTTTAACTAGAATGCTAAACTGTGTAAAAGGCTCCCAACTGTACCCCAGAAACTTCCTAGGTGCTTAAGTATCCTCAGTTTCTACTTCATTAATTAGCCTCATTACAGCAATTTTATGTCCTCTGAGAATATGGAAAAGGAGAAAAGTGATAAGCAGTGAGGTAGATATGTGAGGAATTCAAGTTCCGCTGGAATCAAACCAGTGTGCTTCATCTTCCCCAATAAGAAAATGTCTATGTGCCACACACTCCAGTATACTTTCAAATTGTACTGCTTCAGCTGCAATTCCCCAAACCCACCAGAGACAGTGAAAGTGTAAGAAATGACTCCTTGTAGGGGCACCTGGGTGGCTCAGTGGGTTAAGCCTCTGCCTTCAGTTCAGGTCATGATCTCAGGGTCTTGGGATCGAATCCCACGTCAGGCTCTCTGCTTGGCATGGATCCTGCTTCCTCCTCTCTCTCTCTGCTTGCCTCTCTGCCTACTTGTGATCTCTCTCTGTTAAATAAATAAAATCTTAAAAAAAAAAAAGAAAGAAAGAAAGAAATGACTCCTTGTAACGATGCAGAAATTCCTGGCTCCCCTGGGAAGGTAAGCATCCACTTGTGTTCATCACTTGAAAACTGTTTTACTCCTAGCTTCAGTGAGAGACATTGTTATGTTCTGAATATTTATGTCTCCACACAAGTTCTTAGGTTGAATATCTGACCCAGTAAAATGATTATATGCACAGGCAGAGCCTTTGGGAGGTGCGTAAGATGTCAGGGTGGAATCCTCCAGAGTGAGATTATAAAAGATAATGAAGTCTTATAAAAGAGGCTGCAGAGAGATCCCTTTGTTCCTTTCCCCTGTGGGGGCCCAGCTGGAGGACACCAGTTACAACCCAAGAAGAGGGTCCTCGTGAGGATGTAACCATGCTGGCATCTTAATGTTGGACTTCTGGTCTCCAGATCTGTGAGAAATAGATTTCTGTGGTTTATAAGCTACCAGACTATCGATTTTCGTTATAGTAGCCTGGATGGATTGGATTTACCTTGTATTTCATCCTATTCTTCCTCACAAGACCCTAGAACATGTCAGCTCCACTGGACCATCATGAGGCTTCCACTTTTAAAACACCTGAGACCTTTCTGTTATGGATCCTTGGAAATACACAAGACTGTTTCAGCAAGAAATCAGGAGAACACAGGTGTGGATAAACTACTATCTTGAGATGAGACAGAAGCATTTTGTGTCCACCGTGACACAATAGAAGAAGTGTTGTTTCCAACTGCTCATGTTTGTTTTTCACTAGAGAGAAGTTACAACGTATTTCGGTTTCAGAATGCATAACGGAAAGACAGACTTGGGAGTCCAACAAGTTGAAATTTGTTTTTCTCTATAAATATAAACAACTTTGTCCTGGAAGGTGTTTATATTTACTTACTCCTCTGTAGAATGTTCTGATTGTATCCATAGTTGCCACATACGTTAAGTGTGCATATGGGACTTATATCAGC
This sequence comes from Mustela erminea, assembly GCF_009829155.1. Classification (NCBI taxonomy): domain Eukaryota; kingdom Metazoa; phylum Chordata; class Mammalia; order Carnivora; family Mustelidae; genus Mustela; species Mustela erminea. The sequence goes on along the minus strand of NC_045617.1, from coordinate 101,238,922 downwards.
GATCAACGAATGCCTATTATGCTACAGCCAGTGACTTAATTATTTAACAAAAGAATTATACCATACAATTATTTACTTATTTCCTTGTAAAGATATTGAGTTATGAGCACCTGGGTGGCCCAGTTGGTTAAGCATCTGCCCTAGGCTCAGGTCAGGATCCCAGGGTCCTGGGACCAAGCCCCACATCGGGCTCCCTGCTCAGTGGGGTGCCTGGTTCTCCCACTCCCTCCCCCTGCTCATGCATTTTCTCTCTCTCTCTTGCTCAATCCATCTCTCAAATAAATGAAATCTTTTAAAGATACTGACTTCCTAAACTTGTATTATAAACTTTACTGAGATTATTGTTCTTTTCGATATAGGTCACCTAAAGCTGGCTAAAGCTAGAGAGAGATTCAGTGGCTCTGTTGGTTCACAAACTGCCTCCCCCACACCCAACAGGGACTGCAAGGAGAGCCCAAGAAAGAGACAGGACACTGCAGACTGGTAGGCAGCAGGTTTAATAAGTAAGGGAACTTACACATGAGGCTTTTCTCCAGAAGCCTCAAGATGAATAGATCTCAGCATTGCCTGCTAGAATCTCATGGAACTCTTACCTGGATTCTGTCATGTCTGTGGTTCAGAGGATCTCAATCGCACAGTTCTCTCTCAGTGCTGCATCCTTGAAACATCTCCCGTGGTGGGAGTGGTAAACGTAAACTGCATTCCAAGGACAGGGAGGGGTGAGGAGCTTCCTATTGAAGAGTCCAGGGCTAGAATTGACTTCGGGCATGTTTTAACCTTGTTTTAGGGCCTGAGTGTTTCCCCCAACCCCACCATGTTTCTTAGCTGTTTCCTTCTGTGTCCACTCCATTCTTAGGCAGCTTCTTTCCCCTAAAAGGGAAGAGGACCATCAGGCCTTTGGCATACATCCTTCTCTCTTCAAAGCCAGAGCTGGCAGTGTGATTCTTTTCATAGTAAGATTCTAGATTTGAGTCACATCAGTCTCATGCCCTTCCTTCTCACCAAGTGGAACTGTACCAAGTATCCAGTATCACAGATACAGATGGGACTGGTCCTATTCCAACCACAGAAACTGATGGTAGGAGAGGGGTGCATCACCCAAGGAAGTCAAGGTATTAGAAGTCAAGTGAAGGGATCTGGGCAAGAAAAAAAAAATCTCATCAAAGCATCTAAATTCTGAATTAAATCAGGGCAACCACAAGAAAAATGAACTAATGAAACAAAGGAAAAGAATACCAAAACACAATTTCTTGCTCAAGAAAGGTGATTCAGTTATTACTTGTAGAATGAAATGATACCCAAAAGCTAATGTTAAGATACACAATGAATGATGCTAATCTTGGCCAAATAGGTATAGCTGCTGAGGTCTAATGCTTACGGGTAGAGAAAACATCTGTGCCAATATACCTAGTCATCCCATAGTAAGAATCAGCTGTGTCATAATCTGAAGCAGAGGTTTTAAGCATTTTTTGGTCATTAGTTCCCTTCCTCCATAGAACTCTCAGAATATTTTTACAGGGGCACCTGGGTGGCTCAGTGGGTTAAGCCGCTGCCTTCAGCTCAGGTCATGATCTCAGGGTCCTGGGATCGAGTCCCACATTGGGCTCTCTGCTCAGCAGGGAGCCTGCTTCCCTCTCTCTCTGCCTGCCTCTCTGTCTACTTGTGATCTCTCTCTGTCAAATAAATAAATAAATAAAATCTTAAAAAAAAAAAAGAATATTTTTACAGGTACACATTTTGTTTTAAAGGATTACAAAAGAAAGTAATCATATTGAAATATATTCACCGGGCACCTGGGTGGCTCAGTGGGTTAAGCTGCTGCCTTCAGCTCGGGTCATGATCTCAGGGTCCTGGGATCGAGTCCCGCATCGGGCTCTCTGCTCAGCAGGGAGCCTGCTTCCTCCTCTCTCTCTCTCTCTCTGCCTGCCTCTCTGCCTATTTGTGATCTCTCTGTGTCAAATAAATAATAAAATCTTTAAAAAAAAAGAAATATATTCACCAAAATATATATATATTTTTTAATTAATTAATTAATTTATTTATTTATTTTGCTTGCACCAAAATATATTTTAAAACAAATTTGTGAGAAGGGTGCCAGGGTGGCTCAGTCTTTTGGGTGACCAACTCCTGATTTCCCTTTGGGTCATGATCTCGGGATCTTGGGATCAAGCTCTGTCTCTACCTCCATGCTCAGTGGGAAATCTGCTTCTCTCCTTCTCTCTCTCTGCCCCTCCTTCTGCTTAGGTGTTTGCTCACCTGTACGAACTTGTTCTCTAAGATAAATAAATAAATATTTAAAAAAACACACTCAAATTTATAAGAAAGCAAAAATTTTTAATAGTAAATACAAAAATTCGTGGGGGTAGTTTCTAATAATACTGTAATTTCAGTTTACTGACAACCATAAATGCTAACTTGAGATATTTTCTATAAATGCAATGTCATATAAAACAATCTGTCATTTCTACCGGTGAGAAGACAGCACAAGAAGTACTGAATTTCAAGAGTTTAATAAAAATGGAATACGGCTTGGTCCCAAGCAAATTTATAGACACTCCAGATTAATAAACCTTAATGAAATGTAAAAACAAACAAACATACACCAACATGGGTACTTGCAAATCCATTAATTGCTTGGAAACTGGCTACTGAATCAGAACATTTTATAGGTGAGAGTAAATGATAAAATCATCAGCTTCAGTTTACAACAATGGTGAGAGATTTTAAAAAGTGTCTTATGGTTTAAATAAATTGCTATTGATAAATAAATGAAAAAGAAAGCAGAGATGCTCTGGTTGAATTTGGGTGGGAAGGCCCAAGTTCTGTTAATTGGTTTTTGCCATCACCATCCACAGCTGTCATTGAGATATCAAAAGATTCCAGAACTCTTATTCAAAATTCAGTGATCTCATTTGTTAAATTATTTTCACATAAAAAATCCATTCTTATAACAATTAAATGAAATGCACTCAGCCTTGCACCTTGTCACTGGGCAAAAGATACCAGGATTTATATTCAGTAAACATTTACTAAAAGCCTACTATATCCACAGTTCTTTGCAAAGCCAAAAATAAGGAATGGTCCCTAGTATCATTTAGGTAAAATAAGGTGCAGATGAAACTAAGTATAAAAAAGAAAGAAAAATATTGTTGAAAAAATATAGTATATGCACTTCCGAAGTGAGCACAAAATTGTTGAAAAAATAAAAATATAGTAAATCAGTTAAACTTCTACATATTAGACATTTATTAGAAGACATTTTAGAGCATAAGGCAACTACTTTCTGATTAATGACATTTGACTTCTCCCCACAACTCCTGCATTGTTTCAATATTTGTTCACTTAATATTTTGTAAGATGCTCATATCTAGAAGAGAGAAATAAAATCTGACATATATATCTGGTGATGAGTTCCTTGATTATAAAGCCTATAAATAAGGCTCTAAGATGCTTAGTAATAAAGGAGACATTATGTAGCAAATGCGGGGGGTGGATAAGAGACTCACTGTCTTTTACTGGAGATCTTCACCAGAAAACAAAAATTAAGTCAGCATGATGATGTACTTAATCACCTTGCCATGAACTGCTCACTGGTCTCCTCACTAACAAACTTATGGGAGATGGCCATGATTTAGGAGACAGGGCACCCAGGATTGAGAGAAGAAACTGAGAAACAGCATAGAGACAACCTTGAGGTATGTTTGGGGGACTAAGATGAACTATTATCTTTGAAACTCATGGTGGGTGGAGAGGAAAAGAGAAATGACCAGATTATGGGTAGCCTTTTATACCTTACCAAGGAGACTAGAGTTTATCCAAAAAGAAAATGGAAGCTTCGTTGAATTTGAAACAGGAAGCAACCAGGTTGATGTTTTTAAAAAGTGCTTGAGAAGTGCTATGGAGGATAGTTTGGAAACAAGGATGATTGCCAGTTTTGAGGTTATTTCAGTAGTTCAGGAGAGACATGGTAATGGATGAACTAAAAAGACTGACAATAAAGAGGAGTTGGTAGATCCAAAATACTGAACAATTTGAAATTTATGGGATCTGGTGACCCTTTGAGATGAAAGAGGGGATGGAGAGAAGGAAAAACCCTGGAGAAGCCACTTACTGAGGCACTCGTCTCATAAGTATATGCTCTGTATATTTTATAGAACTCTATCACTGAAGAAGTTAAACATTAGGATGAAGCAAGAGTTCCTATGGTCTGTATGTCACTGGAAAAAGAGCCTGCTGTATCCAAGACAGCTCTGCAAGACAGCGTTACCTTGGGGAATTTCTGCTATACATGGTCTGGCTCTCAATCTAATTGGATCAAGAGTGGATTCATCCTTTAGGAGTTCACTAACATAAAAAAAAATCATAGAAACATTAATCATACTACCAATTTATTTATTCATAAAAAGAAACCTAGCTCGTAACCAATATATTTACTTCATGGAGGCATGCCAATAGCGAAAAGTTGGTAGATGAAGGGTTTGGGTTAAGGAGATTATATTCTTGCCTTCCTTGGGTAAATTAATCTATTTAATCATGGCAGCCCAATCTGGACACAGTGATAACTTTTTCAGTGAAACAGACAGTTTTCCTTCCATGGTTGTGTTTTATTGATTTTATAGTTTAGGTTTTGGTAGATAATTTCTTTCAAGTTCCAAGAAAACATTCCAACTCTAATGTAATAATATCCTTTGACACAAATAATTAAATTTTATACCAGAACATCACATATAATTAGGCTAATCCTAAGAAGGGTCAAAGGTACACTATAGAAGGTTTTGTCTATGAAGCAGCTAATATGGCTAACTGAAAATAGTTCTATATCTGACTTTGAACTGTTGTATAACTTCTATTAATGGGGTCAGATTTTCAGGAATTAGTGACACTTTTAAAAACATAATCAAGACCAACTGTAGACAATTTTCTTTTCCTACCTTTGCATCTGCTCTCTGTTTCCCATTTCATGGTAATATTAGAGTCTGTTGCACATTCTTACCATCGTGGTGGGAAGATGCTATGTGCCTTCTGATTTGGCAAATTTATTATTAATGGAGAGGGAACCGCTTATTAACAGATCATCTCAAAGCCCTATAGATTTATTTTTAAATTTAACATAGTTTTTCCTTTGGTTATAGGATATAGTAGCCTTTGAAATGAGGTCATCCACAGTGCAGTCATTGTCCTCCAGAGACGTGAATGATTGGGGGTAGTGGATAGATGCTTTTTGCTGGATTATAGACTGGATGATTTTTGTAAGACTAATTCTCCCGGGGAAGTATTGAAGAAAGGCTCTGGACATCCCATGGGAGAGATGTCTTACAATAATATATAAGGACATATTATTTTCAATATCATTTTAAGTCTGCTGGAAACAGATTTATATTGTTTAAATTATCTTCTTTTTCTTCTCAAGGTAATTTTTTTCCACTATAAAATATTTGGCGCTTATGTATAGCATTTGAAAAATAAGAAATGAAAATATTTATATTTAGGCTACCAAGAGATATTTACTTTTTACATTTTGATGTATTTTCTTTGTTTTGCTTTCTTTTTTAAAGCATCATTGTTAGATTTATATATGCATTTGTACAATAAAATGTTAATAGCATCTTTTTAATATTTTTTTGTCATCGCAAAGGTAAAGAAAAATCAATGACTTTATCATTGATGAGTAACAAATGTGAATATTTGGTTATATTTCCTAGGCCTTTTTACATACATACATGTATCCATATGTACCCTACATATCATTTTTCAAACCATACATAACACAGATATATTAATAAGTTCTAGATGGTAATAATATGAAAAATTATGGTGAAAGTATCCATTTTAAATTTTCAGCTATTTCCATTAAAGCTACACTAGCTTTATGGATTTAAAGAAAAAAAATTTTTTTTTTAAGTAAGACTTTTTGGGGCTCCTGGATGGCACAGTCAGTTAAGCCTCTGACTCTTGGTTTTAGTTTAGATCATGATCTCAGGGTCATGGATTCCAGCTCTACACTGGGCTCCGGCAGTTAATGAGGAGTCTGCTTAAAAGATTCTCTCTCTTTCTCCCTCTGACCCTCCCACGCTAGCATGTAGTGACTTTCTTTCTCTCTCTGTCCCTTTCAGATAAATAAGGAAATCTTTTTTAGAAAATCAGGTTTTTCAAACCGTAAATTTTAAGATAGAAATCCAAATAAGTAAAATTCTGTGACTAACCCATAAAATCAATGCTTTGTCCATGTAATGCATTTTTTTTTTTTTTTTGCATGTGGCAACTACTCAGCTGTTTTTGGTAAATATGCAAGTAAACCTACAGTCATTGGTAAAAATTCAGAAAATATAGAAAATTCTAAGAAAATAAAAATAATGTATAATTTCATTCTCAGAGATAAATGGTGTTGAGATTTGATGTGCAACTTTCAAAAATTTGCCAGGCATAATTATAAGTATTCACCATATATAATTTAAGATTATATGCTATATACTGTTGTATAAATTGGTTTGTTCTGTTAACAATGCATCATGAACACCTTTCCATGTCCATATATAAATATAAACACTTTCTGATTTATGTCTAGGTAGTACTCTATTCTTTAAACTTTATTTAGTCTAATATTCTTTCATTTATTCAACAAATATTTACTTTACATGTACTACATTCCAGGTACAATTCGTGTTTTAGAGCTAGCAAATTAAAGAGACACAGATTTTGCTTTCATAGAGTTTATATTCTAGTTGAGGAATATAAGAATAAACCAAATCAAAATTAAATACCATCTATCTTAGGTAACTGTAAATCTAAGAAGAAAAATATGGCAGGAAAAAGGAGACACAAAATGCCAGAGTTATAGAGAAAATAATTACTATTTTATATAGGATAAGTAAGTGAAGGGACTAGACACACAGCAGAAAAAGTGGAGAGAGATCCCAGGCAGAGAGAGATAGGTAACTGCTCACAGATGAGCTATTAGGCCACTGTGGCTGGGGCAGAGTGAGCAAGGGGAGAATAATACGACATCGGGTCAGACAGATGGTGGGACTTTGTGGGCTTATAGTATGGACTTTGATTTTTTTTTGTTTTTTAACTTGAATAAAATTAGGAGCCATTGGGGAGTATTGAGCAGATTTCTTTGCTTTGTTTAAAAGGATCCCAACTGCTGCTGAGGAGAATAACATATGGGGAGTCAAGATGATAGCAGAAAGCCTATTTGGGAGGCTAGTTCTGTGCCCTGGGTGCACTAAACTATGAGTCTGGGATGATGATAAGGAACTAGGAAGAAATGATGAATTGAGTGAAAGGAAATCCATGAGAACTGGACATCCTTGAAGCCAAGGAGAAATGTTTCCAAGAGAAGGGAGTAATCCACTACTAATAGTTCCAGTAAAATGAAGACAGAATATTAATTTAGCAATGTGGAGATTATTGGCGATGATAATAAGAGAAGTATTTATGGGATTTGGGAGCAAAAACCAAGATAGGGTACATTCAGGATAAAATGGAAGTAAAAAAAAAAATTCTGGTAATTGGTTATTACCTCTTCCAAGGAAATTTCCTATAAAGAGAAGCAGAGAATCAGGAAAGTGTCTGGAGAAGGATGTGTGATCAAAGAAGAGATTGGAGATATTAGATTACATTTATTCTACACCTTAAACACGTTTCCTGAAGGCAAATAAAAATCAAATGAGGCTTGAGTCATGTCTATAATATAATCCTGGCTCTACCCTCTAGCTCTTTGGCCTCTCAACTGGAAGCACCCACCTCAAGTCAGCTTTTTCTTGCCCTGCTGTGGTGTTATTGCTTGTTTTTCCCTCTCTGTATTCTATGTCTGTGTGCTGCCTCACTGGAACTGTTAATATGTTATATCATTTTAAGCAGATTATCATATGTTTACTTTCCTTTAATTCTTTCCTGGAAAGGACTTTGTCTACTTAATGAAATTATCATAAAATCATACCCAACAGCGTTTATTTGTTCCATCTCATTATAGATTTCTAAATAAATTCAACTTCTCTGTTGATGTAAAGCTGATTTCCAAAGCTCATATTTTCCTAATAGGTGAATTGCTACAAATAGGGCCAGAGATTAATCGTATCTGAATCTGAAGCTTTCCACGTAATCTGAGCGTTTCTTCGCTGAGATACTCAGAACAAATTTTCCGTTTGAATCAATTAGCATTTTCTGCAGAGTATTATTTTTCCTCTTTATTTCTCCACATTTCCAATGCATCAGGGTTTTTTTTTTTTAAATCTATGCTATGTAAAAACTATCCATAATCAGTGTCTTACAACAATAATTACCTTCACTCACTGTTTCTGTGGGTCTAGACTTTGGGAAAGGCTTGCCAGTGTAGTTGTGGCTCAGGAGTTATTTCGGAAGGAAGATCTCGAAAGCATCTTCAGAACTTGACTGTCTCCTGCACTAGGAAGCTTTGAACACCTGGGACTCCTTGGGAATATCCCTATCTTTATGGAGTTTCGCCACGTGGTCACTCTAGATGGGAACTTCAGGATAGCTGAGCTTCTTACATGTCAGTTCAGGGCTCCCACAATGTTTGTCTCCAGAGAAAGCCAGATGGAAACCATTATTGCCTTTTGTGAGTTAGCTTCTCAGTTTATGCAGCATTACTTCCACTGCACACTATTGGTCCAGGCAATTGCAAAGTTCTCCTAAGTTTCAAGGAGAAATAGAACCTTCACCTCCTAATGAAGGAATACCAAGCTGGAGTTGTAAAGATAGCATGTGGGATTGGATATACATTGGTGCGGTGGCCATCTTTGAAAGATTACAATCTGCACTTGTCTCAAGCACACAGATCTGTTTTCTTTTCAAATCTTATTTCTTTCCCAACAAGATTATGTTCTTATACTTCAACATAATCATCGGTTTTGCCACTTTATTTTTTTATTCTCTCATTATTCTCCTGGTTTCACTTCCTTGTCTCTCACCCTGAAGCTTGTTAAGAAATTTCTTCACTCTAGTACTCTCAGATTCTTCTACTTAAGAGCCTTAAATACGCCACAGCTGACCATCCCTAAATTGAATGAGCTCTGTGTCTGCACTATTGACTCATCCTGGGGAAGACTGTATGACCATGTTTTTGGTGGCAACATCATCATCGTCATTATTACTATTACTTTCTGTCCTCACCTAAAGTATTTGACAAAGGCAAACAGCACTTGGTCAACTAGTTAAAAATATTCCCCATGCGCAAAGATGGGTATTTTATAAATGTGATAAATGTAAACATTTATAAATGTAAACATTTATCACATTTATAAAATGTGATAAATTATATCACATTATAATTAAATTATATCACATTATAAATGTGATAAATGTAAACATTTATCACATTTATAAAATGTACCCCATTTGCAAAGATGGGTATTTTATAAATGTACCTTTTCACAACTCTTGCCAGCAATTTTAGTCTTTTTCTAATAAAAATTTCTCTTATCTTCTGTTTTAATACCTCAACATTTAATTTCTAAAAATAGAAAATTAGTTCATTTATTTTCATTGTCTTTAATAAAATAACATGTGTTTTATTTTTCATTTTTATAGCTATATCTGCTTCACATCTATTGTTTTGAAGTATTCCCTATTTTTTGAATAATAACATATTTTAAACTTTAATTTTATTTTAAATCAACTATTATTTCAGAGCATGTTTCTTAACTTTTTAAGCTAATATATGTTTAGCACATGTCACATGCCAATAATGGTTCTAAGTGTTTTATATATGGTGAATCATCTGATCCTCAAAAGAACCCGAAGTTGCAGAAACTCTTATGATCCTGGCATTATGATCATTACACTGAGGTAAAGAGAAGATACGTAAATTTCCAAGTTTTCTACTACAAGAGTAGGCTAACTGACCAGTTTATGTTCACAACCACTATATAACACTCCTTCTATTAATGCTAAATGTTATCACATTATTATTAAATCAGCTTGTGATATCTCTATGTTCTTGCCTTTGTTAAGATTTTCTGAGTGGCCAAACACATTTTCAATTATTTCAAATGTTCCAATCTCTTAAGATAATTTATATTGGTACTTTTCAAGATATAGAGTAGTATTAAGATGTAAGTTTTAAATATATATACTCACATATGTTTTTATTTTTGTTTGATGTATTACTTTCTGCAATAAAAATATTAATATTGCCTGATAATCTTAATTTTATCAAGTTTTTTTATACTGTCTGTATTTTGCTCAATTATATTTTAAAATTTTTTGTCATAAAATGTATAAATTTATGGTGTACAATGTATTGATTTGACACATTTATATATAGTAATATGATTACCACCATAACATTAGCTAATACCTCTATTTTCTCACATAATCATCATTTTGTTTATGGTGAGAACTTTAAATTTCTAGCCTTTTACAACTTTGAAGTATATAATACAGTATTGTCAACTATAATCATTGTGCTATACATTAGATCTTCAGAAGTCACTCATTTTCTATTTGCAAGTTTGTACACTTTGACTAATATTTTCCCAATTGCCCCACCTCCCAGCACCTGGTAACCACCATTCTACTCTAAGAGTTTGGCTTATTTAGATTCCACAAATAAGTGACATCATACATGTATTTGTCTTTTTCTGTCTGACTCATTTCACTTAGCATAATGCCTTCAAGACTCAACCAGGTTGTTGCAAATAGCAGGTTTTCTTTCTTTCTCATGGATGAATAATATTCCATTGTATATGTGTATATACAACATCTTCTTTTCTATTCATTTTTTGGTGGACATTTAGGTTGTTTTCATATCTTGCTTGTGTGAGTAATGTTTCAATAAACATGGGAGCACAGGTATCTGTTTAATATCCTGTTTTCATTTTCTTTAGATATATACCAAGCAGCGGAATTTCTGGATCATATAGTAGTTCTATTTTTAATTTTTTGAAGGACTTCCATATTGTTTTGTTTTTGTTTTTTTAAATTTTTTATTTTTTTTTATAAACATGTATTTTTATCCCCAGGGGTACAGGTCTGTGAATCGCCAGGTTTACACACTTCACAGCACTCACCAAAGAACATACCCTCCCCAATGTCCATAAACCCAGCCCCCCTTCTCCCAACCCCCCTCCCCCCCAGCAACCCTCAATTTGTTTTGTAAGATTAGTAGTCACTTATGGTTTGTCTCCCTCCCAATCCCATCTTGTTTCATTGATTCTTCTCCTACCCACTTAAGCCCCCATGTTGCATCACCACTTCCTCATATCAGGGAGATCATATGATAGTTGTCTTTCTCTGCTTGACTTATTTCGCTAAGCATGATATGCTCTACTTCCATCCATGTTGTCGCAAATGGCAAGATTTCATTTCTTTTGATGGCTGCATAGTATTCCATTGTATATATATACCACATCTTCTTGATCCATTCATCTGTTGATGGACATCTAGGTTCTATCCATAGTTTGGCTATTGTGGACATTGCTGCTATAAACATTCGGGTGCACGTGCCCCTTTGGATCACTACGTTTGTATCTTTAGGGTAAATACCCAGTAGTGCAATTGCTGGGTCATAGGGCAGTTCTATTTTCCATATTGTTTTCCATAGTGAGTGTACCAATTTACATTCCTACCAGTAGCGCACAAATGTTCCTTTTTTCTACATCCTCACCAGTACTTGTCTTTTGTCTTCTTAATGATAGCCATTTTAACAGATGTGAGGTTTGATTTACATTTCCCTGATGATTAGTGGCTATTTGGGTATCTTGTTTTAAAAAATGCCATTCAGTTCTTCTGCCCCACCCCCCTTTTAAATCCAGGTGCTTGTTTTTCTGTTATTGCATTGTAAAATTTCCTCATGTAGTTTGGATATTAATCCCTTATCCGATACGTGGTGTGTAAATATTTTCTCCTATTCCATAGGTTTTCTTTTCATATTTTTTCATTGTTTCTTTTGTTGTGCACAAACTTTTTAGTGTGATGTAGTCCCACTTGTCGATTTTTTGCTCTTGTTGCTTATGCTTTGGTGTTATATCAAAAAAATCATTGCCAAGGACAATGACAAGGAGATTCTTTTCCAATTTTCTTGTACGGGTTTTATAGTATTAGGTCTTACATTTAAGTTTTTAATTCACTTCAAGTTAATTTTTGTGAGTGGTGTAAGAAAAAAGTATCATTTCATTTTTCTGCATGTGGTTATCCAGTTTTCCCAACACTACTTGTTGAAGAAACTATCCATTTTCCATTAAGTATTCTTGGCTTCCTGGTCAAATATTAGTTGGCCATACATGTGTTGAGTTTATTTCTGGACTTGCTATTTTCTTCTGATGATGATCTATGTGCCTGGTTTTGTGCCAGTATCATACTATTTTGATTACTAAAGCATTTTAATATAGTGTGTTTTTTTTAAAAAATATTTATGGGGCACCTGGGTGGCTCAGTGGGTTAAAGCCTCTGCCTTCGGCTCAAGTCATGGTCCCAGGGTTCTGGGATTGAGCCCCACATCGGGCTCTCTGCTCGACAGGGAGCCTGCTTCTTCCTCTCTCTCTGCCTGCCTCTCTGCCTACTTGTGATCTCTGTCTGTCAAATAAATAAAAATCTTAAAAAAAATGTTTATTTATCTGACACTTAGAGAGAGTACAAGCAGTGGGAGCAGCAGGCAGAGGGAGAGGGAGAAGCAGACTCCCTGCTGAGCAGGGAGCCTGATGCGGGATCCCAGAACCTTGAGATCATGACCTGAGCTGAAGGCTGCTGCTTAAGTGACTGAGCCACCAAGGTGCCCCATGTTAATACAGTGTGAAATCAGGAAATGTGAGGCCTCCAGCCTTTTTCTTCTTGTTCAGGACTTTCTTGGCTATACAGGGTCTTTTGTAGTTCCATACAAACTTTAGGACTTTTTTTTTCTATTTCTGTGAAAAATGACACATTTTTCACATCTTCACAGAATGTGAAAGTTGGAACATCGGTTTCAGTGTTCCAGTTGAACATTGTCAATGGAACATTGATAGGAATTACATTAAATGTAATGTAATGCCATTTGAATAAGTACAGACATTTTAACAGTAATTCTGATCCATGAACATGTTATATCTTCTCATTTATTTGTGTCTTCTTCAATGTCTTTCATTAAAGTCTCATAGTTTTCATGGTACAGATCTCTCATTTTTGGTTAAATCTAATCTTAATATTTTAATTTTTGATGCTATTCTGAATGGGATAGTTTTCTTTATTTCTTTTTCAGATGTTTCATTGTGACTAATAGAAATGCAACTGATTTCTGTATATTGATATTATTTTCTGCAACTTTACTAAATTCATTGATTAGTTTCAATAATTTTGTTGAGCTTTAAGATTTTCTATATGGAAGATTGTATCATCTGCGAAAAACAATAATGGTACTTCTCCATTTTAATTTGGAATCCTTTTATTTCATTGTCTTGACTCTACCTAGGACTTCCAATACTATGTTGAATAAGAGTGGAGAGAGTAGACACTCTTGTCTTGTTCTTGATCTTAGAGGAAAAGTTTTCAACCTTTTGTCATTGACTATGATATTGGCTGACTTCTGCTCCTGCCTAGGCGAATAATTCAAGAAGGTCTGAGGACTATAGGCTGGGGACCCTGAAATGGGATTTTCAATTTCATTTGACAGCAGGTGGCCCCTTGAGGAATAGCAGCCCAACTGTATGCTACCTCACTAAAGAACGTCTAAGACGTGGACTTGGGGCAGATTTCTATGTGAAGCTCCTTTAGATATTTATAACAAAAGAGGAGAAAATGTAGTTTGCTCTCTTCTATTTAGAGTAGACACACCTACACTCACAAACACAACTCACAAGCCCACACTCAAAGACAGAAGGGGAGAAGAGAGAATCCTCAATACCCAGACCTGGACGCGAAGGCCTCCATAAGCAGGGAGCAGCTAACAGAGCAAGTTGTGGTGTTCAAGGTGGTGGCAGATTTTTGGCTCTAAGACTAGCAAATTGGCAACAGTATTTGGGTGCCTGGGGCAACATATGCCAGAAGGAGGGGGCCGGCATCATTGATTTAGAGTGAAAAAGAAAGAGGACAGCTCACAGGGTGAATATCTACCCAAATTTCCCTTTCCCATAAACACACAGAGTCAGGGAAAAAAAGCATGTTAACAAGAGGAAGACAAGTTCACAGATGTATTTAAAGCACGTCAGCGACAGAACAGCACTCCCTCTGTTAAAGTGGATGGTGGCTGAGATCCACTGTAAATAGAATTAAACAGTAATGTGACTTCACTTAGTCCCCAAATCTTCATCTAGATATTAAATCTAATGTTTATTTTCCAGCCCCTTTGCCACTGCCTTGGCCGAGACCCAGTCGTTATTCTCGAGGATGAATAGTTCCATAAAAACTTATCTGAGATCTAAGCTTACAATGTCCAACTCTCAAATTCACCAACTACAGCGCCATTAATATACTCTCCAGAACCCAAATCTAATCACATCACTCCTCTGGGTAGAATTCCTAAGTTGTTCTCCATTACGTAACACAAGTTTTAAATTTCCTTAAATATTGTAAAAAAAAAAAAAAAAAAACCTTCTTACCATCTACCGCCTCCCACCAACGTCTTTTTTTTTCCCCCTTCTTTATCATTGGCCCCTGTTGTCCCTTCAAATTGTGTGCAAATCCTGAAGGGGTCATGCTGTGGCTCATGCCTATTGCATTGTGGCTCTGTCCCTTCTGCTCAGAACGCCTTCCTCATCTCTGCCTTCAAATTCCCGCAAAGCCTTTTGCTTCCACAGCTACCTTTCCTTAGGCAGAGCCAAAAATGTCATCCTGTCTGATATCTAGCACCTAACGACTGATTTTTTTCTCTTTGTTTACATTCCTCCTTACAAAAGGGTCAGCTTCATGTGGGCAGGAATTGAGTCTTTCAGCTGTATAACCCTTCTTAGTATAGTGTTCAGGTGAGTTGTAAATACACAGTTTTTGTTCTTTTTTTTTTTTTTTTTTTTTTTTTTTTTTACAGTTTTTGTTCTTGATGAACAATGCCTCATACTGTTCTTCACGCTTTCCAGAATTCAGTAAAGTAAAAGTACAACATTGGGTAGGGGCTCCTCACTGACCGAGAGAGTCAACAAAGAGGTATTGAGTGTTTACATCTTTGCAGGCATTGTGTGAGGCCCAGAGGCTGACACACAAATCTTATAAATAGAGCCTAGTTCCTGCTCTCAAATAATTTATTTGCTACTGGGGGAGAAAATGCCCAAATCAGAAGATCCAAATCTAATTTATTGAGGAAATATTAATATCTCAATAAAAATAACTGGTACTGAAAGGAGAGAAAATAATTGGACTCTGAAAGAATTTTTGGTATATTACTGAATTAATAATTTCTGAGAGGACAGTTGTTTATACTTCTTTGAAAATGTTTACCTTTTCAGTCTTAAGAAAATCATAACTGAGATGTTCACTGGGATATGAAACCTATCAGCTGGGAAAGGATTTAAACAGATTTGACATTTAAAAATAAAAGATAAAATATAGATATAAGGGAGGACACATACTTTGTAATGAAAAAGGTACAGCTTTCTAATAATATTTAAATTTGTTAAATCAATCCTGCAGAGCCAAAATGTTTGAAAGAAAAGGAATCCTTCTCTCAGAGTTGGAAAAATGCAGTATGATTAGTTTTAGAATCCAAGGAAGAGAACTCTGCTGCTTTTTCATGGTATCAGAATGGGGTAAGTTCTACTTACTATAATAGCTCTCAACAGAGGGAATAAAGCCATATTTATTAAAAAAAAAAAGCCTCATCTGCAGAGGTATTCAAAATGGATAATTTGCTCTTTTTAAAAGATGAATCAATAAGGAAATTATAAATAGCTCACTAAGAGAAAAGGCAGGATGACCTACTCCTGCCCTCAAACATACAAGGTTAAAAGTAGAGATTGGGGGTGCCTGGGTGGCTCAGTGGGTTAAGCCTCTGCCTTCGGCTCAGGTCATGATCTCAGGGTCCTGGGATCGAGCCCCGCATCGGGCTCTCTGCTCGGCGGGGAGCCTGCTTCACCTTCTCTCTCTGCCTGCCTCTCTGCCTGCTTGTGATCTCTCTGTCAAATAAATAAAATATTAAAAAAAAAAGTAGAGATTGGACAATAGGAAGAGTTGTAGAGGATTTACAAGATCAAATTAAGCAAATTCATATGGTCTTAAGAATAATTTGTAAATAATGAAAATTTTTTCAAAACAACTTCTGCAAGATCAAAAACTAGAAGGGCCCCCAATAGAAAAAAAGAGGGCAAAGTAAGTAATGTGGTTCATGCCAAGGTCAATTCTCCATCTGGAGAAGTGAGTCTCTGGCATGTAATTCCAAAAAAAGAGAAGAGTGGCTGGCTCTCATGGCTGGACAATCAAACTCAGTAAGGATTTATGCCTGTCTTGAATTTATTTTGGACACTATCTGAAAGCAGGCACTCTGTTGTACAGGAATTGTCATGATTTTCATTAAAGCAAAAAAGTAAGAATTTTTTTCAAAGTAAACAATGTCAGGTAACGAGTGTTGTGCTACCTGATGATCTTATTGTTCCCTGGATGGGGAAGAAGGTCAATCCAAGATGTGACTGAAAAACTAGGACTAAAATGAAAGGGTAAGGAATCCAGTAGTCCCTTTGGGTTTGAGGGACATTATAGTGAGAACACAAGCGTGAGATTAAAGGATAATAAATTGTTGCCTTAGAATAAATGAATGGGGTTTTGCACTTCAGAGGAGGGTGTGTTGCCATAGGAGATAATAAGACACAAAGTGCAGCCTCTGAACTGCACTAGCATAACTATGAGTGGTTTGGTGAAGAATAGTGGAAGTCAAAGTTTTACACAGTGAGGACAACAAAGGAGTTTAGGGCTGGGTATAAGGTTCATCATCTACATGGATCCCTTGCTGGAGAGTGTGACTTCAATCCAGGAGCTAATGTATGTGAATGAGGGGAGGAGAGAGCAAGAGGCTGACACTGCTGGCAAAAGAGAGAGGTCAATGAGGATAAAGCCCTCAGAAGGGCCAGGTTTTACTGATGAATGGAAAAAACAGTCATCTGGGCCTAGGATGGGTGACAGGGAGAGTCCCAATTCTATGGTGATTGGAGAATGGGAATTAGTGTTCTCAATGTATGGTTTAATTTTGTTTAAAAAAAAAAAAAAGACGGTCTAAGCTCTGTAGATTCTGAGAATATAGGGCATTTTGTTCTAGTGAAAAAGTGGTTTCATAGAGCACTGTGGAAAAAAAAAAGTGGTTTCACAGAGCACTTATTTTTTGGGAAAAAATAAGGCAAAAAGATGAGTTGGAGAAAGAATTTCCATGTGATTTTTAGTAATCCAGTAAATCGAAAGGTTATTTATCAAGTAACTTCTGTATGCCAGGCATCATTCTAGGACCCAGGAATATAGCAGTGAACAACACAGAGAAGGTCAGTGGCATCAAGAATCTTGGATTCTTATGATTATTTATATAGAATTTTGGAGCAGAGAGGCAGTTTATAGACTTCTTTTCTTCACTTGTCCCAAATTATTATAGCCATCTGAATACCAGTCTAATAAACAGAGAAAGAAAAAGAAAGCTAAAAAGAAAGAAAGAAAGAAAGAGAAAAAGAAAGATGAAGGAAGGAAGGAAGGAGAAGAAAGAAAAATGAAAAGAAAAGATAAAAGAGAGAAAGGAAGGGAATGAGGGAGGAAGGAAGGAAGAAAGAAATGGTTTTGTTTTTAGAGAAAAATCGGTCTAGAACAGCAGAAATGTGAAACCTAGATCTTTGTGTAGGAGAGGAAAACTAGCCACCAAACTAAAAGATATAACTGAAGAGAGGACTTAACCAAGGAAAGAAGGGACAACTTTAAAATTCTGGGGTGTGACATTAGCACACATTGGGGAATTTTCTCAGACTAAATAATATCTATCTCAGGTTTTTTAAAGATTTGTTTATTTATTTTAGAATGAAGGAGAGAGAACGTGAGGGGAGGGAGGAGACAAAGGAGGAGAGAATCCTCAAGCAGACTCCCTGTGGAGTGAGAAGTCCCATGCAGTGCTGAATCTCAGGTCCCTGCGATCACGACCTGAGCCCAAATCAAGAGGAGGCAAACCATGAGACTGTGGACTCTGAGAAACAAACTGCAGGTTTTGGAGGGGAAGGGGGTGAGGGGTTGGGTGAACCTGGTGGTGGGTATTAAGGAGGGCACCTATTGCATGGAGCACAGGGTGTGGTGCATAAAACAATGAATCTTGGAACACTGAAAAAATTAAAAAAAAAAAAAAAAGAGCTGGCCTCTTAACCAACTGCTCCAACCAGGCACCCCATCTCAATTTTATATATATGTTAGACATACACACACACACGTGTATATGTGTTGGTAATAGTCTAAAATGACAATTTTTCCCATTCCTTAGTGAATATTCTGCATGGTTAGACATGGCTTTGTAAACGAGTTCTCCCCTTCATCTACCTGTACCATATAAAGAGAAGTCTTCAATCCGTGTCCCTGTGAAAGAGAAGGTCATTTCCTTCTGGACATGATCTTTTATCACACTTGCAACAAATTAAACTTCATGTTGTCATATACTAGTAAGGATTTCCCAGTCCCACAAACATTTTGTTTGTACCCTTCTCTCTTTGGAAACTATCAGCCTAACTCAAACAGTGTGAAATTAATTAGAAATTGATTACATAATCAACAATAGATTTTTTTTTTTAACTGAGTATTATATTTCTGCCATCACATAGGGGCTGGACTTACAAAAAGTGATGGATGGAATAGATGTTCTCTTTCCAAATATGACCCAAGTAACCACCTCCTTAGACCTTAAATCCCTAGTGACCTGCCATGCCCTTGGCCTAAGAGTCTCAAAGTTGGGATCCCTTCCAAGTTGAGACACCAAGCTTAGCTAGGGCTTGGATTGGGAGCTGACACAGATCCAAAATGCCACTGATAAACATAGATATTCTGGAAAGAAAAAAATAGCTTATGTTGGGGAGGGCTTAGAATTATTATTTTTGGATATAAAACTGCAAATTTTTTTCCGTTTTCCTTGGGCTTTGCTTCATTTGTTCTCAAATTAACCAATTGCCGTGGTCCACCTCTAGAGATAACAAGAACCCGAGGCACTGAATCACCCCTATTGTCTGGGGCTAGTCTGGAAGAAGGTCAGGGAACTCTGTAGGGTAAGGAGGGCTGTTAGGGGGAGGTCTGCTCATGCTTAGCTTGGGACTACAGCTGGAGGAAGTAGGGAAAGCAGCACAAGGACAAAGAAGTGCTTCCAGAAACTTTCCTCATTATCACTTCCCATTCATGGCCACTGGTCTTGATGAAAGCATGGATGAGTTACCTCTCTTTGGGGCTAACTCCGGGAGCAGAAGCAGCCAAGTCCCTAGTCTACGATGATAGATTTCTCAAAGCAAAACACCTTCAGCCATGAAATAGCCAGTCTTGGGATTTTACTCTGAGAGTTTCTACTCCATCTTTAGAAACCATCCCATAATCAAATCACATTTCTCTAGATGGAATCAACTATTTACCTGTCCAGTTATTTGGCTCCCTTTTTGATACAAGTTAGAATAAACAGTGGTGAATAAAGCAGACTTTTAAAGAAAAATCCTTGACATTTGATTCTGTCATTTATCAGAATCATTTGAAAAGCAGAAAATATACATTTTAGAATTTATCACTAACTAAAAAGAGCCCTAAAAGTTTTACATGCAATGACCAAGAAAAATTTGCATAATTATGGAAATGCCATACTTATTAGTCTAATAATAAATGGAAAATCACAAGGTCACTGTTTTCTTTAAATCCGAATAAGATACAATCTCTTGACTCTGATAAAAATTCCAAAATTTAATGATACATGTCAGTGTCTTACCATATTTTTAATGAAATATTTCTTGTTAATCTTAACCATCCTTAGTTTAGTACCTGCTCTTAAAAACACATTAAAAACCTTTTACATCATGATTATCCTTGGTTATATAAACTTATTGGGAAAAATATTTTGATCATTAAGTACTGCACCAGAGGGCTTAATTTAATCCTTAACTGCAGAGATCTGACACTAGTTATGACTGAATATCCAATGTCTCAAATCAACAACTGCGAGATTTTTCATACAATAGAGAGGGCAGTATGAATGAGATTATAGAATTCTCAGTATGGTTTTTACTGAAAAGGTACATAACGAGCATCCTTCATAGTCGGTGTGTAGTCCCATTGGATTTTATAAGAAATTTCTTCATGAACACACAGGAAATCAGGCGCAAAGAACTGAAATGTATAAAATAACTGTTAAACAAGTGACATAATATTACACACATGGGATACAACAATTATAGAAATACATTTCAGAAAAAACTTAAAAGATATTTGAACCCCAGACAGTATAAAGCAAATTTAAGAGAATAAAAATACGTGGCAAATGAGAGGGAGTTTTTTGTTCCCTCTTTAATTGCAGCAGTATTCTAGAAAACAATCCTCTTTGAATTTGGGGAGATAACAGTGTTTTCCATGCCTTTGCTCTTCATTTTCTGAGGTACATAAAATAGTAGAATAGACTTAAATTGACAATATTTTTGTTTACATATTATCTCTAAAAAATCAGTATTTTGCTTCATGCCATTTGAAAACCAATTGTACATAACCTAATGGAATTTACTTTTTTTTTTTTTTTGTAACTTGTAGAGAGTAGAAAAGTTGTCTGTTGTAAAATTAATTGGGATTGAAAAACTTTCTAAGTTGTAATGACTAACCAGATTTTTTTTTTGCAATATAGTTGATTACTATTCTGATTTATATCAAGCATGAGAGATTCTATTATTATTATACTGGCATTAAAATAGTAATAGCCCTCCTCAAAATTTGTGTCCATAAGCATGTTTGGGTATTTGTCATTCTGATATTTTAGGTTTATGTATATTCAGACCACATTTTACAAGCATATTTACCTCTGTCTTTAATAAAACAATTCACACTGGGAGTGAAATTCAGTATCACTGCCTAACACTTTTGCAATTAATTCATCAATGATTTGTAACAGTTATTTGATATCAAGGAAATGATCCAAGCCTTGGAACATTTAAGTCATTTTCCTCAAAAACTAGGAGTCATCTTTTGCCAAGAATGAATGAATTAGAATATCAAAGTGTTCATGGGTTTAGAGAAATTCAGAAATAATGAAGTTCAAATGGATTCTCTATTCAAAAAAATGATCTCATCCTTATTGATAACAAAATTTCAGTAACGCTAGTGACATTTTACATTAAATCTTTAAAATATAGCAAAACAGACAGATGCATATTCTATGTTGAGAATAAAACAGTTGCAACACATTCTTTTCATAAGAAGTCTCTCATTTGTGTTATTAACACATAATGAGGTGAGAAGTTGACGCTTTGCTCCATAAGATTGGCAGGCTTTGGAGACAACTCTTTCTTTACCACTTGTCCTAGGAAGGTAACCATACTCTATCCAGACCTCTCAGAAGGGCTCCAGAATTCACATGTTGAAAGCAATGCATACAGTCTGCTATTCCATCAACACGGTTTCTTGCAAGTTCTGGTGTGTATTTGTTTTCCTTCCAGGCAATGATCATTCTTAGAAACTATCTGCTCCCACAAGACTTAGCTTTTAGTCAGTGTAAGTAAAACTGGAGTTTTAAAAGTTTTAGTTAGAAACTCAAGTCATCCAGGTATCCGTAAAAGTACACAAGTGCTTTAAAACCAGTCTTCTCTCACACTGTGCTGTTCATGCAGAACAATTGGTTCATAAACCACTATCTCTTTGAATAGGATGATACTGAGTGATGTTCCACATTCATACTCAGGCTCTTCTTTCAGACCTCCAACCAAGTTGACAGGAGTGATGACAATGGTCCCTGTGGCAGATACCTGTGCAGTAAAATACTTAATTTTGCGTGGGCTAATTAGCAGGTGCCAGGTGGTTATTTGGAGCAGGGGTTCTCAAATTTCCAGATGTTTTGGGAAAACCTGTAGGGTTTGTTAAGACACAGAGTCCTGAGTGCCACCCCCAAAGTTTCTGATTCAGCAGATCTGAGATTGCATGTCTAGTAATCTCTTAGGTGAGGCTGATGCTGATGGTTCAGAAAATGCATTTTGAGAATCTATCATTTAGAGCAAAGGCATCTTGACTTCTGAGTCTGTTCTTAACAGGCAGTCATACAATGACTGCCTCTCTGAGCCTCTTTCTCTTTCTCTCTGTCCTTCAATCTCTCTCCTTAAATGATAAAGAACTAGACTATATTACAGTCTATAATTCAGCTCTTTTTCTCTGATACTACTTAGGCATTGAGGCATATTATCAGTATTAGTTAAGGGATCCTCAAACTGTTTAAGATGTTAGCTCCCCTCACATTCTGAATATTACAACACTCCTCTCATGCAGCATTAACAAGAAAGTTCTCAAATGTACAGGGGAAAGGAGGGGAGAGTTATAACACTTTGCTTTTGTCATTATCTTTCTGATAATTAGCAAGATAATTTCAATAAACCTTGTCTGTGAGGGTTGTTTTTTGCTTTGAGTAGGAAAAAAGCACAAGGTAGCCCCCAATTTTAAAACAAGAAAATGACTTGTGGACAATTTGCTTGTGTTTTCTTTTGGAAAGTGATGGGTTGGAAAATAGCAGGCAATGAATGAGATAATTTTTAGGGTCTGTAAAAATCTTCCTTAAATGTTATGCTCCACATTTTTTGTTTCGATAAAAATAAGGACACCTGTCGCTGTCATGCGAGAAGAAGAGCAACTTTCATGAACATCTCTTATTTTCAATTCAGTTTTCAAGTGAATATTTGAATTAGAAGCATTTGGAGGAGGGAACAAGGTAGAAATACTGAGTGCTTTGGATCACAGCTCTCACACTTGTACAAAGTACGCCAAGTGGCTAGTCCTTTGTATGTGAGTCAGGAGCCAGCATTTCCCTCCTAACCACCTGCAGGCCTGCAAGGAATTTGCTGACATCAACCATGTCACTGTAATGAATCAGAAACAAAAAAGGACAACTTTCCTGCTCACTTCCCTTGTTGGTTGCTTCACTGCTTCACCCACGTTTGAATCTGCCCCCCCAGAATGCTTTGCTGTCCTGTAAACTCTATCAACATGTGTCCCTCAGTAACTGAGAGCTCTTGTGAAGGCACGTGTACATCCGTCCCTACCTCATTCTCCAGCACCTAGCACAGTGGGTGCTTGTATTTGATTAATGTTTATGAAGTTCAAATAAATGCAAATATTTATCATCACATCTCCATGACAGTAGTAACTGTCCCCATATGTAACGTAGTAGTCCACAACTCCTTTTCTTTGTAAATTGCATTCTTAATTTAATCCAGCAAGGCCAACTGTGACATTTTTATGGGTTCTACCCATAAAAGAATTCTACCATATTCTCAAATATCGAAGTCTTTTCTTAGAGATGGAGATTGTTAGTATTTGTAGTTACTCCAAAATTGTTATGTTAATACAGTCTTACTGGCCATATGTTGAGATGAGAAATGTGAGCAACGGTAAGGTTACAAACCTGAGAAAATTGTGTAAATGGGTGATCAAATGAATGGAAATTAAAGTTTAATAGTAAATATTTTTGAATAGTTTTGAAAGATAGCTTTTGATTATCTAATATAATATGCTATTTTATATATAAATATTCTCTCAGATGTCACATCATAAT
Source organism: Mustela erminea (assembly GCF_009829155.1). NCBI lineage: Eukaryota > Metazoa > Chordata > Mammalia > Carnivora > Mustelidae > Mustela > Mustela erminea. The sequence continues at coordinate 101,215,281 of NC_045617.1, read as the reverse complement.
GACAGTCTTTTGTAATTTTTTTTAAACTATGAAATCAGCTAACATGTCTGTTGCTAATTCAGAGTTAGTAATTGCTACTTCTTTTAAAAGAAAATAATTGGATTACTCTTGGTAATTTTTTGCAACCAAGCTGAAAGTGAGAGAGTAAAATAAAAATTAGAATTAAAAATATGCAAACATTTAATTGACACAAATTATAATACATAAAGCTAAAAGTGAATAGCCTAAAATTCAGTTGAAAGTCAAACTTCTAACATGTTTAAATCAAAAGTTGAGAAATTATTTTAAACTGACTTTTCTTTTTATTTCCATAGAGTAATAGATTAAAAAGAGAAAGAAGGAAAGAAAAAGAGAAAGAAAGAAAGGAAATTGTTTTAAAAATTTCCACAAAGTAATTTTAGCTTCAAATCATTAGGATAGTAAAGTTTGTGTGTACAGAGATTTTTAAAAAAAGAATAGTTTTACCCAGATATCCCTGTCCTATGAATGAAAATTCTACCAGCTTTGAAGTGGCCCTGCTCCGTTGGCTGCTGGGAGTGTGCTTATGCTGGTGAGTACAACTTGCTCTGAGAGTTTTGATATGTTGTCAAAGTTGCTGATCTGGGTGGTCAGAGACTTCCGGCTCTCTGTGCTCGTTCGGCCCCGGGTGAGCCGGTCCTCCTGGCGATGATGAACTCCAAGGCAGCAGCAAGAAAACGCAGCTTTAAATTCCTCTCGAAACTTTCCTGGCAAACCAGGGAGAATGAAAGGAAAAAGAATTACACATAAGTAGGGTTCAACAAATCATGAATAGGATATAACCCAGTAGCTCCCTTGAGCCAAACCAACAATGAGGTACAATATTTTGCAAAAATGGGGAAATCGGAAGAGGAAATTGGGTTACTGGAAGTTTGGTAGACTCTTGACACAATAAGGTATTTCCATAAAATAATGTAACTGATTTTCATGTGTGATGTTTGGAGTTGGTTTCTTTTCTTTAGAGTCAAACCTTCTTCATTTGCGATTGTGGGTTTTTACAGATAGCTGTAAAGAAAGTGATCATTAGTAGGATGTCCAGAGATATTTAATAATTTCAAAAATGATGAAACCTGTGTTGTATATGGCCACGACAGTGCAGAAATTACCCCTGCACTGGACTCTGAAGAAACTGGTCTACTGACACACTCAGTTCAACAAAGAATCTAGAAAAAAAAAAATCTTAACATATATAGAAAATTTCTTAAAGTTTCATAATCTGCATGAGGCAGAACAAAACAAAACAGAAGAAAAAAATTACCTACTTTAGAAGTTATTTCTTGCCTTTAAATCACTGACATGAAATTGGAGAAGTATGAAAATGAAACAGTCACCTTTTTAAGGATAAATGAACCGGATGGGGAATCATCATTTCTCTTTTCTGAGCTTCTATCACCAAAGCAGGTGATTGAGTAATTACACATGAGAAGTGAATGTTCAAGGGACTTGGACAATTGCAGGCACATCCCAGGTCTCCACAGGTTCCAGCCACCTTCCCTGCCTTAACCCACCCCACAAGTGCACTTTAACTTGTGGCCTTGACTCCAAACACTTCTTCCTGTAACTTTCTAGGAAGTTTGATCTGCTTAGTGCAAGGCTCAGGGCTTTAGTCATCTCTAATCCCAAGGCAACAGCTTCTTCATTGCTTCCAAAGCCACAGTTCCACATGGTCCCTTGACCCCTCAAACCTAGCACATGAGCAGTGAGTTGTCTCTGGTTATCTCTGATCTAATGCCGTCTTTATTCTGGAGACAGGTGCTGGCTGTGGCAGGGGAAGGCAAGAAAAAGGGCAATTCAATACAAAACAAACCCCACATTTATATCACCTGAGTCTCTGAAAGGTGAAATAAAGCAGGTTTTTACATATTTATATATAGGGTATATATGCCATGATTGAGGAAAAAACAATGAAAATTGTTTAAAAAAATCTAATTAACTGGTCATTTGTCTTCTTCTTCTCCTTCTTCTTCCTTTTTAAAAAATAACCCATATAACCTACAAGGCCAAAGATGAAGATGAATTTAGCAATTCACAGTAGAATGAATTGCTAAAATTATCATATATTTGGAGATAGCAATGAAACAGAAAGAGCCAACTGGTTAGAGAAGACGACAGTGTACAGATGTAGCTAATTAAAACACAATTCTAAAGGTCAGTCAGGCAAAATGTTTGTAAATAAAACAACTAGTTAAATGATTTTTACAATTACATTGGTTTCATACACCGAGAAAGATTAAATCAGTTACAGATGTGTGTCTGTGTGTGTCATTTAGCTTGTATGTTATTTAGAAGTCAAGTCATTTTTTGTGGTCAGTGAGAAATCTTGAGATAACCCCAAGAGATGTTACTCACAAGAGAAATGTAAATGTAGAAAAATACCCAAAAGTGGAAGGGTTCCAATTCAATCTCAGTGAGGCAATCTCAGTGTTGGCAAAGGAAATAATATAGCAAGTCTGTACTACTTTCAGATAAAATTATTTTACAGGTTGGTAAATCATAAATTTAATGTATGGCAAACAGGGTTCTGTGTTCTTCAATTCTCACAATTTTCACTTTCCTCCTACTCAACATTTCTTTTAAATTTGGTGGGAAAATGCCTTAGATGATTTTCTCTGATGAGTCAGGTAACATGTGCTCCCTCTCATAAGGGCAAAACCTCAAGTCAAATTAGATCGGGGCGGCGGGGGGGAATCTCATTGTAGAGCAATTAAGCTCTTCACACATTTCAAGAGTGTTCAAAACCTTCTGGTCATTGATTCCTCATCCTTGGTAAGGATTGTGGCTTACATGGAAGGAACAGTTGAAAACTCACCACTGAGAAAATTATAAATAATTGGGTTCGCAGCACTATTGGCATATACAAGCCAGTGTGAAAATGTAAACCAGGCATATACAGTCTCTCTGTCTTCTGTGTGGGTAAACATCCCAAATACTCTGTAGGAAAAACAAAACAAAACAAAAAGCAATCACTGGAAATCCAGTGTGATTTTGAAAAGTACATTTCAAATAATGAAATTCCTGGGTGAATGCAGCCCTTGATGGAAGCTGCCTAATTAACTCCTGTCCTCCTCTGCAACAGGCACTGGTTTATGGTGCCATATTGGGTTTAGAAAAATGTTGGTACCTGAACAAAATCTCCATGGCACAATTAGCAAGTCAAAGGCAAAATCAAGCAGGAATGATCTCTTTCCTTTAAACAACAAATGCAATACTATTTCTGGTGAGTAAGAGAACAGAAGTCAAATATGTATCTATGTCCCTTCTTTTGTTTCGTTTCTAAATACAACTGAACAATGTTTGTTACTACTCCATTTTGTGTGTCATTTAAAAGGCCTCCTAAACTGCAGTCTTTGAGTCTTTCTTCCTACCTGCCTTTGTGCACTGATCAAAGTATCACATTTTTTTTTTCAACTACCATTTTCCCAGCCTTCTTGAAATTTGAATTCTGGGACTTCATTACAGTCAGAGGGAAACTAGTTTTCTGTAGGCAAAATTCTGGTAACTTCTTAAAATACACGAGTTTTAGTATTTTTATTATTTTAAACTCTGAAAAATATTTCATTATTTTACCCTTAAACATCATTTTTAAGATGTGTTCCATGCTCAGAAATATCTCATCTTTCAAATTCAATCCACTAGCCAATATCAGGTAGCTGGTAACTAACTACTCAATAAATTTTACAGGCTGAAGATGATAACACATTTCCTGCACGATCCTGCACCATTGATTGTGTAATTTGATTACATGACGGTGCCCATGATAGAAATGCATTTCTGGAATGAAGTGATCCTCTGTGGAGAACTGGAGTTTTACAAAAATATGATATGGAGTGGACTAACCTGGACAAATAGAATTAATGGTATGTTCTGACCGTCTAGCATAATATATCTTTGAAATCCTAGACAAACCAGAATTGCTTTAAAGAAGCTGGTTTTAACTAGTCAGGCAAAAAATTGTTTTAATGGAGAGTTTAGGGATGTCTAAAGGAAATACAAGCATAACCTACAAGGGCAAACACAGAGGTAAGAATTTGAAGAAAAGGAGTGTTTTTCTCAAGTCTTGTGGAAAAGAGCAGAATGCTTAAAAAATTGAAAATATTTTAATGTAGACTTTCTTCCTAGCCATTTATTTTCATTGGAAAGGGAGGACTTTAACTTAAAAAGAAGAGAACTATTACAGACAAGTAGATATTTGGAACTAGGTAAGAACCCATTAAGTGGCGAGATGCAGGGAATCCCAATGAGCAACCCAGAGAGAAGTAAATCTGACTTTTGTTGAATTTAGACTGAGTACCATAAAAGTACAAAGAGTTAAAAAAAAAAAAAGGAGAAAATCATTCAGTATCATAGCATGTTTAAAAGGTTCTTAAGAACAGAAAACAACATCTAGCCCAAGAACAGAATAAATTCGTATGGGATTTCTGTAATCAAGAAAAATAAGACTGAAATTACGAAGAGCTATGGAGGGCAAAGTAGCTTACAGTTTCTTGTGAGCCAGTACCTATCTCAAGGCCCCATGCTGCTGAAAATCTCATGCCTTTTAGACTGCATCTGTACTAAACAATACTACTAAACAAAAGTTCATTTTCCATTGGAAGACTTATTTAGCAATCAGAAACAAGGGCCAAGAAGAATGAGAAATCTTTGCAGCTGGTTATACCACCTTTAGTGTGTAACTCTGGCCAAAGCTGCTGCTCTCCAGAGTCTCCAGCTGTGAGGAATATGATATTGACTCTGAATCAGGGAAAAGTGAGAGGAGCAATCCTAATTTAAGTTTGAAGCCTATTATAAACAAAATTACTATTACCTTGGGGCCTGTCTGTTTGCAACAGTTATGGTAATTCCCAATAAAGTTGGCTGGCTGTGAAGTTCATGTATACCACAGCCCCTGCATTGGCTGTTCCTGTCAGTCCATTGTTTTAACTTAACACTGTATCTGCAGCCTAACAAATAACACATTTTCTCTCACTGAAAAGGTACATGCTAATTTTTATTAATAGTCATCCTGAGCTCTTGATTCAGTGACTTGAGGAAATGGCTTTGTTCTATTTAAAGATTCAAAACGAAGTATGAGCCCTGATTCCATTTGTGTGTGCGTGCCTGTGTGTGCACTCACAAATGCTCTTTTTTCCCCCTTCCCCTATACATTTATTTTCCTTCTGAAAAAAATACCCTTTTAAATATAATTAGTATAATTAATATACTAATTAGTATAACTAGAATGCTAAAAAAAAGATCTCTTTTTTTTATTTTTTAGATAGAATTGTGTCATAATTCCCTATGTATGAGAACAAAGCTTTAGAAAACCCCATTTGTTCTGATCAAAACAGAACTTCAAGCTGTAAATGAGGTTTTTTTTCATTTGTTTTGTTTTGCTTTTGGCTTCTGGGGTTTTTGTTTATTTATTTATTTATTTATTTATTTATTTATTTTTGCATTAGAACTTTTTCTCCATCTAAGACTCAGCAATTAGCTTGAAGTCATCAGGGGAACATCTGTTTTGTGTCTGCCATTCAACAGAGAACTTCCACGGACAAGAGTATGTAGGGTCTGCGCACTCTAAAAGGCTGTCTCAGTTACCTGTTAGGAACAACAACACAATGAGTTATCTGGCCTGACACTATCTAGGCAAAGGGTTTAGATTTTTCTCTGGCTTAAGAAGGGAAAAAAACAAAAAGAATAAAAAATTTTTAAAAAAAGACAAAAAACTTCTTCACTAAGAACCAATAAATGACAGCCACTTTATTTTCAAATAATAGATGAACTTACCTCTTGAGCACGTTGAGGATGCTAATTGGTAGATAGCAAATTGCAAACACCAAAAGCACAACCATTAGCATCCGGGCTGTTTTCCGTCTGGCTCGGATCTGCTTTATTTCAGCAGCCACAGCACTAATCCTGGACTTGGTCTGCTGTCCTGGCCCTCGAGGCTGTGAAGCAGGCTGCAGGGGCTTCCACTTTCTCTGAACTACAGATGATGTTCCAGGGATCTAAAGGGAGCAGAGATCTTTATTGCCACCTGACTCAGGGAAGTTCCACTTCGGAGAAGCAGCTAGAAGATACAGGAAGGAGAGTGTTCTGAACGCCTGTGGCCTGGGGAGGCTTGAGAGCCTGTTTCCCCAAGAATGTCTGCTGAGTGGAGTATGTTCTAGAGTAATACAGTTGAGTACTGAAAAGGAGTTTGCGGGGGAAGGAAGTTGAAATCCCATTTTTGTCAAGGTCTAAAGAGAGCTGCAAATGAAAAAGATATCTCTTTATAAAGAGAAGTTGTACATCCAGACAATGGAATATTATTCAGTGTCAAAGAGAGAAATGAGATATGAAGCCAGGAATAACAGTTAACTTAAATGCATATTATTCATTAAAAAAAGCCAAAAGAGAAGACTACATACCATAAAGTCTACAATAATATGACATCTTAGAAAAGGTAAAATCAGAGAGATAGTAAAAAGGTCAATGATTGCCTGGAGGTAGTGGGGGTGTGTGTTGGGAGGCTAATGGGCAAAGTACAGAGGATTCTTGGGGCAGTGAAAATACTCTGTATGATGCTATAGTGATGGATACATGTCATCATACATTATATGATACATTTGGAAACATTGTCTAAATCCATAGAATGTACATTAAGAGTGAACCCTTAGGTTAACTATAGACTTTGGATGGTTCTGTGTCCATGTAGGTTCATCGCTTGTAACAAATGTATCAGTCTGGTGAGGCATATGGATAATGGGGCTGTACTTCATAAGTGGAGGTAGGAGACATTTGGGAAACCTCTGTATCTTCCGCTCCATTTTGCTGTGAACTTAAAACTGCTCCTAACAACAAAACAAAACAAGCAAACTAACAACAAAAGCCAGCTCTTACTTAAAAGGAGAGAGAAATAAAGCTGGCAAAGAAGAGCTGTAACAGGACAACCACCGTATAATCTGATTAGGAATTCTGGTTCAGCTCAGATACCTCACCTTAGAGAGGGGAAACGTTAACAGGTAATTGCGAAAGTAACCTGAAAAGATTTTTTTCATGCATCAATACTGCCATCTGCTGCCAGAGGGACAGATAGGACTTCGCTACCTAGCGCTTTTTATTAGATTCTGTTTCTCAGGTTTGGTCAAGTGGAAACCTTGAGTGAAGCAAATAAAAAAATAAATAAAATATTCTCTGATCCTTGCTAATTATTGTTATGAAAATTGCTTGAAACTCATTTTGTGTTCCAGTCTGGCTTTTTAAAATGCATACAAACAGGGGTGCCGGGTGTGGCTCCATCAGTTAAGCCTCTGCCTTCAGCTCAGGTCCTGATCTGAGTCCTGGGATCCAGCCCCCCAGCCCCTTAGGCTTACTCAGTGGGGAGTCTGCTTCTCCTTCTCCCCTTACTCCTCCCCCCACTGGAGCTCACACTCACTCTTTCTCTTTCTCTCAAATAAATATAATCTTTAAAATAAACTTAAAAAAATAAAATGCATACAAACACAGTGAGAATCCCTTGTGGTCTTACATTAACATTTCATATGGCTGGAATTTGTAACAACAGTTAAACAACTTGTACTTCTCCATTTCTTTTCAAAGTTATTTGATAATAGCAGGGAGTCCTTCCAAGTGTAATATTTTCTTAATTATAAGCTCATGAAGATTGATAGAGTTTAGTGAGCAAAACAATAAAATTCAGCATGCATAATTTTTTAAGAGGAAAATGTGCCAACAAGCACACCATAGCCTTGTGTTGGTTCTAACTAAGACTCCGTGGTCCTCTTTGTTGAGACTATTCAGCTGTTGCTTTTATCTCCGTGCTGCTGGCCAGGACAGACCCATGTGTTCCTGTGCTCTCTCAGAACACATGTTGGAGGGACTCTGCTGCTTTATACATCACAAGATCCAGGTGTGTTAGATAATCTTTGCAAGCAGAATTTTACTTTGATTTCTACACATATTAATATGGAGCCTCTTTTAACCATAACTATTCTCTCTCAAAAAGAAACAAATGAAGTTGATGAAAACCTGCCCTTACGTAGAAAAACATGTGACAAATTATCTCTCTTCTGGCTATTTGTGTTCTTTTATGTAGACTGACTTTTTCACGTAGTGATGGTCCTCTACGTTTTTCTTCTCTGTGTTAGTGGTTGGGGGCTGAGGGGGTACAGAGAATGCTTTCTCCTCTGTGAGTCTCTTTTTAAATAGTCATTTTTAAAATAATTGAGGAGAAACTGCAATGGATGCTAGAAAGTTCCAGAAAAACTGTAGCATGAGTAACCCTATAAATGTCTGCTAAATGATCTTGAACTGTTTTCTAAATGATCTCTGAGAGATCATTTAAACTTTAGAAATTCTCTTATTCAGTGCTCCCCTGAAGGAACGAAATAATATCCTGCATCTAATTACTTCCTCAACCCTCAGAAACAAAGTTCCCATAAAGAGAAACTGCCACAGAAAGCATGCAACCAGAATTAAACACAAACAAATAAAACTAGTGATAACGTCCTCTTTTAGATGATGATCTAAATAAGGATGGAAGATGTTTAATCTGAATTCATCTTGAGGAAACCTACAAATGTCCCCATTGATAAGTTGTCTAGGTCTAGAGAAGGTCAACCTAATGATAACAGAAATCGCTGATAGTAACTGAGCACCAGGAACTCTGCATAATCTTGAGTAATTATTAATGCGTTCCTAAAAGTAGATTATTATAAACCCTATTTATAGATGATAAAGCAGACATTAAAAGTTAAAATATCCATGTCTACATCTAACAAGTCAGAATTGCTCTGTCTGACTGCAGAGCTCTTTTCCCATTCTGATGTAGGGTTTCCATTTATAAACTTCAACACAATGTGTTATGGAAGACAGCAAATTTTTAAGTATGTGCCTAGTTACATGAAATAATAATCATACTAAAGGGCATTGATAAATCCAGCCTGGGAAGCTGTCCATCTAGAAAGGTCTTCCCCTGCCATCTCAGGAAGGGCTCAACAATCCAACTGTGTAAAGCGTGTGTGTGCACACATGCGCGCGCGCACACACACACACACACACACACACTTCACTTTTATTCCACTATTTTAAATGAATTTTAAAATAATCTTTGATACAAAAATACATCTTGGAAGAGGTCTTGCCACAATCATGAATTGGAGATATCTTGTAAACAATGGACCTGCCCTTTCTTAAGCTGTGTTTGTGACTAGGATTAATTTTTAAGAAAAGGGAAACATGCTGCATACATTAAAAGAAGAATAGAGGATATTGTGAATAATGAATAAATTTGCAAACTTAAATGAGATGGATAAATATCTTGAAAAACAAAGATTACCAAAACTGACACTAAAGATTACCAAAATTGGCACTATGATTCCAAACCTTGTTAAACAAAAACTCCAGGCCCATATAGGTTCATTAATGAATTCAGTCAAATAGTACAAAATAAATAATATCGATCTTATGCAGACTCTTTCTGAAATTCAAAGAAACAATAATACTTTCTTAATAATTTTATAATACTACAGATATCCTAATAATCAAAGACATAACAACAAAAGAAAACACAGAGATGAAAAATTCCTTAAAATATATTATCAAATCAATTAGCAATATGCAAAAAGGATAATAAAATTCACTCAATAAATCAACTTGATTTATTCCAGCAATGCAGTGTTGATTTAACATTCGAAAATTAATCAATGTATCATATTAACAGAATAAGAGACAAAAATATGACCATCTCAATAAATAAAGGAAAAGCATTTCAAAAATTCAACCCCTTTCCATGATAAAAATTTCAGTAAACTAGTAACATGAGGAAACTTTACCCACCTGGTAAAGGGCATCTATAAAAAAGTCTTCAACTATCATCCTACCTAATGGGAAAAGATGAACACTTTCTTTTAAGACTGAGAACAAAACAACAAAGTCTTTTCTCAACATTAAAATATGAGTTTCTACTCAACATTAGCCAGTACAAGAAGAACAGAAAAATAGATAAAAGGTACATAGATTTATTTTATTGGGGAGACATTATTGTTTACAAAGTAAATCCTAAGGAATTTCTAAAACTCTACTAGAACTAATCCCTGAATTTAGAAATATGCAGGACCCCCAATCAAGAGACAATCCCTTGTATTTCTGTGATAAAATGATTTATGACATATGTTTCATGGTTCAGATGACGAAAATATATTTCCCAGATATATCTGGTCTTCATCTATAGTTCCTGAACATGCTTTGAAAACATAAAAGGTGAAATGGGTGTCTTATTAATGAAAGTAACTTAAGATCAGGAACTAGTTTCCAGGAGGACCAACCATTAAAGGATGGTAACTTTCAGTCCCACTCCCTGACCACTTGGAAGAAGAAGGGAGCTGGAGTTGAATCAGCTAACAGCCAAAGACTTAGTCAATCATTATATAATGAAACCTCTTTAAAAATCCACAGTGACATGGGTTTCAGAGAGTCTCTAAGTTGGTGAACATATGGAGATGAGTAATGAATGGCATACCTGGAGAGGACATGGAATCTCCTTGACCTGTGTATCTCTTTATCTGGCTGTTGATTCATAACCTTTAACAAATCCTTTAATAAACTCATATCATCAAATTTTGAGATTTATAGTAAAGTCATATACATAATATTTATGTACATATATGGAATTTTGTGTATCTTGGAAAAAAGAAGAGGCTCAGTCTGATAAATACAATTCTGGAAATCAACTCATTAAAAAAATGCTTGGAAAATACATCACCTAAAAAAATTCTGTGCAGTTATGAAGGAACCAGTAAGAAGTCATTTAACAGCCAAGGAAGGGAGTATGAATATTCAAAGCAAAGAGAAGAAGAAAGACAGATACAAGGGCTATGGGAAAATAGTATTTAAATAGTGAAACTGAATGACATTATTCAATGCTAGCAAATGACTAAGCAAGAAATCCCTAGGGAAACTTTTTTTGGAAATCATTGATGAGTTTAAGTAGGAACTGTTTCAATGTAGTGATAGGATTTGAGTAAGAATGAAGTGGGTTGAGAAATCAGTGAGGGTGGCAGGTGGTGAGAAAAGGAGCCAACAAAGGGAAATGCCGTGAATTTTAGCTAGGAGGAGGAGGAAGAGCCAAGAGTTAAATTAGTAACTGGAAGAGTATGAGAGTTAGGAAGATGTTTTTTCTTAGTACTTAAAAGTTCCTACTCCAGGAGGACAGATCTTCTTTATCTTTCTTCTAGTCTTTAGCTCATTACCTATTTTACCATAATAGAGTACAACTGATACTTGGAAGGTGCTATCTCATATGAAGCGATAATCTCTCTCTTTCTCTGTCTGGCAGGAAAAATAGGACTTTTTTCTAATTCCTTATACTACCATTTGAGAATGATGGAGCTCCAAGACCCAGTGACTTTATTTTTTTTTTTTTTCTGTTTAACTCTATGACCTCTTGACTTTTTTTTTTTTTAACCCTGGCAAGCCCTTTTAGAATTTAGATGAGCCTGCTTAGTCCACAAGATGAGGATCAGAACTGTTTTATCTGTCCCATCTTTTGACTTCATTCTCAAAATAGAAAGATCTACTTTCAGGTTCTATAGACAACCCTATGGACTACAATGGACTACTACTGCCATCCATGATCTGCTCACCCAATCCCCAAACTCAAGGCTCTTGTCCTTTGTCCATCCCCAGAATGTGTTGACTCTCAACATTACTCCATCACACAATTAGTTCTTCTTTGTAGAAACTGGTTTCCCCTTTCCTTCCTGGAATCCAACAAATGGTTTTTACTGATTAGATCCTCTTATGCTTCTGTATTTCTATGGACCTTAAAATCTTTAATTACAACCAACCTTTGGACAGTTCCCCTTATATATTCTCATTGCATCAACAAGTCGATGGTGTTTACCCTGTTTTCCTTCCCCCGAGTTTGAGTAGGAGAATTTTGTAAAAGAATTGCCTCCATCTTTAATGTTTTTCTTATTTTAAAATGCCCATCGTTTTTTGTTCTCTTTAAAAAAAAAAAAAGATTTATTGAGATATATTTATATGTCATTAATTCACCTTTTAAGGGATACAGTTAAGTAGTTTTAGTGTATTAACAAAGTTAATCACAGTTATCACACTATCACTGCCTAATTCCAGAATATTTTCATCACCTGGAAATTAGACTCCAAATCTATAATCAGTCACTTCCCATTACTCCATCCTACTATCCTCTGTAACTACAAATCTTTCTGGTTCTAGCCTATTCTCTATATTTCATGTGAACAGAATCATAAAATACCTGGTCTTTTGTGTCTATTTTTACTTAAGAATAATTTCAAGATTCATCCATGTTGTAGTATGTATCAATAGTTCATTACTTTTTATAGCTAAATAATATTCCATTGTGTGCATATACTACATTCATTTATCCATTAATGGACATTAATGGATAGCCACTTTTTGGCTACTATGTATAATGTTGTTGTGAACAAAAATGTGTAAGTTTTTACGTGGACACATTTTCAGTTCTCTTGGGTATGTACCTAATGAGTAAACTGGTAGGTCACATGGTAATCCTTAAAGATTTTGAGGAACGGCCAAACCATTTTCCAAAGTAGCAGCATCATTTTCTACACATTTTCTTCACATTTTTTCCATTTTCCAGCCATATAATGATAGTACTAATTTCTTCACATTCTCAACACATTAGAGTACTAATTTCTCCACATTCTCTCTTCACATTTCTCCACATTCTCACCAACCGTATAACGAGAGTACTAATTTCTCCACTTTCTCACAAAGATAAGTAATTATCTTTTTAAAAAATTATTTCAGCCATCCTGTTGTGTGTGAAAAGATATCTCACTGTATGTTTAATTTTCATTTTCCTAATAATTACATCTTGTCATGTGTATATTGACCACTTGTTCATCGTCTTTGGAGAAATGTTTATTCAAATCTATGCTTACATTTAATGGGTTATTTCTTTTTGTTGTTGAATCAGAAGAGTTCTTTATATATTTAAGATATGTCTTTTATCATATATGTGATTTGCAAATATTTTCTTTCATTCTGAGTTGCTTTTCACTTTCCTCATGGTAACCTTTGAAGTACAAATGTTTTTATTTCAATAGCATCCAGTTTATCTACTTTCAATTTTTTTTTTTTTTGCTTGTGATTTTGGTGTCATTTGAACCATTATCCTAACCCAAATCATAATGATGTCTGACCACAGACATATAATGAATGTGTTTTCTTCTAAGAGTTTCATACCACAGATGGCCTCTGACTTACTATGGTCTGACCTATGATTTTTTAAATTTATGATGGTACAAAATAATATACATTCAGAAATTGCACTTTGAATTTTGAATTTTGAACTCTTCCTAGGCTAGTTATTGTGGTATGATACTCTGATGATTCTGGGCACTGGTAGTGAATTGCGGCTGCCCATCAGACAGGAACTCATGAAGGTAAACAATTGATATATTTATAACCATTCTGTTTTTTACTCTCAGTACAGTACTTAATAAATTATGTAAGATGTTCAACATTTTATTATAAGATAGGTTTTGTGTTAGATGATTTTGCCCAAATTTAGTCTAATTTAAAATTTCTGAGCACATTAAAGTACTTTAGGTTAAGCTATGATGTTCTATACAGGTTAGGTGTATTAAATGCATTTTTGACTTACATTATTTTCAATTTATGATGGGTCAATTGGGATATAATGTCACTGTAAGTTGAAGATCTGTATTAGTTCTTACATTTAAGTCTACAATAGATTCTGAGTTAAATTTTATATATGGTGTATGATGTCCAATTCCATTCTTTTGAATATACAGAGATGTCCCAGCCCCATTTGATGACAAGACTGATTTTACCCATTGAACTGGGATGACAGTTTTGTCAAAAATCAGTTAACCGTAAATATAAGGGTTTATTTCAAGACTTTGAATTCTATTTCATTGATGTCTATGACTATCTGTTTGCAAATACTATACTATCTTGATTACTCTAGCTTTATAATAAATTTCGACATTGAGAAGTGAGTTTTCCGACTTTGTTCATCTTCCTGGAGATCATTTTTGGCCATTCCTAATTCTTTGCATATCCATATTGATTTTAGTAGTATTTGCCAATTTGTTCAGAAACAGACAAACAAACAAGACAGCTGGGTATTTGATAGGGATTGTGATGAATCCATACGTCAATTTGAGGAATTTTTCTTTTTCTTTTTTTTTAAAGGTTTTATTTATTTATTTCACAGACAGAGATCACAAGTAGGCAGAGAGGCAAGCAGAGAGAGAGAGGAGGAAGCAGGCTCCCCACGGAGCAGAGAGTCCCATGTGGGGCTCGATCCCAGGACCCTGGGACCATGACCTGAGCCAAAGGCAGAGGCTTTAACCCACTGAGCCATCCAGGTGCCCCTTGAGGAATTTTTCTATTTTGACAATATTAGGTCTTCCAATCCATGAACATGAAATATCATTTCATTTATGTAGTCCTTCTTTAATTTTTAAATGATGTTATGTGATTGTATATGTTATATATTTCTTCTATTAGACTTATTGCTAAATGTTTTACGCTTTTTAGAGATGTTTGAAATGGAACTGTTTTGTTAATTACATCTCTGGATTGTTCTTTGATAGTTTATAGAAATGAAATTAGTTTTTATCTATCGATCTATTATTTTCAAAACTGGCTGAACTTGTTTTTAATTTTTTTGTGTGTGGATTCTTTAGGATTTCCTATAAACAGTATCATGTAATCTACAAAGAGAGTTAGTTTACTTTTTACTTGTCAATCTTGATGCATTTTGTTATTATTCTTAATATTATTTCTTGAATAACTGAGCTGGATAGTATCTAGTTCTATTCAATTTTAAACAGAACTGATAAGATCAAACATCCCTATCTTGTTCCTGATACTAGCAGGGGAATATTCAGTCTTTCACTATTAAATATGATGTTAGCTGTGGGGTTTTGTAGATTTTATTATCAAATTGAAGATGTCTCTTTTATGCCTATTTGGTTAAGTGCTTTTATCTTGAAAGGGTGTTGTATTTTGTCAAATGCTTTAGCTGCATTTATTGAGATGATCATGTCACGTGGGTTTTGTCTTTTCTCTTTTAATACTGTATGACTCTTTTTGATTTTCATATGTTAAACCCACATTGCATTGGTGAGCTAAATCACACTTGGCCATCATGTATAACCTTTTTTTACATATTGGGTTTGTTAGCATTTTGTTGAGTATACTACCCTATATTCATAAGTGTATTAGTTTATAGTTTTCTCTTGATATCTTTGTCTAGGTTTAATAGTAGCATACTACTATCACTTATGGAATGAGGTAAGGAATATTCTCTCCTATTCTGTTTTTTCAAAGAGTTTGTGAAGGTTTGGTGTCAATTATCCTTTAAACATTTGGTAAAATTCAACAGTGAAGACACGTGCTTTTTCTTTGGGAAGTTTATTACTAATTTAACCTCTTCATTTATAATAGGTCTATTCAAATTTTCTAATTCTCCTTTAGACAGTTTCAGTAGTTTGTGACTTTCTACACATTTGTCCATTTGCTCTATGCTATCTACTTTGTTGATGTACAGTAATTCATAGTATTCCCTTACTCTTTCTATTTCTGTAACATCTGTGGTGTTGTCCCTCTTTTACTTCTGATTTTAGTGATCTGAATCTTTTCTCTTTTTTCTTGAAATTATCTGTTATCTTTTCAAAGAACCAATTTTCAGTTTCACTGACTTTTATCTACTGATCTTTTAAAAAAATTATTAATTTTAAAGGGAGTGTGTGCAAGAATGTAGGAGCGGCGAGAGAGAGAGAGAGATGCAGACTCCCCACTGAGCTTAGAGTCTGATATGGGGCTCAATCTCACAAGCCTGAGATTACAAACTGTGCCAAAACCAAGAGTTTGGGATGCCTGGGTGGATCAGTGGGTTAAAGCCACTGCTTTCAGCTCAGGTCATGATGCCGGGGTCCTGGGATTGTGCCCTGCATCGGTCTCTCTGCTCTGCGGGGAGCCTGCTTCCTCTTCTCTCTCTGCCTGCCTCTCTGCCTACTTGTGATCTCTGTCTGTCAAATAAATAAATACATAAATAAATAAATAAAATCTTTACAAACAAACAAAACAACCAAGAATTAAGTCTCTTAATCGCCTGAGCCAGCCAGGCACCCTGCCAAAATTTTATTTTTAAGTAATCCCAACATGGGGCTCAAACTCACAACCCAGAGATCAAGAGTTGTGTGCTCCATAGACTAAGCCAGCCAGACACCCTGACACTCACAGTTTTGGTAAACTTTCTTTTAATATTACTATAGCCACCTCAGCTTTCTTTTGTTAGTGTTTGCATAGTAAACATTTTTCCCTACTACTTTACATTTAATCAATTTGTGTCTTTGAATATGAGATATGTCTTTTGTAGATAACATAGAATTAGACATTTTATGTTTGTTTGATCTATTCTGCCAATCTCTGGAGTGCTTAATTCATTTATATTTAATTATTGAATTGGATTATTTAATCATTAATTTGATTATTAAAAAGGAATAATTTACATCTGTCATTTTACTTTGTTTTATATATATTATGTCTATTTTGTTCCTCTATTCCCCCATTGCTGCTTTATTTTGTGTTAAATAAGTATTTTTTAAAGAGATTTTATTTATTTATTTGACAGAGAGAGAGATCACAAGTAGGCAGAGAGGCAGGCAGAGAGAGGGCAGAGCAGAGAGCCTGATGCAGCTGGATCCCAGGACTGTGGGATCATGACCTGAGCTGAAAGCAGAGGCTTAACCCACTGGGCCACCCTGGTTCCCCAAATAAGTATTTTCTAGTATACCATTTTTATATTCTTTTTTTTTTCTTTCACTATAGTTTCTTAAGTATTTTCTTGGTGGTTGCCCTGAGAGTTACAATTAGCAGCCTAAATAATATTTGGATTAATGGTAATTTGATTTTAATAGCATATAAAAATTTTGCTCCAAATTAGCTTCATTCCCATCTCCTTCCTTTGTATCACATCTTTACATTATAAGCTGAATATTTACAGTTTTATAATTCTTGCTTTATGCTGTTATCTCTTAAGTCAAATGGGAGAACAAAAGTATTACAAAGAAAAATACATTTATACTCTCTTTCATATTTACCTAGGTAGTTACTTTTACTACTGTTCTTTATTTCTCTGTGTGAACTTGAGTTACCAGCTTTTGTTTCTGCCTCTGCAATTCCAGTTTGCTGTCTATTCCCTCACACTAGACTGACTTGTCATCACCTACCATTCATTATTTTAAGTTTTCTCAGAAGAACGTTGAAGAATAAAGAACAGTAGAAAAGACTGTGAGAAAAATTGGGACAGGAAAAGTTTTCAAATTTATACTCCCTAGTAAGTTGAAATTTAGTTCAGACTCAAATATCAGTTATGGTTTATGGTTCATCCCCAGTTCCTCCAATAGTACAGACAATAGTAGGTGCTTACCAAATGTTTTTGGAATGAGTTAACATGAGTTCATATGATGATTAAAATTTAAATGCTGAATTATCTGAGGTCCAGAACTGGAAAGAATATTGTTATAGTCACATAAACTAAAATTAAGTGGGTCTAAAAAAGAAGACTTTTAGAGAAGAGTCTGTAGAATTTCCAGACTGACTAAATTCCCTGACTCACATTGTCAAAAAAGAATTTAAGTAATTAATTGTAGCAAAGCACTGGTTAAGCCTTTTAATAAAGCTGAAGGTTCTTCACAAAGTCAGACAAGGTTATACACTTTGCTCACTAATAATCTTACACTTACAATTTCAAAGTATATAACAGATTCCATGCATCTGTAATTTTAAGCAAATAGGATAGGCCCTCCATTTGATGGCTCACTTGATTTAGCCAATGGCACACATAAGGCTTTGGAACTCTGTTTATAGACATTAACAGTTGGAAATTGAGAGTTGCTCAAGCAGAATTCTACATAATCACCCATTTGGGGTTAATTTACTTTATAGTGGCTGCTAAAGCGAGCTCAGCTGAACTTGTCATTTTCCATTCCAATCTGTTTTGTAAATGTTTTTAGTTTTACAGCCCAAGCATTTTACTGCAAATCTTTTGGATCATATGGTTTATGCTAACCAGAACAATTCATCAAAAGAATATGGGTTATTTCTAAACCTGCAGTACAATTTTGAACTTTCTTTAGAGTTCGAGACATGAAGAACTATAAGCTTAAATAATGGAGAAATAAACTGGGCAGAGTTTAGCAGTTACCTATTCAACATTTTTTTGGAATACAAGAACATTAAGAATACTTTCTTAGTGCAAGACACCATGTTAAGTGTTGGGGATTCAATGATGAACAAGACAGATTTAGGTACCTCGAAAGAGTTTTACAGTTATGTCAATCTGTACATAAATGAATAAACAAATAAAAACTTCTATTATATGTAGTATACACTTACTAGTAAAAAATATGGAAGTAGGGAATGATCTTAACACTGAACATTCCTGGTCAAAATCGCAAACTCAATCTAAAACATCTTCATTCCTCTACGCTCATTCAATGCTTTTTCTCTTTCAAGAAATTTTCACCACTCCCTCAAATTCCAATTTTTCTATGAATAGTTCGCTGAGTAACTGGGAAATTGATTTCCCGATGTTCTCTCCTATAAAAGTGTTCCCAGAACTTTCTCTTACTTTTCTACTCACTTTTTTCTTATAAAGTATTTATTGAGAAACCGGTATGTTCTAAGCATATACAAATTGGAGGGATACAAGATGAAGGGTAGAGTGTACTGTCTTCAGCTTTAGAGTAGAGCAGATAGACAAATACAAAAGGTTATTATAATGTTACTGAAAAGTACTATGAAAATGGGGCACCTGAGTGGCTCAGTCAGTTAAGTGTCTAAATCTTAATTTAAGCTCAGGTCATGATCTCAGGGTTATGAGACTGAGCCCCATGTTAAGCTCCATGTTTGACAAGGAGTTTGCTTGAGATTTTCTCTTTCCCTTTCCCTCTGTTCCTTCCTCCTTTTGCACTCTCTCCCTCTCTTTCAATAAATAAATAAATAACTTTTTAAAAAGTTCTATGAAAGAGATCTATTTAAGAAAGTAGTCACATACATGGATTCAACACATACTTGTTATTTTAGATCTATCGGCAGAATTAGTTGAAAGAACCAATAACAGCATATATTGTTAAGGTATTTTAGTCAATGAGCACTTTCTCTGCTCTAGGCATTTGAATTAATTCATCAAATAAGTGTAATAATTCTATGAGATATCTACCTCTACCCTACTTTAAAATAATAAAAGAAAGGCAGAGAAATTTAAGAAATTGACAAAATTCATGCATCTATTAAGTTGTAGAGTCAGGATATAAACTCATGCAATCTGGACCTTGAGTCTGTGTTTCTGACTTCTTTGAACTATATCATTTGTGATTATTCACTTCTCAGCATGCAAGAAGATTCCTATTGCTCTATGACTTGTAGCATCTTTCTTTGAGGGAAGGATTCTTTCCTTCGCCATGGTCAGGCTTAACCACATGGCTTGTTTTGGTCAAAGAAATATGAAGAGACTTAACATTATAGCAGTTCAAAGCAAAGATCCAAGAGATGTTGTATATTTCTTCCCACGTCCTTGCCTTTTCCCTCAGTCACAGAATGGCACATCCCAGAGAATACTGTTCCCTTAGCCTGAGTTCTGAAATAAGACAGTAAGTAGAGCACAGCCACAGCCTGTCCTCACTACTGACATGGAACATGAGTGAGACACACTGTTGGGGCAAGCCACATGCATTGTTTTTGTTGTTTTTTAAGAGCAGAATAGGGGCGCCTGGGTGGCTCAGTGGGTTAAGCCGCTGCCTTCGGCTCAGGTCATGATCTCGGGGTCCTGGGATCGAGTCCCACATCGGGCTCTCTGCTCGGCAGGGAGCCTGCTTCTTCCTCTCTCTCTCTGCCTGCCTCTCTGCCTGCTTGTGATCTCTCTCTGTCAAATAAATAAATAAAATCTTAAAAAAAAAAAATAAGAGCAGAATAACCTAGCAAAAGCTGACTAGTGTAATAAAACTTACCAAGAAGTAAGTGCGATAGTAACAAACACCCGAAAATATGTGATATCGTGGCCAGAGGAACAGCATTGAAGAAACTATCATTGGGAAAATATAACTCGTGTTCTACAGTAGCACACATTTGTTACCTTCGTTGGAAAGACTGGGGGTTAGAATGATAGTAAGTATTGGTACTGACTGCATTTTAAAGGTTATAAAAATAATTATTGCTTTGTAAAAATAAAGGAATAGAAACAATTCGGAATTATAAGATATACAAGGTTGGAAAATGCGACTATTGCCCGTATTCAACCAGTAAAAGATACCTTGAAAATTGCTTTGACTAAGAAAGGTTGAAGGAGACCCAAATTAAGACTCTTCCTCAAACAAAGACCAGATAAAAGGTTAGTGATGTCTTTTTAATGAATTGAGGTGTCCCAGTAAATTCCATCAGTTGGGTAAAATATATCAGAACAAACAGATTAAGGGCATGGCTTTCCATGAGCCTGATAAGCTCTAAGTACTGGCAGTAAGTGTAGAGAAAGAGAGAGATACATCTCCAAGATATGTGGCATTTTAAGATACAATTTGTAAGTCCAAGAGGATGAGTTATATTCTTTGTCTAAACTTGGTGATTTACTTGCACTCATCAATGTTCAGCTTAAATGTTTCCTGCTTGCAATTAGGTACTCCTCTGCCACACCTCCCTCTGATCCCCAGCTTATATTTATTAAGATGATTTTCACTCTGCATCTGACTCTTTCCCTCCTCCAGTCTATGAATTCATCAATGAATTTGACAGGAGCTTTTAGCTTTTTATCAGATACACATACAAAAGAAATACGATAAATATTTGATAAATGAATAACAGAGAATGAATATACTTGCTGATGTAGCAAGGTTATCTAACAAACTACAATACTCCCAAATCAGCATGATAAACTGTTTCTAAAAGTTGAAATTCTGCCTGATTCTCTACTGTGCTAAAAAAAAAAAAAAATCAGATCTTTGGAGTTGGAGACTTAAAACATAATAAAGGTACATAAATATATAATAAAAGTACATAAATTACATAAAAATACATAAATCTGATATAAAAGACAACATTCTTTACATACAGTCTCAGGAAATGTTAAAGAAATTTTTGTTATTTCTCATACAAAGTAAAGTTTATAATATTAGTCCTAGACAAAAATCAAGTCAATTAATCACAGAACATTACAATTTAAAGTCATTTAGGCAGTTCATAAATACACTCCCTAAATATCACCCTAAAAAAATGCCGAGACATATTTCCATGACTTGGGCCTCATTATTTTAGAGGAATACACAATTCTTTGGTATTCATGTTATGTTCGTTCTGTCTATTCTTAAATTTTATTTATTTTTTAAACATGTATTTGTTTATTTTAGAGAGAGAATGTGTTGGAGGAGCAGAGGGAGAGAATCTTCAAGCAGACTCTCCACTGAGCACGGAGCAGATGACATCAGGACCCTGAGATCATGACCTGAGCCAAAATTAAGAGCCAGCCACCCAACCAACTGGGCCACCCAGGCACCCCTCTTAAGTTTTATTTTTAAGTGCATCCGATAGAAAACGCAAGGAAATTATTTGAAAATACATACCTGGCGACACCAGAGTTTACGAAATATTTGCAAGTAGGCCAACACCATAAGACACAGTGGTGCCATGTATGTCACCAGAAAGAAACAAATATGATACATCTTGGGGTAAATTTCACCTGGAATGAAAGCCAAAACAACAAAATCTTGTTTTATAATTCACAGATTTTTTTAAAGTTATGTCTGTCCATGTTTTGCCTTAAAGTACACATTTAGCTCATGATTCTATGATTTGATATATGATATGTATGATTTCACTGGCATATTATACACAAACACACACACGCAAATACTGTAATATCATATTAACTGCTTACACTTAGTATACACATGTACACTAAATGTGAAGTCTTAATTTTATTTAATGTACTCAGAGAAGAATAACAATTAGCCATTTCTTAATTTGTGCTAACATAGACTATCCAAAGTCAAGATTTCATTTATCAAAAAAAAATTTTTCTGTCTGATTATCTCTGGCTAATTACTAAAAACTAATTTGGATTGTGCTACACTTGAAATTGCAATAAGAAACAAGATAATCTAACCTAACTGTTAATGCTTTTGGGAAAAGAATGTAAACTGAGTTGATTTCCTTATTAGAATATAAGTTTCCTGAGAAATGGGAAGCTATTCCCAGTTGTACCTCCATATACAATTGTGGAAAATTTTTGGAAAAATAAACACAGTGAACACTTAATGGTTCTTTTTGTTGATTACTATAACAATATAAAACTTCTCTTTCAGTATGTTGTGTGTATACATATGTATGTATGCATGTACTTTTAATAAAAAATGTTATTTTTAGGGTTTTTTAAAGTTAATTTTTCAACAATTACGGTGTTGTTGTTTTTTTTTAAATATTGATCTCATTTACTTAGTCATAAGCACCTTAGGATTGTAGTGATTTCTTATCATTAAGTCTATGTACACAGGTGACACATATCATAGGTTAGTTATTTATTCAAGAGTCAATCATTCAATTAAGTAATAACATTGTGACTTAATATAATTTTTTTGGCTTTTTAAAATTTATTTGTTACTGACTTTTAATTATTTTTATTCATTATTTTAAATATTTTATTTTTAAGTAAACTCTACCCCCAATATGGGGCTCAGATTCACAACCCTGAGATCAAGAGTGACATGCTCCACTGACTGAGCCAGTCAGGTCCCCCTACTGACATTTTAAATGCTTTCAAGGATATTTTTCCTATACTAGTATTTGAATATATCACAGTGATCCAGCTACTTTTACTTAAGTGCAAAACAGGAAACAGAATAAATCCTACATGTATTTCATGGATATTAAAGGCCATACTTTGATATCATTCCAATTGCTAACAAAAGAAAATCTTTTTTTTTTTCCTACTTCTAAGAATTAAGCAACCGAATTTGACTTTGATGTTGGCAATTAGGTTAGTTCCATACGATTACTGAGATACCATGCTATCAGCTCCATGCATTTTATTTTTTTCACTGCTTCAGAAAGGGCATATAGAACCATGAAGACTCAGTTATGTGATCAAATATGCTAAGGGAAATTTAGAGTCAGGATTAGCCAATAATAACTGTGAAGATGACCACAGTAATCATTAAGTTTATCGGTGTATTTTAAGTATATCTGTGAGTTGAATATCATCCAAAGTCTTGAGTTCATAACCTTATCCTGCTTAGTTAAGTTTAGTTGAGTTGGTTGATTTTAACATTTTCCTTAGTGTTCCTTCTCAAACCCTGTCTTCTTTATCTGGTCAATATTTTTCTTCACTGTTATCTCCAGAGAGGCCAGCAGGGTGCCTGTGCTAGCTGGGCGGTCTAAGAGATGGATTTGGGGCATCAGTTTTAGCTCCTCTGTTGCCCAAGTGGCCCACACCTAGCTCTTCAGTTGCTAACTTCCTTTCAAGTTTATTCTGTAAAACAGGCCAGTGACAAAAAAGCGCGATAGAATCTAAGCAGCCTGAAGGGAGGGATGTCAGCCTTCCCTTCAAGGGCTGCAGCCTGAGCAGCCTTCCATAACCCCATTTCCAAGGAGCTGGGGGATGACCTCAGCACTTCCCAGACACCTGAGAGGCCTTCGTTTTGAAGAAGGTGTCCCATGACATCCCCACATAAAAATACAGCTTTGAAGCCGACATACCTGTAAAGCCCTGATGTCACTACCTCAGACTAAACTGAGAGAGTAGAGGAGGATAGATTTGGTAGGTTTGAGAGGCCATACTCTTCTTTTTTTAATTGTAGCTATGGATACTTTCACTGTGGTAACAGTTTGGGTTTTGAACAGCTGGGAGAGAAAGCTCATTCTGCTGTCAGTATATTTATAAACAGTCGGTAAAATATGTAATTGGCTGGCAAATGTGTATTATGATAATTAGCACGCACACAGAAAAGTTGATCAAGTGAAATTACACTTGCAGGCTGGGATTGAATGTTTTAATAAAGAGATAATTGGGGAAACACGATAGTCTTAACATTCTTCATTTCATGCTTACAGTCTAAGCTAATTGAAAAACCAGAAATGTCCCTGGAATTTTAAATTATATGTTTTGAAGCCATCTTTGCAGTCTCTCTGCACTTGATGAACAATGTCTTGAATATATTTAAGACATTTATATATAACCTAGAATGTAGTGACAGGAAATTTGTTCCACTTAAGCATTCATACTATAAAACCACATTTTAAAGACTGACAATCATTCAAAGTTGGTGTCTCTACTCAACTGATAAATAGACACAATCTAATAAATTCTTGCATGTATATCAAACAAATAAATAAGGAGAAAATGTGGATCTTTATTTAGTCACCGACGTCAGAGAGTAAAGAATAATATCATATATTAATAAGACAAGAATTAATCTCAGATAAGTTAGGTCCATTTTGAAAAAACTTGTTAATCTCATTATCCAAAAAACCACAAACATTTTCTCTTTCATGTTACATACATTAGGGACGCAATGGCTGAGTAAATTAACTTCTTAAATATTCAATATAAACTCTCTTTTCAAAGTTTAAAGATCCATTAAAGTTTACCTAAATCTTTAATATATTTTACTATCTTCTCTCTAATAAATGTTTTCCATATATTTCAAAATCTTATTATATGCCAGATGCTATAGTTAGTTTGACTATAAAGAAGGGCTCCGCTATTATTTCTTTCAGACCACTGAAGAACAATTCAGCAGTAAGCTCCAAGAAGAGAGATTATGAATTCTGGTGTCTAGAAAAATGTTTGGCTAACAGCGTATCATTAAACATTGGATGACTGGTAAGACAATTATATATTTAGTGCAAAAACAAAGTTACTTTCCTTCCAATAGGAACTATTCTGTAAAACTATGCATTTGTAAATCAAGTAATCAAAAAACTATGGCTATAATTCTGGAATAATTTTAATATTTTGGAAGTAAGAATTAATGTAACACATACCAAGACGTACTTTAAAGATCATTAAAATAAATATTAACACATTTATTTGTTT
This sequence comes from Mustela erminea, assembly GCF_009829155.1. Classification (NCBI taxonomy): domain Eukaryota; kingdom Metazoa; phylum Chordata; class Mammalia; order Carnivora; family Mustelidae; genus Mustela; species Mustela erminea. Next base: position 101,190,173 of record NC_045617.1, on the reverse strand, counting down.
TTGAGTTATCAAGTGTGTCTGCTGGAACTTGGGGTTTGTGGTATTTTTTTTTTAATAAGCCGTAGGGAATAATAAATATAATGAGTTGCAGAAATAATTTATTGATAAAATATAAAATATTTCTGGTAATATTTTCAGTAAAACTAAGAAAGAGTTCTTAGTTATTTTGTACCATGAGCAAGATAGCATTTGCAAGGCTTTCCTAAAAGTATTTTGATGGATATGGATCAAATGACCACATTATTCATTGACTACATCCATGCTGGAATATATTGGCTCTAGGACAATTACGATATCACCATCTGCTTCTATAACTGTGTTACTGATTTAACTTAGGATAAAAATAAGAAATATAATTCATGAATTAATCTCAAATAGAACATATTTCACAACAAATTTTTTAAAATTAGGCTAAATGTTTTTGACTGGAAAGATGTTTGAACTCTGAGAGCCAACACTGTAAAAGGTAATTTCCTATGGACTTTTTAGGTTGTGACTATCACACACATGTCCAAATTTAAACGTTTTAAACTGATTGTGAACTTCTAAATAGTCTATATTAACAAAGTTTATACTATGTATAATGACCAAAATGGAAAGAAACTGGTTTAATTCTTTCATATTCTTCTTTGAAAAGAAGTGATTAACAACTTCTTTTAATATTCAAAAAGTTAATTTCATAAATTTCATTGTTTGATTTTGTGGATGATAAACTCAATTTTGTATTGCTTAATTTAAGCCTTTATAATCATGTTAAGTAATTGTGGGCTAATATAAAATCATTTTCAAATAGTTTTCCTCAATAACTTCTGAAGGCTGAGTTTAGATTTTTGAATACTCAATAGTAGGTGCTCGTGGGTGGCTCACTAAGTTAAGGGACAAACACCTGTTTGAGTCCCCTATCCAGCTCTGTGCTCAGCACGAAGCTGTTTGAGATTCTCTCTTCTCCCTCTGCCCCCGCCCCTGCTTGTGCTCTCTCTCCCTCTGTCTCTCTGTCACTAAATAAATAGAATACATAAAATTTTTAACAAGCAAACAGACAAATAAATACTCAATAGTAGTCATTGTTACAGCTAGACAATAAAATGCTAAACATTGAAATGTTTTAGATATTTATATTTTTGCTCAAAGTAATTAGAAAATGATATGGTTATTGATTTAATCAGAATGACTGACAGGATTCCTTAGCTCTGCAATCACTTTTGGTAATGAAGGTGAATGCTAGAAGAAGAAAAGAACGAAGGAAAGAAAGAAAGAAAGAAAGAAAGAAAGAAAGAAAAGAGAGGAAGGAAGGAAGGAAGAAAAAGAAAGAAGGAAGGAAGGAAGGAAGGAAAAAAGCAAGAAAACAAACAAAAAAGAAAAGGTTATAGAATCAGTCCACAAACTTATCAACTAATTACCAAAATATTTCAGAGAAAATACTACTGATACAGGTTAAATCATAGGTAGATGTTTTAATCTATCATTTTCATAAACTTCAAGGATGCAACTTTTGAGTTGGAAGCTTAATTTTAAATATACTTCTTTGCTTCATAATCTGTAAATAATTTATGGCTCAATTTCATCATTAATTAACTAACACGTTTTGATCAAGAGATCGTTAGGCTGCTTTCCAGACAGAACTCATTGTATAAGAATTGCGTAAGACATGTCACAATTGGTCCCCAAACAACCTTCTTTCCAAACACAGTTCATTAGGCTGCATATCCCTACATGACAGAAATTAGAGGTTTGGATCCTCTTTTCTTCTTTAAGGGATAGTGCTCATCCTATGGGTTTTCTTGCTTCCTGGACACCCTTTCCTTTCTTCCCCATCTGGAGAACTTCTCCTCATCTTTAATTCTTTGCTGAAATGTTAGCAGCTTCTTTGTAAACTTTTGTTCACATGGCCAGGACTGAGTTTGTTCTCACATTTGTGTTCCTAGCACTTTGTACACCAGTATATTAAAATACGAATCACACCATAAACATTTGTTTATTTGCCTTTTAGCCTCACTACAAGGAATGTGTTCCCCTAGGCAGAATCTATTTCTTTCCAGGTTGGCATAATTCCTGGCATATCCTAAGTGCTCAAGATGTTATTTGAACATTAAATAAGTGGGACTTAAGACTCTTAAGAAATACTCTTACCATTTTGGAATTTTCCATTTGTTTTGTTTTTTGTTTTTTCCTACACTGCTAAATGGGGAAAAGATGAAGAAGATCCAGAGAAAATACAGCAAGTGGATTGCTAATTCGTTTTTGGGATAAGAGACAGTAAACTGTGACATTTTAGTTAATGTAAGACTTGGGATAATATATGAAAAATAATCCCGGGGTTATTTAAATTTTACCTTGTTGTCATCAAAGCATATGCCTTATTTTTCAATTCGTGCTTTTTTGTTTTTCATTGTTTCAAATCAAAGTATCAATGTAGGAGTTCATATAAATTCAAAGAGTCAAAAATACCAGATCTATAATCAATGGGGCATACAGCTTTTGTTAATACATTTTTTAATAAGCATAAATGTGCATCTGGCAAATAAAAATTCTTTCCTAATGTCTAAATTCTCTGACTATGATCCATTGATATATACTTATCCAGATGAAGACATATCATTTTCCTCAAATTTAATGTAATAATTTTGTAACTAGTACATGACATACTGGATTAGTTGATTTCCTGTCATTCTTTGCTGTGTCCAGGTTTGTGCCATCATTAGGCATTGAAAGAAGTGTTTCCACTGTTACAGAAAAACCTCAAAGGCTGTCACTGAGAGTTTTGAACCAAAGGAACATAAGACCTCCAAACTTTTGCTTGTTTAAATTTAATTACCATATATAAAAATTCATAAGTAATATAATTCTTAAATCAGAAAACAATTATGTCAGTGATATAACTTATCATCTTAATATGTTACAAATAAACATATCATATGGAGATAATCTGACTCAGAGAAGAGCACAGGTCCACATACTCAACTCCAGTCAGGTTCCCAGGCAGGACATGGGTTTAAAATGAAAATTCCCAGTTATATCTGAAGTCCATTAAGGAACTTGACACTCTTCCTATCTTGTAAATGTTAATTATTCCAGAATACATATTTGGATCACATAAAGGAGCCTTTGTTTTGTTTTAGAGAATTTAAGAAAAGCTGACATAATCAAATCAGAGTTATAGGAAAAATCCTTCCTTTCATTCCCTATTTGAAAAATATGAAAACCAGCTAACTACATAGTATTTACAAAGGACCGAGTAGGCAGACTTAATCTGTGAAACTGTTGGTTTTCATGCTTCTGCAAAATGATATTAACAGGTGTCAATAAAATGCACAAGGCCAGCTTTATAATGGCCATGCAAATAATACTTTTAGTTGCACTCTTGTCCGCTTATGGACCATAATGTACTCACCACCCCAGCGCTCATCACACACTGTAAAGAGAGTGGTTTTATTGGCTAAGCCAGGAAGCATGGTGCTGCACTCCATGACGATGGCCTGAGGAATCATTATAATGCAGGAGACGATCCAGATGATGACAATGCTGTTCCTGGCCCTCTTGGCTGTGCTCTTAAACATCAAAGGATGACAGATTGCATACCATCGATCCAAGGCAATGCAGCTTAGTGTAAGGACAGACACTGACACGGACACAGTCTAGAGAGGAAAAAAACACAGAACAAGAGAAGCCCTTGGTGTTAAATGGATCATTCTTAATGGACTTATAGTAGTAGAGAAAGGGTCACACAGATAATCAGGTTCAAAATTGTGAGAAAATATTTCATGGAAGAATTTTTAATAAATAATAATATTAGAAATATATTAGGTAAAACAGCTTTCTTATTGAACATGATAAAGGTGCTATGAAAACATTGCAATCATTTTATGCTAAATGTGTTATATGACATGTCTTGCTTTTAAAATATCATATAGAAATTTGATTGCAGTGCATTTAATTAGCATTTTTAAAAAATCATGGATACCTCAGTCTATATTTTCAAATAACAAATGTTAATTGTACATTGGTTCATTTCCAGCATGTTGTACCCACAGGCAAGTATTATGTTAGAAGCAAATTCTCTACGGATCTCCTCACCAGAGTTTGCTTATAAACTCAAATAGGGGGGCACCTGGGTGGCTCAGAGGGTTAAAGCCTCTGCCTTCGGCTCCGGTCATGATCCCAGGGTCCTGGGATTGAGCCCCGCATCGGGCTCTCTGCTCAGCGGGGAGCCTGTATTCCCCTCTCTCTGCCTGCCTCTCTCCCTACTTGTGATCTCTGTCTGTCAAATAAATTAAAAAAAAAAAAACTCAAATAGGTTCATCTAGTCCAGATTTCCATAATTAACGCCTTCATAAGTGGTACTTTAACTTGGAGCTTTAAGAAAATCGTAAAGACAACATGTTAAGCATGTCTATACCCACATGATCAGTTGATGTAAATATATGTAATATGTACTCCTAAATGGATGAACCACTGATTCCAGTATCACTCTCAAAACCCCATCTCTAAAAAGAAACCTCATTCCCTTTTCTTTTTTCTCAGTACTTACAATAAGTATTACATGATATAGTACAGTTATTTTCATTTAATTAATTTATTGTCTGTCTTCTCTATTGGAACAAAGCTCTGTGGCAGGAAGGACTGCTACTGTTTTTGTTTATTTTCACAACCTTGTCTCCATACCTACCTGCACAATGTTTGATGGGCTTAATTTTTTTTTTTTTTTTTTTTACTTAAGGAATAGTTATAAGCCTCATTCTAAAGTAATAAATGTGGTCTGGTCCTCTTTCTCATATTTCTGGTTCTATTCATCTTTATTTCTTACCTCAGGACCTTCTTTGTGGACGCATTGACTTTCAGTGCATATGACTGAAAAGGATCTAAGAGCCTGGGCAATACAGGAGAAAAGTCTAATAGTTGGCTAATTAGTTGGCTAATAGTCATGGATATAGTCAGGATGGCCAATTTGTTTTACATCTCCCACCATCGAGTTGTGCAGTGTTGGATTACCCATTTTACTGTTTTTTTTTTTAAGATTTATTTATTTATTTGAGAGAGAGAGAAAGAGCACACATGTGTGTGCAACAAGCAGGAGGCAGAGGAAGAGAATCTCAAGCAGACTCCCCGCTGAGCCCAGAGCCTGACATGGGGCTCAATCTCATAACCCATGAGATCATGACCTGAACAGAAATCACAAGTTGGGCACTTAAGCGACTGAGCTACTGAGGCACCCCACCCATTTTACAGTTTAAGCCAAAAGCACATGTGTTGCTATTTTTTCTGTTAAGTGAGTGAAACTTACAGGATACAGTTCTTGTTACTCTGATTCTTTTATTCTTTCTGGAAAAGGCAGTATATTTGAAATCAATTCTGCAACCAGGTTTCCTGAGTATGAATCCAGTCTCACTTGATAAATATATGATCTTGGCCAAGCTCCTTAGCCTCTCTATACTATAGTTTTCTCATCTGTAAAACTGGATGATAATAGTGCCCAACCGTGGAATTACACGAGAGTCAGATGATATGTGAAATGCCTAGCCCTGGTCCGTCCCATAAATGCTTTGTAAGTGGTAGTTATTACTTATTATGATTATGGCAATGATTATGGTGATTATACTATTAGTTTTCTCTTCCATTCTCAAGCTTAGCAGTCTAGCTTTTAATTGGAACAGGCTGCTTTTTAGTGAGGAAAAAAAATCACAGAAATTATAAGTAAAAGCCTAAACTAGACTACATTATTGAAGGTTTAATTGCATTTTAAATGTAACTTTAAAGGCTGAACTCTATCAGAGAAAGTTTAGATTGGTTGATGACTCCTGAGAATTATTTGGTCCATGGTAGAGCTAATTCAAGTGTCCTTCTCAAACCAACCACTTTTTTTTCCTTGCAAATATGCCAAGCACCCAGGGGCCCCAATACTATTGGTAACTTGGGAATAGAACCCATGGTACTTTAGATCTGCACAGCTGACCTTTCCTAATTTCTAGGCCAGGGCTATACTTATCCAATTTATCTATCAGAAGGGTAAAATGCTCAATAAAGCTTAGTGATTTATCATTCATGAATTCTAATCAACATAAGTGAATGGGATAGAAATAGCATGGCTCAAGTTAAAAAATAATTTCTAGTATTTTCCTTTATTATTAAATAGTAATAATTAATTTAAAAATAGTTCACTGGAAAGACTGCCATCCAGTCAACCAAGGAACAGTCATCTGTTACATGAGAGAATATGCTGTTAATCTAACAGTAGGATCCATTGAATGGACCCTTGGCAATTGATGATTTAATATTCACTGTTTGACTACTGTATTTGCTGGTGCATAATACATACTAACATCCAATTAATGACATTTTCTTGGGAGGGTATATAAAGTTGCATCTTATCCCGAGTGATTACAAATGAGTTTCTTATGTCTTTCACTCCTGGGAATGTACTTCTGTGTGCCTTTTTCACTTAGAATTTGATATTAGCTTAAATCAACCGGGTACCAAATCATTTGAGAATGAATCCAGTCTACAGTATGAATGTTATAAATTAGGTGGGATAAGATGATGTGAATGTCTGCTATAGGCACTTGACCTTTTACCCTACTATGGGCACCCTGTGGTCAGGGGAATGCTGGAGACTTATTCCAGTAAATGTTCTATGCTAGCATATAGCTATGACAAAAGACCTCAAAGATCTATGGCAAGTAGAAATGGAAATTCAGGGGCACCTGGCTGACTCAGTCGGTATAGCATGAGACTCTTGATCTCTGGGTTGTGAGTTTGAGCCCCACATTGGGTATAGAGATTACATTAAAATTTTTTAAAACTAAAGAAAAAGAGAAAGAGAGAGAGGAAGAAAGAAAAAAGGAAAAGAAACAAATTTTGTTATATCATAGATCTGGATAGAGGGACTGATAGACTGGAAGGTGGGTAAGTGTTACTGAGAGTGAAGGAGCCCTATTCCACCACCTATCACCCACCATCTCCATCTCAGGTGGCCTTTTGTTCTTCTTTTCCTGACATTGCCTATACAGAGCTTCTTCTGCAGTTGAAAAAAAAAAAAGTCACTCTAAAAAAGTACCAACTGCTCCCATAAGTGTGAGAAGAAAAATGAAACATGTCTTAATTTTCTAAGAAATTTATGTTAATTATTTGATACATAGCCCAGTTAACGTTAATAGTGTTAGATTTACGGAGTTACTAAAGATACAAAAGCGTCGTTTGAATTATTCAGCAACGTTTTATTACATTTGTGAGATTTTTAAGATTTTTGAGCATTTTGAGAAGTGTTATTATATATCAGTCATAAACCTAAAGGTTTCTTTATATTGTATTTAGAAGAAAAAGGACATATAAGTCATAGAAAATTAATACATGTCCTAAGAATATCAAATATAACTGAATAACCTTAAAATCTGGCTGGATAAACACTTTTGTGATATGTTTTTAAACATTCAGTGGGACATAAATTTCATATCAGTGACTGATAAGAAACTGAAACATCAGTTTCAGAATATCACAACTAAGGGAAAACAACTATTCAAATTTGAATGAACAGCTTATTGTCCATTGATACTATTCATTCCATTTGGGGAAACTCTATGGAAAATGGGCAATAAATGTTGAGAGAATTTGAAGATACTAGTTTAACTAGGGCACCCAGTTTTTTGTGCATATATAATTTTTCATCAAGAAGTAATGCTGAATGAGGTAATGAATGGATCTAGTCTTTTTCACTTGACTTACATCTTGTGGTTACTCTGTAGTTTTCCTTGGCCTATGGAGGAGAGATTCAGTTGAGGTCTTGACTAGACAGGACACTATCTATAGAGAAGCTAACAAAATCTCTCAGGAAAAGAAGATATTTCATCACAGTAGGACTTGTTAATAAGTTGTGTTAAATGAAATAGTACTATCAATAATTTTAAGAGGGACCCATGTCTTGCATCACTCACTGGATACACACTACATCTAGACTATCCTTGACTGTTCACACAAGAGTCTGGAATACTTGGTCTATAAGAAGTTATTATGTACAGTTGGATCATATGAAGAGAGTATGTATAGTTTTATAGAGCAGGATTGTACTTACTACAGGAAGATCCACTCCTCCCTCATCACCCCACTGTTCATTGGGGAATCTTCTAGTTTGTAGAGAGAGCATAAAGTATTCTCGCTCAGCCAGTAGAAGAGTCCGGACAACAGCAGGTATCTAGAAACTTAAGAGGATCCCTCAAATTTTCCCCTGGGTGGTTATTAAAACCAAGAGATGGTAAAATATTAGAATTCTGGTCTATTTGTAATGTCTCCTATGTCTCTAGGCAAAACTTAAGACTAATTTGTTACTTATTTTTAAAAAATAAGGATACTTTTCTCTGTTGTGCAATGTACTGCTTATCTCAAAACAGAAAAAGTTACTGAATTTTATTTTTGTAACACATTCATGGTTTTCATCTGATTGACACAAACTAACCTTCTAGCTAATGTTTGCAATAAAGCTTACAATGTCCATGGCATTTTACACTTGCTATTCTGTCAATGATGTCTAAACTTATCTAAAAGATTACCACTTTTCCTTATGAAGTTATTGAAAAACTATTGAGCTAAAGATCTCTTCAAAACACTTCAGATCCAAAGGCATAAATGAAACAAGATGGGACTGGAGGGAGAGAAATCGTAAGAGACTCTTAATCTCACAAAACAAACTAAGGGTTGCTGGGGAGAGGGGGGTAGGGAGAGGGTGGTTGGGTTATGAAAATAGGGGAAGGTATGTGCTATGGTAAGTGCTATGGAGTGTGTAAACCTGGCGATTCAGACCTGTGTCCCTGGGGCTAATAATACATTATATGTTAATAAAGAATAAAAAAATTATAAAAAATAAAAAAACTTTTAAAAATTAAAAAAAAAACCAACCTTGAGGGAAAAAAAAACCATTTCAGATCCAAAAGCTTAATCAACATAATTTCCAGCAATGGCTATTTATGTCTCCCCCCAATTTTCGTTTTTAATTAAAACTTTATTTTGGGGGTACATTTAAGATCACAGCAAAATTGAGGGGAAGGTACAGAGATTTACTATATGTTCCCTATCTGTCCCATTATCAACATCCCACCACCACCACCAGAGTGGTACATCTGTTACAACCGATGAACCAACAATGACACACCATCATCACAAGAAGCCCATAGTTTATATTTTGGTTCACTCTTAGTGGTGTACATTCTATGCATTTAGAAAAATGTATAATGACAGGTACCCACAATTACACTATCATATCACAATTTTCTGTGCTCATCTCTGCCAACCATTTATCTTTTTACTCTCTCTAGTTTTGTCTTTTCCAGAATGTCGTATTATTGAAATCATATAATATATAGCCTTCTCAGGTTCAGCTTCTTTTACTTAGTAATATGCATTTGAGTTCCCACATGTCTTTTCATGACTGGACAGTTCATTTTAGTGTTGAATAATATTCTACCTGTATGTCTGGATGTACAACACTTAATTTATCCATTCTACTACTGAAGGACATCTTGGTTGCATCCAAGTTTTGGTGATTGTGAATAAAACTGCTATAAACATTTGTATGCAAGTTTTTGTGTAGATGTAAGTTTTCAACTCCTTTGGGTTAATACCAAGGAATGCAACCGTTGGATCATATGAAGAGAGTATGTATAGTTTTATAGGAAACTCCCAGAGTGTGTATCAAAGTGGCTGTACCATCAGCAATAAATGAGAGCTCCTAGTGCTCCACATTCTCACCAGCTTTTCGTGTTGTCAGAGTTCTAGAATCTGGCCATTCTAATTGGTATATAGTGGTATTTCTTTGTTGTTTTAATTTGCATTTTGCTTATGAGGTATGGTGAGGAACATCTTTTCACATGCTTCTTTGCCATCTGTATATCTTATTTGATGAAGTTCTGTTAAGGTCTTAAGGGCCATTTTTTTTTAATTGGGTTATTTCTTTCCTTATTGTTGAGTTTTAAGTGTTCTTTGTATGTTTTGGATCTCAGTACTTTATTATATGTATCTTTTGAAAATATTTTTTTCTGGGTCTCTGTCTTCCCATTCTCTTGTCTTTCACAGAGTAGAAGTTTTTAATTTTAGTGCAGTTGGCTTATCAATTATTTCTTTCAAGGTACATGCCTTTGGTATCGTATCTAAAAAGTCATCAATATAACCGAAATCATCTAGGTTTTCTTCTTTGTTATCTTATAGGGGTTTTATAGTTTTACAATTTATACTCAGGTCTACAATCCATTCTGAGTTAATTTTTGTGAAGAATGTAAGGTCTGTATCTTATTTTGTTGTTGTTGTTGTTGCTGTTGACATGTCCGATTGTTCTACCTGTACCAATTTTTCATTATTGGCAGCATATTTTCATTCCTTCCAAATACTGTGATCACCATCTGGGAACTGGATGGAGTAGGGAATGAGGGGTGGAGGATGATTACAAGAAGACAAGCAGAGAATGGCACAATCTCATTCAGTGTCCAGTTGCTAAAGAGAATCCATCTCTTTGAGGGATGTGACTGTGCTCACTAGTTTGAAAACATTTCACTTTCAAAAATCTTTAGAACTATCAGAATATCCATCACAAAATTATTCTCTGAAAGTATTTGTTCTCAGTTTTTTTATGGTATGATTCATTATTATCCTTTTCTAATAATTGAATCACAAAGAACTTATGTATTTGTCTCGATGGCATACATTCAATAAAGCAGAACAGAGCTTCCAAACCTGGTAGTATGATTCAGAACCAACACTAAAATCTGTTTACTGTATTTGCTTTGATCACATAGCTTTAATTTCTCAGTGTGAAACAAAACCACTTATAAAAATAGACAGAACTTTCTTATTTGAATAAGAGCCTCAATCATTAATTTGTTCAATTTCCTCGTTTTACAATGGAAAAATTAGACATCAAAGAAATAAAAGGGTTGTCAGCATCTAATGACTTGAGGATTCTGTTCCTTTATTTTTTTTTACCCAGAACTTAACTTATTTACCCCAAAATATCAAGTATTACTTTTCTCAACTTTGCTAATTCTGTAAGCAAGTATATTTGTCTCTTAGCTCACTAGTTAACCTAAAAGATGATTACAAGTGAAAATACTTTTCAATATTTAATAGAAGATACTTTTTCAGTAACTTCTGTGTTTGGATCAAAAGAAGTGTGAAAAACAATTACCTGTAAATATGGAATAACTTTACAGAGGGACTGTCCAAAGAACCAGGTCTCAGTGATGTCCACCACCAGTGTGGCCGGGAGGCAGGTAATTGTCACGAGCACATCAGCCAGAGAAAGGTTGACTATGAAGTAGTTGGTTACCGTCCTCATGTGGTGGTTCTTCCACACTGCCACACAAACTAATTTTGGGGGGAAAAAGAATAGTTACTATTAAGGACTAAATATTCATATCCTCACAAAATTCATATGTTGAAATCCTAACACCCAGTATGATGGTATTAAGAGGTGTGTTTTTGGAGCTGAATAGATCATCACGGGAGAGCCCTCAAGAATGGGATTAGTGGGGGCGCTCTGCCTGCCTCTCTGCCTACTTGTGATCTCTGTCTGTCAAATAAATAAATAAAATCTTAAAAAAAAAAAAAAAGAATGGGATTAGTGGGGCGCCTGAGTGGCTCAGTGGGTTAAGCCTCTGCCCTGCCTTCAGCTCAGGTCATGATCTCAGGGGCCTGGGATCAAGCTCCACATCAGGGTCTCTGCTCTGCTCAGCAGGGAGTCTGCTCCCCCCCCCCAACCCCACTCTCTGCCCGCCTCTCTGCCTACTTGTGATCTCTCTCTCTCTCTGTGTCAAATAAATAAAATAAAATAAAAAAATAAAATCTTAAAAAAAAAAAAAGAATGGGATTAGTGTCCTTATAAAAGGGACTTCAAAGAGATCCTCTGATTCTCCCACCTCTTGAGGAAAAAGTGAAAAAACTGTTGGCTATGAACCAGGAAATTGACCCTCACCAGACACTGAATCTGCCACATCCTTGATTTTGGACTTCTCAGATTCCAGAATTGTAAGAATTAAATTTATGTGACTTAAGAGCCATCTAGTATATGGTATTCTGTTATAGCAGCCCAAATAGACCAAGAAAATAGGTACTGATCCTGTAAAGAGCACAAATAACTATTGAAAAAGGAAGATGATGTAAGACTATACTGTTTTCATTGAATCAGTCAGACAGACTGTGTGAATGTTGAATCCATGCTTAACCTCAGTTCATTTACCTTACAAGACATTTCTCAATGGATCATAATACTGCATTCATTTCTACTTGATTTTGAATTGTGATTCCCAGAAGTTTAAGAACGATCTTTCATTCTTTTTTCTATTCCCTCAGTGCTCAGCTTGTAGTAGAGACATAAGAAATATTTACTGAAGTGAGATGAATTAGGAGCCAGCTATTTTCAATGAACTGCAATATTTGCCTCAACCACGATGTTTACCCCATCTGTCCTCTGCATTTGGAACTTTTAACTGATAAAGAGGTTTAAAAGATAAAAGTCAACAATTTTTCAGCTCCTATTATTGGCAAACACTGGTCTATATGGTTCATATCCTTAGGTCATTTAATCTTGATAATCCTAAGGGAAGATATTGTTACCATCATTTTATACATGCAGTATTTGAGACACAGGGAATTTGTGGAGCTTGGCTAGGGACAATTGGCTCATAAAGCACAGAACTACAGCTACAACTGGGATTAAGCACCAAGTAAGGGTTATATTTTTGTTGGGGGGGTGAGCTAGTTAGACCAAAGCACACATAAACTCTAGAGACTCAATCCTCTTTCCTCTCTATTACTCTTGATGACCTCTAAACATCACCTCAAACAGACAAATTTTTAAATACTTCCAGAGTCAAGTCTTCTTCATTGCCTCTCAGTTTATCCTCATTTTTAAAAGCTGTTCTATCTTATTCATTTGCTCTTTATGGAAGGAACATCCAGTTCCTCAATTCTCTGTGTGGTGTATCCAAAGGTTACATAATCACTGCCTCAAGAATTATATAGGTGTAAACACTGCTACCCACATCTATTGATGGGTTGCTTCACAGTGTCCACTTTATAAAAGTGTCATAAGTTGAAGAAACTGAAATTATCATCACCAACAGATGCTAACTTAATAAAATCTCTGAATTCCTGAGGATTTAATTTTGAAAACTTCACATCTTTCTCTAATTCCAGTACATTAGTGCCCCAAAATTCAGATGAACTTTGTTAGGATAAACCATAGTCTTTATTATTTGAAAGTGATACTCATGAATGATTAACTTCCAAGAAGCACTTGAAGACACACACAAACACAGGCATACTAGCAGTTGACTAACACATTACCACAGCTTATTATGAGAAAATTAATATAAGCATTGCACCACTGATATTTAGTCAACAAATGGTCCAAACGATACAATTTTGGATTTAAGAAAGAAAATAAGACTTAAAAAATACAAGCAGTTCTAGATTGACTCTCAATTCCCCATATTTTGGAATAGGGACAATTATGGAAAGACAGTGTTAATGCATTATGACTAGGTATATGAGAAAAGTATATTTTTAGGAAACATTTATATACTATTTACTATTTATTATACCATTATACTATTTAATATTTACTATGTGTCATGCCCTGTTCTAAACAGTGTGAATTATTAAATACTTAAATTCTCATTACATTTTAAGTGATTGCTATTACTTATTCCTGCTTAACAGTTGTGAAACTGAGGCTAGAGAGATTAAGGATACTACCTAAGGACAAATAGTTTATAAGTGTTAGAGCTTAGATTTAAATCTTATCCATTGTGCTATGCCATCCTAATATATCTTTTTTTTTTTTTTAGTATAGTTGACACACAATGTTACATTATTTTTAGGTACACCACTTAGTGATTTGTCAAGTTTATACATCAAATGTGGCTATACCATCTGTCTTGTTATATTACTATTACAGTATCATTGAGTGAATTTGTTAGGCTCTGCCTTTTATTTCAATGATTTACTCCTTCTATCTGTTACATCTGATAAGGGGTTAATATCCAAAATATATAAAGAACTTATACAACTTAACCCCCCAAAAACAAACAATCTGATTTAAAAATAGGCAGAAGCCCTGAATAGTCATTTTCCCAAAGAAGGTATACAGATGGCCAACAGACATGTGAAAACATGCTCAACATCACTAATTGTCAAGGAAATACAGGCTGACATCCAAGATCTGTGAAGAATTCCTCAAATTCAACATACACAAAACAGATAATCATGTCAAAAAATGGGCAGGAGACATGAACAGACACTTCTCCAAAGAAGACATACAAATGGCTAACAGACACATGAAAAGATGTTTATCATCATTAGCCATCAGGGAGATTCGAATCAAAACCATATTGAGATACCACCTTACACCAGTTTGAATGGCCAAAATCAACAAGACAGTAAACAACAAGTGTTGGAGAGGATGTGGAGAAAGGGGGACCCTCTTACACTGTTGGTAGGAATGCAAGTTGGTGCAGCCACTTTGGAAAACAGTGTGGAGATTCCTTAAGAAATTAAAAACAGAGCTACCCTATTGCAATTGCACTACTGAGTATTTACCCCAAAGATACAGATGTAGTGAAAAGAAGGGTCATCTGTACCCCAATGTTCATAGTAGCAATGGCTACAGTCGCAAAACTGTGGAAAGAACCAGGACGCCCTTCAACAAACTAATGGATAAAGAAGATATGGTCCATATATACAATGGAGTATTATGCCTCCATGAGAAAGGATGAATACCCAACTTTTGTATCATCACAGATGGGATTGGAAGAGATTATGCCGAGTGAAATAAGTCAAGCAGAGAGAGTCAATCATCATATGATTTTACTTATGGAGCATAAGGAATAACATGGAGGACATTGGGAGATGGGGAGGAGAAGTAAGTTGGGGAAAATCAGAAGGGGAGACAAACCATGAGAGACTGTGGGCCCTGAGAAACAAACTGAGGGTTTTGGGGGGTAGGGGGTAGGTGGAGAGGTGAGCCTGGTGTTGGGTGCTAAGGAGGACATGTATTGCATGGAGTACTGGGTGTGGTACATAAACAATGAGTTTTGGAACACACACACACACACACACACACAAATAAAATTAAGAAAAAGGGAAATACAAATAAAAAACACAATGAGATATCATCTCATACCTGTTAGAATGGCTAAAATTTAGAAAAAAAAAATAAAAGAAGAGAGAAAGCGATTGGAAGAGGGCAGTGGAATAGTAGGACCCTAAGCTCACCTCATCCCACAAACACAACTAGATAACTATCAAATCATCCTAGATACCCCAGAAATGGACTTGAAGACTGGAGAACTAACTCCACAATTAAAAGTTGAGAAGAGGCCACAAAAAGAGAATAGGAAATGAAGAGATGAAATTTGTGAGAGAAAGAGATCATGGTCAATGTGGTGGGGAGGTAGCCACAGTTGCAAACCTATCAGGTAAGAAAGAAGAGCTCGAGGTAGACTAGCACACAAGGGAGTACATAGGGAAAACAAATCTCCATAGCAATTATGTTGGAAAGCAAGAGGGGCTGGATTTCGTGAGTTCTTCCAAACAGCAGGGCTTAAAGCCTGGAATTTTATATTCAGTGGGCTTTACTGGAACAGAGCCTGAAGGACACTGGGGCTGCTCTTAGAAAAAGGAAGGGCAAATAGCCTGAAGCCATAAAGCATGGAAACAGAAATCTGAAGTGTACTTGGGGCACACAGTGGGGAGATGATTCATTCATCTCAGAGCATGTTCCAAAGAGGCAGCATTCAAGAAGAGACTCTTCCAGGAACAAAGTAATTGGACAATGCCATTTCCCTCCCCATCCCTTAGCATAAGTACATGGCTACCTGTGGGAAATAGCACAGTGTCCACACGGGCTACCTAACTTGCTTATATCAAGACCCACATCAAACTCCAGTGGAGCTGCCCCTCTCAATCATGCTCTTCTCAGTCTCAGCACAGTGCCTCACCCACCCCCAGAAAAAGTGACCCACCCTTGCTCACACTGTGTTTCCCAATGTAGGAGTTTTGGAGAGTCTCACTTCTTGAAGCGACAGTGACAGAACTTATTTCATAAACAGACCAGACCACATCTAGTTAAAATATGTTACATTCCAGCCAGGGACCAAACACTGCCCACAATGGGCAATGAAAGCCTCTGGTGATGACTGACCTGAAGGACAAAGCAACAAGGGCAAAATAACAGAGCGCACACAGCACATGTGGAGACACTCCTAGAAGCACCACGCCCTGGAGAACATGGGATGTTATACAGCAAGGCACTACACAACCTCTTTTTCATAAGGCCATTACCTTCAAGAATAGGAGATGTAACTGACTTTCTTAACACATAGAAAATACAAAATGAGGAAGACAGAGGAAGTTATTCCAAAAGAAAGAATAGGACAAGGCCACCGCAGGAGATCTAAGCAAAAACAGATATAAGTAACATATCTGATAGAGAATTTAAAGTAATGATCACAAGGATACTCCATGGACTTGAGAAAAAAGTAGAAGACATGAATGAGATCTTTAACACAGAAAAGAAATAACATAGCAGAGAGAAAAGGCTCAATAAACAAAATGAGAAACATGCTTGATGGAATGAACACTAGGCTGGAAGAGGTAGAAGAATGAATCAATGACCTAGAAGATAGAGTAATGGAAAGTACTCAAACTGAACAAAAGGAGGAGAAAAAAAGATTTTTGCAAAATGAGAATAGACTTTGAGAACTTGGTGACTCCATCAAATATAATAATATTCAGATTACAGGAGTCTCAGAAGAAGAAGGAGAGAGAAAAGGGGGAAGATAATTTATTTGAAGAAATAATAGCTGAAAATTCCCCAAATCTGGGAAAGGAACAGATATACAGATCCAGAAGGCACAGAGAACTTCCATCAAAATCAATAAAAGCTGATCCATCCAAGGTATACTGTAACTAAATTGGCAAAATAGAGTAATAAAGAAAAAAAAAACTCAAAAGAGGTAACTTATAATAGAAAACTCATAAAGCTAACAAAGAATTTTCAGCAGAAACTATCCAAGCCAGAGGGGAATAGCATGATATAAGTACTGAATGGGAAAGAAACTGCAGCCAAGAATAGTCTATCCACCAAGGTTATCAGCCAGAATAGAAGGAAAAATGAAGAGTTTTCCAGACAAACAAAAATTAAAGGAGTTCATGACAACAAACCATACCTGTAATAAATATTAAAGGGTACTCTTTGAGGGTAAAGAAGAGAACAAGAGTGATAGTATAAAGGAAATCAGTAAAAATGAATATTTCTATAAAAAATCAAAGAACTCACAAAATAAAAGAATGTAAAACATAACAATATATACCTAAAATGTGAAGAGGACAGGAGTAAGAATGTGTTCAGACTTAAAAGACCATCAACTTAACATAGATGCTATATGCAGAAGAGGTTTTTTACAAACTTAATGGTAATCCATATCAAAAACCACTAATAAACATACAGAGAATAGAGAGAAAGAAATCCAGGTGTATCACTGAAGAAAATCAACAAACCGTGAAAGAGAGAAAGATAAAAAAGAATCAGAGAAAATCTTCAGAAACAACTACAAAACAAGTCATAAAAAGTACATATCTATCAATAATTACTTTAATTATGAATGGACTAAAGCTTCAATCAAAAAACATTGAGGTGTCAAAATGGATAAAAAAAACAAGACTCATCTATATGCTGCCTATAAGAGACTCTTTTCAGACCTAAAGACACCTGCAGGTTGAAAGTGAAAGGATGGGGATGGGGGTGCCTGAGTGGCTCAGATGGTTAAGCATCTGCCTTTGGCTTAGGTCATGATCCCAGGATCCTGGGACTGAGCCCCTTGTTGGGCTTCCTCTTCAGTGGGGGACATGCTTCTCCCTCTCCTCCCCACTTGTGCTCTCTCTATTGCTATCATCTCTCTCAAATAAGTCAGTAAAATCTTAAAAAAAGAAAGTGAGAGGATGGAGAGATATCTATCATGCAAATGGTTATTAAAAAAGTCAGACTAGCAATACTTATATGAGACAAAATAGACCTTAAAATAAACATTGTAATAAGAGACAAAGGACACTACGTCATAATAAAGGGGATAATGCAATAAGAAGATATAACAATTGGGAATATTCATGTACCCAACATCAGAGTACCCAAATACATTAAACAGTTAATAATAAACACAAAGGATCTAACCGGTAATAATACAGTAATAGTAAGGGACTTTAATACTCCACTTACATCAAAAGACAAGTCATCTAAACAGAGGATCAACAAGAAAACAATGGCTTTGATTGACTAGACTAAATGGATACAACAGATATATTCAGAACATTCCATCCTAAAACAGCAGAATACACATTCTCTTCAAGAGCACATGTAACATTCTCCAAAATAGATCACATAGTAGTCCACAAAACAAGCCTCAATAAATTAAAAAAGACTGAAGTAATACCATTTATCTTTTTTGACCACAATGCTATAAAACTAAAAATCAATCACAAGAAAAAAATCTGAAAAGACCACAAATAGATGGACGTTAAATAACATGCTATTAAACAATGAATGAGTCAACCAGGAAATAAAAGAAATAAAAAAGTACATGGAAACAAATTAAAATAAAAACACAATGGTCCAAAACCTTTCGGATGCCCCAAAATTGTATCTAAATGGGAAGTTTATAGCAATACAGCCCTACCTCAAGAAGCAAGAAAAATCTCAACTAAACAACGTAACCTTACATCTAAAGGAGCTGAAAAAGAACAACAAAAAACATAAAACCTTCAGAAGGAATAAAAAAACAATAAAGATTAGAGCAGAAATAAATGATATATAAACTTTGAAAAAATAGAACAGATTAATGAAATCAGGAGCTGGTTCTTTGAAAAAAAGAAAAACAATAAAACTGATAATCCTCTACCCAGACCTACTGAGGAAAAAAAAAAAAAAGGGAAAGAACTCAAGTAAATAAAATCACAAATGAGAGAAGAGAAATAGCAAACAACACCACAGAAACACAATTATAAGAGAATATTATGAAAAACTATATACTAACAAATTGGACAAGGAAAAGAAATGGATAAATTCCTAGAAACATAAACTACCAAAACCAAAACAGGAAGAAGTAGAAAATTTGAACAGATCAATTACTAGCAAAGAAATTAAATCAGTAATCAAAAAATTTCCAACAAACAAAAGTACAGGACCAGATGGTTTAACAGGCAAATTCTATCAAGCGTTTATAGAAGAGTCAATATCTATTCTTCTTAAGTTATCCCAAAAAACAGAAAAGAAAGGAAAACTTCCAAATTCATTCTATGAGGTCAGCATTATTCTGATACCAAAACCGGAGAAAGACCACTAATAAAGAGAACTATCAGCCAGTATCCCTGATAAATATAGATGCAAATATCATTAATAAAACACTAGCAAACTGAATCATCAATACATTAAAAAAAAATCATTCCCCATGATCAAGTGGGATTTGTTCCTGGGATGCAAGAGTGGTTCAATATTCGCAAATCAATCAACATGACATACCACATCAATAAGAAAGGAAAAGAACCATATTATCATTTCAGTAGATTTGGAAAGACCTTTTGACAGAGTACAACATCCACCCATGATAAAAACCCTCCACAAAATAGGTTTAGAGGTAACATACCCCAACATAATAAAGGCCATATATGAAAAACCCACAGTTTACATCATCCTCAATGGGGAAAACCTGAGAGCCTTTCCTATACGGCCACAACAAGACAAGGATGTTCACTCTCATAAATCTTATTCAACATAGTACTGAAAGTCCTAGCCTCAGTAATTACACAACAAAAATAAATAAAAGGTATCCAGATCAGCAAGGAAGAGGTAAAACTTTCACTACTTGCAGAAGACATGATGCTATATATAGAAAACAAAGACACCACTAAAAAACTGTAAGAACTAATAGACAAACTCAGTAAGTTGCAGGATACAAAATCAATGTACAGAAATCTGTTGCATTTCTATACACTCATAATGAAACAGCTGAAAGAAAAATTAAGAAGATAATTTCATTTAAAATTACACACAAAATAATAAGATACTGAGGAATAAACCTAACCAAAGAGGTAAAAGATCTGTACTCTAAGAACTATAAAACACTGATGAAAAAACTGTAAGACAACACAAAGAAATGGAAAGACCTTTCATGGAGTGGAAGATCAAATATTGTTAAAATGTCTACCCAAAGCAATCTACACATTTAATGCAATCCTTATCAAAATCCAACATAAAAGTCCTCAAAGGGAACATAGGCAGTAAATTCTTTGACATCGACTGTAGCAACTTTTTTCTAGGTATGTCTCCTGAAGCAAGGGAAAGAAAAGCAAAAAGAAACTATTGGGACTATATCAAAATCAAAAGCTTATACAAAGTGAAGGAAACAGTCAACAAAACTAAATGGCAACTTACAGAATAGGAGAAGATATATGCAAATGAATGTCTAACAAAGGGTTAGTATCCCAAATTTGTAAAGAACTTATAAAACTCAAAACCAAATAATCCAATTAATAAATGGACATGAACAGGCATTTCCCCCAAAGAAGACATACAGATGGCAAACAGACACATGAAAAAATGTTCATCATCATTTACCTTCAGGGAATGCAAATCAAAACCACAATAAGATGTTACCTCACATCTGTCAGAATGGCTAAAATCAACAAAAGAAACAGGTATTGGTGAGAATGTGGAGAAAAGGATTACTCACACATTCCTACTGTTGCTGTGGATGCAAACTGGTGTAGCCACTGTGGAAAATCATATAGATTTTCCTCAAAAAGTTTTTGTTTGATATTTTATTTATTTATTTGACAGATAGAGAGTGAGAGAGAGAGGAGGAGAGAGCACATAAGCCGAGGGAGTGGCAGGCAGAAGAAGAAGCAGATGCTCTGTGAAGCAGAGAGCGTGATGTGGGGTTCGATCCCAAGACCCTGAAATCATGACCTGAGCCAAAGGCAGACACTCAACTGACTAAGCCACCCTAGTGCTCCATAAAAAGTTAAAAATAAAAATACCCTATTATCCAGCAATCACACTACTGGGTATTTACCCAAGAATACAAAAACACTAATTCGAAAGAATACATGCACCCTATGTTTATAGGATCATCAGTTTTTACAACAGCCAAACTACAGCAGCAGCCCAAGTGTACATTAATTGACAAATGAATAAAGGAGACATGGTACATTAATACAATAAAATATTATGCAGCCATGAAAAGAATGAAATCGTGCCATTTGCAATGACGTGGCTGGAACTAGAGTATGTAATGCTAAGTGAAATCAGTCAGTCAGAGTAAGACAGATACCATGTGATTTCACTCACCTGTGGAATTCAAGAAACAAAACAAATGAGCAAAGGGAAAAAAAAGGACAGAGACAAATCAAGAAGCAGACTCTTTTTTTTTTTTTTAAAGATTTTATTTATTTATTTGACAGACAGAGATCACAAGTAGGCAGAGAGGCAGGCAGAGAGAGAGAGAGGAGGAAGCAGGCTTTCTGCGGAGCAGACAGCCAGATGTGGGGCTCGATCCCAGGACACTGCGATTCTGACCTGAGCCGAAAGCAGAGGCTTTAACCCACTGAGCCACACAGGCGCCCCAAGAAGCAGACTCTTAATTATAGAGAACGGAGGGGAGTGGATGGAGGCATAGGTGAATTAGGTGATGGAGACTAGGAATGAACTTGTGATAAGCACCGGGTGATTTATGGAAATGTTAAATCACTATATAGCACACTTGAAACTAATATAACACTATAAATGAACTAAGTGGGATTAAAGGAAAAATAAAAAGGCCAGAAAAAAAAAAAACAAGAAAACAAGAAACAAATATTAAATCAGCATTGGCAAGGATGCAGAGAAAAAGAAACTCTCATGTACTGTTGGTGAAATATAATTTGGTACAATATTAAAAGCCACAATTTTAAAAAGCACGGAGGTTCCTCAAAAAACTAAAAATAGAAATACCATATGATCTAATGAAATTCCCACTAATGAAATAGGGTATTTACCCACATAAAATGAAAATACTAACTCAAAAAGATACACACACCCCTGTGTTTATTATAGCATTATTCACAATAGCCAAACTATGGAATCAACCATCTTAATATATCTCTGAAATAGAAGTTGAAAAAGAAGCTGTCATGTCACTGTTTGACAGCCCTTTAACATAGGTACATAGAATTTGGGAGTTGGAGATCATTCAGTCTAAATTGACATCTGATGTATAAATCATCTCTGCAATATTCCTGATCCATTCCATTTGAATATTTTTAATAGTGAGGAGATCACAACTTGCTAGAGCCCTTGAGTTCTTTATGTGGTGGTTTTAGCTGTAGGAAGTTCTTGTTCATGTTAAGTTGATATCTGCTTTTGTGTAATTTTCTTGGCTTCTTAATTCTTTTCTGGAACCCAAGGAATAAACCTTATCCACTTTTTCTTACATTTTACCTGTATTTGTTTCTAGGGCTCCTGTAACAAAGTACTACAAATTGGGGGTCTTAACCCAACATAAATTGGCTGTTTCCTAACTCTGGATACTAAAAGTATTGGTATTAAGAGGTGACCAGGTGTGATATTAATTAGCGTGTCACTGAGGACCTTAAAAAGATCTGTGTTACATATAGCAATTTCATTTTAAGCATTTTCAAATCTATTTAATTTTTGTAATATTAAAATAAGGTATAAACATTATGCTAACCGAATTAAGTCATACGCAAAGGCTAGTAATTGCATGATTCCACTTAATGTGAAGCATTTAGAGTAATCAAATTCATTGAGACAGAGTAGAACGGTAGTTGCCAGAAGCTGGGAAGAGGGGAAAATAAGGTGTTATTTTTTAAGGGGAAGGAAGTTTCAGTTTTGTAGGACATAAAAGTTCTGGAGATGATGGTGATGGTTGCACAATGTGAATATACTCAATGCCGATGAGCGATAAAATGGTTAAAATGGTAAATTTTAAGTCATGTATATTTTACCATAATTTTAAAAATTTCATGAAAAAAAGATCATAAAATGGAAAATAAATTTTTGAACCATATTGATGTCCCTCAAAAATCTTTTTTTTTTTTTTAAATGTGGGTCTTGAACTCACGACCCTGAGATCCTGCGATCAAGACCAGTGCTGATCAAAAGTCAGACGCTTAACCAACTGAGCCACCTATGTGATTCAAAAATCTTAAACACAGATTGAAAATACCAGGGGACAATCTTAATTACACATTTCATAAGTTTTTTAAATGAATAGCTAAATAGTGAAATGCAATTATTCACAAATATTATACTTCTAATGTATTAATGGCAGTTTTAAGATGACAATCACATGATTCTATATACAATTTTTATTATTTGTAAAATCAAGGTATTATTAGTATGTTGTAATATTATAATTTGACATATATTAATGAAATATTGTTAATTTATTGGTTGTTTATTTACACATATGTATAGGGGTATATAAGATGGTAATTCTTTGATTATATTACATATGTATAAGATCGTTAAACATGTTAGAAAACTTCAAAAAAAATAGTGTAGTTCCAGCCTTTGCCACAAAGTGTCAGTGAAAGCCTTAGAAACTGCTTACACTGTTCTTTAAGGTTATTTTAAACATTAAATTATCTATATATTTCTTCATGCAGTCAAATGCTCTGCTCCTGATCTGCAAAATTCATTATAATGTAGATATAAATATATTTGTTTCAATTAGGATTTTCTAGACCAAACACAATTTCTAAGACAGGATACAATGGTCCACATCTTTTAAACTACATATAAATAAATGAGTTAGCTGAAATAAAACCATTTTTCTAAATGGAAACAACAATAAAAGGAATTGAATACACATGGAAGATAGTCTATATTTAACTTCTGCAAGAAATCTATCATGAAAGCAGGTCATGGAATGAGGCATCTAAAATCATTAAAGAGTATAAATTTAAGAAGCAAGAAAGTTGATTTCTGGTCTAGCCCCAAAAGGGTAAAACAAATTGCATGAAACCCTGAGGCATTTTCCTTTTTTTCACCTTTAGTGCACTTCACAACTCTGGTATTGGCCCATCTTCCTACTGTTAGTTTTGCCTTTTTCTCTTCCTGGCCCAGTAGGCCAATGTACCTGGCTCAACCTCCCATTCTCCACCTCTACACCTTGGCAACATTGTCTATAAATCTCTCTGTCTGTGCTCAAAAGAACAGTAAGCAAATGTGCCGCTTCTTTTTCTGCAAGTCTGATAGAGGAGACACTGCCAAGAGGCAGTATGTGTGAAATGTGCCACCCAAAAGGATATTTAATATTAACAGAGAGCAAACAAAACAAAACAAAAAAACATGACTATAAATGCAAATATAACAATATATTTAAAATACATCTCTGTTTTGTTTCCTCAAGAAAATATAGAAGTCTATAATTTGACAAATATGTTCTCACTGGTACCTGTTTTTTATGCTAATGCAGGCAGGGGTATTCTCATGGAGACTAATGATGTCACTGTGGTATTGATGCCAGGGAGGTAGTGTGGGGGAATAATTAAGAAACCACAGTTTATAAATTGGGAAGAGTTTAGACAGTATCATCACAAACACAAATGTGCCGGGAGGAACTGTACACAGAAGAATGTTATAAAACAGAAAGACAAAGGAGATAATAATTTATAGGAATTAAGTCCAAAGGAAATTCTTCAGAGAGGTAAAAATACAGTGAGAAAAGTGGGTAACTAGAGTTGACTTTTTGGCTGTCTGTGAATGGTATGTTTGCTTTCAGGGAGAGGCTGAACCACAAACTGACACCCATACTTTGTATGGGAGCTTCTGGAGACCAAAACCATGCTGCTACTAATAGGTATTGCTAAGCCTTTATGGCTGACCTATAGGTAGGTTAAGAGGGTGGAAGACAACATGATCTTAGCACCTGCTGTTTTATTAATGACTATATTGGGTAGCTGTAACTTGACTTCAGTGGAATTTCTTTGGGGGGATATATCAACTTTATGGTTATCCAGGTCTCATCATTTTTTACAGATAAATCACTAGAAGTTCCTCTCCCCAGTCTGGATCTCTACCTCATCATCAGAGCAGTTCAGAGACACAGAGTCAGAGCTTGCCTTCAGTCCCTTCGTACCACTTAACACACAAGTGACTTTTCCTTTCCTGGATGTTTGACTTCTATTTATCTTCATGCCTACAGTGAACTTACCTTTTGGGTGTTGTTTGTAGAAATATTTTCCTTGTACATCATATATATATATCTTAAATGCTCTTGTCTTTTTCTCCCATATTCTTTAGACTTTGTTATTACTTACTTTCACAAGTTTCATTCTCATTTCTAGGAGACCAGTTCTCAAAGTTATAACTCTAGTTCTTGGCTCTCTTCTGCTTTTCATATTAGAATTTCTAACTGTAATGTTTTTATCTTCTAGTTTTTCCATCTTTACTTCACATTCAACCCATGGATTATGAAAATGTATATAAATCATGTTAAAGCATTTGGGCATTATCCTGCAGACTATGGAGAATCACGGAAGGATTTTAAGGAAGGTGGTAACCAGATCCCACCTTTCGTAAAGCACTTAGAGAGAATGTAGAAATTATACATGCCCTTAAACTAGAAACAGGGGGACCACATTTGAGACTGTTTTAGAATTCTAAGGAATAAGTTGGCAATGAAAGAATGGAGGAAAATTAATAAAGTCAAAAAATAATAATTAGTTTGAAATATAAGGCCTTATATTAGATATAATATCCATATATTATATAGATATAAATATTATATCTATATAATATATAGATATAATATATAATATCTATATATTATATAGATTTAATATATATTATATAATATGATATAATATAATATAGAGGGATTAGATATAAGGATAAGGGAGTTAGAAAAACAGGAAGATAAGCAGTATTTTGCTTGGATGTAGGGACAAAATTATGTTGCTCACTGGACTATGAAATAAAGGAAAATAAGGTGGATTCATTTGGAAGTAGAGGTAAAAGATGAAGAATTCCCTTTTTCATATGTGAGTTGGAAACATCTGTGAGCGATCTCACTGTCAATATCCATTTTGCATATGGATATATGGGTCTATATTTCACGAGATCTATTTCAGTTATAGGTAAATATTTGAGATTAATCAGGATAAAGATAGCAATTAAAGCCAACTGAGTAAATAAGATCAACCAAGGATAGAACTAGAGTAAAAAGGGAAGGACCCACATCATACCTAGAGAACTGTGCAATTTTAGCCACATATTTTGGATGGCAAATATCCAAGTAGTGTCAATGTTCCCCTGAAGTACTAACTATAATACTGAAGGAAACATTGGTTTTACTATTACAAAATAGTTTCTGTTTCTAGTAGTGAGAGATAACCATGCTGCAGACCAAACCTCACATATAAACCAGCATCTGTTTAAAACCTTGGAACACTACCTTTGCAATGAGTTGAAGGGACAGTATTCTGAAGAAAGGAAAGAGGGAAGATGTTCACCCGAAATTTAACACTTCTCTTCTTCTCAAAGCTTTTGGCGATTTGCAAGCACCAGTTAAGCACAGAGGAAAAAGCAGTAGCCAATAATATGAGAATCTGAGCAGGAAATTGAGTAGTGTTACTGAACAGAGGGCAACACTGGAGCGCAAAGTCTGACAACTAGGTACACAACTCTGGCTTTCAGCCACACCACCAAAGAGCAAACTCTCGTAAGGATGAACCTGAAGGAAGCAAGCTCTCCTAAAGAATGACACCTAGCTCCTAATGTTTCCATTTACTGATTGGATAAAAGTTTTCTGTTCCAACACTAACAGCTTGCCAAAACAACAGCAAATTCTCTGTAGAAGAAGATAACATCATCTATAACATCAAATAAGTTTTACACTTTTCATATGAAATGTTACCAGTCAACAAAAAAGTCATCAGGGATACAAAAAGTCAGTACCATGTGATCAAAGTTCATAGCAAAATAATAAAAAAGAATAAAGTTTTCAGAAACTTTAAGAGAATTTAAATAATAAGTTCAAGAGATTATGTATTATGTGGAATGTTAATAAAAAATTGGGAATTAAGAGTCACTTATGGTTTGTCTCCCTCCCAATCCCATCTTGTTTCATTGATTCTTCTCCTACCCACTTAAGCCCCCATGTTGCATCACCACTTCCTCATATCAGGGAGATCATATGATAGTTGTCTTTCTCTGCTTGACTTATTTCACTAAGCATGATACGCTCTAGTTCCATCCATGTTGTCGCAAATGGCAAGAGGGTTGCTGGGGGGAGGTGGTTTGGGAGAAGGGGGTGGGATTATGAACATTGGGGAGGGTATGTGCTTTGGTGAGTGCTGTGAAGTGTGTAAACCTGGTGATTCACAGACCTGTACCCCTGGGGATAAAAATATATGTTTATAAAAAATAAAAAATTTAAAAAAAAATTGGGAAAATATTCAAAGGGAAACTGCAGAACTTAAAAATGTGCTAAGTGGAAACATGATAATGGTTTTAGTAGATTATATAGAGCTATCTAATAGGACTACCCAAACTAAATCTTATATTAAAATATCTAAACTAAAAAATAGAGAAAAATGAAAATGCAGGAAAGAATATGAGTAATTCATGGTGCAAATTCTAAAATACATGTAATTGGGTTCTCAATATGTGAGAAGCAACAGAGGGAAGTATTTCAAAAGGTAGTAGCCAAGAAAACACATTATTTAATAATTCTTTTTTAAACTTCAAAAACTAATTAATAGCTGGGGTGCCTAGGTGGCTCAGTCAGTTAAGTTTCCAACCCTTGATTTCATCTCAAGTCATCATCTCAGGGTCATGAGAGCTCCACATTGGGCTCCCCACTCTGCAGGGGCGTCTGCTTGGGATTCTCTCTCTTCCTCTCCCTCTGCCTCTTCTCTCTTTTACTCTCTAAAATAAATAAATAAATCTTTAAAGAAAAAGAAAGAAAAACTAAAAGCCAAAAGTAGAGTTCTGGAACACATCTTTGGAAATCTCATTTCAGATTAAATTAGTAATTAATCAATATATTATCTTATTCTTCAAAATTTTTAGCAATTATTAAAAGATATAATAAAAGGGCATATTTGTTAAACTTGAAGATGGCGCAAACTGAGAGAAACAATATTTTGGATTCCACATGATTCAAAAGTTCTTGTTAGGGTGGAGCAATGGGGGAAACTTAATATGAGCTATCATGGAAATAAATGTAGTCCTGCACTTAAGTTCAAAAATCCATTTTAGGTACACTATATTTTACCATTAAAAAAAAAAAAAGACCAAAGACATCTATCAACAGATATCAGAAGTGCTACAAAGCTAAGCCCAGGGGAAATATAAAACTACACAAAGTTATATGATAGTAAAACTGCTGAAAACCAGTTACAAAGGGAAAAATCTCAATTCAAGGGAAAAATGAATCATTATTAGTGCATTATAATGACACTGACAGCTATATTCTGAAAAGAAAATAAATAAGAAGCTAAAGGACAATAAAATGTTCTCATCGGCATGTTGAAAATAGCAAAAATCTAAAATTGTACATTCAGTGAAAATAGACTTGATAAATGAAGATGAAAGAAAGTTGTTTTCAGACAAACAAAAACTGAAAGAATTCATCAACTACATTCCTGAACCAAAGGAAAAACTAAAGGTAGTTAGACAGAAAGAAAATCAACTCAGGTATAGTACAAAGCGTAAAAAGTAATTAAAAATAATGGAAATGATAAGTATGTGGATAAAAATAAATTATCATTGACTATATAAAATAATGATAAGCATCATATCATCATCATCTCATTATCATCATGGTTTGTGATGTTTTAATAACAACAGGAAAAAAAGAAACAAGGTTAAGTGAAGTTAGGTGAGTGTCCCAAATATATTGCAGTGTTTAGTAAGTGTTAAACATACAAATTTATATTGAAATGTATTCTCATGACAGAGTTGTCATCTTCAGAGAAATATCTAGAAGAATAATAAGGGGTGCCTGATAAGTCCGTTAAGCTTCTGACTCTTTATTTTGGCTCAGATCATGATCTCAGGATTGTGAGACGGAGCCCTGTGTTGGCATGGAGCCTGCTTAAGAGTCTCTCTCTCCCTCTTCCTTTGCCTCTCTCCCACCTCTCTCTCCCTCCATAAATAAATAAATAACAAGTGAATATATAACTAACAAGCTAAAGAGGAGAAAAATATTTTTTGAAGGGTCAAAGTCAAGAAAACAAATTAAACAAAAGGGACAAAGAGAAAAGAGAGAGTAGGATGGTAGATTTAAACCCAAAGATACCAGTAATTACGCTAAGTTTAAAGGTATCTGAAACTCTAATTAAAAGCCAAGGATTATTAGATGGAATAAAAAAAAAAAAACTGAACCATATGCTGCTTATAAGTAGCATACTTTTTAATAAAGAGAAACAATGAAACTAAAAATGCAATAGTAGGGAGATTTGTCTTTTAAATACAAGTTTAAAAAATAATGATGTAGCTAAATTAATTTTGAACAAACTAGATTTTAAGGGAAGAAGAATTACTCGAGATAAGTAGGGAAGTTTTTTAATAATGAAAGTATCAATCCCCCAGGAATATAGAACAAGTCCAATATCATAGCCTCAAAGATATCTACAAAGCTAATGATAATACAGCCAAAGTGGGACTCATGGAGGGACATTATAAAATATCTTTCTAAGTAACTGGTAGAATAAACACAACAAAATCCGTTTCGGATTCGCTTAAATAGCAAACTTGACTTATTATTTCTATAAATTTCAATCTCAACCTCAATCTATTGGGAATACTGTATCCCAAAACTGA
Source organism: Mustela erminea (assembly GCF_009829155.1). Classification (NCBI taxonomy): domain Eukaryota; kingdom Metazoa; phylum Chordata; class Mammalia; order Carnivora; family Mustelidae; genus Mustela; species Mustela erminea. Next base: position 101,160,313 of record NC_045617.1, on the reverse strand, counting down.
AGAATGTACATCATTCTAGAGTATGCATTGTATTTGAACCAAAATTTACCATATTTGGGACTATAAAGTAAGTCTCAGCACAATTCAAAGAATGAAAATCAGAACAGATATCTTATTTGAAATTAGTAAAAGTAAGCTAACATTCAACAATAAAAAAGTTGAAAAAACCTATAGATGTTTGAATTTTAGATAATGCACTTCTACATAACACATGAGACATAAGCTAAAACAAAATAAAAATTAAAATATTTTGAACTGATAATAAAGTATAAACTATCAAAATCCTTGACATGAATAAGCTAATGTTATGCTCAAAAGTATATTAATAGCTGTAAGTGAATGTATTAGAAAATAATAGCTGAAAGTCAATGATGTAGATATTCATTTCAAAATGGCAAAAGGATAACCAAAAACTAAAACCAAAGACAGTAGAAAAAAAAAAGAATTGAAATAATCAATTATGGAATAAATATACAAGAACTAGAATCAAAAGCCAAAAGTTGAAAACTGTCAAGATGATTAACTTCATAATAAGGTGAATAAAAAACAAAGGAAGAATTCAGAAGTATTAGAATCAGAATTTTTAAAATGTGACATTATTATAAATCTTATGTACATTAAAGCTTAGAAAAATATAAGAAAATATGTTATTAAATTTCAAAATTTAGATGAATTAGACAATTTCCCTAAAAATATAGTTCATCACAATCGACAGAAGAAGAAATGGGAAATCTGAGGTGACATATCAATTTGAAAAATTGAATGTATAATTGGAAAAAAGAAACTTTTCATAAAGAAAACTCCAAATCCCTGTAACTTTACTGATGAAGTTTTCTAAACATTAAAGGTATAAATTACATTTTTCAAAATTGAAGCAAAGAGAACATTTCCCAATCTTTTATGAGGCCAATAAAAATCTTGGTATTAAAGACTTGGAAAAGGAATTTCAAGGACAAGAAGTCATGAACTCATGAACTCTTCTGAAAATAAATTTTAAATTGTGAATGAAATAGTGATATGTGTAATAAGAACATTCCATTACTACCAACTAGGAGATTTCTTTAGGAATGTAAATTTGCTTAATGTGAGAAAGTCACTCAATGTAATTCACAATACCAATAGAAAAAGTGTATAAGATTTATAAGATCTTTCAATAAATGTAGGAAAACAATTTGTTGTAACTCAGCATCCACTAATAAATTCTTAGCACTGTAGGAATAGAAGGGCTTTTCCTCAATCTGAAAAACACTGTCAACAATAATGACAAAATTTGCTAATTCTCATCAGCTTTCCCCCAAAGATCAGGAATAAGTAAATGATTCTTCCCAATGGCCATATCAATTCAGCATTGTGCTGGAGTTTGTACAATAAAGTAATAAAAAGAAATAAAAGACATAACGTTTAAAAAGGATGCAATAAAACCCATTATCCACAGAGGGAATAATTTTGCAAGTAAAAGTATAGAAGAATCAGCAGATAACCTATTAATTTTACTAAATGAATTTATCACACGTGGATATGAAGTAATACATAAAATACACTAAATCAATATATAAAAGGTATAATATAGAGAAAATTTTGTTTCTATAAACTACCCACAACTAGAAAATGCAATTAAAAAAGATGACATTCATAATGTCATAAAAATATTGAATATCTAGGAAAGATTTAGTGAGAGATGCATCCAACTTCTACACAGAAAATTATAAAATAGGGATGCCTTAGTGGCTCAGTTGGTTGAGTGTCTGCCTTTAGCTCAGGTCATGATACCAGGGTCCTGGGACTGAATCGCACATGGGGTTCATTACTCAGCAGGGAGCTTGCCCCTCCCTCTGCCTTCTTCTCTCTCTCTCTCTCTCTCTCTGGCAAGTAAATTAATAAGAATCTTGAAAAAAAAACGAAAAATTTCATGAGAACTGAAAAACAACTTAAATAAATGGAGGAATAAAGCCATATTCATAGAAGAAGTATTGTAAGAATATCAATTTTCTCTAAACTTAAAGAGATTCAATGTAATCCTAATCAAAATCTCAGCACGTTTTTCAATGAAGAGTGACAAATCTCCCATCATTGTGACCTTGAGATAGATAAGCATTTCTTGAGAAGATTTCCCTTAAGCATTTCTTGAAATGATTTCCTTAAAAATATTAAACAAAGGAAAACTTTGATCAACTAACCAGCCCCAAAGTTAAGCTGCATCAAAAGTGCATAAAAAAACTAATATAACACTCTCTGTTAACCACACTGGAATTAAAAAAAAAAAAAGAAAAAAAAAAACAAAAAAAAAACTGGGTGGCTCAGTCATTAAGTGGCTGCCTTCGGCTCAGGTCATGATCCCAGGGTCCTGGGATGGAGACCCACATCAGGCTCCCTGCTCCAGGGGAAGTCTGCTTCTCCTGCCCCCCTTCCCCCGCTTGTGTTCCCTCTCTCTCTGTCAAATAAATAAATAAAATATTTAAAAAAAAAGGTGCATAAAAATGCATGCCACAAAGTGAGAGCAGATGTTTCCAATGCATTCATTTGTACAGGTCAATTTGTATAATTACCTTTTGATGTTAATGGGTTTTGCTTTTGCTTCTGTTTTGGTTGTTGCTTTTAATATATGTTTTATCAAGTATCACAATGCAGAAATATGTACAAATGAACAAAAACATAAATATATCACTAGACAAATTGTACTTGCCCCTGTAACTACAACCACACCAAGAAAAAGAATATGGCCAAAATCCCAGCTCTATTCACATTTCCTCTATACCAGTATGCCCCTGCAACGAAAGGAATCCATATTCTTATTTGCAACACCACAACTAATTTTACCTGTTTTTAACTTTATTTAGATGGAATCAATATACATGTGTTATATTTGATCTGACTTTCACTCATTGTTATGTTTGCAAGTTCATTCATGTTATGTGGGTAGTTATAGTTACATAATTTTTATTACTACATGACATCCCAATGATCAATTAGATTGTTATTTACTTGCTCTACTATCGATGGACATTTTGATTGGTTCTAATTCAGGACTACTGTAAACAAGGCTTCTATTAGCATTCTTGTGTTTGCCTTTTGACAGACACATGTATCAGTTTCTGTCAGTTACATATCTAATTGCTATCATAGAGTATGCATATGAGTGTCATTACCATATAACTGTCAAAGAGTTTTCCAAAATGTTTGTTGCAGTACCTGTTTTTACTCCCTACCAGCAGGTGTGAGTGTCTCAGTTGCTTTATATTTTTGCCAACACCTAGTACTATCAGTCATTTCTCATGTTAGGTATTTTACTTGGTCAAATTTAACACTTTTAAAAAATTTGGGGGTATAGTGGCTATTTGAAAATGGAAGAGAAAACTAAGAAAAAGAATTCAAAATCATAGTACCTACTTAGACCTTGGCACTATTTCTATCATTTTGCTCATATAAATCCCTGGAAGAGTTTGCATCTGAAAGTGTCTTTGATGAAGACTGAAAACTATAGAATGGCCTTTTGGATAGTAAGGCAGACCACTTTAAATGTGTTTTCACCTGACCCAGAGACTGCAGGAAAACTTTTCTTTTGGGGTGTAAGTACATTAAAATTATAAAAAGTCCACTCTCTGCTAGAAAACATACGGATTTGTAATTTATAGTGATTTTTGTTTAATGGACATAAGTAGATCTGCTACTTATTACTACATGCTTAATTTAATAAATAATTTAAAACCATATTTCACTTGCCACCACTGAATATATTCACAATAACTGAGTAAAGAAGTGGAAAGGGGGCTATTTGCATCTTTCCCACGTATTACTAATTTTAGGTTTTTCCTGGATTCTGACATTCATGTGAAGTTTGATAATATTGTATAATAAACCTTTAAAAACAGATTTATTAATATTCAGAAATATATCTTTGTCTCCCACTTGGCTATGCAAAATGTATCTTACTTTTCTCAGATCATGAGACATTTACTTCTCCAAGTCACTGCTAAGATTCTGGTGCAATGTAAAAATATTGTTTTCTGAAAGAAAGTAGTCTAGTTTTTAAATCATCAATCTACTTGTATTGAAGTTTTTCTCTTCAAAAATAATAGATGCTATGGAGGTAAAGGTCACACATTTTGATATTTAAAAAAACCCAATTCAAATCCCAGTTTCAGTGTCTTTTTACTGTTGTGAAGTTACTTAACATTACTCTGCTTCAGTTTTAACATGTATAAGATGGAGATACTTGTATCTATCTCATTGGATTGTTTTAATGAACATTAAGGTACTAGGCACAAAGCTTACAACATAAATGCAAAATAGATGTCCACTAAAAATTACATGGTTTTCAACAGAGTGAAGCTTAATAAAATTCTCCCCCAGTTATCACAGTCATCCAAAAACAAAGACTGCTAGCACTGGAAATTTTATATATATATATATATATATATATATATATATATATATATATATAAACTTTATATATATATATATAAAATTTCACTGGAGTGTTGCCTGGGTGGCTTAGTCAGTGAAGCATCTGTCTTGGGCTCAGGAAATGATGCTGGGGTTCTGGGATCAAGTACCTGTTGGGCTCCCTACTCAGCAGGTAGTCCGATTCTCCCTCTTCCTCTACCTCCCCTCACCCCAGCTTGTGCTCTCTCTTTGGTGATGCAACATGGGGGCTTAAGTGGGTAGAAGAAGAATCAATGAAACAAGATGGGTTTGGGAGGGAGACAAACCATAAGTGACTCTTAATCTCACAAAACAAACTGAGGGTTGCTGGGGGGAGGGGGGGTGGGAGAAGGGGGTGGGATTATGGACATTGGGGAGGGTATGTGCTTTGGTGAGTGCTGTGAAGTGTGTAAACCTGGTGATTCACAGACCTGTACCCCTGGGGATAAAAATATATGTTTATAAAAAATAAAAAATTAAAAAAAATTAATTAAAATTTCACTGGAGGTTCTAATCTTTACAGGATAGATACAATTGACCTATAATCAGTGATCAATAAACATCTCGTAATTTTAGAGCTCGCACTGGGTAAGGTAAGATGATATCCTTCCAGATAGTATGTCAGAGAGAGTAATTTTTTATTTTAACTCGATGCAAGAGAAAAAAAAAAAGACTGTCCACCTGGCTCCTCTAGACAAGAGCGATGGCATAAAAGGCTGCAGCTGTTCAAAACTCACATCCAATGGATTCAGTGAGAACTCCCAAGAAAATAGGAATTGTGTGGTGCATTTTAATGAATGAATATGTAAAGATTGTATTAATTAATTGTCCATTTGACTAAGTAATATTCATACCCCAGTGAATGGATATGAAAGTGAATTACATGCAAATTAATGTAAATAGTTGCACATTGACAAAGAGAGAATGCTCTTTGGAACAACTATTAGTATTGTTAAGTTTTTAATTATAGCTGAAACTAAATGTTTCTGTCAGAATAGATCTTTGAAATTAAAAAAAGGAAATAATTTGATACATAAAAATATGTTTAGGAAAACAGGTTAGGACACATCTGTTCTATAAAAGATGGCGGACAATTAACAAAGATTGAGAAAGTAATCACAGTAGGAGAAGCAGGGTGGAGGTAAGAAGCTTACAAACTTCATTTTGAAAATGTTAAATTTGATGTGCTTAAGGCATCTCCATCAAGAAATATGCTGTGATGTAGTTAAATTTAGAGCAACAACAAACAAAAAGATGTATGACTGAAGAGTCACCTAGGATGATACAGCATTGATTAAAGGGAAGCCTTGTCAAAATAAGCCCACGATGTCTTATCTCAGAATTTTGTAAGTCTTGGCAATCTCTTTCCTTTTTAATGGATGAGTTTATTGCATTTTCTTCTTCTTCTTCTTTTTTTTTTTTTTTGGTCAAGTAATACTTTATAATAACTGAAGAACCTGTGTATTAGTTTCATACATTTCTAACTTGAAAAGACATGACACAGACATTTGTTGGTACAAATTCCTGCTTCCTTTACTTAAAAAAATATGCCTTGGTTTGATTGATAAATCAACAACCTCAATACTTTTAGTTGTTAAAGTGGGTGTTCCTTTCAATTCTGTTCTCCATTAAAACAGAGAGAATGATCCACTATAATTTCATATGGATATTTTGTTCTTGCTTCTTTCTAAGAGTATTATTCTCTCCATATGTTTAATTTTGTTACCATAACTTTAAAAAATGAAAAAAATGAAAATTTTTGACGGTCAAAGATTAAAAAGTACTCTTACTAGAACAGAACTAAGTCTATGCCTATTATTATAAGTGAGTGCTATTTACAATTTTCATAAGCTTTTGCTTAGTTACTGAATGTGTATAATGCTAGTGTAAGTAGAACATTGATGGGACTATATTTTTCAACAAAATTGTGTCTTTTTCTCAGTGCTTATCCATACCACATCTCGGAAGGACACTGTAGTCTGGAAGTGGCATGGGAAAGAACCCAGGGACATGGTTGTTATGGGAAGTAGCAATTACCTGCACTAATCATGAAAAGAATAAATTATCTGATCTTTCTCACTGACTCACAGCCCCCAATACAGGATTTGTATAGAACTGCAGCAAATTCTCTGCCATTCCAGACATTGGATGGGGTGTGGGGGTGGGGGAGGTAAGGGGGGAACAGGCTCTGAATCAGAGAAAGATACAGAAGCCAATATGCGGTATGGGCCTTGGTCTTGTTGGCTAGAAATGAACTAGAAAGGAAGCCTTTGAACTGTTTCCCTGGGTAGTAACATTCAGAAGGCTGAGCCACACTTGAGTTTTTGCATGGATTATTATTCATTAATTCATTATTTCAACACGTATTTATTAAAGATAATATTTTAGTTTGCAAAAATAGCTTATACATGTTTTCCCATATGATCATTTTGTGCAAAATACAAAACCATGTACTGTGGCTTGAATTATCTTAATCCATTTCCAAGTATTTGTGTATCCATTCATATTAAGTGGAAATTTATATAGTAACTAATATATACCAGTCATTACGCTGAGTGATGGTAAAAAATGTTCTGATGTCATTTCCTCAATACTTCTCCCTGCACATGCTGGGATAGAACAATTCAGGAGAAATAATTTCCCTAACTCATCTCTGTAAATCATAATGTATGTGTTAAATTAATTTTAGTTCATGTAAATGGATTCCCTTTCAATTCATGCATAAACTCTTCTTTAATCCATTTTATACATTTTGAAAAAATTCTTGAACTTTCTGAATTAAGTCATGACTGCTGCTGGTCTATGAATTACACTTTGAGTAATGAAACTCTAAAGATCCTGTCTTCTCAAACTCTTTCTAGTTGTTGCTGCTGTTATTATTACTAGAGATATAAGTGCAAATAGCACCCATTAAAAAAAAAAACAAAACTTTATTAATTCTATGGTCATTGGTCAAATCTGAGTCATTGTTATATCTAGATTGATAGTACACTTATCAATTTAATAGTACATTTATATATAGTACATTTACAATTTAAAATGGGACGCAGAGATCATGAAAAAGTCTCAGCTATTTTGTTGTTAAAGGTGTCATTTTAGAATAAAGATAAAGAAATCCAATTGTTTAAAAAAGGTTTAAGAATACGAGTGAACTTTGTGTGTAAGAAGTTTTCACTTGATACAGCAATTTGAATGAGACCTCAACAGATAAGTGGAATGTAGATGAAATATCAGGGGCTATCTGTTTGCTGCAAAATATTGTGACATGCTATTAGAAAAATGTTTGGTTTACTTATAATGTCTATCAACATTGCAACTAGTAGTTTACTGGAGAAATCTTTGTGGGTTTAATGAAAAATAATAGATGTAATCAATATTATGACTTGACTCCTCAATAGTCACAACCATACATTGTGGGAAGCCCTACGTTTCAGTCTACATGTCAAGCTCGTGATGCTTGAAACAGCATCACAAACTGAATTCATAAGCTAAGGGTGGCCAAACCCTACAATATCATGTCAAACTTTCACATTTTGATTTTTATAATTAAACTCTCTATTTTTTTTTTTTCCAAATTGGAAGCAAAAAAATCTTGTTCACCAGGTTTTAACTTCTTTGAAGTCATATACACAAATTTCAACCCTTGGCTTTGCCCACACATTCTGCTTGTCTCATCTCCCCCTGCTCTATCATTCACGTTATGCTAAATGTCCACATGCTCTTTCTGCTATGATTCTGTTATTCATCACTGTCTGGGTAATCCTCTCACTACTTCAACCATGACTTCTGCATTTGTTCTGAATCTTAACTGACTCCTCCCTCACTGTCTGCTTGTACCACAGTGCCTCAGGCCCAAACAAACTAACCTAATGAAACATCTATCAGACTCCAACCAGTGCCTAAATAATGTCTTGTTTTCCAACCATCAAATTATTACTTGTTTGGATAAATAATAATTGTTAGGTCCACCTTTATATGTTTTCTCTGAACTCTTCGTACCATGGCATTGATATCTTCATTATATAGATTTATCTATACTCCTAAATCTCAATTTCATTTTAAGTTTAATTCTGTTTATCTTTCCTTTTTGTCCTTTCCTTGTTCACAATAGAAATAGACTCCTCATTTTTAATTCCTTCCATTTCTGTCACCAAGTATAACTAAGAGCATCTACTTTGAATCAGGTACTTTGCATCACAGGGAAACTTGAGATGCATATGATGTAGTGCCTGTACTCAGAATAATCCAGTTTCCATAGGAATAGAAAACAATTTTAAGGACATCCAAAGACAACTGATATTCAAATACTCAATTCTGTGTGACTGGCTAGATATATTGTACAAGAATAGCTTTTCATGCTGTACCAAATTCCCCTTCCAATACACATTTTAGAACATTAATACTTTTTATGTTACAGAAAATTAGGATGGATTTTATATGGACACACACACACACTCGAGAGAGTTCTCAGAGAGAACTGATATCCAATTCAGGTTCCAACACATAATAGTTCTGTGACTTTGGTCAACGTAATTCAATGATCTAAAACTAATGGGGACACTAATCCCAGCCACATGTAATTAATGTAAAATGAACAGAAATAACACAAACTGGCATCTCTATGCCTGACTCCCAGTAAACATCCAATAAATATTTGCCAACTGAGTGGCTGTCAATTATAATGGGTGTCACTACTAGTGTATAACCTTAGCTAAGTCACTTAAATCTCTTAAGCCGTAAAGGTAACTCTGGGATAAAAATAGTTCTGACCTCATAGAATGTCTTAGGGCTAAGTGAAGAAATCCAAGTAACAGAACAATGCCTGGCATGTAAAAGAAATACTCAGTAAACATCAATTATGATTAATATTAGATTATGATAATTTTTTCTTTGTTTTACTTCACCCATATTTAAAATTTAAATTCTATCACTTTCATAAAGTAGATGCATTATATTTGAAATGAGAACAGCTCTTTTAATGAAAAAATGCTTCTGTAATATCTATGTCCTGCTTTCATCAAATCTTTGATACTGTAAACAATCTTCTGGGATTTGACATCACTCCACAAGCTCATAGAGCTCAGAGATTGAACATAAGTACAATGGACTTCAGTGTCCTTGAACTTCCTTTATGCATATTGATATTTTTTTCTTTGTGACTTCATTCTGAACAAGTAGAAAGCACTTTAGAGCACTTTAACTCATATTATGTTAAAAAATAACAATTTATCTTATATTGTAATATGGGTTTAATGAAGCTTATGAAACCACAGAGGAAAAAAGAAAAAAGAGGAGGATAAGAAAGGAGAAAACTGAATACAATGGAGGAGGCATAAGGATCAGCACACTCTCTAAGGATAATATGTATATGGTGACATTTGATAACTACTGCTCTTTTAAATATCCCATGGATTCATAACCCAATGTTCCTGAACTTAAACTCCTCTTGTTTACCCCTCTCATTACACACTGATGCCCAGTGAAGTAAGGACAAAACAGTCTGGCCTGCCTCTCGGTATCATAAGCATGGAATGCAAATGTTTTGTCAATGATAAGCATATGAAGTAGGGCTTACCAAGTATTTTAAGTACAAAGACCTTTATGTAAGGCAAAGAATGCCAAAAGCATTTGGTAGTATTTATACTTAAAAAGAAGTTATTATATTTAATAGAAATTATGTTTTAGTTTCTGTTAAGAAAATAGTTATAATTTTAATTTAATTATAATAAAATGTTTAAATGCACTTACAGTTTATTAATTATAGGATCTTCATTCATCTGAAAACTATAAGTATGTGCACATGGAATTATACTGTGTTGAAATTACTGTGTTGAAATAGTTGAATATCATTGAACGAATGAATGTATGCATAATTTACATTTTCCTTATCCAATGTACATCGATGGACACTTAGGTGGTTTTCCACCTCTTGGCTATTGAGAATAATGCTGAGAATATTGAGAATAATCCTGCAGTAAACATGGGAGAGCAAATATCTCCTCTAGATCTTGTGCTTTATTCTACCATGGTCAGAAAATATACTTCGTATGATTTTAAGCTCAAATTTATTAAGACATGTTTTGTGACCTAACGTGCTCTCTCCTGGAGAATGTTCCGAGTTGTGCTTGAGAGGAATATGTGTTCTGCTATGTTGAGTAAAATGTTTTGTCTGTCAGGTGCATTTGGTCTATAGTGTCATTCAAGTCTTCTGTTTCATTATTTGATGTTCTGTATGGATTTTCTATTCATTATTGAAAGTGACGTACTGGGGCGCCTGGGTGGTTCAGTTGATTAAGCACCCAACTCTTGGTTTCAGCTCAGGTTGTGATCTTGTGGTTGTGGAATTGAGCCCTGCATGAGGCTCTGCACTCAGAGAGGAATGTGCTTGACATTCTCTCTCTCCTCTCCCTTTTGTGTGAGCTCTCTCTTTCAAATAAACAAATAAAATCTTAAAAAAAAAAAAAAGTGAGGTAGTAAAAGAGCTGTTTCTCACATTGCTATTTCTCCTTACATTTCTGTCAGTGTTTGCTTCATCTATGTTTGTTTCTGATATTGGGTCTCTATAGATTTATAATTGTTATATATTCCTGATGAGTTCACCTTTATATCATTATAAAATATCCTTTATCTCTTGTGATAGTTTTGACTTAAAGTCTTTTGTCAGATGTAAGTAAGACTCTCTTGGTTAATATTCATATGTAATGTCTTTTCCCATACTTTCATCTTCAGTCTATGTGTGTCTGTGAATCTAAAGTGAGTCTTTTGTACACATCATACAGATGGATCTTGTTTTGTTTTTTCTATTAACTAGTCTTTTTATTGGGAGTTTAACTCACTTATATTTAAAGTAATTGCTATAAGGAAGGACTTATAATTGCTATTTTGTAATATGATTATTTTTCTGTCTTCTAGGATTTGTTTTGTCCTTTTTCTCTCTTGCTGACTTCTTCTTTGATTTGTTGATTTTTCGTTTTGTAGTGATATACTTTGATTCCTTTTTGTTCTTCTTTTATTTATCTTCTTTAGGTATTTTCTTTGTAATTACCATGAGGCTTATATAAAATATCTTATGGCTATAAAAGTCCATCTGAAGCTAAACACCACTTAACTTCAGTTGCATGCAAAAACTGCATACTTTTACTTCTCCTCTTCAACAGACATTATATGTTGTTGATGTTAAAATTTATATCTTTTTATATTATGTATCCATTAACATATTTTGTAGTTATATTTATTCTTCATACTTTTGCTTTTAACTTAGAATTAAAAATTATTTACAAACTACCATTAGAGTATTGTTTTATTCATTTTTTGTTTTTTATTTACCTTTACTAGTGAGTTTTATATTTTCACATGCTTTTGTGTTGTTTAGTGTTCTTTTGTTTCAGCTTGAAGAACTTCTTTTTTCTTTTTTTATTTAATTTTATTTTTTCAGTTCCAAGATTCATTAAAGAACTTCTCTTAACATTTCTTGCAAAGCAGGTCTAGTAATGATGATATCCTTCAGTCTTTGTTTTTCTGGGAAAGTCTTTATATCATCTTCATCTTTGAAGGACAGTTTTGCCATGTATAGTATTCTTCCTTGGTAGTTTCCTTCTTTGTATACTTTGCTCACTCTTCTGGTCCTGAGAAATCCACTGATAGTCTTATGGGGGCTTTCCTGCACATGAGGAGTTACTCTTCTCTTGATCCTTTTGAAATTCTTTGTTCTTGGCTTTTGGCAATTTAATGTTTCTCATTGTTGTCTTCTTTAATTTCTCCTGTTTAGAATATTTAAGGCATCTTGAATATGGATGTTCATTTTCTTCCCCAGATTTGGAAAATTAGAGGCCATAATTTCTTTAAATTATCTTTCTGCCCCTTTCTCACTCTCTCCTCCCTCTGGGACATCCATTTTCATATATTGGTCTGTTTCATGGTGCCCTATAAATCCCTTAAGTTTCTTTGCTCTTTTTTGTCATTCATTCCTTTTGCTCTTCTGATTGGATAACTTCAAATGACCTGTCTTCAAGTTTACTGACTTTTTCTTCAGTTTGATCAAGTTCATTATTGAATACCTCTAATGACTTTTTAATTAAATTATTGTATTCTTCATTTCCAGAATTTGTTTTGTTCTTTTTAAGTTTTTATTTTTTTAATATTCTCATTTTTTTCATGCTTATTTTCCTGAGCTCATTGAACATTTCTTGTAATGTTTGTTTTGAATTCTTTCTCTGATAAATCATATACCTCTGCTTATTTAGGGTCAGTTACTAGGATTTATTTAATGTTCTTGATTGGGCCAAGTCTCCCTGTTTCTTCTTGTGTCTTATAACTTTGTGTTGGCATCCACATGTTAAAATAAAATACAAAAACAAACAAAAACCAATCTGGTTCAATTTTTTTGAACACGCTCTGTACAGGAAATGGCCTTTAACAGTCATCCTATTTAGAGATTCTGGGAACCTCTCAAACCTCGTCTATGGATCAGTCTTCAAGATGTGTGTGTAAATTCCCAATTAAAGATATCCCTTCCTTTTTTTCCCCAGGAGATTGTAATCTCTTATTCCATCTGGTGCCTGTCTATTGTACTGTGGGTCTTTTGGAAAAATAACAAGTTGCCAAGCTCTCTTTTGTTCACTGTGGCTCACCAGGCATCTAGAATATGTGGGATTCCATCAGTGCTCTGGGATAGGTTTGTGGTATGCTGTGAAGATAAGCTGTGGTTGGTGAATGCCACGAATTTTTCTACCGGTTTTGATGTGGCTCATTGCATGTTTGTTTGGGATGTAGAAGCCTCTTAACAGATTTCTGAATTTGTCACAAAGAAAACTGGTCCATGCGTTGTTGAGCTGGTATGACTGATGGTGAAGAAGGGGGTCTGGGACTTTCTATTTAATATCTTGCTGATGTCACCATGCAGTTACTCAATCATTTTAAATTCTCCCCACATTTCTAATTAGTGGCAAAACTCTTGGCAAATAATTTAAATAACTGTTGTTTGCTTTATATGTTAAAAATCTTAAGATGTCTTAAGATTGTCACCTTATTTGAAACTTGACCTTTAATAAACAACCAGCACCCTCTGTACCCACCAAGGCTGTGCATGTTGCCATTTCATGTTCTTTCTCCTTTATTTTATTCTACCTGCCCAAGTTCTTCTTCCATACCTCAGGCCTTTATGCTCTGTACTGGTACCTTCTTTTTCTACCAAAGTTTTGACCTTGTTCTACTGTCTTTTTTTTCTTTTCTTTTCTTTTCTTTTCTTTCTTTCTTTCTTCTTCTTCTTTTTTTTTTTTTGTCTGTCCTCTCCCCTGCTACCTCTCTTTCCTTTCATGTACTTTAATTCTCTTCGTTTCCCTGAGAGTCACCTAGTTATAATCTGATCTACACCAGAATGAAAACCATGATTCACAGCTATAATGCCAATGAAAGAGCACAGCAAGTTATCCCCATTAAACAAATGAGCACTCATATTTTCTAGTATCTCTTTGAGGCACTAACATTATTTAGGATGCCTAAACAGTTGGACTTTTAAGCTAGGCAACCCCTTGCCAGGTAAATTGATTTTTGATTATATCAAGGAAATATTTGCATCACTTATGATGTAGTAGAGAATAGCTTAAACTATAAGGACACTTATTATTTAACAACAATCCAGACAAATTCTGTCTAAAGTTTAGGTCAACACTTTGTGAAATAGAAAGGACCCAATCTCTTTTTATTCTTCCACTATGCCATTTCAGCACATGGCTTTTACCCTAAACTCAGTCATCAGATAATTATAAGATGTCTACCTCAAGTCTAGCTATCATACTTTCTCATAACTGCATCCAAGTCAGAGCCTAATAATAGGCTCTGGAAAATAAGGTATTCCAATACAGATTGGTATTATTTATTTTTAAAGAAAAATAAGATATTCCAATACAGATTGGTATTAAGAGTGGCTCTTCTGGTGCTGCTTTTGTTTTCTGTTAGATAGCAAAACTTTTTTAGAATCTCCAAAATTTAAATCCAATTTGCTAAAAGTTAATTGGCATGTCCACCTTCAGATCAGTCATTGGGGAAGGGAAACAGGATTGATATGGTTGCTTTGGAAATATCATGATTCATCACTGAAGCTTAGCGTATTGCTACTTGAACAAAGTTGGGATGCCTATAGTAAGGAAAAATGAGAATGTCATGAATAGGTATCTACCCATGCCCACCTTAGTGTCATTTCCAACGATATATAGCATTGAGGTATCAAAAGTCCTCCACTCACACTAGAAACAAACCTTATACTTAGGATAGGAAACTACAACCATAGAGGACTTTTTAGGACATATCATATTCATTTGCAACCTCACTACTGGCATAGAGAATATATGAATTAGCGCTGGACATTCAGCATACAGATACTGTAAAGACAGGTATTTCTCTGTGTGGGGTGGTTAATTTAACATTAGTAACTATTAAGCACTTACAGAGAGAGCTTGTGCTAAACAGGGTATAAGACAGCCATGATTTCTACTCTCACAGTATTCATGGACCAGTTGATGAGGTACCATTGAACAAGTAGTAATAATAAGGTAGTTGTTGTGAACAGTCCAGCATCCTGTGAGACTATATATCTTAGTATCTTGGGAATTATTAAAAGCTTCCCAGAGGAAATGATATTCAATTTTAGACCTAAAGGAGAAGTAAGCGTTGGCCAAGCAGCTCCACAAAAAGATCACTGTATGTGCAAAAGCTCAAAGTCAGGGAAGAATGATACATTCAAGGATCTCAGGGAAGTTTAATAAGGCTGGATGGCAGAGTTTGGAAGGAAAATTATAAAAGATGGGACTAGGTCAGGAAGGGCTTTTGAAAATACAAAGGCATTTGTAACTTGTCCCCACCTACAACAGAAAGGGACAGACAACACATTGAGTCTGAATTAAATTAAATACTGAGCAAAATGGGGATTGTAGGAATAAGAAAAAAAGGGTCTATCTTTTCCTACCAATATTTAGGCGATACATCTTTTCCAGAACCAACCACAGTATTACTTGCCAGCATTTTGGCAGTGAGAAGAATTTTTTTTTAAGATTTTATTATTTATTTGGCAGAGAGACTGCATGAAAACATAAGCAGGAGGAATGGCAGGCAAAGGAAGAAGGAGAACAAGGAGCACGACCCAGGTCTCGATCCCAGGACCCTGGGATCATGACCAGAGCTGAAGACAGACGCTTAACCAACTGAGACTTCCAGGTGCCCCTAGAAAGATGAAAATCCTTTGCAAAATACTTGTAAAATTGAAGGTCTAGGACATTCACAGTGTGAAATTTACCATACCTTTATGATTTTTATTTTTTATGACCTCATGATCAAATTCTATAAAATACACTTGATCTCAGCCAAAAGGCAGAGAAGCAGTCAAATTCTATATAATAGACTTGATAATAGTCTTAAGAAATAAAAACAATGTCAATTGAGTCCAAAAGGGCTCCTAAATCCAGAAGAATGTGGCAAAGTCAAGTTGTACCAGTCAAGGTCTTTCTGTTGCAAGCTAAAGAAACCAACTCTAGCATATGAAAAGAAGTAGAAATGTGTTGTAAGGATGCAAGCATGCCTTACAGAGCCCAAAGATGTTCATAGCTGGCCATTGAAAGGGACTATGGTTAGGAAATGGAAAATCATCAGGGATATATCTCTGTGTCTTGTTCTCTGTCCTATCCTTGCTTAACTATTTGAATCTTATCTTTGTTCTCTCTGTGGACTGGGTTTCTCAGATCCCCCCGCAACAGCATAATATGAGTACCTGTCTCATTCCGATATAAGTGCTGTCAGAGATGAGCTACAGCTTCTTAGTTCATATATAAATTTTAAGAAGAAAACATCTGAGTGACCCCAGGACAGATGTCCACCTGTAGTCTACTCAGTAAAGATTAGAACTACAGGGCTACAGAGTTGGTTTCTCTGGACACCCAGTTGTACAGTTTTGGAGAACAGGTCCCTCTAAAAGATGTCATTTTGAGCTAGGAGAAAACCCCAAAATTCTATCACAGCACTAACAAACTAAAGACTTTTCTTATTCTAATAATTGTCTTAGTAATATAATTGTCATTACTAAGACAATTATATATATATAATTTTATATATATATATATATATATAAATTATATAGGCATACTATATCTATGACTATACCAGCCTAAGAAATAACACATTTCTAATAATCCTCTGTAACTATGTATTTATTTGTTAAAATAAGAGAAGCTTGCTGGGGTACTGGATGGCTCAGTTGGTTAAGCAGCTGCCTTTAGCTCAGGTCATGATCAAGCCCAGGAATCAAGCCCTGCATTGGACTCCCTGCTCCGTGAGGAATCGGCTTCTCCCTCTTTCTCTGCCCCTCCCTCCTGCTCATGCAGGGTGTCCCTCTCAAATAAATAAATAAAGTCTTAAAAAAAAAAAAAAAAGAGAAGCTATGCTGAGTTAGTGAATTTTGAATGGTGATATGCTGAAAGATAAACTTATGGACATTTTTGGGAAAACTCTTCCATTCAATGAGGTATTCTACAAGCTTTCTCTAAGCCAAATTTCTTGATTGATAAACCCCTTTCACTGAGACTTTAATAACATGATTAAGACCCCTTTATTATCTGACTCATTAGTACATGAATTCAGGTAGTCTAGAGATTAAATTGTTATCTCACGAAGCATGCTAATAACATATGGAAAAATATAATTGTTTAGAATTCCCTTAGGGGGTTCTACTTTAATGGATTTAGAAAATAGTCTAATATCCATTACTATAGTGTTAACATAGCACAAAACTCAATATGCAAAGAGTTAGCTTCAAAAATACATCTATGATAAAATAATCACCACAAGTAAAATCAAAATAATTTTTTAATTACCTCAAACATTTTTGAGTACTTCACATCTTTCTGAAAGATGCTTCAGCAGCAGCACCAATATTTGGGCCTCGAGTTAAGGCCCAAAAGACTTGGTTAAAATGACAATATAATTCAACCTAGTCCTTGTATTCTAAGTACTCAGTTTAGCTCATTGAGAATCCTAGTAACTAATGCTTTTGCACAAATGACAATTTAATGCACGATTCTTTCATTTACATAGTTCGTCTAAGCCTGATGTTGATTAAAACATAGCTCATCATTGAGTCCATCTAAATATACCTATACATATTTATCATGGCTGAATTTCATTAGAGGTTTAATCTGGAGGTTCTGAACTGCACATCCCAGCAGAAAATGGCAAGAATGAAACCGGCTTAAAATGTGAGGTGCAACTTCATCCATATGAATCAGAGTAGAAATTAATAGATGACATGGATAACACCCTGGACTAACCTTCCTGTTCCCATCAGAATATACATCTCTGCAGGATGAGATCTAATCAGCGATGAGGCAGATTTATGAGTAATACATTTTTAAATGGGGGTTTCCAGGTAAAATTCAGAATTCTGCTTCTTTTGTTAAACAAAAAATAGCTCTTGTTAAAAAGATTAAATGTCACCACACTAAGGGAGCAATCCATAGATGTTCACAGGTTTTCCATATATAAATCTCAAGCCATACCCTATGATGATGTCATTAAAGCTCAGCTAGATCCAAGGAAGGATACATTAAAACAAGAAAGGTTGGCATGATTTTAAAAGGCAAATTTGTTCTAGGATCACACAGATTATAAACCATTTCTTTTAATATCCGGAGTTGGAGCATATTTTTTAAATGGATACAGATAGACATTCAGCAACAGTTTATTGCATGCCTCCTCTTGATACTAGATACGTTTAAAGGATAGAAAAAAGAGAGTTGTACTGGTTTGCTTTTAGAAGAAACCTTCCTGGTCATCTGGTCTTACCTCCCACTTAAGGCAAAAATCTTTAGTACAATAGCCCTATTACAGTGAATTGTTTAAACATTTAAAGTGTTAAGGAGTTGATGTCATTATTCCAGCCTATTCTGTCACTTAATTCTTATGCATTCTTCTATTGTAAGCTACAATTTTCTCCCTGTGGTTTCTACCCTTTTGTCCTAATACAACACCAACAAAGTATGAATTTGGTCCTTGTTTCCTACATCTCATTATCTAATAGGACTATTAGGTTTATTTCAAACCACTTTGAAGAGAAATAATCATTGAATTCATCGACTATCCAAATCTTTAACTTAATTTCTGCCTTTAAAAGAGTACAATGCAAAGAAAATGTTTTGTTTTATATATTACATATTCATTTAGAATGCCAACAAATGCTTTGATAATTGGGTGTTTCTATTTTACAAGCTAAGAACACACACCTGTAAAATAAGCTGTTCTTACCTTGTTAGTGAAATGCATTTATTTACTGATGACTATAAATTGGCAGTACTTCCAAATTAATTTTCAATCCTGCTGTGAAGTACAGTAAGAGGACTTAATTTCAACAAACTACAAATTTCTGTATTTAAATGCCAGAGTTCTTTGACTAGGGAGATATTTTGGAAGTTATTTCCAGTTCTCCCATTTTATAGAAAAGCAAATCAAGGCCAAGAAGGTTAAGCATATTTCATATGATCACACAACCATTAGGTGTAAAGACAGGAATATAAGGAAGTCTCTTGTCTTTTCAACAGATTTTTTTTCTTACTGCATGATAATCCTGAACTTGAAGAATTACTTTAAGTCAGTGATAATTCTCACACATACAAAATTTATTCTACAATAATCATCAATTATTTTTGCCTATTCTGATGTGATCTTTTTAAGGTCATGTTAAAAGTTTTTGGAATTAATTAAATGATAAAATCTTTCTGATGTATAATAATACATATAAAAGCTTTCATGTTTTCAATAAATGTTATATATCTTATTTTTGCAGTTATTATTTTTGATATAATTAGGATGAGCCAAGGACATGAAACTTAATTCTCAGTTTGTTGCTATTTTTAAAAGCATCTGTGGCTTTTGCAAATCCTGATAGGTAGATGTTATTTTTCACCATATTCCTTGCATTCATTTTTCCTTTAAAATAAAGAAAGGCTGGGGCGCCTGGGTGGCTCAGTGGGTTAAAGCCTCTGCCTTCGGCTCAGGTCATGATCCCAGGGTCCTGGGATCTAGCCCCGCATTGGGCTCTCTGCTCAGCGGGGAGCCTGCTTCCTCCTCTCTCTCTGCCTGCCTCTCCACCTACTTGTGATCTCTGCCTGTCAAATAAATAAATAAAATCTTTAAAAAAAAATAAACAAAGGCTTATTAAATTCTTAATAACTTCACAGTTTCCACTATCTCTAGTTTCTGTTTGAAAATCTACCTTTTCAAAAAAAAAGGAAGAAAGAAAGAAAATCTGTATATTTTCTTGCACTTTACTTTAACTCAACTTTTAAATACATAACTAGTTTCATAAAATAAATATAAATAGGAAATTAAAAATTTTTTCTCTCAAAGATGAATAAAATTTCCAGGTGTAATCTTAGTCATAAGATCATTTCTTTTGTATAGTTGTCTTGCAATGTCACATTTTTATAATTATTCATAGTGATTCTCTATTTCAAATTGCTTCAAATATTATGAATTCAAATAAAATTTTTTAATTCTTATAAAAATTATTAATTTGTATAAATACACCCACGCTTATATTAAAACTGTTTGAACCATAATTTAGTCCTTCCTTTCTACTATCATATATCTGAAATTTGCTTCAACCAATACTTAGCCTTCACTTAGTCTTATTAAATGCTTCTTGGATCTTTAATAAACATTTATTTAGGCCTCAGACTTAAAAAAAAAAAAAGTAAGAAAATGCTTTCAAAAAGTGAAAATGTTCGGAAACATTATTTAAAAAGCATAAAAAGTCATATTTTTTGAAAAATGAAAATGCAACTATAATAATAAATATATGATAAAATTCAGACTAAGTAAATTATAATAGATTAACCATAGCAATGTCTTATACCAGGTAGTCAGAGTAAGGATTAAAAACATAGATAAGAATACAAATGATAAGGGTGCCCAGGTGGCTTAGTCAGTTGAGTGTTTTCCTTGGGCTCAGGTCATGATCTCAGGGTCCTGGGACTGAGCCTCACATAAAGCTCCCTGCTCACTGGGAGGAGCCTGCTTCTCCCTCTGCCTGAGGCTTCCTCTCCTTGTGCTTACTCTCTCTCTCTCTGTCAAATAAGTAAATAAAATTTGAAAAAATATATATAAATGATGATATTTCTCTTACCTAAAAATCAAACATACAAGCCAACCGACCAACAAAAAACCTTAAGAAATCACTCATGAGCATATTCTGCCCTCCAAGCACATTCTATTTCTTATTTTATTTTAATAGTAAAACTCATTGAAGGAATTTTCTACATCAGTGTCTCTGAATTTCTCTTCCATTCTCTCTTAAATCCCCTCTAATTGTCCTCTTCCTATGCCATAATGCACCAAAAACATTCTCCCAAAGGTCATTAATGACACTCACAGTCTTAACCCTCATGCCCATTCTCTTCTTCCATCTCACTTGATTTATCAGTAGCACTTGACATAGCTGATTACTCTCTCCTTAAAACAGTTAAATATCTTGGCTCCCTTAGATTTCTTCCTCACTAATCATTCTTCTCAGTCTCTTCTCATGTTTCATTGTTTTTCTAACATTTTTTGGAGCATATCACATCTCAGTCTTCAGGTATTTTCTTTTCTATATATTCACCTACTTAGTGATCTCATCTAGGTTCACCACTTTAAATACCACCAAATACCTGCTGATTTTTCCCTAAAAATATCTTCAACTTCAGCTTCTATATCAAACTCCATTCCCATGTATTTAAGTGCCTATGCTTCTCCACTTGGATAGCTATTAGACATCTCCAACTCATATATCTGAAAATAAAATTTTGGTATTTTTTATTTGAACTCTTTCAAATCCAAGCTTTCACTTCCTTAGGACAATAACTTTGGTAACATCCTTAAGTTCTTTCTCTCTCTTTTTTTTCTTTTTAAATCACTTTCCACAATTCATTTGTCAATAAATATTGTTGGCTCTACTTTCAAAATACGTTCAAAGTATGGTAGTTCTCACTATCTCCCCCTCCATTGCTCCCACTTTCACTAAGCTAGAGTGTTCTTTCCCAAATCATTGCAATAGTCTATGAGGTAACTCTCTGCTTCTCTTGGTCCCAGTCATAGCTCAGGTTTCCCTAGAAGAAGATTCTAAGAAAATAATTCAAGCAAATGTAGTTTACTTGGGAAGTGTTCCCCCAGAAACACTGTTGAGAAATAGAGAAGTGAGATCAGAAGGAGGAAAACTAATAAAAATTATGTCATGGAGCAAGATCCCAGTAACCTGAACTTACTAAAGAGGGAGTCCCTCGTGATAATATTATAGAACATACAACTTAGAGTTATTCCACCCAAGGAGTGAGAAAGACCAATGGTATTTGTCTACTAACCCTGACTCAGTGGTTAAGAGTGCTTCTGGTCTGTGCTCTATGGTACTTTCAATCAGCTGGATATGTGGGCATTTTAGGCTCCTACAGCACTTATAAGAGAACATAGAAAAAAGCTTTACGCAAAATGTCATAGGAAATAAAAGTCAGGTTCTGGAGTTAAGCATTGAGATGATAAAAGTAGAGTTGATACAGCATCTAATATGTCCTCACAGTATATTTTCAATCCAGCCATAGAGTGATTCTGTGAACTGTATTTACATTCACTTTTCTGCTCAAAACATCCTAATCAATTCTCATTTCACCTGGAGGGAAAGAAAAACTTGTAGGTCTTTACAATGACTTACAAGTTCTTACAAGATACTCCATTTGCTCCTCAACTATATCTCCTTTCCCTGCCATTAATTCCTTACTCTTCCTCATATAATCTAGATATGATTCTACATCAGTGCTATTATACCACCTGTTCCCTTTGTTGGGAATATTCTTTCCTAGGATAGCTTCACAGGTTCTCACTTCTTTCCATAAAATTTTGCTCAAATGTTACTTTTCATAGAGAACTTCTCTGGCCATCCAATATTAAGGTAAGTTCATACCTCCCTAGACATTTCTTAGCCCCTCCCCCATTTTATTTTTTTCCATAACACCTAGCCTCATCTAAAAATTTTTATGTACATATTTTACTTATCACTTTTGTTGATCGTCTCAACTCTCAATAGAAATGAGCTCCACTATTTCTGTCTAGTTTATTTTTCTACTTCCCATACTTTTAACACAACTGGGCACATGATAGGCCCACTAGGGAATAAACAAAAACAAAAACAAAAATCTCTAAACAATGATTACAATATTGAATGACACTAAATGTCACTGTTTAATAAGAGAGATAGTAAAAAATCAAGGAAAACAAAATATTTCTCAAGCTCGCGGTTTGCAGGTTATTTGTCAAATAAGTTTTTATATATATGACAAATGAAAAAAATCCATCCTTGTAAAAATGTTTTTATATTGTCATATATAAATATTCTTTTTATAAAGCTTAGAGCACACAGTTTATCTCTTTATAGAGGCAATTTTAGAGTGGGATTTAATTACACTGTTGTTCTCAATTCTGATCTTTACATTTCAATAAAATCTGGAGAACTCTGAATGATAAAAAGTAATGGTTTCTTCTAAACCAGTTGTTTTCACACTTTAAATCATTTCAAATATATTTTAAACAATTTTGATGTTGAACCAAATACTACATAGATAAAATGAGAACTGCTAAGGCTGAAGTGATGTATGTGTGTGTGTGCGTGTGTGTGTAAGAGTGTTGTCCCTTCCCCCCATACTACTTGTCCCTGCTATGCTTTTGAGAGGGCCATATCCAGAAAAAAGTCATTCTATGAAAATAGATCGGCTCCTGAATTTAGGTATTTATAAGACAAGGATCATCAGGTCTAGGATTCAGTTTGACTGTTCCTTTAATGAGGTCTATCACCTCCACAAAAAGGAGATATCTTGCTTATGAATATTTAATACATATTTCCAGTGGTATTAAGATTTGTGAATGGGCAAAAGGGAATGAACAAGAATAAGTGGTAGAAAGGAAAAGAATAGATCTTGTATCTAGTCGGTATCATTTCTTGTCTGAAAAGCAAAGATAGAAATGAAAAAAATTATCCTAATTATCAAGACTTTTCTTTAAAATTTAGTTATAATTTGGTTTGAAAAGTTTTCTCTATTCTTCTTCCCAAATTTGAAAGCCTATGGACTTTCATATAACCTAATGTGAGTGTGGGGACATTTTTAAAATTTTTTAGTATTGCTTTATCTCAAGTTGTTTTCTAATACTGATTCTTAAAATTGCTTCTTGAATAAATTTATTATTTAGATCTATGGTCAAGAAACATTTGAAACCAATAAAAACAGTAATTGTATCATAAATTTGAACAAATATAAGTAGATGTTAGTAGATGATTTTGACTTAATTTTCTAATACTTGTTATAAAATTTGCATGTGATATGTGGATCTAAATAGTCCAGAAAAAACTAGGTCTACCCCAAATTTTCCTGAAGTGTAAACTATTCAATTAACCTCTAGTTAGGTATAAGGTGGAATGTAGCGCTTAAGTTTATGTAAATTCTTCCTAAGTGTTGTATGTGTCATATATGATGGGTTCATTTATTCTCTTGAAAAATTAGTTTTGCATGACTTTTTTTTTTTGCTACTAATAAATCGGTGTAGCTAAAAAAGAAATAGGATAATTTATGCATTATATCTATTATTTAATAATATATTCATAAATTCACAAAAAGTCATCTCGCTTTTTTCCATTGTAAATTAAAATTGTATCATTGTAGTTTACTTTCAGAATTTCACACACATGTGTTTTAGAAATGAACATAAGTGTATTTTAATGCAGTTTCTCTAAGTTTTCTGTTCAGGATTTCCAGAATAATTAGCATGACCTAAACAGAAACAAAGTAAAATGAACAGCTAAAGTCTGAATGGAATTTTACTAATTGCATCACTGATGCATTTGGATGGAAATTCTTGGGCTTGTCCTTCTCTCCCTAAAGCAGAATAGGACAAATGGCACCAAGGAAGACAGAGAAGTCTGATACATCTGTTCTGCCTGTACCTAATTCCAAGATACAAAAAGCTTCAAGGACCAAGAAGAAAAAGAAGTGGTCATCCTCTAAAATTTGGGAAAACTTACCACACATCTATCATTCTTTCTCTCTTTTTAAAAGATTTTGTTTATTTATTTGACAGAGAGATAGAGAAAGAGAACAAGTAGACAGACAGAATGGCAGGCAGAGGGAGAGGGAGAAGCAGGCTCTCTCCTCATCAGAGAGCCCAACATGGGGCTTTATCCCAGGACCCTGGAATCATGACCTGAGCCAAAGGCAGATGCTTAACTGACTGAACCACACAGGTATCCCACAACACATCTGTCTTAATTGATATTCTCATCAACTCACCTCTTTCTATACCCATGCAAGCACACAACATGGAAGCAAGCAGAAGACAGGTATGAGTCTTATTTATGCAAGCAAAAAAAAAAATGCAAATAGATATAGAGCAAAGAAGAGTGAGGTAGAATGAATGTTTGCTTGGTGAGTTAATATCTTTTATCTTTTAGGTTCAACTTTATCTCAAAAATTAAAAACCATAGCTAATTCTAGTTGAGTTATACTATGTCATAGATTGTGGAGAAAAGACTTCAATACTAGGCCCCCAAATCTGTCTTACCTATTTCATAAATTTAGATAGGTACTGTGCTCATAAACTTGACACTATAGATTGAATCTGGGAAAGATAAGCCACCAGCACTCAAGTGGGCAGGAAGGGGAGGTGGCACTCCTCTGGAGCTTACCACTGGGGGAACTGGGTATTACTCCTTAAATTTAAAAATGAATGATAATGGTAGGGGATGAAAAATATATGAGTAAAGAAAAAAGAATTTGAACTGAAGACTCAAAACAAGGTATAGTTAAAAACTATTCTAAAAAGCAGATGAAAATCTTGAGAAATATTTTGCTTGAGTTTTTCCAAAAATGAAAGAGTACAGTGGCCTCTTTGTAAGAAGAGTAAGGACCCATGAATGAAGTGGGGCTGAACAAAAAGTAGATGAATTAAAAATAAAACAGTACAATGAGACATGAAATTCAATGGAAGAATTTAAAAGCTAGAGGTTCTGGAAGCTGGAACCAACACTATGCAAAGAAACATCCCAAAACTCAGAAGAAAAAGAAATACTAGTAAGAGCAGATACCAAATAGAACAGACATACAGTTTAAGAATTATATGTATTATTGAAGAAAATTCAGGAATAAGCACATAGAATATATGAAATAATACAAACGTTTTCTAAATATAAAATTCAAAGCAGATGGAATATACTCATACAATATCAGGTATAAGCAATTACCAGGGAGGGAAGAAAACACATTACATCTCAAAAAGCAAAATGATTAGCTTTGACTAAAATTATTTCTTCACAACACTAATGTGCAAAGACTTTTTTTTTAAAAAGATTTTATTTATTTGACAGACAAAGATCACAAGCAGGCAGAGAAGCAGGCAGAGAGAGAGGAGGAAGAAGGCTCCCTGCTGAGCAGAGAGCCCGATGTGGGGCTCGATCCCAGGACCCTGGGATCATGACCTGAGCCGAAGGCAGAGGCTTTAACCCACTGAGCCACCCAGGAGCCCCTGTGCAAAGACTTTTGAAAAAAATGTATACATAGTTAGACTTTAAAATTTTATTGCTAAAGAATTTTATGTCTATTCAATCTATGTTCATTTGCAAAGTTAGTGAAATTATACTCTTCAGGGAAAGAAGAATTTGGATTCACAAAACTGATACATGTATAAAAATCAAGACATTAACACTGAAAAAACAAAGTATGAATAACTATAGCTGAATATTGAAACCAATTATATAACAGAATAATAAATAATTTGAAACATGTATACAAAATGCAAAGGAAACTGAAAACTACTGTACAAAATAAGAAATGTGGAATATATATTAATATTGTATAAAATATAGTGAGCAGACATGAAGAGTCAATATATTGCAAACAAGAAAAGTCAAAATTGGGGTGGGTGGCTCAGTGGGTTAAGCTTCTGCCTTCCACTCAGGTCATGATCTCAGGGTCCTAGGATCTAGCCCTGCATCAGGCTCTCTGCTCAGCAGGGAGCCTGCTTCCCACCAAACCCCTGCCTACAGCCTGCCTCTGCCTACTTGTGATCTCTGCCTATCAAATAAATAAAATCTTTAAAAAAAAAAGTCAAAATTGTACATAATGTGTTGCCATGAATGGCAAAAATAAGAAATTACTCTGTAGATTTTAATATTGAGAACAGGATCAAGGAAATTATAAAGAAGTATATGGACTCATGAAAACTAAAACCAGGGAAGAAGGGGAAAAAAGCAGTTAATGTTTTTACTAATTAAACAATTAATAGACTTAAAAACAACCATTGTAGAATCAAGCTTGTGAGACCCACTTCAAAATCATTAAAATAAAAATAAAAAAAAAGAAAAGAAAAGAAATAAACATGAAAGTATATATAGTAAAATTGGGGGCATGGTGGAAAGGACATTTTTAAGTATAGAGAAACTATATAGTAAAAACCACCTAGGGGTGCTAGGGTGGGTGGCTCAGTTGATTAACTCAGGTTTTGGCTCACGTCATGATCTGAGGGGTGTGAGTTGGGCCCAGGGCGGTGGGGGGGTGGTCTGTGCTCAGCAGGGAGTCTCTTCCTCTCCTGCTCCCTCCATCCACACCCATACTTCTCATTCTTTCTCTCTCAAATAAATAAATCTCTAAAAGCTGTTTTTAAAAACACCTAGATTAAGTTAAAATTCTTTATAAAAGTATCTTAAATTATGTGCATTTTCATCTTGATTGCTGCAATCAAAGTGGTTCTTCCAGACAGAAGAATCAGACAGATGGAGCAGTAAGTGGTAGAGCCCAGGTTTGATAGGCACCAAAGATCAACCTTAACCGCTATGCTGTGCTCATTCACATTCATGACACAGGATGTAGATTTTTTAAATGTACTCATTCAAGTCCTGAGCACATTGAGAGTATGCAGTAAATAATGTTTTGATGGTTTTAGATTTTTGACTGACTGATTAAATCCTTCCCTTATGAATTTTTCATTTCATTCATACAAATGGAAGAAACCTGGAATTTTAATATAATATTTTTCTCACATCATCAATTATAGTGAATGTTTTCCCCCTAGCTTTAAATTATACCCAAATTACATGTTCTTGGTAATTTTTTTCAAAATAAAACAAATGTAATTATTTTAAAGTGCACATAAGAGACATTTAACACCATTATCCTTAAATGCTTAACTGTATTTTGTAACATTCTTCCTATTGGCTTTTTTAAAATGCCTATATTACTAGAAAAATAAACCTAATTTGGATATGTGTACCTGAGGTAGATATATTAGGAGGAGATAACTTTACAGACTTAAAGAAACTAACTAATATCAAAGAGTTAGAAAGAGAACAGTTATGACTCAGTTATTCATAGCAAGTATCTACACTGCCCAAGAAAGAAGGTCACTTCACATTCCTAAAAGTATTCAGTGCCTCCTTTTCTAAGCATCTTTAGTTAGTAGTCTACATTTTCGGAATGCTGGCCCATCCCTAACTTTGTGACATATTGCATTAAAAAATGATAAAACACACAATAGCTTCATCCCGCAAATTAGAAAGTTAGGCTGGATGATGGTGAAGGGAAATTTTTTTTCATAATTTGAAGTGGATATTTATGCTTTCTGTCATTCAGCATCCATTTCCTGTTCTCCTGTGACCTGATTTTTCTTTTGGGGGAACCCCTCAAGCTTCTCACTCTTTATATAAGTGCATCCAGTGGCCTTGCTCCTCTCTGTTCCTCTCTTTGGGAGTGGACATGTGATTTAGAGCTGGCCAATCAGAGCATCATTTCAATTCAGTGCTCATTAGTTAAGAATGGTACTCTGACCCAAGCAAAGTCAACTGGGTTCAATCTAAACCAAACTTGGAATTTAGGCTTGAGCAACCAAAAGAAGAGGAAGACATTTTTCCCACTGTAGTTGAACTTAGTACATTCTAGGTCTGGAGTTGTTGGCAGCCATCTTGTCATTGGGAACTTAAAAATGAAACCAAAAGAAAAGTGAGAAGAGTCTGGAGTTGGAGACAGACCAGATCCCAATTATAGTATCAGGACCTCTGAATCCAGCTGTCTGTAAAATACAGTCCTGGATTTTACAGTTCCTTGAGTCAATAAGTAAGCTTGGATTTGGGATTGTAATCAGAATTAAAGGTAAGCTTGAGGTTAGGAATGTGGTTAGGGTTAGAGCTTCTGTTAGGTTTGGGGTTAATATTAAGGTTATGATTAGATGTAGGATTAAGGGTTAGTTTTAGGGTTTGGGTGAATGATATGGTGGGACAAGTTTTATGCTTGGGTACAGTGAGAGAATTATTAGCTTTAGGTTTTGAGGTAAGGTTGTGTTTAGTTTTACAGGTGGCTTTTGGGTTATAGTTAGGATGGGTTATGGCTATAGGCAAAAATCAGAGTTAGTTTTGGGGTTAAAGTTAGCTTATGCTTAGAGGCAGGATTGTTAATGTTAGGATTTGAGTTTCCTTTGGAAACAATATTCTCCTTGACACATTCTAGTCAGGGATCCTTGAAGGACCACCCAGGCTGAAAGTACATGTATCATCTTTGTCTTTCCACAGAAACTTAGAGGACAATCTCTGAGGAGTATAACTATGTCAGTGAATAAAGTATCACAGCTTCTTATTTAACTTCTTCATTTTATTCTTTATTTTCTCACTTACCTGTATAATGCGGGTTGGTTCCTGTTTTATTTATTTATTTTTAGATATTTTGTTTATTTACTTGGTAGAGAGCATGAGCTGAGGGAGAGAGGTGGCAGGGGGTGGGGAGACTGCCAGATGTAGGGCTCAATCCCAGGACCCTGGGATCACCACCCAAGATGAAGGCAGACGCCCAACTAGCTGAACCACCCAAGTACCCCTTAGTTTTTGTTTTAATCAGTACTTTTCAGTACTAATTATCCAAATCTAATGAATATAAATAAAATGAAGATCATGCACCTGGGAAGAAGTAGTCTCACTAGACCTAGGAATTCCAACATCATTTATGGTTCCCTTCATTTCTTGGTCTCTATGTCTGGAAGTGGGCCTAACTTTCCCACTACAAATGATTTTCTTCTATGTGGCAAAACGAAAGATCTAACATCTCTAGTTCTAATCATACTAAGTAGCAAAATCTTAGGTTAAAAAAAAAAGTTCATTTATCTCCCATAAATCACATGTAACATCCAACAAACTCTGATTATTTCCATTTAGATCAATTTATCATCTTTGCCAAGCACTATAGTGGGAGATGGGAAGTGATTAGTCCTTTCTATCTCTTATTCTGAGAGTGGGATAATACTTTTTTTTTTTTTTTTTAAGAAAAATTTATTTGAGAGAGAGGGAGAGATCACAAGTAAGCAGAGAGGCAGACGGAAGGAAAGGGGGAAGCAGGCTCCCCACTGAGCAGAGACCCTGATGTGAGGCTTGATCACAAGACTCTGAGACCATGACCTGAGCCAAACACAGAGGCTTAACACACTGAGCCACCCAGGCGCCCCTGGGTTAGAAATTTGACAGTTTCTTCTCTCTTTCACCACATTTGCATGAAATGACAGTTTCTGAAGGAAGGGGTAAAAATGCTATGCCAAAAAGGACAAATGGGTTATTGGAAAGAAAAAAAGCAGGCCTCTATTAACAGATCTCTATGCTATAGTGACCTTTAAAATTGTTGCCATTTTAGGCATTATTGAGATACATAGGATTGCTTTCCTTTTTAACTTCTATACTCTTTCTATGCCTGTCTCCACTACTCCCAATCTCTCTAATTTTAATTTAAGCCATATCCTCTGGTTTCATCTTCACTGGGTACCTAGAACAACATGATACAATATTTTTCTCAAGACACCTTTACCTAAATACATTTAAAAAGTTCTAAGCTAGTCTTCAAATCATTTTGGTACATTTTCCCTTTCATTTTACTAGTGTGTGTGTGAGCGCGTGCGCGTGCACGCGCCCACGCGTAATGTTTCCCTCCCTGAGGTGTTTTATACTGTGATGCTTCTATCTAAAAAAAAAAGTCAACCTCCTATTGATTTTTTTGCTTTTTATTCATTTACCCTTTGTGTTCTGTACTATTACTGGGTATCTTCTTCATTCATTCTTTTCCCTTCCTGTCCTTTATTCTGAAAGTTAGAGACTTCCAAAATCATCATTTCCAGAGTGCTTCTGGTAATAATTTTACTTGAAAACAAAACTGGTAGAAACAATCTGTCTCTGTCTACATTATTAAATTTTTAAATATTTATATGAATCACTCCGTGTTTGTTTTTAATCTAATCTTGTCTTCCCAAATGATTATATTTTCATTAAAAACAATACAATTTTTAGTTTTATAGAAATTCAAGAGGCCAACATCTCTTTTGTTAAAAAAAAAAAAAACACCTCAGATTCAATGATAAAGAACTGTCATTAATACCTCATTGTTTTGGTGTCCCGATAGTCATATTTCCAGCCTACTCAGTGACAAAGGCATATAATTAAATATCAAACTTGCAGAAACTGAATATTAGGGCATTGAACAGAATAGAATCTCCCAAAGTAAATCTCAAGTTTATTTCTATGACTTTGTTCATCATGCTTATTATAAAATTGATAGTGAAGTAAGAATAACACATAATTAGAGTTAGCATCTTAAATATATTTTCTAATTTGAAACATGAAAATGAATATCTATTTTTAATTATATACTGAATTATTTTCAAAATTCCACTATATGAGTCAGGTCTCCATATAACATACTTGTTATTTTTTAAACAGAATGGGTTAGAATATAAAAGTATAATGTTTAAAATAAATTCTACTTCTTTATTACATTGTTCAAAAATAAAGAATTAATTTCTTACAAAGAAAAGTCACATAATCACTTAAAACATCAACATAAAATATTTTGTCCTATTAGAACTTTAATTAAATGAACTTGCAAATGACCAAGGTCTCCAATATTATCATATCATTCTTAAACTTACTGCAAATAAGGAAAAACAAGCATTAGAGCTAGTTATAGAGACTCTCATTTTAATATATGTGAGATTTTACTTCCCTTTCATAATGTTAAGTTACTAATACAAATGTAGAAGATATGGTCCTTTTATCTCAACTCTCTATGACCATGAAAAATAAAGGGAATCTAGACAAATGAACAAAAACCTTATTTAGGACACTATTTTAAAATGTTATGAACAAAGTAAAACTTTACCCAGCATTACAGGGGCAGACAATGATTTTGAGATTTATTCATTTCTTTTCCATTGCTAAGGTGATAACAAGCTGAGAACCAGCAGTAAAACAGCAACAGAGAAGGAAAGGACATGCAGAGGTCAGAAAGCAAATGGTATTAACATATCCATTAAAGGAATTAAGTTTGTAGTATTGTAGTCTTACATTGATAAAACCAGCCGAGCTAGCTCTGAATGACTTCTCTTTAAAAACCGATTTTTAGTAATAAAACAACCGAACTATTACATTTGATGAGAAATTTGAAGATTATAATATTTCAATCAAGTCTCACAGGTAAACAGTTAGATTAGGATAGGAGCAGTGGGAATTCCTTCATAAACTGTGGTTTGCCAGAGAGGTGATTAAATCCCAACATTTGGAGTGGAAGGGAGAAAAAAGTCTCAAGGACAAAGACGTTTTTGAGGAAATGAAAAGCTGGATGTTTTTAAAGTTTACCTTGTTTGTGCTGTGTCTCTGCAGCACTTTTTGCTTCATCTTCTGTCCCTCCTGTCATTTTCTTCCTGTTGCCCCATCTTTTGTGTTTTTGTTTCCCTCCCATAGTGTTGTATAATATATTGCATTTCTGTCCTTTCTAGGAGATCATTAACTCTTTGAAGAAAATCATGATATGTCTTTTATCTTATTTCATTCTAGTATCAAGGAGAATGACTGGCAATAAAAACATGTACAATAATTACTTCATGAATGAATGAATGAATGAATGAATGACGTTTTTCTCATTATTCTTCTTCAATTATAACTTAACAGTAGCATACCACCCAGACTAGAACTTTGGAGAATATCAGTATCTAGGCTCCAAGGTACTGATGTTTTCTCTTGAGAAAATGGTATCCCATGACCTTCCAAAGGCATCAGTCCCTATGAAATTGCAATTATTATCCAGAAACTTTCAGTGAATTTTTTTCACTTCTTTCATGTTTTCTTATACTCACACAATGCTAAAAACAGAACTTTAAACACTTAATTATAATGTTGAATAGAAAAATGGACACAAAAACTACAACATATATCCTATTCTTGTGTTATATTCAGGATATATAGATTAATATATAATACTTAGACATTACCTGCAAAAGAGGAAGACATCTGAATTTCATAAAGAATGAATTTAAATTGTTTTATCTATACTTATTTTATTTATCAATACTCTAAGTAAGCACAAAATGACAATTTGGAATCCAGTTGCAGGGAAGTTGAAGATAATGGCTCTATTTCCTTTTTGGTTTTTGTTGTTGTTGTTGTTTATTTGTTTTTAAATGTCGTTCTTACTAAAGGCCAAGATAGTAAAACAACAACAACAACAACAACAACAACAACAAAAATAAATATTTTTCTAGAAATGAAAATAGAAGGTTTACATTTGAGTTACTTGAGCTGAAAATAAAAGAAAATCAAATTATCTGTAACAAATTACTCTAATAACACCTTAAAGTACATGTTAGTATACATAAGTTCTTATGTATATATGCAATATATATATGAAAAAATTAGATTTACATAATCCAAATATGAGTTAACGTAGTCCAAAATAAAAATGTCTCTTCCTTAGCCTACTACAGCTAAATATGTCTCAAGCTTTATAAATTTTTTACAATATTCTTGTAACAGCTACTCTTTGGAGGTAGGATATTTGTAAACTTGAATATATTGAAGAAAAAAGTAGGTAATCATCTGTCTGCAATGGATTACACAGAATTTGCTAGAGTCTTCTGTTTCCTCCTTGTCTCCATATAGAGGATTAAGGATATCTCAGTGAAAAATTACATTTCTAAAATCATAGTGTAGACAAGTCCTTGGAGGAGAGTTTTTATTCCTTGTCTTAATCCACATCTACCCAATATTTCCATATTTTCAATATTATTGCCAAAAACTTTTTGATGTTTTTAGAATTTCACATAATCCTACTATCTCTTTTGTGACCAGCAATTCCTAATATTTATTATTTAATAAATCAGCACCACTAGATCTAAATCAGAGACAGTTCTTCACATATCTTAGTGTGGTAAAACAAAACATTCTCAAAACAACCCTCCAGTCTTTTCCATGACATAATTAATTAACTAAATTGATTATATTTAGCAATATTTGTATAGATTTGTATAGATAAAAATTGTGTACTGACTACTATAATAATAAATTGAGCCAATCTGTACATGGATATCTCTGCTTAAAATGTTATATAACTAAATACTACCTTGAGAGAGAGTAGAACACATGACCCCAAAATATACCACTTAGCATGAGGCTCATTTTGAGCTGAAGACAGTCAACATGCAGAAAACTCAAGGAAAAAACAACAAAAAAAATACAACTTTTTAAAAAAAGATTTTATTTACTTATTTGACAGAGAGAGAACACAAGCAGGGGGAATAGCAGGCAGAGGGAGAGGGAGAAGCAGTCTCCCCACAGAGCAGGGAGCCTGATGCAGGTCTCAATCCTAAAGGCAGTCACTTAACCATCTGAGCTACCTAGATGCACCAAGAAAAAATTTTTTTATCTCTTCCTTAACTACTTAAAAGAATTTGGATTCTTTTAAGGGGGCCTGGTCCAAAAAGAGATCTATCACCAGAGATGAATTTTTATTTGAAAGTCCTATCTAAATGCAGCACAAGCATCTAATTACTAAACAACTGGTCTTCTTATTGTCCTGTGAGTCACCCTCTTCCCCTTTGAAGCTCTGGGCTCCTATCACATTCCTTAGATCAAGATAGCATACAAACCTCAATTGACCAACTTGGCCTTGGGTCACATATCTTTGGGGCTCTCATACCTATGAATTTTTTTTTTCTCTTGTTAATCTGCTTTCTGTGAATTTAATTATTACACCAGTTGAAGAACTTAGGAATAAGGGAATTTTTTCAACCCTTACAACTTCAAAGTTATCACTGAAAGAACTGGGAGCACTGGCACATTTTAGCCCTTCCTTTTTCTCCTCTAACTCCTATTGGCCATCATCCTACATTTTCTTGTTTTTCTGCCTAATCACATTTCAAATCAGGTCTTTTAACCTTCTCTCTTCTGATTTGTCTTTATTGACACAGTTGAATTTGTGTCAAATGTACAACCACCTGACTTTGAAAGTTGGCTTCCAAAAATAGGAGGTCTCAAATAATAGAAGATTTACCTTCATTTTTTCCTATGGCAAGGATTGTCATATTCAATGCACTATAATACTATTTATTTATTTATTTATTATTTTAATTTAAAAATTATTTAAATTCAATTTAGTTAACATATCATGTATTATTAGTTTCAGGGACAGAATTTAGTGATTCATCGTTGCATATAACATCCAGGGCTCATTACATCAAGTGTCCTCCTTCATGCCCTGGCTTGACTTTTTACTTAACCTCCTGACTTCACATTCAAATGCTCATTATACACTTAGCTTTACTTTCTCAAGTTTAAAAAGTATGGCACCAAATTTTTTATTCTCCCTCTCTGCTTCCAATCTGCCCCTTTCCGCAGGGTCTCATATCTCAATAAACAACACCACCACCAATCCTGCTATGAAAATTTTGATTCCTCTCTTTCTCTCACACCCATATGCAATTTCTCAGCAATTGCATATACTAATATATACTAATTTCTCAGCAATTGCATTTGCCATTGATTTTATTGTCAATATATATTATATATGTATATTATATATATATATATATTGCATATGCTGTTGATTCTATTGTCAATATATATTTTATATATTTTTTCCAGGTATTTCAATAGGCATTGCAAAAAATGTTTTGCCACTTGATATACCCATCAAGAAATGTATATCCTGTGTATGCTTTCAATTATTTCAGAAGACGCTAAGTAATTCTCACATGAACTGTATACATTGCTTGCATAGCCACAAAGAAAAACATCACTCTGAGTAGCAAATTAATTATGAATGGCATGTGGGGGAGCAAGCCTGCCTTCCTACTGGACAGATCTGCATGTGTACTCCTCTAGCAATTGAAACTTAAACCTGCCTTGGCCAAATTCATCATGACTTCTCTACTAATCACACTTGATGTTCTTTCTCTATGTTCTACTTTAAGAAAAAGACAAATAAGATAATCATTGTACTTTAACAAAAAATGTCCATTATTCAGAGGATTCTTTTTCATTCCTATCAATCCCTATATCTGATGAGTTGCTAGTTTCTCCCTCCAGAATGTCTTTCATACTTTTTTTCCTTTTTTCCATATTCAATTCTATTTCTTTGGCTTTACTCTCATAATCATTTTCTTAAAGAGTCTCAACAGACTCAATAGACTCAACTATCTTCCCAGTATCTGGCCTCTCATAATTTCAACCCACTTTTACCATTGCCCTAGATTAATTTTTCTTTGGGAAGCTCAGATATATTAAAACTCATTTCCAAATAACTCCAGAGATGTCAAACTTTTAAACTCCAGTCCATCATGATATAATACTACAGGTAAGACTGGAGCAGATACCCATCAAATAAAGAAGACCGTGGAAGTAAAACAAAGCATTAAGGGAGATGACTTAAAGTCCCTATTTTTTTGAAACCACCCAGAAAAGTTCATGAAACCCTGTTTTTTAATGGAATTCCTTGGATGATGTTTCAGCAAAGTTATTTATATATCTACAAGCAATCATAAATTTACTCTTATTACTTCATCAATGTAGGTGTCATTTCTTTCCAACCTTTGGAACTTTTCAAAAGTCTCATGCTCTTATATCAAAAACACCTCAAATGGTACCTCCACAGTGAAAAAGTACCTCCTACCCCAAATCAGATTCAACTTTTATGTTTTTAACATTTAACATATGCCATTTCAGTAACCCTCATACTATAGTTTATTGTTTACATGTTAGTCTTTCTTACAAGATTAGAAATTCCTTGTAGGTAAGGACCATGCCTCATTCACTTCTCTATTTCCTCCACAGAATGTAATAGAATAGGTTATGTGCTGTGGGTGTTCAATAAATGTTTGCTGAATGAAATAAGAAAAGGAAATAGCTTCAAATTAGATAAGCCCTAGAACCAGTGTATTGGTGCAGGATTGCTTTATTTTTTGGTGTATGTGCCTTTTGTTGCTACATTTGGACTGAGACTGCTGATTCTCTCTGTTGCTTTTACCTCCATTTAGATCCCAAAGACATATTTGCATGGCCTCAAACTAGCAATCTGTAGATACTGCCGTTGTTGTTGATGGTGACTCAGAACTCAGAGAGGCTTAATGAACTCCTGTTTACCAGGACAGAAAATCTATGTTAGACTTGACTAGCTACTGCTCTTCTTTCCCTCTATTTCTGTCGCTGGGTACTGATGATGACTTACAGATCACCAAGGCAGTGGTGATCAGACATTGGAACTTCAGTTGAATTTACAAAAAAATGTGCATGAGAATTTGTATTTTCCTTATATTATGCATATCATATTTTTCAATTTGCTATGTGTACTAGCATAGCTATGCTATCCATGGAAGAATGGAAATGGAGAACAGAGATCTGTATTTACCTACTGTTCAGAAAAGGGGAAGCCAAGTGATAATATGTAGTTATTCAAACAACTAACATGATAGCAGCTCTCTAATACTAAATTTCACTACCTGGGAAAAAGGAGCAAACAATAGCCCTATCACACAGGTTGTTGTAGGATTAACTAAGACAATGGATGGCAAACATTGATAGAATGTTTGGTAGAAGACTTAGGTAATTAGAGAAATACAACAATTCAAAAAAACCTAATATGTTTGGAATTCACATGATTCATAATATAAGAAACATTAATAAAATTGGTCAGTAGGTCAAAGATCTGCTAGAACTAGCCATACCTCCCAAGACTTTACATAAGTTTTTTCTTCCTCAAGATTTATTTATTTATTTGAGAGAGAGGGGGAAAGCATGTGTATGAGTGGGGTGAGGGGCAGAGGGAAAGGGAGAGAGAGAATCTCAATCAGACTGCCCACTGAGCATAAGCCCCTTGTGGGGCTCCATCTCATCTGAGATCATGAGCTGAGCCAAAATCAAGAGTTGGATGCCTAACAGACAGAGACACTTAGTGTCCCACAACTGTACTTCAATTTTTAAAAATTTTTAATTTGGTGGATATTTCAGGAATTAGAAGACTGAAATTAATCAAAAGAGTTTATTGTCTCCTTACCCCTCATTTAATGAAATGTCTAGAAGTATCTGGTTATTACCAACATTGCTCTTGCCCTCTACCTGAAAGCAGGATTTTTTTTTCAATTGTCTGAACAGTGTAGTGTATCAAAATTGACATAAGTCACGGGATGAGAAAGAATGACAAAGAATTCCTAAACCTGAGACTTTGTGGGCATTTCTGAAATATCCTGGGCTCGAGGCGGGGGGATACTTTTGGTCCTTTAAATTGCAGGGAGTGCAGAATCACCATAACATTCAGTCTCATCTCTTTTATTTCATTGGAGATACCAATGGTTGAATGTTTCCTTAGACTTTTATAAAACACGAAAGACTACTGAAAGTTGCTTTGAAACAAACACAGCTTAAGTAAGGATTTTGTATATTACATGTTCTTCTCAGTTATTGAAGAAATATGTCATGCTATTTGGAAGGATTGTGGTTCAACTTCCATGAGAAAAGATGAAGAAACCTGCCATAGTCTATAAATCCCATTCCTTTTCATGGGAAGAACAGAATAGTTTCATGGTAATATCAAGGACATCTCATTACTGGGAGAAATTTTACAATTGGTCTCTCATAATCATTACTTTCATAATTATATATTTATTTTAATGTGCATATTCCTTAAGATGTTTGAAAACTCAAATTACTGAGGTTTTATTTTTAGTTTTTATGTAAAAGGAATTTAAAGCTTGCAATGTTTAATAAATAAATATTTCCTAAAGAATTCCTCCTGGTAGAAGTCCAGTATTTCATTTGGTAGATAAAAATTGTTGTACGTCCAACACTGTCCTAGACATTGAGGATATACCTAAAAAAAAGAAAAAAAAGAAAAAAGAAAAAAAGAAACCGCTCTCATAGAACTTACACGTGACTTGAGGGAGACAACAGAAAAACTGACAAACCAATAATATAATTTCATGTAGTAATAAATTCTATGACAAAAATAAAAAAGGATGGCATCCCAATACATGAAAAGGGACTCAGAGGGATCCAGCGTAGGCCTTCTTAGGGGCCTTTTCTGAAAGTGTGACAGGTGAGCTGAGCAGAAGCCAGCTGTGAGAAGGTCAGAGGGGGTTATAAATTGTGAAAACTCTAAAGCAGGAATACATGGAGTCAGTTCAAGAAAAAGAAATGATGCTGGAAGGATGGGTCACCCAGAGGATACTCCTTCTTACAATGTGGATATTCATTCAGGGAGTTACTCATCTCTAAAGTCTATATTCCTTTTGTATCCTTAAAGTCTAGTTCATTTACTCAGGGGATAGTTGAAAATATCTCTTGAGTTTGTCAAAGTCAAAGGATTATATAGAGTTTTTAGAATTTTTCAAGTATGGAAGGTAGATTCTTTTTTTTTTTTTAAGATTTATTTATTTATTTGACAGACAGAAATTATAAGTAGGCAGAGAGGCAGGCACAGAGAGCAGGAAGCAGGATCCCTACTGATCAGAAAGCCTGATGTGGGGCTCTATCCCAGGACCCTAGCCCTAGGATCATGACCCGAGCTGAAGGCAGAGGCTTTAACCCACTGAGCCACCCAGGTGCCCTGGAAGGTAGATTCTTAATCCTGGATGGAAAAACAACAACAACAACAACAACAACAACAACAACAACAAAACAAAACCAAAAAAAAAAAAATGAGGGTGTATTAAAGTCATATTAGTCATATAATGCAAATATCTGTGTGTATACAGGTGTTTTTATTTGTATGTGTTTTTAAGTTCTTAAATTTTTATTTTCCCCTTTTTGACACTAAGACAGTTCTGTTTCCCATCTGACCAGTTGCAAAATTCACCAGGCCTGGGGGAAAAACACATAGATTTATAAACTAGGTAACCTTATTGACTTTCAGGAATCTATGAGTCACCATGACCATCTCTGATGACTTCAAAGAACAAGGTCTTTCTAGGCTTTCCTGTGTCTACAATATAAATCAAGTCTGAGCACATAAATGTCCCAATAATTATGAAGTTTTTTCCTGCACCAGCTGGTGAAATTTGTTAATGTATTTCTTTTTGAGCTTTCTAAGATGGGGAAAATTTTATAGTAAGTATTTTCATTGGAGAGATTTAAGTTTTTAGCCATTCTTTTATAACCAAAAATTGACTCAGTTTTACCCAATGACAAAACTGTTTGATAAGCACTTAACCATACCTCTCTACTTCTGTCTTTGAAAGACCACCACGACCTGCATATTTTAAGAAAGACAAATTGGCTTCAATATGATATTTATAAGGCATATGGTTCTCTACCAAAGTGGATGATTCATCAAATTCATTCTAAATTGATAAAATAAATTATTACAGACAATGGCTTTCTGACCCCATTTCTAGCAATGTAGTGATAAAATCAAAGTCCTACATGGTTGTAAACCACGTGTTTTATATATTCATTTTATAGTCACTAAGTAAGAATAAAAACTCTCTGAAAATTTACACTTGATCTTAGCCAAAAGGCAGAGAAGCAATAAAACTCTCTGAAAATCTAGAAAAGAATGTTGCAATTTTTAATCACCTCTGTATTCTCATTGTGAGGAAAAATAGCAAAAAAAGCGTTTTAAACCAACCACAGTTCTAGAAATGCTGTAGTGTTACCATGTCAGCTTGGGGGGAAATGTTCCCTGTAATTCCCTAAGGGCCATCCTGGGGTCAATATAGTATCATTTTAATTATTTAAATGATGAAATTCCCATTTAAGATAAGCTTTCAAATGAACATACTTAGAAAGTTACAAATAATTTGGAGTAAAAATTTGGGGCTTTAGTTGGAAATATGAAAAATTTTCATCAGGTCTCAAATTTTTATCTTTTGAATTTCAGTATGATGTAAAAAATGACTTAACAGCCAAAAAGATGGATAACTAGGAGCATAGTGACCCATCAAAACCTTAAAAAATAAGTCATTACAAAAATCGTTTTAGTGAAAAATTATACAGAATACTAGAAAATGTTAATAGAGCCATGGCATGTAATAGTCTTAAGTACCTCTTTCAGGATTCTTAATCTTGCATGTATACACATGTATACACACACAGACATATGAAAAATTACTTTAAGGAGAAATTACTTCTTGGGGTACTTTGGTGGTGCAGCTGGTTGAGTGTTCAACTCTTGGTTTTTGTTCAGGTCATGATCTCAGTGTTGTGAGATCAAGGCCCACATTGGGATCCACTCTCAGTGTGGAGTCTGCTTGAGATCCTCCTTCTCCCTCTGCCCCTTCCCCTCATAAAATAAATAAATGTTTTTTTTTTTTTAAAGCTTTAAAAATGAGAAACTACTTCTCACATTGAAATAGTCTACAAAGAAGACAAAGACATAGCAACAGGTTTTCTATATTTTAGTCATTTTCCTCTTCCCTCCTTTTACTTGTTTCCTCTCCATTTCTCACTTTCTGCTTTTTTCTTTTCTTCCTAATGCAACATAATAGCAAGTAGTCCAAGAGTAAGAGGGAGAGTGGGCACTCAAGGCAGAAGCTGTAATGTTTTATAATGGATCTCGAAAGTGATATTTCTAGCCTCCTAGAGTTAATTATCTAGAAAATATTGATTATATCTTTTATTATCAAATTTTGTTTTCATTTAAGCAGGCTTGATTAAATGAGACTCAAACAGGACACAAATCCTGGTGTGAAAAAGTTCACAGACATTTATCCCTTTAGATTTATTCTTCACATTACCCCTACAACGCTCTCATGAGAAATGCAGACTAATGATGGCACTCTCCTTTAATCTTCAAAGGCCTCCCTCTAAACTGCAGTGTCAAAGCTAGCCGAGATCTCTGGTATGGTACACAAGGCCTTTCAGAACCCAATCCTCATCTACTACTCCGGCTTCTTCCCTGGACTCTCCTCATGCACTTACTTACACTCAAATTACCCAATTGCTTAGCATTCTCTTCATAGCCCATGCTATTTCACGCCTCTTTGATTTTGCTCATGTTGTTTCCTTTGCTTAGAACATCCTTACCCAATTTTTTTCACCTGTGTAACTTGAATCCGTACATAATATGCAGCACGGGTATCATCTCCTCCTGAATCTTTCTCTAATCCCCCAAATGGAACTAAGTATTCTTCTTATATGCTACTGCATCCTGTAACCCATCTATCAAGACTACTTGTCACATTATACTGAGATTATCTCTTAATATGTCTGCCTCTTCAACCAAAGTGTAGGGTCCTTGGTTCCTATGATCTTTGTATCCTAGATTCTTAGCACAGTAACTGGCACAAAGTCTCCCAATATTTATGTTATTTACATTGGCAAGATCCAAAATGTGAAGCAGATGTATCTTATCAGCTTCTCTTAGGCTTATGCCATTAGGTACTTAATTCCACTAACTCCCCTTGT
Source organism: Mustela erminea (assembly GCF_009829155.1). Classification (NCBI taxonomy): domain Eukaryota; kingdom Metazoa; phylum Chordata; class Mammalia; order Carnivora; family Mustelidae; genus Mustela; species Mustela erminea. The sequence goes on along the minus strand of NC_045617.1, from coordinate 101,118,153 downwards.
TCTGAATCCATGTATGTTACAAAATACTTTTACCCATTGCATAAACAAAGACAGTGTTCTCTTACACTTTCTGTAACAAAGACAGTGTTCCCTTATACTTTCCAATCCTGTTTGCCGTTAGGGTGATAAAATATGACTGGCTTTGGCCAAATGATTATGGGCATGATTGACATGTGTTGACATTTGGCAAAGGTAGTTTAGAGGCAGTATTTTTTCTCAGTTTACTCTTCTATCCTGAGGCTGCTCAATACTTTATAGGCTGCCCAACAACTTATCCCTGAACTTAAAAATTTTAAGCAAGATACATTTATTATCTCACAACTTCTAAAGTATCTATGAGAAACTTGGTAAGAGTTCTGTCTCAGAGTGTGTCCCTAAGTTTCAATAAAGCTAGGGGCTGAGGGGAGGATGATGCTATGTTATCTCAGACTGGATGAAGGATTTGTTTCCATGATCATACATGCGGTTGTTAGCAGGCCACATTTCCTATATGGTGGTTGCCTGGATACTTCAAATCTTTACCATGTGAGTTGCTCACAAGGCACCTTACATTCTCCATAGCAAGAGGTCCAAGAGCAAGAGAGAGACAGTGGGAACTCAAGGCAGAAGCTGTAACCTTGGGGTGCCTGGGTGGCTTAGTGGGTTAGGCCTCTGCCTTCAGCTCAAGTCATGATTTCAGGGTCCTGGGATCGAGCCCCGAATGGGGCTCCCTGCTTCCCCCCTCTCTCTATCTGCCTGCCTCTGCCTACTTGTGATCCCTCTCTCTCTGCCAAATAAATAAATAAAATCTTTAAAAAAAGAAAAATAAAATAGTATTTTAAAAAAAGCTATAACCTTTTATAATGTTATCTTAAAGTGACATACTGTTACTTCTGCTGTATGTTATTGGTCATCCAAGCCGATTCTGGCAGTGTGAAAAGAGCTACACAGGGTGTGACTATCAGTTGATGCAGGAACATTGAGAACCAGTTTGGTTATAACAGAGCCCACATGTTAAGGTGGTACATAAAACATGAGGGACTCCTCAACCTTGTGTCATTGTATGAAACAGACTCTCCAACCTACATTAAATGTTGAACAGACAAAAAATAAACTTCTGTGACATAAAACCAATGAAAATTTAGGGTTTACTTGCTACTTTGACATAACCTAGTTATTCAAACCAGTGAAGCTCTTCATGTAGATATGACTATCAGAAGAGACTATGATGATTGGATGGACTTCAAGTATTCTAAGATTCATAAAAGTGAATCATTTTAAATAATTAATTTAATCATTAATTTTAAATAATAAAATCATTATTTTAAATCAAAACAGTAGAATTCTTTCCTTATTTTCTTTTTTGCCAGGTTCGTGAATTTGGTTAAAGTGTGTCTGTACTCAGAACATTGACAAAATCATGTATCAAAGACATCATAGCTAAAGGCCAAAGGTGGTTATCATCCCTTAACCTGGTCTCTTGGAATACAGGAAACTGGCAAGCTTTCCCCAAGCTGACATATAACCCTTTGATATCTCCAGTTACTTAAACTTTTTAAGTAATTTTAAGTCACTTTAAGTCCTTGATTCATTAAATAATACCTATCTCATAATATTATGAAGAATAAGTGAGACAATATATATGTAACAATGTCTTCTGAAGAGTAAAATACTACATAATTATTAAACATTCTTCATATCTATTTAATATTGAAACAAAATTACTGGAAAAGATTCAATGATGATAATCCCAAAATATTTTTAAGAATAAAGTATATATTTATTCTGAAAATTTGTTTTTTGTTTATAAGAAAATTATTCTGTTGGAAACAGAATATACATATTCAAAATATATCCTATATCTATTTGCTTGGTTAAAAGATAATCCCTCATTGGGAACAAAAGTAAAATGAATAAACTCAGCCCAAAGAGTCAGCAATTCAAAAGACTCATCATAGATGTTATGTATTTCATCCATTAGTGTCGTAAAGTGTTCCAATGTCTGCATTTAAAGGTCATTTCATGTCTGGTATGATGGGCAATGCTCTTTGGACATACATAACACCATTATGCTCCAGGAACATATCATTATGTGATATAAAGATTGACTTATTCAATCAAATCAATAGAAACCTGTTATTTTTTTTTATTATTTTAAAAAAAAAATACACGAGTAGGTTTGAAAACCAATAAAGGAAAGAAATATCTTTGGATTATTTGATATATTAAATGTTTAGGTTCTCAGTCTTAAGTTGTGTCTAAAGACAGCACATTCAATAGCAAAATAATCCTTGGCCACAATTATCTAACATTTACCCAGTGAGTCACCCCACCCCCATCCCAAACAGGCAAAAGCATTTTTGGCAGCAACTATTTTACCTTGAAATTTTGTCTTGTAAAGTAACTCCAGCCTGACCTTGATTAGCTTATCAAATGAGCTCATCCTCATAGCTGAAGAACTGTAGTCTATCAGAGATAGAGCATGGCAACATGCCAGAACAACTCTGTAAATAGTCTAGAGGGCACATCTAAGCATCATTTCCACTCTTTTTTCTTCTGTGTTTCTGTCTGAGTCAAGATGAGAAACAAGGGAGACAGGATGAAGTAATGGAACACAGCTGGGCCATGGGACCTGATCAATCCATATTTGAAACTTAGTTCTGCTTCTTACTGTCTGACTAAACTTTGGAACAAGTTAAAATAGCTTTTGAACATCATTTTCCTCATTTGTAAAACAAAGCTATTAATCTCCTTTTTAGTTTGCTATGAGGCATCAATAAAATACATATATACATTGTGGAGCTTAGCATTCAGGACTTAGCATTTGGTGCTCAATAAATATTCTTCATTTTCCTTTGCAGTGAGAAGGGGAACTAGAGATGAATCCTCAGGCTCTTCTATCAAAGGTCACTGACTGACTCCTATTAGTAAGCCAGTACTTAATAGAATATGCATCCTTATAATTCTGGGTTATGTCATAATGCTGTAAGAAGAAAGACAGAAAATTATTTTTTCTGTCTTTTTCAGCAGTGGATACTCCTGAATATGGGGAGCTGAGTGAGACTCCAGCTAACATAGCTGCAGTACATAAGGATTTGCAAATATATTCTAGAATATAAAATGATGAAAATTAATGTATGTATATATATAATATATACATATGTAATATAAAACATATATGTATGTCTTAATGAAAAGAATAAGAAATTTTAAACACTAGAATACTGTATTTGCATTTGAGTGTTGGATTTGGCCTTTTTTGAAAATTGTTATTATTTTCATTATTTCGTTTTCCTCATTTTTTCCAAATATAGGAAGAATCCATTACATTTACCTTATCAGTAACATATATTATGTAATTATTGTCTGTAAATGACACATGTAGCTGTTATCTATGAGGTAACCATTTAAAAAGTTATCACTGAGATTCTGTTATAAAATAAATAAAAAACATGATTTATTTTACCCAGTAAAACTAGGTGGTTACGTTTTTAGTCAAAGTGTGGTGACATCAGTTTAATACTTATTCAGATAAGCATATTTTACTTTATGTAACTAAAAATACAAAAGTTTAAAGCTCCATGGCTACTATTACATTTTACCCCCATCATTCATGACTTCTATCAGGTCTTGGCAGAAATGAGTAATGTATTATCTCTAACATCCTTCTGTCTCCTGTGTAGGAAAGGGTGGGTTTAGAAACACCCACAGATGTGAACTGGTCATTAGAAGAAGTAGGAAATAAATGTTTCTTAGGCTTAGAAGTAGTACAAACTTGTAACTCTTGTCAGCTGCATATCTGGGACATATGATTAACTCTGTAATAGGCAGCCCATTACAGATATTCCACCCATCTCATCCTCCCAATTTAACTTAAATGTTATCTGGTAAATTCCTTAATAGACAGTGCACTTCAACTGAGTTAAATCAACATATTACCTGTGTATGTGTGTGTGCACACATGCTATTTAAAACATTAATAGTGACAGACCAAACAACAGCCCAACAGCAACCCATAACTCTGAGTAGATAGGACCCAGTGCAAGCAAATTTAAGCTGAAAGAGAATATTATCCTGATACTTAGCACTGACTTTCACTGAGAGCTGAGAAGGCAATGTTAAGTAGTTAGTATGAAGGCACTAAACACATATTAGGTGATGAGTGGGTGGAGCCAGTATGGAAAAGGAGAGCAACATGTGCCAACTCCACTTTACTAATAGCTTTTAGGAAACATCTCAATTAAGAAAAAGGCAGAACAGTGGTTGTAAAGAGCTACAGAGCTGCAGAGTGATCATAGAAGCAGAAGACGGCTGCAAACTACATCAGGGAGAGATTTCAATAGTGGGAATGAAGGGATAGAAATTAGCATTCAATGCCTACTATGTGTAAGAAAAATACAGACACACACGTCTGTGTCCTTCTGTATATGTAATATTATACGTAAGATTTCTATAAGGCCCATATTATCAACCTTAATTTTCAAATAGAAAAAACAGACTTAGAGAGTTCAATAACATGCAAATGGTCATACAAGAAGCACGAAGCACAGCTGGACTGTTGAATGTTCTCCTCATTTTTCATATGGAGACAACAACAGGAAAGATAAAAGCATTCCAGCTTAAAAAGAAATCATGATATCTTTGAATGCAGAAGTAAGATAGGTAGAGACTTGCTCATTTCCTCCAGCTGTTTAATGCTTGAGTTGACTAGAACCCACCACTCTGTCCAGTTTCAACTCAAGGAAAAATAAGTAGGAATAACATCAAATACATTCCTCTGAGTGTCCCCAAGAGCCCTCCCCCCAACACATATTAATTTTAAAAACATAATATTGTTCAAAATGTACTGGTCAAATAATTGAATGCATCTATTTGGCTATAGTACAAGACATACTTAGGAACAGGTTATATGTGGCATAATTTTGAAGATACTGGAAAAACACTGTGTCCAAAAAGAACTCTGTCCTATCTTCTTTCCTGTGACCTAAAATTCTATAAGTAGACATGCATTTGTCTTTTATTAGAATGCATATACTCATGAAATTTAATGTAGGGTAACTTTTGTCTTATTTTGAATGACTTGTGTTGCATTTTTTTTTCAGAAAAATGTTTTTCATCACTGGGAAGAAACACATGATACAGATGGGAGAAGGGACATGAGAGAAAAGAACTGTGGAAAGAAGAAAAAGAGGTGGAGATGATCAAGGCTTTGTCATTCTGCTCAGGGCATATCCTGTTACATCATTTTATAAAGGACATTGTAGGGGAAATGACTTCTAACTGATCACATTATATCTGAAAGTTCAACAAGGTTGAAATTTTCCAAGTAGTCAGTTACATGAAAGTGCAAATGGTGAGTAGATCTGAAGGGTCAGGGATTACATCTGCTGCCTACACTGTGGTCTTTCACCTTCATACCTAATAGTTGCCTCTTTATCTTGCTTGAATAATGTGATTCCTTGTCCTACCACTCTATGCATAAAATTACTTTTACCAAAGGGGCAAAAAAGCAATTCTCAATCTAATCCGTTTTGCAAATTTGACAGTGATATCAAAGAGCAGGAAGTTGTCTATGAGTAATGAGACACTGATCATTTGTTTAAATGTCAAACTTAAACTTCATCAACTTTCAGGGAATATGTCAGTAAAGAATGGGTTTCGGTTCAACCAGAGAGGATTTCTGTGTCATTTAGTCCTTAAGAAAATAGCTGTCAGTGTCCTGAAAGCCCAGTGCTTTGAGTAAATTTTTCTTTTTAAGCTGAATGGAACTGGCCATTTCAGCACTTGGGGCTGTGGACAGTGCTCTTTTCCTTGACACTATGAGATACATAGAGGTGTTCCCTTCTTGAGACTAAAACACTCCTCGGGCTTGCAAACACGTACCCCTAAACTATGCAGTTGGAATATAAAGACTAGGCATCAATATTCTGTGTAAGGCCAGAATAAAGTAACAGCAAAGGGAAACAAATTTCACCACAGAGATTAAGCCTGTAATAAAAATTAGGGAAGGGGAATAGTTGTGATTTGCAGCTATTCCTGCAAAACAGGTCAAATTTTTACCGCAATGCAATAACATTCCTCTCTGGATAGAATTTTGTTGGAGACAATGACAGAGCCATTAACCCTTCATGGTAATTTATTAACAGTGGACATAGATGCAAAAGAGAACAGAAAGTACATTTAATAGGCTTATAGAAAACAAGGAGCAAAGAACTCATTCTCTCAATGCTTTCTAGCTCTAGAGTAGAATACCAATGGAGAATTCTGGATCTGAGCTCAGAAGAAATGCAGTTGAATCTGAATTATGTTCTTTAATAAGCCATTTCATTTCTCTAAGTCTTGTTTCTTTTTCTGTCAAATGTGGGTTATTTTGAGGTTTAGATGAAGGTATATGTGAAGGAGTCTGGCACATGGTAGGTACTCGATGAATGTTCAATTTAGATTACTTACTTATCATTAAGTGTTGACATAACACAGTGATATGTTTCTATGCTGGCGGCTATGTGCTTTAATAGTTGTGACTCTAAGAATGGATTCTATGAAGGTAATTAAGAAAACCATTATTATTAACACAATTATCTTTATAACAAAGGACCCTAAGTGTGTGTATTTTCACCTTCTTCCACCTTGTTTGCATCACCCAAAGATTCCCTTTATGTTTACCTTTAAAACATCAACAAAATAAAAGTAGCCTGAAAATAATACAGTATTATTTAAAGAAAAAAAAAAACGTTTTCAGAGGATTTGTATCTCTCTTAAAAAAGATAATATTATACTAACTCTCCAGAATGCTTCTCAATCACATACTACCAACTATTCTGTCTGCTGAATTGGTGAGAGAGTACTTTGAATGCTTCCTACCAGACGGACACATTTGGGGAGAGAAGGTAAAAATCAGATTAGTGCTGAAAACTGGTAAGTTCCTTATCACCTCCGTTGCAGCTACAGATTCTTTGCTTTGGACTTTAAAGCCACTCAGCCTCTCTCACCTTGCTCATCTACCCTTTTTGTAACTGAAAATCAAGAGCATCTTATCCTAGCTCCCCCCCACACACACACACCGCGTCTCCTCCTGTCATTTTTAACAGATTGCCTCCACACTGCCCTCTGCATTTGAAACGCCTCCTACTCTCCATTCATCAAGGTACACTCTCCTTCCATTCACAATTCGTGTTAACTCGTCCCTCCCTTCCAAAGCTCCTTTTAAGTGGATTCCCCAGCTGCCCTAATAAAACTACATCATCACAGCCCCATACCACACTGTACCCCCTCCCCAACACTCAAATTGTGCCAAGCTGGGAAGCCCATGGGGAAAACTATGTTTGCATACGAACTCAGAGACAAATAGGGAGTCTAGCGTTAGCTTGGTCTTGTCTTTGGACAAAAATAAATAAATAAATAAATAAATAAACAACGAAATTTCCCCAAGCCAGGCAACAAGCATGCTGGGTGGGGGGGGGGGGGCGCGAGTGCTTGAGTGGATGAATGATGAATGGATGGAAAGGCGGATGAATGATTGAGATCTCTTTGGTACTTTTCTCAGATGCCCCTCCTTCTTGCCGGCTCCTGGCATGGTTCCTGTTTAATTTAGCTTCAGTGCGTGAGTGCACCTCCGTGCTTCGCCTCTGTCTCCGCTCCCTGCCTTTTTATTACCACCTCCAGACAGAGCCTAACCTCCTCGCCAAAGGGCACTCTACCTAGCTCACAAATCCTTTGTGACTTCAATGGCCACTGAGAGCTCGCTCCTTAGGAGCACGGCTTTGCCCTCTGCCAGCTTTACCTCTCCAGAAAGCCCCCGAAATCCCCGACTACGTACGTTACACAAAAGGATGACGAATTTCCCTATACTCAACAAAATCCACCTGGAGACCCTGTCCTTACCCCGCTCTCCGCCACCTATAACCGAGATGATCGCAAAAGAAACGCGCTTCCCCTCTTCTTCCTGAAGAAAAAGAAATTACCATTCCAGGGCTTGGTCCTGGTTCCGAAAATCAGAAAACTTTTTTTTTTTTTTTTTAATAGGAAACCCCACCCGGAGAGCAGCGACTGCTTTGTTTGCATCCCAGGGGGAGGGAGGGGTCTTCAGAGCCTTTGCAGCCTGGGGCGGAGGGGACGTGACAGCCCTCTGGAGGGCTGCCCGGGACCAGACTCACCCAGGACGTTCCCAATAAGAGCCACCACGAACACGATGATGTACCCAGCAATCAGGACCCACTCATATTCTTTCGGGTGTAGGTATTCCCTCCACAGGTACCGCAGGAATTCCTCGTCGTCATAGTCGGTGGGGTTCAAAAAGGGCTCTTGAGTTTCATTCAGCTCCGAAGCAGATGACCAGTTGCGACAAGGGGGGGAGTCCTCCAATTTGGTACCGGACATCACGGGCTCGAGTCCGGTTCCGCTCAGTGCCGCAAGCCGCTCTTCGCCTGCCCCATGAGCACTGTGATTTGCGGTGCGAAAGGCGGCGCGGAGACGCGAGAAGGGGCTCCAGAGCAGAAAATGACGTGAAAAGTTACTGAGCCAATGCCTCCGGAGTCTTGTGCCGGGCAACTTCTGCGGCGGCTTCTCTGTCTTTCAGACGATTTTGCACCGCGAAGAGAGGTGGCCGAGGAACTAGGGACCAGGCACTGGAGGCTGCAGCAATGACACCGGGAGGAGAAAGCTACCTCGGGCTCGGCTCAGGCTCAATTACTGCTCATTCCAGCACCGAGTCCGCAGCTCGCAGCCTCCACCCGCGCTGAGGGAGAGCTGAATCCGAAGGGGGTTGGGTGGGGGGTGCGAGAGTCATAAAAATTGTTTTAACCTATTTCTCCGTGGGTTAAATCTCCCGCTTTTCTACTTCTCTCTTCCATTTCTCACGTGCAATTTCCATAACCCATACACAGACGTGTAGGTCTATGGACATAACAAGCATGTTCACTTATGGTTAATATAGGATTTGTTGATGCATTTGCCTTTTTAATGTCAACATAAAAGTAATGAAGAGGAGCCACTGTGTCCCTTAAGCAGGACTGTGCAAAAGTCTTTTCAGGCAAACATTTTCACATTTGTTTGGCTTTTCCAACTTAGCACTTGCTGAATCTTGAAGATACCACCTCCACTCTCCCTTCTCCAAACTGGGGAATGAGACCATTTTTTGAATTGAAGGATATATTTAGCTGGAATTTGTACTTGCAACACCAAGTGTCGTAAGAAACACGGCCGCAAAACTTGAAGGACACAAAGGTCATGAATGTGCTAATAGTTAATGTTGTCAAGCAAAAGAGACATCCACTAACAGATTCTTAGGATGCTGTAGTAGTGTAAGCAAAAATGCTCTCTGGTGAATAGCACACCCCACTGGTCTTTCTTCTTACTGACTCAGGGCTGATGTCACCTGCCACTCTCTAATGTAATTGATTTAGTTTCTAAGAAGAATGTTTTGGGATTCATCACAGTGTGAGTCCAGGATCCTTTAATTCTCAATATCCACAATAGGAATATAGCATTTGATTATATTCTAGACATGGGGAGGGCCTCTAACATCACCAAGCCTGAACTCTGGTTAATATTAGAAGCCTTCTAAGACATTGCTGATGTTTTCCCAACTAGTTTGGATGGACCACCTCAATTTATATGACTTCCACCATTATGGGACTGCTCTGAAGGTGAGAAAACTTCTCCTTCCATTAAAACAATGTCTTAAACCAATATCTAATTTTCTTAGTCTTCTACCCTCAATACCTAGTTTGCTGCTTGGTGCTACGCGGAATAAGTCTTCCACGTGACAATCCTTCACGTATTTAAAATAAGTATCACAGTCTCCTTCCCTTTCCTGCACTTTTTCCCTGATGCAATAAATATCTGTATCTAATTATCTTTTTCAAATGTCACAAGACACTGCTGGTTTATATTGAGTGTTAAGTCAATCCTCTTAGCCCTACGCTAATCATAATTCATCACAGTTATTTTGTACTTTATAGTTGAAAAATTTTTTCGTACAAATTATTTTAAAACCGCTAAGGAGCTGACCTGAGTAGCCTGTTTTACAGATGTGGAAACTGTTCTGGAGAAATTAAATGATTTACCAAAGGTCAGGTAACTAATCCATGGCAAGACCATCCATTAGGTTCTTTTGATCCTAGCTTGGAGTTTCTATTATTCTACAGAAGTCATATTTCACAAGAAATACTATTGTCATATTTTCCCCATCTGCACTTGTCATTTTTGTTAAAGATTTGTTTGAGAGAAAGAAAAAGAAAAACTGAGCAGGGGCTCCATCCCAGGATCCTGAGATCATGACCCGAGCCAAAGGCAGACACTTAACCAACTGAGCCACCCAGGTACCCCAAGCTATAGTTATTTTTTAAGAAAGGAAAATAAATAGGCATTTGATTTCTTTGACAAATATTTACATAGTGTTTCTATTCTACTCTCGGTGATACAAGTTAAACAAGGTTACAACTTTCATGTACTTTACTTTCTAGGGAAGTTAGAAAGGGAACAAATCAACTAATGAATGCATAAGAAAATAATAGAAAGGGATAAACGTTATGATGAAAACAAAATAGGGTGAAGTGATGGTGAGTGGAGCATCCCAAAGGCCATGTTAGAAACAGATGGTCAAAAAGGCCTGTGTGAAGAGGTGATAGCTAAGTTGGATACCCACATGATATATGCATATATTAACTTTGTTAATTTGGGGTTTAATGAGATCTTAAATACTGCTGCTATTATCCAAAGCATTAGCTATTTCACCAGACCTCCTGCCATCAGTAAATTTAACAAGCAGGCCTTCTGTGGCTTCATTCAGGTTCACTGATACAAATCTGCTAACTTTATCCTGTGGTATAATGTGTCCCTCTGATTTATTAATGTCTTTTTTTCCTCTTCCATGTACAATTCTTTTAAAAATGGGAAAGGTTGTGGCTACTCTAGTTGCAATCTATATTCATCAACATCTTCAAATTTCTTATCATAGACAATCCACAAATATGGACCCAATATGCTGTTTTCTGTACTCAGTGCATTTAGGGTTATCGTGTGTATGGCACTTCAACTTGTTTATAATTAAGTCTGTTCTTTTTAAGTCCTCGACCTGCAATTAATCATCACTCTTTACTAAAAGTATAAATAAGGAGAAAGGAGAATAGTTTCAAGAGTTTGTTCTGATATCTGCTTTTTGTTGTGACAAGCCTGGATTGATCTTGAGAAGTATTCCATTTCTTTCTGTCCATAATTTATTGGGCATTTTATTTTAAATACATGGTACTCTATTACCATACAAAAATTCACCCAAATCTTCAAATTATTATTTTATGTCTTATAAACATGTTAGAGATGATAAATATTACCGTACTCATTTTGATGTGATGTCCTTCTTTAGATCTCTTGGTATCTTTTAGGGCATTTGAAAATAATTATTAGTTCTATACGTATTGTTTTCTTCACTTCAAAATCTTTCTGTTGGTTGTATGGAAAAGGAGTCAGCCCAATATGGCATGACAATTAAAAAAAAAATTTCCAAATTTGTCTAATGATGACTTCTTAAGGTTGTTATCAGAATTTAATGAACTGATTATTTTTAGAACAGTGTCTGGTATATAGAAGGAATCTGAAAATGTTTGTTGGATAAAATTTAAAACTCTATGATTGAAAGGTGTGAATATTATTTGCTTTACATATCAATTCCTCTAAGTGTTTGTATTTAAAAAAAAAAAGAGAGAGAGAGAAATGTAGCTCACAATAGCCTGAGTTTAACTATCCATCTTATATCTTTTTCTGTTGCTTTTAGCTCTTTGACTAAACTGAATATATTAAAAATGAGAAAGAAAAAGAAAATAAAACTCAAAGCCAGATTTATTCCCCTCAGTGGTAGTGGTTAGGTTGTTCAGAGATCTCAGATTACTAGGGTTGTCCCAGATTTTATATTCTTACTCCTGATGCCAGACTATACTTTTCGCAGCCTATAACTTTATGAACCCATTTCATGAAATATTTCTGAGTATTCCCTATGTGCCCAGGGGTTTAGTTAAGAGCTGGAGGCATAAAGATCAGTAAGACATAGTCTAGCCTCAATGATCTTATAGTGCACCAGAGAATTAGAAATGTTATGATTATAGAATCACTCTGGGAGTTTCTAGGGTAGAAGGATGCAGAGAGTGTCATGAGAACATAAAAGAACACCTAATTCAGCCTGGAGAAAACCAAAATGGATGGCTCCCCCACAGGGAAAGTCACTCTTGAGCTGATTCCTTTAAGAGAAAGAGATTGCTCGTTGGTTAGGGATGGAAAGTGTTCAGGCAGGGAGGGCAGGATTTCCTGAAGACTTAGAAGCAGGAGAAAACATGGAGCATATAGACAAAAGCAAGGTAAATTGAACAAGGTCAGGCTTTCTCAACATCTCTGGCAATGATGTAGAAAATGGATTATAGATAGTAAGACTGAAGACAGGGTACTAGGTAGGAGAGTAATAGAATAATCCTGTCACAAGGGAGATAGTGGTTCTAAAGATTGAGAAGACATGAGTGTTATAAAAAAAAAATAATGGTTTGAATAGATATCATCCAGAAGACAGCAATCTTGTTTTACTTTCTTGAAGAAGGCTGACTACATGGTAATAGGATGTTTGAAGTTTATTTCTCTGTTTTGCTGTGTATTTTGAAGAATAAATTGAAGAAAGAAACAGAGGGGAGCCTGGGTGGCTCAGTGGGTTAAGCCGCTGCCTTCGGCTCAGGTCATGATCCCAGGGTCCTGGGCTCTAGCCCCGCATTGGGCTCTCTGCTCGGCAGGGAGCCTGCTTCCCCCTCTCTCTGCCTGCCTCTCTGCCTACTTGTGATCTCTGTCTGTCAAATAAATAAATAAAATCTTAAAAAAGAAAGAAAGAAAGAAAGAAAGAAAGAAAGAAAGAAAGAACGAGAGAAGTTTCCTCTGATTGAAAAGGAGTTGTTTTCCTTCCTTCTTTTCTGTTGGAAAGAAAATAAAATCAAGTCTGAGCACTCTCCATAATGACTGTACTGAGCTTGCGTATTATACCCCAAATAAATGCATTAGTTTTACAGGAAGTTATCTGACATCTCTAGACTCCAAACACCACATTTTCTTATAACATGGCCTTGTTAAATCTTTCTGGAAAAGTCCCTGGTTTATGGAAGGGCCTAGCAATTTGTTTTTCAAGAAAAATAAAGGAAACGGACTTCTGATAACTTATTTATCTTAGGAGAAACTCTCGAGTGGGTTACTGAAGATGAAACAACTTCATGCCCTAGAAGACTGAAACTTTTTCCCCCCAGGTAAAATGAATTTATTTAAAACAAGATATTACTTTATTTTTTAATTTTATACCTATATATACTATTTGATTTTTACAACTTAAAATTGTATTAGCTATGACAAGGCTCATAGCAGCAATGTCCACAATAACCAAACTGTAGAAGGAGACAAGATGCTCTTCAACAGACGAATGGATAAAGATGGTGCAGTCCATATATACAATGGACTATTGCTCAGCCATCAGAAAGGATGACTACCCAACATTTGCTTCAACATGGATGGAGCTGGAGGAGCTTATGCTGAGTGAAATAAGTCAAGCAGAGAAAGTTTATTATTATATGGTTTCACTTATTTGTGGAACATTAGGGATAACATGGAGGATATTAGGAGAAGGAAGGGAAAAATGAAGGAGGGAGAAACCAGGGCGGGGATGAACCATGAGAGACTATGGACTCCAAGAAACAAGCAGGGTTTTACAGGGGAGGGGATTGGGGGGACAGGTTAGCCTGGTGATGGGTATTAAGGAGGCATGTATTGCATGAAACACTGAGTGTTACACACAAACAATGAATTCTGGAACACTACATCAAAAACTAATGATATATTTTATGGTGACTAACAAGAAAAAAAGACTGAGACATTAATAATCAAAATTACATGTTGCAAAGTACTATAAAACATTCCTGTCTCTTTTTCTTCTCATCCTTCTTTTTCTCCCTCCCTTATTTACTTGTGTCTCATTTCAGACTAGGTTCTCTCTGTTCCTTCTTGCCTCCTATCTTGCATGATCAGATCTGACATGTTCCCTTCATGGTTCTTTGATTCAGCAATCTATGAAAGTCATGCTCTATTCCTATCCTATGTTGAGCACAGATACACACTGTTCTGCTCTTATGCAGGTTTTGTCTCATGAAAAGCATAGAGGAGTAAGCAAGTAATTTAATTTAGTAAAACAAATGCCCTTATGTGTACATCTAAGGAGATCTGAAAGTGAAGGAAGAGACATTTACTCTGTCAGAGTGGAGCCAAGATGACTATTGGAGATGTTACCTAATCTCATAACTGAAGAATGCAGAGTGGTAACTTCCAGTGGGAGAGATTGGAGAGACAGTTGGTAGCAGAATGGAAGCCAGTAACTCTTTTGTGAGGCGCCATGAATAGTCAGCATTCCAATGAGTGCTTACATGAGCTAAGCCCTTTGTGCCAAGCACATTGCATTTATTAACTAAATTGATCTTCACAACTCTACGAGGTAGGTCTTGTTAGTTATCACACCAATTTTATAGAGGAAGAAAGTGAGACGTGGAGAAGTAACATTCCCAAGGTCACATAGCTAGAAAATGGCAGGGTCCTTGACCAGAGTGGTCATGATCTAATTCCAGAAATGTGTATTTTTTTGCCATTACTCTGTTCTGTTCCCATAGTAAAGAACCAAAAACTTTGCAGTATGGTGAGCTATTTCCGTTATTAGTAGTAATAATACTATAAACTTTTTTTTTAATTATTTTATTTTATTTTAAAAGATTTTATTTATTTATTTGACAGAGATCACAAGTAGGCAGAGAGGCAGGCAGAGAGAAGGAGAGGAGGAAGCAGGCTCCCTGCTGAGCAGAGAGCCCGATGCGGGGCTCGATTCCAGGACCCTGAGATCATGACCTGAGCCGAAGGCAGAGGCTTTAACCCACTGAGCCAGCCAGAGGCCCCTAAACTTTTGATTCTTAAAGAACACATTTGTAAAATTATATACATTTTATATATTTTAACATTTCTGGTTATATTTTCAGTAACACTGAAGAATAGGCTTTCAGGGGAAATTATTATGCCCTTCAAGGTGAGGTCTCTCCAGAGAAGATCAATGTCCTTCTATGTGCTCTTAGGTATAAATGCTTTTGTTCATACTATACACTTAAGGTCATAAATGTCTACTTCATCTTTCAAGGTGAGGTCGCTCCAGACAAGATCAATATCCTTCTATGTGCTCTTAGGTATAAATGCTCTTGTTCATACTATACACTTAAGGGAATAAATGTTGTCTATTTCATCTTTTTGCATCCAGAACCTAGCACAACACTTTGAATGTAGCTACTCATTAATAACAACATGTTGATCAGGACTGAACTGAGTTGAGGAAGAGATTTGTTTACAAAAAGTGATCTTTATGAAAAATTATATGTACTTGTCATGTTGGTTTGTAGGAAACCATAGAAATTCCTGAAAATGTAAATATATTATTGCCTATTACTATGAAATATTTAGCTTAGAAAAGATTTAATCTTTTTGTCCATTGTCCTACTGTATTAATTCACCTCTTTCCATAACCTAAAGGTCTTTTTTCCCTTTTACAATGGCAAATGGTTAAAATGGGAGAAAAATAGGGAGTAGAAAAAGAGATAAGTTTCAAAGCAATCCTATAGTAAAGCACGGGCTATAACTTTTAGGGTGCTTACCCATTCTAGGTATCCTTCACTGAGAACTACTCATTACTCTCAGCCACTCTGAAAGATGGCCTCCCAGAAAGGAGAGTACTAGTGCAAGACCTGCCTTTCCAAACATCCGTCCCTGGACTGCATGAGATCCTGCTATGTTCTTGGGCTTGGGTTCATTGAGATACCACTATGTTCTTTCAGCAAATATTACTCTTTTCTTGGGCTCATTTGACTGACTGGGCTTCCCTGCCTTGAAAATAATAATACTTGGCTGAGATAGTGGAAATTTACTTTTAAGTAAGCAGTGGATTTGGCATGTAACCATTGAGGCACATGACCTGATTTTTATTATAAAATACATCATTCATTTTTCTATGTCACAAAAGTTAATCTGATTATATATTTTTAAAGACTTCATTTTTTTGAGGTAGTTTTAACTTCACAGAAAAATTCAAAGGAAAGTACAGATTCTCCCATATACTCCCTGCCCTCACACATGCACATCCTGTCCCATCATCAACATCCCCCAACAGATTGGTACATTAGTTACAATTGAGAAACCTACATTGATACATCATAATCACTCAAAACCTGAACATAAGTTTTCAACTTCTTTGGGAAAGAACCAAGGAGAAAATTGATGGATCATATGGTAGGGCTATATTTAGTTTTATAAGAACTCACTAAACTGTGTTCCAGAATGACTGTACCATTTTGTATTCCCACCAACAAGAATGAGAGAGTTCCTGTTGTTCCACACCCTCACCAGCATTAGGTGTTATCAGTGTCCTAGAATTTGGCCATTCTAATGGATATATAGTGGTATTTTATTATTTTAATATGCATATCACTGATAACATTTGCTGTGGACCATCCTTTCATATGAATTTTTTGTCACCTGTATATTTTCTTTGGTGTGGTGTTTCCTAATGTGTTTGGCCTATTTTTTAATCAGGTTGTATATTGTTTTGTTAAATTTTGTTTTGTTTTTATTTCTTGCAAATCCTCCAGGTTTAGGTATTCATTTTTAAAAACTGCATTACTGAAGCATAGTTGGCAGACTAATGTTATATTAGTTTCAGGTGTACAACATAGTAATTTGACAATTCTATACATTACTCAATGCTCACCACAATAAATGTAGTCACCATCTCTCATCATACAATGTTATTATATCTTCTTGAGTTTTAGGAATTTTTTGTATATTTTAGATAACAGTCCTTTATCAGATGTGTCGTTTGCAAATATTTTCCCAGTATATGGTTTGTCTTCTCTTTCTTTTGTTACTGTCTTTCACAGAGTAGAAGTAAAAATATATGTTTATATAAAAAATAAAAAATTAATTTAAAAAAAATAAAAAAAAAGAAGTAATTGATTTTAACAAAATCCAGTTTATCAATTATTTCTTTCATGCCTTTGGTACTGCATCCCCAAAATCATAGATGTGTCCAGGGTCATCTAGATTTTCCGCTATGTTATCTTCTAGAAGCTTTATGGGTCTAAATTTTATATTTAAGTTTGTGATAGATTTCTGAGTTAATTTTAGTGAAGGGTATAAGGCCTATGTCTAGATACATTCTTTTTGTTTTGTTTTATGTGTGAATGTCCAATTGTTCCAGCATCATTTGTTGAAGAGATTGTCTTTGCTTGTCTCACCTTTGCTCCTTTGTCAAAGATCAGTTGACTATATTTACAAGGGTGTTTGGGGCTATTTTTTTCCATATCTCTATCTGTTTATTACTTCAGTAATAATCAGTATTTTTAAAAAATTTTTATTTATTTGAGAGAGAGAGAGAGAGAATGAGAGAGAGAGAGAAAGCGTGAGAGGAAAGAGGTCAGCAGGAGAAGCAGACTCCTTGCTGAGCAGGGAGCCAGATGTAGGACTCGATCCTGGGACTCCAGGATCATGACCTGAGCCAAAGGTAGTTGCCTAACCAACTGAGCCACCCAGGCACCCCAATAATCACAGTCTTGATTACAATAGCTTTAGAGTAATTCTTGAACTCAGATAGTGTCTGCCCTCCAACTTTGTTCTTTATTCAATATTTTGGTTGGCTATACTTCCCCTATGCCTCTCCATATAAAATTTAGAATAATATTTTGATATCCACAAAATAATTTTCTATGATTTTAACTGGAACTTCAGTGAATCTATAGATCAAGTCAGGCAGAACTGACATCCTGGTAATATTGGGTTTTCCTATCCATGAACATGGAATGTCTATTTATTTAGTTCTTTGATGCCATTTATCAGAGTTTAGTAGTTTTCTAGTATATAGTATAGTATACACACACATACACTATATATATATATATATTTATACATATATATAGTATATATTTTGTTAGGCTTATATTTATATCTAAATATTTCATTTTTTTGAGGAATAAGTAAATGTTCTTATATCTTTAACTTTAAATTCCATTTGTTCATTGCTGGAATGAAAAAAAAAGCAATTACTTTTGTACATTAAACTCATACACTGCAGCTGTGCTATAATTGATAAACAATTCTAGGAGTTTTTGTTGATTCTCTTGCATTTTCCATAGACAAAGTCACCTATAAACATTAGTGAACAATACCGGTTTTATTTCTTCCCAATCTGTATACATTCTCTTTCCTTTTCTTGTTTGCTTACATTAGTGAGGACCTGTACTGCAATGCTGAAAAGAAGTGGTAAGAGGGGACATTCTTGCCTTGTACCTGACTGTAGAGAAAAAGCTTCAAGTTTCTTACCATTAAGTATGATGTTAGCTGTTATGTTTTTTGGTAGACAATCTTTCAGTTGAAGTACTCTTTATTCCTGGTTTACTGAATGTTTTTTATCATGAATGGGTGTTGGATTTATCAAATGCTTTTTCTCATCTATTGATATGATCATGTGATTTTTTTTTTAGTCTTTTGATGTGATCAATGTATTTTGAATGTTGAACTTGCCTTGCATACCTGGGACAAATCCTGCTTACTTGGAGCATATAATTCTTTTTTATATTTTTGGGATTTAATTTGCTAAAATTTTTTGAGTATTTTTGCATCTAAGTTCATGAGAAATATTAGTCTGTCATTTGGTTTTCTAGCAATGTATTTGTCTGGTTTTGTAATTTGAGTATTGCTGGCCTCATGAAATGAGTTAGGAAGTATTCTTTCTGCTTTTATTCTCTGAAAGAGATTTTAGAAAATTCTATTTCAGCAAATATACATGGTACGTAATCTATATTATGGTGAAAGATATCCAAGTACTGAATTCTAAAGATAAAAGCAACTCTTCAAGCTTTTACTCAGCTAAAAATGCAGTCACTGTATGGCATAGTGCCACTGTGAAAACTTGCATTGAGTGAGAATCTTCTTTTGTTTTTATTGTTTATTTTCTAATAGAGATAAAATTTATGTAACATAAAGGTCACCTTTTTAATAATTTTACATTATATAAACCAGTGGTTTTAAATGTATTTATAAGGGACAACCATCACCACTACCTAATTCTGGAATATTTGCATCACCCCGAAGAAAACCATATCCTCCATTCATCTATCCTCCTGTATGCTGGAATGTGGGTTTAATTCTTCTAGAAATTTCCTATAAATTGAATCACAGGATATGTGGGCTTTCATTTCTGGCTTCTTTTATTTAGCATAATATTTTTAAGGTTTATCCATGTTATAGCACATACCAGTATTTTTTTTTTATGGCTGAATAATATTCTATGGTATGGATATATCACTTTTATATATCCATTCAGTAGTTGATGGATTTGGGGGTTGTTTGCACTCTTTGGCTGGTATAAATATTGTGTTCTAAAAACCCACATACAAGTTTTGGTGTGAAGTTATGGCTTCAGTTCTAGTAACTAAATACCTAGTAGTATTATGGTAACTCTATTTTTTAAGGAATTGCTAAACTTCTTTCTACAGTGGCTATACTCTTGTACGTTACCACTAGCAATGTATAAATTTTCCAACTTCTTCACATTCTTACAAATATTTGTTATTTCTATTTTTTATTATTATTGTAGGTGTCCTCATGGATACTCAGTGGTATCTCATTGTACCTTTAATTTCTATCCCCCTAATTACTAATGATGCTGAACATTCTTTCATATTCTTCTTGGCCATTGTGCATTCTCTTTAGAGAAATAGCTATTCAAGTTGTTTACCTATTACTCCTTGGTATTTTTTTGTTGACTTGTAAGCATTTTTAAAGATATATTGTGGTTATGAGACTTATCAGACATGATTTATAACTCTTTATGCTTAATATATCCTTTGATAAAAAATGATTTTTTTTAAAGATTTTTTATTTATTTATTTGAGAAAGGGAGTGAGAGAGAGAGAGGATGAGAGGGGAGAAGGTCAGAGGGAGAAGCAGACTCCCCATGGAGCTGGGAGCCCGATGTGGGACTCGATCCCGGGACTCCGGGATCATGACCTGAGCCGAAGGCAGTCGTTTAACCAACTGAGCCACCCAGGCGCCCGATAAAAAATGATTTTTATTTTAACGTTCAATTTGTCTATGTTTCATTATTCTTGCTTGGTATTACATTTAACAAGATTTGTCTAATCCAAGGTCACAAATATTTAATCCATGTTTCCTTTTAATATTTTTATTGTTTTAGCATTTATATTTAGGGCTCTGATCTATTTTGAGTTAATTTTCATATGCAGTGTGAGAAAGAGGTCCAAAATCATTTGTTTTTATGTGGATATTGAATTGTCCCAGCACTGTTTGTTGAAAAATCTCTCTTTTTCCCCCATTGAATGGTCTAGGTACTCTTGAAAATCAATTAGACATAGATTAGTGGGTTCATTTATGGACTCTGAATTCTCTTCCATTGATCTATATATCTATACTTAGATCACTATAGCAGTGTTTTGATTACTGTAGGTTTGATGTATATTTTCAAATTGAGAAGGCTAAGTCCATCAATTCTGTTCTTCTTTTTTAAGATTCTTTTGGCTATTTGGAAGCTCTTGAAGTTCCATGTTAATTTTGGGATCAACTTGTCCATTTTGGGGAGAAAAAGGAGAAAAAGGCAGTTTTGGAATTTTAATAGAGACTTCTCTGAATTTGTAGATCCGTTGGCAGAGTACTGATATTTCAATACTGTCTTCTAATCTATAAGCATGGGATGTTTTTCAATTTAATTAGATTAAGTTACTTTCAAAAATATTTTATTTTGAGGATATAAAATTTACAATTATTGGTTAAGTTAATTCCTAAGCATTTTATTCCTTCTGATATTATTATAAGTAGAATTGTTAATTACATTTTATTTTATTTTATTTTATTTTATTTTTTTCAGTGTTCCAAGATTCATTGCTTATGCACCACACCCAGTGCTCCATGCAATACATGCCCTCCACCTACCACCACCAGACTCACCTCTCACCCTACCTCCTTCCCCTCCAAAAACCCTGTTTGCTTCCCAGAGTCCACAATCTCTCACGTTTTGTCTCTCCCTCCGATTTCCCCCAATTCACTTAATTACACTTTCAGATATTTCATTCCTAGTGTATAGAAATACAACTGATTTTTGCATATTGACTTATATCCTAAAACATTGGAGAACTCATTATTAACTCTGGTAGTTTTGCATGTATGGAATCTTCGCATTTTTCTATATGTAAGATCATTTCATCTGGACAAAGATACTTTTGCGCCTTCCCTTCAAATTTAGATGCCTTTTCTTTTGCCTAATTGGCTAGAACTTCCCCGTACAATGCTGAATAGAATAAATGCCAGTGTACCTCCTGGTATTTTTCCTGACCTTAGGGGGAAAGCTTTTAGTCTTTCACCATTAAGTATGATGTTAGCTGTGGGTTTTCAAAGACATTCTATGTCAAATTGTGGAAGTTCCCTTCTATTCCTAGATCACTGAGTATTTTTTGTCATGAAAATGTGTTAGATTTTGTCAACTTTTTTCTATATGCATTTGTATAATCTTGTATGGTGTTTTTGTTTTGTTTTGTTTTGTTTTTCCTTATGTTATTACTATGGTGTACTGCACTGGCTGATGAAGTTTAACCAGTGTTGTGTTCCCGGCATAAACCTCACTTGTCCATGGTATATACTCTTAATAAATTGCTGAATTCAATTTGTTAACATTTTCTTGAGGATTCTTGTATGTCTATTTATAATAGATGTTGGTCTGTAATTTTCTTTCTTGCGATATTTTTTTCACGCTATGATATCAGAGTAGCTCCAGCCTCACAGAGAGATTCTGGTTTTGTCTTCATTTTTGCTATTTACTAGTTGTTTGAAACTGAGGCAGTCACTCAACAGCTTAAAGCTTTAGAATCCTCATCTCTGGATGAAAAATAACTCCACACAAATTATTTTAAGGGTTAAATGAACTTACTATGTGTGCCTTGTAAACTGCCAATCATAGTATCTACATCAAATTGCAAGAAGTGTTGATGTAGGAGTTAAGAATAACAGCAAGGAGTGGAAGGGTAGAATTAGAAACATATGTACCTTAACCAGGATTATATAAGGGTTATTTCTATTGGTTTTCATTACAGCATCTATAAAATAAGTTATATTCATTTATTTGTGTTTCAATAACCACATTAACAATAATAATATAACTATAATGATAATATATTACTAACACTGTACGTATTGAGTGCATACTGTCCACATTTATAAACTTTTTAAATTCTCATAACTTCACAATGAAGATGTCATTATTTTCCCTCATTTTCTAAATGAGTATGGTGCAGGAATACCTCAGAGATATTGTCAATTTGGCTCCAGACCATTGCAATATAGCACTTACTGCAATAAAGCAAGCCAAGTGCATTTCTCAGTTTTCCAGTACATATGTAATTTCGGTTTAGACTACATACTATAGTCTTCTAAGTGTGCAAGAACATTAAGTCTTTTTTTTTTAACTAAATTTGCCTTTTAATAATGAGAGCAATTTGCCATTCCAGAAATAGTTATAGGGAAGAAAAACTGTCCCTATAAAAATGAACTCATCAAAACTATAAATATTGAAACTTTTTTTACTTCTGCAATTTGAAATACTGGCCTGCAATACTACCCCCTTCATTTAGCAACATTCCTGTACCATCATATATTGAAGAGAAAAGAGTATTACAACAAAGCTTAGTTTAACATAAGAATCCGTACAGTGATTTTTAAACATCTTTGGCCTTAGTGGTCTTTCTTCTTTTATGCAGGAAAAATGCTGCTGCAGTAACCAGAGTTTGGGAGAGAATATCAGTATTCAAAGAACTTAATTGTGGAGTATAAGGAATAACCTGGAGGACATTGAGAGAAGAAGAGAAGTGAGTTGGAGGTTTAAAGAAGGAAGCCATCTCCATAACATAAAAGCACCAGGTGAAGCAGCAAATAAATGCTGATGTAGAAGCTACAGCAGGTTACCCAGAAGATCTGGCTAAGAGGATTATTGAAACTCTAGACTAAATAGCAGATTTTCAAGGTAGACAAAACATCCATTATTGGAAGGAGATGCCATCTAGGACTTTCATAGCTAGAAAGGAGAAGTCAATGCCTGGCCTCAGCACGTCTAAGAATAGACTGACTCTCTTGTTAGGAGCTAATCCTCCTAGGGAATTTTGGAGGGGGGATTATTTATTTTAGTCCTTTATTAAATACACGAAATATACAAAATTACAAATGTATATTTGTAAATACACAAAATAAACAATAAAACGATAACAACAATTTCCTAGGGGAAATTGGAGGGGGAGACAAACCATGAGAGACTGTGAACACTGAGAAACAAACTGAGGGTTTTGGAGGGGAGGGAGGTAGGGGTTTGGGAGAGCCTGGTGGTGGGTATTATGGAGGGCACATATTGTATAGAGTACTGGGTGTGGTATATAAACAATGAATGCTGGAACACTGAAAAGAAATAAAATAAAAGGAAAACAACAACAACAACAACAAAGAACTATGTACTGATAAAATTCCAGTACAGCAAGTTTTCCAAATTGCAACTTGTGGTGCACATAACAGTGAATGAGGCTCTGGATACTACAGACAACGATGCATATTTTAGACAATCAACATCAAGTAAAAAAATTTTTTTTCACAGATAGACATCAGCTACTACTTGAGGTTCTAACAATCTTAATCAGTGAAACAAATGCTTGACACAATGTAAATTTACTGGGTAGGTAACTAAAAGACCAGGTGTTTGGTAACAGTATACTCAAACCCAAGCGTTAGGTCTTAAAAAGAACAGTGTACATACTTTAATTAAAAATGCTTTATTTGCTAAAAATGCTAAATATCATCTGAGTTTCTAGCGAGGTGTCATCTTTCCAGTGAAGGGTCTTGCCTTGATGCTGATGGTGGCTGTTCAAGGTGGTAGCTGCTGAAGGCTGAGGTAGCTGTGGCAATTTCTTAAAATCAGACAACACTGAGGTTTGCTATGCCAATTGATTCTATCTTTCATGAACAACTTGAAACATGTAATGCCATTTGGTAGCACTTCACCCACAGTAGAGCTTCTTTCAAAAAAAAAAAAAAAGTCAAAGCTCTCAAACCCTGCCACTGCTTTCCCAACTAAGATATGTGATATTCCAAATCTTTCATTGTCATTTCAACAACTTCCCAACATCTTCACTAGGCATAGACTGCATCTCAAGAAACCACTTTCTGTGCTCATCCATAAGAAGCAACTTCTCATTCATTTACGCCTGATGATGAGATTGTATTTCAGTCATATCTTTAGACTCCACTTTCTAATTCTTGTTTTCTCTCTCTTTCTATCACATCTTTCCTCCATGAAGTCTTGAACTTCTCAAGGGGGGTTGGATTCAACTTCCTCCAACTTTTGTTATTGCTGATATTTTGACCCTTTCCCATGAATCATCGATATTCTGAATGGTACCTAGAACTATGAATACTGTCCAGGAGCTTTTCAACTTACTTTACCCAGATCCATCAAAAGAATACTATTTATGGAAGAAGTCATAGCCTAAGGAAATGTATTTCTTACATAATAAGACTCAGAAGTCAAAATTACTCCTTGATCCCAGGGCTGCAGAATGGATGCTGTATTAGCAGACATGAGAACATTAACTTTGTCTATCTCCAACAGAGCTCTTGGGAGACCATGCACTATCAATAAAGGGTAATATTTTGAAGGATTTTTTTTTTTTTTTAGCAGTAGGTCTCAACAGTAGGCTTAATAAATGCAATAAACCATTTCATAAACAGATGTATTGTCATCTATGTTTTGTTGTTTTATTTATAGAGCACATTGATTCAGTGTAATTCTTAAGGGGCCTAGGAATTTTGAAATGGTACAGGAACATTGGCTTCAATTTAAACTCACCAGCTGCATTAGCTCCTAACAAGAGAGTCAGCCTATTCTTAGAAGTGCGGAGGCCAGGCATTGACTTCTCCTCTCTAGCTATGAAAGTCCTAGATGGCACCTCCTTCCAATAATGGATGTTTTGTCTACACTGAAAACCTGCTATTTAGTCTAAAGTTTCAATAATCCTCTTAGCTAGATCTTCTGAGTAACCTGCTGCAGCTTCTACATCAGCATTTGCTGCTTCACCTTGTGCTTTTATGTTATGGAGATGGCTTCTTTCTTTGCACCTCAGAGACCAACCTCTGCCAGCTTCAAACTTCTGCAGCTTCCTCACTCAGCCTTCACAGAACTGAAGAGAGTTAGGACCTTGCTCTGGATTAGGCTTTAGTTTTAAAGAATGTTGTGACTGGTTTGAGCTTCTGGCCAGACCACAAAAACTTTCTTTCTATCAGCAATAAGACTATTAGCTTTCTTATCACTCATGTGTGAAAAGTGAAAAACACTTTTAATTTCCTTCAAGAACTTTTCCTTTGGATCCATTCACAACTCGGCTATCTATTTGGCACAAGAGGACTAGTTTTCAGTCTACTTCAGCTTTAACATGTCTTCCTCTCAAAGCTTAATCATTTCTAGGTTTCCATTTAAAGTGAGAGATGTGCAAATTTTCCTTTCACTTGAACACTTAGAAGCCACTGTAGAATTATTAATTGGACTAATTATCTCTCTCAGATAATAGGGAGGCTTGAGGAAGTGGAGAGAGATGAGGGAACAGCCTTTGGTAGAGCAGTCAGAACACACATAACTTTTATGGATTAAGATTACCATCTTATATGGGTATGGTTTGTGGCACCCCAAAATGATTACAATAGTAACTTCAAAGATCACTGATCATGGATCACCATAACATATGATAATGCTGAGAAAGTTTGAAATATTGCAAAATTTACCAAAATTACCAAATTACCAAAATTATCAAAATTACCAAAATGTGACACAAAGATACAAAGTGAGCAAATGCTTTTTGGCAAAATGTTGATGGTAGATATGCCTGATTTAGGGTTGCCACAAACCTTCAATTTATGAAACCACATTATTTGTAATGCACAATAAAGTGAAGCCCAATAAAACAATGTATGCTGATGGCTGGCAGTGAATTTCTGGTTTGTATGGTGGATCTATTTTTAATTTTCTAAGGAAACTCCATATTATTTTCCATACTGCTTGGACCAATTCACATGTCCACCAACTACATATCGACATTTCCTTTTCACCGTGTCATCACCAGTTACCACCATCTCTTATCCTCTTGGTGATAACCACTCTAATGGGTATGAGGTGATATCTCATTAAAGTTATTGTTTGCATTTCCCTGATGATTAGTGATATTGAGTATCCCTCTATATGCCTCTTGGTCATGTTCATGTTCCCTTTGGAAAAAGTGGCAATTTAGTCCTTTTGACCACTTTTAAATCAGATTGCTTGTTTTGTTGTTGTTTTTAAGTTATCAGATTTCTTCCTTTATTTTGAATATGAATCCCTTACGTGAAACATTGTTTCAAAGTCTTTCTTCCAATCTATAGATTGTCTTATTATTCATTTAATTATTTAAGAATTTATTTATTTATTTGAGAGAGCGAGCAAGTAAGAGGGAGAGGGAGAAACAGGCTCCTGGCTGAGCAGGGATCCTGAAGCAGGGCTAGATCCCAGAACCATCACGAACTGAGCTAAAGGCAGAGGCTTAACTTATTAAGCCACCCAGGGATTCCATTATTATTTTATTAATCTTTTTTCATACTGTGCAGTTTTTGAGTTTTCATATAGTCCTGTTAATTTTTCCTATTGTGTTTTAGCTATCAATAATTTTTTCAGGTTTTTATTTAAATTTCAGTTTGTTAACAGTGTAATATTAGCTTCATGTGTACAGTAGAGTGATTCAACAATTCCAAACATCATTCAGTATTTGTGATGAATCCCTATCACCGATCTAATGCATCTTCCCACCCACCTCCCCGCTGGTAACCATCACTTTGTTCTCTATAGTAAGAGTCTGTTCATCTGGTTGCCTCCCTGTCTCTCTTTTCTTTCTTTGCTCATATGTTTTGTTTTTTAAATTCCACATGAGTGAAATCTTATGGTATTTGTCTTTCTCTGATGTATCTCACTTAGCATAATGCTATCTAGCTCCATCCATATTCTTGCAGGTGGCAAGATTTCATTCTTTTTTATGGCTGAATAGTATTCCATTATATAAATATACCACATCTTCTTTATCTACTTATCAATTAATAGACACTGTACTATTTCCTAATTTGTCTATGGTAGAAAATGTTGCTATAAACATCAGAGTGCATGTATCCCGTTAAATTACTGTTTTTGTATTCTTTTAGTAGATACTTAGTAGTGCAATGTTGGATCATAGGGTAATTCTAGTTTTACCTTTTTGAGGAATCCCTATACTGTTTTCCACAGTGGCTGTACCAGTTTGCATTCCCACCAACAGTGCAAAAGAGTTCTCCATTCTCCACATCCTCACCATTACCTGTTGTTTCTTGTGTTGTTGAGTTGAGCCACTCTGACAGATATGAGGTGATCTCATTGTAGTTTTGATCTTCATTTTCCTGATGATCTGTGGTCCTCTGATAATACAAATGTGCAACAAAATTTTGAGACACTGTCCTATATACTGCCTACTCAAAGTATATTTCTCTGACCAGTAAACCAAAATCACCTAAGAGCTTGCAAGAAATGTAGAACCATGGGACTTACCCCAGACCTACTTAATCTGAGTCTATATTATTAGTAATATCTATAGGTGATTCATATGCATGCTGAAGTTAGAAAAATATTGATTGAAATTTAGAAGATAAATTAAACAAAATTCCAAATTTTGCAAATAATATGTGCAGAAAACAGTTTGGGCAAAAATACTGGTATCAAAATTGTCTGTAAATTAATGTTCGGGAGAAAAGAAAAGCCTTCATTTTTATTTCCACTAACCTTTACCCTAACTTGATATTCTGATTTTATTAATCAAATGTCAGGTGCTTTATCTGCAAGATTAATTATTCCAACTTCTTTCCAATAAGGCATCTTACATTTGCCCAAGACTCAATTAGCATTTTTGACCTTGAAATGTCAGTTTTGTTATAGATCTGTATTGCAAAAATTAATATCTGCAAGTCTTTCAGTGTAGTAATAAGAATTTTATTATAACAATGTGGTATTTTTTGCTATTATGTGAATGAATTATTGCTTTATGTTAATGCGAGTATCCTTTTTTCAGCTTTCATGACATTCACACTAGATATTGTATGTTGTGTGTTGTTGCTTTCTGAGATAAATGTTGAATATATGGGGCACTGAGTGGCTCAGTGGGTTAAAGCCTCTGCCTTCGGCTCAGGTCATGGTCTTAGGATGCTGGGATTGAGACCCGCATCAGGGTCTCTGCTCAGTGGGGAATCTGCTTCTTCCTCTCTCTGCCTGCCTCTCTGCCTACTTGTAATCTCTGTATATCAAATAAAAAAAAAAAAATCTTTAAAAAATGTTGAGTAGGAAATGGCAAGATTTCATTTCTTTTGATGGCTGCATAGTACTCTGAAAAACAATCTGAGGGTTTTGAAGGGACGGGGGGTGGGAGGTTGGGGTACCAGGTGGTGGGTATTATAGAGGGCACGGATTGCATGGAGCACGGGGTGTGGTGCAAAAATAATGAATACTGTTATGCTGGAAAAAAAAAAATGTTGAGTAGGGCGCCTGGGTGGCTCAGTGGGTTAAGCCGCTGCCTTCGGCTCAGGTCATGATCTCAGAGTCCTGGGATCGAGTCCCGCATCGGGCTCTCTGCTCAGCGGAGAGCCTGCTTCCCTCTCTCTCTCTCTCTGCCTGCCTCTCCATCTACTTGTGATTTCTTTCTGTCAAATAAATAAATAAAATCTTTAAAAAAAAATGTTGAGTATTTGTCAATTCCAAACAAATTTCATAATTATTCTCTATTCTTTTGTCATTTATTAACTTGGAAATGTTTGCTGTTTGTTTACCTGTACCAAAACATTTCACAGAAAGTTTTTTTATGAAGTCTATACAACTAATACTATATGCTATTCATCTTGAAATTAGGTGTATATAAAACAAATATGAACAGATCTAAAAAGGAGAAATAGATAGCAATACAATAATAATAGGGAATTTTAATATCCTCTACTTTCATCAATAAATAGATTGTCCAGACAGAAAATCAGTAAGGAGGCATTGGACTTAAATGACATGTTAGACCAGATGGACCTGGCAGACATTTATAGACAAGCCATCCAAAAGCTGGAAAATACACATCATTCTCAAACACACATGGAACGATCTCTAAGATAGATTGTATGTTAGGTCACAAACAAATCTTAAAAACTTGAGAAGATTAAAATCATAACAAGCATCTTTTCTAGTCACGACAAAATGAAACTAAAAACCAACTACAAGAAAACTGGAAATTTTACAAATTATGGAGATTAAATACCCCTGAACAACCACTGAACAACTAATGAGTCAAAGAAGAAATTAAAAAATAAATTTAACAGTATCTTGAGACAAATGAAAATGGAAATACGACATACCAAAATTTATGGGATGCAGAAAAAGCAGTTTTAAAAGGGAAGTTCATAGTGATAAATGCCTACATTAAGAAACAAGAAAGATCTGAAATGAACAACCTAATTTTACCCCTCAAGGAACAAGAAAAAACAAAGTAACCCAAAGTTAGTAGAAGGAAAGAAATAAAGATCAGAATAAAAATATATAAAAATAGAGACATAAAGAGAATAGAAAAGATCAATGAAACTAAGATCTATTAAAAAATAATCAAAACAAAGGAATCTTTAGACAGACACAAAAAAGGAAGAGAACTGAAGTGAATAAAATCAGAAATGAAGGAAGAGATGTTCCAACTGATAGTACACTAATATAAAGGATCATAAGAAATACAATCTTATGAATAATTATAGGCCAACAAATCGGACAACCTAAAAAGAAACAGATAAATTCCGAGAAACATGCAACCTACCAAGACCAATAACAGACCAATTATTAGTAAGAAGATTGAATTAGTAATCAAATACCTCCCAAGAAACAAAAAACAAGTACTAGATGGCTTCACTGGTAAGTTTTAACAAACACTCAAAGAAGAAATAGTACCAATTCCTTCCAAATTTTTCCAAAATATCAAAGAGGAGGGAGCACTTCTAAATTCATTTCATCAAGCTAGGAATGCCTGGTTGGCTCAGTTGGTTAAGCCGCTGCCTTTGGCTCAGGTCATGATCCCAGCATCCTGGGACTGGTTCCCGCATCGGGCTCCTTCCTCAGTAGGGAGCCTGCTTCTCTCTCCACCTCTGCCTGCTTGTGCATATTCTCTCTCTCTCTGATAAATAAATAAATAAATAAATAAAATCCTCAAATTCATTTCATGAAGCTAGCATTACCCTGATACCAAAACCAGGCAAGAACACCATAAGAGGGTGCCTGGGTGGCTCAGTGGGGTTAAGCCTCTGCCTTCAGCTTAGGTCATGATCTCAGGGTCCTGGGATCGAGTCCTGCGTCAGGGATGCTGGGCAGGAACCCTACTTCTCCCTCTCCCACTCCCTCTGCTTGTGTTCCCTCTCTCACTGTGTCTCTCTCTGCCAAATAAATAAATAAAATCTTAAAAAAAATAAAAGAACACCATAAGAAAAGACAATTATAGGCTAATACCTGGATAAATACAGGGGCAAAAAGAAACTTAGGTTGGAAAACCAGTTAAGAAAAATAAAATTCAGTATGCAAAATGCAATACACGTTAGAAGAGAGTATTATCGAACAAAGCAGAGGGAATGAATTCCCTACCAGTGCCTGTGCTTTTATGAAGGGGTTGTAATTTATATCATGAACTGAAGGTTTAGGATTATTCTGGTCTATGTAAACAAGGGAGAGAGCTCAGAGAGAATGAATACCAGTTGTTTGTTTATTGTTTAATGAGAAAAAGATATGTTCTGGGGAAAGAAAGAAGTTTGGGGTAACTACAGCGTAGCGTGAAAGGAGAGAGAAGAGGAGGTAGGAGGGGCAGCGGGAAAACTTGTTCTGAGATCTTACAGGCCACACGAAAGAGGTAATTTTCCACAGGTGTGTAGAATATTCAGAGATTGTCCCATGTAAGCAACACTAAGAAAGTGTGTTTTGGGGAAGAATACTAGATTTTAAATTGGAAAATAGAACAGTATGGAAAAAAATCAACAAGGACCAAGTAGGGGGTTATTATACAAGTTTATAAATGAATAAAAATATTTAAAGTACATCAGTAATAAAAGGAATGGGAAGGAGGAAGCGCATTTAAACAGCATTTGGGAAGTAAAATCTATAAGAGTCAGTGACTGGAAGAATATGAAAGGGAGAGGAAATTAGAAATGAACCGAAGTATACTAAAAACTTCTCCTTACAGTTATATGCTAATGATGAGGCTAACAATAGATAAAAATAGGGAGGAAAAGGCATTTGGGTAAGAAAGACATTGGTGAGCTTAATTCTGGCATTTTATCCCTTTGGAAGATCTTGGCATAGCTATTATTATTATTATTATTATTATTATTTCCATTTTATTTTATTTCTTTTCAGTGTTCCAAAATTCATTGTTTATGCACCACACCCAGTGCTCCATGCAATACTTGCCCTCTGTAATACCCACCATCAGGCTCACCCATCCCCCCACCCTACCCCCTCCAAACCCCTCAGTTTGTTTCTCAGAGTCCACAGTCTCTCATGGTTTTTCTCCCCGTCCGATCTCCCCCATCTCACTCAGGAGACAACAGTATATACTAATTCAGAGCCTGCAGAAAAATAGGGTCTAGTCAAGAGGATTCAGAACTCATTAACACACACAAGTGGTCACTGATGGTGAATGCCTCACATCACTCAGAAATTGATAGAAAGAAGACCTGAGTCAAAAATCCTATAAACCATCAATACATAAAGAACATGTGGAAGAAAATGATTCTGCAGACCCCATTGTGAGAAAACTGTGATAAAGTGGAGAAAGATGGGACGGAGTAATGTCACAGTGAATTTTTAAAAATTATTTATTTTTTAAAAAATAAGATTAAAAAAATTTAAAAATTAAAAAAAATATTTTTTTAAAAATATAGATTTTATTCACTTACTTGACATACACAGAGATAGTAAGTGAGTGCAAGCAGGGGAGTAGCAGAGGGGAAGGGAGAAGTAGACTCTCCA
Source organism: Mustela erminea (assembly GCF_009829155.1). Lineage (NCBI taxonomy): Eukaryota > Metazoa > Chordata > Mammalia > Carnivora > Mustelidae > Mustela > Mustela erminea. The sequence continues at coordinate 101,085,965 of NC_045617.1, read as the reverse complement.
CTGAGCGGGGAGCCCGATGCAGAACTCAATCCCAGGCCCCTGAGATCAAGACCTGAGCCAAAGGCAGATGCTTAACCGAATGAGCCATCCAGGTGCCCTACAAGTGAATTTTTATAAGAGAATTGAGAGGAAATGTGTTCCAGTCAAGATCTGCTGCTGTTCGGTGTTCCCAGACTTGATACATGACTGTTTTATTCCTTTCTGAAGGGGCTGATAATGACATAAAACCAATTGAAGTGCCTAGATGTAATAAAAGGTGTCACTGGCTGTAAACCATGTCACAGGATAGTTAGAGGGAAGCAGTGGGGCGGGATGACTGGCACCAGGCTCCCTGGGTTCATAGCCTGGTATGCAGAAGTGATCCTGGGTGTGGTACTTCCCTGTGTGTAGGTCTCCTTCTCCCGTGTTAAATGGATGCCATTGTTTCCCATCCCCATACAGTTATTGTGTGGATTAAATGCGATGCTAAGCACCAAACATTAAAAAGAGCTGGCACAAAGTATATGCATTGAATAAATGTTAGCTATTATTATAAACAAAATGTTCGCTATTATTACAAACAAAATGTTCTTTAGCTTGGCTAGACTCTCCCAAGGTGATATCAGTCAAACATACAATTCCAAATAAGACCAAAAAAAAAAAAAAATAGAAAGCATTTGTTAAGCAAGTCAATAAGTTTCTGGCAAATCCTCCTTTTGAACTAATTTTTTTTTTAAACTTGCATTGGGAAAAGCAGAAATATTTGGGATGACAGTGCCAATAGTAGAGCTCAAATGCTGGGTCTGTGTCTTTGGAAATAATCACAGAAACTGGATAATTTTATTCTGTCTTTCTAAGGAAAAATGCCAAAGGAGACTTGGTAGATAAAAATGGCAGAGAATCTAAACTTAAAAAAAAAAAAATTGTCTATTACATACTACAAGAAGTCCAGAAACCCAGACTCCTCAAGTTGTGCATATTAAATGTCTGTACAGTTTTTGTCTATCAGTACCTCAATAAAGCTCTTCTTTAAAGAGGAAATTTGAGAGATGAACTTTCAAACTACTTAGCTCATCCTTTAATTTGATGGTAATTAATAAATACTGGAAACCGCTATTTCACTGACTTAAGTAATTTTAAAGTCGCACATTTTGCTTAATAAAACTCCTTCTGATTATTTAGAAATAATAGTTTTTATACAAAATGTTTTAATGCAAGGACCTCTTTATTCATCTCTCTACCTACCTACCTAGCTACCTATCTATCACCTGTCGCTACTTATTTATAAATTATGTCCAGGTTCTAAGATGTTATAGGAATAGATACGCATTTCAAAATGTCATTTCCTCACCTCAAAATATTCTCTCTGTCGACCACTTTTAATGGGCTTGAATCATAGGTGTTTCCATGGATAGGAGTAATGTGGATGACTCAGAATTATGGGTCTGGTAATACATACAGCTGGAAAAATATAATTATTAAATCTTGTTCTGTACATTTTAGCTCATTGTTACTTCTTTAATTTTAAAAATGCAAAATCAAATACCTGGATAATTTTGTCACAAAAAAATAAGAAAAAGGACACATTTACCATCCATCAACTATTAATATATTCAGGTTTTCAAAAGTCCTTTAAAAAAAGAAAAAAAAAAGTCAAGTCCTTGACACACAGGTTTTAAGAAAATAAACTTGCCATTAATGTCACTGAAAAAAAAAAATTAGTGAACCGAAATGTACTCTAAAACATGCCGTCATTTCTCTTAAAAATTCTTTAATTCTTTGTTAAATTATTTAATATTTAATGAAAATAAATCTCACAATTTTCTTTTATGTATTTTATACTAATTTACTCTTTTATTAACCACATTGAACTTTTCTATTTTTCTTTGATGATTATAACATGAAACATTTCACTGACATAATTTACAATATGTTTACAATATTTTCTTATTATTTGGTTCCCTTTAAGTTATGAAGAAAATTTTTTTACATATTTTATATGGTTTTTGATAGCTTTTACTCTTGTTTTTCGCAAGTTTCTTTGTACACATCTCATATTTGCGACAGACATTCTAAAGAGGTATGTATAATAGTTATCACTAATTTGTGTCTATTAGAACAATTATTTATTTCCTGACTTACTGCTCTAATTTCTACTAGTGGTTGTTTAAGAATAGTTGTTACAGATTTTAAGACATCCAACAGCTTGATCCAAACATCTCATAAACTATTTTATCCATTTGAATTTTATCTTCTTTTATTTTTCAATTTTTATTTATTTATTTATTTATTTAAAAGATTTTATTTATTTATTTGACAGACAGAGATCACAAGTAGGCAGAGAGGCAGGCAGAGAGAGAGGAAGGGAAGCAGGCCCTCTGCTGAGCAGAAAGCCCGATGTGGGGCTCGATCCCAGGACCCTGGGATCATGACCTGAGCCGAAGGCAGAGGCTTTAATCCACTGAGCCACCTAGGCACCCCAATTTTATCTTCTTTTAAATCAATAATAATCTGTTCTACAGAGATAATTTTTGCAAAAGTCATATTCCTTAAACAAAATCAGTATCTTTGTTAGCAATTGGAGCACAGTATGATATAATATGTTGAGAGTTAAACTTGAATTTGAGAGTATTTCCTTCTCTTGCCTTCACGTTGTAAATGTACGTCATTTGCTTCTCTTTCCTAGCTTTCTCATATTTCTGTCCATCACTTGATAAATGACCAATAAACACTTGCTGAATAAATGGGCACTTACTAAACAGCTAGTGATGCAAGGGGCAGAATTGCAGGCTAGGAGATGTCCATCTCCTAGAACCCTCCTTTCCTCTATGCTTTTAATCTCTGTCAGGACAGATATACTGGTATCTGATTTAAAATAGCACATTCCAGAATGCCTGGGTGGCTCAGACAGTTAAGTGTCTGCCTTCGGCTCAGGTCATGATCCCAGGGGCCGGGGTAGTTCCCACATCTCCTCGCTGAGCAGGGAGCCTGCTTCTCCCTCTCCCTACCTCTCCCCACCCTTGATAGCTCTTTCTCTCTTTTTCTGACGAATAAAATCTTAAAAAAATAAACAAATGAAATAGCACATTCCTTGTGAGTATACATCTGCAAGACCATATTAACATTCTTTTTTTAGACAACTCTGAGTCCATAGAAGAAAAATGAGATTAATAAAGACATAGGTCGAGTCTCTGGTTCACAACGTGCTTTTGCATTAGTGCTTCCGTTTCTGCTCCATAAAATGGTGCTAGCGCTCTCACAGTATGTGCATCTGTGTGTGTCCATGTTTTTTTTTTTTTTTTAACACATAATATATAAAAAGCATTCTGTCAAATCTAGATCTCTATAAATACGAGTTGTGATCACAAATAATGTGTTGTGGTTATTCAAGAAAGACCTGATGAGAGGGAAGGCAACATTTTTTTAAAATGACTTCCTTTGTTGTCCCTTCCTCCCCTCTATCCTCCGCTTCTTCCTGAAAAGAAAGGCTTTTGATTATGACGTCATGGCGCAGGAAACCATGCCCTGAAGATTTGAGCATGGAGTTTTGAGAAAGGACCGAATCAGATTATGAGGGAGGAATTAGGCGAATACAGAGCAAGGGGGCACTCTAATCTATAAAAACTCTTGCAAAACAAGCCTGAACTCCTTAACCAAGCATGTCCACTTGTTTGTAGACCTCAATATTTTTAATGTAATGAGAAAGAAAAGGAGGAATAGACAAGCAAGGGGGATGAGAGGACGGAGACTTTGGGGGAAACGTCATGTTGCTTCTCCTGCCACTCAGAAAGAGAGAGACTAAATTCAACAAAAATCAGAAGCACCACTCCATTATGCTTTGTGGTTTACCTGAACAAGAGGCCAGGTTCCCCAGGCATAGGCAGATGTTGAACTGTCCTGAGAATCAGCTATAATCTTCAATAGAGTCAGTTAAACCACCATGGCGTTATTTCATGATAACAACGACATTTCACAGAGATATTTTTGAAAAGTGGCCCTGCCAGCTTTAACTATTTCAAGTTGGTCAATTTTATAACACCTGAATTTCAAAGAAAAGCTCTCTTTCTAAAAATAATAATAATAATAATAATAATAAAACCCTAAATGGTCACCTTTAGATTCACTTAATTTACCTGGGGTACAATTAGATTTAGTTGCAGTTCAAAATGATGCTCAGTTCTTCCTGGACCAATTTTGAGAAAACACACAGTCCTTTGCTGAAGTCAAATCAGGACAGATTATTATGCATAACAATACCCAGCATTTGTAGAGTGCCATGCTTTGAAGTTTATGGTTTTCTCAGTGCTTTTAATATACATTATCTCCTTTGATCCTGCCCCCATTACATGCGAAGCGGAAGGCAGGTATCATTCTATTTTACTGATAAGTGGGACGGAGACTTTAAAGATTTCAGAATTGTCAGCTTCGTCAAGGAGTATTAAACCAGTAACCAAGCAGTCACAAAATTTAGTTGTATCAGAATTGGACTTCCAGTCTTTAACTTTGTATATGAACTTGTGCCCTAAATGAGAATAGTAACGTGTGTCTGGTATGTGAAGATGGGTTTCTGGATTGCTGCAGATGCCCCAAGTGGTCTCCCTGCTTGCACACTAATCCTTTGTAGGCTAGTCTCCACACTGTGACCAGGGGAGTCCTTAAAATACAAATTTAATCATGTCTCTCTCTCTCCTACCCCAGAACCTCCAATAGCTGCCATGATATCTAAAAGTGAATCTATAATTTTCATTTTGACTTTTTGAAGTGCCCCAAGATACAGTTTCAGGGATGTTTCTTTTAACTTCTCATGCCAACGCAGCCACATTTGCTTCTTTCCCAAGACACCAATGGCACTTTAACCTTGGACTCTTGTATGCAATACTCTCCTTCCAGACACAAATACAATTTGTGCTCCTAAATTTGCCCCTCCAGTTCTGTATGGTTGACTTAGGTCTCTGCTTACTCTCAAGACAGAGATAGAAATTCTGAATCTCTAAGGAGCACCCCACACCCACAGTCATCATCTATGTCCTTACCATCTATAGTCCTAGAACCTGCAAGAGTGCCTACTGATACGAAATTCCAACAAATATGTGTTACAAAAAATAAATAAATAAGTGGATGAATCCTGTTGTGAGGGAAGAGATATGTCAAGGTTGAGGTGTTGTCCATGGTTGGTTGTTCATATGGAAATACATATAAGTGTACTGGAGATGTGAGTAACTACCTACTTTGGAAGCACTTTCTAACCATCTGGTTATTTAAGCCATTTAAAATGGCACATACTAAAAATAAATAAATAAAAAAATAAAATGGCACATATTAAAATTCTGGTTCTGAAAAAAATTTAAAGATGAAAATTATAGTTCAGAAGAAATTAGTTCATATGAAGTAGTGTTTATAATCAAAAAGCACAGTTTTTCAACATCTGTTCCTCAACCCACCAGCTTGAACTAAAATACTAACACCATGGTAGCAGAGACATATTGCTTTGCAACACTGGCCACATATTTTATCTAGTAGAAATTCAATTTTAATTATTAGTTTCTTCATTTATTGAAAGTATTCATTTGATCACGTTCACCTCTATAGTTTAAATTGCAGCATTTCACCCACATACATTTTGTTTAAAGGAGCACATCTTACTTGCTGGAGACAAATACGTAATCCTCCTTACAGTGGATTAAGTCTCATTATATTGAACACATGGAATATCTTTCCAGGCAAATTTTTTTTTTTTTTTTGTGGTGATTTTTTTTTAAATTTTTTATTTTTTATAAACATATATTTTTATCCCCAGGGGTACAGGTCTGTGAATCACCAGGTTTACACACTTCACAGCACTCACAAAGCACATACCCTCCCCAATGTCCATAATCCCACCCCCTTCTCCCAAACCCCCTCCCCCCAGCAACCCTCAGTTTGTTTTGTGAGATTAAGAGTCACTTATGGTTTGTCTCCCTCCCAATCCCATTTTGTTTCATTTATTCTTCTCCTACCCACTTAAGCCCCCTATCATGCTTAGCGAAATAAGTCAAGCAGAGAAAGACAACTATCATATGATCTCCCTAATATGAGGAAGTGGTGATGCAACTAGGCAAATGTTTTAGGAAAAAAAAAAAAGCTCATCTTTTCAGCATGCATGAATACTTAAAGGTTTTTCTTTTTTTCCTACATACATGCTATTTCACTGATCATGTAAAATGGATTTAGAAAAAAAAAAGTTCTAAAAATGACCATTGTTTCTGACCTTAAAATGAGCTCTAAGTTTCTTGTACCTGCCCAAAGGAGGGAAGAACAGAGTATACTATGCTTAGATCATCAGCAAAAAGAATTAGGAAAGGAAGAAACTTTAGAACAAAAAGTTCCTCTCACCACATTTTTAATTGTCCAATCCTGGCTCTTACATGTCACACAATTTGGTCTTTCACTATATCAACCCAACAAATTTTCAATAGCAACTAAGTTTGGTTTTGGTGCTTTACAGTCTAGGGACTGCTCACACACACACACACATACAAACACACAAACACAACTGTCCCATTGATTCTTCACAATTACCCAGTAAGGCAGGTGTTAATATTTATACCTTTTTTATACTCAGTAAACCTGAGGCTCAATGAATGGTATAATCAAAAACCAAATCAAGAACATTTGACTCTGCAGCTCATTCTTTTTCCATTAAATCGTGCTGTTACTTTGACTTCTAAGATATAAAATTGCTCTGGTCATTTACCTAGCTATTCTCTCAAGCTTTCTGAGTTCAGAGCAATATTGAATGATAATCCTTCCCTATAATTGTCAGAGACTTCTAGCTATTAAAAAAAAAATCACAGCTCTACCTCTCTGAAGTAATAACAGTTGATCTTGGGAGTTTTTAATGTCATGATACCAGGAAAAAATAAATTAATAAGCAAATCTGTTGCTATACCTATTTCTTCCCTCTGTTTGATAAGAAGTTGGATCCACCTAAAATCTCAGTTCCTAAACAAGGACTGACAGTAATCTCAGGACAATACAGGCTGTTGTTTTCACAGAGTATAAGGAATGTTTTCACTGGCTGCCTTTCAGACTGTTGGCACTTTAAACGTGGCTAGCATACATGATGTGTTTGGGTTTAATTTTAAGGGATATTATCTTTTGACTTTGTCATTTATGGAAAGAGAAATTATAGAAAACCTTGGTATGGGAAATTATTTCATAATTAAAAAAAATTTATTTGTGTGTGTGTGTGAGAGAGAGAAAGAGAGAGAGAGAAAGCACACAAGTAGGGGGAAACAGGCAGAGGGAGAAGCAGGATCCCCTCAGTGCAGGGAGCCTGATGTGGGACCCGATCCCAGGACCTGAGTAGAAAGCAGATGCTTAACTGACTAAGCCACCCAGGCATCTCTTGTTTTAATACTCGTTTTCCTACCTGTGAATATTACTTATCCAAAATCATCATATCAGGAGACTTCTAGTACTTAGTCACATCCAATTCTCTTCCCCTTCTGGTCTCACACAAGCCTGAGACTTACTGCCTTATGACTTTTTGGATAATGGTTTGTGAGAAGAAATGATGAAGTATTTAATTGCTGGTCTGAGACCCTTCAGTGCTCTTTCCATTGCCTCAGCAACTAAGAGACATGAAGTTCCAGATGGTGTAGCTGCAAGATAGGGAAGCTTTAGAGCCAGGGTCCCCATGTGGAGGACACCCTGCCAAACCATGTGAGCCATGTAAGCAAGGATGAGTGAGTTTTTGGAGTAAGCTACGGAGATTTGAGGCTGTTTTGTTACTGCCTATCCTCATTAAATATTTTAAGCGTCAAAAGAGCAAAGAGTTGAATTTAGAAGTTCTTGATGACATCCAATTTAATAATTTCATCAACTTGGGTAAGCCACTTAAATTTGTCGAGTTTCAAATGCTTCCTTTCTAAGATAGAGATGACAAAAATATTCTCTATGTACTTGAAAGAGTGACTATAAAGATCAAATTGCATAGTGTAGGTTGAGTCACTCTATAAATTATATTCATAAGTGTGGTGACATATTTTTTTTTATTTGTTTGAGATTGTGGTTTTTCTGATTAAGGGAATTTCTTTCCTTCATCTACTACTTTCCAACTCCATAGAAAAAGTAGACAAGAAGACCAAAGTTCGGGTGTAGGAGTGAAGAGGAGCCACTCTTTGTTTGTTTGAATCTATTACTACAGGCATACAATAGCTCTCATCATTAAACTCAAGATTTCTTAGAATCAGGTATTTCAGACTCAAGTTCACTTCCATGACATCCAGCAGTATCAAATTTGTCTATATACTTTTCCTCTTTAGCTTGGAGCATCAGAAAACTAAGACACCCTCTTCCATTTCTTTCAGCACAATGTAGAGTATAAGTAAACTAGGTGTTCAGAGAGCATCAAACCAGTTTCTACTATTTCTTAGATTTTTTTATGCTTTAAAATATTTTTTGAACAGAAAACATATGGAGCATTTCATGAATTTGTGTGTCACCGTGGGGCTGTGCTCATCTTCTCTGTATCATTCCAATTTTAGAATATGTGCTACTCAAGTTAATCTGATTGCCCAGTCCAACAAAACAGAAAGACCACTGAAACTGGTAGGCATTCATTAGACATCTTTTATTGATTGAATGGACACAACAGAGAAGAGAAACCAACATACAATTAACTTTATACATTTTGAGCTATGGAATTTGACCATGTTTTGTGTCCTCGCCACAGAAAAGATGATGGGAACATGGTGTGACTCTTCAAGTTATCACCTAATCTCCCCACTGAGTAAGCAAAACAATGCAGTCATTAGAGAGACCCCCGAGGTAGTGACCGAAAGTGGGCTCTCTGAAACCTGATTGAATCCCAGCTTCACTGATCACTAAGTTACTTTGAGCATGCAACTTCTTTATGCCTCAGTTTTCTAATCAATAAAGGGTATATCAGGGATGCCTGGGTGGTTCAGTGGGTTAAAACCTCTGCCTTCAGCTCAGGTCATGGTCTCAGGGTCCTGGGATCGAGCCCCACATCGGGCTCTCTGCTCGGCGGTGAGCCTGCTTCCTCCTCTCTCCCTCTCTGCCTGCCTCTCTGCCTACTTGTGATCTCTCTCTGTCAAATAAATAAATAAAATCTTTAAAAAAAAATAAAGGGTATATCGTAATAGCATGTAATTTACACAGTAGTTTTAAAAGTTAAGGAGCTAATATATGCTGTGTTTAGAAAAAGGCCCATAACCTAGTGAATACTGTATGGCTTACTTAAAACAGTTGCCTTGTAATCAAACTCCAAGCTATTCTAACACAATGTGAAGGAATTAGATGCTCTAAAAGATGCAGGTAGTTGGTGGGAAGAGAGAAAACTGAGTTTTTTAGCAACTTTCATGAACATGCTCAAGCAACAGAAGGTGAGTAAAGATGCTCTTATGAACATTTTATGACCTCATGACTGACTAGAGGTTTATAGAAATCTTAAACTTTTGGGGTCCCAGTTTGTGTTTCTTTCTATGGAACATCACATTTAAGTGAACTAATTATGGTTTGTATCTAAACTGAAGTGTAATCTGCCACAAAATTATCCCTTCTTATTTCTGATAAAGGATGTTTTTCTGGTTACTCAAACATGAGAATTGAATGTGATTTGGGGTTTTGGTTTGTTTGGTTGCTTTTGTTTGTTTGTTTGTTTGGTTGGTTGGTTGGTTTTTGTTTTTTCCTTTGATCCTGCACCTGTATCTCTCTCTTAACAATGCAAACAGTAGCCAAAACTGTCAAATATTGTCACCAAAGGGTCTTTCCCACTCATTTTTATTGCCATTTCGCAAATCCAGACCCTTATCTTCTACCACCTCAGTGTTCCTTCTGCTACTAGTAGGCTTCACCTCCCCTTTGCTAGAGTGACTAGAAGAGCTTTTTTTTTTTTTTTTATTTCTTTCCAAGGATATAGACTTAAGAAAATAGTCATTTGTGTTCACTTCTACTACTAATTATTTAAGGAATAAATCACTAAAATAACCAAGTGGTAGTTTATAAATATATATTTATAAATATATATACATATATTTTATATATATATATATCAAACCATATATATATATGCTTTAATGTCTTCCTTCTTAGAAGATACCATGTTTCTTCACCAGTAGATATCCATGCTAGCATGAAAACAGATGTTGGTCATGAATTCAGATCCAATAAGAAATTACAGACTTTCAGATTATTATGCAATAATTGAAGAAAACTTTGAAATGGATATCATATTTTTACTTTGGACATTTGCTAGTTGACTTGATGCATACCCTTTCTGAATATCATAAGGGCCTCCATAGTACACACACATACACTTATGGAAAGCAAACAAGTGGGAGGAATATGCTTGTCAGCTTCAATTTTGTATACATAAAAATGTATGACAGAAGGGACTGAAAATATAGGAGCAAAGAGACAGGAAATGTCAAGCTTGATAGGTTATGCTAAGGGAAAAGATTTACTCTAAAAATAAGTCCTACCACTTAACCTACTGCTGTTAATTTGATTTTATATTCAACACGAATATGTTGTGTCTATGAGTGATTAATTCTAGATTGTTATTCTACCAAGCTAAGTCTTTTGTTTTTCAGTGGAGTTTAGCATTTCAAGGTTCGTAATCTTTGATTGCCGTTCAGGACAGTTTTTAAAGAATTGTATGAATGTAACTGAACAACACACTATTTTGTCCCCTATTGTTGCCCAAAGGCTCCTGTACCTTCAAAGTTATAATCATAATAGATGTGTGTTTCCAGGTAAAAAACTTTCTCCCCCATAAAGGATGACTCTTGAAAATCAACCACAAGCAAATATAAAATGATATATTCCAAACACTTTTGTTTCCACTCGTGATTTGCAGTTTGAACACAAATGAGAGAAAAATGGAGTTGGTCTGCATCAGAGCTCCGTTGCCCCCTTCCAATGCCCCTCAATCATTTTCTCCTTCCTTCAGACCTGACACCTGGCCCCAGCCTGTAATAGCTGTCCTACTGGAGTACTTCATCTTCAAATGACTGTTCACATGTAATTTTCCCAAAAACATTTAATTTGAATATGCTGCACTCCTTCTTCTTCCTTGTTCTTGATGCCAACCATTTAACATCTCTGTTGTTAACCTACTCTAAGGATGGCATGCACAATGTATCAGTGCTCCCCTTTTTTGTGCCCACAGTACATATAATCAATAACCACATTCTTTCCCGCTGAGTCTAGACATCTCTAGAATTCTTTTTTTTTTTTTAAGATTTTATTTATTTATTTGACAGACAGAGATTACAAGTAGGCAGAGAGGCAGGCAGAGACAGAGGAAGCAGGCTCCCTGCCAAGCAGAGAGCCTAATGCAGGGCTTGATCCCAGGACCCTGGGATCATGACCTGAGCCAAAGGCAGAGGCTTTAACCCACTGAGCCACCCGGGCGCCCCCATCTCTAGAATTCTTTTTTTTTTTTTTTTAAAGATTTTATTTATTTTTATTTGACAGACAGAGATTACAAGTAGGCAGAGAGGCAGGCGGAGAGAGAGAGGAGGAAGCAGGCTCCCTGCTGAGCAGAGAGCCCGATGCGGGCCTCGATCCCAGGACCCTGAGATCATGACCTGAGCCGAAGGCAGCGGCTTAACCCACTGAGCCACCCAGGCGCCCCATCTCTAGAATTCTTATCCCCATTGCATTTCACATAGTTTCAACACTCAATTATGGCTAAAACCTATTTGCCACTCCTAGGTTACTCATTCTCATTTAAAATACATGCATTGTAAAAGAATTCATGAAAATAATGATGGGTCTCAAATTTATTGTATTTTTATTATTAAGTTAAATTAACTATATATGTATACATATCTCTGTATATATATAATAATATATAATTATTTTATATAAACTCAACCTCATGGATAGGCATTGACTTGTGTGCATGTTTACTCAAAAATGAAAATGCTATGATTATAAATTTTATTAAAGAGATATCTCTATATTTTTAAAATAGCCACATATAGCTATGTTTTATGACTAAAAAAGCTAGTTTTTTAGTCTACAGAAAGAAACTATCAGAGTATGGATTTAAGACAACTTTCTTTATGTTATCCCCAAATGCACCGTACTCAGCTTGATTATAACACTTGCCACATTGTTTTGTAATTGTTTCCTTTCCTGTTTTACTGACTATGTCCTTGGAAGCAGGAGAGCCTCCCTTCTCTCTGTATTGTTAGCACACTGCATAGTATTTCCACAGGATGTTGCTGTGGCAAATGTTTATGGAATAAATAACTGATTGAATGAATAAGATATTTTGTAACCAATAGTCTTATATTACTCTTTGGTCATGAGATTAATTCTATTTTTAGCAATTCCAAAACATTTTAACTTTCTAAGCCCAGGGAAATGCTGTGCAATGACTATTTTCAAATTTATATTTTGCCTTAAAATAATCCCCCCCCTTTTTTTGGTTGTTAAAATATAACATAAACTGACCTGGGTTTGTTCTGTTAATCAGTTGATTTAATGTTACTAATTAGTTTAAATTATGAAATTATTATTTAATAGCTATAATCCTTAAAACTGTATAAGTAATTATACTCATGTAGGAGGCTATAAAGGTTTAATATTCACAGAAGAATGTGAACTTGGAAGTATTTTTGAAAGAGTTAAAAACAAATTTTAAGTAAATTGAATCATTTTGGGCCTTCTGAGAAGTATACAAAACCTGAATTTTTTAAATAAACATTCTTAAAAAAATAAATTACATCCATTCTTCTCTTTACCCAAATAAATTTCCATAACAGAAAATATCTGAAAATTCAGACCCTTAGAATAGGTGAATTACTATGTATTTATTTTCAATAATGATAATATATGTAAAATAACTCACAGACCACCCTTAAAGATATAAATTTCTTAACCATATCAAAGTAGATATTTTTAAACACAGAAAATGCTGGCATACCGTTAGATATATTTGAAACTATCCTTTAAACCTTTTTGATTAACAGCATGGTGCTAGGTTCTCTAAGTAACCCCATGCCTTCTGAATCCTCAGCTTAAATTCACCACTTGGAATTCTAGTTTGCATTTTACAATTGACCTAGCACTAGTCTTTTCCCTTTCCTCCTTCAAGACCTAGACTTTGTTAAATCCTGATCGTTACGATTAAGCCCTACTTAAGTCTAACTCTGTTTGACACTTAAAATGGTTTTGGAAAATTAGTAAGAGTTAATCAAATGAACCCTGGGCATGAACCCCATGAGGGACCCAGGGACATATATGTGGGTTGGTGTAATGAAAATACAAGGTGAGGGAAAAGGAGTAAAACTAGATGTGGGTAAGTTGATTAATGAGTTAAAGAGAACTTGCTTATGAAGACAACTTGCATGGGAGTCTGAATGCCATCTTGCAGAAGAAGGGGGATGGCTGAAGAATACAGGCTGAGAAGGATGCAGGGCACTGACTGGAACCTAGAGGATGAGTTTAAGAGCAAAAGGGAGTGGTAAGCGGAAAACCCTAGAAGTGGTTACTGAATTCATCTAGACAAAGTACTAAAAGAAGGGACAATTGGAACAGAGAGAAAACAGACTGAAAAAAAATTATAAAACATGATACTGCATGCCAGGGTATGGAGATTGAAAGGAAGACACCGCGGCATGACTCGTAGGCTTCTAGTTTTGACAATAAGCAGATTATAGCACCATTTACAGAGCTTGGCCCATGTGGGGAGGTGTTTCCATTTTGAACATGGTGATTTTGACATGAGTAGGGGATGATCCAGGGGTAACAATTAGCCAACATCGTGATACCTGAGTGAGAAAACTCAGGACATGATGTGGGCTGGAGGGAAATATTTATGAGTCATTAGCATATGAGCAGTTTTCAAAAGCAAGAAAGTTGCAGCCAGAATTGCATAACCAGTATCAACAAAGCATGAGTCAAAGATAATTTATTAGGGAACATGGATTTTAAGGCTTAGGCTGACAAAGGGATGACAAAATAAAAACAAAATGAAACAAAAATCAGAGCTGTTGAGAACCATAAAAAAAAAGAAATGTTTTCAGGAACGTGAGGTCAAGAGTGTCAGATGCAGAAGAGAAGCATTGGACTTGAAAGCCTCTGTGTGGGACACCTGCATATATCTTGTCTTTTTTGAATGTTTCCAAATGTCTTCATGGTGATGTTATTCTGTTAAATCAATGATAGGGAATTCTAGTGTGCTCTCTTGGTGTAAACCCACCACATTCTACCCCGCCTTCAGATTACAACTAAAAAAACCTGTTTAAAAAGTCAAAACACCTACTACCTAGGTACTTTAACAATAAAAGCAGGCAGATTGTGAGGGGGAGTCAATATTTGAAGAAGCAAATGACAAGGGAGTGACTTCTCCATTTTCTTTTCAGGCTTTATCCCACTGGGCAGGTACTAGTCATAGAGTGGCACAGCAGTATGGTGGCTAAAACCCCAACAGAAACTCCAGCTTCTACAAGAGGAACCAGGAAATGACTGTGGAGGGAATGATTATGACAGGTTCAATTGTTCGATCATTGAAAAGAACATTTATCTGGGATTCAGGAGACCCAGTTCTCATCTGTGTTTCAGTAGTTAAGTTCTGTTTGATTGAGCTCCTTTAAGCAATTATGTTATTCTGTTAAAAAAAAAATGACTAACATGACACTTTCCTGTTTAATGTCTCATAACTGTGATAAATATCAAATATAGCAATGTACTCAAAAGTGCTTTAAAAGATCATAAATTTATATTTAAATATGTTACTGAGCAGATTTATATTTCTGTTAGTTTAGCATTTGTGGCATTTTTTTAATATGGGTTCATATGCCAGACATCATCCAGAGTTAAAGTTCAAATAATTATCATGACTAAGCTTATCTCAGTATATTTAATGCAATTGTTATTTGATCAGCTGACATCATACTGTAAATGCTGTTTTTTCCCCCTTGTTTCTTTTCATCCTTTATAGGCAATTGTAGATAAAGTGTCCTAGTCTTTGTCTGTCAGATGTTTTATCTAAAGCTCCATATCTCAGGAGCAAGGAAAACCCATTTAACAATGATGGGAATGTGCTCTTTATGGCCTGTGACTTCTTCACACTTCTCTTTTCTCTACATAATTGTGGTTCTAAGAGGTTTGTGAACCAACTTAATCACTTGGAACTCATATCATTTAGACTGTCAGTACCTTCTGTAATTGTGACCTTTGAATTTCTGAACCAGTGCCACTGAAAGAAGGGCTTGACTTTTTTTTTTTTTTTTTTCCTCTTTATAGTGGTATTTGGAATAATTACTGTTTTGGATATAATCATTTGGAAGCAGATGTCCAGATCCAACTGAATACAGCACTATGAATTCCTTCTGAATCAGTTGTATTCTGGGTATTTCAAAAAGAAATAATTTTGATTGCAACCACAGATTCTCCCTTCCCCTTCTCTCCTCTCCTGTTTCCTTCCTCTTTGTCTTTTTCTCTTCTCTTCCTCATGCTTCTTCTTTTTATTCATCTCGCTCTCTTTTTTCCTCTTCTCTCCCCCAAACTCTTTCTTCTCTTTTCTCTCTCCCTTTGAGGTATATTAGCCCCCACCTTTTTTTTTTTTTTTCAGTTCATTAGCCCCTTTTATTTTGTCTTAAAGGATAAACCATTAAAAATATTTATTCTCTGTAATTAAATTTAAACACATCAAAGCACTTTCAAGATTATGCAGACTTAAAATTAGTCAGATTTCAAAGGAAAATAATTTGCACTAACAAAATAATTTAAGTCCCATATGTATCAATGAACTACATATTCTATTCTATCTGTTTCACTGACCATTTCACATAAATAAAAAACTTCTGCATTTGAACAATAGTTGCTGGAAGAGGAAAAAAAAAGTCTCAGGCTTTACCTAGTATGCCATTTCTCTTCAAAATCAGTTTATTTCTATTACCACAAAACAAACATATTGCCAATATTTTCTAAAAGTTAAAAAATGGAAATATGTCTTGAGAAAAAAATACATGCCACTTTAAAACAGAATATTAGGTTAAAAAATTTTTTTGAGTATCTGTGACATTTTGAAGCTCTGTGGAAACACACACTTAGATAATTTACTACATTACATAAACACACACACACACACACACACACACACACACACATCCCTCATAGAAATAATCAATATTGGCCTAAAATGAGACTGAAAATATAAATATTTAAGTTCAAAGTAAGAGTAATATTTGCAGTCAATATCTATTTATTATTTATGTTTTATGCTCTCTTGGTTCAGCTATTATCTCAGATTAAGAAACAGCTTAAGTATCTATAAATCTACTAAAATTTACATATAAACTAGGCTGACATGTCAATTACTTTTTATCTAATTTTAAGGATTACTGAATAATAATAATACTAACAGATGATAGCTACCATTTTAGAGAATATGCCTGGCATGATGCCATACAATTCACCAGCACCCCCCCACACACACACATATACATCCATAAATTTCAACAACACAATGATCTTTATGCTACAGGTAACCACTCTAAGGTCAGAAAATTAATTATATCACTCAATATTAAATAACTACTGCCACAGTAGTGGGATTTGAACACTGGCCTGATTATTCTTTTAAGCAAAAAAAAAAAAGTCCCTACTTTGTACTAGGAGATAAGAATATAGAAATGATGAACAACTAGATCATGTGCTCAAGACATTTACAGTCAAAACTGAGCAGGTAAGGGGGCATCTGGGTCCTGGGATCGAGCCCCTCATCGGGCTCTCTGCTCGGTGGGGAGACTGCTTCCCCTTCTGTCTCTGCCTGCTGCTCTGCCTATTTGTGATCTTGCTCTCTGTGTCACATAAATACATTAAAAAAAAAATTGAGCAGGAAGGTTACAGATTCATAAGCCACTAGAACAATAAAGTATATAGATAAATACAACTTAGAAATATTTACATGATAAGGTATAGAGCTAGAAGGGAAAGGGCAGTACACTGATAGAGGAAACCTTTCTTCTGCAGACACTATAGGATAATTCTCACCCATTGTTCTGCCTTCTGCCACCCGACTATAACTCAAAGACTATGACATGCACATTTCTAATTTTAAGGCATGGTTTCTGAAAATGTAGCACTGTCATTGGAAAGGATGGACTTTTTGGTTGCAAAAGGCTTAGTGCTCCCCACCCACCTACTCACTGATAATCAGCTTGGAGTTGACCCTACACTCTGTACTCTGAGTAGGACAGGTATCTTCTGCTCTCTGAAGAGCAGAAGATTAAACTACCAGCCCATATGAAACTATCCTATGGGTCAAAGTGTGAAGGGAACAATTCTCCCTTATCGGGATGTGGAGTGTTCCTCATAATATCGCCACTTTGCCATCATCATTCACAGATTTAGGAAAATAAATTTTAAGTTATTTTAAAGATTTTATTTTGTACACAATGAAATCAGTAGCACTTTCCTTTTCCATATCAATTTTTTGTCTGTGCATGGGATGTTGTGAATAAAGAAAGTAAGAAAATTAGGTTGGTTCTGAGTGTTTGGATAGCTTGGAATTTGGTGGAAGCATTGTTAGCTGAGCAGTAGTCAAGTCAAGTCAAGTCACAGTGAACAGGAACACACCTGAGGAGGGAGTGCTTTGCTAATGTGTCTAAATGCTGATGTGTCAACATGAAGTCCCTGAGGGAAAGAAGGGTTTATAAGTGTGTGAGGGACTCCTTGCAATGCACATAGATGGCTATTTTTGTATGATTTGCATTAAAAGATCAGTTTATTCTACATCAAAATAAAAAAGTTTCTACACAGTGAAGGAAACAATCAACAAGACTAAGGGGCAACTATGGAATGGGAGAAAATATTTCCAGTTGAATATATCCAACGAAGGGTCAGTATAAGAAGTACATATGAAGAACTGATACAACTCAACATCCAAAAAACAAATAATTAAACAATAGGCAGAAAACTGAACAGACAATCTCCAAAGAAGACAAACAGATGGCCAAGAGACACATGAAAATACTCAGCATCAGTCATCATCAGGGAAATGCAAATCAAAACTACAATGAGACGTTACCTCACACCTGTCAAAGTGGCTCAAATTAAAATAGAAGAAACAAGTGTTGGAGAGGATGTGGAGAAGAAGGAATCCTCTTGTACTGTTGGTAGGAATGTAAACTGCTGCAGCCACTGTGGAGAACAGTATGAGGAGTCCTCAAAAATTTAAAAATAGAACCACCCTATGATCCAGTAATCACACTCCAGGGAATTCACCCCCAAAATACAAAAACTCAAAGGATATAGGCACTGCTATGTTTACAGCAGCATTATCTTACAATAGACAAATTATGGAAATGGCCCAACTGTCCATGGAGAGATGAAAGGATAAAAAAGATGTGGTGCATATAAACAATGGAATATTATTCAGCCACAAAAATAAATGAAGTCTTAGCACTTACAACAATATGGAAGGAGCTGAAGTGTATTCTGCTAAGTGAAATAAGTCAGAGAAAGACAAATACCACATCATTTCCCTCATCTGTGGAATTTAAGAAACAAAACAAATGAACGAAGAAAAATGAGAGAGAGAAAGAGAAAGGAGAGAGAGAAACCAAGAAGCAGACTCTTAACTATAGAGAACTGATGATTACCAGAGGGGAGGTGGGTGAAATAGGTGATGGAGATTAAAGTGTGCACTCCTCGTGATGAGCACTGAGTAATGCACAGAATTGTTGAATCACTATATTCTCTGCTTGAAACTAATAGAACACTGTGCGTTAATTATACTGGAATTAAAGTTTAAAAACTTAAAGGGGAACCTGGATGGTTCAGTCGATTAAGTTTCTGACTCTTGACTTCAGCTCAATTCATTATCTCAGGGTCCCGGGATCAAATTCTGTGTCAGGCTCCACACCCAGCAAGGAGTCTGCCTATGGATTCTCTCTATCCTATCCTTCTGCCCCTCCCCTGACTCATGCTCACTTTCTCCCCCTCTCTCTAATAGATAAATGTTTTTTAAAAACGTAAGGAAATATGGGCACCTGGGTGCCTCAGTTGGTTAAGCATTTGCCTTTGGCTCAGGTCATGATCCTAGAGTCCAGGGATCGAGTCCTGCATTGAGCTCCCTGCTCCATGGGGAGTCTGCTTCTCCCTCTAACCTTCTCCCCTCTCATGCTCTCTCTCAAATAAATAAATAAAATAAAATAAAATAAACAAGGAAATAAGTTTATCACTTTGTGACATCATTAAAAAAATGCTGCCCTCAGAATAAAACTACTGACCACTATAAAGCAGTTTGATTTCATATAGCAATTTTGCTCAAATCTTAGTTTTAAAAATGCAACTACATTTAGTTTCACTTTTCATCATCATGGATTTCTTGATAATACAAAGGCAAACATCAATTTTTTTATATTTTTTCATTTTTGATTTTTGTGTTACTTAGCATTTATGTTGTAGGCAAAATTATTTAAAATTATATTTTCAACTGAAAATATGGATAGATGGTTTAAAAAAGGAAATTTTTAGCATAGATTTGAAATAAATGGAAATGCACAAAAATCATGAGGGATAGAGAAACCCATGAAGTGTTGTGACAGCCATCGTATTTTTCCAGAGGCCAACCATGTGCATAATAAAAAGGTGGAAGTATTCTTCTAGCCACAATGAGTAGGTGGTTGTTAAAAATCAACAGTAAATTTAGCAAGTCAAGGACACACCAAAATGAATATCTGAAATACTAGTTTCATTGTTGTGAAGTTCAAATTAACATAAAATGCAATATCTTAAGAGAAACCTGAAACAAAGCAAAAAAAAAAAAAATTGTAAAACTATCCCTCTTCAATACTAATATATAAATTTATTTTAAAAGTTAGGCCTTTTAAGATATATATCTAGTGAAAAAAATGTAAAGGGAAACAGCATACATTACATACGCTATGGAGCCCCTTGAAAAAGAAAAGAAGTAATAAATATATTCATGTCGCTTATATATGTATATGTATGTATCTACATATGTATCTATCTACTTATCTCTATCCCTCTTAGGTATGGAAAGAGAGTAACAAGACAAAAAGATATTTATATGCTCACAGATGTATAGATTATCTCTGAAATAAAAATTAAGGGGCACCTGGATGGCTCAGTGGGTTAAGCCTCTGCCTTCAGCTCAGGTCATGATCTCAGGGTCCTGGGATCAAGTCCCACATTGGGCTCTCTGCTAGGCAGGGAGTCTGCTTCCTCCTCTCTCTCTCTCTGCCTGCCTCTCTGCCTACTTGTGATATCAGTCAAATAAGTAAAATCTTAAAAAAAGAAAATCAAGAAGCTAGTTGTTTTAGAGAGAAAACTGTCAGGTAGGTCAGGTGGATAGGAGACCCTGCATCAATCGTACTTATATTCTCTATCTTGTTCAAACATTCTAGCAAGCATGCTAATATCCATTTCAGTAATGATAATAAATAAAACCACACACATAAACAAAAAAAATCATAAAATTGTAAAGAAATATCACTAGAAATATTTTGGTATCTACAATCACAGCGTCTGTACTGAAAGCAAGATAATGACAAACATAAGTAAGCCAATGATCAATAATTTTAAGTGCCTTTTTTCACTTGCAGAATCACCTTGGAAGGAAAAATGAGCACTCTAAGAGGGGCTTCCATGACTCTTTGCCCTGTGAAAAGGGTCAAATCTGTTTAGGATTGGAAAAAAAAAAATTAGTTGTCTTTTTAATAGCTACCCTGAACACGGAGCACTCTTTCAGCCTTAATGAGTGTTGTTCACAGAAGGGGCCCCTGGCCACGTGCAAGAGACACATGTGCAGCAACAGTAGATTAACTTTAACCTAGTGTCATGTTGGACCTTGCTTGATCTACTTACCGTGATGATATCTGAGAAAAAACTTGTAAAATGTGTAGCAGTTAATAACAATTCAAGTAATTACAATTAATATTAAATAAAAATAGTTCATAAGTTATCTTTCAGAAAGCAAAATATCTCTTCAAACAATTTCTAGAACATAACAGTTGTTCAATTGTTATTTGGTGAAATGACTTTTTAACAAATATACAGTAAATAAATTAAAATAAATCTATTCCCTGAATGTTCATAGTGTACCATTTCCTAAGAATATTTTGCTTCAATGTGTGTCCCTCTTGTTTTTTTTTTTTTTTAACTATTTCTCAGTAAGTCAAAAGAAATGGTTAGACAGTAACTTTGCTATATTTAATGACCTCTTTTGTAATTATATGAACGGTAACCTTGAAATCTCACTTTGCTCTGCCTTCCTGGGGGAAGGTGGTGGTAAGAGTTTTCAACTCAGGTTGAATTCTCTGTCTCCCTGGAGGAAAATAATCAGTGAAAAGGGGATGAGAGCTATATGGGGTTAGTAATTCCATGCATTTTAAGAATGAAGAGTGGCCACGGTGGACAAACTCAGCAGATTTGTTTTTAGTACTAAATTTCCATCAACACTACAAGGTACTATAATCATTTTCTTTTTCTTCTTTTTAATCTACACTTAACAAGATCACACTAATGAAAATGAAACTTTAGATTCAGATCTAGAGTACTCTTTGTGGTGTTATAAGCAATTTGCTTTAGTTCCCAGTCTAAAAAACAGCATAATTAGTGTGACTTAGCTGACGAAAAATACTTGGACTGAGAGTTCTCTTGCTAGTAGAAAAGACTGGCTGCTCCAACACCGCTTTACTCTGAGACATACATGCGATTCTATTCTCAACAGGAGAGTGTTTTTAATGACATTTTCAACAATGGACTAAAAACATTGCTTTGCCCCATTCTTTGGTACATACCACTCTAAGCACTTCTCTGCAGTGATTACGATGATATACTCATGAATTAGCAGAAAATATAATTTGAATTCATACATATGCATCAGAATTCTTAAAATACTATGTCAACAAGACAATACCAGGAATTTGCAACAGTCAGCATATAACCTGTGATGAAGGCTCAGTTATTTGCATATGAAATATTACCTGACCCTAAGGGTGTTCAACAATGTGCTGGCAGTGTACTCGGTATTCTGCATATGGCATTCCATTAAAACTTCAGAGCAATCCCTACTATACAATAAATGCTCTTTCCCTCCCAGTTATATAAGCAAAAGCAACCCCATGCAATACCTAGTATTTAATCCTCAATTGTGTAAGTGACTTGCCCAAAATGGTAAGTGATAAAGCCAAATTGGAACCCAAGAAATTTCACTATATATTCTAAAGCGCTATAAACCCTGCAATTCTGTAAACCTTGAGATGGATAGGAAAATCTTTTGTTCTGATGGTAACCATAATTACCAAATTATGGTAACCATAATTTGTTAATAAAGAAGTCCTTGGGGACATTCCTGACCCCTTCGGGCTTGGTGCTGTCCAACTGGAATTGATTTTTACCCCATCCCCCTGCCAAAAATTGGAAAATTTTAAATATGCTTTGGTTTATTTGTTAACAGCCATGGTATCAGAAGAGAGAACCAAAGGAGACCCTCCCACCCTTTGCCCCTGCCCCGGGCAACCCCCAGGAGCAACAAAGCAGCCAGACATCATTAAAGGGCCCTTTAGGGTCCTTGCTTTCTTGCTGCCTCTGGAGGTAATAGGTAAGTTGCTGTGGGATCCTGGATCTTAGCTCCCCAGCTTTTGTGTTATGAGCTTTCAGATTTAATTTGAACATTTCTTTTTCCAGACTATATTCAGAAACTAGCCAGTGTCTAGTAAGTCCTGGGTCTAACTTAGAAACTAAACCATGTCTGTGTCTGACGGGGTCCAACATAGGCACTGGATGGGGGCTAGTGTGAGGCATCAGGTAAACAAAATCTTGTTTTAAGGCTAAACAAGTAGGTTAACCTTAACCTTACCGAAGATAATCTTGAATTTCTGTGGCCACAGTAGAGAATTTTTAACCATCTTAGATAAACTTATACATTTACAATATGCCCTGGGGAAAAAGCCTCTCAGTCAGGCACTCACAACAAAGGGTAAAGGGAAAATTATTTTTCCTCCTATACAGTTTCCATGACCAGGGTGAGACCCTCTGGGACACCCCACACACTGTGAAGCCTGCAGACAGTACCCTGGGAAAAGCCACCAAAGGGTAAGAATTTTTAACAAAATCAACTGATCCAAATTTCTACCCACCATGCCTAGTTGATAGAGGAAGGCAGAATTTTACAACACCCCTTTGCAAATTCAGACTGACAAGAAAAAACATTGGTTATTGATTTTTTTTTCTCTCCTAGGAATAGCCATCACCTTGTTTGTCTCATTTGTGTCTTGAGGAACTGGCGTGGCAACTGTCAGGTTGGAGGCCCTCAAAATATGGCCAGACAGTGAAGGGGAGCAGACTTTGCCACCCCAAAATA
This sequence comes from Mustela erminea, assembly GCF_009829155.1. Classification (NCBI taxonomy): domain Eukaryota; kingdom Metazoa; phylum Chordata; class Mammalia; order Carnivora; family Mustelidae; genus Mustela; species Mustela erminea. Next base: position 101,062,627 of record NC_045617.1, on the reverse strand, counting down.
GGTCTCCTTAGCATAAGGATTACTTGGAATCAGAAGTGCTTTCCCTCACCTTCAACTGCCTAAGTTTATACTGGAAAGGGGACCTAACCAGAAAGGGAGCCATTACCAGGGATATCTTTTTATCTAAAATGTTATCTGCCTAAAAGATTTTCTAAACATCTCTTGCCTTCCAATGAATGGCCTTTCTTCTCTTTGCAACCCCAGACTCCTACACCTTTCCTTAGCTCTGGATATTATATAAGCTCTGTTACCTGGCAGCCTTCTAAGTCCTCATATTTTCATGGGACTCCCGTAATACACATTTTTAAAAAAGATTTTATTTATTTATTTATCTGAGAGAGAGAGAGAGAGAGAACATGAGAAGGGGAAGGTCAAAGGGAGAAGCAGATTCCCCGGGAAGGAGGGACCCTGATGCCCGACTTGATCCTGGAACTCCAGGATCATGACCTGAGCCAAAGGCAGTCGCTTAACCAACTGAACCACCCAGGTGCCCCCAAATTTAACTACTATTAATCTATGTGAATTTAGCTATTAGACTAGCCAAAAAACGTAGAAGAGAGGAAGGGAAAAAATGTCCTTCCCCACAACAGAACTGTGGTTTGCCTCCCATCTATGGCCAGATATGGCTAGATAGGATTGTGAGCTCCACTCCATTTATAGCTAGGGTCCTACTGACCATTTCCAGTTCTCAGGAGAATTGTTTAGGTGTTTCTTTTGGTTATCTTTGGGATTTGCTCTGGATCTTGGAAGTGTGGCACCTTTCGCATCCTCTTTGAGGACTCCCCTTATGCCCACGGGGTTGTTCAGTGTTGCAAGGAATATTTACTATTTGTCCTAGCTAAAACCTAAAAAGATAGGTAAAAGGATTTTTCTTAAGCAGCTCTATGGTTAGAAGTTGGCTAAATTAGAGGCTGTTGTTCAGAGCCCGATAGAAACTTTTTTTTAGGTCTTCTCTAAACTAAAATAAAACTGTATACCCAGATGGAAAGAAAAAACATTCTGAAGCCATTGTGGAAGAATGTACTAAAATATGTCAAAGATACACAGCTCTAAATCTAGAACACAGGGATCTTTTGATTTCCATTTTAGCTTAGATCCATATCCCTAATATAAAGAAGTAAACTATGAATCCTGTAGCTGAATGGCTTGGTCAATATCCTTATCATTCAAGTTGCAGCTCAATTCTTTGAGAAATTAAAACGACTGTATATGTCTTACAAATGAAGTCTTTGGAAGAATAGAAGTGTGGCTCTAGAAAAAATTCAAAGCCCACCTTTCCTTTTTGCCAATCCCTACTCTGCCCAATTCATCTCAAAAGGTATGTAGATATTGTACAGGATCGGGATTTGGGAAACACAGCCCTTCTAGAGAAACTTAAACTCTTTCTCTCTGGTTGTGAGATGTAGGTATTCTACGTGGTCTTCTCTAGGGCCTCAAGGCCATCTCTTAAAATGCAAACTTCAGGGAGGTAATTCTCATGGGATAAACCTGAATTGATATAAAAAAAAAAAAGTTGTACAAGATGTGTGGAAATGGAATCTTGGAAAAGAAATTTTATGCATGGTTGAGCTGTCTAAAATTTGAATGGATTTAAGTTTTTAAAGAATGGACTCATTAAAAGTACAGTGGTATAGAATTAGAATTTCATTTTCTCTCTTAAAAGTACCATTTCTTGAACTACTGGTTTTCTTTTGATGAGATATTGTGAAAAGTGTTTGTTTGGTTGTTTTACCTTTTGGGCAATCTATCGGGAAAGCAAAAATTTTGTGTCTTACCAATACATAGGATTTCTGATAACTTTAAGAACATAAAAGTGAACTGGATAGGAATATCCAGAACTAATGGAAAAACTAGATTCAAGTAGAGCAAGGATTGATAATATGGATCCAATGAACTAACAAATGCGATTAACATTTTTTTTTACCACCTTTCCTTTGAAACATTGCTAGTTCCTTAATGTTTTATTTCTCTAGAAAATTTAAGGAAACATTTTTTCCTCTATTTTTTGTTAAGCTATTGTGACTTACAGTAATTTTATAAAGTCTGTCTCTTACTTTTTCTCCTTACTCGATCTCTCTGGAATTCAGAAACTTATTGAGTATTCTTATTTTCATGGCAATACAGTTATTGCATCAGTTCAATAAGAATCTATTCCCTTATAACAGCACAGAAATGGGAACCTTAGTTATATTCCCAAGGCTTTGACTGGCCATATCTGAGAAGTTGAGTACAATCAGATATGGCCAGACAGTTTCAAGGAACGAAGATTGATTTCACAGAGCTAATCAAATCCCTTTGGAAGAAAACAGTCTGGAATCTTGCTTAAGACATTCCCAGCAGCCTCACCAGGTAAGGTAGGAAGGTCACTTCCTGGCAGTCCCAGAAGCCTCAGATTATCTTGTGACTCTCAAGAAAAGAGAAATTCACCCAAATCTATATGGACTGGCAGGTGAACTCTGATGGTGAATTCTTGGTTTGCCTTCAAGCTAAGATTTCTTATGAAAGGTTGTAGCAAAGCAGACTGAAAGGAATTCATATGGTCACTGTTGTTGGTACTCTTCTATGTAGAGGCTGCTTTTACACAATAGGCTTGAGCAATGGAAACCTGAGCAAAGTCAAAGGGCCCACAGGGACTACCGAGCTGACACAACAGGTCCACTAACTGACTCACCTCGAAATAGCCACAGGCCCTAATGGCTCAATGGGCTAGTTACAACCAGGAACAGCTCCAAAAAAAGAGAAAATTCCATATGTCCCCATACTTCTTCATTCAACCCTACAACTATAGGCCCCTCTTCACCACCCTGAGGTGGACAGTCCCTCCTTGGTGGCCCTGTCTACCACTCCCTTGCAGTATATTCCCCTCCCTAAACACCAGCCCCCTTCCAGTCAGAACACACCACATTTCACAAGTCCTCAGGCCAAGTTTAATGAAGTTAGACTTATTTTGCAAACCAATGAGCCTTACTGTGATTATATTTGGTAGAAATGAGGGTGTTTCAGTAGAAAATTATAACACAAACTTATGACTATCTAATTCTAGTCCTGTTCATTGTCTTTGTGGTTTTATAAAATATCCATAAGCTGAACTGTATCCTGAATTCTACTCCCCTCAAATATCTGGCTACAACTCTCCAGACTCATGTTGCCAGTTTTCTCCCACTCTCCTTATTTAAATGACTAAGAACAAACGTTGCCCTTGAGCCTCTTTAGAAAGGACCATACCAGGTCTTCCTCGCTGCTTAGATGCAGCCAAACTTCAGGACGTTGACTCATGGCTCCACATCCCCCAGTTAAATATGGCTTATCCAGACCCTGGGAATGGTTTACCAGCTGGAGATTTAAAATTACAAGCAACCAAAAAGGTTTCTCCCCAGAAGCAGATGGCATCTTGAGGTGGAAGCTCTTTCAATCTCCCAGATCAAGATCTTCATCTCCAACATTAAGTCTTTATTTCTTTCACTTTTTTACTACTTGGTTCTTCTCTCAGTGCATGGCAAGATGATGCCCCTTAACTTTGGCAACTATCACTGAATCTACTGCTAGGGCCATAGCTATATAACAAATTCCCTAGGCTTTCTGACTAGAGTGGTTTTCAATAATAGAGTTGTTTAAGATTACATATTAGCTTAACACAAAGAGTCTGTGCTACAGAAAAATCTCCTGCTATACCTGGATCAACACCCCTGGTATGGCATCTTTATCTCTGACCAATCCCAAATTTGGAGAAGGGTATCAAAACATGGATAAAATTTCATGGTGTATATGAAAATAGTGTCATAGTGAGTATACCATATGAACATAGAGTTTGAGCTACATTTAAGGTAGAATTAGGGGTGCCTGGGTAGTTCAGTCAGTTAAGCATCTGCCTTTGGCTCAGGTCATGATCTCAGGATCCTGGGATCAAGTCTCACATTGGGCTCCTTGCTCAGCAGGAGCCTGCTTTTGCCTGCAGCTCCCTCTGCTTGTGCTCTGTCTCTCTCTCTCCCTCTCTCAAATAAATAAATAAATAAAGCCTTTATTTAAAAAGGTAGTATTTAAAAAAGAAAAAAAAAAGTAGTCTAAATATGTAAGTGCTTCAGTGCACCTAGGTGGCTCAGTTAGTTGTGTCTGACTCTTGATTTTGGCTCAGGTCATGATCTCAAGGTCCTGAGATCAAGCCTCACATCAGGCTCTGTGCTGTGTGTGGGGTCTGCTTAAAATTCTCTCTCTTCCTCTCCCTCTGCCCCTACTCTTACCTCCTCAACCCCACTCATGCTCTCTCACTCCCTAACTTTCTCTAAATATGTAAGAGCATTTACTAAAAACATACAGTGATACTATTATGCCTAAATATGATCTTAAAATGAGAAGAAACTAAGCCATTCTTCCCTCAAATGCATGTCTTTCAGATGCACCATTATTACAGAAAAATAAGCCATTACTTTTAACACAAAAACCACATGTCCTTTTCAGCCTCCTTTATAAAAGAAATGTTTACTCAGTTAAGAAGTTCATTTTCCTGAGCACATGCTCTAATTTGTTTCTACTTAAATATCAACACAGGAAAATTCCCCATACCATGGATTATTATTTTGAGATAATTAGAGAGAGCACACTAAATGTATATGGCAGATCAACACAAACCATACATATCAAAGCCGCTACTGAAATTGTGTCAAAAATAGAAAAAAAAAAAAGATATCTCAGAAGTTTGGTTGTATAATATATTCCATTTGAGATCGTATACAAAGGCTTGGAAAACTACTCAAAATTGCAACATATTGTAGAACTTCAAAGGACAAGTAAAAAGCATGTAAATGGTTTTGTTTTTGTTTTCCTTTGTTCTCCTTTTCTTGGGTTGTGAAAGAGGAACTCACTGAATCCCATCAGGAGCCATGCCTAAGAACCAGCGAGCTAATAGAAGCACCATAGAATCTTAAGGAAAAAAATTTATTCTCTATGCCAGACGTCATGAACTGTTCCCTAAAGCTCACAGGAAGCCTATGGAAGTATCTTACTTAGACCATAGAGAGTTGGCTTTTTTGAAAAATGGAATTATTAATCAGCATTTAAAATGAGGATATTTCTAATATTTCAGATTTTCTTTCTAGTAACTCTGATCCCCCAGTTGGTGGCTGCCGTTGAATAGCAGCTGCCTCTCTCCACGCCTTTCCCCTACCCTGCTTTCCTTCTGCCTACTTTTTGTCAGGTTCCTACGGGCATCTGAGTTTACAACTCTTGCCCTTCCCTAAGTTTCATCTCCAGTTTCCACAGTTCTGTTCATGGCACACTCATTTACATAGTACAAGCTCACACAACTTTTCAGTCTGTTTTTCCCTCATTCTATGTTTATCCTTTATCCACCTCCAACCAGTCATAGAGTCCACATGTCCAAAAGACATACTATCACTGACCTCATCCAGGAAAGAAGATTTCATGCCTATAATACTTTGGGAGGACTACTAGCTTAGTATCTGATCCTTCCTTCTAAAACTGAACCCCAAATTTAACTAGCCAGAGTACTTTTCTTAAATTTGTTTACCTTTCTACTTATATATACATACTTACTGTTCTTGTCAGGATATTCTGTAGCTCATCCTTAGGACGATAACCATTTTTGCCCCCTCCCCCCAAGTGATTTCTTTTAGAACACCTAGGGATTTCCTTTACCCTCTATGACCAATGACCTCTCTTTTCCAAGATCCTTCAGCGCTGATTATCTAAAGATAATGATATCTTATCTATCATCTTGTCATTATATAATGACACAATGCTAATTATTTCCTCTTAGCTTCTTTTTTTCCACCCTTAATTCTCTTGTCCTAGTAGGACATAGATGCTTCCAAGGTACAAACTAGGTTTTCTTCTGCATATTCAGCAATATGGTGGGCAGTATATGATATTTTATTAAACATAGTTTTTAAATGAAGTGAGCTGAATTTTATAAAGCAAAATACCAACCTCATATGATCTAATTTTTAGCCAAAATAAAGAATCTTTGAACAGGGTAAGGAACAGGAGAAGGAACCAGCAACACACTGGTTGAGAGTGTGTTGAAATTCACTTAGGTTTTGATGGTATTCAGACAGACTAACATTTGGATTCCTACCACCACCTAACTGTTGTGAGATCAGAATCAAATTCTTCAAGCACAGTGTTCCATAGTCCTTAGTTATAAGCCGAAAATAACAATTCAGGATATCATATCAACCTCCCAAAAGTGTCTCAGGAATGAAACGGACTTATCTATTTAACATGCCATTTACACCGCCTAGGGATGGATAGCATTGAGCACTCACCAAGTACTTTGGAATATTAGAATTGTATTTTAGAAAAAGGAAATAAAAATAAGGTCATTCAAATAAAACTCATCACAGAGCTATGTTCTACATGCAAAGAAGTAAAACATCTTTAAGAAAGAGTGGACTAATTTCTATAAGGAGAGTAAAGTACAATTTATTCACATATTCATTTATGAAATAAATAGTTCTGCATGTCCTGGTCTGCACCCAGAACCATGCTAGACAGTGAAGATACTGTAATGAGAAAAACTAGACACCGTTCCTAACCTCATGGGATTAATAATCTGGTAGAGGAGACAGACATTTAGAAGAAAAAATAACAAATATCATGTGTGTTATAAAAAAGGAATATGCAGTACCATGGTACAGCATACAGCATATATCCAGAGAATTTAACGCAGAAGGAAAGGGTTTCTGTGACAGTTAATTTTATGGGTCAACTTGATCATCTTGAAGGGCTGCACAGGTAGCTCATATAACATTAGTTCTGGGTATATCTGAAGGTGTTTCCAGAAGAGATTAGTATTTGAATTAGTAAAACAGACTGCTCTCCCCAGTGCTGATGGATATCATCCAGTCAATCTATTAAGGGCCTGACTAGAACAAAAAGGAGGAAGAGGGAAGGCTCTCTCTGCTTGAGCCAGGACATCCATCTCCTGCTATCCTCAGACATCGGTGCTTCTGGTTTTTAAGACTTCAGACTGGGCCTGGGACTCATCGTACCCCACACTGTTCATGGCTTCAGGTTTGTAATGGAGCTCTACCACCAGCTGTCCTCAGGTTCTAGTTTGCAGATGGATATTGCTGGAACGTTACAGCCTCCTTAACTGTGATGAGCCAACTTTGCATAATAAATCCCTTTTTGTATATTCATATGTAGTCTATTGGTTCTGTTTCTTTGGATAATGTTGACTAATATAGCTTCCCTGAGAAAGTGACTTCTATTCTAAGACCTGAAAATCAATGCATGCTGACCAGGCTAAGGGACAAAGTGGGGAGAGGAGTGGAGGGAAAAGAACAGACATGGGAGTGGCAAAATGAGGTGGATTTAGGAGAATGTATCTGAAAGTGAATACTAAGATGCTTGGCTGAATATGACACCCAAGAAATAAGACCAGCATGGCTGAGTGGAAGCCTGGACTGGAGGATCTGCACACAGAAAAGCTAAGAGGCAGAAGCAAAGTCTATACATCAAAGTCTTATAAATATATTCAGGATTTGGGCTATGACTGTTAAGGATGACAGGATTCCATTGAAGGGCTTCAAATATGGGAATGATGTGGCCATACTAATTTTTCTTGTTGCCTTTGGGTTTTTTCCAATGTTTTTATTTTGGGATAATAGTCACCAGGACTTTGAAAAATAACTTTTTCTTGGAAAATGATTGGAGAGGAGGAAAATTAGATATGAAGAGATAGGTAGAAAGGCTAATTGGACATAGTAATGAAAAAAATAATAATAAAGGCTACCATGGTGACTCAAGTATAGTGAGTATATTTTTAATTTCATCCTTCATCTCTTTAGGGGATATTCCATTCCCATTGCTAATCTAAATGGTGTTCTTGAAGCCAACACCATTCTTCCTTTTCTGGGGTTCAATGCCAAACTAGCCCCCTTTCTCATCACTGTATTGGCCCTAGAGTGAATTAGATACCAATATATATTATTAAATAAAGATGACAAGCCAGATTTTTTTGAGGAACTGATAGGGATGCTGAGGTAAAGATAATCTTTCTACTTGTGGGAAAGCCGATGCTAAAGATCATATAAGTCTGAGTTGGGGCATCTTTCCTGTAGCCCAAAAAGAGCAAGCTTAAAAAGCTAACCCAGTGGAAAGCAGAGCTCAGTGGTAATTTGGATTTCTGTCACTGAAAACTACAAAATCCTGAAACCAGCATGGTGGCGGAGGGAATTAAAAAAAGAAAAAGACAGAACAATATACTATATAAAACTGAATTGAAAAAGAATATAAAGTCATTCTTAGCATTTAGTTAAAAAATAGCTAGACTCCAATTTAATATATTAGCTATATGGAAGAACACTTACACATGCAAGATACTCAATGTTTGTTGAATTTCATCTGATGAAGAATGAGAAATTAAAAGTAGAATATATGTATCCATTTATTTTCTCACCAAATTCTATCATAAACATGGTATAAAAATGTCTAGCCCTAGCTTTCCAAAGCACAGATGGCGTTCACAATTTTATTTTCTATTTTTCTGTCTCTCAGCACAGCCCTGAAGTAGTATGCTACCCAGGTGGCAGAACCCAGTGGCACTTCTGGATTCATTCTATATATAGTCATTCGCGAGGCAGGCTGCTACATGGCTCTGGTCTTTGTTGGGTTTGGCAATCACTCTGTTGGTTCTAAAACTATGAACTCAGTGAGTTCATGTAGTAACAAGTTATATTCTTTAGCAGTATCCGAACTACATCATATCTGCGATACTTTTCCATGAAGTCTTGCTTAACACAGAATGATTTCAAAATAGACTGAATAACCAGGACCTAGGTTAGGGCAGTTTCATCAACAATAATAACCCTGTGTTTGCTTAACACATTTCCACTAAACATGGGAAATGGACCAAATTGTATCTAAGCATGCCAGTGGAAGCTACCTACATTTTCTTTTATTTTAGGGCTTGATGTTCCCAAGAAAGACATTAGTGGAGTGTGGTTTACTGGTTTAAGTCCCACTGCCTGCACTGTCACTTACCCAAGCTCTGAAAGAATTTTACTAAGGGATTTGTGATTACCTGTAACTGCAGACTTTTCTTTGCTATTGGACTCGTGAACCACACATTCACTTTTATCTAACAACTTCAAGAAACATTTCCTTCCTGCAGTTTCTATGACCCTATGCTTTTCTGATTCTCCTGAGCCGTTGACACTTCATTTTTCAATTTCTTTTTGCCTTCTGATTCTGTGATCCAAGATTCTATTCAAAGCTGTGCATACCTCACTCCCCACCTCTTGTTCTCCCTGACTTAAGTTCAACTCCCTATTTCTATCAAAAAGAAATCTTGCAAATATATATATATATATCCATCCATCATGTTAAACTCAACATACTCAAGGTAAAACAATCAAATTTCTTTCTAACTGTACCTTTAGATAATGTTTCTTCAAATTAAGTGAGGCACAAACAAAACATCATTTATTTTGAGTACTAAAAACAAAAAGGAACATATTTGAATATTTTATTTTCTTAAATGTGGTTAAATAAAATTTCTCATAAAAAGCTACAAAATATATTCAAAAAGACATTCTATCCTCATTCATATTAAACTGTATTTTAGAGAGAAAAAGGGGCACCTCTTTTTTCCTCCCACCTTTTGACTTAAGTTTTTGCTTTTTTCATAGCTGCTTTTACATCACAGCAAAAATATTAATATACCTACTATTTTCCAAAAGTTGATCTCCAGTAGTCTATACAATTTATTTTTATCTGCATTTAAATGAGAGAGTCTCATCCAACTGGATTCCTTTACTATGTACTACTGTATAATTGGGTGAGTAGATGTAATATTAATTGCTAGCTTCTTTGTGACACTGAGCTAGACATTTAAATAAAACATCTCCTTTAATCCTGATGATGACACCATGAGGTAGCTATACCAAGTATTTCAGCTAGTATTTGAACTCAGATCAGCTTAATCCAATGTCTACACCATTTCTACAACACCAAGCTTACATCCTCATAAATAAAACATATTCCAGGAAATGTGCTACATGGTATGCTTTCTCTTTTAATGTGGCCATTGGGTTTATAAAATTCTGCAAATGTATTTTGTTGATATATTCTAATCTCATAGTTTCTAACTTTTACATCAAAAGCTATGAGACCAAAGTTAAGCACTTTAACCTGTGCTTAAATAAACACACTCATAAAAGCACAAGAGAGCTATTTAAGATTCAAAAATAAAGCAAACACTGGAGACTTGGGAACAGTTCTTAATGACTTAACTTATTCCTTAAGCATGGATTTCCAGAATGGCAATCTAACATACCAGCATCAATAATTAATTTTTTACCTTTCTTATCAACTTTTCAAAATATTTGTTTCCTGTACCTGGTGTAATTATGTTGACAAAAGCACCTCAATTCTCACTTTACATTTAATGGCTTTGATGTTAAATATTTTGATGTAAATATTTGTAAAGTATTTATTCTTTTAATCTAGAAGTAGGGATTATATCTTTTTCCATCTTCATATATGAATTAAAATGCCAGCTTTATAAATAGCTCACACTAATGTTGAAAAATGTAAAATCATAATTTCTAAGTTTTACTACAATAATATATTAACAAGGTAAAAAAAATAAAATATCTCAGAATTTATGAAAAACCCACTCTCGGAGGCAAAAATCATCCCCTTCTTTTGGTTTAGCTCTTTCAATAGTTGGTCCCATCATTTAAATGTGTGTGTGTGTGTGTGTGTGTGTGTGTGTGTGTGTGTCTTGAGTCACCAGTTTCAAAAAAGATTATTGATTCTCTGTTAGAAAAGATGGGCAATTTCTCTTACTATATTCCTAATCTATCGTTCTCCAGATATACAGAGATTATCTATCTATAAAATTGGGGCATGTTGGTGGCTCAGTTTATATATATATATGTATATATATATATATATATTCTTACAAGTACATTTAAGCTGTATTAGAAAAGCTCTTTTTAATGTTTTGTCATTTTTTATTTTTTAAGTAGGCTTCACATCCAGCATGAAGCCTAATGCAGGGCTTGAACTCACAACCCTGAGATCAAGACCGGAGCTGAGATTAAGAGACTGACACTTAATTGACTGAGCCACCCAGGCTCCCCTTATAGCTCTATTTTTGTTACATCAGTTTTAATCAACAATTTCTCCACCTGCCTGTAAAAGATGTGACTCTTGTCTCTACATTTCCCTCTTTCTTGTCCTTCTTTTTTCCCTTGGACCTCATTCTACATTCTACTTTACATCATCAAATTTGCAAAAATTTATACTCTATTCTTTATCCAAACATAAATCATCAATTGTTAATCTGTCACTTACATCTAATTGTGGAAAACTAATAAAAGATCATTTAAATTTTGTTCACTCAAAACCTAGGCTTGATAGTAAATATGAATATACTGAAAGCTGAAGCAAAACTGGGACGCAGCTCAAACACTAGCAAAAATTCATTCAAATTTGCTTTCCCCAGCCATTGCTCAGGATCCTTAATGCAGGCTGGCTGTGCACTGTGAGCCATAGCATAGTGGATATTCTCTGGGTTCTGTTTGTTTACCCAAAAACTTGCATTATAAAACTTCCATTGGAAGATACCTCAATTACAGACCATGTAGCTTCTCTTGGGAACAAAGATATAAATGGAATAGAAGAATAGATGCTTCTCTTACCTCCTCTACAAAATCTGGGTAATTTATGCTTTGAGATATATGAGAGTCACAAAGGAGGCTGACCATGGCTTTTCAGAAGTAACAAAGAGAAATGTCCTTGGAAGTGAGTAAGGCTAGATGGGGACATATCCCCACAACAAGGGCATGGGGATATTCTATTGGATAAGAAATAGTCCTAATATTCTAATAGATAAATACCCTGTGACTCACATGGTATTCTTTCAAGAGATCCCAACAGTTGAGGGTGCAAGGAATTAAGTCCTCCTAGCCAGAGGCAGCATGATTAATAAATGCTGAAGAGGTTAAAGTTGCAGTATACAACAGCTGTGACTCTACCATGTCTCAAAAGAACATATCAAAGTGGATTCACACCCTGTGATAATACTATAAATAAAAGAACCATGAGGCCTTAAAGGCAGCTCTACTGACATCTTTCCTAATGTAGCTAGCTGAGGCAATTTCTATCCCACATTTTTTATATGTACACATACAAATAGAATATTCATTTAAAAATATGGCTTTAATCTTATTATGATAGACTCTCAAAATCAAGAAAAGCAATTAACTGTACTTTCTGTTAGTGTCTATCAATTTTATGTGATAAAATAAGTCATATTTTTAAAAATTTTTTTAGAAATATATATCAATTTTTTAAAAGATTTTATTTATTTATTTGACAGGCAGAGATCACAAATAGGCAGAGAGGCAGGCAGAGAGAGAGAGAGGGGGAAGCACGCTCCCTGCTGAGCAGAGAGCCCGATGCGGGACTCAATCCTAAGACCCTGAGATCTTGACCTGAGCTGAAAGCAGAGGCTTAACCCACTGAGCCAGCCAGGTGACCCAGATAAATCATATTTTAAAGATACTCTATGTCTAGCTTGATTTTTCTCATCTGTTATATACACCCTAGTTTGTGGTGCAAAAATATGACTTCCCATTTGTCCTAATATGGAACAGTTGGACATATCAGAGATTAGGAGATATAACCCAAAGAAGCAGGCAGACAAAAATTCAAAAATTATTTATCTATAAATATATAATTATATCTATAACTGTAATAATTATAGACATATAATCATATATCTACAGATCATATGTATATACACACACATACACACACACACACATCCTTCAGAATTATATCAAGATATGTATCTCCCCTATTTATCTAACAACCATCTATCTATCTATCATCACAGGTCACAAAAATGAAAATTTTCCAACTGTGAATAAAATAAGAAAAGACGAAAAAATTTGTACTTACCTCTCAAATCTCAGTAAGATTTAGCTTTTATTGAAGAAGGAATTATTGAGAAACCCAATAAATAATCTCTTAATTCAGAATAAAAGGATATATAACAAGTAATCCATGGGAAAAATGCTTAAGTTGCCTGACTGGAGAATCTGTAGCAGGTAGCAATAAAGGAGGACAGGAAAAAGAGGTGAAGTATTTAGCATATCATTTCATTGAATATGTTGTTCAACCTGGACATGTAAATCAGATATACTGAATGGCTGTGAATTGCGTGGGAAACCAAAATGAGAGGAAATTAGCTTTGCAACCGATGGCCAACATGAACTGAACAGAAATGAATAAAATACAAACTGAATACCCATAACTTGCAAAACACAAGTTTCACTGTGAATCTACTATTTGCAAGATCTGCTGGACACATAAAGTGAAATGTGGCAACATGAAGCAAAAAGTAAACCCCAAACCAGAGAACATGGCAAAGTTAATAAGGAAGCTGTTTCAAGAGTAAATGACCAAGTTCACTGCTATCCCAAGTTGTACCTCTGATCATCATTATATAATTCTGGATTCAAAAAAAAAAAAAAAAAGAAGTTCCAAATAGAATCTCTTTTATCTTCCATTAATTACAATCAGACACATCTGATACAAAATAAAAGCTTAAATACTACTCCATCTGCCTTCTTTCTTACAAAAAATTAGGAAGAAATAACAAGAAAATAGATAAATGGATTTTAGTGAAAGATTTTCTGAAGAAAACAGAAGTTCAATGAAGTTGAAAACAAGCTCAAAGGTAAAAGAAGATACAATTAAACAGCTATAGGATTTGAAAAATACACAGTAAAAATTAAAGAAAGAGATAAAAGTTGGTAATATGCAATGAGACACTATGGTTCTTCTACCCCCAGTCATTATGAGATAACAATAAATTAATTTTCAGTCTCATCTTTATCAGAAAACTAGACAAAATTAATAAAGTCACAATTTTGATTTGTTGGATGAAAACCAATGCAGAAATGTAATCTCTAAAAGAAGGAAAATAAAGAAAAACCTATAGGCACTCCAATTCTCTGCCTGAAAGCAAATTTTACACTGCAGAGCATATTGATCTCAATGAACAGAGAGGACTCAGATCAGATTTCAGGAAGCCTGAGGCAGCTAGAAGTTGTAGAACTAAATCCAGACTGGAGGGAGTTAGTCAAAAAAACGAACTCCAGAAATCTTCATGAAGTCGCATAGAATTCTTGTTGTATCAAGAGATAGACATCTATGGGTTCAACTCTATAAGGCTGGACAATGGGCAACTAGTGATCTTTAAGGTGAATAATCCTTACAGCTCACAAAGAACCTGAATTCATTGGCATTCCCATCAGCTAAATTAAAAAAATTCTCTGGATCACTCAGAGAACACCTCTTAGAGCACCTAATCTACCTGTAATGCAAAAAACTAGTCCAGACTTACTCTAAACAAAATTTAAAAATAGAATCTAAAAAGTTCAAACTGAAGAGCAAGTAATCAACCAGATAACAGGCCAACTCTCTGGAAATAAGTCCACAAAACCAGATATTCAATAGCATAAAATCGGTAATCCCAAGCATCCAATCAAAACTAATGTGCATATCAACAAACATGAAAATGTGATCCATACACATGAGAAAACTTATCTAATAAAAACAGACTCAGAAATAATAAAAGTGATGAAATTAACATAAAAGGATGTTAGGACAGCTATTTTAACTATATTTAAGTATGGAAAAGAAAGCATGAACATAGGGAGTACAAACATGAGATACAAATGATAAAAAGCATAACTTCTAGGATGACAAATATAATTTGTCATCAAATTATGAAATAAAAATTTACTAAGATTAACAACAGATAGGACATCAATGGGGGAAAGGTCAGTGAACTTGAAAACAGCAATATAAACTATTAAAAATAAAACACAAGAAAAAATGATTAAAAAAATAATAATAGTGACTTATGAAACAGTCTCAAGTGACCTAACATATTTATAATTGGAGATCAAAAAGTAGGATTTGAGGGGCGCCTGGGTGGCTCAGTGGGTTAAAGCCTCTGCCTTCAGCTCCGGTCATGATCCTAGGATCCTGGGATCAAGCCCCGCTTCAGGCTCTCTGCTCAGTGGGGAGCCTGCTTCCCCCTCTCTCTTTCTGCCTGTCTCTCTGCCTACTTGTGATCTCTCTGTCAAATAAATAAATAAAATATATTTTAAAAAAGTAGGATTTGAGTAGAAAAAATATTTGAAAAAGCAAGTCAAATGCTTTTCAAATTTGATACAATTCATAAGCTCATGGATACAAAACTGTATGCTGTCTGTAATTTCTCTAATCATAATGACAAAGAAGTTGAGTGAAAGAAAAAACATGCAACATGCAAACTAATGCTAAGAAGGATGGGATGACTTTACAATATCAACAAAATAGATTTCAAAATCAAAAATATTACCAAAAATAAGAAAAATTTCATAATCATTGCAATGTCAATTTGTTAAAAAGAACTAAACTGAAATGTGTATGCATTCAAAAAATAGAGCTTCAGTATACATAAAGCAAGAACTGACAGAGCTGAAAGAAAAATATATAAATGCACAAAGCTATTTGGACACATCAGTCCTCCCCTCTCAGTAATTTAGTAAACAAGTAGACAGAAATTCAGCAAGGATATAAAAGACCTTGGTACTCTCCTTCATCCAACTCGACCCTGAGGATATTTATAAGCAAGTCCAGGAAAGCAGCAGACTGCACATTGTGCTCTAGTTCATACTAACATTCACCAGCACATACCATATCCAAGGCCATAACACAGGTCTTAGTAAATTTAATAACAATTTTAATCATACTGAATATGTATTCACCAACACATACCATATCCAAGGCCATAACACAGGTATTAGTAAATTTAATAACAATTTTAATCATACTGAATATGTTTGCCACCAAAAAGAAACTAAATTAGAAATGAATAGCATAAAATATCTATGGAAAAAACCCAGCATATGTAGACATTAAAAAGTACACTATAAAATAGAAACTGGGTTAAAAAGGAATCATAAGAAAAATCAGAAAATACTTTATAAAGGAAATATATGTCAAAAATTGTGGTGTACAGCTAAAGCAGTGTTTAAAGGGAAATTTATAGTTTTAAATAATTATATTTAAAAAAAAACATAAATGCCTTCAACTTCAATGTTAAAAAACTAGAAAATGAAGAGCAAACTAAACACAAAATACATATGTGGAAGTAAATAATAAAGAGTAGAAATCAATAAAATGAAAAAAAACACTGGAGAAAACTAAGGAAATTAAAAACTAATCTTTAGAAAAGATTGATAAAATTGATGAGCTCTTAGCTAGACTGCCTATTAAAAAAGAAAAAGAAAAACAGATGCACAAATGTCAAAAAGAAAGAAAGAAAGAAAGAAAGAAATTACCAATGTATTGCCACACATTTTAAAGATATTGAAAGGATAATAAAGAATACATTGAACTTTATACCAATGTTACAAGATGAAATGGATGAATTATATGAAAGAGGCAAACTATCAAAATCAGTTCAAGAAAAAAGAAAATCTATATATACCTACATCAATAAAAGTAATTCAATTCATAATGAAACATCTTTCTACAATGAAATTGTCTCAGACTGCTCCATTGGAGAATTCTTTCAAATATTTAAGAAATAAATCATGCTGATCTTCTAAAGCTCTTTCAGTAACAAAGGGAAAGGAACACTTCTCAACAACTTTTACTACGCCGGTATTATCCTGACAACAAAGACATTACAAGAAAAAACATTAATAAAACCCTGAATTTGTTTTCCCTTAAGACTGTGGACAAAGCATAGAGATGTAAACTCTCCTTATTTTGATCCAAAATTGTGTTAGAGGATCTTGCTAGTAAAGTAAGGCAAGAAAACATGAAACACATATAACTTGAAAAGACAGAACTGAAATATGTCTTTGTTCAAAGATGACATGACTATGTGTGTAGAAAATCCTAAGTAATCTTTTAAAAAGGTATTACAATTAATATAGATTTAAAATGTCACACAATCCAAAAGAAATGTGCAACATCAGATGCATACTAGTAATAGCTGTTTAAAATTGAATTTAAATTTAAGAAAGTTTTAATAAGATTGATGCAATTATTACCCACGGAAAGTGAGAGAACACTGCTGAGAAAAATTTAGAAGACCTAAATGAATGATCATGGGTCAGAAGATTCTTACAGCTAAGATGTTAAATCTCTGTAGATTCAAGGTAAGCCCATTCGAATGCTAGGAGTTTTTTCCCCCTGGTGGATAAGCTGATTACAAAATGCATATAGAAATGGAAGGGAACTAGAAGAACCAAAACACTTTAAAAAAAGAATCAATTTGGAAGACTTGAACTACTTGATTTCAAGATTTATTACAATGCTGCAGTAATCAACACAGTATAAATTAGCATAGGAATAGACATAAGAAAACAATGAAGAGACAGAGTTCAGAAATACACCCACACATATATGGTCAATTAATTTTCAACAAAGATGCAAAGGCAATTCTATGTAAAATGATAGCCTTCAACAAAGATGCTGGAATAACTGGATTTCCAAATGAAAAATAGGGAACCACAACACTTACCTCACGCCATATGCCCAAATTGTAACAAGTGGATTATAAATCTATATGCTATACTGAAAAAATATTTTTTAAAGGGAACATAGATATCTTTGCAACTTCATTGTAGGCAAAACCTTATAAAATGAAAATTTTACTTCACACATGACCCAGAAATTTCACTTCTAGATTTTTACTCAAAAGAAATGAGAAACTATGTTCACCCAAAGAAGTGAACACAAATGTTTATAAAAGCTTTATTCATAACAGCCAAAAACTGGACTGGATTTTTTTTTAATTTAGCATAACAGTGCAATGGGATATATTCACCAGTATCAAAGAATAAACTTCTGATGAGCAACACAGATGAACACAATAACATAATGCTGAGTCAAAACATTATGATTTTACATGATTCAACTCACTTGAAATTCTAGAACAGATAAATCTAATTTAGAGCAATAGAAAGTAAACCAGTATTTATCTGGGGGGAAGAATGGGTCCCAAAGGATGGGGATGGATTAGCAAGGAGCAAAAGGGAAACTTCTGTTGTTAGAAATCCTATATCTTGATTGTGGTGGTTATGTAGGTGTATATATTTGTGAAACAAAATATAAAATTTGTTCATTTTAATGTATGCAATGATGTGTCAGTAAATTTAAATGAAAAACAAAACATCATTAGGAGTAGCTAAACACATAAAATACACAGCTGATGATAAAGTCAATACAAGAGAGGACAGGAGCAAAAACAGTATAAATTTGAGAAGATACCTAACAAATATGTAACTGTCACTTTTTATGAAAAATAAGTCAGATATAAGAGAAAAAATATTAAGGACATAATAGAGCAATGTTTTTCTGAATTAAAGCAGAATCTGCATATGTAGTCTGATATTGCATTATGTACCAAGAAAATCCAATATAGACTAATGACTGAGACATGTTCTGAATTAGTACTGACCTATGGGGATAAAATAATTTAATAATAATAATAGTTATAATAATAATGATTTACATGTGTGTAGTGAATTGAATAGTGTTCTCCCAAAATATATGCACAAATCCTTACCTTGATATCTGTGAATCTGTGACCTTATTTAGAAATAGGCCTTTGGAGATCTAATTAAGTTAAGGATAATGGAATGAAATTATTCTGGATTTAGGGTGGGTGTCAGGGAAGATTACTGAAAAGACATGACTGCTGGTTGACCTGTGAGCTGGACCCAGGCACTCAAGGGCTCTTCCTTCCCTCCACTGTCCTCAAAATGTGGGTTCCTGCTGCCTTTCCTGCTTCCAGAGGCTTTCCCAAGGAGACAATGATGTGGTGTTGACAACACCTGCACAGTATATGTGACTGAATCCAGGGAAGTCCTCTTTATAAACTTTAAAGATTTGGCAGGCGAGACAAGAACGCATTCATCTTGCAGTCACCCTAAATCTTGTATGTAAGTTTCCTTTGCTTATTAAAACTGCCATCTACCAACCTGGAGTGGCCTTTTTCTTCCATCTCTCCTGGTCCACTAAATATAGAGGACCCTATACCCAGCAAGCTTCTGGGAGGATTCTAAACCAATAATTGGTCAGCTAGGAGACTATAAAATTTGGCCTTGGGAAAGAGGCATTCACAGGGGAAATCCCAAATTGGCCACTACCTTCTCTGTGGGGAGAGGTGGCCCCTATGTGAGATATTGTAAACTATCTTGAGGATATGAGGACAGCTGAAAACGCCAGCCAGTCTAATGTACTTGTTGGGGGAACTGCCCACAGTGCACTTCAGCAAAGAAGAGAAGCCCAGGCTTCTACTATGGGCCGTTCACCTGGACACTGATGCCCAAGTAGAGTCTGAAGCTCAAATTAGAACATCAGAAGAGCTGAGGCTACAGAAGGTGTGTAGAAAAGGAATATCAAGGAAGGAATTTTATGTGCCATCAAGCTATGATTGGAATGGATTTTTGTAAATTAAAAAGAAAAGAAGAGTTTTATTCATTCCTGTCCTCCAGAGCTCTACAGAAAGCGTTCAAGGAACAAAAGCTCCCTAGAGCGAACTCCAGCAGATAGCTTAGCCCAGCCTCTGGCAAGGGCAGCGCAATTCTGCCTTGGGCAAAGACATTTGAGAATCACTGGAACAGGTGCCTCTCCAGAAGATCAGCAAGAACATCCAGCTAGGACCAAGCTCACTGATCAAGAAGAACAGTGGAATTCCAGAGCAGGGGAAAGGAAAGCATGGAATTCATGGCTTTCTCCCAATGATTCTTGAGTCTTGCAAAATTAATTAAAGTTTTTAATTTTATTGTTGTCTTATTCTAATTTTTTTTCCTCTTTTTTTTTAACTAGTTTATCTTAACAACACCTTTCTAAAAAATCTTTTTAAGCCTTTATTATTATAGTCATATTTTATCCTTCATTGTATCTAACTTTATTTTTTGTATACATAAAAGGTTTTTTCTTCTAAAGTTTTTGGGATACAATTTCTTCTAATGGATCAAAAATGTCCCCTAAATCTAGAACAGGGCTTTGTTCTAGTCTCCAGCCTGAGCAAATTCTCTCCACTTTCTTTCTCCAACCAACTTACCTTATCAATTCCTTTTTTAGAATTTTTTTTAATATTTTCATCTTTAGAGTCATATTCCATCCCTTCAACATGTGTATGTGTGTGTGTGTATGTATGTATATATATCTATATATATAGATATATATATCTTTCTTTGAAAATTTTGTGACATAGTTTCTTCTAAGAGACCAAAATATACTCAAAATCAAATGGGTGGCTCTGTTCTATTCACCAGTTATATATACATATATATATTTTTTTTTCTTTTAATTTAAAAAAAAATTTTTAAACTTCTTTTTACCCTCTTACTTCTGCCCTTGATTTGGGGTCTCTTCTGATGTGGTTAGTGTACATTTTTCTGCGGTCTTTGCCTCCATTTTAGTCTTTTATTCTCTAGTTCATATATTCTTATCTGGATAAAATGACACGGTAGAAAAACTCACCACCAAAAAAAAAAAAAAGAAAAAAAAAAAAGAAAAAGAGGCAGTACTGAAGGCTAGGGATATAATCAATATGGACATTGGTAATATGTGAGATCTAGAGTTCAGAATGATGATTCTCAGGGTGCTAGCTGGGCTCAAAAAAGGCATGGGAGATATTAGAGAAACACTGTCTGGAGAAATAAAAGCTCTTTCTGGAGAAATAAAAGAACTAAAATCTAACAAAGTTGAAATTTAAAAAGCTATTAATGAGGTGCAATAAAAAATGGAGGCTCTTACTGCTAGGATAAATGAGGCAGAAGAGACAATTAGTAATATAGAGATCAAATGATGGAGAATAAAGAAGCTGAGCAAAAGAGAGACAAACAGCTACCAGCTACTGGTAGCTGTTTCTCCCTCTTTTGCTCAGCTTCTTTATTAGGGTAGAATTCAAGAGACAAGTGATAACATAAAATGAGACAGTACTAGAATAATTGGGATTTCAGAAGAAGAAGAAAGAGAAAGGGGGGCAGAAGGTATACTGGAGTGAATTATTGTAGAGAATTTCCCTAATATGGCAAAGGGAACAAGCATCAACATCCAGGAGGCATAGAGAACCACCCTCAAAATCAATAAAAATAGGTCCACACCCCGTCATCTAATAATAAAACTTACAAGTCTCAGTGACAAAGAGAAAATCCTGAAAGCAGCCCAGGACAAGAAGTCTGTAACATACAATGGTAAAAATATTAGACTATCAGCAGACTTATCCATAAGACTGGCAGGCCAGAAAGAATTGGCACGATATATTCAGAGCACTAAATGAGAAAAACATACAGCCAAGAATACTGTATCCAGCTAAGCTGTCATTGAAAGTAAAAGGATAGAAAAAAAGCTTTCAGGACCAAAAAAAAAAAAAAAAAAAAAAAAAAAAGAATTTCTAAACACCAAACCAGCCCCACAGGAAATATTGGAAGGGGTCCTCTAAGCAAAAAGAGAGCCTAAAAATAACATACCAGAAAGGAACACAAACAATATACAGTAACAGTCACCTTCCAGGCAATACAATGACACTAAATTCATCTCTTTCAATAGTTACCCGGAATGTAAATAGGCTAAATGCCCCAATCAAGATACACAGAGTATCAGAATGGATAAAAAAATAAAACCCATTAACATGCTGTCTAAAAGAAATTCATTTTAGACCCAAAGACACCTCCAGATTTAAAGTAAGGGCATGGAAAACAATTTACCATGCTAATGGACATCAAAGGAAAGCTAGGGTGGCAATCCTTATATTAGATAAATTAGATTTGAGCCAAAGACTATAATAAAAGATGAGGAAGGACACACTATATCATAATCAAAGGATCTGTCCTAAAAGCAGCCAACTACATAAACCAATCAATAACAAAATCAAAGAAACACAACAACAATAATACAATAATAGAGGACTTTAACACCCCCCTCACTAAAATGGACAGATCATCCAAGCAAAAGATCAACAAGGAAATAAAGCCCTTAAATAACACACTGTACCACGGGGACATCAGAGATATATTCAGAACATTCCATCTCAAAGCAACAGAATACACATTCTTTTCTAGTGCAGATGGAACATTCTCCAGAATAGATCACATCCTGGGTCACCAATCGGGCCTCAACCAGTACCAAAAGATTGGGATCATTCCCTGCGTATTTTCAGACCACAATGCTCTGAAGCTAGAACTCAATCACAAGAGGAAAGTTGGAAAAACCAAATACATGGAGGCTAAAGAGCATCCTACTAAAGAATGGGACAACCAGAAAATTAAAGAAGAATTGAAAAAATTCATGGAAATAAATGATAATGAAGACACAATTGTTCCAAATCTTTGGGACACAGCAAAGGCAGTCCTGAGAGGAAAATATATAGTTATACAAGCCTTTCTCAAGAAACAAGAAAGGCCTCAAATACACAACCTAACCTTACACCTAATGGAGCTGAAGAAAGAACAGCAAAGAAAGCCTAAACCCAGCAGGAGAAAAGAAATAATAAAGATCAGAGTAGACCTCAATGAAATAGAAACCAAAAGAACAGTAGAACAAATCAATGAAACTAGGAGCTGATGCTTTGAAAGAATTAATAAGACTGATAAACCCCTGGCCAGACTTATCAAAAAGAAAAGAGAAAGGACCTAAATAAATAAAATCATGAATGAAAGAGGAGAGATCACAACCAACACCAAAGACATACAAACAATTATATTAATATACTATGAGCAACTATATGCCAGCAAATTTGACAATCTGGAAGAAATGGATGCATTCCTAATGAAACTGAACCAGGAAGAAATAGAAAACCTGAACAGACCCATAACCAGTAAGGAGATTGAAGCAGTCATCAAAAATCTCCCAACAAACAAGAGCCCAGGTCCAGATGGTTTCCCAGGGGAATTCTACCAAACATTTAAAGAAGAATTAATACCTATTCTCCTGAAACTTTAAAAAAAAAAAAAGAAATGAAAGGAAAACTTCCAAACTCATTTTATGGGGCCAACATTATCTTGATCTCAAAACCAGACAAACACTCCATCAAAAAAGAGAATAACAGACCATTATCCTTGATGAACATGGATGCAAAAATTGTCACCCAAATACTAGGACGCAACAGTACATTAAAAGCATTATTCACCACAACCAAGCGGGATTTATCCCACAGCTGCAAGGTTGGTTCAATATCCAAAAGTCAACTGATGTGATACATTAATAAAAGGAAGAACAAGAACCATATGATACTCTCAATAGATGCTGAAAAAGCATTTGACAAAGTACAGCATCCTTTCTTAATAAAAACTCTTCAAAGTGTAGGGATAAAGGGTACATTCCTCAATATCATCAAAGCCATCTATGAAAAACCCACCATGAGTATCATTCTCAATGGAGAAAAACAGAGCTTTTCTTCTAAGGTTAGGAACATGGCAGGGATGTCTGCTATCACCACTGCTATTCAATGCAGTACTAGAAGTACTACCCTCAGCAATCAGAAATGACAAAAAGAAATTAAAGAATAACAAAAAGAAATGAAAGGCATCCAAATCTGCAAAGAAGAAATCAAACTATCACTCTCTGTAGGTGATATGATACGTTATGTGGAAAACCCAAAACTCCACTCCAAATCTGCTAGAACTTGTACAGGAATTCAGTAAAGTGTCAGGATATAAAATCAATGCACAGAAATCAGTTGCATTTCTATACACCAACAATAAGACAGAAGAAAGAGAAATTTGGGAGTCAATCCCATTTACAATTGTATCCCAAACCATAAGATGCCTAGCAATAAACCTAACCAAAGAGGCAAAGAATCTGTACTCAGAAAACTATAAAGTACTCATGAAAGACATTGAGGAAGACACAAAGAAATGGAAAAAAAAATGCTTCATGCTCATGGTTTGGAAGAACAAATATTATGAAAATGTCTATTCTGCCTAAAGCAATCTACCCATTTAATGCAACCCCTATCAAAACACCATCATTTTTTTTTCAAAGAAATAGAACACATAATCCTAAAATTTATATGGAACCAGGAAAGACCTCAAATAGCCAGAGGAGTGTTGAAAAAGAAAACCAAAGTTGGTAGCATCACAATTCAAACTTCAAGCTCTATTACAAAGCTCTCATCATCAAGACAGTATGCTACTGGCACAAAAACAGACACATAGACCAATGAGACAGAATATAGAGCCCATAAATAGACCCTCAACATTATGGTCAACTAATCTTTGACAAAGCAGGAAAGAATGACCAATGGGAAAAAGACAGTCTCTTCAATAAAAGGTATTGGGAAAATTGGACAGCCACATGGAGAAAAATGAAACTGGACCATTTCCTTACACCACACACAAAAATAGACTCAAAATGGATGGAAGACCTCAATGTGAGACAGGAATCCATCAAAATTGTTGAGGAGAACATAGGCAGCAACCTCTTCAACCTCAGCCGCAGCAACATCTTCCTGAAAACATCACCAAAGGCAAGGGAAGCAAGGAAAAAAATGGACTATTGGGACTTCATCAAGATCAAAAGCTTTTGCACAGCACAGGAATCAGTCCACAAACCCAAAAGACAACTGACAGAATGAGAGAAGATATTTGCAAATGACATATCAGATAAAGGGCTAGTATCCAAAATCTTTTATAGATTCAAGATCTTTTATAGTTCTTTATGAACTTATCAATCTCAACACCCAAAGAACAAATCATCCAATCAAGTAATGGGCATAGGACAGGAACATATATTTCTGCAAAGAAGACATCCAGATGGCC
Organism: Mustela erminea; assembly: GCF_009829155.1. Lineage (NCBI taxonomy): Eukaryota > Metazoa > Chordata > Mammalia > Carnivora > Mustelidae > Mustela > Mustela erminea. The sequence goes on along the minus strand of NC_045617.1, from coordinate 101,037,809 downwards.
AATAGACACATGAAAAAGTGCTCCACATCACTCGGCATCTGGGAAATACAAATCAAAACCACAGTGAGATACCACCTCACACCAGTAAGAATGGCTAAAGTTAACAAGTCAGGAAATGACAGAGGCTGGCGAGGATGTGGAGAAAGGGGAACCCTCCTACACTGTTGGTGGGAATGCAAGCTGCTGCAACCACTCTGGAAAACAGCATGGAGGGTCCCAAGAAGTTGAAAATAGAGCTACATTATGACTTAGCAATCACACTACTGGGTATTTACCCTAAAGATACAAATGTAGTGATCCGAAGGGGCACGTGCACCCAAATGTTTATAGCAACAATGTCCACAATAGCCAAACAATGGAAAGAACCTAGATGTCCATCAACAGATGAATGGATAAAGAAGAAGTGGTGTATATATATACAATGAAATACTATGCAGCCATCAAATCTTGCCATTTGCAACAATGTAGATGGAACTAGAGGACATTATGGTGAGGAAAATAAGTCAGTCAAAGAAAGACAAGTATCATATGATCTCCCTGATATGAGGAATTTGAGAGGCAAAGTGGAGGGTTTGGGGTGTAGGAAAGGGAAAAAATGAAACAAGATGGGATTGGGAAGGAGACAAACTATAAGAGACTCTTAATCTCACAAAACTAATTTAGGGTTGCCAGGGGGAGCGGGATAGGGAGCGGGTGGTTGGGTTATGGACATTGGGGAGGATATGTGCTATGGTGAGTGCTGGGAAGTGTGTAAGTCTGACGATTCACAGACCTGTACCCCTGGGGCTAATAATACATTGTATGTTAATAAAAAAAAAAGTAAAAAAAAATAACATAGTGCAAGAGATAGAAAGGTTTATATTAATGAATCAAGAAAATGTGTACTTCAAATTTATAGAACAGTCACAAGGAGAATAAATTTATAAAAGAGATGCAAAACAAAACAATGGGAGAAAATATTTGCACACCGTTTAACAACAAGAGGTCAATTTTCAAAATATATAAGAAATTCCTATAAGTCAATAGCAAAAATGAAAACAAAAATCCTGATTTTAAAAGGATTTATATAGACATATCTCCAAAGAAGATATATAAAAAGCCAAATGATATATGAAAAAATGCTCATTATTGCTAATCATCAGGGAAATGAATCAAATACATAATGAGGAATCTTCTCATACCTGTTAGGAAGTCTATTAAAATAAATAAATAAATGTGTTGGGGGAGGTGTGGAGAAAAGGAAACACCTGCATGCTGTTAGTGGGAATGTAAAATAATTCAGTTACTATTAAAAGCTCCTCACAAAATTAAAAATAAAATCACCATATAATTCAGCAACACCATTTCTGGATATATGCCCAAAGATTTGAAAGCAGGATCTCAAAGAGCTATCTTAATTCTGATATTCCCTGATATTCACAACAGCTAAGACATGGGACCAACTCAAATGTTCACCAACAGATGGATGCATAAAGAACATGGAATATTGTCCAGCCTGAAAAAGAGAAGGAAATTCTACAATATGTGATAGGATGGATGAACCTGGAAGGTATGAAAAGTGAAAAAAGTCCATCACAGAAGAATAGCACTACATGATTCCTTTTAATGAGGCATTTAACATAGACAAAGATATGAAAGTAAGCAATAGAATGATGGTTACCAGGAAGCAGAAGAAAAGACATATAGGGAGTTGTTCAATGGGTATAAACTTAGTTACATATGATGAGAATGTTCCAGAGATTATATTGCGCACTCTGAAATTTGTGAAGAAGGTAGATCTAATGAGATCTAAGAAAAACTCCATGCTTCTCCTTTACTTACATTCACAACACTTCTGATACAAGACATGTGGGTTTTCTACAACAAGCAATCCTCTGATACCAGCTGGGTGTCCTATTGTTCATTTAATTTTGACACCAGTTAGTGCAGATGCACCCCCCACCACCGCCACCCAGATTAAGTGCTCAGTTCGTTAAAGTGTCTTCTCTCTTCAAGTGTCTCATCGCATTCCACGATGTCGTCTGTGCTTCTGCCCAACTAGCTATAAATCAAGGAGGTCCCCAGGACCCCCTTCTTAGGTTTGATCATTTGCTAGAACAGCTTACAGAACCCAGGGAAACACTTACTTATGTTTACTGATTATATAATAAGATACAGATGAACAGCTACATGATGCGATACATATCGTAAGGTCTGGAAGGGTCCCTAGCACAGGAGCTTCTGTCTCTATGGAGTTGGAACTCACCACTCTCCAGCACATGGATATATCTACCAATCCAGAGTTTCTGAATCCCGTATTATTGGGATATTTTTGGAGTTTTTTTTTAAATAAGGACAGCTATCAACTCAATCTACAGCCCCTCACCCCTCACCCAGGGGATAGGGTGTGACTGAAAGTTTCAACTTACTAATTTTTGCTTGATCTTTCTGTTAACCTTCCCCAATCCTCTAAGCTATCCAGGAGCCCATCAAGAGTCACCTCATTAAAACAGATGTTCCTAGCATCTAAGAAGTCTCAAAGGATTTAGGATCCCTATGTCAGGAAAGCTCAAAGACCAAATAGAACAAAAGATGTTTGCAGTGCTCTTACCATGTAGGGAATTAGAAGGGTTTTAAAGCTCTGTACCAGGAACCAAGGGCAGAGACCAGTATAAATATTTTCTTTCATTTCATAACTCTTGTTAAGTATTCTTCCTACAAAAAGTGGGAGACAAAGAGAAACTTTTGGAGGTGATGGATATATTTATTATCTTGATTCACACAAATGTATACATATGTACAAATTCATCAAAGTATAAATATTAATTATGTGCAGTGTTTCATATACCAAAATTATACTTCAGCAAAGCTGAAGAAAGAGGACAACAAAGCAAAGCAAAACAAAACAAAACAAAAAAAGCCTTCATGGCAAGAATATTAAGTGGATAATAAGGAAATATGCGAAGTGAGAAGTATTACACAAAAGGGAAGCATTATAATCACATTTCATTAGTTTTAGAAACTATAATTTACTAAATTCACATGCTGTTTGTACTTGGGGGAAAGATTTTAATTAAAGAGGTGTTTTGCTTTAAATTTTCAAAACCAATATCACTATGCCATTAAAATCCCTTTAGTTTTTTTTTTTCTCATGTGCCATTTAAATGCAATATAGTATCAGTCTCCAGGCATCCACATTTAAATAGGTGTCTAGCCACTACCTATATATATATATTTTTTTGTCTCAGAACATTTTGGTACTATTTAAGCTCATCTTCTTATTTTGCCCATTGGGTTTGAAATAATGATATAAGATGATGTAAATTCCATAATGAGAAATAAAGCCAATGGGCTGTAAGAACCACAAAAGAGTAGCTATAATAAAACTGTTTATTATCACCTAATATGTTTAGGTTCTGTCATTTTACTTTCTTTATTCTGCTTTTGATTCCTGTGTTTCTGCACCTTTGATTGATTCAACCATTATTGGCAGTCCTCAAAGATCACTTTATCTACATTTACTACCTGTGGACCTCGTCTTCCCCAACCTGACTAGTAGTATAAAACTATGATGAGAGCAAATATTCCAAGTTCTAGGATCCTAAAGCTCCAATATGCTAAAGTCTCTGTTGTATGCTAAGCTGCCTTATTTCCCTTTTGGAAGAAGGTGGTAAAAATGTACACATATAAAAAACTATAATTACTGGTTGCCTAATGAATCATTCATATACTCGGTACCTATTTACTGGATGATAACATCTTCTTGACACTATTCCAGATAGTCAGATACTTCTGGATGATAAGATAAATAACTTAATGGTTCTCAAAGAACTTACAGGATAGTAAGTTTTAATGAAGCCTTCTTGCATTGCCTGTCCTAATTTCCCTGAATTGACAACTTGCCCTGGAGACCTGCATTGACTCTTTAAACTACACTCCCAGAGTTGTCCATTTCTGGGAACTTGACAAAAATGTGTTGTAGCCTTCTACATGCTGAGAAAACAAGGGAATCCCACACATGCATTCTACCTTAACAGAACCTTGAGAAAGATAAATCTTACTATTTTACAGGAGGAAAACAGGGCAGGTTAACACCTAGGAGCTAGAGATGCTCTGTCAAGTCCTGTCATTGCCAATAATGCCCCATTATATCAGGAGGGCTAAATCTTTGGTCTCCTTAGCCAAGACTTCTTGAGACCTCCCATGGAACCTCTGCTAGAGGCCAAATATTCTACTGGTATAATTAGCAAAAAAAAAAAAAAAAAAAAAAAAAAAAAAAGCCTTCCCTAACATGATAACCCTGAGAATTAGAAAGCTATGTGCTCTTGTATATCAGTCATAGATTCCCAACTCAGCTTTCTTGGGTGGAGTTTTCAATGTGCATTGTGTTACTGAGGAATTGTGCAACAGAGGAGGACATTAGGTTACTTTCACACAGAATTATTGTAATTTTTAAAATTTTTGCCTTTATTTCTCAGAGCAGTTTTAGGCTCACAGCAAAACTGAGCAGAAGCTGCAGAAGTTTCCCATATGTACCTTTCCCCACACAGGTATTTTTTTCCCCAGTAACCACATCTCACAGATTAGTACATTTGTTACAGCAGATGAACCTATTCTGACACATTGTTAAAATCCAAAGTCCACAGCTTACTGTATGGCTCACTTTTATTAATGTTTTTTTTTTTTTTCTGTTTTTAGGTTTTTTTTTTTTATGGTTGACTTTTGATGATGTACATTCTATGGGTCTGGACAAAAGTACAATGCTATGTGCCATCTGCACAGCATCAAATGGTTTCACTGCCTTTAAAATCCTCACTGCTCTGTTTACTTCTCCCTTCCCAACACCTTGCAGCCACTTATCTTTTTGCTGCATCTCCATAATTGTTGCCTTTTCCAGAATGTCCTGTAGTTGGAATCGTGTAGTTTGTAGCCTTTTCTGACAGGCTTCTTTTAATTAAGATACACATTTTAGCATCTTCCATGTCTTTCCTAAAAGTTTTTTTAAGCTCATTTTTCTTCTTGAATAAATCTTGAAGATTTATTTATTTGAGAGAGAGAGAGAGTACTGCAGGAGGAAGGGGCAGAGTCCTCAAGCAGACTCCCTGCTGAGTACAGAGCCTGACATGGGGCTCAATCTCACAACCCTGAGATCATAACCTGAGCCAAAATCAAGAGTTGGATGCTTAACTGACTGCACCACCCAGGGGCCCCTAAGCTCATTTATTTTTAGCACTCAATCACATTTCAGTGTCTGGGTCTACCACAGTTTATCCACTCACCTATTTGAAGGACATTGTGATTGTTCCCAAGTTTTGGCAATTATGATAAAGCTGCTCTAGGCATCTATGTGCAGGTTTTTGTGTGGACATAAGTTTTCAACTTCTTTGGGTAAATACCAAGAAGCATGATTGCTATACCAAAGCGCAAAGGTATGTTTACTTCTGTAAGGAATAGCTGAAACATCTTTCAAAGTGGGTTTACCATTTGGTATTGCCAACAGGAAGGAATGAGGATTCCTGTCACTCTACCCCCTTGGCAGCATTTTGGGTCATCATCATGTTCTGGCTTTCAGCCATTTTAGTAGGTGCCCAGTGATATCCCATTGTTGTTCTAATTTGCATTTCTCTGTATGACAGAGTATCTTTTCACATGCTTCTTTGTCATCAATAAATTTTCTTTGGTGAGGTGGCTGTTAAGGTCTTTGGCCTATTTTTAAATTGGGTTGTTTGTTTTCTTATTGCTGACTTTTAAGATTTCTTTGTATATTTTGGATAACGGTTCTTTGTTAGAAGTGTCTTTTTCAAATATTTTCTCCCAGTTTGTGGCTTTTCTCTTTTGACAGTGTCTTTCACAAAGCAGAAATGTTTAATTTTAATGAGGCCCTGTTTATTTTTCTTTGAAGGATCATGTCTTTGTGTGAATATCTAAAAAGTCATCACCATACCCAGAGTCATTTCTATTTTCTGATCTATATTCTCTTTGAGGAGTTGTAGAATTTTTCTTTTTATTTTGACATCTACAATCAATTTTGAGTTAATTTTTGTAAAGGGTATAAAAGCTATATCTAGATTCACTTTTTTCCTTTCTTTCATTTGTGTTTGTGTGTGTCTGTGTCCTATTGTTCCAATGCCACTTGTTGATAAGACCATTTTTGCTCTGATTTATGGCTTTGCTCCTATGTCAAAGGTCACTTGACTATCTTTATGTGGGTCAATTTCTGGATTCTCTATTCTGGTCTATCAATATATTTGTCCATTTTTTCACCAGTACTACACTGTCTTGATCACTGTAGCTTTAGAGTAGGTCTTCAAGTTGGGTGGGGCCAGTCCCTCAACTTCGCTTTTCTTTTCTTTTTTCTTTTTTTCTTTCTTTTTTTTTTTTTAAGATTTATGTATTCATTTATTTATTTGAACGAGAGAGCAAAGTGAGCCAGAGAGGACATGAGTTTGGGAAGGCAGTGAGCAGAGAGAGAGAGAGAAGAAAACTCCCTGCTGAGGAGGGAGTCTGACCCGAGGCTCCATCCCAGGACCCTAGAAGCATGATATAAGTCTAAGGTAGATGCTTAACAAATGAAGCCACCCAGGCACCCGTCAAATTTGTTTTTCTCTTTCAATGTTGTGTTGTTTATTGTTGATGTTTTGTCTCCATATAAACTCTAGAATCAGTTTGTCAATATTCAGAGAACAGTTTGCTAGGAATTTCTTTGGTATTACATTGAATCCATAAGTTAGAAAGAATCAATATGGGGCGCCTGTGGCTCAGTGGGTTAAGCCGCTGCCTTCAGCTCAGGTCATGATCTCAGGGTCCTGGGATCGAGTCCCGCATCGGGCTCTCTGCTCAGCAGGGAGCCTGCTTCCCTCTCTCTCTCTCCCTCTCTGCCTGCCTCTCCGTCTATTTGTGATTTCTCTCTGTCAAATAAATAAATAAAATCTTTAAAAAAAAAAAGAATCAATATCTTGACAATAAGTTTTTCTAGCCATGAACATAATATATCTCTCCATTTAGTTTGTTGATTTCTTTCATGGGTTTTATATTTTTTTCTCATATAGATCTTATATGTACCTCATTGGATTTATACCTAAAAATTTCATTTTCAGGAGTGTTAATATGAATGGTATTGTATTTTTAATTTCAAATTCTACTTGTTCCTTGTTGGGATACATAAAAGCAAATGATTTTTATATATTAATTTTGTATCCTTCAATCTTGCTATGATTGCTTGCTAATCCTAAGTGTTTTGTTTATTTTTTTGGCGATGGTTCTTGTTTTCTGATTCTTTCAGGCTTTGTTTCATGTACATATGATGATGTCATCTGGAACTTGAGAGTGGTGACTTCTAAGCTCCTCACATGCTAGAAGAAATCAAAAGTACATAATTTTTTTTAATCTAAATGGGGGACAAATAAAATAATTAGTCTAGTTGATTTAGTTAAACCCTTGGATTTAAAACAAAAACAGATAAGGATTGTATATTTGAAATATGTAAACAACAACAACAACACAATGGATTCTTTTTTTTTTTTTTTAGCTTGGTGAGATTTTTATTGTGATTAAAATAAATATGTAGACTAAACTGGAAAGAATTGACATCTGAATAATATTGAGTACTCTTTCTGTGTTTAAGAATCCATTGTGTTATGCTGTACCCCTGGGGCGAATAACACAATGGATTCTTAAACACAGAAAGAGTATTTCAAGGAACTGGGAAAATATCCTAAGGGACTAAGGACTGAGGATAGGGTAGAGAGAATTCATATTCGACAAAAGCCAGTTCCTGATAAATAGAAAATGTATTTACATCAAGCACTATAATAAATTTTTTTTTAGTACTTTATTTTTTTGGGGGGGAGAAGCAATTTTATTTTTTAATTTCATGCTAAATTCACATATGTACATTAAGTACTATGTAAACTTGAATTTAGGTTAGCATTATTTGACTTGAGTAATATCACCTCATCTCAATTCATTGGAGAGCTACAGCTTGGCCCTTCTGCTTTAAAAGGTCAAAAAAGTTGCCAAATTGGAATAGGGCACTTACAATCAAATTTTAAATCGACTCTCCCACACACATTTGTAATTTACTGTGTTAGCTGTTATATTTAGGTAAAACACGTTATCAAGGTTATTATGCAAGAAATTACATCTTTTGCATAAATGGTCCCCTGGGTTGCACTTAGACTAGTAACAAAAAATATATATACTGACAAAGACTAAACTATATTTGTTATAGATTACAAAAGTTACTGAAAGCCAGATGAATCTTTAAGGTTGGAGGGACCCTTTAATAGTTAATCTTTGGGCTTAAGGAAGAAAAAATTAAACAGTCCCATACTGCATTTCATATCTCTTAAAAATAGGAAGTGTTTTAGCAGCTTAAAACCTTAACAGTTATATAAAACTTAATACACTAGGATTTACTTTGAAATATAGTTTACAACCAGATCAATTATACATACACTGGCACTTTAGCACAAGGGCAAACTTTAAAAACAAATTATTTTGGACCTTTAAAATCAGGCCATAGTATAAGAACAGCGTCCATGGTCTTACATTCAGCAAATTCATACTAAAATATTCCATTTTTGTAGGATAAATGCCAACAAAACTTTACATATGCTATAAGTCTATTACATATATTTACATGGCTCTTTCCTAGGTACTTAAAACTTTCACATTATACAGCTCCCCACTTTTAAGTTTTATAGGGAATGATTTTGAGACCAGATCACTGTCAGAATAGCTTATGCAGTAAGCTAAATATATATTTAAAAATGTATTCTCAAATCTACTCAGTAACCACCAAGTACTGTTTCTGTAAAAACGAGTTTTGGTGCATTAGTTAGCAGACCTACTGCATGAAAGAAATGGCCACTGGGTCTATGGTCTCATTCTAAGTTGGAAAGCCTCTAGTGCCCTTTCCACATTCACCAGCATATAGTTCACTAAAATGCAACTATTCGCTAAGAAAAATTCACATTTTTTGGCAGTGCATCAGGTTGTTGGCATATTACTGGTTTGGATGTTTCTAGGACTTCAAACTGTCAAATATTCAACTACCTTTCAATCTTTACATGTGTTTTAACTTGGATGCTCATAAGCAGATTGACTAGCTTTCAACAAGTAAATCTGATCCATGCACGATAACTCTTAAATTAGTTATTTCTGCTCAACAAACAACAGGAAAAGTTGATTACCATTCCCCAAATCTAAATTTGACAGGTTTAAGAGTTACGCAGTTGAGAACACAGTATCAGTGTACAATTATCAATAATTTAGTTAATTTTAAGTTGCACTGATACTACTATTACTTCACGGTGCACACAACATGTAAAATAGGTAAGATGAAGTCTAATTATATTTTCTACATTAGCAGTTTTACAAATAGATTAATTCCCTAGTGAATTTGGCCTGAAACAATGGACAACTACCCTGAAATATAACTAAATTTAAACATTAGTATTTTATCTTATTTTATACCTGTACTTTAAGTAAGGTTTTAAGTTGAAATGTCATTATCTTCTTATCAGAAGGATTAAAGGAGACTGGAACCCAGTGGCTTGGTGGTTTAGGAAGAACACTTGGTGATGGTGGCTCACTAAACTTGGCTCCAGCATAGTTTTGATTAGTTTGAGACTTAAGAAGTAAGCTAGGACTTGATAAGCTAGAGTTCCAGTTTTGATTATTTGGAAAATTTTTGTTCTTGCCCCCATTTTGCATGGCCTGCTGTGCAGCTGCTGATGAGGTGTAAGTATGTCCTCTTTCTTTTTTCTTATGAACAATCTTCATTTGGGAATTCTGATCCTTGGTCTTCTGTCTATTAAGCTGTTGCTGGTTCTTACTAACATTTCTTGATTGAGGGGCTGGAATGTGGTACCTCTCTCCGCCACCCATCTTCAGCTTCTTTGTCACCTTTCAGTCTGTTTTTCGGATTGCAGGATTTCCACTACCTGTCCCCTTCCTTGCTGCCAAGCCCAGGATAATAGATGTTTTTGCTGGATCCTTTCCTTTGTCTCAATACAGAAGTTTTCATGGGCCGATCTGCTGAGTTCAGCCTAGGAGCTGAGGCCAACATCTGAGTCTCCTCAGCACACAAGTTTGAGAGAAGTCCTAGCGACTTCAAACTCGGACGGCGGTGGCTTCTGCTGGGCATCAAAGCCCCCCTCCCTTTCTAGGGAGAGACGAGGCTCCGAACAAACCTTTAGTACTTTATTTTTAAATAATCTCTACACCGAACATGGGGCTCGAACTTAACAACCCTGAGATCTAGAGTCTCATGCTCTACCAGCCAAGCCAGCCAGGTGCTCTCGTAATGAAATCTTTCTATCTCAACTATTGTGAAGAGGAATCAGCTCCTCTGAATAGCTGCCCTCAACTTTTATTCTTCTTCTGTCCTCTTCCTATGACCCAGCTGTGACATACAAAGACATCTCTACTCTAAGCTTCCCTTCCTCTTGCCAGAATGCTTACTAACCACACTGTGACCCCCTTTTGGCTTCTCAGAAGGTAACATGGTCTACAATACTGCGGTTATTATTACCCCAGACTTTAAGCACAAGGAAGCATGAGGTGTTGAAGGATGAGGGACAAGGATTTGGAAGGATAATGCATAAAGCCACATATGAGGCTACATATGTATACATAATGTCACGTGCATTATATTTGCTGACACATGCTTAAAGAAATAAGCTCTTCTGTGATCTGTCATGTTGTAGGACATACTTCTCACCAATGCTAACTTCAACTATTTTTATTAAAATATTACCTAAATACTAAACTATGCACAATCTGCTTATCTTATCAGTCCTACATGATATAAAACCAAAGAATTAAAAGTAATCAATTAAATTCAAAGTAAGCGTGAAAGTAACTTCCATGCCAATCCAGTTGTGCATGGGTAGAACCACATGTGATATAAAAACCATAAACATGATATTCAAATCTTGACTCTCTTCTGATTACCCTATGTATTTAAATGAGTCACTATGAGAATTCTGAAAAATTAAATTCTTTTAAAACTTATCAAATGAAAAGTAGTAATAGTCCAACTATTATAAGAAAATATAATAAAAAATATTCTGTCTAAAGGAAAAGCTACCAAACATAACATATCCTGAGAGTTGATATAGTTGATATACTAAAATAAAGATCATTTTACAATAACAGCTGATGCTTTTTTCCTCTTAAGTAGAAAATTTTTTCTTATATAACTCTTATATAAAATGTTATTTTTAAAAATAACACCATACTTATTTTTAAAACTGCAGGATATTTGTTGAAATTTACCTCATAAATTCATAGAGGTAGAAGTAAAGATCACATTGCTGTCATTAGCTGAGATGTTAGAATATGACTTGAAGCTTGAATCCAGAGATCTTATTGAAATTTGTTTAGGGACCCTAGTATGTCCCTGAATTATAGGAAGTACCACCTCATCAGCTAAACTTCTGTCCCTAACTTATGGATATAAAAAGAGGAAAAATATCTCTCATCAATAATTACCGCCAGGGAGGTAGGCTTTACCAGAATCTTTTAGACTCCCACTTTTTCTCCCTGTCTGTTGCCAGAAATTTGATACTTTGAAGAAAGAACCTATACAACTAAAGGTAATTTGTAGGGTACTTTGGTCTTGCTCATGTTTAGGGTACTTTTTCAAGCTTAATTTTACTGTAGTCATTCTGTTTCACATAGATTTAAAGTGTACATCTTACCCTCATAACTAAAGACACTAACATAGGATTAAGGAAGTAAAGGGGTCCTTCTCTACACAATGTGTCTTTTTTTCTGCCACAGTGGTTCTGAAAGTGTGATCTCAGGATCTGTTTTCATTAACTCCACAAGATCAAAAATAATTTAACAATAAGGAAATGATGTTATGCTTTTCACTTCATGCTCTCATGATTATATAGTATAATTTTCAGAAGCTACACCCTGTGGTATTTCTATTGACGAAGCAGATACAAGAAATTAACTGGGAAGCTGGACATTGAAGAGACTTGGAAATGTTTAAAACAATTCCACTCTTCTCAAGTTTTTATTTAGAAAATAATAGCTGTATCATTTATAAAAACGTTATTTGTGCGAACATACCAACAGATTGTGTGTTGTCATTTTAAAGGAATAAATACAGTAATACTTTTAAAGGATCTTAATTTCCATTATGATAAATATCAATAGATGTAACTCACATCAACAAAGATTCTTTGAGGCTTTGGTAATTTTTAAGAATATAAATTAGTCCTGAGACCAAAATGTTTGAGAAGGGTTACCACAGTGACATTACATCTAAGACCTGACATGGCTCATCCATTCCACTTTAACCTCTGAGTTTAGGTTACATGTTTAAATCTTCTTCCCATACTTTAAGGAGTAAAATTATTCTATAAAATCCACAGATCTTATAGACTGGGTTTAACCACTTTGGTCACACATCTGACCAGTATACTTCAGTATCTTTTTGGTTAGGCACTGGGTTTTAAATTTCAGAATGTTAAGGAAGTCTATTCACATCCCAAAGGCACTCTCTATTCTCTAGAAAGCAACTAGACTAATTTAATTAAAATGTAAAACAGTCATGTCCCTCCTTTTTGCCCAGAATCCTCCAATGGCTTCCCACTCTTTTCATAACCAAAGCCCAAATGTGTACTATGACCAAGCAGGCCCTAAACACTCTGGTCCCCATGATCTGTCTAAGATCCTCTCCTACTACTTGAAACCTTCCCTATGGCATCTCGCACTACACTGGCTCCCCTCCTGTTCTTTCCACTAACTCAGGGCCTTCCTCATCCTCTGTCCAGAATGTCTAGAATGTTGCATCCCAAACAGCCACCCAGTGGGTTCCTTACTTCCTCCTGCCTCTGTTCAAAAGTCACCTCCTTCTTTAAAAAAAAAAAAAAAAAAAAGAGTGGTGCTTGGGTGGCTCAGTGGGTTGGGCCTCTGCCTTCAGCTCGGGTCATGATCCCGGGGTCCTGGGATCGAGCCCCGCATTGGGCTCTCTGCTCAGCAGGGAGCCTGCTCCCCACCCCAACCCTCGCCTACTTATGATCTCTCACTGTCAAATAAATAAAATCTTAAAAAAGAAAAAAGTCACTTCCTGAGAGAGGTCTACATAGCCTACCGCATAAATTTGAACCTCCTGGACATTTCATACTTTATTCCCTGCTTTGTACATTAGCCATCATCTCTATGTAAGAGGACATATATTTAGATCTATTTTACTTATTGTTTAGGGTAAGTTCCATAGTAGTGGAGATGTTTATGTGTGTCATCCACAACCACCTCACAATCCATATTGTTAGGTGTTGTTTACCGTTATTGTTATTTGTTGATACTAGGAAACTAGATCCCCAGTAAGTGAATGGAAGGATCAAGGCCATTCCTAACCAGGGGATGGCAACACAGATAGGGGGTTGGGGGGGTTAAGGACAAAGGATGTCATCAGTAGGACTAGAGCAGAACTCCTGATGAAGAAAGTTGTCAGTCTCTGGGTTCTGAACCTGGGCTGAGGGAGAACCATAGTGAGGACCCTGTAGTAAATGGGAAGAAGAGATGAATGCTGAAAAGGGTCCAGGGGCCCGGGGAAGAGAGGGCACTAGGGAGTTGTTGTTGTTGTTGTTGTTGTTTTTCCCCCAAAGCAATACCTTAGAGCAGAAATAACAAATGAAAAGATCACTTGAAGAATTGGGAGCAGCTTGAATACCAAAGACTCAAAAGTGCTTTTAGGACAGTTTTACTCAGACCAAGGTCTGAGAGATTATAAATGGAAGAGGGGGGAAAAAAAAAACAAAAATGAGTGACAACAATAGGGGAGGGGGTGTAAAATGTAAGTCATCTCAAGTTAGGGGGAAAATAAAATAGAATCCAGACAGGAAAAGGAGCCAAACGTAAGGAAAACAAACATTACCTCAGTCAGTGGCTATCTGACTGCACCTGAATATAATCTAGAACTCCTGTTTCTGCCTCTTCTGGCACTGAGGACCACCAGTCTGGTATTTTAGATGGCTCCTTATAGCTCCAGCTCTAGGACAGTCTGATTCCTCCCTCTCACCTTTCTTAGCCTCATCCTGGAGGTCTACTCTTCTTCCCCACACCGAAGACTACTTAATCTGGCGGTTTGACTCTGTACCTTGAATTTTCTGCAATTCCTTTCCTCCTTCCTGCTTCAGATCACTGTTGTCCATTCTTTTGCTTTCTCTCTTTTTACATTTTCTAAGCTATCTCTTCAAAGTCCTTAAATAACAAAATCACCTGCAGGAAGCCCAGAAGAAGGTCACCAACAGTGTCCTAAAATCTGAACATTTTTCTCCCCGTTTTATACATCTCTGTTATTAGTACTACACAGTTTGTCTGAATTTTAAAGGTAATCACACTTGTAAAATGCTAAAGACACCACATTTATGTTTTAACATCCAGACTTCCAGGATTCTGGTAGAGTTATATACCCCAGGTTCATTTTCACCCTTAGAGAATACGATACTGCTCTCATTATCATCCCCCTGGCATGATGTGCAATAAGCCACCTGATATTTATAGCAATGACCTTTTTTTTTTTTTTCCTCTTACATACAAAACCACCTTTAACTGAGAATTTTGATCCTTGTTCTATGGAACATTGGGTTCTCAGTGGCATTTCTAAATTGGGGAATTGGACTGTTAAACCTTTCTCTATTACCCGTGTTCAATGTCACCTTTCAGACTGCTTTTCAGCATGAAAGATTTCTGCCACCTGTCCTCCTGCCTCTGCCAAGTCTAGAATATTAGGTGTTGCTTTTTGTCTGACTCTCTTCCTTGTCTGACTACTGACATTTTTCATGGACTGACCTGCAGTATTCAGCCAGGGGCCATGATAACAACCTCCTCAAGTGTAGTTTGGGTTGAATATTACAAGTACAAATGTAACTAAAAGGCCAGGGAGTAATTTTAAGCACTTGTCAAATAAAATGACTATGCATTTGTCTTTGATGAATGGCTTTAACCTTGGATACACTCACTGTCCAAACTATCTCCAGGAACATTCGACTAAACTTCACACACACACACACACACACACACACACACACACCCTTATAGGTTCTGAAAAGGTTTGATTTTTTTTTTTTTCAAGTTGAAGTCTAGATGTCCTTTCCATATTCTTTGTCTCAGGGTCCTCTGTTTCGCTTTGGACACAACTTGCATTGGTTCTTTGCAAAGTTACAGCTCTCCAGGATTTAAAATATTACCCCATAAAGAGCTTATAAGTTTCACTCAAATTTCTTCTCCCCATCTCTATTTGCCCACTGACAACCTATTTTCCATGACTGTTACTCAACAGCAGCTCATTAAATTGAGCATCAGTGTTTATATATAACATCACTTCCATTTTCTCCTTTTGGATGATTCCACCCTAACTATGCCTACAGCTGCTGTTTGTTGTCATTCCTCCTCCCCTCAAGAGCAGCACAGTGAATCCAAGGGCCAATGAGCCTACCTGAGATGCCAGCGAACAGACTGACAGCTCCAGGACCTCATTATCTGACACATTGTCCAGTCATTTGATGCTAAGCATGGCAGGCAAGAACACTGGCAGAACACACTTGGGAGGTTAACACAATGTCCTATTTCCATATGGTAGACTGAGCAGAAGCGCTGCTCTGTGACTCTAAAATTAAAAAAGTCTCAAAGAGAAATACATTTCAGAAGACTTTCCTAAATTACAAATATAATTTGCCTTAAATACTGAACTTTTCTACATGACCAATGGATAAAAACTCCTTTGGAGCCAGATGCTGAAAGGGAATGTGGGAGGATTTGAAGACAAGCGTCATGTGGTGAAATCACTAAATAAAAATGTGCTAGGAAACTAATGAATTTCCTCATGTTCACAATAGGACAAAGCAGACAGACTTAAAAAAAATAGATACTAAGAGCTCTGGTTGGGACTTATCTGATTTCCTGAAATTTTTAGATATTTATAATAAAAAGCATTTAGAGCAGCTAGCATGTTTCAAGTGGTTAGCATACAGCTAGTAGTAGTTGCTATATGTGCAAAAGGAAGCTTTTTTTGCACACATGAAAATCATCAGCAAAGAATAAAATGCATATTTTCACATTTCTCTGTTAGACTGAGAAAAATTTGAACAATAAAATAAAAGATGTAAGAAAAGAAGAAAAAAAGTTATTTGTTTTCCTCTCCAAAGAGATATACAGAAGGAAGGACTCATTTCAGAGAGATACAAAATAAAACAATGGCTTAAAAATACAGCAACTAAGTACTCTTCTAGCTAGTATTCAATGGGCTAAAAGAAGAATGCTGAAGATGATGATATCCATGTACTGTAAAGTGACTAGAGAGAGAATATTCTCTTTTCTACAGAAAAAGAGAGTCATCCCAAATTTGGACCAAATAGGACAGAAATGGATCAAACCCTGTTAGGGCTGGAAAGAGACAAGATCATAATATAAAATAATTTCCTATTGCTTTTGGGGGAAAAAGTCTAAACACTGACTACTATATCTTACGTATAGTATTAGTCAATAAACATTTGTTAAATCTGGAAAAGAGAAAAGAAATAGAGAGATACTTAGAAATTGTCTCCTCCAAGAATACACAACAATTCTGTGAAATTCCTGGCATTTTAAGTAGGTGCTGGGGGCAGAGAAGGAATGCAATAGAAAACAAATGCAAATGTAAGCTTTTTTTGTTGTTGCATAACCACAACAAATTAGTATATAAGACGCAATAAACAACGTTGAAAGATTGAGATGGTCCCTTAAGGCTGAAGATTCGATCTCTAGCATTTGGAACCTAGGCTGGAATCCTTGTTTTTTGATGGATCACAAGGTATATGGCACAGTCCATGCTTTTAACCAAATCTCAACAGGAGACTGGCCACTTGGCCCAGGAAGAAGTAGACACAATGTTTGGTTTCATGTGTCACATTAATACCAAAATGCCTTCCCAGGATGCAGTGCCAAGTGGTGGTGTACTGGTTGTCAACCTCCCTCTTAATAAGAAAGGAAAGAAAGAGAAGGAAGAAGGGAGGGGTGAAATGGGCTCAGACAGAGAGAGAGAAAGAACATAGCCACACAAGAGTGCTATTAGCACATACCAGTTATCTTTAGCATCTGGAGGATTAGGAAATGAAGACTAGAAGACCAATGAGATTGTGATTAAGTTTCTCTCACAAATTTGTGCTATGCTTTAGATATTTTGTTTGCCCCAGATGTTCTGGAGAATACCCTATGAGGCCTAGAGGGAGCTCAATTATGCAGGGATACCCCAGGGTAGGTGAGGATTCCCTAGAAGAATTCTGGACCACAACAGGCCAAAAGTTTATCCACTCATCTTCCCGCCTGATCCAACTAACAATTGTCCTGATTTCCTTTTCCTAACCTAAGTCTATGTAAAATAAACTAAGGTTTATTTAGAAGATTTATTGTTTTACCTTTGGACACATTGCCAGCTGAAATTAACATAAATTATACTAATTAACTATTTCAATGGCAAGACAATGCCCAAAGGACTAATTGAAAATCAACTATTTTATGTTAGTGAAGAATCAAAAAATCAGATAATAAATTAGTTATACCCCTTTCTCTAAGATACAGTATTTTTGCTAACATTTAGCTTAATCTAATTTGAAACTTTGAACAAGCGGTCTACTATTTCCAGGATTTGAATCCTCACAAATTCCTTAGTTGTTGTAACAAATATGCAAAAATACTAAAGATAAGTTGAAGTGGAGTAGATATGCTATATTGTTGCTTGTCATTCCATAAATGGTGAAAATGCTCATGTATTGCCCATGGTCTACATTCTAGACAAAACTAACTTAAAATATGATGGGTACCCCAGCAGACTTGCAAACTTGAACTGAGATGGGTTGTTCCTTTGTTTCTTCTGGAAAGTGTAACCCATCCCTCCATAGCCTCTATGGCACAGACTTACAAACCATGAACACAAATCAAGTTCTTATTCTTCCTTATGCCCAAAGTATCATGGAAATACCTTAATTGAAAAATTTCATCCCCAATAAAATGCATTTAAGCTAATTCTAGAGTTTCCCAGAGACTTTTCTTACATGAGCTCAGAAATAAGTACCTGACTCTTTTGGTACATTTTGACATCTTGTTGCCATGTTTTTGACTTTGTTTCTGTTGGTCAAAATTCTGTTCTACTGGTGACCCTCACTGCTGCTTGACAAGTACCCAAGGTTATTCACAGGCTCTCTTAACCTGAACAAATTCCTGCCTTGTATCCCAGTTTCCCTGCATAATTGGAAGAAATTCACCACTATTACCAATGACATTAGATTTTTCAATTCCTGATATCTGAACGACACTTTCCTCATCCAAAAGTATTATTTTTTGCCACTTCTTTTCTTGATTCTAAGTCTAAATTCTGCTTACCTTAATCTTGCCTGCCCAATTAGCCCTACCCAGTAGGCATGCCAGTAAAAACATCCTTTTGGGGATAGTTCTATTCCCTTCCCATCTGGATGAGATCTGGTCCTTTGGACCTAACCAGTCAATTGCAAAAATAGCATCATATATGGTACATGTTTCTAGTCTTTCTATGGTTAACTTCTGTATTTTTCCCCCACATGGCCATAAGGGAAATTATTGTCCTTCTTGACTCTCTTTTTTAAAAAAACATTTTTTTTTTTTTTTTTAATTTGGCCTCAGGTCCCGCAGGGTCACAGAAGGATCGGGGGTGTCTGAGTGTCGCAGAGCTTGCGGGTATTGGAACGGGAAAGCCGGCTACAGAGACAGAGCCGACAGTAAGCTCACAGCTCAGTGTTACCTTGAACTGGTCGCAGGCTCGGTGAGCTCGGAGCGCGGCCGGAGGTCAGGCAGACAGGAGTAACTGGGCGCTGTTCTCTGAGGGCGCACTGAGGAGTGGGGCCCCGGGCTCTCGGCTCCTCCGGGCCGAAGACCAGGAGGCCGCCATTTGTATTCCCGTCCTCCGGAACTCTACGGAAAGCGCTCAGGGAACAAAACATTTTGTTTTTTTTATTTGTTTAAAGCACAAGCAGAGGAAGGGGCACAGGCAGAGAGAGAGAATCCCAGTGGACTCTGTGCCAAGCAAGGGGCCCAACATAGGGCTCAATCTTAAGACCCTAAGATCATGACCTGAGCCGAAATGAAGAGTTGGTTGCTTAGCTGACAGTGCCACCCAGGAACTTCTACTTTTGCTCTCTTTAAATGCTAGTTATATGATTCACAGGCTAATATGAGATCCACTGAAAACCCAAACAGCTTGTTAGAAAATTTCTTCTTTTAAAGGAGAAAGCTGAAACAATCACTCCCAGGTTTAAATATCTAAGAAATATCTTAGAATACTTATCTGTGTATATGGATGTAACTAAAATTCACTCAGATACTTTGAGAAAAAATGTAGTCATTTGTGTTCATTTACCGTTTGTAAGTTATGGACACTTCGCCCCAAAGATTAATGTTTTTCTCCTACAATGTCTAAGTATCACTCAAGATACTTCAAAAGCATTAGAAACAAAAGCTAAGAATTTCCTTTGTATGATACAAATCATCTTCTTGACTTTTCAGTCAGGTCTGTACTATCAAAATATTTTAAGTATATCATTTAATATCAAATTAGAAATAATATATATATTGCATAATACAGAAGTATTTATGTTATTGCTAATCAGAGATCCTGAAATCTTTACATATTTCCTGAGCCACTATTTCATGAACTGCTGATAGTGATAACACTGATGTGTTTACTGAGAAAGATGACTACCACACATTGTTGCCAATGTCCAGTCCTGGTACTGCCCTTTTCTATGGACAGGATCTATTCACTTCTACCATCATACTGCTGTTGGGGGAGATGAAATAAAATAATATATGAAAATAATTTATAAACCACAGTGTAATCAAAAAGTAAAATTATTATTATAATATTTTAGAGCTTCATTTTTTAGCACTCCATATAATTGGATAAGCTTCATACTTTCCATATAGTTCCAACCATGAACTTCTACTCTTGTTGAACAGGTGATTCTCAGCTACTACTATTGGTATTTAAATTTCTATTACGGTAATTACTCTGTCCATAATAAGTGCTTAAAATCAGAGGTAGAACTGTAAATTTTTATCAGCTCTCCTTCCCTGCTGCCTCACAGGGGAATGTATTGCTGTAGTCTGGGAATCAGCAAAGAGCGTGGAGGAAATCATGCAGTGACCGGCCTAACACAAGAACAAATAAGCCACGTTTGGATGCATCAGTTAAAATTGTTATTTTTTATTGCACTATTTTTTAAAATTCTCAAAGATATAAAAATAATTGCAATCTAATCTGAGCTTATACTTAGCCTTGGTATAGTATTTAGTGATTGCAACTTTTAAACAATTAGATTGTTGAATCTGAATGTGAGGGCAGCAAGATATTTTATACACATTATAACATTTACTGAGATCAGCCTTGTCTCAAGTGGTTTATACATATTAACTGGCTTAATCCATGACACTATCATAAGAGAATACAATTCTCATCACTCATTTATAAATGAAAAGCAAAAGGCAACAAAAAATAAATATTTTGTCTAAGGTCATGTAACTAGTAAATGACACATCTGGGCTTCAAACTCCCACTGATGCAGTTTGGCTCTACAATCTACACTCTCAGCAGCTAATCCATATATATATATATATGGATTTTTATATATATATATAAACTTATATATACATATATATATATATGTATATATATATATATATATAAACTTAAAGAGGAACAGTCATCCAGCTCACCTCTCTATATATTCTCTATATATTCTCAAAATATCCATGGGAAACTTCAGAGTTAAGAAGAAGTGGCCATGCACTATTTGTACACATGGCCCACCACATCACCAAATATCTGTGGCCACTTCATCATTCTCTCAGTGACATTTCCACAACCATTTTTGAAATGAAGCAAATGCATCTGTATGAATAGTTGACTTAATAATATTAGAAATGATAGATAAAACTTGCTGATTTTGATCAACTGAAAGAAAAACATATTATAAGTAGAATAATGGACAATTGACAAATATATATACATATATACATACAGACAAAGGGTGTGAAAGCTGACGGTCACTTCAAAGAGGAAAAGAGTGTCACAGAATACCACAGACTGTGGTGCAATTTAATATTTTAAGTAAAAACCTAGAAGGATGATTCATTTTATCTAGTGCCAGATTTCCTAGATACAAAATAGGATATAATTGAAAAGTGACTCCCTATAATCTAGAAAGCCACAAGCCACCATGTGAGAAAAATCTATTAATGCACTCGAACTTAGACACTGAGAAGAGATTCAGCATTGAGTCACATTAAGTTGGAATGGAAGAGGTACCAGGGATAAGGTGAAAAGCACTGATTCAGAGCTAGTCCTGGAGACCTGTGACATTTGCAGCCACCTTTCTTGCTTGAGTTTGCAAGAAACTGCAGAACATTTCAAAGAGTTAGTTACATTTTGCAGTTTTACACCAATTTTGTTTCCAAAGTAGGGGTGAAAATTGGGCTTGTGTGGTGTTGTTTGGATAGAGCATCATTACTCTTTTAGTGATTACAATGATCTAGGGGGCTACCTGCACTGAGTTGATATGGTCCCTGGGGGTCCCAAATCTTCCTTTAGTTAGTGATTCTTAACCCTTGATGAACACTAGAGATTTTTCAGAATATTTAATCAAAACTATAGAAATATTACTTCACACTTGTCCATTGACAAGGATGCAGAGAAAAGGGATCCCTGTAGAGCATTGGTGGGAATGCAAACTGGTGCAGCTACTCTGGAAAACAGGGTGGAAGTTCCTCAAAAAAGCAAAATATAGAATTACCTCCAAATCCACAATTACACTAGTAGGATTTACCCAAAGGATATAAAAATACTTACTCAAAGGGATACATGAACCCCAATGTTTATAGTACTATCAATAATAGTCAAACTATGGAGAGAGCCCAAATGTCTATCAACTGATGAATGGATAAAGAGGAGATGGTGTGTGTGTATACACACACATATGTATGTATGTATATATATATATTATATATATATATAATGGAATATTACTCAGCCATCAAAAGGAATGAAATCTTGCCATTTGCAAGGATGTGGATAGAGCTATAGAACGTTATGCTAAGTGAAATAAGCCAGTCAGAGAAAAATAAATACTCCGTGATTTCACTCATATGTAGAATTTAAGAAACAAGACAAATGAACATGGGGATGGGGGGAGACAAAAGGGGGACAAACCATAAAACAGACTTCTAACTATAAAGAACAAACTGAGGGTTGCTGGAGGGGCGGAGGGCAGGGAGATGGGCTAGATGGGTGATAGGCATTAAGGAGGGCACTTGTGATGGGCACTGGGTGTTGTATGTAAGTGATGAATCACTAAATTCTCCACTTGAAACCAGTATAATGCTGTATGTTAACTAACTGGAATTTAAATAAAAACTTGGAAAAAAATTTCAAGACTCGGGAAGCACCCAAGAACAATTAAATCAAAATCACTAAGTGGGGCGGGATCTGTGAATCAGTCTTTTTGTTTTGTTTTTGTTTTTTAAGGCTGTCAATGTTGAAAACAATTTCTGTGTAATTGTGTCTCAAATTTTAGCCTGATCAGAATCACAATGAGGGTTTCTTAAAACAGATTCCTGGGCCCTGGAGCCTCAGAGTTTCTGGCTCTGGTAGGGTTTATATTTCTAACAAGACCAAGGGGATGCTGCTAGGGCTGACTGAGTCACCTGCAAGGTAAGAATCTTACTTCTGACATTGGGGAACCAGAGCTATGGTAAGAGATGTCAAAGTTAGGATGGATCAGCTCCTGGGCTTGCCTAATCTTTACCTAAGTGCTTTGGGAGCCCTGCAGAGCCTGGGACTATGTACATACACTGTAAGGGCCTATTTAGCCAGAGTGATTGCATCCAGTTAAACAGTGATTTTGTTGTTTATGCAGTAAAACTTAAACTGACCCTGCCCCTCCCCCCACCCCCACCCAGGGGACTTACTTAAAAGCGAGTCCTGAAACCAGTCCCAGGTAACGAAGCCCAAATACAAGGGCGAGTTAGGCCAGGTGGAGACATCCCATCAGTAAAGCGCATATACTCTCTGCCTAGCTACCAAGGAGTGTGGGCCCTGCCTTTTGGGCACCAATTCTGACCAAGGTGATAGGCTAGTTCAAATATTTACTATTGGGTAAATTGTAATTCAACTGGCCACCCCTGTGTGACCTAGCATGACTGTGCAGCTTTCTCTGTGTGTTACAATCTCATTGGCCACCTATGTGTGGCCAGGCCCAACCACATGGCCTTTGTCCTTTAAAAGTTAGTCTGTAAAGCAGGGAGGGGTAAGAGGCGGCGTCGACCGGTCAGTTTGATTCTCGATACTTGGTGAGAAATAAAGCTTTGCTTGACCTTTGCTTTGTATCAGTCTCTCTCCTTTAATCATGGACCCAACATACACAATATGCTTGCAATATCCAAACCTCTTTCAGTGTCCTACCCTGACCTGTGTCTGGCTATCTTATTGTGAAACTGATCTTCCAAACTCATTGCCAACTCAGTGACACCTACAACCATATTGGTAGTCTTTTTTTTTTTTTAAGATTTTATTTATGTATTTAACAGACAGAGATCACAAGTAGGCAGACAGGCAGGCAGAGAGGGAAGGAGGAAGCAGCCTCCCCGCTGAGCAGAGAGCCCAATACGGCCTTGATCCCAGGACCCTGAGATCATGACCTGAGCCGAAGGCAGAGGCCCTAACCCACTGAGCCACCCAGGCACCCCCATATTGGTAGACTTATTAGAAATCACAGCCACTACAGCTCAACTTTGTTTTGGCCGAGACCCTATAGAGTAGTGATGAGGTATGACACTGTAGTTTTAGAGCTTTAGAGGAGTTTGACATAAAAAAACCTTGATTGACTTTCTTCTACTTCAGGCTTCAATTACCCTTGCCCCGCCTTCACAGCGTCAGCTAAAAAGCTTTAGCTGCTTTTCAAAAACCTGTTGAAAGAAGGGTTAAGATCTTTCAGATCTTCTGTTCTTTCTTTTTAAAATATTATTATTATTTTTATTTTCCAGCCAAGTTAAAATTGAGGAAAAATGAAAATGCCGTTTTAGCCTGATGGTTTCTATCTTTATGAAACATTGAATAATTATTTCCAAAGTCAGAATTAGGTTTTTTTTCTCCTCTTTTCCTGATTTCTGCCCAAATTATTTCTGGTATTTGAAATATGCACCAAGTTTTCTAGAGTAAACACCTATTTCTCCACATTTTTAAATCACTTGCATCTTCAACTGATATATATATTGTGGCTCAAGTTGAATAGAGAATTAGAATTAAGGATAAATTTAAAACTAATTGCAGTAAAATGCATTTTTTAAAAGAAATAAACTAGAATCGCCATGAGGTAAGACATGTAGAAAGAGTTTAACGAAATCTGAATAAAAAGGATTCACTCAGTTCATAGATTTCTAGAGATTATCTCCCTGAAACTGGTAAGAGCTAATTTGAAAACAAAAGAGAACAGCAACAGTTATATTTTTTCTGCCTATTCTACATTCTTTTCTTAGAAGATGATGTTTCTTTTTATTTTCTTTCAGAGTTGCAGAAAAACGAGAGAATTTATAATTCTTATTTTCAGTCTTAGGTAAAAATAAAATGCCTGAAGAAAGAAGCCAAAATGCAGTTTTGTTGACCAAGTAAAACTTTTTCTCTCTAAAGTGTACCTAGGTAGTGTATTAACTTAAGTGAAATCAAAGTGGGTTGTTGAGGAATATTCTCTCCCATCATAATATAGTTGACACTTAGATAACAGAGTTTTGAACTGTGCACATCCACTGATACATGGAGTTTTTTCAGTAAATACATTGGAAAACATTCTGGATATTAGTGACGACTCAAAAAAAAATAAGAAAAAGGTGTTATCATAAGAATACAGTACATAATACACATAATATGCAAAACTTGTGTTAATTATTAATTATTGGTAAGTCTTCATCAATAGTAGGTTATTAGTAGTTAAGCTTTTGGGGAGTCAAAAATTATACGTGGGATTTTTAACTTTCTGGGGACCAGTGCTTCTATCCCCTGCATTGTTCAAGAGTCAAATGCACAACAGTATGTATCTAAGCTTTTGATAATATTTTAATTAATTAGGAACAAATTTGAAATCAAGAAAATAATTTTAATTATGACTCTATAAGGAGTCTATGACTTTGGGACACTCTGCTGAATGAATCATGAAATAAATTTTAAATTTGAGTTAGTATATTTTGTAAGAGTGAAAATAAAAATTTAAAGGAGCATTCAAAAGGGTTGCTTTTTTCTTTTAATAGAGAGAGGTCTATTCAGTATCCATCTCCTTTCTAATTGGACAAATTGTTATTTCTCAGAATTCTATTCTAAGAATTCTATTAATGTTTCAAGAGGTTTTGAATGTGAGCAAATGACAACTGAGAACCAAGGCACCCGCATCATAAATAGTGCTTTTATTTATGTGGATAGATTCTGAAGGAACAAGGACCTGCAGGTGCATACAAGCTATGGGAATCTTCAGTGGAAGAGTCTACAATTCCCAATATAATTTTATTCCTCTTATCTAATTAGTCCATAAGTCATTTGAATTCTGTCTCCAAAAATGGCTTACCTCGTTACTTAACTGTCCCATCATTTCTTCCATGAAACCATTTCTCTCTTTAGGATGTTTCTGGAGCCTTCTAATAGTCTCCTTGACTGCCCTCTTCCCATTTATTCTCCACACAGAAAGGAGAATGCCCTTTCAGCGATACCATTTTCCTTTGCTTAAAGTCCTTAGAGGCCTCTCATTGTACTCAGCAAGAAATCCTCCAGGGACAAGTAAGATCTTTCTCTCTGTCTCTGTAATTTTATCTCAAACCACCTGTGCTCTTACTCACTAAGCTCTAGCCACACCATCCTTTTCTCAGTCCCTGATGTCTTTTCTGATCAGGACTTCTGCTAGGAGCTTTCCTTCACCTACTCTTTGCTTAGAGGACTTCCTCTTATCACCCAAATATCACATTAATTATCATCTCTGCTTTCTCTTGACTATGCTCAGTATTTTTTTATATTTTATAAATCATAGTATTTATAGACTTCCATAAAATATTTTCTTAATAGGAATTGTATCATTATTTTTTATTTTATGACCTTAGAAATCACATTCCTAGTACCACTCCCATGGTAGAGCTTATAATTTTAAAAGTATGTAAACTTTTTATTGTCTCTTTCATTTCACAGAGCAAGCACCATGTCTGTTTGATTCACCTATTTATCCCCAGCGGTTAGCACAGAGCAGGGCTTAAAAGAATCACGTATTAGGGGCACCTGGGTGGCTCAGTGGGTTAAGCCTCTGTCTTCAGCTCAGGTCATGATCAGGGTCCTGGGATCAAGTCCCACATTGGGCGCTCTGCTCAGCGGAGAGCATGCTCCCTACACCCCCCGCCCCCCGCCTACTCGTGATCTCTCTCTCTCTCGGTCAAATAAATAAATTAAAAAAAAAAAAGAAAAAAGAATCACCTATTAAAAACATGTTGAATAAAAGGCTAAGTTTAAGATAAATCAGTAACATCTAGCACATAGTCCATCCCTCCCTTAAATATCAATAAGTCCTCAATTTGCATCCATCTCGAGTTAATTGTAACCTCTAAGAAAAAAGGTGCAAAATAAGCCAAAGTACAGTTACTTTTTATTAGCCAAAAATTGTATTCACCAAAACTTCACTATTCAGATTAGTATTTTGATACCCTAAATAATCATTGGATTAGAGAAAAGTTCCATAGGTCATTAGATGTTTGCATTCTTTTGAAAACCTATACCTCTAAAATAATGTCTGCATGCCTTGAAATAAAAGACAATAGTGTTTCACTAGTAATTTATAAAAATAATTATTCAGCTGAAATTACTTAATGTAATGTCTAATGTTCTGAGAAAATCCATTGCAGTGTCAAATAAATATATAAATAGCTCCCTGAAGAAGTTATTTCTGCTTTATAGTATGTAAATTTTAGAAGCATGTTCTTGGCTTATAGTACCGATAGAGTTGGTGTTCTATATGTGTAGCTATAAAAGGTGTATCATGGCTAACATTTTAACAGATTTCTGATAGGAACAACAGAGAACTTAGGTGCCTTAGGAGATCACTTCCATTAAAGTTTGTGCTTTAACTTTGAATACTTGAAACCTGAATGAATCCTTTATTTATTCAAAAAAGATCTTATAAACAGATTCAATATGCCTTCTTTTGTGCCAGGCACACACACACACACACACAGAGAAAAAGAATTGTGTCAATTCCTCATCTCCTATTCTTACTTAAACTTGTACCAATCCAACTTTTACCTCTTTCCCAAAAGAATGCAAACTTCTCTTGATGATGTCACCAATGAGCTCCACATTGCTGAATTCAGTGGACAATTCTCAATCCTCAACATACTGGACCTATCAGGAGTATCTGAAGTAACTACTCCTTTGTTTAGTAAATAGTTTCTTGGCTTGATTTCCAGACTATCACACTCTTAATTTCTAACATGTCACTTTTCATCAGCATTTTTAAAAAAGATTTTATTTATTTATTTGAGAGAGATTGAGAGTATGAGAGAGCATGAGAGGGAAGAAGGTCAGAGGGAGAAGCAGACTCCCCATGGAACTGGGAGCCTGATGCAGGACTCGATCATGGGACTCGGGATCATGACCTGAGCCAAAGGCTGTTGCTTTACCAACTAGCCACCCAGGCACCCCTCTTCATCAGCCTTTCGCTGAGACTTTTTTTTCTCTCATCTCCCCACTTCTAAAAGTGGATTTCCTTGTGTCTTGGACCTTTTCAACTCTTTATTTGCAGTCATTTTCTTGATGTCCTCACATCATTTAATATTATGAAGTGACATCTACATGACAATGACTCCCAATCCAGTGTCCATTTCATGCATGAATTTCAATCTCCATTGGGTAACTAACAAAATCACAAAACCTAACATTTCTGTATTATTTTGTATTATTTTGCTGGGGCTGTCTCAATGGACACCAGAAACTATCACAATTCTAGATGCTAGAGGTCCAAGATCAAGGTGATAGTAAGATTGGATTCTTCTGAGGCCTCTCTTCTTGGTGTTTACTTAGTCATGTTCTCCCTGGGTCTTCTCAGGATCTTCCCCTTATATGCATCTATATCATATTTTGAGGGGATAAAATTCAACCCATAAGCAACATTCCAAAACTGAAGTATTCAAATTTCCCCAAAAGCCTATATTATGTCAGTCTTTACCAATTAAGAAGTAGAAATTTCATCCTTCTAGTTGTATCAAAAACTTTGGAATCATCCCTGAATTTTCTTTCTCCCCTTTCTCTATATCCAATCCATTAGTAAATGCCATTGGCTGCACTTGCAAAATATATCCAGCACCCAATCACTATCACTATCACTATCACTATCTCTACAGCTACCAGGGGGCCAAGCTAACAAAATCTCTTGCTTTGATTATTTTGATAGCTTTCTAACTGACCAACTTGCTCCCAAGGCTGTCCTCCTATACTCTATGCCCAACACAGCAGCAAGAGTGAGACCTTTTAAAAGGAAGTTAGGTCATACCACTCCTCTTCTCAAAAGCTTCCAGGGTCTCACTTGACACCCAGAGTAACATCAGATCCTCAAAATTGCCCTTATTCTCTCCATGCTGTGACCCCCTTGCCCCTCTCACATCATTTCTCACTACCTTCTTTTCACTCACAAAGGTTCAGCAACCCTGAACTACTTGTCACTTTAAAATTTGAAGGGGAGGTGAACCATGAGAGACTATGGACTCCGAAAAACAATCTGAGGGGTTTGAAGTGGCGGTGGGGGTGGGAGGTTGGGGTACCAGGTGGTGGGTATTATGGAGGGCATGGATTGCATGGAGCACTGGGTGTGGTGAAAAAATAATGAATACTGTTTTTCTGAAAATAAATAAATTAATTTATATAAAAAAAAAAAATTCCAGGCGAGGGGCCCCTGAATGGCTCAGTTCATATAGCATATGCCTTTGGCTTAGGTTATTATCCTGGGGTCCTGGAATGGAGCCCCAGCTCTCAGCTCAGTGGTGAGTCTGCTTCTACCTCTCCCTCTGATCCTACCCCCTGCTCATGCACTCTCTCTCTCACTCTCTCAAATGAGGGGGGGAAAAACTTTTTAAAAAAATTTTACTGAAGACAAAAAATTCCAGGTGATTTTTCTGCCTCAGGCTTTATGATGCCTCCACAAAAAAAAAGACCATTGGTGAAATCTGTTGATCTCAGGAAGCTGACTTTATTAAACTTGTTGAATTTGCAAAGGTACTGCCTTGGCAAACTCTCAGAAATGTCTCAAAGTGGGAAAGTCAGGGATTTGGAGACTGTAGTTAGTCACAGATTAGTTTTAAGGCAAAAGTTAGAGATTGGTGAGAATTTATAAACTAGGAGAATTGCCCAACAAGCTAGTGGACTTTGGAACACATAAGTCCTGTGAACTAAGTTTATGATTTTATCTTGGAATATATAAGTCTGAACTAGTTGATGTTCAAACAATCAGAACCTAGTTTTGTGCTGCATGCCACTTTTACAATATTCTGTTCTAGAGTCAGTATGGGTTTGGGAGTTGTGGTTTCTTGTTCATTCCTGTGTCTCTGTCAACTTTTGCTTGTAAACAGCCTTTCCCAGATGTTCTCACAGCTTCCTCCCTCATCTATAGGATTTTCTCAAATGTTACTTCTCAGTTCAGACGACCTTAACCATCCTATTTAAAATCCAGTTCTCCCGTCCACCACTATATCCAATTCCTTTTTATTCTGCTTCATTTTGCCAAAAGCATTTACCACCTTCTAAAATCTAACAATTTTATTATGTTTATTGTCTGTTTACCTGCATTATGACATAAGCTCAGTGAAAGTCTTTTTTCCTGTTTCTTTCTGTCTCAAACACTTTAATGTTGCCTGCTACCTACAGGTGTTGATAAATATGTGTTGAATAAATTATTCAGTGAATGAATGAATGAGACCTCCTCAGTGCTTTTTGAGACACTGTAACAGAATTCCTTTAAAGCGATTAAGGACCAGAGCACTGATTCAAACTCTCCAAACTCAAGAGACTGGTTGTTAAACTAGTATGCTAATCTATCAAATACAATAAGAAATGAATACACTAATGTATGTTGGGATACCTAGTGTGAACTCAGTACTAAACTTTTAACCTCCCATATGTTATCTGGTATGAAACTTTAGAAAAGAAAAAGAGAAGATTAATAATTACAAGGACACATATATTCCTAAAGATTCAGCATTTTCTAATAATATTATGTACAGTGAGTAACATAACACAGTCAATAAATAAAAGATTCATCATATTCTATACTTAAAGTGAGTGCATTTTATTGTATAAAAATTCTACCTCTATAAAGTTGATTTAAAAAGGATTCAAATCTGTAACACTAACATCTAGCTCAATGCTGCTACTCTGTCCTGCTCACATACATATGCACACTGTGTATGTTATAATATTTCTTAGGATTGGTCCTGTTCTCTCACAGTCTTAGAAATAAAGCAAATAGAAGATTGGATCATTTTATCTCCACTCTACATAAATCCAAGTAATTCTTTATTCAGTAAGAAAGGATACAAGGATACCTATTGCAAATTTCTTTTTTTTTTGTACTGACCCTATAGTGAGTCCAACTTTACTAGGAATAATGTTTCTTAAGTCTCCAACAACACATTAACTAACTCTCTCCATTCAATAGAGATGGTTTATTTTTACCTCAGAGAATGTTTCATTCTTTAAAAAGTGACATTTTCCTGATGTGAATCCCCGTTTCCCAAATAATGTTCTGTTTCCAATATACACTAATTCTAGTAT
The DNA here is from genome assembly GCF_009829155.1 of Mustela erminea. Classification (NCBI taxonomy): domain Eukaryota; kingdom Metazoa; phylum Chordata; class Mammalia; order Carnivora; family Mustelidae; genus Mustela; species Mustela erminea. Next base: position 101,006,959 of record NC_045617.1, on the reverse strand, counting down.
ACAAAAAACATGTATAGAATACCATTCCATATTCTCTATTCTATTCCAATGGTATGTTTATCTATTTATAGGGCAATACAGGGGATCCTGGGTAGCTCAGTCAATTGAGTGTCTGACTCCTGATTTCAGGTCAAGTCATGACCTGAAATTAATTGGTTTTATTGATTTTTCCAAGAATTACAAGTTAATGCTTTTCACTCTTTACAAAATACTATTTTGGATGGATATTTTATTTATTAAATATATATATGTAACATGAAATTGTTTAATTTTTGCTATTAGTTTTCCCATCCAATGACCTGGGGCTTCCCACTGATTTACCATGCTCTTCAGGAAGAGCTTTTGTCATTGTTATTACTCATTCCTAAGTGTTTTATAAATTGCATAACTCTTGCAAATGAAATACTTTACAATAGATGTTTATTACTAAAAAAAAAAGTGTTTTTTTTTTCTTTTAATATTTCTGATCTCCAGCAAATTGGTCTTAGGACTTTAGTCAATCTACTTATTTTTTTTCACTAGAACTATTTGAGTCTCATAGAGGTTACTGCCTATGTTCTCTTCTAGGATTCTGATGGATTCCTGTCTCACATTGAGGTCTTTTATCCATTTTGAGTTTATCTTTGCGTACAGTGTAAGACAATGGTTGAGTTTCATTCTTCTACAGACAGCTGTCCAGTTTTCCCAGCACCATTTATTGAAGAGACTGTCTTTTTTCCACTGTAAATTTTCCCTGTTTTGTCGAAGATTATTTGACCATAGAGTTGAGAGTCCATATCTGGGCTCTCTACTCTGTTCCACTGGTCTATGTGTCTGTTTTTATGCCAGCGCTGTCTTGGTGATCACAGTTTTGTAGTAAAGCTTGAAATCAGGTAACGTGATGCCTCCAGTTTTATTTTTATTTTTCAACATTTCCTTAGCAATTCGGGGTCTCTTCTGATTCCATACAAATTTTAGGATTATTTGCTCCAGCTCTTTGAAAAATAGTGGTGGAATTTTGATCAGAATGGCATAAAAGTATAGATTGCTCTAGGCAGTATAGACATTTTAACGATGTTTATTCTTCCGATCCAAGAGCAAAGGAAACAGTCAAGAAAACAAAGAGGCAACCCATGGAATGGGAAAAGATATTTGCAAATGGCAGTACAGACAAAATGTTGATATCCAGGATCTATAAAGAACTCCTCAAACTCAACACACACAAAACAGACAATCATATAAAAAAATGGGCAGAAGATATGAACAGACACTTCTCCAATGAAGACATACAAATGGCTATCAGACACATGAAAAAATGTTCATCATCACTAGCCATCAGGGAGATTCAAATTAAAACCACATTGAGTTACCACCTTACACCAGTTAGAATGGCCAAAATTAGCAAGACAGGAAACAACGTGAGTTAGAGAGGATGTGCAGAAAGGGGAACCCTCTTACACTGTTGGTGGAAATGCAAGTTGGTGCAGCCACTTTGGAGAACAGTGTGGAGATTCCTCAAGAAATTAAAAATAGAGCTTCCCTATGACCCTGCAATTGCACTACTGGGTATTTACCCCAAAGATACAGATGGAGTGAAAGAAGGGGCCATCTCTACCCCAATGTTTATAGCAACAATGGCCACAGTTGCCAAACTGTGGAAAGAACCAAGATGCCCTTCAATGGATGAATGGATAAGGAAGATGTGGTCCATATACACTATGGAGTATTATGCCTCCATCAGAAAGGATGAATACCCAACTTTTGTAGCAACATGGACTGGACTGGAAGAGATTATGCTGAGTGAAATAAGTCAAGCAGAGAGAGTCAATTATCATATGGTTTCACTTATTTGTGGAGCATAACAAATAGCATGGAGGACAAGGGGAGATGGAGAGGAGAAGGGAGTTGAGGGAAATTGGAAGGGGAGGTGAACCATGAGAGACTATGGACTTTGAAAAACAATCTGAGGGTTTTGAAGGGGCGGGGAGTGGGAGGTTGGGGGAACCAGGTGGTGGGTATTAGAGAGGGCACGGATTGCATGGAGCACTGGGTGTGGTGCAAAATCAATGAATACTATTATGCTGAAAAGAAATAAAAAATTAAAAAGAAAACAATAAAAAAACTATTTGAGTCTCTTGGTAGATTTTCTATCTTCGAATCTTTAAATAAGTCAATGATTTTATCATGTTTTACAAATGTTTATAGTTACTTTTTTGTTATATCAAAACTTCCAAATTACAGTTAATTAATAATATTGTATAGAAAATAACTATACCAGTCATACTAATGACAGCTCTTAATTTTAGTAAATGATCTGTGTATTACTTAATTTCCTTTCAGTCTTTTTTCCCCCTGGAATTACAAAAAAAAATCAAAAAATGGGAATAACTTTGAGTAAATTTTTTTCCAATTATTGCCATCATCAAGTGATTTTTTTTTCTTATTTTTGGTATGTGATGGATTATGTAATAAATAGCCTGAAATTGTATATATTCACATTATTAAAATAGACCTTTCTTGGTATTATTCTATTAGTTGTGTTACACTGTTAGATTTAATTAGAATTTGACCTATAGTTTCCTTTTCTTATTATACCCTTTATTTTAAAAAGTCATACTGGCATTATAAAATTCATTAGAAAGCTTCTTGTATTTTTTCATGCTTACAACTAATTACATATCCTTGAAATGATCCATCGACCTCTTTGATATTTTTGTTTTTCTAGTGATAGAATTTTAGTATTTTTCTAATATTTTCAAGAGTTATTGGGCAATTTCCCAATTCTTCTTAATCAGTTTGACCACTGATATCTTAGTGAAATATGGTTCATTTTTTCTATATTTTCATTTTCCTTCCACAATGCTTAATTGCAGTAGTCTCCTCTGATTCATTTAATCTTTTATATTCATGGTTAATAGTCTTTTCTCATCCCTACTCTTACATATACTCTGCTCATGATTTCTTATAGTTCTTCTTTTTATTGTTTTTTTTTTTTTTTTAATTCCACTTCTGAATTTATTCTACTCTTTTCCTGGCCCAACCATTTCAAGTTTTTTTTTTTAATTTTTATTTATTTACTTTTTAAATTTTTTATTAACATATAATATATTTTTATCCCCAGGGGTACAGGTCTGTGAATCACCAGGTTTACACACTTCACAGCACTCACCAAAGCACATACCCTCCCCAATGTCCACAACCCCACCCCCCTTCTCCCAACCCCCCTCCCCCCAGCAACCCTCAGCCTCTTCAATAAATGGTGTTGGGAAAATTGGACAGCCACATGCAGAAAAATGAAATTGGACCATTTCCTTACACCACACACACAAATAGACTCAAAATGGATAAAGGACCTCAATGTGAGAAAGGAATCCATCAAAATCCTTAAGGAGAACACAGGCAGCAACCTCTTCTACCTCAGCCACAGCAACATCTTCCTAGGAACATCGCCGAAGGCAAGGGAAGCAAGGGCAAAAATGAACTATTGGATTTTATCAAGATCAAAAGCTTTTGCACAGCAAAGGAAACAGTTAACAAAACCAAAAGACAACTGACAGAATGGGAGAAGATATTTGCAAACGACATATCAGATAAAGGACTAGTGTCCAAAATCTATAAAGAACTTAGCAAACTCAACACCCAAAGAACAAATAATCCAATCAAGAAATGGGCAGAGGACATGAACAGACATTTCTGCAAAGAAGACATCCAGATGGCCAACAGACACATGAAAAAGTGCTCCATATCACTCGGCATCAGGGAAATACATATCAAAACCATAATGAGATATTACCTCACACCAGTCAGAATGGCTAAAATTAACAAGTCAGGAAATGACAGATGCTGGTGAGGATGTGGAGAAAGGGGAACCCTCCTACACTGTTGGTGGGAATGCAAGCTGGTGCAACTACTCTGGAAAACAGCATGGAGGTTCCTCAAAATGTTGAAAATAGAACTGCCCTATGACCCAGCAATAGCACTACTGGGTATTTACCCTAAAGATACAAACATAGTGATCCGAAGGGGCACATGCACCAGAATGTTTATAGCAACAATGTCCACAATAGCCAAACTATGGAAAGAACCTAGATGTCCATCAACAGATGAATGGATCAAGAAGATGTGATATATATACACAATGGAATACTATGCAGCCATCAAAAGAAATGAAATCTTGCCATTTGTGACAACGTGGATGGAACTAGAGCGTATCATGCTTAGCAAAATAAGTCAAGCGGAGAAAGACAACTATCATATGATCTCCCTGATATGAGGAAGTGGTGATGCAACATGGGGGCTTAAGTCGGTAGGAGAAGAATAAATGAAACAAGATGGGATTGGGAGGAAGACAAACCATAAGTGACTCTTAATCTCATTCAAGTTTTATTAGCATTATTTTCTCCTACACTTTTTTTGTTTTTGATTATTTATTTTGATTTTTTTAATTTCCTAAAATGGATGCTCAATCTTTGTTTTTCTTATTTTTCTTCTAACAGTGAAAACATTTAAAGCATTATATATGATATAAAACAGCGAAACCAACCTAAATATCTATTGACTAGAAATATTTGGTAACCATGGTCCATACAACCTAAAATATTATGATGATATTTTAAAAGCAAAACAGATCTATATTTACTGTCATGATTGGATACCCAAGTTGTTGTTTTTATTTTTTAAAAGATTTTATTTATTTATTTGTCAGAGACAGAGAGAGGGAGAGAGAGCCAAGAAAGGGGAGTGACAGGTAGAGAGAGAAGCAGGCTCCCCACTGAGCAAAGAGCCCAGTGGGGGACTGGATCCAGGATTCTGGGATTATGACCTGGGCCAAAGGCAGATGCTTAGCTGACACCCAGTTTTTTTTTTTTTTTTGTATTTTTTTTTAATATTTTATTTACTTATTTGACAGACAGAGATCATAGATAGGCAGAGAGACAGGCATAGAGAGAAGGGGGAAGCAGGCTCCCTGCTGAGCAGAGAGCCTGATGTGGGGCTTGATCCCAGGACCCTGAGATCATGACCTGAGTGAAGGCAGAGGCTTAACACACTGAGCTACCCAGGGACCCCCCCTGTTTTTGTTTTTAATAAAAACAACTACTACCAAATAAAGAGGGTATGTCATTTAAGAAAAAGCAAAAATAAGCCCTATATACATGTATTTATGTTTACATGTAAATTTGTATAAATACAATAATATTTTCAGATGGGCATACAAATGAAAAAAAATCTATTTAAGTGAGGTGGGGGTAGAATAGAAATTACTAATTTACTTCTTATAAATCTCAATGCTAGTTTACTATTACAGAAAGTGGTTTCTATATTAAAAAAAAATTAAAGTACAGAAACTAAAGGAAAGAGACACTAAAAAGGAGAGAGAGAGAGAGAGAGATCCAACTATGAATTAGTGGCAAAGCCAGAACTAGAACAGAATCTCCCTTGGGGTGTGTGGGTGGTTCAGTGGGTTAAAGCCTCTGCCTTTGGCTCAGGTCATGATCCCAGGGTTCTGGGATTGAGCCCCACATCGGGCTCTCTGCTCAGCGAAGAGCCTGCTTCCTCCTCTCTCTCTGCCTGCCTTTCAGCCTACTTGTGATCTCTGCATATCAAATAAATAAATAAAATCTTTAAAAAAAAAAAAAAAAAACAATCTCCCTGAGCATTGTTCCTTATACCTCTATGGGTCTTTTCCCAGTAGACAGGGAGATACCCCATTGAGCACAAGAAGAAAGGTCAAGATAGAGCTCAGTCATTCATCCTTCTGTACTGAATAGTTGAGAAATGATATCTCTCTCTCTCTCTCAAGTAAAAAATAAATTTTTTTAAAGAAATAACAGAAAAAAATAGGTATCAAATTAAAATGGAAAAAAATTGTGAAGAAAAATGCAGGTGACAATTACATATTAAAGCTTTTCATTTGAAAGCTTATGCAGAAAAAAAGAGGCAAATTTTAAAAGCCAGTTAAGAGGGCAAGAAATGTAGAGGAAGGCCAAGATTGGCATATGTCGTACTGATAAGGAGGGGAAAGGCTGGAGGAACTTCAGAGAGATAAAACGATAGCAATAGTTAGAAAGAAAATTTTAGAATAAAATCAGCCTCAGGGGGCACCTCGGTGGCTCAGTGAGTTAAAGCCTCTGCCTTTGGCTCAGGTCATGATCCCAGGGTCCTGGCATGGAGCCCTCATCAGGCTCCTCCCTTTCCCTCTGCTGCTCTGCTTGTTTGTACTCTTTTATTCTGTCAAATAAATAAATAAAATCTTTTTTAAAAAATAAAAAATAATAAAGCCAGCCTCAGTCAATGAAGAAAGTGATAAAGAAGCATGAAAGAGGGTTACTTCATCATTTACTTTGGTGTAAATATTCAGTGAAGGTTGATAGCAGTTGAGCTTTAAGAGTAAAAGTTCTCCCCCAACCTCCAAGTACTAATCGGTTTTTAGTACAGGTGATCAGAGGCCCCATTTACAGTGTCTTGACTCCCCCATATGTGGCTTGTTTTCTCTACTAAACTGTAAGATGTGTTAATGCTGATACCATATCTTTATCATATTTGTGCCACCAACTTCTAGAAATATCCATGCATGTAATAGGTGCTCATTCTTCTTATTGCAAAATTGGTTTGATTTTACTGTATAATGCCATTGTGCTGATTTCCATATTTCTACTTTTAAGAGAAAAAAATACCCAAAAACACTAAGATGCAATTTTGCAGAAAAAGAAATTCAGGGAACAAGTCTACAGTAAGGCAGATGTTTATTTGGAATGTTTTTGAAAATCTTCTAGAACATTATGGAACTTAAATATGTTCTAGTTCTATTACTTATTCTTTATCATTCACACCCCCATTTCATTTTTCACAGTTTTCAGACAAGTGGAATAGGTCTCCCCAGGGATTTGTTTTTCTCAGTCACAAATCTAAGAGCTTGTTTCCATACTTTATCAGAGTATTTGCGTAAGTAATTTCATTTGTTAATAGAATTGGAGTGTGACTTCACCTTCTACTGATAGGTATGTGTTCTTCCTTATGCAAATATGTCTATTTAATATAAAATATACTTATTTGTGCATATAAGCATCTATATGGAAAACATATCTATATGTACATTTATGTTCATATATATTTATATGTATATATATATAAAACCACCCACAAATATATAAAATAGAACTCCATGTTATCAATAAAAATTGAAAATTCTGTATATAAATGAGTACTAATATTAAGTATTATCATGCAATAAAGAGAAATCTTAAGTTATTGAAAGAAAGGAAAATTTCTATTTATTTATTTATTTATTTTATTATCATTATTTTTTAAAGATTTTATTTATTTATTTGACAGAGAGAAATCACAAGTAGATGGAGAGTCAGGCGGGGGGGGGGGGGAAGCAGGCTCCCTGCTGAGCAGAGAGCCCCGATTCGGACTCGATCCCAGGACCCTGAGATCACGATCTGAGCCGAAGGCAGGTGCTTAACCCACTGAGCCACCCAGGCGCCCAAAAGGAAAATTTTTTAAATTATTTTGTTTTATTATTGTCTCTTGACCCAGTTTATCCAATATATTTATTCATTAGGAAAATGGGAAGAAATATCACCCACTGTTCCTGCGCTTCCTAGTTTTTTCCTTCCCCCTCCAGTCATCCCCACCAACCCACATTTCTACATCCCTTAGGATCCTACAAGGACCTGAAAACAGGGATTTGAAGAATAGACTCTACAGAGGTCAACACACTCAAATGGATGGAATCCCTCAGGATAAGAATCCAGGCATAGAATTAGAAAAATATCCCAGGTGACACAGAAAAGACATATATTCATGTTTCAAACTGTGCTCTTCAAAATGTTTAGGATCATATTTCTCATGGGAATAATGTACAGATTCATTTTTTTTTTAGAGAATTTATCTATTCATTTGAGACAGAGAGAATGAGCGAGGAGGGAGAGGGAAAAGGAGAGGAAGAATCACACTCCCTGCTGAGCTGGGTGCCTCCCACAGGGTTCAATTCCAGGACCTGGAAGTCATAACCTGGGTCTAAGGCAGATGTTTGACCATCTGAACTACGCAGGTGTCCCTGCAAAGATCCATTTTAATGGGGAAAAAATTTATGAAACCCTAATGTCAGCTAATACTATTTTATTATGTCATAATTAAATTAGATGTGTGTGTGTGTGTGTGTGTGTGTGTGTGTGTGTGTGTGTGTGTGTATTCATATTATATGAGCCCCCTATGGTATATAACTATGAAAAAAAAAAAACACCATCCATTCCTCACTTGGGGTCATGGCTACTTCCTCTTGAGTTCATAGACTGCCTTTTACAATAGGACTAGACCTCTAAATAGCTTTGTTGGGAGATTGTATTCTCTGTTGCTTCCACTTTACCTATTAAACTCAGAAACCAATAAGTAACTGCAGAGTCAGAGTAAAAGACAACATATTTCTGCTTTCTAAAAGTCACTTACAATACGAGACAGAGACAAACTTATTATCTCAAAGACCATCTTTCCAAAAGATCACAAACCCAATCTATTCGCAAATTCAGTCTAAATATTTCTTGCCTGATCGAAGACTGGAGAAGGGAATCAATCACACCGAAGCTTGGGCAAACTGAGGGTACATTGCCAACAGTGTGAAGATTCATAGAAAGCATTAAAAAAAAACATGAGCTGCCAGGGTCATGATTAATGGAGAAAACAAAAATGTAGCAAATCCCCATTTCCAGGCAAAGTTAAATGCACAGTTTTAAAAAGTGACAAATTAAAAATAAAGATATACAACTTCTAAACCACTGTATGAAATTAAAGTAAATGAAACCGACTCTAAAAGTTCACATGCCAAAAAACAGAAAAATAATGGAAAAGGTTGAAAATAATTATTATATAAAAATAAAGTGAAAAATGGAAACTTAAAACTGCTATCAATTACACTATAGCTTACACCTTACAGCACAAAGTAACATTACTATCTAATCTGAGATATAAGAAAAAACTATAATTATCATTCATAAATATTAATAAAAACCTGGATAAATTGAAAGACGTCACCCACTAGGCCATCAGTTTTATGACTGTAAAAACTATCTGTAATGTTAACTGATGTGCTCCCCATGCATATGCACATAGCTGATGCTTGATAAAAATATGTTTTTTGAATAAACAAATTAATGAACAAACAAAACTACAAGTCTTCTTACCAAAGTTTCAAATATGCATTACCAACTTAAATATCAATAAGACACATCTTAGAAGATGATTAAATAATTGTGAAATTCATCTGTCTTCATCCAAATGAATAAATAGGTAAGAATGATAACATGTATCAAAAGAAAAATAGTAATGGGAATCTTGACCTCTTATATATTAATATATATATCACCTTATGAAGTTATAATAACTATTTCATCATGTAGCAATATTACAATTGGCAAATTAACGGACTAGAACAAATAATAATACACATACATGCACATATGCATGGACACATATATAAAATTTCATAGTGATACCATAGGTACTGCTCAAATACTCACCTAAGTATTTACTTTAAGTATAATCTTGACCTATTATATATTAATATATATCACCTTATGAAGTTATAATAATAATATATAATTCATCATGTAGCAATATGATAATTTGCAAATTAATGGACTAGAACAAATAATAATACACATACATGCACATACGCATGGACACGTATATAAAATTTCATAGTAATACCATAGGTACCACTCAGACACTCCCCTAAGTATTTACTTAATACCTAAAGTATTTTTCACTTCATAATAAATTTCAATTTAAAATTAGAATCTGGGGCACCTGGGTGGCTCAGTGGGTTAAGCCTCTGCCTTCGGCTCAGGTCATGATCTCAGGGTCCTGGGATTGAGCCCCACATTGGGCTCTCTGCTCAGCAGAGAGCCTGCTTCCCCCTTCTCTCTGCCTGCTGTTCTGCCTACTTGTAATCTCTCTCCCTCTGTCAAATGAATAAATAAAATCTAAAATAAATAAGTAAGTAAATAAATAAATAAAAGAATCTATTTTATAGACACTGCTTATAGGTTATTTTTATTTTTTTATTTTTTTTTAAGATTTTATTTACTTATTTGACAGAGATCACAAGTAGGCAGAGACGCAGGCAGAGAGAGAGGAGGAAGCAGGCTCCTTGCTGAGCAGAGAGCCCGATGTGGGACTTGATCTCAGGACCCTGAGATCATGACCTGAGCCAAAGGCGGAAGGTCAACCCACTGAGCCACCCAGGCGCCCCTATAGGCTATTTTTAAAAGAAGAAAATACAAGTGATCTTTAAATGGATGAAATCACATTAAGCTCAAAAGCAATGAAAATTTTTAAGACATTACAGAGGCAAAGGCTGACATAGTTTACTGCTTCTTGTCAAATGATCATAAATTAAAAGGCAAGTAACAAGATGGGAAATATGTTCATACTATAAAATAAATATTATCCTTAATGCAGAGCTCTGAAAACTAAAAAAAGGAAGCCTTAAAATCATGAGTTTGGTGATTAGTTTTTATATACAACACCAAAAGCATGATAGAAGAAAGAAGAACTGATAAACTAGACTTCATTAAAATTAACACTTTTGCTCTGGAAAAGACAATTTTAGGACAACAATAAGACAAGTTAGAGTGGGATAAAGTGTTTGCAAATCACATATGTGATGAAGGACTTGTATCCAAAATATACAAAGAACACTTAAAAAGAACTGAGGGAAAAAAATCAATTTAAAAGGCGGGTAAAAAATCTGGGTGAGCACCTCATCAAAGAGGATAACAGATGGCAAATAAGCATATGCAGAGATGACCACAGTCGTATGTGATTAGGGAAATACAAATGCAAGCAAGATACCACTGCACACATATTAGAATGGCTGAGGTCCAAAAACCTAACTGGCAGGGCTGGAGAACAATGCTGGTGGGAACGCAAAATGCCACAGCCAATTTGGCAGGTGGTTTGGCCATATCTTTCAAAAATAAAAACAGTCTCACACTACAATCAGGCAGTCACACTACTGGGTATTTACCAAAATGATATGAAAACTTCTATTCACACAACGTCTGCAGAAGGCTACTTGATAGCAGAAACACACATAGATACAGACACAAAGAATACACATAGTAGCTTTTCTCATAGTCACCTGAAACTGGAAGTAACCAAAATTTTCTTTAGATGTGAACAAACAAAATGTGGTATATCCATACAATGGAATACTATTCAGTGATAAAAACAAATGGACTATTAAGCTAGAAGATATTGATGAATATCAAATGCATACTGCTCAATCAATACAGTGTGAAAATGGTTAATCTGCATAATTCCATTTATGTGACAATTTGGAAATGGCAAAACTATGGTAATAGTGGTAATGGTAATAGTAACTTGATCAGTGGTGGCCAAAAATTTGGAAGGATTGAGAAAGTGAAGCACAGAGGATTTTCAAGGTAGTAAAACTATTCAGTAAAAGATGGTCAGGCAAGATACTCTGCCTTTGTCCACATCAATGGAAATTTACAGCACAAAGAGTGGATCTTAAAGTATACAAATACATGACAATAATCTGGGAAGTCTGGTGATTTCAGAATGAAGTACAGACTGTGAGAAAAAAACCACAAACTAGCTGTATTAAAAATGTGTGGAAACAACCTCAGAGAAAGGGATGGTGTGTGGGGGGGAGTTACTGACCGAAGTAACTTTGAAAATGAGCAGAGATGGGGCAGCTGGGTGGCTCAGTCTTTAAGCTCTGTCTTCAGCTCAAGTCATGGTCCCAGTGTCCTGGGATTGAGCCCCACGTCAGGCTCCCTGCTCAGCAGGAAGCCTGCTTCTCCCTCTCACACTCCCCCACTTGTGTTCCCTCTCTCACTGTCTCTGTCAAATAAATAAATAAGATCTTTAAAAAGAAAGAAAGAAAGAAAGAAAGAAAGAAAGAAAGAAAGAAAGAAAGAAAGAAAGAAGGAAAGAAAAAGAAAGAGAGAAAATGAGCGGAGCTGAACACTAAAACATCAGTAGGTGACTGATGTCTGCCTTCTGTGACTGTCTCAAGTGACCTCAGAGAGAAATCAAGAACAGAAAGAACCAGAAAACCAGTTAAGCAAAGGCATGAAAGCAATATTTTAATCAATCAGATGTGATAGAAACATAATGTTATAAGATGACCTAAGGGTCTTTCTCGTGTCTATGTGGAAACTAGAAAACTTTAAGTGAAAAAGTTAAACCTTGTGAGGTACAGATATTTGGAAAAATGCTTGCAAGCATGTACACCCTTTTTTCTTTTTGTTTATAGTGTCTCCTATAGCTAACTAGCTTCAGAACAGTTCCTCAGAGCAATCTCAGTAAGACAATGGGTTAACCAATTGCTAGCCTGCTTTGAGGCTGGCTTTTTATCAGCTCACAGTGTGATTAAATGTAAAAGAAAGAATACCTTATTCAAGTTGATAGCATTCTCAGAGCAGTAAGGTCAACAACTTGGATATCGGTATACACTATACTAGAACTGACTAATTGGAAAAAAAAAAAAAAAAAGGATGATGGGACTATGAGTGGGAATCTATAGGTAAGTATGGGGAAAGGTTAGTGTGATCCACAGGGTGATAGATTAGATCTGAAGACCTTAATATGAACTTCTGTTTAGATTAATATAAATGCAGATAGGTACATATAGAAATGTTGATAAATATGTGTACATACAAAGGTTAGTATACACACATAATTTCCTTGCTCTGTCAGTTGAGCCTGAGACTAGAAATAATGTTACCCTAATAGTAATGGGCACACTCAGGCCCAGATACTGTTTCCTAATACAGTTCTCCAATAAACAGAATCAAAGCTTTGTGGAGAAATGGCTGACTCAAGGGCTGCAGAAGAGAATCAATACATAGGATACTGGAGAAATCTGTAGTGCCAGAACATAAGAAAAACCCCCCTAACCCCCCGCCACATACACACTCAAAGATGGGGGTACATCAAAGGGGACCAGGAGCCAACTGAAAGAGCTCCCAAAGGACAAAGCTGAAATAATTTAAGCAATAAAATAAAGTAGAATGAAATTATAATCCAATGTATAAAACAAACATCCATGAGTCCACAGATATAAATCATTGGATGAATAAATGGGAGAGAAGAGATAAATGCCCCTTATTTGGATGAATTCCAAATAACTTATGTTGATTTCCTGACCTTGTAGCAGGGAAGCATAATTCTCCATTTCCTAAGTGTGGCTTGCACATGTTAGGTTCCAAAAACTACAAGATGAAAGAAGTTCAAAACATTAACTTTGTAGTGAGTAAACATGAGAAATAAATTAAGGTTACCATCAATAGTGATATGATACTGGTAACATACGCCACTACGAATTGTTGAAAATCACCTCTATGACCTTCCTCCCCAAAACTCATAACTCTAGCTGTATTAATGAGAGAAACAGAGAAATCCAATTGGGAAACAGCACATAAATAAATAAATACATAAATAAATAAATAATTCAAAAATGTTCAAAACTGAAACTTTTTTTATCAAAAGCAGGGAAATTCCAAACATTTCTCACAGCCAGAAGAATTTAACACCTGGCAAATAAATACAATTGTGGTATGCTGGATAATATCCTGAAACAGAAAAAGAACATTGGGTAAAAAGTAAGGATATCTGAGTAAAATACAGAGTCTAGTAATACTACATCGATATTAGTAAATTAATTATAATAAACATACCTCAGTAATGCGTTAACAATAAATGAAACTGTGGGAGCTATGTGGAAACTCTTGTACTAATTTAAGATAAGACATGGGGAGACACATGTTCTGGGACCGGGGCAATTTTTAGGCATTTGTCAGTTATTCCAAGTAATATGGAAGCATTTGGCAGGCTTTGAGTTGAAGTATGGCATCAGATAGGTATTTTCAAAGAATCCCTCTTACTCTTGTACTGAGAAAAGACTGTTGAGCATGGGCAGTATTGATGGAAGCAGTCAAAACAGTTAGGAGGTTATCAGAATGATCTCCCTGGGAGACAGAGAGATCTAATGCATTGGGTGTACACTGTGAGAGGAAGTGAAAGTTCATGAATGACTGCAAAGTTCTTGGCTTGAAACAGCTAGAAAGTTGGAGTTGCCCTCAATCAATATGGGGAAGTCTCAAGGTGAAGATCTTGGTGGGAATATGAACACATTAATTAGGGCTCTCAAGCCCTCATTGATACTGAGTCCTCATTTGGATATCCAATATCCTCATTGAGATACTGAATCCAAAGTTCAGGAAAGATCTCCAGACTTGAGAGATAATTTGGGAGTGCTTACTATATATGCACTGTGCAATCAGGTCTGAGAGACACTCTGTCTACAAACAGATCTTGACATCTTGAGCATTAAATCTATAGCTCATTTCTTTTTTAACTATCAGTCTATACTGCAGAGAAAATGCACATCAGACTGAAAATGTGGATCACAACTGCTCCTCAACAAAATTGGTTCAATGGTGATATGCTTGTTCCGTGTTTTGATTTTTCTTTTTCCATTGTAGTCACCAGAGAGTGTTTCTAGCCTCATTGCACACTGACCTTTGTAGATATGAGTATTTACCAGTTCTGAGTTTGGTATGTGTCAGGGAGTCTAGAAAGATTTTCTCTAAATTTGTTGCACTCTGGACTAAGAAAAAGGACTTTATTTCCAGCACTCTAGATTTATATGCAAGGGACATATAATTTCTGATAATTCTGTTTTTCCCTTCAGATTTTTATCAATGCATAGGAAAGTTTATTTTTTTAAAGGTATTTATTTGACACAGAGAGAGTGTGTGCACACGCACAAAAGGGCAGCAGGCAGAGGGAGAGAGAGAAGCTCCCTGATGAGAAGAAAGCCTGGCAGGGGGGCTCCATCTCAGGACCCTGGGATTATGACCTGAGTGGGTCATAACCCACTGAGCCATGCTGGTGCCCCCAGAGGAAAGTTTTTGTATTTCAGAGAAATAATATAACCATTTCCTTTTTATTGCACAAAAGGCAAACTCCTAATGATTACCCTGTGACTTATAGTAACTATGTATATCAAATGATTAGCTAAGATTCAGTTTATGGTCAAGTATTTTATTGTGTGCCTAAAAAAGTATCCTCCTTGCCTAACTGGCTGCATGTGAGCTTTAGTTATGATCTGGCTACAAGGAAAAAATGTGGAAATTTTAATATAAATATTTCCTTGAAAAGGGAAAATAAACACCATAAAAACAATTTAAAAAGTATACATCAGATATAAGAAAACAACCATTTGGGATTTTTTTAGTGCAATTAACTGGGTCAATGAATCTGTTGCTTGTTTAAACACAATGAATTTTTCAATGCATCCCTACATGCAACTTTTAGAATATAAAGGCAATGACTGTCTCCTGTTACCTGTCATCATCTGACCAACCTATACCCTGAAACAAGTATCACCAAAAGACACTTAATTTGCCTTATAAATAAAAGTTGCTTTGTTTACTAAGTATAAATTACATATCTAAATAAACATATTTAAACCTATTATTATTTAGTAATAAAATAAAAGCCTTATATCATTAGATCTATTCAACATTAAATGTTTTAATGCATTATATTTAATTTACCTAAGTTAAATATTTAACTTTATTTAAATATAAATGTTTCCGGGGCGCCTGGGTGGCTCAGTGGGTTAAGCTGCTGCCTTCGGCTCAGGTCATGATCTCAGGGTCCTGGGATCGAGTCCCGCATCGGGCTCTCTGCTCAGCAGGGAGCCTGCTTCCCTTCCTCTCTCTCTGCCTTCCTCTCTCTCTGCCTGCCTCTCCATCTGCTTGTGATTTCTCTCTGTCAGATAAATAAATAAAATCTTAAAAAAAATAAATTAATTAATTAAAAATGAATAAATAAATAAATAAATATAAATGTTTCCTTGAATAGTAACTCTGACATTAAGACTGAGTTTCAGGTATCATAGTAAAATTTGGAGGTGGTGGCAATCTAGGAACTATAACAAAAGCCAGCTTTGCTTTGGTGGTAATGCTTTTGAATACAGGACATTCTTTCAATGAGCATACTCACACCGACACTTAAAGAGTCCGGCAGATTCAGTACTTATAAAACACTTAAATGTCCTTTTCTTTATATTGGTACTAATAAAAAACACTACAAAATAGTCTTGCATCCAGGTTCACAAAATGAAATACAATGTTGTTAATTAAGCTTTTATCTCATGCCGGACAAAAAGAGCTCACATAGTCACGTCATCTTACTTGGCTGTTGGTGGGGCTGGAGGGTCAGCTAATGACGGGATGCCATGCAGCAAACACTTTCCACCATAACTCATTATCTCACCTCCACTAAGCTCCCTCTTATTTGGGAGGCCTAGGGGACAAATTTGTTAAGGAGCTGTGTAATTGTTTATTCATTCCATCGGCTGTCTGGTCACCTCACCATCTCATTACAGAACCCCAGGACAAGATAATGAGTTTAGGATCTACCCTGGGAGCCAGAAGAGGCACACCTGAGGAATAAGTGAGGATGATGAGGGCAAGAGTGTCTTTCAGATGCATTCTTCTCAAACCACCTTTTGTCACCCTATCTTGTACCTCTTGCTCTTCCACTCTGTAATTGACTTGGTTCTTGCCATTTATTAATAGATTGGATCAGGTGCCAATTTATTATACTAGATTACAGTCTGTATATAGGCTCTCAGTTATGCTGAAATAGTGCTGGAAGAATATATTCCTTCCCATACAGTTCCACAGTGATGCTGTTTTTTTCTAAGTAGAGAAACACTCAGGACTTCCAGCTGGCTTATATTTTCATTAAATGAACAGTGGAAGGCAAATATGAATAAATTAAAGAAAACCATGAACATAGCATGACCTAAAATTTCTGAAATTCAATAACAGAAGCTTTGTAAAACTCCAGTCTGGCTGGTACCAGTGGAAGATTATTATAAAACCAGGAGGAGGCTATGCATTCCAAATACTGCTGTGTCTACCTAAGATGAATTAAAATATGAATAACCTTGGTACTAAAATTTAAAACTTGTTTGTAAAACACACAATATAGGAGAAACAGAAAGCTATGATACATGTTCAGTATTGCTAATTGCTAAACACATTGGCACCTTTAATTTACTGAAAAACTTTTTAACATCCTTCATGAATGTGACGCTTGCCCTTTAATATTCCAAAGGCACTGCTAACATTTTAATAGCTATCAACAGCTGCTACAAATCCATTTATCCCCAGTTCAGAAAGCTATTCCCTCAACTTCTTTTTAATTCTGATCCTCCATACTCTAGCATGATCTTCTCGAATGCACTTTATTTGATCACATAGTCTGCAAAGGATATATGATTCAAGCCCCGTAGTAGACAAGCTAACAGCATGAGAAACTAAGTTAATAATAATATTTGTATTATTCAATTTAAGGATGAGTGGAGAATTTTCTCCAAGCTTGTAACACTTTATTTCACAATATAAAAAATGTGATGTGCATTTAATGAGACTGCTTTTCTAAAGTGACTGGCAATTTTATACCACCTGAGATTGGATATCAAGATATTTTAACAGTTACATATGTAAACAAAGTCACATAAGTAACCAAATCTCATTTTCAGAAAACTTAAATATAGTCATTGTAAATATTAACCTAAAAATAAATGCTTTAGTAATACATTGGCTATCACAGATGTGTTATGTTCTAAGTTTTTTCTAGAAAGAAGTATTATTTCAAGAATGTTGGATTCTTCTTTTTAATTTGACAATTTCATCAAATGGTGCCTATGGTGTTCTGGCTCATAAGAACACACCAATGTATGAAAACATCATCGTCCTTAAATATCTAAGATTTTGTGTTTGTTGACAGCAAACACCAAGCACCTTCTGATTCTTAGATATTAACAACAGAAGTCTTACAGGAAATAATACTAGTTTTAAAAAAAAGGTAGTAACAAGTAGCAAAAAGTATCCTTTTCTAGGTCCTACTGCTTCTTCCCTGATGTTTTGCAAGAAAGAAAAAAACATTCTATAATCCTTAATGCAACTCTACCCCTTCTTCCCTGGTCCATCATTATGTTATATTTCTTAAACACATTACTAGAGTGGAAAATGCTGATGGTCAGGACCCTCCTTTATGTATTTATTTTTTACACCAAAAATGCTTTTAAAAGTAGGCTCCTTTTTATTCCACTAACAATGTCATGTGTCCAGCTCTCCTCCAATATTCCTGTCTTCCAGCAAGTCCTTCAAGGCATTTCTCTCATTTAGTAGGTCTAGGAGATCCCAGTGGACAAAAACTGCTTCTACAAATTACACATCTGAAAATCCAATGCTTCTAGTTCAGAAGTTTAATGGCTCTCCTAACATACCTTAAAGGATTTCCTGAGTATGACATATATGACCTTTTGCTGGTTAGTGTCACTCTTATTTTTGAGACTCAATTCTAAATATTCCTTAGCCTTTACTTCACCCAAAATATCCATCACTCCCCAAAAGCTCCTAAAGAAAGATTATAAATATATCAGTCCCTCAAATATTTTCCATGAACAATGTATGGCTTCTTTGCATGTCCATGGACATTTTACTTCCTTCCCATAATCATCTTTACTACAGAAACAGAGATTGGGGTGCCTGGGTGGCTCATTGGGTTAAGCCCCTGCCTTCAGCTCAGGCCATGATCTCAGGGTCCTGGGACTGAGCCCCGCATCAGGTTCCCTGCTCGGCATGGAGCCTGCTTCTCCTCTCTCTCTACCTGCCTCTCTGCCTACTTGTGATCTCTCTCTGTCAAAGAAATAAATAAAATACTTAAAAAAAAAAAAAAAAGAAGAAGAAAGAAAAAAAAAGAGATTATGTTGGGGCAGAGTTTAATTAAATGAAAAATTTTTTGAGATTATTTATTTATTTGAGAGAGAGAGAGAGAGCATGTGCACACACGTGCATGGGAGGAGGGGCAGAGGGGGAGAATCCTCAAGCAGAGCCCATGCTGAGCACAGGGCTTGATCCCAGAACCCATGAGATTATAACCTCAGCCAAAAGCAAGAGTCAGATACTTAATGGACTGAGACACCAAGGAGCCCCAGCATGGGAATATTTCAAGGCATTAAGATTTAAAATTTGTTTTCATTGTGTACTGAGTCTATTCCACTTTTTTTTTTTTTTTTACTAAATTTGATTTTCCTACTTATACCAATTTAGACCTATGTCAAATTTATGTTAAGGTATTAGAACACAGAATGGCCAACATTTTCCATCTCTATTAAAGAACTGGGTATATTTCACAATGTTAATATTTACCAAAACTAAATTTTAAAAATAAGTTTGGTCACTGTATAGTGTTAGTCTTGGAAATTAGGAAGGAGACATAACATGTTATGATTTAAAAAATTATAAAATTAATACAAATGAACTCAAAGCTTAATGTCAGGACCTCATTATATTTGAATCTTTATACATTTATTTTATTTTTGTAAAATTGATAAAATAAAAAGAAATGTAGCTTATTTCAAATAACTTGAATATTTGAGTTTAATAAATTAGAATAGGTATTTTATGCCTTAGGCTTTCAAAAAGTGTGTGTTCAGTAACTCTGATGTTAAAATGCATGAATAAATGTATCTCTGATGTTTTGACAACATTGATAGATGATGGAAACACTGAGATATATTAGACATGGTCCTTGCTCTCATGAAGTTGGAATTGGGGAAAAAGAAAGGGAAATATAGATAAATCTGTATAAGGTCAAGAAACTGAAACATGTAAGCCATGCAAATGTATCTTACTTTCCTCCAATCATCTCACTCAAAGAGAAGAAGAGAGAGAAAACATGCAACTAGGAAAAACATTTTTTTAAATGCACACTGTCACAACTTCTATTTAATGTTTTAATCAAGTTTAGCCAACACATTTAGATAAGCGACAGCAATTAGAGGCATAAATATTTGAGGTAAAATTATTTATACATTCTCATAATATAATTTTGTATCTGAACTATCCAAAAAGAGTGAATGGTAAAACTCCTCAAGTAATAGGGAAATTTAATAGTGGGTTTTTAATTAATGTATTAAAATTATTAAACTACTTATATAAGCAAGATATCATGAAAGAGGTAATCTAATTTATAATAGCAACAAGAAAGAAAAAAATACTGAAGTGTAATTTATGAAGATATAACATCAGATTTGAACAAATGGATACAAATATAAAATGTGTATGTTATCAGATAGGATAATTCAACATCACAAATATGTCAGTTCTCCTAAATTAATTCATAATTTAATGTAATCTCATTAAAGTTATGGAAAGTCTCTCCACCACCCTTTCCCTGCCTAGAAAATTTTATTATGAAGCTAACTTGGAAATAGAATAAATATAAAAAGACATACAAAAAGTCCAAATTATTAAAACAGTGTGATATTACGAGATGCACAAAGCAAATAGAACAGAATAGAAAGTCCAAAAAGGACACCAAAGAACACACAGTGTTTTTTTTATTTAAAAAATTACTGGAGGAAATTTATTTTTTTGGCCATTTAAAATGCTTCAACTGCCTTCTCCCCAGTATTAACATATTTTGAGAAATACAAATAAACATAAATTCATTTTTCTGTATACATATCTTAAATTCACTCTGAAAGAATACATGTACCATCTTCATTTGAAGTATAATAAACTAGTCATTTTGGGGGGTACCTGGATGGCTCAGTGAGGACTCATCTGCACTTGTGTCAAGAAGAAATTACCCAAGGTCATGAAAAGATCCACCTGAAATCTGTAGGGCAAAAGAGTGCCAGGAATATCAATGGTGTGTCAGTAGAGAGCTTCAAACTGCAGAGCGAAAAAAATAAATTAAAAAAAAAAAAAAACTGATGTGGAAAAGTAGGAAGCTCACTTGAGTGTGGAGGACAACATGGAGAGCTAACCAGATTGGAGGAGGGGAAAAGTGAGAGCATTTGTGAACCAGTATACGATTAGAAAATTTAAGGCAGCCTAAGGCAGAATCTGTGAAAATGGAAAGGAGGGGTTTAGTTACGATGAAATTAAAGAGGACATTGACGAACTTGTTCATAAACTGAACATAAAAGGATGAAGAGAAGGGAGGACTACAGCACAGCCCCCAAAGCTCTGATTTGGGGATCAAGATAGATGGTGATGCTATTCACCCAGAACTAGAATACATGAAGAAGACTCAGAATTGAGGAAGAATTGTATGTACAGTTTCAGATATTTTCAGTTTAAGGCCTCCACAGGGTACCACTGAAGTGGAGAAATCTAGCATCAAGTTAGACACTGAAGCTAGAACTCAGGGAAAAAGCTGTTGGATGGCACAGATCCAGAAGTCATTCGCTCAGAAATGGACAGTCTGATGACACTAGATGAGGAAGCCGCATTTTATACAGAATTTCTCAGAAGGGTCAAACAGAGAAGGGAGAACTAGGAATCATTGAAAATCTTCGTACTCAGAGAAATGCTGGATAGAAGATGGGCTGAGAGGTCCATCATTTACTTCATTCAGTAAATGAAGCACCATTATATAGACACACGTATGTGCAAATACACACTCATATGTAAATGATAAATG
Source organism: Mustela erminea (assembly GCF_009829155.1). Classification (NCBI taxonomy): domain Eukaryota; kingdom Metazoa; phylum Chordata; class Mammalia; order Carnivora; family Mustelidae; genus Mustela; species Mustela erminea. The sequence goes on along the minus strand of NC_045617.1, from coordinate 100,985,428 downwards.
AAGATGAAATTACTATTTACTTTATTGCACTATAATCAAAATGACAATTAACTATAGTCTTAGTCAACTCTCACTAAAAACATTGCAGTTAGTCTTTAATACATCCCTCTTTTCACTCTGCCTTGGAGACAATACGCTCTAAAAGCACTGTAACTGTACATAACCTATAAATATTTTTATAGAATCTTGGGTTTCTGGTGAGACTCCCTTATTACAAAATCCCTTGGAACCATCGCTCTTTTATAGCACTCGCCACTCTGCAATTGTCTCTTTCACAGTACCATGAGCTTCCTGAGAACAAGACTATGTCTGCTTTTTATGCGTCCTATTTCCCAAGTCCATTGACTACCAACAGGCACATTGTCAGCTTTCAGCGTGAGTGAATACACAAACTTTTCAAGAATGCATTCATTCCATTATTAGTTGAGTACAAGTTATCTAAAAAATATATATTCATATAGTTCAGTTTTTAGTAACATTTCACCTTATACAAGATTTAGCCACATGCCAATTTACGATATGCAAAATGTACTATTCAAATTTATCTTTCAGCCCAATGCTTTCTGCCATAATTCTCCGTATTGTTATTCATCACGATACATTTCTTTAAGTGAACTTAACTCTACCATTTTTATCACTGATGCCACCCTTCCTCAGCACCCAGGTGTGGGTGGAGAAACTAAGAGGTAGCAGACACTGCTGAACCTAAAGGAATCGTCTAAACATCAGGGCTGGGATTCCTGTCAGATATCATGCTTTAAGATATTAATAAAGGTGGTGATCATAATATTTATTAATCTTTTCTGTCAGATATGATACTGAGTGATTTATATATGCTCATGAAATTAATCCTACAATTTGCAAATTACAATTTGGAGTTGAGAGAGAGAGATTCAGTATCTGTTCAAAGACAGACAGCTAGCAAATTGCCACCTGTATGCACACTTACGTCTGACTCCAAAGATCTTGCTTTTAACCTCGTTGGTCCAGGCACCAACTCAGAAAAACACACGGGATACAAGATACTATAAGGCATTCATTCTGAAACAAGGCTCCAAATTATTTAGGTTTTTGTTTTCTTTTGTCTCAATGCTTTATACCATTGATTTACTAATGCAAACAATGGTTTCTTTTGTACCCTAAGTCAAATCTAACCTCAGACTGAGGTCAACTGACGTCACCTTCTTAGCACTACTCGTCCCTTTCCAGTCAGGTTTCTCTCTTAGCCTTCCTGGAACATCCCAGCTCATCTCCAAATATGCATTTACAATGTGGCTAAAAAAAAAAAAAAAAAAAAAAAAGGAAAGGAAAAAAAAATGTTCTTCATGTCCAAGAACAAAGCCCATGCTTCTTCAAGCACAGATGTGACTCAGCCCGTTCAGGAATCCCTAGTTGACTCCTGGTGTTGTGCAACCAACTCCCCTTTCCCTTCTAGTTCCCTCAGCCATTTCCCAAGATGATCTTCACCTCACTTTCAGGAAATTCATTCCCTTTTATTCATTCATTCATTCATTCATTCATTCAATTTTTCATTCTATGTGCATTTATTGAGTGCCTATTTGGTACCCGGTAGTGATATAGATGCTATTGAAGAGAGTGGGAAGCAACAGAATGAGGTCCCTTTGCTTGTGCAATTTACAGAGTGATCAGACCAAGAGTAACTAGATAACTAACTATAGACTGCTTGGGGATGAAATCTCCGGTGAGGAGGAAATGTTTGAATTAAGACAGGAGTAACAATGCGAAACCAACAATTGTGAAGACTCCAAAGTAAAGAAGAACTTGGTGTGTTTGAGATATATCAGGAGAGCCCTGTGGATGGAACATAGCAGGCAAAACAGTAGTGGAAGATGAGGTTAGAGATTAGAAGCTGTGGCAAGGAGTTTTTATTTAATTATAGTCGCAGTCCCTAGAGGATTTTAAAAGCAGAAGAATCATGATCTAATTCCTCTTTTAGAAATCTTTAGAAAGATCACCCAGGCTACTAAGTAGAAAATGGTTTGCAGAGAACAAATAGTGGAAGAAGAAAGATCCCCAAAGAGCAGTGTTTTAGGCTTAGATTATCAGCAAACAATGAAGATGGAGAGAATAAACACATTGGTAAGGTATCCTGGAAGAACATGCAACATGTCTTGCCACTGACTTTAATAAGACCTTAGTTCCTGAGCAACTAGTTGGATAAATAAGTGATTTAGACACTTGGGGAGAGGACTGGGAGATAAACAGATGGGAACCAGAACCAAGACTCCCAATTCAACCATGATAGGTTTGACATGCCTGTGAGACTTCAACATAGAGACAGAAAGCCAAAGATTGGGTATAAGACTTTAGAATTCAAGAGAGAAGTCCAGGCTGGGAAAATCAGCCCCGGGCAGGCCGTTGAAATGGGACCTGCAACATGGTGGTCCCAGCAGAGGGCCTCTAAAAAAGGATTTCTCAATTTTGTTGGTTTTAACAGTTTTATCTGATTTCAAATATTTCATAGGTCTATGCGTGATGCACAGTGAGGGTTAATATTGCTTTATTTCTGGATGTCTATCGCACAATTGCTCCATAAACTCTTTAAGGGAAACGGCCTGTATTTATTATTTGGGTATTGTCCATTGTGCATTGTTGTAATGACAACCTGAATTAAAATGAATTAGAGTGAGCTGAAATTAGAGTCAATAGAATCAGAGAATTTTTGTGAGTCATTTAATGAAAGTAATTTTTACTTTTACTTTTAAACCCAATTAAAAAAATAATAGGCTTTATATTACTAAGAAGTCACTGCTTCCACTCAGTTTAAAGAAAAACATTTTTCTTTTTGAATCACTGCTCTCAGCTTCATACAAGGATGTTTACATAAAGAATGCTGTAATAAAAATCCTTCCCTGACTCTGTTTTTCCTTACAAAATTGTGATGTCACCATTTCCATAAATACTTGAAATGCAGTAACATGAGACCCTGTTAGAGCTTCCCTAGAAAAAAGACCCTCTGCTAAAATTTGAGTGAAGGTAGTTTATTTGGAATGTACTCTCCAGAAATTTGCTGGAAATGAGCAAGAAAGGGGAAGTGGAGGTTAAATGTTAGGTCATCAAGAAAATAACTACTGTGGGAAAATAGAATTTGGTTTTTCTGGGAAACCTGAAAAGCAAGTGTAGGACATACAGTTCAGGGGTGAGGAACCTTCTGTTGGCTACCTTCCCCAGAACCACTGAAGTCCCCAGTCCTTCCCTCACTTCTGGGTCCAGACTGAGTAGGCTCCTGTTCCAAACAGAACCTATAAGCCAATAATATCAGATACCCCAGGTTGGAAAGTGGGGGTGTCCTGGCTTGGCAGGCTAAGTGTGAGAGGGCTGTGTAGGGGACACGGACCATATTTACTAAAATGATATAGGACATGACAGCAATCTGGTTCAGTAAAGGACCAGCTAGTTTCAGAATATTAAAAAGTTCCCTTTACAATTTTGCAGAGCACTTTAGTGTGTCTTCAGTTTGAGGTAGCTCTCCTTTAAAAAGAAATAGCGATGGGTTTTTGTGAGTCACCCTTTAAATCCTCTTTAAACAAATAATAATGGGGAGGAGGAAGAGAATGAGAATATGTGGAGTCACGAAATGGTAACCTAAGACTTGAATTTAAAATAAGAAGGAAGGTGAATCATCAATCTAACCCTATGTGACCATGTATTTCTTCATTTCGAGATTTAGGGATGTGAGAAGACACATGTGTGAGGAAAAAAATGTTGTATAATAAAGTGGTAGAAAAAGAAAAAAATTGAGGATTTGCACTTATTTATAAGGATAGGAAAGAAAGCCATGCTCCAAAAAATAAAATAAATAAATAACTCTCCTCTTCATTCTTTTCTACTGACATGGTCTTTCCTTCAGTTTTTGACTTTTAGTGACATTCAAAGTAAAGTATACTTAGAATAGTTTTCTTATGAAGAAAGCATGCAATCAATGAAATATCACAGATAGGAGGGTATATTAAGTTCTAGAATGGACTCATCAAAACAGAAAATAATCTCTTTTCCCTTTCAGAGCCACATGTAGGAGCCAGTTACTTGGTGGTAACCAAAGAGAACTAGTTTCCAGGCACCCATGGTATAATATGGGTCTGCCCATATGATGACCCAGAAGACTCATACACAACTGTCCCTATCTAGACTTTTATATGGCCAGCTGCTAGTGTGCCTGGATGGCTCAGTAGGTTAAAGCCTCTGCCTTTGGCTCGGGTCATGATCTCAGGGTCCTAGAATCAGGCCCAGCATCAGGCTCTCTGCTCAGCAGGGAGCCTGCTTCCCCCCCCCACCCTTCTCTCTGCCTGCCTTTCTGCCTAGTTGTGGTCTCTGTCTGTCAAATAAATAATAAAATAAAATCTTTTTTTAAAAAAGTACATTATATGGCCGGCTGCTGCATTTAAACACATTTCATTTACAATGCCATGATGATTTGTGAACCATGGGCATGAGAAACCAAAAAGAACTATGGAGAAAGAAAGCACCAAAAGTATGTTAGTTAATAGAATTTTTGTTTAACAATTATGTCAACACCTATTTAATCAGAATTACCATGGGTGGATCATGGGTGAAGTCTCCATTAATCACTACTCCTTCCACAGTAAAGGAGTGACAAGTGCTTTCTTCATAGATGTGTAGAGACAAAATCTCAGCTTTAGTGCTGGTATGTGTATATGTGTGTGTGTATGTCTCCTGTGGTTTACATTTATTGGGTTTTTTACAGGTTCTTGCCTACCCTATGCTGGGCTCCCAGATTTTTTATGTACTGTTCTTGGTCTCAGATTTTCTTTTTCACCAGAAAAGCGTCTCTGCTATTATAGATGACACACACCCTTCACTGCAAATTAGCTGTGAACAGTTTTGAGTTGCATTGTCTAATGTTGACTTCAGGTTTTTCATGTCTGCTTGTTCTTTGCAGCCGCTTCTCTGGTCCAATGACATCAACACTTACATATCTTCTTGACACATATCTGTTATTTATTGTCATGTTGGCCAATTCAGCTCCTGTGATTACAATATTCAGTGCCACATATTGCCCAAATTTCATACTCAGTACTAACTTTATTCTTGCTGTTCCAACTAACTCCTGAGCTATTAATTTTATTATGGCAATTATCAATATGAAGGCACAAGCAATATTTTGATAATAAAAACCCATTGTGGTGCCTGGGTGGCTCAGTGGGTTAAAGCCTCTCCCTCTGCTCAGGTCATGATCCCAGGACCCTGGGATCGAGCCCCGAATGGGTCTCTCTGCTCAGCAGGGAGCCTGCTTCCTCCTCTCTCTCTGCCTGCCTCTCTGCCTACTTGTGATCTCTGTCTGCCAAATAAATAAATAAAATCTTTAAAAAAATATATATATATATAATAAAAAAAATAAAAACCCATTGTGTTCTCTACTAATGACTACTTAAAATTTGGAATGCTGTCTTTAGAGTCAAGGAATATCTATTTTCACTGCCTTTGTCATTTTTGGTAGACACACATTCAAACAGGCTGCCCTAGAAACAGTTCTAACCTTTTATCTATGAAACTTTTTTTTTCTCTCTCTCTTCAAATGTTTCTCTGTCATAATTGACTGACAGAGAATAATTCAGAGCCTGTGCATACTTAACTAAAATTTGGTCTATCTGAAGGGAGGGAAATAGAAGGAAACAAATATAACTTTTAATTTTTAGTTTGCCAACTCTACATCTTCACTTCTTCTTACACATGTGTACACTTTGTGTTTCTTGAAGTTAGAGTGTTTGCTTTTTAAAAAAAAAAAATTATTTATTTATTTGAGAGAGAGACAGAGAGAGCATGAGAGGGGAGAAGCAGACTCCCCATTGAGCGGGGAGCCTGAGGTAGGACTCAATCCCCAGACTCCGGGATCACAACCTCAGCCAAAGGCAATTGCTTAACCAACTGAGCCACCCAGGTGCCCATAGAGTGTTTGTTTTTGAGCCAAATATGGGTCTTTGGAAGAATAATCTAAATGCAAGGAAAAAAATCAAAATGTAATGCACCTGACTATGTATTTTTAAAAGGGGCTTAAGTGGGTAGAAGAATAATCAATGAAACAAGATGGAATTGGGAGGGAGACAAACCATAAGTGAATCTTAATCTCACAAAACAAACTGAGGGTTGCTGGGGGGAGGGGGTTGGGAGAAGGGGGTGGGATTATGGACATTGGGGAGGGTATGTGCTTTGGTGAGTGCTGTGAAGTGTGTAAACCTGGTGATTCACAGACCTGTACCCCTGGGGATAAAAATATATGTTTATAAAAAATAAAAAATTAAAAAAAAAAAGTGAGTGAAATTTTCTGGCACTATATTACCATCACAGGAAAGATTTGAGTAAGTCCTGACTGTATGGTGGTGACTCGTGCTAGAGCCCTGTTTGAAGAGATTTCTTTGAGCCTTTCACTCCACTTTCTCAGTGGGAAGGAACCTTAAGAAAAAGATGAACACATAAATCAAATTTCTTTGTATATGTGCAGATATAATAGAGGTTGAGAATTGGAATGCAGTTAGTTGATGAACAGTATCAAAAATAAATAAAGAAATATATCTGCAGTCAAAAATTTAAGTCTAAGTTAACATAGAAGGCTGAAAGGTGTATACACAGTGGCATGTATCTGTGAAGATTCCTTTTTGGAAATATATAAAATATAGATGATTATGCAATCCATACATGGCATTGAAAGTGAGTATTTATCTTGATGCTAATGGATTATTTGGGGATTAGGGAAAGAGAACCATAGGGCAGAGCAAAAGTGATCTAGAATTTTAACGTTTAAATGGACATCTCAACAATGAAGGTAATAATTCTCTTATGCATAAAATAAACACTAGACAGTCATGAAGTTAGGAAGAGAGCTCAGTCATTAAGAATTTTTAGATAAGTTAGATATGTAGTTTCTAAAACCATTTTCAACCTGTCATCTTTTAGCTTGGCACTTGCTTCTGAAATTATGAAAACAAAAACAAAGAAAGAAAAAGGAACCACTCAACCTAGATATTCCCTGACATCTCCCAATTTTCAAAGCTATTTTGCACTCTCCTTCAATTTGCCACACTGTGATAACACTGTCTACATTTTCAACCCCCCTAAACTCTCAAAAATTAGTCAAACAGGATGAAAACATGGCAATTATTGACATCTGATAAGAGCTCCCAGGGACCTGTGATTTGGAAACAAAAATAGTCATTAGTGATCTAATGATAGTGTTTACAATATACATTTTAGCAACTAGCCTCTAAGTCTTGCAGATTCTTTATTTCTAGTACTGTTACAATTTTTATTTCCATCCTAACCCCACCAGTCCATCAGCGTTTGTGTATTTCACTCCTGAATTACTTCAACAAAGTAACTCCTTTTCCTCTTTTCAGTTCTTCCTCTTCTGAATACAACCCCAAAATTAGGTCATTAATCTTCCTAAAACGTCGATCTTGTGATCCCAATGTTATCTTTGAGATTTAAAAAAAAAAAAAAATCTTGTACTGGAGATTAGTACACCAATTTCTCTACCTTTTAGCCTCAAGTTGTACTGGTAGCCCTTTATTGTGCTACTCCCAGAAGTAATATTAACCCCCACTAAGTCAGTTCTTCAGTATTTCACTAATTTATCACGTTCAATTTTACCTCCAACTTTTGTTTATACAGTTTACTGCCCATTTGAAATGGTCCCTATCTCCCATCTAACCAGATATTACTTTTTAAGCTCAATTAAAAATTTCACACTTCATATAAGTTGTGTCTAGCCACCTGGATATTCCTCACTCTGTAACCATCTAAATGTATATTGTTATCAGTGTGATAGTGATTGACTTGTAAAGTTCTCCCTTCTTACATCATGGGATGGTACTGTGCTCTTTTTGTCTTCCCAACTCTAGAAATACCCTTCATAAGTATTCAATAGAAAGTTGGTGGGGAAAAAATGAAACAAATGGAAAATAATAAAATCAGCACAAATTAATTTCATATCCTGGAAACATAAGCCCATTCTGTTTTCAGTTTAAATTCATTAATGGTGTCATGAGAGTTGGTATAGAAGCCCTCATTTTATAATGAGGCACTAAATGAACAGTTGGGAATGCTGAAAGTGGAATATATTTGCATTAAACTTTGCAAGGTTTGTAATCATACTGACCCGGGTTTCAATCTTAGCTTTTACCCTTTCTGACTAATATCATTCTGAGACTCAGATGACAATTTTCTTAGAAGATTGCTAAGAAAATTTTCATCTGAGTCTCAGAATGATATTTGCATCGTGGTTGTTTTGCAATCAGATGTTCAAAATGAACAGCACAATGTCAAGCGCAGAGCATGAGTTGAATAAGCACTTCCCGATCTCTTTGTCGCTGGTAGTCATGATGGTGTTGTTACCTATCTTTAATCCCAGGAAGATATCATTTGGTGTGTAAGCTAACCTGCTGATACAAACAGACCTCAACACTTCATGACTTAAAGAAAATAGAATTGTGCTGTGCTCTCCAGTATGCAAGGCCAAAAGTAGGTAAGTGTTCCAAAGAGAAAAACAACTCTGCCTCCTCATGAATCACTTAGAGACCCGGTACCTTGCAACCTGTTGAAGGTGTTGAACATTTTCTTCATCATTAAACTTGCTTCAGCATCACATTTATGTTCTGGCCTGAGAGAAGGAAATCAGGTAAAGGGCAGGCATCTACATTTTTTAAGCATTTAAAGCCAAAGCTGTACCCACAGTTTCTATTCATATTCCACTAGTTAATCACATTGTCACATGGCACATTTAGTGGCCAGGGAAGATGAAACCTTAACCATATTTGAGTTACCATATACCTAGCCCAGGGGATGGAGAAAGACCTCTCCCAGGAAGAAAGGAGGCTAGGAGATCATAATAACTGACCTTGGGTATAAGCTGTCAATAGCACTCTTTATTATTATTTCTTTCCATAGATTAGGTTTTCAGCCTTTCCCTAGAAAATGAAGCTGTTTATGGTGGTGCTTCTTCTAGAATATTTAAACATCTTTACATGTTAATTTTTATTTTGTTTTTCAAAGACAACTAGTACATTTTAGCTAATAAATTTTTAAAACCAATGATAGTAGATTGAGGTGAGGATTACTGGATCTTCAAAAATAAAACCTGGGATGGGTTTAACCTAGTAACAATGAAAACTGCAGTGAACATGCCCACGGTAAGGAAAATATTTACAATGTGATCCAGTGTATACATATATTTATACCAAATGCAAAGTAGAATGTGTTTTTCTATTTTAAAAATAATAGGCATGGCATTTGACTTTATGAACCACAATCTGAAAATATTACTTAGCCTTTACAGGTCTATTGAATGTTTTGGAATTAGCCACCTTTCCCTAGGTATAAAAGTTCTCCTTATATGAATCAGGACCTTCCTTAGCCTTTTGTTACAAAAAATAAACACAAAGCAAAACAAACAAACAAACAAACAAATAAATAAATTAAAAAACACCCCACATAGTTTAAAACAGAACTAACTATATGAATAATTTCAGGTTTTATTGGCCTTTATTTTAAATGGACATCATAACCTAATTGAATCAGGAATTCTAGTTTTAATGACTCTCCTGAAATAAGTATGAATATTTATTAAGCACTTACTATTTTCCAGAACTTTACATACTTCATGATGTTAGCATGGTTAAAAAAAAAAAAAAAAATAGGCATGCTGACCTCCAAATTTGGTTGCCTGGTTTTGAATTTTCTTTTTTTTTTTTTTTTTTTAAAGATTTTATTTATTTATTTGACAGAGAGAGATCACAGTAGACAGAGAGGCAGGCAGAGAGAGAGGGAAGCAGGCTTCCTGCTGAGCAGAGAGCCCGATGCGGGACTCGATCCCAGGACCCTGAGATCATGACCTGAGCTGAAGGCAGCGGCTTATACTGAGCCACCCAGGCGCCCTTGAATGTTCTTTATGACACTTTCTAGCAGGTTACTCAACTGATCTTTATCTCACTTCCTGTCACAAGATGATAATAATAACATCCAGCTTAAGAATTTTTCTAAAAAATAAACTATTTGAAAAGTCTTATAATGATCTGGCAAATATTAGCCAATTTAATTCACTCAAGTAATATATACTGAATGGCAGATATAGATGAAGCATATTTTAGGCACAAAGTTTACAGCAGTTAACTACATAGGGGGAAAAAGAAGTCCCAGCCTTTGTGGAATTTACATTTCAATACCATCATATTTCAACTCTAAAATGTAGGACTCATTATCCTCATCTTACAGATGAGGAAATGGAGTTCAGAACCGTGATGTAATTTATCCAAACAGCTAATCAAGTAAACAGTGATTGGCAGAGTCGAAAGTCACACAAAGACCAGTCTAGCTCTGGCTTCCATCATACTATATGGACAGCAAACTTCTCTTCGGTTACCACCATGCACAGGCACAAGGTAAACCACACACACTGTACACAAAAACAGTGAAAGACAAGGCACTTCCCAGCTTTAATGTGGTGTTTCTGGAGATCTGGACTAGAAATATTTTCTGATGTCCCCCAACACCACATGGACAGAGCCTGAGATCTTTATGTCCCCCTGCTCCTGAATGGCCTTCTCATTATGAGAAAAACATTTGTGGAAGGGAAGAAAATTAAGAGGTAAATCATTTCTATCTGAAATTATTTGAATGAAGAAAGAATAATTTGCATGGTAAGTTGTGAAAGGAATAAAAATACCACATTTGCTAAAATTCAAGACCAGAATCAAATCACTAATCATGGAGGAAATGCAAATCAAAACCAAAATGAGATATCACTTCACACCTGCTAGAATGGCTATCATCAAGAAGACAAGAGATAAGAAGCATTGGTGAGAATGTGGAGAAAAGGGAACCCTTGTGCACGGTTGGTGATAAAGTAGTTCAGCCACTTCAGGAAACAATATAGAGTCTCCTCAAAAAAATTAAAAATAAAACTAACATATGATGCAGCAATCTCAATTCTGGGAATGTATTAGAAAGGAAAGAAAACAAGATGTCAAAGAGATATCTCCATCTCAATTCACTGCAGCATTGTTCAAATTAGCCAAGATATGGAAACAACCTGAGTGACAATCGATGGATAATGAAGATACACGGACATACAGTGGAATGTCATTCAATCCGAGAAAAATGACAATCCTTCCATTTGCTACAACACGGATCTTGAAGACATTCTAAGTGAGATCAGTCAAACAAACACAAATATTGTATGATATAACTTATCTGTGGAACTGAACTCAGAGAAACAGAGTAGAATTTAGTTACTAGGGACTGGGGGATGGGGCAGATGTTGGTCGAATGGTACAAACTTGATTAAGAAAATGAGTATGTTCTGGAAATCTAATGCACTGCATTGTAATTATAGTGCACAATATTTTACCATATGCTTCAAAGTTTCTAAGAGACTAGATCTTAAATATTCTCAGCACAAAGAAGAAATGATATGGGACATGATAGAGGTAGATGTTAGCTAACTGATAGTAATCATACTGCAACATATAAATAAATCAAATCAATATACTGTACATCTGACACTTACTAATGTTACATGTCAAATATACCTCAAAAAATAGGCAAGGAAAGACAGCAGAATCAATATTCTTCGTGAAATAAATTAATTACTATGGTATTGTGTCTAAATATAACTTTCTTGTTTTAATGGTTTGCTTCTACACGAGGGAATAGAACACAGAAGTGATTAAATGAGGGAATGGATTTTTCTTCTAGCTGTATTATTTTACTACTACATAATACCTCTGATCACACTTCATTTTTCTTACTTGGGTAATGATTTTGGAACCTATATATAGTAGATGAAAAGAACTTCAGTGAAAATCTTTTCTTTTAAGGGAAAAAGGCATACAAGTGAATGCTTTATCCAGATTATTTATGAAAGAGATCTTCTATTTAATTGAATGTTCCAAAACATTGATAGAAGTCATGGATATGATGCATAAAACTTTTTATAATACAAGTGTAATAAAAATGTTTAATACTTACATAATGATGGGCATAAGTGAGTTATTCTTTGATAATTTAAAAGGAAAGTCAGGATTACTAATGCCATATGTCATCATTCTAACATTTTAAATAATTAACAGACTAATTATTGGACAGTTCAAAGGTTTACAGAAAAATTCAGCAACAGTTCTCATACATCCCCACTATTCCACTCTCCCAAATTTCCCAATTATCAACATTTTGCATTTTTGTGGTGTGTTTGTTAAAACTGACGACCCAATATTGACACATGATCATTAACTAAAATCAGTATTTTACATTAGGGTGTGTTTTTCTGCTGTAGACCCTATGGGTTTTGACAAATGTGTAATGACATGTATCCATCATTAGAGTATTATACAGAATGCCCTCCCTTAAAATCCTTTAAAATTTTTCTCTCCACTTCCTGCCCCTGGGAGTCCTTGGCAACTATTTATCTTTTTACTATCTCCATAGTTTTGCCTTTCCCGGAATCTTATATTTTTAGAATAATATATTATGTAGCCTTTTCAGATTGGCTTCATTCACTTAATAGTATCAATTTAAGGTTCTTCCACATCTCTTCATGTCTTAATAGCTCACTTATTTTTATTGTTGAATAATTTTCATCATATGCATGTACCACAGTTTGATCATCAATTTATTTATTGAAGAACATCTTGGTTGCTTTGAGGTTTTCGCAAATATGGATAAAGTTTCCATAAATATTTCTTAATTCCATTAATTAAAATTTTAACATTTTTTAAAAAAATTCTACAGTTCAGTAGGTACCTATATAGGAAGGCTAGGAGATCTCTATGAATAAATAAACCCTAGAAACCGGTTAGAAAGAATAAACTCTTGGTGTTAACTCATTTTAAAATATTTTAGGTAAAAGCATTCTTTTACCTCAAATTCAAGATAAATGGGCGTTTAATATGTAACTACAAAATCTTACTAAAGACTGAAAATAACCAAAACAATTAAAACCGTAATAAACATAGTCCCTTTTATTTAACTTACAAACTACCCAAAACAAAATTTGCTGTATAAATTAGCATATAGCAGGTGTTTTTTCCTAAAAACCTATTAAAATTTTTGCTGTAGCACACCATGCTATCTAAATTTTTATTTAAAAAAATTGTACAACAATGATGGATTACAGAGTAAGGAAAATCAAATAATCAGTCCCTTAACAATTTTTATAAATATTTACATCTAATATGTATATGGTATTCACTATGTATAGATTTTGTCTTAAATGTTTTCGTATACATTAGTGAATTTATTCCTTACAATAAGGCAATGTGTTGATACCTTAAACTTGATTTCGCAAATAAAATATCATAATCACCTTGAAAAGGCAGAATGGATCTTCCCCACCTAAAATTTGGTGCAGATGTCAAGAGAGATGACACCATACATACACAAATGTTATGAAAATGTTTATAAGTCATATGAAAGAAGTTTCCAGGAAGAAGAAGGTAGACTCCCAAGTAGGCCCAGAAGTGGTTTGAGATAACAGGAAAAAGAAACTGGCTAGACTTTTGTGGTGGTTAGGGGGTGGGAGTGAGATTTCCTGAACATGGTTTGAACCACCCAACAGAGAAAAAAGGAGGAAGCATTCAGGCTTATTTTGAGATTTCCAGACACAGGGCAAAGGGGGAATAGGGCAAATTAAGTCTTGATAGTGAAGAGCAATCAGCAGAAATGGAGTCTGATTTATTACAAACAGAAATTGAGGTTCAATGTAGACAGTTACCTGGTCATAGAGCTTATAAATTGCAGATCTGGGATTAAAACTCAGGAAGTTGCTCTCAGCGCCCATGCTCTTAACCAAGATACTCATTTTCTTTTTAAAAAGGCATCACTTGCTTACCATAGAAAATAAAGGATGCATAAATAAATTAGGAATAGAAAATAAAAATGACTTTTATTCAAATGATTCACAGAAAACCAGTTATATTTATTTTTATACTACCCTTTAACATTTATTCTATTTTAATACTCTATAAACTGCTTCGAATCTTCTTAAATTACATCCTGAACATTTTTCAAGGAACTAAATATTCCCCCAAATAGTATATAGAATTCTAAGATGCCACTCATGGTCTCCAGATCTTGGCATTGTTTCCAATATTGTCTTCTACAGTTGATCGTGGGCAGATTCTAATCAATAGACCATGACAAAGGAAATGAGATGTCACTCTCATAATTATGTTACTTTGTATTAACAAGGTATGGGTATTCTATAGATGTAATTAAGACCTTTCAAATTCATCAAAAGGAATATTATCCAGTATAGGCATGATATAATTAGGTTAGTCCTTTTAGAAAAAGACCCTGACCTTTCCTGAAGGGAGACATTCTTCCCCATTCTTTGATTTTGTAAGCACAAACTCATATCCTTCCTATCTATCTACCTATATACCCACCCAAATACAAACATAGGGTCAATCCTCATTATTTGTCAATTCTACACATAGGTGCAGAGTGCTGAAACCTTTGAGTGGCCCCACAGACATACTCCCAGATGAAGTCAAACAAGGCTATAATCTGCCTTCTTATTTCAGCTCTCATACTGTAAGCTACTATCTTTTTCAAAGACTATGTAAGTGCCATGTGTTTGTATTTTTGTGTTTATTGGAGTGATTTTTGGTTTAAAATAACTTCTAACCACTAGGCTGAAGTGCTGTCTAGTGTTCTTAAATACAAAAAATCTGTGATGTACCTTAAGGAGAAAGGCCCATGTTAGATAAGTTTTGTTCAGGCATGAGTTATAATACTGTTGGTCATGAGTTCATGTTAATGAAGCAGTAATATAATATGTTCAGAAAAAGGAAGAGCAAATTTGTGGTTCTACATGAGGCTACTCCAAAATGTGCTAAATAACATCTATGGTGCAAGGTGAAACTATGGAAAAGATGGAAAAGTGGTTAAACCATGGGTTCGTGAGATGATTATGGATGAAAAAAAAAAAAAGAGGTATAGTGGTAAGCATTTGTGAGGCTGAAAGCCAAAGAAATTTTTGATCACATTTCTCAGAGTCAGGAAAATGTAAAACCTGAATCAGCTAATACTGGCTCCATCACACATTTCAAAAGGTGGTAACTGCATGAAAAATGTTAAATTGGCAATTAACAAAATACTTGAAACAGTGTTTTCTAGGAAAAAGATTGTTATTAAAGGAGCAAATTTCCAGTAGTCATGTGAAACAAGGACATTGACAAATGAACCTCTATGATGCAAGTGACATTGTAGGTAACACAAATGTGACTAGAACCTTGCAAGTCTCACAAAAACCTTACCCTGCATTTCTCTTGAAGCAATAGCTCAGTATTTGCTGATTCAGTATTCACATGACTTTACAGAATATCATTACCCTGAATAACCAGTACTGGACTGTGTGTATAAAATGTGTATATATTATACACACTACAATTATATATGTTATTGTATAACACAGACATATAAACTCATTTATTTATTGCTAGCCACCAAAAAAGTCCTATAAACACACTGGATCAAAGACAGAACATTAATTGTTCTTAATATAACTTGTCAAAGATGTTTTTCAGAAATGAAGGAGATATATAAAGACATTCCCAAACAAACAAAAGCTGTAGGAGTGCATCATCATTACATTTGCCTTACAAGAACTGCTAAAGAGTTCTTTAAGCTGAAATGAAAGGATACTCACCAAGTAAAAACATGAATGTATAAGAATCACCAGTAAAAGTAAATATATAGTCAAAGTCAGAATTCTCTGGTGTTGTAATGGTGGTATATAAGTCATTTCGACTCTGTTATAATATTTTATTTTATTTGAGAGAGTGAGCAGGAACGGGGGTGAGGAGCAGAGGAAGAGGGAGAAGCAGGCTGACTCATGGTGCTCCTCCCAAGACTCTAGGATCAGGACCTGAGCTGATGGCAGATGTTTAGCTGACGGAGTCATCCAGGTGCCATATCTAGTATAACATTTTTAAAAAACAAATGTACCCAAAATAACTGATTGGTTTTTGATTCTTCATATAAAGAGCTCAGAAGTAATCACTGTATCTTAACAAGTAAAACAGACAAATCAACAGCACCTCTCAGATCAATAAGAGAGGCAAGAACCTAGGATGAATCACTGCCCCCCAAAATTGGAGACACAAGTAAACATAGGTAGTCCTGGCTGACCACAGTGGGGACTCAGGAGCAGGAAAAACCCAGGGAATCAGGACTAGGGTAAGAAAATCTGAACTAAATAGATGAATTGCTGGAGGCTCAGTGTGGGCAACTCTGAGTTAAAACCTCAAGGTGGACCCAGGCATAGGACAGCACCTACAACACTGTAAGATTTACCTCTAGCAGCTTGGAGAGATTCCCACAGCTAATACTGAGAAAAATCCTCTCAGGCTTTGAGTCAGGGAGGGGCAAAAGAATCACCTTGAAATGTACCAAAGTACTCTGATCTTTTTCACAAGGCTTACCCTCAGGGGAAACTAGTTAACAAGATCCTAAACTTCTGGAGTATTATTAGAATGTAACCATTCTGGGTAAGGAAAATACCCAGCTCCAGCACACTCCAGTCAACCTGTCCCTGAAACTGTGATTAATATGTTAAGAACTCTAAGGAATAAAACAAATGGCACATAAAAGATGGGCAACGTAAACGGAGAAATGGAATTCTTAAGAATCAAAGAGAAATGCTAGAAAAACTGCTTTAACAGTTATGGAGGATAGTTGGAACACAGGGAGGGGCAAGGGAACATGTCCTAAGAGGAAACAGAGCCCATCCTGTTATTCTACACCACCCTGAAAGGAGCCCTCCACTGTTTCCCATGTAAACAACTACCTGAGAGGTAGATGAGCCTGTGGACAAAAACCTGATTGGGTGACAAGCCAATGGAAGTTTAATTAGATTAAAACAACCTGCCAACAATCTCATAAAAACCTTAGGCTTAGAAAACAACTGCAGCCCTCTCAGGTCCCCTTCCTCCTGGGGAGCTGTGTACTATCACCCAATAGACTTTGCTCTGCTGTCCACAACTCTGTCTGGCCTAACTCTTCATTCTTTGAAGTGGTATGATCAAGAACCATGGGCACTAAAGGAAAAGAAATACTGAAACAGTAGAAGTGAAGAATTCCTTTAATGGGCTTATTGGTAGACTGGGCATGGCTAAGAAATAAACCTCGGAACTAGAGGATATATCAATAGATCACTAAAAAACCTGAAAAAAATAAAGAAAACAAAATACAAGAGAATATCCAAGGTCTGTGGGTTGATTATACGATAGTGCAAAGTAAGCATAATGGGAACACAAAAAGAGAAGAAATAGAAAGGAACAAAAGAAATATTTTGAAAAAATAAATACTACAAGTTTGCTAAATTAATGTTAGAAATCAAATAAGAGATCTGGAAAGCATAGATAATACTAAGCAGGATAGATGCCAGTAAAACCACACTTAGGCATACCATTTTCAAAGTAGAGAAAATCAAAGATCAAAAAAAATTTCCTGAAAGAAGCCCGAAAGGAAAAGAAGTAATATATCTACAAGGGAATAAAGAATTAGATCCAGTGTCTCCTCAGAAACCATATACACAAGAAGAAAGTGAAGTCAAATATTTGAATGTTGAAAGACCACTCCCCCCAAAAAATCACCAACCTAGAATTTTGTAACTTGTAAAATTATCCTTCAGAATGAAAGGATAAACAAAAAAGTCTTTGTTTATCAAAACATGAAGGAATTTGTTGCCAGTAGAACCTCCATGGAGAAAAAGTTAAAAGAAGTTCTTAATAGAAAAGGAAAATGATAAAGATGAGAAATTGGATGACTTTCTTACAAAACTAAACATAGTTCCACCATATGAGCCAACAATCATTCTTCTTGGTATTTACCCAAAGTTGTTGAAAACTTAGATCTACACCAAACTCTGCCCATGGATGTTTATATCAACTATATTCAAAGCTGCAAAAATTTTAAAGCAACCAAGATATCCTTCAGTGGGTGAATGGAAAACATAATTTGTATCACAACCAGACAATGGAATATTACTCAATGATAAAAAGAAATAAGCTAATGAGCCATGAAAAGACACGAGAAGACTTCAATAAATATTACCAAGTCAAAGAAGCCAATTTGATAGTAATTGCAACTGTATAACACTCAGGAAAAGGTAAAATTATGGAAGCAGTTAAAAAAATCTGTGGTCGGTTGAGAAGAGAAGGATGACTAGGCAGAGCACAGAGAATTTTTAGTTTAGTAAAAAACAAAAGCTATGACTGATCTTTTAGTGGTAAGCAAACGTATCATTATACATTTGTTTAAACCTACAGAATATAGAATACCAAGAATGAAATCTACACCATCTTCTCATTTTTTAATAAACTCAAACTACCATAAAAAATAAAGTTTTTAAAAATATATAATTTTAAAAGTTTATGACTATAATAATAATAATAATGATATATTATTGGATGTACAAGAGATAACATATAAATTGCAACAAAAATTAACATGGTAGGGGGAGTAAAAGTATAAAGTTTTTGTATGTGATTAAAGTTAAACTGTTAGGGGCACCTGGGTGGCTCAGTGGGTTAAAGCCTCTGCCTTCAGCTCAGGTCATGATCCCAGGGTGCTGGGATCAAGCCCCGCTCTGTCCAGCAGTGAGCCTGCTTCCCTTCCTCTTTCTCTGCCTGCCTCTCTGCCTACCTGTGATCTCTGTCTGTCAAATAAATAATAAATAAAATCTTTAAAGTTAAACTGTTAGTTTAAAATACGAATGTTAAAAAGAGGGTATCATGCTTAGTGAATTAAGTCAATCGGAGAAAGACAACTATGATATGATCTCCCTGATATGAGGAAGTGGAGATACAACATGGGGGGGTTAAAGAGGTAGGAGAAGAATAAATGAAACAAGATGGGATTGGGAGGGAGACAAACCATAAGTGACTCTTAATCTCACAAAACAAATTGAGGGTTGCTGGGGGAAGGGGTGTTGGGAGAAGGGGGGTGGGGTTATGGACATTGGGGAGGGTAGGTGCTATGGTGAGTGCTATGAAGTGTATAAACCTGGCGATTCACAGACTTGTACCCATGGGGATAAAAATATACTATATGTTTATAAAAAATTAAAAATTAAAAAAAAAACTCTAAGATATTTCTCATAAGCTTTGTAGTACTACAAAGCAAAAACTTATGGTAGATTAACACAAGATAGTAAGAGAAAGAAAACAAAGCATACCACTACAAAAAGTTATCAAATCACAAATTAAGAAAGCGGGAGAAGAACAAAGAAATGCAAACAGAAAATATCTAATAAGATAGCACAAGTAAATTGTTACCTATCAATAATTACTTTAAACATAATTGGATTAAAGTCTTCAATCCAGAGACATAGACTGACTGCATGAATTAAAAGATTTTGTGATTTGCTGTCTACAAGAGATTCACATTTGCTTTAAGGGAACGCATAGGCTGAAAATGAAACAAAACAAAACAAAACAAAAGCTAGAAAAGCTACTTCAATCGGATTATAACCGAGTATAAGCGTAGCTGTACCTCTAACAAACAATATAGACTTTATGTCAAAAATGGTCATAAGACATAAACATTTATTATATAATGATAAAGATGTCAATTCATCAAGATATAACTGTTGTATTTGTGCACCCAATACCTGAGCATGCAGATATATAAATCACATACTAACAGAACGGAAAGCAGAAATAAGACATCAATACCAAAATAATAAATGACTTACCTGGGACGCCTGGGTGGCTCAGTTGGTTAAGCAGCTGCCTTCGGCTCAGGTCATGATCCCGGCGTCCTGGGATTGAGTCCCGCATCAGGCTCCTTGCTCGGCGGGGAGCCTGCTCCTCCCTCTGCCTCTGCCTGCCATTCTGTCTGCCTGTGCTCGCTCTCTCCCCCTCTCTCCCACTGATAAATAAATAAAATCTTTAAAAAAAAAAAAAAATAGATGACTTACCTATCCCATTCTCAACAATAGAAAGGTTATTCAGACCAAAAAACAATAAAGAAACAGCAAATTTGAGCAATGCTATAGACCAAATAGACCTGACAGATATCAGCACACTCCACCCAACAGCAGCAGAACACAAATTCCTCTCAAGAGTACATGGAAGATTCTCCAGAACAGAGCATACGTTAGGCCATAAACAAGTCAACAAATTCAAGATAATTGGAATCATATCTAGCATCTCTCTGACTCCAGTAGTATAAAACTAGAAATGAATTACAATGGGAAAATTGTAATTATTTTTTAAATTTGGAAAATTTTATGGGGAAAATTTATGGGGAAATTAAACAACAGGCTCCTCAAATATTAATGTTTCAAAGAAGAAATCAACAGGGAAATTAACAAATATCTTGATACAAAAAAAGTGGAAACACAATCTACTTATGGGATTCATGAGAAACAGTTCTAAGAGGAAAATTTATAGCTGTAAATGATTACATTGAAGGAAAATAAAGATCACAAAATAAGAAGTTTTATACCTCAAAGAATTAGAAAAAAATAACCAATCACAATGTTAGCAAAAGAAAGAATAAAGATTAGAGCAAAAATAAATGAAATCAAGAATAGAAAAATAGATCAATAAAGCTGAGGTTTTTTAAAGAATTTATTTATTTTGAGAGAACACACACACCCATGAGGGGGGAGGGGCAAAGGGAAAGGGAGAGAGATAATCTCAAACAGACTCCATGCTGAGCACAGAGCTCATTTTGGGGTAGATCCCATGATCCTGAGATCATGACATGAGCCAAATTAAGAGTTTGACACTTAACTAACTGACCCACCCAAATACCCCAGAGTTGGTTTTCTTTAAAGGCAACAGAACTGACAAACCTTTAGCTAAGGAAGAAAAAAAATTAAATAAAATTAGAAGAATTTCTAAAAATTAAATAAAATTAGACGAAAGAAGACACATCGGCACTGAGATCACAGAAATACAAAAGATAAGCAGTGATTTTGACAAATATATGCCAACAAGCCAAATATCCTAGAAGAAAAGGGAAATTCTTAGACATATACAACCTCACAAGACTGAATCATAAAGAAAGAGAAAATCTAAACAGACCATTAATAAGTAAGAAGATTGAATCAGTAATCAAAAATCTTCTAACCAAGGAAAGTCCAACACTGGATGGCTTTGCTGGTGACATCTATCAAATAATTTAAGAATAATTAATACTAATTAATCCCTCTCAAATTTTTCTCAAAAAACTAAAGAGGAAACATTTCCAAACTCATTTTTCAAGTTCAGCTTTAACCTGATACCAAAGCCAGGTAAGAACACTGCAAGAAAATTAAAGGCCAATATTCCTGATAAATATAGATACAAGAATTCTCAACAAAATACTGGCAAACAAAATTCAACAGCATATTAAAAATATCATACAACATATTCAAGTAGGATTTATTCCTAAGACACAAGGATAGTTCCACACACACACAAATTCATAAATGCAATTTACCGCATTAAAAGAATGAAAGATAAATATATGATCCTGCAAACAGAAAATGCATTTGATAAAATCAACATCCTTCCACTATAAAAACAAATTAGGTATAGAAGAGATGTACCTGAAAATAATGTTGTCCATATATGATGAACCCACCACTAATATCACACTCAAGAATGAAAAGCTGAAATCTTTTAAGATCAGGAACAAGACACAAGTACACATTCTCACCACTTCTATTCAGTATAATACAGGAAACTCCAGCCAGTAATTAGGCAAGAAGTTACTATTGTTTACAAATGAAATGATGATGTATATAGAAAATCCCCAAGTATCCACCAAAAACCTGTTTGTACTGAATTATCTTTAGACATATTTTGGAGCTTCTTGCTTTATCCTCCTTGTTTCCTAACTTCTATTTCCATACATTTCACTTGTATGACTAGATGGTTGAATTTGATCTCATGCTTCACTAATTCATTCTTCATATGAATCCATTCTGATACTCATTTTACCTATTGAATTTCATTTATTTTAGTAAATTTCATATTTCCAAAGTTTCTTGTTGTGTTTTTTTTTAATATTTTATTTATTTACTTGAGAGAAAAAGCACAAGCAGGGGGAGGGACAGAAGGAGAAGCAGACTCCCCACTGGGATAAAGAGAAAAAAAACCCCAGAATTTATTTATTTTTTTAAAGATTTTATTTATTTATTTGACAGACAGAGATCACAAGTAGGCAGAGAGGCAAGCAGAGAGAGAGGGGGAAGCAGGCTCCCCACTGAGCAGAGAGCCCAATGTGGGGCTTGATCCCAGGACCCTGGAATCATGACCTGAGTCGAAGGCAGAGGCTTTAACCCACTGAGCCACCCAGATGCCCCCAAAACCCAGAATTTAAATGACAAAAATAAACATGAAACATAAAAATCAACTTCAGTAGTAAATAAATATCTGCTAAATTCATAGAAAAGGTGAACTTCAACGGGAAGGTTTAATGCTAGCAAGGGTGTTGTAAAATAAACACTTTCATGGACTCCTACTGACTATTGAAATTAAAATATTTGCCAAAACATTTCAAATTTTTTATTCATTTGATCCAAATATGTGATTAGATCTTTAAAATATATTTAAATGGGGATGTTAGTTTTATACAAAACTTATAATAGAAGGAAAAGTAAGTATCTAATAATAGGAGGGTAGTTAAGTGCTTATAGATCAAACACAGAGACTATTTTGTAGGCATTAAAATTGATGTTTATGATAACTTATTTTATGGGGACATGCTTAAAAAAAGTCTTAAAAACATAACATAATTATGTATATAATTTGCTTTCAACTTAAGAAAATCTGTGTGAGGGGCGCCTGGGTGGCTCAATGGGTTATACTTCTGCCTTCGGCTCAGGTCATGATCTCAGGGTCTTGGGATCGAGTCCCACATCGGGCTCTCTGCTCAGCAGAGAGCCTGCTTCCTCCTCTCTTTCTCTCTCTGCCTGCCTCTCTGCCTGCTTGTGATCTCTCTCTGTCAAATAAATAAATAAAATCTTTCAAAAAAAAAAGAAAAGAAAAGAAAAGAAAATCTGTGTGAATAAACCAGAAACTAAAAAGAAATTTATGAAAATATCAATGAAGATTTTATAGGGTTGATAAACTTCTTTTTTAAGTACTTTTTTTTTCTGTATTTGCTTCAGCTTCTGTAGGGAGAAATTAATATTCTAATGAATAGGCAGAGAAAACATTTTAAAAAATTAATCACCTAAATTACTTTATTTCTCAGCATCCTTCTTTTTTGTTTCATGTCTGGTAATTTTTTCCCCTTTGTATTAGTGTGCCAGGGCTGCTGGGACAAGCTGGGAAAAGCTGGCGGTGTAAAGTACAGAAATGTATCCTATCCCAGTTCTGGAGGCTAGAAGTCCAACACAAGGTGTCAGCAGGTCTGTGCACCCTCGGGAGCCTACGGGGGAGAATCCTTTCTTGGTTCTTGGTAGCTTTTAGTGTTGCCCCTCAGTCTTTGATATTCCTGGGCTTAGGATGGTCCAACTCCACCTCTGCAACCATCTTCACACGGCATTCACACGTGTCTTCACGTCATCTTCCTCCTATGCATATCTATCTCTGTGTTCAAATTTCTCCTTCTTAGAAGGACACCAGTCATCCTGGATTAAAGCTCACTAAATTACTTCATTTTTACTTAGTTATGGCCTTAAAGACTCTATTTCCAAACAAGGTCCCATGCGAGGTACTTCAACGTGTTTTTTTTTTGTTTTTTTTTGTTTGTTTGTTTTTTTGCGGGGGGGCGGGAGGCACAATTCAACTCATAATATCGCTGCTCGTCAAGTTACGGTGCCCTACCTATTTCTGTCTTCAAAGATATTATCTCTCAGCTCTGAATATCTCTCTTAACTCTCATCAAAATGTCCTGACTTGAGATGCCTGTGTGGCTCACTGGGTTAAAGCCTCTGCCTTCTGCTCAGGTCATGATCCCAGAATCCTGGGATCGGGTCCGGTTAGGCTCTCTGCTCAGCAGCGATCCTGCTTCCTCCTCTCTCTCTCTCTCTCTCTCTCTGCCTGCCTCTCTGCCTACTTGTGATCTCTGTCAAATGAATAAATAAAATCTTTTTAAAAAAAAAAAAAGTCCCGACTTCATGGATGACATGAGTTAGAGGCTTCTTCTCAGTTTGATACTCCCTTACGGGAAAGGGCTTGACTTAGGGCAGGGTTAATGCTCAATAATGGCTTTTGGGGTCAGGCACTAGTGGCAGACTGGAAGATATTTTTCAGCACCTGTCCAATCCTATCTCACAAGAAAAGTGACAAAGTACTTCCCTTACTACAGGAGAAGGAGAATGAAGGAGCTGACCCTACCTGGCTCACTGGAGAAAACTAAGGAGCAAAAGACTCAGGATCATTGAGAAGAGGCAGAAATGTTATGTTGGGTAATTGCCTCCTCAATTTAATATGGTGGTATTTTGCTTAGAGAAACCTCTCCTGGAAGCGGAAGTAAGTTTCAAAGAAGGAAATGATAGCATGAGCCTAGAGCCAGTTTCCTTGCTTTCTCTTAAAAGTCTGCATTCAAAAGATAAGAAAGGAAGTACATAATAAATACAGTAATTTAGGTGGTCTTGGTAATTCTCAGTAAAATGCATTCAATGAAGTATCAATTAATTACTCAGGAGATACTAAGCATTACTTACTAGCTGAATGGGTTAGAGATCTAAACCCCAGAGAAAAATCTTCTTTCATTTTGAAGACAGAAAGTGGCAAATGTGGGAACAGTGATTAATGTTTTTTGGTCCCTCCCTACCCCAACCCCGTGCCCAAACCCCTATTCCTTTGGCAGTTCACATAAATAGTGTTCTGGTACAAATTATGGACTATAACAGGGGATTTTTATTTTAAAGCTACTTTGTATTCAATGTCAGAATACTATTTAGATCTATATATTAAATTACATGACAATTTATTCTAGTTCGTCTCTACATCTAAAATGTGTGTGCCGTGTGGTGTTACATCTGCAAACGGACTTACAGGAATTAATTTCAGAGGTAACCCTCTTGCAGAATCAGTCCTAAACCATTATCTCAGCATGGCTTTGTGGCGTCATCCTGAGAGAAATGCCATTTCTTTGAAGGACTGTGATTTCTATGGCCCTGTCCATTCAGGCTCACTACAGCAGAATGAGAGGCTTTGACCTGGTGACAATTATTCGAAGCAAGTCCTAAATTACAGCCTTGTGTCCTGTCTCTGCAAAAACTGAGGATGATCCTAATGAAGCACCTATATTTAAAATCTGCTACATATCAATTTAAGTACTATTGTTATATTCGAGACAGGACTGTATTAGAATGTCATTTTTTGCTGCTATTCTGAGTAAAATAAAGATTTCTACCAAAAAAATCTTTTTTTGAATTTTCTAATTTTTTAAAAAGATTTTATTTATTTGACAGAGACAGTGGGAGAGGGAGAAGCAGGCTGCCTGCTGAGTAGGGTGCACTATCTGGTTCTCAGTCCGAGGGCCCCAAGATCATGACCTGAGCTGAGGCAGATGTTTAATGACTGAGCTACCCAGGTGCCACCACCAAAATAAATAAATAAATAAATAAATAAATAATAAAATCTTAGATCTAAGTACAATTCAAGTAAAACTGGCATTTCAAATAGGTGGTCTCTGAAATTCATAAGCAGACCATCATTAAAGCTGTAAAGCAAACATTAATGCTGCATGATTCTATCTTCCTTTTCTTTTACCTTCTTCTCTATATATCTATTAGTCTTCATGATGTTGAATTCAGAGGCATGCTGCAAAATTCCAAACACGTGACTTGCATTCATGAATTCATCATAATGCCTAAATTGTTCCTTAGCAAAGCAGCTAGATATCTGCAGGTCTATAAGCCCAATTTCTTCTAAAATTATTTTTCTGGGGTGTATTACTTTCCTATCATCAATTTCTCAGTATTTGATCATTCCTGGAATATATTAAAATGCAGAATTTCATTTTATTTTTTATCTATGAGAAAAGATAATTAAAAGTTGTTGCCAGTTTCTCTTTCTTGTATACAGATATCAGGTCCTAAATTTTGGAAATTTCTCCAGAATGTACTCCTTAGTTATTACCTCAAAATAAAGCAGATAAATCATAATGCATGTCTTGTCTTGGTAAAGATCTTTGTCTTAGGTGTGGGTGTTGGGTGACAGTATATTCTTAATGAAATGTCTTATCTACTGTATATCTTTGTATTCAGAATTTTGGCTGGGATAAAGGTGGAATCTGGAAGGATCAGGAGTGGAACATATACTCCTTTGAATCTTGGGCACAAGTTGGATGGACTGGAGTTTGCTTCTGTGAAATGAGACCTAAGAGGAGATGGCTTTGAAATAGGGGATCCAACCCATACCATCAAGGGGGCCTGGCTCTGTGCATTGTGCAACAGATACTGGAATCCCTCCACCCAAGCCATGTAAATAGCCTGAATGGGTGGATTGTAGCCAAAGAGGCTACAGATATAAATGAAACAGTTGCTATGTATGAACTGAGCCTAACCTGAAGCCAGAAGTATTTCTTCTTGGAGCTTTTGTCACTTGTATATGAAAATTAGCATAATTTATTTTCTACCTGGATGGAAAAATGAAGAACAGTAAGTTATACTAAAAACATTTGTGTGCATTTTTGTAGATGGTATCCATACAGTAGTATACTTCTTCAAATAGGCCATTACCCCCTGAGAACAAGGGCCATATCTTCTTCATGTTTTTATATTTTATGATAGTATTATTGACTGTAATTTAGGTATACTGTAAATACCTGATTTTTTTTTTAACTAAATGGTATTTTATTTTTGTATGACTTCATGGTTCGTGTTGTGCTTTCATACACACACACACACACACACACACACACACTCTTGTCTACCACAGAGACAGAGGCAGTTATTCCAAACAGTTTCCCTGAAACTTGGGAAAATAGGATTTGTTCATAAAGTCTCAACTGATCATTGACAGAACCAAAATTAAAAATTTTTTTTTAAGATTTTATTTATTTATTTATTTGACAGAAATCACAAGTAGGTGGAGAGACAGGCAAGAGAGAGAGGGAGAAGCAGGCTCCCCACTGAGCAGGGAGCCTGTTGTGGGGCTCGATCCCAGGACCCCGGGGTCATGACCTGAGCTCAAGGCAGAGGCTTTAACCCACTGAGTCACCCAGGTGCCCTGACAGAACCAAAATTTAAATGCAAGCTTATGGAATCTGAAAACATCACTATTCAATAAGTGCCACTGGCGGCAAGCTTGTGGCTCTCCAGTCAAATTTCAGCCACCGATTTCTTTGTTTTCCTTTTTTTTGACTCAACACTAGATGAGACACACTCTCTCCAGTCACCCAGGCTGAGCAGCACCCTCACTCCTCAAGAACTTAGATTCCTTGCCTGGCCCCTAAAGATTGGATGTCTTGAACTTTACTATAAGCTACACAACAGGGAAAGCTATATGAACTTAGGGACAGAGTTAGAACAGAAGTTACTAAGGGTTAAAAGGAAACATTAGAAGCAGAAAAAAAAGTCATTTGTTAGGAGAGATCCTCATAAAAATCTCTACGAATTTTCCTGTTTATAGAATACAAAGGAATTACAAATAATGAGTTTTGTTTTTAAGCAAATAAAAAAACTCATAATACCCCTTTTCAAATCAAAGGGAGCACATAAACCAAGGAAAAGGATTATGTTAAGTCTACAACTTTACTCTTGCGATATCTGCTCTTAAAAACACACTGTGCTTGCTTGGTTTATTATATTTTTAGTAGAAAAGAGAAATAACTTGCTCTCCAGTGATAGAAATTTGAGGGAGTTATGATAGAAAATCACCAAGGAGCCACAAAATCTGCCAGATGAAGGTAATAGAAGAAGTCCGGATGAATTCATACTTTAGAAAGAAATCCCACTGGCCCCCACAGGTCACACCTTGCAATGGCTGTGAGGTTCAAACATTTCCTGGTGTTCCCACCCCCCATTACTGGGCAAGCATCCTGAGCCTTCAGTTCAGAAATAACTACTTAAGCAACAAATACCAATTCAGGCTAAAGCTGAAAGCAATGCTGTGATAGAATCATATGGCTTAAGATCATATTTAATAGGAAATTAAGGCGCAGTTTGTCCCTTTTAGCCAATCTGTAACTCTAATTTTCCAGACATTTCCCCCTCTTTATGCTCGTAAAAGAATCAAATAAAGCCCAAGCTCAGAGAATGGAACCACCTTTA
The DNA here is from genome assembly GCF_009829155.1 of Mustela erminea. Classification (NCBI taxonomy): domain Eukaryota; kingdom Metazoa; phylum Chordata; class Mammalia; order Carnivora; family Mustelidae; genus Mustela; species Mustela erminea. The sequence goes on along the minus strand of NC_045617.1, from coordinate 100,957,227 downwards.
ATTTGGACAGGTCTTAAAAGAGAATTAACGCTCTAATTCACACTGAGGGCCTTTTAAGCACTGAATTGCCTTAAATTACATCACTTTTATTAGAAGTCTGTTCCTCTGTACTTGTCTATCTTCTCTAATTCCTGTGCCATTCTTGAAGACCAGATAAGGAGGGTTCTTTGGATAAAGAGTTCTTTGGATAAAATGTTCTTCATGGGGGAAATAGATTGGTGAGATTTACGATTTTTTTTTCCTCCTCTGAAATATTGGTAGGAGTTTTCTGCAATAGTTAAGAAGAGCTCTAAGGCTATAGGAAGCTCAAAAAGAGTTTCCAGATCAATTTTTGGGAGCGCCAGGTATTTGCCATGGTCTCACTGATAATCTTCCCCCATTGATATGGGCCACGTGTTTGACTCAGGTGGCTGTGGTTCAGGATTGCTGGAATCAGTAAGAAACCAAGACTAAGAGGTTTACCAGCTCTGTTATAGGGTTGATAGGTGACTCTGGCTTAGCCACTGCAATTACAGCCTGCATTGGGGTAGGGGACTGTTCTCTTGGGACCTGATTGGCAACTACGACCCTAGCAAGTCAAATCCAAATACAGAAAATTACTGAAGTCTAGGCAAATGGACCCTCTGGGTATCTGGTTATGTTTTGATTTTATCCTCCCTTGAAGTGATTTTTATATACAAGATAGGACATTGTGTTTGGGCAACATTAAGGGTCAGTTAGGTCAGGGCTGATCCTCACAGGAAAACAGGGTGTGAAGGAGAAATTGAGATTAAGAGGGAGTAAAAAATTGGGAAAACCTGGCTGGGCAGAATAAGGGGTGTTTGCAGGTTGGTGAGCTCAGCACACCAAATCCTGGTTGTAGTTAAGACACCTTCCCCAAGACTAGTTCAACACAGTTCCCCTTACCTCCTGCTCGCCCTCTGTCTTCTGCCTCATGCTGGAGTGCAGGGTTGGGGATCCTATCCTGGGATCCAGAGGTAGTCTGAGTTCTCTGAGTGTAACTTGTTGGCAACATTGAGAGAATATAGGCTTTCAGAACTGCCATGGAATGCAACCATCACAAACCTAAACTCGGAGTACTTGTTTTGCTAGGACCTTCATTTTTACCTCTGGTAGGACTGGTTCAAACAAACATCATGCCTACATATTTCATGCTCCTCAGTACAACATCTCCTACTCATGCCTACACATAATTATCCTTACAAAAATCATTTGCTTACTCATTCATAAGTATGGTTTCAAAGAGAGCAGTCTACAGACAACAGATCCAATATAAGAAGCTGGTAAGTGTCGTGGAACACATTTTATGTGAAAGAGAACTTTTAATGTATTTGTTGAAATAATTTTCATGTATCTATTTCTTAGAAGGCTGTGTCTGCTTTGTAATTCTTTTCCCATACTATTGGAACAATGCCAATAAAATAAGTGATGATAATGTATATGTTAATCTACACAAGAAAAGTAGATCTACATTATTGTCAAATAAAATATGGGGGGAGTGAACCAAGGAGGTGAAATAGGGCTCCTTCCTGAGCTTTCCCTCCTCCCACCAATGCATTCAATGTCTAGCTTCACATAGAGCAAATCCTTATAAAAGAAATTCAGAAAGTAGCCAATAACTCCTACACATCAGACAAATGAGAAAATGCTCATATTGAATGGGTAGGAAAGGCTGAGCATACACTTGCCATAAATTCCACCTTCCCACCCCAAGTGGGACCATACATTTACAAGAACAATACATTTGAAAACACCATACCTTTGAGAGAGAACCCCCAACTCCCAGATTCTCCCTGAGAAGCAATGGGGTTGGGTTCCATGTCTAGTGCCCCAACTTTAAGGACTCACACTAGGAGGTTAGACTCCCCTACACACTTCATTTTGAAAACCAATGGTGCTTATGTCCATGAGACCCACAAGACTTTAGTAATAAAGAAATTCTTAATGAGTGCACGAGCCTTTACCACAGCTACCTCCTTGGGGCTCAGAACACAGAGAACAGGCAAAATCATCTTTCTCCCAGCTTTTTCCGAAAAGAGGTTTATGGGAATACTCTAAAAACTGCTCCTGAGGCCAGGCTTCTACTTTCAAGAGGCATTTAGGGCTGGCTGTTTTCCTCCTCAGAGACCTAGGAAGCCAGTGGATATCTCTCTCATTTTCTCTCCTTCCCCCATGCTCCAAGTCACCAGTATCTCCACAGAAGGAGTTTGTTCACATACGCTTGCTCCCCAGTTTTTTTGGCTGCCACCTGAGAGATGTGTCCCCAGATTGCCTGGGTCTCTGTCAGCCAACAGGATTTATTCTCAAAGCAAACGACTGTAGCAAACAAGGAAGCAGTACTTACCAGGTACACAACACTCTACAGTCATCTTCTTAGGGCTCGGCGCAGCAGAAGCACGTTAAAAATGTCCTGCTCCCAGCCTTTCCCTGAAAAGGGTTCATCTGCATACTTTAAACTCTGCTGTCTGAGGACCAGGTTTCTAATTTAGCAGGCATTAAGGTACTGGTTGCCAGTCTTCCCAGTAAACCAGGGAAACTGGTGGACATTCTCCTACCTTTTCCCTCTGGCCTGCTCTAATAATAAAACTAAGTTGCCAGTATCTCCCTGGAAGGAATCTGTACACACATCCACCACCCCACCTTTTGTGGCTGCCACCTGAGGGAAGCACCCCCAGATTTCCTGCCCCTACATCCATCCATTCACCCCATACATCTGAGCTAGCACAAAGGAAACTCAGGCAAAAACACCCACCTTCTTCTTTCTACCTGGAAAGGGCTTGACTACATGTTTTTCCAATTGCTGGTTGATGATAGAATTTTGAATCGACCTGCAATCAAATATAAAAATCAGCTGTGTTTCTTTGCATCAACGACAAACTGTCAGAGAAATTAGGAAAACCTATTTACAGTAGCGTCAAAAAGAATTAAATACTTGGGAATAAATTAAACCAATGAAGTTAAAGATATGTACACTGAAATCTATAAGGCATTTATAAAGGAAATGAAAAATGCTAGTCAATGAAAGGATATTCTGTGTTCAAGTATTGAAGGAATTAATATTGCTAAACTGTCCATACTACTCAAGCAATCTCAGATTCCACACAATCCCTATCAAAATTCTAATGTCATTTTTCACAGAAAAAAAAAAAAATCCTAAAATTGGTATGGAACCACAGAAGACCTCAGACAGCCAAAGCAATATTGAGAAAGAAAAAATGAGCTGAGGGCATTACAATTCCTGATTTCAAACTTTATTACAAATCTATAGTAATCAAACTAGTATGGTACTGGTATAAACAGAGCCCACAGGTAAACTCATACAACGTACTTGACAAAGGTGCCAAGAACACACAATGAGGGAAGAATAGTGTCTTCAATTAACAGTATTGGGAAAACTGGATCTCCACAGACAAAAGAATGAAACTAGATCCCTATATTATATCCCTATATTATACTACTCACAGAAATTAACTCAAAATGGACTAAAGATGTAAAGGTTAGACCTGAAGCCTTAAGGTCCTAGAAAAAAAAAGGAGGGGGGTAAGTTCTTTGACATTGGTCTTAGAAATTAGTTTTCAGATTTTGTATCAAAAACAAAGGCAATGAAAGCACAAATAAATAGGTGGAGCTGCATCAAGAGAAAAAGCTTCTACACAGCAAAGGAAACCATCAACAAAATGAAAAGTCAGAATAGAATGGCAGAGAGTATGTGCAAACCACATACCTGATGAGGTATTGCTATCCAACCTATACAAGGAATTCACATAATTCAACAGCAAAAATACAAATAACCTAATAAAAAAGGAGACAGACTATCTGAAGAGACATTTTTTCAAAGAAGACAATCAAATAGCCAACGAGTATAGGAAAAGGTGCCCAATATCACGAATCATCAGGAAAATGCATATCAAAACCACAGTGAAATATCAACCCACATTTGTTAGGATAACTGCAATAAAGAAGATAAGAGATAAATGCTAGTGAGGATGTAGAGAAAAGGGAACATCCAGAACCTGTTGGTGGGAATGTAAAGTGGTACAGCTAGTGTGGAAAACAGTATGAAAGTTTCTCAAAAAATTAAAACTAGAATTACTGTATGATCCAGCAATACCATTTCAATACCATTTCAAGGTATATGCATAGGAATTAAAATCCTTATCTCAAAGATGTCCCTGCACTCCCATGTTCATGAAAATGTTATTCACAATAGCCAGAGGTATGGAGACAATCTCAATGTCCTATAGATGAATGGAGAAGGAAAATGTGATATATATGTGATAAACTATGAATCAGCCTTTTAAAAAGGAAATCTTGTCATTAGCAACAGCAGGAGTAAAACTGGAGAACATTATGCTAAGTGAAATAAGCCAGACAGAGAAAGGCAAATACTGCATGATATCACTTATATGTAGAATCTGAAAAAATAAAGAGGTCAGACTCATAGAATCTGAGAATAGAAAAGTGGTTGCCAAGGGTCAGGGGATTGGGAAAATAGCAAGAATTTAGTAAAAGGGTACAAATTTTCAGTTACAAAATGAATGATTTCTGAGGATCGAATGTGTTACATGGTGACTCTGGTTGATAACACTGTATAGTATAATTGAAATTCGCTGAAAGAGTGGAACTTCAATGGTCTCAGATACATACACAGGTAAATAGGTGGGGTGATGGGTGTGTGAACTCAGTGGGAGGAACCCTTTTACGTAGGGTTTGCATATCACATCATTATGTGAGACACTCACCTTTCAATTTCATTTGTCAATTATACCTCAATAAAGTTGAAAAAAAATAGAAGAGAAAAGAAGAAATCATGGTGGGTGCTGGTTATCATAGTTTTGAACAAATATTTGTATGAGGAATTATCGGGAGATCTCTTTTTTCTGAGTCATTCCACAGTTTGAGAATTGCAGATTTATTAAATTTAGAAAATTACCTTAGGTGAACAGTTTCCCTGATTGATTCTTAGAGGCCTAATTATGAATATCAAATGCAAACTATGTACAGGCAGGAAGATAGTATAAAGATTATTTTAAAAGAGGTATTATAATTTTAATTACTCCATATTTCAAAGAAACAATGATCTCTGTCTTTGAAAACTGACTTGTTTTTGTAAAAATAAATGTGAAAATGTCCAATGAGTCAGATATTGTCAGTGTTCTTCAGTAATGGAATATTGGCTGGGTTTTTTGTTGTGCTTTGTTTTTTGTATGTATATTTTTATCTATACTATTAAAAATATAAAAACTATGTCTCTATACATGTTTTTGATTTACTAGAGAAAATAAGTGGCAGAATGTATAACTGCTACAAGATATGTAATTTCTAAAAGAAGTTAATATGTTAATTTGATCTATTGAAATATATCTTTTTTTTGTTTAGATTTTCTTTATTTATTTGAGAGAGAGAATGAGTGATAGCATGAGAGGAGAGAAGGTCAGAGGGAAAAGCAGACTCCCCATGGAGTTGGGAGCCCGACACGGGACTTGATCCCGAGACTCTGGAAACACAACCTGAGCTGAAGGCAGCTGCTCAACAACTGAGCCACCCAGGCACCCTCTGAAATAGATCTTTAACAACTAGTTATACAGTATGGATAAAACCATTCACACAATGATATGTATGTACATCATCACTAGGACTAAGATTTTGTTTGTTTTGCATGAATGCAAATGTGGGGGTTTTATTCTTTATTTGAAAAGGATTGTGTTTCTTTATAATTACCTTTGAATTCAGACATATAATTAAGAAAACACATAATTGAATAGGACTTCCTCTGTATACAGTGCAGAGATGGGCTTCTTTGTCTTTTACATTTCAAATTCAATTTTAACAAACCATCAGGAAGGAAGTTAGATATAAGGCTGCCTTGAATTCATAAAATAATTTTCTTCCCAGGAACTCAAGATTACTTGCATTATTCTTACAAGATGTTTGTTAGGTTGCCAGTCTTTATTGTGTTCTATTATGCACTAAGATTATCAGGCAGAATGAATCCCAGCTCCTCCTGCCATCTAATCAAGGGAGCTGAGCAGAACCAACGAGATCTACATGTGCTATGAGTCTAATTTACTTTTAGACATGATAGACCTCATATGTCTATATATAGGATTATGTTTGTGGAAACCCTATCAAAGGAGTCATGGTAGAAGGATAAACATTCCATGAAATTGCTACTGTATCAAATATATTTAGTACACTGGTGGGTAAATTGTGGTATTGTCTTTAGAGCAAGTTAGTGGACCACTTTTGTGCCACACATCTCTCTATAAGCACATCCATTTTCATCAAACACAGTTTCAATTTATTTTTATTTTTCTTACTATTCACATCATCAAATTACCCCTGTGCTGAAGATTTATTAACCAATGTAAATATTCAAAGAATAAGACACCAAAACTCATCCTTGTCTTTCATAGATCTGCACAATAAAAATGATGTTGATAAGCACAATATTACCCGACACTTATTGAAAATTTCCTGAAAGCCAGAAACTACTCTAGTTCCTTTATCTGCATAATTTCATTTAATGCTCAGCACAACTCATATAGCAGATTTTTTAATGAGATATTGAGAGTTCACATAATTTGCATAGAGCCATAACTAGTAAAATCTTCTCCATATGCAAGTTCAACATTGTCCATTTCCAAGTCAATTATGACCAAAGCAAAAAATACACAGACAACTGACAAGCACACCACTAGCAAAGAAGGATTCATACTGTAAAGAATTTGCAATATTTGCAGTAGAGGAGACAAGATCTCTATTTATCAAGACAGCAGTCTTGAACTGGCACCACTGCATACCAAAGGAGAAACTTTACCCTTGGACTCAGGTTGATTCAGATTTGATGGTGCCTGAAACACATTCAATTATATGACCCTTTCTTTAAGGACAGGTTATAAAAGTATGAAAAAAAGTAAGGGATGAAGATGCACATTTATGAGGAATGAGAAATTCCAACAAAAAAAACTAATCAGCCAAGTGCCACAAATATTGCACAATGCAGAAAAATAACGTTGGTATGATTAATTAAAAATCAGATTCACCTATCTAAAACTTCATTTCCAACAAGTTGTGGCACATATTCTCTGCCTCTTCACATGACAGCAGTGTTATAATTTTCTTTTTTTTTTTTTTAAAGATTTTATTTATTTATTTGACAGACAGAAATCACAAGTAGATGGAGAGGCAGGCAGAGAGAGAGAGAGAGAGAGAGGGAAGCAGGCTCCCTGCTGAGCAGAGAGCCCGATGCGGGACTCGATCCCAGGACCCTGAGATCATGACCTGAGCCGAAGGCAGCGGCTTAACCCACTGAGCCACCCAGGCGCCCCATAATTTTCTAAAAGGAAAATAGAGAGGTAATATTCAATTGTTCTTCTGGCATGATTGATAGAAAGTTAGGTATATTTTTAAAAATCATTGATTCAAAACTTTCTCTTATGTCACATTTCTTTAGATAATGTCACGTTTGCTCAGAAAGTGCTTCCTATAGAGACGTGAGTCATCAAAGAACTGCAATGAAGGCCACTGGCCCACTTTGCATCCTTCCTGTAACCTCACCTCTTCCAAGGCCAGCCCTCACCAGGCCATTGGTGTACCAGGCATGATGCAGCCATGGTGCCTGGTCATGGTAACCTCTGAGTAGAGAGCAGATTCTGAATGAATTCTTTCTGCTTGAAGTCAAAGATGGGGCCTACATACATAATGAGGTCTACCAGTCACAGATATAACAACTGAAGGTAAAAATGTTAGTCTATTGGTTTGTTCTCAGCCCAAGCCACCATCATGGGATAGAAAGTCATACCCAAGCTGGGCAGCCCACTATGCTCCTAGCACCTCTCCACATCCACCGTGAAGAGGGCTTCAAATTATGCTTTGTTAGATTCTTGATAAGCTATCTCTGATTGCAATATTTCATGTGTTTATAGAGAAGATGGCAAGTCATGGATTATGCAATAATGGAAGTTTCATAACTAGGGAAATGTCTTGTTAGAAAAAGAAAATCCATGTGAGTCTCAGTGTCAGCACTATCTTTATCCTAGAGACCTTGGGTCTTTTCATTGAGCAAGCTCAGTCCTGCTAGCCAACTTCCTTTACCAAAACTTTAAGAGTGAGAAAGAGCCAACAGAGGCATTTAGGAGGAAAAGTATATGGTCTTTGGATCCAGATGAACTATGTCCACTAAGTTTTTCTATTAAATGAGAGCAATATATATTGTGGACTGTGGAGTAGAGATTAAATTAAATAGTCTAAGTGTGAAGGACAGTTCACTGCTTGGTTTATATGTGTTTATATGTGTTTACCTTTAAATCCCAACCATCTCCCCTGAGCCAATCAAGACCAATATGCTTCACCAGTGAAATAAGTTTCACTGCTGTAAACTTGGCAGGCAAGGAGGCTTGCTGAGCACTGACAACTCAAATATGCATCAAGTCACAGTAGATGTCAATCTCTGTACTCTTTTTCTAATATCACATTTTTGAGTTTAGCATGTCATGTCTCCATTCTTGTCATAAATCTCTGCTCACTTGACTAACTCTGAAGGTATTCCTAATGAGGATACTTTGTATTAACAGCTTAATGACTTCAACTCTTCTTGATGTGAGTGACTCCTGCCTCCCTGTTCAACCCACTAAATTGCATTTCCTTCAGCCTCATTGCTGGCTTGTTTGGAACTTGGAATTACTCAAGCCCTGTGGCACTGAGGAGCTGGCTACAAAACTAAGTCATTTGATTTCATCTGGTACATTCATGCTTCTCTTCCCTGCTGGCTTATGCTGCCAAGTACTCAGCAAGTAGGAGGGTCTAATGCAGTCTTTTAAACTACTTCCCAAAGAGGTACACAAAACCATGCCAAATAACATGGTTGAAAATATATATTAACTCCCAGGATGACTAGTCTATAAAAACGACACATACTTGAATAAAAATTGTAAAGGCCAAAGTAATGCTAAGAACTTCACCTTCATTATCTCTCTTATGCTTCATCAGAACTCCATAAGGGTGCTACTAAAATTATGCCCATTTTATAGATCAGAATTGGACAAAATATGGCCTTTGTGACTGGCCTGCTTCTGGTTTTGGGTAGCCCAATAAGCCAAGAATGCTTTTTCATTTTTAAGTAGTTGAAATATAATCAAAGGAAGAATATTTTGTGACATGTGAAAATTATCTGAAATTCAAATTCTATACCTATAAACAAAGTTTCACTGGAATATAACACAGCCACATCCATTTGTTTACAGAGTGTCTCTGGGTGCTTTTGCTCTACCAGGCAGAGCTAAGTAGTTGCAAAAGAGACCTGATAGCTAGCAAGGCCTAAAATATTCCTATCTGATCCTTTATAGAAATCTTTGCTGACCCCATTTACAGATAATGAAGCTAAGACCAGAGAATCCAGTAACTTACCCAAGCCTACCCTAAAAAATAAGAAACTAAGGTAAGATCTGGATCCCCTTGACCCAAGAGATCATACCTTAACAACTATATACTGTTATGATAGTTCTGGTGGTTATAAAATTTAGTGAATTTCACACATAGAAAACAAATCACATTTAACTGCTCTGTAGTCATATTTTCCATTTTGACCATGGCAGATAGGTTTGGCAGAAGGTGACTGCTACCACTTCTATAAAATTGTGTGCTGGTGAATTTATAAGGACAGCATTTTGCTTTGCTGACATCTGCACGGCAGTGACGTTTTGGTCCTATTTCAAGTGGAATGATTGCCAGCCCCCATATTATAACCCTTCTACTTCTCAGCTAACTTCAAAAGCTCAGCACATATGTTAGGCTTTTGGAATTGGATGAAAGGTATGGGACTATGCCCAAGAAATAATTACAAATGATTATTCAAAATTATACATTCAGTTAATTGCCAGTAAAGAGGAAAAAGTAATCCCTTCCTCATTTCAGAAGCCAGAAATAGTGGCAAAGGATTTGATTCATTAAATAAGTGAAAAAAGTGACATTGTCAAAATGATTATCTCAGAGCAACATCTTAATATCCAACATTCATCTTAAGATTAACTTTTAAATACATTTATAATATTTCATTTGTACCTTAACAAATGTTCAATTTTAGAGATAATGATTGAAAATAACTGTACAGTCTGCTTATGTTCTTTTTGACCATAGTGGCACATCCTGCTGATTTTCAAGAATCCCATTTGCATACGTTAGAGCACACAACCAGGGACATGAAGGATTAAGGGACACTGTATACTACTACAACTCCGCAGAGACTCGGCACAACAACAAACTAATAATTAGCATTGTGATGATACACTGCCTTATGAGTTAACAAATTCATAGTTGGTATCACATGCTATCCTCATTGCCAATAGCATTAAAATCTTTGGGTTGAAAAGCAATCTACATTTTGGGTCATGGCTGCCCACTCTGAAAGGCTTTGTCCTTCAACTATTGCCTCAATTATTGCTATGTTGGACCTTAGGGTATTTGTCTTCGTGACTTGGCAATAAAGGTAAATTGCACATCTTGGATGAGCCCTGGTTTTGCTAGACCAGTGTTTACCTTCAGTAAATGAGTAAAAGACATAAGCCTTAAAAAACTAAATAAATAGGGGCACCTGGATGGCTCAGTGGGTTAAAGCCTCTGCCTTCAGCTCAGATCGTGCTACCAGGGTCCTGGGATTGAGCCCCACATTGGGCTCTCTGTTTGGCTGGGAGCCTGCTTCCTCCTCTCTCTCTGTCTGCCTCTCTGCCTACTTGTGATCTATCAAATAAATAAATAAAATCTTTAAATAAATAAATAAAATAAAACAAAAAACAACAAAACTATAGGTAAGAAGGTACAATGTTCTATGTATTAGAACATTGTAAAGTGTAAAGTAACTTGCTAAAAATTAAAGTTGGACTTCCTATCTCCAGTTCCATTCATGAGGTGCTTAGAAGTTGCCATTTCACCCTAACAACAACTTAAAAACTATAAGTACTGAAAAATAAACAACCCTCTTGGATCCATAAGAGAGAGGAAGACATGGAAAAACCACTGCCCCCCAAACTGAAAAGACACACAGACACCAGAGCAGAGACCTAGGATCAGAAATTGTCATGGGATCTAGGGCCAGCACGTGAGATCCTGAACTGAAATAGAAGAATTTCTGAGGTTTTGGTGTAAACATCTCTGAGAGTTAAAAATTCAAGGGGGGGCCCAGTCATAGTGGGGCCCCCACAGTATTAGGAGATTTACCTAGCAGATTCCCATGGGGAAAGTGGAAAAATAACTATTTTTGAATACTCTATAACATTTCGTTTTTAATAGGGACTGCCCTCTGGTGAAACTGGTTAACCAGAGTCTAACCCACTGGAATATTATCAGAGCCTAAAAAACTTGAGTAAAAGAAATGCCCAAATCCAACTCTTTGTAGCCATCCTATCCTACCTGAGAGGTAAGGAAAACACTTAGACATACTCGTATAGTTCACAGCCCAGAGGAAGCAGCTCATTCAAAGACTGACACCTAATCATTGGACTATGAATAGAATGCTAAGAATGGTTTCTCTCCCCCCATACCTCAGTACCACATTACTAAAAGCCAGTTTGTAACAGTTCCTTTTACCCAGCCCATTGCTGTTATTATTTTCCAAGGCCAAAGGTTGCCAGACACAGCAAAAGGCAAAGAACAGAGTTTGAAAGGACTGAGCAGGCATCATAACCAGACATGGCAGGGATGTTGGAATTAACAGACTGAGCATTTAAAACAACTCTAATAAATATGCTAAGGGCTTTAATGGATAAAGTACACAGCATGCAAGAACAGATGCATGGTATAAACAGGAGATGGAAATCCTAAGAAAGAACCAAAAAGATATTCTGTATTAATCTGGGCTTTCTCTCTTTTCTTTTGGATTAGTGTGGCCAATGGTTTATTGATCTTATTGATTCAAAAAACCAGCTTCTAGTTTCATTGATACATTCTACTGTGTCTCTGGTTTCTACCTCATTGATCTCAGCTCTAATATTGATTATTTCCCTTCTTATGTGTGGAGTTGGTTTGATTTGTTGTTGATTCTCCAGTTCTTTAAGGTGTAGAGAGAGATGCTGTGTCCTGGATTTTTCAATTTTTTTTTTTTTTTTTTTTGCAACCCACAGAATGGGAGAAGATATTTGCAAATGACAGTACAGACAAAAGGTTGATATCCAGGATCTATAATGAACTCAAACTCAACACACACAAAACAGACAATCATATCAAAAAATGGGCAGAAGATATGAACAGACACTTCTCCAATGAAGACATACAAATGGCTATCAGACACATTAAAATGTTCATCATCACTAGCCATCAGGGAGATTCAAATTAAAACCACATTGAAATAACACCTTACACCAGTTAGAATGGCCAAAATTAGCAAGACAGGAAACAACATGTGTTGGAGAGGATGTGGATCAAGGGGAACCCTCTTACACTGTTGGTGGGAATGCAAGTTGGTGCAGCCACTTTGGAGAACAGTGTGGAGATTCTTCAAGAAATTAAAAATAGAACTTCCCTATGACTCTGCAATTGCACTCCTGGGTATTTACTCCAAAGATACAGATGGAGTGAAAGAAGGGCCATCTGTACCCCAATGTTTATAGCAGCAATGGTCACGGTCACCAAACTGTGGAAAGAACCAAGATGCCCTTCAATGGACGAATGGGTAAGGAAGATGTGGTGCATATACACTATAGAGTATTATGCCTCCATCAGAAAGGATGAATACCCAACTTTTGTAGCAACATGGATGGGACTGGAAGAGATTATGCTGAGTGAAATAAGTCAAGCAGAGAGAGTCAATTATCATATGGTTTCACTTATTTGTGGAGTATAACAAATAGCATGGAGGACATGGAGAGTTAGGAGAATGGAGTTGGGGGAAATTGGAAGGGGAGGTGAACCATGAGAGACTAAGGACTCTAAAAAACAATCTGAGGGGTTTGATTAGGCGGATGGGTGGGAGGTTGGGGTACCAGGTGGTGGGTATTATAGAGGGCATGGATTGCATGGAGCACTGGGTGTGGTGAAAAAATAATGAATACTGTTATGCTGAAAATGAATAAAAAATAAATTAAAACAAAACAAAACAAACAAACAAACAAAAACAAAAACAAAAACAAAAACTATACCTCAGAATAACATCTTCAAATTAGAGAAAGTCAAAGATAAAGAAAAAAAAAATCCTGGCAAGTTGGGGGGAGGGGGCAAGAGTCAGAAAGGGAAAAAAAAATCTATAAAGGAACAGAGATAAGAATTATATCTGACTTCCACTCAGAAACTATGCAAACAAGAAGTAAATGGAGAGAAAACCACCTATGAACTTAGAATTCTATACCCTATGAAATTATTCTTCAAAAGTGAAGGATAAATTTGTTGCCAAGAGACCTATTCCCTGACTTGAAATAAGTCTTAAAAGAAGTTCTTTACAGAGAAAGAATATAATATAGTCAAAATGTGAATCTATATAAATAAGGGAAGAACATCAAAGAAGGAATAAGTAAAGGTACAATAAAAACTTTAATTTTTTTCTTAATTGATTTAACATAATAATTTGTTCAAAATAAAAAGAGCAACTATATATTTAATTACATATGCATATATTTTTTATATATGTTAAATGAATTACAGCAATGATACAAAGGGCAGGAGGAAGGAAATAGAGTTATCTTATTATAAGGTATTCACACTACACATGCAGTAGTATAGTGTTGTTTGAAAGCAGACTTGGAGAAGTCGTAAATATTTTGCAAACTTTAGGACCACAAAAAGCATAACTGATATGCTAAGAAATGAGAAAATGGAATCACATAAAAATGCTAAATTAAATTCACAAAAGTCAGAAAAAGAGTGGAAGACAAAAGCAGAAACAAAGAATAAGGGGAACAAGCAAAAAACAGTAATATAGTAGTTCTTAATCCAATTATATCAACAACCACTAGAAATATAAATGGTCTAAATGCACCAATTAAAGACAGATTGTCAGAGTGGACCGAAAACATGACATAATTTTATGTTACCTATATGAAATATCCTTTAAATATAAGGACACACATAGATTAAACATAAATTCATGGAAAAAATACATTATGCTAACACGAACTCAAAGGTAGCAGGAGTAGTTATGTTAATTTTAGACAGAACAGACGTCAAAGTAAGGAAAGCCATCAGAGATAAAGAAGGGCATTACACAGTGATAAAAGATTCAATTCTCCAAAACCACAACATTTTCTTAATATGCATGTGCCTAATAAGAGAGCATCATAATCCATGAGGCAAAAACTATGAAACTTCAAGGAAAAATAGACAAATCCACCACCATAGTTTGAGACTTTAGCACCTTCTCTCAGAGATAGATCCAGCAAGCAGAAAATCAGTAAGGACATAGATAAACTCAACAATATCATCAACTAGATATGATGAATAGCTATAAGCCATTTCATCCAGCAACAATACAATTTTTTTCTGAAGCAAACATGGAACATTCACCAAGAGAGACCAAATGGTCCATAAGACACCCCTTTAAAAATTTAAGGAGCAGAAATTATACAATGTCTGCTCTCAGACCACAGTGGATCTAAACTAGAAGTCATTAACAGAAAGATAACTGGAAAATCCCCAAATAGTTCAATATTAAACAGCACAGTTCTTAATAACACATGGGAAATCTCAAGAGAAATTCAAAAATATTTTGAATGAAATGAACATGAAGTCACAACTTATCAAAATGTCTAAGATGCAGAGAAAGCAGAGCTTAGAGGGAAGGTTACAGCATTGAAATGCACACATTAGAAAAGGAGAAAGATCCCAAATCAATCATCCAATTTTTCACCTTAGAAAACTAGGAAAGGAAGAACAAATTAGCTCCAAGTAAGTAGAAGACAAGAAATAGTAAGAATTAGAGAAGAAATCAATAAAAAAATCAGTAGAGAAAATAAGAAATCAATAGAGAAAATCAACAGAAGCAAAAGCCAGGTCTTTGAAAAGACCAATAAATTGATAAGGAAATTAAAACAACAATGAGATACCACTACACTCCTACTACAATGGGCAGAATCTAGAACAATGATGAACCAAATACAGGGGAAGATTAGGGCAACAGGAGCCCTCATTCATTGTTGGAAAAAATGCCAAATGGCACAGCCATTTGGAAGACAGTTTGTCATTTTCTTACAAAACTAAACACATTCTTTCCATACAATCCACCCTTTGCACTTCTTGGTATTTACTGAAAGAAGCTGAAAACTTACATTCATAGAAAAACATGCACATGAATGTTCTCAGCAGCTTTATTCATAATCACCAAAACTTGGAGGCAACCAAGATGTCCTTTAGTAGGTGGATGGATAAATAAATTGTGGTACATCCAAACGATGGAATATTATTTAACACTAAAAAGAACTGAGTTATCAAGTCATTAAAAGATATAGAGGAGGGGCACCTGGGTGGCTCATCATTTAAGCATCTAGCTCCAGCTCTGGTCATGATCCCATGATCCTGGGATGGGTCCCCTCGTCAGGCCCCGTGTTGGGATCCTGGCTTAGCAGAGAGCCTGCTTGTCCCTCTCCCCACTGCTCATGCTCTCCCCCCACCAAATAAATAAATATATTCTTTAAAATATATAGAGGAGACTTAAATGCTTATTATTATGTGAAAGAAACCAGTCTTAAAATGTTCCATACTATATGATCTCAACGATCTGGCATTTCGGGAAAGGAAAAACTATGGAAACAGTAAAAAGATCTGTGTTTGTAGAGGGTGGGCATGGAGGAGTAGAGATGAATAGATGAATAGGCAGGACACAGAGGATATTTATGGCAGTGAAATACTCCATCTGCTATTATAATGGTTGATATACATCATTACACTTTTCTCCTAACTCATAGAGTGTAAGACACAGAGAGTCAGCCCTCAGGTAAACTGAACTGTGGGGGAATGTGAGGTGTCACTGTAGATTCATCCTTGGTAAGAAATGCACCTTCCTGATCAAGGCTGTTGCTAATAGGGGAGGACAGACATGTGAGGGGGAGGAGTATTTGATAAATCTCTGTACTTTCCTGTACTCTCTACTCTCCACTTTGTCATAAACCTACAACTGCTCTTAAAGTTTTTAAATAAGAAAAACTAAAGCAAATGAAATAGCCCTTAATTGTCTTCTGACTTGTAGTGTCTTTTTCTAATTTTCTGGACAAAACCTGTTTCAAATTTAAACTACTTCATACATGTGAATCTTTGCCTGGTTATATTTCTTCCTTACCCCCAGCCCTCTAAGGAGTTTGCATGCCTCTTGTTGCAGTTTCGTTTTTATTATTTCTGTTTATTTCTTTGAGTCATTCTGCCAGGTTGCATATACTGTAAACATTTTGAGGGCAGGTACTTAATCTTAAAAAATTATTTTCATCTCCAGATATAGGGGATTAATGAAAAATCATTAACTTCAATTAGATGACACATTTAATTGTGGAAACGTACATGATAAGGAAAGATGTGTGGTTTTGTTCGACAGGCACAGGGAAATGATTCTGTGCTACCCAGTTTCTTGTGTTAAACAAATAAATGCCTGTCCATTTGCTTTGATCTTTTGCAAAGAGAAAGAAGGAGAGGAGAACTTATTTTTTGGAAAAAAGTAGAGAAGGGGAAGGGGAACTTCAGAGGGAAATTAGAGGGTTAAACCTGAAAAGAACATGCCATCCAGAAGGTAAAGAAGGCACAAGATGTCATATTGGAAGCACTGGACTGCCCAATCCAAACCTAGTTTTCAGTAGGATCTTCCTTCCAGGTACAAGCATAGCAGCCAAGCATGTTTGCCTTTTCTCCCTGTTTCTAATATTTATTAAACATTTAGTATATGCACAAAACTGCTTTAGGAACCTTAATATTTTTGTATTCTAAGTACCTCAATTTTGCTGAGGTGGGTAGGTAAATATGATTGGTTATTCTTATTTATGATAATAAAATCTGATCTGAACAGACTTTGTGGTTAAGACACTAATGGTCAAGCCATGTGTTTTTGAACCATAGTCAATTCAGTGAAAGATGAGTCAATTCTGAAACACAATATTTTTTCTTTAATAGGCTTTGAAAGCTAATTGTCTCAGTTCAAATTCTGATTCTACCATTTACTAGCTCTTTGTACTTTGAGATCATTAAGGAAGTTCTATAAGGGTTCGGTTTCCATGTTGGAAATATGGGGGTCTTAGCAGAGTTTAGCCAATAACATTTCTGTGAAGATCAATTGAAATAATGCATTAAAAATACTCTGCACATTATTGGCACTCAATAAATGCTGATAAATATTAATAATATTGTAATTAGTGTTCACCTATTCTATAGCTGTCCCTGTTATGGATCTCTTGATTTCTAGGACAGACATTTTTGAGTGGATAGTTAATACTGATAAAGACTGAATTCAATAACTGGACTTTAATGACCTGTTATTTGTCCATTCAGAATGCTTTATATAAAGAGAATTAATTGTCTCAAGCCCCGGGTCCTTGATATTTTCTCTCCATACTTAACAAAGCACAGAATCACCATCTTGATGACCTGTCCATTTTTATTTTAATTTTTTAGCTAGCTTTAAATAGTATGATGTAGTCAAGTATATCTTCTAGTTCATTAGTTATTTAATCTGAATAGAATATATAGACCAACAATGTGTTTTTTGAAACATCTAGTTCTAGTGAGTCAAGTCTGATAAGGATGTCAACGCAGTTACTCAATATGCTTTTACTGTGAATATAGGACACTGATTCAAGAAATGAGGGGTGGGCTAGTTTAATTGGCTAAAATGGTTAATTTTACTACTATTTCTGGAAAATGAAATTTTTTTGAGGAGTGCCTTATTGGCTTCTATTCATGTTTATTAAAATTATCATTTTTTGGAGTATCTAAAAAAAGCTCAGAGTTCATATTTGATGTCCAGGTTACTTAACAATGTCCTTTGTGCTGCACGTTAGCCAGCTCAAAATGATTGCAAACACAGAACTCTAGAGCAACAACAAATGAGCTCCCTTGTCATGAATATAGCAAAACATTTAGAAAAAAAAAGAGACTCCATTCTCATATGGCAAATTAATTATATTTTGATGATCTATATATGATACAGAATATATAATTTCAATCCAATTTCACATTTCATTTATTAAAAATAAAATACATTAGCCCAGAAGCAAATAACATTTGTCCTAATAAGGCAAACTCATGTACTTATGACCTCTCTCTACTTGTGATATACACATCTTTCACAGCTGAGTAAGCAAATTTACAGATCTGGATTGGGTAAACAAATTAACAACCTTTGCCCAAGTTGAAGAGCGAACCCTTTTAGTGGGAAACTATTCTAAGCTTGAAGATGGAGGAAGCATGATTTCTCTCTAATATAATGTCGTTTATTAAATAACGATCTTAGGAAGTACATGTACATGTGTGGGGGGTGTTCAGTAGGAGATAATGAAGGAGATAAATTGTTCCTAAAGAAATAAGTTTTAATATTTTATTTTGGTAGAATATATTATAGTATTACAGTTAAACATTGTGATTTCAACACTGAATTTTGGTCGTGTCATCTTTCCTGAAATTATTAGGGCTTAGGAATTTTCTTAGAAGCACTAAAAAATGAAGCATTCAGTGACTCTCAAATATGACCTCTAAACTAGCAGCATGCATATCACCTGAGAAGTTAAAAATGCAAATTTGTAGTCCCCAACCCAGAACTAGTGACTCAGAATCTGTTGGAGTAAGATCCAGAAACTGTATCTTCATGAGCTTTCAAAGATGCACACTAAAATTTGAGGACCTCTGGTCTAATTTAGTTCCTCACAGAAAGGAGAAAACTCTATACATGTTCCAAGAAGTCTAGGACCAAACTCTTGAAATTATTAACTTAAGTCTCATGTTTGCCATGGATGACTTTCCAGATCTTTTCAGGTCCTGTCTGGCTATTTTACTCCTTTGACTGAATTAAAGAACAATTGACACAGTGCCATCTCTTCTCCATTTTGTATAACAGGCTCAAGATCAACCTCATTTGGTGTAGAAGATGGATCTTGATTATAGTCAGGGATATTCAAGTAAACTCTAGAATAACAATTTGAAGTTCAGGATCTGAACCTCATTACCAATCTGACTTGCATAGATGGGCTACTTCTACTCTGTCTAGTTATCAGATCAAGTCCTTATTTCTAAAAAAAAGAGTGAAATACTGATGTTCTTCTCATATTTCCACCCCTTCCCACAGAGGATAGAATATCCAGAGAAGCATGTGCTTCTATCCACCACCTTTACTAGCTCCTCTGAGAGGATGGATTGATTCATAAGATTAATCAGAAAGGAAGTCATTGAATAGGCCACTTTTCACTAGCATGCAAAAACAGTGTGTATGTTTATATGAGGATAAAACAAGGGGGTTGGCAGGAAAGATAGGTGGAAAGGAGTAGAAATATTGCAGGAAGAATCAGCATATTCCTAGATCTAAGCCTTAGCACTACTTTTCAGCCAAATCCTGAGTGTGGTGAAGACTGACTGCTGGGGTATCAGGTACTTCCTTATAGAGAAGGCAGAAAGAATAAGGTACAGAATTGAAACACTAACATTCCACTCCATGAAAGTTAATTTCTCAGATTTAGTCTCTGTATCCATGTTTTGTTCTCTCAGTCCAGATTTCTGCCTGGATTACCAAAGATTTCCAGTCTCAGAAAAATTTAGTTCTCTGACAAGTCCCCAAATTAACTAGAATATATGCTAGAAACCCTGTCAGGAGCAGGTTCCTGTGGCCAGCCATAACTCCTAATGCCAACTACTAAACTAGCAGTTTATACGCTCCACTTACCTACCTTTGGGGCCTCATCTTACTCCTTGTTAGTACTTCCAAATGTTGGATTCAGCTTCAGACTATCTTTTCTAATCTTTTGTTCTATTTCCAACATTCTAAGTTTTCCTTCCTCTCATCCTCCCAAATGAAGTAGTCAAACTATCCCCATGCCTCATTAGAAATTGTTGTAGTTCTAACTCTAGGCTTTAGATTTTTCTTTACAATTGTGCTGTGGTTACTTGGTCCCTGTCTGATCATATTTTGAAATATGATAACTTTACCTGGCAAAAAATGTCAGGACAAAGAGATACTTGGTGAAAATGCTTCACCTTTGAACCTAGGTTTCCATCATGAAAGGCCATCTGGATAAGGAAGAGCTCAATAGATAAAACAAAGAGTCATCAAAAGCTTTTTTCTTTGTTACTTTTAGCCTAAGACAGTTCTGTGGTTGCTACCATCTTGAGAAATTTTGGTATGTATTATATATACATTTTTATCCTCATAATGAATGTGGAAGAAGTGTTTAAGAAAATTGGCCAGCATCCCTCAGTGAGGTACCTGGTTGGCCAAATTGGTGAAGCATGCAACTCTTCATTTCAGGATTGTGAGTTAGAATCCCACATTGGATGAGGTGATTACTTAAAAAAATAAAATCTTTAAAAAAGAAGAAGAAAAAGAAGAAGGAGGAGGAGGAGGGGGAAGAGGAGAAGGAGAAGAAGGGAAAGGAGGAAGCGGAGGAGAAAAAGAAGAAAGAAAGAAACATAGCCAGCATCTTGAATTTAAATCAGAGTTTTCCAAGGAAAGATATCAGGAAAAGTCTCATTGACTTTTTAAAATATACAAAAAATAGCAAAATAAACATTTTTAGCAGGGGAGACACATTTATTTTGTGGTCACTATTTTGTGAAAAAAAAAAAAAAAACCTGTCATTTTCTCTTCTCTTCTCTCACTTTTCTTTTTCTTTTCTTTTTTTATCTCTGCCTGGACAATCTTGCCTAGCATAATTATCCAGTTCAATGCAGATTGCTTTCACATCTATCTCATTCTTCCCTCTTGAGCTCCAGATACACACCATTAATGTCTACCTACAACTGAGCATCTCGTGGGCATCTGAAACATAATACAGTTGCACATGGCTTATCCTCACTGCCCCCACCTCAACACACACCAAGCCTGCTCCTTCTTCTGTATGCCTTATCTCTGGTAAGGAAACTATGCAGTCTAAAACTAAACTAAACTAAACTAAACTAAAACTATGCAGCTAAAAACCTAAAAAAAAAATCCATCAATCAGCCTTTTTTCCAATAAAAATCATATATTTGGTTATCAAGTATTTATTCTAATTCCAAATTATTTAGCATTTTTTTTTCATACTCATTCATTAGTTTGTCATTCACCAACAGTTTCTTGGATTCACTGCAATAGCCTCCTTGTCAAACCCCATGTCTCCACATTTCCTCCCAACCAATTCTCACTTCCTTGGACTTCTTTTTACAAAATCATCATCATCACCCCCATTATCACAACAACAGTAATAATAACAGTCGTTCCATACTTAAGAGACTGCAAAGATTTCTCACTGCTTCCAAAATGCAGTCAAAATTTTAGCTTGACACATATAATATATAATTCAGCTCTACACTTTCTTCTCTGACATTTACTGTTTCTTCTTTGCACCCCCCCCCATAAACACTAGGATCAAACCTCTTCATTGTTTTAGAAAAATGGCATGCCTTTTATACATTTCTTTCTTTGTATATGCTTCCCACTGTCTAGAGTATTTCCTCTATATTACTGACATTCAGTATTTCCACTATGGCATCTCACATGCAATACTGTTTATTTGTGACTCTTGGCTCACCAGACTGTGCTCCTGGAGGGAAGGGAATATAAGTCAACCACAGAGGTATCAAGCAAACAATGGACATTTAATTTCAGTGACTGAATAATAAATGAGCCAAAGGCAACATGCATAGTAATTACATCTGTAAATAAGGATCTCTGTGATGTTAGAATAAGGTTGACAAATCAGTGAGTAGTATATTGTTCAAGAGATACTCATATAAGAAAGGTGAAAAATCCAGAAAGATACCACTTTTTTCTTCTTGGTTTCTTGCAAAACAAGGAAAAACTTGATTCTACATCAAAAGCAGTCCAAAGAATGCTACTTTACATTCCCATCAAAGACTAATTCAGAAATTATGTCACAAATTTCTAACATATAACATCTACTCAAACCCCCACCCGTAATGTCAGGCACACTTCTTCTATGTGAAGCAGAGATTAGGACCATGAATGACACAAACACATTTTCAGGTCTTTGATGATATTAAGGAATAATTGATAGCTGTATTGTACTTAAATTAGAAAACTATCCTTAAATTTTAGTGGTATATAGTAAAAACACTGCTGTGACATCAAAGATGGCTTCAAACATAATATGAAATGGTGAGACAGTAAGAGCGTGGATATAGAAGCTTTACCAAGTGTTGTTGGGTGTTTAAGACAGGTGATGGATAATGGGAATTCATTAAAGTATCTGTCCACTTTTGGATGTGCTTGAAATTCTCTCAATGTATTAAAAAAAAAAACATTTTCCATAATGACCAAGCCTACATAGTTGTGAACAAATAACGTGACATCAAATACTTGTTATTGTTACTTCTGAGGCACTCTGGTACTTTCTATTTTATTCTTTCTTTTCGATTTTATTTTAAAAAATAATGATGACCCCTAAGTTTATTTGTTTTTGCTACTGAGCCATGGAAAACACTGTTTTATACAAGGGAATAATTCTTCATATGTTAATTTTCCCCACTGTCCAATGCACACTCTATGAGTTTTCCACATTTCATATTAAATACCAACGTTCTCATAAGGTTCACAAACTTTAAACATCTCATACCCCTGATGTTGCTCTAATTTTGTCACATAGCATAGTGTGGCATCTTAAAAAAAAAAAAGTGATCTATTAAAATTATGTTCCTGACTATATATTCAAACAGAAACATTACTTTGACTAAAACAGTGTTGCTCCAAGTGATGAAATTATATCCTTTATTCAAATTTGATCCTCGTATAAAATGAGAGTCCTCACTTTATATACTCTTCTCTACGTTCCACTCTGTATGTAAGCCTCTGTACTCTGATTTTACTGGTCCTTCTAGCATTAGGATCTGATTATTCTTTAGCTTTGCAACCACAAATAAATGTCCAGATTCATAGACTCTCCAGGCATCCAAGTTATTCCTTAGCTTATGTTTGTACAGCCTATTTTTCAGATTTTTAAAAGCTGAATGTCATTCTGTGGTTTTAAATACTTTTCCATTTACCAAGGTGATTTTCAATCTTATTTTCTGTGGCACAAGCTAGGCCTCCTGGGGTGGTGCCATCCACAAAAAATAAATTAATTAATTAATTAATTAATTAATATTTAATAAATAAATAAATTAATGAATAAATAAATACTTTTTATATAGCAGCATTTGGCTAAATGATAAAGTTGAATACTATTCAGTCCCACTGAACCATCTTTTTTGCCGTGACCTCAACAGAGTGACGCTTTATTTTAAGCCTCAAGCCTACTATAACTGATGAAATAAGCATAATAAATAAAGAACAACTGAGTACCACTAAGTTCTTGATAATAGGCTATAGAGATTATCTAAAAAGTGACAAACATAAATGTTTGGAGATATTTAGTAGATATTCATTTATAGCACTATATTGAAGAACCATAAGAGTAGATAAAATGAATATATAAACGTATGCATTGTGTTACAGTCTCTAGCCTTCTATAATTGTTCTTATATGTTTACATACTTTCTACAAATGTATGTTATAATCTTCAATATCTGTACTCTATAATGTGAAAGATGGTCTTTGATGGGTGCTAGGTAATTTAATATTCAGCATATTGAATTAAAGTCCAACTTTTCCTATTTCATTATTATTCTTACATAGGAAGATAAAAAGACAAATAATATCCAGGCATAGAAAACATAATTTGTTAAGTACTTAAAGAAACATACTTACAAATAGTTTTTGGTGATTATATATTGAATAACATTATGGGGGAAAAAAAAACTTAGTGGGAGGGAAAATTTGAGTCAGAAGGAGCTGCAGATGAAATTACAACATCTGGTTTCAGCATGATCATGTTTCTGCAGTATTATCTCAACAGCAGGCAGACCGGGTCTGTAACCAAAGAAGCCTGACCCTATGGGACAAGAGACCTCCTCTGCTCATCCTGCTGGGATCCCCCCAGATGACAAATACTCTTGGCACTGAATCACTGTCAAGATACACTTCAAGGTGCTCATGACCCAGTAACCAAGACTTGTCCTTTGAGGATCCCTTAAATTTCATGTCTCTTCAGCAGCCTGCTCCCCTCAGAGACTTTTCCAAACCAAGCTCTTCAGTCTGTGCCTTGAAGCCTTGTTACCACCCTTGCTCTTTGGAATCCTGTTTAATTGTTACCTTTGATCACACTTGTGTGAGGCAATTATGGTTGCATCCCCCTTCCGGAGCCAGTTTTAATATTCTTTCCATATTTTAAACCACTTTGAGGTTACTAAAAGGATCTGAAAGGTAGAACCAAGGCAAGATGGCAGAGGAGTAGGAAACTTAAATATCATTGGGTCCCAGGAGTTCAGCTGGATAGTTACCAAACCATTCTAAACACTTACTCAATAGGAGATCAAAGAGAAGAAGAGCAGCAATTCTAGGAACAGAAAAGCAACCACTTTCTAGAAGGTAAGGCCTGTGGAGAAGTGAATCTGAGGTGAAAAATGGGAAGATAGTCTGTGGGGGGAGGGGCCAGCTCCTGGCAGTCATAGACCAGTGGAGCACAAAATCGGAACTTTAGAAGATGGTTCCACTAAGGGACATCACCCTAGAGGCTAAGTGGGGAGTGGAGCCCTTGTGGGGACAATGTGGTCTCAAGGACCTACAGGGTCACAGAAAGACGAGGGGTGGCTGAGTATGACAGAGCTCCCAGGTACTGGAGTGGGAAAGCAGACTATAGAGATGGAACTAAGGAGTATGCTGTCAGCTCAGGGTTACCTTAGGCTTGGATGTGAGGCACACTCAAACCACTGTTCTTTGAACAGAGACCCCAAAAATGGCAGATACGGAGAAACCCCCTCCTTCCTTCTCTGGGAGGAGTGGCACAGGAGTGTGCTACAGGAATCTGCTGGGTATGGAGACTCCAAATGGGGCCACATGCCAGAAATACAAATGCTCAGTCACAGGCCAGGTGAGCTCGGAGTGAGGTTGGAGACCAGGGAGATGGGAGGTATTTACTGCTTCTCTCCAAGGGTGCACTGAGGAATGGGGCTTGAGCTCTTGGCTCCTCTAGGCTGGAGATTAGGAGGCTGTCATTTTCATTCTCTGCCTCCAAAGCTCTATGGAAAACATTGAGGGAACAAAAGCTGCGGAGATCAAAACATAGCAGATTACATAGCCTGGCCACTGAAAAGAGTGGTGCAATTGTGCCTCAGGCAAAGAAAGACATTTGAGAATTAGTACAACAGGCCCTCCCCTAGAAGATCAACAAGAACATCCAGCCAAGACCAAGGTTATCAATCAATGAGAACTGCAGAACTCCCAGAGCTACGGAAATTCATGTTTTTGTTTGTTTGTTTGTTTGTTTTGTTTTGTTTTCTATGATTCATTAGTCTTTCAAAGTTAAATTTTTTTAATTCTATTTTTTTCTTATTCTATTTTTTATTTTTTATAATTTTCCCTTTTCCCTATTTTAATGTTTTTAAACTATTTTATCAATACCTTTTTAAAATATCTTTTTAAATTTTCATTGTTATAGTCATATTCTCTCCCTTCATCTTACTTGACCTTATTTTTTGTGTACATATAGGTTTTTCTTTCTTTAATTTTGGATACAGTTTCTTATAATAGATCAAAATATACCCTAACTCTAGTGAATGGCTTTGTTCTAGTCTCTAGTCTGATCTCTTTTTTTTTTTTTCTGTTTTCAACCAACTTCTTATATAATCAATTCCTTTTTTAGAATCTTCTTTTGATTTATATCTTTACAGTTATATTCCCTTCATTATGTTTACATATATATATATATATTTTTTTCATTTTTTAAAATTTTGGGAGGCAGTTTCCTCTAACCAAAATATACCTAAAATAAAAAATCAAGTATGTGGCTCTGTTCTTTTCACCAGTCTAATATTTATTTATTTATTTTCTTTCTTTCTTTCTTTCTTTCTTTCTTTCTTTCTTTTCCTCACAGTTTCAGGTCTCTTCTGATTTGGTTAGTGTATATTTTTCTGGGCCATTGCTACCTTTTTAGTATTTTGTTCTCTCATTCATCTCTTCTTATCTAGATAAAATGACAAGGCAGAAAAACTCACTTAAAAAACAAACAAACAAACAAAAAAACAAGAGGCAGTACTGATGGCTAGGGACCTATTCAATAAGGACATTGGTAATATGTCAGAACAAGTGTTCAGAACGATGGTTATCAAGATGCTAGCTGGGCTCGAAAAAAGCATGGAAGATACTAGAGAATCCACTTCTGGAGAAATAAAAGCCCTTTCTGGAAAAATAAAGGAACTAAAACCTAACTAAAAGGAACTAAAATCTAGTTGAAATTTAAAAAGCTATTAATAAGGTGCAATAAAAAATGGAGGCTCTCACTGCTAGGATAAACAAGGCAGAAGAGAGAATTAGTAATATAGAAGACCAAATGATGGAGAATAAAGAAGCTGAGCAAAAGAGAGATAAACAACTGCTGGACCATGAAGCGAGATTTGAGACATTAGTGATACTATAAGACAAAACAATATTAGAATAACTGGGATCCCAGAAGAAGGAGAAGGGGGGGGCAGAAGATATATTGAAGCAAATTATAGTAGAGAATTTCCCTATTTTGGCAAAGGAAACAAGCATCAAAATCCAGGAGGCATAAAGAACCCCCTCAGAATCAATAAAAATAGGTCTACACCGTGTCATCTAAGAATAACTTACAAGTCTCAGTGACAAAGAAAAAATTCTGAAAGCAGCTCAGGACAAGAGGTCTGTAAAATGCAAGATAGAAATATTAGATTGGCAGTAGACCTATCCACAAAGACCTGGCAGGCAAGAAAGGATTGGGATGATATATTCAGAGTGTTAAATGAGAAAAATATGCAGCCAAGAATACTATATCAAATTAGACTATCATTGAAAATAGAAGAAGAGATAAAAAGCTTCCAGGACAAACAAAAATTAAAAGAATTTGCAAATACCAAACCAGCTCTACAGGAAATATTGAAAGGGGTCTTCTAAGCAAAGAGAGAGCCTAAAAGTAACAGACCAGAAAGGAACAGGACAATACACAGTAACAGTCAGTTTCCAGGCAATACAATGGCACTAAATTAATATCTTTCAATAGTTATCCTGAATGAAAATGCACTAAATGCCCCAATCAAAAGACAAAGGGTATCAGAATGGATTAAAAAAAAACAAAAACCTATCAGTATTCTGTCTGCAAGAAACTCATTTTAGACCCAAAGACACCTCAAGATTTAAAGTGAGGGGGTGGAAAACAATTTACCATTCTAATGGACATTAAAAAGAAGCTGGGGTGGCAATCCTTATATCAGATAAATCAGATTTTGAGCCAAAGAATATAATGGGAGATGAGGAAGGAGACTATATCATACTATACTTAAAGAGTCTGTCCAACAAGAAGATCTAAAAATGTTAAATATCTATGCCCTTAACATGGGAGCAGCCAATTATATAAGCCAATTAATAAAATCAAAGAAACACATTGACAGTAATACAGTAATAGCAGGGGATGTTAACACTGCCCTCACTAAAACTGACAGATCATCTAAGCAAAAGATCAACAAGGAAATAAAGGCTTTTTTTTTTTTTTTAAAGATTTTATTTGTTTATTTGACAGGCAGAGATCACAAGTAGGCAGAGAGGCAGGCAGAGAGAGAGAGGAGGAAGCAGGATCCCTGCTGAGCAGAGAGCCCAATGCGGGGCTCGATCCCAGGACCCTGGGATCATGACCTGAGCCGAAGGCAGAGGCTTTGACCCACTGAGCCACCCAGGCGCCCTGGAAATAAAGGCTTTAAATGGCACACTGGACTAGATGGACATCACAGATATATTTAGAATGTTCCATCCCAAGGCAATGGAATACACATTCTTCTCTAGTGCACATGGTACATTCTCCAGGATAGATCATATCTTGGGTCACAAATCAGGTCTCAACTGGTACCAAAAGATTGGGATCATTCCCTGCATATTTTCAGACCACAATGCTTTGAAACTAGAACTCAACCACAAGAGGAAAGTTGCAAAGAACTCAAATACATGGAGACTAAAGAGCATCCTACTAAAGAATGAAAGGTTCCGTCCTGAGAGAAAAGTATATAGCAGCACAAGCCTTTCTCAAGAAACAAGAAAGGTCTCAAGTATACAACCTAACCCTACACTTAAAGGAACTTTCTTTGCTCTTCTTTCTCCAGCTCCTTCTCCAGCAGGAGAAGACAAATAATAAAGATCAAAGCAGAAATCAATGAAATAGAAACCAAAAGAACAGTAGAACAAACCGACAAAACTAGAAGCTGGTGCTTTAAAAGATTGATAAACCCCTGGCCAGACTTATCAAAAAGAAAAGAGAAAGGACCCAAATTAGAAAATCATGAATGAAAGAGGAGAGGTCCCAACCAACAAAGAAATACAATTATACGAACATATTCTGAGCAACTATACACCAGCCAATTTGACAATCTGGAAGAAATGGATGCATTCCCAGAGACATATAAACTATAAAAACTGAACCAGAAAGAAATAGAAAACCTGAACAGACCCATACCCAGTAAGGAGATTGAAGCAGTCATCAAAAATCTCCCAACAAATAAGAGCTTAGGGCCAAACGGCTTCCAAGGGCAATTCTACCAAACATTTAAAGAAGAATTGATACCTATTGTCCTGAAAATGTTCCAAAAAAATAGAAATGGAAGGAAAAATTCTAAATCTCACACCACCACCTCACACCATTCAGAATGGCTGAAATTAACAAGTCAGGAAATGACAGATGTTTGCAAGGGTGGTAGAGAAAGGGGAACCCTCCTACACTGTTGGTGGGAATGCAAGCTGGTGCAGCTACTCTGGAAAACAGCATGGAGGCTCCTCAAAAAGTTGAACATAGAGCTACCCTATGACCCATCAATTGCACTATTGGGTATTTGCCCTAAAGATACAAAGGTAGTGATCCGAAGGGGCACATGCACCTGAATGCTTATAGCAGCAACGTCCACAATAGCCAAACTATGGAGAGAACCTGGATGTCCATCAACAGATGAATGGATAAAGAAGATGTGGTATATATATATATAAATGGAATACTATGCAGCCATCAAAACCCCCACAAAATCCTGCTATTTGCAATGATGTGGATGAAACTGGAGGGTGTTATGGTAAGTGAGATAAGTCAACCAGAGAAAGACAAGTATCATATGATATCTTTGATATGAGGAATTTGAAAGGTAGGGCAGGGGTTTGTAGGGGTAGGAAAGGAGAAAATGAACAAGATGGGACCCGGGAGGGAGGCAAAGCATAGGAGACTCTTAATCTCAGGAAACAAAGTGAGGATTGCTGGGTCATTGCGGGGAGGATAGGGTGGCAGCATTATGGACATTAGGGAGGGTATTGCTATGGTGAATGCTGTGAATTGTGTAACACTGATGATTCACAGACCTGTACCCCTGAAGCAAATAATACATTATGTGTTAATAAAAAAGAATAAAATAAAATAAAATAAAATAAAATAAAATAAAATAAAATAAAAGGATTTGAAAGAAGAAAGAAAACAAAACCTTGAATTTGGATAAGTCAATATGGAGCCTGATATAGTAAAGTATGTAACTAATCTCAAATCTGTAACTTTAGTGTGGATAAGGATTATGGCCATTCACCACACTTTATTTTTTTATTTTTTTAAAGACTTTATTTACTTATTTGAGAGAGAGGGAACAAGTGGTGGGGAGGGGCAGAGGGAGAGAGAGAGAGAGAGAGAGATCTCCCTGTTGTGGGGCTCAATCTCAGGACCCTGGGATCACCATCTGAGCTGAAGGCAGCTGCTTAACCCATGAAGCCACCTAGGGGGCTCCTGAACACTGCATTTTAAACACACATTTTGCCACTAACAAAACTAAGGTGCGTTGCTGTTGTAGTAGATGGTCTGTGAGAATCCCAAACATTCTTAGGATCCCCGGACATGAAATAAAGATAACTTAAAGCTGACTTCTCATGTTCACTACACACTATACATTAAGAAATCTCACAATCTCTAAAACCATTGCATTTAGGAATCCAATAAAAGTAAGTGGGCTTCTGTCACCTTGACAACTGGAACAGCTGTTACTCCATGCAAGTCATGGAAAGGCTGGGCTGGAACACTGTGCAGCAACATGTTGCTGGAAAAGCACCTGCCGCCCACCAGCCTGCCCTGCCTCCCAGTCATTCCGCTCTAGCCGTCTGTAACCTCTGGCTTTCTATTTCTCCCAGTGCACCCAGAAACATTTTAAAGGTTGGATGGCATTTAAATATATACTTCATCTTCACATGTTTAAAGTTTTAATTCCCAACATCTGGAAATCAACCTTTGTCTAACTTTGAGTTCACTGGAGAAAACTGCTAAGAGTTCAAAAGTTATTACTGCCTTTATCCAAGAAAACACATTAAGAAATGCTGGTCTTACTTTGTTAATATTTACCTTGTGACCTTTTTTCAAGGGGATTCAAATCACAAGGTAAATTTCTTAAATATTCAAATACTTCTGTTAAGTACCAAATATTATTATTTCCATGTATTATAAAGGGAATCAAGCACAAAGTTCACTGCCAGTAAGTGATTTTTCAGAAAATAGTACATGGAACTTTTCACTTTCCCTCTGTTTTCCATTCTATTTTTATCTAATTTTATTTTAAAGCAATGTCTTTCATCTTATCATGATTAAGATGCAAAATATTTTCAAGTTTTTCCTCTGGAAATCAAATGAGATCAGCACTTAAAGTCCTTTCCCTGTGCCAAGCACTGTGAAAGCACTTGCTAGAACAAATGTTGTTTAACTCTGAATCATATAAAACACATTTTAAAAAATTCGTTACAAAGTGCAATACATATTGTTTCATACTTGAATTAGCAAAATACGTAACAGAATTTTCTTTTCTCTTTAAAAAAATAGCATTATATTCTGCTTGGAGGAGAACCATAAAACATCAAGCCAAGTTTATACTCCCCTGTGCATGAAAACTGTAGCAGGTGACTGATGTCAGCCTTCTGTGAATGTCTCAAGTGACCTCAAGGAGATCTCAAAAACAGGAAGAACTAGAAAACCAGCAAAGCAGAGGCATGTAGGCAATATTTTTGAATAATCAGGTATGACAAAAACATAATGTATTAAGATTTTTCTCCTGTCTATGTGGAAATCAGAAAACCCTAAGTTTTCTAACTGAAACAAATTATACCTTATGGCATTCTCCAGGTATTTGGAGAATTGCTTGCAAGCATATATCCCCACCTCCCACTTTTGTATATTTAACCCCCTGTAGCTAACAAGCTTTGGAACAATTCCTCAAAGCAATCTGAAAAACTGCTTCCTAGAGGATCATCCTCAGTAAGACAATTAATAAAACATTTACTAACCTATTTTGAGGTTGGCTTTTTACCAGTTGACAATTTGGTGACCACAAAAGGACCCCAGAAGAGACACCACTCTCTCGTTTGGACTCCACCAGGAGATGGAGCCTTGCCACTGGCTCTTGTGCCAAGTTTACTTGGAGTGCAAAGGACATTGTCCTTGGAGAACAAAAGACTTGGTGGGTTCTTCCTGGGACTGGGACCTTCCCTTTTGGTGGATGGTCCAGAGCTTTATTCATTGTTATGTTTCTTCTCCAAAGTCAGGAAAAGGTGCTATTCTGTGTAGGACCCAGGTTTCACCTCTTAACCTTTTTTTCTTTCTCTTGTAGTCAGGAGAGTGCGACATTTTTATGCTTAACACAGGTTCCAGGTCTTATCTGTTGTCTCGTTTCTCCTGCATAAGTCAGAAAGGGCACCATACTGTATAGAGCACAGGTTTCAGGTCTCTTGGAGGGATAAAATTTCATCCCAGAAACTAAAAATCCTTCAGAACTTTGCCAATTTGAATACTTGATACTACAATGACATAAATGAGGTTCTGAAGAAATCTGAAGACAAGGGCCAGGAGCTCCTCTCATTGAAGAATGCAGGGGCTAACATTACACCCTACATGGTCTCATAGAGATTCCCATGTACAATGCAGATAATCTAGTTGCTTTACCAAGGGATGAATGTAAATCTTACGCTCAGCATTCTAGCACTTTCAGTTTTGCCAGGCTTAATGGAGAGAGACACTGAGACACAAACGCCCATCAGCCACCTCCAGGGGGAGACCTGGAGGTGCAAGCTCACTCTGATCAACACATTGGTCCACAACTAAACCCCCTTAGGTAGTGCCCAGCATTTATACCCACTAGGACTGAGACAAACCATCACTGGAAAAACAGGGTGGGTAACACTTCCAACACTCCAGGGGGATTCACGTTTAACATACATGGATCATGTATTTCCAAGCTTCTAAATAAATGAGAGAATTATACTAAAGATAATTCTAACAATGATTTTGACATTCAAATGGCCTAAATGGGGATCCTTTGAAATATCGTGAATTTACTCAAGAAAGCCAGCCGTTAAATTAAACAACCAGAGTGGGAAGCATATTTTGATTGGTATTTAGAAGTTTTTGAAAGAAACACTGGTGCCAGTTAAGCATCTGCTTCAGCTCAGGTGGTGATCCTAGGGTCCTGGGATGGAGTTCCACATTGGGGTCTCTGCTCAGTGGGGAGTCTGCTTCTCCCTTTGCCTCTGCCTGCTGCTCTGCCTGCTTGTGCGCTCTCTCTCTCTCTGTCAAATAAATAAATAAATAAATAAATAAATAAATAAATAAAATCTTTTAAAAAACCCCACTAATCGAAGTTTGTTGGTTTAATTAAAACAGGTTTTAGGTTTTTGTTGTTGTTTTTTTTGTTGTTGTTTTTTTTTTCTTTTTGAATTGTCAACATTAAATATATTCGTATTCTACCTAGGTTTACTGAAAGTCAAACAAGCGCATGTAATCTTGGTTATAGAGTTTGTTAATAAGAAAGATCATTTTAAGATGATAGCTGATAAGCATCTTAAAGTTTTTATTAAGATCAGGTGATTAAAATAGTTCTAAAAGTTTATAAATTTGTCAGCAATATTTGTATCTACTTAAAGTATTTTCCTCTAATTTTTTTGTAAGTTAAAATGTTAGAGTTTTGCTAAGTTACATAATGGATAGTCATTAAATAAGCTAAATCACTTTCAAATAAGATAAAATACTGAAACATTAATTACTAACATAGGTATATCTACATTTGACTTTCTATTACAGAGAAACTAAAGGTATTTGGGTCTGTTCATAAATATATTTTGTGCCATGTTGAAACAGAGAGAAAGCATATGTTTCTAAAAATTACTAAATGTATTTGTAAATTTCCCCAACTAAAAAATACTGGTATAACTAACAGTTCACAATTGATTACTACTTTAGTTTTCACTAGAAACTAAGCTTTCTAAGATTTCAGAACTCTAATAAATGTAATTAAGATTAATGGACATAATAAGGGAAACAACTCTATGCAAAGACAATAAGATATGTGTTTATGGTATTTAAAAAAAGGCATGGGAAAGGGGAAATGGATTTTTGTTGAGGGAAAACAAATTATTTTATCCTAAAGTGAGAATTTAAAGAAGGAAAACAGAACAAAATTAAATGTAAAAAAAAAAAAAAAAAAAGAAGAAGAAGACAAAAAAAAAAAAAAAAAGAGAAAAAGAAAAGAATGTAAAAAATTTGCGAAAAGGAAATCTTTGGAAAAGAATTTTATGTATGGCTAGTAGTGGCTAAGATTAGAATAAATTTATAGAAAATGAGTTTTAATGTCAAAAGTACACTGGTATAAGATTAGAATTTTGTTTTCTCTGTTAAAATAACAAAGTTTTCTTAGATTATTGGTCTAATCTTAATATGAAATTGTAAACAAAGGTTATTTATCTTTAATGTAATCAATCACTGAGAAAAAGTTTCTCTGTTTTGTCTTTATGAAATACTTGATCACTTAAGATAACTGAATCTCCCTAGTATTAAGAGTTAAATTTTGCTGACAACTATGTAATTTCTTCATTTGCCTTTAGAATCTTTTATTGCTACCTTGCTTAAATAATTAAGCATTATAAAGTATTAGGTTTTGATCTATAATTCTGTTTAGGCACATCCTTTAATACTTTTATATTTTTGACAACCTTCACAAAATTCAAATTTTGAATGAAGTCTTTTTGACTGATTGGTCTTGTTTATTTGGTATATTAAATTACATGGGAAGCATTGGCAGATAAATGATGATAAACCTTCTTAGATTCTATTGTATGGGTGAAAGCTATTAATATAATTGTTCTAGAAATTTTTTAAATTAACATACAATGTATTATTTGCTTCAGGGGTACAGGTCTGTGAACCATTAGTCTTACACAATTCATGGCACTCACCATAGCATATACCTTCCCTAATGTCCATAACCCAGCCACCCTATCCCTCCCCCAGCCCCCCACTCCTTAGCAACCTTCAGTTTATTTCTTGAGATTAAGAGTCTCTTACGGTATGAAATTTCTCAAGTTTTGGTATAACATTATCACTTGTAAATCTAATTATTGAAATGGAGTATGTTTCAGAAATAACCAGATTTCCTTGTCAATTGCCTTATAATAAACTCTCATCAGATCTTTAACCATGGCCATTTTTGAAACTTTTTTCATTTATCATTATTGTTTTTACTCTGATGTTCTCGCAAATGCGTTTCAGCTTCAAGAAAATTCATGGAAAGGACTTAACGACAAATATAGGTATCTGATACCCTTAAGGTCATAAAACTAAACTGGGTAAAAGATTGCCAGAACTAATGGGAATACTGGATTCACATAGAACAGGAATTAGTAGCATGGTAGTGAATGGACTGAGGAAAATGGTTCTATTTTTTATGACTTTTGGTTTGAAACATATACTGGTTCTATAATGTTTGCTCTTCCAGATTTAAGGAAACTTTTTCTCTTAAGCAATCTTTGACTAGGAGACATTTGGTAAAATATTCCTTTGCAAACAAATATGAAAGCTTTCTCTTTCTCCCTACCTGATCTCTCTAAAATTTGGAAACTCTCAGTAAGTATTCTTACTTCCAGGGCAGTTATAGTTATTTTCGTAAGTTCAGTAAGAATCTGTTCTCCTTATAACAGGACATCATTGGAAACAACACTTCTATTATCAAGACTTTGACTGGAATGTCATATTTGAGAGAGACATGCATAGACTCAGAGATGACCTGACAGCTTTAAGCAACTGAGGTTGGTTATGCAGCCAATGAAGGCCCCTTGGAAAATGAGCCTGGTACTGCTTACAGGGTTCCTGGGAACTTTACCAGGTGAGTAAGGAAGGTCACTTCCTGGCAGGCTTTGAAACCTCAGAATATTTTGTGGACCTTAAGAAAAAGGGAAATAGCCTAAATCTATAGCTATACAGGTGAGTCTGATGGCAAGTATTGGGCTTGGTTTCTTAGCCTCAAAGGGCTGTTTGTTGAAAGTTCAATTTAAAATTCCTGATAGAAAGTTTCAGCAAAGCAGATTTGAAAGGACCTAAATGGCCAATCTCTATTCTCGCTGGCATTGTGTAAATAATTAGGATGAAGTTGTTAAAAGTGGACTTGTTTTACAAACAAATTAATCTTAATTTATCTCTCTTTGGGAGAAAAGAGGATGATTTCAGAGAGAAAAACTGTTTCAGTAACACCACTTTGTGGATGTTAGATTATAGTTCTGATTACTTGTCTTTGATTGCCTGTTGTTTGCCTATAAAATTAGGCTGGATCCTGAATTCCTCTGGTTTCCTCAAACATCTGGCTATGACTCTCCAAACTAAGATTTCCAATTTTCTTTTGTTCTTTTGACTTAGAATCATTGAGAACTTAAACTGCCCTTTTCCCTGAAGGCCTGCAGAATAAAGCTAGACAACTTGAGGTAAACTTCAGAGAAATTGCCACGATGGCCATATTTAGACAATCTTCATGCTTGTTGCTAAATGGGCTTCTCAGAAAGATCGCTGGAGACATTCAAACTGAACTAGGAAAATCTGTCAGACTGCACTGCCTGTCCTCACTCTATCTAAAGATGCTTTGAGCCCGACATCTAGAAATCATCTTACTGATAACAGTCAGGACCCAGACACTGGGTTGATAATTTGCTCCATTAACCTGTGTTTTTCTTTTCTTTCCATAAGAAATGTTCTCTTCATTACTCACATTGCTTGCGCAATGTAGGCCTAACTCGGAGAGGCCGCCTGCAGGACCGCTCCTGAAATGAGACAGCTGTATTTAACCGACCTGACCTGTTCTCAACACTAGGAAATTTTCATGAGCTAGGAAACAGACTTCTTACCTAAGGTCCAGAACAGAACAGTTAAACTCCATCTAAGAGGGAACAGCGTTGACAGGTGATGGTATTCTAAGGGGGGAAAAATCTTGTCAAAAGAGGAGAATGTTACTTTGTAACCATACCACAAGGACTTTGGGTGGAAATTTATTCCAGATATGGGATGGATTCGTGAAGATGACTCTCACTTGGGGTAACTCCACTCTGCTGGAACAAGCTAATGAGACCAAATATCAGCCTTAAGTGACCCAACGCCCAGTCTCAGGGAAGTGTTAGCTCAATGGCTTGGGTTCTGATATTCTTGGTATAAATTGATTCTAATGTTTCTAGCTAAGATATTAGCCTTTTTTACTGTTAATAGATGTACTCTACAAATGAACTTCTTGTGTGAACTGGTGTACTCAGACTTGCACTAAGCTAACGATGGTCAAATGTCTGGATACTATAAATTATATATACAGTTCTGTATAAAGTTTGACAGTTTGACAGTTTATACCCAGACACAACAAAATACCTCAGGCTATAAAATTCCTAACTATAGCAGATTTACAAGTTTACAGATAGTTATTCTTTTTAGGACATGTTTGCCTCATCTATCAGAGTAACTAGGAATGAACCTTCCTAGTACCCTGGGACAAGGAGATACTTGGTCACCATTGTCTCCCACAGGTTGCAATTTGCCAAAAAGGGGGACTGTGCATGAAGACTGCAGCAGGCGACTGATGTCAGCCTTCTGGGAATGTCTCATGTGACCTCAAGGAGATCTCAAAAACAGGAAGAACCAGAAAACCAGCGAAGCAGAGACATGCAGGCAGTACTTTTGAATGATCAGCTATGATTAAAACATGAGGTATGAAGATGACCTAAGGGTCTTTCTCCTGCCTGTGTGGAAATCAGAAAACCCTAATTTTTACAACTATTACAAATTATACCTTGTGACACACATGTATTTGGAGAATATGCAACCCCTCCCCCCTTTTTGTATATATAACCTATAGCTAATAAGCTTTGCAACAGTTCTTCAAAGCAGTTTGAAAGACTGTTTGCTAGGTGTTTGTCCTCAGTAAGCCAACTAATAAGGCATTTACTAATTTACCACTTTGAGGTTGGCGTTCTTTCAGTCAACATTCCAATTATAAAAACACATCTACATCTGAGCTTTCTGGTAGACTCTTATTAGTTCTCATGCTTATTTTTTTTTTTTAATTTTTCAAGATTTTATTTGAGAGAGAGAGAAAACATAAGCAGGGTGAGTGGGAGAGGGAGAAGCAGGCTCCCTGCCAAGCAGGGAACCCAACACGGGGCTAGATCCCAGGACCCTTGGATCATGACCTAAGCCAAAGACAGACACTTAACAACTGAGCCTCCCAGGCACCCAGAATGCTTATTTTGATTTAATGAATATCCAACTTATTTAGCCTTAGTAGTGAACTCAAATAAAACTTAGGTAGTTTGTAAAACACCCAAACAGACCAAAAATACGCCCCCCTCCTAAGCCCCAAAAGAACCTTCTTTAAGAAATGTAGTCTATGAAATCTAATTGAATGTGCCTGATAACTGAGACACAGAGAGAGACTGTGAATAAGCTTTATTCCTATAGCTAGAAAAACGAAGTTTAGAGACACAATGTGTTAATGTTAATATATACCCTGAAAGTTGTTCTCTAAAATAACTCCCTGGTTAAAGGTTCTTGTTTTTGTTTTGTTTTGGGGGTTGTTGGTTTCTCATCCCAATTATCTCTTTCTAATTCAAGCAAAATAGTGGGGACCATTCTGTCAAACTGATTTTGTGAATTTTGTCACATTTTGTGTTTCCTTGTGGCTCTGTTACAGATGTGACTTGTACTTCCCTAGCCAATGGAGTTCAGCAAGAATAAAGAAACAGTAAGTTCCTATCTAAACCTGTGGGGTTCCTATCTAAACATATGGGGTGTCCACCTCTCCTCATTTCCTACCACATATGTTCGAGGAGTCTCCAGAGGCATTTGCTGGTTTGACTTCCTCACGGCACCTAGTCTTCACTGCTCTGGCCCTCTGTGGTAATGCTGCCAAGGACCGCTCACCCCCAAAGTGGTAGATGTACCTGCTTGTGCTCAGCAGAGTCTGCAATTTTTGCTATAACATTTTAATATTAGCAGAGGCTGCTGTTGAACTCAGGAGGCCATGCTGAGGATCAGGGGTCAGACACCCATGGTAGTGACCCTTGGTACCAATTCTCTATGTGCCATCCATGGGGAGTTTAGAGAACCATTCTTCTGCTACAGTCCCACATAGTCAACCTACCTTGATCGATGATCTGAATAACCTTACGCAGTCACCGCTTCCTTCCCTTCTGTGCCATCTGTCTTTTAACTGACTTTGAACAGCTCTACTCCATTAAGTGAATTTAGAATTCATTTTGAATTCTAAGGGAAACGGTTTCAGAGGATTACTTTTTGTGCAGCAACAGATATATATAGGAAAAGCATGCTCAGAGAAGACACGGGCCAAAGGGTGGTCACTTACACAGAGTGGAAGAAAGATGATTGCTCAGCTGCCGTCTGTATACAAATGACGTCAAGAATGCCCTCACTCTTTAGATGAATTTAGAATGAATTCTTTAGAATGAATTCTTCATCAGGAATTTTCTTTCTTTCAAAAACATATGGTCTCAAAGACTAGCCCTTTGGAGCTATAGATGTCAAGATTCTTGGTAAAGAATGGACCAAATTTATACTGGGACCCCTGCTGCATTAACTCATCCATTTTAATGTATTGATATTAGTGAAATATATATTTATCTAACTATAGTTAAGAAAATGACTGGATTCACACACAGAATATTTATCAGGCTTTTCTTCTATGCACTTTGGTCCAAAGCACAAATTTGGACAAACAGTCTGTGGGTAGCATACACATTTTTGCTGTTAGTTTGGGCTATTCTTAAAACACTCATGAAAACTTGCTGCAGCTTCTGATTACCCAGATATTCTCTTTTTATTCTTATGCCAAAAGTTTGCTGTAACTTATGTACTTGGAACAAAGTAGGTTCCCAGTCCCAATACGCGTGTTAGATAAAAAATGAATCAAATTGGATTCCAGTGGCAGAGCTGTGGATGACCCCACAGTGAAACTGTGGATGACCCAGTGAAGCTGGCTGTCTTCCCCAATCGACTGTGTTGCTATTAATCACTGGCATGTTCTTCACTGCCTAGTTCTTTGTTCATGAGGTTACCTCCACCAGGTGCACTCAGGGTATCTACGAAGAGCTCCTCATCTCCTTGGTGGCCTCACTCTTCATGGAATTTGGAATCCTCTTCTTGTTGCTCTGGGTTGGTATCTAGGTATGAGTTCCCAAGGGTTCCAACCAGGTGGTTTCACTGAATCATTAATTCACTGTGAATTAATTGTTTTGCCATTGTTGGAAGTGTCCTACCTGCTGCTTACAATAAAGGCAGATGTGTAACCATGTCCGGTTTGACATATTTTTCATCTATATGCCTCTTGCTTCAGTTTTCTACTGCTTTCAGCTCAGGTAATTTTACCTCATGTAAATCTCTCTTTTTTTTTTTTTTCCCTTGTAATTCTTTTTTTTTTTTTTTTTAATTTTCAGTGTTCCAGAGTTCATTTTTTATGCACCACACCCAGTATTCCATGCAATCTGTGCCCCTCTTAATACCCACCACCAGGCTCACCCAACCCTCTACCTCCCTCCCCTGCAAATCCCTCAGTTTTTTTCTCAGAGTTCATAGTCTCTCATAGTTCATCTCCCCCTCTAATTTCCCCCAAATCACTTCTCCTCTCCATTTCCCCATGTCCTCGTGTTATTCCTTATGCTCCACGAATAAGCAAAACCGTATGAAAATGGTGGACTTATTTCACTCAGAAAAACCTCTTCCAGGCCTGTCCATGTTGATATAAAAGTTGCGTATTCATCCTTTCTGATGGAGGCATAATACTCAATTGTATATATGGACCACATCTTCTTTATCCATCCATCCATTGAAGGGTATCTTGGTTCTTCCCACTGTTTGGCAACTGTGGCCATTGCTGCTATGAATATTGGGGGTACAGATGGCCCTTTTTTTCATCACATCTGTATCTTTGGGGTAAATACCCAGTAGTGCAACTGCAGGGTCATAGGGAACATAGGGAAGCTCTATTTTTAATCTTAAGGAATCTCCACACTGTTTTCAAAAGTGGCTGCACCAACTTGCATTCCCAACACTGTAAGAGGGTTCCCCTTTCTCCATATCCTCTCCAACATATGTTATTTACTGTCTTGTTAACTTTGGTCATTCTAACTGGTGTAAGGTGGTATCTCGGTGTGGTTTTGATTTGAATCTCCCTGATGGCTAATGATGATGAACATTTTTTTTTCATGTGTCTGTTAGCCATTATGTCTTCTTTGGAAAAGTGTCTATTCATGTCTTCTGCCCATTTTTTGACGGGATTCTCTGTTTTGTGTCTGTTGAGTTTAAGGAGTTCTTTATAGATCTTGGATATCAGCCCTTTGTCTGTACTGTCATTTGTGAATATCTTCTCCTATCCCGTGGTTGCCTCTTTGTTTTGTTGACTGTTTCCTTTGCTGTGCAAAAGCTTTTGATCTTGATGAAGTCCCAAAAGTTCATTTTCACTTGTTTCCTTTGTCTTTGGAGACATATCTTGAAAGAATTTGCTGTGGCCGATGTTGAAGAGGTTACTGCCTATGTTCTTCTCTAGGATTTTGTTAGATTCCTGCCTCACATTGAGGTCTTTTATCCATTTCAAGTTTATCTTTTTGTATAGTGTAAGAGAATGGTCGAGTTTCATTTTTCTATACATAGCTGTCCAATTTTACCAGCACCATTTATTGAAGAAACTGTCTTTTTTCTACTGTATATTTTTCCCGCTTTGCTGAAGATTATTTGACTATAAAGTTGAGAGTCCATATTGGTCCCTCTATTCTGTTCCACTGGTCTATGTGTCTGTTTTTGTGCCAGTACCATGCTGTCCTGGTGATCACAGCTTTGTAGTAAAGCTCAAAATCAGGTAACGTGATGCCTCCAGTTTTTTTCTTTTTCAACATTTCCTTAGCAATTCAGGGTCTCTTCTGGTTCCATACAAATTTTAGGATTGTTTATTCCAGCTCTTTGAAAAATGCCGGTGGAATTTTGACCAGAATGGCATTGAAAGTCTAGATTGCTCTAGGCAGTATAGACATTTTAACAGTGTTTATTTTTCTAATCCATGAGCATGGAATTGTCTTCCATCTTTTTGTGTCTTCTTCAGTTTCTTTCATGAGTGTTCTCTAGTTCCTTGAGTACAGATCCTTTACCTCTTTGGTTAGGTTTATTCCCTGGTATCTTATGGTTCTTGGTGCTCTAGTAAATGGAATCAATTCTCTCATTTTCCTTCCTGTATTTTCATTGTTACTGTATAAGAAATCAGCTGATTTCTGTACAATGATTTTGTATCCTGCCACATTACTGAATTGCTGTATGAGTTCTAGTAGTTTGGGGGTGGAGTCTTTTGTGTTTTCCGTATAAAGTATCATGTCATCTGCAAAGAGAGAGTTTGACTTCTTCTTTGCCAATTTGAATACCTTTTATTTCTCTTTGTTGTCTGATTGCTGTTGCTACGACTTTAAATACTATGTTGAACAAGAGGGGCAAGAGTGGGCATCATCGTGTTCCTGATCTCAAAGGGAAGGCTGTCAGCTTTTCCCCATTGAGGATGATATTCATGGTGGGTTTTTTGTAGATAGATTTTATGAAGTTGAGGAATGTTTTCTCTATCCCTATACTTTGAATTGTTTTAATCAAATGTGGTTTTTTGCATCAATTGAGAGGACCATGTGGTTCTTCTCTCTTCTTTTATTGATTTGTTCTATCACATTTATTGATTTGCAAATATTGAACCACCCTTGCATCCCATGGATAAATCCCACCTGGTCATGTGGATAATCTTTTTAATGTACTGTTGGATCCTATTAGGATCTTGTTGAGAATCTTAGCATCCATATTCATCAGGGACCTCATGTAATTCTTTCCCACATGCTTACTCCTTTCAATCCCCTCTCACCTTAAAACCAGGTACCTCAGGTTGGTCTTTGATTCCTAAAAAGAGCAGAGCCTAGTTATGGGTTTCCTTTAGGATGGTCACAAAAGCAAAACCTTACCTATTTTCCTTAACAGCTCATTGAACCAGGGTTTTCTTAAGCATCATTTACAGTAAATGGGGAAAAAACAAACAAACAAGGTTCTTACCAAAATTATACTTATCTACTTAAAAATCACATTTGCTTTAAAATGACACTATTTAATTCTCAATACCCAGTATTTCAACTGCATCTTAATCTGTGATATAAGGGACAGTTTTTGTTTTTGTTGCTTTTTCTGCCCTAAGAAAAATGCATTTTGAACTTAAATAACTTTCAGACTCTAGGTTATTTAATGTCATTAATTGACATACTTCAAATGGACCTTAAGAATATTTTATCAAACTAAATGCTACAAAGTTATACAAAAGTCAGCTATCAATTTTTAAGCAAAATTGTCTCATTTTTCAAAGTCTCAAGTTATTTAAAATAACTATATATTATAGTAACAATAGAAATAAGAGTTAGTGATAAATAACTAAAGAGAGTTAGAAATAAAGAGAGTTATTTAAAGGAAGAGTATTGTCACTGGGTATCAAATATGGATAAATTTTTGAATGAAATATAACTGCTAACCCAAAATAAAATGAAGTGTTTAAGAAATTTCAAATTCATAAATATTTAAAAATGTGCACAAATATAAATGATATAACACTAAGTAAAAGCAGGTGTTTAAGTGGAGAAATGTTAGATATGAAGATAAAAAACAACTTACAATATATTGATGTTTGTACAAAATTATTTAATATTCATTTATTAGATCTAAAAACAAGCTACTTAGGAAGAATATTTCTTTGATAAAATTTATGTATATAAAAATGGACTCTTTGGTTTATAATTGCATCCTTTTCATTTTAAATATTCTAGAACCAAGCCAAGTATTAAAATAAACTTTTTTAAAGCAATACCACACATGGTTAACGTGAAACAATGATTCTACTTTATATTCCTCAGCCGTAGTCACATTGAGTCATATTTGTCTTTCGTGACAAATATCTTTGGAATAATAGGTGAATAACTGGATAATCTTGAGTAAAGTTAAAGTTGAATGTAGCCAGAGTTCAACTTCTTCCTTGCTTATTGGATCCCACTAGATGTCATCTTAATTAAACAAGATATTTGCTTCCCTAAAAGTAGACTGCCAACATAGACCCATTACTCAATATGCCACGTTAGAATTATGGCTAATCCCAATCATGATAGAGAGACACTAGCGTGTTCAGGATACAGGCACTTAAACTATTCTGAAGGTCTCTGCCCAGAACTGCTTTGAATCCACACCTGTTTTCTTGAGTTTCTGCTTACAAACTAATGTACTATGTAGAAAGTAAAACCACCTTACCAAACTTTACTATGAAAGTACCTCTACGTACCATTATCTTCCCACCAATATTAATATGGGGAAAAAAGAAAGTATTTTGCTTGACAGGGTTACATACATGAAGTTTGGAAGTGTCTGTTGAGAACTTAAACTCTGAGCAAATTATTTATAGTATTATGTGTTTGCTCAGCCTTCACC
Source organism: Mustela erminea (assembly GCF_009829155.1). NCBI lineage: Eukaryota > Metazoa > Chordata > Mammalia > Carnivora > Mustelidae > Mustela > Mustela erminea. The sequence goes on along the minus strand of NC_045617.1, from coordinate 100,913,236 downwards.
CTGAGGAATTTCTCAGCCACAGAAACTTTGGAAAGTTACTACACATAGATTTTGACATACAGATGTTTCTGGAGGGAAAAATAAATAAATAAAAAGAAAAAAAAATACAAACGGCAGAGGAGAATAAATCTGTACAAAAGCGGAAGCTACAGGTCACAGGGCGATGAAACAAAGCCTCTTGCATTTCGCAATGCCACGAGGGAGAGGAGGAATTCAGGAACTATTTACAAGCTATCTGTTTCCAGAAATGGTGGTGGTTGCTGCACAAAAAGGCAACAGGCTTTTGCTTGTAATTAAAAAGGATTAAAACTAGTCTATGTAATTTCAGTTTCAAAGTTATCTTGCTCTACATTTTTGGACTTCCAATTTCAGAGCTGCCTAACGACAATTAGCCCATTTTCCCTATAGGCCTGAAAAATGTCCCATCTAACAACAAATGGGTACTATTAAAGTCAGTATGGTTTGGGTAATTGTGCGTTCTGTCTTTGGTAAGTGGGTAAAGGACGATGGTCCAAAATTACAAAAGTGAATTTTTCCAAGAGCAAAATGAAAAATCTTTTTCATTCACTTGACTCCAATTCTAATGCTTTTTAATAATTTGATACTTACATACAAGAGTATACAATTTCCAGAACTCTAAAAACGAACCCACTAACAATTAGATTGTTTCACTGCAACTGAAATCTGTATCAGATTATAAGCAAATGCACCTTCCAACAGTTATTTTTAATTGCAAAACTTTTGTAGATCAAGTGGCTACTATGCCTACGAAAAATAAACTTTTCTCTCTCAGTTTTATTTGTATGCTATTACCTTATTAGAAAGTGCAAATTTTCCAATCCATTACACGCAGCTTTCCAAAACAATAAAATCCCTGTTGCAGTAGGAGGGAGTTCCCTAGGTTATAATGGGAGTCATGAAACCTACTTTTATGAATAATGTTAAACTGAGTTTATATTCTGGATTTGTGTTTACAAAATGCTGTAAATGGGTTATGTTACCGCAGTATTTCCAATATATTCCTGGAATGTACAGACACAGAGCAAAAGAGAGAGAGAGACACAATTCAGAAAAGTTGCCTCAATCATAATGGAGTAGAAGTTGGCAATGTATGGTGTGGTATAGTATTAAAAATACTGGCTTTTGCATTCAACCCCAATTCTGTGTTCAAACCCAGTTCGACCCATACAGAGCCGTGTGACTCTTGGAAAGTTATGTAACTTCACGAAGGATTAGTTTTCTCATTTGCAAAAAGGAAGTATTTACCTCACAGCGCTATTGTGAATACTTCACAAGATAATATATTTAACATCGAGTTCCATTCCCTGCCTAGCTTCCTAAAGGACTACTTTGCCTAGCACAGACACAAGTTCAACTTGTAGTTCCCTTTCCCTTTTCATTGACACAGGTCAACTAGCCCAAGCTCAAAATGGTGGCCTGCCAATTAAAACTGGCTTGCTAAGTTACAATCAGAAATTAATGTCAATTTCATTATTTTGAGCCCTATGTGTCCCGTTGTCGGGTGGAATTCAACTAAAGTATTCTTGGCTGCTTACCATTGAGACAGAAAATATAAACATTCTCTCATTTAATTCTCAACATTTTGGGCGAGGCAGATATTGAACACATTTGGGAGATAACAGGATATGAGAGAATGTCACAGGCACTTTTAGTACTGTGACTTATTAGTTATCTGACATGGAGCAATACTTCTCTGAGTCTCAAAGTCTCATTTATCACCTCAGACATCATCTACAAATAATGAGAACAAGAGTGGCCCCAAAATAATTGCTGTGGGAACTATAGGTTCTAGCTCAAGGCCTGGTCCAAAAAAGTGCTCACTAAATGTTAGGTTTTCTTTTTCCCTACTGTCATGTTTTCTCTTGTCATGTTCTCTTTGTGGTTTTTAAATACTGCAGAAAGCTACCTTAATGAGTGATACTTCGATGCCCCTTGTTTTAATGACAGATATTATTTGACTGAATCTTGAATTTTTAAAACAATATACTGCCCCACATTACAACTTAGAAGGTGTTGATATATTTAAAGTGTTACAGAAATATCTCACACGTCTCAAATGATACGTTGTTTCTTGAATTCTGTCCTTTGTGGATGAAGTGAAGTCAAGTTAAAGTCTCTTTAATGGATGTGGGGCTTTAATTTCAGTATTCTAAGAAAGGCAAATGGTTTCATATGATCTAAATGATTGATGATGATCCAGTTAAGATAGGGGAAGATTTAAAACTTTCAGCCGGGTTCTCGGGTCATGAAAGAATTAGGCCAGATGCCACTTCTTATGTCTATCACGGTACTTTCGTGAAAACAATATGCGCTCCCACTATTATTTGGCACAGCGTAAAAAAAGAGCAAGGACTTTTGCAAGCAAAACACCTAAGTGCTGTCATACTGATCTAAGATAAAATTTATGCAAAAGTATACATTTCTCAATGGTTTTTTTCTCTTAGAGGAGAGATATAATTCAGGTTTCCCAAATATCTGCTACTTGCTCTAAGTTTGAAGGAAGGAATGACTATAAAAGTTCAGCATCTGACTGGTGAGAGCAGCGTGGGCTCCTCTGGTCCAGAGTGGAAAGCAGCACAACCTGGATGTTTTTCACAAAATGAGGAAAAGAAATTCCTACCATGTACCACATGAGGTTGATATTTTGCAAAGACCTCAGTCAAAATGAAAGATATGCTGAGCTACAGAGTTTAAATTGTATGGTTGTATGTGCTCCACAGAGAAATTAAGAAAATACAGCAGCAAGCTGTCCTGTAGAGTTTAAAGGTAATTAAAACCCAAAAAGGCTTTGTCCTATTCTTCTCATAATTTGGAGATAAGAAAACCCATAAGGATATATTATAAAGGGCAACTGATAGTATTAGGATCCTTTCTTAAAAGGGAAGACTTTGGACCAAATGCTTCAAATCCATACACCATCTCTCTCTACGAAAGCTTCTATTTGAGACTTAAGATCTTCGGTCTGCAGAAAACAATTTAATTACATTCTATTTACCATTACCATTTAAAAGTTGTGTGTATAGAGACATTACATCTACACTGTAATTAAGCACAACTAACTCTATCACACAGAAGAACTTTACCATATATTAGTATACTGGTAAACAAACACATCATACCCCAAACTCTCTCCCTACAGAAATCTATTGGCACATTACAAAAACTGTCCACAAAGTTCTTTGGACAAATGTTTATAGCTGTTGTCATTTGTGTTTTAAAAACTATTTGAAATTACAGTATTTCATTTATTTTTGTGTATAAAGTTTCCAAACTTCTGCATAAATCCTCGGAACTTATTTTCATTTGGCTGGTATGAGTGATACACACCAGTGTTATAATTAAGCATTGGGCTGGACCTGCCGTAACTCTTGCCCACAGTTGTGGATTTTATTTCTGGGCGGTGTACACCAGTATTTGGTACGTGGCTTGCTGGCTGAATAGAGCTTTCAATCTTATAAAATGGCTCAAAGCGACTGTAAACGCGCCTGTCAGTTGAATGAGATCTTAGAAGCTCATTGGGCTTTGGCCTTGGAGAAGCAGCTGGTTTTCTTTCAGGAGCAAGAGCTGTAGTAATCTCCTTTGAATCTCGATATTGGATCTGTTCAGTGTTAAATCTCGGGGCAGAGGCATCTCCTGCTCTTTCCAAGAACTTGTTTTCAACTGGACCTGGAGCAGGTATGAGTTTGCTACCTTCATCTGATGGAGAACTTATCCCCTGAGATGAGCTAACGGTTACATCTTCCTTACTCTTGTGAACACTGCCTTGAGAGTTTGATGAGGAAGAACGCTTTCTTCTAGGAGATGAATCAAATTTTGGTTCTGATTTTTTTGGTTTCTGATTCTCTTCAGCCTCAGAAACTAAAGTGTCAGAACTACTACACATTCTGTAGAAGGCAGGTGCTTTATTTTTGGAGAGATTTTCTCTCTTCTCTGGGGTAAGACTAAGTAATGACCTTAACTTCTGAGATCCCTTTTTCAAAAAACTCGGAGAGCCCTTAACTTCCTTCTTTGAAGGGAGTTCTTTGCTAGGTTCATCTTTATTCATATCAAGCAAAGCAGCGACGGAAATTGATTTGGTCGTGGGGCCGCTGGGAGGCTGTCTCTTAATGACCTCCCTGTCCTCTTCTGTGCTCTGGGTCACGTTGTGCATGCTTTTAGAACTTTTCAGCAAATCTTCTTTGGGTTTTTCTGGTTGTCTAACTCGATTCCTGATAAGTGTGCTATATACATAATGCTTACTATGTCCATGATCTAAGTTGGCCTTTGAGTGGTCGAAGAATGGGAAACTGCGCCGTTTGAGCACATTTTCATTTTGTTGATTCTTTAGATTTTCTGTCTGCTTATTTACACACAAGGATGTATATAAATAGTTGTTGGCCTCCGTGTGGCCATTTGTAGCTTGATTTAAGACTGGGGAGTGGTTTTCGGGAACCTGCAAAGTGTGCATTTGTGGTGCCTCTGACTGCAGTGGGAGCTTGGGGCTTGATTCTGGCACGGGTTTGTCTGTCCCGTGCTGTTCGCTTGTGGGGGTATCCGGGACCTCCTTAGGTGTGTCACTTCCCTGGGAACCAATGACAGTTGAATTTGAGGAGCCAGTCGTGCAACTGTTCACCTCCTGCTGTTCAGGTAATGTTGGTTTAAACACAAAAGAGGAACGAAGCCGAGAATGAGTATAATGGGCACTGGCTTTCACATTTTCAGAACTATCATAGCCCTCAAACCGGTCACCTAGAGCTGACCCGTTTGAATCAGGTGCAGCTTCTGAGTGATCATTTAAGTAGGATTCAATTCTCCAGTTACGCAAGAAGGACTTTGTGGTATGTTCAAGGGTTGGCATTCGTTGTTGCAAAAAGCGAATATGATTATCTGTCCCGTTAAAAGACCTCCGTACATTTGAGTTCCTCTCTGCAAGATTTGTTGTTTTTCTCTGGGCGAGCCGATCAGCAAAACTCTGGGCAGGTGTGTTTTGGCGGCTCACGTAGCCTCCTCGCGCTGAGGAAGCCACACTGAGACTATCTGAAGGCTTTTTCCAGTTACCTGGCGGATTAATGTTTCGATTCAGAGCCCTGTTAAGAAGCAGGTACGGTGCTGTTTCCGGCTGTTCTCCAGCATAACTATGCCTCTTCCAATTTTCATTTATCTGACTGGATTGATACTGACGGACTGTATTTGGACCATTAAAGTTTGGAATAAAATGAGGCTTGTATCCATGATTTCTTATGCTATATTTGTCATGTTCATTTAGAGTATATATCCCTCTGTTTTTGAAGTAACTGGATTCTAGTTTATGAATCTTGTCTTGTCTGCCAAAAAGGTTTCTTTGGCTGGAAACAGAAGCTAATGAAGAAAGTGAACACTGATAGGTGCCATTCTCCCAGAGTGTTTTGCCGTGCTTCACCCTGGCTGATTCTTCTTGAGCAAATGAACTGGGGACACAGGATCTGGCATAGAGAGTTCGAAATTCTTCATCAAAGGACTCAACAAGTTGTCCTGTGATTATCTGAACCATGCTGAGGTGAGCTTTTTCAAATGACCACATGTAGCTGAAAAAGAATCAAAATCGGGAAATTTAAATTTTTCTGTTAGATTAATGACAATATATAACTCTACTAAGAAAAAATGTGCTGTTTAACATTGACAAGAGAATTTACGTTCATTTCCCCTGCCTACCGTAATTTAGAACATCTTCAGTCATTAAATGATTGCAATACCTGCCTTATCTCCTTTACTACCATATTCGTATCTTAAATAACAAAGCAACTCAAGTCCTGGCTTTGAATCCACCCCTAACTTCTTAAATTACTTTCTAGAAGTCCAAAGAAAAGCCTGCTGTGCATTTTGCATCTTGCCTACTAAGATTTTATGGTGTAGAAATGTTATATTTCATATAAAGTATCTTGGCAGAAGGCAAACAGGCCAGTATCAGTGGAAAAGTTGAGAGATCTGGCTTTTACTGAGCTATCTACACACATGAGTGTGGGCCTCAGTTTCCAAAATGCTAGCATAAGCCGACATTCCTTAGAGTTCTAGCATGTTATAATACAAGATAGGTTTTTGCTAATACATACATTTTATCTCTGGGGCTTACTCAGGAAGCATACTTTGGAATGCCAGGGCTTGTGCACAGAGAGAGGATTTGTGGGCTGCAGTCTCAGTCTATAAAAGACACTTAACTACTTACTTTATGCACGCAGTGGACAGAGAACTGGTAAATTTAGCCTCAAAAGCCATGCCAGTCAAAATGACACTTAAGATCTTTTAATATAAAATACAATTTCTAGGAAATTAAGGTTTGTAACTACTTTATAGTACTATAGTACTATAGTACTATGAGGTGACAGTTGAAATGTCACATAAATTTTAAATCTGATTTGTAAAAGTTTAGATAATGTAACATACAGAGTCACTGAGCAGAAAAAGGAATTGCTAATATGCTATATATTAGATACTGTTACATAACATGATAGGGGTTAATAAAGGAAAAAGGAGACAGAGGAGCTTGTTTTTATAGAGGGGATATAGTAACAAAGGCATATGAATACTAAAAGAATATACAGAATATATTTAAAATACACAAACAACACTGTCTATCTGATATACTGAATTTTATCTAGTATGCTTACTGGATGCATGTATGAGAAGAATAACTCAGTAGGTGCTCTTTTTGTACAGACCATGTGGGGGCCACCAGGCTGACTTAAAATAAATGATACAAAGTGAATCACTACAGGAATTTTCAACCCCACTGAAGATACAAATAAAAAATATGTGAGAAGGAGCAAGTAGAGGAATGAATAGTCAGCTATGACATATGAGGAAATCTCCAGAGACAAGTGGAAGTTGAGCTATATTTTGACAGAGATTAGACAACCCAGAAGTTCAAACATAGAAATTATGGAACAGTTTGTGTGGGAGGAGAGACATAGGGGAATAAGAAGGAAAGAATGGCCATGTTTTGGTTGAACACAGAAAACAAATTACATTTACCTGAAGTAAAGACAGTTATATAACAGACTGATGAATGGGTGGGGAAAATCTTAAAAGCAAAGCAAAATCTTAAAAGCAAAAGAAAGTTTGACTGTATAAGATTTTCTCCCCCAAATTCGGATAAATTATCATAAAAAGATGTTTGAGGAATGATTTTTTTTTCCAGTAGGTATTTATAATACAGATTTGAAAGATGAGGGACTGAATTTACTGTGATGAGTGAAATAACTGAAGTTAGGTGATAAGAGCCTAAACCAGAGTGGAAATTGGAATAAAGACTAAAAATATTGAGCCAGTAACAAGAGAGAACCAGAATACCGGCAGGTCATAAAGGACATGTATAGGTTATGAAATAAAAATAGCCTCCAGGTGTTGAGCTCAGGAAACTGAGAAGATAATGGTACTGGTGAATATGTTGCAACTGGAGAAGTTTCCCTACTTTGGTAAATCAAAAAATGATATTGTGGTATCACTCCAGCTAAAAGGAAGACATTCCACTGTATATATTCAGTGTAGAGATTATTCTCTGGAAACACTGAACAGCCTCAAATGAAAGAGCTAGTTTACTGACATCCAGGCATCTTACAATAAAACTGTCAAGATTCCAGCCAACCGCTCTCATGTAAACTCTGCTGTTGATAAACATTACCCACACAATTTCCAATAAGCTTAGAGTCCCTCATTCTTTAACATCAATACACAGCAAAAGATCAGCAGACATTTGAAGAATGTTTGGAAGATAATTTATAAAGCTTAAAAGTTTAGATGCCAAACAGAGACCAAAACAAGCAGGAAACAGTCACCTGGAAGAAACAGAAACTGCATGGATAAGAATATATATAAAAGCAGAGCTACAAAAAACTACAATTAATATCCTCGAAGAAATAGAGAAAATGATGCATCTATAAAAACACAAACAGGATGCTTTGAAAATGATCCAAGCAGGAGATAATAAAACTATTTGAGAGCAAAATTTTAAAAGAGAGTTGTGATACATTAGAATAAACAACCAAGAAAATTCCTCAGGCAGTACCCACCCAAGACAGAAAATCAGAAGGGGAAAAATACAATGGGAGCAGAAATCTAGTTAGTAAGAATTCCAGAGAGAGAAAGAGAGAGAGCCAAAGGCAGAGACTTAACCCACTGAGCCACCCAGGCGCCCTGAGAAAGAGAGAGAGAATAGAGACAACCAAGGAGAAGAAATGATCAAAGAATAAGTAAGAAAATGTCCCAGAATTGGAGGATAGGAATTCTGGATTCCTATCCAGAATTTTGGATTGCCTAGAACAATAAATTAAAAAAAGCCTAGACCTAGAAACACAATAAATTTGAGAACAGCAGGGGATAGAAGAGAAACCTTGGACGTTTCCGAAAAAAAAAGTTATGTAAGAAGGATGGGAATAACAATTGTTTGAAACTTCTCAACAGTAACTTTGATTGCCAGGCAGCATCTTTCAAATTTGGAGGAAAAATGATTTGGCTTACAGTACCATCCCCAGTTAATCCATCAATCACTTAAAATTACAAATTTTGGGACTTTAGTTTTTTAAAGATTTTATTTATTTATTTGACAGACAGAGATCACAAGTAGTCAGAGAAGCAGGCAGAGAGAGAGGAGGAAGCAGACTCCCTGCTGAGCAGACAGCCCGATGCAGGACTTGATCCCAGGACTCTGGGATCATGACCTGAGCCGAAGGCAGAGGTTTTAACCCACTGAGCCACCCAGGTGCCCCAAATTGGACTTTAAAAAAGTTCCATCCTGATGGAAATTGTTCTTGAGCAAACATGAGAGAAAAACAATTATTTGGAAACAAAAAAAGATGTAAAGATGGGATTAACATGGGGTTTAAGAAATTGTGGCTCAAACTACCCGGGAATATGGGATATCACAGGACCCCAGCAGCACTCTGGGTTAAAGACCTGTTAAGCCAGATGGGACATGACAGATTGTTGGTAGTAATTTAGCATTTGGAAAAGTTGTTCATGTGCTAAAAAATCTGTAGAATCAACTGGAAAAAAAAAATAGTCATAAACAGAAAAAAAAAAAAAAAACCCAGCAAATAAAACCCAAAACCATATGGTCATTATTCACTTTGTTATAAGAAATGAAGCATATCACAAATGACTCCAAGGCTCATCAATGACCAATTCTGACACAATTTAAGAAATGTAAACGGAGACTTCTCACTTAAGAAACAACTGTGATAAAACTGTACTGGGTGAGTGGCAACCAGGAGGTCAAGTGGATTTGGGTGAATAGCAAATGTAACCCTTCAATTACTATACTATAGAATGAAGCGATAATATCTAAAAGTGATATACTGAGCATTCACAGTATAATCATGTTACATAAGAGAATGTAATAACCATCAGAAGAACCAGCTGAAAGAAGTAAATACTGCATCTGGAGATCAGGATCCAGGAGTGGATACAGATGGAGAACAAAAACTGGCCTGTATTGCATGCCTATCCTCCCTCCCTCCTTTTCTAGTAGGCTCTATGCAAGGCAGGGCTTGAACTCATGCAGCTCCACTGCAGTGCTTGAATTTACCACCCCAAGATCAAGACCTGAGCTGAGATCAAGAGTCAGAAGCTTAACCAAGTGAGACACCCAGGTGCCCCTGTATTCTTATCTCTTGGTAATATTTGCTATTTTTAAAAATGTGCAGGGGCACCTGGGTTGCTCAGTGGGTTAAAGCTTCTGCCTTCTGCTCAGGTCATGATCCCAGGGTCCTGGGATCGAGCCCTGCATTGGGGTCTCCGCTCGGCGGGCAGCCTGCTCCCCCCACCCTCTCTCTGTCTGCCTCTCTGCCTACTTGTGATCTGTCTGTCAAATAAATAAATAAATAAATAAATAAATAAATAAATAATTTTTTAAAAATGTAAATATTTTCCTGGATAAAAAATAAAATTAACTACTCCCACTCCCTCCAGACACGCTGTCATATTCATGACATTGGGAAAATGTGGGAAAGCAAGCACAAAAGGGAAACTCTGACTTTCTGGTTGGAGGTATCGAGAGTGAAATCCACAGAGAAAGTAGTGACAGTACACCAGTCGTATCATGGGTCTCTAAATACGACAGTCTTCAAGTCTGATCAAAGATGGTACCTGGAAGCCAACAACTTCAGTGAAACATGTCTTTTGAAAGTGGCTTTTATAGAGACCATGAGATTTAAAAAAAAAAAAAAAAAGAAAAAGTTTATAAAATTCTCTCCCAGTCAAATTTGTGGACAATATTTTACTAAATAATATGTTCTAGACTTTATACAGTTTCAAAGAGGACATCCAATTAACAATCTGATTTGTACACATTGATAAAAAGTGTATTTGTTTTATCTCATCACTGTTAGTATCATGATAGGTCAAAGCATCTATTGCGTTCTGATAAAACTGTCACCACGATGAGTGAATAGTCACACAATGTATGACTAGACGTCAGGCCTCTCTGGAAATGCTTGGAGTTTAGAATATGAAGACATTTTGGGACACCTGTGTGGCTCAGTCAGGTAAGCATCTGCCTTCGGCTTAGGCTATGACTCCCAAGGTCCTGGGATCGAGTCCCACATCGGGCTCCCTGCTCCTCGGGGATCCTGCTTCTCCCTCTGCCTGCTGCTCTCCCTGCTGGTGCGCTTTCTCTCTCTCTCTCTCTGACATATAAATAAATAATACCTTTATGGAGTTATGGAGACATTTTACGGCAAAGAATTTTAAGTTAAAGAAGGTGGCATTTTGATTTGGGCTATGATGGAGACGATGACAATACTGGAATTAGAGACAAAGGCTGTTTTTAACCAAAAATAAGTCAGTTTTTAGCCAGTTTCCATGAAGACTAGTTCATAACTGTTCCACCAGATCCTGTTACAATACTGTTAGAGGAAAGGTCCATGACAATGCAGGGGTAGCGGCGAACGAGGGTTAGGACAGTCATTTTTTAAAAGAAGTATATTTAAAATTAACATGGAATAATAAGAAAAATAGAGTTTTTACAGAAGAGTTTTGGTTATTTTTTATCATCTGTGGTCCTAGGTATTCTACATATTCACTTCCATAAATAGTAACTTAAATTCTGCCTTGGCTTATGATATACATAGAAAGATAACGAGTTTCTGTTGCAGTTGTTTGTTTTTCCCAACATCACTTTAAAGTAGTTTAGCCATAGTCATCTCAACATGCAGCTCCTATTAACGCCTAGCACTAGCAAAACAAAGTTAAGGTGAAATTATTGTTCAAGGTAATCTTAAAAGTCAATTTAAATAATAAAAACAGAAAGCATTCATTAGGATGAAATTAAGCAATAAATACCATTCTGGAAGTCAAGTGAATGCCTAATTTTAATTAAAATTTCAATTAAAACCCCTGTAAAACCAAGTGGGTCTGACCAAATACATACATGCATAATGAGTCTTTAAAGGAGCCATTAATTTCAAGCACTGGTTGTAATTTCTGCTCTTAACAAGTTTTCCTTTACAACTCCAAAAGGCAGTTTCAAGAAAAGGTCCCTGAGCCTAAAGGGAAGGTTAGTAGATAGTAACAGCTAAAACATGCCTAAAATAATAGCTGACTTTAGGGGCCATGCTGCACTGACTCTTTTAATTCTCACAAGGACGCAAGGTAGGCTCTATCGTTAACTTTATAGAGGAATAAACTTGAGTGCAACCAAGTTGAGTAACTTGCTCATGACCAATCACTTCAACATGTTGTCTCCTTCTTGCGGACATTCTAAGTTCCAAGAGAAGAGGGAAAAGTTTTCCTTCACTGTCCTGTTTATATCCACAGCTCTCCTGGCATGTTTCCACGGTCTTTAGGAATGAGTCTGTGCTGCCTGATGACCCAGCAGTTCACATGTGCTGGTTGGTATTTTTATCTGCCTGTTGATCTAACCTTATTGTGTAGCCCATTCAGGACCCATGTCTGCAATATATCAGAGAGTATGAGGGTAGCATTGTACTCTGGAGCCAGCAGAACTTGGACTGGGCTGTCCGTCTGGGACTGCTTCTGACCTATGGCTGGGGAGTTTTCAGACAAGTCACTTAGCCTCCTGGAACTTCAGTTTCATCATTTATAAATGTAGATGAGAACAAATGTATCCAAAAAGTGGTAAGGACTGGGGAGTACATATGTGGCAGAGCCAAGGTGGAACAGAGTAGGCATTCCACCAGTGGTCTCTTGAAAGAGGTCAGATCACAGTAACCCAAGTAAACCCTGTCCAGTGTCTATCATGGCATTTTTAATAGCCTGACTCTGAAATGCTTTTTTGGGTAGTACTATATATAGTGACTACATCATGATAACTATCAGATTCTTAATAATACTAAAATAAGAACAATCCAGAGATCAGGCTGCTCAAAGTGATAAAGTGCCTCTATTTTTTTTTTTTATATATTTTATTTATTTGTTTGACAGAGAGAAAGTGAGAGAGCACAAGCAGGGGGGGCAGCAGAGGGAGAGGGAGAAGCAGGCTTCCCACTGGGGTAGCCTGATTTGGGGCTCGATCCCATGACCCTGGGATCATGACCTGAGCCAAAGGTACACATTCAACTGACTGAGCCACCCAGGTGTTCCAGGGCTTCTATTTTTACAAACAACTGTTATTATTAAGCCCATACTAAGACTGTTTTCATAAGGAGCAAAATCACTCCTAGAATCACAGAACTTTAGGGAACCTGAAATATATCTCAACACCCCACCCCTCATTTTGGGGATGGAGAACTTGGAGCCCAAGGAAGTTATACGACTTGCCCAATGTTTTAATGTTCTTTAGTGGCTCAACCAGAACTGAAACCGAAGCCTCCAAACTTCCATGCAAAGTTTCGTTTTTTATCTCGAAAAAATAGCTAAACAGATTATATTAAAATTTGAAACTAATATAAATTCTGTAAATGACTGATAATGTTGGAGCTAAACACAATGATCTTACCTGTAGGAACCATACATAACTTTCTGGCAGTCAATTAACAAAAATTTCTGTTCCAATTTTCCATGAAATTTTGCTCCTGTTTTGGAAAGATAATCTTGGCCTTTTACTGTCCGCACTCGAATATTCTAGAATTACATGTAAACAGAAAGTAAAATTATAACTAGAAAAGAGATATTTTGGAAGTGAAATATATGTCAATATAAAATCTTAGTACCAAAAAAGTATACTTGAAATAATCTTTTAAATCAGCAATAACAAAAAAATGGTAAAAGCAAATGTTAAGACATCACAAAAAAAAAAAAAAGGCTCAAGAAAAACAGTCACTTAAAATATATATTTTAACATAACATAAATAGGAGGCATTATTCTACATTTATACAGAAGGACTTCATAAATCACCTAGGGTCCTATTGCAAGAGAGCCATTCAGGTTACAGTAGCATGATTCCACAATAACTACAATTAAATTCCACGTTCCTTTTTAAGAAGTCAGATGTAACTGAAAACACTATGCCTAATGACTGTGATAAGCAACATCTGCTGAATGAAAGAATTACTTGAGTCAGTGGTTTCAAGGTTATTCATGGAAAAACTAAAGCATTTATTATGACTGAGCAAAGCTAACTCAGAAGCTTAAGTGCCCCATCAAGAAAGGTATCTTCTAAAACCATCATGAAGATGTGTGTTCTCAATCACATTCCAAAAAAGAACAAAGGTACCCTTCTGTGATAAATCGTTATAACACCTTAAATATATTTATGCATGTATGTATATATATTTATTTTGGGAGTGATATAGCTTAACTTGCCTTAAATTCAACTAAGATAAAAATGATACACAAAATACGTGAAGGAAAAACAAATAAACATGGAATTCTTACCCTGAGTCGTTGAACTTGACAGCCCTGTTTTTCAGTCATATTTAGGAAATGATTAAAGTTGGACTCATCAAGCAGAATGTATATGGATATCCCTCGAGTTGATGCCTCCACTATTTCTTTGAAAATGTCCACATCTGTAAATATATCCATCACTAAAGCAATGACCTATAAAAGACAAAAATGTAAAACAATTTTAGATAATAAGTAGAGGTTTAGAAATTCCTTTCTTTCAATAGTAATTGAATACAATGGAAAATATTCAAATACATAATACTTATAAATGTATAAGTGTGTATAAGTATATAAGTATAAATGCACACACACACAATGTGTGTGCATTTCCTAAAGTAGAAGATGCAAAAGTATACTGAAAATAAACAAGTGACTACATACAGATTTGCAGAACTAAGTAATTTTATATTGGTTTTATGTCAAAGGGAATCTGCATTTCAGTAGGTTTGCTGAGCAAAGGACAAACCCAAATCAGAACAGGGTAATGGGAAGGGACAGGTAGATGGAAGGTGGAAACCAGTGTTAAAATTTTTTTGTGGGAAATATTTATGGGGAAAAGCAACCTCTCTGAAACTAGCTGTTAGTAATAAATGTTTTGGGATACTGGGAAAGAGAAATAATTTTTTTTTTAGATTTTTATTTATTTATTTGACAGAGAGAGATGACAAGCAGGCAGAGAGGCAGGCAGAGAGAGAAGGAGGGGAAGCAGCCTCCCCGCTGAGCAGAGAGCCCGATGCGGGGCTCGATCCCAGGACCCTGGGATCATGACCTGAGCTGAAGGCAGAGGCTTTAACCCACTGAGCCACCCAGGCGCCCCAAGAGAAATAAATCTTAAAGAAATAGAAATATAGGTAGGAAGCAGCCAAAGCTGAGAAAGGGCATCAGACTTAAAAGACCAGAAAATTAAATATATATACCTAAAATGAGCTTAGCAGACAAAATAAACAGAATAAGCAAAAAGGCAGTACGATTAAAAAGATAAACACAGAAATTTCCTAAAGAACAGACTCCTAAAATGGAGAGAGTGCAAGTTAACTATCGGCAACAGAACCATTACTGACTCTGAGAAGCAGTGGAGGGAAATAATGCTGAAAGAAGGGAAAATGACTAGACTGTCTACATACTATTTGTTGGAGAAGAACACAAAATCCCTGCTCTTGGTGAAGATTGCATATTAGATCAGGGAAGAAACCATAAGCAATAAATACAATAAATAGATAAATTCGGTAATAAGTTATAAGGTGTTTTTTTTTTTTAAAGATTTATTTATTTATTTTAAAGAGAAAGAGAGGAACAGAGAAAGAGTGCCTGTGTGCATGCATGAGTGGGGGAATGGCATGGGGAGAGGGATAAACGGACTCCTTACTAAGCCCTGATGCAGGGCTAGCTGGATGCTTAACTGACTGAGCCACCAAGCACCTCTGTAAAATAAGAAGCTTACTGGGGAAAAAATATAAAAGAGTAAGGGGGTTATAAGCCCCCCAAAATTGAGAAGGTAGGGTTTGGGACTTTCTAGATAGGTCTCTGTGAGAAAGCACCCTTTGAGCAAAGACATAAAAAGGAATGGAGTTAGTCATCAACATGATTATCCTGACAAATTGTGTTCCAGGCAGGGGATATCGGCAGTGCAAAGGCCCAACATCAGGAGTTTGCCCGGCATATTCAAGAAGCAGCAAGAAGATAGCAGAAACGACATGAAATCACAAGGCCTTCAAGGTATTATAGAGCCTTCAGCCTTCTGTCCTGAATAAGATTATAAACTATGAGAAGCTTTTCAGTTGAGGCAACAAGATGATATGATTTATGTTTGAAAAGGATTTGTTCTGGTTACTGTGTTGATGCTAAGGGTGGAAGCCAGGGTGGAAGCAGGCAGGCCAGTTAGAACTACTGGAGCAATTTAAGTGAGGGGTGACGGCTGCTGGTCCGAGTCACCATCAGTGATGAAGACAGATGGCCAAATGTCAGATACTTTTGAGCCAAAGGATTTCTGAATGGATTGAACATAGGATGTGAGAGGAAAAGTGGGGAAAGAGATAGACTCTAAAATTCTTAGCGTCATCAATGTGAAGGACCAAGTTGTCATCAACTAAGTTCGGGAAGACTACAGCGACGTTAAATTTTAGGGAGAAGATTAAAAAGACTAGTTAAGTTTGAGGGGCCAGGTGGAATGCTAAGTTGAGAAGTCTAGGCCAGACATGCCAACTGGGTGTCAGTTGTGCGGAGATGACAATTAAATCCAAGTCACCAAGGGAGACTGGATAAAGAAAAGGAGACCAAGGACTGTGCCCTGGGACAAGAGAAGATATCAGCAAAGGACACTATAGTTTCAGTGGAGTGATAAGCACAAAAGCCTTACTCTAAGACATTTAAGAGGCAATGCGGAAGACAAGTACTGGAAATAGCAGGTACAGGCAACTCTTCTTGAGTAAACTGGCTATAAGAAGAAGCAGTGACATGAAGAGGTAGCCGTGGGGAAAGCTGGGTCAAACGGGGTTTTACTTTTTTGCTGTTTTAGGGTGAGGGAAATAATGGCCTGTCTGCACGCTAATGAAATGAGTGAAACTGAATGATGTAGGAGATGGTGGGAGATGGGTGGTGAAGGAAAGAATTTCTGCAGAAAAGTCTTTGAGGAGGCAATAAAAGAGCAAATCTAGTGTAAAAATAAAGTTATGAGAGCACAGAGAATAAAGACTAGGAAAAGATCACCTATAATATCAAGACAGAAGGCCCAGTGTGTGGTAGTGGCGCTGGGCACGTTCTCTTGTGAATGCTTCAACATTTTCCATGAACTGGGAAGCAAGGGCTTCAACTGAGAAGACCCTAGATTATGGAAGATGTGTTAGATAGAGAATGATGACAGGGGTAGTAAGTCATCATCTAGGATGGTAGGAAACAGAATCAACTACAGAAATGGAGTATAATTACAGGACATATTAAGAACTCTCTAAACATAAATTTAAGATGAGAACAGTCAATGTGGTTGTGAGTTATTCTCCACCTTTTTCAGCTGCAAGGCTGCCAGCACGAAGGAGGCAGAAAGTTTGATTAAATCATGGATGTAGTTATGGCCATGAGAATATAATGGAGAGAGATAAGGAAGAAGAACTGAGGGTATAGGTAATGTGGGAGGCTAAAGTGACTTGTCATGGGATTTAAACTAGACAAAGAGAGGAAAAGAGGGTGTCATGGATGTGAGAAGCAGTGAAATAAGACTGGAATCAATGAATTTGTGGTCTTGCTGAGGTTAAAAAACGATTAAATATTAAGAAATTACTGTTAATTTTTTTCATGTTGACCGTAATAATAAGTCTTATCTTTTAAATATGCATATTAATATGGCTACAGGTGAAATGATATGTTACCTTGTATTTAGTTCATACGATGGTCAATGAAACAAAACTGGCAAAACATGAGGGTTCTATATACTTACTTTCTACTTTTGGATACTTCCACAGCACAAAGTTTAAAAAATAAACAAATAAAGGAATGTTGGATACTATCAAGTGCCAGAGGGAAGTGAGAGTCAGACGAGGATAGGCTGAATTAAGTTCTAGAGGATCCGCAGTTATAGGCTACACTGTGACCAAGGATACGACCAGGAGTCAGGGGCTGAGGTCTGCGTAGGACGAGATCATGGGAGGCAAGGAACTAATCTTTAGGAGCATCTCTTAATGGATAGCTGAGATAGGAGGAACCCTGGAAAGAGCGATGGAGACCAAGGAACAAAACTGTCAAGAAATGAGAGCGGATGGAATAGACATGGCAACAATAACCAGGAAAATGTAAGGGGCATATTATGAATATGTTAGAAGATGAAAGAAAGTCATGGATGATATGTATACTTCTTTGTATTTATTCTATTGGGATATTATAGGAAAATGCTGGACCATAATAACACCCAAATCATACAAGTTGATGACATTCTTCAAACTACCTATGAAACATACTTGAATCAGATTTGTTCCAGGAAGAACAATTTCAATCACTCTAGTAGTGATTGAATGACCCTTTTTTTACTTATGAATGGTATGAGGTGCCAGAAGAAGGAAAAAGACAGTGGTAACAACCTCATCCATGTCTTGTGCATATTCTTTATAAAACGAAATATGAGGAAGAAACCTTCAAGTCACAGCAAAGCTATTAATTAATGTATTTACACAGAAATAACAAGTGGTATGATGAGATAGAACACTGAGATAAGGAAAAGAAAATGTCCATATTATAAACCTATTTTACAGAATAACTAGAGAGGAAATTGTTTTTTAAAATAAGGAAACATTGGGTGCCTGGGCTCAGTGGGTTAAGCCTCTGCCTTCGGCTCAGTTCATGATCTCAGGGTCCTGGGATCGAGTCCCTCATCGGGCTCTCTGCTTGGCAGGGAGCCTGTTTCTCCTCTCTCTTTCTCTGCCTGCCTCTCTGCCTACTTGTGATCTCTCTCTGCCAAATAAATAAATAAAATCTTTAAAAAAATACAATAAAATAAGGAAACATTGTACTGTTTAGGAAATTTGTATTGTTTAGGAAATTAGCACATCTAGAAAAATTTCTTTTATTTGCTAGAATCTCATGTAATAAATTAATTAAGACTTTGGAAATAAACAAAATACATTACCAGGATAAATAAAGGTTTCTGTTTGCAAAAACATAATTGAAGTTAGTCAGCCATTGGATGATTCTAGCATACTAAATGTAGAACAAATTACAGTCTCTCTTGCATGACAGATAATACACTGGATCAGGATCCAAAAGACTAGATTACACATCTTTGACAAAGCTTATCTGATGTCAACCGAGTCAGGTAGCTTATCAGGACTTCTGGTTTCCTGCATTCTCATGAGATGGAAAATTAAATAAGGTCTACAGAAAATTTCAGCTGTGCCAAGAATGGCAAAATAAAATGCAGTTTTTTTAAAAATTTTTTATGGTGGGTTATATTCCTGGAAAGGAATAATAATTACTAAGGAGGTATGCCAACCTGATCTGAAAGTATTATAATCTCAAGTAGTTAACTAAATCACAGTGTGCTGTAGAAATCACCACAATGACTATCTATAATGAAAGAAAAATTATATACCTAATTAGCACAAGGCTTTTTGAAAGGCACATCAATTGGTTTTTATAAGTCAATAAAGAAACCAGTCACATGAAATAGTATTCATTAAACTACTATGGTGTTATATATGGTTTAAATTCTTATTTAGCTTCTTCATTGATTCCTGTTTTATTCTTGCTTTGTAAACTGAAAAAGTAAACAACTAAATGTATTCATCAGCAACAGGAGACTTAGAAAACTTTTAGAAGATATTCTGGGTCATTTTTAAGATTTGAGTGAAACTTCACATCTTTTAGTAGTTGCAGAGAACCTGACTCAAGGTCACTGGTTTTCTCTTATCCGACTTACAGCAGGCGAATTCTCCCAAAGTGACCCAGACACGGCAGGTCACACTAAATTAAAATAACATGAACACTGACAATAAATTTCTCATAAATTCATGATCATGACACAGTCTAAGGCCATTCCGGAGATTGTACAATCAGTTGTTAAGTAATATAATATAATCGTCATTCAGAGAAAGAAAAAAATGCTCTGTATGTGCATGGTTATTAGGGGTGGGTCTACAGTAGAAGGGAACAGACTCACAGAGCTTCATGGATAAGCCTTAAATAATGGGTAAAGATTACGTTCAGCTATCCAAGCTGGAGGATCAGCATTGCAAAGATAAGGAAGCAAAGACTAGAATAAAGATAGTAATATTTTTATAAAAAATGTTTACTGAATTAAGCTCAAGTTAAATACAAAGGTCATTCCTTATGAATATGGAATAGACAGGATTTACACAGGTTATGAAAGATCTTGAATATCTGACATGTTTAGTTTTGATTTGGAAGTGCAATATAAAGCCTGAAAAATTAAGTATCTGGACAAAACAGTGTCCCGAGAAAATGAGTCCGATAGCAATATTCATACTGAAAATATCTAAATTCCACTGAGTGATGCTGACTGAAGATTATGAAGCCTCATTATTCTTACTGTAATGTTCATATTTATAAATGCACTAAAATTTTTTTAAAAAGGTGAGGTAGGAACCAGTGATAAGATGAAAAGAACTGAACATTGAAGATAGATTTGATATAAAATTTTTATTACAATGTTAATATTCAATACCTGCATTGACTTAGAAACACGCTTCACAATCTTCAGAATTTTTAATTTTGAGCCCTATCTTATTTTTCTCATTGTCATCCATTAGGAAAGAAAGCCATTAGCAATATGCTTTTATATGACCTAGATACTTCATGAAATGTAAGTATACCTTGGGTTAATGTTCTGTAGTCACAGAACTGTCATTATCATGCTCAAAATTGAAAAATTGAATATTATACCTTTTATGCTTCAAAATACTAAGCACCATTTGAAAGGGTTCAGACTTCCTTCGTAATTGCCTGCATGGATACAGGAGGATTTATTTTTTCCAACAGAAGAAAAGCTAATAAGGAGTTCAAATTTTTAAAAAAGTAAACAAATGGAGTTCTATAATAACTATATTTTTAATAAAATTCAACATAGCTAGAAAACTTCAAATTGAATAATAGAAACCAAGGGAAATGATTCCTTAGGGAATATATATTTTCAGTCTGTAAAAATCTGTCAAAAGCAATGAGATAAGTGGATTTCAAAAAAAAGGTGATGTGAAGAATAAGTGCTTTTTGGTCCTTATCCTTTTGCAGCCTAAGGAAAAGTGTTCATTTTGTGTAAAATGTAACATGCACTATATTGTGTGTACTATACTATTTAGTATGACAGCTTTACATTATGAATACCTTAATTTTTGCAGACATTTAACAACCTGTACTAATAGATGTTACCAATATATCATTTGCTTGGTCTATCACAAGTGACCTTGGGGAAGCCACTGAAACAATTCTGAGTCTCACTGATCTCTGTACTACATTGAATAAACCAGAGAAGATTTTGCATTTTACCAAGTTCTAAAATTTTGTGTTTCAAGAACTGTTGATTTACTCCCAATTACCCAACATCTGGGGAAATGTTTGGGCTCTATTATGGCTGTGACATAGATTTGTCGAACTCGTATGTATGTCTGACAACTCAGAAGAGAAACTGCATAAATTATTTCCTGCATCTTTTACATTGTACTATATGATAGAAGGTACTTATACATCACTGTTACGGACTGCATGTTTATGTCCTTTCAAAATTCGTTTGTTGAAATCCTAACACCCGGGGCGACTGGGTGGCTCAGAGGGTTAAAGCCTCTGCCTTCAGCTCAGGTCATGATCTCAGGGTCCTGGGATCAAGCCCCGCATCGGGCTCTCTGCTCAGCAGGGAGCCTGCTTCCCCTCTTTCTGTGCCTGCCTCTCTGCCTGCTTGTGATCTCAATCTCTGTCAAATAAATAAATAAAATTAAAAAAAATAAAAGAAAGAAGGAAAGAAAGAAATCCTAACACCCAATGTGATGGAGTTTGGGGGTGGACCCTGGGAAGTAATTAGGTCCTGAGGACAGAACCCTCATGAATAAGAATAGTGACTTTATAAAAAAAAGACCCTAGAGAACTGTCCTGTACCTTCCACGATGTCAGGACAGTGAGAAGACGGCTGTGCATAAAGCAGGAAGGGAGTCCCCAGACAGACACTGAATCTGCCAGCATCTTGATCTTGGACACCAGAACTGTGAGAAATAAATGTTTGCTATTTAAGCTACCAAGCTACCCAGTCTTTGATATTTGTGTTACAGTTGCCCAAATGGACTAAGACAACTATGAAAATGCATTATGTTTTTATCTTTATAATTTAATCAGAGCCTTTTATCAGCTCTGTGCAAGTCAGATAGGGGAGGGGAAGGGAAGAATGAATTGGGAGCAGGCCTAAAAGCCTGAAAGCAACTGCAAAGAAGAGCCATACTCCTTTCACTGATTTCATAGTTCAGTATTTTCCCTAAAGTGACGTTTCCTGAAGTGTGGCCTGGCAAGGGTCTTCTTGCACAAGCCCCCAAAGCTGACGTGTCAGAGCAGTCAGCGCTGGGAAAAATGAGCTCAGGACTTCCCAGCCTCTGTGATCACAGCCACTGTCCATCTGACAGCCAAAGCAGGAGCTAGCCCAGGAATGACAGGGAAAGCCTGAATGACAGCAGGCAGCACCAAAGCCTATTCTGTTCAACTGGCAACAGCTACCATCCCACTGACTTTGTGCAAAGCCCAAGTCAGTAGGTCAAAAGGATGCTCTTTAAAATAAAGACCTGTGCTCTATCATAGCACTAGAAATGCTAGTTTATTCTGCTGCTATAGAAAAATCAGTCACATTTTAGTCAAATTCTGGCAACATTTGTAAAAAAATAGTAGGCGCAAGTTAAATTTATATAGTTATTTAATAGTAAAAACTCCTAATTACTAGGAAACTATGACACATTCATAATTTCTAAAAGACACAGTACATGCTATATAGTACCCTAATACTCTAAGGTATATATAGCAGTATAGAAACATAGTAGTATAACCTCCCTAGGAATGAAATAAAATGCAATATTTATATGTGACTTTTTAAAAAAACTTCAGTCTTAACTTTGACTATCAAAATTATCAAACATATAGAAAAGTTGAAAGACTGACACCAATACTTAAGAAGTGTTAAAATGCTGTCACGTTTAATTCTGTGTAAATGTATTAGAGACTTGGGATCAAAATTCAGAATAAAAATAGAGAGAAATCTGATTATGGCTGTAATTTTTACGCAGGGTGTGGGAGATGGCTTGGGATGAAACAGAAGGCACTTGACTAGAACAGAAGATTCATTTGAGACCAACAGCCATTCATTAATAGTAATAAACATTTCTCTACTTAGTTTCTGAAAAGCTTGCTATTAACATTTCAATTTTGCACTAAAATTGTATGTGTAATTGTATGTGTATTTTCACTGATGATGTTTAAAAGAAAGCATTATTATGCTGAGTGAAATAAGTCAAGCAGAGAGAGTCAATTATCATATGGTTTCACTTATTTGTGGAGCATAACAAATAGCATGGAGGACATGGGGAGTTAGAGAGGAGAAGGGAGTTGGGGGAAATTGGAAGGGGAGGTGAACCATGAGAGACTATGGACTCTGAAAAACAATCTGAGGGGTTTGAAGTGGCGGGGGGGTGGGAAGTTGGGGTACCAGGTGGTGGGTATTATAGAGGGCACAGATTGCATGGAGCACTGGGTGTGGTGAAAAAATAATGAATACTGTTTTTCTGAAAATAAATAAATTGAAAAAATTAAAAACAAAAAACAAAACAAAACAAAAAAACACGAATACCCAAATCAGACACAGTACAAATTTAACTGGAAAACAAAACAAAAAAACCTAATCCTTTACACTATGCCAATTCAATATATGTATGTTTAAGCCAAATTCTTTCTGTATTATATGAGAAATTTGAACAAAATATATGAAATTTTGTACTTTGCATGTTTACATTAGTGTCACAAATAGTGATGAAATAAAATCTATTTAAATTATCTATTAAAAAAAAAGAAAGCATTATGGGGAAAATGACTTTATTAGAGTAATTATCATTTTAAATCATTAATTTAAACAAAACAAAACTACTCAAAATTCTGACCAAAGAGGTAAAACTATGGCAAAGGGTACGTCACTATATTTTCTATTTCCTTTTTGCTTTTTACCAGCCATGAGTATTAGCATGGCATTAAAATGAGAAACTATTTTTAAAAAATATTTTAAATTTAAGAAGCCACTGGGAAAGAAATAATTAGGAGTGGAAAATTCTTTAAAAATCATTCTATGGTCTTATAAAAACTATAATTTTAAGTAAAACCTGTTTAGACTAAAACATATTTAGTTGTTCTGAATAAGTGTGCTATAATTATTGGGTTAGTTAAACCTTTCTGTAATTAACTCCACAAAACTTAAATATATTTACATTGTTACCCAGCCTCCCTGGACAAGTATACCTGAAACAGATCGGGTGTTTAATTTTTGTTGTAGGCCAGTGGCTACATGGCGTCTGGTCTCAAGGAGCACATAGTTTCCTGAGAGATTCACTTGAAGAACTATAAATCAATGTGATACTTGTCATAATAAAATTATAACCAAACTACTGTAAGGGAAACATTTCTTCTAACTAAAAACTGTATGCCATCAGTACCTGGAGCCTAGCTGAGTGAAGTGTCGCCTTAGATCTTGTGAAATAAGGGAAGGAGACTACCTTCTAAGAATTAAATGCCATTGAAGAGTGGATCAAAGCACTGGTACAGAGAGTCCCTTAGCAGAGAAAGAGAGGTCTGCACGATATGAGGACAGCCAACTGAGTCCACATGAGTGACAGCAGCATAAATAAAGGCAGAGGCTTCAGCAGAAGAATAGGGCAGTAGGTTAACTGTGGAAAAAGAGTCACAGAGACAAATACTGCCCACTTTCATTTAAATAGTGTCCAGAGGGACAGATGGATGACCAAAGGCATGAATTTGACCCTTCCGTAATATTGGCCAAGTAGACTTGGTTTAGTAACAGCACCTGAGCCAGACACATTTTAAACCTCATGTAACAAGTTCCTCTTATTCTAATTTTGTGGCCTTTAAGTGTACTGGGGCTTACTATGCGTATTGCCAACAGGGAGAGAACAAGGCAGCTAGGTAACTGAGATCTGTCAGGACTGTGAGCCCTTAAAATGGGCATTGTTAAAATGGCATTCTGATGTCAGACATCAGTGTTCAAAACTTAGTCAAAATAAGTTTATTTTAAAGAAATGGATGAGGCTTTGAAGTCTAAGGTCCAAGATTTAGGTCTGGATAAGCTGACTAAACTTTTTTTTTATTCTTCCTGAGACTCCTGGGAGATCTTTTTATTCTGAAACATAATCATCCATGGGCTTGAAATACCTTGTTATGTGACTTTTTGCAATATAAAGGGGGTCTGTCATGAAAAGAGGAGTGAAAGGTACTGGAGTCAGAAAGAGAAGAGTGGAAACCCTGGTGTGTTAGGAACATTGCAGAATACTGCCTGAGGAGGGGTTTGGGTAACAGGAGCTGATTCATAAGGCAGGCTCAGAAGCATGGAAGCACCATAGTAGGAACAGCTAGTGATCCAGTTTTGTTGCAACACGGAAATCTGCCGAGGAGGAGTTAGCAATAAGGCTAGATAGCCTAGGATGGTCCATTTGGCCCTGATTGGAGGGAGAAGTCCTTGAATGCCAGTATAATCAGATTCCATAAGGCACAATGAGGAAACGGTTAAAGCTTTATGGTCAAAGAACGATGTCAAAAATAGTACTTGAGAAGATTAATATGTTGGTAATATAGGATGAGTTAGAAATTGGAAGATCTATCAGCAGTAGAGCAGTTAGCTGATTTCAATCCAAATGCAGAGTAAATGTACAGGATTCCAATGTGGAGAGTGGTAGCACAAAAAAAAAGAAGGGGTGGAGGTAAATTCGCAAAGGATGTTTTGACAACACTCCATGGCTGAGTGCTTGAGGAACACAACACAGAGCAGCTAGTCTTGTATCATTAGGGATCAGAGACCCAAATTAAATGGACAATTACAGCACCATTATAAGAAAACTTAAAATTCAAAAGTAGCATTTCACTTTTTTATGTAGGAAAGCCAAAACAATGTGATGAACAATGTCCTAAAAAAGTTGCATTCTTTTTTTTAATTAAATTTATTCATTTTCAGCATAACAGTATTCATTATTTTTTCACCACACCCAGTGCTCCATGCAATCCGTGCCCTCTCTAATACCCACCACCTGGTACCCCAACTTCCCACGCCCCTGCCACTTCAAACCCCTCAGATTGTTTTTCAGAGTCCATAGTCTCTCATGGTTCACCTCCCCTTCCAATTTCCCCCAACTCTCTTCTCCTCTCTAACTCCCCACGTCCTCCATGATATTTGTTATGCTCCACAAATAAGTGAAACCATATGATAGTTGACTCTCTCTGCTTGACTTATTTCACTCAGCATAATCTCTTCGAGTCCTATCCATGTTGCTACAAAAGTTGGGTATTCATCCTTTCTGATGGAGGCATAATACTCCATAGTGTATATGGACCACATCTTCCTTATCCATTCTTTGATTTTTCTATCTGCCTACCTATCCATCCATCTATCCACCCACCCACCCACCCATCCATGCATTCTTCCTCTTTTTTAACCACTGAAACTTCAGCATTTTTAGGTATAAGGGAAAAGGTAGGTGAACAGCAAAAGAATAAAATGGGAAAGAGTGTAATTAGGTTGATGGTATAAGATCTCAGTGGTGTTAAAAGGGGATGGAGTGAGCACAGGAAGAAGAGTTTGTCTTCAAATTAGGTTACACAAAAGTGCTAAGACCACAGGGAAAAAGAGAACCGGTAGTAAGTGACAGAAATACCATACAATTCATGGTTGGAATTAAAGTGGTCCTTTGGGTGTGTGGTCAGTAAGAGTTCAGATTGTGGGCTTGCACGGGAATGAAAAAGAGCTACTTTCAGGAATACAGTAAAAAGTTAGGGGGAAATTAAAAGAGTTTGTGGTGTAAAGTGAGACCAATTGGGATAAAAAATGTGAACTTGTCATTGACTTTTAAGCAAGTTTTTGAGAAATTTCCCGGCAATGTTCAAAAGCTATCAAAGACATTTATGTAGCGAATAGGAAAATCTTAATACTGACTGGATATTTAATAATATTAATGATTTTTTTAGGTTTGGTTTTTTTTAAAGCCCTTATTTTTTAGAGAATGAAACTAAAACAATTACAGATGAAATGAAATGATCTGATATATATATAATTTTCTTTGATTTAATTCAGCAGCAATGGGGAGTGTGGAGGAAACAAAACTGACCACAAGTTGGTCATTACTGAAATGAGTGGTGGGTGCATGAGGTTTCATTATATTATTTTCTCTTTTACATATGTTTGAAAACTTCCCAACAAGAGAAGTACTCAAGAAACTAGACTTCGACTCAACCCATCTTATTCTTTTTTCTTTTCCTATTTTTATCTTTTTAACTCATGCCATCCATGCTAAATTTTCCATTTATTTTTGTACTCATTCTTCCTAAGTCACTTTTCGAGGTTTCCTTTTCTTCTACAAAAGTCTGTCCTTACGTATCTATTTGAATCTGGGATCAACCACTTTCTAACTGAGTGAAATCGAGAAAGGAAAATTAATCTCTTTAAGCCTCAAATTTCTCATCTATAAAATCAAGTAAATAACTCCTATCCTGTAGGATTGTTAGAGAAATTAAGATGACGCGTATCACGTTGCTGGTAAGTGGCCCATGATAAAGAATAATAAGTATTATAAGCACATGGCAAAGGATCATTAAATAGTTGCTATTATTAAAAAAATGTTGGTGATAACATACATTAAGAATAGCCATTTTTGTTATATTGAGCAGAACTTTATAGTCCCTAATTTAACAAGAAGACGAGTGAAGTATTTCACATTTCTCACTTCATTATCCTCTTCTTTTATAATGCTGGTCTAGAAGAAATTTTCTTGAATCATTAAAACAACAACTACTACAAAACAAAACTAGAACAAAACTTTCTATTCCTGCTTTAAGAGGCTGCATTCTTTACTTGGGCAATAATTGTTTTACTTTAATACCAACCATAAATAATTAACATGACATTTAAAAAAAACAAACATACTGCATGACAAAAATATCACAAATCCTATTTATTCTAGTAATTTCTGTTTGAATAAGGAACTTAAATATCAAGGAGTTAAAGTCATGAAATAATTGCAGTGGCTTTTGTATTTAATTAAACACATTGCCATGTCCTCCTTACAGTCAAACCATATGTACTTAATCCCTTGCTCATTTAACTCGAATACTCCTCTTTTCTCTCTTGGGTTAATTTTTACGCTACTAACTTCTGTGAGCTGTGTATTATTTTTCACTTTGGTGCTTGAAAGTTGCAAGACAGCATTCCTTTGGTATAGGGAGCAATGTTTCTAACAGCTAGGAGATACGGGCAGTAATTTTCAGGAGACCATCAAGCTAAATTGAAAAACTTTGGCCACATTACTTAGACTATCTCCTGAATAATCCCTCTCCCACGCACTTCAGGTTTCTTAAGTGTTTTGAACACCTAATAGCAGTCATTCTAGACAAATAAACGATATACAGACACAAAACAATAAATGTTTTTCAGTGGGGCTCTAATAAGAAGACACAGATTTTTTTGTTTTATTAGCAGCTATTTTATTTTCAAGTTTTCAGTAATATTATTATAATCCCATTGTGAAAATATTCATTTTCTCTACTGAGAAAATGATGAAGTATAATTTGTTTTCCCAAGGCAGGTTCATAGCAAGGGATGGGTCAGATGTCTACTTAAAGTCTGTTTCTGTTTATTACACATTTTGTATCTGAAAGCTGAGGTTTTATCAAAATGAGACTGCCATCGGGAGCTGAAATAATCACATTTATTCTAACCATTTCCATTTCATTAAACCCAACTGTTTCATCTATAAAATTAAGAAAGTCCCATGTCCTCATATATCACCCTTGATTAATTCTACATAAATACGTCATTGGAAAAATAAAACGTGTTCCATATAATATATCCTCAAGCATCCAGTCAAGCTGTAAATATAGATAAAATGGAAGTTAATGATTAAAAAGGAACAGAATGAGGTGAGGACAAAAAGGAGAAAAACTATACAAAAGTTCTCTTGGAATAATACATTAAATTTGTACTTCCACTCTAACAAAATTCAGACTGGAGTTTCAATTTGGGCAAGTAAGATTTTTTTTAAAAAAACTAAATATGTCTATAATTTAGGTTTCTTGAGACTTAATTTTTGGAAACAGATCAAATGGCAAAAGAAACTTATACCAGATAGGTATTAAAACATTAAGATAATCACAGCAGAAGAATAAAATTATCCTAATGATTGAAGTGTGGAGCAACTCAATAAGAAATCCAACCATCGCTTTTATTATTGAGCTAATCATATGCAGCAGTAAGCCTGCCAACTGCTAAGGGGTCCAAAGTAATTTGTCCTCTGAGAAGATGTAGAAAAGGGTTATGCAAAATACTCTTGGGAATTTAAATAACTCATAGAATGTAGCATTTTAAATAACATATTTAGTTTTAAGTTAAATTATAATTCATGAGCATATAGAAAAGACTCCCAACCCTACTTCATATTACCAGTTAAAAGATTCTCTCACCTTTTTTTAGACTTAATGTTAGATGTGCCCTTTTCTAAATTGAACTCAAATTTTCTAAGTAAAATTTAGGGGCATTTCTTTCAATTCTAACATCTGGGTCAGAAAGTAAACAAATCAGCAGTTAGCAACATTCTTGTAACAAAAAAGTTATAAAACATTTGTCTATTATACAAATACAGAGTTTGTCTAATTCTCTCCACCCCCAGAGTAAAAATTACAAAAACAAACAAATTCATATTAAGTAAAGAAAAACAGCAATATTTTCATACTTATGCCAGGAACAATAGCATCTCCCTTTCGTACTGGAGTATGCGTTTTGTTTTTGTTTTTTAACAAAACTGAGATTATATGATTTAAGTAATACCATACATTGGTCATTACAGAATATTCACCTATTACTCAAACTGTCATAACATCACATGTTCAAAAAACATAGTTCTCCAAAGCAGTGTGAAGAATGCAGTCTGGAAAGAGAAAGACCAGTTAGAATTCTGCTACAAAAGCCCAGAGCCCTAACTAGAAAAGGGGATTCTATCTTGCAGAGTTCTGGTAGGAAAACAAATTTCCTGCAGGGTTTTAATGCTAACAAATTTGTGAAAAGACTATTTATTTACAGAAATTTGGGCATAGTTATGGGTACCAAGAAGGGAGATGGAAGCCTGGCACTCAAGCAGGGAGTGTGCCAGGACAAGAACCAAAAAGAAAATGAACTATTCTCTGTCCTGTCTTCACTCTCTTGCTGATGCCTCCCACTGGGCAGTCTTACTCCCCAAGAGGAAAGCAGGCAGGGGGGACCCAGGTGATGCAGGCTACTGTAACAGCCTCCAAAATCCAAAGGGCAGAGAAAGGTGGAACACAGGTCTGACAAACATGGGGCAGGAGGATAAAACACTCACAGATGTAGAACACAAGCCAGATTTCAGCAATATTTAGGATGCAGATAACAAAAACATGGGACAGTCAACTGGATGGTGGGGTACATGAGGAGAGTGTACTTCTGGAAAATGTCCAGATTTCTAGATTGTGTGACTGATAAGTTGATATCAATGACAGGTACAGGCAGATGGGAGGTTGGAAAGAATGAACTTGGCTTTGGGTCTGTTGCGTTTCAGCCATCTATGACACAGTACTTGGAAACGCATACGGGTGGTTGGCCTCTGGGGCCGGGACTCAGAAGAAAGCTTCCGGCCTCCAATTTCACATATTCCATTCTATATTTCAGACTATTCAAAAAAATGTATGGAATCAAACAGGATTTTTTTTTCCAAATGCAGATTTTTTTTATAATGGGATTCACCAATCCAACTTTTCTTCTTAGTTTCACACATCACTGCATATTCCATGCATCCCATTCTGATGGCCGTGTTCTATCACCATCTTTCATACTGTACGTTTGCAGTTCCTTTTGTTTAAAATCCCCATCTTCCCCTTCCTCTATGAAAATCCAGCTTACCTTTCAGTCCCTAGCTTACCTGCAGGTCCCTTTCACAAAGCCTTTGCCAATTCCCTGAGCCTAGATTAACTGCATTTTAACTTGTATTCATATTTTATTCATATTCAGTTTATATTA
Organism: Mustela erminea; assembly: GCF_009829155.1. Lineage (NCBI taxonomy): Eukaryota > Metazoa > Chordata > Mammalia > Carnivora > Mustelidae > Mustela > Mustela erminea. Next base: position 100,882,658 of record NC_045617.1, on the reverse strand, counting down.
ATTTATATTGGATTTTATTTATAGTCCATCTGTAGGTTATTTATACTTTCAGCGTAGCCATTTATTTCACTCAGCTCCACTGCTTACTTATTCAAGGAAGAAATAAGCTACCAGAGGGTAGGAGGTATACCAGTCACTTTTAAGTCCCTATCAATTTACCAATAAAGCAATAATATGACTGATATTTCTCCAAAGCATCAAGTGTAGTTATTTTCAAATAGTAAACAAGCAAATATTTTAAATGAATATTTACATTTCTTGTTTTGAACTCCTCAAGATTTTTGTGATTTTCTAAATAAAGCACGGTCTCGGAAACCTCTCATGGTGGTTGTCACTTAAAACTGACAGAATTTAAATCAATCAATCAATCTGACAGAGTTCCAGGAAGGAGATAGAAGGAAGCACATGGACTGTTATTACTATGTTTATCGTCTTGTGTTTATAGGCAATATTTTATGTATGTGCACCTGTATGAAAAAGCCAGAAGATTCCAAAAGGTTATCTGCCTGCTATTCAAATAAAGTAGGTGCTGAAATGCACTGTGATTGCCACGGATAATATATATTAAAAATGTGGGTTTCAGTAAATTGGGAATACAAACATTTGCACTGTGGAAGGTATTAACAAGAGTCATATTTCTCAAAACAGCCCTATGAGTTGGGCTGGACAAGGAGTATTTCACACCAATGACATCCATGACAAAAAGCTATTGATCACAGAAACTAAGATATTTATTTAATACCACACAGTAAGCGATAAAGTTATGACTAGAACTAATTTTCTTCTAGTTCAGCAGTCTAAGATGATGTCATATGAGCCCGTCTCTATCAGTGGAAAATGTGTTTACTGGAGGAGGTTCCAGAACATGGTGGCCATGTCTTGTGATAGAGTTCAACTTGATCCCAGATGTATGGTTAATGCTTCACTGATAATAAGAGGCAAAGAATAGTCTGATGCAGAGTTGCATTCTTGAAATAAAGCTGTATGCTACGTTCTGAATGTTATCTAAAAAATTCTGACACTCTCCGTATTATTGTCTTTGGATTAAACTAGTATTGAATTCTACTTTCTCTCTATTTAGTCTATGTAGAGCCATTATCTAAAACCATTATGGACAGAGCCTTAGTCTGAAGAGTCTGTTCCAAATGTATATAAACTCATTATGGGTGATTTCCAATATATGCATAAGTTATATGAGACATGAAAATTACTAGATTTTTTTCTTAAAAAGTATAGCTGAAAAGTGGTTGTTTGAAAAATCTATCTCATTAATTTAAAAATTAAAAATCAAGTAATCAAAGTGAACCATATGTTCATCTATGCTAAAATTCATAGAATATTATATAAGACAGGTTTCAGAATGTATAAAGGAGCTCCTCTCTTTGGTGGTAGAACTATACCTTAGAAATATTTTTCAGAATGGAAGAACCTTAAAGGAATCAAAACTGTAAAAGTATAAAGAGAATGGCTCATGAAAGAAACTGCTTAGTTTCTAATAAAGAAACAAAGGGGGAAAAAGTGGAATGAGTGAATAAGGAATTTGAGAGTGAATGAAATTATTGACTACAACTTCTATTAGTGGAATATCTTCCCAGCATCCTTGCCAGCATTTGCTAGGCATTTTTTTTCCCTCCAGGGAATCCCAAGAAAGCAATGCTCTCCATTTAGTCAACAAATGAGGTAGCAACAGCTGCCTTTTATTACACAAATATCAAGTTCACTTATTTTTTTTTCCTCTAAATTCTGGTAAAGGAAACCCTTAAATAAATACTGGTAATTTTTTTAATCCCTTGAGTGGATTTTCTTTCATAATGAGTTCTATATCACATCTGTTTAATGCCATTCATTTGATAAAAATCATATGGTGACTCAAGTTAAATGTGTTACCATAACATTTACGATATTTGATCCCTTTCCAAGCCATAATAAAAAAAAATCTTAGCTTTAGAAACTAAGATTCCTTCAATTTTTTATATTCTCTGAAATTTGGTCAACACTACAATGTTTAACTGGAACCCTGCACAGAGTAAAGAAATTCATTCATTTATCAAAGGCATAAATTAGGTGAATTCTGACCTCTGAAATTCTTTCAAACTCTGAGATTCTATGCTCCTTTTAAAAAAACAAAAACTAAAACAAACACAAACAATACCTTCATAAAACACATCCCCTATGAAAATGTTACCAAGATTTCTATTTTCTTGGTCTCATGCCATCAAGAGGCTCCTTATGTTATAAGCTAAAGAGATGTTAGGTATAGAAGTTGAAAGTAAAGATCACATGAGAGCAAAGAGAATAGGGAACTGAAGAGACACAGTACTCCTTTTATGAGAATGGCTAACAGTACTCAAAAGTGTTAGCCACAGTAAAAAAACATTTTACTTTTATATTTTAGCAACATTGTAACAATGCTTTGGAGTTTGATGGTTTTCCATTGTAAAGTTTCTAAACAACTGAGATCAGAAAATACAATTACACTGTCTAAGAAAAATAATGCATTCTTAAGTACTATTTGATTGAATAAAATAATGATAGGAACAATCTTCTTTAGTTTAATTAAAAATATACTAAGACTTATCTCAGTAATAGCTGTACACTACAGAAACAACATCAACAACAAAAGAAGCTGGAAGATGTTTCTAACTTATTTTATTTAACAGTTAACGAGCATTCAAGAAAGGGCACAGAGTAAAAATGGATGCAAAGCACATATAAAAAAGTAGGCTTTCTCCATATAACTGTAATGGGATTTATATTTGATGGTACTGTTTACTCTAAATACACTGCAATAATAACATAAAATGGAAATGGGCACTTCATAGAACAATGAATTTTAATACAATCACACAAGAATGTCTAACCAAAAGTGTTCATGAATACATATTGAATGAAAGAGACTGCAACATCCTGCTGGACCTGTGGACGGATATTTCAGCATGTTGTTATTTAGTCAGAGCATTTTACCAGGACTTAAAGATAATTCTTAGCAACACTGTATCAAATCTCCATGTTTTTAAAATCACTGATAGCAACTGTAGGAATAGTAAATAACAACTTCTGCTTTGACAGTATAGTCTATAATAGCGACTTAGATTGAGTTCTGAGTCTAGTAACATAAAGATTTTTTTAAAAAATTTCAATTTAGATGATCAGATAAAATAGATAAAGTAGCAGCTCCAGTCAGTCCATGTGTCACCTATATGGGATCATTGTCACAGGTTCGGTTGCTTTGATCTGTTCTTGATAGCCTAAATGATCTAGTTTATTTCTAAACCGAGCCAGACATTCTGTAAGTTGTGGCCTTTGAAAGTGCCACTTAAGTGGAGTTCAGGTTCTCCGCAGTGATGGAATAGGGTGGGCGGCTGGAGCAAGATCGGATTCTACGTTTAGCCCCATCAGCACACACACACACACACACACGGATGCATTTACATAGGAGCAATGGGGAGACCCGTTTCCTAAGGAGGGAACACCCGGCCACATGGTCGGTATGAGAGCAGCTTCGACAGGCATGGCTGAAGCTCACAGTGACCTCCAACTGCTCCCAAGCCTGACATTTTCTCTGCAGCAATTCTGCTTCCCCTCTGCTTTCCTCACCCTCTTCCTCTTACCTTGAGTGGAAACAGAGAAGACTTTACGCTGAGTAAGCGGCATGACGTTAGCAAGTGGCCTGCAGCTCCTCCTCATCTCTGCCTCCTGCATTCCTGCTTCCACCTGACTACTGCCTCTGGGATTCCTCTCCACTCCCTGCCAGAACCTGCCTTTCCCTCACAGGTAATCCGTCCTCCCTCCCATCCCCGACTTCTTCCTGTCAGCACTTTCTCCTCTCTCATTTTATTTCTCTGTCTCTCTTTTCCCTCGTTTCTCTGTCCCTCTAGATGTATTTTTCTTTGCTTTGCTTTCTTTGCCTTGGCTTCTCCACAGAGTTAGTTTTTTGCCTCCCACGGCCACTTGGCCAACTTTGGCATGTGTGAGGTTCAAGTAGCCTGAGCTAAGCTCTGGGTCTATTGCTGGCCTCACAGCTCTAGTGCTAATGTCGTCTACAGTCTCCGGTTTTGAATCTCTTGGTCTGGTATCTTAATGCTCAGAACCTCTTAAGCCCATCCATGAAACAAACACTAACATATGAAATGTCCATCTGTATATTTTTTATTTAAAACAAACAAACAAACAAACAGTATACTGAGCTCTCATTCTCTGCCAGACACTGTGAGAGGTACTTAACTGTGGTCGGACGGAGAGGGGTCAGGGTACCGTAGATGACTGTTTATCTTAAATTACCTTAGAAAAGTGTGGGAGGCAGTATCTAGGTTACAACAATATTCAATCTTTGGGCAATAGTACTTCTAGACAGACATGGTAATATGTGTACATTGACTTGACAGGGTGCCTTAGGAGTTTCAGAAGATAATGCTACTCACTACTTTTAAATAAATTTTGTTTGGGTGAACTTGTTAACTGCCTACATATCAACATAATTACTTATCATTACTCCCTAACACTGTTAAATACCTGAGAACTACTTTGCATTTTAGAATAAAGAGAAATAGTCTTTCATTTATAATTTTTTAAAACACTGACTCAATACTTAATCAAACACTGAACAATATGTAAACAAAGACTTTAAACTATTTGTGATTAGTCACGGGAGACTTAAAATAAAAAGCAAATATCTTGGCCAAATGGGGTGGGGCAGTAACAATCGAGGGTGCGTGACACAATTCTCACTCCAACGAAGAACTCTTCCTTTAGTCCTACTGGATAAGGGTGGACACTAATCCTTAATGAGGAAGAGCTGGGCAGTGCTAGCAGAACCTACTCTATATGTGCATGATGTGTAAATATATGGAGTCATGTTTCTCATATTTTCCTGGAAAATAACACATGAATATATAGAAAAATTCATAAAAATCTGAGTAAGTAAAAAGTATAATATTTTGCTAGAGTTAAATAGTATGGTACTAACACATAAAAAATAGGCCAGCTGAAAGGAATAGAAAAAAAAATAACAAAGGAAAGAAGAATGAGTAAAAAATATATTCAAGATGCTTTTGGATACAGATGATTTTAGAACAGTTGAGAAAAAACAATGTATTACATAAATGGAGTTAGGAAATAAGAAAATAAAGACTAATACTTCTATAGAAAAATGATTAAAACCAATATACATATCCAATAAATGTATGAGAGGATGTACATGACCTCAATAACAGGCAGGATTGCAATTTAAACTGGTTATCAGGTTTTACCTATCACCATGTCAAAAAACCAAAATGATTAGCAACAGTCAGTGTTGTCAGGTAATGAGAGAAAACAAGTACTCATAGGAAATCTCAGAGGGAGTACAAACTGAAATAATTTCCTGGATGACAATCTGGCAATGTTCTTTACAGTTAAAAGGTGACTACACCGTTTACCACACCAGACCAATTCTCTGGACTTATCCTAAGGGGGAACATTACTCAAATGTAGAGATGTAAGTACATGCATGTTCAATACCCCATTCTCTAAAATTTTAAAAGCAACCTAAATGTCTGGGAAATAAAAGGGCATTAGTTATGGTACATCTACATAGCAGTAAAAAAGTGATGAAGATATGCCAGATTCAAAGAGTATGTAGGATAGAAACCCATTTATTGAAATACAGAGAAATATACATAGAAAAAATCTACCACTATACTCACCAAATTATTTCAGGTTATTTTTATTTTTTTCTATGTACCTCTTGCGCTGTATTACAGTTATGATAAGTAGGGATACTTCCATTTTTTGGATTATCAAAATGTATTTAAATATTTATGAAATTAAATTATATAGATTTTACCTAACATAATTGGGAGTCAGTCATTCTGAACAAATTATTTTGTTTTATCCTAAAAGCTGAAGTTAAAGAGCCCCTCAAGATTCTTGTGCATAGAGAGAGAAAATACAGTAACCAGCACTCTAAAAAATTCTGTCTTCATGAGACTTATTTCTTCTGCCCAAGTGAATGATGGGTTATGCATATAAAAGATTTTAGACATAAGACTAAAACCTTTAGACATAAGACTAGTAAATAGATGTAAAATGAAGAGAACACTCTTAAATCTTACTCTTATACAATATAAGGAAGGTCTGCCTAGAATTCTACAGTCCCTTTATCTTAAGACAAAAGTATTGGACATTGTCAAAAACAAGATGATTGTAATTAAGAAGACCATGTGTAGCCTCTCTGATAACCGAGACAAACTGATTATAATTCTCAGAAAGACTATTATCACAAGAGAGTTGAAAACTCTCATGAGAGGCCGGGACAATCCCTACTAATGTGTCCCTAATTAAGACAAAATTCTATCTAGGGATCAGACTTCCAAAATTTCTCCTTCTTGTAGTTGGTAGAGTCAAATAAATGGAAATAGGATCCAAAATTACTAAAAGTGAATTTACGATTTATAGACTCACATAGGCCTCTGAAATAGAAACATAGAGGCATTTGGGGACACAGTCTTCCAATTTCAGAGTCAACATCACAAAACACAATTACTCGGCTATCTCACAACACGCTGTTTGATTTCAGTGGAGGTGAACCATGAGAGACTATGGACTCTGAAAAACAATCTGAGGGTTTTGAAGGGACGGGGGGTGGGAGGTTGGGGTACCAGGTGGTGGGTATTATAGAGGGCACGGATTGCATGGAGCACGGGGTGTGGTGCAAAAATAATGAATACTGTTATGCTGGAAATAAAAAAAAAAAAAATTCCAGATACAAGTGAAAAAAAAAAAAAAAAAAAAGCAAAACACAGAGATATAGGAAACAATGTTCAATCCCAAAAGGCAATCCTTTTACCATGAGCTAGATGAAATAAACAACTGTCCTGAAAGTGATTCAGGCAAACGGTGGCACAATCACATATGATGAATGCAAATAAAGACAGTCGTCGTCTTCTTCTTCTTCTTCTTTTTTTTTTTTTTTAAGATTTTATTTATTTATTTGACAGAGAGAGAGAGAAGCGAGAGAGGGAACACAAGCAGGGGGAGTGGGAGAAGGAGAAGCAGGCTTCCCACAGAGCAAGGAGCCCCACTGGGGACTTGATCCCAAGACCCTAGGATCATGACCTGAGCTGAAGGCAGACGCCTAATGACTGAGCCACCAGGCACCCCAATAAAGTCAGTCTTAGCCTGCCTAAATAAGACAGATCCAAGGATGGGAAAACAGCTAACATCTAAAGACTGGAAAAGGAGGCAGGAGAGGGGCTCCTGAAAGAAGATTCAATCTGTCAAATTAGCTACTTGCCATACAAATGACACACCTGTCACTAAATAACATCGACCTGTCAGAGTTAAAGTGCTTAATTATCTTAAATTACTTCTTTATCAAGCTGGTTAATAAAAATTATCTGCATATAAAATACTGACTTCTCTTCAAAGTCATTCCAAGGTAGAACTTAGTATTACCTCAACAGCACAACTTCAGCCAGCAACTATTCTTCTGTTTCAATATTAAACGAATGAATAAAAGGAGCATGGCTATTTTTATAAGAACCTTCATGTCATTTTATTAACTACCTCTATCATGGCAACACTGTGTCACCACAGAACTTTTAAAAGCTTCTTTCAGTGAGTACATGATGTGTTACATATTCTTTCATAGGACAGAAAAGTCTTTAACATAATGGTTTCAGGGGATAAGACTATCACCTGTTGGCCTTATTATAACAGGCTTTTACCATGTTTGTTTCAAGTGGATAATAATATACAATTTTTTATAAAAGTGAGTCACATTGTAAACCTGATGCAATTTTGCTTACTGAGATACTATGTTGAACTCGGTGTTTACTAAATTCCCTAGTCCCTGTGGTGTTTCCAGTCTAGGAAAGCATGGCTAATGTATAAGAGGAGGGCAACAGATTTCAAGGATAATAACCTTAAAAAAAAAAGAAAGCAAGATCAATATAACTTATATTCTGAGACATTTATCATTTTTCACCTTCAGCCTTGTTCTTTTTAGACTACTCAAGAATCCTGATTTGGCTAGCTAGACAGATTCCCAGTTCTTCTACATATGTGTCAATAATAGCTTTTGTTGCCAGCAACTCAGCAAAGTTGACTTGTGTCAAAGAGCAGTCATGTTCTATTGAAGAAATTTAAATTCTGACCTATGACTGCCCTTTAATGTCTGAATACACAATTAACATTGCTTTGAATGGTGAGTATACCAGTGCCTGCAGTTACACACCTAAAAAGATTTCTTGTGGTCTTGCATTCATATTTCCCAGACATTCTAATTAAGTAGAATGGGCGGTCTGTCATGCCCTTCAGTTTTGGCATCTCTCACTTTCTTGTTAAAGGGACATATTTGAGGCTTACCACCATTTAATAGAAGCAGAGTTGGTTCAGCCTTCCTATGTCATGCATTTTATTTACAATGTAAATGTGTTATAGGTATCTATGCATATATTGTCACTGATATATCCCATTTCCTCCCTTCAGTCATCAATATTTACTTGATTAAGAGAAAAGACAGAAACTGTAAAACCAAAATTATTATTTTGTAAATGCTTCTTTTCGAGTATGTGAAAATATAAATGGCATTTTATTTTTGGTATCTTTGAAATATGAAACAAAAGTGTTCTCAACCACAGACTCCTTTTTCAGTAGTACTCTCGTTTTTTCTGCCTTAATATTCTTCAAGAATACCACACTCTCATCAAGGAAAAGCTAGCTTTACATGGCGATTCCTACTGTGTCCAAGAACAGTGAGCAGTCTGAAAAGGCCCCCAGAGATTCTGATATGCTGCCATGGCGGGATGAAGCTGGGAGTGCCTCTCACGCTCTTCCAATCACCCCACCCCACTGAAAGGCAATGATCTAAAGATAAATAAGTTCTATGTTCTTGCTTTCAAGTTGTGCCTTGTAATTTACATGAGGATACTAAAAGCTGCAAAACCCCACCATTAAGCTGAAGTATGCTATAATAATTATTACATTAATAACTTCATGTGCATAATTACATTTGCACATAAATGCACATTTTCACAAAATCCTAGCCAATTTCAAAAGTGATACCACATTTTGTAACCATTCATAAACTATATATCCTGGAATAAACTATTTTAACCTCTTTCATGTATCGGTTTTATTTTTGTCTGTTTTTACCTGAATCATTTCATTATGAATCATTTCATTTAAAAAATGCTCTGGGTCATCTGGCCCCTGGAGCTCAACTTACCTTCAGTCACCAATGAACCCTTTAAAAGCATTCAATTTCGTAATTTCCACTAGCTTTTGAATCGAATACTGACAGAACCAGGTAGAGTGCTGGAATATTGTGCATTTTGATTCAGGCACAGACTTGCCACATTTACTACTGCATCCTAAATTCACAGTGTAAAATCATATTTGCTTGTGATTCTTAAAATGCTTAAGAGAGAAATGTTTGGAAAAACCTGGAACCTATTCTCCTATGCACATAAATGCTGTACATAATGTATGTTTAAAATATAATAGTAAGACCTTCCTGATTTCTCCTTTATCCATTTATACCACTAATTTTGGATTTCATAACCCATCAGAACATTTTCAATTCATCATTTTGATTTAGGAAAGAGCTGGGCATTTACTCTGTGCTCAGAATTTCAAAGTATACCAGACAAAGGTCCTTTCTCGAGGGCTTCCAAGTCTAGTTGGAGAAACAGGGGCATAAACAAAGATGTGGATCACAGCATGAGTAAGTGCTACAACGATGTGCATGGGAGCACGGAAGGGCATACTGAACTAACGTGGGAAGTTCAGGAAACACTTAGCAAAGACAATGTGTTAATTAAAACTTGAAGATTAAAAAGATATTAACAGGAAGGAATACTGCAGGAGAACAGACAGATAAGGGTTTCCCACAACACTATGGGCAAGAGATCATGCAAGTCTGAAGTAGAGCAGATGGCACTGGGGACAGAACAGATAAAGCCAGTTTGGCATATGTTGGTGAGACAATCAACAGGTCTTGATTAAAAAAAAGAAAGAAAGAAAGAAAGAAAGAAAGAAAGAAAGAAAGAAAGAAAAGCAAGAAAAGAAAAAAAATTAAATGGGGGTAAAAGAAGGTATATGGGAGAAGAAGAGTTAAAAAAATCTTATTTCAAGGTTACTATTTTCAATGCATGGTAAGATGGTGATACCATTATCCTAGTGAGAATATATAAATGTAATATCCAATTTGTAAGAAGGGTAGAGATAAATAGTTCAGTTGGGCAAATACTAAGTTTGGGGTATAGGAGGCACTCGGACGGAGATGTCCAGAAGACAGTGATTGTGAACTAATGACAGGCAGCAATTCATTCTTTCTGCTTTTGTCCCAATTCTCAACAAGTAACAAAGGACCTACAAGCCCAGCCATCTCCAGGTCTGAGTCTCTGCACAAAGTCTAGTGAATACCCGGGCCTGCTTTCCACCTGAAAACAGCTAGCGATGAGTCTCCCAAGGAATCGTATTATTCCTGCAGAGTCCTGGGGTCGGCTGAAAATTCTTTTCTGGGCAATAAGCAGCTTGGGAGGAGAACAGCAACTGACGGCAAAAGGCCAGTTTGAGTTTGACAGAACCTTCTTGTTCATCTCCAGCATTAATTCCCAGGGGACGTATAAAGAAAGCTATGTTGGTTCCTTGGAAATGCTACTTAAGCAAAGAAAAGAAAAAAAAAAAAAAAAAGAAAGAAAGAAAGAAAAGAAAAAGGTAAAGTAGCTACCCATCCAAAGAGGTAGGGAGAAGGTAACATTAGCCACTCTAAGACTCTAAGAAGGCCATCCTGAATAGAAAAAGCGAAGTATGTAAGTGATACCATGATTTTGAGCATGCCTGAAAATGCCGGTAAAAATGTATACTAGTTCAGATATTTTCCTTATTCAGGTCTTCTCTTTGGCACAGAGAGTTGATTGTTTGACTTGATTGAGCTAGAACACTGAAATTCCTTAAACTGTAAGGTGGCTGATTGGGAAAACAGGACAGGCATTATTTTTCTTTGGTACATGCCTAATCCCTCCCTGCTTGCCAAAGCATTATGGACTGTGAACTGAGCTGCTCAGTTCTTCCTCGGTGAGATATCTCAGTGTTGCTTCCATGTCTTTATTACTGTCATATTATCCTACTCGTCCAGAATAAGAAAGTTACTAAGAAGTTCCAGAATATAAATCTACCAAACAAAAGCTTAAACTCTTTGACCTGAATTTGACAGCTAACTTAACAGTTAGCTTTTTATGTTCTTTTGTATTTTTCCAGAAATCTGCCGAATTTTTCAGATGGAAATTATTACGATTTCTGTCAAAAGTTCTAAGACAATTTCCTTAACCCTCTGCCCCTCTATTCTATTCATAGAGACCACAATATTATGTAAGTAAATGCCAGAAATTTTGACTTTATTTAGGAGCCTTCTATTTATAAATTTAAACTACCCAGAATACATAATAATGCAATCGAGGCTTCCCTTATCAGCAAGATTATAAACATTATTTTAGATTAATAATGGTACCCATAGCTGTGTCCCATCTGAGGTTTCCCTACTATCCAGATGTCACTGTTGTGGTTTTTCACTAGGTCACGTGCACACCAGTGTAGCAGCAGAATTAGCAGGTAAAGCTGTCCCCGCCCTGTTAGAAGGCAGTAAGTTGTTCAAAGGGTCTCAGGGAGAGGACATGGGAAGGAATGATGCAGTGTTGAATAAAAAATTAAATGAGATATTAATAACAGAGAAGACCTTGTGAAGAAAATACAGATACAACTTTTAACTAAATACTAACAGTCAAGATGCGTCAAATCTATTTTTATGTTATTTTTCATTCCTATTCTTTTCCAACTGACCTCTAAGAATCTAGGCTTGACTGCAATATTCAATTACGTTTAATTTTTAACAAATATGCTTGATTTTTATTAAAGAAGGTCCTTGTTCTTGTTCTGGCTAACATACACAGTGAGTTTTCCTGATAGTTGAATGTGACTTTAAGTACCAAAATATTTGTGTTGTTTTTGTCCAATCGATTTTAAATGGAAAACATTCTTACATAAAGAACAATCTTCCTTGACTTTTCAAGCATAGTATACCAAGTATAATTTAAATCTGGAATTATTTAAAGGTTTCTAAGATAATGGCAAATTATTTAATTTTTTCAATGTATAAAATGCTTTTGATTTAATAAACAGTTAAATGTAACATAATCATAAGAATATTGCAGAAAAAAACAATTTAGTTTGGATCACTAGGCTCTCTTTTCACAGGGAGATAATAAATGTTCTTGAGCCAAAAACAACTGGGTAGAAGTCTCAGGACTGCCTGCCGGTCTGCCTGCTTGCCTCCACCCCTCCCTCCCTTCCTTCCTACTTTCCTTTCCTCTTTTTTATATTTTTTAATCTTCTGTCTTTTGGATGCCTTATAGGGAACTTGCAGAATCCATGTGAAGGGATTCACTGTTTACCTATCATAACATAGTATAAATATTTTTAATGTCAACAAATATACATGATGACATATATGTATAATCTTAAAGCAATCAAAAATACTATTAGTGCTAATAAATGAATTCAGCAATAGTACAGGATTAAAAAAATAGTGAAAATGCATATTTACTGACAATGGCAATTTAGAAGGTTGCCGACAGTGCCAATCACTACATTCTAAGTTGTAACTGCTAAAGCTCAGAGTATTCTTTTGTCGGCTTCTCGGTTTTTCTCTTATTATCAAGGTATCAAACTGATCTTTCCTCTTGTCAGTATGGCTCCCTGTATTCTAATGTAATAGTTGTAATCTGATCTGGGTTGGGAAAGATTAGGGAGTTTATTTTAATTGTGTGTAAAATAAAGGTAAATAGGCTCTGGAGGAGGACCAGACAGCATGCCTTCCCCATAAAGCTGTAGTTTCTGGTCATGTCTATATTGGCTGTTTTAGGGCTAATTCATCAATTTCTTGGTTCTTTCAATCATTCTAGATAGATGCTATAAACCGGCAACCGAATCTTGAAAGGTAACACATTAGGCATATACTTTTGTTTTAAGCAGTTGATAAAGTATTTTAACCAATGATAAAAACAAACAAACAAAAAAACTATGCCATGTTATTGGTTACTGGCTTTGAAACCCATTTTCCTTAATTTCGTTTAAGTGTCTCTCAACAGAAACAACCATTATACATAATACATACAACCCATACAAAGTTAAAACTATGAATGTGAACTTCACATGCTCAATGGTAGAACAAGCATCACCTCGGGGTGCCTGGGTGGCTCAGCCATTAAGCATCTGCCTTTTGGCTCAAGTCATGATCCCAGAGTCCTGGAATCGAGCCCCGCATAGGGCTCTCCACGCAGTGGGGAACCTGCTTCTCCCTCTCCCACTTCCCCTGCTTGTGTTCTCCTTCTCTCACTGTCTCTCCTTGTCAAATGAATAAATAAAATCTTAAAAAAAAAAAAAAAAGAACAGGCATCACCTTGGTTATGTAAGTGTGTATTAACATTCTCTGATGAAACAACTGTATTTGAACACATCCTGCTTGTCAGCTTGGCAAAGTAAAAGAACCACAAACTTGCACATCTACCTGAGAACAGAAAAGGTACCCACATATCATAAAGGAAATCTCAAGGAAATAAAAAGACATATAATAGAACTTAATGCAAGGCTAAAATGATAAGGACTGACGGCCTTTTTACCCTCCCTTTCATCTTCCCAAAAATATGCTTGCTCCAGTCAAACCAAAACTTGTTCTCTCCCAGCTCAGGAATGATCATTGTTTCAATAGTTCTTTGTCATGCTCATTTTCACCCCTCCAGTATTTGGAAATTATTGTTGTTACTGTTTTCCCACATCTCTTCTGAGTTACAAAGTCTACAACAATGAAGTATTTGTAAACCCTTGGCAATAAGTCAGACACGGGTTCCAGTCCTCCAGCTACCATGTACATCAGCTGATAATCTTGGTCAAATCACTTTCTTGAAATCTCAATTTATCTGAAAAAATGGAATAATAAAACATACCTACAGTGTTTTCAAGGATCAAATGAAATACTCTTTTAGGCACATACCTAGCACATAATAGAAAACTAAGTTGGTAGAGCTGGGATTCAAAGCCAGTCTGGATCCAGAGTCCACACTCAAAACCACCACCCCAAGCTGCCACGTACACTTGTATACTCTGAAATTTCACTCTGAAAGGTATAAAGTCAGATTTGTCCTTGCTCATTTCTAATACTTTTCTCACCAAAGAAAGCCATTCTCTACCAGAAGCCTAAATTCCAAGGGCCTGTACATTTCTAGCATGTCATCTACTGCAACCTTAAGGAAGAGCTTTGCATTCTATTCCAGTCAAAAATAAAAATGTTAATTCAAACACCAGATGGTTGAGGACAAACCCCTGTAGAGTTGTTTTTTAGGTTCCCTAAGATGACACATATTCTTAATTAAAATCTCTTCAAGTATGTTCTCTCAAATATTAGACACCTGCATAAAACAGATTATATCTGTCCATTTTTTGGCATATGTGTTTTTTATTGGCAGACATCAAACACATATGTTAAGTTATAGAAAGTAGGTTATAGTCCCCTAATTTACCTCTGAGACTGTCATCTTAAAATCAAGACATTCATCAGAATCCAATAGACTACTTATACCAACTGACCACTATTTATCAGGAAATTAAAGAAAAAAATGCTTCTAGGCCTTGAGAGTTATACATTCTTGGTAGATCCATTGCTTCCTGAATTTAGATATGCAACACCTGGGAGAGCCACTGAGCGCAGTGGAAACCACCATCATCGAAGGCCACCGGCTGCATATACTGCAGAATTAACGTGATTAAAGAGCAAATCACACACTGTTAAATATGAGCCTAGAAAGAACTCTTCTCTCTCACCCTTAAACTAACCCTCTACAAATATAAATGTCCAAATGGAAAAGAAGAGTTTCCTTGGTGGCATAATTAAAGAGGACTGTTCTCTGACCACCATAAAACATACTGATTCAGGTTAAAATAAGATGACAAAAAAACCAATTATCTTTTAGCACTTGTAACACTTAAAGTGATTAGATTGTCAAATCACTCCCCAAATGGAGAAGTAGGATGGCTACAGTCATAAATATTGAGGTCTCACATATATAAATGGCTATTATAAGATACTCTTTAAGATTCCTTTTTATATTTCTTTGCATATAAATGTTACCAAAGGAGAATCCTTGGTGCTAAACTTTAGGTTTTTATAAAAAAGAATCACTTCCCATCTATGTCACTTTGTTCAAGTCTTCAACCGTAGATTTAATTTAGAAATTGGCTGCAACTTGCAACCTGATTTAGTAGAATTACAATATTTTAATTGGTTCATGGATGTTGACATATAATATAATTGGAAATATGAAATGTAAGATGCTGAGAATGTCTTCTAAGAACCATGAGGTGATGGTAAATGATCACTTCAAGAATCTAAGACATAAAGTGTGGTTACTGAATTGATACATTGTTACTGAATTGATACTGAATTGAATTTGTTCATATTTTAAGCTCTGATGTATTTACATAGTTATTAAACAGTTCAGACTTGTATAAATTTGCCTGAATATCATTTATTGATGAGTAACTACAATACAAATAGACAGTGTCCAGGAACAGGTCAGTGGTATAAATGAAGAGAATTCTAAGGAGGAATCTCATCTCACTCGCAGAGATCAGGCCTCCTGTGTTGGTGATCTATCACTGCATAGCAAATCACTCCCCAAATTTTGCAGCTTAAAGTAGCATATGTTTATTATCTCACAGTTTATGTGGGTAAAAAATTCGAGAGCAGCTTAACTGAGTGGTTCTGACTCAGAGTCAAGGTTGCAGTCATCTGGAATTGGCTGGGAGGGCCTATCTGCTTCCAAGATGCTTAACTTTCATGTCTGTTGGTAAAAGGTCTTATTTCCTCAGCCCACGGGCTTCTCTGTAAACTGCTGAGTGACCTCAAGTCACAGAAGCTGGCTTCCCCACAGAAAGTAGTTGAAAGGGAGCAAGGAATAGGCATCATATCTTTTGTAACCTGGTCACACCATCACTTCAGCCATGTTGTTTTCATTAGAAGAGAGTCACACAGAACTGGAGGTGTAAGATGAGAGAGAGATGAATCACATGTGATTCCAAAGTATGATGGCCTCAGTAGCTAAGAAAGTGGTGATGCCTTTCACAGAGAGATGACAGGAGGGGAAGTACTGTGAAGTTCATAAACTTGTAGCTGTTACTTGGGACACACTGCATTAAATGTATTGCGGGCCAAACAAGTAAAGATGCCGCCAGGCGGTCAGGTAGAATCCAAGGCCAATGTTCAGAAGACAGGCCACCCCACAGTCATGCATAGCACTGGTAGCTGAAGGTGTGGAGTGGAAAGCAGCACTAAGGAATAGAATGCACAGAGAGGGGCGCCTGGGTGGCTCAGTGGGTTAAGCCGCTGCCTTCGGCTCAGGTCATGATCTCAGGGTCCTGGGATCGAGTCCCGCATCGGGCTCTCTGCTCAGCAGGGAGCCTGCTTCCTTCTCTCTCTCTCTCTGCCTGCCTCTCAGTGTACTTGTAATTTCTCTCTGTCAAATAAATAAATAAAATCTTTAAAAAAAAAAAAAAAAAAAAAAAGAATGCACAGAGAGAACAGACCCAAGGAGAAAAATCTTTTAAACATTCACTTTCAGGAAACATTAAGAAACAACAGTTAATATCCATCACACATATAAATGTCCATTATAAAGTCCTCTTTAAGATTCCTTTTATATGTCTTTGCATATAAATACTATTCAAGGAGATGCTCAACATCACTCATCATCACGGAAATGCAAATCAAAACCACAGTGAGATCACTTCACGTCTGTCATAATGGCTAGAATCGAAAAGACAAGAAATAGCAAGTGTTGGCAAGGATGTGGAGAAAAAGAAACCTTTCTACGATCTTGGTAGGGATGAAAATTAGTATAACCACTGTGGAAAACAGTAAGGAGGTTCTTCAAAAAATTAAAAATAGAACTACCATATGACCCAATCATTCCACTACTGGGTATTTACCCAAAGAAAGTGAAAATGCTAATTTGAAAAGATAAATGCATCCCCATATTTGTTGTTCCATTATTTACAATTGCCAAGATATTGAATCAGCTCAAATGTCTGTCAATTAGATAAATGGATAAAGAAGATATGGTGTGTGTATATATATATATATATATATATATATATATATATATATATATACAACAAAATATCATTCAGCCATAAAGAAGGATGAGATGTTGCCATTTGTGACAACGTGGATGGATCTACAGGATATTATGCAAAGTAAAATAAATCAGAGAAGGATAAATACCATATGATGTTACCTATATGTGGAATCTAAAAAATAAGATGAATGAATATACAAACACAAAGCAGAATCAGACCTATAAATACAGAGAACAAACTGGTAGTTGGTGTAGGGGGTGCAAAATGGGTGAAGGAGAGTGGGAGATACAGGTTTCCAGTTATGGAATGAATAAGGGTCATGGAAATAAAAGACAGTGATGTTGAAATCTATATTGTGACAGGTAGTAGCCACACTTGTTGTGGTGAACATGGCATGACATATATAGTCCTTGAATCACTAGGCTATACACCTGAAACTAATTTAACATCATGTGTTAACTACAGTAAAAAACAAAAACAAAAATCAAAGTAATAGAATCGCAGGGGTGTGGGTCAAGCTCACAAATGTTTTTTCCTCTGAAGAAAACTGATTAGAAGAGAGGGTAGCATTTGAGATGGAAAAGCTGAAAACTTCAAGGTATTTGCCTGGACGGTCCCCAGTTGGAAAGGAAGCTTTGGGGATTTTATAAAAGCAGCCCTTGGCATTTGAGAACAAAAATGTTCAGTCTAGTTTTAAATGTTAAGCCCCATGTTAAGTGTGTAATTAAAAAAAAAATGTTCTTATCACTGTTTCTTCTCAGTTAATATGACCACATGAGTTGAATATATTGTTACATAGGTTATAGCAATCTGCACCAGTTTCTTCTGCAGTAACCAGGAAAAACAGAAAATGGACTTTTTTATTTCTAGTGTTGAGGGGAGAATTAACAAATAAGTGCATTCTTTGGGTCACATTTCCTTAAGTATTATTTTAAAATAACTGTTTGGCCTCTCAATCTCTTTGATATTTCCCTTAAAAATAAAACAGTGTGGATACACATATTTATGTGAAACTAAGCTCTGGGAAATCTGTGGATTTGAGCTCCAGGGATTTTGCTACTGTGAAACTATGTAAATAAATCCTAAAAGCTATGTTGATTGAATCAGAATTGGTCTAAACATAACAAAACATAAAATGGCAGCTGACAGAGCAATCTTTGATTTTAGGAATGAGCCGCATGGTTTTTTCACATTGGACTGTTAACTGAAATACACTATTTGGAATGTAACTTACAAAGAGAAAAAGGTTAGTTGTATTTGGCTCAATGGATACATTTACTGTTTGAATGTGGAAAATATTTTTGAAAAAGATAAGGTATACAGACACTTGAAAAGAAATTAATATTACACTTTCCCAAACTTGCATTTTATAGAACACAACTGTGAAGAACATAATGCTACAAAATTCTTGCTCTTGGTTTCATTCAGGGTTGTTTTCATCTTCATATTATGAATAGATTACGGCATATATACTTTTGTTTTAAAAAATAAGTTTACCTGAAAGTGTTAAAATACAAAATTTATGGGGCGCCTGGGTGGTTCAGTGGGTTAAAGTCTCTGCCTTCAGCTCGGGTCATGATCCCAGGGTCCTGGGATCAAGCCCCGCATCAGGTTCTCTGCTCAGAGAGCTCTCTCTCTTTCTCTCTCTGCCTGCCTCTTGGCCTACTTGTGAGCTCTATCAAATAAATAAATAAAATCTTAAAAAAATAAAAAAATACAAAAGTTATATAAATAAAGCTTATAAATAAACTATTATTAAATCAAATATGGCTGTATATATTTTTGACACAAGGAGTTAATTTTTTAAGACCCTAAACTTGAGAGTACTTAAGCTCTATTAAATTTCCCAGTTAAATATTTGCATTTTTCAAGGACTTGCAGTTCTCTCTCTAGTATTTTAAACATATAGAACTAAAAGTCTATACTATACCCTCATATATATACATGAATCTTCATCCTTACATAGGTAGCATATCTATACCTAAATATATTCTCACATGTATACTATTTGACTAGTATTCTAAACATAAGAATTTATCATTTGTAACTTATGCAGACAAAATTTCATTGGAATAATGGTTAAAATAATGTGTTTCACAATATGCATTATACAGAGAAATGTTGACAAAGGCATGAGAAGTTAAAATAAGATACAGGATGGTTTCCATTCATAAACATGTTGGAAATACTCAAATAAGAATAAAATAAAACTAGCCATTAACTGATTCACTGAATGAGAAGAAATACACTTATTTTTATACTAGACATAAAATTGCAAATAATTTTTTCCTAAACATTTAAATAGTGATAGTTATCATTTTTAAATTTTTATTTAAAATTTAATTAGCTAATATACAGTACAATATTGGTTTCAGGAGTAGAAATCAGTGATTCATCACTTACATACAATACCAAGTGCTCATCACAACAAATGTCCTCCTTAAGGCCCATCTCCCATCCAGCAAAATTATGGAATTCTTCATGAATTTACATGTCATTCTTGCATAAGGGTCATGCTAATCTTCTCTGTATCATTCCTATTTTAGTATATGTGCTGCTGAAATGAACACTATCACTGGTTTTTATTTTAAACTACTTAACATATATGATATGTGTGTTTTTTTTTCTTAAATCCACCTACAGATTTTGTGATACTTAATCATACTAATGCATTCAAAATAAAATAAAAGGGACTTCTCTAATACAAGACAATGATAATTTTATTAGACCAACTCTCCTCCGGGAAGTAACAAGGTTCAGAAAAACAAACAAACAAACAAAAAACGCAGCCAGTGTTTATGGACACAAGATCATAGATAGAAGAGAAATAACAAGGTAAGACAAATTTTTCTTGCCACTTTTTCACCTAACACTTTTACATGCTTGCCAATTCAGAGCAAGGCACTGATACTAAACAGTAAGTTATGGTGAAAACCTTTTAGCAATCTCAGGGGGATAGAGAAAACAAATAAAACTGGAGGCCAGTACCACCAAGGGAAAAGAACTTGATAACCCGTAATCACAGAGCAAAGGGAACCACAAAGTGATCTCAAGATTCCTTGTGGCAATGTCCTTGAGACTCTTGCAAAATCCAAAATTTCTGCCTGAGTAAAAGGATAAGAAACCAAACAGAAGGAAGTTGGTAAGAGGGGAAAATGCTTAAGAATGATTTTGAGAATCACACTGCATTTCAGGTTCTTCTAAGAGAAGAGGCCCCTGCAAACAACTTCAGTGTTTAAAGGAGATCCCAGAAGTGTTACCCTAAGGGTAAGGTAAAACTGGAGATAAATCACTATTCTGAAAGACTAAATCTCAGCCTCATTATATCCCAGTCCCTATCTGGAGTAAGGGTGTCTAATTTTACTTTAGCTGTCAAATCAAAGAAAACTAATCCTATCTAATGGAGATCACCTCTATAATTTTTTATACTAAATATCCAGTATTCAATAAAAAAATCCCAAGTAAATGCAAAGACAGAACCAAATGAGCAAACACCAAGAGAAAAAACAAAAAACAGAAACAGACCTATAGGTAATCCAAATATTGGTATTTTCATAAACAAACTTTAAAGTAACTGTTATTTAGGCAGTCAAGAATTACATGATTGAAAAATATCAATACCAAAATTAAGAACTCAATGATTGAGTTTAATAGTAAATAGTACTCTAATGAAGGATTAGTGACTTAAAGATAACTATATAGAAAATATCCAAAAATTAAGTAGAGAGAAACCTATGAAAATTATAAAAATGAACATGAAAGTTATATGGATGTTTTAAATAAAGAAACAATGATGTGTACCATGCCTCAAATTAGAATTAAAATCAAAGGACAAATACAAAGGTGGCAATATCCTAGGAGATAACTCGTCATTAACATGGATTTTTAAAAACTGAACAGGAGACACAATACAGGAAAAGAAGCTGCAAGTGGGGGAATAACCATTACAAAATTAAGAAGGAATAAGCTACCACGACACACCCAGAAAATGGCAATTCAATAAAACTGGAGTTTAAGGTGATTGATGGGAGGAGGAAAGAAGATAAAGCACAAAGGTAAGGATGCACCAAGAGCCTCATATACGCCATGCTTACTGAGTGGGACTTTATCTGGTAGACAAGCAGGAATCAAGTGTGACAAGACCTGCCCAAAAGCCTGGTGAAAACTCAGCTGGTCTACATGGTACCAGCATGGAATGGTCTATCAGAGGCAGTACTGATGGCTGTGTGTTCTGTTTGGACTCCCTGCCGGGGCTCAAATACCAGCACTGCCATTTCCTACTTCTAAACCCTAGTATAAGTTCTTTGATCTCCTTGTTCTCACCTCTGAGAGGAGGCAATAGAGCCATCCATCTTCTAGAGTGGTTATGAATATGTTAATACAAATAAAGAGCCTAAAACACTGCCTGGCACACAACAATAAACATTAGATATTATTAATGTTGTTGAGAAATTTAGTTCTCCTTCCCAGTAGAAAAGTAACATAACATAAAGCCTGATTAATGGCGGGTTGCCTGGGTGGCTCTGTTGATTGAGTGTCTGACTCTTGATTTTGGTTCAGGTCATGATCTCGGGGTCCTGGGATAGAGCTCCACAATAGGCTCCTTGTTCAGTGCTAAGTCTATCTGACCTTCTCCCTCTGCTCCCCGCCTCGTGTGCACATGCTCTCTAATAAATAAATAAATAAATAAAACCTTAAAAAAAAAAAAAAAGAAAAAAAGTCTGGTAATGGAAATTGAGAAGCCTGAATATTATCTGCCTTAATAGCTACTAATCAGTTGGGTGACTTCAGACTTTTGGATTTTCTCAATTTCCAACTGCCCATTTGTAAAAAGACTACATGGTTCACGACTCTTTATTTTTTTTTTTTTCCAGTCACTGCTCCAGGATTTCAGCAGGCTTCAATATGACTACTATGAAACAGATACTGATTTTTGTTCATGATTATGGATTTTCCAGTAGCACCTATTGGATTGATATTTAGCCAAATGGCAATGTTTTTGCTTTTCACATTTATTTACTTGTTTATAATATCTGTTTGAATTCTTAAGGGGGAAATTGAAAGGTGATTATTAATAAGAAAATAAAGCCCAAAGGAAAATGTTAGCTTGTGGGGGAAAAAAATGTGTACTGACTACTGTTTTTCTGCTTTTAAAGCTTTGCGAGTCAACTAATTATGGAGTGTCTGATCATTATACAAAAACAGTTATGAAGCTTTGTACCTATCTAAAGGAATATTACCATGAGACTCTCATCATATCAGCGCTGCTGAACCAAGGAATGACAGGAGGGGTAAGGATGGGTGGGGGGAGCAGGGATCTGCCCCGGTGAGGAACAGCTTATCATCACTGACATTATTTACAATTGCCAGCATATGGTGTACTAAAAAGCAGACTGCCTTTTAGTGAATCTTCTTGCTATTTTTAAATTCCCTAGAGATAATGAACTTCCTTATTACCTGCATCCAGGCCAGGCAGCTCTCACTGTTCCTGCTTTGTGATGCCACTGCTTATCAGTACAGGAAATCAATTATTTTATTATGGGAAAAATCCTAAGTGAAAAAAGTGGGAGGCAGATTTTTCTACATAAGTTCAAGTATGATCTCAAGTATATTACATATCAACATTCTATTTCAGAGATCTACAGAAGGTGTTACAATGTATACACACACTTATGTGCATATACTTCCCGATCCAACCACTTCTCTTAACAAGGAAGAAAACATCTAGATTTTATTTCCTTATCTCTGTCCCGTGTTTTTCTCCGTCTCATGACTTCCTACTGGCCACAACCACTGAACTTGTTTTGAAAGACCTCTACAATTTGATCCCAATCTACCCCTCCAACCAACCCATGCCTTTTTTTCAAAGCCACACCACATTCCCTACTATCTGAAAATGCCAAATTTATCCACCCAAATGACCTGTGAAAAAAGTGACCTCCCAAGTGACAACTTTCCAGTATCTTATTCTGTCTTTCACTCACCTGACCCAGCATACGAGAGTTGCAAAATAATTGCCTTTGGGAGCCTCCATGTCTCAGCGGGTTATGTAAGTTCCTGCTTTATCAGGTCCTGTGTCAGCATCCAGCCAGCTAGCCTTCTTATCTCTCACTCTGTTATCTGCCCATTACTTCATATCTGAATCTTATGTAAGTTACTTTTCATCCCTCACCTACAGCGTCTTCAGGATCAGAACTGATCTCCAAATCCAGTCTCTCTGTGTTTGGATTCAGAAGTGATTCCCAAATAGCTTTTCAGACATGTCTGTAGGTGTTGGTGGCTAGGTTACTGATCAACCATCCTGGGAAGTGGTGAAAACAGGAACTTCCAGGCCTCTGTAATCTAGTCTCTGTGCTTCCTGATTCCAAATCTCTGATGACTGACGCCACCTTCAAATGACAATGCCATCATTCCAATTGCTCAGGCCAAAAATTCTGGAGTAATCTGATATTCTGTAACTTATTTCACACCTACATTTACTGTCTTCAAAATATATCCAAAAACTAACCATCACTGCTGCCATCCTGACCCTCTAACACATCATCATCTCACACTTGAATTATTTTCAGAGCCTCTGATGTGCTTATTCTTGAGCCCAACAGTCATTTTCAACATTGAAGCCAGATGAACCCTTTAATATAGCATATTTGAAATTGATTGTATCTTTCTTTTGCAGCTCAAAATTCTCCAGTGGCTCCCAATTTTACATAGAGTGCAACAGTTCATGCGGGCCTCCGGGTTACTTCTCTGAACCCACCTACTCATGTCCCCGTTTTCCCGAGTCCACCAACTGGCATCCTTAATGGCATCCTTTACAAACAGGAAGCCCTGTCCCTGCCCTATAGCCTACCCTATGTCTAGCCAGCTCTGCTGCAGAGATATGCATGGCTCATTTCCTCTTTCTTCAACTGTTGCTTTCTTGATGAGGTACCCTCTGAGCACGCTATTTAAAATGCAGACTAACACCATTACCACTCTTAGTCCTCCTGACCCAACCATATTTGTGCTCAGTTTTTCTTTTTCTCCATAAGCATTTATTATGCTTATTATCTACCTCATTTGTACATAAGCTCCATTCATAGGCAAGGTTTCTTATATACTTTATCCTCTTCTGTATCCATTGAATTTAAAACAGTACTTGACATACAGTAGGCATTAAATATTTGCTTGAATGAATGAACACACTGTCATATTATTTTTACCTATAAGGTTGGGCAAAGACTGACTGATCCCACTCACAGCTGAAGCCTGAAGAAGCCAAAGGACAACATCATTAAGTGACTGTCCCTTCTCTTACTTCTTCAAATTTCCCCTGCATTTAAACTCAAGAGAACCCATTTCTTTTTAGTGCCTCCTGATGGAGTCTGTGTCCAAATCCTACATCTCATCAACTTAATCATAACCTTCTGTCAGTGGCTGGCACATTACTGTGACTTCTTCTTTTTTTTTTTTTTTTAAGATTTTTTATTTATTTGTCAGAGAGAGAGAGAGAGAGCAGAAGCATGGAGAGCTGCAGGCAGAATAGGCAGAGGGAGAAGTAGGGTCCCTGTTGTGCAATGAGCCCAATGCAGAACTCGATCCCAGGACCCTGGGATCATGACCTGAGCTGAAGGCAGATGCTTAACCAGCTGAGCCTCCCAAGAGTCCCACATTACTGTGACTTCTAATAGCAAGCCCATAATGGCTTTGCATTTGATTCACTTAGAAATCAGTGCTTCTACATCTCCACCATCTAGTGTTAATCCTAGAGCCTCTCCACGGTATCTTCTAATACCTCTATTTAGGAATAGGATGTCATCACTGCTTTCCAATTATGGTCATTTTGGAGTCATACCTATCACAAAAAAGCAGATTATCCATCAGTAAAATATGGATGATAAAAATATGTAATTGACAGTGTAGTTGTGAAGGTCACTTTAAGGTAATGCAGGTGAAGTGCTTAGCACAGTGCCTGACACATAGATGCTCGGTATATATTACCAGATACTGTTACTAGATTACATAACAGAAATCCATTACTCAAAACCAGATCCCACTTTTAGTCCTGACGATAAAAGCCAACAATTTTTTTTCAAAATAATTTCAAGAGTGACTAGTTTAAAAAAAGAATAATTAATATAGGGGTGCCTGGGTGGCTCGGAGGGTTAAAGCCTCTGCCTTCAGCTCAGGTCATGATCCCAGGGTCCTGGGATGGAGCCCCACATAGGGCTCTCTGCTCAGCAGGAAGCCTGCTTCCCCCTTCTCTCTCTGCCTGCCTCTCTGCCTGCTTGTCCTCTCTGTCAAATAAATAAAATCTTTAAAAAAGAGAGAATAATTAATATAAAAGTACACACCACAGAATGAATCTGTGGCAACTACAGAAGGGCAGGCTGAATCCTTTAAATACAAAATGTCAGTCTGGTGTTACAGCCCTCATCATCTCAAAAAGGCTCCCACAGCAAACCCCCATTACATTTTACATCTCATTAGAGGGACAGATAAGTAAAAGACAGTTATATCCTCTTATTCTCATGAAAGTGAACTTTTGATAAGAGGCCTCAATGTGCACTTGAGGTCTTAACCTTATTTCATTTACCCTCAAGGTATGTTTCATTTATTACATTTTAAACAAGAATGCCTACAAACTCAAGTTATCGTCCCTCTGCCCATGTTCTTTTCAACGCTGCTGGAAAGGAGTACCGTATGCCTTCTTCTCCTCTGTGGTTATTTTTCTAGCTTGGCCCTAAACGAATCTGAGTTTGGGCACCTGGGTGGCTCAGTCTGTTAAATGTCTGTCTTCCGTTCTGGTCACAATCCCAGAGTCCTGGGATGGAGTCTCACATCTGGCCTCTGGCTCAGCGGGGGAGCCTGCTTCTCCCTCTGTCTGCTGCTCCCCCTCCTTGTGCTCTGACAAATAAGTAAATAAAATCTCTAAAATGAATGAATGAATGAACGAATGGATGAATGTGTGTTAGGTGTCATGTATGACATGTCAACTACCTCACAGGGAGCCTATGGAGTATTAGCAATTCCATTTTACAGGTGGGGAAAAAAAATGCTCAGAGAGGTTGTAGTATAATAGCCAATACAAACAGCTGTTTGAGCTGGATTAACCCAGCTCTAACTGACCCCAAGATTCAGAGCCTTCATACCCTGAAGCCTCTTTAAAAAAAAAAAAAAAAAGCATCATTTGAAATTTGGTCATCTGAAAAGAAAGAGAAAGAGCAAAGAAGCTACAGTATTTTGTCCATGTAAGTTTTCAAGTCAACAAAGGAAGCCCAAAACTTGATCTTGCAATATGGTCAGAGTCCCTACATGGTGTCTTCTCTCCTCCGCACCTCCCTTAAGCAGTTGTGTTAAAAACCGTATACTGTATCATCAGACTTACTGCTAGTAGTATAGGAAGGGAGCAGGTAAATGAACTGGGAAGAATGTGGAAAGTGTTCCCTCCCTGTATGGCACAGGAGCTCAGTGCAGAGAGCACACTCCCAAACAGACACAGCAACAGTTCGCACAGCAAAGCCTGTGCACTTTTTTTTTTTTTTTTTTAAATTTTATTTTATTTTTATTTCCAGCATAACAGTATTCATTATTTTTGCACCACACCCCGTGCTCCATGCAATCCGTGCCCTCTATAATACCCACCACCTGGTACAAGATCTCGCCCTCTCCCAATCATACACACAAATGTCACAGGATAAAAAATGTCATTAAATCGGACTACACACACACTTCCTAGAAAAAAAAAAAACACACACATTTTGACTCAAGTTCAAAGAATGAAAAGATTCACAGTGAGAGCGGCAAGAGGGAGGGCAGAGAGGAAATTCTTAATAAAAATTGGGAGCATCCGGGCAGGGATGATCCTAGCCTAATAAAAGCCCTGATAAATAGATTTATATCACTTAGTGGGCAGGATATGACCACAAAATCATGCAGATGGAAGTGACACACTAGGACACAAAAAAATATTCATATAATGGACTAATTCAGCAAGGAGTATACCATATTGAAATAATCTTGAATTGGTAAGCACTGTTAGAGATCTGGACAGAAACACTAGATTTTAAAAAACACCGAAAGGCTTTGCTTCATATCTTTCACTACATAAATGAAGATACCTGGGGAGGTACTATGACCTGTTCAGTCTCTGACTAGTTAGTGGTAGACCCCTGGTAACAGAGCTTCTAGTCTAGCACTCCCTTTACAATGCCAGGCAAATCCCAGGAAAAGCCCCAAGGACTGTTCACCTTCCCATTTGTGGCCATGGGCCAATTGTTGGTTAATGTTTCTCTGTATTACTAATAGCTCCCCAGGCCATAACAGCCACACCCAACAGCAGTGACTCAGGAGAGACAGTACTGAACACCTCAGGAACTACTCTGCCCTAATTCTCACTAGATTCATGCTTATGTGTCTTCTTGAGTCCCTGTTTCACAAGAGTAAGATTCATACCTCACAGAAGAGAGCTAGCCTACAATAAGGAACCAGATGAAAAGAGCATTCTGATGAAGCATTCCCATATTGAAGACTATCAGAAATCGTAATTTTGGGGATATCCGCAGAGAGACTACAAGAAAAATTACTTTAATGAAAGATTACTTTTTAAAGTAATTAGAGAGGATACTTTCATAAGAGGTGTTCACAGTAATTAGGAATACATGCATGTATCATCTTGGGAACACCTCTTGAGAGACAAGTAATTACCTGGGAAAAGTCTTGCTAGATGCTATCAGATGATATAAAGTTGACCTGAATATAATTATGGCAACCACATAGAGAAAAATAGGAAGGAGTTAGAAAAAAGAGCCAGTCAATAAAAATATGGCATATTTAGGGCACAAGTAAGAAGTTATTCCTCAACAGGATTCTGAGCTATTTTCTGGTATGGAAAGAAGTTATTCCTAATTGGATTTTCCCAAAGGAAAATTCTCTAATGACAAAGTAAGCAGACATACAAAGAAAAAACATACAAAAGGAAAAAGCAAGAACATAAAACAAAAAACCTCTATACAACTTTTATTCAAGATTTTTTTTTTTTTTTAATTTGACAGAGAGAGAAAGAGCAGCAGAGGGAGAGAGAGAAGCAGACTCCCCACTGAGTAAGGAGCCCAATGTGGGACTCAATCCCAGGACTCAGGGACCCTGAGCTGAAGGCAGACCCTTAACTGACTGAACCACCCAGTGCCCACCTTTATAAAATTTCTGAGTGACAACTGGCAAAAATAAAATGAGTAAATTAAAAGAAAATCTATGGATCTTTGAAATACTATAAAGATTATATTTTGCTTATAAAATAGAGTGATTCAGAGACTGCCTCACTTGAGATAGAAACAAGAGCATATAAATCAGTGAAATTTAAAAACAAAGTATTTCCAATAAAGATAGATATGATATACTTTCATTTTTAATTCCTTTTTCAAGGGACTAGAAGGTTAATTTGGTAGTCAGACTTCCAATGCTTGGACCTTTAAGAGAAGTGCTTTTTTGATTCTTTTCATTATTTTAAGATTTTTCCATGATTTATTTATTTGTTTATTTTTAAGGTTTTTTTTTTTGTTTGGTTGTTTTTTTTTTTTTTTTGTAAGTACTTTCTGTCAATTGCAAACAGGACAGTGAAAATGCACTTAAATTATTCTCTGAGATTACTTTCCGTGGGTTCTGCTTTGCCAGTTCCTTGCCCTACTTGTTTGGCTTCATATCTCAATAGTTTCATAATGTTGATTAAAGAATCTCCCTAAGAAATCTAAAGGCAAGAAAATTTATTCTATTCATTAAAATATATATTACTCAAACACTTTATGGAAAAAATACCATCTTCTTCATAATGCCATGACAATTCACTGAGAGTTATCCAATAAAGAGAATGTGCCTTCTGAAAATAATTTGAAAACAGAAAGTTGACCCTCATAATAAGCTTCCTTTGATTCCAAAGATTATGAGAATCTGACTTATCTGCTAAGTAAATAACAGTCATAAAAACCACACTTAATCTACAAAGCAATGTGTTCTGATGAAATTTTACTTCAAAATAATATTTGCTCTTCTTATTTTAAATTTTTTTCACAAGACTTTGTCCAGTTATGGGCTAAAGAGTGTAACATTTTGTAAAAATTAGTTCAATAGCTTTTTCTTTTCTGGAGTATTGGATCCTTCAAAATTCATTAAATAGACATAGTGACACACAAAGATATTTCCAAAAGACTGGAGAAATACCTTACATACATATATAGACAACTTGACCTCAATATGTAATGCATCTTGGCAGAAATCAAGATGTTCTCCAACACTTTTGGAAAACAAAACAAAACACTATGTTATGTAATATGTTTTATATTCAAATGCACAAGGTTCAAATAATTCTTTCTTGGAATATATATACATAAAATCCAATAAAGGTAAAATTCTCCCTCTAATTTCATGCTGCTTCGATTTTGTGGAAGAGAAACAGAACATTAGATCACTGTTTTACAGTATGGACTTCACGTTTCTCATCTTGCCAATGTAAGTGGGAGCTCCTAGCAGACAATGACCAGGCAAAGGATATTACTTTTAGAGGCTCACTAAGTAAATAGCCGCCACATTAGAAAGAAAGAAAAACACATCAAACGGTCATGACTGATGTTCAGTTTCCAGTGAGTGCTAGCCCGCGAACTTAAGATATCTCCTGAATTTCATTTTCTACCACAGAAATACAATGCTCCAAAGAAAACTAGCTGGGATGTAGGCTCATGAATTCATAACTAAGTTTACCATAATAATAATCTTAGTCTTCAGTGATGTTTCAAATGTTCAGTTTTTATTATAGTCCAAAAACATACTGTCTCTTGAAACAGAAATTAGCAAATGTTATAGTACTTGATATCTGCTATTCTACCTTTACAAGAATTCATATATATTCTTGGCTTTTGTTCTATTGTTTTACAAAAATACAATTATATAACGTGTTCACAGAGCATAGGATGGTAGTGTTAAAAATACTCGAGGCACCTGGGTGGCTCAAAGGGTTAAGTGACTGTCTTCGGCTCAAGTCATGATCCCAGAGTCCTGGGATTGAGTCCCACATTGGGCTCCCTGCTGTTTCTCTCTCCCTCTGCTGCTCCCCCTGCTTGTGCTCTCTCTCTCTCTCTGTTAAGTAAATAAATAAAATTAAATAAATAAATAAATAAATAAAATTTTTAAAAAATAAAATAAGATAAAAATACTCATGGTTCAATTCAGAATATTCAACTAACAGTTTAATTCATTCAGTATGTTTGGACCCCTACTATGTATCTGATTTTATAGGTAATTTTTAACAAATAGACTAGATTAGTACTTTCTTTCATGTAACTGCTAAGTTTATGGCTAAAAGCCAGGTTATTTGAATTCAAAAGGCATGGGGGGAAAAAGTTACCTTACTTTTGCAAAATCTACATTTGACATTAGCCTCAGAACACTGCGTTTCCCTAACATGATTGGGAGGCTTTTAGTTGCCTGTCTTGCAAACGATAATGTCACTGAGAATTTCAAGAGTCTTATACTTCTGTACTTCATAAAAAGCAAGCTTTTGGAGCATTTCTGGGTCTTAGTGACATGAAACAAAGCAATGTCATGTATGTGTGGATCCTCAGGTCTCTTCTAGATCTACATTTCTATATTGCATGGCATCTGTAAGAAACAGATACCTTAGGGATGCCTGGGTGGCTCAGTTGTGAAGTGTTTGCTCAGGTCATGATCCCAGGGTCCTGGGACTAAGCCCTGCTTTGGGCTCTGCTCCCTGCTCAGCGGGAAGCCTGCTTCCCCTCCAACCCAACTCCCCCTGCTTGTGTTCCCTCTCTCGCTCTCTGTCAAATAAATAAAACCTTTAAAAAAAGAAAAAAAAAAAAGAAAGAAACAGACACTTTATAGTGAAAAATCATAACTCCTTAACCATCCTTTTTAAAGCTCTAGGTCGGGTTCAATAAACAGCTTAGGTAATTTTGTTGTCATCTCAAAATTGTCTATCACGGTACTGATTACCTAGCAAACACTCAAACACTTGATTGATCTAAAGAAAATTTCTACAGTTTTATTCAAGCCCTAAAAAAGAATTTCTGAGATTTATAAGGCAATATAAATATTTAATAAAGAGCACAGAGGCCTAAAATGCTAAGTACTTCAGGACCTTACCTCAGAATTTTACATTGTCATGCCTGATTTTATACCGTTTCCACACAACTGAGGAAATAAATAAATAAATCTATGGTTTATTTAATAGTGTAAACTATGTCCAGAGCAAGAATCAAGGTTCAGTCCTTTTGAGTACAAAAAAATTTCACCAGATTTCCCAATAACATATTTCCTTTCAGAGACTAAGGAAAACGTGAGTGCTTTTAACTCAATGAATGTATCACATCAGCTTGTTGCCAGTTCATATACCTCGCCTTCATAAGCAGAAGAAGGTACATTAAAAGACAGAAATCTCCTGTAGCAGAGACCTAACCACTTCGTTAAATATACACAAGATATGGGAAGTACAACCCTCCTATGTACTCATGTGTATTTTCTGAGAATAATAGGCATGGTCCACACATACAGAGATTCTTTTATCATACCCGCTATATTACTCTGGTGCATTTTCCACATATTTCATATTTTTCGTTTAGAGTGGAATGAATAAGTTACAGGGATGAAAAGTACAACATAGGGAATATAGTCAATGGTATCATAATAGTGCTGTATGGTGGTAGTAGACAGTACACTTGTGGTGAGCACCAGAGAAGGCAGACTTGTTGAATCACTATGTTATACACATTGAAACTAGTGTCACGTTGTGTGTCAACTCTACTTTGATGAAAAAAAATTCACTTAAAAATTTCATTTAGAAATGAAAATATTACCTTTCTTGCTTCTTTGATCATCTTCCGAATAGTTTCCTTAATTGTGAGTAATTGTGCTCTCGGTGGATGAAAGAGGAGGTCTATATGGGTGCCCCCTAAGAGTCCCGGCATCACATACGGCCAGCCCAAGTCAAGATTTGGAGCTTCCACATCGGACTCAATGGGCCAGTAAGTCCCTGAAGAGGAGGTATCATCGTAGGAGTTATCAGTACCGTGCACCGTAGTTTGTGCAACTTTCTGGACATTTTTCAGAATATAATTAATTTCTTCTTCAGCTAGAAAGTCTGATACTCGTTCCTTGGCAAGAAATTCTTGGTATGCTTCTAACCCATGTTCAATGAGTGCATCAATGGCTACTCGATACCATTCCTTGTAGTGAGGCTCAATGTAATTGTCTGATTTACACTCATCATTCAATGAGGACAGCATCGATGAGGTTTCCATGATTCCAAGTGTCTGACAACAGCACTTTCAAATGTCCATTGGTGCAATGATGAGCGGTATCTGGCTATCTGAAAGGAAGGACATGAAGACCAGTTAGAATTCTGCAATGATATTTTTTTGTGATCCACATCAACCAACAGTTTTGCATTTATTCATTTCCACGACCGACAGTAACTCAATAGGACATACACTTCACATCCAAAGTGTCATTAATTGCACCATAATTCACATACATATTACAAATAAACTGAACAGATTTCCTTTTACAAACCACTAGTTGGTTTTTCTTTTCCAAGGTACCTCTACTTAGTTTCTCACTTAAGAAAAAACACCTTCCTTTCTCTGACATCCAGAAAGGTCACCTTTCTTCATTTTAATCTGGGACTACACATGGTCCTATCAGTTTCTATACATTTTCTTAATTTGGGTTTTACAGTATTTTAAAATAGAATACAATCAGTACCTGGCCATCCATGAATGTAAGTTTTTACTAGGTACCTGTTACTCATATACTCACATACTAATGGAATATAGAAAGCATGAAATACTTGCCTTCCAGAAATATATTAATTAGCTGGAGAGCCGAAACATACACACAAAACTGTTACCACTTTGTACAAAGCCATATATTGCTAAGGGCCAAAATGAGTACTGTCTATATTCAATGCTTTCAGATTAAAGCAAGTAGAAATGAATACAGAATAAAGTATTTACGTATATCCCTGTGCAGAACATAGGCTTCAGCTGAACCTAGGGTGATAAGTAAGAATGTGATCAGGCAGCAAGAAGGAATGTTTTAACCCCACACAAGAGTGAAAAACATAGCAAAAGCACGGAAAAGGTATGAGCTTGATACATTCATGAATTAGTTAAAAACAAAAACAAAAACAAAACTGCTGGAAAGCAAGCTCCTTTCACTAGGAACAAACGGGACAAATTTGAAGAGACACAATGGAGCCAGGTGTGGAGGGACACAGGAGACTTTTGTGATTCAACAAAACCAGTCTTGAAAACAATTAGTCTGGCAGTATCAGGGGAATGGAGGGGAGACAAGTAGCTAAATCTTTCAGTGTTCAAACACCCAGTCAAGTAGTGACAAGAATATTCAAGAGCTGATTCAAAGTAAGAACTCCTGAGATTTGACGGTTTGACAGCATTTAGGTGATAAAGAAATTTATCATAGCCAAGATAATTCAGGGATTTCTCTTAGGAATTCAAATCTGCCTAACCAAGCTCATACCCCAACCCTCAGAATGCCCACCAACTGTTATTCATTCAATCCTTCACTGTGTAAGAAGCCACACCAGACTTTATCTTGATCAAATAAGGGACTTTCCAATCTTTGAAGTCATGTTCTCCGTTGTATAGATGCAAACAAAATTCAGCTCCATGATGTGCTACAAGCACTAAAAGACTAATTTGACCAAAAACATCTTTGTCAAGGGTCCTGCCCTAATTTAAAATTTTCCACTTAACCCAGCTTTTTCAGACTCAGGACTGGAAACTCAAACCTGATTTGAGAGGGTAACCCACAAAGCCATTATCCAGTATTAACTCCTCAGCTCAAAAGATGCAACCAGTCACTAATCATACAGAGACATTGTCGGGAAATGGGAAACAGGGCCACAAGTTTTGTTGAAAGGGTGGGGAGAGCAGAAAAGGTTCAGCACACATACTAAGGCAGAGCTAACAAACACGGAAGATAAAAGGATCCACTTAGCTCTTTTAGTGGAGACAATCCTGTCCCCATCCCTAGGATCAAAATTTTTACCAACAAAGTCCAAAAGTGTAGTGAGCCTAACGATTAAATTGATACAAGAAAACAAAACAACACATGTTTATGTTACTGGCATGTACTGGGTAGAAGCCAGGGATGTTGTTAAACCTACTTCCATACATAGGACAGTCACCTGCATTAAGAAATTACCTGACCCAAAATGTCTATGGGGCCATGTTTGAAAAGTCTTCATCAAGTTGTTCACTTAATATGCATGGTATCATACTACTAATTAATGATCTTTTCAATGTACATTAAAGTTCTTTTTTGTACCTACACTGGACTCATGTTTAACAAAGAAATTAGGTTTTAATTTACTTGACAGAATCAATCCATTGGATTATAGTATAGTTCCCTAAGGTTTAGTGAGGTGGGGTGTTCATTTAATAATTCCGGTTCATGTAGGGACAGCATCCAGTGAGCCCATGAAAATCACATCTAATATTTGTAATTGCTTAAGACAGTAGTTAATTACTGGTTATTTACAAAAATCTTTAATTTTCTTAGTTATTTCCTAAATTTTAAAATGTAACTTTTGAACTCCTGTAACATGAGAAGCTAAATACCTATTATCTATGTAGAAGCTAAAATGCATGAAGTGCTTTAAAAAACTGAATTGATGGGGCACCTGGGTGGCTCAGTGGGTTAAGCCTCTGCCTTCGACTCAGGTCATGATCTCAGGGTCCTGGGATCAAGCCCCACATCGGGCTCTCTGCTCAGCGGGGAGCCTGCTTCCTCAACTCTCTCTCTGCCTGCCTCTCTGCCTGCTTGTGATCTCTGTCTGTCAAATAAATAAAATCTAAAAAAAAAAAGAAGGTTTAAATTTAAAAAACAAACAAACAAACAAACAAAACCTGTATTGATTCCCAAGCTTTATCTAGGTAAATATGTACATTGCAACTATAAAAAAAAAAAAAAAAATCACTCAAGCTATGCATAAACTGCAAAACCAGAGACATCAAAAAGGACCATGAACGTAAAATAAACCCATGAAGACAAAGACACACAGTTAATTATGAAGGGAAAAAAAGAAAAAAACAACTGAAGATGAAAAAAAGTAAAACACCACAGGACTCATCAAATGGCAATGCCAGATACAAGCAGAAAATCACGTCATGGAAAAAAATGCAACAGCTATGAGCATGTAAGTTGAGATATTATGTAACAGAGCTAAGACAAAAAATAAACAAGCTTGACGCTATCCTGCTAGAGAAGCTACACCCTCTAACAACTGTCTAGAAATACACATTTGTCACAAGAGCTGTTTACAAGGGATAAATGTGAAAGAACCATTTACAAACAAATTTTAAGGGAGACCAGTAAGGTAATGGCACTTGCATAAATGGGTATTGCAATAAAACAGCACCTGTATTTAGTTACAGATTAAATATAGCACTCTCATGAGTTCACTCCCTGAACATTGGAAGGGCTTAATTTGAGGACAAAATTAATTGGGTATGCCTTTAAACATGTAAAGGTTCATTATTTTATTAATAACCATTAAAAACTCCTAAAAAGTATATAAGCATACATAACAGAGTTAATGAGTAGAGCAAAATAAAATTTCACTATGATATAAAAGCTAAACCGACCACTGGTCTCATCTGCCTGTAAAGTGACTCATTCCAAGAAAATAGGCTTATAAAATACGGGATTCAAATCCATGCCTCAAAAGCATTACAAATTTATTTGATATTGAATCTTTGGTGTCATTTGTGGAAGTATAAATTCCAAAGGTATTAAACATTAGATTTCAACTCATAGGCTACTCTGGAAAACATTTTGGCAGTTTCATTATAAAATAAAATATGCAAACAACATACTTGTTTATGGTTTCTGATCTGAGAAGCTTCATTGAAAAGACTCCTGAAAGAACAGGTCAACAGAAAAAAAATGCTCCAAAGAGAAATTACAACTTCCTTAAATATACAAGTAGATGACCCAAGGTCAAGATTCTGAAAGAAACACAAAAAGGATCACAGTTGCTGGTATCTCTGAGGTACCTTTTCCAGCCTCTGTCTTAGGCTGTTTCTATTCTACTCCTAAATGCTCTTATGGGTTAAATAATGTCTTCTAACAAGGTATGTTCAAGTACAAGCCCTCAGTACCCATGAATGTGATCTCATTTGGAAACAGGGTCTTCTTTGCAGGTGTAATCCAGTTAGGATGAGGTCATATTTAATCCATGGTCCACAACAGTTGAAAATTATGTATCTTTTTTCCTTGAATTTTTAGCTACCAAGATTGTGTTTGACTTTGAATTTGATTGCCAAAAATTTAAGATGGCAATTAAAACATTAAAGATATTATATTAAAAATTTTACTATAATTGTCAAGCTGCCAAGTACAATTTGATATCAAATTTTGGCATCCAAACTTTAAAAAAAAATGCTCAGCTGGCTTTATAATAATACTTACAACAAGATAGCCCAACAGTACCAATTATAGTCTTCCACAGGGTCTGATTTTCTACAGGCCCAGGAATACATGAACACACAGCACACACAGTTACCGGGTTCTAAAAGCAAATATCTCCATTTGTAGATCATAGATGGAATCACCCATCTCATCCAAGTCATGAAAATGAAACTAAATGCCTCCAAGTCACTTTATAAATCCCAAATAAAAATTCCACTTGTTCAATATCTAAACAATTTTTTTAAAGTTTTTTTTTTTTTTTTTTTGACAGAGAGAGATCACAAGTAGGCAGAGAGGCAGGCAGAGAGAGAGAGAGGAGGAAGCAGGCTCCCTGCTGAGCAGAGAGCCCGATGCGGGACTCGATCCCAGGACCCTGAGATCATGACCTGAGCCGAAGGCAGCGGCTTAAACCACTGAGCCCCCCAGGCGCCCCTCTAAACATTTTTTAATCCTTTAATTTCTTTTAATCGGGCAATGGTATGACTTTACTGATTTCATAGTATCAAAGTACTTACTTCCAGGGTTTGTTTGTATTACCTGTTACTCAATATATTTTCCATCCTCAGTGTAAATTATAGTCTAGACATAAGAATGCAAAAGCCCACAATATATATGAACAATATTAAAACATACCTATTCACTGTCATTTGGAATCATGAAGTAATTCTGCAGAGAAATTCATAGGGAAAAAAAAAAAAAAACAATAAACCCTTTTTTTTGGAGAGCATATACTGGATAGTCAAACTTTAGAGGACTACTCTATGCATGGCTTGAAATGCAAGTGGAATTAAAACAAATTACTGTTTTACCAACACCTAAACTACTCCTGAATTGCATTCTATCATGACACAAGCATTCCAGAAACTCCAATGGATGAGATAAGGTCATCCTAATGGGGTTGAATCTTGTGCTGTAAACTGTTTCATCTTGTCCTGATCTTGATCAATATATGTAACAATCATCCAGACGAATCAATAGAAACACATTTGATACAGTTGGCAGAAATAAACAGCATATGCATTAGTTCCCAGAATTAATACACAACATGATCTTAAACTGGTGAAACAATATTTCAACATGAATGAGATTAAATCTAATACAATAAATGTAAAAGTTTTAATTTACATTAAAAATTAAACACACAGGGATACCCAGGTGGCTCAGTTGGTTAAGAGTTTGCCTTCAGCTAAGGTCATGATCCCAGGGTCCTGGGGTCCTGGGATCGAGCCCCACATCGGGCTCTCTGCTCAGCGGGGAGCCTGCTTCTCCCTCTCCCTCTGCTCTTTGACCTGCCTGTGCTCACATCTCTCCTCTCTCTCTCAAATAAATAAATAAATAAATATTTAAGAATTAACCATACAAGTATAGGATTGAGCAGAGTTTGAGGTAGATTATGTCACAAAGAAGAGCTGAAAAATTACAGGGTTTAATCCAAAGAGAACACTAACAGAGACACAGGAGAGCAGTCTTTTTTTTAAAGATTTTATTTATTTATTTGACAAGAGAAAGATCACAAGGAGGCAGAGAGGCAGGCAGAGAGAGAGGGGAAAGCTGGCTCCCTGCTGAGCAGAGAGGCTGATGCAGGGCTTGATCCCAGCACCCTGAGATCATGACCTGAGCTGAAGGCAGAGGCTTAACCCACTGAGCCACCCAGGTGCCCCAGAAAAGCATCTTTTAACTGCATGAAGGGGGAAAGTAGGGTTGAGTGACAAATCGCTGGTTAGCTCAGGGACACAGAGGGGGTGAGATGGCTGAAGTTATGCCTTTCACTCTGCCACATATGGTGTTCAGATTTTGGTCACAAAATTTCAGGGCTCTAAGCTGCATGTCCCTTACTAGGAAAATGGGTAAAATAACGGTACTGACTGCAAAGGGACTAAATGAGATAAAAGCCCTCAACTCTGTATCAGCCATAAAGATTGCTAAAATAGGTAATAATGAAAGATGACTTCAAATACTTCCATTTTGATCTCAGTGAGTACTTTGTAATTGATTAAATTCTTCTTCCCAGCTTATCTTTTAACTCAAGCAAAAGACCCTTCAGGCAAAGCATCCTGTGATGGTAACTGAAATTACCCCTCAAGCAATGAGGACTGCCCTGAGCCAGTGACACCCCTCATGATTGACCCCAAGACAGTTATGGACCTGACCTTTCTTACCCACCTGCAGGTACCCACTGGCCTTTGTCCCACATTTTCCTTATATAAACCTGGAGATATTTTCAGCACTTTGGAGACAGTCTTTGAGGAGCTAGTCCACTGTCTCCCTGGTGGTGGCCTCACAGAAATAAACTCCTTAATCATTTCCCTACCACTACTGTCTCTGCCTTTGGACTTTGTCAGCAGCGAGTGGCCAAACCTGGTCTGTTTGGGAACTTGGAGCCAGGCACTCTTGCACCCCACACCCTGGTTATAGCAATATAGAGGAGAATTTTACTTAATAATATGGTTGGAGCACCAAGGGGCTCAGTCCTTAAGCATCTGGCTTCAGCTCAGGTCATGATCCCAGGGTTCTGGAACTGAGCCCTGCACTGGGCTCCCTGATCAGCAGGAAGCCTGCTTCTCTGTCTCCCACTCCCCCTGCTTTTGTTCCCTCCCTCCCTCTGTCAAATAAATAAGTAAAATCTTTAAAAATAATGATAGTGATAATAATAT
This sequence comes from Mustela erminea, assembly GCF_009829155.1. Lineage (NCBI taxonomy): Eukaryota > Metazoa > Chordata > Mammalia > Carnivora > Mustelidae > Mustela > Mustela erminea. The sequence goes on along the minus strand of NC_045617.1, from coordinate 100,843,353 downwards.
GGTTCTATTTTTCTCTTACTTTCTTAATGAGTATCCTCTTTCTGTATGTAATCAAGCAAAGGGCATATTTCTGAAAGAATCTTATAATGTGTAATAAGCTGGGCTCCAGGGCACCCTTGCCAAAATTCTAATATGATATTCATTTTGCCTGCTGAAAAGATCTGTGATGCCCAGAAACCTGCTAATATTGTCTGGAGGGAGGGAGATGGTTAAAAAAAAGTGTTTATCATATGACAAGGAGCTGCCTCATATCCTCAGTTCCTAAGTCAGCCTTCACAATTCAGCTTCATTTTTTTTTATTATGTTCAGTTAGCCACTATATAGTACATTATTAGTTTTTGATGTAGTGTTCATTGTTTACGTGTAACACCCAGTGCTCCACACAATACCGGCCTTCCTTAATACCCACCACCAGGTTACCCCATCCCACACCCCTCCCCTCTCAAACCCTCAGTTTGTCTCCCAGAGTCCATAGTCTCATGGTTCCTCTGCTTCTCTGATTCCCACCCCCATCAGTTTTACCCCCCTTCCCCTATGGTCAGTTTCATTTTTTTTTTTTTTTCCAAGAGAGAGAGAGCATGCACACAAGCAGGCATAGCTAAAGGTGGGGGTGCAGAGGGAAAGGGAGAGAGAACCTTAAGCAGGCTGCATGGATCTCACCATCCATGACCTGTGATCATGACCTGAGCTGAAATTAACAGTCAGACACTCGGGACGCCTGGGTGGCTCAGTGGGTTAAGCCTCTGCCTTTGGCTCGGGTCATGATCTCCGGGTCCTGGGATCGAGTCCCACATCGGGCTCTCTGCTCAGCAGGGAACCTGCTTCCTCCTCTCTCTGTCTGCCTCTGCTCTGCGTATTGTGATCTCTGTCAAATAAATAAAGTCTTTAAAAAAAAAAAAAAAAGAGTCAGACACTCAATCAGTCAACTGAGCCACTCAGACCCAGCCCCTCAGTTTCATTGTTTTGAGGTGACATAAAGAATATTCTATATACTCATTCTCAAATGCAAAACAAACAAAAAGCCAAGAAGCCAAAAGCCACCTCCAGTAGTTTTGATAGCATGCAAAAATGTTTATTTTTTTTAAAGATTTTATTTATTCATTCGACAGAGAGAGATCACAAGTAGGCAGAGAGGCAGGCAGAGAGAGAGGGGGAAGGAGGATCCCCACTGAGCAGAGAGCCCGATGAGAGCTCGATCCCAGGACCCTGGGATCATGACCTGAGCAGAAGGCAGAGGCTTTATCCCACTGAGCCACCCAGGTGCCCCAAAAATGCGCATATTATGATGCTCTATGGAAAGCAAGCAGGCTACCAAACTATGTAACAGCAGAATTATAATTAAAGAAAATTCATCCAAAAACAAAAGTAAAAACATATACATAAAAATGAAAGTGGCTGCCTTGGAGAGGCGGTTTTATGGGTGACTTCTTAAAACTACTTTACTCTTTTCTGTGTTGACCAAATGTTTACCCATACATATGTACTATTTTGCTTTGGGAAAAAAGGAATTTTTAAGAGAATTATTCTAATAGTTATTTTTTACTTTTGAATATCCTCTTCTTCTTCCATTCATGTATTAAGTTGACGGTCATAGGTAATTCAAAATGCTGCATATAAAAGAGTTTAATAATTCTAACAGAGCAACATATGAACAAGTGCAGAATATGAGAAACTAAAGCTATATGGATTCAGGGCCCAAGAAGGAAAAAAGTAAAATAAAAGTAACTGCATACACTTAATGAGGACTGAGTAAGTAGTTCACTGATGGTGCAGTGCCTTCCCTAACTCCCCGGGGCTAGGAACAAAGGCATTGCAAGGAGCGCCCATAGCAATTTCTGCACATATTATCACTTTCCATGCACTATTTAAATGCATTATTCCCCACCTTCTTCACTATAAACTCTGTGATGGTGGAGATTATCTTTGTTTAGCACAATTATTAATGCTTAGTACATAACTGTTACATAACAAGCTAATAATATACTGCTTTAATAACAGCATAATAGAATGAGGGCTGATTAAATATGATAAGCCCAACAAATCCTAAAGTATAATTTTTTTAAATGGTAATATCCAGGCAGAACTTTTTAAGACTGAAGCACATAGCTGTTTCTATTAAATGGAGGTTAGTTTTTTGATAATACAAACTATTACCCATTGAAAAGGGCTTTTAAAAGACTAATTACAAAACCACTGAGCACTGCAAAAGTAATTAGATAAATCCATAGATCTCTATCAAAAATAAACATAAATACCAATTTCAAATTTGTACTTTGTGAAAAAGATAGACTTGTTATCAAGTGTCCTTTGGAAATTCTCCCTAAGAACTGTATTTTGAAATGTTTAATTATGTTCAAATCAGTCTGAAAATCGTTTCTGTGTATTTAAATTAATCTTCATGAAACAAAGTTCTAAGTCTTCTTTTTTAACACAGTGATACAAATTAGCCGTAAAATAGGACTTAGTTTTCCTCTGTTTTTGATATTTGTTCTATCATTATATGAATTCATTTCACCAGGAAGAAAGGACTCACTAGGTGTTTAAATGGATTATAATTACAGATATTTAGTATGCCATTAAGGTGAAATTAGAGTAAACTATATATTCCAGAGGAGTACTGAGAAGTTTCAAAGTCTATATTTTCCAACGTGGTAAAACTGAGCAGTGTGAAGCTTAAATTTATCTATCACGTCATCCAGATGCAAATCCAGACAGATTCTAGTTTCAAGAAGTATGGAGATCTCTCTACCCTAAAGGTAGGAAAACTTGCAACAAGATCAGAATCTTTTATTTTTTTTTCCCTCCCCTTGAGAGTCCTACAGTCCTAGAAGAAATGATTCTGAAGACAGACTACTGTTACTGACAATGGTACCTGAATATCATTGCTTGGGATACTGGTTTGTAGGTCAAAAGGCTAAGAATTTCCTTCAAATGCCATCAAAGCTACTTATTTTTCTGCCATCTGGGCTTGGACTTGGGAACTTGACTCAGCTGTACTTTCACTCTTCTCGGTCAGTATTCCTCCTAGGGTAACGTCATCCAGTCTTACAAGAGGAAATACTCTATATCTGCGGATCATTTGAACATCTTCAGATGTTCAGATGTGACTGCTCCCCTTGGCTCCAGACTCATCTATCGGCCTGGTTTCTGAACACCTTCCCTGGTTTACTTTCTTTGCACTGAATATGCCAAGTTAATTCCCGTTTTAGGATCTTTGCACTAGTCATTCCAACAGTCTGGAATTATCTTTCTTTTCATTCCTATCTTACTCATGTGGCACCTCCTTAGGGAGGTCAAGAACCTACCCTCTCTGCTATGCTTAACTCTATTACCTGGTTTTATTTAACTTCTAGCACTTATAATTATGTAAAAATAATCAAGACATTTATTTGCCATTGGCTGTGTCCTCCTCACTAAAATGCACGTTGATCAAAGGCCACCAAGCTGTTTATTCTAATTTATCTGTGCCACTGTCATATCGGGTATTCCTTGAGTATCACTGCTGTCTTAGAGAAGGCCTATTGTCTTACATCTTAAGTATGCTGGGATCTATGTTCTACTCTCCCTCACTTGTCATCACAAAGGGGAAATAACTAGGGGTCTCCCTATTTCCTTACTTGTTTGTCTGTCATAACACCCATCCATGATGCCCTGATTACCACAGGAAGTGGGTTCAGGATCTTTCAACCTCAGCTTTTAAACCTCTGTAGAATAGAAAACAAGGACTTGATATATTTAGATGAGAGCACAAGGGCCCCGCTGAGCAAAATGTTGAATGTGTCTCATATGCCCTCTTGTCCCAGCTTCTGAGTCTACTTAAGACAACAGAAAGCCAATCTGGGCACACACTGACATTTACAGAACAGGTGCTGTAGGAAAACATCATGAATATGTGCTCCCGATGAACAATGAAAATGGCTTTCCAAATACTGGTAACAAAAACAGTGTGCTTCATCTATGAAAAAGTGAAAGTTTACAAACAAAAGGTCTGAAGAAAATGTGTTTTCCTTATACGCCTTGGGAATGTCAATCAAAACTCAGTGTTGGAAGTATTTAGAGGCAATAAAAAAATCTTGGGACTATTAAAAAGTAGAGAAGTGGGGCATCTGGGTGGCTCAGTTAAGCATCCGACTCTTGATTTCAGCTCAGATCATGATCTCAGGGTCCTGAGATCGAGCCCAGCGCAGTGCTCCAATTCTGCCTGACCCTTTTCCTCTGCTCCTCCCCTCACTCCCGCTTGTGTGCAAGCTCTCTCTTCAAAATAAACAAAAATCTTTAAAAAAAGAAATTAAAATAGAGGTTTAAAACAAATAATATTTAGAAACTGTGCAAGGAGACAAGTTTATTTAGTTAACGTGCCAAAAAATATTTAGTATTAATAATATACCTAGCCCAGAAAGATTTTAATTTGTATAATTTGATTTGTATAAAGAGCCATATAAGTAAACAGAACGAGTAAAGCAATTCCAAAGTCTATTTCTCTCAAGATTCACTTTTAATTAAGCCTGCTTAGATAGCTCTATCACAGATGAAATTAAGTGCTTCTTTTTTTATTTTCCCTCAGGAATTCCCCCAAAAAATCTAATTGGAAAACTAGCCCGTCCTAGTTTAGACCTCGTATGGTTTCCTTCATTGGCCGCTCTCACTTCACATACAGAAGTTAAGCAAAAAGATATAAATACATTTTTTTTAATGTGTAAAATGCTGTTGATTTGTAAAGGTGGATTTCTAGGTCTTGTGGATCCTGCGTGAACAGTGTTCCCACTCCTGTGCTACATTCCTGTGACAGTGGTTCTATCCTGGGAAACTGTAATGACTTGAGTGAAGGCTCAGGCTTCTAAAGTTTTAGTTATGGTTCTCTAAACCAGACCCAGGCCAGAAACTGCACCTGGCAGCTCTTCCATTTCACTCCCATTTGTCTGTAAGGCCCACTTCAGTATAACTGTGACAGAGAAGGGAGACGATACCCCAAATAAAGATACCACTATGCTGAGATATGAAAATTAAACATAATAATTAGTTTCTTTAACCCAAGTAATTCATGATTTTATCAAGTCATTTATTCTATGTATAATACATGAACACACACTTAATTACAATGTTCATAGGCTCCTGTCCCAACTTTTGCATAACTATGTTTTGGGTCCTACGGTCTTAGAAAGATTTTAATTTTCTTTAGTGTCATTTTCTTACTGAGATTTTTTTAAAACAAAGTTTCAATTATATGTATTAGTAGTACCCTACTTAGTTTTTTTTTGACCTTTGGACTTTTCTACATTAGACACTGACACTAAAAAGTACCTTTCCTGTGATGAATCCAGTTTTCAACCCATCAGTTAACAAATATTTCAACTTACTGCACAGAGGATGTGGGCATGTCAATATCCAGTTTGAAAAACACCATTATCCTTCTTTTTTACTATCTTATTTGCACCCTTATTTGAATATCTTCTTGAAACTTCAATCTATTTTATAAGTTTTAGGAAAATGGAAAAATGAGTCTTGATGTTAGTAAAATGTTTATCTAATAAGTTGAGTATAATAGAGGTAAAGATAGAAATTATTGAACATGCCAAAAAAGGCAAATCTTGAGTTTTAATCAGATGATCACTGTACACATGTTCTATTGTGAAGGTAAAGAACATGTTTTGTAAAAGATTTTATTTACTTATTTGACAGAGAGACGGAGAGTGAGTCAAAGAGTGAGAGCACAAGCAGGGGGGGCAGCAGAGGGAGAGAGAGAGAGAGAGAGGAGCAAGCTCCCCACTGAGCAGGGAGACCAACATAGGGCTCCATCCCAGAACTCCAGGACCATGACACGAGCTGAAAGCAGACGCTTAACCCTGTGCCATTCAGACGCCCTAAAGAACATTTTTTAAAACATATAAAATGTCAGAAGTGTATTGTTGAATAGTGTCTCTAATATTTGAAAGTGTAAATGGCAATTTTATTTATATTTTAACTCTTACAGAACAAAACTACTTCTGCAATATGTTATTTGATTTTCATATCATTTGAATTTTATAGACTTTTAGGAACCTAAAATGTACCAAAATAGAAAACTGCACTGATATTGAGAGATGACAGACCGAAATAAAGGCAAATAGGTGAACAGATGGAGAAACAGCCAAATAAACAGAAGTAGGGAACGGGCAAAAAGGAAAAAAAAAAAAAAAAATGATGAGAGGTGAGCCAGAAAATGAAGATGAGCCTAAGGAGGAAAAGGGACAAGGAAAGGAGGGAAGAAGGGAAGACAGAGGAAAAGAAAGAAAAGGAAGAGAAGCATGAACAAAGAAGCCAGAAACCATAAGATACTACAAAAGATCAGAGGGACAGTAAGAGAGGACGGAAGGAAGAGATGGAGGAAAGGCAGGCATGAACCTGTAGCAAGCAGAGAGTCACGGGGGGCCATGGTCACCAGTTCCTTACTCAAGAACAACTCGGCTTGATTTTGCCCTTCTCTAACAAATAATCAGAAATCACATTTACTCAAGAAAAAGACAATTCTTTTAACACATCAGGAAACAGCTGCTGAATGAGTCAGAGGAGACTAAGCAGTTGGAGCAATGTACTGTTAAGAATGGAGCCATCGCTGCCTACGTGTGGGAAAAAGGACCGTCCGGACAAACGCTCCGCTGGGTGACTCTAACCGCAGCCACTGAGGTGGAAGATGCCACTTTTTAGTGCTCTGGAAACTACCGTTTCTTCCCCCAAGTGAGTCATGTTTATACAATCAGAGCGACAACTTGACAATCAATAGAGAACTAAAACCCTTTGAAATGAAACTTTGACAAAACAAGTGAAAATAATGAACTGCCCAGTGATACGATGGGGAGACATCAGTTAACATTATTTTACCATACTCTCCATACAAAGCGATCACAGAGAATCTCAGAGAAGGATGGGACATATGGGACATGCCACTGAAAAACCAGAGAGACCAGCAGAGTTTAGGTACTTTGTCTAAAATCCCGACTGAGTCAGGTCTGCTAATGTTCAACTTCACAAATGATTAAAGGACATACAGAATATCTGCTGGGACCTCTAGAGAATATGAAGGAAATATTAAGTAAGTCGACCAGATTCATTAATTTCTGTTTGCACTTAGAAAAGTTATTAGGTCCCCAACTATAAGCTTCCTGAGATGCAGGAACAGTCTCTTGCTGGCTCTCTTCCTACCCAGAGTGGAACACATTGCTCAGCACAAAACAGTCAACACATGCCTGTTTAACGAATGCATAGAGTGTAAAAGCAAAAAGTTATAACTTATAGATCTCAGTACTGCATAACTTCTGTGTAAACTCTTCAAAATCAGCCACTGCCAGCATCATGGAGATGACACCTGGCCCATGCCAGTTCTCAAGAGGCTGACTACCACGACCTTACCTTCCCCAGAGATGGGTGCAGTCTGCAAACGACTTGCTACAAAGCCCAAAAGATAAAAGTCATGTGCCTTTAGGGGACATCTGGCCTAACTCCTAAGGACAGTAAGAAAATAAAACAAAATTACAAACTGAGGAGTAATTAGATGTCCCCAGAGGAAAAGGTTCCTCCTATCAGCTATGATCACATGATTCAAACACTTCCCAACACAGATGTCCCCAATGGGTGAATAGTCCTTGTGCTTGAATCGCCTCTCCAATCCAGTCTCATCTTCCTCACAGCACCATAGCTGCTGAAAACATCATCTGTCTCCCTGAGGCCCCACCCTGACCTCCTGTATATGTAAGCCTCCCAGCTCCTGAATAAACCCTCCTTCCCAATTCTGGAGCCAACTTGCTTCCACTCCATTTCACCTCCACATGAGGTGGAGCCTTTCGTCTGAAGCCCAACACTTGCCCAGTTCCTGTGTCAGCAGCCCACAGTACTCAGTTTCCAAGGATTAGTAGTACTAATCACCCCCCCACCCCCTGAACTCTACTTCACCCTTGGGGGCTTGGATAGACACCATAAAACGATGCTAATGCCCAATGGCCTGCCTCAGTAAGAAGGAAGCTCTAGCTAAAGGCTCCAGCACATTTTCTCAGAGAAATGTTGATGGATTTAATTTTTGGTGGAGCTTAGGCGCTATGTACATAAACTTTAGTCCACAGTATCTTAAAATCTATAGTCATACTCCGAGCACCATTTTTGGGGTGGTGGGGAGACTGTATTCTGACTTTTAAGTAATAAACTCACCAACAAAACTCTAAAATACATTTCACTTCCAGATTAGAAATAATTAAACAAAAATATATTTCAAAATTACCAGTAACATTGTGTTTAACAGACTCTGAATTGTGAAACATCCTTAGAACACTCATATTTTACAAGTTACAGAAGGACAGATATGCAAACTTACCCAACTAGCTAAACAAGGACAGCTTGTAATTTTACAAATAATTAGTTAAATTAAACTAAGTGGGACCTTTTCAAAAGCTCTCAGCCAACCAGATAATGTTACAGAAGAGGCCTGTTTTACTGGGATCACACTTTCACACACAAGATTCTCAAGACTTAAACTATAATGTTACATCTTGGAAACTCATTATTGTATAATGTAATCAAACAGGAAACCGGTAGATGAGTGGCTGCGGGATAAGTCATAGTCAAGAAAATACTCAGTGTATGAACCTCCACCATAAACTATAAGGGGATATGGTAGCAGAAGATTTAATAGCAAGAATTATAAAATTAACCTATCCCAAAAGAGGTTAGTTATAGTTAAAGCAATAATCTCCAGAGAGTAATCACAAAGACATCACTGAGTCAGCACCAGAGGTGTGGTTTGTCTCCGTCTATGCAATCCCTTTCAGCAACTGTTCAATAATAGGTAAAGCTTCCCACAATAAGTTCTGAGCATCTGTGGTCTAGAATGTGCAAGCTTTAAAAGCAGGATCCACCCAGCCCCTCAGGCAGGCTCTGCAAGGTGAAGCCAGCCCTCTTTAATAGGTGTGTACAACCCTATGTGCCCTAAACCCAAAAGCCAGGGGGTGGAATTTGAAACTGGAAGGTGTGGGGGCTGCCATCATCTTGGGAACCGCCATGATCCTGAGAAACAAAACAAAGACGGACCCCAACCCCCACTAAATGCTGTTTCACATCCTTCTCATTCTTTAGTTATTTTGAAAAACCAACCCAACAAACAAACAAACAAAAAACCAGCTTTCTCTTCTAAGGCTCTTTCATCACTGTTCCCTTGTCCTATTTCTTGTCAGGACTGATTCAGCCTCAGTCATAGATTTCCCTGGGGCTCTTGCGCTGGTTGGGGATGAGAAAGGGAAAGAGGGGCGGTACCTGCCAGTAAGTAAAGGGGCAAAATATGTAGCAAGTGAGAATCTGGAAATGAGTTGCTGGGCCATCTTGGTCTACACCGTTGACTATTTGCAGCCAGCATGGCTTTTTCTTTGTGTTCTGGCCTTCTCAGAGTTCTCCACTTCTGGGTCAGAAACCCTAGAACCTAGAATCTCATCACTGCATGCAGTCAGGACGAAATCTTATGTTCCCACAGCCTCCTCCCTATAAAGCACCATTGTTTCTTTATATGGTCATGAATGCAACTAACACATGGACATTCTCCGCCTCCTCACACACCTTCTAGAGGTAATGTGTCTCCCAGCGTGTTACAAAGAATAGGCCCAAAGTCTCCAAGTACCTTTCCAGAAGCTATCTGCTCTAGGCACACTGTCCCTTTAGAGCAGTGGTTCTCAAAATCTGGAATGTACCAAAATCACCAAGCAACCCAACCAAGGACACAGACCCAGGCCAACTGGAGTTTTGAAAGCACAGGTTTCAACTCATCTGTGGACAGAAGCCCATTGGATACAAACAGGAGAAGAGATTTTGTTAAGAATAACTTTGCCTTCCCTTCCCAGTTCCACTCCCCACTCAAAATCTAAAGAACACATGCCCTTCTGCAGGCTTGCTGCCCCCCCCACCTTCGCTACTTGGGCCTCCACCCCCCCACCCCCGCCTGACCACACTACCCCCTGCCTTTACTTCCTCCCACAAGGCTCTTCCCAGACCCTTCCCACCTCTCCCTCCACAGGAGTGCGCGACGGACTTCTTGGGGACAGAGAAAACAAATGCCATGTTCAGGCTGGGCGGCGCCCGTTCCTGGGGGAACCCGAACCCTCCCCTCCCGAGACCTAACTTTTCAAACTTCCCTACGCGCTCTTAGCCACGCGACAATGAAAGAAAGTTGACCAATCAGAGGAACCCGACCTCTGCACCGCGGCGAACTGCCGACCCCGCGCCGGCTTCCCAGGGGTGATTCCCATCCCTACCCCCCGCCACCGGGCCGACCCAAGGTGGGTGCAGCCTCGGGACCCCACCGCATCCCGCTCGCGCGCCCGCCAGTCTCCCGCCCACCGAAGCCGGGGAGGGCAGCCCGGAGCCCCACTTACGGCCAGGAGCGCCCCCGAGCCGCGCGCCGCCGCGCCCGCCACCGAACGTTTGCCGCCCAGGAAGCCGCGAGGCGGAGGGAGGGGAGGGAAGTTACCTGCAGAGCGTCAGGTTGGCGGAGGGAAGCCGACTCCCGCCCGGACCGCGCCTCCCCCGGCCTGGGTGCAGAGCCCAGTGAGGGCGGGTGCGGGGACGAGTTGCAACAAGTCCCAAGCGGTGCCACACCAAACCTCGCGCAACCAAAAAGCGCTCGCTACCTGTCTGAACTCAGAAACCCAACCCTCTCGCAACCCAGCCCTCTCCCAGCAAAGTATAAAGCCTTCCTTCCCGGTCCGCCCTCGAGGCTCCGGGGCGATTACAAGTCCCGACACCTGGGCCACGGCGAGCAGAAATCCAGAAGGACCACAGCGCACACCTGGGAAGGGGGTGGACCTCTGAGAAGCCGGGCTGTGCTGTCCTTCCTAGGCTCTGGAATGCGTGGGGCGGGGGGAGAAGGGGTCTCGGGGTTACAGGGGGGACGTGGGGGAGGAGGTGGTACCACCCTCGGGAGAGTGGGGCGGATTCAGCGTGCAGGAGATAATTCCACTCAGCAGCCAGCAATGCAGACCCCTACCCAACAGCCTGAATGTTTCCAGGCTTGGGAAACCGCAGGGGTGGAAAGGTGGTAGAAACACTGCTTGTGCACTTACCTTTTTATGTGAAAGAGAAATTCTAAACATCATCAAAGATTTGGTATCGACTTCGGATGACCCTGGTTGCTAACTTGAGATGAAAGATACTACTGTTTACAGTAGGAATACCTGCGTCAAAAGCAGGTCATTCTAGGTGGGATACTGTGTAACAAACTAAAGGGGGAATAGCGGCATTATCATTTGGTTTTAACATAAAATAATTACAGCAATTAATAAAATTTATTTTAAAAACGTGTCTACATCTCAATAAATCTCTTAAGAATGTTTCTAATAATTGTATAATCATATAGTCTTCAAAATATAGCTACTTGCAGCAAACGTTAAAAATTCAGCCTACTACAGGAAATAGGGAAACTTAGGGTAATAATAAGCATATTTTAAGCTTTTGGCATGCTATGTAAATTATCATAAATGGAATTGACCTTAAAAATGACTTTTATGGATATTTCGCTCTGAATAAAATGCTTGGGGAAAATGTTAAACCATAGGGATTTCAGTTAGGTCTTGACTGATGAGTAGATTCAGACAGGAGGATGAGATTTACATATTCTAGATACTGAAACAGAACAAACGACTATGTTAGTAAAAGCAAGTTCCAAGAGAGAACAAAGGTAGGCTTCCCAGATTGTGGTGTCTGTGATTTACAGTTTCTTTTCTTCACTGGTATATGGAGAATTATCTTCTTTTATATATATATAACTTTTTTTCTTCTGTCCCTGTAATTTCCATGTCTAACCTTTTAATATTTTTGCAACCCAGGTCTTCATTTTGACATCCAGCTCACTCAATTTTTATTATCTGTGTGATACCTCATTTACTCATTTGCTTTTACAATGTTCAAAAATAATTCTAGATGTTTCTTATGAACATTTCAGACTGTAGTCATAAATATACACTTACTTAAAAATAGCAAGAATGTTTAAACAAGTTAAAATGGGCCCATAGAAAGTCTGATTTTGTTAAGATATTCATTTATACATAACTCAAGTGAAATTTCAAAGAAGGATATTTACTAGAGTGTTAATTATTAAAAGCAAATGAAAGAGAGGAAAATGTAGGTAGGAGAGAGAACCCATTAAAGGTGCTATGCTAGGGGCGCCCAGGTGGCTCAGTGGGCTAAAGCCTCTGCCTTCCGCTCAGGTCATGATCCCAGGGTCCTGGGATGGAGGCCCACATCAGGCTCTCTGCTCAGCGGGGAGCCTGCTTCCTTCCCTCTCCCTCTGCCTGCCTCTCTGCCTACTTGTGATCTCTGTCAAATAAATAAATAAATAAAATCTTTAAAAAAAAAAAGAAGGTGCTCTGCTAAAGGCCTTCTGTCCTCAGTGGGATGGGAAAATATGTAAAACTGATGTGACCCCTTAAGCAGCTTGTAACTCAGGTGAAGACACTGCTCTCTTCGGCAGCACATATAATAACTCAGGTGAAGACAGAGGGCACATAAACAAGGAAAGAAAGCTAGTAGTACAAGCCAGTATGAGGAACTAGAAATAGAAAGCACACAGGTCTTTAAAAGGTAAGAATAAGAAATGATTAACTGCTTAAATCATTAAGGGATGCTGATGGAACTTCACAGAACTGTAGGAATTTGAGTTGAATAATGACAGAAGTCATTAGTAGACTAAGTTTGTGTCCTTTTAAGAGCTCTAAAATAGGGGCGCCTGGGTGGCTCAGTGGGTTAAGCCTCTGCCTTCAGCTCAGGTCATGATCCCAGGGTCCTGGGATCGAGCCCCATCCCACATCAGGCTCTCTGCTGAGCAGAGAGCCTGCTTCCTCCTCTCTCTCTGCCTGCCTCTCTGCCTACCTATGATCTCTGTCAAATAAATAAATAAAATCTTAAAAAAAAAAGCTCTAAAATATACATATTTTAATGCAGTTTAAGACAATGGCTTCCAGTCAGATAAACGCATTGATACAGAAAGAATGTCACATGTAACAATAAAAAACTAGACATGTTTATCTAAAACATTTTTCCCAAGTATGCTGAGGGAAGTTAAGAAGCAAAACTACTCATAGTGTTGGCAAAACCTACTACTGGCTGAATCAGAACATTAGTTTAATAGTCTTAAGACATTTCATGTTAAGACTACTGTGAAAATTATTGAATAAGCTTCATAATCATTTCATATATATGCCACATTTAAATTGTTACATAAAATATTATGTAAGTGTCACTGATTCAATACATAGATATTTAGAGTTTTCTAAGGAAAGGAATTGTGCCAGGAACTGGGCAGAGGATGGAAAGATGGATAAAGCACAGTAGATACAGCTTGGAATCATCCATGTTTATCTGAATTCTTGACTTGTCTATGTGTGCTTGTGTGTGTCTTTATATGTGTGTCAAGATGGAACAACTTAAACACAATTTAAAGTCCACAAAGATGTTAGAGTATTTGTGAAGAGGTGTAGAAACAAATATAATTAAATAAAATTAGATAGATACATAGATTAATAATTATTTTATTTTCCATCACAAAAGCCCTTTAGAAGGAATGAAAAATAATTATACTTTGTGATTGCTTCATTTTCAAAATTATTATGTAGTACTCTGAAGTTTTTTTTAATCTGTAAGTACCTAAAAGTTTAGATAATTTTAATATTATTTCAGGGAATGAGCTAGAGAAATAAAATGACAAAACAGAAGAAAACCATGGTCCTTTCTTTCTAAATAGCTAAATCATTAGATCGTACCCTCTCATGAATACATTCCCTCTTCTGTTTCTTTTCAGCAGATCAAATACATGAAAATATAAGGTTGTTTACATTTTTCATAACACACATAAATAATTTTTAAACCCTTGCCAGTATTTACCGGTAAGATGAATAATCATGCAATTAAGTGGACAGACAGAACATGAAGTGATGCTAATAGAAGATATTTGATATAAAGTACTGATTACTGTAATGATTCAATGTCTTAAATATTCGTTATTAGTCTTTTGTTGCCAATATTTGCTAAGAGATATGAAAATTGTCCCAGTTAAATATCTTTTAAATTACTTCTCCTGAAAAGTCGTGAGCTCTTTGTCATCGTTATGGATGAATATGAATGCCATCTTCCGAGGTATTTTATCATGGCAATATGTAACAGTCGTCATCACCAACATTATTAACACAATCACAGGCATCCATTGCTATCCTATGTTGTACAAATTATGTAGAAATACATCCGTTGTGATCTTTCTAGGTGACCTCAGAGGCAATCATTACCTGGACCAGATTTCACAGAGGTCAACTGAGGTCTGCAATATAAATTATAGTTCTGTAGTTAAAAGAAAAAAAGAAAGAGGCAGCAAGAGAGAGAGAGGAGAGAGGAAAAATTGATTAACTGCCAACTCCATGGGCCTTTTCTGGAAGATCTGGCTTTCAGATGTCAGCCATTCTGTATCACTGTCTCCCAGACATAGAATGTTTATTTACACTTCATGCCTTTGCCCATCTCTGCTCAGTAGATGTCCAGCCTGTGATGCCTTTCTTGCTTCTTCCTGCCTCTCCATAGGTTCGCCACCCTTCAAGACATCCTTCATTGTCTAATTTTAGCTTTGGCTTGCATGGGCTTCTTAAAAATGCATAAGCCTTAATCCCCTTTCTACTTCTCTACCAAAGATATGTGACTTTATAACACCTCCATTATTGTTTGTATCTGTGTGGGTTTTGTTGGTTTTTTGTTTGTTTGTTTGTTTTGTCTGTTCATTTTTTCTCCTGGGCTGTGGTTGAAGTCTTCAGGTATAATTTAATCTCTTCAGTGTCTTGTCTTATCTTCCATTCAGATCAGTAATTCTCAGTACAAGGGCTACCAACCCATAGGGGACTTGTGAAAGATGCTATAATGACTGAGGGCTCTACAGGAACTTAGTGGGCGAGGATCCAGAATGATATATGCCCTATAATATGTCCTTTACAATGGAAAATTATCCCCTTTCTTGTACAAGTAACAGCAGTTCTGCCAGATATAGTGAAGGTGAAATGTCATTAATAAGTACCTAACTCTAGAATTTCTCTGTTTTATACACAACAGAGGAATGTTTTTGCACAGTCTGAATATATACCGAATTCCAGGAATCCAATTACAGTATTTTTTTTTTAATTTAGACATCTGTTAAGAATTATTCATTTTTTTAATTTTATTTTTTAAGGCTTATTTTTTTCTTTTAGAGAGAGAGACCAGTGAAAGGGCAGAGGGAGATGGAGAGAGCGAATCTCAAGAAGACTCTGCACTGAGTCTCTGCAGAGCCCAAGGTGGGGCTGGATCTCACAACCTTGAGATCATGACCAGAACAGAAACTAAGAGTTGGACATTCAACTGACTGGACACCCCAATTCCTTATTTTTAAGTCACAGCACTAACAGAACTACATCAGAGTTACCAATAAAACTCATGAGCCTCCTTAAATATATATAGGTCAAGGATCTGACAACTTAGTGTTTTCTGGTCTACAGAGCTGATTATTTATACACAAATAGCATTCTTTATAAATTGCATTAACTTATTGTTAGACATGACATTACTTTTTAAAAATATGTGAATAAGTCATTTTTTCAAGAAATTTCATTTTATTTTACTATAATACAGGGATTTTTAACCTTATTAACCTCATTTGTTCAGAAACATAGAGGATCATTGTGTCTGAGTGGTGAGAACTACAGAGTCACCCTATACCCTTTCATGGGAGAAGCAGGACTGAAAGGAGGCGTAAGAAAAGTTGAAAACTAGGATTTTTTTGAGTGGTCCTTTTATATCAGGCATAGTGCCTTAGATTCTAATATATAGTCCCTACACTGTAGGACCAGCACAGTGATGGCAGGTCACTGCTAAATGATGAAAGAATAAATAGTTCAAAAGTATAAAGCATTCACTGAATGATAACAGCAAAGTCCTTCATATGAGTAATTCTTGTATGGTCTTGCTTCTCTGCTTTACCTGGCATCTCCTCTTTCCCTCACATCTCCCTGCCTGCAGCCCCCATCATTTCTAAGCTCTATCCTATCATCCCCCTTTCAGTTAATCTGCTTCTCATTCTGCAGATTCTCTTCATCAGGGCATTTGCAAATGCTCTTCCTTTTGTTTGGAAAGCTGCCTTCACCCTGCTTCCCCTATTTTTCCCTTGAGGAAACTACTCAGTAGAATTATTCCTGCTTGTTTTGTTTATTTTAATAACTGTTCCTTTGCCTGTCTTTTAAATTTTATTTATTTATTTAACAGAGAGAAAGAGCAGAACCAGGGAAGTGGCAGGCAGAGAGAGAAGCAGGCTCTCCACTTGAGTAAGGAGCCCAATGTGAGACTCGATCCCAAGACCCTGGGATCATGACCTGAGTAGAAGGGAGACGCCTAACCTACTGAGCCACCCAGGTGCCCTATACATGTTCCCTTTCTCATGTTTCAAAAAGTAAAGCTCTCCTCTTTTAAAATTAATTTTTAATAGGCACGTAATATCCTTTTGTGAGGGTATCTATTATATATGCGGCATTCCCCTATTCATTAGAATTCTATGTTGATGATATTTTTCTACTATTTACAATGTTGCATTATCCTTGTGTTTTTTGTTTTTTGTTTTTTTTTTTTTTTAAATCTATGAACTGCTCCTTCAGAGTTAAATGCAATGTTTCCATTCTCAGGAAAGCCTTCCTAGCTTCTCAGACCAGATGAATTCTAGGTTTATAAAATGTCATGCGCTTTTTCTTCAAAACCATTTATTTATGCGAAACCCAATTCTTCTCATTCCCAGAGAACTCCCGCTAGTTTGCAGGGAACAACTGTCCATTTGTTTCTGTCCATCATTGTACCTCTAGTGCTTAGTAGGGGCTCAACAGATACATGAAGAATGAATGGGGAATGAATGAAGTAAATGAATTCATAAAGTATTATAACAGTACAGCTTGGCTTTAACTCTTCCAAATAATGCTGGCATACTCTCTCCCTTTTATCTCTTAACAAATCTTGTAGCTCATATTTCCTCTTTCCTCCTGAGAATTGAAAACTGGTATGGGGTGTAAAGGATAAATGGAAGAGATGGTGAGTTTCAAGGATTTGACTTCCAAATTCCTCAATATCAAACTTCCAATATAAAAATTAATCTCTTCATCATTGCTATAAACATTAGAGTGAGGTTATTCATGTGTAAACACAAGCAGACACACTTTTGAACAGTGCCCTTTTCTGCTTTCACTACTCCCCGTTTGACAACCAAAAGTATATTTCCCTAGTGGAGATTAAACTAGAATTTAATTTAAATACACTAAACTTCATTTAACCAGATGTTCCCTACGGCTCCAATTCTGTTTACACACATTGGCAAAATAAAATCCACCATTATTGTGATTGTTGGTTAGAAAAAAGGAATTGACAGAGAATGTTTAACCAAAGGAAAAAAAAAAAGCCAAAACATAAAATACTATAGTTGTGGTGCTTGGATGGCTCAGTCAGTTAAGAGTCAGCCTTTGGCTCAGGTTGTGATCTCCCAGTCCCGTGATGGAGGCCACACAAAGCCACAGGCACTGGGCTTTCCGCTCAGCATGGAGTCTGCTTCTCTCTCTCTCAAATAAATAAATAAAATCTTAAAAAAAATAAAATAAAACAAAATACTATTGTCATAGATTACACTGCCATTTGTTATTATATGAAGAATATAGTTCTTTATTTTTAAAAAAAATCTATTGTGAAAAGCATATGAGATTTTAGAGGAACTGGAATGAAAAAAAAAA
Organism: Mustela erminea; assembly: GCF_009829155.1. NCBI lineage: Eukaryota > Metazoa > Chordata > Mammalia > Carnivora > Mustelidae > Mustela > Mustela erminea. The sequence continues at coordinate 100,825,576 of NC_045617.1, read as the reverse complement.
AAAAATGGTTAAGAAGAAAACAGAAATTCAGATGGACCAGAGATTGAAATCCAATACCATTACCTAAATTTACTGAGCCCAAGTTTTAGAGCAACTTGATTTTCATTCAAATCTTGGCTGAGTCATGACTCTTCAACATGGCATCTTAAATTCCCATGTCATCTTAAATTCCTGTGTCTCCATATCTCCAGATCTGGTGTAATTATAATAACACTGACATGCCTCAAATTGATGTTGCATTGCTTGGAAAACCTGCAATTATCATACAAAAGTCCAATATTACTATGGTTATCATTACAGACATTCCCCACGAACTACAAACATCAAAGCCAAGGTGAGCTCTAGGATGAATTAGAACAGAAACACAGTCTTAGTCTCTATGCGATAGAATTCCATTCTGATGCTTTATCTACAATGATCATGTTCTAAAGAGATTACCTGATGTTTCAAAACAACTCCCCAAAATGAAATTTTCATCTTGCACAACCTATGGAATAGGGGAAGGTATTTGTCTTAAATTAAGCCAATCAGATTTCCTCCTGGAATTTAGAAATAACTTGAGCATGTGTCTGGAACTATAAAATCAGTCTGTGGAGTAACCATATTTAGCCACATAGACAAAAAATAAAACTGGTTTGCAAAGAGGATGGGGACACGCAAAGGTATAGTGCAAAGTAGAGACAAAAGATTACACTGAGTCCTAATTGTTTTCCACTTCCTAAATACAGATTCTGTTGTGGGCTTGAATGCAATCCTGCCCTGGGACTTGGGGGAGTAGGCATCCAGCCTCATAACATACTTTCCATTCCTGTATTAGTAAATACGAGCTGGTTTCTGTTGCTTGTGATCTAAAAATTCTAACTAATGACTCATTTCAGTATGAGGTGAAAGGCTGAGTATAATAGACCTTCAGAGAATGTGAAACTGGCTGAGGCAGTAAAAGGTCAGGTCCAGGGAGGGTTTTCTCACCCCAGAGGAAGAAGCTGATAGTCCATACCATACCACAATGAAAAATTTGATTGTGCTATTATCTGTTGGCTCTTGAGACCTTGTCTGAGTACTCACCAATGATGAACATTAGGGGAAATAGTAGCAAATAACCCAATATGTAGGAGTGTGAGTGTGTTGTTTGCACCTTGAAATTTTTAGTTTTAGTCCAAGATATGCTACAGTTCTGCCTTCAGCAGCAAACATATAACAAAAACCTGGGTTATTTATTTAAAACATTAGAGGTTTAGACAAAAAAAAAAAAATGTGAATCACATGAACTGCAGTAGGTAGATTTTCAAGGTACTGGTATGGATTCAAAAACTCCAGAATCAAAGTATTACGTGTACATATATCAAACCTGATCACCCTCTCCCTTTCTTAAGTCTTTAAAGCAGTCGTCCAACATTCGTTCCTGATAGTAAAGATGTCTGCATTTCATCGTAAAACTCCGTCTATCACTATGTGGTTAGGAAAAAGCACCAGGATGGGGCCCTGGTAAGAAAGGCTTCTTGCTTATGTCATTGTTACCCACCTGTGGTCTGTGGCTGAGGTCCATAAGCAGAGGAAAATAGGGATGATTGAGCATTGAGGACAGCGCATGATCACAAGCAGGGGGCTTTTATGGTGAAATAGGGTTTGGAGAGCGTCCTGACAAAGAGTATCTTGAGGAAATTTTTTTTTTTAAGATTTTATTTATTTGACAGAGAGATCACAAGTAGGCAGATAGGCAGGCAGAGAGACAGAGGAGGAAGCAGGCTCCCTGCTGAGCAGAGAGCCCAATGCCGGACTCTATCCCAGAACCCTGAGACCATGACCGATCTGAAGGCAGAAGCTTAACCTACTGAGCCACCCAGGTGCCCCTTGAGGAAATGTTTTTTAAACAGATACAGTTCCCCAAATTGAAGTCAAAAGACTGTCCAAGAAGTTTCAGGGCAGTATAAAACTCGGAACAGAGTTTGACCCACAAATAGTGTGGGGAGCATTATCCACTTGGGTCACCCTCAGAGCCCAATCCAGCACTGCCAGAAAGTATGGGGTATTTGCATACCTATGTGTGTGCGCTTACACACACACCCACACACAGGGAAGCCTTCCTCATGCTCCTCATGGGGGTGGTTCTGAAGGGTACTGCACAAGGAAAACATTAAGATTTACTACATTGAAGACTCATCTTGGTTTTGTTTGTTGTTGTTGTTGTTTGTTTGTTTGTTTTCCCTCCCATCATTGTTTATCAGGTATGTTGACCATAGTTAATGTTATACTTTTGGGTCATAGTATATAAGGTGCTAAGAATTCATACCTGAACAGATTTCAAATGAACTAGAGAAGGAATGAGTTTCACTTAGGGAAAACAAACCCATTAAAAAGTTCCTGAATTGCTTTTGTCTAACCAATAACCCCCTCTTATGGAAAACCATATTTTCCCTATTCCATTTGTATCTGATGGGTTGAGAACCTCAGTACCTCTTCATTCTCTCCATAGCCACCATGTCAGCATATGACTTGGCTTCCACATTTTATGGGGAAAAAAGAAAAAAAAAAAAAATGAGGGGACAGCCTGCTCAAATCATCCAGATAGGGCCAATCTGAGATTGTCTCTGAAATCAAACTCCCAACATTAATAATATTTTCTTTTTTAAATTATAAAATATCTTGGACATACTAAAATGCATAAGGAATAATGTAACAAGGACTTGTGTAAACCAATACAGACAGCTAAAATCCCTAAAATACCTCACCACAACTCATTCCCCTGTGATCTCACAGAAGTAATCACACTCCCCAGTTTGGTGTTTATCATTCTGATTTCTATCCTAACACTTGTTTTCTTCACATATGTTTGTATCCTTAAGTGACATATAGGATTATGCTGTAAAGTTTAAAACAATATCAACACATCACAATGCAATTAGAAAATTAGAAGCTTTCTGCTGAGATTGTTAAGCCAAAGTGAAGGAGCCTGGAGAACTGGCTTCTTTCTTTCTTAACTGCATGAAGGAATGTTGGAGAAGGAAAGTAAGCCAATTTGTGAAGGAAAAATAAACCATAAACGGGAGGGGTCGGGGGAGGAATTTTACATGATGATTGAGTCCTAGATACAGTCAGGTATAAAACTATCAACGCAGTTCTGTTTCAGATTTAATCTGAGTTGTGTTTTGACACTTGAACCTCAAAGAATTCTCATATATAAAGTGGTATCTTGAAAAGGAATACTGCAGGTAACAAAACACTGAAATGGGAAATTGTCTGAGACCACATGTCATTGTGAGCAGAAATGGTCTCTGTCACTGCACAGAAAGTTGGAAGTATTTGATATGTCTCTGATGTATCCTAGAATTCAGGCCCCATGCCTTCCTTGGGTGGAACCTTTGGGGACCTAGCAAATATATGAAAATGTTAGCAAATGCTGGTCTTTTTTAGCAGCCTCCAGTGAGATCTGGCAAGAATGGGACACACTTAGATTCCCAAGTCAGAAATCTGCAAGCACAAAGAGAAGAGCAACATTTAGATTTGTTTATATAGCACAAGACAGGAATCTGAGACAGCTAAGAGTCAGAAAGCCAGTGCCTTGTTAATCATAAAACAAAACACATTATTTGCCTCCCCCCTCCCCCAATTAGAACAAATGAAAGCAGTGAGCTGAGAAAACATGACTGGTCCTCAGAGTGGTTTAAGTCATAGATCATCTTCCAAACATCTCCTAATGTTTGTATCTAAACTAACAGTCAATACTTTTTCTCTAGGAGATAAATAGTGTAAAGCACTATCTTCTGGAATGAAGCAGAACAGGGCAGAGGTGGACTCCCACATCCTACTATTAGCTTGGGCCAGGCGGAAGTCCTGTATCAGTGACTTTGAGAGATCAGCACTTATTGCAGTAACAATTATTGGGAGAAAACCTGTGGGTTGAAGATTCAATGCTCTTGATCCGGGATTTTTTTTTTTTAAGTTTTTATTTATTTACTTAAGAGAGAGAGCAAGCTATAGAGATAGTATGAGCACGGGGGGCAGGGGTAGCGGGAGAGGGAGAAGCCGACTCCTCTCTGAGCAGGGAGCCCATTGCCAGGGCTCCATCCCAGAACCCTGGCATCATGACCTGAGCTGAAGGCAGATGCTTGACTGACTGACCACCCAGGTGCCCCTTATCCAGGATTTCTACTGCTAATTACCATCTTGTGGAAATTTCAGAAATAAATGAAAAAGTGGAAGAATGGACATTTCAGAAAATGTAATTTTTCAGAGAATCCTCAAGCCTGGAAAACAGAGATCTACTCTATTGCTCAACCATTGATTCAACACTCAGGTCATTATAACCGTGTTTACAGACAGTGGGTGGATTAAGCAATTACAGTCCTACTGAAGGAATCCTTTCATATGCTCTTTTCAGACATGGCCACTAAGGAAAATGGTCCCTCACAACACTCGCAACAGTGAGAACAAAGGGAGGCAGATCAGAATTTACTCCAGACATAAAATTCACTCCATGGGCAAACAGCGGTTCCTTACTCTCTTTTCCTATGGAATATAATTTATGCTAAGGTTCAGTGACAGCTATCTATTATTTCTTATCCCCTTTTTCACAAATAGGAGGTTTACTAGAGTTATTTTTTCCCCCATCCACCCCCATTCTGGATTGTAAGTGTTAGCGTGGTTAAGTACTTCACAGAGACCCACATCTGGGTCTGATCCAGGAGGAGTACACATCAGTGGCTGCGCTGCTAAAGGTGATACTGATTTGTTTCTCTTTGGAGAGTATATATTTGGTGACATTTATAATTAGTATAACATGTTAGGTGAAGACATTTAATAAGTGGTTATAATGCCAGTGATGGACAACCATGGTTGGAATACATGAATGGTCTGGGAAGTATTTTATCAGTACTTCTACCTTCGTGGATCAATTCTTTCCCCAATCACGAGGTCCTGTGGGGCTTTCATACAGCGTGTCCCTACACCCCATATATATATTCAGCTTCAGAAGTACATACACGATGCAGTCCTGACCATAGAAAGAACTCCATTTTTCTTAAATAGAACAATGATCCAGGATGGGCCTCGGACCAAAATTAGATCAATCACAAGAGTCCTCCTCTGTATTGTATATTTGATAGTGGAGAGAAAACTGCAGCAACAAATCATGATTCTAATAGTGACCTGTCACCCCTGGACACGTGGATGAAGTCCTTCTGAAGCAGGGATAAGATACAGAACAAAGCAGTGGAGGTAGAGATATACATATTGGAAAGTTGTTTGAACTTTGCAATCCAATTGAGCCTGAATCTCAAAATATCTTTGCACTTTCCAATTAAATGATTTAATAAATTTCTATTTTAGTTTTAAGTTAAGCTGAGTTGTTTCTCTCGTAAAAAGTCCTGATACATTCCCTGGACACGTCTATGGATTCAGTAACAGATTTTACTTCAGGTTTCCTCCAGTTACAGAGTTGAGGGTGTTTGTTGTTACGCTTCAAGTAGTTGAAGCGTGGATAGAGTATCTTTTGGATAGATGGAAAGAAAGATATATATGTGCTAAGAAATCAACAGTAGGACATAGGGTTTTTTTCGGCAGTGCTAACAATAATCCTTAAATTATACCATCTCTTTGATCCTAACAGAGTCAGGAGGAGATTAGTGAATCCAGATGGACTGATCTCATTTCCTGTTTTTGGAGAGAAATGGCCTTGAGAGCTAGGTAGTTAGTCCAAGCATGAGATTTGAACTACAACATGTGAACTCAGAGGCTATGGATGGAGGGAGAATTTTGATGGCTCTCCTGGGCCTAATCCTATTGTCTTCTGAGGCTCCATGGGTCCCATCCTTAAGTCACTCTTTGATCTCTGCAAATTCCTTTCAGCTTCATTGTGTTCTTGCCCTACTCCTGGATGGGTTCTCTTTACTTGCAACTGGATGTTTCAAAATAAAATGGTTGTGGAGTTTTAATAATAATTTTGGTGATAATGATAATTATAATGCTAACTAAAGTTTATTGAGCATTTTTCATAACATTTATGTAATGACATATGTAATTTATATAACATTTATTCTTCACTATAACCTCATGAGATAGATGTTATTATCCCCAATTTAATGATGGAATGAATGTTAACATATATTGTTATATGTGTAATTGATAAACTACTCAAGAAAGTTATTATTACAAATTAAAGAATCAATAAATATTGAATTCCTTTAAATAAACTATGAAACGGACTTCCAACAGAAAATGTAAGGAATTATCGCAGGAAGAGAATAGGTTCTTTTTTTGTATTTGTTATTCACTGGTATGGTATGATAATCACTAAGAGGTAAATATCAGCTGTCAGGTAGCATTATGACTCACTTTGACAGATACTATTATTTGAGCTAAAAAAATCCCCCAAAACAAAACAAAACACAACACAACAAAATGATATCCTACTCTTTTAAGTTCTCAGTAAAAATCTTGGGAATCTGTTTAGAAAGATAGCACTTAGTGCATTCTGTCTTAGCTGAAGTTCTGGTTTTAAATTTTAAACAAATGCTTACATCATTCAGACAATTTGATATAATATGAAAAGACAATTTCGCCCTTGTTGAACAGAAGTCACGTGACTGCCTAAATAAAATTATCGGGAAAAAAGTTAACCATGGGAAGCCTTAACTATGACATGACTCATCATAAAATAATTCAATATAAAGACATAATTTGAATCTAATATGTCACTATGCCTTCTATCACACTTTGTGTGCTTTTATGTAGTACTCACTAGATATTTTTGAGAAAATCAATGTAAGGTAGATCCAAATTTGAACTGCATCCAGGGATATGATCCAGAAGGCTTTCATTTCAGCAATTCACCATGACCACAATATCCTGTTAATGTTCCACAGACAGCTGGATGGTATTTTCACTGTCTTACCATGTATTTTCATAGCATTTTCATATTAATCTCCCCTAATAGAATGATTTCCTTAATATCACAAACTGTGCCACCCTTAGTTGTCTTTCTGTCTGTGGTGCCTAGTGCACTGTGAACACTTGATAAAAACAGGCAAAATGAATCATTACTATATCAAACACAAGATTATCTCACAGTTTCAGCATATTCATATACCACCGACAGCTTAACTTGAGGAGTACAGGAGTTGTTTGCTTACCTGTCCTCTCTTTTTGTTGCTTCCATCTCTGCCATCTGCAGATTTCTTAATCACCCTCTCTACTTCCTTGAAGACTCTTGAACCTGGTTTAGTGTCTTATTCTTGGTGAATAAGGATCCACAGAGATCATCTTTCTCATACATGCTGGTGACTTCAGTTTTTAATCTCTTCTGCCACCATTTTAGCCTTCAATTTACCTCAAGTAACATTTTCACGGTCATAACTTGGACTTTACTATTACCCCCAGTAGTGCCCCCTCCATAATACTGGTGTCAAACATTATACACTCTGACCTTTATCTGCATTCTTCTCTTTGTTCCCACTACACCTCTGATATCTAAGCCTCGAACTCTCACAGACCTTCAGTTCCTCAACTCCAAACACCTTTCCTTTGTGCCTCCTCATCCCTTACATTTCTCCTCCTTGGCTTAGATTCCACAGTCCATCATTACAGTCATGCCTTATACATACTCTTAACTCCTTTTCCCTCTTTCCCTCTGGTGTATTATCCTGGCCAAGAGCCTGATCTTGAGTGCCTATAACCCTCCAACTACACTTACACCCAAGGAGAGACAACAGCTGGAGAAAATATCATCACCATGCTGACTGTTCTCAGTCTACAATTATGAACACTAACTTCCAGCAACACTTAGAATAATTGTACCCCCCGTTACTCTTGTTTAATTTACTCCACACTGTACTTCATATTTCCTAACTTCTCTTCTGTCCCTGAATCTCAAATATCTTCACCTTTCCACTCTTGGCTAATGATTTTGTCTCTTATTTTACTGAGAAAGCTGAAGAAATCAGAAGAAAATATCCCAACATTCCAGCAACCAAATATAAAAACTTGAAAATAAAATCCTGCTCTGACCTTTGTATGAACTATGTTTTACTCCTGAGAAAGGCCAATTCTACCACATGTACACTGGATTTCCAACTCCTGGCACCCTCTCAAAGGCAGAACATGCTTCCTCTCTCTCCTGCTTCATTCTTTCTACTGATTCTTTCCACTGAATCTTTTCGGTGAACATACACACATAGAGTATTTCCCATCTAAAAGATAATGAAAAAAAACTTAAAAGTTACTTTCTCACCCTTCTGTTTCTCTATGCAACAAAGATTCTAAAAAAAGTTTACAGGAGTCTCTAATATCTGTCTTCTTTCTGGAATCCATCCCAATGAGCCACCCCCTGACCTCCCCATCTACCTAGTCAACTTAATAAAAACAGTTCTTGACAAAATCATCTGTGTCCATGTCATTCATGTTGCAAGTTCCAGTGGTCAATTCTTGGTTTACACTTAACTCCAACTATCAACACTCTATTCTTGGAACACAATCCCTTACCCCATGCCTTTTGGCCTCTAAGACTCCTCTCTGGCTCTTCTGTCTGATTTTTCTTTGCTAATTCATCTTCATCTTTTGAATTTATATACATGGATGTTTCTCAGTCCATCCTTTGATCATTTCTTTATACTTATTCCCTAGTGATTTCTGATGAGTCCATAATTTTATCTCTAGCCCAGTGTTCTCCCTTGAACAGTAGAATTTTTTATCAGATGCCCCTATCATATTTCAATTTGGAAATATAATAGCATCCTAAAACTAACATATCCAAAATAAAATCTTGCTTATTTTAAGACTTCAAAAATAAAACAAAACAAAATTCTGCCTTACTTGTAATCTTCCCTGAAACAGTAAATACTAACTCCATTTCTTTTCATTTCAGCTAAAAATATGGATGCATGATGATTGTTCCTTTTACAATATAATCTGCATTCAATCCACCAACAAAAATTGGATTGTTCTTTGAAATGTGTCTTGAATCTCGTCACTTACTATTATTCCACTGCCTCTTAACTTCTGGTCGTCTCTTACTTGGGCTATTGTAGAAGATTCCACATTTGTCAACCTGCATTTACTTTTGCTCCTATGACTGTTAAGCTTAGATTCTGCTATATTTAATGGGAGTACACAAGTGGTGGTATGAACAAGATAGAAACTTCCAGGAGTGCAACAGTCATCAGGACCTCTATTACACTGTTCTACTGTATTAAGAAAATTGCCGCCAAATCTAAGACGTCTGCTCCAGCCTGGGCACCTGTCTGTATTCTGAGGAGCCAAGAGGGAGAAAAGCATAAAAACAAAGCTACTCCCATTGCTAAAAATCCTTCACATATACTGAGTGAAATAAGTCAAGCAGAAAGAGTCAATTATCACATGGTTTCACTTATTTGTGGAGCATAACAAATAGCATGGAGGACAAGGGGAGATGGAGAGGAGAAGGGAGTTAAGGGAAATTGGAAGGGAAGGTGAACCATGAGAGACTATGGACTCTGAAAAACAATCTGAGGGTTTTGAAGGGGCGGGGGGAAGGGGTTTGGGGGAACCAGGTGGTAGGTATTAGAGAGGGCACGGATTGCATGGAGTACTGGGTGTGCTGCAAAAACAATGAATACTGTTACACTAAAAAGAAATAGAAAAATAAAAAAAAAACTGTTAAAAAAATAAAATAACTCATATTTTAGTAAAAAAAAAATCACTTATAATTTGCCAGAACTTTTTTACTTGGCCATGCCTACCATTAGAAATGTGGGGGAGTATGTGAATCCTCCCATAAGTGTGTTGAGCTAACGAACTATTACCAAATAATAAGGGGAAAGTAAATATTGAGAGGCATCTAGCACTTTCTGCCACACTTTCCTATAGTGTATTCTTTAGAGCTTGTAGCTATTTTAGGCAACAACAAATATCTAGATACCTCATCACTATATGACTGGAAAGAGACTATCACCTTAATTATTGGAAAAGCTTCTTAGCCCATCTCCCTACTCTTGCCCCATCAGGGCTTCTCACAGAGCAGTCAGAGTGAAATTTTTAAAATATATTTGGTCATTTCATTCTTCATTATAAGACTCTCTAATGGCATCTCTTCACACTCAGAGTAACAGCCAATGTTCTCACAATAGTCTAAAAGGTCATACACAAATTTTCCTCTGGATACCTCTCTGCTTTCATTGCCATTAACTACCCCCATCCCCACCCCCATACTCACTCTTCCATGTACGCATTGTCTTCCTTGGTTTTACTCATTTATCCCACAACAGAGTCTCACTGCAGTGCCTTTGCACTCACCATTCCTTCTGGCCAGAATATGCTGCCCTCAAATATTCACATGGCTTCCTAAGGATGACTTCATTTATGAGGTCTTTCCCAACCCCTCTACATAAGAGAACCATCCACAGTCATATACTAGTCCTTTTATCCTTCTTTATTTTTCTCTATAAATTTATACTTATATAACTTTTTTCTTGTTATTTTATGATTTTTATGTCTCTTCCTATTACCATGTAGTCTTTTCAAGGGCAGGGATTTCACAACATTTGTGATGAATAGCACTTGGCACATAGAAGGCATTCAGGATATAATGAAGTAGTAATTAAGTTTATTAATGGGAGGTAGAAAAAGTTAGTATCTATTGTAGAAAATAATTTTTGAGTTCATTAACTTTGCTTTTCTGTATACATCTAGAAGAATATTAATTACTCATTTAATAATGGCTTCATGGGTGAGATTAGAAGTGTTGCTATGTGAATGTTTTTGATCATTCGGATCCCCTGGTGTGGAACATGACAAACATATACCTCCTCCCATTTCAAATGTTTATGAAATTTAAATAGATTTTCCTTACCAAGAAGTTTTGCTCAAGGTGAAATTATCCTCAAAGTTAATGAGGCCTCTTAGAATTACACTTAAACAGTCAAAGACTCCCTAAAGCCACATTTTAACGTGATCAAAGACTTCTAGAGATCTTCATGTATATGAATGATGGGATTAGGTATTTCAACCTCTAATGAAGAGAGTTTTGAATGAAATTTTTGTAGTTCTTCCTCCAATAATTTAATATTGTTAATATGAAAAAGGTTCAAGATTTTTTCTATAAATAGATGTTTGGTTGAAAAGTTTCCCTTTCTTTCTGTTCTGTAATTAACAACTATACTGAAACTAATTTGACCTCATTGAATTCAATAATCTGGCTGTTATTTTTATACCTTATGTTTGTTGGTTGTCTCTTACCTTGCTTCTGAAGAAATTAATTTTTTTTTAGCTGAGTTTCAAGTTAAGAGCTATTTTTTTTTCTTGTGTCCTAGTCCTAAGTAGATTGTGTTGCTCTATTTCCTGGAGACTCCAGACTGTTAACTAAAATGTACAAAATTTACTAATTGAGTCTTACCATTGAATCTATATATTCGCTTAATGTATATAGTATCATTAGCCCACCTTAAACTAGGTCACCTTATACACATACTATCTTCTCATATATTTAAGATCTATTTGAATTTTCTATTCTGTTAACTTTTTATTGTTAACATTGTCCATTTTTCAATTAGCTGATGATTATTTACTTAATTGTTTGGAGGAGTTGATTTTAATTTATTTATTTTTGTAAATTAGGGAAATTAACTCTTTGTCTAAAAGTTACATTTTTTTTAGTTTGTCTTTATAATGATTTTTCTTATGAAGATTTTAGCCATGTAGTCATTACTTAAATTTTATTTTCAATTAATGAAGTTCATCAATATGTTATTTCATGGCTTTTTTTTTGTATTATATTTGGAAAAATCTTCTACATTCTGAGATTAAAAAAGAATTACCCTGAAACCACAATGAGATATCACCCACACCTGCTAGAATGGCCATAAACAAAAAGACAGGAGATAACAAATGCTGGCATGGATGTGGAAAAAGAGAACCCCATGCACTGCTGGTGGGATTACAAACTGCTACAGCCACTATGGAAAACAGTATGAAGTGTCCTCAAAAAATTAAAAATAGAACTACCATATGATCCAGCAATTCAACTTCTGGGAATATATCCAAAGGAAATGAAAACACTAACTCAAAAAGATATTTGTGCCCCCATGTCCATAGTAGAATTATTTACAACAACCAAGACGAGGAAACAACCTAAATGTCCCTCAATGCATAAATGGATAAAGAAGTTGTGTATATATATGTATATATATATATACACACAATTGGATATTATTTAAGCACTAAACAATGAGGAAAACTTACCATTTGTGACAACGTGGTTGGACCTTAAGGACATTGAATGAAGTAAGTGTTGAGTGAAATAAGTGAGACAGAGAAAGACAAATTCTTTATGCTCTCATTTAGATGTGGAATCTAAAAAAAGAAAAAGAAGGATGAATAAATTGATAGAAAGAGATCAGGCTTGTGGTTACTAGAGGTAGAGATAGAGATGAAGGACAGGGGGAGTTGGAAGAAGGTGTCCAAAAAATATTAACTTCTAGTTATAAGATAAATAAGTAGTAGAGATGTACTGTACAATATAGTGCTTACAAGTGACACTGCTGTACGATTCATAGCATTAAGAGAGTTAATTTTGAGCTCTCAAAGCAAGAATACCTTTTCTGTTTTGTTTGTTTTTTTACTGTATCTTTATGAAAAGATGGATGTTATCTAAACCTACTGTGGTAATCATTTCACAATATATGTAATATATGTAAATCAAACCATAATATTATACACCTTAAACTTATATAGTGATATATGTCAATTATTTCTTTTTTTTTTAAAGATTTTATTTATTTATTTGACAGAGAGAGATCACAAGTAGGCAGAGAGGCAGGCAGAGAGAGAGAGAGGAGGAAGCAGGCTCCCTGCTGAGCAGAGAGCCCGATGCGGGACTGGATCCCAGGACTCTGAGATCATGACCTGAGCTGAAGGCAGCGGCTTAACCCACTGAGCCACCCAGGCACCCTGTCAATTATTTCTTAATAAAACTGGATAAGAAAGAATTATCCATATACCACTTAAGATGACTATTAAAAAAATAGAAGACAGTAGTGTTGGAGAGGATATGGAATAACTGGAACCACAGTGCATTTGCACATGGGAATGTAAAATGGTACAACTGTTATAGAAAACAGTATGTTAGTTCCTCAAAAAATTAAGTGGAAAAAATTACCATGTAATTCAGCAAGTTCACTTCTATTGAGTGTCCAACTCTTGATTTCAGCTTAGGTCATGATCTCAGAGTTTTGAGATCAAGCTCCATGTCAAGCTCATGCACTGGGTGTGAAGCCTGCTTGGGATTCTCTTTCTTTCTCTTAAAATAAATAAATAATTAAATAAATAAAAAGTTCTGAAAATGGATAGTGGCACTGGTTGCACAACTATGTAAATGCTCTTAATTCCACTGACTTATACACTTAAAATGGTTAAAAAGGTAAAATTTATATTATGTATATTTTACCACAATTTAAAAAATTTAAAAAAATATGTTATTAAATACTTTTTGTAGATTTATTTTGTAGATTTCAATATTGGATCCATTGTTCAGTTACATAAAGCAGGCAATTTAAGTAAGAAAAGTTTATAGAATGACATTTATTTATTCAGTTTTATACTAGCTTATTTAGCATTAAAAAGGAATTTTTTTTAAATGTTCAAAAAGAACCCATAATGGGGATTTTTCTGAAATGTGTATTTTAACAGAAGATAAAGCAAAATTAACTTTTATTAGTTTTAATAGTGGTTTTATTTGAGAAAGGGAAAAGAAGAGGCCATCCCTAAGGCTCACTTTGTATTATTTTGTAATACTTAGGTATTACCAAAAATCAAAGTGGATAATCGTGTTAAAAGATAATTCAAGGTTGGAGTGCCTGAGTAGCTCTGTCAGTTAAGTATCTGCCTTTGCCTAAGGTCATGATCTTGGCATCCTGGGATCAAGCCCCTCATCAGGTTCCCTGCTTGGTGGGGGGTCTGCTTCTGCCCCTCCCCAATCCCTTCCCCCACTCATGCTCTCTCTCTATCTCAAATAAATAAATAAAATCTTTTAAAATATATATTAAGGTAAGGTTTTTCTTTTTATAAGTTTCTCTCCCTTCAGAAAATGTCAACTTATTAATATTTCTTGTGTTATATTCTTTCTTAGTACACTATATCTAGCTAAAATATTCTTTTTCAAAATTTGATGAGAATTTAAGGATGACCTTAGTCCATTTTTTTCAAAAACAGAAGTGTATAAAAGACCATATTTCCTCAAAAACTACATCTTCAGCTATAATGATGATTGTTTTTACCCCCAGAAATTTCAACCAGTATTTTTATATAAAAACCCAAGGTTTCCATCTTATTTTATCTTAACACTAGTATAAGGGAGGTATACTATATTTTCAGAAATTGCTCCTAAATACAAATCTACTAACACTACTATTTACTAATGTGACTAGTACAAAATGATCAAGCCCAAGAGCAGAAAGAGGCCAAGTCAGTAAGATTGCTGGGGCCAGATTATGCAAGTCCTTGCAGTCTCTGATAAGGCCTTTAGATTTTTATGCAGTTGACATAGGGAGATACCAGAGGGAATCTAACAGAGGAGTAATTTAAAGCAATCTTTCCACTGCAGTCTTCAGAAGATTCTATAGAAATGTAAGGGCAGAAGCAGCTGGACCAGTTAGGTAGCTATGTCAATGGTCTAAAAAAGATATGATAGTTTCATGGTCTAGGGTGGTGGCAGTGAGGGTGTTGAAAAATGATTGGATTTGGGATATGTTTTTAAGTTAGAGTCAGTGGGTTTTGCTGATAGATGCTATAAGGTATAAGAGAAAGAGAGGAGTTAAGGATGACTCAGGTTTTGGAATTAGAAAATCTGTGTTTGGAAGAAATGGAAGATTAGATAAATACAATGAAGACAATTAATAAGAATCTTTAGTGCCAGGTGAGTAGTTTGGACTTGCTCCTGTAAGCATTACAAAGTCAGTTTGGATTACTGGGTAGGAGAGTAACATGATGTAAGAGGTGCTATGAGAGCACCTGGCAGCATTATCGAGCGAGGCTGGAAGAAGGATGATGAGGCGGGACAAAGAAAACAGGACTCTGCTGGTTTGTGCCTAATGGTGGTAAGACTTGTTCCTCCTCTTTCCTCCTCTGATAATGGAGACCCGCTCCACCAATGGGTCCTTGTCTGTATTAAATATGCCCTCCAGTTCCCTGTGGAATCTGTTGGAGTGAGAACATATAGAATTAGTATGAACACAAACCCCCAGGCCCCAAGACACAAACAAAGTTTACTTGCCTCTCATAGATCTTTCCAGACAGCATAGGGAGCAGGTTGGTGGAAACAGCCCAGACTAACTGATTTTGCACTTTCATTTTACTACTTATATTTGCCCAAATTTGGGCAAATTATTTAACTTCCCTATGTCTTGGTTTTCTCATCTGTGAAAGGAGGTTAAAACAATACTTAACTCATAGGCCCAAGGTGAGAACTAAATGAGTTTTACATTTTAATGCATTTGGAATGCTGCCTAGGACATGGTAAAATGTTCAGTCAATTTAAGTTGATTTTTCCCCTTAACCTTCAAATAAAAAAGTCAATGTAGACTAATCCATTAGATATATTCTTACAGTAATCTTGGTATAGATTGATCAGGGTTTGTAGAGGGTACCGGTGACATCATCATTTCAAAAAAACAATAACAATTTGATATCTGGATAAAGGAAACAGAAGTGTGCATGATGATGTTGAGTGACTAGAAGAAGAGTGGTGTCCTCAACAAACAATGAGGAAGTTTGGAAAGAACCCACTTTTTTTTTTTTTTTAATGTCAAATGCTTTACAGCTTAACATGTGTTATTTTATTTTATTTATTTATTTTTTAAAATAAGCTCTACACCCAGTATGGGGCTTGAACTCACAACCCTCAGATCAAGAGTCACATGCTCAATGGACCGAGCCAGGCCAGGATGCCTGAATCCACATTTTTAAAAGGAGAATTTGGCAAACTTCTTTGGAAATGTATTTATTTCAATCAATACTTTTTGATGACCATATGACATGTAATATTTACAATTTAAAATAATTCTAAAATTGCCTGTAACAAAATTTCTCCCTAGCTTCAGTGAAGATTTTTATTGATTAGAAAAAAAAGAACAAAGTCCTCAAGGTGTATAAAGTGTGTGTGATCACTTTCAAACACAATCTTATAAGAAAAGAACTATTCACCATTATTATATGGCTGTGTTTTCTGTTTTAAAATTCCCAAACACTTTTCTCCTGGATTAAAATTTTATTCTTATTACCATGGAGATTCTATGCATATGTGCTGACTATGTGATATTGTTACCAGTCACATATAATTACATGCTTTAATTTGTTGCATGTTTTTACATAATTTGCAGCTAGAAATATTTTCATCTTCTTTAATGATAAAAAATATTTAAGATACAAAAGCCTTGATATTTAAGAAATATTTTCTAAGTGATTAAAATGATATTTAGACATACTAAAAGGAAGTTAGAACTTTTGAGATTAATAAGGTTAGTTATGGCAACAATTTCCTATACCTAGTACTCATTTGAGGGTCTTTATTTTTTTGTATTTGTGGTGGGCAGAATAATCCCCTCCAAAGATGTCTATGTTCTAGTCCCCAAATTTGGGAATATGTTCCTTTACATGGCAAAGAAGTATGAAGATATTAGATAGAATTAAAGTTGCTAATCACTTGGCCTTGAGATGGGGAAATTATGCAGGTTATTTGGGTAGGAGTTGCTATGTAATCATAAAGATAACTATATGTAATGAGAGGAAAACAAAAGGGGGATAGCCTGAAAGATAGGCAATATGGAAAAGATTAAACCAGCCATTGTTGGACTTGAAGATCGAAGTAGAGAATAAGCCAAGAAATGTGGGCAACCTCTAGAAGCTGGAAAAGGTAAGAAAACAGATTCCCCCCTAGAGACTCCAGAGGGAGCACAGCCCTGTCGACACTTTGTTTTTAGTCCAGTGAACCCCATTTTGGATTCCTGAACTCCAGAGCTGTAAGATGATAAATCTGTGTTGTTTTAAGTGAGTAAATTTGTGGTAATTTGTTACAGCAGCAATAGAAAACTAATAGATCATATAAGAGACATACCAAAATATGTACAGAATAGTTTAGTATTTCAACAGATAAAAAGGATGAAGAACAAATGTTTAAATTCAAGATTTATAAAATCCATGATGTCTTTCACCAAAGGAATCAAAGTTAGATGTTAAACTCAGTATTCAAATTAGCACCTAAAGCATTTTCATTTTATTTATTTATTCATTTATGTAATTTCTACACCCACCATGGGGTTTGAACTCATGACCCCTAGATCAAGAGTTGCGTAGTCTTCCAACTGAGACGTCTAGGTGTCCCATAAGCATTTTCATTTTAACTCTATTCCTGGATTACTATCTCATTCTGTCTGTAGAATTTTTACAGATTTGGCACAACTACAAAAACAGTAAATATCAAATATAAGAACCTTAAAAGAAAAAAATGTCTTAAAATACTTTTGTTTAATACATTAGAGTGGCATTCTTTCTAACCCAAACCAGTCAGAAAAATCTAACTAAAACAGTCAAGGAATTTTTTATAAATTATAAAATTCAGATTTATACCAGTAAGTTTTACAACCATCAGGCTGTATTTCTAACATTGTGCTTAATTTACCATATTACTTTCAGCACATCACTTAACATCATCATTTCTAGATTACAGATTCCCGAAGCACAGTCTATAAGCGTTAGTGAGTCTTATCTCAATTATCTGAGGGGGAAAAAGGCAGAAGGATTAACTAGATCAGAAAACGTCATAAATTACCCACTGGTGGGGCGCCTGGGTGGCTCAGTGGGTTAAAGCCTCTGCCTTCAGCTCAGGTCATGATCTCAGGGTCCTCGGATCGAGCCCCACATCGGGCTCTCTGCTCAGGGAGCCTGCTTCCTCCTCCCTCTTTGCCTGCCTCT
Source organism: Mustela erminea (assembly GCF_009829155.1). Classification (NCBI taxonomy): domain Eukaryota; kingdom Metazoa; phylum Chordata; class Mammalia; order Carnivora; family Mustelidae; genus Mustela; species Mustela erminea. The sequence goes on along the minus strand of NC_045617.1, from coordinate 100,807,645 downwards.
CTGCCTACTTGTGATCTCTCTCTCTGTCAAATAAATAAATAAAATCTTTAAAAAAAATTACCCACTGGTAATAGTAGATTGTTAGGGCTGTAGATGCTGTGCTTCTATCTGCTTACCAATATTTTAATCTCTATTTCATACCACTAGGCATTATCAATAAAATCTATTATATCATAAGCCATAAAACTAATGGAAAATGTTTTAGAGATCCAAGCCTTTGTTTAACATCATATGGAAAGACTTAATTTTTGACAAAGGTACCGATAATACACAATGGAGAAAGAAGAACCTCTTCAAAAAATGGTGTTAGGAAAACTGAATATTCACATGCAGAAGAATTAATTGAATCTTTATCTTAACTGGCACACAAAAATCAACTCAAAGTGGATCAAGGACTTAAACATAATACTTGAAATTGTAAAATTTCTAGAGAAACAGATGGGAAAACCTTCATGACATTGGTCTTGACAATGATTTATTAGATCTAACATCAAAATCAGGAAAAAAAACAAAGATAGGTAATTGGGATTACATAGAACTAAAAACTTCTCTACAGCAAAGGAAACAATTAACGAAGTAAAAAGACAACTTAAGGAATGGAGAAAACATTTGCGAAACATAAATAGGGTATATATGGTATATTATTTAGTATATTAATCATACAAAAGGTTAATATCGAAAGAAATTTCTTCAATGCAATAGTGCATGCACATACACACACACACACATACACACACACACACACACAGAGGCACAGGACTTAAATAGACATTTCTGCAAAAAAAATATATATATATACAAAAAAATATATATATATATACACGAACACACAAATGGTCAGCACATATATGAAAACATACTAAACATCACTAATCATCAGGGAAATGCAAGTTAAAATTATAATGAGACATCACCTCACATTTGTTAGGATAGTTATTGTCAAAAAAGCAAAAGGTAACAGTGTTGATGAGGATGTGGAGAAATTGGAACTCTTGTATACTTTTTTATTCTTGTATATTATTTTTGCAAATGTAAAATAGTACAGTTACTATGGAAAACAATATAGAAGTTCCTCAAAAAAATTAAAAATATGATCCAACAATCCCACTTCTGGGCATTAATCCAGAAGAGTTATAATAAGGATTTTTGAAAAGATATTTATACTTCCATATTCATTGCAGCATTATTTATAATAGCAATAATGTGGAAGCAATCCAAATTTCCATCAACAGATGAATGGATAAAGAAAATGTGGTATAGACATACAACGGAACATCATCTAGCCTTAAAAAGGAAGATAATCCTGCCATATGTGACAAAATGGCTGACCCCTGAGGACATTATGTTAAGTGAAATAAACCAGTCACAGAAGGACAAATACTGCACGATACCACTTTTATGAGATATAGAAAATAATCAAAAAACATAGAAACAGAGAGTAAAGTAGTGGTTACCCAGGGTGGAGGAGAGGGAAAAATGGGGAATTGCTACTCAATAAGTATGTTTCCATTCCATACGGTAATTACCCTTTAGAAATCTTTTATATTTGTCAAAGACAAACAAAAACATTTTAAAAAAGAAAGAGTAAGTCATCTCATCAGAAAATGTTGACATTAACTAGGCGAAATTCAAAGATTGAAAATGAATATGTAAATAAAGCCCAACTAAAGTATTTTCTTGCAAATGTAAATCCTTCTTTATCAATATTTACTTTAAATATAAATGGATTAAACACCTCAATAAAAAGGTGCAGATTGGAAGAATGGTTTACAAAAAAACACAAAACAAAATATTCATTTTATGATTCATTTTTATGATTCATTTTTATGCTGCCTCCAAGAGATTAACCTTAGACAAAAAGGTACAAATAGGCTGAAAGTGAAAGGATAGGAAAAAAACTATTCAATGCAGGGCGCCTGGGTGGCTCAGTGGGTTAAGCCGCTGCCTTCGGCTCAGGTCATGATCTCAGGGTCCTGGGATCGAGTCCCGCATCGGGCTCCCTGCTCAGCAGAGAGCCTGCTTCCCTCTCTCTCTCTCTGCCTGCCTCTCCATCTACTTGTGATTTCTCTCTGTCAAATAAATAAATAAAATCTTTAAAAAAAAAAAAACTATTCAATGCAAATAGTAAGTAATAAAGAGAGGTTTGAATATTATGATTTATATGTTTATATAACACTTTGCACTGTGCCTGGTATATTTTTAGATAAAATTAAATTTTATAAACCATACAAGAATATGGTGATTTTTCATATTTATTTCACTCAATATTACCATCAGATTGTTAATATCTCCTCTAATATTAATAAACCATACTGTAATTGGATGTATTGGTAATAGTGGAAATTCAAAGAATGTGGAAAGTGAAATTGACTCTTAGAGAGCTTTAATTGGGTTGGGTCAGCAGGGATATGGGTAATGTGGACTCTCGTGCTTTAGCTCTTGCTTAATATATAAAGTTAAATTAATAGAAAAATAACCTATTGAATTCAGAGAAGGTAAAATCAGTGACAATCCAGTTTCATTTCTATGAATATAATTTTAGGCAAATGGAAAAATGTAAAGAAAAATTTTAAAATGACATTATAAGAGCACCACATTAAATAAGATAGAGCTGATATCCCCACCAGCTCTTACCACATTTCCTACAGACACATGAGGAGTATGAGTCTGGAGGAAAAAGAGCCAGTGATATACATTTTTTGAAACCATACCCTCTAAAACACTGAGGCTCTGTTAAGGAACAATCCATGTGTTTAATTCCTGTTTCCAAGGTTTAAAAATATTCATAGGAGAGGTCCAAGGCCAGCTGTGAAAAATGAAGGGGACCCTAATTAGAGTTACTGTGATAGTTCCACCTTAGCAGCCTAGAACTTAAAATTACATTTCAAAAAATACCACTTTCACCAAAAGTGTGTAATAATACTAATTTCTTTTCATCGTTATCAGTATTAAATATTATGTCTTTATTGTTCTTCCCAATCCAATGGATAAAAACACTAATAACACTAAAAGAGCAAGTAAAGTTCTAGAGATTTTCTGTACAAAATTGCATTTATAGTTAATAATACTGTATTGTACACTTGGAAGTTTGTTAAAAGGGTAGATCTTATGTTAAGCTCTCTTACCACACATAACAATAACAATAACAATAACAGTAACAATAACAATAACAATAACAATAAAAGTGGTGTCACATGTTTTTTGTTTGCCCAAATTCAAGTTTAATGCAGCAGGCACTACCTCTGTGAATATTTTTTTCAGGAGCTTCTCATCCCTGAGTTGGTACAACCATGCAGTTTCAAGTGGTTTTTTTGGTTCAGAAAAGTTTCATGGTTTCCATAGCAACCTCAGTTCCTAGTGAGTGCAGAATATCTTGGTGAGTCTGTTATCTTTGTTCAATGCTGAAATTGCATCTAATGTGGGTTCTTTTCCAGCTTCCTGCCCAAACTAGTGGAACCCATTCAGTTGGACAGCTCCACCTGTGACTCTTACCTTCCAGGTCTAAACTTTACCATGGGGGCCCCTCACTTGGCTCTCAGCCCATGGCTGCTTCTTTAGCTCCCTCCACCCCCAACCCCTACAGGGCTCACAGATATCCCAAAAGCTATGGGTTTTTTTTTTTTTTTTTTGGTTTGTTTGTTTGTTTTTTTAAATTGAGCTCTTGATACCTAAGAAAGAGACTGAAAATAAACTGTCTCTGGTCACTGTATCCCTCACAGAACTTTTAGTCCTGGCACTCTTTCCTGTCCCGAGGTGGGTGTCCCTTCTTAGACCTATTCTTACATACATACCTTATCTCTAAATACAAAGCTGCCATAACTTTATCCTTCTAGATACTTGTTCCAAAGGTCATAAAGAATTACCATCAGGATTTCAATTTCCAATTGTGAAACACAAAGACTCTTTATTCTTTTTCTCCCCTGACATTTTCATGTGAAGGAGTATCTGCACAAATAAAACCGGCTGCCCTCTTTAGAAGTTAAACCAGAATAACTATTATTCTTCTTAAGGGGTCCATAGCAATGAAAAGCAAAACTAAGCGTTTTTTTGGTGGTTTATTACATGAACTTGCTATAAAATTCTTCATAAATCACTATACCCTAATAGTCCTATAAAGTGTATGCAGCTTCCTGGTATTGTATAATGGCACACTTTTTTCAGATATCACTTCTATCATGAAGTGAACTTCTCAGGAAAAGGGATTAAACTTTTTATTTATTTATTTATTTATTTATTTATTTATTTATTAATATTGCTACCCCTTCCTCTTCTTTGTGGACTACAACTCAAGAGCCCTCTTCTCGGAGATACAGAGAGCCACAGCACCCTCCACCACACCCGGTATATGATAGATCACTTTGGAGAGATGGAAAGATTTCTGAAGAAACCTGCTAATGAGCACGGATACTTTGAATAAATCCATTTAAAATTATAGATGTACAGGTCTGGAAAAAAGTGACATAGTTTGAAAAGACCAAGTGGCATAAAGAATTATAAGAGACATCTGGGAAAGGGAATTAAACCAGATATTACTATCACTTCAGGTGAGACTTTTCTGAAGGCCTGTTATAAGGAGGCACTACAGATTGATAAAATAACCCATTTTTTAGTCAGTAGAATTTACTTTACGTATGTAAGCCTCTCCTTACCAATGAGAAGGAATGAATAAAGACACACAAACATTACTTTCAAAATATGGTAGCCTCCACCTTTATGAAAGCAAGGTCTCAATTCTACCTTTAAAGTCTCTACAAGTTATTTATGGGTTTCAAATATTTGGGGTATGATCTGTCAATATCTGTTTCATGAATATTTTGTGAAATTTTCCTTTATATTTTTATTTGACTGTGTTTCACAAACTCATTTGATAAATATTTCCTGAGCATCTTCTTTGTGTAAAACTTGCCTAAGTAGATGCATGTCTGAGCAAGGCATACATAATCTCTGTTCTGATGTCTAATGGGAAAGGAGTACAAATAGTGCTAATTAAAAGAAAAAAAATGAGAAATTCCATATGAAAGTCATAAATATAAATATTTCATAGTTCAGAGAAGGAAAGTACTAGCTTATTCTGTTCTCTCAGAAAACTTTAAAGAGAAAGTGGCATTGAAATGAGCCTTAAAGAATGGGTAAAATGTTTTAAAATTATGTTTTATGAATCTATTCTATATCACAGCTCTCTATTCAATCTAAATTAGAAAAAATAAGTTTCAAATATAAGGAAATAAAATTGTCTATAAGCGTGTCAGTCAAAATTAATTCTGTGATTGTAGAGGATTTAATTACTGGTCATAATTTTTTATCCTATCTATCTTTGACCTTGCTATGTGACTTGCATTTTCTCCCACTAAAGGTTGTGTATATTTTCATGTGTCTGGATTATGGACTTAGTCATATGACTTTCTTTGGTTGCTGGATATTAGCAGATGTGACACAAGCAGTGGCTTGAAATGTGCCTGCTTACTTATACTCCTTCCATTGTCATGGAAAATAAATAATTAAGTAAGTAAGTAAATAAAAAAAAAAAAGCTAGACTGCTGGACTCAGAGGATAATAACTCATAAAGATGACCCACTGGACCCAACAAACAAGTTGGAGCCAAGTCCACCAGAGTCTTTCCTAATTAACCAATTCCTAGATGATCAATAGACATGCAACTGAAGTAATTAATTATTTTTGTAAGCAATTGAGTTTTGGGGCTCATTTCTTATGCAGGATAATTTTGTTAATAGTTAATATGGTGGTCTCTACATTTTCAGATCATACTATAAATGCTATTGTGTAATCTGATTGCATCACTGAATATATTCTGATTGAATTTCCATGCTTTTACATCATCTTAATATCTGAAGGATTTTTTACCCAGATCTCCTAAGTTGAACGCTGCATATGTTAGTTTTAGGTTTGGTTGCAAATCAAAGAAAACCAAGACCAAGAATAGATTAAATAAGGCAGAATTTTCTTTCTTGCATGAAAAAAAAAAATTCTGGACTGGTTTGGTGCCAGATGTTGTCTAATCCCAGGACACCTTTTTCTCAAGTTTTAGGATGATGTAGTAAAACTAAGCAGAGGTGAAGAACATTTTCACAAGTGGCATATATCACTCTTATTTTTATTTCCAAAGGGTAGAACTTAGTTAAATGACCACACCTACTATGAGAAACTGTAAGAAAAGTACCCTACATGTCAGATAACCAAGACCAAGCTAAAAACTAGAGGTTCCATTATCAAGTAAGAATTGGAGAAAACATAGTGGATTATAATTGAAACTCTCTGTGACTGACATCCAAGTTGTTTTTAGTCTTTGACTCTAATAAATGACATTGTAATTAAATTTTAGTTTTTGACAAGCAGAAAGAAAAAGATATTAGAGGATGAAGTCCATGTAGGAAAACTTGGGACTTGCTTAAGAACAGGTAATATAATTCTGGGATAATAGAAAAGGTACATAGGGGAATAGATGGAAATAAAGCTTGTTTTTCCAAAAATATTTCTAATCTTGTGTGTCCAGAAGGAGAACCAAATCCTAAGTTCCAGGATCAGTGATATTAGACTGTCACTTTCAGATGGTTTTCTAATCAGTATATAAAGCATTTATGTTTCCTAAATGAACTAGTTAACCCAACAAATAAAGCCATCCTTGACAGTTTAACTCCTAGTTAATCTTTTAATAGTAAATTAAAAAAACCTTTCTTAGAATAACTAGTTATTTTAAAAAGTGTGTGAAAAATATTCTATATACTTATATATAGTTTATATTGCTTGTTATAATAAAATAACTTGCATTTATAGAACACTCTATAGTTCACATTTTTTGCATTAATGATCTTATATCATATTGGTAATACATCTGAAAAATGAGCAAAGAGATATCTTTTATGCACGAGGAAACAAAAAATCTCAAGAAATGTATAATACTTTGCCAAAGATCACACAGCTAATTAGAATAAAATCTTGGAATTAAGGCTAGAATCTAGGGCTTATGATTCATATTACATCATATTATATTGCTTTTCTAGCCTGAAACCATAAATGCTTCATTTAAATGTAACTGGATTTAATATGATGCATTCAATGGGAAATAAATAGCAGATCCTTAATTAGAAATTATCAATAATTTAAAATTATTATTCCAAATAATATTAATATCGAAGTGGTATCAACATTACTCACATTACCATTACTGATTTGTTATATAATCTTTTTTAAAAGATTTTATTTATTTATTTGAGAAAGAGAGAATGAGAGAGGAAAAAGAGCATGAGAAAGGGTAGGGTCAGAGGGGGAACTAGACTCCCCGCTGAGCAGAGAACCTAATGAGGGACTTGATCCCAGGACTCCAGGATCATGACCTGAGCTGAAGGCAGTTGCTTAACCAATTGAGCCACCCAGGCACCCTTGTTATATGATCTTAAATGAACAAACTAGCTAATCAGTACTTACTAATAAGAAATATTATTATTTTAGTATTTCCTTAGCATATATGGTCAATCATGTAGTCTATTGGTTAAACAAAACAAAACAACCAAAAGAAACAACAGACAGAAATCCTGACGTGACCAAGCATTCAGGAGGAGTCCAGAAAGCTGTGTTGAACAGCCGTTTACCTTGTTCAAAATCTTTATTGTGATCTAGAGTCCACACTGAGCAGAAATCAGGAGAGACTGTTAAGAACTACCCAGCTCATTCCACTATAGCCTTTTTTATGGCACTTTGAGTAATAGTTCCTTTGATTGTCCCTCACCAAATCTTTCAAAGACTCTTTAAATGACACTTTATCATCTCACATAAATGACCTTGCTTGTCTCTACACACATTATCTTCCTAGCCCAACTCAGAACTTTCATTTGGTTTGTCAACTGCTTGTTTTTTAAAAATTTTACCCCAGTGAGGTGGAAGAATCTTTAAAATATATTTGATGAATGCCAGATACAATTAAAAGTAACTCTCAGGATGAAACATCAGGATAATTCAGGCCTTTTATCTGAGTGAGAATGAAATTTTCTCACCCAATTACTTTATTCTAAAGTAGCTGGCCTTTCTAAATTTTATTTGATTCATAAAATCTGTCAGTTACTCTAAGTTATGGGTGCATCCTGTTGGGAAAAAAGATATTTCTCTGCCTTTTACAGTTCTTTTGTGTGATCCTATGTGACACAAGACAAATTAACAGAAGAAAATCAGATTTAATTACCTACGTATGGGGATTAACATAAACACAAGAGATTTCAAAGACAGTTGAGAGAATGAAATATGTGTATCATCTTGAAATATGAGACATGGGTGTAGATGTCTGGGATGCCAAAGGGTAGTTCATAGGAAGATTAAAAAGAGTAAATTAAACAAATGTTTGCTACCAGGCCCTACAGAAACAATAGGACATAAAAAGGAATTTTAAGACTTTCCAAAAGTTCATGTCACAGTTAACTCTTGAATAACATGGATTTGAATAGCATGGGTACATAATATGTGGATTTTTTACAATGCAGTAATATAAATGTATTCTCTCTTCCTTATGAATTTCCTGATAACATTTTTTTTTCTGTAGATTTTGTTGTAAAAATACAATATATAATGCATTTAATTTACAAAATATATTTTAATTGACTGCTTATGGTATTGGTAAAGCTTTAAATCAACAGCAGTCTTAGTTAAGTTTTAGAGTGTCAAAATGCTGATTTCCCATTGCAAGGGATGGGGGAGAGCACCCCTAATGTCTACACTGATCAAAGGTCAACTGTATACAGTTGTTATCCATGGTGATAACTTCCTTCCTGGAGCATGTCCTCTATCTAAATTCTTTTAGGCCGTTAGGGGAAAGGTTAAAAGTTTTTCCTGAACCTCTATTTCTTAAAAGAAATTATAAGCCTGAAATAATCCATATGCCAAAGAGGCATATTTTGGGCTGGGAAGTTTTGCTCCTCTATAAATCATTACCTTTATTGGATAGAAAAGAAATGAGGTATTCTTTCCCTCAAAAAAATTAAAAATAGAAATACCGTATGATCCAGTAATTCCACTATTGGGTGTTTACCCAAAGAAAATGGAAGCACTAATTGAAAAGGATATATACCCCTCTGTTTACTGCAGCTTTATTTTCAATAACCAAGATATTGAGCCAATCCAAGTGCCCCATCAGTAATAAATGGATAAAGAAGATGTGATGTATAGTGCATGCACATACACACGCACACACACAGAAATATTACTCAGCTATAAAAAAGAATGAGATCTTGTCATTTGTGACAACATGGACGTACATGGAGGACATTACTCTAGGTGAAATAAGTCAGAGAAAGACAAACACAATATGATTTCACTGACATGTGGAATCTAAAAATACATAATAAAACCAACAGAAAATATCAAACAGATTCAAAAATAGAAAACAAACTGTGGTTGCCAGAGGGAAGGTGGGTAGGGGTATGCGTGAAAGAGATAAAAATGATTAAGAGGAACATACTTCCAGTTATAAAATAAATAAATCATGGAGACAAAAAGTACAGTATAGGGAGTATTGTCAGCAATATTGTAATGATGTTGTATGGTGACAGAGATTATGTTTACCATGGCAAGCACTGAGTAATGTATAGAATTGTTGAATCACTATGTTGTACAACTTACACTAATATAACATTGTATGTCCACTATACTTCAATCATAAATAAAACAATTAAATAGGGATTCATTCTTTTTCTTAAAAGATTTTATTTATTTATTTTAGAGAGAGGGAGAGAGAGTGCAAGCAGGCTGAGGGGCAGAGGGAGAGGGAGAAAAAGAATGTCAAGCAGACTCCCTGCTGGGTGTAGAGTACAATACAGGGCTCGGTCTCACCGCCCTGAGATTATGACCTGAACCAAAATCAACAGCCGGACACTTATCGGTCCGGTGCCCAGGAGATTCATTCTTTGTTTTAAAGACTTTGTAATTTATAGAGCAGTTTAGGTTTACAATAAAATGGAGAAGAATGTGCTGAGATTCCTCATATACTCACTGTTCTCACACATGCATACACTCCCCAATTATCAACATTACTCACAAGAATGTTTCATTCTTTTTTTTTTTTTTTTTTTAAAGATTTTTATTTGTTTATTTGACAGACAAAGATCACAAGTAGGAAGAGAGGCAGGCAGAGAGAGAGAGGAGGAAGCAGGCTCCCCCCTGAGCAGAGAGCCCAATGTGGGGCTTGATCCCAGGACCCTGAGATCATGACCTGAGCTGAAGGCAGAGGCTTTAACCCACTGAGCCACCCAGGTGCCCCAAGAATGTTTCATTCTTTACTAAAGATGAACCTACACTAACACACCATAATTAACCAAGTACATAGTTTGTCTAAAGATTCACTCTTGGTGTTGAACACTAAATGGCTTTGTATAAATATGTAATGACATATATCCATAATTATAATATCATACATTTTCATTCATAAAAATTCTCTCTGTTCTGCCAATTCATCTCTTCTGTTTCTCTCTGCTCCCTGCCCCCTACACTGCCAGCCACTAACCTTTCCTTGTACCCATATTTTGCTTTTTCCAGAATGTCATATTTTGACATAATATACTACATAACCTTCTCAGATTGGTTTCTTTCACTTAGTAATATGCATTTAAGTTTTGTCCATTTCTTTTCATGACTCGAGAGCTTATTTCTTTTTATTGCTGAATAATATTCCATTGCCTAGTTGTACCACAGTTTATTTATCCATTTGTCTTCTGAAGGAGAGCTTGGTTGCTTCCAAATTTGAGGAATTATGAATAAAGCTGCTATAAACATCACTGTGCAGGTATTTGTGTAAACAATAAGTTTTCAACTCCTTTGTGTAAATACCAAGGAACTAGTGCTGGATCATGGTTAAGATACATTTGGTTTTATAAGAAACTGCTGAAATGTTTTTCAAAGTGGCTATACCATTTTGTATTTCACTCAGCAATGTATGAGAGTTCCTATTGCTCCACATGCTCACTAGCATTTTGCTGTTGTCTGTCTTCTAGATTTTGGTCATTCTAAGTTATGTAATGGTATCTCATTTTTTTTTTAAGATTTTTTTTTTAAAGATTTTATTTATTTTTTTGACAGAGAGATCACAAGTAGGCAGAGATACAAGCAGAGAGAGAGGAGGAAGCAGGCTCCCTGCTGCACAGAGAGCCCGATGCAGGGCTCGATCTCAGGATCCTGGGATCACGACCTGAGCCGAAGGTAGAGGCCTTAACCCACTGAGCCACCCAGGCGCCCCTTAAGATTTTGTTTATTTATTTGACAGAGAGAGAGAGAGCACAAGCAAGGAGAGCAACAGGCAGAGGGACAGAGAAAAGCGGACTCCCTCTGCGCCCTGACATGGGGCTCAATCCCAAGACCCCGGGTTTATGACCTGAGCCAAGGGCAGGCACTTCACTGACTGAACCACTCAGGTGCCCTGATAGTTCATTGTTTTAACTTGAATTTCCGTAATAACATGATGTGGAACATCAAAGGCTTATTTGTCACTATATATCTTTGGTAAGATATCTACTAATGCTTTATGTCCATGTTTAAGTTTTTTTTTTTCTTATTGTTGAGCTGTAGAAATTCTCTATATTTTACATAACAGTCCTTTATCAGATATGTTTTTTGAGATATTTTTTTCAAGTCTATGACTTGTCTTCTAATTTTCTTGATTTTTTTTTTCTAAGCAGAAGTTTTAAATTTTAATTTTGATGAAGTCCAAGTTTTATGAATATAGGTTGTGCCATTGGTGTTGTGCCTAAAAAGGGATCATCACATCCAAGGTCATCTAGATCTTCTCTGTGTTATTTCCTAGGGGCTTTATAGTTTTGTTTTTTACATTTAGGTTATGATTATTTTTAGTGAATTTTTATGAAGAGTGTAACATCTCTGTCTAGATTTAGTTTGCTGGCATGTGAATGTCTGGTTGTTCCACCACTGTTTGTTGAAGAGACTATCTTTAATTCATTGTACTGCTTTTGTTCCTTTGCAAAACATCAGTGGACTATATTTATGGGGGTTTGTTTTAGGATTCACTGTTTTGCTCCATTTATCTATTTGTCTAGGCTTTGCCAATTTGTGTTGATTAGTATAGCTTTATAGTAAGTCTTGAGATCAGGTTGCACCAACCCTCTAACTTTATTCTTCTTCCTACTCTGGGTCTTTTTCTTCTCCAATTAAATATTATAACCATTGAGTTTATATATGTAAAATAATTTGCTGGATTTTAATTGGTATTACATTGAATCTATAGATAAATTTGGAAAGAAATGAAACCATATTAGACCTATCTTTGATCATGCAGCATCTCTTCATTTATTTAATTCTTTGATTTTATTCATCAGATTTTTATAGCTCTCCTCATACAGATATTGTATACATGTTGTTGGATTTAGAGCTAATATTTCATTGTGGATTGCTAATGTAAGTGGTACTGTGTTTTTAGTTTCAAATTCTATTTGTCATTTATTTATATATAGGAGAGATTTGTTTTTACAGTTGAAGGGTTGCAAACATTTTTCTCCCAGATGGCAAGATTCTTTAGTAATAAAACTAACTAAAGCTGTGTATTGATAACTGTGACAAAAATATGCCTGATGAATAAAAATTTTTATTCAATAGATGTCTGCTATAACTGATTCAATATGTGCAATTTATTAATATTTGCCTAGTATACAAAGCAAAATAAAAGTCAGTTAAAAAGTTAATGATTTGTACCAATCTTGTTGGGACAGGAATGAATAACTTGGTCTAAACAGCTATTTTTATTTTACAAAACATAAACCAATGCAACTGTACTTGATCAACAATGAAGTTATATTAGGGTGCCATTAAAAAAAAAAAGATTTATTTATTCTAAAGAGAGAGACTGTGTGTGTGAGCAAGAGGAGTAGCAGAGGTAGAGAGAAGCTCTGCAGAGAGAGGGAGAGAGAGAAAGAGGCTCTGCTGAGCACACAGCCTGACACGGGGCTTGATCCCAGGACACTGAGATCGTGATCTGAGCCAAAATCAAGAGTTGGATGCTTAACCAACTAGGCCACCCAGGTGCTTCTATCGAGTACCTTTTTTATATAAAATTGTGTAATATATTTGATGTTCTTATTGACTTTAAACCCTGGTAATAAAATCAATAGTAAATATTTGTTGGGTGAATAATCAGATACAGGTATAATTTTTATAAGTTTATAATACCAGTTGAATGTCTAGACTTCAAACTAAAGACCATCCATCAACTTGACTTTTCTGTTATTTTCCCTTCATAAATTATCTCCATATAGGACAATATTCTGAAGAAAAATACATTAAACATAATTTAAATGGTATAATCTTGGTATAATGGTATAATCAAAGAGTCAAAGAGTCAAATGGTATAATCTTGGAATTAGGGTTCACAAAATTAGCAATAATAATATAGGATTCCCAGTTAATTGTAAATTTCAGACAAACAACAAATAAATTTTAGGTCAAGTATGTCTAAATATACTTGTCTAAATATGCTAAATATTGCATATGCCATATTTATACTAAACAAATTATTTTTCATTTATCTGAAGTTTAATTTAACTGGACTTGCTATATTTTATGTAACTACTCTATTTGGCATAAAATTCTCAGTTGGCTCTGTTTAATCCAGAGAAGTATGTTACAGTGTTGAAAGAATGAGTAGTAGACTGAATGGTCCATTGTAAATAATTTAATTGTTAACAACAATTAATATTTAGCTAGTAGAGAAAATAATATATAATTGTTATTAACAGTTATTTTCCTTCTCCTGCTTATTAAAGTGAGCATTTTCTAGTGTCCATAGTATTAGCCACATGCTATTTTCTGCATATGTACTCAGCATCAGAAATTCATTTCTACCCTCCCCCCCCTGCACTGAAATGTAAGCTCCAAAAGGATAGTGCCATCCAGCCATATGTTTTCCAATATATCCTTAGCTGCTAGCACCATACTTTTACATATAGAAGTCAATGAACAAAATTGTTGAATAAATAAATAAGTTGACCTTTAACTCTTTCTTCTCTGCGCATAAATCCTGAATCTAAATTTCTGTGCCTGACATTTCTCAAAAGCTCTTCAGAAATGGGTTTCCAAGTACTGTAATTACAGGGTATATACAAATGTGTGCCCAGCTACTGTTTCAAACTAAAATGTCCTCAATTAACTTCTGTGATTCCATCAGTGATTTTATCGTTCCCTGAAGAAAACCTGAATTTTTTTAAAAAAATTATCTCTCTTTGTTGTTGCCCAGAAGAGCAAACAAAATCTAGGAAGACAACCATGAATAAAAATAACTAAAATGCAACATGATAAATACAGCTCTCGGACTAAGTTAAAAATATTATAGAAAAAAGTAGAGAAAACAATTAATTCTGAGGAATTCAGGGAAATTTTCAGAGAAGGTGATAGTCAAACAAGGTCTTAGAGATAAGTGATTTTATCAGGCAGGGAAGGGAGGACAATTACCCTGGAAGACTGGTCTCAGTGACTGAAATTCTATTTATAATAGTCTCAGAACCTTCAAGAATCTACTGCAGCCAGAACACAAGGACAAATGCATGTGCTGGGGGAAGTGGTAGGAGTGCATGAGAGATGGAAGATGAAGCTAAAAAATGCTTTCAAATTTTCATTTAGTTTCTTTAATATTATTGCTAATTTAAAAAAAAACAAACGCTTTTCTAATTATAAATCAATGCATTTTACTGCAGAAGTCGTCATGATCAGCTGGACTCACAGAAGGCCCCTCCTTACCTCACTTGCCTCTAAACTGGATTACTCTCAATCCACTCTGCATACCACCCCATGACTGCCCATGCTAACTGACTTCATGGAACTCTCCTGATTAATGTTACAGATAGGATAGATGCTGTGGAACAACCTGCAGTTACCTTAGTTGATGTAGTTATTCACAACCCTGCTGCTTAATGAAAATGTCAGTGCCCGTAGGCTTAACTACCAGAGGTTTTAATGAATTGGTCTGAGGAAGGGGTCTGGTGTCAATGTAGCTCTAAAAAACCTTCAAGTGATGCTGATATGAAGACAGAATGAAAATCACCAAATTAATTGATAGCTTCTTCTAGCCTCACAAACAACTGATCATCCACATTTGGCTTGAATATTTCCATTTTCATGAAACCAACTAAGCTATTTTCAGCCAATTCTATAAAATATTTCTTATCTAAAACTAGAATTGGCCTACCTTGTGACACTGCAAATAAGTTTATATTTTTTCACATGACAGCCTGATTTCTTGAACATTTGCTAACATGGTTTTCCTGAGGATTCTTTCCCCCTAGCTAAATACAGAGAATTAAAAACAAAAAAAATAAAACTGGTGGTCTGCTGTTAGCTTAGCCCATCCCTGGTTGGATATAGAACTTGTCACATTCTATAGCTCAGAAAGATTTACACTTCTAAATGACTTGCATTCCTGAAAGACATAGTTTACAAACAGACTCAGAGAGCCTCAGATCATTATACAAGCCAGATAATTCCTTTTTCTTTTTATCAGACACAGGAATGCCTGGCCTATTTAAAAAGGACTGGAACAGAATCCAGCTGGAATTTTTTACTTTAAGTAATAATTTGAAAGTAAATACAGAGCAGAAGTGTTATAATACACAATATAATAAGCTATAGTAAATATAAAATATAACATTTATGTTATAATATAGTTTTTATATGATATACATTTATATTACATATAAATATAAATTTATATTTATACATAATATTATATATAATAAATATAGTAAACATAATATATATAATACGTTATATTATAAATACTTTGAATACCTCTCCTTTTATTTTTGGGACTATGTTTATTACGAAATCTGGAATCCCTTGCATTTTGCTATATAATCAGAAGAGGAAGAAGAAGAAGAAGAAGGAGAGGAGGAGGAGAAGGGAAAACCTTTACTCAGCTCTCAAAAAATATCTATGCGCTTCATTGATAATACCCCAAATTTTCCATCTTTCCATGACAAAGGTTTCTGGTTGCTTAATTATTATGTTAATTCTTTTATGGATGTGCTCCCCTACTTCAACTATCGTCTGCTCAGTGAAGAATAGAATGTAACTCTCAATTCTCTTGCTCCAGAGAGAGTCTCTCTCTAATTATGAAGGCTAAGTCTTTGATAACTTGTTTAAAATGTCAGTGATGAGAACAGCTCTGTAGATTATGACCACACACCTCTCTTCTGGTTGACACTGGTCCATTAATCATAACCCAGCCCATTATCAGTTATTCACAGAGAAGAGCTCAAGGGTTAGCAGATATTCAAGATCCTACAATTAGGTCCCAAGTTTACCTTTCCTCCTTTATTACCCATATCTCCCTAAAATGGATTCCTTATTAGATCAGTCTACTCATTACCTCTTTAAATCCCGTCAGGGATATTTCTGTCTGCACAACACAGTTACCATCCCCCTTTAGTAGAATGAAGTCTCTTCCCACTCACAGAATCCTTTCTGCCTGTACATAACTTACTCAACATTCAAATACTGGCACAAACTGTCTCTACGGTGAAACTCTCCCAGGGTGCTAAAGTTCACAGAACCGTATACTTTCTTTCAACCTTTGTTGCATTTATTGTCCATAGTGGCAGTTATAGCAGTAATGACAACAGTAATCATTTACCATTTTATTGAACACTGTACTAGGCAAATTCATATACATCTTTAATCCCGTGGGTAGCTTTTATTTTAACTGTTTAATCAATGAGGAAATTGAGAAGCAAATAGATGAGGCAAATTTCCCACTATGGTAAAGCCAGTAAGGAGTGAAACTAGGCCGTAGTTCTTAGTCTGCCTACTGCTGAAATACCCACTTGCCTTAATTCTATGACCTGATTGGTCCCAAATCATGCATTGACTTGTGTTATTATTTGACTTTGCTGTATTTCATATTGTTTATGTTTAATTTGTAAGCTAATAATTTGGAGGATATCAGCTTCATGGGAATACTTACATACTAAGTTTAGCTATACAAAACTCAAGACCACTTTAAAAGTCTGTAAGAGCCCTAGGGATACTATAGAATTTGCTACTTGAAGTCAATTTACACCTATTTCTATTCAACTGGTGTCTTCCTTTCTTTGCTGGAATTTAATTACACCTGTTCTAATTAAGGGATTAGATCCAGAGGATATCTACACCCTTTAGAAAATGAGAATTTGACACAAATGGGGTGAAATGTTAGCTGGCCATAATTCTCAGGCAACTTCCTAAGAAGTTTTCATACCTTTTCTGAACAATCGGGATCTTTCTTCTCCCATCATCTCCATATTAACTTCCTGCTTGCAATGGCCAAGTTTTGTGGGGCTTCTGGCAGTCAGTCTTACCTTCTCTACATAGTGTCCTATATACCAGTCCATGCAATTGTAGTTCTGTGTCATGTTCACTCAGAGTTCAGCTCTTTATTAAAAGTTGTGGTCGGGGTGCCTGGGTGGCTCAGTGTGTCATGATCCTGGAGTCCTGGGATTGAGCCCCGCATCAGGCTCTCTGCTCAGCGGGGAGCCTGCTTCCTCCTCTCTCTCTCTCTCTCTGCCTACTTGTGATCTCTGTCTGTCAAATAAATAAAAATAAAATCTTTAAAAAAAAAGTTGTGGTCAAAATGTATCCTAATGAGTGCTCTTTCTCCAGGTCATTCATCTTCATCATAGTAACTTCCGTGCATTTGATTAGAAGCCAGCTGGAAAGTGTGCTTGATCCAAAGAGTTGACCTGAATGCTAGCATCTCTGACTCTGTACAGATATTTCTGGCAGCAAGATTTTTCAGCCCTCTTAAATCACACAACATATATAGCTCCTGTCAAGGGTTCTAATGCAATGACTTAGTTTCATGACTTTTGATAGTAAATAAAGGGAAGAGTATAACTCAGCAGTACTAAAGATGTGAAGAAAGCAGTAGGAAGGCACCAAAAATTGAGATGCCTTCAGAGTTGGAACATTCTGCTTTAATACTGTATAAAATATATAGTGGCTAGAATCTTCCTTCTCCAATCCCTTGTCAAGAAAGTCAGAGTAGAAGATATTGATCTTCATCACGATATAATGTTGTGCATATGTGTGTGTATAGTAATTTTTATGTGGTTTCTAAATTACATCAAGGTCATAGCTTCTTTTATTTCAAATATTATATGCATTTTAAGACAAGTAATTAGATAACCCTCAAGCACTCTTATAAAGTTGTGCTACATAACTAACTTCATTTTACCAAAAACAAAGTATTAGGTTGGAAAATGTTCTTATCCTTCAAGGTTCTTTTGGCTTGTCTAAGAATTAAATTGATATAAGACAGATTAAGAAAAGAAAATAGTATAATTATGTACATAGAGGGGCTCCATAAGAATATGAGGTCTATAGGTAGTCAAGAAATTAAGGCTTATAGGCCATTCAGAGCTAAGCAGAAATAGGGTTTTTGAGACTTCAAAAGGAAGGAAGACAATTCACAGGAAGATGAAAAAGAATAAATGTTTGATAATATTTGCTGGGACATCCTAAAACAATGGACATAGAGAAGAATTTTAACAAACAGACTTTGCATTATACTAGAGTTATCTATGGTGATACCTCCCTTATTGGAGCAAGTTCTCTATCTAAATTCTTTTAGGCAGTTGGGGGAAAGTCAAAGTTTTCTCCCTGAAACTCTTCATTTTTAAAAATAATCACTCTAGGGATGCCTAGGTGGCTCAGTCAGTTAAGACTCCAGCTATTGGTTTCAGCTCAGAGCATGATCTCAGGGTGGTAAGATGGAACCCTCATGGGATTCAGGGCAGAGTCTGCTTGAGTTTCTCTCTCCCTCTCATTCTCCCTCTACCTCTCCACCCACTTATGCATGTTTTTTTCTTTCTCTCTCAAATACATAAATAAAATCTTTTAAAAATTAGCCTAAAATAATCCACATGCCAAAGAGACACATTTTGGTGTGGCAAATTTTGCTTCCCCAAAACAGTCCTACAGAAAGACCATGAGAATAGCAGAATTAGAAGTACTTAAAAGGGGGCACCTGGGTGGCTCAGTCGTTAAGGAGCTGCCTTCCACTCAGGTCATGATCCCAGAGTCCTGTGATCAAACCCCACATCTGACTTCCTACTCCTCAGGGAGCCTGCTTTCCCTCTCCCACTCCCCCTGCTTGTGTTGCCTCTCTCACTATCTGTCTGTCAAATAAATAAATAAAATCTTAAAAAAAAAGTTACTTAAATGTAATGGAATTAGAAGAACTTAAATGTAATCTTTTTTTTTTAAGGTTTTATTTATTTAACACACAGAGAGAGAGAGAGAGAGAGAGATCACAAATAGGCAGGCAGAGAGAGGGGGAAGCAGGTTCCCTGTTAAGCAGGGAGTCTGATGTGGGGCTCGATCCCAGGACCCTGAGATCATGACCTGAGCAGAAGGCAGAAGCTTAACCCACTGAGCCACCCAGGCACTCCTAAATGTAATCTTTATAGTCAAGATAGTTTCTTTGAATAAATAATAAGTTTAAATCTCTTGGTAAATTAAAACAAGAAGTCTATACTTGGAGAGGATTTGATTCTGCATTTGAGGTCAATGAACTGCTTGAATGAAATAAGCATTGCCAAGTATTAAATTTACCATCATAGGTTTCTATGATCCATTGATGAATAGCATATATCCAGAGAATATAATGAATATTCATTATATGAATTTTATCTAATAATATTCCAATGAATATAATTGGCACATTCCAACTCAAATTAACTTTACATCTTCTTATAAGACAATTTTACTTTTATTGTTATCTGCAATTTTAAGGAAGGCACATCAATTTTTCTAGGACTAATATTATTAATTTCATTTATTATATATATTCAAAAAATACAGTCTCTCAAACCCAATCATTCATCAATATTAAATTCTCTTAATGACATATATTTTAAAACAGCGAACCTCATTAATGTGATCTGTGTGTAATACATAGGAGATGCATATTCTTCAGGAACATCCAACAATGAAGAAAAGACCTTCTGAGTGAGTAACTTAGAAATAGCCCTGCCTGCCTGATTCATTGTGGTTCACTAGTATGAGTCACAAGTACCAAAGCTCTGTTACTGGTCCATGACATGTTATCACATGACACTATGCTGACACTCATCACTTCCTAACCTCTAGTTTCATATTTAAGTTTTTCAAGGTAAGATGGATTCAGCATCTGTAAGACTTTCAGCAAAAACCTTGAATACATGAAACATTTTATTGGTGATTTAGAGTCTGCTGAGGGTAAATCGTATAAGGTAATAATTTAATGCTGAAGGGACTATCATTTTACTTATAAAATAATGAAATTATGATAAGAGTGTGGCCTATCTAGACCTTACATTATCTTTGTTTGGAGATGGCTGACATTCCAAGAAAAGGTTAAATTCTAGTCATTTTCTGTTTGGAAAATTAGAATACCTCCAATGGTACCAATGGAGAAAGAGAATGTCAAAGTTTTACCTCCATATGTAGATAAAACATATGTAGGTTCCTATGTAGGTACATATGTAGGTAAAACATATGTAAAACATATGTAGGTACCTATAAAACCTTTTCAGTGATTGATTGATATGCATGAAGAAACAATGGCATATTTTCTCATTGAATTGAGCGCATTTGACTAATAGGTGAGGAAATTCCACTGTTTACAGTATATGACGTATTTCCTGGAAAGACAGATACTTTAAATAATGAATAAATTCATAAATATGTTAAGGATTTTAAATTTTATCTAATACTATTTAGCTTTACATCTAACTGATTTTCTCTTCCTCAATCTGTCTAATAAGTTTTCTGCACCAATGGAGGAAAATGGTAATATGGATAATCAGAAATAGACACGATTTTTTAATGTATATTTATGTTTGGATTTAATTCTGAAACTCAAGAAAAGCCTCTTAATCTACTTTATTGTAAGTCTTCAAGGGCACAGATACTATTTTGTTTGACTGTATTTCTAGGACATAGTTTAATGTCTGGCATATAGCAACTATTTAAAAACATGCACTGAGCAAAAGAATATATTCCTCATCATTGTGAATAGCCACACTAACAAGGTCCATGTTGGCAGATCAGGAAAGCAGTCCATTCCAAATTATTCAGCTACTGGAGTCTCTATGGTTCACTGCATGCTAGAAACGGACTAGTAAGTTTTAGAATTTAGATCCTCTTGTTATGTGTTTGTTTTGAATATTTTACTTTTAAATTTCCAAACAGAGCTGAGAAAATTATCAACAGGTTCTTATGTTCTTAGTATCTGCTCTGTTCACTACATTTTATAGCAGTAACGTTGTGGCAGCATTTTTAGGAGAGTATTAGTTTAAGCCTTTTGTCACTTTCCTGTGCAAAAATTTCCCACTTTGGAAGATCTATTATTTGTTGCACCTCTCTCTGAACTGGAATGTGATCCACATTCTCTAAAGATAAAGAGAAGTAATGTACTGACTCTGGTAATAAACTCCCTTAGCACTGGCACCAAGCCAAAATAATTTCATCATCTTCTTTCATGTATTTTTTGGTCCTTGTCAGATGTACGTCAAGTGCTTATAAATTACATCTCACCCTGTGTTCTAGACCCAATCAATGAATGATAAGCAAAGGGGTAGTAAAGCAATGCTATGATATTTCCTGAATTACATTTTTATGAATAAAGATTTCTATCCATTGAGATATTAAACTGCAGTGTGGTTTTAGTGCTTCCCTGAGACATCATGGTTCAGTCACTACTAGACGATCTATTTTGTAGTTTATTCATACATGACTGGGAGTTCTTTCTCCCGCTCAGGAGAAAAGAACCCCACCAGCTGATAACCATACAGGGTTCAGGGCTTACTCCTGTGAGAATCATTTCTCCTGGTCAGCAGCCACACTCTCCAGTTTAAGTTTTAAAGCATTTGGAGGTCAATTCATAGATTTTTGAGCATTTATGTAATACCTATTATGAACAATGGAGACTGAGAAGAAGAAGAAAGACCAAGAAAAAGAAGAGAAGGAAAAAAAGAAAAAACTGGCTCATATTCTCAAAGATTTTACAATCCAATAGTTGAAATGAACACACCTAGTCCAAACTAAAGGATTGTTAAAAATGATAGATTAATCAAGGCACTGGTGGTTTTTTTAATATTTGAAAATACTGAGATTTAGAAATGATAACATTGGGGGTACAAGTTCTTATACTTATCTGCGTGACTTCAGATCTTTGGCCCAGGTCCAGTCATAAGCTCTCATGTCTACACATTTAAGGCATTTAATGCAATAAGATAGGCAACTAAACAGTTACCTATTAAGTGAGGGTTTGCAGAGTTGTAACTGAGCTAGAGGAGATTTAAGCTAAAAGGAACTTTGTTAATGGAAATGGAAAGAGTAGTGACAATACACGTTATATAAGAAGTGAGAGAAAAATAAAATCAGTATTTGCCACAAGTCAAGAAGTGGAATCTTTCTTTTTTTGGAGGGAAAAAAATGAATATCTATGTAGAAAAAGAAGTACATTGGGCTAGAAGTAAGAGAAACATGGGAGCTCGCTGCAGATGGATTTTAAAGGCATTAGCTGAGACAAAGGGTTAACATGAAGGGGTAGAAGACTTGAGGGGAATGAAAGTCTGTGCAATCATTATGGTGTCTTCACTAAAGAATTACCAGGTGATTTCTGAAATAATTGCACAGAAGTGGAAAAGAAAGACCCAGCGGAAGTTTGGCCTGTCATTTCTGCATTAGATCTAATACTGGCCAGGAGCTAGAGCAAAAGTCGAAGAAACACCGGTTGGAATTTTCCAGGCCTGGGATTGACAGGACAGGCTTGACAGGCATGAAGGAGTAAGACTGGTCAGCTGAAAGGCAGCCCTGGTGGCTGCCATGGAATGCTGCTGGAGAGTCCACTGGGGGTGCTGCTGCTTTTTGTTTATCAGTAAGGCTAATCAAGGCTGCTTCAGTGTCTTCTTTCTGTTCTAACAGAAGATAACAAGGGACTAATCTCCTCACTCCTGAGGATAAGCTCAAGTTTATTGGGGGGGTTATCCTGTTTTTATTCAACTGTTCAGTGGTATAAGTCAACATCTTTATATATGAGTCACAAAAGCAAAATGACTCAGCAGAACTCAAATATATACGAAAAGTTGCTCATGTGCCCATAGTGTAAGAATAGCCAGGGTAGGAACTAACAATGATATAACCCAGTAACATAGTGTAGCCCTTAAAAAAGATGCTCTTAAGATACCAACTGCTGAAAACAGCTGGTTTCATGAAAAATTAGGGATTTGAAAAATTATTCTGAATCAGGCCCATTATAAAGTGCTGCCTTTGACATGAAAGAGGTTAAGTAAAGATTCAACAAGTTGACTTTTCAGAAGGTTTCATCTATGTTGTAACGCTATCTTCCTGATCATGTGGGAAATGATCTCTAAGGGTGGGGTGACTCAACATGGCTCAAGGATTCTTATAACATCAGAGTATGTCGCTTCAGAGTTGAACTTTTTCCAACGGCATTTATCCTGAAGGCTTCTAATAACACTGTTCTTGAAAACGAATGCCCAGGTAGTCATATAACAATAGAAAATCTTCTGTAAGGAAGGTCACTGACATAAATATTCACCAAAAAATGCATCTGGTTAGCACCAATACAGGATATTATCTTGTTGAATGTCCACCCCACTGAGAAAAGGAGAGCGTTTGATGCTTGCTGATATTATTTACAGCTCATTTACATGTATATATGTTAAGAATAATCATAGTAAATATATCCTCTTGTTTGCAAGAATGCAAGGTGAATGAAAATTATGAGCAGCTTTCTGACTTTAAACTTCACTTGCAAAGATTTCATTGCTCTTTCATCTCTGGAGCTGGTGTCGTGACAAAACATTCCACTTGTAACCACATTCCCTGGGTTTAATTCTGACAATGACTAACTAGTAAACCTGGGCAAGTGATTCAAAGTTTCCCTTCTTTTTTTCCTTCATGCACTGAGCAGGTACAATACCTTTTATAGCACCTATCCCATATGGCTGTTAGAAGACTCAGGTATGGTCATGAAGGAAAGGGCTCTGAACGTGCAGTCAGTGTATGTTTGTGTGTGTGTGTGTACATGTATATTATAATATATAATATGCATTATATAATTTTATATAATTATATTATTTATTATATATACCTAATATCATCAAATTAATTAAAAAGACAGTAAGTACAAATTTCACAAGTGGATTGACCTAAATATAATGATTTCCAGAATAAGTAAAATGCTCTGTACATCACAGTGAACTTCCCAGACAATCCCATGTAGAGAAATATTGGAATTTTGCTATGCCAAATATTGCTTTATTTTTTTTTTAAGATTTATTTATTTATTTGAGAGAGAGTAAGAGCAAGAGAGAGTGTGTGTGGGGGGAGGGGCAGAGGGAGAGAAACTCAAGCAGATTCTGTGCTGAGTTTGGAACCATGTGGAACTCCATCCCACAACCCCGCAATCATGACTTGAACCAAGAATTAAGAGTTTGTCCTTCAACAGATGAAGTCTGCCCTTCAACTGAGCCACCCAGGAACCCCTCAAATATTGCTTTAAATAAATAATCTAGAACATAACTTTTTTTTTCTTTTTGGTAAAGGTGACTTTGGTTGAGTAATGGATCTAAAGAATTGATACAACCCCCCACACAGAAAACACACATTAGGACACCTGGGTGGCTCAGTTGGTTAAAGGTCTATCTTTGACTAGGATCATGATCTTGGGGTCCTGAGATTGAGCCCTGTGTTCTCGTTTTCAGGCTCCATGTTCAGCAGGGAGTCTGCTTCTCTCTCTCCCTCTGCTCCTCCTCCCCACTCTTGTACTCTGTCTTTCTCTCAAACAAATAAATAAAATCTTAAAAAAAATACACACAGTAATTTTTTTCTATAATCATAAAATATGGATACCACATCAGATACTTATAGTTATAAATTTTATTAGTCTCTCCAAATTTTTTACCACCATATAAATATTTTAACAGACTTTTTTATAATTAAACTGTCACCACAGTAGATGGGCACTGAATTACTGGGATGGTAAAGTGAATGATGTCAATTTTACCTTTTAATCTGAGTTTTCTGTCTTGGTTAATAAAGTATTTAAAAGTTTGTCCATGAAAATTAAAAAAAATCAAATTTGAAGTCAAATCATAAAGACTACAAGGATTTTATTTTATTATTTATTTATTAGAGAGATAGAGAGTACCAGCTTGGGGAGAGGAGCAGAGAGAGAGGAAGAAACAGACTTCTTGCTGAGCAGGGAGCATGATGTGGGGTCCATTCCAGGACCCTGGGATCATGAGGTGAGCCAAAAGCAGACGCTTATCCAACTAAGCCACCCAGGTGTGCCAAATATAAGTATTTTAAGGTCGATTTCTACCTCTGCTAATTTACTATTTCCTACCGTGAGGGTAGTTTGTTGGTGTTCATTTTTCGTGGATTTGTTTGTTTGTTTGTGGTTATTTCTTTTTAAACCAGGGCCCTGTTTAGTGCCAAGACTCCTAAACTGAAAACAATTAAATAAAAAATAAAAAATAAACAACAAAAAGCTCAGAAATTTATTTTGGGCTTGGTCATAATAGAAAATAGAAATAAATAAGGGGCGCCTGGGTGGCTCAGTGGGTTAAAGCCTCTGCCTTCGGCTCAGGTCATGATCTCAGGGTCCTGTGATCGAGTCCCACATCGGGCTCTCTGCTTGGCAGGGAGCCTGCTTCCTCCTCTCTCTCTCTGCCTGCCTCTCTGCCTACTTGCGATCTCTGTCTGTCAAATAAATAAATAAAATCTTTAAAAAAAAGTGAAATAGAAAATAAAGTATTATGCAGTATATTTAATTGATATGCCAAAAGAATTATGGCCTCAATACAAAAATTGAACTGCTAAAAGGTTAAGATTAATCCTGTGTTGGAGATGATAATTTGGATCTTTGTATTCCTATAGTTTAAAATGTGAAGATACTTTAAAAAGTAAAATCAAATCAAAGGGATAAAAGTGTACTAAAAATCTAATAAACAAGTCACAGCAATTTATAATTGGGTCTTTGATACTAATAAAGTGGAAATAAATTT
Organism: Mustela erminea; assembly: GCF_009829155.1. Lineage (NCBI taxonomy): Eukaryota > Metazoa > Chordata > Mammalia > Carnivora > Mustelidae > Mustela > Mustela erminea. The sequence goes on along the minus strand of NC_045617.1, from coordinate 100,781,594 downwards.
GAATAGTATTCAAATCACTTTTACAATGTCTTTAGTAATTCCTAAAATGTCTTTTATATTCTGCTCATGACAAACATGAACATGTTCAAAATAAATAATAAATAGAGAATACACTCCTCGACACATTGAAAACAAAATATTCTGAGCATCAAGAGTGAGTCAAATCAGTTAAAGAGGTAAGAAATTCCTTGACAACATGTCTTGATGGTTCAGACATTTAAAAATATAACATACGGGGTTATTCCAGGACTGTGGGACTCTGGGATCATGACCTGGGCCAAAGGCAGACGCTTAACTGACTGAGCCACCCTGATGTTTCTATAGTACTTATTTTACTTAAATCAATATATGGAAATGTAACAGGTATTCTTTTCAGCTGTCACCAAATTTTATCTATTACAATGTCATCACACAAACACAAAGGAGAGATTTAAAAATATAATGCAGATTTTCACTTCCTAAGCAATAGATGTTTCCTGCTACTTCAGCCATCTTCTTGTAATCATATTTTCACTATGGTTTTAATTTCGATATATATATATATATATATATTTTTTTTAACTATGAGAAGGTCAGAGAGAGAAGCAGACTCCCCATGGAGCTGAGAGCCCGATGTGGGACTTGATCCTAGGACTCCAGGATCATGACCTGAGCCAAAGGCAGTTGCTTAACCAACTGAGCCACCCAGGTGCTCAAGATATTGACATTGATACAATCAGTAGTATTGCTCTGATTTCTCCAGTTTTACTTGTACTTATATGTGTGTGTGCATGTATGTGGATTTAGTTCTATCGAGTTTTATCCTCTGTGTGGGTTCATGTATCCACCACTATAGTCATGATACTGAACACCACATAGATCCCTTGGGTTGCCCGTATAGAAGCACATTCATGGGCGCCTGGGTGGCTCAGTGGGTTAAGCCGCTGCCTTCAGCTCAGGTCATGATCTCAGGGTCCTGGGATCGAGTCCCGCATCGGGATCTCTGCTCAGCAGGGAGCCTGCTTCCCTCTCTCTCTCTCTGCCTGCCTCTCCATCTACTTGTGATTTCTCTCTGTCAAATAAATAAATAAAATTAAAAAAAAAAAAAAAAAAGGAAGCACATTCATGTCCCTCCCACACCTCTGCCTTCCCCCAGCCACCACCAATCCTATTTGGTACCTCTGAGAATCACTAATCTTTCCTTTATTTCTCATATTATGTCATTTAAAAATGTTATATAAATAAAAATTACATGCTATGTATCCATTTGGGATTGCTTTTCCCCTCAGCATAATTTCCTGCAGATTCATGCAAGTTTGCCTGTATTAACAGTTTGTTAATTTCTATTGCTGAGTAGTATTTCATGATATAGATGCACCACAGTTTGTTAAAGCTTCTGCAGTTGAAGAACATCTGTACTGATCTAGTATTTTGTTATTACAATGAAAGTACTAAGTGAAAATCCATGTACAAGTTATTGTGTGAATATAACTTTTTATTTCTCTGGAATAAATGGCCTTAGAGTGCAATTGCAGGGCTATATGTCTGTTTCATGTTTAGTTTTTAAAGAAACTGCAAAAATATTTCCAAAGTGACTGCACCATTATGATTCCTACCAGGAGTGTATGAATGATCCTGTTTCATGATGTCCTCACCAGTGTTAAGTGTTGTCACTATTTTTAAGTATAGATATTCTGATAGGTGCTTAGGGATATCTCATGTTTTTTTGTTTTGGTTCAATTTGGGTGATTTTTTGCTTGTTTTCTTTTTGTGAGGAATTAAGTAAGGGTTTGAAGCTGGAGTGGCCCTCAATTGGGTAAGTTTCTTTGCTTATTTTATTGTCAATTTTTTCAATCTGTAAGCATTAGAAAAAGAAATCAAACTATCGAACACTTCACAAAATGGTGTACCTTTCTTTTGCAGAAGCCATACCTCTGCACCTCCTCTATACCATTCCAATTTTACTATATATGCTGCCAAAGCAAGAAATCTCATTGTAGTTTAAATTTTCATTTTCCCAATGGCTAATGATGTGGAATAACTTCTCATTTGTTTATACAACACCTGTATATCCTCTTAGGTGAAATGTTGTTCATTTCTTTTGCTTATTTTCTGATTGGATTGTCTCCATTGATTGGATTGTCTCCATTGATTTAAGCCGTCTTTGATTTCTCCCAAAAAAATGTGTTTTTTTCTAAGTTTCCGTGTATAGATCCTTTACAATGTTTTGTTTTATTTTATTTTATTTATTTATTTTTTTGGCCTTAGTATATGCTTGTTTTTTATTTTTTATTTTATTTTATTTTATTTTATTTGCATTGATGGTTAATGGTATTGTATGTTTACGTTTGGTGTCCTTAGGCTCATTGTTACATGGTAACTTGATTGAGTTTTGTGTGTTGATCTTGTATTCTGCAATCTTGACAAACTCATGTATTAATTCTAGGAACTATTTTATGGATGTCTTGGGTTTTCTACAAAGATAATCATGCCATCTGAAAACAAGGGAATTTTTATTTTATTTTTTTGTTTGATCTATATGCCACTTATTTATTTTTCTTTCTTTATTACAGTGGCTAGAACTTTCAGTACTATATTGAATGAGTTATGCGAATGGGTATTTTTGCACAGTATGAATTCTTAGGATGAAGTGTTCATTATTGAGTATGATGTTAGCTGTATAGTTCCTGTATTTTTTTTTTAAATCAGGTTGAGATAATTCCTTCTATTCTTACCTTGCTGAGAATTTCTACTATGAATTGGTGTTGGATTTTGTCAAATGCTTTTTCTGTGGCAGTTGATATGATCATATGCCTTCTAGCCTGTTGATATGGTGGATTGCTCTGATTGAATTTCAAATGTTGAACCAGTCTTGCATACTTGGAATAAAATTCATTTGGTCATGCTATCTAGTTCTTTTTAATACATTGCTGGATTCAGGGTACTAATATTTTGTTAGCAATGTTTGTTTTTAAGCTCATGACATATATTGACCTGCAGTTTGTTTGTTTCTTTTTTTTTATTGTCTTTGTACTGGTCAGTATCAGGGTAGTACAGGCCTCATAAAATGAGTTCAGAAGTATTTCTTCCCCTTTCATTATCTAGAAGAGGTTGTATAAAGTCATGAATTCCTCTGTAAGTAATCTGATAGAATTCTCCAATGAAACGAGCTGGGCCTAGAGATTTATTTTCTTAGGAGATTTTAAATTAAAAATTCAATTTCTTTAATGGTTATAGGGCTATTCATATTGGTTTCATATAGGTAAGCTTAGTTTATGTTTTCTGAGGAATTGGTCTCTATCTTCTAAATTGTCAAATTTATAAGTAAAAAGGTGTTCATTCCATTTCCTTATTATCCTTTCAAGGCTGTTAGATCTCTGGTGATATTTTCCATTTCATCCCGGGTATTGGTAACTTGTATCTTCTCTCTTCATTTTGGTCACACTAGCTAGAGGCTTATCAGTTTTACTGATTTTTCAAAGAACCATATTTTGTTTCACTGATGTTCTCTATTGTTTTTCTGTTTACACTTTATTGATTTCTGCTTCCATCTTCCCTTATTCTCTTTGAATTTATCTTGCTCTTCTATTTCCAGTTTCTTGAGGTAGGATTTTTAATTTGAGGTATTTCTTCTTTTTTGTAAGAAATACAATAAATGTAAGCATTTATTGTTACAAACTTACTTCTCAGCACCATTTCAGCTATATCCTTCTTATTTTTATACATTATATTTTCATTTTCATTCAGTTTTACATATTACATAACCACTTTAAGACTTCTTTGGCTTATGAATTTTTAGAAGTGTGTTGTTAAATTTCCTAGTGTGTAAAATTTTTTTTGCTATCTTTGTTATTAATTTTTAATTTCTTAAAGACATACATTTTATTATTTAAATTCTTCTAAGTTTGTTGAGATTGTGTGATGGCGCAGGATATGATATATCTGGGTAAATATTCCATGGGCATTTGAAAAATGAATGTATATTCTGATGTTTTAAGGTAGAGTGTTCAAAAACGGTCTATTAGATTTTGTTGTTTAATGATGTTATTTAACTCTTTTATAAACACTTGTTGATTTTCTGTCTAGCAGTCAGATCAGACTGAAAGGGAGGTGTTTAGGTCTTCAACTACAATTGCAGATTTGTTTGTTTTTCTTTCAACTCTTATTGGTATTTGCCCAATGCCTTTTGAGGCTCTGCTTTTTGGTACTAGTTTAGGATTTTAGGTACTAGTGGATTGGTTTTTCACATTATGCAGTGTCTTTGTCTCTAATTTTATTTCTCTGAAGTCAACTTTATCTGATATAAATATACCCACTCCTCCTTTTTTAAAATTAACATTTATGTGGCATATCTGTTTTTATCCTTTTACTTTCAACCTAACTATGTTATACAATTTGATGTGTTTGTTTTTAAACAATATATAGCTGGATTGTGTTTCTTTTTCTCCATTCTTCTAATCTCTGCATTTTGATTGTTATATTTAGATTATTTACATTTATGGTAATTATTCACATGTTAGTGCATATAATATGATCATTATTATATGTAAGCCTGTCGGGTTCTTTTTTGGCTGTTTATTCCATTTCTCATTTTGTATTTCTTATTTCTGTTTTCTTTTGCTTTCCTGTGGATAACTAATATTTTTAAATTTTTCATCTTGACTTATTTATATGGTTTTTGAATATGCATGTTTATATTGCTTTTTAGTGTTTGCTCTAGGTATTTTAGTGTTTTCTCTAGTGTTTGCTTTAGGTAATATGCATATGTGTCTTGTCATAGTTACTTTTATCAATATTTTACCACTTCAAGTAAAGTATTCGAACTTAACTTCCAATTAGATCCTTCTTTTTTCCCTACTTGTAAACATCATTTTCTCGACCATTTGGTAGTATTTTAATTTTTGTTTCAATCATCAAATGGGATTCATAAAACTCAAAAAAGTATAATCAATTGTATGTATGTATATCTCTGTTTTCCTTCTGTTCTGTCTTCCCCCGATGCTGAGAAATTCCCTCCTTTATCATTTTCCTTCTGTTTGATGGACTTCCTGTAGCCAGTTAAGGGTAGGTCTGTTCGCAAAGATTCTTTTCCTTTCCTTATATCTGAGAAAGTTTTTATTTCTCTTTATCCTGAAGTATAGTTTCACCAGATGTAGCATTCATAGTTGAAAGTTTCTTTCCTTTCAGTACTTGAAAATGATGTGCCACTTTATCCTGGCCTCCATGGTTTGAGACAAATAATCTACCACCATTTGAGTTGACCTTCCACTCTAGATAATGTATCATTTTCCTCTGACTGCTTTCAAGACTTCTTCTTTGTCTTTAGATATTACAAGTTTAATTATGATGTGTTGTGACATGGATGTTTTTAGGGCTAATCCTACTTTGGGTTTACTCAGCTTCTTGAATTCATGGGCTTATATCTTTCACCAAATTTGGGATGTTTCAGCCATTATTTTTTAAATGCTCTTTCAGCCCCAATGTTTTGTTTCTTTTTAGGTTTACAATGATACAAATGATGAATCTTCTGTTATTTCCCCTCAGATCCCTAAGGCTCCTTTTCTCCTCTCTTTCTGTAATTTCTATCTTTCTTCTATTCTATTCTCTCCCTGTTGTAGAGATTAGGCAAAGTCTATTGATTATCTTCAAACTCACGGATTCTACCCTCTGTCATCTCTACCCTACTGCTGACCCATCCAACAAGTTTTCATTTTCATTATTGGATCTTTCAGTTGTGTTATTTACATTCAGTTCTTTTTATTACTTCTAGTTCTTTGCTGAGATTTTCTACTTTTTCTTTTGTTTCAAGAATGTTTGTAATGGGGTACCTGGGTGGCTCAGTCCCCAAATGAAGGCATCTGCCTTCAGCTGAGGTCATGATCCCAGGATCCTGGGATTGAGCCCTGCATCGGGCTTCCTGCTTCTCTCTCTCCCACTCTCCCTGTTTGTGTTCCTTCTCCTGCTCTCTCTCTCTCTCCCCCCCTTTCTGTCAAATAAATAAATAAAATCTTTTTTTTTTTTTAAAGAATGTTTGTAACAGCTTCTAGAAGAATTTTAGTATGCCTGCATTAAAACCCTTGTTATACAATTCCAACTTCTGATTAATTTGTGTTGGCACGATTTGATCGTCTTTTCTGATTCAAGTCACAATATTCCTGGTTCTCGCTGTGATGAGTTGTTTTCTATTGTATCCTGGACATTTTGGATATAATTTTAAGGATTCTAGGTCTTACTTAAATTACTTAAACATTTTATTATAGTATGCAGTCCTCCTATTCAGGTTTAGTCTGCAGTTCCATGCTATCTTTGCTGACTGTGATTCCAAAGGCAGTTTAATTTTCAGAGATTTTATCTTATTAGTTTGGTCTGCTTAGTTTTTTTGGTGGGGCTGAGACACCTTGCTGTCCTTGCCTGGTGGGGCAAAAGGAGTTTCCTCTTAGTGGGTTACCTGGTGCATCTAGGTGGAGAAAGGAAGTCACTGGCCTCTGAGGACCAAAATCACACCTCAGGCCAGGCAGCTTGTTGTGGTAGAAAGCCTGGTCACTTGGTGTCTCTCAATATGGGAGGATAATCTCTAGCTCATGAAAAAGGAGAGTGCTGACCCTGGTTGTTCATTCCCTTGACAGTGGTGGTGGGCTTACCTGGTTTTGTTGGAAGGATTCTTGTTTGATCCAAAGACAATGGGCCTCCCTGGATCACTTTGTGTTGCTAGTTTGGACTCTGAGACATGCTGGCCTCTGTTACTTTCTTCTCTTGGGTGGAGGGTAGTAAGATGTTCAGTTACTGCCCTATCTTGTTTCTCTCCTCCTGAGGTTCTTAACCAGTTTGCCTCTTTTTCCATTTTTAGTTATCCTTTGGCTGCCTTTTGCATATTTTCCAGGGCTTATAGATGTATTTTGCAGGTCAAAACTGGACAAAATGAGTTTAAAAATCATGTCTTATTTTTCTTTAAAGAGATCGTTTTGGCAGTTGTGTAGAGGTAAGGGAATTGTCAGTGAAACTAAGAAACCAATAAATAACTATTGCAATAGTCAAGGGTTAAGATGTGGTGAGATGTCCGACTGAAGATGAAAAATGATAAAAGATTCCAAGAGAAACTTTAACGGTTAAATGAAATTAACTTGTGCCCAATAATCTAATGCTTCAATGATACATATTTAGAACTGTTTTGGAAAAGAAAAGCAAAATAATTCCCCTTTAACTTTAAAATAATAATAACAATATAATGATGATGATGATGATGTAATAAAATTACTAATAATTAAGATGTTACTTTGTGATCAACATTGTGCTAATGCCACTCATGAACACTGTTGTTTAGTCTAATAGTAATAATTGTATCAGGTAGTTATTTTTAGTAGCTGTACTTTAAAACTGAGTCTGCCATGGTTTAGAGAAGTTAAGAAGCTTGCCTGAGTTCACCCAACTAGTGAGGCTGTGACTTGAAGTCAATTCCTACACTCTGTGGTTATCTGCTCTGTGTTGAATCAACACGTAATTTATTAAATTTAATTTGTTAATGACTTGAGGCTCAATTATTAAAACCAGTAAAAGTGTTTACTTACTAATATTTTGATATCTGCTGTTTAAGCTCCAATATATTTAATGTTTATGCACACCTCAGTGGTTCAGCTGATTAAGCATTTGCCTTTGATTCAGGTCATGATCCCTGGGTCCTAGGATTGAGCCAGGCATCGCCTGCTCCATGGGAAGTCTGCTTCTCCTTCTCCCTCTGCTGCTCCCCTCACTTGTGCTCTCTCTGTCTCTCTCTCAAATAAATAAAACCTTTAAATAAATAAATAAATATTAAATAAATAAACTGTTTAAATCTGTAGACCTACATTGAAACAAAACTTCTTTTTCTCATAATCTAAAATAAAAACATAATATCCATAAGAAACAATAAATTTGACCATGTTTTTATTATAACTCTTGTCACTCACTCTTGCATAACTAATAATTATCTTACTGGCATAAGTAGAAGGGTTTTGTGCCCATGAAGTTATATTTACACCAGTTTGCTGCCATTCTTGGTCCTGTCCACAAACCAAGGAGGATTAGGAGGGAAAAAAGCACAGTAGTGTAATCACTGAACAGCATAGTATTACAAAATAGCAATCCCTACTGTTCCCTCTTCTTTAATATCTTTCAGGCAAAGCAGGCTTGCAGATGTAAAGAAATGGCACAAAATTTTCCATTGTGTAAAATTTGGCAAAAATTAGCTCTTCTATGGTGAATGATATAGCTTGAATTAGTCATTAAATTGCTTTGCTAGATATAATACATTTTTTAGGGTGGTTAATGATGCCTAATGGTGGCTCAAAATGAGACTCTGAAATTTCAATTCCATTTGCATTATTATGAAAAAAATGTTTTTGGAATGTTAATAGTATGTTCCAATATTAGGTCTCAAAATCTGTTCTGATTATTTTCATAGGAGAGGGAATGGATAAAAAACCTTCAAGTAATTGTCATAACATGACCAAACAGAAAGCACTGCATTTTCAGTTAGGTGAATTTTTATTAATATGTTTCCAAAATGTTAATTTTTCTACCTATAATGGTGTTGATTACACCATTAGTTTTCTTTTAAAAGTCCACAAAGGAAAAAAAAATCTACAAAGGAATGTTTGGAAGATATACCAAAAAATGGTCAGATTAAGCTCTTAGGTATAATTACATCTATAAGGAATCATTTGGTAATCATTAATGTAAATATATTAAGATATCATTTACATTGTTATAATTTTTGTAAATAGAAATTTATTCTGGGGTATGGTATAAAATTTAGTCTTATTAAGAATTATTTCACTAGCTCATAATGCATCTTAAGTAATTTAAAACATGTAACTAGTCTACATTTATCAGAATTATTAGGATTTAAAAGCTGATTTAAAAATCAAATAAACAGATTTGTCAAGAGTTTGGAAGATTTGTTCAAGGTTAGGTTTATAGTGCAAGTAAAACTGTACCTAATCATTAAATTAATGTTAATTAAATTAAAAATATGATTGATGGTGATAACACTCTCCTTCAAGATCTTTCTTTAATCACCAGGATACCTATTACCCCACCATGCACTAATTTATGATTATGTTTAGTGTTTTTGAATGAGTAAAATCATTTGTGAATATTTTTCCATTCAGCAAATCATATAGATGTTTGAGATTCTAAGAATCAAACACATGAATAATTTTTAAGGCAGCTACTTATCATCAGCCTAAAGCACATCTTTACTGAGCACTTCAGTTTATTGCGCTCCAAACCCACATTCTAATTATCCACCATGCCTAGAGACCTTCCTATTTTCCTTCGAATATATACATGTGGGAATTCATATATCTCATTATTTACTTTCACATTTATGTGTGGGAAAGGCATTTTTCATCATTTTTCAGATGGAGAAATAAAGGTACAATGCAATTCAAGAACTTGTCTCAGTTTGTTAGACATATTTTTGTTGAGGCAAAAACATTACAGAATTTGCTATCATAGGGGTAATAATAAACAATATCCTAAGGATCCGAATGGTCTTATTCATATAGGTCTGTGTCAGCAGAGAAGTGGTGGGGGGAACCTGGACTAAGAGATAGGATACCAGGCTCTCTCAACTGTTCCATGCTAGCAAATAACTCATGGTAAGAGCTGGTAAATTCCTTTGGGACTCTAGTTGCCTCATCTATGAAATGAGGACAATGGATGAGAAGCCCTCATTCATTACCCAACTCTACATGTATGCAATTCTATAACTTCAGAAATACATATTGTATTATATAATATATTATATATATATGTGTGTGTATGTGTGTATATATAATATATAACATATATTACACATATATATTTGAAGTTGCAAAATGCAACTTCAACCACTGAGAAACACTTTAAGCAAACATACTTATGACCCAGGTTTTACTTGGAGAAGGCAAGGTTTTCTTATCCACATTTTTCATTTAAAATTTTTGATTTTTAATGCTTGTTGAACATACAAATACTGCTGCATCTTTAGTGGCAGTGAAATTTATACTTATGCAATTATTTATTAGTATCCCATATTCATAATTTAATAAGAAAAGCAAAGAGTTTAAGGAATAAAATGATATTAATGCTCACACTGATATCATAATACACATTTAAATGGTATCCATGATAATGATGAAATTAATAATGAGAGGACTTCTGATTTTATATGGCAGGCAAAAATGGGTGAGATTTTGAGCCAAAAGTTAAATAAAATACATATATACTGTAGAAACAATAGATTTTTTTTTTAATTAGATGTCTAATTTCCAGTTACTAAGTTTTCTGGCTCCATATTGATGAGAACCAAGAAGCATACAAAAAGGGGCTTGGGGCTCCCAGGCAGGATGAAGTGTTCACACTGACATAAAGGTGAGTCAATAAAAGCCAATATAAGTCAATATAAGCTTCAACTAATTTTTTCTTTCCTTTCCTGACTGTTTTGAAGCCTTCTTGTCTTGTTAAACTTATTCTACAAACGTTTCTTTAAAGGAGGATGGTACAGGAAACATACACTTCTCTTTTTGCTAATATTTATCTCATGTTATAAGATTTTGCTCATGGGAATGAGATCATATCTCTTATGTGTTAAATGTAAGGGGCAGGAGTTTATCAGTTGATAAGAAAGACTGTTAGCAGAGAATGAAAAAGGAAATAGCTTGTGTAAAGTTACAAGGATATGCATGGGTTTTGTGCTTTGTATAGGTGATAATCCTTTAGGAAGAAAGATGTGAGTGCAAACGTGTGTGTGTTTGTGTGTGTGTGTGTGTTTATATGTGGCACAAGTAACAATATAGCTTCCTCCTCATGTGTTCCATGAACCAGCATCACCATTATCACTTGGGAGCTTGTCAGAAATGAGAAACCTTCAGTCACCCCAGACCTAATTGAATCCCCGCCCCCCGCCCCGACTCCCTGTCCCAGCACAACCTGGAGATGCTTAAGCACATTAACATTTGAAACATCTCATCTATTATAGGTCATGTGGTCAAAGCTGCCGATAAGGCTGGATGTGTGACTGGAACAGAATATAAAGACATATTTGCTCTAATAAGCAATTTGATGGAGCTAGGGACCCAGAAAAAAGCACACACCCACGCAATTTGACACAAAATTTCAGGGAATTGCAAAGACTTCCAAGAGCCCAGAAATGAAGTGCAACTGTTAGTCATCACATAGGAAAGTGGCAAGATCGGATCTGTGTTATGGAAAATGAAATGGCAGTGGTTTGAAGGAAGGTCATAAATAGAGGCTGACAAAAGTTGGAGGCTACCTCTAGGATCCAGATAAGAGAAGTGTAATTTCCCAACATATATTAAATACCTTCTGTATGCAAAATCCAAGAAAAAAATGTAGAGTTTTGACTAGTTCTAAATACTCAAATTGAGGGCTGAGGACCAGGAGGATCTAGATAACTGCAAAGCAGACATCTCCATACTTAATCAAATCCTGTTTTCTGTTCCAGGTTTGAATAGAATACTTTCTCCTGACTCATCAAAAATCATCTTGAGTTTTGCCCTGCTCCAGAAATTTGTAGCTTCACATGGTATCGACCCCTTTGAGGTTGTGTTTCCCTCACAGGTATCAACTTTTTAATATTATAGCCTGTTCATTTCCACCGCCCTCGCCCCCCAAATGCCCCTCTGCCTGGCGCTGCCTTCCAACTCCCCTTCACTCTTGAAGGTTGAAAAACTGTCATTCCTATGGACAAGTCAGGGGGCTCTGCTTAGTCCTCTGGAGGATGCAATCACATGAGTTTCCTTTTGTTTTGTCCAAAAAATTTCTAGCCACTTTTCCTTTTCCTTCTGAAATTTTTGCAGGCAACCGCTTTCCATACTTTCCTGTGTAGCTAGCCAGTGTGATAAGAAGAAGAAGAGAAGAAGAAGAAGAAGAAGAAGAAGGAGAAGAAGAAGAAGAAGAGAAGAAGAAGAGGAGGAGGAGGAGAAAAAGAAAAAATTGAAGAAAAAAGGCATTGAGATAATGAAAGTATAAAGTAACTCCTGAATGTGACATTTGAAGCGAAATCTTGTAATAAAGACTACTGTCTCCTTATGCAATTTTTCAGCCTGTACTCATTGCAGTTGTGGCTTCTATCTTCCATCTTGACCTTCTCTTTTCTGCTAAATGCAGATTTAAAAAAAAATATTTTATTTATTTATTTGACAGAGAGAGAGATCACAAGTAGGCATAGAGGCTGGCGGGTGGGGGGGGGGCAGAAGCAGGCTCACTGCCGAGCAGAGCACCCAATGTGGGGCTCGATCCCAGGACCCTGAGATCATGCCCTGAGCCGAAGGCAGAGGCTTAACCCACTGAGCCACCCAGGCGCCCCTAAATCCAGATTTAGAAATGGGTTTCAATGTCCACTCAGTGTTCTTGAGTGCTTGGTCTGTGCTATTGTCCTTCTTAAATACTTTAATTGAATTCATTCATATAGTCCTGACAACAATTCTGACAGGCATAATTATTATCTCCATTTTATAGAGGATACCACTGAAAGACAGGGAAGCTTGATAACTTTTGTGATGGCACACACATTTTTAAAATGTGGGAGGCAAGGTCTCAATGAAAGCAACATGGTTCCAGAGGCTGGGTCTTAGCCCTCACAGGACTGTCTCAGAGGATACACTCTGCACTGTACCGGTTACCTTATTGTCTGTCTGCCACACTACCCACCAAATGGGCTCTTCCTCCTCAATTTCCTCTTTGTCTTAATGACAACACTGTTACCTAGTTACCCAGACCAAAAGGCATGGAGTCATCTTCAACTTTCCTTCCCTCTTTTCATCTTTACCTCAGCAACATTTACTCATTATCTTTAATAACATTATTAATATTTATTTTAATATATTAATCTTTTAATATAAGAATGAGCATACTGAGCAAAGAAAATAAGTGGAAAGTTTTAGAGTAGGTTGTAATTTTCTATCTTCTTAAGAAAGTTGCTTCATATAAGCAGTGAAGAAAAAATATGAGAATAAAACCTCAGGTCGCTAGATATTCCACATGGGTGGTGTAAGAAAGAACAAATGATGGCCACATACTATTTCCTGGAGACTTCTTAAAGGTAATAAAATATCTCCCAAGGATTTGGCTACTTTGAATGGCAATACTTTCAAGTTCACGAGATAAAGTAATCGAACCTCATTCCATTCCTTAAGAATTTATGATGCAGGACGATGTCAAGCACTGAAGATTCATTTTGTTTAAAAGAATCAGCAAATTTTAGTAGATCTTAACATTACAGAAAATACTAAAGCAAAGACCATGGTTCTCCTTGGAATCATAGTTTTCTAAATCCAAATACAGTAGCTGAAAAGCATCTACAAATAAGAATAAGGTTGTGAATCTTATTCAAACTTTTAGGTCAGTTTTCCCATGACACATTGTTCACCATCTTTCAGGGTGTTGGCACATGAAAGGTCTCCAGGGAGTAAAGAATATTTGGCTGGAAACAGTCTCTTCTCATTTTTTCTTCAAATAATGACTTGGGTCAAAATAATTCTTACTAGGTCACTGGTAAATAATATTTCTGATATGTTTGACACATTACTCTGCATTATATCAAACCAGATTTTGATCTCATTTGTAACACTTCCGGTCTATGTAACACAATGGCTTTCTCCCAGAAAGCACTCAGCTGTGGCAGTTAATGATACCCAGGACCCACTTATCATTTTAGTCTCCTTTAAATTTTTCACGGTTACAAATTTTTCTCTGGACCTTGACATAGCTCCACCATTTATTAGTGAGTGTGATCAGTTACTTAGTTTCCTTATCTATAAAATGGGACTACAATAGTTCCTATGCTACAAGATCATTATGAATGAAGATAAAGAGTAAGTGTAGGGGCTTAGGACAGTTTTACCGTTAAAATATGAGGTTAAAAATAAATTTGTCTCTCTGAATATACCAGGAATGCTAATGTAAGGGGAGTTAAATATTTAAGTTTTTCCATACTTTTACCCACACATTTCAGGAAAACAGTTGCATGTTAATCTACCAGCATGAATTACTCCATTAAGGTCTTTATGTGAGACTCTCGATGGCCTTCGTAATCTGTGAAATTCTTCTACATTTTTCCTTTATTTATAGTTTGTTTCCTCTCCTTTTGTATATTGCTTTATATTTCTGGTCACATCATACTTCCGCCCCAATGATGTGCATTGAAAACGTAAAAGTTATTGTTTATTCAAGCAATTAACTCCAACAAAATTTTTGTAATATAAAAAAGTAATAGGTAACACTCAAATATTTATAAGCAAAGACATTAAACACTACCAGTTACAGGCAGATCACCCACCCCCTATCCTCTGTCCCCAAACAAGAGAAATAATCAACCTTTCCTCTAATTCCATGTTCTTTTCCTCAGTGGTAGACTGTTCTAGATTTTATCAGTCCAGCTTGCTACTCTAATATCCACCTGGAACAGAATCAATTCTTACTGCAGCCCAGAGAGATGACATCATAGAAACAAATTGTATTAGTCGAACATAATTGTTCTCCATGTAATCTTTTCATTTATGGAGAGGGGAGATCGTTGTCATTAGTGCACTAATCAAAGGCTCCCTCCCTCACCCTATGTAAACAGCAGTACCTTGATGTGTTGCGTTAGTGATAGCTATCATATGCTTTACCCCAAATGATACAGCTCTTAAAACCACCCTCCTTTGCTCTTTGAAGGGGTTTTATTAAATGAAAACACCATGCTGCTTCTGCAGCTACAGCAAGGTTTCTAAAAGCCTCATCTGATCATGCTGTTTACATCCTTAAAATCCTTCACTGCTTTCCTGCTGCTTCTCAGGTCAAGTTAAATCTCCTTGACATAGTACCACAGGCCTCCCTGGCCTAGCACGTGCTTCCTGTCCAACCGCATCCCGCCTCTCCCTGACACACACCCAAGACTCCACGTGGGTCATGGTGCTTGCGTTGTCTGGAAGGCGACATTCTTTCTGCATGTTCCTACTGTGGTTTCATTTGGTTTGTTTGCTTCTTTTTGTTGGTGGTGGTGATTAGTTGTTTTACCTCCCTCGTCCTTCCAGAGAAACAACATAAATATGACTCCCCTTCACCCTTTTTTTTTTTTTTAAAGATTTTATTTATTTATTTGACAGAGAGAAATCACAAGTAGATGGAGAGGCAGGCAGAGAGAGAGAGAGGGAAGCGGGCTCCCCGCTGAGCAGAGAGCCCGATGCGGGACTCGATCCCAGGACCCTGAGATCACGACCTGAGCCGAAGGCAGCGGCTTAACCCACTGAGCCACCCAGGCGCCCCCCCCTTCACCCTTTTAAGGAAGAAAACTTCATTGACCTTTCAGGTCAGAGGATACTTACTGTATATTATATAACATAAATATCACTCCCCTTCACCCTTTTAAGTAAAAAAAAAAATTATTGACCTTTCAGGTCAGAAGATACGGACTGTCGTATTTTTGCTGTAGCATTTTGTCACTATTTGCTTCATGTCTCCTTCTGGGGCTGATATGAGCTCTGAAGAGAAGGCTTCAGAAGTTTTTTGTCAGAGTCACTAATAATGGTAAATTATTTTTCTTCACAGATTACTTCAAAGAACAAAAGGAGTTTTGAAAAATTTAGAAATAAAATTCACTTTGGGATTTTTATCATATTATGAAATAGAGCAAGGATAACAATGAACAAGTCTGGGGAAATGCTACATGAATTAAGATACGATCTAAGGACACTAGTTGGCTAATTAACATTTATTGAGGACCTCTTATGTGTCAGGCATTTTACTGGAATCTTTTTTATGAGTTAACTCATACAATAATTAGGGTTGTAAAAAACTTCCAAAATAACAAAGCTTGACCATTAAATAAAAGAGAAAGTAGTCCTAGTCTCTAATTTCTCAAGTGAAAAAACTTGTGACTGTGTTATCTCTGTCCTCATCAGGTATTCAATTAAATAAAGCATAGAGAGAATGTGATCATTAACATGTAAATCTCATGTTTAATTTAGCTCCCAGGACTCAAGCCTAATGGTTTAGAACAGTTTGGTGATTGAGATAGAGGCACAGTAGAAACTACCTAAGTGTATATAAATTATGAAATCTTACATTAAAATAAATTAAGATATATTATGGTTGGGCTCTTATTGAGGAAATTCAGTTCTAAATAATATTATGGATCATGTATTAATAACCATTAATCATTTTATGTTTTGTGTCTTTTTTTTTGTTTTTTTGGGAGAGAGAGGTTTTTTTTGTTTTTGTTTTTTTTTAAGATTTTATTTATTTTTTTGACAGACAGAGATCATAAGTAGGCAGAGAGACAGGCAGAGAGAGAGAGGGGCAGGCAGGCTTCCTGCCAAGCAGAAAGCCCGATGCGGGGCTCAATCCCAGGACCCTGGGATCATGAACTGAGCTGAAGGCTCACCCAGGCGCCCAAGAGAATCTTAAGCAGGTTCCACACTCAGTGCAGAGCCTGATGTGGGGCTCAATCTCACAAGACTGAGATTAAGACCTGAGCCTCATCAAGAGCCAGATGCTTAACCGACTGAGCCTCTCAAGTGCCCCAGGTTTTGCATCTTTTTATGTGAACATAATAATGATATAAATAGTGAATTTTTGATCCAAATTTAACATTGTGAACTAATATCTAAATCTAAAATACATGCTCATTAATTAATTCAGGTTAATTATAATCTAAATATAATTGTAAATATAACTTGATGTAAAACTGATATGTTTGTAATCAGGCTAATTATTTACATATTATGTATAAATTTCACAAATATATCTCTGTGTATGTGTGGGCAAAGAATCGATCCAGCATTCAGCACAGTGTGAGCCGCAGCTCCTTATCTCCTAGCAAATTAACTTGTAAGAATTATGAAACATTGTTATTCAGCAGATCAGAAGAACAGCTATCTGTTGAAATTAAATATCCTGAGCTATAAAGATGAACTTATGTCTTAAGGTCTAAAAAGGAATTATGTGGTTAGATGCCACCTTAGATTCAGAATCAGGACGTCTTTCTAGGTAGAATTCATTTCAAGCCAGTGATACATATATGGAAATTGATAAGTCCTCATAGGCTCCATTCTAACTTGAGTGCTAAATGCAATATACAAATAATTATTTGAGTGACTAGCTGTATGAGAAGATGCCAGAATGTCTGTCCTTCAGAGTTCTCTTGTTTGCATAGTGCTAAATAGTAGTGCTTTTACTCAATAGATATTAAGCTACTGTATACATTGCCATCTTCAAAGCATGTTTCCAGTCCCTTTACTCGACAATAAAAATATATGAAATTTCAGCAAATAATTCTATCTCCAACCTTGTAGTAAATATCACATGACAAGTAATGTGTGACATCAGTCCCTATGGATCAATTGTAATATTAACAAGAAGGAAAAATATTTTTACCTGAAGAAACAAAGATCATTTTTGAAAAAAAATTATGTTCAATAAAATTTAATTACATCCTTACTTTTATGTAGAAAAACACTTGAATTTTAAGCCAAAGATGTGTATAAATTGAAGAATTTTAAATGAATTGACATATTCCATCTCAACTTAATTCATCTGACATGTATTAATAATCAGTTTATTTTTGTTTTCCACTCTGGGCACATTCCCAGATAATGATAATGAAGATAAGATTAAAATAAATTGTGTACAGGTACAGAAAAGGAGAATCTTATACTTTATTCATTATTTTGGAATGTATTTCTGCAGACATCAGTAACACAAGACTTGCCTTTTTAATTTGATTGCCCAGAGACTATTGGGGGAAAAACAACACATATTTGAACTAGGTCAAAATGTACAATGAAGCTCTGCCAATATCCAGTTGTCTAAGAGCTTCAACGCCTATGCAGACCTGATGATGAAAATTTAAGAATCTATTTGCATTATCAGTATTCTAAAATGTTCACACAGTTTACACATTTCTACATAGATAATATTCTAAGTTCACTTTCATACTATGTATCTATACCTTAAACATGGTTTCCATAGGCTCCTGCAGTTGTTTATTCTGTCCAAATGTTTGTTCTTCAATCAACTTCAAACAAATTGTGTCTTTTCATATGCAATTTCCATTCCTCCCCTCTCTATATGTATATCCTCACTATCATGAAGGTTTCCCTGAAGTCCCAAGATGGATGTAATCTCTTTCCTAATCTTGCAACAATTATCTGAACATGTACATGAACTTCTCAAATTGCACTCACCACATTTTGACTAGCATTAGAAAATATTATGTGTATATCAACATCTCTGTTGATATACAGGCTTACTGTATGTCCATACAAGTGCATATTTATACTTGGTTATTTAGGCCTCAACTATATTAAAAAAATTGGCGAATACTGCAAAGGAGCTGCTGTACTGGATAATATAGATATTGTGATTGAGTTAAAATTGGATTTTTGAAGGAAAATTGATAAATTATATTGTTCATTTCAGACAGGAAGCTGCAAGATGTTCCTCAGGGAAATCAAGCTTTCAGCACTAAATTTTAGTGAAAATGTTAATATGGGATATCATACACAATTTTGCAATGAAAAACCACATTTTTTCCCCAGCAAACGTAGAAGATATGTCAGCCATTGTTCTGTAGTAAAACTAGCATGGGCTTGGATCTGACTTCTGGCTCTGACATTTCTATACATCTAGAATAAACATTTAAATCTCTTTTTTATTTGGCCTAAGTTTCATTCATTATAAAATAAGGATGCTTACCCAAAGAGCTTAGATTTGAATGAGGTAATGCATATCAGGCATCAGGCACATGATAAATTTAAGCAAATCTAAATGAACATAAATTCTCTTTTTATAACTTCCAATAAAAATTGAGGGTGTACCATTAAGGTTACCTCAGTGAGGATGATTCTACCATGGACAAACAAATATCTTCAAGGTCTCTACCCTTCTGAGGGTTTGGTATAAACCAAAAAGAGAATTTGCATACCTGGAAGAGGGGATGGAAGACATACTTAGACTATCTTTGTTGTTCTGTTAGTAATATTATGTTAAAATCTAGATAGCAGTATAAGAGGTTTTTACTAGTTTCTTAGGGCAGCCTTTACAAAGCCGCACAGGTGAAATGGCTTAAGAAACAGAAATTTATTTCCTCATAATTCTGGACAATAGGAATTCTAGATCAAGACTTCAGCCATGTTGATTTCTTTTGAAGCCTCTCTTCTTGGCTGATAGATGACTATTGTCTCCCTGTTTCTTCACATAATCTTCTTTCTATGCCTTTCGGTGCCTTAATCTCCTCTTCTTATAATGACGCTAGTCATATTGGATTAAAACCCACACTATGTGGCCACATTTTACCTTAATTACCTCTTTGAAGTCTCTATCTCCAAGTACAGTCACATTCTGAGATACTGAGAGGGTCTGGACTTCAACGTATAAATTTTAAGGTGACACAATTCAACCCATACAAGGTTATATTCGCTAATAATTACAGCTCATATTTAATCATTGCTTACTTTGCGTTTTAAAAAAACCACTATTCTAAGGACTTATATAATTTAATTCTTATAACTCTTTAAGAGAAAAATACTGTCATTCCTATTATAGATATGGGAAGACTGAGGTCCAGAGAGGCAATTAATTTAGCTACTAAATATAAAAGTCAGGACTTGAACTCAAGCAATCTATTCCCAAGTCTGTGCTCATAACCAGAACAGTATTCTACCTTCTGATTATGACCTGGGATGTTGGAATCTCCTTTATGGTAGGATCTTGATCCTATAACATCTTGTATATTATTCATTCTTATATTCATTTCATCACCGATTCATTAATCAGCAAATATATGGAGCAAATACTAAACACTTTCTATAGTAGCTATTTACAGTGCATCCCATAAATGAACAAATACTAGGTATATAACCATATAAGCCTTATTTGATGTTATGGTACCTATGTCATACCTCACCCAAACCACAGCTTCAGGCATGGATTTCAGAGGCAACAAAAAAGCTGGTGGGGGCCTACTATTTTCTACCAGACAATAGAAACACAGTAGTAAACTAGATTTGATCTGTAATTTCTTACAGCTTACAATTCAAGGGTGGAAATAGACATCAAGTAAAAAAATAACACTAATGTATGGAACAGTTATAACTGCTCTGAAAAGAAATGGGAATAGAGCTATGAGAGTTTCTAACAAAGAAATCTAACCTAGCCTGCTGGCTCAGAATCATTTTGCCTGATAAAGTGCCATTTGCGTTGAGATCTACTACAGAAAGAGGAAAAACTAATTTGAGTTCAGGGAGGAAGGGGAGCTATGGATTTAACATTTGAGCATATGGATAAGATAGTATGTACAAAGGCCATGTGACCAGTTTAAAACACTCTAAGAATGCTTATGTGGTTGGAGTACAGAGAGGGAGGGAGAGAATACTGCCAAATGAGTTTAGAGAATTAGGATCTTGTGTTCCACACTGATTTTTTTTTTTTCCTTTTAAATCTCAGAAGCAATGGTAGATTTGGGGTTTTAATGGTGACACGATCATATTTGTCCTTTCAAAGACAATTTCAAAGACAATTTGTGGTATGGGCAGTAGACTGGGGGAGGACAGACTGGGTGAGAGAAAGCTAGTTAAATGCTGTTACAACAGTCCAGAGGAGACAGTACTGTGGTCTGGAATTTGATGGCAGTAAAATGGAATTTTAAAAAAAGTGTGTGGGGGGGTACCTGGGTGGCTCAGTGGGTTAAGCCTCTGCCTTCGGCTCAGGGCATGATCCCAGGGTCCTGGGATTGAGCCCCCCATCAGGCTCTGATCAACAGGGAGCTTTCTTCCCCCCCCCCCACCTACCTCTCTGCCTACTTGTGATCGCTCTCTCTGTGTCAAATAAATAAATAAAACCTCAAAAAAAAAAAAAGGGATGGATTCAAGAGACAATTAAGAGATAAAAATGGCAGCTTTAGTGACAAGTTGGATATGGGTTTTGTGGAAAAGAGATAATAGAGATTCTAATATTTCTGGTTTGTATAATTTTATGGATGCTGGTGCCACTGAGTCACTGAGTGAGTGAGGAGATTCTGGAAAAGGACCAGGTCAGGAAAATGAATATCATCTTGGGAACAGTGAGTGTGATGTGATTTTTTGTTTTTAAAGATTTTATTTATTTATTTGACAGACAAAGATCACAAGTAGGCAGAGAGGCAGGCAGAGAGAGAGGAGGAAGCAGGTTCCCCGCCAAGCAGAGAGCCTGATGTGGGGCTCAATCCCAGGACCCTGGGATCACGACCTGTGCAGAAGGCAGAGGCTTAACCCACTGAGCCACCCAGGTGTTCCAGTGTGATGTGATTTTAATAATAGTTATGTGGACTATGAGATAGGTTTAGATGGAGTGGTCCTGTCATAGTCATTAGTCCGATTATGCCCTCTGCTTCTTTGATATTACCTGGGAAAAGAGTACATGGAGATAGTGACAAAGGAAGGGGAAATAGGATCAAAGTGTGAGGAACTCAGATAGTTAATGACTGAAATAGGAAAATAAATTTGCACAGGAGGATCTGAAGAAGCCAGAAAAAATGATTAAAAAATTCATGAATAAAGGGTATTGTACACATTAAGATAATAGTATAGGAAGTAGAAAAATTTCCTCTGGGCCAGATGTAGCAGATTGGTTGTTGAGATTAAGATAGAGGTAGACTCTATCAAAGTTGTAGAGTACATCTCAGGTAAAAATCTCTGCTCATGGTTGTAATCCACCTTCTCAAGAAAAAGCAGATGATTAGAATTAGAATCAGAATATAAAGACTGGTTGTGCAATAAAAGTGAGGGAGTCACAGATATCCAACAGAATGTGAAACTATTTCCTAATGTCTATAGCCATGTTAATGGTACAAACTGTTAGAAATACAGGATCAGAGAGTCCAAGTGAGAGTCAATATTTAGGAGTCATATAAGAAATAGTCATTGTTTTGGATACATACTTATTATAGTAATAAGTGTCCTGAAGTATGGGAAAAACAACAAGGAGCACTAAAAGGAGCTGAGTTGCATGTGGTAGAAGAGGCTGGCTACCAGTCAATTGGCTGATGTTGGAATGAAGACATCTTTTTGGTGTTCAAAGTGCTCAGTTCTCAGTTATTGTTGAAATTCGCTCTTTCTTAGTTTTCTGGTCAAGTTCTTTCTCTATGATCTTCTTAGCCTCTGTTTCTGACAGCTAAGCCTCAGAATGTAATACCTACTGCTCTCCGTCAGATATTTCCACCAATATTTCAGACACCTGAAACAATATATCCAACTTAAACCAATACTCTTGTTTTTAAATTTCCTTTAAATGGCACACACCATTTCTTACAATGAATGCCTGCCCCAGAACTGGCACACTACTTTTTCACCCTGCTGAACCAAATATGTGTAATTATGAAAATTGCTTTTGAGCAAAAACAAGTATGAAGGTAGGGAAGGTTGGCTCTTTGAAAGTTATTAAGAGGATATGTGAATTTTGGTCTTCTTTATTTTACCAGCCTGAAACCATAATTAGTCTCCCTTCCTTCTTGGTATCTCTACCTTATTTATGATGCCCTGTGAACATTTTTATTTTTTATCTCCCTCTTATTACTTTCATGATCTTTTACCAGCTATCATTCCCCCATTCCTTCCAAAACGGTCTCCTTCCTTGCAGACACAGCCTATAGTATTTGTGGAGCCTGATAAAAAACCTCTGTATCTGTTATCAAAAGGGAAAAGAGTCTTCATGTCTGCTCAAGTCAAAGTGTTTAAGGGCATCAGGAATTTTGATCTCTGTTATTAGACATACAAATCAAATTTTGTGGAAATTTTCTTCTGGGTCATCACAATTGAGGTATTATTCTATTGGCATTAACAAAGATGTTTATATCCTTTGTTGAACCATGTTCCAAAAATAAAGCTGGGACTCTAAGTGAATAAAACATTTCTTATTCTTTACTTTCTCACAGGAGTTCCAAAAGAAAATCAGTGAAATAACCCATTAAATGTGAGGAGCTATGGGGCTTTCACTTTCATCATGCATGGGTATTCTATTGCTATTTTACTGTGATCTTTTGTTTTTCTAATAAATTTTTTTTTTGAAAAGGTAGAATGATATCATTACTTTCATTTTTCACAGTGCAAGAGAAAGACAGGAGAACAGGAAATGACCAGGAGGCACTGGCTACAATTCAGTCCCTTGACAACCATACGCTGAAGGAAGAATTGTACCTCTCTTAGCTGTATATTATGAAACAAGGTAAAATACATCAGAGATGGAACCTAACTTCTCAACAACGATACCTAGATTTACATTGCTATACTTAGTTTTAAACCTATGGATTGAAGGAAAACACCTCATGTTTCTTCATTGTTCAGATTGCCTGGGTCTCTTAGTATTTCTGTCAGTTACCCTAAAACAAACATGCTCCCTTTAATTTTTCAGTAGACCCCTCTAATTCTTAGTAGGGCAGACTAGAATCCTAGTTGACCGTTGGTAGCAGTCAGTACACATTACCAATCAGTAGGAGCTCTTTTTCACCCTGAAAATGGCTAGTGAAACATGGTGATTGCCCAGCCAGAAAAACAACTGTCATCATAGTTATTTTCCTTCAACTCTTGCATGACATCCTTCCATTTCCTTCCCAAGCAATCCTAAACCATGCACAATCAGCAAACATGACATGTGTGTTGTCATCAAAGTAGAGTGTGTTGTGCTCTAAATACCTTTGGTATTTATTCGCTCTTTTTTATCCTCTCTGATATAACTATAAGGTTCTCCTCATTTTCAGGTTCTTGTCATTTTTCATCTGAAGTGTTTCAAAAGCCTCATAAATGTTCTCTCTAAATCTTATCTTGTCCTCACATAACCCATTCTTCACAGTGCCTTGTCAGATTGATCTTTCTAAAATATAAATTGGATCAATTAGTGTTCTTCTTAAAAACTTGTAATGGCTCCACAATGCTTACAGAATAAAATTCAAGCTCTATTTCATGGCCTGGACAGTTCTGATGATATTGCAAACCATGTTCTCCAAAGTCATCTTTTATTATTCCCTTTACTCCATTTCTTCTCACTCATTATCAAACTACTCTCAGTTTACCAAATTTGTTAAGTGAGTTCAAACACTTACAGCTTTGCTGTCTCTTCTATTTAGATAGTTTTGCATCTCCCTCTTCCCTGCTAGTTTCTCTGACAAAGTTCTGCTCATCATATCAACTCAAATATTACGTTCTCTTTGAAGCATGTGAGACCCTCACAGTTATGTATCTGTTTTCTCCTCTGTTCCCCCAGGGAACACTGCACATGTTATTAAATACATAATCATTCGAACTTGATTCCCATTTTCTTTTTTTTTTTTTTTAAAGATTTTATTTATTTATTTGACAGAGAACACAAGTAGGCAGAGAGGCAGGCAGAGAGAGAGGAGGAAGCAGGCTCCCTGCTGAGCAGAGAGCCCGATGCGGGACTTGATCCCAGGACCCTGAGATCATGACCTGAGCCGAAGGCAGCGGCTTAACCCACTGAGCCACCCAGGCGCCCTTGATTCCTATTTTCAATGAAGAATGTGTTAAGGAACTTGGGGCACACGGCACAAGCAAACTTGACATATAATCAATATTCATAATCAATAATGTTGTTATCCCAACATTATTTCCAACTGAATACGTCCAAATCAGAACTCCCTACCTCTCACCTAAGATCGTCCGATCTCTTGCTGTCAGTGGTGGTGCTATCATTCTTCTGTCATTTAGGACTGAAATCTTAGAGTCTGCCCTAACTCTGCCTTCTCCTTCCCCTGGGATGTCCAATCAGCAAATACACTCACTCTAAACAACAGAATGCAGAGCCTCCAGGGTTTCTCTCTCAAGAGCCTTGTGATGGAGACTCCAACAATCTCTGACTTATTTTCAGTAGCTTCAGTTACCAAAAACAAAATTCATCTGGACACAGAGAGGAATGCCCAGCTTCCTTTTAACAATATGTCCTAAACATCACATACATGCTTCTGATTTCATTTATGGCAATTTTCAAAAGATTCAACTAGTTGCCAATTAAACAATAGACCTAGTAATTAAAAAACATATAAACTCTATGATTTTCACAGTCCCAATTACTTTTTTTCCAACATATTTGCCCCCCCATTCCTATAAGTCCTGTCATATTTTACCTTCAGTCTTGAAAGAGTTCTATCAACCTCAAAGGGTTGGTATCCCTTTGTAGACTACTTGCTTCTGAGCTCCAGCATGCTTCGGATATAAGGTACCATCTTATCAACCACTGTCAAGGAGTTACCATCAGTTATTTTGACCAAGAAATCTTCTCTACAGTGGTAAATGCACTTTATGTGAGAATCCCACTACTGTTCAAACATCACTTCTGCTCACATTCCATGATTCTAAACCAGTCATATTGTCTCATATTATTTCAAGGGCACCAGGTATCTAGTCTTCTCATATGTTCAGGAGAGAGGGAAGAATCACATATTAGTATACACTAGTAATTTCTCTAATTTGAACTGATTTGGTTTAGTAGGGTTTAAAATATAGCTTCAGAAGCCAAAAATTTTAATAATTGTGTTTCAGTGGGGAAATGCAGACAGGTATGTAGTAAATGACTTATTTAACTCATAATTTAATCATTTGGTGGAAAGTCATCTTTTTTTCCCAATAATATTGTAAGTCTTTTAAAAACAAGGATTTTCTTATTCTTTCATTACATTTAGAAAAGTTCTTTTGAAGATGAAGATGTTCATTTATTAATTTATAAATCAATAAAGTCTAAAAAAACAACTGTCTGACCACATATGCATATGAGAAGAGCATACTGCTTCTTAAATATATTTGCAAACAGTTGCATAAAGATAAAGCAGTAATGTACAATTCATTGAATTCGTTAACCCATTGAGTTATAATCCAATAAAGTTGGGCATTTTTGTATAAATTTAACTGGTAGTGTGACTCTACTCTTAGTAAATTTAGTTGTATATGCATAGCCAGTAACAGATTCCCCCCAGGAGGCATGGTCTTAAATATACATATTATGATTAGACACCACTCATTCATGAATCAATACAGGGCAAAACCAAGACATATTGCAGCCTGAGACAAAAGGAAAAATCAATAACACTATCTTATCTTTATTCTCATTCTGATATCTTTATCATTACAGGTTTTTGCATTAATTTGTATTCCTTAATATAGTGCATTAAAATATTATTTCTTGGGGCACCTGGGTGGCTCAGTCAGTTAAACATCCGCCTTTGGCTCAGGTCATGATCCCAGGGTCCTGGGATTGAGTCTGAATTGAGCTCCCTGTTTAGCAGGGAGTCTGCTTCTCCCTCAGCCCTTCACCCAGCTCCTGCTCTCTGTCTCTCTCAAATAAATGAAATCTTTAAAAAATTATTATTTCTCTTTCCACAGTTTAGTGATTGGCAGCAATGGCCACAATTGCCAAACTCTGGAAAGAGCCAAGATGTCCTTCAACACATGAATGGATAAAGAAGATTTGGTCCATATATACAAAGGAATATTACAACTTCATCAGAAAGGATGAATATCCAACTTTTGTATCAACATGGATAGGATTGGAGATTATGCTGAATGAAATAAGTCAGGCAGAGAAAGTCAATTATCATATGGTTTCACTTGCTTGTGGAACATAAAGAATAACATGGAGGACATTAGGAGGAGGAAAGGAAAAGTTAATTGGGGGAAATCAGAGGGGAAGATGAAGCTGTGGACTCAGAAACAGACTGAGGGTTTTGGAAGGGGGTGGGGTGGGCAGATGGGTTAGCCTGGTGGTGGGTATTAAGGGCATGTATTGCATGGAGCATTGGGTGTGGTGCATAAACAATGAATCTTGGAACACTGAAAAAATAAAATGAAAAATTTAAAAAAAGGATTAAAAATTATTATTTCTCTTGATTACTGAGTTTCTTTGGTAAATCCATTAACTTTCAAGAGAGAAGTGAGTGCCTCCTTCACCTCACCCTAATCCCAGTCCTATAGCCATATCTAACTTCTAAGTGCAAGTCTGTGTTTTATACTAAAGAAAGAGAAATAAGGGAGGAAAAAAAAGGTGAATGGTGCTAATGACTAATACATCCAAGTAAAGTAATTGGTTCTAAAGCAGAATTGTTTGATTAAGGAAAAATGATAAAGCAAAACTCAGGGGAATTATTATTCATTCAAATAATAAAATATTCCTTATCAAATAATTAGCAAATGTAATTATGCAGATATATGACTTATAGTCCTATCATTAATAAACATCTTTTTTTTCCCCTAGAAGTCTGAATGGGTTATTTTACTTTGAAAAAATTCTCTTTATAAAAGTCAAAGTCGGATGTTTTTTTTTCTCAATCGAGATGTGATAATTGCCTTGCTGTTACCTAAAAACTTCCTGTGGATTTTTAATGTGCAGTACTTTTAAAAATTGATTTCTTCTGGTGCTCAAAAATGTTTACCTTAACTCTGTTTTGTGTTTATAGCATATTTTGATTTGTTATTCCTACCTCACCATGCCTTTTCTTTAACTAGCAAAAACTAACAGCCAAGGAATAGTGAAAAAAGAAGCACATAGAATTTATAAAATATCTGCACTTTGAAAAACATCAGCAATCATATTAATAACACCCATTCAATGTTCTCTAGGACTGTATATCAAAGTGCTCTAGAAATTTTTTATTCCATAATATGCATGTAGTTTATTTTATTTCTGAAGGACCATCTTGGCCATACATTGTAAAACATTTGTTTCAGCAATGCCATTTATCATAATGTGTTTGGTAACTAAAAATTTTGTTTTAAATGTAAAAGTGTTAATGAACACAGTCCTTATATATTTCATCAGCTTTATCAATATGGTGAACCATTTAGGTCTAGTCATAGCTTTAATGACAGAAAAGAAGAAAAAGGATCCCCCCCCCAGCTATAAGCTAGCTTAATTCCCTGCAGAAAATATGAAATCACAGATGACATTTTCCTGTGTAATCTTTGCCACCTGTGTAACTGGGTGAACAGGTCTGGGTGTTTAGTTTCTTAGTCTACAACAGTCCTTACATTGGCAACAGCGGTTCTCACCAAAAGGCTAGAACATCTTAACTTCATCATAATATTAATTTATTCTCTCAGCTTCTGACTCCAAAGCAGAAATACAAATATTCAGCCATAACTTGTGTGGCCTTTTCTACTTGCTAGGAGGCTCTGAGAGAGATGGTATCAAGGGAGATGCTTTCTTTGAACACTTTGAAATTCCATGTCTTGACAGGCAACAGACTTGAGAAACATTCCCCCAAAGTAATTCTATTACAATCTAAATGTTTATTCTGATTTGCACACAAGTTTTTTTTTTTTTTTTGAGTGTGTTATGACTAGGATTAGGTCCTAAGATAGTTCAGAAAATATGTGAGGCACTCCCTTTATTTTATTAATTTATCATATCATATGTATATAAATTAATTGATTTTGTAAGTAAAATTTGAGATAATTTGAGACTATGTTGCCTTAGGACACCACATAAAAATTTTATCTGCGATATGTTGTCCTGAACAATTATATTAACTCAGCATAATAAATGGAATATTTTTTATCCCATGATTCATTTTCTAAATGGAGTATAATGAACTTTCCTCTGGCAAGAGGTCTAAAAGGATATTGCTTGACCTGAAAGCCACTGACTGGGGAGTATAAGATTTATTTGGGTGTTCACCTAATTTACTTTATGGACAAATAATAGTCAATATATTTTTAATTAACTGGTTTGGCATATCATCAAGGTAGTAGAATTATATATTTATTTTTAAATGAAAAATTGTGTGAATGTGAGTTTCAAAAAGAAAAGCTAAATTATTTTAAATGCTACAAGAGTTATAGCAAAGATTTTAAAGTGTGGTCCCAAATGATTTTACCCTTGAGAGGAAGAATGAATTTCTACAATAGTGTAGGTCCTTATTTACAGAAAGTTTTTGTTTTTTTTTTTTTAATATGGACTGACCCAAAGACTTATCTGTAGATATTCAAACCAAAATATTTGAAAGCTTGGGATAGGCTTTTTTTTTCCCTATTAAATACTCATGGTAAATTATGTTTCAAGTCTTTTTTTTTTTAACCTTAAATTTCTATGTAATCACATTTCTTCTTGAAAAAAGGAAGAAATAAGAAATATAAATGGTTGTTTGCATTGGCATAGATAAAAGAAAGTTTTAATCATTTACTTTGCTTTAGTTAATTTTTGACACCACTTTAAAACACAATCTCTATTACCCAAAGTTTTTAATGCTTCCTATAGCATTAATGTAATATAGGTAAGAATTTTTTATTTAAGTTAAAATGGGAGAAGCAGAAGGGAAACAATGATCCGAAAGTGTTTCTACAATATGCAGTTCTTTGAAACGAAAGTTTACCTCTACTATTTATCTTTCCTTTTCTTCTAGCTTTTTCTTTTGAATGTGGTCAACTAATGATAGAATAAAATGTAAACTGATAGAATGTAGGCACTAATGATACTGAGAATTTTATGGTGCTTTACAGTTTATACTATACGGTTTATATGCATTATCCCTTTTCATCTTCCTAACAACCTATGAAGGCACAAAAGAACAAGTTAATATTTCCTAAGGGTGATTAATGATTCAACTTCTCAGGACAATAGGGGTGAGGAAGTGCTGAGTTGGGGACTAGAGCCCCGATATTCTGGCTCCGAATACAGTTTCCTAAAACTGTAGCAGCATTTGAGATTTGATTAGGATATTACCTCACTCTGTCAACTTATCTCAGTATTTTCTAAGCCTGAATGTGGAATTTTTTTTTTTTTTTGGTACCATTTTTTCTTTTTTTCCAGGAGAATTTTATTTTAGTGGAAAAACCAATGAACCTCTTCTGGGTAAGTGGTTTGATAGCCTTCCACAAAGCACTGTCCTGTGCTGTTAGTGTTTTTGTTTGTGTTGCTGGTTATGACTGCAATGTCATCAATTAGTTCTTGGGTAATGGCCCCAGAGAAATTAAAAAAGTATAAATAATGTATTACTACTAAATGAAGGCCAAATGGCACTAAGGCACATTGTAGAAATGAAGGTTTTATCATAGTTCAAATGAAGAATAACAGATGAGCATCCTCAAGTACATGGAGGACAGCAGGTAAAATAGGATTTTCTCTGTAGCGGTCAGCACCATATATACATGGTGAACACTTAAAATTGGGAGAGCAACTTCTCTTTGTCATATTTTTTAAAGTATTTTTAAAATTTTATTTGACAGGGAGAGAGCACGTGCGCTCAAGTGTAAGGGGAGCGGCAAAGGGAAAAGGAGAAAGAGAATCCCCAAACAGAGTCCCCACTGAGCACAGAGCCCAACATGGGGCTTGATCCCATGACCCTGAGATCATGACTTGAGCCAAAATCAAGTCAGCTGCTCAATTAACTCAACCACTCCGGCGCCCCTCTATTGTAAATCAGTGTTGTTCATTTATAGTTTTCTAGATTTTTTTATTTTTAAATACAAATTTATATTGGTGTGATGGCTAAATAATACTCATAAGCTTAAACCATTAGATTAATGGTCCCTCTACACACACACACACACATGCACACACACACACACAAATATGATATAAATAATTTAAGTAACCTCTGAGATATTTTATTACATTGTTAGGTAAATGGAGAAATTGAAATCAAGAAATATTTTGTTCAAAGAAATTTGACAGAAATTGATCACTCTAACAGAAGGCATGTTTCCTGCTTCAAGGCATGCATTCTTCTGACACCAACTTCATTTATAGAGAAGGGTTATATATAAAGAGGGACAGAAAAGTTTAGACCATAAGACAACCTATTGGCGGAGAAGGAATTTTACTTGAGTCCAAATCCTCTCATTCCCAATTCAATGACCAATTCAGGGGACTATTACTTTCCTTTCACAATAACCACTGATGCCCTAAGACATTATATCTATGGGGGCATCGTCAGTTTAGACGAATTCTTGTCATCAATGTCAAGTTGAAGGAGAGGCTTTTCACTCTGTTGATTGAAAGGACCTCCTCTCAGCTTTAGGGACCCCCTAGGGAAGTGTGGAAGAGAGCAACCAGTGGATCAGTTATCTGTCCCCTTCATCCAATCAGAAGAGCTTAACTTTATTTGCTTTATATGTTGAACTTATAGTTAAGATCTTGTTTAATACAAATATTCTGAAGCTTATTAATATTTGCAAATTACTACTTAGGGGAATACAACTTGTGGAAATACTTTACAGGAGATAAAATAATTTAGATCTTTTTGTTGGTGATAACTTCATCATAGAGTCTTTGTTGCATATTTGATGTATTGACATATCAATGGTCTTAGAAATGATGAGTCCTAACTAACTAAAAAGTTAAAGAAAATGGGTTGCCTGTACGGATCAGTCAGTTAAGCATCTGCCTTAGGCTCAGATCATGATGCCAGGGTCCTAGGATGGAGTCTGGCATTGGGGCCCTTGTGCAAGTGGTAAGCCTGCTTCTCCTTCTGCCTCCCACTCCCCCTGCTTGTGCACATGCTCTCTCTCTCTCTCTCTGACTAATAAACAAATAAAATATTTTAAAAAGAAAGTAAAAAAAAAAGTAAGGAAAAATTAACCTGTACTTACAAAATAAACTGTGGGCGTAAAGAAACTGAAAATGTCCTCTTCTGGATTTCATATAACCTTTTTTTAGATTTACTTTGCTGGGAATTAAACTAAGAAGTCATGTAGTTAAATATCTTAAAATGGAAAATGAAAAAGTAGGAACATGACAGGCTCATATAGGAAATGATTCAGTGTATTATTATGACAACTATGTGAAAATTACCTGGAATTCTGCTATTATTGACTATAGAGACCCCCATCCTATAGTGAAGGAAATTGATTATGTAAAAAAAAGATTTTCATATTTTCTTATTATTTTTACAAAAGGCATCATGTATTCTTTGCTATGTCTAGTATAACATGAATGCTCAATAAACATGAAGCCATTCATCATAACTTTATGGAAAACTGAGAAATAACAACTGACAATCTATTTTTTTATTAAAAATATAGAAAACATGGGGCGCCTGAGTGGCTCAGTGGGTTAAAGCCTCTGCCTCAGGTCATGATCCTGGGGTCAAGCCCCACATCCATCAGGGTCTCTGCTCAGCAGGGAGCCTCCTTTCCCCTCTCTCTCTCTGCCTGCCTTTCTGCCTACTTGTGATCTGTCTGTCATATAAATAAATAAAATCTTAAAATATATATATATATATATATAGAAAACAAAGCAGAGTACATACTTAAAATCATACATTAGTATTGCATATAATGAGATAATGATATTTTTATATATTATTTTCACAAATTTTTATATATTTGAACTGAAGCATTGTGCAATTATTCTTTAAAAAGCAATGGAATTAACCAAATCTAAATTTATTGAAATAGGTATTCTTTCTAAGATTAGTAGATTATATAACATTGTTTGGATCATATATTATCTCTCTACCTATGCAGTTAGTTTTAGGATTTTCCTATAAAAAGTTCCTAAAATGTAATATACATCAGCAGTTTACTGGTATTTAAAATGACGTGTTGGGTAATTTAGGTTTAGGTGAATTTCAGGTGGCAGTACCATTTGTTATCATGACTTAAGCTTTTATAGAAATGTAATTGTGACTCAAAACTCACTCACATCCAGTGTGTTCACTAAATATATTTTTATGTTGGTCTCACTAGCTGTGTATACTAGGAAATTGTATTTCTATTCCAATGATACCTACTACAGTTGAACAAATACCTCTGTAGTGTTTATAATCAAACAGTAATAAAATTAAA
Organism: Mustela erminea; assembly: GCF_009829155.1. Lineage (NCBI taxonomy): Eukaryota > Metazoa > Chordata > Mammalia > Carnivora > Mustelidae > Mustela > Mustela erminea. The sequence continues at coordinate 100,748,829 of NC_045617.1, read as the reverse complement.
TTTAAATGAAGTTACAATGATTTAATCAATTTGTTGTACATGAATTCATGGACTGAATAAAGTCTTTCTGCAATATCAGAAATACATATCAAGGATAAAGGAGGGTTTTCTTTCTTGTTACTGAAATTGTGACATAGCTCATATAAATGCTATTCTTTTTTTCTAAATTGAAACAATAGGAAGAGGATCATTAGGTCTGTTTGTGACCATTTCTGCCTCAGGCATAACAAGCTGCTGGACACAAGCGAGTCACAAAACAACTCTCATGCTCAGCATAATTCATGGGTATTCATACAAATGTGATCCCCCTGGTTCAAAGTGCATTGTTCAGCTATCCCTTTGCTGTCCTTGAAATGCCTACATGCCCTGATATTTGTTTTCCACGTAGAGTATTTGCTTCCAGGATGTAGCTCTTGGATTTGTCATGGATACTAATGGTGGCTGCTGATCTAATAGATCGTTGACAAAGTATTGGTACCATTGCAGATTCTCCTCTCTTCTCTCCAGTCTTGCATGGTGCAATGCTCTACTCCTGTTGTGTTCAGTCCCTTATTGGCACAAGACAGCACAGGGATTAAGAGCAAGGAAGCTAAACATATTTAGGATTAAATTTATCCCTTCATTCACCATTTGACATCTAACAAGTTGTATAACCTCTCCAAAGTCTGAAATTTGGGATGTTAATATATGTCTCATAAGATTGAGAGTGGGGGGAAGGAGGTAACAGGGTTATGGGTATTGAGGAGGACACATGCTGTGATGAACACTGGGTATTATACTTAACTAATGAATCACTGAACCCTGCATCAAGGACTAATTATGCACTATACAGTGGCTAACTGAACATAATAAAAAATAAATAAAATAAAATAAAATAAGATTGATAAAAATTAAATGAAAGAATGTATAGTATCATTATGGTTCTCCCTGGCATATACTTACATGCTACATAAATGGTGTTTATGATTATTTTCATGAATGTCAAAATCATATACTACCTTAAGAAGTCAATTTCTTTTTATTCCCCTAATAACAGAGGTCTTAATTTTCTATCATAGCTTTTCTCCCTAGGAAACAAATCCTATGGGGGAAGTGCCAGAAAATTATTCGACACTATTCTTCCTCTGCTCTAATTCTAACCATTGTCTCTACACCTTGATTCTCCCTTTACGCTAACAGAGGTCTTCCCCATCAAGTACAAATAGTGAGTTAAAAGCAGCTTTAACCTCAGAAGTTTTTCTTACTGTTTTTCTTTTGAGGGTCCTAAGCCCTTCGTAAAATAATTACCAGGTTATCTTGATTTCAGTGGACTGAATTGAGGCTCCTTAAAGTTCATATGGTGAAGTCTTAATCCCCCAATGTGAATGTATTAGGAGACAGTGCCTAGACGGAGGTAATTAAAGTAAATGAGGGTCCAAGCCGGGGCGGGGGGGGGGGGTCCCAATTCACCAGACCTGGTACTCTGAGAGGAAGAGAATTCTTACCAGGAACTGAAAAAGTCAGCACCCTGAGCTTAGATTTTCCAGCTTCTAGAACAGTAAAGTGATGTCTGTTGTTTAAGCCACTAGTCTATGGAATGTTGTTAAAGCAGTCCCAGGGGACCAAGACACTGACCACACACCTTACTGAAAAGGCATTACATTACTTCTGAGAAAGAGACAGAAATATGGATTTTGCAGTAGAGCTGTCAAATGTATACATCCATGATAAATTATTAAGGAAGATAAAATAAATGATAACAAAAAAACACTGTTCATATTAAAATAGACAAAGTTAAAAAAGAAATTTAAAAAAATGCTGAAAGGAGAAAAAGGATGGGTGAGTGGGTGCGGCAAGAACAGGGAGAATAAACAAACTCACATATACGAAATATTGTTATTTCCAATAACAAAAAGCAACCCAAAGCAAAGTATGAAAGAATGAAGGGCACACCAAGGCAAGTATGTCTGCTAAAGGGGTGACTGTTACATGTAAGGCTACATTCCTTCTGTAAATGTAAAGCTATTCAGATCACATAAAAAGTAACAATACTGGAGTGCCTGGGTAGCTCGGTTGGTTAAGTATTGCCCCTTGGCTTAGGTCATAATCCTAGGGTCCTGGGAATGAGTTCCCCCATTAGGCTCCTTGCTCAGCAGGGAACCTGCTTCTCCCTCTCCCATTACCCTCTGGTGTTCGCTCTCTATCTGTCTGTCAAATAAATAAATAAAATCTTTAAAAAAAAAAAGTAAAAATATCTAATTTGTTCTGTACTGGAAAAAACATAAACCAAATAACACACAAAACAGAAAAGCAGAAGAGTAAAGTACAGATAAAAATATTCAACATAAAGAAATGAAAATGAAGTTGGTGTGGTTATGTCATTTTATACAAAATTACTCTCAGGAGTAAGCGAGTAAGGACTAAGAGAGTATTTTTAAATTAGTAAGGACGACAAGGTCAAAAGAAAATGGAGTAGTTAGGAATTTTATGCACAGACCAATATAATCATTAGTAGGCATATGGAACAGCAGCTGTGAGAAATCTCCTCAACAAAAACTTTAAAGAAACAGAGTGAACGTGAGAGACTTTACAATTTCTGTTAGTCTTTTAATAATAAGAGAGCAGCAGAAGAGTATCTGAATATTGTAATTAATGAAGTTGGTGAGTGGAAATGTAGCAAAGGATGTGGAAAAAGAGACATAGAAAATCACATATTACTAAAGATATCAAAGTGATCTCAAACTCTTCTGTCAAAAGGCAACATGCCTAGACACTTTCAAAGGAAATATTTTTGCAAACCTCTATGGTCACCAATATATTTTTTTAATTCTCTTAATATTTGGAACAAAGACACACAAGAAAAATTAAACATGAAACATATATGTATGAATGTTAATTAATGTACTTGAAGATGGTTTGGCACAATATAAACAGTTTTATTATTTTATTCTAGGAAGTCTACTAATGCAATATATCAACAAAAACAAAACCCACACTCATTTGTCATAAGAAAGGCCTTATTATGAAAATTTCACTAGATAACTCTACTTATAAAAAACATAAGCAATGATAGTCCTCAATAGTAAAATTTTCATCCCATTTTTTATTAAATTAGGAAAAAGACAAGGAGGTCAATTAAAATCACTTCTGTTCAACCAATTATCATGTACCATAGCTAGTGAAATAAGAAAGAAAATGAGTTATAAATCTCTTCATATTTGTAGATAATATAATTGTCCACTAATTAAAAAAATCTATTTTAATTAGCAGACCATTTATGGGAACTATAAAGAGTAGTCATTAACATTACTACATACAAGAACATTGTACAAAAATCCATGCCTTTCTTTACATCAATTAGGACTACTTAAAAAGTGTAAAATAGTCCAAGAAGATGTCATAAATGTACTTTTCCTGTGAAGTACAACTGTTTCTTTTACTAAGTACAGCCAACATTTCTGGATATTATAGATAATACAAACTTAAGTAGACCCTGAAAGATGGAGGGAAGTCAGACTGACTCAGAACATTCTGACCTAAAGAAGAACATGGAGGTGAATTCCCTGGAATTTCTTCTTGCCTCATTTATCCTAGACTCTGAGCTCAAGAAGCCAGTGATCTGGAAATGCCAATAGATGCAGACAAAACACTCCAAGAAAAATTTCTGTCTCACTAAAAGACCATGAAAGCAGCAACCTAGCATGTCAGAACACTTTTAAACAACTGCTCTCCTTCAGCCAAACAGCGCAGAAAAACTGTGGCTCCAACTCCGTCCATGCCAACAACAGCTGAATGAGAAGCCTCCACTTACAATTTTGCAAGGTAGTAACAAAGTCACTCAACACTTTTGTTGGGATCATTTCAGAGAAGACCCAGTTCCGAGCCAGGATTTTCATCCCTACCTGCTGGTATCAAGGCCCCCTCTCCCTGCGATGTCCGTGGGGACCACATGGGAAATCTGAACTTCCATCCCTACCTGGCCATAATGAAGTACTCCTTCCACTCCACACTGGCCTGTTGGAGAGTAAGGATTTGTACCACTGCCCTGTGATAACCACTGTGGTGGGAGTGGAGATCATGGAGGGAACTGGAATGACTCCTTCCACACCCATGCCCCTGTAGGAGTAATGGGGTCATAATGAGCTGAAGAGTAAAATTCATCAGGAAGAGCCAAAACCAGAACAATCTGGGAAAAGGAAATAGATGGCAGGAGTGAACTATCAGAGGATAACCTTTTATTTTAAAGTTCTAATAATTGATGTAGTGTGTGGTACCGAAAACAGGATAAATGAGGTAACCCCCCTTCCCAAGGATGTGCTACAATCCCCATAGATGATGCAGAATATTTCTAATGTTTGCAACTTTCGAAAACTTGATAAGTGTTAAAACTGAGTAATGGACACACTATTTTAAAAATAGTACTAAGAAAATAGGTTATTCATAGGGAAAAATATAAAATTGATTCCAACACTTTGCCATACCAAACAAAATCAATTCCATGTGTAAGAAAGGCAAACATAAAAAGCACAACTTTGGAATCTTGAAAAAAAAATTATAGAATATCTATGACCTTGAGATGTCAATTTCTTAATGCAAATCGAGTACAAAGTATTTCTTTAAATATTTTAATTTGAAATAATTATAATTAAAACCATGTTCTAAATGCCTAAAACAATATAAAAATGTATAAAATAAGCCATTCTCCTTTATTTAATTAACAAAAGCATTATATTCAAGAAGTATAAAGAACTGCAACAACTCAGTAAGAGAAAGGAATAGTCCAATAAAAAAAAAAAGGCAGGAAAAAGATAGGAGCTGACAACTCAGAAAAGAAGAAATATGAATGGCAATTAGTGCATGCAATATATTGATATACAAAAATATGTTATATATAATAATATATATATTTATTATATATGTATTATACATATATACATATTATATATGTATATAACAAAATATATATTCTATATATCAATATATTGATACAAAAAATATAAGGGAAATGGAAATGAAAGTAATAAAAAAAGTATCATTGTGCACTCATCAGGTTAGCAAAAAATTAAATGATTATACAATACTAATCTTGGTGATAATATGGAGAAATTAAAACTCTCATTACTACTGGTTGGGTTGTCAATTGAGATAATCACTTTAAAGAGATATCTTAAAAATTTAAAGACTGTGAACCCCAAAAGCATAGACTTTAGGCCAACAAATTCATCTGTAGCCACATAACATTGCTTATTCACCCTAGATTGGAAACCAACTAAATTTCGGTCAATAGGAAAATAAATAAATAAATAATAATATATTCAAACAAAAGACTACCCTAACAACTAAAAAAAACAAACAAAAAAAACTGAGTTAGAGTTACTTCTCTGACAATTGATATACACCAAACATCATTTTGAGTGAGATAGAACTTGTGTTAGTACTCTATAAGAAAGTTCAAAAGCAGGACACTTGGGAGGATGAGTAGGCTAAGTGTCTGCCTTCAGTTCAGGTCATGATCCTGGAGTTCCAGGATGGAGCCCTGCATAGGGCTCCCTGCTCAGTAGAAAGTCTCCTTCTCCCTCTGCCCGCTGCTCCCCCTGCTTGTGCTCTCTCTCTCTCTCTGACAAATAGATAAATCTTAAAAAAAAAAAAAGTTCAAAATCATGTAAACCATTGCTAAAAACTACTATATTTGGTTTATAGAAATATACATACAAAGTACATTTATAAAAATGTGCATGGGAATGATAAATTTCAAACATAGCTAGTAAATATGTCTACAGAGAGAAGGAGGGAGGGAAATGAAATTGTGAAACTATACACAGTGTCTATATATATATATATAGACATATATATTTCTATATATATATATTTTATGTTAGCTGTTCTTTAGGTGTGTAATGATATATCATCTGGTTCGGTTTGCATTTTCTGTATAGCTAATGATATTAGACATCTTTCTGTATATTTATCTACTTATTACTTATATATTATACTTATCTGCTTGCTTATCTACCTCCCATATCTCTTTTTTGGTTGAATGAGTATTTGCTCATTTTTTTTTTAATTTTTTATTTTTTATAAACATATATTTTTATCCCCAGGGGTACAGGTCTGTGAATCACCAGGTTTACACACTTCACAGCACTCACCAAAGCACATACCCTCCCCAATGTCCATAATCCCACCCCCTTCTCCCAAACCCCCTCCCCCCAGCAACCCTCAGTTTGTTTTTTGAGATTAAGAGTCACTTATGGTTTGTCTCCCTCCCAATCCCATCTTGTTTCATTTATTCTTCTCCTACCCACTTAAGCCCCCATGTTGCATCACCACTTCCTCATATCAGGGAGATCATTTGATAGTTGTCTTTCTCTGCTTGACTTATTTCGCTAAGCATGATACGCTCTAGTTCCATCCATGTTGTCGCAAATGGCAAGTTTTCATTTCTTTTGATGGCTGCAGAGTATTCCATTGTGTATAGATACCACATCTTCTTGATCCATTCATCTGTTGATGGACATCTAGGTTCTTTCCATAGTTTGGCTATTGTGGACATTGCTGCTATAAACATTCGGGTGCATGTGCCCCTTTGGATCACTACGTTTGTATCTTTAGGGTAAATACCCAGGAGTGCAATTGCTGGGTCATAGGGCAGTTCTATTTTCAACATTTTGAGGAACCTCCATGCTGTTTTCCAGAGTGGCTGCACCAGCTTGCATTCCCACCTACAGTGTAGGAGGGTTCCCCTTTCTCCGCATCCTCGCCAGCATCTGTCATTTCCTGACTTGTTGATTTTAGCCATTCTGATTGGTGTGAGGTGATATCTCATTGTGGTTTTGATTTGTATTTCCCTGATGCCGAGTGATATGGAGCACTTTTTCATGTGTCTGTTGGCCATCTGGATGTCTTCTTTGCAGAAATGTCTGTTCATGTCCTCTGCCCATTTCTTGATTGGATTATTTGTTCTTTGGGTGTTGAGTTTGCTAAGTTCTTTATAGATTCTGGACACTAGTCCTTTATCTGATATGTCGTTTGCAAATATCTTCTCCCATTCTGTCAGTTGTCTTTTGATTTTGTTAACTGTTTCCTTTGCTGTGCAAAAGCTTTTGATCTTGATGAAATCCCAATAGTTCATTTTTTCCCTTGCTTCCCTTGCCTTTTGCGTTGTTCCTAGGAAGATGTTGCTGCGGCAGAGGTCGAAGAGGTTGCTGCCTGTGTTCTCCTCAAGGATTTTGATGGATTCCTTTTGCACATTGAGGTACTTCATCCATTTTGAGTCTATTTTTGTGTGTGGTGTAAGGAAATGGTCCAATTTCATTTTTCTGCATGTGGCTGTCCAATTGTCCCAGCACCATTTATTGAAGAGGCTGTCTTTTTTCCATTGGACATTCTTTCCTGCTTTGTTGAAGATTAGTTGACCATAGAGTTGAGGGTCTATTTCTGGGCTCTCTATTCTGTTCCATTGATCTATGTGTCTGTTTTTGTGCCAGTACCATGCTGTCTTGATGACGACAGCTTTGTAATAGAGCTTGAAGTCCGGAATTGTGATGCCACCAACGTTGGCTTTCTTTTTCAATATCCCTTTGGCTATTCGAGGTCTTTTCTGGTTCCATATAAATTTTAGAATTATTTGTTCCATTTCTTTGAAAAAGATGGATGGTACTTTGATAGGAATTGCATTAAATGTGTAGATTGCTTTAGGTAGCATAGACATTTTCACAATATTTATTCTTCCAATCCAGGAGCATGGAACATTTTTCCATTTCTTTGTGTCTTCCTCAATTTCTTTCATGAGTACTTTATAGTTTTCTGAGTATAGATTCTGTGCCTCTTTGGTTAGGTTTATTCCTAGGTATCTTATGGTTTTGGGTGCAATTGTAAATAGGATGGACTCCTTAATTTCTCTTTCTTCTGTCTTGCTGTTGGTGTAGAGAAATGCAACTGATTTCTGTGCATTGATTTTATATCCTGACACTTTACTGAATTCCTGTATAAGTTCTAGCAGTTTTGGAGTGGAGTCTTTTGGGTTTTCCACATATAGTATCATATCATCTGCGAAGAGTGATAATTTGACTTCTTCTTTGCCGATTTGGATGCCTTTAATTTCCTTTTGTTGTCTGATTGCTGAGGCTAGGACCTCTAGTACTATGTTGAATAGCAGTGGTGATAATGGACATCCCTGCCGTGTTCCTGACCTTAGCGGAAAAGTTTTCAGTTTTTCTCCATTGAGAATGATATTTGCGGTGGGTTTTTCATAGATGGCTTTGATGATATTGAGGTATGTGCCCTCTATCCCTACACTTTGAAGAGTTTTGGTCAGGAAGGGATACTGTACTTTGTCAAATGCTTTTTCAGCATCTATTGAGAGTATCATATGGTTCTTGTTCTTTCTTTTATTGATGTGTTGTATCACATTGACTGATTTGCGGATTTTGAACCAACCTTGCAGCCCTGGAATAAATCCCACTTGGTCGTGGTGAATAATCTTTTTAATGTACTGTTGAATCCTATTGGTTAGTATTTTGTTGAGTATTTTCGCATCTGTGTTCATCAAGGATATCGGTCTATAGCTCTCTTTTTTGGTGGGATCCTTGTCTGGTTTTGGGATCAAGGTGATGCTGGCCTCATAAAATGAGTTTGGAAGTTTTCCTTCCATTTCTATTTTTTGGAACAGTTTCAGGAGAATAGGAATTAGTTCTTCTTTAAATGTTTGGTAGAATTCCCCCGGGAAGCCGTCTGGCCCTGGGCTTTTGTTTGTTTGGAGATTTTTAATGACTGTTTCAATCTCCTTACTGGTTATGGGTCTGTTCAGGCTTTCTATTTCTTCCTGGTTCAGTTGTGGTAGTTTATATGTTTCTAGGAATGCATCCATTTCTTCCAGATTGTCAAATTTATTGGCGTAGAGTTGCTCATAGTATGTTCTTATAATAGTTTGTATTTCTTTGGTGTTAGTTGTGATCTCTCCTCTTTCATTCATGATTTTATTTATTTGGGTCCTTTCTCTTTTCTTTTTGATAAGTCGGGCCAGGGGTTTATCAATTTTATTAATTCTTTCAAAGAACCAGCTCCTAGTTTCGTTGATTTGTTCTATTGTTTTTTGGTTTCTATTTCATTGATTTCTGCTCTGATCTTTATGATTTCTCTTCTCCTGCTGGGCTTAGGGTTTCTTTCTTGTTCTTTCTCCAGCTCCTTTAGGTGTAGGGTTAAGTTGTGTACCTGAGACCTTTCTTGTTTCTGAGAAAGGCTTGTACCGCTATATATTTTCCTCTCAGGACTGCCTTTGTTGTGTCCCACAGATTTTGAACCGTTGTATTTTCATTATCATTTGTTTCCATGATTTTTTTCAATTCTTCTTTAATCTCCCGGTTGACCCATTCATTCTTTAGAAGGATGCTGTTTAGTCTCCATGTATTTGGGTTCTTTTCAAACTTCCTTTTGTGGGTGAGTTCTAGCTTTAGAGCATTGTGGTCTGAAAATATGCAGGGAATGATCCCAATCTTTTGATACTGGTTGAGTCCTGATTTAGGACCGAGGATGTGATCTATTCTGGAGAATGTTCCATGTGCACTAGAGAAGAATGTGTATTCTGTTGGTTTGGGATGAAATGTTCTGAATATATCTGTGATGTCCACCTGGTCCAGTGTGTTGTTTAAGGCCTTTATTTCCTTGCTGATCTTTTGCTTGGATGATCTGTCCATTTCAGTGAGGGGAGTGTTAAAGTCCCCTACTATTATTGTATTATTGTTGATGTGTTTCTTTAATTTTGTTATTAATTGGTTTATATAGTTGGCTGCTCCCACGTTGAGGGCATAGATATTTAAAATTGTTAAATCTTCTTGTTGGACAGACCCTTTGAGTATGATATAGTGTCCTTCCTCATCTCTTATTATAGTCTTTGGCTTAAAATCTAATTGATCTGATATAAGGATTGCCACTCCTGCTTTCTTCTGATGTCCATTAGCATGGTAAATTCTTTTCCACCCCCTCACTTTAAATCTGGAGGTGTCTTCGGGCTTAAAATGAGTTTCTTGGAGGCAACATATAGATGGGTTTTGTTTTTTTATCTATTCTGATACCCTGTGTCTTTTGACAGGGGCATTTAGCCCATTAACATTCAGGGTAACTATTGAGAGATATGAATTTAGTGCCATTGTATTGCCTGTAAGGTGACTGTTACTGTATATGGTCTCTGTTCCTTTCTGATCTACCACTTGTAGGCTCTCTCTTTGCTTAGAGGACCCCTTTCAATATTTCCTGTAGAGCTGGTTTGGTATTTGCAAATTCTTTCAGTTTTTGTTTGTCCTGGAAGCTTTTAATCTCTCCTTCTATTTTCAATGATAGCCTGGCTGGATATAGTATTCTTGGCTGCATGTTTTTCTCGTTTAATGCTCTGAAAATATCATGCCAGCTCTTTCTGGCCTGCCAGGTCTCTGTGGATAAGTCAGCTGCCAATCTAATATTTTTACCATTGTATGTTACAGACTTCTTTTCCCGGGCTGCTTTCAGGATTTTCTCTTTGTCACTGAGACTTGTAAATTTTACTATTAGGTGACGGGGTGTGGGCCTATTCTTATTGATTTTGAGGGGCATTCTCTGAACCTCCTGAATTTTGATGCTCATTCCCTTTGCCATATTGGGGAAATTCTCCCCAATAATTCTCTCCAGTATACCTTCTGCTCCCCTCTCTCTTTCTTCTTCTTCTGGAATCCCAATTATTCTAATGTTATTTCGTCTTATGGTGTCACTTATCTCTTGAATTCTCGCCTCGTGGTCCAGTAGCTGTTTGTCCCTCTTTTGCTCAGCTTCTTTATTCTCTGTCATTTGGTCTTCTATATCACTAATTCTTTCTTCTGCCTCATTTATCCTAGCAGTGAGAGCCTCCATTTTTGATTGCACCTCATTAATAGCTTTTTGATTTCAACTTGGTTAGATTTTAGTTCTTTTATTTCTCCAGAAAGGGCTTTTATATCTCTCGAGAGGGTTTCTCTAATATCTTCCATGCCTTTTTTGAGCCCAGCTAGAACCTTGAGAATTGTCATTCTGAACTCTAGATCTGACATATTACCAATGTCTGTATTGATTAGGTCCCTAGCCTTCGGTACTGCCTCTTGATCTTTTTTTTGTGTTGAATTTTCCCGTCTTGTCATTTTGTCCAGATAAGAGTATATGAAGGGGCAAGTAAAATACTAAAAGGGTGGCAACAACCCCAGGAAAATCTGCTTTAACCAAATTAGAAGAGATCCAAGATCGTGAGGGGGGAGAAAAAAAGGTTCAAAAAGGAAGAAAGAAAAAAATTAAAAAAAAAAAAGAAAAAAAAAAAGAAAAGAAAAGAATAAAAAAAAAGAAAACACCTAAGAAAAATGTAAAAAAGAAAAAATATATATATTAGATAAACTAGTAAAAAATCGTTAAAAAAGAAAAAGGTAACAGTTAAAAAAAAAAATTACCCGAAGGCGAGAAAAAAAAACAAAAAACAAAAAAGAAAAAAATTAAATTAACTGCAAGACTAAAAAAAATCACAGGGAAAAAGCCATGAGTTCCGTGCTTGGCTTTCTCCTCCTCTGGAATTCTGCTGCTCTCCTTGGTATTGAAACCGCACTCCTTGGTAGGTGAACTTGGTCTCGGCTGGATTTCTTGTTGATCTTCTGGGGGAGGGGCCTGTTGTAGTGATTCTCAAGTGTCTTTGCCCCAGGCGGAATTGCACTGCCCTTACCTGGGGCCGGGGTGAGTAATCCGCTCGGGTTTGCTTTCAGGAGCTTTTGTTCCCTGAGTGCTTTCCGTAGAGTTCTGGAGGATGGGAATACAAATGGCGGCCTCCTGGTCTCCGGCCCGGAGGAGCCGAGAGCCCAGGGCCGCACTCCTCAGTGCGCCCTCAGAGAACAGCGCCCAGTTACTCCCGTCTGCCTGACCTCCGGCCGCGCTCCGAGCTCTCCGAGCCTGCGACCAGTTCAAGGTAACACCGAGCTGTGAGCTTACTGTCGGCTCTGTCTCTGTAGCCGGCTTTCCCGTTCCAATCCCCGCAAGCTCTGCGACACTCAGACACCCCCGATCCTTCTGTGACCCTGCGGGACCTGAGGCCACGCTGACTTCGCGTGGGTTTCGCCCCGGTTTAGCCTCTGGAGCGATGTCCCTCAGCGGAACAGACTTTTAAAAGTCCTGATTTTGTGCGCGGTTGCTCCGCCGCTTGCCGGGAGCCGGCCCCTCCCCCTGGGGTCTATCTTCCCGTCGCTTTGGATTCACTTCTCCGCCGGTCCTACCTTTCAGAAAGTGGTTGTTTTTCTGTTTCCAGAATTGCTGTTCTTCTTCTCTTTGATCTGCCGATGGATTTTCAGGTGTTTGCAATTTTTAGATAAGCTATCTAGCTGATCTCCGGCTAGCTGAAGTAGTCTCAGCCTGCTACTTCTCCGCCATCTTGACTCCTCCCTGTTTGCTCATTTTTAAATTAGGATTTTTTTTTTTTTACCATTGGGCTTTGAGAGTCCTTTACATACTAATACAAAACTATTAGTTTGAAAACAGGCCTCATACATGGAAAGGCAAAGAGAGGCCAAAGAAGCAGTCTACTTCTGTTTGGTACTTCCAAGTGGCAGTTTTCATAAACAAGGGAACTTATATAGAAGGATTGTCTTGGGTAGCTAGAAGACTAGTAGATCTCCCTACCTGCCTGCCCGAATCTCAGAATTTATATAGACATGTTAACAATTCTGTCACATATACCATCCAGATGGCCTCAACATCACCTTGCTTTCTCAATACTGTATTCTCAGAATGGTCTCACTGCCATAATGTGGACATAATGTACTTTCTAAGAATAGGGTAGAGGGTGAGGAGCCTCCAGTTGTCTGGGTCCCGCTCCTGGGTCAACTAGCAGTCACATCTTCTCGATGACCTTCTCCAACAAAGAATCTTGTTAGATATGTTATTGGCTAATATTTTCTCCCAATGTGTAGTTTGTTTTCATCCTGTTACTAGGATCTTTCACATATCAGAAGTTTTTAATTTCAGTAAGGTCTAATTTATCAAATTTTCCTTTAATGGATTATGCTTTTAGTGTCAAATCTGACTATTCTGCTTCCCTAGATTCCCTCCAAATTCCTTCTGTTATTTTTTTTTTTCTGGAAGTTTAACTGTTTTGTGTTTTATATTTAAGTTAATGATCCATTTTGAGTTAATTTTTCTAGAAGGTGTGAATTTAGGTCAATTCCATATTTTTTTTTTTTTTGCTTATGAGTGTCCAATTATCTCAATACCAACGTTGAAAATGCTATTCTTCCTTCATTGGACTGCAGTAAAATCACAAAAATAATGATCTCCATGTTGATCAACCCAATGGTGATCTTTTGATCATCATCTTACCTTTCAGCTGTATTTGATATGATCAATCTTGTCCTTCCTGAAATATTCTGTTCTTCTTTCTTCCACCAGTGTTACTGTCCTCTGCAGATTTTACTGACTTCTGTATTCTTTCAACCTGTTTCCAGTTTCCCTTCCTTTACTTGTCTTTTAAATATTCTCCCCCTGTCTACATGGTGAAACACATAGCTTCAACTATGTCTACATATTGATGCTGCAGAAAAAAAAAAATTTCTTCTAAAAGCCCTCTGCTCACACTGTCTTGTTATTTCTTAAAGATGTCAAGCTCATTCTTGCCTCCCTGCCTTTGCACTTGATGTTCCCTCTTACTGGGATTCACTCTTAGCTGAGTCCTTGTTTCACTGCCTCATTGCATTCAGATATTTTCCAAAATACCACCTTCTCATAGATGCCTTGCTTGATTAGCTCGAAATCATAGATCCCCCCCCCCCACCAATCTTGTTGCCCTGTTTCCTTTTTATTTCTTCATAGTAGCTTTCTCTAACTCACATTTCATTACAGATTTGCTTACTTGCTTGTCTAGATGGTGGAATTCATGATGAGAAGGAGATCACTGCCTTGTTCGATAATGTGTTTCCAGCGCTTCGCACCTAGTAGGAACTTAGTAAATATTTGTTGACTAAGTACTTATGACATAGCAGAGAAATAGGAGCACTGATATCTGTGGACAGATCCTGGATCTGTTTCTTCATGCCCAGGTTGACATGAATAAGCTTCTTACTTTCATATTTCACATCTGCAACAGAGTTACTATGAGGAATAAAGGAAATTACTTTTATAAAAGCTCAGAGTGCATAATACCCAGTAAGCATGTAATAATCCTTTTTTTTTTTAATTCTTCTCACTGAATAAACATTAATCCTTTCCTTCTATTAACAGCAATTCCATGAAAAGTGAGGTTATGGCTCCCTTTCTCATGGAGAACATCTTAGCTTTGATTCATAGTGGCATATAGCTCTTAATAGTCTTCATGAGCCTATGACTGTTGTCAGTCTGTGCAACTCTGAGGTTGTAGAGAACTCTTGGTCTGAAAGAATCCTTTTTTTTTTTTTTAATTGTCCTAATCCTTCCTTTTTAAGGCTTTTGTAGAGTACTCAGGGATTGATTCCTATATGCCAAGTAACAAGCAAGTCTTCAGGTATATTAGGTATGCACTTTTAGAATTTTATGATTATGTAGTAGAGCTTTTGATCCCTCCTTTTTTGCAATTGAAGCTTTCTGAACTTTTCGGCCCCTTTCACTCATATTATTTATCCTTCTTTGGAAGTTACTTTTTTACTCTGCTTTGATATGTCTTTTTAGTGTTGTGACAAAGGCTGCATGGAATTCTCTGGTGTGGAAGCCTTTTTTTGTTATTAAATAGATATACACATATGCATATATATGTATATATATACATATATATATGTATATATATACACACACACACATGTTTGGAGAATATGTTTGGAGAAACAGCAGGGTATGGTTTTTATTTTCTAAAAAAAATTGTTATAAATATGACTTCCTTCTATAGCCCCACTTCTACTTCCTTCTCTTTGAGAACACCTGTTTTTGAAATAAAGGACTTCTTTTCTCCTTATGAGTAATCTCCATGTCCCTTATCTGACAAATATTTGTGGAGAGTCTTTGAGCTGAAGCAGACTGTTGCTTCATTGTCTTTCAAGTCACTTTCCCCAGATGGCAGTGGGGACCTCAGGGGTTCCATCAGATAATAGGGTTTGGATTACGTTCCTCATGGTAAAATTATCTATTTCTCTGTCCCACTCACAACTACGTACTATTTTTCCACTGTTGCAATAGAGATCAGGGCCAAGCCTGCAGCTACTGACAGGTGCATCCCTCTGATTTCTGCAAATGCATCAATTGGTTATCTCAACACTATGGTTTAATAGGTGCAGTGGCTTGCATTTTATTGTAGTTCAAGTACAAATTGATAGGCTCCTATTCAAAACCTTCCACACCTAATTACAGACCAAACTGGCCACACTTAGGCCCTATATTCCACTCCATATTATTAGCTAAAGATTAGTATTTGCTCATGAATAACTCTATATCCTCCTCCCTTTTTATACCTTTATGTGTTTTGCTAAACATTTGCTTTATTTTCCTCTGTATTTACTTATTAGGGTCTTCTCCATCCTTTGAGGCCCAACCCAAGCACTACTACCTCTAAATATTTTTGCTTATCTTTATATATTTTGCTATTTTGTAATTGCCTTCTGGTATTTATTATCCACACTTAAGCATTTTGATAGCTTCTCTATTCAGTTCCAAGTTTCTTGAGAAAATAGATGTAAGGCACTTATATGGTAGATATTTGTTGAATGAATAAATGAAACAGCCCTTAGAGTTGGGATTCACTGTGTCAAAGAAAGAAGTGTAATTAAATAATACAGTGGTTTGGTGATCATTTTTGATGGAACACCAATTTGACATTTGGTATATGGACATGATACTTAAAGCCATAAGGCACATGGTGGAGGGCTAGGGTTGGCTGGTTCTCCAACAGCCTCAGAAGGAACCCTATCTATACAAAGTTTACAAAAGGAAATACATTCTTTAAGCATGACCAGCAATTTAAATCATAATTCTTTACTTTACATGGCTGCCATTTTCCATATTTTTTGATATTTTTTTCATGCAGAAACACAGCTATCCATACCTTGCCTCTAGTATTTCAGTAAGTAAGTTTTAATATAGATGATTAAAAATAATTTACAGACTAGGTCATAGCCAAGTATTTTCAGGAGACGTAATCCTTCCTGTTAGTAGGATAAAATCGATAGAAATATTGAAATCAGATTCTTTCATTCCGGAGGCCTCTTGTAGTTAAACCCTCTTCATCAAAATTCAAAGTTGTTTTAAGAAAAGTAGAGAAACTCTTCAAGATGTCCAAACAGGATATTAAAAGAAAATATCCCAACAGAGATATTTTTGCTATTTTTAAGGGAAAATAAAACATTAAGTGAGAAGGTGAAATTTCCTAACAGAGAGGCTTCAGTATAAAAATTATCCTGACATTTATAGCATATTATAGAGTCTAAAACACTTTCACAAATATCATTTCATTTGAGTCTCAAGAAACCCTAGAAGGCAGGTAAGAAAATTACTGTCCTCACTCTGCAGCTGAAGAAATTGACATTATGAAACACTTAACTAATTTCAAATGGCACATGGTCACTTAGTTTAGTGACAGGTCATATTTTGGTAAGAAGTATCACTTATAGATATCCACCAAACATTAAAAAATGCTACCTGCAATCCTTCAAGCTGTGTGAGCTTTCTTCACCCTGTCTCCTCAGGTACAACACTGAATGATTCTCTTCATCTCGCTGACTACCCAATAAGTACTATGTGAGAGGAAACTTCCAGGGATCTGTAGACTCTCCCATCCCAAAGAACTGGCTGGGTAGCCATTCTCAGATTAATGAGTACTATTACTCTCTGGTAGTATCATTCAATGAGCAGCTATATATTCGTATAACCCATACCCCAGTTCTGCAGACCTGTCATTCACACTTGAACATTCCTTCAGGGGACAACCATCATACAGCGTTCTCTTTTCTGTTGATAATATAAAATAATATATTCAGTGAATTATTTATTGAATAAAAAAATTTAAGACCTTATACTCACCTCAAAGTCCAGATTAGGGAATATATATTCATCTGTTACATCAATTTCATTAAGAGTCTCAGATATTAGTCTCAGCCCTGCCACCAACTTTCCTGGGCTTCATTTTTTTCATGTGTAAAATGAGAAGTTTGACCCTTACCAATAATTATGGAACTTTGCTGTTTCTCAATGTTTTAGAAACATTATATCATGGGTTATCCACAATAATTCTATGAGGTAAATGAAATTTATTATAAATTGCACTTGAAAGAAAAGAAAAATTAGACTTAGAGAGGTTATGTGACTACCCAAGGTCATACAATTAATAAATGGAGACCCAAGGCCAGACTGGAGATTTCTAACACATAGTTCTAACTCTAAAAAATTCAAAATCTATTCAGCTTTGCAGTTTTCCATCAATGCAATTACATAAAATATGATACTTTCTATCCTCTTTAGAAACATTAGCTCATAAAAAGGCTCACAAGTTATGGTGTATTTTCTGAACACACTTACGTACTGAACCAAGGATTTTTCATTTTTCTTACATGTTGTCCTTGGAGCATATTTTCAAGTACATATGCAGTGGGCTGGGAGAGACTGGACAAAGCGAGTAAACTCCCTCAGAACTGGAGAAAGCATTCCAGGAGAGAGGAATAACTTGATATAGCTGGGGAAGGACTGGTCCTGATGAATTTGAGATAAAACTCTAAACATGTCTTTGCAGATCGTCTCTAATAACAGTCATCTTGGAAAGTAATTACTTACCCTCCAAGGAATGAGTCCACATAGTAAAAAATCCCTCTGGGTCAAGAATCACTCGTGTAAATACTTGTTTAAACAATTTAACAAATAGGCATTATTTGTTCAGTGTCATGTAATTCTCTCCTGAGGTCACTGTTCATTATAAGTGGTATGTTGGGATTACGAATGCACTGGTATTAAGACAGCTTGCAGCTCTTAAGGTGGAGGTAGGTCATCAGTGTAAGTTCTGACTTGAGTCAGCGGGAATCAGAAGCGCTACCATTCAGCAGATGTTCTGCCAGCAGCTGCCCATGCAAAATGCTGTAGTCCATTTTGCTTGTGTGTTTGAAGGGCAAGTGTCCACAGCTGATAAAAATATTTTTCTGACAATCAGGGATGAAAGTCTAAAAATCATATGAATGTGGAAACTCAGAAAGTGCTGAAGGAGGTCCCCTATGCATTTGGCTTGAGACACCTCAGTAGGGGAGAGTAATGGAGGCTTAGCCACAGCTCTACATGCTGGGTTTGTGTTATGGAAAAAGAACTTCAGCCTTTAATACATCGATTTCATGCCGGCCACAATCACCCTACTCAGCTTGTGAAAAGCAGAGTTTTGATTCAAGAGACGTGAAAAAGCTTTTGAAGGAGTTCAATGTAGTAGCTGCTTTCTATTAGTGTGTAAAGCTCAGTTTTGAACTGAGAGGCAAGGGGAGAAAGCAAAATTGTATTGTGAATGATAACCTGCTCTAGTTTCACTTACTCATAAAAGAAGTAATAATTCTCACTGTTGTCCGCATATAAAATTTACCCTTTCCTAGAATTAGACTGGCAGAGAGTTCTATGATGAAAATGTCTGACAGATTTCAATCCAAGGCAAAGATACATGGAAGATAAGAACATTCAACGAGGGAGAGTCTTTTTCCTTGAAAAACGTTTAGAATGCATAACTCTGCATGACCTAAAAATGTTGTCCTTTAAAAATTCCCAATCCTAAATCTCCATGACACGTCAGAGAAAATAAGTTTAGTTTTCCTAAATTTATGAAACTACTGACATTAACATGAAGACATGTTCTGTAAACGATGCTCTTTTAAAAAGAGGCAGACATTTATAATGTGTTGTTTTGCAAGAATCCTTGGACTAAAATTCAATGAAATTGGCATGTCTCCTTCATTCCTTTCGAAGCAGGCAAGAAAGCCAGGCTGCAATGTTACACCTCTCTCTTGGCTCCAAACTCCAGAAATAATCATCAAAACCTCACCCAGATCACTTGTTCAGTCAGGTAGAGAAGAACTTGAAAAGAGAAAAGAAAATGTTGGCTCCCATATTGTGCTCAAATGACCAGGAAAGTGGATTTCCAAATCTCACTTACGTAGGTTATGACGGTATGAATGCCATGTATCCCAGATCAGGTGGGACAAACATTCCTAAGACTGGACTTGAAGTTCCAACTCCCTTCCCTCCCACAAGGAAACAGATAAGGTGTTGTTTTGTTTGTTTTTGTCTATGTTTTTGCAGTAATGCCAAGAAAATCCAGGTAGAGTAGGTGTGGCAATTTAGATTGTAACTCCTTTCAGAAATTCGTCCATCTGTGGAGATCCTTTCTAAGTATGTCACTGCTCTCCACACTTTCATGTTTAAGTAATGCAGTATTGAATTTATGGAAATAACTTCAAATCTTTAACCATCTAGCAGGTTTTGTTGAATATTTCTCATCCTTATAAAATGGGTAATCTGTATTCCGGATTTACCTTCGGGGAAGCTACAAAAAGAGAAGTTTTTCTTCCTTCACACCTTACCTTAACTCACCCTACAGATGGGAATGATAGTACATTTTTGTCTACTGGTGTCTTAGAGCATGTACATACCTGGATAAGGACGAAGATAAGGAGAAGGTATCATATTGGAAGGCGTGAAGGCACTAACATAATTTAGTAAGAAAATGCCAAATGTAAATATTAATGGCAAAGCATTTCAGAGCAACTCACTTCTAGCTCTGTGGTTTTTCAGTCACTAACATCTTAAGCTTCAATTTCTTCATCGGAAAGATGGAATTAGTACACTTCCCTTGCCATGTTAGTGTGAGAATTAGCCATTATATGTGTTGAATGCCAAGTATGGTGCCAGACCCACAAGAGATATTCAGTAAATAGTAATTACTACTTAAGTCTCAGATTGCTCCTAAAAATACACTCACAGATTATTTGTAATGATCCTAGCTAATCTTTATTGAGCTCTTCATATAAGAAGAACAATGTGTGGAGTTCTTGGGTGGCTCAGCTTGTTCAGTGTTGGATTCTTGATTTCAGCTCAGTTCATGATCTCAGGGTTGTGAGATCAAGCCCTTTCAGGCTCTGTGTTGAGCGTGGAGCCTGCTTAAGTTTCTCTCTTTCCCTTTACCCCTCCCTATCCCCCGCTCATGTCTGCCCTCACTCTCTCTCTCTCTCAGATTAAAAAAAAAAAAAGAAAGAAAGAAGAAAGGCGAAGTGCAAAATACATGCTTTGTCTCATTTAATTCTTACCATATCTCCTGAATAGTTCATAAGATTATTCCAATATTGCATTCATAAAAATTAAGACTTGTCCAGGTCAAGCAACTTGCCCATGGTCAAATAACTGAAAATAGATGAATGGGAATTCAAACTCAATCAAATTCCAAATCATACGCTATCTATTGGTAATCCTATAAGGGCTTTATGGTTGTGAGTAACCCAAGATACTTGCTGAATTTTAAACTACCTAGCCCCATCAAGTAATAGAGTAAAACAAAGCATTTAATGTGCATTTGTTGATTATGATTATTGATAATTTTGAAATGAGGACTAAAAGAGGCAAGTCATATAGAGGTGAGAAATGACAAAGTGAGTAAAAGTCTATCATGGCTCTTCTGCTACCTTAGAAAACACTTGTTCTCCTTTTCATCCAGCCCCAGTGAGCCCTACTTTTGTCTTACCTCTGGCTTTGGTATAATCTAGAGTTTTCCCTAAATTTTATCCTGTGCCCCAAGAAGCCATTCTTTTTGGTTTTCATAAGATTTATGTTTCTGCAGAATCCAGTCCCATATCATCACAATGTCTATCACCCAGGAGACTAGTCTAAGTTTCTGAGCCAGTTCTACCTACGTAGCTGGCAGGTTATTCTTGGGTTTAGAAGCATCATTCTGTAGGATCAGGTTTGCAACTCAAGACCTGGCATCCCATCTGCCTGGTAAGCCTTGAGAAAAAGGGATTCTACTGAAATTTAGGCTTTTCAAAAACTTACAGCATCTGCCAAGTTCTTATCCTGTGTCTACTGTCATCATTTCTTTTTCCATTTGGATCTTCTTCTGAGCGCTAAAGAAGCATTTCTCAAGGCATTGATAGGCTAGGTCCTTATTGAAATGCAAGTAATCCTCTATATAATTGGAATTCATGGGGATGCCACTTAGGAATCTGAATTTTAACAAACTCACCCAGGTAATTCTTATGTACCCAATACCTTGAAACCACTGCTTCAGATCCACAATGTCATTGTTTGTCTAACATTGAGCATCACTACTATTTGGAGTCTCCCTCTTCTGGGATCCATCAGCAGTGATCCATTGGATTCCATTTCTAGATACTCTAGAATCTGTGTCTAGAATCAATCCCAAATTAGCCACACCTCTGAGTAATCTATTGTTCACCTGTCTACCCACTGTCTCTCCTGGGCCAGCCCTTTCTGCCTACTCATCAGCATTATCAAAGCCTCTGTAGACCCAAGTTTGAAACTCTTGATGCTCTTTTCCACAATCCACTCTTCTTTTCCTCTTTTCAATTCTCCTCTTTCTCTTGCCGTTCTAGTGTTTGGATTCCCTCTGTCCCTTGAATCTCTCCTTCATCCAATAGCCGATAGGCCTTTGCAGTTTAGTGCTGTCCATTACCAGAAGGATCACATGATGACATTTCCATATTTCCACAGGGAAACTCACAACCAGTTCAGACGGGTAGTCAAGAAATATCATGACAGAGAATTTTCCTCATTTCCATCATGAATTACTCACGTGTAGGGGAGGACCTCAGAGTGTAGTGAAGGGTAATGTGACTCTTTATACCTATTTAGTTCTTAATGTTATTTGCTTTAGTTCTAATGTTCTAATGCCTCTGTTTGGTATAAAACAAGCTTATTTCTCAAATGTAGATTATAATGTATTGGTAGTTATGAAATAAATTTAAGTGCCTCTATCAGCTCTTAAAATACAGAATAGATAAAAATATCAAATTTTATCATATACAGTAAGAGTATGTATTATGTAATGAGAACATTTTCATACACATGTGTGTATTTGTGTGAATATTTGGGCATGATGGAAAGTATTTTTATTTTTAGTTGGCATCCATGGTTATAAAAAAGGCTACAGAGGATTAAAATGGTCATCTGCGTGTTGTGAGTTCAGTGTCTAGTTATGTGAAAATTATTTTTCCAGAGAATCAGTTTACTCTATTTTCTTTCCCAGATTAAGCTTGTGTTCTCCTTGGTCTCTGCAAATAAATCAGAGCTTAAAATTCCCACCCTGAAGGTACTTCATTTATTAGAAAATGTTGACATATACTATATTTAATCTATTATTTACTTATCTCAGTCTCAATTTTGTGAACTGTGAAAGTAGAGATCATCAAGACAGGTTTTTTGAAAAGATTAAATGAGATAGCTTACAGAAAATACTGAGAATAAATGTTTAGCATATAAGAAGCCATCAATACATATCAGCCATTATTATTATCATATTCAGTGGCATAAATCAGATACAATTTTTAAGTTCAGATCAAAGCAAATAAGGAAAAAAAAAGAGATATTTAATGCCCAAGTACTGGACTCTAAAACAGTTGTCAATTTTTCTAAAAATTTTCAGAAGACTGGGTCTTATGAGGCCTCAGAGAAAATATCAAGAAAATAAAGTCTCTGTTCAGGCTCTTACCAAATTGTTTAAGGCTCATCAACTATTGGGCATCAACCGAAACAAACACTGATTTCCCCCTGAGATTGAAGAACACACTATCCTATAAATTGAATATATGAGGTTCTTCTTCTTCTGACAACCATGGAATTGAGAGGTGATAAAAGAAAGAGATAAATCAGCAACTTTTAAAAACTGATTTTACTTCATCTATTGTTTTTCTCTGTGTATCTTTCTTCTCCATTCAACCTGTGTGGAAAGAACCAGTCAGTCTTCATGTGAGGGGACAAGTCAATGCATGTCTTTAGCTCCACTGTCTATGTTTGTTTGCTATAACTTGACCTTTTATTCAAAGTACTATGAACCACCATCAGTGCAACTCAGCTTTAAGTACACAGTAATTGTATGAAGGGAAAAGATATTCCGGCAACCCCCCCACCCCTGCTGTGTTCATTATTATGTTTCCCTGATATGTGAAGCTTGGCAATGTCTGATACTACTCTCACAGCTTGGCCTCTTAGAGAGAGCATGATTTTAAAATAGGTCATTTAAATTAGTTAATGTTTAGAGAGTAAATTTCAATACTGTCTATGAAAGCCAAGTTGATTGACAGCTTTTGATTGCCCAGTGGTGACTTACTAAACAATTACCCCATTGTGTTCTCAGTAAGGCCATTAAACTGCCCAGGCTTGTCCTAGTCCACTGGGAATCTCCCTCAAAGTCTTCTACTGATTGGACCATTTATGTGTAGAAAAGGAGAAAGGAATGATTATTTTATAATCAGTTTGGCTTGGTTTAATTAAATATTGGATGTGTAATTAAGGTGGGGGAGAAAGTAGAGTTGTGAAAAAGAAAGAATTTAGACAAAATGCACTACCTCAAGAAATGTGGGAAGATAGCTCAATTCTGTTAACTTAAAAATAGTCCAGTGGTATTCCTATATGTTCAGATGGAATAATGCTGGAAAGCACAACAGAGAGATACAGAGAGATGCAGATATACAAATACAGGGAAATATAGGAGTTGGCAGTAGATGACATAAGTTATAAAGGAATTCAGGGGCACAATATTGGTTAAAACGGTAAATTGGGAGAAACTGTTAGACACGGTTGTTGTAGACCATGGTGTTCTAAATGACTAGATAGGTTTTGGTTGGTACATAATAGATACTGTAAAACAATTCAAAATGTGATGTTTTGTGATTTGGAAAAAGGGACAATAGGGTAACAGGAGGTTTCAAAATTTCTTGAAGGTACCTGCGTGACTCAAGATGATCTGCTATAAGTTACCAATAGTGCCACCTGGTGTTAGAATGTTCAAACTGCAGGTATGGGTGGTATGTGTACAGGTTTTTCCTGCACACCCTACCTACATTGAGCCCCTGAGCTAACCCACGGGAACAATAGTTGTAAGGTAACAAATACAAGGTTACACACAGTAGAATGTGCTTTGGGGGGAGAAATTATTAAGGATAAATGATGCTGCCTGGAATTTGCATAGTCATTTCTTTACTTCTTTCCTAGTTACTAAGTTAAAGCTGCGAATGACTGGGTTGAGACAATAGCTAGCTACCCATTAAATAAATAAAACTATATAAATTAGATTAAGACATAAGCATGTTCTAATTCATGAATCTGGGTTTCATAGATATTAGCCAAGGTGTATTCTTTACTTAGAATTAAAAACAATCTGAAATTCTGTTAACACTAATGTAGTTTGGGGCTATAGTCCAGTGAAAAAAAAATGTGGAGACTATGACTGTAAGCATGAAGCAATTTGATCTCAGTGTAGAAGAAACAAATAAAAACAGGGAATAAAGGCATAAAAATATTTCAGCTAATGAGTAAGCATCTCTTATTAACAGTTTAGGAGCAGTGCATTACCTCTTACAAAATAGGAGCGTCATAGAACTAAGGAACCAGGAAATACAGATAGTTTATATAAAAGAATCAAGATACATATAGCCCTCCGCTTAGTCATATTACCTTTTCCTGTAAAATAGGAGCTAAGTTTATTAAATCCACAGAACTGGAAATTTTCCAAATTTTCTACTGGTGAAGGGGTTGGGCTAATACATGTTGCTCCTTGCAGATAGAGGCCATATGTTGCTATTCACTTCATCACTCCTATGCCTTTTATTTGCTCTCCTGTTCTTCTCAGTCACAAGACTGCTTCTAAGACTGAAAACATCCCTTTTTTTGGGTATTCCTGGAGCCACAAAGAAGAGGGAGCAGGAAGTAATGGCTGTCCATCTGGAAAGATGGTTAAACAGCCTCTCCGTGGTGTAAAGAGCAAAGATGAGAACTGTAGCACCAGTCCAGGTAACTAGAGGACTGCTGTGGAGAGAGAACTCAGGGACAGGAAGTGACAGGCACAGCAGAAACCTGTGTGAAGACAGAAGTGTGAGCAGGCTGAGAATAGAAAGCCACTTGATTGCAGAAGCAAGACGAGCAGCCAGCCAGAGAGGGAAAGTCAGAAGGGATGGGAGAAATGTGTCTCCAAGAAAAGAACTCAGGGAAGGACTCAGAGAAGGAGAGTTACACTGATACGCAGAGCAGATAGCAAAGCCTTCATAGACATGATCGTTATTTGATGCTGAGTCACAGGGCAGAGCCTAATGTCTCCTGAGGCATCCTTTGATAGGATGATAGCAGGGAATGAGAGTAAGTGACAGAAGCAGTAGACACCTAATCATCCCCATACGGAGACTCGGCTTGCTCAAAGATTTCTGACTTAAATCTAGTTTGCATGAATTAGGTGTGTCTTTAGTTTGCTATAACTTTTGACGTTTAACACGTCCTGATGATTATAGACACATCTATGCAGGATATTTCAATTAAAAATTTTACTGCAGTTGTTTGCATGTATACTTAAATAATAGTTATTTTCAAGCAAAGAAGTAATTGGCTCATAGATCTCTGTGCCAGACTTCAAGGATTGCAAACGCAAATGCCTCAGGGGGATAGGTAAGCTATACAAATGCAGGAAGTAGCTAGGGTGAAAATGGTGGGAAAAGAGGGTTGTATGTCTAAATGAAGAGTCTGTTCCCTGCTAAACGTACTAATATGAATTTGAGAACAGGAGATTTCTACAAACAAAACAGCAACAACAAAAACCCGTGGCGCTGGCCAGTCAAACTGGAACAGGAGGCTGCTTGGCTATCATAGTGCCAGCTTGTGACCCCCCGCTCTGGCCTTATTCAGAGATGTTCTGACCTAGTTTGTCAGTAACCCTAAGGACCTGGTGCAGAGGCATTGAGATGAATCAGCAACCTAAACAGGAAGAAACATCGGTAGAGTACTACCCGTTCCCAGCAGGCCCATCCAAACATAAGCTGACATCACATGCATGTTTAGGTGAACTTATTTTGCTTATATGTGTATATCCAAATGCAGACTTCTCTCTCAAGCCTTCTCGTAGGAGCCTATTAACAAGAAGCTAAGTAAAGACAAACATGCCACTTCTAATTCCACTAAGCATTCCCTGCCTCTAACCTTTTCATTCTCATTTCATCTAGCTACTACTTCATAGTTTATTAGTAACAAAATATAACCATAAAAACGAAATGACCTCTCATTATAATAGATCCGTCTGCTCTGTGTAGCACAATTGTTCTAAAAGATTTTATTTATTTATTTGATATATATAGAGAGAGAGAGACACAGAGAGAAAGAACACAAGCAGGGGAGTGGGAGAAGAAGCGGGCTCCCTACAGAGCAGAGAGCCCAATGTGGGGCTCGAGCTCAGGACCCTGGGATCATAACCTGAGCTGAAGGCAGACACTTAATGACTGAGCCACCCAGGCACCCCTGTAGCACACCCCCCCCCACCCATTTCATATACTGATCGGGGAAAATAAAGATCTAAATAAAACCTAAGTTTCAAAATGTGCCTTAAAAATCAACTTCTGATCAAATTGAGCGGCCATCATGCACCAAAGAGCAAGAGAAATTCAAATCTAGAGAAGAAAGTTCCCGGAAGTATAGAACTAGAAACTACAACAGCAGAGATCACGTGTTTGGATTTGATTTTATGCCGGTCAGTTTGCCAAGCAAGGAATTGTGGCAGTTGATATCTCCTGGCTGTTTTTAGCCCTATATGGATATGGCTGTCCAAGATCAGTTTAGAGCAATGTCCTTAACTTAGAATACTTTGACATGATCTTGTTTTTTATAAACTTTTACAAAGAAAATGACACACACACACACACACACACACACACACACACACTCACATACACAAACCCATTGCGATATACAGCAGGGATTGTTTTTCAATGTGCTTCCCCATAATTTTACTGGAAAGACTTGTACTCTAATAATAATTGCCTGCCCTGTATTCTAGTGTGCCTCTACAGCTTCTTTAAAATGAAATAAATTTAGTCATGTCGTTCTTTACCACAGTGTTGACTTTGAAGTAATTAATAAACTTGGTCACAATTTCAGTACTGCATAGAACGACTATCTCTCCTCAACTATGTCACAGCAAAAAAGAATTTGTCTCAGTTTGCCATAGTTTTATTCATATAGTTGATTACACAAAGTTCCAACTCATCAGTGCTAACAGAATTTTGTTATGATGGAAATGTTCTATTTCTGCACCGTCCAATGTGGGAGCTCTTAGCCACATGTCATATTCAACTCTAAATGTGGCTAGTATGAGTGAGGAATGAAATGTTATATTTCATTTAATTTTAACTATTTTAAAGTTAAATTTCAATAGTCCTAGGTGACTAGCCATTATCATGTCAGACTGCACAGCCCTAGATTAAAAGCATCCTGGAGGATGAGCTCTTGTTCATTCTTTAATCTCCCATTTATTTGTCACATAATACATATCTGACACATGCTGATTACATTATAAAAATGAATTATGGAAAAACTGTCTCTTGTCCTTATTATTCCCTTGATTATTGATTTTCTTAGTCTGTCACCAACAACATTTGGAATGGATATTACAACAATTGTTAAGTACATAGAATTTGTACCACACAGATTTGGTTTCAGAGAGCATGGTCACTTATTAAATATTTCACCTTGGGACAGTTACTTGGGAGTCTTTTGGTTGGGACATCACCAAAATGGATTAAACAATAGTTATGTTATGACAGTTATGTGAGATTGCTTGTGGAGACTATATGCCTGTCTCCTGCTCACTAAACTGAGATGCTGTTATTCCTGACACAGCACACGTAACCTTGCCACACAAACAGAATCTCCAAGAAATGTGTTTGTTAGGAACTGAAAGCTAAGTAAATGGAAATCTGGGTAAAAGTTTCAAGCGGACTTGGAGAAAGTGGAAAAGTTATAAGGAGCCTTCTGAAGTTTGTGATTTACTTAGGCCCAAAGTAGCCACTTACAAATTCAAAAGCTTAGCACTTAAAGCAAAACATAACAAGCTATTTTTAATAGTAATTGTAACTTGTTTTGAAAGCTATGTGAATAGCACTTGAAACAGCCTCAGCATAATTTGTTCTGAAACGTCAGTTTACATTTTTTTCATGGGTAAAGCATTTTTTTCATGGGTAAACCATTCTCAGTGCTTGGGATGAGTAAAAAAAAAAAAGGAAAGAAAGAATGAGAGAGAGAGGAAGGAAGGAAGGAAAAGAAAGAAAGGAAGAAAGAAAGAAAGAAAGAGAAAGAAATAAAAAGAAAGAAAGAAAGAAGGAAAGAAAGAAAAACTGACTCTAATTTTTGCAGATCACCTGTTTTCTGCAACCTAGCGTCTAGGGACAGAAAGTAGAGTGGTTGACTCTGATTTCCATTACAGTGCAGTCACGAGCCTTCTCCTCCTCTGCTGCCTTCAGCCATGCTACACACTCCTCTATGCATGGGAGAATGGCAGCAGAGGAACCAGACTCCCAGATCTCAGTGCATGTAGAATGCTGAGGGGAGGTGATGCCTGGGTGGCTCAGTTGTGAAGTGTCTGCCTCCGGCTTAGGTCATGATCCCAGCATCCTGAGATTGAGCCCCACATCGGGCTCCTAGCTCCAGAGGGAGCCTGCTTCTCCCTCTGCCTGCTGTTCTCCCTGTTTGTGCTCTCTCTCTCTCTTAAATAAATAACTAAATAAACCTTTAAGAAAACAGAATGCCAAGGGGACGTAGGTACTGAAAAGAAGTGGCAGAACAATAGCCACCCTCTTCTAGCCCCATCTTAAGTAACCAGCCTTATGAATGGGCTCATATGGGTGAATGTACTTGGTTAACTATTTTTTTTAAAAGCTCTAAACCAAAATTAATTTCAGTCAAGGGCACGGAGCAATCCCCCCTAATCTAGGCAATATTGTAGTGCCGTATTTGCACTTTTGAGCAGAAAAAAAAAATTATCAAATAAGATAGTTTTAGAATCTTAATTCCTAAAACTGACAAGAGTTATTTGAGCAATTGATATATTTATTTCAGAAGCATGATGTATTTTCTCATCTGCGAATGTCCATGGGTTGGGGGCTAGGACAGAGAGGCATATGATCTCAAAAGCACTAATCTAGGAATCATTGTTGAGTTGCAGTACCTCTGTTCTAGACCCTGATTTGTCACTAAGTTAATGTGTGGCCCAAAGCAGCATGTCTCTGATCCTTACAGTGCCTACTATTTAAAAGTAGAATGTGTAATATGTATATGTGTGTAGGTATGCATGCACATAAATTCATACATATGAGATAAGACTTATAACATGTTTGACTTTGTAAAATGGAAGATGGTCTTCTGAAAAATATTTACTTCCATATTCTCATTGATGGAACTATGTGCAATCCTACGTTTGGTGCTTGGACATTACTACCTCCTACTGTAAGTCTAAAAAGTATTTTGTCTTTCTTCATGGAAAAGAATGTTTTTGGGTATAATGACATAGTTTTATTGTAATCTTGGGTTGAGCCAATCAAGCTAATCAACTGCCCTCATTCTTATGGGTCACCAGCTCTGAATCAAATAGCAGTTTCAGAAACAATATTGTAGCTTTGAGCTCCAGAACAACTCCATTAGGGGATCCTGTTTTGCTTTCTTTCTGCTTCCAGCACCTTGATATCCTGGCAGTTTCTGGCTCATAGTGGGAAATAATAAATGTTTATCAAGAAATGATCAAAAGAATGAGTTAATAAATATTTCTCTTTCAGGGGGTTCTCACATTTGACCATTCATCACAATCACCCAAAGGACTTGTTAAACCACAGACAGCTGAGCTCTAAACCCTACCCTCAGTGTTTCTGATTCTGTATATTTGGTGTGAGTCTCAGGATTTCCATTTCTACCAAGTTCCCAAGTGACGCTGGTGTTGTTGGTCCAAGAGCACACTTTGAGAGCCCCTGTTCTACGCAATGTTAATTGATTGGGGAAGGGTCAATCCTTATTTATTTATTTATTTACTTACTTACTTATTTATTTATTTACCATCATACTATAGTGAGGTGAGTTAAAGACTTATCATAGGTAGAACACAAGCCCAAGGTTTTTTCTCCCAGATGTATTGACATGACATAGAGTTGGTCAACAGAGTACTGAATTCAGGACAGAAGTGGAGCAAATCCAGGTTGGCATGAACAGAAAGACACAGTGAGGCACATTTTTTTTTTTTTTAAACATTGGAGCTCAGTGGTGATCTCCTGAACAAACAGATAGGAAGACAGTCAATGAGCATTGATTGAGTGCCTGAATGTTCCACTGTTCTTTGAGTAAACAGGTACAACCTGGCCAGCAGCAAATGTCACAAAACATGGCATATTCCCACACATGCCAAGCAGTTGTACCCATTGCTTCTTCTTTAGACATGAGAAACAATAGTGTCTGTTATGGTATACAAATTGACAAGATAGGGAATTCCTATTTGATAACAAATTTGCAAAACGAAGTTTGAGAACACCTGTTGAAATTAATAGAAAACCTGTCTTGACTGGACACCACAGACAAGTGGAGATAGCAGGATTCAGTCCCAATTACCTCATGTAAGTAACATTTTTTATGATGATCTGAGCCTAATTGTGAATGATGGTATGGCTTGACATTATTTCAGGAATAATGCATAATAACCCAAATGAAGAACAGATTATTTAAAAATATTTTTCTTCTAGTCTTTTATATGAAATTTTATTTTTTTATTAATGTTACCTTTAGATACTATGACAGGGCAATAATTATCTTTAAAATGGTAGAAACATGTTTAACTCACTTATTTTAAGCCAGACAAACTTTATAATCAAATTTTCATTCTCAGAGTTAAAGCAAAGACCCATCCTTGTGGTAATTAACAATAGTTGGACTGTGCCACTATAATTTTTGTCAGCTTTGTACCTTTTTCTAATTTCTCCTTTAAAAAAAAAGTATCAGATATTATGTTGGGTTGCTCAATGTTTAGCTAACAGGATAAAATAGAAGAGCCTCTTGATAATGGTCCTTATATTTTTGAATCTGTCCTAAAAGGACATTCTTATCTACAGAACTGGAGGGATCAGTAGATACTAACCTTAGCTATGCTTTGGACTCACATTGACAGTATTTTATTTTTAAATACAAATTCTAGGTTCTCTTCTCATACCACCTGAATTAACATCAGGAGGAAGAGCTAGTCTCAGGAATCTGGACTTCCTTTAGTGACTCTAGTAGGATAATTCCCTGCCCTAGACCATCCCCAGTCACCAATTCCTCCTCCCATATAACAAAATTGGTCCCAATTATGTAAAATTGTATTTACTAATCATTACTGTGTCTGTAAAATTGTGCCAGACTATAAAATTTCATTGTTTAATGTAAGGTATTTTCATTTTGATCTTTTCTAACATATATAAAATAAATATATGAAGATTAAATAATGATTTGTTCTTAATTTACTTAAACTTGATGGAGACTTCCAAACTTCATTCTGAAAGTAATAACCAAGTTATGCTATAAGATATGTAGAGATATATATATATATATATATATATATATATGTATATATGTGTATATATATATGTATGTATATGTGTGTGTGTGTGTGTGTGTGTGTATATATATATGGAGTAGATTAAGAAGAAGAGAAGACTATTTTATTTTTTTTAAAGATTTTATTTTAATTCATTTTTATTTGACAGACAGATCACAAGTAGGCAGAGAGGCAGGCAAAGAGAAAGAGGAGGAAGCAGGCTCCCCACTGAGCAGAGAGCCCAATGTGAGGCTCAATCCCAGGACTCTGAGATCATGACCTGAGCTGAAGGCAGAGGCTTAACCCACTCAGCCACCCAAGCAAACTGAGAGGACTGTTTTAAAAAGCTAAAGAAGTAGTGATCAAAAACAATAGAACCATGAAATTTAGTATTGTGAAATCCAAGTGAAGGAAACTTCCAGAAGAAGACAGCAATAAATTCTGTTAAACACCAGAATGAGATCAAGGTGTATAAATCTGAATGGGCTTTGAATTTGATGAAAGAATGGGAAGGGAAAGAATTAGAAGGTGAACAATATAATTTCCTAGAAGATTTTTCTCACCAAATTATTACTGGAATTCAGAAGGGTAGGAAACATATCATGAGCAAGATTTTGAATCCCTGGTTATTCTAGCTATCAGTGGCCAGAGAGATAGATCGGTGCCTCTGTTTGCTGTGTCTATTAAGGGATAAATGCATGGGATCATGGCCAGAGGTTTAAGCTGTTGCCACATTCCACTGAACAGAACAGAAAATGGATTAATTTGTTCAATAAATATTTATCGAGTACCTTGCTATATGCCAGGAACCAGAGACCGAGCAATGAAAAAGAAACCGAATCATAGCAGTTTCAGTGTGGGGAGGGCTGCTGAGATAATACGGGTCAAGGTAGGGCTTCTCAATCTCACGTGCATCCAAGAAAACCTGGCAATCTTGGTAAAATGCAGCTCCTGATTCAGAACTTCTGGAGCAGGGCCAAGTAGTCTACATTTTTAGCAAGATTCCACGGAGTGTCTACACAGCTAGAAATTCATAGACCACACTTGGGAGTAAAAGATCCAGGAGATTCGAAAACACCGTGTCCAGATTTGCCTCACCTGAGTCACCTCCTCACAGGACTCATTTGTGGGTCCCACTGCTGGAGATTTTGTTTCAGACTATCCTCTCAACTCCATGGAGGTCTATAGCTTACTCAGTTTGGAGGCCACTGATTTCATCCAACCACATGTCTCCTTTACAGAGAAGGAAATGCAGTTCTTGCAGATGAAGAGGTTTAATTATTAGTGAACACCTGCACCAAGATTCGGGTCTGTTGTAAGAATTAGGATTACTGAGGGCATTTAATAAAGCATCACCTTCTCCATACCCAAGTGCTGAACACAGAGTAAAACAAGGAAACGAGTAATCACCTTTTTACCAACAATAGCTAGATTGCTGAAGGTAGCGTACCTAGAGCACTAGATAGCCCTCATAACTTCAGCCAGAATGAGGCAGGCTCAAGCAGCCAGTCAGAGGTGCATGCAATGCTGGACCCAAGAGCCCCTCTTCCCCAGGAGGAAAGGGTGGGCCCCTGGAGGATGGCAGAGAACGCATGCTCCCTGTGGTCAGTTAGCTACCAAAAGAAAGAAGGCAGAAACAAAACTAAGCACTCCCATTTTTTTCTGTCAAAACTAACCAATGACATTCTTCCACTCCTGGGGAAGAGGGCACGAAGGAGCAAAGAGAAGCCAGAAGAGTCGCATCTCCATGTGGAAAAAACGATCAGGAATGGGGGAGACCCATTCTCCTGAGCATCAAATAATGCAGTCCTCCCTGCAAGGTGCCCAGCACTGCAGGTAAACCTTTGGGTAACTGTTGAGAGATCTGGGAGTTTGACATAAGAGCTAGAGGATATAGGACAGTGCTTCTCAAACATTATTCTGCACTCGGGTCACCCGGGGCTTTTTGAGAACACAGGTTCTGATTCTGAAAATCTGGGAGGGCCCTGAGGTTGCATACTTCTACAAAGCTTCCTGGGGATGCTGATGGCCATACTTGCAGTAGCATGGGGAAGAAATCTACTTAAAACACTCAGTTATTCCTCAGGTTTGAAAGCAAGAATATTAGCAAACTACCTATTTTCCACTCACCAGCCTTGATATTTAAGCCACATCCCACGCATTTTCACCAGCAGCTAATATTTAGATGCAAAAAAACTCTGTCACTATTAAGATTAGGCAAGCCCCTCTTCCTTTTCTGGGTTACCAATAGAAATGTTGAGACTCAGAGGGGAGAAATTTACTAGCCCAAGTTCACTTAAGTAGTTGATGTGAAAGCATGGAATAAAAGTACTCTCTTCTGAATTCAAGACTAGTGTCTTTTTCAATCAGCTGTGCTCTTTGACAGTGGCACACTGACCATGACACTCATTTTCATATATACTCCACAATGCTGTACTGATCATACCTGTCTCTGTTGCATTTGAATGTCTAGAGAATAATGATGCAGTTGTTTGGTTGTTCCAAGCCTCTCTCAAAATTTGCTGTCACTTAATTTATCACATCATCTCCTCTGTCATTACCCAGGTCAAAAGTGAGAGTTTCTTCTTTCCTTAACTTGTCCTTTTTGTACATGAAGAGCTATAGGTCAAGATATATTGAAATTTAACTTAGATTTAACTCCTGCCTTCTCTCTCTCTCCATATATCTCTCTAGGTCTAAACTGCTAGGGAACTAATCTCTGATAAATAACTAGCTGAAGTCAATGCCCATCAGCCAGAGACCACAGCAATCCCCATCCCTGTGAAATCAATAAAGGTGAGTTCATCATCTTGCACCAAGGGAGGACACACTGTAGTGGTGTTTGGCTGGTAGGCTTTAACACCACCGTTCACCATGATCTGGGGAATGCTACTTCAGAAATCAACAGTTTATGGATACTGACTGACCTTTAAAAGTCATCCTTTGTTGAATATTTTAGGCGGCAGCAGTTTTGCTCAGAGGTGTTCAAAGCCAACTAGGTAGGCATTCCCCTAATCTATTTATATAAAGATAATTATATGTTTAAATATTTTCCCTCTGAAGAAAAAGATGGAGAAAATGTAAGGAAAGATACATGAGATGTTCACCTATTTCTGTTTTTAAGTGGGCTTTAGAGCTCAGTGGGGAGCCCAGTGTGGGGCCTAGGACAGGTGATGCTAACTAAGATCTAGACCTGAGATGAGATCAAGAATCAGACACCTAACTGACTGAGCTGAGCCACCCAGTCACCTCACCTGTTACTGTTTCAATCAGACTTTCAAACAGCCTGTAAACAGAAAGAAAGTAGCTCAGTAAAAGTAGTGTGTGCACTATGGGACTATTGATTAATATAGATATTTTATATCTCCTATTGTTGAAGTGTTAACTGTAGACTAAATACTAATAAGCTAACTTCCTGTATTATTTTTCAGAAGTTAATATTGAATAGGAAAGCCAGTTATAAGTTAAGAAATTCAATGAAGGGTAATCTAATGGGAGAGATAATGTATGTATATAATATTTATATAATAGATAATTGACTTCAATGACTTGACTCTAGCTCTTAGAATTTTTTTTTAAGATTCTATTTATTTATTTGACAGACAGAGATCACAAGTAGGCAGAGAGGCAGGCAGAGAGAAAGAGGGAAGCAGGCTCCCCTTTGAGCAGAGAGCCCGATGTAGGGCTCAATCCCAGGACCCCGAGATCACGACCTGAGTTGAAAGCAGAGGCTTAATGCACTGAGCCACCCAGGTGCCCCTAGGCTCATAGAATTTTAATTAAAGATTGATCTTTTAGAGTAGTAGGCTTCAAAATATCTATCATAAAATTCATGTCTTTCAAAGTTTGGGTTACATTTCAAATTTATGATTTATAGTACGTGAAGTGTTCATCAAAGATAAGTAAGATTATTAAATGTATCTCATATATGTAAAGGGCATTGTCTGTTATCATTTCAGCTATCTATAGTAAATTATTTAAAAAGAATAATTTTCAGGACACACTGTCAAAGTCCGATGATTGTAGATTGATCTATTTCTGGCCCTTACTCACAGCTGGTCCTCAGCTTGTTAAAGGCAAATTTCCAAATATTTCCCATTCTAAACTGAAGTGAGTAATTACTATTTTTTGCATAGTAAGATCATTATTTTTCAAGTAAATGATCTTGTTTTCAAAATTCATATTCCTTATATAATGCCATTGGCTCACAAACATTTTTGTATTCTTAAACCCTCTTGGTATCCATTTGAAAAAAAACCACAAGTTTTATTGTATATATTAGAGGGAGTCAGGTGGAAAAAAAAAGTGAATATCTGAAGGTCAACTTTCAACCTATTAACTAGCACCTGAAGAACAGACTGGCCTCAAAGCCCAGGACAGCACGACCCCATTTTACCACTTTTGCCTGATCTGGAACTTCTCTCCTGGAGACTGTGTTCTTCCATGAAACCGGACTTCATGTAGCATTTTCCTCCTGCTTGGGTATCTGCTTCACATTTTCTCAGGCCATTTTTTTTTTTTTCATGTATGAAATCACCTCTTCTTCTACATCACATTTATATTACTGGAATATCTTTTACTTCATTTCATTTCAGAAAAATGTAGGTGTCAAGAAATCATTAATCATTACATCATTACTTAGCAAAAAGGGAAGACAAAAATGCCAATAATGATAATTAGTTAAGATATTTCCATATGATGAATATTATGCTGCCATAAAATCACATTTTCTGTTTAGATTTGTATTGTTCACTTGTCTCTTTTTGTTTTAATTTTTTTTTTTTTTTTTTTTGGAGAGAGAGAGAGAGAACATGAGCTGGGGGTGGGGCAGAAAGAGCAGGGAGGAGATGGGGGGAGGCTGACACTGGGCTCAATACTATGACCCTGAGATCATGATCTGAGCTGAAATCATTTAACTGACTGGGCCACCCAGGCGCCCCCCACATATCCATTTCTTACTTTTACTTTCTGCTTCAAAACAATTTTAGACTAACAAAAATGTTGCAAGAATATCATGTGGAATTTCTTTATATTTCTCACTCAACTCTGTATGACAATATTTAAAAAATATACAGACCATGTTTAAGTTTCATCAGTTGTCCTGCTAATGTCCTTTTTCTGGCCCAGGATCTTTTCTGGAATCCCAAATTGTAGTAAATTGCCATGACTCCTCAGTCCCCTCCAACCGAGGCCAGTACATTGATCTTTCTTTGTCTTTCATGAATTTGACTTTTAAAAAAAATATTGGCCAGTTATAATGCAAACTGTTCCTTAATTTTGTTTTGTCTGATGTTTACTCATAATTAGCTTAAGGATACACATTGGAGGTACAGGATGTGGGTATGTCTTATTACTGGAGATACACATGAATATAGGAAAAAATACAGGTTGTAGAAAGCTCAACAATAGTTATCACTGAATAGTAAGAAGTATTTTTAATTACTTTAGAAAATATTTGTATGCATTTTCCAAAATCTGTCTAATGAACACTCATTCTCTTTACAATCAGAATCAGAAAAACACGATCTGTCTTGAATACTGTCTCTCCTGTAACATTTCTAATCCGCCGGGTGGAAATCCTCTCTTCCATATTTCTGCACCTCATGTATAATCTATTATGCATTTCATATATACTGTTATCTGTTTTACCTCTTTGCTGGAATACAATCTCCTTGAGGACAGGGAACATGACTCATTCAATGTTACATTGTCTACAGCAACTTACAACTTACATGTCTTTCATTTAATGTATGAAACTGTTTACCTTTAACACTTGAGCACATCAAGAACTATTTACTGAATTAAATTACTCCCTTGTGTAATTTCCAATTGAAATATCTCTTCTGGTATACTCTAAGAAAAGCAATTGGGAAAGTTTTGCCTTTATTGATATTTTTATTTTCTGTGAGCCAGTGGAAGTCTTTAAGGGATAAAACAAAGAGAAAAACACCCCACCAGTTAAGCAAAAATGTCCTCTCCCCCACATCTTGAAGAATTCAGGCTAATGTGAAGAAATGATGCACAAAGAGAAAAGATGAAGTTAGCACTGACTCCTTTCATTGTTTGCAGCTCTTCTTTCTTACTAACTTCTTTCCTACTTCAACCTGCTCTAGGCTGCAGAACTGGAGCAGATTTAAAACATATAATTCTATCATGAAATTAGGTCATTTGCATTAGATTCCAATGCCACAACAACTAAAGTTAACTGAATCACCTATTAGAAGAATGAGCACTCAGTATTATACACAACTAATGAATCATTGAACTTTATATTGAAAACTAATGCTGTACTATACCTTGACTAATTAAGTTTAAATTAAAAACAAGAGGAAAAAATAATTTAAACCTAAATTTTAAATCTTACATAAAAAAATTCTATTACATTGAACCTTATCCCTCAATGTCAGTTTATTTTATAAACCCACTAACCAAAATTTTAGCATATATGTCATTGGGGGTAGTAATGAAAACTAGGAGTAGGAAGTTATCTACTGAGTACCTAGTGTGTAATAATGACTTCATATACAGGATCACATTTAATCCTCATAAATCCCTGCTAACTGGGCTTATTATCCTCATTTACAGATAAGGAAACTGAGGATCATGCAAGTTTATAGCAAGTAAAATAATAAAATGCAAAGCTGTATTCAGTATTTTTATAATTTAAATGCATAGCATGAAGATTGTAAGAGAAGTCCTGAAAATGGAAGCTATTTCTAAGTGGAAGTTTTAATCATCAAGATGGTCCTTATGAGGGGTGCCAGGCTGGCTCAGTCCATAGAGGATGTGACTTTTGATCTTAGGGTAGTGAGTTTGTGCTGCACGTTGGACATAGAGATTACTTGCTAATTTTTTTTTTTTTTTGAGATAAGTTGGTCATTATATGACATGACAAAGGTGTTAACTCATGCTACAATGTTCTTATTCTATGACTTATAACTGTACCAAATCAATACACTGTATACCTTAAACTTAGACAATATTATATGTCAATTGTATCTCAACGCTTGAAAAAAGCAAAGATTGGTCTAAATTAAAAGACAAAGTTGTTGTTTTTTTTTTTTTTCCTCCTAATATGGTTTCTAAATAATATGGCATATCCTGGATAGGGTACTATGTGCAAATTGCTAACATTAAAGTTTGTTTGCTTTAACAGAGGATTTACTATAATAGGGCTGTGGGTTGCCAATTTAAATGCCCATGGAGAGGCAGGGCAATGAGTGAAGTGGGCCTCAGTGCAAGGCCACAAGGAGTGGTGGGGATGGTTGAGAACCAGAAAGCACATGCTTGGTCTTATGAGAGAATCCTCTGTGCAGTCTTCATCTATTTTAACATTTGGAATTGTGGGCTCGATGTTGCTTAATCTGATTATTTAAAGGAAGTTAGATATTAATGTTTTGGGGGTAAAAAATATTACTCATCAACTTCAGAAACCAATTCGAAATATTTTAAGACACAAAAAAATCAAACATTGTGTTTGTTGGTCACAACAGATTGGCTATTTTGTATCCTCTATGAATAATATGTACAAAATGCTTTACTCTGATTTATAAAGCCTAATTATTTATAAAAATAGAGATAACTGAGATTAGCAGTCAAGCCCATGTTAATTTAGCATAATGCATTTTATTGTGAGCAGGAAGAAGTCTAAATGGTTATTTGGAATTTCTAGTTCCTTAAATATTTGATAAGAGTAATTTTTTTTTCCTTGTCCGTGGATTTTGTAATACTGAGGTTATCCTTAAAATTTAATCAGTCATGGTCAACCTTGTTTGTAAAGTTTTTTCCGAGTTTATGAACTTTAAATGTTTAATGGTACTGCTCACAATTAACTGAATTATTGGCTCTGTTCTATACCATGTCAACCAAAGAATCCGTCTTTTCATTTTTTCCCACCCAGACCCCCCGACCTATTTCCCTCAACCATAAACATTCAAATACCCAAACAGACAAATTACTGATTTTACTGAAAATTGAGATAAATGAGAGATTTATGGAATAAACAAAGATGTTGCAGGTATGTGAAATATTTGACACCCTTGGTTCTTGGCCATTTGAATTTGGCCATTTGTTGCTGAGAATTTTTTTAAAAAAAAATTTTTTTTTAAGATTGTATTTATTTATTTGACAGAGATCACAAGTAGGCAGAGAGGCAGGCAGA
This sequence comes from Mustela erminea, assembly GCF_009829155.1. NCBI lineage: Eukaryota > Metazoa > Chordata > Mammalia > Carnivora > Mustelidae > Mustela > Mustela erminea. The sequence goes on along the minus strand of NC_045617.1, from coordinate 100,709,146 downwards.
GAGAGAGAGGAGGAAGCAGGCTCCCTGCTGAGCAAAGAGCCTGATGCGGGGCTGGATCCCAGGACCCTGAGATCATGGCCTGAGCTGAAGGCAGAGGCTTAACCCACTGAGCCACCCAGGCGCCCCTTGCTGAGAATTTTTTGTTGATGGCTTCATCCTAGGAAATATGTTGCCTGAGTGGTATCACTGAATATTACCCTCTCTCTTTCCCTTCTCTGCTTAGTATCTTTTTGTTTCTCCACATCCTCTAAAAACCCCAAACTCATTTAATGTCATGCAGACTCCCTTAACTGTTTTGTTTGTTTGCCTTGACCATATTCTTAGGTTCTGTCCTACGAGGCTCATTAAGCTCTATTAATAAAAAAAAAAAAAAAAAAAAAAAAAAACTTTAAAACTTAAAGAGAGAGAGAGGAATTGAGATTTCTCTAAGAGGAGTTTTGGTGCCAGGAATAAAATCACCTCCCTCCCTCCATCTCTTAATGTTTAAGAATTAACAATTAATCAGAGTTTTTGGTTTTGTTTTGTTTTCAGATTTCTTTATATACTGTTTACTTATATTTAATCCATTAAAAAGTAAACACATGATTCCCAACATCACTGAAACAAGCAAGCAAACAAACCCAACACTTCTTTTCTCAGATTAGATTTATTTTTTAAAATTCTGGAATAATTTAAATTGCAGAAAATTTACGAAGATATTAGAATTCATGTATACCCTTTGCCCTCTTCTGATGTTAACACCTTACCTGACCATGGGTTATTTATCAAAACAAAGAAAATGATACTATTTTAATGCTATTAACTAAACTATAGACCTTAATTTGGATGTTACCTTTTTTTCTTTGATCTGTTTTAGGATCCAATTCAGGATACCATATTATTCTTAAAGAATCATTTTGAAGGAAGCAGATGACTCATGATCCACATCAGCATAAGATCCTTAAAATGAAGTTCACCAGTATTTCTGCTTCACGACAGAAATGAATGCCACCATCACTCATGAGTAGCATTTACAATAACAGGGTGTGTGGCTACTTTGAAATAATGGCCCCTCCCTTCTCCCAGGTACAGTGATTCGGGGTAGGCAAAAAAAATTACCCTTCCCCTGAGCAAAGCATTTAGTGGAGCCCCATGGCAGCTCTTAGGAAGTTATGGGCTTTACAGTAAAGGATTTTTGAATTAAGTACCATAGTTTAGAACGTAAATAATATATGGAATCTCATTCTAGAAGTCATGATAACTTGATATATAAACACATACATTGTAAGAACTGGTCTTATATTGTCTGACCACTGGAATTTAGCATAGAAAATTTGTATTATTAGGGCAATATATCATTCTAAAAACTTTATATGTCTGATGCCCTCACCAAGTTAAGGACAATAACTTTGCAAAAAAAAAAGCAAAACAAAACAAAAACTCTCTCCTAAAATCCTTGAAAATACTGTCCTCCCTCTCCCCCTCCAAAAAAAAAGCCAGCCCTGTGGTTAGAAACATTTGGTTAAAATAGAAGCCTACTCGAAAGATTTAACATTCTAATGTGTACCATATGTCTGAAAAAGAAATATGGTTTGCAGTGTTTCCCAAGATACATTAACTAGAGAACATTTTTAAGTCTATTAACTTCTCACAGAGAACAAAACTGGAAAAATGTTGGACAACATATCTACTTATTGACTCCAAACTGGACATAAATTTAGAAGTCTTTTAGTTCAATCCTACAGCAATCCTTCACAGAGAGTTCATCAGCTACTACTCCCAAAGACATCTAGAGTTTATCCTTCCATTGCTTGAAAGCTCTGCTTCTAAAGATGAAAGCTCTTTATTGTTCTGATCCTGAATTGTCCTGTTTGGTTCACCCTTTGGCCGTTTCAAAGTCACTCCTCCGAGTTGACCTAAAAACTTTCCGCATGATGGGAAGATGAGGCAAGAAGAGACTTTATTTGGCCAGTATTTCTGAATTATCGTTTGTTGGGCAGATACCCAGGAACTTTGTTTATAATAATTTATTCCTGGGTTTCCAGCAAAATCTCTAGCTGTACTGAACATGGCCTTAGTCACACTCTTGCTTTCTCAGATGATTTTTTAAAGAGGGCGGAATGATGAGGTATGGAGAACGCCCTAAGCATGAGAATGTAGGCAAGTATAGCAGGTCTGACAGCTGTCTCACTAATTCCGAGTTGAGGAAAGGAAATTCCTGCCCTACCCACGTCTGATGGGATCACAGATTTAGGAATACAGTTCTGAAGAGCTGCTTTGTCTTTGAAAAAATTCCCCTGTTATTCACCAAGGGAAAAACCACAGAAAAAATGCTGATGCTCTGTATCCCTAGAATAATCATCTGCCTTGGGGGAACCTATTGGAGATTCACAAGCTGATGACCAAGCATTTTGAGAACATATTTTAAGAGAAAAAAAGAGAATTCCCTTACTTGCCATAGACTCTGAATGCCTTTCTGAGCTTGAAATATATTTTTAAATTCTATGCTTTGATAATACTTCAAAAAATACTAATCATATTTTAATATAATTAAATATCCAAATAATTTCCCTTGAAAGTTAAAACACTCTTATTCAATGCTAATATCACTTTAGACTTACTTCTTTCTGCAATGACATAAAAAAATTATAAGTTAGGAAAAATACAACCCAGGTATAGATATGTGTGTCACATATATTAAAAGCTGATGGAATTGTGTACTATTTATTCAAAACCTATATCATTTTTTAAACCTTTACAAATGTCTAAGACAAAAATATGAGGCTACTCTATGGAATACTGTTGTTACTGCGGCTTTTGCTGAATTGTATGACTCTGGGGGTGGGAGGAGCCTAAGAACAGCAAGAGATAGGGCCATGACAGGGCAGCCCATACCATCCTTCCCCAAGCAAGCCCCTTGGTAGCAAAACAGAAAAGAATGCCTACCTCTACCCCCACATACTCACACTACTCTCCCACACCCCTCCCAACCCACTCAGGTGCTATAATTTCTTCACGTTTCCCAAAATTCCACTTGACAACAATTGTTAACTGTTTCCCTTTCTACAGATGTGAGTTGAGGGCAAAGGATGAAAAGCCACATGTGGGCATTTGCCCTAAGTCCACATCTGCATAGGAATAGGCAGCAGTCAGTGTCTGGAGTCTAGGCATCACTGGAGAACCAAAGCTGACAGCCTTAGCTGGCTACTCAGCTCACATGGACAACCCTTTACTTGGCCCTCTGGAATTCCGTGTCCATTCTCTTTTCTTCAGTTGATTGTGCCAAACTGTTACCAATCCCTAAAACCCTATACCTTACCTTTAGCGGCTTACCCTAAGCAGCCAAATAAATCTTTTAACAAAGGAAATAATGTTAATCATGTTTTCTCTCTGAATGTTTCCTTCCCATATTTACATTCATCTTTTCCTCTACAGAGGATGTGGATACCTCTCCTTTTGGGGGGCTAGACTTCTGGTCCCTCCATGTAACCCTTGGCCATAGTTTATCTTCCATCCCTCCTGGATCTCATATCCTTACTTCTGCTCTCTCTACTGACATTTCCTGTGATGTTCAACATACCCCAAAACTAGAGATTTCCTTAACATTGCTTTTCTCTAAAAACCTCTGCTCTTGGGGCACCTGGGTGGCCCAGCCAGTTAAGTGGCTCATTCTTGATTTTAGCTCAGATTGTGATCTCAGGGTTGTATGGAACCTGCTTAAGATTCTCTCTCTGCCTCTTCCTGTATCCCTCCACACAGCCACCCTGCCGACCCATGGGGGCATGCATACTCTTCCTCTCTCTAAAAAAATACGAAAACAAAAACAAAAACCCCCCAAAACATCACTCTACTCTTCCTGCCCTTTCAAATAATGCCCTTTTATTGTTCCACCCTCATTGTTTTCATATTTCCCATTTGCTACGTAGTCTCAGGCAATGTGGTTTACATCAACACTTGACTGACTTACCATCTATCTCCTCTATCCAAGTGATGATGCCCCCTAATGGTCAAATCTAACAGCCTCTTTTCACTTTCACCCACATTTTAGAGCATTGATATATTCAAATATTTATTCTATGAGAAACCATCTCTTGTTGTTCACAAAACTATTGCCACCAACTTCTTCCAATCTGTGGAATTCCCAGATACTGTTGCCTACTCCACCATTTTTTTTTTTCTATTTGCAACACATCCTTTAGAAGTGATCTCATTTCCTCCTATAGATTAGTTACAACAATTCACATGTAAGAGAAAAAAAAATCTATGGGGATTTAATTAAATAGGGTTTTACTTCTTTATATGAAATAAGAGTAAGTCAGATTGTTAGTTCTGATGTTGTAAAGAAATTTGATATAGCAAGGAAAACTTCCCTAACTTTACTAATGTCGGACCATATGGCTGGTGCATCTTGACCACTCCTCCTACAGTGCAGATGAGAAGATGAATAAAGAAAACAAAAGTGGAAAAGAGGACGTAACCTAATCACGAGAACAAAAATTTATTTCCCATAGATTCCCAATAAACTTCCCCTTATGTCCCATTGGTTGTAACTGTGTTACTATTCACACTAATTTAAAAGAGATTCTGGGAAAGTGGCATAAAAAAAGATGTGGGAATGGGTAATGAGTGAATCAATTTATGATACATTTAATAACTTCATCTTTAAAACTACAATGGAAAGGACACCTGCTGTATGAGATATAACCACTTCTTTATGTGCACAGAGGTAGCATTTGGGCTAACTCTGTTAGAGCATGTGTCACATTACATTGTAGTTTCTGTTTAAGTATCCATCATCATGGTCCTACCCTCAACTCCCAATTAGACAATGATCTTGACTGCAACCAGTATTAAGTCCAGCACTGGATTTGTAACCCCATCAGAGTCTAGAACAGTAAAAAACTACACACACATACCCGTACATACACATATATTTTATGTATATGTATTATATATATTTATATATAATATATGTCATATATTATATATTTATTGTGTATATTTATAGATAATATATTATATATTTTATATATTTTATTTATATATTAATATTTATACATAAAATGCATATGTATCATTTTGAAAGTAAACTTGAACATTGGATGATAAGCATCTGAGTTCTAATCCCAGTCTTAATTATTATTTTTTGACTATTTAGATGTAGAGAATATTTTCACTTAAACAGAAGCAATGTGTAAATTATCTAATGCTGGAGTCTACTACTGGCCCTTCTTTCAACTTGTTACTATTGTAATAGTTCATTAAGTTTTTAGTATATACATTTTTATTTTTCTGTTAATTTTGTATTTGAGTTCTTTTTTCATGTTCTCACCACAGCTGCTTTTGTCTTTTTGATCCACCCACTCTTTGAGCCTCCAGCCATCACACGGCAAATCTGGCCCTTGCTGTCCATGGTGTAAGAACTGTAATATCTGTATCTTCTCAACTGCCTGTGGTGGGAGTGTGTTTCTGAATGTTTTTGCTATAGGCAGATATTTGGAATCTCTTTATGGAGAGAAATAGAAATGAGTGAGCTGTTCTAGAAGGGGGAAAGGAAGTAGGGAAAGGAATAAGATATTCTGTAACCAGAAATTGGCAAGTCTGATCGTCTTTTCAGTCCCATTTTTTTTCCATTTCACTTATATATTTTTAGTATTCAGCTTACCAAATATGTCTCTTTTGAGTGTTGTCATTATGATGATGGGAAACCACCGTCTAGTGACTTAACACATTTGCACCTATATTTCCTCTCTTTTATTATAAAATGACTTGAAAGTAAAGTGTCAGGTACTTCACTCTGCTTTAGATTTATGCCAACTTCATATCATATTCAGGAGTATTCACTGCATTTGTCTTTTTTCATTAGCTGGAGTGTTGTTGAAACAAGTGATTCTTTAGATTTATTCATTATAAAATATCGGTAAAGCTTGAAATGTTCCCATTTTAGAGAAGAGTATAGCATACTGACAAAAATTTATGTGAGTGAGCATTACAAGAAATCATTTTACATTAATAATTTTAAATCTTATTTTCTCGGTTTCTTTGGAAAACCCTGACTGATGTAGAGGCTGATCATAAAATTATACAGTCTTCCCTTTGTCAAAAAGTTCTGAATTTGCTATTGGTCTGACTTTTTCTCTATAAGTAAGACAGGAACCTTTTCCCCCACATCTTTGCTCAGTGTCTTCTTCTTATCAGTTACATCTCTTCTAAATGCCCTTTCAGATAATCTTCAGATATTCCCTCCACATACAAGTTGTTCCCTGTCCTGTTATCCTGCTTTATTTTATTAGACTGATCTAAATGCAATTAAAAGAAAAAGAAAAACAAAGCTAGCTATTATGTTTTGCTGACCCCACTACAGAACTTAGGAAGTAAATACTTGCTTTCCCAGATTCCCCAGCAACTGGACATGTCCATGTGGCCCAATTCAGACCTTCCCCTTATTGGATAGCTGGGGGGTCCTGGGAAAGATATTTGACTTCCTGTCGAAAGGAAAAGGCACAGAAAAGAGCTCTCTTGATTTCAGCCTGAAACTGTAGCATCCCTCTTAAGCGCTTGAAGGTAACAATCATAAAAATTAAAAGCCTTAACACTGAGGATTGTGGTGTGGGAAGAGGAGCGAACCTGTACTCTGAGGTCAGTGATTGACTGACCATATCTGATAATGCTTTTCTCCAGATGTTTTGGTTCTGGAAATACTCGTCCACCTTACAGTTTAAACCACCATTGTTTGGGTATTCTGTTATTGTGGCCAAAAGCAATTCTCAAAGAAACATGAAATGATCTTATTTACTCATTTATTTATGTGATTCTTGCTTATATTCTGCTTTTTTTTAAGGTCCAAAATGGTTGGTTTTTTTTTTTTTCATTTTTTATTTTTTATAAACATATATTTTTATTCCCAGGGGTACAGGTCTGTGAATCACCAGGTTTACACACTTCACAGCACTCACCAAAGCACATACCCTCCCCAATGTCCATAATCCCACCCTCTTTCCCAAACCCCCTCCCCCCAGCAACCCTCAGTTTGTTTTGTGAGATTAAGAGTCACTTATGGTTTGTCTCCCTCCCAATCCCATCTTGTTTCATTTATTCTTCTGCTTTTTAAACAATAAGATGTGTAAGAGTAGAAATCTGGTTGTTGTTGTGGTGGTTGTTTTGTTTTTCAGTGTGGTATCTACTGTGTGTGTCACAGTGCCTGCATGGATGCACACAGTGCCTGCATGGATGATAGTGAATATAAATGAATAAACTTAAGTCTGTTTTAAATATTTTCATGGCACCTATAAGGTAATCAGTGGGGATGTTGGGGCTAAGATATTTAAGACCCATTTACTGAGTATGCTGGGAATTTATCTCTTAAAAAGAAAATGTTTAGGCTTCTCTTCTATTGAATGGTTTCTATGGAACTTTGCCAGGAAGCAATTTGTTTTTCCAGGTTTATCTTCCTAAAAATCTGATGAAAGCTTGAGTTTTAACCCAGGAACCATCAGCTATAGAATCAGATATATCAGAAAACTTCATAGTTTTCTCCAGAGCTTAAGCATACTGATTTTAGTGATTTCATTTTTGGATATATTGTAGAAACAGTTTCATTTACACTAGTGTTCAACTGAAATATTATGTGAGCCACATATATAATTTACATTTTCTAGTAAACACATTTAAAAAGTGAAAAACGGGAATTTTAATACTATATATTATTTAACCCAATATACTAAAAATATTATTTTATGCTATATTGTTAACATGTGATCAATATAAAATTATTAATGGGATATTTAAGTTTTTGGACTCATTAATTTAGCATGTGTTTTATATTTACAGTACTTCTCAATTTGGACTAGTCACATGTGGCTAGTAGCTTACATATTGAACATAATTTAGGGATTGAACATTGATTTAGGGATTTAAGGATTCCAGACAAGGGATCCTTATGGAGATAAAAATAGACTCTAAATGTATAGTTTCCATGGGAGGTTAATGTTGAGAAGAAAAGAGTGGCAGAGATATAGATATGAGGTCATGTCGGGGGGACTTTAGACAGAGCATTCCTTCCATAAAACCTTTCCTTTTCTTCCTCATCTCCAATGTTATTCTTCAGATTGGTTCTATTATTATTTCACTAAACAAGGTTTCCATTCCTGCTGCTCACTCCCCATCTTCTTCCAGTCCTACAGCTCTGATGGTATATAAGATTTAGTTCCTGGTCCCTACCTGTTCACACACCATCTTTCTCAGTTAATTGTTCCTACTCTTGTCATTTTCAGTTGTTTCTATGATGATAATTTTTAAATGTCCATTTTCAACCTTGTTTACAGTATCATGTACTGTCGAAACATAATTAAAAACCAAATTTTCCCCTACCCCAGAAAACCTTTCCATCAAGGTGGGAGGGAAAGTAACCACTTCTCTTATTGAATGAGTGCTAAACCAGAACAAAACACTTTACAGACATTTGGCTAAGAGATTGCAAAGACAAAGATAAATTTCACCCTTTTATAGAACCAAGCAGATATATTCCATTACAAGTAAACCAGTAACCTGTACACCATAAATAGTAACTAGTCTTCAAATAAGAAGACTTGAAATGTCATTTGTTATCATAACTTTACCTGGTGATTGTGGGGACAATCTGTGCTCACTATTTAGTTTTATCCAGAGGAAAAGCATCATCTTTTTATGACTGGAAGCTCCAGTCATAGCAACTTGGAGCTCCACTGAGGCTTCTACCCTCTCAAGAGAAACTGGGGGACAGGGATATTATTGCCCTTGATATTCACATTTCAAAAACTTACAGGTTCAAGAGAAGAGCATTCTTGGGTCAAAGAGCTGGCAAAAGTTATATCTAGGGTTCAAAGCATTTATATACCCCCAAAAAGATGAAAAATACCTACAATTGCAAATTTTCTAAGGTAAATGTTCTGAAAAAGAGGAGGAAAGGGATATCTCCTCCCTCATTTTAGGTTTTTAAAATTTAAATTCAATTAGCCAATATTTAGTACATCATTAGTTTCAGATGTAACAATAACTCAACTGTTGCATACAACACCCAGTGCTCCTCACATCACATGCCTTTCTTAATGGCCAAAATCCAGTTACCTCATCCCCTCACTCGTATCCCCTCTAGCAACCCTCATTTTCTTTCCTTTAGTTACAAGTCTCTCATGGATTTTCTCCCTCTCTGATGACTTCCCATTCAGTTTTCCCTCCCTTTCACTATGACCCTCTGTGGTCACCTGTGAGTGAAAGCATTTGATAATTTTCTCTAACTTATTTCATTTAGCATAACCCTCCAGTTCCATCCATGTCAATAAATGGTAATTATTCATCCGTTCTGATGGCCAAGTAATATTCTATTGTATGTATGTGTGAGTGTATGTGTGTGTGTGTGTGTGTATATATATATATCACATCTTCTTTACCCATTCATTTGTTGATGGACATCTTTGCTCTTTCCACAGCTTGGCTACTGTGGACATTGCTACTATAAACATTGTGACACAGATGTCCTTTTGGATCAACACAACCATATCTTTGCAATAAATACCTAGTTGTGGGGCCATCTGGATGGCTCAATGGGTTAAGCCTCTGCCTTCGGCTCAGGTCTTGATCCCAGGGTTCTGGGATCTAGCCCTGCATCAGGCTCTCTGCTCAGTGAGGAGCCTGCTTCCCTCCCACCCTACCCCCGCCTCTCTCTCTGCCTGCCTCTCTGACTACTTGTGATCCCTGTCAAATAAATAAATAATAAAATCTTTAAAAAAAAAAAATGCCTAGTTGTGCAATTGCTGGGTCATACAGGAATTCTATTTTTAACTTCTTGAGGAACCTCCATACTGCTTTCCAGAGTGGCAGTACCAGCTTGCTTTCCCACCAACAGCGTAAAAGGGTTTTTCTTTCTCAGTATCCTCACTGACGTTTGTTATTTCCTGACTTGTTAATTTTAGCCATTCTGACTGGTGTGAGGTGGTATCTCATTGTGGTTTTGACTTTTATTTCCCTGATGGCAAGTGGTGTGGAGCATTTTTTCATATGTCTATTGGCCATTTGCAAGACTTCTTAAGAGAAATTACAGACATTTTGTCTGTACATATCTTCTGCCTATTTCTTGACTGGATTATTTTGTTTTCTGGTTGTTGAGTTTGATAAATTCTTTATGGATTTTGGATACTAGTCCTTTATCTGATATATCATTTGAAAAAATCCTTTCCCATTCTGTATGTTGCCTTTTAGTTTTGTTGACTGTTTCCTTTTTGGTCCAGAAGCTTTTTATCTTGATGACATCCCATTAGTTCATTTTTGTGTTTGTTTCCCTTGTCTTTGGGGACATGTCTAGCAAGAAGTTGCTGTGGGTGAGGTAAAAGAGATTGCTGCCTGTATTCTCCTCTAGGATTTGGAAGGATTCCAATCTCACATTTAGGTCTTTCACACATTTTTAATTTATGTTTCTGTATGGTATAATAAAATGGTCCATTTTCATTCTTCTACATGTGGCTATCCAATTTTCCCAGCACCATTTGTTGAAGAGACTGTCCTTTTTCCATTGGATATTCTTTCTTGCTTTGTCAAAGATTAGTTGACCATACAGTTGAGAGTCCATTTCTGGGTTCTCCATTTTGTTCCATTGATCTGTGTGTCTGTTTTTGTGCCAATACCATGCCCTTTTGATAATTACAGTTTTGTAATATAGCTTGCAGTCCAGCACTGTGATGCCACTAGCTTTGGTTTTCATTTTCAACATTCCTCTGGCTATTCAGGGTCTTTTCTTGTTCCATACAAATTTTAGGATCATTTTTTCCAGCTCTGTGAAAAATGTTGATGGTCTTTTGATGGGGATTGCATTGAACATGTAGATTGCTTTGGGTAGCATAGACATTTTAACAGTATTTATTCTTCCAATCCATGAACATGAGAAGTTTTTCCATTTCTTTGTGTCTTTCTCAATTTATTTCATAAGTGTTCTATAGTTTTTTGAGTACAGATCCTTTGGGTAGGTTTATTCTTAGGTACCTTATGGTTTTTGGTGCAGTTGTAATTGGGATAGGTTCCTTAATTTCTCTTTCTTCTGTCCCATTTTAGTGTATAGAAATGCAACTGATTTCTGTGCATTGATTTTATATACTGTCATGTTGCTGAATTCTTGTATGAGTTCTAGCAATTTGGAGATGGAGTCTTCTCGGTTTTCCACATACAGTATCATGTCATGTGGAAAGAGTGAGAGTTTGACTTCTTCTTTGACAATTCGAATGCCTTTATTTCTTTTGTTCTCTGATGTTTGAGGCTAGGACTTCTAGTACTATGTTAAACAACAGTGGTGAGAGTGGGCATCCCTGCTATATTCTTGACCTTAGGGGAAAAGCTCTCTGTCTTTCCCCATTGAGAAGGATATTTGCTGTGGGCTTTTTGTAGACAGCTTTTATGATATTGAGGTACGTTCCTTCTATTCCTGTGGAGAGTTTTAATCAAGGAAGATGTTTTGTTTAATCAAAAACAAATACTTTTGTTGTATCGATTGAGAGGTTCTTTTTCTTTCTTTTATTAATGTGATGTATCACATTGATTGATTTGCAAATGTTGGAAGTATCCTTGCAGCCCAGGATAAATTCCACTTCATCATGATGAATAATTCTTTTAATGTAATGTTGGAATCTTTTGGCTATTATCTTCAAGAGAATTTTGGCATCCAGTTTCATTAGAGATATTGGTCTGTAATTCTCCTTTTTGGTGGAGTCTTTGTCTGGTTTTCTGATTTCTAGCCTTATAGAGCAAGTTTGGGTTTCCTTCCATTTCTATTTTTTGAAACAGCTTCAGAAGAATAGGTATAAGTTATAAGTTCTTCTTTTAATGTTTGGTAGAATTCCTCTGGGAAGTCATCAGGCCCTGGACTCTTGTTGGGAGATTTTTGATTACGACTTCAATTTCCTTACTGGTTATGGGCCTGTCCAGGTTTTCTATTTCTTCCTGTGTCAGGTTTGGTAGTTTGTAAGATTCTAGGAATTTATTCATTTCTTCCAGACTGCCTAATAATATGTTCTTAAAATTCTCTGTATTTTTTTGGTGCTGGTTGTGATCTCTCCCCTTTCGTTCATAATTTCATTAATTTAGGTCCTTTCTATTTTATTTTATTTTATTTTATTTTTGGTAAGTCTGACTAGGGGTTAATTGATCTTATTAATTCTTTCAAAGAACCAGCTTGTGGTTTCATTGATCTGTTCTACTATTCTTTTCACTGATTTCTATTTCATTGATTTCTGTTCTAATCTTTGTTATTTCTCTTCTCCTGCTTGGTTAGGCTTTATTTGCTGTTTTTTTTTTTTTTTTCTCCAGCTACTTTAGATGTAAGGTTAGCTTGTGTATTTGATACTTTTCTAATTTTTTGAGAAAGGCTTGTATTCTTACGTAATTCCCTCTTAATGCTGTCTTTGCTTCATCCCAAAAGGTTTGTACAGTTGTATTTTCATTTGTTTCCATGAATTTTTAAAATTCTTCTTTAATTTCCTGGTTGACTCATTCTCTTTTTAGTAGGATGCTCTTTATTTTTTTAAAGATTTTTATTTATTTATTTGCTAGAGAGAGAGTACACATGGGACAGAGCAAGTGAGAGTACAAGCAGGGAGAGAAGCAAGCAGAGGAAGAAGCAGGGTTTCCACTGAACAAAGACCCTGATGTGGGACTCGATCCCAGGACCCTGGAATCACTTAACTGAAGGTTTCTGCTTAACCAACTGAGCTGAAGGTATCTGCTTAACCAACTGAGACACCTAGGCATTCCAGGAGGATGCTCTTTAGCCTCCATGTATTTGAATTCCTTCCAAATTTCCTCTAGTGATTGAGCTCATGTTTTAAAGCCCTGTGGTCTAAAAATATGAAGGGAATAATCCCAATCTTTTCATACCAGTTGGGACCTGACTTGTGACCCAGTATGTGATCTATTCTGGAGAATGATCCATGTGCACTAGAGAAGAATGTCTATTCTGTTGCTTTAGGATGGAATGCTCTGTGTATATCTGTGAAGTTCATCTGTTCCGTGTGACATTCAAAGACCTTGTTTCCTCATTGATCTTCTGCTTTGATGATCTGTCCAATGGTGTGAATGGGATATTAAAGTCCCTACCATTATTGTATTATTATCAACATTTCTTTAATTTTTTTATTAATTAGTTTATATAATTGACTGCCCCCAAGTTAAGAGCATACATACTTATAATTGCTACATGTACTTGTTGGATAGACGCTTTAAGGATGATATAGTGCCCCTCTTCATCTCTTACTACAGTCTTTGGTTTAAAATGTAACATGTCTAATATAAGAAATGCTGCTCTAGCTTTCTTTTGATATTCATTAGCATGATAAATGGTTCTCTACCCCCTCACTTTCAGTCTGGATGTGTCTTTTGTTCTAAAATGAGTTTCTTATAGACAGCATTTGGATGGATCTTGCTTTTTTATCCAACCTGATACTCTGTGTCTTTTGATTGGAGTATTTAGTCCATTTACATTCAGGATAACTATTGAAAGATATGAATTTTGTGCTACTGTATTACCTGTAAAGTACCTGTTTTTCTATATTGTCTCTGTTTATTTCTGATCCACGTTACTTTTGGGCTCTCTCTTCATTTACAGTTTCCCCTTTAACATTTCTTGCAGGGCTGGTTTAGTGATCACAAATTCTTTTAGTTTCTATTTGTTCTGTAGCTGTTTGTCCCTCTTTTGCTCAGCTTCTTTATTCTCTATCATTTGGTCTTCTATATCACTAATTCTTTCTTCTGCCTCATTTATCCTAGCAGTGAGAGCCTCCATTTTTGATTACACCTCATTAATAGCTTTTTTGATTTCAACTTGGTTAGATTTTAGTTCTTTTATTTCTCCAGAAAGGGCTTTTATATCTCCCGAGAGGGTTTCTCTAATATCTTCCATGCCTTTTTCGAGCCCGACTAGAACCTTGAGAATTGTCATTCTGAACTCTAGATCTGACATATTACCAATGTCTGTATTGATTAGGTCCCTAGCCTTCGGTACTGCCTCTTGTTCTTTTTTTTTTTTGTGGTGAATTTTTCCGTCTTGTCATTTTGTCCAGATAAGAGTATATGAAGGAGCAAGTAAAATACTAAAAGGGTGGCAACAACCCCAGGAAAATATGCTTTAACCAAATCAGAAGAGATCCCAAATCGTGAGGGGGGAGAAGGGGGATAAAAAGAGGTTCAAAAAGAAAGAAAGAAAAAAAGGAAAAAAAGTAAAAGAAAATAATTTAAAAAAAGAAAATGAATAAAGAAAAATATAAAAAAGAAAAAATATATATTAGATAAGCTAGTTAAAAAACGTTAAAAAAGAAAAGGGTAAAAGTTAAAAAAAAATTTTAGCAGAAGAGGAGAAAAAAAAATGAAAAAGAAAAAAAATTAACTGCAAGACTAAAAAAATCACAGGGAGAAAGCCATGAGTTCTGTGCTTTGCTTTCTCCTCCTCTGGAATTCTGCTGCTCTCCTTGGTATTGAAACCACACTCCTTGGTAGGTGAACTTGGTCTTGGCTGGATTTCTTATTGATCTTCTGGGGGAGGGGCCTGGTGTAGTGATTCTCAAGTGTCTTTGCCCCAGGCGGAATTGTACCACCCTTACCAGGGGCCGGGCTGAGTAATCCCCTCGGGTTTGCTTTCAGAAGCTTTTGTTCCCTGAGCGCTTTCCATAGAGTTCCAGAGGACGGGAATACAAATGGCGGCCTCCTGGTCTCCGGCCCGGAGGAGCCGAGAGCCCGGGGCCCCACTCCTCAGTGCGCCCTCAGAGAACAGCGCCCAGTTACTCCCGTCTGCCTGACCTCCGGCCGCGCTCCGAGCTCACCGAGCCTGCGACCGGTTCAAGGTAACCCCGAGCTGTGATCTTACTGTCGGCTCTGTCTCTGTAGCCGGCTTTCCCGTTCCAATACCTGCAAGCTCTGTGACACTCAGACACCCCCGATCCTTCTGTGACCCTGCGGAACCTGAGGCCACGCTGACCCCGCCTGGGCTTTGCCCCGGTTTAGCCTCTGGAGCGATGTCCCTCAGCGGAACAGACTTTTAAAAGTCCTGATTTTGTGCTCCATTGCTCCGCCGCTTGCCGGGAGCCGACACCTCCTCCCGGGGTCTATCTTCCCGTTGCTTTGGATTCACTTCTCCGCCGGTCTTACCTTTCAGAAAGTGGTTGTTTTTCTGTTTCCAGAATTGCTGTTCTTCTTCTCTTCAATCTGCCGATGGATTTTCAGGTGTTTGCAATCTTTAGATAAGCTATCTAGCTGATCTACTGCTAGCTGAAGTAGTCTCAGCCTGCTACTTCTCTGCCATCTTGACTCCTCCCTCTAGTTTCTATTTGTTCTGGAAGCTCTTTATCTCTCCTTCCATTCTGAATAACAGCCTTGCTGGATAAAGTATTCTTGGCTGCAGGTTTTTCACATTTAGTACCCTGAATATAACACGTTAACCCTTTCTGGCCTGGAAGGTCTCTGTGGATAGGTCATCTGCCCATCTAATATTTCTAACCTTGTACATTAAGGAACTCTTGTCTTGAAATGCTTTCAGGATTTTTTCTATATCTCTGAATTTGCAAACTTCACTATTATATGTTGGGGTGTTGATCTATTTTTTCTGATTTTGAGAGACATTCTCTGTACCTCCGGGATTAAATGCCTGTTTTGTTCCCCAGATTAGGGATGTTCTCAGCTATGATTTGTTTAAATATACCTTCTATTTCCCTCTTTCTTTCTTATCCTCTAGGACCCAATAATTCTAATATTATTTCACTTTATGGTATCTCTGATTTCTCAGAGCCTCCCCTCATGGTCCATTAGTGAGTTTTCTCTATTCCTCAGCTACCTTACTTTCCATCATTTTGTCTTCTATGTTGCTGACTTTCTTTTCTGCCTCATTTACCCTAGCTGTTAGAGCATCCATTTTAGATTACATTTCAGTTAAAGCATTTTTAATTTTGGCTTGATTAGATTTTATTTCTGCACTAAGAGATTCTCTAGTGTCTTTTATGCTTTTTTTTTTTTAAGCCCAGCTAGTAAGTTTGTAATAATTATCCTCGGTTCCAGCTCTGACATTACTTATATCCTTATCAATTAGATTTGTGGCAGAGAGTATTACCTCTGGTTCTTTTTCTGTGAATTTCTCCTTCTAGTCATTTTGTTCAGAGATGAAAAGATGAATGAGAGAACAAAATAAATAGCAACCACGACCCCAGTGGAATACACCCTAGACAAATCTGAAGAGATCAGAAACTGAAAAATAAAAGAAAAAAAGAGAGGGGGGAGAATGTAATCTCACAGGTGGACAAAACAGGGTGATATACTTGGTCCTGGGTGTATTTTGGTCTGCTTATTAGAAGACACTAAATCCCAAAATTATAAAGAAAGTAAGAAAAAAAAATATGAATATACATGAATGCAAAAATGAAGAATATATCTATAAAATATAAATTTAAGAATTAAAATTTAAAAAAGACTTAACAATGAGTTGATAAAATGAGAAACTAGTTGAAAAAGAAAAAAAAAAGGAAAAAGAAAAAAAAATTAAACTGAAAGACTAAAGACTCAAATACTATATAATTTTACCCAGCACAGGAATTTTTCAGTTCTGAGTGATCCATAAACTTGGTATTAGAATGATGTTCTTGCTGATCTTCTGGGGGAGAGGCCTGTTGCCTTGATTCTCAGGTGTCTTTGGGGCAAAATTGCACTACCCCTTGCCAGGAGCCAGGATCGGTGTAAGCTGTTTTGGGTTACCCTATGACGCTTTTGTTCCCTGAAGGCTTTTTACTCCTATTGCAAAAAGTGTTCATGTCTCTATTTGTAGAACTGTGGCAATTCTTTTCTTAGATCTCAGGTTGAACTCTCAGAATGATTTGATAGATATCTAGCTGAATTTAAGGGATCAGATGAATTGCAGGTCCTCTACTCTTCTGCCATCTTTCCTCTCTCTCCTCTCCTCCCTTATTTTTAACAGAGAATTAAGTTTCACATTTTTTTTTTTTTAAAGATTTTATTTATTTATTTAACAGACAGAGACCACAAGTAGGCAGAGAGGCAGGCAGAGAGAGAGAGGAGGAAGCAGGCTTCCCGCTGAGCAGAGAGCCCGACGCGGGGCTCGATCCCAGGACCCCGGGATCATGACCCGAGCCGAAGGCAGAGGCTTCAACCCACTGAGCCACCCAGGTGCCCCAAGTTTCACATTTTTAATTTGTGTTTGTCCTTACGCATGCTTTCTCTGTGGTACCATTACTTCACCATCAACTCAAATGAAACACATTCAAAAATAAAGTTTAATATCTCCTATCCAAATTAATTTTTTCATTTCTGCCAATAAATTTACTTCTTTCCCAAGACCCAAACTTGAAGTTGACTCAGAGAAATTTTTGAAATTGCTTTTCTTCGGTCTCCCACAAAGTTGTCAATTGTTCCCTCCCATTTGTTCTTCTTTCTTCTAATTTTTTCATTTCAACAGCCTTACCTTGTACCTACATTCTACATTGGTGTACTAACCTGTTGTTTTATGTTTCCTTCTCATTTCATTTTACTGATCTTCACAATCTTCTAGCCATTCTTGTTAAAAATTTACTACTGTTTTATAAAACAAACAGAAAAAATTGTCCTTTTGACACTACACTACCATGCTCTCTTGATTTTCTGTATATTTCATGTCAACAGAATTCCTCAATTTGTGCTGAAGTCCCCTTTGCTGATCTTTAAATACACCATGCGCACTTGTGAACTTTGGGTTCTTGTCCACATGCTTCCAGTTTCCTAATTTTCTTTCCTCTTCATTTCTCTATATACACCTTCTGTCTATCCCGCACTACCATTATAGCATTTGTTCTGATTTATTCTAATTAATCCTTTGAGATTTTTATCTTCCAATCATGTTCTATACAGTATGATGCCTGAGACATGATTTTCATTGTCTCTGACTCCTCTGAGCTCTACAAAGTTTTCTATAAAATTTATCTTAATTCATAGTATAACCTCTAGAATGAGTCCAGAAAAATAAGTATTTTGCATTTCAGTGTGCTTTGTTTCCATGACAAACTAATAAGTTCTCTCCCAAGCTCAATATTCATAAATAATACATCTTATAGATAGCTGAGTTCACAAAATTGAATGGTTGTTTTTGTGGAATTGCCTCCATTAACTTTCCAGTAAATCATTTATAATCCTGATATGCCTATTTAAAATGATTATCAATCTCAGCATTTACATCAAGACAGAATACTCTCCATTAACTCTTCAAATGGTCACTTAAACTTGTTCAATATTAGAGAAAAATTCTCTTCCTGGACACATAAGGAATTTAATCTAAAATATTTAACTTTAACAATTCTTTGGAAACCCCTATAAAGACAGCATTTATTGTTTCCACAATGCATTAACAGTATAAAACACAGTATAAAACACAGTATAAAACACACTTCAGTTTCAATAGAGGAACAATAATGTCTTGAATACACAGCTTAATTAACAGATAATGAGTGTTGTAGCTTAAAACACATAAAAACAGTATATATATATTTCTATATGTTAAATATAAATATAATAAATATATATTATATAAAATAAATATATATATTATATATATTTATATATATAAAAGGCAAGGGGCATGCGTTACTCATATGCCACTATTTCCCAATTGGTGAAGTACATTCTACAAAATAAATGTTTAATTATTTCCCTTCTGAATGAATTAAAATTAGTCAATTTTTTAAGATTCAGCTTCCTAATGAAGTCTCCCCTTTGTTAGCCATCCAAACTGAAGTCATTTCTTCTTTATCATAATATCATAATATTTATATTTGGCATTTGATACCATCCTATATTATAGATGCACTAAATAAATATAGGGTAAAAGGAATGGCAATGCATAAAATTCCACATTTAGAAACCTCAATTCAATACATGTCTATTTTAACTTTGATCATGGCAGTTGAAAGTTTTAAAGCCAACCCAACCTTCGATGGCAAAGTAGTAGGATGACTTGTCATATTCTCAACTGTTTATGGGTCCAGCTGCTTCTAGCAGCTGTTAACAGAAGCTTCAAAGAGACCAATTTCTGACAGATTTGTGTGAATTTATTCATTGGGAATTGAAAATGTACAAATGAAGACCCAGGATTGAAGAGGCAATTGAATAAATGTCAAAGATCAGTCTTGGAGATATAAGAAATCTAGAGAATTCAGAAGTGATCTTGTCAGTCTGCATTGCATTTCATTTAATAATCATTTGCAGCTGCTTGGTAGAGAAGCTCATCTCATTCTATAAGTGGAGACATACCACACAGGCAATAAATCATAGGAAGAGCAAGGTGAGTTTAGACAGCTGGTAAAATTCTATGCCATCAGTCCCCAGAGAAAGGGACATTCGTTGAGATCATATCCAACTTATTTCTCATTGGACTTGTGAGGCTATTCTTTGTATTTGGTGCTTAAAATTAAATATCAGAAAGATTATTTTCTGGTGTAAGTGAATAGCTTATAGAAATATATAAATAGCTTATAAAAAGATATAAAAATAAGCCATAGGCAGCATACACTATTTTTGGAACTTCTAATAAATGTTTCCAAAAGGAAGATA
The DNA here is from genome assembly GCF_009829155.1 of Mustela erminea. Taxonomy (NCBI): domain Eukaryota; kingdom Metazoa; phylum Chordata; class Mammalia; order Carnivora; family Mustelidae; genus Mustela; species Mustela erminea. Next base: position 100,689,574 of record NC_045617.1, on the reverse strand, counting down.
ATTTACTAAGATATGAAACTGAAGAGTAAATTTTTCAAGAGCCTTGAATGGATTTAGTGTCAGCAATAAGCAAAAGCTAAGAACTTGAGACCATGAAAGCACCCATTTAATCCGAGCCTCTCAAGACCACCTGTCAGGGCTGCTCTAAAGAGACTCGTCTGAATGATAATGCACAGAAAAACTGTGAAAGGTAATTGAGAAGTACATTTTGGAAAACTAGAGTGAATTTATAATCTCCTCCCAGTTAAAACAATAACAACAATAAATGATTTAAAGTTGAGCAAAATGACATCACCCATAAAAGTATTTTGAGACCTATTTAAAACTCACACTTCATGCCAGAGTTCAGTTCAATAATGTAAAGCATACACACACACACACACACACACAATTTATTGAGCTTCTTTTATATATCAAGCACCATGCAAGGCACTGAGGTAATACAAGGCAAGTGACACATCATCATAGAGCAGGAATGGCGATACAAAGATATAAAATAGCATGCAGGGGTACCTGGGTATTTTATATCTTTGTATCTCTACACTCATTGGAGTGAGTAAGCTCACTGAAGTGAGCTTCCAAGTGAGCTTTTTTCCAAGTAAGCAACTGCCTTTGGTTCAAGTCATGATCCTGGAGTCCCAGGATTGGGTCCTGCATTAGGCTTCCTGCTTGGTAGGGAGTCTGCTTCTCCTTCTGACTCTCCCTCTTCTCATGCTCTCTCTCTCTCTCTCAAATAAATAAATAAAATCTTAAAAAAAAAATACACCCAATAATTTATATGCTAGGGGGAAGGATTAAGGAACCAATGAGCACATAAGAGGAAGCCATTTTCTTTGAGAAATAAGAGAACAGATGGCCTTTGAGCTAGTTAAGCCTCAGAGTGACTATGATTTTGAGAGGTTAAAAAAAAATGAGATCAAGTATTCCTGGAAAAGGAAAATAGGATCAAAAGCACAGAGCATTGAAAGTGTGTTCATTAGGAAAGTTTTATATGTGTGTGTGTGTGTGTGTGTGTGTGTGTGTGTGTGTGTATTTTCCCCTTTTCTCCTGGCATTCATCAAAGGGAAAAACATATATATATATTTAAAATATATATTTATTTATATAATAATTAATAATTAAGATTATTGATTAACATTATTAATTAATACATATTTATGTAATATATTATGTGTAAATTTATATATATATATATATATATATATATATATATATACATATAATTTTTTCCCCCTTTGGTGAATGCCAGGAGAAGAGGAGGAAATCAAAGGATTGCTGAAAAGTGAGGTTGAAAAGTAGTTTGGGGCAGAATGCTAACTTAACCTTATTTCAGCAATTATCTGAGGAGGTAAGATGTGTGGGATAAAAATGGAATCTCAGTGATTTTTGGTTCCTCCAACTCTCAGATACAAATCACTATATTAGCTCAACAGGCAAATGTGGGTCTCTGGTGCTCCCTTTGAGGACCATCGCTCCCACCTTTCTTTCTAAATAGTTGTGCAGACCAGAGGACATGTCCCATGCTATTCATAAACTGGCTGTGACTGTGAGCTGTTGGTGTTGTCCCATGAGAACTCTGCAGGACATGACAAGTCTTCTGCTCCTGAGAGTGATTGGTTTCCTACTGTTCCCCAGCCCAGAAGCTGAATGCTCCCACAGCAATGGGCAGCATAAGCAGAATGTTGTGGTGTGTTGGGCAAACAGGGAATAAGGAAGGCTGACCTAGGTTTGGAGGAGGATAGGTGGTCAAGAAAGATTCCTTGGGAACACTGATGACTGACATATGTCTTCTAAGAATAAAAAGGAGTTAGTAAGCTGGATGGGAAGGAAAGAATATTTTGGACAGAGATCTGATTATTTAAGTCCTTGGACATCACACTAAAGAGCGTGGATTTTATTTTCTAACCAAGGAGGAGCCACTGACATTTCTAAATAAATAATAAAATGATTAGAGCTAATCTTTAGAAAGAAAATTTTGGGAGCTCAGGAGAAGAGAATTTAGCATGGGCCTGGCTTGGAATAGAGTCACTGTTAAAGATATTGAAATAATTCCATAAATCTGACCAGAGTAAAGGCAGTGAAAAGGTTGAGACAATGGCTTGAAGGGAAACCAAAAAACAGAATTAAGAGGAAATTCTACTGTGAAGTCCGAGAAGGTGAGGTTAAAGGAGAGAGAGCAAGATTGAAGCTGAGATTACCTTTATGAGAGAAATCACAGGAGGACTGAAGTGAGCTTCCAAGTGAGCTTGGAAGATCAGAGAATAAAGAGAATGCATGTGATTAGAACGTACTGGTAGACTAGTGGAGGGACAGATCATGCAGTGAAAAGAAGTAATAGCAATCAATACTTTAATAGAACATGATACCTGCATTTCAGGGTGGGGTTTTGACTAAGCTCATATCTTTTTTTAAAACCATTTATATCTTAATTAATATACTCTTTGGTATGAAAATGATTTGGTGACATTTTATTTACAAATTGGAATTAAAAATAAAAAAGTTAGTGTTTTCTTCACTAAATAATTGGTTAAAGATAATTTTAGTTAAAGATATATTTTTTTAAAGATTTTATTTATTTCTTTGCCAGAGAGAGAGCAGAAGCACGGAGAGCTGCAGGCAGAATAGGTAGAGCAGGCAGAGGGAGAAGCAGGCTCTCCGTTAAGCAAGGTGCCCAATGTGGACTCAATCCCAGCACCCTGGGATCATGACCTGAGCTGAAGGCAGATGCTTAACCTTTATCGATAATTTTAACAGTCTTGGAAGAGATAGGTTTCCCTGGGATTTGGTATCTATCTCCGGATATAACACCGAGCCTGGACTCATATCATAAGACAACAGCAAGGTTCTAACCCAAGGATTAGCAAACTCCTACAAACGGCCATAGAGTAAATATTTTAGGTTTTATGGGCCATACCGTCTCTATGGCAACCACCCAAGGGTGCTGTTAGGGCAAAAAAGAGTCATAGACAATACATGGTTGTGTTTCCATGAAACTTCATTTACCAAAACATGTGGCGGGCTGTATTTGACCCACAGTCTATCATTTGCTGACCCCTGCTCTTAGATAACAAGCTGTCTTTCTCTGCACTATTTATTGCTAAATACAGATTTGGTTTAGAAAAGCACTCATGTATATATTGTAGATATACAGGGTTTAATTTATACATAGGTTTTTTTCTTTGTCTTGAGCTTTTTAAATTGATTGTTAAAAATTTGTTTAAAGGAATCTAACACCTTGATTTTTCTTTTTATCTCTGCATAATTCCCAGTTGCGTTTTTCAACTACCTCAGTGAAGGTCTCAGACAAACACAATAGACTGGATCATAATGGAAAATAGAATCTTCTTTAACTGAAATGACAAGTGTGCCAAGAATTTAGGGAGTGACTGTACTTCTGGGAACCTCTCAGCTTGTTGTCATCCTTATGACCACCTTGGATAAGACACCAATGTCTCCCTAAAGGCTATTAATGCTCACAGGAATTTTAGTCACTGCAGATGAGTCAAAAGGCCACAGAGACCTAGAAACACAGAGGCAAGTGTTAGCTCTTACCACCCAAACTTAGTCACACTTTGTGGCAGTTGCCTGGACTCTACTGACATCAAAGGATGAGGTCATTTTTAGTTAAAGCCTAAAAGTGAACTACTACTTTAAAAGAAATGTTAAGCTCATTAAGAAAAAAAAAAAAATGAGGGAAGGTGCCCCTGGGTGGCTGAGTCGGTTAAGTATCCGACTCTTAGTTTCAGCTCAGGTCATGGTCTCAGTGTTGTGAGATCAAGTCCCACGTCTGGCTCCTTGCTTAGCCAGGAGTCTGTTTGGGATGCTTTCTCTTCCTCCCCCTCAGCCTTTCCCCCTGCTTATGCTTTTTTCTCTTTTGAAAATAAATAAAATCTTCCAAAAAATCAATATTAAAAAAAAAAAAAAAGAATTGGCATGAAGACACAGTCTTTGTAGTCTTTGTAGTCTGAGGTCCCTTAATATGAGAAATTTCTAGTAGGTCACCAGCCCTCACTAAAATATATTTCTAAAAATGCAATTGACATCACAGTGCATATTTAGAGTTCAGAGAGATATTACAGATTATCTAATCCCATCAACCCATTTTACACTCAAGTCAACTGAGTCTTGGGCCTATTAAGTGACTTGCATTATTTCCTGGACAATTCAGTTAAGTGAAAGAGTTCTCATTCATTCTCCTAGTTAAAAGGTTGCCATTTTGAGTTTTTACACTGCATTATAGTTCATGAGTGAAGCAATATAAGGAAGGAATGAGCTTCTTTGAGTTCAATTCAAGCACTTCAGTGTGAAAGACTATTCTAGATTTGGAACAAGGGATATGTAAAATAAAGTCCTTTCCCTTAAGTAAGTGTTTACCAATAGTAAACACCAATGCAGTGTTTGCATTTGCTAGGCATATACCAGAGGGCTTTATGTATTGCAATTCACTTAATAATCAACAAAAACAGTTATGTATGGAGACTTTTTCAGTTTGAAAGAATTAAACCAAAACAAATGGAAAAAGGAATTCCAAAATTAAAAAATATATATATGTATTCCCTGAAGGGAATTATACCAGATGATTAGATCTTCAAAGGACCTTAGAGATCTGTAGTCCTGTCACTTTTTAATTCAATAATACTGAGATGACAGGAAGCTGGAGATTTTGACTACTCCACCATCTTCTGACAATATTCAGCTTTCACAAACAATATAAGTCAGGGAACAACAAAACGTTGTCGAGGATGTGGAGAAAGGGGAACCCTCTTGACCTCCCACTTCTAGTGGGAATGCAAGCTGGTGCAGCTACTCTGGAAAACAGTATGGAGTTCCCTCAAGAAATTAAAAATAGAGTTATCTTATGCACCAGTGATACGACTAGGTATTTACCCGAAGATGCAAATGTAATGAACTGAAGGGGCACCTGCACCCCAATGTTTATAGCAGCAATGTCCCCAATAGCCAGACTATGGAAATAGCCCAGAAGAGGAGGTATAGACATACAATGGAATATTATGCAGCCATCAGAAAGGATGAATACTTACCATTTGCAATGGCATGGACAGAACTATAGAAGATTATGCTAAGCAAAATAAGTCAATCTGAGAAAGACAAATATCATATGGTTTCACTCATTTGTGGAATGTAAGAAACAGCACAGAAGATCATAAGGGAAGAAGACAGGGAATTACTGGGAAATCATCAGGGAAGGAGAAAAACCATGAGACACTTAACTCTAGAAACAAATTGAGGCTGCTGAAGGGGGTATAGGTAGGGGTATGGGGTAAATGGATGATGAATATTAAGGAGGACACACAATGTGATGAGAGTTGTTGTATGCAACTGATGAATTACTGAACACTCCATATAAAACTAATCATGTACTACATGTTGGCTAATGGAGTTTAAATTTTTAAAAAATTTTTAAAAATATGTCCTTTTCTCCACAAACTCACCACTACTTTCTAACAAATTTTGTGGATGTTTTTAATAGCAAACCATGAGAGACTGTGGACACTGAGAAACAAACTGAGGGTTTTGGAGGGGTAGGTGGGGGTGGGGGGAGCCAGGTGGTGGGTATTATGGAGGGCATGTATTGCATGGAGCACTGGGTATGGTGCATAAACAATGAATTTTGGAACACTGAAAAAAAAAAGTTACTCATTTGTTTAAAGTGCACGTTCTGCTCATTACATTAAGTTTACATATGACAAATCTTAAAGAGACTAGGAGAATGGAAGTTGAAGAACTTCTGATTTCACTATAGTGAGCTATTCCCTACCTAGAAACAGAGCTTGTTGAGAGTAATCTGTATGTTTTCTCCAAATACCAAATGACGTCTACTAATAACACTAAAACCTTAGGTATATCATGTTTCCCTTTAAAATCATGATTAGAAATTATAATAAAGATATAACTAAGATTGTGGCTACTACTACAACTGAAATTCAAGCTCTTTTTTCTATTTTTAAAGTAGGTTTGGAAACAGATAAATACACTACTACAGTCAGAAATTATGTGTAGATTTCTTAGTAGAAAAATTATGCAAGTCTATCATATAAAGTTTATATGTAGGTTTTATAAACATTTGATACAACTGCATTCAATTAGCACATTTTCAAATGTTTGGGAACAAATATAACAATGTTTGAGGAAGTACTAGAATTTCAACAACATTAATGTTTCACTGAATAAAATATTTTCGTAAAGATTTGAGCACTGCATGAATTCTAAATGCAATAATAGATGCACTTTTGTCAATGTGTAGTGGTTTGAAGTAATTAGAGCTTTTAACAGTAGACTCCCCTTTCCTGCTCTGAATTCAGCTTTCAGACCGATAATCAGATCAAACTATTATGCCAGTGAACTTGTTTTGAACAATCACTATTAGGGGTAAAATAATATAAAGCAAATCCAAATAAAAGCACATAGAGTTCTGGGAATGAGCTTCATCAATTTGCTTATGAAAAAAACAGTGCTCTAGCCATGGAATAGCAATGCATTCTATATTCTTATCGCCATTTTAAATTGTTAGAAACTTGTTTCATGCAATTTTGTGAGACAAAGCAAATTCAGAAAACTAAGAAATACTAACAGTAACTTAAACACTTAAAAGATTTCACATATTTTAACACTTTCAGAAATGGAAACATATTAAGGTGAGAAAAGTAACAACTACTGACCCAGCTCAATCAACTGTATCTATTTGAGGCAACCTACTAGTGTGCTTGGTCCCACATTTCTCTTTCTGTCTGCCCACTCTGTACTGGTGATGTGTTTGGTCCTTGCAAATGCCTTTTGCGCCTCTTGGGTTTTCTTGTTTTTGTTGTTGTTGTTTGCTACCCTATTCTTCTTTTCCTGCTAAGTGATTTCATTTCATTTGGTTCTTTTATGGCCATTTCTTGTCCCCATTTCTCTACAAAGTTAAACTTTGACTTTTCTTCATCTCTCCTCCTTTCCTTGGAGAATCCATGCAATTTCATAGTTCTAACTACTTTTTAAAATAAAAGGTAATTTTAAGATTTGGAGTAAGGACTGATTTCACAACAGATATGGAATTAAATATCAGTCAACAAGATTTGTTTATAGATATTTTTCTAACTGTCCATACATCTTCCCACTAAAGTGGGGCTTAAGACAATTACTTATTCACAGCAGCCATCTCTGGCCACAGACGAAAGGGAAGCTGCTTAAATGGTCTTTGTCCATGGACTGTCCTCCAAACTTTTAATTTTCTACTTCTTTTGAGCAATATTTACCTTTAGGTCTCTCCAGAGCATAAGTCTCAATAGGATAACTCTCATCCAAAATGGTCGTGTTTTTGCTTTAAAAATTTTTTTCTTTTTTGCAGAATGGCATTCTTTAATTTTCTGGATTTCTCTGCAATTATTTTTAATAAATTATCACATTTCTACATTCATCATCTTGTAACTGACTCTATTCTCCCAGCTTTCACCCAGTTATTTAATGTCCTGATTTACTGGCAAAATTTCCACAGCTAGAATATTATTTGACTGTTTATAATGGCCTTTATATTCTGTCAGTAGAGTAACTACTGTTGCAATGTTCCTGTAACTTATTACTTCAATTGTCACCATTACAGACCTATTTGTAGTAATTTATACAAATGCCCTTACTATGAGGATGACTTTAAAAAAATCTACATGTCTAACTTTAGCTTGTTTTCTGACTTATATCTATATTTGCATCAGTCTCCTATACATTTTATTTTCTAACTTGGGGAGAGAACACATTTGAGTTTCTTCTTTGAGAGTTGCCTATTCATATTCTTTGTACATTTTTCTAGCTTATGAATGTGTATTACTTGCTGGATGTTTTCTAATGTATGTTCTAAGGCCACCATTGTTAACTGGACCTCAACTGGGTCTAAACATGAATTCATCTTCCTGCAAACCAGTTGACCCAATTTATTTTTCCATTTTTGTGATAGGCACCATCATTTTTATTCCTTCTTTCAGCTCAGTGATGCATTTGCCAATATCGCTCACTTGTCAAGAAATTACTTTTTTTAAAAGATTTTATTTATTTTATTTGACACAGAGAGAGAGATCACAAGTAGGCAGAGAGGCAGGCAGAGAGAGGGGGGAAGCAGGCTCCCCGCTGAGCAGAGAGTCCAATGCAGGGCTTGATCCCAGGACCCTGAGATCATGACCTGAGTTGAAAGCAGAAGCTTAACCCACTGAGCCACCCAGGCACTCCAAGAAATTCCCTTTTTTTTTTTTTTTTCAAATTAAGATTTTATTTGTTTTTGAGAGAAAGAGAAAGAGAGAGAGAGAGTGAGCATGAGCAGGGGGAGAGGCAGAGGGAGAAGCAGACTCCCCACTAAGCAGGGATCCCCATGCTGGACTGATTCCAGGACCTTGGGATCACAACTTGAAATGAAGGCAGACGGTTAACTGACTGAGCCACCTGGGCACCCAAGAAATTCTCTTTTGAATCATGGCATTTCTTTATTGTTATTAAACATTTATCCACTGATAATTACTGCCTACAATGGTCAAATAAAATAATTATATTCACAAAAGTGTTTTGAGAATTACCAAGCACTGTGCAAAGGTATTCTGCTATTATGAATACACTTAATTTTTGTAGATATCTTCATCCATCTATATTATGCTTCTTCAGCTGTAGTATTAGTAACCAGAAAACAAAATGTGCCCCCTAAAATGTCCAATTTATTGCCACACCACAAGCACTTATAAATATTTGTTGATTGCAAGAAAAGGTAAGAATTAGGAAAAGTGAAGAGAAACTTTATATTTGAGAATATTTTCCAGTCAGATGGTAAAAGTACCATTCGGTATTTAAATGAAATTTTCTACTGTCTCTAAACAATAAATGTCAAAAAATCCTGTGATTGATTAACATAAATGAATATAAATTTTCTATGCTATCTATTCCCCTAACAATTTTCTCTTGGATCATTTTATTGGTAGGAATTCATTATTTAATTCTAGCAATTTAATTGGCTAAATTACCTTTAGTGGAATTCAATATAGAAATACATTATATGAAATAATTTGCAATAGTAATTTGCATGAGTGAACTGCTATTATAATTCTTAGAGTGGTAACAGGAGTCACTTAATGAAAAAAATTCTATATGCTGGAATACCAAAAAATATTTCTATAGAATGGCTTTTCAATTTAGCATGATAATAAGTAAAACATAATTCTTTATAAAGAATAAAAGGAGAAATACTAAGTAAGCTGATGGTAGAACACTTCAGGATCTATCTGGCCATTTAACAATTCATGTTTAGAAAAAAAAAACATAAAAAATGCTCTTTAAGCCCACCTATCTCTTATTTACTCTTGGGATCTAAATGCATTAATCTCAAACCATAAGAATTAGTGGTGAGGCATAAACAAAAAACATTCCAAAAACTATGAATCCCTTCCCTGCTTTATTAGTTTCTGTGTACAAGGTATAATAATTACATGCATTGAATGAACTGACCTAGAGATTATGTCTCCACATTGTGGGAGAAATAGCTACTTCATTTTTTTTTATTATATCGAAGTAGAAGTCTGGTAGTGATCAAATTATAAAAGAGTGATTTATAATTTTCAGAGATCCCTCAAACCCCGACCCTGCATCTCAGGAAGGCAGAATAGTTGGTGCGTATATTGCATAGTGGCTTAAAAACTGAGTAGGGATTATAATCCTGCAGGGTTGGTTACCTGACTAAACCCTTAACTAATACTTCCCCTGGTTAGGGCAAAGGTAATGTCTGAAAAAATCATGTGAAACACTTGCAAAGAAAAAGTAATAAACCAGCATTTGAGTGTCATCTTACAGATTTTAAACTTTGGCATGTGTGATCTCATTTGAGCCACCCTATGCCCAGCTGGCATCACTATGTCCAATATAAAATTAAGGAAGTCGTGCCCTTTGGAGGTGAGATCATTCTTCCAAGGTTACACAGATAGTAGGTGGAAATGTCAATGTTCATAACCAGTGACTATAAATTCCATGCTCATTCTCTTAGCAAGCTGCTTCCTAAGGTAAGTGAGTACACACTCAGCAGGGATCATTCATATTTCCTTGATCCAGCTATCCAAATTGTTTCTATAATTCATTGCTTGCTGTGGGTTCCCTGTAATTTGCATATTTTAGCTAATCAGAGTTTTAGATAGACTATGCACTGATTTGTACTCATGGTTCTTTACCATTCTTCTTCACTTCAGCAACCCCAGTCATTCTGTATCTCTTGATTGCCTTACTTGGATCTTGTTTATTTCTAATTAGGTTGATATTAACAATTGAAGCAATTATCTTGAATACAGTGTCAACCTTTTTCTTTCCACAACCAACAGCATTGACTGATGATACAAATATATTTGCTATCCAAATTGCTCTACTAATTTGGCATTCCCACCCAATTTCAATTACACAGGTTTTGACACTACCTATTAATTCATGATCCTTGAATAACAATGTTAGAGTCATGGATGATTTGGGCAATATGAGTTATAGAGGCATTTTGGAATGATTATCTATTTCTAATTTAGCAGTTTTTTTTCTGTAGCTTGTGAGATACTAAGTCATGTATTTAACCAACCGTGATGCTATCTTAGTCTATTGACTTTACCATTATGTTGTGTTTTTTTAATATCAATGGTGTTACTTAGTGGTGTTATATTTAAATATTTAAATATTTAAATTTAGTGGTGTTACATTTTAATTATATTTAATGATGTTACATTTTAATTAAACTTATTTATTGGACATTAGTTTTCTTACCAAATGAATTCATCGTGTGTGTGTGTGTGTGTGTGTGTTTGTGTCTGTGTGTGTTTAAAGATTTACTTATTTATTTTAAAGAGAGAGAGAGAGAGGAGAGTTAGTGGGGGTGAGGGAGTGGGAGAGAGAAATCCAAGCAGACTGCACTGAGTACAGAGCCCAACCTGGGACTTGATCTCATGATGCTGAGATCAGGGCCTGAGCCAAAAACAAGAGTTGGATGCTCAACCAACTGCACCACCCTAAACTTGTGTTTTTAACCCTCATCTTGTGTTTTTAAATGTTCTGTGATCTCCTGTAGTTGGATTTCTTTTTCTTTTCTTTTCTCCATACCCAGAGTGGAACCCAGCACTGAGCTTGAACTCATGACCCTGAGACAAAGAACTGAGCTGAGATCAAGAGTCAGGTGCTTAACCAACTGAGCCACCCAGGTAGCCCCTGTGGTCAGATATTCTGTGTGCTAATATCATCCTGTTAGGAAAGCTCTGTGTGGATGCTTAAAGGATGCATTCTAATTCCTGTAAACAAAATCACATAATAAAAATTTAGACTTGAATCACTAAATGGTTAAATATGTATATCCATAAAAGTTGGAATTTTAAAAAGAATTCTAATGATGGGGCTCCTGGGTGACTCAGTCAGTTAAGCAGCTTCCTTTGGCTCAGGTCATGATTCCAGGACCCTGGGATTCTACAACATCCAGCTCCCTGATCAGCGGGGAGCCTGCTGCTTCTTCTCCTTCTGCCTGCTGTTCCTCCTGTTTGTGTGTGCACTCTCTCTCTCTTTCCTTCTCTGTCAAATAAATGAATAAAATCTTTTTTTAAAAAAGAATAATGATGACAAACACCTTTAGAGTTCTTTCAAACTGGGAATTCTTTATTCCCACTTCACTTTTAATTATTGTATTAAAGGTTGGTCTCAATACATTACCGACATGACACCTCTCAGAAACATTAGCCCTCCCCGGAGACCTATGACATTAATATAAGAATATGTCATCCAACCATTCCAGTGTACACTTAGGGAGACTTAATCATGACAACATTGGATAAGTTGGCCAAGATGCTACCATGAGTTGGTGAAAGGATCAAATCTAACCTAAATTTCCTGCTTCTACTCATATACTTGTCTTCTTGCTTATTCATTTTTTTGCCAAAAATTAGGCATGCCTAATTTCTGTTTCTGTTAAAAGGTATTTTTTGTGTTAGAGAAGTAGAATATGAAGTACTAATATTGTCTTATTAGTAGGGGAATTATGGTTGTAAGAAAGAGAATTGTCTTATCATAAGAACTAACTCAACAGGCCTTTTGCTTTACTCCCATCTCCAGGTAAGCTCTTTCTCTCAAATGCAAAGCAGAAGTAATATGATAGAATCACTTTAATGGATTACCTGAGACCCATGCAACCAGAAGAATTTCATATGCCAATGGATCTAGTTTAGGATACTTGACTCAATATTCCTCCATAAGGGGAGAAGGTTAGCCTTGACTAACTAGATCAGTCAATTTTCACAAAAAAAGAGAACAACCCAGAGGAGGCATTTTATAATCTGAAGCAGCTTTAAAAAATGTTCTAATAAGAACAAACTGAGGGTTACAGGTGGGTGGATGGGTTGAATGAATGATGGGCATTAAGGAGGGCACTTGTGATGCACACTGGGTGTTATATGTAAGTGACCAGTCCCTGAATTCTATACCTCAAACTGATGTTACACTCATGTTACTAACTGGAATTTACATAAAAACTTAAAAATAATAAATAAATAAATAAATAAATAATCAAATGTTCTAATAATTAGAGAGTATTAAAAATATTTAGTGGGCAGGCACCTGGGTTGCTCAGGGGGTTGAAGCCTCTGCCTTCAGCTCAGGTCATGATCCCAGGGTCCTGGGATCTAGTCCTGCATTGGGCTCTCTGCTCACCAAGGAGCCTGCTTCCCTTCCTCTCTTTCTTTGCCTGCCTCTCTGCCTACCTGTGATCTCTGTCTGTCAAATAAATAAATAAAGATCTTTAATAAAAAAAAAATTTAGTGGGTGAGGGTAGGAGGAGGTGAAAGATGCTAGAAATCATGCAGGAGATAGTCCCTCATAAAGATGACTTTCTTTGTGTTCTACAAAGAAAATCTACATAGTGATATCCTAGTAGACATTCATGTAGAAAATCAAATGCCATTGAAATTGAGACTAGTCCATTATCACTAATTCTTTTTTTTTTATTTTAATTCTAAAAGAATATTTTTGCTTTAAATTCCAATGAACAACTACTTCCCATTACTCCTGTACTTCTTTTGATTTTGATTTCTCTTAAATTTGAACTCATTCATTACAGTGAAATTTAAGAATTTAGTTTCTTGAGTATGTTTCTAGTGTAGTTGTGACTGAGCATTTACATACTGAAACCCTTATAGTATTAATATTATATTAGTTTACCCTTTGTGTGATAAAGTATTCTATATTACGTATTTTCTAAATAAGTTAGTAGGTGATTCTCATTTTGGAATAACAAGGAGGGCATTACAAATGTTGGCATTAGACTATTCAGTTAAGATGTACTGTCTTATATCAACTAATGCCAACCACTGAGCGTATGACTGCCATGAAACACAGCGTGAGACAGGTGATGGAGGATGACCATGTATACTTGCAATTCTTTTATTGGGTTTAATAAAGAACATTGAAATGATTTCTTAGAAAAGCTAAGATTTCAAATGCGGGTAATCTCCTTGTTCATGATCAGTACGGGAATGGAGTCCTAAAAAGCACTTATTTTGTATAATAAAATTTCTGGTTTTTTTAAAGGTTTTATTTATTTATTTGATGCACACAAAGAGAGCACAAGCAAGTGGAGCAGCAGACAGAGACAGAGGGCGAAGCAGACTCCTTGCCAAGCAGGGAGTCCTGTGCGGGGCTCGATCCCAGGGTCCTGGGATCATCACCTGAGGCGAAGGCAGATGCTTAACGACTGAACCATCCAGGTGCCCTGTATAGTAACATTTCAAAGTTAGGCACAAACATTAAGAATAAGCATTTTTACTTTTAAAATGCTATTCTAAAATACATTTTAAATTACTCCTCAGTGTGTGTGTTACAGCGTATTAATGTTACATGCAAACCTTGATCCGTTTGGGGATTCAAGTCCTTTTCTGAAAATATATATCATGCTAATAAAATATGTGTTTATATCTATTTATGTACCTATGTATCTATTTAGTCATATGCATCTATTTAAAGTCACTAGAAAAATATGCATACACGTGTATACACCCATGTACATACAGAAGGATCCTATGCCAAAGCTAGCAGTATTCTCAACTTTAAGGGAAACTAAATGATTTAGACAACACACTGATAAATTAAAGAATAGAACTAAATGAATTAGAAGATGAAACCCAGGAAGGTGAGGAGGATCTGAGATCAACATGTTATAAGGAAAGATGAAACAGTCTTGAGAAAGTTAGCCTAAGGAAAGAAAGATTTGTGGGTTACTTGATAGCTCTTTTCAAGTATTCTCAGAAAGAGTGACTTGTTCCACTTTCTTCCAGAAACAGAAATAAAGGTAACATGTTAGAGGGAACATTTCAGTTCAATATAAGGAAGAATTTTCTGGCACTCATCAGCACCCCCCACACCTGCCACCCCCACCAAAAAAATGTGTCCACTACTCTTTTGAATCAAACAGTTCTGCACCACTCTCTGGTAGGAATGGAGTAGAAGGAAATTCTGTATGAGTATTAAATGCCTGGGTTAGAGTTCTTTCCAATCACATCCTTCTAACTAGCAGCTCTGGGAGATTTAACTGTTACTTATATCAATAATTTGAGAATAGATTCTCCCAGTGGAATCACATTAATTCTAGCCAGCTTTACATTTTATAATTATTGGATATAAAATGTCACTGGTCCTTCTGATGGGAAATGACTACTACAACCCTAGAGAGGACACAAATACATAAAGGGAAATGAGTCTCCCTCACTTCCTGCATGTCCTGACAGCCAGAACTGGGAAAAAGTGGTGCTCTTATTACTTCTCTTCAAAATATTTTCAAGAGCGTGCATTAAGTTCCTTTTTAAAGAAAAGTATGTTTTAAAATGTCAGTGTTGTCTCTGTGAATGATGGATCATACTTTAATTTTCTTCCCTTTAAGACTCATTGTTATCTAGCAACAACAACAGCAAAACAAGGAAGAAAAGAAAAAAATACATCTGCTACTCCACTCAAAATGTTACGACATTTTAAACACAACATGCCCCTAGGGGGAAAAATGTGTGTATGTATTTTTGTAATACTAGGGATTTTCATGGGATTTTCCATCTTTCCCAATCTCCATGGGGAGCATATGCTATGATTTCCTAAGAGAGCAATCTGGAATGAATATTTTAATCCTCCTCAGGGGGGGCAAAATTTATATTTGCTGATAAAATAAGATGCTGATAAAATAATTAGCATCTTAATGGCATTGTTTTTTCTTTTCTTTTCTTTTTAATTTATAAAGTATGTCTTTAAAGAGTTTTATGAATGCCTTAAAAGTTCTACTTCTTGAGGAATTCATTAGAAAGGAAAATTATCTCATTTGCTTAGTTAAAGAAAACTACCCATTGTCCCTTCATAAGAACCTCAATAACCAATTCCAATACTACAGTTTTCATAATATGGGTTACAGCTATATTGAGTTTTTAATTTAAAAAATATTATCTAGCAAATGACATAGCACTTCTGGCTTCTGGGAAATGCATATGCCATGCATAATTAATCGCTATAAAAGAAGATTAATAACTTGATGTTCACTGCCACAATCTCTCTCACCTCATCCAAATATCTCTCGGCTAAAATTGAAATCTAAACCTGACTGGGATCAGCATGGCAATGAATCCTCCATGATGGCCTGGCCCATAGTAGGTAACACACACACACACACACACATACACACACTGACTGAATTATCAACTCTGCTTCCTTTCCTGTTTTCAGTGCATCTATCAGAAGACTCTGAAGATCTCAGCCTTGTATGATAAGCTGCCAACCCCTGGAACTAAACCTTCACTCAGGGCCATTAATGATGAAGCCAATCATACCCTTTTTTGTTACCCCGATAGTGTTATTGTTGTTGCTGTTCTGTTTTGTTTTTTCCCCCAATCTCAGGAGCTGCACAAATTAAAGGTCTGCTTCCATGTGCCTAAGGAAAGAGAGGGATAGATTCTTCTAGGAACCATTCTCTGCTTCCCCGTGCTATAACGGTCTCCGCTCAGGCTCTCTTATCCCCAGCCTCAGAGGTCATTTATCCGTGGTACGTCGTATCTGCTTTTTCAAGCTGCCTCAAGAGTCCTCCCTCCACCAGCTGCGTCTCTGGTTCAGTCCTTCAAGGTGCTACTAGAAATATGAAAGCCCTCCTTATGGCCACATCTCCTCCAGAGTTTGAGTTTTGTTTGTACTTCCTTCTTCCTTTGAATATATTTCACAGAAGAAATGGAAGTGTAATAATTACGTGACACCTAAATACTTTGTTATGGTTTCCTTTTTCTTTTCTTTTTTTTTTTTTATGGTTTCTGACTTCTACTTGTTGTATGACTTTCTACCTCATGTCTATGGGGAAGTTGGTAGCTAATAACTACTCTTGTATATACCATCTAATGTCATATTGTACTCAGTGACTTTTCCAGTTTTTCCTTTTTCTGAGAACTAATGTAATGGCAATGAGGAAAAATTAAAATTCAAAATTGTATTTAACACAACTAAACTCCTTTATTCAAATCAGGAGCTTCTATAATTTCTTAGGCTAAAGAAGTTAACTACAAGTGAAAAATAAGTTAACTATAAGTGCATCTTTCACTCAAGTCTGGAATCTAGCAGAAGGTATGATAGGTAGTTGGTGCTGAATTTATGCTTCAAGTTAAAAAAATAATTGAGCTAATTTCTTTGACTCTCAATATTCTGACCTGTACAATGAGGATAAAAAAAAGGTAACACATGTGGGAGTTTGGGGTTTGCTCACAGCGACATTCAGCAAATGTGTACCCCTGCACCAATGTCCTTTGCATAGACCACATTCTCTTGCCTCCGTACCTCAGGCTCAAAGTTCCCTGTCTGGAATATCCACACTCAAACAGCACTTCTATGGTAGTCTCTCTCCTAACTTCTTTTGCTCTTCTAGGTCCCCCTTTTTTCCTTTCTTTATATTTCCTTATTGCTTTATTCAGGTTGCTGTTATAGAATGGATCACTTATTAATACAATTACAAGCTTTTGTATAACAACAGTATGACCTAAGTGAGAATGGGGACTGTGTCTTCTTAGTTTTCATATCCCATATAAACCCCTTTCACAGGCAGACACGACTACTTTTGGGGACAAGTGATTGTCCAGCAGGATAAAAAAATATATCGACCTAAAATAAACTAATATTCTCTAAATACCAAACCCTTTAGTTCCTACTTACCCTCATTGCAAGTAGAGTGAATGTTTTTCATCAGTAAAATAAAGATATTGCTTTTAACTTGAAGTAAATGAAGGACCAAGATTTTCTCTAAATAATATTATGTCTGTGTGCATGTGTGTGCGTAAGTAGAGAGTGGAAGAGAGAAACAATTCCATGTAACTGGATGCCCCAAAGAAACTCTTTTGTCTCATATATGGTTGAGTTTTGTTACAATAGGTGCCAACAGTTCCATATGTAAAACAAAATGCTGACCACCTATGCAAGATATTCTGAGAATTTTATTAAAATCATTATTTTCAACCCTTGGCAACTTATCTGTCTTGAGGGTGGAAAAGCCTGGAGTTACGGGTAAGTAAAGGAATATTTTAGAGAGAATTTATCAGTATCTTGGGCATTTTGTATCCTTTCCTGTGGGAAAAGGGCAGGACAACTTCTTCCTAAATTCAAGTACAATGGGAGAGGGAAGAGAGTCAAGAGAATTTAGAAGATTTGACATATGGATTTGGGAGCACTGTGTACAAATATCAGGCATATGCCTGGGAAAAATAATGAGAGCTAGAGATCTCTACTGGTGGCTAGATGAGGTGATTATATTAGGACTAGGGTGTACTTCCAGTGTTTGTCCAGATAAAGAACACTGACAGGATTCCAATGGACCAGATATGAGCTACTCTGAGCCAGCCTAGGGCCATCTTAAAAGAAATTTACCCAAGAAGAGTGATGGATCTCCACTGTCAAGATGGAATTTGTATGGGTCGAATTGCCAAAACTAAGACGAAACTAATTTCCACTAATCACTAATGCTCTGGGAGTTAAATACACACACACACACACACACACACACACACACACACACATGCATGTGTATGTATATATATACACATACATACATATACATAAATGCATATATGTATATGTACACATGTAGATGTGTATATAATGTATATACAAACATATTTTATTGAGGACTTTCTCTCAATCTCTGTGTGTGTGTTGTGCTAAGTCCTTTTCTTAAAACTTTGGTTCTAGATCTAATTCAAAATTTCACATTTTTTTAAGTTTTGGAAAGATTAAAAATACAATTTATGTTACATATTATAAACATACCTATAATCAAATACAGTATTAAAGTACACATTTTTTTTTCAGTGAAACATAAAACGTCACTAATAGGCTGCATCAGTTCACAAGAAGTCTTGCATTTAAATGAATTATGAAAAACTCGGTTTTCAGAGTTGCTGAAAAAATATTGTGGACCTGCACATATTAAACTCCAAGTGAGCAGTGAGTTAGTTCACTGGCATTCTACCTCTCACTTCACTCCATTTGGATAATCTTGAAAGACACTTGTTCTCTCTAGGTCTCAATTACTACAATTGAAAAATAGGAGAGTTGGCTTAGATCAGGAATTGCAAACTCAAGTATCTTTGGGGGACAGGTTTAAAAGGGAGGGAAGCAGCCAGCTGGATGTGTCACTGTAGTTAGAGCTGGGGAGGCTGGGAGGACCGGAGCAGACTCATTCTGTCTAGAAGCATTCACATTCAGAAGGCCTTTAAAGTCCTCTGAAGATCAAATTCAGCACATCTGCAGACAGCCACATTGCAGCCTCTGACCTAACTATCTTTAGCAGGGCTTCCAGTGTCAAGGTTCTATAACTCCCTACTGCCAGGGGCAGGTAACCTGCCTTGAGTAGTTCCCCATGTTGCATTCTTCAACACTGTTCTCAAACTCCACCAGTAATGCCTGAATGTTACATAAAGTTATCATCCTCTGAAGCAATTTCCTACCTATTTATTCTTCCTTCACTGTTTCCCTGTTGAAAGCATCACTGTCTTTCCTTCTTTGTTCATTATTTTTTTCTATCCAGTGGGATTAAATGCTTAGAGGTTCTTTTTATTGCAACATAAAATAGCTAGGGGTTTGGTGAAAATATCCAAAGAATTCCAAAATGGGTCAAGGCAAATTCAAAGGGAAAAATAATTGAATCTAGAATTATTAAATCACCTTTCTCCACTTTATGCAATGGACTTGCTGGACCATAAAAAGCAAGCTTTGATAAGTAGCCCTCTATTCAAAAATATTTTAAAAAACAATAAAGCATCCTATCATATATGCTGCAAATTCACCAGTCAAAGCATTCCTGTCTGGTGTTTTTCTCTTCAATATTCAGTGTTCTGCTGGAGAAAAAAGTTGCTATTTCAGAACTCATTGAAAATTGGGTTTTTCTTCTCCAGATTTTTGATACTTTGGGAAAGAAAATTCAGTTATGAGGGCTTTAAAGGGCCCTAGAATGCAAAGAATGTTCCTTTTCTTATACTTCACTACTATTATTTCTCTCTGATATGCCCAGTTCTGCTTTATACTTGTTTCAGATGTGAACTGCTGGGGAAAAGTCAGTTCTGAATTAAGTCATCAGGCCACACTCCCTTTCTGAAACGTCTTCTGTAGTAGGCATTCTTTCCAGCACTTTGGTGTGTTTGGGTGTTTGGTTGCTCAAGCTTTTTGACCTGTTTACTTGCAACTGGCTATCAAGCTAAGTAGTGCAAATCCTTTCCCTTTGCAATGCATACTGAATTATGTTTTCTCTGTAGAAAGTGTAAAACAATTCCATGGCAAAGGAAGAGAAAATGGCAGAGGTGTGATGATTCTGAAAGAAAAGATACCATTTGTCTAAATATATAAAATTACTTTGACTCTCCTCCATTCCCCATCCTTGTTTGCCTGTCAACAGAAATAAAATCTTGTGCTTAATACCTATGGGTTCAGTTTTTCATTCACATATTTATGACTTAATTCAATGCTTAGTTTATAGAAGAGCTAACAAGAAATCTAAAGCAGAGGCCATGATTAACGTCAGTTAAGTACCTAACACTGTATTTATCAGCAAATAGAAACAAAGATAAAATTAAGGGTTCTCAAAATGCTTCTCAAATCCATATCTGAGGGGAGGAATAGAGGTGGTACAGCCACCCCTGTGTAATCAATTCTCCCTTTTTCTTTACCAAATGGCCTTTGGCAAGAACGGAGCTTTCCATACTAGCTCAGGCAGAGGAAACTGTGTGTGTGTGTGTGTGTGTGTGTGTGTGTGTAGTGAGAAAAGAAAGAGCAGTGCAATGATTTCCAGGATAGAAGGATATTTAAATTTTCATAAGTTATATATGTATTATATTTTTTAATAATATTATGACCAGTGACCAGGTAAAGCCCTGACCTGATTACTGTAAACGATGTTAGGGTTTGAAGCCAAAGGCCAAGAAAGAATTCTCGAGATGTCTTTGGTGCAAAAAGGTGATTTTATTAAAGAACTGGGACAGGACCTGTGGACATAAAGTGCTGCACTGGGGAGGCACCAGGGTGCCTGCCTTCAGCTCAGGTCATGGTCTCAGGTTCCTGGGATCGAGCCCCGCATTGGGCTCTCTGCTTAGCGGGGAGCCTGTTTCCCCCCTCTCTCTCTGCTGGCCTCTCTGCCTACTTGTGATCTCTCTCTGTGTGTCAAATAAATAAATAAAATCTTAAAAGAAAAAAAAAAAAAAGAAAGTGCCGCACTGGGGTCATGTGGAGTGACCCATTATATACTTTCAACTTGGGAGGGGGTTAGGTAGATGGTGTAAGTCACTAAGGAGTTTTGGAAACAATGTTTCCAGGACCTTGAACTGGCTAGCTATTATTGGGAAAAGGTCATTTATTACTGTCGAATAAAACCTTAGTCATGAGACCCTTCAGATGTATGTCAGTGGGCCATATGCTTGGGGGATGATTGCCAACATGTATCTTGGGGGGTTTAGAGATAAAGGAAGTTTCCAAAGGAATTTTAATACATTAAAGTAGACTTACAGGTTTGGTAAGTCTAGGATTGCCTTTTGCCCTTAGCAAAGTCATCAAGGCAGTGGAGTCCCTAGAGGAACATCACTCTGCCTGTTTCAAGGACTTGCCAATGGGCTGTAGGTAGTAAGGAAATTTAATCATTTTTCTTCAGCCCTTTTTTCACACATCAATTATGTCTAAGTAGAAACTCATATTGATACATATATTTTCTTCTCCATACCCTATAATTTGATTCTGGAAGAATAAATTTATACACAGGAAGGTAAATATCATGCATAGGATAATACAGAGACTTGCAGAGGCACTATATATATATATGTGATTGGGGCCTTAAAGTTGCAGGTGCAGAAAAGAAGTAAAGACTGTGATGGGTCCTGCATACCCAGGACTTTGGACCCAAGAGGTACCAGGCTAATGACCCCCATCCTTATTAAACATCCAGTACAAAATAATTGGAGGTCCTAAAGTATAAATATTTTATTTATGCACTCAGATCATTCTACAGTTCCTGTTCAAGTCTGGGTTTTCCTTTGGTCCCCAGGAGCCTGAGTCTCCAGCGGTCCCTGTGGCATCTCCTAACTATTGCCTCCACAATTAGTCATATGCCTTTAAAGATTGCAAATACAGCCAGCACAAGAACTGCAAAGGAGACTCTGTGAGCCTTTTGGAATGAGGTCACACTTTCAGGGCCTCTCCAGACTATGCAGAGGAGGATGGGAAGAAACAGAAAACATCATAGAAGCCATGTAGGCTCACATATGTAATCTGAGTGGGAGAGCTTATTTGGAAGCATTCATCATCCGTACCTTGGCAGCTAGTGGACCAGATTTTTTCTGATTCTGTATAATGCAAGTCCAGTTTATGTGGAGGTGGAAAGGCAGGGGGCTACACAGTGAAATTGGAAAGGCTTCAACAGGTCTTCCTGTCAGTCTGTCACCATCCCTGGAGCACCAACTACTATAGTTAGTCTTCTGAGATGAGGCACTGTGTCCTTCAGGGACCTTTACTAATAAGGGAAGGGACTGACATGTTTATCCATTACAGTTCTATCTTAATTAAGGATACTCTACTGCAGGTAATGAAAACATACTTCAAATTTGCCTCAAGTCATTTATTGTAAAGTAATTGAGCTATCTCTCAATCCAAGGAGAATGTGAATAACCAGTATCAGAGTGGGGGACCCTCGAAAGGAAAACTATCAGAAACAGAAAGCTCTTTTTAAAAAATTCTTTCTTCCTCTCTCTCTCTTTTCCTCCCTCCCCCTAAGAGTTATCTACAATGGGTCCATTCAACCCTACTTTGAGGGAGGGTCTCAGATTAGAAAAACATGACCCAGAGTAAAGGAGAGAAGATTGCATCTTTTGAAGGAGTAGGAAAATATGGCAATGTTGGGGGACTCAAGGGATGGCTTCATTTCAAAGGCAACCAGTGGTGGGGCAGCTGTAGTAAAGAAAGGTGGGGCACACTATGGGGAAGCAGAAAGCTTTGAACACTAACA
The DNA here is from genome assembly GCF_009829155.1 of Mustela erminea. Lineage (NCBI taxonomy): Eukaryota > Metazoa > Chordata > Mammalia > Carnivora > Mustelidae > Mustela > Mustela erminea. The sequence continues at coordinate 100,667,055 of NC_045617.1, read as the reverse complement.
TGGTGTGGAGGAGTCCCTCTGGTCTCTAAAGATACTGTCTCCAACCAAGTTGGGTAACTTTCCTTTCTGTGGTATTCTAATCACTGGAAAAAAAATCAGCAGCTATGTCACTTTTTTGCTCAAGTTACTGGTAACTTTTGGGTGAACATTTGAAAAGGCTAGTCTAAACTAGCAGTTTTGCATGTAAAATATGAAGAATCATCATCCCATTAAATATTAATAGGATTTTTTTGGGAAAAAAAATAGAAAAATATTTTTGAGAATCACAAGACAAAACAGAGCAGGAAATTTTAACTTAGACTTCTCAGAGATTTTCAGATGATTTTGCTCATGTTGTAACACTGTACAATATTCTTTGACTAGGTCTCTGTGTTCTCCTAGCATTTTGGGGGATTGTTTTTCTATATATCAAATTTTAAGAAACAGTGGGCTAAACAGAAATGGGAATGAGTCTTCTACGTATAAAAAGTAAAAGCCAATTCGGATGTGTTTTATATGTTATGGAATATATCATGACCCCAGGTAAAGGGAAGAGTACGCAAACAATTTCAGAAATATTTTCAGTCTTTTGTAAGAAAGACAGCCAGTAACATACTACTTGATAATTGTTGCTTGCTCTCTTACTGGCACACTAATTACTGATCACTTTCATGACTGGCGCAAGCAACCCTCATGTAAGACCATAGCCCTCCATAGCTTTTAAGAGAAAATGTGTGTAAGTTCAATTAGAACACTGAAGACCATACAGACATACTTTGTACTATTGTGCTTCACTAACTTGCACTTCACAAGACTATGGTTTTTACAAGTTGAAAGGGGGTGGCAAACTTGCATTGAGAAAGTATGGATGCCATGTTTCCAATAGCATTTGCGCACTTCATGTCTATGTCCAATATTGGTAATTTTCACACTATCTTAAACTTTTCATCATTATTGTATTTGTTATGGTGATCTCTGGTCAGTAATCTTTGATGTTACTATTATAATTTGTTTGGGGTGTCACAAACTATACCCATATGTAAGTCAGTAAACTTAATCCATAAATGTTATCAATTTTCTGACAGTCCACTGGCCAAGCCATTCCCCCTCTCTCTTCCTCTCCTCAGACATCCTTATTCCCTGAGGCACAACAATATTGAAATTAGGCTAATTAATAATCCAACAGTGGCTTCTAAGTACTTGAGTAAAAGGAAGAGTTTCATGTCTTACTTTAAATCAAATGCTAGAAATGACTAAACTTTGGAGGAAGGCATGTTGAAAACTGAGATAGGCCAAAAATCAGTCTTCTTGTGCCAGTTAGCCAATTGTGAGTACAAAGGAAAAGTTCTTAAAGGAAAGTAAAATTGCTACTCTAGGGGTGCCTGGCTATCTCAGTCAGTAGAACATGTGACCCTTGATCCTGATCTCAGGATTGTGGTTTCAAGCCCCACATTGGGTATAGAGATCACCTTAAAAATAAATAAATAACTTAAAGTGCTACTCCAGTGAACACATTAATGATAAGAACTCAAAACAAGGACGTCTGAGGGGAATCAGTCATTTAAGTGTCTGCCTTCAGCTTAGGTCATGATCCTAGACTCCTGGGATCGAGTCCAGCACTGGGTTCCTTGGTCAGCAGGGAGCCTGCTTCTCCCTCTGGCTATCATTCGCCCTGCTGGTACTCTCTCTCTTTCTCATGTGTACTCTCTCTGGCAAATAAATCAATAAAGTCTTAAAAATAAATAAATAAAAAAAGCCTTATTGCTGATATGGAGAATATATTCATCGTCTATAGAAGATCAAACTAGTCAAAACATTCCCTTAATTCAAAATCTAATTTAGAGCAAGACTCTAAGTCTCTTCAATTCGATGAAAGCTGAGAGACATGAGAAATTATAGAAGAAATGTCTGAAGCTATCAGAGGTTGGTTCCTGACGTTTAAGGAAAGAAACTATCTCTATAACACTGAAGTGCAAAATGAACCAGCAGGTGCTGATGGAGAAGTTGCAGCAAGTTATTCAGAAGATCGAGCCAAGACAATTAATGAAGGTAGCTACACCAAACAACAGTTAACAAATTTTCAGTGTAGCTCAAACAGCCTTACATTGGAAGAAGATGACATTTTGGGCTTTCATAGCTAGAGAGGAGAAGTCAACAAATGCCTGACTTCAAAGCTTCAAAGACAAGCTCTCTTGTTAGGGATTGATGCAGATGTTAACTTTAAGCAGAAGACAAAGCTCATTTACTATTCTGAAAACAGGGCCCTTAGGAATTATGCTAAATCTACTCTTCCTGTGCTTTATAAATGGAACAACAAAGTCTGGATGACAGCATATCTGTTTATAATACGGTTTACTGCATATTTAAAAACAACTGTTGAAACCTACTGTTCAGGAAAAAAGGTTTCTTTCAAAATGTTACTGCTCAGTGACAATTCTCCTGGTCACCCAAGATCTCTGATGGAGGTGGACATTAAGATGAATGTTTTTTTCATGCCTGCTAATACAACATCCATTCTGCAGCTGATGGATCAAGAAGTAATTTCAACTTTCAAGTCCTATTTTTTTTCAAGTCCTATTAAGTAAGAAATACATTTCATGAGGCTATAGCTGCCACAGACAATGATTCCTCTGATGGATCTGGGAAAGCAAACTGAAAACATTCTGGAAAAGATTCACCATTCTAGAGGACAACAAGAACACCTATGATTCCTGAAAGGAGGTAAAAAATCAACATTAACAGAGTTTGGAAGTTGATTCCAATCTTCATGGAGAACTGTAAGGAGTACTACAATTCAGTGAAGAATAATTGCAGATGGGTTGGAAATAGAAAGGAACTAGGATTAGAAGTGGAGCCTGATGATGTGATTGAATTGTTATAATTTCATGATACAACTTGAATAGAAGAGGAGTTGCTTCTTATGGGTGAGCAAAAAAAGTGATTTCTTGAGATGGACTCTACTTCTGGTGAAGATGCTATGAAGACTGTTGAAATGACAACAAAGGATTTAGAATGTTACATAAACTGAGTTGATAAAACTGTAGCAGAGTTTTAGAGGACTGACTCAAATCTTGGAAGAAGTTCTATAATAAATAAAATGTTAAGAATAACATCACATGCTATAAAAAACAGTTCATGAAAGAAAAAGTCAACTGATGTAGCAAACTTTGTCTATTTTAAGAAACTGCCATAGCCCCACAACCTTCAGCAGCTACCACCCTGATCAGTCAGCAGTCATCAATCTTGAGGTAAGACCCTCTATCAGCAAAGATTACCACTCACTGAAAACTCAGATGATGGTTAGCATTTTATGCAATAAAGTCTTTCTTAACTAATGTATGCATGTTGATTTTTAGACATCATGCTGTGGCACACTTAAGACTGCAATAAATTATAAACACAAATTTTGTATACACTGAGAAACCAAAAAATTTTTTTGACTCACTTTCTTGTGGTATTCACTTTATCTGGTGTGGTGGTCTGCAATATCTCCAAGGTATGCCTGAAAATTATGTATAAAAGAATAATGGTAAGTACATGTAATTGCATAAACCCGTTTTACATCTGATTTATCCTGGACTTATACAGAGTTTATAAATTTCACTTAGCACTAAACCCCAAATTTTTACATGTTCCTATGTAGCCTTCATAGTGACTAGAAAATATTCTATTATTTCATTCATTCATTCAATCCATTCCTTTATTCATTTAACTCTTTCTAATTATTTTGTGTGAAACTCTGAGCTGCTTTATATGTATTACCTCTAATCCTCACAAAAGCCTTATGAGATCAGCATTATTTTTATATCCATTTTATGGATTACAAAATAGAGGCTCTGAAAAGTTATACAAGTTTTCCAAGATCACACAGGTAGAAATTGACAGAGTTGAAATCTAAAGTAATGTCAGTTTAGGCTTAAACTGTTTCTAATTTTATTATTTTAGATTTCTTTTGTAAATGACTTTTCAGATAGTTCTTTATTTCTTTCACCTTCTAGGATACATTCCTGAAGATAGAATTACTGGTTCAAAATGTGTATTACTTTCTATCTTTTATAGCATATTTGCTATACTATGCTCAAATCAAAATCATTTTAATTCAAGATCTATGCAGCTTTTCATCATTCTTGGTTTTATAATCTGTGAGTCATGTATTTAATTCTCCTTCCCTAAGGTTACATAATCAAAGGAATATTGACACATTGTAGCCAGTAAAATCTCTATTACTGCCATTTAAATGCTACCATAAAATTTTCATATATTCAGTCAACAAATCTTTTGCATATGTACTGTGTGCATGGCACTCATTTATGGCAAATTTCTTTATCCCGGAGAATTCTCATTTTAATGTTCCTTTTCAGTTAGATTACAACATTTAGGCATCTTTGTGAAGTTTCCATCTTCCTGCCATTTTTTATTTCTCCTACTATGATGAAAGATTTTTTTGGGGGGGGTGGAATTAGAAGCAGATAGTCTCCTCTACAAGGTAATTCACATCTAAATAGGAGAGCATTTCTCAATCTATTCTTGGAAAACTAGTTCCAAAGAAAACTCTGTGAAAAAAGGATTCATTGCTAAAATTTTGTTGAATCAATCAACAATTAACACCTGAAAGCCTCTAACAATACCTTTGATAAATAGGTATGGTTCCCTTTTTTAATCCAGAATTTCTCAAACATATTTGACTATTAAGTTCATTTTTAGGAATACCCAATTAATGTTGTTTGACAAGGGCTTCCAATGAATCCTTACAACAGCTGGAGCTACAGCCCATTGATTTGAAAAAGCAGCTACCATCATGAATAACCTAGTTCTACCCTGCAGCAGTAATTGCTAGGAAATCTGGGAACATTCATTTAATTATACATAAAACCCAAATTTCTTTGGGCTTTACTAGCCTGTAGCAAACCAGGACACATTAATAAAAATAACTGAAATTTTATTGATGTACCCATTGTACTACATAGAGCAGGACCTACTTGTCGGACATTCACATAAACACGTGTGAGTGAGTGTGTGCGTGTGTGCGCGTGCTCACATGTGTACACACAAGCATTAAATTTTGGGGGAGAAGAAAGGCAGTTTTTAATAGTTTTTTCATATGCATTTACAAATAAGCTTATTTCCACTAAGTCCCTGCTGCTATCTATAGAGGATCTGTGGTTACTGCTACTGTTCCATGAGGATCCATAGTCCATGCTACTGCACACAGGACCAAGTATGAAGTATCAGAGTGACCACACTGCCCACATTATATATCTAGCAGGTGAAAGTAAAGGCCTTTCTTCACTTTGGAAACACTCTCTTAAAGGACTTATTGAACTTAAACATTTTAAGTGGTTTTAGTGATGTGGCTTATAATTTAATGCCCTGAATCATGACTTCCCTTAATCATTAACATTTTATAGTGTCTATTCACAATAATAGCTTCTTCACTTGAAATGTATTCTCTTCTAGAGGGCTCCACCATCTCACAAAGAATTTTCTGTCAGCCCAGTAGTCCTATAAGCACACTTGATTATACCTAAACTCCTATAGTTGACACAGTTTTGATGTTTTTCAGAACTATTTAAAACTTTCATTCAAATAGCCTTCTGTTGGATCAATTTGCCACTTCTCCTATTCCCTGGCCATGTATTTAGCCGTGGAGGAATCTTGGGCTGATGCTGAGATGACAAACCAAAAACGTGGTAAAATCAGTGGTATTTTTTATCCACAACAAAATTATACACCTCCACCCAGATCAGAAATATGTCCTTCAGGACTCTCTCCTCGTACAAGCTCATGAGAACCAAATCCCTTTAAAACTGATCTCTGCTTTCAGGTTGCTCTTTTGGCTCTGTTTGAGCCTGCTTATATTCATCTGGCATCACTGTGTCACTTCTGCCTGCTATCTGAATTCTCCCATTACGTCATCAGATTGGAGGGAAAACTCAATAGATCGGTCTGCCAAGAAATTGTTTTTGAATTGCTTATTCTGGCTCCACGTACTTCCCAGTGGTCCAGGCTTCTTGCTATCCCATAGAAGAAAATGCAACATGGGGGCTTAAGTGTGTAGGAGAAGAATAAATGAAACAAGATGGGATTGGGAGGGAGACAAACCATAAGTGACTCTTAATCTCACAAAACAAACTGAGGGTTGCTGGGGGGAGGGGGTTTGGGAGAAGGGGGTAGGATTATGGACATTGGGGAGGGTATGTGCTTTGGTGAGTGCTGTGAAGTGTGTAAACCTGGTGATTCACAGACCTGTACCCCTGGGGATAAAAATATATGTTTATAAAAAATAAAAAAATTAAAAATAAAAAAAAAAGAAAAAAAATCAGGTGATCAATATGTACAAATTAATGGCTATAATCTTAGTTTCCCTCTTCCTCAACAACTCTTTTAGAACTTTACATTGTTGATCAGCTACTTAGTCCTGAAATCCTCCCTGGCAATAGTGACTCTGTACTTGTCTTCTTCTGCTTTACTTGACCTACTTTAGCTTTTGCTTTTCATAGATTGTCTGTAGGCTCCTTTGGTCACAAGTCTTCCTTGGAAATTACTTTCATCCTTAATGATTCACTGCCTACAGAAGGCTCTCACTGTCTACAGAAGACTTAAGATTCGTACCTTCAACTTTAATTTAGTTTAATTTAATTTAATTTAATTTATTTGCTTTATGTTCCAGCACTTGAAAACTTACCCACTATCTCTAGATGGATGTATGATGCCCCAAAAACCCAGCATGCCAAAAAAACAACTCATCACCCTCATCTCCAAGTGGCCTCTCCTTGAGTATTCTTCTAACACCCTATTTCCAAGTCTTGAACTCTCAGGTACCTTTGAACCCTCCCCTTTGGTTCATCCTCTATGTGATGCTAGTTTCTAAGACTCATTGAAATTACCTCTATTTTCTCTATCTTTCATCTTTGTTGCTCCTAAAACTGTAGTCCAGACTCTTTTGTCTCTCAGATTAGGACACTCTGCTATTTGGCCACCCTGTCATCAGTCTTTCCCCCACACAAGGCAACTTACATACCACTATAGACAAATTTTCCTCAACTGCAGTGTTTCTCCTTTGACAAGAAAGTCCAAACTTGCTCCTACTACTATGATATACTATATACCAACATACTTCTCCAAATTATTTAGATATACTTCTACCTAAAGGCTAAAATCCAAATTACTTCTTGCTGTTCCAAATATATATATATATATATATATATATATATATACACACACACATACATATAGATATATATATATATATCCATCCTAGTTTTTAGCTTTGATAGTTTTACTTATAATGCTCTTCTGTACTAGAATGCTCTTCTTCTTCCCAGTTCATGTTATCATATTCAAAATTAGTTTCCCTTATTATGTTTATTATTTACATTAAAATATTCTTATTATAGGTCCTTATTTCCTTATGATTTCTTCCTCACACGCACCACACTTCAACTCTTCTTTCCACAGTGCAACTCTTCAGAAATATTTGTTGCTTCAGTGAATCTCACATAGTACTTTGTAGAAACTTCCCTTTAGGTAACTATTTCTTCAACACTTTAAATGTGGTTATATATTTTTCCTTCTAGGGGTTATGGTTTATTGAGGAAAGATTCTGTATGCCTTCTTTATCTTTGTGTTCTTCACTGCACTTAATGAATTATTCACATTGTCTTTATATGATAACTAGTAATTTTAAAATTTTGAATAGACTGACATGCTAAAAAAGTATCATGTTTCTCTAAACCTTATTAACTATTAACCTAACTTGCAACTTTTTGCTATCACAAAGTTTCTAGTATAGGGATTGGATTACTGTTGCCTCTAAGGATAAAGCCTGATTTAATGAATTCAATTATCTGAATCTGTTAGATGTGATAAAAGAATGAGTATTGACCCTGTCAACTGTTTAACAAATTAAACTGCTTTCATGAAGGCCAAACAATAAGACGAACTGAAGAATTGGGTTTAGCAAAGAGGAAACCAGATTCTTCTAAAGTACCTATATCATAATCAAGTAAGTAAAAGGGAGAGTGTTGAACATAAGGATCTGCTGAAACTCTTGATAAGAAGAGTAAGAGTTATTATAACTTCAATTACAAATACCCAGTAGCCCAGCCAGAGAGAAAGTCTAGGAAAAAGAGAGAAAGAAAGAGAGCAAGAGAGGAAAACAAAACAAAACAAAACAAAAAACTTTGTCTTCTCTCTTTCAACTAGGGATTTAATATTGCATGTCTATAACTATTAGCATGAGATAGAAGAATTAGAATAATACAAATTAAGAGGAAATGATAACTAATATCTATCTAATGCTTACTAAGTACCAGACACTTCTTTAAGTGTCTATGTGCTATGGATTATTCCCCATTTAATTCTTATAACTCTGTATATGGGTACCACTATTAAGCCTTTTTTTTTTTTTTTACAATGGAAGAAAACTAAGGCAAAAACAAGTAATTATTCAAGATTACATAAGATCACATTTGTAGGATATTGGATTTTAGTTTGGGAAGTTGGACTCCAGAGCATAAAATTTCAATCACTATATAATACTCTATTGCTTTACAGATAAAAGCCTCTTCCCTAACATATCAAAGGAGAGAACATAAAATAAAATTAGCAATATTCATTCTTACCCATTCATTTATTGAACCAATGTATATTGGGCACTTACATTGGACTAGGCACTATTCTGGGCACTTCAATATACAGTTAAGAAGAAGGTAGAAAATGTTTCTGTTTTAATAAAACCCCCATGCTGCTCAGGCATATATAGACAATAAGAACGTAAAATTTTTAAAAAATGGTAATAAAGCATAAGATAATAGTTTAAATGAACAAAACAAAGTAAAAGAAGTAGACAAGAAATGGAGGAAGGGGTCCTACTTCAAATACTTTGGTATGGAAAGACCTGCCTAAGGAAGAGTCATTTGACCAGAGAATAGAAGGAACACGCCACATGAAGATATAGATGAAAAGTGTGTAGATGATAGATGTCCCATGATGTGTTACCAGAAGACAAGAAAGTCAATATATTTAAAGCTGAGTAAGCAATAGGAGAAGGTTAAGGTAGAGAGGAGCTAGATTATGTTTTTTGTTTGTTTCTTGTTTATTGCATAGAAGAGAATTGGTTGATTGTTACAAATCAAGGGCTATATTTTCAGTTTCCCTCTTCCCCAACCACTCTTCCTCAATAATGAGTTTGCATTTTATTATAAGTATGGGGAACTGCTGGAAAGTTTTGAACTGGGGAAGTGAATTGATCTGATTTACATTGTAAAAGGGTTACTGTGGCTACAATGCAGAAAATAAGCTATAAATGTTGGGGGGTGCATGAGTAGGAAAAAAAAGGTTATTTAGGAAGATTTTACAGTCTTCAAATCTAGAAAAAATGGAAAAATAGTGGTGGAAATGGGAAGAGATTACTGAATTCTGTATATGTGTTAAAAGCAGAGTCAAAGGACTCTTTCTAACCCTTTCTTCCTCTCTTTTTCTGGAACTCCATTACTGCACAAACTGTTCCTCTTAATAATCTCCCACAGTTCACATAATCTTTCTTCACATATTCATTTTTTGCTCTGTTTTCCTCATGTGATAATTTCAAATGAACTATCTTCAGGTTCACAGATTCTTTCTTCTTCTTCTTTTTCAAGTCTGTTTAAAATACCTTATTTTTTATTTCATTTACATTCTTCCTCAGCTCCAGAATTTCTGTTATTTCTTTTATTATAATTTCTATCTCTCTGGTAAACTTCTCATTTTGTTCATGCCTAGTTTTCTTGATTTCACTTAATTGTCTTTCTATGCTTTCTTGTGGTTAACTTAAAAACTATTTTGAAGTGCTTTTTAGGCCAATTGTAGGTCTCCATTTCTTTGGGGTCAATTACTAGAAAACAATTGTGTTCCACTGATGGTGTCATGTTTCCTTGATTTCTCATGTTCCTTGAGGTCTTGTATTGCTGTTTTCTCGTATGAAGAACCAGTCACCTTTCTCTAGTCTTTACTGGTTGGTTTTAGGAAAGAAATGCCATCTGTCAGCCCTGCTAACAATTCTAAGTCTTTCTCTGGTCTTTTCTTTGGATATTCCTGCTCCACATTTGTTCTCTCTTGCGAGGGAATTCTTAAGCTGCTGTACTTTCCTTCAATCTTACAAAGACTGGCTAAACAATAACAGTTTCCTGTTTGCTAAATGCTCAAATTATGTGCTATCTCCAAATCCCAGAGTCAGGGTAGCTTTCTGTGTGCTCCTAGTAGCTTCACAGTCACCACCCTCAGAAGTATGCACAGAGAGCCAGTCATATGGTGAAAGCACGTGTGTGTGTGTGTACGTGTGTTGGTGTGTGTGTGTGTGTGTGTGTGTGTGTGGTACACAGAATGTTGAGGATACCTAAGAGTCAGTTGGGGGGATTCATAGGCAAGACATCCCCAGCAGCTTTTGGTCAGCTTTACTCATGGAGTCTAAAAAGCATGAGGAATAGAAGAAGAAAAATGTTCAGTTTTAGCCCAGAAGGCTGACCTATAGCCTGCATAATTTTGACAAGCATAGTTTTTGAATATGTGCTGATTGCTACATTCTTAAAGTGTCTCATGACTGCCTATGCATCTCAGGGATAGTTAATATTGAGCTGAATGATAAGCACCAGAGAAACCTTATAAAAGTAGTTTTATGGATAGAAATTCAAAGAAAATATTTATATCTAAGACTATCTGCACATCCTATCCTCCTTTTGCACTAAGCATATAACCACTAGCTTCATACAGCAAAAATGTAGTTCTTTCTGCCCATGGGTCCTGTCCCCATGTTAGTTAAATAAATTTACTAAGTTGCACTGTAGCACTGTAAAATGTCTCAAGAATTCTTTCTTACCGTCACAATCAATGATTCCACAACAGTAGGACCTTCTTCCATCTGATGCCCCCCAGGAATTCTATGGCCATTTTCCCAACCACTTCCTTCCACCTCTCCTACATCCCAGTCATGTAGCACATCTCCATATGCTCAATGGTGCAAGAAAGATGTAGGCCTCTTTGGCAATGTTCCACACAGCTGGAGAAGCCGAGTAGTAAATCACATGTTCTCATTTTCCCCAGTGGGAAAAATTGTGGGCCAAGATGGTCTCTCTTGGTACTGAATTGTGCTGCTTTGGGGGAAGGGTGGATGTGGGTGAAACAGAACTGTTCCTCTTAATTTTGTCAATGCATCAAATGTTAGATTTTTTGTTGTTCCAACAATGTGCTTAAACTTCTCTCCTGGACTCCCATACTTCTACAAATGTACGGTCCTTTGTGGTTGATTGTCAAGATCCATGTTCTTTGCAAGGAAGATGGTAGAAAACTCCTACTCCTCCATCTTGCTGATGTCACTCCTCTAATGTGCTCATGAATTTTTATGCTCACAGATTTATTGATTAAAATAAAATTAAGATCTTCGACTCATGGAAAGAGATTAGTAAGAGAGTAAAATAAAAAGGCAATCAACAGAGTGGGAAAAGATATTTGCAATGTATATATTTGACAAAGGACTCTTATTGAGAATTCAAAATTAATATGAAAAGGAAATATAAAACAATGAAGGGGCGCCTGGGTGGCTCAGTGGGTTAAAGCCTCTGCCTTCAGCTCAGGTCATGATCCCAGGGTCCTGGGATTGAGCCTCGCATCATCCCCGCATCATTCTGCTCAGCAGGAAGCCTGCTTCTTCCTCTCTCTCTGCCTGCCTCTCTGCCTACTTGTGATCCGTCTGTCAAATAAATAAATAAAATCTTTAAAAAATAAAAAAAATAAAAAAATAAAAATAAATAAAACTATGGAAAAAATGGACAATAGACTGGCTCAAAGAAGTACTTCAAAAAAAGACATTCAAATATCTAATAATAATATCAAAAAAGGGTTTAGCCTCAGCAATCAGACAACAAAAGGAAATTAAAGGCATCCAAATCGGCAAAGAAGTCAAATTATCACTCTTCGCAGATGATATGATACTATATGTGGAAAACCCAAAAGACTCCACTCCAAAACTGCTAGAACTTATACAGGAATTCAGTAAAGTGTCAGGATATAAAATTAATGCACAGAAATCAGTTGCATTTCTCTACACCAACAGCAAGACAGAAGAAAGAGAAATTAAGGAGTCAATCCCATTTACAATTGCACCCAAAACCATAAGATACCTAGGAATAAACCTAACCAAAGAGACACAGAATCTATACTCAGAAAACTATAAAGTACTCATGAAAGAAATTGAGGAAGACACAAAGAAATGGAAAAATGTTCCATGCTCCTGGATTGGAAGAATAAATATTGTGAAAATGTCTATGCTACCTAAAGCAATCTACACATTTAATGCAATTCCTATCAAAGTACCATCCATCTTTTTCAAAGAAATGGAACAAATAATGCTAAAATTTGTATGGAACCCGAAAAGACCTCGAATAGCCAAAGGGATATTGAAAAAGATAGCCAACGTTGGTGGCATCACAATTCCGGACTTCAAGCTCTATTACAAAGCTGTCGTCATCAAGACAGCATGGTACTGGCACAAAAACAGACACATAGATCAATGGAACAGAATAGAGAGCCCAGAAATAGACCCTCAACTCTATGGTCAACTAATCTTCGACAAAGCAGGAAAGAATGTCCAATGGAAAAAAGACAGCCTCTTCAATAAATGGTGCTGGGACAATTGGACAGCCACATGCAGAAAAATGAAATTGGACCATTTCCTTACACCACACACAAAAATAGACTCAAAATGGATGAAGTACCTCAATGTGCGAAAGGAATCCATCAAAATCCTTGAGGAGAACACAGGCAGCAACCTCTTTGACCTCTGCCGCAGCAACATCTTCCTAGGAACAACGCAAAAGGCAAGGGAAGCAAGGGAAAAAATGAACTATTGGGATTTCATCAAGATCAAAAGCTTTTGCACAGCAAAGGAAACAGTTAACAAAATCAAAAGACAACTGACAGAATGGGAGAAGATATTTGCCAACGACATATCAGATAAAGGACTAGTGTCCAGAATCTATAAAGAACTTAGCAAACTCAACACCCAAAGAACAAATAATCCAATCAAGAAATGGGCAGAGGACATGAACAGACATTTTTGCAAAGAAGACATCCAGATGGCCAACAGACACATGAAAAAGTGCTCCATATCACTCGGCATCAGGAAATACAAATCAAAACCACAATGAGATATCACCTCACACCAGTCAGAATGGCTAAAATCAGTAAGTCAGGAAATGACAGATGCTGGCGAGGATGCGGAGAAAGGGGAACCCTCCTACACTGTTGGTGGGAATGCAAGCTGGTGCAGCCACTCTGGAAAACAGCATGGAGGTTCCTCAAAATGTTGAAAATAGAACTGCCCTATGACCCAGCAATTGCACTATTGGGTATTTACCCTAAGGATACAAACATAGTGATCCAAAGGGGCACATGCACCCGAATGTTTATAGCAGCAATGTCCACAATAGCCAAACTATGGAAAGAACCTAGATGTCCATCAACAGATGAATGGATCAAGAAGATGTGGTATATATACACAATGGAATACTATGCAGCCATCAAAAGAAATGAAATCTTGCCATTTGCGACGACATGGATGGAACTAGAGCGTATCATGCTTAGCAAAATAAGTCAAGCAGAGAAAGACAACTATCATATGATCTCCCTGATATGAGGAAGTGGTGATGCAACATGGGGGCTTAAGTGGGTAGGAGAAGAATAAATGAAACAAGATGGGATTGGGAGGGAGACAAACCATAAGTGACTCTTAATCTCAAAAAACAAACTGAGGGTTGCTGGGGGGAGGGGGTTTGGGAGAAGGGGGTGGGATTATGGACATTGGGGAGGGTATGTGCTTTGGTGAGTGCTGTGAAGTGTGTAAACCTGGTGATTCACAGACCTGTACCCCTGGGGATAAAAATATATGTTTATAAAAAATAAAAAATTAATTTAAAAAAAAAGGGTTTAAAATAATCAGGGAAATGCAAATCATAATCCATAATAAATTAACACTACACACCCAAAAGGAAGGCTAATAAAAACACTGATAAATTGCAAGTGTTGCTAAGGATGTGGGGCAACTTGAAACTCTTATTTGCTGCAGGGTGTAAATTAGTATAACCATTTGGAAAAACTGACAGTATCACATAACACTGAATATAGGCCTTGTCTCTAATACAGTAATTCTACTTGGGTATATATCAAACAGAATTCATAACCATCCATACGAAGAGTATGTAAAGAATGTTCCTATTAGCAACACTCATAATAGCTCCAAACTGTGAATACTTAAATGTCCACCAGAGTGAAATGGATGAGTGAACTGTGGTATAATTATCCAGTAGAGTATCACCAACACTGAGAATAAACCCATTGCTGCTGTATACAAAAAACACTTATGAATCTTATAAACAGGATGTTAAACAAGAAAAACCTTAGAAACAAAATATATATTATTTTATACAGCATGATTGAATTTATATAAACTTCAAACCAAGGCAAACCTAAGATTTACTGGTGAAAGACAGGAGGAAGGCAGGAACCAGGAAGAGACCACATACAGGAGGATTTGGAACTGTAGATGATGACCTATCTCTTGATCTGAGTGATGCATAGTATTTGTTATTGAGATATAATTGACATATAATGCTGATTTAAGGGCACTGGGTGATGTTTATATGGTTATGTTCAACCTGTAAACACAAATAATTTGTACAATTTTCAGTATTTGAGAAGTAAAAATTCAATAAAACATTAAAAAATGTGGCTTGGGAATAAGTAAAATGCCAGATGTAAGTAAGTGAGCAGTATGACCCCAAACTGCAATAAAATATGGTCAAATCTGACGTCCATGGTCTTGCCTTGTGTTTTGCATGCCTTTCTCTCTCATACACATCCATTCTTAGATCATTTCCAATTTCCACTCTTCCACTGACTTCCAAATACCCTGAAGTCTGATTTGTGCTTCCATTCTCTGCTCTTGCCCACTGATTGCTTGATAGCACTAGCCTTTTTTTTTTTTTTATCTATTCCTTGGTCTCTGTTCATTCCTTTCCTTTTCCTTTTCTTTTTTTAAATATTATATTGTATTTTGTATTCAAATTACTAAAGCAAATATTCTTACAGCAACCAATAGGCAACTGAGAAGTGTAACCACAGAACCCCAAAAGTCTCTCTCTCCTTCCTCTAAATAAATCCTACCATTTCTCAAAATACTCACTATTATTCATGTGGTATGCAGGCTTTGACATCATCCTCCATGCAAAGATAAAAAGAAAAAAAGCAGGTGCACCTGGGTGGCTCAGTTGGTTAAGCCACTGCCTTCAGCTCAAGTCATGATTCCATGGTAGTGGGATCCAGCCCAATGTCAGGCTCCCCGCTCAGTGGGGAGCCTGTTTTTCCCTCTCCCTCTGCCCTTCCCCTGCTCATGTATGCACACACACACTCTCTCTCTCTCAAATAAACAAATAAAACCTTTTAAAAGGGGGGGGGGAAGAAAAAAAGCATAGAGATGGACACATGTTCCTCTTTTGCCTTCTAATATCGGGATCATAACATGACTTGTCTCAAGCTTCCCTCTGATCAATACATACGAATTTTGATGATTATGTTGATAATCCCTCCTGCCCCCAACAGACAATACTGCAAAAATATTCATATATATATATGTATATATATACACGTGGATAATTCATTCCCAAAGTGGGATTGTTGGGTAAGTATTTGTAATATAGAAATTGCACTAGATCTTGTCAGGTAATTTAGCAAAGAGATGTAATAATTCTCTCCTCTACCAGTTATATGTGAGTTCCTCCCATTCATCACATCTCCTCCAGGACCTATGAAATTTTTTTTAAAGATTTTATTTATTTATTTGAGAGAGAGTGAGTGAAAGTGCCTGAATAGGGGGAGGGGTGGAGGGAGGAGCAGACTCCCCACTCATCAGGGAGCTAACATGGGGCCTATCACAGAACCCCAGATCACGATCTGAGCCAAAGGCAGATGCTTAACTTACTGAGCCACCAGGTTGTACCAAGCACTTAAGAATCTTTTAAAACATTTTCTAATATGATGGATAAAAAATGGCATCTCATTGTTATAATTTTAATTTCTCTGATTACTTGTGTGGCTGGGCACTTTCCTATATGATGTAACAATTCTGATATTATTTTCTGTGAGTTACCTGTCTATTGTGCTATCAGATTTGTTTGCATTATTTTTTTTTTCTGAATATCGAGTAGACCTTTCTGATTAATGTTGTAGACTTTCACTAACTTGTATGTTGATCTTCAGTTGTTTATGTTTTAAAATGAGATTAAAAATCTTACTGGCATGCTTGGCTTCCCTGTTTCTCCCTGACTTGATTTCCTTTGATTTGGAAACTCCCAACAACTAAAAAGGGGAAAGTGCCTTACTATAAGCCAATCGGTATGTGTCATCTTTAAATAACCCTTCAGCCTTATTTCTCATCCCGTCTCCATAGTGCCAGTAGTCTCAGATTCTGGGGTCTCTGCTTGGTTTACCAGGCTAGGTAGGCCCCTCTACTCACATTTCAGACTGAGGACCCCTCTGGTCTTCCCCCTCAGACACTATTCTTCCACCTACTTTCTTTCTCCAAGGACAGTTTTGAAAATTCTTACTTACTGCTTGTTTCCCATCCTACAACCTTTTTGTGGGTTTTATAACCTATTAGTTTACTTTCTAAATGTTAATATCTTCCTGGGAGACTAAGAGGTCAATGATTTTAATACAACTATTTAATAAGACATTGGGCAAAAAGCCCTGTGACTTTTTTTTTTCAGTATTTTTTTTCCCCCCGTGGTCTCTTAAACGTATACTTTATTAACTTAGTTTCTTCTTTTCATAAAATATAACATTTTATTTTCATTGGAGTATTAGTTTTCATGTGAAATGCTTCCATTTTTATAACTCCTACATGATTTACAATTTCCATTTTCATTGTCCTTTTTTTTAAAAAAAGATTTTATGTATTTATTTGACAGAGAGAGAGAGATCACAAGCAGGCAGAGAGGCAGGCAGAGAGAGAGAGGGAAGCAGCCTCCCCACTGAGCAGAGATTCCCGATGTGGGGCTCAATTCCAGGACCCTGAGATCATGACCTGAGCTGAAGGCAGAGGCTTACCCCATTGAGCCACCCAGGTGCCCATTCATTGTCTTTTTGATGGAAGAATTTGTTATGTTGACTCACATGGATTACAATTTTATAAAAAGACAAAATACCAGGAATTCCATAAAATTCAACTTAGGTGGGATGTTTCCAAGCTATCCTATTTTTTAAAATATTTTGTCTGCTAATTTCCAGTTTATTGGATTTGGTTAGAAAATATGACTGACCAAAAGGTATGATTTTAGATATAACTAAGGCTTTAAAAATCATGCGCAAGTATATAAAAACTTTTTATCGATGATAAACAAATGTATATTCTTTAGGGGGAACAAGTACTTTGTGTGTGTGCATGTATGTGAAATATAGTTATTTAAATCCTTTTTATAGGTTTCTTAAAAGGGTGATATACTAGGATGCCTTAGTGACTCAGTCTGTTAAACATCTGTCTTCTGCTCAGATCATGATTCCAGGGTACAGGATGGAGTCCTGCATCTGGCTCCTTGCTCAGCAGGAAGCCTCCTTCTCCCTCTGCCTGCTGATCACCCTGCTTGTGCCCTCTCTCTTTTTCTCTGTCTGACAAATAAATGAATATTTTTTTTAAAGGGAGGTGTGATATACTCTACATATTCCTGAATGTTTTGTCCTATTGAGTGTCTAAAATTTTATTTTGAATATCTCCAAAGCAGGATGTGGACTATCCATTTCAACCACAGTGTTTATGACTCTCTTTTGTCTTATTATCAGCCTAATTTACATGATTATATTATATGCCAAGATCCCATAGGCATTTGAGTCTTCTTCCCTCCTCAATCTTTTCTATTGTGATTTCCACCTTTTTTTCTTTGCATCTTTATTGTCTTATTATATAGTTCTTTAATTTTTCTTTCTAATCACTAAAGCAACCGTTCTTTCCATTTTCCTGTACTAAATTTTATAATTCAAATACCATGTTTATGTGGCCTAGAAATCCCTTCCTATGTTTTAACTAACCTCTTGAGGATGATTTTTTTTTCTTTTTTCTTTCTCTCTTTTTTTTTTTTTACTTAAGTTTTTTTTTTTCTTTTTCATTTATTTTGCTTCAAATGGAACCACTTGTTCATATTATTCAACTTAACCTCTTTCTCTGTTTTTATAGGGTCTTTTAAAAATGGACTTTATTGCCCTCTTATGAGTTTAAGTTACCTCCACATCCTCATGTGGCAGAATGGAGGGATCTCTTACAGACTGGCAAAACTACGATGCCTGGGAGACCCCACAGTCCTTTCCCTGTAAGGCAGCATATAAAGTCAGCTGGCATTCCTAAATCATATGAAGACTGCTTAGTGTTTTAGGCTTCTTCAAATATTCTTCTTTTTTTAAAATTTTATTTATTTTTTTGACAGAGAGAGAGAGAAAGAGAGACAACAAGAGAGAGAATACAAGCGGGGGGAGTGGGAGAGGGAGAAGCAGTCTTCCCATTGAGCAGGGAGCCTGATGTGAGGCTCAATCCCAGGACCTCAGCCAAAGGCATATGAATAACCACTGAGCTGAGCCACCTAGGTGCCCCTTCTTCAAATATTCTTGAGGAGGTATATCTTTTTCCCAGCACTTGAAATGTTGTATAGCCCACTAGGAGAGACCCTTTCCTGAACCAGTGACACCAAGAGGGTTGTGCAGCCTTGTTTAGGACCTGACAGGAAAGGTGAGAAGTTGTGTTTTCCTCCTGTCCCAACTGATGACAGAGAGGTGTTGTAATTTCATGGTCTTCTCTCCAGGCTCTGTTCTCTCCACAAATATTGAAAGTCTTTCCTTTCACTTCTGAGAAGCTCAAGTCCTGGTAGCAAATTGATTTTTGCCAGATTCATTTAACAGGGCTCTTTTATTTGTTGAGATGGCCAGCAAAGAGCTGGCAAAGAAAAGTGGTCAGTGTAAGGTTTTAAAGGTGAGATAAACACAACACCAGGCGAAATGGGCACAAGGCAAGATTTATTAAAGGCATTCTCCAGCGAAGTTTTGGGGCTCAGGAGAAGGGGAGTCAAGAAAGTCACGCCAGGAGGAGGTAGGCACCCTCGGGCGAGGTTCCTTGACTCCAGAAAGAGGAGTGGGGGAAGTCGCAATGGGAGGGAGTAGGTGGGGGTCTTTAATAGGGCCAAGGCAGGGCATGGGCTCACATCCATATATGGTAGGGTATTTGGTGATTGGAGGGCATGGGGTGGGGGGTCCTGATACTTCTGTTCCCTGCATAGGTATCGGGTTATTTATGGAGACATGACCTAGGCATACATCCTTTTGATGGGAGAGTCAAGGGTTAAGGAAGGGGGAGGGAGGAGGCTGGAAGACTGGCAGGGCCCAGCAGTCATTTCTATTGTTCCTCCTGCACTCCTGGAGCAGAGCAACCGACCTAACAGTCAGGAATGTGAATTCAAGTCATCACTCTTCCTGAAAAGCCACCCATTCTTTTTAAATTGTGCTCACTGATTTTTTTCTAGCCCCATAAAAGTTCATATTCTCTAAGGTCTGCAGTCTTCTCATCTTAGACATTTTCTCTGGACAGCCATTCCATAACAACCTATGGTCTAAGGAACCCCCCACCTATTTCTCTGGCTCTAATCTTGCTTCAATCTCTAATTTTGCTCCAGTCACACATTTCCAACTGCCTTTGGGCCTCTTCCCATGGAGGTTCTGTTAAAACAGCAATTCAGTATGTTGAAGATCCTTTCCCATATAGTTCTCTTTTTTCTGTATTCCATAAGAATTCATCAAACCATAACAATGTTTTTTCTAGCTTTTGGCCAAACTAGAAGGTAAAAATAATTCTTAGTTCCTCTCTTTCTAACTCTGATATTAAGTGAATATTCCAGTGTCAATTTCACACTTAGAATATTCTGAATGACTAACTTGCCCCATTTTTTTATGACCACCGTCTGTTATGGACTCCCTTTATCTTTAATAGGCACTATTATAAGATGTTTCTAACAGGTATCTTCAGATTTTCTGTTTTATAATCCATTAACCAATCTGCTTTTATTTCTTTTCTCCTAATTGTCATATTCCCAGAATTTCCTGCAAATACAGAATGATATTCTCATTGTTAAACCTAAACTCTTCAATGGTTACATTTCCATAAAATAGAGCACTTCATCCCAGAAATCAATCCCTGTTTGTATTTAAAGCCTCATCTTCAGTTACTACTCTAACACTTCCTGCTCTAGCTTTGTCATGTTATTCACCGTTCTCCCAAACATACAATGTACTTTCACACCATCATGCCCATGTGTCTGCATTCACTTACTCATAATGTTCTTCTACCTTATTTTACCCACCTTACAACTTTTTGAGAAGTAATCTCTACACCTAATGTGGAGTTTGAACTCATGACCCCAAGAGTTGCACACTCTACCATCTCAACCAGCCAAGAGTTCCCATCTTCTAACTTCTTTAGAATTGGGCACCAATATCATAGTTTCTCTCGTCTCGGATTTTGCTGAAAATTGCCCCTTCTTCTGGCATCTCACAGCATTTAAGATACCATATTTTGCACTAGAGTTACTTCAATGTCTTTATCTCTTTGGATAAATCAGAAATTCTAGCACTAGATTTCATATTTTATCACTGTAACAAATATTAAATAAATGTCTTGTTAAGTGAATTATGAACCACACTATTCCACTGTTGGGACAACTTTTCATTATGAGGTTAGAAAAACAAATTAATTTAATGAAATAGGGAAATATTGACCAGCATAATGAAATGATGAAAAAGGAAGGGATTTTATTCCTTCTCTTCTCTGCTGTCCTCTGTGTGGTAATTTTTCTCAAGATGGCTATCCCTAGGGGCTTAGAATCTTACTCCAATCATCACTACAATCACAACCTCATGTCAGAAAGAAAATGAAGCTGGTTCTCTTGAGCTTTAGTTAGAAAAAATAAGTAAATAGTCTCTTTATGGTCCATCTCCCACTCCAAAACAAATGGAGACCTTAAGAAAAGAGGGGCATGAGGAGATGGGTGAGCCTGGTGATGGGTATTAAGGCGGTTATGCATTGCATGGAGCACTGGGTGTTATATGCAAACATTAAATCATGGAACACTACATCAAAAACTAATGATGTACTGTACGGTGACTAACATAACACAATAAAAAAATTTTTAAAGAAATATTAAAAACAACTGGAGAACTCCAAGTGATCTCATTTTAATATGTACACAAGCCACAGACTAACAAGCAAGGGTTGTGATGACTTTGCAATTCCATGGACAGAATGTGAAACAAATATTTCCTCCAAATAGACTGCACTTCTAACATGAGAAAGAATTGGTGTCCTCTAGCCATCAACTTGCACATAAATATTATGTGTAAATATTAAATATTTGGTGGTCCAAAAAGTATTAGCCATTTCTACCAACATTATATATGCTTGAGTTTTCTGTAGCCTGAGGATTTTCCTCTTTTTAAATAGGAAAACATTATATTTACATTTTTTAGCCACCTGAATAGCATGAATAATAGCATAACTAATAGAATTTTCGGTTTTACTATTATTCCATTGCTATCACACAGAGAGAGAGATAGCTCATAAGCATTAACTTTCCCCCATTTCTTCTTAAAAGAACATTGCCAGGGATATTAAAAATAAGTCTCTGTGGAGGAATAACCAGTTCCTTAGTGTAACAGAATTTTAGAAGTGTGTTAATTTCTGAGGTTTCAATTAAATAACTGAACAAAAAAAATCAAGATTCCTGATTGAATGCATATGCATTATTGATTATACCTGCATCTATTTTTAATCAAATATTCTAAGAGAATCACACAGAACTTCAGGTCTTGATTGACCCATGATTTAATGCTTCTTCATGTAGTATTAAATGTAACCTCAATTTTAAAATGTTGTACAAATTATATATTTGAAATTTTAAAGTGTTCATAGTCAGCAAAATGTTATCTATTCTACTACAGAAGATTAGAACAGAGAATATAAAAAATTAACTTCTCTTGTACTTTGGAATTCACGTGCTTATTTTGAAAAGAGAGTTACCACCTCAGTTTCATTGATTAAGCAAAAATTAAATTTTACTTTGCATTGCCTGAGTGTGCAGAGTCTGGGGAATCATACATTTCACTTGCATTGACTAAGTGTCTAGGAAAAGAATTGCATTTGACTTCACAGAGCAGAAAAACAATTCCAAGGGTTGACTGTGTGTGTGTGTGTGTGTGTGTGTGTGTGCGTGTGTGTGTGTGTGTGTGTGTTTTCTAAGCAACAAGAAATATGAATGGTATACAAATCAGGGCTGGTGCCAAGGTGCTATCAGAGACCCAGGTTCCTACTCCGAATCTTAGCATGTAGTATTCATGTTTATGATTCCAAAATACCACATCATCTTCAGGAAGAAGAAGGCAGTGATAAAGGGGTGATACCTATCTCAAGAAAGCAAAACTTCCCAGAAATTCTCAATAGATGCCCACGTACACATTACAGGCCAGAATTATGTAAAATATCCACCATTAACTTCAAGGATTGTTTAGAAATATCATTTTTTTAAGCCAGGACACATACAATCAGGGTTCTCATATTTAAAAAAAAAAAAAGAGGGGTATGGAATGTAAATAATGCCATAAAACTTTCAGTGTCCAGCACAGTGTACTATGAGTTTTGATTATGTTAATCATCAGACAAATGGAACTGAAGGAAAAGCCTACAAATTTACCAGAGCTTTGTGGTTTATAATCATACTTCAAGGAAGGGCATCTGGGTGTCTCTGTCAGTTAAGCATCTGCCTTTGGCTCAGGTCATGATCCCAAAGTCAAGTTCCTCTTGGGGGTGGGGGAGAATCCTTGCTCAGTGGGGAGCTTGCTTCTCCCTCTGCCTGCTGCTCCCCCTGTTCATGCTCACTCTCTGTCAAATAAATAAATAAATAAGTCTTTAAAAAAAAATTATACTTCAAGGAATCCACAGAACTGGTGTCCTTCTAATAGAAGCAAAACAATGATCAAATACAACTCAGCCAAAATTTTATATCAGAAGCAGCTGGATATACATGTCTTCAAGAAACCTATGGTGGAAGAGATGGTTTCTATATGCTATGATTTATGCAGACTGAATCTATCTCCTTTGGAGCCACTATGAACCAAAGAAAAGTTTCTCCTGGGTACCTGGGTGGCTCAGTCAGTCAGACATCTGCCTTTAGTTCAGGTCATGATCCTTGGGTCCTGGGATAAGGTCCCACATCAGGCTCCCTGATAGCAGAGAGTCGGCTTCTCTCTCTGCCCCTCATCCTGCTTATGCTCTCTCTCTCTCTCTCTCTCACTCTCTCTCAAATAAATAAAATCTAAAAAAAAAAAAAAAAAAAAAAAGCCCTTTCCTCCTGCTTGGGTGATGAAAAGCCTCTACTTCTTAGTCTGTTCTCTAAGTTGTCAAGTAACACTTTTTTCAGAAAATGATCAAACCTTCTTTTCCTTGGAAATAAGTTACAGCCCCTCAGAATTTTCATTGAGGACATTATCATGGGTTCATTCACCTCCATGCAGCCTCAGAGTGGCTGAAGAAGGCCTGGTCCTCTGAGGCAAGTGTGTGAGGGCTCCAGTCATGGCACTGAGTGAGTAGCAGGCCTAGAGAGCAGAATGACAGAACTCTGTCTTCCTATTTTTTTTTTTTTATTCTTTAGAAGATTTTATTTATTTGAGAGAGAGAGAGAGAATGGGAGACAGCACATGCTGGGGAGAGGGAAACGCAAACTCCCCCCGAGTAGGGAGCTCCACAAGGTGCTTGATCCCACGAACCTAGGATCTTGACCTGAGCCAAAAGTATATGCTTAAATGACTGAGACACCCCGGTGTCCCAGAGCTCTGTCTTCCTAACAGCTTTCCCAGACTTCTTTTGTAGCAAACATCTGATTGCAAACAAGATGGAAATGAGAGAAGGAGCCAATGTCAGGTTTCTTAGAAACTTCGTGTAAATTGGTTCTATGTCTTAAACATAATTTCAGTCTTGTAAATGCAGGGCTCAAGAATGATGAACCTCAAGTCAAATCTGCACAAGTCAGTTGTCAAAGCAGGACAGAAAATTGGGGAATTGGATTCCTACATCCTGTTTTTCTTGCAGGCATATGGTAAGAATAAATGATGTGTTTATCACCCTCTGCTGAAGTTCTCAAAGGCAAATACAATAAGACTGTGACTTACAAAATCATGGTTTATAGTTACCAGGAAAAAAAAAAAAAGGATCCTATGGGAATCGGATCCCATTAGGGAATCTATGAAATACACTGGTATGGATACATGATACCAGACTAAAAATATGGCTGAAAAGACCCAGTTGCCATACACACTAACAACTACTAACCATCAAGTCTCTCATGTAACCCACAAATTTATCTTCTTGTATTATGCACTTATCTTAGATGTTAAACATTTAATTTATCAAATAACCCTGTAAATTCTCTAGAAATTAGCATATGTATATATAACATATATATATAACATAGCATAAATTAACATAATATAAGTCTTCATTACAACATTTTTATAATAATACAAATTTGGAAGCAAACTATACCCATATACAATACAATGAAATATACATATATTTAAAATAATGTTGCAATTGTATATTTATTGATGTTGAAAATGTTTTTATAAAAGTATATGCATGTTTATGTCGACACCATATAAAATAGGAAATGATAAGGATTAAAGTGTAAATAATGTTATTTCTTGTTGAGTATCAAGGAAAATTTTCACTTGTCTCTTTAAACTGTTACATATTTTATAATCTAAAAATGAATATATTTATAAAAAGGAAATAGAAAACAAATTATCAAGAAAATACATAAAGAGAGCCACACCTTGAGAAACTTTTCTTGGAATAAAAGAACCCAATAAAGATAAAATAATTCATTTCAAGAGAAAGATAACACTCTAATTTCTTATATAAAGATATCTACAAATAAAAATAAATAGGGGGGGCACCTGGGTGGCTCAGTGGGTTAAAGCCTCTGCCTTTGGCTCAGGTCATGATCCCAGGGTCCTAGGATTGAGCCCCACATCGGGCTCTCTGCTCAGCAAGAAGCCTGCTTCCCTTCCCCTCTCTCTATCTGCCTCTCTGCCTACTTGTGATCTCTGTCTGTCAAATAAATAAATAAATGTAAAAAAAGTGGGGGGAGAGGGGAGAGGAGCAGGAGGGCAGAGGAGTAAGAGACCTAGATGTCATGGGGTTCCAGGAGTTCAGCTGGTTGGTTATGAAACCATTCTGAACACCTACAAACTTAACAGGAAATCAAAGAGAAGAGCAACAATTCTAGGAAAAGAAAAGCGACCACTTTCTGGAAGGTAGGATGTGTGGAGAAGTGAATCCAAGGCGATATATGGGAAACTAGACTGTGGGAGGGAGAGGCAAGCTCCCAGCAAGCCTTAGAGCAGCAGAGCACAAAATCAAAACTTTTAGAAGTCTGCTCCACTGAGAGACATCACTCTAAAGGCTAAGTGAGAGGTAAAGCCTTCTTGGTGACAGTGTGGTCTCAGGACCCACAGGATCGCAGAAAGACCCAGGGGTGTCTGAGTGTGGCAGAGCTCCCAGGTTTTGGAGTAGGGAAACTGGCTATAGAGAGGAGCTGAGGTGTGAGCTCTCAGCTCAGGGTTACCTTAAACCATGATCCAGGGCACAGTTGGACCACTGCTCTACAGGCAGGGACCCCACAAGTGGCAGATCCAGGAAGACACCCTCCTTCCTCCTTTGGAAGGACTGGCATGGGAGCGTGATGCAGGAATCTGCTGGGTATGGAGATTCCAAACAGGGCCATGCACCAGAGGTAGAAACATTCAGTCACAGGCTGGGTGAGCACAGAGGACAGCTGGAGACCCGGGAAATGGGGTGGGGGGGGGAAGAAAGGGGGGAAGGACTGACTGCATTTCTCTGAGGGTCCATTGAGGAATGGGGCTTGAGCTCTCTGCTTCTCCAGGCTAGAGATTGGGAGGCTGCCATTTTCATTCTCTTCCTCCAAAGCTCTACAGAAAGCATTCAGTGAACAAAAGCTACCAACAGCAAACATGAGCAGATTACTTAGCCTGGCCCCTAGCAAGGGTGGTGCAATTCTGCCTTGAGCAGAGACATTTGAGAATCATTGCAACAGGCCCTTCCCCCAGAAGATCAGCAAGAACATCCACCCAAGACCAACTTCACCAATCAATAAGAACAGTGGAACTCCAGAACTAGGAGAATGCAAGACACAGAATTCATGTTTCTTTCCCCATGATTCTTCAGTCTTTCAAAGTTAAAATTTTAAATATTTTTTTCTATTTTTTATGTATCCTCTTTCTTATTTTAACCTTTTAAACTATTTTATCTTATCAATACCTATTTAAAAAATTGTTTTTAATTTTCACTGTTATAGTCATATTCTATCCTTCATGGATTTAACATTTTTTTTTTGGTACACATAGAGCTTTTTTTCCTTAAAATTTTGGAACACAGCTTCTTCTAATAGATCAAAATATACCCTAAATCTAGCACATGGCTTTATTGTAGTTTACAGCCTGATACTTTCTTTCCTCTTTTTTTTTCTTTTTCTGACCAACTTTCTATCAATTCCTTTTTTAGAATCTTTTTTAATTTTCACATTTATAGTCCTATTTCATCCCTTCATTGTGTTTACACATATTTTTGTATATATATTTATGAAAGTTTTTCTTTCTTTAAAATTTTGGGAAGCTGTTTCTTCTGACAGACCAAAAATACACCCAAAACCAAGAATCAAGTGTGTGGCTCTGTTCTATTCACCAGTCTAATATATATAAACAGACACACAGAGACATACACAGTCACACACACACACACACACACACACACACACACACATATATATATATATATATATATATATATTTAAATTTTTCTACTTTCATCTACCTAGTTTCAGTTCTCTTCTTATTTGGTTAGTGAATATTTTTCTGGGGTCATTGTTACCATTTTAATATTTTGATCTCTCATTCATCTCCTCTTATCTAGATAAAATGAAAAGGTGGAAAAATTCACCTCAAAAAAAGAACAAGAGACAGTACCAACAGCTAGGGACCTAATAAGTACAGACATTAGTAGGATGTCAGAACTAGAGTTCAGAATAACAATTATTAAGATGCCAGCTAGGCTTAAAAAAAAAAAAAAAAGAAGGAAGATACTAGAGAATCCCCTTCTGGAGAAATATAAGAACTAAAATCTAATGAAGTTGAAATTTTAAAAAAGCTATTAATGAGGTATAATAAAAAATGGAGGCTCTTATTGCTAGGATAAATGAGGCAGAAGAGAGGATTTGTGATATAGAAGACTGAACGATGAAGAATAAAGAAGCTGAGTTAAAGAGAGATAAACAACTACTGGACCACGAAGGGAGAATCTGAGCGATACATGATACCATAAGATGAAACAATATTAGAATAATTGGGATCCCAGAAGAAGAAAGAGAGAGAGGTGCAGAAGGTATATTGGAGTGAATTATAGCAGACTATTTTCCTACTATGGCAAAGGCAATAAGCATAGAAATCCAGGAGGCACAGAGAACCCCACTCACAATCAATAAAAATAGGTCCACATCCCAGCATCTAAAGAGAAAATCCTGAAAGTAACTTGGGATAACAAGTCTGTAACATACAATGGTAGAAATATTAGATTGACAGCAGACCTATCCACAGAGACCTAGCAGGCCAAAAAGAAATGGCAGGATATATTCAGAGCACTAAATGAGAAAAATATGCAGCAAAGAATACTATATCCAGGTAGGGTGTCATTAAAAATATAAGGAGAGATAAAAAGCTTCCAGGAAAAACAAAAACTAAAAGAATTTGCAAACACCAGCCCTCTAGGAAATGTTGAAAGGGGTCCTGTAAGCAAAGAGAGAGCCTAAAAGTAACATACCAGAAAGGAACAGAGATAATACACAGTAACCATCACCTTTCAGGCAATACAATGGCACTAAATTCATATCTTTCAATAGTTACTGTGAATGTAAATTGGCTCAATGCCCCAATCAAAAGACACAGGGTATCAGAATGGATAAAACAAAACAAAACAACAAAAGAAAACACAAGACCTATCAATATGCTGTCTGCAAGAAACTCATTTTAGACCTAAAGACACCTCCAGATTTAAAGTGAAGGAGTGGACAACAATCTACCATGCTAATGGACATCAAAAGAAACCTAGGGTGGCAATCTTTCTGTCTGACAAATTAGATTGTAAGCTAAAGTCTATAATAAGAGATGAGAAAGGACACTTCATCATACTCAAAGGGTTTATCCAACAAGAAGATCTAACAATTTTAAATATCTATACCCCTAATATGGGAGCAGCCAACTGTATAAACCAATTGATAATGGAATCAAAGAAACACATCAACAATAATACAATAATAGTAGGGGACTACAACACTCCCCTCACTGAAATGGACAGATCATCCAAGCAAAAGATCAACAAGGAAATAAAGGCCTTAAAAGACATACTGGACCAGATGGACATCACAGATATATTTAGAACATTCCATCCCAAATCAACAGAATACACATTGTTCTCTAGTGCACATGGAACATTCTCCAGAATAGATCACATCCTCAGTCACAAATCACGTCTCAAATAGTAACAAATGATTGGGATCATTCCCTGCATATTTTCAGACCACAATGCTCTGAAGCTAGAACTCAATCACAAAAGAAAAGTTGTAAAGAACCCAAATACATGGATGGAGGCTTAAGAACATCCTACTAAAGAATTAATGGGTCAGTCAGGAGATTAAAGAAGAATTGAAAAAATTTATGGAAACAAAAAATTATAATGGAAACACAACTATTCACAATCTATGGGACACAGCAAAGGCAGTCCTGAGAGAAAAATATATAGCAATACAAGCCTTTATCAAGAAACAAGAAAGGTCTCGGGCACCTGGATGGCTCAGTGGGTTAGGCCTCTGCTTTCTGCTCAGGTTGTGATATCAGAATCCTGAGACTGAGCCCAACATTGGGGTCTCTGATCAGCCAGTAGTCTGCTCCCCGCCCACACCACCTGCCTCTTTGACTATTTGTGATCTCCATCTGTCAAATAGGTAAATAAAATCTTTAAAAAAAAAAAAAAAGACACTTCATTAAAAAAATAAATAAATAAAAGAAACAAGAAAGGTCTCAAATACACAATGTAACCCTACACCTAAAGGAGCTGGAGAAAGAAGAGCAAAGAAAGCCTAAACCCACCAGGAGAAGAGAAATAATAAAGATCCGAACAGAAATCAATGAAATAGAAACCAAAAAAACAGTAGAAAAAATCAATGAAACTAAGAACTAGTTCTTTGAAAGAATTAACAAGATTGATAAAACCCAGGCCAGACTTATCAAAAAGAAAAGAGAAAAGACCCAAATAAATAAAATCATGAATGAGAGAAGAGAGATCACAACCAACACCAAAGGCATACAAACAATTAT
The DNA here is from genome assembly GCF_009829155.1 of Mustela erminea. Taxonomy (NCBI): domain Eukaryota; kingdom Metazoa; phylum Chordata; class Mammalia; order Carnivora; family Mustelidae; genus Mustela; species Mustela erminea. Next base: position 100,637,520 of record NC_045617.1, on the reverse strand, counting down.
GCAAACATATTATGAGCAACTATATGCCAGCTAATTTGACAATCTGGAAGAAATGGATGCATTCCTAGAGATGTATAAACTACCAAGCCTGAGCCAGGAAGAAATAGAAAGCCTGAACAGACCCATAACCAGTAAGGAGATTGAAGCAGTCATCAAAAATCTCCCAACAAACAAGAGCCCAAGACCAGATGGTTTCCCAGAGGAATTCTACCATACATTTAAAGAAGAATTAATACCTATACTCCTGAAACTTTTCCAAAAAATAGAAATTGAAGGTAAACTTCCAAACTCATTTTATGAGGCCAGCATTATCTTGATCCCAAAACCAAAGAGCCCAGCAAAAAGGAGACTTATAGACCAATATCCTTAATGAACATGGATGCCAAAATTCTCACCAAAATACTAGCCAGTAGGATCCAACAGTACATCAAAAGGATTATTCACCAAACGAAGTTGGATTTATTCCTGGGCTTTAAGGTTGGTTCAACATTCACAAAACAATCAATATGATATAATACATTAATAAAAGAAAGAACAAGAACCCTAAGATACTCTCAATGATGCTGAAAAAGCATTTGACAAAGTACAACATCATTTATTGAGCAAAACTCTTCACAGTGTATGGATAGAGGATACATACATCAATACCATCAAAACCAACTATGAAGAAGTCACAGCAAATAAGAGTCTCAATGGGGAAAAAAAAAAAAAAAAAAAAAAGAGTCTCAATGGGGGAAATCTAAGAGTTTTCCCCTTAGTTTTCTCCCTAAGGTCAGGAACACGGCAGGGATGTCCACTATCACCACTGCTATTCAACATAGTAGTAGAAGTCCTAGCCTCAGCAGTCAGACAACAAAAAGAAGTAAATGTATCTCAATCAGTAAAGAGGAAGTCAAACTCTCACTCTTTGCAGATAATATGATACTTTATGTGGAAAAGCCAAAAGACTCCACTCCAAAAGTGCTAGAACTCATACAGGAATTCAGTAAAGTATCAGGACATAAAATCAATGCACAGAAATCAGTTGCATTTCTATACATCAATAGCAAAACAGAAGAAAGAGAAATTAAGGAATCAGACCCATTTACAACTGCACCCCAAACCATAAGATACCTAGGAATAAGCCTAACCAAAGAGGGAAAGAATCTATACTCAGAAAACTATAAAGTACTCATGAAAGACATTGAGGAAGACACAAAGAAATGGAAAAATGTTCCATGATCATGGATTGGAAGAAGAAATATTGTGAAAATGTCTATGCTATCTAGAGAAATCTATACATTTAATGCAATTCCTATCAAAATGCCATCAATTTTTTTCAAAGAAATGGAACAAACAATCCTAAAATTTATATGAAACCAAAAAAGACCCCAAATAGCCAGAGGAATGTTGAAAAAGAAAATCAAAGTTGGTGGCATCACAATTCCAGACTTCAATCTCTACTACTACTGTCATCAACAAGACAGTAAGTATTGGCACAAAAACAGACACAAAGATCAATGGGATAGAATAGAGAGCCCAGAAATAGACCCTCAACTCTATGGTCAATTAATCTTTGACAAAGCAGAATACAATGTCCAGTGGGAAAAAAAAGACAGTCTCTTCAACAAATGGTGTTGGGAAAATTGGAAATTGGACAGCCACATGTAGAAGAATGAAACTGGACCATTTCCTTATACCACACACAAAAATAGACTCAAAATGGATGAAAGACCTCAATGTGAGACAGAAATCCATCAAAATTGTTGAGGAGAACACAGACAGTGACCTCTTCAACCTCAGCCACAACAACTTCTTAGAAACATCACCAAAGGCAAGAGATGGGCAAAAATGAACTATTGGGGCTTCATCAAGAATAAAAGCTCTTGCTCATCAAAGGAATCAGTCAACAAAACCAAAAGACAACTGAGAGAATGGGAGAAGATATTTGCAAATGACATATCAGATAAAGGCCTTGTATCCAAAGTCTATAAAGAACTTATCAAACTCAACACCCAAAGAACAAGTAATCCAACCAAGAAATGGGCAGAAGACATGAAGAGACATTTCTGCAAAGAAGACATCCAGATTGCCAATAGACATATGAAAAAGTGCTCCACATCACTTGGCATCAGGGAAATACAAATCAAAACCACAATGAAATATCACCTCACACCAGTCAGAGTGGCTAAAATTAGCAAGTCAGGAAATGACAGATGCTGGCGAGGATGCGGAGAAAAGGGAATACTCCTACACTGTTGGTGGGAATGCAAGGTGGTGCAGCCACTCGTACAACAGCATGGAGGTTCCCAAAAAGTTGAAAATAGAGGTACCCTATGACCCAGCAATCGCACTACTGGGAATTTCCCTTAAAGATACAAATGTAGTGATCTGAAGGGGCACATGCACTCAAATGTTTATAGCAGCACTGTCCACAATAGCCAAACTATGGAAAGAACCTAGATGTCCATCAACAGATGAATGGATAGAGAAGATGTGGTATATATACACAATGGAATACTATGCAGCCATCAAAAGAAATGAAATCTTGCCATTTGCAACGTGGATGGAACTAGAGGGTACTATGCTGAACAAAATAAGTCAATCAGAGAAAGACAATTATCATATGATCTCTCTGATATGAGGAATTTGAGAGGCAGAGAAGGGGGTTTGGGGGGTAGGGAAGGAAAAAATGAAATAAGATGGGGTCGGGAGGGAGACAAACCATAAGAGACTCAATCTCACAAAACAAACTGAGGGTTGCTGGGGGGTGGGGAAGTAGGAAGAGGATGGTTGGGTTATGGACATCGGGGAGGGTATGGGATATGGTGAGTGCTGTGAAATGTGTAAGCCTGACGATTCACAGACCTGTACCCCTGAGGCATATAATACATTATATGTTAATAAAATAAATAATTTTAAAAAATCAATAAAATAAACTATTATCATAGTTCAACGACAAAATAAAGGAACTAACATGGAAAGTGCAAGTATAGGACAGATAAAGATTCATGGAAACAAATTATTCATGGAATAATTCCATTACTCAGGGAAACAAATTCAACATCCTCATAAATATTTCGAAAACATATTATTTGGAAGTTTTAGGTAAATTTAATATAAATTTGTTCCAAAATACTTTTATTTTACTTTTAAAATACATTATAAAAAGACAATCTAATGAACTTTTGAAAATCTAATTTAGCCTCATTACACATGTTCTGATGCCTAAAATCTAGTATATACCATATGTATATTTTCATTATTTACATCTTTCATACTTTGAAAATTCTGGAAAGTACTGAATATATATGTATACATATATATATTTAGGAAATAACATGGTATGAGCATAATCTTTATTGGGCAGTGCCTAATTGTATTCCAATTTACACTTCAAATAACAAAGTACAAGTGTTCTTCCAAATCCTTGCCAACACTTGACATTTTCATGGTTTTTAATTTTGGCAATCTCGAAAGTGTGCTTTTTAATTTGCATCTCCCTTTTTATCAATAATTTTAATTATCTTGTATTAACCACACTTGCTCTGTTAAGCATCCATCCAAATATTTTACCCACTTTTATTGCTTATCATTTTCTTACTGATGTATAGTTGTTTATCTTAGGTAATAATCCTCTGTAAATTATTTGCACTACAACCATCTTTCCCCAGTATATTAGTTGACTTCTAATTCCCTATTTGATATCTTAATGAGTAATTTTTAAAGACTTTAATTTTATTAGTCATTTCCCTCATGTTTTATATTTTTATGTCTTGCTTAAGGTATTTTTCTCATCTTCAGATTCTTCTTCTGTATGCTTTTTAAAAGTTTTATGGTTTTGCTGTTCCCACTTAGGCTTCAATACATCATAGATTTATTTTGAGTAATTAGATGGGGCTCAGTTTATTTTGGCAAGTAATAAAAATATTTTCATTACTAATTGACAGCATAATTCTTTCATAGTCAAATTTCTATATATTTAGAGCACCGTTCTGAGACTCCTTGGTCCATTTATAAATGTTGATATCTCTTTACACATACTCTGCAGTGTTCACTGCTAGAATATTAAAAGAATTCTAAGGATTTTAGGATTTTATTTGCAATTGCATTGATTCTGTATGGAGAACAGATTTTTCATCATTTATTTTTCAATGTATGATCTTGTTATATCTCTTTTATTAGGCATTTTTGAATGCTTTATAGCAAAGTTTATTTTTTCCATGAAGTTCTTGAAAACATTTTTAGATTTGTTCCCATTTTATATTTTTATGGTAAAGTAAATGACATATTTGAATGAGCACATTTTCTACTTGTTTTTGACGTACAGAAATTCAGGTGATTCACGTAGAATGATAATATATTAAAAAAAAAACTGTACTTTCCCATAGACACTAAAAATTATCTATAGATTCTTTAGAGTATTTTATATAAATATCATATCATCCAAAATAATGAGTGTTATGATTCTTCCATTCCAAGCAGTATCTGTTTTGTTTCAATCACTGCTTTTATAGTGGTGGTCAGACCTCTGATTTCATTTTGTATTTTTTCTGCTTATTCTCTTTCATGATATCTTGTTTCCTGCTGTGTGATGTGTGTATGTGTATGTATGTGTGTATGTGATTTGTGATGATGAAATAATATTTTTGACATTATTATGCAAAACACTATGAGGCCTATGTGAAGGAAAGTTACTTTGTGGAGGAGGCTGTATTTTTTTTCTACTAGGCAGCATTGTTTACTTTAAATGTTTAATTTCGAAATATATTCAAATATACATATATATATAATGTGTATATATATAATATTAATTTGAAATATATTCAATACACCAAAGTAAGATGAATTTGGACTAAAAATCTGCTTGAGAATCATCTAATAAACATTCTAAGTTTTCATACTCTTTCTACTCAGATTTTGAAACAGATAGTTTTTCTTACAGTTTTCCAGAACTGGTGGTTTAATTCCAGTTTACTCTAACTCAGAGGGCATAGCCTTGTTCCACAGAGGAATCCCATCTTTGTGTGAAGTTTCTTATTAGACCTGCCATCCTGAGGGCCCTGGCATTGGTTCCTGTCCCTCAAGCACCTGGGGTCAATGCTGTCTTCATGCAAACACCAAGAAGCGCTCAGCTTCCCATTGTGGGTGTCTATGTTTAGTATTAGGCCTTTTAGCCTTTCTTGCTAAGTTCCCAGCTTATTGATGCACTGAAGATATTTTAAAATATTATATCCATTATTTTTAGATCTCTTTTTAACTTTGGGGGGCATTCGGAGATTAGTCAGGGTAGCCATATAACCAGAAACAGAATGATGAACATTTTTCTCAGAGCTACTGTTATTTGCCCTTTATCACATTTACTTCAGCTTTCATATAGCTACTCTCATCTAGGAGAACTTTTTGTTAGTTCAAGCACATCAGTTGGCAGCATTGGATGCTCTTTTCAGAGCAAAGAGTTAAAGAAGCTATGGGGTAGGAAGAATTCTGAGATTAGTGCCAATGCTCTTTATCACCCCTGCTCCCCAAGTACGGACAAACTAGGAGTAAGATAGACTTTACTCTCATGACTAGGTCACACTATATGACAAAGGTGAGGAGATTTTGCAGATGTAATTAAGGTTCTAAATCAGTTGACTTTGAGTTCGTTAAAAGGGATATTATTTTGAGTGAGTTGACCTAATCATGTGACCCCTTAAAAGGGTGTGACCTCTTCCTGACAGATGCAGTTCAAAGCATGAGACACACTGCCCTGCTTGTCTGGAAGGAGCAAACTGCCGTGCTGTGGAGGCATTCATGTGGCAGGAACCTGATCAGTTTCTGGATGTTGAGTATAATCCCTGACAGCCAGCCAGTGAGACAGCAGGACCTTAGTTGTAAAACCACAGGAAATGAATTCTGCCCAAACCCGAGAAAGCGTGGAAGAGGATCTTTCCCTAGTCAAATCTCCAAATGAGGAGGAAGCCATCTGACACTCTGACTTAGTCTCAGGAGACACTAAGCAGAGGACCAGCTAAAATAGTAGATTCCAGATGCATAGAAACAGTGATTATAATACATTCATATTATAAGCTGCTAAGTGTGTGGCAATTTGTTACACAGCATTAGAGACCTAACACAGACCCAATCTGACCTAAAGCATCAGCACCCACTGCTTGCTTGTTCCTTTGCCTTTCTGAATCTCACATCTTAATTCCTTCTTTTTGAAGGACTCCCTCACAACTATTCCTTGGTACTAAAAATAAAATCATAAAACAATATCTTTCCAGCTTCTCTTTTTCATTTGGAGAATAGGGTTGATTTGGGGGAGGGAGAAACTACATTCCCCTTTGTAAATTTAGACCAATTATTCAAAATAGCACCATAGCTCAAAGAACGCTTATTCTGCATTATTTACAGGGTATTCTTGGCATTTCAAAATACAGAACAAATGCTATGTAGAAACAATAATCATATTTTCAAAGAAAAACATAATAAAAGGAAGGAAAAATTTAAAGCCTGTAAAACACTAATTAAGATAAAATTATAATGATGTTGGTTTATGTCATCACTTCATTGTAGGGAATATGATGGGTGTTTAGAGCACACCCTAGTGACTCACTCAGTACAATAAAGAAGCACCCAGTTTCTTCTTTGTTATTTTAAAATGCAACAAAGAGAGCCTTAAAACTCGCAAAGTGGTATAATTTTGTTTTCAAACTCACAGTCGACAGGAAAATGTGAATGTAAATTACAATAGTTGTACATAGGAAATTATTTTTGACCATTATGAGCCATCAACATGTGCTCTCAAGAATAAGGTCTTAATACCCTGAAGTGCGCTGCCCTGAGACCTATCCTTACCTGTTTTACTTCATCAGAGGGATCTGAGGAATTGGTTTATAGTGAAATGCATAGGTAAAAGCCAGACTCTGCCCAGACAGATCATATCTGACCAGATGAAGCAACAAAATCACATCTTATGCCACTTGATCATGTGTTAGCTCTCAAAAATTCAGTGATTTTAAATTTCAGTTGATTACTCCAGGGAAAGTCATGTACTAGAACCACTCCCCTTGCAGAAGCATTTGTTTCTTACCACCCCATCAACTTATACATGTCATAAAGGGCCTGTGGGTTCAGGGCTAAGCTGAGACAAGAAAAATGACTCTGACAGTCTTAGTAGAAATACAAATTTTAGCTCAGGGCACAAGCACTGACATGAGGGAAAAGCTGACCACTTGTTCTTTCTCCTGCAAGCACAGGCAAGGCTCTGCAGGGTCACTAGTCATCAAACTGCTATGTTTTTCTATTAAGAAGTAACAAAGGAAAGAAAAACAAGTGAAAGGAAATCAGTCTTCATTGATAAACTAGCTATGATGGAATGAGGAAGATTTCTGATATCCAACTGATGCTACCAAAAGCTGATATGTATCAATGTCACCCTGCCATGTCTGAACATGACAGAATAAAAAAAGAAGTTAGAAGCAGTCTGCTCTCACCCCAACCCACACCTGCCCAGACATCCCTGTTCTCATCTAGAACGCTGTCTGTCTGCTCCACTCTGGCACGGATGTTCTATATCCAGCAGGCTCTAACTGCTTGCTCGCCGTCCAGAGAAATCCCATGGCAGCCCTTCAGTATAGCAATTAACACCCAAGAGACAGTTCTGGTTGCTGTAGAAGTAATGAAACAATGAGATGTGAGCTTTTCCTCGAGGATCTTCCTTCAAGGGCCGATGCACATGGCTTTTCTGATAAGAGCCATGGAACCTACTCCTACTCACTGTTGACCAGCTCTACCCTAATCCAACCTCTTTATTGGTTTCACCTTCTTGACCTGGAGTCACCAAAGGGATTCCTACTTTCTGTCCCACCACTTTTTATTTGTACTTTACATCTCCAGTATTTGATCCTTGTTATCCAGCCAACTTGTCTGCATCTCTTATTCCAAGTTTCTGGGGTTGTTCCCAGTAGAAGTGTACACATCGGGGCTGGCACTACAGAATGAAGCACTTGGCCAACATCTGAGACATTCTATTCTTTTTTTTTTTTTCTTTTTTCTCCTTAAAGGAAAAATTTAGAGATTCATCTTTCTAAATGTCTCTCTAAAGATTTCCCTAGAGATATTGTCCTATTAGTAGAGACTGATCATTGCCTATAGCATACCCTCTAAATCCAAAGAAGCTGGTTCGGCAGGGTGAGGCTGAATGCAGAGGAAATGTGAGCTTTGGTTTGAACAGAATCCCAATGCTGCCACTTCTTAGTTGTATCCTGCTGGGAAAATGACTTCATATCATGGAAGCTCAGTTTTCTTATATACAAAAGGATGAAAATATTCTTATTTTGTAGAATCACTGAAAGTATTAAAACAGGATTATGGATAGAAGTTTCTTTTTAAATTGTAGCCTAACCGTATAGAACAAGGAAGAAAATGAATACAGCTATAATCTCCATGCTCGTTTTCTTATATGCCTTTTAAAAAATGGCTTTAAGAGAAAGAAAACACGACAAACAGGTCCAATCAAATATTCCAAGTGCAAATTGAGTCTGTCCTCTAGCACAGTGGAACAGCAGAAAACCTGTAGGGAAAAACTGATAATAGCTCTGAAATTCTTCTGAGCAGACAATAGATGTCTTCAACACATGTGCATTTCATAATTCCTAGGATATTCATTTCCTATATAGTTCATATCCCCATCATAGGATATTTCCTAAAATCAGCATTCAGAACTTACATACTCTTATTTTACCAAAAATTTCATCAAGCTTCAGTTCCTAATTTCCCAGTTCAGAGCAAATTAGAAATAACAAATTAAGCGGGGAGAAAAAGTCTGGATAGAAAGAAAGGAACTGACAATTTTATTATCCAACAATTCATTCCCTGAGGGTTCAGTACGGAAAATATTTTACATGGGATTTAGTGTTGAAAAACTAATCGTTAGCTCTGCAACTTATAAATTCTGCCATGCTATCTACATATAATATGACATGATTATCATTAGATCTTGGAATTCTAAATATTTAACCCCACCCAAAGAAGAATACATGTCAACATGCTTTTTAACCCACTGAGCCACCCAGGTGTCCCCCAACATGCTTTTTAAACAAGAAGAGGACTCATATAAATGATGTGACATTTTGTTTTCATCCTGAACAAAAAATGTACCTTTCTGAGAGCCTGTTTGAGCCAAATGGAACAATATGTTAAGTAAGGTCACCTTTTCAATGACTCTCAGGACTTTTCTCCAACAATGCAAGACTAGGCTTTATTTTCCTGCAAATGTTTGCTTAAAAATCAGTTTTAAGGTTATTTTATAAATAAGAAAATTTAAAATATCCACTTAGGATGATAAGAGCAAATTGCTACCAAACAGGATATCAATTTTCATATTTTTATAATGTGGTAATATGCCAGGGAGTATTTAAAACATTGAAATGGGCCACTTTTCTCAGTTTGGATAGCCTCACATGACAGAGAAGTAATAATGCCCTACACTTAAGTTAGAATTTCTTTTTAAATTTTCCTATGTCATACCAAGCCTTTCTTTTTTTTTTTTTAAAGATTTTATTTATTAATTTGACAGAGAGAAATCACAAGTAGACAGAGAGGCAGCCAGAGAGAGAGAGAGATAGGGAAGCAGGCTCCCTGCTGAGCAGAGAGCCTGATGCGGGACTCGATCCCAGGACCCTGAGATCATGACCTGAGCCAAAGGCAGCGGCTTAACCCACTGAGCCACCCAGGTGCCCATACCAAGCCTTTCTAAGCAAGATTCTTGTTGTGTCTTTGTGTGTGTGTATGTGTGTCTGTGTGTGTGTGTTAAAGATAGAGAGCTCATGCCTCTGTAAGCTGGCGGGGCAGGGAGTTGGTGGGGGCAGGTAGGAGCAGAAGGGGAGAAAGAATCTTAAGTAGGTTCCATGCCCAGTACAGAGCCTGGTGCGGGGTTTCTACAAGGGGCTCGATCTCACCACCCTGAGATCAAGACCTGAGCCGAAATCAAGAGTGGAACACTTAGCAGACTAAGCCACCCAGGCACCCCTAACCAAGATCCTTTCTAATTCCAAGTACTGCCAGCTACAGTTCTTAGTATTTTGTCTTATAACTTGACTTGGCTGCATTCCACTTATTGGGCTTATTATATTGAGCTTGGATGCCTGCCTTTTCTCACACCTGATAAGCATTTCTAACTGGCTGGGCAGCCAGGCCTACACCATTTATAATAATATAATTATGCAAATTTAGAAAGAAGAGCAGCATTTAAAAAATGGCCAGTAGTCATTTGGGAGTAATTATTGATTAGAAATAAGTATTGGAGTGCTCATGTATTATAAAGCCAATTTACAAATGATCACTGATTATAAATCCAATATAAAGAATCAGATGGGTTTTAATTAAAATGGAACTTAGAAATTACATTGACTCCATGACTAAAAGATACTTGAGTAGATTCAGCCACTAAAAGTTAAAATGAGCTTGTGTGACATAGTCTTATATATTACATGACAAAAGACTAGAGTCCATCAGAACAAAATCATAGTGAATATGTGACAAAGACTTCATAATCATCAGTTAAAATAAAACTTGATATTCCTCAATGAATAAAATATGAACACTTCTTTTTTTTTAAATTTATTTTTAAATTTCAGCATAACAGTATTCATTATTTTTGCACCACACCCAGTGTTCCATTCAATCTGTGCCCTCTATAATACCCACCACCTGGTACAATAGCAAACCTTTAGTGGAACACCTAGGTGGCTCATTCAGTTAAGTGTCTGCCCTGGGCTCAGGTCATGATCCCAGGATCCTGGGATTTAGTCCAGCATCTGGTTTCTTGCTCAGCAGGGAGCCTGCTACTCCCTCGGCCTGCTGCTCCTCCTGCTTGTGCCTGTGCACTCTCTCTCTTTGACAAATTCTTTATTTAAAAAAAAAAAAAGGAACACTTCAAATAGGATAGAGTGACCAAAATAAAGTAAGCCAGTAAACATGAAAGCAGGTAGTACAGTGTCTGTAAAATGTGCAAACATATTATCATAAAAGATAAAAAAAAGATATAGCATGTATATTTGTATATAGGTTATAAATGTACAAATTATAAGAAAAAAATTTTATTATATATGTAAATGTATTTATATTTATGTATATAAACTATAATTTATAGATAGCATATAAGTATATGTACTAAAATTATAATATATGTGTGTATTTATCTTAGCACATGTATTACTTTCCTAGAGCATACAAAGTAGCACAACTTAAGTAGCACAGAACATTAGAAATTTATTCTCTCATAGTTCTGAAGACTAGAAATTCAAAATCAAGGTATTGGTGGGGTCCTGCTCTGATGGCTCTAAGGGAAAATATGTTCTATGCCTTTCTCTTAGCTTCTGGTGTTGCTGTCAATCTTTGGCAATTCCAGGTTTGTAAATGCAGTACTCCAATCTCTGTCTCCTCCCTCTATACATCACACTCTCCCTGTGTGTTTGTGTCTTTCTGTGACCTTCTTTCCTCTAACTTACATAAAGGAAACATTACTTTGTAGGAAACACTTTAGTGGAACTCAATAAATGCAGTCATGTAATCCCAGATAAACCCACCACCACAATCAAGAATCTTGTCCCCTTCAAAGATGCCCTTGAGTTGCCCTTTGTAGTCACTTGACCAGCTTCTAACCCAGAGAAACCAGTATTCTGTTCTTTATCATTGTACCTTTTCCAGAATGTATTATAAAAAGAATCATATATTATGTTGTCTTGTGAGTATGGATTCTAACTAGAGAGTCATTGCATTTATAAATAATTCACTCTTTTTATTGTTGAGTACTATTCCACTGTATGATATCACTTCCAGAACTGAAGAACATTGTGTTGTTTGCAGGCTTTCTTTTCTGTCAATAAAAAGAGTTTTATATGATTTCACTTATATGTGGAAATTAAGAAGCGAAACAGATGAACATAGTCGGGGAGGAGAGAGGCAAGCCATAAAACAAACTCTTAACTATAGAGAACAAACTGATGGTTATCAGAGGGGAGGTGGGCAGGATGATGGGTGAAATAGGTGAGGGGGATTAAGGAGTTACTTGTGACGAGTACTAGGTGTTATATTTGTGACAAATCACTAAATTTTACACCTAAAACTACTAACATTACACTAAAGTTAACACAGTATGTTAACTAACTGGAATTTTAAATAAAAACTTGAAAATTTTATTTTGTTCTACTCTTACTTTTCTAATACAGCTGTTTCTACTCTCTTACATTTTTTTCAGTTCCACAGCTAGTTCCCAATAATTAAGATAGAATCACATGAGTTTCCCATTTTGGTGTTTGTTGGGATTCCAGACATCACCATGATATGGATCATGCTTAAATATGTTGGTTAAGCCTGCTGCCATCTCTAGGTCAGCAACTCTAGGGACAATAAGCTCTTTCCTATTTCTAGTTTCTTGCTTATTCATCTTGCTTACTTGAAACTTCATGCCTCTTGATTAGTGACTCCCCAGTTCCTCTTCTCCTTAGCTCTTAGCAACATTAGTCTACTCTGATTTGATCAATTTGACAATTTTAGATACCTCATATAAGTGGAATCATGTAGTATTTGTCTTTTTGTGATTGGCTTATTATACTTAAAATGATGTGAAAGTTCATCCATGTTGCCACATATAACATAATATTCTTTTTAAAGGCTAAATAGTATTCCACTCTTTGTATATACTACATTTTCTTTATCCATTTATCTGTGGATGGAAACAAGTTGCTTCCACATCTTGGCTATTATAAGGCTGAAATGAACAGGGGAGTGCTCTTACCTCTTTGAGATCCTGATTTCAACTTTTTCAGAAGTGGGATTGCTAGATCATAAGGTAATTTTAGTTTTAATTCTTTGAGAAACCTTCCTAATGTTTTCCATAGCAGTTGCACCATTATTCCCACCATGAGTGCATAAAGGTTGCAATTTCTCCATTCTTTTTTTTTTTTTTTTTTGGATAGTAGTCACCATGACAGGTATGAGATGATATGTCATTATGGTTTTGATTTTAACTTCCTGATAATTAGTAGTGTCAAGCAGTTTTTCATACACCTACCGGGCATATGTATGTCTTTGAAGAAATCTCTGTTCAAACCCTTTACCTATTTTTAAATCAGGTTATTACATTTTTTGTTGTTGAGTTGTAAGGAGTTCCTTACCTACTTTGAAGATTAATCCCAGATCTACGGTTTGCATCTATTTTCTCTCATTCCATAGTTTGCCTTCTCATTCTGTTGATGATTTCCTTTGCTGTGCAGAAGATTTTTGGTTTGATGTAGTGCTACTTGTTCTATTTTGCTCTGGTTTTCCTGTGCCTTTAGTGTTATATCCAGGAAATCATCATAAAGACCAATGTCATGAAGTTGTTCCCTTATGTTTTTTTCTAAAAGTTTATAGTCTTAGGTCTTAACATTTAAATCTTCAATCCATTTGAGTTATATATGAAGACATGATCCAATTTCCTTTTTTTAATATGTGGATATCCAGATTCCTCATCCATTTGCTGAAGAGACTAACATTCCGCTGTTATGTGGTGTTGGCACTTTTGCCAAAGATCAGTTGACTGCATATGCATGGATTTATTTCTGGGCTCTCTATTCGCTTTCTTTGGTTTATGTATTTGTCTGTATACCAGTGCTATGCTTTTTTATCTTCTCCATAGCTTTTAGTAACAATCAGTGTGGGAAATAAGCTGTAGTGAGATCACTTCATTTTGGCTGTCAACATAAGTTGCTGATAAATGATACAAGTTTAAAAAAGGAAACCACAAAAGTGTGAGAGGAAAACATAGGAGAATATATTTTGTAAGAACAGGAGAAACCATTTCTAAGTGATATGAAAATTTGATGACATAAAGAAAAGATAACTTAACTTTGTAAAACTTAAAATATCTACATAACACAAATAATATACACAAAGTGAAGAGAGAAAAACAAATTGCCCAAAAATATTTGCCTTTGGCAAATATGTAGAAGTCCTTAATCTTTAAAGAACTCTTGTAAAGCAATATGTAAAAGACAAGAATCCAACAAAGGTCAAGAGCAGATATTTCATAGCAAGAAGACATTTTAAACCTGTATAAAGTTGCTTGGCCTCACTCAAAACTAATGAAATGTAGATTAAAGCCAAATAAGTCATTTGTCTTCAGAGAGGCAAATAGATAAATTCGGGTTATATGCATATTGGCAAGAGCATCTCATATATTGTTACAGGCCATATTAATTGGTATTTTCCCATTGGAACACAATTTACATTATCATAGGCATTAGGATTTAATGTTTACAAATTTATTTCACACATATTAACTAAATAAACTTATCTTTCCAATATTCATGAGGGTTTGTTATTTTATGCATCCATTTTAAAAGCAAAACTGAAGCTCAAGCACTTGCCATGTCAGATTACATCATACAACTAGTCAGCGGCATAGCCAGGTCTAAAACTGATGTTTTCAGGTTTCAAGTTTAGTTATATTTCCATTGATCAGAGTTGATTTACCTTGAAACACAAGTATTTTATATGGCAAGTTGTGTCACTACTTTGTAATGTGTCACTACTACAAAGAATAGAAAAGATGCTGCATTTTATTAACATGAGGATAGCTAATGTACTGGTATCATCCCTATTCTTGAGTTCGTAGAACTGCTATAGGAAGAGAAGTATTAGGAAGGTAAGAACAATTTTCTTTTTCCTTATTAACACCTGGAAGAGGTATTTCTATTTTTACGTATTTTTGTTTGTTTTAAAGATATGCCTCTAAATGTATCATTTGGAAGCTTTAGGCTAATAATTCTTATTTGGGTATTTCAAATAATAGACACAGAGGAAATGCTTTATTAGCATGACAAATGATTCATTTAAATAAAATACATGGAAAGAAATAAGAGTAATTTTGAAATAATTTATTACCTGGCATTGAACCAACTCTTGAGAGAGATCATTATTTTGAGTTGCTGAAGTTTACTGTAATTTTCACATGGAAATATTTCCTCTCCCATTTCCTTGTGATATTGAAGACATATTCTGAAAGCCATAATATATTGGAAGCTTGCAATTTGGAACTCATTTGATTTAACTGATAAGAATCTTTTTCATTTCATAAAACATAACTTCCCTCAGAAATACAAAACTGCTCTGCTGTATTAAACAGCGAAAACCAGGACAGCAATGTTAATTGGTTTTTGGACTATGAGTATTTGAATCAGCTTCTTCCTCGTTATTTTTCCATTAAACTTTGCTTGAACTACTCCAAAAAACCAAGGTATTTATCCTGATTTGTAACACTGTGTAACATTTTTTTTTATTACAATTTTAGCAATTTTAGAAACTCTCTGTACTATAAAAGCCACGCTAAAACTACTCTGGAATGTGTGTTCAGCTGAATGGCCATTAAACATTTGTTCACTATTCAATGATGACCTTCATATTTAAAATATCAGGGTGTTTAGTTACTTTGTGATAAATGAGAAGGGATGTTTGTGAGTTTATCCTATTTAGTTTTGGACTCTGACTTTTTTGTTTCACTCTTCTCCTCTTGGGGGTACTCGCTAACGATGTGAACCTTGCACTCAAGCAACCCTTCTTGGCCACCTGCTGGCTGTGTGATATAGGACCAACTACTCAGCTCCTCTGAACTTTAGTTTTCTCATGTGTAGAATAATGTAACCACTTAAACATATAGAGTTATAATAGTTAAAAGAGATGATTGAGAGAATGTCTAATCCAGTGCCGGGAATATAAATATTCAATAATCATTAATTTTCTTTTCTCCCCACTCCTTTAACTTTCTGTCACTAGTGGGGAATTGCGGACCCTGTGATGTGCCCAGATTCCCTCTCACGCAGGGACTTTTTGTCCCAGCTGATAGGGGGACTGTTGGCAGGCAGCCTACAGCACCTGGCCTCTATAGGGACTACCCCACCTAGTGCTAGCTGATTTCATAAAGTGAAGCACTCCCAGGATGATCCACAAACACTGATGGGCCAGTCCTTGGATAAAGAGGTCTGCTGTGTCCATGAAAATCCTAATATCTCTGAAAGTTCAAATAGCTTCAGAGCTTCTCTAGGGGTCTCTGAATCTATCATGAAGTCTGATTTTCAGTTCCTCTTCTCCCACTGCCCATTGCTGCTGTCTTTCTCTCTCTTTCCAGAAATACTGGTCCTAGTGACAACTCAATAAACATTTTTCAGTTAAGCTCCAACTCAGAGTTTGCTCTCCAGAGAACCAGCAACCTGCCATTTTGTACGTCTTCAATGAACATTCTTCTCAGAGCATCACCAAGGACACTAACTCTTCTTTGTCATTTGACTTCCCCTACCTACTCCACACCACTGCCAGCACACCCCCAGTCCAGGTGAAAAGAGACCCAGAAAATAAGGGAGTGGAATGACTCCTGATAAAAAGATCTCGGCTTTAGTAGTAATTATGTCTCTTGGGCTGGAAAACATCATTTTAGGGTACCTGGGTTGCTCAGTTGTTAAGTATCTGCCTTCAGCTCAGGTCATGATCCCTGTGTCCTGGGATCGAGCCCCATATCAGGCTCTCTGCTTCTCCCTCTCCCACTTCCCCTGCTGTATTCCCTTTATCACTGTCTCTCTCTCTCTGTCAAATAAATACATAAAATCTTTAAAAAAAAAAAGAAAGAAAACAAAACATTTCATTCTGGTTAGACTCTTTCATTCTCTATCTATGAACTAAAGAAACCTTAAAGCAGTGATATTAAAATCAAATTAACCTCCAAATTTTGTCCAGGCTGGTTTTTTGTTGTTGTTGTTTTGTTTTGTTTTGTTTTTAATGACAAAACATTTAGTACCATTGTTCTACTGTCAACCATTCCTACCAGTATTACCAGTGAAAGCAGAAATGGTAATAATAATACCTAAAATTTCAAGCAGCTTATTAGAGTTTGGAAAATCAAATGTAAAAAAAATGGGAAGGTTGATAGTGTTACCTCAATACGGTATATAAAGAACTTACTAGTTCATAGACATTCACAGAACTAACCGTAAAATTGAAGCTGACTTTAGACTTCTGACCGTAGACTTACTGTTTTTTTCTCCTAATGATAATGTAAATGATAAACCCCATTCATTTACAAAATTCAAGTTTAAGAACATAAATATAACATAGAGTCTTAATTCCTCATGTTAGGCTACTGCGAATATGTGTATTACTCAAAGTGATTGTCCATAAAACAGTTTTTGCAGCACGCTTGTCCCAAAAAGCTGAACTTGCCAGCACATAACAAGAGTGAATTATCTTTTCAATGTACATGCACTGTCATTAATTATTAACCCCAATTACTAACAGAGACATTATCACACAGATGGGGAATGTGGTGTTCCTTTCCCAAAATATTAAGTCAACAGAGCACATGATAGAGCTATAGTTTGGGAAGAAGTTAAGCTGTGTCTTCTAAGTAAAGACACCTTGCCAGGCTACAAATGGAAGTTTGGGATTGGAGACCAGGTTTCTTTTCTTTATCATGTGTTTATCTCTGGATACAGAACATAAGGAGGCTATACAGTGTTTCAAATGGCAAGTGGTTTATAGAGTGTTATACATTTGGAAGTCCCATGGCACACACTGTCAAAAACATAATGGCTTGATGTACCTTGTGGCTTTACTTTGCTGAGAGTTTCTAATCACTTTAGTTGACATATATCAGATATCTAATCTGGCATAGGTTTAACAAAAACAAAAGCATGCAAGATTCCTATTTCATTCACATAAATCACCTTGATCACATAAAGTATTTTCTCAACATTACCAATTAGACATTCGTGTTGTTTGCTGTGATTCATTTGCACAATATCAAGAGAGTCCAAGGTATTGAATAAAAAAAAAACCACTTTGTTCAAAATCAGTGAAGAGGGTTCTTTATCAAGTTAAAAATGGAAATGTGTAAAGCCAGATTGGTGAAGGAAAATCTCACTTCAGCATGCTTATTGTCAGAAGATAGCAGGTGTTGTTCAGAACAGAATTATTTCTTATTGTCAATGTCCCATGTGGGAGCACATGAAACAATTATGGTCTGCGGTGGGCTGGGTTGCAGATTTCTCTGCTGTGCATCCCAAGGCACAATGATAAGTAAAGTGAGAAGCAGTAATAAATCTTCCCTGAAAAAATGGTTTGGTATTTCCTTAGGTTTGAAATAAGTACCTGCTTTGTTTTGAAACATAGGGTAATAGAGAATGTCTTTATAAAATCTTACATAAGTTCACAATTCTATAAAACCTCTCCAACCTTTAAAAACAAGAAGTAAAATTTCATCATATACTTTGATATATTTTCTGCCATAACAGGAAAGAGGGAAATTGTTTTGCCGTTTGGTTTCTTCATGGCATATTGAAATTATAATTTTTGTGTTCTAATTTATTAGCTTTTTCCACACTATTTTTTAATCTTACAACTAAAAATATATTTCCTTACTTATTTCCTACCTTCTTAGTCAAGTACTAAATGCACTTATTTTTTTTCTTAATATGTAGTAAAAATGTGACTACTCATTTTTTCTCTCAGTAATTCTGCATTTTATCTCATAAACTTAATATATATGCTCTTAATATTTAGTTTTTCTATATCTTCCACATTGCAATTTTATTTCTGTCTCTCAGTCTAGTTTTCTCAAGAAAATAATTTAAAATTCCAGTGGTTTGAAGATTTTTCTCTTAACTTTTGTTATTTTGACTTAACAAAGTTGTGGTGAAAATGATTTTTTTCTAGCTTGAGATATTGTTTTATACTTTTTAAGTATGACTAACATAAATTCACACTGTATGTATCCCATCATGTGTCTTTTTTGCCAGGATATATATCAATGAAGTCATCAATTAAAATATTCAGAACTCCCTTCTACTGCTGATCTTTTATCTACTTGGTTCATTAAAAATTAAGAAGAGAATGATAAAAAATTTTCCATAATATTGTTTTTACTAAATTCTTCTTGTATTTTTAGTAGTTTGTAATCTTTATTTCCATGTTATGTCAGGCAGTACTCAAAACATCAGGATAATAATAATTTCTGCAAAGTTATCTCAGAATCATTCTAAAATTATTTATTCTGAAAAAATGCTTTATCCTAGTTGACATTTTATTTTATATAGCATACATTAAATATCATTACATATTATATATATTTTTTGGTTATTCTTTTGGTTATAATTTTGGTTATAATATATTTGGTTATATATTTGGTTATTCTTTTGCATCTACATATTTAAATCTCTGTAGTTTAGTTATTACATAAAACATAAGTTTTCTTTTTTTTCTTTGAGTCAAGCTGAGTAATTTTATGGGCAACTTTCTTATTACATTTGTTGTTATAGCAGTTGGGCTTTTTGTATTGTAATTTAAGGTCAAGCTTTCGGCTTAACCTTTGTTTTTGTTTTTCTTTTCTTTGTTTCTGTTTTTTTTTTTTTTCTATTTTTCAAAAATTTGACCCATTTCTGAACCCTGATAGAAACTCCTGAAACCCTGCAGTAATTTAGAAGGTACATAGCCTATTTTTAAATCATATTTGCTTTTACTTATCTTCTCTTAAAATAATCATTAAACATGTTTTTCACTTGAACAAAATGATGAGTTACATTTTTCCTCCCTACCATTTTACTCATCTACTGATATTCGTTGGTTGGGTCTGTAACTGCTTCGCCATTCTATTAAACGTGATTATTATCTGACACTATGAGGCCTTTTACAAAAAGTTTTAACATTTTTATTCAATGTAGTAACTATAGTCATTTCATTTATTATATTTATTATTCAAATAGATTCAATGTTTACCACCAATCCTTTCACGCCTTAGTTTTATCATTCATGAGTTTCTCTTTTTAATTCATATTGCATATGGATGATTGGTATATCTTACTGAGGTCTTGTTTATTTGGAAAAATGTATTTATTCATGTCCACGTATGAATAATAATTTGGTGTGTGTGACAGATACTGTTGGTTGCCTAACCATTATCAATTCCCCCTTCTTACTTGCTCCCAAAATTTCAGGGGTTTTTTTGAGCAGCATTCCACGGAGCTAAATATGAATTCGTCCAACCTCCTCCTTCCCTAGACAGTAGTATATATGATATATATACATCATATATATAAGTATATGATAAAAGGGTATATATGCAGATTGACTGGCACTCCCATCCTTCTCTTGAATGTGGACCCTGCATGCTGATTTAAAGATTGTGGGCCATGATGCTCTAAGCTTGCAGACAAAAGCAACAGGTTAAGAGTGTTGGAGAAGAAACCTAGCATCTGTCCATCTGAGGTGGTTGTTAATCAAGGACCAAACATCAGCTCTGCCTGCCTCTGACCTGCTTGTTATTTGAGGAGTGGAAGGAAACGTATTTGTTTAAGTCACAGTCATTTGGGTTTTCAATTGCTCACAGCTGAAGGCTTTCCTAATTGATAGTTTGACAAAGAAAATAGACCTAAACTGGGCTACTATTTGAGTAAAACAGTGTAAATGGAAACTCTAAAGAGTAACAGTTATCCTAGCAATCTTCAAGCTAATTTCAAACTTTTGGAGGTATTTTCATTATGCTAATGATCAGATAACCCGATCTTCCACATTTATTCTTAGCTACTGATCCTTGCCTGAGCATGTCGCCCATTTTCAGAATCATTTGTCTAGACCTCTGTTGTTGAACACAGTAGCCTCTAGATTTATATGTCTAATTGAATTTGCATTTTCTAATAACAAATAAAAATTTAAAAGTCAGTTCCTCAGTTCACAATTCAATGGCCACATATAGTTAGTAGCTACCATATTAGAAATAGCAGATACAGATAGAACATTTCATCATTATGGAAAGATCTTTTGGACAGCACTTTTTTGGACTTTGCTCTGCAAATGTGGCCCTTAGACTGGAAACCTCCAGTATTATCTGGGCTTGGTGGAAGTACAAGATCTCAGGTCCCACTGCAGATCTCTGAATCAAACTCTGAATTTTAATGAGTCCCAGAGTGATTCATATAAAAAACCTAATGTTTGAGGTACATGCTGCATGCTTTGGTCCTGTGTATACCTTGGTCTCAACATTTAATAATGATCTAACATTTATTGATCTCCAGCTTATTGATCTCCAGCAAGTTACTAAAAATTACACCAAGAACTCTACAAAAATCTTAATACTCACAATAGCCTTTTAAGTTTTTTTTGTTTTTGTTTTTGTTTTTTGAGAGAGAAAGCATGAGCAGAGGGGATGGTGGGAGGAGCAGAAGAAAAGGGAGAGAGAATCCCAAGCAGGCTCCATGCTGACAGAACCCGACTTGGGGCTCAATCTCACGATTCTGAAATCATGACTGGAATCAAAACCAGGAGTTGGACACTTAACCAACTTAGTCACTGAGACCGCCCTAAAAGATTGAATTTTTTAAGTAATATTTCCCCAACATAGGGCTTGAACTCACAACCCAAGACCAAGAGACACATGCTCTGCTGACTTCACCACCCAGGTGTCCCTTGCCCACTAATATTTCTGTTATTATTATTATTACTTTCCCTTTATATATAAGGAAACAAAGGCACAAAGAAGCTACATAACTTTTCTCAGATCACTCTGAATATGTCAAAAAGCCAAAATTAAACCTCAGTCATTCTCAAAAAAGAGCCCACAGTGCAGGCTCCCCAGAGTGCTCCATTATAATTTTTTACTTCGAATATTAGGTCGTAGGCTCTTGGAGGGAGGAAATTGTCATATTTACTTTTTGAGTCTAGAATATAGCACAATATTTGTCATACAACAGGTACTAGGTTGCTATTTGTGGAGCAAAGCACGCATGAAGAATAGAGGGACCGAGTCTTCTTTTGTCCACTATCAGGTGGAGCTCCTGTCAACCTCATCACAAAGCCCAAACTGTTCATTTGAATTAGAAGAAACTGTCTCTATTTAGCTAGGTAAAAAAGAAGACCCCAAAACTACTCCACATAGCTATCATTTTTAAGTAAGTAATAGGTCAGCAAAGGGCCCTATGTCAATACTGTGAAAAATGAGGGGACAGAATGAGCTCAGTGATGACCACTCACTAAAGTAGTGACAGCTACTGTGGTGACAGCTGCCATAACAAATCAATACCAGGATGTATAATGGCTTAAAAGGACAGAATTCTTACTAATGGAAAACCCAACTTGGGCCTAGCTCCCCTCCAAATGGTTTTTCAGGACCAGCTTTCCTTGACTTTGGTGACTCTGCTATGTTTTCCATGCAGGTTATAAGTTCACTATATCTGTAACAAGCCAGGAAAAAATGGTCCAAAAGCAAGTGTGGAGAAAGCAAACATTCTTTTTTAACCCTCTTAGCCTGCAGTTCCAGTATTTCTTCTACTTAGATTAAGTGGGCATGAGGTAGACACGGAGCTCCATCTAGATGCAGGGGTGAGAAAATGCTAGAGAAATACTGGCATCATGATAAATACTGGAATCTGAGAGAAGCTGGCCAGCTGTGTAATTATCAAGGTTCTGCTGTTCCCAGCTAAGTTAACCAACACCCATCCTACTGACTGACAGGTAGGGCAAGTTAACACCCACAAAACAGACACACACATACACGCAGCAAACACTAAGTAAACTTAAACCATTTATTCCACAAATAAAATAAAAAGAATTATATTTTAAAAAGGCTTTAAAGTCAGGTAAGTGTTAACCCATCATTTAACAGCATTGTGAACTTGAGCTGATGGGTGACTTAAGCCTTCTAAATCTGAAAGTCTCCATAATGGGCTAACAACTAATCCATAAGTATCCTATGCTAGTGTTGCATGAGGCCCTGCCTGACATAAAAGGCAAGTCAAAAACCTATTTAATATTGATCCAAAAAGTAAATCAACAGCAGCTACAGAAGAGAACAAACCAGTTGGAATAAAAATACTATTAGAACTTCAGAAGACAGTATGTAGAAACTTAACATTCAGCTTTGGCTGGCAAAGAAAGTATTTCCATTACTATTACTGAGTTGGCTTTATACATTAATATCACATTAGTAAGAAAAATGCCTATGGGTGTTAGTAACATTTGTAAGGTCTATTAATTTCAGAACTAACAACTTTCTGCACTCTTCAAGTTTAGATCAGTTTTTATTCTTCCTGGCCTTGGTCTGTCTTCACAATTAGCTCTAAAAAATTAAATTAAATTAAATTAAATTAAAAAATAAAATCAATCGTAGTTCTTAGCTTCTCTCTTCTTTAGAAGAGGAACTGGATAGCTGTTCTCTTCTTTAGAAGAGGAACTGGAAGCAAGTCAAGCAGTTTTTGAGTTTTATTCTTTCTCATTGTCTTTTTTTTTTTTTTTAATTTGACAGATCACAAGTAGGCAGAGAGGCAGGCAGAGAGAGAGGAAACAACAGGCTCCCCACAGAGCGGAGAGTCTGACGCAGGGCTCGATCCCAGGACCCTGGGATCATGACCTGAGCTGAAGGCAGAGGCATTAACCCACTGAGCCACCCAGGCGCCCCTTGAGTTTGTTTTTGTTACAGGATGGGCATAGTAGAGGATGTCCTTGACATCTGCAGCATCACTGATGAACTATTTATTCCTGATTATTCTGAACTCACAGTCTGGTTTGCATTAATACATCATACATACAGTACCTTGGTTACTAAGTTTAACTTAAGTTACACAATGAAGTAAGAGAGAGTGGTGTAATTATATTTTCATGACCACAATAATTCCTTAACACTTAGAAAATTTGAGGGTTTTAATGTTTAAAAAGTCATTTTTTATCAAGCTGCCTTCTAATACTACATTATTTCTATGCTTATATTTCTATTTTATTTCAACCTTTTAGTAGTTCTACCTCATAAGATCTGTCAATATTTACTTTAACAATATTATTTTAAGGATATCCTGGAGGATAAATCTCCTTAACTATGGCCATTCTCATTACTAACAACTTTAAATGTCAACTATGTTTTCAATAAAGACTGGAAAATAGCAATATAATCAAAGTCATTTTTCATTTCATTTGAATACATATGAATCACAATTGAGATGCTTGGTAAAGAGAATGGTCACTTTTTCCTTATGGATACAATGCTAATTTGGTCTTCATGTACCCTAAGATTTGTGTTGCAGTTCATTCTAATGGAAATAATAATCAACAATCACTTTTTGTTTAACTGAATTTTATGTCAGTTAAAATGAATGTGATACTGGCACATTTTTATTTCATTAATTACAGATAGCTGTTACTGAAATTCTGTGCATTGTTTACTAAAAGATGCCATTTTCTATTTAATCCACACCAGGCCCACTCAATGTCTGCACCATCACCTCTGGTGATGGAGAGTCAGCATTGATACCTGGTAATGGCTTTGCTACCTTGATTCTGTCTGGAAGAATATTGGCACCCTGCTCCAGTGAACTGACGAATAACTGCCAAAATACTTCCTTGGGGAAACATCTTCTATAAACCTAAAACAGATAGGTCTCAAGGAACTTGTTAGTTGACACATTAGTTGATATCAATAAGCTTTTTTTTTTCTAAATTGGTTTTTCATCATTTTTTCAATATTCACTTTTTATATGTTCTCTTAGAAAATAGTTTCATTATTCATAAGAAATTTAGAAAATGCTTATTATAAAAAAAAAGAATATGTCAAAAGAAAAAAAAAATGACCTTGAGAGAATGAGAGAACTCTGTATTCATTTTGTCCTACTTCCTTCTGTGGAGGCCGAGAAAATTAAGTCCATCCCACCTCAAGTTTATCTGATGTGGGAAACAGAGGCAGAAGAAAATCATTAAAATTCCTTACCTACTGACAAGCCCTTGAAACAGACAGAATGGTTCTCCCCTGGGGACTAAACTGCCCTCACCTTGAGGTTTTGCTAAGGACAATCCTAGCCTGACCGACCCCCTACCCCAACAGGTCCGATGAGGATACTGTAAGTCTACTTTAACAATTCCTTTATCTCTAAACCTCCAAGATAGTGTCGAGAATCATTCCCAAGTATATGGTCCACTGATATACATCGAAAGGGTCTCACGAGAAGATTTTTTATTATTGGTAATAAATAACCTTTCTCCCAACAATAGCTAGTCCCTCAAGGTCCCGGAGACCTTGCTTCAAAAAAATCCTTGGAGACTTACATCATCCATAATCCCCTTTGTCCTCACCCACCGCCGAGTCCACCCCTACTCTGCCTTTAAAAACTCTGACTGTAATCTGGTTCGGGGTCCAAGTCCCTACTCCACTGTGTCGGGTATACTTGGGCCCAAGCTTAAGCTTGTCAAATAAACCCTTGTGTGATTGCATCAGTGCTTGGCTCCTTGGTGGTCTCTCAGACGTGAAAACTCGGGCACAACACATCAAGTACATTTCTTTCTATGTCTGTGGACTACATATATGTAGGCTTTTTTTTTTTTTGAATAGTGTACCCATATTATATTGGTAAGCTCACTTTTTCACTATAACATATTCAAAATCTTCATTCTACTGAATATCCTATCACAACATAATCTTAGTAGTTACATGGTATCAATTGTGCAGATATACCAGTTTCTTCTTTACTTTCTAATTTGGCCTCTATTAGATATTTAGTTTGCTCCAAATTTTTGGCTTTGTAAATAGTTTGGTGATAAACATCATGGTAGCTAAACTTTGCCTAAAGTCCTGATTATTTGGTGATAAGTTTCCAGAACAGTAATTTCTGGATCAATGCGTAAGAACAATTTAAACATTTTTAATACCTACAGACAAATTGTCCTTCAGGAAAAATGTATTAGGTTATACTTCCACGAAGTATGTTTATCTTGAACCCACGTTAACACATACCATGTCCTATACGTGTAAAAGAAAAGGAAGGGGAAAATGAATAATAATCAGGGATGAAAGGCAGCAGGAGGATGGAAATAGGGAGAAAAGGAGGCCAAAACTTCCAAATGTTGGATACAGCACATCACTGAAGTCATTGTTGAACAAACAAGAGGTTCCTTTGAGAGACTGATCTCCAATGTCACTTCACTGCATGGGTCCCTAAAAGTCTCCTTCTGGATTTTCCAGCAAATTTCCCATCATGTGTTCTCTAGGGAACTTTACACTAACACAGTTTTGGAGTGTTAGGGCTGCTTTGCTTTCCCTAGAGCCTGACTGCAAAAGCACTTTATAGCTATGAAAACCTATACAAACATAGATAATGTTACAAATAATAATTGTTCATAATGTATGTCCCACATGGTTTCTTGAGATTACCTCTCCTCCCACTTGTCCACAGCAGAGCAGAGGGCATACTTATTCTATTGTTACTAGACTGCAAAATAATTTATAGAATACAGATTAGATAATTTACAAAAACAGTCACCTATTGCTCAGTTTACTGAGCGTAGGTGTAATGTTCATATGGAGAAAGAGAGAAAGAGAAGGAGAGAGAGAGAGAATGTGTCATTTTCCAACTCTTGTTCTTACAAGGAGAACTGTCTCTGTTAGCTCTTTTATACTGAGATTTGGGTTCATTTCTTGATCTCAGATGGAAACTATTCCCCTCCATATATTAAAACTCACACTAGCTTCTGTACTTAGCAATTCTCTGAACTAAATTCTTCCCTCTTCTAGACACACTGTATTTCTTTTTTCCCCTAAACCAGTTTTCAAATCCTAATTATCACATCTGATTTTAGCTTACATTCTTTTTAATCCATAAATTATTACATATTAATCCTACCGACAGTTTTCCATTCTAGGTCTCCCAATATCCCTCAAGAATTCCAAATTCTAAATTCATGCTTTTATGCTAATCAGATCATATGGCTTACTTTACCTTAGAATAAAACCTCTGGAAACTTAAATTCCTTAAATATTTCTTCAACCCCATTCCATTTGACCATTTGAGCTCTTTTGGATAGAACTTCAAATTATAAATATTAAAATACCATTTGATAAGAGGCTTGGTAAAATGACTCCACTATGCAGTGTATGAACTCAAGTCATCTGATGGCCTCTCTTTTTTTTTTTAAGATTTTATTTATTTATTTGACAGACAAAGATCACAAGTAGGCAGAGAGAGAGGAGGAAGCAGGCTCCCCGCAGAGTAGAGAGCCCGATGTGGGGCTCGATCCCAGGATCCTGGGATCATGACCTGAGCCGAAGGCAGAGGCTTTAACCACTGAGCCACCCAGGTGCCCCAGATTGCCTTTTTATGTAAATATAATTATATGACATTTTTACAGGATGAACTACCCAAAAGACACATTAAACAAATCCTGGCAATTACTGGATGCCCATGTTGAAATTTGTTTTCTTTAATCTTTACATTCAATATACTAATAACTGAGATTTGTCAATGTTGGTAGAAAAATAGATTCAACATTATAAAATCCCTTCTTTCAAGACCCACAAACTTTTATGTCTGTATTTTTTGTAAATAATCTTCAATGTGGAACTCTTAGAATCTTGGAATAAAATTAGTGTGGTTAATAAAGTTAGGGCTTTAAATATCTTGCATAAATCTAAAACCTTTATGTGATTTCATTTATACATAACACATTCTGCATAAGTATTTTTTCAAAAGTACTCTTTCACTAATCTTTCGTAGTTATTAGTTGGTCTATTATTTTAAATATCACTTTATTTCAGTTCTAGCAAGACAAAGCCAAGATTTTTTTCTTGAATGTCCACATTTGTATATTTAGCCTAGGACAGGATGATCAAAATCTATTCATTTGTTGGTATGAAAGGCAAAATAATTATCCCCAATGATATCCATATCCTAATTCTTGGTCTTCTTGTGAATATGTTGGTTAGCTGGCAACAAAAGAAATTAATGTTACAGATAGAATTAAAGTTGTTAATTAGCTGATGTTAAGATATCAAGATTACCCTGAGTTATCTATGAGGGGCTTAAAAATGGAAGAGTTAGAAGAGGGAGAATCAAAATATGACAGTGTGAGGACTCAGTTCCTGTTGATGGAGAAAAAGAGCCATGAGCCAGGAAAGTAGTTGAAAAAGGCAAGGAAATGGATTCTCCCCTAGAGCCTCCAGAAAGGAATACTAGCTTGTTGGCACCTGGTCTTAGCCCACTAAGATCCATGTTAGATTTTTCATCTATAAATCTATTTTATAAGATAATAAAATTGTGTTGTTTGAAACTACCAGATATGTAGTAATTTATGGTAATTTATTACAACAGCAATAGACTACTGATACAGTCGGTACTTTGATTATCTGCATAAATATTTAGATTTCACTTCTACATTATTTAAATTAGTTTAAATATACTTCATCTAGGTTTTTCTAAATCAAATCTGATCCTTGACTCTAAAATTTTTCTCCATTTACACAGCTCTAGTTCAATTTCTAGCGAGCATTCGCTTCCCTTTTCCCAGTTGCAATTTTAATTTCATCACTTTTCTCACAACCTTTCAACTCTTTGTCAATCTAATCACAATCTTTGATTATGGGTTCTCATTCTGCTATCAACAAAACTCAACCTCTTAGGAAAATACACATGTCACATACTTAGGGCTCCAAACTTTCCTTGACCTTTGGTTTAGTTGTAGACCTCTATCTGCCCCAATAAACTACCAGCCCTTTGTAAGATCAGTGTGTTGTATGCAACATAAAGACAACCAGTGGATGCTTAGTGAATACATGAATTATTTCTAATAAGAATATTTATGGAGTGTCTGGGTGGCTCAGTGAGTTAAGAATCTAACTCAATTTCGGCTCAGGTCATGATCTCAGTGTCCTGGGATAGAGCCCCTCATCAGGCTCCATGCTAAGTGGGGAGTCTGCTTGAGAGTCCCTCTCTCTCACACACAAATAAATAAATATTTTAAAAATAATACTTATTTGTATCACAGTTATGCGAGCTATACTCTGTATTGCTTCTGATTTTCTTGCATATTCCATTATCACTGAACTACATAAAAACCATGTTCTTATTTTCTTTAGATGTATGAATTCCTTCAATTCTTAGTCTTTCTTGACTCCAGAAAACACCCATTGTAAATCCTGACATATATTAATGGCTGTTATATGTTATGTTTAAGATTATGAGTGAGGGAAATTTTGCATCTGTGTATTTTTCAAGTTGTGGGGGCTGTCAACTGCATTTTCATATGACTCTGAGAGAGTTTCTTCCTTTTTTCTATCTGCTCACCAGCCCACTTCCTTTGTTCAGGCTAAGGACTGATGAAAGGAAAGTGATTGTCTCCTCCTCCAAATTATTGACTTAACAAACTGGTATATCCAGGAGGGACACCAGGATGTTAAAATATGCTGAAATTATGTTATAGGAGAAATTGTTAAAGAGCCTGTGTTTATTTAAATTGCAGTTAAGAGAAAGAAGAGACCATTTAAAACTCATCAAGAGCTTGAAATATTATGATATAAAAGAGGGAGTATATTTATTTTCTATTCATTGTTGTTCCAGACTCCAGAATTTAGATGAATAGGTAGGAATTAGAAGGAGGAGGATCTAGCTTAACACTATGGACAGTTAAAGCTATCAGTCTTACCATGTGACTAAGTAGGTAGGCTCTAGTTCCCCGCAAATTTTTCAACAAAGACTTTGCAATCATCTGAATAAAAGGTTCTTCTCTGAGGTGAGGACAGGATGCCTCTTCCTTTCATATAAAAAATATGGTTTTCTTTTCTATTCACTCTTACTACAAAGTATTCTTAATATCATTCTGAGATATTAAGAGTAAGAACTTCAGGGTCAAACTACCTAGTTTTGAATCCTGACTCCCTTAACTTTAGAGATGTCTGGCTAAGAAAGCTTTAAACTTTTGTTTGAGTCAGCTTCCTCTTCTGAACTCTGGGGAATTTACTAACAGTATTACTATGAGAAGTGAATGAGATTAGGTTGCAAAACACCACAGAAAGAGACAAGATATCTGCAAATGACACTATAGACAAAGGAATGATGTCTACAATCTATAAAGAATTTCTCAAACTCAACACCCCCAAAAAACTAATCAAGTCAAAAAATGGTCAGAAGACATTAATAGACATTTTTCCAATGAAGACATACAAATGGCTAACAGACACATGAAAAAATGTTCATCATCATTGCCATCAGAAAATTCAAATCAAAGCCACATTGAGATATCACCTTATACCAGTTAGAATGGCAAAAATTAACATGGCAAGAAAAAACAAATGTTGGATGGAAGTTGGAGAAAGGGAAACCCTCTTACACTGTTGGTGGGAATGCAAGCTGGTACACCTACTTTGTGAAATAGTGTGGAGGTTCCTCAAAAAATTAAAAATAGAGATAGCCTATGACCCTGCAATTGCACTATGGGTATTTACCCCAAAGATACAGATGTAGTGAAAGGAGAGCCATATGACCCCAATGTTCACAACAGTAGTGTCCACAATAGCCAAACTGGAAAGAGCTGAGATGCCCTTCAACAGATGAATGGGTAAAGGTGTGGTCCGTATATACAATGGAATACTAGTGTGGTCCATATATACAATGGAAAACTAATGGAATGCTGAGTGAAATAAGTCAAGCAGAGAAAGTCAATTATCATATAGTTTCACTCACTTGTGGAACATAAGGGATAGCATGGAGGACATTAGGAGAAGGAAGGGGAAAATGAAGGGGGGAAATTGGAGGGCGAGATGAACCGTAAGAGACTGTGGACTCCAAGGAACAAACCAAAGGTTTTAGAGGGTAGGAGGTAGAGGATGGGCTGACCCAGGGATGGGTATTAAGGAGGGCACATATTACATGGAACACTTGGTGTTATACATGAACAATAAATCTTGGAACACTATATCAAAAACTAATGACATACTGTATGGTGACTAAGATAACATAATAAAAAATAATAGTAACTAGGAAAGATAAAAAATAAATAAAATCATAAAGAATGGAAAAAAAACACTTGCTATGAATATTTGGCAATTAGATATCAGTATATATTAACTAACATTCTCAACAGTTTTTCATTAATGGGTCAGAAATGACTCATGCCCCAATAATAGGAATTTTTAATTGTTCTTAGTTTGCTATTAAAAACTTAAAACATATTTTTATAAAAATAAATATGCAATGCATACCCTCAAATTCCAATAGACATTATTTCCAATTTAACAGATATCATTCTAGAGTTTTACACATGGGAATATGTTCATGAGACATATGTATATAGATTTACAAATACATGTAATCACATATACTGTTCTGCACCTTGCTTTTTGCCTTATTTGTTGTGCACATCTCCCCAATTATGTACACATGGCACACAAGAACCTTATTTTTTTTCCCTTCTGCAAGTTAATCCATCTTAAGGATATATTAAAAATTATTTAATTCTCATTTTATGGGTATTTCAGTTTTTTTACTATCATAATCAGTGCCACAATGAATAATCCTGAACATTCTGGACTTATTTGGGGAGTATTCCTGTAAAAGAAATTCCTAGATCTGTAATTGATTAGTCACATTTTAAATTTTATATACTCAGCAAAATTGTTCTCTAAAAATTTTTAGCCAATTTACACCCCACCCACTGTGTATGAGTGTTCATTTACCATTACATAGACTTAAAAATGTTGTCTATTTTTGCCAATTTTATAGACTAAAATACAATTTCATTGTTTTTATACTTTTATAATTAGAACTTCACATGATTACTCACTATTTATATTTAATTTTGTTATTTTTAGCCATTTGTAAAAAAGAAAAAAAAAAGACAAACATGCCAAAGGTAAAATTCTTTGTACATTTTGCTTTGGGACTGTTTTGTCATTCTTTTTCAAATTTGCAGAGACTCTTTATATTTTGAGAGTCACACTTTATCATCCTCAGAACAAAAGTTTTCTTCAATCTGTCGTCGGTTTTTCAACTTTATTCAAAATGTTTTCAGAATAATATAATTTTAGGGGCACCGGGGTGGCTCAGTAAGGGAGCCTGCTTCTCCCCCTACCCCCGCTGCGGAGGTTTACATTTTGGAAACAGTCCACATGTTTACAATCTTGAAACTCACATTATTAATTTCATCTTTCTACAACTTTGTTATCTCTAACTCTTTTTTTTTTACTGTATAGACATTGGTGTTATTTTGAAATTATAGCTTTGTTTCAGGAAATTTGATCTCATATACAATGCTTTGTCTCCTCACTTTTTAATTTTTATCTGTCCACAGCTGTCTTCTTTTATGCTTTTTCAGAAAACTTGAATTTTAAAGTTTCATCCTAGCACATTTCTCATTATCTTCCTTCCTAGGCAATCAACTGTTGTTTTTTGTTTGTATTTTTTTTAACAGTTTGCTTTTTCAATAGGCATTTTTTTCTATTATATCTCCTAATTTGTTACTATTGATATTGTTTTGTAGTTTTTCAATCATGCATTTGAACATTTTTTAATTGAATTTCCACTTGAGGATGGAATACTGCTGACACTTAACTCTATGAATTTTGTGGGTCAGACAGCAGTTCTGTCACATAGCCACTTAATGTCCCAGGCTCAAGCAACTATCTTCTATTGGAGTTTAGTATCAAGCCACAAGCTAGTTCTCAAAAGAAGTATAATTATCTACAAAGAACTCATGGCTCTTTTCCGTAACACTTGGGCTTGCCTTCCATTCTCTTAATGGGACTTGCCACAGTTGAGCTCCATAACATGTAGGCCATCACTTAGTGCAGGCTTCAATCACCAACCAGCACCCAGAGACACTCTCAGCAAACTGGGATAGCACAATAACTCCAGATAAATCTGGCTAATGTTCCAACACCAACCAATTCAACTTAATTTAAGATTACGTTCCTTTCTTCTAGGTCTAGCACCCTTAGAATCTATGCTCACTCACAGTTGCCAAGTTTCTAGTGATACAAATTAGCAAACTCTTACAAAGGTTCAAACTTTGGTTCAAACTTTGTATTTGGCCTTTGGGGGAGCTGGCTTGTTTGAAGCTATGAGATATAAGTGTACAGGCCAAGAGTAGGCCACCCCAAGAAGGGACCCTTTACCATGAAGATTATTTTGAGTTAAAGAGCAATCAAACTCTAGAGGTTCAGGAAAAGCTCTTTCTTTCTCCCTCCACTGCCTAAAAGAATTTAGTTAGAGGGCCTTCTCCAGGAAGAGAATGCTCACCATAGACAACAATCTTGTGATATGAACTAAGTATGGTAGACAGGGACAAACATAACAAGGCCCATTTGATCAAAGTCCTCTATGCCTTATCGTTTCTGAGGGGCCCGGCAAATATTTGCCTACCAAACATTAACTCTTTTTCAACTTCCTGTGAATTACATTCCTTCCCTTTGAAGTCCCAGACCCTTATCCCCTTTCACCTTAATTCAGAAGATACACACACACACACACACATTTCATTTAGTCTGTTTTTGGGACTTCCAAGTCTGTATGGATTTCCATATGTGTGAAATTAATTTAATGTTTTCCTGTATATCTGTCTCATATCAATTTAATTCTTAGTCCAGCTAGAAGGATCTTGAAGGGCAGAGGTAATTCTTCCTTCACAAAAGAACAAATGGACATGAGGAAAATTCATGTCTCATTAAATAAACACAGCCCTTAATGTTATGGTTGAATCTTTAAGCAACGTAGGACTAGCATGTTAAAATAAAGGGAAAACAAGCAAACAACAACAAAAAAACCCTTGCTCTTATTAGCAAGGATGACTCAAAATAGTTTTTGAGTTCATAGTACTCAAATCTATTTAAATTTATAAAAATATTCAAATTTCATTACTCAGCATTTTATCCTTCCCAATTGATATCACAACTTTCAATAAAAGATCTAGTGAAATTATGAATTCAAATGACATTTTATTAATCCATAGGATCAGACTTTTTATCTCATTTGCAGAACTATTAGCTCTGAAACTCTGTTAGGCAAGTGACAGAAACTCCCTAGTCCTCTGATTATACTTGTAGATAAGAATTTATTTATTGTTTTATTTTTAACATAATTTTTACAGCAGTTTTAGATTCACAGAACAGTTTTAGATTCACTTTCTACTTGAGTAGAAAGTAAAGAGAACTCTCAGATTCCCCCTACTCCCAGACATGTACAACATCCCCCATTATGAACAGCCTACAACACAATGGAACATTTGTCCCAATCAACCTACATTGATACATTAATATCACTCAAAGGCCATACTTTACATCAGGGTTCAAACTTACTGTTGGGTATTTATGGGTTTTCACAAACATATAGTGATGTGAATCTACTATTATAGTATCACATAGTTTCACAGCCCAAAAAAAGCTCTGGGCTTTACCTATTCATCCCTCTCTCCCTTCTACTGATCTTTTCATGGTCTGCACAGCTTTACCCTTTATCTTTCAAGATGTCTGCTCCATTTTGCATTCCCATCAGCAATAAATGAGCCTATCTACCAGTATTTAGTATTGTCAGTATTTTGAATTTTGGCCATTTTAATAGATGTGTAGTGGTATCTCATTGTTTTAATTTGCATTTCCCTACTGATCAAGAATGTTGAGAATGTTTTCATATGCCTGTTTGCTTGCCATTAGTATATCTTCTTTAGTGAGTACCTGTTCAAAATTTTGATCATTTTTAAATTAGGTTGTTCATTTTCTTATTGTAAAAATTTATTATATATTTTGGATATCTCTCCTTTATTCAGATATATCTTTTGGAAATATTTTCTTTCAATTTGTGGTTTATTTTCTTATTCTCTTGAAGGAGTTTACTTTTAAGTACTTTATAATGTACCCAGTATTGTCAGAATTAATCTGCCCATTCCACAGTGTCTATAAATCCTTATTCATACTGTGTCCTATTTTTACCATCACTCAATCCACCAAGTCCTGCCTTCCTTGGACATGTTGTTAGAGGCAATCACCATGTAATAATAATTTAAGTAAGTCTTTTTGACTTTGTCATTTGTGGACTGCCATCACTGTATTAATGTTGTTGGACATAATGCTTCTGTACACTTAATATAATAGAGTGTAAATATAATTTTCATATATATTAGGAAACCAAAAATTCATTTGATTCACTTTATTGCAATATTCTTTTTATTGTGGTGATCTGAAACTTAAACCGGCAATATTTCTGAGGTTTGCTTATAATTCATTTTTTAACCCTAAACAGATTTTTGCTTTCTTGAGATCCTACTAGGTAAGATAACAGTTAGAGATTTCTGTTCTTGCAGGTCTATTGTATGTAGGCATTCATGGTTTCAAAAATGGTATTAGTGAAGTTCCAGTTCAAGAAGCAGAAGCCACATGAAATCTTTAAGAAGAAAGGGATTTAATACAGAGAATAAATTGTTTGTATTTGCAAGACTGGAGGAGTAGGGATCAGGAGAGTACCACTGAAATTGCTGAATTCCACCGCATATCATTGTAACAACAGTCCAGGTATCAAAGAAACAACTGCCATCAATATCCATATCCTAACAACTGATTTGCTTTTAGAAGCAGTAACAGAACTAGGGCTTCAGCCTCATTTATGTCTTGCCAGTCTCATAGGAATGCATCTAATCGGTGAAGTTAGTCCTCATCTAAAACTTTGGCTGTAAGGTGTACGGGAAATGTAGTTCTTAGCTTTCTGGGTTTTGCAATACAGAAATGCACTAAAAAGGAGTAGGACGAATGCGGACCATATCAATGATAGTTATGCTGTAAGAGTAGTTACACTCCAAATACTTTTTAAAAAATAGCTATTTTTTTTTTGTGCTAGAACACTGCCTGACCATAGTAATAGCTATATAAGTGGTAGCTAGACCAAATATAAATGAATTATTACCATTAACACAGATGAGTTCCTTTAGCTCATCTTTAGGTCTTTGTAAATCCCTAAAATGTCTAGAAAAGACTGGGTTTCTGGAAGAGACTGTCAGCAGGTGAGCAGGTGAGATCCACATGTCCCCACTTTCTGGTGGCAATAGAGGTTCATCATAAACCCCCAGTCAAGGTAAGCCGTGAGGAGGTAAACAGTGAGAAGGCAGATGTGCTTCCCAATCCTCCCCTGCTCTGGCTCCTGGGAAGCCTTTATTTCCTTTGTGTGTTGCAATGTTGAGATTAAGTGCAGTTGAGTGTTCTTAGAGAGGGTTGTGACACAGAAGGAATTGAATATGTGCCTTCAGATCTTATTAACGATCCATTTCCAGAGAGAAACATAGCTTTAATCCTGTCAGTGGTCTGGGGCTATTGGAAGTGGGGGTTGTGAAAGAGAAGTTCAATGCCTGTTTTGGGATGTCATCTTAAATTTCTTGCCAAATCTGCATTTTTTTAAAATTTTAAATTATAAATTAGGACCGAAGAAGTATACTGCAACATAGACTCTTTTAAGGAAGCCCTATGAAAACTTACAGGTTACCAGTAATTATTTTTATTATCTTTTCTTTTAAGTTTTTATTTATTTACTTGACAGAGAAGGACACAGTGAGAGAGGGAACACAAACACGGAAAGTGGGAGATGGAGAACCAGGCTTCCTGCCGAGCAGAGAGCCTAATGGAGGACACAATCCCAGGACCCTGGGATCCTGACCTGAGCCAAAGGCAGATGCTTAATGACTGAGCCACCCAGGTGCCCCTGATCTTTATTAGACCAGAATTAACTGCCATTAAGTA
The DNA here is from genome assembly GCF_009829155.1 of Mustela erminea. NCBI lineage: Eukaryota > Metazoa > Chordata > Mammalia > Carnivora > Mustelidae > Mustela > Mustela erminea. Next base: position 100,601,009 of record NC_045617.1, on the reverse strand, counting down.
AAAATTAACTGCTTTAAAATGCAGATGTTAAGAATTCAGAAAGGAAAAAATGCTCTTCTCATCTTTATTTCTCAGTTCCCTTTTGAAACTCTGACAATGAAAGTAGCTTCTGTAGCACATTCAAAGCCTCTTCTAATATTTCCTTCCTTATAATTTCATTTCAGTTATACTAATAGGGATATTTCAAGACTTAATGAAAGAGGATATTAAATAAGTAGTAGCTAATATAGATTAGTCAGCAAAGAGAAATGGGAACATTCCTTTTAAACTACATATATATCCTGGTTTCTATTAAATAAAGTCAGTAGTTCTTTTTATTCATGCTATCTCTTACATCATGGCAGCTCAAAGTTAATTTGGCAGGAAAAGTATGATAGCAAATATAAGTCTTATCTTTTGAAATTCATTAGATGATATTCCTTCTTCATAAATTTTCCTCCATCAAACCCTATCTCCAAGTTATCAACCCAACACATTGACTATTGATAAGCTCACCAAGAGTGAGATCCCATCCTGAGACTCTCTGTCAGCTTTTGCACTTTAACCTGCTAGCCCCAGACTATACACTCCTATTGTTAATCTTCTTAGAGAGGAAAAGACTTTCTTTAGAGACAGCCTTCCTCTTAAGGAGGAATGGATGAGGATTATTGATCAATTGAACAACAACAACAAAAAAAAAACCCACAAAAAACAAAAACCAAAAAACAACAAAAAACAAAAACAAAAATACCAACCTCCAGAAATTGCACTGTACCTTATAACTGAATTCAAAAACGTGGGTGTAAAAATGATGCACATTCATTCAGAATCCACCACTGGTGGAAGTCCAGACTGAAGGTACCTTTTAAAATTACTTAGAGAGGAGCAAAAGATTTGTGAGGAAATAGTGCTCTATTAAAAGTTATGATTTTACAGCAAAAAGCATGGGGAGCTCTCTCTTTCTGGACTTTTTTCCTCATTATTGTTCATTTGCATCTCAACATAGTTATACTTGGTCCTATTCAATAGATGAAGTTTTATCTGAGAACAGGATCCAGCTTACAGTGCAGGGGAACCAAAAGGGCCAAACAGGACATTCTTAACACAGCATAGACTTAAATGTTACCCTTTTATAGCTAAGCAGCTTCTTGAATGAAGTGGGTTATAGGAAACAACAAATAAAGTGGCATTGGATCAAGGGATTCCTCTTCAATTTTAAATAAATCTCGTTGAAAAGTATTTACCAAATATGAATTTATCATATGAGTCTAACTGACAAAATTGTATTCACTGTACAGAGCATAATATCAGACACTAAGGGAACATAGGAAAAAGTATCCTAACATATAAGAGTAGAAATATGATTGTGCTCTGGTGTCCAACAGACTGGATTTAACATCACTTCCTTGTTATCTTGATCTGTACTTAAGCTGTTAGGAAAAATGGAGAAATTTATTGAAAACTTCACATGCTTCTAGTGCTGTTTCTTGTGGACTTCTAGGTATTACTCAATTAGATTGGCTTGTGCCATATGGCTGAAAACGCTGACACAGAGGAGACTGTTGCTTCATTTTCTAGTTCCCTAATTTAAAAATTCTGGAAAGGGTTTATCATTGTTTTGTTTTAAGTCAAACACTGAACTCATGTACAAAAGTCTGTACCTGGGAGTGAAAGGTGGAGGAATAGGGGAGGATATTTACAAGAATAAGGTATTTTTGCAATCCCTATAAAAATTTCAATGCATTTTTCACAGAAATAAATAACCCCCAAATTTGTATGGAAAAGAACCCAAATAGCAAAATAATCTTGAGAAAGAAGAACAAAATTGGAAATATCATGCTTCCTAATTTCAAACTTTATTACAAAACTATACTAATCAGAACAGTATGGTGATGGCATAAAGGCAGACACACAGATCAATTGAACAAAATCAATAGCCAGAAATAAACCCACACACATACAGTCAATTAATTACAACAAAGAATCCAAGAACATACAATAGGGAAAGGACAGTCTCTTCAACAAATTATATTGGGAAAACTAGACAATCACATGTAAAAGAATGAAATTAGACCACTGTTATCATCATACACAAAAATCAATACAAAATGGCCTAAAGACTAGAATGTAAAAACCTAAAACTCCTAGAAGGAGAAAAGGTGGTAAGCTCCTTGACATAAATCTTGGCAATTATTTATTTTTTTTAATTTGAAACTGAGAGCAGAGACAACATAAGCAAAATAAACAAGTTGGACTACATTAAGCCAAAGATTCTTTACAGCAAGAGAAACCGGTTATCCACCAAATGATAAGACAACCTATGAGATGGAAGAAAATATGTGAAAATCATTATCTGATAAGGGGTTAATATCCAAAATACATAAAGAACTATAACTCAAGAGGAAAAAAAAAGTTGATTGAAAAATGGGCAAAAGACTTGAATAGATATCTTTCCAAAGAAGACATATAGATGGCTGACAGGTACATGAAAAAGTGCTCAACGTCACTAATCTTCAGGAAAATGCAAATCAAAATTTTAAAAAGTTATCATCTTATACCTGTTAGAATGACTGTTATCAAAAAGATAATAAATGAGTGTTGATGAGGATGTGGATAAAGGGGAATCCTTGTGCCCTGATGGTAGGAATGAAAATTGGTACAGCCACTATAAAAAACAGTATGATGTTCCTCAAAAATTAAAAATAAAATTATCACATGATCCAGTAATTCCATTATGGGGTATTTGTCCAAAGAAAATGAAAGCACTAACTTGGAAAGATATATGCTCACCCATGTACATTGCTCACCCATGTTCATTGCAGCATTATTTATAATAACCAAGACATGGAAACAAGTCTGAGGATGAATAAACAGAAAAAGAAAAAAATTTATATAATGGATTATTAATCATTATTTGGCCATAAAAAATAAAGAAGGAAAACCTGCCTTTTGCAACAATACGGGTGAACCAGGAGTGCATCATGGTAAATGAAGTAAGTCAGAAAAAGAAAGACAAATATCATGTAGTGTCTCTTATAACTGGAATTTTAAAAATGAACTCAAAGATAGAGAAAACAGAAGCAGGAAGTAAGGGGTGGGCAAAATGGGTAAAAAGGGTCAGAAGTTACAAATCTCTAGATATAAAATAAATAAGTCCTGGGATCTCATGTATGGCATGGTGACTATAGTTAACAACACCATATTGCATATTTGAAAGTTTCCAAGAGAGTAAATTGTAGAATTTCTCATCACAGGAAAAAAAAATATCTAACTATGTGAGGTTAGAAAAAATACATGGCATTTTCAATTTGCACTTCTTGTTTAGAATACCTTAGGTATTAGAAATCGCCCCACGTATTCATGCCTAAGCCCATTTCGGTTAGCACCTTTTCTTGCAAGTAAGAGAATTCCAAACCCAAACTGACTCAGGCCCAAAAAAAAAAAAAAAAAAAAAAAAGGTTTGTATTGCCTGACATAAGTGAGACATCCAACAACTGTCAAGCTTTAGGCTCATCTATACAAGGAGTTGAACATCTTATCATCAGTTCTTATTTTCTCTCTACCTCTTTGTTTGACTCCTTTTTCTGGTAGCAGGGGAGCTTCCTTCATCTGAAAAACTCGGAGGGCATATATTGCAAAGAGCACTGGATATTATACAAAATAATGAATCATGGAACACTACATCAAAAACTAATGATGTACTGTATGGTGACTAGCATAACATAACAAACAAATAAACAAATAAATAAAAACTTCCATCTGGGTGCTAAAACGACTTCATGAGCTCCATCCTTTTAGCTGAAGTACATTGGACATAGTGTGTTTCTTTTCTAGTAGTCACCATGAAAATCTAAATTTTCATTCTGATTAGATGGACTTCAGTAACTTTTCAACATATGAAATAAATAGCAGGACTAAGACAATGTCATGGTTTAGATTGACATAGGCTTAAGTGTGGTGCTCAACCATGGAGCACAGGCACGAATCCTCATCTAAAAACTGGGGTTACAGTCAGGAAATGGTAGAAAGGAGGCTAGGAAAACAAATAATAAATGTCTATGAGAAGAAGTAATAAGCAGAAAGTAGAGTAACTGCTCTACTTTAGGGCAGGGTTTTTTTTTTTTTTTTAAGATTTTATTTATTTTAGTGAGAGAATGTGTGTGTGAGCAGAGGGAGGGGCAGAGGGAGAGGGAGAAAGAGAATATGAAGCCAACTGCACAAAGTGCAGAGCCTGACACGGGTCTGTTTCTCAAGACCCTAAGATCATGACCTGAGCTGAAATTAAGAATCTGACACTTAACCAACTGAGCCACATAGGTGTCCCATAATAGGCCACTTTTTTAGAAGCAAGAACAGTGCTATTTTAGTGCCAAGTGTCAAGGTCAGTTCTAACAGGTAGAGTAGAACATATTCTCCATTCATCTTCTCAGAATTCATTTAGCTTCACCGCATTGAGGGATTAAGAAATACAGCCTTATATTGACAAAACAAAGATTTGTGGCTTGAGTAGAGTCAGGAAATGAAATTTTCTGGAAACATTTATAGTAGAAAGGTGTCTCTAAAAAGCTTCACAGAGAAAAATAGAGGAGAACATGAGAGGACTATTAAAAAACTCATGATTCTTTGCTGATACTCCCAGAAATTAATGATGTTAATCAGACAGTGGTAAGAGCCAGTGAAAAATGATTTATCAAAGTTTCTCAGGTTGTATGGAATAGGGAAAATATTTGCAAACCATCTATATAAGAGGTTAATATCCAAAATACATAATGAACTCATACAACTCAATAGCAAAAACACAAATAACCCAATTAAAAAAATGGACAAAGGACCATAACAAACAACTCTTCAAAGAAGATACAAAAAAAGGTCAAGAGTTACAAGAGGTTTAAAATCATGAGTTACTAGAAAAATGCAAATTAAAACCTCAACGAGATATCAACTTATGCTTGTTAGAATGGCCATTGTTTTTTTTTTTTTTTGAAGATTTTATTTATTTATTTGACAGAGAGAGACCACAAGTAGGCAGAGAGGCAGGCAGAGAGAGAGAGAGAGGAGGAAGCAGGCTCCCCGCTGAGCAGAGAGCCCAATGTGGAACTCGATCCCAGGACCCTGAGATCATGACCTGAGCCGAAGGCAGTGGCTTAACCCACTGAGCCACCCAGGCACCCCTAGAATGGCCATTATTAAAAAGATAGGAGATAAAGAATTCTGGACTAGATATGGCAAAAAAAAAAAAGGAAAAAGGAACCCTTGTGCACTATTGGTGGGAGTGGAAATTGGTGCAGCCATTATGGAAAACAGTATGGAAGATTCTCAAAAAATTAAACATATAATTACCAAATGGTCCAATAATTCAACTTCTGAGACAATATTCAAAAGAAACAAAAACATTAATCTGAAAAGATGTCTATAGTTATGTTCACAGTGGTATTATTTACAATAGCCAAGTCATGAGAACAACCTAAGTGTCCAGTGACGGATGAGTGGACAAAGAAGTTGTGCATATATACACAATGAAATATTATTCAGCCACAAAAATGAGGAAATCCTATCATTTGTGACAACATGAGTGGGCCCTGAGGGAATTATGTTAAGTAAAATAAGTCAGACAGAGAAAGACACATTTTGCATGTTCTCACTTACATGTGGAATCCTAAAAAGAGAAACAAAAATAAAACCTCATAGAAAAATCAATCAGACTTCTGGTTACCAGAGGAGGAGGGTTAAGAGAGGGGAAAACTGGAGGAAGGTGGTCAAAACGTACAAACTTCCAGTTATAAGATAAATAAGTACTAAGAATATAATGTCTATGATATAGAGAAAATTTGCTCGGAGAGCAAATCTAAGAGTTCTCATCATAAGGAGAATTTGTTTTTCCGTTTTTCTTCTTTCTTTTCTTTTTATTGTATCTTTATGAGAAGACAGATGTTGTCTGAACCTTTGGGGAAGTAATTTCACAATATATGTAAATCAGATGATTGTTCTGTAGGCCCCTAACATACACAGTGATGCATGCCAATTATTTCTCAATAAAACTGAAAAAAAAATTCTCACTTTGCATCTATAGGTAGCATCCTGTGAAACCACAAGAAACTTTAGTTGAAATTAACAACATCTACAAATGGTAAATATAGTATGGGTAGAGGAAAAAATTATGCAGGGAGAGAGAGAAAGTAAAAAGAAACAAAGAAAAAGAGGGAGAAAAATTAAATTCAGTTTAGGGTGTTGCAAGGTACAATGATGAGGAGGGGAAAAAATGAATTTGACCTTAATCCTGTTTTTGAGGAATCAGTAATTAAAGAAATTTACTTAACTAATAAAAATATAATGTAAAAAGCATTAAGAGTAACTTGCATTCTTTTTTTTTAAAGATTTATTTATTATTTTAGATAGAGTGAATGGAGGGAAGAAGGATGAGGAAAATGGAGGCAGAGGAAGAGGGAAATAGAATCTCAAGCAAACTCCCTGCTGAGCATGAGCCTGATGTTGGGCTTAGTCCCAGGACCCTGAAATCATGACCTGAGCTACAATCAAGAATCAGATGCTTAACGGACTGAGCTACCCAGGTGTCCCAATTCTTTTGAGAATGTAATGGAATAATAAAATTTTGTGAAACATTTCCTATATTACCTACACCCATAGCTCAATAGATGTAGTGAATATTGTTTTAAAAAAAATAGAGAAAGCCATAAACAAGCCATAAACATGTAAAAATACTATGGAGTTTTTTAGATGAGGAATACATGGAAGAAATAACACTTTTGGTATAAGATGACAGCAGAAGTAGAAATGCATTGGCAAAATTTCCAGAACATTTGCATCTTCAAGTGAATGTTTTAACCAGAGCAAAGGGATGGGTAGAAATGCCTGGGTGTAGTTTGTAACAAAAGGAGTAGTGACAAATTAACTCATTGACAGTGGATTCCTAGAATACAGAAAAGTGTGCTGTGATGCATAATCCCTGCTCTGGGCAATGAAAACTAAAACTGATGACAGGCACGCCAGGAAAGTTCCATCCCTAACAGGAAATGGAACGCTGGATGGTGGATGAGCCTGAAAATGGGGTATATGCAAGATAATAAAGGACATGATGCACACGCTCAGAAACCTGGCCCTTTTTTCCATAACATAGAGCTAGGAACGATTTTTGTGTGAAGAGATATTATAAATCTGTTTTAGAAGCATAACTCTGGCAGCATGTGGAGGATGGAGGTACAAATTTATTTAGGAAATTATTGCTATGATCCTGCTGGGAGTAGTGATAAGGCTTCAAATATGATTATGTCAGTAAGAATGGGAAGAGAATGGATGAAAAAATAATTCAAAATACAATGAATAAATCATACTGCAAGAGGGGAGGAAATTAAAAAAAGAGATTCTATGATTTCTAATTTGAGTTTTGATGGAGCGGTAATAGAAATCACAGGAGGAAAGACAATTCTGAAGCAAATTTTGGTCTTGGACTTTTAAGTTAAATGTGCCAGTAGAACATTCAGCATATTTAGAAATCTCCATCTGCAGCTCTAGAGAAAGGTGCAATCTAGAGATAAACGCTTGTGAATTTTCTTTTTTTTTTTTTATTTTATTTTTTATTTTATTTTATTTTATTTTTTTTATTTCCAGCATAACAGTATTCATTATTTTTGCACCACACCCCCTGCTCCATGCAATCCGTGCCCTCTATAATACCCACCACCTGGTACCCCAACCTCCCACCCCCCGTCCCTTCAAAGGGGTCCTCTAAGCAAAGAGAGAGCCTACAAGTGAATTTTCTAATTATCAGCACTAGTTAAAAGCAGGGAATTACTTCTACTTGCTTCTAGCCAAAGGAAGCATCCAAAATCATTGCATTGGTCAAAGGAATGAGAGAATTAAAACTACCCTCTTGACAAATACTCTATATGGTGGCCCCTCTTGATAGATAAGTACAGACTATAAAAAGCAAAGTAAATTTATTTTATGGCTTTGTAAACAGTTTAATTTTGCAACCACCCATGTATGAAACAAAGAGATAAAAGCAGTTCTTTGGCTTATAGGGAAGGGAAAAATGAAAATAACACAACATAAGAAAGTGATCATTATTGCAAAACTTTGTGAAAAAGATGAACTTTCAGTTTTAAGTCTCGAATTTAAATTACGAATTTTAGGGGTGCCTGGGTGGCTCAGTGGGTTAAAGCCTCTGCCTTCAGCTCAGGTCATGATCTCCTGGTCCTGGGATCAAGACCCGCATCGGGCTCTCTGCTCAGCGGGGAGCCTGCTTCCTCCTCCCTCTCTCTCTCTCTCTGCTTCTCTGCCTACTTGTGATCTCTGTCTGTCAAATAAATAAATAAAATTTTTTTAAAAAAATAAATAAATTATGAATTTTATTCATAAGATGAATTTAATTTATAATTTTAGTTTCTAGATAAATAGTAGATGCCAAAGAGCTATGACTGGGATGACTAAGACAAGTCCAACAGACAAGAAGCTGTTTTATAAATGTCCTTATAATCGATGCTCCTGGAAACCTAGTCCTTTCCTCTGGAGTCTCCATTTGCAAATACAGCACTAATTCACTTAAAATGCTAAAAATGTTTATCAACGTCTATGTCTCACCAGAATGAAGTAACTCATTAAGGACTTATTCTTACAGTGTTAAAAAGCAAAAAACTGGACAAAATATATGAGGCACTAGTTTTTAGACACTGAATATGGGCAGTTTAGTTTCTGAGAGAATGGAAAGAAAAGAAATAAACCCTACATTCCTCTGAGCTTTCTACCATGGGGGCAGTTTCTCAAACTGCACAAAGGGAGACAGTCTCAAGCAGTAGGTAGAGTCCTTCCTTTGGAAGAGGAAGCACAGTTTAGCATTCAGGGCTAGGGGAGTGGCTATACTATGTGGGATATAAACCAAAGATGAGCAGTCCTCATAGAAAATGCTCTAGAAATGTGGATGTGAGTCCCCTGTGAATTCTGAGAGCCAGATGCGTATATTCGGAGCAAGATTCTACCATGCCTAACACAGGGTGACTGCAGTTGATTTGAGAGCCGACCTGGATACCAGAAGACTTAGAGAACTAAAAGACATCATAGTCTGAACCCAGTTAGAGTTAAGAGATCTCATGGACCAACTTGGGCATCTAGCTTAAAAACCTGAAAAAAACATGCTTTAAAGAATCACACCCTGAAGAAGGGGCTACACCCTAGACTAAGAAGAATTGAAACAGATTTACCCTAACAAAGAGCATAATCAAAACAGAGAATCAAAAGCATTCTTTTAGTGTTTAAAATGCCTATAAGAGCAAACTTTAAAAAAGACAACATAATGCTGACTCTCTTGTATTAATCAGCTGCAATGTTTAGTCCACAATAAAAATTACTAGATATTCAAAGAAATAGGAAAAGATGACCCATAATTAGAGAAATTAGGTGTCCATGAAAAGAGATGACATAGATGTTAGAAGTTGCAGACAAGAAAAGAAAAAGAAGTAGCAGACAAGCATTTTCAAAAAGCTATTATAGGGCGCCTAGACGGCTCAGTTGGTTAACTGACTGCCTTCAGCTCAGGTCATGATCCTGGAGTCCCAGGATTGAGTACTGCATCGGGCTCCCTGCTCATCGGGGAGTCTGCTTCTCCCTCTGACCCTTTCCTCTCTCATGCACTCACTCGATCTCATTCTCTCCCTCAAATAAATAAATAAAATCTTTTAAAAAAGGCTATTGTAAATATTTTTTGGTACAAAAAAAGAAGAAAATAATAAATGAAGGGATGAGCAATCAGCAGAGAAAAGAAATCTATTAAAAAAAACACTAAAACAATTCTAATAAAGGAAGGTTGGAATTGGAAGAATCACATTTCCCAATTTCCAGGCTTACTATACAACTAGAGTAATCAAGACATTGTAGTGTTGGAAAAATGCATAATAATTATATAGATTCATGAAAGAAGAAAAAAGATAATTAATTGATTTTCAACCAAAATCAAAGGGCTAATGAATCTTTTTAATGAATGGTACAGGATCAAGTAGATTTCCTTAACTTACACCGTCCACAAAGTTAATTCAGTATAAAGTGTAGACCCAAAGATAAAATTGGAAGTTATTATTCCAAAAGAGAGAATAGAATAACTTTATGATACTTTTAGAGAGGATACAAAAAGAACTATAATCAGTGAAAAATAATGTTAAATTAGACTTGATCAAAAAATAAAAACTGCTGCTCATGAGGACTTGGGTGGCTCAGTCAGTCAAGCATTGGACTCTTGATTTTGGCTCAAGTCATGATCTCCGTGTCCTGGGATTAAGCCCCACACTGGGCTCTGTTCTCAGCGGGGAGTCTGCTTGAGATTCTCTCTCTCCCTCTGCCCCTACTCCTCTCTTTCAAATAAATAAATAAATCTTAAAAAAAAAAACTATGTTCAATAAACATTACCATTAAGAAAATTAAAAAAGCAAAGCACATATAGGAAAAAAAAACCCTAAATACAAATTTCACAAAAGACTGATTTCTTGATTACATAAGGAAGTTTTACAACTGAATAACAAGAAGACAAACAATCTAATTAGAAGAAGATGATTTAGAAAGGAACATAAGCATGAAGAAGGGGGTGGGATTATGGACATTGGGGAGGGTATGTGCTTTGGTGAGTGCTGTGAAGTGTATAAACCTGGTGATTCACAGACCTGTACCCCTGGGGATAAAAATATATGTTTATAAAAAATAAAAAATAAAAAAAAAAGAAAGGAACATAAGCAATAGCATGGAGGACCATAGGGGAAGGGAGGGAGATATGAAGGGAGAGAGATCAGAGAAGGAGACGAACCGTGAGAGACTATGGACCCCCAGAAATAAAACTGAGGGTTTCAGAAGGGAGAGGGGTGGAGGGTGGGGGTAAAAGAGTGATGGGTATTAAAGAGCGCAAGTGCTGTGATGAGCACTGGGTTTTATACATAACTAATGACTCACTGAGCACTACATCAAAAACTAGAAAAAGAAGAAAGGAAGAAAGGAAGAAAGAAAGAAAGACACTTAACAAAGTAATGTTTTTGAAATGGCCACTAAGCACATGAAAAGGTGCTCAATATCTTTGTCATCATGGATCTGATAAATAATGCCATAAATAATAAAATAATACCACAATTAAGTATTATTTCATAACCTCTATAATGGTCAAAATGAAAAAAAGAAAAAAAGTTAGCAGGGATGTGGAAAACCCAGAATTCTTTTCCATTATCAGTGAGAATTTAAAATGGTACCACTTCTTTGCAAGACTCTTTGGAAGTTTCTTATAAATATAAACCTACCCTACTATCTAGTAATACCAATCATAGCTATCTACCAAGGGGAAATGAAAGTATGTGTCAACATTCACAAAATATAAGAAATATTCCAGCAGCTTTATTTAAAATGATCCAAAACTGGGAAGAGATTGCTGAATAGATAGCCATCAGCAAGCAATGAAAAGACAAACTGTGGTGTATTCATACAACAAAATTTTACTCAGCAATAAAATACAAGGAACTAATAAAAGCAGTAACAATGGATATAGCTCAAAAACCTGCAGGTGAAAAAAGCCAAAAGATACTAATAACTCCATTTAGATGATGCTTGAAAGAGGCAGAATTAATCTATGGCTATAGAAATCAGAACAATGGTGGTTGCCTATGGACAGTGACTAGAAAGGGATAGGAAGGAACATGTTTGCTGATGAAATTATTCTGTATCTTGGCTGGCGTGTTGGTTACATGCGGTATGCATCTGAGAACTCATTGAATTGTACGTTTAAGATCTGTACATGTATGTCACTGTATGTCTAGTTCACACACATACATATAGGTACACTTATATAATATATACATGCAAATATGTATAAGTATAATATATATATATATTTATATAAAAGAATGTTCATTGAACCTCTGCTATGTGTGAAGCACTAGAGCAAGCATTGTGGGGTGGGGGAGGAGACTTAAATAACAATGAGATGTCAACTGGAATAAAGATATGCTGCTGTTTGCTAAAACTTGGTTTAGAAGTCTAAGCAGTGAAGGTGCCAAGAGCCTCAATAAATCATTGTTTTACCTTTAGCAGAGGTAGCATTTTTGTTGTTTTTGTTACAATAGTTAGATGTTTATTAACTAGAACAATTACTCATTTTTTAAACAGGTAACATAACGACACTAATAAGTTTTGTAAAAATATACACACTTCAGAACTCTGAATTTTACTCATTTATTTTTAAGCCATATTCTTGTTTCTGTTCATGTTCAAGTGCATTGACTTTTAAAATTTATTCTCACTTCCTAATACTTTCTCTGCCTGACTTCTTCCAGGTCTCCAGAACCCCTTTTCAACTTCCTAAAGGTAGCTTCCCTTCCTTCTTTACTCTTCACTGGAGGGAGAGAACTGATCAGTTCCATCTTAATCAGAGAGTAGACATGAACTTGTCTCTTTAGCATTTTCAATTAGATTGCTGAATACCAAGCATCTCTGCTGTGTTCCCTCCTGATGTCCTTGTTTCTTTCCCTCTCCTCTTGGCAAAACAGAAAGAGAGAAGAATTATGTAACAGCATGAAGCCTCTGGTATGAATGAAAACTCTGACTGCCTTTTTCCAAGCAACAAGTTCTCAGGCAGACAGTCTAAATTGCCTTAAGCTCCCTTCCCAGTAGATATGCTAGACGCTTACTAATTAATTTGAACTGAATGGGCCCTAAGCAACTCTCATTCACAGAATTCAATTCTCAGTGCTCTGTATATATGAAAGGACTATACCTTCCAAGAGTGTAACATTTTATGACCTGGATAAGGCTAGTGAGCAGGGGTAAAATAATTGCCAGAGGCAGCATGTCAAGCCTTGCTATTGTAGAACACATTACAAAGAAAAGAATGGAAAACATTAGTTGATGAGAATTTTGTGCATTAAACCAAGTCACTTCATTTTAATAGATTTTTAGATACCTATTATATGTAGCAAGATAGTGATGAGAACATTTAACTACCATATGTGCATTTTTTCTGAAATCTGCAGTGTTCATTAATTATTTTTCTGTAGGTCATCTTCAGGTCTGTAGGAATACAATCAGATTCTAAAAGAAGAAAAACTGAAAAATTCATATTTCAGAAGCTGATAAATATTTTAGGAGTGGGTGAATATTATGAAAGAATGGAATGATAGTTGATCTGTAATATTTGGATTCATAAAAGTTCTGTTATGCTTACTGGAAAAGAAATTATAGAAAACACCCACTTACCATTGATCTTCATCTTTATTGAAAACAATTTTTAGGAGAAGGAATGCCATTACTGGCAATGCCATTACTTATGTTACCGCACTGATATATCTTCTGTGGTAAGTGTGGAGTACTTATCACCTGAACATCTAACTTTCTTCAACTTTACATGAATCATCACTTATTGCACCTGGTCATAGGTAGCACACTCCATAAAGGCTGTTTGGTCTCCATGTCTGCAAGTGAGTTAGTGGACACCCAGTACTACAGACTGAATATTTGTGGCCCCCCACAATTCATATGTGAAATCTGAAAGCCCAGTGATATTTGGAAGTTGAGCCTTTGGAAGTAGAGACCACATGAATGAGATTAGTGCCTCCATACTTAATTCTGATGAAAAACCAGAGTTGAGAATGCCCAGATGCTGCAGAAACCTTAGGTATGGCCTGGTGTCTAAGCTGCTTTGGACCCCTATAATAGAATGCCATGGACTGAGTAGTTCCAACAGCAGAAATGTATGGCTTATAATTCTGGAAGCTGGGAATTCCACTGTCAAGGTGGATGTGGGGTTTGGTGAGTGAGCACTTACGTCTTAGTTCATAGATTTCCAGCTATAGCATCTGGATATTCTCAACTGTGGTTGTTCGTCAGAATTAAATATGGAGGGTTTTAAGCATATAGAAGTCTTACTCAGACTTAACTGAATCACAGTCTTCACAGAGGAGACTTACACCTTTACTTTATTTTGAGTGGCACAGATGATTCTGATGTGTAGACCAACTTTCCTACTTAGGAATGCAAGTGAGCACTAAAACCAACATAATTTTTTCTTCCTGTGTTAAATTATATTGGGACCAGGCACGCCTTCCTATCTCTATGTTAAAGAATGCTGGGATTAAGCAAAAATAATTTAGCTACTCACTCTAGGAAGTATTTGCTCTTTGAAGTCTGTGAACCAACTAAAAATATATTGAAATATATTGAAATTAATTTTAAAAATATTGAAATTATATTTCAATATTAACAGTTGACTCATCAAAAGTGGCTTCAAGACACTTGCCTCATTGTGCCCACAAGTTCAAAGCTATTATGTGATAAAATCTGTTAAATCCTAAATAGTTCTTATCTTGTAAACTAACCTTTGCATTTCCCAGCCCTGGCTCCAATATCTCCACTCTCCTTCCATAAAAAATGTCTGAGACCCTGTGAAGCTGATGTTCTCCTTGATGGAAGCATGCCTGATAAACTTAGCTTTGCTTGATCAACAAGTATTTTCTGATGAATTGGAAGTCATAGTTAAATCAGCATTAGCCAGTTGCATAAATTATATAATAATCACTACATTTTAGAAAATAAAATATAGAATTTGACTGAAGGGTATAAACTACTTAGTTACAGACTGATGACTTGAATTAATTTGACATTTTTACAAATGTTCCCTCATTTTTTCCTGTCCACAGATGATTTTATTCTTGAGGGAGCTCTAGTAATGCAGCAAGCTTTGATATCCAAGAACATCCTAGTTTAAAACTTTCACCTGTCAAGAATATCTAAGTTGCATTTTCTCTCAAAACCTTAACTTTTCAAGCATCATATTACTGCCAAGAACACATAATCCCTGATTATTTTTCTAATTAGGGGTCATTCTGGAGCTGTTCCCATATATTAATATAAGATCTAAGCTGATTAGGAAGATATTATATATGGCAATTAAGCAATTATGACATTTACTTCAGCTTAATCTTTTTTTCCTTTGAAATAAACTGTTTATTTTACACTGAAATAGCTTAATATTACTCTATCTCAATTCTAAACCCATGCCTGACTTTAGATACAAATTTCAAAAATTCATGAGAAAATATGTCTGATCCCATGAATGGAGGTTCTAAAAGGTAAACTATTTAAGAAGATATAGAGCTCCTCAAAACAAAAAAGAGAGAGGTGGAGGGAAATTCAGTCAAGAATAGTCTGAGGGGAAGAAACACTGGAATAAATACCCAGAAGAAAAATAGGGATATTTGTGACTGTTGAGGTTGTACTTTTAAAGGGCATATATGGAAGATGACCAAGAGTGAATGTGATATAATCAGATGACAGAAGAGTCCAGAAAGGCAACCTAAAATTCAGAATAAGCCTAAATTTGCCACCCAAAATAAAATAAATATAAAAAAATAAAAATAAATAAATAAATAAATAAATAAATAATGAATTAAATAAATAAAAATAAATAAAAAATAAAATAAAAATATAAAAATAAAATAAAATTGAACTTAACTAAAAATATCTCTCAAATTACATGTACAGTATGAAGAAAACAAGACAATGAGCTGGAAAACTGGACAGGGCAGTTACATCCATCTGGGGGTATGTGGTTAAAGGTCAAAATCCTTAAAATCTTTTGACTCAACCTCAAACTCCCTTAGTTAAGATAAAGAAAGATAGACTTTAAAAATAAAGTTCATTATATTTGCTTGTGATCCACTTTTGAGTGGATCATGGGGTCCTGGGGCATGTCTGGTTTGAGGCAATAAAAGAAAGAATTAGAAAAAGTCACAGAGCCGTTGTGCTCAGGTGGGTTATTGACTCCAGCTCTAAGGGCCTAGAGTCAAACTGCAAGTTCAGATGCACCTATAAAATATGACATATCACAGGCTAGGACTCTGGCATATTTTCAATATAAACCATTACCACTTTTTTCTGATTTTGTGACACCATTAGTGGTAATTAGTGGTAAACGCTTCAAAGATGTGCAGTGAGTTTGGACACACAAATCTCAACATGAGATGAACACATTTGCTAATTTTAGTATATAGACGTCCAGATTTTGTGTATACAGATATAGACACATAGAAGTATTGGTATAATACAGTATCTAGTGTTTTATAACCCTATTAACTTTATTAATATTTCTCAGAAATAATTTCTAATGTCTTTATAGAGCCTGGATTAGATCGTATTTGATTTAACTTTTAAACTACTATTCAGATTTTAATGTTTTAGCTCCCAAACGTTCTTGTAGCTATAATATTTTCATATATTACTACTTTCTTCAATTAAACCCCGAGAAGTACAAATTCTGGGTCCCAGGCTATGCACATTTTGAAGACTTTTTTCTCATCCCTTAAGCTGTTAAAGTTTTGTTTGTAGGAATTTATTGATGAGAAAGTGTAAGAAATTGTATTTACTTTTAAAAGTAAAGGTAAGTGGCAGTGACTTTTGTACTTCACAATGCAGTATTTTAATATATTTGATATATCCAGTTGGCAATAGAAGAGGAAGTACTATAATTAGCGTCAGATGATCTGGATCAAAATCATCTAACATTAGAGTGTCTCAAATAATGCATTGATTTCTACCAACCCTTTACATCATCTTTAAAGTAGGATAAATAATACCCACCACAGAAACCTCTTATGTTTGTTTCAAGGATCAATATGCAATGAAGTACCTGGAGTACTTAGAAATATATATTAGAGATTTTCAGTAAGGTCAGAGCTGAAGGAAAGTCACAGCCAGGCCTCAGAGGGTATCTACAACAGGATCCATGGGAGACCAATTGCAGATGACTAAGTCAAGTAGCTATGTGGACTTCAAGGCATGCATCAGAGAAGCAGCTACTACTGAGAAGTAAGGGAGCATGTAGTTGGGTTTTGTTTTGTTTTTTCCTCCATTTCCACATCAAAAATTTTACTCTAGTTTCAAGTTAATCATGCATTGTCTTTTTACAGTTTCTGAGGGTTAGAATTCAAAGAAGGACTAAATGCTCATGTTGTCTACACCCTTAGCTGAAAGCTAACACTTGAGGCCAGAGGCTGTGATCTGGAGGCTCCTGCATGTACATGCCTGGCAGTTGATGTTGGTTGTGAGTTGAAGGCATAGTTGGACTGTCACTTGGAAGATCTGTAGGTGACCGTTATGTGTGCCCTGGATTTCTTTATAACCTGGTGCCTAAGTTCTATGGACTGGACAAGCATCAAGAGACAGAGAGAACCTCAAAGAACCCACCTAGTCTTAATGAGCAAGCAACTAGTTGTGGGAGTCACATGGTTTTATCTCCAACACAAGTGGCCGCAACAATTTCAAAGGCCCACTCTGGTTCAAGAAGAGGAAACATTATAAGAACACCATGTGGAATGGAATATATCATGGTGAGGCCATCTTTGGAAAATAAAAAATACAGGGCCAGAATATAGAAATCCCTGAACTGCTACTTCTCCCTTCCTCCAGGAAGTTGTAAAAGCTACACTCTTCTTTCCAGGAGCTAAATGGTTGGAGGTGCAAGAAGTGGTAATGTGGGGTAGAAGACAGGAGAATTTTGAGAGATTGGAAAGGCTGAACACTATAAAAAGCTACAAAAACTTTGACAACTATTAGTACTAACTAAGATATAAACTGAGTTGGATTAATGGCTAACATTTTATACATATTTACTACCCAAGATGAGGGGCTCAGAAAAAAGAATTATTCAGGTTATACATAAAATTAAAAATATTATGTTTTCTCAACACCTTAATTCTAGCATAAGTTAAAATGTATTACTCTATTTTTATTAAATTAGGATTGTAGAAAAAATACCCCTAGTTTAGAGACTATATTATAAAAAATTGCTGGCTTTCATTTAATATAGCAAGTTTCCTGATTAGGATTGAATATTATAATGGCTGAAGTTGGAAAATTCTCATTTTAGATTCAAGGCATACACTTTTGAACTAGGAAAATTGTTGTACTTTAAATTTTTATAAATATGTACCTATTAACAGGTACCTTGCAATTATTCTTGTGAAAGTTCTAAACCTATGAGTATTGATGCCCCAGAGTAAATACTGAATGTTGTAGATCTGGGGAGAATTTACTGTCAGGTATCAGGATTGAAGAGACTGTCTTTTTTCCACTGTATATTTTTTCCTGTTTTGTCGAAGATTATTTGCCCATAGAGTTGAGGGTCCATATATGATTGTCTTAGAGGATCTATGCATGCCAGAGTGAAGGGAGTGTGCATTCTCAATCCCAACACATCTACTAAGAAAAGGAGGGAAGCTTTCGACACAAAGTAGCTTTTTTTTCCTTAAGCTGAGACACCCTGATTTTTTTTTTTCCCTTTGAGTTTGAGGTCAGAATCCATGACTAGTCCTCTTCCACTGTTCAGAACTTTGTCTTCTGTTTTTGTTCTAATTTCTTGACTTGTTCTACTGTTTTGCTCACTTAATTTTGTCTTTCATTTTCTGTACTCAATTCCTTATTTCGAATATTATTTTTATAATTTTCAGCTATTTTTATTTTGTAATTATTCCTTTTTTCTGCCATTTTTTTTTCTAATGGATGCGGTATTTTCTCTTACTTCTCAAGGTATTGATTAGTTAAACTGATTTTCATTTTCTTCAAGCACTTTTCCTGTTTACTTATTTTGTAGCTGTCCTTGATGCTGGGGGACTTCCTCAAGCATCTGGTTACATGGTGTTTGTTGTACTGATGTGAGACACCAGAATTAACCAGTAGCTCGGTATCAATAGATAAGGCTGTGGACTGTAAGTGTTCCCTGGAGGCTGACGGGGGATCAGCTGCCTTTTTTCTAACTTCCCATGTAACTATTTATAAGTTTTGCTTCCTTTGGTTAATTTTTCAGAGAAAGACCTAGTATTATCACAGAAAGCTTTAAAGACTAGGAACAAGAGAGGAAAATTTCTCATAATTTTGTATGCACATCTTTACCTAATCTCTCTGCATACAACTTTGCTGTTTGGCCTCCTGTGGGCTTATCTCTTTATGTCTAGATTTATATGTGTGTGTGTGGGTGTGGGAGTAAAGGGGGTTAATTGACTATGTTTAGAGTGGGAGCACGAAGGTCCCTAAACGCTCTTATATTCTGCATTGCATGTTCTATCAACCTCCTATGGCTTTCTGGGATTCCATGGAGCAGATGCCTTGCTTCCCACCAAACCACCCCAGCAATTACATAATTTATCAAAGTTCCTGCATCTTCCCCCATCTGCTTTTCATCACTGTACATTGGATAAGAGGATTATAGAAGTCTCCTAGTTCCATCTCAGTTCAGAATTGATATTTCTGTTCTCCTTGATGCTTTGGGATAATTTTTTAAAGAAGGGGAAAGATATGTTGACTTTACCTTTTTGAAATTATAATTCTGCTTGATATACAAAGTACAATTTTAGTAACATTAATATATTTGAGCTAAAACATCTAGACTTTCAAGAACAGAAATAATAAGATTTTTTAAAAAAAATCAGGAATCCTTCCAATTTCCCCCAACTCCCTTCTCCACTCTAAGTCCCCATGTCCTCCATGCTATTTGGGGGAAATTGGAAGGGGAGGTGAACCATGAGAGACTATGGACTCTGAAAAACAATCTGAGGGTTTTGAAGGGACGGGGGGTGGGAGGTTGGGGTACCAGGTGGTGGGTATTATAGAGGGCACGGATTGCATGGAGCACGGGGTGTGGTGCAAAAATAATGAATACTGTTATGCTGGAAATAAAAATAAATAAATAAATAAAAAAGAAGGTGTTAAAAAAAAAAAATCAGGAATCCTATCACTCTGAGGTAATCACTCCTAAAGTACATATTCTTAATTGACATATTTGTTCTCATTTCATCCCACTGACCCTAAAGTTAATTGCTAAATTACCCAGGGCCTCAGTATTTTATCCAGCACAATGAAGTGGTTACACCAAAGGTACTGAAAGGTAAAATACATCTTCTAAAGCCAGTTTATCATTTAATGGAATGAATCTTCCTGTTAGAGGGCCAAGTATATCTCTTTAATTATTGTTCCTATTTTTCCAGAAGGTATTTATGAGAGACCGCCACATAAAGATTTGAACTCTAAATATTGATACTTGTTGTCTACACAAATAAATAGCTTAATGGAGTTAAAAACAAAAACTCCCATACAATGGAGAAAATGAAAAGTGTTATTGATTGCTTCTCTGCAGTTTCACTTTCCATGGCTCAGAAACAATAACTCGCTCGGGAAGCTCTCATGAGCCACCTAATTAATCAATCATGATTCATGACATTGAAAAATCCCTTCACAATAAAAGCTGTGTCTTATTTACCCTTATCTCTTTCACGGTGCCTGGATAACAACTTTGCACAAATTCACTCTTAAGAAATGATATTAAACACCTGAAAAAAATCCCTCCGAAAAAATTTAATAGACTACATTTTTGCATCAGGATTTTTTCTCCCCCCTTCGCAGAGATCAATTTCAATTTAGACTGAGATATGAGATATTGTGCAGATGGCATTTGCAAGTCAAAATAAAATGTAGTTTGCTTGGCTTTCCTCTGAGTAAGGGTACTTCTCTCTTTCCAGGAAAAAAAATATATATTTTTCCAGAAATGTGGGAAAGATTTCTAACTTTTGGAAAAAAACCCAAACCTGTCATACTTGCAGTATAACAAATTTGGTTGATTTTTTAATTTAATGATTTATAACTAGCCAGTATATGTTGATTGAATAAAAAAATACAAATTCAATGAGCAAAAACAAAGAAACAGAGAAACTCAGAACCATAATCCCAATAGTCAAAGATAGTCACTGTTTATATTTCCATTCTAGTTTTTAGGCATAATGTATTTATTGTATTATAAGCAAAGAATTGCATGACTTGATCATATAAATAAGCAGAAATGAGCTGTATCTTTCTCAGCATTCTGAGTAAACCTGAGGATTAAAGGCATGCCAAGGCCTCCTGGGCAGGGGATCAAAATAAGCACTCAAAAACCAGGATTCACCACAAAGCCCTGTATTATAGATGGAGGGGATGAGTGACAAGCAGTGGAAAGAAACAAGTGGACACTACCTGTTTCCTTCAATTCCTCATCTTGCTTCTGCAACATTTTTCTCTGGAAACGATGCAACTGGGTATGAACAGGAAGCCAACGACTCACCTTGGGCAAACAATGTGTATATCTCAAACTCCTAACTATCATTTCAAGTTAAGAAAGTCATCAAAAAAAAAAAAAAAAAAAAAAAAAAAGAAAGTCATCCAAACAAGTAAGATTTGCAATCATTCTCAGCCTGAGACCTTCTGTGGTTTAATTGGGTTGGCAAGCTATGGCCAGTGGGGCACATTCAGCCAGCTGTGTATTTTCTCATTGTCTGTTAGCTAAAAATTGTTTTGCAATTTCTACATGGTTGGACAGCAATCAAAATAATAATATTTTATAAAGTGTAAAAATCACATGAAATTCAAATTTCAGTGTCATAAGTAATGTTTTATTTAAAAAACCAAACCCATTCATTTATATAGCAAATATGGCTATTTTCACTTAACTTTCAGAAAGTTAAATCGCTGAGGCAAAAATTGGATGGCTTGAAAATTCGAAAGTACTTGATCTCTGGCTTTTTACATAAAAAGATCACTGACCCTTGGTTTCATCTCTTCATCTCACTTCTGATATCAGCATCATGGGCTGGTCCTCCCTGGTTCATCTCCCCTAAAGACTGATACTTTGGAATGGGAAGGATGATCCTCTGTGGCTTATTCAACCAAAAATTAACTTACTAGAATTCAGCTTTTCTGTCTTGAATACTACAGAAAAATTCAGCAAAACTAGAGCTAATAGAGAGGTAACTATTAAAAAGTAAAACATTTTTTTTTTCCCATTCCTTTATTCAAAGAGTACTCTAGCTACAAGCATCATTAACTTTCCATCATCTCTTTATCCCAAGGTGAGATCATCACTACAATAACAGGGATTTTTTTTTTTAATCCTTTTTCAGTTGGTCTATTTATCTTTAAGGATGACTCATTAGAAGCTAGTAACTGCTTCTTACTGTCTCCACTATCTTTTTTCTTTTTCCCACTGATTTATCTTAATTAATGAGATAAACTTTAGAGGCCCTGGTTATTGCCAGAAGTCCCTGATGACCAGCTTTTTTTTTTTTAATACCAGTACTTGCAATATATAAACAATTATAAAGTTCACATTTCTTCATCTCCCTAGGCAAGATCATCACCAATAGAACTTTAATAAACTCCTTTAGATTTACAAAATTATGGGAGATTTTGGTGTGATAAGGAGGAAATGCATAAAAATCAGTCATTTAAAACTATATTTAGTATCTGGAGACTGCCTTGAGAATATCTTCAAGTTTCAAAGGGACACACTTGATTTATTGTCAGTATTAGGTATCTATTACCGAGATACATATATAATACAGTATGGTGCATACTTTTTTGGTGTGTTATTTTGGTAACAGCATCACGTAGTTACCTCCCTATTAGCTCTAGTTTTGCTGAATTTTGCTGTTTCTAAGACTGAGGTATACAACAAGCTCCACGAGTAATTAAAAGACTAATTTGGAAATATTTAGGTTACTACCAGAGAGCCTAAAAAACACATTTTTTTTTTCAACTGCTACTTGGACTTTCAGGGCAGATAATTTAACTGGATTGATAGATTTTTACCAGCCCATCTGGAGTACCAACATGAACTACAGTTTCATTGAAGCTACCTTTAAGATAGCTAACCTTCATAGATTTAAGATAGTTAACCTTCATAGATTGCATAGGTGTTTGTTTGCCTGCATCCTGGAGGAGTGTCATTCCTCCACTCCTCTGTAGTACCATCATTCTGTATGCTTGGTTTGGTTATAGTTGGCCCTGTCACCCCAATGTCAGAAGGAGTCATGTGATCCAGGCCTAGCCAGTATCGCCAGCCTTTGATTAGTTCAGAGATGATCATGTGGCCATATCCCAGGAGTTGGAAACCTTGAGAGGAATTTTACTATCCAAAAGGCACCATCTTTTTTTTTTTTTTTTTAAAGATTTTATTTATTTATTTGACAGACAGAGATCACAAGTAGGCAGAGAGGCAGGCAGAGAGTGAGAGAGGGAAGCAGGCTCCCTGCTGAGCAGAGAGCCCGATGCGGGACTCGATCCCAGGACCCCGAGCTCATGACCTGAGCCGAAGGCAGTGGCTTAACCCACTGAGCCACCCAGGTGCCCCAAAAGGCACCATCTTTTGGGGAGGGTAGATTTTAGGATCCTCATTAATTAGTTTATTCATTAAACAAATGTTAATAAATCAGTGAAAGCAAACAGGACAAAATATTCTTACTCTTGGAGTTTACCTTCTAACTGGGGAGGGAGATGAATAATACACAATAAATAAAATGTATAAGTAACATTTGATATGGAATTAGAGCCATGGACACAAGGAGAAAAAAGAGCAAGGTAAGTGGGATTGGGAGCGTCGGGGTTGATAGAATACAATATTAGGTGAGATGGTCAGGATCGCTCTTATTAAGAAGGTGCCATTTGAGCAATGACTTGAAAGAGGTAAAGGAATTAGCTGTAGAAGTATCTGGGTGTCAAGTGTCTTTAGCTATGAGACCAACATGATATTATGAAAGAGGGAGGAAAGGACAAACAGCTGAGTTTTTAATCCTTCAGCAATAGGGTTTAGAAGACATAGAAAAAAAAGTAAAAAAGATAAGGAAAGAGCCATCTTAAAAGTAGGAGGCAAATCATAAAATTGTTGTGTCATGGAGAAAGGTATGGTCGACTCCTAGCCACCTTGCTTATTAGATAAAGAGAACCTGTATGATATTAAAGCCAAGCAATGAAGAGAAACTGTGTTGAATCAAGTTTGTTTGAATCAAATTTAATTCTACCCTGATGCCCCTCTTAATCACTTTTGCCTAGCACCATAACCTGGGATTCATTCAACATAACAAGAATCATAGTTACTTAAACACAGGAGTTCTATTCTGAAGTTTTTGCTAAAAATGGAGCAGTGTAATTGGAAGATATTTCATTTTTCTTTTCCATGAAAGACTTCACTTGCTGGACCAAACATCTTTCTATGTCTTTACCTCCAAAGATGCCATCAATTTATTATAATATAGCTAGTTCACATACAGCCAAAATCATACCTTTCACCTTGCCAAATGAGTAAAAACAAAAACTGTCACTTATGACTACAACCAAAGATAATATCTTCAAATTATTTTTGAAGCTAATTTCTAATGTCATAATCTATGCCATTGACATTCATTTACTTTCTAATTTTTTAGATAATACCTATTTATATGACCATGTTATCACAGGGACATTTTTTAGTATTAGACTTTTATTCTCATCCTTTTACCTTTATATTTTTGTTGGCCTGGGATCCTTACCTTCATGGGATGGCATAAACCATCATTTCTAAGAGGTCTAGAGATATGTTTTCTCAATGACATTCAGCAGGAAATAAAAAGATGTACCCCCCAAATTCTCTAGATCAACAATAGTTTTTCCAAACTCCATTTTGGGGTAGTGAATTTATTGCTCCTGACAAAATGGTGATAATCCTTTTCACGAGTCTTATGACATGAGATGGCCAAGATTGGCACATGCTAACCACAGTTTCCGATTTAGTGGGACCATTTTTATAGTTTATATAAAATATAAATCTAGGTGTACCTTCTTCGGGTATTATCAGTTTTATGTTCATGAGTCCATAATGTTGAAATTAGAAGAACATTTTGAAAGTGAGGCATAATGTAAGATTTTTAAAAATATCCTTCTTTCTACTCTTCAATTCCTAGACCTCTGTAATGAACTATGGCATAGGAAGCATTATATATAAGTTGTCTTAGATCATGTACCACACTACATAAGACAAGGCAATCTTCAGCCCATTATGGTCAATGAAGGGACATGGTAAATGAGTTTTCAATAGATCAAGTTATCATCATTTAAAGCCAGCTACATATGCATGGTGTGCTTATGATAGGAGTAGTACTTTCATGGGTTTCAACTTACTGCTTTTATTCCTGGGAAGTAAGTGTCATGGACAGAAGCCACATTGATAAAAGAAATAGGTAGTACCTGAAATAGTCAGTAAAACCATGACATACACAGAAGATGGCTACAGGAAACCAACTTAGATTCCAAATAGTGTTTTTCAGTGAGGGTAAACAATTTTCATACTAATTCTTAAAAAAAAAAAAAAAAAACCACCACCACCACAACAAAAAACCCTGACGTAATCAACATGCTATCAGTGGGTGGTTATTTTTGACTAGAGTATAACACTTTATTAGAAATTCAAAGCTTGTTGTTGCTGGCAAATTTGGTTCTTAGTAGTGGCTATAGTCAAATCACCTTAATAAGGAGAGCACAAGTCAGAAGACCCAAACAGAGTCTCTATTCTTTTCTGGTGAAATAACTTGTTTCAGACCTCTCTCTTGAGAGAGAGATTCATCTATGCAGTCTTTATCCCAAATCCCTAGGGCACAAATCCTCCAATTGTACTTCTCCCAAGTCTTTGACAATTTATCCAAAAAGCTGCTACTCTCCCCAAATCAAGGTAAATTTGGATCTCAATCTAGACTTCCTTCCAGGCATAATAAACTTCAAAATGTCTTACGTGAAGTTCTGCTGAATGGAAGGATTTTCTCACTCTATTATCTTGCACACTTACTCTTAAGGAGCTTTCTCATGCTGTAGCAATCCACTTTTGGGTAGGGCTTTCATACCCTGTAGAATCCCCTACAAGTATCTCTTAAGACTTTTATCCTAATTTGGACAGATAACTTTCTGTGAAGTCATAGGCCTGGGATGAGCAAAGAAGAATGGGAATTTGACCTACATAGAGTCTATGAATATAGGGAGAATTTATTCACCTACTGTACACAGGGGCTTGACCCTAAATAGACTATTTCCATTTAATAATTAAATTTATCTCGACATGTTCAAATTTATGATTTAGTGGATTAGATACAAGATAACAGATCACAGTGCTCAATTCATATCTCAAGGTCACTTGTATTTGTGTGTGTGTGTGTATGCATGCAGCAGATACACAATGCCTTTGAGGTTTTACCACTTAAGAGTTCTGTTCTGTTAGAGACTTTAGACCTCTGAAAATCAGCAGTATCATATGAACTAACTGGAAGGGCAGCTCATAATAGGTCAACCTAAAACTTTTCAATGGTTCTACAAAGTATGCAAAGTATGGTAGAACAGCTAAAATAAATTATTAAGTAGTGAGGGATATGCAGGATGAAAACTAAGATACCTTCAAAATAAGAAGTTAATTAAATGTTATACCTCTTCTTGAATTAAAGTAAAAGCCATCCTTAACCTTGGAGGGGATTACTATTAACTGCATATCTTTAGATTGATAAAATGTTCACTAAGATATATATTCCTAAAAGCTTCATTTCTAACATCTGTCACTCATTTTTTTTTAAATTAGAATTCTTACAACTTTCATTTCTCTAGGGCCAAGGATGACATGATCACATTGATGGAGAACTATGATGGTCTAGGAAGGAGGGGAGGTGGTGGAAGGAGAAGGTGAGGTGGTCCATATTTTTGATGACTAATTTATGATAGAGAGCTTTCCCTGCCATATATGGTTTTGGTATGTAGTACTGTCCAAAAATAGAAGTGTCTAAAAACACCTGCATGAAGAGCTACACATAAGTATTTGTGCAACTGAGGTTAATATTCTAGAACTCAGTATGTTTACCTAGGCCAAACTAGAGAAACACAAGAGAGCTAATAGAATCACAGTACCAGGAAATCTTTGGTAGTGACTAAAATCTCAAGGGTATTTGTGGAGATAGAATGTGACTGGTTTATAAACAGAGTAAATAGGAGAAACACCAATGGCTTCTTCTTGCCCAGCTACATCATAACTCCAACACCATGTACTCCATGGGTTAGGGAAATAGCCTGGGCTCAAATATTGCCCCTCTTTTTTAAATTGTTAAATACATTTCCCAAGTATATACTCCTAAGTTTGGAACATAACTGTTAGAAAAAAATATACACCTTTTGTTCCACCTACGATGGGATAAACTCAGTCACAACCGTTGATCACTTGATACTATAAGCCTCCAGTGGACCACTGGGGTCAATGTTTGAAAACTTTTAAAGTATCCCTTCTCTAAATAATAATCCTGTTTCTTTAAAAACTTTTTGAGTTTCTGAAGTATAAAGAGGCATAGAATGTACAAAGTGATTATAGCAGTCTTTACCAGTGTTGTTTATTTTCTGTTTGTTTTTTTTTCTATTTGTCATTAGTTTTGTTATAACCAAGGATACCAAGTATCTCTGTCTTAAGGTAATTTGATATTTACTACTTCCAGAACTTCTCTGAGTATTTTATACACATTATATTTATTCTTACAGTAACCCTTTTGAGTAATATTCTTACTCCCATGCATTTATTTTAAGAGACTGAGGCCCTAAATCACACAGCAAGTTTAAGGAGGCCCCAATATTTGAACTCAGGCTGTTTGCACTACGCTGTTGATATACTGTCTTGTTTGGATGGAAGAAGCAGTTTCCACTCTTTACAGGCCAGTGCAATTCTATTAGTTACATATATCAAATAAAGTCTTAGGAAATACTTTAAAGTTTCATCATATACTACCTAAATCATAACCAAGAATCTCCAGTATTATTGTTTCCTAAAGTACTACACTCAGTTCTTGCTCTTGCTGATAATCACTACCTGTGCCTACCAACTTTGACCCTTCCCATTATAATGAACAGTTCTTTGGCAGTTACAGCTTCTACCACCTGTGGAGGAAGGACAAAAGGTCCTTTAGACCTCCTTTCCTTTGTCAGCCTCTCCTGGCCTGACAACTAACAGCAAGGAAGCCCTGTGTGGGGCTTATGTATTAGATATGTATAAGCAATAGATTATAGATCTATTATGTAATTCATTTCTCCACAAGCCATGCAATTAGTTTGCCTAACTTATGTCAAACACTGCCTCTTCACAACAGTCAACAGGAATCAGGGCTTGGTGTAATTGCACATCAGTTAAAATGGCAAGCTGTTAAACCTCTTGAGAACTGTCCATGACTGTGCTTTAATGTGCCTTCCTGATGGGTCCAAAAAACACAAATGAAGCATATTTCAAGTATGTGCTCTTGTCCTCTGGACAAAGTGTCTCTAAAATCAAAGACCACTTCATCTCTTCCACCTTCTGTCAGTGCTCTGGCAATTTATACTACTCCTGGGTACCTTTCCCCTCTTTTCAAGTCTGGTTTTACATAGTGATGCTAAGTCAGTGACAAATTCCAATTGCAGTTAATGAATAGGTCTCATAATTGAGAAGTTCATTTTAACTGGAGAAAAATTAAAAAGGTGTAGGAAAGGGTTCTGGTGGTAGGGGATGATTAGAAATGTCATGATTTATGTCAGGTACTCAAGCCTAAAGTGCCCTTAATCCTTGTGAAAGTCCACATGTTAGTGAAAACAAAAGCCTCATTTTTACCAACCAGAACCCTAACTTCAACTGTAAAAAGCTAATGCAACTGGGAATTTGGCTTTCCCTTCTATTATCTTCTGTGTCCTAAGCCATTGCTCACCTGGCAAGAGTAGTGCAAGCACTAAATTCAAGCTGAGAGTGTTTCCTTCTACATAATCATGTGGTTAGACCAGTTAGGACACCTTTGTGTACAAAGGACAATTGCTTTAACTAACTGAACTTCAATAATGGGGTTTTGTTTTCTTACACACAAAAACCTGAGGTCAGGGAATTCCGGTGTTGTTCCAAAAGCTCAACTGCACTGCCAAGGACTGAGGTACTTTCATCTTCCTTCTCTACCATACTCAGCATATTGGCTCAGCTTTACTTTTTACTCCATTGGGCCAGAAATGGCTACTCCAGTTCTAAGCATCGTGATAGCCAATGTCGTTCGTCTCCAGTTAAAGGAAAGAGGTATTTTTTCCAAAATTTATATTTTTATGGATGAAAATATAAGTCAAGCAGACTATCCTTTAGATCCAAACCAGGATCTAGCTATAGTGGGCAAAGATGCTTGGCTATGACCTAGCCACAGACAAAGCAGGAAAAATAAGTCTTTGACATTTTAATCTTTGGTCAAAAAGGTCTTAAAAATGCAGAAAAGGAGAGGTTGTTAGTTGGGTGATCAATCTAGCATATTTGACACAATACTGGAACTCAGTTTTTTTGTTTGTTTGTTTGTTTGTTTTTAAGATTTTATTTACTTGACAGACAGATCACAAGCAGACAGAGAGGCAGGCAGAGAAAGAGGAGGAAGCAGGCTCCCCGCTGAGCAGAGAGTATGATGCGGGGCTGGATCCCAGGATCCTGCGATCATGACCTGAGCCGGAGGCAGAGTGATATACTCCTCAAACCCAAATGAATGGGAACACCTTGTGCTCCCTATTTTTTCCACTCAATTCCATTTCAAGTCTGAGGTCTATTCCTTGAAACCTCACTATTGGAAATTACAAATACATTGCAGAAACACTGAATGGAAGAGACAAAACCAGGGTACCTTTGGCAGGGGAGATTTATTATAAGAGTGTTCAAGAATGTTAATTGGTCTCTTTAGCTGTGCTATTTTTCTTGGTTTCCCTCCCAGTTTTTATTAGTTAAAATGTGTGCTGGACTATTCAGAATGAGATCAAGTGGGCTGCCTTCTCTGTGTTCAGTAGTTATATTTCCTAAAAAGGATCATTTGACACCATTCAATATGGAGCATATTACTAAGCAGAATTTCATTTTGGCCACCACAGGAGGAATTATCCTTTTTCCAGAGTAGATGCCAGTGGCCATCTTTGAATGAGCTACTATAATCCTGATCCCTTGCTATTTGTGGATAGCAAGGTTACTTCCTTGCAACACAGGAGGCATAATCCTTAACAGTTTATTATTGAAATTTAAAAAATTTTACTAGAAGGGTACACTGATTTTCAGATGCTTTTTAGACTTCTTCTTCTTCTTTTTTTTTTTTTTAAGATTTTATTTATTTGAAAGAGAGAGAGTGTGTGCCCCAGTGGGGGTGGAGGGGCAGAGGGAGAGGATGAAGTAGACTCCCCATTGAATAGGGAGCCCGACACTGGCTCCCAAGACGCTGAGATCAGGACCTGAGCCAAAGGCAGATGACTAAGCCACCCAGGCACCCCAAGGCTTTATTTGT
Organism: Mustela erminea; assembly: GCF_009829155.1. Lineage (NCBI taxonomy): Eukaryota > Metazoa > Chordata > Mammalia > Carnivora > Mustelidae > Mustela > Mustela erminea. The sequence goes on along the minus strand of NC_045617.1, from coordinate 100,570,893 downwards.
GAACCAATTCAAAGAGCCGAATGCAGTCATTTAGAGAACATCTGTTTCATGACAGTCAATATAATATACTACATGTATTGCATATTTAATCAACATTAAGGTAGCACTATCCCCATTTTCCAGATGAAAAAACATATTCAGGAAGTGACTTCCCCAGTTTTAGGCAACAGAGAAGCCTATCCATACTGACTGAATTATGTGACTTTGACTAGTTTGAAGGAAGACAATGAAAAGTTAGAAGAAAGCCATTTAAATTTGGATGCCTTTCACATCAAGTACATGTAACAATAAATAAATAATAATAAACCTAAGTATACAGTAAAATATTAAACAGGTTTTCAATGTTTATAGCTAATATTTTTTCAAGCTTTCTTTAATTTTTAAGTAAAATAAAGTGAGTGTAAGCTATGTCTAAGCTTTAGGTAATAAACTTCATTCTAATAGAAGTCTATTTAGGGCCTCAGCTCCTTAAACACATTTTGTAGTTGACTTTATATTAGATGAGTTTTATTATTTAGTTAGTTACTTTTAGAAGATTTTTAAATGTTGTTCTTCCCATCTGTCAAACTAGAAGGAAACTAATATATTGTGAATACTGAATGCCAGGCATGAGTTCAGGTATTTTATGCCACCAGGTCACTGAATTTATTAATAATCTTACATTTCTCAAAGTTGAAATAAGTACTTCCCCACTGACTAAAGAAACAGGTTACAATGACATATATCTTATGAAACTTCCTTAATATATACATCTAAGTATTACATTATATCATTTACCTGAGAACTGTAAGTCATCTCTGAAATCTCTCCAAATTTATAAATTATGGTTTTCAAAAGTGATTACAGGTGTTTGTCGTTGTTCCCAAGTGTACATGTAATTTTTCCCCTGATTATACATGCTCTAAATGGAACATTACAAACTAACCTGGGTAATGATTTTGATCTATATTCTGATGTTATGTACATGCCCTTCATTTTTAATTTGTATTCAGATATTCACATCAGGAGGCAAGAGTCTAATTGATTGTTCTGAAGACAGAGTGCCTACTGCATCAAAATAATTGGAAATCTGCGACTCAGCCTTGTATACATAATGCATTTTTCCCTAGTTAAGATTTCTTTTGAATTTGCAGTTGTGCAGTCAAATGCAAACATTTTGAAAATTATTAAACTGACAGTTTATTATTATGGACACTCTGCAGTTCATAAGCACATGCATTTAAAACACCAAGAAAGTCAAGTAGTAGGTACTTACTTTATGGTATCAGGTTAAATTAAACTATTCAATATTTACATTTTTCTTTGTTGGTAAATGCTGATAACCTGTGTTCAAATTTTCCTCCTATGGGTTTAACCTCATGTTCAAGCTCTTTAAACCTCTTTTTTAATCTAGAAAATCCCATAATAATTCAGAGTATCTTTTGTGGGGATTATAAGATAACAGATGTCAAAGTACCGAGCCCCAGATAGGCTTGTTTGGTAAACGTTTCCATGTTTTGTTTCCGAAAAGTGTTCATCTGTCTAAATGCTACACAAGATATGTAAACCACCAAGATCAAGAAAACTTTGAGTTCATGGAAAAAAAAAAATCCTAACCATTTTCTTTTCACTACGTGGAAAAATGTTGGATTTCAAGGTAAAGAAGGATCCTGATAATCGAGTGGCAAGATAAAAGTGTTACTCTGCTTTCTCTTTAATTACTTAGCCAAGTATTGAAGTCTCTAAGGGGTGGGAAGACTTACCATCTGGCACTCAGGACACTCTCCCCTTCCTGTGTTTCTCCAATCCTTGCCTCCAATCCATTGTTTGCCCCAAGATTTGTAACTGTCCAAGTTTTATAACTGCAGTGTGCCCCGTTGGCACCCCTCCATGCTTCTGTAATATTGTTGCCTTTGCCTTGAATCATGCATTCCCTGTTACGTGATTCCTCCACCTTCCAGGTTTTACCTAAATATCATGCTCCAAACAAAATAAACCTAAAATTCTATCTTCTACTCTCTCACCATTGGGGAAAGTAGATCCTTGGTGAGCTTGTTAACTGAATCCATTCCCACCTCACTATTGACTGTTACTGGTCATCTGTTATCAGTAAAGGAAGTGTGTGAGTCAGCAACCCATTCTGAAGACTTCTGAGGATTAACTGATAGGATATTATAAACTCATGTTTGTATTTTGGAATCTAACACGTCAAGTCCATGGGTACAAAGAAGTTCAGAGTAGCCAAGAGAAAAGCTGGGCAAAACAGTTTGCTCTACATTATGAATTTATCGAGGCCTGATTATGAACTTGAGTGAAAAGATAATGGTATGGGTAGCTGCAAAGGACAATATGCTACTGGAATTTCTGTACCTGGAACCTTCCAGATCAGTTCCCATCACAATTCTGGTGTGTTATTTGACACCTGCTCTTGACAGTGACTCTAAAATAATCTTAGGAAATTCTGATTAAACAATAAAGACTTTTTCCTATAAGTTTAATAATAAGAAACAAATACAATAATATTTTTTAAAAAATATTTTGGAAAGTATAATTAAATATTCTAATCACATCAAAAGTATATATTAACTTGAAAAACACATGTAATAATATCCCACGTTTATTCATACTAAGAAGCACGAAAAAATGCAGCTTCTTCATTTTCCCTTAGTGCTGTGGAGCCCCACCTCCTGGGGGACTGGGAATGGACATATTGTCAGGGCAAAGCAGATAATAGTAAATTTATTTCACTATAACATTTGTCCATCATAATAAATCAAAATAATTTTAACCCTACATATTTTTATAGAAAAAAATTTAAAGTTAAAATTCTAAACTTAAATTTAATTTTAATTAAAATGAATTCAATTCAATTCATTTTAATTAAAATTTAATAAATTAAATTAATTTAATAAATAAACTTTATTAATATGATTAATATAAGTTATATTAATTGAAATTAATTTTAATGACTTAAATTTTAGTGAATAAATTAACTTAATCAAAATTAAATTTAATTAAGATTGAAATTCTAAACTAAAAATTTTAGACTTAAAGTTTAAATTTTAAACTTACATATTCATTCAGTCCTCTCAGATCTACCTTTTCTTGCCCTTGTGCAAATTTGTGGACTCCTCCTCAAGCTAGACCTACAGTGACTACAGAAGCCACCACACATACACATTGGAGTCCTTTCCTTTCACAGGTGCCTTCCAGGACTCTGGAATCTATTCACAACGTAATGCACTTTGTGAAATGTGCAATGGTAATACACATTAACTGCAACTGATGAAGAAACTAGTCTTTTCCACCCTGATTTCTTTTCTGTCGGGAATCCTCTCTTCTTTAGTAGGCTGTCATGGCTGTGGGAAGTTTTGGAATCAGCCTATGGAGACATTTAACTGAAAATACATATATTCTAAATTTAAAGTAAAAATTTTCAATCTGCAGCCATTTCTGTGTAAATTAAATTATGGGCACCAGTCTTGAAAGGCTTCTAGTAGTAATGTAGTCAATTTAAAGAGTATTTAAGGAGACTTGAAATGTCCTGAAATTTAAAAGTGCATACATGACAGAAGTTTGACAGAAAGCTTCCCAGATTTACAGCAATGGTAGAAACCTAGATGGCATTACTAATTATAAGTGGTGAAGCTGAAGGAACTTTCCTTAAACAGATACTGTTTTTTAAGAAATTAATTTTAAATTGTTAATTTTTTAAAAGCCAATTTCTACTAACCATGCCAGAGGACAGAGATATCTTTCCCATCTCTGTGGAGGGGTGCTACAAATGCCTATGAAGAAGCAATTAAAGTATAAGCAGTTGACAATGTAGGGATGACATATTTTACAGAGGTGAGTCAGGTAGCTAGTTGATAAAAGTTATATCCTGTTCCCCTATAGTTTTTGAGCATTTGATAGCTTTTGAACATTTATTTTTGCCGTCTTTTCTTCTCTCAGTATACATGTTCATTTTCATTCCCTAAGCTTTTACTTCTAATTTTTGTTTCTTCAGGAAAGTTACAAAAATCATTTAAGTTTTAGGCAACACAACGTCTTGTGTTGCAACGTCTTGCATTCTTCCTTAGATGTGATGAATGGGGAACTCACAGCTCCAGCTGAGAAAGGCCCCTCAAATGTCAATGGGGCTCTTCTGAGCTGGAGAACTCCTGGTATAAATTAGTGTGAATGGCCCTACCTGACCTCTGGGGACAACCTCTTGGCTCCATGACAGGAGTTCTTAAACGCCAACACTATGGTCACTTTGTTCTCTTTACTGCAACCCCAGTCCTCTCCTGCTCTCCCAGCCATCTCTGTGTCTCCACTCCCCCCGCTACCTCTATCAAGAGGATATACAGTTACTTTGGGGTTCCCTCTCCACACTGAACACCAGCCATGGGGGAGCAGGATCAATGCTTCAGATTCTCTGGGATAGTGGCGTTAATGAGGGGCAGTAAAGTTTCTGCACAAAGGCAGAAGGGTCTCTGGACAGGGGTTTCTCCTGGAGATTGTGGCTCCTTATAGAAAACTCAAAGAACTATGCTTCTTAAATCATCTTTAAAAAAATCTGTTGGTTCCTAGAGATCACTGTCTCACAATTTAGCCCAAATAGTGATAATTCCAAAATTCAACCTAGTTCCATTGCTTCCATTCATGTAGACCATGATTTTATTTTCTCTCTATAACCTCCCTTACATAAAATGCCATATTTTAGGTCTGTTTGTCATTTGCCAGAGGAGAAGACACTTAATACACCATGGAATCCAAGCTGATTTTCTTGCTGAAGTTTTTAAAATCCTATTTTGGGTGTCTGAAGCTGAATATGAATTATTTCTTTTTCTTTTCGCTTCAGTAACTCCTAATCTACCCCCAACCCACAAGCCACAAAAAAATAATGGATCTCATGCTGATTAAAGAATAGGTCATGTATACAGGGCAATAAAGGAGCAAAGAGGTATTACTTGATTTGTTCAGTCTTTTCCTTCCCCTCACTTGTGTAGATGAGAAATAAGAAAAAATAATTTCAGAAATGATATTTCAGAAATGATTGGAAATTAAAATGGGAAAGGAGAAAACCTAACAAATATAAACACAAAACTTTCTTCCATTTAACACACTTATTCTATCTGCAGGGCTTTCTACGTATTCACCCCTTTCATGATAGAAAAACAGGGAAGAGTATGAAGTTAGTTAGCTCTACCAGGGGAAGTGAAGTAGGATTGGGAGCCAGTGACAGAGCTGTGATGCTGAGATCCTACCACCTGGAACAGCACAGAAGGTGCCCCTCAAGGTTGGGATTCTGTTTTTAATGGTGACAAGACAAAAAATGGAATGAAAATGCATTTAGATAACTTATTCATATGTGTATATTTTCCCTTCAGTAACTGGAGGAAATTTATGCAATTTGAATTTTTAATTTCATAATTACTAATAGCTTTTCTGACAGATATGGCATAGTCTGTCTATTGAATTTCATTTATTTTTCCATATATTTGGCCAACAGTATCACACAGCAGGAGAAATGTATTTATAATAAATAAATATGCCACCCTTAAGTAGAGTATAATACCAACAAATTCTGTAGCTGAAATATGAACTCAACCCTTAAAATGTTGAAAAGTTGAATTTCCTGTCTATTGTCCATCAGTTCCAATTTTCTATTAAAAGATCCCATAGTGTTCTTAAAACATTTAATGCTTCCATCACATCTCCTTTCCCCAGTCTTTTCCAGTAATATTCCTATTCTGATTAGGTCATAATATATTTTTCAAACTTTATTTATTTATTTAAGCAATCTCTACACCACCCAACATAGGGCTTGAACTCATGACCCTGAAACAAAAATATCACCTGCTTTTCTGAGCTAGCTAGGTGCCCCAAGATCATAATATTTTAAACAGCTCCACTTATTTAAATTGGAAGAGACTAGGCTCTAAAAGGTATAAATATATCTTCTGAAAGCTGATATGAAGACAGTCAAAATTGTTATGAGACTCTCAGTCCTCACTTTTATCTTACATAATAACCTCGTCCTGCATTTGGTTACAGACAAGTGCAACATCTCCATTTTACATGAGGCAGACTCAGTAGAATCATAGAACTTTTGGTCTTAATACCTAGTGAAAATTCTGTTTAATGTCTTTGTTTCTTCAAATGAAGAAACCAAAATCTATAGAAGTTAAATAACCTGCTCAAAATCACACACCTACATGGGGACAGGTCCAAGACTCCCATGTCAGATCAACTGAAATACAGACTAAAAAATAAAATGTAGGATAAAGAAAAAAGTTTATATTTGTTCTTAGATAAAGAAAATATTTTAATCTAAGAGCATTTTGATTTTGCCTAGTACACAGAGAAAAAATATTGCTTGATACAAATTTTCATATATTAAAATATGTTCAGGAAAATCACCCTTAAAAAGGGTCCCCAGTTGCAGATGAACAGAAGAGTAAATTTTAAGTGTAACAAAAACTAAAATTTTATTTAAAAAGTGAAAAACAGAAATTAATAATTTTTAAATCTCTAAATGAAGTAGGACTTTCTAATTCTAAAATCAATTGATAAAACAATGAAGAAAAAATAAATCTGACCACAAAAAAATCTAAAACACTTTGAGTAAAACAGACAAACAAGCTAGTGAAGCAACAATAAAATAAAATAATTGCTAGCCGCAAAGAGAATTAAAAAATCATAAAGTCTGGAAAATGTACTTATAAAACTATTACTGATAGTTAATATTTTTAATATTTATAAAGAAAAGAAAAGGAAAATGCTGTCTCTGTTCCATGTTGGATTATGTCCCTCTAAAAAAATATGTTGGAATATTTAGTTCAGAATATGACTATGTGGACATGAGAGGTAATCAAGTTAAAATGAAATAATTGGGGTGTGCCCTAATCCGATATTATTGGTGCCATTATAAAAAGGGGAAATTTGGACACAGAAGCAGATATGCCTATATGCAGAAGGCGTTATGAACATGTCATTATCCATTGGGGTGATAATTCTACAAGCTAAGGAACAGCAAAGGTCTCCAGCAAACCACTGGAAGCTAGAAGGAAGGCATAGAACAGATTCACCTTCACAGTCTTCAGAAGGAACTAACCCTGCCAACAACTTGATCTTGGATTTCAAGACTTCAGAACTGTGAGTCAATAATTTCTGCTGTTCAAACCATCCAATCTATGATACTTTGTTGAGGCAGTAACAGGTACAAATCCCCAATCATAAATGGACAAGGAATACAAAGAGAGAAATTTTTAAAATAGCCCCTACAAATAGTTAATAAATGTCTTTTAATGATTAATATTTGATAATAATTTTAAATACACATTTAAGTAACACAATTTTCTTTTTTTATAAAATAAATTGGAAATTAAAATGCTAATATTGAATGCTCTTGAATATATACAAGGGAATAATTTTTCATTAGAGATCGAGAGACCAATAAAATAAAATAATTTTTTTTTTCCATTTTTTAAAATACCCCTTTAAGGAAATAGGCAGAGAAAGGTTAATGTAGACCAATGTCAACATCAAGGTACTTTGGAGATTTGTTGTCTAAAAGTCATTGGTGACCCAGAACTAGTCAGAATTTTTTTGCCAAAGAAACTCTATTCTGAGCTCCTGAGTTCAGAACAAAGGCAAAGTACCCTACCCGCATGGAATTGTAAAAAATGCATCCCCACTCATACCTGTATGACAAAGTTGTGTAAAAAAAAAAAGAAGAATGAAAAGAAAGAAGGAAGTTTTTTTAAAAGAAAAACATTAAATTGTATACTGAACATTTCAAAAGTTAGTTTTAATTATATTCCCAAAAACAGTTCATAAAATAGTGAATAGATATGACTGCCAGTATTTATTATTTATTTTAAATTAACTAATGATCTTATGTAATTTTAGTATCAAGAGTCTTATATGCTTGTCGTATTAGACTAAAACTCTTGAGATTATTTTTTGAGACTATTTTGAGTAACAAAAATGTATTATGAATTATTAATTTCTATTCAGCAGAACTGGATCCAAACTCATTTACACATCCAGTCTTTTTGTTTTAAATAACTCAGTTACAACTAAAATCGAAACATAATCTATATAATTTCTGAACTAACTTTATAAAAATAAAACCATATAAAATAATATGTGCAAAATAGTCTTCTTATATACATATGCATATTTGTGTATCATTTGACATTTATAACTGTATAATCTTTAAAACTATATGTTGTTTTACAACTATAGTTCTTTTTTTTTTTAAGATGGGACCGAACTTTTAAATTTTTAAAAAGGTTATACTCAAAAGAACCAAGAAGAAAGCATATTTTTTTAATAACCTAAAGTAGCCATGGAATACTTTCAAAATAATCTTAGGTACATTCATGTGCTTCACTGAAGGCTTTAAGAACTTTCTCGGGAAAAAAAAAAAGTTAGAATCTTTTGTTTTCCAAAGAATACCTATGTGATTTTTTTTTTTTTTTTTTATAAAACATTTCTCTGGATCTATTACAACTGCATTCACCCATAATGCTAATTTTATATAACCAGATCAGGGTGACATATGCATTGTTTGTCCCTTAAGCACTTAAATATCAAGTATGAGTCACAGGTAGAGATCCAGAAAGAAGTAAAAAAATATATTTCAAAGAAACTTTCTGGACTATGTGTTGAAAACATTTTAAAACTTCTAAATATTAACTACATTATTTAAATCCAACCAAATAGTAGTGGAGTTCCTTCTCTGAGTCTGGAATGTTGCTGGATGCCTTAGGAGGTACAAAAAAAGTCACACTTTTTGGGCTTTCAGTTTCCCTTACTGGAAAATCCCCATATCCTGAAATAGCTGGTAACAGCAATGTCTTCTATGTATATCAACAGAAAATTTGTGTTTGTTTCTTTGCTGGTTCATAATCTGAAGACAGCCTTACTGATATGTCAGGACTAGCGCATCATCAAGGCTGACATTAAAAAGAAAAAATAATGCCCATTCACCCATTTAGCAAATAATTACAGAGTGCCTATCAGGTGCCAAACACACTGAGAAGCAACTGAAGCCAATCTCATTAAGACCTTTATTTCAAGATGCTGGCTACGATATTGGAGATAAAAATCCATTCATGTGAAACAATTTGAAAAATATTAAGGAGAGTGCATAAATGAACCCAGTTTGTAATGTAGTACTAAAATAGAGCAATCCTTGGCATCTTTTTTTTTTCCCCCCTCATTCCATATCTGATCCATCAAGAAATCCTGCATGTTCTTCCTTCAAAACATCCCAAATCCAGATGTCTCTCATGACCTCCCTTGTCAGAGCCACCACAATCTCAAACCTGGGCAGAGTAGTTAAGTACCTGTATTGTCACCCAGCTTCTCTCTTTGCATTTCCATAGCCTAGTCCCAGTACAGCTATGGGAGTGGTCTGCTTAAAATTTAAATTAGGTCATATAAAATTAGACCTAAATTTCCAGATATAGATATATAATATATATATAACTATAATATAGTTTATATAATTTATTTATATTTTGTAAAAATTTATTTTTTAAAAAATTTATAAATTTTTAATTAAAATTATAGATGTATAAAATAAAATTTTTAATAAAAATTTATAAAATAAAGTTATGTTTTATATTTTAAAATACAAATTTATGTTTTATATGTAATTTATATTTTATATGAAATGTAAAAATTTATTTGTATATATGTATATATATATAAAAAATATATATATATATAATTAGTCATAAAATTATATGACCTAAAATTAGGTCATTTAACTCCCCTGATAAAAATCTGCCAACAACATGCCACTTCATTCACAATAAAAGCCAACATTTGTACGTGGCCTATAAAATCCTACCTAGTCTAAATGAAAAGAGAAGCAAAAGGAACTCTGGGGAGAGGTCTGAATTTCATCCTAACTGCAATGGGTGGTTTACATGTTTAAATCACAAGGTATGAATGGTGTTATTGAAAGAGCACTTGACTGAGTGGAAAAAAGATTGTGGTGGAATGTTTTGGATATTTTCTGACATTCCTTATCTACTTCCTTCCTAGTCTATCCTTGGAAGTTTATCTTTACAGACAAAATCAATCAGAACCTCTGACCTTTTGGACTCGATCATATTCAGACAACTAAAAAGTTCAGAGAGTGGAAGGAGAGAGAATTGGGGGAGCTTTTCTTTGAAACAACATACTTGCTGAGCTGAGGTTTTCAGCCCCCAGTTCTTTCCCAAAGGCCTCAGCTGCTGTGGCAGGGACCCCTCCTACAGTAACTAGTCACACCAGGTTCAAGAAACCACTTCCTTGCCTTGCTCAGTATGACCTTGGTCTAGCCCAAACATGTTTTTCCCTTTTTCATTCCCTTTTTCATTCCTTAACCACATTCCACCTTGTTACATTCAGGGTGTATGTAACATACAGGTTGCATGTAATATACAGGTTGCATATAACACGGACCCTGACAGCAATTAAGTTGACAATGAATGAAGGAGCAACCATGGCAGTCCAGAAGAGAGGTGGCTTGACCTAGGATCCTGCCAGCAGAGATAGGATAGATAGGAGATAATATTTTGAAGGTAGATTTGGAGTCTGTTAGAACTGGACTGTCATTAGGAGATAAGAAAAAGGAATAAATAAGAATTCTTGTGTTTGTGCTCAAACTTCCAGCTGGATTGTGAGTCAGGTAAACAGAGAAGGAAAAAAAAAAAAGAACAGGATAGTAGAGAACACTATGGAGGAGGAAAATATCTGAAGTTTGTTTTTGAAAAGTGGAGAGGAAGTTGTCTCTTTGGTATTGAACTTGATTAGGAGCTTGGTGCTAAGGAGACACTAAGGCGTCATTAAGGCATGAATATTATATGCACTGAGGTAGTGTTTAACTGGATCAGATAACTAGATAAGGGGGTAACCTTAGAAGAAAGAATGAAATTAAGGGAAAAAACTATCTGGGTCATAAGCCCTTCCAAATGTGGGAAACTCAAACATTTAGAAATTGGATGGAGAAGAAGAGATCAGCAAAGATGACTAAGAAATTTGCAATGTAGTGTGTGTGTATAGGGGCGCTGGCGGGGTTGTGCGGAGACAGAGTAAGAGTGGAGTATTCCAAACACAGGAAGGCATGAGAGTGATTGCAATGAAAGGAATTTTAGTTTAAGCATGGGGTGGCAGAGAAGTAAAACTAAGTAAAGACATTTCATTAGGATCTGGTCTAGCTCATTCGAGGTCTGCCCTGAGAATAAAGAATAGAATATCACCTAGTAATAAAATGTTCCTTTGTCTGTCTGTATGAACTTATTTATTTACTTTTGACAGCTGAGGATATATTTTTCTTGGCACCATTTAAGTGGACTGTGTTACTCACCAGTAGGATTCAGCTGATCAGAGCCTTGCCCCAGTCACTATATGCCTATTTTAATGATCCATTACCACCTTGTCTTAATTGAATTATGTGGCAAATTATGCTTTACAAGCAGAACAATGACCACCATAAAAATTCAATGAATGCACTATAATGCACTATCAGCCAAAATCTTACTTACAAAGTTTTGAGGATATCTATTATCATTTCTCCCACTGAGTAACTTTAAAAGTGACTATTCCAAATTTGAATTTATAAAATAAAACTATACTAATTATACAGCCTCTTTCATTGATGGGTTTCATGAATAGTTTGATTAGAAAAAGTTCCAGCACAATAAGGTAACTGTATAGATCATTTTGGAAAAAGTGACACTTTTATTCTTCAAGAAGTCTTTTCTTTTTGAAATTGTATTAAATTATTCCAAATATTTTTCCATGTTAATACTTCCATTGCCTTTCTCATAAATATTACATGTACTAACAAAAGAGCCTTATATCAGTTTTAAGATAGAATCTAACTGTATTTTAAATCAAAGCCTGGTAAACACTAAAAAGATTTGAGTTTCAAAATATATTTTTAATTTTAAACTGGATTTTATTGTCAATATACCAGATTTTCTTTCTAGATGTCCTATTTTTCAGGTGAAATTTCTAAAATGGTATTCCTCAAAGTATTGTAAATAAGAACACAATATATGTAAAATCATGTGTGAGTAGTTCTCTTTTTCCCCCACCCCATATTCTAAGACTTTTTGATGTGCCAATTACCTCGGTCTTTAAAAGAATCAAATAAAATTACAGTGCAAACTAACTGATTAAGATTTTTTATTTAATATGAAAATGAATACTTTGAGCCAAGACATGGACAGATGGCTAATGTAGTAATTAATGAAAACATGGATTTTTTTTTTTTTACATTTAGATCAACAACATCCAAAAATAAACCCTTTTTATATAAAGATACCTGTACCTCTTAAACTTCTGTCCCAGTTTTAAAACTGTATTTTAATAAACCATAACATAAACATTAAAAAATGGATATCTCCAACCAGGACATAAGTTATTATATTCAAAATAGGACATTGAAATAGAACAAAACAACTTAGAAAAAGAACACAGAAACAAGAGATTTAACAACAAGCTTACCTACTCCTGGAAAATTCAAATTTTCCTTGTTACTTGATGAGTCAAATGATGGGAAACTGTTTCTTTCTATATCAAAAAGAATTCTTCTGAGAAAGGAGATTTTGTTTTGTTTTGTTTGTTTGTTTTTTGTTTAGCAAACTTGCTGTGGAAATGAAAACTGTAAGCAGAGTTTAAATTACTAAGACATGTGATTATATGTGAATAAACACCTCCTTAAAAGATCCAGGCTTGATGGATTAAGTATCTTAATTTTAATGAAATTTCAGATTTCCACTGTATGGATTCATTTCCTCCATGGGAGAAAATTAATTGATATTACTTGATATAAATATAAACTGTGTGGATAACTGTTATAGTAACTTATTTTGAATAATTCATCTACTTGCACACAAGGTTAGAGAAGTTTTCCAATGTGTTATCACTTTAGTGACACAGCCTGGAAATAACATGTACTTGGTATTAATATTTTATTTATTTATTTTTGTAATCTAAATGTAACTTTATCTTTGTCTTCTACCATGTATTTAAAATCTATTCTGTGGCAAGTTTTCTCTGCTAGAGGGAAAAAAAAACCCTGGCAGGATCTATGACTTTCCCAGTAACTTAGAAGGAATAGAAAATCCTATGGTCACTTTACACTGTAAACAATCTTGACTCGAGTTATGTAGTCAAGAATAATATGTTGAACAATCTGTATTCAGGGAATGGACTCTCCCCACACCCCAGGAAGGACCTATAGGAGGAAGGCTGTCTGCCTCCAGGAGAGAACTGTGGAAGGGAGTATACTTGCATACTTTTTCTCTTTTATTTTATTTTTTTGACACATCAGATTTATAGAAACATGACCAGAATACAAAAAATTTTCTTACACCCTTCACTCAGGTTAAACAAATGCTGAAATGAATATTTTACTTTATCTGTTTTATTCTACTTTGTCTCTACATAATTTCTTCCTGAACAACTTGAGAATAACAGCCAAAATAGCTCTTTATTCTTAAATGTCTCACTATTTCCTCAAACACAGGCTGTTCTCTTCTAACTTTAGTACTATTTTTGAAATCAGGATGAAATTATCGATACAACACTCTGACCTCCTCTGCAGACCTTCTTCAAGTTTCGCTAATTGTTCCAGTAACATCCTTTATAGCAAAAGAAACTCCTAGGTCCCACATTCCGTTTGGTTGTCAGGCTTCTTTAGTCTGCATTCACCTCAAACTGTTCCTCAGACATCATTGTGTTTCAAGACACTGGCCAGTAATTCTGCAGAACGTACTTCCATTTGAGGTTGTTTGATGTTTCCTCGTGAGTCAGGTCTTTGGCAGGTGTCCCATAGAAGAGCCCTGGGGATAAAAATATATGTTTATAAAAAATAAAAAATTAAATAAATAAATAAATAAATAAATAAATAAAATTAAAAAAAAAAAAAAAAAAAAAAAGAAGAGACCTTGGGCTCTCAGTGCATTCTCTCAAAAGGCACAAATGCTGATCCATTTCTGTGCCTGTTAACTCTGGTCACATGGTTAAAGTGGTGGTTGCCAGGCGTGTTCTCTATAATGGTACTCTACTTTTCTCTTTGTAACTCACAAGTATTTCGTGGGACAATAGTCTGAGATTAGGTGTATCTCTGTTACTACACACACTTTCAGACTTGTTTCACCATCCATTGATGATTCTTCCCTGAATAAGTTCTTGTAATACTGTTTGCAAAATGGTGATTTTTTAAAAATTCCATTATTTCTATTCTACTTTTTGGCACTATTACTTGGCACTCTACTGCAAGAAAACGTTTTTGTCTTCCTTCCTCCCTTCTCCCTCTCTCCCTCCCTATGTGGCCTCAAAGATCTTTTTGATTTAATGGGTTTTATTTCTTTAGTGTCATTTATTTTGGTGCTCTTATCAAAGGTGTGGCAAGTGTGTGTCCCCTGAAACTAGCTCCAGAATCCTTTTGACATTTCTTCATCATTCTTCTGATATTTTGTTACATTCTGGCAAATTAAAGTATTCCAGGCTCCATCACGAACTCTCTGCTATCCAGCAATGGAGTCCATCATTTCTCCCAAGAGACGTAGTCTTTTTTCACAATGGAAAAGACATTTAGAAACCAAGGTCTGAGATCTAGATGAGATGTGTTCCTTCCTCTATGCATGTCACTGTTTCTACATCCTCTCAGCAGAGCAACTCGGAAATACAGACATGCACAATGTAAATGCTCACCGTTATCTATTTCTGTATTTGTCTATTTAAAAAACATGAAATTCTGTTATCAGTTTTAATGCACCACCACAGAGGGTTCATTTTATTCCCCCACTTCCTTATCCATAAATCCTCTTGCCAACAGTGAGAAACCTCTTACTAACCACAATATACCTAATTATTTGCTCAATCCTAAAATATACAAAAAAAAAAATAGTCGCAGAATTTCTAACCCATGCTTCTGGAAAAAAAAAAAAAAAATCTACCACGTGGAGTTCAGTATTTATCCAGAGTTCTTTTGTGTCTTTAACCTGGGAGTATATACTATGCCTAAATTTCCCAAAGGTTAATTCTTTTCTCCCCCTATCTGTGTGGTTATGCTGTTCATTTATTAACGAGGCTCAGTTCATTTATTTCCGTTTATATTCTAATTTGGGATTTTTCCCTGTTCTTGTTGATTTATTGCCATTTGTTGATTATGTGAAACATAAACATGGTTCCAAATATCAGAGCTGTACAGGAGGTATACTCAGGAGACGTCTTTCTTCCTGGTTCCTGTCTTTTCCGTCCCATCCCTCAACCATCTCCTACAGGTAACCAATCTCATTACTCCCTGCTTTATTCTCCTTGTACTTTATTTTGCACACATTAGTCAATATGTGCAAAATGTCTTATTTCTTCCTTCTTACACAAAAAGTGAATTATTTCTGTGTTATTGTAAATGCTTTTCTTTTTTTTTTTTTCTGACTGTCTCAAGTGTTCAGAAAATATGGCCTGAAGGCTAAATGTGGCTCAGTGCCTGTTTTTGGAAATAAAATTTTATTGGAATGTAGCTGAGCTCATTTATTTATATGTTGTCTGTAATTATGCCCATATTATAATCACATAACTGAATAATTGCAATAGAGAATATATGGCCTTCAGAGCCTAAATTATTTAATATAAGATCCATTATAGAAAAGTCTCCATTTGGTCCTTTCGAGAAAATATCTGGCCATTGTTTTGTATATGAAGACTATAAATTTCTGTATGTTAACTTTAGATCTTACTAATTTACTGAATTCCTGTATGCTCTGACTTAGTTTTATCAATTCTCTCGGGCTTTTCAAGTACACAATTATATAATTAGTAAATAGATACATTTCTGTTCTTTTTTTTCCTCAACTCTTCTGCCAATTCTTTTTCCTCTTGTCTGATTATGTTAATTAACATCTTTGGTAAAATGTTGAATAGTAGTGGAGATAGTTCTCATCATTAACTTAATCTTAGTGGAAATACCTCTAGTGTTTCCCCATTAAGATACTAACTTTGAAACTAATACCTTTTTAGTAAGGATTCTTTTTTTACTACGATAATAACATATTCATCACTGGGCTAAGAAATAAATAGGTCAATGAAAGAATACAGAGTTCTGATACAGAAGATGCACACATGTATGATAAATCAATTTCAACAAAAGTGTCAAGGCAATTTGATGGATAAAGTATATTCTTTGAATAAGAGGTGCTAGAGAATATGAATATTTATGTACAAAACCCACAAACAGCCCTAACTTCACATCTCAGGCAAAAATTTAAAATGAATCATAATGCATAAAACTAAGAGTTAAAACTATATGCTATGTAGGACAAAATGG
Source organism: Mustela erminea (assembly GCF_009829155.1). Classification (NCBI taxonomy): domain Eukaryota; kingdom Metazoa; phylum Chordata; class Mammalia; order Carnivora; family Mustelidae; genus Mustela; species Mustela erminea. The sequence goes on along the minus strand of NC_045617.1, from coordinate 100,554,584 downwards.
AAGAGAAACTCTTTGTGACTTTAAAATAGGCAAAGATTTCTTACCTAGGACCTAAATATCAGAAAGGCTAAAAGAAAATGTTGATAAATTTGACATCATAACATTTTTTAAACTATTGCTTTTCAAAAGCCACTGTAATAGACAAGCCCAAGAGTAGAGAAAAAATTTGCAAATGACTAATCTAATAAAGGACTTACAGCCAGAATATATAAATGTCTTGCAACTCAATATAACAAAACCAAAATAAAAATGAGCAAATCAATATGTGACATCCACACATGTATGTATACGTTCAGGCAGATGTAAACACCAATGGCTAATAAGCACAAAAACTGCTGCTTAGTATCAAGTTATTAGAGAAATGCAAATTAAAACCACTATAAACTCATCAGAACTGCTACAAAAATGACTGACAATATCAAGTTTTGACAAGACTGTGGGACAGAGAAGTGGTGATTGGCAAACTTTTCCTATAAAGGAACGGATAGCAAATATTTTAGGTTTTATGGCCCTTAAACTCTGGGTCATAGCTACTAAACTCTGCCACTGTAGTTCAAAAGCAGGCATTGTCAAGAAATAAATGAATAGGTATGACTGTGTTTTAATAACATTTTAGTTACAAAGACTGAAATTCAAATTTCAAAAAAATTTTAGGTATCATATTCTTTTGATTTTTCCAACCATTTAAATCATAAAAGTATCTTATATTATTTTTATAATATAAAGATATAAAAAGAAGGCAGAAACCAAGACTGCATATTGTATGATTCCATTTATATAAAATATCTAAAAAAGGGAACTAGAGAAAGTGTGTCAGTGACTACCTAGGGCTATGGGTATGAACAGGAATTAACAGCAAATTGTCATAATGGAATTTTCAAATATAATGTTAGTGTTACTAAACCACATTATGATGATAATTGAGAAGTGTGAATTTATTAAAACTACTCACAATGCATTAATATCATGTTCTGTAAAATATGCCTCAGTATCTTTAAAAATAGATATCATTAAGAAAATGAAAAGGATGGGGTACTTGGGTGGCTCAGTGGGTTGGGCCTCTGCCTTCAGCTCAGGTCATGGGATCAAGCCCCACATCAAGTTCTCTGCTTGGTGGGGAGCCTGCTTCCCCCTCTCTTTCTGCCTACCTCTCTGCCTACTTATGATCTCTCGCCCTCTGTCAAATAAATAAATAAAATCTTTTAAAAATTTTAAAAAAAGAAAATGAAAAGACAAGCAGCAGAGTAAAATATCAGCAAAATATTTAATATATGGATTATATGTGAAGAAGTCTTATGATTCAATAAGATAGAGAACTGAATTTTAAAAATGGGCAAAAGACATCACCAAAAATGACATACATGGCCAATAGAGAAAGATGCTTTCCATTATTAATCATTATGAATATGCAAATTAAAATCATAATGAGATACCATTATGTAACCTTTAGAATAGTTGACAACAAAATGATGGATAATACCAAGTAGTAGAGAGGATGTGGAGAAACTTTAACTAACTCACTATTGGTGTGATTGCAAAATGCAACAGCCACTTTGAAGAAAAGTTTGGCAGTTTCTTATCAAGTTAAAAATATACTTACCATATGACCTAGCAAATTTACTCTTATGCAATTATCCAAGAGAAAGGAAAATATATATATACAAGAGAATACTTATACAAGCAGATTTCTCCATAACAACCCCAAATTAGAAAAAACTCAAATGCCTATAAAGTAATAAATATATAAATAATTGTAATATATACAATAGAGTACTATTCAGCAGTGAATATGAAGTACCAATATACACATCATTACATTAAACAAAAGAAGAAAAGAAGCCAGACACATGGAACTATATATAATAAGATACCACTTATATAAAATTCTAGGAAAATACAAAATTGTAGAGTAATGGTTCCAAGGCCAAGACATAGGTATGGGATTAACCACAGAGAAACAAAGGAACTTTTCAGTGTTCTGGACATGTATGTAATGAATGTGGTGTTGTTATAGGACTTACATTACTTTCCGAAACTGATAAAATAATACCCATAAAACTGATAAATCTTATTGCAAGCTATTCTTTGAAAACAATGTTTCACTTTGGCTTTTCTTTGTATATTGTTTTTCAGAAATCTGATGCCTCTTTAATTCTCTTGCCTTGTAAGTTATTTGATTATATCTCCAGTAGCCCTGAGAATTTTTAAAAAATCATCAAAGTCTACTTGTTTTGTTACAATAGGTCTCAGAGTAGATTACCCTGAATCAGTTTTCACCAGTCCCCAGTGAACCAGGCCAGTATGCAGAAATAGGTCACTTTTTCCTTCAGAATTTCTTTTGGATTATAGTGTGAAACATTAGGTCTGGTGCATTGCTTTGCCATTCTTTGTAAGAGACTGAATTTTCACTGATATCTTCTTTTCTAGCCACATTTTCTCTCACCTTTTTCTCCTTTTCCTAGTTCATCTTCAGTATCTTAACTATTTCTTGTTTTTTCAAAAAAACTTTCGGTTATACCAGCTGAGATACAGTTCACATACCATGTAATTCACCCATTGAAAACATACAATTCAATGACTTTTAGTATAGTCATAGCCATACAGCCATCACCACAATTTTAGAACATTTTTCTTACCCCAAAAAGAAACCCTGTACACCTTGCCCAATAGCTCCCTGGCTCCCAGACCCAGATAACCACTAAATGCTCTCTCTAGATTTGCCTATACTGGACATTTCCTGCAAAGTGAATCCTACAATAGGAGGCCCTTTGTGGCTGGCTTCTTCCACTCAGCTGGTGTTTTCAAGGTCCATCTGTGTTTAGCATGTATCAGGACTTCAATTCTTTATATTGATGAATATTCTATTTTATCAATGCATTCCTTTTATTTATTCATTCATGAGTTGATAGGTATCTGAGTCTTTCCAGTCTGGGGCTAGTACAAATAAGGCGGCTATGAACATTCATGGACAAATTTTTGTGTGAACATATACTTTTGTTTGTCCTGGGCTTACACCTAGGAGAGGCATTATATGGTAATTCTATGTTTAATCATTTGAGAAATTACTGGACTGTTTCCAAAATGGCTGAACCATTTTTATATTCTTATCACCAGTATCTAGGGGTCTCAGTTTCTTCACATCTTTGCCAACATTTGTTATTATTTGTATTTTTTTATTATTCTGTGTCTGAAATGATATCTCATAGTCATTTTGATTTGCCCAGTGACTAGTATGTCTCTAAAGGTCTATTTTCATGTGCTTACTAAGCCTTTGTACATCATCTCTGAAAAATGTCTGTTTAAGTCCTTCTCCATTTGTCTGTTTACTATTGAGTTGTAGATGTGATTTACATATACTGGATGTTCAACACTTACCAGACATCTGATTTGCAAATATGTTCCCTCATTCTACAGGTTACTTTTTCCATCTTTTTCTTTTTATTTATTTATCTGAAAGACAGCAAGCATGAGTAGAGGGAGAGGGAGCGAGAGAAGCAGACTCCCCACTGAGCAAGGACCCTCCCCAACTTGAGGTTTGATCCCAACACTCTAGGATTATAACCTGAGATAAAAGCAGATGGTTAAACAACTGAGCCACCCAGGCACCCCTCTTTGCAGTCTTTCAGTTCTGTCCTTTCCTGCACAAAAATGCTCAGTTTTGATGATGCCAGTTCACTGAATTTGTCTTTTGTTGCCCTTGCTTTTGGTATTATATCTAATGCAAGGTCATAGAGATTTATACCCGTTTTCTTCTAAGATTTTTATGCATTACTGTTTCTTTAATTCTTTTATCTATTTTGAATTTTTATATGTGGTACAATGTAGGCATCCAACTTCATTCTTTTACACATGGATATCCTATTATCCCAACACCATTTGTTGAAAAGACTATTCTTTCCCCCATTTAACAGTCCTAATCTTAAATAACATTTACATTTGAATCTATGCCTCCTTAAGGCACCTAGTATTATTTTTCATTTTATATTTTGTCCTGAGTTTGAGAAATCCTCATTTTCTTTCTTCTGTTTCTCTACTTCATTTTTGAATTTTTGATTCATAAATCTGTTTTATCTTCAAGTCTGTGTTTAAAGTTGTTTAAGTCAGTCTGAAGTGTTCTAATTTTCTTCTGCTCTTCCTTTTTATTTATTTATTTTTAGAATTCTCATCTGAATTGTTTGGATTCTCATTTGCTCTCATTAAAATAATTCTATAAGTAAAATAATTCTATATAATTATAAAATAATTCTATATATGTATATATACATAGTTTAATCTTATAAAGCACAGTAAATCTCAGTAAATATTCTTAGTTCAAAAGTACCCCTTTCTGTCAGTGTAGCAGTGTTTCTTTATTGATGATGCTGCTTTAGAAGCATAATTGGAGGGCACATGTGTTACAGTCCAACATATTTTCTCTTTTTGTAGTATCTTAAATTTCTTCCTTATTTTTCCCTCACTATTCAGTCTCCAAAAGGCATCTCTCCCTTTCTTTTAATTACTGCTTCTCCCAGGACTACTACCTTCTCAAGATTGCCTCTCCATATCCTGTGCACCCTTTTAAGGCCTTTCCTTTAGCTCCTACTCAGATCTACCAGGATGCTTTTTCAGAATTTGAACTCTAACTTAGGTGGACTTTCAATCCCTCTCTATGTTGGAGTAGGGGCATGAAAGAGAGGGAAGGTATTATATCAATCTTAAGGTCAACACTAGTTTTTCATTTTTTTCTCCCATGCATTTTTTCCCCTAGACTGCTCTTCTTCTCTGTGAAGGATTACCCTGTAGCATAGGTGATGCTCACAAAAACATAAGGTTTTTATTTTCTATAGTGAGTACTTTGAGGTTTTAATGTTCTCCATCTTCTAGACATGATGAGTATATGGGTTTGCATGAGTTTTGTTCCTTTCTAATGTTTCTGTTTTTAAAAGTCTTTGGCATTTTCACATTTATTCCTGCATTATTTTGCAGGATGCGATGTAGAAGTCCAAAAAGACTGGCAGAAAAGTTTCATGGAAAGTTGTAAGGTAAACAGTTTCTAGAGGTCACACAACACTGAGAGATACAATAGAGACACAGCCCCGAACACCCAAGACATCTAATTCAACCCTCCACCACAATTTAGAGTGGGGCTATAGTACTCCTAGAATACTGACTACTTTAGATCCTTACAAAGTTCCAAACAACCCTCAAAACAATAAAAAAATCAATAAAGTAAATGGTTACATCTCTAGGTGCAAAATTCCCATGCCTCTCTTCTTCAAACCCAAAGAAACTCCCCCAATGAAGAAAAAAAACCAGAACCATATTGTCTCTGCACCTAAATCAATCCTGGATCCCTAAATGAAGTGACGTCCTATACCTTGGGTTTAGATCTGGTTATCTATGAACTTTAAAAAAATAAAATAAAATTTTCTCTCTTTTTCCACAGATATCAACCCTCTATACACCATGGAATAAGAGGGACAGCAATTTCAGTAAGAGTTCCTTATAGAACAGAATGAAACATAGCAATCATTAATCAACTGCAAATGGGTTTAATAAGGTTCTAATTAGAAATCTGATTTCTGGGCGCCTGGGTGGCTCAGTGGTTTAAGCCGCTGCCTTCGGCTCAGGTCATGATCTCAGGGTCCTGGGATCGAGTCCCGCATCGGGCTCTCTGCTCAGCAAGGAGCCTGCTTCCCTCTCTCTCTCTCTCTCTGCCTGCCTCTCCATCTACTGTCAAATAAATAAATAAAATCTTTAAAAAAAAAAAAAAAAAGAAATCTGATTTCTGGGTGCCTGGGTGCCTCAGTGAATTAAAGCCTGTGCCTTCAGCTCAGGTCATGATCTCAGGGTCCTGGGATCGAGGCCCGCATTGGGCTTTCTGCTCGGTAGGGAACCTACTTCTTCCCTCTCTCTGTCTGCCTCTCTGCCTACTTGTGCTCTCTGTCAAATAAATAAATAAATAAATAAATAAATAAATAAATAAATATCTGTTTTCTGTGACCCTTGGGTCCACCTTCTAGAAGGTTCTTTCTTACCCATTTTTCTCCTTGATTGCTGGGGGCATGGTATTTGGGGTCATATTATTTTTGGGCTGTTAGAACTTTTTTTGGTGGGGGAGGCCGCTAGAACTTTCATAATACAACTCTTGCTAATGAAAAAGTAGGGGCCTTTGAGCTGTTTGGATGCTAGACTAGTTAAAGGCTTTGTTGTTTTGCTTAGGCTTATGGTTTCTTTAGCAAACTAATTCTTTTAAAAATGTAGTAGGCATTGGCTCTATTAGATTCCAGTTTCTGGTACCAGTAGACACAGTGAAACTATTTCATAGACATGATTTGAAAATCTGATTTATCCATTTGCTTCCTTGACCCATCTCTCCTTTTCACAACAAAATTATGGCTGCTTTGGGACCACTACTATGAAGCACTATTCCACGGTTAGATTGCAAACAAATCACTGAGTCCATGCTTTCTTTCCATATGTCGGCTAACAAGTCTCCTTCCATGTACATAGAGATTTTAAGAACCGTATTTCTATCTTCACCTATTTAATTAATGAAATCCTTGGACTGTTAAATGTCACCTCATGAAGGCAATTTTTTTTCTAATTAATAACCTAAAATAGGGTCATAGAGCAAATGGAGTGGGCACCAATTATCTTTCTCAGCATTTACAAACTCTGGATTTTTATTTGTTCATTGTCAGTCTTGTAAGTTTTCTGCTTCCCTACAAAACATAAGGAGCATAATGGAAATACCAAGCACAGTGTCCATCATATAGGAAGTGTTTGATGATTATGTATGTCATTAAAATGTAAATAAGCAAGAATATACCTCAGTTAAAACATTGGGTGTTGTGTTTTAGAATTCTCATGTTTAACGCCTCTTGAACCATTACTTTTTAATGGCTCATAAGCATATTACTTGCAAAAAAATGGCAAGAGAATTCTCACAGTCTTAAAGTTCTACGTTTATTTTCTGAATCATGCTGGACTACTTGACATGGAACACAACACCCTCTCTGTAAAGCTAAGTCATCATGTTGATGAGTATCCTGCCCCAATAATCTGCCTGGTAAACCAATTCCCAATAGAGCTAAAGAGTCTCTTTAGCTTGCTCCTTCTGGTTTGCCATGCCTTCCTCTAAACTGAGTGGCATCTGAAATAATGCTTCACTGTCAACAATACAAGAGACCTAGGAGTGGCCTTCCTTCATATGGGAAGTTGGCAAAAAATAAAAGTAAATAAATAAATATATAGAATTCTCTCTCTTTCTCCCTCTGTGTGTGTGTGTGTGTGTGTGTGTGTGTGTGTGTATAGTACTTTTATAAAGATGCCAATAGCTTCAGAGACATGTAACACTGGAGCAAGTTGAGTGGAACAGAAATATTGACATATTATAAAAATGTGAAGTATCAAAAACATTATCTGACACAGATGTGTTCTGACAAATCCACATCTGATCTCAAGACTAAAACTTTGATTGCAAAAACACTACAAATAGGAGATCTTCCAGAACCTTCATTCACAGTTTTAAATATTTTCCATACTAACACACTCTTACCCCACAAACAGGATACTTAAATTTTCCTGAATCATGAGGGGCCTGGGTGGCTGGCTCAGTGGGTTAAGCCTCTGCCTTCAGCTCAGGTCATGATCCTGGGGTCCTGGGATTGAACCCCACATCAGGCTCTCTGCTTGGCAGGGAGCCTGCTTCCTCGTTTCTCTCTGCCTGCCTCTCTGCCTACGTGTGATCTCTGTCTGTCAAATAAATAAAATTTAAAAAAAGAAAGAAAATCCTTTAAAAAAAATCTACAGAGCCATGAAATGTAAAGCTAGTCCAAGGTTAGGGAAGTTTGCCTTTTGCAAAAGGACACCAATTCTGAGTATTTAATCCATTTCTGGCTAATTTGTCACAGAAAAAACCCTGAATGAGAAGCATTCATTGGGAGGCTTTTGGGCTTCATCTATATATCTATACATTAAACTATATATCAAATACCCTACATTTAAAAGCATATATAATTTATATATCATATATAATACATATTTAATATTTCACATATTCCTCTAATTGGCAATATATATTTGCATAGTAATGTTGATACACCCTTATTCATTGTTTTTAGAGATTCAAATAACCTCTGACATGATATTTCATCAATCATTCACTCCTCTGGGTAATATTACTACTAAATTTTCCATAGAAAATAATCCGAGAAATAAATGGAAAAGATGTGTTTATATGTGTATTTTGTGAAGGTGTGTGATTTTTTTTTCTCAGTGAAGCTCAATTTTATTTATTTTTTAATTTTTAAATTTTTTTATAAAGACATAATGTATTATTAGCTCCAAGAGTACAGGTCTGTGAATCGCCAGGTTTACACACTTCACAACACTCACCATAGCACATACCCTCCCCAATGTCCATAACCCCACCACCTTTTCCTGACCGCCGCTCCCCACAGCAACCCTCAGTTTGTTTTGTGAGATTAAGAGTTTTTTATTGTTTGTCTCCCTCCCGATCCTATCTTGTTTCATTTATTCTTTTCCTACCCCCATACCCCTTACGTTATATCTCCAATTCTTCATATCAGGAAGATCATATGATAGTTGTCTTTCTCTGATTGACTTATTTCGCTAAGGATAATACCCTCTAGTTCCATCCACGTCATCACAAATGGCAAGATTTTATTTCTTTTGATGGCTGCATAGTATTCCAGTGTGTGTGTGTGTGTGTGTGTGTGTGTGTGTGTACCACATCTTGTTTATCCATTCATCTGTTGATGGACATCTAGGTTCTTTCCATAGTTTGGCTATCATAGACATTGCTGCTATGAACATTCGGGTGCACGTGCCCCTTCGGAACACTGTGTTTGTATCTTTAGGGTAAATACCTAGTAGTGCAATTGCTGGGTCATAGGATAGCTTTATTTTCAACATTTTGAGAAACCTCCATGCTATTTTCCAGAGTGGTTGCACCAGCCTGCATTCCCACCAACAGTGAGAGGGTGTGTAATTTTTAACTAAAGAGCCACTCTCTCCAAACAAGAGAAGATACTCCCAAATTCTATTAACACTTAAGTTTCCCCTAATCTCTTGCAAATTGGAGCATGAACCTATGCTTTGCAGTGAACCAGTTCAATATTCTACCTTACAAGTTTCCAAGAGAACCACCACAATCAATGAAAGGGATAGTTTTTCCCCAACAACGAAGCCAGCACCTTCTCCAGCCTGGCTTCAGATGGCAGATGAAGTCAGGGAGGACCTTCACAAGCCTCCTCTATCCATGTAAGAAATTGCTCATTCTGAGGGTGAATTGCAGGTAAGCTCAAGACACTGGTAGCTATAGGAAAACATGTTAGAAAGTGGAATAAGAGTCCATTCTACTAACATGTTTAAGCCATTTCTTTTTTTTTTTTAAAGATTTTTATTTATTTATTCGACAGACAGAGATCATGTAGGCAGAGAGGCAGGCAGAGAGAGAGAGGAGGAAGCAGGCTTCCCGCTGAGCAAAGAGCCTGAGGCGGGGCTCTATCCCAGGACCCTGGGATCATGACCTGAGCTGAAGGCAGAGGCTTTAACCCACTGAGCCACCCAGGTGCCCCAAGCCATTTCTACATAAAGGAAATTTAGGTTGTTGTATGATCTGTGTTATAAACTTCCTTCCTTCATCCTGCTGCTCTGAGTCTGAGGGAGGCTCAAATAATGAAGTAGAAGGAAATCACCCCAGAGAAGACTTTTCAGAGCTCGTTTTCCAACCTTGGATTATGTACGTACAGACTTGTGTATGGAAGGAAAAGAAACCATTAATTGTTTGAGCCATGGATATTTAGACTTGTATTACTTGGAGAAAAATCCAATTCCAAGTGAAACATCACCCTGCTCAATAAAATCCGAAGACTTACATGACAACCCATTATCTGGCCACTGGCTTAAATCACTCTGACCCTGTGGGCCTCCCATCTGTGCTTGCCCTGCAGCTCCCAGATAGACACTGCTGGCTCAGGCCCTTTGACATCTCCTTGGGTTAGATCACTTCTCCCCCTGGAAAATTACATGGTTCTTTATTGATGCTTCTATTCAAATATTTTGTTAGAGTGGCCTTCCTGAGTCACATCGAATAGTCATCCTCCCTCTCCTTTTCCCTCCCACCCTGTTTGTTCTCCTTTGTGCTTCCTCCAGGCACTTCTAATCTAAAACACTATTTATTCATGTGTTTCTTTATTCCCTGTCTTACTGCACAAGGATGTAAGTTTCAGAAGTTTGGGATGACTTTTTAATCACAGCTTTATCTCCACTAGCTTGAATAATGCCTGACTTGCTATATTTGCATTCTTGAATGAATGAATTAATGTGGGTGTACATCAAACAGAGCATGAGAATACAAGTGAATTGGCCTTATCCCAAAACTGAAAGCCAAAGAATATTATAGGGTTCCTGTTTTCAAAAAGTTCAAGCCTTACATGGGGTTTACAAGCTTCAAAACTGCTTCTTCCTGCTAACAACCAATCATTTCCCTCTAAACAATGCAGCCAACACAGGGGAAAAATGATGACTATCAAAGAGACCACAGAGTAAAAATGTCATCGCTAAGGAAAAATCAGCTTCAGCTAGCAATAGGCAAAAAAATTTAGGTCTTTAATCTATTTCAAGTGAATTTTTTTGAGTCATATAAGATAGGGGTCTAATTTCATTGTTTTGCATATGAATATAAACTTTTGCCACCACTATTAATTAAAGAGACATACAGAAAATAGTTGCTCACATGTCTATACAATAACAAAATATTTTTTTTAAAGATTTTATTTATTTGACAGAGAGAAATCACAAGTAGATGGAGAGGCAGGCAGAGAGAGAGGGGGAAGCAGGCTCCCTGCTGAGCAGAGAGCCCGATGCGGGACTCGATCCCAGGACCCTGAGATCATGACCTGAGCCGAAGGCAGCGGCTTAACCCACTGAGCCACCCAGGCACCCCAATAACAAAATATTTTTAAAAGGAACAATCTCATTTACAATATCGTAAAAAGACCACACACAACAAAATACTTAGGAATAAATAGAACCTCAAAGTGAAAGATCTCTCCACTGAAAAGTATAAGATTTTGATGAAAGGAATTGAGGAGATAATTAAATGGAAAGATGTTCTGTGCTCATGGATTGGAAGAACTAATATTAGCAGAAATGTCCAGACTTGGCAAAACAGTCTACAGATTCAGTGTAATCTCTATCAATATTCCAATAGCATTTTCACAGAAATAGGTAAAACAATCCTAAAATTTGTTTGGAATCACAAAAGACTCCAAATAGCAAAAACAATCCCAAGAAAGAAGAACAAAGCTGGAAGGATTGTACTTCCTGATTTTACTCTTTTTTTTTTTTTTTTTTTTATTCATTCCTTTGAGAGAGAGACAGAGAGAGAGCACAAGCAGGGGAAGAGACAGAGGGAGAGGAAGAAGCAGACTCCTCAGTGAGCCAGGAGTCCAACATGAGGCTTGATCCCAGGACCTGGAGATCATGACTTGGGCCAAAGGCAGATACCCAACCATCTGAGCCACCCTAGCACCTCATACTTCCTGATTTCAATCTGTATTACAAAGCTGTAGTAATTAAAACAGTGTAATACTGACCTAAAAACATGTAGATCAATAGAACAAAGTCTAGAAATAAGCTTGTGCATATATGGTAAATTAATTTACAGCCAAAAAAGCAAAGAATATACAAGAAGAAACATATTATCTCATCAATAAATGGTGGTGGAAAAATTGGATAGTCACATGTGAATATCTTGGATTTGACACCAAAAGCAAAGGCCACAAAAGAGAAATAAGCAGGAATATGACACCAAACTAAAAACTTCTGCACAATAAAGGAAACCATCAACAAAATGAAAAGACAATCTACTGAATGAGAGAAGACATTCACATGTGCTGCATCCGACCAGAGGTTTTCAAAACATACAAAGAATGCCACAACTCAAGTAGCAAAAAGACAACCTGATTAAAATATGGGCAGAAGGATTCAATAAACATTTTTCTTAAAAAAGCATACAAATGGCCAGCAGGTACATGAGAAGTTGTTGAACCTCACTAGTTCAATAGGGAAATTCCAAATCAAAATTGCAGTGACACATCACTTTATACCTGTTCTAATGGCTATTGGCAAAAAGACAAAAGTGTTGGCAAGGATGTAGAGGAAAGAAAACCCTTGGGCACTGCTCCTGGGAATACAAATAGGTATAGCCATTGAGGAAAACAGTTTAAACTTTCCTCAAAACATTAAAAATTGAGCTATCATATGATCCAGTGCTCCCACTTCTGGGTATATGTCCAAAGGAAATGGAAACAAGATTATCTGTACCTCCCTGTTTAATGCAGCATTATTTACAATAGCCATGGTATGGAAGCAACCTAAGTGTTCAACAACAGATGTACAAATAAAGAGGTAGCATATATACAATGAAATATTCTTCCATGAGTGAGGATGTTTTCCCATTTGTGACAATACGGATGGCCTTTGAGGGCATTATGCTAAGTGAAATAAGCCATACAGATAAAGAGTAATACTGCATATTATTTGTATGTGAAATTAAAAAGAAAAAAAAACAAACAAGCAAAACAAGACAAACAAAACAAAACAAAACAAAAAAGCCCAGCCTATATTAAGAGTAGTAAAGTGTTAGCCAGGGGGATGGGAGGGTGGGGGAAATAAGGAAAGTTTGGTCAAAGGGTACAAGCTTTCAGCTGGAAGATAAGGTCTAAGGATCTAACATACTACATGGTGACTATAGTTGATGTGTAACTGGAATTTACTAGAAGAGTAGAACTTAGATGTTCTCACCAGTTAATTCATAACATCCAAAAACTGGAAATACCACATAGATCAAAATGAGTATATAGTTGCATAAATAAAGACTACAGGACAATTATAAATAAAAAAAGGAATGAACCACGGCTATATGTAAAAAACATGGACAAATCTCAAAGAAGTTGTTTTAAACAAAAGAAGCCAGAAACAAGTGTGCTTACATGAAATTCAGATAAAAGCAAAACTAATCTATATTAATAGTAGTTGGAATATTTGGAGTTACTGACTAGGAAGTGGAAGAGGGAATGTTCTGTAGTAATGTTCCACAAATCAATCTGAATGTACCATTCACTTAACTGAACACTTAACATTTATGCACATTGCTGTAGATAGGGTATACTTTAATAAAAAAATATGTTTTCATTTATGGACAAAGAAGTTTGTGTTTACTAAAAAATTTCCTGTTAATGCAGTCATCAGGCTAATTTGTATGCCCTAAGACATTTCTAACCATGTTTCATAAACACTGTAAGTTTCTCCTCTTTTTATCTATTTGTGTGTAGGAAATCTTATTAATTTTGGTCATTTTGCTACTTCATTAGTCAGCTCTGTTTTCTCTGGTACCTGCTTTCTAATTCTGTAAAACCTAAAAGCACTTAGGGTTTTAAATAGTTTGAATAAATTTGCCTCAACCAAAGCATCACTTTAAAGTTCAAAAATCCATTTGAATGACCAAGCATTTTTGTTCCAACCCAAGAACATGATTTAAATTATAGCAGGAACAGTAATCAAATTCATAGTAAAGCTATGTGATGGAAAATGAATCCAATAATGTCTTGTCTTTGCTTTTTCCAGAAGAACCAGATTAAAATAATCCCAAATGCATTTATGACTCAGATACTTCCATACCCCAAGGAGCTAAGGAAACCAAGAAAGTTGGCACAGACTTTTCTTAATGAGAGTATCATGTGCTTTTTGCCCTTACTTAATTGAAGACAAATATGCAGAAACCAGAAATAGACTAATACTCTTCAAAGAGTTTATTAAAAAAATAGAGTTTTGAAGCATACATTAAAATATAATCTGCATTTTGAGGCCAAATAGTTGCCTATAGGATTGGGCTACATAACAAATACTATAGATTGTATGGCTTTAAAAAACAAATCTATCATTTCACAGGTCTTAAAGACTAGAAGTTTGATACCCAGTATTTGTGGAGATTAAGAGATCTCTCTCCCTCTTGTTATAAAGCCACCAATCCTATCAGATTAGGATCCCAGCCTTAACTACCTCCTACAGGCCCTATCTCTAAACATAGTTCATTAAGGGGGGGGCGGGGGGAGGCTGGGGAGTGACAACGACTTTAACATATGTAGTTTAGGGAGACATAATTCAGTCCATAGCAATAGTCTAGTACTTAAAAGCCGAAGCTCTAGAATTAGTAATCAAATTCAAATGTCCAATCTACCACATCCTAACTCTGTGGCTTTAAACTCCCTAAAACATGCTTTTCTTCCTTGTCAATTAGATGATAGTACTAACCTCAAATTATTGTTATAAATGATTACATGGGCTATTTAGAACACCACATAACAGATGGTTATTTTTTCAGTTGAGATAAGAGATACATATTATTTTTAACTATACAACACGATTTATGTCCGTATTGCAAAGTGACTACTGCAACTTTAGTTAACATCCATCTTTATACTTCTTTTTCTTGAGATAAGAACTTTAAGATCTACTTTTTTAGCAACTTCCAAATATGCAATAAAATATTGTTAATTATCATTAGTTAAGTATGGTGTGCAGTATACCCCCGGGAGTTATTTATCTCGTCACTGGAAGTATGTACCTTTTGATCACCTTCACCCATTTCACCTTCCCCCAACCCCTACACTCTGCCACTGGCAGTGACCCATCTGTTCTGAGGTTTTTTATTTTGTTTTTTTCTTCTCAGATTCCTTACGAGATTATATAGTATTTGTATTTCTCTGACTTATTTCATTTAGCATATTGCCCTCAAGTTCCGTTTATGTTTTACAAATGGCAGAATTTCCTTCTTTTAATGGATGAATAATATTCTATTGTGTGTGTATGCACACATATACATACCACACTTTTACTCTATCCATTTAACCATCAGTGGACACTTCACTTATTTCCATGTATTGCCTATTATAAACAAGGCTGCAGTGAACATGGTTGACGAAGGCATCTTTGAGATAGATGGTAATGGTAATTTTATTTTTTGTCCATATTAAAATTTTTAATTGAAATGTAGTGGCCAGGCCATGTTACATTAGTTTCAGACATACAACATAGTAATTCAATAAGTTTATACATTATGCCATGCTTACCAAAAACGTAGCTAAAATAGATGGTAATTTTAAAATGAATATTTTTTTTTAAAGATTTTATTTATTTATTTGTCAGAGAAAGCGAGAGCGAGCACAGGCAGACAGAGTGGCAGGCAGAGTCAGAGGGAGAAGCAGGCTCCCTGCAGAGCAAGGAGCCTGATGTGGGACTCGATCCCAGGACGCTGGGATCATGACCTGAGCTGAAGGCAGCTGCTTAACCAACTGAGCCACCCAGGCATCCCTAAAATGAATATTAGCTATTATTATTATTAGTCCTATCACAAGAGTGATAGAAGTGATTTCTTTCCCATATAGGATCATCTTCTTAAAAATAGATTTGATTAGTCAATGTATTGTTGAGTAGAATTTGATTTTATGTATTACCTTGGGGAAGTACAGGGAACCTAACATAGTCATGCTTTTCAATTTCATGTCAGACCATCAGTGCCAGCAGCACCTGAAATTTGTTATAAATGCAAATTCTTGAGCTCCACCTAGACCAAATGAAGCAGCTCTTTAGGGGTGAGGCCTAGTAATCAGGGTTTTAACGTGACTTCTAAGTTATTTTTCTACACACTCATGTTTTGGAATCACTATAAAAATGTAAGGCAGACCTGTGAAGGTGGTAACTTTCATAGAGGCAAACTTTGGTGAATCTGTGGCATGGAACATGCAAGCCGTCTGCTACTTAGTAATTCAATTTGTCATGTAAATCCAATGAAATGGAATTTTTTTTTTACAGTAAATACAGAAATACCTATAACTGACATTTAACTTTATGCCAGTGATGAATAATAGGAGAAACATAGACGTCTATAAGCAAATAAAATAACATCAGTTTATTTAGCATAAAGGGTTTTGTTTAAGTCAAATCTACTTCAGAAACAACAATGTAAATTCTGGTATCTGCCCTGAAATCTCTATGTTTTATTTATTTATTTTTTTAAAGAGGAAATGTCATATGAGGAGCTATACTTCTCTAAGATTTATATAAGCTATTCATATTCTAGGCTAAGCCCTCAGTTAAGAACAAACTCATTTGATGACACAATTGTGAAAAGTACTTACTTGAAAACTAGAAACCACTTTTGCATAATCTTACTTTATTTCTGCATTTGGCTGTGCAAATGAGCCTCACTTTCTTTTAAAATGGCATTATGTCATTTCATTTAGAGAGTTAACATTGACTGACTGGAAGTATTAAATAAGAAAGACCTGGCCAGAGCCGAAGCTAGCACCCACACCATCTTTACAGCATTAAAAAATGACTAAAAAGAAGATAAGGCCATTAGTCCTTTTCACAGATGAGGAGGAGAAATAGACCAAAGACTTCAGTGGCCCAAGATATGCTACAGTAGAACATGGAGGTCAAAATTTCATCCATTGTACATGTAAGCTCTACAGAGTTATTAATCAGAAAGCCCTCATCATGGCCAGCATATCAAGAGGCCTCATTGGTGTCTTCAAGTGATATGCTGGAGAAAACTCTACACCATCAACTCAACTTCAGGATTTATTTCCTTATTCACTGCTCATATCTAATGTAGGGCCAAATGGTAGCCAAAGAACTCTGCCCCACAAATTAGGGGTGTGGAAGAGCTGAGTGAGTGGACAAAGGGAGGGAAGAAGAGTTGAAGGAGAAAAAGAGTGAAGGTGAGTGGAAATCATTAACACCAACCATCCTTCATATTCTAGAATTCATGACGATGATTTATTCTGTGTACCCATGATAGATCTTCTTGCTA
Source organism: Mustela erminea (assembly GCF_009829155.1). Taxonomy (NCBI): domain Eukaryota; kingdom Metazoa; phylum Chordata; class Mammalia; order Carnivora; family Mustelidae; genus Mustela; species Mustela erminea. The sequence goes on along the minus strand of NC_045617.1, from coordinate 100,537,696 downwards.
TAAACTAATTTAAATTCTAGTTTATGCAGTTGCTACTCATTCCAATAAGGCTGTGCAAAGAGAAGCCAAATATAATGCTATGCAGACAGCAAATTTTTTTTTTAAGATTTTATTTATTTATTTGACAGAGAACACAAGTAGGCAGAGAGGCAGGCAGAGAGAGAGGAGGAAGCAGGCTCCCCGCTGAGCAGAGAGCCCGATGCGGGACTCGATCCCAGGACCCTGAGATCACGACCCGAGCCGAAGGCAGTGGCTCAACCCACTGAGCCACCCAGGTGCCCGACAGCAAATATTTTTTAAAAACTTGGTTGTTAATTTGATAAAAATGTCAAGACAAACACTCTTTACCATCAAATTATTTCCCTCCCCAGTGTCTAAGGGACATCTAATTGTATTCCTATAGTGTTGCAAAAAATTGCCCACTTGCTGGACTTACAGTCTTAGTACAATTCATTTGGTGACTTCTTAATAGTGACCACTGATTTGTTTAAAGTAATGAGGTACTCCACAAGTGTTTTGTCTTGTATAGCACGTGGAACAGGTTAGTGGCTTATCAAAAGGGTATTAATCAGTAACTAGAGCACAGCTTTAAACACATCTGCCTTACATTAAAACATTTGTACCTGTATCTTGAAGTTATTTTGTCGTATTAGTGGGCTTTTCCAAGCCATCCTAGTGCTCAAGTCCAGTTCTGGAAACATTAGATTCTTTTTCAAACAGTTTCACTAACCATAATTATCATATATAAATCAAAATGGCCTGTTTTAATTAACAGGTTAGCACAAAAACAGATATCAGCTACAAGAAAGCTATTTATAGTTAAAGCAAAATTGCTCACAGCCTATGAGTTTACAATAGATCATTAAATTTTAATTAACTAAGGCTTTTAGTAACATACCACAGGACTTAAAAATAGGTCTTTCAATTTTTAGACATGAAGGAATCTTAAATGTCAAGAACAATCCCTTGTGAAACTCAAGTTCCTTTTGAAAATTTTACTATTTAAAAACACTACACGTCCATTGTAATTAACTCTTTCATTCCCAAAGAAACCACTTTGCTTAATATTGCAAATTCTACCTTAAATATTTCTATTTTTAATATTTATATTTCTACTTTATTATCAAGTGTAATTTAAGCAAAAATTTTATCTATTTCACGTTGCTGCTCATGCTGCTTGTGAGTCTTTGGTCAACTTTTTAAAAATGATAGCAAAGCAGTTGTCCATGCAGCTCTAGATCCAGACTGCCTGGGATGGATTCATGGTTTCCCACTGAATTAGCTACAGTGAAGAACAAATCATTCCTTTAGTTTTCTTATCTGTAAATGGGATTATTAATTTCTATTGGTATGTAACAAGTTATCACGAACCTGGTCATGCTGAGCAGGCTCCATTCTCCTCTGGTCATCAGCACAGCTTTATTCAAGTTGTTGGCAGACTTCAGTCTCTTAATGGTATGAGACTGAAACTCTCGGTTCTTAAGACTGCCTCTCTCCAAAGGCAGTACACAGATGGCTGCTTGCTTGAAGGCAAGCCAGAGCGTCTCTCCTACTTCCAGTCTCTTCCCTCAGGCACAGGACACAATCTCTTTTAAAGGACTTACCTGAGATAGGCCTACCAAGCATATTCTCCCTTTTAACTGAATCTCAACTAATGAGGGAATTTTCTTTTTGAGATTTTATTTGACAGAGAGACACACAGAGAGAGAGGGAACACAAACAGGGGTAGCAAGAAAGGGAGAAACAGGGTTCCCACTGAGCAGGGAAGCCCCTTGTGGGGCTGGATCCCAGGAGATCATGACCTGAGCCAAGGCAGACACTTAACGACTGAGCCACCCATGTCCCTAATTAGGGATCTTAATTTTACCTGAAAATCCCTTCACCTTTGCCATATTCTTCATTAGAAGCAAGTCATGCATTCCACTTGTACTCAGTGAGAGGGGCATATGCGTAAATGTGGACACCACAGAAAGGGAATTACAAGGAACATCTTATAATTCTGCCCACTGCATTGGAATAATAAGAATGCATACCTCTTTGGGTTACATTTTTTAAAAAATGTATCTGTATAAAGTGCTTTGTATAATGCATGATAATAATATTTATTACTTGTTTTGTTGCCTGAGAGTCACTTTTGCTGAAGCTTCGAGTGACTAAAATGGTGGTATTTCTGGCAAAGAATATAAGCTGATTTGAAAGTGGTATGTTGAATATTTTTTTCTGCTGGATATTGAGATACCAAGTAAGACTTGAGGAGTAAATAGATTATTATAAAGTTTATTGTATAGTCTCCACAACCACATTCTCCTCATGGCTTTGATGGAAGATCCAGAAATTCTTTCAAAGGAAATAACTTCCACTCACATGAACAGTCAACAGTACCTCATTAACCAAAGAAAGTGTATTTTCAAAAGTATTTCTGATGATAATTAGCCTCCACCTTCCACAAAAATATCTTTTAATCATCCACAGAAGTGATTTATTTAAGTGAATACAGTGAGCAAGCTATGGTAGCATTACTTTTTTCACTTTAAAAAAAAAGAGAAGTTCTCTTCCTTCACTTGAAGCCACAGACTTAGATGAGGCGGCAGGAGAGGGAGAGTGGAGAGTGAGATCCTGTTGCTACATGAATTTAGGGTAAATAAATTGTTATTTTCCTGAATGTGCTTGAAAAGAAAAGCCTCATTTATCTTCTTTCACATTACCTATTTCCTGTTCAATCCCTAGTGAACTTAGAGGGAGCCAGGGTACACCGAAACACAGTCCCTATTACTTTGTAATAACAGTCTCCACAAGAACTTCACAGCTTTTTCTCATTAGTTCTCAGAAAACCCCAGTGCGAAAAGGCATTTCTTAAAAACAAATTGCAGAGAGCGTAATGATTTTAAAATGCAATTATATAGAAAATACATACTTCTTTGTTTTGGTAAGTCATTGACATTTTAACTTAATTTATACAGTGTTTTATGGGAACTTTAAGAATATTCTCAAATATGTAACACCAGAACAACTCCTGTACTTCTTCTGGTATCTAAGTAACTTGTGACCCCCACATACCTCCCTTTCATATTACCCACAAAGCTTCCTTTCCTAAGATTACTTAAGGAATTAGATATTTGCATATGCTGTCAAAGCAAATGATTAGTTTCATATTCTTGTCAAAAGTGATATGAATAAGTTCAGTTTCTAAGTTTCAAACAGGCAATGTTGATTAAAGGAACAAAAAGAAATGGATTGTAGTTTTCTCTGTTTTCACTGTATTTTGTGGTTTTAAATCTTACCTCAGCTTCTTTAATCACTCAAGTTTTTTTCATTACATAATATCTGCTAATAGTTTTAATTGTATTTTTATTGTATTATTGTATACATATACAACTATATAATTGTATATGATTGCATAATTTTAATAATCATTTTCTTGATTATTTCTGGATGTAGGCAAATACTATAAAATAAAGAATTAGTTTATACAAGTATGCATACACTTATATATACAAAACTACACAATAGTAGGTTTATATTTGTAGGATGTATGTATGTATGTAACTACCCATGTGGTATATTTTCAGATCTTTTGAGACCACCCTATCTCATTACAACTCTCCATCTGTTCTTTTACACATAAGAATATATAATCAGAGTCTCAGCTTTTTAGCTTAAAATGTTTCCACCAAAAACCAGGTCCCAGGTGAGAATTCTAATTTGATGTTTGTTTGATGGGCAGTTATACAGAAATCCTGTAATGTTTCCCTGGAGTACTTAAGTTACACACACAAACACACACACAGTCTGAAAGCTGACCCCTATATTACTTGGGGCCGATCATCCACTAAATCATGGGATCATGGCAACATTTCTACAAAATTTAAAGTCAATAGAACTGGATTATAAAATCCAATAAGTAGAAGAACCTATGATATGATACCAATCTATTAATTTAAAATATTTTGAACGATCCTGTTTCTCTCTTTTTTGAATTCGGCCTTAGGTAAACCAAAAGAAAAGGCAGCCATTTTCTCATCTCATGGCTACATGTTTAAGGCAATGAATGGACTCTTCCTTTTTATATTTCCATTGGTCTTCTCTTTCCATACCACTTAGAGAGAAGAATGCTTGAAAACAAATCAAAACATCAACAAAACCAGGAGACTGAACTTGCCAGGGAATAGATGGGAATAGGCACATTACTTCATGGGAGACACAGTTCCCATAGAGCAGGGTAGATGTAGCAGGGAGAGAAAAATTTCTAACTGTAGCTCTGACAGTTCAAGTTATTCATGTACTTCTTTCTTTTACTCTAGGGTATCATGGTTCCAGAAAATGAGAATAAATGAAGGCCTCATTTTAGTCCAATACAGAGGCCCTAGAAGATAGTCTTTTGAACACAGGCAATTGGCTGGGTCAACACTTTCCCAAGTATAAATGTTCTAAATTACTATCATAGATATTGGATTCTGCATGAAAGTAAGCAAATAAAATGTAAGGGCCCGGGCTTGAGTGACTGAAAAAAAAAAGGTTAATTTAAAAAAGCAATATTTTAACTCTATCTTTCTCAGAATTTTGTACTATGCTAGTGTTCATAGTAATGAAGATCACAGGGCAGCAAGCTGTAAAGTTTGTAGCACCTACAAAAACAAACAAACAAAATCAAACAAACAAAAAACCATGTGCCAGAGCCATACTCTTCTCACACCAGGACATCTTCTGGGATTGGTATTCCCAAAAAAAGATATGAGTGTTAGAAACTATGTATGTCAACTACTTTTATTCCATAAGTAAAAAGAGTCAGACTCTAAACACAAGGATTTGTTGCAACAATGAAATACAACATGCAAGCCTTTGTTAAACAAGAGGCAGACTGGGGTCAAATCAATTTTCATGGCCAATGTAGTATTTCTTTTAGTAACCCACTCCCCTCTCAGTACTAATCAGCTAACTCCTTCCCAACAAAGTTGTCAGTCCTCTTTATTTTCTGGTCTAAATCTAAGAGAAACCAGTATGTGCAGCTTATTTAATTAGCATTAAATTATGCTATAAATTATGCTAATTATGCAATTATACCTCCAAATTGGACTGAGCTCTTTGAACTTTGTGAGTTAATGATTCTCTGAAATCTATATGCGGTCACCTTTTGCAGAAGGGCTTACCCAATGTGCATTTATAGTGTATCTTATCCTATTATGTTTCCCTGACCTAGGGGCTATTGGAAAAGAAAACTGAGCAGGACCAAATCCCTGATAGACAATTCCATATACATGGAATGACCTTACAGAATTAAGGGAAAAAATAAGCATCATTCTGAGAATAGAAGCAAATCTCTGAAAATTATCTTCTGAAAGAAGCATAATACAGGTATTAAAAATATTGGGCACTCCCAGTGGGATTCCACAAGATACTACTTGTTGGTAAAAGCAGAAATCCTTGGGATACCTGGGTGTCATTAGGTTAAGTGTCAGCCTTTGACCAAGTCATGATCCCAAGGTCCTGGGGTTGAACCCCATGATAAGCCCATGTCTAGTCCCACATCAACCTCCTTGCTAGCAGGATTCCTGCTTCTTCCTCTCCCTCCACAGCTTCCTCTGTTTGTGTGCACTCGCCTTCTCTCTCTCTCTCTCTCCCTGGGTCAAATAAATATATATAATCTTTAAAAAAAAGAAAAAGGCAGAAATCCTTAAGAAATGAAAATGCAGAAATGCAGGGGGTAGGGTGAGGAGGTTAGGATGAAATAAAAGGAGAGAGATTTCCAAAGAATAAAAAAATATAATAGCATAAATTCAAAATACAATAATATACATCTACGCTACAAGCAGTGAAAAAAAAGAATCAGTGCTGTACAAATTAAAATATTGATGTGGAAGTCAAAAGTACAAAGTGATGCAACAGGAAAAAATAGTATTTATGAAAGACAGACAGCACCGGCCCAAGCTCACATCTTCCCAGCACGCCCTTTGGGGTTCATAGTCAGTCAGCAGTCCTTACTGAAATTTTTCCTGGGAATGACACCTAACTTATAACTCATGTGGAGGCTACTCTTTATTTCATCTACCATAAACCCCAGTACAGAGAAATAAGCCTAATTTCTCTTTGTTCCCCATTTCCATTTGCAAATAATTTTTAATGATTTTACTTTCACAAATCTCAACTTTTTTTGAATAACAAGTTTTGCCACTCTGCCCTTAGCTATCCTTAGTGTCCTCTACGTATTTTTTTGTACCAGGCAGTATCTCCTTCTCTACTAGTATTTCTGAAATTATTTTTGATGGCATCAATACTCATTTAGACAATTTCTTTGGACCTTTCATTTATTTGACTTTCCAAGTTCTTACGATAATTTTTTTCATCCCCTATGGGCCAAATGCATGGTCATTAACTCTGATTTTGTTAAAATCTGAAAAATCACAATTGGTATGACTTTTTCTGATTACCACCTCTCCATTCTTTCAGTTCACCCAAGCTGGATTCTCCATGTCACTGATCCTTCAAGACGCTTGAAGCTCCAAGGTATTAACCAACTGCATTTTCAATAATGCTTTTCTTATCATTTTACCACTCTACTTCACACTCTGCCTGGATTTCAAAACTCTTAATTCTCCATCCACCCAAACTTTTCCCTCCTGTAGTCTCTTTGTATAAATAAGCAACATGTAGCAATTTATAAAATTTATTCTGAATTGCCATAGTCAACCCATCAGCAAGTCTTGGCAGTCCTACTTCCAAAATAATGTCCCCAAATCCATCCATTGCTCTCTCTTGCTTACCATAACCCCAGTGCTGCCCACTTGTCACCTGATCTGCTGCATAGATCCCTAACCGTACTTCCTGCTTCTGTTCTTGCCTTTTTATAAACATTCATGATATACGAACAAGGGTGAATATTTGGAAAATATGGCCCGGGTTGCATCTCTCCACTTCATAAGACTCTTCAGTGGCTTTACATTTTAAACTTTATTTCCAAGCCCAGTTAGATAGTTTATGATCCTATCTCTTAAGACCTCACTCCTACATGTTATGCCTCATTTACTGTACCCAAGATATTCTGTATTTCTTTCATTTATTTGAACAGTCCACCACATCCCTCATGCCTCCATTTAATGCTACCTTTTCAGAAAGGCTTTTTCTTATGACTCTCTTTACAATTGACCACCTCCTCCCTCTTCTTTCATCATCACTCTCTATCAACTTACCCTATATCTCCCCTTGTTTATTTTCCATCTCTTCCTGGTAGAATAAGAAGATCTACTAAAAGCAACAGCTAGAACAGAGCCTGCTACACAGTGATTACCAGAAAGCTTATAATAGAAAATGCAAGAAAATAAATTATTAAAAAAAAAAAAACTTTTCAGAGCTGAAAATGAGATGAGTTTCCAGATTTGAAGTGTTCAAATATATTAAGAGAAATACTTGATATCATAAGAACAAATTTTTGAAAAGTTTGCCTATAAAAAATAAAGACGGTGTTGCTCAGGTTTTTCAACTACAACGATAGGAGCCCAAGGACAGTGGAACTATAGAAAAGGATGGTTGTTATTTCAAGAAGTGTATAACCAGCTTGATTTTCTTCTACATGGAATGCTACTAAAAGACACTCTCATGTTATGGCTTAGGAAGGTGACAACCAACGTTCTTTGGAGTAAAGTCAAATAATAAAGTAACATAAAAACAAGAGATAAATTTTTAAAAATCAGGAAACAGAAATTAAATACTTCTTTTTTTGTAACTTCAGGAGCTCAGTGCAAATGCATGTTGTTAGATAGACTTTATAGACTTAAAATATGGCTCAAAGTACTTACATCAGCATTTTATCTTTTCCAACAACTTCTTCTGCATGCCAGGAATTATGTTTATCATATCACATGCTTTGTTCAAACAAAATATCTTGTTAATCATGATAGACAACTAAAATAATAATTGATTCTATTCAGTTCCAAACTTCAAGTGTTTTTGCCATTGTGACCCCATGCTGGGAGAGCTGTACAGTAAAATTAATCTCTCTCTCCCTCCCTCCATATAAGAAGAGATTCATAGAGCTCTACAATGGTAATTTTCATTACCTAAAACCTTAAGTAATAATTTTCATTGTCTTTGAATGACCTCCAGCAATGTTATTTTTATATTAACTGGAGAAGAATAATAAATCACTCTGCACCAGATATTGTCATCAACAAGCCTTTCTTCATATCACTTGCTATGTCATTGACTATGAATGTTCCTTCATTAGCAATACTGAGTGGAAAATGATCTCAGCTATATAAAATATATGCAAAAGTAAAAAGCCTGCAAGGAAATTAACCAACATTTTGGTGTTACTTCTGAATGAGAATATTATAAATGATTTTCTCTTTAAAATTTTCTGAATTTTTATAATGCAATATGACTGCCATTGGGTTTATGATCAGTTGAAAGTCCTTATATATGGCATAATATTACATATATACTATTTAATCATAATTAGGTAGAAAATGCATAGCAAGAGACATGAGAGAAAAGAAACCACGTGCTAATGCTAGTCATCTCTGGTTGTATACAATGAACTGATCTTTTTTCTTCCTATTAGTCTAACTTTTTAGTTTTTTCAAAATAAATATGTGTTAATTTTTAATAGGTATGAATAAGCTTTGATTTTAAAATACATGTATTCTCTAGAAAATTTAATATATCAAGGTACAATCCACTGCTTTATATCCTAGTATGGATGAGGGATAACTAAGGGGTTGATAAGTATAGAAGTGGGGTAGTAGAGAGGGAAGAGACAGGAAAGGAGCAAGTGTATTAAGGAACAGGAGGTTTCTGTAAATTTGGGATGGGGGTAGAGAAGGAACTATAATAAATATTTACATATTTGCCATAATCCTTTTGCTCAGAGATACTTTTCTTTGCACACTTTTAAACCCAGTTGAACTATTAACCTATTTTTCAATTTTGTTAAAGGCTGACTTGACTTTGCTTAAGACAAAACAGCAGAAGCTGCAACATTGTTAGATATATTTGATATTAGAGACAAATTTTATAACAATCCACTAATAATTCATTCATTCCCCAAGTATTTATTTACTATCTACTACTAGATATTACACAGGAGTACAACACTGAACAAGATAGATGCAGATTTTAAATACCAGTGCAAATGTGTGAATGGCGATGGATAATAAAAGGTAAACACATAATCAAGATGATTTTAGGTATTGAAGCATGCTGTGAAAAAAATAAATTAGGTTAATGTAATAGAGGCAAAATGGAGGAAAATGGAATCTGACATGAAGGTATGAATCTATAGTCTACATAACACCTGAATTAAATATTTAAAAAATATGGATTTAACTGAGAGTTTGTTATTTTCAATTATTGTATTTGATGAGGAGAAGAATGATAAGAAAAAGTTACTGCTCTTTTGGAGCTTACAATCAAGTGGATTTGCAGAGGACTGATTTTGAATGCAATGGTTCTCAAAACGTGATCTTCAGACCAGCATCCTCAGAATCACCTGGAATTTGGAAGTAACACAATTCCTTGGGTTTCATGCTAGACATGATGAGTTTTGGAGGTGGCTCAGTCTCCTGTGTTTTAAAAAACCCTCCTGCTGATTCTGATGCATGCCAAAGTTTGAAAAACAACCCCTTCTTTCCTACACTGCTGAATCTACTAATTAGAACCAATTTTCTAAGCTACCTGGGAATTACCTACAATTAAAATATGTTCCTTTTTCTTCCTCCTTATCTAAGACCTCTCAGAAAGTCACGGATATTGTATATTGGCTGAAACAGTCTAAAAAAGCATAGTCTTGTCTCTGAATATATAGCAAAGAGCACAGATTGCCCTTTACAATTAACTGTACAGTGACTGATTACCATGATGCAAGGAGAAGCGAGTGATCCCAGTTATTTTCAGCACACTGATTGCTAGAAAGGAAGAAAGGAAGAAAGGAAGAAAGGAAGAAAGAAAGAAAGAAAGAAAGAAAGAAAGAAAGAAAGAAAGAAAGAAAGGAAGGAAGGAGAAAGAAGGAAAGAAAGAAAGAAAGAAAGAAAGAAAGAAAGAAAGAAAGAAAGAAAGAAAGAAAGAAAGAAAGAAAGAATTATGTTTTATAAAGTTCCTAACCTAAAGGAGATTTAGATGCTTTCTGTTCCTAAGGAAAAACATGGCTTCTCTGTATGATGTAAATGAATCAATATCATGACAAATAGTTCATCCTGTGGTTTGTTAGCTTTTAGAGAATAACTGTGGAAAAGAAAAAAGTAAGTGAGAATATAATTTTTATGCCCACAAGTCACTCTACCAGAAAAATCACTAAGATGTTGACACACCAAACTCATATTCAATATTTGATAAATATTGAATATATACTGCACTTTCTCTGAAGAAACTTCTACATGCTTTATACTCTTACCACTGGAACAGGTGTGAAGCTGTTAGTTTTTCTCTTCAACTGTAGAAATCTTCTTTACAACACTTATGTGTTGGTAGTGTTGCCATCAGTTTACTATATCATAAACAAAGTTGGGGTGGTATGCCATTTTCCCCAGGGATATGTCTTACTATTTTAAGAAAGGACAGAGAGGAAAAGGAAGGAAGGAGAGAGAGAATAGGAGGTCATCTCCACACATATAAGACCTAATAAAATTTACCTTATGTCAAAGTAAAATGAAATTCAAGTTAAATATACTTCTCAGTGAAGAAAATAAGGATCAATCTCAGGATTTTCTTCTTTTAGGTTTTAATATCTGAAAAGACATTTAAATTAAAAGGGCTACAAATAATACAACTTTAAGAAATTTGATATACCAGATAAAATCCCTTTTGCTGAATTTGTAAACCAACCATTTGTCCCCCAGTATAATGCTTTAAAATTTATTTGTAAGTGGAACGTAGCATTATGCTAGTTGCTTATTCTGTTATTTTCAACATCCACGTAATTTTGAGATTTCATGTTTCATTCCAGTTTTTAATATTATACCCACTGTGCTTCCAAGTGGTCTAGAAGAGGACACTTAGCCAGAATTATCGTTGTCTGCCCAACTGACAGGGCTGTCACGGACTTGTTATGACTCTTAGTGAGTTCTGTTCTTTCATGTCTAAAACGTGTTTGTGATGAAGCCAAACTAATTACACAATTTCAATCCCAAACTGTTTCAAGTTTCTTGTAAATTAAAGTGTAGAGAGTACAAGTTTTATTCATTCACTCACAGAAGTAGGATGTATTGCTTATACTACATGAAATACAGTTGAACAAAATGCATAGTTACTTAATCAATAATATACAGATAATAAAAGTCGTTTGACCTATATAATATATGTAATATGTAAAACATTTCATTCCTTTTGGGAAATATATCTGAAAGAATGCATTAGTATATACATCAATTTGGGATAATTTAATAATTATTATAATTTCATATTTTATAACATCTCTGAACAATCTTGATTCTTTGATAAAGATATATAAAATGCAACAAGATAGAGAAAACCCAAAATTATAAAAGATGGAATTTCTTTAGTAAATACAATAAAGTATATAAAAATCATCAATGAAATCTTTAAGGATTATAAAAAGAAGGAAATATAATTAAAGTTTGGATGAAGAGATAAAAATTTCGATAGGTATCTTGCAAAGAGAGTAAGTAGAAAACTGTTATCGTACAACAAAGAGAGAAGGATATAGGAAGACCACTACAAAAATGGAAACATTAGGAACTCATGATTTTAAAAAACAAATCTCGTTTACAGCTCTTTCACTAAAGTACCCTGATAAAAAGTCCTATTGGCTACCTACCAATGGTACAACTAAGGCAATTCTATATGCATCCTAACACTACTAAAAGAGAGAAAACAAGGCAAGAAGCTGATTCCATGTCTCACAACAGGAAAAACTCAAGGTGAACCAGGACTATCTTGAGAAAAGGCAAGAATCTTTTCACAGGTTTTAGAAGTATTGCTGAAAGGCAAAAGGTGTCACACCAGATTTTCAGATGGTGATGCTCAATGAAAAAATAGATATAATTAAATGGAACAAATTGAATTTGTGAAAAGCCATAAATACAAAAGGAAACTCAAAATAAGAAAATAAATGTCATGTTTTTAAATAATTATTAAAATGCACAAGAATGGCAAGTCTAGTAATATATAATTATACTGATTTTTTATAAGTGGTGGTATTTGAGTGTTTTTTCTGTACATTTCACTCATAAAGTATAAAGTTTTCTCTATCAATTAAATAAAGGAATGATAAGAGGAAACTCTAAGCTGTATACTTCTGCGAAAGAATAGAGAGGACTAGGCAGCAGAGTAATCACATGTCATAACCATGGCTAATCATCTCTACAGGTCACACAATGACTAAATAAAAAAGGACCTAGCAATGTGTCTTCAAATGATGACTTGGGCAAATGTTCTCAAGAGGAGAGGTAATTTCACATTCAACCTTTTGTCTTCTGGAGGTAAAGTCCCTAAATTATTAGTAATGAGATGTTACCTAGCCAAGCTTGGTATTTGCCAAGCATAAGTTTTTAAGTATACTAACAATCCAGGTCAACAGAAATGACAAGACAGTGCATATGTAATGCAGCTAAGGAAAATTTCTCAGCATAATTGTGGAACAGGGAACAGGATATGCAAGGCTAAAGCTCAATGGAAATGTCTGGGCTTACAGAGTCCTTCAGCTGAGCACTAAAGTGAAGTTATAAAAAAAGTGCAGGCGCCACAGCCTTAAGCTCTCCTGCTAAGGTTTGGAAAATACATTTAGCTTTAGATGCCAACCAGGAATCCATCGATCATTCAGAACTTGCAAACTCAGCTTCAGGGAGACAATAATCTTTTCTTTCTTTCTAGTTTGAAGGATGGCTATCTCCTAAGGAAAATATAGAAATGTTTCTGATGAAATGACTATAACCTAAGCAGACATAAGAAGCAGTTTAAGAATGAGTATGTCTGGGTACGTGGGTGGCTCAGAGAGTGAAGAACCTGGCTTAGGGCGTCATGACCCCAGGGTCTTGGTATTAAGTCCTGCTTTGGGCTCCTTGCTCATCAGGGAGTCAACTTCTCTCTCTCACTTTTTCTCATTCTCTGACAAATAAATAAATAAAATCTTTAAAAAAAAAAAAAAAAAGAGCATGTTTCCCAAGAATGAGAATAAAAATCAAAAAGATATTTAGAAACAGATCTACAGAGGGTGGGGGATGGGTTAGATGGATGATGGGTATTATTAAGGAGGATGCTTGTTAGGCTGAGCACTGGATGTTATATGTAAGTGATGTAAGTGATGAACCACTAAATTCTACTCCTGAAAACAAGATTATACTATATGTTAACTAACTAGAATTTAAATAAAAATCTGGGGGGAAAAAAAGGAAACAGATCAGCAGTCACTGTATGCTCATTTTTAAACTAGGTTAATTATAAATTAATATTTTTAAAATTGTCATTTTAAAAATATAAACTTTAAACTGCCTTTTTAAGTGGCCATAACAATTAGATCTGTTGTAGTATACTTTTAATTTTAAATACATGTTTGGAAAATCTGATTAAAAATGTAATCAATATCTAAGTAACTGAACAATTTTGTTTTTGTAACTTATCATTGTTTTCTAAGTATTTAAGCATTTAGAATAATATCATTTAATAGATATACAATATTAAAACATTGAACATTAAGAAATTTTCAAACAAATAAAAACCATATGGTGTTGGAATAAAAAGGTGTATAGACCCAAGGGACAGAATAAAAATTCCAGACATAAATAAACTCATGGATATATGGTCAACTAACTTGACAAGGGCACCAAGATCACACAATGGGAAAATAAGGTCTGTTCAATAAATTGTGTTAAGGAATTAAATATCCACATCTTAAAAATGTAAATGGACTCCTATCTTAAACCACTCAAATGTTTGTCAAAATGAATCAAAGACTTAAATATAAAATCTAAAACCATAAAACTCCTAGAATAAAACACAGGGTCAAATATTCTTGACATTGGTCATGGGAATGATTTCTTAGATAAGACCTCAAAAGTAGGGGTGCCTGAGTGGCTCAGTGGGTTAAAGCCTCTGCCTTCAGCTCAGGTTATGATCCCAGGGTCCTGGGATCCAGCCCCGCATCCAGATCTTTGCTCAGCACGAAGCCTGCTTCCCCATCTCTCTCTCTCTCTGCCTGCCTCTCTGCCTACTTGTGATCTCTCTCTCTGTCAAATAAATAAATAAAACCTTTAAAAAAAAAAAGATATAAGAGTACAGGTAACAAAAGTTAAAATTAATAAGTGGGACTATGCCAAACTAAAGAACTTATGCACAACAAAGGAACTATCAACACATTGAATGGGGTACATTTGCAAACAATATGTAGGGGGTAAATAAAATATATAAAGAACTCATATAACTCAGTAACAAAAAAAGCAAATAATGCAATTTAAAAATGGGCAAAGAACCTGAAAAGACATTTTTACAAAGAAGTCAAACAAGTGACTGATGGGTATAAAAAAGTTGTGCAGCATCACTAATCATCAGAGAAATCCAAATCAAAACCACAATGTGATATTACCTATACATGTTAGTTGGCTATAATCAAAAAGACAAGTGGTAATAAATGTTTCTGAGGATATGAAGAAAAGTGAACCCTTATACACTGATGGTGTGAATATAAATTGGTGAAGTCATTATGTGTAAAACTGGATTATGGTTCCTTAAAAAAAGTAAAAACTGAGCTAATCCAACAACTTCACTTCTAGAAATATTTCCAAAGGATTTGAAATCTGTATCTCAAAGAGTATCTGCACACCCTTGCTCATTATGGCATTATTCACGACCATCAAGATATGAAAACAACCTATGTATCCTATGATGGATGAATGGATAATGAAAATGTGGTATAGGAAAAGATTCTGTGATTTCATGGGTAAATATGGATGAAACTTGAAGGCATTATGCTAAGGGAAATGAAACAGAGAATGACAAATACCATACAGTATACAGGTGGAGTCTAAAAAATTGTTTTAATGACTTCGCAGGAACACAGAGTAGAATGGTGGTTGCAGGTACTATGGGGGAGGAGGGAAGAGAGTGATGGAGTTCAGAAGATACAAAAAAAAAAAAACAAAGAATTTTAAAATATCTCTCATAAGATATTGCAAAAGAGCCTATTGGGCATTAAAGTTAATAAGAAGAATAGCCACTGAGTGCATGTATGTTCTAGGCACTGTTTCCAGTGCCTTATCCTGTCTTCTCCCTCAGTTACCCATATTACAGCACTATGAGCTTATACTGTTGTATTTTGTAGATGAGGAAACTGCAACACAAAGAAATGAACTTGTTCTGGGTTACGCATCACATAGTCCCAGGCAGGGCAATTTCACTTGTTTCCAATTTTAACTATTATGAAGTGATGCTTACCTCCAACCCCTAGTTACACCTGCATGCAATGAATGGCAGTGAGTAACTGTCACATCTGAGTTGAGTGTGATTTCTCTGTAGAACAAGTTTATACAGATCACACATTGGTTAGTCTTCATCAAGGTAGAGCATTTACACAAGGGACAATGGATCTTATAGTAAGATGCTCCCTTAGTGACTCCCACATCTACTCTGCTGACAGCAAGAAAGCAAGGCTTCAATTCAAATTCAAATCTTTGCGAGGAAGTCTCTGAAGAAAATATCTTGCCCAATCCCGTAATTCATTTTTTGAATGACAGTCGTAATATGTGAAATAAACAAAATTTTGAGTTCCAAAATCATTTCAACACATTTAAAAAAATGTTTTTACCTTCATTTGAAATACCAAGAAATACAGACACATAGCTAGTTTTGAATCATTTAATGTTCTTTCCAGAGTTCAACTCCTTCCATTTAATTTTATTTTTACAATTACAAACAAGATGTAAAGGGACATGAATGAGCCACAACTACAGTTCTGGAAAGGACCAGTTTTACCCTGCCTCCCAGTATCAGCCAGGAGCACAAGTTTCCATCTTATTCTTACAGTCCTGTCAGTGTTTAATGACCAGCTGCAGCAAAACTCACTTATGACTGCAGTGACAGTGAGAAAACATGTTTAAATATTGTTGCCTAAATATTGGGACTGCTGTATGACAGAGCTATTTTCCCATCCTCCTAAACAGAGCTATCCTATTAGAGAGTAATGCAAAAGCTAAACGGCTTTAACATCTAAACCAATCTCCCGGACTAACGATTTCATAAACCGGTCACTGTAATAGGTATGTCCAAATTGCCTGGAATTAACCTGAAAGTCTTCCTAGGATATATGAGGATAGTAGTGTCTCTATTTCAACTCTTACATTCTCAAATTGCCCTCCAGTCCCAGAGAAAAAAACGTCATCCTTCCTTCCAGTGCTGCTCTCAGCTTCTATTTCTGTACCTGATTTCATCCAGTATCTCTTTTGACCTTCTTTCCTCAATTTCTCCCTCTCTGAATTTTATTAACTTACGTAAGGGTATATAACCCACTGTTGGCAAATGTTTTCGCACATGTTGAGTTCTCTTAGCAATTCTAAAGGTAGAAATACCACTAGTCTCCTACATTCTAAATCAGGTTTGATTGCACATTTCCTGTCACTGAGCTCTGCAGAGACCAGAAGTTCACAAAATGGAAATCCATGTCTCTTCTTGCTATTCCATTTCTAAACCTCTTCAAGGCTCTTGTCTGACAGAATCACCGTGGTCTTGTTTGTTTTTTGATTGCTATCACCCAACAGCCTTCTGCACTAGAATACATGATCTACACGTAGCCTGTGGCCACCCAGGCTGGGGTCACCCACTCCTCTTGCGGTCTCATAGTGGTCCTGGGTGATGTCAAAGTCCACGGGCATGGCTTATTCAGCATCTTACATTCATCTCCAATCCCTGTTCTCAGTCCACTTCCACGCTTACACCCTGGACCTTATCACAACTCAAATCAGCTCTGCTTCT
This sequence comes from Mustela erminea, assembly GCF_009829155.1. Lineage (NCBI taxonomy): Eukaryota > Metazoa > Chordata > Mammalia > Carnivora > Mustelidae > Mustela > Mustela erminea. Next base: position 100,520,788 of record NC_045617.1, on the reverse strand, counting down.
GAAATCTCTTGCTTGTATTTGCTCACGTCTATCTACAGCCTCTCCTTTCTAAGTCCTTCTATCAAGAGACATAGCAGACTGCAGTCTCTCAACTGAATCATTTATTACAGATCTATCAGCTCAGTTCTGGACTTGCTGCCTTTCCTATTCAATCTTGGCTCAATACCCAGATCATTAAGCTCCACAACCCTCTTCTCTGTACTATTTTCTACCTGTCACATACACCTTGTAAAATCTCATCCCCAGAGTAAGCTATGTCCTAGTTATTCATGTTTCTCCTGCAGAAGAGTACCTAATAGGATGTATGCCACAAGAAATTCATGGTTTCTACCCCAGCTGGATCTTGAAAGCCTTCCAGGCAACCTCCTAAGCATCATTAAGTAGCACATATTTCATTTTCCTTAGTTGTTAAAGTCCCAACTTTTGCTTTTCTCAGAAAACCCTTACTCAGGCACATTCCTCCCCCAACCTAAGCACATCAACTTGCCTTATATTTAACCAAGAACATTTAGCTGAAACAAAAATCATTTTCCTCTCTACTCTTCCTTTTTACCTAGGTATTTGTCTTAGAAAAACGTACACTGCTCCTGTATGTGTCTCCTCTACTCTCACACGATACTTCTGATGCCAGATGTGGGGTTTTATTACACACCAAGCATTTATATGACACCAGCTAGATGCCCAACAATTCCACTCAATGTTGACACTCTACCTGGAGATAGCCTCAGATCCCCCAGATTAAGGGTTCAGTCCTATAAAACTGCCCCCTCCCACTTCAGATGTCAATACCAAGTCAAGGTCATCACCCATGCTTCTGACGGACTCCTTATAGATTTGAATGAACACCTGTTCATATTTAATTAATTTGCCAGAGTTGCTCAGAGAAAGACTTTACTTCTTAGATTACCAGTTTATTATAAAAGGATATGAACTCAGGAACAGCCAGATGGAAGAGTTACATAAGGCAAGATAAGAGGAAAGTATGTGGAGCTCCTATGCCCTCTCCAGACACACCACTCTCCTAGCGCTGCCAGATGTTCACCAACCACAGAAACTCTCCAAATCCCATACATTGAGGTTTTTATGGAGGCTTCCTTACATAGGCATGATTGACTGGATCCTTGGCCATTGGTGACAGATTCAACTTCCAGCTCCATCCACTTCACACCAGAGACTGGGAGAGGGGAAGGGACTGAAAGTTCCAACTCCAATCACTTGGTTGTGTGTCCAGGCAAGTAGTCCCTGTTTTAGGTAGGGTCTAAAAGTCACCTCATTAATATAGCAGAAGGAATCTTTATTAGCATTCACTGCTTAGGAAATTCCAAGGGTTTTAGGACATCTGTGTCCAGAAATGGAGACAAAGAAAAAAGACGTATTTTTTATTATAGATCACAATAGTACCCTGAGAAAAGGATTGTGTACAGGTAGCTTATTGGGAATGTGATCCCAGAGAGAGGGTATAAGGAACAGTAATAGATAGGTGAAATAGAAAATAAGGAAAAACAAAGGCAAGGATTAGTTTTTGAGTTGACCACATGGACAAGCAACTGTTTCTTGTCCACCTGCAATCTACTCAGAAGACTTAACAATTATAAGAATTGTCCATTCAGGAGACGAAAATCAAAATTATTTCTTGATCAGCTTCCATCACTAGTTGGGCAAGAGTGGTACACTGGGCAACAGCTCCCTAATATATATTTCTAGATTTTTCTCCAGAGTATCTGAGTGGTCAGTAGTATATTTAACATCTCCTCTTAGAATTTCCACAAATATCTGAAATCCAACATGCCAAAACCAGCCTGTCATTATGTGCTCTCCACTAATAAACACACACCCACAGATACACATAAACACAGACCTGTTCCTGCTATAACTTCTCATTATCATCTACCTACTTGTCTAAAACATAAAACCTTAAGTCATGCCAGATCCCTACTTCCCTTTTGATATATTAATCCCATATTTCACAATTTCTCTTTGAGCCTTACCACCTGAATAGCTTTTAAATTAATTTCTTCCTTTGTATTCCTACTGCCACTATCTTATTTCAGGTTCTCTTTTTCTTTTCACTCCGATTACTTTAACTCCTGCTTAACCAGTTTCACTGGCTTCTGCCTGATTACTCCTCAATTACTTCCAGTATGAGGTTTTCAAAATCTAAAACTGAGACCCTGAGACAGGTACTGGGGTGCATTCAGTTTATTCAGGATGTTACCCCAGGAGGCACAAATAATGGAACAGGAAAAGGGAGGAGGGAGCAATATCATCAAAGGACACACACTTCTGGGTTGTTGGTGTTTTTTCCTTTTTCTAATGACCCCTAGACATTTATTTTAATTGTCACACTCCTGTGTTATCACAGCACCCTGTACAAATTTGTATAGTTAATCGTAACTTCATAATCTAATGGCTAATTTACTCCTCATCTTCTTCACTAAATTATGAATCCCTGAAGACGGTATCCTGATCCTTAACACCGTGTCTGATATACTGGTTGCTTAATTAGCACTTCATGAGTAAATAAATGGATGGATATTTTTATTTTTTTTATAAATAAGGAAATTAAGACCTAAAAGTAGTCAAAGAGGTTGTTCAATATCTCAAGGTTTGTAAATTAGAGAGCTAATTGTCACACAGCTGTCATGTATTCCTGTCGAAGGAAGCAGATCTTGCTTTAATTATTATTTCTACCACTGTTATCCCTGTTACTACTGTTACATTCACCTCCCCACATGCTTGGCCCTATACATAAACATGCTAAAGTGTCCTATAATTTGAGAGCATTCAAGGTGGGAAAAAGGAATTTCAGCTGACCTTGATGTTGTTCTAGGTTACATATTCATCTTAATTTGCTTTTTATTCCCAAATATCCCTAAGTTTAGGATTATCATTTCCTGAAAGCTTCCTTTTCATTTCCTATGCTTCAGCTTTCATCTTTAACATTTTGCTGACAGCCTCGCTAAACTGTCTAGTGGTTTTGTGCACGTGTGTCATTGCTGTTGTTTACGTATTTCCTTTGCATTTCATTTAATTCTGGTTAACTCCTTTTTAAGATTTTATTTATTTATTTGAGACAGACAGAGAGAGAGTGAGCATGGGGAAGGAGCTCAGGGAGAGGGAGAAGCAGACTCCACACTGAGCAGGAAACCAGTCAGGGATTGATCCCAGGGCACAGAAATCATGACCTGAGCCAAAGGGAGAAGCTTAACTCACTGAGCCACCCAGGCGCCCCTAACTTTGGTTAATTCTTGACTTTCCTTCCTAAAATGCTGTCTTCTCTTACTGTTAAAGTTCATACTCTCATCAGTACTCCAATCAACAACCTCTTCCTCTCCTGCTATCTCGCATTTCTCATCTAACTCTACACCTTTTCCAAAACTCAGTGCTCAGGGTGCCTGGGTTCTCAGCTGTTAGGCATCTGCCTTCAGTTTGGGTTATGATCCCAGGGTCCTAAGATCAAGCCCCACATTGGGCTCCCTGCTCTGCAGGAAGCCTGCTTCTCCCTCTCCCACTCCCCCTGCTTGTGTTCCCTCTCTTACCTGTCTCTCTCTGTCAAATAAATAAATAAAATCTTATTTAAAAAAAAAAAAAAACCCTCAGTCCTCAAGCTGCTTTCATCTCATTTCATAGCACAAACTGGATTTTTTTATGGTGATTGCTTGATTTATATTTCCAAACCATACCTCACTTCAAAATTTGATTATATATTTACAATTATGTAAAGGCCTTCTTACTTGAACATCCTATTATCAACTTAAATCCAACTTAGTCCTCTCACTTCTTTCAACCTTTATTTTAGCAATAATCCTGACTCCTATACCAGTCAACAGTCTTGGTTCCATTCTGCCTATGACATAAAGCACTTGTTCGTGCCTTAACCAATTTGAGTCTGATCATGTTGGACCCTGCCAAGTGTGACAGTCAACTCTTCCTAAATAAAATGTCACTCTTCTATTCATAACCTTCAATGGTTTCTAAGTTTACACAAGATAACATCCACATTTCTGGGCCTGCCATTAAAAGTAGGCTTATCCACTGATGATAGCGGCAATACTGTGGTTAGTATTTGAGATCTGAAGACTGACTCCCTTACCTCACATTGCAGTGAGAGGTGTGAACTTAACAACACTGCTTCACTCCTCTAAGCCTCAGTGTTCTCACCTGTACAGCAGGGATAATGGACTCCAATTCCTGCAAGGATGGCCAGATCAAGTGAGATAAAATACATATCTGGCACATAGTAACTACAGCAACTGCTCAATAAACGGTAGCTCTCATTCATTTCTAAAATGCAGTTTCAGGGTGACCTCAGTGGCCCAGTTGGTTAGACATCAGACTGTTGATTTCAGCTCAGGTTGTGATCTCAGGGTCGTGAGAAAAAAAAACCACATCAGACTCTGCCCTAGGTATGGAGTCTGCTTATGTTTCTCTCTTCTTCTGCCTACCCCCACAGCATACTCTCTCCAAAACAATTAAATCTTTAAATAAATAACATAAAATAAAATGTAGTTTCCACTCCAGCAGTCAAGTCTACTCATTGTCTTATAAATTTACCTAGCACACTTAGGCTTCAGTAACTTTTCCTACATAACTCCCTACTGTTTATATGACCACTCATCCCTTTAAATAATCAAATTCTAATCATTCCTCAAAGTCTTGACCTTAATGTCTAAACTCTCCTGGAAGGTTTTGTTGTTGTTGTTGTTGTTGTTTATTTGTTTTTACAGTGAATGGGTTCTTCTTCCTCTGATTATCTTTTAAGAAGTAAAGGTAATTTGAGTTACTCAGTTCACTCTCAATAGATTCTGCACTTTGTTCTTATGGTTCCAAAATGTGCAGTTTGTCTCTTTAGCCAGAATCTAAACCTAAGCTTCTTAATGACCTTCTCTTCATTCCTTTCTGCACTTTATACATACTAGTTGGTTAGTTCACTGAAGTTCAACAACAGGCTAAAAACATAGATAAGATGCTTTACTTGTACCCAGGGTACATGTTTGTATTTTTTTTCAAGATTTATATATGTATTTTAGAGAGAGAGCAAGAGCACAAGCAGGGGAAGGAACAAAGGGAGAGGGAGATAAAGAATGTCAAGCAGATTTTCCCCATCTGCCCCTGATAACCATGGAGTCTGATGTGGGGTTTGATTCCATGACTCTGAGACCATGACATGACCTGAAATCAAGAGTCAGAAGCTTAACCAACTGAGCCACCCAGGCACCCCTTATGTTAATATTTCTGATATCAGCCATGTTAATACATACTATATATATATATATATATATATATATATATATATATATATATATATATATATATTTCTGTAATTGATTTCTTTAATTTATTAAGATATCCAGGGAGTGGGGCACCTGGGTGTCTCAGTTGGTTAAGCACCTGCCTCGGGTCAGGTCATGATCTCAGGTCCTGGGATCAAACCTCACATTTGTCTCCCTCCTTCTCCCCTTCTCTCTCTGTAGCTCCCCCTGCTTGTGCTCTCTCTCACACACACTCTCTCTCAGATAGATAAATAAAATCTTTAAAAAAAGATATCCAGGGACAAATAACATTTATTTATCCTATATTTCCTAAAAACATTATTTTTTCCATAGAACTAGATATGATAACAGGTGTAATTGTGACCTTTACCTCCTTATGTCCAGGAGGTGTGCAACTCACTCACTGCCTGATTTAAAGCCAGCAAATTTAGTATCAATACAAATAAAAAACATGTACAGACACATGCTCACACATATAAGCAGACTGAGCTCAGAGATGCAATTGGTTTTGAGCTTTCTGTTTTATTCCAAGAGCTGTCCTTTTGCTATCTCTGAATCTGATCACTTAAGCTTAAATTGAAAGAGCACCTTTTAAATGTAGGGAAAAATATAACTGTTGGCCATGTTACCATTTTTCTCTCTCACCACATTATGCGCCAAAATATGGCTTCAAAGTTTTGTTTTTGGTTTTGGTTTGAGAGAGGAGAGAGAGAGAGAGAGGAGAGGGAGGGACAGTGGAAGAGGGAAAGACAGCATCTTAAGGAAGCTCCACACCCATTGTGGAGTCCGATGCAGTGTTTGATCTTGCAACCCTGAGAACACAACCTGAGCTCAAACCAAGGTGCTTAAACAACTGAGCCACCCAGGCACCCCTCAATATTTATTACATGCTTCTTTTAGTCCACTTCAGGTTTATCTGACCAGGTTATAAAAATGAAATATTATCTGAAGCAGTAAGGAATGTGCTGACAATTGGATACACTTGAATGTCAAATATTAATATTACGAAACATTATCTTAGGTTATTTTAATATATTTTGTTAGGTTGCACTTCTTTGGAGATATTTCCATAGGAATTATTTTAGTTTTAAAGGTGTACAAGAAGCTCTATAAAGTCCCTAAATCTAGTAAATAACAAAAAAAATGAATTATTTTGCATGGAATTTAACTCCTTTCAATCTGCCTTTGTTATTTTCTTGCAGTTTCTAAAAACTATTATAAAATAAATTGAATATTAATAACAGTAGTCAATACTTATCTAGAGTCTGCTCTGCAGTAAGCATTGCTCTATAAGCCCTTTTTATATTAACATAGTTAATAGCAATTATTATGTTCCTTGTGTTACAAAAGAAAAAAATTAAATGACGTGTTTAATATCAATGCTATTTGTATTGCCTCAATTTTATTATTTCATATATTTAATAAATATTTAGGAATAGTGACCATGCATGAGCCACTATCTTTACCAAGTTTTCCTTTGCCCTTTCTCTCAATTATTTTTTTCTTGCGCATTTTTATTGACTATTTGTTGGAGGCTCTAAAAATTTGGAATGTAACATATATATGTAAACACATGCATGTATTTGGATGTATGCATAAACACACAGATACACACACACACACACACACACACATACACACATACACACATACATTCACTAAACAAAACACTCCCATGGCTGATTTTGAAATCAGACAATTTATGTTTTATTTCCCACTTCCTCCCACCTGCTACAAATGCTCCAGTCATTGTCATTTCTTCAGCACCACTGCTAGGACACACATAGGTATTTGCTCCTGGTGATTCCATAATACCCTCCCTTCTCTATTCATTTGAACGCTGTCCTTTAGGTCCTATCTTCTTCATGAAATCTACTGAAATATTTTCACCCTGTTATCCTCTGTCCTCTGAAATCCTGCATTTATTATTCATATATATTCTTATATGATTCCTGCAGGGACTCTAATACATACTTCTAAATCCTATAAAGCATTTAACACTGTCTAGGACTTAATAATGAACACCAATTGGTGATTGATTAATAAGCACATCTGTCCTTTTATTACCTCACATTTCCATTTCATGAAAATACAGCTTAAGAAAATGTAAATTATTAACGTAAAGAATAGCTTGAAAGGAAAGACCATGCCTTGTGATAGAGTTAGCATACCCTTATTAAACATGAAATTAACTTATAATTATTTGTTAAAAGATATGCAATCAAAATATATATTGAGTCAGTAAAATACTTCACTGATGTTATAAAAATCATTTCCTCTACATATACTCAAGATACATAAAAGGTTTTGTAAATGTGCATTTTACTTAAAAAAAAAATGTTTTCCCAAATTACACCTTTACAGAGGATGCACTCTCCTTATAGGTGAGTCATTTTTTTCATAATGATTCATAATCTCCTTTTAGAGAGTCCCTTAAAATCATGATCTCTTTTATAAGGATAATCTTGAGGGGGAAAATATTTTAGTGCATTTCCCATCAATTGTAAGTAGAATCAAAGTGGTTGTTGTGATATGGGGATTTAACCTCATCCATAGAGATAGAAGAAGTATCTAGTAAAACAAAGAAAAATTTGTGTGCTAATGGTCCTGTATGTACTTATGGGTGCTATACCACATTGTGGTTAATGTAAATGGGTTCTGAAGGTAACTTTTTATAGGAAGACACTCTAGAACTATTAGAGGGGAAAGAATTGATGTTCTTTACATGAAGGATGAAGCAAAAGCAAAACATTCCCCTATGCTAAAGAGTGTCCAGAACATCTGATGCTTTGTTGGTACAGTGACAGGACTATGTGGCTTATGTCTCCATTCTTGGCTTGACCTTTGTGGTATAAAAAGGTTGGTAAACTGAGGCCCACAAGCCAAATTTCTTCCTTTCTCACCGGATTTTATAGATACAGTTTTGTTTTAACACAGACACCCATTCATTTCCATAGTGTCTTGGCCTTCTTTCAAGGTATAGCAGCAGAGTTGAATGATTGCAGCAGACACCATATGGCCTACATCTCAAATTTTTACTGGATGTTTTTTACGGGAAAGGTTGCAAAGCTCTAATCTAAACTATATGATTTAAAATTCTTAATCTCATGTTTACCCAATAAACACATGTCATCTCAAACCTTACCAACAGATTTGAAAAGTCAGAGAAAAGGACAAGAGGACTGAAAATGTAATGAGTAAACTAGTAAGTCTTGTCAAGAACATATACTTGCAATTATAATTTCCACTGTTATTATATCATTATTGGTGAAAGCTATTGAACATTTATGAGGTGCCAAGCACTTTACATCTCATATCTCATTTATTCCACACAAATAACCTTGTGAGATGGATACTACTGTAATCTCAGTTTGAGAAATAATGAAACTGAAGAGTGGTGAGCTTGGGTAACTTGCCCAAAGAAAAAGGCAGGAATAAGGACAAGCAGGTCAGGAGATGGAAACAGATCACTTCAACTCTGCAACTCATCGTCTCAACCACATGTTCACTGAGCAACCCTATGAACTAGGGAGGGAAATAAAGAACAATAGAAGAACCAGTCCCTGCCAACCCCTCAACAAGTTTCTAAATGTGTTGCAGACAAAATATATACATCATAAACATCTCTACAGTGCAGGCACTCTTCTCAGAACTTTGTACTTATCATTCCATTTTATCTCCAAGACAACATTTTAAATTCAGCTCTATTATTTACCACTTTCCAAGTGAGGAGGGAAATGTTAAGCTACTTCTTCAAGACCACATAGAAAATAGCTGTGGGGTCTCTGACTAATTGACCTTCATTGTTCCGCCCTACAGTAAACAAACAATATCCACATAATTGAAGCTTTCAAATGATTTTTAAGTCCCTTACTCTTTAATATGACCAGGTATCAGGAAATACTGGACAGTGAGGAGACATTCTAACATAGAAATAAGCAAACATAAAGGAAGTAAACAGAGATTGAAGAAAACTTTAAAAAATACCTATAACTGCTCTATTGGAAAAAATTTTTTAAATGTGTTTTATCTATGAAACACTAATAGAATGCTAATATTTAAAAGGAGGAATATTCAAACCACAAAAAAAAATGTGTTGGAAAATCAGACTATGAGGGTACAAGAAAATCAGTAGAAGTACAGAAAATAAACAAAATAACATGACATTAATAGAAAATGGTAATAATATAAAAAACACGACATGTATCAGAAGAGTCAAAATTTTACAAATGGATAAGACAATTTTTAAGAACTGAAGGGCATAAGTTTCCAAGTGAATAAATCCCACTGGTGACCAGCACATTGAAAAAGACCCATATCAATACCAGTTATTATTAAAATTGACAAAAACGAACATAAAGATAACTCCAACACTTTCAGAAAGAGAAAAAAAAAGTAGTTCACATTTAAATACTTACATCAGAACAACTTACGACTTCTCAGCAGCTTCAGAAGCTTAAAGAAAATGGAGCAAGGTATTATTTGTTTTTCGAAATGAATTTTTAAATTCTGAAGGAAGAGTTAAAACATTCCACTAGGATGTTCATACTGTCAGTTTCTCTTTGTGCATCTAACAATTTTTGCCTTGGTTATTTTCTTTGCTATATGACATTTTACCTGTGTTTCTTCATGGTTTATTGTAACTTTTTTCCACTATGTACTCTTTATGTGCCCTTTAAATCATCATATATTAAATTCTTCTTTAAAATTAGCAAGGTCACCTCTAGTCTATATTTTTGTACATTTTTCTTTTAAAGATTTGGTACTTCATGAGTTTCCACAGTGTGGTTATTTCATTTCAGAAATGTGTCTTATAAATATCAAGGATACTTAAATATGTTTGACCACATATTTTTCTATCAATATCAAAATTAAAGTGTCCATGATCTTGCACATCCTCTTCCCAACTCTCCCCTTGAAAATGACAACTTTATGTTTAAATTTCTTTATAAAGTGTTGTCATTACTTTCCATTAAAAAAATAATAATAAGCATGTTTGGCAAACAGGAAGGAGGTTAAGATGGTGGAGGAATAGGATGGCCCTAAGCTTGCCTCCTTCTTCAAATATAGATAAATATCAAATCATTCTGAACACCCAAGAAACCAATCTGAGGACTGACAAACAAAGCTGCATGTCTACAAGCAGAAAAAACAACCCCCTTGGAAGGTAAGAAATACTGAGAGTTGATTTGGTAGAGAAAAGAACTGTGGGCATTGCAGAGGGGAAGGATCCTAAGATGTGAAGAGAGAAGTGAGAAGTGAAAGAGAGAGAAAGAGAGACAGAGAAAATAGTGAAAATATACATAGTGGAATGAAAAGGAAAAACATCTTTCCCAAACCATTGACTGTGAAAAAGGAGAAGGTTTAAATACTGCAAGATTTTTGGTTTTGTTTTTGGTTTTTGTTATCTTAACAAACAGCAGAGCACAGGATCTGAAGTTTTGGAGATCAGCCCGACCATCAGGGTCACCTCTGGCAAGCTGAGCAGTACTCCAGTGGGGAAGGAGGACAGAGACCCTGGTGTGGGCAGCATGATCTGAGGATCTCCTGGACTGTACCGGGAGAAACAGTTCCCCTGCTTGGACTGCACTTTGTAGAGGTGTAGCACCCTCTCCAGGGGCAAAAGACCCAGTGGGTGCCAGTGAGCTGCCGTTTACCAGCATGAGAACAAAGATGCAGCTGAGGGCAGCAAACTTTGGCATCAGCTTTGTGCTGCTATTTAGCATAAACTCCAAACTGCTGTGTGGTGACATGGCTATTTTCTGGGACAAGTTGGCACGAGCCAGAGCACAAGACCCTCCCTCAGAGGATCAGGACGGCCCTACCCAGGGGGTCTCTGAAGTTAGAGTTTTGAAACACAGCCATACCCAAGATAAAACTCGGGAGTGCTGGCTGCTGAGGTTAAACACAGACAGGGTGAAGGCAGGGATCTGATGGAAGCTAGGGACACAGGAGGGATGATTGTTTGTAAGGGCTTCCTCAAGAATGTCTGGCATGAACTTCCCATTGCAGAGGTGAGAAAGTAGGATGAAGAGATTTTCATCACCCATCCACTAGCACTGATCTACCTCAGTGAGCTAAATAGCGCCACCAACTGGAGACTGGAGCTGCTGCCCAAAGTCTGGCCCTGCTGTGTTACACAGGTTCATCTCCATTGGGGCAAGTACACCTGAGAATCAGAGCCGGAGGCTCCTTTCCCAGATCAGCATAAACCCTTCGCATGCAGTAAGTCTTCTGATCATTGAGTGCTACAAAGCTCAGCTCTAGGGGAAACAGGATCTGGCTTCCATTTTATTTTTATTTTTAAATTTATTTTTATTTTTATTTATTCTTTAATTTATATATATTTTTACCTTTATTGTTTGAATCTAGCTTCTTTTAGCAAGCAGACCAAAACACACCCAGGATCTAGGGTTTTGTTTGTGTTTTTGTTTTCTGGACAAAATTACAAGACAGAGGAATTCACCCCAAAAGAAAGAACAGAAAGTAGAAATAATGGCCAGGGATTTAGTCAACACAGTTATATTTAAAACATCTGAACTAGAATTTATAACAGCAATTTTAAGGATACTAAGTGGGCATAGAAGACACTAGAGAATCTTTTACTGCAGAGCTAAAAGAACTAAAATCTAGTCAGGCGAAAATTAAAAGCACTATAAATGAGATGGAAACCAAAATGGATGCTGTAACAACACAGATGGATGAAGCAGAAGAATGATATAGAAGATAAAATTATGGAAAATAATAAAGCTGAAAGAGGAGGGAAAGAAAGACATTGGATCAGGAAGGTAGACTTAGGGAACTGAGTGACTTCTTAATGTAATCATGTTCATATCATAGGAGGCCCAGAAGATGAAGAAAGAGAAAAAGGAGTAGAAGGTTTATATAATCAAATTGTAGCTGGAAACTTCCTTAATCTGGGGAAGAACACAGAGACCAAAATCCAAGAAGCACATATAACTCTCATTAAATTCAACAAAAGCTGGCCATCACCAAGATATATCGGTCAAACTTACAAAATACACAGACAAGGAAAGAATCTTAAAAGCATCAGGGGAAAAAAAGTTCTTAACTTACAATGAAAGACAGATCAGTTTCACAGCAGATCTATCCACAGAAACTTGGCAGGCCAGAAGAGAATGGCAGGATATATTCAACATGCTGAATGGGAAAAAATATGCATCCCAAAATATTTTACCCAGCAAAGCTGTCATTCAGAATAGAAGAAGAAAGAGAGTTTCCCAGACAAAAAGACTAAAGGAGTTTGTGACCATTAAACCAGCACTGAAAGAAATATTAAAGAAGACTCTTTGAGTGAAGGGGAAAAAAAAAAAACACCCAAAGCGATAAAAACTGGAATGGAACAGACAACAACAACAGAAATATCAACTTTACAGGTAACACAATGACCTTCAATTCGTATCTTTCAATAATCACCATAAATACAAATGGACTAAGTGCTTCAATCAAAAGACACAGGGTTTCAGAATGGATGAAAAACCAAAACCAAACAAATAAACAACACACACACACACACAAAGATCCATCTACATGCTGCCTTTGAGAAACTCATTTTAGACCTAAAGACACATGCAGATTGAAAGTGAGAGGATGTAGAACCATCTATCATGCTAATAGATGTCAAAAGAAAATCAGAGTAGCCATAGTTTTATCAGACAAACTAGATTTTTAAAATGAAACCTGTAACAAGAGATGAAGAAGGGCATTGCATCATAATTAAGGGGTCTATCCATCAAGAATATCCAACAATTGTAAGTATTTATGCCCCCAAATTGGGAGCAACCAAATATATAAATCAATTAATAACAAACATTAAGAAACTCACTGATGGTAATACAATAATAGTAAGGGACTTTAACACCTCACTCACAGCAATGGACGGATCATCTAAGCAGAAAATCAATAAAGAAAAAATGTCTTTGAATGACACCTTAGACCAGATGGACTAAATAGAAATATTCAGAACATTTCATCCTAAAGCAGCAGAATACACATTATTTTTGAGTACACAGGGAACATTCTCCAGAATAGATCACATACTGGGTCACAAATAACCCCTCAATAAGTACAAAAAGACTGAGATCATATCATGCACATTTTCAGACCACAATGCTATGAAACTTGAAGTCAACCACAAGAAAAAAATTCAGAAAGACCACAAAGATATGGAGGCTAAAAAACCCCTTATTAAGAGAATGAATGTGTTAACCAGGAAATTAAAGAAGAAATTAAAAAAAAATACAGTGAAACAAATGAAAATGAAAACATGACCTCTGGGATACAGACAGCAAAGGCGGTCCTAAGAGGGAAGTATACTAACATTATACATAAAGGAGCAAGAAAAATAAGAGCAAATAAAGCCTAAAGCCAGCAGAATAAGGGAAGTAATAAAGATTAGAGCAAAAATAAACAATATACAAACAATAACTACAAAAACAGTAGGACAGATCAATGAAACTAAGAGCTGGTTCTTCGAAAGAATTAATAAAATAGGTAAACCCCTAGTCAAACTTATCAAAAAGAAAAAAGAAAGGACCCAAATAAGTGAAATCATGAATGAAAGAGGAGAGATCACAATCAACACTGCAAAAAATACAAAGAATTATAAGAGAATATGATGAAAAAATTACGTGTCAAGAAGCTGGGCAATCTGGAAGAAATGGAAAAATTCTTAGAAACATACAAACTATCAACACTGAAACAGGAAGAAGTAGAAAACTTGACAGATGCACAGCCAGCAAAGAAGTTGAATCCCTAATCAAAAATTACCCAACAACAAATGTCAGGACCAGCTGGCTTCCTGGGGGAATCTACCAGACATTTAAAGAAGAGTTAATACCTATACTTCTCAAATTGTTACAAAAAAATAGAAATGGAAAAATACAAAACAAACAAACAAACAAACAAACAAAAAACTTCCAAACTCCTTTTACAAGGCCAGCATTATCGCATTATCTTGATTCCAAAACCAAAGACCCCACTATAAAGAGGAATCACAGGTCAATATCCCTGATGAACATGGATACAAAAATTCTCAATAAAATACTAACAAATGAAATCCAACTACATTAAAGAATGATTCACCACAATCAGGTGGGATTTATTTTTGGACTGCAGGAGCGGTTCAATATTTCTAAATCAACCAACATAATACACCACATTAATAAAAGAAAGGACAAGAATGATGTGATCCTCTCGACAGATGCAGAAAAGCATTTAACAAAGTACAGCATCCATTCTTGATAAAAACCCTCAACAAAGTAGGGATATATGGAACATACCTCAACATTATAAAGGCCATATGCAGAAGACCCACAGTGGATATCATCCTCAATGGGGAAGAACTGAGAGCTTTTCCTCTAGGGTCAGGAATAAAACAGGAATGTCCACTCTCATCATTACTATTTAACACAGTATTTAAGTCCTAGCCTCAGCAACCAGATAACAAAAAGAAAGATTGTATTGGGAACTGTGTTTGGAGGGTATGACAATTCTTGCTAAGGAACTATTGTAATAGTTTAAAGGAGAGATGATGATTCCTTGATCCTAGGCAGTTAGAGTGGAGATTGAGAAATGATTAATTGAATAAGAGGCCAAGCCATAGAGGCTGGGAGGATGTTCACGATGTTGGAGCTTTGATTTGGGATAACTGATGATAAGGATGATAATGATATGAATTATAGTGGAAGTGAACTAAGAAGAGAAGGTGTGTCTACATATTGATTTGAAGCATCTTAGGAGCTAGAACTCAACCTCAGAATTGCAAACTGAGACTAGTAACGACTCAGTCTTAAAGTAAACCTTTCTCCAAATCCTGCCTTGACTTAACAGCTGGATTCTATAATTAACCTTTTGCCTAACTAATGCTGTTACCAAGTACCCACCTGTAAAACCAGTTTCTCTCAAATTTCTCTCCAGTTCCAAGGACCGAGATGCTTTCTCTCATGCCCACAGTTCGTTGAAATGTGTCTGTTTCCTGTTACTCCCCTAACTCTAACTCCTCATTTCCATGGATCTTCTTTCCTGTCTGAAATCAATTAAAGGTCTGAGATGCAGGCAACAGAAATCAACTCTGGCTAACTTATCCAGTAAAATAATAATAGGTACCACAAAGACCCAATAGGAAAGTTGGAAAACCAGATTGAAACAAGTGTTAGACCCACGGGAAGAACAGACTGAGAAACAAAACCCAAGGCCAATAAAAGGGTTAAGATGCAGCTTCCAGTCTCACTACCACGATGCTGAAGGACTTTCAGGCCCCCAAAGCAGATGCTTGAAACCACCACTCCAGACATTTGATGCCATGACTGCTACTGCGAATAATATCTAAACTGACTATCATTATTTTCTCCAGGTCCAAACTCCTTGTCAGTCATGTTCTCTGGCTGTACTTAGGGTAAGGGCAAGTACCTGCTCATGTGCTCAGTATCAGGTATGGAAGCAGATTGTCACCCCTCTTTGGCTTCCCTAGTAAGGGAAATGCATTGTGTCTTACGCACTTATTCAACACATATTTATTGAGTATGTACTGTGGGCCAATTCTAGGCCCCAGGATAGAGTAATATACAAAACAAACAGATATCCTTGCTCTCATAGACTTGTAGGGTAAAGATACAAGAAAGTTTCTGGCATGTCTTTGTATGAAGCCCCCCCCCCCCGCAATCTTTATGAATGAGTTTCACAAAGATCCAAACTCTAGACACATGATTGACTGATTTTCTGAAATTCATGTTTCCTTAAGAATTTGGGTCAGCTGCAGGGTTGGAGATACTGTCTAATAATAGATACGTCCTATGAGTTTGAAAAAGCAGCCATACCTCCCTTTCCTTTGACAATGCTGCACTTTCAACAAGCTTAGCCCCCTCATCTTCCTACTTCATGTCTCCCCCAGTCTCATGCTTCTGCTTAATTTGTATGACATAATGAAAATTTTATCATTCAGGGCTATGCTTCTTAGATCTGTGACAATTTTGTTGTTGTTGTTGTTGTTCTAAGTGCAGATGCATAAGCAAATCCTCATGCATTATACAAACAACTAATCCTCTTCTATGCAGGTTCTAATCTAGACCTTCCCACAGGAGAAACTCCCCACCAGTAACCATTTCTCTCCCAATCTCCCAGCAGGACATAAAGGAAAGCAGCTGGTTTATTAATTAATTCAGATATAAGGGATAAAGACCTGAAATGTTTTACATAAGTGCTTTATCCCAGTCCCCCCTGAAGCCCAAGTGGGGAGAAGCTAAAGAGTTTAATTCTGAAGTCTATAATTAGCAATGAAATATCCTACAGAAACAATAGGATGAACAGGGTGAAGCAAAAAGTAAATCATAGCAATGATAGTTTAGGTACCTAAGGATTAGACAGCTTCACTGGGCTGAGCTACTAACCAACTTGTGTGCTTTCTCTACCTGGGAGAAAGTATTCCAACTTTGAAACAATTCAATTTTCAAATGAATTTTGGAAAGGCAGTGTTTTACAATGCTATCGTTTTGTTTGTTTTTTTGTTTGTTTCAATTCTGGTTTTATAAATATTCTTATCCTTATCATCATTCCTTTTAGATTTTAAGGTTCATGGGCTTTATGGAGGCAAAGATTGAAAAAAATATATACAACCAAAATTGTTATCATGTTTTTATTAGTATTAGCATTTCTTAGCTTCTCACAGTGAAGAAGGACTTGACTTCCAAAACCTTCAGAAGGAGAAAACAAGCCTTTCCCAGGTCTAGATGTCAAAATGACAGCAGAGGCTCGAACTGTGACTCAACCACATCGCTGAACAAAATATCAGTTTCCTAGGAAACCTACAGGAACCAGCATTCTAGCACTCTTTAACTGCCAGAGATGTTTTCATACAACTCACAAATTATCACCTTGTGGAAAATTGCACTTTGAAAACCTTCACTAACTACTAAGAAAGAGGGTAAAATGTAAAGCTAATTCATTGATTTACTCAACAAATAATCACAGAGAGCAAACTCCAGACCAGGAGTTGTTCTGCTGGCTGGGTGTACAACACTAAAATATTTGATAAAGCCCTTGCTTCTCTAGAGCTGACGATCTTACTTACAGGAGAGTGTCGATTAAGGAAAAATTTATATAGATTATACTGTCATATTTTGGTCTGTGGTGGAGAGAAATACAGCAGGTTTCAAGGATAAGGAACCATGAGTCGGGGGTGCCACATTAAATAAGATGGGCACGGAAGGGGACTTAGAGGAGATGGAACAGGAGCAGAGATTCGGGCAATTAAGGAGGAAGCCAGGGAGCAAGCCAAGTACATATGTCAGGAGAACAAGGAATAGAGCATGTGAACACTTTATGACAGCCACATGTTTGGTGGGTGTGACACTGGGAGGTGTTGAAAGCCAGCTGATCTAGCTCTAGCAGAGTGAGAGAGTGAACAGGAGGGAGGCAGAAGTTTCAACTGGGAATGTGACAAGGCCAGACTATTCCAGGATGAGTAGGCCACCATTAGGACTTGGGATATATTCTCAAGTGAGATGAGAATTGAGATGGGGAAATTTTGATAGGTGGGTACGCAATCACTTTATTTTAAAATGGGCTATTCTGATGAATATGTGCAGAAATGTGAAAAATCCCTTAAGATATAGGAATATGATACATATTGTATGATATCATCTCTATGTGGAATCTAAAACAGAAAGTAGAGGGTAACTACCAGAAACTGGAGGTGATGAGGGAATTAGGGAATTGTGGGTCAAAGGTACAAACTTGCCATTAGAAGATGAGTAAATTCGGAAGGTCTGATGTACAAGGTTGAGATTATACTCAACAAAACTGCATTATATACTTTAGTGTTGCTAAGAGACCATCTTAAATGTTCTCACCACATACAAAAAAATAACAATTATATAATGTGATGCAGGTGTTAGCTAAGGCTAGGGTAGTCATCATATTATAATATATAAATGTATCAAAAATCAACAGTGGTATACTTAAATCTATACAATGTTGTAGGTCAAGTATATGTCAATTAAAAAAAGATGCAAGAATATGCTCATAGAACAATTTTATTCTTGTCACATTAAGTGAGTTATCCTTATTTTTGATTATTTAGTTAATTTTGTTGGTCTCCTCTTTTATAGATTTTTGACAGGAGAGATCCTACAGCTTTAATGATAGTCTATTGATTGCAACAATATTGGTTTTTTTTCCTCCAAACTGCCACTGATGTAATTATTTACCCTTCCAAAATTCTCACATTGAAACTCTAGTTCTGATCATATTTTAAGTAAGCATAGCAGAAAAAAATAGTCAAAAAGTTTTTGTGTGAAAAATTTATCTGTAAATATTATATATCTTATAAATCTTGATGATAATAAGGAACTTTTTTTTTTTGCACTCTAGAAAATGAGGGGGCATGAGAAATATTGATGACTTATGGTCCAAGATGGAAAGAATAAAGGATCAAGAGGTAAAAATGAGGTTTTAAAACCTTTAGCCATCCTCTGATTATTATACAAGGGAAAGGCACCTCTGTCTTTTGTGTAGGATTCATTTATCAGTAATTAGTTTGTCAGGTGGTATCACTGGAACTCTTCTTAATTCAGTAACTGGCATGGACTCCCAGGCCTGACTCATTGGCATTAATAAGTCCTTGCCATTCTGCTGCCCACAGTGGCCACGTGATTGGCAGAGGTGAACACATGACCTCAGTCAGTCCTTTCGGGACAGATCTCAGGGTCTGTGGGAAGCTGAGAGAAAGAATGCTCTCTCTTTCCACTGAACATGAAAGTGTGAGTTTATATGGCTAGACCTGCAATAAGTCAGAGCTCCCTGAGAAAAAAATAAACCAGAAGAAGTGGAATTAGAAAACTCCAAGAGAGACACCAGACCTTGGTGTTAGGACTTCAAACTTTGACTTAAATTTCACCTGAAGCCATTCTTTCTCTTAATTTCTCCCTTGATGTGAGCCATAAAATTAGTCTTCTTTAAGTTAGAATGGGCTTGGTTTTCTATCACTTGAAACTAAAAATGTGGTAATGGATATATATTGAATTCAAACAATCTTGAAATGTACATGCTAATCCAATTGCAATAATATATGACACTAGATAATAGAATTTTATTCTCCTAAACAGTAGACAAAACATCTCTCCCAGCAAATGGAGAATTATATGTTAACATATATAAATAAAATTAGCAAGCTCTACCAAAACCCACAGAAAAATAGGCACAGAGAGGCCTGGGCTTTGGGTAGAGTCCTGGGACCTGAGCTGGACAGTGCGGAGTGGGATACACAAAGGCTTCAGAGCACAGAACCAAGGGGAAAGTTGAATGTCTGAGCCAAGTAGACAGTTCACAGAAGCATCAAGTCACAGAGAGGCCAGTTAGTAAGTCAGAATACAAGCAAAAGGCAAAAGATCCCAAGGCCACCCAAATGTGAAGAAGGTTTGAAATGGATATTAAAAAGGCCAGACTTGAAGGGGGTGTCTGATAATTTAGGAATTAGCTGCAGTGCTCTATTTATAGGTCACCTCTGGAGTCAGTATAGGTAGAGAAAGGATCACTGAAGGCACTGAATAGACACAAATACGCTTGACACAATAAAATATTCAGTTATGTATCCAGGCCAAGTAAAATATTCAGAATTCAGTAGACCTTCAAATCCCCAAGGCAACATTACTTTGAAAGGAGGAATATCTTCATGTAGAAAAACACTCCCTATTGATGAAATGGTAATTCTCTATGACCTGCAACGGAATCACTGAAAGCTATCAAACTACAAGATGAAAGTTGTATTTCCCTGCTTCTCTCCTACCTACACACTTCCTCCTAACATAAAATGTGTTGGGCATTGACTGCTTCACAATAAAAAAATAAAGACATGACTTAAATATATTGCAAACGTATGCGTGATTAAGGAGAGAGGTGAATACTTTAAAAGTATTGCTACAGAGACAGGAACTGGAGAGTACATTTGCCCCACAGCTATGGGTCCAAGTGAGACCCAGACAAAATTGTGAGATGAAAGTCCTTACCCAAGCAGTTGGAGAATATCCTAGACCAGCAACAGCAGCACCTAGGAACTTGTTAGGTGGACCTACGGAAACAGAAACTCCAGGGAGGGGCCTCAGCACGCTGTAGTTTAACAAGACCCCCAGATGTTTCTGATTTATACTCAAGGGTATGACCTGCTGCCTTAGCCCAGCCTCCTCTCAACTGGAGTCATTGAAGCCTTCTCTCTGACAACTCAACCATAATCATTTTCTGAGCACATACTGATCACAGAAAAAAAGAAAAGAAAAGCTTCTTGCTACTATAGCAAATGCCCTCAAGCATTTAGAAATGCAAAAAAATTAAGGTTTTTTTCTCCCCCCCCCACCCCCAGGTATATTTCTTTCTCTCTGAAAAGCAGTTATTACTGATGGCCAACCACAAAAGCATTTGGCAATGTGGTTACTACATAGATGCCTGCTTAGGTGAATGAAGATCCAAATATGCATTTGTTAACATTTTTATTTGTTTTTAATTTTAAGCAGAAATCTATTTGAGGTATGTATTTACACTAGAAAGTAACTATACTGAAACCACAATATTAATCATAGATTCTTCATTTGGGGAGGGTTATAATTGGTTGTGGATTTTAATCCCTGCCAATGCAGAAACCCCTTTTCCAGTATCCATAGTAAGTGATCCAAAGGGCCTCTGGTTGAATATTTTAGGGAGAAGAGACAATTTCAGTAAGACTCAGAGTAAGACTCAACAATAATCAGAAACTTTCTTAACTTGAACTGATAAAGCTACCTTGATAGACTATTTTGTCAAAAATCACCCCTATTTTAGGCTCTCAAAGCCTGGTAACAAGTGGAATTTCTCACAATATGATATTAAAAGAAGGGTCCTGCTTGCACATAACCTGTTGCTTATTCAATTTACTTTCATATATCTTAGCTACAAATGGTCACAACTTTTAGGTGTTTATGTAGTTACTTGAGGGTTCCTAGTATTTTGAAAGCTCTAATAAATCTCTTGATGTTCTTTCTTGAAACATTATTTTAGTGCAGCATCCAGCTAGCCTCATTAAATATGAGATATTAGTTATATATGAAATTTCCAGATAAAAATTTCTCTATTATGAATAACACTAAAAAAGGTGTAGTGCAAATTTTCACAGGTGGAAATGAACAGACCTCTTATAAAAGAACTTTGATGTATGGAACTGATCTTGGAAGGGAGAGGAACCAATTTGCTTAAGGCATTTTGGAAGAGAAAAATTAAAAACCTTGATTTATGTTTCATTAAGATTCAATATCAGTGACAGCTGGGTGAATTCATTCATTCATTCATCCATTCACCTATTTATGCATCCATTCATGCATTCATTCATTCGTTCATATGTCTATTAAGGGCTAGCACAGATCTAGGTACTAGTGACACAACAGAAAAAAAAAAAAAAATGTTCCTGCCCCCATCTCCTGGCCAAGTCTGATGTTAGAGAAGAACCCCAACAATATACTTGAATGGCAGCAAGTTTTACAATCTGAAGACCAAAGTACACAGTAGGGGAGATTGTATTAGCACACGAGCATCCCTGGCATACTGGCTGTGTTTTGCAGAGCAGTTACTGAGCATGGGAGTATGAATAGAAAGAGCTGTATTTTCAGTACTCATTGTAAAACATCACTGTGGTGCCGGAAGGGGTGTTGACTAGCAGGAATATCCCTGCTGCTATGGAGAAACATCATCCCACATCCTATGCCATCTATCAGCTTCCATGCTGTTTGAAAAAAAAGGAACTCATAGCAACAATGGATTGATTATTTTTCTGTCAGTTTCATGTCTGAAAATAGTACTAACCTTTTGATGGAATAAGTTGGATTTTTTTTTAATAATGGGAGTCAGTGGGCAGATGATGTTTTGAGAGAGATAGTGGATTCACTGCTATTAAGCAAAATATTGAATAGCTAACTGAAAAAAAATTAAGTGGTTGTATATGTACAAAAACTGATTAATTGGTAAGGTTGATCATGGAGGTTATTACTATGTCAATGCCTGCTATGTATGTCACGGTTCTGTGAGCCTTAGATATATATTATATCTAAGCCTCCCAGCAATTCTGCATGATAGATCATACTTCTATTTAATTAATAACTTTTACAATATCACACAACTATATAATAGAAAATTAATAATATTATAAACTGCTGTTGGTATATACTAACAGCTCAGGTTTTCCTCTTATTAAGTCAAAAGATTTATATTATAAATAGTGCTGCCATATTAAATAGCTACCTAAAAGAAATTAAAGCCCTTTTTCAGTGTCTTGGATCTTCATTGTGAAAGCAATTAATATTATAGCAGCATAATATTACTATGTGGTTTTTCCATGCTTAAAACAATTTGAAATTCCTTATGTTGGTGAGAAGATATAGGGCTCTACTCCCCCCCAAAATTTCTCCTATTTCTGTGTCTTAACCAGTAATCTGCAGGAAGCTGAAGAGACCAAGGTAATCCACCATTTGCATAATGTCCATCTTTGGTTCCACCACATTCTGCACTTCTTCTTATCTGTAATGTTTATTGCTCTCTGAAGAAAGAGTTTAATTTTCCCCTAGTATTTTTGATGAATGGCTGCTGGAGTCTGGGAGGATATACATAACATTAAAATATAAAGCAGGGAAAGCTTGGAATGTTGGAAGACCTTTATAATCCAAAGACTCCTTGATATGCTCTAGTCCTGAAATGTCAAAAGGAAGGTACAGCCCCCAAATGACATTGGAAGCTTCCCTTATGGCTTTTTGTCCTGGTGAATCTATGCAAATCTTAGAATTTTTTTTTTAAGATTTTATTTATTTATTTGACAGATAGAGATCACAAGTAGGCAGACA
Source organism: Mustela erminea (assembly GCF_009829155.1). Classification (NCBI taxonomy): domain Eukaryota; kingdom Metazoa; phylum Chordata; class Mammalia; order Carnivora; family Mustelidae; genus Mustela; species Mustela erminea. The sequence goes on along the minus strand of NC_045617.1, from coordinate 100,497,642 downwards.
GGCAGGCAGAGAGAGAGGAGGAAGCAGGCTCCCTGCTAGGCAGAGAGCCCAATTCGGGGCTTGATCCCAGGACCCTGAGATCATGACCTGTGCCGAAGGCAGAGGCTCAACCCACTGAGCCACCCAGGTGCCCCTAGAATATTATTTTTGATGAAAATTGTGAATAACAAAGAAAATATTTTTTATTATGTTACGTTAGCCATTATACAATAAATACATCATTAGTTTTTGATGTAGTGTTTAATGATTTACTAGCTGTATATAATACCCATTGCTCATCACTACATGTGCCCTCCTTAATACCCATCACCTGGCTACCCCATTCCCCTACCCCCTCTCCTCTGAGACTCTCAGTTTGTTTCTCGGGAGTCCATCGTCTCTCATGATTTGTCTCTCCCTCTGATTCCCCCCTCCTTCAGATTTCCCTCCCTTCCCCTATGGTCCTCCATGTTATTCCTTATGTTCCAAATATGAGTGAGACCAGATGATAATTGTCTTTCTCTGCTTAACTTATTTCACTTAACATAACCCCCTCTACTTCCATCATGTCAGTGCAAATGGTGGGTATTCATCCATTCTGATGGCTGAGTAATATCCCATTGTATATATGAACCACACCTTCTTTATCCATTCATCTGTTGAAGGACATCTCAGCTCCTTCCAGAGTTTAGCTATTGTAGACTTTGTTGCTATGAACATTGGGGCACATGTGCCCCTTTTTTTCATTACATCTATATCTTTGGGATAAATACCTAGTAGTAGCACAATTGCTGGGTCATAGGTTAACTCTATTGTTAACTTTTTGAGGAACTGCCATACTGTTTTCCAAAGTGACTGTATCAGCTTGCATGCCCCAACAGTGTAAGAAGGTTCCCCTTTCTCCACAACCTTGCCAACATTTGTTGTTACCTATCTTGCTAATTTTTGCCATTCTAACTGGTATAAGGTGGTATCTCAATGTGTTTTTTATATAGAAAGGGAATTGTATAAAATTCTTTATGAAGGATTATTTCCTTGAATTAATCTTGAAGCAGAATTGTATCTATTCTTTTTTTAAAAAAGATTGTATTTATTTATTTGAGAGAGAGATATGAGAAAGAGAGAGAGAGCATGAGAAGGGGGAGGGTCAGAGGGAGAAGTAGACTCTCCGAGGAGCAGGTACCCTGATGCAGGATTTGATTCCGGGAATCCAGAATCATGACCTAAGCTGAAGGCAGTCACTTAACCAACTGAGCCACCCTGTTGCCCCAGAATTTTACCTATTCTTATATAATAGCTGGACATCATTAGGATAACAAGGTCCAAAATTCTAAAATTGAGAGGTATCTCATTCAAATTCTACTCTAGACCCTAAATGGTCATTACTAGGGAGAAGATACTGGCAAAAGTTACAAAACAAAAGCAAAAACACAAACACAACTACCCACCCCCCCATCAATGTACAACTTCTGTGCTAGACTGAATTTGAATACATTATAACTCCTGGTTTTTCTCTGACATTTCTGCATCTGTATTCTTCCCTTGGACAAGTACCTTCTTATCTCAATCCAGCCTTCACTCCCACCAGACAAATCAATGACTGTATACAATGTAGGATTCTAGTTCAAAACATTAAAGTAAGATCCTTAGGTAATTTCATATTTTAAAATTAGATTTATGGGCTATATGACAGCTATTTCCTTAGTTTTTCTATTTACTTCTGAGAATACAAATGGACAATGGTTGAGAATTTTCTAAATTTCAACCATCAGCTAGATAGTGTGATAGTATAAGCTGTATCATAACACTTCACATCAAGAGTTATTCCAGACTATAAATGAGGGACTGCTAAACTAGACCAGTAGATCTAAACTAGATCAAGTACTGACATCCTTATTAGCAACCTGTATTTCTATAAACTCTAAGACTAAGACCAGGTGGTCTATTTGAAATATATTACTTTAGGATTTTAGGAGGCTTCAGCTAAGTTTTATTAAAATGCTCTGCAACAAGTATAATTTAAAATAGCATAAATATATGTGATGACATCTAATATATATTTCATTCTTTCCATAAATGTTGAAAACCAAATATGTATCAGACATTGTCTGGTTCTGAGGGTATTGAATGAATAATAAAGATAGTATTCTTGACTTCAAGAAATTTACTTTCTTGTCAGGGGAAAATCGAATAAAAAATAAATTGATTTTAAAAATTCAGAGTATGATGAAGCCTACAAAGGAAATATAAAATGGGTATCAGTATAGATATAGTATAGACGGCAACTGGACCTGAGAATAATAGCCTACTATAAATAGAAATGTCAGAGAAGCCCTCTCTCAGCAAGTACACTTATCTAAGACCTGATTAAATTTTAAACTTAAATATTAAGTTAGCATTCGATGCAAACTAAAAATATTTTTGCATAAAAAGTTAAGAAAGAAATGAAACACAAATGAGAGTGGTAAAACTCAAAGGAAATAAAGGTAATTTAAAGGACACATTTGTGTTACGTAATAGTGAAAGTTCAGGATTTGTTTTTTAAAGCAGACTTCATTGTATTGATAAACATTCACTGGATATGATTGAAAGCTCTAGTGAGTAAGTTATTACAGGAAGATATATTGGTGCACATTAAAATGATGAAAGGGAGATAAAAAGGAGTCTTATTAAAAATGACTTATCTATATTTTTTGCTCAGGATGACCCATATTTTCTGTTCAAATCGCCTCTACATAGGAAAATAGGATTTGTCATGCTGGATTAGAGCATTGCCCTATTGCATGTGCAATGGTAATTTCAGCAAGTCAAACAGCTACTGCATCTTATGAAAGCATAAACTCCTAAAATAGGTTGTCATATTTGCCGTGCTTCCAATAGCAGCCAAAATTCTATATGGAGCTCACTGTGCTTTCCTTTTAGATACAAGATATTTTATTCAAGAACTTTCAGATACTTTGTTTTATTTTATTTTATTTTATTTTTAAAGATTTTTATTTATTTATTTGATAGACAGAAAGAGATCACAAGTAGGCAGAGAGAGAGGGGGAAGCAGGCTCCCGCCGAGCAGAGAGCCCGATGTGGGGCTCGATCCTGAGATCATGACCTGAGCTGAAGGCAGAGGCTTAAACCACTGAGCCACCCAGGTGCCCCAGATACTTTATTTTATAGAGGTCTGTATAAATGTTAATATGGTCACGACTTCCAGCATCATTTCTCCTATTCTAAAATATTTTTCTTATTTATTTAATGCCTGTACTCAAGTTGAGTGTCCTCGAAGGCAGGGGAAATACGAACGTAAAGAGCTAGAGAGTTCTATGATGTGTGGTTGAGGTAATGACCATGTTTGTATTTTAGAGTGCCCTATAGTGGTTTTCTTTCTGCTTCAAAGAAGAAATCTATCTCCCAGCTATGCATTTTAATATAAAGGACAGACAGCATGATTTTCTGTGGTCCATGAGCTCATAGAAGTGGCTCCATTATCATTCTTTACAGCTACCTTGGCTGAAATGTCATAAGACACTAACTTGCTGGACCCTACTCATATGAAAAGATGGTTAATTATGGATAAAAAAATTTTTATCCCTAATTTAGGGATTATGTCTTATACCTCTATACATGACAGCCATGCTTGCTTTACTTCCATATTTTCTTGTACAAGTAGGCATCCAGTAAACTTTCTCTTAATACCCTGTCAAATTTGATTTTTCAATTGAAAAATTTAGACCATTTATTAAGAAAACCAATGCATTTTATTTTGTTATATTATCTTATATTATACTTTGTAATTTTGTCTGCTTTTACTATGTTATTTTTCATTCCAATTTGCTTTCTTCTATAATTAATTTTTTTTTTACCTTTTTACAGGTTTGTAAGTTATAAAACACATTTCCATTTGTTAGTGTTAATTTGGTATTTTTAATATGTATATTTAAGTCAACAAAATTAAAGTCAGTCAGCATATTTACCTACAATCAAAACAATTCATCAGAAAGTTTAAATCAGGTCACCTATACTTCCCTACATTCTAGTAACTATTAAGTTTATCTTGTTTAAACATAACTTCAGAAATTAGATACAAATATTTAATTTGTATACTCATGGTTTGTATTTATTCACATAGATACCAGTTTTTGCTCACAGTCTCTTCCTGAATTATAGGTCTTCCTTCTGAAATCATTTTTTATTTTCTCTGAGGTATTTCCTTAGTAAGAGTATGTGGATCACTAACTTATTTTTGATTTCTGAAAATCTTTATTTTACTCCCTTTTTTAACATATGATTTCACTTGTATAGAACTCTAGCATTTCTAGGTTATATTGGGGTTTTCTCTCAGTGTTTTGAAGTTATTATTCATAGTGTTTTGGTTTCTATTATTTTGTTAAAGAGACCACATCAGTCTAATTGCTTCTCCTTTGTAGGTAATATGTCTTTTCTCTCCTACAGCCTTACAGATCTTCTCTTTGTGTATGATATTCAGCAGGCTCACTTTGATGTATCTACATTTGAATGTCCTTGTATGTATCTTGTTTGGAATTTCTTGGACTGCCTGCATCTGATTGAATCTTCATTCAGTCTGACATTTTTTGAGCCATTATCAGTCTGGATATAATTTTTTTCTACATCTGCTTCTTCTGGAATTGAGATGAAATAATCATCAAAATGTTTCATTCTATTATTAATTTGATTTAATCTCTCCTTTTTAAATATTTTATTTATTTATTTGTCAGAGAGAGAGAGAGAGGGTACAAGCAGGGGGATCAGCAGGCAGAAGGAGAAGAAGGCTCCCCACTGCGCAGGGAGCCCAATGTAGGACTTGATCCCAAGACCCCAGGATTATAACCTGTGCCAAAGGCAGACTTTTAACCAACTGAGCCACCCAGGCATCCCTGATGTAACTTCTTTTTAATATCCCATCTCTTTTTCCCTCTTTTCTGAGTATTTTCTTCAGATCTTTTATCCAATTTATTAATACTTTTTTCAATTGTGTCTGATTTGTGTTTTTTAAAATTTATTTATTCTGCTTTATTGAGATAATTACATATTTAATTTTTTAGTTATTTTTCAAAACTGCCAAGTTAATGTTGATAATCTCTTATATTTTCATCATATATTTAATATTTATTTAACTTTATGTCTTTAAATATTGTAAACATACTTATTTTTTAATCTCTGATTATTTTCTATCTAATAATTATCTAGGTTATCTGATTATTATAAATTATTTGACTTTCTGTTTGAGGTTCTTGACCATACTTGGCTTCTACCTTTTCTGCAGTCCATGATAACATATTCTTAGCAGCTGCTTGCTTTACTTGTCTCATTATCAATGTATTCCCACTTGATTTTAATATTATTGTAATTTTTAAAAATCTGTAATTTACTGATGATATTCATCTTGTTCTCTTTGCCTTTAGGAGTTTATTTCCTTTTGTATATCTATATATTGTTGAAGGGGATAGGGATAGTGAAAAAGAAAATGTTTTTGTTCAAACATTTAATTTAAATGATTTTTATAATGGGTTGATCTGCCTTATCACCTTTGTAAGTGCTATATGTTATAAATATGTTTAATAATCAAATATTATTATGAATCTCATAAGTGTTTGTTATGAACATACATAGCTTCAAAGAGTAAGAAAACATTTTCCATAGATTCTTAGAAATAAAGATTATATTACATTTTCTTCTACTGTATAACACAAGTTATTTACACCTCTGGAATTTTGATTCTTTATCTGTTAAAAGAGCTAACTTATATTCTAATTAAGTTTTCTCTTAAAAATTTGAATTTTGTAAATATTTGAAAAACTTGTATTATAATCTATTGATGTAGGCATGGGAGGTCATAGATAAATTTTCGATAGTAGTTTTTCTTTTGTCTTTCCATCTTTAGCTTTTTATGCAACATAAGATTTGTCATACATTTTTTCTTCATTCTAAGACTTATTTTCATGAAGTTGAATGTTTGCCTAATGGTGAAGTTGTCAGAGTGGAAGCTAGACTGTAATAAATAAAAGACTGAATGGTGGAAGCCATGAGTATAAAAAAATTTTTCATGCAATTTATTAAGGAAATGTTAAAAAGAAAGAGAAGTAAGTGGAAGGGGACATGGAAGGGGACATGGTAAGTGTTATAATTGGCTGAAACATACTTAAGAATGTTAAAATGCAGATAGTGATTCACTTTTAGAAAGGGCAAGATTGGATATACAAAAGAAGCTCTGACAGCATCTAGAAAAAGGTCCCAGAGAAGGTTGAAGAAAATGATATCTAGACCACAAACAGAAATATAAAACTTAGCAGAGGAAATATCTCATTTGTTTAAATAAAAATTTAATAGCAATAAATGATCAAAGTGTTGTTTATTGATTGATTGATTGATTGATTGAGGTAGCTGGATTTGAAGGAACCCTGTATCATAACTCAGTAGCTAAAATAACTGCATTTATTTAGTTCACAAATCTAAAAATTAGTGAGGGGTTGGCTGGGATTAAGTTTAAAATCAATTACAAAATACCTGAAAAGTAACAAACATTTGGAAATTGACTAATACTTTTAAAGAAGCCAGGGATCAAAATGAAGAAAATTAGAAATTATGTTAAATGAAAAGAAAAAGAAAACTGCAGAGAACACAACTGGTGGGATGTATCTAAAACTCTTTAAAAGAAAATACATGTCCTTAAATGCTTATATTAGAAAAGAACGAAGTTCTAAAATCATAGATTATGCTTCCACCTGAAGAAGTTAGAAACAAAGTGCAAATTAAATCCAAAATATGGAGAAGGAAATAAAAGTGAGTGAAAATAAACTACATTGAAAATAACAATAAAGAAAAATAAATGAAGCATAAATTTGTTATTTAAAGAAGTAAAATTTATAAACCTCTAAAAAGATTTATTGTGAAAAAAGAAAATGTAATATCAAGATATAAATGATACCAATATCAAGAATGAATGAGAGCACCTGACAGGCTCATTCAGTTCGGTCTCTGTCTTTAGTTCAGGTCCTGAACTCGGGCTTCTAGGACAGTCCTGCATCAGGCTCCCTGCTCCGTGGGGAGTCTGCTTCTCTCTCTGCCTGTCTCTCTCTTTCTCTCTTGTCTCTCATGAATAAATAAATAAAATCAATCTTAAAAAAATGAATGAAGCTACATGGCTAAAAAGGCAAAAAATTATAAAAGGATAATAAGGAAATACAGTGAACAACTTTATACCAATAAAATCGATGACGTAAATGAAATGGACAAAACTTTAAAAGACACCACTTTCTAAAACTGACATAAAAAGAAATAGAACATATGAATATTCCTCTACTACTGAAAATATTGGACTATAATTGAAATTCCTCTCAAAAAGGAAAAGAAGAAAAGAAAAGAAAACTGCAAGTCTGGATGGTCTCAGTATTAATTCTATCACAAATCTAAGAAAGCAGTAACAGTCCAAAACCTCTTTCAGAAAATAGAAAAGGAGGGAATGCTTTCTGTTTAATGAGGCCAGCATTATCAAAACCAAATGAAGACATCATAAGACAAAATAGTCACAAATCAATATATCTTATTAATTCCTGTTATTGTTATTGTACCAGTTTACTGATATGGAAAGTATGTTAGAGTAACTTGTCCAGGATCATATAGCTAGTAAGTGACAGACTTAGGGCTAGAATTCAGGCAACTCATGCTTTTAAATTTTTTTTTTTTTTTTTTTTTTTTTTTTTAAGATTTTATTTATTTTTCAGAGACAGAGGGAGAGAGCGCGAGCGAGCACAGGCAGACAGAGAGGCAGGCAGAGGCAGAGGGAGAAGCAGGCTCCCTGCCGAGCAAGGAGCCCGATGTGGGACTCGATCCCAGGACCCTGGGATCATGACCTGAGCCGAAGGCAGCTGCTTAACCAACTGAGCCACCCAGGCGTCCCGACTCATGCTTTTAATAACTAAAAAAATTCTACCTGAAGCTGAGAGTTCTACTTCTTATTAGATCCCTCATCTAGAACCCCTAAAGTCAGTATCTCTACAAATATCTGGTACCTGATTTGCAGGATAATTGTTTCAATTGGGTGTAGAAGTACCTAGGATTCCATAAAAACTGGAAGTCTTACCATATATTTTTTTCTTTATTTTCTACTTAAATACTAACATTGTTTATTTTGGTTACTAGTTTTTAGGCAAGGAAACTATTACAAGTAAAAATAAACTATTGAGACTTCATCAAAGTAAAAAGCTTCTGCACAGTGGAGGAAACAATAAAATAAACTAAAAGACAACCATTAGAATGGGAGAAGATATTCACAAATGACATATCTGATAAAAGATTAGTATCTAAAATATATAAAGAACTTATAGAACTCAATTCCCAGGGCACCTGGGTGGCTCAGTTGGTTATGCATCTGCCTTCAGCTTAGGTCATGATCTCAGGGTCCTGGCATTTGACCCCAAGTTGGGCTCCCTACTGGGAGCTTGCTTCTCCCTCCACCCCTCCCCCTTAATTATGCGGTCTATGTCTCTCTCAAAAAAATAAATAGAATCTCGGGGTGCCTGGGTGGCTCAGTTGTTAGGTGTCTGCCTTCAGCTTAGGTCATGATCCTAGGGTCCTGGGATCGAGTCCCACATTGGACTCCCTGCTCTGTGGGAAGCCTGCTTCTCTCTCTTCCACTTCTCCTACTTCTGTTCCCTCTCTCACTGTGTCTCTCTGTAAAATAAATAAATAAAATCTTTAAAATAAATAAATAAATAAATCTTTTTTAAAAACCTCAATACTCAAAAAATGAATAATCTAATTAAAAATTGGGCAGAAGACATGAATAGACATTCTTCCAAAAAAGACACCCAGGTGGCCAACAGAAACATGAAAAGATATTCAATATCACTCATCATCAAGGAATCAGGAAAATACAAATCAAAACTACAATGAGATATCACCTTACACTTGTCAGAATGGCTAAAATCAACAACACGAAAAACAGGGATTGGTGAAAATGCGGAGAAAGGGGAACCGTCTTGAACTGTTGGCAGGAATGCAAACTGGTGCAGCCACTCCAGAAAACAGTATAAAGTTTCCTCAAAAAGTTAAAAATAAAACTACCCTATGATCCAGCAATTACACTACAAGGTTTTTACCCAAAGAATACAAAAAATACTAATTCAGACAGATACATGCACCCTGATGTTTAAAGGAGTATTGCCTGCAATAGCCAAATTATGGAAAGAGCCCATGTCCATAGACTGATGAATGTGGTGTGTATATGCAATGGAATATTACTTAGCCATAAAAAAGAAACGACATGGATGGAGCTAGAAGAGTATTATGATAAGTGAAATAAGTCAGTCAGAAAAAGGCAAATACCATTTCATTCATGTGTGGAATTTAAGAAACAAAACAAATGAGCAAAGGGGAAACAAAAGGAGGGAGGGAGGCAAACCAAGAAACAGACTGTTAACTCTGCAGAACAAGCTGATGGTTATCAAAGGGGAGCTGGGTGGAGGGATGGGTGAAATAGGTGATGGGGATAAAGGATCACACTCGTGATGAGCAGTGTGTGTTGTATGGAAATGCAGAATCACTGTATTTTACACCTGATCCTAATTTTACACTGTATGTTAACTAATTGTAATTTAAATAAAAACTTAAAAAAAACAAAGGAATTGAAAAATCATGAAGTTTTAAATGAAAAAACTTTACCCCTTTCTGTAAACCTTTAATAATACATGGTGAAAATAATAGAAACAACAGAGTTGGGGAAAAAATTTAAAGAACACTTAGCTCATCTACTCCATTCAATAAACCCTTCAGGCAATTCTATAACATCACTGTAACTGATACTTCTTCAGAATCCAGGACATTCTTATAGCTATGGCAAACACGTAAGTATTTAGTGAAGAGGTAAATTTCTGGTCACCACTCTTACATTTAGAAAAAGTCTCATCTAAAATAATGCTTGCTCTTCTGTTCCACTTCTTATTTTTAGGCTTAGGAGCCAAATTTTCAGTTGCAGGTATATACTTTCTAATTGGTATGAATACTGAAGGTGCTGATGTTTCCTTTTGTTCTGTTTGTAAAGACATCAACATATATTAGATGCATACCTGCTGGCAAAGAATTCTCTACATAAGAAGGGTTATGAAAATAAAAATATCTCTGCTATATCCAGGTACACGAGGAATATATTTCTATCTTCTACTTGAAGTTAAGGCTTCTAACTAGATTATAAAACATTATTTTAAAAGATAACTGAACAAAAGCTCCGTAGCTGAACTTAGTTTTTTTGATACCCAGTCAAGCAGTTTTCTGGTTTTGTTGTCTTTGTTGTTGTTTTCCTCTAATATCACTGGGAAGTAAGCTAGGAGAAACTAGCTAGCTGCGGCTGAGTTCGTGAGCATACTCCCTCGGAAATAACCAGTCGAGGAAACAGAGTCTTCTTTTGCAAATAGAACCTATTCCAGACATATGAAACATTGACCACTTTGTTGCATCCAAATGAGTAATCTGAACACTATAAAGGTTTATTCAATAGCTCAATTTAATGTTTCATTATTTAATTACTAAAACAATAAAAACATATTCATTTGTGTAATAAATATATATATATTCTTATTATTTATTTATCTGACAGAGAGAGTGAGTGAGTACAAGCAGAGGATGCAGGAGAGGAAGAGGGAAAAGCAAGCTCCCTTCTGAGCAGGAAGCCCAAAGCGGGTCTTGATCCCTGGACCCTGAGTTCATGATCTGTGCTGAAGGGAGGTGCTTAACTATCTGAGCCACCCAGGTACCCCCATAATAAATATTTTTGAGTACAGTTATATAGGAGACCCTGTAAAAGAATCAAAGATGTATAGGACATTTATCCCGGCCCCAAAAGAGTGTACAGAAGAATAAGAGAGTTGTCAATATATGTCAATTACCATAACCTATGACAGAATATAATTAGAAAGGATGTATAGCAGGGGAAAGTGTTATGATCAATCGTGAGCAGAGAGGCTTTGCTGAGAGAGGTGACATTTATACTGGGTCTTGTAAGATAAGCAGATTTCACTAGGCAACAATCAAAGAGAATCCAGAGAACGGCATTTAAAAAAAAAAAAGGGATAGATAGTCTGAAAGGTGGACAGCAATAAGGCATTTTGGAAGAACGGTTAGCATAATAATGCCTGAACTACTCTTTCTGAGGTAATAAATATACTTGATAATATATGATATAAAATTATATAATGATTTATTAAATGTATGACTTACATTAAATGTAATATTTTGGCAGGTTTTACTAATTTCAATATCCTGACCCAACATATTTGTGAGCAGGGCAATTAAATCTGTACCTGAAAAATATAATTATAATTTTAATTACAAAGTTTTATTAAAATAATTTGTAAATCACTTCTGAGGCTGTGTGTATAAGCAATCAGATAGGCCAAACCATTGTCTTTCTGCTAGTGCTGCAATCCTGACAGACATAAAAAGTCACTGCCTATGAAAGCTCCCAATGTCTTTATAAATGTGCTCAAATTAGAAGTTATTTCAAGGAAAGCATCAATTTTATCAAGGATAAATGAATATGAATCAAGATACACTTTATTTTTAAATTTCACAAAGCAAATATTCATCTTGATTCCTAAGAGTCAAACTTTACAGCCATTGCTTATGGTGAAAACAAATACTCTTATTACACTTTGACATTAAAGGAAAATAAAAAAGTATAAGGAACCATGTCTAGGTATTCAAGAGAATGAAAGCGAGTTTACAATGCTCTGTGCCATTCCTTTGGTACCTGCTAACTGAGGGCAGCTCGCCCCTCTCAGCAGCAGCATGCAGCAGGGGATCCTATCCAGGCTCCCCTTCCCCCAACTCTAGGCACCTTTTCTTAACATCCATTTTATGAAACTGTGCTTCCTACTCAAGACTCAATATCAAAAACCAACGATGCACCATACCTGGGCTAATTGATTTTAAATAAGTAAAATAAATAAAATAAAATACAAATTCAATATTCCCCCATTCTCTCCTCCCTCCCTTTCCCTACTAGAAGAAAAGAGTAATGAGGATTACTATAGGGCCTTCACTCCCCTGATTTTATCTTTTTAAAAATGCCTCAGCCCTCAAGTTCAACTTCTTGATATAGATGAGTGTCTACCAGGATTTCTCAAGTCTCATTACATGATTCGACATAGACCACAAATTTTAGAACCATGCCATTTATAGTCTAAAGAACATTACTTTCTTTTATGCTTCCCTAAAATATAGAAACTTATTTATCTCTTGCCTTTGACAAGAGAGATATATGACTTACATATCTATTAAGAGGTCAACTTATTCTTTAAAATATAAGGTGCTGTGTTGTCCTTCCACATTCAGTGCATAGTCTTAATACCACCACTGTGAAAACTTCTGTGTATTTACCTATGGCAGATTGTCTCGTAGGTACTTCCGCCCAGTCTCTCTTTTGGTGAACTTGTAGCTCCATGCCTACATCTCTCTCTTTTTTTTTTTTTTTAAGATTTTATTTATTTATTTGACAGGCAGAGATCACAAGTAGGCAGAGAGGCAGGCAGAGAGAGAGAGAGAGAGAGGAAGAAGCAGGCTCCCCGCTGAGCAGAGAGCCCCATGCAGGACTTGATCCCAGGATCCTGAGATCATGACCTGAGCTGAAGGCAGAGACTTTAACCCACTGAGCCACCCAGGCACCCCTCCATGCCTACATCTCATCCTCTTTCCCACTTTTCAGTGCTGACACAGATGGAAAACTTGGTCACTTTTCCATGATCCCTCTCTCGGCTTACCCACCTCAAAAAAAAAAAAGAATCAACAATGTAGAGACATTTTGTGGGCAGACTTGACTGCTGCTTTAGAGCAATGGGAGGCTCCAGATCTGCTTGTTGTGTAGCCCCCTCCCCTCAGTCCTCTCCTTGCAGCCCTGTTTCGCCAGACACACTTGGGCTCTGCTAGGAAATGCATCCACTTCCCTGTTATTGAGCCCAGCATATGTAGCTTTTCACCGCCTCATGTGGGCAGAGTGTACTTTTGTAGACCCAAAGACTTATCAATGTCTCCTTTAACAGCAAAGTATAACTGTCAGGGGCATTGTTTTTCCCCTCCCCTCCACCAGTCTCTGTACAGGAAAGAGCAACAGGAAGATTTATTTTCTTATGGCTGCAAATCTCCCCCATCTTAGAAGGTAGTGAGAGGTAAGTTTGGGTTTTAAATAGCATTCCCCCTTTGCATGTATATGCTAGTTATTTGGTGGGCAGTCATTTTTTCTCACAGCAGTGCTAGCTCCTTGATGAGAGAGTGAGGAATTTGCAACATGCAAGCACCTCACTGCATAATGAGGTGCTTTGCATATAGTATTTCTTGAGGGAGAAATGAATGAATGGGTAAATGGATGAATAAGGGCAGAGGGTTTTGCAATACTGCATATACTCTGCATATACTTCATGTTTGATTAGTGGTTGTGTGAGTAATAGTTTGTGGGGTGGACAAGGTCCAAGTGGGGTGGACAATGTCCAAGTATGCCAGTAATGTGGTCTGTATAATCTACTCAGTCTCAGTGAGATCACCTCTTAAATTAACATTGGTGGAAAAGGTAAAACAAGAATAGAGAGATCTAGAATAGGATTTGAAGAAGGGACTGTAAAGAAAGCAGAAAGAAATCTTCCTAACAACTTAAAGTAGAGGAGACTGATTTTCCATAATAGCACATGGACAGATGAGGCAAATGCTAAATATTCATAGAGAGTCATTCAGAGAAATAATGAAGATATAAAATTATACCAAACCCTCATAATACAAAGGATCTAACTAGAGTTCCTTACTTTCTGGTATAGTATAACAAAGTGATTAAGTATACGAGATAGGGAATAAAGGAAGCCCAGGTGCAAATCCTGGCCTGTCACATGCAAGGCATGTAATTCTGACAAGTTATTTGACCCCATTTTCCTTACTAGTAAAATAGTTATCATTAAAGAAGAGGTTCCCAGAGAATTAAAAGAGAAATAATAAGTATAAAGCCCCAGCTCATTTAATGTTGTATTTCCTACATCATCAACAAATATACTAAGTCATTTATAATTGTCATATCTATCATTATTTAAAAAGACAATAAATATACCAATTGACAATAAGGAATATGCTCTGCACCCATCTGAGATTTGTTTCAACTTCAACTTGCAAAATTTATTAATTCTTCTGGTAATCTGGGAAGCCAAATGAAATTTTGTAATTGTCCCTCATTCCAATTATTTTCACCTGTATTCAAGTGGCACAAACTAAGCTACATGAACATCTGGGGTTTCATGAGGTCAAAAGAGAAAAAAATCAAAATATTCCATTATGTTATTAGCAAAAAAGAAAGTTGTCAGATGAGCTGAAGTGTAATCTAGTCCATGGCACACTTATACATATTTTATTCTAAATTGTGAAGCGGAGCTGGTTGTACAGTTCATTGCAGCTTTTATTGCTTACCATTGGGAAAATGGATGGACAAATTATTTCAATGATTTATTTAACTGTCTTAAAATTATATCCAAAAAATGTGGGGAATTTGTGAAGACTATTATATGAAAAAAGACTTAATTCAATGAGTAGGTCATACGATAATGTGCTGTCCAGAACTATCACTGGTTTTCAACATTGTTGTGTGAATTTTAACTGGGACTCAGCCGTCTCTTCCCTTTCCATGTTTTTGGTTACCAAAGCCATGGTGATTAGTATTTGTCAGCCTGATTGAGCTTTCTCTGGTCCACAGGGTGCTAACTGCCTCCACTTTGTCCCTTTGTATTGAAGTCTTTATCAACAACTGTGTGGACCTTTTAGCTCCATATAAATCCTAAGTCCTGTGAGAAATACAACTTCATCAAAGGGCAAACAGGATCCCATGCTGTTCTCTCTCCTCACATTTATGGGTAATCAATGTGCATTTAGTTGTGTTCTCTAAAGCATGGTGTCTGCCCCATTACATAAAATGAAGCCTGCTTTGTATGAATGTTAATGGTATTTATTAAACTATTTCTAGTTTCATATAGCTAGAAAGGCAATTTTTAAACACAGAATGAGAAGAAACTGATAATTGCCAATTCATAAAATTCCTTCCACATCACAAATATATAAAAATCCTATATTCCTAAATAAATGCAGCTTAAGTGTGTCAGATCCCCAGGAAATCTCTATCAGAGTTGAAGTGTAGGATGAAACATAGGAGAGAAGCCATATTTGGAAGGTAGATGAAAACATCTCTAAGCAGCCAGCTGCTTTTTATTAACAGAGTATCTGCAGTAAGAATTCTGTTTTTCTTTTCCTTGTAGAAACAACATTGAACTTGATTCTTCTCTAGCCTAATCCATGTCCCTACACCCCATAAGCACTTGGTGAAAAAGGAAAAACTCGTCAAAAAGAACCCCAAGTATAAGATTTATATACTTTCAGGACAAACACAAATACACAGAAACCCTGGTGGAAGAAAAAGATGGGAGAGTGTTATAAATTCTCAGTGTGGGTGAAGAAGGTTATTTTGATTCTTCCTGGATTTATCTTGATTTCTTTGTTAAAGGACTCAACTTTCCTAAGATAAAGGGGGATTAAAAATTGGTTTCTCTATAGGGGTAGCATTCATTGGGGAAAGGGGATTACCTTGAAGTTTAACTCTATATGAATATTAAAAAAATAAAAATAAAAAAAGAATAAACTAAACTAAACTAAAATTTTTAAAAAATTAAAAAATAGAAAAGCAAAAGAAAAACACGGTTATGTATCAAAAAGTTCAGGTTAAAAGGTTATTATGAAATTTGATGTACTGGACATCTCACTGTGATAGTAAATAGGTTAAAAAATTATCTATATAAATTAAAAAAAAAAGAAGAACCAGAATAGTGGGAACGAATTAAAAATAAAAGTTGTATCTATGAAGTAGTGGTGGTTGTTCTCTTGTCATCTTTTTTTTTCTTTTTTTTTTTTTTTCTGGTTTTTTTTTGGCGGGGAGGGGCTGCCACGTGGGTTTTCAGGCAATGTTCCCTGAGTTAAGTCCTCCCGCCTGCCTCAAGGGGGTGGGCTCTGAGGAAACCTGTTTTTCGGGCTTTTGTTCTCTGGAGGTTTATATGTTTGTTCATTTGTTTTCTCTCGCCCTGACAGCTTTTGATGGTTTTTGGAGGTTTATAGGAAAGCAAACTGCACCCCTACCTCCCTCTCAGAGAGAAGCCTTAGTCTGTTCCCTTCTGGGTGTTCCAGAGAACATAAGCTCCCCCTCAGCTGCTGGCAAATCAGGTTCTGAGTCGCGGTCCCTGGGGACACAGGAACTCCTGCTTGTACCCAAAACCACGACAGTGGTGGCTGTCTGGGCAGCTCCAGACCACCAGAGAGGATTGAAGCAGCGGTTGCACACTGAGATTTTCAAACTAAACACACACAAAACAGATAATCATATCAAAAAATGTGCAGAAGATATGAACAGACACTTCTCCAATGAAGACATATAAATGGCTATCAGACACATGAAATAATGTTCATCATCACTAGCCATTAGGGAGATTCAAATTAAAACCACATTTAGATACCACCTTACACCAGTTAGAATGGCCGAAATTAGCAAGACAGGAAACAACGTGTGTTGGAGAGGATGTGGAGAAAGGGGAATGCTCTTAAACTGTTGGTGGGAATGCAAGTTGGTGCAGCCACTTTGGAGAACAGTGTGGAGATTCCTCAAGAAATTAAAAATAGAGCTTCCCTATGACCCTGCAATTGCACTACTGGATATTTACCCCAAAGATACAGATGGAGTGAAAAGAAGGGCCATCTGTACCCCAATGTTTATAGCAGCAATGGCACGGTCACCAAACTGTGGAAAGAACCAAGATGCCCTTCAACGGACGAATGGATAAGGAAGATGTGGTCCATATACACTTTGGAGTATTATGCCTCCATCAGAAAGGATGAATACCCAACTTTTGTAGCAACATGGACGGGACTAGAAGAGATTATACTGAGTGAAATAAGTCAAGCAGAGAGAGTCAATTATCATATGGTTTCACTTATTTCTGGAGCTTAACAAATAACATGGAGGACATAGGGAGATGGAGAGGAGAAGGGAGTTGAGGGAAATTGGAAGGGGAGGTGAACCATGAGAGACTATGGACTCTGAAAAACAACCTGAGGGTTTTGAAGGGGTGGGGGGTGAGAGGTTGGGGGAACCAGGTGGTGGGTATTAGGGAAGGCACATATTGCATGGAGCACTGGGTGTGATGCAAAAACAATGAATACTGTTATGCTGAAGAGAAATTAAAAAGAAAGGGGGGGGGAAACTCAAGAATAGAGAGATCTGGAATAGGATTTGAAAAAGTGACTATAAAGAATGAAGAAAGAAATCCTCCTAACAACTTAAAATAGAGGAGACTGATCTTTCATCATGGCACATGGACAGATGAGAAAGAAAAGAGTGACAAGTAATGAGAGTTTACACATCCCTTTAAATCCTCTTGCTTTAAGTATTCATGTTTCATGTGAATGAACAAGAGATGGCAAGTGGGAATAGGTGAAACTATGTAGTCTATACATTAATATATGTTATCTCAGTAGCCAATAGATTTATATTTGATCCTATATTACATATTCATATATATCACAGTGCCATAGTTTGTCAATAGGTATTGAGGGAGTGAGAGAATCCGCTTTGTATGTTGGGGACTGAGGTGGGGCTCAATCACAGGACCCTGAGATCATGACCTGAACTGAAATCAGGAGTCAGACTCTCAACCCAGCTGAGCCACCCAAACACCCTCAATATAAATATTTTTTGTAAGAAATTTCAGATCAATTTCACTTAGGTCATCATGAATGTTTGCTAAAATTAAATTTCCATTGGTTGTTGACAGAATTTCTTTCCACCCATCCCCTTACTGCTGTCTAAAAAATAATGTATTTAAATATTCAAAGGCAGTCCTTAGAGGCTAAGGAATGAGGAGAATTAATGCATTGTAGGGAATAGACTCAAAATTGTCTGAAACAGGCTCCATTTCAAATATTTAATCCTGTATTTCCCCATAAATTTCAGTTTTATTTGGAGAAGTATACACATAGTCCCCAACTTACAAAGTTGTTTTGACTTTACAATGGTGCTAAAGAGAGACTTATTCAGTAGAAATGATACTTCAAATTTTGATCTTTTCCCAGCAAAGAGATACAGAGATAAAGAAGTACAATACTCTCATGATGCTGGCCAGTGGCAGCTCCCATTCGGCCAGGCAATCACGAAGGTAAACAACAGACATGCTTCCAACAATTCTTTCCCCACACAACCATTCTCTTTCTCAAATTCAGTATAGTATTCAATAAAGTATATGAGATATTTAACACTATATTGTAAAAACAGTCTGTGTCAGTCCATTTTGCCCAGCTAGAAGCTAAAGTAAGTGTTCTAAGAACATTTAAGCTATGTTCTGTAAGTAAGGTGCATTGAATGTATTTTTGGCTGATGATATTTTCAACTTAAAATGGGTTTATTGGGACATAACCTCATTGTAAATTGAGGAAGATCTGTAGTATGAGTCAAAATAAATCAAAGAGAAAAATGAACAGAGGTGGGAGTGGATAGAGGCAAGAATAGTCAGTTAACCACTTTTCACTTTTCTCTTTGCTACATTCCTCATTTGCTACTCCGCCCCCCCATCCCCTTCTCAATCTGAGGAACTCCCACTCTATTATCAATGCTCCACACACGTTTCCTCCATTGTGAGTCTGACCCGAAAAAAAACTTAGGCCAAAGAGTAATCTTTTTTTTTTCCTTTGTGAGCTCTAATAATTTTGTTTATATACCATGAACACTTACTATTTGGATAAAATTATTTTTTATGCTCATCTTCACTTTTACTGTCTCTTTGCATATGTGGTACTTAACACTGAGTGGGCACTCAATAAACTTTTGTTGACTAAAATGAAGAAAAAGCAGCGTAAGTTATTGCAG
This sequence comes from Mustela erminea, assembly GCF_009829155.1. NCBI lineage: Eukaryota > Metazoa > Chordata > Mammalia > Carnivora > Mustelidae > Mustela > Mustela erminea. The sequence goes on along the minus strand of NC_045617.1, from coordinate 100,478,729 downwards.
CTAAGCAGCAGAACATCTAAGACATTCTCTATTTCTTTTCATCCACTTAGCATATTTCTTTCCCATTCCACCTTCCCTTGCTCCCTTGCCTTCACTTTTTTCCTTCCTTCTGTTTTTTTTTTTCCTATTTTATCCCCTATCATTTTCTTCTTGTGCTTTTTTCTCTGTTGTTATTAGAGTTTTTCATTTTTATGAGACCTATGGACCCTAAGTTTCAAATTCACAATTGATAAAATTTAAATGAGGTACCTTAATTGTACAGTTGGTTGAGTGTCCTACTCTTGGTTTTGGCTCAGGTTATGATCTCAGGTTGGTGGGATCAAGCCCCATGATAGGCTCTATGCTCATGGCAAGTCTGCTTAAGAATCTCTTTCTCTCTTGGGGCGTCTGGGTGGCTCAGTGGGTTAAAGCCTCTGCCTTCAGGTCAGGTCATGATCCCAGGGTCCTGGGATCGAAGCCCACATCAGGCTCTCTGCTCAGTGGGGAGCCTGCTTCCTTCTCTCTCTCTGCCTGCCTCTCTGCCTACTTATGATCTGTCTGTCAAATAAATAAATAAAATCTTTTAAAAAAGAATCTCTTTCTCTCTCTATCTGTCCCCCCCACCCACCCCAGCTCTCTTTCCCTAAAATAAATAAATAAACCTTTTAAAAAAGTTTAACTTTCTTTTTTTTTAATTTTTAATTTATATAGTATTTTTTATTTTAAATTTTTTTAATTTTTAATTTTTTTAATTTTTAATTTATATAGTATTTCTTCTTGATCTTAAAATTTTAAGAAATATAGAGGAATTAATGCTTTATCTTTTTCTCTTTTTATCTATTCCTACTTTCTCTGATCCATTCCATATTCCCAAGACTTACCCACAATAAAGTCTAACGTAAGTTATTACTATTTTCTTTAACACAACCTTTTTTTTTTTTTTCTGACATGGAAGAGGAATTTCCCATCAAAAGAAAACAGATTTCTTCTGCCTGGTGCTCAGTATTGCTTATTGTTGAAATATGTATATGCTCTCAATTAATCTGGGGAATTTCCATTTCTTGTAAATTCTTGGTATCCCTAAACAAAAGTTACCCAGAAACAAAATTAATCCTGAATTTCTTTCATTTTTATGGAAGAAGAATAAATCAATGCACGAAAGATTATTGATTGGAGTTTAGATTTTTAGTTCCAGACCTCAAATATGAAATCAGAAAGGAGTATTTAAGGAACTCCCCAGGGTTTTGTTTTATTTTTTGTTTTTTATCATAGTGTAATTAATTTTGCTCTAATTGGTTCTTACATTCAAGCACATTTCAAAATAATTTTTTTTCTATTTGAAATAGAACATGTTCCTTGCCTTCGTATAAATTATTTAATTTTCAAAACACAATATAGAATATCTGCCTACAGTTTTCTATTACAACAATCCCTTTTCCTGTTTTTTTTTTTTCTTTGAGAAATACACTTTTGTTTTATGGAAAATGCATTGCTCCAGCAAAAAGTAATTTTCATTACTTTTTGACACCATATTCTCTGAAACACATTTGTCACCTCAGTGTCCCAACATGGGAAAAATATGTTATTTTCCTTATTTTATAGAAGAGCACACTAACTCTCAGGAAGTTTAAGTGATTTGTCTAAAGGAATGTAGCAGGGAGGAGAATATCAAAATTTAATATTCTTAAACAAGTATTTTATAAAATCTCATTTCCTCTTAACTCTTAAAGGCGATATTAAACTTATAACACTATTATTCTGGGTCTCTTTGTTCCTTCTGGCACAGTTCTTTTGGATCCATACCAAAAGAACATTTTTGTTGTTGTTGTTAACATATAATGTATTATTTTTTTTTTTCAGGGATACAGGTCTGTGATTCATCAGTCTTACACAATTCACAGCACTCACCATAACATATACCTTCCCCAATGTCCATAACCCAACCACTCTATAATAAATAAATAATAATAAATAACCCAGCCAACCCATCCTTCCCACTCTCATCAACTCCAGCAACCTTCGGTTTATTTCCTGAGATTGAGTCTCTTATGGTTTGTCTCTGTCTCTGGTTTCATCTTGTTTCATTTTTTCCTCTATTCCCCTATGGTCCTCTGCCTTGTTTCTCAAATTCCTCATATCAGTGAGATCAGATGACAATTTTTTTTCTCTAATTGACTTACTTCACTTAACATAATAACCTCTAGCTTCATCCATGTCATTGCAAATGGCAAGATTTCATTTTTTGATGGCCATATAATAGTCCATCATTCATATGTATGTGTGTGTATACATGTATATACATATATGTATATATGTATATATGTATATACATGTATACACACACACACACACACACATATATATATACAAATATCACATCTTTATCCATCCATCTGTTAATGGACATCTATGCTCTTTCCATAGTTTCATTATTGTAGACAATGCCTCTATGAACATTGGGGTGCATGTGGCCCTTTGGACCACTACATTTGTATCTTTGGGGTAAATACTCAGTAGTGCAATTGCTGGGTCATAGGGTAGCTCTATTTTCAACTTTTTGAGGAAGCTCCATGCTGTTTTCCAGAGTGCCTACACCAGCTTGTATTCTCACCAAAAGTGTAGGAGAGTTCCCCTTTCTCTGCCTCCTCACCAACATCTGTCATTTCCTGACTTGTTAATTCTAGCCATTCTGACTGGTGTGAGGTGGTATCCCATCATGATTTTGATTTGTATTTCCCTGATGCCAAGTGATATTGAGCACTCTTTCATGTGTCTGTTGGCCATTTGGATATCTTCTTTGCATAAATGTCTGTTCATGTCTTCTGCTCATTTCTTGATTAGATTATTTGTTCTTTGGGTGTTGAGTTTATAACTACTTTATAGATTTTGGATACTAGCCCTTTATCTGAGATGTCATTTACAAATACATTCTCCCATTCTGTCAGTTGTCTTTTGGTTTTATTGACTATCTCCTTTACTGTGAAAAGTAAATGATGAATTGATGAATTCCCAGAGTTCATTTTTGCCCTTACTTCCCTTGCCTTCGGTGATGTTTCGAGGAAGAAGTTGCCATGGCTAAGGTCTAAGAGGTTGCTGCCTGTGTTCTCCTCAAGGATTTTGATGGATTCCTTTTTCACATTTAAGTCCTTCATCCATTTTGAGTCTATTTTTGTATGTGGTGTAAGAAAATGATCCAGTTTCATTCTGCATGTGGTTATCTAATTTTCCCAACACCATTTCTTGAAGAGACTGTCTCTTTGTCACTGGACATTCTTTCCTACTTTGTTGAAGATTAGTTGACCATAGAGTTGAGAGTCCATTTCTGGGCTCTCTATTCTGTTCTATTGATCTATGTATCTGTTTCTGCGCCATACCATACTGTCTTGATGATGCCAGCTTTGTAATAGAGCTTGAAGTCTGGAATTGTGATGCCACCATCTTTGCTTTTTTTTTTTTTTTCTCCAACATTCCTCTGGCTAAACATTTAAGGATATCATATTACACCAGTCCAATAGAAAAGACAACACATCTCCTTGGTAGAGAAGAGAGGAAGTCCTTGTAATAGGATAAACTGGAAGACATATAAATCCCCTTGGTATCCCTGTTAAAGTCCAGCTTGTAAACACAATATAATTAATTAAAACATGCATTGGCAAGGTATTGGAAGAAGTTAAAAATTAATGATTATATTACAATACAGTCAAACAGGAAAACATCTTTATAAATGCTTTACTTCTTTATATTGCTCTGTGTTCTTCATTTTTGGGAACAGAATCCACCTTCACTGATTTAAGCAGTGAGGCATTAATGGAGCCATTCTGAAATCTCAAAGAATCATTAGGAATATCAACATCTACTACAGAACTGGCCTGAGCAGATTGCTTCAGACCCTAATGATACCATAATAGCTTTGAACCTGCTATAACTGAAATTTTTAATTTGAGATGTTGTCACATTACCTACTGCCAGCCCCAGAAACACCATGCTGAAGTGGCTTGATTAGGAACTTGCCAGTACTGTCAATCCCATAAACATAATCAAATTCTACCACCAAGCCAGCAAAGCACACTTTCCATGTTGAGTTTGTTTTTTCACCTAGTTCAATTACAAACCAAAGTTCAGGGAGATTTTCTCTCATTGGAGGAACCTAGGTCATCTGTCTCACCCTAGTGGGAAGGGAAGCTGAGGCATACGATTTTGTGTATTCTATATTTGGAAGGTATTGTGCATTCATTAAGACTATTAATATGTGAAAGAAATGTTTAAAGATTTTTTGACAAATCGTTTTTTACAAGTGTACATAAATACTGCTCTCATTTGTAGATGTATATAGAACAGGAAGAAAAAGTTAAATACTAGCCATCTATTTTTTTTTTCATGTAGATTACCCATATCTCATTGGTTTTCAGGTATTTCTTTGGCAAGAAATTCTGAAGCAAGCTTTATTTTAAAGCTGTAAAAGGTATTCACATATTTTAGTTGTAGTTATTTTCAAAGACTAATCAAAGGAGACTTCTAAAATTATGTTCTTCAAAGTGTCAAAGTATCTCTGGAATTAGCTGACACAAAACTGTTTGATAGGGATGTGGTTAATGAGGCATATTGCTGTCTATGCTTTTAGAGTTGTGCTTTTGTTAGACTCAAGGTGCAGTGCTGAACTTCATTTGCTTCCCTTTAATATAGACTTCCAAGCTTGCACATTTTTTTTTAAAACCTTGCCGTTCAATACATGAATGGATAAAGATATGGTCCATATGTACAACAGAATATTACACAGCCATCAGAAAGGATGAATCCCCAAACCTTGTATCAACATGGACAGGACTGGAGGAGATTATGCTGAGTAAAATAAGTCAAGTAGAGAAAGTCAATTATCATATGATTTCACTTACTTGTGGAGCATAAGGAATAACATGGAGAGGAATAACATTAAGAGAAGGAAAGGAAAAGTAAATTGAGAGAAATTAAAAGAGGAGAAGAAGCATGAGAGACTGGACTCTGAGAAACAAACTGAAGGTTTTGGAAGGGATGATGGGGGGGGGGATGGGAGAACTTGGTGGTGGGTATTAAGGAGGGCACATATTGTATGGAGCACTGGATGTGGTGCATAAACAATGAATCTTGGAACACTGGGAACACTGAAAAAAAAAACAAGTAAATACATGGAAATGATGCTCAACTTCATTAATCATTAAGAAAAAGCAAATTAAAACCAAAATGAGCTATCATTACATTAAAAAAAATCTTATTTCCAAGTAGCTTCAGAAGATATTCTTTATTAATGAAGAGATGTTATTTTTGCTTTGCTAATTAATCTCATCTGTGATCTCTTCTTTTTTCTCTATCTCATGCATATTGGTTTGAGCACATCAAGTTAAATAATCAGGTGAAGGGGAAAGCATTATCATCCAAATATTGTCGACCAAAGGATCATATCAGCAAAATCTTGTTTTGATAGCAGACATGCTACATCTAACTATCAGAATTTAGTTTCATTGTGCTATTGCACAACAAGTTCCTAGGTGAATAACCTTGGACAAATCATTTAAATCTTATATGTTACATTTTTCCAGGGCAGTACAATCTAAAGCTGATACACATGACTTTTGCTTCCAAAGAATGTTGGTAAGGTGGAACTGATAGCATCTGTACATATTCTGTGTTTCTTTCAAGCAATGTATGAGGTAAATACTGAACTGTGGTTAACTTTGAGTTGGAGAAGCAACTCTATTCTTCTGGGTTTCTGTGAACCTGAATCCTCTTTCTTTTTCTTGGTAACAGCATCCTCCTTGTCTTTGAGGATAGCATCTTTCACTCTTTCAGAGATTTCTGAAGGGGCTACCAAATACAGAATCTCATTCCTCTGGCCAAGAGTGTAAATGCATACCTCAGGCCAAGCTTATTAGAACTGTCTACATCCATACCTCTAGTCCATCCATCCAAGTTTTGAGACATAAGTGAAACGAAGTCAATATAAGCCTCTCCCTGAGATTTCTGTATGCTTAACAGACAGCCTCTTTTTTGCAGGGCAATGGCTTTCTCTCAATTTTAGAATACCTCAGAATCACCTGGACAGTATATTAAGATATAGATTAAGGCTGGGGAGCCCAGGTCCGGAGTTTCTGAGTCAATAGGTCTGTGATATGACCCTGGCATTTGCATTTCTTTCTCTCTCTCTCTCTCTTTTTTTTTTTTTTTTAAGTTGTGTTATGTTATTCACCATAAAATACATCATTAGTTTAAGGCATTTGCATTTCTAACAAGTTCCTAGGTGTTGCTAATGGTGCTGGTCCAGGGAAAACACTTTGAGAACCACTCCTCTGGAATCACTAAATGATGCAAGCCTAAAACCACAAGGGACAAATTCCCCTGCTATGTGTTTAAAGTCTTTCAGTTTTTAAAGGCATGTGATGAAGTCAAAGCTCATAGAGGTGTGGGGAAAAAAGAGAACAAGGAAGACATGAGATATAGAGAGAGAACTGTGAGGTCGCCACTTAGGCTCTGGATCCAGTTGACCCTATGCCTGGCTCCAGCTGTTTTTCTCAGTTAAATAACTAAATAAGTGTCCTGTCTAGCTTACTCTAATTTGGGTTGGCTTTCTAATTTTTTAGAATAAACAAAAATTCATGTTCACTCAGTTTCCAAAAAATGAAGGGAATTTTATTTTGATAGTGATCATTTAATGACCAAAGTTTTATTTAAGAAAGTCCCCCCAAAAATGTATGGTACTGTGGCGATGTTTGAATATATGAGAGAAAATGTTCAGGCATCTTTATATATAACAATATTTTGTACCAAAGTTTTTCAAACAGGTTTACCATTTTTATGCATCATACACTGGAATATATTAGATAGTACAGAGCATCAGTGCATCCCTGATTGGTTTCTTAAGAAAGAGAAATACATAATTATTTTGAATTACCATTAAAGACGATATTTAATTTCAGCACAGTTTTTTTCTCTGCTCATCATTCTCAGTTGGGTTTTGAAATAGTTCATCAACAGAGTTCAAATTATAATAATATAGGGGCAACATAATATTTTCCTTACTTACAAACATATTTCAAGTGCTCTAGCTTGGAAAATACCCAAAATGAGGGGAGAATCTCATTTTTTGCAAATTTGCCCTGTCGGTTTTACTAATTCTTAAGTGACTCCAATCACAGAATCTATTCAAAAGTTTAAATTCCTTTCCAAAAATAAAGTAGAAGGGCATGAGAGTGATGCAGGGAAGGTGCAGGAGAAGAATTTTGATGATCCTGCTAGGTAATTAAGACAATAAGTAATGCCTTCTTTGCATGAGCTCTCAATCCCCCCACAGAGCCAAAATCAAAGCCTTTTCATCTTCTATTTCACCCCCATTTTAAAGCATCTTTTCTTTACACTTCACGGAAAAGTCCTCCATTTCTCATTAATGCTTTAAGTACAAAGCCAGCGCTGGTGATGATATAATTTTTCCCAAGTCTAAATTAGATTTCATACAGAGCATTACAAAGTCAAAAGGCAGAATTCATGCTGTTCTGCTATTTTACTTAGCGTTTATATGAACGAACAAGCATGGAGTTTCAGAAGTTTGTTTTTTTTATTTTCTTTTCCTTTTTTTAAAATCAAATTTTTGTAGTTGACTTAGCATTTATTAGAGTGAAAATAGCACAAGTGGTCAAATTCAAGTATTTCTATCATTAGACCTGTTTACATGCAGATTACAAAGAATACATAGAGTTTCATTCAACAGAGAAAGTTTGTGTATGTAGCCAAGGAAAGCCATTTAAATTTTAGTAAAAACTTCCCCTGTATTTGCATCATATGAGACTCTATTAAATTCAACTTCCTGCTGCTATTAAAACCCAGTTTTTATTGGTTTCTTGTTGTTCTGGGATTTCAATTAATCAGAACTATCTTATTCTACAGACATTGCTGATACTAAAGTTGGCCATACACCATGCATCAGTTCTTTCATATTGTCGTTTATATTGTGCTTTAAAACATTGGCCATTCATTAGCAAACATATATTAAGTCTGCTTAAAACATACATTATATTAAAAACAGTTGAAGGGCACCTGAATGCCTCTGTCAGTTGAGCAACCAATTTTTGTTTTTAGCTCAGGTCACAATCTCAGTCAGGGACAGGGAATCAATTCCTGTGTCCAGCTCCACACTCTGTGGGAGTCTTTCCCTCTGTCCCTCCCCCACAACTCTTTCTCTGTCTCTCAAATAAGTAAATAAAATCTTTTTTTTTCAAATAAAAGAATAAAAGCAGTCAAGGATAAAATTTTCTCTCTCAAGAAAATTCCAGGGGCACCTGGGTGGCTCAATTGGTTAAGCAGCTGCCTTCAGCTCAAGTCATGATCACAGGGTCATGGGATCGAGCCCTGCATCAGGCTCCCTGCTCAGCAGAAAACCTGCTTCTCCCTCTCCTTCTGCCTGCTGCTCTGCCTACTTATGCTCTCTATCTCTTTGTCAAATAAATAAATAAAATCTTAAAAAAAAATTCCAATCAACCATGAAAACAATATACATTATACATGCAAACACACACACACACACACACACACATAAAGCACATTTTTAATACTTTTATGTTACTGTTTAATTTCTGTTTAGTTATTTGTCCATCCAATATTTTGGGCAAATAATGTAATATTAATCAATTCTTTGTACAGTCATTTCTTTCAAAATCACTAAGATAAATAAATAAATAAACTAAGAATTTTTTCTCTAATTGCTTTCTGGAAGTAACTAATTCCTAGGATTTATTTGGTCTTCAATACAACACTGTGTGGTAAGGGAGTGGGAAGAAAGGTATTTGGACTCATCATCTGCATCTGTCTCTACTGGCATATGCTGACATTATGCTCATATTTTTGTATGGTTTTGTGCAGGATCAACCCTCAATCAGCTGATATGTCCATCTCATTGTCATTCTCCGGTCTATTCCCATTTTGTCTAATTAGTCCAAACTTACAGGCCACTCTTGCTATTTCTCTGTCCCTGTAAACAAGGCAGAGGAGTCCTCAGTCTCTTCTATGTCACTCCATGTCCATGGAAGACTTGTGGTCACACCATTTTAACAAAACTGAATGTGAATTCTTGGCTTTATGTCATTATCTGCTTTTCCTTATTCTTCTACCTCTCTGTAGATGACAGCATCAATCCAACTGGTTAACAGAAAAACAAGTCTTTCTTAATTACACACCTAAGTCCTCTTTCTTTCTACTTCCCCCTATTTCCCAGTCCTTAGTTACTGCCCTGATCAGAGCCTCTTTTACCTCTCAGCTGGACTGCTGCAATAGCTTGCTTACTGGGTCTCTTTCCTTGTCTTTAGTTCTCTCCAGTCCATTTTTCCACAGACCAGTTAAAGTGATAATAGTTGCTTAGGGACTTCCCACCACACTGAAAATAACACCCAACCTCCTTACCATGGCCTCCACAGTCCACATGAATCTGTCCTGTTACTTCTTCAAAATTACTTTGGTTCATCCACTATCACATCTGTCCCCTCTCTGTACTCCAGTTCCCCCCCTAAAAAAAAATTTCCACACATACCCACGCTGTCTGGGTAAATCCTCCTTCCTCTATCTCTGTTACATGTTCCTTATTAAAGCCTACTTTCTTTATAGCCCTTAACTGCTAAGTAACCCTTGTTTTTTGTTCTTTTGTTTGTTTTCTCACTAGATGATAGAAATCATGTCTTTTTTTTTTTTTTTTTCCTTCTCTCTGTGGCTAGGATTGTTCTCAGTAGCTTGCAATAAAACAGGCACTCAAAAGTATCCGTTGAAATAGGTACCAGATGGGCTGATGCAGAAGAATCACACTTAACAAGTTAACATTCTTCTGTCAAAGCAGTATTTCAAGGGCACATTCAAGAAATCCTGAAGATTCACTCTGAAAATTCCCAAGGTTTAATTTTGTTTAGTAACCCAAAACTCTAGAGTCATTCTAGAATCTCCTCTCTCCCTCATTACCACATTAGTCCTAAATCAAGATCCTTAAATATTTTGTAGACCTAGACATTTCTCTTTTTCACTTCTCAAGTCTATACCATAGTCAACTTAAACCCCAAGCTTCACAGTGGGCTGCGGACCAGTAGCCTTGTCTCTAGTCTTACCCTTCTCAAATCTGTACACCAAACAGCAAGTCTTAATGACTTTTCTAATCCTTTAATACACTTAACCCGCATTGCTTTGGGAATAAAGACAAAACCCCTGAACATAATTTCTACAGCCTTTACAATCTGTTTGTTGTCTGCATTTCTGGCATCCTCTCTCCCAATCTCTCTCATTCACTCACAAAGAAACTTTACTTGGCTTCTTTGAAGTAACTCCTCCCTCCAGACCACACTAAAATGTAATTATTTGTCATTTAGGCCTACTTTCTCTGGCCAACTTCCACTTTTCCTTCAGATATCAATGTAAACATTCCTCTTGAAGACACCATCACCAACACTCTGTACAAGTTTCTCCAGCTATAGGCCCTAATGACATGGAATTTTCCATCAAAATATCCCTCAGAATTTCCTGTATTTATTTAATGTCTATTTCTTTCATGCCAAATTGAAATCTACATTAAATTATGACCTAAGTCTGACTTTTTTTTTTTAAAAGATTTTATTTATTTATTTAACACAGAGAGAGATCACAGGTAGGCAGAGAAGCAGGCAAAAAGAGAAGGGGAAGCAGGCTTCTCGTTGAGCAGAAAGCCGAATATGGGGCTCAATCCCAGGACCCCGAGATCATGACCTGAGCCAAAGGCAGAGGCTTAACCCACTGAGCCACCCAGGTGCCCCTAAATCTGACTTTTTGCTCCAAATAACCCCATATCTTGCAGAGGGTCTAACACAGAGCAGGCCCTTGATAAATTTCTATTTAAATAATAAATTCCCAAACTTGGACATGAAAGAGACTCCTACTTCCAAAGTTCCAAAAAGCCACCTCCCCACACCACACACACACACACATCTCCCACCCCTCAACCCTACCCTTGCTCTTGGCAGTCCTTGAGGATAACTTAAAAACTAGTAGTGATTTGATTCTGTCTTTTTAGAGGCCTATATCACAGTATCCATGGGTCCTAGATTTTCCAGAGGAGTTATAACATCTAATAGACTACTTCATTACTTCCCTAAGTGCTCTTGTAGATACCTGACTGGGCATCCTGATGATTGGCTCAGAAATATGGATGCTGGAATTACAAAGAACTCACTCTGAGGGCAAGCTGCCTACTCTTAGCCACGACTTCATCTTTAGGAGTAAGAAAACAGCTTCAAAGATTTCAAAAGATCTGTGTTCTCTTCCCTCTGCCTTCCCCTGGTGACATGTTAGCATAGAGACTCTCTATTTTTAAAGGAGCTATAGCCTATTATATATTTTAAAAAGCTGCATGGAAATGCATTAAGTTATATATTTTTTGAGCTTCATGGAAAACCTACTCAATTAAATGAGAGAATGTATGAACAGCACTTATTATATCATTCAGTCTTTAACAAAATCTCAAATGTATATTAGTAGAATTCATATTTAACTTGGTTGAACATGAAAAAATAAAACAATAGAGGTTTGTAACTTCCCAAAGGTCTTAAAGCTACTTTACTTGATAATATTGAAAAAAAGGACTGAGGCCTAGTTGCCTTTCAACACTATATTAAGATAGAAAAAATGTTATTCTTATTACTTCAACTATGTCATCATCTTAATCATTGTATAATCCTTTTAAGTACTGTTCATATGCATGTCAATATAAAATACTCTGACAAATAATCAAAATGGATATTTTTTTACTATGGAGTTATTTCAATTTTAAATAATATTTATTTCCAAGAAATGCTATCTCATGCCATATTAATTCATGAATCAAAAGCATAATTTAGATAGAGTTGGTTAAATGCTAAAAAGAATACAAATGGCAATTATCAACGGTAATTGCAGTGATAAGAATAAAGCTTACTTGTTTTGAGCAAATATCTCTTTTTTTACTAGAACTTACCTGGGAATTCAACATATCAAATTAAAATAAAAATACTGGGTGCCTAGGTGGCTCAGTGGATTAAGCCTCTGCCTTCAGCTCAGGTCAGGGTCTCAGGGTCCTGTTATCAAGCCCCACGTGGGACCCTCTGCTCAGCAGGGAGATTGCTCCCCCTCACCCCCCAACTCTCTCCCTGCCTCTCTGCCTACTTGAATCGATCTCTCTCTCTCTGTCAAATAAATAAGTAAAATCTTTTAAAAAATAAATATATAAAATAAAAAATACATCTTAGAGAGATATAACACACCACAAAGTCTGAAACTGATTTTTATAGCCTAAGTCATTTACATCTTGGCTGGCTTTCCTGCTACTTTATTTTCTTTGTTGCTATCAGAAAATAGCGGGCTAAGGAAGGAAGGACCTATGACTTGCATTTCTTGAAAAAGAGAAAGTTATCACCTGAAATTAGAGAACTTACACATAACAGCCAGGCCACAGAAAATGGTTCTCCCTTGAAACATGACTTTTATGGATAAGTGCATCTGTGAACCAGCCTGTTGTGAATTTTCTAGTCTCAAATATATATTAGACCCTAAATGACTAAAATGTGTTTCTTGAAACACAAAGTACAGTGCAGCTAGTTATCAAATCATTGTGTTCATATCATGCTGCTTAATTATTCCTGTATTGTATTTAAAAACTCATTGAATAGAGATGATCTAAGATGGTACATGAGAAATAAAATATAACTGCCATTGATGCAAGTTTTCTCCAAGTTTGACTATTTAGAAAACGTGTTTTCTTTTTAAACAAGTAATTATAAAGAGCTAAAGGAAACAATGATTATACTAAGAGGCATCATTTAGAAAGCACCGTACATGAATGCTTAAATTAGAACACAAGAAAAACTCAAAATTAATAAACTAAGAATCCAATTTAAGAAGATAGAAAAAATGTTTTATAAAAAATTTATAAATGCAAATAAATTAGGAAGAAGATAATAAAGATGGGATTAGTCATTAATTAAACAGAAAACAAAGATACAGAAGAGAATACAATTAAACTAAATTTTTTCCTTTGAAAAAGAAAATGAAATAGACAAGTCTCTGATAAACTTGTTTAAGAAAGTGAGAAAAATAATGCATAAATTAAAAAATTAATAGTATGAAGAAGAAAAGTAAGAAATAAATGCAGATCCAGAAAGATTAAAATATTAATAGTAAGAATAAGATAAACATATATCAATAATACAAAAACATGAAATGGATATACATATACAAATATATACATATTTATACACATATACATTTATTGTTTATATTTGCTACAAATATTTTTTCCTCATTTATCTTGTCCACTTTCTTTTTCCTGTCTTTTGATGAGCAATGTTTTAAATTTCATGCAAAGTGTAACAAACTTATTCATTTCATGGTTAAGGCTTCCTATGTCATCTTATATATTTCTTTTTGAGTCACTTTGTTAAATATTGTACTTATCTATGTATATCCATATTTATATTCATATATTCATCACATAAAATATATAGATCTATTATTTATATAAATATATCATAATTATATAAGTTACATGATATATAATTACATATATAGTATATAAATATATATGAACAATGACTCAAGAAAAAAATAGTAAGATACAGAAATCTTTAACCATGAAATGAATAATTTTGCTACATGAAATTTAGATCACTGTTCACCAAAAGGCAGAATAAGGAAAGTGACCAGACAAGGCAAATAATTCAATAAACTGAGTACATAAGGAACTAAATTTCACTGAATTCAAAAAGGTTTTCTATATTTAATGAGTTTAGCAAATCATTTGTGGCTTACCAAAAGAAAGTTATATACTTTCTAATCAGAAAAATTTTAATAATTTTTGTAATTAAAAACAAAGCTTCCTCAAAACTTGTCAACAGAAATTATTTATGCCAGACACTGTGCTAGGACTAGTCATCACATAAACATGTTCCATGCCTTCTAGGAAATGATATTGTAGTGGGGATACTAGGAAGTAAAGTAGTAATGACACACTGGTGTGATAAGTCAAAAGCAGTTTTGTTCCAGAATGATGTTTTTGACATTCATTCACTTAATAATTTATTTAGAAAATATTTATATATAGAAACTATGTTTGCTACTGCTAATAGGAATACTAAAAAATAAGAAATAAGTCTTTACCTTAGAGCAGCTTACAGTTTCCTGCATATCGTTACTAAGCCCTTATGATTATCAACTTAGAAAATATGCTCTAGAAATTGGAAGATTTAACATTTATGGTTTTTTTATTCAAAAGAAAATTATAGGTCAAGGACTTCCACAGACTTAATATCCTTGATGCAAGGTTCTAAGCACTGTAAACTAAGGCCCAGTTGTAAGAGCAATTGTAACATATATTAAAAGAAAGTCACCTAGGGCACCTCAAGCAACAATTGAGCTACTGCCTTTGGCTCAGATCATGGTCCCGGAGTCCCATATCGGGCTCCCAGCTCCATGGAGTGTCTGCTTCTCCCTCTGACCTTCTCTCCTCTCATGTTCTCTCTCTCTCTCCCTCAAATAAATAAATAAAATCTTTAAAAAAAAAAAAAAGTCAAGTCGCCTACTAATGCTGACCTATAAAATGGGAATGATTGGGGTGGGGGGGGGGGCAATTTAGCTTTGTGAGATTTGACTGACCTGAAGAAAAAGTGAGCAGTCTAAAAAGACGATGACTCTTGGTCATTAATCAGAAGTCATTTATAACTTACAGAGCAGAAGGTTAGAATTATTGGTATTCTAGATCCATGGTAAGATTCCTTCCACCATACTGATCATAAAAATAATGATGAGATTGGTGATGATAATAGATGATATCTATTTACAACTTACTCCATGACAAAAATTTTTGCATATACTCTCAATTACTACTCATCATAGCAAGGGTTATAAGTATTTATTACTCCATTTGACAGATTCAGAAACTGAGTCTCAATGACTATAATTTGTTGACATGGAGCTTCCAGCATCTAACTCAGTGTCCTACAGAGAAAATGTACCTGGCAAGAAGCCATATGGTGTAAAAGCTGAGACCTTGAGAGAAAGGCAGAGTATAAATGGAATCGTTTAAGCACCTGGAGCCAACCATGTGTAAAGCTAGCTCCCCCTCTTAATCACCTCTATTTCATAGGCCAATGTCATTCCTTTCTGGCTTAAGTTGGTCTGACTCAGTGTTCTGCACCATATTATCAAATGAGGCTGAATACAAATGTTGGACATTCACAACCTTCTTGTGATGTATACCTCACAGATGATAACATTTGTCCTTCACTGGTAAAGTTTAGGGGATCTTTGCTGTAAGGACCCTGAAATCTTGGGCTTTCCTTAAAACACAATTAAATAAAGCACAGATCTCTTACAAAGTTTAATGGTATTAATACCCCACAATCCTTGATTCTATATACTAGCGAACTGTCATAAGACATTTCAGACTGGCTCAAACCTAAGGTACATCCAGCCTAAGGCTGCATTCTGAGAGTGGCACCAAAGCTGATTTGTAGCCAAAGGTAAGTGTTCCCACTATATTAATACTCATAGGTTAGGGTATACCAACTTCTCACTAAAAGCTGATTATGGAATTTATTATTTGAAACTGTATCTAGGTCAGTGTCTGACAAAATTCCTTTTACAAAAGAGTAATTTTTGAGATAAGACAGGGCAGGACTGCCTATCTTGAGTCCTCCTCAATCTACCTAATCTCTCACATAGTAGCTAGCACCTTGTAGGGATATAATAAATACTGAATGGATAATGTGTGATTTCATGGGAATTTTTAGGAGAAAAGAGTCTGTAAGTAATTGTACTTATTGGTCACTGCTGAAGAAGGCCTGGCCAAGGTGAGCGAGGACTATATCTGGGTAATGCTTTGTTAGTGGTCTGACTACGAACTGTGAATCTCTACAATGATGGATATAATACAAGATATATTTTAAATTCTGTGAGACTAGATACTTGTTCCCCTTATAATCTCAGAAGAAACATGGAATCAAACAGCTTGTTTTTACAGGCATGATATTTACAGAGAGGGGACAGATGTTAGAGGAAAATGTATTGCCAGTCACTCTTTTTCTAAAAAATGAGACTCTTACTGGTGGTGTCTAAGGAGACATTGCACTCTATTGGACTTACCTGTCAATGACTTTTTAATTAGTTCCTTAAGATATGTTAGCAAAACTACTGTTCGTTGATGAAGATGGAGAATATTTTCCCCTTCATTCAATTACCCATTCTTGACAACGTTAGATGGATTTTTTTTTTTCTTTTCTGCCTTTATTGACTTTTCGGGGCAGGGATGTCTGTGCATCCTGTAGAAAGTTCCCTTTCTTCGACAGTGGTACCTGACAGATTCATGCCTTTCTCTCTTGAAACATTTCATAAAACACCAGTTTGGGAGATGATACTCACTTTTCCCTCCTTTTTTCTGTCCCCCCTTTGGAAAATGGGATCAACTTCTTCCCAAAGATAAATAAATGTCTTGAGCTCAGATTATCATAATCCTTTTGATAGGCAATGATGTCAAAGCAACATACAAAGTCCCCAGAAACTACTGTGAAGAACATGGGAAAGAATTTTTCCCTACATAGAACAGAATATATTCCCTAGAGGTTGAGGTTAACAACAAGACATGTAACAAGCCATGTTTATAAGACATGAAAGACCAAGCATTGCAGTACTTAGGACCCATGTATTAACCAAGGAATTGAGTCCATGAGCTAATCAATCAGTGACAAACTATTCCCTTATGTAATCTTAATTCCCTGTATCTATATGGGATGAACCAAAAGCGTATTTTCCATATTTATCTTCTTATTTATCCCCTGCCCTTAACCTATTCTCCACTGCATCTGGTAAAGGATGAGCACTCACCCTGCTAGCTTAATGTCATAACCTCTCAAATCAGTTGTCTTTCATCAGGATCAGTCAATGAGAGCCCCTGATGACAGTTTGGAAGGCATGAAGGAGGCCTACACCTCAGTGTTCATGTCCCTTTCTCTCTGCCTCAAGTGGCAAACTGGTAAACAATGTTTTTTTCATGAGGCCCCCTTCCATCACACAGGCTAGTCGTGTTTCTAGTTACCCCCGGGAAAGCACTAGCCCCTAGATTCCAGTAGTGCACCTCTTGAATTTGTTCCTTCAGGGTATGATGGTGACTTCCAACTCTTGCTCATCCTGGAATGCTTCACCATCCTGTTGCCTTCTCTGCTCCTCCATTACCCAAGCAACCAGCTCCTTTCAATATATTTCTTCTGTTGGAGACACTTAGAGAGGTTTCCCTTCTTTTCAGTTGAATACCAACTAACAAATTTAATTCCATTTTATGCATTTTTAAGACAATTTGTGAATATCCATTTTAGAAACCTGGGGGGAAGACTTGTCATTGTCTACAACAGAATGAGGTAATATTCAAATATAGTAAAACAGGGCAAGACATGAGATCTATCTTCAAAATCTTCCCCACTTATTTCTGAAGTACATTTCCTAATGACACATGAAGAGAGAAGCATTATTCAACTGAATAGAGGAGGAAAACTTTAATTCAATGTACTACATTGGGACCATCTCCTCTTTTTCCAAGGAAAAACTATACACAGTAACCAGTTTAGACTGGAACCCATGAAATACATATAAATGGCACAAACTTCTGATTGGACAGTAAGAAAACCAGGTTTTGGTGCTTACAGTATTTTCCAATCTGAGATACATTGTCCTGGATGGGTTATGGACAATGTTTACCTCATATATCTGTTATATTTTTTCTTCTTTTTTAAGATTTTATTTACTTTAGAGAGAAAGAGAAAGAGGAAAGAGACAAAGGGAGGTGGAAAAAGCCTCAATCAGATTCTGTCTGAGCATACAGCCCAATGTGGAACTCAATCTCATGACCCTGAGATCATGAGATGAACTGAAAACACAAGTCAAATGCTTAACCAACAGATCCATCCAGGTGTCCCTTCCCTTGTATACTCCTAACACAAAATAGTAAGACCCCATATATGCAAAAAGAGACAAGAATTTTAAATACATATGCACCAACTGTGTGGTCTTTCTCATCGCTCAGTCAAGCTGAGGTGAGTAGGGCATACCTATGGGCCAAGAAAACCACAGTGCAGGAGAAATCATGCAGTCATCAGTCCAATCAATTCTGCAAATAGTCCCTAGAGCTGGTGAAAGAATATGCCAACCACTATTTTCTAAAGGTTGATTTGGGAACTTTGGATAATAAAGATAGCTAAGCATGCTCTTTAAAGTTGTAAAATTGAGGGAGTGCTTGGGTGGTTCAGTCATTAAGCATCCACCTTCGGCTCAGGTCATGATCTCAGCACCCTGGGATCAAGCCCCACCTGAGGCTCCCTGCTCAGCAGGAAGACTGCTTTCCCTCTCCCACTCCACTTGCTTATGTTCCCTCTCTCTCTCTCTCTCTCTAGAAAAATGAAAAAATAAAGTTGTAAAAATGAGAAGCAATATTATTCAAAGAAAGACACTGTCTCGACAAACCTCAAGAATAGTATTTTCCTTGTCTCATTAGTATACTTCTGTCCCAACTAACCTTCGTCTTTTTTTTTTAAATCGTAGTCTTATTACTGGGCAAATGTATCATGTGTGTTTTTATGGAACTTACAATTATGGCATTTTCCTTCTTTCTTTCTTCAAATCTCTGGGGTTAGCTTCCTTACCAGTTAGGATCCTTCGAAAGGTAGCAGATTTTAAAACAACACAATCTAGGCCTACACTCTAGATTCACAAACCACAGTGTAAAAATCAATTCCAACAACTTTTATCCATAAAAAGGACAAGAGTCTATCAACTCAATCCTATATGTGTTTTTATTCTTTCCTTTTTTCTATTTTATTTAAGTTCAATTTAGTTAATATATACTGTATTATTAGTTTCAGGAGTAGAATTTAGTGATTCATCAGTTGCATATACACCCAGTGCTCATTACATCAAGTGCCCTCCTTAATTCCCATCACCCAATTACCTCATTCCCCACTTACCTCCCCTCCAGCAACCCTCAATTTGTTTCCTAAAGTTAAGAGTCTCTTATGGTTTCTTTCTCTCTCTGTTTTTCTTATTTAAATTTCCTTACCTTCCCCAATGTTCATCTGTTTTGTTTCTTAAATTCCACATAGGAGTGAAATCATATGGTATTTGTCTTTCTCTAACTGACTTATTTTGCTTAACATAATACCCTCTAGTTCCATCCATGTTGTTGCAAATGTAAAGATTTCATTTTTTGATGGCTGAGTAATATTCTGTTATATATATTACACATATATAATAGTGATATATATATATATATATATAATATCACATTTTCCTTATCCATTCATTTGTTGATGGACATCTAGACTCTCTTCATATTTTGGTTATTATGGACATTATTCCTATAAACATTGGGGTTCATGTGCCCCTTTGAACAATTTGAACATGGAGGGAAAAATGATCACTAAGATACTAGCTAATAGGATCCAACAGTACACTAAAAGGATTATTCACCAGGGCTGCTGAGGTGATTCAAAATCCACAAACCAATCAGTGTGATACGCCATACTAATAAGAGAAAGGACAAGAACCATATGATTATCTCAATAGATTCAGAAAAAGCATTTGACAAAATATAGCATCCTTTCTTGATAAAAACTCTCAACAAAGTAGAGATACCTGGAACATACTTCAGCATCATAAAGACCATATACAAAAGACTGACAGAGATTATCACCCTCAATGGGGAAAAACTGAGAGCTTTTCCTCTACAGGGAAGAACATCACAGGGATGTCCACTCACCACTATTGCCCAACATAGCACTGGAAGAGTTAGCCTCAGCAATCAATAACAACAACAACAAAAAAAGGCATCCAAACTGGCAAAGAAGAAATCAAACTTTTACTCTTCACAGAGGATGTGCTACTCTGTGTAGAAAACCCAAGAGACTCCACCAAAAAATTGCTAGAACTAGTACAAGAATTCAGCAAAATGGCAGGGTATGGAAAACAATGCAAAGAAGTCAGTGGCATTTCAATACACTAACACTGAAACAGAAGAAAAAGAAATCAAGAAATTGATCCCATTTACAACTGCACCAAAAACCAAAAACCATAAGACACCTAGGAATAAACCTAACCAAAGAGGTTAAGGATCTGTACTCCGCAAACTATAGAATACTTATGAAAGAAATTGAGGAAGACACAAAGAAATGGAAAAACTTTCATGCTCATGGATTTTTTTGAAAAGGCAAATATTGTTAAAATGTCTGTTCTACCCAAAGCAATCTACACATTCAATGCAATCCCTATCAAAATACCATCAGCATTTTTCACAGAGCTAGAACAAACAATCCTAAAATTTCTATAGAACCAGAAAAGACCCCAAATAGCCAAAGTAATTTTGAAAAGAAAACCAAAGCTGGAGGCATCATAATTTCAGACTTCAAGCTATTTTTCAAAGCTGTAATCATCAAGATCGTATGGTACTAGCACTAAAAGAGATACACAGATCAACAGAACAGAACAGAGAGCCCAGAAATGGACTCTCAACTCTATGATCAACTAATCTTTGACAGAGAAAAGAATATCCAATGGAAAAAAAGACTGTCTCCTCAACAAATGGTGTTGGGAAAATTAGACAGCAACATACAGAAGAATTAAACTAGACCACTTTCTTCCACCATACACAAAAATAAACTCAAAATGTTTATTTTGAGGATGAAAGACCTAAATGTGATGCAGGAATCCATCAGAATCCTAGTGGAGAACATAGGCAGCAATCATAAGTGCTTTTAAAAATGAGGTTAGTAGTCTGCCATTTTAGTGCATTATCATGTATTATTTCCTCAGTTTTTAGCATCTAAGGAATGTTTTAAAAACATGTTAACATCTGTGACAGAGACACATCACCTCACCTGTACCATTTCAGTGGACATCAGCCTGACATCCAACTCCCAGAACCTGCTTTTCTTTGTCTGAGGGTTTTTTCTTGACGCAACAACCTGCCAGACCAGACCAACAGGAAATTCATGGCCCTCTGGAGCAATCCTGAACCAACATACATCCTTCATGGGTGACATTTATCTGAGGAATATATGAACTGTCACTAGTGGGATAAGAACATTGCCTGTGGTACTACTTTCCTTCGTAATGCAGCCTTTGTTGTCTGCCTTCAATGACTCTACGTCACTACTCACTCTCTTCAGTGTTCTCTTCACTGCTCAAACTGTGCACTCAAACCTTCAACTCAGAGGCTGTTTCTAGGGGAGTCCACATTGGAACAAAATCAAATTATTTCTCAGTCCTCTGGGGGAACTTTGGTCAAGGTGAATCAGCCCTGTGTGTATAATCTAGGGCAGAACGAAGTGAGAAGATCCTGCTTCTGATGAAGTTGCAGTGATTAATGGAGAAAGGAACTGCAGCTACACTCACCTTTTTGTGCTCAGCTTCCTTACATTTTCAGCTTGTCTGGTTTATCTAATCAGGGCACCTTTGGGCACAAAAGCATAGAAAAGTTCCACAATGAAAATTCTGATGACACGGTGCCCAGAAATTGGAGGCCACAGATATCCCACCATTGTAATTATAATCGGCCATGCTCACTTACTGATCAGCTTTGTTTTTTCATTTGTTAGTTTGCCATTTAAGATGTCAGTGAATTATTAAAAGATTATATCCTTTCTCAACAATTATAATGATGCTATTTTTGTTTTTCTGACTGTAAAGAACTAAAATAAAAATTAGATGCAAATTAGTGCCAATTTAGTTTACATTTTAGAATCTCAAGTACTGAACTGTGAAATGGTTGTGATAAAAGTCTATTTATTCTTTCTGACTCATGGCATCAGGTGGCTGTTTTGGGGAGTAAATATGTTATCTTTCCAAATACAGCTTTGCAACTGGTTTTAACAGACTTTACACAAAGTGTACTGGATTCCAAAAAATAAGGGCAGTGTGTGTGTGTGAAGACTGTACTTCCATTGTTTGTTAGCCTCTAAACTTTTCATTACTTACCAGTGATGGGGTTCAGGGCAGGCTGCTCCAGCATATGCCACTTCGAAATATTGATCACTTTGAATTAAACTTACTTGAGAATAGCCAGTATAATGATACTCTGACAACCCTCTCCATCCCCCTGAAAAAAGGAAATGAATCTCCTGTGTGAAAAGTACCCTCCAGGGCACCTGGGTGGCTCAGTGGGTTAAGCCTCTGCCTTTGGCTCAGGTCATGATCTCAGGGTCAGGGGATTGAGCCCTGCATCAGGCTCTCTGCTCAGCGGGGAGCCTGCTTCCCCCTCTCTCTCTGTCTGCCTCTGCTCTGCATATTGTGATCTCTGTCTGTCAAATAAATAAAGTCTTAAAAAAAAAAAAGAAAGAAAGAAAGAAAAAAAGAAAAGTACCCTCCCAGAATCAGAAGATAGAGAGATATCTTTAGCATCAGAGATAGGGTATTCAGGGCTAAGAAAGCTATATAAACAAACTCTACTTACTTTCTCACCTATTAGTACCCAAACTTGGGTTTCTTTGTCTTGTCAGTTCTTCACAAATTTATTGTTCCTTTGTCTAGGACTTATAAAAGATGCCTGTTTCAGTCCTTTGTTTGAGTCTCATTTTTTCTATGGGGCACCTGTACCCATAGAAAATATATTAAAATATATAAATATATTTTAATAAATATATTAAAAATTTATTAAATATTTGTTTTTCTCCTGTAAATATGTTAATATAATTATTAGACTGGCAAAAGAACCAAGAGAGGTGGTGGGAAATTTTCCCTCCCAAACACCATCTTCTTTACAGCACAGGCCACTACACAGTACAAAGAGTAAACTATCATAACGAATAGTTATTTCTTTTTGGAGAGTTACTTTCCTTTTGAGTTCAGATTACAAGTTAGATTAAGACAAATGAAAAGAAACAAATGTTAGCTTATTGAGAGAACAATTAATAATCTATTTCCATTGTTTTTGGCAAATCAAAAGCAAGACATGAATTAAGACAACATTTCTTGAAAAAATCATGAAGATGGTAAATTGGGGTTTCCATTGTTCTGTTATTTGCTTGTTGTTTTTGTTTCTATTTTTCTGTGTGAAATACTCATTGGTTAAAGACAGAAACTGCCTCATTTCTACAAAAGAATGCCATGAACTTTTAAGACAAGTGCTGTCACACATTTTGTGAACTATCGAAGTCAAAAAGGACATTATTATGAAAGAAAAAGAAAGACAACCAGAGAACTTTAAAGGCATTTAGCTTTTCTGCTGTCCTCTTTTAGTGTTTTTATATGCTCAGTGATATAAAGGAAGCAGAAGCATGGAGCCTGGGGTGAAACAAGAAAACAGTCACATTATAATAACAAGGTGAAGAGGCAAAGATTCCACTGTCACAGAGAACCTCACATTGCTTAATTTCAATTTAAGGGGTTACTTAAATGCATGGCCTTATGGAAATTTAATGATATGTTATGGTTCATCTGAACTTGTCAGATGGCCCCAAGCTGCGATAATCAACTTTTCAATGTCAGATTCATTTACTCCTCGAAGAATCCTGAAATAGCCATTCTCTCCCCATGACTTTCCCCAGGAATTGGCAGCAATCTGTAAGGGAAAAAAAGAAAATAAGAAAAGCTGAGTAGCATAGTTGGATATTTAATTCTGACCGTAAAAAACACAGGGAACTCACACATAGCTTTAGATGCTTTTAATTTATTATAGATCATAACTTTAAGAGACTAAATATTTTCTAAATAGGAATAAAAGTCATATTATTTATCAATTACATTAATATGCATGCATACTCAAGTCACAATAACCACAATTTGTATAAAACCTATCTGTTCCCAGCCATACAATGGAAATATGGGGGTCTCGGGTAGCCCACTCATTAAGCATCTACCTTAATGGCTCAGTTCCTGATCCCAGAGTCCTGAGATCTAGCCCCACATCAGACTCTCTGCTCAGTGGAAAGTCTGCTTCTCCCTCTCCCACTGCTCCTGCTTGTTTTGCCTCTCTTGCTATCTCTTTCTGTCTCTCTTTCAAATAAATAAATATTTGATTTTCAAATAAATATTTTCAAATAAATTCAAATTCTCAAATAAAATATTTTTAAATATTTTTTTAAATTGTGAGAGTTTGAAATACCACATCAAAAGATGATACACAATTTGCAATTATAGGGTCTCCCATATGACTTGCTCTGTGCTAGGCACCAGAGGAACACAAATAGATAATATCCATGTTCCTCTGTTCAGGGATGTAGCAGAGGAAATCCAATGTTCAGAGAGACAACAATCTAATGAAGGACAAAATATGTAAGCCAAGGACTAATGTAAAACTGTACATGGGGAGCTACTGAAGACAGTTGAGAGGCATCTCATGGTTCAGGAAAGTTGTCATGGAAGAGGTGCCACATAGGGTGCATATTAAAGCCTGGGAATAAATTAACCAGATAAAAACAGGAGGAAAAGAAATTCAGGTAAAGGAAAACAGTAAAAGCATGAACAGCAAAGGATGAAGCAGCATGAACCACTGAAATGAAGCAATGAAATTATAATAATTAGATAATAAAATAGAGACAGGTTGGTAGGTTAGGAGGCTGAAAGGAAGTTAAGGAAATACATATTGAGAAAATAATGGTGAAAATGATGACAAGTTCTTGAGTCGCTTCCAGCAGGAGAGCAGGGTGGACAAATTTATATTTTGATTACATTACTCTGTGTGAACTGAAAAGGATGAATTTAAGAGGGTAAACACAAGATTCAGGGAGGCTAGCTAATAAATTTGTAATAATTGATTCAGATGTCTTAATGGGGACAGGGAAACTAGGAAAAAAAATAGGGAAAGTATTTGAGAAATATCCAGAATAAATTCAGTAAGAATTAAACATTTTCTTTCTATTTTATTTTTAATGTAATTTTATTTATTTACTTATTTAATTTAATTTTACCTTTTCAGTGTTCCAAGATTCATTGTTTATGTACTAAACCCAGTGCCCCATGCAATACATGCCCTCCTTAATCCCCATCAGGGTCACCTATCCCCCCACTCTTCTCCTTTCCAAAACCCTCTGTTTGTTTCTCAGAGTCCACAGTCTCTCATGCTTCGTCTCCTCATCTAATTTCCCCCAAATCACTTTTCCTTTCCCTCTCCTAATGTCCTCCATGTTATCCTTATGCTCTACAAGCAAATGAAGCCATATGATAATTGACTTTCTCTGCTTGACTTATTTCACTCAGCATAATCTCCTCCAGTCTTGTCCATGTTGATATAAAAGTTGGGTATTCATCCTTTCTGATGGCTGTGTAATATTCCATTTTACATATGGAGCATTTCTTCTTTCTCCATTCGTCTGTTGAACAGCATCTTGGCTCTTTCCACAGTTTGGTGATTGTGGTCATTGCTGCTATGAAAATTGGGGTACATATGGCCTTTCTTCCCAGTACATCTGTATTTCTGGGATAAATACCCAGTAGTGCAATTGCAGGGTAATAAGATAGCTCTATATTTAATTTCTTAAGGAATCTCCACACTGTTTTCCAAAGTGGCTATACCAACTTGCATTCCCTCCAAGAGTGTAAGAGGGTTCCCATTTCTCCACATCCCCTCCAACACTTGTTGTTTCCTGTCTTGTTAATTTTGGCCGTTCTAACTGCTGTAAGGTAGTATCTCAATGTGGTTTTGATTTGAATCTCCCTGATGGCTAATGATGATAAATATTTTTTTTCATGTCTGCTAGCCATTTGTATGTCTTCTTTGGAGAAGTGTCTGTTCATGTCTTCTGCCCATTTTTTGACGTGATTACCTGTTTTTTGAGTGTTGAGTTTAAGGGGTTCTGTATGGATCTTGGATATCAGCCCTTTGTCTGTAGTGTCATTTGCAAATACCTCCTCCCATTCCGTGGGTTGCCTCTTTGTTTTGTTGACTATTTCCTTTGCTGTGCTGAAGCTTTTGATCTTGGTGAAGTCCCAAAAGTTCATTTTGCTTCTGTTTCATTTGCCTTTGGAGACATGTCTTGAATAAGTTGCTGTTGCCATTGTCGAAGAGGTTACTGCCTGTGTTCTCCTCTAGGATTTTGATGGATTCCTGCCTCAAGTTGAGGTCATTTACCCATTTTGAGTTTATCTCTGTGTATGGTGTAAGAGAATTGTCAAGTTTCATTCTTCTACACATAGCTGTCCAATTTTCCCAGCACCATTTATTGAAGAGACTGTCTTTTTTCTACTGTATACTTTTTCCTGCTTTGTTGAAAATTATTTGACCATAATGTTGCGGGTCCATATCTGGACTCTACTCTGTTCCACTGGTCTATGTGCCTGTTTTTGTGCCAGTACCATGCTGTCTTGGTGATCACAGCTTTGTAGTAAAACTTGAAATCAGGCAACATGATGCCCCCAGTTTTGTTTTTCTTTTTCAACATTTCCTTAGCATTATAGGGCCTTTTCTGGTTCCATACAAATTTTAGGATTGTTTGTTCCGGCACTTTGAAAAATGCTGGTAGAGTTTTGATTGGGGTGGCATTGAAAGTATAGATTGCTCTAGGCAGTATAGACATTTTAACAACATCTATTTTTCCAATCCATGAGCATGGAATGCTTTTCCATCTTTTTGTGTTTTCAATTTCTTTCATGAGTGTTCTGTAGTTCCTTGAGTACAGATCCTTCACCTCTTTGATTAGGTTTATTCCAAGGTATCTTACGGTTCTTGGTACTATAGTAAATGAAATTGATTCTCTAATTTCCCTTTCTATATTTTAGTGAGTTAGTGTATAAGAAAGCAACTTCTGTTGCTTTGTTGATTTCTGTGCATTGAATTTGTATCCTGCTACATTAATGGATTGTTATATGAGTTCTAGTAGTTTGGGGGGTGGAGTCTTTTGGTTTTTCCATATAAAGTATCATGTCATCTGCAAAAAGAGAGAGTTTGACTTCTTCTTTGCCAATTTGAATACTTTTATTTCTTTTTGTTGTCCAATAGCTGTTGCTAGGACTTCTAGTACTATGTTGAACAACAGAGGTGAGAGTGAGCATCCTTGTCACGTTCCTGATCTCAGAGAAGGCTGTAACCTTTTCCCATTGAGAATGATATTCACTGTGGGTTTTTCATAGATAAATTTTATACAGTTGGGGAATTTTCCCTCTATTCCTATACTTTGAGGAGATTTAATCAGATTTTGTCAAATGCTTTTTCTGCATCAGTTGAGAGGACCATGTGGTTCTTCTGTCTTCTCTTATTGATTATTGTTCTATCATATTGATTGATTTGTGAATGTTGAACCAACCTTGCATTCCAGGGATGAATCCCACCTAGTCACGGTGGATAATCTTTTTAATGTACTGTTGGATCCTATTAGCTAGGATCTTGCTGAGAATCTTGGCATCCATATTCATCAGGGATATTGGTCTGAAATTCTCCTTTTTGATGGAATCTTTGTATGGTTTGGTGATCAGCATAGTACTGGCTTCATAGAAATGGAGTTATTTTTAATTTTAAAATATAAGGATGATTAGAAAGTTAGACTAGGTTCAGAATGTCCCCTGGGATTTAGAGCTTGACTGAATAAGTCTTTGGGGGGTGGATAGGAAAAATATTAATGGAGTACATAAGAATAGCATGAATGCCAGAAAGGAGCTAGTTGATCACAAGTAAATGTAACAGAAACAGCTTTGAAGGATATAACCAGACATGAAATTGCTAAATCAATGGTAGTTCTATTTTTAATTTTCTGAGGAGTCTCCATACTGTTTTCCACAGTGGGTGCACCAGTTTGCATTCCCACCAGCAGTGCACTAGGACTCCCTTTTCTCTACATCCTCACCAACACTTGTTTTCTCCTGCCTTTTTGACATTAGCCATGCAAACAGGTGTGAATTAATATTTCACTGTGGTTTTGATTTACATTTCCCTGATGGCTAATAATATTAAGTACATTTTCATGTAACTATTGGCCATTTGTATTATTTTCAGGGGGAGGGGGGATGTCTATTCATGGCAATTGCCCACTTTTAAATAGGATTATGTGTGGTTTTTGCTATTGAGCTGCATGGGTTCCTTATATATTTTGGATTTTAACCCCTTATCAGATAGATGGTTTGTAAATATTTTCTCCCTTTATGGTGGTTGCCTTTTTATTTTGCTGATTGTTTTTCTAGGCAGAAGCCTTTTAGTGTGGTGTAGTTCTACTTGTTGATTTTTGCTTTTGTCTTTGCATTTTTAGTGTCATACCCAAATAATATTTGCAAAGATCAATGTCAAGGAGATTTTGTCCTATGTTTTCTTCCTGTATCTTTGCAATTTGTAGGCTTACATTTAAGTCTTTAATCCATTTTGACTTAATTTTTTGTGACTGGTATAAGATAGAAAACCAATTCCATTCTTCTGCATATGGTTGAACAGTTTTCTCAACACCAGTTATCGAAAAAACTATCCTTTCTCCACTGCTTCTTTTTGGCTCCTTCATCAAATATTAGTTGATTATATATAAGTGGGTTTACTTCTGGGCTTTTGATCCTGTTCTATTCATCTGTGTGTCTATTTTTATACCAGTAATGCTGTTCTGATTATTATAACTTTGTAATAAAATTTGAAATCAGGAATTGTGATGTCTCTAAATTTGTTCTTTCTCAAGATTACTTTGGCTGCTCAGGGTCTCTTGTGTCTCTACACAAATTTTAGGATATTTTTCACTTTTGTGAAAATTGCCATTGGAATTTTGATAGGGATTGTATCAAATTTATAGATGGTTTTGGGTAGTACAGACATTTTTTTGATCCATGAACATGGGATATCACTCCATTTATTTGTGTCTTCTTCAATTTCTTTTATCAATTTCTTTTAATTTTTATTATACAGACCTTTCACATCCTTGGTTATATTTATGCTAAGTACACATTTTTTATTGTATTATAAATGAATTATTTTTTTCAAATGGTTTACCATTCATGTATAGAAATGCAACTTATCGGAACTGGATGGTTCAGTCCATTAAGCATCCAACTCCTGATTTCAGCTCAGGTCATGATCTCAGCTCAGTTCATGTTGTGAGATTGAGCTCCACACTGGGCATGGAACCTGCTTAAGGTTCTCTCTCTCTCCCTCTTTCTCTGAGCCTCCTCTTCCCATCCCCCTGCTCATACACACACTCAAAAGAAAAAAGAAAAAGAAAGAGAGAAAGAAAGAAAGAGAGAAAGAAAGAAAGAAAGAAAGAAAGAAAGAAAGAAAGAAAGAAAGAAAGAAAGAAAGAAACTGAATTTCGTGGTTGATTTTATCTTGCCACTTTGTTATTCATTCTAATAGATTTTTGGTGGAGTCTTAAGGTATATATATATATATATATATATATATATATATATATATATATATATATAAAATCACATCATCTGCAAACAGAGACAGTTTATTTCTTCCATTCTAATTTGGATGCCTTTTGTTTCTTTCTCTTGTCTAATTGCTCTAGGACTGCCAGTACTATGAGGAGGCACCCTTATTTTATTCCTGATCTCAGAGGCATATCTTTCAGTCTTTCACTGATATATGGAATATGATGTTTACTCTTTGTCATATATTACCTTTATTATCCTGAGGCATACTCCTTATAAACTTGTAGGCAGCTGCGACTGGGCTAGAGTCAAGAGACCAAACCAGGCCCCTACTGCTGCCTCCTGGAAGCCCAAGGGTTAATAACCCCATGAGTGGGAAATTGAGCAGCACTTGAGAAAGGGCCTGAGCTATGGATCCTAAGACTCACCAACGTGGTTGCCAGCATGTGCTTATCTGGAATAGGCAAAACAGGCCTGCTCATTAAACCATTGTGGAATTGTGCTGTCCTTGCAGACCATAAACTACACCATTGTAAGATTGTGCTGTGCTTACATAAACTATGTCTCGAGTAGCCTTGAAGTTAGTACGTCTGGCACCAGAGAGTCTGCTCTTGGTGCTTGGGAAATAGATAATGGGAAAGCTTGAAGGGTTTTCTGTGCATGTTGCAAACTCTTTCGTAATCAGTTAAAAACAGATACTTTTTTGCAGTTGTTTCTGTTAGCTATATAATGCCTTGCTTCCTTGAATAAAATTGGCAGTGCTTGGACATCATCCACTGTGTCCCTCCTGTCCCCATCTCTTTACGTCTCTTTACATCTCATTTTCATCTCACCATCCTCTACCCTCTCAACCCTGGTTGTGTTGTCACGCCAGCCGTGACATAACCTCAATTTTTTGAGAGTTCTTAACCACTAAGAGATGTTGAATTTTGTCAAATGCTTTGCCTCTATCTATTGAGATGTTCATATAATTTTTATGTCTCATTGTATTAATGCAGTTGCCTATGTTGCCAGGCATAAATCCTTTTGATCATGATTATGACCATTTTAGTGTACAGTTGAATTCAGTTTGCTATTATTTTTTGGAAAATTTTGAATCTTTATTCATTGGGGATTTTTCTTTTCTTCTAATGTCGTTTTCTGGTTTTGATATCAGGGTAATGCCAGGCTTGTGAAATGCACTTGGGAGTGTTCCCTCCTCTTCAAATTTTTAGAAAGGTTTGAGAAGGATTTGGTGTTAATTTTTTAATGTTTTGATTGAAATTCCATTTAATTAACATAAAGTGTAATATTAGTTTCAGGTGTAAAATAAAGTGATTCAACAATTTCATAGAAAAGCTGGTGTTCATCACAAAAGTGCACTCCTTAATCCCCATTACCTATCTCATCCATCTTCCCACCCACTCCCCTTCTGATAGCCATGAGTTTGCTCTCCATAGTTAAGAGTCTGTTTCTTGGTTTGTCTCCTTCTTTCTTTTTACTTACACTTTGCTCATTTGTTTTGTTTCTTAAATTCCACATATGAATGAAATGGTACTTTTCTTTCTCTGAATGACTTATTTCACTTAGCACAATACTCTCTAGCTCCAACCATATCATTGCAAATGGCAAGATTTTTCTTTTTTATTGCTGAATAATAATAATGTATTTTATACACACACACACACACACACACACACACACACACACACACAAACACTATGTCTTCTTTATCCATGCATCAGTCTATGGACACTTAGACTGCTTCCATAATTTGGCAACTGTAGGTAATGCTGCTATAAACATTGGGTTGCATGTATCCCTCTGCATTAGTATTTTTTTGTACTCTTTAGGTAAAAACCTTGTAATGTAATTGCTGGATCATAGGGTAGTTTTATTTTTAACTTTTTGAGGAAACTTTATACTGTTTTCCAGAGTGGCAGGACAAGTTTACATTCCCACCAACAGTACAAGAGGGTCCCTTTCTCCACAACCTCACTAAGATCTGTTGTTTTTTGTGTTGCTGATTTTATCCATTCTGACAAGTGTGAGGTGATATTTCATTGTAGTTTTGATTTGCATTTTGATGATGAGTGATGATGAGCATCTTTACATGTGTCTGTTAACCATCTGCATGCCTTCTTTGGAAGAATGTCTATTCATGTCTTCCACCCATATTTCAATTGGATTATTCATTTTTGGGGTGTTGAGTTTTCAGTACAATTGTAAATGAGATTGATTCCTTAATTTTTCTTCCTACTGCTTCATTATTGGTGTATAGAAATGCAACAGGTTTGCATGCATTGATTTTGTATCCTGAAACTTCCTGAATTTGTTTATCATTTCTAGCAGTTTTTTGGAGTCTTTCATATAAACTACCAAAACTGAAACAGGAAGAAATAGAAAATTTGAACAGACCAATAACCAGCAAAGAAATTGAATCAGTAATCAAATAACTCTTGACAAACAAAAATCCAGGGCCAGATGGCTTCACAGGCAAATTCTACCACAAATTCTACCAAACATTTAAAGAAAAGTTAATACTTATACTTCTCAAACCATTCCAAAAAAAAAGAAAAAAAGAAAAAGAAAGAAAGAAAGAAAGAAAAGAAAAAGAAAGAAAGAAAAAGAAAAAAGAAACAGAAGGAAAACTTCCCAATTCATTCTATGAAGCTAACATTACCCTGATACCAAAACCAGATAAAGACTCCACTAAAAAGGAAATTCAGGCCAATATCTCTGTTGAACACAGATGCAAAAATTCTCAATAAAACACTAGAAAACTGAATCCAACAATACATTTTAAAAAACTTCCATCATGATTAAGGGAAATTTATTCTTATGTTGCAAGAGTGGTTTACTATTCACAAATCAATGTGATATACTACATTAATAGGAAAAGGATAAGAAACATATGATCCTTTCAATTAATGAGAAAAAAAAAAACCATTTGACAAAGTACAGCATCCATTCTTTTTTTTTTTTTTTGCATCCATTCTTGATAACAACCCTCAACAAAGCAGGAACAGAGAGAACATACCTCAAACTCATAAAGGCAGTATATGAAAAACCCACAGCTAATATCATCTTTAATGGGGAAAAATTGAGTGCTTTCCCTCTACAATCAGGAACAAGACAGAGGTGTCCACTCTTACCCTGTCATGTAACATAGTACTAGAAGTCTTAGCTTCAGCAATCAGACAACAAAAATAAATAAAATTCATCCAAATCAGCAGGGAAGAAGTCAAACTTTCACTATTTGCAGATTACATGGTACTCTATACAGAGAACCCAAAAGACTGTACCAAAAACTGCTAGAACTGGTGTTAATTTTTATTTAAATATTAGGTAGAATTCAGCAGTAAAACCATTTAGTCTTGTGCTTTCCTTTGTTGGTTGTGTGCTTCCGTGGGTGTTCATAGCAGTCTATTATGATCCTTTATATTCATTGTAATGTCTCTTGCATTTCTGATTTTTAGTTATTTCCGTCTTCTCTCCTTTTTCATAACCTACCTAATTTTTCAGCTTTGTCTGTCTTTTAAAACATACACACACACACACATATAAATATATACACACCTCTAAGTTTTGTTGATATTTTATATTGATTTTCTGGCCTCCTTTTCATTTACTGCTACTCTGATATATATTTTTTTCTTCCTTCTACTAACTTCAGGTTTAGTTTGTTTTCCTTTTGCTAGCTGACTGAGATATAAAATTATTTGTGATCACTCTTAATCACTCTTTCTTAATGTATGTATTTAATGCTGTAACATTTCTTCTTATAACTGTTTTTGATGCATTCCATAGGTTTTAATATGCTGTATTTCATTTTTGTTTATTTCAAGATACTTATTAATTTCCCTTTTGAATGCTGCTTTGATCCATTGATTTTTTTCAGAAATGTGTGTGTGTGTGTGTGTGTGTGTGTGTGTGTGTTTCCAGAAATAATTTCCACACATCTGTGAATTTTCATTTTCTTCTTGTTGATTGATTTCTACTTCCATATAATTGTGGTCAGAAAATATACTTGGGGGGTGGTTGGGTGGCTCAGTCAGTTAAGCATTTTCAGCTCAGGTCATGATCCCAGGGTCCTGGGATTGAGTCCCAAATTGGCCTCCCTGGTAGGTGAGGAGCCTGCTTCTCCCTCTCCTACCTGCTCATATTCTCTCTTGTTCTGTCACACTTTCTCTCAAATAAATAAAAATCTTAAAAAAAAAAAAAGAGAGACTTGGTATGATTCCAATCTTACATTTGCTAATGTTTTGTGACTTAATATACTATCCACTCTAGAGAATGTTCTGTATGGGCTTGAGAAGAATGTGTTTACGTTGCTTTTGTTCAGAATGTGTCTGTTAGGTCCATTTGGTCTAATGTGCAGTTAAAATTCAGGGTTTCCTTATTGAATTTATGTCTTGAGTAATCTGTCCATTGTTCATAGTGGAATACTGAAGTGTTCTGATGTTATTGTATTGTCTATTTCTCTCTTCAGATCAATCAATATTTGCTTAATTTATTTGGGTGCTCCAATGTTGGGTGCATAGCTTATATCATCTTGATGAATTGATCCCCTTTTCATCATAAAGACCCTCTTTTCTCCACAATTTTTTTACTTAAAATCTATTTTGTCGCATATAACAACCCCTGCTCTTCTATGTTTTCCATTGTATGCAATATCTCTCTCCTCCCTTCACTTTGAGCTTATACGTGTCCTTAAAGCTGAAATGAGTCTCTTGTAAGCAGCATATAGTTGGGTCTTGTTTTTTAATCCATTCAGCCACTCTATGCTTTTTGATTAGAGAATTTAGTTATTTACATTTAAATTATTGATAATTAAAAGCTTACTAATGCTATCTTAATAGTCTCTGGCTGTTATGTAGTTCCCTGTTTCTTTGTCATCTTTCTTACGGGTGATGATTTTCTATAGTGGTGTGCTTTAATTCCTTTCATTTTAACTTCTGTGAATCTACTATAGGCTTTTGCTATATACTTATATAGCAAAATATATACTTTAATATATATTATACATACAGCAAAATTTTCATATATATGTCTATTTTATATTGATAACAGCTTAACTTTGATCACATACCAAACTCTATGCTTTTATTCCATATATAATTTATGTATTTGATGTCATAATTTACTTCTTTTTATATTGACTTTTAGCTTTCCTAATCAGTCCTAACATCATAAAGGAACACTTTCAAAACTGTGTCTACAATTCTGACTTCAATTTACCATTTCAGAGATAGAATGGCCTTAAATTATCTAGAAATGAGCCAGAAACAAAGTGTGTTTTAGCAACAATGAACTAAACTGAATTCCAATTTCTAAACTTTTTATTTTGTTCCAATATATATACTTTCAAAGATAAGAAGTCAAAGTCATAACTTAAGTTGAACTGTCAAAAATAATATTTTTAAATTCTTGTAACTATGATATGTAGTACTAAACCTATTCTCTTTTGTGAGCCTGAGAATTATTACTACCCACATTTCATTATTAGACTTTGGTAAAATCAGAAGACTATGTGAACTTTTACAAGCAAGTACAAATTTATGTACTAATGAGAAGTAACCCCATGAGTCTGCAAAAAAGACAATATTATAAATTATAAAGAGTAGTACTTAGTAAGCCAGCCCTAATAAAATATACCTAGAGTATGTCTTTTGTTCATTAATCTTATTCTTCCTACTGTTATTTCTTCTACTCCTTCACCAGTTTTTTGTTGTTTCTTCCAAATGCCTGAATTTTTAAAAATTTAGTTATAAGAGAATGGGTAAAAATGTAGGAAAGAAATTTTCTAAAGATTTAAATGTCTAGAGATCTTTAAATCTTCTTTTGAGATGTTTAGCATATTAATAATAAGTGCACAGTTTAGTGAGTTTATACATGTTTGTGAGGTTCATGCCTATATAAGCTCCATGTAGATCAAGATAAAAACTACTTCTAGAATTCTAAAAGGTCTGGAATGTTCCCTCTCTGTCAATATCTACCTTCCTATCTACCATCAGTTCTTCCTGGAATTGATATTTTTAATAAAGCCATAAGCATTAATAAAAGCATTAATAAAAAAGCAGTAATAAAAGCATTCTCTTATTCAATAAATAAATGTATATGTTATAGCATATATAACTAATTTCTTATTTTAATTTCTCTGTGCTTTTATATAACTGTACCACAATTTATGTATCCATTCTTATGCTGATAAACACAATCAACATAAGTTGTTGTATCATCTATACATTTAATAGTAGAATGAAAAAGTTCTAGTTACTCCATACCTTTACCCATACTTGTTAATATCAATACTTTTAATTTAAGCCAAGCTAGTGAATGTGTGATATTATCTTACTGTGCTTTTAATTGGCATTTGCTGGACAGCTAGTTACATTGAATACCTTTTCATATGTTGGCTTGCCATTTGGATTTCCTCATTTGTGAAGTAAATATTAAAATACGTTGCCTAGTATTATTATTGATGTGTTGTTTATTTTTTATTTCTTCCTGTATATTTGTAAGAATTTTATATATTCTACATATGAGTCCTTGCCAAATAGATGATAGAAGATAGATAGATAGATAATCTTCTCTCAGTTTGTTTTACCCTGTCACATAATTCTGTCTTCTGACAGTTTTTAAAGTAATCTGATCATTTTTTTCTTATACAGTTCATTAATTTTCTGTACAGTTTAAGAAAGCTTTGCTTAATTGATATTAATATATTTGCTTTCCAAGTTTTCTTCTAGAGGTTTTATTATTTTACAATCACACTTCTGTCTGTGCTCCACTTCAAATTAGTTTTGTATGTATTTTGTGAGTTAGGGGATGAAGTTTCAGTTTTGTTTTGTTTTGTTTTTGTTTTCCCCATGAATAGAAAGTTGCTATATAGCTAAAGCATTGGCAAACTATGGCTCACGGACAAATCTGGTCAGTAATGTTTGGTACAGATCATGAGTTGAGTGTTTTTAGGTTTTATCTTGTTTTGATTTTTTCTTTAAAGAGTTGTGAAAACAACTAAAACAGAGTATGTAACAGATTTTTTGTGATCTCCAAAATGTAAAATATTTGCTATCTGGCCATTTACAAGAAAAACAAAAACAAAACAAAACAAAAAAATTCCTGCTAACCTTGGTCTAAAACTGTTTATTATAAAGATTCTCCTTTCTCAGTTGAAATTCAGAGGTTTCTTTGTTGTAAAACAAGTGACCATATCCTGTGTTTAAATCCAGATTATTTATTTTGTGATAACAGTCTATTACTCTATTCTTATGTTAATAAAATGATTATTTCCAGTTGTATTGATATATAGCTGACATCTATCAGTGTATAAGTTTAAGGCATACAGTATAATGGTTTGACTTACACAGATTGTGAAATGATTACCACAATAAGATTAGTTAGCATCTATCACCTTATACAGGTGAAATAAAGAGAAAAAAATTAAAAAAGACCAAAAATTTCCTGATAAGAATGTTTAGAATTTACTTTCTTGACAACATTCATACATATCATACAGCACTGCTGCTAAAGTGTCTGTTATATATACTGTAAATTTTATCTTTAGCCCTTATTTATCACTAAAGTTTGTACCTTTGCCACTTCTCTCCTACTCTCATCACCCTCAAACCCTTCCTCTATTAATCACAAATCTGATCTCTTTTTCTATGAATTTAGGGGTTTGTTTGTTTTGGTTACTACACATAAGTGAGATCCTATAGTATTTGTTTTTCTTTGTCTGACTTTATTTCACTTAACATAACACCCTCAAGGTCCATCCATGTTGTTGGAAATGGCAAGATTTCCTCCGTTTTTCAGGCTGAATAATATCCCATTACACCTATATATCAATATTTTTTTTATTCATTGATTGGTTTATGGACACTTAGTTCCATATCTTAACTATTATAAATAAGGCTGCTATGAAAATGAGGGTGATATCTTTCCAAGTTAGTGTTTTCATTTCCTTTGGATATATTCCCAGAAATGGAATTTCTGGATCATGTGGTAGTTCTGTTTTTAATGTTTTGAGGATCCTTCATAATGTCCTCTATAGTGGCTGTACCACTTTATAATTCTGCCAACAATGAACAAGGGTTTCCTTTCCTCCATATCCTTCCCAGCATTTATTATCTTTTTTTTTTTTATGATGACCATTCTAACAAGCATGAGGTGATATCTCCTTGTGACCTTGACTTACATTTCCCTAATGACTAGTGCTATTGAATATTTTGTCATGTACCTGTTGGCCATTTTTAATGTCTTCCTTGAAGATAAGTCTGTTCAGATTCTTTGCTCATTCTTTAATCTCATTATTTGTTTTCTTGCAACTGAGCTGTAGGAGTTCCTTAAACATTTTGGATATTAACCCTTTATCAGAAATATGATTTATAAATATTTTCTCCATTCCCATAGGTTGACTTTTATTTGTTAATTTTGTTTTTATTTTTGCCTTACTATGTGGAAGCTTTTTAGTTTGATGTAGTCCCACTTGTTTATTTTTTTGTCACTTGTGCTTTTGGTGACATATCCTAGAAGTCACTGCAAAGATCAATGTTAAGGAGTGTTTTCCCTGTTTTTTTCTAGGAGCTTCACAGTTTCAGGTCTTACATTTAAATCTGTAATCCATTTTGAGTTAATTTTTGTAAGTGGTATGAAATAGCAGTCCAATTTCATTCTTTTGCATGTAAATATCCAGTATTTTCAACATCATTTATTAAAGACTACCTGTCCCTACCCACCCATTATTTAATACTACTTTTTTTTCTGAAAGAAACCTATCCTTTTAAAAGCTCTGGATGCTTAAAAATTTTTCTTATCTTTTATTTTCAGCTATTTGATTATGAAATTCTTAGAGGAGTTCTCCTTCATGGAGTTTATTGAGTTTTCTGAATCTTTGGATTTATGTCTTTCAGTTTTAGAAAACTAGTGGCCATCATGTTTTTAAGTATTGATTCTGGTTCATTCTCTCTCTCTCTCTCTTAATCCTTCTAAGAATACAATTATGTTTATGTTAAACCATTTGACTGTGTCCTACTATTTGATTTTTTTATTCACATTGCTCTGTATTTGCTTTTTTTT
The DNA here is from genome assembly GCF_009829155.1 of Mustela erminea. NCBI lineage: Eukaryota > Metazoa > Chordata > Mammalia > Carnivora > Mustelidae > Mustela > Mustela erminea. The sequence goes on along the minus strand of NC_045617.1, from coordinate 100,440,374 downwards.
TTTCATATTATTTTTCTCTGTGTAGTACAAGTTGGCTATATTTTATTGAATTTTATTTAAGACCACTAATTCTGTTTGCTATTTAACTTATGCAGTGAGTTCTTATTTTCAAAACATCACACTCACAAATTCAATTATTCATATTTTAAATATATTTAAATCCTTTGTTAAAATTCTCCATTTTTCACCCATATTTTTTAAATGTTTCTTAAAATGGTTATTTAAAAGCCTATGTCTAAACTATTACCTATTGCTTCTATTCATAGTTTTTCCTTTAGTTACTGGTCACATTTGTTTGCTTTATGTGTCTTCTAATTTTTAAATGTATGCTGGATATGTTGTCCTAATAAATACAAAGATTGACCTTGGTATTATTTTCCTAAGAAGGTTAGCCCTTTCTTCTGCTAAAGAAATACAGTGAGTATTCAGTTTGTGCAGAAACTAAATTGAATCAGGGCTGGAGATAAGCTTTTGTTAAGCTTACTCCACACCTGATTTAAAATATTGGTGGGGGGGCAATGCCTATTATGTGTGTGTTCCAGCCTATTTTCTTTTTAAGAATTTATTTATTTATTTGAGAGAGAGAAAGAGAAGCAAACACCCAGCCAAGCAGAGAGCCTGACATGGGGCTCAATCCCATGACCCTGAGATCATTACCCAAGCCGTAGGCAGATGCTTAGCTGACTGAAGCACCCAGACACCCCATCAGGGTATCTTCTAATGCAACTCCTTCCACAGGTCTTCAAGACTGCCGACTTCTTTTCACTACCCTTCTCAGCTACTCACCCTGTTCAAGGGTGAGTGCTGTTCAAGCACTCAGTTTAAGTATTCCATAGGAAAAAATGCTGTGTTTCAGGTTCCTCTAAATTTTAATACAGCTGGATTCTCTTTTTCTTAGAGGTCTTTCTCTCTCTCTCTGCATATTCAAATATAATCAGCTTGTGCCCAGCCCTACCAAATGCTCACAGGCAGAAAGTCTTCTCAAGATTCAGGTTTCTCATTTCTTTAAAAATATGAGTTTGGAAAATTAATTCTGATGTTATTTTCAACTTATTTTATGGAATATATGACTTCTTGTTATGTATTACATTTTACTTAGTAATGGAGGTCATCCATTTTTTATTGTAATTTACTATATTGTAGGCCTACTTGTAAATATTTTAAAACATTCATATATAATTGTGGCCAAATAAATCTCTGAACTTCTCAGTGCCCTTGCAAAAAATTCTAATCCCCTGACACACAAAAAGTGTATATGCTATAGAGATAGAGAATATTTGCTTTCACTTCTGCCAAAAATATTTTATCTTCAATTCAATGAGAATTAGATCTATAGCCATTTGTCTAGTTAACAGATTTGATCCAAAAGGATAATAAAACTTCTCTTATCTCCCCAAGAGGGCCAAAGAGTCAGAGACCAGACAAGGTCCTAAATTAAGCCCATGGTGCCGGGAGTACTGGAACATTATTTCCCTTGGCATTTATATGTTAAAAAGGATTGAGTTCAGCATTTAGAGACATTATCTGTATTTATCTGGCCCCTGGAAAGACATATTTATATTCCTGAGGGTAAGGATAAGAACACAAGACCCTATCCATCCCATCTTAATGGAATTTTTTTCTCTCCTTGCAAGAAATAAGGAGGTTGCCTGTCTCTTATACAGATAGTTGGAGAAAATCCACTGTTCTCTTTATGAGTTTTATGAGATATCAGTTGCTACCTATATAAAAAAAGGTTGTTGCCTTTTATCATTGCGAGGCTAAAGTCTGAGGACCTATGTGGTGACATGACATGTGGCTGTTGATCTGGATGTGAGCATCAGTTAAGTACTCTTTTCTTCTGACCCAATTCCTTAATTCAAGTGGGATAACATCTCAGACCCTTCATAATTCTTTGCAAAACAGTAGTACTACTTAAAAATTTCATGTTTAATTAAACCAAAGTATTAATTTTTATGTAAAATAAAAACTATTTTAGTGACTTGACTAATTTTTCCTGAATGCACACAATGTTATTCACTCCTTCATTCAACAAGTATTATTGAATATAAGCCATCATCCATGCAAAAAAAATGTAAGAACACAAAATTGACATATGGGAAAAGTTTAACCATTAATGTAGCTGATAACAAAACGTTTTCCTGTTGATTCTCACTTTGAAAAAAAAATACTGATTCTTCATTTATAATTTGAAATAAGAGGAATGAAGAAAAACTATTACTATAACATAAATGATTATAGTGATTTTTCTGCTGGACAAAATACCATTATTACAAACAATATTACAATGACTTAGGATAGGACTAACACAAATCAGGAAGTAGAGACTCAGATGATTCTAAAATACTCACTTCACAGCAGAAAGTCAGTTGGAAAGAGTTACATACCCAGAATTTATCTTTCTGTCCTTGTGCTCCTTTTAGTGTGCCCCATCTACAAATAATAAAAAAAATACTGGCATGGTTAAAAATATTTGATCTGCACCTTGATAAAATATAAATTATTGTCAGAATTTTATCTTTTTTGTTGTTGTTGTTATGGCCCAATCTTGGCTTACTATGGAGTTGTCATCATGGCCCTACAAAAAGTGCCTGTGTGGTTTTCTTTTTGACCATAATGTTATTTACTTGCTCAGAATATACTTATTTATGTCCAAATGGCTTAAAATCAAATTTGTTTATCAAAGAAGATAAATTCTAGGGCAACTGAGGTATGGAGGTTTAAAAGTACTTAACGAAGCCTCCCTTCTTCACATCTAGCCCTCTGAAACTCTACCCTATATGGTGTAAACTAGAAATCTCCAAGACTACTGTTAACAATAATATAAATACAGATAACGATCATAGATAAAAGAATTTATGAGAAAATATATATGTATATATTATCTCAAACAATGGATATGTGTCTAATGTGAGATTTCTGTTTACACATGTATGTATGTATGCAAACCTAATCTTTCACTCCCACAACTGGTTCATTTTCAATGTAGCATATAACAATCCATAAAGAATCCAAACTTACAATATCTCATGTTTTCTCTTGACTAAACCCAGTAAGGGAGATGTTAATAACATGTTCTGTTTACTAATAAAATAACAAGCCTTGTCTAAGAACATAGAGTGGGAGATGTTGAGCCCAGATTCCAAATCCTATGTACTTCTTCATCTTATAAATATCCAGTCTCAAACTGCAGTGTGTCTTGAACAGCAACAGTTTTATGTAGAGAAAGCATAAGGACTACCATTTCACACGCTGTGATGGATTGTGAGGAAACAATTCCGCCCACATATCACCCCACTAATCCCAATATCCCTCTGTATAACAAACATTCTTTGGCGGGGGGGGGGGGGGGAAGCATTACTGGAAGATATACAAATTCATTCAAATATTTTTAACACTTCCATTTGCTTGAAAGCTGTTCTTAGAAGGATATAGAATAAAATGATGGCACCACAGCACAGAGATATTGCCTAAAGAAGGCAGGTTTATGGTAAAGATCTTGGGGGCATTCAAGAAAATATATTAATCCATATAGATCCTTTGGCACAAAGGGGAGGAAGAAAAAATGATGTGAAAGATGGGATAACCCTGAAAAAGCAACATTTCTTTCTCTTTTTCCTGGTAGAGGCTAGGAGTGGTGATTGCAATGCTTCCCATCTCTCTCTTGGTTTTCTGCTACACACAGGAATAGTAGACTAGAAAACTTTAAGGTTTCAAATATTCTGGGCAGCTTAATGTGTAAGTTCAAGCAAGTTTAATTTTGAAACCATTCTGCAGTTTTATAATTATATTTATATCCTTGTAACTTTTCTATAAAATACTATTATCACCATTGACAAAAATTATTGCTTACAATGAGGGCCCCCAAATCTTCAAAGTCATTATGTACTTCAAGTAGTATGTCATATTTGAAACCTTGAGTTGCTCATTTTCTACTCATTTTTCATGACTCTTATAACAAGTTCAAAAAGCCTTTACCTCAATCAAATTTCCTTTCAGGGGGTCCAGCTACTAGTTACTTAAGCTATTTATATAAAATATAAGAGCAATCAGAAGTATCTAAGGAAACATTCAACTTAAAACAGGCAGAAAAGGAATCCTTTATCTGAGATTCCACCAAATTCTTGAGAAGTTCAGGGTAGTTTCACTTGAGGCCCTAATGAGCCTCCTAAGAAAGAATGCCTAATCAAAAAACAGTATCCAGACAGGACAAGCTTGATCCAGAACCTAAGCTGAGGTCAGAAGACAGGAGGAGCAACTGAGAGGATTGTTCTCTGTCACTCACATCTATCCACACTGGACTTAGCTAAGTTTAGACCTTCGGAAAAGGCCAGACTTGTAATATAAACCTCACAGAGCTACTTCTCTAAAAACTATATATTGTATAAAACCCACTAATGATACTCAAATAGAGAGTAATACCAAGTTTCTTTCCCTTTTGTAAGATCTTTCTAACTTCTTGGGTTCCAGCTCGCTGAGGAAGGTGCATGGAAAGATGAAGGAGAATTGAACAAAGGGAACAGAAAAGACAAGCAAGGAAAATAAACCAGGAGTTGAGTATTGCATTTGCTGTTAAGTCCTTTTCAGATACCCCTAGGCACTCTCAGAAATACTGAGACACTGTTTGGGGGCATGAACATCCATAATCACATACTAAGGTCCAGATTTAGCAAAACAATGACTATACATAATTCTATTACCAACAGATCAGAGACTAAATTTAAGGAAACAGAACATTTTCTCACAAAGTAGAAGAGACTTCAGAATGTAGTCATTTGTCTTATTCTTGTATTAGCAAATAAATTAAAAGTAAAATAAACTAATTTGAAGACATCTAAGAAAAACAAACTATTATTTTTACTATTGTACAATTTTTTCATATGCTCCATACATTTTGATAGGATTATCTAAAGAATATTTTCAGTTGTACAATAGACAGCAATAATACTTATTTTGTAAATCTATCAACTTTTTAGAGTTGCTCTAAGTTTCAGGAAACAGCAGTGTTCATTGTAACTTTAAGATGTCTTTATGAAAGCACATATCTAACCTAAAGAGAATGGCAGCATTCGGATTATTATAAATATTCTCAAAGTGGACAGAAAAACAAAACAAGTCTTCAAATAGAGGTGAGAGAGGAAAAAGAAAATAAGTCCACTGAGGTTGAGAGTTTCAAAGACTTGCATGTTTGTGAAAGAAAATTATAAACAAAGAATACTAACCTTGACACGAAATTCAGATAAAAAGAAGATATCACACCTCACCAAGGGAACTATTGTTCAGTTCCCTATGTTATAGCCTCTATGTCAGATGACAGGCAAGGTCCATTCATTACAGGATCTAATGTTGGCACTGCAAATTTCCTTTATCTTTTTTCACCTGTATCATTTTTAGACAGTTTCTATGATGGTAATCAGCCCATGGAGTCACAGTGGGGTATTGCAGAGAAATAAACCTGTGGGTTGTTTTCTCAATATCCCATGCTTTCTGAGAGACTGGAAAAAAATCACTTTACCCTAGGTGATTTTCCACTGGTATCATAGTAAACTCATGTAATTAAAACCTTTATCCAAGCAAAAACAAAGTTTAACTGGTACAAAACAAGAAGACTACTTATATTGCTCACTTATGGGAGAGAGTTCCTCTTTATCTATGAAAGGCATATATATATAAATATATATATATATATTTATATATATTCCTAAAATACTAGACTTTGTCTTGCCTTTTTACCAGTAGGCTAAAAATTCTGAAACCGGTATGTATTTTCACAAATGTCCTCTTGTAAATCAGTGGCTGTCCTTGGGGACATAAGGATCTTAATTACATTCATATATACTCTAAACATAACTATTTACACTTTTTTTTCACTCACTTATACATCTTCATTTTAAGGACTATTTGTAAACATTTCTTTAGCTAGACCAGAACCATAACCATATTCTGCTGAGATTGTTTCCTTAACCCTGCTAATTTGAAACAAATGATACAACAGGATCACAAGTTTGAAAGACCTTGATAGTGGCTTTTCTTGCTTCAAGAAATTCTACTTCATATGAACTTTATATTGTTCTTTTGAATTTTTTTCTGCCTCATTAAGTTAAATTGTTTCAATTTTTAAGATATATTAATACTTATTTTATCTCAAAATTTCATGACACCTGGGAAAATGCTGGTACTGGAAATATCATACTACATTCCCTGAGGAGGCCTGAGAACTGAGGGTTCCCTATGTTGAGTCTATGTTTACATCTCTCACTTCAAGCATGTGTTCCTTTAAGCTCTTCCTTCTGGACTGGTCTCATATGCCCTCTTTTAGGTAGTTCTGGAAATACTACTCTTGCATAACATCAGTAGTCTTTCTGGAAAGACCATCAATTCTGTAGGGGAAAGCATCAAAACCCATTCAAGGATGATATAACATTTTGTATTGCTAAGGTTATGAATATCTTGATGGATGTCCTCTGTAAAAAGGGTGCTGTTCTTTTCAGATAACTGTGCTAATCAATACTAGAATTATGAAAAGCATATTTTAAGCTATTTCTAGATACCAAAATTATTAGAACTGAGTAACTATTTTGCACAGGATTTTAAATCGTAAGTGCTACTGTTGTTTCTCCTTTAGTTTTGGTTGATTTTGTGCTGGACGTGCATATATTCAGTGGTGGTCATATTAGTTCCGTTAAATAAAAGACAACTGAACATATGACTTTCTTTAGGTTTTCTTTATATTCGCCTAAATATCTCTTTTAAAAAAGAAAGAAGCACAGAATTTCTGTGAAATTCATCCACTTATTTCAGCCTTTATTCAGAAAACTGTTGTTTAGTACAAAGAAGAGATCTTTTGCCTTCAAGAAGCTGACAATTTAATGAGAATGATTAAAGTGTTTAAATTATTTAAGACCTATTAATACTTCTTTTCTCTTAAAATTTAGTGACACCTGGGAAAAAGCAGTTTTGGAAAATCTGGGCAGCCACTGCACCACATTTCCTGAGGATGCCTGGGAATGGATAGTTTGCTGTAGTGAGTGAGAAATACATCTAATGGAAGCGAAATGAAAAATAAACAAATATAAAAATAATCAGAAGCCCCCCAAGAAATAATTTGAATCCACAATTGCTACTTTTATAAAAGCAAGTTTAAAAAATTTTTACGGGTTACAGACAAAGAAATTAACTGTCTACAGAGGGCAAAGTTGACTCCCTTCACAGAATTAAATAGAAATTCTTATGGTACAAATGAAACTGTAGAATTTTAATTACAATAAGTAAGTGCAAAATCACAAGAGAGCTGGTGAAATTTCATCTTATTCTAAGCCTATTCTAAGACCAGTACTTGGTCCTGTGGGATTCGAGAACAGTGAAAGGAGCAGCAGGAAATCAAGATAGTAAAGCAGATTGAGATCAGGCCATAAAGAGCACTCACAGCCACCAGACTTGGCGCTTTGAAAGTTGGTGATAAAGAGTCATTCAAATATGGTAATGCCATGATCCAGATAGTCTTTCAGAGAGAAAACTCAGGTGTTAGAATGAGAAAGAGATTTCAGGGGAAGGAGATTAAAAGCATGAGATAAATGTTAGTCATCAAAGCAAGAAATAATGTAATTCTGAATAAGAATGTAAAACCCAGAAAGGAAATCCTGTTTATTCTTTTAATACCTCTATCTCCAACACTTAGAATAGTGACTTAGACATTCATAGTCAACCCTAAACATACTTGTTGAGCAAAGGAATTGAACTCTAATGGCAGCAAGTGAATTGAATGAATAGGAAGACACAGATTTGAGAGCTTGTTTGGAGATAAAATTGATGGAGGGTATTACATTATGTGAAATAAGTTGGTCAGAGAAAGACAAATACCATATGGTTTCACTCATATGTGGAATTTAAGAAACAAAACAAGTGATCATAGGCCAAAAAAATAGGGAAACCAAGAAACAGACTCTTAACCATGGAGAAGAGACTAATGGTTAGCAGAGGGGTGGTGGGGGGATGGGTGAAACAGGCGATGGAGATGAAGGAGCACACTTGCCGCGATGATGAGCACTGGGTGATGTATGGAAGTGTTGAATCACTAAATTGTACACCTGTAAATAATATTACACTGTATGTTAACTTACTGGGATTGTAATTAAAACCCTTTTTAAAAAACGTGATGGAATTTGTTGGCCAAGTAGAAAGGGAGAAAAAAGAATCAAGGTTAATTCTAGGATTTTAAGGTTGAAAGATTAGGTTCCTCCACGGTGGTGTTATTTGTAGTGCACCTCACATTACTCAGAAATATGTTCCTGACGATCAGGGTGATGTGTTATTGCCTAAGACTGTAATTACAGAGTGGCTTCATCTACTCTTGAGCTCTCTCTACTGATAATGGTTCTGTGTATTAACCTTTAAATTCATTGCTTTTCAAGGTTTCTGACAAGTAAAATACTGTAAGAACCAAGCAAAGCTGATTATTAAAAGAAACTGTGAAAGAGCCTTTCTACAGATTGAGGAATTCCTCTGTGAAGAGAATAATTATCTCCTAACTCACGTGTCAAGATCACATTTGCTTAAGAATCAAGTTCTTTAAAGCATATCTCACATTCATCTAAGAATCTGCAGTTACCAGGAGGGGAAAAAAGTTTTATTTTGTATCGATGGTAGGTGTAATATACTGGTGCAGAATCATCTAGACCATAATTCTTCAATGTGCCTGACAATTTACCACTTCTGGGATCCCAGTATATACCCAATAGACTAATGATAGGAATTCAAACTCATGTTTTCTGGGCAAACCAATTCTGTATTAGTGAATATAAATCCACACAGATAAAAAATTAAGTTTATCTACAGTGGACATGTAAAGAAATCTTGTGCAGTACAGCCTACTAAAACAGGAAATTTAGGAGGAAAACAGGGAACCAATATATAAGAGCCTGATGTGGAACTGCAGCCCTTACTAAGGAAATGAAAGTCAGATAGGATATAGGTATAAAGAAACCACCAGATGAGCCTCAACCAGATTAAAGTGATAGGAGTACTCTGCATATAGGATTTTGCTTTTAAAGGTGAGATTGCAGATAGACTCTCAGATCCCTTTACACAAAGATTTAAAAGATTAGTGCAGCAAGAATGAGGCAAAGATAAGCAGGCTTTTGTTGCCTTATGAATGTTCTCCCAGACACTCAGTTAACTTCATTCAAAAAATGCTCAGGCCTAGTGAGTGTGGCAGTGTTGAATAGGATAGAGAGCTCTAGAAGGTGCTAATTAAGACTAGATCAAAGATAAAAGAAAAGAGACTGCAGGGGAAATCAAAATAAAATGAGGGCATTCCCCATCTCCCTTCGTTTTCCACTGAAGCAAAATGTAAATCAAGTCAGGTTTTACTCAGCTTAAGATCAGGTACTCTTACTGATATGTTCTGCCAAGGGGCTACCAATTTTGTCATAGTTTGGAGAAGCTATGAAAATTTGTGAAAGATCAATTTTTTTGTGTGTATGAAAATGTCAAAAATGACTGTGTGTGCTCCTAATATTAATTACTTATCCAACCAACACAATTTACTGAGTTGCTGATATATTGCTTATCCTACCCCACCCTAATATTTCAGAAAACAAAAATATTGTAAGGATAGTACCACATGGAATTTGACCTATAATAAGACGTATGGAAGAAAATGACAAAACAGTTGTGCCCAGGTATGCTCTGGTCAGAATGATCGGCTGTGGAACTGAGAAAATGAACCCTCTGCATTTGCTATATTGACAGAATATATGTTAAGATATTCATAATCATGTGAAATGTACTTGGGAGAAGGAGTACAAGATCAAAAATTTCCATCATCACCAGTGACAATTAACTAGGATGGTATCTTTTTGGGGGGAGGGGGTAATTTAATTTTATTTTATTTATTATCAGTGTTCTAAAATTCATTGTTTATGCACCACACCCAGTGCTCCATGCAATACATGCCCTCCTTAATACCCACCACCAGCCTTACCCCATCCCCTACCACTACCCCCTCCAAAACCCTCAGTTTAGTTTGTTTAGTATCTTATGAAGACACGCTGTGAGGGAAAACTTTAGTCCTTTGATGTTAGGAATAGAAGTAGCTTATCTTCTCATAAAATCTCAGTACTTAAAGGAGATTCAGAGATTACAGTATACTCCAGGTTATGGTTCACAGACTGAATCTGGCCCACTGTCTTTTTTCATAAATAAACTTTTATGGAAAAATCAAGCTCATTTATTTACGTATTATCTCTATCAGCTAATGGCAGAGTTGAGTTGTCAAGACCGTTAGCACTAAGTGTTAATTTGATTCTACTCCAATTTCTTTGCTTCATAGATAAAGCAACTAAAGCCCAAAGAGGTTTAAGTAACATTTCAAAATTATATGGTAAGTGGCTAAGCTGGTACTAGTATCTAAAGCACAATTAATAACACCAGCAATAAAAAATAGGACTAGTGGAAGACAGAAAGGGGTGGGATCATTTATAGTTAAGATGGAGAAGGCATTATAGATCTTGAGTAATTTGGAGCAGATGCCAATGAAAGACCAAAAGAACCCCCCTGGCTAGAAGTGCATTTTTATCCTGTTAACCAGCTAGTTTTGCTTCTGTACAAACGCTTGCTTTTTTCGCGCGCGCGGGCTAACCGGCCAGTTCTGCTTCTGTAAGACTGCTTTGCTTGTCTCGCGCGTGCGGGCCCCCTGAACCAATCCGCTGGCGCCAAGTATTCCTGTTCAAACTGTCAACCAATCAGCTCAGCCCCACCTGAAACTTGTTTGTATCTGTCTATAAAAACCCTGCACCAACCCAGCTCTGGACCTCTCGGCGTTATCGGCAACGAGCTGCACAGAGGTCCAGGTTCGAACCTGCAATAAACGACCCTTGCTGCTTGGCTTTGACTCACGTCTCTGGTGGTCTTTTAAGGTAGGAGTAATACTCAGTTGGTATTTCACCAAGAGGGAATGAGGGCATACCTGAGAGAAAAGCATTTAATGCCAAAAATTATTCTGCATGCATTCATAGAGAAACCATGAAAGTTTTAGAAGGAGAAAGATTGTTGACAGCCATAAAAAGAAAAGATAAAGCTGGTCATGGTGAGCAAAGACTAAAATGGAAAAGAATAGAGTTGGAGGCAAGAAGAACAGTTTGATCATTATAATATTCCAATCAAGGATGCATTCGTCACACCCAACCATCTCACTTGTATCCAGAAATTTAATGGATATAATCATTACAATGATAGGGATGGAAAAGACTAATACTTAATGAATTTATTTGAGTATCAAAATAAATCAAAGTTGTCAATATCACATCATATTCACATTAATATCATTTAATTCATCCCCTGTAAAATTTATATTTCTGCAAGTTTTCCCTTTTTATTATAATACAGACTTGGTCTGACCTTCTCTTTAGTCTTACTAAGGTAGTCAGTAATATCCTCCATATTTCTGCTTAGAGAAGACATTAGAAATTGCCATAACAACCCAGACGTTTTAACAAAATCTTCCAGTTTGTTCATTCATCATGATTATCATATATATCACATTCTTGGAACATAGGATAGAATCCTGATCTTTGATTCTGAAAAGGTGAGCTTGTAATATATGCCTTCTAAAAATGTACAGTGATTACCCCAAAAGTGCTCTCTTTTAAGAAATAGCCAATCCATATTCCAGCTGACAGAAGTCAGAAGCCACTTTATTTCCTACTCCTGATGTCCCCTCACCCCTCTGCACATCTCTGGAAATTCAGACATTTACTTTACCTTACCTCCATGTAAATTCTATAACTTTTGGAATTTTGAGGGCAACACCTGCCACAGAAGACATGAGTTTTATAGGACAAAGTCACAAAAAAAATTTAAGCTAAATCTAGAAGGTAGCACACTACCAGGGACAATAAAATCCCATCACACAGCCCCCCACCCAACCTGAACTACCCACAGATATTAACACTCATTCAACAAGAAGGTAAAGTGCACTTTCCCAATTACTGAAGGCCATTTTCAGCCTTGGCATAACCCATTGCCCCAGGTCTTTATGAATCTAAGAAATTGCCTGTGATCATCTTCCTCAACTGCCCATTTGTTCAGATGCCATGTCTTTCCCTGATGTCTACCAACTAGGAAATTGTTATTTCCAACCATGCTGATTTTACACAATCCAGTAGAATTAAAGTGTCCATGACCAAACTCCTGCTCTTTACACGGCTTTCTTGGTAGAAATAGAATCATATAATCTAAGGCCATGGACCATTTATCACATTTACCAAAGAAGTTATTCATTTTCACCTACAGTCATTTTCTTTCCTGTCTCGTTCTTATCCATCTACTTGTGTTCTCAGTGTAAGCTGGATCAAAAAATTTTAAATAATTATGTTATGTGTAAAGATGTATACCATAGGTAAATATTCATTAATGCCATAATTAGAATCAACTCCAAATTTTAGTTTCTAAAAATAATTCTGAAAATATGTTCAGAATATTAAGGAAAAAGTTAAGGAAGTATGAACTTTTAAAAAATTAAATTGACTGTAAAGTGAGTAGCCTACTAGGTGGCAGACACACTGTCTCATTTAATCCTCACAATAAGATGGTGAGCATTAAATTATTATCCAACGTCATAGATGAGAAAACAGAGATAAAGAGATTCAACTCCCTGTCTGAGGTCACCTAAGGAGAAAGTCAGAATAAGCATTTAAACCTAAACTTGACTCCAAAACCCAGTTCTTTATGCTCTATAGTATTGTTTCCACAATCTGTCATGAAGCAAAAGAGACCTTAGAGACCTTTGTGTGTGTGTGTGTGTGTGTGTGTGTGTGTGTGTTTGTGTGTGTGTACACATACACATTATATTATATGTATTTTTAAGCCACATTCTTATGAGAGAAAGAGAGCTTTCTAAGAATTCTTTTTAGAACAATGTTTCTACCATGCCTACACCTAAATAAAAATAAATAAATAAATAAAGGTTTGTTTGGTTTTTTTTTTTTTGACTACTGTTTTGTTTTGTAAAAGGTCAGTTCATAGTAATCGCAGTTATAGAGTAGAATGGACCTGGTCAGGGTTTGAGATGGCAAATCAATGAGACACCAATGTCAAACAAGAGAAAACAAATGGAGCACAAACTGTTCTGTCAATTTGATTCAGTGCTGACAGACAAAGGCAACACGATTCAATCAGCACTGAAAATAGAAGAAAAATAAACCTCATTTATCAGCTGCACCGTCTCCAGAGTCCTTCTCCACTGCCGCTCTTCTGTTAGTGCAACTCAAAGAATCTCAAGAGTCTGCAGAACTCCCCCCAGTGGCTTCCTTGAATGATTGAGAGCTTTCCATCGCTGCATCAAATTAGTAGGTCTTATTTTACTTATTAAGGCTCTTCACATTATTTATCGTATTATCCTCAGCATCTAGCAAGGTGTCTGGTAAATAATCACTAATCACTGCACAATAAAATGTGCTTAAATTTTCAGTTGAGAATCAATGTGGGGGGTATCTACACAAACTAAATTATTGCACTTTTTTTTTTTTTTCCCCAAAGAAGTCAAAGTACTTTTGGAAGTCATTCAATATAGTACCCAAAGAACTCTTTTAGCTTTTGTATAGTCTTAATTAATTAGGTTTATTTTCATCAAGTTTAATACACACACAATAGAAAAAACATATGATGCTAAGTAAACTCACATAAGTGAACTCAAATTGGAAGGATTTAAGATGGAGATAAAAAACATTTTCATGTAATTTGAATCTCCAATTATAACTACAGATAAAAATGCAAAGCTTTAGCAAAAAGAACCAACTGCTATTTATACTTTCTTTTTTTCTGCAGACTTTGATAGCACCAAACCCAAAGGGCATTTTTCAGTAACTATTTTCTGGACCTCTTAGCAACATTTCACATTGCTAACTACTCCTGCCTGTTTGGACACTTTTCTCTGCTATGTCTGTGTGTTACTTAGGCTGGTCCTCCCTCTCTGACCTTAGGCCATCTAAAAGCTGACCACTCTCAATGGTTTCTCTTTGGGCTCATAAAAACCTATAGTTTCACTCCAGAAATACATATAATTGGTTATTTGATCTTTCCATTTGAATGTCTCCAGGAATCTCAAATTCAGTATGTCTACCTTGAACTCCTGATTTTTCCATTTCTACCCACTCATCTTCTACTGCTCCCTGTATCAGTAAATGGAAATCTGTACAATCTCTTCCTCAAGAAGGATACCTGGGGTATATTCATGATTCCTACCTCTCCAGTCACTACTCATTCAGACAAATTACCAAGTCTTGTCAGTTGTACCAAAAAAGATATAACCTCACACTCATTTACTTATATTTAGAACTACCAAGCTAGTCCAAGCTGCCATCATTTTTTGACATTAATTTCCTAATTATTCTTCCTGTTCCACCTTAAACCCCATAAATTCTTTCTCTAAGCATCACATAAAGTGACCTTTTTTAAAAAATGCAAATTATGCAATTTTCCTGTTGAAAGCACTTGAAAATAACTTTGCTAAAGCTTGGAATAAGGTTCAAAACTCTAACCCATAAATAACAGGGCTCTACAAGCTTTGTCTGATACCTACTTCATCTCTTGTCTTTTGACCACATTATCCATACTTGTGTTTATCCTAAGTCATCCCTAGTAATTACCAAAAGACATCAGGACAATGACTATGAGGAGATAGCAAAGCAGAACAGTTCAGGCAACATAATCCTTATAAAGAAAGTGTAATAATTGGCTGTAGAACAGGAAGATTTATCCAGTAGTGCTGAACACTGATCAGCCCTTAGTATCATGCACCATGTTGGTGTGGTAAGGGCTTGAGTAGAAGCACCAACATAGCAGAGCACTGAAGCAAGTCGCTGCACACATCAACCTGAACTTCAATTCAGAATGTGGACTGGGGATTGTACCAGTGAACAAGATGGTGAGTGAGGCAAAGAACAATCTACCCTCTCTGTTGGCAATCACAGAATCTGGATAGATTTCTTTTACTTTATGGAGGAGGTGAAAAAGGGAAAGGCACTTGACAGCAAACATGTATTCATGAGATATAAAACATTGTCCTGTGCTCTTGGAAAAAGATAATACCTCAGAAAACTTATCAACGATAAGAGAACTTTCTATAAGATTAATTTGCATTCTCAGGAAACTGAAAGAAGGTTTGTATTTAATACACTGGTGACATTAGTAGAGAGCAGGTTGAGACATATGGGTAACAAGATAAATAAAGTGCAAGTATTATAAACAAATTGAAAGGAAAGCAGGTAGGGAAAGGAAACTACAGATTCAATAGCAGAGTTTTACATGTGAGTCTAAGGTTATTGTGAATCAGAACTGAGTCCTTGGGAAACTAAAAGATACAAGGTCAGGGAGCGGGGGTTGGTGCTCCTGGGTGGCTCAGTTGGCTAAACCACTGCCTTTGACTCAGGCCAGGATGCTGGCATTCCAGGATGGAGTCCTGCATCAGGCACCCTGCTCAGCAGGGAGTCTGCTTCTCTCTCTGACCCTCCCCCACTCTCATGCACTCTCTCTCTCTTTCTCTTTCTCTCTCATTCTTTCTCTCTTAAATAAGTGAATAAAATATTTTAAAAAATAAAGCTATAAAGGGCTCATTTGATAAAACTCCACACAATGCTCTATGGTATCTTGAAACGAGGCATCTGAAGTTCAGCGAATTATGTTGTTTTCCACAGCAAGTATTTTATGACAGCTTTCTGATATTTATTGTATTTTTTACTTTATATGAATTTGAGTGGACTCTATTTTTATAAGATTAATAGCTTGTTTTGTTAATTAAAAAATTTTGTTGGCTTTGATTTCATGCCTTATGAAATTGGGTAACTTCTACTTTATTATTGTTTTCTTCACAAGAGTGATTCAACTTTGTAATTTTATTTTAATATTTCCCATATTGTGACTTTTTAAAATAGCACAAAAATACTTATATATACAATAATCTCTATATGGATATTATGCAAGGAAATATAAATATAGATATAATCCCAGTGTTTTTGAGCCAAAATATCAGAATCCTGTTATTAAAATGCTTTTTTGATTATACATCTTTTGAGAATGTTTTTAACTCTATCAGGAGCAGGATTATGGTACTGAGTTCATGTATGTGAAACATTTAGAACAGAGCCAAGAATTTAAACCCTACACAAAGGAGTTAGCAACAACTGCTACCATGTTGTTAGCACATTATTATCATACCTGACTAACCAAACTTGATGAGTTAATTTTCTGGAGAAATATCAATTTAATCAAAGAGTTAAAGCCAAATTAAGTAAATTAATAAAAATTGTGTTGCTAAAGATGTAAAATAATTATTACCCCAAAATAGCTTTAGAGTCAGCTAATTTAATGTGAGTTTTAAGGAAAAGTTATCTTCCATATTGCTCCAGAAATATGAAAATTATCCAATTTATTTTATGAGACTATCCTAATGTTACCAAAATCTGAAGAGGCAATCACATAAACAGACTTTTAGTTTCCTTGAGAAGAAAATTGTGAAACTTGAAATAAAATGGAAATAAATCATGCACATTGGTGTATATAACCTATGAGCCTTCACAACATAATAAATTCAAGAAATATAACTAGTTAACTACAGAAAATTACTGATAAAATACAACATTGTATCTATTGAAAAGCATTCACTCATCTCAACATGTTTTGGGTTCTATGGAGGGCACGTTATTGCATGGAGCACTGGGTGTGGTACATAAACAATGAATTCTGGAACACTGAAAATAAATTTTAAAAATAAATAAAAATTTAAAAAAATTTTTTCTGTTACATTTTTAAAACTCACGGTGATCAAAACTCTTTATTTTTTTTAAATAATCTCTACACCCAACATTGGGCTTAAACTCAAGACCCCAAGATCAAAAGTTACATGCTTTACCAGCCAAGCGATACAGGCATGCTTGACCAAAACTCTTTAAAAAACAGGACAGAAAGGTACTTCCTGACTTTAAAAAAAGACAATTGATCTTAAGTCAAGAAACAACACATAAAGATTAAACCTCAGAGGAATTTAAAGAAACAAAATTATGGTGAGTACTCTTTCCAAGTTCTTGAAGTCCTGGACATTTTAATATTCATGAAATAAGCTTTTGTTTTGCTCTGGAGTTATTTTTATGTGTACAATAGAGTATTTTCTGTACTTACCAATGCACCAAAGCTAATTCCGTTTCAAATTTCACCAAATTCCTCTATTACCTAATGTCATCCTCTTATTTCACACAAAAATTAAGGATTTTTAAAATTTTATTAAAAAAATTTAAATCCATATTCTGTCCAGATTTCCTCCAAGGAAATCAAGGAATAGTATTTAATTAGATGTCTTCGCTAACAACCTAAGAAGCTCCCATAAAAGATATTTTATTCTGCGTAATTTTTCCTAAGTTCGGTACTCAATAGTGTTTTGTCACACTTTTATACATTTTAGGAAAGTATCAGTCCTAAAGAACCCAAATAGTGGGGCGCCTGGGTGGCTTAGTGGGTTAAAGTCTCTGCCTTTGGCTCTGGTCATGATCCCCGCATCATGCTCAATGGGGAGCCTGCTTCCTCCTCTTTCTCTCTGCCTGCCTCTCTGTCTACTTGTGATCTCTCTCTGTCAAATAAATAAAATCTTAAAAAAAAAAAAAAGCCAAATAGTGCCACTGAAGCTAATATTTTCAATTAAATTCATCCAAATTTTGGAAAATATTAAATTACACAATATAATTCTACATTCCATTCCCCAGCAAAATTCATTCTGAAGTTGATTACCAAATAACAATCATGGATTTGCGTGAGAAACAAAATTGCACAATGTTACAGCTATATTATAATGCATAAATTTAAAAATTTGAAAATATTAGAGAAGGAATATTGAGTTAATTTTTAAAGAAATTTTTTGATGATATCACTTGTCTATTAAACACATGATGGTTTCATTTTCCAAATAATCAGTTCAAATTTCTCAAATCAGAAGTTCAGTTTTCATCCACAAGGAAGAAATCTGAAGAACAGAATTTGAGAATGTCATCTAAAAAATTTAACCTATTTCGAAATGTTATAAATTCAGGGCAAAGTGCAACATATTTAAAAATCTGTTACTATATATCTAATTACAAATATAGCCTCATTGATTTCCACTTTTTATATTAATAAATAGTAGTAGTCAATAGAAATAACATTTACTATAGTAAGAGTCAATGGTATTTATTAAACACTTTCATATATCAAAAATACAAATACTGTGTCTGCATTTCATGTAAACCCTCACAAACGCCCTTTTATTCTCAGTTTACGGACAGCTAAATGCAGGTAAACAAATGGCAGCCATATCATTTAGATGTGCCTGACTTCAACACACATACTCTTAACACAGTGTTGTGTCCCAGTGGTCTATCAAAAAGATTAGTATTGAAGTGGATTGAACTAAGTATTGGTTCTGAAGCTAACCAGCATGTAATTTCTGAAAAATCTATATCACAGTGTCTTCTTCTTTTACATTAGGTTACTTGATATATAAAATCTATGATACTTTACTGATCTTAAACAGACAAAATATTTTAAGTTTGAAAATTAGTAAATTCTTTGGTCAGTTTAATCAGATTATCTTTTTAATATTATTTACTATTGAAATACTTCAACTTGGTAACATATGTGAGATAAAATACCAGCTCAGCAGCCAGTTAGTTCCATTTTTGAAAGTTGCCTTTAAGAATCATAAGAAGAGGGGCGCCTGGGTGGCTCAGTGGGTTGAGCCGCTGCCTTCGGCTCAGGTCATGATCTCGGGGTCCTGGGATCGAGTCCCGCATCGGGCTCTCTGCTCAGCAGGGAGCCTGCTTCCCTCTCTCTCTCTGCCTGCCTCTCTATCTACCTGTGATCTCTCTCTGTCAAATAAATAAATAAAATCTTTAAAAAAAAAAACAAAGAATCATAAGAAGATGTCACACTATAGAGGGGAAAAAAAAGTATTACAAAAACAAAATCCTTGAAGACTAACATTTCTCTAGGGAAAAAAAAAAATTCTGTGTTCTTTATAATATTGTCTTTAGAAAGTTTAAAAAAAAATCTATGCTGTCTTCCTTATAAATAAAACAAGTTCTAATTTAAGTTGCTCCGAGTTTTTTTTTTTTTAAATCTCATTGGGAAAAATAAACAGGAAAAATAACTGCATAAATATTGAAAAAATGAGAACAATGAAGCAATGCAAACACCATTTGGTATTAAAAATAATAGAAGTTGAATAATAGATCATATTTTGAAGAGGACAACCAAGAATCAAACCTTAATAAATTTATGTAAGAATTTAAAATGTAATAAAAATATATTATTATAAAGAGTAAGGAAGAAGTGCATTATTCATTTTATGGTCTTGATGCTTTTAACTTAGAGTTTGGAGAGGAAAAAATTAAATCGTCCTTATACATCATTTACCCAAATATCTCCCAGGTACATTTTTACTCAATTAATTTAAAAATATAACTTTAGGGGCACCTGGGTGGCTCAGTGGGTTAAGTCTCTGCCTTAGGCTCAGGTCATGATCTCAGGGTCCTGGGATCAAGCCCCGCATCAGTCTCTGCTCAGCGGGGAGCCTGCTTCCTCCTCTCTCTCTGCCTGCCTCTCTGCCTACTTGTGATCTCTGTCTGTCAAATAAATAGATAAAATCTTCAAAAAATATATATAACTTTTAAAAGATAGAATAAAAGTTCAAGTATTGTCTCATTCAAAATCATTAGAAATTAATTTCTAAAAGCCAACAATAAACCAGAGTTCAATCAATAAGGTTAAAGGATTAATGCTTTCAATGCATTATGAGCTCATTTTAAAAACTGACTCCATTAGAGAAATGAGTAAAGGGGAGGATAAATTAGAGTTCACAAAAGAGAAAACACCAAGGAATAATTAATATATTTACCTTTATTCATTTCCTACTTTACTCCTCACTTGTACTATCTCTAAATGTACCTACATATCCTTGGGTGAGGTTTCCTCCTCTGTGTTTCCATTCATTTCAGAACCAGTGCACTTACATTATACTGGTTCCAGGGCTGCCTCCACTTGACTGTAAACATCTGAAAACCAGCCAAGTTCATGGATGTTTATATTTCCCAGAGCTCAGCTCTGCCATAAAGCATCAAAAAAAAAAAAAAAAAAAGATTCCTTTTCCTTTTCCAACCATGTTTGAAATCCCATTTCTTTTCTTTGATGATAGTTGCTGCTCTTAGATATATCTCATATCAAAGTAGAAGGATAACACTAGGATGCTGAACTGAACTGCTCATAAATGTGAAAGACTTATCTTGGTTTCTATGGGAAATATCACTTCACAGGATATGGAAAGAGATGTCACATGGACACTTTTGGAATTTTTACCATAAACCAAACGATGTTGCTGAAAAGACACTTAAATTAATATAGAGATAATGGAGGAATATGAAGCAAACTCAGGGTGAAGCCTGCAAAGCCAGGCTATGCTTCATGGGATAAGTAAGAAAATTATGATTAAATAGAATGCCTCTGTGACTTGGCTACCTCTTAGTCTTATTTTTTTACTAGATTCCTCCTCGCTTTTCAGTCAGCCCATATTAAATTCCTTCCAATTTTGTAAATATGTCATATTCTCTCTTACTATGAAAGTATACATTTGCTGTTCACTTTTCCTGAAACTTGGTCTTCTCTTCCAATATGCTTTTAGTTAACTCCCACTTGCTCTACAGTAGAAGTCACCTTTTCATCAGAGTCTTCTCTGATGGGAGAAATGGGAGTTATGAGCCTTTCTATATGCTGCATATCCTCACTACTCAGTATAAATTCCTATCCTATTTCCATCTCTACTCTTAAGACATTATGTGTTAATACCTGCTTCCTCCTTTTGGCTCTCTCTCTCCCTTTCCACTCCAGCCCACTTTCTCTCTCTCAACTTACTTGAGGACAGGAGTAGTATATTATTGGTATTCATATTCCTAATGCCTATCACAGTACTTGACACATGTTATGGACTTTTAAAAAGTTTCTTGTTAAAAACTTGAGCAAAAGTCTTTATGTAAAGATGAAAGGTGTATGGTCAGAGTAAGTGAGATTAGAATTTTAGATAGGAAAAAAGCATATATTTATTTTTACCCTAAGAAAATTTTTAGTAAAAGAGAAAATACAATAATTGCTTCAGAAAGCCTAGGTGTAAACAGACATTGGATGAATCTTGGCACTGGACTTTCCTTATAGTATTGGTAGGATATTCTTATTAAAGCTAGAAGGGAAAATCTGAAAAGTTTTTGGATTTGTTCTGTATTGTTTCTAAACATTCACAGTCTCCGATTTCTGGTAAAATGGAATAATAATTCTCAGAAAGATTTTTAAGTATGAGGGTTGTACAACACTACTATATCAGTGCAAATGGATAAAGTTGGCACTGAGTACTTTAAGTAACTTATTCAAGCTTGTGAAGCAAAGATTCTCAAAATTTTTCAATGAATATTTTCTAAAAAGAGAACACATAATCATAGTGGGTCTGAGAGATATAGATCAAGTTGACACTCCCCAAACTGAAAATTTGTATCTTTGTTTTTTTTCTTTAAGATTTATGAAAATTTAGGGACATGTGGTTGGCTCAGTTGGTTAGGTGACTGCCTTTGGCTCAAGTCATGATCCTGGAGTCCAGGATCCTGGTTCAGGCTCCCTGCTCAGTGGGAAGTCTGCTTCTCCCTCTGATCCTCCCTCATCTCACACTCATTCTCTCTCTCTCTCTCGTTCTCTCTTTCTCCCTCTCAAATAAATAAATAAATAAATATCTTTAAAAAATGACTTATGAAAATCTGGAATTCTACTCCAAAATACAACTCTATTTGTTCTGATATTAAAATGTTCCTGCCAAATCTCTTATATCTTTCAGCCACCTTTGTACTTGGGAGAGCCATATAAATGAATTCTAGCCAGAATGAATGTGAATGGAACAATAAGGGTCAGGAATGAGTCAAGGCTTTGCATAAATGAACTTAAGAAGCCCTCCTCATGCTCCTCTTCATTTTCCATGAGCTGACTGAAATCACATGTGACCCTAAGAGATGGCAAGGCAATAATGCGCAAAGAGCTTGAGCCCTGAAACCATATATGGAAGAGAGTGACCCAAAATCCAGTATCACCCATCTTGAACTATTATGTGAACAAGAAATACAATTTTATTTGAATGTATTTGAACTATTCAGTATTTTTAGTGCATTTGTTGCAGCCACTACTGTTATCCAAAACAGTACACCCCCTGCAAAAAAAGAAAGAACTAAGCATTTTGCAGTTCAAAAATATCCTAACACCCAAATCAAATGTATTATCTATACCAATTTTCACATATTTATTTGCATTTTTGAAATAAGTGTATCTGAAATGTTCATTCAACTCTCTTAGACTTTGCTATGCATTAAAAACCTCTAATTAAAGGGTGCCTGGGTGGCTTAGTGGATTAAGTCTCTGCCTCTGGCTCAGGTCATGATCTCAGGGTCCTGGGATCAAGCCCTGCATTGGGCTCTCTGCTTGGCAGGGAGCCTGCTTCCCTCTCTCTCTCACTGCCTGCTCTCTGCCTACTTGTGGTCTCTCTCTCTGTCAGATAAATAAAAATAAAATCTTTAAAATCTTTAAAAAAATAAAAAATAAAAACCTCTAATTAAAACATCTGCTCAGAATTTATCAATTTGCCCTGGGTTAAACATAATCTAGCATGAAAATTCAGGCTTAATGTTTAGTTGTTATTCAGAAAGGAAATAGAAAAAAAAAAGATGAATGGGGAAAAACAAGTGGTGACCACACTAAGGCTATGTCAAGTAATTTTTAATGACACTAAATAATAATAAGGCTCCTGGAATCCTTGCTACTTATGATGTGTACAGAAAATATGGAAAAATATGTTGGAAACTTAACTTTGAAATATTTTTATACTTTCTTAGACAATTATCTTTGTTTGGATGGATGGATCAGTGGATGGCTAGATATATAGTTAGATATAATAGATATCAAAAGTTTATGACTACAAAGTAGACAATCAGTATTACAACATAATTAGGCACTAACATAAAAAAGTTATGGCCTATAGTCATCCTTCATTACTGTATTCATAATTTGTAAAGTATTACTTCCTTAATATTACATGATTATATTTTTTCTCATAAATAATGATTTAAAAATCTAAAAGTTAAGAAAAACAGAGAATCAGAAAATCACTGAAATTAAATCATCATGACCTTTAATCTAATGATTTTTCTATTTTCTCCAAGTCTATCAATTCTCTCTTTTAATTGGGCTTATTAAGCTTTCTGTCATTTTAGCGATATTTTCAATACTCACACCTTAAACGCCTTGTTTTTCTGACTCTCCATTGTATCCATCTGGAAAACTGCCCAACTTGAATGAATTCAACTACTCATTTTGCTACAAACACCAAAGCAGTTGACTACAACTGCAGAAGGCAAATACAAGAGGGCTGAAGGGTACCATCAGCAATGTGCAGCAATCCCTTCAGGTTCCTCTGGGCAACTCCTTCTCCTAAACTTCTAGATGATCATTGCAAATCATCATGGTTCAACACATCAAATTTCTGATAATGCATCTCTCTCTCACTACCTCTTTCCTTTAGAGATAACCTTACCTTCTACATTCTAGAGATAGATGGAAAGAAAGAAAGAGAGAGAGAGAGAGAGAGAAAGAAACAAACAAACAATTTGGTGGGAATTTTCCTCAATTTACCCTTATCTTAAATGCTAAAAATGTTTCATCTCACCTCATCCTCTTTGCCTTCTCCCGATATAAGAAATTTGCCACTCAGTCTCTCTCTAAAACCAATCCCTTAAATTACTCTGGAACATCATTCTTATAGTTTTATAGCTTTCTCAGAAATCTTCAAAAAATAAATAAATAAATAAATAAATAATTGCTGGCCTTCTTTCTCCTTCTTTGTAGACTCATCATTTTCTAGCCAGTCATTAAATATTGGATTTTCCCAATGGTATAGTCACAATCAGTCTTTCTCTCTCTTTTTTTTTTCTTATTCTGTTTAGTCTCATCTGTCTTCAAATCTTATCTCTCCTATGACTTTGAGATCAGTATATCTGTCTCCTCTGATGCCGATCTGCATATTTATATCTTAAAGACATCTCAAAATCATTAGGCCCATTAGTAAACTCCTTCCCTATCTCATTGCCCATGCTCTATTCCAAAACCATGTCACATCTGCCAGCTTTTCTCCTTAAATATTTTTTTATTCATTCATGTCTCCCCAACTCCTCCACCAAATTATCAAGTCCAGATTGTTATCTTTTACTTGGCTTACTATAATTTGCCTTTTTGTATCACATTCTTTATAGTCAAAGTGATCTTTAAAAGAAATACAAAGATCATTTGTTCAAGTAAGTTAAATCTAATAGCTTTGTCTTCTACAGAAAGGGCAGCAAGTAGAATTTGTTGTGATAAATTTGCAAGGTACTTCATAAGAGAATATTTAAGCTGTCTGATAAGGAACATTAACTTACACAGTCTATTTGATTACTCTCTAATTCACTGATGCATTAATTTTCTGAATGCAGTAATTACCGTCAGGAATTACTAATGGAGAAACGAATTAAAATCTACTGCTTCAGGGTACCTAACAATGCCCAGATGACCTAAAATATTTCTGAAAAATAAACATATTCTCTAAAAGTAATTTGCCTACTAGCGAATAAGCCTTGCTAATTGCCACACATGTAAGGTAAATTTCCTAGAAGTTTATAAAACTGAACACATTACTGCAACTGACATACTGAACATGGAAGATATACAAAGAGTGTCTGTGTAATTAAATAGAAACACATTTATATCTTGTTCAATCGCAGCATGAATGAATTTAGGAGTAGAGTGAAGAAAACATGACCAGCATGGCTAAATAGGTGGAAGAGATGATAAACGATCAATTCTAATAAATCAAGAAAGACTCTACCTCAATGTTGGCATTTTCATAGTTCTCTAAATGAGAAGAAACATCATTTCAATCATCAGGTATGTGGTAGGAAAATTTTTCTAAGTCAAGAACATCATTAGAAAAGACAAAAATTAATACTGAAGTGTGCATAGAAAGGAGAGCTTTAGAAGGACAATGACTTACAAACTGAAGAAAAATGGAACTAAAGCAAAGCTGAATTTCTAGTTTGAGTGGAGATACAAAGGTATACCATTTGCCTTCCCAAAAAGTCACTCAACAATTAGAAATAAAAAAAAACAAAATAAACAAAACAGATTTTAAAATCCCAGTACTTCTTCGTATCTTTAGTGAACCAAGCAAATAGCTATAATCCCCAATGACAACTTTGAGTAATAATGACAACACACATTTTGTTCTGTACCAAAGCAAGAATAAATGCTGAGCAACAACACTGACCACAACCCTCCCCCTTCATCTCCAGACTTTCACAGTTACATTTTCCCCCTAAAAATATGCAAGACAGTCCAGAAGTACCTGTCAAGATCTTTATAACAAGAACATGAGCAGGCCACAGCACTCAGATTATGTCATCCCTTCCCACTACACCCAAGAGGCATCAACTGAAGAATAAACTACACTGGAAGCCCACTGGGCTGCCAAAGTCCTGGCTAACCTGCCAGAGACAATGGTTGGAAGATGGAGTAAGGGGAGGCAAAAATAAGGCAAAGAGTAGCATATAACAGCAAAGATACATGCAAGATATTCTGAGAACCACCAAATTCTCTGAGCTGTGAACAAAGAGGCCAGAGTTGATTTGATGAGCATGGGCCCAAGAATTACAAATTTCAGTTAAAACTGAGTGCCTCAGGTATCTCCTCCAAACTGCCCCTCACTCTATTTCTCAACAAAGAGCTGTTCCATTTAAAGTTGAGGACTAAATAAGAGCTAGCATAAGAGTGTAAGGTTAAAAAATATATAATTTTTTTAAAATTTATTTTATTTTTTCAGTGTTCCAAAATTCATTGTTTATGCACCACACCCAGTGCTTCATGCAATACATATCCTTCTTAATACTAGTGAAAGTATTAAATACATTATGGGTCAGCACTGTACTATGTAGTTTGGCAATGTTAATCAATAATACAGACAGCTGTTCTCCTGTAGCTTCATTTGACTAGGGATGCAGAAGTCACAATGAACATAAAAAGCTAATTAAATTAAATTGTATATTAGAAAGTGATCATTGTTATGAAAAAACATTTAAATAGATCAGGTAAGGGGGCTCAGACTTGCTGGAGGAGAGGGCGTAACAGCATTAAATAGGGCAGTCAGGAAGTCACACTGAGAAGATGAGATCTAAGCAAAGAGTAGATGGAGATACAGAAACTAAGGAATTGGAAATCTGATAAAAAGCATTTTGGCAAAGGGAGAGACCTGGGGTGTGGGTTCCTGAAACATTAAAAGGTAGCAAAGCAGGAATAACAAGGTAAAGATTAACAGAAATTGAGATCAGAAGTTGAGGAGGGTGTTGGCAGACAGATGGGAGAGTCCTCAGATCATGCAGGTTTTTGTAAAGACCCTGGCTTTTACTCTGTGGGAAATAGGAAAATATAGACTTCTGAGCAAAGGAGTGACAAGATCTGACTTATGTTCTAAAGGAATATTTCTCTGTTGAAACTAGACTTTTAAAAGCAAAGGTAAATTCAGGAAGACCCATGTTCAAAATAATGGGTAATGGTGGTTCAAGCAAGGGTGGTAGTAGTTCAGACAATGAAAGGTGGTTGGATGTTAGATATAAGTTGAAAGACCCAACAGAGTTCCTGACATTGGAAGTGAGTTTTAAGCAGAGGAATAAAAGATAATTCTAAAGACTCCAAGGTTTTCAGTTAGAGCACGTGGAAAATGTCACTGTCATCAACTAACATAGAAAAGGTAGATATTGTTCAGCATGTAGAAATGGGAAGATTTGCAGGTCTGTTTGGAAGTGCTGAATTTGAGTCATCTATTAGGTATCCAGGTGGGGATGTCAAATAGCCCAGGGAACATAGGAGTCTGGAGATCAGGAGGGAGATCTGGGCTGGAGATATTGATTCCATTGGTGACATACTGAGATGGTTCTCAAAGTCAGGATGAGTTGAGAGCCTGGTAAGAGAACAACTGAGAATAGAAGAGAGAAAAGGACTAAGAACTGATACTCGAGCATTCCAGCAGTAAGAAGTATACAAATACAGGGGGAAAAAACTAGCTGAAACTGACTGAAAAATCACAGCCAGTAAAGAAAAGTCAGTGGAGGGGATGGGCAAATCTGGATTTTGACTTATAGATATAGCAATGAAAAAGCCATTGATAAACTTAAAATGAATATTTTTTGTGGATAGGAGAGAGGAAATGAAAAATGATGAAGAGGTTTAAGAAAACATCAACAGAGAAAAATTGAAGAAAATAAATTCAGACAACCTTGAAAGTATTTTTTTCATACTATCTGAGAAATAATTGCATGCTTATATTGTGGCAGAAATATATATTTTTTTTATTACAGAGGAAAAAAACAGAAAATTGTTTCCCTATATTCTTGAATAGCAGAGAGGGTTTGGGGTCTACACTATAGCAAGAGGGATTTAAATAGGAATATGGATGCTTTATCTATGGAAGAAGTGGGAAGAAAGAGTATGAGGGAAGGCATGTGAGTAGGTGGTATCTGTGATACTGTGGGTTGTTCTCAGATTGCTTTATTCTTTTTGGTGAAATAGAATTCAGGGTTATGAGCTAAAAATACAAGGATGTAGGTATTGGGAATTTAAGGAAAAAGAGTAAGTTTTGAGATAATCAATTGAAGGGAGGGGCATGAAGCAAAATAGGAATCCAGAATATGATTGCTTGGTAGTATTAAATAACTGCTTGAAATTTGTGGTTAAATGAAACCTTCTGAAAAAGACATACAGTTGGGTATAGAAGAATGAAAGTTGACCATTCTCTTACACCATATGCAAAGATAAACTCAAAATGGATAAAAGACCTCAATGTGAGGCAGAAATCTATCAAAATCCTAGAGGAGAACACAGGCAGTAACCTCTTCGACATTGGCCACAGCAACTTCTTTCAAGACATGTCTCAAAAAAAAAAAAAAAATGTCTCCAAAGGCAAAGGAAATAAAAGTGAAAATAACTTTTGGGGCTTCATCAAGACCAAAAGCTTCTGCACAACAAAAGAAACAGTCAACAAAACAAGGAGACACCCCATGGAATGGGAGAAGATATTCGCAAATGACACTACAGAGAGAGGGCTGGTATCCAAGATCTATACAGAACTCCTCAAACTCAACACTCAGAAAACAGATAATCATGTCAAAAAATGGGCAGAAGACATGAACAGACACTTCTCCAAAGAAGACATACAAATGGCTAGCAGACACATGAAAAAATGTTCATCATCACTAGCCATCAGGGAGATTCAAATCAAAATCACATTGAGATACTACCTTACACCAGTTAGAACGGCCAAAATGAACAAGACAGGAAACAACAAGTGTTGGAGGGGATGTGGAGAAATGGGAACCCTCTTACACTCTTGGAGGGAATGCAAGTTGGTATAGCCACTTTGGAAAACAGTGTGAAGATTCCTTAAGAAATTAAATATAGAGCTATCTTATTACCCTGCAATTGCACTACTGGGTATTTATCCCAGAAATACAGATGTACTGGGAAGAAAGGCCATATGTACCCCAATTTTCATAGCAGCAATGACCACAATCACCAAACTGTGGAAAGAGCGAAGTTGCCCTTCAACAAACAGATGGATAAAAAAGATATGGTCCAAGATGGACCGCATAGATATATACAGAACATTCCACCCTAAAACAACAGAATACTCATTCTTCTCAAGTGCACATGGAACCTTCCCCAGAATAGACCACATACTGGGTAACAAATCAGGACTCAACCAATACCAAAAGACTGAGATTATTCCCTGCACATTCTCAGATCACAATGCTTTGAAACTTGAGCTCAATCACAAGGAAAAGTTTGGAAGGAACTCAAACACCTGGAAGCTAAAGACCACTTTGCTTAAGAATGCTTGGATCAACCAGGAAATCAAGGAAGAACTGAACCAATTCATGGAAACCAATGAGAATGAAGACACTTGGTCCAAAACCTATGGGATACAGCAAAGACGATCCTAAGGAGGAAATACATAGCCATCCAAGCCTCCCTCAAAAAAATTGAAAAATCCAGAAAACACCAGCTGTCTCTACACCTTAAAGAACTGGAGAATCAACAACAAATCAAACCAACTCCACACATAAGAAAGGAGCTGAGATCAATGAGGTAGAAACCAGAGATACAGTAGAACGTATCAATGAAACTAGAAGTTGGTTTTTTGGAAGAATCAATAAGATCGATAAACCATTGGCCACACCAATCCAAAAGAAAAGAGAGAAAGCCCAAATTCATAAAATTATGAATGAAAAGGGAAAGATCACAACTAACACCAATGAAGTAGAAACAATCATCAAAAGTTATTATCAACAGTTATATGTCAATAAGCTAAGCAACCTAGATGAAATGGATGCATTCCTGGAAACTATAAACTTCCAAAATTGAACCAGGAAGAAATAGACAACCTGAATAGACCAATATCTAGTAATGAGATTGAAGCAGTGATCAAAAACCTCCCAAAAGGGGCGCCTGGGTGGCTCAGTGGGTGAAGCCTCTGCCTTCGGCTCAGGTCATGATCTCAGGGTCCTGGGATCGAGTCCCGTATCGGGCTTTCTGCTCAGCAGGGAGCCTGCTTCCTCCTCTCTCTCTGCCTGCCTCTCTGCCTACTTGTGATCTGTCTGTCAAATAAATAAATAAAATCTTTTAAAATAAATATATAAATAAATAAATAAATAAATGATTAAAACCTCCCAAAAAACAAGAGCCCAGGACCTGCTGGATTCTCTGGGGAATTCTACCAAACTTTCAAAGAAGAAATAACACCTATTCTCCTGAAGTCTTTCAAAAAATTGAAGCAGAAGGAAAATTTCCAGACTCTTTCTATGAAGTCAGCATTACCTTCATCCCCAAACCAGGCAAAGACCCTACCAAATAGGCGAATTTCGACCAATATCATTGATGAATATGGATGCTAAGATTCTCAACAAGATGCTAGCAAACAGGATCCAACAGCACATTAAGGATTATCCACCATGACGAAGTGGAATTCATTCCTGGGCTACAAGTATGGCTCAACATTTGCAAATCAATCAATGTGATAGAACAAATTAATAAAAGAAGAGAGAACCATATGTTCATCTCAATTGATGCAGAAAAAGCATTTGACAAAATCCAGCATCCATTCCTGATTAAAACACTTCAAAGTATAGGGATAGATGGAATATTCCTGAACTTCATAAAATCTATCTATGAAAGACCCACAGCAAATATCATCCTCAATGGGAAAAAGCTTGCAGCCTTCCCATTGAGATGAGGAACACGACAAGGATGCCCACTCTCACCACTCTTGCTCAACATAGTATTAGAAGTCCTAGCAACAGCAATCAGACAACAAAGAGAAATAAAAGGTATCCAAATTGGCAATGAAGAAGTCAAACTCTCTCTCTTCACAGATGACATTATTCTTTATATGGAAAGCCCAAAAGACTCCACCCCCAAACTACTAGAACTCATACAACAATTCAGCAACGTGGCAGGATACAAAGTCAATGTACAGAAATCAGTGGCTTTCTTATATACTAACAATGAAAATACAGAAAGGGAAATTAGAGAATCAATTCCATTTACTATAGCACCAAGAACCATAAGATACTTGGGAATAAACCTAACCAAAGAGGTAAATGATCTGTATTCAAGGAACTACAGAACACTCATGAAAGAAATTGAAGAAGACACACAAAGATGGAAGACCATTCCATGCTCTTGGATCAGAAGAATAAACATTGTTAAAATGTCTATACTGCCTAGAGCAATCTATACTTTTAATGCCATTCCGATTAAAATTTCACCCATATTTTTCAAAGAACTGGAGCAAATAATCCAAAAATTTGTATGTAATCAGAAGAGACCCCGAATTGCTAAGAAATATTGAAAAACAAAAATAAAACTAGGGGCGTCACGTTACCTGATTTAAAGCTTTACTACAAAGCTGTGATCACCAAGACAGCATGGAACTGGTATAAAAACAGATACATAGACCAGTGGAACAGAGTAGAGAGCCCAGATATGGACCCTCAACTCTATGGTCAAATAATCTTCGACAAAACAGGAAAAAATATACAGTGGAAAAAAGACAGTCTCTTCAATAAATGGTGTTGGGAAAATTGGACAGCTATATGTAGAAGAATGAAACTCGACCATTCTCTTACACCATACACAAAGATAAACTCAAAATGGATAAAAGACCTCAACATGAGACAGGAATCCATCAGAATCCTAGAGGAGAATATAGGCAGTAACCTCTTCGATATCAGCCACAGCAACTTCTTTCAAGATATGTCTCCAAAGGCAAAGAAAACAAAAGCGAAGATGAACTTTTGGGACTTCATCAAAATCAAAAGCTTCTGCACAGCAAAGGAAACAATCAAGAAAACAAAGAGACAACTCACGGAATGGGAGAAGATATTTGCAAATGACAGTACAGACAAATGGTTGATAACCAGGATCTATAAAGAACTTCTCAAACTCAACACACACAAAACATATAATCATATCAAAAATGGGCAGAAGATATGAACAGACACTTCTCCAATGAAGACATACAAATGGCTAGCATACACATGAAAAAATGTTCATCATCACTAGCCATCAGGGAGATTCAAATTAAAACCACATTGAGATACCACCTTACACCAGTTAGAATGGCCAAAATTAGCAAGACAGGAAACAACATGAGTTGGAGGGTATGTGGAGAAAGGGGAACCCTCTTACACTGTTGGTGGAAATGCAAGTTGGTGCAGCCACTTTGGAGAACAGTGTGGAGATTCCTCAAGAAATTGAAAATAGAGCTTCCCTATGACCCTGCAATTGCACTCCTGGGTATTTACCCCAAAGATACAGATGTACTAAAAGAAGGGCCATCTGTACCCCAATGTTTATAGCAGCAATGGCCACGGTCGCCAAACTGTGGAAAGAACAAAGATGCCCTTCAACAGACGAATGGATAAGGAAGATTATCCATATGCACTATGGAGTATTATGCCTCCATCAAAAAGGATGAATACCCAACTTTTGTAGCAACATGGACAGGACTGGAAGAGATTATGCTGAGTGAAATAAGTCAAGTAGAGAGAGTCAATTATTATATGGTTTCACTTATTTGTGGAGCATAACAAATAGCATGGAGGACAAGGGGAGTTAGAGAGGAGAAGGGAGTTGAGGGAAATTGAAAGGGGAGGTGGATCATGAGAGACTATGGACTCTGAAAAACAATCTGAGGGGTTTGAAGTGGTAGGGGGGTGGGAGGTTGGGGGAACCAAGTGGTGGGTATTGGAGAGGGCACGGATTGCATAGAGCACTAGGTGTGGTGCAAAAACAATGAATACAGTTACATTGAAAATAAATTTTAAAAATTAAAAATTAAAAAAATTTTTTTAAAGATATGGTCCATATATACAATAGAATATTACACAGCCATCAGAAAGGATGAATACCCAATTCTTATATCAACATGGAGAGGACTGGAGGAGATTATGCTGAGTGAAATAAGTCAAGCAGAGAAAGTCAATTATCATATGGTTTCACTTACTTGTGGAGCATAAGGAATAACATAGAGGGCATTAGGAGAAGGAAAGGAAAAGTGAATTGGGGGAAATTAGAGGAGGAGACGAAGCATGAGAGACTGTGGACTCGAAGAAACAAACAGAGGGTTTTGGAGGGGAGGGGGTGCAGGAGTTGGGTGAGCCTGGTGGTGGGTATTAAGGAGGGCATATATTGAATGGAGCACTGGGTGTAGTGCATAAGCATAAACAGTGAAACTTGGAACACTGAAAAAAAATAAATTTAATTTTAAAAAAAGACATACAGATGGCTAACAGACACATGAAAAGATGCTCAACATCACTGATAGTCAGGGAAATACAAATCAAAACCAGAAAGAGATATTACCTCACACCTATCAGAATGGCTAAAATCAAAAACACAAAGAATAAGTGCTAGTGAGAATGTGGAGAAATGGGAACTCTCATGCAATGGTTTGCACTGGGAATGCAAACCAATGCAGCCACTGTGGTAAACAGTGTGGAGGTTCCTCAAAAAGTTAAAAATAGAACTACCATATGATCTAGAAATTCCACTACTGGGCATATACCCAAAGAATACAAAAACATTAATTTGAAAAGATATATGTACCCCTAAGTTTATTGTAGCATTACTTAGAAGAGTCAAGATATGGAAGCAGTCCCAGTATCCATCAATAGATGAATGGATAATAATATCAATAGACGAATGGATACACACACACACACACACACACACACACACACATATATATGCATATACGTGTGTGTGTGTTTGTATATATATATATATATACATTATACACACACATTAAATACACACATTAAATACATACACATACATACAATTACACAGCTTAAAAAAGATATTACTCAGCTATAAAAAAGAATAAAATCTTACCATTTATAATGGAATGGATGGAGCTAGAGAGTATAATGCTAAGTGAAATAAGTCAGAGAAAGACAAATACTGTATGATTTCACTCATATGTGGAATTTCAAAAGCAAAACAAATATGGGATGCCTGGGTGGCTCAGTGGGTTAAGCCCCTGCCTTCGGCTCAGGTCATGATCTCAGGATCCTGGGATGGAGCCCCGCATCAGGCTCTCTGCTCAGTGGGAAGTCTGCTTCCCCCGCCCCTCTGCCTGCTTCTCTGCCTACTTGTGGTCTACATCTGTCAAATAAATAAAATCTTTTAAAAAAAGTAAATAAAGAGACCACCACCAACAACAACCACTACCACAGCAACAAAACAGATTCTTAAATATAGAAAATTGCTGGTTGCCAGAAAGGAGATGGGTGGGAGAATGGGTGAAAGAGGTAAAGTGGTTAAGAATACACTTAACTTCATGAGCACTGATAATGTATAGAACTGGTGAATCATTATATTTTACACCTAAAACTATATACACTGTATGCTAACTATGCTGGAATTTAAAAATAAATAAATAAACACAATTTAAACAAAAAACAGGCCAAATAGTATTTAACCAGAGTTGAGATTTTGCTAAGCAAGTATGATTAATGAAGCAGGGCCAGAGGAGTCCAAGATGTATAATTGAGTATAATGATTTGCCATGGTATTTTAATTAGATAAGAAAGGAAGTGTAGTAGCCTCAAGCAGAGGGATGGAGTAGTGGCCAGACTGAATGCCATAATTCATTGACAGTATGTATGGGGCTGAGGAACTTTTGAGGTGTGGGTAGAGAAAGTGCACTAGAAAGAGAGGACATGATAGTAAAATGCATAACTTTAAGATTAAATTTTACAAAAGAAAGCAGGAAAAGGCCATAAATATGTACAGCTCAAAAAGAATTATTCAAAAATACTACAGAAGTCAGACATACACTCAAAGAAATTATATGAACTCTCTAGCCCATAGCTCGAAGAGCTTGAAGGACAATCAAAAGAAAGAGAAAAGAAAAAAAAATTTTGAAATATTTCAGAGACAGGGCACCTGTGTGGCTCAGTGGGTTAAAGCCTCTGCTTTCAGCTCAGGTCATGATCCCAGGGCCCTGGGATCAAGCCCCGCATCGGGCTCTCTGCTCATCAGGGAGCCTGCTTCTCTTTCTCTTTGCCTGCCTCTCTGCCTACTTGTGATCTCTGTCTGTAAAACAAATAAATTAAATATTTAAAAAATATATTTCAGAGGCAAGAGCCATTTGGAGAATAAACACCAAATATAATAAATGTTCAAGGATAGATGGGACAATATAGAAAGAAATCATACACAACAAAACCCAAATAAATTTATAGTATAAATGTTATTAAAAAGATAATAGGGAGATATAGAAGATCCAACATATGTATAATATGTACTTTAAAAAGTGAATATATTTAATTCAAGGATGAAAGAAACAAGTATGAGTGTTCAAATAGAAAAAGTCATGTCACTTCTAAGGAGACAGAAACATTCAGTTAGCCAGAGATTTTTCTGCAGGAAAACTTAATGCCAGAAACCCTGGAGCAACATCGGCAAAGTTCTGAAGTAACTGTAGTTCCAGAATTTTATGCATAGTAGTATTCTTGAATTAAAGGAAAACAAACACTTTCTCAAACATGTAAGAAATTAGGGAACACAGGCATTAAGAGTCCTTCTTGACTAAAAAAAAAAAAAAAATTAATTTAAAAAATGATAAATTAAAACAATAATTGCTGGAAAATAATTTAACAAAATTATTCAACAATATAACTGATAAAAATTAAACTCAAGGATAGAAAAGCCATCATAAAAATATTTGCTTATCATTGACTCTATTAATACACAATAAAGCTTAAACAACTATTAGTATTATAGTTTCAGAGCAGAATGTAAATTCTATAAGCCTGTAATATATTAAGAATCATACCAGTAATAAATATAAGATGTATAAGAGGAGTCAAAGTGAGGAGATGTATAAGAATGATTTAATCAAATTTCGACAGGAAGGACATGTTCAATAGGAACAAAGTCATTTACATTTATCATGATGGAAGTGAGAAAAATGAGAATTTGGATAAAAATGAAAAAAAAAAAAAAGACCCAGAAACATTTCCTGTAGCATTTTGTTGGAGTTGAACTGAGACATTAGGAGAAAGGTCTTAAAGACAGGGCAAAGTCAGAATGAGCTGGAAAAAGCACTGGGTAAAGTGGTCTCAGATGACCACACTCTCTTTTGAGTACAGTCTATTTATGAAACTACTTACTCATAATGCAAGCCAATTTTGAAGCTATTTCTTACCCTGGTAGAGATTAATGTATTTTACCCACAATTTTCTAAGTGTAATTTCTAAAATGCTCAAAGAAATACAAAAAATAATTTCGTACTGAATTAAAGGTGACCCTACTTTTTATTTCTTCCTGCTAATCACTTCCATTCATAATTCTGTCTAAAACCTTCTTTCCAAATCCTAATATACTCTGGATTTGTACTTTTCCCCTGCTTATGCCATATGGGGAATTTATTCCAATAATATATTTCCCTTGTCCTTAAAACAGATTTTTAGAACAAACTCACAACTGAGAGAGAGGTCATCTTTTCCAGAATATTGAGTTACCCTTTAACCAGACTTTAAAATAATGACTAAATAGTGTCCAGGTTTGGATAACTTTTAATTTGTAAGGAACTCTTTCATACCAAGGAGAATTCTGATACCTGTATGCACATGTATGTTCACTTTCATTTTCCAAAAGCATTAAATGAAGATTTTTTTTTAATTTTTTATTTTTTATAAACATATGTTTTTATCCCCAGGGGTACAGGTCTGTGAATCACCAGGTTTACACACTTCACAGCACTCACCAAAGCACATACCCTCCCCAGTGTCCATAATCCCACCCCCTTCTCCCAAACCCCCTCCCCCCAGCAACCCTCAGTTTGTTTTGTGAGATTAAGAGTCACTTATGGTTTGTCTCCCTCCCAATCCCATCTTGTTTAATTTATTCTTCTCCTACCCACTTAAGCCCCCATGTTGCATCACCACTTCCTCATATCAGGGAGATCATGTGATAGTTGTCTTTCTCTGCAAACTCAACACCCAAAGAACAAATAATCCAATCAAGAAATGGGCAGAGGACATGAACAGACATTTCTGCAAAGAAGACATCCAGATGGCCAACAGACACATGAAAAAGTGCTCCATATCACTCGGCATCAGGGAAATACAAATCAAAACCACAATGAGATATCACCTCACACCAGTCAGAATGGCTAAAATCAACAAGTCAGTAAATGAAGATTTTTAAGAAATTGCCTTACCCAGTGAGTTTGACTGCATGTGTCTGGAACTTTCGATATTTGCTTGCTTCTTCATTTGTTCTGGTAACATGCCTATATATCCCTGTCTTATAATGGAAGAAATCCTCATGGACTTGCATTATGGCTAAAATAAAACCCAACAGAATGAAAGAGTTTTAAACAAATCTCTTTTAAAATCTCTAGAAATTCTCACAGAACAATCAATGGTTAAATTGCCAGGAGGAGAATCTAAGGAGGGACTTTGCAACTCAGCCTAATTTTCTTTCCTACTTGATTTAATTGCTGCAATTTTTTGTTGTTGTTCTCTTATAAAAACAACTTTTAGCTACTTAGGATATTACTTAAGTACATATTATACCTTTAAAACACCATCTATTCTTAATTGACAGTACCATTGTTACCAGGAATTCAGACCCTTGCTGAGAGGCCCCAGTGCACTTGGCTGGTGATTGCTGTTTCTCCATTAACCTTGGACTTCACCAGGAGCCTCTTAAACTCCAATTAAGCTAGCAGTGAAAGGTGAACCTAGCAAACAGGGCTTAAATTGTCCTTAATCCTTGGAAATAAATGCAAACCTTTTCTTGGTGAGTTTGAATAAAAAGCAAACCTTTGGCCAAAGGATACTCTGGCAAAGCTTCATCCTCCCAGGTCTGGAGAGCTAAGCCACTGCTGTATTCTTAAGAAAGTAAAAGCTTATATTTGATAAAGCTCTCCTTCATACCCTCACCTAGATTACGTCTTTTCTATATCGTGTGCTGTTTTGTTGAAGGGCTTAGACAACACAGGGTAAAGACTAAATTTGCAGAAGACATGAATTAAAAATATTTTTAGTTGGGACTAGGTAAGTATACCGTGATAAATGCACAATGCTTGTCTATATTAGTTTGGCATGTTTTTTAAAATTAAAAACAAAAATTAAGGTCACAAGTATTTGACAGATCCTAAAATGAAACTACTACTCCAAAGTCATGTATAACTTTTTAATGTTCCACCTTTTATCTCCTTTTTCAATGTTTCATGCTTTTTCTTATGCTGTTTGAATATTCTCAAAAGAAGTTAGGTCTTCTTTATCTACTTTAAATACATCCCCCCAAAAATAAATAAATAAAATACATTCTCATAGGATTTTAAGAATTTATATAACTGTACTTTATGCAGATCTTGTTTCATTCTCTTTTCGGCACCTAAACTTATTTTTAATTCTACAGATTTTAGATGAATGTACACCCTGTTATTTACCCAACATTCTACTGCCTTTTCCATTCTTTGGACTGAGCAAGGAGAAAATGCCGTATGTTAACCCAGACAATGCTATGCTGACAATCACGTGGCATCTACAGCAAGACGAGTCAACCAGCACTTATATAAATGTGAAGATACTGCTAGTGGGTTTTCTCTTTTGTGGAACAATTGACCCCTTCAGCTCCTCTCAACTCTCCTTAAGCACCAGGAATAAAATATATGCTTCATTGCTGAGAAACAGTACTGACAGAAGCAGCATGGGAGAGAGGTCATTACAATCAACTTGAAAGTAGCTCCTTGTTTCAGTTTCTGACACCAAAACAGACCTGATGAGCCCGTAAGGACATAACTACATAAGTTACTGTAGTGCAATTTTGCTTTTGGAAAACTGTCGCAAGCATACGCACAGCATAGTTAGGAAGCCTAGGGCAGGATGGAGCTCACCTTGATGGCAACACTATCTTCTACTCCTGGCTCGGGCTGGCAGGAGGTACGTTCTTAACACAGGCATTGAATAATTTAGATTTCAGCTCTACTATTTTAAAATGTTTATCTTTTGATTCTTACTGTGATTCTCACTTTTGATTATTTTTATGTATTATGTGAAATTCATGAACATTTAAGTACTTGACTATGAAATAAACCCCCGGGGCTCTCAGTTTTAAAGAATTATGATCCAAATTTCTTCTGACTCATTAAAAGAGAGAGAAAAACTTGAAACAGTTATACAATAACTTGAAGATTCAGGGAACTGAAATAACTTGCTCAAAGTCGTTCTAAGTAGCAAATGTCAAAGGTGGAATTTTGAATTCAGCCTTGACTCCCAATGCCTGTGCTCCTTTAAATTTGTCACATGAACTTAATTTACTGAAGCATGCATGTAATTACATATGACTCCCCCAGTCTTATAGCACCTAATAAAAATTACATTATTATAAGGAAAAAAAATTTATCTTCATTTGTCCAGGTTTTGTTTAAGGTCCCAGGATTTTTAGAATTAAATTCAGGACACGTTTAGTGTAAGCTCTAGTTTCTCAATAAATGTTAAGTGGTGATAATGATCAATAAATATCATTCCAACACAACTTTGAAATCTGTGATTCCTGCTAGATGCTGAACCAGGACTAATTAGGTCAGCATTCAGAAAAGCTAAAGCAGATGTTGACCAATAATTCCTTAGGTGTATATCAAATGTTTTAAATTTAATTTTGGTTCATTTAAATTTATTTGATTCATTCCACTGATAATATATTTGGGGGCTTTCACATGTTCACAACCTGAACTTCTATTTTAGGCCTGGCTTGCTTTGTTCTTCCATGCTCTTCCAGGCAATGTTTAGTACAGGGAATATATTCTATAAACCTATCTTCTTCACCCATTGCAGTGGTGCAAAATAAAATTCGGTAGGTGAACAGAGGAATTACATCTCACAAATGATATCTTAAAAATCAAAGATAATGTAAATTCAGTATATTATTTTCTTATTTGCTGTTAACTTACTAGCCATAACACATCTACAAAATTGATCAAAATACAAGGCATTTTATAAAACACAAAAATCACACTGAAATATTTAATTTATTTTGAGTTTACGGGAAAAGGAAAATATTTAGATTTTTTTCTACTGCTAAAGCTTGATTTTTTTTCAATCCATTACCTAATCCCTTTAGAGTGAAGGTGAGGAAATTTCTAATACTATGTATGATTCTTAAATATGACTGAATAATTAAATGAGCTCTACCACTTAGCATTTCATGTTTGATTGTCTATTTGGCCCATGATCACTTTTGGAAAGATTCAGCAGACTTTCATCAAATGTGTTATTAATATTTAGGAACTCAATGAATGTGCCTATTTTCTTAAAATAAAATGACAGATAATGAAGTTATTAGGTAGCATATATCCTATAATTGCACTGATCTTAAGACTGTTGAACCTTTATGAACACCCAAAGTAAAAATTTTCTGTCTTTTATTAAGCTCCTTTTGCATGA
The DNA here is from genome assembly GCF_009829155.1 of Mustela erminea. Classification (NCBI taxonomy): domain Eukaryota; kingdom Metazoa; phylum Chordata; class Mammalia; order Carnivora; family Mustelidae; genus Mustela; species Mustela erminea. The sequence continues at coordinate 100,400,229 of NC_045617.1, read as the reverse complement.
ATTAAAAGGTAATATTGTTATTAAAGAAATAAGATACAACCATATTTCATCCAAACTTACCTTGAACTGGTCCATTTTGCATGATTTCTTTCATTATCTCAGTTTCCTAGAAGGGAAAGTATCAATAAACATTATTATCAGAGCATATTATACCTATTGTTTGGTGCATAATGTTAGGTGCTTCATAATCAATTTAAGAATTATACAATCCAATGTGACTTGACCACTTATAATTTACTCTTAATAATACCTTGAAATACTTAGTGTGAAACAGCACATTCATTAAGTTGCTAAAGACAAGATAGACCCATTTGTTTCATTGACTTTTTCCACTGGTGATAATTTTGGAATGAAGAAGAAATAAAGTAATAGATAAAAAATAATTAATAAACAGATAAAAAATAGATAAAAATAATAGATAAAAAATAATTAATAAACAGATAAAAATAATTAATTAAAACCATGTTTTATCAGTGGAGATTTGTGTCATCTCCATTCTTTTGATCATGAGAACCCCAGATGATTGTTTAGTGAGGTCCTCAGTGTGGCTATAGTGTATAAATATTTCTATGTTGTCACCCACTGTGTGATGCAGTCCTCAGTAAAAAGGCAGGTCATTCATTTATTCATTCATTCATATATGTGCATTGATCACAGAGTATATACAAAAAACTAGGACAGAAACAAATACTGACCCTGCACCTGTCTCAAGGAATTTACATTTTGGTGGAGTAGACAGACAGTAGCACAACTAATTGCATTATGATATATTTAGTTCTATTACAGAGATAAGCTCCAAGTTCCCAGGGATGCAAATGAAAAGGAAAATTAATCCTGTGTAGGAGTCAAGGTAAGGTCACAGAGGAGATGAAGTTTTAACCTGGGCCTTGACCCATGTGTGGGACTCTACCGATGGAAATGGGATAACCAACATGGGTCAATGGAATCATCACCTGCCTAAGCAGACAAGCATGAGAGAGCATGATGTGTCTAGGGAGCAGACAGTAGTCCTGTTTATCAGGAGCCTTACGAGCAGGTGGAGGGGCATATGCAGAAAGGACAAAAGTCTGTAAAGGCAGTAGGTAAGAACCAAATCATAGAAGACCTATATGCCATAGTCTGTAGGTAACTAAACCATATTTTGTAGGTAACTGAAAGCCACTGAAGTTTCAGATATTCTGAAAGTGAGGTCTGGGTAACACCGATATGATGAAGTAAAATTTATCCAGGATTTCAACATGAAAAACTAGAATCTAAGGGAATCATTTTCCCATAATGGCTATGTCTACTTCAATTATTTTGTGGAGTAAGGCAAAGAATTAGCACAATGAACTACTACTGCCATAAAGTCAGTGAAAAAAGGTCTGATTTAGCTTTTTTTTTTTTTTTAAGATTTTGTTTATTTATTTGACATACAGAGATCACAAGTAGGCAGAGAGGCAGGCAGAGAGAGAGGAGGAAACAGGCTCCCAGCTGAGCAGGGAGCCCGATGTGGGGCTCGATCCCAGTACTCTGGATCATGACCTGAGCTGAAGGCAGAGGCTTTAACCCACTGAGCCACCCAGGCACCCCTGATTTAGCTTTTATTTGTCAAGTATGTAAATATATGTCACACAATTATTCATGCTGTTAATAATACAAAGATCAGAAATCTGAAAACCTTTAATGGACATTTTAGGAATATAAAAATTATTTCTGAAAACTAACATTACTTTAGAATATAATAGTTTTTAAAGAGTTTTAATAACAGCAGAGCTATATCTTTTTGAGAAAGTTAACCATTGTTAATTCTTGCCATTTAGACTTACATTGGAGGACACTCTGTATGGAGGAGAACATTGGTAGATTCTGTTCGATTTCTCGATGTTGTTGGGACATGGCTTTGTGGCATGCCGTTTTCCACGCCCATCAGACCTACTTGCCATGGCGCAGCCATCATTGGTAGCATTTTGGTCCTTGAAAAGTGGATAGCATGCATGGGATACCAGTCTATGAGGAATTAGCAAAGAAGTAATACTTAGGAAAATGCTGTAATATACTATCTATGTGCAATTTTATGAATTAAACATTTATAAATTTTCCTAACTGCCTACATGTGTAACATTCAAAATGTGAATTAATTCCAACATACCAGTTCAATATATTGTACTCTTCCCTGCCCCCTCATTTTTATTGTAATTTTAAAAGTCTTGTTTCAATCCATTTTAATAAATAATTTATCTACAGTACAGAACTTCCTAAAGATGAAAAGTGACTGCCAATAAATCTGTGGTAATATTAATAGGGGCAGGACTTCATCCTGTATCTATAATTATAATGTAGAAAAACCAAGTTTAATGTGAAAAAGACAATTATTTTATTATGTTGAGATAGGGTATTTTGATCAATGATGTAAGTATTATAATTAGGGATGTTTTGTTCTTTGTTTTATTTTTAAATTGTTATTGAGTTATAAATAACTCCTCATGGGATTTCAATTGTTCAATATGTTTCTGTGGTTCAGCATATATTGGGAGAAATACTATACACTAAGATATTGTTAAAAGTTAATAGAGTAGAAAGTTATCAGACACATACATTGTACAGAAGAATAAACAAAATAATTTTGATTTCTGATTTTGAAACCGAACATAGAAAAGTACAAATTATTTGGAACCAAAACTAACGTTATTTATTGAATATAGAAGAAGATCATAAGGAAAATAAGCCATAAAATTGATTTTATATGAGGGTTGCTGGGGGTTAAGGGAGTAGGGATAGGGTGGCTGGGTTATGGACATCGGGGAGGATATGTGCTATGGTGAGTGCTGTGAAATGTGTAAGCCTGATGACTCACAGGCCTGTACTCCTGGGGCAAATAATACATTATATGTTAATAAAAATTAAAAAATTTTTTGAGGAAATTAAAAAATAAATAAATATCCCAAGTTCAAAAAAATTTGATTTATATATATATATATATATATATATATATATATATATATATATATTCAATTTGAATTGGCCATAGAAATATCCAATAGGATTGCTTCAGAAAAATTTAGTAGTGTTCAAGAGAGTAAGAGAATCTGAGCAAGGAGCATGATGAAAGCAAAGTCATTAAAGACTATGAATACTTCCAAAAATTCTTGCATTAAACTTTGGGATAATCAGTGCTGTAGCTTGAATTGTGTCACCCAAAATTCATGTATTGAACCCCCCAACACCTAATGTAATGGTGTTAGGAGGGGCCTTTGAGATAATTAGCTTTAAATGAAGTGATGGGCGAACTGACATTCGCGCCCTTTACAAGAAGGGAAAGAGACACTAGCACTCTCTTTCCGCCACGTGAGGACACAACAAAAAGGCAAATGAGAAGAGGTTTCTCTCCGGGACTAATTCAGCTAATATCTTGATCTTGGACTTCTCAGCCGTTAGTACTATGGGAAATTAAGGCCTATTGTTTATGCTCCCCAGTCTATGGCATTTTGTTATGGTAACCTGAGAAGACCAACACAGTAAGATTTAGTTGGGTCTCAATGTTAATTTCTATTTCTGAGCTTCTTCTATAGCTTCTATTAATTTTTGTCATACTTCAAAACAGAAGCCATCCAAGCACTTCTATACCAGGAAGGTATCAGCCCAAGTTGTTCATTCTAATAACCACATTATTAAGCAAAATGTATGAAATGTTTTTAAAGAAATTTATTGCTACCCATCAATAGCTGACATCCATGCTTTCATTGCAACTGACTCTTCTGTAGCAAACCTAGAGTACTCAGTGGATGATAAAAGGACAGGTGAGCAGTACATATGTATACTACTAGATATCAGCTGCAGTTTCCTTACCCAAATTACTTAGCTTTTACGTAGATTATCTCTTACAATAGATATGAGGATGCAATAGGTATCAGACTACATGCGAGTAAGGAAATACAGCCTGCCTTTTCCCACTGAATGGGACAGTGACACTTAGTGATGTTGATAAGTTGAGGCAACTATATATTCTTTATTTTATTCCTCTTATTCTTCATTTAATTTTTACCTAGCATTATCCATCTACCTGCCTAACGCAAAGACTCATTCAGGGTATCAGCAATGCCAACTACTCTATTCCCACTGCGACTCAGTAGAGCCATTTAGCACAGAGCAACAAGAAGACAATGCTTACTTGAGCCTCTCCATTAATTTAGTCTGGAATGTATACATTCTTCAAATAATCACTATCACTATCAATCACTATCACTATTATTCAAATAATCACTTCCAATAGCTTGTAATCTTGGTAGATAACCAAATATATTTATATATTTATATATTTAAAGGTAATGCACATATTTAAATAGGTGTAGCATATATATACATATTTTTTTAGTAAAAATCTTACAATTTATTTTTTTCCTTATTCTAACCCCAAACGAACTCATAAGAATCCTAGAAACATATGTCAGGTAGCTATTTACCCACGTTTTCTCAGGAACCACCAAGCCCTATCAATGCTTCCACTATTGCATCCATGTCTGTTCTTGGCACAGCAGGAGATCAGATTCTGAGGAGATAGATTGGCTGTGTAGCGACCTTTGGACTGAATTGCTATTCGGTCAGCTGCCACACCTGTTTCAAACAGAATACTGGTTAAAATTCAAATGGCACGTGGCATTTTTAATAATTTACATAAGTTCTTTTGAATCCTAGTCTTCAGAATTTTATGTAATTTAAAATTAAAACCATTGTCAGTAGTATATCTCTGTATTCCAGCAAAGTCAACTGGATCACAATTTCAGTCATAATTTTTATCCAGTTTTGGTTTGTTCAATTGTCTTATTGACTTCAAAGACTTTTCTAGTCCCTTGTTCCTTTCATGTTTTATACACATATGAATTTTTCATTAAGAAATCTGTCAAGTGAAACTCCTTGAGGGCAAGAATCATGTCTCATTTACATTTGTAACTCCTGTACCTTACATATATCATGGATAAACATATAAATTTTGAAATGAGTGCAACTAAGTGGAAGAAATCAGAAAAATTTATAGAAATACTAACTGGAAATTCATCCAAGTTAATCTGATGTATCGGAATAAACTGAATGCTTGGTTTTTAACCAGTATCTGGATTGGTTACTCTTTTAACACCTATCATAAATTAATCTATACTAATATGAACCTTATAAAATATCTAAAAACTAACAGCACACGTTTATAATACTTTTGGAAATCATGATCCTATATTACATAGACATGGAATCCACCTTGTTTATACTTGATATAACTTGATAACAATATAAAATACCCATGGCTGTCATTAATTAGTTCATTCCTTTTCCCAATACATTCTTATTGACTGTCTATGAGGCGACAGGCACTGTACTAAGCACTAGAAATTATAATGATGAACAAGAATCACAATGCTATACTCACAGAAAAATAAACTAGCAAAATTAACCCACCAGTAGCAGAAAACTACTTACATTATCATTTTGATTATGCTACCATGATAAACTAATACGAATGATGAGATCTTGGGAAAATTTTGGTACAAATTTTTGTGGTTGTTGGGTAACTGGTATAGTTTGTTCTTGATATTTAAACATAGTTACTTTTAATTAAAGGCAAAAAAGTAAACTTTCTTTATCCATCCAATTTTTTCAGAAGAAGTTGTAGTTTTGCCCATCAAAATTGTCTGTATACTGGAACTTCTCAAGGAGCTTATTTAGAATTATTCTAAAATAATTCATTTTTAAATAATTCATTTACATATATATTTCTGTATGTACAGGGTTTTTATGTAACTATAGCATATGTACAATTCTGTAGTGCAATTTTGGCACATTTTAAATGTTCAATATCTGTTCAGTCTATAACCTCCTACTTCCTTCTCAATTCCCACCTCTTACTATGCTGGGATATATTTCATAAGAGCAGATGACATTCTACTATCACCTCTGCTATTCTCAAGAAAATAACTCCTTGGGCGCCTGGGTGGCTCAGTGGGTTAAAGCCTCTGCCTTCAGCTCAGGTCATGATCCCAGGGTCCTGGGATCAAGCCCCGCATAGAGCTATCTGTTAGGCAGGGAGCCTGCCTCCTCCTCTTTCTCGCCGACTGCCTCTCTGCCTACTTGTGATCTCTGTCTGTCAAATAAATAAATAAAATCTTTAAAAAAAAATCTAAAAAAAAAAAAAAGAAAAAAACTCCTTTCATAAAAGAAAATAGAAAATTTCTGATGCTTTGACTTTCAGATCAAGGGTTCAGAATCCAATGTAAATTTTAAGATGTTAGTGTAACTATTCCTTAGTTCAAAAACTACTTGGGACAACAGCAGTCAAGGAATCAGTAACCTGGCTTCCAGGATCATTTCTGAGATAGGGTTAGTCGTTTTATTTACTTGTACCTTTTTTAGAAAACCAAAGGCTTGAAAAATGTGAATTCTAAGATCCCTCCCAACCCCATGAATCTGTAGATTTCAACTCAAGGATAAATATTTTAAATTCCAATGGGACACAATATGTTGCTCTTTGACAAACATTTCTGAATCTCAGTGAATGTTTAATCCAAATTCATTTGAAATACTTAAAGAATGACTCAGCTCAGTGACTTAATTTCCACCCTCCTTTTGAAAACTATTTTTGGCCTTTAACTCTGAGACACACTGTCATGTCCCCTGCTTATTTATTATATCTCTACCTTTGCCTGTGACATGCATCACGCCTCCCATTTCAAACTCTTTCACCTCTTCAGTCTCTGACATCGTCCTTAAATTATATTTGGCTGTCTAATTTTTGTCTTATATATGTATATCTTAAAATGTCTTCTTCATCTCATCTAATAGCTTTTAGCTTCTTTGAAAAACATTTTTTTTCTTGTTTTAACTATTATTTTCTGACACCGTTACATGGATTCTTAAAAGAACCTAGTTTATTCTTTTCTTTACCTAACACACTCAGAAAAAAACCAGCATGAGTTTGATTTGTCATACTGAATACACAATATAAAAACCATGTCATCTGAAATCACAGAAGTGTTGAAAACCCTCTTTCTGGTGTTTTGGTGAATGAGGTAAGAGACAAATCCATACATAAACCTGGGCAGAGGCCATTCGTGGGACTATGTCTTGGGGACACCAAAATACACCATCCAAATCAGACTAGCATGTTACTCTCACTATTTAACCAGCAACATCTTTCCTAAGATATCTTCAGAAATACTGGTCTAGCTTCCATTTAAAGCAAAATTCTTATATATCCCCTAAGAGGTGTAATACATTAACCACATGAACACAAAATGACAAATGATTTATCTGATTAAGTATCTCCCTACCCATGTGAAGCAAGGCTCAAACAGGACCACCATGTGGATCCTTAATAAGTGATCAAATATCAGAAATCCAGAAAGCATTTGTTTTAGAGGAGTAGGAAGTAGAATAGACTTAGTAGATAAAGTCATTCCGGGGTAAGCTTGGCCAAAGTCATCATTTCTAAAACAAACTAGCTTATTTTATGAAGCAATGATATTTAGACAAGTATATCAGCACTTTTCTGTGTAAAATAGTATTACCCTTCAGAGCTTGGCATCTCTGTAAACCTATGTACCTATTTTACAATGTTTTCTGTGCTCAGAATTTAGAATTCTGAGCATTCTTGAAATTTTACCTTCAAAGCCAGAACATAGTTTAATGAAGACCTTTGATAGTAACCAATCAACATCATTTTAGGCTTAAGTTATTTGCTGCATGCAATATAATTAACATTCCTTTGAGGATACCTTAGAGACCAAAACTTAAGATTAACTTGAGTATTGATTTATTTGACTTGTGAACTTTTATGAAAGTAACTATAAAAGTAGTATTCCTTACGCTTTTGAAGTAACAGCAATACTAATTTGGAAGCTACTCTTAACCATTTTAGAGTCAAAAGCTACAAATTTGCTTTCATCTAAATGATAAAACCCATTTAATCCATTATTATCTTGTTCTAAAGTATTTCTTTACATCAAAGTAGTTTAATAATAAGATTTTTTTGCAAATTTGTAAAGGAAAAAGAATATATGAATTATATAGGTATGTGTAATTTCATATTAGTATTACAGATAATACTATGAATGAAAACATACCTTATACTCTTATCATCTGGCTTTAACTCAAAGGACAAAAAAATTTTGGTAACTTTTCTTTGTTGCTCTTTTGATTTTTTCTCCATTTAAAATTATACCCTAAAAATCAAGATGAATTTTCAGAGTGAAAATGGAATTTTTATATAATGTTCAGGCTGCTTTCTCTGGTCTGAATATGATTTTATTTTAATTGGCCAAATGTTAATATTGAAATATTCTAAATTTCAAAATCTTTTAATTACTATCCCAGAATCTTGACTTAAAGGGAGAATTACAAGGAAGTAACTAAAATGACTTTATTACTTGCAGTAGAAAATGCCCATGATGCAGCACAATTTTTTTGATCCAGTGGGCCATGGGTCCATCCAGGCCATTTATAAGAAGCAATAAAAAACTCTGGAAGATCAGTTGTTGCAGGTAAAGAAGCCTAAAGAAGAGAAGCAGACATGTCAGATTTCTTCAAATGTATCCCAATAACTATTATAATAATGTGTCAAGGCTTTTTATAATGTTTATCATTATAACATTCATGTTTTCTGATGACATCTTGAAAGGTATTTATAGTGTAGGATTTCTATTTCATATACATTTAAAAATTATTCAATGCAGGGAATCCTAACATAGAGCAAAATCTTAAGAACAAGATGTAGAATTTTGGAGAGATTAGCATACAACACAATAATTTTAGTCAATGTTTCTATCATCTTGAATCAGAGTTTGGATCATCACCCATATGAAAAAATATGGTTATTAAAATTGGTCTCAGAAATAACATTTACTTCTCAGAAATAACATTTACTTTTATGTCCCTTCTTAAATTAGAGAGTGTGATTCTGTATGAAATTAATTTTGAAACAATGCATCTGTAGCAACTATGCATTACTACCCTTGGAAATCCAGGAAGAACCAAACTTACCCTGGCCATTACGAAAAAAACTAGGATGAATTGGTTGATATTATAAATATCATTGAAGATCAAAAGGGGCTTTTGTGGAATGCCAAATGTACAATACCATTATGTCTTCAGAGAACCATGTTCAAGTCCTGATAGAATCTGTTTCACCTACTGTCTTTCCAAGAAGGTAAATTAAATGTTATGGGCCTTGCTTCGTTCAAGTCACTCAAAGAAGATCTCAAATACCATACCCTGTTTTTTTCCCCAAATTTTTCTAAAAAGTGATAACTTTCACTTCAATAAATAATAATGACTCAAACAAAATAAAAATTGTTTATTAATTTTTATCAATTATACACACATTCACATACATCAGTTTTGAGAGTGCTTTAAGATTTTCTTTTTTTCTCAACATTTTATCTTCTTGATAGCTCTATGTTATATAATCACGGCAAATATCATTTACTCTACTTTATGAATGAGGAAACAAACTTCTAAAAGTTAAATGAAATCAAGGTTAAATAAGAAATACCCATGAAACCAGACCCAGGTTTTAGAATTCTTAACACTAAGCTCCATTTATCATTTCCTTCTTTATTAGAAATACACTGATATTTTGCAACAGAAGTCAAATGTCCATAAAAGCTAAAAGTTTACCTGCTTAAAAGTTTAATGATTATGCATTCCATTAAACAAGTTGGGCTACTGATCCAGTATCTTGCAAACAAAATTACTTCTGACAAGTATATAATTGCTTCAGAGACTAAAGGAAGATTTGGAATTTACACATCGGCTTGAAAAGATATGCCTCCAAAATATTTATAAATTTGAATTTTAATGAGAGAGTTTAGTTTTGATTTAAAGAGATTATTATCACCCAGTAAGAAAGCTATTAAATCCTGAGTTCCACTACTGAAAACACTGCTATTTAGATGATGGAAGAAAAGTATAAAAAATGTCAAGTAGATCACAGTAGAGTGCCTACATGACACCTTTAGGAGCAGTATTGTGGAAATCCATGATATGCAGAAATCCAGGTGATGTTAGATCTGTAAGTCACGAGACTGACTACACTGCTGAAACCTACAGTTGGAGCAGAATAAATTGACTGCTCGGAAGACTTAGCTCCAGAGAGATAGATTCACTCTCCAAAGGAGTCTTTTCCAACTGCAGTGGAAATACACCTATCTTGTTAATTACTAATACCTCCCAGTTTCATTATCATTGCCATATCAGTGTGCTTCTAAATATTTATAGTACTAAGTGTTCTCAAGTTTCCAGGAAAACAGGTAAAGTGTTGGTGGTTATGCTATCACTTTATAATTTAATAAAATAGCTAGGATATTCTCCTTTTACTCTATTGAAGCAATAAAAATACAACTATTACTTCAAACACATTTCAGCCTGGTTGAGTTATTTAGAATTTGACTTCCATATGCCAAAACCTACCAGAATGTTTTGCACATAGGTGGTATTCCATAAATATCTCATAATGATGAAGAAATATAGACTTAACTGGTTGATTGCCTCTCTTAAAAAAATATTTCCTCCTTAGGTGCATTAAATTAAATTATAAATACCAGTCTGTTTTTGTTGTTTTTATGATTTTTTGCTTAAAAAATACTAATGGTTAATCCTTCTTAATAACATAAGGCAATAGAGAAATAACAAGCAAAACGTTTATCAACCCACTAAGCCAAGTCCAATTCAAAAGGCTCATGTATTGGATCTTTCTGAATTTTTATCACTTATTTAATACCTCTTTTCCTAAAAATAAGCCTATAGGATTTGAAGATCAACAGGAATATACTATCTTGTAATTTTATTTGCCTTATGATATCAGATAATCTGACATAGTAAAAAAAGAGCAAATTTTATATCCCATTATTCCATAATTATTGCATGCCCCTGTAAAGTAAGAGTGTTTTTAATGGCTTATAAATAAAGGCAAGCATCATGGAATAATAGCTTTTAGGAACTGGTAACACAAATTTGGCTTCAACACATACTTTTGAATATATGCCAAAGGATAGATTAATAAAGCAAAAGAATCAAGAGTATCAGCTGAGAGTGACAGAAATTTCAAAATGACAATGGCTTAAATAAGATACAAATTTATTATTTTTTTAAGATTTTATTTATTTAATTGACAGACAGAGATCACAGGTAGGCAGAGAGGCAGGCAGAGAGAGAGGAGGAAGCAGGCTCCCTGCTGAGCAGAGTGCCCAATGCAGGGCTCCATCCCAGGACACTGAGATCATGACCTGAGCTGAGGGCAGAGGCTTAACCCTCTGAGCCACCCAGGCGCCCCAGATACAAATTTGTTTTTAAAAGGATTTACACTGTGGCATATGGTCATTTTTAATTATTGCAACTGTAACGTCAAAAAATTTCAGTCATAATCTAGTAGTACTTCCAAATTAACATTAGTCAAATTTGAGGCTAAATATGAACAGTCTCCTGGTTTCAGTACTTCTATTTAAAATTAGAGATTAAAGATATTGCAAATATAAAAATTAAAGACAATGGTGAACACTGAAGAATTTTTTAACATACTTTCTGCATTTAGTGGAATCAAAATCTCTGAAAGAGTAATACAAACATAATCATAGAGCAGCTGAGAACACTCTAGTCAAATTCTGGACATTCTGGACATTCTTACTCAGAGCCCATGTCTCTACAATATCCACCATGTGAGACTGCCTCTATCTCTGGCTGCGCTTTCCTCCACTTAAATTTTGATAATCAGAGTGACCCGAGAATCAAAAGAACTCAACAGAGAATATCATTTTGTTCTGTCCTTCACAACCCAAGGCCATGAATACCAAAAAATTTCTTCTAAACTACTTCTAAATTAAATTTCTTCTAAACTAATTGGAGAGGATAGGATTAATTTTCAGGTTGCTAATGGAAAAATGAATTTTTCATCTTCAACAATATTCATCTTCATGTTTTTAACTCTGGAAGGGTTAACTTGGATATTTCCCTAGTTTCTATTTATGGGATAATTTGCTTAATCTATAAATATCAATATTTCATGATCATACTATGGCAGGTAGTACTAATTCTTCTCCAACCCTTCTCCTTTTCATAGGATTTCCCTTTATTCATAGAAATAACAATTTTACCTCATCATATGCAGCTAGAAAAAAAATGACTGCATTGCCCAGTTCCTCTTGGCTACTCTATGTGGCCACCTTACTAAGTACTGGCCCCTGGGATATAAGAAGAAGTGTCATTGGCAGTTTCTGAGAACTTTCCTTAAGAGACAAATGACACTTCACTTTTATTCTTTTTTATTTATTTTTTAAAATTTTCCTGCTACCAGAAATTATTTTCCAGCTACAGATAGATATGGAATAGCCTTCTTGAACTGTGGTATGACCTTGGATATAAAGACTGGAATACAGAACAACAAAAAGGAAGAAGCCTGGGTCTCCAACACCATGGAGTGCAATTCTAATGGAGGACCATCTATTTCCAGATTTATTGGTGGTAGACCAATTCCAATGTTATTGAAGCCATTATCATTTTGAATTTTTGTCTCTCTCAGATGAGCTTAATAATAACTAAAATAGCACACATATCTGACATTAAATTTGCTAGGGTAAAACCATATTTCACTGAAGCCAGGACACCATCAAATATAAGAAACATCCCAATTCTAGAGGTGTAAAGAAGTGAAGACAATAAGCATCTAGAAATTGATGAACTATGATATTTCCTCAAATGAGTTTCTTAGAACACTAGTTCTGGGAGAATTATAACAGATAATTACAAAAGAATGAGTTGATTAATCTAACAGTTCTGAGAAACACTGGTTTTGAAAATTAAATAGATTTTCATCCTCACTGAAATATTTTTTTACAACCTACCTAAGTGTTGTGAGACTCCAGGAAGTGGAAATCATATTCACAGTTTTAAATGTTCATGACCCAATGCCAAGTATTTTATCATCTTGTTTCATTTCACTTCACATCCTTTTGATTGTGAAGCAGATCAAAGGACTAGTTTTTCCTGGAACAGGCTCTGGGAAGAACTGTAATCTGGACTAGCTAACCCAGGTTTGAGAATTACCCAGGGAACAGGTGCTTGTTCTATCAACACACCAAATCATCTCAGGAATCTACTTTTTCACAGCCCCAAATATTTATTCACAGAGAGGGAAAAAAATAAATTTTCACATTTCTTTTTGGAGATTTGCCTTGCAGTGATCAATTCAGGTCCACGGTGTTGTTCAAGTCATGTTCAATTATACCACAGTGCTATGCACCAGATTGCAACTAGTACAGAAAAATAAAACTGAGAACTAAAAACTCAAAAACTGACATGAGCCATAAGACACTGCCATGAGTTTGTTCTGCCAAAAATTTGGCTGAATAAGGAGTAAGGCAGGGAGTATATTTTCTAAAGTTTCTCAAAGGGTGCGGGGTTCCATTCTGGGAAGGAGAGAAAGGAGGCATAAGCACATGTTTTAATGATCTTTGAATTCTAAAACTCTTAATTCATGGACAGCAAGAACTGGCATCCTAATCCGTCCCTTGCTCCATACCTACATAGATGAGAAGATTCTGAGATGAAGTGAGGAAAATATACACTTAAACAGACTCCATGACATTTGGCTGTGCCCTTCTCCTGCAGTATCATCGGCACCTGCATTTTTGTTAAGTTATTACTCAAGCTTGATGCCATTTACCTACATTCATGTATGTGGGAGTGAAATATCATTTTTATGGGAAAAATGATCATTTTTGTTTCATAGTATATAAAGAACCAAACCATATAACTGTGTCCTTCACTTTTCTACTTAGTGTTTCATTTGCTACAGAGACTTCTATTTACATAGGTGACAAACATATTTGGAATCAAGTAGATTATTTTTAATCAAATAAAAATTTTCAATAGCCTATGGAGGGTTACAAACTACACATGGTAATATTCCTTTTGATTTTCTCCAATGGTACTTCTCATCGCTCACTACTTGCTATCATTGAAACATACTTCAGAAAGGAAAAATCAATTCCTCTTATTATAACTAATTACAAGAGAAATAAATCCAAGGGCACCTGGGTGGCTCTGTTGGTTAGCATCTGCCTTCAGCTCAGGTCATGATCCCCAAGCCCCAGGATCAAGCCAGGTGTCCTAGGGCTCCCTGCTCATCAGGGAATCTGCTTCTCCCTTTCCCCCTCCCTGCCACTTGTGCTTTCTCTCTCAAATAAGTAAATATTTTTTTAAAATAAAGAAATCCAGTCAGTCAATACTGAATATTGTCTAGACAATGATCAAGTATTCAAACAATTAAATAAATTTCCATTTCTCATTCTCAATGATTGATGGCTTTAAAAGTTATTATATAATACACAAAATATTTTACTTTAGCTTCCAACAAACCATAAAGACATAAGTTTCCCTGTGTTAGTAATGCTAACTAAAACTCACCAAAATCATACATCTTGGATGACTGGGAAAAGATGTTATACTAGTAAGCTATAAGGTTGATGAAAAAGTTTTTAAAACATCTGTAACAGCTTTGTTCACTTCATTGTTCTCCCTGGGGAATCAACAACAACAAAACTATTTTGAAAACTTATTTTTAGCTGAGACAAGTATAGAGGTGAGCTCTTATTTCCCTATTTCTGTTTGAAAATAGTATTTTTCATTCAAAATATTCACAGTATTTATAATAGGTCATAACACAGTGAGGCTTCTTAAAGTTATCTCCCAAATTCAAAAACACTTGAATATTATGCCTGGAAAAACACTCAGGTACAAAGCTGTTGGTTTTATTTGATGTGATTTAATTTGAGTTAAGAGCATAGTAGAACTTTCAGGTTCACCAGAAATATGTAAACTCCATCAGGGTCAATAAATCCAGAGCTATAATTTTCCTTATGAAATAAAAATCTCCAAGTGATGAAGCTTTTGATAATTTAGTTCTTACCAAATTTGTAGCAAGGAATAGTAGGGAATTGACCCTACTAATCTCCCAAGGTTAATCCAAAGAAGAAAGAACAACTTGGTATGATATCATTTCTGTTATATATATGTATATAGTATGGTATATAATAAGCACTTATTTTTCAGCATTTCATGGACTTCTAACAACCTTATGAGCAAGGTATTACTGCCATCACCATTTCACAGAGGAGAAAATGGAGGCAATAAGTGAAAGAACCAGACTGAGCCCCAAGTGCACTGGCTCCAGAGCTTATGTTCCTCATGGTAAATGGAATGGTGCCCACTTGGGTAAACACACTGGCTAACACATGCCTATTAACAGACTTCAACTGTGATGTTTCTGCTGGCTCAAAAGGACCTCAGTCAATGCCAGATTTGTTTGCATACTGTCATAATAATTGGTTGTCTCCATTGTTTTCTTTCTGAGACACTGAGAAAGTTCTGATTGATCCCTAAATATACTTCTGCTCTAGTGTGAAGATATAATGCACCATTACACAAATTTATTTGACCACAGATGGGACACCTTTAGTCCTAATCTTGCCAGATTGCTAGCCCATGGAACAAATGTTGAGAAATACTGAAATAAGGGCCAAATCATGTCATAGCCAATTTTGTAGTTTAAGAAGACAAAATGCTCAGTAGGCAGAATCTGAATTTCTTGTGATGAGCTGCATTCCTTCCGATGGTCAGCTCCCAATCAGTCCCATTGTGAATCTATCCATACAACATACAAAGTTTCAATGGAGTGCCAGAGAATGGTTAATTAATCCACTAGTTCTTTTTTTTTTAAGATTCTATTTATTTATTTGACAGATAGAGATCACAAGTAGGCAGAGAGGCAGGCAGGGGGTGGGGGAGCAGGCTCCCTGCTGTGCAGGGCTTGATCCCAGGACCCTGGGATCATGGCGTGGGCCAAAGGCAGAGGCTTAACCCACTGAGCCACCCAGGCGCCCCTAATCCACTAGTTCTTATCCCTTTTAGTGTAGAAACATTTAGAACAGAACTGTCCAATCAAGACATCACTTTAAACAATCTCAAACTAAGAAAACCTTCAAAAAGGGGAATGGAAAGAGGAAGGAAAGGGAAGCAAACCATAAGAGACTCTTTGTTATAGAGAACAAAATGAGGGTTGATGGAAGAGAGGTGGGCAGGGGATAGTATAAGTGGGTGTTGGGTATTAAGGAGGGCATTTGTAATGAGCACTGATGTTATATGTAAGTGATGAATCACTAAATTTTACTCTAAATTTTATTATTATACTATATCTTATTAACTAACTAGTATTTAGACAAAAACTTGAAACAAACAAAAAAGAAAACCTTTGGGGGAAAAAAAATAGGCATGCATTTACCAGCCAGTCAGGTTTGTTGACCTGACACCAGACATAATTACTCCATTGGGGGTGAAATGAGTCTTCATACACAGCAAGGATTCCATGGTCTAAACAATGTCCCTCTCAGCCTTCTTTCTTTCCCTTTTTTTACTTCCTCTCAGGTACTCTACTTATACCCAGGGTAAACATTAAGTTTATGTTTCCTTTTTGTCTGTCCTCACTTACGATTGTCATCCAAGAAGGGCTCCCCAAAACCCTAAAGTTAACTTTTTTCATCCTCCACTATCAACATCTTTCTATTCTTCACTGCTACTAACCACACTCTACAAATATTCACTTGAATTTAATAAATCCATATAGATGCAAAAAATTTTTCATAACTATATGATCATAGAACTCTGTGTACAATGCCTACTGATATTTCTCTAACTCATGCTCAGCAAATACATTATGGGAATAGTGACTTAAACAAAGGAATGAAACCAGGAATCGAACCAGGAAAGAGAAGAGCTTTCCCAGAAACCAGGAATGACTCATGGCGTATCTTGCCCACCCCAGATAAAGAATTATATGAACCCCAAATCTCATCCAGGTAATACAGTCAAGGAAAGGAAGATGTTTTGGGGTAAGGATGCAGTGGAGTTCCTCAGCAAAATCATTACAGCTATTGGCAACTCCCTACCCCAACTGTATAGATAGACCATCCTATGTTGAAAATGGTATTTAAAAAAGAAAAAGTTGGGAAAAAAGTTATCCAGAAGCATATC
Source organism: Mustela erminea (assembly GCF_009829155.1). NCBI lineage: Eukaryota > Metazoa > Chordata > Mammalia > Carnivora > Mustelidae > Mustela > Mustela erminea. The sequence continues at coordinate 100,383,186 of NC_045617.1, read as the reverse complement.
TACAAAGAAAAGAAACCTCATTTTCACTGTACTCTGAGGCAAGTTGCTGTATTAAAGTAATTATCTTTTTTTTTTAATTTTTAATTTTTTATAAACATATATTTTTATCCCCAGGGGTACAGGTCTGTGAATCACCATGTTTACACACTTCACAGCACTCACCATAATCCCACCCCCTTCTCCCAACCTCCCTCCCCGCAGCAACCCTCAGTTTGTTTTGTGAGATTAAGAGTCACTTATGGTTTGTCTCCCTCCCAATTCCATCTTGTTTCATTGATTCTTCTTCTACCCACTTAAGCCCCCATGTTGCATCACCACTTCCTCATATCAGGGAGATCATATGATAGTTGTCTTTCTCCGCTTGACTTATTTCGCTAAGCATGATACGCTTTAGTTCCATCCATGTTGTCGCAAATGGCAAGATTTCATTTCTTTTGATGGCTGCATAGTATTCCATTGTGTATATATACCACATCTTCTCAATCCATTCATCTGTTGATGGACATCTAGGTTCTTTCCATAGTTTGGCTATTGTGGACATTGCTGCTATAAACATTCAGTAATTATCTATGTAATCCCCAGGCTAAGAATTAACATATTTTTTTACCTCTTTCTGTAGCAACCTGTTCAACTCAATTCACTCCCTGGAAGTAATTGTTATATTTATGATTTTATTCTATCTCCAGACATTAGGACAACTCTAACACTCAGAAACTTTTTGGAAGACCCTCAGCCCTCAAGCTACTATGACCTAGAAATAAGAAGCTAGTTCCTTGCTCTACACTGTAAGTGGGTAATGGAACTCTTACAGATCAGCCAAATTTTCCTTATTGCTGTCCTGGAATAAGCTGGCAACTATATTACACTAATTCATAGCACTTGGCAATTTTAATGCTCCCAAAATATTAATCATTAGGATTTTTCATTCAGAACGACTTTCATTCAAACAAATCCCTAGGGGTGCCTGGGTGGCTCAGTGGGTTAAAGCCTCTGCCTTCAGCTCAGGTCATGATCCCAGGGTCCTGGGATCGAGCCCCACATCAGGCTCTCTGCTCAGCGGGGACCCTGCTTCATCCTCTCCCTCTGCCTGCCTCTCTGCCTACTTGTGATCTCTGTTTGTCAAATAAATAAATAAAATCTTTAAAAAAAAAATCCCTAGGAGCCAATAAATGCTGAATTAGAATTCAGCTTCCTTTCTTATACCAGGGTGAGTTACAACCTCATATTCTCTAGAATATAAAATATTCCAGGTTGCAAAAATTAAAGTTTAAAAAGAAATAATCCAGAGAAAATATGTATAAACACTCAAATGAGTATTTGGCTGGCTAAGGCCCTTAACAAAATCAAGGGAAAGAGAAATCCTAATAAAGGGAGTGAATTTATTCTTTTCTTAAATAATTCTGCCTCTTTTTTTCCCCCAGATGGGAATAAAAATGAAAAAGAAGGTAGCCAGAAAAAAAAATAAAAGTAATAATAATAACTCTTCCAATTGATCATATAATTAGGTCACTAAAAACCATGAATCCAAGCCGTATTTCTAAAGATTTTATATTTTACTGGTTCTAGGAAAGATCCAAGAGTATATCTAAGCTGATCATTTCATAAAGTTAGCTCTGCTTTTTTGCTCCTTTGAACCTGTGTTGGCCAAGGCTAACAGATTCTACTGGAACTCTAGGGACTATTTTTGGGAGTAGATGTGTTAAGATGTCCTGGCTCTGCACTTTAAGTAATTCTGCCGTGGCTTTTCACTTTTCCCAATCTCAGTGTGACTTAACCTCTCTCAATCTCAATTTTCTCATCTTTAAAATGGGGATAATTATAGTACCCACTACATTAAGCTGCTGTGGGAATTAGATGAGATAAGGTATGAAAGTGCTTATAAGAGTGCTTAACACACATTTCCTCGATATGTGGCAGCTATTATGATCTTTTCTGATACTGGTTATAATTTAGCAGGCCCTGCTACTGCACTTTGAATTGGTATAATAACTCAGGGGATTACATCTCTGGAAAGCAAAGTACATTAAATGCTTCACGAGAAAGTTGTGGATTTACAACTCATCCAATGGCAAACAACAACCCTGCTTGCTTCGGAGCCACCGGGAGCTTCCAGGCAACCAGGACCCAAAGCCTGCATTGTAAAGAGAAGAGGCTGCACTCCCACCATCTGTGAGCACCGCTTAGGTCTGGGCATTTGAACAAGGCCTTGAATACTGTCAACATCCCAACTGGGAAGATGTGTGCCTGGGACACCACATATATGGTGGTCAAATTTCAGCTCTTCCAAGTTAGAGGATTGTCATACAAGAGAGATAGATGTCTCTTTATACCAGATACCCATATGGGATGATAACATCTCCTCAAAATGAAATGGAAATCCAATACAATAGTATAAAACATAAGAGTGTAGGAAATGCTGAAATTTCATGAGGGAGTTTGTGAGGTCACCTCGCAAAATTTGAAGGTTTTCCTGTAAAGGAAATTTTGAGGATAAACCTTCATGAATTATCTTAGCATAGACATCTACAGTAACTCGCATTTCTCTTAGCCTCATATGATAATGGATAGCCCAAAGACAGCACAATTTTGTTTGGATGAGTTAAAAAAATAACTATGTTTACTTAAAAAAGAAAAATAAGGACAACTGATAACTTGCTTGTACATTGGGCCACTAAACAGCCGATAATCAGAAATAGGAATTTCTACAAAATCATGAGCGGTATAAAGGAACACAATCATTCTTGAAGACAGGACACTTCATCTAATTGACACTGGTGGACTTCAAAGTTCACATGAAATGTTCAGGGAAGATAACAACCATTTGGGTGGAAGGTTTTTTATTTATATGACAAAATTACATCTCCAAAAGCTCAAAAAAACACTATTTTAGTTATTTAAAATTTCTTTAAATGCACACACAAACATACCTGCACAAACACACACACATTTGAGTCAGAGAGGCCACTTACTGTCATTTCATTCATACTGAGAAGCATGGGGCTAGGTGGCAGGGTCCCAAGACGGTACTTGAAGCCTTCTTCCAGAGTCATTCCCCAGAACTGGCTATAGTTCTGGGCTGTCCATCTGCCTTACAAATAAAAGAGAAAAATTGGCACACATTATGCAATATCACTTTTATAGTAATGTTTGTTTATATTTCTGAAGTTATACAAAATTAGAATTACTATAAGCTAGATGTTCTTTATATAAAGAATGTATGATCATTTAACAAGAAAGCCTGTGAGCCTCTCTTCCTAAATTAGGTCTCTTCCAATTATTTTAATGATTTATATGAGGAACCTAAGGCTATATCAATATAGACTAAATATAAGAATATGGAATCTTTACATATTATAAGGGATTAAATGGCAAAAGGCCAATCTATGTAGTTTCTTTTAAATGTCATCAAATGCATTTTAGAAAGAAGCTTGAATGTATAGAAATGCACTTATAGATAAATTATATATATATATATCTTATAGATAAATATATATAAATTATAGATAAATGCACTTATATATAATTTAGATCTGAAAAGAATTTGACCATGTAAAAGGAAGTATCTGTGAAAAACTGGGGATAAAATAGTTCTACTTAAGAAGATTAATCAGTGTAAATTAATTGTATTGAATTAATTTATTTAAATACTGGAATATTCTACCATATTAAAGAGTTAATTTGTGTTAAGTGTTCAATAATCTCAGTTATTATTAGTGATGATACAAATTCAATTAATGTGAAATTAGATACTTAAAAGCACATATTTTTTAGAGACAGGGTTTTGTGGCCCTATATAGGAAAAGGAGCTTTGTTTTCAAAATCTAACACTGATATTTAAATCCAACAAAAAATTTCTGAAGAGATGAGAGTAGATGAGAAAGGGGAAAGTACTTTAATTATCACTTGTTTGAATTATTTACAACTTGAGAACAATATATTTTCATTACTTAAGTCAAATCTAAACTTAATCCTGTTAGTTAATTACCAAAATTGCTTATATTGTAATAGACTCTCATGAATGCTTGAAGATACATTTGATTTTCAATAATATGCTTAGCAAATTTATGCTTTTCTAAGAATCTGTTAGATCACAAAATCCTAAGCAACTTGGAGCCACAATTTTAAGAGTACAATCTCCATCACCAAAGGAAAATGCTGACTTTGTTAAATTTTGCAGGATTTATAAGAGACCATCAGGACCAGCCTTAAGCAAAGCCATGACATCAAGGAAGTATACTTTTCGTGCTCTACCCCAGCAGTTTTCAAACATTCAGATACATTTGTGGTCATTTAATCACTTAATTTAGTGAGCAGGGAATCACTACTTTAAAAAATAAATAAAATACAGGAGAGATAATAGGAAATATTAGAACTTATTGTACATAGTGAGGATGAGTACTGTTTTTATACGTGTCAGGGTGTGTGTGTGTGTGTGTAGCACGTATTTGTATGGATATTCATGTGCACGTGTGTGTACTAAATCATAAAGTTAGATGCATGTTTTACTGTGACTTATGCTTAAAAAAATTATGAAGGGACTACCACTCTATATCATCCTCTTTGATCAAGACTCATAACTTTCCCTTTAATCCAATTTATCATATTCTCTCTTTAAACATAAGAATAAGTAAGTTTCTCTACCCTCACGGAGCTCATACCCTAAAAATACTGCAAAGCTAGATATGACTTCAATGTGCATCATTTATTAGCAGTAGGTTAAGGTATGATCAGAGTAGAGGTTTCAAATATAACTCTGCCTGAAGGAGTTGGCATAATTTCGTTACAGAAAGTGACTTTAGTGCTCAGTCTGAAAGGATGAGAATAAGGTTGGTGGACAGATGTGAAAGAAAAGGACATTTATTCTTTTAAAAAAAGAAAAAAAGGCAACTCAGGAGTAGAGCATATGGGTTTGAAGCTGGGTAGCATGTTTAAGAACGAGCAGGTAAGTTCAATGCCAAACCCATGAGAGGTCAAGGGAAGCTAGAAAGAGCATAAAAAAATGAGGTAATAAAGAAGCATTTGGGCCAGACTGTTTCTTATGCTAAGGAATATAATGATATTCTACAAGCAATTGAGTATCACTGAGGATTTTTAAGACCATGAACAGCAAAGTCAAAGCTTGGATTTAGAGTGATAACCATAAAGAATTGGTTGCAGTTTGGTCACACTGGAAACAGGGAGAAATATCAGGTCATTTCAAATGAGGCTTGATAAAGAAATGCACTCGAATGTAGCAGAGAAGTAGAAAAAATAAATATCTGAAAGAAACTATGGTGTGGGAATTATAAGAGACTAGTGGCTGAGAAAGAAGAAGAGAGAAGAATCAAACTAATTTCCAATTTCCTGGCTTGCCTGACAAGGCAGAGGTGAAGGCCAGTCACCAAGGGCAGGTCAAAGAGGTTAACACTTTTGGTTTGGGGTATGTTGATTTGAGAAACCGGTGAAAAAAATCAAGGCCAACTTATCCAACAGACTAGGTTTTGAGTTCATTTAAAAAAAAAAAATCAAGTTTAGAGATGTGACAGATTAAAAATGGACACAAATTATCTGTGGCTCTTGGCACCAAGAAGTGGAATCTATTTCCCCAACCTTTGAATGTGGGCAGGGCTACTCACTTGCTTCCCTCAACAAAAGGTAGGAGAATTGATGCTGTGTGTCTTTCAGGCTTAGGCCTACAGGGAAGCCCTTTGCAGCCCTCCCTCATGCCCCCTTAGAACACTCGTACTATGTGGGGGGCTAAGGCTAGTCTGCTGAAGACATGTGGGCCCACCAACAACCAGCACCAACTACCAGGCATCATAATGAGGCCACTTTAGACAATTCGACCCCATTTGAGTCTCCAGATATCTATAGACATCTGAGGAACCCCAAGAGAGATCAGGAAAAGAGCTTCAGGTACTGAAGGTACAATGTCAAGGTACTGAAGTAAACAAAGAATGGCTTATGGTTTTAAGCTGTTAAATTCAGGTGTGGCTTGCTGTCCCGCACAGTTCTCTATCTTCCTTTGTTCCACTAACTTGCTGATTATTACTTGCTACTAATTTGGCACTTACATACTGCCTTATCATCAAAAATCCTTTTACAAAGGGATGGCATGTTGACTCCTCAGCTAGACTGGAAATTCTTGTAAGACAGAAATTATTTATTTCTATCCTCAGCAGTGCCACAAAAGAAACACAGTTTCATTGATATTAATTGGTTGCTCTGAAAAATAACACAGGGAATAAATATGCACTGAAGTAACTTATATAGAATGAAGGAAGATTTGGATCCAAAATGCCACCAAGATGAGAAAAATGAATGTTTTAAGCAAAGATTGTGTATATTTGCATGTGGGCTATTTTAAAAAGCACTCAGTAAGTATTGAATGGTATGTTCTATTTTCACACATGAAAACAATTTGAACATCAGGACCAGAATACATCTGAGAGTCAGAACTTTCTTTTAAATTCAAGGACTCCCCCTGCCTTTTTGTCCTCTGGTAAATAATTTTAGTCTTACTGTTTCTTCACAGCTTGTCTCTCTTCCTTAACTTTTTTTCTTTGGGCAATGGGTGTTTCCTTTTGCTCCAATTATCCCTCACTTTCTGTCCTTTTAAGGTTATCAATGTTTGCTACAAAAGGCAAAGCCTGTGCCTCTTAACTCTTTGCAGAGTTATCTCACAGTGAACAAATGATGGCAAGAAAATCTTCTTTCCAAAGAAGACAGCATTCCCACCAGCTTGTGTATTCTTACGTGTTTTTTCCACATTGCTTTCAACTATGGTTTCCCACGAGTTCTGGGACAGTGGAAAAGTAGGCTGCTGAGAGCTTCTTGGAAGTATGTGCTCCATGGGTCAAGCATTTGAATTATTTTAAGAACCTGATTCAGATAATTTCTTATGATGACACATACTCTGATGTCCTTTCCATTATTTGGGTATCACTAAGCCACAGAAAATTATGATGTATTTTCCCTAGAAATACTTAAAATGTCATATTATCAACTACAATATTGGGTAAACATGTATATACACACAGGAATTGAGCATGCTTGAAGAATATTAATGTCAAAAAAAAAAAATGTAACTTTCTAAATCTCCCGTCTTCCAAGAAAATACTTTCGGGACAGGGGCTGTGCTAGGAAATCTGGGAAATATCTGTCTTATGGTCTTCTGTGTGAAAGCAAGTGATACTTTTAATTTGTAAAATTACATTTCAGGATTACATCAGATGTAATCTGATGATACATAGATGATAATAGATCTTCTTACATTTTCCAGAATGTGGAAAATGTTTCTGAGGGTATCTAGAGATTTGGTCAATGGCAAAGGAGCAATCCTGAGGCAGATAACCAGGTAGGCCATCCCTCTTCCTTTCAGTTCAGTGAAGAAAATCCATGTTAGTACTGATATCATTATTCCCTCTATGTAATTGGAAAAGCCACCTAATTTATTAATCTGTCAGAGAGCATCAAACCATTATTTGCCATGTTTAAGTGCCAATCAGCCCTATATTTAGCTTATAAGCAAAGTAAAGTGGCTCAGCCTGTCTTTCCATTCAATTCTAAGTGAAACTGGCTGCATAGGTCATGTCAGTGAAATTGTCTAGATGGACTGGCTATTTGGGGAATCATCAAGATTAAATACTGACCTCTTAGGGTCTGATTCTCCTGTGACAGCTGATTGGCTGGGTCAGGGCAACACCAGAAGGAGAAAGATGGTTTATTTGAAAAAATCTATTTTGCCTACTTCCTAATCTTGTCTAAATATTTAACCAAACTAACACTCCCTCTATTCCCCTCATTCACCCCATGACAATGTTCCTTCCTAGTAATTTTAAGACCCCATCTACATTTCTTTGTGCATTTTAATTTTAATCATTTAATACTTACCTCCCTGCATTCCTATTTTACATGTCTTTCTACTTCTCTTCCCATTTCTCTCCCATTCTTTCTTTTGAATAATGGCCATTTTTAAAAGTAAATGATAGGAAATAGATTGAAGCCTGAAAAGTAACTGGGACGGCCAACAAAGTCTGGAAAGCAAGATTTTGCTCACCCATAGTCTCCATTATTGACACGTTCAATCAGTTCTGGTTGAATAAGGCAGACAAGCTGGGAACATTTCCATTGCTGTCCTGAGCATGTGCTGCAAAGATGTAAAAATTTACAAAAGTGGCCTAGCCTTTACGAAGTACATGTATAGAATTAGTAACCAGAATTGCACACTGTTCAGGTGTAAAACATATCTTTGATTAATGATAGCCATAAGCCTATTTGATTCTTGGCAAAAATAAAATAATAGCATATGCATTAGCTATCACTCAATATGCTCTTAACTTCTCCTCCAGGCAATTAATAAGTGAAATGACCACTTGAAAACATTGAAAACACTGACATTTGAAAACATAAGAAAATTTAGACAGTAGAATCTTTGTATTTGTATTTGGAAACTTTCTGCAGGATAATCATTTGAAGGCAGCCTGTTCTTTTCTATAGCTACTGTGATCAAAGAAATACAGTTTGCCTGGAGTATATCTTGCCTGTGGAATGCTTTAATTAAGAGGTATAGTTCATGCAGGCCTGCTGTATGATGAAGGTCACTGTCATAAACAAGCTCTTGCATTGAAAGATATATCTAAGATTAGATTTGTCAACATTCATTAAATATGCTTATATAAATCTACAGGTATGCAATATCCTAGGACTTATGATTCTATCTGTATTTATCATCTTATTTCACAATACTCCTTTTATTTGAAGAAAACATACACAGACAGCAGAATTCAGTTCTGTGCCACTTAAATTCATTACCAGGAGTTGCAGTTTTCTTTAACTACTGATCCTTCTTCATAAAGTTGGCCATCTCTGAGGCAACCTGTCAACATAACATTTGAACAAATGAAAATTCTAAATTGAACGATAAAGTGCATCAACATTCACAAGAAACCTACAATTCTGTTTAGTTTCTCAAATATGCAAAACTGTTTGGGGCCACTCTGATGAAAATCCACATCTGGTTTGTGTCGAGGTTTATGTACAAGATTTTTCTAAGCTTTTTTCATGAGCTTTTATCTTTAAAATTGCATATTATGTTCCAACAGAGGATTTGTTAAGCATAAAAACTTGATTACCACAGAATTAATCACTAACCACACTCAAAAAATAACTTATGTGTCTAAACAGGTGAGAAATAAGACAATGTTTGGATAAATTTATGGCTTTTCTCATTTAAAAAAAATCTAATCAAGTCTCACAAGTAAATATGATTAGTTGTATATGACAAGAGTAAGGAATTCAAAGTTTTAGACCAAAATGTGAAGCTCATTGAATTTACCTTTTAAAGATAAATTCTATTTTTTCTTAAGAATTTGGATCAGAAGAAAAATTCATGAAACCAGTAAGATAGTAGCCATTTGTGTTCTAAATCCAAATGTTTCTCAATTAACTGAAACTAGCTGTTAACTAATTTACCTGATTATATAAACTACTTAAAAGGGATCAACAGTGTATTATCATTATATGAAAACCATCAATAAGATATGGTGAAAATATTACCCTGGTTACAAAGGAAATCCTTTTCAAAAATATAATTCACACAGATTTGAAATCCACTCTGACTTAACAAAGGTAGTAAAATTTACTACTTTGTCATGTGAAAACAGAAATATGTAATTGATAGATCACATTAGTGGTGTCTAATTAAACAAAATGAATCCTAACTTTTTATTCATATGATCAGAGGGGAAAATCTACATGTTTGAGATCATTCCAAGGAACTTGGTTTAACTTCTAGCCACAATATCACAAAAGCCACTAAGGGAATTTGCTCTCCTCTAATTTTTCAAATAATGGTTTCATTGAAAACTTCACAGCTGCCACTCTGCAGCATGTAGTTTTTACAGTTCAATATGTTGCTTAATGAATATAAAATCTCTACAAATTTGCACCTATTTACCTCTTTTCCAAGGTTTTTGAACATTCCACAACCATGGGAAGAGAAGCAAAAACTGCCTCTCTCCTGGACCACAGGCTTCTGGACGTCAGGAACTCAGGGAAGGGGAAAGATTTAACTTTAGAACAAGTCTGTAGTTTTAACTACTATTCTGTATTAGAGAATTGAAACAAATGAACTTCTACTATAGAACTTAAAGAAACCCTCAAACTTTTATTACCTAGGGATGACAGAAATGTCATGCAACAACTTAAGTTTTCAAAGTCAAAGAAAGTACTTTCTGACTAGTTTTAAAGGACAGAGAAGAGGCCAAAAGCAAAGCTGATTTTTTTTAATCATACCTCATAAATATTCCTTGCCCAGCATTCCAGTTACATAGATAAAGGAAACAAATCACAAAAGTCTTAAGGAGGGGGGAAAAAAATTCTCTTCTCTGACGTGTACTTTAGCTCATAATTTTAAAGTCAAGAGAATGCTATCACCAGGCCTAACCCAAATCACCAGTACTAAGTCTAGTGTTAGCAAAAGTTTCCTTTCTTGGTCATCCTTCCTTAATATCAAGTCAGAGTTTACTATGAGAAACTACATTTTTTGTAATCTCTTGTAATTGTAATTATTGTAATCAACTTGAAAGTTGACCTCTTTTTTTTTTTAATTTTTTATTTTTTATACACATATATTTTTATCCCCAGGGGTACAGGTCTGTGAATCACCAGGTTTACACACTTCACAGCACTCACCAAAGCACATACCCTCCCCAATGTCCATAATCCCACCCCCTTCTCCCAAACCCCCTCCCCCCAGCAACCCTCAGTTTGTTTTGTGAGATTAAGAGTCACTTATGGTTTGTCTCCCTCCCAATCCCATCTTGTTTCATTTATTCTTCTCCTAACCACTTAAGCCCCCATGTTGCATCACCACTTCCTCATATCAGGGAGATCATATGATAGTTGTCTTTCTCTGCTTGACTTATTTCACTAAGCATGATACGCTCTAGTTCCATCCATGTTGTCGCAAATGGCAAGATTTCATTTCTTTTGATGGCTGCATAGTATTCCATTGTGTATATATACCACATCTTCTTGATCCATTCATCTGTTGATGGACATCTAGGTTCTTTCCATAGTTTGGCTATTGTGGACATTGCTGCTATAAACATTCGGGTGCACGTGCCCCTTTGGATCACTACGTTTCTATCTTTAGGGTAAATACCCAGTAGTGCAATTGCTGGGTCATAGGGCAGTTCTATTTTCAACATTTTGAGGAACCTCCATGCTGTTTTCCAGAGTGGCTGCACCAGCTTGCATTCCCACCAACAGTGTAGGAGGGTTCCCCTTTCTCTGCATCCTCGCCAGCATCTGTCATTTCCTGACTTGTTTATTTTAGCCATTCTGACTGGTGTGAGGTGATATCTCATTGTGGTTTTGATTTGTATTTCCCTGATGCCGAGTGATATGGAGCACTTTTTCATATGTCTGTTGGCCATCTGGATGTCTTCTTTGCAGAAATGTCTGTTCATGTCCTCTGCCCATTTCTTGATTGGATTATTTGTTCTTTGGGTGTTGAGTTTGCTAAGTTCTTTATAGATTCTGGACACTAGTCCTTTATCTGATATGTCGTTTGCAAATATCTTCTCCCATTCTGTCAGTTGTCTTTTGATTTTGTTAACTGTTTCCTTTGCTGTGCAAAAGCTTTTGATCTTGATGAAATCCCAATAGTTCATTTTTGCCCTTGCTTCCCTTGCCTTTGGCGATGTTCCTAGAAGATGTTGCTGTGGCTGAGGTCGAAGAGGTTGCTGCCTGTGTTCTCCTCAAGGATTTTGATGGATTCTTTTCACACATTGAGGTCCTTCATCCATTTTGAGTCTATTTTTGTGTGTGGTGTAAGGAAATGGTCCAATTTCATTTTTCTGCATGTGGCTGTCCAATTTTCCCAGCACCATTTATTGAAGAGGCTGTCTTTTTTCCATTGGACATTCTTTCCTGCTTTGTCGAAGATTAGTTGACCATAGAGTTGAGGGTCTATTTCTGGGCTCTCTATTCTGTTCCATTGATCTATGTGTCTGTTTTTGTGCCAGTACCATGCCGTCTTGATGATGACAGCTTTGTAATAGAGCTTAAAGTCCGGAATTGTGATGCCACCAACGTTGGCTTTCTTTTTCAATATCCCTTTGGCTATTCGAGGTCTTTTCTGGTTCCATATAAATTTTAGAATTATTTGTTCCATTTCTTTGAAAAAGATGGATGGTACTTTGATAGGAATTGCATTAAATGTGTAGATTGCTTTAGGTAGCATAGACATTTTCACAATATTTATTCTTCCAATCCAGGAGCATGGAACATTTTTCCATTTCTTTGTGTCTTCCTCAATTTCTTTCATGAGTACTTTATAGTTTTCTGAGTATAGATTCTGTGCCTCTTTGGTTAGGTTTATTCCTAGGTATCTTATGGTTTTGGGTGCAATTGTAAATGGGATTGACTCCTTAATTTCTCTTTCTTCTATCTTGCTGTTGGTGTAGAGAAATGCAACTGATTTCTGTGCATTGATTTTATATCCTGACACTTTACTGAATTCCTGTATAAGTTCTAGCAGTTTTGGAGTGGAGTCTTTTGGGTTTTCCACATATAGTATCATATCATCTGCGAAGAGTGATAATTTGACTTCTTCTTTGCTGATTTGGATGCCTTTAATTTCCTTTTGTTGTCTGATTGCTGAGGCTAGGACCTCTAGTACTATGTTGAATAGCAGTGGTGATAATGGACATCCCTGCCATGTTCCTGACCTTAGCAGAAAAGCTTTCAGTTTTTCTCCATTGAGAATGATATTTGCAGTGGGTTTTTCATAGATGGCTTTGATGATATTGAGGTATGTGTCCTCTATCCCTACACTTTGAAGAGTTTCGATCAGGAAGGGATGTTGTACTTTGTCAAATGCTTTTTCAGCATCTACTGAGAGTATCATATGGTTCTTGTTCTTTCTTTTATTGATGTGTTGTATCACATTGACTGATTTGCGGATGTTGAACCAACCTTGCAGCCCTGGAATAAATCCCACTTGGTCGTGGTGAATAATCCTTTTAATGTACTGTTGAATCCTATTGGCTAGTATTTTGTTGAGTATTTTCGCATCTGTGTTCATCAAGGATATTGGTCTATAGCTCTCTTTTTTGATGGGATCCTTGTCTGGTTTTGGGATCAAGGTGATGCTGGCCTCATAAAATGAGTTTGGAAGTTTTCCTTCCATTTCTATTTTTTGAAACAGTTTCAGGAGAATAGGAATTAGTTCTTCTTTAAATGTTTGGTAGAATTCCCCCGGGAAGCCGTCTGCCCTGGGCTTTTGTTTGTTTGGAGATTTTTAATGACTGTTTCAATCTCCTTACTGGTTATGGGTCTGTTCAGGCTTTCTATTTCTTCCTGGTTCAGTTGTGGTAGTTTATATGTTTCTAGGAATGCATCCATTTCTTCCAGATTGTCAAATTTATTGGCATAGAGTTGCTCATAGTATGTTCTTATAATAGTTTGTATTTCTTTGGTGTTAGTTGTGATCTCTCCTCTTTCATTCATGATTTTATTTATTTGGGTCCTTTCTCTTTTCTTTTTGATAAGTCGGGCCAGGGGTTTATCAATTTTATTAATTCTTTCAAAGAACCAGCTCCTAGTTTCATTGATTTGTTCTATTGTTTTTTTGGTTTCTATTTCATTGATTTCTGCTCTGATCTTTATGATTTCTCTCCTCCTGTTGGGCTTAGGGTTTCTTTCTTGTTCTTTCTCCAGATCCTTTAGGTGTAGGGTTAGGTTGTGTACCTGAGACCTTTCTTGTTTCTTGAAAAAGGCTTGAACCGCTATATATTTTCCTCTCAGGACTGCCTTTGTTGTGTCCCACAGATTTTGAACCGTTGTATTTTCATTATCATTTGTTTCCATGATTTTTTTCAATTCTTCTTTAATTTCCTGGTTGACCCATTCATTCTTTAGAAGGATGCTGTTTAGTCTCCATGTATTTGGGTTCTTTCCAAACTTCCTTTTGTGGTTGAGTTCTAGCTTTAGAGCATTGTGGTCTGAAAATATGCAGGGAATGATCCCAATCTTTTGATACCGGTTGAGTCCTGATTTAGGACCGAGGATGTGATCTATTCTGGAGAATGTTCCATGTGCACTAGAGAAGAATGTGTATTCTGTTGCTTTGGGATGAAATGTTCTGAATATATCTGTGATGTCCATCTGGTCCAGTGTGTTGTTTAAGGCCTTTATTTCCTTGCTGATCTTTTGCATGGATGATCTGTCCATTTCAGTGAGGGGAGTGTTGAAGTCCTCTACTATTATTGTATTATTGTTGATGTGTTTCTTTGATTTTGTTATTAATTGGTTTATATAGTTGGCTGCTCCCACGTTGGGGGCATAGATATTTAAAATTGTTAAATCTTTTTGTTGGACAGACCCTTTGAGTATGATATAGTGTCCTTCCTTATCTCTTATTATAGTCTTTGGATTAAAATCTAATTGATCTGATAGAAGGATTGCCACTCCTGCTTTCTTCTGATGTCCATTAGCATGGTAAATTCTTTTCCACCACCTCACTTTAAATCTGGAGGTGTCTTCGGGCTTAAAATGAGTTTCTTGGAGGCAACATATAGATGGGTTTTGTTTTTTTATCCATTCTGATACCCTGTGTCTTTTGACAGGGGCATTTAGCCCATTAACATTCAGGGTAACTATTGAGAGATATGAATTTAGTGCCATTGTATTGCCTGTAAGGTGACTGTTACAGTATATGGTCTCTGTTCCTTTCTGATCTACCACTTGTAGGCTCTCTCTTTGCTTAGAGGACCCCTTTCAATATTTCCTGTAGAGCTGGTTTGGTGTTTGCAAATTCTTTGAGTTTTTGTTTGTCCTGGAAGCTTTTAATCTCTCCTTCTATTTTCAATGATAGCCTAACTGGATATAGTATTCTTGGCTGCATGTTTTTCTCGTTTAGTGCTCTGAAAATATCATGCCAGCTCTTTCTGGCCTGCCAGGTCTCTGTGGATAAGTCAGCTGCCAATCTAATATTTTTACCATTGTATGTTACAGACTTCTTTTCCCAGGCTGCTTTCAGGATTTTCTCTTTGTCACTGAGACTTGTAAATTTTACTATTAGGTGACAGGGTGTGAGCCTATTCTTATTGATTTTGAGGGGCGTTCTCTGAACCTCCTGAATTTTGATGCTCATTCCCTTTGCCATATTGGGGAAATTCTCCCCAATAATTCTCTCCAGTATACCTTCTGCTCCCCTCTCTCTTTCTTCTTCTTCTGGAATCCCAATTATTCTAATGTTGTTTCGTCTTGTGGTGTCACTTATCTCTCGAATTCTCCCCTCGTGGTCCAGTAGCTGTTTGTTCCTCTTTTGCTCAGCTTCTTTATTCTCTATCATTTGGTCTTCTATATCGACCTCTTTTTTTTAATTAAAATTCAATTATCCAACATATAATAATACATCATTAGTTTTTGATATAACATTCAGTGATTCCTTAGTTGCATGTAACACCTAGTGCACCTAGTGCTCATCATATCACATGCCTTCCTTCATGAAAGCCATAATCATTTCATCTGAGCCTGCTCAAGGGGCTCACAAAGTGGAGCATCAACTTCTATGTTACAGATAGTCCAGTCATTTTCTTTACTCCTGTTTGGTTCTAATGTATCCCTCATTTCCCTACCCAGCATTTAAAGAAGACTTTTAAAATCTCTGTTGTGTCACTTCCTACTTAAAATCCTCAAGTTATTTCCCATCAAATTTAAAATAAAACCCAATTTCTTTTCTTATTATTATTATGTTATGTTAGTCTCCATACAGTAAGTCATTAGTTTTTGATATAGTGTTCCATGATTCATTGTTTATGCACCACACCCAGTGCTCATTGCAATCTGTGCCCTCCTTAATACCCGTCACCAGGCTCACCCATCCCCCCACCCCTCTAAAACTCTCAGTTTGTTTCCCAGAATCCATAGTCTCTTAACGTACATCTCTCCCTCTGATTTTGTCCCCCCTTCACTTTTCCCTTCCTTCTCCTAATGTCCTGTATGTTCTTCCTTATGTTCCACATATAAGCGAAACCATATAATAATTGTCTTTCTTGACTTATTTCACTTCAAATAATCCTCTCAGTTCCATTCTTGTCAATGCAAATGGTAGGTATTCATCCCTTCTGATGGCTGAGTAATATTCTATTGTAGATATGGACCATATCTTCTTTATCCATTTATCTCTCTTCTTTTAAGATTTTATTTATTTATTTGACAGAAAGAGAGATCACAGATCTCTCTGTAGAGGCTTAACCCACTGAGTCACCCAGTCACCCCTATCCATTCATCTCTTAAAGGGATCAGCTCCTTCCATAGTTTGGCTATTGTGGATATCGCTATGAATATTGGGGCATATTTGCCCCTTCTTAAACTCAACTTCTTATAGTAACCTCTAAGGTCTTACTGAAAATGTCTCAGCCCTCATCACTTACTTAGTGCTGAATGGGGCTGGGCTCCCAGTGGAATGAAGGATTTTCATAATAGTAGTAATGGGGAGAGCAGTGGATGGATGAAACTTGGAGATAAAGCAATGGAACTTGCTCACAGACTGAGTTTGGGGAATGAGGAGAAAGAGAAATTAAGTAGGTCTCACTGGAATTTTAGCTTGAGTTATAGAGGGGGAGTGAAGCTATCGCTGAAATAAGGAACAGGTTTGTTGGCAAGAAATCAAGAGGTCTGCTCTCATATTTTAGATTGGATTAAATCTAGGTGAGACATCCTAGTGGAGAATGTCAAGTACAGTAGTTTATGGAAGTCTAGAGTTAAGTCAAGTCTGGAGCACAAATTTGAAAGATAGTAACATACATTAAAAAAAGGGGGGGGGAAGGAGGAGGAAGCAAGATGGTAGAGGAGTAGCAGTCTGAAATATCTTTGGGTCCCAGGAGTTCACCTAGATAGTTATCAAACCATTCCAAGCACCTACAAACTGAACAGGAGATAGAAGAGAAGAAGTGCAGCAATTCTTGGGACAGAAAATCGACCACTTTCTGGGAGGTAGGATATGTGGAGAAGTGAATCTGAAGCAATGAGAAGATAGACGTGCGGGGAGTTGTCAGCTCCCAGCAAGCAGTAGATCAGCGGAGCACAAAATCAGAAGTCTGCTCCACTGAGGATTATTGCTCCAGAGGCTAAGTGGGTGTGAAGCCGTAGTGGGGAAAGTGTGGTCTCAGGACCTGTGGGGCCACAGAAAGACCAAGGGTGTCTGAAGGTGACAAAGCTCCCAGGTATTGAAGCAGGGAAGCTGGCTACAGAGAGGAGCCAAGGAGTGAGCTCTCAGCTAGGCATTACCTTACACCATGATCGGACACACAATCAGACCACTTCTCTTTGAGCAGGGACCCCACAAGTGGCAGATCCAGGGAGACCCCCCACCTTCCTCCTCCAGGAGGAGTGGCGTGGGAGCACGTGGTAGGAATCTGCTTGATTTGGAGACTCCAAATGGGGCAGTGCGCCAGAGATAGAAGGCCTGGTGAGCTCATAGTGCAGCCAGAGACCAGGGAGATGGGAAGGACTGACTGCTTGTCTCTAAGGGTTCATTAAGAAGTGGGGCCCTGAGCTCTCAGCTCTTCCTGGCTGGAGATTAGGAGGCTGACATGTTCATTCTTGTCATCCAAAGCTCTATAGAAAGTTTTCAGAGAACAAAAGCTACCAAGAGCAAACATGAGTAGATTACTTAACCTGACCCCTGGCAAGGGTGGTGCCGCCTTGGGCAAAGACATTTGAGAATCACTACAACAGGCCCCTTCCTGGAAGATCAGCAAGAACATCCAGCCAAGACCAAGTTCACCTATCAACAAGAACTATGGAACTCCAGAGCTGGGGAAAGCAGCACATAGAATTCATGGCATATGATTCTTTAGTCTTGCAAAGTTAAGGGTTTTGTTTTGTTTTGTTTTGTTTCTTTTTCTTTTTCTATTTTTCTAAATTGTCCTCTTTCCTCTTTTAATGTTTTTAAACTATTTTATCTTAACAATGCCTTTGTAAAATCTTTTTCTTAATTTTCATCATTATAGTCATATTTTATAACTTCATTTTTTGTATACATATAGTTTTTTTTTCTTTAAAATTTTGGGATACAATTTCTTCTAATGGATCAAAATATACCCTAAATCTAGCACATGGCTTTGTTCTACTCTCCAGCCAGATCACATTCTCTCCTCTTTTTACTTTCTTTTTCCAGCAAATTTATCTTATCAATTCCTCTTTTAGAATCTTTTTTTTTCATCTTTACACTCATATTCCATCCCTTCATTTTGTTTACACTTATTTGTGTGTGTGTGTGTGTGTGTGTGTATATATATATATATATATATATATATATATATATTTTTCTTTCTTTAAAATTTTGGGAGGTAGTTTCTTCTAAGAGAGCAGAATACACCCAAAATCAAGTGGGTGGCTCTGTTCTATTCACCAAGCTAAAACCCCTCCCCCTTTCTTCTCCCTCAGTTTCAGGTCTCTTCTGATTTGGGTAATGTATATTTTGGGGGGGTATTTGTCATCCTTTTAGTATTTTATTCTCTCATTCATATATTCTTATCTGTATAAAATGACAAGGTGGAAAAACTCACCACAAAAAAAAGAAAAAAGAAAGAAGAACAAGAGGAAGTACTGAAGGCTAGGGACCTATTCAATACAGACATTGGTAATATGTCAGAACTAGAGTTCAGAAAGATGATTATCAAGGTGCTAGCTGGGCTCAAAAAAGGCATGGAAAGTATTAGAGAATCCCTTTCTGGAGAAATAAAATCCCTTTCTGAAGGAATAAAAGAACTAAAATCTAACAAAGTTGAAATCAAAAAAGCTATTAATGAGGTGCAATAAAAAATGGAGTCTCTTACTGCTAGGTTAAATGAGGCAGAAGAGAGAATTAGTGATTTAGAAGACCAAAGGATGGAGAATAAAGAAGCTGAGCAAAAGGAAGACAAACAACTACTGGACCATGAGGGGAGAATTCAAGCAATAAGTGATACTATAAGATGAAACAATATTAGAATAATTGGGATTTCTGAAGAAGAAGAAAGAGAGAGAGGAGAAGAAGGTATATTGGAGTGAATTATAGTAGAGAATTCTGCTAATATGGCAAAGGCAACAAGCATCAAAATCCAGTAGGCACAGAGAATCCCCCCTCAAAATCAATAAAAATAGGTCCACCCCCCTTCACCTAATACTAAAACTTACAAGTCTTAGTGACAAAGAGAAAATACTGAAAGCCATTCAGGATAAGAAGTCTGTAACATACCATGGTAGAAATATTAGATTGGCAGAAGACTTATCCATAGAGAACTGGCAGGCCAGAAAGAACTGGCATGATATATACAGAGTACAAAAAGAGGAAAATTTGTAGCCAAGAATACTATATCCAGTTAGGCTATCATTGAAAATAGAAGGACAGATAAAAAAGCTTTCAGGACAAACAAAAATTAAAAGAATTTGCAAACATCCAACTAGCCCTACAGGAACTATTGAAAGGGGTCCTCTAAGCAAACAGACAGCCTTAAAGTAGTAGACCAGAAAGGAACAGAGACAATATACAATAACAGACAATATATAATAACCTTATAGGCACTGTAGGGTGTCTGTACAATGGCACTAAATTCATACCTGAATGTATATGGGCTAAATGTCCCAATCAAAAGACACAGCATATCAGAATGGATAAAAAAAATAAGATGTATCAATATGCTATCTATAAGAAACTCACTTTAGACCCAAAGACAGCCCCAGACTGAAAGTGAGGGGGTGGGCAACAATTTACCATTGTAATGAATGTCAAAAAAAAGCTGGGGTGGCAATCCTTATATCAGACAAATTAGATCTTTAAGCCAAAGACCATAATAAGAGATGAGGAATGACACTATATCATACTTAAAGGGTCTGTCAAACAAGAAGATCTAACAATTTTAAATATTTAAACCCCTAACACGGGAGCAGCGAACTATATAAACCAATTGATAATGGAATCAAATCAACAATAATACAATAATAGTAAGGGACTTTGACACCCCTTCACTGAAATGGACAGATTATCTAAGCCAAAGTTCAACAAGGAAATAAAGGCTTTAAATGACACACTGGACCAGATAGACATCACAGACATATTCAAAACATTCCATCCCAAAACAACAGAATACACATTCTTCTCTAATGCACATGGAACATTCTCCAGAATTGATCACAATGTGGGTCACAAATCAGGTCTCAAATGGTGCCAAAAGACTGGGATCATTCCCTGCATATTTTCAGACCACAATGCTTTGAAACTAGAACTCAACCACAAGAGGAAAGTTGGATAGAACTCAAATACATGGAGGCTAAAGAGCATCCCACTAAAGAATAAATGGGTCAACCAGGAAATTAAAGAAGAATTGAAAAACTCATGGAGACAAATGATAATGAAAACAGAACTTTTCAAAATCTTTGGGACACAGTAAAGGCAGCCCAAAGAAGAAAGTATATATTGATAGAAGCCTTTCTCAAGAAACAAGAAAGTTCTCAAGTACACAACCTAATCGTACACTTAAAGGAGCTGCAGAAAGAAAAGCAAAGACAGCCTAAACCCAGCAGGAGAAGAAAACAATAAAAATCAGAGCATAAATCAATGAAATAGAAGCCAAAAGAACAGTAGAACAAATCAACAAAACTAGGAGCTTGTTCCTTGAAAGAATTAATAAAATTGACAAACCTGACCGGACTTATCAAAAATAAAAGAGAAAGGACCCAAATAAATAAAATTATGAATGAAAGAGGAGAGATCAAAACTAACACCAAAGAAATACAAACAATTATTAAAAAACATATTATGAGCAACTATACACCAGCAAATTTGACAATCTGGAAGAAATGGATGCATTCCTAGAGACATATAAACTACCAAAACTAAACCAGGAAGAAATAGAAAACCTGAACAGACCCATAATCAGTGAGGAGATTGAAGCAGTCATCAAAAATCTCCCAAAAAACAAGAACCCAAAGACAGATGGCTTCCCAGGAAAATTCTACCAAACATTTAAAGAAGAATTAATACCTATTCTTCTGAAACTTTTCCAAAAAATAGAAATGGAAGGAAAACTTTCAAACTCATTTTATGAGGCCAGCATTACCTTAATCCCAAAACCAAAGACCCAATTAAAAAAGAATTACAGACCGATATTCCTGATGAACACAGATGCAAAAATTCTTACCAAAATACTAGCCAATAGTCTCCAACAATTCATTAAAATGATTATTCGCCATGTCCAAGTGGGATTTCCTCCTGGTTTCAAGATTGGTTCAACATCCACAAATCAATCAAAGTGATAAAATACTTTAATAAAAGAACAAGAACCACATGATACTCTCAATAGATGCTGAAAAAGCATTTGACAAAGTACAGCATCCTTTCATGGTCAAACTCTTCAAAGTGTATGATACATACCTCAATATCATCAAAGCCATCTATGAAAAACCCACAGCGAATATCATTCTCAATGGGGAAAAACTGAGAGCATTTCCCCTAAGGTTAGGAACAGAGCAGGGCTGTCCACTACCACCAGTGCTATTCAACATAGTACTAGAAGTCCTAGCCTCAGCAATCAGACAACAAACAGAAATTAAAGGCATCCAAATCGGCAAAGAGAAGTCAAACTCTCACTCTTTGCAGAAGCTATGATACTTTATGTAGAAAACCCAAAAGACTCCTTTTCAAAACCGCCAGAACTCATACAGGAATTCAGTAAAGTGTCAGGATATAAAATCAATGCACAGAAATCAGTTGCATTTCTATACACCAACAACAAAACAGAAGAAAGAGAAATTAAGGGGTTGATCCCATTTACAATTGCACCCAAAACCATAAGATACCTAGGAATAAACCTAACCAAAGACGCAAAGAATCTGTACTCAGAAAACTGAGTGAAAGAAATTGAGGAAGATACAAAGAAATGGAAAAACGTTCTTTGCACATGGATTGGAAAAACAAATATTGTGAAAATGTCTATGCTACCTAAAGCAATCTACACATTCAATGCAATCCCTATCAAAATCCCATCCATTTTTTTCAAAGAAATGGAACAAATAATCTTAAAATTTATATGGAACCAGAAAAGACCCCAAATATCCAGAGGAATGTTGAAAAAGAAAGCCAAAGTTGGCATCATCACAATTCCAGACTTCAAGCTCTATTACAAAGCTGTAATCGTCAAGACAATATGGTATTGGCACAAAAACAGACACATAGCTCAATGGAACAGAATAGAGAACCCAGAAATTGACCCTCAACTCTATGGTCAACTAATCTTCGACAAAGCAGAAAGAATACCCATCCCAGCGGAGAAAGGGGAACCCTCCTACACTGTTGGTGGGAATGCAAGCTGGTGCAGCCACTCTGGAAAACCGCATGGAGGTTCCTCAAAATGTTGAAAATAGAACTGCCCTATGACCCAGCAATTGCACTATTAGGTATTTACCCTAAAGATAGAAACATAGTGATCCAAAGGGGCACGTGCACCCGAATGTTTATAGCAGCAATGTCCACAATAGCCAAACTATGGAAAGAACCTAGATGTCCATCAACAGATGAATGGATCAAGAAGATGTGGTATATATACACTATGGAATACTATGCAGCCATCAAAAGAAATGAAATCTTGCCATTTGCGACAACATGGATGGAACTAGAGCGCATCATGCTTAGCGAAATAAGTCAAGCAGAGAAAGACAACTATCATATGATCTCCCTGATATGAGGAAGTGGTGATGCAACATGGGGGCTTAAGTGGGTAGGAGAAGAATAAATGAAACAAGATGGGATTGGGAGGGAGACAAACCATAAGTGACTCTTAATCTCACAAAACAAACTGAGGGTTGCTGGGGGGAGGGGGTTTGGGAGAAGAGGGTGGGATTATGGACATTGGGGAGGGTATGTGCTTTGGTGAGTGCTGTGAAGTGTGTAAACCTGGTGATTCACAGACCTGTACCCCTGGGGATAAAAAAATATGTTTATAAAAAATAAAAAATTAAAAAAAAAAACATTAAAAAAAAAATAAATAAAGAATACCCATCCAGATGGCCAACAGACACATGAAGAAGTGCTCAACATCACTCAGCATCAGGGAAATACAAATCAAAACCACAGTGAGATACCACTCACACCAGTTAGAATGGCTAAAATTAACAACTCAGGAAACAACAGATTGCTGGCGAGGATGCAAAGAAAGGGGAACCCTCCTACACTGTTGGTGGGAATGCAAGTTGGTGCAGCCACTCCGGAAAACAGCATGGAGCTTCCTCAAAAAGTTGAAAACAGAGCTACACTATGACCCAGAAATCACACTATAGGGTATTTACCCTAAAGATACAAATGTAGTGATCCGAAGGCGCACATGCACCCAAATGTTTATAGCAGCAATGTCCACAATAGCCAAACTATGGAAAGAACCTAGATGTCCATCAACAGATGAATGGATAAAGAAGTGGTATATATACACAATGGAATACTATGCAGCCATCAAAATAAATGAAATCTTGCTATTTGCAACATGGATGGAACTAGAGGGTATTATGCTGAGCAAAATAAGGCAATCAGAGAAAGATAATTATCATATGATCTCTCTGATATGAGGAATTTGAGTGGCAGAGCAGGGGTTTTGGGGTGTAGGGAAGGAAAAAATGGAACAAGATAGGATCAGGAGGGAGACATACCATGAGAGACTGTTAATCTCACAAAACAAACTGAGGGCTGCTAGGGGTTGGAGGGGGTAGGGAGAGTGTGGTTGGCTTATGGACATTGGGGAGGGTATATGCTATGGTGAGTGCTATGAAATGTGTAAGCCTGATGATTCACAGTTCTGTACCCCTGAGAGAACAGACATCTGAATGTTGCCTTTGGTGATAGGAAAGTCACTGACCCTGCCAAGAAGGATTTCAGTGAAGTAGCAAGGAATGGCATCCTGCAGGAATTGGTTGATGAGACACTTGGAAGTCAGGAAGCAAACATTTCTTTTAGTTATTTTCCATCAAAGAAAAAAAAAAAATAAAAGGAAATGAGACAGATGCTGGTTAAGGACATGGAGCCCAGGGAGGGCTTTTTCAAATTGGAAGCTAGAACAACACATTTTGTAAATTGATCACTGATCCATGAAATAAGGGGGGAAAGGTGGCTTTAGGAAGGACAGAGAAGGAAAAGAAAAGGAGAGAAGGAGAAAGAAAAGGAAAAAAGAGAGAGAGAATTGTAATGGTGAAGATTAAAAAGACAAGAGAGGACTAGATTCAGAGCTTAAGAGTTTAAGAGTAATCCAGAGGGAAGGAGGTTGAAAATCATGATGATAGAGATGAAAAAATTCCTGATGGTTTTATTTTCTCAATGAAATGTACACAAAGTGCCTCAGAGTGAGTTAATCAAAAATGGTTACTCATATAGCATCTTGGAAAAAAAAGATAAGGGCTGTTGAAATTAATAGGGATTTACACATTAATAGACAGTAACACAAGATCAAAACACAAGGCAAATCAGGTATCTGGAGAGTGAAATAGTTGGCCCATTGCTTTTTTTAAAAGGATGGTAATACGATGTCTGTTAATTTATTTTAATACTTCATCATAATGCGTTATAGTATCTATGCTGGTCTAAACTTCACTTTAGGAAGACAGTTATTTGTTCAGATCAGGAATCCACATCCCATGGGTGGTCAGTAGCAGTTATTCTGAAAGTCCGGATTCCAAGGCAGCTGCTATAAGTGCTTCTGTTGTCCATCTTTGGATGAACACTAGACTACCAGTATAATGAACATCAGAAGTGGGCTGTCATGGCAAAATTAGTGTCTTGTTAGTCAAAATAATGGATGTATGTAATCAGCTCTTATTGGTTAAATTAATAGTATTCAACTTATATATATTAGTTAAACTATTTAAAAGTCATGCCCCACACTCCCACTCTTAACAGCTAACAGTTTATGCTTCTCTTAAGGTCAAAATCCTTTATTCATAGACCTGATGCCCTAGAATTGATCTCAAAAAGTTCTGTTTCCTAGCCACTGGTTAGCAGGCATTCTCATTCCCTGATGTCCACTGCAAGGGTAACAATCCTACCTCTGCATTATCGTCATATGTGCTTCCGGTAAATTACTCAAGCAAGGTAAATGTGGGAACCTCTAAAGGATAGGGACTTGAGTCTTCATGACGCTTACACAGGTTGTTGAACTGGTTTATGTCTCCCTACCAATATATATTTTTGTAACTATCAGTGTGTATGGCAGAATTTGGACTGTGACTTATCTTCATTACAATGTGGTTGGTTAAGGAGGTTGTGAAGGATTAAATAACACTTCAATGTGTCAGTGGCTTACACACATTTTTTTACCAATGTGAACATAAAAGTTCTGCATAAATTAAATTAAGTTATGTCTGTTCACAACAGATGGTATACTAGACTCTTCCCTTAAAATCTGCTACACCAAAAGATTTGTCTGGAAAATCCATTCTGGTTCTCTTTAACTCTATCACTTGCTTTCAGTATCTGACATTGAAATCCTCCAAGTACCAGAAGTTACCATCAGAGATGGAGAAAACAAAAAACAAAAAACACAGAAGGAGCTTATTTACCAGTATGTCCTACTTCCAGTTTATAGAAAAGGTACATATTTATTTTTATAACCCTTAAGATGGTGTACATAGTGTTAAGTCACTTATTTAAAAAGAGCTCTTGGGACAGTTGTAGGATAAAGAACTAGATAACACCACGTAATTAGATAAATGAAAAATAATGCTTAGTAGATCAGTGAGTGAACAACTTAGCATCTCAGAGGAAAGTTATAGTACTGCAAAAATTGGTATAAATAATATACCATTGTGTTTTTATTTTAATTTTGCACGATTTTTAATATTGTATAGTGCTATTTTCTTTCACAAGAAAGCTACTTTCACAAGATAAAACAAAAGAAAACGAATTACCTTCATAAGAGCAATTACAGTTTAATGTGAACTTTTTGCTACTAAATAAAATGATTAATTGCTTCCCTTCATAAAGAATAGAATAAAAACTATACCTGGAACATAATTTCTACCTAAAACATGACCGTAAATTAAAGTCAGAGCAAAATTCTAGCTCAAGCAAAAATGTACATTGAAAAAGTACCAATTACTTTTTTCTAAATGAGCTATATGTTTCAAATAAGAAAAACTTAAATACATTGTATGCATTGAAAACACTACAATTTATATGTAATATTGAGACTCAACACTCATGAAGCCAACAGTATACCTACTTAACATCTGCCAATGAGTCCTCATAACAGAATAAAAGCCCAAATCCTTAATATAGCTGATACATTGTGGCATAATCTGACCTCTACTCACTTCTCAAACCTCATTTCATGTCCCCTCCCACCAAGCCCTCGGCTAGACCCTACTCTCCAGAAATGTTGGCCACATTCCAGTTCCTGAACCAGGCCAAACTCCTCTCTCTCAGATCTATACCTTTCTATCAATTCTTCAGGTCAACTCATCCCTCCTCACTCCTAGAGCCTCTGTTAAATATTTTCCCTTGCTGACTCTCCCCTATAAAATATAACATTTTACAGATTAATATTACACTCTGATACACTCTCACAGCACCCCAAGTGTTTCCTTCAGAGAATTTATCACAATTTGCAACTACACCATGAATTTCTTAAATATCTTACCCTCTTCCTGGTAACTTGACTGTCACTTCAAAGAGAGTAAGATCCTGTCTTTTTCTTCCCCATTCGTACCCCAGCACTAAGTTCAATGCCTGGCATAGTGAAGATATTCAGTGAATAATTTTTCATGAATGACTACATTCTCCATTATTAGTAAAGGATCTGCCGCTTTTTAAGATAAAATAAATGCTTGATGGTTTCTGAGCTGTATATTGGTAGAGGTAAAGGTTTGGGATAAATGACAGTTCTGTGGAAATTTTAATCTAAAATATACATGTTTTAAAAGGCACTCCCTCAATTTTACAAGCAATATGACATTATTGAGAATGAAGGCAATCACATTTGGATTTTGAAATAAGGATGCCAAATCCTAGTTGACCTTTAATTGTCTTCACCTGAAATTTCTAGTAGTGTTATAGAGCTCTGATTAAACCTGCATTTTTTGCTGAGGAGATTTGATGTGACAGGTAATTTAAAAAGAAATAGTGTTTTATTTAAGTATAGCAAAAGCATGTTGCTTTGTGGTTTGTTGCAAATCTTAGATGTATTGATTGCTCAGAATCTAGAGCCTTTCTCCTATAATTAGACCAATGTAGTAAATACAGTCATTCTCCTCATTAATTATTTGTACTTAACCACTCAATTTTTGACTCTTACAATTACTCCATAGGAAGTTTTCCTTTGTTTCAAAGGTTTAAAAAATCCCAGATAAAAGTGAAACGAAACAAAAATACATATGAAAGATCTGTTTGGTATTACTTAGGCAGGTAGCTAGCTACCTTTATTTTGTTTGTGGCCTGGTTTTAATGGCATTAATGGTTCTAATGTCAGGAGGTCCATTAGTCAAATGACATAATAAACCAAATGTTAGGCGAGTCTGCAGATGATCAGACCTGTGACTGATGAGGTACTCTAACAGGTTACACTCAAAGAGCTTAAGAGTCCATTGTCAAAACATTTTACTAAGAAAGAAAGAGTGTTAAGTAACTCTGATGTATATTGAGTCAGTATTCCCAAAAGGATCCAGACCAGAATTCATGACCATCACACCAGAACTTTCTAGAAAGTTCTAATACAATACAGGCATCTTGCATCTAAAGCAAAGCACTGGAACAATCCAAGGACATTTGTTTAACCATAATATTCACTTTTCACCTCCTCTTAAGAAAGGAAGGAAAGTAAGATGGGAGGAGAGGAAAAGAAAGTTTGACAGATCTGTAATGAACCAGGCACTTGTTCAAACACATTTCCAAAGCCTACCTTCTGGATCCCAAGGCTTTGTGTGAGGAGGCCATTCTTTCTCTTCAAGGCAAAATGACTTGTAATCAGGACAGCAATCAGAATTTTCCCTTTGACAGAATTTATCGCAGTAACATATTGCATTTGCCTCATAGAACTGAGTGGCACAGCCATCATCTCTGTCTTCACAACAACCAAAACTTCTACAGTATTGTCCTTTGAAAATGGCTCTCTTGAATCGAGAACCCTCCCAAATCGTGTGATTTCTAGTGAAAGCAGGTCCTGGGTTCACTTCTCTTTGAGATAAATACTGTTTCTCCATCCAAATTTCTGTGGTAAGATAGGAAAAGATTAAGATCTTATATCCAGTCCACATTCTCTAGATGTCAGGTAGGGTTCCCACTTTCTGTTACAGTCAATACCCTTGGCTTTGGGGTTTCTCCTTGGAGCCGGAATTCTAATCAAGACAACCCAGCCTGAATCCTGAAGTGGATCCTTTACTTCAACTGAGTATACTTCTTGTAGTTAAATATTAATCAAGAATTTAAATGTTTGCCCAAGATAATGTAAGTGTTAAAAATAGACCCTTGTCATTCCTTCAAAGTTAAAAATGTGTAATATTTTATATCATGCAAAAAAAATCCATCACCACAAAAATAAGTACATAAAATATTATTCATTGATGAAATACATTGAATAAACCTTGCCTCAAAAAAAAAATCTAGATTCTTAAATCAGAAACCTCTCTGGAATACACATGGCCCAAATTATGGCTGCAATAACCACTGGCAAGGTGTAGGAAATTGGAAAGTCAAAAACACAATTATTCATTTCACCTACTTGCACAGCAACTAAAATCCAAGCTTTCATGAGGTTGCCTGCTAGGATCTGTCATATCAATAACAGTTGCTCTAAATCATGCCCAGTCACACACTGGTTTGATTTCCCATCTGTACTCCATTTACCTACCAGAAGCATTTTGATTTCAAGGCTTAGTGGAGCCTAATTCAGCTAGAAATTCCCTGAGGGTGACCTTAGTTCCTTCCACCTGAGTCCCTACTTGGCACCAGTGTAGGAACCTGCAGTATCTAAAAGGCATTTTTATAGTCAAGGAAAGACCATCTCTGTGCTAGAAAACTGCAGGAAGAGGTAGTCATGAAGGAAACCCAAAGGTCAAGATGTCTTTAGTAGAACTGTACATTTACAGTGGGTTTTGTTATACTGTGTTTATTCATTAACCACAGTAACTCCCTTTGGATTCAGGAGAGGTAACAAGTGAATGATGAATCAGCAAGAGTGGCTGGGTGGCTTAATAGAAAGGACTTGTCTTGACGGTCAGAAAAGCCGGACTCTGGTCCCTGGCTACTATTTAATTAGCTTTATGACTTTGGGTTCACAATTTGCTTCTCTGGTTCTCAGTTACTTTTTCTTATAAAACAAGGGTCTTCTCTAAGGCCAATTCACAATTCTAACCCCACCCCATAATTTATCTGATTCACACATCATTGTTTCACTTTCTTGACCCTTCCTCTCTGGCTATAAACCAGCACAAGTTCCTTTATCTTTCTGTTTCAAATTTACACATCTTGGCATCCCTGTCCATAATCATCCTGACTCTCCAATCCCAAAAAGGCTAGTGGAGATTTCCTCACCATTTACTCAGTAAACTACTGCAAAGTGCTGTGAACATTCTCACCACCTATGACCCATGCCCCCTTTACATCCAGTTCCCATACATCTGTGTCCAACCTCATCAGATATGAATCCTTGGCAGCATTTAGCACTATATTACAAACTGGAGCCCAAGAGACTAACAGAGTTCAAAAGCTTGTGTCACCATTAACTAGCAGCTTGTCTTTGGGTTTATATCTCAATTTCTTCATTTGTGAAATTTGCGTAATAATATTGATTACCACACCAGATGAGTGGCACATTTAAATGAGATAATACTCAAAGTACCTGGCACATCGCAAATGCTAAGTAAATGTTACCTACCATTAATAAGTATATTGTCCCCCTAGAACACCTTTTCTACTTTAGCTTCATTTCTTTCCTGATTCTCTTCCCATTCTTTACAAGGCTTTATAATCTTCTTGGACTCCCTTTCCTTTTCAGTGATAATTTAAAGTATGTTTTTATCAACAGTCTCAATTCTTTTCTTCCCTAGTCTTTATACCTCATCTTCTCTCAAAAAACCACTGCACTCAATCAATCTAAAAGCCATGGGATATAAGACCTTGTAGAAGGTAGATGTCTGATGAGTGTAGCTACCAGAATTATAATATCTTGCTTTTACCAATCTAACTTCTCTAAGTTGATAAAAGCTTTCAAATATATCTGCAAATAAACTTCACATTGAAAGAACATATTTCACACAAGTTCCACTACTACTGAATTCCTTTAGACCAGTGTTTTCAACAGGGGTGACTTTGCTTCCCAGGAGAAGTTTAACAATATCTGGAGTTTTTGCTGACCTGACTGGGGAGGTGCCAGAAGCCTGCAGTGGATAGAAGTTGGGGACACTGCTAAACACCCCAGAATGCACAGGACAGAACCAACAACAAAGAGTTATCTGACCTGTAACAGTGTCAATAATGACACCACTGATAAACACTGACTTATACACATTACAAACATTTTAAAAAGAACAAGAAATCAGAAAAAAATAAAAATTATCATGCTTACTTGCAATTTGGATTTATTTAAATTTTGATCATCTGGACCTCCAAAAATGGTTGCTTTGAGATAAGAGCTAATGACAGCAGCACACTTTGACAAATCAGTATACGCATACCTAGAAAGGTTGGGATCCACCGTGCCACACTCTTTTCCAGCTTGACCACTGTCCTTGGATGATCTATGTTTTAGGGGGGGAAAGTGTCACATTCCTTCTTCTAGTGATTTTTACAACCCCCATTGCACAAAGAACAATGGAGAGAATCAACACCTTCTGATTTTTCCTTGGGAGGAAGGAAGTCAACCAAATAACTTTCTATATGCAAGATCTTAGTTGCTGTGAAAATAGACTGGACACTGGAAATTTGAGTGATTTTTATAATTGGAAGTTTGTGATTTATTTAAACAAGTGAACTACAAACCTGAATGGGAGAGGGGATGAGAGGAGGGGAGAGAGAGAATAGAGAGGGGAGCTTGCTGAAAACACTTGATTTTATTGGCTTAAATTCTGTCATTAGAGATTTATCTCTTTAAGCTTTTTTTTTTCTTTATGATTTTGTTTATTTATTCAACAGAGAGAGAAAGAGAGAGAGCACAAGAGCAGGGAATGGCAGGCCAAGGGAGAGGGAGATGTAGGCTCATCGCTGAGCAGGGAGCCTGATGCAGGACTCCATCCCAGCACCCGGTGACCATGACCTGAGCCGAAGGCAGATGCTTAACCTTCTGAGCCATCCAGGTACCCCAGAGATTTATCTCTTTGAATTATGGAGGCTGCAGAAGTGTTCTGTGGTAGTAAGTGCTAAGAGATCTAGAATGGGGCACCTGGGTGACTCAGTCAGTTAAGCATCTTACTTTCAATTTCAGCTCAAGTCATGATCTCAGAGTCAAGAGGCTAAGCTCCCCAGGAGACTCTACACTCAGCAGGGAGTCTGTTTCTCTTTCTCTTTCTCTCTCTCTCTCTCTCTCTCTCGCTCTGCCCCTCACCCCACTCACACTCTTTCTCTCTAAAATAAATAATTTTTTTAAGAAAGAACTAGGATGATCTCATAAAGGATTGGTAAAGAAGATAAGAAAGGGTAGAGAGAAGACTTGTTAAAAATGAAATGTTCTTTCTTCACACATTGGTCCATTAGTTAACTATTTGAAGCAACACTCTTCTTATTTCTACCCTACTGAGTTATTTTAAATTTTAGAATAGAGGACTTCAAAGAGATGTAAAGAAGGGGTAGTTGTCTTTAAGATTAGGCTGTGAGGGAGACTGAAGGATGTGATACATTATAATTACCATATACCTCTGTAATATATACATATCTATGTCTGTATAATACACAACACATATTGTGTTAGTGTATGTACACAAGGATCTCTTTGATCCTTGCAACCAATCATGATGGCAGCAATTGTAATTACTACCCCTACATTAGTTTTTACACAGGAAGGACTGAGGCTCAGGTGACAATTCCAGACACACAGCCAATGGTAGAATGTTTGACCACAAGCTCAATGCATATTTCCCTGACCTATCCAGCCTTTCTGTTTAAATAATCATCTGGGGGCGCCTGGGTGGCTCAGTGGGTTAAAGCCTCTGCTTTCAGCTTGGGTCATGATCCCAGGGTCCTGGGATCGAGTCCCACTTCAGGTTCTCTGCTCATCGGGGACCCTGCATCCTCCTCTCTCTCTCTGCCTGCTTCCCTATCTACTTGTGATCCCTGTCTATCAAATAAATAAATAAAATATTTAAAAAAAAATTCATCTGGTCATCTTGCCTAAAGCCTGGTCTTATCCATGATATGGATCATCTTTCTAGATCCTTTTTAACCAAGTGCTTCCTGAGGTGGAGAGAATATGGGAGAGGGTAAAGATCTAGGGAAGGATCATAGGGTTTTCCCCGATTGGTTGTATATTATAAAAACGCTCAAGTGAAACTCCACTCTTCTATGAAGTCTACCCACTAATGAAGATTTGGCTTCTAATTATACATTACTGAGAGCACAGAAAAAAATTAAAAATTTAGCAGATCCATGAAATGGAAAAGAGGATCTTGCAATAGCTCTCCAACTGACAATGGTTCAGGACACTGGGCTCAGGTCCAGGCTTCAGAAATTTTTCTCAAGAACATTTAACCTTTTATAATAATTAAACATTTCTGTTGGTTTTTTTTTTTTTTTTTGCTTCTTAAAAAAATAGCAATTTCAACATCCTTTTCCTTTTTATGAACTTTCCAACATAAAATTACATCTGCAGAATAATACATCTGGGAAGGATATCTGACTTAGATCATTAGGCACCAAAGAAAACCTCTTACAGCCAAGAGGATATGTCCATTTGGGTCTGGAGCAAGGCAGAGAAAGGCACTGACAAAAGTCTCCACCCACCAGGTCTCCACTCTCGTTTAAGGGCTTCCTACAGAGCTCATGTTGCCAATTCTTTGCCTTGATGTGGACAAGGGAGGAGCCGTTAAAATTTTAGAATGACCAAACTCAAAAATAAACTAGAAAAAAGAAAAAAAATAAATAAACAGAAATGCATGAAGGCAAAGGGGATAGTAAAAGACTACAAGGGAGAAAAAACTAATAGAAAAAACAAGTTATTAGATGAAGAATTGTGCAAATGTTTAAAAACAAAATTTTCTTTCACATCAAAATTCTCATTTCAATGTATTTAAACAGGAAACAATGCGCAACACAAAAAGTCACCTCTAGAGCTAATAAAAAAATTGTTTTATTTCACAATAAATAAAACATTGTTTTATTTCTTCTTAAAAGTAAGAAACAGACCTGCTATCTCATTGTCTTACTATACTTCTAGCAGTATAGCTTTGAGGAAAGGCAGTTGTAGTCATTCATTCTCTTACTCGGGAAAAAAAAAAAAAAAAGTTGTACTCCAGATGTATTCTGGGGGGAGCTAAATTCTGTAGATACATATACTTAAAAAATCTAACCCTAATACTTAAAGAACAACCCAGGATAGCCAGGGAAGCTAACTTGTTAAAACAACAACAACAACAACAACACACACACACACACACACACACACACACACACACACACAGTATTATAATGAACCTTGATAAGTGTTATTACAGAGAGAGGATTTATTGAGAGCACAAAAGAGGCAGTGGTCAATCCTTCCTGCTAGAATTAAGAAAGACGATACTAAGAAAATGACATTTCATGTGAGTCTTAAAGAGTAAACAGGCATATTTTTAAAAAATATATTTATTTACTTATTTAACAGAGAAAGAGATCACAAGCAGGCAGAGAGGCAGGCAGAGAGAGAGGGGGAAGCAGGCTCCCCGCTGAGCAGAGAGCCCAATGCGGGGCTTGATCCCAGGACCCTGAGATCATGACCTGAGCCAAAGGCAAAGGGATTTGGAATCAAAGAGAACTTAACCAAATAAGCCACCCAGGTGCCCCAACAGGCATATTTTTCATGTAAAGTAAATAGAAATTCTAGAACCAGAAACAGAAAATGCATGATGTATTTGAAAAAGTGGTAGGGCCAGATCATTTTAGACCTTGAATGACAATGATATACTAAGTGTAGACTTTCTTTAAAAATGAAAAGGAATAGGAGTCACTCGCTGTTTTTGCTCATCCAAAATTCTTTAAGTAACAGCATGAATTTTCTTTTGGTGATCTGCTCTCCCACACCCTACCCCACTCCACCATGTAGTCCTGGTGAAAAAAAATCAGTCACAGGTCTTCACCTTCACCACCTCCCTGAGGCCTCCTATGACTTAACCTGAGCCAGTACTCTCTCCAAAGAATGTGACTCTTGAGTGGAGTGCCTGATATACAGTCCAGATGGAACTGAGTCATTGAGATACTGACACTCCCCCCAAACTGCCCACGAGGTACTAACCAAGATCCCTGATCAGTTCTTCCTTATTTCTATAAATATCAATATCCTTCAAAAATTCTTTTTGGGGGTGGGTGGCTCAGCGGGTTAAGCCTCTGCCTTCCGTTCAGGTCATGATCTCAGGGTCCTGGGATCGAGGCCCATATCAGTCTCCCTGCTTAGCAGGGAGCCTGCTTCCCCCATCTCTGCCTGCCTTTCTGCCTACTTGTGACCTCTCTCTGTCAAATAAATAAATAAAATCTTTTAAAAAAAACCCTTTTTGGAGGACTTTCAACTAAACCATGTCAGTGTTTGTCATTTGTAACTAAAGAATAGTTGAGACAGGAAGTTATTTCAGCTTCATGACAAGACAAGTTTATGGCCAGGATAGCATTTTTAGTAGATAATTATGTTAGAATAGAGGATGGATTGGATGAGGGTGGGATTGAAGGCCGGGAGATCAGTCTGGAAACTACTATAGTAGTTCATGTAGAAGGTAGGAACTAGCTCTTGAGAAGTGGTTCTGAAATAGAAGGTAAATCTGACACATAGAAAGGACTTATATCTTGTAAGTTATATGTTTACAGGTTAATACAAGTATTAGCTTGTAAATTATCTAGTTGGATGTGAGGATAAAGTAATAGAGGTTGCTTAGCATGAGTTCCCTGATTTCTGGTGTAAATATAGCAGTATTAGCTATAGAAGAAGCAATTTAGGGCAAAGTTTAGCTCAGTTTGCAATTCATTGTTTGATTTACTGGTGGATTATCCAAATGCAGATGCCTAAGGAGGAACTGGCTTCCATCTCTGTTAAGCATAGATCTGGAAGTCATCAATATACAATTGATAGTAAAAGCATGAAAGTGAATGACATTACCCATCATCAGACAAGGTAAAGCATGACTGTAAGATATCTGAATAGTCTAAATGTGGTTGTAAAGAATTGTATTTTAGAACCTCATGGACACTATTAAAAGTTTTTTTAATCACTTTTTTCATGAAGTATAAGAAATTCCTGGTGTATTTTTATGAAACATCATAGTATATCAGAATGATTCTTAGTTTTGTATTCAAATCAAAAGAAATTTAAAAAAAATAAAAATTTTTAAAAATCGAACTGAAATTCCTTACCAGCCATTGGTCAAGTCCATTATCTTTCTATAAATTTGGTTGACTCAGATATCAAAATAGGAATCCTACAGAGTCACTTTGAAGATTAAATAAAATGATCTTTAAGAGAGTACTGGAACTATGCAGAAGCTCCTTTACTTGCAAAGACTTAGATTGCATAAGGCCAAACTTAAGTCAATGTGTTTAAATCCAAAGAAACACCCAGGTTTCAGCTTGTGGTCCTAGACACATTTCTCTAAAATAACTTTAAACTAAACGTAGTCTTATCTTCCACTGACATAGATAGATAGATAGATAGATATATGTATATTGAAAATATATAGAGAGAGATATAGATATATAGAGATATCGATATATATATCTATAGATAGATATATATAGATATAGATAGATAGATAGATATTGAAAATATATATATATTTTCAATTAAGAATCTTTTTCAAAATATGACTGTTGCATTTTATATGAAAATATGTGAATACGGTGAAGGGCAACTTGTTAGCGTGTGGCAATAGTGTTTACTGCCTCATCACTGGTTTTAATGTGTGAAATCTGAAGGAGCTCGGAGCCCGTGGAAGCTGCACCAGCTCGGGGCCATCATCCAAACTTTAGGACAGAGCACATTCAGTGCTTACAAGTCCCTCCATTTACAAACCCACAGCCTCCCTCCTGAACTCCTAACGCAGTAGTGGGCACACTGGCTGCAGATTAGAATCACCTGGGAAGTAAAAACTACAAAGAATAAAAGCAAGCCATTTTCACATAGTGAAAGCCAACAGATGGAAAATTTGTAAGTAGAAGATCTTCTGTACTGGATATAAATAGGCACTCAATATATATTAGTTTCCTCTCTAAATTACATGCTTGCTCTGCCCCTCCTTAACCCATCATCCACCTTTGGATAATAAATGCATTAGGCAGATCTTGTCTAATCCTGAATTCTAATCTCTGGTGAGCTATTAATATTCAGTGATTGTGCTGCTTCCCTTCGTAGAATGGAAGAGAGTTTGCGTTCCTGAGTGGGGCTCCTCAGGGTATTCCCACCCCAATTACTCACAGAGACAGTGATAATGACCCATTCAAAAAGGATGATGTTTAATCAAAACAGAATGAGGAAAAAGAGATGAATCACTGGGAGAGAGAGGGGTATGGGGGTTGAGAAAGGGATGATGGTCCCAGACAAGGACAGGGCTCCTTTTCTCTCATCACAAACAGGTGACTCTTGGTGCATTATTACAGGGATGGGCCCTTCCCTCCGCACCATGAGGCACACACCACAGCTGACTGGAAAAGCTGACTCATTCTGAGCAGCTGCCCTCGTGAACACAAGGAGAGAGAGAGAGAAGGGAAGAATTTCCACGATCACAAACAAACAAAAGGGAGCATGGAAACTAACATCTCTTCCTAAAATGTTTCAAAGCTCCAAGGACGGGGAGGGCGGGAGAGAGGAAGAAGAAGGAAGGAAGAAGGAAAGAAAGAAGGGAGGGAGGGATAGAAATACAGAAGCATATCAATAACAATACAGAGGCATATAAATGACACATCAGAAATGACTTCACATAAAACAGTGTGGTCAAGAAAGGAGAATATGGCATTTGGAATCAAAGAGAACCAAACTTAAGTTCGAGCTTTGGCCCCTATATTTTGCTGAATTCCTTTTAGAGGTCACTTAATCTTTCAGTGACTCCATTTAGGAGGAAATGATAATAAGTATAAAATATTAATATAAAAAATGCTGGTTATCTGTGTGAAAAGGACAGCAACAATTTAGTCCACAGTTAGGGTGAGCCAAGCAGAAACATGACTTTGTTTCGTCCCCACTTGCAACATGGTACAAATCTCAAGCCCATGCCCAGACATTATTGCTGCTGAACAGAGCTGGGTTAGACATCTAATAGCTAATGTTAAGCAGGAACGAAAACATGCCTCTGAACACGAGTAGGCGAGAGTTCGATTACAGTGAAGGCTGCATTTATAGCAGATCCTGTCTTACATTTTTATCCCCCCAAAGCAACAAAATCTGTAGCATTTTGAAGCCTATTTCAATCATATAAAACATATATTACCAAATAGCTCTCATAGCTTCTGTGTTTAAAATAGCAACATGCAGATTATTTTATAGTTGTCAACAGCAATGTATTGGTCCTTATTTTACATTTGTGTAACCAAAGGATCCCTTTTGACAACTTTTCAAACAACTTCTAATTTGAGTTTGAGACATCACTTCAAGGAAGCTGGAAACTGATTGCAGGTTTTTAATGATAATTGTTTGGCTTGCCCTGCTCTGCTATGAAGTTACAGGTGGCTCTTCTCCTTCCTTGCATTCCAGCAAGGCACCCTGATGTCTACAGGATTATGAAGTAGGAAAAAAAGGAAAAAAGAAAATAGCTTTGTAATGTCTGATGATATTGAGATTGACTTATATAGTAAATGCAATTTTAAAACTAAAGGGTAAAGTTTTCTCTACTTCCGTTGCTTTCTAAAAGGGATTAGAAAAGACCATGAGCAGGAAAATAATGTGTTCAGATAACTTTAGATTGGAGGGTTTAGTAATCTCATCCTTCACAGGACTTCATTTGCTGGCTATTATGCCTTTCAAAATCTGAATCTCCAGCCTAGATTTTGCTTCAAAAGCCTTGCCCACGTTTTAACTGCATATTGGACACATCCACTTAAATGTTTCTCAGTTACCTTGAACTCAACTT
Organism: Mustela erminea; assembly: GCF_009829155.1. Classification (NCBI taxonomy): domain Eukaryota; kingdom Metazoa; phylum Chordata; class Mammalia; order Carnivora; family Mustelidae; genus Mustela; species Mustela erminea. The sequence continues at coordinate 100,344,945 of NC_045617.1, read as the reverse complement.
TTTTTTTAAGATTTTATTTACTTTTGTGAGAGAGAGAGAGAGAGAGCATGAGCAGGTGGGGGTGCGTTAGAAGGAGAAGCAGACTTCTTGCTGAGCAGGGAACCCAACGTGGGACTCGATCCCAGGACTCTGAGGTCATGATCTGAGCCTAGGGCAGACACTTAACCAACTGAACCACCCGGGTGTCCCAAACTCAACATTTCTAAAACTCAATTCACATTCTTCCATTCTCTGCTCCCCTGTGTGTCCTTAGACACACACACACACAGACATGCACATACAACCCCCCAACCCCCCATGACACAGACGATCTCTGTGTTCCAGTATTTGTCATGACAGGCTAGTCTCATTCTGTGACCACAAACAGCCCCCAAATCTCAAAAGCATAACTATTCTAAAGTTATCTCCAGTTCACACAAGGTCCTACTCTCTTGACCGGGTAACAGTCCAAAGCAGCTGTCCTCCATGGTGTGACTCGGAAGTCTCAGCTGCTTTGATTTTGTGGTTCAACCATGTCAAGAAATGGCCCTCCTGCTTCTCACCAAAGAGGAATTAAAAGACTAGAGAATGGCCTGAGGGTATCTATGGCTTTGTCCCAAAAAAAAAACATACATTGCTTCTATCTGCATTCCACTAGCCAGAGATAGTTCCATGGTCCCTCCTAACTGCAAGGGTGTTGCCAAGTATAGTTGTTGGTGCGACAGAAAGAAGGCATAAGAAATGCACACCACATGGCATTGTCTTTGGCTCAATTTCCTAGTTCGGATTCCCAGGCCAGAAAACCCTGGAAAAGGGCTTCCTCCATCTTTTTCCATCACCCTCACATGCCATCAGTCCATAAGTGGATACCATTAATTCTACTTGCTCTGTATCTCTTGAATCAGTATACACACACACACACACGATCTGTTTTCCCACCTCCCCACTTTATAAATCCAAACTCTCATCACACCTCTCTCTGATGGTCACAACTTCCTCACAGATCTCCCTGTCTTGAGGATTCTCTCTCAAATCATTTCTCTATACAACAGCCATAATGATCTTTTTAAAATGCAAACATGATCGTATTGACTTAAGCTCCTGCTTAAAACTTTTCCATAGCTGTTTCTTTAAAAAAAAAAAAAAAAAAAAAAAAAAAAAAAAAAAAAGCCCAAATCTGTAAACATGATTCATAAAGCCCTGCATTACCTGGTCAGTTCTTACTTCTCTAAATCCATCTTTTGCAAATATATACCTTGCCATGGCTGCAGTGATGAGCTGCCCAGTTTCCCCTTCAACTCTGACGTACTCATTTCTCCAGCCACTGAAACATTGCCAACTGATAGCTCACAGCTGAAATTGTTTTCCAGAAATTGCCTTCAACCAGAGGAAGTTGCCTCACCCAAATTTACCCCATTACCCTTGTGGCAGCCTTTATCTGTGGTCAATGGAGGATACAAAGGCCCTCTCGTTACTTCAATCTGTGACAAATTTAAGGAGCCATCCGGGTTCCAGAGATCTCTAAGGGACAGCCTCAGATCTCTGTCATCACTCCTCAGGACTCAGCTTCTCCCACTTCTGCTCAGGTCTACGCCCCCTGACTCCCTAACAGGTGTCATCATCGGAGAGCATTCCTCCAATAACCTCCTACACTGACATCTTTGCCTCGGAGTCTGTTTCCTGGGGAACCTAAAATGTGCCTCAAATTCTGTGCTTTAAGCATTTGAAATACAACACCCAGAATATGTTCTTCCTTCTGGCCCCTTGCTCATGTGATATCTGAGACCTGGAATGCCAATGCCACCTCCCTCATTTTGCCAGAGCCATCCCTACTTATTCTTAAGGACTTGAATGTCACATCATGTCAACAAAGAACATTATACTTACAAAGAAGCCCTCTCATGGAGTCCCTGTTAAGGACTGCATATACATCTCCCCTTCCTCAAAACCCTCCTCTCAGATATACAATGACAATTAATTTTAGGTGACATGAGGAACTTACCATAAATATCTGTGATTCCACTTATTTGACTCTGGGATTGAAGTCCAGAAAAACATAGGTTGTTTATTTATTTATTTTATTCCGAACATAACCCATACTAGCTCTCTGGGCTCATTAGCACCTTCTCTTAATCTGGGAATCTCTAATTTCCCTGAACTCTGCAGCAGGGCCTTGGGGAGACAGAGTGCTCTCGGGATTCCTTCCACTGCCCCCTCTACCCAGTCACTTACAGACCATTTGGATGTGGCATCAGATGAAGACTAGGATTCTTTCAGGGATCTTCAGCTTCTTCTGTGTTGCATCTTCCCCTTCGCTTCTCTCACCAACCTCTAGGTCAGGGGCTGACTCTCTGTATGGTCCCCCAACATCCTGAGACCTCTCTACCCATGCCATAGCGAGTCTACCTCTTTGATCTAATTTTTCACTTATCTTTCGGTATCCAAAGGGATGATAAAGCAATTTAGAAAATTATATCCTTTCTTACAATCTGTTTCAGAGTTACTACCTTCCTAAAAGGGTCAAGAAAGTCAGCTTCAAAATTTAAGACTAATCAGTGGCCTCTTTTCTAAGCAATACCTTCCTTTCCCTTCCCCGGAGCAGGAAGCCTGGCAGCTCAGCGTGAGGTGGGTGAAAGCTGCAGGAAAAAACACATTTAGGAAGAATATGAAAACGTGTGGGTTTGATGTTTGCCAAGAATTATCCCCCATTACATTTATTCATGTGTCTGACACTCCAGAGTGTTTCCTGTCAGCTATAAGTATTTTGATTTGTCTTTGAAAATTCAGTGACTAATATAGTACATAGCACATGGCAGGTGCCCAAACATTATTTGTTGAAAGACATTCAGAGTATCTCTACCTCCAAGTTCAGGTCTTTTATGATGCTTCTCCTATCCCAAAAAGCTCCATTGGTTTATCTCTTTAAACTCTTGTCTCAATTCTCCTTTAAGTAAAATTCATCCTCTGAGATACCAATCTCCTCCATTTTCACCAGTAATCCATGCATTTGAGTATGTAGTAAAACAAAAATAGGCTAGATCTTTGTACATACAGTAAACATACTGTTATTTTTAGCACTGGTTTGCACTTGTGGTATATATTTTATATACTTATTTTTGATGTTTATTATTTTTTTTTTATCTTCTTCAATGATTGCCCTCAGACCTTTCATTAGACTCTAAACTGCTAAGGATAGAAAACTTTTTTTTCTCTCTCTCTCTCTTTTGTATCATCTGTCTTTGGTATAATTTTTTGCCACATACAGTTTAAAAACTAATGTTAACCAGAACACAAATAGCTAAGTAGGGGAATTAGACTTCAGGCTTATAAGTAACTTCCAGATATTCCAGTAGATATTTGTTCTACTTAGGTACTGAGGTACACAAGAATTTCTAAACCTGGCTTAGGCTACAGAGCAGTGATCATAAAAATAATAGTGGGCTCCTGGGTGGCTCACTCAGTTAAGCGACTGCCTCCAGCTCAGGTCTTGATCTCAGGGTCCTGGGACTGAGCTCCACAATGGGCTCCCTGCTCAGTGGGGAACTTGCTTCTCTCTCTTTCCCTGTCTCTCTCACATAAATAATAAAATCTTTAAACAATAGTAATAACTCACATTTATTGAGCTACAACTACTATGAGCCAGTCTACTTAAAAAGAATACTACTGAGCGCCTGGGTGGCTCAGTGGGTTAAGCCGCTGCCTTCAGCTCAGGTCATAATCTCAGGGTCCTGGGATTGAGTCCCGCATCGGGCTCTCTGCTCAGCAGGGAGCCTGCTTCCCTCTCTCTCTCTCTGCCTGCCTCTCTGCCTGCGTCTCTGTCTACTGTGATCTCTCTCTGTCAAATAAATAAATAAAATCTTAAAAAAAAAAAAAAAAAAGAATACTACTTCAGGGGGCACCTGGGTGGCTCAGTCATTAAGCAACTGCCTTTGGCTCAGGTCATGATTTTAGGGTCCTGGGGTCAAGGCTCCTCCACATCAGGCTCCCTGCTCGGCGGGATGCCTGTCTCTCCCTCTTCTACTCACCCTGCTTGTGTTCCCTTTCTTGCTGTCTCTCTCTCTGTCAAATAAATAAATAAAATCTTAAAAAAAAAAAAAAAAAAAGAACACTACTTTGTGGTACCTGGGTGGCTCTGTGGGTTGACTAATCACCACTTGATTTCGGTTCAGGTCATGATCTCTAGGTTGTGAGATCAAATCTCCACAATGGCCACGGAGACTACTTAAGATCCCTCTCTCTCTCCTTCTGCCCCTCCCCACCTCTCCTTCTCCCTCTCTCTAAAAAATATAAAAAATTAAAAAATAAAATAAAATAAACCTTAAAAGGTTACTACTGTAGATATTCTCATTTTACAGGTGAGTTTAAATAACTTGTCCAAAGACACATAGTGGCTAAGTGTCAAAATCAAAATTCAAACTAAGATAGGGTAGTTCAGAATTCATACTGAATTATACAGTAGTACAACACTAGCTACTTTCTGCATATCTGAGTGACCCATTATTACTATGAAACACTTTCTTCTATGCTGACTAGTTTTCTAATGTGACGGAATGGTTATGGTTCTCACACACTCTATCTGCTTAAATGGATCCAAAGCAAATTGTACTTGACCTCCATTTAGAGTCTTCTGCTTTACACCAAACTCTTCTTAGGGTACACTTTAACAGAACTTCCCAGAAAAAGTTCCAATTGACTCTAATGAACCACACTGTTTAATAAATCTAAGCTAAGCTAAAAGGCACTGGAAAACCTGATCTGAACATCATTAGAACACATGCTCACTAGGAGTAAAGAATGCTGCTGAAAACAATACATGATGAAATCTACAAAAAGGGGTCATTTGTCTCTAAACACAGCAGTGGCCACCCAGACTAACAGGTTGTGTTTTAATTTCATATCAGTCAGTTACACTTCTTTTAGTTAACCAGTAACAGATTTCAACTTGAAGCAAAAACAAGGACATTCATTAAAAGGGTGCATAGAGAGCTTATACAGGCAGGGAGCTAGGTAGCCCTTTGGAAATCGACGGAACCAGTGGCTACAAGGCCAGAAGAAATTCAGATTAACCACTCTCATCTCTATTTCCTTCCATGCATTTCCTTTTCTTATCACTCAGTGAAAAACATTTTTTTTTTTACTTGCCTATATCCACTGTGGAAAATAGTTCTGAAAGTTTCTGAGATGGTCCAATATTTTCCCACCTATATACAAGATAGAATGAATTCTCTCTAGTCAAACTCCAAATCTCTGGATTTGGTCAGTTGGTCTAGCCTGAGACATGTACCCATTAAGACCAATTACAGACTAAGTTAGGTTCTTAAGAGGGGGTTTCATTTTTTGTACAATTGAATGGTGACCTGGAGATACCAACATGACAGCTCCCACAATGACTGTGTAGTTGGCCAGTGTATCAAGAGAAGGGCTGGGGAGTCCTAGAAAAGAGGGTATGAGATAAATAAATTAATAGGTGTTCAGCTCAAACAAGGAGGAAGGAAAGCATATCTATAATTCTCAAACATGCCTAGTCTAGATATTTAGATATGCCTAGGTATGTCGTACATATTGAAGGCATAAAAGAGGAATGGTACTCTAAATCACAGTCTCAAACATAATCTTGCTGAGCATGAATGAGCGTACACATAGTGTTCTCTTCTTCCCCCTGGCGCTACGCTAGATGCAGAGTTTGACTGAGTATGAATAAGGCTAAATGAAAAACAAAGAATAAAGATCCCTCACGGGGTTTGTTCTTAGTGATGTTCTTAGTAATATGACAAAAGTCACGGAAAACTAATCTTTCCTTAATCCTCAAACAAAACTCTGAAGTGTTCTATAGTATCCCCATTCAGCGGATGTGAAAACAGGGACTCAGAGAAATAACTTTCCCCAATCTAATAAGTACAAAAGGAGAATTTAAACCCAGTCCAAACTTAGCCCAAAGACTGTCATTTTTGGTTTGTCTGTTTTTACCACAGCAACACATTTTGGAATATAAAAGGAAAAAAAAAAAAAAAACTCAAGCTCTGAAGAATTTTGGTGAGAAAATAGAAAATAAAAAAAAATACAATAAATCATAAAGGGAAAGAAAATATCAGCACCAGAGCAAGGGAGGGGAAAGCCCTGGGAAATAAGGCTCATGTGTGCAGTGATGGAATCTGTAAGACATACTTGTCCAGAAATTCCATTGAACGTTTGCTCAGAAAATAATGTCATATAACTCAAGACTTGGATACCTTGGTTAATGACTAGTTTCTCATGAACTCTGAAGCTCTGACTACAGTTCCCTGGGCCAACTGGACAGGGTTAATGACTTAATACAATCATTTACATTTGGTGAAACATGGGTTGGTACCTATTAATCAGAGAATCTCAGAGTATAAATTCCAGGAAGGTTCTGAGATGTCACTTGATAAGGGAGGCAGTGGAACACTCACTTCACAGATAAGGAAACTGAAGCCCACACTCACACTGAGAATCAAAGTTAGAGTCAGTGTCCTAATTTCCACTCAGTCCACTGAGAAGAGATCTCTGTGAAAGAACAGAGACAAGCTGTCCAGTGTTGGGAGATGAGCCCCACTCACAGTCAGGGCCAAGCCTAAGGCAAGGTGAGAGTGTTCGTAACTAGAGGACAAGCCTAGGTGGTGGGGGAGGGGCCCCACACCTGTGGGTTCTCCTGTGGTCTGAGGGGACTTCCTCAAAGTAGCTGTTACAACTTTAAGCAAGTCATTAAAATACAACTCAGAACCTCTAGATGTACTCGGACCTTCTGAAATAGTCATGTTCAACTTTTGTTCAGTTCTGAGAGTAGTTTAGTGTTCTTATATCGGGAAAAACAATCGGATAGAAGCTTCCAATTTACCAAGGCCAATCTCTTCCTCAACACAGACTGTTGCCATATGCTGATCTGGTCTCTCAACTCCTTGCCTTGGTAGGAACTTGTTACCCTCTCTCATCCGAAACTTTAATAATACAATGAAACATGACTCCACGAACTTCCTCACTCTGACACTAATCCAACCCTCTTGTTCCACACTGAACAAGTCTAGATATTTAGGCGCAACTCAGAGATACTGCACATTTGGTCCCAGACCACCATAATAAAGTGAATATCATATCACAACAAAGCAAGTCAAATGAATTTTTTTTATTTCCCAGTGCGTATAAAAGTTATATGTGCAGCACACTGTAGTCTATCAAGTATGCAATAGCATTATATATGAAAAAGAAATATACATACCTTTATTTTAAAATCTTTATTGCTGCAATAATGCTAGTAATTTGGGGGTGGATTCTGTTGGGTTTTCCATATAAAGTATCATGTCATCGGCGAAGAGAGAGAGTTTGATTTCTTCTTTGCCAATTCAAATACCTTTTATTTGTTTTTGTTGTCTGATTGATGTTGCTAGGACTTCTAGTACTATGTTGAACAATGGTGGTGAGAGTGGGCATCCTTTTCGTGTTCCTGATCTCAGTAGGAAGGCTGTCAGCTTTTGCAATGAGAATGATATTCACTGTGGGTTTTTCACAGATGGATTTTATGAAGTTGAGGAATGTTCTCTTTATCCCTATATTTTGAAGAGTTTTAATCAGGAACTGATGCTTTATTTTGTCAAATGCTTTTTCTGCATCAATTAAGAGGACCATGTGGTTCTTCTCTCTTTTATTATTGATTTGTTCGATCACATTGATTGATTTGTGAATGTTGAACCACGCTTGCATCCCAGGGCTAAATTCCACCTTGTCATGGTGGATGATACTGTTGGATCCTATTAGCTAGGATCTTGTTAAGAATCTTGGCATCCATATTCATCAGGGGTATTGGTCTGAAATTCTCCTTTGTGATGGTGTCTTTGCCTGGTTTGGGAATCAAGGAAATGCTGGCTATATCGAGTCTGGAAGTTTTCTTCTGTTTCTATTTTTTCGAAACAGCTTCAGGAGAATAGGTATTATTGCTTCTTTGAATATTTGGTAGAATTTCCCAGGGAATCTGTCAGGTCCTGGGCTCTTGTTTTTTGGGAGGTTTTTGGTCACTGCTTCAAACTTGTTACTAATTATTGGTCTATTCAGGTTGTCAGTTTCTTCCTGTTTCAGTCTTGGAAGTTTTATAGGTTTCCAGGAATGCATCCATTTCTTCTAGGTTGCTTAACTTATTGGAATATAGCTGTTGATAATAAGTTCTGATGGTTGTTTCTATTTCCTTGGTGTTAGTCATAACCTCTCCTCTTTTGTTCATAGTTTTATTAATTTGGGTCCTCTCTCTTTTCTTTTGGATTAGTTTGGCCAATGGTTTTTTGACCTTATTAATTCTTTCAAAGAACCAGCTTCTAGTTTCATTGGTGTGTTCTACTGTATCTCTAGTTTCTAACTCATTGATCTCTGCTCTACTCTTAAATATTACACAGCCATCAGAAAGGATGAATACCCAATTTTTGTATCAACATGGATGGGACTGGAGGAGATTATGTTGAGTGAAATAAGCCAAGCAGAGAAAGTCAATTATCATGTGGTTTCACTTATTCATGGAACATAAGGAATAACATGGAAGACTTTAGAAGAAGAAAAGGAAAAGTGAATTATGGGAAATTGGAAGGGGAGACAACCATGAAAGACTGTGGACTTTGAGAAACAAACTGGGTTTTAGAGGGGAGAGAGTGGGGGGTTTGGGTGAGCCTGGTGGTGGGTATTAAGGAGGGCACATACTGCATGGACCACTGCGTGTGGTGCCTAAACAATGAATCTTGGAACACTGAAAAAATGAATTAAATTAAATTAAATTAAATTAAATAAACTTTATTGCTTAAATAATGCTAACCATCATCTGAGTTTTCAGTGAATCATTATCTTTTTTCTGGTTGAGGGTCTTGCCTCCATGTTGATGGCTGATGACTGATCAAGGAGGTGGTTGCTGAAGGTGGGGGTGGCCATGGCAATTTCTTAAAATAAGACAACAGTAAAGTTTGCTTCTTCAATTCACTCTAGTTTTCACAAACAATTTCTTTCTATCATGTGATGGTATTTGATAGCATTTTACCCACAGTAGAATCTTTTTAAAATTGGACTCCCATCCTGCAAATGCTGCTGCTTCTTTATCATCTAAGTTTATTTAATATTCTAAATTCTTAGTTGTCATGTTAACAGTTTTCACAACATCTTCACTAGGAATACATTCCATCTCAAGCAACCACTTTTTTGCTCATTCATAAAGAACAACTTCTTAACCATACAAGTTCTATCATTAGCTTGTAGCAGCTCAAGCACATCTTCAGTCTACTCTTAATTACAGTTCTCTTGCTATTCCCACTCTGTCTGCAATTACATCCTCCATGGAAGTCTTGAACCCCTCAGTGTCCTCCATTGGAGGGTTGGAATCTACTTCTTCCGAATGCTCATTAGTGTGGATGTTTTGACAGCTGCCCATGAATCACAAATGTTCTTAATGACACCAAGAATGGTGAATCTTTTACAGAAGATTTTCAATTTAGTTTGCCCAGAACCTAAGAGAAACCACTATCTAGGACAGCTACATTTTTACAAGATGTATTTCTGAAATAATAAGACTTGAAAGTTGAAATTGTTCCTTGACCCATGGGCTGTAGAATGTTGTGTTGGCAGACATGAAAATAATATTAGTCTCATTGTACATTTTCAGAAGAGCTCTTGGATGACCAGGTGCATTGTCAATGAGCAGTGATATTTTGAAAGGAATCTTTTTCCCTACATAGTAGGTTTCAATAGTATACTTACAATATGCAGTAAACCATGTCATAAACAGATGTGCTGTCATCCAGGCTTTGTTGTTCCATTTATACAACACAGACAAAGTAGATCTAGCATAATCCCTAAGGGCCCTAGAATTTTTGCAAATGGTGCATGAGCACTGGCCTCAACCAAAAGTCACCAACTGCATTAGCCTCTAACAAAGGAGTCAGCCTGTCCTCGGAAGCTTTGAAACCGGCCATTGATTTTTCCTCTCTCACTATGAAAGTCCTAGATGACACCTTCTTACAATTTAAGAAGATGAAAGAAGATGAAACAATGTTTCATCTACATTGAAAATCTTCTGTTTAGTAGAGCACCTTCATTAATTAGCTAGATATTCTGAAAAATTTGCAGCAGCATCTACATTCAGCACTTGCTGCTTCACCTTGTACTTGGATGTTGTGGAATTGGCTTCTTAAACCTCATGAACCTCATGAATCTCATAAACCTCTGCTGGCTTCATACTTTTCTTCTGCAGCTTCCTCACCTCTCTTGGCCTTCAGAGAACTTAAGAGAGTTAGGGCCTTGCTCTGGATTGGGCTTTGGCTTTCAATTTTCTATCCAAGCCACAAAATCTTTCTCTATATTGGAAATAAAGCCACTTTGCTTTCTTATCCTAAGTATATTCACTGAAGTAACGCTTTTAATTTTCCTTGCCTTCATTTGCAACCTGGCTAACTATTTGGTGCAAGAGACCTAACTTTAAACCTACCTGGGTTTTTGACATGCCTTCCTTACCAGGTTTAATTATTTCTGGCTTTGATTTAAAGTGAGAGATGTGCAGCTCTTCCTTTCACTTGAACACTTAGAGGTTAGTGGAGCAGTCAGAACATACAAGCCATTTATCCATCAAGTTCACCATCTTATTTGGGCATGGTTCATGGTGCCCCAAAACAATTATAAAATAATATCAAAGATCACTGATCATAGATAACAATGTTAAATATAATAATAATGAAAAGTTTGAAATATTGTGAGAATTACCAAAATCTTACCCAGATACACAAAGTACACAAATAGTGTTGGGAAAATGGTACAATAATAAACTTGCTCAATGAAGGGAGGCCATAGACCTATAATTTGTAAAAAAACACAATATCCAAGAAGCACAACAAAGTAAAGCACAATAAAATGAGGTATGCCTATAACCATAAACTGTTCTGTTTTTCACTTTTAGTAATATAGTAGTCAATAAATTATGAGATATCCAATGCTTTATTATAGAACATATATATAACTTTGTGTTAGATTATTTTTTTCCCAATAGTAGGCTAATGTAAGTGTTCTAAGCACAGTTAAGATAGGTTAGGCTAAGCTTTGATGTTTGCTAGATTAGATGTATTAAATACAATTTTTATTTAGGATATTTTCAACTAACAATGGAAGTTCTAAGCTGTTTCCATTTTTGAAAATTAAGAAATCCTTACTAGAAGACCCCAAATGGACTTCCTCTTAAATACCATTGACCTGAATTAGTTCTATGCCCCTTCTTAAGAAACCAATGGTAGTAGGTTCCAGTAACATTAGGAAGCAAAAGAAGTAAGTTTTCAATTTTGGAAGCAAAATACGGAGAAGAGTATTTTTTTTCGGCAATAAAATAATAAATAAATAAATAAATAAATAAATAAATAAATAATTCAGGTGTTGGGGGGTAATTAGTAGGAAGGAAAGATGTGGTAGAACACAAATGGTGTTAACATTACAGGAGGACTGTGTTTGGGAACCCCTCTGTCTAAAAGAGCAATTGGAGTCAGCAAAAACAATATATCAGCTCCATGTAGAAGTCCGATCTTGCATGATTCTGTGAAAGAAATAGCACATTAAGAGAGCCAGAGTGATCTTCTTACCAGATCACTTTCCGAGAACTGGGGCTGGACCATAGAACCTTGGAACAACCCAGAGTACCTGGTTGACCCTGGTAGGGTCAAGATAGCCTGAACAGAAGAAAGAAAGGATAGGGATGAAAGGGATAAAGTTCCTTCTACAACTTAGGAGGCCTGGTTTGAGTGGTACTGTCAACTCTGACTCACTTGAGCAATGAAAGAGGAGTTTGGATATTTTTGAGGAACACACTCCAAGCTCAGAGTTTCCGACAGTGCGGAGTCCAAGGCATAGACCTCACTTGCTCAGGGATAAGGGGAGTTTGGGGGACCTGAGTTGGTTCAGACAGCCAGAGAGAACGCTTCTTGAAGAAAAAGAAGACTACAGAGGAAAGAATTGTCTAATGGCTAACTTGCAACAGTTCAGTGCAGAGGCCATCACAGATTTCATTCTGAATGTAAGCTACCATTTAATTATGAATACCTGGAGCTCTAAATGGAGGATTCTAAAACCAAACCTAAAGTCCATAGCTCAAGGTCATGATCTGGAAAAAGATTCTTCCATGAGTATAGGAAGGGAGATGGGGAGACTATGTCAGAGGTTTACTTTTCTTGTAGGAAAGGGCTGTCTGAAAGCTTTATACTTTGGATCGACACAAATACCATATACCATCACATGTGTTCATTGGTCTGCTCTGAAATATTTGAGAGAAGCTTAGATTATTCTATAGCCATCAAAATTTTAAAAATGCCTATAATTCAGCTGCTAATGATAAAGTATAGGAGTATGTCTATTTGTGTGTGTATGTATGTATGTGAGGAAAAAAAAAGTGTGTGTGTGTGTGCACGCATGTGTGTATACTGGTAAATAAGTTTGGAAGCACTTAGAGACTGGGGGAATGTGATGGATTAAAAATGAAGAACTCATTTGACAGCCCATCTTGACAGCTCCCATGCCCTAAGAGGTAGCTGGGAAGTGTTTGCCAGGAAAATCTTCACCAAGCTTGTGTCTGGATGGCCCTCAAGAGGAGAAAAGTTGTCCTCATAGGAAACATCTGAAACTCATTCCCCAGGGGCAGTTCAACAAAGCAGAAGCTTATCAAGTGAACAAAGCACATTTTCTTTGCAAAGTTCTGGCTATAAGCATAAATGGAAGTGGAATGCAACCTGAAAGAACCATTCAGTCAGCTGCAGGTTTCCATTCATAATTTTTATTAATTGTAGTGATAAAGCACTTACCAAGAAAATGGTCTGACATGGAATATTTTTTAAAAAGCCTAAAAAGGTGTCTTATGAAACAAAAATGGCTTTGGGTTTCAGGGTTGATGTGCAAACCTTAGCCTCACGTACTCTGCTCCATTTAAATCCTCTGAAGTAAGTACAACTCTCACGTAGCCAGTCAATAGAAACTGAAAAGTTTTCTGGGCATTTTTCCAGAAAGTCAAGTGTATTTTCCATCAACGGCACTTTTCACTGTTTTTCCCAATATTGCTACCTACTTCTAAGATAGAGTGGAAAGCACAGGTCACCTTCAACATAGCTTATTATTCAATATGTAAGCAGAGTTACATATTGTTGTACACAGTTAAGACTCCCAAATGGTTCAATCTAATAACCTCCCACCTATTATCCATATGGGTTGGTGCTGGGGCCTGCAATCGCCATAGCTGCACCAGAGACAGAATATGGAAAATTTTCTAGAATATAGGTCCACAGCATTAAGGGATGAGCATCTGAGGGAAGTGTCAGATTAGAGCCCAGGATGTGACGCACACCCAAACTGCTAATCTGAAGGGGGCCCGACAGTGAGAGCCTGGACATGTCAGTGACTGAGACAATTAAGAATGTGGAAGTTTTGCGGCCCCTGGGCTCAGTCATTAAGTGTCTGCCTTCAGCTCAGGTCATGATCCCAGAGTCCCGGGATCAAGCCCCACATCAGGCTCCCTGCCCAGAGGGAGGCCTGCTTCTCCCACTCCCCCTGCCTATGTTCCCTCTCACTGTGTCTCTCTGTCAAGTAAATAAATACAATCTTTTTAAAAAAAAAAAAAAAAAAAGAAAGAAAAAGAAGAAGCTGATAGGTTTGAAGGTAAAAGGGGCTGAAAACAGCTTGGCATGGAAGCCCTGTATCCAGTTACGGCTCCCTTGGACAGAGGATGCCAGAACAAACAACTCCAGAGCAGACGAAGCACAATAGTTTTTGGTTTTATTATTATTTTTTACTGTGATGATTCTACTTTACTTATATTTTGTCATATTTTTGCTTTCTTTAAAGGAAGAAAAAGAGAAAAAAGTTATGGTAGATTTTTAGCTGAAAGTTTGATGCTACTCCCTGTACATTCATGGTATCTCATCATCATCATCATCATCTTTATTATTAATATTATTATTTAACTCTTGGGAAGGGCTCTGAGGAAAGAAAACATTTTTATTTAGGAAAATCAATAAACTACTTGGCTGGGTAGAGAGAAGATCTGAAAAAGAGATATTAACAGAGATGTATAAAAATGAAGAAGCAATCGAAGCATGGAGTGGAACTAAGGAGTCAAAAAATGGGAGAAGAACCCCAAGCTCCAAGGTAGAAACTGAAGACATGGATTTGGCATTAAATGGCTTATTCTCTTTTAAGAACAGGGAAGTCAAAAATCCAAATTAAATAGCCTACCATCTGATACCATGCTAAATGACCTTGTCTCCCCCATCCTTCAATATTGCCCACAAATCTCCAATAAATGTCCTTGCATACCTTGTTGGAGGGGACTTTTAGAAGGATATCATCGTAAACTGATGGTAACCCACACTGAAGACACTGTGAGAGTACAGCAGCAGGATAAAGAGCAGGGTATGAATATTCCACAGGACCTGGGAGCTTGTTGTAGAGGAGGTTAGGAAAGAAATCCTTGCAAATTCCCAGGAATCTTGGAGAGGGCATTGGATTTCTTTTTGCAAGTGTATGTGTCCAAGCCAGTCTTAACTAGAGGTGGCATTCTATATATAATATTGAGATTGATTTCGCAACTGTCATCTGAAATGGTGAATGAATCACTCTAGGCTTCCTTGACTCTTCAGGGAACAGGATGGCACACATAACAGCAGTTTTTGAAATCAGAGTGGTAAAGCGTTCTAAGAAAAAGGAGTGAAAGACAGCTGGCACACCACTGAAACACACATAATCTCGAAAGCCTCTTCTATCATTATAGAGTGCTAAGTGAGGCAGAATTTCTTTGAAATTAAAGAATACATTAGTTCTTTATAGTTTAAGAAACAAGTCACCTCAAGGCAGATTTTGTTAACTGGGGAAGAATTGCTTGAACAATATGTTGTCCAGGAAGGTTGGCTGAGGGAAGTGGAAGCTAGGTTCCCAAAGGGGGATCATCCTACATGAAGGAGTCTTTGGGCAAAGGACACCAGAGAACAATGTCAAGATATGGACATTCAGATTGCCTATGCATAAGGCAAGAGCAGATGTAAATTATCAGTTTCAAAAATAAAGGACTTGAAACTATTTGCTGCCCAAGCTGGTGGAGAGGTTCCCACCTCATATGAACTCTAGTTAGTAGGTCCTGGTGTTGTGCCCTTAAAGAAGGGAATGTGTTTTTCATGGGAGAGTTCTCTGGCATGTAGCAGGAGAAAAATGGAAAAGCTCTTACATAATGTAAAGAAATTTGGAACGAAGAAGAGACCAAAATTGAAGTCCAATCCTGTCACATCCTGTCTAGCCTTGAGATTTAATATCTCTCAGCCTCAGCTTACTTCTCAGCATTACTCTGCCAATAATGTTCACCTTGCTTGACTTTGGGAATAATTAAATTAAAATGAGGTAAAATATATAAAGGAATCTGTCTCTGATCTTGGGCCTTTTAGGGGCTCATATCAGTTTCTAGTTCTTTCATTCCTTGGTGTCAGTTGACACATGGAAGGAAAAGAAAGAATATAAACTGTCCCTTTAATCATCCCAATTTTCCCTTCTGCATATTTGACTTAAGATCTATTCTAAATTATTACTATTTACAACTGAAACAATGGTGAGTCCTTTTCTCTTCTTCAAAACTCAGTAGTATATTGCCAGTTCTGGATCATTTACTAGTTCTATCATATACTTAGCCTGACTGTATTCAGTTTAACCATATTATTCGCCCTTACTCGATTGATGTAAAAACACTTAATATAGGTTCTCTCTTTTTCCCTCCCAGCATGAGTAAAACAAACAATGCCTCACATGCTTATCTTAGCCATGGAGTATATCCCTATTCTTCCTGCTTACCTATTATACTGATCTGAGAATCTACACTTATCAAAAGTTCATCTGCATAGTAATAACCCATAGATTTTATTTAAAAAGCAGATTTCTGAGCCTCACTTCATATATTCTAATTCAATAGGTATGGGAAAGGAACAGAAAATGATCTTTGAAAAAAACAGCCTCACTCATTCTGATACAAGTGGTCTTGGTCACTGTGAAAGATCCCGCCAGGATTGTAAGAGACCCAGAGAGCTAAAATATGCCATATTTCCCAACTTATTTTGTTCCTCAGTTTCAGAATGTAGAGGAGAATTTCCTAAAACCAAGTAATAAATTCACATAATTATTTTGGTTGGAAGGAAACCAAGTGAAGAAAAATCTAGTCTGGCACGTATTTTGCAGATGAAAAAACCGAGCCTCATAAAGGTAGACTGATGGGTACCTAAGAAGTCACAGCTAGTTTGTCTGGAAAGTTGTTACCTAAGACTGCTCCATTTTCTTGCCTACGTGAGCACAGCACCTCAACACCCACTCTTGCAATAAATATAACGTTAGAAATAACTGTGTGTGTGCGTGTGTGTGTGTGTGTGTGTGTCAAAGGTGAAATCTTCTCTAGACAAGCTTAAAACAAAATAATTAAATATTATCAATTTAAAATGCACCCTAATACTATTAATATTGGCTGCTCTGAGCTAAATGTTGCTTCCAAATAACTTATTTCACATGGCTTTTCATTGTTTTATCAACATGATAAACTGTTCATTTTTTTTCTTTACCTTCTTGAGGAAAAGATAAAACCAAATGGAAC
The DNA here is from genome assembly GCF_009829155.1 of Mustela erminea. Classification (NCBI taxonomy): domain Eukaryota; kingdom Metazoa; phylum Chordata; class Mammalia; order Carnivora; family Mustelidae; genus Mustela; species Mustela erminea. The sequence goes on along the minus strand of NC_045617.1, from coordinate 100,328,342 downwards.
TATAATTTTCAACTTGTATTTTTAGAAACCCTAAAGATGTCATACATCCAGACTCCTGTTTATTGCAGGTTAGGGTTGGTCCTTCAATAAAAATTACCATAGCAGTTCAATACATTTCTGTTTAGAGATTTAGCTCTTTTTCTACAAGTAAAATCTGTGCTTAGTGGTGGGACTGAAAACTTGGAGGAAAACATACATATTTTAATTTTATCCCACTTAAGAAAATCTGGACTCAGGTGCTTAAGTGAGGCTGAACAATTCCAAATAAATCCATGAGGAAAAATGTTTATAAGAAATTAAGGTGTATTCATTTAAGTATAAATTAAAGAAGAAAAATCAGTTTCTGGTCAAATAAATTATTGGGGCACCGGGGTGACTCAGTTGGCTAAGAGACTGCCTTCAGCTCAGGGCATGATCCCAGGGTCCTGGGATCAAGTCCCACAACAGGCTCCCTGCTCAGCAGGGCATCTGCTTCTTCCTTTCTCTCTGCCTGATGCTCTGCTCTCTCTCAATCTGTTGAATAAGTAAATAAAATCTTTAAATTAATTAATTATTTAAAAAGAACATTCTAAAACATGAGGGGAAATAATGTTGAATTTCACAACATACCATAGAAACATAAAGTCCCCAACATGTAATATCTATTTTAAACAAATTCAGTAATATTTCCTAATTACTATTCAATTATTCCATGGACTCTAGACTTGCTCTAAGCAAAACAATCTCTTCCTCTTGCAAATGAAGTTATCTTCTTGCGTAGTTGATTTAATTTCTAGATGATAAAGGTTCTTTCAAAGGTGGAAATCCATGGCAGTCCAGAAGGATTTTTGTTCCCAAGCCTGATTGCAAAATTTTCTGTTTGTCCAATAAATACATTTCTGAAAGTATTCCTTTATTATTAAGCTTTCAACTAACTCTTCCTTCTTGCACTTTATTTCAAAGATCATACAGAACAATATTCACTAGAATTTCCATATTTTCCAAATTGAAATATCACAAGAAAATAATAAGTCCTGTTAGGTTTGCACAATGAAAAGTTAAAAAAAAAAAAAAGAAAGAAAGAAAATCTTTACGGAGAAAGAGATCATAGCTCTGTAAAGGTTGATAGTCAAGCTTTAGAATGATTACCATTTTCCTTTCCTCTGAGTTGAATTAACTGTGAGACATGTTCAACCTTGTATCCTCGAACTCCCCATGTGAATGAGCTCCAGTTACCCATGCAGTAGTTGGCCTTGTAATAGATTCTGTTTCCTTCTCTTCCCTAGCTAGCTTCTTCACTCCCTCTGTGGTCATCTTCCAGAGAAACTATTTACACTAAATCTTTCTCAGAATCTGCTTCCTGGGGGACCCAAATAGACAACCTAAATATCTGTCCATTCCGTATCACTGTTCTCACCCTCTTCCTCCTTACAGATAGCCATTGTGCTCCTAAGCGACTCAGGGCACTGAAAGCTGATACCGACCAAACTAAAAAGTACCCAGTTCTCCACGTTGTCTCCACAACCAACATTTGCCCTTCCTGTACTCATGCTCTTAAGACTCAAGAATCAAGATTTTTGCTGAGAAACTGAATAAATAGGTTAGACTGTGATGTTCAATACAACTTGTTTAGCTAGAAATAACACAGTAGGAAAATCAAAAGACTTTGTTCTTGGTCTGTCATTCACTACTTTGGTGACCTCAGTCAAATTACTCTTGTGGTTCACGTTTTCCATCAATGAAATGAAGCCAATATCTGACATCTGTCATGAGTTGGAGTACAAAAGACTCTGAGAATTGGAAAACTTAAGATAAATAGGACAGCATTTCAAAGAAAACTCCCAACTTAGAAGTTGCCTTTAATAGTGGTATAGCCTGTTTCAAAGTTCAGACCTTCAAAAGTAGAGAAGATAGAAGAGCCCTAACGCATTGTTTGTGGGGGGAAAAATGGGTATGTCCACTCTAAAGAGCAGCATTCTGAGAGGATTTAGTCAAATCAAATACATGAGTACTTATGATTAAACAATTCAAATCCTAGGTATATACTTCAGAGAAATTCTCATAAAGATCCAAGGGAAGGCACCTGGGTGGCTGTTGGTTAAGCCACTGCCTTCAGCTCAGGTCATGATCCTAGAGTCCTGGGATCAAGTCCCACTTCAGGCTCCCTGCTCCGTAGGGAGTCTGCTTCTTCCACTGACCTTCCTCCTCTCATTCTCTCTCTCTCAGATAAATAAATAAAATCTTAAAAAAAAAAATCCACAAGGGAGTACATTTAAAGTGGTGCATCACAGCCATACCTGATAGAGGAAAACAACTTGGAAGACCACCAATGGACAGTTGGCTAAGTGATAAGAGATGAAAACATATCACACAGCTGTGCGGGAATAATCCATTTGAGATTTACAGAGCATTGTGAATAGAACTTAAAACCAGGGTGACTGAGTGGCTCAGTAGATTAAGCTTCTAACTCTTGATTTTGGCTCTGGTCATGATCTCAGGGTCATGGGATCAAGCCCCACATCCAGCTCTCTGCTCAACTGAGTGTTTGCTTGAGTTTCTCTCCCTCTCCCTCTCAGAGATCCTCTGCCCCCTCTCTGCTCACTCTCTCTCTCAAATAAATAAATAAATCTTTAAAAAAAAAAAAAAACCCAAGAACTTAAAAGCCATAGTGCTGGGAGAAAAAAAAAAAGAAACAGAATAGAAACAATATCATTTATGATTCTTATATATTCAGACAAAAGCAATGCATATCTTCAAAACATGTAAGTAGGGACTATACATTAAACACATAAGAATGTATGCCTATAGCATGGGAAGGAAAGACATACTATTTATAAAGTTAATCAATCATCTAACCAATAAATACATCGGGGAAGGACTTGCCCAAACTTGTAACAACAGTCTGCCATGAACTGAAAAGTGTAGTAAACTCAACTTTTCATACCCACGGTCAAAAAAAAAAAAGAATGAATGAATGAATGAAAGGTTTAATAAATAGGTGGTCTTTGAGTCAGAGTATCTGGATTTGAATTCTGCCTCTACCACTTATGAGCTCAATTTAATCTTTTAGAATCTGATCTCACAAACATAAAATATAAGTAATAATATTACCTACCTTGCAGTCTCATTGTGAAGGTTAGGTTAAATTCAAATGAAGCACTTGGTGTGAGGCCTGGCACATGATAAGAACACAGTGAATATGAAATTGTTACTAATACTCTAAAGTGATGCCTTATACCGTGTAGCAGGTTGATAGAGAAGTAGTGTTTTTTGGGAGAGACAGATGAACAGAGAGCTTTACCAAAGCTCTGCTGCTCTACATATGCTAATGGAGACTATAGGAAAGCTTTGTAATTCCAGGTACCAATCCATGACTGACAGTAGATCATTCCAAAAATTGCAGGTAGAGAATGAGAAAGACCAGTTGTTCTTTGGTAGACAACTTTACCTGCTTTGCCTTGGGCAGGATTGTGGGGTAATGTAGCAGTGGTCTAAGAGAACTATGGTTCAAACAGAGCCAGCTCCAAGGGAACAAGGATTACATGCAAGAAGTAAGTAGAGGAGCCATTACCAAGGCTCACCTGCTACCAGGAGCTCCCTGTCTGGAATTGCCATGGTTTCCTGATTAGTGTGTATTGCTCTAGGCTTTCCAGATGGACAGAAAGTTATAAGAAGGAAACCAGGTAGACAAGACTGGGACCGATGGCCAACAAGATATGCTGGATAGATATGCTGGACAGTGGGCCCCCAGGATTCTCATCAAAGTATAGTTTTGCTCTGTGGTCTTTACTTCTCCCAAGATTATAAGAATGAACTGACTCGGAAGTAGCCTTCACAAGAATCATGTGACAACAGAAAAACCACAATGTGAAGAACATCCCAACAACACGAAGCTCAACATCACTGGGCTGCCCCTAGTACGGGGCCTGTCCCAATAACATGGAACCCGAACAGAACAGGAAAACTGTATGAGTTATGTGAAATGCCAGCTTTCTCATGTTAAAGATTACCACAATGAACCTCTGAATATCAGCATCCCCTGAAAGCAGGCAGGGGCTCATTTCTTAAAAGTTGCTCATTTTTTTAACACATAAAAAAATCAACCAATCAATCTAAAGGGAAATAAAACCTGATTCAGTAAGTAATGTATGCATTAAATAATAGTGGTGTTGAAAAATAGTCACAACCATTCTTCTATTTACCCATGGTTCTTCTTTATTTGGCAACTAAATATAGGGGCATGTTAATATTGTTGTCAGCTAAATAGAAGGCATTAAAGGCTGTAACAGTGGTGCAAGAAGCTATAGATAAATCTTTTCTACGCTGGGTGTTAGTAGGGTACTGTGATGTTATATGCCTGCAGGACACTTTTTTTTTTTTTTTTTTTTTTTACTTCTACTGCAGTTCATAAAGGAAACACTCATAGGAAAAAAAAAAAATTAAACATCAAATCTAGCAAGTGATTAGCACCAGCATTCCAGAAAACTTCAGCGCGGCCTGCTTCCAGCTTCTGCTCCAACTTCATTGCTACAAAACAAGAGGAAATAGTAGTTAGGTTGATGAGATAAATAAAACGTCAAAACTACACCTGAAAATGTATACATTAGCATTTGGACATAGAGTCTCATATAAAAAATTATTTATAGTGGGAAATTTTTATTTTTCCCCTTAGGAGCTATTTTCTTGTTACACAATTAACGGCATAATAAAGACCTACAGCTGTACCTTCACATCAAACTCTGATCTCTTGAGAGTTCAGCAAGCAGCTCTGGTCTCATGCAAAGGGTTATGATGGCTTTGGGGGGCTGGTGCAGCCTTAAGGTACAGCATTTCCACATCCCACCCAAAAGCCCTCACCCACGCATCACTTGACTGCTGTCCTACCCCTTTCCTTTAGCGCTGATGCCTCCACCATTCCCTAGAATGTAATCTCTCAGACAAGGAGGGAATGAGTAGTGGGACTGGAACAAATCCCAGCTTTTGCAAAATGGACCATTACAAAAGACAGACAGCAAGTGGGGCTCCTATTGTTGTTTTTGTTTTTGTTCCATATACTGATTCAACTGGATTTATAATGCTACTGTGTGGCACGGGAGCGATTTTCATAATTTCTTTATCCATCCATCTCCATGTGTTCCTATTTGACAAGGTTGGACTCTCCAGCACAGAAGATATAAATTTAATGGAGGGATTAAGTAGATTATACAAATCAAGAAAGGAAGTTTAAAAGAAAGTATCAGAGATAAGGGCAGAAGAGAAATTTAGTTCTAAAACAGCACTCTGATTGAACAATGATGAAAGGGCACTAATGGAAGGAGATATCCATAACTTTATACTTCCGGGTGCCAATGGAGCATTCCAAAATGGCAGGTGGAGAAGAGAAGAGGCCCACTGCTCTTCTGTAAGCAAGTCTCCCTGTTTTGCCCTGGGCTGGATCACAGGATGATGAAGCCATGGTCTGGGAGACATGACTCCAAAAGAAGCACTAGCTATGTACAAGGGCTAAGTAAAGCAGACCAGAAACCTGAGTATTGCATGGCCGAGCAGTGAAGCAGAAATGTGAAACGTGGACACATTCTGTATCATTTAGGAGAAACTACATTTGTTAGATGAGAAGGAGGAGGTAAGGAAAAAGCTACTAAAACAAGGGGGTAGCTCCACACTGCACTAATTTTTTTTGGCCACAGAAAATCAGTAGTCATGAAATATCTAAGTTGTAGTTTTCATCATCTGGGGTTCTCCGAAGCTTTAAAATAGAAGGAGAAAATGACTAAATCGCATCTCCTCCTTTTCTAACAAATAAAAACTACTGTCTATTTGATTTTCCTGAAAGTACCAACATTTGGTAGCTAATACTACAAGAGATTTAAAGGAATCATCATCCTTTAGCTAATGCTTATGAAGTGTTATGTATTTTATACACTCAGCACTTGGCATGCATAAATGCAAATCTTCACCATTATCCTTTGATCTCATTTTACAGAGAATGAAATTGAGGCTCAAAAAAAATTAAATATAGTGCCCAAGGCCACAGCGTTTGAAATTAAACCCTGTTCTGTCCAGTGTTTCCTATTTGTTTTTGTTGGTGGTGTAGTCATTAGACTGTCTTGGCCATAGACGAAAGCCCATATTGTGTCTGGCTTATAAATGATCAACTACATCATTGAAAGTACTTAAACAGATGAAATGCAAGGATATAAGTACAGACAGGATAGTAACATTCAGTCAAATACTAGACTCAATGTCCTCTGAATTCTTTTCATTTAAGATTTTTAATTATGTAAGTAATTAAGTCAGATCGAAGAGGACGAGGTAGCTCATCCACTGTGGCCCTGCTGGCAAACCCAGCACTATTTCTCAGTTCTTCCTGAACCCACAGGCAGATCAAAGTCATGTCTGGAATCACAGTTCCACAATTGGTTTGAAGGGATACATTATGCTATGACAGGTAGAGTTGGGATTTTCGACATTTTGTCAAGTCTTTAGTTACCTTTGCCAATCTCAGCGCATACGGCATTCAATAACTTGGGAAAAACAAAGGTCTGACATTTCAGAAAGATGAAGTTCATTAGTAAGATAAATAAATAAATCCTTATGTTTCAGACGAGCCCCCCGGTAGTTGAGGCTTGCCAGTTGAACAACACACTTATTTTGGATATAAGAAAATATAAATAAGAACTTAAGGCATTTTTAAACATCATAATTTTGAAGGGACTCAAATCCCAATTTTTTTAGTGAACTTTGGATAATAAGTAATGTAGGGTGTAAAACTTTAAACCAATGTTACAGAAAGCATTTCTTAAAAGAATGTGCTGTGTGAATTTTTTTTCCCTTCTTATACAAAACCATTCATGTATACTTTTCTTTGCCCAAAGAAAGCCAAATGATCTACGTATGTGCCCTTGTAACTATGAAACCAGACTTCCCCCCAAAATTTTATTTACAGGAAATGTATATAATCTTATTACTATATATTCATTGTTTTCCAAAAGATTTTAAATGTATTTTGGACATTTACATAACTACTAACTTCGGTGTGAAAACACAAGATCCAGATCAGAATTTATTGTCCAGAAGCCAGAGTTATAAAACATGCAGTAATTAAGGGTGCTATAAAAGTAGCCTGATAGATAGAGAATATACATATAACGGATACTAGAGAGCATCACATTGAATCTGGGGTCAAAACATTTAATATCTGGATAACCTGAGCTCCAAATAATTATAAGCCCTGATCTTATTTTGTTTATCTTGAAAAATTAGCACACAGGAATGGAAGTCCACTTAGTTCCCTGACTTTTGCTCAGCTTTACCATGACTCATGACAATGCCAAAACCAACAATAATCAATTGAGATGACTTTGAAGGAGGGACCTCAATTTTACCAAACCCCCACCTCTCTTACATTTGATTCAGCTGTATCCCTAGAAAAGAAAAATAAATGACACTTGCGTCTTTTTATTGACTACTTCAGAGTAAGACTTTCAGATTGCAGATCCGCCCCTTGTCCACCAGTTGAAAGAACAAAGGGAAATTAAAAAGAAGAGGCTTCATTCTCTTTGTTGAAAATAAGGGAAGCTGGGCATCTGGGTGGCTCAGTCAGTTAAGCATCCAGCTCAGGTTTCGGCTCCTGGGTGGTAAGACAGCCCTGCACTGGCTCCTTGCTCAGCAAGAAGTCTGTAGTCTGTAGTCTCTCCCTCGGCTCCTTCCCCCACCCCACTAAAATAAATAAGTAAATAAAATAAATAAATCTTTCAAAAAAGAAAACATAGGAAGCAATTTCCCTCCCTCCTTCATAGAGCATCTACTTTAAAAAAGAGCTTGTCACTGTAAATATATTCTCCTCCCTTGGAAATACATATACATTCCTCTGAAAAGTCAAAGGCATTTTGTCAGCTTTAAGACCCAGCAATGTCTTTCTCAAGGCCTTTGAGAACCATTCCTTTGTATGTAAATGTCCAGATGAGACAGTATCCCTGTCTCCTAGTTTCTGAGAGAGGGTAAGAGCCTAACTTTGGCCAAGTTTAGCTGACACCTGGCTCCAAGTGGTAAAACTAACTCTTATCATAAAGATATGAAAACTGTACTTTTGCTTGGTGTAAAGCCAATTAACTAACATGGTTACCCCAACTGCCAGGCAGTTTAGGGTGAACTATGTATAATAAATACTACTGCCAAGTCTTATTACTTGAGGATGCATTGAATTATTGTTTATCTTGACAAATGTGCATATAATGGGTTTTATCCCCTTGACTATGTGAAGCGTGAGATTTCTTCCTGCCTTTGCCATCTCTGTGTGATTGTGATGCATATAACATTCTAATTTAATGCTTATTTAATAACAAAAGTGTTTCCTTTCTCTACTATCTTTAAGAAAATGATTTCTGGGGCAGCAGAATTTTTTTAAAATTATATTTCCCCAAAACAGGCAGGGGGCTTATAACCCAAGAAAGTCATTTCAGTGGAGTGCCAAACCTGCACTAGGAATGTCCTTCTTTTTCTGATTGCCTTGTCTACCTGGATACCTAAGCAGGGTGGCTAACCATTCGGGTGTTCATATTATTTGTGTTTATTAGATAAATTTACTCTGGCTCTCTAGGCAGTTGTCTATCAAAGCATATGAATTTTCTTTTAATCAGCAGTTAATAATATCCAGATCCTGAGTTCTTGCCCGAGATTACAACCTTGAACTCAGCAATCCAAGATTTATCAAAGCCTGATTTTGAGAAATAACATTTATGGGAAATTGCCTCAAGGGAACAGAGTGGGCCCATTTCTCTTGATAATTTCGTTTTTACCCTTGAATCAAACCAGAAAATGAGAGTGGCTTCCATGGACAAGACGCTCATTTTCTCTTCCCTATGTTCTCATCTGGAGACTGGAGATAAAGGAACGAGACGTGCTGTCCCCTAAGATTAGAACTTGAAACGTCAATGGAGGTTCTGGAATTTGAAATAAAATAGACACAAAATGCTTATGTGCACCACAGCAGCAAATCAGTCGTAGTCACCTTGCTAGCACTATTGCTATCTTGCCAACTCTTAAATGTTTATCAAAACTCTGCACAGAGAAGGAATGTGAAAACAGAAGAATTTGCCTAGTATGTGTTTATGGGCAGCTGGTGAATGATTAGCTCTCAAGTTGTGTTAAGAGCAAGTGGATCCAAAAGGTCAGAGTCAACTGCATCTAATCATGTTTTTGGAAATCAATTGACCCTCAAGTGAAAAATAAAATGGACCCAGGGCTGCGTGTAGCAGGCGATGTGAAGAGCTGCAGGTCTGATTCTATCTCTTCCCTCACTACAACGTTTACAGTTAAGCCTGCAGAAAGAGAAGAGGACTACAGAGTAGTTGTGGAGCAAAGAGTTGCTGAATTCACAAGACATGATAAATATAATCAGAAACAATTATTGCAACTAGAATTTAATTTCTTCTAAGTAACTCTATGCAGAAATCATTTACTTCAGGCAGGGAGTTTTCTATAAATGAGATGGTGTTATAGATGCACCTACTTTGGAAATTACTGCCTTGCTGTGAGTGAACAAATGACAAGTATGAAAGTGATCTTCTTTGAAAATTGATCAGGTCCAATCAATTATTTAGAGATTTCATCTTTTTGTATGAAGGTTTGTCACTGGCCAAGGGTTTTTTAAAGTACCGTATAAAATGCTAAATAAAAAAATCCTTTGGAATGTACTATCCCCCACGAAACTCCCCACACTCAGCTTGGCCCAGCCTGAAGATTTTCCATGCTCGTGTGGAATATCAAAGAAAACACGAAGAAATCTTAGGTTTTACTAAGAAAATTTCAGTGAATCTTAATGTAGAACAGATTCTCAAAATTAATTAGGTTAATTCTCAAAATTAACCTACCAGGTGAAAGAAAGCACATGTTAAATCTTTATCATGGTAGGCAGAAATATGTGACCTCATTTTTTCTATGAATTCAAAGCATTTCCTGAAACAAACTTCTGGAGGATTCTCCTGCTTTGACTTTCAAATTTTTGTTTCCGAGATCAAATAACTTACTTGTTTTCCTAGATTATCCAGAAAGGAGCTAGAATTTGAAAATCTCCATTCTTGTCACCCATTTGTGCAACCTGGAGATATTTTCAAACCACCACCCCCTTTGCTCCCTTCAGAGATCTTTGACTTAGTTTGCCTGGCGTGAAACCCTGCTACTGAGGCTTTTAAAAAGTCCCAGGGGAGTCTATCTAATATTCCGGCAGAGTTGAGAACCCCTGAACTAGATTATAACTGGAAATGTTGTTTTGAGTTAGTTGTTTTAAAGTGTATTTTTAAAATCATATGATTTATAAAAACAAGGGGAAAAATTAAACAAGATGGGATCGGGAGGGAAATAAACCGTAAGAGACTCTTAATATCGGGAAACAAACTGAGGGTTGCTGGAGGGGAGAGCTGTGAGAGGGGTGGGGTAGTTGGGTGGTGGACAGTGGGGAGGGTATGTGGCCTGTTGAGTGCGGTGAATTGTGTAAGCGTGATGATTCACAGACCTGTACCCCTGAAGCAATAATACATTATATGTTAATAAACAAACAAACAAACAAACAAACAAGGGGCAAATCCAATCAGATAAATCTGAAATCTGTTAGTTTTTAAAGGAATTACAAAGCAAATTTTTAAAAAACTAGTTATCTACAAATAACATGACTGAAAATAAGAGGTGGGACTCTGGTAGTAAGAAAGACAAACTTTGCTTTAGGAAATGAAAGAAAAGCCAAGGGGGAATTTCTGAGATCCGGTAAAGTTTCCTCTAAAATTCTTTACTTTTACTGGGTATTTAACTGGAATTGATGAGGGAGCAGGAGGCTGGCTGAGGACAAAGCAAAAGCTGGCGCCTTGCACCCCCTCTTCACCCTTTCCCCTCCATATGTGTAGCATCCCTCAGGCAGCCCTGACTGCCATGAACAATAAGCAAATAGTTAACTTGCAGAGCTCACAATCCTGCTAGACAGGAGTCTCCCTTGGCGTACAAATGTCCTAAATCTCACTAACAAAGATGATTGATAGCAGGATTGTGACACCCCACCAAAAAGTCTCCCAACTATCTTAATGTTAATGGCTGGTCTAAAAACAACATTGATCCAGCAGCTAGGGCAAGGCCTCCTCCGGCAGGCCTGGAACATCCTGGCACCTTGTAGGCCCTCTTTAGCATATGAAAACTCCACTGAAACCTCAGGTTCTGGGACTTCATCAGAATGGGTTACTCCTTAAGCCACAGAGTCGTAAGAATAGAATTGTTGTATTAAAAACAGATCATGTTTTCGGTTGGTGCCATGTAGGTAAATAAATAAAAAATAAGAGGGTTTGTGGAAAATGTACGAGTCCATATTGCAGCCTGCCACATATCAGAAGAAGTTGTAAGAAGTTGTGAAATTGCTCTAAGATGTGCCAATATCACTAACAAGTAAAATACAGCACACTGGAAAAATAAAATGGCCTTTTGCTTAATTATTTACGTTTCTTTTAATACCAACAGTAATGTACTATCTCTCATAAATATTAAACTTCAAACTTTAGTTTCTTTACTCTCATATATTCCAAACCTCAGATTGAAATCATCTTTTGTTAATCTTACCCACTAGCTTAATTTTAAATTTTGTCTCTCAAATTATGATAATTGATGCAAAAAATGCAAATATGGCACCCAAGCTATTCTTTTTTGCAACACATTCCAAAGTCCTTAATTCAGCACTTATTATCTGAACTGGATGTCTTTGTTATTTAAATAACCAATTGATTTTCTATTACTGTGTAGAAACACTCTTCTTGTGTAGAAACAGCCTATGTGAGTTTGAGCCAAAATTATTATGTTTGAAAGAAAGAACATTTGATTATTTCTTTTTACATTCATCTGAAATGATAAAATTTGTAAAATTTGTAAAATTTGGGGGCATCTGGCTGGCTCAGTGGGTAGGGCATAGCACTCTTGATCTTGGGGTTATGAGTTGAGCCCCGTGTTGAGTGCAGAGATTACTTGGAAAAAAAGATGAAAGGAAGAAAAGGCTCAGATGGCAGAAGGAATGGCTTAAGAGTGGAGAGAAGATAAGCCTCTGCAGGTTACGAAGTCAAGAACCTAATTAATCAGTGACAAGAAACACAGAGCAAGTTAAGTCAATGCCTGAATGGGAAAGTTTGGAAAACACTCACTGAAATGTGTAAAATTTATTCATTCTATTTTTGGACATAATTGTCCAACTTTCTACTATTACATAATCTGCCACTGTCACACTGAAAGGGCTAGTACATTTGACAAAGAATTAATATCCTTAATATATAATGGGAGTTTACAACTCAGTAAGAAAGATATTACCGTACCAGTAGATAAATGTATATCACAATGCATAAACAAAATAGACAAAAGTAGTAGAAAAATACAGAATTCTTTAAATGCAAAGAAATGTGAAAAATATTTCCTTTTAAATAATCAATATTTTTAAATATTATTTTATTTATTTATTTAAGATTTTATTTTTTGAGAGAGAGAGAGAGCACAAGTAGGGGGAGCATCAGGCAGAGGGAGAGGCAGAAGCACCCCAATGAGCAGCGAGCAGCGTACCTTGGGGCTCCATCCAGGACCCTGGGACAATGACCTGAGCCAAAGGTAGACACTTAACTGACTGAGCCACCCAGGCATGATTTTAAAAGGAAGAAAGATTTAGAGTGCCTGGGTGGCTCAGTCAGTTAAGTGTCTGCCTTTGGCTCAGGTCATGATCCCAGGGTCCTGGGATAGAGCCCCTCATCGGGCTCCCTGCTCAGTGGGGAGCCTGCTTCTCCCTCTCCCTCTGCTAGTCCCCTGCTTGTGATCTCTTGCTCTCTCTCTCTCTCTCAAATAAATAATCTGAAAAAGAAAAAAAAAAGGAGGGGGAGAAATATTTAGATAGCATAGCTAGAGATTTGGATAGAGAGCTGGACAGAGTATGGTAGAGTTCTTAAGAGTATTGACTCTGGGCAGTCAGATCTGGATTCAATTCCTGATAAAGCAGATACTTCCCAGCTATTTCACTTTAGGCAATATACTGATTTCCCTCGGTCTCAGTTTCCTCATCTGTAAAATGGAAATAAGAGTACTTAACTTCATTTTGTGAAGATAAGTAAAATAAAGCATATAGAGTGCATAATATATTCTAACATATAGCAAATTCTCAGTAAATTGACAATTATGATAATTCTCAGTGCTGGCAAGAGTACAGGAAAGGAGCTATAAAAACAGCCTCCTTCTAGAGTGAGTTGTTATAATTTTTCAGGAATGTAATTTGGCTATATCTATTAAAATTTTCCCATATGTCCATACTCATGGAACCAATAATCCAATTTAAAAATAATCAAAGATGTGCTCAAGGATAAAAACTCACATCTATTCATAACACAATTTTCTAGTTTAATGCCTAATGTTATAGCAGAAAGCCACATGGTCCCATATAACAAAGATTTTAAAATTTGCAACAATAGGAACATCAGTTTATGAAAAATAGATAAGATGCCCGAAATTATAGAAAATTTGCTTGGGGAAAAGTTACATTTTATTTAGAACTCTATTATTCCTACTTCTCTTTTGTATTATGTTTCTTTTTTTGACCATGTCTCATTTGCAAGGATATTTGAAATGAAAGCATGGGCTCTCTTACTCCCTTCTAAAAGAAAAGTCCTTTAAAAATCACTTTTCCCCCCCTCACATTTACCACTTTGTCTGAAAGGATGTAGAAGAAAGCATTATTCAATTATTCTTGCTCTTGATCAACAGAAAATCAAAATTCCTATACAGATTTTTTTCTTTGCCTGTTTGGTATAGTATTTCTAGAAATACGGAGGGTTTTTTGTGCTTTTTTTTTTTTTTAATTTATTTTTCGTCAGCTCAAAATGTGAAAGTGACTACACATTTGTCTGAAAATCAGAGACTCTATTTCAGCTGGCATGTTTTTGCCTATATGCTACCTGACGCAAGCAGAATTTACCAAGGGATCAGGGGCAGGGCTCAGTGACAGCAGACATTCTCCAATGAGCTGAAACTGAGACACCAGGAGATACTGGTGATACTCTTCATAAGACCCACCATAAGTATGGCGGACACCCATCGACCATCAAAAGATGGCAACAGGATTTCGCATATGAATCCAAAGTGGTAATCTCCAAGGCGGACATGGGGATAGAAATAGCTGGTTTGTGATCAAGATGCTACACATATGGGAACCTCTAGAACCACCTTCCATGTCAAGAAGCAAAAATTTACTTACCCAAGTATCAGTTGTTTCTGAACACCACAAAGTGGGCCAGTTAGTTTTATTTTTAAAGTAAAAGGGGGACTACGGGGTGCCTGGGTGGCTCAGGCATTAAGTATCTGCCTTTGGCTCTGGTCCTGATCCCAGGGTCTTAAGATCAAGCCCCGCATCCGGTTTCCTGCTCAGCAGGAAGCCTGCTTCTCCCTCTCCCACTCCCCCTGTTTGTGTTCCTTCTCTTGCTGTGTCTCTCTCTGTCTAATAAATAAATAAAATCTATAAAAAATTTAAAATTTAAATTTAAAGAGGGAATTAAAAAGCATGATCTTATTAATATTTTTAAATAAGATTTATTTCTACAATCTAGTATCACATGGAAATGGATAACTACATCTCTAATTGTATCTTACATTTACCTCTTTGGAATCAAGAGTTTCGTGTTCAGGAATAGCCACCATTGGATGACTCAGCTTCACAGAAACGACGCCCAGGATGTGATGGGGGCAGGGCGGGGCGGGGGGTAGAAGTGAGGAAAATAAATGTTTACATTTCATTTAAATATATAAACAATGACATATGTATATTATTGCCGTTCATAGTAGAGTCTTCCAAGTGTAAACATTTGATTTGAACTGATTTGTAATTAAAAACAGGGCAGATAGTCTTCACACACACACACACACACACACACACACACACACACACTGGAAGCAGTGAATACTTTGAGCACAAGACCACATCTTAGGTATCTTTGTGTCCCTCATAAACTCGAACAGTGTCTGGCGTACAGTATAGACACTTATTAATTTCTTATTGAATGAATGAATTGTTAAAGCACACTGACAGATTTCACATAGAGGAAATGAAGCTATATTTATGTCTCCGCTCTCATAATAGGCTTCAAATTGAAAAGCTCCAACAAAAGAAACAAATCGTGCTTAGACCTGCAGTAAATGCAGATGTTCCAGAGATAGTAAATGCTTCGTTGGAACATAAAGCAATGGGCATTATTGCAAACAGTAATAATGTCAATGTACAGGGACTTCACAAACATTGTCATCTTCTAGGATATGTTGTTATAATGCAGTTTACAACACAGTGACATTTTCACAGAGAAAAGGTTTTGTGCTTCTGTAAGAGAAATCTGATTGTTGCATGGGTCATCTGAGCATTAGACATACACTTAAATCTAAGAAGGCAGAAGAAGACATAGATAATGCAAGAAAAAAAGAGAGGCAGAATGAGGGACCCACACACAAGAAGAGCAGGGGAGAGCTATCATTTGTAATAAATCTGTTTGCCCCCTTTCTTTCACCATCTCTCCTCATTCGAGCTTCAGGATAACCACAGCACCCAGTGTGCCAAGAACATTCCTTGTTTCTGTTATTGTTCTGGGCAAAATGGGAGTAAGAAAATAATTGTCCCGGCTTTCACTCTCAGGAGGGTCCTGATACAATCAGTAACTCAGTAGAAGAGCTCCTACTTCCTAATCCTCCAGTGAAACTTGGCAAGATGGCCTCGGGCCCGGGACCATGCAATCCCCGGTGGCTGGGAAGACCAAGGAGATCCTGCTTCACATTTCTTCAGGCTTCCTTCCCTCTGTGCCAGCAGATTTTCAAGAATGGAACCTGTTTTTATCCAAAGTTCTAGTTTCACTAAATCCCAAACATTACACTCTGTTCCCAACTATGAAATAGATACTTCTGGGTATCATAACATCAGGACTCCTGGCTGCCCGAGGCCATTGCTTTAAATAGAAGCATGATCTATATCCCCAGAGCCAATGAGAGATCTAAACAGCATTCCAGAAATCAGCTGGAAGTGCTTACTTTCTCTTGTTCATCAGGGTCTCCTGAGATCCTCAGCATGGCTCAGGACTGGACCCTACTACCATTTCAAACCCTAGACCCAAGTAATTGGTCCTGGAGGAAACAGACCCTTTAGCATACCTGGGCTATGCAGTAGGGTAATTATATAAATCATCAGAGTTTGCACAATGTCAAATTTTCAGTCTCCTGGTCTCCTAAAATAGAATAGGATAAATATCCTAAAATTTAAAAATGTTGGAACTCTTCCAATAAAATGTTCGGCTAAGACTAGAAAGGTAATTGAGCAATTATGTAATACCTATTTTTACATTCCATTCCTTCTTTCCAATATAGGTACTGTTCATTTAAATTCATTTCATTTTAATCTTGAATTTCAAAAACTATATGTTAATTACCCTAATCAACAAAAGAGAACAGAAAATGACTAATCCGAATTAATTGGTAATCCCCAAATCATTTATGTTTGGCTTTGGGATGCTTTCTTCTATCTATGATTGCTTATCATAGAGGGTTTGCCTTTGTATTATCCTCAAACTGACTGCAAATGTAAAATAAAATGTGATATTTGAAGATTAATAGATTTAGCCATCATAATTATGTACTCATGTGACAAATTCACCACATGTGTTTGCTTTGTTTTCACAACAATTTGGTGAGGTGAGCACTAGTATTACCCTGTTTCACAGATGAGGTCACCAACGCACGGAGAGGCAGAATGACACTTATTCCAGGTCCAGAACCAGTAAGTGGCAGAGCCATGACTGGAATCCGGATGAAAGTTCCACATGCTATGCTTTCAAAGCAAGGATGAAGGGGTAGTACGCCAGGAAGGTACTCAGGAGACGGGATGGGGAACCAGAGGAAGGGAGGGCTGTGTGCCATTCCACAGAAGGAAGAGCCACATATGAAAGGCGTGAGTGCCCCATTCAAAGGTCGGAAGCAGTCAGGAGTGCCCCGAGTGGCTATGAAGGGCCACACTGCAGACATAATCCAATGGAGTTTATGTGTGAAATGAGGAGTCTGGCTCATTCTCCGGGCAGTGAGAAACCACGGAAGTACTTTAAGGAAGAAAAGGGGCACATGTGATCAGATTTTCATGTCAGAAAAAGCCTATGTGGCTGATGTGCAAAATATGGAAGGCTGGTGAGCGGGGAGGCACTTGGAAGATTTATGTAATCTGAGGGAGAGAATCAAGAAGAAGCTTAGATTAAAGCATTGCCTTCGAGTATGGAATAGACTCAAGATTTTTCTGGGTGACTCTAGACCCTTACTCTCCAGGATGAGTGAAGCAGCATCAGGTAGACATGTTGATGTTGCTGATTCGGGAAGACACACTAAAGCACTAGAGAGAAATAATGCTGAATGGTGATACGTCTGCTGAATGGAGACATTTTGTAGCGCTCGAGGGCTAGAGAGGCTAAGTGCAGGGGAGAGGGGGTCAATAAAATGTGCTGTGAAAATCTTCTCACAATCAGAAGGGAGACAGTGAAACTAAAACATTAAAATAAATTCTACAGGGGTATCTGGTTGGCTCAGTCAATAGAGTAAGCAACTCTTGATCTCAGGGGCATAAATAAGTTTGAACCCCATGTTGGGCATAGAGCTTGCTTAAAAAAAATTTTTTTTAAATGAAATAAATTCTGAGTAAGTGAGTTGTGTGCTATCTAGAGAGTAGGAGTATACTGAAGGCCATAGTTCTCCAAGCCTGTTTACTTGGTTATAAGTGTTCTGGAAAGCAAATTACCATTATGCCTCAAAAAAAAAAAAAAAAAAGTTACTAATTTTATCATCAGAACACTATTCAACACAGGAGGAACCGTGAAATAAAAAGCTCAGGTGAAATGAGACAAAACATATTTTATCCTGGATGGAAACTCATGTCTCAGATATTGTATAACAGATTGATTGGACCTTCACTCACTCACTACTGTGGGATAATCAACAAGTGGTATTTGAATAAAATGTTCAGTTGATTTTTATTACGCTCTTGATCACAGCTGCCACCAACCTGATATAAAGCCTCGTGAAGTGTTTGTTACCAGCGTGGCTTTCTCAGAAATGTCACTGCTTCTCCCAAGCTAACATGAACTTCTCTAACAAAGACAGATAAATGCCCTCAAACCAACAGGAGAAATGAGAACCTGGACAACTAGGGGGGGAAAAAAAAAAAAAGGAAATATGCCAAATGTGGTTAAATCACTTCATTAAGTCTTGACTCTACCTGAGAAATGGAATTCAAAGCTCTTGCTTTGGTGTCAGAGCTCTCCCTCCTGCACAAAGATGAAGTAGGTTTTCTTGTTTGCCAGAAATTACAAAGCTGAGAAAGTGCTTCAGGAATGTTAACATTTTAAAATTGCCAAGGGTGCTACAAATGCTGTTCAGAATTCAGCGCTTTGGAAGGCACGTGGATGGCTCAGTTGTTTAAGCATCTGTCTTTGGCTCTCGTCATGATCCCAGGGTCCCTATTGAGCAGGAAGTCTGCTTGTCCCTCTCCACTTGGCCCTCCTCTCTCTCTTAAAAAAATAAAATCTAAAAAAAAAAAAAAGAATTCAGTCCTTTGGGATTGTTTTTCTGCTGAACCACATCTTCTAGTAAATCTCCTTCACGCCTTTTGTCTTGGGAAAGCCATATCATCTACTCCTGTTGCCCCATCTAGACTGTGGACCACTCCAGCTATAGTGCAAGCTTCCTAAGAACATCTCTCAAAAATAGATGTAACGAACTGTTGTAGCACTACCGACATAAAATGTATTTCCTAAGTATGACATTGCCATTAGGAGAGCATAAGCCTTTAGAAGTCATGTGGATTATGGGTTATTCATTTTTAGGTCCTCTGCACCTGGCACAGGACCCACTCAATAGCAAGTACAACTAAATGACTGCCAGGTAAATAGATGAATGAAAGAAAGAATGAATGAAATGGCTAGAGAAAGGAGGATTTTCTGACTTGCAAAATTAAAAAATTCTGAATTAGTGAGGAATTAGGACATGTTACTGCATTCCTAAAAAACTCCTCATTTATAGGAGATTTTGCAAACCAGGGACCTTGGAACTAGAACTATCATACACATATCTTCTGTTTGACCCCTCACAATTCTTTTGCCTGAAAAGGAATTGAATTTAGCTGTCAGTGTTGAAGCCTATCAACTCGCCATGCAGGTCTGTGTTTCTGGTTTCTCTTGAACCACTTAAAGGTCTTATAACACAAGCCCTGCAAACATCTAGATCTGTAGAGCAGCCTGGCTATATTTGATGAAGCTGAAGGTCTTCACGTCAACACAGTCCCCTCCATCCTGCTAAGAGGAGACTCAGGGTCAGAAGTCACCTGCTATCGTGTTTCTACCTATATAACTGGCTTGCTTCACTCATTTGGGGGATCTGCCTGGGCAAAGAAAACATTTGAGTTCTTAATCCCTCACTTACAACATAACCCAGGACACAGAAAACACCTGGGGAGTCTTATCATCTCTACATTCTGACACAGTCGTCCTGAGACCCTGCATTTCTAACTGGCTCTCAGCTGATGGCAATGCTACCACAGGTTGAGTAAGGAGGCCACAGCCAACATTTTTGTGTGAACTGAGGGCACTGATAGTTTTCAAATTTTTATCTACTCAACAACTGAAATTAACTATATTCGAAATGTCCTAATCAATTGAGCTATAATGTAGTCATATAATTACATAATTTACCACAGATCTTTTTAATTAGTTACCTACTAGTGTGCCCGACATGTTGCTAGGTGTTAGGGATTTAAAGGTGATCAAAAAGCCATCGTCCCTGCCCTTAGAGACCACTGACTAGTAGAAGAGACAGATCTTAATTATTTAATCAGGAATATAGAGAAACAAACACAAAATAATGTGTTAGGAAATTAAAAGTTCAAAACAGAAATCTGATCTGGTCTAGAAGGATGAAGGACTCTCTTTCCAAGAGACTGAATCTAAAGAAGGGTCCTAAGGGAGAAGGGGTATAGAGAGTGAACAGGGGTTCATCACTGAAAAGAAATTACTCACAGGCTGAAGGGAAGAGAGGGAGAAAATTCAGAGTGCACGGGCCCAGTGAGTGGGAGGACGTCAGAAACTGAGGCTACACAGGGATTTTGCATACCCCAACTTCACTTACGATGGAAAAGAGGAAGCCCTTCCAAATGCTTGTTAAGTGAGTGAAGATTACTTGATATGGGTTTGTCTCATTTCCCATAAAGACTTTGAGCTGCTGGAGGCTAGAGCCCATCGTACCCTACCTAGCAGTTGTGCATCAAATCCTAGTTGATCAACTTCAGTGCTCAAGAGTCTATGCCTTGTACAAAACGAGTGATGCTCCAAGTCTTCCCTTACTGAGCGCTGTTGCGCTCTGAGGAAAATCCTGCTCTCAGTGACGGCAGAAACCTCCTACCCATATGTCTTGAAGAGCTCATTTGCCCTAGAATTTTTTAAAATTCCAGAACATCAGTAGTTTAAATATATATTATTAGAATTTAAGGATGCGGCATCTATTTTTGGTGATGCCCAAAAGTTTTAAAAATTGGCCCATGCCAGGGGTGCTGCATCAGTCAGACTCTTGGTTTTGGCTCAGGCCATGATCTCAGGGTCTTGGGACGGAGCCCCGCATGAGGCTCCACACACTCAGCTCACAGTCTGCTAGAGATTCTTTCTTCCTCTCTCTCCCTTTCCCTCTGTTCCTCCCCCTCCCCACACTCTCCTTGCACCCTCTGTCTCTGAAATAAATCAAATCTTAAAAAAAAAAAAAAAAAATTTGCCCATGCCAGGGGTGCCTGGCAGGCTCAGTCAGTAGAATGTGTGACTCTTGATCTCAGGGTAATAATTTGAGCCCTGAGCTCAAGCCTCTATTCAGTGTAGAGATTACTTTTTTTTTTTTTTTTCATCTTATGCCATTAACTCCCTGTGTGACTTAGGGAATGTCACTTTGTCTCTGGGTCTTGGTTTCTTCATCTTTAAAATCTGGACCCTAAGTAGATGAGCTCCAGTACCTCCTTCTACTTGGATAACTTGGTGAATCTGTGTAGCCACAACTCTGTTGATTGATAAATGATGCTGTCTCAGACAAAAAGTTCTTCGTTTTGGAATCTCCTTCATTTTTGGAATCTCCCAAGCCATAGCTGAGGTAGAAGTTGTGCCTCTAGCAATGGTAAAAATGAACTCTCCATTGACTGTCCCTGGAATCCTTAATATCAGTATTTAACCATGACACTTGCTCATAGTATGAGCTTTTATAAATACTATTAAGTTTCACAATATCCCTTTGTGTTCCTTCAGTATTATCATAAACTCAGATGGAATTTGGTACATGCTCCTTGTTCCATAAACCCAGAGAAAACTCGCTATTAAGTGTTGATCATTAATATCCTTATATTGAAGACTAAGTACCAGTAAGTCTGAAACCACTCTAATACCAGTAAGAAAACAGAAATTTTCTGCTCTGATCTTTGTAATGAGTCTTTTGAGATCGGGTTGAACATTTCCAAATTGTACTATTTTTATTCTTGGCCTTTTCTCTTTCATCCCAGGAGGTACAGACTTGGGACAGTTAGAATTCCTCCCTCTAAAGACCACTTTCTAAAGGGCAGCTTAATGGATTTTTTTTTTCTCATCTACTCTGTGTTCAGCCTGTTTTGAAAACAAGTACCACATCCCTGTGTTTATCCACATTTTTCATCTAGAGTTGCTTCTTTCTCAACTAGAAAACCACTTCCTTGAGGGGATTAACTACGCAATTCACTTTTTGCATTGCACAGCTCCCAGGTTGTAATGAAAATGGAACAAGATCTATATTCCAACAGCATTCTTTTGGACTCAAATTCCAGAAACTGAAATTGGAATTGACAAGGAAACATATTTGTTCTCTGCCTTTCCTCTAGCCTTCAAGGACACAATTAGTTGCTTGCTACTACAGGCAAAACATCACTTCAATTGTCAATATCATACTAACACTAATACAGTCATAAACAAATGTCTCTTTCTTCACAAAAGACAGTGTTGGTGGAGTATCTTTCTCCCCCTGTTCTTTCTTTTCTATAGACTCTAAGGGCTATTAGCTATTTTATCCCAATGGGATATATCATAAAAAATAAACAGCTCTGTATTAAGACTCAGCCTCATAATTTTTTTTTTCAGTTCCTGTCCTGCTTTAATCTCATCCCAGCTGTTCCTAATTTGCAACCAGTTATCCCAAGTTGCAAGAAACCTATCCCAGAACTCAGGAGCGTGTCAACAGATGTCAGTCGATGTATTATAAAAATTTGGAAAAGTGTTTCTTAAGAGGAAGAACAGGCACAAATGTGATGGGGCCAATCTGTGCTCCCCTGGACTCCCAGAGACCTCCTACCAGACCCCAACCCGCTCTCCCCTAACACTACACTCCCAGCAGCATCTTTGAGTATGTAAGGAGGGGGGATGAAAAGGGAGAAGTTCTGTGAATGAGAAGTAGGCATATGAGCTGAGGACCATCTGATTTTAAGAATCAGGAAAGCAAAAATTCCTGTCAGAATCCCTCAGGAGGGATGCTTGGATGGCTCAGTCATTCAGCATTTGCCTTCAGCTCAGGTCATGATTCCAGAGTCCCGGTATCAAGCCCCACATCGGGCTCCCTGCTCGGCGGGGATCCTGCTTCTCCCTCTCCCACTTCCCCTGCTTGTGTTCCTTCTCTTGCTGGGTCTCTCTCTGTCAAATGAATAAATAAAATCTTAAAAAAAAAAAAAAAAAGAAAAAGAATTCTTCAGGAATGGCTGGGATCTAAGACCAAGCTGTAGGAAGCACTGCAGGATCAGAGCTAGGGCAAGATGGCAGGTAGGCAGTGTGGGTAGGCTGACAGTTAAAGGTGTATGCCAGAGATGGTGAGAGTGTTGGGAAGGACTCACATCATTCACAAACTAGTGTGAAACAATGTACAGAAAATGGAGGAATGGGATTCAACCACAAGGAAGTGGGGCAGACAGGCTGCATATAGGAGGCAGCCCCCTCTTACCCAAAATCTCCTTTCTGGTGAATCTGTCTTCTTTTACACCTTGCCAAGCTCCTGACAAGGCCACATCCTAACAAGCTTGGTAGTTTTTATTCAAACTTCAAACCATATATGTGTGGTATTTACTAAGTATAGAAACCCATAGAAAGCCCGTATATGATGTCATGTTATGCCATGTTATATCATGTCATGTCATGTCATGTCATGTCATGTCATGTCAATAGGTTTCAGCCATTCTAAAGAGTGAGATCTTTTGAAAATCAGGATAAAAATGCTTATAATGCTACCAGATTGGTCCAAGATTTTTATCACCTGGAATTTGATAAAGTGTTAAAAGGTCACTGAAACATTGAAGCATAAAATATATTCTCAGGCAAATAGGCCTCAGAGTACTTGCCAAATAATGACTGCCTTTAAAAAACCTTCTTGATTCAAGAACTCAAATAAGAAAAGAAACAAATGCAAGAAGATATGGCAAGAAATGGAGGAAGGCAGGTTAATAAAACATTTTGAGTAAGTATAGTGTTGCCATGAAAGACCACAGGAAAAAAAAAAAGAAACTATATCGATAAAATGCCAAATGTAAAAACTTAGGATACATCAGCATGATGAGAGGTCATGGAAGGGGCCAAGTGGAAGAGTCTTCTAGAAAATATAGATACCAGTAGGGGTAAATTAACATGAATGTGGACCCAAGTTAAGGGCAATCATAACAAAATAGAATGAATCACTTTTAAGGGCACCTAGGTGGCTCACTTGGTTAAGCAACTGCCTTTGGCTCAGGTGATGATCTCAGGGCCCTAAGATAAAGCCTGGAGTCCCGCTGCCCACTCAGTGGGGCATCTGGTTCTCCCTCTCCCTCTGCTGCTCCCCCTGCTCATGCTCTCTCTGTCTCAAGTAAATAAATAAAATGTTAAAAACACACACACACACAGACAAAAAAGAATGAATCATTTTTAAAGTAGTGAAAACCATATCTCTTGGGTGGAAAACTAGAAATAAGAGATAAGTAGATAAATAGAAAATGTAAACTAACATGACAGTATTAAGGTCATGTAATGAGATAATCTTACACGTTAAGAGAAGTCCCTTAGGTACCATTAAAAATCAAGATCAGATAATATTCAGTCGAGAAAAGTGACACACATAAGAAGACATAAAAATTGAGAATAAAAGGATGAAAAAATTTATCTATCCAATCTGAGCCAATATAAAACTGGAATAGCAATGTTATTATCTTTAAAAATAGACCTTAAGAAAAAAAATTATAAGGGACGAGAAAAGACATTAAATACTAGTTAAAAAAAAGTCAATGAACAAGAAGATATAACCATCATAAACATATACTTTTTTTAAAAGATTTATTTATTTATTTATTGGGGTGGGGGCAAGAAGAAAGGGGGAAGGAGAGTAAGAATCTCAAACAGACTCCCCACTGAGTGCAGAGCCTGACACAGGCTTGATTCCACAACTTGACCTGACCTGACCCAAAATCAAAAGCCAGACACTTAAGTGGCTGAGCGATCCAGGCACCCCAAACATATATTCCTAGTAATACAAAGACTGAGAGTAGTAGTTAACCTTTAATTCCTTGAGAGCAAAGGAGAGACCTTGTACTTCATCTTAATGCCTTAATAGAATTGTGATAGTGTTTCAGTGCCCAATGGGAGCTAAGTAAATATTTTTAAACAACCTGAGGAAGGGTCCAACCCCACAGTCATTTCTTCTGCAAAATATTTCTATTTGATTCACAGAACATATGGAACATATGGCTTATTGAGGGCAAATGGATATTATTATTTCATGCTGTAAATAAAATGCCTGAGTTGTATCAAATCAGTCACACATGGGTAAACTTCAACAAATTTAAAAATCTGAAAAAAAATCTTATGCTCATTTTAGTGAAAGGAATAAAACAGTGGTTATATTAAGCAAGATGAAACCACACAAGAACATTCTGCTCTGAAGTTTCAAAATAAGAGACTCCTTCACTATGTAAATACCACATGGTATATATGGCTTTTGTTACACTGAATAAGTAAAAGGATAACAAAATAAAGCAATGAGACATGCAAGTAGGTGGAACTATATAAAACTGATAAAATTGATGTTTTTATAAGTCAAGAACCACTGAATAACTCGAATGATAACTTGAATAATGGTGACTTCATGTGGATCAATCTCATATGAGACATTTAAAAAAAAACTCAGTCATAGTGTTAAAGGAGATTTAGACAAACAGCTGTGCTCAAAGGTAAATATGTATATGTTTATAAACACATATACATATATATGTATATAAATGTGTGTGTGTGTGTGTGTGTGTGTGTAGAGACTCAATTTATAGAGATGAATGCCTCCATCAGGATTTTTATTATATTTCTGGGCCAACAGCTACCTCCCTCGACAGACCATCACCCTCAGTTGAGTATCCTGAAGCTGAGTTTCTTGACCCTTTCCCACATCATGGCCCACAACCAAAGACTGACTGACAGGGGGTATCGAAGGTCAGCACTTTTTCCTCGAGGATGGATAACTTTGCCTCTTATGCTCTCCTCTCCCTGTGAATTAGGACAAGGGGGATTGCTACCTAGGAACACATTTGCTCTGCTCTTTACCCTCCTCAATTAGTGTTCACTCTCTCTCTTACAGAAAGTTTTTCTGAAGAGCACACCTCAATAAATCACAAATACCTGAACCCTTGTCTCAAGCTCTGCTTCCAAAGAACCTGATCTAGATACTATGCACTAGGGAAGGGACAGGTGGCAGCTGAGTGCTGTGAAATACAAGCTCATTTTTCTTTTGTGCCTCCATTTGAACAGGGTGTAAGCTGGTGACAGTTTATTTTCCTTATGCCTATAGAAAGACAAGCATGGGCAATTGATTCTAAGGGGACAGCATGTTATTTTTGAGAGCTTTAAAAATCATCTTTCTCCAAGTATACTTTTCTTTACTACAAATGTCATCCAACCTGCTTCCTATTGCATATCTCTTTCCAATTGGCAAATCCATAATTTTTAAGATGATTTTATTAAAAGTGTTATAATGGGGACACCTGGGTGGTTCAATCATTAAGCATCTGCCTTCAACTCTGGTCATGATCCTAGGATCCTGGGATAGAGCCCTGCATTGGGATCCCTGTTCAGCAGGATGCCTGTTCCTCTCACACTCCCCCTGCTTGTGTTACCTCTCTACTGTCTCACTCTCTCTGTCAAAAAAAAAAAAAAAAAAAATCTTTTAAAAAAAAAGTGTTATAATGAAAAATTTCAGCTAGATGACAACAAATGAGCTCAGGGACAGGGATATAAAAATTTATTGTTCTCAATTTCCTGAAAGAAATTTAGAAGTCAACTGTTTGTGATTACATTAAGTATATTTTAAGAATGATGACTGGCAATTAGATAACCTGAAACATGCCTGGTTTCAAATGCTAGCCTGTCATTCAGGCATCAATTGTGTTGAAATGTTCTTTTTGCCCTCTAGTGGAGAACCTAACTAAATATGATTGATACTTCAGTTTTCAGAACTGATTCTCTTAAAATATCTACACACCAGCATTCATCTTTTTAATGTTAAAAGCCCAATTAATTTGCATTTACCCATTTTGAACAGAATGTTCTTTATGAACCTTTTATACAAATTCATCCATTCTGAAAACAATTTGGCATAGGCAAACAGGGCCCCTGTTTCAGTTTCTTGAAAAATCTAAAAACATTAAAAACCAATTTTTAGTTGGCTTTTTCTCCTACTCCACCCACCTCAAAGGTTTTCTATTCTACATTACCTAAACAGCTATCCAATTCCCATGAACTCCCAAAGTTGTCAGAAAAGTTTTGGAATTGAAAGCCAGGTGGTTCTCTGTGTATTATATCTGTGGTGATAGAAAATAAATTACCTTGGTTTATTCACACAGAAGTATTTCTAATTATGTCGAGGAAACAAAAACAGATAGGATTAATGAAGAGGCGAAAAGAACGTTTTGAGTCCAAAATTCCAGATGACTTCTTTCCGTACACGTAGCTGCCCACAGTATGTCGAAGTGTTAGAGGTACAGTGGTTCTCTTGGCCACTAACCTTTGGAACTGTGGCTTCAGAAAATGGTTGCAACCTGGGCATGCAAAGTGAGGAGGGCTGTGGACTTTGGGATAAACCCAGGCTCTTCCCATAACGCACACCACCCCGGGGTGTGTCACTGCATCACTAGTCTCCAGTTTCCTCATCTGTCAACTGAAGGAAGTTGATTGATCTCAGTGGTTAGTTCCAGTCCTGAGCGATAAAGTGTTATTGGTGAACCAGACACAAGTCTGTGATTCCAGGATGGTGGTGGCTGGTGAAGGTGGTGATGCTATTTCTTTGATGTTAGGCACCAGCTTTGAAGCTAGTTTGCTGGAATCACGGACAAACTGTTTACACTCTGAGCCTCAGTTTCTTTGTATGTGAAATAAAGGGATTAAAATATACTTTCTGGGGCGGCTGGGTGGCTCAGTGGGTTAAGCCACTGCCTTCGGCTCAGGTCGTGATCCCAGGATTCTGGGATCGAGTCCTGCATTGGGCTCTCTGCTTTGGCAGGGAGCCTGCTTCCCCCCTCACCCCCACTCGGCTGCCTCTCTGCCTACTTGTGCTCTCTGTCTGTCAAATGAATAAATAAAATCTTTTTAAAAAATAAATAAATAAAATAAAACCTACTTTCTAAATGTTTTGAAATGTAAATAAAACGCTGCCTGTAAAGTAAGTGCCATGTTACTTGGGACCACATGGTTGGATCTAGAGGGCATACTTCTAAGTGAAATTAGAGAAAAACAAATACCACATGATTTCACTCAAAGGTAGAATTTTAGACACAAAACAAAGAAAAAAGAGACAAACAAACAAACAAACAAAAAAAAAAACCCAGACTCAAAAAATTAGAGAACTGGTCTGGTGATCACCCGAGGGGAGGTGGGTAGGGGATGGATAAAATAGGTGAAGGGGATTAAGAGTCCACTTATCATGATGAGTCCTGAATAGTGTATAGAATTGTTGAATCACTATATCGTACACCTGAGACTAATATAACACTGTGTGTTAATTATGCCAGAATTTTTTTAAAAATTAAGTAAATTTAAAAATAATTAAATAAAAATAAAGTGGAACATTTGCCTATTTTTCCAAATATAAATTTCTTTCTTACAAAATTTCCATGACTCCCTCAACTCTTAACACTGCTTTCTTCTCACAAATTCTGCTAACCCAGGGCTCCCAGGGATACAAAGCTGTCTGGTAGTCTTACTTCTTGCTAACTTCAAATGGTAGCTCCTGGTCCCACATGCTTCTTCAATACTCTGGCCTGCTTTCCTTTTTTTTCATGCTTGTCCTGTCTCTTTTCTTTCCTGCCTGGCAACGTTCCCGCTGCAGTTCCCTCTCACTGGAGCGACCAGCAGGCCCCCAAACTGCTTCTGTTCAGACCTGCATTCAGACATCATGACCTCATGAAATCCTTCCTGATTCATCAGACTAGATCAGGACTTCTACAACAGATACTCATAACCACTCAGTGGTCTTCTAAGTGGCAGTTGCCACAATTATAATTCAGTAATGGATTTTTTTGCATATTTAATTTCTGCTTTTCCCAAGTAGAGAAAATACTTGACCAAGTGCCCTTACATTTCTGTATACTTGATTTCAGAGTAAGGCCAGCAGAGACTCCTAAGGGATACTTAGTAAATCTTTGTGAAATAAGGGGGTAATGTATCACCTTCTAGGCTCCAGGGTTCCAAAACTTCAGACTGGAATAAAAAGTTGCAAAGTCTACGCTCCTTGTTACTGGTAGGGAATTGGGATATTAGTTAGACAAGGTTTTTGTGACCTTGAGCCAAACCACTTAATTTAGTGTTCATTTTCTCATTTGGAAGCTATGTGCAATTGTAAACTGCTTATCTCAAAGGAGAGTTGCTTTATTCTTGAAATACATCTATAAAAGATTTTTCACATCTTTAGATCTAAATATTTACAGCTTACATTAGAAAAACGGTTTCTGGTTTGTTTTTTTAATTTCAAAGCCCCCTCAGCCTTTGAACCGGTTGGTGAAGGTTAGAATACTTTAGATTTTCCCTTCTCCAGCAAAATCACAATCTGCCATAACTTCTGTTGATTAATCTCTGTTAAAATATTTGAAGAAACCTCAAAAACAATTCTCCTTTCAGATGAGGTACTAAAAAGTTTAACGGATGTTGGAAACACACTGATAATATTAAAAATTTAATTCATTTGCTGCATTTCTGTAGATTCAGAGAGTTAATTTTCTGAGTAGCCATACAATAGTACTACCAGTTAAGATATTCTCAATAATGGAAACAATATAAACTTTACAACTTTATTTGAAAATAAATAAGTAGGGGAACAAATGGAGAAAAAAACAAAGTGAGAAAAGCCAACATTTATAGGGTAAACTATAAACCAAAAGGTTTAAAGAAAACATGCTCATGACCCAGGAATAGGCTAAAGCCAGTTTATTGTGGAAATTTTCCTGCCTATTGATCCTGGATATACATTTCCTTCCTTTCTTCTGTCTTCCTAGCTCATCACACAGTACCTTACCACCAGGAGACTTCATCAAAGGTTCCAGAGTCCATTGCCAACCCTCAGTACTCCATAATGTGAAAACAAAAGACAGTAGAGCTCAAATCTCCCAGTGAGTTCATGGCCTAGTACATTCAGGTGCTTCCCCCTCTACTCCCATAACTGTGTGTTTCTTATTCATCATACATATGGCTAAAAAGGGTTCCCTCTGTATTCTAACAGACGTCTTGACCGTGGCTTATTATAAGTGGAGTGATCCTTTACCTAGAAAAGACAAATAATGGCCTGAAAATATCTCCATTGTGCTCATCTTCCTCTCACTTTGTCATTGCAGACAAGTTATATTTCCTCTTTAATCTTAATCTATAATCCCAAGAGCAGCTGCTTGGAAAAGAGGCTAATAAAAACCCATCAGTAAATACTCGGTTGATGTATCGTAAAGATACATTTCAAATTAAATGTTTCAGCTTTCTTAGCAAAAACATATTCTAATATAAAGGATTGGTATATTCTAAAATCTCATTTTATGAAAAAGGCACTTTAATTTCTTAAAAAGTAAATCATAAAAAAAGTACATGTTGGCAGCTTCAGTACTTTTTCAAAGAGAAATGACTTTTAATAATCAGAGTAGTGTACTGGGAAAAAATGTACTTTCTGATTCAATAAGTCCATGAATACTGGATATATAAACACTCAGCCCAACTGTAAATGTTACAAGCACATGGGAGTAATTTTGATTAAGAACTCAACCTAACATTTTTTTTTTAATTAAGGGGAAAAAATAAAAATAAAAACCAACCTGTGACCTAAGTTGGTATATATACCATTTATTTTTCATAATGAAGTTTATTTTCTTGCTGAATCATTACAAAAATCTATTTTATGATTTTTAAAGATTTTATTTATTTGATAGAGAGAGAGAGAGAGACAGTGAGAGAAGGAACACAAACAAGTGGAGTGTGAGAAGGAGAAGCAGGCTTCCTGCTGAGCAGGGTTCCTAATGCAGCCTGGATCCCAGGACCCCAGATCCTATCCTGAGCTGAAGGCACATGCTTAACCAACTGAGTGACCCCAGCGTCCCTGAATCATTACAGATTTTAAAAGACAAGAGGAAACAGTTGCTATCAATGAGAAAGCTTCCAAGAGGTAAAAACTTATTTTTTTTTCTTTAAGATTTTATGTATTTATGAGAGAGAGGGAGAGAGTGTACAAGTGGGCAGAGGGGCAGAGGGAAAAGGAGAAACAGACACCCCGCCCCCACCCCCACCCCCTGCCTCTGCTGAGCGGGGAGACTAAGCCAACTGGGGTGGGAAGGGGCTTTATCCCAGGAACTCAGGATTGGATTCCAGGACCCTGGGATCATGATCCAAGCCAAAGGCAGATGCTCAAAGGACTGAGCCACCCAGGGGCCCCAAGGAGCTTAAAACTTTAAAGATCATCCAGTCCAATGAAGTTATGAGTTTAGGAGTTCTAAGTGAGTCTCAGGAATCTGCATATTTCTAAAGTTCTCCCACATAATTCTCATAAAATGAGCCCAGTTTTGATCCTAAAGTAAAAGCTTAAGAACCAAGTACAAAAAAAAAAAAAAAAAAAAACCAAGTACAATATCCTACTATTCCAGAGGAAAAAGAAATCCACTGAAAAAGAGTGAAGTATGTGTTCACAATATCATTTCTGTAAATTAAATTATATGTACACCAAATAATGCAACATTTGGAAGAAAATATTCAAACAGATGAAAAAAACCAGTATAGTTGACCATGCGGAGAAAAGAAAGGGGAGTGAGAAATCACTTGTAAAGCAAATACATATGTGAATAAATTTGAAAGCATGAAAAGAATCAATAGGTTGTAATAAAAGGAAAAACTGCATTTTAGATGAGAGTAAGGTTCTCCTAGTTACATCAACGGACTGCTCCTTCACTCGAGTACCAAAATTCTATAAACAGGTAGCATGTTGAAAAATATATTAAAATGCATACTTAAGTTGGAACATGAAAGTTTCACTTACATGTGCCACTTGATCTTGGTAAAAATCCTATGATAGAGATTCTACATTTTTTAACTTTTTTTTTTTTTTTTTTAATTTCCTTAAGTAATCTCCACACCCAAGTGGGGCTTGGACCCAAGACCCAGCGATCAATGGCTTCATGCTCTACCCACTGAGCAAGCCAGGCACACTTAAAGATTCTATTTTTATTGATATTTTATAAATAAGGAAACTAAAGCAAGAGTTTGGATTACTTTTCTAAACATGGACATAAAACAATTTATTTATTCAACAAAATTAATTCAGCAGTAGGGGCCATGGATGAACTTTTGTTTCATTTCACTATGGGTAAAGTAACTGTTAAGTCTATTTGACTGATCAAACTGGACACTTTAATAATGACAAAGGACACAGAAATAATTGAAATCATATAATATTAAAAATAAATATTAACAAGTGATTTTTATACTGGTAGATCTATAAAATATTTGTTTTCAAAAAACTATTTTTAAGGGGCCTCTGGGTGGCTCAGTCGTGAAGCATCTGCCTTCGGCTCAGGTCATGAACCCAGGGTTGTGGGATTGAGCCCTGCATTGGACTCTCTGCTCAGCGGGGAACCTGCTTCTCCCCCTCCCACTCCCCCTACTTATGTTCCTTCTCTCTGTGTCAAATAAATAAATAAAATCTTAACAAAACAAAACACTCTTTTTAAAAAGTAAATTTTTCCCCTAAAATAGTGGAAAAACACATATTGATATAGTTTTACAAAAATGTCCAGGACAGATTAGAACACAGGTTGTCTTACACAGGGACATAGGTTTTTCTCTCTCCATGAAAGACCTTTAGGACTTCCCCTGACTTCCAGGGGTCCTGATCACAGCCTGGGGTCTGCAAATGGGTGTGATCAGGACCAGGGGGCTTCTGGGCAGGAAGACTGGAGGTGGGAGATTAATAAATAACTCTCTCCTGCTCCTGGGTGAAAGCTATTTTTCAAGGGTCTACTCCAGAGATAGTACTTAAATTGAACATGTTAGAAAAAGCTAGCTAGCCCCAATGCTTGCATAGAAAATAGACAATAGAATTTAATAGCAGTGGAGCCAATGGGAGGATTCTTATGCGAAGAAACCAGCCACACTTATCTCTTGGATGAGAAAGAGAGCAGCAATGGTAATGGTAAATGGCTGCAAACAAGGCACAAGGATAATGCATTTTAGAAACTGAAAGTGAAATAAAAATGGCCACACAGTCACAAACAAGGCCTCTGAAGAATGTAATTTTTTGAAAACCAAAAGAGAAATGTCCTCAGAACGGCTGTCAGTGTTCTCCTGGGGATTTAAAACTGTCTCTCTGTCTATAAAGATGCTATTCTTATGCATAAAACCTTGCAAGCTTTCACTGTAAATAGAGTCTTCCTGAGTAGGAAATCCCAGCCTTGCTCCCCAGCACACCAGAAGTCAGCCCAGACTGTGCAGGCTTAGTTCCCCCTCCTCTCCTTCCTATTCATAGGCCTGCTGTGGCTTTTCTTGTTTGTTGCTGGTGCAAATCAGGCAGAATAGAGACTCAGGGGAGACAGCAGGAGAGAGAACATTCTGTCCACCTGGCCTCGTGTTTCTGCCAAACACAAGGTAGAAAAGGTTGCTGGGATGAGAAAAGAGGAAAAGGTACAGAAAGGTAGGTGAGTGCTTGGTGGGAAAGTGAAAGTAAGCCAGAAGAACTGGAATTTGGGTTTGACTTAAAAAGGCAGCTGTGCCTCAGAGATGATGGGAGTACAAGACAGAAGAAATGAGGCAGAGGCTGCAGAAAAGAAAAAACGGTCATGAAGTGTCCTTACCTATGGCCAGGACAGTAAGTAGTTGAGACCCCTGTGGCAACATCTGAGTGGTGTGTAGGAAAGGAATCATTCCAAATGAACTGAATTCTCAAAAACAGAGGGGGCATCCACTAGTCTCCGACCTACACACTGATGGGTATGCTGTGCATGGTACAGCACATTAACTTTGAAGATAAATATTTCTATGTGAATTTCAAAATGGGGGGGGATTGGTAAAATTGATATGGGAAACAAAGGCAGAAGAAAAATTATTAAATTTCCTTAATACTTACAGTCCATTGACAAGTCCTTGAAACAGGCAGGGTGATGTTTTTCTAGGAACTCAGCTGTCTCCATGTTAATACTTTGCTAAACACCTGACCCCTGCCCCCCAATCCTGGGAGTCTACTTTAATGTATAAAAATTCCTTTGGAGACTTCCTTTATCACCCACAATCATCCCCCAAACATATGACCCACTAATATACATCTGAAAGGGCTCATGACTAACGTTTTATTAGATGGTAATAAATGGCCTTTTCCCAACAACAGCTAGCCCCCTCAAGGTCCTGGAACCCTTGCTTTCAAAAGTCCTTAGAGACTTATGCTCTCTGTAGCCCCCTCCCAACTTAAAAGTATATAATGGGCCACTCCTCATGACCCCAGCGCAGTTCTTTCTGCACATAGGTCCTATCCCCACGCTTCAATAAAACCACCTTTTTGCACCAAAGACATCTCAAGAATTCTTTTTTGGCCATCACCATCAAATCCTAACACATTTCTTACATCAATGACCCCAGATGAGATACAACTTTAAGATTGTAACCCCCCCACCAACACACGCACACATTAGACCTATAATTCCTTTGTATTCTTTATCATTTCAGCCATTATGCATGGCCCAGGGTAAAATATGTCCAAAATAAAGAAAATTCTCTTGCATTCTGCTAGCCCAAGTTTGGATTTGCAGGATCCTGAACCTCAAATTGAGATCATGAACATGAAAGTTGCAAATATAGGGTGGCTGGGTGGCTCAGTTGGTTAAGCATCTGTCTTCAGCTCAGGTCATGATCCCAGGATCCTGCTATCAGGCTCCCCGATGGTGGAGAACCTGCTTCTCCTTCTCCCTCTGCCTGCTGCTCTCCCTACTTGTGCTCTCTCTCTCTTTCTCTGTCAAATAAATAAATAAAATCTTTTAAAAAAAAAAGTTACAAATATATATGATATAAACTATGGTCCTTCCTTTGCCATCTCAGGCCTTGACATTTTACTATCAGCCTGTGCACAGTGTTCACAAGGTTTCTCTTTGCGTGAGGGCTCCTTCTGCAGATAAATGCTCCTCTCCCCCAAGCACAGCCCTCATATGAAGACTAGGAGGATTCCCTGCCCCCACCTCAAATTGCCTACCTCTCAATCGTCCAGTGCTGGCTCCTAGAATTCCCCAGTAAACTCAACCTCTAATTTCCTACCTGGTAACTTGCTGGATGATATGCCCTTTCCCAGTTCCCCACTTCCTTCATTGGTGTTTCCTGGAACCAGCTCCCAAATTAACTACTTATATATGAATCCTATTCTTAGTGACGCCAAAACAAAGGTACTATTGATTCTCCATATTTACAGTAGTTATGTTCTATAAAGTCACCGCAAATGTGGAATTAGCAAGTCCTGAACCATTGCTCCAGGATGAAATAGAAGATTAAGTTCCTGAGAGCCCAGTTAATTTTTATCAGTTAATCATAGTCTTGTTTAATGTATCTTTCTGTTTAAAAACACCTTATTTAATATATATCATTGGTTCATTAACATTGAACCTATAGCCGACAGCACCGTAACTCATGCCTAACGGAAGCTTACCTGACGTTTACTTTCTCTGTGAGGTACATGGTAGCCCTCTTGAGTTTCGCGCACCAGACAGAACTTTAGGACTGTGCCCAAGAGGTCATTTTAAACAGTGAAAACCACAAGAAAAAGCACAGAAATTCAAAACATGTGGTACTCAATGGACCATGACAAGAATGATTGCTTACAGCATGAGAGCTCAAGCAAGAAGGCAGAAAGTCACCTTGTTCACCTCAGCTGGGAACACGAGCACAGGCCAATCACATTTTTCGCTGTTCCTCACATGTCCGCAAATGACCACAGAAGTACAGTGAGGATTGATTTCGGGGTTACAGATACATTTTCGTGTGTAGGCAAATTCAGAAGTCCATCCTTCTGAATGGAAGAGGTTTCCACAGATGAAGGGGTGGGAAAAGAAGAGTGATGAAAGATATGTAGAAGGTCTAAGTGGATGGTTCTGAGGGGGCTTCACAAAAACGGACCCGCTCGCAGCATGCAGGTAACTGTTTTCCCATATAGGCTCGAGGGGTTCACAAGGAGCCACACTAGAGCCAATCAGGGCAGGCCATGAAGCGGGAGAAAGGATGCAGCAAGTGTATTCTGTGACTGATGGTCATATACCAGATAGGATTGAGGATACCCTGGTGGCCACCAAAGCCCACATTTGGCAAAGAAAGATCAGATGTCTACTGCCAACCCACCCCCACCCCACTTACGCTCCTATACTGAAGCGCTCCATCAGCTCAACGGAAAGTGCATGGAACCCCCAAAAAGGGGACATTCTCAACTGACTGAAATTGTATTCAGTGTGCTGATAAATCCATAGATTGATTCTATTTTGTTTCTACTTAAGATGGAAATAATCCTAAATATTCAAGCATTTGGGGCTCCTAGTGAATAACCTGGGTCATTTTAGGATTTGTTCATCATGAACATGTATTTACTGCTCTACCTACAATGTGAAAGATACCCTATCCAGCAAGTCACACCCTAGATGGACACTAGAACAATCACAACAAGCACATACAACATAACCTGTAATGTGCATGAGATATGTTGGCACAGGCAAGGATTATAAAAACTAAAAGGAGAAAAACATCACTTTGAACGCTGATGAATGGGAAAACTTCACAGAGGAGCCAGGATAATTTGACTACATGATAAAGGATGAGAATGGTTTGCTTTGCGGAAGGAAGGTGAAAAGCAGGAGGGTATTTTAGGGGAGGGGAATGCAGTAGTGAGTTAAACGGTAAGAAATACCCCGAGGCATGCCTGGAGGAAAGTAAGTTGATTGGTTTAAGTGAAGTAGAATAATAATAAAGAGTACTGAGAGATAACTATAGGACTGGTGTCACAAACGAAGAATCCATTCAACCTGATGAAGAACTAGCCATGAGGACAAAGCCTAAAAAGCTTTACAGCTGAATCAAGTCTGAGTCTGAGGTCTGAGAACTGTGGTATTAATGACAGAAGAAGGAACACCAGAACAGAACTAGTTTGAGGCAAAATGAATGATGAGTTTGAGGTGACAGCATGACATCCTAGGGGAAGTGACAAGTGAGCAACTGAAGATATAAAACTAGATGACGGAGGAGAAACAGAATCGGAAATGTGGATTTGAGAATTATCAGTCCTAAGGTAATCATAGAAGACTCTGAGAGGGTGAGTATCTGAAGGGAGGCAACGAGGGAGAAGAGGAAGAAGCGTCCAGAAAGAAAACAAAGAAAGAGCAGTCAGGGAGTCGGAATGTGCCTTTGATCCCAAGGGCAGGGTGAGGAGGGAGATTCAAGAGCACATGATCAACCGTGTCAGTTCCTGCAAGGGATAAAAGAGAGGACTCGGGAAATTCAGCTGAGTTTGCTGACAGGCAGCTAACCTCGAGAGAGCAATCTCAGGAGAGTAGTTGAGGCAAAAAGACAGAATGCTTTCAAGAATGGGTTAAAGCGTGAGTTTATAGAAGGAGGATAAAGATAATGACTATTGATCACTTTGAGAGAGAGAAAGTCTTGAAATTACTAGGCTTGCAGCACTATCAAGGAAAAGGAGAGAGACAGCTCATTTTGTCTTTTTTTTTTTTTTTTTAACTTTCTTTTTGAGGTTTCTGCAAGGAGGAGGGATCCAACACAAAAAAGGACAAATGATTCCAGAGAACACTGGGAATGACACTTCAGAAAGACTTATTAATCATAAGATCTAACTCTTACATGGTTCCTGTAATGTTCAAGGCACTATTCTAAGTGCTTTTTACATATTAATACATCCTAATCTCATAATACTCTACTAAGGTGGGTAGTATTGTCATGCCCCCTGATAGGTGAATCAATGGAGGCATGCAGAACCTAAATGACCTACCCAAAATCACCATCTGGAAGGAGTAGGGTCAAGAAATGAACCTAGACCCAGCTGTAATAACTCCCTTCTTGAGACCTGGAGGAAAAAAAAGGATCTCCTGATTTATTACAAGATGGAAAGGGAAGTCCCTGAGCATCATCACGTATGATATGACATCATATGACAGAGCTCTATCTTGTAAGTAAGAGAAGAGGGTAGGGATTAAGGTGAAGATAGAGGACACACAGAGTCTGATAAAGATTTAGAAAAAAAGAGCACACACTACAGATTCAACAGAAGGATAATAAAACCTGTTAAACACCTACTATAGTCCTGGTTGGTGAGGGACTATCAAAGACAGTTAACTCAAGTTCAGTGTGGCTCTCTAGGGGTAATTATGGGACAATTTGAATTGGGAGATGAGCCTATTAGGGAAAGCTGTAAACTATGTCTGGCATTGATGTTAGAGTAATGGAGAGAATTTAGATTATGTTTTACAGTTCCAAACAAGAAGCTATTTCAAATAAAAAAAGAGAAGTCCTGAAACCCAGTATGCTACTGGTTCTGTATTCATAACACAAGGTTTATAGACATAGATATCAAATTGGGTCATCTGTATGTTTTAATGGGAGCAGTTTAAGTACAAGACTATTGAGTGTTCTGAATCTTTCATTAAGAAATATTGTCTTACATCACTATAATTATTATTATTATTTCTGATATGAACGTTTCTTTTTTCAGTAACCATAAATCTCAGACTCTGAAAGACAAAATATATTATGAGGATTGTGTTAACTGAAAATAGTTGTCCAACCTCACATCACTTTTATATATTGTTCTCCACAGCCTGATCAAATTCAGATGAAAATGTCAATGAAATACTGACTCTACCCTTGAACATCTGTGAAGAAACTTCTGTTTCTAGGAAACATTACCAAAATATCAAAAAACAAGCTACTTAATGCAATTGATATATAGAAAATACAATTATAATCTTCTCATAGATGATGATTCGTAAGAATCTGGTTCTGTTATTTTCAGAATCACTGACTTTACTTAATAGCTAAATGGATTTCATATATGTTGGCAAGGATTAAATCAAGAAAAATTTCAAAGAACCTAAAATCATTTAAAATGTTAACACTTTGTCTGAAATGCTGCTTTTTCTCTAAACCAAAAATAAGAAACAAAAGTCATATAAAAAGGTCATCCTGAACTTTGCCCAAAAATATTCTGTTTGCAGAAAATGGATATTTTAAAGGTTTAACTCAGGGCTGATCACCCAATATGATAAATGCTATTACATATGAAAAATAAAATATTCTTCATATAATAATATTCACTTCTTAGATGACTGTCTTTAGATTGAGTTTATGAGCATTTTCTCAAAAAAAAAAATGGAGGGACCAAGGGATATTGTACAACTACATGATGGAACATTCTGATTCTGGCCTTTATTCGTTTCCAAGTACAGAGGTATATTCCATTGATATAGAGAATTTTCAAAATAAGTGTTTTTAAACTTTTGAGTTAAAAAATAATAACTCCAGGTTGAGTTTAACTAATCAATTCTGTTGTGAAATTTTCAGAAACTGAAAGTCTGTAATAGGATGACCTTATGGTAATGCTCAGAAGAACAAAGGGCACTTGCACATAAGCTTTATGTGGTAGTATTAGCCTCTTGCTTCTAGTAGAATATTTATAATTGCATTCCAAAGCCAACTATAAATACTTTTTGCACTTAATATATCTAAAAAGATATAATTTGTATAAATATATAATGTATATTAAAACATTTAAATAATTATATATAAATTGTATCATAAATATAATACTATAATAAAATATTTATATAGTAAATATTTAATATGTATAACTATATTATATATGAGATATCTATAATATATACGTTTTCTTTGGGGTAACGAACACCTCATTTTACATATCCCATCACTATACATAATGAGGCAGATAGACACATTTTAAAATAAAATATTAATAGCATAAGGTATAAAACTGTTGAATCACTATGTAGTACACCTGAAGCTACTGTAATATTGTGCCAACTATACTCAAAAAATAAAATGAAATAAAATGAGATGTTAATATTATTTTACAGATATTTGTAGACATTCTAAGAATTTCTTTGCTCATTGACTCCAACAGGAAATGCCTCCTCATTAAGGCACTATAATTTAGAGATGCTTTTTAAAGAACATTGAACTGAAACTTGAAGATAAATTAATAACGCTATTTTGTAAGGTTTTGGAAAATTTCTTAGGATTTCCATTTGGGGGTTAGAACATGAAACAGTAAGGAATGCAAATCAGGAAATGATTTTGAAAGCAAAAATAGATATTGAATAAGTTCTCAAGGTTAATTACTATCTTTTTGTAAGGTCATGGGTTCTAACACAAATATTTAATATTATTAATATATATGTTTCCTCTATGCTTAAGTTTTAAAAGTTAAGCATAAAGAAGCTTCCCAGCGCAGAACAATTCCCACCTCAGCAGGGAATTCTCACCTTATTATATGTGTTGCCGCTAAACAAGGTGTGAGAATCCCCCTGTTCATCACTCAGTGAGAAGGAGGACAAATGACTGAAAGGTCCTGGGGTAAGGCAGTCAGCAAGGGAGAGGGTCTGTGGAGGCAGCAGGGACTGAGCAGGAGGATAGAGTTTAGTCTGATAGAAAGGGTGGAGAGAAACAGGCTTGGGAGGAACTGTCACATCCTGGGAAGAAGAAAAGCATAGAGAGCATGTTAGTGGACGAAAGTCAAGCTCACCTGGAATTAAGTCTAAACATTATAGACTTTACGTCAGAATCTCTTACTAGTAAGAAGGAAGCCTCTGCTCGCACTTGGGCCCCTCACAACACACCCCTTTCATGGTGTATTGTCTCTTTCAGGAATTCCTGTCAGTCTCCCTTCTCCAGCCTCCTCCGCAGAAACCACCACCAGCAGTGTCTCCTGAAGGGTGTCAAGACTGTTATTTTTCAAAGTGTTGAGAGGAGAAATGTTTAAGGAAGGTGAGCATCCATTCCAAAGGTGATAGCATGAGATCAGAAAAGGCTTTGTGGAAGAGGACAGTAACAATGGAAATGAATCAAAGAGTGCTTGTGATTTGGGGTGGAAGAAATGGGGGCGATGGGGGGTCATCACAGAGGATATCAGCGTGCAAGCAGCAGGGCCAAAGCATCGGTTTAATTCGTGGCACCGTTAAGTTGTGAAGCTGGGCTGAGTAAGGGCAAGGGATCAAGGAGAGGTAGGTCTGGAGAGACACATGAGGTTTTCAATCCAGGCAGTGTGTTCCTTTGGAGAGTAACTGGAGAGAGCACACAGATGAGTTACAGTGTAAAGAGGAGAGAGAAAGAGGCCTTCCCTAGGGTGGGTCTTGAACCTGGAAAAACAGGTGAATGCCAAAGACTTTGAGGAAGGAGGACCCACAGTATGAGGCCAGGAATGGGGGCAAGAAAGCCACGAGAGTGGGAAGTCTTGAGCATATAAAGAAAAGCTCCAAAAAGGGCCTGTTTACATAAATATCTATGAAAGACAGGGCTACTTTTTCAGATATATCATCTCTTATATTTCTGAAACTTTTAATGTAGGGAAATAAATCAACAGTGATTATCCTGTAGTAAAACCCCTTAGGACATGAATCTTATAAAATGAAACCTTTATTCACCTCTGTGGCCTCAGAGTCAAGTGCAACGTGTAATGTAGTAGACGCTTAATGCATTAATGACTGAAATTTCAGAGGAATATTATATTTTCTGTGAGTTCAATACTGTATTCTATTATTTCTTTGCTCCATAAGCAATGGACTAATAATATATTTGGTTTTGTGTGAAATGGAAATTTAGTATGAAATAATACACATTGATCAAAATTATATTTAGCAAGCAAGTAAATTCCACTTTAAAACTGTACATTTAATATTTTTAATGCAAATTTTGGGGCACCTGGGTGGCTCAGTGGGTTAAAGCCTCTGCCTTTGGCTCCGGTCATGATTCCAGGGCCCTGGGATGGAGTCCCACATGGGGCTCTCTGCTCAGCAGGGAGCCTGTTTCCTCCTCTCTCTGCCTGCCTCTCTGCTTACTTGTGATCTCTGTCTGTCAAATAAATAAATAAATAAATCTTTAATATTTTTAAAGTAAATTTAATTCATTTTACCAATACTATGTATTTTTCAGCCACTGATTGTCTTTCTAAAGTGTACACTGAACATGTTTGCTATATTGGTAGATGCCTTTTTTTTTAAGATTTTATTTATTTATTTGACAGACAGAGATCACAAGTAGGCAGAGAGGCAGGCAAAGAGAGAAAGGGAAGCAGGCTCCCTGCTGAGCAGAGAGCCCCATGTAGGGCTCCATCCCAGGACCCTGGAGGGGTCTTTAACCCACTGAGCCACCCACGCACCCCTTTTCTCTTTTTTTTTAAACATTAGATTCAAAACTTACTTTTAAAAAACTCAGAAAATTTAAGCAGGTTAGAAAATTATAATTCTAGACCTTTTAAGTTTGTAGAAATGAGAGATTATTATAAGCCTCTGTATCTTGAAATGGTAACTAACTGGTTTCTTGTTTGTGCTGCAAGTGTTAATTTTACATATCAAGCAAATACAAATAATTTTACACATGCACACGATAAGCACACATTATTATTATAAAAAGCATCCAATTTGCAATATTCTGCATCTCGTTTGTTTGTATTTTTCCCCCATTTAACAATATCTTTGGAATATTTCTATGTCAGTACACGAAAGATGAGGATTTCCTAGCAAGACACATTACCGAGTTATCTCACGGATATAATTGTCATTCAATTGATTCTTTTGGAAACTCTAGGTATATCACCCAAAATATCAAATATTTAATGGTATGATAAATTTACCTCCTCTTTGCCAGTTTTCATACTTTTAATTCCTTCCTTTTGTCTAATTCCATTGGCCCCTGCCACTAACATTATTTAATAATGGTCACATTATCGTGCACCTTGAAGGGAACACTTTTAGTGTTTTCCCATTAAAAATGGCTTTTAGATTGAAATATATTCTAATTTTGTTTTATTTCTCAATCAATGATTTCATTATTTTATCAACAGCTAATTACAATTCTTATCAGTGTGGAAACTGATTGATTTGAGAACTGAGTAGCAAACACAAAGACTAGGTGTGTAAGGAAAAGGTAGCTTTGTTACTGACAGTTGACAGCGGTTAGGAAAAGGTGAGCGGAACAGTTCCTGGTTGATGTTTGGCTTCAGCTTTTCTGGGAGGGTTCAAGAACCCATTCTGAGGACTTCAGAAGCCAAGACTGTAGTGATCCAGGGGCAACAGAAGACTCCCTAGATGGGGGACTCGGGCAGGGCTAAGGTCTAACCAATCAGACAGAAAATGTTTCATATTTCTGTGCTCTCTGTAGCCAACTTTCCTATCTCAGGAGCTGGTCAACCCTGGACACTTCTGTGGATCAGAGAGGTTCCCCGGCTATTCCAGGCAGCTCAGCAGGGAGGGAAGAGCAGAATCACAGAATCGTATCAGCATTTGGACAGGCTATAGGGAGATAAGGGTTCCAGCTAGGATCACTTTGCTTAATAATATGGTACAAAGGTGAAAGAATTCTTGGTGGTGACCGCCTTGACATAAATGTCACCTGAGGCACCTGTTCTGATCTGTGCTAGTTGTCTTCTATGCTTCCTATAAGCCATTAGGCTGTGACTCTCTTTACCATCATCTTGGAAATTTTCTTTGCCTGTCTCTTATGTTCCATCTCCCGCCTCCCGTATGCCATGTCTTTCTTGGTTCTCTTTTGTATCTATTGGGCCCTAGAGAAGTTTCCTGGGGGGAAATGGAGTATTAGAAGAAAAATTTTGACCTTTGCATGTTGAAAATTTTGTTCTTACATTTAATTTTTCCAGTTTTCTTTTGTCAATTCTTATAAATTCATTTCCCTTGCTTTCCTTATGCACAGGATAGGTTATTGTTCTTAAATTTTCAAAATCAAATATTTAATTCACTTGTTTGTATTCTCATATTCATTCATTAACCATATTTAGAGTCATGAGTTTTCTTCCAGAGACTATTTTGACTGTATTCCATGATTTCTAATAGATAATAGTTTCATTATGTTTTTCTTCCAGGTAGAAATTTTATTTTGAATTTCCTCTTTAATCAAAAATTTGTTGAAAAGCACATTTTTCAATATGCAGGTAGCAAGGAAGGCCAAATAGTCCCAATGCATATGGAAGTTTGTTACTTTTCAAAATATTTTGCCAGAAGATAACTTGAGAAGCTCCAAATGAATCAAAAGATATTCTTGGTCCTTCTCTATCTCATTATTATAAAAATACACACGCACACACCCATCTTTATCCCTATGTTTTTATTACTACATCTAGGAATCTTGACCATATACAAATGTAATATACATAACGGGCCCTTTCTATATACTGTGTGTGTGTCTGTGTGTGTGTGTGTGTGTGTATGTATACGCATCTGCAATGACTTTGTCATCAGAGCTTATCTATGGATGTCGATGTACCTTCAGCTTCACACCCACAATTATTTTACATATTTTACTGCCGATTATACCTTCACAATTTTCTCACAGAATTGTAATTTGATATAAAGAAGTCCCTTACTTTAAGGAATAAATTTTCCCTAACTTATTTCTCTTCTAAATCCCCAAAATGTCACTCATTGTAGATTTCATGTGTGAAACACAAATGCCATACACTGAAACTATTTTAAATCTGTGTTTTAATTTAACTGCATTATAAAACTGCAATACGGTGTGATTGCTCACTATGTCCTGTTTTAAATATTCAGATATGTTTTCAATGCACTTCATAATGGTGTCTGATTCAAAG
Source organism: Mustela erminea (assembly GCF_009829155.1). Classification (NCBI taxonomy): domain Eukaryota; kingdom Metazoa; phylum Chordata; class Mammalia; order Carnivora; family Mustelidae; genus Mustela; species Mustela erminea. The sequence goes on along the minus strand of NC_045617.1, from coordinate 100,283,921 downwards.
GAATGAATTTCAGTTCATTATTCTATTGTTTTCTATGTATTACTTTATGGTGTTTTCTGCAGCAGGAAGAACATGTGTGTTTCCAATTAAATTGGGTTTTTAATTTTTCCTTTATGAATATTCTTCAAAAAAGATATTTATCATTGACTTCAGCAAAATGTTAAACATTATAATATTGAGTACCTCACGTCTTTAAACATTACTAAAGTTGCAAAGCATCACCAGGTCCTGGATGCCTACTTTGTAAATATCTTATGATGCCACAATGCAATTATTAGTTAAAACTCAAGGTAAAAGTATAAATATAGGGCTAGGTATACTAATATGAATGATGAATTAACAATATGGCTGTTAACAAGCTTATACCAGATATAGGTCTTACATCATCACTGTCATTTCTTGTTATTTATTCCTATATTAGTAGTGGCACACTCAATCCAGACTATTTTGCAGATGTTTTAAAATAAATCCCCTTGTTCATTTTATGTGGATTATTTTAATTAAAAATAGTTATGTGATAAATCATACATCCGACTGGGCACGTGATCTTCAACCAAGGAGAAAAGGCTTAAGGAGTAGCCAGCTGAGGGCTCTCTGTTCACTGCACCAAACTGAAGGGCTGACACTTTCCCAGGAAATCTCACTTAAAATATACATGAGTTGTGACTGTCTAGCACTCAGACTTAAAAAGGACACCAGTGTAAATCCATATTAATCAACAAAGCTTAAAATATTTCTTAGAATTTTAAGTCAGGAGGTGGCCTGCTTTTCCTGCGAGGGTCCACTGAGGATATACAGTAGGCTTTACAAACCCTATGTTCTGTCACTATTACCATGGTAGCATGAAAACAGCCTCAGACAATACCTTAATGAATACATATAGTCATGTACCAATAAAATATTATTTATAGGAACAGGTGGTGGACCAGATATGGCCAACAGGTAGTAGTGTGAACCCTATCGTACATCAATAAAATCTTCATCATATCTGACCTGTACCCCCCCACCACCCCAAAGAACTATCTTGAGGTAGGTAGGTACTACTTTGGAAATCACTATTCTAAATGATTCCTGGAAATGAACATCATCTACCCTGCTTTCACATCTAATAGATGAATCTTCTAATGTTCTAGTTTTTGAGGGAAGGATAGGGAATCATACAATTGTTTCATACCCCGTTTCTATCAGTGAGCTATGTTACCAAAGCAATTTCTAATAAAATGCTTTAAACTGCTTTTCACTTGCTTGAGAATCGTCTTTTTCAGTATAAAAATACTTAGGACAAATTTTTCAAAAGAAAATAAGCTTGACTTAGGAGCTTGATTTTTAAAAAGGGATCTTTTATTTGATTATAAGATCATATCCTGAAAAATAAGGAACAAAAGAATTTATGAAGCGAGTAATACCTTTGTTCATTATAGAAAATTTTGCAGACAATATGTGGTGAATAAATTAATTTAGTTCTGTTTATTAAGAGAGCTGGAGAAACTGCAGAATTAAGTATTGACAGAGACTTCAGAAAATTAATGCTATAGCCATATCCGCTACATTTACCACTCTAAAAAAAGCCTACTTTCCCTTCAGCCATCAAGTGGAACTATTTAACTTCAAAAGCTGTTTTCACTGCAATACCAAAGGGCATTTTAAGGCACTATGGGCTCTTTACATTAAAGCCTGCACATCTGAGACTCTTTTGTTCCATCCTGGCATTTTAAAGTTACCCCCTTTCCTGTGGTTTGGAAGTGAAGGGTGAAAATCCACTTTCTCTTCTCTCCTGCTGTCCCCACTTCACACCATGCAGTGATTTGTGCCTCTGGAAATGCAGAGCATCACCAGGTGAAATTACTGGAGCCCTTTTTTATTTTTTAAGATTTTATTTATTTATTTAACAGAGAGATACACAGCAAGAGTAGGAACACAAGCAGGGGGAGTAGGAGAGGGAGAAGTAGGCTTCCTGCCAAGCAGGGAGCCCGATGTGGGACTAGATGCCGAACTAGATCCCCGGACCCTGGGATCATGACCTGAGGGGAAGGCAGACGCTTAATGACTGAGCCACCCAGGCGCCCCTGGAATAGCTTCTTGTTTATCAGCCCTTATTCTGGAGGATCTATATGCATTTAAAAAACAGATATAAATAGTTTACGCCACACTTACCTATTTCAAATTCTTATTTGAACCAAAAAATGCAAACATGTGAAGTATGAAAAGAAATAGCATATGCTTAGCTTTTTCAAATCCCCTTCACCCCAAAAAGTTTTTAAATGATTCAAATACAATTTGCAAGATAGGCTTTGGATTAGTTAGGGGTTAGCATTTGTGGTTGTCTAACAGCAAACCTTAAAGAGCAGATGCCCCTGGGAAGGTACTGTGATGGCAACATGCTCAAGGGAAAGAAAGAGAAAATATGTCATAATCAACCACAGTGGGTGCTAGAAAGTTAAAATGCCCAATTTTGTTTTTCTATGCATAGAGTTTAATTATCTTAGGGTGCCACCAGACATGTATTTGGTAGAGAGGTGTCACCAGACATGCATGGAAGAAGTCAAAAAACAACATAGAAAAGAGACTTCTGTGATTTCTCATAACAGTGGAGAGGAGAGAACATATTTGATATCATCTTAACAAGGGATCAAACCCTTTCTTCCAAAATTACAGTGATTTTAAAGGAAATGATAACAATAAACATTTCAGATGTGTATTCCCTTTCAAGTGTCCAAAGCCCTTTTGCGGTGACTATTTTGTATAATCACAAATGGGTATCAGTATGGGTACCATTAGAAATGGGATGAGTAGTCCCATCTTTTTCTAGGATAAAAATTAAGTTCAGAGTTCCCAGGCTCACACAGAATCCATGTTCTTTCCACCGCATTCTATCGCAAGGTTTCTCTCCTTTGCAGGAAGCAGAAGAATCAAAGACTCCAGTAAACAGCAGTCACAGAAAGTCCCTTAAAGGATCAGAGGACCAGAGAACTGGGCCATGGTGTGTGTAGCTCAAGTGTGTAGTGGACAGTTTCACACGAGGAAGTAGAGAAGATTACAGGGAAAGTTAAGATTGACAGAAAGAGACCCAGGTCCAAAATAAGTAGAAATCACTAGAACCTAAGCTTTATGAGGGCAGGGATACTGTCTGCTTGATTTCCAGCAGAGTCACCCATATATGTTGCAGGACTTGGCACACAATCGTTAAAGGGTTGAATGCTAGGAGTAGAGAGAAAGGAATGAGCATGGAGGGAAGCGGCAATGCCACTCATCAAGAACATCAGGAAACCATAGCACTGAGGAGACCACTTACCAGGGAATAGGGACTATTTGTTACGATTTTGACCTACACAGTAGATTACAAGACTTTCCATCTCCCCAAACATTATGTCCTGAGCAACACTTGCTCCTTTCCTTTTTTGAATCATCTAAGGATGAGAAATATCAACCAATAATATTTAAATATTTAATAACATTTATTATTATATTCCAATAGTATTTACAAACATAAATACAGAATTGTAGGGTAAGAGGGCACCATGAAAAGTATTTTGTACAATGCCCTCTTTTTGCAGCTATGTAATAAGGTTCCGGATCAGGAAGGACTTCATCAAACAACAGGCATTTTTCATACCGCTGCCTGACATTCAAATATTTCTCTTAAAAAAATATTCTTTTTTAGTTGATTCTCCTGAAACCTGACTATTGAGGAAATACAAGAATGAAGGTAAAATCTATAGGAAATTGGGGAAGCCATAACTTTGCTGAAATATCTAGTGCCAATGAAAATGCATGCCCTTTAATAAATGGGGGTATGGCTAGAAGCTATTTGGAATGTGGGGAAATCCCATCAATGGAGGCTTTCTTACCTCCTTTATACAAATCAAAAAGGGAAAAGTTCTTAGTTAAGGCACAAAAAGAAGATACCTAGTCAGTGTCGGTTGAACTGAAATGCTGTTGTGCAGTGGTAGCATTGAGCTTCATTAGTTTAATGTTGTTGGAGCTGGAAGGGAGCCAAGAAATGCTGTAGTCCAGGATTTCTCAACTCCAGCACTACTGACATTTCAGGCTGTATAATTCAGCATTATGCAAGATTGCCCCGTACATTGCTTAGAGGCCAGCATTCCTGGCCTCTACCCACTTGATGCCAGTGGCATCCTCAGTTATGACAACCAATAATGTTTGGGCCAACATCACCCCAGTGGAAAACCCACCAGGCCAGCCCAATTCTCTCACTTCGTTGATGAGGTTCATGGCTCACAAATGCACAGGGTAGAGCTGATTAATCAAGGGTAGAGCTAACTAATCAAGCTTCCGTGACTATGTTCCAGACTTCAGAGTTCTTTCTGAAAAACCAAGCTGCTCTAGTTTTCCTTTGGTTCAAATATACCTCAGAATGAATGAGCTCATCAGATCCTCCCTGGATAGAGGTTCTAAAATTGGGAGGTGAGACTAGCCTGACCCTACAATATTCTGCAAAAGGCCAGTCCTTCCAAAATGCAGTTCAGGAGAGTCTAACATTTCCTGGAAATAGATTAGCCAAAGACTGAAGAAAACACCTCTATTTCCGAACTTACCCAAAGGAATGAATGTCATACAGGCTTGCTTTATTCGAACCGGTAAAATACGTTAAGCCTCTCAACTCTACCAGATAAATATAAGTGACAATCCAGTCCCGGTGAGTTGTTTATTACCGTGCCAAATGCAATTTTCTATTTTCAAGGAAAAATAAAGGTTAAAAAAAAAAAATATATATATATATATATATATATATACACACACATATATATATATACACACACACACACATGCGCACACACACACACATAAAGTAAAGGTTAAAATATGTATATGTATGTATGTATGTGTGTATATATATATATGTATATCTATCTATCTATCTATCTCACACCTAAAGGTCCATAAGACAAATTGGTATTTGGATGATCTGACTGCAAGAGATTAAATTTCTCTTCAGATGTCCATATTTGGAGATTAGAACATTAGCTTGAAAAAGTCTGAAAACCTGCCAGCTCTGCGGTCCTTAAGGAATCATCAATTTTGAATTTATAGATTTTACAGAACTTCCTTTCCATGCAGCCTTCGAAATAAATAGAACTACATTTTTGCACTTGTGTAAAGTATTCCATACATTTTCTTTTTCCATATATTTACCATAAAGGACCTGCTTCACCAGCTTGAGTTGAGTTTTCCCACGTGCTGGACTTCTCAGGCTGTCTGTGGCTCTTTAATGGAATTCAAAAACCAGTTTATTTACCCCCTTTTTCTCTCTGCTTCATTCTCTCCTATGCATTCTTTTGGTTACTCCTATCATTTGAATTTGTTGTTCTTCTTGCCCAAATTACCCACCTTTTTTTTTTTTTCTTTATCTTGGATCACAGAAAAAAGGTTTCTAAATCTCTCCACATAACTCATCTTCAGACTTATATATTTTGCTGTGACCTTTACATTTGTCAACAAAGTCTGTCTAATCTCACCCACACTTTAAAATAAGTAACAATCTCCCTGCTGCTTTGAGAGTATAATGTGTTTCAAACACATCAATCTTAGCATTTATATTCAAATAGTACATCCGACTTTCACTGTGTCATCCTCTCTGCTTTCTACCTTGAGTCCTCTTCTTATGGGTCAAAGAAAATTATCGTTAGAGAAGAGAAAATCACAAGCCTCTCACTAGGATCGCATTTCCTAAGGATCTTTATTGTTAAATAACAAAGTTTAATCAAGTAAATTTTTAAAATTTACTTGGCTTTATTAAAGGATTCATGAACCTCCAGGAAGTAGAAGAGAGCTCTGAGGAATTAGGAAAATTGGAAGGGTTAGTAGAAGGCTGGGGCAAGAACATTATTAGCAAAAGAAAAGAATTGTTCCAGGGGAGGTAGTTTTGGGAAGGGGGGGCAGGTGTCTTATCATGCAGATTATTACCTCCTATTTCTTTGGTGGGCGGGGAATGATAGAAAAATTCTTGACTGACAAGCAAAGACTATATTTCCGGGGGAGGTAGAAACTGCAAATCAATTATGTACTAAGCACAGGTTCAAGAACTCTAAATGATACCATCTGGGGCCCATGGTTTTAGGGTTTTTTTAAACATCACTAATAACCATAAGTCATTTTAAGGTAGTTGTAGAATTGAAACTGTGTAAGGAAGGAGGAAGGGGAGTATTGTAGACAGTGTCCTGGAAGAACAGCACTAGTTTTACCAAAACTGTCCTAAATGCCATATTGGTACCATCTATAGTTCTATCTACAGGCTGACCTTGACTCAGAGTTCAAGTTTGGGGTAGAAATCGGTGAAGTAAAACATAAGAATGTATCATTTTCCTTGCCAAAACAAAACTTTCTAATCTCTAAATAACATTTACTCTGGATATTACTTAAAATATTTTTACACAGCTACCTTCTTTCTTTTGACATTCTAACTGTTATTCAATACTCTTCCAAAGAAACTAATAGATGATATTTAATTTTAACAAGACCTTAGCTTAAAACTGTAGCATAATTTACATGAGAGCCTCTAAATATGACAGTACCATTCCTCTTAAATAGAGATAGATAGGGACATCATGAGCTAACAAAAAATCAAAGAACACATTTGTATAAAACTTTCAGATTATCATTTTTTCCCTATAGATTAGGATATGGTAAGATACTGCATATCTCCCAATATTTCTTAGGCAACTAATGCTTCAGAGCTTGACTAATTATTGGAATTAATTATTAGAATTCAGTTGCTTAAGTAATTATTAGAATTATTAGAAATAGAATAATTCTATCTATTATGATCCAAGTGACAACGGGTCTTCTTTGTGTGTTTGTTTGCTTGTTTTAAAGCAAGTAAGAATCTCTTCAATACTTTAATGCTATGTAAGGCAAAGGAAGGGGGACAAGAAACTAAGTTTCCCATAGCTTGAAGACAACTGCAACAGAAGATTGAAACTCTGTAGTTCCAGTTCTAATCTTCCAACCTCAATAATTACACAAGGTCATAAGAAAGCTTAACCCCCCCCCCAAATAAAAAGAGTGAGATGAAATCTTAAGTCTGAAAAGGTGATCCTATTTGATTATATTCTAGAGAAAAAGCAAATATTGTCTCTACAGGACAATTTCAAAAAAAAAGAAAAAAAAAACAGTTTATGATGATAAACTATTACATGTGATATCATACCTGTTTATAATAAACTATTACCTATTACACTTAGAGGGAGGAAGGGGGGTGGGAAGGTAGAAGGAAAGAAGGAAATAAAGGTGGGGAAGGAGAGAGGAAGACAAAAGGAAAAAGGAAAAAAAAAACTCACAAAGATTTCATTACTCGAATAAACAAAAATAACCTGGCAAAACATGGAGAAACTAAATCTCTGGTCTTCACCCTTCCATAAGAAATGTAACACAAGACATTTCGGTTCTCCCTCCTTAAGACAGTTAGGGAAAACCACTTAATCACTTCTAGACCTAGAAAGGTTAAACATTTTAAGCTGAAAACTACTTCTCAATGAAAGGTCAGCACTGATAAGAGATCTTTTTATGACTCTTTTGATTGAGAAACAATTGTTGAAACAGTAGCAATTTATAGCAAAGCCAGAAGTCATTCAGAATAAAAGGCAGTATTGTCAGTTTCACCTATGACAAACATGAATACTTGCTCTGTAATAATAACATGCCCGTGACACAAGGAAGTGAAGGTGAAGGTCCCAGAAGAAATCTAACTAGATAAATAATGAGACAGAAATCTGAAAGTCACCCATGTAATCATCAAAGTTGAATGTCAAACAAAATTTGGTAGTGAAGTCAGGTATCTCAGAAAAATCAGAGAAAAGAAAGACAGAAAATACTACCAAAAAAAAAAAAAAAATCCCCCATAATTGTCCCTTTATATTCTCTGTGAAGTGGTGTGGAAGAAATTCATAAAATGATCATTTTCACACAGAACATCTTCCTTTTCTTATTGAAGCAAATTAGAAGGAAAATAAAATTCAAGAGGCACACGTGCTAGGAAGTGTTATTTCTCACTAAAAACAACAACAACAACAACAACAACAAAACAGGGTAATCAGATGAAATAACAGTATTTCCTCTTTAATTCTGTCCAAATCCTTTCTTTTAATATATTTCTCTAAGGCTTTCAGAAGAAAATGACATATTAATACTTTGGGTTCTATTACTTATTTATAAAGAGAGAAAGAGAATATTTTATGTAACATTTTATATAACTGAGTTTAGCAATTGCTTTTTTATTAAGTTGACGATCTTAAGTGAAGAGATCACCTTTATCCAATTAGACACACTAACTGACCAGAAAACAATCAATGTATTTTGCCAACTCACAAGTAGTCAGACAAACTAAAAATCAGTGGGCTCTTTAAGTATCTTCATTCTCATCAGTGAATTGATTTTCTAAGCCTCAATGTCTTCTGGATGCCTGTTTGTCCAATCAATTCTGTTAATTACTTTTCAGCTCTGACCTTGGCTGTCTATAGGGTATGCTTCAATGTATATCACCATACTTTCAAATCCAAATGCAAGTGTGAGGATATTTTGCAATAAGTCAACAGGACCACAAATTGATACAATAATGGATTTAAAGGTAATTTCAAAAAAGCATAAGCTTCATTCCAAAGAGTCTTTGTCACAAAATCCATCGAATATAGACGGATGCTTCTTAGCCTATGCCATTTTGATGTAAAAGCTGTTGATTAATAAGTCTCATTTACTTGATTATGCGTTTAGATTCAAACTTTGCTTTTAGTACCCAGAGACGGTCTCCAGGCAAATGTTCAGTTCATTATCAGTTTAAAAGGCTGCCTGCTTGTATCTTAAGCTACAGTAAATACATTTCCGTCTGGTCTCATCATCTCTAGTGTCTGACATTTTGTAACAGAGAATTTTGAAATCATATTTTATGGCAGCGAAGCTGTTAGGGGAAATTTATTGACTTAACAATCCCATCCAGCATCTCCTGTCATGTGGAACTGTCCCCAGTACAAGGCAGATTAGTGAATGTGAGCTGCTTCAATTTGGCCCAAGTGTCTGGCTAAAGAATTTTCCATTACATGGGTGGGTGAGATCAACTGAGTTTGGAACCATTCAATTTATTCTGTGGCAGCAGCAAAGGAGACTACAAGAGTGACTAGCGAATTTGAGTACATGCTCTTCTATTCAAGTTTTGATGAAGTAGCAACACTGAGATTATAAACTGTTATTACTCAATTTATATTATAAGTAGAGCTAAGCATCTGCACTGGTGAGCTGTCTGATGTCTTTCTCCCTGGCAGATTCTGGACACGGAGATGGTAGTTAGAACTCCACATAGAGAGACTAGTTCATAGTATATGTAGTTGGCCCATGTGCAGGGACCCCAAGTTTCTATTAAATTATCCCTCTCATGCAAGGTTAATGAGGATGACCAGGGAATGTCTGGAATTCACTTTTAAATAGTACGCTCTACCTCGTTCAATCTGACAGTCTGGAGACTCCTTTTACTACCCATGTTGCACATAAAAGGTGAGATAAAAGCAAGAAAAAATTGGCTGAAAGAAACAATACGAGTACAGTTGTGTTTGTGGCACCTCCATATTTGCAAAAGAGTTCCAATTTTCCACAAATTATCTGGAAATTCATAGGTTTATGCTGAACATAAACAGAGCTTTAAACTTGCAGTCTAGTCAAAAAAAAGCAGGGCAAAGAAATGGCAACTCCTTTTAATGACAAGAATTTCCTAAACTTGAAAATGGAATTTATCATTTTCATGGAGAGTTAATGGTGATAAATCTGTACCTTGCTATTCTACACATGAATCTTATTTAAAACAAAATACATACATTTGAAATTATACTAATATAAAAGAACAAAATCATTATTTTACAGCTTTAGGTTGTATTTTGAAGAACATAAATTACATAGATAGTATGTGAAGTTTATCTTAGCTGTTGACGTTTTTGTCATTTGACTGCATTATTTTTATAATGATCCCATGAGGTCTAAAATGTCATAGTAAGCCTCTAAAGTATTTGTATCACACAAGCAGTAGATATTTAATAAGTGTTTTTTGTTGATGATTAAAATATGCTTTAAGAGGAATTTTCATTTCTGTTATGGGAATTAGTAAAGACAATCCTATAAATCAGTGAGATTTCTCTATTTAATTTAAAGTGAGGATAACATTTTATTCTATAAAATGAAAGTAATTGCCTCTAATTATCATATTCAATGCTATTAGTGTCTTCTAAAAATGTTTACCTTATCAAAATCATATTGTTTCCATTTTATAGAAAAAACTATAACAAATCCTGAGAAAGTATTTATGATGAACATCTTCAAGGCTACACAGTGACTTCTGACCTAATGAGGGTTAATCTCAGATCTTTAAGGAACACAGATTTTTGAACTGGAAGGATCCTTAAAAAGTACCCAATCTGAATGCCTCATTTTATACATGAGGAAAATAGAGAGAGATGTTATAGAGCTAATAAGTGCCAGATAAGATAGTCCTTATGATTCACAAATGCAAGTATAATTTATTGTTTCAAGAATATTCTTAGTTATTTTCAAAGTAAAACTTACATGGAGTATATCCCCTTGTATTCCTTCATAGATCACCAAGGGTGGTGATCACCAAGGGTGGTGATTTTACTTGCCTTGGCTGTATTCAGAAAGGTTTCTGGATTGCTCACATTGTTTATCCATGTCATAGTATTTGAGATATAAAATATACAACCCATGCCTATTTGCTGCATCTTAATAGGACAAAAAAGATGCAAAGTTTCACTCTGAAATAATTTATGGACTTTTATATTGCATAAATGTGTATTTTCATATGTTTCCCAAATAGCTTATAAAGCAACACCAACAACCTCCCATTATTCTCCCTCCAACATATAGGATATACAAGGGGAAGATAGTACTCCTTTTTACATGTAATCCAAATGACAAAAAAAGCCTTAAAATATCTTAAGCCCCAATCTACTATTACTGCTCAATCTAGGGGTTTGTATCATCTCTAGTATGTTACTATGCATCCATACAGTAGATATTTCGCTAAATGTACTAATATACCAAACCCAAATAGTTCATCTCTTCAAAATGAAACAGGAATTTACAAATAATAATGTGACACCTATATGACCCATCCAACCAATGACTTCATGATGTCTTTCTTTATGGAGAGTGGTGTCTTTGTTCCCAAAACATTAGTAGCACAAGGTAGAAAAAAAATTTTTTTTAACTTGAAACACTTCAAACAAAATATCATCCTGGGAATATATTAATTTCTTTTTATTATGCAAATAATGGACCTTTTATTATTACTAAGGACACTCTAATCAAATAAACATTTTCTTGTACATACCATATTCATAGAAGCATCTTCCTATTTTATACAGTTATTTATCAAAGTATCAAAATTTTTTCTTCTGTATGCTCACCTGATCAGAAAAGAAGTCACTGTTATCTTCCAGGTATTTACTGAAAGGGTTGGGTTCATAGACTTCCTCCTCTTTTCTCAGTAATATTTTGGATTTTACAGGTACTGGGCGAATTACTCCAGGCTTAGTCTTCATGAATGTTAAATAAAATTTTGAAAAATAAAGAAATAAATGGCATTAAAATGAATGAATATGTGCACTGTTAAGTCATTCAAGTGTTCTCACAAAAATTTTTAATTTTTTTAAATTTTAAAATGATTTTACCAATACATAAAAGCAGCCTAGAAATCAAATGATTTTCACTAAGATGACTTTAAAATTAACTGTTACAGCAATTAACTAATAGATATCTACTATCCCAATGTTCAAAATGCAAAAACCTTCCTCATTTATCTAGCCAAATGTGTTCCTATATCCTCACTGGTCATTCAGTCAACAAATACTTCGTTTAACAGGTATTTATGGAGAGTGGCCTTAATGGCAGGCAGCTTTCTTATTCTGGGCATGGTAGGAGAGATGAATTTGGCACAAGCCACCAAGCCTTTAAGATTTTATTTTTCTGGAAACCAATTCCCATGCCCCAACATCCACAGAGCTGGCCCCCAGAAACCAGGTTCATACTAAGTCTGATGAAACCAGGGATGGCCTTCTGACCTAAGAGGGGTGGTTAGAGTAAGACTTTCTCTTCCAAGAATGTGGAATAGGAATTCAGACCACTCTGCAATTACTTGGGAAGATTGAAATTATAATATGTCAATCTGCGAGCTATGGGAAAGCCTCAATTTGCCATACAAAGCAGATCAGACGAGATCAAGAAAGAGAGCAAAGTGCATGGGGAGCCTAAGGAGGAGAGACACTCAGGGGCTTTCCAGAATGGAATTCTAAAACATTCCTGGGGCCCCGCTGATTTTTCGTTTCCTGAGGCTCCCTAAGAATTTCCTTTTCTTTCACACAAGATCGCCTTATTTTTAAAACTTACAACTTCTTTAACTTGCAACCAAAAGAGTTTTACCTAACGGACTAGTCATTCAAGACTCATAAGCTTGTACCCAATGTCAGTTTGATGAGAAAGAGAGAGAGAGAAATCTACTTGGGGGCAATTTCACAGTGATGTTTCACAAACACCAAAATCTCATTACACTGTAAAATGTCACAAAATGATTGATAAGTTTACAAAAATACCCCAAACTAGAATTCAATAAAAAGTTGTGACACTTGTCCTGGTTAAGCATTTTGCTGCAATCATTCTTCTCAACCCCATTTCCTTTCAGAAAATAGTAAATTAGTTCTCCTCAGTAAATGCTGATACTCACAACTTAAGCCTTAAGGGACTACATCTATCTCTCTGCTCTATAAACCACCTGATATATTTTGAGGCTTGAATAAATGCTACTCTGCAATACTTTCTTCAATCGCTATTTTCCCAGTTGTCTTTCATATTTATGCCAACTGGGGAAGGAAAGAGTGAGAGAAGTCTTTATCGTCCCCAGGCTAAGAAATATCTCCTACTTAAGAAACTCTTATTTCTCTCAAGAGGAAAAAAAATGTGCAAGTAACATCCAATTATGTATTAAGTCGCAGAGTTGAGTATACATATGAGAGCAGTACCCTCCAGTAAACTCAACACAAGAACAAAGTGTAGGCAGCTACTGATTTCTATAACCATCTATACTAAGGGAGATGATCTTAAGTTGTCCAGATTTCCTGTCTCTCTTCCACTCGACTTCCTGTTTCATTTCCCTTTTCATCCCCTACTCCCCTACCTTCTCATTCTTTCCACTCCTTTGTGTGGTAGGAAATCAATACAGCTCTAGTACTCTGGGCCTACCAAGTTTTAGGAGCTAAGTTTGGTGGCAGTATGCAAAAAGATGAAAGCAGAGAGGAGAAGTCTAACTCAGAGCACTTGATATGCTAAGAATCCCTCTGCCAGGGCAACATGGCTACCTGACTGATTGTATTGCCAGCAGACTGATGATTTGGGTTATCCTCACCTGGAGACTTTCACTCAGATCTTCTCTCCTGGGCGAGAGACCCAGCAAAGAGACTCTTCTGGATATTCAGTATCAGAATCAGTTACTAATGTTTCATAATTGTTTTTGTTCTAGCCTTTATGCTCCTTAGTTCCTATGAATTTCCCAAATTTGGTGGTTGTCTATTAATTTGACAATAATTCTTTCCCAATTTCCTCTACTCTACTGGATGTTCCACAGGCTCTTTTCTTTGATTTTGTTCCTAGGCTTGGTCTACCTGAAGTCTCTGAGTCTCCCTCATTCTAGTTTGCCCAGTTGGCCTTGGTATAGTTGCCCTGATTCTTACACTGTATTTATCTCCTCTTCCTCCAGTCCTATTTTTTCTCCCACACCTTCACTTGTTGTTACTCAGTAGTATTTTACAGACATGGAAGCCAAATTACACAAAAGAAGACTAGGCATAGTTTGCCTTTGACATGTTCCTATTTCGCATCCTATGAACTTGAACCATAACCTCCACACCTAACTATTTCTCAGTATTTAGTCAGGATGGTCAAGTTGGAAGTTAAACACTAGTGGTCCCATTCTGAACCTCACACATGCTCCATAAACCATGGTGCATGGACAAATCATGTTTGTGGCAACCTCTACACCTTGCTCACACCATTTCACATGCTTTGAAATCAACCTCAAAATCCTTGAAGATTCATTGCAGATAACACCATCATTCTCCTATAGATCCAGATTCTATATCTTATCTATATGCGATCAAGCTCTATAGTCTCTATTGCAGGTAGATTATCTCATCAATTCCCTATAAACAACCCTGTGAGAGGCTTAGAGAGAATAAGTCACATGCCAAAGCCAAACAGTTAATATAGGAAGAAGTCAATGTTGAAATCCAGTGCAGATCCATTAATCGAGCCCATGATTTTAACTACTCCCATGCCTACTGCAGAGACAGACAAAAGACAGAAATTTAAAATCATTTTTAAATACCCACCTCTATAATTTCCTCTGTCCAATCAATTGCAAAGCCCTAGTATTTTTATATTTGTGATTCTTTTTAAATTCACTGCTTCTGCTTTCTTTCTTTCCTTTTTCATAATTTTTTTTTCAGTTTTCCAAGATTCATTTTTTTTTAAATGCACCACACCCAGTGCTTTATGCAATATGTGCCCTCCTTAATACCTACCACCAGGCTCACCCAACCTCTACCACCTCCCTTCCAAAACCATCAGTTATTTCTCAGAGCCCACAGTCTCTCATGGCTCATCTCCCTTTCCAATTTCCCCCAACTCACTTCTCCTCTCCAATTCCCAGTGTCCTCTGTGTTCTGTTTTATTTCTAATGTCCATTGTCACATCCCTGATGTTGGCCAATGTTATTTCATTCAGTATCAATTTACCTTTTTTTTCATTAGTCTTACTCAATACAGTTTTTCTTTACTTTAGCATGGCATAAATGTTCCTGCAAAAGAGCACTCCTAAAACACTGTAGGATATGAAGTTTTCCTATTCGATATACACATCCATAAATCTTCCCTTCACCTCTATACTTACACATATGCACCCTACACCATATCCTACATCATAAAGGGCTCTGTGGTTTGCATGGCCAAGACATCAAAATTTGTACTGATGTCTCTCTCCAGACTTGGTTAAAAATATACTCACAAAAAACAGCATGATGTTGCTGGGAGGAGAGCAAACAGGATACAGATTTTAATTTTTGTACTAGTGTTAAAAGACTGTATGACCTTGAAAAAGCTGTTCAACCGGCCTGGACGTTCTGCTAAAGGATTATAATTGTCCATGATTAGGTCCTTTAATAATGAATAATGGCACATTTTATTATTTATATTCCTTTCCTCTCAGGTATCATACCACAAAGAGTTTTTACATAAGTCTTGTTTCTGCATATTCAAATCCATCCCCCAAACAAGGGTTCTATTTTATAGAATATCTATAAAATAGCCTAAGTAAAGCAACTGGTGCTGTTGCTGGTACTTGCAAGGCTTCCCTGGAATATTAGTTAACTTGCTCTCTGCTCTTCCTAATTCCCGTTACTAATGTCAAATAGTTATGTAATCTACACTTGTTGAAGACTAAATTGCAACACAGAGTAAACTAATGCATATCCAAATAAGATGTCTTTTAGCACCTTGCGACTCAGAATGGGCTATGTAAACCAGTACCATCAGTGTCACTTGAGAACCTGTTAGAAGTGCCAGATCTCAGGCCCTACCCCAGACCTACTGAATCATAATCTGAGTTTTCACAAAATCCCTAGGTGATTCATGAGCACTCAACTAGAACTCTTTCCATTTAAACACTGTGCCGCCTGCCTAAAGATAGATCTTCCTTGGTCTGCCATTTTAGAGACATCTGTTCAACCCTGAGCTTCTGCCTCCAGACTAAAAGAGAGGCTTTAGAAGAGATTGTCTATTATTGGTTTCTAATCTACATTGTATCCTTGCACACACCCACTGATATTTTCAAACTTGAAGTAGACCTTTGTTCTCTAATTCTGGTAAAACTAATTGGCTAGGTTTGTGTACAAACAAAAATAAAGGAAATTAGATGAATCAAGTTAGAAGAGTCTGTTAAAGAGAGCTCCTGTTAAGACTGTCATTGCAGCAACAAAACTAGCCCCAACTGGCTCTTCTTTCATTTTTATCTGCTATGGAATCCATAGATCCAGCTAGACCCATGACTAATACACACAAATGTTATTCTTATGAGGCCAGGAAAAGCAACTCCCTAATTTTCTTACCAGCCTAAATGGGGAAATAAAAACAGGCAATGACTCCCACAGTTAACACAAAAAAAGCACAGAAAGAATAACAAAAAGTTTCTCTAAATGCCAAATTTCAATTCATCATGATGAACCCACTGAGAACTGACCTACACAGGATGTAAGCAATCTTTGAAGTGCCCCAAAGACAAAATAACCATTGTTTTGGATCTCTGAAACACATGTCTATCAGACACTCTCTGGAGCCATTTTGCCAGTCGGACCTCGTCTATGTCAGGAACTATAGTGTCTATAACCCTTGTTCTCAGACAGCTGGCCATTCAGTTTAGTATACCACAGAATAATCTACACTAGGAGTCAAATCATGTCACTTGAATCCTCTCAGAGCTCTCTAATGCTTCACTTTCTCACTTAGAGTGAAAGCCAAAACCTTTGTCATGCCTGTGAGGTAATGCCTAATCTTTCTGATGCCCAACGAGGCTCTCCCCTCTCCATCTTAACTGCTGCTACTGTCCCTCTCACCCCCTCATGCTCTCCATCCTAGCACCATGATGCCCTGTGCCCTGAGAGTTTGCACTTGGGCTCTTTACTTTTTCCAGAAGTCATTTCTCCCTGGAATGCTGATATCCCCTTACCTCCCTTATTTTTTTTTCCATAGAACTTATCACAATCTGACATTTGTTTATGTGTTTATTGTTATTGTTGTTGTTTTCTCCACTAGAATATAAGCTTTGTGAGGCCGGAGATGATGTCTTTGTTCACTGTTGTATTTCCAACACACAGAACTGTATCTGGATCCTAGAAGGTGCTAAATAAATAACTGAAGAATGAATAAATTAATTGACAGGCAGAAGCAGCCCAGGATGCTGGCTATTATCCAATATGGAGACCTGAAGAAGTGTTGCTTGACAGCTTGGTGTCCCCCATTACTTTTTCTGGATTAATATTTTTATTTGGGTATAACCCAAGAAGAGAGAACTCTTCAGGATAGAAGATCCATACTATCTTTCCCCAAGAGAGGACCAGAAGACGGAAAGTGGGTTAGTGACCAGAAAACTGGTCACTCTACTCTTACCCTTGAGTAGAGGCTGAAATTCTCATCTCTGATGGATATAAGAATTCAAAGCCAGGGATCAGTTCTTTAGGGACTTACAAGATTTTAAACTTCTCCATTTAAAAAAAAAAAAAAAAAAAAGTTGTTGTTGCTCCCCTTATTTGCTTATGGTGATAAGCAATAAAATTTTTAATACCAAAAGACAATGATATCATCTTCTTTTGTAGAATTTAAGAGTGGGGTGGGACTAAAGATATCACATTTATACCTACTGCTAATCTTGAGGGAGAAAATGTCCAAGAGCGTATGGAGTCCCTAGAGGCTGGTGGCAGGTTTCAATGGCCCACACAGGGCACTGGTCTGAGGCTGCTATTAATTTGTGTTTAACTCAATGAGTATACACTTATGCTTCAACAGTACTACTCAGGGGCACCGTAAAAATAAATATTGCTTCTGTCCTTTGGAACTTACAATCATAATTCTATGACAAGTTGGTACTGCCTCTGGCTGGAGACCAAGGTTGAAAATTAACTGCCAGCACTGACCTAGAGAATCCATTATCAATATCTTAAAATAATGGCTGCTGAGAGCAACCCCATTCTCAAATTAGTAACTGCAACTAGTGGACTGTTTTTAATTGCCTTTAATGATAGTCATAAGCTCTGCAGTGGTTGTGATGAGGGAAGAAAAGAAATAAAGAACAAGGTGTCAGTATTCATGGATTTATTTTTATCTTTTTAAAGAAATAAAATGTAAAATAGAAAAGCAAGAAAGTAATAAAACACTGGATATAGAAACCTTGGTGAGCTTTGCTAGGAGTTCTACTAATCTGGTGGATCCAAGAGCTTGTGAAAATACCCCATGTTCCTTTTACCCATTTGCTTCAGTTTGGTCTTTAGTCCCCCATGTTTTATGTATATACATATATATTTTAGAATTGCTGCAGCAACAAGCTCATAGAAACTCAAAAACATTCTACTAGTCAAGACTAAAGTTGACAAAAGCAGTATGCTCTAAATTATTTAGCTTACTTACTCCTTCAATTAATAAGCCTTTATTAGATTTCTTTCTTTCTCAACAAACAATATTATATACTTGAAGCAAATATGTAAGCATTTTTCCCCTCCAATAAATATCTCAGATTTCAAAACACTCTAGTGCAGAGCAAAGTTGACAAGATTGAGGAGGAAAAAAACAGATTTTTATACCACCCATTAGCTATGGGACTGCTATAATATGCATGACAGAATTCTGTAAAGGAAAAACAATATGAATATGAAAGGGAAAAAAAAACTTGCCTTTTTCCTATTTTTGCATTTATAATATAGAATATTGATACTAAATCATCTGCACCATCCAGGAAAGTACCTACCTGATATGCTTTAGAAAAAATTACAGTTACTATGATAGCTGTATAAAAACAAATATATGGGAGCCCCCTGGGTGGTTCAGTCAGTTAAGCCATTGCCTTCAGCTCAGGTCATGATCCCAGGGTCCTGGGATCAAGTCCCTCATCAGGCTCCCTGCTCAGTGGAGAGCCTGTCTCTCCCTCTCCCTCTGCCTGCTGCTCTGCCTACTTGTGCTCTATCTTTCTGTCAATTAAATAAATAAAATCTTAAAAAATATATATGTAGTATTTCAATTCTTATAAACCATATCCCATAGCTCAAAAAATATTTGGTGGAACATGTACAACACAGGTTGGTTGAATTGAAATATTTCTATGGTTAAAGAAAAGACAATAGTGTGATTCAAACCTCAGGAGATATATATGATGAATGCTGTAGAACTTAAGTATGTTGTGTCAAAGAAAACTGGTCAAGGACAAACCACCCTTAAACCTGAAGAAGACATCAATTCTACACAAAAGCTTTCAGGGCTGCATTTTCTGAACAACAGTGACCTCAAGGGCCCTCAGAAAGATGACTCATGCCCCACTAAAGCAGGACACATCAGTTGGCATTCAGAACTGGGAACAAAGTATCTGAAAGCTTACCCACTCTTCTTTATAGTGTTCCAGTAAGCTGCGTTTTGCTTTTACCTGTATGTAGCCATGTGGCTTGTTTTTTTAACCTATTGTTTTTCCTCTCCGGATTCAGTATTCCATCTCCCGCAACAATGAACATTTCGTAATGGCATTAAATACCAAACGCAAAAGCAAATGTCTTCTAAACAAGGTTCCCCCATCTACCCCCAAGGAAGACCAGTGCTTACCCATTTTGTTGAACCTCATCTATTTTCTCATCCAAAGAAGAGGCCCCACCAGCCTCTGTTAACAGTGGGATGATTCAGTTCAGGAATTAGGAAAGCTCTGTGAAGGTACCACACCTAGATCCCAGATCCTTCCTTTCTTTTTGCTCCCCTTGTTATGTTAAGTATAGTACTACTCACAGTGGAGAAATCTCTGTACCCAAATTCACCCTACCTATTCTTCTCCTCTTTCATAAGTGCATCTTTATAGGCTATGGGAAAATGCTAGCACCGGGCCCCCATGGGAGGTACCCAGAGAAAGTCGTACTTCTGTAGAGGCCAAATTTCCTAACTCCTTCATCAACATTTTCTCATTCTTTTTTAATGATCTCAAGTCTATATATAGATTTTTTTTTTGAAAGTCACACAAAAGTAACCACTACTGCTGTGGTGTTAGGCAATCTATTTAAACTATGAACCTCTATTTCTTTATCTGAAAAAATATTACCTCAGAGATCATTATTTCTGAGACAAAGACCAACAAACTCAAGTCATTTAAAATGGAGATAATTATCTCTGAGATAATATTTCAGAGATCATGTGTGCAATAATAACACCTCCCATATGCACAAGGCTATACTGGCAACTTCAGATCCTATGATACATGAGCTTTGCAATACCCCTACAGGTTGACTGAGTAATTATACCAACCTCCCATTTTATGGATGAGTATTTCCAATACCCTCGTCTCTTAAGTTCCTTTCTAGTTTTCACATCCTGTGGTGGTGTCTAACAGAAGAAGAGAAGCTGAAGCACAGATTGGTGAACTGGTATCACATGGAGGCCCAGATTATTCTATTATCCTGAGCTCCATACTAAATAGTTTGGTTTCCAGAGTAAATGATGGATATTTCTTAAGAATAAGGGGCATGGTCATATCTCTTTTGTTCTTTCAAATGTTGAACTGGAACAGTTGCAAAGTTAACAAGCGAATGGTTTAGCCAAGTTGAAAAGAAGAAAGTATGAAAATATTATATACCCTTAAAAAGCCAAATGTCAAAAGCAAAATGGTTTCTATTTTAAGCTTGTGCTACTACAGTGATCTATCTTGGATTTTCACTTCAACCAATTTATTATATTTCTCCCCAAAAACAGGACTAAAATAATTTTAACTAACTGCTTATTTTACACAGAACAGAGTATTTACTTATGTAATTTAACTATAATCTATCATATGTTCCCAGTAATTTTTATGTGCCACACACACACACACACACACACACACAAACACACTATTCAACAAAAAGCAACGTATTATATCAGAATTACCTATTATATGGCATCTATCTGTATGTCATAAACATGTGCATACACATACACATATGTATACCTAGTTTCATTTTTCATAGTTATTCTCACCCAAATTATTCAGAACTTAATCTTGAAGGGAGTTTGAGATGACAAATATTGGAAATTCATTCATAGAAAGGAAAAGTTATAATTTCATTCATTTTTATATTACTTAAGAGCAAAAACATCATAAATCCTTAAAGAAGCAAATGTCATACAGCTGTCCTTACTTACAATTATTTCTATTCTATTCCATTCCCCCGTAATGAAAAACAGGGTTAATGCCATGAAATAGAAGTCAAAGTGATTAAACTGAATAATTATATCAATCCAGATGTTCTTTTTTTGTGTGATAAACTTGCTTGATAATAATCCCTTCACAAACTGACCTATATCTCAAGGGAATTTGAGGATTAAAACTTAATTTAAAACTTGGTTTAGATATTCCTTGAACTCTTTAGAGAAAAAGTCTAAAGCAAATGCAAAGAAATTATCATTAAAGTCAGTCAAAGCAATGTTTTGCATTTTTTCTCCCTAAAGAACACAAACTTAGAATTCACAGAATTATTTTATTAGTCAAGAAAAGGCTTATTTATTACATTTACAATGAGTTGATTTTAATATGTCTCTTTTAATGAAATCATTATATATATATTTGCCTCTTTAAAATAGTTTCTTAAAATATTAAGCCAAGAACTGACTTGTATGTATGTGTGTGTGTACACATACACACACACATACATACAAGTCAGTTCTTGGTTTTATATTTTGCTCTCAAGAAACAAGTATATCATTACTTTAAATATTAAAATTGTTGTAGTAATATTTCCATATCTAAACTGGGAAGCCATTCAACTTTATTGTTAATGCAGTGCTTGTTTCCATGGCAACTTTTTCACATCACTCTGTTGGTAATCACGGACTCACAGGTGCTAAAGGGGCTTCGAAAGTATGTAATAGAATGTTATCATTGCTCATTTAGGAAACTGAGGATCAAACCTTCGGATTTGTGGCTTCCTCACTGCCAGTCCCGTGGCTAGTGTCAGAGCAGAAATAAAAAATGGTTCTTCTGGCCCCATTCTAGCATTCTTTCACCTACACCACACTGCCAGGTACTATTCTAAACTAACACTAAAATTAGCACACACACGCACATGCAAACACATCCATATATATACCACATGTATAAACATCAACAAACTCAAGTAGTTTGCTTAAATCAGGCTACTTTGTGAGTCAGACTATGCTTTTTTATGTTTTTTTGTATTACAAATGAAAATATTTTGGCATGATAACGACAAGATGACTTGCTGGCTATGGACCCCAAGACAATTGCTTAAAAAGGGAAAAAATCAGTACTAAACAGTGATTTTTGTCTTCTTAACATCTCAAACTGCTTTACTACAAATTTTTCTAATTATACTGAAGGTGACTATTGTTCAGGAACTTACAATTATAAATAATAAAAGTTAAAAGATACAAAGAAAATCTTTAGTAATATCTATGCAACTTATTTCATGGCTTCAATTTGACAGCCACTATAAGAATAGAAAATACAAAACACTATAAGGAAAAATAATTCTACGTAATCAAATTTCATCCATAAATAACAGATTCTAGAGTCTACATCTGTGCTAACACAGTAGTCGGTAGTCCCTTGTGAGGCTGATGAAATGTGGTTACTTTTCTTTTTTTGAAATACGGTTATTCAGAACCAAGCTGTGCTATAAATAGAAAATACACAGCATAGTTCAAAGACTTGGCCCCAAACAAGGAATGTAGAATATCTCAAGTTTATACTAATTATATGTTTGAAAGAGGATTTACATATCATTACATAAAATATATCTTTGAAATTAACGTTCCCTATGTTTGTCTTGTTGTTTTTTTGTTTTGGGGTTTGGTTTTGTTTTGTTTTTTTACTTTTTAATGTGGCTATTAGAAAATTTTAAATTACATATGTGACTTGCATTTATGGTTCACATTCTGTTTCTACTAACCATTCTGATCTAAGCCATTCACATGCTAACCTTCCTGTCTGAAATACCCCATTGCTCATTTTTTAAAATCCAGAATATGCCCTACACTATCAAATGCGACCTGCCCTTGAATGCTTTTCAAAAAGCATCTGTCCCATCAAGAATCGAGCACTCTCCTTCTATAAATTGCAAAAGCATCTTGCTTCTGACCCCACCCATATTATTCCAGTCCCATTACTAAGATTCAAGTTCCTAACAAATAGAGTCTATATACTGTTTTAGGTATGTTCGTAAGCTGCTTCAGTAAAGAATAAGTAAATTTTTGTTAGACAAGTAAGCAAATATATGTAGTACATATATTCTCAGTTCACTTTCTCTCAAAGCTGTCTTGAGAGGTCAGAATTTTCTAAAATAGGTTCATGACTGAATAAGAGGATACATACCAGCTGATTGTCAGATACTGTAGAGGATGGCGAGGATAGGTTTGCCTGCAAAATTTGAAACATGGTGTTCATTTAGTGAAATTCATAATTTAACAAATATCTATACTTTTAAGTTTTTTGAAGTTCTTTTATTATTAAAGAATACATGTCCACTATAGGATTTTGAAAAGTATAAGGTAAAAGGAAAAACATCATTATGTCACCAAAAAATGATGTGAACATGCTTGGTACATTGCCTTACAATATTTTCCCTCACCTAACAAGGAATAAGATGTTTTATGTGTTACTTTTCCTTAACATCTTAATATAAGTACTATCATAAAACATCAAAAATTCTTCAAGATGACATAATATTTCAGTCTCTGTATATACTGCACATTTTACCTAAACATCTATCATTGGTGGATGTTTAAATTTGTTTACAGCAAACTCACACAACAGATTCTTTTCTTAAAATATCTTTATATATGAAGGAAAGCATAACAAAATTTTCATGATTTTGGAAAGAAACAATTTATTTAAAAAAAAAAAAACTGTTTTCAATCAAAGGGGAGGCTAATATCATTTCTTCCTTCTTGGCTCCTGATCTTCACTCCCTCCATCTGGATTTAGTTTCCTTCTTACTGAAGTAAATGTTGCGGTAGTTCTGCCACACCCTACTGTCGTGGACTATGCCTGCCAACATTTTTATTTTTGTGCTCATTCTTGAATGAGAGTTCAACTGGACATAGAATTCTAGGTTCAGAGTTATTTTCTCTCAGCATTTCTCAGTCACTGTCCCACTGGCTCTGGCTTCTGTCAGTGTTGTCAGTCTAAATGTCCTACCTTGGTGGATTGTTTGTCTTCACACTTGGTTAGTTTAATACTTTCCTTCATGGGGCACCTGGGTAGCTCAGCTGGTTAAGCATCTGACTCTTGATTTCAGCTCAGGTCATGATCTCAGGGTCATGATCTCAAGGTTGTGAGATTGAGCCCCCCATGTTAGGCTTTGCACTCAGCATGGATTCTCCTTGTCCCTCTCCCTCTGCTCCTCCCCCAATTCATGCACTCACTCTATCTCTGAAATAAATAAAATCTTAAAAAAAAAAAACTTTTTTCCATGACATTCTGTAACTTCACCATGTGAGGGTAGATTTCTTTTAATGCTTCTTTTTTGAGATTTGGTATGGTCCATCATTCTGAGTATGCATATCTTTCTTCAGTTCTGGAAAATCTTCCATGAATAACTCTTCAAATATTGCCTTACTCACATTATGTCTCATCTCTTCTTAAGAAGATTCTATTAAATATATATTTAGTTTTTTAATCCATTTAATTTTCCTCAACTTCCTTTCAGATTTTTATCCCTTTATGCTGCATTCTGCATGGTTTCCACATATACACTTTACAGTTAACTAATTTTTCTTCAATTTTATATTAATACATTCAACATGACAATTGAATTTTATGTTTTAAAGACTTACTTTTATCTTCTGGAAGTTCTACTTGGTTCTTTTTCAAATCTTTCTTATAATATCTATAAATCCTTTTAACTACTTTAACATTTCTATTTTTTTAAATTTAATTTTATTTTTTCAGTGTTCCAAGATTCATTGTTTTTTTTTTAATATTTATTTGACAGAGAGAGAGAGAAATCACAAGTAGGCAGAGAGGCAGGCAGAGAGAGGGGAGAAAGCAGGTTCCCTGCGGAGCAGAGAGCCCGACGTGGGGCTCGATCCCAGGATCCTGGGATCATGACCTGAGCTGAAGGCAGAGGCTTTAACCCACTGAGCCACCCAGGTGCCCCCCAAGATTCATTGTTTAACATTTAATTGTTTTAGACTTACTAAATAGTGAAAGTTAAAATCTGAGCTCCTGGCTCCTGGCACACAGGTTCTGATGTACCTATGTTCCACCAAAGCTTTACCTTCTCCACTTGGAACTCCCATTTCATTTCTGGCATTCAGAAGTTTCTCCTTCTTTACTTCAGATTGGGTCACCTAAACATTTTTAGTAATTATGTTTCATCAAGCTTTCTGCATTTAAGTGGGAGGCTGAGCTCCACATCAACTCCACCCTTAACTGTGATGGGAAGCGGTCAACATACAAATGCTTAATTATAAATAATAGACTTGCCTGAAATATGATAAAGTGGTGTTCCTAAAATATTCTTATTCTTGAAAGTGCAAATGTTTTCAAGGTGTATTATAAATGTGTCAATTTTTTTTTTTTTTTTTTTTTTACTTTCTGAGCTATGAATGATAACTGGGAACTGAGAGTTTAGTGGTTCTTTTGGTATTGCCAAGTATATAGAAGTATGAATCACCAAACATAAGGACAAGGCACCTGTGTTCCTTCTCACACTGTGCCCAATATTGTTTGTTTTCTGCTTTTTGACTCATGCCTTTCTTCACAAGGTCTGTCGCTGCTTGCTGCCATTCATGGTTGCTCTCTGGCAGCAGGGTGTCTTGGCTAAATGCTTCCCATCTCTAATTGCTGGGACCAGGTTAGTGGTTAACGTGCACCAAGGTTTATGGTTATGCTGTGCTGCAGGAAATTGCCTTTCAGAATGTTCATCACATCCAGTCCACCTAGGGTTTTGTTTTTAACCTCATAATGTAATATGAGTAATAATTATTTCCTCTAAAGTCTTCATTTTTTTTCTCTTAAGTTAATTTCTCATTATTGCAGTAGTGAGAGAATTTTCTATGAGTCCCGTAAGTTAAGTTAATAGCTTCTATGACATATGCTGAAACAAATGTGAGTACTTTGACTGAAATCTATCATAGTTAAGTTTTCATCTCAATAATTATAGGAAAGAAGGGATTACACATTAAAAACAAAGTACTGATTCATCTGTGTATAAAGAAGATGTGGTCTATATACACAATGGAATATTACTCCGCCATCAGAAAGGATGAATATCCAACATTTGTATCATCATGGATGGGACTGGAGGAGATTATGCTGAGTGAACTAAGTCAAGCAGAGAAAGAGAATTATCACAGGGTTTCACTTATTTGTGCAGCATAAGGAATAACATGGAAGACATTAGGAGAAGAAAGGGAGAAATGAAGGGGGGTAATCAGAGGGGAAGTTGAACCATGAGAGACTATGGACTCCAGGAAACAAACTGAGGGTTTTCGAGGGGAGGCGAGGTGGAGTGATGGGTGAGCCTGGTAGTGGGTAGTAAGGAGGCACGTATTGCATGGAGCACTGGGTGTTATACACAAACAATGAATCATGGAACACTACATCAAAAACTGATGATATACTGTATGGCTACTAAGATAACATAATTAAAAACATCTTTTTAAGTATTTGTGCAATTTAACCACGTTACTGACATTTATCAGTGTGTAGTGCTAAATAATACCAAACTATTAGATGGAAAAAAAGATTAAACGTTCAAGAAAAGTTGTGATTAAATTAAGGAAAACCCCAAATATCTTTGAACCAAAATTCCTTTACTGGGAATTATAACATTATAATAAGATACTCTAAACATCCCAATTCCATTTTTATTTTATCTTTTACAATGGATTTCATATCATTTATGTGAGAAACTCTTCCCAGAGAAGGATAGAATTAAATGTGTCCCTCAGGGTGACATAAATATTTATAAAACCACTGCAGATCCTTCACCAAAGAAAAAGAATATTGGCTTCTGGGTGTTATGAATATAACCAGATTTTTTCAACCAAGCCAATCATGTCAAGCTCTTTGAGAAGCCTCACTTTGTTTGCCTAATACAGGTTAGCAGGGTTTATTAAATGCTGTAGGTATAAATATGTTATTAATTTTGTAGCAATTATTTTCCAAAAAGGGAGAAAAGCCTATTGGGTGAGCTGAGATCAGAGCAGTGAGAGGTGGGAGAAAGTTACTCGGTCGGAACCACTGTCCCTTGGTTAGTGAAGAAAGGTAGAGAAGCAACTTGATGTTCCTAAGACTAAACTTGAAATTGGATTTGAATAACAACAAAGACTTTAGTTATTCGTGTCTATCCACATTAATAGTAACTGTGAGGAACAACAATATAGAGGAGTGTAAGGATGGCTATTGTGTGAAACAAAATCCTACAATCTATTCTAAGGCCTTTAACATCATTTTAATCATAAAAGAAAGAAAAGGAATGTATAAGAAAGGAGGAGGATCCATGTTAACTAACATGACATCATTTGAAAAGCTTAGACACCAACAAAGAAGACCAAAAAAAAAAAAAAAAAAGTGAAAAGGCAAAATTTCTTACTTCAGAGAAAATCTATTAATGAGCTAGAGTATATGGAAAAACGAAGAGCTAAAGACAAAGGCAAGAAAGGAGAATGTGAAATCCACTGAAAAATGAAATGCTCTACAGGACCACCACTGCCCCAAGCCAGCTTTGGAGAAACCATGTTCCTTTTCCAAAGACTTGCTGTTAGAGGCATAAGAAGTACAATGAAGCTCCTTAGTCATTGTCTACATTGTTTTTCCTTGCCATGTGCAGCTTTTCCCCGTTCTTGACACATGTCTTTTTGGCTGGCATCACACCAGCAGACACCCTCTTGGGGAACTGGAACAGAACCCAGTTGTTCCACTTGTCTTTGCCTTCTGTACTCTACACTTCCACTTTCAGCTTGTTTTTCTCCCTTTCAGCAGTCACATCTCTCCCACCTGAATAAAACAGTCAGTTCAATATCATTAGGCTGTTTTTCTTCCACCCGTTCTCTGTTGACTCATTGTCCTGAGTTTCCTTTTCTCATGGCTCAAAGAAGTCTAATTAGTGATAATGTGTTAAATGAATTATGCTACTTCTCCCAGGCAGAAAGACAAAGTTTAAAATATTAACTGAGCCCCTGGTAATCATTGAGTGCTGAGACATAAAATGATAAAATGATAAAACACTGTCTTTCCCTTAACCTAGCAAGTGCTCCTGTTTTGTTTTGTTTTATTTTTTTGTTTTGTTTTTAAGATTTTTTTTTAATTTTTAATTTTTTTATTTTTTATAGACATATAATATATTTTTATCCCCAGGGGTACAGGTCTGTGAATCGCCAGGTTTACACACTTCACAGCACTCACCAAAGCACACACCCTCCCCAATGTCCATAACCCCACCCCCCTTCTCCCAACCCCCCTGTCCCTAGCAACTTAAGTGAGTAGGAGAAGAATAAATTTTTTTTTTTAAGACTTTAAGTATTTATTTGTCAGAGAGACAGGCACAGCAAGAGAGGGAACACAAGCAGGGGGAGTAAGAGAGAGAGAAGCAGGCCTCCTACAGAGCAAGCAGCCTGATGTGGGGCTCGATCCCAGGACACTGGGACCATGACCCGAGCTGAAGGCAGACGCTTAACAGCTGAACCACCCAAGCACCCCAAGTGCTCCTGTTATTTGTACATAAGTCACTATGTACACAAAAGAATGAATCCAATAGTAAGAATGTTAGGCACCAAGCCCATAGCGATATATTATGAGGCAACATATCTTTTTTGCTTCACGTTCTTTACTCTCTCTATAGACATTACCCTATCTATCTCATTGAAAAACATTTTATAAATTAGTAACTTATCATCCCTAAAAGGCCTAAATACAAAAAATAGATTTGAAAGTTTGAGTCTGTACTAAGGAATGATGATTCCATCGTGTCATGAACATAACCAGGAGGCAAAATAAGAGGGTTTAGGGACCAGGGACAGCCATTGTTTACATGTGCTAATGAGGAGATAAAAGATCAGATCAAGGGGAATTTTGGCTGAAGTACGAAGGCTTCAGGTTTGGTAAAGTCTAAAATAATGATCTGAAGGATACAAGGCATAAGGAGTCTCTCATTACATCTTTTCCTCTTCATTTAGTGGAACCCAGATAATTACCTTTAGTTCCTTCCTCATTCCATTTCACATAAGCATGCCTCAGAAATATTTAAATACAATAAATAAATAATAAATAAAATCATAAAAGAAACAAATGAGAATAAGCAGAATTGTTGTTTAAAGTGTTCACAACTCTTTCTGTAATTCGTCAAATCTCTGGTCACAAACTATGGAAAGCAGATCAGGATCAAGGTCTGGACTGAAGTGAACTGCATTGAAGTTTCCTCTTACCTTCAGACCTAGGACTACATAAGCACACAGCACCTCTGAAAACACCCAAGCATAGAGACATTACCAAGCATAGCAACAGGGGAGTTGCCTAAATTGGAAACAGTGACCTTTGCTTGAATAACTGTGTGTATGTGCATGTGTGTGTGTGTGTGTGTGTGTGTGTATTTGTATTTTTTGTATGTATATATATGTATGTGTATATATGTGAATATATATATTTGTATGTATATATATTTATATGTGTGTGTGTATATATATTTATATGTGTGTGTGTATATATATATAGTGGGGAATATTCTTAATAAAGCTTGACATATTTTTTAATATATTGTGATATTTTGAAAGCAATATGCATCCATTGTTCTGACATTTTTCTGTCCCTCAAGCTCATTAAGATGGGATCTTACCTGTTTACTATATAACCTTCAATAGGCCTGTCTCTGTTATTTCTCTGGCACTTAAAAGTAATTCATGCAATGTAGAGAGCTTATAAAAGAAGTTGTTATCTATAGGCTGTGATTCCAACTAAGGGTTTTTTGATAAATTAGTAATGGATCTGATACTTGTCTTATTTTCTGAGGTTGCTCTTTGTTAAGAAAGCCCATTGTGGTTTTGAATTATATGAATGAAATAATTTATACTGGTTGTAGTTAATGAAAAATAAATATTTACAAAACAAGTGTAATGCAAAGGAAAAAATGACATTCCCCTCCAAATATGATAGACTGAAAACAGAATAAAATAGAAATTCAAATAAAAAATATATTTCTTTACATAGGAGGAAAGAAATTCTTTAAAAGTAAGTGTCATGAGAAACAATCACTCTTCCACATTATCTGATAAATTATGAGTTAAATTATCAGAGTGATGTAAAATGTTAGAAATATAATAGGTATCATTTTAGATATTGCCATCAAATATGAAATTATTCAAAGTTTAGCCTGAAGGTTATTGAACATGAAGAAATAATTTAGACCCACAATACAAATACTAATGGATAAAATATTTAAGGAAAACAAACCATGTCCATATCTTTTATAGTTCTCACACAACTGTTAAGGGCAAGGGCTTTGACATGAGACAAAGCTGGTTGGATTTTGCCTACTCTGTCTTCCAAGACTTGGTTCCCTCCTTTGTCATATGAAGATCTTGAAATAATAATACCCACTTCATAAGACTGGTGTACGGTTAAGTGAAATACTTCAGTCTCATTTGCAAGGTAAGAACTCAAAACAATTGAATGGAATATTGTAGATAAATTAATAGAGTCAATCTTGCAAGTGACCTGTGGAGATCACCATTACTCAACATGTTGTTAGCCTCACTTAAATTCTACTACACTTAAGAAGACCTCAATTTACTTTAAAATCACTTGCAATTCAAGTACACCATGAATTGAAGAAAACTTTGACTTTATTTAGACTGAATTGATGGTACTTTTCAAGCATCTGGCTTATCCTAAAAAAAAAAAAAAAAAAAAAAACAGAGTATGTGAAATGTAACAATATGTGCAATAAAGAATAAGAATAGGAAACTAATTGTTTTTGCATTTTCTTTTCTTTTCTTTTCTTTTTTTCATGAAAAAGAAAAGAAGCATTTTACCAAAGTTCCCAGAAAGAGGAATTAGTCATACAATTTCTCGTTATTTAATAAAACCATTATAATCATCCCAGGAACACTGGAAATCCAATAGATAATACAGCTTCATCAAAAATTAGCAACTTGGTAAGTCTGTTTACAGTTCAACCAATTCTACAGCCAGCTCTTCTCTAATGTCTAAAAGAAAGCGTCTTGCATATCCTCTATTTGTTTACTGTCTCCCCCATTATAAGCTCTAGAAATGGGGACCTTATTAGGCTCATCCCTCACCCCAGTGACTCCTCAGTGAGTAGACATGGTAGATTCTCAGTAAATATTTGTTCAATCAATGCATAAAAGTAGGAAATTGAGTAACAGAACTAGCTAGAAAATTCTAAGTTTTCCACTAGTTATGATTCATGGGTCATATACTGCACTTTCAGAGAGACCCCAGATATAGGGATTTTAAGTGGTCTATGCTAATCTGTTGAGGATACCCTCAAATATCACAATACTTTTTCTCTGGTTCTCATCTAAGTCTTCTCCTTTTTCCTCTGTGGTGCAGGAGTTGGTAAACAGGGGGTCCCTGTTTTCTAATTGAATCTGAGAATTTCTATGGTCAATGACACATCAAGTCCCAGCAACTATATACTGCAAAGATGTCTACTTCCCTCAAAGTCTGCTGAGAGGTGGTGAAATACTGAAAAGACTGCTCAGATTTGCTTTTGAGTTTCCATGAAAGTGGAAGAGAAAAAAAAATATAGCAAAAGATTAATTAATTGAGTGAAAGCTATCCAAGTCATCCTTAAGGTAAGCTATCTTATAGTTCAGGCAATATGAATATTGGAATTTCTAGAAGAAAATACAACTATGTCATTCTTTTAAAATCAGAACATACTGTATTTAAAATAGATTGTTCACATGAGACCAACACTTACAGCTGAAGTGGACTTCTGCTCTAAAATTTCATTTTTTTCTTCTCAAAATAAATGTATCAGACATCACTTGGTAAATATAACAACTATAGCCAAATATTTAGAAGTGTGATTTCCCTATGATTTGGCACCAAAGAACTGGGTTTTACATTCCACCATAAAATTATCCTTGATAGTCTTCTAAAAGACATGGACATATTTGAGGTCTCACAAAGAACAATTTAAATGTCATATTGTAAGAGAAAGTAAAAAAATAAAGCTTCTCACTCAAGAAACCAAATGTAATCAAAGTGAAGAATGTTATCTAAATCAGAGTTCATATTTGGTCTAGTCTATACTAATCTATTTGATGATTCATTGTTAACATTGAATGGCTCAAATGCTCTCAGAAAGTTTGGGGCAAATATTAACCTACTTTAATTAAGTCTGATAACTTATTGAAGAATAATTTGAAGTAAGTTCTAACTATGGAGCTTGAAGCAGCCCCTCCAGAATTATTCCAATTGCTACCAAGTTAACTACCCACAGGGAGGGACGAGAGGATATTTATCAGCCCTCCCCATCTTCTTGTGAATGAGTCTCCATCAAAGGCACTTTGGTGACAGGTAGGAGTAGGTGAGAAAGACATGAGAAATCAAAAACTCGCAGTTATTTTCTCCTGGGTCTGGCTCTTGTAGCATGTATTAGTCACAAAAAGTATTGAAACCGCTTTAGGGAACTTTCATTTCTTGTATTCAACTTCAGAATCAAGGAACTCCATTAAGTCATGGCACTTCTACTCTTCCCAAGATAAAAAGGAGGAAGAGAAAGGGGAGGCATAGATGAAGGGAAAAGCAAAGGAAAATAAGAGGAAGAAAGTGAAGAACTATTATTTATTTCTGTCTGTCAGGACTACATCAATGGCCTTTCATACATTAACTAATATGAATCATACATAAGGCAATTATTCGTTTCCCAATTTTATAGATGAAAAAATTAAGGCATAGAGAGGTTAAGTTATTTTACCAGGATCAGACAGCAAACAGCTATGTTATGATTTAAACTTGGGTATAGTCTACCAAATGTCTCTAGTCTTTTAAGTATTACTCCAAATGGCTTTCAAAAAAAAAACGAGAGTGAAATCTTCTGGGTAAATACTCTAAGAAGTGTTCCTATCCATACCCTCTAAACATCATTTCCTAAATGTGATAAAATTCGGTGATTTCAACCAGTTTATTATTTGCTTAGGGAGATCCGAATGAAGGCAGAAATACAAAAATTGGAAAGAAATTATGTCACAAAGTATGCAATTAATGACTATGCATTCTTGATGATGATGATGATGATGATGATAGTGATGGAAATAGCATATTAGAAAATATAAGGTATAACTTAAAAGAAATAATTTACTGTTTTGTTTTAAACTAAAAACTGAACACTTGCTTAGGAGAAAATCTTGTTTCTGTTGAAGCTGGCCACAGGGTGGATTATGAGTTGAGTAAAGAATGGAAACGTGATGGGGCTATATGTGTGTGCCTAAGGCATTCACAGCCAGAGCCATAATTAATTGAATCAAGTGTGTGAGTCTCTATCTACACATCTATTAATCTATTTTTGCTCCTAAGTGAAAATTAGTTTATTTGACAATAATTTAAATCAAAAAGGAAGCAAAAAACTAGTCAAAACCAGCTAAACTGGCCATCCCATTGGAAATTGACAAATCTTAATCGTTCAAGTATATGAACTGACTCCTTTATGATAAGCACAATAAACTTTTACAAAAATGAAAGTGTCATTGAAGCTCTGATATTTAGAAAGACAGAAAAGAGGTGTTGGAGTTCCATTTTATTTAGCCAAACTAATCAAACTAGACCTCACTTAAGAAGGAATTTAATAAGGGACGCCTGGGTGGCTCAGTTGGTTGGACGACTGCCTTTGGCTCAGGTCATGATCCCGGAGTCCTGGGATCGAGTCCCGTATCAGGCTCCCAGCTCCACGGGGAGTCTGCTTCTCCCTCTGACCTTCTCCTCACTCATGCTCTCTCTCACTGTCTCTCTCTCTCAAATAAATAAATAAAATCTTAAAAAAAAAAAAGAAGGAATTTAATCAATAAACTTACCTGACCTAAGCTGATCTTCCACATCTGGGTGAATCACACCATCCTACCCCTTTCCACTTATGAAAAATACCAACTAATTCAATTTTAATGACTGTATAATTGAGTTCCCTCTAAATCATACACATCCACCTATTAAAAAAGCAGTATGTATCACTATGAAGGGACTTACATATTTGGTTTCTCGACCAGCTGCTCTTGGAAGAGTTGTAGGCATCTGTATGGAAAGAAAAATAATTATACTACTGAAGTAACCACAAAAATACTGAAAGATTCGACTTCTGGGATAAGTGTTAACTTTTTTTTTTTTTTTGTCATTATGAATTTCTAACCATTCTGCTCTCTTTTCTGTAAAAAACCCTGTTCTTCTGAAAATTATTTCATTAAACTACATCGCTTCATTATTCTTTTCATTGTCATCTATCAGTTTTCTGATAAGCTTTCCCATATTTACTGATGACATCCATTCATGAATCATAATGGCCCTTATAGGATTTCTGCCATTGCCAAAATTCATATAGAAGTCTCTAACCTCTCACTTCTTCAAGCCACTGAACTCCATTCATTCTCATCCATTCCATTTCACTCATCCACTCTCAGGATCATTCCTAGACTTTGCCTTCACAAATAAAATGGGAAATCTGTAAAATTTTAATTTGAGCATCCTACTCTGAGAATTCTATCTCCCATTCATTTCTCAAATGTCCCCAATACAACATTTCTTTAGCCCCATTGAGACTCCAAAATCAATGAGTTTTAAAAGTTCCATTGTGGTGTTATTACCCCTTCGTTTATATATATTTCAAATTATCAGTTATTCTAATACCTTAATTTCTCTGGCCTGTCTCTTTATGATAAACTCACCCTAAAAAAAAAGGAGAGAGAGAGAGAGGAAGAAAAGAAACCCACAACCCTGGTGGACCTTATCATCTATTTTCTCTAAACTTGAAAAGCAAAACATTGTGAAGAAACTCTCTCAACCAAGCTAATTGATTTCATTACAAATTAACAGTTACCAACTTCAAATGAGCATTCAATACTGCCCAGTAAGCCTCTAATTTTTCTCTTGTAGGCCCACTTTCTTACTTTCTGAAATGAGATATGTTATTTGAGTCATTTATATCCTCAGAAAATATTTATTATATATCTACTATGTGCCAGGAACTTTTCTATACCCTTCAGTTTATAACTAAACAAAACAGACAAAGATACCCTGTCCTTGAGGGGCTTACACTCTAGCAAGATAGAAGGTAAACAATAAAATAATGAATAAGTAAATTATACTGTATGTTGCAGGTAAATCATATATTTCACTATATGATATGCAAAAAAAAAAAAAAAAAAAAGAAATAATTTGAAACCTAGGGTAATGTATTCTTCCAGAGAAAATCTTTTCTTCTCCCAAAGACCTTATTTCTTTCAGAAAACCCAGGTGTTAAGAAGGTCAAGAGTGCTGAGGGCTTTTAAATAGGATGGCCAATCTAGAGAAGGTGACATTTGGATTAAGATTTGAAGGAAGTGAGGGAGCTGGATATGTACAATCTAAAAAAAGAGCATTTCAACAAGATGGAACAAATGTAAAGTTCTCAAAATGAATTCCCACCTCAGAATGGTGGCTCAAGAAGTCAAAGCAATCCTTTCAAAATAGACAACAATAATTAAAATATTTAAAAGAATATTGACATGTTATTTATTAAAAACATCAATGAGCTAATTAAAAAAAAAAGAAAAAAAAAGAACTTGGGCGCAAGATCAGGAAAAGATGGGAATCCAAATAGATGAGTCAAGCATCTGAGACTGGCTTTTATCCTAAAGATGTTTGCAAACAATAATGAGTTGCTTGAGAAACTGATCCAAACTTTTTACTGTCTCAGAGATGTAGGGAGATAAAAGTCACAATCCATGATCCCCAAGAATAGAATGAGCCTCAGAACTAAGAATGATCTAGAAGTCCTCACACAGTCTTCAGGCTTGTCTCGAATCATGAAAACAACTGTTTAGAAAAAAATCATCCCCAAACCATAGATTAAATGAAGAAATCCTTCCTTGCTAATGCTCCTGGTGTCTGACAGAAGCAAAGAAAAAGCTCTCTGTAGTAAGATAATATCATCTGAACCCTCAAATAATTTCTATAAATTAACTTTTGAGTAGAATATCCAACACACAATCAGATTCAAACACACAACAAGGTAAGTCAATGTGAGTGAAAATAAGCAGAAATAATGAACAGCCAAAAAACAGGCACAGAGAATCCAGAAATCCGTTTTCTAAGAACCAGATTGAAAACAACCATAGTTACCAACATGCTTTTTCTGAGATAAAAGTTAAGCTTGCAGATTTTTACAAAGCACTAGAGACTATAAGAAGTGATATAACTGATTTGAAAACAGGACAAAACGTGCTAAGACAAGAGCATGCTTGGCACATTCGAGGCACAGGAAGGAAGCAGGCAGAGCGGTCATGCTGGGAACAGGAAGGAGAGCAGGGGAGCAGTGATGGAAGGGCTGGGACACCAGATCACAGAGGCCCTTCCAGGAGCTTGTAAGGACTCTGTTTATATCTAAAGGAAATGTGTAGGCACTGCTGGTTTTCAGCCGAGGGGGGCCATAATCTGACTTATGCTTGAAAAGGGTCTCTTTGATGTGGTAAAAATGAATCATAGTGAGACAAGGATAGAGGTAAGAAAAAAAAAAGAAAAAAAAGTATTACACTATCCAGCAAAACATGAGGATGGCTCAGCAGTACAAAAAGCATGAAATAATCATATTCTACATACATTTTAAATCTACAGCAATAGGGATTCTTACAGCAATGTGGAATATGAGAGAGAGAGAAGAAAACTTGACACCAAAGTTTCTAGCCTTGTGCAAACAAAGATTAGAATTCTATAGGTGGAGATGGGAAGGCAGGATATGAAATAGTTTTTATGGGAAGAAATCTAGATTTTAAGTTTTCAGATATTGATTAAAAATCTAAATGGAAACAGAGAACAGATATCTGGGAGAACAGAATTTGGGGATAATCCCAGACTAGAGATAGAAATTTGAAAGTTGTTAGCGTAGACTTGTCTTTCAAAACACCAAAGGAATGAATACAGAGAGAAATGACAAGTCCGAGGATGGAGTCCAGTGTCCCTTTAGCCTTCATAGTTCAGGAAGAGGAGGATAAGCCAGCAAATGATCCTAAGAAATAATAATGGCAAGTGATGTAGGACAAAAGCTGAGAGAGCAGTGTCCTGGAAGGCACTAGAGGAATGTGTGCAAAAGAGGAGGGTGTCTCTACTATCTCCAATTTTGCAACTATGGCAGCTCTGACCAGAGCTGAGTTTATAGCAATGGGAAACCGGGGAACGTGTTCTGGGCAGCACAGTGAGGGCACAGACCTGAATGGAGGGAATTTATGGGGAAGGAGGGAATTGAAATCAGAACACCTAATGGTTTTCAACTTTTTTTCTAATTTCTTCCCCATCGTATGGTTGCTTTTCAATCTCAGTTAATAATCTTAAACCTTGGGGCACCTGGGTGGCTCAGTGGGTTAAGCCGCTGCCTTCGGCTCAGGTCATGATCTCGGGGTCCTGGGATCGAGCCCCACATCGGGCTCTCTGCTCAGCAGGGAGCCTGCTTCCTCCTCTCTCTCTGCCTGCCTCTCTGCCTACTTGTGATCTCTCTCTGTCAAATAAATAAATAAGATCTTTAAAAAAAAAATCTTAAACCTTTCTTCACTGAAAAGTGTTAGCAATTGCATAACTAAAAATATGGGTTTACAAAAATCCTTCATTTTTCCTCCATCCACCTACAAACATGCTTGCACCCACACCTGACATTTCCTCTGTTTTCTGTTCTGTTACAAGGGCAGGTTTCCAGGTTTTAACCAAATTATATTTATTTGAATTAGGCTGTAGGTTCTATGTCCTTCTGAGGGATTTTCATCCTTCAGGATCTCCCTTTCTTTGTATAATTAATACCTCCCCTCTAGTGAATCTACCGCATGCCAACTTGCTCTTATCATTTTCAGCTTTAAAAAGCAACCCAGAGGGGCGCCTGGGTGGCTCAGTGGGTTAAAGCCTCTGTCTTTGGCTCGGGTCATGATCTCAGGGTCCTGAGATCGAGCCCCACATCGGGCTCTCTGCTCGGCGGGGAGCCTGCTTCCTTTCTCTTCTCTCTCTACTTGCCTCTCTGCCTACTTGTGATCTCTCTCTGTCAAATAAATAAATAAAATCTTAAAAAAAAAAAAAAGCAACCCAGAAATCCCTTGACCCTACTCCAGACCCAATTTCCTTCTCCCTTTCACAGCCCAACATTTCCAAGTAGTTGTTTCTGTCTGTTTTACATATTCTGTCTCTGCTTTCTCATCACATACCACTTTTCAACATCAGTGATAAGGGCAGCAGAGGGGTAATATGAGGGAGAACAATTTAAGGGTGGTGAAAAGAAGTATCTCTGAGGATAATTTCAAGATGTCCCTTCAGCCTGGCTGGGGGAAAAGGGGACAGTGGAGCACAGGTTTGGACAACTGGACAGTTCTTGAGGCCATCCTCAAAGATGACAATGGAAACGGCTCTTTGAAGAGGAGCGTGGAGAGCCATAAACAAAGGTACAGAGAGGCAAAGAAGAGGAACGTCATCTCCAGGGTGGGAAGAGAATGGCACGGGGAGAGTGGTTGACATTACAGCTTTCTACAGCCTGAAACACATGTTCTTTCTGTTCTTCATAAAACAAAAACAAAAGATAAAACTCAGCAGAATTGGCCGATCCTAGGCCCTAGGCTTTTGCATCTTCCACCTAGGCAGCAGGCACACATAGAGCTAAGCAAGCCGATAAGCTCCAAGAACTTTGAGTTTCCATGGAAAAATAATAAGAATCTGAAAAATGTGAATGCTGTAGGAAAAAACAATGGTGCTGTTATTCCTCTCCTAGATTTTTACACAAGAGAAACATGTTCATACAAAATCTGGTTTATAAGTGTTCTTAGCAGCTTTATTGGTAATAGCACCTAAGCAGAAATAACCCAATTGTCCATCAAGTGGTGAAGACTAAGCCTATGGTACGACCATATGACGGAATACTACTCAGCAGTGAAAACAAATGAACTATTGATACATGCAAAAACATGGATGAATCTCATTTGCTTTTTCTAAGTATAAATAGTGAGACTCAGAAGACCACATACTCTATAATTCTATTTATATGACATTCTTGAAAAGGTAAAAGTACAGAAACAGAGAAGAGATCAGTAGCTGTCTGGTAAATATTAAGGCTTATGGAAAACAGAAAGCAAAAGGGACAAAATCACTTTATAAGAGTCCCAGGAGGAATAAACATTTAAAAACTAGGATGAAAAATTATCCTGAATGTAAGGGGAAGAAAAGATTGAAGACTTCAAAGGAGAGGTCACAGAGAGTACCAATCAAGACATGTAAGAGAAAAAAATGCACCTTATGTTATAAGAAAAATCAGTCACATTAGAGATAAAATTCTACAAACCAAGAAACAAACTCTTTTTTAAATTTTTATTGTTATGTTGTTAGCTAACCTATAGAACATCATTCATTTTGGATGTAGTGTTCAATGATTCATTAGCTCTATAACACTCAGTGCTCATCACAACACAGTATTAAGGAAGAAACAGACTCTTAATTCTAGAGAACACTCTGATGGTTACCAGAGAAAAGATGGGTGAGGGGATGGGTTAAATTGGTGGTGGGGATTAAAGAGTCTACTTGTGATGAGCACCAGGTGTTGTATAGAACTATATTGTATACCAAAAACTAATATAACACTAATATATGTTAACTATACTGGAATTAAATAAAGAAGTAAGTACTGCACCAAAAAAAAAAAAAAAAAACCACCTTAGAAAGAATACAGAGCCACTTGGTAAATGATCACTCTGTAGCAAAAGATTAAATATCATGCTGGCAAAATACTTCACAAGTATGTTCTTGAAGAAAAAGAACGTAGGGAAAAAAGTGTTGAAGAGATAGGACCTATAATTTTCTGTTCAACAAAACTGTAATTTAAATGAAAGGGCAAAATAAAGATATTCTCAAAAATATAGACCACAAAACCAACACAAAAACACCTTGTTGTATATAATTTTCAGCAATATTCCACCAAGAAAAAATAAATAAATCCAGGAGAAAGTTATCAATGTGTGAGAAATCAGGATCTAAATAAAGAAGATATCAAGAAAGATATAACACAGATATTGCAAAGTGGATAGGTAGGTAAACATAATTATTATCTTTAACAAATTATGTACAACTAAGCAAAGAAAAGGTAAAGTAAAATAGTCAAAATTTTTTAAATTTTCAAGTCAGTCAATGTCAAAATACTAGAAGGAAAACAGGGGGAAAAAAAAAAGATTTAGGATCCCAGATAAACAGATTCTCCAGACTGAATATAAAAGTGATATCCAGAAATATATTGTCCTAAAAATAATTAGACTAGAGGGCAAAACATTAAAAAAAAAAAAACAAGTAATAGAGAAAATAGTAAAAAAGTAATGAGGTATGAAAGTAATAGAAAATAGTAACAAAAGATATAGCTAGGAAAACATGAATTTAAAATTGCATACATATATTACCTACATGGAGGTCACTGTTTTCATACTAGATTAAGAACAGCCTCAGGATCAAAAGGATTATATATGCTATTTTTTTTAAGATTTTATTTATTTATTTGACAGACAGATCACAAGTAGGCAAAGAGGCAGGCAGAGAGAGAGGAGGAAGCAGACACCCTGCTGAGCAGACAGCCTGATGTGGGGCTCGATCCCATGACCCTGGGATCATGACCTGAGCCAAAGACAGAGGCTTTAACCCACTGAGCCACCCAGGTGCCCCTATATATGCTAATAAGGGTATAAAAATCAAAAAGATGAGAATGAACACCACAAATAAGCAAAAGCAACACAAGTTCAAAATATACAAGTCAAACCTAATAAACATTACTCTAGCTTTATCTTTGTCTTCCTCTAGGCAGCAATTACCACGATTACATTCTCTTACTCTCGTAGCTTACCACATAGTTCTAATTTTCCTCTCACAACAATGGACATTTCATCTCCTCTACTGGCTTCTCCTCTACCTCTTTTATTGGACCTACAATATTTTGTTCCTTGGAGCTCTCTGTAGGGCACTCCCAACGTTAATGTGCCCATCATCTCCAGATCTCTCCTACAAGTTCCAGACATACCAGTTTAAGGCCCCCTGGTACACACTTCAAACTCATCCTGTCCAAAGTGAACATACCCCTCTCCCCTCTTCCACATTTTGCCTTCTACATAAATGTCTGTGCTCAAGGCAGAAACCTGGAGTTCATCCATGATTTTACTCTCGTAGACTACTTCCATCCAACCCCACAGCAGGCCTAAAATATCACTCAAACCCACATGCTCTCCTCTAGCCCCTTGAACCCACCCCACTTAGGCCATCATCACTGACTGGTCCTCCACAGCAGAGCCCCCCCACAGCAGCCATCTTGATCATTGTCAATCAGTTTATATTATTCCCCCATATTTTTATATCCCTCCATCTTCCATGGATTCCAAATTTCACACTATTAAATATAAGAATACCTTGTTTTATTGTGCTTCACTTTGTTGTGCTTTGTAGATAATGTGTTTTTCACAAATTGAAATTTTGTGGCAACCTGTGACAAAAGTTTATCAGCACGTTTTCCAACATTTGCTACTTTGTGTTTCTGTGCCACTTATTGGTAATTCTTGCATTATTTCAAACTTTTTCATTATTGTTCTATTTGTTATGGTGATCTGTGATCAGTAATCTTTGATGTTATAATTGTAATTATTTTGGGGTGCCATGAGCCATGCCCATGTCAGATGGCAAAGATGTGTTCTGACTTCCCCCAAAGCCATTCTGCAATCTCTCTCCCTTATCTTGGTCTCCCTGTTCCCTGAAAAATAACAAAATTGAAAAATTGAAATTAGGTCAGTTAAGAACCTATAATGGCCTCTTAGTGTTCATGTAAAAGGAAGAGTTGCACATCCCTCCCTTTAAATCAAAAGCTGGAAATGATTCAGCTTAGTGAGGAAGGCATGTTGAAAGCCAGGAGAAACCCAGAGCTAAGCTTCTCCTGCCAAACAGCCAAGTTGTGAATGCACAGGAGAAGTTGTTTCAGGAAATTAAAAGTGCTACTCCAGCAAACATACAAGTGATAAGAAAGAAACAGACTTATTGCTGATGTGGAGAAAGATTTTGCCATCTAGGTAAAAGATCAAAGTAGCCACTAACATGCCCTTAAGCCAAAGCCTAAACCAAGCAAGACCCTGACTCTCTTCAAATCTCTGGGAGAGATAATGAAGGCTGGGAGAGATGAGGAAGCTGCAGAAGAAAAGCTTGAAGCCTGCAGAGGTGGGTTCATGAGGTTTAAGGAAAGAAACCATCTCTATACAACTCAAGTGTAAGGTGAACCAGAAAATGCTGATTTGGGAGCTGCAGGTTATCCTGAAGATTTAGGGACAATTCATGAAGGAGGCTGCACTAAACTACAGATTTTCAATGTAGATGAGACAGCCTCATATTGGAAGAAGGTGCCATGTAGGACATACATAGCTAGAGAGGAGAAATCAGTGCCTGGCTTCAAAGCTTCCAAGGATAGGGGCCAACTCTCTTGTTAGCGACTAATGTAGCTGGTGACTTTAAGTTGAAGCCAGTGTTCATTGACAATTCTGAAAATCCTAGGAATAATCCTTGAGAATTATGCTAAATCTACTTTGTGCTCTATAAATGGAACAAAGTGTAGATGACAGCACATCTGTTTATAACATGGTTTACTGGATATCTGAAGCCCACTGTTGAGACCTACTTCTCAGAAAGAAAGATTCCTTTCAAAATATTACTGTTCGTTGACAAAAGAACTGGTCACCCAAGAACTCTGATGGAAATGTACAGCAAGACGAATGTTGTTGCCATGACTGCTATTCCAACATTTATTCTGCAGCTCATCGATCAATGAGTAATATTGACTTTTAAGTCTTACTATGTCATTTGCAGCAACATGGAAAGACCTTGAAGATATTATGCTAAGTGAAATAAGTCAGAGAAAGACAAATACCATATGTTTTCACTTATATGTGGAGTATAAAAACAAAACAAAACAAAAACAAACAAACAAACAAATGAGCCAACAAATAAACAAAACCAGAAAAATACTCATAAATACAGAGAACAAACTGATGGTGGCCAGCAGGGAGGAGGCAAGGGAATGGTCAAATGAATGAAGGAAAGTGGGAGGTATAGGCTTCCAGTTATGGAATGAATAATTTACAGGAATAAAAGATATAGCATAGGGAATATAGTCTGTGGTATAATAATAGCATTGTATGCTGACAGACAGTAGCTACAATTGTGGTGACATAGGATAATATATGGAATTGTCATATCACAATGTTGCACACCTGAAGCTAATATAATATTATGTATCAACATACTCCAATTTTATTGATTTTATTTATTTGTATTTTTTTCAAAGAGGAGGAGACCAAGCATAAGCCAAAGGGGGGCAGGCTGAGGAAGAGAGAGAATCCCTATACCTCAATTTTTTTAAAAAAGAAAAAATGAAAAGAAAACTTTCTGGACAGGATTCACCATTCTTGATGCCATTAAGCACATCTGTGACTCATGGGAAGAGGTCAGAATATCAACACTGACATGCGTTTGGAAGAACTTGATTTCAACCCTCATGGAGGACTTGAAGGATTCAAGATTTCACTAGGGGAAGTAAGTGCAGATGGGGTGGAAACAGCAAGACCTAAAATTGGAAGTGGAGCCTGAAGATGTGCCTGAGTTGCTGCAATCTCGTGATCAAACTCGAATGGATGAGGAGTTGTTTCTGGTGGAGGAACAAAGAACACGGTTTCTTGAGATGGAATGTACTCTTGATAAAGATAGTGGGAAGATTGTTGAAATGATAACAAAGTATTTAGAACATGACAAACTTAGTTGTTAAAGTTGTGGCAGGATTTGAGAGGACTAACTAATTGTGAAAGAAGTTCTGCAGGTAAAATGCCATCAGACAGCATCACACACTACAGAGAAATCATGGAAGGAAGAGTCCATTGATGAGGCAAACTTCATCGTTGTCTTGTTTGAAGAAACTGCCACATCCACCCCGGCCTTCAGCAACCCCCACCCTGATCAGTCAGGAGCTATCAACATGAAGTCAAGACCCTCCACCAGCAAAAAGGTTATTACTCTCTGACAGTTCAGAGGATAGTTAGCATTATTTAACAATAAAGTATTTTTAATTAAGATATGTCCATTGTTTTCTAGACATGTTATTACACACTTAACAGACAACGATATATTGTGAACATAAATTTTATATGTATTGGGAAATGGAAAAAATGCACTTGATTCACTTTATTGCAATATTCACTATATTG
Organism: Mustela erminea; assembly: GCF_009829155.1. Classification (NCBI taxonomy): domain Eukaryota; kingdom Metazoa; phylum Chordata; class Mammalia; order Carnivora; family Mustelidae; genus Mustela; species Mustela erminea. Next base: position 100,239,684 of record NC_045617.1, on the reverse strand, counting down.
CTATGGGCTAGAACTGAGCCTTCCATACCTCCAGGGTATGCTGTAAGTATCTAAGTCACTATCCCTAGCCCACCATCCCATTTCACATGCTCGGCCCCTGGTTCCTTATACTGCAGCCATACTCACCTTCATCTTCATACACACTAAGTTCCTTCCTGCCTCAGGAAATGTGCACGTGCTAATTTCCCTGATCTCTCTATACTTTGGACTCTTCCCATCTTTGCTCTCAGCTTGAATTCCTCTTTCTGATCACTACATCCAAAATATTACCTTGCTTACGTTACCTTGCTCGCCATTATCTCCTTAATGCCCCACACCATCAGGCCCATAGTAGGCCCTTAATAAATACTTGCTGAATGAAACAATTGTCTTAAATTTAGTGACCGAGAATAATGTATATTAATACTATAAGCATTAAATATTTGTTAAATAAATCAATAATATATATTATTCACATAGTATTACTTAAGTTCTATTCCTATTATAAAATATAAAGTACTTTTTATATGTTCAACAAACAGAATGAAAATATACTTTAAAATTTATTTAGCTTCAAAGAAATCAATATTTCATATTTTTAGATTAAAAGACTTAAAGAATATACAATGAACAGGCAAATATAAAAATTACAATTATCTATTTGTAGGTCCTCTCTGCTAAAATATCATTTGTTAATACTGATGATTATTAGTTACTGAGTTCCTATGTCATTATTCCTATGTCATTATTCATTAGTTTTGATAATCCAATCAAAAATTAGGATACTCTTCTAGTCATAAGCAATTCTGTACATTTAAAACCTGTTTTGTATATACAATGTACAAATTTTATTTATTTATTTTTTTTAATTTTATTTATTTATTTGACAGAGAGAGAGAGAGAGCAAGAGAGGCAACACAAGCAGGGGGAGTGGGAGAAGGAAAAGCAGGCTTCCTGCTGAGCAGGGACCCCGGCAATGCAGGGCTCAGTCCCAGGACCCTGGGCTCATGACCTGAGCCGAAGGCAGATGCTTAATGACTGAGCCACCGAGGTGCCCCCACAATGTACAATTTTTAAAGGGAACCTGAAAAAAACATTTACACTCACTCAAAGAGTGAAAATACAGCTGACCAAAAAACCTTAACAATTATAAAGAAAAAGCCACAACCATTTTGAAAATTTGATGAGATCTGTATTAAGCATTCAAAAAAAATAATGTAGCATTTTATTCCAATAAATGAAAATGACTATTATAAGAAGGAAATAATTAAATACTCAGTTAAAACAGTTAATGACTTAGTAGTATCCTAACAATCTAAAATATCCAGGTTTCTGTCCCTGTGAGTCAAAAAACAACAAAATAAGCTTAGTCGACCAAAAGGAAAAAAGTTCCAGAAATACCTGTGTGAAAGCTCTTAGCCTAATGTAACTTTGGTCTACTTCCTTTCCCACTTCTGCAATTCTAAGTGACTGTGAATTACATAAGTACTGAAGCTATGGTATGAGATAAAGATAAGCCACAAATTCTATATGCGGTTCTTAAAATGCTTCTTGAAATGCCAACTATAAGGACAAAGTCTAACACTTTGGCTTTCAAAGTGTTTGAACTTAACCCATAGTTAGTAATAAATTTTACTTTGTAACCCTGAACACGTATACTTACATACATACATGTAAACAAATTGAAACATACTTCAACAATACTACCCACTAGTTGTAATCAAGTCTGATATTTTACATTCCTATTATTCTGTTTTTAAGAGACTGGTTGCTATTCAACTAATTAACTTTCCAATTCACAACAGGGTCTTAACCTGCAGTTTAAAACCATTGTCTAGTCACTCTTATGGTTCAGCAAATTATATCAAATATATACATACTTTCATTGTGTCAGAACCCAACAATGTCTGTGAGGAACTCGAAGGAGAGTCAGAATGCTGGAAAAGAAAAAAAAAAACAAGAAGGACAAACCTAAGACACATCATACTCAAACAGAGGAAAATGAAGAGAAGCGAAGCAAATGTTTGAATTGCACATTCTAGTCTAAGGCATTACCATAGACAAGGAATCCTGTAAGACCTTATCAATGGTAGCACAGAGCTCTTCAGTTTGCTGCCTGAGCTGTGCAGGGAAACAAAACTGGAAGAATTGAAACCAGGTACTGAGTTAGCAATGAGTTTTGGTCTTTTGTTTCAAAAGCATGGGTAATCTGAAGTCATTACCTCCAGAGGTGGGTCTAAAGTGTTGTCCTTGAAGACACTTTCAGTCTTGGCTGGTTCGTCAAGCGCCTAGTGATAAACAAAATAGTTCTCTTGTGAGGCTTTTAGTCAAATATACATGTAGTATAAAAGTCTCTTCAAAAAGCCCTGTATCTCAAGATTTCAAAAAGGAAAAAAAAAAAAAAAAAGACTTTGAATCATTGATGATGATCTATTATCTGGCATAGAAGCATTGCTCACATCTCTGCCTAGTTTCTCCAATGTAATGAGTATCTCCAACATACGGTATTGAAATAAAGAAAGAAAGCCAAACTTTTTAACATACACACTGGAACTTGGACACGTTATACATCCAGATGATGCTTGTCCCCTTCAAAGAAATCACTTTGGGAAGTGACATACAGAAACAATGATGTAGCCCTTTCTCAAAATACCACAAAAACTATTTTTGAGAAAATGTTTCAGGGTCAGTTTAATAAGAAACATGCACACACAAGAAAGAAACTTGCCTAATTTTTAATCATTTAGGTATAAAAAATTTGGGTTACCTGATTCATTAGACTTGGCCTCGGATGACATCCAACTCTTTTGAAAAATACTTTTTGTTTATTGTGATATAGGTCAGCTATCTACTTTTTATTTACTGTGATATAGTTCAGATACCTATTTTAGACATATAGATTAGATATGGAGAAAGATGGCACTCCGTACCGTGTTCGTACGCCATTGAGAATAATTAGTTTCACATAATAATGGAAACCAGTATGCATTCCTCCCTGCTTGCTTTTTCATCTTCTACATGAACCTGAGAATTCATCACTCATTAATTTTGTGTTTATCATTATGTGTACACCTTTAATTTTTAAAATGTAGCAATATATTTATACATCACTAAACAATATATAAGGTTATGTTGTGCAAATCTTCTAATTTCATATAAAAACAAAATATGATTCTGGAACTTTTTTGTGCTTGTTTGCTTGCTTTAAACCACTTTATTGAGATACGGTTGAAAGAGAAAAATCTGTACCTATTTAACATATGCAACTGATGTGTTTGGAAACAAGTATATATCCATGAAACCATGTCAACAGTCTATTGCCATAAACACGTCCATCACCTCTGAAAATTTCCTCTTGCCCTTATTATTGTTTTCCATATAGCTATTCATTTAGTTGTTGGACCTCCACATTATATCCCATTTTATGCATATTCCACAACAAAATGGATACTTCTTCGAGTGCAGAATATTTAGGGTGCCCCATATTTTCCCTATTAGAAACTGTTAACAACTATCTCCCATGTACACTTTTCTTTATAACATATTTGTAGTTTAAGACTAAAGAAAAAGATATTGTGAAATTTTTCTTTAAAACAATTGTATAATTTTACACTTGTAACTGCAATAAATGAGAGTTCCTGTTTTTCAGACTTTGAAGAATCTTAACATCCTGACATACATAAAATATCTCCCTATGGTTTTAAGGTTGAATTTGCCTGATAATTTTTGAGGTTGGGCCTCTTTTATGTATTTACTGGTTATTCATGTTTCCTTTTATATATGTATTCATTGTTCTATTGGGTAGTCTGTTTTTTATTCATTTGTTGGAAAATTTTATATAATTTTGATGCAAAGTATTTGTCAGTTAGATGTGGCACACATGTCTTCTCCCAGTCTTGCCTTCCCTTTTCATGATTGCCGATATGTCTTATGATAACACACACAACTTTTCATTCCAATACAGTCAAAGTTTTCATCATTTTCCTTTGTGATTTAAGGAACCCTTTTCTAACCTAGTAAGTCACGCCCTTGGGTGGAATTCTTAAAATTTGGGTTGCTTCATATGTGGTCTAAATCCTTCATGCCTCACAACGAAGCTGGGAGTTGGGGATTCTTCCCCAACCACGTGGAGCTGTGCCAGCATTGGAGTTTATAAGGACAGGGCATCTTAGCCTTTTTTTTTTTTTTAACCTGTTTTGATATTCTCATTCATCCAGTGTGTAAGAGTCACTCACATAGTTTCTGGATTTTTCTCAGAGGGAATTGTTCAACATACAGCTGTACATTTGGTGTGTCTATGGGAAGAGGAAATTTCAGAAGTCTCATACTGCCATCTTGGTCCCACTCCTTTATCATCTCTAATATTTATTTGTGTCTACCTACTTTTTTAAACAATCAGTTTCTCCAGAGAATGATCAATTTCTCATCTCTTAATTGAACTACATATTGGCATTGACCTTCTTTGACATATTCATATTCCATTTCAGGAATATATGTTAACACCTGTAACTAATTCCTTCCCTCTACCTTTTTTTGGATTTATCCTAACCTTTCTGAATGTATTCCTTTTGTTGCATTTCACAAGTCATTACATTATAAGACAGTATGATCGCTGTCATTCCGTTTTCAATACATCTTTAAATACTTCTGTTAAGATTACTTAGACTCATGGGCTATTTAAAAGAGGTTTTCTCTATTAATTTTTAAAAATGAGGATTTTTTCCAATTTTAAAATTATCTATTTTAGTTATGCTATAGCCAGAGAATTTTTTCTTCATAATAGTGACTTTTTATGAAGTTTGAGATTTATGACATAAGACACGGTTTTATAAATATTCCATTTATGCTTAAGAAAATATCTATCTTCTGTGGTCTGCAGGCTTCTGCATGTAAGTGTGTGTCTATCTGATCAAAATTATTGTTTTATTCAATTTATCCTAGTTTTACTGGATTTCCTGCATACGTGCTCTATCAGTAATTGAAAGAGGTATCATAAAATCTCAGGGAATAATAGTGGGTTTGTAAATCTCTCTCTGTGATACCAGCAATTTTTGCTCAACCTAGTTTGAAGTCATTTTATTAGCTACATTCATAATTAGAAGTATTCCTCCCTCATGACTTAAATGTTTATCATTATAAAGTGACCCTCTGTCTCACCAGTAATGCTTTACATCTTAATATGTACTTTGCCTCATATAACCAAATGCTTTGATTAGCATTTTACTAGTATATCCTTTTATGTCTCTTTCTTTTTCAACTTCCTACATTCAAACATTAAAAATCAGTGGTTTATAAATAGCAGATGTCTAGAATTCATTTTTTGATCCAGTCTAATTTCCACTGTCTTTTAGCTGGAGAGGTTAACATTTATTTTATTACAATTACTTATATGTTTAAATGTTTCCAAAACATTTGTTTTATTTTTGTTTTACTTTTCCTATTTTATTTTTATTCAGTTTTTGAATATTTTAATTGATTAAATTTGTTTTTTTCTAACTCATTTGCCCTCCACTCATTTGGATATCATGGCAAAGAAAATGCTAGATGTTCCTCAGAGATTTTCATTTTCTTGGACACAGATAAACATTTCTTTGGTCTCAAGAATTTAAGTATGATCTTGTGACTTATTCTTATGAAATAAATGTGAGTAGAAGCCATACATAACCTCTGGTGCAAGGCAGCTAAGAGTGGATATGACTTTCCATAATTCTCTCTTCCATCTTCTTCAGATAACTAAGACACAAGATGGAAGCCGACTACCTTCCTAAGTCACTGAATTACTAAGAACTCATGTGGGAGAGAAAAAATAAACACTACAAACATGGATATGGAAAGGAAATAAACAATGATTGTGTTAAGCCACTGAAATATCAGGGTTTGTCCACTGTGGCAGTGAGTATGGCTTACATTAAAACGAATATGAATGTTATAAACTATTTTTTTTAACAAATTAACCTTGAAAATTTTTCCTTTTATACCAAGGTCTAAACCAAGCAGTACAAAATCTAGATTCAATTCACATACTATTCAATAATCTAGCAATTGTATAGCTCTCTTCAACCCCTACTCTTGTTTTTATGTTCTAATTGCCTTATAAATGTATTTGAATATGCTACCAACCTATTATCATGTTTTAATTTTTTTAACTACATTTTTTTCTTTTTAAAGATTTTATTTATTTGACAGAGAGAGAAAAAGAGATCACAAGTAGGCAGAGAAGCAGGCAGAGGGGGGGTGGGGAAGAAGCAGGCTCCCTGCTGAGCAAAGAGCCCCACGTGGGGCTGGATCCCAGGACTCTGGGATCATGACCTGAGCCGAAGGCAGAGGCTTTAACCCACTGAGCCACTCAGGTGCCCCTCATGTTTTAATTTTTGCCTTAGTTATATGTATGTTAAAGGAATTTTTACAAAATAGTATTTTATAGTTATCCACGTATTTATTATTTTCCATGTTCTGCTTTCCTTCCTGAAGTTCTGAGTTTCTATTCACCATTATTTATCTTCAGCTTGACGAAATTCCTTTAGCATATTTTGTTGTACAAATCCGTAATCAACAAATTCTCTCAGTCTTCTTTCAGCTGAAAACATCTTCATTTTGCCTTCATTCTTGAAGGGGTTTTCCCCAGCCAAATAATAACAGCTCTCATAAGAGAGAGTTTTTTCCTCTCTCTCTCTCAGCATTTAAATATGTCATTCCGTTCATTGTCATCTGGCCTCCACTGTTTCTAATGAGAAGTTAGCAATTATTTTATTGTTGTTCCTCGGTATGTAATGCATTATTTTTCCCTGACTGCTTCCAAACTTTTCTCCTTAAATTTGATTTTTAGAAGTTTGATTGTAATGTGCTCAGTCATGATTTTCTTTGAATTAAACATTTTGGGGACTATCTGAGCTTCTAAAAAGTATTACATATTATACCAAATATGGAAAAATTTTGTCTATTAGTTATTCAAATATTTTTTCTATCCCATTCTCTCCTCACCCTCTGTGACTCTAATTACATTTTGATATCATCCCCCATGTCCCTGGAACTCTGTTCATCTATTTGTGTTCCCCTTTTATTCAGATCAGGTCATTTCTAGCAATTTATCTTCAAGTTCACTGACACATCTGTGTCTTCATTTTTTCCTTGAAAAATACAGTGCATTTTCTAACTTCCAATATTTTAGTTTTCGACTCTAGAATTTCCATCTGAGTCTGTTTTAGTTTCTATTTTTGTGAAAGTCCTATATAACTCATTATCAGCATATTTTCCTTTATACCCTTGACGATAGTTACAAGAACAACACCTGGAACATCTTTGGGTCACTCCCTGTGTATTATATTTTCTCTTTGAGGATGGTTTAAATTATCCTGCTTCTTTGTATGTCTAGAAATTAGTAATTTTGTATCCTATTTTGTTGTTATTGTTTAGTTTTAGCAGGCACTTAATTCAGCTCCAAACTCTGTCTCCTTGATGGTGGGCAGCAGCTGGAATCTCTGTTCAGTTATTTTATCCTTAGCTGAGGTTAGCTGGGCTTAACAGGCACATGTGTAATTCAGTGGTCATCCAGGGGTTTGGACAGAGTTTATATGCAACATTTACGGCTTCCTTTCTGTGACTCACTCTTTTCCCAGATTCTCCCCTCACTTTCCAGTTCCTGTGTAACCCTCCGTTCTCGTCTCTGATTCCTCATCCAGTAAGCCTGCTGGTTTCTTGCTGAGTTTTCGTTTGCTCGATGGTGAAGAGACAAAGAGCCTCCCATAGATGAAAAACTCAGAAAATGTGGAAAATCACTCAATTCCTTTATCTCTTTACAAACATCGACTCTGCTGAAGTTCAACCTGCTCTTGGTCACTTGGTTCAGTACTTTCAGACAATTATTTTTTTGTATTTTGCCTAGTTTATCAGAGTTATCTACAAAAGAATTGGTCCAATACCAGTTACTGTTCATTTCCTACAAATATAATGAGTCAAACTCATTTCAATTCATTAGCATAAATTTTCCTTATCACAGAGACCACGTAAATTCAAATCTCAAACCCACTTCAGGGTAGGCTTATGGTTAAAGATTCTCTTTTTTCCTACCCTGAGCCCAGGCTGACATAAGAAAGTTTGCTTGTCGTTTCCCTTTGCAAATTTCTTTTTTCTTATCCTTTTTTTTTTTTTTTTTTTGACAGAGATCACAAGTAGGCAGAGAGGCAGGCAGGGGCAGGGGCGGGGGAAGCAGGCTCCCTGCTGAGCGGAGAGCCCTATGTGCTCAATCCCAGGACCCTGGGATCATGACCTGAGCCAAAGGCAGAGGCTTGAACCCACTGAGCCACCCACTGAGCCACCCCGGCACCCCTCTTATTCATCCTCTTCATCTTGTAATTGAGAATGTAACCCTTCAGAAACCCTGGCTTTATGGCAGGGAGGCAATTCCAGTCCTCATCTCACTCAGCCCCAAATCTTTCTCTCCCTTCACCAGTTTGATAGTAAATCCCAATCTCTAAGATTAGCGAGCATAATATCTTCCGAATAACTAAGCATTCTGAACTTCAATTTGCTTTTGGTATTTGACCCTTGGGGATTTCCCTGACTTTTTTATGAGCTCAGCTTCATATTTGGGATGAACCAGTTGCTGTATTCAACTGGAAATTACAGGCTCTCCTGTCCTGTTATTTAGATTTACCTTTGATTCTGCGTTTCCTCATTATCAGTCTGATATATGCATGTTCTGACCAGAAAGTGTCACACAAGCTGTGGAACCATGCAGTCTAAGACTCAACGGGATCAATTTTCCCCTTCTAACAGACTCAATGACAGAAACAGATCCAGAACTGTTAATCTTCACCAACAGGAACCATGGGCAGATGCTGGTTGTCATTTTGGCCTAGGATATACAACTCAGAATTCAGAAAAGTTGCATCTAAAAATAAGAATTTACCATCTTCTCATTTCAATTAGTCACAAAGGAAAATATTTCAATAAGTCACAAAGAAAATATTGTCTGGAATTTTTTTTTTTCAAAATCTACTCTTCTGCAGTAATTAAAAAAATATAAAACATTATCTATGATAACCTAATAGAAATGCATGAGATTGGTGACACCTGGATGTCTCAGTGGGTTGAGCAACTGCCTTCGGCTCAAGTCATGATCTCAGGGTCCTGGGATCAAGCCCCTCATCGGGCTCTCTGCTCAGCAGGGAGCCTGCTTCCCCCTCCCCCTCTGCCTGCCTCTCTGCCTACTTGTGATCTCTCTCTATATATAAAATAAATAAATAAAATCTTTTAAAAAATATATGTGAGTTTGCCTCTTTCTAACCATAAAAAATTTCTCTTTTGCCTTCCTTCTTTTTCCTTGACCACTGGGCAGATGGAACCAACAGTTTATTAGTCAGATATATTCACAGCCTAGAGGAAGAGAATGCTCCACACCACACTGGGCCACACAAGGGCTGTGTTCAGGCACAAAGTAAACGACCAGGGGTGGTGGAAGACAGGCTTTGTAGTATCAAGAGGGTGACGTACATGTCCCCTGGTTTGTAGAAAGTTGTGATTGGCTTGTTTGATTCAGTAGAAACTGTACATGGTCAGTTTGATAAGGAGGGTTAGGGGACCTTCTCTGGGGGTGGACAGTGGGGAGGGGAATGTGAAGTTAGGCTACTTGAGACCCCTCTAATTTCACTATTACGTCAAGGTGACACATAATATGGGGACTTAATTTTAGACTTGATGCCATACTTCTAACTACAGTGATAATTATGGAGAAGAAAAAAGTCAGAAATTAATGAGAAGGACTAAGAACAAACTTCTTGGGGGAACAGTTTGATCCAGCCCTTCTTTACCTTTTCAATAATATCTTCTATTTTCTCTTCCTTTGCAAGCTGCTCTACAACCACGAAGAACCGCTTGAGTTCTTTGACCTTGTAACTACATGTTATTAACTCTGCCTGGATGGTCCTTTACTCTCAGCTCACTTCAAGAATTCCGGTTCACCGTAAAGATGCTAATCAAATTCCTTCATGAATTATTTTTGGTCCTCATACTAGGAAAAGTCTGTCATTCCTTCCTTGGGCACCATATCACTTTGTACCTACTTTAAACATATGATATCATAATTACTTTTCAACAGTATCTCTACCCAACTGGACCATTTGTCCCTATCACAATCGGAAAAATATGCTATTTATCTTTATAGCCCCAGGATAGAGCCAGTGATCGATAAAGACTCTTAGGATGAATTGAAAGGGTAAAGTAACAACTAAATGGAGTTAAATGAATAAGTGAATCATACAAATAATATGATTTAATACTCCTCTGTAAAATGTTCTAGAGAAGTAGTTTAAACCCTTTGAATATTTTAAATAACAAATACTTTATTTTTTTTTTCCCCTACACTTCAATTAAATTTGTTTACCATCAAAGAGCTGAGCATATGATTGGTGCTAATGTAATGAGGTGGTGTTTTTTCAGCTACAGTCAAAAAAGGTTAATATCTTGGTTACTCTGTAGGAACTTACTCTAGGCAAACACAACTTTCAGGAGGCCATTTAAAATACTGAATTTACTCAATGAATGAAAACACTATCTACTCAGAACCCTTGGAAAATTAAGGAAGATAACTGGAATTAGGTGAATAATGCTGAAACTTTGAAATAGGGTAATACTCAGAGTGCATTAAAATTTGGAGAAAAGGTTATTTTGAGTTTCAATACCTTGGAAAAGTATTAGAATAGATTTTTTTAATTAATGAGGAGTTATTTGTCAAATGTATCATCTTGATTCATTCTTTCTGCCAGCCTTAAAGAGTTTTTTTTTTTCTCTGTGGTACAAAAATATATATAAATGAAAATTTATTAAATCTCTATTAAAAGAATTTTAACCATAGATTGCTTTTTGAACCTTAGCCAGCAGCAATGTATTGATATTCTTTTAGATTTATTAATTTTGAATGAAGTTGTCTCAAAATATTCTCCAATAAAAGAGTTTTATTAGAAACATATATTTTCTACCAAATTGGACATCAATTTTCTAGCCAAGTGAGACATAAATGAATCTTATTTTTTAAAGATTCTTAACTAATGTAAGTTATGAGGAATATTTTCATTAAAAGTAGTTATCTTGCGACGCCTGGGTGGCTCAGTCGGTTAAGGTCATGATCCCAGGGTCCTGGGATCAAGTCCTGCTTTGGCCTCCTTGCTCAGTGGGGAGCCTGCTTCTGTCTCTGCCTCTGCCTGCCACTCTCTCTCTCAAAAATAAGTAAATAAATAAAATCTTAAAAAAAAAAAAAAGTAGTTTTCTTTTGCTCAGAACAGCCGACTGTGGGGTCCAGTTTTTAAGAAGAGACATAGTAAATCCGATTTCTAGTAGAAAATAGTTTCTGAGCTCAGCGCTACATTATAATTAAGAGGCAAGGACTCTGAACAAGCGCTGTAAATCAAAGTTCTTATGGGAATACACGCCAGTAAACTATAACAGGTGCTTCTCACCTGAAAAGAGAACCTTGATGGAACTGCAGGCACTTTTAAGTCAGATATATTACATCAGTCTAACCTGCTTTCTGGAAATAGGATTAACTTCTAAAAATCTAAAGACAGCACGAATCAATTGTACTTTAAACAGAGCCAGAAAGCAAACTACTTTCAAAGGAAGACTAACCTAAAAGGGCTTGTAAACTTTTTGTGATGCCCAGACTATCTAATTAGATTGGGCTTCAAAAATGTTATGGGCCGGGGCGCCGGGGCACCTGGGTGGCTCAGTGGGTTAAGCCTCTGCCTTCGGCTCAGGTCATGATCTCAGGGTCCTGGGATCAAGCCCCGCATCGGACTCTCTGCTCAGCAGGGAGCCTGCTTCCCTTCCTCTCTCTGCCTGCCTCTCTGCCTACTTGTGATCTCTGTCTATCAAATAAATTAATTAAATTAAAAAAAAAGAGTTGGTTCCCTTTAAAAAAAAAAAATGTTATGGGCCAGTTACTCTGTTTCAGTCATGATCAAATTAACCCCCCTCCCATGCTAAACCCAAGTGCTCCTATACTTTGTTAATCTGACCAGCTATGTATCTGGTAGAATAAATCCTCTGAAGACTACAAAAGCCTTGTTTGATTTTCAGTCATTAACACAAAAGCATTTGTAGGATTAGAGATATCTTCAGCAAAATAAATCTCACTTTGATTATATAGTTGAAGATTCGGGTCTGAATAGCATTCAGATCTGAAGAAAAGGGGGAAATGTACACTGAAAGCCAAAAGGGCTTCCAGATACTTAAAGGTACAGCTTCTTTAAAGATACAGATGTATTTATCCTTACATTATTTTCATGATGGGTTTAAAATATTTAACAATTGAGGAAATCTACACAGTGTTTATAATCCCAAAAACACTGAAGGGTTAAGCATCTCTTCCTACCACACAGAAGGAAGGGAATTTGTGCAGACCATTACAGCCTATTTCAAAAACATTCATTAAGGTTCAATAACAGGAGAATTCATATTTTTCCTTCATTTAATCAAGGACATCAGAAAGGTGTGCCTTGTTTCCGGCTCAAACCTCTTTCATTGTAATGTGACTCATCTCAGCAACCCAAGGAGTCAGAGCTGGTTGGTAAACTTTCAAGTCTCAGGGGGCTAAATCATTTCCCATTCTCTTTCATTGTTTTTTACTAAAACAAAAACAAAAACAAAAACTTCTGTTGCTCTAATTTGATGAGGATTTTAATATATTTTAGCACGTAATGAAAAAAAGTATTGTAGATAGAAATCCAAAATCATCATTTCTTGCTCAGTATTTCACTTCAGCTAGTTGAGGTCACTTGCATGGTAAACAGGAAAATGCTGGGAGATAATCATATAAGGTCCAATTCAGCAACATAATAGCTCTGCTACTTTGGGGGATTTACTTGGCATCTTTGAACATCAAAATCTTCACAGAATTGTGAGTATAGCAAAACATTTAGCTCAGTGTCTGATTCACCAGAATGTTCAATATGGCAGCCATTGTGATTGTATTTTCGAGTTGTTAAAAGGTACCAGGTCTAAAATCAATTTACTTCCCTCGTAGTAGAAGGTCTTTCACAGCTTTTACATGTTAAATAGAATTGATGAAGTTTATTCTACCCTAAAGAAAGATTCTTAATTATCATTGCCCAAATTATCATACATTAGGGTCCTTAATTTTTATAATTTTATGAGCAAAAATTTGTCTTAAAATCCTATGAAATAAAATTGGACATTTTAGTGACCTACTCATCTGCAAACCAAAGTAATTCATTCAATGAACGCCTAACAAAAAACTACTATATTCCCTCAAAGAGTTCATAGTAGGGGGAAAAAAAAGCTACCAACATGTATAATTACATATGGCTTGGTAAGGGCTTTAAAAGAGACACGTGCATGGTATACAACTGCCTAAGGAGAACCAACTGGAATAGATTTGGGTCCTGGGCATTTTTCCATTGCTAGAGAAATGGGAACACATTTCCTTGTACTAATCAATTAAGAGATGCCTCTCTAGTATAGGCCATATGCTAAGCTAGCAACCAGATTTTGTTAGATTTTTGAGACATGCAGAGATCTTAAAATATCTCACCCAAAGACATATGTTTAATCAGATTAAAGTTTACCAACTCATGCTTTAAAATTTTAAGCTGACAATTTAGAATAAATTGATTTAAAACCCGACAAGACATCTTGAATCTTCACCTTTCCATTTCTATAGCACGATTTTTACAATTGTCTTCAGAACGGCTATTCTTTAACTTCCCTTCACTGGGAGAAAATAAAATAATTTTTATACTAACTTTTACTTAAATAATTAACCCTATAATTTAAATGTGCTATTTATAGAATTGAGCTACTCTATTATCCTTCTTTCAAACTCACATAGCTTATAAATTAAAAATGTCTTGAAAATGGCAGATAACAATGCCATTTGTTAGAAAATGGAACCTAACGCTAGCCTTGATTTTATCCTGAGAAATACTTGTGAAGAAAAGAACGGAGAACTAAAACTGCTTTAAAAAATATGCTTTCATGGAAAAATATGAATCACTTGTGAAACAATAAGGATGCATACTGTTTTATATCATGGAAATATTCCTTTCTCTATGTTTCCTTTCCTTAATATAATTTCATGATAAAAATAAAAAGCCATTTATTCAGCATGTTACTATGAGTCCTTCAGTTTAATTTTCACTTTGTACCTATTGCTATCAGACTCATATGATAAGAAGAAAAATTAGTCAGTAAGAGAGAGCAAGATCTTTAACATTCTCTGAAAAGAACAGAAGCATACAAAACAAACCTAAAAGGTAATGTCCATTTCACAATTATTTCCTCTACAATATTGTTGAACATGTCATAATAAAGTTTGTGGGCAGTCACAAACACAAGCTGATCTGATTACTTTGTTCCTGCTTTATAATCACTTGCATTTCATCCTCATCTCAATCTTGGAGAAGATGATTATTGGTAGGAGATGAAGCCAAAGACTCTGAAACTAACACATTAAAATACGCCTCGCATTTATCTCTTCCTATAAAGCCTTAGTTAAGGCTTAAGCTAAAAATGCTTTCCTCCTAAATGTTCATGGGGGAAAAAAATTACAGAATACAGAATAAGCTATAAATTTAAGTTTTGATGCAGGCAATAAATTACAGAACAGAACTACCAGAAACCTCATGTCTCCTGCCAACAAAATGTACTCTTTTGAAAATGATGGGTTTCATCTAGGGGTGATTAAAGCTGAAACCAATCCAGTGATTCAATGATAGCTTAATATGTGATTGAAAGGGATGCCTGTACTTCAATTTGGAGAAAATCTTGCTTTTAAAAATAGTATTATTTCTTAAAGTGATTCCAGTTCCTCATTATACCATATACTATAAAATAAAATGTGGTATAAAACATCAACCGTGAGTTTAATGTGTTTGGGAGGGGATAATTGTTAAACTGTCTAAATTAAATTCATTAGTTCTATTTTTAAGGCAGTCCACAGCAGAGACCCTAACTGAATATTATAATGGCACTGCAGCATCCCCATTCTTTTTAATTGTGATGTTCTGTGTGATATTAAAGGGTCTCAGAAAATATTCCAAAGTGTTAATTCTTCCCAAAACAGAATTTCTGACAATTAGAGTCTTAATTTTCCCACTCAATTCAGAAATAAGTCCCTTTGATTTTAATGGCATAGGTTGAGTTCTATTATATAAACAGATGGATAAAAATACCTAAATTACCAGATTTTTTTAAAACTACCACCATGAAAGGAACGTGGAAATATTTAATTTTAGTGAATATAGAAATAAATGCTGATAAAATCTCAAGATTAGACCTTTGTTATTTAAAAATCCTTACAAATTAAAGTTTCTCATGGAGCAACACACAATATAGAAAAGTCAGCCCCCCCCAAAAATAGATTATACAAAGGCTCTAAAGAAAAAACAAACATATGTCATATCTTGTGATCTTCAAACAATTCATATATTTGTGGCCCAAAACCAATTTCTCTTAGCCAAGAGACTAGAGCTTATACAATAGTCAGTCCTAGTGTTTATACAGTAGTCAGTCCTCCCTAGAAAAAACTATTGTAAGTTTGACGTCATGATATTTATATTTTGTTGTACTAAAGAAAATAATTTTCCCATAGAGTCTGTCTTATTCAAAATTTAAAACAAAAACAAAACAAAACAAAAAACCCTCCTATATGGACTCACATTAAGTTCAATACACAGTGATATTACCATATACATTTATGAAATAGTTTTATGATGAACTGGAAATTAATGATTCTTCATTTTGAATGACTAACTAATAGAGGATAATCTCTAAAATCCATTTACTCAGAAGAGAAGAGAGCTAGTAGACAGAGATTCTGGAACCAATAATGACATCCAGCCTTTCCTTTCAAACATTGTTGAAGGAGAATTAACTCTAATTTTTCTAAATAGAAAACTAATAGAGTGGTAGCCCACAGGTACATGACAATGTACTAGGTTAGGTGAGACAAGTATGATGGAGGGAAAAACCACCAGGCTCCTATTTACTTCTCCTGGCTGCTGAGGAGGAGAGTTTCTCCCACTTCTGTAGGGTCAGACACTGTGCCCATATTTCACAAAAATCCATCTGAAATGGGCCAAGAGTCTGTCGTGAGAAAACACTGCACTATGACTCAACATAAAAGCCCCAGATAATAGGATAAGGGACCACTGGTAAAATGGTCACTTCCTGAATCCTCCTGAGCCTCCTGAAATCAGTGATTAGGCCCATCTCATCTTTTCGTGGGCTATAAAAGGTAGAAATTCAGAAGAGAAGTAGAGACAAAGTGGCAGAGCTTTCTCTCTGCAGTCCGGCGACTCCTCAGCTCCCCAGCTGGAAGTGTTCACAAATACAAAACATGGACTCTGGACCACACATAGATAAATCAGAGTTAGTTACCAGAGATTAGAATAAAAGAGAGGCTGCCCACCAAAACCCATCTGCAGGCTACTGAGTATCTCCCACTAATGATTCCTACGGTTTAGATAAGAGATCATGCAAAGATTTCCTTACCCAGATCATACTAAAACAAGAAAGTAAATTGATAAACCAATGTTCAAGATACACCTGGTTGGCCAACACTAACATTTTGACAAATGATAACAACAACATTTGAAACACTCTAATTACACAGAAAAGAGAAATAGGCTTAATACACTGAGATAGATTGCCTAAATAAATATAAAAATAACATGCAATGAGTAATTTCTTCGACTTGGGAATTGATTTCACTTCGGTTCTGATATAAGCCTGCATTTGGCCTTCATTTGAACATATGTAATGTGCTTATTAAACAAGAGGCTTTAATTTAATTTACCTACTGAAGCAGAATCCTGTAATTTTATAATTAATGACTCTTAATAGCAAAGCAAAAATGCCCTAGAGGCATGTGAAAGCAGCTGGGTCACTGGAAGTGATTTCGGTCCTCCCTTCCATTCATGGACGTAGCATCAGTGGCTGGTGAGAATGGCCAAAGAGGTTTAGCCCATGCTGGGATCTAAGGAGCTAAGTTGGATACTCAGCTAACATGTTTCTACCCTGTAGAAACCAGTACTAGTCACCAAGTATTGACTGGCCAGTTGCCCTCATGTAACCCCATTTTGATCAATGTGAAAAGAGGGGGAAGTTCTTAAATTCCAGAGGACGGGGATCTCTCCAAATCCAAATCAAGTTTCCTAGGCCTGCTTTACAGTGGACTGGACAATTCTAAGCCCATATTGAGCCTCTGGTGATAAATCGATGATGTCTCAAATTCTATTCACCGAGATGCTTTCATCATGAGACCCTAAGAGCAACGTTTTAGTAAAAGCAGAACTTCAAAACAACCATTTTAGAACACATAACAGAACGACACTAGAAACATAAAATTCCCTCTGCTTTTGAGCCAACACTGACCTTCTGTTCCAAAAGCAATGTGTTTGTAGGGATTGCTGCAAAAGCCTTGTAGCTTGACTTGGTCTTGTATTGCTAGAATGAGTAACCAGAAAGCAAGAGCGGAGATGAAAAGAGGGAAGAATAGAACATAATTTTAGACTAGGTCTGCCAAGTTAAATGACACGTTATCAAATGAAGAAAACAGTTATTGCAACTTGTTTTTAACAGAAAAAATTAGCTTACCATGTTAATATTTTATTAGAATGAGAAACAAAGGAATATCACAGTAAAATATCAGCCTAGGGATTATAGGCAATTATGTGCTATGCAGTTTCAGAACTTAAAAACATCCATTTCTACAAAGTTACTTATAAATTTCTCATAAGCAGTGTGTCCCCCCATAGGAGTACTACTAGCCTATAAATGTGGGTGGGTTTTTTTTGTTTTGCTTAATTCTCAAAGGAAAAGGGGTTCTTTTTTATAGTGCCATAATTTACAAATGTTATGCCAACAAATCTAATTGAACTCTTGATATATTCTCTTGCATCTTTTGTAAAAACAAGGGTCAGAATACATAAAATTTAGCCGTAATGTTTAATAAGTAGCATATTTTGAATAGAAGCAATATCAGCAATTTAACTCCATAATGAAAAGATTCAAAGGCCAAACTTTTGATCTTCAATCCACTTTTTTAAACTTCATCATCTCCTGCTCTTTCTAATGAAATGATATTGATGAATCCAATGACGAAACATCCTGAGTTTTAAATAAAACGCAGAGTTATATAGATCAGTTTCATGCAGTATTTGAAAGAGAGGGTGGAGCATGAGGAAGCTGTATAAATCAGGATACTATGCATAATCAAAAGCCCGGTTTTGATATTTCTCTGGGTCCCATGCTGCTTAACCAAGGTCAAGGCTCTTATCGCTTCAAAAGCCTCTGTCTCAGACAGCTTCCCCAGGGGTCCAGAGCCAGCTAGTAGTTGGCAGAGGACTCCAAGCCATCTTAGTCCCCTGGGCAGACCACAGGATCATAGAAGACATAATAGTCAAATAAAATAAAGCCTTGAGTTTTATGGATATAATCTTCCATTAAAATGATATGAGGAAGGGGAAGTAATACATTCATTTTCCTTACAAAGGAGGTGAGGTAGAGAAAAATAAAAATGCCAGGCCTGGGGGAAAAGTCTCAGATGCCTTCAAGCCCTTGTCTTTATATTGACCCAGCACTGCTATAGTCCCCATATGACATATTCTGGATAAGGACTGAAAACGAAAGAGAAAAATCTCTTTGTGGAGAGTAATAGCTGGCACTTAGGACCAGGCAAGTTATATACACTGCCTCATTTAATTTTACAGAAGCCCTATGGTTAAAGAACCATTAGGGAAGGGAGGCACAGTACGGTCAAGTGACTTGTCTAAGATACACAGCCCGTAAAGAATAGAAACAGGTTTGGAACCCAGGCCTGCTTGGAACCAATATCCATGCTTTCTCTATGAGATAATATTTTCTCTCAAAGAATACCTAGGCAGACAAAGAATATATAATAGAATATATCATTACTATTCCATGATGGTTTCATAGATACTTAATTACAATAATAGTTTTAATAATAATAATAATAGCTAACACTCACTATGAGCCAGGTACCATTCTAGAAGCTTTATGTACATTATCTCATTTAATTGTCATAACCAAATTATTGGATAGATTCTAAAGATTTAATTTTTATTTATTTATTTGACAGACAGAGACCACAAGTAGGCAGAGAGCCAAGCAGAGAGAGGAGAAAGCAGGCTCCCTGCTGAGCAGAGAGCCTGATGCAGGGCTCGATCCCAGGACTCTGGGATCATGACCAGAGCTGCAGGCAGGGGCTTAGCCCTCTGAGCCACCCAGGCACCCCTATTGGATAGATTCTAATCACATTCAGTTTATATATAGAAACTAAAGTATACAGATGTTAAGTAACTTATCCAAGGCCACTAAGTAGTAGTAAGTCATAACTGGGATTTGGATGCAGACATGCCAGTCAACAGCTATGCACTTATCTATGATAGACCTTTGCCTCTCATTTCAGGACATACAGTCACTTACATTTTCAGTTCTCCTATCCCCAACTGCCCTGGAGTATATACTTGGACAAACCTATACAGATAGATATACTGTTACTGCACACATAATGCCATACAGTCTTAGAATTAGATGTGATATTAAGGCCATCTGGTTCAACCCTCTCATCCAAGACATGAATCTCTCTGATTGATCCTCTGTTCAGCTACCACATGAACTCTTACCTACCTCCCAAGTCAGCATGCTCAGGCTTAATTGTAAGAAGTGGCTTTAAAAAAAAAAAAAAATCTCCCTTATACTGAGCCAAAATATGCTTCCTGATAACTTACTCCATTGGTCCTTTCTACCCATCTTGGAATGATGACACATGTGAAGAGCTCAAGTCTGCACAATTGTTGTACAGCTGTTTCTACCACACCTCTCCTTACTGATCCTCAGTTGAAGAATTTCACTATCCTCATCACCTTCTTCTGTCAATATTCCTTTACAAATGTTGAAAAGTGGTGTGTTGGGGTGCTTGGCTCAGTCAATTAAGCGTCCAGCTCTTGATTTTGGTTTGGGTCATGATCTCAGGGTCATGAAATCGGGCCATGTCAGGCTCCACACTAAGCATGGAGCCTGCTTGGGACACTCTCTCCCTCTCCCCTTTTCCTCACTCACGCACTCACTCCCTAAATAAATACATAATAAAATCTTTTTTTAAAAGGTGTGTGTTAAACTAGATGTATTTTTAACACAAAGTAGAATATAATCATCACCTTGAAGATATTGACAATAAAATCAATTAATACAATGAAGATGATACTAACTGGAATGGTCTCCTTGGCTTTTGCGGTCAGTTTAGAATATACAAGAGAGGGAAGTTGGAGTCATTTCCTATTGTTGGATCACACCGAGTATGCTAATTCCCTAATGCTTTCATCTTTTTTTCTTTTACATACACTGAAATTAAATTCCATCATGGAGTTATGCTTTTTTTCTCTAGATGCCAAACTGTACTTCACACATTATCTCTATCCAGCTTCATCTGATTAGTTTGGTTTCTTATTACAAACTATGAAGACAATAATTTTTATATTATTTCATGAACGATCTTGTTAGGCAAGTCTTTTTTATCGTCATTCAAGTCATAGACCAAGGATGGAGAACTCTTACCTCCTGGGTCCTACCAACCTGGTGGATATCAATCTTCCTGTAACTCTATTTATTTATGAAAGTTCAACTAATTGATTCATTCAACAAAATATTATGGAACACCTACTTTGTGACCTACATTGTTCTAAGCATTAGAAATTCAGCAGTAAAC
Source organism: Mustela erminea (assembly GCF_009829155.1). Classification (NCBI taxonomy): domain Eukaryota; kingdom Metazoa; phylum Chordata; class Mammalia; order Carnivora; family Mustelidae; genus Mustela; species Mustela erminea. Next base: position 100,218,962 of record NC_045617.1, on the reverse strand, counting down.
AAAACATCCAAAGCCTTACTCTTTAGAGCTTATACCCTAATAAACAGAGACAAACTAAAAGCAAAGAAATGAGAAATCAAAAAAAAAGTCATGGAGAGATAAATAATTCGCAGAAAATTCAAATAGTGTGTTGGAATAGAAAGTGACCTCAAGGATGTGTTAGAATGGGCCCTCAGAACAAATGTGAGTTCACAAAAATATGCCCTTACACCTCACATACCTTTCCTTATTCATGATATCATGGAAAACATCACAAAAGCTGGAACTTGGAAAGCAATTCAATAAACATTACTTGCTTAAAGAAAATGTCTGTCTTCTAGTTATAACTGATTTTGATAACAATCACAAGAATATAGATAATCATCTTCAGAATTTACCTTCCCTTTTTTTGTGAAAAATAAAACATATGGCTCGCTTCTTTTCCAGCAAATCTCCTCTATTTCCTATCATTTACAATAGAAGTACAAATTTCATCTGTTTGAGGCACAATTTATCTAGACCAGGAGATATGAATTTAGAACATATAGATGTTTCCTTCTAGTTCCTTTATGTGTGTTTAAGACATATGTAGTCTTTCTTTTCAGTGTGAAAATCATTCTTGTTGACCTTAGAGATACTTTTTGGGTTCACTATATTTCTTTAGGTTTCTTTTAACAATATTCTAATTTGAAACATATTTCTTCTTTAGCATTCCAAGTTTCTGAGGTGTTAAATTCATTGGTTTCCTTTGCTTGGTTTAAAATTACAAATCACTCTAGTCAATGTAAGTATAACTTAAATAGTAGGTTTTAGTGTTATAGGCTGGAATCACCATCAGCTGATCATAGAAGGTAGAACTGACCAGCCTACCCTGAATCCAGCAAAAAATTCAATGATATTATGTATCTCTCCAATTTGTACTCTATGCTTTTGCTCAACATTCAAAAAATATTTTTTTCTTTCTTTTCTTTTTTTTCTTTTCTTTTTTTTTTAAGAAAGAGAAAGCCCATGTGGAGGTAGGGACAGAAGGAGAGGGAGATGGAAAATCTTAAGCAGGCTTCACACACAGTATGAAATTCAATCTCATGAGCCTAAGATCATGACACAAGCCAAAATCAAGAGCCAGATGCTTGGGGCACCTGGGTGGCTCAGTGGGTTAAGCCTTTACCATTGGCTTAGGTCATGATCTCAGGGTCCTGCAGTCAAGCCTTGAATCGGGCTCTCGACTCAGCGGGGATCCTACTTTCCCCTCTCTCTCTGCCTGCCTCTCTGCCTACTTGCAATCTCTTTCTTTCAGTCAAATATATGAATAAAATCTTAAAAAAAAAAAAAAAGTCAGATGCTTCAGTGACTGAGTCACCCTGGCACCCCCAATAAATATTTCCTAAATATCCACTACATGACAGGTGGAGGGTAAAATTTTAGGTTTAGAAAAGGAAATGCTATTTTATTACATTAGTTTATCATATCTAACCCTATTTATAAATACTATTTATCCTAGATAACTGTATCATAAATCCTGGGTATGAAGGTAGGGAGAGCCACACATCTTTCCCCTTTAGGAAATACTCTCACCACTATCCTATTCAATATTTCTAATGCCTTAAATTTTACCACCGTCTCCGGTAATAAAGGCCCATGAGATCTCAAAGCAAACTATATTAGTTGCCTTGAGAATTAGAAATTTGAACTCATGGTTACACCTTAAGTATTGGTGAAGGGCAGAATCTCAGATGACATGAACAACAAGAAGGAACCCTGGCAAAGAGCCTCCCTATGGCCAACTTCTCCTTTCTGGTGCACCCTTGAGTAGCAATGAGAGTACTGCTCCAAATGTACACTTTCTGCTCATCAGTGACCATGCCTGTAGTGCCTGAGTCAGAATCTCCCTGAGGCAAAAGCTCAACTCAAGCCCTAATTCAACTTACAGAAGGAAATTGCCCTGATACCTTCCTTACATCTGAATTATTGGCAGAATATCATCTCTATAATGATCCTGAGAACAGAAGCAGTGGGAAAGAGAAGGGGGGAAATTTCCCTGCACAACTCTCTTCATAGGATCCCTCTCCATGGTTGATTTATCTTTTGTATGTTTCTAGTACTCTAAACATTATTGTATTACAATATTTTGACATCCCTATTAGCCTGATAGGTCTTTTGGAGAAGATATTTTCTAATATTTCCAGTATCTTATACTAACTTAGTAAAGAATAGATATTTGGCAAATATTTGTTGATTTAAACCAAAGTATTTTATTGAAAATTACAGTAAGATTTATAGGGCATGGAAAACCAAAATTTTAGTTCCTCACTACTGTTCACGTCTTAGACACACTTGACTGATTGGAGATCCTCTTTCTCTTTCCAAGTATGCCCTAAAGGCATTTCTAATTTTTCTAATATTAGTTTTGGATGTGAAACTTCCAAAGTTCACATCAGTGATGTGAACTTCTACGATTTGAACTCATGATCTTAAATCCCTATTTTTTTTTTAAATCCCTCTTTTGAATTAAACTGCAAAAACCTCTCCTTGAATTAAAATGAAAATATTCCTCAAGGGGTAAAACAAGGAGGTTTTGTCAAACACTGACCCTTGTGTGTGAATCACTACTAAGCTCATTTCAGAAAAGTTAGCTGGAGAAAAACAAAGGGAATGAGACCCTGAATTGGTTAGTACATAGATGTAAGCAACAGATAGCAGGAGTGGGAGAATCTTAGAAAATCTAGGATTTCCACAAAGGCACCAAAAATTCTGTGGAGGATGTAGAGTACAAAACAATGGGACAAAAAGAAAAAAAGAGAACAATAGGATACATATATCTATATGCAATTATTTTATCATCTCACATATGATTATGAACGTTTGTTAACCCTACCTACAAAATATGTATAGATTTATGACCTTCACCTTCACCACTAGAACCTCACCAGAGCCATCATCATCACTTGCCTGGATTGTTCCAACAGACTCCTAAGGTTTCCTTAATTCCGCTCTCACCCTGTTAGTCTATTCTTAACATAGCAGCCAGATAGACATGATTCTGCCAATTATCTATTTGAAACTATCTACCAGCTTCTTAAATTAAAAAGCAAAGACTAAGACGTGGCCTACAAGACGTCACAGGCCCCAGCTTGCAGTTACAGGTCTCTGACAACTTCAAATTCCTCAGACTAACTCCACTCTTGCCACGCTGGCTCGCCTATCTTTGCCAAGCACTATCTGACATCAGGTATTTTTTCCAACTATACTCTCTTAAGGTGCATCAGGTCTGTGAATGTCACCTTCCCAAAGAAACCTATCCTGACCACCCAATATTAATTTGTGACACTATGCCTTACCCCACTATACTTTTCTCCATACCGTGTATGACCTTCTAAGGCACAAGAAAATTTACTTGCAGCAATGGGGAGGTGGTGAAGGTAATTGGTGGTTTCTTTTGTTCCACCCAAGAATGTAAACTTTCTATGAGCAAGCATTTTGCAATTTTATTTTGTTACAACCTCCTCACGGCTTTGAAACATGCCTTGCATATAATAAGCACTCAGTGAATGTCTATTGAATGAATGAATGATTTTCTTGAACCACATCGACTATTTTAGCTCATGGAGGTACATTCCATTATTACTCATTTCCCTAATTATAAGCGGTCAGCAGAAATGGAGAAAATCACATAGAGACTGTTGTCCCCAAGTTTTTGGTGTGACATATTTGGAAATGCGTTGATGCCTTCAAGGAATGAGAGTCTATAAATAAAACACCAACTATAAAAGGTCATGAAATATTAAAATACTCTCAATTGATTCCCAAACTATTCCAGGCCAGGGCAAGCATGCCACTGGAGCCCTCAGAGTTAGAAAAAAACTTCAAGCCACCTTCAGTAAGTAGCAAAATGTTTGCAGTTTTGAAGTAATGTCCTCAAATCCCTATATGGAATACCATGATAATTCACTAGGAGAACATTTTAAACTATTTTATAAATGAAGACCAAATATGTTGGGAACTCAAATACAACTCCAGGAATTAGCTTTATGATATCCAGGCTTTCCCAAGGGACAGAAACATCTCAACAATATAGATGTCAATCAAAGAGTAAGCTGAGCAACCTTCAGGCAGATGCTCATCCTAACTAGGGCCATGTTTATAATGTGAAATAATATTTTAAAACCATTATGTGAAATTAAAGTATACCAGTTATACTAATGCAAACAGATTCAGAATCTTAAGATTCTATCTATGAAAAAGAAATATCAAATATGCTTCATATCTAAATTTAGTTCAGTATACTCTAGCTGTTCCATTTTATTTCAATATCAAAGGACAGTAGGGCCCACACTTTGAACTAATACCCCTGAAGCATTCAGGTTTTAATTTGATGGCCATTTGTATTCTAGGACCTCTTTTCTTTTGGGATCTGGCACTGAGTGAAGCTGATCTAAATCTGAAGCTCTTTGACTTCAAAGAGAGCCTTGTGCTTGGATTAGCACCACAGTGGAAGGAGCAAGACAAGAAACAATCCATAGACACATATGAATTCTTTGATATCCCAAAGCTTTTGTCTATTTCCTCTTATCAATCTATGAAATAATCTTAGCAATTCAAACATAACCTAGTCAAACATCAAAGGAAACTGGGATAAGATTTATCTATTTCAGTGTCCATTTTAATACATTTTTATGCTTGTTACAACTTCTACAAATAATAGTTTGCAATGAAAAAAAAAAAAGTAGGCTGATTTTTACCTGGAGAGATAATAGCAAGAAGCAAGGAAGAAATAAATATAACTAAGAACAGCATGTCTCAGAGAGCAACTATTTCTGTAGAAATTATCATAAATTTTTTCTGTTATAAGAAACATTTTTTATTCAAAAAGCGGATAAAGGGATATGTTATAATTATTCTTCATGTTTTTATGTCCATCAGATTTATCATGCACTTCTACCAGCTGCATTTTTTAACTTGGAAATTGAAAAAAATAAAACCAATAATAAAGCAAAAGCTGAAAATTCTTCAATATTGGAGCAGTAAGTGAGCTGGGGAGAACAGATCTTCAACAAACTTGATTTTAGGACAAAAAAGACCTTGACTTGATCAAAAGTTCTCTGAGCTCACCCTCTTCGAACTCTCCAAAAATAGGACAAAATGTGAACAAAGCGGAGTGAACCATAAACAGAAACACTTCAAAGAAGTCTCTAGAGTAAAATCACTTTTCATAAAGATAATGAATAATTTAAGCATATGGCATTATGGTTTAAGAAATAATTGTTAATAAATTCAGGAGACAGTAATGTTGACATCACCAGGTTGTTTTTAATATACCACAAATGAATTCCATAATCACACATATGTATTGAAAAGATAATTACCAGGTCATTTTACCTCAAATATGATTTTTAAATTTAGAATTATAGAAAATGCTAGATTTTCTCTGTCCCATTTGCTTTGAAAGTTTAAAATACAAGGACTGAATAATCTCTAAAAATACATTTTTAAATGACCCAAACATTATAGAAATTGATAATTCTGACTATTCCATTATGATGGTTTCCTTCATGAGAATTACTAAATAGGCTAAAATGATAATTAATATGTAGTCATTGCTTTTGCATTTTGGTAAATAATATGGAGAAAATATTACCAAGTTTATATGGTCATAAAAAGTAACTGATATAGTCTCTTTTAATTAATTTTTAACTACTTTGTATATTTTGTTTAGGATAGTTCTTACCTCACAGAAAGGGTGTGATATCTGTTAAAATAACTATTATTACAGTTATCACTAGTTGATGATACGGCCAATCTTTTTATGTCTCCACATATACTCTACTGGTTTTATCTTCTGTAAATTTGGTCAGGTTATTTACTGTTTTTGAAATGCTAGCTCCTTTCCTCTTCATTAAGCTAAATCCTAAACATTTCCAACAGGCCTGACATTTATTATAACTTCCCTCACTAGCCAACCCCCATAATAATACTTCTATTATATTGAATTCAGTGAATAACTATATATCATCTGTATTTTACTGTTAATATTGCCTTAAACTTGTTCTCTAGTTTTATTGTAGATTTAATAATCCTATATAGCTCCTCCATATTATGTATATATGTATTTCCTCCTGCTGAAAAAAAAATTAATTTTTTATAGACAAAGGACTGCTGCTTACTTTCCTTAAAAAATACATACGCATAAACATACATCCCCCAGAAAAGCTGGTATAGTGGGGGGCATACAGCAGGTGTTTTCTGCATGCTTGTTAATGATGTAATACAGTTTAACTTAACAAGATCCTGTGTGTTGTTTATCTTTTCCATCTTAACTTCGTCATTCAAACAGTAGCAGAGTTGAACACAATCTCCATGGAATTCAGAAGCTCTTAAACTGTGTTATTTCAATGCAATGAACTTAAAATCACAGCCCCCTCCTAATGCAGGCACTTTCATGATCTTATTTTATTTATACAACAATAACCAAACTCTGGTTCTATAGCATCTACATCCTAATTATTTGAGAATAGCTAGGAAGCTGGTATGCTCTAGAGCAGACATGCTCTTCGACCAGGAAAAATGAACTCTATGGATCACACCTTCAAATACTCCCCTTCTCACATTAAGATAAAAACCCAGAGTACAGGGTTTTTATTTTTTAAGTGTTTTCATTTGAATATAGTTGACCCACCGTGCTAACCTTAGTTTCAGGTGTATAACATGGTGCTTCAACACCTCTGTTATGCTATGCCTACTGCAAGTGTAGCTACCATCTGTCACCAAAAAACACTAGTACAATATTATTGACTATATTCCCTAATCTGTATCCTCTATTCTCATGATTTAATCATTCCATAACTGGAAAGCTGTATCTTCCACTCCTTTTCACCCATTTTGCCCATCTTCCTCCCCACTTCCCTCTGACAACCATCAGTTTGTTCTCTGTGTTTGCAGGTCTGATTCTTCTTTTTGTTTATTTCTCTCTTCATTTCTTTTGCTTTTTAGATTCCACATATCAATGAAACCATATGGTATCTCTCTCAATCTGACTTATTGCACTTAACCTAATACCTTATAGGTCCATCTACACTGTTGCAAATGGCAAGATCTCGTGCTTTCTTGTGGCTGCATAATATTCCTCTGTGTGTGTGTGTGTGTGTGTGTGTGTGTGTGTGTGTGTGTGTGTATTACATCTTTATACCTTCATCTGTCAATGGACACTTAGGTTGCTTCCAGATCTTGGCTACTATAAATAATGTTGCAATAAACTAAAAGTGCCTCTATCTTTCTGAATTAAGATTTTTTTTCCCCTTGGGTAAATATCCAGTAGAGGAATTATTGGATTATATGGTAATTCTATTTTTAATTTTTTGAGGAACCTCCATACTATTTTCCACAGTGGCTGTACCAATTATAATCCCACCAACAGTGCATGGTACCCTATTGTTTCACTTATTTTGGAATCTCAAAACAAAGCAAAAGAAAAGACCAACAAAAAACCATATTCTTAAATACAGAGAAGAAACTGGTGGTTTTCAGAGGAGAAGAATAAACTTCTAGCTATAAAATATGTAAGCCATGGAGACGAAAGTACAGCACAGAAAATATTTAAACAGTACTGTATGGCACTTATCACAGTGAGCACTGAGCAATGCATAAAATTGTTGAATCAATTTGTTGTACAGCTGAAGCCACTATAACATTATTCATTGATTACACTTCAATAAGAATAAAATAAAATTTTAAAAATAAGTAAAAAATAAATAAATGCCATTGTCACATTCTTGCTCAGTGGGTTGCTTCAGAGCATTTAGAAGTCAGTATTTCTCCTCTCTCAATTCTATTTCCTCCACCCAGCCTACCCATCCTTTCTGTTTGTCATAATTCCTAAGTATATAGTGTTCAAAATAAATCAAATATAATATTCACATATAAAAGAAACTTCAATTCCCTTTTGCCCTACATGTATATAGCTAAATACATATTGGTATGAATTTGAGGGGATATGAGGAGCAGTAAAGAAATCAACTTGGTAAAAGGGGAAAAATTAATAATAATAAATGTATGTCAGCAAAGGAAATAGAAAGTTTTCAACTTGTCTTGGCAATAATACGGACCTAGATCAAGGACACTATTTCATTTTACACTGCTCCTACTATTCTATCGTTATAGGATATTTTGTTAGACAACAGGGTCCATGCAATTAAATAATCAGAAGTGTATCATATTCTCAAACCTGAGCTATCTGCTTTAAATCCCATCTTTGTGATCAATGATATAACCTATTTTTTGCCTGGAAAAAAAAAATGCCCTTGGATTCATAGATATAAGAAGTTGACATAACAAGAGGATTTGCAAAATCAAAGAGTTCTACCAAAACATGCACATTTTTAGATAGATTATAATTCATTTCCACATTCAAATATACCAAATCCTCTCCCCACTTATATTTTCTGTAACTCCATGTAGGAGCAGAATGAAGACCATAATTATTTTTCCCCTGAGAAAAAGATTCTCCCATATTTTAAAATTATCATGCACCATGCAACGTGCAAAAAAAAAAAAAAAATACCTTGGGTTTCTTATTTTCAAGGCCTGTTGGCATGGACAATGCACAAGGTGAAATCAGCTCCTTGGTTCTTGTTAGAGAAATGGGAGGTGATGGGGTTGAAACAGATGACCTGTGGTTGGATATTGAGCTTTCAGATTTTCCAAGTCTTGAAGGCAAGGTACCACTGCCAAATTTTGGGTCCGGTGTTGAGGGATGGAGCTGGAGTGCCTGGGTGGGCAGAGTAGCACGAGGGAGTGGGAAGGACCCCAGTGTGGAAAGTGAGGCAGAGCTAGCACTGGAGACAGGCGGTGAAGGAGGAATTGAAGGATTCTGTCCCTGGTCAGCTAGCTTCGGGGCTGTTCTCTTAGATCTGTTTATCAGGTCTGAAAGAGCTGGGGAAGGATGGAAACATTTCTCTGGAAAGGAGAGTGTGGCCCTTTGGTTAGCGGGAGGAGATAGAGTAGATAATGCAGATGAGGCTGATGTAGGGTGTATGTGAATATTCCTGGGCTTTTCTGGACCCCTGAGGTCAACATCCTGTTTGCCCTTCAAAGAAAGAGAAGGAACACTTGGTGGAACGGGAGGAAGACCCACAGAACTCAATGTACTAGTCTGTAGCAGTGAGAATGTTGGGTTCCCCTTCAAAGAAGTGGGTGATGTTTTCTCTACATTCAAAGAAACAAGGCTACTATCAACATGTGTTGTGGGAGAGAGGGAGCCTGCCTGAGAAAGGGGAGCAGATTTGGCAAAAAAAGGTAAGTGAAAGGATTGCTGGCTGAGTTCGGAAACTTGGTGTTCCCTTTGTTCTGGAGACCCCGTTCTCAGGGAGCAACTAGAGAGCGATTTCTTAGGTGTGGACGGGGTTTCTTTTGCTTTTTGATCGAGGGTGAGTGTGGAAGAAGCCAAGGAGTTGAGAGAGAAAGTGGGACAGGATGCTGGGGAAAATGGTCTTTGGTGAGAAGGGTTTGACTTGAGCATGGCAGTGAGCAGGGAAAGCCGGGAAGGCACTGGGGATTTCACCCCTGACTTTGAGAGATTTCCACTAGATGACACTTGGCTACAGATAGTGGAAGAAGAGCCTTGGAACGAGGAGGTAAACTGTTTGGGACTTGGAGAGAGCGAATGTGTGACAATACGGACTGGTATATATGAGCCCGAATTTGACTTCAGAGAAGCACTGGAGGATGGTGAAGGAGAAGTGGTTCTCGGGCTTTCTCTGGGGCTAAGGACATGTGAGGTGAAAGCTGTTTTCTTCGGAACTTCAGATGCCAGTCCAGGTTTCTTATCTGCAGGTCTTGGACTGGATAAATTAGAACCTGATAACTGAGTGAAATGGGGAAACTGTGACGTCGAGGAGGTGCCTTTCCGTGCAAAAAAGGGTGAAGAGTGAGCAGAAGTTTGAAAATACGTAGTTGTTTCTTCCACCAAGGCCCCACTGACATCCAGCCTCCTAGTGTGGAACTCCTCTAGCACAGAGGCTCCGTCCAGGTTAACTGGGTCAGGTGGCGTTTTCTGATTAGTTGGAGAAACAAAGGAGAAAGCAGGTGGTTTACAGGCACGCTGCTCAGAGGTAGTGGGAGAAGAAGTTAACTAGAGGAAAGAGAAATAGACAGATTGTAATAGGACATTATTTGTGAAATGATCACAATATTCTCGTTACTTGTGTGTTTCTGCAAACAGTCTATTAGTTTACACAAAACAGGCACCTTAAACCTCCATAAAAATTTTAGGAGTTCTGTTGTGCTAATGAGGCATTGCTTTAAATTTGAAATAAAATATAAACAAACTGTGAAAAATTATATATTATGCCTCATTTATTCCCTGGAAGAACATCGATATAGAATTATATACGCATGTTTCCATTTGGAAAAGAATTCACTGACAAAATCTTAAACAGTTATCTTAATTTGGAGTTGTGTGACTTGAAAAGATTTAAATCACCACCAATAGGTTTCAAAGTTCACATTGGAAAACAAGATAGATTTACTTCCATTGTAAAAATATAATGGTATAACTAACATAATAATATAATGACTACAACAATATAATGACTACAGTGTAATTACTATAATCCTTAAAAAATCTAACACACTTCAAGTGTTTAAAATTCTAAAAACTTAAAGTACTCCTATATATTGTGCAACTGCAAAAAATGACCAGAATTCGAAAGACACAGCACCCATCAACATGATTGATATCAACAATGATAAATTAAAAGAGTGAAAGCAAGTTTGAAATACAGATCAAGTTTTAACTTATGAAAAACATGTCACTAATTAGTTGCCAGAATGAACATTTAATAAATGATTTGGATTATGTTGGGAAGGGTAGATATGCTTTCAAATCAAAAGAAAAGAATACTTTACAAATGTCACCTGCCTGAAACAATGCAACCCACAAACCCCTCAACAAATTTAAACAAACAAACAAACAACAAAAAAAAACAAACAAACAAAAAGAAAGAAAAAATGTCTGGGTATGTGTATTTTGTGGTATTTTAAAAATCATCCAGTACTTTAAGACAAATGCTAAAATTATATATGATTCAAAAGCCAGATCTTTAAACACAGGCCTCCTGCAAAATTATTGATTTGATTCTATCAACTCATAAGAGAATTTAGGGAATATCAGTTAATCAAAATGTTAATATTTATTAGGTGATATTATATTACCTGTTATTATATATATATGTTTGTGTGTTTATTTATTTTATTTATGGCCTTACATAGCAGGAAAATGTATTACCATAACTATTAAATTTGACAAAAGCTTGGTTTACAAATTCAGTAAATGATATTACTTGATTTTGCTTTGTAACATGTTAACAAGGTATCCGTCAGACCTATTGCAAAGATTTTCATATCATGTAATTTCGAGTTCTGAAAAATTTAAAACTGATAAATGCAAACAACTCATCCTAAACTTTAAAGTTTCAAGTAAATACATCCAAAACAGCCCTTTCTTTTTATGTATAAATTTATATTTGTACTCCCAACACAGAATTCTTCCTACATAATTAATATTTGAATACATGGCATTACCCAGAATATCAAAATATCAGGGGTAATTGAAAATCAAGCAGAATTCAATCAAATTGAGAAAGAATGCTTAACAACTCCCTTACATAAGCTTTACTTAGAAACAATTCTGCTTAGCCAGTGCTCATATAATTGATTCATGTGATTAGACATAAATGAACAGTCTTCTCTGATTGTTTACAATGACTGGTCTCTTCTCGCAAAAAGAATGAAGCAATTTCAAGGCTGTGTAGAGTGTCTTTGCATATTATGTTATAGCTTTTGGTAAAGAATTTTGTAAACTAATGATAATGGCCACAAAAATCCATCACCTTTTAAGTCATATTTACAGATAACTTCATTTCTACAATAAATTGATTGATTCATTCAGATTATCCATGAAATTATCATGTTGAAATCATAGGGCTATAATTCTACTACACTGAGTCATATTTTACCTAATTTAAGTAATTCAATTTATTGTGCTTTTGAGTAGTTGACTATTAAAGAACTTCAAGAGAAAGACTCTGAAAAGTCTAAGATTGTTTATTATGTTTGTATTAGCCTACATATGTTTATTATCTTTTCCCATTCAGTATATTAACAAGTATTTGCAATTTATTTGTTTCTAATTTGCAAATACGTCTGGATATTATCCTGATTTATTCTAATAAAAAATGTGGTACCACACTTTTATAAAATTCCCAGATACGAAGAATTTCTTTTTAATAAAAAAGATTCATTTTCCTAAATTCCTCTCAATAGGTTTAAAAAAAGTAGCAGAGAGGAGGTACAGACATGAATGACTTTGTGCAGAAAGAAAGAATAGATACCTGTCAAATGCTCAGTTATCTCAGAAGAGAGCCTTCTTTCACTTCTACACTATAAATCCATTACCAGTGATAATAAACTTCTCTATTGACATCTACATATTTCCACCCCTTCAGCCTCTCCCATTAATAACCTCTTGTTCTGTTCTCTAGGTTTGTCAATGATACTTTTATTCCTTCTCCTCAAAGCTGTTCTCTGTTTTCTCCATCATTTATTTCTAGCATGATCTTTGTTGATTCCTTTGGTTTAAACACCTCTCTAGAGCTACCCCTGCTTATGTTCTCCAATCACCAGCCTTTTTCTGATTCTTGAGTCCCCTTACTATATACCTCCTCCAAAGTTATTTTCAAAACTCTCTTCTCCCGGAAAAACTACCCTAAGCTCTGGAATACATTCACAGTAATATCAGTAAGAGAGGATGCTTGCAGTGTTCTGCTGTCATCAAGTGGACAATCTTGACCCTAAATCCACTCTTGGATCCTATATAATAGAGGCCATCAATTATTCTAACAACCAATATCTGTTGTGGAACTTCCTTGTAGTTTTAATCAACCTAAAATGAACACTTCCTATACATACCCAGTTTTTTCCTAATTAGTATCAGATTCCAAAGCATCTGAATAAAAACCAAAGTGATTGATCTGATCTCTGAATAGTTCCCAAGATACAGATGGCACAAGATACTGATTCATATAGTTGAACTCTTCCTCCTGAATCTGTAAAGCCATGCAAGGCAGAAACTCTAGATTCTTTTTTGTCCTCATATGGAATCATTACAACACAACAGCTTGGCCTCCTAAACTTACCTATTCATGGGTTTTCTCACTGAAGAACCCTTGTAATGTCACTGGAAAGATGTATTCTCAGCCTTTCAAAGATAAACAATATAAATAATATTTCTGGTATTCCTGCCTCTAGCACCCCCTTTAACCTATTATTGGAGTAACTTTTTAAAATCTAATCAAAGTATACCCCTGCATAAGATTATCATCAATCCTTTTTCCATATAATGTGAACTAAAGATCTTTCCTTCATGACAGATCCCCTCTCTTGCTGTCCTGTCCCAACTCCCACATCTCCTGCTATTTTGCACTTTAGGTTTTAGAAGTACTTTGTTCAATCTCAGCCTTTTTGCCATCATTGTCAACATTCTACCTATGTAATTCTTTTTCCAATATACTTGCCAAATCTTCATTCTTTAAATCAATCTCACTAACTGTCATTTTGCTCTGAGACCCAGTCTACTTCAAGCTGCTATTAAAAAAAAATAATAATAATGACAGAGGACTTCCTGGGAAGGTGGTAGAGTAAGAGAATCCTAGGCCCACCTCATCCCATGGATACATCTAGATAACACTCACACTAGTGTAGGTAACCCAGAAAAAGACCCAAAGACAAGCAGAACAAACTCTTCACAGCTAAATATAGAGAAGATGCCACACCAAAGAGAGTAGGAAGGGTGGAGACACAGGAGCCAAACTTACCCAAGGGACTCTTCTTAGGAGGGAAGGACATCCCAAGTGCTGAGAGGGAAGAGTAGCAGACCCCATATCAGGCGCTCCAGGCATAGGGCATTTGCCCTGGGAAGGCAAATCCCCATTACATCTGGCTTTGAAAACAAGAGGAATCTAACTTTGGGAGTTCTTACAATCAGGGCAGCTTGACATCTGGAACTTTAAAAAATAAGCAGGTGCAAAAATAATGTATACTGTTATGCTGGAAATAAAAAAAAAAAAAAAAAATAAGCAGGCTCAGCTCTGGGAGAGCTAGAGAGCAATAGGAAACTGAGTTCCTACCCTTAAAGAGGGAGCACAATAAATAGCCCTACTGAGATACAGCAGACAACCAGCAGTTTGAAAAATGCCTGGGGAATACAGGAGAGAGATTTGATTACTAATTTCAGAGGATTTTCTAGAGGGGCAGGGATCTTTATGTGACATCTCCAAGAACAAAAGAGTTAGTGGGTACCATTCCCCCTCCCCCAGTCTACATACATGGACATCTGTGGGAATAAACATAACATCAACACTATCCACCTAGCTCACTAACATTATACTGCACCCTCAAGCTCCTCTGTAGACTCACCCCATCCAATATGCCCTTGTCAGGAGTTCACCCAAAGTCATGCCACAAGTGTTCCAGTGCCCAAGCAGCCTTTTAAGGAGCCAGTGCCACCTCAAAATGTCTCCTGCCCAAGGGACAGGGGAAGAAAATCACACTCACCAGTTCAACTATGGCTATAGCTGTGGGCTGGGAGCAGATAACTTCTTTGAGTTCAGGCCCCACCCACCAACAAAAGTTTCACAGGGGACAACAGAGGAATAGCATGCTGCAGTTCTGTGTCACCACAGCTCTCACAAATGTGAGACTGACTTAACTGCAGCCCAAGGCAGCCCCAGATTGACCTACTAACAACACAGGGACCAAATGCTGCCCACAACAGGCAAAGAGAGACATTGCAGATGACTTGACTCGACCACAAAAATATAGCTCATGCAACAAATATAAGAGATGCCCCTAAAGAGCCAGTTTCTGGTGAACAGGGAACATTGCACTATAGAGCATTATAAGACCTCCTTTTCTTAAGGCTACAACTTTCAAGAGCAGGAGAAATAGCTGACTTTCCTAACACATAGAAACAGACACAGAAAGTTGGATAAAATGAGGAGACAGAGGAATATGTTCCAAAGGAAAGAACAGGACAAAATCACAGCAAGAAAGCTAAACAAAAGAGATAAGAAACTTACCCAATTGAGAACTTAAAATAATGGTTTTAAAAATATTCACCAGGCTTGGGAAAAGAATGGAAGATCTCAGTGAGATCCTCAATAAAGAGACAGAAAATATTAACAATAATCAGAGATAAAGAACTCAATAACTGTGATTAAAAATACTCTAGAGGGAATAAGTGTAGGTAGGAAGAAGCAGAAAAACAGATCAGCAACCTGGAGCAGAGAGTAATGGAAAGCAATCAAGATGGTCATGAGAGAGAAAAAAAAAAAATAATAAATGAAAATAGATTAAGGGAACTCAGCAATACCATCAAGCATAATGACATTCACATTATAGGGATCCAAGAAGAAGAGAAAGAAAGGGGGAAAGAAAATTAATTTGAAGAAATAATAGCTGAAGACTTCCTGAATCTGGGGAAGAACAAAAGTCCAGATCCAGGAGACACAGAGAGCCCCCTAAAAAATCAACCCAAGGAAATCTACACCAAGATACATAGTAATTAAAATGGAAAGAAAAGTAGTGATAAAGACAGAAAATTGGGGCACCTGGGTGGCTCAGTGCGTTAAGCCTCTGCCTTCGGCTCAGGTCATGATCTCAGTGTCCTGGGATTGAGCCCCACATGGGGCTCTTTGCTAAGCAGGGAGCCTGCTTCCCCCCGTCTCTCTCTGCCTGTCTCTCTGCCTACTTGTGATCTCTCTCTCTCTCTGTCAAATGAATAAATAAAATACTTTAAAAAAAAAAGACAAAACATTTAAAAATTAGCAAGAGGAAAGAAAACTGTTACATATGAAGGAAACCCTATGGGGTTATCAGTTGATTTTTCAGCAGAAACTCTGTAGGCCAAAAGAGAGTGGCATGATATATTCCAAGTGCTGAAAGGGGAAAAGCAAACAAACAAACAAATAAACAAAACCTACAACCAAGAATTGTCTATTCAGCAAAGCTATCATTCAGAATAGACAGAGATAGAGTTTCCCAGACATACAAAAGTTAAAGGAATTTATCACGACTAAACCAGACTTAGAAGAAATGACAAAGGGGAATCGGAGTGGAAAGGAAAGATCATCAGCAGGAGTAGGAAAACTTGGAAGTGCAAAATCAGTAAAATGAAGTATATTTATGAAAATCAGTCAAAGAGTCACAGAATAAAAGGATAGAAAGTGTGATGCCATATACCTAAAATGGATGTCTTGGGGAGGAGAGGAATAGAAATTTAGTGCTTTTAGAATGGGTTCAAGCTTAATCCATGGTTAAATTAATATAGACTGCTATATAAATAAGATGTTATATATAACCTAATGGTAACCACAAATCAAAAACAGGTAATAGAGATGCAAAAAATAAAGAGAAGGGAATCCAAGTATATCACTAAAGAAAACCAGCAAACTATGACAGAAGAGAACAAGGGAAGAAAGGAACAGAGAAGAACTATAAAAACAACCATAAAACAGTTAACAAATGACAATGAGTACATACCTATCAATAATCATTTTGAATGTAAATGTGCTAAACACTCTAATCAAAAGACACAGGATGATGGAATGGATAAAAAAGTAGGATCCATCAGTATGCTTCCTGCAAGATACTCATTTTATACCTAAAGATATATGGGGACTGAAAGTGAAGGGATGGAAAAGCATATACCATGCAAATGAAAGTGAAGAATGCTGGAGTAGCAATACTTACATCAGACAAAGTAGACATTTACAGAAGATACTATAGAGTTATAAAAGGAATAAACAAGAAGATATAACAATTGTAAATATTTATACACTCAACCTAGGAGCACCCAAATACATAAAGCAGCAAATAGCAAATGTAAAGGAAGTAAACAATAGCAATACAATAATACTAGCAGACTTTTACATCCACTTACATCAATGGATGGATCATCCAAACAGAAAAACAACAAAGAAATAGTGGCTTCAAATGATACATTGAGCCAGATGTATTTAACAGATAAATTCAGAACACTCCATCCTAGAACAGCAGAATATGTATTCTTTACAAGTGCACATGGACCATGCTCCAGAATAAACCACTAATAGGCCACAAAACCAGTCTCCACAAATTCAAAAACATATAAGTCATACCATGAATCTTTTCTGACCACAACACTATGAAATGAGAAATCAACCATAAGAAAAAGTCTGGAAAAACAACAAATACATGAAGGTTAAATAACATGTTACTAAACAATGAATGAGTCAACCAAGAAATTAAGGAGAAAATAAAAAAATATATGTGGAAACAAATGAAAATTTAAAAAACGATGGTTCAAAATCTGAGCTGCAGCAAAAGCTATTCTAAGAGGGAACTTTATAGCAATACAAGCTGACCTCAAGAAGCAAGAAAAATCTCAAAAAACCTAACCTTACACATAAGAACTAGAAAAATAAGAGCAAAAACCCCAAAATAGTTGAAGGATGTCCTTCATAGGATGTCCACCCATAGCACTTTTATTCAACATAGTACTGGAAGTCTTAGCAATCAGACAACAAAAAGAAAGACATCCAAACTGGTAAGGAAGAAGTAGGAGATAATAAAGGAGATAATAGAGAGATAATAAAGGAGATAATAAAGATTAGAACAGAAATAAATGAAAGAGAAACTAATAAATGAAATAGAATGAGATTAGGAGTTCTTTTAAAGGATCAACAAAATTGACAAACCTTTAGGTGGACACATACATAAAAAAGTGAGTATTGCATGGAGCACTGGGTGTGGTACATAAACAATGACTCTTGGAGCACTGAAAAAAAATAAAATTTTTAAAAAGTGAATGAGAACACAAACAAAATCACAAAGAGAACAAATAAGAAACACGACAGGAAATACAAACAATTTTAAGAGAATATTATGAGAAAGTGTTTGCCAACAAATTGGACAACCTATAAGCAATGGATAAAACTCCTAGAAATGGATAAAATTCCATAACTAAATCAGGAAAAAATAGAAAATTTGAACTGACTGATCACCGGCAATGAAATTGAATCAATAACTTAAAAACGCCCACAACCAAAAGTCCAGGATCAGATGGCTTCACAGGTGAATTTTACTAAACTTTCAAAATAGAGTTAACACCTATTCTTCTCAGGGCACCTGGCTGGCTCAATCCATTGAGTGTGCAACTCTTGATCTTAGGCTGTCAGTTCAAGCTCCATGTTGGATGTGGAGCCTACTTAAAAAACAAAACAAAACAACAACAACAACAACAACAAAAAAAAAACTTTTTTTCTCAAACTAGTAAAATATATATATATATATATATGTAAGAGAAAGGAAAGCTTCCAAATTCATTCTATGAGACCATCATTACCCTGATACCAAACTCAAAGACACTACAAGAAAAGAGAACCATTGGTCAATATCTCTGATGAACATGGATGCAAAAATCTTCAAAAAAATATTAGCAAACCAAATCCAACAATACATTAAAAATCATTCACTATAATCAAATGGAATATATTCCTGGGATGCAAGAGTGGTTCAATATTCACAAATTGATCAACATAGTATATCACATCAATAAGAAAAGGATAAAACCATATGATCATTTCAATAGATGGAAAAAAAGCATTTGCCATACTGTATCATCCATTCATGATAAAAATCCTCAGCAAAGTAGGTTTAGAGGCAACATATCTCCACATACTAAAGGCCTTATATGAAAAACCTACAGCCAACATCATACTTGATGGTGAAAACTTGAGAGCTTTTCCTCTAATGTCAGGAACAAGGCAAGGATGCCCACCCATAGCACTTTTATACGACATAGTACTGGAAGTCTTAGCAATCAGACAACAAAAAGAAAAACATCCAAATTGGTAAGGAAGAAGTAAAAACTTTCACTATTTGCAGATCACATGATACTCTATGTAAAAAACCCTAAAGACTCCAGCAAAAAAACTACTAAAACTCATAAATGAATTCAGGAAAATTGCAAGTTATAAAATTGATAATCAGAAATAAGTTGCATTTCTTTCTTTTTTTTTTTTAATTTTATTTATTTATTTGACAGACAGATAAAGAGATCACAAGTAGGCAGGCTGGGGGCGGGGGGAGTCTCCCTGCTGAGGAGACAGCCTGATGCAGGGCTCTGGGACTCGATCCCAGGACCCTAAGATCATGACCAAAGCTGAAGGCAGAGGCTTAACCCACTGAGCCACACAGTTACCTCCATAAGTTCCATTTCTATACACTAATAATGAAGTAGCAGAAAAAGAAAAAAAGAAAAAAGTTTCATTTATAATTATAACAAAAATAATAAAATACCAAGGAATAAACTTAACCAAGGAGGTGAAAATCCTATACTCTGAAAACTATAAAACACTGATGTAAGAAATTGAGACAACCCAAAGAAATGGAAACATACTCCATGCTCATGTTGGAAGAACAAATATTGTTAAAATGTTCACACTACCCCAAGCAATCTACAGATTTAATGCTATCCCTATTGAAATATCAAGAGCATTTTTCACAGAATTAGAACAAAGAATCTTAAAATTTTGTGGAACCACAAAAGATACTGAATTGCCAAAGCAATATTGAAAAAGAAAATAAAACTGGAAGTATCACAATCTCAGATATCAAGATACAATACAAAGCTGTAGTAATCAAAAATAGTGTGGCACTGATGCAAAAATAGACACATAGATCAACAGAACAAGATAAAGAGCCCAGAAATAAACCCACAATTATATAATCAATCTTCAACAAAGGAGGCAAGAATATGCAATGGAAAAAAAGACAGTCTTTTCAACAAATTGTGTTTGTAAAACAGGACAGCTACATGCAAAAGAATGAAGCTGGACACTTTTTCATACCAACAAAAAATTAACTCAAAATGTATTAGTGACTGAAGTAGGAGACCTGACACCATTAAAAATTCTAGGTGAGAGCACAGGCAGTCATTTCTCTGACATCAACCACAGCAACGTTTTTCTAGAAATGTTTCCTAAGACAAGGGAAATAAAAGCAAAAATGAACTATTGGGACTACAGCAAAAAAAAAAAAAAAAAAGCTTCTGCACAGCAAAAGAAACAATCAATAAAACTGAAAGACAACCTATGGAATAGGAGAAGATATTTGAAAATGATATATCTGATAGGCTTTAGGATCCAAAATACATTACGAACTTATACAACTCAACACCACCATCAAAAAGAAATCCAATTAAAAATTGGCAGAAGACATAGACAGACATTTTTCTGAAGAAGACATCCAGTTGGCCAACATCCACAAGAAAAGATGCTCAACATCACTCATCATCAGGTAAATGCAAATCAAAACCATAATGAGGTACTACCTCACACCTGTCAGAATGACTACAATCAAGACCACAAGAAACAAGCATTAGCCAGGACGTGAAGAAAAAGGAACCTTCATGCACTGTCAGGGGGAAGACGAAGTGGTACAACCACTGTGGAAAAGAGTGTGGAGGTTCCTCAAAAAATTAAAAATAAAATTACCATGTGATCCAGTAACTTCACTACTGGGTGTTTACCCAGAGAAAATGAAAACACTAAGTGGAGAAGATAAATGCACCCCTATGTTTGCATTGCAGCATTATTTACAATAGCCGAATTATGGAAGCAACCCCAAAGTCCACTGATAGACGATAAAGAAGAGGTGATACGGGGCACCTGGGTGGCTCAGTGGGTTAAGTCTCTGCCTTCGTCTCTGGTCATATCTCAGGGTCCTGGGATTGAGCCCCTCATCGGGCTCTCTGCTCAGTAGGGGGTCTGCTTCCCCCCCCCCCCGCCTCTCTCTGCCTGCCTCTCTGCCTACTTGTGATCTCTGTCAAATAAATAAAATCTTAAAAAAAAAAAAGAGGTGATACACTCTGTCTCTCTCTCTCTCTCTCTCTCTCTCTCACACACACACACCCACACACACACACCCCGAAATAGTACTCAGCCATAAAAAAGAATGGAATCTTGCCATTTTCAACAGCATGGATGGATCTAGAGGGTATAATGGTAAGTGAAATAAGTCAGTCAGGGAAAAACAAAACACCACATGATTTCACTCACGTGAAATTTAAGAAACAAAACAAAGAATAAAAAAGAGACAATCCAAAAAACAGACTTAAATATAGTGAACAAACTGCTGGCTGCCAGAGGAGAGTTGAGTGGAGGGAAATAGGTGATGGGGATTAAGAGTACACTTGTCATATGACTGCTGAGTAATGCATAGAATTATAAAATCACTATATTGCTCACCCAAAACTAATACAACACTGCACATTAACTGTACTGGATTTAAAAAAAAAAGAATGAAGAGAAAAGTAAATACAAAATAATACAGCCCTTTTGGTTGGCAGGACCACTGCACTTGACCCACGAACTTGTCCTGTATATGGGCTCCAGCTGAGAGTGGAGCTGAACTTCCTGCACCTGTGCAGAGTGGCCATCTTTCTCTAACTCACATATGGGCTGGGCTGGGAAGGTACCATAGATTAATGTCATCATGAAGTTAATGTCATAGTCTCAGCTGGATCCTGTACCTCTCATTTTTCTGTTAGCTGGTTGTTAGTTGTTCCCCCCCACCTTTGGTTTTGAAATCAGTTTCCCATCCTGTTCTGAACAATAGCTCTTCTAAAAAGTTAACACTCTCCACAAACCCTGCTCTTACCACTTCCTCCATTGTACTCAATAGATGACCTAGTTTCACTTTCTCTAAGGAAAAATGGTGATTACCAGGAAAATCTATTATTTTCTAGATCTACTCTTATTCCTTTTCCTCTCTTCTAAGAAAAAATGATGACTTTTCATTTTTGAAAAAGTAAATTTTCCCTATATACTCTGAATCACAGAAGCTTTTGCCTTCTTAGGAAATCTTATTTCATCAGTTATCCCCCATGGGCTATGTATTCATCCTTTTTCCTTTTTATTAGCTGTCTCATTTGTCTCATAAATATAAAACAAAATCCTTCCAATCTTTAAAAACATAGTAATAAATGTCATGTAGTAGGTTATAAAAATGCCTCAAATTCTCTTTTCACAAAAAAAAGTCCTTTTCCTCTCCACTCCTTCTCAACTGGCCTTCTGACTTGGTTGGACCAGGAGGACACTAGCAAATATGATCCAAGAAGCAGTGGCTTGAAAGGCCCAAGTGCCTTGGAACTTACCAGCTTGCGCAGCACATAAGAGCATCAAAATGTGAAAAAGCCCAGGCTCGTCCACTGGAGGTTACAAGACCACATCTCAGCTAACAAGCTACCAGCTGGCCCAGCAGCCAATGACAGACAAGTAGGTGAATCACAGCAAAGATTAGCTGACCCTGCCCCAGATAAGCAGAACCACCCACTTGAACAGAGCCAAATTGCCGATCTGCAGATACTTAAGCTAAATAAATGCTCGCTGTTTGAAAGCACTGCTCTTTGGTATGGCTTGTTATGCAGCAAAAGCTGACTGATAAACACACACACACACACACACACACACACACACGCACGCACAAAGATTTTTGTGGATCCTCTGTGTTCCTTAACTTCTGTCCCATGTCATCGTCATCTTAATGACATCTGTACCATACAATCACGGTATTGATCTCCGTACTTCTGAAAGCCAACAAACTTAAAGAGACTGCCCCCCAAATCCCACCCTTTCATGATCCCCTTCTCTCAAGTATGGGTGGAATTCCTAACTGGCTTCTAATAGAACCTGGCAAAGCTGAAGGCATTTTGCAGATGTAACTTAAGTCCTTGGTCAGATGACTTTAAGTTAATCAACAGACCATCCTGTGTAAGCATGACCTAATTCATGGAGCTCTTTAAAAGAGGGTCAAAAGGTTAGAGGTTTCAGTAGCAGAGATTTTCTTTCTCTGCTGCCAACTTTAAGAAATAAGCTGCCATGAATTCTATAGCCTCAAGGAGAGGAAGTGAATTCTGTCAGTAACAGGAGGGAGCTTAGGAGCAGATCCTTTCTGGTGTAGGACCTCCAGATGAGGGTGCAACCTGACACCTTAACTTCAAACTCAGGAGGTTCTGAGTGAAGCACCAGTTTAGGGGGGCATAGACCTCTGATCTACAGAAACCTAGAAAAAATAAATAGGCATTTAAAGCCACTGAATTTATGATCATTTGTTGTGCAGCAATAGAAAACTAATACACTTCCTACTGACCTCTTCCACCCTCCTCTTACATCTTGGTACTTCCCTGGCCATTCACACTGTCTGAAATCCCCAGGCCCTAGTTACCCATCAAGAAAACTTGTACTCTTTGCTCACAGTTCAGCTAATTACAGTGTGACCCTTCCTGATGGTCTGGGCTGATCTAGGCATCCTCCCCCTGAACTTCCCCTTGTTCTTAGAACATGTTCCCTTTCATGGTCAATGTTTTCAGGTGCATCTTTTTTGAGTTCCTTAAAGGCAGGTAGAATGTTTTTTATAGTTAATCCCCTTACTTTCCAGTATGGAGAGTAATATTACTGTCATGCAAGAATGAAGAAACGGTGTCTGGTGGATATAGGGACAAAAGGACAGAGTTCAGGGACACAGTGTCTCCTTAAAGCCAGGGTCATCATCTTCCTCAGTGACTGTGCCCTCTTGTTCTGCTCTAGACTCTGGATAGTGAAGATAAGCAGGGGAAGGGGACAGTGATACTGATATCCATTGAGTCTTTACCTCACCACCAGCAACAAAATTGAGTTCTGACATCAACAAATCAGGAGACCCTCCTGTTAAAAGGTTCCATCAGCATTCTGCGGGAATTGTCAAAGCAGCTGGATTTTCCACAAATGTACTTCCTCTGCCCCATGGGCTAATGGCAAAATTGATTCCTCACCCAGAGGAAACAACATGCCACCACTGAGGGATCTCAGGGATACTGCCAGCATCAGAGAAGATTGAAGGCTGGTGGTATAAGAAAGATTTCTACATCTAACATCCTATCCAAATAATTTGTTGTAATTTATTTTCCATGGATCCATAAAATCTAGGTACTTAATAAATATGCATGCCAGGGTCCTAATTTCCCAGACTTTCATGTAAGAACATCCTCTATTTAACTCCAGCCAGTTTTTCTGACCTCATTTTCCATGTCTTCTCTGTTCTTACACCTAAGCTACATTTCACTGGGTGGCTTAGTTGGCTAAGCCTCTGCCTTTGGCTTGGGTCATGATCTCAGGGTCCTGGGATTGAGCCCAATGTTGGGCTCCCCACTCAGTGGGGAATCTGCTGGTCCCTCTGCCCCAATCCCTGCTTCTTTATCTCTCTCTCTGAGATAAAGAAAATCTTTAAAAAAAATTTGTTTTATATAAAACCTCTCCCTCGTCACAAGTTCCTTCTCCTTGTACCCCAAAATATGCTATCATCTCAAACTTCTTAAATACAGTAAATCATCTGTTGAGAACCTACCATGATCCAGGCAGTCTTCTAGGCACATTCTGTATATTACTATCTCATTTAATCTTCACAAAGAAGGTTGATATCATTACCCCATTTTACAAATGAGGAAACTAAGGTTTATAATTTCAAGTAACTACCCAGAGGAGCATGGCCAGTATGTTACCTGTGTCATTCCTGCTTTCCCAAAGCATCTCTCTGGTGCATGGGCTCCCTTCCTTACCACCCATCCACTTCTCAACCTCATTTTTGTACCTATTACTGCACTCACACTGTTTCCCTTCAGGTCATCAAATGACCTTCTAATTCTGAAATTAAATGGGCTCTGAAGGTCCTACTTTATTTGATCTTGTTTTATGTTTTATTTTTCCTTATATTTATAAGATTTTATAGTATTTTTATTTACTTGCCCTTGTTTGTAGACTATTCTTTTTGTTGAATGCCCCTCCAGCTTTCATTGCATGAAACCCCTCCCTCCAACTTCCTTGGACCCCTCTCAGTCTCTGTCATGGGTTCTATTCTTTCACAGGCCCTTTATATTTTGCTATTTCCTGGCCTGTACCTCCCGTCTTCTTGTTCTACATTCTTTCCATGAATAAATACCTCTACTCTCATCAGCTTATGTAGAAATATTTCCAGTATCCCAGCCCTACCCTGTGTTCTAGACTCATATTTCCAGCTCCTTTCTAAAGAACATCATGCTATGTCATCAAGGCATCTCAAACTTTAGATCAGATGTCTTCTCTCTTCCTACCAATACCTGAAACCTATTATTTTCCCTCAATTAATGATATCAACATTCTTCCAATTTCCCTATGAGAAATTTCATCCATCCTTGACTTTTCCCATATATGTCAATGAATAAATCCAGCTAAATCTACCTTGTAAGCTCTTCTTTTTATCCCCACTCTCATTGCCTGAGCTACAGGCTTTACCATAGGTCTTCCAGCCAAATCACTCTGTGTTCGTATGTGTATATTCACCTCTCAAAATTTTAACTCTAATGTTATCCCTAAGTAAGACAGTATTAGACCTTTACATCAACATTCAAGATGCCTATACTCAAAAACATTACTCTTTCTTTCTGAATTTTTATTGAGAGGATTTTGATTCAACTGCTTATTTTATATATAGCATTTTAACTTTTAACATACACTTCAAATTTTTTAATTGTTTAGTGGCTTTTTTTAACATAATGCACTTTTATTGAAACATGCTACTTCAATGAAAGTATTTGGAGCATAACCATATTCAACCCAATATTTATATTGACTACATTCATGATAATATAGTAACTACTACAGAGAACAAAATATTTAATAGAAATAGATTTACCATAGACTTCATCTCTAAAGACTTTACAATCTGCTAGGGGAGATAAGGCATGTACGTAAATAGTTATACTACATGCTGAAATAGGAGAATTGTTATAAAAGATGGTCAGAAAAAAAGCTATCAGAAGTACATTGAGAAATAGTTTATTTTGACTCAGAGAACAAAACCTGACTTCATAAAGGAGTCAGTGTCGGTGCAAAGACTTCAAAGATGTGAACTCTTAAATATTTATTCCTTTTATACACCTTATTGAACCTCACCTATATGCAAGACACTCTACTAAGTGCTGGAGACACAGAAATAAATGGGACACATCTTGACTTAAATTGCTCTCTAGTGAGGGAAAAAGGCAATCCATTATTACAACAGGGTGAAAAGGAGTTATGGAAATTTTCTAAAAAAGCTAAAAAACGATGTGGAAAATGGTACAGATGGAGAAGACCTAACTCCTCTTCAAAGGGAATGTCTCTAGAAAGAGGCACTGCTTGAACTGGGTTTAGAGTATTGAGCAGCCTATGGAGATGAGTCTGGGGAAGGAGATTTATACACAGAGGAATCAAAGGCTCGGGGATGGAAAAGTATAAAGTATGCACCTTTGTTGTAGTTGAGAAGAACTGAAGAAGAGAGGTAGAAGATGTGGATAGAAAATGACATCTAGGCTAGTTTATGGAAAAGTTAAAAGCCAGAGCAGGAACTGAAGGCACCTTTTAGAATAGCTTAATAAATTATTGTTGACTAATAGTGTTAATTTATGGACAGTTCTGTACATGGATTTATTTTTACCAGGCAGACCAGAAATTCACCTAATGACTATATTTCTGAGAGAAAAGTAGATGTTGTTAGCATCAAGTAATCCAATCATGGTTATTCTTTAGACTTGTTGTTTCTATTACTCACCATATTAAAATTCTCAGAGTATCTTCTTTGGTTCGGTCATTATTCTGGGGTTGACATTTGTGGTTAACAATTGCCTTATTCTTATTTACTCTTATTTTTATTTGATGATAGCCTATTATTCATTACTCAAATGGATTGTTAAGGGAAATGCAAACAGGAACAATGGCGACTTCCAAACATTTCAAGATCCAGTATTCCCCCATTAATAGTAACCATCATTTTTGGCCACTGCTAATGAATTAGATTGATCTTTGCCTTTTCATTTGCAGCCTTGATAACAACAGCTATAACGTACTACCATATAACTGTTTTTGGACAAAAGATTCCAAAGTGTGTGTTCAGGCTCTAGTTTACTTCTGTGTATTTGGTCACATAAAAACAAATTAAATGACCAACTTAGGGAAAGAAATCTAACAACTGGGGGGAAAAGTAAAACAAAAATCCAAAAGTTGCTTCATTAAGAAGGTTTGCCTTGTTTATTTACATTTATTATTATCACACCTATAAGTTCTTCAAAGGGGCTCCACCAAATTACCCTCCCTTAACTTTAGAAATCCCCATATCTCAAACTTGGTTATTCCATCATCTTTCCTGAGACAAGAAAGAAACGCTCAAGCCTATCACTGCTTACTGAGAATATGTTTAATTACATGATTAGAACATTTCCAACAACTGTCTGAGAATAAATTTTGAGAAGAAATAAATGTTTTAGGTCAGTAGACTGAGGTAAGAGTAACCCAGGGAGAATCTTCTAAGTAGCCTAAGGACCCTAGGCTTATAGGTGATAGAAATTCCGCATCAGGAAGTCAGTGAAGGCGGCAGAAATGAAAATAGAGTGGCACCCAAAATAAGACACGTCCTCTACAATTATGCATAGGTCCTAGCAGCACCAAAATGCCAACTTACCAACAAAAATGTTCTCCCAACTACTTTGGGATGCTTACAAGTACCTGGTCCTAACAGATCCTAAACAAGACATCTTGGTACTGACATACGCTTTCTCAAGGAGAACTTTGCATCCACGGTCTACTCCCAAAGCCAGCCTCTGCATTCCTGACATTCTACTTATGCCTTGTCAAATCATTGTATAATTTCATCACAACAAATAGCCAACCAGTGGGAAATCCTTCCTATTTTTCCCTTCAAAATCCCTCCCTCTCCACTCCCTTTCTTTCCTGCTGTCACAGAAATGGGTCTTAAATAGGCTCTCCAACCTAAAGGAACTATTCAATTTTGCTGCTAAGTTTTGGGGTAGGATATTCTACCCATTTCACTGAGGCAAAACCTGCACTAGTGGCTTCCAGGACCACAACACATATTTTCCGAAGGACACACAGGCGAGAATTTTTTTTCTAAAGACTCTTATTTCCTAGCATATCCTTTGACTACTTTTTCAATAGTTTAAAAGTAATGTGCCTGCGTCTAACATCCAACCAATGTCTTCCCACAGGATCTTTCTCGTATGTGCAGTATGCTTCTTGGTGGAGCCAGCCAACCAAGCACTCTCTCCTAAGAAACTCCCAGTTATCAATCTTCCAAGAATTGTTCCAAAGTAAGAGATAACATTCTCCCAGATCCACCCCAGCTGAACATCTTACATTTTCTCTTCAGCCAGTTCGCAGTACAATTATATAATCTTTTTTGTCTTATGAATTTATTATCTATATTTACTCTGTGATGATTTATGATCTTGGGATTTGGGTTTTTTTAATACCTTTTCTTTGAAAGCTTTGCATGCCTCAAACAGGAAGGCCTTTGCAGACAGCCTAGGATAAAGAGTATGTAAACATTTTCTTTTTTCTTATGACAAGAAGAAAAACCTACCTGTCCGTGCTTTTGCTGAGAGGCAATCCCATGAGACATTTCAGGGTATGATGGGGCCTGGAGGTCTGTCCCTCGTGTTTTGGGACGTACCACATCAGAAACCAGACTGGAAGAAATTGCTAGAGATTTGGGCCGAGAAGCTGTAGTGCTCATCCCCCCAGGGGGGTCTTGTTCACCTTTTCCACTTGGAGCTTCATCTTCCCCTTCTGAGTCCACGATAAAGACATATTCAGCTTTGAAGAGGTCACTTTGCTGCATTCCTTGAAGTTCGTTTGCTTTAATTCCCCTTGCTTGCAAAACCTTTTCACTGCCCTCTGAAGGATAAATCAATGTTCCTTGGTTTCTCTCCTGTTGGCTCCCAGCATTCAAGGTCAAGTACTCATTGGACTCAGACTGCAGTTAATGTAGAGACATAAAAGCATTGACGTTGGTTTGACAATGGCTTCCTTTTTGCATGTACACTTAAAAGTTTAACCTGCTTTTAATCTCCAAGGACAAGAATTATTTAAAATATATTTAAAAATCAGGTTGGTTTAGGAGAGATTGGGTTGAAGTTAATGGTTTACTTTTACCAGCCCACTTATTTGTCCTGGTTCAAGCCCAAACAATTTAGGGCTCAGAATCAACATCAAGTAAACCTGCTTTCAAATAAATCATGACACAATTTCTTAAAAAGAGATAGAGACAGCAATGTTTCCCATGAAGACATTCGTGAGACAAACGGGGGTTGACCAAGGGTTTAATTATTGGTCAAGCAAAACCTACATATCCTATATATCCTACATATCCTATATATGCCAGGAGAGAAAGTTTCTAAAATAAAACAAATCTCTCTAAAAGTCTGAGAGGAAAAATAAAATTGTGACCAAAAATATAGATATTCAGACAAAACCATCCAAACTAATTGAAAAGAACTCAAGAATAAGATGCCAAGAAAACAAGCAGATATTTTTAGTACAAGGAATTTTTCACTGCTATTTTATTTTGTAATTCTTTATCTTTTCCCATTCAATTTTCTATGAGTACATAGAGGGTTTACAAGACGAGAGTAAGACAGCTTTATCAAGCTATCAAGCATCTTTTTCTAAAATGAGAGCAGCAGTGTACACTAAGATTGTGTTTAAAAGACTCAGTGTTTATTTTTCTGGTTTTGATAACCATGCTGTGGTTACTATATTTTTCTTTGCAACATTTCTTTAGGCCTAAAATTACTTCAGAATAAAAAATTTTAAAAGACACTAACTAAAATAAACTGAATTTCAACCATGATGATCAATTTAACATGTGCTCTTATGGGCATGCATGCCGTGTGTATGAAAATAGAAGTCAAACCATTGATTATATATAACTAACCTAAGGCCGTTATTTTATATGCCCATTGCACATTTTTCAGCTGATGATAATTTAGTTGAGATAAAACACAAATGGCCTCTCATTAGGATTTCTTGGACAATGGTCATTTCACATTTAAATTACAATACTATACAGTAACAAAAACCCAAACTGGAAAGAAGTTTAAATTAAAAACAGCA
The DNA here is from genome assembly GCF_009829155.1 of Mustela erminea. Classification (NCBI taxonomy): domain Eukaryota; kingdom Metazoa; phylum Chordata; class Mammalia; order Carnivora; family Mustelidae; genus Mustela; species Mustela erminea. The sequence goes on along the minus strand of NC_045617.1, from coordinate 100,188,933 downwards.
TTCAAAGACAGATTGCTTATTATAAAAAATAACTATAATTAAAAGATGCCAAAAATTGAACTAGTTTTTGAAAACATTATTAATTATCTAAAACAACTTCCCCTGTGCTATTCCTTATATTCCACATACGAGTGAAACCTTATAATAATTGTCTTTCTCTGCTTGACTTTGAAAAAAATTTTCTGCACAGATTTGTCCATTCTCTCCAATTTGCTTATTAAATCAATGGTTTATATCAGAAAAATATAAAATTCAATGACTCCCTTCCCCCATAGTCCATCACTCTCTATTCTTTTACTCTAATGTATTTTTGTAGCTTTATCACTGAAATTTTATTATATACTTTTCACTTTCTTTATTGTATGCCTTCCCAAGAATGACTTATATGAGTTGATTTTATTCATTCAGAATACAGCACCAAGCACATAGTATATTCAGTCAGTAGTGGCTGAATACATAAATGATCAAGGGAGAATTTACCCTGTTCTATTATAACATTGAACTATTTAAAAAATAGGAAGAAAAATCTTGACTATTTTAAATATGTGGTTGTGTGTGATCATTGCAATCAGCAAATAAATATCAACATCTTAGGAAGCTCTGGAGGTTTGCAACCAAGAGGAATTCATACATGCACAATCTCATTCATACTCGTAGCACCCATACAAAGGATCCCATAAATACCTCACATAGAGTTGAATACTGTCAGACAAGTTTCCCAGAAATTCCTATAGTAGCATTTAAGATCTCCCTGAAATAATTCAACCTTCATAGTCTTTGAAATAAGGTGGTAGCATTGAAAATCTCAGATCACAGATATATTACAACTTTCTGGATAAGATATTTTCATACAGATAAGATGAATCAGATTATTTTACCCCCTTTTCGTGGTTCCAGAATACCACAAAATCCCCCAGACACCTTTTACTCATAATAAGACAATATTAAAAGACATTCTAAAGAGAAAGGTTTTTTTTCCCCCAAAATGCCATTATTCTAACACAAGTCATATTCAGGGTTTTTTAAAGTTCGTTTTAATTTTACTGCCAGTCTTGGCCTCATTTTAGATAAGCATAGTCAGCATATAAATATAATTTTACAACCAATCTTGTCTCTTACTGCTATAAAGTTAACATTTGCCATGGAATTACATAATCATTATAATTATAACTTTGTGAAAATGGTGTATTATTACACTCTCAACTTTTTTCTGATTATTAGATATTGAGCTATTTTTATTTTTCCCTGTTTTCCTACAGAACATTTTTGCTTTTGTACCATTCTTGGAATACATTTTCAAGAGTTAGATTATTGAAAGATTATGAACAGTTTTATGATTATGCATAAGGGTTTTCCACCAAAATTGTACAAATTCACAATGCTAGCAGCAAAGTGTGAGCACATCACAACTGCCCTAGCACTGGATATTGTACTTTTTAAATTTTGCTAAGTTATTGCATGTAAAACAGTAATGCCTCATTATTTTATCTTTATTTTCTGTCAAGAAACTGACAGAAATACAAACTTGTCCAAATATTTCATTTTTATTATTTTAGGACATATTTGGGAGAAGAGCAAATGCCCAGAGGCAGAATGTGTCACGTGAATAACAAAGAATAGGATGTCAACTCAGGAGAGTTGAGAATAGTGCCATGGAGAGAAGGAGAGTATGATAATGTTTGGGTTTCTATTACACAATTATATTTTTAGTCAACCTTGGATTTCACAGTAATCTCACTTTATGGAAGGGAAATAAACATTCATACAAATTTCCAAGTCATTCTTATGGACAATTTAATGTTTAATATAAAATTGCTTAATATAAAGAAAGAACAAAAATAATCCTACCCTATTTACAGTTTCTGGATTCTTATCACTTGGTTCCTCGGGAATTTTAACAAGGAATTTAGAGGTGTCAGCCAACTTAGAGTGGGTTGGTAGTCTTCTGACAGTAGGGACAAATGTGAAGATCAGAGGTTTGGCTTCAGAATCACCAGAAGAGACCTAAGAGACATGTAATAAATTAGACTCTCAGTCTTGTTAGAGGTTTATCTTGACTTTATTTTCTAATTACCATGATATTTACTTCATTTATTTTGAAAAGTTGACTCTTATCCTGTGATCATGTGTATGGTTGCCAAAGAAAACAGCTGTAAAAATAGTGAGCATGGACCAGATTCCTTTTTTAAATTATTCCATTTAACAGAGAAAGCAATACAACCCACAAAGAGCCTATTCTAGGGGATGGCAGCAAAACAGTGGATTGGCTAGTTGATCTCTTGGAACATTACAGGGCACCTGTACCTCCCCATAGGGTCACCACAAACACAGCATCTATTCTGTTTCAAAATCAACTTTTATTCATTTAACCCTGGGTTAGCATGTTCTATCTGACTCATACTCACCAAGCATGCAAGAAACTTCCAACATATATCATTAATGAGGATACTAAAAAATGGATTTAAAATAGGAAGTTTTGTTTTTTTTTTTTTGCTATTAGAATACAAATGCCTGTCTTCAAGGATATCCTTTCTCTTTCATTCATGCTTTGTTCATTCAAGAATAACCGTGTTTAGTATTTGTGGTGGGGCGGGTACTCAAGAGCTAGGGATGCCACCATGAATAGGAAATGGTCAACAGACCATGCACGAGAAGAAAGAGTATGCACAGAATATGAAAGGAAAAGTGATGAGGGGTACCTGCATACCCACCCGGGGAAGCTCTGTAAAAGGCAACATCTGAAATGTAGGTCCCAGTGAAGAGAAAGATAAAGATATCCCAGGCTGAGAAAACCAGATGAATGAAAGCATGGAAGGGCAGCAGCAGTGGGATGTGGATCAAGCTTAGATCCTGTCCTATGGACAACAAGGAACCATTAGAGCACCATAGATTGGGAAATGATGAAGTCACATTAGAATTTTAGATGGGTAATTCTGGTTTTAAAAGACACATAGTGGGACACCTGGGTGGCTCAGTGTTAAAGCCTCTGCCTTTAGCTTGGGTCATGATCCCAGGGTTCTGGGATCGAGCCCCGCATCAGGCTCTCCGCTCGGCAGGGAGCCTGCTTCCTCCTCTCTCTCTCTGCCTGCCTCTCTGCCTACTTGTAATCTCTGCCTGTCAAATAAATAAATAAAATCTTTTAAAAAATAATAATTTTAAAAAAATTAAAAATAAAATAAAATAAAAGACACATGGCTAGTGACAGGCAAAGAAAGTCAAGAGCAATAGGTTGAGGACTACCTGAAAGGGAAAAAGAGAAGATGATGCCATAATCTCTCTTTCACAAAATTTTGAATGAGGAATAAGGAAGGTTGTCGGGAGTAATTAGTGAGGGAAGTAGAGTCAAAAAGAGCTGCCTGTGTTGGCATGTAATCGAATAGACTTGAACATGTAGGTAGACTTGGGGTAGGGATCAGGAGAGAAGGAAAGCAAAACAGGGTCCTGGAGGAAGCAGGCAAAATAAGTTAAGGGAACATATGGTCACATTTGAGTCCAGAAAAAATGAACTAAGATACCGGAAAGCTCATGAATGTGGTGTACCGGGGAACAGAAAGGTGGTATAATCAATATTGATGATAAAATCAGCCCCATCTCGTCAGAGTAACACTGCCCCTCTGCCGCCTGCATGCCTCAGACTCAAGAAATATGATACACCCTGGCAAGACCCTCACTGCCCTCTCCCTTTGAGCCATGAACCCCTCTATGCCGTGAAACCCTCAGATTTCACCTTGGCATTCCTTTTAAACCCAGCTATGTCAGCCCCTGTGAAAAAACCCAGACCTCAGTCATCGCACAATCCCTTTGTGCTATACACACCCGTTGCTCTTTTCCCATCTGTGGCCGGCTCCAACTCTTGAAGCCTTTCCACCACACACTTTCTGGTATCCAGTCGGCCGCCACAAAATCCTCCATGTCCCAAACCTCTTCTCTAACTTCTCTAACTAGCTCTAACCAAATCAACGCTTTTTCTAAAGGGCTTTGTCTCTAGGAAGCTACCTCAGTGGAAACTGTTTTCTCTCACACTGGGCCTAGAACTACAAGCGTGTCCTCCTCACTTCCCTGTACTGCTTCCAGACCATTCCTCTTTCCTCTACCTAGAAACTTCCAGATTTGAATCTCCTGTCAGTAGTCTATACTCCTCACTGCCATCTCCCCACAACCAAGGGAAGCCCTTCTTTCTTTGAAGATTTAGTTCCTGGCTCAGTTCCACTCTTTTTAACACTATGCTTTGTGCAATACTCAACATCATAGCTCATAGGTAATTTTCCTTATCTTGTGTTGCCCTGGCCTCTACTCCTTCCTGATTCTCAAATCCCTACCCTCAACCAGTACCTACAACCCCTCTATAATGTCACATTTTCATTCTCTGGCTGCCACTTCTTTTCTTTCCATACCTCCTTCTCATGCTCCAACATTTCTCAGATCTCACCAGAATAAAAATCTATGGATCCCTCCAACATTATATTGTCCCATATTTCTTCTTTTTAACCAACCTCAGTGATTGCATTCACCACAGTTACCCCCCATGCACACTCCTCAAATGCTTTCCCCTCTCTCACATCATCCCCTCCCAACTGGGTAAATCACCATTCTCACTAAATCTAACCTCCTACTCTACTCCTGCACCACAACAGTATGTGATTGGAGGAAATCACACAAACTATGCTTACTGGTTTCACTTCAAATTTATGACTCAGCCCAAGCAGGCCCTTCAATGCTGCTCTATAAACATACACTAGCTACTTGGCCCATTTACTCTCCCACTTGCCTAGAAAACTCACATCCTCTCCAACATCTTCTTCCATAGTCTTACTCTGAGCTGATAAGTTTGTTTCTCATTTCACTGAGATAACTGAAGCAATCAGAAAAGAATTACCAAGGTTCCCATCACCACATCTACTCACTCACCCACATCTTTGTTCTCTCATGTGGCCTGAAGTCCTGCCATTATGTCCCTAGTAAAATCAACTCTCACTTGAATATTTTGCTTTCTACTAACTTTTATTTATTCAACAAGGTGTCATTAAATGCCTACTAAATGCTAAGGCACCACTTTAAGTGTTGGCGATATAACGGTGAGCAAAAATCTTTACACTAATGGAATTTATATCACAGAGGAGGAAGTAGTAAACAAAATAAATATGTAAAGTATTTAGTACTTATATAGTTATAAGCTATGAAGCCTTGCTTTAAGGCTATTGCGATGACCCATGGTAGAGAAATGGTAGGTTGAACTTGGGTTGCTATGGTAACCATGATAAGAAGTGTTAAGATTCTGGCTGTATTTTAGTTATTTATTTTTTTAAGGTTTTAATTATTTATTTTTGCAAGAGATAAAGAACATGAGGGGGGAGGTGGGCAGAGGGGGAAGCAGACTCCCCTGTGAGCAGGGAACCTGATGCAGGACTCAATCATGACCTGAGCCAAAGGCAGATGCTTAACTGACTGAGCCACACAGGCACCCAAGATTCTGGCTCTATTTTAAAGGAAAACAGAATATGCTTAAAAACTAAATGTGGGGGCGCCTGGGTGGCTCAGTGGGTTAAGCCACTGCCTTCGGCTCAGGTCATGATCTCGGGGTCCTGGGATCGAGTCCCGCATCGGGCTCTCTGCTCAGCAGGGAGCCTGCTTCCTCCTCTCTCTCTCTCTCTGCCTGCCTCTCTGCCTACTTGTGATCTCTCTCTGTCAAATAAATAAATAAAATCTTTAAAAAAAAAAAACTAAATGTGGGATATAAGAGACAGATAGGAAACAAGATGAGTACAAAATTATTGACCTAAATAACTGTAAAAAATGAGCTTTTATTTACTAAAATGGGGAAATCAACAGATAAAGCTAGTCTGAGAATAAAGATCAAATTTGATATGCTAAATATAGATCCAAATGGAAATGTGGGAAGGGAGTCAAATTTAGAGGAGAGTCTGTGCTAAAGATGAAATTATTAGGGTTTTTAACTTATACATTGTATTTGAAACCACAAGACCAGATGAGCTCACCAAGGGAGCAAGCACAAACAGAAGAGGTCCAAGGCTGAACCCTCCCGACTTGTAACATAAGCGATCCAGTAGCAAAGGAAGAACTTGTAGCGGTGACATGGAATTTTAAGGAAAATAGAAAAGACTAGAATGTCACTGACATCAATAGAAAAGATGCCTGACTATCAACCAAAGGATTACCAGGCTCTGCTGAGCCAGGAATTTGTTGCAGTGAAGCCAATTTACTTGGCCTTTTGATATTCCTTCCAGGGATATTCAAACAGCCTCTCACAGGAACAGAGAAAGTCAGCTATAGCACTTACAGAGCTGGTGTTTGGAAGCTGGGAAGAAAGTTGAGGAAATTGAGGGCCCTTGTGAGAGTAGAGCAAATGACCAAAATGGAGTGGAGTTTGGACAGATCCAAGACAGGGACCCAGATTCCAGGGACCAGCGGTATCTGACACTCAGATAACAGATCTAATAGCATGTTGAGTGTCTGGAAGAATGGCTTGGTTTACAGTATAGTATGTGAAAATGTAAGATTTAGAGGTATGGCCTTGAGACTGACTAGGCTTTGGCCTTGAGACTGACTAGGCTTTGACCTTGAGACTGACTATCTGGGACGAAAAAAAAAAAAAAAAACAGAAAAGACACCAAGCTGATGAAGCTCAAGCAACTATGAGACAAGAAGGTTGACAAGGTCAGCCCGGGGAAAACAAAAGTCATGCTGGGTGATAGTAAGACTGGCCTGGAGAGAGAGAGATGCATAGCATGGGGGCACAATGTGAGCCTGGGGTCAGGAGGTACCTGGAGCAAGCTGCCTGGGATACTAGATTAGTAATGGGATATTTTCTTTGTGAGCATGTAATCAAACAAAAAGGACTGGATATCCGTACGGAAGATTTCACCCAAGTTACAGGTCCAATGAAATAAATGTAGGCCACTTACTATATAGTAAAAGTTTTTGGTAACTAAAAAAATGAAAACAGCTATGCCTTCTAGAAATGACGCATATTCCTTAAGAAATATCAAACATACAGGCAAACCCTTCTGAGCTAACTGTCATTTTTTAATATTCTCTTTTTGGTAAGATTTTATTTATTTATGAGAAAGAGAGTGAGAGAAAGAGCAGGGGAGGAGCAGAAGGAAAGGGACAAACAGACCCCATGCTGAGCCCAATGCAGGACTCCATCTCAGGAGCCTGAGATCATGACCTAAGCACAAACCAACAGTCGGACATTTAACTGGCTGCACCACCCTGGTGCCCCTAATATTCTTTAATGTCTTTAAACACAGTTGTCCTTATTTGTTCATTGCAGTCATGTCAAAATTCCCAGGTTGCTGCTAATCATGGGGAAATAATAAATCAAATCTCCCCTTTGTGGTAAGAAACATTAGATCCCTCTTTAGATTTGGAAAGCCCATTAGTCTTATCAGCAATAACAATATAACACACTTATTGGATAGATTATTTCCTAGGAAGACCTTTTTACATGACTAATCTCATCAATATCAAGATAGATAGAGAGTGGTTTTAGCAACAAAAGCACTAGAGGTAGTTCAGATAATTCCTCACAGAATTTCACGTGGGCAGGAGATAAAGACAGTCCTTTAGGAGTCAAAAGGTGAAATAGTGACCTTATTCCCAGGTTCTATAGGCCTGCTCCATCTCTCCCCATGATAATTACAAGTCTATCTTGGGTTCTATCCCAATGAAATTTAAATACTGATACATGAAAGGCTTCAGTATAAGTGCCCCAGGGGTCTGAAATACATATAATCATTATTAATAGGACATGGCTTTGCCTTCTAAAACACACACAATACCGAAAATTTACTTCTGCTATGAACTTGTACAATTTGAATAATGCAATGCTACCTAAATCTCTAAAAAACAAATAGATCGCCCATCACTGACACCCAATAAACTACAGACTTTTTAAAGGGTAATAGCTATAATTTCAGTGACTAAAAGGGAAACAAAATATAAATGAAAACTGATGATTCAGTGCATAAGGTGCACTTTCCACCCAATGCCCTCAAAGGAATTTTCAAAGCATAACCACATGCGGACAATGAACGCAACAGAAAAGTAAAATTATTTCTTTCTACATTATCGTCATATTTTCCTACAGACACATCCATATCCAACAAAAAATGTCTTCCCCGGTGGAGGAGAACAATTTTCTTTTTTTTTTTTAATTTTAGTTGAACCCATGTATGATGTCATTCAAGAATAACATAAAAGGGAAAATCTAATAGGACTAAAGACGTATTCATCTTCCTGGGTTACCGTTGGAGAAAAAGATCAGGGATAAATTCCTCTCTGAACACACATCCTCAGAAGCACCACCACAAAAGTGGTATCCACTTTTTTTCCACTTTTAAGCTGGGAGTACAGTGTTAGCACAGGGCTCTTTTCATCGTTACCTAGCATCCTCTTATCTAACCAAGGAGGTACTGATTTCTTTCTTTTTTTTCTTTTCTTTTTTTTTTTTGGTACAGGATTCAGGTTGGAAAAGGATTTAAAATTATACTAGCTACACGATGCAACATTTAGATGAAGAGCCATGTGTTAGCCAGGGTAGACTGCTGAATCCCCTGTTCAGAAAAGAGGAAAAAAGAAAAATTTTTTTTCTCTCTTTACTGCATACGGTAGCCAAGTTCCAGTGGAGCCCAGAAATGAATCGCTATGGTGATGAAAAATCATTTTCCACACAAAGCAGAAACAGATGCATGTTAATATCATTGCACTTGTTAAATGCCGGTTTAACACTTTCAAGTTGTCAGTGCCATTTAAAAACACATCTTAGTTCCTATCCTTGGGAAACTAGTTTAATAACTGAAATTAGACCTGAGAGGATGAACATCTCGCCCTCACTACGGTTTCAAGCACTCAGAACTGTCCGAGACTGTCCCTCTCTCACCGGACAGCCGAATAATAACTGGAGAAACGGCATTTCCCCGTGCCATGCAAGTTCACTGCTCTGCTGCTCAGTTTCTGGGCTGCAATGCCTTCCCGTCTTCTATTCCCCTAAAAGTTCTCTTCCTTCCTGTGGTGACACCCACACTCACAGATGGCCACTAGCCTCTTGTTAAGAAGAAGAGGCATGGCAGGGCGTCCGCTTCCACACTATGCCAAGGGCAGTCCCGAGCGTTTTGTGGGGTTGGCCAGCCAAGCAGTTTGCTTTTATCTGCTCGCCCTGCCACTAACTGCAGATAATAACATTTCATTTTGATATACAGGCAAATTTATCTCTCCGCAGGCAGCTCTCCCTCAAGCCCTCTTGCAGCAAACACCGAAGTGCACAGCCTTTAAAAGTTCTTGAAAGCATTAAGGAAAGACTTCCCTTTACCTGGGGCGTGGTCTGAATGCTCCCTGCTAGGACGCTCGAGTTCATTTGGAAGTCATTGTTCCCGCAGTCCCTCGGAAACCCCTGTTCTGGAAGCATTGATTCATCACATAAGGGAGTGAGCAAACCGATGACTGAGGTGGGAAGGGAGCCTCTCACTAAAACAACACACACTCACACAGAAATAAGGAATTCTAAAAAGAGGTAAAGTGGCATCCTCCCTGATTTGAAGAATCCTGTCAGCTCCCAGGAGTAGGTTTATGTGTAGATAATTTCTAGATTTGGAACTTCATGAGAGGTCATGTTGACTGCTGAAATGAAGCCAGGAGAAGTAAAAGAAAAAGGAAAAGAAAAAAGAAAAAGAAGAAAAAAAAAAAAACCCACCTATACGTGTTTGCCCTCTTTTCTTGTCACGCATATATTCCAATTACATATTCTTTGCAAAGAGAGAAGCCAGATTGTGCAGTGACGAGAAGCTGATTGAAAGGCCCGAGCATCTGCCAATCTCAGCAACCAGTTGGTCACACTCACTGAGAACACTGAGAGGTACAAACACATGCAAACACTGCGCCTAAATAAAGCCCTAGAAAACACACAGCGATCATTTCAAAAGATCAATAGCATTATCGGTCTTTGGCATGTAAATGCAGCAGGAATGTCTGTAGTGACTGAAGTTTCGCTATTAATCACTTTAGCTCTAGAATGAAGCTTGGAGTCAAATATTTGTTGAAACAAAATTCCCTTCTGAGGTTTCCTGGAAGACAGTGAGTGTCCTGACTGCAGACGAACCAAACTCAAAACCTCACATGTGAAACTGACTGGCGTATTCAAGCTTTTGGGATTTCTACTTTTTTTAAGTATTGATTTTTCTCCAAATCTGTAATATCTAGATTTGTGCTTTGGCAAAGAAAGATGTTGTGGCCCCAGGGTTGGTTATAGACCAAAGGCTATGGGAAGGAATGAAGATTTTACTTTGGGGACCTGTTATACCTCTTAACATTTTCAACTTTATCAAAAGCCAGAATTTGTGGAAACATTAAAAGTAAAATAATGCTCAAAGTGATTCTACTAGCATACTGGCAGAAATTCTCCCAAACAACACAGCACTTTTTGACCTAGAATATTCTCTAAATTTCTGAATAGAAGTGCAGTTACACCCCTAGGTAAATCATATGCCTTCCTCTAGGCTATGCATATTTATGCATACTCAAAAGAAAAGAAAATATAATATCTTCCTGCCCTCAGAGAGCTTAAAGTCCAATTGAGAATAGAAAACAGACTACAAATAACAGAAATGCAAAGCAAAAAAAAAAAAAAAAGAGAGAGAGAGAGAGGCATTGAAGTTCTCAAACTTTATACATAAACTATAAACTACCTGGAGAGCTTGAGGAAATCTGTCCTTAGATTCTTTTTTTTCTTTTTTAAGATGTTATTTACTCCCTTGTCAGAGAGAGAGAGGGCCAAAGCAGGTGGAGTGGCAGGCAGAGGGAGAAGCAGGCTCCCCACTGAGCAATGAGCCCGACACAGGTCTCCATCCCAGGATGCTGGGATCATGACCTGAGCTGAAGGCAGATACTTAACTGACTGAGCCACCAAGGCGTCCCTGCCCTCAGATTCTGCACATCCAGCAAGCTCCCTGGCTTGCTTGCCCATAGCACTTTGAGTAGCAAAGACCTGGGGGAGTCTTGGAGGGACATGAGATCACAGCTACATGGAGAAATTCAAGGAGAAAGCTGCACTGGTGCTGCACTTCAAAGGATCGGAGACTGGGGGCTTAGGAAAGTGGGACAGAATAACACTCCTTTCAAGCAGAGTTAAAGGCCTGAGTGAATGCACCTGTCCTAACAGCAGTATGCCGTAAGAAGAGTCATAAAATGCGAAAACCTAGAGATGATCGTTCACTGGGGACACAAGAGGACCTCCCAAAGACAATCCTTTCACTTGTGAAATGTGGCTATGAATAGTACTTATCTCACAGGGTTCTTGCAAGGATTACTGTGAAATCATGTAACCCCTAGAGGTCACATTCATCTTACACAGTCCTAGTGAGTGGCTCCCTACGAGGAAGCAGCAGTCTGGTTAGCTGTCAATAGTTTGATCCGTTCGTTCCAAGTAGACTCTATGAAGCTCTTCTCCCATACCTCGTTCTGTCCTCCCTCTGGTCTTTTCTCTCTCATTTCCTTCCCCAACCAAAGCAATATTTATGCATGTTGGCAAGTCAACTTTGGAAGGGGAAATACTTTAGCCCCTGTCTTCTGCCCTATTTGAACTCTTCCTTGAGTCATTTTACAACATGAGAACCAATTGAATTAATCCATTATTTTGTTATTTGGCTCTGTATCTTACTGGCAACTTTTCTCGAATCATTTTCTTTCCCTGGCTTTATTAATAATTGTTGGTGTTGCAGACTATTTGTTATATTGATAGAAGTAGTAATTGTTAGTTAAAAAAAAAAAACATAATGGTCATGCATTATAACAGCATGCTTCAGCCATCTGGTTAGTAACTACATATAGCCTCAAAGAGCACATGTATTTAGGACAATTTCTATAGAAACCATCCTCATTTAAATAGAAAATGATGGCACCTGTTCAAAAACAGGCCCCAGTCCTGAATGATGAAGAGCAAGGAAGTTACTGGCACAGGATGGAGAAGTGGGGAGGAAGAGTGTCTGTCCTCCAATTACAAAGAGTAAGAACATCACCTAGAGTCCGCCCAAGACCCTGAAGCATTTAGAAACACAAACCATTTCTTCCACAGCTTGATGTAGGCATTTAATCAGTTAGGCTAAGCCATCATGTAAACATACTTGTTTAGTTCTGCATCTTTTTATATAAACACAAACTTTTTAATGCTCTCTCTCCCACCAAATAGCACAAAATGCTCTGTTGAATAGTCTTTTGCCAAGAGCAAATAAAATTTGTCAAACTTTGCAATGGACAAATACAATCCAAATTCTCCTTAAATTTTGGCATTATTGATGGCTAAAGTAGGACGTTTTTCACCTTCTTTCTAAATAGATATTACTGCAGTAACTTCTAGCCAAAAGACTCTTCAGATACTGCTTTTAAAATAAACAATAAAGAACAAATAGTCTCTCTTCTTGACATGGGAAACAAATTTGAGAAAAAAAAATAGATTAGCACACCAAAGTTTGCCAAGAAACATGTGATTAAACAGATCCAGCTGCCAAGACTATTCAATTATCCATTTGTCTGTTCCTATACCTTGTGCTTGATAACATAACGTACTAGAAATCCAGTTTATTTATCTTCATAAACATCTGTTGAGTACCAGGCTCTACTCTAAGCTCTGAGACACACAAAGACAAAGAAGATTTGGACTCTATTCCCAACATGCGTGACAGTCTCACGAAAGAGACACAAGTCACATGGGTGGTGAGTGAAGTCAGAGGACAGTGCGAGGTGATGTGTGGAATACAGACCCCATGGGAAAGTGGTCTCGGCCCATTCCTGAGGAGACTGCACTCTTCGCTTCTGCATTCTTAGTTCCTGGTGACCAACACTGGGATACTTCTCATTCTGATTTAGTTTCTGGTTGGTGTGTTCCCTCTGAAAATGGGACTCACCCAGAGTTTGGATCCCTGTCTCTAGGGCAATAGGTGATTCCAGGGATCCAGTCAGGGCCATTTCAATTCACAGACTCAGAACTGAGTATATTTTATTTAAAGTGAATTCTGACCTCTCATCAAAAATATGTGAGATTCCATCACAGCCTGTTTGGCTCCATCTTTACCAGGCATCTGTATTGAGCTCATCTGTATTGCTTCTAATTCTGTTGCTTCTGCACTCATAGATTCTCTCCTCATTGAGGTTTATACTCCTAGCTAATAGGATACTGGTACCCCTCCTTAGTTCAAATACACTAGAAGCTTCAAAGTATTGAGGAAAACATAGCATCTAAGTAAAAACATGACATAGTAAGATATTCAGAAAAAATAATAGGCCTTGTACATGGTAGAATTTGATGGGAAAAGAAACAGTGATAAGAAATATTTATCCATCAGGAATAAGCATTTGGTGGTCACTCTCCCCTGTTGAATTCACTTTCTCCATTTGGCTTCTGGCACCATTTCTTATCACTCCTGTTCCTATTCCCTAGACACTCTTTCTCTGGCTGCTTTACATCATCCTACCTTTAAGCTTTGAAGTAGCCCAGAAGTCACTCCTTAGATAATCTCATCCCATTCTATAGCTGCAAATAATAAGCCAGTGAGATCCAAATTTATTTCCCCAACCTGAATGTCCTCCCTGAGTAATATTCATGTATCCAACTAACATCTTCACTTGGATACTTCATTGATACCTGAAGCTGAATTATTTGTCTTTCTCCTAAAACTGTTCCCTACCAGAACCCCCAATTTTCCCCACCTCAGCATATAGTTGTGCAACTATTTCTCATTGCTTAGGCTAAATATAATGGGGTCACAACAATTTTTATTGGTTTCCCATAATCCCCCATCAATATATCAGTATTAGTGAATATAGCAATAATCTTGATTTATCTATCCCCCTCACCAATTTATCAGTATTACCTCCCTTCAAAATAAATCCAGAAAATGTTTATACCTTGCCACCTCTATTTCTAACCTCCTAGTAGCAGAACCTACCATCATCTCTTTTCCAAATCACTTCCTCCTAACTAATCCCCTGCTTCCTCATAGCCTTCTATAGTGAATGGTCTGATAAACAATCCATACCTCCCTTCAGGCCAAAGACTATTCCCCAGCTGCTGGAAGTACTGTAACAGTGCTCAACTGTCTGTCCTCTTCATGAGTTGCTCTCAGCTGAATGAAGCTCCTTGCCCAAAGCCTCTCCCCCTTCTCAGGGGTTGCCTGCATCCAATGGCTACTTGATACACCCATATATAAAGGCCTGGCACTCTCCTTCCAATTTAGGGCAACTCTAAAGAGCAATTCCAAATTCAGAGCTCCTCATGAGGTCAGTTAAGTTTTTGTTGGGTGTGCATTGCAACCCAATTCTCTCTCTCCATTATGTTGCTGCTTTCCTATTTCCACAGGTGGTGTTCCTTAGAGCACTTCCATGGGGGTAAACTTCCTGTAAGCTAACTCTACCTCAGAGTCCACTTCCTGGGAACATGGTCTGTCATCTCCTCTCCCTATAGTTATTTGCCACACAGTAGCAAGATTGAGCCTTTAAAACAGAAGCCAGAAAATGCCACTTTTCTATGCCATACCCTTCAATGGCTTCCTTTGTTACCCAGAGGATAAGCCAACATCCTTTTGATAGCCAACAACAAACATGATTTGGCCCCTACTACTCTCCCCCCCTTGCTCCCCTCAGCTCTATCTAAGTGATTTTCCTACATTCCTAGAGCATGCTAATCCCACTCCCCAGAGTGTTTTTCCCAAGCTCATGAGTTCCTTCACTTCCTCATGTCTCTGCTCAAATGTCACTCCAACTAAAAAAAAATTCCTCACTACTCTACATAAAAGTGCCACCCCAATTCTAAGCTCTTGCTAGCACTCTCTGGCCCCCTCAGCCCATGTTATTTTTCCTCCAGAGCAGTAACCAGCTCCTAATGCTTGTTTATTATCTGATGTCATCACTGGATTTTAAACTCCCCTAGAGCAAGGATTTTGTTTTGATCATTATTATTTCCCTAACCACCAGAACACTATGTGGCACATATAAGCACTCAATAAATATTTGTCCAATAAACTTATTGACTGACAGTGATCTCTTTATTTGTGGATATTTCTTATATTTCTTTTCTTCTGATGAAAAGGATAATAATTTTGATTAAACTTGGAATTAATTGTCCAGAAGAAAACAGAATCAGCCCAATTTCCTCAAGATTCTCAGTTCCAAATGGGATAGTTATTGCTGGTATGCACAGGTCCTTACCAAAAACCGAAGGTGTAAGGGCTAAAGGAAGAAGCAAGATGGAGGTAATTTCAGTCAGCTCCCTCCCCATGACTCTTCCATATAAAGACTTGCAGCAAGAACAGCAGGATGTTCAAAGCAATGGAATTCCTAGTTGTCTTGGTCAGAAGCAGACAAAATAGCTCCAGATTCCAGAATTTCCACCAGAGAGCTGTGAGGTCTTGGGTAAGTCACTTAACTTCTCAGGGACAATTTATTTATAAAATAAAATTCTGGATTAGTGTTGTCTAATGCCCCTTCTTTAGAATAATAGTCTTGCAAGAGGAATGGTGATGAAGAGACTCTGTGGTCAAATAAATTTAGGAACTGGTATATTCCATATCTTCTGTTAAGCATCTCATAGCCAAGAGGTCTTTGAAGCTTGGTTTAGCCCACAGTTTCTCACATTTATTCGGCCACAGAACCCCCTGCTTGCCTAATGTATACCAATATCCCACTCACAATGGGAACTGCTAAATTGGACAAACCATAAAGACTTCTTTCTGCTGTGATATCCAATAAATATATATAAAAAAGTAGTTTAGTCAAGCAAACAAACAAAGAGTTCCCACAAAGTTACTATATGAAGCGCTATTCATGATCTGGGAGAGAGCATAATGAGATAGATGGCAGATGTTCTCTGTGTTACAAAGAAAGAAACAAGAGGTGTTGCACATGCCAGGTCTACCAACTACATAACCATTTGGGCAAACAGCTGACTAACAAAATATTCAGTGGCATAGGAATAGGAATTAAGTAAGTAGACAATGAATTGACTAGAAGATCTCAAAATATATCCAAAGAGGTAATAATAAAGTATGAGGCAAATACCTGGGGATGAAACATATTATTTAATAGAAATACTCAGAGATTCCACAGTGAGTTGTTTCTGTATACATCATAAGAGCAACTTAAATGCTGACCCAAAATATAATTCATAAAATCTTATTTCTATGTGCATAGAGTGACACTATCATCTTTAGAGTTTACATTATAATTTCATAAACATGACAAAGTAATATTTATTGTCAATATGACTGTTAGTATAATATGATTTTATATGCACTTTTATTGAAAATAAAGCAATAGCATTCTATTTTATGTTTCAGGCATATTTATGTATGAAGAATGTCCTCAAAAGTCATCATGATATGCCACAGATAAAAATTTTAACTCAGTTTAGAAAATGATGAAAACTGTCCAAAATGGCTCAAACATTAAAGGATTTAATTGATTAGTTTTCAGACTCTAAACTCTTTACACTTGAGCTCTGCCCACCAGGGCAAATCATGGACTGCCCCCACCCACAGGGGATCTTGTTAAAGAAAAGATTAATTACCAATGTTTTATCATTAGAGTTACACCTTGACTTTTCAAAGCAACTGCATTTTAAAGATTTTTTCAATTCAATTTTTATTTATTTATTTGAGAGATAAAGAGAAAGAGAAAGAGAGTGCACAAGCAGGGGGGATGGCAGGCAGAGGGAGAGGGAGAGGGAGGAGCGGGCTTCCCGCTGAGCATAACCTGAGCTGAAGGCAGATAGATGCTTAACCTACTGAGCCACCCAGGAACCCCAGCAATTGTATTTTAAATCAGCTTCCTCATACTTGGGCAACATAAAGAACAGATTTAATGTAAGTATAAAGATAGGCATATCAAAAAAATAACTATAACTTACTACACATATATTTTATCTTAACCCATCATTTTTCTTTCCTATATAATCTATAGAAATAAACAACCCTTAGCAGAATAACTGAACAAAGATTTCAGAAAGCCAGTTTTTATTAGTTTTGTCATGGACTATCTAACCTTGATTGGTAGAATAAAACAGGGAACAATATAAAAGTAGAAGTAACTAACAACTTGTGTTTGCAATATAGTAATGAGAACGTGGGCTATAGGTCAGAGAGTACTGGTGTGGTATCCCCCACCGCTTATTAGCTATGTGACCCAAAGCAGATCCTTGATCTCCCTGACCTTCATTTATTTTGACCATAGAACTTATCACACAAACTGAGACTCTCTTAAATCTGAAGGGTAGGGGTTGGGGAGAGCATTATTAGGAACTACTTTAGGACATAAGCATAAATGATACTATTTGGAGCAAGACATAATCAGCCTATTTATTTGCAACACAGAAATATAATATCTCAATACTGTCAGGAGGTTAAAATGGTATGACATGAAATATAGGAAATTTACCAATTCATGTGTTCAGTGAGTTATTTCTCCCTTGTCCTAAATAGAAATTGGGTATTGGTTGAGGGTAGGGATGATATGAGGGGCTTACTGTGTTAATCTTTAAAAAAAAAAAAAAATGGAGCAAGGTGGATGACTGGCACTCCTGACTCTGCTTGGAACATTCTCTAGCAGCCTCTTCTCTGTTAACCCCTCTTCATGGAACTGAGTCCCAGGAAACTCAGATCCTATGGTAAATCATTTTAATTTGTATCATGAGGGTAATACAATTTCTGAAAGACAATAAACTTCATAAAATCACTACCTAACAACTCCTTCCCTGAGTCCACGGGTTAGACACAACCTCCTATTGTCCACTCTCTTAGCACCTGGTACTTTTTCATAGCCTTTGCTGCTATCAAAATTACATGATTACAAAGTGAATTACTTTAGCATCTGACTCCCCAGTCTGAAACATAAGCACCAGGACAATGAGAAATTTCTAATGTGTTCCTTGCCATACCCAAAGTACCTAATACAGTGCCTATCACATAATGTGGGATCAGTAAATGTCCATTCAATAAATGAACAATTGTGCACATTCATGACAGTAGTATGGAAGATTTGGGGATGGCAAGAGAGATTTCTGTCTTCAAGGAACATACAGTATCGGGACCCATAGAGAAATGAATCATTTAATCATTGTATAATTTTGTTTCTTTGAAAATAGAGCACAAACAAAAAACCAACCCACACTGGATGTCAAAGCTGTGACCTTTAGGAATGTATGGAAGGAATCATGCATAAAGGGGTGTGTCAGGGGCAAGAGTGAATGAAGAAAAATGGGAAAAGCATCTCTGGTTGAGATCTCCCCTCCCACTCCTGGCAGCCACAGACTCTCACCCTGGCTACTTCACACACTTCACCTACTCATCCTGAGAAAAGAACTTGTCCTACATACAATACACATAAATACCACTGAACCCATCTAATGTGATGCTACTCTTGATACGTAACATGTATTATTTCCTCTATTTCCTACAACAAGCCATCAAGAGAATTATGATGTCTGTTAGACAAGAAAAATGAGACTCAGGGAAATTAAATCCCTTGCTCAACTAGTGCATAATGCACTTGGATTTGAAATTGGGTCTGCCTGCCCCGAACCCAGAGTAGCGTTGACTCTTATTTGCTGACCACTTCTGCCCCCATTACCTTACAGATACACAGAAAAGTGGTAAGAAAGGTGGTAAGAGGGGCGCCTGGGTGGCTCAGCAGGTTAAGCCTCTGCCCTCCTTTCATGTCATGATCTCAGGGTCCCGGGATCGAGCCCCTCATTGGGCTCACTGCTTGGCTGGAAGCCTGCTTCCTCTTCTCTCTCTGCCTGCCTCTCTAACTACTTGTGATCTCTGTCAAATAAATAAATAAAATCTTAAAAAAAAAAAAGAAAGACAGAAAGGTGGTAGGACAGGACATTACAATGTAGGAGCCAGCAAGGATTGTGTTATTAACATTGTTTCTATCCAGAAGAACTGGGCAATGATGAAAATGTTTTTCCCAAGCCACACTATTCATTCTCAAAATATAGCCACATACTCTGACTCTTCTGTTACTCTCTTAGTGTCTCTATGTCAGTTCAACCATAAAAGCAATGCATACTTATTTTGCACATAACTTTATAAGTGAAATGAGATTATCACCAGAAAATACAATTATATTGTCACTGGTATAAGTGCTAAAGCTACATAAATTTCAATATGGATAGTACAATACAGATACAGAAAAAGTGTCAAATATTTAAATATGACTAAATATGTTTATGATAAGTATCTCAATATATTTAGTAGATAATATTTATCTTCAAAAGCAATGTGTGAGCTCTAACTTATGTTTTACACCATCAATTGAGTAATTCCACTAATGGAAACAAAAAAATTCGGAGTCAGAATCAGATTCAAATAATAAATCTACCTATAATTATTGATGATATTATGTAAGTTACTTAAATTCCATGAGCTTCAGTTTTTTTCATCTATAAAATAAACATGATAAAAGCATCCAAATATCATAGGGTAATGTGAAAATTAAATGACATATAAGACCCTAGCATACAGCTCAACACATAGTAGGCACACAATCAGAATACAATCTCATTTACTTGCAGGATTTCCTCCTCTTCCTCCCCTTAACTCCAAAACAAAACATAAAGTTGAATTTTAACCAACTTGACTCTCATCCACTATCACACTAAAGATATTTTACAACTCTGTGGCTTACCCACAAATGCTCAAAACCAGCTTCATCAGAAGTTACACAACAATCAGGCAGCAAGTTAATAGATCCAACTTTTGCTCCATATCCGCCCAAAGCAATCACTACTTAAACTGAAGGGTTATCTTGGTTTTGGACTTGTTTTTCGGTTTTTGGTTTTTTGGGGTTTTTTTGTTTTAAGATTTATCTATTTATTTGAGGGTGGTGTGGGCAGAAGAAGAGGAGGAGAGAGAGATTCCTCAAGCAGACTCTCCGCTGAGCATGCACCCCCCCCCCGGCCCCCGGCCCCAGGCAGGGCTCAATCTCATGAGCCTGAGATCATGACCTGAGCTGAAACTAAGAGTCTCCAATGCTTAACAGACCAAGCCACCCAGACACCCCTGAAGGGTTATTTCAGTGAAGGTTCATATGCATTGTAAAAGATAAACTGAGTGGGTGGAGAGTTGTATATGAACCACATTATAGTGAGAGGGTCTTTCCTTTCGATTTTTGGTTTGATACTTAGAATTGTCACCCAAGGGAAACCCAGTTGATGGCAACAACAATATATTCCCACAAGATGAGAGATGTCCTGGGAACCCATGCTCCTGTGAAGTTTTCCGTGAAGATAGGAATTAACGATTCTTTGGCTCACCACTGCATTCCTGGCGCTTAACATTTGGTTGATACGAATATTGTTGAAAGAATTAATCGTATACACCTACCCTTGAGAAAATAAGAGGTAAGAAATAAAGGGTCACGTGTCAAGTGCCACGGGTCAAGTGTCAAGAAATAGAAAACAAAACACAAAGCTTTTCTCTGCATAATTCACCTTACCTAATGGTAATGCAACTGTAAGTCAACCTTTACTGGCACTTCTCTGACTACATTACATTAGATGATAGAAGGCTTTCTAGGTCAGAAATGACTACTGTTTCACAGGTGAGATATTAGGAAGCAGTAGAGAAGATAATATGAAGAAAACATTTTTCTTTGTTTACTTCTCACAGTGTGTGAAGTCATATGCAGGATAAATGAAGCAAACATTTCAAGTCAATACAATAGATCATTTAAAGGTATTCTGTACATCACAAAAGGGACACTGAAATAGCAACCGTCTTACTCGAGAAAAAGCACTTGACCTATTTATCAAATTTGCCGACAGATTAAAACAAAGAGACTATTAAAAAATTTGCAGTGAAAAATAGCTCCCACATTTTCATAAAGAAACTAGATTATCTCACCCACAGGGATTTTGTGATAATTAAATAAAATTGTACATGAGACGTTCCCAGCATGGTGCCTACCATCTGACAAAGCCTCAGTAATGATTAGCTATTGCTGTAGTTGTATGACATAATACTGAGTTGCCCAAAGCAACTAGCAATCTTACATTAATTATATATTTAAACCAATAAATGCCAGTTACATAATAATCATTTTAAAATTTCACATAAATATTATTGCTGAATATATACTCCAAAGTATTTTTCTTTAAAAATCAGTATTTTGTTTATTCTGATCAATTTTATTGTTTTTGCCCTCATAATTCACATCTCTGTATATAATGCATTACAGACATTATCATATCTATGTAACTATTTTCACCTGTGATTTTGTTAATTGGTAAGTCCACATGCAAAGACAAACCTATTCCCTTCAAATCTGCCTGTTCCAATTATCAACACAGTCTACACAGAATCCTTTTCCAAGAGTCTTTGTTTTTTAATATCACAGTGCTATTTTATTCAAAATCTAACTATAGTGTTTCTACAGAAACATCTTCAGAATCACTTCTCAGTCTTTTGAAAACACGTATTGCTGCTAATAAGTCTGTTTACCTGAAAAGGGTTAGGGATGCTGAGCAGGCAGGCAATCTGTAAGTCTTAGATTCCAATATGTTGCCCATACTGTATCGTGTACAGCTATGTATATATACTTTTTTTTTTTTCAAATCAACATGTGACTGTGTAGGAGATGGGGAAGGGTTCAAACTATGCACAAATAAGTTCTAGAGGTTCTAATGACATTCAGCTGAGCAGTCTGTAGGCATAAAGGAATTTGAGACACAAAAAAATCATTGTCCCAGTGCACAGTTACTAAAATGTTTTCCTGTAAAGATAGAATGTCCCCTTTCTTTCTGAAGACATTTACCAAGGTCCATAATGTATCACTTAAATTCTCTCAATAAGCTTACTAGTAAAAATACAATATACTTTCCCTCAGGATTTCAAATTTCAGTCAGATTATTTTTTAAAATATTTTTCTTTAAAAATTGACATAAAAAATAAAACTATTTCCTCTTTGAAATGGTTTTTGTAGGAAAGAAAAATGAATAATCCCTAAGTACATTTAATATTTCCTTTGAAAATATACATGAGATTTTTATCTCAGAAAATAGATAATCCATGGCCTTGTGCCAATTCATTACTTTTTAAAAGAAATCTGTGGCTTTTCTAGAGTACTAACTATGAGCTTAGCAGCCAGAAAGATTACTTGACTTCTTGCTGCCTCAATTTTCTCATCTATAAAATAGGAGTAATGAGAGTAGCTACATCACAGGGCTGTGCTTACATGAATTAGCATACATAAGCCCTGGGAACAAGAGCTGGCATAGAGTATATGTCCAATAAATATTAACTGTTATTATCAGCTATTATTTACAATAGAACAACGATATATGTTTAAGTAATTCATTCATTATTTCCAGCCTTCCTTCATCCATTCTCACATCCCCCTTCCAACACTCCTAAAGATAATAAATGAATGACCTCATGCTGCTCAAATCACTGACTTGTTTCTAAACATCTGTGTCATAGATATTGTTGGCTCTTTTCATCATCAAGAGAGCTTTCTTCTTGGCCCTCTCTGAGTGCTCCTTGCCCAGGTTCTGCCCCAGTCAGTCCTCTGCTTCTTCTCCTTGGGTTCTCCTCCTGAGCCCAAAGACCCAGCACCTAATGCCTCTTCTCTATGGCTTGAGTTTCCTCCTCCCTGATGGTTGTCCTGTACTCTGTCATTTTAACACTTTGGAAGGCTAGCTGGCTCTCCAAGTTCCCACTGCTCCCTCTCCCCACAACTCCAGCTTCCCCACTTCTATGTTTCACTTGCTGGCTCTAATACAAACACCACAGTGCAGGTGGTTGGACTGGGGAGTCTGACAAACATGGCCTGGCTCTGCCATTTACAAGCCGCATGACCTTGGTCCATCTTCTTAATTTCTCAAAATTTTCATTTCCTCATTTGTAATAGATCAGGTAGGAAGCCTAGGTTCCATTGAGTAATACAACAGGTGTAAAGCATTTGCTATAGTTCCTGGTGCATGGAAAGCACTCACCGTATGTTAGATGATTATTTCTATTGACGTCCAATTCAATATGTCCGAAATATTTTGACATTCCATATACTTATATAAAATAACTCCTCTGCAAGTTCTAGAAATGCTTTACTGCCACTATCACTTCCCAGATACCATACTTTAGCCTTCTTATTATTCTGTCTCACTTGTTTCCATCATCTGAAATAAAATCTAGTAATGTCTTCTTCAATTGCAATTAAAAAAAATTAGCCATGTATTTTGCTGCCCAGTTTAAATATTATATTCTGCACCCTCCTTTACTGGTAGGTGCGGTCCAGTGATTAAGCTGTGGCCAATGAGATGCAATTAGAAGTAAATCTCCTTAAAAAGGTGTGGCATGTCCTTCTTAATTTCATCCTCCATCTTTGCATGTGATGGCTGGATCTCTAGCAGCCATATTAGACCCTCATGATAAAAGTCTCACTCTGGACATGACAGAATGATACATGAATTAGCAGAAGGAGCCCTAAAGTGAGGTCAGGACTGATAAGCTCTGAACTTTTTCTTTTTCTTTTTTTTTTACTAATGTGAAAAGTAAATACCTATCATGAAAATTCTCTCTTGTCCACAGCCAGGGCTAACCTTAAGTGAATCAACATTTCAATGTCTCTTACCTAATGGGCATCCTTCATTCTAACAAGGCCGGTTCCCTCACAGGGTTCCGAGCTGCTTTGGCTCAAACTGCTCCATTTGCCTGGTTCTCTTCTCACCTTCAAACATCTTGCGTTTCCAAACCAAAAAGGTTCCAACCTACCACAAACCCATATCTAATTTTTAAAGCACTCAACCCTCTCACTCTCACCTAAAGTTTGTAGCATTTATATTCTCTTCCACATTATCATTTAAGCCTATTAGAGAATCCTGTGGTTTTAATTATTTGTAAGATCACTAAAAACCAGGTGTTTTGGGCTGGGTTCTCCAGAAATGGATCCCAAGACAAAGTTCAGGGTGCCAATTACTTAAGACGGATGAACACCTGTGAGAGGAGCAGGACAGAAGCAGGAGTGGACAGAGGAAGAAGTTGAACCATGATACAAACCTGACAGAGTCTGGGCTACTTGCTCGGGGACCTGGGGAATGATTATCACCATGAGACCATCCTGTATGCAGCCAAAGAAGGCAGGCCTTCACCCCACGAATGCTGCCTTGAAAAGGGAAGACCTCAGTGAAGCATCTCTCTGGGAAGTGGCAGACTCAGGAGGAGGTCATGGCCACAGGCTGTCTGCCAGCCACACTTCCCACTGCTCAGCAGCAAACCTGTCCTGAAGGGGCTGCTAGACACCACATCTCTGTGTCCACTGCCCCGGGTCTGGATTGTATGCTTCTCTTCCCACAACACCTACTTTAATACTCAACTTAGAATAGGTATGTGATAAATACTTATAGGATGCTTTATAAAAACATAGTCTTTGCATAACCTAAACAATATAATCGCTCTGAAGTTCCTAAGATGAATCCACTCGTGCCCTAAGGAAGGTATTTAAAAGTTCTTTTGTAAGAAAAAAATCTTTTCAAAACATTTGCCTACCGCTTCCTGGAGTCAGCACTGACTTGGCAAAAGGTTTAAGCCCCTTGTTGTGCGGAACATGCCTTTTTCACTGAGCGCCATATAACACCTCCCTCCATGCTAGATGTACCGGGGCCTCAGACACACTCCACCAGAAGCACAAGCCAGCGGGAGAGAGCTTCCCATGAACTTGCTTCATAGAAGGCACACAATGATCACAGGGAGGAACTTCCAAGAAGAACACCGTCAAATACCTTGAGATCAGGAAAGCAAATTCAGCACGCCTCTCATACATTCCAATTCTCTTTCACTCCAAGCCCTTCTGGGGGGTCTCAAAGAGTCTCGGACATTGCTAAATGTCTCATAAGTTTCTCTCTCCCTTTTGAAAAGGAATCCATAGAAAATGACATAAGAAAGCAGGCCACATTTTTGTTTACCCCCTTCTTCCTTCCTGCCCCAAATCCTGTCCACGCCCCAGTACACTCTAATTACATCAGATGCAGGAACTCAAAGAGGATCTTTGGAGCGGATGGAAGGGAAGGAAATGCGGAATTGCGTGAGGGTCTGACTCCGGAATCAGCAGCAAACAGGACAGAGGGGAAAAGGCACCTGAGGGCTCAATATTAACACTAATAAATGAAAAGCCAGTCGAGGCTTAGCCAAGACCCACCAGCCCCTCACTCCATCCTGCCCCTTTGTGAGCAGAGGTCGCAAAAGTCTGGGTTCCAACCACGTAGCTGAGTTGTGACCGCGGCTCTTATTTTGGCCTACACACGAGCGTGACTGAACAATCACAAGGTGAGTTCACGTTGCGGGGCCGCCTGCTGCAAATCTGCCCCTATCTTCGTCCACCCGCTGCTTCCCAGAATATATCTTTATGGTAATTTAGCCACTTTAAGAATCACTCCCATCTGTTTCTCTGTTACAAAGATAGCTGCTTCAGGAGATCTCTATCTTCGCTGGTGGCGAAGGGAAGGTGGGGGTGATGGGGACTGTCACACAATCTACAGAAAAGTCACCTAAATGCAGTTGCCATCTGTAATTCGCCACGTGAGAGTTTTTGAAATGTTTGTGTTTGGATGTTGTTTTCTTCATCGCCCTGAGCCAGAAGGCCTTGACAGAAAGTCAGACTTCAAAAGTGACAAACGGCTCTGATCATATAAGGGTGGTTTAGTTGCTAAGGAAACTGCTTTAAAGGGAGAAACAGATCCTATTTCTGAATTTATAACTGGGAGAAAAAACAGATGTTGAGTTCCTGAGTGAGTCTAATTTCCTTTGAGACATAGCTGGGATCCATGGGTGGTAAGAACGGGTTACAATTTTTAGGCAAAAGAGATAGCAAAATTATCCACTTGAGAGGAAACCTCACTGGAACCCAGGAGTTATGAATAAAAATATGAAATTATTTCTTCTCCTTTTCCTTACCTTTGTAAATCCTCCCTCCAAAACACAAGTTCAGACAAGGCCAACATATTTTTCTAAGAAATCCACAGGAAAAGGAAAATGACCAGGACTCATCACAGAGACTCACCCCAGTGAAGATGTCTGGCACATGATGACAGTGTGTTCTTAGGGGGAAAAAAAAAATACAAAATCTCTTATGAACACTCCATAAATATTTTCAAAGGAGTTGTCAGGAATGAAAAAAACGAAGTCTGAAGAGATTAGTGGTCACTTTGGCAGAAATGGACAAAGAGCAAATCTGATTTCCCCTAGCAAATACCTCCCCACACCTGTGGATTAAGCCTAAAACCATCTAGAACCTCATTCTTTCACTTTACAGCAAGTTTCAGATACTTTCCTAAAAATTAATCTTGATATCAGAAGAAAAGAAAAAGAAATTTTTTTAAGACTGGCACATTTTCTAGGTGGCAGAAATGCTAAGTGCCTTAGATTCATGATCAGATAACCCTCGGGAGTCAGTGAACTTTCTCTGTAAGGGGCGAGATAGCAAATATTTTAGGCTTTTGGGATCATGCCATCTCTGTTAGAATCACTCACTTCTGCCATTGTTGGGCAAAAGCATCCATAAAATAAATATATATATATATATATATATATATATATGCAAATCAATGAGCTTGCTGGTATTTTCATTCAACTTGATTCACAAAACCAGATGGTGGACTAGGGGTGGCCTATCTGCACAGGTCTGCCAACCCCACGTCACCTCATAAATATCCTTACAACCCTGTGGGGTTGCCAGCAGCATCCTCATTTCTCCAAAGAGGAAGCCTGTCTGAAGTTGGGTCATCTGTCCATGGTCACACAGAGTAGAGGACAGCGTTAGATCCTAGGTCTACCCTTCTGGTCTTCACCACCATGAACCTGAGTGTGATACATGTGCCCTCTGGCTGTTATTCAAAATGATTTTAGGAGATACACATATAAACATGTTAATAGCTCCATTTATTATAATGTGTATCCAAGCTTTGATTTTACTAATGTTATGTCTTCAGCTGCAATACAACAACAATCATATTCTTTTTTTTTTAATTTTTTATTTTTTATACACATATAATATATTTTTATCCCCAGGGGTACAGGTCTGTGAATCGCCAGGTTTACACACTTCACAGCACTCACCATAGCACATACCCTCCCCAATGTCCATAACCCCACCCCCCTTCTCCCAACCCCCCTTCCCCCAGCAACCCTCAGTTTGTTTTGTGAGATTAAGAGTCACTTATGGATCTCCTTTTTTTTTAATCAAGGAAAAATTATATCTGGTTTTTGACAAGGAAGAAAATTATTTTACTCTTTTTGTATGTAGTATTTTCATCTTTCAAAAAGTTTTCATTTTTTCTCTCATTCGGTCCTCAAAATAAAAGTTGGGGAAGAAGCATGTTGTGATATTATAATCCCCATAGTGCAGATGAGAAAAACTAAGGCACGAGAAGTTAACTGACTTGGTCAAAGTTGCGCCCTGTGACAGAACACCGGCAGTTGCTCTTGAACTTTCTCCAGCCATGAAGTCCACACAGGTTCCCAAAGTCTTCAAAGCTATAAAGAGCCAATTGTAGAAATTTCTCATTTTTCCCACAGCCATATCAAAGATATAAGGGAACCAAAAGCCAACAGTGTAAGTCTTGATTCCTTGGGCCTGGGATGCCACAGGGCAGTAACAGAGATTAGGAAGTGTGTGAGTATGTGCACAGTGGTTCTGGGTAAAGCCCATCTCCTGATTCCTAGCACAGTAGTTTGAAAGTACATTCTGGATTAGCCATAGGTCATGGTGTAAGCACCAAATGCTGAATGATTTGAATCTAAAATTCCATATGTGTTTTTAAAAGAACACTTACTTGGGTTGCTAATGAGCTGTGTGACCTTAAACAAGTCACTTCGTGTTTGAGGACCCCAGATTCCTTATCTGTAAACCACAGCTGCTGGACTAGATCAGTGTTTTTCAAACCACAGGTCATGACTCTGAATGAATTCTCTTCAGCTTTTTTTAAATTAAGCAGAAAAGAGAAGAAGAGAATGGGACAGAATCAAATTTAATAGAAAATATCCCTGTAAGTACTAATTGGAGACTGCTACAGATTTAAACGAACACACACACACACACAACCACACACACACACACACACACACACACACACAGTGGTTTTGTGGTTCATAAATTCAAAAGCCATTAGACCAGATGATCTAAGAGCTTTGCACAGCTTTAAGATTCAATAATTCTATAGCTTGTTCTTTAATAAAACTGCTCAAACCATACACTGAAGCACTGTAAAGTCAATAGAATTGTAATCCTTACAAACCCTCTCAGCATCTTAAATTTTGTAATTGTTAAGAAACTGTTTATAACCATTCGATCATTATATCACATATTCAGTTCTACAATATTATAAATTCACTATAATGCTATTTATATCATCATTATAACACTATTAGTTTATCAATTAATAGTAATGAGACACTAAATATTTTGATTGGGAAAAAATGGTCAGTAAGGAAATAATTTCTGAAAAACCTGACCGATTTCCATGGTATTACTTGCCTATATATATACAAAACAAGGCCAAAAAGCTGTTCCAGAGCGTGTCAAAGATGAGACCATTTTGAAATGAATCAAACATGTACCAAGATATGAAAAGGGTAAAACTTTCCAGTTCTTGTTTCTATTTGCAGGGTACAGTATATGCTATTGCTAGGCCAATATGTTATGATCGGCATTGAAATGGCAACTCACCAGCCTGTAGAAAAAAATCCAGCCAAAAGAATTCAGCGCTTTCAGTTCCATTGCAATCTGGAAGCCCCAGAGGAAACACTCTTCCATTTGCAGAAATAGTAGCGCCAGGGTATGTGATAAATTGAATGAAAAGGACAGGAAAGACACTTCAAGAATTCACTTTCTGAAACTGAAACCCATTCTATTTTTAATTCTCTCTCTCAGGTATTTAAATATGGATCCTAGTCAAGTCATGTTGTAAAAAGTATCCCGGTTGACAAATTATCAGTGCTTCAGTTAGCTGCAATTTCCCTTCTGAAAGCTATCTTCTTGGATTAGTATTCAGAAACATAATTTGTGTTGAGTGCCGATTTTGATGAATAGAGAAATGACTCTGAAAACAAGATTTAAAAGTAGAAGTCATGAAATTAGTTAAGTATGAAGAAGTGAGAGAATAAATAAGAATTTTCAAGTATGCTGAATGTTTACAAGTTCTCAAATAACACATGTGAGTGTAAGTAAAAGAGATCCATAACCGGAGGCCTTGGGTCTAGAAGGATCAACAGGATTGATCCTAGGAGGAGAGAATGAGTTCATGATGGGCTGTTCCCAGACACTAAAGACCAAATCACCGCTTGCCCCCTGCCTCAATGGGAGGATGGTTAGATTTCATTGACAGTAATAAAAATTACCATTTATGTGAAACTCATCAATTTTTCTGCCAAGATCTTGAAAACACACCTTACTCTGATCTTATAGACAAGGCTAATCCAGTGTCCTGGCCAGATTCCTTGAATTAAATCTTCCCCAACTCTCCATTTTATCCTCTGCTCAGTTGATAAATGATCTTTCCCAAACACTTTCAAAGAAGAATGCCTATATTAGAAATAGTGATAGTCAATAGAAAAAGAAGGTATTTAGTTCAAACTTCACTGAATAAGATTTTAAGAGGTCTCAGCTATCA
Source organism: Mustela erminea (assembly GCF_009829155.1). NCBI lineage: Eukaryota > Metazoa > Chordata > Mammalia > Carnivora > Mustelidae > Mustela > Mustela erminea. Next base: position 100,159,268 of record NC_045617.1, on the reverse strand, counting down.
GACATCTTCCTTAAAGAGAATATAGATTTTATAGTACTTAGTTTTCTATATTTAATATTAGTGTCTTTAAGAAAAAAATGTAAATCAATTTTGAAATTTTATGAATGGAATGTGTTCTCAGGATTTAAACTCCATTGGCTCAACTTCCACTCATCGACCCAGAAGTGGTTCTCAACACAGGGCTATTTTGCCCCTCCATGGAGCATGTCTGGAGATATTTTCTAGTTGTCACAAAAAGAGGGAAAGGCATGCTCCTAGTGTCTAATGGGTAGAGGTTAGAAATATTTCCAAACATCCTACAATGCATTCGGCAGCCCCCACAACAAAGATCAATTTGACCCAAAATGCCAACAGTGCTGAGGTTGAGAAACCTGTTCTATAGTATTTCCCAGATAAAAAGCAAGAAATAAATAATTGAAATAATGCTGTGTTTTGGTCTGTATCATTGACTTACTCATTATCCAAGTGACTGGCTTCCCTACATTGACCTCAAACAGATGGGATTCAAATTCATGCTTAGCAAAGCTGAGATCACTTCAGGACTCCATGACTGGGTGCTCCGGGATTACGTGAGAATTTTAGTCTGCTGTATTGCCACCTGCGCATGTGTTGTACGTGTGATCCTTTCTCTCTCTCTCTCTCTCCCTCTCTCTCACGTACACAAACACAAAACACTTAACACAGATAAGAGTACCCTGTATACAACTGGTGCTTATTATATTTTAAAGACTGATTCCCATTCCAGCCAGTTGCCTGGATACAGAAGGCTAAAATGACTGACTCAGGGTCTAAAGTATTAGTATTTTAATGGCCAAAGAGAGTTGCTCTGAAGAGAAAGTGTATATAAAAACAGATGAAAGTGTTCACAGACCTGTACCCCTGAAGCAAATAATACATTATATGTTAATTAAAAAAAAAAAACCAACAGATGAAAGTGAAATACAGAATAAGGCTGTCAAACATGCTGAGAATGGAGGCAGGAGTATCTTCCTGGAAGGGACTGAGTAATTTTTTTAAGTCTAGTTGATTCCAGCAGAGAATAGACATCTTGAATGTAACCGCTGTGCATAACTTTTGTATCCCAAGATGTCTTTCTGAGCTGGTTGGTACACTTTAGACAGCTGTCTGAGCACTTCCTGCCAGAAGAGACATGCCAAAGGGTTCATTACTGATGGAAGAGTTGAGAAGAAAACTGAGATCCCTCAAGGATCAGATTCCCTCCAATGATGGGAAGGTGCAACACGAGCCCTGCCTTCGTGTTTCTTCACACATTCATTATGCAAGAGTACAAGGAAGGAAGAATCAGAAAACAAAGAGCTGAGAGATTAGTCCATTCACTTGCACCTCTCTACAAATGATGCTTCTAAAATCCCTATTTTAAGAGGTTATTTAAGATGTTATTTAAAATGGTTATTTAAAGTGGGGAGAGGTAATATCAGTAAAGATTAAGGAGAAAATTGAATGTGGGGGTATGGGCTCCATGAGGACCCACCTGCTGTTCAGTTCAGAGACTTAAAGCAAATGCACAGAGTCAAGTCCACTTGCATTCAGAGAATATATTGATAGCCTTGCTCTGTTACAGGATGATAGGTGGGTTTGGGCTTTTTGGGTTTTTGTTTTGTTTTGTTTTAAAGATTTTATTTATTTATTTGACAGACAGAGATCACAAGTAGGCAGAGACAGGCAGAGAGAAAGGAGGGGAAGCAGGCTCCCTGCCAAGCAGAGAGCTGGATGCGAGGCTCAATCCCAGGACCCTGAGATCATGACCTGAGCCGAAGGCAGAGGCTTAACCCACTGAGCCACCCAGGCGCCCCTTGTTTTGTTTTTTTGTTTTGTTTTGTTTTCTATATGAAAGTTCTCATTTTATTGTGTTCCCATTGTTTTTTAAAAATGTTTCCATTTGTCAGGATTACAAACTAACTGCATTTTAAAAATAGTTTTGCTCAACAGAAATTTGAGTTTAAAAGATAAACCCAATACAAGGGTTTCATTTAGGCTTTTAGTAAATTCTTCAAGTATATTTGGTATTGTAAGACATGATGTTTTGTTTTGTTTTGTTTTGTTTTGTTTTGTTTTGTTTTGTTTTGTTTTTTGAGATGCTGTTTCAAGGGGATTCTGATTCTAGTTCCTGAAAGATGCTGATGGTCAGGGGTGAACATTCTGTAGAAGGGACAGTCTCCAGATTAGAGCTGTGTTGCATGCGCTGTCCATCAGAGCATGCGCTTGAGCTAACCTGTAATTACTTGAAAATGAAATGTATATTCAGTCACATTCTGTACGCCAGTAAGAGAAAAAGTAATGGAGCACCTGGGTGGCTCAGTCGGTGAAGCGTCTGCTTTCAGCTCAGGTCATGATCTCAGGGTCCTGGGATGGAGCCCTATGCCGGGCTCCCTGCTCAGCAGGGAGTCTGCTCTTCCCTCTCCTTCTGCTCCTCCCCCAACTCATGATCTCACTCTCTCTCTTTCAAATAAATAAATAAAATAAAATTTTTAAAAAGGAGAAAAAGTAAGGCTTCGAATCTTGAAAGCAAAATTATCTTGGGGACCTGAGCTACAAAACTAATCAGGTAATATAAAATTCAAGCTCAGCTAAGGTAATTCCCCATAGTGTTTATATCCTAAAAATAGGTACTTTTGCTGTGTTGAAATATTACTGTGAAATGACTTCTCTGTTTAATAACTGAAGTTCTGTATCTCAGCATCTCTAAAGGTATAGAGAATCTGTGCAATTTCATACATACCTCTTAAGTTCTAGTCAATTTATTATTAATTCAACTAAAACCATTAAAGAAACTTGAGCATCTCTGAAAAGAAAGGTACCCATGTTACACTTTTGAATATACTTCTGTTATGGGAACATAATTGTTCTCTTCAAAACCACCATAGTTTTGTCTAAATATTTTATTTCCTTTTTTTTTCTTTTTTGGTTCCATTAGAAATAGTTCAAATTCTTTGTTATGGGCCTCAAAATAAACGTCTAATTTGGGAAAGGGGAACTCTTAATTAAATTATTTTAAGGAAGTGAACTGAGTTACCACCCATACCTTAAGAATGAGCATGCCCATTAAAAAACAAAAAAAGAAGAAGAAAATCTCTCCTAGTGAGTCCGCATCTTCTACCATGTTGAGGCTACAAAAAGCATGCAAGTGTTTCTTAAACACTTACTGAAGGGAAAGACTCAGTCTCAAGGTGTTAGTACATAAAGTCATTTAAATTGTGACACACTAGCATAGGGCATATTGGGACAGTGGTCTCCAAGATTTCTGGAGTATGCACCCATTAAAAATATGATTTGGGCACATACTTCCACTATATACATATTTATTTTTTTGTTTGTTGATTATCTTCTGCAAGTATTTCTGCACAAATGTATCACGTAAAATATGCACCTAAATGGACACTGAAGTGGTGAAAATAAAAATTATTACAGATTAATAATTTCTTCTGATGCTCTAATGGTTAACCAGACACAACCACTGAGCTGTGCTTACCCATTTTGAAACCTCTGCAATAGATATAATTTCAGCTGTTCAAGCATGGTAGCTGACTTTTCGATATAGCATTTTTTAAACTTAACAGGGAATAGTAAACAATACCCAAATTGAAAAGCCAGCTTGCCCTAAAATCAGAGAGACAAATGTGCTTCTGGAGATGTTCTTTGATGCCCCTGTAATTTATTTAAAAAAAAAAAATTGGCTAGAGAGGAAGTGAGGATGAATGACTGGTATTTATGTCTATGTGCAAGGTTAAATAATGGCGCAGTCTTTATGGTTGGTCACGCTCTTTGGCCTCTTTCAATTCTGGCTTCAAGATTGTCTCATCTGCCACAAAACCCCAGGGAAAGCAAAGAAGGTTCAGACAAATCAATACTTCGCTAGTCCTATGTGTATGTGCCTTGCCCTGTCCCTCAGATCTCCCACTTAGGTCAGATTCTTACCTCTTACTTCCCTGAACCTCCAACATGTGACCTTTGACTTATTCAACAAGTTTGCTGGCTCAAAGACCTCACAAAAATTTCTTTTCCTTGGATTTTCTTCAGAAAAAATAAACTATTTTATCACCATTCTGAAACAACCCGGCTTAAACTAAATGAGTGAAGTTTGGGAAACACATTAGCATAAGCATATGAACATTTTCCCTTTGGAACAAGAGCTAAAGTGAAATAATACCCTGGTCCTTTCTGAGGACTCCCGAAGAGAACTGCTCAGCTTAAGAAGTTGAATTCAGTAAGGAGTAAGTTCAACCCACCCAGGTGTCTTCCCCATAGACACATTCCCCAAGTAGAGTTTTAGGCTCTACGGAAAGTCTGGTTGCCTTCTGGCAGATGGGCCTTCTGGCAAAGGGCAAGGATCTCACACTGCAGAGGAGTCCCAAAAAGGAATTTCCGTCATAAGCATCTGAATATATCTTGTGCTTTTTAAATTTTTCTTGATCAGTTCAGTAAATAACAGCATCACCCAGGCCAAATCTGCTTTCTTTTATTTAAGCAAAATAACATTCTTCCAACAAATGTGCCCATGTAGGTTGAACGCTTGGATTTTCTTCCTTCTCTTTCTCACGCATTCCTGAGAGCAGTTGCCCCATGTTGAAAAAGTAGGTGCACTCAGGGGAAGCCACCAAGAGCTTTCAAGAGAGTCCATAAATCTTTTTTTTTTTTTTGGAAGATTTTATTTATTTATTTGAGAGAGCAAATGTGAAAGAGGTCACAGAGGTAGTGGGAGAAGCGGACTTGATGCTGAGTGGAGAGCCCAATATAGGGCTTGATCCCAGGATCCTGAGATTATGATCTGAGCCAAAGGCAGACACTTAATAGACTGAGCTACCCAGGAGCCCCCAAGGGTGTCCATACTTATCTGAAACTCCTTGGCTCCTTTCATTACATTTACTCCTTTTTGCCCTTATTTTTCTGCCTTAGTTTCTTTTCTATTTCTTTTTCTTCTTCAAATAACACTTCTTTTTGTTATTTACTTATTTGAAAGAGACAGAGAAAGTGAGCACAAGCAAGAAGGGATAGAGAGAGAATCTCAAGCAGACTCCACAGTGAGCATGGAGCACAACATGGGGCTCAATTTTGTGACACTGAGATCATGATCTGAGTTGAAACCAAAAGGCAGATGCTTAACCCACTGCGCCACCCACATACCCCAACACTTCATTTTCTTGAAATAATAAATAAAACAAATAAGTTGTGTATTAAAATGTGATCATGCTGAGAAAAAAAATAAGCATGAAGATGCATAATGAGTGTGTCAAAGGTAGAGGTGAGGGCAAAACAGATTTAAATAAATTGGACAGGAAAGCCATCCAGGCGACTTTAAAGAAAAGACTTGAAGGAAGTGAAGAAATAAGCAATGCAGGTATCTAAGGAGATATACTCCAAGAAGAGAGGATAGCAAAAGCCAAGACCCAAGGTTGGGAGAATATCTGTTTGAAGGAGACTTTTGTGTGGCTGAGAATGAGTGACCCCGGGGAAGAGGCATAGGGAGATGAGACAAGCCTGTTTGAGAACAGGAGCTAGACTGCTAGGGCCATTTTAGCCACTATAAAGACTTTAGCTTTTATTCTTAGTTATATGGAAAACTATTGGAATATGTGAATCAAAGCAATAACATGATCTCACTATGCCTTGAAAGGATCATTCTGGCTGCTATATTAGGAACAGAAAACAGGAAACGATGAAACACAAATCAATAAATTGATTATTTACAGTGGGGAGAGGAAGGAAAAGCAGGAGGGATGCTAGAGGAAATGTAATTCTGCAAGCACATTTTTTTGTGTAGTTTTGTAGCATGAAATCATGCTAATGTTTTACATATTTGAAAAAATTAAATTAAATAAACAACAATGGGAAGGGATCCTAAAAGTGAATACACACAACAAAAACCACAAACTTAACCTAATCAGATATAGAATTGACAACATAATCACACAAAGGAAAGGAAAAGAAATTAATCCAAGTAACGCTTGAGGTTTAATTTAGATATCAAAAAAGGTAAGAAATATCAGTGTACAACTCAAAGAATTTATAAAATTGAATATACCCTTATAATCATCTCCCAGCTCAAGAGACAGAACCTTACTTGTGCCCCAGAACCCTCATCCTCCCTTTCAGTCACCATACCCCACCAAGGCTAATTGCTATTCTGACTTCTCACAACATAGTCACATGTGTTTTTTCTTAACTATAAATGGACTCAGGCAGTACAAACTTTTTAAATGTTACATTCACAAAATTAATCCATAGTTTTGTGTGTAGTTGTAAATCCTTCACTGTGGGAGAAAGGAGATAAAAATATGAAGAGGGATGATAAGGAAGAACACTGATCTGTTGAATATTAGGGAAAACAATAAAAACATTTATTTTTCATAGCTTTGTCTGCTGAAAACACCTAGAAGCAATGATACCCCTGAAGCAAAAAACACATACAGCACCCAAATCTTGATTCCTGTGCCATTTACCCCTAAAACAAACTGCGAATGGGGAAATGACTGATTGCAAAGTTGAGTCACAAGAAATGCAAGATGATACTAAAAATTATGTGTACACATATAACTAGATTGGGTAGGGAGTACTTCCGTACTCCCTGACAGCAGAGTGCCAACTAAAAATAGAAGAAGTATTAGAGTTAGAAAAATCACAACTTTGGACCCCTCACTATAATGAATGATTCAAGAAAGAATCCTCAATGAATGTCAAAGCCATTAGGTAAAAGTTTGTTTAGAAACAGGATATATGTAGCCTCAAAATATTTCTGCATAAATCATTTATTAATTGCAAAAAAAAATACCTTTTCAATAGATAAATATGGTAGACACCACCTTAACCCAAGTGATCAATGTTAATATCAATAATAAATGAACAAACTAAAATCACGTGCCTTCCAGTGTGATATGATAAGAATATATCACTTCTATTTCTTTCTGGCCAAAAATAATAACCTGAATCTAATCATGAGGAAATAATCCAAAAAACACTCAACTCAGAGGACTACAAAAAAAAAATACTCTGTGCTCTTCAAAATATCAATGTCAGAAAAGACAAGGAAAAGCTGAGAAAATGTCCTATATAAAGGAAACAAAATAGGTATCTAAGTATCACGCAAGAATCTGGATTGCATTCTGGATTGAAAAGAAACAATGCTATAAAAGTCAACATAATAAAGGACAGTGCACTAATTTTCACTAATCCAGGAAAGAAAGAATGAGTTTGGGATTCAGGATACTAGCTGTGGAGGAATTCAGTATAGAATATATATTGGAAAACAGTATTGCATTTATGTTAAATTTCCTAACTTTGATAACTTAATGGGGTTATATAAGAAAATACTCTTATACTTAGAAGATCCATGTTGAAGTATTCAAAGATCAAATATTGTCATGTCCACACCTTATTCTCAATTGGTTAAAAAAAAAAAATGAACAAGAAGATGATAGCAGGTAGGTAGGTAGAGAGAGAGAAAGAGAGAAGAATAAAGATATAAATCAAATGAGGTAAAATGCTACAAAATGTTAAATAATTGTTGAATCTAGATGAAGGGTATTTGGTGTTCATTGTACTTTTCTTGGAACTCTTCTTCAGCTTTGATTTTCTTAATAAAAATATGAAAATAATATAAAAATTTTAGTACAGTATCTATTTATCATACTCCACATCCAGTTTATTAACCTCATCATGGCTCTAGTCTCAGAATATATGCTGTCTGCCCAATTCCCACTTCCTCTATAGCTAATATCCATAGCAACATCACTACAGATCCTATGGTCCCTAAAAGAACAGTAAAGGAATATTGTGAGTAACTATATTTCCATAAGTTTGATAGTCTAGATTAAATGGACTAATTCCTAGAAAGACAATTTTCCAAAATTTACATAAAAAATAGACAATCTGAACAGGTCTATAACTATTAAAGGAATTTAGTCATTAATAACCTTCCAAAACAGAAAGTACCAGGCCCAGGTATGTTCACTAATGAATTCTATGAAACATGTAAAGAAGAAATTACACCAGTTCTTTACAATCTCTTTCAGAGGATAGAAGAAAAAGGAGTATTTCTTAACTCAGTTTATGAAGCCAAAATTATGCTAATACCAAAACTAGATTTTAAAAAATTATCAAAAGAAAGAAAAAAGGAAAGGAGGGAGAGAGAGAGCAGAGAGAGAGAGGAAAGAAAAGAACCACAGACTAGTATCTATTTTGAATACAGATGAAAGAAACCTCAATGAAATATTAGCAAAATAACTCTAACATGTGTAAAAAGAATTATCCACCACGACCAAGTGGAATTTATCCTAGGTATGCAAGACTTGCTTAACATTAAAAAATCAATTAATGTAACCCATCATATCAATAGACTTAAAAAGAAAAATCACATGATCAATAGATACAGAAAAAGCACTGGACAAAATCCAACCTCCATTCATGATAAAAACTCTCAATAATCTAGGCATAGAGGAGAATTCCTTCAACCTGATAAAGAATATCTAAGAAACAAACAAAACAAAAACCCTACAGCTCCCATCATACTTAATGGTGAGAAACTCAGTTTTCCCACTTAGTACAAGGTATGAAGTAAGGATATCCTTTCTAACCATGCCTTTTCAACATTGTTCTGGAAATTCTAGCTAATGCAATTAGAGAAGAAAAGGAAATAAAAGGTATGCAGATTGGGAAGGAAAAAATAAACTTTGTTCATAGACATCATGATTGTCTATGCAGAAAATCAGAAATAATCAACCAAAAAACAAATTCTGGCTCTAATAAGTAATTATAGTCAGATGGCAGGATATAAAATTAATATATAAAAGTCAATTGCCTTTTTATATACCAACAATGAACAAGTAGAATTTGAAATTAAAAACACAATACTATTTACATTAGCACCCCCACAAATGAGTTTTATATGTAGAAATCTAACAAAATATGCATAAGATCTATATGAGAAAAATTACAAATTCTGATTAAGAAAAATCAAGGAACTAAATAAGTGGAAATATAGTCTATGTTCATAGAAGGAAGACTCAATATTGTCAAGAGGTCCCTTCTTACAAACTCGATCTCTAGATCCAATGTAATCTCAATCAAAATCCAAGAAAGTGATTTTGTAGACATTGACAAATTCCAAAGTTCATATGGAGAAGCAAAGACCCAGAATAGCCAACACAATATTGAAGAAGAAGAAGCAAGTTAGAAGACTGACATTACCTGACTTCAAGACTGACTATAAAATTATAGTAACCAATCTGTATGATATTGTTGAAAGACTAGACAAGTAGCTCAATATAACAGAATAAAGAGCCCAGAAATAGACCCATATAAATACAGCTAACTGATCTTTAACAAAGGAGCAAAGATAATAGAGCGAAGATAGTCTTTTCAACAAATGGTGTTAGAACAACTGAACATCCACATGCAAACAAGCAAAAAATAAATCAACATACACCTTGCACCCATCACAAAAATGAACTCAAAATGAATCATAGACCTAAATGTAGAATTCAAATATACAAGACTCCTAGAATATAACATAGAAGAAAATCTATAAGACTTCAAGTATGGCAGTGACTTTTTAGATACAACACCAAAGACATGATCCATGAAAGAAATAATTGCAAAGCCTGAAAATTAAAAATAAAACTTCTGATCTGCAAAATATAGTGCCAAGAAGATGAGATGACAGGCCACAGACTGAGAGAAAGTATTTCCAAAAGACACATCCAATAAAGTAACATTATTCAAAATATACAAAGAACACTTAAAACTCTACAATAAGAAAACAAAGAACCTGATTTTTAAAGTGGGCCAAATACCTTAAGAGATACCTCAGCAAAAAAGATAGAGATGACAAATAAGCATATGAAAAGATACTCCACATCATATTTCATCAGAGAAAGACAATAAATTCCCCCACATACTTACTACAATGGCCAAAAAAAAAAACCCAACAAAACAAAACAAACAAACAAACAAACAACAAAAAAAAAAACCCACCACTGACAAAACCAAATAAATGCCGGCAAAGATGTATAGCAACAGGTACTCTCATTTATCGCTGGTGTGAATGCAAACTTGTTTACCCGCTTTAGAAGGCAGTCCGGTGGTTTCTTACAAAAGTAATTCCTTTATTCAAAGGAATTAAAAACCTATGGTTGATGGCAAGATCTCATTCCTTCTAATGGTTGAGCAATATTCCATATTCCATTGTATATATACGCCACCTCTTCTTTATCCATTCATTCAGTGATGGAAACTGGGTTTGCTTCCATATTTTGGCTATTGAAAATAATGCTGCAATACACAGAGGAGTGCATATATTTTTTTGAATTAGAGTTTTTGTTTTCATTTTCTTTGGGTAAATACCCAGTAGTGGAATTGATGGATAATATGGTATTTCTGTTTTTAATATTTTGAGAACCTGCATACTGGTTTCTACAGTGGCTGCACCAATTTACAACCCAAAAGTGCACAAATGTTCTTTTCCCTCCAGATCCTCACCAACACTTGTTATTTCTTGTTTTTTTGATTCTAGCCATTCTGACAAGTGTAAGGTAATACCTCACTGTGGTTTTGAGTTGCATTTGTGAAATCAGACAAAGACAAATACTAAATGATTTCTCGTCTATGGAATCTAAAAAACAAGACAAATGAACAAACAAAAAGGAGAAGCAGATCCACAAACACAGAGAACAAACTGATGGTTACCAGAGGGGAGGCTGGTTAGGGGGATGGGCAAAATGGGTGAAGGTGAGTGGGAGAAACAGGCTTCCAGTAAAGGAACGAATAAGTTACAGGGAGAAAAGGTACAGCATAAGGAATATAATCAATGGTATTATAGTAGCATTGTATGGTAACAGATGGTAGCCACACTTGTGGTGAGCATACAACCTAACATAGCATATAAACTTGTTGAATCATTAGGTTGTACACCTGAAACTAATGGAACATTGTGAGCCAACTATATATCAATAAAAAAGTCTATACAAAAAACTATATACTGATATTTATGACAGCTTTATTCATTATTGCCAAAACTTGGAAGCAACAAAGATGTCCTTCAGTAGGGGAATAAACTATGGTACACCCAGAAAATGGAATAGATTCAATGCTAAAAAGGACTTAACTATCAAGCCATAAAGAAACAGAGAGGAAACTTAAATGTATTTTACAAAGTGAAAGAAGCTATCTGAAAAGGCCATATACTGTGTGATTTCAACTATATGACATTCTGGAAAATATAAAATTATAGAGAGAGTAGAAAGATCTGTGGAGATGGGGCACCTGGGTGGCTCAGTAAATAAGCCTCTGCCTTCAGCTCAGGTCATGATCTCAGGGTCCTGGGATTGAGCCCTGCATCGGGCTCCCTGCTCAGCAGGAAGCCTGCTTCTCCCTCCCCTGCTCCCCCTGCTTGTGTTCCCTCCCTCTCTGTGTCTCTCTCTGTCAAATAAACAAATAAAACCTTTAAAAAAAAAAAAGAAGAAGAAGAAGAAGAGGAGGAGGAGGAGATGAAAGATAGAATAAAGAGGATTTTAAGGGCAGTAAAAATACTGTGTATGACACGGTAATGATTGATACTTTCATCATATATTTGTCCAAACCTCTAGAATGTACCACACCAAAAGTGAACCCTCAGGTAACCTTATGCACTTTGGATGATTATAATTTGTCCATTAGATTTATCAGTTATAACAAATGTACCACTCTGGTGTGTGATGTTAATACTGGCAGAGGCTATGGATGTGTGAGGGCAGTGGGTATGTGGGAGATCTCTATATCTTCCCTGCAATTTTGCTGTGAGCCTTAAATTGCTCTAAAAAAAATAAAATCTTCGTAATTTTGAGAAATGGTTGAATAACCTCTCACAAGGTCATATACCCAGTAAAGGACAGATCAAGAACTCAAATCCAGGCCTTTCTGTGATCTTAACCATTATCCTACAATGCTTCTCAGGGTTATGCCTCTCAGAGATGCCACTTGGGATAGTAGCCAGTAGAATCTGTGAGAGACAAAGGAATGAAGATGAAATCCTCAGTTAACCTGGCCATGTCGTTCAGCTACCCATTTAAGGAACCCATATTCAGAGCTCAGGATACACTGACAATGAAAAGTCTCATATGGATGCAACTCCTAGTCAATAGTTATCTACAGGAGAAGTACAGTGGATTTAAAAACAGATCTAACCAGGCTATTGCATCTTCAAGTATTAAGTGTTTACATGAAAAAGTGTTCAACATCACTTGACATCAGGGAAAGACAAATCAAAACCACAAGGAGATACCACCTCACACCAGTCAGAATGGCTAAAATTAACATGTCAGAAAACAACAGATGTTGGAGAAGATGTGGAGAAAGGGGAACCCTCCTACACCGTTGGTGGGAATGCAAACTGGTGCAGCCACTCTGGAAAACTGCATTGAGGTTCCTCAAAAAGTTGAAAATAGAGCTACCCTATGACCCAGCAATTGCACTACTGGGTATTTACCATAAAGATACGAATGTACTGATCCAAAGGAGCATGTGCATCCCAATGTTTATAGCAGCAATGTCCATAATAGCCAAACTATGGAAAGAGACTAGAGGTCCATCAACAGATGAATGAAAAAAGAAGGTGTGATTGATATATATAAATGTGTGTGTGTGTGTGTGTACATGTGTGTGTATGTGTGTGTGAGTGTGTGTGTGTGTGTGTATAAATATAACAAAATGAAATATTATACAGCCATCAAAAACCCGAAATCTCATTATTTGCAATGATGTGGCTGGAACTAGAGGGTATTATGCTGAGCAAAATAAGTCAATCAAAGAAAGACAATTACCATATGATCTTGGTGATATGAGGAATTTGAGTAACCAGACAGAGGATCATAGGGGAAGGGAGGGAAAAATGAAAAAAAAATAAAACCAGAGAGGGAGACAAACCATGAGAGACTCTTAATCTTAGGAAACAAACTGAGGGTTGCTGGAGGGGATGGGAGTTGGAGGGATGGGGTGGCTGAATGAGGGACACTGGGGAGGGTGTGTGCTATGGTGAGCGCTGTGAATTGTGTAAGATGATGAATCACAGACCTGTACCCCTGAAGCAAATAATACATTATATGTTGATTTAAAAAAAGAATTAAGTGTTTACTACAGAGTCTGAGCACATTTCGAGCTAACTTCTGGCATCATCTTTAAAGATTTTTTATTTATTTATTTGACAGAGAGAGATCACAAGTAGGCAGAGAGGCAGGCAGAGAGAGAGAGGAGGAAGCAGGCTCCCCGCTGAGCAGAGAGCCCTATGCGGGGCTTGATTCCAGGACCCTGAGATCATGACCTGAGCCGAAGGCAGCGGCTTAACCCACTGAGCCACCCAGGCGCCCCCTGGCATCATCTTTAAAGAAGCTTCAAGTCTTAACATATAACATTTATACAGAAAATGAGGAAAGAAAAGACAAAATTTAACAGAAATTCACAATGGCTGAACTTCTAGAACAAAAATTGACTATTCAACTGCCCCCCCTTGCCTCTGAGGTAAAAAAGGCTTTTTCAATAACCAGGATATATTGGGAACAGTTACAGCTGTGCTACCCTGGGGAATAAACTGAAAAAGCAATGAAAATGGACTAATCCCAATTTGAGAAATTCTAAAAGGGAAAAAAATGCCTGAATTTGCAAGGCAAAGAGTATTTTTCTCTCCTTCTTAGCCAAATAAAAAAGGTTCTCAGCTATTGTATGTGTACAAATATCCATCTGCTAGAAGGTATAGAAAAAACAATCATACGTCACTCAGGAACGCATTAATGGTAGATTAGATAAATCCTCTTCTCCCTGTCTTATTTTACTCACATCTAGGTAATGTGACCCTGATTGCATGAGCAATGCCTCGCAAATAAAAGCCACAGGAACATTCAGTACCCATTTATTACTCCATCATCATAGGCTTGACACACCCAACAGTAAATGTAATTATGTACAGCACCATAAACAACAATGTTATTTCCAGTTAGTGCAAAAGACACTACTGCGGGTTGGGGGGGCGGTAATGAAACTTTATAATTGGAGTGCAAAGTTTCACCTGAAGAATGTGTGAGTGTTTAGATGCCTGGTTAAGACAGAGACAAGGGAGGGGAGGGGGACAGAGACAGAGAGAGAGAGAGAGAAAGTTCAAGGAAGGACAAAGGGGTGAAAGTGAGAATAGTAACTTCTATATTTTGTAATCCTAGTGCATAACTAAGAACATGTTAAGAAGTTAGAATTGCATTTTCAGATGTATTTCATGATCAAATCATTCAAATCATGATACATTTTTACATTCCCAAGTTCTTCCTACTTAAGATTATTGCACATTTTTAAAGTTTGTAATCTCAAATTTAATCTTAAGAAACAGCCTCGGCTTAGATGCAAAACAATTCTTCAAATTCATGATGCTCACCCCAACCTACAATTTACATAAATTATTTTTTATTATATAAAGTCAGAGTAAAATCAACTTTTGCTGGAGCAAATCCAAATTTGAGCATGCATCAGTCCACAGCTAATTTAACATCTGCTGTCTGCTACCATTAAAAACAATCCCATCAACTAAAACATAGCTACTGCGATACAAAACAAGAAACACAAAGGTAGTACATAGCTATTGTTAATGTCAAAGGTATGACATGGTGACAAAAACAAGGAATTCCACTAACAATGCCAGAGAACTCACAGTACATTCAAGTCCAAGATACCAGCTGCACACAGAATCTGGTGCCACGTGTCAAACTAGCAGATGTCAAGAAAGCAGTGGTTGTAACGGCAAGGTCAGTGTCAGCCAATAGAACTCATTGACAAACACTTGCCTGTGTCAGCTGCTGATATTGATGAGTTGCAAAGATGACAAGGCATTGTGCAATTAGGCCCTCCTTACTCCCTGCTTCCCCAACAACACTGGACTAGAAATAGCAGTGCATCTGTTATTTCAAACCCATCTGAATATATTTACCGGGAAATTGAGGGAAGCCCTCTTTGTAAGGTTAATGGATGGGTCTAATCTGACAGTTCTAAAAATGTCAAAATGCCAGTCTTGCAAGTGATGTGAATGTATGTGTGTATGTATGTTTCTGTGCATATGTATATGAATATGTATATGTATGTACCACAAACCACGATTGTCCGAAATGCCCTCGGATTGAAAGCCTTCAGGAAAAACTCAAATTTACCATAGCCTCTACATTAAATTAAGTAGCACTCACAAGTCAATTCAAGCAATTTTACTGGGTGTTATCTATGCTGGGGACTAAGGAAATAAAAATAAAAATGTCTGTTCCTGCTCTCACTTGAATTCATAACATTATGAGAGAAAGAGATAGACAAACACAAAATATTACACAATGAGTTAACTGCTATGTTAATCAGATGGGAAAAATGCTATGCCAACCCATAGATGGGAGGAAGATATTTGCAAAACATAAAATCAAAAAAAGGTTTTGTAAGTCAAAAATATATTTTAAGTGCTCTGCAAATCAACTTTTAAAAATGGAATAATTAGCAAATTATAGAAGCAGGAAATTCACAGAACAAGAAATATAAACGCCAAAAACAAAACATAAAAAGACATTCATTCTTACTAGTAATCAGGAAAAAGCAAACTAAAATTAATTAAAAGCAAATTAAAATTAATTCACATTCATGAAATATCATTTCCTACCAACTGAATTAGCAATACTAATTTCTGGCAACATGTAGAGTAACAGGTAATGTTACATGTAGCTAAAAGAAGAGTAAACTGGTAAATCCAGTTTGGTGAACAATCTGGCAATGTCCTGGAAAAGGAGAACATAAGTATACTCCATAACCTAGCAATCCCGTCCCTAGGTATGTACCCTAGAGAAACTCCTGCACCTGGCCCAAGAAATCATAAACATAAATATTTACCTGATGCTTTCCATCAGAGGAAAAGAAGAATATAATCCAAATGACCATCAACTTAAAAATAAAAGTGAAACATCTCTCCAGTGAAATAGTACAAAGGAATAAGTTACCCAAATTATACCTGTCAACATAACTATAGCTTGGAAACATAATATTGTAAACATAAACAAACTATAAAGAAATTACTACCATTATATAATTCATGTAATATTTTAATGTAGAACCAGTTATATATAATTGTATAGATTATAGGCAGTATTATTATAACATGCTTACGAGAATTATAAACACTAAATCCAGGAAAGTAAACTCTGGGCAAGAGTGAGAAGAATAAGGTAGAATGGAGAGGACAAGCAGTTTCCATTAATGCTGACAGTTCATTATTTCTCTTTGCCACATGTCTGAAGTATAATAACATACTAATGTTGCTCAAAAACACAAATGACGGGAGCCTGGGCGGCTCAGTGGGTTAAGCCTCTACCTTTGGCTCCGGTCATGATCTCAGGGTCCTGGGATCGAGCCCCGCATTGGGCTCTCTGCTCAGCAGGGAGTCTGCTTCCCTCTCTCTCTCTCTGCCTGCCCTTCTACCTACTTGTGATCTCTCTCTGTCAAATAAGTAAATAAGATAATAACAAAATAAGATAAATAACACTGAAATCAAAATGAATAAACTTATTGTGGATCATTATGATTATCAAAAAGCTGTCATGGAGAAGTAGAGGGTCTTAAAATTTCTTATAAAAATATTTTGAGGGGCACCTGGGTGGCTCAGTGGGTTAAAGCCTCTGCCTTCAGCTCAGGTCATGATCCCGGGGTCCTGGGATCGAGCTCCACGTCGGGCTCTCTGCTCAGTGGGGAGCCTGCTTCCCTTCCTCTCTTTCTGCCTGCCTCTCTGTCTACTTGTGATCTCTGTCTGTCAAATAAATAAATAAAAATATCTCTCTCTCTCTCTCTCTCTCTCTATATATATATATATATATATATATTTTTTTTTTTTTTTTTGACCCAAACACTGAGGCAGTTTCCACTGCTTTGTAGTCAATTATTTACAACTGAAACTCAGAACACAGATGCTAATATCAAGTGCTCTATGTAGTTTTCACAAGCATGGAAGTGTCTCCATTTCACTGCTACTCCTGAAGATCTGGAGTGTTTTAGGACTATGAAGATAGGCTCTCCCCCAGGATTCTCCTCCTCAAAATTAAACCACTGGATAGCAACTCAGCTTTCAGGACAGATCTTTCCTGTGATACTATGCAATGCTTGATCATACCAGTGGGTAGTCAAGGAGAGGGGCTTAGAGAAAGAGATATTATCTGTCCATTGACTCCTCCATGCAGTGGTTCATCAGTGCAGTCAACCAACAGTTATTATTCTAGGCCCTGTGGTGGGCAAATGGAGAGAGATGAATGAGACATAATCCTGGCTTACAGGAAGCTCCCAGAGAGACTAGTGAACAAAGGAGCCACCACAGAGTTACACGTCAGTGCCCGAGGGGACCAGGGTGATGGTGAGGCAGATTCCAAAAATAAAATAAGATAAAACAGCCCTTCACTTAAGTCTTAGAGGGCACTTCAGACAGAATCATAAAATCAGGACTCTTACAGTTGGATTTGCAGCTCATTTGCTCTTACAGCTCATTTGCAACAGATTTTGTGAGATCAGGGTAAGGAGGATCAGGGAAAGCAGGGCAGGAAAGGAGAAGAATAAATGTTCTGTCACCCACAGGGATGACTGGTGTGAAGGAAGCCTTCAAGAATAATTGGTCTGGCTCAAGTTGAAGAAAAAGTATACTTCCAAAGTTTTTTCTGGTTCTTTGGGTAGTGTGTGTGTGTGTGTGTGTGTGTGTGTGTGTGTGTGTATAAATTTTTCCTTAGCCCCAAATTTATATCTCTATCTATAGAGATAGATAGGTAGATATTTAATGGTTAATAAAAGGGACTTAATCTGACTTGACTGTAAAGTCAGAATATAAACACATGAAAAATATAAATTTAAAATATAAATATAAAAATTATAAATTTTTTCCTGTGAGTCTAAGCCCTGAGAAAGGCCAGGGCAGGGAGAAGTTTAAACAAAGAACGTCCTCAGTAGTCTTCATAGTGAAGTAAAGAGAATTTTCAGGCTTCCAGTCCAAAGAAGGTAAAAGAAGCAGACAATCTGGAGAAGGGTTTACCGGGGCTCTAGAATGAGAAGGGCCAAGCAGAAGAAGGCTGTGGGAAAGGTACAGGGGTCAGGAATTACAACAAGGCAGGTGGCCAGACCCCAAGCAAAAAAGCCCCAGACCTGGTGTTGGCAGGGAAACTTCTAAGAACAGCATGTCTAGTACTCAGTATTAAGTTGCCTGCCATCCTGTTCTGTGCTATATAATCACCTCCACGAACTTTCTAACCTTATGTAAAAGTCAACTGCATACAACAGCTGTGTGTTAGCATTATTTGGAGGAATGCAGTCAAAGGGACCATTTCTAATGAGATTAAACAATGTGAGAGGACATGTGACAACTAGAGGGACGGTTGAGGGTCCATGAAAGGAGGAATGGGGAGAAAGAGGTTCTATGAAACAGGTTACATGCTTTTGGTGAATCTTTGCAAAGATCCTGGGTGCTCCAGATGTCCTACAATATGGCGGAAGGTGACTCAAGTCTACTTATTTGGAAATTAAAGGTAAAAGTGATATTTCAGAGCTGGAGTACTTTTGAATATCCAACATATCTCAACTGCTCTACTTTTTATATGCATGTATATGCAAAAGGCTATCCTGATAAACCCCAAAACGTTCGCAGTGGTATACAGTGGTTTTCTCTGGATAATAAGAGCATGGATAAGTGTAAGTATCTTCTTTCTTCCTTTCATTGGTTTATTCCTTCTTCTTTTTCTTATATCTAGTTGCCAAAAAATATACCATAAACCTTAGAATGAAACAACAAAAAGAAAGCCTATCATTAAAATAGAGAGCAAACCCAATTATTTTAAACTTTTCCTGCCCATCATGAATTGAAGAAAACATACCCCCACAATAAAAGCATGCTTCCCATGCTCTCATTAAAAAGGGGGTTTTAACCTGAGCCGAAGACAGTCACTTAACGAACTGAGCCACCCAGGCACCTGAGATATTCCTATTTCTACTGGTCCTTGCAAGACTATTAAAATGTTTCAAGCAGGAGATACTATAATGATTATAAACTTAATTCCACTGTAATAAAAATATCAGACAAAAAAATTTTTAGAACCCAATTAAAAGAAAAAATAAAAAAAAAAATATTGCCCAGTGACATGTCTACTACGGCATAATTTTTGAAAATTCAATAGTCATACAAAGTAGTGCCATAAGTATATGGTTATGTATCACATTTTGTAGAAAATGTAAAAAAAAATTATATTGAGATCATTGATTAACAAAGTTTTCTGGGGGAATGGAGATTAAGAATGAAATGGAGAAAAAAATGGAGAATGGATACAAAACCTATTGCGTGCATAAATGCTTATATACGTATATGTATGGTATTAATATATTTTTAAATTAAAGCATATTAATACCAAAAAGGGGGGGGGAGTTTTAGGACTAGACATTCAACTAAGACAGATTCACTAAGAAGGTACTGAAAATTATCTTCTGGAAGCATTTGCATTTTTAAATTTTAGCGGTATCCTGTTTAAAACATAGTATGAGCTAAAACTCCATTTACTAGAGTACACTGGAGTATGTTAGCATGACTATTTAAATTTGAATTTCAGATAAATACCAATTAAGTTCTTAGTATAATTACATCCCAACAAGCATTTAGTATGAATAATATTTTTAGCGTAAGTATGGTCCAACTATTTCATTTGCCACATTTATATATACTAACAAAATTATTCGTCATTTACCTGAAACTCAAATCCGACTGGGCCTCTGGTAGCTCTAGTTGCTAAATCTGGCCACACTATTTCTATGCCTTGTGCCAAGACCATAACAAGTGCTTGGGCACTACTTCCACTACTTACCACCTGTGTGGTATTTTAGGAGCCCAAATTTCTAAGAAGAAAATAGAGAACATGACTTGAATACAAGTCCATTTTCAAGCACTGTTCACCGAATCTGTGAAAGTCACCAGACGTGGGTGTGTCAGGGCCACAGCTTTGATGCGGCAAAGAGCCCCCCTGCCTGTCAGCAGCCATCAGTGGAGCCAGCTGAAACATTTCTGCCAAATGCCAGTAGGTCATGCGGGCATACAACCTTAGAGGTCATGATTGCATGTATCCTGGTAGCTGCCGAACGAAAATGAGAGCGACCGGAGACCCCAGCCCCGTGGATTATGGATAGAAAAACCTGTTCGTTTTGACCCGCATGGAAGGCTGTGTTCTCGTTAGTGAAAAAAAAGTTTCCCTAACCTTCAATAATAGCTTACATAATCCAACTATATGTCTGGCAGGAAAACATATCCCGAGCCGTGTATTTCAAAGACAAATGCTCTTGATTGAGCTTTATCCGTCTGCACCTTAAAGCATTCGTTTGCTTGCAAACTGTATAAACGCCGCTGAGATCTGCCGATGTTCCAAGTTGAGGCAGCCGTGGGCTCGTTTCCTCGTCCGTCTGCATTGATGTATGTGATTTGCCTTTCCCCGACATTCATAGGACTCTGACTGCTGTATATGGCGTGGTTCTAAAAGCCTCTTGCTCTTTTTAATTTTTTTATGGAAACCTTGAGCTGGCTATGTTTTTCAATCACGATTACCCCTAACAATTATTTTGAAGACTGAAGCTCCTAACATAGTCCACTTTGTATAGATTTCACCAGGAATGGTCTAAATCAGGGATCCACAACGAAGGTCCACAGACCAATTGTGGCCTGCCACCGATTTTGGAAAATGAAGTTTTATTGGAACCCAGCTGCACGGATTCATTTACATATTGTCTTTCCCTGTAAGCACAGGTAGGAGTGGTTTTAGCCTCCAAAGCCTGAACTACTGACTACCTGGCTCTTTCCACAAAAGTTCTGCCAACCTCTGGTCTAAATGGACAATTACAAACAGTCACGAGGACTGATCATTCTCCAGGGGCTGACTCGGATATGGTCGGGAGTATCGCAGCCTGGATAATTCAGGCTTAGTATAGCAGAGAGAGACAAAGTCTGAAAAATGATGTGCGTTAAAGAGCCTGGCAAAGGAGGAAGTGGAAGTCTGATGAAAGGGGTTCTCTCCCTGCTCAGGCTAATGCAAAAGGCATTCTCAGTGGATCCTAAACTGTAGGCCTTTGCTTCTGGTAGATATAAGAGCTAGGCAATAGTTATCCGGTTGCTACAAGAATTCAGGTTAGTGATTCAGTTTGATTTTTTTTCTCCTCTTATCTTTTTTTAAAAACTAAAAATCCATTAAAGTTCTAACCTCCAACAAATCCACCCTCCGCCCCAGAAAATTGGAGGCTAAATCAAGCCTAGAAACAATACCCAATGCTGAGTAGTTTGATCTCATATGGGGAATACAGAAGATGCACATTTTTCATGCAGGGCTATATTACATGAAATGGTATTCAGGCTTCAATCTCGGCAATACCTCCAGGATGCTATGCAAAATGTAGTCTTTGAAGCTTAGAAAAGACCACCTAAAGACAATCTACTGGGCTGTTCTTCATTTCCAGCAGGAAATCTTGCAAACATCAGCTATAGACATGCCTTATTTCAGAAAATGTGTGTGTAACATTGCCTATTAATTAAATCCCACTCACAGTGCCCTGGAGATGCTTTCCTTCAAAAACCTGGTCTGGTAGCCTTTCCAAATTATAGACCCAAAATCCCTCCACTGCAGCTGTAGAAGGAGGAGCAGCAAAGGTACCAAATGCTGCTCTGTTTAGGCAAAGCCCAGAGACATCAACCTGACTTAAACTGAACAGAAACACACACTGTCCACACACTGCAGATGGCTTCACATTCAGAACCTGATTTTCGGTGAAATTTATGATGATTTGGGAGTGGTTTGGGGAAGACTAATGGAGATTATAGTGATGGACCGTGGGTTTCTCCACCCTAAATCATCCATTCATTCTAAGCTCATGGAGGAAGGAGGGGGTGCGTGGTTGCTGGGAGGTAAGTGCTTCTTTGGAGAGGTCAGAAATGTCATTCTGGGGGCGCCTGGGTGGCTCAGTGGGTTAAGCCTCTGCCTTCGGCTCAGGTCATGATCCCAGGGTGCTGGAATCGAGCCCTACATCGGGCTCTCTCCTCAGCGGGGAGCCTGCTTCCTCCTCTCTCTCTGCCTGCCTCTCTGCCTGCTTGTAATCTCTCTGTCCAATAAATAAATAAAATCTTTAAAAAAAAAAATTCTTTAAAAAAGAAATGTCATTCTGACTCTCACCAGAGCAAGAGGCTTTAGTAGGCTAAAAATCAGTGAAATAATTTACCTTATTGTTGAACAATATTCTTTTATCTATTTACATGTATTTTTTAAGTAAGCTCCACACGCAGCATTGGAGCCCTGTGCCAGGCTTGAACTTACAATCCTGAGATCAAGACCTTCACTGAGATCAAGAGTCAGACGCTCAACTGACTGACCACAAGGTGCCCCATGAGCAACATTCTTAACTATTAATTTCTTCCTGTTCTTTCTACCCTTGGTCAGGCATAATAAATAATAAAATGGTTCTGTATGATAAAACATACACATTCAAACTTCCTCTTTGAAGTGTAGTGAAACTTGAGGGACCAACGCAAGTCTTGGGTAGGCTCTGTGGTCTGACCTCTAGGGGAATTAGCCAGAAAACTCTAGAGAAGTACCTGTGAGGCATCAGATTGGGGGTCGGATTCTCAGAATCACTGGGAAAAATGCCTTCATAGCAGGGGAGACCAGGAAGCCATAAGAAATAAAAAAGGAAACCACTCTTTGTGAGATCTCTCTGAAGCAATAGCTTCACTTGCATCCTGACTGTGGACCCATCTGAGAAGTGGTCAGGGAAAATAGGGGTCTTACTTTTTTCAAACATTTATAGTCTAGAAGCCCATATGATGGACCCTCTAAGTATTACAGTTACTAATAATAACCACTAATATTTAGGCTAAGCAACATGGTAAGGATTTTCAACATTTACCAGACTCCTAATAGCGATTCTATTTATAACTGTCGGGTAATTAGAAGTTGCTTTAAAGAATTCAACCACACTGGTAAAAGTTCTGATGTGCTTATTAAAATTCCATAGGCCAATCACAAATCCATCTGCACATAGTAGACAAAAAAGTAAGGACAAATAGGCATAAATCACCTTGAAAAAGAAAAGCAGGAAGAGGCACATAGGTATTTCTCTGATTAATATTCAAGAGCTTAGGAAATTTTTTTTTCTCAAGTTAATATAGCAGCTGTGTTTTTGCAAATGAAGAAGCCAGAAAATTTGAAATTGATGAGCAAATTTGAGAATTTCTGTCTTTACGATTATTATATGATTGCCCTGATATGAGGAATTTGAGAAGCAGAGTAGGGGGTTTGGGAGGTAAGGAAGGAAAAAATGAAACAAGATGGGATGGGGAAGGAGACAAAGCATAAGAGACTTTTTTTTTTTTTAATTTTTTATTTTTTATAAACATATATTTTTATCCCCAGGGGTACAGGTCTGTGAATCACCAGGTTTACACACTTCACAGCACTCACCAAAGCACATACCCTCCCCAATGTCCATAATCCCACCCCCCTTCTCCCAAACCCCCTCCCCCCAGCAACCCTCAGTTTGTTTTGTGAGATTGAGAGTCACTTATGGTTTGTCTCCCTCCCAATCCCATCTAGTTTCATTGATTCTTCTTCTACCCACTTAAGCCCCCATGTTGCATCACCACTTCCTCATATCAGGGAGATCATATGATAGTTGTCTTTCTCTGCTTGACTTATTTCACTAAGCATAAGAGACTTTTAATCTCACAAAACAAACTGAGGGTTGCTGGGGGTGGGGGGTTATGGAGAGGGTAGTTGGGTTATGGACACTGGGGAGGGTATGTGAAAGGGTGAGTGCTGTGAAGTGTGTAAGCCTGACAATTTACAGACCTGTACCCCTGGGACAAATAATACATTATATGTTAATAAAAATAAATTTTAAAGCTTCTAAAAAGAATTTCTCTCTCTAATACTAAGTTCCACTTATTGTCTGTTTTACTGTGCACCAGGTGTTTTACATGAAGAGTTTCTAATCCCTCCCAACCCTGAAGGCTCTACAGTATTTGACAGACAAGGAAACAGAATACTTGCCCAAAGTAGCATTACTACCAAATGACACAGTTGGCCTTTGAATTTAGGACTGATGACCCCAAGGTTGGGCTCATTCGTTGATGTGACTCTACTTCCCCAGCCCTGTGAATGCTTTAGAGCACACAGAAGTTTCCAGTGTGAACACTGGAACAAAGAGACAAACTCATTAATCGGCATGAATTAGGCCTAACCCAGCCTACTTTCACTTACGTGCAAACTTCCTCACCCTAAAATATCAAAAGTATTCATCTTTCAGGAAGACAACTGAACTAAAATAGCTGCACGGTGATCAAAAGGAATGTGTTTTTTAAAGTGAGAACATGAAAGCCAACAGAAAAAAAAAAAAAAATGTTATGGCTTTGATTTCATTTTTCCTCAAGAAAGGAAAGCAATCCCATGCCCATTCACCTCCCAAACCAAGTCTGGGAGGCTTGTGGTGATTAGCAATCGAATTCTCCCATTCTGATTCAATTCACACATCTGCAAAGTGTAAGCAGATCCCAGAGCTGAACACTCAGCACAACTCTAAAATCAATTATGTTTTCCACCCGTCACAGCAGGCGCATCCTGGGAGCCACTTATCAATAGCGCTTCCCAAAAAAATAAATAAATAAATAAAAATACTTATCAACTTCAAACCAACAAGATAACAAACTCTTGTGAAAATTTAGGTTTTTTAAAACTGCTGAGAAAAGTCTGGCACAAAAGCAAAAGGAATGTCTGTGAGGAAGTAAATTTGATTGGTTTATCACAGAATTAAAATGTGAATTCATGAATACTAGCCCACTTATTGCCAGCTTGTAAAATTTTTTCATTGTAAACTGTGGAGTTAATTAATATCTGACAGCAAGCCTGAAAACAAGTAATTAAGTATAAGTTGTAGGTGAACCCAGACGCATCTACATTTCGTTGTGTCTCTGCGAGAAGAATTTAAATTTCACACTCTCGTGAAAATTTGAGAGTCAAATTATGTAAAGAATAACAAAGATTCACAGTAATTTTAGATCTGTATAGCCTGTCCTCTAGGCCCGTCGTTCTCGAAGAAGTCTACTCTGGACCAGGAACAAAGCAAATTCGCAGTCTCACCATAGACTTGCTACATCAGAAACCCTAGGTGCGCAGCCCAGCAATCAAAGTTTTAACAAGTATTTAGGAAATTTTTTAATTTGAGGATCACTATTTTAGGGCCCACGAACTTGGTGAATTGGTTAGATTAGGTGCTTTTAGAACTAACTAGAGAAGAGGTAAACTATAGCGATTCTCAACTTATAGAAACTAAATTTCCCTGCAAACTACTTTGTTGTCACTTTTCCATAAAAATGGACTAAAATTCTCAGTCAAATCCACTAAGCCAATTTAACTTCTAAAATTAGAGCTATCATACTGAAAACTCAGTTTAATAAGTATTTGTAATGGAATGTCCTTCCAGAAGTAACAATGCAAAGCAGAAAGCTGACACATGAGGAAGGAGCAATTTGCTACTACAAAAGGCACTCAAAGTCCCCTCCCAGAGCCCTCCTACCCCTACTCCTGAGCCAAACACAGTGGAAGAGGAAGACAGATCAGAAATTAGGCAAGGTTGCAGGGGAGGGGTTGCAGAGACTGGGTTTCCCCTGGCAGAGAAAGGGAGGGGATGATGACCCCGCTGTCATTGGACCACCGAGAATGTGCAGCAATCTTAAGGGAGAGAAATCTCCTGAGATTTCAAGGCTACTGGTGTCTACCAGAAGCTGACAAATCAGCAGCAGCCCCTGAGGCAGAAGGAAAGAGAAAGTTCAGAAAGCATCTGTTTGTATCTATGAGTTATTTGTTATTCAGGCAGTTGTAAGCAGAGAGGAATGAAATCCATCACTCTGTACATGTACACGAAATATTCACAGAGGAATGGAGAGCATGATTATTGCTTCCGGTGACCGATTTAGACAAGACTTTGTTTCCGCTCTAAGACTTCTCAAAGAATATCACAGTGGCATCTCCGTGTAAATAGCAGTATGCTTCCAGCAGCAAAATCCTAGAAAACTCTGAAACACAATTACTAACTAATGGACCCAACCATAAACCGTGACTCTTTTCATTTGGAATTTGGCAGAATTTAGGTAACCAGAACTAGTTTAATGCTTACACAGAAAAGACAGGTGCCTAAATCATTAGATTTTAATTCAGTGGGAGGTTTTCTCTGCTCCCAAATTATAACATATGGCTCATGAGGTCAGATGAATCTTATCCACAAAGAAGTCACCTTGGGGAATCCGTATACTTATGCAATGTTTCTGCCAGTCTTCAAAATATTTTTGAAATCCCTTTTAGAATTAACTTTAAAATTAATTTATTAAACAGAAAACTGATTTCACAGTCTTAAAGTTACACCTTCTTTTTTTTTTTTTTTAAATCCTAAACAGGTTGCCTCATCATGACTTTGACTCTTCCTAAAAATGAAATCCAACTGCTGAGAGAATAATTTATCATGGAATCAAAAGATCAGGGTTCTGTCTACAAAGAAAATGGAGGAAGAATTTTTCCCAAGGATGTTTCTGAAGTTAGAAATATTATGCAAATGTGGGGTCTGGAAAAAGACCCAGAAGCAAATCGTGAATGCAAATCTCCTGGCTGTAGATTAAGGTATGTCATTTAACTCTTTCTACTCAATTATATCATGTATCAAATGCAAATTATAATAATTCCCAACTCACAGAGTTGTTGTGAGAAACAAAGTTGAAAATCATTTAAAGTGCTTGAGACTGCTTCTGACAGACGGTGCTCCATTAATTATTTCATTGGAGCGTGTTCAGTATTAACATATAGCCTAAGCTAGATCACAACAAGAACTTTTCACTGGATTTTTTAATTTGGGGGATGGGATTATTGAAACCCATCCCCACCTTGGATGGCAGAGTTTTCAGACATAAAATTCAGGAGCCGCTGGTGACCTGTTTCGAGCCACAGGGTACCGGCAGTCTGTGGTGAGAAAGAAAGAGGCTGACAGGAAGAAAGAAGCAGAGATGGGTGCCCAGGGAATAACCTGTCTCCCATAAATCCTGGCTTCAAATGGCCCTGGGAGTGCCTGTGCATCCCAATCTTAGCAGAGATCTGGGTTTTCAACATTGTCTTGGATGCGCGAGTCAACAGGCACTGTTTTAATCCAAACTGTATGAAGGTTTTCCTCCCAGCACTTACCAGTCCTGCTTACTAGAGGGAAGATACTGCAGGGCTGGTGGCCCCTTGGAATTGCTCAGTCTCTGCTTACAGTGTTAAGGTAGATGCTATGTGCAGGCAGCTTCTAACTCTGTGACTTGAGTATTAAAATAAAGAATTCACTTAAGGCAATTAGCCCTTCAACCCAAGGGAATACCAAAATGCTGATTACATGTTTAGAACCTAAAAGTTAGCCTGGAACTTGGAGAACGTGATCGAACTCTAGGGCATGAACTGGAATGAGCCAGTGATTTTATTTATTTATTTTTTAATATTTTATGTATTTATTTGACACACAGAGAGAGAGATCATAAGTAAGCAGAGAGACAGGCAGAGAGAGAGAGGAGGAAGCAGGCTCCCCACTGAGCAGAGAGCCGGATGCGGGGCTCTATCGCAGGATCCTGAGATCATGACCAGAGCTGAAGGCAGAGGCCTAACCCACTGAGCCACTTAGGCGCCCCAAGCCAGTGATTTTAAAGAAGGAAAATATTTATGTCTGTTTCTAAAGGATCTCCTACTGTAAGGAGTCCACAGTAGTTACTGAAGGTTAATTAAGTATGGTTCTAAGAGAAAGAATTAAAGTGTCAATATCACACTTTTCCCTTTGTTTTAGTCCTGAAACCAACTGGATTTGCTCTGCTTCTAATGTAATGACAGCTATCAACCAGGATGTCAAAGTTAATTTCTTTCTTCTTTTTACCAATTTCAGTGTATTTGAGTAATTCACCTACAAATACATACTATATATTGGATTAGTCTTAGTGTCACACTAAAAATCAAATGAGTTTTAAAATTCACGAGTGGTTCTCCCATTAATATCAGCCTTCCTCTTCCCCAGAGAGATTAGGGCTTAATAAATAAAAGCGTTTGGTAAATTGTAGTGTGTTCGCTTTCCACAAGAATGTTGGAATTTCATAAGGTTTCCCAAATATTTTCATGTGTCAATGCCAGTGACAAAGGCAGAAAACTTCACATAATTAGTTTTGAAAAATACATCTCATTGGCCTTAAAATGGAAATGAAATTGATTTTGTTTCTCTGGATATCACCCACATTGAATATTTAAGGTTTAGGATAAATTATCACTTCATCAAAATAATCTCTTTCTCCACTTAATTCCATTAATTTTTGGATGAGATGTCATTTTATAATTTGTACTGTACTGATCTGTGGTCATGTGTTACCTCCTTTATTTGACTAGAGGGTCATCAAGGGCAGCCAGTGTGGTTTTTACATCTTTGTAGCTGTCACAACACCTGACTCAGGCTTAGAGAGTTAGAAGAGTCTCCATAAATGTTTGCAAGTAACATATCACCCGCAAAACAGTCTATTTCTTATTAAGTTATAATATAAGCCTGGAAGAAACATCTGTTGTCTTCCTTTGGTAAGGATCTTCCAAACTCTGCTTAAGGGGCACCTGGGTGGCTCAATGGGTTAAAGCCTCTGCCTTGGGCTCAGGTCATGGTCCCAGAGTCTAGGGAGCGTGCTTTCTCCTCTCTCTCTCTGCCTGCCTCTCTGCCTACTTGTGACCTCTGTCTGTCAAATAAATAAATTAAATCTTAAAAAAAAAAAAAGTGGCCTCCCTAAGTAAGCAAATTTGACACTCTGTTACATGGTGTCATCTAAATACCAACAAAAGTTCTCTTGCTTCCAAATATTCAGAGGGTTGTGTATATGTGCATACACATACTGCTTAGAATTTTTTTCCAAAATAAGGAAAGAAGAGACTATTAATCATTCATACATTAATTTGAGTTAATCAAATTATTTATTTTCTGAAACCACAGATATTAGGATAATGGCAGTTTATGAGACAAATATGTCACACACATTCAATGTTAATAAATAGAGACTTCCTTATTACTTTTAGACGGATGCCTGGCTATGTGTGTGCCCATGCCCAGTGAAACATAACAGAGTTTATCCCTTTGATCTGATGCATAAAAATGTTTATGTCTTTGATCTAACAATCCAATTTTTGGAATTTGTTCTAAGAAAATAATTTGAAAATAAAAAAATTAGTAAAGACATTTATGACAGCATTTTAAGAGGAAAATATAAATACAACTCAAATAATCAATAATAGGAACATTTTTGAGATGTGTATAGAAATTTGATGACATGCTACAGTTAAAGGTAGAAAGGATATAGAAAATGATATTGAATGGACAAAATAAAATACAAAATTACACATATCTTTTGATTATAACTATATATGATTTTGTATCTAGAAATGGAAACGAAAAGATCATCAAAAATGATTACCTACAAAGTTCTCAGAAATCAATTTTGCTACTATTGAAAAGATGACTTAAGTAGGCACAAATATTAAATCTTCCAAAAGTCTGATGTGAGGACAAAGAGAGGTGAAAAAATTATATTGACTAGGTAAATCAGAGGTGGTCTGGGCTGGATGTTCCAGAAGGGGTTTGGTTGACCTTTCAGAAGAACAGCTGGAAACCCAAGAGAATGGGGAGGGGCACCCAGATCCAACCCAGCTGTTTCAAATGCTGTCTAAGAATGACCTGGCTGGAGCATGCCTTTATGTTACGGTTTAGGAGTTTTGTGGTTGCATTTCTCTGGGAAGAAATAATGACTTAGCATTCACCGTTGGTGCAATTACCTTTAAATATTCAATAGTTCCCTTTTAAAGAGTAGAACTCTATCCTTGATTCTTTTAACTAGAGGCAGCTTTGATGTAAGAAGAAATGATTTTTTATAATTTAGTCCTAATAACACCAGCACACACACAATGAATATTGACTACAAGCTGACCTTGAGTCAACAAAGAGACAAATGTACCCCTTGCAGTTGCCAAAGCTGGAGAGGCTTTTAAAGAAATCTCAGTCTCAAGATTCTTGTAGCACACACCCTTCCTTACCATCCAGATAAACTAAATACCCATATCCTATTGGACAGAGTTGGGGGGTGCGGGGAGCATGTGGAAACGGGACAAAACTGTAGGCTGCTATATATTTTAGCAATCAGCAGCCAGGGGCCTGACACTATGAAAATCTTCAAACCTTGACTGTTCTTTCCACAGAATTAAATAAATTAATCACATGCCCTGGGCTCCATATAAATGTGTACATTATTAAGGATGGACCTAAAAATTGATTGGAGCCAAAGTACAAAAACAGATGAGTAAAAACTAGGCAGCATCTGCCATCATTTCGCAGGCTCTCATTTTTATGATTTTCTAGTCTCCGAAGTCAAAATTATCCCCACACATCTGAGTTATTTTCAATCTAAAGCCTACAGTTTTTAGTCTGTAGAAAATCGGGTGATGTCCAAAAAAGGAACAATTTCTAAAGTAGGCTTAACTTGTTTCCAGTGAAACACTAATTAGAAGTTCTGATAAAACAAATTATTTAATTTAAACCTATGAATGTCTTTTCTAATTCTTTGTACTAAGTTCAGTGTGGAATTCTAAAAGTGGATTCTCTAAGTACAAATTTCTGCCTTGGAAAATAAAATTTGAACCAAGATTTTCATTCTCTGTACTAAGAAATCACTCTCTGTCACACACACACACACACACACAAACACACACACACACACAAACACACACACACACACACACACATCACTGCCCTAGCTCTGCCTCCCCCACCCATCTAGTCATTATTTTTAAAAAGTTTTGATTTTTAGGGTGAGTCTATATTAATTTTTTTTACTATAATGATACCTGACTCCATGAATCCAAATGGTTTAAATTGCTTAATACCTATTTGTAGTACATTCACACTTAAATGATAAAAAATTAACCATATATACAGAGAGAGCACACCGTTGTTAAATATGCCAAAGTCATAATATCATATGCAAAATATCTCCCATAAATACTACCAGATAAGTATGCTTCAAATGTAACTTTTCCCCCAATTATTATTTTAAAGTGCACATACCGCCCCCCCCCCCCCGGAGGTGTACACACTGATGCAGAGAGCACTGGAAGTTCTCCAGTTTGAAGAGAAACAAAATGATGGGGGAAAGGTAGAGGAGCTAAGCGATCAGGAGAAGAAAGGAAGAGCCTCGTAATTTCACCCATTTTAATTCTGGCCCTGAACATTCATTTGTTTATTCCACAAATAGTTATTCAGTGCTCTCTATGTTGCAGGTGCAAGATCTGATCCCTGTTCAAAAATATATGAAAAGGCTACTTTAAACATGATTTTTTCTCTACTTTCAATTATTTTCTAATAACCATGGATAATTTCCTTCACAATTTTTTCCCACTGTTAAAAAAAAAAAATAAAAACCTGAGAAATAGATATGCAAGTTAAGCCAGGAATAACAATGGTTTAGGGCAGAATTCTGCAAAGGGATAGTAAGCACCATTCACTTCTTCTGTCCTCGCCTCTCTGACTCTCTCCCTCATCCTAGGACACCCTTGGGAACAGAATAAGAAAAGACCTCTGTTTGCCTCTCAGGAAAACTTTTTTGGTTGTCGTTTGATTGGTTGGTTGGTTTGGTTGTTTCCCCTCCCCCCTCAGGAAAAGTTTTTATCAGATTGTGGTAGAGGCTTCAAAAGGGTAAGCCACTGGTGACTAGCCTAGACCACAGACCATCTTAAAGTCTAGAGGTGTTTTGACTTAACCATAGAGGAGAACTATAAAGTTTTTAAATAAGGAAATAGCCTGATTTATTGACCTGGCTGTGATATGCATGATGGAACAGAGAGAGAGATTTGCAGAAGTCCCTTAAAATATCCCCAAAATAGGAGCTGTGAAGAATAGATGGGTTGAATTCAAACAACATTTTAATCAAAACTTTGCCGGAACTTGACAACAGAAGGGAGTAAGGGTTGGAAAAAAGAAAGTGAAAATTGTGATTGGAATAACGAGAGTAACATTAATAGAAAAAGAGAACCAGGAAAAACAGCTTGTTGGAGGAGAATTAATACATTAGGATAGCTCTTGGGTTGGAAGTAAGGAACTATTACAAAAAAGTCCACACGGTTCTAATATTGAAAGCAATTTGCTCTCTGCTTTGGTTCATTTGCCCCGGTTACTCGGATAGGGAAGGAATAGAATTTATGTGCTCATGTGCTATTACTGTTTTGATCACAAAGGTGTCTAATATAAAATCAGGTCAGCTGGAAAAGATTTCAGAAATCTCCTAAAATGAAATGTTTAAAATGTGGAGAGCAAAAATAAGGACATTTCAAAGGAAAGATTTTTAAAAGGCAGTGGTTTAAAAAACAGAACCACTTGAGGAAGTAAAGGGATTTTCACAAATCCATAGGCAATCCTTGTGCTAAAACCTAACTAGAGCTTCTAAAAAAAGAATTAAAATAAAAATAAATAAATAAATAAATAAATAATCTAACTAGAGCTTCTACACTGACTTTCCCTTATCTTCCACTTCTAAGATTTTCCTGTTTAACCCTGTAACACTCTGATCACTTCTCTTCATCTTTTACATCCATGTTAGTATCATCATAATAGAACTTGCATTTATTTTTTATACTTATTCCCAAGCATAAGTCCTCTGAGGGCAGGGAGGATGTCTTCTTTATTTCTGTTTCCTAATACTAACACAATGTTTAATATATAAAGGTCTCAGTTATTTAATGTCATTTAAATCTAATTTGTAGGTTTTATCTCTGGAATTACATAAATTCTTCAAAAGTTGGAACCTGGTGCCCCAAATAAAGCCCTCAACCCCATGGAATAACAGTGACAGTGGTTAATTTCTTATGTTGTCCATCTTACACTTAGGGGAAAGAAATACACTGCTACATTTGATTTTCAAGGCAATTCAGTAAAGCAAGGTTTTACTCCCATTTATGGATAAGGGAATAAACTCATCTTTTAAGTAATCGGCTCAGGACTACACAGCTGGCAGGTAGAGTCTAGAACTCAGCCTTGCTGATACAGTTTTATCTACCGCTTATCTGGTCCTTGTCCTTAAGTAGATCATTCAGTTAACTGAAACCATCTCCATCGTCTTGGCTCCATCTTCTTAGTGAGTCAGCCATTTCTCTACTAACGTGGTAAGATATTTGCAAAACAAAACCAAGTTAAGAAAGCTGCTTAGATGAGTGAAATTAACAAACTGAAGGTGACTGCTTCTTGTGGCCCAGATGCTTCTCCCAGAGATCTCAACTCCACTGGATTCTTTTGTAAACTTTCCACCACTATCACCATTGTGACACTACTATGGCTACAATTGTGAAACACAACACAGACTTCAAATTCTTTACCCAAAGAATTAATAAAAGTCCAAACCTCAGTCCATGTCCCTAGTGAACATCTCTAGATCTCTCTCCTCTTTGCCCATCTGCTTCCCTCCCCAGACCATCATCGCCAGATATGCACTGGCTTGTGTCTTCTTTCTCCATCAAACATATGTATGTATTTTTTCTTCCTCTGTGTCTGTTTTATATCATGACTGATCCTCTTCCTTTTGCTTTTTTCCTCTCCTCTTTCCTAACTCCCTTCCAGTTAATTTACTGCCTTTGCTAAATAATTTTTTTTCTCTATTCTCTTTGGCAGCTACCTAGTTCCAAAAATAAGACACTAGAACAATTGTTACTCATATAGCCTTTGACTAATGTATTGCCCTTGATAGTTAAAATGGCTCCTACCTCTTTCCCATAGATGGCATTTTCATCTAAAGTTCTTTACATAGTATTAAATACATATTAGCTGAATGGCTGGAGGCAGAGTAAATGAGGTAGCAGAGCTCAGGTCCAAATTCAAAGTGGAAATCAAATCCAACAACTTTGATCTCCACACAGAATCGCGAATTATGTAGCCAATGAACATTCTCATTCAGCTAAGATTTGCTTGGTGTTTTCTCTGACCTGACCCCTTAGAGACATTTATGAATATTGCTTTTAACAATGAAAGGTCAAATTACAATCAGGTAAATAGATTCTCTCCTAAGATTTCTTACATCTCAGGTGAACTTGTTAAGTAGTGAGAGCTTCTAGAATAACAGTGATTCAGGAAAACGTCAGTTAAGCTTGAAGCACTTTATAATTTTGGTAACAATGTCATATATTTAAGATATAATATTGTCATCTTTAAAAAGTAGAATAGATAACTATAGCTTTCAGTGTCTCTGGAGGTATCTAGGCATTTCTGGGACAATACTTGAAACTATACAACATTTCTCCAGACACATAGTAATTTAGTATGTCATTTAAATTTTCCCACAACTCTAATTCCCTACATTTATAAAGTGAATATAACAGTATTAGAAAAGACCATTAAGAACACCATCTGAAAACCTTTCAACAAAAGTCTACTTTTTCGACAGAACTTTTGGGGAAATCAATACATAGCATTATGAATGAAATAGATCTCAATCAAGTTTCCAACTATTTTGAGAACTAAACAAGGAAACGCATATTGGGGAAAAGATAGTAAATTTGACCAGTTTAATGGAATGATCACTTCATTCATATAGCAAACTAATAGATAACAAAGTTAGGCACATGTTACCATGGTCTAAACAGCCATTAACCAAATAACGAATCACTATAAATAAATACTAGCCTTGAAGCATGCCAATAATACTAAAAATAAGTATGACCATAGTTATTTATGGTAAGCAGGATATTTAAAACAATATTCACTAGTGGACCCACGGTCATTTACTCACAAATTGTATAACTTTGCACCTTCATATAGTTATCATTTCCAGATAATATAAAGTTTGCAGATTATGATTTCTCTTCTGACAGTCACATTCCAAAATTTTAATAATTGCCATCAGATTTTAATCCATATCCTATTTACTCAAGTATTTTTCCTCCTCATATATTAGTCTCCTTTCAATTTTGAGAATAAAGGGGAGGTATTAACAGGAATTAGTAGCAGCATTTTAATAGTACTATGCCAGGACACATAGAAATGCCTGAGTTTTGCCAGTCATCTCAACACCAAGGAATTCCAAGAGAACCTCATACACAAAGATAAATCAAAATAACATTTTATTAATAACTGTCCAAAGGCCAGACTCCCCAGTGAAAGGTTTCGATTAAAAGTCTGAATTGATTTGGGGCCTAAGCACAATCTTTCGCTCTACCAAAAAAGTAAAAAGCAGCACATTCAAGCTGAAAGGAAGAGAGGCAAGGAATACAAGAAAGCAAGTTAGGTCCCTAGGAAAGATGTTTGAGTATAGTGCTTCAGATCTCGGCCATAATCAACATATTCTCTTTGCCTATCTCTCTGACTTTCCTCCCTGTCTTAAGTATACCCAACCAATACATCAGTTTCTAAATTATAAGTACCATTATTACTATAGACTGGTAAGACTTTCCCCATTTGCTGTTGTCAGAGCAAGCAGGTTCAACTACGGAGCTTTAAGCTCCAACGTACTGCAGTGAAAGAAATCGGGAAGTCAACATCCGCTAATATTCTCTGTATCCCCTCCTTTTGTCCTTCTATCTCTGTCTTCCCCTCGATACCGGGCTCCTACTCCAACTCACTGCAGATTACAATTGTCTTCAAGCCACTATTTGATAGTTGTTTGAGGGGCCAATGTCACACCAACAACCTTTTGTCTGAAGTATGGAGAAGGGAGCTGGCTCTTTTCACCTACACGAAGGCGGCTCCTGTTCCCGTCACATTCCTTGCTGTTCACCTTAAATTCCACTTTCTGAAGGAGGCTTCTCCTGGCCTTTTGAGCTAAGTTAAATAGCTCTGTGTCTTCTGCTTCTTTTGTAACTAATCACCATTTACTCGTTTTAGACTGCCTGTCTTGTTAGAATGTAAGCCCTATAAAGGCAGGCAGATGGCCGTAAGCCAGCAAAGCACGTTCAGGCTGGTTAGATAAAGGTCCCCTTTTCCCTAAACAGATGCAGCCCCGCGCCAAAGCACAGGCTTATGGAATGTTGTCTGCCCTTCAGTCCCACTAATGCCCTTGGCAGGAACAAGCTCAAGCACGCGAGGCCCTACAGGCAGAGAACCTATGTTTTTACCACTGTATTTCCAACACCAAATCTGACACTCGGAAGATGCCTGATAATGGCTTCTCAGACTGAATGTTAATACCTGGAGTTTTGACTTTTGAAAGGAAAGACCTAGTTATAAGTACAGCCTTTCAATTAATTTGCCCAATTAATGTTCCTACATCTTTCTCTTTCCATTCCCCTTAACACACACACACACACACACACACACACACACACACACACATTTTTACACAGTGCAAATTTCTTTTGGTTCCAAGCCTGTCAGCCAAAATTATTGCCTATATTAGTCTAACTCCTATATCCGAGCTTTCCAGTAAAAGTTTCAGAGATAAAATGCAAGTAGCTACGGAAGTTAACACAGTGTATTATTACGGTCAGATTTTTCTCTCTTGTTAAAAACTATTAATATATTTGTTGATCATTTAGTCTCTATTCTCACCTCTCTGTCTCAGTTTCTACAGACCTCCTGAAGCCTCTTTTTTGAAGACCTCCTAAGGCCTCTTTTGTAAAGACCTCCTAAAGCTCTATTTAATTGCAGAGATTTTATACTGTATCTTGGAGTCCTTAAAGCAAAACATTTTACTACATTCAGGACATAAATTTTGATCCTATATATATATATGAAGATATATATGAACACACACACACACACACACATATATATATATGTTGAGAGATACACACATAAATATATATATGAAATTCCCAACAATTAGTTGTCCCTAAATAGAACAAACTGCCTCAAAAAAGTAAATGACTTGTCATGACTGATCAAGGAGAAATAGGTTACTATCTGTCATGGCTGTCATAAAGCAACTCATGAAGGAAAGAAAAAATTTTGAGGAAATCTGCACCTCAGCATTTCCTATGAATATAGGTCTTGCTGTCAAAAAACAACTACTATCCCCACAAATGCAAATATATAGGTATTTTATTAATTCATTATCCTTTATGGATAACAGAATGTAATAGAATTGCTAGAAATACATTTTGTGGTGAGTTTACTGGAATAGTTATAAAAATGTCAAAATTAGGTTGGCTTCCTTCTGCGTCCCAAGGCAGTACTCATACCAGGGTAAGAACTCCAGAACTTAGAGACCTTCCAGGGCTCATGATCACAGCCCCAGGTTTCCTCCCGTCAACCCCCATGGAGCAGCCATACTGAATAGTTTTCAGTCTCCTGGGTTAGAACCAGGATCCTGCAGACAGCAACACCATCTAAACCAACTATCTGTGCAGGTCCTGGACCAAGACATTTAATTTCTCGATGCCTCATTTCCTGATCTGTAAAATGAGCATAAAAATAATAACAACATTAAAAAAAAAAAAAGAAGAAAATACCAAAATCACCTGGGTTACTGTGAGGAGTAAAGGAGTAAATACACATAAAGTACTCAGAATTCTAGCTGACTAGAAGTACTTAATAAATGTTAACCTTATACCCTTGGGCAATTTTCTTATCTTTTCTTTGTCTCAGTTTTCTCATTTATAAAGCAGATACAAAAATAACATTCCTACCTTAGACCACTGAAAAAATAACAGCCATGATGCAAAATTGCTTTGGGATCTATCATCTTCTATGCAAATGCCAGGAGTGAATAAAACTAATACATGCTACGAACAGCTAAGAAATTCTTTCCTTTCTTCGTTTCTTAAAAGTACTTTTTAAACTTTCTTCTCCACTCTGTAGGAGAAACATTTCACTAAAAAGAACTAGGAATTATATATCAGAGTAGACAATAGCTACAGACATAAAGGCATTCTTGCTGGGAAGCTT
Source organism: Mustela erminea (assembly GCF_009829155.1). Lineage (NCBI taxonomy): Eukaryota > Metazoa > Chordata > Mammalia > Carnivora > Mustelidae > Mustela > Mustela erminea. The sequence goes on along the minus strand of NC_045617.1, from coordinate 100,121,285 downwards.
CCAGAGATGGGTTTTAGCATTTTTTTTTTTTTTTAACATGTGGAAGATTTGGGCTTTTTCAGTATCACAGAGTAAACTAAAAACACACTAAACAGAAACATAAAAGCATTCTCTCAGAAGCAGAAGAGGTCTCTCACTCCTGGGTCTCCTACTGTTTACTTCTACAAGTATCCCTAGTGGGTCAATTCCTAGAGCAGTCTGTCCAAGAAGTAGGGAACAGAACGACCTCCAACAATGGGAGAGAGCAACATCTTCCCAAGGTGCGGAGGGAAGACAGAAAAGATGAGCAAAAGCCTCTATGAACTACTCCCAAAGGTCTGCTTGACCTTTCACGTTCAAGCTACTGTATAGTGAGTCCTATTTCTGTTTTTTAATGAAATCGTATGATTTCCCAAACTTGGTCAACCGACGGCCAACCCTTAAAGATGCAAATGCAAAGTCTTCCACTTAGAGCAAAGAAAGGATCACTTCTGTGCATGATCAATGAGTTTTAGTCCAACGGCAGTTCAAGTAAGGCTCGGAGAGTAGGTGGCTTACAGTCCTGGCATGTGTCCATGGTTTGACATGCTAACAAAATAATTTAAGCAAGTGGGTTTTTTTAAGATGTCATTTTTCTTCTTATAAAAGTGGCATATGGTTATTGTAGAATATTTTTTAAATATTTATGTATTTATATGAATACATATACACACACACACTATACAAAAAATCATCTTCAGTCTCACAGCTTGGAATTAAGCTGGATATTATGAAACCTTAGATTTGAAGCTTCATGAAGGCAGGGATCTCCATGTAAAGATTAGCAACTGCCCTCAAGGAGTTTAGCAGGTGTTCTTCTACGTCAAAGGTCACCTTCCCAGGCAGTCTCTAAACTCTATTTTAAATTTCTCACTAACACTCCTGTTTAATTTTCTCCATAGTACTGGTTATGTTTGAACATTTATGGATGCTTAATAACTGTATTTATTCATGTGTCATACTAAGAAAACTAGCAGATCATAAACGATTCATTTGATTCCATATTATATCTTTTTCTTATTTATGTTCTTTATTATCTTGCTATTCTCACTAAGATGTTGGTTTGTTATGATATTCCCAGAATTTAAACAGTGCCTGGCACCGAGAAAGCAACCAGGAAATGTTTTCTGATTGAATTAAAGAGTAAAGAAAGACTGCAATGTATCTCTTTTCTAATAATTACAAACTCCCTGTCTAATAAGAAACAACTGGGTAAATAAATTATGATTCTTCTATGAAGTGGAATATACTAAAATTATGCATCTCTACAATTAACAGCATGTAAAATTTCCATGATGTCATTAGGTTTTTGAAAGTCAGATTGTAAGAGAACATACATAATATGATCCCATTTTCAATCTATTTGAATATTCATACTGATACATAGTACCTGCTATATGTCAGCCATATGTGCTAGGGTCACATAGATGAAAAAAGTGTGCTCAAGAAACAGACATATAGAAAGATAACGATGGTATAATTTGATAAACACTGTGACAAATACATGTGCATTCCTCCTGCTTCAGGAGAATTCTGGCTTCTTGGGAAAATGGGTAGGGAACAGATATCTCATTAGAGAAAAGGCAGTTTATACGTGCACGTTGACTTTAATGGCAAAGCTGCCAGGAGAAATGTTATCTTGTTGATGCATGTGATGAGGCAGTCTTCTACTTATCATTCAAAAGCACAGCCACTATTTCTATCTGAATTATTCCTGACCACAATAAGATCTTACAACGACATATAGATTATAACTGTTTTGATAACTTTAACTTAGTGCTGATTATAGATGGGGAACAGGGTGGAAATGCAGTGGATTGCAAAGAAGCACGCTTTTGCTTTGAGTGCACATTCCACTACAGGGCTCTGTGTCTGCTACAGTACCAGAACTGCAAAGTTTTTTGTTTTGTTTTGTTTTGTTTTGTTTTTTTGCTTTCTCCCCCCTACCTTCCTTAATAACACCAAGGAAAACAGTGACTTGGCAACTCAATCTGACCCAATCCACCCTGTTTGTCTTCAGTACAATGTGTCATTCGCAAGTTCATCCAGTATCTTCCATTACAGGGCGGGGAGCCGCTAAGAATAGCCGGCAGAACTTGACTCTTCTCTTTGCCGGGAAGCGCTGGGTGACTCACTGTGGATGTAAATTCTTGTGAGAGTGCTGATAAAGAAGGAACCTTTCAGTAAGGGAAGGAGAGAGAGCCTTTTAACTTTTAACTTTTAAAGTTGCTATGCCTGCTATGAACTTGCACGTCTGTGGTCTTTTTGTGAGAAAGGGCAAACTCACAGTCAGGCAACACTCGAGCGTCAGTTAATGGCACTGGATTTCTCGCATGCAGCTCAGGTAGCAAAGTTGGATGCTTTCCATTAAATAAAATTTAAACTCTGAAATAATCCTTGGTCATAAACAGCACCACAGGCTTAGTTAGGTAGCAGAGCCAAGCTTCGGCAGCCTGGGAGTGCTTACGTAGTCTGCATTTCCTCATTCCTACTTTGTTTATCTTATTAAGAACTAGCTCCCTAGATCAGCAAACCAGCTCCAAATACCTCAGATGGATACAATTCCCAAATACGCACTTAAAAATCAGGAAATAAAATGAAAATAATAACAATAATAGGGAAAATTTTGCAGCTACTGTGCTACGCCGTACTTTGATTTTTTAATTTTCACAATAACTCTATAAAGTATATTGAATTACTATGACTGAATTAAGTTCAGTTACTTGCCCACAGTCACAAAACGAGTAATCATGATAGCATTCTACAATTTGCCATTACTTTCTTCCATTTTAATTTCACAACCACCTGCTATGGTAAATCAAGAAATTAATATCATGTCACTTGAACTTTATAATGAGATTTTTGCACACAATTCCCTGCTTACGGTAAGTAATGCTATTAATTCAAACTTTATATTGCATTTCACCTAGAATGAGAATTCGGAGAAAAGGAAGATTTTTTTCCTCTGAATTGTAAAAGAGCCATCATGAATGTTTAGCATTCTCACATGAGGTTTTAAAGGGAGAAAATATAAAGATCATCTCTTTAACATTCAAAAGTTCCAGTGCCATGCACATTTTTTTGTCTTATGTAATAATTAATACATAACTATTTTGAACCACAAAAATTAGAAATTCTACGTGGTTCAACCCACTAGATAACATGCTGATGCTTAAGGATATGGGCTCAGATCCAGGCAGACCTAGGTTCAAGTCCTGGTACTGGCACTTTCTAGCTCTGTGACACATTATTATTGCTCTGAGTTATAGGTGCTTTCATTGGAAAATGGGGCCAAAGTGCTCACCTGTGCAAGAAGTTGATGTGTACCAAGCACTTACCAGAGCACGCATCCAATAGCTAAGAGTCAATGATGTTCTGGAGTGACCATTCATTGCATATGGCATTCATCTACTTTCTACCCAAGACTACAAGCCCCCAATCCATGGACTTTCCTCTTACAATACCTCTTGGATTAAAATAAGCTGGCCTGTTAATGGGCCCTCCTTTACAACTGTTTCCCTTTTACTGTGAAATACATGTCAAATTCATTTTAGAACCCAATAAAAATTCAGCCCTGTACTCTAATCTCTCATTCTAGAATTATATACTTAAAATTTGTCACAATGTTTTTTCTTATTTCTATCTCAAACCATCATTCTCTCCTTTTCAAGAAGAATACTTTTTTTCTTTTAATTTCTTTATAAAGAAGTAGCAGGAGAAGAGCATTCTTGAATGTGCGATAAGACTAGTGATTACACCTCAAGGGGCTTTTAACAGATTATACAAACATTCCTGACAATGTTAATTACTTAGTGCTTCAGTTATTTTGTGTAAAATAAATATCTGTGTCTTTTAAAAGCAAAAATGCTTGTTAATGTTCTAAAATCAATGCTATTAAACAGAACCTAATTTTTTTGCCAGATCTGCAGAAAGAGTATAAATGTTCTCAGTGGATGGTTAAATACTAGATAGATGCCCTTGCAGTTTTCTTCTGCCCTAGGAATGTCATGATTTTGATAGGAGATTAATACACTCTCCTGACGCTCGCGTTCCTTTACCCCTCATTCCGCCTCGTTGGCTCTGGTAAGGCTATTTATCACAGTTGTCCTATGACCACCCAGTCTGACATGCATCACAGCCTAGGACAATCCTATATCTCTTTCCCAGGATCCAGTGATTGGGCACAGGGTTATGTCTATGATCTAAAGTTGGTCATTTAGAATGCTCACTCTTAATTTTCTAGCTTAAGACTGTCACCTTGCATCTTTCCCACCATATTCCCTGAGCCTAAGTCAACTCGGAGAAGCTAGAAGATGAAGAAAGAGAAAAAAAAACAGCAACGAGATGGAGAAAGAACACTGAATACATCATGTGAACTCTTAAATTTAGCTAGAAGCCTGGCCTGTGTCCACAGTGTGATGTCACAGGATTATAGGTGGTCATCCTGGTTACACTCACCAATTAATTCCTTTTTATTAAAAACTGAGCTCAGTTGGGTTTCTGTTACCAACAATGAAAAAATTGTAAAATGTTTGGCGTAAAGTCTAGTCCATAGTAAGTGCTCATTAAATTTTAACTACATATGGATACATTGAGAAATACAGATATAGATATCAACAATCACATTAAAAATTATACTTTCACAGTTAGATCAGACCATCTATTCTTATTCCCTCACTTTCTAGAGAAACTGAGATCTAGGGCAGTTAAAGTTCCTCTCACAATTGAACTGTTCTTCATGTGTGTATCTGGGATCAGAATTCAGATTTTTCTTTCTCCTACATGTTATATTTCCCTCCAAATTGTCTACAATATAGGTGACACAATCAGGAATAATTAAGGCTTAAGAGGAGCATTAGAAGGTCTCAGGGATAGATAAAGAGAAATAAAAATGAACAGCCCTTTTTCAAAGTGAGTTTGAGTGCTTTGTATGTTTTGGGTTTTGTACTTTTTTCGGACAAGTAGGATCTTTCCATTTCTGTTATTATCACCTATTCTCTTCTTTTGTGCCACAATGAAGAAAGAAGAAAAAAATAATATTTGAGGGACTTATTTTTAAATTAAATTATTTAACAACTCAATACAAAGAACATGCATTGATCTCAAGCACTGGAAAAGCACTACACAATGTACGGTGAACAAAACAAAAATGACTAAAACATACTTACTGTAAGATGTATCTCTTCAAATGTTAACACTACATATTAATATTAAATAACCTCAAATGTTAACCAGTTATAACTTCAATTGCTAATACTACATATCAATGCTGAACTGTGCTAGGTCCCAGAAGGAGCTGGGTGTGGAAAAGGGGGGACGACAGGGTGGAGTTGGCAGCACAAAGGAGAGGAAGAAATTCCTCCTGTGGGGAGACCTTGGGGAGACCTTCCTGAGAAAGTGACCTTTGAGCTGACTTTACTGACAGGTTGAATTTCAAAAGCCTGAGTTGGAAACATGGTGGAACAAAAGCTTCCAGGTGGAGTCAACAGCATGAGTACAGAAACAACTAAAGTTCAGGGTATGTTTGTAAACACAGCAGTCACGGATCCATAAGCATTCATGTGAAAGGTAAGTGTATAAAAAGAGTGTGAGGTCAAGAATACCCGAGATCTTACTGTCTTCAATAGGCTTTCAGAATTCTCAAAATCTCAGGGTGTAAGGGGACGATACCACAATGTTCATGCGACCAGTCAGAATGGAAGAAATGTAGTCTGTTGCCTACTGTAACCATTAGGGGCAGAAGACAAACTTCTTCTTCCACCATTTTGTGTTCTGGCATCAAAAACTTTGAATTGGACCATAAAGATATTCAATCCAGCCCCATTACAATGAGCAAAATAAAAATTTAAAAAACACAACATTATAAGCAATCGCAATGCCAAACAGCAGACTGTCAAATAATTATAACATCCAAACCATGGAATACTGTTCCAACAGTTCACATTATAGAATACTTAATGCAACAAGACTGTTCAGATATGTTAAGTGGGGAAAAAATATTTTATCAAACACTACATACACAATGCGTGTGTATATGCATGTGTGTATGTGTACATAAAACAAGATTATACTCAAGGCATTAGTGGCAGTTATTGCCAGATAGGTTAACAAAAAAAAATTTACAAGTACATTTCTTTCTTTTGCTTGTTTGTGCTTTAAACCTTTAGTACAGAGAACATGTATTGCTTTTGTAAAGTAAACATATATCTATGTACTTAATGTATGTACAAGCCTAAATTCTGAATTCTTTACCTGGACAAAGTGAATGTAAAGGAGACACCAAGATTCAGATGTTTACTCAGAACAAAAATGAGTAAATGAATGAATAAATGCCCCCTTGTTCTGAAACAAAAGCTCCCATTGTCGAAAACCCTGTCTACTAGACAATTCACTCAAAGCCTCCTGAAATCAGTCATCAAAATGTAAATTCATTTCATTCTGAGACCATTCTTCTGCTATCTTCAACACTTCAGTGAAAATACATGCAATGTTGAACTTTAGCACAATAAAATTTCATATAATATATATATTTTTTTTAAGTAACTGGAGAAAAGAATAAAATTTTTAATTTCTATTCGACATTAGTTCACAAGGACACTTCAAAGATTTTATTTATTTGACAGAGAGAGAGAGAGAGAGAGAGGGAACACAAGCAGGTGGGGGGGGGGGCAGAGAAGCAGGCTTCCTGCTGATCAGGGAGCCCGATGCTGGGCTTGATCCCAAGACCCTGGGATCATGACCTGAGCCGAAGGCAGATGCTTAATGACTGAGCCACCCAGGAGCCCCTCACAAGGACACTTCAAAACAAATAATTACTTCACTGAAGCCACAACTAATTGACCTCAGGTTATGAGTTTTATTTAAGATGTAACTGATAAGAGAGCAAACTTCATACAATTTTGAATAATGCCTTAAAGACGGCCAGGAGGTAAGGTTGGGCATGGATAGTGGTATGTAACTGAGCACCATGGAACCTGTCTCACTGGGTAAGGATGCGCCTCTTCATGCTAAGCCTGTAAATTAATCTTGCTTTACCCTCTCCCCACAAGTAAATAGGGTGTGGCCCAATTTGCTTTCCTTCACCTAACATTTATCTTTGTGGGAAGTGAAGGGAAGGGTAATAGTGATTGTAAAAACAAATACCATCAGCCCTAACCTGGCGGAAATGTGTGTCCACATTTCTGCAATGTAATCATGAACCAATGATACCAGTCAACAGATGATACTAGGACTTGATGCTAGTAGACCTCTGACCCAGCAGAGCTGGGAGAACACACATGGGTTTACATTTACAAAAGGTGTGTTCAGTCCTGTTCCTGGCTTGCTACTCTTTCTGTGAGGCACAGTACATTAGAACATTAGAGGAACCACTTGAGGAAGATTGTTAAAATACTGATGCCAGAGCCCCATCGACAGAGATTACCTTTCCATTAGTGTTTTAGGCAAGGCTGGAATCCTGATTCAGTGCTAAAACTACGTCTCTTCATATCTCAGCCATTAATGTCTAATTCTTTTTAAGCAAATTTGTAGTTTGATTCCACAGATCTTCAAGGAAAGTCTAAAATTATCCAGACAACCCAGGGCAACACCAGCGTTTCCATTTCAAGCATGACACTCCAGCCTTCCTCACTGACCCTGACTTTCTCTAGGAGCAGCTCTGAATACGGAGTCTTGTCTGTTGAAGAGCACGTGGCCAACACCAAAAATTCAACTCTAGTTGGAGATTTCAGAGGGAGAGAATTTATCTAAAACTCAGACAATTCAGGACTCCTCCCCCATTCTGCTCTTCTCCTGTAACTAACAGGTACAGCAGCTCCTCCTACCCCACAGAGGACACAGTCCAAGACCCCAGTGGATGCCTGACACCACAGATAGTACCTAACCCTGCATATACAGTTTCTGTCCTCCTGTACATGCATACCTATGATAAAGTGTAATTTATAAATTACACACAGTAAGAGATCAACAAGAACTGATAATACAATGGACCCATTATAGTAACATACTGTAATAAAAGTCATTTGAATGGGGTCTCTCTCTCTCTCCCTCTCAAAATATTGTGCTGTACTTACGCTTTCTCTTGTTCTGACGTGAGATGATACAATGCTTATGTGACCAGACGAAGTGAAGTGAATGACGCAGGCCTTCCCTGTGACGCAGGATTAAGTTGTTACGGACTTCCTGACAACACATCAGAAGGCAGATCACCTGCTTCTAGACCACAGCTGGACTCAAGTAACTGCCACTTTGGAAAGCGAAACCATGGATGGATGAGGGGATCTACCGTATTATCAGTCTCCACTAGACACCTCCCCGGGAGGCTGGAGGCTCAGCCTGACACCGTCATCTGTGCCCTGTGGAAACCCTTTTCTCCTGAGGGGATATGTGTATTTATCTTGTGCCTTGAACAATCCTTTTACCTCCTCTGCAATAACTAAAACCTGTCTCTTCTTCCCTCAGGCCCCTCTCTCCTTAAACACCTCTCTGACAGAGTGATGGAATGCAGTAGCTCTTACACTTTGCCGTCACCCTCTTTCATGAGCACACACCTACTGCAAACTGGAAGTATGTTGAGACACCCCCCAATTCCTGATTTGCGATCATTGTCCTCTGCCATCTCTTAAAAAGGTCTGTTTTCTCAAACTTTACATTCACCACAACCATCACCTCTTCCCAGCCATGCAGATGGTACGGATCTGTCATCTTCCACGGCAGGACCAACCCCCACCATCCTTGATGATTTTAGCATCTTTAATACAGTCTCTTCTATGTCCTAAAGGGGACACAGATCATAAAACCTTTTCAAAGCCCTAACCTCCAGGTAGAACCTGACCTTTTCAGTCAAGATCACTTTAATTTCCACTGTACTTCAACCACCCATGGACAAGTATCACCATATCTTGGGCCCCCACTGGGAACAACTCGACTTTCACTACCTAACTCTGGAATTATCTTTTCCAGAATTATTCCTACGGAATTTTCATGGTTTTCTTCACTAATGAGCTAAGCTTCTGCAAAACGAGTCTGATCATCTGCCCCACTTTCTCTCCAACCATTTATTATATAGCCCTTGGAGGCTGGAGAGCCAACTCATATAGTCACCAGAGAAACACAGCCCTGATTTTGTGTCCTATGTGTGGCACATGGTGTGATCTTGGGAAAAATATTTTATCTCTATAGACTGTTTTCCCTCAATAAAAGGGGAACAATGAAAATCTCAACTTCGTGACTGTTGCTGAAAGCACTGATGATCTAAAGCAACTGACATGTTTAACACAATAGCTCTCACACAGTAAACTCTTAACACATGCTATATTTTCCTCTTGTTGTTTGTGTTATTTTTCCATTATTCTCTTTCTGTACCCACACTCCCTCGGAATGCCTCTGTTGGAGTTCAGCAGTGACACCAAGTCAATGCACCAGTAGGTTTTAAGCCTCACCTGTCTCCAGGACTCTGACCTTCTTGGGCTCCTCTCTTATTTCCTCCCTGCTAACTGTCTGCCATCAAATATTTTACTTCACCTTCAAATACAGGCATTTGTTCTCTATAAAAGTACTCATTCCCTCTATTGGTTAAAATTATTATTCACAGGCACTTTGCATTTCCAACTCCCTGCTGGGATATCTTCATATGGCTAATTTCGCAGGAGCTCAGGCTAAATGCCTACAACAGACTTTGTCTCATACCCACACAACTTGCTCTTCCTCAATGAATGAGAAAACCATCCTCCTGCCTCCAGGCCCGTAGCATCCAACCTCTGTTGCCCCCTTTTAGTGGCCAATGATGTGTCCAATCCCACAACTTTTGCCTTTCCATTCACACTCATCTCCTTTCCATTCACAGACCATTTCTACTGCTCAGTTCCCCAGCACCTGTCTCAAGCAAAGCTTCTGATCCATCTTCTGTGTAACTTTGATACTGACCATGAATTATAGCTTCAAAGAAACTATTCTAGAAACATGACTGTTTCAGCCAGGAGTAACTTTCCTGTGAAGTAAACTCATTTTTATTGCCTTATTTCTAAAACCCATAGCTATTTGGGATGAATAAGGGTTAGATAATTGATTTTTTTCTTGTTTGTTTTCCTCCTACATAAAACACTTCCACACATTCAACTACTTGCTATTTCTCTTCTCCCTCAGTAAGTGCCAAGTTAGCTCAATTTTAGTTAATTCTCAAGACAGACAAAAGCTATCTTCTGCAACAAGCAGATATGGTTTCATGGGTCAAGAAATTTCTCTCTCCCTGGCTCACTGGTAATGAGATATTATATCCAAGGTCCTCCCTCATATGATTATTTGAAAAAATAGGCAAAAGAATATTAATTTTGACAACATGTCATAGTGAAATAATGGCTACAATCTTAATGTCAAATAATAGTAGATTGTTTAAATAACATGATATCGTCATATAATACAAAACCACAAAAATACTAAATTGAGCATATTGACATGTTTTAAAATATAGAAAATACTACAGTTTAAGAGAAAACTACATTTTAAAACTTATACACAAGATGATTCCATTTTTTTTAATATGAAGAATATATGTCAAGATTAGCAGAGGTAGTCTAAGAGATGAAATCATGGGAATTTTTCTTTTTGTTTGAATGTATTTTCCATAAGTTCTACAATGAAAATTATTAAACTATAGGAAAGGAAAAAAAAAGAATTTTCATCTTAGAAATACTATCTCCCCTCTCAAGAATGTAATGCCTAGGCCTTAAGAATAGATTTCTATTGGTCCGTGTTTAAAATTAATATAAATAAGTCTATCCAACATTTGTGAAAATTCAGCATAGTTTGATGGACTCCTGGGTAAAAGAGGATATGACTTTCTGAAGACACTGGAAATAAGGGAAGTAAAGCCACCAGTGAATGACTGGACTGCTCAAAGAAAGGATAAAAATGCCAGCTTTCCCACTTAGTAATCTTGCCTAGAGAGAGTCTGTCACCCACTCACAGCTGACCTTAAAAAAAAAAATGCAAAATTAGAGGTCTCTGCCAAATAGGCTGTTATTCTCTCAACATCCATGACAACTCTACCTGCATAATAAAATAGGTCATGATGATTCACAGGGAAATCAAATTTATATTTTTACCACTAACATATTCCTGGAGAAATTTAAAGCTCTCAAAATTTGGTCATGGGTTCTGTGCTACCATGCCTCATGAATTTCTAATGAGGGAAATATAATTCAACAATTTGAAGCCAAGTTTAAAATAACTGTTTAAAATAAATATAACATTTTTAAGGAAAAATCTAGAATTTCCTACCTGTCAAACTTCGTGTATAATCCTGCAAACTATTTCCTGTTATACTACCTCAACATGCAATTTTATCCTACTCTTGCCCGTCAAGGCTCGGAAGAAAACTGATGCACCTAAGTAGCTCCAGAGAAAAACTTTTAAAGGAATTTTTCAAATAGAAATGCTTGGCTCCCTTCGTCCTTCCCACTGGTCAGCTCTCACCATTTTTTTCTAATACACATGGCATTAATTTTACTGTACCCTCTAAAGGAAGTATAAATTAAGTAATGGTTTTAGAATGAAACTTAGTCTTCTTTTGAATGATGTTATATTTGAAAAATAAATAAATAAAGCCTACAACCATGGAAAAGATTGCTCTCAAATACCCAAAAATTCATTGGCAAAAGCAGCCATACATTTGACCTACATATCTGAACAAGAACCAGCAAGGAGCCACTTGCTTGAAATACTTCCTAAATGGTGCCATGTTTCCAAAAAACAAAAAACCAAAAAAACCTGAAGAGTATACTTTAAACAATACTGAGAGATCCTAGGGCATACTGAGAGATCCTAGTGTCCCATTTGGGCCAGAGCGGTCATACTCAATTGGAAAGAGAGAGAGTTCCACATCACACCACTAACACACATCATGTTTACAGAAAACCAAGGCAAGGTGGTGAAGGACAGCTGCTTGGCATTCTGCTTTCACTCACGCCTAAAAAACTGTGGCAGCTTTTAAAATTCATTGCGGCTTTTGATTCTTCAGCCTGGGACCACCATGGTAATTGGCATGTTTGTCAAATTTAAGGACTAAATACTTAAAAGAACCAGGCTGTTTCCTGCGTTTGCTGTGAATTGCTAGGTCTGCCCTAGCAACACAATGATAATGTAAGTGCTCCTTTTTAAAATTCCAAGAAATATGGCTTGTGTTCTACTTGCAAAGGAAGAAAGAAGCACTAAAGTCATCATTTCTTTGGTCATTCTTGAAGAGAGAGTAGCAAGATGCATAACTTCTCAGGGATCTCAATCTCCTTAGTTCCCCCAGCCAATCCCCCATTCCAGTCTGCCTTGACCTTACAGTTTTGGGCTAAGTGAGGCTCTAGCTCATTCTCTGCTTCCAGTTTCTCTTAATTCTCTTCCATTCCACACACTGTTTCATTACTAAGTTTTCTAGAACACTATCTTTTGCATTCTGGTCATTTGACTTTCCCTTAGGTTAGTTAAGACTGGATTTGCACTGCTTACCCAAGGTGTGTTCTCCCATATAATTCCCGCACTTCTTTCTTCATGGTAGCTAATCATCAAGTGGCACCATTTTCCCTAATACTAAGAGTGAATCAAGCCCATCTCTGTGCCAGATACACTCTTCTGTGCCATCTAGGTCCCCCCAGATCCCAGCTTAGTTTGCTTTACATAGAGGAAACAATCATAGGGCTCTGAGGAGAGCAGATTTCCTTGGAGAAGGTTGAGGGTGAGCAAGAATAAAAACATCTGAATAAACCCAGACACCAGGAGGAAAAATTCTATAGACACTGGGCCTGGCATGCTATGTTGAGCTGCTTTCGTTCAACTCAACTTTTCAAAATTGATCTTTTTGATTCATTACAGTTTAACAAACTAAAAGGAGAGAGATAAAAATTCTTTTTATTAACTTAAAACATGATTTTTACTTTATAAAACTAATATAAACATGTCATGTAGTAAAATGAAAAATGTGCGCTCCTTTTTAAAGACAAAAGATATTTTCTAAAAAAGGTTCAGCCTGGAGAAGACAGCACTGGGATGTACAAAGCATTTGAGGGTACATGTTCCCACTCTTCCGATTGATACCTCAAAAGCAGCAGCCTGGGAGTCTAAAGAAGGTTTAGGAGTATTGTCAGAAAAGGGGTGTGGAGGAGGCACTATTCTGGCAGAAACCTCAGAGCACTTAGGTAGAAAATCTCTCGGTTATCTTGAGATTTTTGCCTACTGTTTATACCAAACTTACATAACCAGCTCTAAATCTTTCCAGATGATACCTTACCCCCTGTTATATTTCATGTCTCCTTTGCATTCATTACCTCTTTTCTATGTCCCAACTGAGTAAAAATTCATTACTAAGGGTTGATGAGGATGAGGATGGTTGTGGTGATTAATTTATGGCAGCCTAATTGGACTAAGCAATATCCACGTAGCAGGCAAAACATTACTTCTTGATGTGCCTATGAGGCTGTTTCTGCAGGAAATCAGCACTGGAATCAGTAGACTGAGGAAAGAAGATCCACCCTGCCCAAAGGTGTTGGGGGTGTGCAGGTGGCCATCATACAATCCTTTGAATAATACCTACAAGCTGAGAAAGGAAGAATTTTCTCTCTCTTCTTGGGCTAGGATGTGTATCTTCTGCTCTCAGAGCAGAGAGCTCATCATTCTTTGGCCTTTGGACTTGGATTGAAATCTACCATTGGCCTTTCTGGTTCTCCAGCCTGCAGACAGCATATTGTGGCAGATCTCAGCCCCCACAATCATGTAAGCCAATCTCCGCAACACATCTCTGCTTATGAAGAAAGGCAGATAGACAGATAGACTAAACAGACTAGAGAGGTAGTGAGTACCTGGTAGACTGATAGATCAATAGATTAATAGATATATTATTGGTTCTGTTTCTCTGGAGAGCAGTAATAAAATTAAGATGACGGTAATAATGCTGGTAATGGATAGATTCCGCCCTTTCCAATTTTCAAGACATTATGATAAATATTACCAATTTATTCACAGGTGTATATATGTATATAGGCATACACATGCCTATATACAAATATACCTTTACATAGAGAGAACCTATATTCATACCTCTCTGTATATTGTATGTAGATATTACCATGTTGTCTTAGCAGTTATGATGTCAGGCTTATTTATGGTGGAGGGACTTCATTCCTAACCTAGAAATGAGGAAATGAAGGGAGAGAGGTTGGGTAAACTGTCCCTAGGTAGGACAGAGTCCATGCCTAAAGGTATGCTGCCCTTGTCATTTGTCTACAACTCTGCTATTTTTTGTTTCCTCAACATATTTAGCTTTTATCACAGAATACTGGTGTGCAGACATTTTGTAAATGTTCCCATGTAATTTCACATTTTATCCCAAACTAGACTACAGCTTTCTGATGATAACCTGTTATTATCCCGTTCAATTTTCTGCCTATTGTTGTTGTAAGAGTCATGACTTTAAAAAAAAAAAAACAACAACTGCTTGAGATCCTAAAATTGATTACTAAGGAAATAAGCTGAAAATGCAGCCATAAATAAGTCAATATATTTATTGAAAGCAAAAGAAGGAGAAGAACAAGAACAAGGAGATAAGAAGAAAGACAAAGATGAGGACAAAGAAGAAGAAACAGAAGGAAGACAGAGGAAAAGGAGGAGGAAAGAGCACAGGGACTGCTCCACCCTTCCCAGACCTCTCCCTAGCTAGAAAATCTCACTCACACACACACACACACACACACACAATGCCAGTGCCTTAGGGAATGGGAAGAACTTGGTCCAGACAACGTTTGGACCAATTAGGGAGGTGGCTGTCAGTTGTTTACTCACAGAAAGCTGTGAGTGAAAACCACAGACACAGAGCACTTTCAGCTAGAAGTCGAATGACAGTACGGATTGTCGGATCAGCGCTAAGATACCTATGAGGGAACGAACCGCAGGCGGGCTGAAGAGAAAGCATAAGCAGACACCTTGGAACGCACCCCCCATCCCCACAACCTCCCCCACCCCCCCACCCCCCGGTGTGACGTTCTTCCAGGGATCTCCCAACTATCTTAATGTTAATATACTGCTAGAGGGGAAAACAACCTTAACTTGACAATGGCAAGGCCCTCATTATCTTGTAGGTCCTCTTTAGCCTATGAAAGTTCTTTGGAAAGCTCCCTTTTCCTTACTTCCCCCAACTCCCTATTATATAATCAGCCATGCCTCAAGACCCCTACGTAGCCCTCTTTCTGCCCCTGGGTCCAGTTCCTGGGCTTTAATTAACCACCATTTTGCACCAAAGACCTCAAGAATTATTTCTTGGTCTTTGTCTCTGGACTTCACCCCACCAACCCTCACCTATGTACCGAAGCACCATCAGTACCTGCTGTCCCCCCGTGAATCTCATGTGAATTGGAAAAAATTGACCGGATTCCAGGCACAGAGAAAAAAATCCTAATTTCTAAGCTAATGGTTTTCCCCAGATGTTATCATTTTCCTAATGGAGTTTTGGAAATGTGTGAGAGCATTTTCTGGTCATCACAATAGCATGTGCTTTGAGCATTTGGTACCCCAAATCCACAGAATCTAAATGAGCTGCAATGAATAGGACCTCCTATAAAACCAGGAATTAGCCACTCAAGATGATGATAGCGGGCCTTTGAAAAATACTAGTCTAATCAATGGCCAAATTCTTTTGGCAATGTCAAAACTTCTTGAGTAGGCACTTAACCAATGATACACAAATGTCAAATCTGCACATGAAAAGATAGTCAACATCATTCGCTATTAGCAATGCGAGTTAGAGCTGTGATGAGATTCCAGCACACACCTACTGGAATGGCTATAACAAAAAATTCTGACAATATCGAGTGCAGGTAAGGATAAAGAGCCACTAGAATTTTCACACATGGCGGATGGGAATGCCGAATGGTTCTTCCACCATGAGAAAACAGTTTGGCAATTTCTTATAGAAGTAAATATACACTTCTCTGACCCAGAAATTCCTCTCCTGGTTATTAACTCTAGAGAAAGAGGGGCTTACATTCACACACAAGTCTGTGCACTGTTGTTTGTAACAGCTCTATTCCTAATAGCCCCAAACTAGAGACAACCCAAATGCCTTTCAGTAGGTGAATGGTTAAAAAAACTGAAATAACTAGGGGCACCTGGGTGGCTCAGTAGGGTAAGCATCTGCCCTCAGCTCAGGTCATGATCCCAGGGCCCTGGGATGGAGCCCCACATTGAGTCCCGCATCAGGAACCCTGCTTAGCAAGGAGTATGCTTCCTCCTCTCCCTAAGCCTCTCTCCGCTGCTTGTACACGCCCCCCCCAATAAATGAATAAAATCTTAAAAAAAAAAAAAAACCCTGAAACATCTGCACAGTGCAATCTTATGTAACAGTAAAGGAACAGAGTATTGGTCTATTTGAGGCATGCAACCCCTTGGATGGATTTTCAAGGCTTTATGCTGAGGGAAAGAAGCCAGTCTCAAAAGGTTAGATGCTATACCATTCTACGTATGACATTCTTAAAAAGATGTAACTGTAGTTTCAGAGAACATATCCACTGATCTACTCTGCTGCCAGGGGTTTAGAGGAAAGGAAGATGTAACTACAAAAGGGCAATTCTGAAACCGCATACTGTATCCCCACAAGGGAATTTTTTAAAGTGATTGAGCCGTTCTGTACCCCAGTAGCAGTGTGTACAAACTATAGATGTGTTACAACTTATAGAACTGTATCTAAAAAAGTCCATTATACTATATACTAATTTAAAATAAGAGTGGGGCGCCTGGGTGGCTCAGTTGGTGAAGCATCCAACTCTTGATTTTGGCTCAGGTGATGATCTCATGAGAGATTCTCTCTCTCTCTCTCTATGTTTGGTGCCCTCCATTCCTCCTTATCGCACTGACATGCTCACTCTCTCTCAATAAAATAAAATAAAATAATAAGAAAAATGATTACCAGACATATTTATTCAATAACTTTTCACTCTGCAGAAGGATTCTCAGAAACAAATTCAGGTTATTTAGCATTTGTTAGAAAGGAATAGCATAAAAGAAAAATCCACTGGGAGATTTGAGTGGGGAGAAATCATTTCTGGATAAAATGAGGACACAGTTAAAAGGTAGTCTGGATCTTGGACGATTAGTAGATTTTTTAAATTTTTTTTCATTTTTATAACATTATTAGTACAACAGAAGTAATATCTGCCATGTAACACAGTCCAAGATTACTTAAGTATGTAACTAAATGGTGAAAGCCACACAAACACACACATATACACAAATACAACCCTATCACTGCTAATCCCAGCCCCCTTGGTAACCATTGTTAACTTGGACATAGCTTGGTTTATATCCTCCCAAACATTTTTCTATATATATATAGAGAGAGAGAGAATATATATATATATTATTCTTCGTATATATATATGAAGAATAATAGTTTATTGGCCAGACTGAACTCAGTAAAAATGATTTTATTTTATGAGCATGAAATGATTATATTTTTCTCCAATGCCTATAACCATACTCCCTCAGATTTTTATCACCCTTAAAAACCAGCTTCAGAAGATTCCATAATTTGGGGTGCCTTTCAGCCACTATAACTAACTCACTAAGTTTATTTGGAGCAGCAGCTTTTAGAGGGAAACCCGAAATGATCTCATGTAATTCTGAACACATCAAAAATAATATATACTTGTGGGGCGCCTGGGTGGCTCAGTGGGTTAAGCCGCTGCCTTCGGCTCAGGTCATGATCTCAGGGTCCTGGGATCGAGTTCCGCATCGGGCTCTCTGCTCAGCAGGGAGCCTGCTTCCCTCTCTCTCTGCCTACCTCTCCGTCTACTTGTGATTTCTCTCTGTCAAATAAATAAATAAAATCTTTATATATATATATATATATATATATATATATATATATATACACATATATATATACTTGAAACTAATGTAACATTGTATGTTAATAATAGTTGAATAAAAAATAATTAAAATTTTAAAAACAAAATAAAAATTGCAAAAAATGCAAGAGTAGAAAAAAACAAATCTGTCTAGGTTAATATGATGTATATGATGTCAAATATGCTTGTTTAGCTAAATTAATAATGTATGATAGACTTTTGATTGTTTTTAATCTATATCCCATAAGATTTACATAGTCATCCCAAAACTTTATGGTGTTCCTATCAGAAAAATGGTTAATAACCTTACATTCAGGGATACTTTATATCAAATGTATATACAAGCATAATGCTTCTGTTTTATTTTTTAACAAAAATGGAATATACAGAAGATCTGTTATTTTCATATTTCTTTTCCTTACTTAACAATACGCTATTAATGAGTTGTCACTGTAACTCAATCTTTTTTTTTAATGACCTATGGTTTACCTGACACACAATAATAAGCATTTAGATTGTTTCTAGTTTTTGCCATTATAAAATATTGTTACAGGGAAGGTTTAGATACTTTGTGTATTAGTTTCCTAGGGCTGCCATAAAAATTAGTGCAAATAGTGTCTTAAAACAAAAAGTATATGTATTCCCTCATAGTTCTGGAAGCCCAAAGTCCAAAATGAAGCCATTGGCAGGGCCACACTGTCTCTGAAGGCTCTAGGGGCAAGCCTTGCTTCTTCCAACCCCTGATGGGTCCAGATAGTGCTCAGTTTGTGGGAACAGAATGCCAATGTCTGCCTCCATCTTAAGATGGTTTTCTCCCATGTCTGTTTTCTCCACTTTCCTGAGGACGCTTGTCCTTGGGTTCAGACCCTAATCAAGGATGATCTCATCTTAAATTCCCTAATTTAATTATACCCACAAAGACCTTCACATAAGATCAAATTCACAGGTTCTGGCTGGCCATATCTTTTGGGAGCACAAGGCACCATTTAACTCACTAGACTTTAGAACAGGAGCAAGGAGCCTATAAGATTTTGTTGGAAGTGGCCCAACTACACTATAAAGTACTTAACTTCAAAATGTGATAGATTCTTCACCAACTCTGGATATTATTGGTTTCTTTCATGTTTGTGATAAAAATGGTTAAAATGGTACCTTGTTTTAATTTGTAGTTCTTTGATAATTAATGAGAATAAACACCTTTTTGCATCCTCATTGGCATTTTCTATTTCTTCTGGCTCACACCCTTTATTTATTTCTTTAGTGTGTGTGTGTGTGTGTGTGTGTGTGTTTTAAATTTCATTTTACTCACTTTTATTCATTGATTTATAATTGCTCTTGAATAATAAGACTTGGATATATGCAAGAAAAACAAGTGAAGATTTTGAATGTTGACCTTTCCTCCCTTCTGGGGGCTCTGGGTATGAACAATTCAGATCTGGAATTTGGGTAAGGGAGCTATGGCTTCCCACTGTAGAAAGTTTGGTCACCAGAACTAAGGTTGGTT
Organism: Mustela erminea; assembly: GCF_009829155.1. NCBI lineage: Eukaryota > Metazoa > Chordata > Mammalia > Carnivora > Mustelidae > Mustela > Mustela erminea. Next base: position 100,101,884 of record NC_045617.1, on the reverse strand, counting down.
TGTTGGTTATTTAGTTGGTTTCATTGTTCATATCAAGGACCACTCTAAGCAGTGGCCCCTCTCCACTAAGCTATATAACATAATAGCTAAAATCACAGGCTCTGAGTCAAATATGCTTTCAAGACAAGACTGTGCCGGTTCCACACTGTGTTCCTGGGACACGTTGACTTTGCACAGTTTGTTTCCTCATTTGCAAAATAAGAAATATATAAAAATAAAATACTGAAAACCCTTTGCACCTATTTTTCAGTAGAGAATGCTCTCTCTTGTCTCTTCCCCATCAAGTGTCAGAACCGAGAAGATTTCTAAATACTTTGAGTGACCACCATCTGCTCTCTCACCTCTAATAATCTCTATTTCCTCATCCTGTTTTACTTTCTTTTCCCATTATTGTTACCTGAAATTACCTTGTCTATTTATTTAATGGATTATAGTCAGCCCTCTTGTCACCCTCCCCTGTGATGCTAGTCCCATGAAGGCTGTGACTTAGTTGGTCACATCCACTCTACATTCTCAAGACTTTCCTGATATACAGTATATGTTCAAAAGATCTTTTTAAGCAGATGAATGAATTATTAATAAGTGAAAGGAAGTAGCCTTATACATAACAAGTGTTCAAAAATGATAAGAATCAATATCTAAATCTCTATGACTCTGCTTATTCAATTAATTAAGAGGCCCATTAGACCAAGGTTGCTTCAGTGCATTAGCAGCCTCTGTAAGCCAACCAAAACCTAAACCTGTAATGCCTCAAGGTTAAGAAATGGAAAGCCATCAAAAAGAACAAAATCTTGCCATTTGCAATGACATAGATGGAACTAGAGGGTATTATGCTAAGGGAAATAAGTCAATCAGAGAAGACAATTATCATATGATCTCACTGATATGAGGAATTTGAGAAACAAGGTAGAGGATTACTGGGGAAGAGAGGAGAAAATGAAACAGGCAGAGAGGGAGACAAATCATAAGAGACTCTTAATCTCGGGAAACAAACTGAGGGTTGCTGGAGGGGCGCCGGGTGGGAGGGCTCAGGTGGTAGAGTGATGGACATTGGGGAGGGTATTGCTATGGTAGGTGCTGTGAATTGTGTAAGACTGATGAATCACAGACCTGTACTACTGAAATAAATAATACACTATATGTTAATTTAAAAAAGAAAAGAAATGGAAAGCTAAGGACAACCAATCACATAGCGTCAACTAGAGTTTCCTATACAAAGCAACTGTTTAAGCTTTAACCAGATAAATAATGTTCTGGCTTTGCTTCTGCCTCATCCTATAAAAGTCTCTCCCTAGCTCCTGTGGGCAGAACCCCACTAACCACTTCCAATTTGGCACTGCCCACTTCGAATCAGTTTTTGCTCATCCTCAACATTTTAATATGCTTCAGTTGATCTTTCAAGACACTATATTCTGTGCTATAGAGAGAGAGTAGCTTGCTAACCAGTGTCTGTGCTGTCAAGTCTTCTTACAGGTCAAATGTATTGTGCTGACATTATCATAGTCATTCTCTGCTGAGCAAATCCTTTCTTATTTTACAATGTTCTAGCTATCATAAAGTGAAGAAGTGGTAGTTATTGTTCAGTTTTGGTCTAGAGGCGGTTAACATTTTAGCATGGCTGACCAGTTCAACATATAACTCACTACCATGCAGAACACACGCTGTATGTACATTATGTCTATTCTTTTCAACTGCATTTAATAGTTCATTTTATAGGGTGTGGGCTGGAGGAAATACCTTCAGTGTTCAAATACCCTACGAACTTCCAGTAATAAGATTAATAAGATCTCTGGATGTATCGTGCAGCATAGCAATTATAAAATAAATCAAAGAGCCTAGGAGATTTAAGGGCAGGATTAAAATATTAGTGCTCCTAATGACCATCTCCTGCTTGTTTAGGTCACTCAATTTCACATATGGGGCTAGCATCCATTCCCTCATATGAAACCAAATTCATAGTTCAGCACTATGCCAAAAAAAATTTTCTAATTTGTGTTTTTGTTACTGATATTCATTTCATTCCATCTTTAAACCTGAGAGACATGATTGTCTCCACTCACACCATGCCAGAGTACTTTTTGTTTGGAAAGACGGGCGAGCTCTGGTTTTAAGATCAGTCTGGGCCATTAACACAATTCAATAACATTTCACTCATTTTAAATCCAACATGTTTATTCTTCTTGAGCTATTTTATTTGTGTTTGTTTGTTTTTAAATGGCAGCTCCCAGCATGATTTTCAGAGGAGAATGATTTAAAGTTCATAAAATGTCATCACACAGTACCACTTTCTCTAACAAATTACCCAGGAAACAAAGATGAAAGTCAAACATAAACCACTTAAACTTTTTTTTATGTAACATGATCTAAAATTACTAGAAACATCAAATTTCCAAAGATCTCATACAATTTTGCTCACATCCTTTATTAGTGAAATTTTTATTGTTCAAAGATGAAAAGCATGTCAATCTTAAAAAACTATTCAAATTGGTTTCATAGACTTTTGTGATTATTATACATCTTCTATTCCAACCAGATGTAAATTTCCAAAAGTAACTCTACTTTTATTAACTTACATGAGGGGACTATAGTTTTGTTTGTTTGTTGTTTTTGTTTTTGTTTTTGTTTTGAGACTCTCTCTGAGTCGAGTTCTGATAAAAACACACAAGTTACCTCCAACCAGAAATTTCATTAATAAGAATTCCTCCAAAAGAACATTCTGGACATCTGATACATTACAATTTCTGCTACCACTTAAAATACATCTAGTTCCGTAAGAGAAAAAGAAATTTCAGATTCTAAGGGAACATGAAGTAAGGCTATAATGAGGTAAAAATGAAACAATGCATACACCAAGGACTCTGCCTATCTGCATAATATGTCCTCAAGCCTTTGTTAGTTTTTTTATTTTTATAACAAATAACATTTTTTAAAAACCTTTGTTAGTTTTGTCTAATTTCCTAATGTGAAAAGTAAATGTGCCTACTTACACATGTGAAAAGAATTATAAAATAGGAAAAAAAATCAACTTTAGTGTTTGTATATAACAAATATCAATTTGTTTGCTAGATGGGAAAATTAGGATTCTGAAAGAAGCAAAAGAAAATGGGATATGATACATGCCAAGAAGTTACAGTTTGAGAGGTGACTGGGTGGCAGAGTCAGGTAAATATCTGACTCTTGGTTTTGGTTCAGGTTGTGGTCTTGGGGTCATGAGATTGAGCCCCGTGTCCGGCTCTGCCCTCAGCATGGAGTCTGTTTCAGACTCCCTTTCCCTCTGCCCCTCCCTGCATTATGCTCTTTCTCTCTTATAAATAAGTAAATCTTTAAAAAGAAAAGAAAGAAAAAAAGAAATTACAGTTTGGTAATGACCAAAGAAAAAAAAAAAATCCAATAGACCTTTCTAAAGACATCTGAAAGCAGAGACCACGATGTCAGAAAAAGTGGTTTCCCAGACTTTTGGAATTCATGGATAAGTAGTTGTTTTTTAAGGATTCATCATCATTTGGAATACGTGGGTAGCTCAGTTGGTTAAGCATCTGCCTTCGGCTCAGGTCGTGATCCTGAGGGATAGAGTCCCACATCGGGCTCCCTACTCAGCGGGGATCCTACGTCTCCCTCTGCCTGCTGCTCCCCCTGCTTGTGCTGTCTCTCTCTCTCTCCAACAAATAAATAAATAAAATCTTAAAAAAGAAAAGGATTCATCATCATTCATAAACATAAAAACCTTAACAGCAAAACAGTGAGGAAGAACGTAATCTCCAAAAAAGGATAATCCCTTAAATATACTTAATAAACAAATTATTTTATGGAGATGACATTGTTCTTTTTCTTCTCATTTACTCTAGTTTAAGTAAAACCTTGTCACAGAGAAGCAGTAATCCACAAACCATTTCTGGCCTTCAGTCTTCTAGAGCATCATGAATGAAGGAGGCACTGCAGAGGCAGGCACTCCCTGACTCAACAGATCGGATCTTCTTAAGGATCCTCAATTTTTCTGACCATGTGTAAGAGAAAACCGCACTGGGAAGCCTTAACTCAGACTAGAACCATATCAGAGAACAAATGTGTACTGATGAGTTTTCAGAGGGCATATTCAATTGTCTAGTATGTTCTTTTACTCTGCCTCATTTTGTGCGTACTCGGGCCACATGCTAGGACCACAGCTGACCCGTGGCAGAATTCTGAGGGATTCAGGGAGTGAGGGGAGATGTGAACAAGCATTTTCTGAACACCACATGCACTGATCTAGGTGGTGCCATTATTTAACATCATATTAAATCATAAAAATATTATTAGATATTAGTAACAATATTTAGAAAGAACAAAGATTCACTGATGAGAAGTAGCCAAGGACAGCTCCACAGCTGGAAGGCATCAGAATTGTGATTCTATCTCGGAATCTAACATGACATTTTAAGCACTCACACTGGCAGCTTTGTTTTGACCATTGCCCACAAGTCTCCCCGATGATAGTCATCAATCTCTTTTTTCAGAATGATCTTTCCCCTTTCAAAATGTACCCCCAGGCTGCCGACCTTTGCTTTCTCAACAAATCTGATAAACTTCTGCAAAGCTTCCCAAGGACTAACAGACTATCCTCCCCTTTTGTCAAGCATTTCCACTTTACAACATCATCTTCAGCCAAAATCATGATGGAGAACAATATTATTGTTTGGAAGCACCAATTATCTCCAGCCCCCCTGTCTCTACTTCTCTCTCTCTCTCTCACACACACACGCACATACACGTAAAAGCAACTACTCCATTCTAGTGGCTTACAAATGTCCTTTGAGAAGAAATCCTCTGTATGAACCCATTTAATCATGTTGGGTTACAGGGTTAATCCAGGAAAGACACGGAAGACTGGCAACATTCCAGATACCACACACATGCAATTGAGCTGCTGGAACTACAGCTATATGACGTGCCCCTGGCTCTGAGGATCATAGAAACATTGTGAATATCATCACCCAACCCTTGTAGAGTACACACTGGATTATCAATCCAATAGAAACAAAAGCAGAACATAATGTGGGAAAAAATAATGCAACCTAGGAGAAATCCGCCCTCCTTTGACTGCCTCAATCCTTTCATTAATCATAGTCCCATGTGTCAACCAAAGAAAGGCAAGATCAATAAATATTATAAGCACTTACTATGCCCCCCTGGCTCTCAAAGGGTATTATTAAAGAACATTTTTTCCTATCTTGTGGCATAACTGGCCAGTAAAACTGGCTAGTTTTACTGGCCAGTTTAGAGTCTACACATCAAGTTTATGATTTGATACACGTACACATTCTAAAAGGATCCCCCCCCCGTCATGTTAATTAGCACATTTATCACCTCTCATATTTACCTTTCTTCTTGGTGTACATGAGAACATTTAAGTTCTACTTTTTAGCAGATTTTAATAACACAATACAGTGTTAGCGACAGCCCCCATTTTATACATTAGTCCCCAGAACTTACTCATTCTATAACTGAAAGTTTGAACTCTTTACCAGCCTTTTCCTACTTCTGCTCTCCTCCCTTCCCAACCCCTTGGGAGGCAGTTTTCTACTCTGTTGAAAGAACATTGTTTTGTTTAAGTCTTAGTATTGCCCAAAAGTTCTCAAGAATGTCTGTGTGTTCGTCCCCAACTCCTTACACTCCAGTGACAAAATACAGATTTCTACTCTACAGTTACTGAGCAAAACATTATGAGCCCCTTCTTCCCTCTTGCCTCCATCCAGGGCTGGCCTAGAACCTTTCGGAGCTGTTGTAGGAGAAGAAAATAATTCTTAGTGTGTTACGTCAGTACATTTGGGTTTATTTGTAATAGCTCTACAAATCCAAGTGAATTAGGCTAACAATTTTCCAATTAAAAGTTTGGTGACTGGCTGGAATTATAAGGAAATAAATGGTCAAAATTATTACATGTTATTTCTCACAGTAACTCTTTGATACGGGCACTGTTGTTGTCTTCATTTTATAGTAAAAAAAATTCTGATATTTAGAGAAGTGAGTCCACTTGCGAAGATTACATAGCTGGTGAGTGGTGGGAGCCAGGAATTGGGCACAGCATCATTTTCAAGTTATTGTTTTCCACCACTATGTACACTGGGCTAAACCAAGTGATATATTTTGAGAGATACTGGCATTTTTTAAATCAACAAACTGTTCTTTTTAAAATGATTTTATATTTGCTCAATACTTATCTATATTGTCCATTTTAATAAACTTCATTTTTGGGGTCCCCATAAAATGGTTGTCTTAGTATATACAAATCTATGCTTTTAAAGGTACAACTCCAATAATTAAATAAATTGATACAAGGGTAATTCCCCATGATAAAAATTCTAGAAGTGTTCCAGATTTGCCTTTTTCCATCAGTGAAGCATGAAATGTAGGCATGATGCCTCCTGTCAGAACTTTCAAAAATCTATGTCCTACCTTCTAGGAGATTATAGGATTACATAAATTAAAACTGGAAGAATCCCCAGATTATCTGGTTTAATATTTTCTTTTTTACAGGGAATAAAAGAGGATATTGAGACCCAAGGAGGTAAGTATCTTGTCTGAGCTGTGCTTAAGCTGAAGACCAAGCTACCTTCATTATATTCCGCTGTACCCTGCTGCTCCCCTCCAAGAATGACAATGAGAGACCAAAGATAAGAGCAGCATTTAATGTTCCCTAACCTCAGGACAAGATTTATGATGTTAGGAAAAGGAAGAAAAAGAAAGGGAAGAGGAAGAAGGAATAGGAGGAGAAGGAAGAGAAAAGCTACAAACTGTCAGAAAATGTCTGTAAGCCACATAGCCAAAAAAAGACATGTATCTCCACTGTATAAAAAAGCTCTCAGTAGTCAGCAATAAGAACACAAACAACCTAATTAAAACATGAGTAAAAAATATCTGAACAGACACTTCACCAGAAAAGAGATACATATGGCCAATAAGCACATACTAACTATCAAGAAAATGCAAAATAAGAACACAGTGGGGTACCACTATATGCATTTAGAAGAAATAAAATAAAAAATAATGACAACACCAAATGCTGGCAAAGGTGTGGTGAAAATGGAACTATCATACATTACTGATGAGAAGGTAAAATGACATAGCTACTTTGGAAAATAGTTTGGCAGTTCCTTTTAAAACAAAAAAATTGACTTTCCATATGACCCAGCAATTGCATCTGAGGGACTTATCCCAGAGAAATTAATACCTATTTTCATCAGAAATGTGTACACAAATGTTCACAGCAACTTTACCTACAATAGCTAAAAACTGGAAATCACCCAAATGTCCTTCACTATGTGAATGGTTAAACAAAATGTGGTATATTCATACCATGAAATACTACTAAGCAACAAAAGAACAAATTGTGGATATGCAACTTGAAGGAAACTCAAGGAAGTTACGCTGACTAAAGGGGGGAAAAAATACCTCAGGAGGTTACAGACTGCAAAATTCCATTTACTTAACTAACAGTAAATTTCATAAATTACTGTTAACCTTTGAACAACAGGTGTTTGAACTGCTCACAGTTTGAACTGCTCTTTTCTCTAGCTTACTTCATTGTAAAAATACAGTATATAATACATGTAACATATAAAATGCATGTTAACTTTTTCTAGTTAGTAAATGGGGTTCTTGGGTTCTCTAACCCACTCTAGCAAATTAAGTGAACCCAAGGAGGGGTTCACTTAAATCAACTGATTTTTAGCCAGTTGGTCAAAATGGTAACAACTTGAGTTTGCAATTAACATCTGAAGTAGAGGGCATTCATGTAAGATTGAGCACTTAACCTTAGAAATCCGATGCTGTCTCTGTAGATAGTGTCAGAATTTAGTTGGATTTCTTTTTGTTATGAACATGCTATGAAGGCACAAACACGAGTTGTGCCCACAGTAGCATTCACAATGTCAGCTTTATTCAATCATAAAGCAAAGTTAATCACAATTATAAAGCAGGTTAGGATTCCAAACTCAACGACATTACACGGTGTGATTACACTTGGCTTCTTATACAACACTCAGGGCAGGACAGAAAACAAACCACACAACAAAATAACAAAATAACAGAAGGGTGTAGGAAGTTAATGAACCAAACTCAAGTCAGTCTGTGGGCACACAGTTGAAATAAGGCCTCTGTCCAGTCTGGGTCAGCTCTTGGCACTTACTGCTTATTATGTTCGAGCTGTGAAGGATCTCAGTTCAGTTCAGAGATCAACTGGGCAGAGCCTTTGGTGACAGTTGCCTTTTTAAAATGGTCAGAGAGAGAGGAGGCCATGTCTGAAGAGTCTGACAGTTTGCTGCTGAAGTCTTCCCCTTTGAAAGGGATCGAATCAGTCTTGGGCCCCTGCAGACCTCCACTGTTTCTGCCTGCTATCAATTCTGGGGTATTAGCTGCTGCTGGTCCCAGAGATGCATACTTTTAACTATTTGCATTGCTATTTGACACAGGCTCCTGCTTGACATTAGGGACTCCATTTTGCTCTCTATACTTTTTGTTGTCTTGTCGCTGAGTCTAAAACTTAAACTAAAAAACAAAAACAAAAGAAATCCAACTAAATATCTAATAATAGAAATTATTAAATAGTAATAGTGAGAGTGGACATGCCAGTCTTGTTCCTGATGATAGAGGAAAAGCTCTCAGTTTTTTCCCCATTGAGGATGATATTAGCTATAGGTCTTTCGTACATGGTTTTTATGACAGTGAGGTACATTCCATCTCTACCTACTTTGCTGAAGGTTTTTTTCAAGAATGAATGCTGTATTTTGTCCAGTGGTTTTTTTTCTACATCTATCGAGAGGCTCATATGGTTCTTATCCTTTCATTAATGTGGTGTATCATGTTGATTGATTTGTGACTTTCCAGCCAGCCCTGCAGCCCGGAAATAAATCTCACTTCATCATGGTGAATCATTCTTTTAATGCACTGTTCGATTCATTTTGCTGGTTACCTTGTTGAGAATTTTTACAACCAGATGTGTTCATCAGGGATACTGGCCTGCAATTCTTCTTTTTAGTGGGGTCTTTGTCTGGTTTTCAAATTAAAGTAAGACTAGCCTTGTAAATAGAGTTTGGAAGTTTTCCATCCATTTCTATTTTTTTGGAACAATTTGAGAAGAAAAGTTATGAATTCTTCTTTAAATCCTTGTTAAATTCATCTGGGAAGCCATCTGACCCTGGACTTTTTGTTTGTTGGGAGATTTCGATTAATCATTCAATTTCTTTGCTGGTTATGGATCTGTTCAAGTTTTCTATTTCTTCCTGTTTCAGCTTCAGTAGTTTGTATGTTTCAAGGAATTTGTCCATTTCTTCCAGATTGCCCAGGTTGTTGGCATATAATTTTTCATAATATTCTATTATAATTATTTACTTTTCTGTGGTATTGGTTGTGATCTCTCCTCTTTCATTTATGATTTTATTTATTTGGGTCCTTTCTCTCTTCTTTTTTATAATCTGGCTAGAGGGTTATCTATTTTATTAATTCTTTCAAAGAACCAGCTCTTAGCTTTGTTGAAAGACAACCAAATCAGCAAGGAAGAGGTCAAACTTCCACTATTTGCAGACAACATGATATTCTACGTAGAAAACCTGGAGGATGCCACCAAAAATAGCTAGAACTAATACATGAATTCAGCAAAGTTGCAGGATAGATAATCAATGTGCAGAAATCTGTTACATTTCTATAGACATGTAATGAAGCCACAGAAAAAGAAATCAAGGAATTGATCCCGTTAACAATTTCATCAAAAATCAAAAAATTTCTAGGAATAAACCTAATCAAGGAAGTAAAAGATCTATACCCTGAAAACTATAGAACACTTAGGAAAGAAATTGAAGAGCACACAAAGAAAAGGAAAAACATCCCGTGCTCTCGGATTCAAAGAATAAACCTTATTAAAATGTCTATAGTGCCCAAACCAATATATACATTCAATGAAACCCCTATCAAAATACCACCAGTACTTTTCACATAGCTAGAACAAATAATTGTAAAATTCATGTTGAGCCAAAATACCCCAAATAATCAAAATGACTCTGAAAAAACAAAGCAAAATGGGAGGCATCAGGATTCCAGACTTCAAACTATTACAAAGCTTCAAGATAGTATGGTACTGGCACAAAAAAAGACACATAGATCATTGGAACAGACTAGAAAATCCAGAAATTGACCCTCAACTGTATGGTCAACTAATCCACACCAAAGCAGGAAAGAATATCCAGTAGAAAAAATACATTCTCTTCAACAAATGATATTGGGAAAACTGGACATCCATGTGCAGAAGAATGAAACTTGAACATTTTCTTACACCATACACAAAAATAAATTCAAAATGGATGAAAAGCCTAAAAGTGAGACAGGAAACCATCAAAATCCTAGAGAAAAACACAGGCATCAACCTCTTTGACATCCACCACAGGAATATCTTACTAGACACATCACTGGAGGCAAGGGAAACAAAAGCAAAAATGAATAATTGGGACTTCATCAAGATAAAAACCTTCTACAGAGTGAAGGAAACAATCAACAAAACTAAAAGGCAACCTATGGAATGGGAGAAGATACTTATAAATGACACATCTGATAAAGGACTAGTATCCAAAATCCATAAAGAACTGGTCAAACTCAACACCTAAAAAACAAATAGTCCAGTTAAGAAATGGGCAGAAGACATGAACAGACGTTTTTTCCAAAGAAGACATCCAGACAGCCAATGGACACATGAAAAGATACTCAACATCATTCCTCATCAGAGAATACAGAACAAAACTATGATGAGATACTACCTCACACCTGTCAGAATGGCTAAAATTAGCTACACAAGAAACAACAGGTGTTGGCAAGGATGCAGAGAAAGGGAACCCTCTTACACTGTTGGTGGGAATGCAAACTGGTGAACCACTCTGGAAAACAGTATGGAATTCCTCAAACAGTTAAAAATAGAACTACCCTATGATCCAGCAATTGTACTAGTAGGTGTTTATCTGAAGGAAACACAAATACAGATTGGAAGGTGCACGAGCACCCCAATGTTTATAGCAGCATAATAAACAATAACCAAACTACAGAAAGAGCCCAAGAGTTCATCAACCTATGAATGGATAAAGAGCGTGTGATATATATATATATAGATATAGATATCTATATCTATATATATATATAATGGAATACTACTCAGTCATCAAAAAGAATGAAATCTTGCCATTTGCAATGACATGGCTGGAGCTACAGTGTATTACGCTAAGTGAAGTAAGTCAGTCAGAGAAAGATTAATACCAAATAATTTCACTCATATATGGAATTCAAGAAACAAAACAGATGAACTTATGGGAAGAGGGAAAAAAGTCAGGGGGACAAATCATAAGAGATTCTTAATGATAGAGAACAAACTGAGGATTGACAGAGATGGGTAGGTGGGGATGGGCTAGACGGATGATGTCTTACACAGGGTACTTGTTATGATGAGGACTGCGTATTATAGTAAGTGATGAACCACTGAATTCTACTCCTAAAACCAATATTGCACTTTATGTTTACTAACTAGAATATAAACAAAAATTTGAAGAAATACACACACACACACACACACACAGAATTCAGTTAGATTGTAGGATAAATATCTGGTATCTAAGAATTGCTTGGTCATGTGGGGAAACATCCCACGTTCATTGCAATTGGAATCAGAATTTTAGCATCTCAGACTCAACAGTATAGTTGACTGAGAAGTTAGATCCTGAAATAATAATCAAGATGCTGAAAGACTACTTTTGATATTATGTAAAAGTGATCATCTATCTAATTATATTTCTAGTGAAAATTCAATGTTATCAAGAGTATTGCCGTATTTAAAGGGAAATTGTTTTAATAGATGTTAAGTGAATTCAGGAGAAGAGTGCTGAAGTACTGTTACTCATGTACAGTCTGTTGTAGTAACATTTTACTCCTTTCCACACTGACTAAACATTAGTCTAATCTTTCAACAAAGAATAATAAAGTTTCCATGAGGGATGCCTGGGTGGCTCAGTTGGTTAAGCAGCTGCCTTCGGCTCAGGTCATGATCCCAGCGTCCTGGGATCAAGTCCCACATTGGGCTCCTTCCTCGGCAGGGAGCCTGCTTCTCCCTCTGTCTCTGCCTGCCACTCTGTCTGCCTGTGCTCGCTCTCGCTCCCTCTCTCTCTCTGACAAATAAATAAAATCTTTAAAAAAAAATTAAAAAAATAAAATAAAATAAAATAAAATAAAATAAAAATAAAGTTTCCATGATGTAAATACCAGTTTGGGTTATTTTATCATTGTGTGTTGGCATAAACACCAAGTATTGTTTGCTCGAAGGAAAACAGGAAATCACCATAGGGCTAGAGCTGAGGTTTTGGATCTGTCAATGAGACAGGTACAGGTGTGGTTGGAAGAGAAGTTTCTGGACCCAACTTTTCCAGAGATCAAAGTCTTCCACTGGCTTGCTATGTGTCCTAGGCAACTGACTTATGACTTAGTTATTTCAACGATTAAAAGGAAATAATATCATTTACCCTGTGGAATTGCAGTGATGATAGCAAGGTAAGTGCTTAGTCTACTTCTTGGAATGTAAAACATGCTCCAGCTATTATCAAAATCATCACGTAGGCAGAATTACTCAGTTTATCTTAAACTATTATTCAAAAGATATTTGGTTTTCAAGCTTGGTATTACATTAAAAATTCAATTAAACATACTTTGTAAGAATAACGTCTTTAAATATTTAGACTACTGGATTAAAACAGCAATAGCTGTCTCATTATTAATGGTAAAATGTCAACAAAAAACAGAGTAATCAGAAAAAGTGTCAGCTTGCTTGGTGCCTTTAGAATGACAATAAGCTGATTCTTTCCTACAATTTTTGTTAAGTATCAACCTAAAATTGTACCTGGGGAATTTAAATACATGGGGAACCAAAACATAATTCCCTTTATCTCTCAACTATTATAAAAACCAACCAAAACCAAATGCACAAAAATTTCAGATCTAGAAATACTCCACTCTCATCCACACTCTGCAGCTGCTATTGCAGAATATGATTGAGGAAAATCTACCTCTCAGCACCGGAATTTGGTGGGATAAGAAAAAAGAGTCTAAGCAAAACATAAACTCATTAGAAATAAAAATGAAAATCCCCAAAGGATAATGCAGATTTTATTAATTTCCTAAGTATATCTTGTTACTCCTAACTGTCAGTGATAAAGAATTTCCAGGTATCTGAGAATACCTAATATTATACACCATTTTTTTTGGTAGTAGTTAATGTTCACAAGGGAATTGTAAATATAACCAGTTCTTAGAGCTAAAATGAGGTCAAGCTAATCATTAAAAACAGTATTAAAAATAGTATCTTGGGATACCTGGGTGGTTCAATCAGTTAAGTGTCTGCCTTTGGCTCAGGTCATGACCCCAGGGTCCTTGGGATAGAGTCCTGCACAGGGCTCCTTGCTCAGTGGGGAGTCTGCTTCTCCCTCTGCCTCTGCTGCTCCCCGCCCCCCACTCATGCTCTCTCATTCTCTCTCAAATAAATAAATACGATCTTTAAAAAACAAAAAACAAAAAAACAAAACAGTATCTGGCTGCACTTCTTCCCACAGAGAAAGTTCCACAACCTCTGTAATTGCTCCATGAACTAGTGCTTTGGTTAACATACAGAGTCTGACATTTTTCCTCCTCTCACATTCTGGCCATCACCCTGCAGCCATGCTATGGCCAGTGTCCAAATCTGCAATTCTGCCACCAAGGTCAAGGCTTCCTGCCTGTGTCCACATGAAGTTCCAGGGTACTGAGTGGAGGGTGCTGGTGCCTCTGCCCAACTGCCAATACCAAACACGCTGGTATTTAGTGTTCTTTGCACCGCACAGAGATTTCACAGAATGCTTCCCCTTCCTACTCCCAGGCAACACTGATGAGGTTGAGTTACGAGTCCAACAGAAGTGACTGACTTGATTGATCAGTCTGGCATCCCTGTCACTTACCAAGTCAGATGAAGGGCATGCTGCACGCACACACAGACATGCCAACATCATACCTCAGCAGTCCATCCAGGAGTGCCAGCTGCCATGTCCCAGACACAGCCCTGGCTACTAGGAAAATAGAGCTGCTGGCCTAGAGGTGTTTGCAGTCTCTTGGGGGCGATGCTGTTAAGACAAAAAGATGAAAGCACTCAAGGTTTCTGTAAGTCTGCTCTCACATGAAGACGACTGTCCTTGACTTCTTCTGTGATACGATCTCATCAGGCCAGCAGAGTCATAATCATGTGAGCTTGTTTTGAAAAAAATCACTGAGCTATTTGAAATTTCAGTAAGACTGAAAAATATAATTCAACCCCTGCTACTGTTGCCTTTATTTGGATGATTAAAATTATATGGTTGAGCTCAAAGAGAAATGCTACACAAACATACACACTGATTGCATCTTAGTGGTCTGGTAACTGTAGGGTCCACAACAGAATAGTTCATAATATCTATATCTTTACAGGAAAAAAAGGTGATACATATTGCACTGTCCTAACTATCCTTAAATTTCCTTGCATTTTGTAAGAGATTAGCATTTAATTCCATTATGTTTACTTCTGTAAATACTGTTGTAATAAACATCATTATAACTAAATATTTATTTCTTCACTTTAAACAGATTTCTAGAGAAAAATTGTCTGGCCAGTGTGTATGTAAACACTTAACACATTAGAATTATGCTCCAAAAAAGCAGTACCAATTTACAGCTCTACTTGTAGTGCATGAAACTGTTTTATTGAAAAATTCTTAAGTAAAAAAATTAATGAACTGTTGGAAGTATTGCTTTCCTGGGAAAATATCTTCTGTGCAGGAAAGAAAAAATGCCAGATGAAGGTAAGAGATATAAATTATGATATCCTGAACAAAATAGTTTCCAGATTTAAAACTTTTTTGAATCAGATTGTTGTCAACCATATTTATGTTCTTCTTTTGAACATTTTACACACACACACAAGCACAACAATGTCTTCCTTAACTCTACTTCTATTTACCTGTGTTCTTCGCCTCCTACAAATATCCTTCCTTGGTTAGCCTGCCAGTTACTGGTATAATTTTTATTAACTTTAAGAGCTACATAATAGGTATGGCCCTAATTATTCACACCTCACAATGTATCCATTTATCCCATATGTATATAGTACTTGCATTCATATAACATAATTATTCACCACACAGACTGGGCCATAATGTCTTTCAGAATAGGCTTCATGTTTTAAAACCTCTTGCTTTTGAATCTTTGTCAGTCTTCACAGAACTGACACAAAATTAAAACTTAAAGGTTAGGGGCACCTGGGTGGCTCAGTCAGGTAAGTGTCTGCCTTCAGCTCGAGCCATGATCTCAGGTTCCTGGAATCAAGTCCCGCATGGAGTTCCCTGCTCAGTGCAGAGTCTGCTTCTGCCTCTCCCTCTGTCCCTCCCCACCCCACTCCTATGTACTTGCTCTCTTTCTCTCAAATAAATAAATAAAATCTTAAAAGAAAAAAAAAAGATACTTAAAGGTTGGATGATGGCACCCTTCCTAGTGGAAAAATAAGCACGGCCTCCGGCCTAACAATCAGAGTGAAATCACTCATGGTCTGACTGAAGGAACCAAACTGCAGTCACAGCCGAAGGATTCCCCAGACACGAGAAGTAACTTGTACACCACTGTGATTCTCAAATCTCTAATGACTACTGGTTTGTGAGTACTTACTATGAATGGCACTTTTCAAATATATCTTCATTCTCCATCCCTATTAAAGCCCCAGGAGGTAAGTCATATCCCATTTAACAGATGAGGAAACTGTAGCTCATAGAGGTTGAGCACACAAGCACCCAGTTTTGAACCCTGACCCCAGACTCCTTGTACTTAACTACCAAAATCACTCTGGCACAAATAAGAAGGGTAAAAACTAGAAATTTCTTAATCTTCCACATTCAAGCTTTTAAAAATGGCATTAAAATATTTTTTGAGTTATAGACTCAGAATATTATCTGGCATGCCATTTAACATAGCCTATGCAACAGTTCCACACAAATTCATTTTTCCCTCACTGAAGAAGAAAGAAAGACTATCCATGACACACCACCTACTGAAAGCACAAAGCATTTAGGATAAAATTTAAGAATAAATCAAGATGGCTGATGGAATACATTAAGTTTCTCTCAAATCCTTTTCTTGACCCCATTAATAAGAGAATAAAGGAATGTAAAAGAATAAACCCCCAACAATTAGAGATTTGGAAGGAGAGAGCAGTCAGCATGAAAAAGCACACTGTAAATTTCTGGAAGATGAAAAGGAGATGAAGGTGTTTGGCTATGCTATGAGGCAGAACTGAGGTCAGGAAGGAACACTAATAAGTATCTTGGCAAACCCTGGAGGGTGCACCAGACTCGAGGCAGGCAAATTCCACAGGGGTTATGACTGTAATAGGGTTTCAAAGAAGAGAATTCATTGCAAATCTCTATGACTAGCTCCTTCATCTCCTTCCATACCACATGCAAAGGGATCCAGGCAGCCAGAAGGTCAGAAGCTATAAGGAGAGGACTCCCTGCCTGGATGGACGGACGAATGAATGGACAGGTAGATGGATGGACGGATGGATGGATGGATGAGCAGAAGCAGATAAAACAACAAAACATGTAGGAATCTCCAGATTGTAAGCTGAGCTTGACTGGAAAAAAAAAAAAAATAGGAACAAAAATAGTTCATTCCCCATGTTTCCTTCACACATTCTAAAAGAACTCCCCACTCTCTGTGATAAGCTTATTAATTCATGCTGTCATGAATTTTCTTCCTTCAGTCTCCCACTATGACATGATATCCCAGAGAAATTATTACAGGTTTAGGAACGCAGTCTTATGGGCTCTCTCATCTGCTCCTGAGACAAATGTCACAGAGTTAGTATTTAAAAGCATGAGGTGGTCTCTGAATTGCTACATTCTGACACCCACAAGGGCAGGAGGCCTATTTTAAAGAACAAACTGGGGGTGACGTCTTCTCCAGAAGCCACGTATGCAAGGAAATGCCCATTAACTGAGAAGAAAATTGATGAACGTACCCTGGAGAAATTTTTAGGACATAAATAAAGGAGAAAACTGGCAATTAAACCACAGACATCCTCTCACCATTTTAAAAAATCACCTCCTTATTTTTATGAAGATCATGTAGCAAAATAAAGCCCATGACTCGGTAATGTAATTACATCACTAATACAACAGTCTATTTGTCATTCCCTGAGGGGAGCCAGAGTTGGGGCAGAACAAGTAGATATGTAAGTAATTGTACTTCCCACAATGAGAACCCAGAAAATATTTCGCCGCACGTACAGTGTGTTATAAATGTCAGTGTGAAAGCACCGTTCGCTTAAAGCCTGCGATCCGTCTCCTTTCTGCCATTCACCAACACACAGAGCTGCATCAAAAGATCCATTCAAACAGTGCATCTCAGACTTACATTATCAGCAGATACTGCTTTAATTAGCAGTGGTTTTCAAAGGACTGGATGGCTTCAAGAACTTCATTTGAACCATAAAGTAGAAATCTGGATCCTTATCAGTTTCACTTTACTCTCCCCTCCCGTCCCTGGGTGCTAACAGACACAGTCCTCATTTTTCTTAAAGGTAAAAGAAAAATGGAAATGGTGGCTGGATTTTTGCCATTCGGGTGCAGTCCACTTTTTTCTCCACCTTCAGCAGTGCAAAGGGACTAAAATTAGAATTGCACAGGGACCAAGATATCTGTGTCAGGCACGTTGCCGGGAGTGGTAAGAACTACAAAGCGGAATGAGTAACAGCTTATGAAACCATCTTAGAAATAACATTTAAAATGCAGACATATGTGTTCTAAATTTTTGTTCCTGATGAAAACACAGCAGCAACTTTATTTTATGTAGTACTATGAGAAAATAGAATACCTTATTTTTACTATATTTTGACGTTAATATTAAGGCACTTACACACTATTTTCTTTATCTATTCCATAGTGTTCTCCCGTGATCCCATTCTCAAATCTTTGCTGCTTCTCAGTGAAAACATAAAGAATATGTGTAATTCAATTTATGAGTACTGAACTGTGAAATTTTGCACTGCAAAAAATCTAAGAATCTAGTAACAAGGACTTTGACTTTACACTTGGCCAGTGATGACATAAAAATATAATAATCTATTTCAAGGTTTCTAATGTTTGTATAAATAGGCATTGTTTCTTATGGAAAGGATTTAATGACCACACAGCTCAAGGACACTTTCACAGACTTATAAAATGCTAGAGATCCACAGCAGTCTTTACAAATCCAACCCAACCTCTCAGTCTGTAAGGAAGGAGACCTAAGGTTATGTGA
This sequence comes from Mustela erminea, assembly GCF_009829155.1. NCBI lineage: Eukaryota > Metazoa > Chordata > Mammalia > Carnivora > Mustelidae > Mustela > Mustela erminea. The sequence goes on along the minus strand of NC_045617.1, from coordinate 100,083,536 downwards.
TTTGTCTAAGGTCACATAAACACGACTTTAACACCAAAAATGGTCTCCTAGACTCAGATATAACATGCTTTTTACCACACAAAATGGCACTTACAAAGAGATGGAAGACCTCTTTGGAATCAGAGATACACACACACACACACACACACCCCCCAAAGGCACAGGTTTTTTGTTTTGGCTTTCAAAGATGTTAAGATAGTACTCAGAACTCCTGCATGTACTCACCTACCCTAACTCATCATTTTTGTGGTCTTACTTCATTCTGCCATTATGCCCATTAAGACTTCAGTTCCCATTGCTTAGTAATTTCCTATCAATCCCAATGGTCTATGGCATCTTGTCTCCTCTCTTTTTTTTTTTTTTTTTTTTTTTTACAATCTACAGATTCTTTGGTTATTTAAGAATTGTGTTACTGGCTCTCTATGAAAAAGAGGCTAGAGAGAAGTTAGGGTGGAATTATTTCTTATGCAAAAAAGACTTAGGAGTAATTATTTAGTTTTTCACTTTGATCTGCCAAATGATTCCATTTCATGGTTAGTCTTTGCAACTATACTTCATCTGCAGTAAAACCAGAATCTTCATACCAATGCTGGAGGGATGTGTCAGCTCTTTGGAGAACATTACCTTAACCAGCAAAATCTGAAATACTGGTGCTGACTGATCAATCCTACAACCCCTTTACTGACTCCTCAGAGAGTTCTTATCTCCCTAAGAAATGCGAATAAATTAATCTTACTAAAAATTCAGAAATTCACAGAGTCCTAATTTTGAATTTGAGGGATCCTTATTGAGGCACTTACCATAAAATCTGGCTTATTATTGCCCATCTTTGGGTTTTTTTTTTAAATAATTATTTCCACAGAGTATTTTGTATGTCAACTTATTACAGAACTCTAGTCCTCCCTGGAGAAAAGAATTAATAAATTCAAAATTTACTGGTAAGGAATAGGCCATCCTGGGAGATATGCCAAATAGAAACACGGAAGGCACTGTAGGCACCACAAACATGTTAAGACCAGCAGCCGCCTTGAAGATGCCCAAATGCCTACCATTCTCCATGACGGTGTCACACATAAATACAAACATGAGCCAGCATCACAGAGGAATTAAGGTTTGGGGACAAATTCACATCCTCTACCATCAAAATGAACACCAAAGGCCAACCTAAAATCCATAACATAGCAAGAGTCATTGACCCAGTCTTACAAATGGCAGAGAAATGGAAGGAGTTTTCAAAAATAAATAATCAAATGCCAAAGAAAAGGAAATGTCATTGTTCATTTGTTTGTTTTCATCTTTCCTCCCTTTTGGTTATCATCAAACTTAGTAGAGAAGGATCCAGGGCAATCAATTATGATAAAGACACATATATCTAGCACCTGACCACCAGAGATTTATGAACCTCAGTTTATCACCTATTTTATTATACAACGTTGTCTTGTCAGGAATTATGTATGGAGCAGAATCAACATTCAAGCCATGCTAAAAATTATCTCTAGATGACCCATCAGAAACATTAGCAGTCTAAACTTTTCTTTCAAGCATGTCAGCACCTCCTGAGTACATATTACCAATGACTCTAGTTAGACACTAGAAAAATAGGTTATGTAGTTGTTCATTCAAAACCTTGGGAGCTTCCCAGGTGAAATTCGAAATTGGTCCCCACACATGGAGGGGTAGGAGAGATCAAATAGGCAGACCGCTCCAGACTGGTAGATAACAGGCCTACCAAGCCAGGAACTTACTGATGAGCTTGTCTTAAGTGTCACAAGATGAGTAGATCTCCACGCCCAAGCGCCAGAATCTTAAAAGTCTGTATAGAGAACTTAACTGCGTTCAGACACTATACCATCCAAATGGTATCAAAAACACCTTACTCTCTCAAGGCTACTTCCTCGAAAACAGCTCCCATGGGAAAATTAGGCAGAATGTATAATCCAAGGAAGGCGGTGGCAAGGCAGGGAGCAACTTCCAACTACCAGGTCTAGCTCATTGTGGGTCAGCCAGTGGCCATGTACTTTCAGTGACCTCCAACAGTCAATATTATAACAGAATAAAATATATTACAATATAGAATACCTTACAGCTGTCCCACTGTTAAGATGTTCTAATGAATAATTACAGACTTGCTGTCTCACATCTATGTGAGAAAAAAGAATTGGGGATGTTTATGTTTTCTACACTTAGAATATTTCCCAGCTACTAAATTTATCATGATTATTTCATAACCTACTAAAAAATAATAAAATCTAATAATCTTCTTGGTGATCAAGACTTTCTCTCTCATGTGAACTTCTACTACAGTCCATAGGACCCTATCTTGTTCAAAACAGACATTCAAAAATGTCCATTGATTTGAAAGGCTCTTTCGACTTTTTTTACCTAACAGACACTAGATTGTATCTGCAAAGGTGTCCCCAACAGAAGTCAGACTTGTCATCAGATAATAACATTGGGAACTATAGCCAAGTGTTAGTCCTATGTTTTTGTTTGCTAACAAATTTCTTCTCAGAAAATAATTAGGGTTATTTGTATTAATGAAGCTATGAAAAGCTAAATTAAACCTTATTTAAAAAGTGTGCTTCACTGAATTATCACAGAATTTTTTAAAATGCATAATTTTCTGTGTTTCTGCATCTTTACCACAGTTTTTCTTCAATTTATTTTCTCTTTCATTGTAGCAAAAAGAAGTGGCATGATCTCTTTCTTTTTGAAACCGAAAAAAAAATTTTTGAGATTATAGGTAAATTTGCAAATCATTGGATAAAACTTTTATCCCCAAGGTCAAAACAAGTTGAAAAATTTTAAACATAAAAAGTAAAATTTTAGTTATCTAAAATTTTAGTTTTCATCTCCTTATATGAGATACATCCTATTAGAAATCTGCCAGATGAGATAACAGATCAATCTCAAAAATTTCTTTTACTCAAAAAAGCAATATTTATGACATTCAAATTGACTACTGCATTAATTTGCTTCTACCAAGGTTCATATAAAGTGAATTGGTTGACTTACCCTTCTCACTATCATTATTTTTGTGATATTTATTGAACATTTATTACTTGGGAAGACTGAATTATCTCTTGAAACATATTATATTAATGTAATAGAAATTATTAGGCTTATGCATGAAATATGTTTGTTCTTATCATATCTTAAAGAAAGAAAACATTATTATTTCAGAATATCCTGAGGTGCATGGCAATTTTTACTATGTTAATACATGAATTGTTCCTTTTCATTAAGAAATTTTAGTTGAAGATAAATGTAAGTGAAATTCTCTGTTGATGCATTTAATGACCTAAAAAGATTTTGGAAAATAGTCAGGATATCCTGTCTTAATTTTACTTATTTATTAAAACATACTAAATAGTAGTGTACTTACTCTCAACTCTATTCCAGAAATAACGTCACTTTATAGATAACAAATGATATTCAGCTTAAATTTATTGATCTTTGTATCATTATTCTGAAAATGAAACTCATAAATAAAATCAGACAACTAAGGTACTGACACATCACTTCCTAAAATGTATTCCAGAGAACAGTAGCCAAAATATTCACTGTCATTGCATACATACAGTAAAATACATTACATTGGTAGGGAGTTTAAGAAATACAAGAGGAACCTCCAAAATGTCTCAAGGCCTTCAGTGTGTTAAAATACAGTAAGAGTCTCCAAAAAGAAGTAAGATTGTGTAGTTCATCCTATACAATGTTTCATGAATATTCATGAGCATAGATCAGAACCTCTTTTTGCAGAGCAGTTTAGAAAATCAGAATTCTAAGGAATGTACTTTGGGGAACACATGATACAATGGTTACTCAAATCTCATCAAGAAAAAACAAAAGATCCATTCAACTCCAACACCAATTACTGTAGAACCAACCAAACAGAACTGTATTGTTACAAAATAGCTCCCTCCCTCCCTGCATCCCCATAAAAATCACCTTTAGTGTAATCTGATTTTGCAGAATCAGGGAGGACTAAAATATCCAGCACAGCATAATGTGTTGGCTTTTCAAAGGTTGGAAATGTCCCTTTAAGTCCATGCTCTTTGAGTTTTCTTTTTCATGTTTAAAAAACTGGGATAATATCAACTGATTTGTGAAAAATTTAGATGGGATTGATAAGCTTAGGACATATTGAAAGATTAGAGTTATCATATTTCTTAGCTGATTATCTATTGATCCACCTACAATTGTCAAGCTCCCAGGAATCTTTACTTCTAATTTCCAAAGAGTAACAAATTCAGGGCAAAAAAAGTGTCAATAGCTAATGGTAGCAATTCTCTTATCCCTATAAGGTGGAGTCTATATTGGATATGTAGTAAAGAATCCTATTAAGGTATCCAAATGGGCAAAGAAGAGGTCAAACTTTCAGACCTTGCAGATAATATGATACTCTAAGTAGACTCAATCAAAATGTTGCTAGAACTGATCCCAGAATTCAGCAAAGTTGCTGGCTATAAAATCAATGCACAGAAGACTGTTGCATTTCTATACACCACTAATGAAGCAGCAGAAAAAGAAATCAAGGAATCAATCCCATCTACAATTTTAACAAAAACCGTAAGATACCTCAGAATAAACCTAACCAAACAGGAAAAGGATCGGTACTCTGAAAACTATAGAACACTCATGAAAGAAATTGAGGAAGACTCTAAGAAAAGGAAAAACATTCCATACTCACAGATTTGAAGAACAAGTATAATTTAAAATGTCTATGCTGCCCACAGCAATCTACAGAGTCAATGCAATCTCCATCAAAATAACACCATCATTTTCACAGAGCTAAAACAAACAACTCTAAAATTTGTGTGGAAACAGAAAAGACACTGAATAGCCACAGTAACCCTGAAAAAGAAAAGCAGCTGGTGGCTTCACAGTTCCAGACTTCAAGCTCTATTACAAAGCTGTCATCATCAAGGCAGTATGGAACTGGCACAAAAACAGACACATAGATCAATGGAATCAACAGAGAGCCCAGACTTGGACCCTCAACTCTATGGTCAACTAATCTTCAACATAGCAGGAAAGAATACCCAGTGCAAAAAGAGACAGTCCCTTCAACAAACGGGTGTTTGGAAAACTGAACAGCAACATGCAAAAGAATGAAACTGGACCAGATCTTTATACCACACACAAGAATAAACTCAAAATGGTTGAAAGGCCTACATGTGAGGCAGGAAACCATCAAAATCCTAGAGGAGAACACAGGCGGCAACCTCTCTGACCTCAGATACAGAAACTTCTTGCTAGACACATCTCCAAAGGCAAGGGAAACAAAGGCAAAAATGAACTATTGGGACTTCATCAAAACAAAAAGCTTTTGCACAACAAAGGAAACAGTCAACAAAACTAGAAGGCAGCCTATGGAATGGGAGGAGAGATTTATAAATGACATATTAGATAAAGGGCTAGTATCCAAAATCTATAAAGAACTTATCAAACTCAACACCCAAAAAACAAATAATCCAGTTAAGAAATGGGCAGAAGACATGAACATTTCTACAGAGAAGACATATAAATGGCCAGCAGACACATGAAGAAAAGCTCAACACCTCTTGACATCAGGGAAAGACAAATCAAACCCACAGTGAGATATCACATCACACCAGTCATGATGGCTAAAATGAATAAGTCAGGAAAAAACAGATGCTGGTGAGGATGTAGGAAAGGGAGCACTCCTACACTGTTGGTGGGAATGCAAGCTGGTGCAGCCACTCTGGAAAACAATATGGAGGTTCCTCAGAAAGTTGAAAATAGAACTAACCTGTGATGCAGCAACTATACTACTAGGTATTTATCCTAAGGATACAAAAATAGTGCTCTGAAGGGGCACACGCATGCCAGTATTTGTAGCAGCAATGTCCACAATAGCCAAAACTCAGAAAGAACCCAAACGTCCATCAACTGATGAATGGATAAGGAAGATGTGGTGTGTGTGTGTGTGTGTGTGTCTGTGTGTATACATATATCTATGTCTATATGTCTATATCTAGATCTATATCTATATATATGTACTATTATTCAGCCATCAAAATGAATGAAATTTTGCCATTTGCAACAACATGGATGGAATTAGAGGGTATTGTGCCAAACAAAATAAATCAGCCAGAGAAAGAAAAATACCATATGATTTCACTCATATGTGGAATTTAAGAAAACAGATGAACACAAGGGGAGGGAACAAAAAATAAAATAAGGTGAAAACAGAGAGGGAGGCAAACCATAAGAAACTCTTAACTATGGGGAGCAAACAGGGTTGCTGGAGGGGAGAGGGTGGGGAACTGGGGTAAATGGTGATGGGCATTAAGAAGGGCACTGGATATGAGCACTGGGTATTGTATGCAACTGATCAATCACTAAATTCTACCCCTGAAACTTACACCACACTATGTGTGAACTGATGTGAATCTAAATAAAATCTTGAAGGAAACAGAAAAAATCTGAATTTATTATTGTCTCTTTCTTTGGATAGAATAAACAAGTTCTAAAAATCTGAAGACTATTGATTTTCTTCTTTGCTGTAGATCTCACCTTGTAATTTTTTTCAAATAAAGCCAATCATGTAAATTCCTTAATTGTGTGATATAGTTCATCACATTGTTCATAATAAAAATCTTTATGTGTACACCTTTAATTTTAAAGAAGATACATATTATAACACAGCAATATTATAATGTATACATATTTATTTTCATGGAAAAAATATTTTCTCCTTCTAAAAACCATGTTTTTGCAAATTTGACTATAATAAATTTAATAATTTTCAGAACCTAGTGAACTCTACAAAAATACATTTTTTAACTGTATACAGCAACCTAGCCAGGCATACTGTATTATGTCGGTATTAGCAAGGAACACAAGGCTCCACAAGTTGATGTTTTTAGATGTTTATTTTAGATGTTTGTCCACATAAATAGTCAAAGGGTTAACCAAAATAATTTCTACTGTAAACTTCCAGAGATATATTATATATTTTCCAGATCTCTTAGAGACACTGAATATGTTAACCTTTTCTTGATAACAGTGTCACCAAAATTCCTTTATCTGAAAGATATCTGGGTTACATACATAGCTCTGTTTGCCCATAGAGACAACTGCCCACACTACTGAACTTTAATGTGTTCCCTTCCCCCCCAGAATCATCTCTTCTCAGTGCAGATTAGATGTTCCCAGGACTTCCGAGCTGTCCCACACTTCCCTCCACTCCTCTGGAATTTAATCGGAGGCTCGCCCTAGATCTCTCCTCCAGAGTAATGCTCATGTATTTTGTGACAGTGGCGTCCTCTAAGGAGAGGTTTTTGCTTACTTCTAGATTTACATCCGTGTTCAAGGTAGAGTCCCGCATGCAGAATGTCTGACCCTTCAGAGAGGGAAATATGTCTACATCAAATCACCCCACATAATAAGAGACCACATTAACTTCTGTTTTCTTGTCCCATATTCACTGTATTTATTTGCAAAACTCCCTGTAAAAGATTGCCAGAAAGCTCTGGGTCAAATTTCACACAACTCATAGCAACTCTCTATTCATGTATTTACTTACTCTCTATCCGGTTCCATGAAAGTTTTATAACTACTAAGACTGTGAAGTGGGCATATCTAAGGTTTCCTTTTATTTTGAAATACACTTCAGATTTCTCTTTTTATATTAATAAATTTGGGTATGTATCTTATAAGTCACGCCAAAAACAGTTTGAAAAGAATAGGTTCAGCTCAGGGAATCCTCAAACATTTATAGTTTTTAATCTTCATGACATCCTTCAAATTAGTATTACTACTCCCCATCTTACAAGTGCGTTAACTGTAACCCAGAAAGCTTAAACAAAATCCCATATTCCTGCATTCTGAAGTAGTGGAATGAGAATTGTCACTCAGATCTTTGTGACTCAAGACCCCTAGTTAGGTCTCCAACAATTCATAGCTTTTCAAGATAGTCAAAGGCCAAATAAGTCTCTGACCAATACATGTTTAGACAACCACCTGGAACAGAGATCCACAGCTATATTCAAAAGGATGACCTGAATCCTTTAAGAAAAAGTTACATTTTATTCAATATATTTCTTCAAGACTGAAATTCTAATACACTTCATGAATTTTCAACCCTCTGGATATCTTTTTTCATCTCACAGGTTTTAATATCATTAAGAGGGCATAAATCCCTATTTCAAACATCCAGAACAATGCAGTCTCACAATTTCAAGAAGTCATAGTCTTAGAGTTGATGTAGTTTTACTTTTTGCTACTTGTACTGTTGTTAAAATTAGCCATGCCTGTTCTATCCTTAACTCTGTAGCCACAGCACATTCCAAACATAATTAGCCCCCTATACCTATCAGGTGAACCAGGAACAACACATTCTACTACTCCAGTCTATTGTGTATTTTATGTTTGAGCAAACACAGGTAACCTCTACAGAGCATTGACATGTAATTTCTCAGCATCAAGGTCAACTTAACTTTTACAACTTTGATAGCAAAATAATCAAACCTTTCTGCTGAGTAAGCTTTATCCTTACAACAGATCATTAACTTACTTGATAAAATATTAAAATAGCATTTAATACTTATATACTTTTCTTGTCACATTTTCCTCGTATCTCAGAGAAACTGGACTTCCCTAAGAGGTAGCTCAATAAATGCAATAATCTCCCAGTATTGAGGCAATACAGCAAGGGCTCAAAATAAATGGATTCGAGTTTTAAAAACGGAGGTAAATCACATCATTTAACTAAAATCAAATTTGCCCACATTCTAGTATTGAAATTTTTTAAATAATTTTATTACACTGTGTTCATCAAAGTCCAAGGAACTCATTAATTTTCAGGCTGCTGACCAGAGAAAAACATCAAAATACAAGTTGGTTAGTACAACTTTTCCAATCTGTGACAGCGGCTCTGTCACTATGTCAGTCGCGTTATCAATCTGTGTATGCTAAATCTCACACATCTTACCGTCAGGTTCTCCTCTAATTTCTCATTTAATAAGCTTCCTTTTTCATGCTTTTCAAATTCCATGTTGGAACTGAATGAGAGAGACAGAGACAGAGGGAGAGAGGGAGAGAGAGAGAGAAACAGAAAAAGAGAGTCAGAGTCTGTCTAGAAAATGATTTGACGTGCTTACATGTTAGATATTGCAGGACATTCCAAGTTGTGAGTGCTCAGGACACTATCAGAAAGCCCTGGCAATAGTTTCTGGTTAGCTAGTGTTTCCATTTATAGATGTTCAAACCCCATAAACAGAGCACTGAAGAGAAGTCAGGCAGCTGGCCTTAGATAATGATAAATGTCACTAGATAGAAAAGCAAACTCTTCAACAGGAGAATATTCCAACAGGTTAGGTTCCCTGAACCATGAAAGATGCATGTGACAAAAAGCCACCATCAAAGAATTCATTCAGAGCCACTGGAGCAGAATAAAATATACTCTAGAATACAGACCTAATAAAGCTGTTTCCAAAGAACAAATGTAATGATCATATGGCCAATATGAATCAGACAGCCTCATTCTCTCGAATTCCAATTTGCGTCCTGGTAGTCCAGACAGTTATGCATTCTTTTGTAGCTCAAAAGTTTAAAAAGCCACTTACAGGAAAAGAGCAAAAGGATAACTAGTGAAAACTCTTAAGACACAACACATGTATTCAAGGGGTATTGCCAATTTTCTTCCATGAAAAGTTGGCAACTGATGTTTAGAAACCCCGTAAAATAAAAGTGGTGTTTCCCTTCCTAAAATAAAACTGGTTTTCTTCATGATCCCGGTTTTTCTACTGGGAACAAAGTTCCCATATGAAAATTGAAAATTCATATTTTTTTTGTAATTGAATAATATTTTCAGAATTCTTTGAAAACTGTTACATATCTTAAAGAAAATTATTGTGGGACTCAATGGTAATTAACTCCCTCTACTTTTGCACGAAACCAGATATGTGGATGGAAATAAAAAGAAAAAGTGGCTTTCAGAGTAAGCCAAGACTGATCGACATGGTGGTCTAACCCCTCGGTCTGTTTGAAACATTTTAACACCTGTTTCTGAACTTAACACAAGTTTCCCATCAGTTTTTCCTTCATTTTTTAAGAAAACGTTTTAGGAAATGTATTGTGGGGCTCCATCCTTCAGAGTGGCGTTAGCCAGTTCTCTGTCACCAGGCAGAGTGGCTAGAGAACTTACTCCACACTTACTGTCACACATGACAGACGAACTTATTGTTACACAAGACAGAAGGGCGGAGGATCTCATAAGTGAAACACTTAGTAAGAAGTAAACCTAGCTAGTCAGCCCTGCTTCAGAAGGATGAATTCAGAAACACTGTATCTGACTCACGGGCAAAAGGGACTTCCCTCTTTGCCTCAACTCTGTATTCCAGATAAGGAATCATATACCCTGTTGCCTTAACAAGTTTGAAAACTGATGTCTTTCTTACAAGCGTCCTGGCATGCAAGTTTCGTATGTGTCAAAAGCAAAGCGATAGCTGAAATTTTATGTAAATGCAACTTCCAAAATCTCTTGCGGGGGGGGGGGGGGGGGGGGGGGGGACAAAAAAAAGCATGCTATGATTGCGAAAGGAAACTTGGTGACTGCTAGTTTAGTGCCTAAAGGTGAAATCTGGGATCCAGTTAGAAGCAGGGGAGTGGTGGAATGCAGAGCTAGTGGGGAAGGAGAAAAGAGTGATGATGAGAGCACCAGCGATCTCCTTCCCACCAGGGATGAAAAGTTTAACTTCAGCAAACGTGCACTGAGAAGCTATAATAGTGATAATTATTCTAGGTACATGCAGATTTTTTTAAAATAATAAAAAAATAATAAAATTCAAAGATATAATCTTTATGTATCTTCCCTCAACAAACTTACCATGTAGGCATGACTGAATCTAAGTATGATAGCAATACTCTTACTTAGCACACTTTAATAGCACTCACTTTGTGCCAGGAACTCCTTTAAGGCTTTACATATATTATCTCAATTAATAGTAGATACTATTATTTTCACGATTATCATGGGCCAAATTGTGTCCCCTGCCCCACAAATTCATGTTGAAGTCCTAATACCCAGCATTTAAGAATAAAACTATATTTGAAAATAGGATATGTCAAGAAGTAATTAAGGTAAAATGAGGTCATGAGGGGAGGCCCTAATCCAATATGACTTGTGTCCTTATTAGAAGAGATTAAGACAAAAACAGAAAAATCAGAGAAGACCATGGGAAGACACAGGAGGCAGCCTTCTACAAGCCAGAGAGAGAGGCCTTCCAAGGAAGCCAACATTGCCAACACCTTGGACGTTCAGCTCCGAACTGGGAGGAAAGAGATTTCTATTAAGTCATCCAGTCTATGGTATTTGTACCATAGCCTTAGCACACTAACACACTCATTTTAGAGTTAAAAAATAAGAAGAAGACAGTTACACAACTAACTCATGGCACTCAAGTTCCTTGGCCCAAACTCCTAACCACTGTGCACTTAGCACCTCTGAACAAATAAGTTCATCGTAGGCATAACAAGGAGAGTGAGTCAACAGCACCAGCACTTTGTGGTGAATACAAGCTACTCCATCCCCTTACAGAACTATGTTTAAAGATAGTTCAGATATATTTTAGGGACACAACTTTTTTTTTTTTTTTTAGGTAAAATTATGCTTAGCCAAAGCTAGCACTCATCTATTACTGGTCAAACAGCTGAGAGAGGTCCAACCTGGTCTCTTCTCTGCTTGTCTGTCCCACAAGTATTTTCCTCCCTCTGATGGGAATGCTCTCACCCCAGAGTCACGTGGCTCCCTTCTCACTTTATCCAGATCTCCCCAAGCTCCCCATCTAAAATAGAGAAGCCTCTGCCCACTCATTTGCTATATACTTCTTCACAGCTCTTATCACCTCTGATGTTATATTATTTCGCATGATATTTTGAGTGTTCCTTATCTATTCATTTGAGGGGTTTTTATGCATCATTTCATCTCCAGACATTTAGAACATAGTAAGGAACAAATAAATTCTTGTAACAGAAAGAGGAGAGGAGAGAAAAGAAGGGAAGGAAAAAAAAAAAAAGCAAATGAGGAAAGAGAGAGGAAGAGGAGGTGGGGTGGGGGAGGAGGGATACGCATCAAATAGATGGGACTTAAGACTTGTCATTCACTGTTATTCATACGACTTTGGGTAGGAGATCAGAATGAAATGCATTTATCCAGCACAAATCATATTGCAGAGGAACACAGTATTGATGTTCACTTGCCTTGTTCAAACAATTAACTACTGGAGTAAAGGAGAAAACAACAGATTGAAGCAGCAGGAAGAAGGGGACTCATTTGCAGATTCTGCCACCTTCTCATTGGGTCACTTTGAGCAAACTCAATTCTCAGAGCTTCAGTGCCCATTCCCTTAAAAGAAGGGATGATACCAGACTCTTCATGTTCTTACAAAAATTAAACATGGTAATGTGTGCCAAGAACTTAACACAGTGTCTGGCATCGAGCAGGCTGTCGCTAAACGTATGTGCCATTAATTCCCTGGACTATGTGAAGTTTATCTAGAAAAAAAGTGAGTTCAAAGATAGTATCAAAGTCTGAACAAAAGTGACACAAAAATTAATAGAGAGTAGGAGAAAATATTTGTAAATCATTCCCCTGATAAAGGACTTATATCCAAACTGTGTAAAGGATTCTGACAACTCAGCAATATAAAGTACAAACAACCCGGTTTAAAAATGGTCCAAGGATTTGAATAGACATCTCTCCTGAAGAAGACAAACAAATGGCCAACAAGCATATGAAAAGATGTTGTGCTTAGAGAATGCAAATCAAAACCACAACGAGATAACACTTCACACCCACTAGGATGACTAAAATCAAATCAGAATCGCAAGCATTGGCAACAAGTAGATAAACCGGAGCCCTCCTTGGGCTGGTGGGCCTGTGAAGTGGAACAGCCACTTCAGAAAACAGGCACCTGGGTGGCTCAGTAGGTGAAGCACTGGGAACTTGATTCCAGCTCGGGTCATGATCTCGGGGTATGAGATCCAGCCCCAAGCTGGGCTCTGCGCTCCCCTGGGAGTCTGCTTGACAGCCTCTCTCCCTCTACCCTTTCCCAACACCCACTCCCTCACGCAGTCTCTCTCATCTCTAAAACAAATAAATACATCTTTTAGAAAAGGAAACAGTGTGGCAGTCTCTCAACATTTTATATAAAGAGTTGTACGACCCAGTAATTCCGATTCCAGTGATGTACACAAGAGAAGCGAAAACATGTGTCCGCAAGAACGTTCATGATACAGCATTATTCATAACTGTCAGAAAGTAGAAACCACACCAATGTCTATCAACACAGTAATGGTGAAGCAATGTGAAAGATGCCACAGGAGCACATTATTAAGAGTCCATAGAAAGGAATGAAGCATTGATATTCCCACCACATGGATGAACCTTGAAAATATGATAGGAGAAAGAAGCTGGCCACAAAAAAAGCCACATATTCTTTGATGATTTATATGAACAATCCAGAGTATTTGACAATTCCGCAGAAACAGAAAGATAATGGGTGGTTGCCAGGAGGTGAGGGAATTCCAGAATGAGGAATGACAGCTAACAGTTATGGGGCTTCCTTCTGAGGTGATGAAAATATTCCGAAATTGGATAGTCATGATGATCCCGTAACTCTGGCATATACTAAAAACCACTGAAGAGTAACATATACTGTAAAAGAGTGAATTTTATGGTATGTGAATTATTTCTCCAGAAAGCTATTACTTAAAAACATACAAAGAAATATCGGTAATTCCTTTCAAAGCTGGAAATTTATGATTTTTACCAGAAACATAATATGAGTAACAGGTCACTCCAAACAGGAAATTAAAATCTACGCCACTGTAGGCCAGTAAGAATTCCATTCAAAAGTGGAACAAATGACCCTCAGCAAATGATATTTACTTCAATATACTGGCATCTTTGCACCCTTGTCATGTGCTTCTTCCAGAGGGTGAAATCTCAGCTGCTCAGAGTTGGTCATTTTGTGCCTCTATTCAAAACCTGGAGGAGAGTGGAGTTTGCAGCTATTAAAATGGATTGTTCCTGGGGCGCCTGGGTGGCTCAGTGGGTTAAGCCACTGCCTTCGGCTCAGGTCATGATCTCGGGGTCCTGGGATCGAGTCCCGCATTGGGCTCTCTGTTCAGTGGGGAGCCTGCTTCCCTCTCTCTCTCTCTCTGCCTGCCTCTCCGACTACTTGTGATTTCTCTCTGTCAAATAAATAAATAAATAAATAAATAAATAAATAAAAATAAATAAAAATAAATAAATAAAATGGATTGTTCCTCTACAGTCAGCAAGTTAATACAGTGTCTTTTGTTTTCATTGGTGATTTCCCCACACCTGCCATTTAAGGGACTTACAGCTCCACAGCAAAAGCACAGGAAACCTCACAAGGAAGACAGATACCCATAAGGCATGAACGACAAATGCTGTTTTCTTTGAAAAAATAAATCTGCAAAGCCTGGTGTAGACAACTGAGAATCTTCCTCACTGTGTGCTCCAAGGATAAATACCTTTTTATTAAGATGGGGTCCTCTTCTGAGACAATGAATACAGGTCTATCTCTCCACATACCACCTGCAGCAGGCCAGGCATGGGTCCTATACACTCTCTACAGTCCAGTCAGAAGCCCATGGAAGCTCTATACCCATTTACTGGTAGACCAGGTTATTACACTCGGCACATGCCTGCAGGAGCCTGTCCCCAAAGCCACACTGGAAGTGTGTTTCCTTGTGTACCCAAGAGCCAAATGCAAATCTAGTGTAGACCTAGCACTGAGAACTGACCTACTGGTGTTGCTCCTAGTTGAAAATTTACACCCATGTCTCCAAAAGTCTCTGTTTGATGGGTAATGGGATGGGCAAGTGGGGTAGCAATGAAAAACAAAATGCAAAGACCAGTCCCCAGAATTTTCTAGTTTTCCCAGCTCCCCTACCTGAGTCTGTTTATCAGATTTGGCAACTGTAAACTCTCAAGCAGTAGCTGGGGACCCTTCTTCTGAAAAATTCCTCTGATGCTTATCTTCTCATCTGTCTGTGCATCTGGAAGACACAAACACAGGAAGACTTTTAATGTCCCACCATCACCACTTGTAAGCATCCCTTCCAGCTCCTGCAGCCAGAGGTACTGGATGCTGAGTTACGGTACATGCCTACAGCTTGTGAAAAATCACGTCTACAGAGAAATTTTTTAAAGTTGAATTTGTCACTGTATAATAAACATTTTTGTAAGTTGCATCTGCCAAGTGGACACAAAAGCAAACCCTAAAATATCAGTATATGATAATTACGATAATAACAGCTTAACAAATTTGTACCTTTGTAATTACCAATCTTCAGTGAAATATAAACCTTTCCTACTGGAGTATGATTTTTGATTTTTTTTTTTTGGTTTTTTTTTTTTTACTTCTTCTGATACTATTTGTGCCCTTATTTTGGTTCTGGGCCATATTTTAAAAATGACTGTAGAAAAGACATTTTAGGCAATGTCCGGAAAGAGACATTTTCTTTATAAAATCATTTCTTGATGATAGAGCATTCATTTGAGCACTAGAAAATAGTTCAATCAAGCGAGAGCTGTGAGAACTTTGAAAAGTGTTAGCTTTTTGAATGTGTGCATCTGAAAAATGCAACTCTTTTATCAAAATATATTGAAAAATAAAATGTGAGGTTAAAAATAAACTAATACTAGCAACACTGATGATAATTTAGAAATAACAGCAATTCTGATATAAAACTAAATCCATACCTCAAGAGTCTATAACAGAGAAGCTGATTAAAACCACTTGGGGATCTAATTCCAGCATGTTCCATTTTCTCCGCTATTCTATACTCAGCATCTACAATTTTCGAGAGACTTGAGATAAATTTTCTCTTGTTCATGGGGACAGTCACGATGTGTGCACTGAACAAGTTTTGACTCTTGCATTTGGAACACTCACTATATTTCCAGATCCTCTGAACAATAGGTATCCTTCCTGGTAGTGTCTGTCTCTGTCTCTGTTGCTCTCTCTCTGTGTCTCTCTCAATCACACACACACTCACACACACACACACTCTCACCACTGTTGTTTCAGAAGTGAAGACAAGGGCACCTGGGTGGCTCAGTGGGTTAAAGCCTCTGCCTTCCGCTCAGGTCATGATCTCAGGGTCATAGGATCGAGTCCCGCATCGGGCTCTCTGCTCAGCAGGGACCCTGCTTCCTCCTCTCTCTGCCTGCCTCTGTGCCTACTTGCGATCTCTGTCTGTCAAATAAATAAATAAAATCTTAAAAAAAAAAAAAAAGAAGAAGAAGAAGTGAAGACAACAGCCAGCTTAAATTGGTTAAGACTTCAGGAAAAAAGGACTCAGAAATGGAAGGCTTTAGTTTTTGAATATTAGATTTACAATGTGTGTTTCTAACTTGAGAAACGAATTCTGGATGGAGTTTTCCTGTGTCCTCAGGGCTTAATCAAAGCAACCAGATGCAACACTGTAGCTCACTCCTCCCCTAAACCCAGGAGCTTCGCCGTTGTGGTTGTGTTGACATGACAAATCACTTTGCCCCCGAAGTAACAGCTCTGTGCCCTTTGAGACAGCGCGCCCGGGATATACTTTCAGATTTATCAGTTGAAATTGAACCGTGTTCCAAAGCAGCGTGCACTTATACAGAAAGAATGCTTACCTTTCAACTGACTTGGAAGCAGCCTGCAGGACGATAATCCATCCGGGAGGTCACCGGTCACATTCCCAGAGCAGCTGACCCTGTCAGTCTTTGCAAAGTACTGTTTATTCTCTAACTAACGTCGGATACCAGGCACAAGATACAGAAACTAAATTTAAAAGAAAAAAAAAAGTTAGGCAAAAACCTCATCCCCACAGCGATCATTTCACAAAAACAGTAGTTGCTAACTTTCCCCAAATGATTTCTTTATAAGAATGTCTTGGCAGTCGTGGGGATTTGGAGTCAAGTGTTGAAAAGTTTTGCAGTATATCCAACTATCTACTTTTTTAGTGTACCAAAGAAAATTCTTTAAGCTTCCCTAAGGACATGAGTGGTAGGCAAGGAAAAGGTTAACTGAAAATGGAGTTTCTTTTCTGCTTACATTGATTGGATTTTTAAAATACAATGGAAAGTCCTCCCGAAATGAAATGCCAATTATGCCGGGGAAGGAAAGTCAGAATTATGCAGGAGGTGCCCACACAAGGCTGGACCAACTCCACAGTGAGCCCGCTATCCAGCCACCAGCAAATATCCACAGACCAGAGATTGTTAGTTCACAAACGGACTCCCGTGCATGGAGGGCAAGAAGAGACTGAAGGAGGAGGCAGGCTACTCCAGATCAGTAGGTAGACGGCTTAGTAAGGAAGGGAACTTACATGCAGGCTTGTCTTGGGTGTCTGCAGGATGATCTCTGCACCCAAGCACCTGAATCTTCAAAGCTTCTATAGAAGCCTTAACAGAGTTCGGTGCCATTACCATCCTGCTGGTCTCCCCAGCACGTTGCACTCTTAAGGCTGTGCCCTTGAAATGGCTCCTACTGTGGGAACAATAGACAGAATACACATTCCAAGGACAGGGGAGGAGATGAGGAGCCTCTGGTTGCCTGGGTTCAGCCCAAGGGTCAAGCAGAGGTCACGTCCTCTTGATGACCTCCTCCAACAGAAACCTCCAAAGCACTTTCCTCATTCCCTACAAATTCTTTTCCCTAATGACTCTCAACAGAGTGAGTCCATGTTACCCCAATTAATGCCCAGCCTGTACGCAGGGTTATCCAACTTTGGCCTCTGGTTTACTTAGAGGCTTTTTTTAAAACTATGGCCCAAGAAACTCAGAGTTTGAAAAACAAATTTTTACCCATTTATTTGATTATCTGTAGAAACCGTATCATCCCAGATTGGCTTTGTCATCCTATCCAATACATCACCCCACCCTGAATCCTATAATGTATAGTGTTTTCTTAAGAAAAAGGAAATATCACAATCAGATACTCACCATTTGAAATTATTCACAACGCTACTCTCTTTCACTGTTTCCACTAATTAAATTGATTTATGTCGACAATCTCTAAGTGAATACTCATGTAAAACACAACGTTATTTTAAGGTATTAGTTCATTCTTTTTCATTCAGTGCGATAATTTGACTATTATTGGTTGAACCCCATATCCATACCATCATGCTGGTGCTGACAGCTTTCAGCTGAGAGCTTAGTGAGGAATGAACAGAATCACATACAGCAGAGCACCAAAGCAGGCTGAACGTGGTACGTGCTAAATTGAGAGTCTAAATAATGTGCTTTGAAAGTGAAAGAAGGAGAGGACGTTCTAGCTACAGACACTGGGGATGATTTTACAGAGACATTGGATTTCTACTACAAGTAGTCTTTGGACAGCAACATTGACTTCATGTGGGAGTTTATTAGAAATTCGCAAATCTTGGATACAAACCTAGACCTATTTAGTCAGAATCTACATTTTAACAAGACTCACAGATGATTCCTGTATGCATGAAAGGTGAGAAGCACTGATTTACCTACTGTACAATTTAGAATTGACAGTTACAGGAAGAAAAACATGTCAAGTGTAAACTGAAATAATGGCGGCCAGAACAGCTGGGTGGCTCAGTTGGTTAAGCTTTTGCCTTCGGCTCAGGTCATAATCTCAGGGTGCCGGATCGAGCCCCACATCTGGCTTGGTGGGGAGTTTGCTTCTTCCTCATTCCACTCAGGCTCTTTCTCTCTCTCTTTCCCTCAAATACATAAAAATGTTTAAAAAACAACAAAAACAAAACAAACAAAAAAACAACAACAATGAAACCCAGAATATGCACAATGTGTTTGAGGAATGACAGGTGGACATGGAGGTTTATGGAGTACATATGGATGATTTACACCTGTCACTTTGCAGTAATAAGAGAAAACACCATGATCACATACTATGAACCAGTGACTCTGCTGAGCGACTGATAGGACACTCTTTCTCATCTTATCCCCTCAACAACCCCATGAGGGAGCTGCGTCACTGTACAAAATGGGAAGCTGAGACAGAGGCTAAGCGCCTTTGCAAGTCCACACACAAGAAAAAAACAGAGCGAGGTTTACTCCCAAGCCAGAGCTCCCAGCCACTACCTGCTGTAAAACGTGAGATTCTCTGGACTGGGAACATACTTCAGTCTACTTCCTCCTGATTAATGCTCCCTTAGAGAGCAACCAGAGGGCCCAAATCCCTTGGGCTGAGTATCCAAGGCAACCCAACCTTTATCCTTCCTTCGTCCTGCTTTCTTAAATTCTTGCACCTGACAAACAGGAGAGAAGACCAACAAGATCGTTTTGGTGCATAAAGTAATTTTTTTTCATTAAAAATTTAACTTAAAAAATATCTTATTACTAAACTCATACACACTGTAGAAAATTTAGAAGATACAAAAAAATACAAAAAGGTGATTTTTAATTCTCTGTGGAGCCACAACTCAAATATACCACAGTTAACATTAAGGTATATTTCTTTCCAAGTTTTTTCATATATTTATAATTTTTAGTATGATTAGGATTATAACCTGTATTTTTTATTGAATAACACAATATGAACAATGTATCCAGTCCTCAGTGCTCCAAGTCCAAGAGTCCTCCAGTCCAAGAGTGTTTCCAGCAGTGTGCTGGTGGCAAGCATAATTTTTATCTCACCTGGCCAAGAGTCAGGGACGGAGGTCAGACAATGGCATAGGTGAGGTGTTCTGGATGATGTAACCCGCCTTAATGGATGGTTTTCTCCTTTATCATCTTAAAATTGAAATTTGTCATATTAGGTTTTCTTAAAATAACAAATCAGTGTGTGTTAGAGTCAAATGAAATTATCAAACTTCCCAAAAATCAGTAAAACAAGACGGGAAGAAGCACTATAATTCTATGGCCATGAATGACCTAAGCTTCACTTACACAAACAATGTATCAACAAGAGTGATTGATAAAATACCTACTTTTTTTTGAAAAATAATAAAAATTATTGTGTTTATTATAATACTTTAGTAGTAATGCACACTCATTTTGTATATTTTTTAAATATCCAAAACATAGAGTCATCTTATTTACTTATACTTGACTGCAGATAATAGAAACTTACTTGAGAAAAAAAATTTTAAGTGGTAATAATAATAATGATAATAAATTATAAGGACAGAAGAATGTCTCATGGCATTCATTCAACCAGGTCTTCTGAGGGCTAGAACTAAAACCCTAGAAAATCATCAGGAGCCAGTGTTTCCTCTAGGATCCCATGATCTCTTATCTTTGTCTTTCTTTGTCTATCTACTTTCTTCTTAGTTTTCTGAAAACTGGTTTCCTTTGTGCAAGTGGGAGAAGATGACTGAAACTCCAGTCCGAAAATCACATGTCCCTCAATCCAAGGAATGCGTACAATCTGAATCTTCAATTTTATTTTATTTTTTATATATGTTTAAAGATTTTATTTATTTATTTGAGAGAGAATGAGTGAAAGAAAGCATGAGAGAGAAGGTCAGAGGGAGAAGCAGACTCCCCAAGGAGCTGGGAGCCCGATGCAGGACTTGATCCTGGAAGTCCGAGATCATGACCTGAGCCGAAGGCAGTCGCTCAACCAACTGAGCCATCCAGGTGCCCTGAATCTTTGCCCAACTTGAGGCGGGTGTCCATCCTGATCCAATCTGCCATCACAATGGAATGTGGAGGGAAGCAGAGCAGCGTCACAAATTCTCCACACAAAAGAGCAGAAGAGACATAATTGAAGGGGTCTACTACAAATTGGGCAAACAAAACAAATTAAAAAAATAAGACCAATGTTAATATTTTGGTGGATTTTCTTCCAGTCTTATTTACATTCTTAAATTTAATAATGTTCCCTCTCAGGATTTTTCTATATATGGTAGATTTTAGTTGTGACATATATAAATGTTAGACCTTAATATAAGAATTTTTTATCTTACTATAAAATTTTGAAAAATATTCTATATCAGCAAATACAGTTCCAATTAGTGAATATGTCACATTTCACTAACCATCCGCATGTTGGTGGAAACTTAGGCTGTTTCTAACAAATCTGAGAAAAGCATCTTGGAGGGCAGAACGCTCTCTCTCTGTTTTGAATTATTTTATTCAAATTGGCTTTCAGACGATGGACTTTCCCAGACTAAGAAAAAAACAAAAACAAAAGCATTACAAGTTCTTGACCTTTAGTATTAAATTTCTTTCCTAAAAGGTTATAGAAGTGTGCCCTTCACATTTCCTCACTGGCATAAACTATAGTTTAAAACTTGCTGTAGTGGGCACTTAAGATAGATATAACATTTACTGTTATTCTTTTATTTATTTATTTACTAGGGGGGGGGAGGGGACGGAGGGAGGGAGAGGGAGTGAATCTCAAGCAGACTCCATACTGAGCCTGGAGCCTGAGAGCAGGGCTCGATCTCAGGACCCCGAGATCAGGACCTGAGCAGAAACCAAATTGGTTGCTTAACCAACTGAGCCTCCCGGGTGCCCCACATTTACCATTATCCTTAAGGCAATATGAGTGCTAATATGGTTTCCTTTATACAATTTTGAGGCACAATCACCACCCAGTGGCCAATTAGCTAGCATTAAGCTTCCTTTAGTAGCCAGGATCAAAAATGCATTTTTTCTTTGTACCCATTCATCCAGCAAACACTGACCAAGCACCTGTTAGCTTCTGAGCACTGGGGAAAACTTGGAAATAGGAAGATAGTAATATACAGTCCCTCTCTCTAAGGGGATTGTCAGGCAAAGGATAGAGAGAAAAGGTATTAGACACAGACAAGTACCACCGCATTCTACTCTGGGCTGCCCTGCTTAGCTCTATAACTTGTTCAGTGATAACACACCTAACAGGTCCTCTGGATAGCCCTGGTCAAAACCTGTCCTCCAGGAAAGCCCAAGCAATAGGAGTGAGCAGCTCTGAACACATTCCAGCTCCAAAACCTAGGTCTATCCAGCACATTCTGGCTTAACTGAAAGAATGTCTACAAAAATGAGGGCATGATGTGGCCCAAGTATAACATCTGAAGCAGACAAAATCTACACTCAACGGTAGACACTTGTGATAGCATTCTCTCTCTCTCCCACTGACTACAATTTACTAATGTAAATGTTGCTCCCAATTTGAGAGGTTCATCAAGACATCATTTAGAGTTATGAAACTGAAGCCACAGCACACAGTTAATGCACTTCCCAAGTTAGATAGGGTGTTCATATTGCCACATAAAACCCAGTCTTTGTGATTATCTGAGTACCAGCTGTGCACTGATCAGGAACAGGAGAGGAATTTTGTTAATTATCATTACCCAGAGGAAAATAATTAGTTGCTTTGTAGGAAGAACAAAAAACAAATGTTGCTATTTCCATTTTAATTTCAACCATTGAGGTTGATAAAACTCAAAATTGGTCTATGTATTTTATGAAAATCATAAACTCGTTAACGCAGCAATAAGAGAATGCATGTTAAATCTTTGTGTCCATAAATTAATTGGCACACTATTCATGGGATGATTGATACATTGTTTTTAGGGGGCATGAAATAACTACCAAACCAGGAAGTAAAAAGAGTGACTCAAACCCCCTTGAAGAGGATAATGCAATCCCACTTTCTCAAGATTTCAAATCATGTAAAAATCTCTTTTATCCCATTTCTCTTTCTTCAAACATGATAAATCGACTCTCATTCTCCTCCACACCTTGCAGATGAATTTCAGAACCATTACATCAGACTGCCATGGAGTATTTATTTGCCTAGCATAAGAATTCAGATCAATCATAGCCTCCTCCTTTCAACAGTCCCAAGTGTAAGGACCCACCTGTCCACCTGGGCAGGGAATCACACTGCTGAGAGGGATCGCTATTGTTCGGGACACATTAAGGTATCTGAAATATTAAGGGCAGCAGGAGACCATTTGAGTAGTTCAAAGATGCTAGAACTTACCGGGAGACCGTGAAATTATTTTAAAACATTTGGATTTTAAGACGTCTACAGATTTCAAAGCGCAGGGAGATACAAATGTCAAAAACAAAGTCATCTGAGGAAATTGGATGCTGGGGGGCAAATAAGCAGTCCCAACGTTGCTCCAGGATCTAGAACTCAGGCCTAGACCCACAAATCCTGAACAAAGGCGTCTCTCTCCACACTTTCTTGCCACTAATTGAAACATTTTTATGTGTCACCAAATGTCTTCTAACAGAAGACACATAGGTCCACATAAGAGCTTGGAACAGAGGATTATTTGAGTCCAATTTATGTCTTTACAACTGTGGTCATTTATTTATATTCCCAAACCTCATTTTCTTATCAGAAACAGGGGAATAACAACTCTCCCCTCTACCATAGTAGTCTTTTGAAGGATAAAATGTAAAAAAAAAAAAAAAAAAGGAATGACTACATATTAGTATTACCTTTGTGGAAACTGCTTTTCCTCTAATTTTTCTAGGTGGTTGGCACATGAACATGATACCTGAACAACGAATTTTAATGAGCAAGCATCCATGGAGAGAATTTCTTGCAAACGGACAACACAAGTTAGTGATGTGATACATTTAAAGACCTGCATCATTTCCATCGTGCTGCACATTAAGTATTGGGCAGAAATGAGCTATGGACAGAAGCATAATTAGAATTGCTTTTATAGTCAATTCCCTTTTTAAAATCTCTCTCTCTCCATTTTGTCCATTCTTCTATTTGAAATCAGAATCAATGGCAACACTTTGTTTTACTGTAGCTTCCCAACTGTCACTCACAAGAATGATCACCCACATTAAAAAACAGGGTGTTCAGGGTGCCTGGGTGGTTCAGTGGGTTAAAGCCTCTGCCTTCTACTCAGGTCATGATCTCAGGGTCCTGGGATCAAGCCCCACAATGGACTCTCTGCTTAGCAGGAAGCCTGCTTCCTCCTCTCTCTCTGCCTGCCTCTCTGCCTACTTGTGATCTCTGTCTGTCAAATAAATAAATAAAATCTTAAAAACAAACAAACAAAAAACAAAACAAAAACAACAACAACACAAAACAACCAGGGTGCTCCTGGGGCATGGGGCATTCAGTCCCATTGAGCATCCAACTCTTGATTTAGGCTCAGGTCATGATCTCAGGGTTGTGAGACCAAGTCCCACATCAGGCTCCTGTGCAGGGTGTGGAGCCTGCTTATGATTCTCTCTTCCTCTCTCTCTGCAAACCCCCCACCCACCTCAACAACAACAACAAAAGACAGAGTATTCCCTTATCTTTGAATCACATTGTCCCCACCCTAGTGCTCAGTGCTTGAGTCCATGGTCTGTCTACACACTGGACTTTCCAGCTCATGCTGCAGTACTAGAGACAGTGAAATATCTGGACAAGAAGGTTGTGTCTTTCTTCTCGCTGGAGGGCGGTAGATGACTGGTGGCAGAATAAAGAAAAAGAAAGTCAATGTTTGTGGACAGTTTAGTATTGACACCTCATACCAATACTATAAAGTAGCTATGAGGATCTTCTCCCTTTTACAAGTTAGAAACCTGTGCCTAATAAATGTCAACAACTTGCAAGGGCCCCAGCTAGAAAGGGGCAGAACAAGATTTTGAATCAAGATCTGTTCCACCCCCATGCCAGCGTGCTGTGTTAGAGTGGGTCAGGGCAGAGGCCTCACACTGTGAAGAAGGCAGGTCTGCATGAAGTATGACCAGGGAGGATGGACCCCAGAGAGATGAAGTTCTGAAATCTGTGAAGTAGAAGTTTGAAAGAGAGTGGAGGAGAATCAAGGATTAATGGGGAAAGGGCGGGCTGGGTCAGTTCATGATCATTTTCACTATAAAGATTCTGCTCTGGGAAAGACAACAGATGAGCCCACAGTGTATCTTTGCTTTAGTTGAGGCTTTACTTGAGAAACCAGAGCCACTCTGAGTGTCATGGGAGCAAGGACATTCCTATAGGAAGTAGAGCATATACAACTGTGGGAGGAGTAGAAGAAATGGTCTAAAAGAGAGAGTTTGAGGACAGAAGAGTCATTAACCATCTCTCAGACAGCACTGACCCCAGTGGACAAGACAGAGCTTGCAAGAAGATCTGAGAAGCCAAGCACAGTTAGCTTCTCAAGCAGGGTTCTGGAAAGACCTCCTGGAGGTCTCAGGAGAGCAGTGTCCTTAGGAATCATGGCCCTTGTGGGTCCAGAGTCAGGCATCTGATGGTGGACCTGAGGCCACAGCTAATCAGGAAGATAAGAGGGCCACCAAGGAAAAGACAGTGAGGACAAACTAGGACAGCCAGGCACTTCTTTATCTGTTCAGACCTCCATTTCTCTATTTCCATCCAAGTTTCTCTCTTGACCAACCCTAAGGGAAACGCAACCAGAAGGAAAATCAGGAAATAGTCCCAAGCTTAACCAGGTTGTCAATAAGCAGAATTCAACACAAAGAATAAATGCAGGAAAATCAGGTAGGAAACTATTATAGAAGTCCATGGAAGCTATGACCAGTGGAGGCAGAAAAAAATGATTAGAAAGACAGAAAATTCACTAAACACATATAAAGAATTCATTTTTTAGAGCTAATATTAGCTAATATTAAAATATAATCACACATGTCATAATTTATAACAATAATTTATAAAAGAATATAGTTCAAACTAATAATAGTTGAAGTCAATGGTTCAATAGTTCAATGTTCGAAAGTGAAAATAACAGTTCAAACTAGCCTTACCAAAACCTACATATCAGAAAAGCTTATTGTTTCTAACAAGAACACATTCAACTGATGTCACTTGGAGTTATTTTAAAATTTTCAAATATGAAAATATTTTTCATTTGGAATGCTACCACAACTTTTTAGAAGGAGAACAGTTCTTAGGGCTGATACACAACCTGAGCCACTTCTAATAGGTTTCCTTGTCAGTGTGAAAAATTATGCCAGATTTTCACGTATAAGGATTCTTCTTGTATTTGGAGGCTGGAAGACCTAGGATGTCAGCAGCCAAAAGTAAGACCTGCTTGGGATGTTTGCTTTCCAGAAAATTTGAGGCCATTGAGAAATCCTGCACCTCTTTCCTCCAACCACTGCAAGTCAAATCTTTTTTTATTTTATTTTATTTTATTTTAGGTTTCATTAGCACTTTTATTTTCTCACATAATTACCATTTCAGGGCTTTTTTTTAATTTTTTGTTTCTTTTCATTGTAACAGTATTCATTGTTTTTTGCACCACACCCAGTGCTCCATGCAATACGTGCCCTCTCTAATACCCACCACCTGGTTCTCCCAACCTCCCACCCCCCCCACACCCCTTTAAACCCCTCAGATTGTTTTTCAGAGTCCATAGTCTCTCATGGTTCACCTCCCCTTCCAATTTCCCTCAACTCCCTTCTCCTCTCCATCTCCCCTTGTCCTCCATGATATTTGTTATGCTCCACAAATAAGTGAAAATATATGATAATTGACTCTCTCTGCTTGACTGATCTCACTCAGCGTAATCTCTTCCAGTCCTGTCCATGTTGCTACAAAAGTTGGGTATTCATCCTTTCTGATGGAGGCATAACACTCCATGGTGTATATGGACCACATCTTCCTTATCCATTCATCCATTGAAGGGCATCTTGGTTCTTTCCACAGTTTGGCGACCGTGGCCATTGCTGCTATAAACATTAGGGTACAGATAGCCTTGCATAAACATTGGGGCCATCTAAACCCCAATGTTTATGCAAGTCAAATTTTATCAGAATTCTTACTGATCCCCTAATGCATCCAAGATGCCAACAACTTATTGAAGTTTCTCTATTTGACTCAGAAGAAAAATGAGCCATAAAAGGCACAGGAGAGCCTCATCTAAAACTAGCAAAACCAACAGCTTTAAATGTGAACCCATGTAAGCATCAAACACTTTCTTGTAAGTGATACCTCAGGCATAAAGGAAGTGTCTTTGGATTGAGAGTCTAAGTGTCCAATGCTTCTTGTCTTGTCTTTGATACTTATTAATCACTTCATCCCTCTGAAAACCTACTTGTTCACCAATCAAATGAGGGAACTAGACCAGATAATCTCCATCTTTTCTTTTCATTGGGAAGTCTAATACTGCCCATAGATAACAGGTTCAATAAATTCCATCCACCCTCTGAGCAAACGTAATGCAGAAAGTCTCCAAACTTTTGTCTACTGCCTGTCTGTCTACGGCCACAGCCCCTGGAGTCTCCATACATATACAGCCTCACACTTTGCCATCCTCCTTTTCTTTTTAGAAGTCATAGATGTTTAGAGTTGGTTTCTGATAAGACATTTCCTCAAGACCCCAAGACTACTAACAATACTAAACTATAGACCCTTTCATCTGCAGGTCCTCAGTGGTTACCTACGGTGTTCATGACACTGACACGGACTGTTTCACTTCAACATCAGTGGTAACCTGAATGCAATTGTGGATAGAGCTGGTGACATTATAGATATTTCCTAAAAGAAGATACTACAGGCCTAGGAGATTAAATAAAGACTTCAAGACTCAGGGCTTTATGATGTTCCTTTGTCGTAACTTGTTGAGATATTTTTCGGATTTTAATGTCTATCAGATAGCAATAATTTTGCAAGAAAAAAAAATTGCATAGGATAATTAAAAACAAGATTCATAATACCAAGGTATTGTACCACTGTTGTTCACTCAAGCAGGCTGATGGCCAATGTAAACTCATTGACTAAGAGGTCAGTTCGTGTCACTGGAAACAGAATTATGTCATTGTACCTAAATAAGAATTGCTAGCATACAAGTTTACTGATACATGATATATGTGCCATATGAGAGGGAGCAAATATAAATGCCTTCAGTAACCAACCGACTTTAAATTACTCAAGTGGAATTGTTGTAAATCAATGAGGAATGAGGACTGTGGTGAATTGGATGCCACTAGCCCTGACTCCCATGCAGCCTACGGCTGCTCCCTGAGAACACAGGCCTACTATTTCCAGACTTTCTGAGCTTTCCAGACAAACTGGATTCTTCTGTGGAATCTCCCGATTTTCAAATGTTGGAAACTAATTTGATTTTTTTTTTTATGCTGTACGGGAAAAGAAAAAAAATACAAACATAGCATCAGCTGTATCTATAGATCAGATTAGGGCATCAGATCACTGATATGTAGCTTCTATTAAACAGTAATGTTAATATAAGAAAATATTTGACTTGCTAGCCCATAGGTTTCAGGATGGTGGAACCAAAACCGAGTCCTAAGGAATCAGAACCTTGTCAAAGTAAAGGACTATCACATAATTACCAAGCAAAGGATGAAGACCAATATCCTGAAGGAAGTGTTTGCCTAAATTTCCATCCCTCGCACCTCTGACTCACAAGAGAATGACTTGTAGTTCTTGAAAAACAGATGTGCTCTGTCACTGCCAGGTCTTTGCGTGTGCCACTCCTGATTCCTGGACACCCTCCATATGCTCCCCTTACTTATTTGATTTTCTTATCTCCATGTTCCAGATCTCAGGGCAAGTCCACCTGTTCCAGGTATCAGCTAGCCACTCCATACCAACCTGACCCTTTGCAGGGCTATGCTCTATGATTAGTCACATAGGACTGTGTGGCTGTTCTCTTGCATGTCTTCCTGATGAGCCCAGAAAGCACTCAAAGGCAAAAAAATCTGTTTTATTAGAGTTTGTGGTCTCAACTTTAAAAATACTACCAGGAATGTAGTTGGTATAGAGTATTTCATAAATGAATTTATGCTAAATAATAATGTAATAAAGATATATTTTATAGACTTTCGGATAACCAATTTGAAAGGTAAAATATTATTCCAATTATAAAAGTTACAACATTTCTATTTTAAGTTTACAGATCCTTCTGAGAATAGTTTCACATCTATTCCTTAAATTATAAGCTAAAGGCAGGTACTTTCCCTTTCTTCCTGCTCTAAAAGTAGATATGATGGCTGGGTTGATGGTAGCCATCTTATGACTATTAGGATAAGGCTAAGAATTGCAGAGGTGTCAGACCTGACATCATTGAGTCCTTGATCCAACTCTTCCATCCAATAATGTCTGGACTTCTTGTTTAAAAAACTGGCACTGTTTTGTTTTGCTTTGTTTAATTCTAACCTAAGTACTTAAAAGAACGGCAGCATTTACTGAAGGAAAGAACATTATTCTAAGAGAAAAGATCTGTTCTGGTCAAGGTATATAAATGATACAATTCCATATATAAATTAATAAAGAATCTTAGAGGGAAAAACTTGACATAATGAATTAAATTATTACTACTTGTTCTCCTAACAAATGCAAGTTCACCCAATGCTAGTCATTAAATTGAAAAGGTATTTTATGCTAGCGGGAGACAAACCATAAGTGACTCTTAATATCACAAAAGAAAATGAACAGACTTTAAGAAACTGGGCATTTGTATATAAAGCATTTTAAGAAACTGGGCATTTGTATATATAAGCCCTACACGGGGCTTAAAAATGAATAAATGATAAATGAATAAAACAATGGAGAAAAAAGTAAGGTAAAAATCCTTACAATAAATTTAATCACCTTTTCCCCTGTGGAATATAATGAATAAAAATGGCACCATGGTTACTCTAGAGTCATTGAACATGGAGTTTTTATAAAACATACTTACACTTGAATAAAATATACTTGAAAAATGAAAAGTTCTTAATATGCCAACTTTCTTATTTTATCAAGACTTTCATTCTAAGTTATACAATTTTTAAATCAAATTTCGAATAATATTTTCAAATGAAAGCTAACCCAAATGGAGTTGTATTTTCTTTGTTCTGTTTAAAACAATTCTCGACGACTTGTTAAACTATGACTAAGGCAGTATGACTCAAGTACAATATTAGAAAAATATAAGTGGTAAAAGTATTAAATAGTTTTTCTAGGAGAGTAGTAAGATGAGTAAAAAGCATGATCCAAACAGTCAGAATAGGGGAGGACATCACTACTGGTCTATCTTCAGTCTTGAAGTCACCTGCATCTTGAAATAACAGGGTCCTCATCTGAAGTCAAAGGATGAGTCAGGATAATCTAAGGCACTCTGGGGATAATCAGAGATTGTTGTCAAACGAGATCTCGAGATTTTAAAAATAAGGAGGCTAAATGAAGCACAATGAGCCAAATGCCAGGAATCCTCATAGAAGATGAGTAATCAAATAAATGTGGTTATCAAAAGAGATGTGATTAAAGCATAAATAAAACAATGGGGCAAATGTTTTAAGCAATGGAATGAAAAAAAGAAGACAATGTATCCAATTAGGACAAATAAGTCAAAAAAAAAGAGTAGACTTCAAGAGGGTCAGCCTAACTTTGAGATTTGATTGGCAATGTTCTACATGTGCCTTATTTTGTGTATCTTATGGTAGTAAGTGCTGAGATCAAAAGGGTTCATTTGTGCACTAAAAGGCCACATTACAATTTGCATGGATTTAATAAATTTAAGAGGGACCTCAAAGTACTCAATACCAAACCATATTTTCCCTTTCAAAATACATTTTTTAATAGCCACTAAAGTGGAATCACTTGCAAAATGGTTTAATCAAAATCCCAAATGCTAATTGATAAATGTGTTGTTATCCACAAGCATCACTTAGAAGGCATATTTCACCAAAGTGAAATCCTCATTAGTTTTTTGTTATAAAATACAGACGAGAACCTGGAAAGGGCAGAGGGCAGATATTCACATCTTTGCCAACAAGCCTGTCTAACTTTGTTGTCTTATGTCTGCTATATACCACTATGACTCACAATAAAGAAGAAAACCTCTCATCCAGAATGCCAGGTTAACATAAAATTTTAAAACAGCAAAAGAGTGGGAAACATAACATCACACTGGGAATGAGGTCCCCACACAATGAGATTTCACTATCTCGCAATAAAATGTGCACATGTACGCTCTGTGTGCCTGAAATTTTGTTCATAAAAAGCATGCATGACAGAGATTAGAACCACAATGGACTCTATTCTGTGACACCCAGGAATGGACAGAAGAAAACAAATCTGGATGAGGAGATTCAATGAACCAGCCACAGAAAACGGAAGCAAGTATTTCTTATACTTTCTAACACACACATGGACAAATGCACAAAATCAAAGCTTAGTAGAGAGTTGTATCAATTATCGTTTCCAACCTCAACCATTTAGGTCCCTTGACAGAACATTTCAGAATTACTAATTTTCCAGCTAGTAGGAGGCAGTGTCTAAAGCAATGCTAATGTTTCCATCATAAAATACATAATATCACACTATAACAAGGTTACTCATTTGTTTAATCTCATTTCTAACCTCACAAAATCAGAGCACCTTCCTATCACTGTGGCCCAAATAAAGCTTTCACACAAAAACGAGTCATGCAGAGAGTTCTGATCTTTCTGAATAATATGTACAACTGAAAATGTCTGAGAATCACAGACCCGAAGCTCATGGCCAGGCAAGTGGGAATAAAATCTAAAGGATGGAAAGATTATGAAATGTGGATCGCCTTCACATTGACCACCTTTATGACCTCAGCGGTAAGCTTCTAGCTTTTTGAACAGCGCTCCTGTTTTGTATGTAGTGGAAAGCCTGAATTTCCTTTTGTCATTATCAGAATAATTTCACTGTCACCTGCCACTCATGTCGCTGCACAGGGTAGATGTCGCCTGTAGGCTATCCCTGTCCTCAAAGCCTGTGCTTTTAAATGAAAGTGATCCAGTGACCCTCTACCCTATCCACCCATATATTAATCAGTTACCTTCAAGACCTTAACCTCAATTTGTATATAAGAATATTAATGAAAAAGCTCAGAAATCTGCATTTTAACAAAGTTTGAGAACTGATGGCAGGAGCAAAGTACCACTTCACTGCTTTAATGGTGACCCCTAATTCACTCTCCTAAGGATAACATCAAAATCTTCAAGTTGCTCTTTTAATTTTTAAAACTCTTCCCTACAATTACTGACTTAATTCAGAGGGCTTACTTAGCCTAAATTTTTATTGCCGTAGATATACAGTGTCTAAAAAAAGGATAAGGTTTAACTCCATGTAGAGTCTAGTATGTGATACAGGCGGTGTTGTAAATTATTGGAGAAGACATGGCCTTTTTATAAACGATGCTGGACAACTGATTGGCCATTTGTTAAAAAAGAGAAAACTACAGCCATTTCTCACACCGTATACAAGAATAAATCCCAAATGAATCCATGAATAGGAAAAAAAATGCCCCTTACTTGCTGCCGTCCACTCTCACACAACTACCACTCTCCCAACACTTCTGACACCAGAGGTATCACCAAGCAATTCTGACACTAACTGCCTGGAGTTAGGGCAGACCCCAGAGGTTAAGGGCTTAGTCCCACAGGACTGCCCCTGACCACTTCAGATCCAGCTGCAAGCAGTGGGTTGTCAGGTTACCCACAACCTCTGTCCGACTTGACTACAAATAAGAGGTTCCCACAACCTCAAGGTTCAGTAATGTGTTAGGGTGGATCACAGAACTCAGAGAAAGTTTACTTACTCCTGTTGATTCAACACAAAGGATATTTTAAAAGATACAGAAGAGCAGCCAGATAAAGAGATACGTAGAGCAAGGTGTGGGAGAGTCCTGTACACAGGAGGTTTTGTCCCTGTGGAATGGATGCTACCCTCAGTAGCGACATGTTTTTTCCAACCCAGAAACTCTCCAAATCCCATACTTTAGGGATTCTGCTGGAGGACTCATCTCAGAGGCATGATCACTTATTAATTCATTTTCCAGCCCTCTGTGGAGACTGGAGGGGGAGGGAAGGATGAGGCTGAAAGTGCCAGGCTCCTAATCATAGTTTGGTCTTTCTAGTGACCAGCCCCAATTTAGGAGCCCACCAAGAGTCACCTCATTAGAACAGAAATGCTCTGAGCACTCAGGAAATTACAAGGATTTAGAAGCTCTGTGTCAGGAACAAGAGTCAAAGATCAAATATTAGCAGGAACCAGAAAAGATTATAGATATAGGTATAAATATAGATATAAATAGATATTATTTCATAATCAGAGATTGAAATGTAAATAATAAAACTATGCAAGTACCAGGGGATTCAAAATGTAAATTCTTTTATAACCTAGCTATAGAGAAAGACTTTATAACCACAACTAAAAATTCAGATGCAATTGAAGAGTGATAAAGTCAATGAAATAAAAATTAACAAAAATTATGCAATACTCCCTAAAATAATAAAGTCCAATAAGCAAGTATAAACTAGGAGAAAAATTTGCAATATATTAGAGATGATGGACTAATAACCTTAAAATTTTTTTAAAAATACTTTTAAAAATTGAGGGGGGATACCGATAGTATAAATAAGTGAGCAAAAAATATGAACAGGCAACTTACAAAAAGAGATCAAAATGATTCCTAAGTTCAAAAGTACAGAAAGATGTTCAACTTTATTCATAACTTTATTCATAACAAATTAAAACTACAATGGTATCACTTCTTACCCATCAGACTGGGAAAAATTCAAAAGCTAAACAATATGATTGCTGCTAACACCATGAGGAAATTGGCACTTTCATGCACTGTTATTGGAAACACAAAGTGGTACAAATCCTATGGAAGAGAACTTGACATTATCTAACAAAACTGTATCCACATTTGCCCTTGAAACCAGCAATCCCACCACCAATTCATTGAAGCATTATCTGTAACTGCAACATACTGGAAACTACCTAAACGTCCAAGCATAAGAAATCATTGAATAAATTCTAGCACAAACGTACAATAAATACTACCTCTTTGCAGAACAACAATAAGAAAGTGCTCTACGAAATGATGAGGAATGATATCCAAGAGATCTTGTGAGGTGGAAAAATAAATAAATAAAACAAAGCACAAAAAATCACATCCAGTACCATCACCTTCGTTTAAGAAAACAGAGGAAATAAGAAAACACATACATTTGCTTATCTTTGAAATCACTGGAGAGAACAAAGCAGAAACAATTTAGTTGGTTACTTACAAGGAGTGAAGGAGAAGGGAATGCAAGAGATGTGGAAGAGAGGAGCCCTTCTTTGAGTATACGTTTTCATAAGCTTTGACTTCTGGAAGCATGTTAATATTTGACATTCATAAGAATTAAATCAACTAGGAAAGGAGGAGGGAAAAACTGAAACTGAAGGAATCTGAAGCAAATGAACCCAAGTTTATTTCAAATGAATTGTTTCCCACAATGCAGAGGAAACAAAACTGATCTGAATGACGTACCAAATCAACAGTTCTGACGACAATCCCTGTACATCCTCCATCCTGGGCAGGGTGGGGAGATAGGAGAACTAGAGACTGGAGATTCTGAACTTGTAGCTTGTGTTTATAGTAGATATACTAGATATAGCTACTATCTATAGTACTATATATCTATAGTACTAGTACGAGATACTACTATACTAGATATAGTAGCTTGTGTTTATAGTAGATATGGGTGAACGTATTCTGAGACTATTTCAGATGCATTGTGAGATTGGGCAAATTATTAAATGTGTTGATGTTTTTGGAAGTCAGGACCCTCACTGTGAAAGACGGGACATATAAATATGGAAGGGGGAATATGGATAGTAGACTCATGATATGTAATATTTGAATATGTAAATGCATGAGTATGTGCACCTATGTATATCATGTGTTAGTGTGTGTGCACGTGCACTTATGTCCGTGTGTATATGCATATATTTCCTGGCTCTGTCCACTAAAAAGTCTTAGAAGTGGAGATATCCCAGCAGCAATGGGCACAGCAAGTGCACAGATCTTGATTTCTAATACCATTCCCTACCAGAAAGAACCCATGGTCCTCCGACAAATGGCTGAAAGCAGGACTGCAGAAGAGTAAGTCTGGAGCTACAGGATGAACTTGGAGCATTTTGTTACATCAGCAGATAAGGCCGTGCTTCAAAGAATAATGGAAATAGGACCGAGGCACAGTGAACCAGCTTGATGGGACTCCAGCCAAATCTGAAATAATCTGAGCTCAAAACTAAATGAGGATAATAATTATAGACCATTTGGGAACTAGGAAGCCTTGCGTCCATACATACATACATATAGGAGAAGGGAGAGTTCTTGGCTACAGTAGAATATCACGTGCTGCCTGATAAACGTGCAGAGGGTAGCGAAGGGGATCACCGTCACTGTGTAAACACTGTAATAAGTCCAGGCAAGAATCATTCACAGATGCTAAATCTCAAGGGAAACTTAATGACAGGCAAGATATCTGCATGATCTTCAAGGATCTACAAATTGCTTGCTAGCCACAAGGGAGAAAACAGCAGCTGGACAGTGCTTTTGCCATATGAGGAACATGGACATCCCTGCTGTGGGGCAGGTGGACATCACATGCCTCCAGACATGCCTGGGAGAAGCACACAGCAAAACGTGTGTCGTACTCTAGTCGGGAAGACATAACCGAGTCTACTCAAGAGGAAACATCACACAAACTCAAAATGAAGAGACACCTGTGTTTAAAAGGTAAGAGGACTCTATCTTCAAAATTGCCGATGTCCTAAACCATAAGAGACTCAATCTCACAAAAAAAAAAAAAAAACTAAGGGGGACTGGGGGTAGGCGGGTAAGGAGAGGGTGGTTGAGTTATGGACACTGGGGAGGGTATGTGCTATGGTGAGTGCTGTGAAGTGTGTAAACCTGGTGATTCACAGACCTGTAACCCTGGGGCTAATAATACATTATATGTTAATAAAAAACTAAAAATTATTAAAAAAAATAGTCCATGTCCTAAAAGACAAAGAAAGCCTATGGAAGTGTTTCAGAGATTAAAGAGACTTAACAACTAAATGCAATACCTGCCCCTGACAGAACTTTGTACTGGGGTGAAAAGAAGCTATAAAGGATATTTCTGGGACAACGGGAGAATTAAAATCCAAATTAGAGAAAAGCATTAATGTTATATTACCAAAGTTGACAACTTCCCTGTGGTTATACAAGAGCATACTCTTTTTCTATAATTTTATTTGAGAGAGAGAGAGTGTGCAGGAGTGGGGGTGGGGGTGGGCAGAGGAAGAATGAGAAGCAGACTCCCCGCTGATCAGGGAGCCCCATGTGGAACTCGATCCCAGGACCCTGAGATCATAACCCAAGCTGAAGGCAGATGCTTAACTGACTGAGCCACCCAGGCACCTGAGCATACTTTTATCCTAAAAAATACTAACCTATTTAGGGATAAAGAGTCATGATGTGTGAAACGGATTCTCAAATGCTTTGGGTAAAATAAAATAGCATGTGCGTATATAAACATTGTTATATAAATGTATATGTACATACATATATATGTATGTGTATATATGCATTATGTATGGATGTGCACACATGCAGACAGGAAGAGAGAAGAGAGAGAGAGCACAAATGATCAAACACATTGCATAAAACGTTATCCATAGAAGAGGGTGAGGAAAGGGTTAACTATTCATCATCCTATTATTCAAGTAACTTTTCTCTAAGTTGGAAATTCTTTCCAAATAAGTAAAATTACACACACACACACACACACACACACACACACACACGTATGCCTTCAAGAAATGTTTGATGCCTTCCCAGTAGATTTCGGGAAATGTAAAGGATAAAAGAGAAAACCCCCATATCGTAACAAACATTTATGTATTAAAAATGTTAATCTCTCAGTCGGCTCTAAGATAAAATGCATAGAAGGAAAAGAGATTGGGGTGTTCGCTCAAATTAGAAGATAAAGGACCAGAGGTAGTAAAATCCGTCAGTGAAAGGAGCCACCCCACTGGCTCGGATGGAAGGAAAGTGAAAATGCCTGTCTCTGGAGCAGAAACTCTTCATCCAAACTCCAGAGGACCCGGCGCACCCATGAGCACTGGCCATCTTTCCAACGTATTACATTCAGACGTTCAGTTTTGTTCTTTTATTTCAAATGGTGGAAAATTAAGCCCTAGGCTATGTTGCTCCTTTGGGCCCTGCAGTGCTATTCTCTTTCTTAATGTCCATGTTTCCCTGCTGTGGAGAGTCACAAACATCTCTGATGAATGCCTTCTAAAGGAGGTGGCAAATACGAGGACTGAGGTCTCTTCAGAGTTTATGACTCCTCTGGATGTTAGGGTAATTATATCTAAGAAAGAAAATGATGAGATTTAACTGAAGTTTTTTGACAAAATGAGAACATCCTTGATGGGAACTCAAAGCTTTTAAACATTGACACTTGGAGCATTAAAAGAGAGGAAGGAAGGAAGGAAGGAAGGAAAGAAGGAAGGAAGGAAGGGAGGAAGGGTAGAGGAGGGAACGGAACGGAAGGGAAAAGAGAAGAGAAGAGAAAAAGAAAGAGAAAAACAATGAGAGGAAAGACCTCCAAACTACCCTGGATATCTCCCAGGTAATCCAGTAAGAACATTTTCCTGTCATTTGGTAATTGCTAATTTTTTTTTCCTTTTTCTCTCTGCCCTGCTATCTTTTAGAGAGCATAATGCTGAACAATAATACTTTTTTAAGTAAAATACTGGCAGTTGAAATGTGGATTAAGCCCAATCAAGACCTCTAAAAAGTGTCACCGGCACTTTAAGTGAGCACGATAAGAAGTCTTTCCAGTAGACAAAAAAATGGGAAAAAAGGAGCATTTGCACAAAAAGGCAAATAAAACCCTAGAAATAATAGGAAGAAAGAGAGGCAAGACCAGCAGAAAGGAACACTAATGACAACATAAGGAAGAAAGCACAGGGTGCAGAGCTAAAAATGAAAAGAGAAAAGGGGGAAAAAGTATTTGTTCTAGAGAGACCAGTGGGGACTAAAAGTTCTCTGATGTTTGTAGAACAGACCTAGCCAAGAAGCCCAGCCAAGACATGGTAGGAGCCACTAACACTGTCAAGGGGATGCTATGAGAACCTAACGTCCAACAGAAGAAACACTGGCATTGCCAATTGGAAGAAACCTAAAGCAACACCACCTAGTTTAAACACAACAATTTCCATTTTAGGGTTAAACATACTGGAAAAGTATTAGAATTTAAAATGCACAGATCTGAGTCGATTCCATCAGTGGCACTTGAGAAAATATTTTTGAATGCTTCAAATTATCGCTGAGGAAAAAAGATTTTTCTATTTTGTAATAAGTATGTAACTTGTTTTTCTTTATACTTATTGGTTCAAATTTTAAAGAACCAAATGAGAGCAAGCCAAATAGCTTTAACAACTTACTGTGTAGAAACAAGACCACATTTGGGGGACAGAACTGTCCATATACATTATTATGGAAATGGTTTAATCCCAGAAATGAAAACCAACTCTTCCTGGTCATCTGTTTTCTTTTTTTTCTCCTTCTTCTTCTTCTTCTTTTTTTTTTTTTTTTTTAACTATCTTCTCTCACAAATTTTCCCAGATCCATATATATTTGATTTTTCATCATTCTGCAATACTGAAAACTGACTCGTGTTTCAATCTCTTTTAATATAACTTGCTTTCTTCTAGGACATGGTTCTAATAAGAACACTTCCTGGAATATCGATAAGAATGAGATGTTATCTTAGCCTTAACAAGCACACAAAATCCAGCCTCTGCATGTCCGGGGTATCACCCCCCTGTATCATATTAAAAAGAATTCTGAATCTGCCGGGCTGAATCATGGCTTTTTACCACCGTGCCTTTTAAATGATAACTTTTTCAGATGTCGTGTAATCCAACGTGTTGTGTTTGTGTATTACTTTTTAAATTACATCCACCATGCGATCAGCTCAGAAGTAAATCTACCAACACCATGAACCCATCTCTGGTCATTACCTGGCCCCACCTTCAAACTGAGGGCACTCATTCCTTCAGATTTTTCCTCTTCCTAACTCAGTCCATTACATTCCAAAACTACCCAATTGGTTTATTAAAGGATCAAGTACAAATCTAACAATCTCTAGAAACAAAATTGCTAGGGCAATAGAGCCCAGCCTGATGCCCTAGAGACACCTTCCCCGCCTTCTCCTGCTCCCCCTCCTCCCTCTGCAGGAAGTCAGAAGGGGGGGAACCCTGGCCCCACCCCCATCAAGAGTAAGGCAATGCTTCGGTATTTTGAAAACTAGCTAGGAAGGTTGATGGAGCCACAACGCACAAGCAGAAACATGTGAAATCATTTAGGGCAATCTATTAATAAAGAGCTATGTGTAAAATCCTTCCGAGTGTGATATTTGGCGGCTTGCAAATCAAGAACCAAGAAACCTTCTCCTCCCATTGTCAAAAAGCCATTAAAGTGGGCTGTGTTGAGTCAATTTGCAATGGACTCTTTTTATAGTACTAGCACTAGATATTTTCTTTCCTTTCTGAGACTCTGTAAAGGTAATGCTTTCTTTTATTATGTAAATATTATCAAAAACTTAAATTATTACAAAAGACATTTAGGCATTTGCTTTATGGAGGACTTCCTAAGTGTTCCAGGCTGAAAAGGTAGGTGGGTTGTTGCAGATGGGGTTTCCCCAAAACAGATGCTTAGATGGATTTGGAATCAACGCCTGTACAGGGTAGAGGATAAAGCTGGATCAGGCAAAGGAAAAAGAGGAACTTCAATGCTCAACAAGGCCCAACAGGCCTTGGCCAACCCCGCTGGGAGTTCCAGCAAGTCGAGCCCATCAGAGGTGGCCTGTGTTGGATGGAGATGGCTGGCTGGGTTTTCATCCTCCTCCCGTCTCAGTGCCGGAGCAGAGAGAGACGAAGCTGCTCTCCACAGCTCAGGCAGACACAGAAGAATCCGACAGCTACGGGCCGTCTGCTCATGCCTCTCCCCACAGCCAGCCAGCAAGCTCTTCCTTGAAGAAGGATTGGGGCAATGCGACTCCATGTCTGCCAAGCTGGTATTAGACCAGAAAAGCACACTCTCGCTGCCTCTAGCAAACCACCCGCAGCCTCTGCTTGGTAGAGCCATGCCATCTAACAAAAATGTTTAAATGAAAACTATTTAACATTCATAAACCACTTTTAAAAACACTGGCAAGGAGACTGTCAGGGGGCCTGCCTCTAGCTTGTTGCCATATTTGTTAGGCTGAGTTTCTCTGGCCAAAGTTGGCAAGCATCTTCCTTTGGAAAAACTACCGCTTGCATCTGTTCCTGGGCCCGGAGCCGTGCAGTTGGGTCCGGTTCACTGAACCACATGGCAAATGGCAGGGGCTGGCGGGCAGATGTCCTTCATCTTCAAACATTTGCGGGAGCTAGCAGAAGTGAACTAGAATGATTCGGAGCTTGCTAGGCAGTCCCCCTGCTTCAGACGCACACAGATAAGAGCTTTCTGGTTGATTATGTAAACAACCGTCTCCACAGGCCCGTCTCAAACAGCTCTGCTCCTGCGGCTGCCTGAGGAGAAGCAAGCTGATGTGCAGAACAACCCCCCCCAATCAAGCTGTCGCTAGGATTTCCTTCCTTCTCTCGCATAACCATCTTTATCATCCTGCTCCGGGCAGGCACTTTGCTACGTTGCTATGGGGATTACACTGAACATAATCACTTGTGAGCGAGCGTAGTTCTCGACAGCCCTCTCCAGCCTGATGTTGCTTTTGCCCCCTCAATCTGAATATGGCAACGCTGCAGAGAGCAGAGCTTGGACTCCAGAGAATCCCAAGGTCAACAGTATTGCCATTAGCTCCAGACTTGAATAACAGCTTATCATTCACGTTTGTTCAAGACCCAGCTACTTGGGCTCTTGAGTTTAGTCCTAACGTTGATCCTCTTGCCCACAGCTGTGCGTCTTTGGACAAATCCTATCTAGATCTCTGTTTTCTCATCGGAAAATGGGGTGGGAGGGTATGTGGTCGGTGAAGGTGATAAGTCACAAATTCCAGGTGCTAGGATACTGCCAAATGCAGCCAAAGAAACACGCTATTGGAGCTCAGTTCTCGATCATGAATCAATTGCCTGGCAAGAGAAAATAAAATTTAAATGATACTCAGATGCCCAGTCAATGGTGAGATTGTATCTCAATCAGATAGCTGTGTTTTTAACAACCACCTGTACACCATTTTGGGGAGGCGGTGGTACAGGGTTGAGATGATCCACTTTCTCTTTAACCCAACTCACATTTTACTTAAAAACAAACAAGAACCTAACTTTGGTTCTTGAATAGTTCATTCAAAAATAAGCAAACTGTCTTAAAGAAAAACCACAATGAAACCATTCTCAACTCTTCTATTGGGTGAAGACTGCCACCTGCTGGCGTCCTTCCCCTCTGCAGGCACACGTCAGAAAGCCTGTTGGTGTAAAATTCTAATGCTGTAGGTGCACACGTAGCTGATCTGGAATTGCAGAGTAATTGGGAAAGGAATGCAATCAGGGTACTAATGCAGGAGACTGGGAGCAGGTACTGTAAGCAAGACACACGTGTATTTCAGTTTTACGTTTAGAGATTAGGTTAAGGAAATAACATGTCCGTAAATAAATAAATAAATACATTTCCTCAAACACAGACATACACGCATACGGAATG
This sequence comes from Mustela erminea, assembly GCF_009829155.1. NCBI lineage: Eukaryota > Metazoa > Chordata > Mammalia > Carnivora > Mustelidae > Mustela > Mustela erminea. Next base: position 100,042,133 of record NC_045617.1, on the reverse strand, counting down.
ATCCAAAAACTCCTGAAAGGAAGCCGTTCCAAATTTCCGTCTTTCTTTTTTAAAGGCAGACTGCCACGTGCAGCGCCTCATTTGGATGTGTCTGGAGTCTTGGAAGCTTGACTACCCTACGTTCTCCTACAAATGGACCTTGAGAGCTTGTTTGGAGGTTCTAGCAGGGGAGCGCAGCTACTCGTATACCCTTGACCGAAGAACGGTCCTCTCCTCTATCGGGGAAGGTCGTCCTCTTCGACCGAGCGCGCAGCTTCGGGAGGGACGCACATGGAGCGGTGAGGGAGGAAGGGGACACCCGCCTAGCCAGCCAGATCAGCCGAATCAACCCTGGCGATCAATGGGGTGACAGATGTCGCAGCCAGATCGCCCGCACATCCTCCCTCAACATTTTTAAGATAGATAGATAGATAGATAGATATAGTATCCTAGCGATAGGACATGCTCATAGAAAATTAAGGTGACAGACTATGAGAAAGAAACAAACCAACAAACAAAACCCGGAAACAAAGAGAAAAAAGCTGAAGACAAGGGAGTCTGAGGGCGGATGCAGAAAAAGAGGCAAAATGTGAAGCGACAGATCCAGGCGCAAAGAGACAAATACCAAAGCAGCCAGAGTCCGAGAAATCTTGCGTCCGGAAGCAAAAAGGAAAATCCTTCACTTTCCCCAAGCAAAAACTGCACAATAAAATAGAGCGAAATGATCCAAGAATGTTGAAGCTGGTCGTTGGCGGACACATCTCACTTAGCGGGCTTGGCTCTGAAGCTGCCCATTTTATCTTCTTGACACCCTGTGGTGAGGGGGACCGTGAACCGTTCCACAGTCTGGCTACAAGGCAACCCAACGTTTTCTGTAGTGAAGAACACATTTCTGAAAGGCAGCGCTACTTCAAGAGTTTCATTTTACAGGGGCTCATGATGTCACTACACACTTCATTTTCTCATCATCAGTTTCCTAGCAGGAGGGTAATCAGTTCTGCAGGGAGGGGGAAGTGAATCGAGCTAAAGCATTTATATCAGGAAAAGGTAGCTCTACCTAAATGCACTCCGGACAGCAATGGATGAATTACAAAATATTCAGCAGAAATAAAAATACATTAGAATTAATCTGGCTATGCTTAATGCTATAACAAAATGTACTTCCTGTGTAATAATTTTTCTTAGCCTTTGGGGTAGTAGTGAAAGGACCAATGTCCTCCTAGCTTTGCTGTTTCTTAGAAGTCATTTCACCTCTTGGAGGTAGTATTTCTACCTCTAAGTAGAATTAAGATACCAACATCTACTCTCTCTGCCTGGAGGGTTATGGGGATCAATCAAATGAAATAATACCTGTGAAAACGCTAAAAAATCTTCTGAGCAATACTAAAAAATGTGGAATCAAAAAAAAAAAAAATCTCCCTGGACAAGTAGGAGTGAACAGCCTTGGTGAATGGGAAGATGTTTAAGGAAGACCATTTGCGATCAGAGAAAGCATTCCCAAAGGAAGCCAGTTCTACCTGGCATCAGGATGAAAACTCAGAAGCTGTGATAACCAGGCCTAGATGCATTGTTGGCAAATGGAAATATTAGACACATACAAGTTTCCTCTCTGGCTCCCAACATTGATTTAAATAAATGTCCTACCCTCTGCTCATTTGAACAAGCTGTTCTCAGGGTGGCTTTCAAATTATCATGGGAAGAGAGTGAATGTGCCCTTCTATTCAGTCTAGAGCTGCCAGAGATTAACCAAATGACGCTGCTCCTATGTGTAGATTATACCTTGGTTTTACATGTCTGCCTAGCCTTCCGAAGATTTTATAGGCATGTGACTCAAGCCGCAGAATGGGGATCCCAGACAGAAATATGTTTTACCCACGTCCTGGGCACCATCAGTTCTCAAATGAACATGTGATTCCATGGGGAGAGAATGACACAGAGAGGGGCGTGAATCCCACCGTGACATAACCCACTTACACATTTTTCCAGTTATTTGGGATAACTCTACTCTCACACCTTATTAAGCAAGTTCTTTTAAAATTTAGAGATTTGAGAACTATATAGAATAATGTTCACCTTAGAAATAATGTTATAAGTGTACCTAAAAAAACAAGAAGTGGGACAAGAAGACTCTGAAAAGCTTCTTTTAGGATGATGATACTGGTTTTTGGCTTTATATGCATAGCTATGTGAAAGGTAGATCTAAGTTTGAGAAACTCTTCAGAGGAATCCAAGAGACACAGAGAGCACATGCCCCAGGGTGGGGAGAAGGCGAGATCAGGGCTTCAATTTACATTTATTTGTCTACCTCATCTTTTTAAAAATTATAATTTTGTATATTTTTTTGTTTTTTTTTATTTTTTATTTTTATAAACATATAATATATTTTTATCCCCAGGGGTACAGGTCTGTAAACCGCCAGGTTTACACACTTCACAGCACTCACCATAGCACATACCCTCCCCAATGTCCATAACCCCACCCACCTTCTCCCAACCCCCCTGCCCCCAGCAACCCTCAGTTTGTTTTGTGAGATTAAGAGTCACTTATGGTTTGTCTCCTTCCCAATCCCATCTTGTTTCATTTATTCTACAATTTTGTATATGTTTTAAGATATGCATAAAAGAATATAATTATAATGCATTTAAGTAGCCTACGGATGTGCATATTTAAACAAAATTATCCATTACTGTCCGTGTCTTAGCCCCCAAAATGTTCTTTATCGAATATTTAGAGAGCATATTCTAATTGTCATGTAGAAAATCACACATTGCCTCGTAGGTTGATTGGTTCCAAAAGCTCAGTTCTGTCCCAAACTCACCTGTGTCATAGACTAATGCTAAAATTCTAAAACTTTATACCGAGTGAGACCAGTAAGACAGTGAAAAGATATTAATATCAATCAGTCATGACTAAAAGCAGAACTGATGGAGCTTGGTCTAGTGGTGTTTTACATTAACCTAGAACACACATGTAACCTACAAATAGTGAAGGTATATTGTGCTATGTTGGTATTTCTCCAAAGAAGTCCTGTCATAGCATGGCAGCCCCTTAAAGCTAACTGGAAACTGAGCTTTTCTTCAATCCACAGTCTGAGAAATTTAAGAATTTGATCTTCAAAATGGCACAAATGCAAGAAAAGCCAATATGGCAACCTCTTCCTTATCAGAAAAGTACAGCTCTTTTGTTGAACTAATCTGACATATCTGAGGAATTACAGACAGAAAAATTCAGCAGAAATTGGTCATTGGCTTAAATACAGCACCAAAGAGCCATCTCTCCCAGTCCCATGTGTAGCTTACTGTTCGAACATGATTCACCTTCCCGAATGAAGCACCCTTCCGAGCTGAGTCATTAGCAGAATCAGGTGAGCCAGCTTCTGAGATAGTGCCAGCCTATGAGGCAAAAATTGACTCATTAAGTCCTTTTTATTTTATTACTTCTTGTTTGGGACCTTAAATAAATAAAAATCAGGCACCTGGGTGGTGCAGTTGGTTGAACAACAGCCTTCAGCTCAGGTCATGATCCCGGAATCCCAGCATCGAGTACCGCATCAGGCTCCCAGCTCCAGGAGGAGTCTGCTTCTCCCTCTGACCTTCTCCCCTCTCATGCTCTCTCACTATCTCTCTCAAATAAATAAATAAATAAATAAATAAATATCATCTACGTGTCCTCCATCCATTTCACGATGGCAGAATCCAACCCCAAAGCCATGGAGATGCTGACTTCCTCCAATTCTGTGAGTAGAGCTGGGATGACTGAACCCCCTCGGTGTGACTCAGTAAAGTCCTGGTGAGGAGGGTTATAAATTCAATTCCTCAGTACCTCCAAGGACCAAAGCAAACAGAAAACGGGTCCCAAAATGAATTGCGAAAGGTTCTCCAAATTGTGTTTTAATTGATGGACAAGTAATTAACATTTTGGACTTTTAAACAAAAAATTGTTGGGGCATCTGTATGGCACAGTCAGTTAAGTGGCGCGCTCTTGGTTTGGGGTCAGGTAGTGATCTCAGGGTCCTGGGATCGAGCCCAGTGGTGGGCCCCACATCTTGCCCCAGGGGTGCTTGGTGCTGAACACAGAGTCTGTCTGGGACTCTCTCTCTCTCTCTCCCTCTGCACCCCCCAAAATGAATAAATAAAATCTTTAAAATAAAATAAAAATATATCATTGCTACTTATTAGTTTAATTGCCTAACACTCTATTATTATTTATCCGGGTTTGTGGTTAAGAGGAAAAACCTGTGTGGCTCAATAAGTTAAGCATCTAGCTCTTGATCTCGGCTCTGATCCTGATCTCGGTGTCCTGGCATCCAGCCAGGCATCTGGCTTCATACTCAGCAGGGAGTCTGCTGGAGGATTCTCTCTCTCTCTCTCTCTCTCTTCCCCCAGCCCCTTCTCCCTAAAACAAATAAATAAATCTTTAAAAAAAAAGAGAGAGAGAGAGAGAGAAAGAAAGAAAAATAGAGGCTTTATTGGCTATAGTAAGTCTTTAGCTTACTTCCTCCCCTAAATTCCACTCCTTTCTTTGAAAAGCCAAGTCTATTCAAAATGCCTCCCACCATAAAAGTAACAACTCCATCAACCAATCAAAAATCTAATCTCAGCGGGACACTTGAGTGGCTCTGCCTTCAGCTCAGGTCATGACCCCAGGACCCTGGGATCGAGCCCCATGTTGGGTTCCCTGCTCAGTGGGAGCCCGCTTCTCCCTCTCCTCCCCACCCTACCCATGCTCTCTTCTCATTATCTCTGTCTGTCTCTCTCAAAGAATTAAATAAAATTTTTTAAAAAATCTAATCCCAGTATGGGCATTGGGAAGAGCCAAGTGTCAAATGTGCTACAGCATCCTCTTAAATTAAGGGCTCTTCATGCCATGCAGTCACAGCTGACCTGCTTTAAAATATTGCCACATGCAGAATATTTTTTAAAAAACTCTTAAAGGAGCAAGTGCCTTTAGGGATTCTATAGACATTATTCTCCTCTTGTCCTAGAAGTTAGAAAATACTCAAAACTGAGTAGATATAGTTTCAAGAAAATTGCCAACACCTGGGGACCAGACACTCCCGGGAGCTTATTAAGAGAACAGCCACCTGGTTCCATTACCACCATTACACATCCCAAGGCTGCCCTCGTCCACTCCCTGCTTCAAAAAGCTTCCTGCCCAAGAGCAGAGACCACAAATCCAGACTTCCCAGTTCCAAATCCTAGGTGTCCCATTTGCTAGCTTTGAGACCTTCACAAGCTTTTAACCTCTCAGTGTCTCTGTTTCCTATTACAAAGTATGTTAGTTACTGTATTGGTGTGCAATACAGTAGTGAGTTAGGACAGTGAGTTAGGACAGTGAATCAACTGGTTAGAAGGGTATCACAGTGGTCCCAGATGTCACCAACTCCTGAATCCCGCTCTTATCAATATCACACCTAGGGGTGCCTGGGTGGCTCAGTGGGTTAAAGCCTCTGTCTTCAGCTCAGGTCATGATTTCAGGGTCCTGGGATCTAGCCCCGCATTGAGCTCTCTGCTCAGCAAGGAGCCTGCTTCCTCCTCTCTCTCTGCCTGCCTCTCTGCCTACCTGTGATCTCTGTCTAATAAATAAATAAAATCTTAAAAAAAAAAACACACAGCTTACATGTCTTACAGAAAAAAGATTGAAAATATTAGACAAGTGTAATTACCATGAATTATCCCTCTCTAGATGATACCTTTTGGTGTCTCTGCCTACCCTGTAATCCTTGTTCTCTGAAATCTGTTCCCCACCCCCAAAATCACAGAGGTGAGTTTCATGTTTATCTTCCTGTGATCCAGCCCCTGCCCCCTTCTTCTACAGAAAAAGTGCTATAAAATCAGGACAAAAATGCAATTGTATTCCTCTAAGCAAGTCAGGAATTATTGGATTTTTTTCATCTCAATTATACATATTTATCTGATACGGGTCACCACCACTAATCTATTTATATCATGTATATCCATTATTTTGTTTGTTACTTTGCTTTGTTGTTTTGTTTTGTTTTGTTTTGTTGTTTGCTGCTACTTTCTGTTTTGTTGTTACTTTTTTTGTAAAAAAGGTAACCTCTTTGATTTTTAAACAACAAAATATATACCAGGGAAAAAATTCCATAGTACTAGATCTGTTTTTCTGACTCATTCATGCTTCTGATTTATTAGACCCAATCTGGTTTAAAATGGAAAAATATATAAAGACCTCCAAGCAAACAAGTCTTGACCTTTTTTTTCATTTTAGTCTTTAATTTCAGTACTTTAGATTGACCCATAACCTCAATGTACATTTTAATACCTATGTGTAGCAAAATGTTTTGTTTTAGATTTTTGGTATATTTCCATCTTTATGAAGATACAAATCATGAAACAGACCAGTGTTCTTCAAAGTGGGGTGCACACATCCATTAGTGTGCAGGAAAGACACCAGAACTTCAGTACAATTTTCATCCTGGCTTTTTCTATTTCCATTTTTCTATGTGTTCGTCTTCTAATTGACGTCATGTACTAGTGCAGCATTAGGTATATAATTTATAAATAAATTAACATGCATAGATTAGGTTTGCATGCTCAAAAATGATAGGAGTACTTTGAAAAATTTAGACCCCTGAAAGCCAAGAAATTGCCCTTTTCCTTGCCAGCCTACTCTTCAATCCAATAACACAGTGCCATCTAGTGGTGCCAAAGATAATACATTTATGACATTTGAGCAATTTTTGTAAGAAAAATATGCTTATCATTCAGATAGCAAGACAAAGTAATAATAATGTCTTAAATAAGTGACACACAATTTTAGCTATATCATGGGAAACTATGAAAATAGTATTTATATAGTTTCTGCTGCTTCTTATAGGCTCCTTTTCCTCTGTTACTTTTAAGATAAGACCTGGGAGGGAGACAAACCATAAGAGACTCTTAATCTCAGGAAACAAACTGAGGGTTGCTGGAGGGGAGGGGTGGGAGGGATGGGCTGGCTGGGGGATGGACATTGGGGAGGGTATGTGCTATGGTGAGTACTGTGAATTGTGTAAGACTGATGATTCACAGACCTGTACCCCTGAAACAAGTAATACATTATATGTTAATTAAAAGAAGAAGAAGAAGAAGAAACAAATGTCCACTAGAACATTCTTTATGCTCACCGAATTAAAAAAAAAAAAAAACAGTAGATGCTTTCATAAAACTGCCAGTCATTCATCTCTGCTTTATGCATTCCTCGCTCTCTTCCTGACCTGCCTTCCCTTCCCCTTAGAATCGTTTCCTGAGCATACAAGTGTAATGACTGCACCCACCTCTATGCTTTCTACCTGCCTCCCTTAAAGTACTTGTCTCATTGATTTCTAATGATTTGCTTCCATGTCTGAGATAGAGTGTTGATTTCTAAAGGAGCACTCCCGGATAGAAAGATAATATGAACCAAAAGGTAAGCTACACATATAGATCTAAATTTTCTAGTAACCACATTTTAAAAAAGAAAAAGAAAATGTAAGGTGCCTGGATTGCTCAGTTGGTTGAGAGTCAGGCTCTTGATTTCCCTTCAGGTCATGATCTCAAGGTCGTGAGATCGAGCCCCACATCAAGTTCCATGTCAGGAGTGGAGCCAGCTTAAGATTCTCTGTCTTTCTCTCCCTCTGCCTCTGTTTTAGAGAGGGGAAAGTCTCCCCTCTCTAAAGAAAAAAAAAATGTATACTTTACCTTAATATATTGACTCCAACGTATACAAAATATTATCACATCAATATGTAATCAATATAAAAAATTACTAGGGAGATATTTTCCACTTTTTAAATATTAAACCTTCGAAATCTGGGGTATGTTTTACATTTATAGCACATCCCAATTTGAACTAGCCACTTTTTAAATACATAGTGGCTACCTGAGCCTAGTGGACCATATGGAGTGGTGCATTTCTAAAGATAGGGTCTTGATATCTCCTTGCACTTAGTAAATGTTCAGTAAAAGCTCCAAAAATATCTTGAAGCTAATAATGCCAATAAATGTTCTCTGGAATAACTTGACCTATGTCTATCATGCATTAGACCTCCATAAAATAGATACCACAGAGAATCTAGAGCTCTCTCTGTAGAAAAAGGTGAGTCTGGCAAATCACTTGCCAATTTTTGTTCTAAAAACTCCTTTTAAAGGTAAGTTTTATGCACATGTATTTCAATGTGTTTAAATAGTCTCAAAACTAGCAATTGCCAGATTCCTAATTATCACCTACATATCTCTTTATAATACTCAAGACATTTTTTATCACTTTTTAAATGTCTTCCCACCCTGCCAGCACTGTACACCTTTTAAAAGCAAAAACCAGTCAGCCTTTTTCACTGCTGTGTACCCAGGGCCTATCTTTTCTGTCACACAGCGAGCATTCTAAAAATATATTTGTTGATTTGGAAAATTTGAGAATTTGGACCAATGTGTCAACATATCAGTTTGAGGGCTTGTATCAGTGTTTTTCTCTGGATTCGTGAATTTCATCTATTTCTTTTCATTCATTTCAAAATCTCAGAGTTCAGGCCTACGTGCTAAGTGTTTGAGGCACAGAAGATTACACAATGTGGATCCTCCCTTTAGCCTAATGCACAAGAAAATTCAAAATTGACTCCAGTTCTTTCTAGACCATGCCAACAGCCTGTGTTCCTCATGAAGACTGGGCCTTACGAATGCATATAGCAGTTCTAGCTGTCACACTTTCTCTCATGCAGTCTTATGAGCTTCCTAACCACCCAGGGAAGTGGGCAGGCCTGATATGGTTTCCCCTTCCTATAGGTGTCTACCAGTTGACTGAGGATGGTCAAAATACTAAGAAGTAACTGAACCAGTAGTAGAAGGAAAATGTGATTCACAGAATATATTTCCATGATTATGGTTTTACCTCTGAAGTTTGAGAATGCATTTCCCCAGCCATCTCATCTTTGGTTTATTATTGTCTTGTACTTAAAATTAACTTCTGGTTTTTGTTTAGCTTTAATTTATATCTTATATGATTAGCACATAGAGATAAAAGTAAGACAATCTCTTTCAGAACTATAGTAAGCCAGGGATACGACACAGAATAAGGAAGACTAGAAGTCTACAAAAATCATCCAGACACAGTGATCAGGGATGTCACATGCTGATGTGCAACCTGGGTACTGTGCAACTCTACAAAGTGCCAGTTAGGTGCACAACTTTGCAAGCCACAACTAGCAGCCTTTGGGGGTGATTGCCTCCCAGGTCAAGACAGGGAAAATAATCCTGGAAATCAAATCTAGCTCTGATGGAGTATAAACATAAATATAAAGTCTGAATATTATCAAGCGTGCTAAAAATGTCTGAAAGATTGTGTGGCTGAAGGAGGGGCCTCAGCCTCACTGACCTTTGCTGCCAGAGATAAATGCCTCCTGAGCAAGAACAGACTAGGTTCTTTGTACACCCAACACTGCCCAGTAGGTCTAGTTCACGACCCAAAATAAATCTATTTCTTTAAAAGGGTGTGCATATCTCTAAAGAGTGCAAAAAGCAAACTTTATAGGGTTAATAATAATCACAAAATAAGTACAAGTCATTCTTTTCACTTATAAACCATTTGAAAAACACCAGCAAATGCTATTAAAACATTCATTTTGGCATGTAATTTGGGACCCATATCTACTTTTTTATTTTATTTTATTAAATATTTTATTTATTTTATTTGACAGGCAGAGATCACAAGTAGGCAGAGAGGCAGGCAGAGAGAGAGAGGAGGAAGCAGGCTCCCCACTGAGCAGAGAGACCGATGCGGGGCTCGATCCCAGGACCCTGGGATCATGACCTGAGCCAAAGGCAGAGGCTTTAACCCACTGAGCCACCCAGGCGCCCCCATATCTACTTTTTTAAAGTGAATGGCTCTTAAGATAGCAAGCGTTCATTTTACATAGCCTTGTAAATAATTTAAAATTATTTAGAAAAGCTTCTGAAGATGTTTTGTTCCAGGAAGAAAAAAAATCAAAGCCACAACTTGGGACACATGCAGTAAATTCAGTGGATTAAAAGACATGTCTTCTCTGTCATATGTCTGGATGTCTGCCTCTTCCTGCTATGCCAGGCATTTTTGTGGAATTTTCCTTGAGCAGCTTGTCCATGGGGCCCCGTGAGCACACAGAGAAATTTTATTAAACCTTTCCTCCCACAACTCACTCTTGGCTTTAAAAAAAAAAAAAATGGAAAAAAGTAATTGCATTTTCAGTGATGGTCACTCAGCTGCAACTTCTAGAGTCAAGGCTGGTTAATTCTTATTTGCTGACATGCAAGCCTTACCCAAGCTCTCTTTCCACCCACTCCAAAGAACAAGGAGAGGCGTGCAAGCTCATTAAGCCCTCATTACTTTTCAGACTTTGACATGGCATAATTTGTGAAATGATCAGACTCCACTGAACCCAAGCAGCGAGGTCAGGACACTGGTTTACCCCTTGATTTGTACCTTTCATTCGGTCATGACTTAGTCAAATCTGATTTTCAGACTGTCTCTTTAATTAATGAAAATTAGCTGTATCATCTCAGGAAGGAAAAATCTCCATAAGCTGTTCAACTAAACCATTCAAAATTCATTTAAGGGGCGCCGGGGTGGCTCAGTGGGTTAAAGCCTCTGCCTTTGGCTCAGGTCATGGTCCCAGGGTCCTGGGATCGAGCCCCCGCATCGGGTTCTCTGCTCAGCAGGGAGCCTGCTTCCTCCTCCCTCTCTGCCTGCCTCTCTGCCTACTTGTGATCTCTGTCTGTCAAATAAATAAATAAAAATCTAAAAAAAAAAAATTCATTTAAGCACATAGTTTTCTGATAGTTCTTTTGAAGCATGCATCCAAGTTATGGTTCCTGCCTTCAAGGGGCACACAATTTAACTGGGAAGGCAACACAGACAAAAATGCACACACGGGGCATCTGGGTGGTTCAGTCAGATGAGTGTCCAACTCTTGATTTCAGCTCAGGTCATGATATCGGGGTGCTGGGATCAAGCCCAGGTCAGGATCTTTGCTCAGTGGGGAGTTTGCTTGAGGATTCTCTCGTTCCCTCTCTCTATGCCCCTCCTTTTTCCTCTCAAATAAATAAATAAATCTTTTCTCAAAATGCACACACAAAAACACGGAGAATGAACCAGCAATCTAAGATAGTACCCACCGAGAGGCAGTAATGGGTAAGTAAGAGAGCAGCTTCTGAGTCAGACAGTTTGAATTCAGATTCTGGTTCTACAATCCTGTGACCTTAGCTCAGTTACCTAACGTGCTTATGCCTGTTTTCTCACCTGTAAAATAAAGGTTATAACTGGACTTACTTCACCTGATTATGTGATAAATAAATGATTTTAAATAGTTTAGAACAGTACTGGGCATTTAGTAGGGCCTTAGCTCAATAAAGAGTAACACTTATATCACTAGGAATCAATACAAGGGATGGAAAGTGCTTTCAAAGTTCAAAAACAAGGGGAAAATCACAGACTTCTTTGATCAGAAAAGCTCATATAGAGGAAATACTAACATCTGAAGTAAGAAAATCCAGAGCACCAGTCAGAGGACAACCTAGTTAGAGTGATAGTTTTTTCATTGGAAAATGGAGACAAAGGAGGTTTAAGGATGGATGGCCTACTGAGACCTGAGGCACCAGGACAAGAATTGTGGATTTTCATCCTCTGGACAACAGTAAGCCCCTGAAGAGACCAAGAGAGTAAGAGTAGTGTCTTTACCAAGGTTCATTCTGAAGCACTTCAAAGTAAGGCATAGAGGGGAAGAGATGCTCAAGACAGGAGAGTCACTGGTGGGACTACTGTAACAGTCTAGGTGCAAGAAGATGAGAAATAAGAGAAGGTCAAGAGTCAGCAAAGAAGCTTTCATAGAACTGCCAACTGGCCTTAATTACAGATGAGAGATGAGAGAAAGCATTGGTTGACAGCATGAGTGACGAACAACAGAGGGTCCCAGCCAGCTTGAAAATTCCACATGATTTTGCTCGTCTCCAGGTATATTATTGTGGAGAACTGTTGTGATTCTTTTTGCATTATTTTTATTTTCTGGCATTCCCTCCTAAGAATGCTGAACTTTATAAATGTAGGTAAAAAGGTATTCTAGAGAAGTCTATAAGTTATCTGTCTCCGAAGATAAGAACAATTTTCAAGAGAAATGTAGATACTATAGGTAATGTATATAGATATTTATAGATATAGGTATATCTTATTTGCCCACCATTTTTCTAAAGATTTTATTTATTTATTTGACAGACAGAGATCACAAGTAGGCAGAGAGGCAGGCAGAGAGAGAGAGAGGGAAGCAGCGTCCCTGCTGAGCAGAGAGCTGATGTGGGGCTGGATCCCAGGACCCTGGGGTCATGACCTGAGCAGAAGGCAGAGGCTTTAACCCACTGAGCCACCAGGCACCCCAACTGCCCACCATTTTAAGAAGAAAAATCATATGCATGCCAATTTTTCATTTTTATTTTCAATACTTAAGATGCCTAAGACAACAAATAACTTCTTTAAAAAAAAAAAAAAAAGCCTAGATCCTTTCCATAAATCCAAAAAATATTCAGACACTTCATTTATTTAGTCAGTCAGCCAGCAAATACTTAATGCATTGGGGAATACACCAGTAAGGAAAAATAAAAAATATGCACCCTCTTTACACAGATTAATGGTGGGTTTTTTTCCCCCTTTGGCATCTTCTCCTCCCTTCCCTGCTGCACCACACTAGTAGGCTGTGTATAACTGTCTCCTGATGATGACTTGTGACTAAGTGAGGGATATTACAACACAGAAAACTTACAACAGAAAATAATACATCATTCTTAAGAATTCTGTGGTCCTCCCTACGTCTTGGAAATTGTCACCAACTCTGCTCCCCCTCAGGCTCCAGGCCATGTGTCTGGGCTCCTCTCCTCTCTACAAAACTCTCCATCCTGTCCCCCACCCCTGCCTGCCCTTCTCAAGGACAGGGCCCTGTGTTTTCCCCTTCCAGTGCATTTTAAAAGTCCTATTTCTTTATTACACTGTGCCATTCAGTTCTCCAGCTCCCTCCCAGACTTGTCTTAACTTGCATGCTCTCCATCTGTGGTTCTCAAATTTAAGTATGTGTTAGCATCACCTGGAGGCTTGTTAAAACAGAGACCACAGTATCCCACCCCCAGAGTTTCGATTCAGTAGATCTGAAGTGGGGTCTGAGAATTTGCATTCGTACCTAATTCCCAGGAGATGCTAACTCTGCTGGTGATCCCACACTATGTAAACCACTGTTTTGAAGGCTTTTAAATAAATTTTCCTAACAACAGAATCACCTCCAAACCCATAGTTTCATCATTAGTCACACAAAGGGAGAAATGAACTTGTAAATTAGAATTTCTGTATCTTGGACCCAGGGAAGACTACCTCCCCTAGTAACACTTTCTGTAAATGGAAAGCTGTCCTTAAGACATTCGTTCTGCTCTCTATTCAGAGCATTCCTGTAATAAGGGTTATGATTCTGTCTTTTGATGTTTGACTACTGGCAGCTCCCAAACTCCAAACTCACACCTCCCTCTTCCCCTTGTGTAGCCTCTGAGCACGGTAGTAAGAAAGCCTGAGCGTTCCTTGCTTTGGAGTAACTGGGAGATTCAAACCATGTCATCCTCTTCCCAGGCAAGCCCTCAGCTATCCCACCCCCAACTATAATAAAAGCCAGGTCAGTCTCCTTTCTTTGCTGTCTCAAGTCATTTCGGACCTGTTTGAGAGGCCTGTGCTTCTCTCCCCCCAAAACACCCAATAGGTAGGCGTAAACCTTCCCACACTCTTTCAGTGTGCATATGACATCAGTCTCAACATCAGTCAAACGTTGAGTGGAGGTTCTCCCTCTTTTTGCACACTGATCATAACAATTACTCCAGAGCTTGGAGCTTGGAGGTTTTTTTCTTTTTTTCTTCACATTTAAAGAAACTAAGAAAAATCCTATGCAACCATATGGGCAGACTTAAGTAAAAGTTAACATGTGAATTTTGAGATACCATTCCCCAACCCCCAGCCTGCTAGAAACTGAGTACAGACATTCCAGGAAGAAAACTGGAGATAACTAGTCTGGAAATTCATACCAGTTCTAGAGAAAAGTTCTAAAGATACTGACATGACCAGATTGCCTTACAGAACAGATCATGGCAACCAGACCCATTCATAGGCACAGAGCCTCCACTAGGCTTTTTAATGCCCTGCTTAAAAATGAGAACACAGATAAGAATCACCAGAATTTTGAGGAAAGTATCTCATATGAAGATATCTCATATGAAGGACAGAGACCAGAGCAAATAAAAAGAAGAAAATATCTTACAAGAAACAGGTATGATGCAGAAAGAAAAAAAAATCAACAAAAAATATCATTAATACCCTCAATAAGGTAACATATTGTATCTATAAAGCAAGAACAAGAGACTGTAAAATAATAATAATTAATAATGATAATAATATACAGAGAACAAAAAAGAGCTATAAGAAATAAAAAAATATGAAACAGAAATGAAAACTAGTAGAAGAAATCTTCCAGAAAGTAAAATAAAAAGAAGGAAAATAGAAATAAAAATATAGAAAATTAGAAAAGTCCAGTAGGTTAAATATCCAAAAATAATAAATCCAGAGAGAACAGAAGGACATGAGAGTAGATAACCAAGATAATAACAATAATAAAATTCCTCATAATTAAAGGAAATTAGTTTTCACACTAAAAGGTGCACAAAGTCCTAATATAATAGATGAATAGGCCTACTTGAAGCCATATCCTTGTGAAATTTCAGAATCACAGGAAAGTAAAGAAGATCTTAAAATCTTCAATAATGTTTTCTCCTTAAAAAAGGTCAAGAATTAGGGGCACCCAGGTGGCTCAGTTAGTAAAGCATCCAACTCTTGATTTCAGCTCAAGGTCATGATATGGAACCCCACTTCAGGCTCACTGAGGAGTCTACTTGAGATTCTCTCCCTCTACCCACCCCCTGCTCTCTTCCTCTCTAAAATAAATAAATAAATAAATAAATAATATCTTTTTTTAGAAAATCAGCAATCAGAATCAGAATGGCATTGGAATACCCAACAGAAAGTTTGGAAACCAGGAGTCAAAATTATGAGGGGAAAAAGAGTTTCAACTTAGAGTTATATATCCAAAGTACTGATCCAAAGTTAGAATGAAATAAAAATAATTTCTGATAAGGTAAGTCTAAAAAAAAAAATCTTTTCTCAGATATACCTTTCTGAGAAAACTATCAATGGATACATTCCACTGAAACAAGGAAGTAAACCAACAGACAGGAAGACAAGGGAATCAAAACAAAGGTAATCCAAAATAAGACTGGAAAAAACAAATCACTAGGAAGATGGTACAGTTTGCTCTGAAACAGGGCTTAAGAGCAACTAGTAGAGTTTAGAGAAACCTGGAAATCACCAAGAGGTGTATCTTCAAGAACATGACTAGAGAGAGCTTGATGTGGCTGATTAAATTTGGACAGCTGACAAGAGTTTGGGATTGAACTGGGGACACACATACAAACTACCAAAGCAAGTAATTATGAACTCTGAGGGGGGAAAAGCATTTTATCTTTTTATAAATGAAGAAAGAAAAAGTAGCCAGAGTATGCCACTTACCTTGTCTGTAAAATAGCACTTTTATTGTCAAAATGGTAACATTGGATATTGATCTAACCAAACTTATCCTATAGCTGTATTAGGAGGAGACAGGAAATAAACATGTTCAGCAGGTCAAAACAAAATGTATTAAGCAGTGGCATCATTCAATACATTATGAAGAAAACTGCAAAAGTAGTAATAAAGTCATGGCAAAAGAAGCACAACAAAAACTACTATTTAGAAATACGAAAATCAGTATCAGAAGAAACAGCTCAATCGGTTGAAACTAATTATTGGAGATGGAAATTTGGGAGGGTGGACAGAGGTGCCCAGGGTACTTCTGTTTTTTTATTTCAAGCCCTGCAGAATTGTCTAACTTCTTAAATTATATGTATTTGAGTCTTAAATGGTTTAAATATAAGCTAGTCATAATTTTTTAAAATATAGCATAGTCAATAAAAAATTACTAAATTTTTAATACCTCTACTGTTCCTATAAAGAATTTAAGGTGACATATCTATATCTATCTATCTATCTAAAACTAAAAGGTAAATATAAATATAGAAAAAAATTAAGAGAAAGGAGAAAAAGGAATACAAATTTCCTAAAGAATCACCAAATTTACGGTAACTTTTTTGTCAGTTTACTTAACTGAAAGAAAGAAAAATGTAACAGCTTTCATGATTTTGTGTGGGGGGGGTGTTTAATTTTGCTTTGTTTTGCAAAAAAGAGATGTCTGTAATTCTTTTTAGATGTTAAAAAAATGTTCCCAACCTTGAAAAGCTGAGAACCACGAAGCTCAAAAATTGCTTCTGACTCATAATTTTGAGTTGATCTACTTTACAAAAGTGAATCTATGTCATTAACGTTCACATATCAGCTCTGCTTCTCTCAAGGACAACCACACAAAATAGAGGCAGTCATTTCTCCTGTAAGCCTGAAGGTGTTTTTAAGATATATGTGCATAAGTGGCATGTCTGTGTTAATGCTACTGATCCTGGGTGAACTCCTAAGAGGAATACCTGTGAATCTATTCCTCTGAGAAATAACCATTTTCACATCCTGTGTGCTTTTCTGTTTATCTGAGTTGTAGACATAAAAACCAAGGCAACTGGCCAGAGTTTATTTTTGTTTAAAAAAAATTTTCAAATTATCATTAACTGCACTATTAGCTATTAATGGTGTTCCATGTTTTGTATTCTCTAACATTTGCGTTAATTAAACAAGAAGACTAATAAATTCTGAGAACAATTCAAGTCACAAATTTGGATAAGAAAGTTCTCCCATTCTTTTGGCTCTAAGTTGTTTTATTTTCTAACTCTTGTATTGTTCTTCAGAAATAGCTGTAATTTACCTAGAAGGACATTCACCAAAATATTAAGGAAGTTGTTTTCTTTGTGCAGAATAATATTTTTTAAATAAAGAGCAGACAGAAAGGGGATGTCAAGAGGCTGAAATGTCACTGAATGGCCAAGTGGCTCTGTCCAGTGCTGCACACTGGAATATGTGCATCTGCAAATCTGGGGAGAAATGAGGGCTGAAGATACATCTTGGATGTCAGCATTATAGAGGGTGCATTTAAAGCCAAGGGAATACACACAGTCATTGAGAGTGAGAGAACACAGTGAAGAAAGAAAAGCCCAAAGACTGAGGTCTAAAAAAATGAAAAACTTGAATGTCAGGTAAAGAGAAGATGCTAACACCAGAGAATCAGAAGGAAACAAAGAAACTGTGACACCCGGAAAGACAAAGGAGGGTTCAGGCTGCTTTGCGAGGAAAGGAATATTGGTCCTTGGATTCAGCAAGAGGAGGAGCAGAAACTGTCACTAAGTTTGGGATATGTGTAAAGAGCATTAACAAAGAACATCGAGGGTTAGTAGTCATCAACTTACACTGCTAGTATTTTGCCTGACTGCGATTCTCTCCAACAAGGTTAGGTACAGAGAAACAGCAGACATCCTTGGGTTCATTCAGTGTCTGTATTTGCCAGATGAATGAGACAAAAGAGGGGCAGAAAAGAGGAATGAAGGTGTTTGCAAGAGAAGGATTGTAACAGGAGACGATGGAAAGGAACAAAGTCAAAACACGGCGTTGGGGAGAGGAGACTAACTGATATTCAGTATAAGCTAAGGATAAAATCTTTGGCCATAAATCTTTCCTCATGTTTTTAATAGTTTTTCCTTAGATTTCTAAAACTAGAATTATCAGGTCAAGTGGTATGATTTTTCTTAAAGATTTTACTTTTTTATTTGAGAGAGAAAGAGAGTGTGTGCATGAGCGAGAGGAGGAGCAGAGGGAGAGAGACAAGCAGACTCCACACTGAGCACGGAGCCCGAAAAGAAGCTCAGTGCCACAACACCGAGATCATGGTCTGAGCCGAAGCCAAGAGTCAGAGGCTTTAACCCACGGAGCCCCTTGGGTGCCCCAAAATAGTATGAAATTTTAGTTGCTGATGCATGTTGCCAAACTTCTTTCCAAAAAGCTTATGCCATCTTAAATTGATCAGCAAAGTCTAACACTGCATGTCTCAAGAAACTCCAGCTACTTTCAGAATGACACACAAGAAGCACTGATGGATGGTAAAACTACCATCATCTCTAAAACCCAGCAAACAGCTCCCACCCTGCCTTTAATCTCCCATCCAGTCCTTCTTTTCTTTTATGATTTCTTTGGTTTTCATTCAGTATAAATTCATCTTTTTCACGAGTAATTAAATCTTAAAGTAAAATCATTAAAGTAACTGTAAATAAGTCACTCAAAAGAAAATTTGAGCAGAAAATTTTTTTAAAAATTGTAATCAGCAAAAAAAAAAAAAATAGTTTCATTCTAGCAGCAAAAAAGATCCCTCTCCTCTTTCTCTCCTCCCCTCCTGTCTTCCCCGTTCTCGCTCCCTTCTTCTCGCTCATCTCTGATCCCTAAGAGCTTGATAGGTAAGTAACAAAAAGTTATGCTCTCTTTTCTTCTCTAGTTCGAAGTTGATTTAAGTCACCAGTTTTCTAAATGAGCTAAAAACTTTTGCAGAACTACTTGTGCCCACCACTTATTCCTAAGAAAGAGAAGAAACCCGATAGAAATGAAGCAACCGTGTAAGTCAGCCCAAGCACAGATTTCTGAAATGATTTTGTAAGGCTCATTAAGATCATGACTTCCTACGTTTTTATGTTGCTCCTCTAAATGACTGGCCATTATGGAGCTTGAGAAACTTGAGAAAAAGATCCTTGTTTCCTGCAGATTCGGTAATCATCTATGAAATCTGGAATGACAAGAGGACTTAGATATCATATGGATCTAAATCTCTTAAAGGTTTAGAGACAGAAGTCCAGAGCAGGAAGCTCCCTACCCCAGGACACACAGTCAGAGAATAGATCTCAAAGACACAACCACCATCTTTTGAGCCAGTTCTGCCCTTGCCATCTTCGTATTAGATGCATACAAAGTAACAAATAAATACGCTTCTGCACGTAGAAGTGAATACAAAACTCTAATAACCTCGCTACAGATGTTAAGAGTGCAAAATAAACCTCTATATTATACTATCAGACTACAAAACTTTCATTTTTAAAGACTAAATGTAACTAGTAGTTTCTAAATATAAATATGCATGTGTGTGCACATAGTCATCAATACCCAATAAACCATTTCCATCTACGAGGATGCTTCTAAGTGGCAAGACAGCAACATATTTCTGAATGGATTGTTTTGTCTGTAAAGATTGCCATGATTACTTATCACTTGTGGAATGTAAGTAACCTTGAGTGTCTCCAGAGATGTGTCTAGAACCTAAGGCAAAGCTGCTAAAAGAAAAAGTCAGAGACCTCTGTTCTTCTTGTTGGTCACAACCCAAATATTCCCTTGCATGTAGCTTCTTCAATTTCTCATGAAAAACTTTCTAGGGATTTCTTTGATTGCTACTATAGATTCCAACATCCAAGATATTGCCAAGGAACTGGCTCTTGCTTTGAATTTTGGGACAGGGGACGGGGAGAGAAATGATTGGTGTATAGCCTCCAAAACATTGATAAAGCAGAGTGATAACACTCATCTACAAATATGGTATTCATCCTACGGGTGAACAATATTCTAAGACATAGAGAACATCTTTAGTAGGTTACTTTCACTCTGCTATATTTTATTCTTTCCCTTCTTCAGATATTCTAAAGTTGCCAACACTATAACCTCACAAATGGTGCTCTCTCCCATAACTTCACCCTGTCTTGAAGAGAGATACGTGGGCGAAGCTATGTCTTTAGTACATTCAAACTTAAAGGCTTAACTGGGTCACTTTAAAAATGTAGAATAGGGGCGCCTGGGTGGCTCAGTGGGTTAAGCCGCTGCCTTCGGCTCAGGTCATGATCTCAGGGTCCTGGGATCGAGTCCCGCATCGGGTGCTCTGCTCAGCAGGGAGCCTGCTTCCCTCTCTCTCTCTCTGCCTGCCTCTCCATCTACTTGTGATTTCTCTGTCAAATAAATAAATAAAATCTTTAAAAAAATAAAAATAAAATAAAAATGTAGAATATAGAGGCAAACAAACAAGCAAACTGCTTAGAAACAGAACTAATTATTTCATTAAGCCATTCAGATAATGATTTGTAGGGATTTTGCTGACTCTGTAGAAGTTATAAAACTTAAGTTACCAAAATGAGAGACAATCTACTAAAACAATCAGCAATCTTAAAAGGTAGGCAATGTTGACAATAATCAATAGCCATAGCAAAAAAAACTTTTACAGGATAAATAGAAACATTTTTTAATTACCATAAAGACAGCACTTTCATTTGCAAAAGTGATGTCCTATCAGAAACAATATTATGTCAACTGATCTCATAAGAAGATAATCTTCTACCTAAATCCTCTAAATTCCAGTAGTAGATCAAGGATTGGAAACAAACCAAACTTTATTTATTTATTTATTTATTTATTTATTTAGACATGCACAGTGTGTCTGAAGAGTATTTTGTCAAGGGATTATATCTAACTCCCCTGCGCATAAATGTTTTCACTATTATTTCACTGACGTTCCTGGGACCTACTCAGTGAATCTGAGTAGTTAAACGATGTTGTTTCCCCTCTCCACTCCCTCCTTGATACTGAGAATAGAAACCATTAACAACCCCCTTGGCAGAGAAGCCCTCCGAATGATACCATGTCAACAGTCTATCAGATGCAAAGGACACCAGCCCAGAGAAAATGGAGAGAATCAGTGCAGCCTACCATTAGCCAGGGGAAAAGGAACACAGAGTGACAGCTAGGCAGTATTATCATCTTCGCAGCACCCTTTTGTGGACCAGAATTAAAAGCACATCTCTTTCATTAATATTTAATTTTATAGCTACAAAGGGAAAAGTCTAAAACTAACTTTTTTTAAAAACCTAGTATATTCTATTTTGAAGAAAATATTCTCTGATGTTCTCATGTGGGAGCTCTATTTCCTCAGCTTCTTGCTCTGGTCTGAGACTTCCTTCCGTTTTTCATTAGCTGAGCTGAGCTTGTCCAAAAAATGACCACGGAAATTTTCCTTTCGCTGTAATGAGCCCCAGTGGGAACCTGGCAAGTTAGCTCTTAGGAGATCGCAAAAGCATCTTACCCACATCCCAGGAGGAAAGACAGCCCTGCTGATTGACTTCCTCACTAATCTCATCCTACATGGAGCGTACTGACACCAGCCCCAGCTGAGACTGTGCCAGGAAGAGTTTAGAACATTCACAAGGAAGTGCCTATTAAAACAGAAGAACAGATGTCCAGTGTCCCTTACTCTGAGAAGGGGACAAAAGGAAAACAATGCATCCTGCCATTTTCTCAGACGCCGTCTTTTAGAAAATTTCCTTCAAGGCCATGAATCACTGGATCATATTTATAGAACACCTGAAACTCTAGGGTGCCATAGAGGGGCTACAGATGTCTCCAGAGACCTCAGAAGGGGTCCAAACACATTTCTTCTCTCAACCTAGAGCGACAGAGCTCTAAACGTGTGCCAAGTTCTGGCAAGAACAAATAAGGAAAATGGTGCGGGCCCGTGTCTCCCCCAACACTGTGGTCAGGGCATTCTTTTCCAGAGACTTCCTCTTTTTACAGGACACTTTTTACAGGACACTCCACAGTCAGTGCTCAGGTGGAGTCCTGCCCACAGATTCCTGAAGTTAACCTCCCACAGGTGAAGCCTGACCTACACTCACACTCCCATGTCCCACACCCCAGACAGAGTCTCCCCCGCTCCCAGCTCTGCTTGTCCAGGTTCCTTTCAGCCTCTGAGGGAAGCCCCGTCTGTGAGACAAACCCCTGGCCCAGTGCTTTTTAAACCTGGTGCTTTTCACAGCCCCCAACGGAACACGTCTCTGAGACATCACAACTTTGTAAGAAATTTAAAGTTGAGTTTTTATCTCAAAGGTAATTCAAATATTTTAACGTAAGTAAATTCTGGAGAATCTGCAGAGCGGCATAATAACCCCACATGTCCCAGGCTGTCCTACCCTTGCCATTGTTTGTGATCATGTGGATGCCCAGAGAAGACCACACAACAACACAAATGAAGGTTTCTCTTGCAGTGCCATGAGGGAATCAATGGTAGGAGAGTTGCGGCATCACATGACAGGTTAGTCTAAGCTTCTAAAGTCAAAAGAACCCGTAGTACTCCACAAATAAGTGGACATGGGGACTTAGAGTGGAGAAGGGAGTTGGGGGAAATTGGAAGGGGAGGTGAACCATGAGAGACTATGGACTCTGAAAAACAATCTGAGGGTTTTGAAGGGACGGGGGGTGGGAGGTTGGGGTACCAGGTGGTGGGTATTATAGAGGGCACGGATTGCATGGAGCACGGGGTGTGATGCAAAAATAATGAATACTGTTATGCTGGAAATAAAAAAAATAAATAAATAAAATAAAATAAAATTAAAAAAAGAACCCGTAGTAGGGGTCCAGAACATGTTCCACAGATCATATATTTTTCATGCCACACTTGCAAAAAAGTTCATTAACAGTCAGTTTAATAAATATACAATGGAGTCATTTTTCTTTTCTCTCTCTCTTTTATTTATTTATTTTTTTAGTTTTATTGAATTGTGTTTTGTAACACATTATTACATTGGCTCATCCAAATAACAGATATATGATTAAAATATTCATTATTGAAGTTTGCCTGGGTGGCTCAGTCGATTAAGCATCTGCCTTCAGCCCAGGTCATGATCCCAGGGTTCTAGGATCAAGCTCCACATCAGATTCTCCACTCAGCAGGGAGTCTGCTTCTCCCTCTCTCTGTCCCCATCCCTGCTCATGCTCTCTCTCTCTCTCTCTCTTATACTCTTTCTCTCAAATAAAGAAATAAATAAAATATTTTACAAATTTTTTTTAAAACACTCATTATTAAAGAAAGAAAATAAGGACAGGAGTCATGATGGTGACTGGGGTGATAATCCATCATGCTCTAAATCAAAAGAATCAAGTCAACACACACATGTATCTCTCCCACATTAAACCAGCTATCTGCAGATTAATGTTAGCTGATCAACACCATCTGTCACTTTAATGTTGTTCACTGCTTTTCAGAGAGGCAACATAGCTTAAACTGCGAAGTGCCCATTCTCTGAAGCCAAACTTCCTGGGTTCAAAGTAAAACTCCAACACTTGATAGCTGAGTGCACTGTGTGCCTCAGTTTCTCATCAGGACATGAGATGAGATCTGAGCGGTACCTGCCTCTGTGCTAATTAGTGAGCTAAGTAGATACAAAGCACCTAGCCTGGACCTTGCACATAGGAAAAGCTTTGCTAGTATGGTTTTTATCCTTTTTACATAACATTATTTATTTAATTTAGAGGCTTGATTTATAGTTTATAGGCATGTAACATTTATAAACATAAGAAGTATACAGCAAGTTTTATATATATATATATATATATATATATATATATATATATTCCATTAAATCAAAATAGTGGTTAGTCGACAGGGTGAATGACAATTTTTTAAAGAGTTGCATGTACTACTCAAGTTTGAAAAAATGTTTTCCTAGCTATAGCTTATTCTACATGCCATGTTATATCATGAGGATGCCATATTCCAGTTTCTGGGGAAAATGATATGATTTCCCCATCAAAGACAACACTGATGGAAGAGAGCTAGGAATGAAGTTGGTAACTTCAGCCAGGTTCAACCTGGACAGTTCCCAAATTAAACCAACATAGACCAGCCTGCAATCCCACTGTGATTTTGAAGTAAGATTCACTGAAAGGATCCACATAAGCTTAGAAACAGTAAAGTTTCTAATGAAGATGAGCAGTCAGACTTCTGCTTCCCAGCTCTCTGGGGGGAAAAAGTCATGGCCAGCACTCCAAGTTTATATCTTAGTCATTCAAAAAAAAAAAAAAAAAAAAAAGTGGACTTGCTGATCTCTACATCTTTTTCTTCCTTTTCTGGTTGACCTAGCTTAGTTCCAACCAGAAGACTAGAACCATGTGGGAGAAAAAAAAAAAAAAAAATGGTTCCTCCATTTATAAACCTCTTGATTGAGAGGATGGGAGGCAGCTGTTGGGGGAGGAGAGGGGTGGGGAAGAGAGCGCTCACACACCCCTCACACTTACCAAAACCACACTGAAGCAATATTAATCACATACTGAAGGTGCACAACAATAAAATAGGAACGCCAAAAACTAATAAGAAAAGTAAAACCTCCAAACTAAAAATACGGCCATTTAGAACACAGCTGACAGCTTAAAGTGATCATAAAACCAGATACAAGGCAGAGAAAGAAGAAATAGAGGTGCTTCCCTCTATGTATGTTATGGAAGACTTCCTTCCTCCCCTGGGAAACCAAAAAGCCACTTGAGTTTTTGCAAGAGCAATTTTAGTAGGTGACTAAGGTAAACAGAATAAAGCAATAAAAATACAAAGTATTAAAATGATTGCATACACAGAAGGTAGCCAGCGTTTCAAGCAAAGATGGGCTTTTATGAGATATGATGCTGAATTTGTCAAAATAATGATAAAACATGTTTTAGCTTGAGAGGAAATTAAGTAGATACACTGCCAGGACTGGAGAAACTTCGGTCCCTTCTAAAACTAGGTTTTCTGTAATTAACAACTGCATATGAGTGTATACCAATGCTGGATTCCCTAGTTGGCAGAATAAGCCCATGGTTAGGGCAAACCAAGGATACATAGAGAAAATACGTTTGTCAGGCTGTGGTAAGGAAGGATTTAGTACTTCATAGGAATGTAATCATTATTGGAAAAATCTAAACTTGGATTGACTTTTCACCCATATTTTTCAATTTCATATAGTTTTATTTTGAATTATATATGAGAGATGAGGATGGGAAACACTATAAACTTTCAGATGCTTGAGACTTCAAAGACCTTTATTCCATTCTATAAGCCACTATATGTGGGCTCAGTGCTAGGTCCTGGGGTACAAAGATATCCTGCCAGAGAGAGAGTTCTTTCCTACATGACCTCACAAAGAGATCTCTCCTGGGATTGAAGCTGTCCATCACTAACTTTTCAGATGCCTGCTGCAATGGAAGTCCACAAGATAATGGACATTATCTGTCTTAATTACTGTCATATCCCCTGCAACTAGAACAGTACTTGAAACATACTAGATGCTCAGTAAATATTTACCAAGTTAATGAATCAATGCCTGCTTCCTTTGACCATCCTAGAAAGCTCCAAGATCCAGGTTCCCACGAGTCATGACCCTTCTCGCTTGCCTTTTGATTTCCTTGACAGATAAGCACAAGCTAGATATTAAAGCACATTTCAATGTTAATGAAACTTGGCCTTTGGTTGTTCCCTATCATCTGGTTAAGTTTTCTCTCATCATTCTGGCCTCCTAAAATCCAAAGAAATGCCTTCCTCCAGATTCAGTTTCTTTATCTGTAATGTGAAAATAATGCTTTCTACCTCCCCTCATCCCCACCCCAGCTTAGAGGATTGCTGGGAGGATTAAAATGAGTGACATTCAAAAGAGCTTAGGGCAAAGCTTGACACATGCAAGAGCCAAATGAATAGCTATACCTTTCATTAGGACATTCCAGGCTCATAACCTCAAATGCCATTTCTGGGGTTTCAGGGAGCTCCTGTTTCCTGCATGTATGTTAGTTTTATCTCTTTCATGGGCTGGCTGTGTGTACAGAATATATATATCTATATTCACTGACAAAGGAGAAGTAAGGCACTCAAAAAGAATTTTTAGCAATGTAGGGACATACCCTTGGCTACTTTCCTCCTCCTCTTGGCTACATGTAATTATGAAAATGTTAACACATATTAAAAAGCTGAATAATTATGAAATAGTCATCAAATACCCACCACCTAGATTCTCCAACTGTTCATGTTTTTCTTTGTTTGCTTTATCATGGACCTACCCATCTAGTCTTTTGTCAATCCAAGTGATTTTTTTAATAAATTTCAAAGTAGGTTATAAAAAACAGTATACTCCTTAAATATTTTCACATATATACCATCTACTAGAATTCAATGGTTTTTTTTAATATTTTATTTATTTATTTATTTAACAGAGAGAGAGAGAGATCACAAGTAGGCAGAGAGAAAGGCAGAGAGAGGGGGAAGCAGGCTCCCCACTGAGCAGAGAGCCTGATGTGGAGCTCAATCCCAGGACCCTGAGACCATGACCTGAGCCGAAGGCAGAGGCTTAATCTACTGAGCCACCCAGGCGCCCTTAGAATTCAATGTTTTTTATAATAGTTTTGTATCATTCATATAGAGTGATATCCACAAATTTTAAGCTTACCTTTGGATCAGTTTTAGCATAAACACCCATGTAAAACTCTTGCTACATTTTTTTTTAAAGATTTTATTTATTTATTTGACAGAGAGGGATCACAAGTAGGCAGAGAGGCAGGCAGAGAGAGAGGAGGAAGCAGGCTCCCTGCCGAGCAGAGAGTCCGATGCGGGACTCAATCCCAGGACCCTGAGCTCATGACCTGAGCCGAAGGCAGCGGCTTAACCCACTGAGCCACCCAGGCGCCCTCTTGCTACATTTTTAAAACCTGCTTTCAGCCTCATGTGCACAGATGCCACCAGACACCAGGCCTACTCACATGCCCCTAGCTCCAATTCCATGCTAGACCCAGCTTTAGGTCCCCAGCCACCACCACCATGGCGTGCAGCCCCACCTGCCACAGGGCTTCGGAGGGACCCAAAATAGGACTAGTGGCCCAGCACAAATTTTGCTAATACTTCTGCCCTGTTCCCAAGTTCCCTGGCAGGCATGCCCCCTTAGAATTAGCATGCTTGGGTCACACTAACAGCACAGAGAGCAAGCACAGACCACAACTGGCAAAGAGTCAGTACAGACAACTGAACTGAAAGGAAAAGTGACTCGGACACAAGAGCAGGGCATAAGCAATGCACATAGGACACTCTTTTGAAGTGCCAGCTTCTGATAAATGGAGGACATACCTTGTAAGACACTCCAGGTCCTCTTCTTCATAAAGTCATTAAGTCCAAGAGCAGAAGACATAGCTGACTTTCTTTTTCTTTCTTTTTTTTTTTTCCATAACTGACGTTCTTAACACAAGGCAGGCAAAATGAGGAGACAGAGAAATGTATCCCAAATGAAAGAACAGGACAAGGCTACCACCAGAGATCTAAGCGAAGCATTATAAGTAACATATCTGATAGAGAATTTAAAGCAATCATCACAAGAACATAAACTGGATTTAAGAAAAGTGGAAGACATGAGTGAGACTCAACATAGACACAGGGATAACAAAGCAGAGATAAAGGGCTCAATAAATGATATGAGCAACACACTTGATGGAATAAAGAGCAGAATTAAAAAAGCAGAGGAATGAATTAGTGACCTAGAAGACAGAGTTATAGAAAGTAATCTAAGTGAACAAAAGGGAGAAAAAGAATTACATAAAGTGAGAACAGATTTAGGGAACTCAGTGATTCCATCAAAAGTAATAACATTCCTATCATAGGAGCCTCAGAAGAAGAATAGAGAAAAGGGGCAAGAGAAATTTATTTGAAGAAATAATAGCTGAAAACTTCCCTAATCTAGGGAAAAAAGCAGATGTCCAGGTCCAGGAGGCATACACAACTCTCATCAAAATCAACAAAAGCAGACCCACACCAAGAAATATTGTAATTAAACTTGCAAATATAGTGTAAAAAAATTTTAAAGCAGTAAGACAAAAGAATTCAGTAACTTAAAAGGGAAAACTCATAAGGATACAAGAGGTGTTTTTTTCGTTTTGTTTTGTTTTTCCAACAGAAACTTTGCAAGCCAGAAAAAAATGGCATGATATAATCGAAGTGTTGAATCGGGAAAATGTGCAGGCAAGAATAATCTATCTGGCAAGGCTATCATTCAGAATAGAAAAGAAGATAAAGTGTTCCCAGACAAATAAAAACTAAAGGAGTTCATGACCACTAAACTAGCCCTGTAAGAAATATAAAAAGGGACTCTGAGTGGAAAGGAGAGATCAAAAGTGACAGTATAAAGGTAGGAACACGAAAGTATTAAAATTAATATTTCTGTTAAAAACTCAGGAAATTCACCAAAAAAAGGATATAAAATATATACCTAAAATGTGGGGAAGAGAGGAGAAAAGAATAGTTCAAATTAAATGACAATCAACTTTTTTTTTTTTAACAATGATCAACAATATAGATTGCTATATACAAAAGTGGTTACTAGAATCTAATAGTAACTTATATCAAAACCACTAACAAGTATGCAAAGAACAAAAAGAATGCCAAATACATCATTAAAGAAAATCGGCAAACTATGAAAGAGAGAAAGAAAAGAAAGGATTAGAGAAAAATCTTCAGAATAACCATAAAACAAGCAATAAAATATGAATAAAACATATCTACCAATAACTACTTTGAACATAAATGGACTAAACACTCAAGTCAAAAGGCATAGGGTCACAGAATGGATAAAAAAACAAAACCCATCTATATACTACCTACAAGAGACTCATTTTGGACCAAAAGACACCTGCAGACTGAAAGTGAGGGTATGGAAAAACATCTACCCCACAAACTGATGTCAAAAGAAAGCTGGAGTCATAATACTTACCTTGGACAAAATAGACATTAAAACAAAGAATATAAGAGACAAAGGACAGTATATAGTAATAAAGGGGATAATCTAACAAAAAGATATAACAATTATAAATATTTATGCACCCAACACAGGAGCACCCAAACATACAAATAGTTAATAACAAACATAAAGGAATTAATAATACAATAATAATAGGAAACTTTAACACCCCACTTACAACAAAGGACAGATATAAATAAATAGAAAATCAACAAGGAAACAGTGGCTTTGAATGACACACCGAACCAGGTGGATTTAACAGGTATATTCAGAACATTCCATCCTAAAACAGCAGAATACACATTCTTTTCAAGTACACAAAGTACATTCTCCAGGAAAGATCACATATGTGCCCATAAAACCAGCCTCAACAAATTAAAGAAGATCGAAGATCTAAGATCGAAGTCATACCATGCATCTTTTCTGACTATAACACTGTGAAACTTGAAGTCAATTACAAGAAAAAATCTGAAAAGACCACAGATAGATGGAGGCTAAATAACATGCTACTAAACAATGAATGAGTCAACCAGTAAATGAAAGAAAAATTTAAAAGTCATAGAAACAAATGAAAACAAAAATACAGGTCCAAAACTTTTGGGTTGCAGCAAAAGCAGTTCTAGGAGTAAAGTTTATAGCAATACAGGCCTACCTCAAGAAGCAAGACAAATTTCAAATAAACTAGCTAATCTTACACTTAAAGGAGCTAGAAAAAGAATGGAAAAAAAAAAAAAACCCTAAAGCCAGCAGAGAGAAATAAATAATAAAGATTTGGGCAGAAATAAATGACATAGAAACCAAAAAACAATAGATCAATAAAACCAAGAGCTAATTCTTTGAAAATAAAAAAAAAAAACTGATAAACTTCTAGCCAGACTTACCAGGAAAATAAGAAAAAGAACTCAAATAAGTAAAACCACAAATGAGAAAAATTTTTAAAACTCAGCAAAACCGGAAGTACATTGCCAGATGGCTTCGCAGGGAAATTCTACCAAACTATACAAAAAAAAATACAAGTTAGGAAAACGTCCAAATTCATTCTCCAAGACCAATATTATCTTGATACCAAAACAGCATAAAGACACCACTAAGAAAGAACTACAAGCCAATATCCCTGATGAACACAGAAGCAAAAAATCCTCAGTAAAACATTAGCAAACAGAACTCAACAATACATTAAAAAAAGAAATCATTCACTGCAATCAAATGGTATTTACTCCTGGGTTACAAGGGTAATTCAATACTCACAAATAAATCAACATGATACATTACATCAATAAGAGAAAGGATAAGAATCATATGATCATTCCCAAAGATGCAGAAAAAGCACTTGACATAGTACAACACCCATTTATGATAAAAACCCTCAACAAAGTAGGTTTAGAGGGAACACACCTCAAGATAATAAGGACCATATATGAAAAACCCACAGCTAACATCATCCTCAGTGGGAAAAAAATGGGACTTTTCCCCCCTAAGATCAGGAATGAGACAAGGATGTCCACTCTAACCACTTTCATTCAACATAGTACTGGAATTCCTAGCCACAGCAATCAGACAACAAAAGGAAAGAAAAGGCATCCAATCAGTAAGGAAGAAGTAAAACTTCTACTCTTTGCATATGACATGATACTATATATAGAAAACACAAAGATTCCACTAAAAAAAAAAACAACCTGATAGAATTGATAAACAAATTCAATAAAGTCATTGAATACAAAAATCAATGTATAGAAACCTTTGCATTTCTATACACCAATAATGAAGCAGCAGAAAGAGCAATTAAGAAAAACAATCCCATTTACAATTGCACCAAAAATAATAAGATAAACTTAACCAAAGAAAGAAAAACCTATACTCTGAAAACTAATAAACACCAATGAAAGAAATTGAAGATGACACAAAGATATAGAAAGATATTCCAATGCTCATGGATTGGAAGAAAAGATATTGTTAAAATGTCTATACTACCCAAAGCAGTCTACATATTTAATGCAATCCCTATCAAAATCCCAACAACACTTTTTTTTTTAATTAACATATAATGTATTATTTGTTTCCAGGGTACAGGTCTGTGAATCATCAATCTTAAACAATTCATAGCAGGCATCATAGGACATACCCTCCCCAGTGTCCATCATTCAGCCACCCTATCCCACCACCCACGTTCCCCTCCAGTAACCCTCAGTTTGTGTCCTGAGATTAAGAGTCTCTTATGGTTTGTCTCCCTCTCTCAGTACGATCTTGTTTCATTTTTCCCTCACTTCCCCCACAATTCCAAAATTTTATGGACCCCAAAAGATCTCAAGTAGACAATGCAATCTTCAAAAAGAAAAGGAAATCTAGAGGCATCACAATCCAGACTTCAAGTTATATTACAAAACTCAAGATAATCAAGATAGTGTGATACTGGCACAAAAATAGACACATAGGCCAATAGAACAGTATAGAAAACTCAGAAATAAACCCACAACTATATGATAGATCAATCTTTGACAAAGCAGGAAAGAATATGTGATGGAAAAAGATACCCTTCAACAAATGGTTTTAGGAAAACTGGAAAGCAACATTAAAAGTATGATAACAAACCACTTTCTTACACCATACACAAAGATATATTGAAAATGGGTTAAAAACCTAAAAGTGAGACCTGAAACCATGAAAATCCTAGAAGAGAACCCAGGCAGTAACTTCATTCATCTCAGCAGTCATGATGCTTTTCTAGATATATCTCTTGACACAGGGGGGGGAAAAGAGCAAAAATAAACTTTTGGGACTCCATAAAATTAAAAACTTCTGCACAGTGTAGGAAATGATCAACAAAACTAAAAGGCAACCTATGGAATGGGAGAAGATATTTGCAAATGACATATCCAATAAAGACTTATGTCCAAAAGTTATGAA
The DNA here is from genome assembly GCF_009829155.1 of Mustela erminea. Lineage (NCBI taxonomy): Eukaryota > Metazoa > Chordata > Mammalia > Carnivora > Mustelidae > Mustela > Mustela erminea. The sequence goes on along the minus strand of NC_045617.1, from coordinate 100,010,607 downwards.
GAACTTATATAACTCAACACCAAAGAAACAAATAATCTAATTAAAAATGAGCAGAACACATGAACAGCACTTCTCCAAAGAAAACATCCAGATTGGGGTGCCTGGATGGCTCAGTGGGTTAAGCTTCTGCCTTCGGCTCAGGTCATAATTTCAGGGTCCTGAGATTGAGCCCTGCATCAGGCTCTCTGCTCAGTGTGGAGCCTGCTTCCCTCCTCTCTCTGTCTCTGCCTCTCTGCCTACTTGTGATCTCTCTCTCTGTCAGATAAATAAATAAAATCTTAAAAAAAAAAAGGAAGAAAACAACCAGATGGCCAATACACATGAAAAGATGTTCATCATCATGTACATCAGGAAAATGCAAATCAAAACTATAATGAGAGGGGCACCTGGGTGGCTCAGGGGGTTAAAGCCTCTGCCTTTGGCTCAGGTCGTGATCCCGGGGTTCTGGGATCTAGCCCCGCATCGGGCTCTCTGCTTGGTGGGGAGCCTGCTTCCTCCTCTCTCTCTGCCTGCCTCTCTGCCTACTTGGGATCTCTGTCTGTCAAATAAATAAATAAAATCTTTAAAAAACAACAACAAAAAAAAAAACTATAATGAGATATGATTCACACCTGAAAAAATGGCTAAAATCAGCAACACAAAAAACAACAGGTGTTGGCGAAGATGTGGAAAAAAGGAAAACTCATGCACTGTTGGTGGGAATGCAAACTAATACAGCCACTTTGGAAAACAGTATGGCGTTTCCTCAAAAAGTTAAAAGTAGAACTACTCTATGATCTAGAAATTGTATTACTGGGTATTTATCAAAAGAATACAAAAACATTAATTCAAAGGAATACATGCACCCCTATGTTTATAGCAGCATTATTTACAATAGCCAAACTATGGAAGCAGCCCAAGTGTCCATCAACTGATGAGTGGATAAGTGGTAAATTTATACAATGAAATATTATTCAGCCATCAAAAAGAATGAAATCTTGCCATTTGCCGCAACATGTATGGAGTTATAGGGTATAATGTTAAGTGAATTAAGCCCAGAAAAGGAAGACAAATACCATATGACTTCACTCATATACAGAATTTAAGAAACAAAGTAGATGAGCAAAGTTTAAGAGAGAGAGAGAGAGAGGCAAACCAAGAAACATACTCTTAACTATAGAGAACAAACCGATGGGTACCAGAGGGAAGGTGGGTGGGGGGTGCATGAAATAGTTGGGGGTGAAGCAGTGCACTGATGATGAGTATGGAGGTGCTGAACTTCTATATTGTATACCTGAAACTAATGTAACACTGTATGCTAACTAGCTGGAATTAAAGTTAAAAAGTTGACAATCTGACCAAAAAACTTGTTTCTACATGTACATTGTGCAATAAATGAACAAGTTACTGTTCATATAACTTGCATCTCAGCTTCTTTGGAGGCCAAGAATTCCTTTAAAAAAAAAAAAAAGGAATTAAGTTGCTCTATGTCATACTAGAGGTTGGCCAACGTTGATTACATTCTTGCAGTTTCAAAGAATATGGAATACTTAAAGGTCTACGTCAAACCCTGAAACTTCTATAAACTTGTAGGCATCTGATATCAACTCATGAACATGCTTCTCCAGTCCAGAGAGAAATTCTTTGGATAATATTCTAAAGCTAATGAAAGTATGCATGGCAAATAAAGAAAAAGATCATACAGTTCAAGATTTTTTATCTAAATGATCAAAAACACATTCCCCTACAATTTGTGGAGCTCCAGGCTGCTGGATGCCCAACAGCTACCCACATTTCTCTAGTTTATTCACTGACAAATTCAGTGAAGATTCCTATTCCCAGTGGTCTATTACAGGTGCAACTACGGAAACCTTAAAAATGGGTTATAAGCAAAGGTCCATGTCCCTTAGGAGATGGACAATGTTAAAGAGGTCTGTAATACTCTGAAAACTACATGCAGAATCTCTACAGGACCAAATGTACATTTATCTGGAGAACTTCTTAATGAGTGAATTACTATAAAAATTAAAAGTCTTTACCCTAAAAGCAAACTTGGTTATTTTGCTGATGTTGGCTCAATGGCAGAAAACATTAAAAAGAAAAGGAAACCACTGAATCCAAAAGAGTCATCCAATCTTTTGATAAACAGTAAAACATACAGACTTGAATTTTACTTCTTTCCTTTACTTCACTTATGATTGGCTACAGGTGTATTGCCATAAAATATTATTACTATTATCAACAATAATTATATATCATAAGCACAGATCTTGCAGGTAAGCAGGACAGCTATTAGCATTTTCTTTTTATAGCTGAGGATACTGAGGTTCAAAGCAGTTAAAATTACCAACCTACGTAGCTAGTGAAAAGTGGAAATGAGACTGCTGGTCTTTTAAATACACATTCAAAACATTCTCCATACCTCCACAGCATTACACTCAGGCAATTGCAAAAACTAAGAAAAGATTTTAAGGAACATGGGTGGGAGGAGACTCTTGAGAGTTGATCAAGAACCCTGAAGCCTTTGGTTCCTCTGAGATTCCCCACTAACTAGCATTCATTAAGTGTTGTCCTTTTCAACTTATTAGCACCAGAACTCCAATTCCCTTCTCCCCAGGCTCACTCTTTTCCCATTTCCTATGAGGTAACCTAAACCTGCCTAATACATCAGGAGTGTTTTCAGAATAATGAGTTTTCTGGGATTATCTCCAAAAATGTGTAATACCTAGGAAGAAATGTTTAGGAAACCTAACATAACAGTACTGGGGACAGATCAAGAAGAATGAATGAAGAATTACCACAGCGCCGCATTGTGTGTGGCTTATGCAGTTGGTGTTGGTTCATAAACTGGTCCCCATACTCAGCAGGCAAGGAGAAACCAAAGAAAGAGATGGAGCACACCAAATTGGTAAGGGGCAGGTTTAATAAACAAAGGAATTTACATATGAGCCTTGCTGAGGTGGTCATAAGATGAGATCTCCACATCTGTCCACTAGAATCTCAAAAGTTTATACAGAAGCCTTAACTGGTTTCAGTCATGTATTCATTCCAGACAATCTCAACAAATTGTGCTCTCAAGAGACTGGATCCTTGAAAATGGCTCCCTCCCACTGTCTGAATGGTAGGCAGCACATATGCTCCAAGGACAGTGGAGAGGTTGAAGAGCCTCTGATTGCCAACATCCAGGTTGAGGACCAACAGGTAGATGGCCTTTTGATGATCTCCTCCAGCAACAGGTCACTAGAGTCAGCCTGCCTGGATTTCAATCCTAGCTTCCCCACTTACTCGTTCTATGATCCTGGGAAAGCTATTTAATCTCTCCCATCCTAACTGTCCTTAATATAAATGGGAAAGGTAATTGTACTTAACCCAGAGGGCTTAAACAAGCACCAGAGTAGTTAATATTTATAAATTACTTAGAACAATGTCTAATATATAGCAGAGGCTGTGTGTGTGTGTGTGTGTGTGTGTGTGTGTGTGTGTGTGTGTTTTATAGTAAATTTCATTGAGCAGGATCTCTGGACTCTGTTAGAAATTTAAATAATTGTGTAAGTGATTAGTTGCTCCTTTGTTTTCAGTACTTGAACTCTTTTTAAGAGATTTGTATCATGGAAGAAGAGTCATTCCTCTAGCCGAAACCCTATAACCAGCAGATAAAGATAGGGCAAAGGAAGGATGAAGAGAGGAAAGAATAAAGAAAGGTTGTTTTTTAAAAATAAAATCTATACCAATCTTCAACAATATGAGAGCCATACTGGAGGTGAAACCTTACCTGGTACAGCACATAGAAAAATCTGGTTGGGGCACCTGGGTGGCTCAGTCGGTTGAGCAACCAACTCTTGATTTTGGCTCAGTTTAATCCCCTCATTGGGCCCCTTGCTCATCAAGAGTCTGCTGGAGATTCTCTTTCACCCTTTCTCTCTGCCCTTCCCCCCATGCTTTCCCTCTCGATTGCTCTCTGTCTCCCAAAAATAAATAAATGAATCTTGAAGAAGAAGGAGGCAGAGGAAGAAGGAAAGGGGGAGGAGGAAGAGGGGGAGGAGGAAGAGGGGGAGAGGAAGGGAGGAGGAAGAGGAAGAAAAATCTGGTTAATCTGGCAAAGAACCAGTGCCCAGAGAATGTCAACACCAAGTTAGGTGGGACGTCTAGGAGGTTTCATAGGAGAACCAGGACTCTCAGTACTGAGATTCTCAAAAGGTAACAGCCAGAGTAAGTAAAATACAACTTCTCCGGGCATGCTTTTCCACAGAGAAATAAGGTAGTAGTATTCTACTTAGCTATTTTTGCCTTGCCTCTGGGTAGGAGCCTCTGTAATCTTTTTATGAAGGTTGGTAACTACAAGTTCACAGTCAAATGGATTTGGATCTGGAATTCACACTACAGTTGGCCCTTAAACAGCATGGGAGTTAGGGGTGCTGACCTCCCATGCAGTTGAAAGTCTGTTTATGACTTTTGACTCTCCCAAAACTTAACTACTAATAGCCTAATGTTGACCAGAAGCCTTACAGGTAACAAAAATAGTCAATTAACACATATTTTTTATGTATTATATACTATATTCTCATAGTAAAATAAGCTAGAGAAAAGAAATGCTATCCAGAAATTCATAAGGGAGAAAAATATATTAGAGTACTACATTATATTTGGGGGGGAGGGTATAAATCTACATATAAGTGAACCTGTACAGTTCAAATCCATGTTGTTCAAAAGTCAACTGTGCTTGTGTGATACCTCCAAACTCCCAATATAAAAAGTTTGCTTAAAGGGGTGAAGTTTTTGATCCAAGCACTCCAAGCTCAGAATCTCAATGATTTCCCTCAGGTAAAGTTGTAAGGAATCAGACTTTACAGGAAAAAATTGTAAATTAATAAATTAGAGAAAAATCAGTAAATCAGAGACAATTAGCCACCTTGGGTGAGAAACAACAAAATGACAAATCACAGCAGACCCACAAACACTTCAAACATGGAAATTAGCTAATAACATTTAAGAGAAGCATGATTAAGATAAATAAAGGATTCTTAAAATATAATGAAGAAATAAGAGGCTATCAAAGGTTACCAGACAATTTTGGGAAAGGACCACAAAAAAAAGACACTTAATATGACGTTTAAATATGACATTACGTATGGTTGATGAAAGAATCAATGAGGTAGAATTTAGACATGATAAAATTACCCATCAGAGTGAAATGAAGTGATTAAAAAAAAAAATGGGGAGAGGCACCTGGGTGGCTCAGTCATCTAAGTGTCTGCCTTCAGCTCAGGTCATGATCCCAGGGTCCTGGGATGGAGTCCTGAGTCAGTCTCCCCTCTCAGCAAGGAGTCTGCTTCTTCATCTGCCCCTCCCCCTTGCTCTTGCGTGCTCTCAATCTCTCTCTTTCTCTCGCAAAAATATAGAAATAAACTCTTTTAAAAATGGGGAAAAAGTGAGAAGGCACAATATACAGTCCAGAGGAGGTAACTGAGAGAGTGGAGGAAGACAGTATTCAAGAGATGATGGCTGAAAACTTTCTCATACTGATGAAAGATTCTTATCCTCACATCAGGAAATCCAAGCAGAATAAATAAAAGAAATAACACTGAGATGAACCATGAGAGAATGTGGACTCTGAGGAACTAACTGAGGGTTTAGGAGGGGACGGGGGTGGCAGTTGGGTGAGCCTGGTGGTGGGTATGTATTGCACGGAGCAATGGGTATGGTGCATAAACAATGAATTCTGGAAATAAAAGAAAAGAAAAGAAATAAAAAAAAAGAAAGAACACTTAGATACATCATCATTAACTGCAAAACACAAGAAGAGGAAAAAGATCTTAAACACTGTCAGAGAACAGAGACAAATTATTGATACAAAATTGACAGTTTGACTAATAGTTGATCTCTCTCACAGAATAACAAAACCAGAAGCATGTGATTTATAATCCTCAAAGAGCTAGAAAAAAAATCCCAAAACATATATCCTGTGATCAGAGCTCATGCTTAAAAATTTTTAAAGATTTACTCAACACCCAAAGAACAAATAATCCAATCAAGAAATGGGCAGAGGGCATGAACAGACATTTCTGCAAAGAAGACATCCAGATGGCCAACAGACACATGAAAAAGTGCCCCATATCACTTGGCATCAGGGAAATACAAATCAAAACCACAATGAGATATCACCTCACACCAGTCAGAATGGCTAAAATTAACAAGTCAGGAAATGACAGATGCTGGCAAGGATGCGGAGAAAGGGGAACCCTCCTACACTGTTGGTGGGAATGCAGGCTGGTGCAACCACTCTGGAAAACAGCATGGAGGTTCCTTAAAATGTTGAAAATAGAACTACCCTATGACCCAGCAATTGCACTACTGGGTATTTACCCTAAAGATACAAACATAGTGATCCGAAGGGGCACCTGCACCTGAATGTTTATAGCAGCAATGTCTACAAGAGCCAAACTATGGAAAGAACCTAGATGTCCATCAACAGATGAATGGATCAAGAAGATGTATATATACACAATGGAATACTATGCAGCCATCAAAAGAAATGAAATCTTGCCATTTGCGATGACGTGGATGGAGCTAGAGGGTATCATGCTTAGCGAAATAAGTCAATCGGAGAAAGACTACTATCATATGATCTCCCTGATATGAGGAAGTGGAGATGCAACATGGGGGGTTAAGGGGGTAGGAGAAGAATCAATGAAACAAGATGGGATTGGTAGGGAGACAAACCATAAGTGACTCTTAATCTCACAAAACAAACTGAGGGTTGCTGGGGGGGAGGGGGGTTGTGAGAAGGGGGGTGGGGTTATGGACATTGGGGAGGGTATGTGCTATGGTGAGTGCTGTGAAGTGTGTAAACCTGGCGATTCACAGACCTGTACCCCTGGGGATAAAAATATATTACATGTTTATAAAAAAAATAAATTAAAAAAAATTTTTTTAAGATTTATTAATTTACTTTAGAGAGAGGGAAAGACATGAATGGAGGGAGAGGCAGAAGGAGAGAATCTCAAGCAGACTCCCTGCTGAGTATCAAGCACAGAGATGGGCATGGAATTCAATCTCACAGACCCTGAGATCATGACCTGAACCAAAATCAAGAGTCAGATGCTTAACCAACTGAGCTACCCAGGTGACCCAACAGACATTAAAATTTGTATAAACTTCCTCCCTTGTTGGTAAAGAACTTCTGCAAGGAACACCATCCCCTGTCCAGGCACACCTCCAGGGACCTGCCAGTACTGACCCTGGGACATGTCCTGATTAAGCAATAAAGTGTCAGAGTGTGGCATACCATGAGCTTCTAGGACCAATTCAGCACCATCGGCTCTCCCCAGGCCCCCACACGTCCCAGGGATCCCGTCTGCCCTTTCACGCATCAGCCAGCCCTCCATGGCTCCCACTTGTCCTCTTCTTTCCCCCTGACCAAACCAGGCCTATACCCCTTTGTTGACAACCACTCCCTTGCAAGAATGCTGGCCCGCAAGCAATTGGTCAGCACCTAGCTGGTTTGTCCCAGCTATGACTGTCCATCCCCCACTAACCAGCTCTCCTTCAGAGTCACACATCTGTGGCCACTGGAGGGAGATGCAGCCCATGTGGATTTTACCTCTGAGAATGCTGATGAGAGACACAGAGGACAGCCAGGTGATGGGGGTCTGCCAGCAGTCAGATGCCACAGTCAGCACTTCCCCTGGCAGGAGTCTTTAATAAATGTAGATCCAGCTTATAAATTAAATCAATAGTTACAGTATTCCTACAAAGAACACACAAAACCCAGATGCCTGAGAAGTAAGCTCTCTTGAGTGTTCAAGGAACAGATAATTCTCAGTTTATCCTAGTTCCTTTAAAAAAAGGTCAACCGAGAACATTCCAAACTCATTTTATGAGACTTACATAAACTTGATATGCAAACCAGACATGAACAGTATAAAAAAGTTAAATTCCAGTTCTCTTAGGAGCATAAATGCAAAAATCCTAAATAAAACATTAGCACACCAATACAAGAAATATATAAAAATAACAAAGCATCAGGGGCACCTGGGTGGCTCAGTCAGTTAAGCATCTTCCTTCAGTGCAGGTCATGATCCCAGGGTCCTAAAATCAAGCCCTGTGTTGGGCTCCTTGCTCCACAGGGAGCCTGTTTCTCCTTTTGCCTCTTTCTCTCTCTCTGTCTCTCATAAATAAGCAAATAAAATCTTTAAAAATATAAAAAATAATAATAATGCATCACAATCATGTTAGATTTATTCAAGAATACAAAATTGGCCCCATGTTAGAAAAATCTGGTAATGCAATTCACTACAATAACAGATTCAAAGACAGAAACCATATGATCATCTTAATAGCTTCAGAATCATCTCCAAATTCAATAACCACTTATGATTTAAAAACAAAAAAATAACTTGTGCCAAACTAGAAATAAAATGAGATTACTTAATCTGATAAAAGCCAATCCATAAAGAACTTGTGGCAAATATCTTGTTTACGAGTAAAACATTAAATAATTCCTAAAATCAGAAAACAGCAAAGATTTCCACTATAACTATTTCTTTTCAATATATTGCAGGTACCTGCCAGTGCAAGAGAAGAAAAAGAAATTCATGTTGTAAAGTTTGGAAAGGATTTGCAGATAACATGATTATCTATGCAGAAATCTAAAAGAATGTATACATAAAATGCTCAAAGTAAGAGAGTTTAGGAAGTATGCAGAATGTAAGAAGATCAATACATTAAAAACTATTTAATTTTGCAAGCCAGCCATGAGGAAATGACACTACTTCTGACAATGGCCATTGAGGTTCACTTGCATTAAGCCCTCCCAGTTAGGCTAACTGAAAATTGACACAAAGTATATATTTTGTAGCTTGCGTGACATTAAAGAGTAAAGGATTCTGGGTAAACATATACAAAGAGATGGCAAACCAAATAAGTCAGCAGCCATAGGAATTCAGAAAAGTTGAAAATAAAATGATGGGAGAAAGCTACTGTGGGGGTGCCTGGGTAGCTCAGTCAGTTAAGCATTCAGCTCAGGTCATGATCCTAAAGTCCTGGGATCCAGTCCTACATTGGGCTCCTTGCTTAGCGGGGAGTTTGCTTCTCCCTTTGCCCCTCCCCCTGCTTATGCTCTCTCTCTCTCTCTCTCTCTCTCTCTCTCTCTCACAAAACTAAATAAATTTTTTAAAATCTTAAAAAAAAAAAAAAGAAATCTAGGGTGGTGAATGAAGTTCACTCAAAGCAGGGAATCTTTGTGATGTTTATTTCACCAGGAAGAGTGAAGATTCAATAATAACGTGGTCTCACACTGATTATAAATCAAGTATCTACACAAAAGTGTACCTGCTGCATGATTCCATTTATTTAAGGCTCTAAACCAGACTACTGACAAATTCTCACAGGAGCACCAAAATTACTAGGGAAGAAAGAAAGGACAGCAGGGAGGGAGGGAAGGAAGGGCAGAAGGAAATAATTATGAAGACTAGAATGGAAGGAGGAGCAAGATGGTGGAGAATAAGGAGACCTAAATATCATTGGGTCCCAGGAATTCAGCTATAGTTATTAAACCATTCTGAACACCTACAAACTCAGCAGGAGATCAAAGAGAAGAAGAGCAGCAATTCCAGGAACAGGAAAGTAACCACCTTCTGGAAGGTAGGATATGGGGAGAAATGAATCCAAGATGATGGGAAGATAGATTGTGGGAGGAGGGGCCGGCTCCCAGCAAGCAGTAGAGCGGTGGAGCACAAAATCAGAACTTTTAGAGGTCTGCTCCACTGAGGGATGTCAGTCCAGAAGCTAAGTGGGGGGTGGAGCCCTCATGGGGACAGAGTGGTCTCATGACCCCACAAAAAGACCAGGGGTGTCTGAATGTGGCAGGGCTCCCAGGTATTGGAGTGGGGAAGCCAGCCACAGAGATGGAGCTGAGGGGTGGGCTCTCAGCTTGGAGTTACCTTAAACTGTGATCCAAGGCACAGTCAGACCACTTCTCTTCAAGCAGGGACCCCACAAGTGGCAGATCCAGGGAAACCCCCTCCTTCCTCCTCCAGGAGAAGTGGCACAGGAGTGAATGGCAAGAATCTGCTGGGTTTGGAGACTCCAAACGGGGGCATGCACCAGAGATGGAAATGTTTGGTCACAGGCTAGGTGAGCACAGAGTGTGGCTGGAGACCAGGGAGATGGGAGGGATTGACTGCTTTTCTCTGAGGGTGCACTAAGGAGTGAGGGCCCTGAGCTCTCAGCTCCTCTGGGCCAGAGATTGGGAGGCCACCATCTTCATTCCCGTCCTCCAAAGCTGTAGGAAAAGCATTCAGGGAACAAAAGTCCCTGAGACAAAAAGGGCACAGATTACTTAGCCTGGCCCCTGGCAAGGGCAGTGCAATTCCACCTCAGGCAAAGACATTTGAGAATCACTACAACAGGCCCTTCACCCAGAAGATCAGCAAGAACATCCAGCCAAGACCAAGTTCATCAATCACTGAGTTACAGAACTCCAGAGCTAGGGAAATACAGTTCATAGAATTCATGGCTTTTTTTTCTCTGATTCTTTAGTCTTTCAAAGTTAAATTTTTAAAATTTTGCTTCTTATTCTTTTTTAATTTTTCCTCTTTCATATTTTAACCTTTTTAAACTATTTAATCTTATAAATACCTTTTTAAAAATCTTTTAAAATTTTCATTGTTATAGTCATATTCTATTCCTTCATTGTATTTAACCTTATTTTTTGTACAATATAACTTTTTCTTTCTTTAAAATCTTGGGATACAGTTTCTTCTAATAGATGAAAATATACCCTAAATCTAGCATATGGCTTTGTTCTTGTCTCCAGCCTAGTCACATTCTCTCCTTTTTAAATTTTTTTAACCAACTACTTATCAATTCCTTTTTTAGACTCTTTTTAAATTTTCATCTATACAGTCATATTCCATCCCTTCATCTTGTTTACCCTTATTTTTGTATATATACATGTATGTTTTTCTTTCTTTAAAATTTGGGGAGGCAGCTTCTTCTAACAGACCAAAATATACCCAAAATCAAGTCTGCGGTTCTGTTCTATTCCTTAGTCTATATAAATATAAATATATATATATGGTATATAATATATAATATAATATATATATTATATATATAAAATATATATGTAAATTTTTTATATTTTTCTCTTTTTTTTTTCTTTTTTTCCCCCCCTCTCCTTTCTTCTCTGCCCCAATTTCAGGTCACTTCTGATTGGTTTAGTGTATATTTTGGGGGGTCGTTGCTACACTTTTTGTATTTTGTTCTCCCATTGATCTATTCTTATCTAGATAAAATGACAAGGACAAAAAAACTCACCTCAAAAAAAAAATTAAGAGGCAGTACCAACAGGTAGGGACCAATGAATATGGACATTAGTAAGATGTCAGATCTCAAGTTTAGAAGGACGATTATCAAGATGCAACCTGGGCTTTAAAAAAAGCATAGAAAATACTAGAGAATCCCTTCCTGGAGAAATAATATCCCTTTCTGGAAAAATAAAAGAACTAAAATCTAGCAAAGATGAAATCAGAAAAGCTATTAATGAGGTGCAATAAAAAATGGACGCTCATACTGCTAGGATAAATGAGGCAGAAGAGAGAATTAGTGATATAGAAGACCAAATAATGGAGAATAAAGAAGCTGAGCAAAAGAGAGACAAACAACTACTGGACCATGAGGGGAGAATTCAAGAGATAAGTGATATGATAAGATGAAACAATATTAGAATAATTGGGATCCCAGAAGAAGAAGAAGAAGTAGAGAGAGAGAGAGAGAGAGAGAGAGAGGCAGAAGGTATATTGGAACAAATTATAGCAAAGAATTTCCCTAATTTGGGGAAGGGAACAGCATCAAAATTCAGGAGGCACAGAGAAACTCCCCCCCCCCCTTAAAATCAATAAAAATAGGTCAACACCTATTTTTATCTAATACAACATCTAATACTAAAACTTAAAAGTCTCAGAGACAAAGAGAAAATCCTGAAAGCAGCTCAGGACAAGAGGTCTGTAACATACATTGGTAGAAATATTAGACTGCAGCAAACCTATCCACAGAGACCTGGCAGGCCAAAAGGACTGACATGATATATTCAGAGCACTAAATGAGAAAAATATGCAGCCAAGAATACTATATTGAGCTAGGCTGTCATTGAAAATAGAAAGAAAGATAAAAATCTTCCAGGACAGGGGCACCTGGGTGGCTCAGTGGGTTAAGCCGCTGCCTTCGGCTCAGGTCATGATCTCAGGGTCCTGGGATCGAGTCCCGCATCGGGTTCTCTGCTCAGCAGGGAGCCTGTTTCCTCCTCTCTCTCTCTGCCTGCCTCTCTGCCTACTTGTGATCTCTGTCTGTCAAATAAATAAATAAAATCTTTAAAAAAAAAATCTTCCAGGACAAACAAAAACTAAAAGAATTTGCAAACACTCAACCAGCCCTACAAGAAATATTGAAAGGATCCTCTAAACAAAGACAGACCCTTAAAGTAACAGACCAGAAAGGAACAGAGACAATACACAGTAACAGTCACCTTCCAGGCAATACAATGTCACTAAATTCATATCATTCAATAGTTTCCCTGAATATAAATCGGCTAAATGTCTCAATCAAAAGACACAGGGTATCAGAATGAATGAAAAAAAAACATCAATATGCTATCTGCAAAAAATCATTTTAGACCCAAAGACACCTCCAGATTTAAAGTGAGGGGGTGGAAAACAATTTACCATGCTAATGGACACCAAAAGAAAGCTGAGCTGGCAATCCTTATATGAGATAAATTCGATTTTAAGCCAAAGACCATAATAAGAGATGAGGAAAGACACTATATCATACTTAAAGGGTCTGTCCAACAAGAAGATCTAACAATTTTAAATATCTATTCCCCTAACATGGGAGCAGCCAATTATGTAAACCAATTAATGATAAAATCAAAGAAACATATTGACAATAATACAATAATAGTAGAAGACATTAACACCGCCCCCTCTCCGAAATGGAGAGATCATCTAAGCAAAAGATCAGCAAGGAAATAAAGGCTTTAAATGACACACGGGACCAGATGGACAACACAGATATATTCAGAACATTCTATCCCAAAGCAACAGATTACACATTCTTCTCTAGTGCACATGGAACATTCTCCAGAATAGATCACAACCTGGATCACAAATAAGGTCTCAACAGGTAACAAAAGACTGAGATCATTCCCTGCATATTATCAGGGACAATGCTTTGAAACTAGAACTGAACCACCAGAGGAAAGTTGGAAAGAACTCAAATACATGGAGGCTAAAGAGCATCCTACAAAAGAATGAATGGGTCAACCAGTAAATTAAAGAAGAATTCAAAAAAAATTCATGGAAACAAATGAAAATGAAAACACAACTTTTCAAAATCTTTGAAATATAGCAAAGGTGGTCCTGAGAGGAAAGTAAATAGCAATACAAGCCTTTCTCAAGAAACAAGAAAGATCTCAAATACATAACCTAACCCTATACCTAAAGGAGCTAGAGAAAGAACAGCAAATAAAGCCTAAACCAGAATTCTTTAAAAGAATTAATAAAATTAATAAACCCCTGGCCAGACTTACCAAAAAGAAAAGAGAAAAGACCCAAATTAATAAAATCATGAATGAAAGAGGAGAGATCAAAACCAATACCAAAGAAATATAAACAATTATAAGAACATATTATGAGCAACTATACACCAGCAAATTTGATTATCTGGAAGAAATGGATGCATTCCTAGAGACATATAAACTACCAAAACTAAACCAGGAAGAAATAGAAAACCTGAGCAGATCCATAACGAGTAAGGAGATTAAAGCAGTCATTAAAAATCTCTCAAAAAACAAGAGCCCAAGGCCAGACGGCTTCCCAGGGGGAATTCTACCAAACATTTAAAGAAGAATTAATACTTATTCCCCTGAAACTGTTCCAAAAAATACAAATGGGAGGAAAACTTCCAAACTCATTTTATGAGGCCAACATTACCTTGATCCCAAAACCAGACAAACACCCCATCAAAAAGGAGAATTAGAGACCAGTATCCCTGAGGAACACTGATGCAAAAATTCTAACCAAAATACTAGCCAGTAGGATCCAACAGTACATTAAGAGGATTATTCACAAGGCACCTGGGTGGCTCAGTGGGTTAAAGCCTCTGCCTTCAACTCAGGTCATGATCCCAGTGTCCTAGGATCAAGCCCCGCATCAGGCTCTCTGTTCAGCAGGGAGCCTGCTCCCCGCCCCACCCCCCACCTGCCTCTCTGCTTTCTTGTGATCTCTGTCTGTCAAATAAATAAAATCTTAAAAAAAAAAAAAGAGGATTATTCATCATGATCAAGTGGGATTTAATCCTGGACTGCAAGTTTGGTTCAACATCTGCAAATCAATCAATACATTTATAAAAGAAAGCAAGAATCCTATTATATTCTCAATAGATGCTGAAAAAGCATTTGACAAAGTACAGCAACCTTTCTTGATCAAAACTCTTCACAGTGTAGGGACTGAGGGAACATACTTCAATATCATAAAAGCCATCTATGAACAACCCACGCTGAATATCATTCTCAATGAGGAAAAATTGAGAGCCTTTCCCCTAAGGTTAGGAACACAACAGGGCTGCTGTCCACTATCACCAGTACTATTCAACATAGTACTAGAAGTCCTAGCCTCAGCAATCAGACAACAATAACAACAACAAAGGACATCCAAATTTATATAAAATAAAAAAGAAAAGAATAGTATATAAGTTAAGGTTTAGAGAAGCAGAACCAGAATAAATAAATAAATGAATAAATAAATAATAAAGCTGGATTAAATAAATAAATAGTATATATATATATATATATATATATATAGAGAGAGAGAGAGAGAGAGAGAGAAAGAGAGAGACAAAGAGAGAGTGCAAGAGATAGATTTATTATAAGGAATTGGCTTATGTGATTGTTGGGACTGGGTGAGCAAATTCAGAATCCATAGAGAAGGCCATCATAAGCACGATGGAACTCGACTGGAACTGGCCAAAGCCTATCAACCCCAGGTGGAATTACCTCTCTCTCCTGGGGAAATCCTCGTCCAATGTTTAAGACCTTCAAACAGATTCAATGAGGCCCACCCAGATAATCCAGAATAATCTTCTTAGAGTCGACTGTTTAAGGGCTTTAATTACATGTGCAACACTACTTCACAACAACAGCTAGACTGCCTCACAGGGACAAGAGCCTAGCTAAGGGGACAGGTCACAAATGCCAACACAAAATTATCAGGTCAAAAATGCCATCACAAAGTGACACACAAGCATGCATACACACACGTATACACAATATATGGGAAATTGACCTTGTGTTACCTTTTCTCCTGTTTCCCTTGAAACCTGATAGAGGTAGAATTTCAGCTGTGTGTCGAAATAGCAATGCTTATGATAACAAATTACCCCTGATTGAATATATTTGTTCTGGATGACTGTAAATGAACCATAAATATCTTGTGGGAAGCTTCCCTGACTCCATATAAGTTCTAACTAGGCATTTTCCTTGCCAGCACCTGAAAGCTCTGTCCTAGCTAGAAGAGTTATTGGTTTGTACGGAGCCTGGAGGTTCTAAGCTAGTGCTATGTCCTTCTCCGCGTCTGCACTGTTGCTGTGGGGCTAAAGGAGGGCCACTGGAGTGTTCCGTGGGTCCTCACTGAAGACATGCACGGCTGTGCTATGTTTTCCAGCCTATATTCTGGTGCCAGCAGATCTAGGCAGGCATGAAATATGTAACTGGTCAAGCATAAAGTACCCATACAGACTCCACACCAATTAAGATTGAAATGTGAAGTCCAAATTTTTGAACACTTAGAAGATACTCTATTTATGACCTCAGAGGAAGGATTTCTCAATACACATCATGAAGAAAGCATTGTTATGTTTGACTACATCAAAACTTTAAAACTTTCGTTCATGCAATTCAACAGAGCCATCATGACGTGAGGGAAGAGATGAGGCACCAATGGGAAGCCGTATTTGCAAGACACTTAAAAGACTGCAAATAAAGAACATCTATGACATAATAATAAAAAAAAAACCTATAAAGCAGGGAAAAGGAAGGAAAAGGAATTTCACAAAAGAGGAAAGAAGAACATTTATAATTCCTGAAAAGATGCCCAATCTCATTAAGTTAGACATTGCATTAACCAGGGAGATGCAAATTAATATCATTAGTTATCATTTCACATGCACCAGACTGATAGAGATGTAAAGTCTGATGGTACCAATGATAATCAGGGATGTGCCACAGTGGGAACTCTCATACATTGTCATTATGATTGCAAATCAGAACAACTACTTCAGAAAATAACTTGGTGTCACCCAGTAAAATTGCATTTGCTTACGCTTTACCATTTAGTTACCTTTTCCAAGGATTGTAACCAAATAGAAACTATTGCAGATGCACTGCAGAAGCCATGTTCAAGAGTGGTCATAGTAGCAATATTCCTAAGAGAAAAAAAAAAAAGGCAATGTCTTGATGTCAACCAAAAAAAGCTAACATAAAATTGATGGGAATCACAGACCACAGAATATTACACAGCATTGAAAAAGAAGGAGAGCATCAGTGGAAGATAATTGCAGGTGGTGAAGGGTGTGTGGTGACAATTGATTCCACTCTGGCATCGGGGTCCTCAGGTCATGACTCAGGAAGCTGACCCCATAGCAGATGTGGTCACTCTGGCCCCAGCGGTAGCCTGGGGAGTGCATGCTGGCGCCCAGCCCTTTCCTTCCTGGACCCGATGCTGGGCAGCGGGGCTAAGCTGACCACCGACTCTGGACCTCAAAAGCCCTGGTAGGCCTCACATCGGCCCATCGAGGGGGTCCTGAGGAGCATGAGCTCTACAACTTCTTCTCTAGAGGCCTTGGCCAAGCAGCCCAGCAAGAGAGTCCACGAAGAACTGGGGGAAAAAATCCCAGAAGTGGGATGAAGTGAACATTCTGGCCACCTATCACCTAGCAGACAAAGACTATGATTTGATGAGAATAGAAGAACCCGGCCCTCCTCACCACAGTATGGTGTGATGGTGAAGATGGGTGCAGTGGTTCGGAAACCACTGCCGCCCTGACCCCGGATTCCTTCCCTAAGAAATCAGCTGCTGCTGAACACTCTCAGCCAAAGTATGGGGTTCGCGAATAAGAAAGCAGTACAGACGGGAGAGACCTCTCACCTGAAGAACAAGGAGAAAAGCAACAATTTGAAATGAAAAGGGAGTGTCGCTTCAATGAAGGACTGACTATTAAATTCGCTGGACAAATAATTTTCAAGGACTACATGAGGAGGAGGAAAATGAGGACTGTCAGAGATAGCTGCTGAAGAAAGCATGGAGACCAGGATCTACTGCAAAGGGGCCAATTGCAAAACCAACCACAGAGTTCACAGAAAAGATTCGCTCAACTCTGTAATTGTCAGATACAAACCCTGTTACTATTACACACTGCTTCTTGTTCTCAACAGTTCATGACTTCAGTACCAAAATGTGTACCAATTATCATATAGTCTCAATAGTTAATAACTTCAGAGACTTTTAAAAAAGAAAAGGAAGAAGAACTACGTGTATTTATAAGGATGAATCTAAAAAATATATTGTATGAAAGAACAAGATACAAAAGACTATAGACCATACATAGTTCCATATCTATATAAATTCAAAAATAGATAAAGCTAAATAATGTATTGATGAGTGATATATGCATATGTGGTAACATATAAAAAAAAAAAGAAGCAAGGGATGGAGAAACAAAACTTCTGGAGAGAGGTTCCTTCTGGAGAGTAGGGAAGGAAAGGCCACCATCAGTTAGGGCACAGAGAGGAATTAAAAAATGTTGGCAATATTCTGTTTATGAGCTGGCTGATATGTAAGAGTTGTCATTTTTATTAATGTTTTTTGAGTGTAGTTGACACACAGTGTTACATTAGTTTCTGGTGTACAACATTGTGATTGAACACATCTCTGTACTACATGCTGTGCTCATCACAAGCATAGATACCATCTCCGTACCTGGACACCACTGTCATCATACCATTGACTGTATCCCCTATGCTGTATCTTTTAATGCCATGTTTTATTCATTCCATAACTGGATGCCTGTATGTCCCACTCTCCTTTACCCATTCTGCCCATCCCCCCACCACCTTGACCTCTGGCAACCATCAGTTTGTTCTCTGTATTTATAGTGTTATTTTGCTTTTTGCTTGTTTATTCATTTTTTTAGATTCCATGTATGAATGAAATCATATATTTATCTTTTTCAGTCTGATTAATTTAGTATACTACCCTCTAGATCCATCCATGTTTTGGCAAATGGCAAAATCTCATTCCTTTTCGTGGCTGAATAATATTCCTCTGTGTGTGTGTGTGTGTGTGTGTGTGTGTGTGTGTGTAGCACTTTTCTATCCATTCATCATTAAAGGACACCTGGGTTGCTTCCATATCTTGGCTATTATAAATAATGCTCTAATAAACATAGGGATACACTATATCTTTTTGAACTAATGTTTTCATTTTTTATAAGTAAATATGCAGTAGTGGAACTATTGGATCATACAGTAATTATATTTTTAACTGTTTTCCACAGTGGCTGCACCAATTTACATTCCCATCAACAGTACATGGCAGTTCCTTTTTTTCCACATCCTCGCCAACACTTGTTTATTGTGTTTTTGATTTTAGTCATTCTGACAGGTGTGAGATGATAGCTCATTGTGGTTTTGATTTGCATTTTCCTGATGATGACTGACGAGGATCTTTACATGTGTCTGTTGGTCATTTGTATGTCTTCTTTGGAAAAATGTCTATTCAGATCCTTTTCCCATTTTTTACTTGGATTATTTGTGGGGTTTTGGTGTTTAGTTGTGTAAGTCCTAAATTTTGGATATTAACCCCTCATAGGATATATCACTTTCAAATATCTTCTCCCATTCAATAGATTGCCTTTTTGTTTTGTTGATGGTTTCATGCATTGCACAACAGCTTTTTATTTTGACGTAGTTCCAATAGTTTATTTCTGCTTTTGTTTCCCTTGCCTCAGAAGACCTATCTAAAAAAAATATTGCTATGGCCGAAGTGAAAGAGACTACTGCTTGTGTTCTCTTATAGGAGGTTTATAATTTCAGGCCTCACATGCAGGTCGTTAATCCATTTTGAGTTTATTTTTGAGTGACAGAGAAAGGGCGTACAGCAGAGGGAGAGGGGGGGAATCTCAAGAAGACTCCCTGCTGAGCGCAGAGCCCAACCTGAGGCTCAGTCTCATGACCCTGAGATCATGAACTGAGCTGAAATCTAGAGTGAGATTTTTAATCAAATGAGCCACCAAGTTTCCTCATTTTTTAGTTTATTTTTGTGTATGACATGAGAAAGTGGTCTCGTTTCATTCTTTTGCATGTTGCTGTCCAGTTTTCCCAACACCGTCTATTGAAGAGACTGTCTTTTCCTTATTGTATATTCTTTTCTCCTTTGTCATGGATTAACAGACCATCTAAGTGCAGGTTTACTTCTGAGCTCTCTGTTAGTTCCATTGAGCTACTTGTATATTTGTTTGGGAGGGGGAGTTCTTGTTTAATTTCTATTATAATTGTTTTGAATATATACACATATAAACTTTTGTGTATTATACATTAACATAAAAAATAATTTTCAATGTAAAGAGTTTGCCTTATAAAGGGTGGATATTGGCCAGTGCCGGGGCAACATCCTGGGGAGAGGAGAGTCCTCTCACGCATTCTCAGAGGCTAGTGGGTGGGAGCAGTCACACTCATGGCACAAGTGAGTAGCCCTTGCCAATGGAGCCTCTCCTTTAAAATCAAGACCTCGGTCCCTGAAACCAAGGCTTGTCCATTTCAAATTCTACAGCAACAGAAGCATTTATGCCACACATGCCTGGTTATGAAAGAAAGCCATTCTGCAAATGACTTGTGGCGAAAGGAAGGTGATGTCACAGCCACCACCGTCCCTTTCCCTCCCACACCTGTGGAGCCCGTAGACCTCAGCTGTACTCTTCCAGATGCTGGTTTTCTCCCACTTGGCTCCTGTTAGCAGCCCAGCTAAGGGAAACTCTGAAGATATTTTATCCTCTGTGGCATTTTGGCTTAGCAAGAATTTCAAATTAAGATACTTCCCTAAGGAGAACCTGAAATTTAAAACCAACCTTTACAGGAGGTTTCAATCTGAAGCAGAATGTCTTCGGTATTTCCACAGGATTCCCCCAACTGAATAGACTCCAGTGATTTTGTTTGCTTTCCTCTCCAAAAGGCTACAGAGCAAAAGTGGAAAATAACACAGATTTTGAATCCCAGAGATAGCTCAACTGTGAAAGGTACTTTTATGGAATATTATTTCAATGTGTGGTAATGTAGTTAATGACAGAATAAGCTCAGTCTTGAATGTCCTTGTGTGATGTTTCTTCACATTTAGCAAATATATCCTCATTCCCCAGTTTCAAAAGCATATCATTTCGCTCTCGTTGCTTTTCTTTAATTTTGGCCAAAAAAAATCACTAGAAATAATAAATATTGTACCACCTTTACAAGATAAAAATACAGGTGGGAAAATTAATTGGTTTATTAAACAAGCCTGATGTGGGAAAAACATGGGCATCCAACAGTTTTTTCCCCATTTCTCCCTGTGATCCTTCTGGTCACTCACAGCTAATGCAAATATCCTCAGTCCAGAAATAGGAGTCCAAATGAGCACTAGATATGAAGTTGTGGTTCCCCACCTTTCTCGAGTGAGGCCATCCTGCAGAAGAAAGGGCAGGTCAACGGCCCTCCTCTTCCCTCACTCCCCCCCAACCCATATCCTCCTCCATTGCCAGCCTGTTCAGCCATGCTGGCTTCATGCGTTTTGTCCTGATGACTGGGTGACAGTTTTTGTCACGGGTGCTTTTGTAGGTGTTTTGGCAGTGTACCCTGTGGTACCTTCCCTGAAATTCTCTGGGCCTGGGCATATGCATCTCTATCTGCTGGCTGCTTGAAGCTCCTAGGACTCGAGGGCCATCTTCAGTTTCTCTGTGCTGAGCTGAAATGGCTCTTCCAGGCGGTCTGAGAAAAGACCTGAGGCAAGCCCATGCTGCATCTGCCTCTTGCTTGCACCTGGATTTCATCCAGGAGAAAAGTCAGGACAAACTCTAGAAGGTCGGGCTCATCTGGAGCCCAGAGTATCTCATTCAACAGCCACCCAGCTGGTCTCTGGGCCATTGGATTTCTCAGGACAGTGTTTCTCTTCAGTTGGCTCTGACACTGTGATTCTAGGAATCACGTATCTAGCTCTCTGGAATGATATTGTTAAAGTCCCTCCTGCAGGCCTTGAAGAGAGGGCAAGCACCCTCAACCCTCCTCCTTGGCAGGTGCTGGTGGCAAGTCCCCATCCTCTGCTCTTCCAGCACTTTCCACCCTTGGTGTGGGAACAAGGTTTGGAATTCATCATCCAGCTCCAAGCACTACCTCTTCGCAGGTTCTCCAAAGGAGGATACTCTCTCTCCCAACTTCCTTCCATGTTAATCTTCTTATGCTCTCCGACAAAGATTTCAGTTACTGTCCCGTGTCACCAGGTCAAAAGCAAGGAAACTAGACAGGTGTTTGGGGTAATTGGGAAAATACAAGAACAGAAATGACAGAATACGAGAATCCAAGCAGGATGTGGTCTGGGCAGTGGAGTTTCAAGGAAGAGCATTGCAGGTGTCAGTGCAAAACTGAGTCAGTACCTAGGAATTTTAACTGTAGACGCAGGTGGGAGGAGTAGGTTGATTCAAAGGACTCAGATTTCACAACTGGCAGAACAAGAAAATGAATAAATAAAATATAAATAAACCTGGAGCAGAATACTTAGTTTGTGACCATCCCTCTATTATTTCTCAATGAAGGGGTCTGCTCTGGTTTCTGGTTTTATAAATGTTATCTGTTTCACAGGTAAAGTGATCAGTTTAGTTGTGAGCAGTGACCAAGAGGAGAGTTACTCACTCAGCCAAGCAGGCACAGAGGCTCTGCTGTGCTAGATTCTGAGGAAAGGAAACAATGATGTACAGTCTCTGCTCACAGGCAGATCATTTCTTAGTTGGGGGACCCTAGCAGAGAGGGCTAGACAGGAGCTCGCGGGCCTAAGCTGTGATGGGTGATTGAACCACAACGGGGGACTGTGACAGAAAGGTCACTCAGCCAGAGGAGCTGCACCAACAGAGACTTCTCAGAAGGTCAACAGTGCCCACAGCAGAAGCTGAGAGGTGGGCAGGGCACAGCTGCCTCATCCTCTGATATGGTGGCTTCAATCCTGCAGGTGCTCCTGTCTCTTGTGCTCCATAGCACAAGGAACAAGTAAGGATGATCTAGGGCAAGTGTCAGCAGACTACTGTCTGGGGGCCCAAGCAAAATTATACCAAATCATTACCAGCATCATTCCCAACCCTTACAAGAACCCTGTGTCATAAGCTCCGTGACGTTCACAACGCAGTTGCAGAATCCAGACTCACAGTCTTGAGGTAGCTGAGGAAATTCTTCAGGTCTCGTGTTAATTGTCACTCTAGCCAATAAAACCTTTTCTAGATCCTCCCATAACACCCTCTATATCTCCCTCGCAGCTCTTCTGCAGTTACATTCTAGCAATGTGATGCCCAGATTCCATGACGGCAGGGCTCCTGCACGGTCGCCATCAGCTACAGTGTGCGGCAATGCCCAACATGTGACAGGAACCCAGGAAACAGCGGCTGAGTGACCGGCGAACTCCAGCAGTGTCATGAGGAGCTAAGTCCTAGTTTGAAACCAGGCAGACTGGTCAGACTGAAACTGGCCCAACTAGCTCACCTAGCGGATGGCTGTTGCTTTGCTACCACTATTTCTCCCCCTCTTGTAGCCCCTCATCACTGAGACCCTCTCAAGTTCTTCTGTCCTTTCCTTCACACTTCTTCCTCCACCCCATCATTCTTCCTCGCTTCTGTAGCCTCTTCTTCATGTACTGCTTCATCTCCCCTTACGAATAGCCCAAAGTCAGGTATAGGTCCCGGGGAAAGAAAGACAGCAAGAAAGGAAGAAAGCAAGAAGGAAGGAAGGAAAAAGAAAAAGAGAGAGAGAGGAAGGAAGGAAGGAAGGAGGTGGGGAGAGAAGGGAAGAAGGAAGGAAGGGAGAAAGAGAAAAAGGAAGGAAGGAGGAAAAAGAGGAAGGAAGGAAGAGAAAGGGAGGGAAAGAAAGAAAGGAAGGAAGAGAGAGAGAGAGAGAGAGAGAGAAGGGGGAGGGAAGGGAGGACCATCAAAATAGAATAAAACAAAAGACCCAAACCGTTCAAAATAGACTATTGCTTAAGTCTGAGAGATGTATTCCCAAAGATTCATACACTTCAAAGCTCACATAATTCCACTTTAGTTTTTCCATAGACATAAATTTAAATTAAGGAGACGTGTTCCCAGAGAGTGCACACACACAAGCACTGTAAACTCAGGGCCTCATCACGATGGGAGTCATATTTCAGCCATGTCTCCAACATTTTTCCATTATCCTTTCTAGTTATTAAGACTTTTTTTGATGCGTTGAAAGTGGACCTATTTTACTATTGCCTCCTATTTTCTAAGCATCAGTGCTAATATTTTGCAGAGAATTTCCTCCTCAATTACTTCACAATGTCTTATTATATCTTCTGTTCTGAATTTTGATTCGGAGGTCTATCTTCTAGCACCAGCAGCAGTATGTAATAAACGCTTGCATAACGTTGTTCTAGGATGTTTAAAAAACATGCGAACTTTCCTTACAGGGAAAGTCCTTGGAGAAGTCCTGATGCTCAAAAACAGCAGTGTGGTTCACATGATTGCGATGAGCAGAGTAGCTATTTCTGTTTACGAGATAACTTTTGCCATGAAATGAAAAGAGCACAAATTTAGTCTACAATTTACTCTGCTAGCAAGCTTTTTTGGATGGGGCTAGGGGGTGATTAGAATTGTTCCCTTTTTTGTGTGCAGAAAATGAGACTTAATTTCATATGGTATTGTTTGAAATGTACACAAAATGTAACCATATATATTTGATGAAAATAACAGGGGCCATGCCTTTTAAAACCTTTTAGCCGAGGAAAAAACAATCACTGCTTTATTTCTCCTGGTGTTTCTCTAGCTGCATGCTGAACCTATACACTGATTTGGTATTTTTTAAGTTGATGATGGAGAAACAGAGACGGCAGGAAATCAAGGAAATATGAGATGGTGCAACAACTTGCCATTTTGTAAATTTACTTTTTAAATATTCTCAAAGAAAAAGTAAAAGAACCCAACCTCACCAGCCCTTTGATTGACTAAACCACTAATAACAAAATGTATCACCAGTGGTTGAGTCCTGATTTAAGAGGTGGAAGATGGGGAAGGTTTTCACTAGACTAGAAATTAGACTATATAACAACCAGAAGGAGGGAAGGGGGGAATATATATATATACATACGTGTGTGTGTGTGTGTGTGTGTATACACATATATATATATATATATATTTGGCAAATCTCTATGAAAATATATATATGTATATACATACATACATATATATATGTAGATACATACATGCATATATATTTAAGGCAAATCTCTATGGAAATACATATATATACATACATACATATATATGTGTGTATCATACATACACACATATATACATAAATCTCTATGGAAATACATATATATACATACATACATACATATATATGTATGTATGATACACACATATATATGTATGTATGTATATATATATATTTCCATAGAGATTTGCCTTAAGTTGTCTTCTGGAATCAGGATGGTACTCAATAAGTCAATGATTTAAATGTCTCCTTATGAGATACAATAAATATGAAAAAAAAAGTGAGTTAAAAAATTGAGTCCCAGAGAAGAAATTATTTAATATTGTACAAATTCTCAGAAAATACCCACCCAGACCATTGAAGCAAGTGAGTGTCTGCTGAATGCTCACCCTAGAATCCCGTGCTGTCACCCCCCTCCTCACCCTGAGCTGATTTTCACTGAAGGGAACTGCCTTGCTCAAGCTTATGCATCCTACAGAAGCCTACCTTGTGCTTCATCTAGGCTCCCAAATATCCATTTGAGGGGGGGTTGCTGAAGCCTCTGTTGCCACTGCACTGCTGCTCAGCTCCTCCCAAGGCCCTGTCCTGCCTTCTTCACTCCCTTAGCACTGTTGCTTCTGAGAACACTCCCCAGCAAACCCCTTAAAAGCTCATCTCCAGCTCAGGGTCAATTTCCAGGGGACTCGCAACAATAAAATAAACAAAAGAGGGAAAGTGTTTTTTTTTTAGTATGCCTTCATATAGAAATCAGGAAACTATTTTCCTATTTCCCATTCAAAGATTGTAGAGACAATATTTCAGACAGCAGAAGGCAGAGAAACAAGCAGCCACAAGAATAGAAACAGTGCCTCTAACCTCCAGTTTTCAGAAGAGGGGCTGAGCTGAGACTCTCGAATGTTAACAGGTGAGTTGATCTTAGCCATAGTTCTGGAAAATCCTCAATTTCTTAGCCCAACTCTGTCCTTTTCTTTTTTTTAAGATTTTATTTATTTATTTGTCAGAGAGAGACGAACACAAGCAGGGGCAGAGGGAAAAGGAGAGGGAGAAGCAGGCTTTCTGCTGAGCAGGGAGCCCAATGCTGGGCTTGATCACAGGACCCTGGGATCATGTCCTGAGTCAAAGGCACACGCTTAACAACTGAGCCCCCAGGGGCCCCAGACCAACTCTGTTCTGCCTGCCGTGCTGTCGACCTGAGAAGCAGGCAGAAGTCTCCAGCGATTAACTTGACACAACATGTAAATATAAAAGAGAAACTTGGTCTAACAGGTTGTCACATGGCAGGAAAAATAGAGCTCTCCACTGAGAATGGCCCAGTTTGGGTGAGGCTTTTTCCCGGACTCTTTAATAGGGAAGAGAAAACCCACATGTGATTCTTATTCCAGGATGGTAGATTATCTTTCCTCCGAAAGTACACTAGGTACTATGAAACCCTGTATCCACTCCAAAAGTTCATAAAGTCCTGTCAGTTATGCAGATTTCCTTCCTCTTTTGTATTCATCCTCTTTACCTCCCTACATGTCCTACTCCCAAACCCAGTCTCCTCTGGTCACCATGCCTTTCTCAGCCAGTCAACACTCACAAACACTCCTTACATGTCACTCTGCCCTTCCTTCCTCCCCCCGCCCAAACACAACTTCCCACCCGTTGACTATACTCTAGATGCTAATAAACCTGTAAGAGGCTTCCCAGAGGCTTTGTTTCCCCTCCCCCATTTTCATTTGATTTGACGTCTCCCTCTGTAGTCCCTGCCACAGCTAACTGGGCCCAGGGAGACTAACTTGGTAGAACTCATCAGGAGGCTGGACTGGACCAGAGCAACTTGTACTTCTGTGTCTCTCAGTCTCTCTGCATCACCGCCCCATTTGGGATTTGACCTGAAAAGTTTCACATATATTAGAGCTGAGATTGCTTTTGGAAGTGACCACTGAAAGAATTAAACCAGCCTGGTTCAAGCACAAGACCTACCACTGTGAGCAAGTAAATTATCTGACTTTTGCCTCAGTTTCCTCATCGTTCATATATGGATAATGCCACCAAGCTCATAGTGTTGTGAGAATTCAGACTGAATGGGACTTGTGTCTGTTCTGCAGCCTGGATAGTGCCTGACCCATGCCAGCAGTCACCTGGCAAAGGAGAGCTAGTATCTCTTCCTCTCATACTGATGATAAAGCCGGATGATTTCCCTTGAGTGTGGGTTGCGTCTAGTGACTCATTTCTAGCCATAGAGTACAGAAAGAGAACACTGGAAAAAGCACATTGCAACTTTACAGTGCAAAAGACTGGTTCTGTCTTAGATCCTTGCAGAAAACTCACCCGGCTTTTAACTTTGGTTTTGCTCTTAGGTTTGTCCTAAATCCACTGCAGGTACATGTGTTTCAACCTGATGACCCATCTCCCCTGATTTTGACCCAGCAGAGGTGCCTAGGAATTGAACTTGGGACCAAGATCTTTTGCTGTAGGAGCACAGTGTTGAGGTTCCAGAATGGAGACAGATTATGGAATCTGCACCATGAAGAGGAAGGATGGGATCCCCTAGGGAAAACATAATTAGGAACAGAAAGCTGGAGGCTGGAGGCAGAACACTGGGGAATATAAAAAATTCTAGGGACCAATGAGGGTGGTAAGAGATGTATAAGGAGAAGCAGAGTAGAGTGTCAGGGAAACCAAAAACATAAGTTTTCAAGCCATTTTTGAGTCATGAAATCAATTTACTTAGTTGTAACTAGCACAGAAAAAGAATGGAACTGGAAATATCAGAGTGTCTTGAGCACTCGATTGGGAAACTTTAGTTCACCTGTGTATCTGTATGTGTTTACTGGGTTGCTATGTAAAAAGTTCTTTCTCAAATTGAGTTGCAGTCAAAGAAATTGGAAAAGCACTGAGGTAGGAGTTCCAAGGGGGAGGAGCTGTCTACAGACCCAAATGCAGTAGACAGGTCTAGAAAGGCAAGAGCTGAATCAAAATATCCACGGGAAGTGAGCTCATGCTACAGGGGTAATGATTTCACAATATATAAAGTATCAAATCAACACTTTGCACACCTTAAACCTATGCTATGTCAATTATATCTCAATAAAGCTCAGTAAAGCTAGGGGGAACACGTCCATCAGATATGGTAACCTGGAGGCCAGGTGACCTGGTCATAGTAGTTTCCATGGTGCACTGGAGAAGGAGTGCCCATAGCACTGGGTGGAGATGTGTGTGGGAACTTAGACGGGGTGAGAACAAGAATAGGTCTCCTTGTCAAAAATCTTGGCAGAGAAAGGAAGAATCGAGCAGCTATGGGGGGCGGGTGAAGACCAAGGTGTGTTGCTTACTAAGGACAGAACTTAATCGCTTCTCGGCCTTTTGGCTAAGATCAAGTGTAGGACAGAACTTAAATCTATAGAAGTGCCTGAAGACATGGGGCCAAGTGGATCATTGATGAGGTGAGCTCTTGGAGAGAAAGGCTGTAAGAGCTAGTTGTGGTCGGGGGGAAGCAGACAGTCTAAAGTGGATGACATGTGGGTGCACATTAGTGGAGAGTGGAAACTGTGGCAGTTCACATGTGAAAGCCTGAATTTCCTCCATAAAATAAAGCTGACATTCAGACAGTAGCTCAATGTGCTATTTCATGGGGCAGCCAGTGACTCAGTCAATTGAGTGTCTGACTCTCGATTTCAGCTCAGGTTATGATCGCAGGGTCATGAGACCAAGCCTTGCATCAGGCTCCATGCTGGGTGTGAAGCCTGCTTGGGATTCTCCCTCTCCTTCTACCCCTACCCTCCAGCCTCTCTCTCTCTCATAAATAATCTTAAAAAAAAAAAAAAGCACTATCTTAACAATTTTTATAATATTGTAGCTCTACCTACAAGATACTAAGGAATTTCAACTTTGGAAGTTACCAGTCACATGATGTTGCCCAGCTAAGCCTAGGACGGTAAGGGCTCCAGGATGGGTGCTGAGGATGGGCTTCAGTCCCTGAGCAGCCAAGAAGAGGTGTGCCCAGGCATGTGTTGCACAGCATCTCAATGTTGGCAGAGCACGAGATGGCACAGGTTATGCTCTTGGTGGCAGCGACCAAGGTACAGACTGAGTTCAGCTCAGGTGGGAAGCCAGGGTGTCCGGGCAGATGCCTGGGTATGATAAACTAGTGGTGCATCTAGCGCTCCCTAGTGGCAAAAGGTACCATGTGGTTCTCATTGACTAGAACCAGAAACCCCTGTAACATTTTTTGTACACGGGCCAAATACTTGGTATTTTCGCTTTGAGGGCCATTTGATCGTTGCACATAAAGAAATGAGCATGGTCGTGTGCCAACAAAAATTAAGGACCTCTGCACTTGAATATTTTAATAGGACAAAATTTAAGGACTTGAATATTTTAATAGGACAAAATTTAAGGACTTGAATATTTTAATAGGACAAAATTTAAGGACCTCTGCACTTGAATATTTTAATAGGAATATTATCAAAACAGCCTGATATTGTTCCCAAATGAAATCATGGCTCAGAGAAGGCTATCATTTAGATAGCGATCATACATTAAACAAGGCTTAAAAAATGCACAACTTATTTGGAAATTATGTGCTAATGATTGGCACTACCACCCAGATCTTTAGGAAAATAATTTTCTGGTATAGATAACTTTGCTTTAGTCAATGAAAATCGATGTCATATAAAGTTGAGGCATTGACTTGTATATTACTGCATGTTTCCATACTGGTTACCTATTTTGAGGATCATCCTTGAGATGACGAGGAGGGGGATAATGGGTTTGGGGACAGTAATGAAAACCTGGAACAATTGAAATAAAGCATTTTGATTTCCATTTCCTAAGGACACTACAATGACTGTAGCACTGCATGAAGAATACAACTGAGGTCTAGGATCCTGAAATTTTCAGAGATGTCGAGATTGGGAGATTTCTTCTGAGGACCCACGTGTATCAGCAGATTGTGGGTTGGGGATTTTTGGATCTATATCAGGCACAGACACAAATGAGTAAGGCATGGTTCCTCCATCGGGCAAGTCAGGAAGTGTTAAGTAATTTCTAACCTCATCTAACCAACAGCATTTCCAGGATTCCCCTAGGGCACTCACCCACAGGTAAGCATAGTTTCTACTTCTGTTCCCATTTCCTCTACTCCCAGTAGCTTGTGTATGTTAACAAGAGGATCCCTGACGTCCAGAACTTGGCTCCAGAAGCCAAAGTGCTCTTCTGCTTCCATAGGGAACACGGCATGCATATTTCCAGACAGCAGAAAGAGCTGGTAAGTCTGGAATCATCTGATTCCAGATTCAGAGAATCATCTGATTCTCTAAAACATCTTGAAGTAGTTGTTATTCCCATTGTAGAGATAGATTGACTGAGACTTGAGGAAATGAAAAAAGAAAAAACTTTTCACAAAAAGTAAGCTGCATAGTTAGATTTAAATCCAGCTCTGCTTTACTATAGGCTTTTGCTCCTTCCCATACCCTAGAGCAGTGGTTCTCTGTATATAGTCCCTGAGCCAGCAACAGCAGCACCTGAGAGCTTATTCGAAAGGCAAATTCTCTCATCTGAACACAGACCTACCAAATCAGAGCTGCAGGGGTTGGGACCAGCCATCCACTTTAGCATGACCCCAAGGGGCTCTGACACATGCTGAAGTTTGAAACCACTGCACACACAGCCTCTGGGAAAGAGGGGGACTACAGTAGATTATAGGATGGTGAGCAAGACTAGGCTTGGGTACACTGAGCAGCCTGAACAAAATACTAAGGTGCTAAGGGAGGAGGCCAGGCAGCCAGACTGCTGACTCTTCTGGCCACCTGATGTCCAGCTCTTTAAAGAGCAAAGCACTCCTACCACACATTGCTGTGAATAAAAAGAAAGAAACATACAAGAGCTTTGTCTTACTTTGTTGATATCGTCTCTTCTAACAACCTACGTGCTACAAAGCATCACTTACCAGAGATGGGGAACAAGCTAGGTAAAGGACCCAAGGCCAAGCTATCACCAGTGACAAATCCTGGGCTTCCAAAGGGCAGCTCTGACCCAGTCCTGGGGGCATAACACCTCTGCCCGCTGGTGGACAGCAGAAAGAGGGGCCGGGGAGGTGAGGGGAATGAAGACTGGCAGTCACTCATGTGGAGGAGTCGACATGAAGCAGGTGTCATCGAACTAGTGATGTTTTTCCACAGCACACCTTCCAGGTGTCCAGGTGAGAACACAAGGTGGACGGAGGACACAGCATCTGTCAGGACTGTGCGAAGTGCCGCCCCAGGTGAATTTGCCCTGCTGTGAGAAAGAGGCACAGCCAGAACATAACTCCCAGAGCCATCTATGGCAATGCTCTCTGACCCTCAGACGTTCCAAAATGATTAAAACCAGGAGCAACCCCAACCTAACAACCCAACCCATAGCCTCGTTCTCGAAACTTCCCAAACCAACGCCGAAACCCGCCCCACCCTTTATGCCTCCAGGCCAATGGGCAGGACGAAAATTCAGGAAGAACACCCAATGCCCAGACAAGTAAGTGTGTTGTTTTGTTTTTCCAAGCAGTAGTGACGAAGGTTTAAACAAACAAGCACTCATACCTCCAGCCAAGGAAGGGCGGGAGGGGGCAGTCAGGTGTGTGGACCTGATGAACACAGGACGCTCAGGTTCCAGACAGGAACCGACGACCAGGCCCCTGGAAGACCCATGTCCTTTATGTGCTCAGCCAGTGCTTTCCCACAGGGTTCTTGGGCAACTTGGTACAAGCAATGAGAGAGGTGACTCGGGAAAAGGACCTCAAGAGAAGCATTTGCAGATTCTATTTGCACGGCATCGGGTATGGGTTGTCACTCATTATCCCCCGGTGCTAGCAGGCCTTCCTGCAGGGTGGAGACTGGAAGGTCTTTCTACAACCAGGGTGGTAGAGCCTGTTTCAAATAAAATGAAACACTGCTGAATCACACAAGTTTTCCATTCTTCCTGTTTTCTGCCTCTTTGATTAAATGAGAGTTCCTAACTGGGAGCAATCGTTATTTGTCAAATCTTTCACAACGCTTTTTAAAAGAAGGATCTGAAATAATAAATGAGTCACACCCCCCTTATTTCCCCCAAAGGGCATTAAGGTCAAGTTGCAGCGCTATTGATTTCCAAGTGTTCATTATCTGTCTTTTCTCCAAGGGTAGGCTATTAAAGGTAGTGAGGATAAAAACCATTCCTAACTAATTAGCTCATTCTAGAGCTAACTGCCAATTTTTGGAACATGTTAAAGCTCTCTCAGAGAGCTGGTTACCAAACTGTCACTTCAGTCACTGTTAGAAAACATACCAATTTTTTTTTTCTGGCCTCCCACTAACCAAATAATTTATCTCCTGTCTCTTGAGATTTGCACACAGTTTGTGACGCTAGAACAAATATCCCCTGAACATTTTCATGGCACTTACCAAGGAACAACATAATATGGAGTGGGCGGGGGGCAGGGGGGAGGGGACAAGGGCAGGGGGCGGGGGATGGGGCAGTGGGAGGGCTAGAGGATGTAAAGTCACAGCTTTGGCTACCACAACTAGAAACAAATGAAGGCCCCAGTCTATATAAATGGTAGCTAAATTTCATTCGGTTCTGTGCCAGGCTTTGACGATAATTTAGGCTTAAATAATCTCAAATTAAAACAGAACCATCAGGGCAATGATAAATACAACTCCAAATACAATTACAGGTTCACTGTAATTTTCACTGAGGGGGACAAAGGAAAATAAAGCAATAAATCGAGACCACAGACTCCAGTCAACAGAGATGTGAATTTTAATTCCAACTCTGTTGTGTGCTATTTGATCATGGAAAAGTTATTAAAACTATCTGAATATTAATTCCCCCCTTTGTGAAATGAGGACGCCATGACTGACTTCAGGGGATTGTTCTGAAAAACTGTGTTCGGTTAGCTTGGTGTGTGGCACACAGTGAGTGCTCAGTGAGCACAGCAACTGTCACTACCATGTCACTCCCCTAAGGAGACAGCTCATTATTGGTTTTAGAAATTAGATGTTGATGCTTCAAAAGGTCATTGGAAGATCAGCCCAATCAAATTCGTACCCAGTCAGAACTCCAGAGCCCTGTCCTGTCAGACTGACTGCCCACTCTCACAGTTTAAAGTGACACCGTCCTTCTGGCGGACTGTGAGGCACAAACATCCTTCTCCAACCTTCCACACAACCTGCTGAACAAAAGTAACCCAATCAGGTTCTTCTGGTCGGTTTCCCTTTCCCGCCAGCTGTCAGCTTTTCAAAAGAAAAAGCTCCAGCAAGGTGGAGGTGTCCTCTATACTCCCCAAATCACGTTGCATTTATTTATTGTATCCTGGGTTTTCTCCATGGATGACCTATTTCTTAATTCCGCCTGCCCCTCCTGATACATAAAAGCCTCATTGGTCTCCCTTTGAGAGGAGACAGAAAAGGAGGAAGTAATGAAAATCAAAGTGAAATAAAGTAGACCTAAGATAGTAAATGAGCACAAGAGACCCGGACCTTAGAAACCCAAGGACCTTAGAGACCCTTTTCTCAGGCAGAGGTTGAATGCTTTCTTGTAGAAACTAGCTTCATCTCGAAGCTAGCTAGCTAGTAAGTCCAGTTACAATGAGGGGGCTGCTGTGAGACCATGGCTAAGCTCACCATTAAGTGAACTGACAGGACAATTTAAGATTTCCCTCCCCAGTTATGTAACTCAGGGGTCTCTATGCAACATCACAGTTGAGAACGTGTTCTTGGCCAGAGAACCAGCATGGTGTCCTCATTTCTGAGGAACACTGCTTCCTGACCACATACTCTGGCCCCATGGTAGGGACTGCGGAGCAGCTCATAACTTGCTAACAGCAGCAAGACCCGTTATAGTGGCAGCCACAAACTTCCTGAGAGCTGATGTTTCATGTCTCCCACTTAATCCTCACTCTAAGACTGCGAGAGGTCTTGCTGCCCCATTTTAGAGATGAAGGACCTGAGGCCCCCTGACGTTAAGTAGCTCATCCAAATCCACGTGGTAGGGCTGGGATTCAAATCTTTATGATGTAATCTTTACGATGCCAGTACTGGACTATGCTCTCAAAACCTTGAACTCCAAAGTGCTCCTTTAAAGGGCATATCTGTGCCCTGCCTTTTGTTTTTAAATTATTTCACTGCGCAGTCTTCTTACGGATGTATTTTTTTTATTTTTAAAGATTTGATTTGAGAGTGAGAGAGCACAAGGAGGGGGAACAACCGAGGAGGAGGGAGAAGCAGACTCCTGATGCGGGGTTTGACCCCAGGACCCTGAGATCATGACCTGAGCTGAAGGCAGATGCTTAACTGACGGAGCCACCCAGGCATCCCTCATGGATGTACTTTAAAACATAATTTGGTTCCTTCAAAACAGCTTAGTGTTGGTCTTGGGTTGATAACTGTTGAAGCTGAGTGATAGGTATACGGAGGTTCATTATATAATTCTACTTTTGTTATGTTTTTGACTGTCTCTAATAAAAAGTTTGGGTGGTTTTTGTTTTGTTTGTCGTTTTTGAATTCACTCTTTGGAAATTTGGGGGAGTCAATACGAATTGCTGGAGTGAAATTTCAACTCTCCTCAATCTCACTGAGCTACAATAACCCTGACCACCTTCTACGAACAAGCAACTCCAGGACTGTCCCTCCTCAGTGTTTGCCCGGCCTTGTCACACTGCTGCCGGTGCGCCCAGGGCGAGGGTGTTGGTCCCCAGGTCAGACCTGGCTATTCAGAGTGACTTTCAGATGAAGGCAGAATTTTTCCCAGCCTCCACCCCACCAATGAAGCATGTGTACTCGGGTGTGGTAGATTTCCCAAGAGGCGGCAGGCTGCTGTGGAAGGCGGTGCCTGGCACCTCCACTGGGCTTCCTTACCTGTGACAGCTACCTAAGAAGTTTTTGGATAGAAAGATTGAGTTGGTCAGGACCACACCTCTGAACTTGCCAGATTAAAAAAAAACAACAACAACAACAAAAAACAAAAAACCCCCCCAAAAACCCACAACATCCAGGCAAATAGTTCTAGTTTTCTTACCTGTACCTCTTTTCCATCAATGACTTTCATTATTTCAACCCCTCTATTATTTTTTTTATGATGTTATCCACTTAGGCATAATTCCCTGGCTAAAAACAGGAAATAAGGGGCCAAAGGAAAAAAAAAAAAAGTAGGTGAACAGGTCACAATAATCCTTCCTGCTTTTACCTGTCACTCCCACAAGACAAACAGGCAGGCAGCACGTCAAACTCCTCCCTTTCCTGAAGGAAGGGCCAGACTGCGGGATGGGGGCCACCCCTGCTCCGCTAGGAAAAGGTCAGGAAATTTTGGCACTAGCTTTACAATTGGACAGGTATCCTTTTGCATAATTAAGTTTTCCTTCTTATGACAAGAGAGGCTTCACTGGAAAAGGCTGGCATGTTCTTGAGTTGGGTCTCCTTGGTTAATGTTTCCATTGTGAGGTCTAAGCCTGGTCCCGGAACCCTGAAGGTAAAGGGCACAGCAGTGTCACCCAGCACAAACAAGTAAAATGAAAGTAATTTTTCCCTTCACAAGTAAGGGGGAAACAAAATACTAAAAGCTGAAAATAAAGCAACAAACAAAACGGGTGAATGCATAGTAAAGAAAATAAGCCAAAGGAAACAGATAAAAATTTAAGCACACCCTCTATTCTGTCTACCACATTCCCCCAAAGCTAGGATGAATTGAGTGGTAAAGGGTGGGCTTTATATGAAAACGAACAAAAAATACCATTCAAGTTCTATTGTTCTTTAGCATCAAGATTACTCTTCTTAAATAAAGCCAATTTGCTTATCCATCAGTTCATGAGTTTAGTGGTATCATCTTCATAGGCCTAAAACCTAAATAAAGTATGCCAAAATGTTAAAATGGAAAAAAACTAAACCGGTACTCACAAATTGGGGAGCAAGGTATAAAACTGACTAGCCAAAAACCAATTCCATGCCATGGTACTTCCAACTCAATAAACAGATTTTAAAATATATACATATATACAAATAACTTAAAAAGCAAAGTGAACGCAGTAAATTAATGCATAAAAGTAATAGAAATGTGTATTTGGCTGGTTGAAAACAGGTTTCTACAGAGTCCAACTGGCCAGAAAGCCAGGATCCAAAGTTATTAGCAAGAGGAAGGCAGTTCTGGGGTCTGTGCTATGCGGCACAACGGCAAGCAATTAACTCAAAACTCACCAGTAGTTTAGATATTTAATGGGTGAAAGCACATCGTCAAAAAACTCAGCTACATCTGAACACAGAAGGTGATAATTACTTTTAAAAAGTTGTATGGTTACTTCCAGGGTGATTTTATTTCATGGAGAGAAAACAAAAAACCAACTGTATCATGATTTTCCAAGATACCACATAGTGACTAGTACTTTCATTCCTTTTTATGACATTATACAAAAAAAAAAAAAAAAGGGAAAGAAATCAAGAGAAACATACCAAAGCATACCCCCATGCCCCTTAAATTAGCAGATTTAAAATTAAAACTGGAAGCAAGTATTTGTTATACTTTGATTCAAACTCTATTTACAAATTAAATTGCACTTACAAAGATAGCAACATTTCTAATATGGTTATTTTGCTTTATTGTGGTTTTATATCTCAATATAAAACTTTTAAAGCTTTCTTCCATAAAAATCATACTTTCTTTTGCAGTACATAGTTAATTTATCCACTGAATTTCTGAACCAGTTTTCTCCTTTTGTGCTTTTCTGCTCTATTTTATTTTACAAATGGCATATACCTTCCCAACAGGTACAATCAGATGCTGCACTCATTACAAGAAACTCATTCATAAAAAGTTAAAGTGTAAGACATGAAATATTAGCAGCCTAATCCTTTGGTTCCTCTTTTTAAAAAAAATCTACTGATAAAATTTACAAATTGGTGGTAACTCTCCTTTTTGGTTAAAAACAAATCCACCAGGTAGATTACTGATTAAAATCCAACACTGCTTTAAAAGTACCACACTCCTAGTCTCATCTCACTGCTCAACAATGCCACTGCGTACAATTGGTTTGACATGATTCGGGATACAGTAAGGCACAAGTGGGTGGTACAAATGAAAACAAATACTTTAGGACTGTTTTTTGTTTGTTTTTTCCTGCACAAATGCTAAAATATGTACCGTTTCTAAGATAGAATAACAAAAAAGAAATACACATTTTTTGTTATGAAATACCTATACAAAATTTTTAAATTTACACCATCTGAGCTGCCAAAGTTTTTTAAAAAAAGATCAATTATGCGCCGTACATAAAACTATCTCTCATCAGTAGGTCCAAGAGAACTTGGGCTCAAAATGTCCCAGCACTTTATGGGAGGGAGGAGGATCAATAAAATTTCCCTTCCTGCGCTCCCTTACCCCAACATAAGACAGAAACAAAGGTCAGGTGTTTACAGTAGTGTATTCCACTTATGACAAATGACTGGAAGTCAGGGGAGAGGCGGCATACCGGGGGCGCACTGGTGCCCGGGCTGGCTGAGGAGCCGGAGTAAGGCACTTCCATGGGGAGAGCAGCAGCCCCCCGTGCGGCCTGGGCCGTGATGCGCACGCGCCCACGTTCCGGCGCGGTGACGTGCACGCACACACGTTCCGGGGCTGTGACGGGCACGCACAAAGTTCCGGTGAAGCCCCAGGGCAAAGCGCGGCTCCTGAGGAGGAGACAGGATCTCAACAGCAGGGGAAGACACGGGAGGTAAAACTCGGAGGTGAAGGTCTATACAGAAGTGGTCACTCGGTCAATGGCGTGATTGACCTCGTTTTTGTTTGAATCCAGTCCTTTAGCAGCATTCATGTCATTCCGTAAATTCTCCACTGTCTTTTTCATGTTCTTTAGCTCCCCTGGGTGTGGAGTGGCTCGCCGCAGAAGTGTTCTCTGAAAACAAACAGGGGAGTGAGTGTGTGGGTTTTATGTCATTACTCTTTCAACAGGCAGCTTCAAGGTGGGGGCCCTCGGGGACAAAGCCTCCCTTCTCGGGATGCAGGCGCTCGGAGGGGGCGGAAGCGCCTCCTCGGGAGCCCCGCGTGCTGCTTATCAGCTGCTCACTGGCAGTTCAGGGAGATGAAGGTGTCACGGGCACCTCATCTGCTCCACCTAGAAGGGTTACCTTCAGAATAAAACAATACTCTGTAAAATGTAAGATTAGCGTAAGATAAAAATTAAGTTCCATGAAGGGCAAGGAAACAAAGATTTTTAAGATGTTGGTGTGGAGTGTGAAGAAAGAAAAAGATAAAGGGGTAAACAAATTCTAACTTACAATCACTGCCGTGGTCTATCACTATCTGAAGTGGATCTGGCTTCCTTCAACATGGAGGCATGGGAGTGGAAGGAAAAGGGAAGCGAGAGAGAGAAGAGCGTCTTTTCTTGGCCGCTATGTGTGTTATTTTTATTTACTAAAGAAAGTTCACATTTTTCTAGTAAAGGCCACAGTGCTGGGAGTGAAGTGTTCGGGAAGGGACAATCTTTAAAAAAAACCTCTTATTTGACCTATCAGGTGCTCTCTGGCTCCTAAGACAGCATTTCTGTATTATAAATGGCCTGTCCAAGGAGTTTCAGGAGGAGGAGCCTAAAGTGCGGTGACACAACAGTCAAGAGCACTACTGAGACAGTGAAGGAACCGGTGAATTCCTCATCCTCCAGCAAACCACCAGGTAAGCACTGAGGGCTCCTTTCTGCTGAAGTCACTTTGTTGTGCCTAATTCCCATTCTGTGCTCCATTACTGTAAACATAAAATCCCATTTGGTGACAGCTGGAATAACAGACACCACAGCAGTCATTTAAAAGCCACCCTTTGCTTTGGGGGCTGTAGGTACTCCCTCTTAGCTCTGCTTATGAAAATCTCAATTAGCACAAGGAGTTTAAGAAGCCAAAGTCAACCTGTAGTAATATTTCAAGAGTTGTCACAGACTCCTGAAGATGTCAGCTGGCCGACAGACATTTTTAAAGTATGGATAGAGTAAGGCTAAGTAATACCTTCAAATCTATTCCTGATTTTTTTAATGAAAACTTGTAAATAAACCCAACTAAGATCGCAAGCACTTCGCCTGAGGGTGAAGAGAAGAATGATTAATTACATAAAGGACAGAAAGAAGCACAGCTCCATAGAAGGCAAGCCAAGTAACACTCTGAAGTGGGAATGGAGTCATTGCTGTACACTTCTAAATGGTGGTGGGGAGGAGACTTCATTCACCAAGAACAACAAAAACAGAAAACAGATTCCTGGCACGTGGGTGGCTCAGTTGGTTAAGCATCTGCCTTGGGCTCAGGTCATGATCCCAGGGTCCCAGCACTGAGTCC
Organism: Mustela erminea; assembly: GCF_009829155.1. Classification (NCBI taxonomy): domain Eukaryota; kingdom Metazoa; phylum Chordata; class Mammalia; order Carnivora; family Mustelidae; genus Mustela; species Mustela erminea. Next base: position 99,971,757 of record NC_045617.1, on the reverse strand, counting down.
CGCCTGGGGCTCCCTGTTCAGTGAGGAGTCTGCTTCTCCCTCTGCCCCTCCTAGTGTTTATACACTGTCTCTCTCTCTTGCAAAAATAATTAAAATCTTAAAATAATAATAATAATAATAATAAAGGGGGAAAAAAACCCCAGAGCAAATTCCCAGTTCACCAGAGGCGAGAAAGGATGCTATCAAAAATAAGGAACAAGAGTATAAGCTATTCCAAGGAAAAAAATCCCAAAAGGTCCATTTGCTTTATATACATTTGGTAAATCAGTACCTAGAAATACCTAATTTTGTCTTCTAAAAAATTCTTACATGCTGAAGGCTAAGCAGAGAACAGACAAGTTGGAATTAAAATAAATCATTATTAGGTGCCACTATTGGTCTTGGAAGGCTTTTAAATTTTGCATTTTCAGGGAGGCCAACAATCTCCATTTCCATACCGTTTCATTGTCTTCTTCATCTCTCTCATCTTCCAAAAATCGGATTGCACTGACTCTGTTCACTGCACGCTCATTCCAGGCGTCATCCGGGACATCATTCACTAAGCTCTCCAGTGCCCCACAGCGAGGCAGGTTCTCTGTCATGACAAACACCACATCAGCTGGGAACTTGAGTTTGTGTGACTGGTAACTGCTATGTAGTATTTCAAAAATTAAAAAGAAAAGAATCTAGGCAGGGTTACCCTTTTTTTTCAATGTTGCATAATTCTATTTGAGATCATATAAAATATCTGCCAAACTCATGTTTAGTATTTCATCACAGAATGTCATGATAATTTATAGAATCCTTTTTCACAGTTCTTTTCTATATGCTAACTTTAAAAACTTTATTGTGGTGAGGGAGTGCCTGGGTGGCTCAGTCAGTTAAACATCCAACTCACGATCTCAGCTCAGGTTTTGATCTCAGGGTTTTGAGTTCAAGCCCCTCATTGGGCTCCATGTTGAGTATGGAGCCTACTTAAAAAGAAAAAACAAAAAAACAAAAAACCTTTCTCATGACACTGATGTAGTTGTACTTGTTGGACTACAGTACTTTCCTTAGTAACACTTCTGCTGTCTTCCCCTTGGGGTCTTAAAAGCTCCTCTAACAAGGTTGGAATTGGCAAAATTGCTTTGGGGCTTTTCCACCTAGGGGATTCCTATTTTCCCAGTGCACTCTAGTTCTCTTTTATCAAAACCAATAATGGCAATTTGATGTTAGTGTGAATATTTTTTAAAACCACACATAATTTCCAAAACAAAGATGCAATGACTTAAAATAACAGACTGGCTTAAAAACTATTTGTCATTGGGGGCACCTGGGTGGCTCATTCGGTTAAACACTGACTCCTCATTTCATTTCAGGTCATGATTTCAGGGTAGTAAGATCAAGTGCCAGTCAGGTTCCGCAGTCAGTGTGAAAGTTAGCTTGAGATCCCACTCCTTCTCCCTTTGCCCCTCCCACTCCTGCTCTAGCTCTGTAAAATAAATAAATAAATAAATCTTTAAAAAAAAAAACCTGTTTGTCAGTGGTGTTCAATACTAATCCTCTAAACCATCAGTTTGGATTTTAAGGGACTCTATCAACTTTTTTAAGAGTACTTGTGTTTTCAGTCTTAGCGATAATTCAAATACAAAAGGCTGTTTAAGAAATTTCAGATATGATAAGCAGGTGTGAGGGATACTTTTTCTTTGAAGGTACTGAGGAAAGAACCTTCCCAGAGGACATCCACAGTGACCTCACCCAGGCTGGCTCTAGGGGCACATTAGACAAATTACAGACGCACATGGGAGTAAGAGGTCTTATGGATAGGTATTAGCTGCTACTTATTCTCATAGCCATGTGAGTATTGTTCTTAATTTCACCTTGGCAAGTAGGTTCAGAAGGCAGCTGAGGAAGCAAGACACAGGTCAAAATCTTCTCTCCTGTGGTGTGGTCTGTGTCCGTCTGGAACGTGAGTAGGGGCTGCGACTGGTTGTCAGACAACCACAAAGCCTTCAGCTTCAAGGCAGTCAGGGATAAAGGCAGATGTAACAGCCTAATTTAAAGCAAAAGAAGACATCAGGGTCTCAGATTTTATAATTACATCAAATCCTATCAATACAGAAAGAAAATAAAAACATTACAAAGAACCTCCTGGGATTGGATTCAACATGGAACAAGATACTGTGTTTATAATAAAACCCTCGGTGTACTCTTTGTGAGCACACTCAGTTTGTCACAGTGCTTCTGCTGTCTTCTCTCTCATAAGCACCTCTGGCCACAGGGCAAAACATTAGGAGGTTTCGATTTAAAGAGAAAAAAAGCCAGTGTGACCATGGAAGGACGCAGTAGCAGGAGTTCTTACTAAGTCAATGGCAAAAGCCTCCCTGACGAAGACCTGTTTTCAGTAGCACCTGGCAAAAATGAGGAAGAGTGGAAGGAGATTCCTGGGGTGCTGAAGAGTTTAAGCGGCAGTTATAATAAAGATGAAAACATTTTCTTCCTACACTACATTTTCTTTGTCTAAGGAGATTATTTTAGGTATCCATCTTAAGCTTGTATCTTCTAGTTTCTAGAAACTTCCACTTCCCTAGACTCCTATGGGATAGTTAATGTCCACTTCACATTGTTTCAGTTTCAAGTGAGATCCTATGTATTAAAGCACTTTAAAAACTGTAATGTGACATCTAAAGATTAATTCTATATTAATGTTTGCACCCATGTCTGACAAAGTGACTGTACCCAGTTAACTCTATTTAGCAAAAACCAGCACCAGGAATCACATACATTTGTATTCACCAAAAGACTACTTTAGTTAGGTGGTTCTTAACTAGGAACGCTTCTGCCTCAGGGACATCTGGCAATGTCTGTAGACATTTCTGGGTGGTACTCTTGGCATCTAGTAGGTAGAGGCCAGGGATATTGCTAAATACCCTATAATGCTTAGGACAGCCGCCACATCAAAGAATTATCTGGCTCAAAATGCTAACAACGGCTGGGGGTGAAAAGACTGCTTTAGTAAAAACCAATGCCTTATACAAGTCTACTAATGTACTATGAAAACAACCAAACCTCTGCAGATACCAGGAATTTAAGGTTTAATGAATCTAAGGTTGTATTTGATCAAGTATTTTTACTTTAAAGATGGCTCCATGTGCATTAAATTATAATCTCACCAGTGACTTTACAAGCTGGACAGGAATGAGCTGACTGCATTCTGTGAGCCACAAGATAAGGCACATTTTCTTAAAGAAATCCTTGGCCCATGAACTCCGTAAAGAAATCATATGGCAGCAGGTATTGCTAGAGCTCTTTTATGAACTTGGACATCTGTCTCCAGTTTAACACATGTGGGAGGTCTACATATACATCTTACTTACCGAGAGATCAATCAATACTGCATTATCAGACATAGATGCCACCCTGAATGGGCAGGCTTAAGGAAAATTAATTTGAACTCTATGTAGGGATATGAAGAGAAGTTGTACTCCAATATTATTAAACTAATCTAAATAAAATGTAAGCACAGAATGTTGTTACTTTAACAAATGAAGTAAAAATTATATCAAAGAGTACATGGAGAGTGTTAACAACAAATGCACTATTAACAAACTTCCAAAGAACAAATTAATATCATTTACAACATACTTCCAATATATTAGTTATAGAGATGACACAATATTTTCTTTTCCTAACAATTAGTCCAGCAAAGGTTGGCCCATCCCACGCATATGTATTGGGTGCAGTACTGAGTCAGTGGAATTGTACCTTACATGGGAGTTAGGTTCTAGAGTTAATGCATCCATGAGACCTGCATAAGTTAAAGCACCCTTGAGAAGTCTCTGTGTATTGTATACTCTAGTACTTTGCTAATAAGGGTCAAACAGTGAGAAATACATATTTTTAAATCCCAGAATCTACCGAGTTCAGTGACAGGCTCATACCATGAAGGATGCCCAAGGGATCTGAGGAAGCAGGCCTTTACAGCTCCACTTCCTATTCTGAGATGCTGGGTCTTTGAGTGAGATAGAAAGTGAAATCTCATGTTTATACAACAAATTATTCCTGCCTCTGCCCAAAGGCTGTCACACATTTACTCAAATGCAAGGAAGTTAAAGACAGACGTGTATTTGCCAGATCTGATGACTGGGATTTTTTAAAAACAATATCCTAGCACACTGTGAAAGCTTTAAGTACTTAAAACTCTTTTTCATTTTACTGAATAAAAGGATGATTCTTTTGGAAGTTTCAGGGTCTTACACAAGAAATTTACAGTCAATATCTCTAGATTTCTTAATCATAAGAGCATAAAGAAAAAAAAAGATTTGAGATTTGAGATTTGAGATTTGAAAACTGACACAAAACACAAATACTCAAATATGGTCATTGTACCTTCTCAGAATAACTGGCTTTGCAGCTAAGTGCTAAAGCAAAGGCATAAATAAAATGCTAAACAGAGCAACAATAATAAGTAACAGCTTCTAAGGATAGCAAATCATATGATAAAAGTTTAAACTACTAGTCTCTACAACAACAGATCTTATAATCATATTCAACCAAGCCATATAAGATTAGTGACTTGTCTGGAACACCATTTTCCCCATCAAGAATCAGAGTGCCAGATTGAACATGGCTGCTGCCAACTGAGCACACACCTCTGGTACCTTCTGTATACTGCAGACTCAACACAAGAAACCATAGCCCTGTTTGTACACATCTCATATCTCCCTGTTTTATTAAGGACCACATCCCCTCAAAATAAAAAGCCTGTGGTTACTATTTACATCAATGGTACAAGGACTAAAGCAAACGAATAATCATACCATGAGCTATGTCTCTCATTTCCAGTTAAATCCCTGACCAACTAACCTGAGGTGACCTTCTCCACCTCCTACTGTAGCAATTGTGCTGTCAAATTTACTTAACAACTACACATGGCCTACTGACTTGACCTATAGTTGCATGCTTCTTACAACTGAATGTTTCATCTTTTACCTCCTACCAGAATTTTTAGTTCTCAGCAAGTTTTCAAAACTGCTTAAAGATATGTAGAGAAAAATATCAGTGGGAAAATTTAACTAGTACCAAAATATCTAAAGGGAAAGCCCCCTGTAACCTCAGGCCTCCACTCTGCCACTAGGGGAACTATTATTAATGTTTTGTTATAATACATAGATAGGTTGTTTTAAAAGCAAAAACAAAAATGAGAATGCTGTATTATGTCCAATAGCTATTCTTCTTACTTGGTACCATGGACATCCTGTGTTACTACACAGAGAAATTATCTCACTCTTCTAACTACTTACTATTCCACAGTACAAGTACACTGCTATGTTGCATTTTGCCTTTTAATAGTTTTTCTCCATTTTACTGAGCTATAATTGCCATGTAACATTGTGTAATTTTAAGGTGCACCCGAGATGATTTGATACATTTATATATTTCCAAGTGACTACCACAGTGGAGTTAGTTAACATCTCCAACCAGTCACATAATCACCACTTTTCATGCATGTGCGTACATGTGTGTGCGTGTGCGTATGTATGTGTGTCGAGCCCATTCAAAGATCTATTCTCTCAGCAAATTTCAAGGATATAAGGCAGTATTAAGTATAGTCACCATGCTATACATTAGTTCCCCAGAACTTATTCATCTTGTAACTGGCAATTTGTACCCACTGATCAATACCTCCCTACCTCCCCTACTCTTAGCCCATGGTGACCATCATTCTACTCTCTATTTCTAGGAGTTTGGCTTTTTTAGATTTCATACGTAAGATCATACATGATTGTCTTTTTTTGTGTGACTTATTTCACTTAGCATAATGCCCTCAAGGTCTATCTATATTGTCATAAATAATGATTTTCTTCTTTCTTATGGCCAAATAATATTCCATTATATGTATCATACCACATGTTCTTTATCTGTTCATCTGCTGATGTTGTTTAGGTTGCTTCCATATCTTGGCTACTGTGAACAAGGGAGCACAGATCTCTTTTCAATATCCTGTTTTCCTTTCATTTTGCTATATGCCAGAAGTGGGATTGCTACAGCATATGATAGTTAAATTTTTAATTTTTTGAGGAACCTCCATACTGTTTTCTCCAATGGCTACACCAATTTACATGCCCACCAGCAGCAGGGAACAAAGGTTCCCTTGTCTCCACATCCTTGCTAACGCTGTTATCTTGTTTTTTTTTGTTGTTGTTGTTTTGTTTTGTTTTGTTTTGTTTTGTTTTTAATAACATCCACTCTAACAGCTGTGAAGTAATATGTTTTAATATTTTTAAATTTAATTTTTGGGATTATAGAATGCAAAGGTACAAACTATTTCCCCATTGACAGCCACCGTTTCTAGTATTTGGTATTATTCTTCCTCAAAGATTCTCAAATACTAGAGATTGTGTAAGGGGATAGTGCTATGGGAAAGAGTAAGAATTAAGGAAATGGATTCCATGTCCATGGGTAGCTGATGACAAAAGACATCTTCTCTGTTACTGTACCAAAAGATTTGATATTTGGTTTCCAAGTGGCATTTTATAGTTACCCTATCAAATTTGTCAAAGAAAATTTGTGGAAACTAACATATAGTCTGTCTGTGTTCTTTGCTATTTTTATATGCTTGAGAGAAGAGGCAAAACTTCTGCTGTATGTGGTATGATCTCCCATGGTGTAACATTTCTGTAAGCTAAAAAGCTGACATGGTAGCCTTTTTTTATTAGTTTCTATACTAATACTTTAAGTAAGTAGTAATTAAATATTTTAATAGGTTAAAATTTGGTTATGAATCTGTATATACATTTGACACATTAAACTGACTCAGATGACAGCTATGTAACTCTACTTTTTAATGGGGTTTTCTCCACCCTAGCCCAAGCATAATAAAAATTTAACTTTCCCTTCTGAGAACTAGAGATTAGAGCCTTCACTCATGTGAAAAACAGTTTTCAGGCATCAGAGCCATCTTCTGCTCAGGAATTAAGGATGCAATTTCATGCTCATAGGTGTGGCAAGAGTCTGGGAAGGTTGGGAGTTACTGAGTTTCTACTGCTGGAGATTAGGAAAGAACAATCCTTCCCAAGCTTTATGTTGCATGCAAGACTCCATTCAGCAGAAAGTCAACACTCAACTCAAATTAATCCTGAGTTTCTAGTAACCAGTCAGTGGTTTAAGAATCTATCAAGATATCCTAAAAGCCTTCACTTGAAAATGGTGGCCCCCCCCCCAAGGTTCACTGAGTCCTGCTATTTATTAGCACCACAACCTACAATCCATTGGCCAGAATGAGAAATGGTGGCTTGTGTCTGACCTAAGTGACCAGTTAATCAGCACTTAGCACACAATCCCCCAAACACTCTTCCGACTGCTGTTGCTATCTCTCATTTAAAATCATTGATCATTTTCCCCTGGCTGGGCACTTTTTCTCCTATCTAACTATGTAAGCATTTTTTTAAATTCCTTTGGTGATGCAGCCTGTGATACAAGGCATTTCGCAGTGGCCACCTATTCACTCTACAAAACTAACATTTTTAACCTTTTCATTTGGGTGACAAATATTTACCAGGTTCTATCATGTACCAGGCACTGTGCAGGGATAAAAGGCACAGTGGCACAGATACCACATCTGACGTCATACAACTTTAGGTTTAGACATTCACACACGCATAGGCTGGCAATTATCATATGGTGCTGAGTCCTATGTTAGGGGTAATTCAAAGAAGCAGGCTCCATACAAAGAAGGCTCCCTGGAGAAAATGAAAACAGCAGTGGGAATCAGAGAAGGGGGTCTCAGGCAGAAGGAGTAGCTGGGCTAGGCTCGGGGGAAAGAAAGGGCACATGCAATCTGAGGTGACAAAGTTAGTTCAGACTGGCTGAAACAAATCTATATTCTACACAGGTGAACAGAAGGCATATTCCAAAACCAGGAAGTGGTCTACCATGACCTCTCAAGCAGAATTTGAAAAATGGTACTGCTGTGACCTTGGGGAATACAAGTTGGGTAGCTCTTCACTTTGATTATGACCACTTGGTGATTCTGACATTAGCCAGGGATCCTTTGGCCAGAAATGTGTCCCCGAATACAATTTTGTTTACAATTTCAGGGGGTTCAGAATCACCAGCAGAGTGTATCAAGATCCCTGGTTAAAATACAGTTCAAACTCATTCAAGCTCATTCTTCAGATAAGGAAACCCAGAGGCACACGATGACTTACAAAAACTATAAAGTTAAGGTAAAACCTAAGTATTCCAGTTCTCAGGCAGCACTGTTTCCCTTACATCACTGTACTACTGTTCTGGGAAGCATTTCTACAGAAGAGTCTACTTAAATGTCAAAGTGCCTCCCACTCAGGTCATCCCTGACCTCTTCCACTCCATCCAGCTCCATCACTTCTGCTCTCAGATTAATAATTTTCTGGGTCCTGGTCATTCAACTAATTGGTACATATTCTATAAGATGGAGCAAAGGCAAGATGGCAAAGACACATGACAAAGGTTGGGGAGAATGAACATTTGGTTCTTTTTCTCAAAAAAAGCAAACCAGAACATGCTTACCTGTTCCCTGCCACATCCAGGACATGAAGCTCTGTGGCCTGCGACACCTCTGAAGGTATCCGAGTTAGTCTGTTGTCACGCACACAGAATACAGTGAGGCTGCAGCACCCTCCAATCTACAATGAGAAAGAAAATACATCTTTTTTCCAGGTTTTTTTTTGTTTTTTGTTTTTTTAAAGATTTTATTTATTTGACAGAGAGAGAAATCACAAGTGGCAGGCAGAGAGAGACAGAGGAGGAAGCAGGCTCCTCGAGGAGCAGAGAGCCCGATGTTGGGCTCGATCCCAGGACCCTGGGATCTGACCCGAGCCGAAGGCAGAGGCTTTAACCCACTGAGCCACCCAGGCGCCCCTTTTCCAGGTTTTTTGTGAAAGACGGTGGTGGGACTGGAGTATCTTGTTTGTCAAATGGCATGAAAAGGACACAAAAAATGATAACACATGATTTTAAGTTTTACTGAGACCAACTATGATTAATTTAAATCATACAAAACACTAAGTAGTCCAGTAAGTTCATAAAAATCTTGGCAATGCATTAAATGTATATGTTCTAAATTAAATCAAGAAAATAGTACAGTTCAAAAAAATCTCATTCTGAAAAGCAAGTCATTTTCCGTTGCTATCTAATGCAACTGTAGTTTTTAATGTTAACTAAGTTACCCAGGTCCAGACAAATATTATTTGGTAATATAGGTAATATTCAGTAAATATTATTTGGTATATTAAGAATTCTAAGTTTCAAAAATAAGGCCAACAATGATACATACACACCCCTTTGAAGACCTGCCCATTATATTAAATCCAGTGTTCCCCGTGTCCCAGTTCATTTCAAAAAACAAACAAAAAAACAAAACAAAAAAAAAAAGGAGGAATAAAAGGATACTGGATAGACAATACAGTACATTAATTTTCTATTATACATCTTTTAACTACTTTTGGTCACTCACAGCTTAATTTAGTAAATACGTTATTCATTTCCCTTTCACAAAATCAACAATATTTTAGCAAAACCTGAATGTGGTAAATACACATATTAATCTGGTAAACTTAATATTGTAGAAACATGAATATCTACATCCACAACAAATTTGATTACTATTTTTTTATTTATTTTTAAAGTCAACGATTCAAAGATAATTGAGCTTTGTATGAGCCTGGTTTTCAAAAAAAGAACATAAGCACAAAAGAACTGAATCAGTCTCTTGAGCAAACTGGCTAGTGTTTCTACGGTCAGGAAAGCTGACCCAAAGGGGTGGAAAAATAACTCAATCTCAGACACAACATTCTGCAGGACTCCATACAGTACTACATTCTTCCTGTACTCACTATCCTGACCCAGAGCAATTGCAAGCAAAGGCTCATGAAGGAACCTATTGATGTCTCTCTGACACATGGAAAAATACTCCACAGCTTCCCACTTGAGGAGAGGCAGAAGACTTGCATCTTCAATTATATCTGAGTACATCTTATACCCTTTTCTATGTATACATATGTTTAATACATGTATATACCTTAAAAAAGCAGAATGCATATTTATGAAATTGCTACATAATTACCTTCATGAACAATCTTACTATGTCTTCCCCTAAGAGTTAATATAAAGATTTGAGATCATGTATTTAAACACAGTATTTAACCATAATGGATGTAAAAGAAAAATAACATGGAAGAAAACACGAACTAGCATTTGTCTAAAATGGGTTACACCCAGATATGTAGAAAGGCTTTTAGATTGTCTCCATGATCTCTCAGTGTTCACATTTCCCATCCCACCAACTGGTGCATTCACTACCCTCTAAAACACAACATTTTGATTCCACTGTGTCTTATAGAAATGCTTTTTCTGTCCTTCTAAATCTTATCAACTGTCCAGAAGTAGCTAAACATCCTCTACACCATCGAGTCTTCCCCAAACCCCACAGTCCACACTGATATACTGCTCTGTGTTTCATTTGCAGTTATGGTCTATACAAACCCTCTGACAGATTGTTTCACTGAGTTAACTTGCACATGTCCATATAACCACAGTGCTTGGTAAGTACAGTACCCATCCTACCCACCCATCAACTTTTCTCATTTAGGTATGTTTATATGCTTCTGTTTATTTACTTACTAGTGAAAGGCTGCTACTTGAATATCTCCTTTATGTGTAGAAATGAAAACCACAAAACTCTTTTAAGAATCATTAGAGAGGGCTCTCTTAGGTTTTATAAATGCAGGGCCCCAATATCGTGCCCTGAAAAAGAGCAATAAGATCTTTAAGGGGCTTGGCATTCTTCCCTCTTGAGGAAGGGAATCATTAGTTTTACTCAGATGCCCAGGAATATTAGGGAAGGAATCTAAGCTCTGAATGAAGATAGAGGATAGATATGATTAGATTTTCTCTGATAAACTGAGATGATCCCAACAAAGATCTATTCATGGGAAGAAATCTCCAAGTTCCTCAGGGAGGGAATCCCCTGTGACCCTGCTCCCCATGCACTGGCTCTGGGTTCAGAGGTGGGTCTGTGTGCCATGTGGGAGTCTTCCAGGTCAGCATGGGGCTGAGGCTGGACCTCACCTTAACCTTAACATCCTGGCCTGGCTTTAACACAATAAGATTTATCTGTACTCCAGGGAGGCAAAGCAGTTATGCACATAGACAACCCTCACAATGGCAAAATAAACTACTGGAGCGTGTACAGAACTGAGATTGCATCATAATTGTGGGCACTTTGTCATGAAGCTGTCCACTGCTCCAGCCACCTGTTGGATATCTGTTTGGGGCCCTAATACTATAGCATGTAAACATTTTCAATTTGTATCATGTACATATACTACCTATTAAAAAATTAACTAATTAAAATGGGTTAGAGAGGGCTCTAATAGCTGTTGAAGCAATAAAAGTTCTGAACAAGTAAATACCTCTTAAGACTCTGGGAGGGGGATAATGTGAATTCCCAATGGGGTGTGAGAGATATCTACTGTGTTTACATCTCATTTATTTATTTTTTCTTTTTCTTTTCCCATTGTAATCTCAAATCCATTTGAGACCTCAAGGAGTGGAAAACAATTGTATTCAAGAGCCTGCTAGGCACTCTGGGTTGTCACAGCAGGCAGAGTGACCTCCTGATCTCCATTGTCGAAGGGTCTCGGAAAACAATGAAACAATGCCCACAAAGAGAGAGTGTTATTGCCAGTGTGACGGGACGCCTTCATCACCCTCAGATGCACGCACTGTCCCAGGCAAAACAGTGCACAAACAGAGACCTTTTTCCAAGTCATCCAGGAAGGGATGGCACAAGCCTTTGGCTTTGAGAAAAGACTATTAAGCAGTAAAAACCATAATTCAAAAGGTACAGTTTTCATTGACATCAGAGGGGAACATGGAGCCCTGGAATGGATACTCTGGGATCACACAGACCTGGGCTGGACCTGAGGCTCAATCCTGTGTTTTGTGTGTTTGACTATGTTACTTTAACCAAAAGTAACAATAGGATTCAATTAAATGAAACCACAAACACAATTTAGCACCTATCATAGAACCTGGTCTAGTAAATGTGGCTGGCAAACCAATATGATGGTTATTGTCTTTTCAAGAAGTCAAAGTCCTGGATCCAAAGGACCGGATCAGTCAACACTTGTGTGCCTGCTGTGTTGTTGGAAATGTGCTGAGGTTGATGAGTTCCTCCCAGAACATCCCTGACCTTCTTAAAAATCTCTCACTTGCAAGGCATCACAGTGACAAAATGACAAAATGTCACTGTGTTAAATACCAGGGATAAATACACTGTGACTTTACTGCTAGTGAAGCACCGGTTTGATCTCAGTACTGTAGGATACATATGGCTCATGTGTGTTTCTGCTTTCTCTCTCAGGTCCAGGAGGTAGTTTACCAGGTCCTTAGAGATCGTCAGAATAAAATGCCTATATCATTTAGAAATTCTAGGAAGCGGAGTCACTATTTAAATAACTTATTACCATCTATGTAGGAAGCTGATATTTTTATACTTCCTAAAACCACATAATAGTACCTTCCCAGAATACAAGGGGTTGGACTTGGAGAACTACAGAATGTAGCTGAGAATCTTTGTTTTGCTGGTTTGTGTATCTTAATTCCAGAGGATACCTTCCTTCTCTGGTTGGACCTGATTTAACCCATCTGGAGGAGATGGGACCTGCCGGTCATTGAGCAAACCCCTAGTCGGGTCAGCTGCACTACATGTTAATTGCCTGGAGGTGACATTATTCAAGAGGAAATAATCAGTCAGTGATCCAAAGAGAAAGCCTGTACTAGTCATCATAGCCTACCTATATTCCATTTTCTGAACATCTGCCCCAAGTGTGAAGAAACTTTCATTTTTCCTTCAGTATTGGCCTTTAAATATTCTGTATAACAGAATGAAACCCTTATTTCACTGGCAGAAAGGGAAATGAACAATAAGCGAAATCTGGTGAAAATACAATTTGAGCTGTAATAATATGGTGAGTAATTTTAGAAACCAAAGACTGTTTTTTTGCTTTTCCCATCATCATCTGTGGCATATTATTCAAATGTTCCTATTTCATAAATATTTTGGAAACCATGTGGCTTTGGGAATTCCTGAATTGTTGGGCCACTGACATCAAAATATCCACTAATAGTTACAGCATTTTTCATTTCTAATTATAAAACAGTAAGTTACGTTGATTGGAAAATAAAAACCATAAATACGCACATGTAAAGGCACAAGGAAAAAACTAAGACCAAATCCTACCCCAAAGGGATAATCGTATTAACATTCTAAAGTACAATCTTTCAGTATTATTGCCACGCATTTGTGATTTCATATATATAGTGATTTCATATATATTGTGATTTCATATATATATATATTTTACATATAAATTTTATACATGTGCACACACACACACACACACACACTTTGATGAAATTAGGAGCAACACTATGATCTTCAGCACTTCTGTTTAGATATGACATCAGGAGTGTCCTATATCAGTCTGTTTCTAAAAGGACTTTTAATGACCACATAACTATTTCATTCTACAGATGTCTTACAAATCACAAATCTCCCACATAAGACGCTGCTAGTTAGTTCTGCCATTTTGTGTAATCTTGGGCGAGTTACTGTAGCTGAGTCTGGGTTTCTGGGTCTTTTGGATGTTGATAACGACTTACCTATACCTCACAGGACTGTTGTGAAGATTAGACACGGATATGCAAGAAAGCACAGTGCCGGCCACATGTGAGTTGCCCCTACACCTACTTGAGAAATAGCCTTTTGCCTGGTTTTCCTGTGTACCACAACTGTGTTCCTAGGACAAAGCCCTAGAAGTGGCATTACAGAATCAAAGGGTATGAACACTTTCAAAGGTTTCAATATTACTGTGTTCCCTTCCAGAGAAGATGTAATAATTTATACTTCCCTATCATTTATGCATTTTCCCATACCCTCACCAACATCTGGCATCATTTTTTTTTAATCTTGACAAGTTCATAGGTCAAAAAGTTTCCATTAACATTTCTGTGAATGCTGATGATGCTAAAATTTTTTCACATCAATAATCATTTCTATTTTTTCTTCTCTGAATCACTTATTGCTTATTGTGATGGGTTCTTTTCTTCAATTTTTGTACTTTTCTCCAGTGCAAACCTCTTTTTCTTCATCATTGGGAAGTATTTCAAGTAGAGTGAAGCGAGACCTCCTTAATCTGTAATGTTCTAAGTGTCCTCTGGCCCTCAGGGTGTCTCTACCTTCTTGAAGATCAGAAATCTAATTTTCATGCAGACAAACCTATCAACTGGGTTTTTTTAATTTTTATTTATTTATTTTTTTAAAGACTTCTTTCCACTTTCAAGTTTGGAAATGCCTTCTCCATTTTGAAATCCAATGGCCAACTACGTTTTATTCTTGTATTTTTAGGTTTTACCTTACCCCTTTTAGCAATAATCCATTTTAGAATATGATGGAAGTTTACACTAAACTGTAATAAGACAGAAAGCTATCCATAAAACGAATTCTCTCTCTGAAAATCAAAATACTTATGGGTAATTAACATTTACAGAGTGCTTGTTTAAAAACAAAAACAGGATTTGATGAATGATCTGTAAATCCTATCTTTTGACTGCGTAAGTGTGATGAAGTCAAGATCACTTTCATTTTGACTTAATGGAGACAAAAGACTAGACTCTAAACTTGGACACATGCTCAATTTCTTCCAGCCAGAAACTCTTTAAATGGTGCAGACTGTTCAAAGGTAAGATTTGGCTGGGGAATGTTATGAAGTTGCTGGCTCTCCTTCCTCATACCCACAATCACATATAAACCAACTCCCTGTCTGTCCACGCATCACACAACATGATCTCTTTTTAATTCTTCCCTCCACCAAAAACATGTTTTTTAGGGAGCCTTCTTTCCCCAGGAGCATACACACTTACACGACAGGATGAGAAATAAAAGACACAATTAAGTTGCTTGAAAAATCAGAAGCATGCCACATGTAGCAAATAAAGCAAATCTAGCCTTTCTATTAGAGAGAGAATTATGCTGACAAACTGGAATTCAGTGAAGACAGATGAGCTGCCACGTTATGCCTTTTGGAATTTCTGAATAACTTAAAATGTAATTCACAGAAAAGCATTCTTTTGGGAGAGAACAATCTGAACAAATCTGACAACTGACAAACACATAACAAAATAAGGTTCCAGGCCATGCGGTCATTTAAAAGAAAACAAAAACAAAACTGTGTTTAAAGAAAAATGTCCAATATTTTACAATGAGGAACACACAAAGCAGTCAGTTGATTTGAAATCTTCATGCATTTAAGAAGCAAAATGGAAGTTAGAGATGCAACTATGGTCTGAACAATACTTACAAGATAACAAGTTTACCCGACTTTCCTAAATTTCCAAGCAGCTAACAATTAAGAAAACAAGAGACATTCATTGATTTGCAAATGTTTACTACAAATAACACCACAAAACACAAACAGAATCTATAATTGTGACCCACACAGTACATTTTCCCTCATTTGGGAGAAACAAACAAACAAAAAAGACAAATAAATGTTGCCAGAGATTAAGGGGCCGTGCTCTAAAACATGATATACACTAGTATCAAATTAAAGAAAGACAAAAAATAGAACTACATGGCATACAGGACCAATCGCAACTAATACAACTGTGGTTTTGGGGCATATATATTGAATCGGTCAGCATTTTGGTTTAGATATGTCATGCATGCAACTTGATTGATCAAGAGAGAGTAGTAGAGTTTTGCAAGTGCAGAATCTAATCACGGAAAGTACAGGATATGATCAAATGGTATCAAGCTTGGAGTCAGAGCAAGTGCACACACATGTAGTCCCTAGGCCCAGCCCCACTCCCCGATTCCACATACACGCACACACATGCCCGCGTGCACGTGGTTACAGGGCCTACCACACTCACGCACTGCACAGAGACTCATGGCACAGCTGTGCTGTGCAGATCAACATGACACACTTCACGGTCAGGTGGCCTGCAGTGGTCCAGCTGCTCAGCCCTGATGGTCAACGGCAAGCACTCAGCAGCTGTTTCTACGGGTTCACCACTGTAACCCACAGCAGAATTAGGGGCATGGGCTCAGTGCATTTTCCTACACCTGGGAGGTGAATGTTCATGAGTAGCAATGAAGGTATGCTAGAAGAGAGCCAGTTCCTAAAAACCTCAACTCTCTCTGCTTCCTCTCCCAGCTACAGGAAAGGGCACAGACTTTATTCAGTTATCAGACTACATGCCAGAAAACTAATCACAATTTCAAGGAGAGCAGATAATATGTGACAGCGAACTAAAATGCATTAAAGCTAGAACTACTTTCATACCATGTCCACTTCCCACATCATGAAATGCCATTCTAATAAATTTACCCAGACACACAATACATGGTGGGTATATCCCTCCAAAGCCTGAATACAAGTTTCATTCTCTTAAAATGTGAAGAGGGCAGATGCTCACATGAGGACAGATGCTAACATGATGGCAGTAATTGTACACAAAATGTTAACGTTGTGCTTAGGATGTATTCCTTTGCAAGAGAATCGGAAGAGGGGGATGGGGAACTGGGTGGGGAAACTTCCTGGGAGATGGACATTCAACTCCCAAGTGCTCTCTTCAGCACTAACCTTGAAAACGTTCCTGAAATGTATTAATTTTCTAACATGTCCAAACGAAAGACTGTCTGACCTCTCTTTACCATCTTAAGGTCCTATCTTACCTCAGGGCCACATGTGGAAAGGCTGGACTGCGTCCGTATGCCCTGAGTGGCCATGCTTTCCTTGGCCTGTGGAACGATAGTGAGCAGGCTCTCGGGGGACACATCTCTGCAGCCCATTCTACCGACTGCTAGCTATGTGAGGCCTGCTAAGGAAGGCTTTCCACCAGCTTTTGCTTCTTCATCTGGAAAATGAGGAACTCTCACTTACAACCTCAAAAGCTGTTGTGAGGATTCATGGAGTTAACAAACACGACAGCACCGAGTACGGGACGTGGCATCTAGAAAAAAAGTAAGAAATCTTTTCTACTTCTCTGTGCATGTGTCTACCTGTCCAGTCTGCTACCCATTCAACAAGAATAAAGTCAATATTCAGAATATCAGCCCTGTGTTTGGGTTTATCACTGTGAGACCAGAACCACAATGTTCTGATTCGCAGAATCTCTTACTTGTGTCCCAGTTTAGCAGAGGTGTACTGAAGTCTTTCTGTGGGGAACAGTTTTATTAAAGTGCCAGTGCTCAGAGTAAGGGTGGGTCAGAATATGGTCACATTTATGATAAATACCCTCCCTTGCTTCCTTTCAGGAACGTTGGCTGTCTTGCCTGGGCAGAAGACTGGAAGACGGTGGGTGTAGTGTCACGATGAGGGGAGAGAAAGAGAAGCCAAGCAAAGCTCAGACACCCTGGGAAGGGCCCTAGGAAAACAAGAACCCGCAAGTTCTGGCTGGTGGGATGGTAGATTTGAAATTATCCCAAGAAAAATAAAACAAAATAATAAAAAAATAAACAAATAAAATTATCCTAAGAGAAACATTGGAAAGGGTCAAAACAGAGAAAGGAAGGACACTGAGCCTGGCCAGGGATCCCATCACACAGTATCACACCTTTTCATGTAAGGCCTAACAAAGGGGACGGGGCTCACCGACATTCGATGGGGGTAAGAAAGGCAGCTGAACTGAGTTTCAGGCTAATGGTTAACAAAAAAATCAACTACCTATCTCCTGGTTCCCCTAGTTATAAATAGAAGGTAAGCCTTTTGTTAAATATCACACATGAGTCTTTGTTTTATCTGCTCTGGGTCCCCTTGTTTTCAGCAATTCCCTTGCCAGGACTGAAGTGCCTCTACATCTGTACAACTAGTCCCCACAATGCCTGGTGATGGGCTCTTCTCTTGGTTGGATCGTTGACAGGGAAAAAAAAAATGCTAAGAATCTGGCTATAGCTTCCCATTCACCTCCCTCCACGTGAATGCCTTTGTGAAGAGTTCGTTCGCTCTCTCCCGGAAATGAACACTGCTCGGTATCAATCTCTGTCCAAGAAAAGGGTTGCATCAAGATCCACTTTTATAATTCCAGTGGCTTAGGAAGCAGTTTAATTTCACATTAAACTCAGTTAGACCCAACGTTATCCGCTTCGTCTGCTAAACCCCCAAGTTACCTATTTCTTTCGATGGTTCTCTGTATGGCAAAGCCAGAAATGTCAAATATCTCCCATCTCCCACTTCAAATCCTATCAACTCACCTTTCTCAAATGCTCATAGTCATCTGGACTCGTCTACCCTTTTTAAAGTCACTGCTGATGGTTCTTTGATATAATTCCTCCAACCATCTATATGCTCACAAATGAGAGTACATAACATTTAAAAAGCACCACATTAAGTCTTTTAAAACGTGTGACACTTTTGATCCCCTGTGTGCTATTATTTCTTTATAATCATTATTGTTTTTTTAAAGCACATACCTCTTTTGGTAAAGACACTAATTTATTTCTGTCTGCATTCAAGTTGCTCAACTTCTTAAGTTTTCCAATGCTCTTAGGTAAAGTCTGTTAAAACAACATTTTAATTATTAATTTAATACATTTTTTAACATGACTCACAGTAAAACAGATCTTTTCAAGGATTTAAAGAATATAATCTCATCCACTAAGAGACATATCTGTATATCGGATAGGTCAAAGCTCACTGGGAAGATGTAAAATTAAATATTCTATATTTTTGTTAAAACTAGAGTATGTTTCAATGAAATGGAGTCAAAGGCATGGGCCTGGAAACAGAGAAACACCTAGTAAAGAGGTAATGCTCTTCAACCTAAGTAAGAATTTGCACCTCAAGATTCATCATTCATTGCCTGCACTTTTGAGAACCACACTGGGAGAATGGCTGGGAGAACCGGAATCCAAAGTGGGGTGCTGTGAAGCTGGCAGAAGGGTAGGTGGCATGAAGACAGGAGCAAGGCAAGCAGGGCTGGAGGGTCGGGTACGCAAAGCACTCTAGGAACCAGGTCGGACCCTGGTGGCGGGGAGAGTTTCAACACTCTGCTAGAAGCCAGGGGTGAATGTTAGTTTACCTCTGTAATGATAAATATCTGTAAGCCTAAAACCATAAACTAGCATCAGAAGATTTGGGTACTTCCACAATACCGACCAGAGGAGGATGCCCACACTGCCCGAGGAGAGATGTGGCTTGGCTCCTGCACCAGCTCCGTGTCCTACCCACTCGTGCTATTTTTCTGCTCTTTCCACCTAAAGAGCCTTGCTTATTGTTTTTATAAAGAAAGAAGAAAAGAGAAGAGGAAAAGGAGCAGGGAGAGTAAGGTAGGAAACAGAGTGACAAAATGAAAGAGCAAGGTAGGAACGTAAGCTGAAGCAAACATAGCTGCTACAAGACAAGGAAGAGAGGAGGAAGAGAGGATACAGTGATCAGTGAGGGCCTGAGGAAAGCAGAGAAAGCAGCAGGAAGGGAGGAGCAACAGAGATCCACTGTCATCCTGCTCATCCGGATCCCCCCAGCACCACGACCAGGTGGCTGACACCAAAGCTTTGCCCTTGGGAGGATGGGGAAGTCCAGCCCAAGAATGGACACCTGCAGCCACTGCCACCCCCAATTACCAGGGTGGGGTAAGATCTCAGTTCCAACCTCAGCCCCCAAAGAGTACTCATTCCCCTGCCCCTATTCCCACCAAGGCTTTTCTCAGCCAAACACCACTTTCTCCCCTTCTCTCTCTTTCCATCTGCTCGAAGAACCCTAGGAAGGTTGCCCCCGGTGGACCTCGGACACCATGGTGGAGGCATCAGCACAACCACTGATGGGCTTACCCCTACCCCTCACTGGACACCTCTGTCAGTGGAGCCTAACTACCATTCTCTTCACTGAAGCAGGTTAAAAGCCAGTTGTCTTTATGCCCTGCATTTGCTTTGAAGTCCCTTTTTAGGTGTAAGAAATAAGAAAATTTCCACACAGTCCACCCCAATTATGAGTAAGTAGAACCTACCCTGATAAGTCTTTCTGATAGAGAAACCACACGACACATATCCATTTGAATGTGCACCCCACACTCACCAGGAGCCGGTTTTCTGTAAGAACTAATTCAGTGAGGCTTTCACAGTCCCCAACTGCTTCAGGCAGCTGTGTGAGTCTGTTCTGATCCACCTTTAAGATCGACAATTTCTTTAGTTTTCCTGTAAAAGCATTATTTCAGCTCATTAGTTACAACTGTCTTCCTAATCATTATTTGGTATCTCTTATCTGCTGTTCTTTTTGTTTTAAATAGTTACTTTTTTTTTTCCCTCACCCAGCTTTTCACATTATGAAACCACATCTTTCTCATTTAGATCACTAAAGGTGGAGAGTTAGTTTTATTGGAACATCAAAAACAGCTAGCAATCAGAAAAAAATCATTTTAAAAGTCACTACATAAAAAATTGTATCAAAGCCAGAAACTTTATAGAAAAACAAATAACTAGCTCTTGACAGATCTTTAAGGACAGGAAATGTTTCATGTATAAAGAAGAGAGATTTTCATCTTACTCCAAGAAGCATCCTCACTGAAAACAAAAAATAAAGTGTGGTTTATTTTATCACCTGGAGTGAAAGTGACTTGGTGAAGACTTCTGAAATGAATGGCTCTAAAGATACAGAATAAAATCGAAACCTTTGAAATGCCACATGAAGAACTGAGTGTATTTCACTCAGGGCAGAAAGGGTGGATTTTCTGGTGGTGCCCGCAGGCCATGGAAAACAGGAATGGGGTGAGCCCAGCTTCCTCAATGTCCCCACTGAGTGAAGAAAATCTCCAGTCTTTTGGATTCTCATTTTCAACCATAATTCAAGGAATAATCCTACAAAACAGATAGCCTTCAATATCTACTGAGAGAGGCTGGCATGGGGACACTGTCCCCAGGAAAATCAGAAAATGGTCTCTATCTTAAAGGAAATGTAAAACTGAAGAAAAAATGTTGAAAAAATTAACTTGCTTTGTGTGTTTTCACACAGCAGGGCAGGAGAACTAAGAGAGTCATAAGTTCTTTGTTTAGCCTAGTCAATAACCTACTAACACTGTTTCCAGAGAGCTTCCACCTGTCCTCACTGGCAGGAGAGGCCTTCTCCACAGGACAGGGCACACTGAATTGAATCAAAAGATCTCCGTGCAACTGAGGAGTCTCCTTAACAGTATTACTGGCAGGGCACCCGGGTGGCTCAGTGGGTTAAGCCTCTGCCTTCGGCTCAGGTCATGATCTCAGGGTCCTGGGACTGAACCCTGCATGGGGGCTCTCTGCTCAGCGGGGAGCCTGCTTCCCCCTCTCTCTCTGTCTGCTGCTCTGCCTACTTGTGATCTCTCCCTGTCAAATGAATAAATAAAATCTTAAAAACAAAACAAAACAAAAACAAAATGGTATTACTGGCAAGTGGTGTTGCCGCCTCTCCCTGAACACTTCAAGTTACAGGGAGCTCATCCCTTCACTAAGCAGCCCAGACTAATTTGTAACCAATATTTCATTTATATCCTTCCCCTATAGCTGTCTGAACTAGAAGATGCAGTAACAAATCGACTTCTCTTCTATAGGACGGCCTCTCAAATGCTTGAGGTCAGCCATTTCACACTTCCTACTTCCTATGCCTAGCAACAAAACGTCCCCAGTTGCTACAACTGTTTTTGGATACCAAGTATCATTCTCACCAACCCATCTCTACCTGGACTCAAAATCCCCATCAATTTCCCGCCCCGGCCGAACCAAAAGACAACGTCTGTGTTCCTCCCCGGTTGTTATGATCAGATACTGCTTTCATCTTGACCAAACACCAGAAAGGAAGTGGTTCTCTGTCCTAGAGCTTCTTCAACTACTGAAAATCCTTCAGAAACCTGCTTTGATATTTTGAATAAAAGCTAAACAAAGGTCAAAGACAGCAACACTTTGTTAACTATGTGGTTAAACATAGTTTCTTACAACCTCTAAGTGGCTTCGCAATGGTGGAGCTCTCGGTCCATGTCTGTTTATACCTTCGGAGTTTATTTTCTCACACAGGACTGAATGCCTTTAGGATAAAGGAAATGTCTGAACTTACTGATTTTAAAGGAAATGACAGACAATGGCTAAAGGAAAAGACTATTCTCGACGTATGAGAAAAGGATCAACTCAAACACACCATTCCTCCCTAGGTCATGTGGTGAGGTCAGAGTCACTTTCTCATTAACTACTTAGGATGCTCACATAAAAATTTCAGAGTTTTATTTTTGAGACTGTTCCCATGCCTGAAACTTATCTATTATTCAGACTAATCTCTACTGAAAACAATGGAGACAAGATACGGAAGAGACAGAGGAGTCAACATTTAGAAGTAATCATACCTATAACTGCTACCGGAAACAGGATGACAGAAATACTTGCCTATCAAGAAACTTCAAGTACATTAAATGTTCTCTGCATTCCTTCTTTAAGAACAAATAAATGATACTAAAGGAGCCACATCGCCAGCCTCTGAGGGTGGTGACCAAAGGATCAGAGTGATCTCCAAAGGCCTGAAACAACAGCCAGCACCTTTAGTAGGGAATTACTTTCTGTACTTACCGATGCCATCTGGAATCACTTCTAGTAAGTTCTGGGAAATGACTAAATCCGTTAATGAAGTCAGGCCACTGATTTCTTCAGGAAGTCTTTCCAACCTATTTTCAGAGACATCTAAGCACAGTAGGTTCTTCAGATTTCCTATTTCCTACATCAGTGACACAAAAAAGAGATTCATGCTTCAACCTGCCACAGTACAGAGGAATTTCTTACAGTGATTTTTCAGTCAAATCCCAAAGTTGTCCCGAGGATGTTTCTTTAGCGTTTATCTATATGAGAAGGCTGGAGTAAATTTCCAGACCCCTTTCCAATGAAAACGGGAAGCTGTAAAAATCACAGACATGGCTCTGGGAGGGATGCCAAACCCTCCAACTTCAGGCAGGCAAGGAATCATTCTCACGTAACAGATGAAGAGACTGGCACCAAGAGAGAACAAATGACTCTATGGTTACATAATTTAAAAAAAGGGAGTCTCGAATCCAGTTCCTCAGGTTTTGGAATCAATCACTTCAATAAGCAACTCATACTTCAGGGTGACCCTGAGATTTTCTGTTAAGAAACAATCTGTGGGCGCCTGGGTGGCTCAGTGGGTTAATCCTCTGCCTTCGGCTCAGGTCATGATCTCAGAGTCCTGGGATTGAGTCCTGCATCAGGCTCTCTGCTCGGCAGGGAGGCTGCTTCCTCCTCTCTCTCTCTGCCTGCCTCTCTGCCTGCTTGTGATCTCTGTCTGTCAAATAAATAAAATCTTAAAAAAAAAAAAAAAAAAGAAACCATCTGTACACACACACACACTCTCTCTCTCTCTCTCTCTTCTCCCATCATGCCCCAGAGCTGGTGTATTACTTTCCTGATAACCCCGTGGTATTTTTATTCCCCATCCTGTGACTCCGAAAATAATGAGAATTCTCCCAACCAGGATTTCTCCTAATTTCCTAGAGAAATCTAGGTATTAATCAGACCTTCACCACATCAGTTGCTAATCTGTCTCCTTTCTCCAAATGCAGCCAAGACCTCAGAGAGAGACTGCAATTATCTCCTTCCTTCCCTTGGCTGTGAGTGAGGTCCTCATACTTTCAGTGCTGTAACTACATCCAGAACATGCTACGAGTGCTTCCTCCTGGAGTTCGACCTCCTGCATCAACACGGCCTTTCTCACCTACAGCACATGGCACCATCACACCTGCTTCAGCCCACTGAGCAGACACCTGACCATCTGATCTGCTTTAAACTAGGGGCACCTAGGCCATCAGAAAATACACCCGGACTTTAAAGACTGGCTATAAGGTATATCAAAGAATGAAATTCAGGAATAGTTAGAGAAAAATTGAGTAAGAGGAAAACGCTTGTTTTTTTAATTGTTGGGTTTGTTGGCTTATGTTTCTCTGTCATTTTACCAGAAGGCAAGTCTGCTTACAAAAGGACTCCACGAGATGACTATGTACCTAGAAGTCTGTGCAGACTCTAATTCATTTGGAACACGGTTCTCACATTTGATAGGAGTTGGAAAAACCTTAACACTATGACAAAACAGCTAAAACATAAGCAGTATTTGCAAAAATCGTGACATAAGAGCTTTTAACATTTCTGTTACATCAACTATTACAGAACAGAATGTGGTCACAATCATCCCAAAGCACTTGGCACATCACAGACTGTCAGAAATGGACACCATCTAAGACTCAGGAGTCCTCACAATTTACAAAGTTGCTGGGCTTGAAGTAAGCCACATGGGGAGCAAGGATGAAATAAAATACAGACTTCACCAACTAAAGGATGTATTTTCTATCTTTAGAAATTGCGGGTTGAGGCTTTCAATTTTTCTGTGGCAATGTAGCATGATGAATGCTTAATATATGTTACCAAATGTGCTTTTTCAACCAATGTTTTTGGTTTCAAGATCCCCATTATAGAAAATTTCACATAGAAGCAGGGAATACATGAGTGGTGCCTGTGGTTGTTTTATAATTTGGGGGAAACAATGTAAAATCACCACTTACCTGAGGTAATTCTGATAGCTGATTTCCATCCAACCAGAGATCCTTTAGATGTAAGAGAGCTCCAATTGATTCTGGCTAAAACAACAAAAAACAATGCTATGGTAACAAAGTTCCAATGTTGAGTCTTCCACTAAGAAAGAATCCCAATTCAACAGTTAATAAATGGGTACTATAGAGGATGTCTGTTGGGACTTTTCCAATACAAGTCCCCCATCCTAAAAGCACTCCCAGTGCTCTCCAAGAATGCTGGTGATTTCCATTTATGCCCGTCATCTCTAGTCCTGACCCCCCCCACCCCTACATCATAATTCTTAACATGTATGAACTGAAGCACATTCTCTCATGTTGCCAAGCTATATCTGTGAAAATACACCCCTATAGATTTCCCCTAAAATACATTTTGATGACACATAGGGACAAAATTAAATCTAAATCTCTTCGATACAGACTTACCAAATTATATATTTCATTGTTTCCTAAATCAAGTTCTTCTAGTCTCCGCAGCTGGGTAAGAGAACTATTAAAAAAAAGAAGAAGGAACTCTTAGAGAGTACTTAGAAATGCTGAGCAACATGGTATTCCTCACTTGGATTCATTTCCAAAAACATTCAAACTGCATGGTTCTAAGAATTACCAAGGAAAAACTATTAAGGGAAGGCTGGCATCTCCCAAACTTTCCAAAAGACACAGAATCTCTTTTTGACAAAGTACTGTAGTACTTTTTTTTTTTTTTAAATACTTGAAGAAATTCATGTAGTACAAAATCCCCTCTTGTTTTGCCCAGAGACTCACTCAGGAAGATATGTAAGAAGATTCTCTCTCAGTTCCAGGGAAGCCAGGTTATAAAGACTAGAAATGAACAAGAGGAAAAAAACATAAGGAAAATTCCTGAGATTCTTCTTCCCATTCTCCCCTTCATAATATACTCCACAAATAGCAATTCTTAATAAAACCTCATCACTTCCTCCCAGGAGAAAAATATGTATAACCACTACCTCATTAAAAACAACATACTATCTACCTCCTCAGTTTTAATATTAAAATAAAAAGAGAAGCATCATCAATGTAAAGCACCCTTATTTAAATACTTGTACAGTTGATATGTGAAAATAAGTCAGTAGTCCTTAAACCACTGCTTGGAAACAAGATAGAAGCCAACTGTATGCTTCCAGACTTTAGAATGTCAAATATGTGCAGGTACCATAAAAAACAGTAATGCCTTTAATCTCACAAAGATCAGAGCTCTTCTTCCAAACACCAGTGAGAGACCAACCATGTTTGAAAGTAGTAGGCATCTCAGTCCAGAGGGTCCACATGCTGTACCTAAGATCACAAATTCTAGGGATGCCTGGGTGGCTCAGTCGTTAAGTGTCTGCCTTCGGCTCAGGTCATGATGCCAGAGTCCTGGGATGGAGTCCTGCATCAGACTCCCTGCTCAGTGGGGCTTCTGCTTCTCCCTCTGCCTCTGTCCCCCTCTGTTCCTTGCTCATGCTCCCTGGCTCTCTCTCGCTCTTTCTCTCTCCCAAAAACACATAAAATCTTAAAAAAAAAAAAAAGACCACAAATTCGCAGAGTACCTGGAAGCAACAGTATGGAAATAATGGCCATTTAAATGCATTAAGGACACCTCACGTGGTGCCCAGAACACAAGACCGATTCAATAAATGGGAGCGGTAATGTTTGTTTCATTCCTATGGAACACTACAGTAGCATGCTTTTCTGCAGATTCTGTTGCCTCTCGGGTGTAATCCATGCCTATCAGGAGCACAAGGAA
The DNA here is from genome assembly GCF_009829155.1 of Mustela erminea. Classification (NCBI taxonomy): domain Eukaryota; kingdom Metazoa; phylum Chordata; class Mammalia; order Carnivora; family Mustelidae; genus Mustela; species Mustela erminea. The sequence goes on along the minus strand of NC_045617.1, from coordinate 99,945,401 downwards.
AGGAGACAGATGTTTTCCCAGGACACTAATGATCTGGGTGGAAGCTTCATATGCAGTGGCAGCTCTGCCTCACCAGAAACCTCACATGCCCAGGGGACGTCAGCACGGGCACGCATTACTGATTCGGAAGGTAACAGATTCATCTATTACTCCACCAGGTGCTGTACTAAGCTCTGCACCAATCCCAAACTCAAGGTTTTGCTTGTATCACCACAGTAATGTTCAAATTTGGAGGATTTTTACCATGTAAGCACACAGAACACAAGGAGTCAAACTATTATCCCAACACTCTAATCTGCCTTAATCTTCCATTCTCCTTCCAACATAAAAGCCAGAACCAAAGCTGGTTTCATAACATCAGAAAATGTAAATCTGATTTGCACAAACAATATATATACACATGTGAAGACTGTTTCCTGGAAAATGTATCTTAACTTGATGAAATGCACAAATTCTGCATCTCCTCCAATTTTAGAAAACAATACTTTTCACAATTAAGGCAGAAGCAAACAAAACTCTTCAGAACATATTTTTTTAAAAAAATCAAAATCCCTGCTAACAATTATGAATTTAATGCTGACATTCTTAAGAAAAAAGGAAGGCCAAAGTTGCAGCAATGTAGCTCTACCTTGGGTGGGCCATGCATTCACACAGAAGACAGAAGAATGGGAAGGAGAGGGAGTTGAGAAGGAATTACCTGGCGTCTATTTCAAAAAGCAACCTGTACACGAGGGTGACAAGTAAACACTGCACTGCTTTGCTTTCAGCTTTGGTGTAAACCCTGGCCAGTTTCACTGGGGAGGTAGTAACCTTTAGCTATTTTCACATTCATATTTTAACAATCACTGATGAAATTGTAATTTTATCTGTTCAACATTCATTGCTTTCACATCAATTTTGACGCATGAAAGGCACACACTAATAAAAGAAGGAAAAAGTCCTTGCTTCACAAACCTTACTGGCAGGCATCACTGAATGCCCTCTTTAAAAGTGGTCTTCCTGGGGTGCCTGGGTGGCTCAGTCATTCATGATCCCAGGGTGCTGGAAAGGAGTCCTGCATGGGGTTCCCTGCTTAAAGAGGAGCCTGCTTCTCCCTCTGCCTCTTCCCCTTCCCTGCTCATGCTCTCTCTCTCTAACAAATAAACAAAATCTTTAAAAAATAAAATAAAATAGGGGCACCGGGGTGGCTCAGTGGGTTAAGCCTCTGCCTTCGGCTCAGGTCATGATCCCAGGGTCCCGGGATCGAGCCCCGCATCAGGCTCTCTGCTCAGCGGGAAGCCTGCTTCCTCCTCTCTCTCTGCCTGCCTCTCTGCCTACTTGTGATCTCTCTGTCAAATAAATAAATAAAATCTTAAAAAATAAAATAAAATAAAATAACAATAAAAGCAGTTTTCTGCAGGCCTTGATGCGGAGCATCGTCCTGAGGCCTCCCGCCTGACCTGGACCACCTGACCACTCTCTCTGGCATGGCATACAGCTCCTCACACACATCACACTCTCTCATACTATTGATTAGTAACGACCCAGCTGGGTGATGACAGGCCAAGGACACAATTAGGAATGGGGTGCTTTGTGTAAATTCCATTAGGAAGGGCCAAAAGCACAATCCAAGTCTGGTGGGAAGCCAAAACTCCTGCCCTCACCCCACACTGCCTTGAGGCATCTCAGGGGCCCTCTATTCTCTGGAATCTCTTAATAATTTCGATTTTAAAAGCAGCTATCAATCTGGGGCAAATATGTCAGTCTTACCTTCTTAACCGCACCAAGGACACAAGCACTAGCATAAACACAGGTTTATGTCATTTTAAAAACAGGGTACACATTTTTAAATTATCTTTACATTTTCTCTTGAGGGTAAAAGGCACAGGCCACAGTTACTAAAAGCAATAATGCTTGAGCAAAAATACTGCAAAAATGCCCGCAGACTTCCAACATTCTGCAAGTTAGCAGAACTTGCTAATGACCTGTTACAGTCAACGCACGGTTCCCACCACCACCATGCTAACACCCAAGTAAGCAGAACATCCTGTTAAGCAAAAAAGTTCTGATTCCAAAACTTCTTAGTTTCTACTGTTTGGAGGCCTTGGGGGGAATGAGAATGTATGGGTGTTACAACAACAAAAAAACAGCTTATTTTTGTAACTTTTCAAAATTCAACAATTAATTTAAAACAAAGTCTTTAAAATAAGAGCTTTTCTGAGGCAATACTTCCCCTAACTTTAAACTATTTAAAATGAAGGAACTCAAGCATTCCATCAGGCTGCGTGGACCCAGTGGCCAAATGTTACTCTGAGAAGAGTACATGGGGTCGGGCAGGGCGCAGGGGGTAGGGCCCGGCCCTGGCTCCACTCCTGGCTTGTCCCTCACTAAGTAGCTGCTGGACTGCCCAGCTCAGGTGCTACCCCAACCTACCCTAAAATAAAGATAATCATATCTACTATGGCAATTAGGGCAAACTACTTCCATTTTCCCATCAAGTCAAGACAGTGTTGCCCCTTATTTCCTTGAGACAGACCACAGCCCTGTGCAGTCAGGTACCTTCTAAGTGGGCCTGTCCTGCTACATGACACTCTACATCATAGGAGTCATCCCCGCTACGGAAGACTCCCTGAAGTGCAGCTCCCAGAGACAGTGAGCTGCTGGCCCTGGCCAACTTGTAGAAAGATACAAGTTGCACAGTCCCAGAGCAAGTATAGAATCCTGCCAGCCCTGTCCAAATATTCTACTAACAGCTTACATAAAAGGAGATCTGCCTGAATGCAGATTTAGACCAGAGAAATTAATATAAAATGGAATAACTAAATGAATGAACAAATGATCTCCCTTCGTCTTTCAGAATACAGCATGCATCGTCAATCCAGATGTCAAGATGGTGCCTTCCCATCAAGGGAACATTCAATGTAGCACAAACACCTCTGCCTCCCTTATAGCACCTAATGAAGAAAAATATGCTCCGGCAAATGCGGCACTGGGGGAGTCAGACTCAGTTCTGTCCGCTTCTGAGACCAGGCTCTTAATCCCTAGGCCGAGAGAAACAAGGAGACTCAGCCTCCACACGTCTTTATCAGCCACTTCAGTTAAAACATCAGAGTATAGAGACCAAAGAATACGCCAGGTGTTTCTAATATTTTACATGTGAGAAAATGAGACACTGGAAATGCAATATAAGAATTACTGGTTTTTAACACTTCGACTACTAGCAATGATACCAGCAGCTTATTATATGATAGATATTGTTGTAAGCCCTTTATAAGAATCAGCTCTGGGGATGAGAAAACTAATGCAGTAAAGTACTCAGTAGTAAGTTTTCCTTCCACCTTCCTCCCTCATCTACCCAGTTTCCCACCACGGAGACCCTTCTCACTGAAAATCACCCGTTTTTTTGTTAGTTACTTGTGTATTCATGCAGAGTTCTCTTTCATGCAAAGACAATCAAGTATGTTCCCAGTCTTCACATGCAATTTATCCCACACACATCTAGTACTTTGCTTTGCTCTGATTTTTTAAAAGATTTTATTTATTTATCTGTCTGAGAGAGAGAGACAGAGAGAGAGAGAGAGCACACAACCAGGGGGAGTGACAGGCAGACAGAGGGAGAAGCTGAGCAGGGAGCCTGATGCAGGACTCAATCCCAGGATCCTGAGCCAAAGGCAGACGCTTAACTAACTGAGCCTCCCAGGCATCCCTGCTCACACAGATTTTTGTCTCATTTCTTATTTATAAATATCTGTACTTTTTTTTTTTTTAAATAACTGCATAGTATCTCACTTCTATATACACCTTAATTTTTTTAAACTATTCCCTCATTAACAGTTATTTTACTCTTTAATTTTAATATTTGGCGAATTAAACTTCTATGCAATACTGCTGGAGTGATTTCATCCCCATCCTACAAAAACATGATTTTCTCTTCTTCCTCTAACTATTTCTACCAGCAAATGGGGTAAAACAACAATAACCACCACAAACAACTTAATGAGCTCTTACAGAAAGCATTTCTTCTGAACACATTAATGCTTAATGTTTTACACAGTTCATGAGAGCAGGGACAAAAGTTATAACGTAAGTCAGAATGTAGGCCATCTGTATTTTTAGGATTCTATTTCAGGGACTGGATGAGTGGTTACTTTAAAGAATTTACATCTGTTCTCCACTATACTTGAAAAATCCCCTTTTAATCCACTTGGATTTTTTTTTTCCATTTTGATAGCCAAAATCATTAAGAAACTAAAGAATAAAATAAATTGAGGTAGAACAAGAAAACAAATGGTAGTACACTATAAAACCATTAAAATATACAATCTATAAATATTCATGGTAATATTATTTGACGGGAGAAAACACCACAATTATTAGGGACAGGGAGAGTTTACATAAAATTTCTGCTTTTTAAATACCAAATTAGTATTTAAGAAAGCTATGGCAACAAATTTCTTTATGGTGATTTTGCTCTAGAAACTTCTAAAAATATTTATTTTTGTTTTTGAAACAAACATTTTATAGAAATTCCTAGGCCTCAAAAGAGTAGGGGATGCCTGGGTGGCTCAGTGGGTTAAGCCTCTGCCTTTGGCTCAGGTCATAATCTCAGGTTCCTGGGATTGAGCCCTGTATCGGGATCTCTGCTCAGCGGGGATCCTGCTTCTCCGTCTCCCTCTGACCTTCTCCTCTCTTGTTCTCTGTCTCTCTCAAAAACTTTAAAAAAAAGGGGGGGGTAGGGGAGTAAGATTTATTCCTTTCAGGCAGCATGCACTAATATAATATAGGTAAGCAGCCTGGCCCTAGGCCTTATTAGTAAGGCCCACTAAAATTAAGGTCATCATTCCCAAGGGCAGCAGACACAAAATCAGACCCGCACCCTCTATTTCCATCTGCCAGGGAACCCAGGGCCTATGTACTTGCTCTACTTTTATTAGCAAATGGCATAATTAAATGTTTACTGATAATAACCATTTCGTGAATGATAGCTACGTTCTGGGCACCATGCCAGTCTGTTATATATTCCTTCTCCTATAAGAATGCTATTTTTTGAGGAGCAAATCTAAACAGAGTAGAGATATTTGGATATATTTAGACTAACTTATTTTTTGTTCTTTTTTTTTTTTTTTTTTTTTTGAGGGTATGTTTCTTTAATGGCCAAGGATAAGGAATTTCATGGAGACAGATACATAAAGTAATGACAAATGCCCCCAGATGGAAACAGAGGCTTCCAAGATTCTCAAAATTCTCTACAAGTTCCCAATGGAGTCTTACAACCTCTCAACCTTGCTCCCACTCCTCGTGGCCCGAAGGTCTTGGAGGCTCTGGCTATGTGTACCGCCCTGTCACCAGGTGAGTAACTGATGTGAAATGACTTTAGTGCATTACTCATGAGGCTACGTTAGAGAGCATTTCCTGCAAGAATAAATAGGTCAGCCTCCCAGGTACAACCTCATCCTTCAGCAACACCAGGCTTAAAGTTGGCCTAAAGATCCATCACCACTACCTAATTCTAGAAAACTGTCATCACCCACAAAGAAACTTCGGGTTTCTGTTGGCCACTTGGATAAGACACTACCTCACAGCAGTCAGAATGGCTAGAATAAACAAGTAGGGAAATGACAGATGCTGGTGAGGATATGGAGAAAGAGGAACCCTCCTACACTGTTGGTGGGAATGAAAGCTGGTGTAGCCACTCTGGAAAACAGCATGGACATTCCTCATAAAGTTGAAAATAGAGCTAGCCTACCACCACACAGTTGTACTAGTAGGATTTACCCCAAAGACACAAACGTAGAAATCTGAAGGGGCACGTGCACCCGAATGTTTATAGCAGCAATGTCCACAGAAGCCAAACTATGGAAAGAACCTAGATGGCCGTCAACAGATGAATGGATAAAAAAGATGTGGTGTGTATATATATACAATGGAATACTATGCAGCCAAAAAAATGAAACCTAGCCATTTGCAACGACATGGATGGAACTAGAGGGTATTTTGCTGAGCAAAATAAGTCAGTCAAAGAAAGACAATTATCATGTATATGTGGAATTTGAGAAACAAGGCAAAGATCATTGAGGAAGAGAGGAAAAAATGAAATAAGACAAAACCAGAGAGGGAGACAAACCATAAGAGATTCTTAATTTCAGGAAACAAACTGAGCGTTGCTGGAGTGGAGGGGGGTGGGAGGGATGGGGTGGCTGGGGGATGGACATAGGGGAGGGTATGTGCTATGGTGAGCACTATGAATTGTGTAAGACTGATGAATCACAGCCCTGTACCCCTGAAACAAATAATACATTACATGTTAATACAGATAAATTAATTAATTAAAAAAAAAGAAACTTCATATCCATCAGAGGTTTGTTCCTTATCCTGGCTCTGCCCTCCCAACACTTACCCTCCCTCACTCCCTACCCCAGGCACTGGCAACCACTCATCTAATTTCTGTCTCTATGCATTTGGCTATACTGTATATGTCATTTGAATGGAATCAGACACTATGTGGCCTTTTCTATCGGCTTCTTTTACTTAACGTGTTTTTAAGGTTCATCCTGTTGTAGCATGTATTGGTATCCCAATACCTTTTTGGCTAAATATTTCATTAGATGAATATATCACATTTTGGTTATCAGTTAATCACTGATAGAAATGTGAGTTGTTTCTACCCTTTGGCTATTACGAATAAAAGCAGCTATGAACATCCATGCACAAGTTTTTGTGAGGCATGCTTTAAATTCTCTTTGGTAGTGGAATTGCTGGGTTATATGGTAACTATGTCCAGCTTTTTGAAGTGGGACCTGTTCCTTCAAGTGTGGGGCATGCATCTATTTACATTCCCACCAGCAGTGGATGAGGGTTTCAGTCTCTACACATCTTCACCAACATTTGTTATTATTGGTTTTTATTAGAATTAGTGGGTCTAAAGTGGTATCTCACTGTGGTTTTGATTTGCTTATATCTGATAACTAAAATGATGCTGAGCATCTTTTTATGTGACTATTGGTCATTTATCTTCTTTGGACAAATCTCCATCTTTACTTTTTTTAATTGGGTTATTTATCTTTCACTGTTGAGTTTTAAGAATTCTCAATATATTATGGATACAAGGCTCTTATAGGATATATAATTTGCCACCTGTACATTTTCTTTTCACTTTCTTCATAATGACTTTGATGCATAAAGTCTTTAATTGTGATAAAGTCCAGATTTATCCATTTTTTTTCTTCTGTTGTGTGGGCTTTTGATGTCACATCTAAGAAACCACTGTCTAATCCAAAGTCATGAAGATTTACCCATATTCTTATAAGAGTTTTAGCTCTTACAATTAAGTCTTTGCTCCATTTAGAATTAATTTTTGTATGTGGTGTGAAGTAGGGGTGGGACTTCATTCTTTCGCATATGGATGGATAGTCAGTTGTCCCAATAGCATCTGTTGAAAAAACTATCCTTCCTCACTGAACTGGTTTGGCACTCCTGTCAAAATCAGTTAACTATAAATGGCAAGGGTATATTTCTGAATTCCCAATTCTATTCCAGTGAACTCTGTGTCTATCTTTTTGTCAGTACCACACATCTTGATCACTGAACCTTGCTAGTTACGTTTTGAAATCTGGAAGTGTCATTCCTCCAATATTGCACATCTTCTTTAAGACTGTTTTGGCTATTCTGGGTCTCTTATATCTCCATTTGAATTTGGGGCTCAACATGTCAATTACTGCAAAACAAAAAAAAAGCCAACTAGAATTCTGATGGGGATTGAGTTGAATAAGTAGATTTATTTGGGGAGTATTGCCACCATAACCATACTAAGTCTCCTAATCCATAAACACTGAATGTCTTTCCATTTATTTAGGTCATTTTTACCTTCTTTCAACAATGTTTTGTACTTTGCTATATACGTGTCTTACATTTCTTCTGTTATATTTATTCCTAACTATTTCATTCTTTTTGGTGCTTTATAAAGGGAACTGTTTTCTTAATTTCATTTTTGATTTGCTCAGTGCTAGCATATAGAAATAAAACGGATTTTTACATTTTAGTCTTGTATCCTGTAATCTTGCTGAATTCATTAACTAACTCCAATAGCTTTTTGTGGATTCCTTAGGATACTTTCTATATAAGATCATGTTCATCTGCAGGCTAACCCATTTTTGAAAAGTAAAAAAAAAAATCGGTGTGAGATTTACTTGAGTAGAAATTGATAAAACTGATCTCAAGAAAAATATTTCATGAGCATGTTTTTTGAAAGACAAATTCACTTACACTTTGTACCAACATTTGAAAACTCCTTAAAGCAAAAGTATCCTTCCTGGTAGAATCCTCCAAGACGTTTGAGTGAGAGTAAAGCAAAAAGTCATTGTTCACCAAACAGTGTTTTCTTTCTTTTTTTTTTTTTTTTTTTTTTAAAGATTTTATTTATTTATTTGACAGACAGAGATCACAAGTAGGCAGAGAGGCAGGCAGAGAGAGAGAGAGAGGGAAGCATGCTTCCTGCGGAGCAGAGAGCCCGATGCGGGGCTCGATCCCAGGACCCTGAGATCATGACCCGAGCTGAAGGCAGCAGCCCAAACCACTGAGCCACCCAGGCGCCCCCCAAACAGTGTTTTCAAGGGCCTATCTGAAAAGTCAGTATTATTCAGCCAGTGTCCTTAAAGCCTACCCAAGCCTGGGAACTCTATGAAGACCATAGGAATGCTTCCCTTCTTGGCTGTTGCCTTCCCATGATAACTGGCAATTTCAGTGATATGTAGTCATTTACTTAATTTTACCCCCAGGGTTTTCTAAAAGGGATATAAAGAGGTCTTTATAAAATGCAAACATGTAAAAAACTTCATGACATAGAAAGTGCAGGTTCTTCATGGAACAAAGTAAGTTCAAAACCCCAGCTCTTCCAGCCACCAACAACACAAATCTGGGCAAACTATCTATCCCCATTTCACAGGCAAAGCTTACGAAACTCAGGATGGTTGACACTAACCACGAGTAATATTGCTGTACTGATGCCATATATGTGCCTAACAGAGCACCCCCCCCCTTGTAAATGTCAGCAACACAGCTCCTCCAACTCCTCAGTTTCCTGCAACTCATGGATATTAATACAGCTGCTCTCACTGATCATCAAAATTAGCTATGAGCTTTCTCATTTTTGTCTCATAACAAAAGCAGAAAAGGAAATGTGATAAATGTCAGAACTGATATTAAGAGGAAGAAGCTTGGGATGCCTGGGTGGCTCGGTCAGTTAAACGTACGACTCTTGATTCCGAACGGGGTCCCGAGATCAAGACCCACTCTCCCCCTCCGCTCCTTCCCCTACTCTTACTTGCTCTAAAAAATCCTAAAACAAAGAAGCTTACCAGTTCTTCTGGTGAGATTATTTTCCCCCTGAAAATATATACTAAAATCTGTCCCTAATGGCTCCTTTTATCAGGGAAACTAAACAATATTAATGGAAAACAATTATTCTTCATTAGAAGGTTTTAAGAGCAATGGAGATAGGTTTCTTTTTTTCCATAGTTTCTTCTTTCATCAACACTATGGCATTAAGCCAGAAAAGTGACTGCATAGGAACATGCCAATGTGGTCCTCAAAAAGCTTTAAGAACCCAACTGGGTTGCCTCATCAGGTTGGAAGCTAGCAGAGTGAAGGAGGTAACACTGTGTGTCTGATCCCGGGTACTCATTTGTTATGTCAGAGCAACACCAGGGTTGGTCTAGACACAAAGAAAATTTAACAACCAAAGACTCCCCCACTTACAGTGTACAATGTGATCCAGGTGCAAACACTTGAACACTGAACCACTAAACCTCTATGTACAGATAAAAGACTAATGCGCTTACTGTGTGGGCAGTACAGCATCGGTCAGGGAACCTGTGCGTTGAGGATCTACATCACCTCCTCCCATCGTTGGAGAAGGCTTGACAAAAGAGGTAGAATTTCAATCATTTAGTGAGGACAAACCTCGGCCAGTTGGTAAAGACAGGAAACAGGGAAACAATTTTAAGGCTCATTGTCATAACAGGCTCTGAAGCCTTGCACTGGCTTTGAGTAAAGCGTGCTGGGTCTACATCACGGTAAAGGCTCCATGGTGCAGTAGACAAGTAGTACTGGGCAGCAGCAACAGTGGTCTCCACACTTCACTTGAAAATTATTTGCTGCAGACTTTTTTCAAGCAAATATTAAATGCAACATCAATATAATCAATAAATTTGTGCCTGCCCTGGCACAAACAAGGATCAGCAAAGCCCACCCACCAGAGCACCTTCTTTACTCTCCACAGTGCCAAAGTTCACTGCGACCCCTAGGGACCTAAAAAAGAACTGAAGAACTGCCATCCAGCTTAACTGACTCCTAGTCTCTTCCAGAATGGGGGTCCTCACACACTTAAGTACACAGATGTACTTTTCACTTAATGTTCTTTAAGTAAAAAAGAAGGCATTTAAAAATATTTTATTAAAAATTTAAATAAAAAATCTTTTGGGCTGTCAGTGTGAGAGCCCTGTATTATGTAGCCAAATTTTTTGTTTTATGTCTGGGGACAAAACTATTGGTTCTAAATTATTTTAATGCTTGGTGTAATGGCTGTGCTAGGTGAAAAAAATTCTTCACAAGTTACACTGACTCTTTCAAGAAGAACCATATTCTCACCTTCATTTATTAAATCGTCATACTAATTTTTAAAAGTATCCTCTGCTTATGGTAAGATCTTTATTGAAATTCTGCTGATAAACTGTCCCGGCCCCCCGATATCAGTCACTTGTTTAGGAAGACTTATCAGAAGTTGCTGTGTTTTTGTATCTTTAACAAAAAAGAATTTTAAAAACAAAATCTTTTGAAGACGAGTTAGCATCTCACTCACTGTTAAACATCACCTTTACTTTGAAGGACTAGGTACCACACTAATGTGCCATCACAGAAAAGGGTCAGCAAATTGGGGACATTACAACTTTTTAGTAAAAGAAAAAATGTGTGACTTTGCCTGAGGGAACTAGTGTGCTCCAGTGTGGTTCAAAAGATTTTCGTGATTATTCTTCGTCTCATTGAGATGTATTAGTAGAAGGACTCTACTCTTCCAGAGACTTGCTTTATTAAAGTAACCACAGCGCTGGCACCTGGCCATGGAGTGTAGGATGTGAGCTGTAGTGCTCTGCACCCCTGGAAAGCACGACTGCCGTGTGATGCCAGTTCCCTCCCACACTCTGATGGCCAGGGCTCTGTGCTCCCCAGTGTTCCTAAAAGGGCACTCCAGGATTCAGTGGAGCAACAATTTCGGCTCTCATGCACTGGGGTGTCCAGGGAAATAGCAGCCAGCTCACAGGCACACCACAGAATACTTGACACTTGAGAGGGACACGGCAAGACTCCACATCTTTTAGCCGCTACATGAACCACGAGCTCAGATCGTTTGGTTTCCACACTAGACAGCGTGACATTCCTTCTCAGACATTGTATCTTCGCAAAGCTGGGTTTTCAGTGACAAAAGGCAACTACCGGGTGAAAAATCAGTGTAGAACGGGAAAAGAGGTGGCGGTGTGAGAGGCTGGGCAGTGCCCGGCAGGGACCTACATCCTGCAGAAATATTTGGCAATGTTTAAAAATGAAATAAAAATATTTATTCTTTCCATTTATAGGTATTGCTTTTTCAAATAGCTACCGGGTTGTTAGGGCAGAAGTACTTAAGTTGGTTAGAGTTACCTATTTAATAACTGCCCCAGTTAGATATCGCCAGGGCCACTAAGAAAATGCTGTGCGTGAGGAGTAGTGGGAAACACGGGGCAGAGACCATAAGAGTGTGCTCCTGTTCCAAATTTGCCATCAACCCCCAAACACTCCTCCAGTTGCCCGACCATTGGCAAACCAAACACACTATGGGACAGATTCTCACTGGTGGCCCCAGCTTTGAGGCACGGCAGTTGGCTTGCCCTAAAGGCCTCGCACTCTTCTCTAGGCTGGACGCTCCTGCCTCTCATGAGATGGCCTATGTCCTTGACACATCCATAGCTTCCCCAGTTCATGCCCAGTACTTGCTAGTTGCTGAAAAGAGAAACTGAGGTCCCATTTTCAGTGATGCTCAAAAGACAAACACTGAGGGGGCTGGGGCATTTGACCTATAAGCCGAGTTAATTTACACAAAAACTCTCATTTCAGAATCTACAAAGATAACAGTGACTCTGATCATTCAGATGTCCACTTCATGTCCTTCCCAAATTTTTTTGGAATATCAAATATTTGTGCCTGAATTATAAAACCATACTATCTCTGAGTAGTTGTTCGGTTACTAAGTATTTGGTTCAGTGCTCTAGAACCATTTCCTCAAGAAACCATTTGGGAATCCCCTGGGAAACTGAACAATTGTTTTTATGAGGTAAGTCCATAAGTTTCAAATACTGACTTGCTTAAAAATGTAGTATACTTATGCATATACACAATTTCCACAACAATTTGCCATTTCAACTGTTTCAAGGTCCTTTTCAGCACAGTCTAGGACGCCAGAAGTGCCCAATCTTTTCTAAGGAGTCTGTTCTTTGTTCTTTTCTACTAAGTGAAAACTTGCTGTTACTTTAGCATGCCTAAATCTTAAATCCAACAGGTAGAAATCACGGAGTCTCTTCTTTGATTAAAAATAATAACAATCAGGAACAGAAAACTTCCCTTTTCTCATGTTTACAAATTGACCTAATAGGAAATAGATGATTCACTTATCTGCCTCGTATTCTTATTTCCTGGGTGATGATTCACCACAGGATACAAATTCAAAGTGAGAGTTTGTTTTAGATGCAATCAGTATACATAAGGCCATAATAGTAACACAAGATGATTAAGTTTAAAATCAAAACAAAACACAACAGTACCCTTACTATTGACAGAATATGCAGATAAACAAGAAATCCTAAAAACACTGACAGAGTACATATACTAACAGAAAAGATGGAACAAAGGATATGTAATTTATTCTAAAATGATTATTAAGTAACACTTTTCAGTAAAACAATGCAGTGGGGAGTGACAGGGGTACTTTTGTCTGTAAGAATATATTTTCTCTCAAAGCATTCAGGCTTGTTAAAAAGGATATGAACTGGGAGACAGAAGGGGTGAACAAGCAGGCAGTGGCAGGCTGAGAAGGACTAGGAAGGAGGGTATCAAGGGAATTAGATTCCAGAGATTCCTGAGGAGGAAGGGGAGTCAGTTTAGGTATTTAAATGGCTACTACTATATTCATTAGAAATACATGAATCTTGACACAGCAAAAGCGGTAAGTCATGAAATCCACAGTAAGACATTATTGTTTCCTCTGCAACAGATCCCATAAACTCAGAGTGTACTGGGGGCTTCCTGTCTCCTTCCCCTCCTGAGACATTAAGGACACAAATCTGCATCAGCAAGTCTACTGACAAATGTTTAAACAGCTTGCATCTCAGAAAAGCATGAACTTGCAGGCTGAAACAGGGGTCAGCCGGCTGTCTTCCGCCTGCATAGGAGGGAGAGGAGGGCAAACTTATCTGTGAAAAACAGGCTACTTCCACAGACCTTTGGAGAGAGACCCTTTGCAGAACAGACATCTGTCAGACACACTGCAGTTCTCAAAAATGAAATTTCTGTTTTGCCTTAGGACTCACGCAGGACAGGTGAGCACAAAGGAAATCTTTTATGACCCTGGGGAACACTGGTCCATCAGCTTTGGTCGGCCAGGTTGGGCTTTTAGTTTAAGTGGTAAGGCATGAATCATGAGCCTGACTTAACCCACTGCATGTCCTGGAGGTACGGAAAAGATCTGCTGAGATAATTAATTCATCTGAGGGAATGAGTAAGAGAACATTTTTATTTCTTGACATAGCCGTCCTCCCTGACCTCTAAGCCAGGAAGGTGGAAATGTACTCATCCCACCCCATCAGTCTCCCAGTTCCACACCTGCTCTCCAAACACACCGTTCTCCCTCCCCCACTATTCTCTGGTCTGTATGGACAAACACTAGTGGACACAGCCGTTGTTCAGTGGTACCCACTCCAAGTTTTCAATAAAATCGCCAAGAGTGATAGTTCCTAACACACCACTACCTAATTTATTAGCTGCCTATACGACCAGCGTGACCTTGTTTGCTTAAGTTAACTACTTTGGAATCCAACAGTTTGAAGAGCATGTCCAAACAAATTAGGTTTTTCAGTAGTAACAAGCAGCATTATCATTTTTGGCCCTTAAAATGTAGGAGCAACTGAAAGCAAAAAACACTGGAGTCCGGTTATAATCCTTCTTTAGGGTGAGATTTGAGACTGGGTAAGAGGCTTTCCGAGTAGAAAAATCAGAGCTGTAAAAGAGGAGGCTGAAGTGGATGCTATAAACACCCTTCCACCCTGACATACACAAACCTCACAAAAAACTTACTTGCCAATATTTTCAGGCAGGGACTGCAGTGAGATGTCATTTACAGAAAGACACGTCAAATTCTGTAATTCAGGAAAGCTTTCTGGCAATCTGAAACAGCAATGACAACAAAATGTTGTTAACTGAAAAAGAAAAGTGCATGTACAGTGTAAACTAGACATAAATACAATGAGTTTTGCCATGTTAACTGAAATAACCTCCTATAAACTAAAGTATAAAAGGCATGTTTGCCTTGTCTTTCTAGACAGAAGACACTGATAAGGAAAAAAACCCACGGCTTGATTTACCTAGAAGTACAGAGGCATGATAAATGCTTGGTGGGGGGATCCAGAAATAATTAGAAAAGATATGCAAGCTCTCAGAATAAAGGAGAACAAATGCTGTGGCAGAAAGAAACAGGTAAATAGCTGCTGAAGCGGAAAGTGACTATGAGTGAAAACACTTGATTGATTAGCAGAAAATAAAGAGAAAGTTTAGCCCAGAAGATTATAATAAAACATAGCATAGCAGCTTAATAATTTTTGTTCTGTAGATTATAATACCCAAGGCAAAGCTATGAATTACTCAGAAGTGATCAATTGACAGCAATTGCTGCTTTCTTAATATTTTTCTTTTAACTCGATTTAAGATGCCAGTCACTTGAGATTATTATATGTTTCACTATGTTCTACACAAAAGGAAATTTTTTATACTTCCCTTAAATTCTACTGAAGAGTTAGGTTTCAAAATAAAAATATTCAAAAACTTGCAAAGAAAGCTCACTTTTAATATTTCTATGGTTACCTCCAGTTATGGAGGAAAAAAAAAACTAAAGTTAGAAAGATCTTGTTGAATCTAAAATGCCAAAGGTCTTTTATACATAAATCTGCTGATATAGACAACAGAACACATGACCCATTTTTTTTGGAGGGGGAGAAGGAGGGGTAGGAAGAACTTCTTGCTTTAGCGATAGCCTCTGCATTAAAATATTTCACTTTTTTTTTTCTTTTCCTAGGTTCCTTTTTTTAAGAAGCAAATTCTAGGTTACTGTTTAACATAAAATATAGGTAATTCTAAGCTTCAAAAGCAAATCCAAGCCCTGCAAGATGAGAGAGAGTTCTAGGATTTTATTATGAGTGAGATACATTCTCAGGAATGGTGTTGAAACCTCTTCCATAGCATAACAGAGGTAAGATTTTTTTATTTATACTTAAGAAGATGCAACTACATCTGCTTACCTGAGTTTCTACTTAAAGTACATATCATTTTATAAAACTAGCTAAAATGATCTTCAATATAAAGAAAATGTCTTTTTAAATGGCCAATTTCCTTTTTTAACTGGCTGTCAGCATTAAGGGCTGAACCTGTAAGTGTGAGGCGGAAGCACAGACATCGGGCTCAAAGAAGGGAATTCTAGACTGAGCTACCACTCAGAGGCCACATCATCTCAGAAGGTCATTTAGCCTCTCAGCCTCGTTTCTTCAGCCATAAAATAAGTAGGTCAAACTCAATAATGTTTCAGGTCCTTTCCACTCACAGATAAGTCGCCATAATTCTTAAAGGAGTGCACCTGCCAAATCAAAAAGGCTTTAAGAAACCTCCCAAATGTGAAGCCAGGATAAAAACTGAGTAAAGCCTCCTACAATGTGGGTGTGTTCTGGTCCAGGGAGTTTTGAGATAATGCTAAAGTCATGTGTCAGCAGGCATTAGAAAAGGAAAACTAAAGAGGGAGAAAAGGGGATTAAGCAATTGAATGGCTTAAAAAAAAAAAAAAAAAAAAAAAAGGAAAAAAACCTCCAGGGTAGCATAATGAGTATTTCCCAGCTGCCTAAACCTACACGCTGCCTTAAGGATAAATAGCTTAGTTCAGTTTACTCCATTCCAGAAATTAAGGGAGAGCTGGAGGTAAAATGATAAACAACAGAGGAATAGAAGTTAACTTTCTCAGTTTAATTGGGAAGTCTTGGTCAAGGTAAAAACTTAAATATAAGTTCCAAGTGTTAATGAAAAAAGTACACATTGAACATCTCAGAAGCCCCAGAGGGGATTCTGGGGAGTAAGTAAAGGCTTCCCAAAGAAATGTCATGCGGAATATACACCTTACAGAAGTGCAGAAAGAGCAGAGAGTGAAACAAATGACCTATGAGCACTTTATAACAGCGAGTGTGACTTCTGACACAGGCAACCAAGGGCAATGAACGTGGAAACACAGGCCAAGTTCAGACACAGGAAAGGGGAGGCGGCCTAACACCTGGAGAAACAAGGACTTTACCTCGGGGACAGGGACTACAGAAAGGACTGAAGAACAGGGACAACTGTATAGAGGATGGTTAAGAAAAAAGACAAGACTTGAGGGCAGTGATGAGTTAGAGCTCACTAAATTTACTGCTTTTCATAAAAACAGATATTATTAGTAACATAGTCACTGAAATCCAAAAGAGGAAAATCAAAAATATTTTTAAAAACATATTTACTTCTTAAAAATACCAGATATGGGGAAAACAACACCAAATAGACATTCCCTGGTATTCCATACCCAGAAAGACCCAAGCAATGGATGATATGTATCCCAAATTTTAACCTCATTTCAATTTTCCTATTAAAAAAAAAAAAAGAAGAAGAAGAACAGAGGGAAGTGGGAAGAATACATTTATTCTGAGGCTCTTACAGAGTCTAGAAATCATAGACATGGACCCACCCGGCTTAGAGGTACCTCTAGAACTTCTCCCGAGGACTTCCTCTGCATTGCCAGGTGTACAACAATTCAGGTAATCTGGCAACACAGGCACCTGGAAGCCAGTGATCAGTGGCCTCATGACTCAGCCAGCAGCCATGAGGAGGGGCTCATAACAGTGCCACTCAGCTATGCCCAGGCAGGGTGCTGTGTCATACCAGAAGAAGCAAGATCAGAATCAGTAGTAGAACAGCGACAGGTGGCTCTATGTGGGGGAATAACCCCAAGAAATCCTCACAGTTATTGCTAAAGTAAGGAAACAGTGATGTGAGCAGAGTTTTTGTTTGTCTGTTTTAGAGGGAGAGTTGGAGGAAAGTTGAGACAGTAAATATGCTTCATTACTGGAGTGGAAAAAACATCCCTTATTAGGACTTCTTGGATAAGTAGAGGGTAAGCTCTCTGGGAGTTTAGAACTCAGCCTTACCCCACAAGATAAGCAATAGAGTATTTATTAACTACTTCGGTGCTTCAATGGCTTCAGAAATGTAGTCCTCACTCCTGTTTTGTATACTACTCCATGGTGCCTCCCCTCACCCAATATCTATCTGTTCAAAGTTCCATCAATAGCACATGTGTGTCTTTCACTGCACAGTGTGATTTATAAACAAGTATCTGTGAAAGTCAATCATCTTTTTTTTAAAGATTTTATTTATTTATTTGACAGAGAGAGG
The DNA here is from genome assembly GCF_009829155.1 of Mustela erminea. NCBI lineage: Eukaryota > Metazoa > Chordata > Mammalia > Carnivora > Mustelidae > Mustela > Mustela erminea. The sequence continues at coordinate 99,927,662 of NC_045617.1, read as the reverse complement.
TCACAAGTAGGCAAAGAGGCAGGCAGAGAGAGAGAGAGGAGGAAGCAGGCTCCCCACAGAGCAGAGAGCCCAATGCGGGACTTGATCCCAAGACCCTGAGATCATGACCTGAGCCAAAGGTAGAGGCCTAACCCACTGAGCCACCCAGGCTCCCGGAAGGTCAATCATCTTTGATAAAGACAGCCATCCATCTAGGTACCCCCACGATGGGTGACCAGGTTGTGTTCATGGTTTGGTTCTCAAAAAGGATATCCTTAGTACTACAGACAGCAAAGCAAGCAGAAAGGTTACCTAGTCAGTGGGTTTCCGCTGAAGTCAGCTATCTGCAGTGCTTTACAGAACGAGATGCTTTCTGGAATTTCAGGAATATCTGTAGGAGCAAAGAAAACATCTATCATTTACCACCATCATTACTACTTTTCATCATCCTCAAGATGGACAAAAGTCACAAGAGAATTTCTAGTAAGTACTACCTCTACCTAAATGAGGCATGGATTTCTAGAGTATTTTTCTATCTTTATTTTATATTTGCTTTCCTAATAGAAGATATATTCTCAGTAGAAGCACATTAAAGAAAAACTATGCAAGAACCAATGAATGGACCTTATACCAAGTGAAATAAGTCAGAAAAAGACAAATAACATAGACTCAAATTATACGTGAAATCTTATAAAAAAACCCAAAAACAACCCATGGAGAGATCAGATTTGTGGTTACCAGAGGGGGGAAAATTGGATGAAGGTGGTCAATGGTACAAACTTCCAGTTAGAGGACAGGTAAGTACTAGGGATATAATATACAACATGATGACAATAGCTAACACTGCTCTATGGTATATTTGAAAATTGGTAGAGGAGAAGTGCTACGGGTTCTCATCAAAGGGAGAAAATTTCTTTTCCTTTATTTCTTTTCTTTTTATTTTATCTATATAAAATAATGGATGTCAGCTGGGTGGTAATCACTTCACGATATATGTAAATCAGACCCTCATACTCTCTACCTTCAACTTATATAGTGATGAATGTCAATTAGTTCTCAAGAAAAGCGGATGGGACCACCAAGTCCCATCACCCTATCAGAAGTCACAGATGGCATTCTGTCGTAATTCCCAGTAAGCTAGTTTTTCTTACATTTTCACATAGTTATATCAGTAAACAGTATTCCAGAGTATGCATCTTTAAATTATGGGCTTTCTTCTTCTGGGTATAAACATAACAATTTGGAAAATACACAAAAGTCCAAAGAAGAAAATAAAAACCAACAGCATTTCCATCGCCTGGAGATAATGATTTACTTTGATGTATTTTTTTCACTGCCATCACACACATGCACACACACACAGTGTATATAAAAAGATTATATTTCAAAATACCAGATTCATGCTGATTTGGGCTTTTTTCACTGTACATCATTTTACAAACTTTTCTCCATCTTTATTTGTCCAGTTTGCCATTTTTAATGGCAGAAAACCCACTGCATATATTTTCATATTTTATTTAATCAATCCCTCGTTGTTAGACATTTAGGTTGTTTCCAAGATCCTGATGTTATAATTATATTTATATCCATTTCTGATTATTTCCTTAGGCTAGCTCCCAGAATTTTAATTACTGTGTCAAAGGCATTAGCAAGTCTACAGTCTTCGGTAAATACTATTAAACTGCCTTAGAGGAAAGCAAGTTTACTGTTTATACTTCCATCAGCCTGTACAAGCTCTAATTCAACACTTCTCTTCCTCCTTTCTTTCTCTTACTTTTAAAAACTGCCAATACTGGGGCACCTGGGTGGCTCAGTCAGTTAAGCGTCTGACTCTTGATTTCAGCTCAGGCCATGATCTCAGGGTGGTGAGATCGAGTCCCGCATTGGGCTCCACATTGGACGTGGAGCCTGCTTAAGATTCTCTCTCATCCTCTCTCTAGCCCTCTCCCTACCCCGCTCTCACTCTTAAAACACAAACAAAAAACCCTGCTAATATTATTGGTAAAAATAGCCTGGCAACATTTTGTTTTATATGCCTTTTATTACCAATGAGGCTGAATATTTTTCCCTATGTTTGCTGATCACTAAATATTTTGATTTTGAAATGACCAAAATTGTTAAATTTCTCTTTCTCTTGGTACAAAACCTGGGGTTACAGCTTTTAGGAATTTAAAGATTTATTTTATAGCATTTAATTTCAAGGAAACATTTATTTTGGACATATTAACATTAAGAAGACCTTAAATAGAAAAGGTTCTCCTGGTCCCATGCTGTTTCTTCTACTAATTCTACAAATACAAGCCGAGTCAAAACATACCTAATATTTCTCAGGTGAGAGTGGCACGGAGAAGAGAGAAATAAAGGGGGAAATGGATGCCCTGGTCCAGCAACCGCAAAGTAATCAGAAGCTACATAAAAGCTTTTAGTTCAAATTTCAAAGCCAAAATCATTTAAGTTTGTGGTAACATTCTTGTTACACTCCTCTCTGCCTTACATGGTCATATAAGGTAGTAAAGAACAAAGAACATGACCCTAGTTTCATAAACATCACAGCTATACACACACATCCACACACACTTGAGTCTGGAATGGATTTTTTTTTTTTTTAAAGATTTTCTTTATTTAGTTGACAGACAGAGACCACAAGTGGGCAGAGAGGCAGGCAGAGGGTGGGGGGGAAGAAGGCTCCCTGCTGAGCAGAGAGCCCGATGCGGGGCTTGATCCCAGGACCCTGGGGTCATGACCGGAGTCAAAGGCAGAGGCAAAACCCACTGAGCCACCCAGGTGCCCCTGGAATGGATTTTTTTTTTTTAATTAATTTTTTATTTTTTATAAACATATACTTTTATCCCCAGGGGTACAGGTCTGTGAATCACCAGGTTTACACACTTCACAGCACTCACCAAAGCACATACCCTCCCCAATGTCCATAATCCCACCCCTTCTCCCAAACCCCCTCCCCCCAGCAACCCTCAGTTTGTTTTGTGAGATTAAGAGTCACTTATGGTTTGTCTCCCTCCCAATCCCATCTTGTTTCATTTATTCTTCTCCTACCCACTTAAGCCCCCATGTTGCATCACCACTTCCTCATATCAGGGAGATCATATGATAGTTGTCTTTCTCTGCTTGACTTATTTCGCTAAGCATGATACGCTCTAGTTCCATCCATGTTGTCGCAAATGGCAAGATTTCATTTCTTTTGATGGCTGCATAGTATTCCATTGTGTATATATACCACATCTTCTTGATCCATTCATCTGTTGATGGACATCTAGGTTCTTTCCATAGTTTGGCTATTGTGGACATTGCTGCTATAAACATTCGGGTGCATGTGCCCCTTTGGATCACTACGTTTGTATCCTTAGGGTAAATACCCAATAGTGCAATTGCTGGGTCATAGGGCAGTTCTATTTTCAACATTTTGAGGAACCTCCATGCTGTTTTCCAGAGTAGCTGCACCAGCTTGCATTCCCACCAACAGTGTAGGAGGGTTCCCCTTTCTCCGCATCCTCGCCAGCATCTGTCATTTCCTGACTTGTTGATTTTAGCTATTCTGACTGGTGTGAGGTGATATCTCATTGTGGTTTTGATTTGTATTTCCCTGATGCCGAGTGATATGGAGCACTTTTTCATGTGTCTGTTGGCCATCTGGATGTCTTCTTTGAAGAAATGTCTGTTCATGTCCTCTGCCCATTTCTTGATTGGATTATTTGTTCTTTGGGTGTTGAGTTTGCTAAGTTCTTTATAGATTCTGGACACTAGTCTTTATCTGATATGTCGTTTGCAAATATCTTCTCCTTTTCTGTCAGTTGTCTTTTGATTTTGTTCACTGTTTCCTTTGCTGTGCAAAAGCTTTTGATCTTGATGAAATCCCAATAGTTCATTTTTGCCCTTTGCTTCCCTTGCCTTTGGCGTTGTTCCTAGGAAGATGTTGCTGCGGCAGAGGTCAAAGAGGTTGCTGCCTGTGTTCTCCTCAAGGATTTTGATGGATTCCTTTCGCACATTGAGGTCCTTCATCCATTTTGAGTCTATTTTTGTGTGTGGTGTAAGGAAATGGTCCAATTTCATTTTTCTGCATGTGGCTGTCCAATTTTCCCAGCACCATTTATTGAAGAGGCTGTCTTTTTTCCATTGGACATTCTTTCCTGCTTTGTCGAAGATTAGTTGACCATAGAGTTGAGGGTCTATTTCTGGGCTCTCTATTCTGTTCCATTGATCTATGTGTCTGTTTTTGTGCCAATACCATGCTGTCTTCATGACGACAGCTTTGTAATAGAGCTTGAAGTCCGGAATTGTGATGCCACCAACGTTGGCTTTCTTTTTCAATATCCCTTTGGCTATTCGAGGTCTTTTCTGGTTCCATATAAATTTTAGCATTATTTGTTCCATTTCTTTGAAAAAGATGGATGGTACTTTGATAGGAATTGCATTAAATGTGTAGATTGCTTTAGGTAGCATAGACATTTTCACAATATTTATTCTTCCAATCCAGGAGCATGGAACATTTTTCCATTTCTTTGTGTCTTCCTCAATTTCTTTCATGAGTACTTTATAGTTTTCTGAGTATAGATTCTGTGTCTCTTTGATTAGGTTTATTCCTAGGTATCTTATGGTTTTGGGTGCAATTGTAAATGGGATTGACCCCTTAATTTCTATTTCTTCTGTCTTGCTGTTGGTGTAGAGAAATGCAACTGATTTCTGTGCATTGATTTTATATCCTGACACTTTACTGAATTCCTGTATAAGTTCTAGCAGTTTTGGAGTGGAGTCTTTTGGGTTTTCCACATATAGTATCATATCATCTGCGAAGAGTGATAATTTGACTTCTTCTTTGCTGATTTGGATGCCTTTAATTTCCTTTTGTTGTCTGATTGCTGAGGCTAGGACCTCAAGTACTATGTTGAATAGCAGTGGTGATAATGGACATCCCTGCCGTGTTCCTGACCTTAGCGGAAAAGCTTTCAGTTTTTCTCCATTGAGAATGATATTTGCGGTGGGTTTTTCATAGATGGCTTTGATGATATTGAGGTATGTGCCCTCTATCCCTACACTTTGAAGAGTTTTGATCAGGAGGGGATGCTGTACTTTGTCAAATGATTTTTCAGCATCTATTGAGAGTATCATATGGTTCTTGTTCTTTCTTTTATTGATGTGTTGTATCACATTGACTGATTTGCGGATGTTGAACCAACCTTGCAGCCCTGGAATAAATCCCACTTGGTCGTGGTGAATAATCTTTTTAATGTACTGTTGAATCCTATTGGCTAGTATTTTGTTGAGTATTTTCGCATCTGTGTTCATCAAGGATATCGGTCTATAGCTCTCTTTTTTGGTGGGATCCTTGTCTGGTTTTGGGATCAAGGTGATGCTGGCCTCATAAAATGAGTTTGGAAGTTTTCCTTCCATTTCTATTTTTTGGAACAGTTTCAGGAGAATAGGAATTAGTTCTTCTTTAAATGTTTGGTAAAATTCCCCCGGGAAGCCGTCTGGCCCTGGGCTTTTGTTTGTTTGGAGATTTTTAATGACTGTTTCAATCTCCTTACTGGTTATGGGTCTGTTCAGGCTTTGTATTTCTTCCTGGTTCAGTTGTGGTAGTTTATATGTTTCTAGGAATGCATCCATTTCTTCCAGATTGTCAAATTTATTGGCGTAGAGTTGCTCATAGTATGTTCTTATAATAGTTTGTATTTCTTTGGTGTTAGTTGTGATCTCTCCTCTTTCATTCATGATTTTATTTATTTGGGTCCTTTCTCTTTTCTTTTTGATAAGTCGGGCCAGGGGTTTATCAATTTTATTAATTCTTTCAAAGAACCAGCTCCTAGTTTCGTTGATTTGTTCTATTGTTTTTTTGGTTTCTATTTCATTGATTTCTGCTCTGATCTTTATGATTTCTCTTCTCCTGCTGGGCTTAGGGTTTCTTTCTTGTTCTTTCTCCAGCTCGTTTAGGTGTAGGGTTAGGTTGTGTACCTGAGACCTTTCTTGTTTCTTGAGAAAGGCTTGTACCGCTATATATTTTCCTCTCAGGACTGCCTTTGTTGTGTCCCACAGATTTTGAACCGTTGTGTTTTCATTATCATTTGTTTCCATGATTTTTTTCAATTCTTCTTTAATTTCCTGGTTGACCCATTCATTCTTTAGAAGGATGCTGTTTAGTCTCCATGTATTTGGGTTCTTTCCAAACTTCCTTTTGTGGTTGAGTTCTAGCTTTAGAGCATTGTGGTCTGAAAATATGCAGGGAATGATCCCAATCTTTTGATACCGGTTGAGTCCTGATTTAGGACCGAGGATGTGATCTATTCTGGAGAATGTTCCATGTGCACTAGAGAAGAATGTGTATTCTGTTGCTTTGGGATGAAATATTCTGAATATATCTGTGATGTCCATCTGGTCCAGTGTGTCGTTTAAGGCCTTTATTTCCTTGCTGATCTTTTGCTTGGATGATCTGTCCATTTCAGTGAGGGGAGTGTTAAAGTCTCCTACTATTATTGTATTATTGTTGATGTGTTTCTTTGATTTTGTTATTAATTGGTTTATATAGTTGGCTGCTCCCACGTTGGGGGCATAGATATTTAAAATTGTTAAATCTTTTTGTTGGACAGACCCTTTGAGTATGATATAGTGTCCTTCCTCATCTCTTATTATAGTCTTTGGCTTAAAATCTAATTGATCTGATATAAGGATTGCCACTCCTGCTTTCTTCTGATGTCCATTAGCATGGTAAATTCTTTTCCACCCCCTCACTTTAAGTCTGGAGGTGTCTTCGGGCTTAAAATGAGTTTCTTGGAGGCAACATATAGATGGGTTTTGTTTTTTTATCCATTCTGATACCCTGTGTCTTTTGACAGGGGCATTTAGCCCATTAACATTCAGGGTAACTATTGAGAGATATGAATTTAGTGCCATTGTATTGCCTGTAAGGTGACTGTTACTGTATATGGTCTCTGTTCCTTTCTGATCTACCACTTGTAGGCTCTCTCTTTGCTTAGAGGACCCCTTTCAATATTTCCTGTAGAGGTTGGTTTGGTATTTGCAAATTCTTTCAGTTTTTGTTTGTCCTGGAAGCTTTTAATCTCTCCTTCTATTTTCAATGATAGCCTAGCTGGATATAGTATTCTTGGCTGCATGTTTTTCTCGTTTAGTGCTCTGAAAATATCATGCCAGCTCTTTCTGGCCTGCCAGGTCTCTGTGGATAAGTCAGCTGCCAATCTAATATTTTTACCATTGTATGTTACAGACTTCTTTTTCCGGGCTGCTTTCAGGATTTTCTCTTTGTCACTGAGACTTGTAAATTTTACTATTAGGTGACGGGGTGTGGGCCTATTCTTATTGATTTTGAGGGGCGTTCTCTGAACCTCCTGAATTTTGATGCTCGTTCCCTTTGCCATATTGGGGAAATTCTCCCCAATAATTTTCTCCAGTATACCTTCTGCTCCCCTCTCTCTTTCTTCTTCTTCTGGAATCCCAATTATTCTAATGTTGTTTCGTCTTATGGTGTCACTTATCTCTCGAATTCTCCCCTCGTGGTCCAGTAGCTGTTTGTCCCTCTTTTGCTCAGCTTCTTTATTCTCTGTCATTTGGTCTTCTATATCACTAATTCTTTCTTCTGCCTCATTTATCCTAGCAGTGAGAGCCTCCATTTTTTATTGCACCTCATTAATAGCTTTTTTGATTTCAACTTGGTTAGATTTTAGTTCTTTTATTTCTCCAGAAAGGGCTTTTATATCTCTCAAGAGGGTTTCTCTAATATCTTCCATGCCTTTTTCGAGCCCGGCTAGAACCTTGAGAATTGTCATTCTGAACTCTAGATCTGACATATTACCAATGTCTGTATTGATTAGGTCCCTAGCCTTCGGTACTGCCTCTTGTTCTTTTTTTTGTGTTGAATTTTTGCGCCTTGTCATTTTGTCCAGATAAGAGTATATGAAGGAGCAATTAAAATACTAAAAGTGTGGCAACAACCCCAGGAAAAAATGCTTTAACCAAATTAGAAGAGATCCAAAATCGTGAGGGGGGAGAAAGGGGATAAAAAGAGGTTCAAAAAGGAAGAAAGAAAAAAAAAGAAAAAAGAAAAAGAAAAAAAAAAAGAAAAGAAAAGAATTAAAAAAAAGGAAACACCTAAGAAAAATGTAAAAAAGAAAAAATATATATATTAGATAAACTAGTAAAAAATCGTTAAAAAAAGAAAAAGGTAACAGTTAAAAAAAAAAATTTTACCCGAAGGCGAGAAAAAAAAAACAAAAAATGAAAAAGAAAAAAAATTAAATTAACTGCAAGACTAAAAAAAAATCACAGGGAAAAAGCCATGAGTTCCGTGCTTGGCTTTCTCCTCCTCTGGAACTCTGCTGCTCTCCTTGGTATTGAAACCGCACTCCTTGGTAGGTGAACTTGGTCTTGGCTGGATTTCTTGTTGATCTTCTGGGGGAGGGGCCTGGTGTAGTGATTCTCAAGTGTCTTTGCCCCAGGCGGAATTACACCGCCCTTACCCGGGGCCGGGGTGAGTAATCCGCTCGGGTTTGCTTTCAGGAGCTTTTGTTCCCTGAGCGCTTTCCGTAGAGTTCCGGAGGATGGGAATACAAATGGCGGCCTCCTGGTCTCCGGCCCGGAGGAGCCGAGAGCCCAGGGCCGCACTCCTCAGTGCGCCCTCAGAGAACAGCGCCCAGTTACTCCCGTCTGCCTGACCTCCGGCCGCGCTCCGAGCTCTCCGAGCCTGCGACCAGTTCAAGGTAACACCGAGCTGTGAGCTTACTGTCGGCTCTGTCTCTGTAGCCGGCTTTCCCGTTCCAATACCCGCAAGGTCTGCGACACTCAGACACCCCCGATCCTTCTGTGACCCTGCGGGACCTGAGGCCACGCTGAACCCGCGTGGGCTTCACCCCGGTTTAGCCTCTGGAGCGATGTCCCTCAGCGGAACAGACTTTTAAAAGTCCTGATTTTGTGTGCGGTTGTTCCGCCGCTTGCCGGGAGCCGGCCCCTCCCCCCGGGGTCTATCTTCCCGTTGCTTTGGATTCACTTCTCCGCCGGTCCTACCTTTCAGAAAGTGGTTGTTTTTGTTTCCAGAATTGCTGTTCTTCTTCTCTTCGATCTGCCGATGGATTTTCAGGTGTTTGCAATCTTTAGATAAGCTATCTAGCTGATCTCTGGCTAGCTGAAGTAGTCTCAGCCTGCTACTTCTCCGCCATCTTGACTCCTCCCCTGGAATGGATTTTTAAAACACCCAAACATTTGGGGGTCCTGAGGTACAAATACACTAGGCGGGTCTATTAGATGTATTACTTTATTTCACCTCAATGTAAATTATTTTAACTTCCATTGTACAAAGGGGACAGTAAGGCTCAGAGAGATGAAATGACTTCCTCATCATCACAGGCCTATTCCACTGAGTGCCTGAGCCTTCCATGCTGAGATCACAGCACCATCGTGCTTAAGCATGAATGACCACACACAAATCCATCACAGAACAAGCACAGCTATCTAGGAAGTGAGGCAGTGACATGCTGTGGCCTGCTTTGGTCTGAAAGGTGCTGGCTGGCCTGTGTACTCCATGACAGTCCCTCTTCTGTCACTGCTTCAGGCCTGGTGAGTGGTCTTTATAAAACTGAGGAAAGAGGTGTATGCATCACACCAGGAATGTCACAAGTGCCAAAGAAGGTCAAGCGGGACACAGAAGTACACATTTTACATCAACTTGCTGCTCTATCCTAGACAAGGGGAAAAAAAAAAAAAAGGCAAGGAAACAGAAAGAGGAAAGGTATGTCCATTAGGTACATCTTTAATATTCTTCAGAGCACTAGAAACATCACTGAGGCTTGGGAAGACGGGCTTGTCAGGGGAACACATGAAAAGTGGCTATGAGAAACTCTCGTCAGGGCTGGTCTGGAATCTAGAGATCTGAGGGTAACAAAAGCAAGTGCCAGAGAACAGCACAGCTGGACTCAGTCCATGCAGAGCTGACAAAGAGGTCTACTTCATAGGAAGGCATTCCCTCCTTAGGGTAACCTGCTCATACACACAGGAGAAGTAGCAGATCAGCAAAGAGAACACAGGTCTCCAGACTCTCAAGACCATTTCCTTCTACCATATGCACGTTCTGAACTTAAAGAAAGAGAATGTATTTGCTTGTGCAAATAGAAGCTTTTGATAAGGACAGCAAAGGTGTGGTTTGAAGAGTCCTGAGTACAGGTTTGCTTTAGGTTGCTAAAAGTATTGAAATAAAAAAACCAAGGAAGAAAACATCTACTCGTCCTTAAATACCCAGCTAAAATGTCATATACTCATAGACACCTTCCATGGGTCCCAAGATGAGACTGGATTCACCCACTCTCAGGCTTCACCTTTGTGAGAGCTGTGACAGTTTTAATGATTTTGTTTGCAGTCAATCACCTTTATTAAATTCTGTGTTCATTGGAAAGGAAGACCTTGTGGGTATTGTCTGTTGCTGCTTCCCTAAAGCTGACACAGTAGTGAGCTCAAGCAGTACACAAGTGCCAAATGAATAATAGGCTGACGTTACTAAGCCCCTATAACAGTTGCCCTCTCATTTGAGTCATGAACTCTCCCCATAAGGTTAGTATTATATTCATTTTACTACTGGTAGAAACACTGCTTAGTCACAGATCTTTGACAAGATGGAATATAAAGCTTTTAGGTTATTCTCAGCTGAAATCCCCTTTGATCCTTAAATGTTTTGCTCAGGACAAACAGGAGGTTTGAGAGCAAAAATATGAAAAAATATGCATAAATGCCACCTTCTCAATGGAACCTAGGCTGAGCACTAACCTCATTAAAAAACTAATTTGAATCCTTTCCCCATGCAATTCTTACATTCAATTTCCAAATCCTTCTCATATTCTCTAATTATTGTTCCTGGCCATCTTTTTCTGTCCACTCCTACTGTTATCAAGTTAGTTCAGAACTCAATCATCTAGATGACTGGAATATCCTCTTTAACGGTCTCGCCCTGTATCCAATTTGTCCTCCATCAAATCCAAAGAGCCACAAGAGCAATCTGCACCAGTTTTCTGCATTTGCTAGTTTTATGCCCAAGCGCAAACTACTTAACCTACCTGTGCCTTGGTTTCCTTAACTGTAAAATGAGTCATCAACAGACTTTTTTTTTTCTTAATTAATGTCAGCACATCATACCTTTGGTGCAACACAAGTTCAGAGAAAAGAGAAAATTAGACAAAGGAAACTTACACTTTGAACCAAATAAATAAGAGTGGAGGAGAAACCCAGGCATGAATGGGACAGTGAATGCAGTGAGGAGAGGGTAAGTCCTGGGGACAGAAGGTACAGTATAAACTTCAGGATATCAATAATGGAGTATGTGAAGAGAAGGCTGAAGCAAGCTCTTGATAACAGACTACCAAATGCCAGGTTGAGCTATTTACAATTAATTTGCTAGACAAGGAGTTTCCTCTTCTATAAAAAGGGGAAATCGGGGCGCCTGGGTGGCTCAGTGGGTTAAGCCGCTGCCTTCAGCTCAGGTCATGATCTCAGGGTCCTGGGATTGAGTCCCGCATCGGGTTCTCTGCTCAGCAGGGAGCCTGCTTCCCTCTCTCTCTGCCTGCCTCTCTGTCTACTTGTGATTTCTCTCTGTCAAATAAATAAATAAAATCTTAAAAAAAAAAAAAATAAAAAAATAAAAAATAAAAAGGGGAAATCACCTCTGGCTTAGGGATGTCCCAAGGATAAAGCAGAGTAGCACGAATAAAAGCACATGGCACTCTGTCTGATCTCTTTCATTAATATTTGAGGGAAACCAGTAGAGAGGACCACTGGTTTCCATTCAATGCCAAAAAATCTGAGGAACAACAGTAGCATTATTAATAGAGATGAGATGATTTAGAGGGCTTTTGCCATTGTTTTAACTATCTGAGAAGCAGTAATGATTAATTTCTGAACATCTATTTACATAAAAATATTAAAAATAATGAGATTTTCATCTACTCATTAAGGAATGTACCCCCAAAACTTCTACATCCAAACAACCACCATAGTTCAAGCTTCTGTATAAGGTGAAACAAACAAATTTTAATCATATTTTTCATTATTTCAAACTGGCTTTGTCTCATCTAGTCTAAGAATAACAGCATAAAATTTGATATTTACAAAATGTCTATGAATGATTATAAAATTAAGTAACCTTTTCCCTACAACTTTAAGATAACCTTTAATTTGGACCCACTCTAAGCCATGATTATTTCTGAATCAGAATTGCCTCAAATTAGTGAGATATAATCGTACTTAAAAAATAAAAATAGCGAATCTGTAGTTTACCAATGTGACCGTTACTACAGTCTGTATACGGGAAATGGAAAATTACCCCTAACCTCTGTCAGTGCAAAATATCTTCACCGCCACCAGAAAACAATCCTGGCACCATTAGCCCCAGGGCTTCCGAGACAGACTACAGCTTTCACCACAGATACAATCGGTTAAATAGTAATTTAAAAAGACATACTCTTTCCTGGACATCCATTTGTAACACACCAAGCTGAGATTCTACCTTCCTCACTTTCCTGCCCCCCAAAATACAGAGGCTTAGCCCACATTCTTCAGTGGGGAATGAGGGCTCTCTTCCTACATGCCCAGAATCCTCATGGTAGACCACACCCTTCCTGAAAAGCTATTGCCATTTTGGGACCCCTCTAGTGATGGAGATAGGCTGGACTGATGGATGTCTCAGGTTTCTGCTAAGCACACTTGAGTTTACAAACGTCCAGGGCATTTCCTTTCATGGAGGACTGTGCACAGACAGTCTGTTTTGATGGTAGCCCCCATACATTGCACAAGTTCTTTCTGGATAAATCAATAACTCACTGGCATTTCTCATTTTATATAAATAGCATCTCTTTTCCTCCTGGGCTCAAAACTTATGTGACGTTAGTAAGTGAGAATACTAGGTTCTCTCCATGGAGAACATAATAAAAACGCTACACAAAACAAAAGTCTTATGTATTTTATGGCTACTCTCTAGGGTTATCTAATTCATGTTGACAGCATTTAGACATAGGAAGTTTAAGAAGCCTAGAAATGCCTAAAGAAATCAAATGCTGACACCCCCCCTGATTAATTCGTCTTTTTTTTTTTTTAAGATTTTATTTATTTACTTGACAGACAAAGATCACAAGTAGGCAGAGAGGCAGGCAGAGAGAGAGGAGGAAGTAGGCTCCCCACTGAGCAAAGAGCTAGACGCTGAGCGCTGGATGCGGGGCTGGATCCCAGGACCCTGGGACCATGACCCGAGCTGAAGGCAGAGGCTTTATTTCACTGAGCCACCCAGGCGCTCCTTAATTCTTTTTAAAAAATTGCAAAGAATAACATTTTAAACTTCTGGGCCTATTATGTGGCAAGTTGGTAAGTTGAAAAAAGTTATTTTTGAAAGTGGGGCAAGAGCTCTGTAAGCAATCATCTCCACTCGTTGCATCAGCAAGGTGGCTGTGTTAGCTTCATTAGTACAAGGTGCTAGCTAGCAAGGTTGGGGGCCTGGATTTGGTCCAAGTGTGGGGCAGCCTCTTTCCCTGGATCCAACCGTGCTACACTCTGAGGACACTTTGTGAAACTTGTGACTGAAAAAACAGCCACGGCTGTAGAGCCTGTACTGAGCCCTTAAAAAAGTATCACGCATGCTTCTCAGCACTCCGCACAAATTAACTACCGGAAGTCTTCACCATAACTAGGAAGGCTACAGAGATCGCCTCCATTTTCTGGATGAGGAACAGAGGCACGGCAGGGGTACAGGCCTGGCCAGTAGGCAGGAGGGCCAGGCTTTGAACGTGTGCCTTCTCCCTGCAAGAGCCTGTGCTCCTCACTATAAACTTGTCTTGTCTCTAGAAAGAATGTGTGAGGTCAGGAGAAACCACAAAATCCAACCCAAGGGCCCTGCTGCCAATAGCCGCCGGCGTGAGCTACTTGTGGAAAGCCTAGGGGAGTGCTGCCTCTGAATCTCCAGAAACTCAACTGAAGGGAGCCTGGGGAGGGAGTGGGGCGGGGGGGGGTGGTGAGGAGGGGATGGGGAGCACCATCCCATCTGACAGTTTAGGACAGCTTCAAACATTTTGCTTCTCCCGAATTAAACAAATTAATTAAACAAAACCAAATAATCCATTTTCAAGATAATGTAATAAAAAATATCGAAGTAACAAGGAAGCTTTAAATTTAATCCTGTGACATGGTTAATCTTAACTTTCGGTTATGACACAGTATTGAAGCTGAGTCTAGTATCTGATTAATAAGATAACAGTAAAATGTCTCCTCTTTATTTCTTGCTTAATGTAACTCCCACCAGGCAAGAGAAAGAATTTAATCAATACCACTGACAAGAGTGTAATACAGTGTCATGAAATTTCTACTAAACCTTTGAATCCCCTCAGATAGACTGGGCCTCCCACAGTGCCCAATACTTCTCTCTGTAAGCACTCTGTTCAAAGGTGATCAGTGATAAACATTTACTCAATACCGTGCTTCCCCCCAGATGTGTCCTCCACTAACACATGGATCAGATCTACAATGTCTCTTAGGGGCTCCCCCGTCTTTACCACAGTGTAGGTCTAACAGGCGGGCGTCCAACAATACTTCCTCACTCACTGCACTGGGCCTGGAGCAGAAGAGAGATCTCAGGGCCAGCACCTTCACTTAGCATAGGTAAACATCCACTGCTTTGAGCCTTGGGTCCCTCACAAAGGGCGTATTCAGATTATCTGCCTCATCCAACAACCAGGGCTACTGAGAGGTACAATGAGGTAAGATACAGGATAACTTGGTAAAGTACAAAGATGGAAAAGACTAAAAGAGGGTAGAAAAAGGCAATTCTCCTTAAGCAGCACTGACTGGTTTTGAGTGTGGGTCACTTTTTATATCAACTTCTGGGATCTGGGGCGAATGTTTTCTTGCCTTCCTCTTACACCCAACATAACAAACTAAAGGGGAAAATGTCATCAAGAACTTCTATCAAAAGACAAAAAATAGGTGTTTAAATAAGTCTTGGTTGTTAGTATCCAATCTTTTTTTTTAATTTCTTTTTTTTTTAAGTTTTTTTTTCCTTTTCTTTTTATTTAAAGATTTTATTTACTTATTTGAAAGAGAGAGAACGAACACAAGTGGGGGGCAGAGGCAGAGGGAGAAGGAGCCTGCCCACTGAGCAGGGAGCCAGACACAGGGCTCGATCCTAGGACCCTGGGATTATGACCTGAGCTGAAGGCAGATGCTTAAACCAACTGAGCTACCCAGGTGCCCCTATTAGTAACCGATCTTAGAAAAAGATTGGTGTAACTACATGAACTGTTAACAAATTTGAAGACAGTACCTCATTACCACATCACTGATGTTAAACCAAGTCAGAGACGAAGGAAAAATAATGCAGCATAAACAGACGGAGCCATCACAAAGAAAGTCACCCTGTGAACTGCCCTGCAAAGAAAAACTGGGCAGAGGCAACCCTAACAGGAACACAGCAATTCACAGCATGCTCATGGACACCAGAGACAGCTAACCTTGCCTAAACGCTGCACCGACATTCAATAATCCACTTCAAGACTTGTTCAAGGATGAACAACTGCCCATCAGAGTTTAATTACATTTATATTTCTAGTCTATAAAGGGAAAATATGTAAGACGTGACCTAAAGGTATTAACTGGATTTAAATAAAATAAAATTTTTTAAAAAAGAAAACGAGGGGGGCGCCTGGGTGGCTCAGTGGGTTAAGCCGCTGCCTTCGGCTCAGGTCATGATCTCAGGGTCCTGGGATCGAGCCCCGCATCGGGCTCTTTGCTCAGCAGGGAGCCTGCTTCCTGCCCCCCCCCCCCCCCCCCCCCCGCTCTCTGCCTGTCTCTCTGCCTACTTGTGATCTCGCTCTGTCAAATAAATAAATCTTAGGGGCGTCTGGGTGGCTCAGTGGGTTGGGCCGCTGCCTTCGGCTCGGGTCATGATCTCAGGGTCCTGGGATCGAGCCCCGCATCGGGCTCTCTGCTCAGCAGGGAGCCTGCTTCCTCCTCTCTCTCTCTGCCTGCCTCTCTGCCTGCTTGTGATCTCTGTCTGTCAAATAAATAAATAAAATCTTTGAAAAAAAAAAAATAAATAAATAAATCTTAAAAAAAAAGAAAGAAAGAAAGAAAGAAAGAAAGAAAGAAAACGAGGGCCATGGCTCACCCTGGTCAGTGCTGAGCGGACAAACCCAGCTGGCCATCATGGTGGTGCCTGTGTGCACACTTACACACATACATGCAGCCCTCCTTCAGTTATACAGACACTTTACAGTTTCTAGCACAATACTGCTGCTTCCGATGAAGATCAGAAATTGCTACCCAATGGCCTGGTACTCAGAGGAGCCTCTTTTGAAGTTAATCACCTAACAGTTATTATCACTGCCACCTCAGCCACAAGTGGAAAGTCAGGCACTCAGAGAAAAAGCTGAGGATAGACTCAAGATCAGGACAAGCGACAGTTAAAGCTCTGAAAAAGAACTCCTCCGCTCCAATCCCGGCTGTTCCGGCTGTTCCACGGGGCTAGACAAAGAGGAAGAGCCGCCATCCTTAGGGCCTACGACTTATCAGGTTCTGCAAAGGGCATTTGGCATGAACCATCTCTAACCCCGACAACTAATTCTGAGATTAACAGATGCAGAAGCAGGCTTGGGAACATTAACTAGATTGTCCATTGTAGAAGAGCAGAGCTTTGAAATTCTAGTTCATCTGCCTCCGGGCTGAGGAAGCCAGAGAGGTAGCTACTGAGGAGCAGGACAGTCAGATCAGTCAGATCTGATCAACTCCAAACAGGCCGAATAAGAGATGCCTGGGGAAATGACTATGGAGAGAAAGAGGAGGTAGAAACACAAGCCTGCAACTCTGAGCTATACCATTTGACAGGCATTTCACATGCAGGTAGGGGTGGATGCACAGTCTGAGAAAGCAAGCAAATGTGAACCTCCTATTATGGAGCAGGGGCCACCCAACAGGCAGAGGGAAGAGAACTATGGGGGCACAGCCAAGAAGTCAGAGAGCAAAGAGTGTCACCAAGCGACAATCAACAGGTAAAGAAGAGGTGGACTTGGCTACTGGGAATTTGCTGTGACCTTCAAGAGGAAACATGGTTTGAGGAGAAGTCAAAAAAACGGAGGCCGAGAGGCCAGTGTTATCCACTGGCTTCTGTGGAAAAAGAGAAAGGGAGTATAAAGCAGTAGGGGCTCAAGTCTAGTAAGAGATACAGGATTCCTAATCAGTAGACAAGGCAATTGGGTGGAAGGTGACAAGATTTTCTGATCATGAAGCCAAATTTATCTAAAAGGACAGTTGTCTTCTGTTTCATCAGAAATTATATCCTGCCTGGAGGGCTGAAATCTCTGTCTTTTACTAAAATGGCATTGATAATTTTCCTTATCAAAATAAAGAACAACCCTGTGTCATAATCCCATTTAAAAAAATTGTAAGGCCCCATTAAAAATCTGTAAGACTGAGAACCTGGGAAAGTATGCCTTCAAAAAGCCTGGAGGAGAGGAAAGGGTTTTGTAGCTTGAGGGAGATACCAAGGTCAAGGGAAAAGTTCAAATTAATGTGTTTGGGTTCGATTTTTTTTGTTGTTTGGAAAATTGGTGGAGTGAACAGGGAGGCAGACAGAATGGGAGAAAGCTGTGAAAGCACATTCCCATCTTTGCCCAGAAGGCAACAAGAAGGGCAGCACAGGGAGGGAGAGGAGACCTGGAGAGTATGGATTTCAGAGCGCTGGTTATGAGAAAAGGAGAAGGGAGGAGCCTGGGAGAAGGCAGGCCCCAAAATGCAGAGCCGACTCAATGGATGAGAGCCACTTATCCATAGCAGAGGCAAATGACAAAATCCCATGATCCATGGTCTTAAGAAGAAACAAGTCATCATACTATGAATGATTCTTAGAAAAAAACAAAAAAAGAAAAAACAAGAAAGGGCTGCCTGGGTGGCTCAGTGGGTTAAGCCTCTGCCTTCAGCTCGGGTCATGATCTCAGGGTCCTAGGATCGAGTCCCGTATCGGGCTCTCTGCTAGGCGGGGAGTCTGCTTCCTCCTCTCTCTCTCTACTTGTGATCTCTCTGTGTCAAATAAATAAAATCTTAAAAAAAAAAAAAAAAAAAAAGAAAGAAAGAAAGAAAGAAAAAGAAAAATGGGAGGGTCCTATTACCATGGAATCCTTATTATGTATAAAAAACTATCGATGGAGACCTGGCCAGACACAAAATTCAAACACTGCAACTTATAAACAACTAGTGGAGAACAGAACAAGCGTGCAGATAGGGATGCGGACAAGCTGTAGTGAAATACTGAATGCTGTGACTCTGGGCACACTTGGTACATCATATTGCTTCATTGAGAATTATTTACTACTTGGGTAAAACAAGGTCCTTGTGTGCCAAACAGTCTGGCTGATTAAGACACTCTGAATGCTGTAACGCTGCTTGCCTGACTCGATCCTGCCTAAAATATCTGGGATTGTCAAACAAGACTAAATATGAATCCATGATTCAAGTCTGCATTTGCTGCCACAGCTGTTCCTCTGGGTGTGCAGGGGGAGAAGAAAATGCTAAATGGAAATTTTTTTCAAAGGCATCATCCCATTTATCATATTATTCCAACCACCACAGACTCACCCAGGAGGCAGCCAGCCTTGTAAACAAAGGCCTAATTCCTGCCTGAGCAGCCTTCCCATGCCTGTAAAGGCACAACGTGGAGCAGAAAGGCTGACACGGGTCTCTGTGCAGAGAGAGCCATGGAAGGCCCACAGAGGGAAACTTTGTCAAAGTTTTATTTTAGAGTCTTGGTAACTTCTGCTGCCAAAAAACTTTCCCAGCCCAAAAGGTTTTTGCCTAATTCCAGCCACAATTACCGAAATAACCTTTACGCCTCAGCTTTTCCTCCCCAGCAGAGTTCTGGCTAAGCAAACACAAATATGTCTTGAGACACAAGACTGCGATTTGCAAATATAAAAATAAATTAACCAAAAAGCAAAGAAGAATTACAGAATTGTAAATGTTAGGTTTCATATAGAATAATGGAAAGGGGCAAAAAAAAAACAAAAAAAAAAAAACAAAAACAAAAAAACAAAAACAAAAAAAACCCATGTGGACAGTTTGGCATTTGGGTGAGTAACCCTGTTCCCAGAACAAAATTCTGAATAGCACCTACTTAAACCTCTTGGTAACAGCAACTAAATACCAAAACCTAAAAAACAGCATTTGTATTCATCTCCTACTTCCACATTCATTCAAAACTGCAGTTTAATTTAATTATTCCCATTTAATAGGGAAAAAATGAAAATGACTGGTATTTATGCATCAAAATTCCCTAGGAAAATTCTAAGTCTTCCAATAGATGAATGCTCTCGATCCAAAAAATTAAGTCTTCAACTTTGCCCCAAGTCTCCTCCATCTTCCCCAGACAAGAGTCCCTCGCCTGAAGTGCAAATCAGGGCCTGTGGTTAGAGCCTTCCTTTGCATGAATTCTATAAGCTTGTTTCCCTGTCTCATGTTACCTTTTTGAGTATACTTAATCTTTGCATGAGGATCTGTGACTCTTGTCAACCGAAATTAAGTATCCTACTAAATGTGATGTTCTCTTCTCACACCCCCACACCAAGTACAGTGTTTGTGAATTGACAGACTCAACCACAGGCTACAATGAGTCATTCAGACCCTAAAATCACTCTGGGTAACAGAATAGAAGAGAGGGTGCAGGGCCAGGAGTGAATGCAGTTCTCCAGAAAGACAAGAAGCCATGTGGCCCAAATTAACTAGCCAAAACACGGATTCTCAATGGCTGTCACCAGCTCTTTCCGATGTGCATCCCTAACCTAGGTCTACTGAAACCACTGCGTGCTCCAGAGCCTAGGGATCCTCAATTTCAGAGTACACTGCAATCACTGAGAGCACTTACTTAATGATAGGGCTGGCCCCCCTCCCAGCAACTGTTTCACCAGGTCCAGGGTCCCGGGAAGGAATCTGCCTTTTTAATGCAACACTCCTGGAGATTCAGATAAAGAAAGTCTTAAAGCTGCTCCTGAGAAACACGGACGCATTTAACTTAATTGGTTCTCAGTCCTAACTGCGTATCAGAACCACCTGGGGCCAATCATCACTTGGAATTCCAATAAATCCACCTGGGGTGGGATTAGGGCAGTACTTTAAAAAGGGCTGAATCTAATATGCAGCCATGTTAGGAACCACTACCCATGAGGCCCTGGTCATTTTAGTGTGTATCTGACAATTACTTGTGGCTCCCATCCATAATTTACATCTGTAATAAAGCTATTTCTGCTCTTAGACTGAAGCAGAGCCAACATGTAAAGGCTGTGTGTGCTGAAGGCTGTGTTAGGTTGCCTCAAATGGGACATAAAACAACACATAACAAGGGAAAGTGGTTTGTTGTTCAGTTGAAGAAGGGGAGTGGATGGAAAGGGGAACTGCTTGAATCTACTTGAACTGCCTCCTTCCTATATTTAAGTAGAATAAATTTTGAAGAAATCCCTTTACCTATACTACAAGCATACCTTTCCAAAAGTAGCCCTTTAAAAAAAGAGGTTAAACTAGAAAACAGAGTGCAAAAGGTATTCTAAAAAGGGCTCAAAAACATGTTTACATGATTCATAGAAATATTGTAAAAAAGCTTAATGGCTTAAAAATTACTAATTGCCAACTGATAGAAGAAAACATATGCTATTTATAATGTATTTAACTTCTTAAAAAAATCAAAATGTATACATTAAAATTAGTATTATCCCCTGAAAGTAGTCATCACATGAGACATGCATACAAATTCTTCTGGCACCAACACTTGCTAAATGTTCTGGAGCTCTTTCTTAGAGTTACAGTGAGTGGTTTCTCGTAACTCAGTGTTTTGAGAAAACCTTGCAGAATCAATGCTGTTTCCATGAATTATAGAAAATTCAGTCCTAGGGCCCAGTATAAAATATACTGTGTTTCAGGGAACATCACTCTGAATATGATCTATTATGGCAAGTGTGGTTCTATTCTCATATCCCAAAGCAAGCCTCACAGGCCCCCAGCCGCCAACCAAGTTTAGGATGAAAAGGGTTGGAAAGAAGGGGAAATGTTTGCTTTTTTACTGAAGGGTAATTCGAGTTGTTATAATAGACACTAGATTTTTGGACTAGGCAAAAATCATTTCCTGTACTTAAGCCATTATTCTATGGATTTAATTGAAGGTAAGAAAGGTCAGATTGTGAAGACATCAATTTAACCTAAATGCTGTTTGGGATCTTGACCCCACCAGCAACTGTTTAAGTTCTGTTAGTCTCCTAGCTCCAATTTAAATTTACATGAGTTTTCCTGGGGATTAAAATGCAAACTCCAGGGACCCTGCTCAGAAATTCTGATTGTGCAGTCCTTATGTAGGGTGGAAATATGCCATTTTAACAAGGATTCTAACAGAGGCAGTGTCAAGTCCACCTGGAGAAGCACTGCTCCAAGTGAATGAGGAGCGTACTCTGAAGTCTACATTTCTAGACAGAAGGAATACTTGTTCTCACCATTCCTATAAGCCCCTTCTTCTGTGGTCTGATGATCAGCAGGGCATTCTCATTTTCCCTTTTAAACCTATAAACATGGTTTTGCCCATGTTGTCGGAACATCTCTGGGGGTACACTGTGGCCTGTCATCACTTGGACAGAATTATTCCTCCTACTGCTGTATACTTGATAGTTCCCCACTGCCTGACACAGACGGGAGGCACAGTAAAGGCTTCCAAACTGTTTGAACTCAGTGCAGAAGTTCAGACATACTCCTTTTTAAGAACCTAAAACACATTATAAATATCTCACCTTCTAATTCCATGGAAGTGCTAAGCTTGTCACCCCTGACAGTCATCTACCAGGTTCTGAACAGATTAACTTTATGCACATAATTGAAGAAATCTGCCCCTCCAGGCTGGATGAAGGGACTACAAACCCTGTCCCTTGTTAAACAGGGCCATCCCTATAATAAGCGCTCCTACAAATCAAAAGGTGACAAAAATAGGTGCTTTCCTCTCAGCCAGTTTCTCTCTGAAAATTACAGTAGAAGGCATGGAAGCAATACTACCAACGGCTACAAACATTGATTTGTTCATTTATTCATTCATTTGTTCCTTTACCCATTTATTTAAGAAGCTGCCTATGTGGCAGAAAGGACGGTGAATTAGAGAGACACAGTCTTGACCCACTGTGATCCACCATCCAGCGACTGAGAGAGGTATCAGAAACACAGCCCAGTATTGTGTGATGCCCACGACCAGCAGTCTCAGCCAGGGCTGGAAGAGACTGGAAGTAGAAATTTCGGGCAGGTTGCTGCCTTTTCCTTCACTTGCCTCCACTGAGTTTTTATAATGACCGTATACTAGTTTTATAATTTTTTTTTTAACTGCAAGGACAAGTAAACTTGGAAATACCAGGGGTACATGCAATTATTAAAGGGTCTTGGACAGAGAGAACTCTGTCTGTGGTCTTTAATACTCAATGGGGAATAACCAGGCTTAAAATGTCCAGAGTCCACTCTGGTCCTAGCTCTAGCTAAGGACCCAACTCCAGAAGAAGAAAATCAGTGGCTGGTGACCCCCACCTTTTCCCCTTGGGGTCTGCTTCTCCAGCAGCAGCAAAGCCTGCATAGCTCATTCCCAAACATGTACACATTCTGGAGAGTTATGAAATTCCTCCCTTAATTATATCACGGTTCGCTGTCCAAGACATATAGCACCATCATGATGGCTCACATCCCTCGAACTGGCAGATCCAGCAGGAAACAGTGACTGCTGCTGTTTCCTCCTGGAAATGGTCATTGTTGGTGTTTCTCAAGCCTTCCTCTGATCTCTCAGAGTCTGGGGAAAAGTATAAAACAACAAACAAAAGGGGCTGTAAACCACTTCTGACATTGCTTTTGTTGTCACAGATGACCTCCCAGATGCCAAAACCAATGGAAACTTTTCAGTCCACGTTTACCAGACTATTCCACCCCATTTTATGCTGTAGCCTTTCTGGATGTGCTTCCCTGCCTTTGGTTCCACCTTGAGACTCCTGTGGCTCTCCCATTTCTCCTCAGTCCTTTCATGACGGGGCCTGCGAAGGGGCTGCCTTTCTACAGCCGGTGCTTCAGCTACGACAACAACTGCATCCATTAACCTGCAAGCCTGAGCCCCATCCCACAAGCTCAATGCCCTCTGTGATACTTAATGTGATGACTCAGCTCGCCATTCTCCTGCTGGGCCTTTTCTGCAAGAGCAGTCAACAGTGCTGACAAACCCTCCTGCTGTTCCTTCTCTGGATCTTGCAGGGGGCCTCTTCCTCTGCTTTCCCTGTAACAGTAATATTCTGCAGGCTCATCTCCCCCGCAACACTGTATTCTCCTCCTCTCTGTGAGTGACCTCATCTATGCCTATAGCTTCAACCATCACCTACACATGAATGACCCCCAAACCTTTACCTCCTGCTCAAATTTCTCCCCTGAGCGTGAGACTTATACTCAGCTGCCTACTGAACACCTCCAATTAGATATCCCAAAGCATTTCACCTTCCACAGGCCCACAGACATACTCATCTTTCCCCTCCACCCCTGAGCTTTCTTCAATGTTTCCCATTTCTTTTGCACTGGGAAACGAGGACTTAACCTCTCCCTCACCCTACTGCTCCACATCAAGCAACCTTCCCACTTGTCACCCACACGCCTGGCCTGACGTCTCCTCTTCTCCTGCTCTTCTCTCCGGTCTTTCCACCCCCAACATGGCCTTCAGCATCCAGGCTGCCCTCCGTCAACTTCATGTCCCTGCTAATAACAGGATGAGATGCGAACCACCCCCCTCCTGGAAACAGTTTCACAGCTCTCCACTGCTCTCAAGGAAACATTCCTCAGCCATTCCATAGAATCTTCAAGATCTCACTGCCATGCACAAATGCCATGCATTTCCCAAATTCATCAGGCTATTTCACACCTTTAAACACACACTCGTGCCATTTCATCTGCCCAGAAATATCCTTCCTGTCCTTTATCTCTACCTGTTACTTGTTCCTCAAAGCCTGAGAGTCATCCATTCCAGGGAGAAGACTCCTTAATATCCCCTTCCCCAGGAATGATCAGAATGATCAAGACTCTCCCTCCCTAGCCTCCTTCAGGCAGCCTCTGAGATTCTCCACATAGTCCTGGTATCACAGATGGACTTGGTCCCTCCTGCCTTGTGGCCTCAATCCCCTGAGAGCCATCACTAAACAGACTTGCTATCTCTAGCTCCCGGCACATAACTTACATACCTGGTGCTGGTTAAAAATTCAGGAAGTGACTAAAACTTATTCTAAAACTCTGTTCTTGCTCCCACCTACCTTATCTCAGTGAAACCTACATTCTAGCCAGGACTTCAGAGTGCTTTGTTGTGCTTTTCATAATGAAATCTGATGCCTTCATTTAGAACATTTCTTTGAGCTTATCTCTTCCCATATGGATCCCTTAGAAAGGTCACAAGAGTTGGTAACACAGAAAAGAGGGATTTTGGAGATAAGATTAAATTCAATTGGCAGCAGGAAAGGGCTGTAGACCAAAGCATCTGCTCAGAAAATGCCACGCAACTATAGGGAGCAGGTCTCTCTGCCATGCTCCAGTCGATCAAAGCTGAAGGCGGACCAGTTCATGACAAAAGTCAAAGGCAGGGACCCCGATATACAGGAAGAGCAACAGCTACTTGTTCTATTTGCCAGTGTGCAAAGCCCTGAATAGAGTGATGCTTTAAAAGGCGTGTGAGGAGGTACAGGGCAAGTCATGACTTCCGGATGCAAAGGTGCTCCCTGTAATTGTGCTAAAGCACACGCCCATGGCATTTGACTCAACTTACAGCCAACTTCAAGCTGGCCCAGGCCCTTGCTATGCTGTGGCTCCTTGGTCTTAAACAGAGAGGCCACTATGCAAATAGCCGGCTAAGGAAAGGACAGATGCCAGGGACCTGCCCAGTCCCCTCCAGCGGTATGCTGCCTCCCCCTCTTCGCTTAGGCCTCCCCTGCGAGGGCTCAGACTCCTCGGCCCCTCTGGCATCAACTCAGGATTCCCTCCCAGCACTAGACTGCTTTTGCTTTGGACATGTGTCAAGTTATCGGTGCTCAGTCCTCCCACTAATTTGCTCAGACCCCCTTGTTCATCCTGACCCCCCATTCATCAGCCCCACTGAAAGGAAGAAGGCCTATTCTTTAATACCTCGCAACACCATCAAACAAAAGTGAAAAGACGTAAGTTAAATACTTCAAGATAGCAACTCTTACTGTGTAATGGTACTCTCACCAGAAACCCTAATGAACAAAGCATAAGTTAGGTAAATAGAGAACTAATTGCTTCACGATACCTTAAAAGCAGGTGAGCACTGTAGACTTGGTCTGCTTCTGCCCACATTCCTTCCGTCTGTACCTCTGTAACTATATGGCCGTAGGGGCTAGCTGTGCCTCCCTGACTTCTTTCAACACAAAAATCCCAAATCAGGTAGAAATTTCTAAACTGCTTATTCACCTCCTCCTTCACTCTGTTTGGCTCTGAACTTACCACATCTGTCTGGAAATTCCCCTGTCCTATCAGTTATTTACCTAACACCAATCCTACCTTTGAAACCTATAGCTTCCTGTTGTGTTAAAGTTATAGATCTGTTCATATTTTTCTCCAGAAATATAAGAAAGTAGGAGTTAATTAATCTGCCCTTTCAAACACTTTATCTGCCTTTTACACTTTAACAACAATGAGAATAAGTGAACAAAAGTAAGATACATATGCTGCATAATCTCACTTTTATAAAACCGGTAAAAAAAAAAAGGAAAAAGAAGATAAATAAAATACATTAAAAAACATTATTGATGATTATTTCTCGGTAGTAGGATATAAAATTTTTATATTGAGGAGACAGAACTGTGATTTTGGAGTCCAACAAGCCCGGGATCAAATACCAGCTCCCCTATTTATTAGCCATGTGCCCAAGTAAAAGTGTTTTTATCTAAGATTCACTTTGTTTTGATCGAGGTATAATTGAGGTATAACCTTACCTAAGTTTCAGGTATGCAGTGTGATGATTCAGTATTTGTACATATTGTGAAATGACCACCACAATAAGTCTAGTTAACATCCATCACAAGTCTTTTTTCTCGCAATGAGAACTCTCATGGTGAAAATGTAGTCACAAGTTGTTTTGTTTTTGTCTTGAGAATTTTTAGGATCTACTACTCTAAACAACTTTCAAATATGTAGTACAAGGTTACTACTTATAGTAATTGTGCCAAATATTACATTCCTATGGCTTACTAATGAGACTCCATTTTCTCATCTGTAAAGAGAAGATACAAGTGTATTTCTTGGAGCTGATCTGAGGATTAAATGAGATACTACATGATGCACAGGAAGTGTTCAGCCTCTTAGCTGGCATAGAACTAGCACCCAGTATATATTCTGATAATAGAGATTCACACCATTCTCTTGGTTTTCCAATAATGTGTCTTTGTGATTCACTATTATTAACTCTTAATAATGGAGGGCTGCTTCCAAGGGACATTCCTGTTGTCTAATCTCTTTCCTTTCAAAGGTAAAAATCCTATCCAGTCTTAGTTTTTGGCTCTCCTTGTTCTACACTTCTAGCAAGGCACCAATCTTCTGTGATTGCGAGCTTTTGCCAAAATGGCACAATTACCTTAGAAGTGTGACATTGCATCTTATTGAGAAAAAGCCCCATGTGCTTCAGTAGATGATGTTCCATTTCTGGCCAAAGAAGATTTACAAAGCACCTCTTAAGGTGGGCCACTTCTACAGGTACTGAATTCATTTACTATGTACATTTCTAGGAGTTTAAATGTCTTCGAATCATTTTTCCATTTTAATCTCCAAATCTGGGGAGCACCAAGTCATAATACTGTCGACATCCTTTCTGTAACATCGAATGAATCGAATAGCGCTACCTTGATCATCTTCAATATGCCCCCAAAATAATTAGCAGCGCCGCTCTTCTGGGTTTCTTACTTCAGCCCAACCATAAGCAGGAGTCTGATTTGGCGCACAGCTCATTTTATTCAAGCCTCAGTTTGCTTATCATTCACCCTGAGGTGCCTCTACGCATCTTACAGGATAGCATATGCGTGAGACAAAACACAGGTGTGAAGAGGTAGCACAATGCCTGGCCATGGGAGCCAGCATCTAAACGGCACCCTGGGCGGGAGCCTCCCTCACCTGTACCACTCCAGCCTTCAAACTTGCTGTGTCCTCACCCCTGCCCTGCATTCTTAATCTCACAGTGCTAGTTCAGATCCCCATGGCCCAACATGAAGGCAATGATGGGATTAATTACAGCATCTAACACTGAGTGCTCCTCGTGCACAAGGCATGGTTCCAAGCACTTTACATACACAGCCTCTTTTAAGCGTGACAGCACCTCTATGAAGTCAGGGCTATTACAGTCTCCATCTCACAGATGAAGAAACTGAGGCATAGAGATGTTAAGTAATTCGCTGGAGATGGTGATTCCTGGCTTGAAAACCTTTAATTTTGCCTAGAGCAAATGCTTCAAACATTCCTCAAATATAAAATTCTAATTTTCAAATTATATTTGTTTCTAAAAATTTAAATTAAAAAACATACTTCCATGCTTGCATAGGTTTTATGCTAATTATTAGGATCAGTGGCTATCAATCATCTTCATCTATGCCTCAGTTTAAAAATTTTGGTGCAGATATGGGAAGAAAGGCTACCTCGTCCTCCTATGGGCATGTACCTAAACTTCCTATAAATGGATCACTCACTGGGAGGTTGGGATAGTGCAACAGGATCCTGTGTATGTGTGCATGTGTTTACTAGGGCAGCATGTGATCAGTGACATAAAAAATCATACAATTCCAGCATTCAATTATTTGCCAGCTGGGGCAGATGATGGTAGTGCTTATGTGAGGTTTCTCTTCCTATACAGGTATCTAACTTCATTCCCCAGCTCCTTTCAGTTAAGCTGGGGACATAAATCGGCCAAGAGAACATGGACAGAAATGACGTAGAGCACTTCTCGACATGACCCATAAAAACTGCCCATGAAGGGGCACCTGGTGGCTCAGTTGGTTAAGAGTCAGATCTTGGTTTCGGCTCAGGTTACGATCTCAGGGTCCTGAGACTGGGCAGGGATTCCGCTGGGGATTCTCCCTCCCTTTCCCTCTGCCCCTCCCACCCTGCACTTGTGCTCTCTCTTTCAAATAAAGGTTTTTACATAAACCCTTAACATAAAATTACCTATGCACAATCCCCCAACTTCTCCCCCTCCCACGAGGACCTGGGAGGCTACTAGTTGAGTGAAGATGTAGCATTACAAGCAACAGCTTAAATCCTGGATTGTATAGAGCTTCTCACTACCGACCTCCCTAAATCTCTGCCCACCCCTCTCTCCACTGGACTATAAGTTGAGCAGTAATAAAGTATAGCACTTGAGATTTTGGCTTTTTTTTTTTCCCCCTTTAAATCAATAGTCAGTCTATCTTGATAACTGCACAGAGCTTGGAATTTCATCTGACAGAACAAATCCTTCACAACACAGTAATAGCTATATAATAAGAAGAGAAAGAATCCCATGACAACTCATATAATTTCAGTTCTTATGCACTGGGTACACTCCTTTGATTTTTTTGATAAATCTTATAATTTTCAGTAAATATCTAAAAGGCAAGCACTGAGATATTTGCATTTTTAATGATACTGGTGACTCTGTAAATTTATAACAAACATTTGAAAGAAGTCTCCAACAATGACACAAGGCTGAGGAATCAATTCATTATTACCTCCCTCCAAATTTACAACTAAAATATAAGAATTTTAAAAGACTATCTGATTTCAACTTGAAACCACAAGAGCCCCATTCTCCCTTCAAGCTTCTTTCAAATCAGTTACAGTTACTGACAAGGCTCTGACAGCCCCAGCACTTTATTTATGTAACAATATAATAGCTGTTACATGCAGTTCCTCATATAAGTCTATTGGGCCTGTAGATTTACCTCCTTAAGGGATGGAAGAGTAAGACAAAGGGCCTTACACAAATATAGTAGGAAATATAGTAGGTGCTCAATAAATTTTACTTAAAATAAAAAGATAATTATTATTATTATGGGTTATAGTTGATAACTGTAAGTATAAAAAAACAAGAGACCAGCATCCAAGACTTTTTCAAACTGAAAAATAATTCAGAATCATAATTCATTATTAACTTTGAGCAGATATGTTAGGTTAAAGATCTATTCAACACTTATAAGGCTAATTTAAAAACCAAATCATTTCTATATATAGTCCTCAAGCTGCAGTTCTCAGTACTGCTCCTCAATCACTTTCTCCTTCTTGGATCCTTCATCCCTTTCTAATTTGTGCCTTTCCCAGCTTAATAAGCTCAGAGCACCATTTGCATTCATGGCAGCATGTCTCTGTCACCATCCTGACAAAGAGATGCCATCCAGCCTTTAGCTGCCTAGAGGCTCAGAATCACTTGGCTCAAGGCAGATTCACATGACAAAGTAGGTGACCTCAAAATCAAAATGAAGCAATATGGCTGATCACTTGCAATCACTTTGAGAGCTGGAAACTGTCAAAGTGATGCCTACATAAATTGTCTAATTAAAAAATGAACAGAAACTGTTATCCTACATGTTGGAGTTTTGTTTTATTTCAGGAGAAACCATTTTTTTTAAACAATTATTTTTGCTTCTCTAACTCTGCCTAATTTAGGCACTATGTAAATCCACCATTGTTTTGGAAATTTTGGCATCTAACACAGAGCACAGCATTTAGAGACCAAGTGAATGAATGAAGTGAGCAGGAACAAAGGAGGGAACAAAGGAGGAACAAAGAATTTAGAGATCCTCAAACTAACTGAAGAGCTTGTTGACCTAAAAAATATATTCAGAGGTGTTATTCTCAAATTCAAAGGTTACCATCTCTACTGCAAACCTAATTAAAAAAAAAAAAAAAAGCAAGAGAGAAAGTTATATAAACCTACAACTTATTCACAAAAGTCGCAGCTTTTCTGGTAATAGGGAATTAAGCTATATTGCCATAATAAATAACCACAGTTTACTCTTCTATACATTCTGACAAAGCACGTACAAGACAGGCAACCTAGGGAGACCCTTCTAGATGCCAGAAAAAAGGATTCAGATATTTGGGAGAAAGGCTAAGAAAAAAATGCAAAAAGTGTCAAATATGGCTATCAAAAGGGATCTATAGTATCAAGGGTTTAACTTCTATAGATTATCTGAAAATAAAAATACATAATATTCAGACTTTATTTCACTTGTGGAATCACTGTGCAGCATATCTCCATAATGGTTTATATATAATATATAAAGCAAGCTTAGTTTTGCTTTTGTTTTTTTTTAAGGCAGCTAACACTAAAAAAGAAATAATAAAAAATGTGTAGCTATACTGGATTCTTAGAAGATACGCGGTCATGAACTTCTAAACTGTGCCTTTGTATTCTGAAAACAGATATAACAGAAAACATATTTAAAGGTGTACCTGCCCTTTGGTAGTTAATACATGATTTTCAGACCTGTTTCCATTGATCAAAGTTTTATGGAACCCTTTTGAAATTGCTATCTGAAGCAGATGTGGAGTACCATGATAATCAGTGCCCTGCTTTATTGCCTAAGTTGGCACTGATTGCCTAAGTTGGCATTAAAAAATGTTTGGCTGTTTTTAAAAACTAATCCACTCTAAAAAGTAAAACTACTAGTCTGAGGATATGCAAAATCATACATTACAAATTCTGAAAGAGTTCCAAAAACATTTTGAGCAAAAGACAATGTTCTAAGAATTTCCCTTCTGATTTAGTAATTTGTAAATTAAATTGGGATGGATTTTCAGTTGTATTTGCTAAAATACCATGGATGTTCCTTTACCATCCAGCAGGGAGGGACCTATATGTAAAGCTTATTTCAACTTTTTCAGTATTTGAAATGGTTTCTGTACATACTCACATTTCAACAATGCTCCCTGGTTGTGGGGGGTGGGGGGGAACCTATTTGAGCCATGCTAAGATGATTAGAAATATCACATAAGCCTAATTTCTTTCTATCTCTACTTTAAAAATAATAGCTATTATTATTATCTGAAATTAAAACATGAGGAAAAGGGAATTTTTTTTCCTCCATTAACCCTTCTTAACCAAAGTGAAGGTACAAGCTAAGACAGAGAAAGCTCTCATGATAAAAAGTGGCAGGTCTTGCAAAGATGAGACAGCAGGCTCTGGGTTGGAAAGTGTCCTGCTCTCCAGACACAAGGCAGAGTGGCCCATGGGGCTTCCCTTTATGGGAAGACTTCAACAGTGCTGGTGACAAGAAAACTCGCCTACTGTAATATTAAGCCCAGGCAGCAGAGCAGGGTGCTAAAGAGAGTGATAAACTTGGGCCAGAATCAGGCTGTGAGAAACGAGAAAACAATGGCTTGACTGTGGCAAGTCTGAAGTCTGCATGGGTACAAGCTGGCTTCTGCCACACTTGGGGTGTGGGTACATGTAGTTAGTTACTACAAAAAAAAAAAAAAAAAAAAAGAAAAGAAAAAAGAAAAAAAAAGAAAAGTCTAACTGTTCATTATTAAGTAGGAAGACTTTTAGGCACACTGGACTTACTGCTTGCCAGAAAGAGCTTTTTTCAGGACATACTCAGAAGCACCAAGACTTGATGTTATACAAGGTCATTTCAGTAGGCTTCAAAAACTGGCTTTGGATTTCATTAAACAAACCCACAGCCGCAGACCACAGACAGTGGTCAGCATCTTGTGGCTGGACAGAGGACAGCTAACCCATGCATTTAATCAATGTCTAACCTTTAGACTTTGGGGGACAATGACCCTGCTGGTAGACAGGCAGTCCATCCACTCACTCTAAAGTGTCGTCCTGATGCTTGTGATGACTTGAACTAAAACTATCCTTTAGTTTCTTCAAGTCTGCACAGTACTTAGCCAGGGTATGCGGTCTCTGTGTTTTCCTGTATGCAGTACTATCTGCCCCATACATGAAATAAATTCATGGGCTTTCTGGCATAAGATGCTCATAACTAAGCAGTGGGGTTTGTCCACACCAGCAAGCCCTGTCCTTCGCAATGCTGGCCCTAGCAGTATAGCACCTGTGTTCTTCAGCAGTTACCTCATTCTTTAAATGTCCTCTTCAAATCTGAGTGAGATTCATTTTTAAAGAAGCAAATTGCTTTAAGTCACTAACATGAATAAAAATGGCTGCCCCCAAATATAGAAGATAAATGTAACAATAAATATAGTGTCATTAAGTTCCACCAAAGGCAAACCAAAAGGAATATATATATATATATTTTAATGGTAACGTTCTCACCATGACTCAAGATTAAAAATGGCGGTTTTATGGCTCCACTTAAAATCAGCTCTAGCAGTACCAGTGGTGTATGCCTCGTTCTTTGGGAAAAACTGAACTAAATGGATAATGATACAGTACTGTGATGTAAGTCAAATTACAGCATAGGCTATAAAATTCAAATTACCAGCCCTTCAGGCAGGATGCATGACGCATTAACAAAGTCTGCCTGAGATTCTTGGATAGCAAGATAATACTATGGGGTAATACCTTTTCTTACATATCCAGAGGTCGTTTCCCTCAAACAGCTAAAAATCAGTTAGCAGGGGCGCCTGGGTGGCTCAGTGGGTTAAGCCGCTGCCTTCGGCTCAAGTCATGATCTCAGGGTCCTGGGATCGAGTCCCGCATCGGGCTCTCTGCTCAGCAGGGAGCCTGCTTCCCTCTCTCTCTGCCTGCCTCTCCATCTACTTGTGATTTCTGTCAAATAAATAAATAAAATCTTAAAAAAATAATAAAAATAAATAAATAAAAATCAGTTAGCAGAGAATATATACATAGAGTCCAGGCATTAAAATGTTTGCATTTTACCACAGAAAACTGCTTCAGACCTTAATTCAGGGCTGTAACGTTTCTTTAGGCATTTTAACACCATATTCAGATATCAATTTTTTACACTCCAGTCAGCTTTTAATCTGTATTTATAGGAAACGTCTCATTTCTTTTATTCCAAGTTTATTTTAGCTATTTGCCTGATTAAAAAAGTAATCCACTGTCAGAACAGGAGAAACCTGTCACTTTCCTCGCCTCCCCCAGGTTTTATGTGAAGTGGTGCCTTACCCCAGTCCTTCTCAGGATATGGCCCAACCCTGGCAGGAGAGGCCTGTCCATAGTTGGCCCAGTGCTGAGCAGCAAAGCCAGGGCTCCAACCCAGAGTCCTGCCTGCCAAGCATGTACAGCCATTTTGGAGGCAAAACCATGCTCATCCCAAGCCTCTCTCCTTTTACCCCAGAACAAGTCTCCATAGCCCATATATAAGCTCCAAGCACTGCTCTCTTTCTTCCTAAGCTCACTGTTCTCTTTTCTAATACAACACACAATCCCCTTGACTTTGTGCCTGAAATAGCAGAAAACAAAGCCACAAAAGTCAGAGTTTGGCGGTCTTGGCAGTTCTTCTTAGCATAGGACTTGAGCCTATAAAAACTTCTTTCCTCCTCATTTATAGACTTTTCTGGAGACAAACACAAAACTTGTCTTTTCTCCCTCACTTGAGGTAGGGAACACCAGGACAGGTCTAATATTTCTCCTGGAATGAAAGCCAACTGGAGCTTGGGTTGGTAACAGCATTTTACCCATTAACCAGTAATATCCTGATTCCACATGAGAAGGTACAGGGCTGCCGGAAGCTGAGCAAAGTCATGCTCATAACTACACGAAGCAGCTGAAGGAACATTAGTAGTGAATTTGGGTAGTGATGGCTCACATCTTGCTACTTAGCATGTTCAGTGGGATCAACAGGGTTGGCAGCCACTGGGGACTTCTTAGCAATGCAAAATCTCAAGCCCCTCTCCAGACCTACTGCATCAGAATCCATTATTTTAACAAAATCCTATGGTAATTCATCACATCCTCCGGTTTCATGAGCATTAATCCAATGACTTGAGTGGTCTGGTATTAATATCCTGCCTCCCACCTCCACGGCCAAGCAATGTTCTCTGGAA
The DNA here is from genome assembly GCF_009829155.1 of Mustela erminea. NCBI lineage: Eukaryota > Metazoa > Chordata > Mammalia > Carnivora > Mustelidae > Mustela > Mustela erminea. The sequence continues at coordinate 99,893,666 of NC_045617.1, read as the reverse complement.
AATCAGGAATTGAGGAAGCCAGTGAAGGTCCTACCATGACAGAGACAGCCCTGGCTATAGAACAGCCTCTCGATCGTGGAGCAACAGAAAACGAGAGGCTCCCACAGGCCTCCAGAATTAAACCCAAACCCTCACAAATGCCTGTATCCATACAAACGAGGGGTTTTCACAATGCCTCACAGGCTACAGACATTGCAACTCTTATTTACCCACTCAGTTGCCTAGGAAATTCACATTAATGTGATTTTATCTATCAAAAAAAAATAATAATGAGATAGAACAGTGAGATTTGTCTGACCTGGAAACAGCTCAAGACCCATGTTCCTGTTGGTTAAGCTAAATGATGACCTTGTTCTGCTCTGTCCACACACACCACACACACACAAAACACACCACACCCACCACGTATACAATAAACACAATACACCACACACACACCATATACACAACTCACACACCACACACATAAAACACATCACACACCATATACACAACTCACACACCACACACATCACACACATCACCCACACACCACACATCCATGCTTCTGAGCCAGAGTAAAGCTCTAACCAATAGGGGAAGGGGCAGTTGACTCCCCTCAACATTTCTAAGCGACCTGATAAGAAGGTGACAGGATCTGTAGGATCCTTCACAAAACTCTCAACACCTGCAGAAGGAAAGGAAACTTTTTGTGTCCTGACACTGACTTCAGAGAAAATTTAATTTCTTTCATCAACATGCAGGAAGGTATAAAGGGACACATGGGAAGAAGCATGTAAGCCTTCTTTGTAACTAAGAATGTTCGGCAAGAAACAGCTGATATGAGAACTGGTAAACAGGGCAGCTGCCAATGCCGACTTCCCACGGAGTGGCCCGGTCACGTCAGACTAGGCATCTTCATGTTCTACGTGTCTCCTCTCCCAAATAATTAAAGCCAGTACTTCTCCCCCTTCTCAAGGATTTCTGGACCCCTGCTTATTTTCCCTTCTAATGCCAATTTCAAAATCCTCTTCTATTTCTTCAGATCGTGTGATTTCAGTGACCATTTTCCTAAATCACTGCTTCCTTGCAAAATTAATAGCCAGCTACTCTTTATGATGGAAATAATTGCTGAGACAAGGGAGAGCAGTTTCAATGATATATACATTAGATAAATGTGATACAGGATAGCCTTAGTGGCAACTCTGGCCTCAGATGTCCCATGCCACACTCTGGGTGTAAGGGAAGCCGCATCTGTGCTGAGGGGTGGGGCCAAGCTTTGCAGGACTCGTCTCCCCTGTCCTGCTGCAGTTGATTCTTAGGCTGTCCAGGGACCTGGAGTTTATGGTTTATATTTGACTTTTTTAAAAAGATGAGCTGGGTCAATCACTTCTCACTTAGAAATATGTCACTGGCAAAGAGATGCCACAGCAGGGGCAGAAGCCAAAAAGTGCATGGAAGAGACCACAACCATTTAGGCCTGGAGAGGCTGTTTCAAGAGAGCAGATCACCCAGGAAGGAAGAACAGAGCACAGACCAGCAGAAGCAGACACACTGCAAGACAGAGAGAGGCCATGAAACTCCAAAGGTGGTCAGATGTCGGCTCCAGGCCAATGCTTCTGGAATGTTAGCTCCACCCTCATCCTTAAAATCAATACCCTCTATCTAAGCAGATCTGGGTCCTCTGCAACCAAATAAGCCACTCCAAAATGCACTAAATAAGTGAATTTATTTTTCATTGAAAAAATTTTTTTTTTACTTTTACCATTACCTTCAAACTAAGAAATAATTCTCAAGAAAAATAAAAGTAGACCCTATGTCAAGAACATATGGCCTACAGACCGTTTCTAATTCCAATTCCAACGGGATCTGGTAGATGACAGAAATTTCATCTGAAATTTAGAAGTAGAAGGTGGGGGGCGCCTGGGTGGCTCAGTTGGTTGGACGACTACCTTCAGCTCAGGTCATGATCCTGGAGTCCCTGGATCGAGTCCCACATCGGGCTCCCTGCTCAGCAGGGAGTCTCCTTCTCCCACTGACCTCTCTCCTTTCATGCTCTCTCTCTCTCTCTCAAATAAAATTAAAAATCTTAAAAAAAAAAAAAAAAGTAGAAGGTGGGGCACCTGGGTGGCTCAGTGGGTTAAAGCCTCTGCCTTTGGCTCAGGTCATGATCCCAGGGTCCTGGGATTGAGGCCCGCATCGGGCTCTCTGCTCAGCAGGGAGCCTGCTTTCTCCTCTCTCTCTCTGCCTACTTTTGATCTCTGTCTGTCAAATAAATAAATAAAATCTTTAAAAAAAAAAAGTAGAAGGTAAAATAATTTTTCCTTCAGCACATTTTCTATCAAGTACTGATTATCACTGCTGTCCTAGAACATTGACCCACCAAAAAAAAAAAATCCCCATCTGAGCCTTGCAGTTTCTGTGGAAGACATAAGAATGAAAGATCGAGACCTGAGATTCACTGAGAAGAAACTTGTAGATTTTTGTAGGGAAGCAAAAACAAAACATGAAACAGGTATGTAATATGAGAGAAGGAAAAGGATCATCATTTCTATAAATAATTCACAGCACAGTGGGGCCTATCCCGAGGAAATTATACTAGTCTTTGTGAGAACTGAACTCCATCACTAAAGACAGGACCACTGGGAACTTCCATTTTAACTTAAAGTAATTAATCGTGTAATTATCGTGACAGGCAGGGGTACCAGTCTACTTCAGGAGTGCTGTTGGGGCTATAATACACGAGGTTAAACCAGGGTACCTATTCAAAAGTGAAAGGCTAAACAGACTAAAAACCCAGTAGAATGTTCAAGTATACTCATTCTCGTGAAATCTGGAAGCACTTCATTCTCGTGAAATCTGGAAATCAAAATAAACTCACAAATACACCACACAAACTCAAGTGGGCAGAACCAACAGTGGCCCAGTTAGAAATAATTAAACTGACAGAGAGGCCCGGACAACAAGCTGCTATGTTCACTATAGGGAGACAGATTCTCACAGGCATGTACCAGGCCACTGAGCCACAGCCCAGAGGAACCAAACTCCCCCATGACGGCTGCCCGTCACAGCAGCAGCCTCTGAGCACTGGACAAACGACCTCACCAACAGCTCTCAATGTCATGTTCAGTAAAACAAGGTGGTTGGGTTATATTATCTACCAGTCCCCTCTCCAACTCTCTGAATCAGACTGAACCTACTTTGAGAAAATCATCACCTAAAAACTGTGTTATGAAATATCTCTGGTAAATACCCACAAGCTGACTAAACCATTCAATAATGCCATTAATTTCATCCCCAAATTTATACATAGCTTTCCCATATCCATCAGAAAAAGCATGTCTAACAGCATTCAACCAGCTATATTTACTCAAAATCATGCCCAACACCAAGAGAGACAAATGGACAATTCAAGTGAAATCTTTTCCTTACCATTTCGAGACACATCAAGTTCCACCAGCTGCATGAAGTTTGCTATTTCTGGAGGGAGCCGCTGAATTTCATTATCACTAAGTCCAAGCTTTCGTAATTTGACTAGCTGGAAAAATTGCTGAAAGAGAAAATAATTTCACATGGGTCTCATATATATTTGCAATGTAAACTTTCTGCCCAATACGAAATGTAAAAGAATGTCTTTTAAAAACTAGTGAGGATTGTACCAATATCAATTTCCTGATTTTGATATTGTAAGTCATGTAAAGATACTATCACTGGGATAAACTGGGCACAAAGGACATCTCTGCTATTTTTGCAACTTCCTATCAATCGACAATTATAAGTTTTAAAAAATGAGTAAGTACCTCAATGAGAATGGTAATTACTCCTTTAAACTATCCAGTGGGTGGTCATATTTTCTACTTCTAGAAACAGATAATAAATCTGCAGTGTTAAATAAACAAATGTAAAAATTAGAAAATATTTTTAGAAGACATTTTAATAGGAATTACTGTAAATCAGAAAATATATAAATATCCTACAAATGTAAAGGGAAAAAATTTGTTTTTGACCAATCTAAAGCAGAGCCTGCACTGTACACTTCCATTAACCGTGGCACACTGAGCACACGCCTTTTTCCCCATACCTTTTAAAAGTGTACTAAAATGACACTAAAAGAATACAGAAATGAATAAAATATAAAAATATGAAATAAATGTATGAACACAATTAAAAATGAGAGGGGACAAGAAGTACACCAGACATGCCTCAAAATCCTCGAAGCCAGAAAACAGATGAACAAATGGGAACTAACAAAAGAATCCAAACAAAGCTGAAATTCAAGCCTGTGGAGTGAGAAGTCAATAGGAAATTAGGTCCAGGTGACCTCCAAGAAGGAAGAACTGGTTGAAAATTTATATAAAGAACAGTTGGGTCCCCATATCTTCTTCTCTACCCTGCATAGCCAAGCAGGAGAGTGGCAATCTCCTCTCTAGGAGACTTGACTCTGAAGGACAGCTGAGGGCAGGGATGAGGCCTCCTACTAAAAATAGGGGGACTGATCAAAGCCGATCAGTGAGATCCCACCCTCTTCCCACAGCCACGTTCCCAGGCATGAGAACAGACCCTGTAGATGTGAATTATAGTAGAGAGAAGTCCCAGGTTGTAAGCCTCACGCATGCACACAGAGCTTCCAACCATCTCCACGCCCCCACCGCCCCTTTCAAGTGTCTGGATATTTCATTTAATCAAAGCCAAGGTTCTCTAGACACTTGAGGAAAGCCCCTAACATGCACGAGAGTATCCATATCCCTTCAAATATGAAAGAAATAGGATGTGGGAAGCAAAAAAAAAAAAAAAAAGACTTCATCAACTAAAAAATGTAAGTAACACCGTCAGAGAAATAAGAGAAAATGAAGCAACATGATACCATACAAAGGAAGCTTCAAAGTAATAAGCTTTTGGAAATAAAATTTAAAAAAAAACTGTAGCATTAAAAGTGTACTAAAGAATCCAATAAAAGAGGTGAAAAACATAATTAACAAAATACCTCAGAAAGTAGGATAAAAAGACTACAAGACAGAGATATGGGAGAGAAAAAGACAGGAGATCGGTCCACAAGGTATGACATCCAACTAACAGGTATTCCAAAAAGAGAGCACAGGGGACTTCAAAACATGTATTTTCTGGTTTGGAAAAGTCCACCACATGGCCAATAAAATTAATGATAGAGACATGTAAGAATACCAAGAAATATAACAATTCAGAATACCAGAAATAAGAAGATTCCAAAAGCTTCCAGAGACCAAGGGGGTCGGTTGGGGGGTCATAATGAAGAACTGGAATCAGAAAGGTGCTGGACTCCACAGCAGCCTTGAAAGTTAGAAGGCCTTGGAGCAATGCCTTCAAAATTCCAAGAAAACATTATTTCCAACCTAAAATTACATACCCAACAAAACCATCAATCAAGAACGACGACAAAATAAAGACATTTTTAGACATGCATGGTTTTAAAACTATGTATCTTCCTTGCACCCTCAGGAATCCATAAAATGTGAGCATAAATCTCAAAGGAAGAGGATCTGATACCCAGCAATCAGAGAATCAACAAAACAGAGACAAAAGAAATTCCCAGGATAGAACAGTGAAGGGACTTCCAAGATATTGGCTGAGTAGCAGGCCCTGGGAGGGACCAGTCCACACTGCAAACAGGGAGGCTCCCAGAGGAAAGATTATTGGGGGCAAAACACACATCTTTGGGATTATCTGATGTGTTTGAAAGTATCAAGATTTGTTTATTGATAAAGCAAAGTAAGCAAAAAGGGTAGGAGTTATTAATTTCAGGAAAAATATAAAGTATGAGAAGACATAATCACAATATAAATTTAAGACCTGATTATGAAAAATATTTAGTTGTAATGTTTTAATAGCTACATATTGATAAAAACAAAATTGGTGTTACATCAATATTGATAGGATGGAGAAGAAATCATAAGTGTTAAAGTCTCATTTTCTATAGAAAGAAATCAAAAGATAACTATAAAGTGAAAAAAAAATCAAACTAAAATTAGCAAGCTTAGCAATGTGGGGGCATACAACAGTAGAAACAGCTTAGAGCTGGGGGTTCTCAAGAGCCAGAAACTGGAGTGGGGACAGGGAAGACAAGAGGCTACTCTTCTTCCCTGTCACACTAGGCTTATTGGATTAAAAAAAAAAAAAGTGATTTGCATATATTACTTCACTAAAAACAGAAATTGAATTTACAAAGTTAAAAGTCTCTGTAAGATGATAGGCTGCTCCAAATGAATAATTCTGAAAGATGCTAACGATTAATAAATGTCAGTTTTGGGGGTAAAAGAGACTTTTTACTTCTATAATCAAAAAGAAGACACTAACACTTGGGAAGCAGTAAGACAATACATGGAACATAAGTTTTCAAGTTCACTGACATTTTAATGATACTTTAAACATCTGTTCTTGTAATATAATTGAAAATAAGAAAAACAAGCTATAATGCACAAGATGTCTTTGTATTATCAACAAAAATGAAAAACTTGAAAACACATATATCAAAGAAGGGAAATGATTAACATGTTATTAAATAATTCAATACGGACTAAGTGACAAAAAGGATTACTATGAAGACCACATAACTTGAAAAAGACTTAGAATACAAATATAATTTTAAAAAGACAAAAATGCAGGTACATTATGTAAAAAAGCATGTGTGCACGTTGACAGGAAGGAAACACAAGAAAAAAGTGATTTCAGGTGATAAGGAAAATGCATAAACAGCTTTAAATTATTTTTTAACAAAAAAGAAAGATATTTTTAAATAAAATGATGAATCTCAGAAAACGAATGCTACCAATTAGCTGTATATGATAATGAAAGTGCTCCATGAAAGGACTAATCCCTTGGATTTCTTTAACCATACAGTTGAGATTTAATTTCTTAAGAAAGGTATTGAAGTTTCTTGATGCTGGTTGTATGAAAGCATTAGCTGACACAAAAGCCATTCAAAAGAGTCACATATTTGAATAATTGAGCTTATGCCAATTGTTCAAAGAGCTGACAGTTTCATAATGCATCAATGTGTTTACTCAAGCACGAAAACCTCACTTTATTTTCCAGGAAAGATATAATAGCAACAGGACAAAACCATCACCAATTCCATACATTCAGGGACCATTCAGAAATAATCCAAGAAATCAAGTCACTAAGGTACTTCGATCTGCAGGGAATAATAAGTACGTTTTACGACTGTGGCAACAACATACAAATCCTCATAGCCAGTAGAAATCATAACAGCAGGCAAATTAAAGTTTTGTTCTGCACGTTAAAAGCACCCTCAAAGAGACTGTCACAAACACTACCTTCTTCAACTTGGGAAGCACATACCAGACATAAAACACCCTATCTGACAGGTTCCCAAAATGAAAACAGTAATTCCTAAGTCTTTCCCTCACTGCCCTGATGGGATCTTAATTCATCATCCAAATGTTTTATAACTACTTTCTTACAAGACGGACACAATGCCTCTGAGACTTTATGAAATCCTCAAGTTTTCAATGTCCTCAGATAGGGTGAAAAAAAAAAAATCCAACAAGATCTAAGCCCTTCTGCCTCCTCTTTGACATTAGCCAGGGCACAGGAAGAACAATTCACGTAGCTGTCTTGGCAGGGCGCCACAGCGCAGAGCGATCATGTGACGCAATACACAGACACCATTCTTCAACTATACCATGTTTGATTACAGCACACTGGCCCACTTTAGAGGACACTGAGTACAATTACATGCAAAGGAACCCAAACGGCCTTGGCTCGTTAGGCCACACCACAGCCTTCTTATAGCCACCCTTGCTTTTAGTAGATGCAGAGTCTTTAATTTGGCTGTACAGCTCGTTTCCTTTTTCCAGTACACATTTCTGACAAGATTCTTTTTCCCTCTCTTTTGGTAGACTGTTGGTGACCTCCTTCTTCTTACAAAGGGACATAGGAGTATTCCTGGGCTACGGAGGTGGTTCAACATTCACAAATCAATCAATGTCATACGTCACATTAATAAAAGAAAGGATAAGAAACCCTCTCAATAGATGCAGAAAAAGTATGTGACAAGGTACAGCATCCATTCTTGATAAAAACCCTCAACAAAGTAGGTTTAGAGGGAACACAGCTCAACATCCTAAAGGCAATACATGAAAGCTAGTATCATTCTCAATGGTGAAAAACAGAGAGTTTTTTCTAAGTCAGGAACACAAAGGATGTCCACTCTCACCATTGTTGTTCCACACAGTACAAGAAGTTCTAGCCTCAGCAATCAGACAACAGAAAGAAATAAAAGGCACCCAAACTGGCAAAGAAGTCAAAATTTTACTCTTCACAGGCGACATGATAATGTATGTAGAAAACCCAAGACTCACCAAAAAAATTGCTAGAACTGATATAGGAATTCAGCAGTATGGCAGGATATAAAATCAATGCACAGAAGTCAGCTGCATTTCTATATACTAACAATGAAGCTGAAGAAAGAGAAATCTAGGAATCAATTCCATTTACAGCTGCACCAAAAACGACAAGAAGCCTAGGAATAAATCTAACCAAAGAGGTTAATAAAGGATCTATACTCAGAAAAGTATAGAAACATTCATGAAAGAAATTGAGGAAGACATAAAGAAACAGAAAAACATTCCATGCTCATGACTGGAAGAATAAATACTGTTAAAATGTCTATGCTACCCAAAACAATCTATACAATCAATGCAATCCCTATCAAAATACCATCAGCTATTTTAGAGCTGGAACAAATAATCCTGAAATGTGTATTAAACCAGAAAAGATTCTGAATAGCCAAAGAAATGTCATAAAAGAAAACCAAAGCTGGTGGCATCACAATTCCGGACTTTAAGCTCTTTACAAAGCTGTCATCAAGACAGTATGGTGCTGGCACAAAAACAGACACATAGATCAATGGAAACCAAACAGAGAGCCCAGAAATGGACCCTCAACTCTATGGTCAACTAATCTTTGAAAATGCAGGAAAGGATATCCACTAGAAAAAAAGATAGTCTGTTCAACAAATGGTACTGGGAAAACTGGATAGCCACATGAAGAAGAATGAAACTGGACCACTTTCTTACATCATACACAAAAACAGACTCAAAATGGATGAAAGTTCTAATTGTGAAACATGAATCTAACAAAATCTTCAAGGAGAACACAGGCAGCAACCTCTATGTCCTTGGTCACAGCAACTTCTTCTTAGACACTGTTTCCAAAGGCAAGGGAAACAAAAGCAAAAATGAACTACAGGGATTCATCAAGATAAAGTTTCTGCACAACAAAGGAAATAATTAATAAAACTAAAATGCAACCTATGGAATGGGAGAAGGATATTTGCAAATGACATACCAGATAAAGGGTTAGTATCCAAAATCCATAAAGAACTTATCAAACTCAACGCCCAAGGAACAAAAATCCAGTCAAAAAATGGGCAGAAGACATGAATAGACATTTCTCCACAGATTTCCAAATAGCCACCTGACATATGAAAAAATGCTCCATATTCCTTGGCATCAGGGAAATACAAATCAAAACCACAATGAGACACCATCTCACACCAGTCAGAATGGCTAAAATTAACAACTCAGAAAAAAAACTGATGCTGGCAAAGATGTGGAGAAAGGGGAACCCCCCTACACTGTTGGTGGGAATGCAAGCTAGTGCAGTCACTTTGGCAAACAGTATAGAGGTTCCTCAAAAAGTTAAAAATAGAGTTACCATATGGCCCAGCAATTTCACTACCAGGTATTTACTCAGAGGATACAAACACAGTGATTTGAAGAGACACCTGCATCCCCAATGTTTATAGTAGCTATGTTCGCAAGAGCCAAAATATGGAAAGAGGCCCAATCTGTCTGTCAACAGATGAATGGATAAAGATGAATGGATAAATGGATACATATATACATATATATTTCTTTATCCATTCATCTGTTGATGTGTGTGTGTGTGTGTGTGTGTGTGTGTATGAGAAATACAGTGGAATATGAGCCATCAAGAATGAAATCTTGCCATTTGCAATGACATGGATGGAACTAGAGGGTATTATGCTAAGCAAAATCAGTCAGAGAAAGACAAATACCATATGATTTCACTAGTATGTGGAATTTAAGAAACAAAACAGAAACAAAACAAAACAAAACAGGGAAGGGAAGGAAAAATAAAATAAGATAAAAACAGAGAGAGACTCTTAACACTAGGAAACAAATGAGAAGGGAGGTGGGTGGGAGAATAGGGTAATTGGGTGATGGGCACTAAGGAGGGTACTTGACGTACTGAGTACTGGGTTTATATGCAACTGATGAATCACTAAATTCTACCCCTGTGACGTATAATACACTATATGTTAACTATACTGAATTTAAATAGAAATTTTAAAAAGAAAGGGACATAGGAGATCTCAGTCCTAAAAGAGCTATGTCCTTTTTAATTACTATATGGTCAAGGATGAGTCAATTATCCCCTTATTGCCCAAACTTATCCTCAGAGTAAAGAAAACACAAATCATTGTTACAGATTCACCTATAGCATAAAGAATATTATTAAACTCCTGAAAAATTGTTTGACTCCAGCTATAATGACACCAAAATGACTCACGGATTTCCCTTCTGGATGCATTCGAATGCTTCAACTAAATGGTCACCCCTTTTCATTCTACGTAACTCTCATCACATTCTTACTCTTGTACCCTTTGACCTGAACTACCTTTTTGGACGACAACTTTGGCAAAGCTATGGCAAACCAAAGGTTCTAATCTTGAGAGAGATTAACACCTGTTACAGGACAGAGGTAACCCTTAAACAACACAGGTGTGAATTGCATTTTTCAATCAATATGGTATAGTACTATAAATGTATTTTCTCTTACGATTTTCCTAACATCTTCTCTAGTTTACGTTAGTCTAAGAATACAGTGTGAAATACAAAGAACATACAAAATAGGTGGTAATCTATTATTTATATTACAGGTAAGTCTTCCTGTCAACAGTAGGCTATTAGTAGTTAAGTTCTGGAGGAGCCAAAGTTATATGCAGATTTCTGACTGTCCTCACGGGTGAGGGGCGACAGCCCTAATCCATTACCATGTTGTTCAAGGGTCCACTGTATATCATTTGTTCTTTTTTGTGAAATTTATAAAAAAAAGTGACTATAACTTCATTACCCAGAAATTCTATTCCTGGTATATACCTTTTTGTAAAAAAAATTCTCACATATGTTATTTCAGAATACCTCAAAGAATGTGCTTGACAGAATTATTTGTAACTGCCCAAAACTATAAATAACTCAAATACTCAATACTAGATTTAACAGAAAAGTATATTCTTTTTTTTTTTTTTTGACAGACAGAGATCACAGAGGCAGAGAGGCAGGCAGAGAAGGGGGGGAAGTAGGCTCTCCACAGAGTGGAGAGCCCAATGTGGGGCTCGAAGATGCTGGGATCATGACCTGAGCCAAAAGCAGAGGCTTTAACCCACTGAGCCACCCAGGTGCCCCCAGAGAGGTATATTCTTAAAATGAAATTCTACATAGCAATCAAAATGAAAGCTTTTTTGCTGTTAGTCATTATAGGAAAGAGTCTCAGAAATAATATTCAGCAAATGAAGTTTTCACCAAAAAAAAAAATGCATGTATGTGTGTGTACACACACATACACAATATATATAAAGTTGAAAACTAAACTACTTTGTTTGGAAACGCACACAGAGGTGGTAAAAACTATAAAGAAAAGTCAAGAAGTGTTTTCTGTGAAATTGGGGTAGTGGTAGTGGCTACCTGTAGGTATAAGGGAGAAGACTGTGACCGGGAAGAACACGTAATGGACTTTTGGAGCCCAAGCAATGTTAAATGTCTCAACCTGAGTGATAGTTACAAGAATTCATTCCATAATTTGTTTTAAGTTACATTTACACCTTGTGCACTTTGCTATATATTTGTTTTATTTCATAGTAGGAACAGTTCTGAAAGCTTTAAACTATTTACTAATCAGGAAGGAAAATACTAGACAATTAGCACCAAGGACATCCAATTCTTTAGTTCATCACAGTGAATGATAATGAAAAGGAGTGACATTATACCTGGAGAAGAGGAGAAAGAAAATGACCATAGTGACCAAAAGCAACAGGAGTAATCATTATGCACAGCCAAAATGATATAGCGACTGGCCTCTGTTAAGGGACTCTCTGTGCTTGGCCATAAGCTAAGGACTTTACAGGGATTACATTCTTTAATCATCATAATTTTGCCACCAAGCTGATACCTACATGTACCAGTTAACTTCTGCTGTATAACAAACCATCGCAAATTCTAAAACGACATTTTTTTTGTTTGTTTTAATTTCTCACATTCTGTGGGTTGGCTGGGCAGTTCCTCTGCTGCTTTCATCTGAGCTCACTCATGCAACCGTTACCATCAGCTGGAAGGTCAGAAAGGCTGGAAGATCCACCCTGGCCTGACTCTTATGGTCTGGCAATTAGAACCAATTGTTAGCCAGAGCACCTCTGTTGTCCACATGGCCTCTGCCCTCTCTCTTATGATACAGTGGCTTCTCTACATGAAGCTCTCCAAGCAGAACTCAAAAGTGGCAAAAGAAGAGGCTGCAAGGACTCTTGGGGCCTTGAAATATGCATGCTGTCACTTCTGCCACATTCAGGGGGCTGGAGAATTAGTCTGTACTGGCAGATGAAAGAAGCAGTAAAAATCACACTGAAAAGAGGCATGATGGGAGAAAACTGGTAGATGAAATGGTCTACCATAAAATGAGTAGGAGCCTCAGGGATGTCACAGAAAAACATAAAAACTGGACAGATTATCCTAGAAACTTCTATGCTGGATCACAGAGTAACAACTGTTTAAAGAAAATTTAAACAGAAAATAGAACAATATATTGTACAAACTTTGGCCAAGATTTTTGAGTCATGAGAAAGTTATAGGTAAAGGAAGAAGCCCAAGAAATATTCACAGAATAGTGACAGGATTGGCTGTCTGAAGCAGAGAGTTTAAACAATCATATTTTACATCTTGGATCTGAATTTGAAAGAGTTCTAGCAGACACTCAAAAAGGAGAAATACTGATGAAAGAAGCATTAACAAGACTGTGTGTGTGTGTCTGTGTGTGGGTGTGTGTCTGTGTGTGTCTGTGTTTTGGTAAAGAGCTATGGAATGGGAATGTCCCCAGATGAATCACTTTGTTCCCTTGTTTAAAAAAAGCGGGGGGAGCATAAAATGATTAAAGGGCTTTTTTTAGTTCTAAAAATTATAAGATTGCATTTCAAAATACCTTCAGTGCACCTTAAGAAAAATGAAAATCCTATTAGCACACAATACAACAAGCATGAGGTTAAAAATGCATAAAATTACAAAAAGTAGATTAGTGGTTGCCTACCAAACAGAGAATGACTACTAATGGGTATGGGGTGATGAGGACATTATAAAATTAATTGTGGTAATGGCCACACAACTCTGCATATAGTAAAAACCACAGTATCATGCACTTTAAATGGGTACACTGTACAGCATATGAGTCATAGCTCAATAAAGATGTCCAACCATGCACAGGACTGGCAGACATCAATGAAGAAGGAATCCCTTTTGGTGATAAAAGACTAAGCAAGGGGCACCAGGATACCTCATGTAGTTGAATCCCTACAGGGACCAAGGAAGCTAAGTTTTTTATCTCCACTTAACAAATAAGAAAACTGAGGTTTCCATCCCGTTCAGCGGCTTCCCTAGCACTGCTGCTACTGTTAGTCAATAACATTCTTTAAGGAAAATCCTAAAGCACGATTACATTGGAGGCTCATAGAGCAAATAAAATGCTCACATAGCTTTGCGCAGTGGCAGTATCACAGCCAATGAGGTTTATCTGAGGCCCAATTACTGCTAATTAAAATGTGCAGGTAACTGACAAAAAACATTTGGGGAAACTATATTTTCATTAGCTAAATAAAACAAAGCCAGGGGAAAGGGGCTTTCAGGCTTGGAAAAGGGTAAGGAGTTAAACTGCGCCAATGCTGTATTTCATCTTGATGAATGAGCTGAAAGGGAAAGGAAAGAGCACGCTAATGAAAGCAGCATGTAAGAGCACATAAGTGGTGTTGCTGCCCATGAGATCTGGGCCAAAAGAGGAGACATACAAAGAAAGTAATCTGGACAGATGAGAAAATGAATCCACTTCTTGGATCACGGGCAGGGCAAGTAACTGCAGATAAAGACTGAGACAAGGGGAAGACTGACAAAGACCTGGAAAGCAGGAGACAGAAATCTGAAACAAGTTTATAATATGATATAGCAAAAGAGCATAGAAAGAAAAAAAGGCTTGGTCCAGTTTGGGGGCACAGGGCTCCAGGACAGTCCTGGTAAAATTCAAAAAAGACTAACAACACTGTCTATTCAACCGGCAATCCAATTTTTTTTTTTTTTAACCATTTTCAGATAAACTTTCAAGGGTATTCAAAAGAAAGTCACAAATACTTAAGAATTTGAAACACCGATTCACAAAATTGAAAGCTTCTATCCAAGCACTATTACATGGGTCAGGTCACAGATACTAAATATGAAATGAGATAAAGGTTTAACTCCTCAATAAAACTAACCACTTCCTCTATAATCTAAGGCAGGAAGAAATCTATTTCCTTGCCCACTTATTTGTCTAAATAAATGAAACATATCACAGGAGAAAAGTCTCCTGTTTTAAAATACAATTTTTTTTAACTGGTTCACAATTCAGCAGCACAGATACCCTTTCTTTGTACAACAAAGAGAAGAATGTGGGCTGTTATACTTACGTGGCCCTTAAAGGTCACAGGTAAATCAAATTTCAGAGAAGGAAATCAGTTTCCCACTGAGTGCTAGGATGTATACTTGAACATTTACAATAAAGATGCTTACATTTACTTTGCTTAAAATATTTCTCTTTCCAATTTTTCTGTCTTCTGGGCTCCACCACTAATTTTTTGTTCTCCCATTTGTTAACATATTTGCATGTTTTTGAGCTGCTTTCCTACATCATCAAGCTATAACCATTAATGAACCCTAACAAAGGTTATGAGTGCCCTAAGGATATTCATAATACCAAAATACCCACCCCCTACAATTAAAATAGCTCAGGTGTGAATCACCTTGAAAATCATGAAGCCAGGAATGATTTATTTATTATGCTATGACCAGAAGAGTAGATAAGGCTGGCAGAGGTATTTGCAAGGGTTTAAAGAGGAAAAACTGGGGGATGAAGATGAATTAGGTGCTTGCTTCAGCAGCACATATACTATAAGTAGCATAAATTAGAGCAGCACTACTTTACTGAGAACCTGAGTGAGGGGACAAGCCAAGGACATGGAAGGACACGCCAATGGCACAGATGGAGACTTGACAAGACTTGGATTGAGCAGGACCAGCACAGCACAGAGAAGGGTCAAATATAACAAAGTGGGGGAAAAGGATCAACGTGAAATGCTACAGGGGAAGGATTAAACACAGGATGGTAGATTCAAGCAATAAACTATTATATGACCATTAAAAATCTTGTTTCTCTACTGGAACTATACCAAAATAAAAAGCTGCTGCACAGCAAAGGAAATCACCAACAAAACAAAAAGGCAACCTATTGAATGGAAAAAGATGTTTGCAAAAATGTATCTGATAAAGGGTTGATATCCAAAACATATAAAGAACTTATACAACTCAACACTAAAAAATATGATTGAAAAATGGGCAGAGGACCTACATATAGACAAATTTTCCCAAAAAAGACATCCAGGTGGCCAACAGTCACATGGCAAGATGCTCAACATCAATGATCACCAAACCACAATGAGATATCACCCCACACCAGTCAGGATGGCTAGTATCAAGAAGACAAGAAGCAACAAGTGTTGGCAAGGATGTGCACTGCTACTGGATTGTAAATTGCTGCAGCCACTGCACGGAGGTTCCTCAATAAATTAAAAATATAAATACCATATGATGCGGCAATCCTACTACTGGGTATTTACCCAAAGAAAATGAGAACATTAATTTGAAAAAATATACGTATCCCTACGTTTGTTTATTACAGTATTATTTACAATTGCCAAGGTATGGAAGCAACGTGATCGTCTACTGGTAGATGAGTGGATAAAGACGACATGGTACACACACACACACACACACACACACACACACACACACGGGAATATTTCTCAGCCACAAGGAAGATTCTGTCATTACAACAACATGGGTGGACCTAAAGGGTATTGTACTAAGTGAAGTAAGTCAGAGAAAGACAAACACCATATGACTTCACTTATATGCGGAATCGAAAAAACAACCAAACAACAACAACAAAATAAAACACCAGACTTTTAAATACAGAGAACAAGCTGGTGGTTGCCAGAGGGGAGGTAGGCAGGGGCAGGGCAAAAGAGATAAATGGAATTAAGAGGTACAAACTTCCAGTTATAAACTAAATAAGTCACAGGGATGAAAAGTACAGCACAGGGAATAGTCAATAATATAGTAATAATGTTGTACAGTTACAGATTGTGACTACACTAACTATGGTGAGCACCAACTAATGCACAGAACTCTCAAATCAGTACATTATACACCTGAAACTGTAATACTGTATGTTAATTATACTTCAATAAAAAATGTCTAAGTCATGTGTCTGAGGAATATTGAATAATACAAATACATGTGTTCTAGGGTTATCAAAAAGAATTTAAAATTATATATATGGTATAGTTCCTATTTTGGTTATATGTAATAGGAATTTCAGGGAAAAACCTTTCTTTCTTTTAGTTTAAACTCTAGGTACTTAACATACAGTGCAATATTGGTTTCTGGGCAAAAATTACTTTAAAAAGGTATATCTTCTGGGGAAAAAAGGAACTTAAACTCCATGATTTATGATCATTTTGATGTCTTGATGTTTTGTATCAGAGAAAGCCAAAGAATCTATTTATCTGAAGAGTTGCTTTTCCTTCAAACTTGAGCCAACTGTATCTTCAAGCAAAACTTGAAATCAGTTTACATACCAAAACAGTTCTTCCAAAAGAAGTCAAAGAAATATTAAATTAAGTTTTATTAAAATGGGCCTTATATTTTGGCACAGGATATTCGATAAAGTTGAATTTTTCATATATTGTGCTCAGGAAAGCATTACATGACTCAAATGGAATAAAATGTGTTTAGTGGACGTTCTATCTTGGATTCAAGACAATTTATGCACACTAATAGCATTAATAAGCACCACATATATACGTAATGGACCTAGCTGATACAGAGTTTTGAAATGCAGAAAAAGATGTTCAAATAAGATGTAGTCCTTACTCTCAACGGACATCAAGGAGCTGACATAAAACCAGTGGCTTAGTTAAACTACAAGGGAGAAAAAGTGAAAATCATAATAAATGAGGCACAAAATGCTACAAAAGGATAAATGCCTCTTGTCATAAACTACATGTTATGTTCTTTCAGGTTAAATTTTTAAAAGTCAACTACGGTGTTTTATCGTCAGTCACGCCACACCAATAAGAAAATCAAAGATTCCTATGAATCAGATTCCTTTGAAAGGTTCCTATGAATCCATTCATAAGAATGGATTATTCAGGGGCACCTGGGTGGCTCAGTGGGTTAAGCCTCTGCCTTCGGCTCAGGTCATGATCTCAGGGTCCTGGGATCAAGCCCCACATTGTGCTCTTTGCTTAGCGGGGAGCCTGCTTTCTCCTCTCTCTCTCTGCCTGCCTCTCTGCCTACTTGTGATCTCTGTCAAGTAAATAAATAAAATCTTAAAAAAAAAAAAGAATGGATTATTCAGGGAAATGTTGAGAATACTGTTTCTGAATTTTCCCAGGAAATACACCAACGTGTGGATCAGCAAGCAGTTCTTCTGAAGTACCAGGCTCAGCTAAGAAAAAAGATGGGCAACACCGATGCGTCCTTACCTTGGAAGCAGAGATGATCTTGAACTGCCCATGACTTACTGTTTCTTGTCTCCTGAACATTAAATGGACACCCTCCCCAGTGAACATTTGATCTTTCCAGACAGCAAGAAAGAAATGGAGGGATTCAGTCACTGACATGGTATTTCAAAAATTAATCTGAGTTACCAAAGTGCGATCATTCAAGAATGGACCGTAATCTTCTAAGGCAACATTTAACAGCACTTTAGTGTGTACTTATTTATCGAGAGATCTTAAAGGGCTGGGGGAAGGATCTCACTAACCACTTAGCACATACGGCATTTGGGCCTCCTGCAGCCACGCACCCGTCTCCAACCAACTGCAGCATGGCTTACGAGGGAGCCCTGCAGCAGCCATCAGGATGTTACTATATTTATTTGGGAGAGTGAATTTCAAGGAATTGCCAGGGTCCTTTTCCAAAACAGGCGGGAGTGTATCACCAAGCCATAAAATATAGCAAACATTAAAAGAACAAATAACCCAAGCATCCAGATGCAGACCTACTGAAGTCTTATGGGACTCCAAATAATTTAAATGTGTGACTTGATCTCTGCATAGGCTAAGAGGTCACTGTTAGGCCCTAACCAGATTCGGGCATTTAGAAACATGATGATCACTGCAGAATTTAATAGTGAAGGGTTTTAATTGCCCTAAAACATTTTCTACATATTCTAGATACATATGAGCTATCACATACATTTTGGCGTTTCTAGAATCATATTTTAAGATTAAAATTGTGTAATGAAGTAATTTTAGTCGAAGACTGTCCCTCTACCTAGACACATTTGCCTTCCAAAGTGTTTATAGCTCTTCTAAGAGCACCTTGTATCGTTAAAATAGTCCTCTCTGATTTAAATTTCTCACACACACTAAATTCACACAGTTTCCTACCGGCTGACCAAAACAGTTGTGAAAAGCAAGATGGAAAAAACTGAGAGTAGACTCCCTAGCAACTCACAAACAGTTATGCAAAAACAAAACAGAGCTCATGCTGATCGCTACATTTTCGCCCCACAAACTGAACTAAATATTAAATTCTAATATTAATCCAGATGAAGAACCACAAACACAAGGCCTAATTTTGAAAACTTTCTGAATCGCCCTACTGTTTAAGGAACAAGAGAAACCATTAGTGTCCAACTGATTCTGCTCAACTCCCATGGTCTGCAGTTACCCCTCATCAAATGCTAAAGCCTAACAAGTCTGCTTTCTTTGTGGCGAGGAAAGGAAAAGCTCTCAGAGCTGCATCTTTAAGCTGCTCTTTCTGAGATTCTTTAAATTTTATTTTTACTGTTTACCAGCAAACTTAGTAAGAGGCCAACCTGACATTCCTGGTGCTCATTTAATGTAAGGATATACACCTCAACACACACACACACACACACACACACACACACACACACACACAAAGGAATGTACCACAGTGCTACATGGTGGCCTATAGGCCACACAAGGAACCACTCCATTTGCTAACCACAGCATCCATCTAAGGACACGGTTCTTTCATTGTGACGAAGCTCTTTAAAAACTTTCTGTCAGTGAGCTTGTATGGATGACCAGCTGGTTCCCTGGGATGAAGACCACAAACCAAGCACTTATTCATTCAGAACATCACCCCCTCAGGAGTTCTCAAGAGTCATCTCTTTGTGACATGAGATCAGCAAGAACAGCTTAGAAACATTCAAGAAAAAAGGGAAGGTAGGAATCCTAAAGGAAATGAAGAATCCCAAAATAAAGTATGAGGGACAACAGCTTTCCTTCCGTTCCTAGACCTCCAGGAAATAACCAACAGCTCCAAGCATCCAGACAAAATTCCATGAACCCGGCTCCATTCAATGTCGTGAGGAGTTCTGGGTTCACAGACTTCTGTGCTACTGGCCCCGCCTCCTCTTCCCAGCTGAGTCGAGCTTTCTATCCAGATACCTATAATTCATTTTTCCGTGTTGTGGCTCACTATCCCATATCATCAGCACCAATGGGGGTTGGCCCTGACCTGGTACCACTGCCCCCTCTTCTCCCTGGAAAGCACCTTCCACAGTCTGGCAATCCTGAGGGATGACTCATCAAGGACTTCTTTGAAGAAAGAATATCTCCTATGCATGGATTAAAGCAATTTAAAATTAAAATGCTACATGATGAGAGCCGACTTCAACAAGTCTAATTTCAAAAACTTTCCAACACTTTACTTTTTACAAAAGCAGCCCTCAAATAATGGGAAACGCTTCCAAAGTGGTAGGTACTAGTCTACCTACATAATGTCACTTACTCCTTTAACTCTGAGCCAGGCAACCACTTTAATTTCACAAATAATGAACCTGGACCACAGAGAGTTTACATCCCTGGACTCAGTTTACAGAGGTGTGTCCACCTGTCTACTGTAAACAGTAGGGCCAAGAAGCACGGTGGAATCCAAGGTCTGTAATCCCAATTCCCTGATTTACTGGTTGGTTGTGTGAGTTCAAATGAGTTGCTTTGCCTATCCGTGCCTTGGCTTCCTCATCTGTAAAAGGGGGTAATAAAAGCTATAATCTCTCTCTCACAGAACTGTAGGGATAATTACATGAGTGAATGCAGGTTAAGCGTTTAGAACAGTGCCTGGCATGCAAGAAATGTTTAATAAATGTAAGCTACCACTACTCTTAGGCCACCACATTCACACACCCTCCTCTATATCCAAGTTAGTGAGACTCTTCAAATCTAAGACACTCAGATCCAATTATACGTCCTGCTGCCTTTGGAGTGTATGGTTAGGATGGAGCTCAATGCTGAACAAGAATCATGCCAATACAAGACATTTTTTAGACTTCTTTCTTTTTAGACTTCTTTCATTTTCGAAAGGAGAGAAGGACCACAAACAAAAAGTCATTATACAAATAAATCAAGAGATGGCTAGATGGCTGGGGCCCAAAGCTTAAAGCGCCTCAAGAAGAGACCGTAAGTACTAGCCAGCAAGTCCAGTAACCCACATGCAACCAAGTACTCAAGCTACTATGCAAATACAGCAAGTAAATTCAAAACAAATGTTTCATCAAATCATTCATCATAATCAAATCATTAAAAACAAAATAAAGCAGAAAAGTAAACTGAAACAAGAAAGGGCTGTATGGATTTCGGGGAAGCTCAGAGTGTGCAAAGCAAGTCAAGACTCAAGGTGGATCTGACCTGGGCACAAACAGAACACAGGGTGGGAAGGGAGGGCTGGGACGCCCTATCACGAGGAAGATGCTGTGTGCATCGGAGACTTCTGGGCAGCCCACAGCTCAGCTCACCAGCTCTCCTGGGGGGTAGCCTGCCTGGTTCGGCACTGCAGGGGCTGTGCTGAGGCAGGATTCCTTCAGTCCTGGTCCTGCAACTAGATCCCTGGGCTTCCTTTCCAGTGCCAATAGCCTTTGATTTTAACTATGAAAAAGGGAGGAAGGAAAGCAGGTGACACCAATTATCCATGTTGCTTTTCGTTGGCCTTTAAACAGAGAGCTTCCAACTCTCAATTGGGTTATGTTCCAAACACTCATTTGTAGGTCACAGAGGGAAGCTAGGAACACACACCCATATGCATAGAAACAACATTACTTGCCATGATTAAGCCTTCAAGTGAGCCTGGAAGTCTACTCGACCCATAGCAGTATAAATGTGTCTTCTCAAAAGTTTCCAAGGGCTGTCCACTAGTCCCAGAACAGAGTACAAACTCCTTCTTAATCTCCTATTCAGAGAACCCTTAACCTGGGCATATTCTATATTACCCACCATCAAGGTTTTTGTAGGTTTTGACAGCTTATAAACTGCCTTCTTCTGTGTCATGCCACCAAAGAACCAGCCAGTGAGCAGTCAGTCATTACGAACTGAACTTTAGAAAGGCAACATGGCCCCTCAGGCCACACCTGCATGCAGCCCCTCTGGCTGCCAGTCCAGTGTCCTGTCCGGTCTACCTTCTGCCTCACAACTGCCCTCATGGTCGTTCTAAGGTCAGCTGCCACACCCACAGACCCGTGCACCCCACTTCTAGCCCCAGTGACTCACCTGCTATGCATCAGCCTTCACTGTTCCAAACACCCTTTTCTGGCTATCAACATCTTACTCAGCCTTAAAATGCTACACCCTCTTGGAAGCCTTTCTACCCTATCACCCGGGCAAAATTCAAACCATTCCTCAGAACATTTTGTCCGTGCTCCTCCACTAGGTGAATAAGCCTTTGGGGTATTACACACCACCATGCCCCTCGGAACACCTACCACAGCTCGGCTACACAATAAATACTCGACCTCAGGTTGTCCGTGAAGTGGCCTAACACTATTTTGGCTGTTTTTTTATTAAAATACTTACTAGAAAATGAATGCTACATCTTAATTCAGGATACTTAGAGCCTATCTATGCTCTGTAAGCAACACTAGCCCCACACCCACAACCTCGAGTCAGGAAAACAGGGGGGAAGGGAGGAGCGGCTTTTGTGTCAGAATGGAGAGAACCAAACTGTCCAAAAATAATTACTGGGGCATTTATTAAGCATGGATTCCTAGGTCCCACCTCAGACCTATTCATTCACCATCTTCAGAATAAAGGGCTTGGGGATCCGAGAGTTTAATAAGCACTCCCAGTTAACTCTTTTTTTTTTTTTTTTTTTTAAAGATTTTATTTATTTATTTGACAGAGAACACAAGTAGGCAGAGAGAGGAGGAAGCAGGCTCCCTGCTGAGCAGAGAGCCCGATGCGGGACTCGATCCCAGGACCCTGAGATCATGACCTGAGCCGAAGGCAGCGGCTTAACCCACTGAGCCACCCAGGCACCCAACTCTTTTGATCAAGTAAATTTTGGGAACACTAGCTTTGACTACTGGGTCTCCAACCTGGCTGCAGGTTAGAATCACCGAAGTATGCCTTCCCTGAGGTAGAGTCAGGGTTAAACCATGCATTCATTACAGGGATGATATAGTCCCCAAGAGGATGACAATTAATGGTGGGGTAATCTTAAAAGTCTTACCTATGACAATGGTCTGGGTTCACAGTACATCTGTGGTATTAAAATTTCATGATGGAAGGTGCAATTAGCCAAAGAAGCTCCTGTGGGGGAGAGGGTGGGGGTTATAACCGAACACGCACACGTGTGCACATGCAGCAGAGTGTCACCAGGCGGCAGTGGCAGCCCCAGATGAAAAAGAATGGTCATACAGATGAGCCAGGAGAAGAAAGGCAACTGTGATCATGCCCTTCCTCTGCCTAAAACATCCTTCAGGATGTTAGCCAGGAAGTTAATCCAAGGGGTAGAAGCCAGCAATAACCAGAGAAGGAGAATGGAAAAACACAGGCAATAAAAAAGTATATACCATAAGAAACCAGAAAGTAGAACAACAAAATATAAAAAGTCCTCCTTTTAGAACAGCTTAAAAACAATTCAGTTTATGGTCCTAAAAGCTGGGCTATCTCCTGTCCCCCACTTGCCCCAGCAAACCAGTTCTTAGCATAAGCCTCAGGTTCCAAGACTCCATCCTCAGAGAGTTTGAGCCTGCACTGGGGCTGATGCACTTTCATTTATAAAGTTCCCCAGGTGATTCTACTGAGCAGCCAAGTTCTGGAAACATGATTCTAGACCTGCTTTTATAAACAAATAACACAGCTCCCTTCCTCTTCATAAAGGTCTTCCATCTCCCCACCTACTGCTGCTCTATTTCTGAATGCTGACTCAGTACAACTTTTAATGCTATTTGGCCAAAAAATTCTTTGTTTCTAAAGCCACTATGAACTTACCCTGTTTCTATACCTCCAGGGACAGAAAGCATACCTATAATGTTTATAAGACTCCCTATTTTCCACACCAAAGACTTGTCTGCCAATTCCCAGTGTTAATTTTTAAAACAGCAGCAGTAGAGAGAGTTCGCTGAATAAGAGAGGTTGAGCCTAACATGGCATCCAGATTCCACGGCCTAAGAGGACCGACCAGCTGCCCAAAGTAGCAGGCTCCTATATAAGTATATTTTTAAGGCAAGGCAGCCAAATTTTAGAACCTGGTCACTTTTCAAACATTTCTTCCTCCGTGTAGACCCATGAAACTTTACAACCAAAGTGTATTCCTCCCCCATTACATATTCAAGATTTGGAACCTACTACTATCATGAAGTGTTCCTAAAAACCACACAAATCAAAAGTGTAAGGAAAACTTCACACATCTTCTCCATGTATGGTTGCCAGGCAAAAGTGAGTACTTGCCAGGATACCAGACCATGCTCAGTACAGAGTCACCAGAACAGCAAAGCTAGTGATAAGAGTTGGTCACAACCTGTGAAGAGCTGAAAGTGGGTCAGGAGAGAAGATTTGCAGGGAATGTCAAATGGCCTCTAAATATTCAAAGGCTTGTCACACGATCATCAAAGGATGAGACTTGTTTGGTATGGCCCAGGGGCAGGAAACTTAAGTCAGAAAAATGTCCCTCTATAAACTGAGCTAAAATGTGACAGGGTCCTGAGAATACAGTGAACCCTCAGTGTAGGCACAGCCCAGAGGACTACTTTGTATGGTTTTACGAAGCAAACTGATAAATCCGATGGACAGTTGATCTAGAAAGTGTCTTTCTGACCCTAAGATTCTACAATCACTATTTCCCTACCATAGTCTCCTCCTCCCACTCAAAATCTACCAAGGTTCTTAGATAACAGTTTGTGATATGCACTCTGGCCTACAATTACCTAGTACCAAGTCCAGTATTTGCAAGAAGCAGCAAAGCAATCTACAGGTTATCTGGGGTCAGAAGACAGCATCCAAAACTCATGTCAGAACATGATGTCACATCCCTTGGAGAAAAAGAGGAAACACTGACGAAGTCAGGTAGCAAAAAAACAGCACTACTTTCCTTGAATACTGGACGGAGGGAGAAAAGAGTGTGGCAAGACAGCATCATTGACTTGGCTTTTTCATGAGGACAAATGCTGCGATATAATCTTTATGGAAGGATTCGCATCCTTCCTTGTGAGTTATAAAGAATGTTTAAATATGGAATTTTAATTGATTCTTATTAATAATATTTTCTATGCTAACAGAAGCCCCTTGTCCTATTTTTAAATTTTTTTTAAAAGATTTTATTTATTTATTTGACAGAGATCACAAGTAGGGAGAGAGGCAGACAGAGAGCGAGGAAGGAAAGTGGGCTCCCTGCTGAGCAGAGAGCCAGATGCGGGGCTAGATCCCAGAACCCTGGGATCATGACCCGAGTCGAAAGGCAGAGGCTTTATCCCACTGAGCCACCCAGGCGCACCACCCCCATTTTTAAATTTTAAAAATAAGCCTCCTAGATGAGAACATTGAGAGTGGGAGAGACATTTCTGAGGGAAGTGCCGAAATGTCTCAGACAGAGAACAAATGACCACTGCTTTAACTCTGATCGTAATGAGGATCAGGGAAGATGGAGAGTTCAGGAAACCTTAAAAGTCTGAACTTGGGAGATGCATTCTAGCATCCAATCTATTTTCGTGTCTTTGTGATGGCTGAGCTGGAAGAGCCAAAGGACACATCATATAATAGGGTTTGCTCAAATACCGCTTCTAGCACCTAAAAGGCTCACCCTCTAACTGGGCTCAGCCTTCCCTACAGATAGGAATGAGTTCATACCTCCCTGGAATATACATGTGGGTTAAATGTCTACAAGAACAAGACACCACAGAGAAGTGTATTCCCCATGAAGCCATTGTTCTGTTGCATTATGAAGAACCATATGGTACCAGAACCCAGAATGGAAAAAATGGAAGGAGAATTCAGTTACAGTCAAGGAGATCTCAATACTTTGCCAGCCACAGGGAGGAGGCCATTTGTCTGGTAATCCTGAGCGAACCACAATCAAAATGTGAACCAACTGCTTCACTGTCCATGCATCTAGTAGGACCTGGCTACCAGCCTGGCCACCCTACAAGCACTGAAAACTTGCCCTCCCTGGCAACCTCGAGGAAGACATGCTTTCACTGCTCAAAGTCATTACTTAGGAGGATAATGGAAATACCAACAACATTCCGGACTACGGAAAGACTGATAGAATAAGCCTCACCTGATTTTGCCTTGACCTCTTCCATTCCAAGGGTGTACTTGAATGAGTGAGCTTTCTCTAGCTTTTCATGGGCCTTTATTTTAGTGTTGCCCATCTGTTTGAACACTCAAGAGGCAAGTTTTAACCACATTCTTTGGTCTCTCTCTGGCATCGGAGCCTTTGCTATTGCTGTATCCTCCCCAACTCCTCTGCAATTTTCTTCCCTCGATTGCTATGTTCTTCTTGTCAAGGATCTGTACTCTTTACTGGCCACCTGACATTTTAACAGTGGATGAGCTATTCTTACAGGACCTAGAAATATACAGCTGGGGTAGGAACAAAGAGAAAGTGGTATTTCAATTCATGACAAGTGCGGTAATTATATTTCCTGTAATAAATTTATTTCAAAATAATCACTGACAAAGCCTAAGCACTTTTGATTGGCCCCATTCAAAAGAGGAGGGAAGGAAACAATCATATAAACCATATATATTTTAAAATTTTTTAAAAAGCCTAGCATTAGAAAGCAGAGCATTAACCTTGACGTGTTTCCAAAGTCAATCTTGCAATGCAGTGTTAATAACATGGGCCAGAGCAGTTAACTGAAAAAAAACCTCCTTTCCAGCCATCTTTAGTAGGGCACGAATCTGCATAGAATCTGGGAAAGGTTACCAAGGCACAATAACCTGAGAAGGAGTAAAGAGAATGTATTAAAAAGGAAAAAGCAAGAGATTATTTCTCAAATAGTTACCAAGACCATCCCATATTCTCAGAGTAGAGGAGATACAAGACAGAACAGTACCACCATCATAAATTGTGTGCCCCTCAAAGAGCAGTGGGGGCTCTCAGTGACAGGTACAATGGAGTCTGCGAGTGACAGGTACAAAGGCAAGTCGGGTGACTCAGCCTTTAGGCATGGAAGGCATAGGGCTGAGAGTCCAGGATACTTGGAGGGGTGCTCAAAAACGCTTTATTGTCTTTGAAGGTGAAAAGGGAAAAAATGAATAAAGTAACAATGAATCCAGCCTGAATTTTATTTGTCTATCACAAACACAAAATATGACCAATAATAATTTTATGGGGGAAGGGGCCCACAAAGGCAAAGTGCCCATGCTAGAGCCCAGGAGAGCTGTATCCACCTCTGCCTGTAGAGAAAAAGCAAATGCTAGAGAGTTTCTTGTGTCTGAGGCAGGCATGTGAGAATCTACAGGGCATTCAAGTGAGGCACAGCATTAACACAAATGATTTTCCATAGTGAAAGCTCAGCAGTGAACTCTGACTATTACAAAGTAAAGAAAAAAAATAACTTGCTTTCAATTGTTCAAAGAAAGCGTGGTGCAAGTGACAGATTCTTAAGTGTTCTCTAAATGACAGAAGATAAGCTCTGACACCGGAAGATCAAGTAAGTCAACAGAGCCTGAAGGAGATCCTTCTATGTAATAATAGCATTGACCTTCTAGTGTGTTGCCTTGTTCTTTTCTCCCCTACTCACTTCTATTTCACTTTAAAACTGTCTTCTTACCAAACTGTGATTGTACTCTATGTACAATTCAATGTCTTGCCCTTTTTTTTTTTTGCATATTATATCAGAATAATTTCCTAAGTCCCTCAACAGAACATCTGGAATGCACCAAGGTCTGAGTATGCACCTCTTACTGTGTCCTAGACAAAATGCCAAAGGATAAAATGGAGGGACTCAAGGCTGGTTCAACAATCAAAGTCAACCCAAAGCATGCTGACTAATGGGCTCATTAGCTACCTGTTGGACCGACTACAGGGCTATGACCCAGGTTTTAACTAATGAATTTAAGACACTGATACTCATCAGCAGAGTGCCTACTATGTGCAAAACTGCACTACATGCTTTATACACATGGACTCACCTTACCCTCATAAAAAGCTTGTGAGACAAAGATTTTCCCATTTTATACCAAGGGAAGAGGATAGGGATGGAAGTTCAAGGAAGCTGACGATCTGCTGAAGGTCAAAACTAGCACACAGCAGAAGAGACATCTCAGTTCCGTCTCCAGCTCCTACCTTCTTTCCATTTGATGGCACTTTTATTCCACTTTCAGGGTTCCTGAAACGAGTCAGTAAGTTGTATAAAAATCAGATGGAAGAGGATCTCTTTAAAGGCAGTTATAGAGTCAATGTGCTAATCTAACAAGATTAAATTGAGCCCTGAGAAAAGCAGTCTTACAACTGGATCCAAGGAGACTAAAATTCTGTACAGAATGATGGATAATTGACCCAAAATCAGCATGCATGAACAAAACTTGAGGATGGCTTTACCTAGAAAGCTCAGTGTTGAGTGTAAGAGTTGTATACCCAAAGGTATACACACTAACTAAACTATAAGCTCACTATGAATCCAATAGCTACATATGCATCTATATGCTTTAGGACTACATTCATAAAAATATTATGCCCAGACTGAAAGAAGTGACAGTTTTTTGCCCTGGGCTGGTGTATCTTCTCTGGGGATCACATTCTACAAAGTTTTGGCAAAAAATAACATCTCTATAAAAGCATAACCAGGTAAATTAAATGGAATGGAAAATTTTTTTTTTTTTTGAGTATGAGACTAGATGGAAGTGGGGGTAGGGCTGACTCAAGGACAGAGAGGACAGTGGCATACATTCCTTCAAACACACAGAGCCCCCACTGACCTCACCCTTCCATCTGACTTGACATTTCTTTGGCCCACGCAGTGGAGGGTTTGCACTCCTTTACAGATACATGAACAGATAAAGTACCTTCCCAATCCAGGCCTAAAATATTGAGGATTCTGCTAATAGCAATTTAGACTTCTCCCCCAGAGCTTACTTCATATCCACTCCAGTCATCATTCAGGCACTTCTGTGAAGAGAAGGCAGGGACGCCATTTCTTCAAGTACTTTTCAAGGCCCCGCTGAATGACATCCACCTCCCACTCCTTCCTGCCAGAAGCATAAATCCAGGGAAGGATAAGAAGATAAACGTGACTGGCAACAAAGGGGCGTGCTGAGACGTAAACCCGGAAAAGCTATCTGAACATCAGTTCTGCGAACTGCTTTTGCCTTATTAACCCTCATCTTCTCAGCACTTCCACCTAACTCATTTTTCCAGCACAACACCCCAGTCACCATCTGACTCTTAACTGCCTCCGTCTTCTACGGCTCTCAGCAATTCTTTCCTTTGATCTTCCAAGGCTTTAACCTGGCCTCTGATCATTCCCCAAGCTGGTCACCGCTGCCTCTTCCCCAGTCTCTCCGCCCGGCAGTGCAGCTGGCTGGCGAGTCCTCCCTGGTGCTGCTCACTGCCCCTGCCGGGGTCTGTGTCCTCCCAGATGGCTTCAGACCCCACATGTGCTGCACAGAGCCTTTAGCTGCCCTAGGTGAGTTCTGATGCTCTGCCTCAAATGACTCAGACCTCAGAACATAAGAACACTGATGAAATAGGATTAAATGAGGACTAAAGTACCCACTGCCACTTCCTAGAAGTGAAAGGAAGTAAATCTGGCAAATCACTTGTATGACCACGATGCTGACTCCACCAGGAAAGATTCAAAGGCATGTTCAAAAAGGAAGAAACAATTTAGGAAGTATTTCTGATTCCTCCCTTCTCTTTCTCCATGCTCATCACATCACACATAAACATGCAGACACATGGTCACTTAGAGTTTATCACTGTTCTGTTAAAAAGAGTTACTGTGCAAAGCAACCTACACCTTTCTTTTCTTAAAAAACAATGTATCGAGAAAGATCCTCCATGACAACTAACGAATAAAGCTCTACCTCATCTTTATAAGGACTGTACAAGACTCATGGCACATTTGCATCATGATTTATTTAACCATTTCCCTGACAGCATTCATTTTATTTGCTTTTCCTTCCTCCCCAACCCCCCTGTTCATTTTTTGTTTGTTTGTTCTTTCGCCACCACAGGAATGCATTAATAAAAATCCTTCCATATATATCTTGACACACTGGTATTTCTATTTTTAAAACAGAATGCCATGGAATTGCTGGGCTTGATTTTTCAATTTTAAAAGATATTGCTGAAATGGCTTCCAAAAGGGCTATTTCACTCATATATCCACCATTGCCCTACATCCCAGAGGCAGCCTTTTAAAAGATCATTTGTATTAATGCTTGTATATCCACGACTATCTCTGGAAAGATACAAAGTAATAGAAAAGCAGCTTTCTGGTCTGAAGAGAAGTACAGGCCTAGGGAAAAGGGAAGGGATACCCACTTTCCACTACACACACTTTCTGCATTGGCTTAATATTTTACTATGTGCCTGTATTACAGGTTCAAGATATAAAATGCTCTTTAAAATATTAGTAGACATTTCAAAGAAAATAAGCATTGTCCTTACAGTATTGACTCCATGCAACTAAATGTTGTTAAGTTAAAATAAATGGAATTTGGTTTAAATGATCCTTTTGGAATACCTACGTTACTCTACATTTTAGGGATATAAAAATTACAGCAGCCCCTTCCCTCAAGGAGCTCCGAGTCCAGGAAAGATAAAGACCTGTGAGCGGCATCTGCAATGCCCAGGTGGCAGCTTAGATGCTCAGGGTGAAAGACGACTTTAGGTTTGCTCGGGAGCCAGGAACTGGCATGCAACTGAGGTGTTAGACAATCACCACCTCTGGTTTACAAGAGACTTTTTTCTTCTGCCTCTTTAAATGTTTCTGTATTTGTCAGTTTCAAAATGGGCATCAATATCACTCCCACAGTCAGGGCCAGAAAAAAAAAAAAGGCACTCCCGCCCCAAATTCAATTGCCAGTATCAAAAATGTTAACCCAAATGAAATTTTTTTAGCTTTAAAGTTAAAGCATTAATTAAAATCCTGGCTATCTCTTTTTGTCTTAACTAATGTGCTACCATGTTTTTAAAAAGGAAGACAGCTGGATTTTTAGAGGACACTCAGGCTGTGTCAGATTGCCCGGCACATGAGAAAGCATTCACAAGAAGTAGTGCAGGAATAGGAAAGAAGAGGTGTCATTGTGTCCCTTCTCCTTCCCTCTAGTCTGCATGAGGTTATTTACAAAGAAAAGATTTAGTTTACAAAGTATCCTGGAAAATATTTAAAATCTTGAAAGCATTTAAAAATCTTATCCTTGGGAATAAGGAACTGTAATATGCTATTTATATATCCTACTGTAGTAAAGCTATATTCAAAAGCAATAACAAGTTTAGCATTACTTTGATTTTGGTAATTCAAAACGAACATAAAAAGGCTTTTCACAGATTTCTATAGTCACAAGGAACTTAGAATTTCCATCTCTGATTTCTCCTTCCCCACATGTTTCCTTTCTTAAGATTCAAGGACCTGCAGGGAGAGATATCATGGGGATCAATTCCTAAAACAAGTCTATATCTTTGGTTAGGTATCAAACAGAAGCATTACCATATAATAAGAACACAGACCTAACATCTATTTTGTAGTCCAAGGCTAAATTATCCTGAATATAATTACCATCCCAAGAATGAGGAACCATACCAAACAAGAAAAAAAAGTGCCCTTTGGTACCATGCTCACCATAATTTGCATGCTAAAAATATCTAATAGCCCAGCGTCAAAGGCAATGAAGACTAAAGCCTCTTTTACTTTAAAACTGCTTCGAAACTTGAATTACATTAGACACACCTTCATGCATTTGCCAAAAGAACTCACGTTATAAAAGCAGAACTTTCAATTAAAATTTTAAATGATTAGCAAGAAAAGAATGCAGAGTTGTTCCACTTCAAAAGTTACAAAGGGGAGATGAAAACGAAAAGCAGCAACATGCTTAGGTACTTGTTAAACCTGCTTAGATCGGGATACAGGAAGTGTTTTGTTTTGACAGCACCATGGGCCAAAACCAAGGCATTATTTTTCAGTGCTAGCATTAAAAACAAATAAAAATAAAACATGTTGTAAAAAGTGGCCTGCCTGTCTTTCCGGAAGATCAAGATCATGTTGGCCAAGAGGAAACATTTCATGGGGACCACTGACTATGCACAGGGCACCCCGTCTTCACGTTCCTGTGGTCACAGGAGAAAGGGAATTTAACCTAGATTTGTCCATTGAAAACTGACACATTCATTTCCCTGTATGTGGAACAAGCACAGGCCAAATGTATGGTCTGGAGAGTCCCCGTGCCTTGGCAGGGCAGGTCTACAGACAACCGTCACCATGTTTCAGTGACCTGAGGGGAGAGGATGAGACTTGAGCAAGGCCTCAGAAACAGCTCCTGAGGACACTCTCAGCTGTGTGTGTATGTTGGGGGAGGGAGTGGTATATGTGTGTACACGCAAGTACGTAGGAGGAAGAAGCCCTAAGGTACAGTGTAAAACAAGAGACAGGCAAATCTCAGGTTATGAACTTGGAATTACAGGCTGTGCCATAAACAGCAGCATGAAGCAGAACAAAGGGGCTGCCATCACCCATGTGCCCCACAGAATACTGGACTCTAGAACACAGGAGAAAGCACAAAATGCGATCCTTATCCTCAAGGGTTAGTTATATACTCCCACTGACAAATATGCCAACTTCAGAGTAGGGATAGGGATCCTTTATTTCCAACAACAGGTAATTAACACGGTTTATGCCCAACAGAGCTGGGTGCTTTGTGTATTGTAAGTGCACTCCTCATAATGCCCTCCCTTCGTACTATCACCATTCTCATTCTCAAACAGTGACAAAACCGAGGCTCACGGATGTTAAGTAACTTTGCCATCTTTCCAAAATCACGTAACACTAAGTCTCTTGAGTCTCAAAGCCCACTACACCAGCGTTTCTCATTCTGTGGACACAGGATCACCCAACATCATTCACCTGGGTCACCTGCAAACATTACAGATTCCTGGGGTCCCACACTGATGTAATAAATCCAAATCTCTGGAGATAGAGCCCTAGCATCCATGTTTTAAAACAACTCCTGGGGGCACCTGGATGGCTCAGTTGTTAAGCCTCTGCCTTCGGCTCAGGTCATGATCCCAGGGTGCTGGGATCAAGCCCCAAATGGGGCTTTCTGCTCAGCGGGAAGCTTGCTTCTCCAGCTCCCACCCACCAACAGAAGTTCCTTCTTGTTGTGTCTCTCTCTCTCTCTGTCATATAAATAAATAAAATATTTTAAAAATAAAATAAAAAAACAACTCTTAGCTGCTTCTGATAAAGAACCAAGTCTAAATGAGCCACTGTGGGGCCCCCGCAAGCGATTTGCCAGTGAGAAGCAGCCTGGTTCTTTAACAGATAGTGAAGTTTAGCAACAGGCTGTGTGTATGTGTGTGTTTGCACTCTTTAAAATCATCACTTAGGCTGGCTCAGTCAGTAGAGCATGCAACTCCTGACTTCAAGGTTGCAAATTCGAGCCCCACATTGGGTATAAAGATTACTTAAAAATAAAATCTTAAAAATTACTTAAAATAAATTTTTTTTAAAAAAATCATCACTTAGGAAACCCATTCCCCAGTGGTTCTTAACCTAGAGTTTCCAGAGTTCAGCAGGTCCACAGTGACAATAATGCAGGTCCCAAAGGCTATTTTAGTATTTCGGAGGCCAAGAGAAATTGTACATTCATCTCCAAAAGACTAACTAAATGTCTTTGGAAATGGGAAATTTTAACTGTTAAGCCATTTAACAGATACAATGTATCTGGAAGCAAAGTCTTTAAAGCTGGGCTGAAAGGCACATCTGTGCACCTCTCACCCCCACCCCCAGGGACACACAGCTGAGCAGCACAGCCAACACAGTAGCCTTACTTCACGGTCACACTTCCCTTTCACACAGAGCTATGATCTTGCCCAGGCCAATCCATAACCTTATTCTTATTCAAGAACCCAGTACTTACCCTGTCCCAACACTAACCGCACCATCAAAGGGACAAAGATCCGCAAACACAGGTGATGGCTGAAGCTACATGTAGGTGGTCTGCAGACAAACAGTGCTTTGAAATTTGAGTAAAACCCACGAAGTGATTAATTTGAAGGGCAAAACATGCATTTGGATGTGAAATACCTAAGTTTCACTGTCTATAGTCACAACTCATTAATTCACAAATTTTAAAAATTAAGAAAATATAAAATTTTACTGAATCAATAGCAAAATAAAACAAAACAAAAACTACCCATTACTTTAAACAACTAACTCGGCCTGATCCCTGTAAGAAAATGAAGAGGAGATAGAGAAGTAAATACAGAAAGAAGAAATGAGAGAAAAAAGGGCAGGAAAGAAAATGCCATGAACAAGCAAAAGAGAAGGTATGAATCAAGAAAGAAAGGAGTTCAGGGCACCTGGGTGGCTCAGTGGTTTAAAGCCTCTGCCTATGGCTCTGGTCATGATCTCAGGATGCTGGGATTAAACCCCTGGCATTGGGCTCTCTGCTCAGCAGGGAGCCGGCTCCCCCCGCCCCCCCCAACAACCCCCCCACCACCTGCCTCTCTGCCTACTTGTGATCTCTGTCAAATAAATAAATAAAATCTTTAAAAAAAGAAAGAATCTTTAAAAAGAAAGAAAGAAAGAAAGAAAGGAGTTCAAGAATAGTGAACAGAATAAAGGATGCAGGAGTTTTGGAAGAAGCTAGCTGATTTTTTATCACGATCTGTAGTTCACTTGAGCCATAGGCTTCAGATTACCATCACCGCCTATTAGCTCCTACTGAAAAACTAATTAGCTAGTTAGTTCTTTATCTTTCAGACCTCCATCCTACAAACGGAATGAAAAAAGGAAGGTAAGGCATTTACCTAGACTCTGGGATTCGGTTCACAAACACCTCCCACCCACCTCCTTCCCGCCACAGTTCTAGGAATGTCAAGGGGTTTGTACAGCAGAGGGCACAAACAGCCCAAGTCCAGTCTGTACATCTGATAAACAGTGAATGTTTAAAACTGTTGAATAAGATGTCACCACCTAAAAACTGTCCAGAGGAGCCTGCCACAGGTGTCTGGCCTCATGGCTCCTAATGGAGGTGACCCATCCAACAAGCAAGCCTAGCAGCTCCCGCTGACTTCCACACCCACTGCACATTACCATCCTCTCCTGGGTCACCGCCCTGGAATCCTGACCTCACCCAGAGGTGCTTCCTTTCCCCTACATTCAACTCCAGTATTTTGGATCTGGCCATGACCTCTCCCATGGCTTCATTTCCATTATTTTCTCCTGACCATCAGCCTCTTGCTTAAAAATTCCCTTCTTTCTCTGCTTACGCAGCATCACAAATATCTTTTCCATCAGAAACATCAGTGGCCTCATTCCCTCCTATCCTGCCACCTACAATCTACCTTTCTGATCCTGGAATGGTATGGTTGAGCACGCTAGAGGGAAAACAAAAAAACAAAAAACAAAAAACACACAAATCATGAAGGCTGCTGGCACCACCAGAAATTCTCACCAATCCAGGGAATGCTCATTAGCTCCCTTTCCAGCACCCACAGGCACCCCCTGCTTAACCCCCACCTCTCACCTAGCCACTGCCCTATCTCATCTTTCCCTGAGGAAAAAAACCACCAGACTCACTCTCTCATTTATCAACATGCTTCCTTTCCCTCATTCCTCAAATCCAGTAAGAGGTACACAGTCACTGAAGCTGAAAACTCAACTGTTACCCTATTATACTTGACCCCTGCAACCACCAGACTCTCCATTTCCAATGTGGTCAGTCACCAAGTCGCCTATTTGCCTCCAAAGTATTCTCCCAATCTCCAGTCTTGTTCCCCGCAAAGCCATCCACAATCTGCTTCAAGTCTGACAAGACACCCCTGGGCTTAAACTCTGGTGACAACAAAACAACAGCCAAGCTCCCTCACCTGGCATTCAGAGCCAGCCATGATGGGGCTGCTGCCTGCCCTCTGACACTCTTCCTCGTGCACCTCCCACAGCACTTGGCTGTGTTGTCTCTCCAGCCCTCCACCACCAGGAACCTTTAGCCACCAGCTCTAAAACTGGGCCTTCATCACCATCTGCTTGGATGCCATCACTAAAACCCAACACCAAACAGAGACTGGCATTCACTTTTGCCTCCCCGGAGCCTAAAATGCAGTGGGCCTTCAGTGCCACGGCAGCTGCATGAAGATCTCAAGGCCACTACCTGACCAGATCTGCCAAAGTAACATCTCACAAAGAACATCAGCCTTTGGAGTCTCGCAGACCTGGGTTTAACCCCAATCAGGTTATTTCCCACATGAGTGACATTAGGCCTGGGCATTGACTTGGTTTTCTCACCTGTAAAATGGGCCTTTTAAAAGTCCCCCACATAAGGCTGAACCCAAAGACGGAACAAATTCTGTGTAAGTGCCTGCAAGTGCAGCTGGAAAACTGTGGGCACTCAGTGAAGAGCTGCTACTCTCACTTTCCCAAAACTGCAGCTGAGGCTTCATTCCACTCTCCCGAGGCGAGGGCAGGTTATCCAGTGTGTGCAGGGTGTGGGCAGCCCAGCCCACAGCTTCCGAAACACTTCCTGCCTCTTGGCCATTTTGCTCCTCATTAACACCTCCACTCAGAGGCAAGGGGGAGAGGACCTTCCTTCTGTCAACATGACTAATGATGTGTTATCTCTCTGTGCTACTGTTGACCCTCTGCCAACAGGACGTGCTGACTCAGCCCACACCACCACCTCACTCTCAGGTGGACAGCCAGAGGATGGGCTCGCTGGCCTGAGAGGCAGTCTGGGGCTGCCCAGAGATCCTCAGGAGACGCTGGGCTCGGACCAACCCAGACGAGGCTGTGGCGCTGGCACCGTCAGCCCCTCAGAACTCACTACACAGAGGCACTAGAAGAAAGCAGTCAGACACATAAGAAATGCCTGAGGATTTATGTACCTAAACTACACCATAAAAACAACAACAACAAAAAAACACAACATTTTTTTTTCAATGCAACAGACATTTTTGGAGCATTTCTTTTGAATAAGGCACTGAATTCCCAAATGTCTGGGACAGAGACACATAAAATCAGTCCCTGATGACAAGGTGAGGGGAATATACAGTTGCACAACAAAGCCCAGTCCTGACAAACAGTCTGAGAGAAGTGAACTGAGAAAGGGTCAGGGGAGCATGGAGACACAGATGTGACTGTAGAGCTGGGTAGACTTCATGGAGGTGGTGGCATCGGCACTGAAGAAGAGCATTCCGAGCAGAGCACTAACAAAGGCACAGAGATCGGGAAAACCTGAGACCGTGCAGTCACAGAAATTTAACACTTAAAATGTATAAGAGAAAGAACCAGAAAGTACTTAAAACATACATTAGAATTTAACAATTTAGAAAATAATTTGGTAATTTAATCTTTGTATTTGGTAATTTAACCTTTATAATATCCTATTTACTTCTGCTTTCCTCTCATGAAATTTCACACATAGTGAGAATAAAATCTAGGGAAAAAATGGCTACAAGTATGAGCTTTTTTTTTTTTCCTTTTTTCAAGAATACTTTGAAACAGAAATCTCTCCTACTAGAGACCTTTCCTGAACAGATGGTCCTTGTGTTTTTGGCAGAAGACATGGGTTAAACCAGAGAGAGACATAACAACGATCCACTACTCACTGGTGGGAAACGAGGGTATCTGCAACAATCAGCCAGGCTGTCTCCCCTGCCTTCCTCCAGCGGCAGGCACTACACCCCACATCCAGCCCCAAACCTCTTATGCCCATCCTTGCCTATCTAAGTCCCACTTAGAGCGGAAAAACAAACAACAACAGACAAGGGGAGGCCCCATGACTCCATGGATGCCCCTCCTGGAGATGCCACTCTATGAGGGGTTGTGGCAGGATAGAGGTTCAGTTGGTCCCACCGAAGGCACACCAGTGCCCCATGCCACCACCCCGCTAAAGCAACCCCACCAGCACCTTCCTCCGAGCTTGCTTATAGGTGAGGTGGCGACAGGCCTACTGAAGGCATTTTAGGCTGCAAAGCTTCTTATTTGCAGCCAAGAGTATTCCAGATACACTCCTCTATTTCTCCAGGACAGACCCTCTGTCAGGAAAAACCACCAGGGAACTGAAACCACAGAAGATCCCTGATGCTCCTTTTGAGCCAGATTTACTTGGGATCTACATCTGAACCTTGCAATAAAACACTAAGATACATACATTTTAAAAAGGCTATAGAAACTACACCTCAGCAGCAATAACCCTCTACTTCATTTACCCTACAAAAAATACATATATAATTTTATACATATATACTATAGATTTCAAATATATATCACAGATTATATATTTATATAGAGACTACAGATTTTACATATATAGGTTATAGATTAGATATATAATTTGATCTATAATCTTTCTATATAATATAGATTATACAGATTTTCTTTTTCAGTGGTTAGTTACTAAGGAGAGGCAGGGATGGGTTAGGGTGAAGACTTGGTATAGGATTAGCTTCTTTCTTCTCCTGGCCTCAACAGAACTCAGTGAATCACTCAGCAGAGATGCAAGGCATACGTAAAAACCTCTTCTTGCCATTCTAGAATGAAGTTACCAAGAACAAGGTATGTAAATAATTGTAACATGCCATGCACCAAGGCAGGTCTATTGTAAAGCACATATTTTCTGTTAACTTCATCTCAACGGCATCCATTTCCAACAGTACTGGAATATATACAGTTCCAAAAGGCACATTAGAACCTCTTGATGATAATAACCTTTAGAGTCAAGGCCAAGAACTGCCTCATAAGCGAATCAAATATTTGCGATCATGCTTTGAAAACAGAGACCAAGTGCATAACAGCTGAATAATTATGACCAGAATTAGTGAGGGTGCTGCTATGTGATACAACCAGTGTTCATTATGTTCAGTGAGACCCACAGGTTTTCCAAATGGATGTGCTTTTCCTTCAGGAGTTTGTAAGGCTGCAGCTATAAGTTACTTGCTGAAGGAGAGAAATCCAGCACCAAAGAATGAGGGCCACTGATCTTCTTTTAAAGATTATGCTCGAGTGAGCATATTAATTTTTGGTGACCTGATTCTTAAAATGATATTTCAGCTCAGCTCTCTTTTTCTTAACGAGGCAAAAATAACTCAGGCATCAGGGGTATCTCTGTTCCCTTTCACAGAACAGACACAACTCCTGGCCCATCAGGTGGCTCTTCATGCAGACGACATGGTCACCCATACTTAACCTTAAGGAAGGAAGACACAGTGGTTAGGAATAATGGCTCTTGAACCAGACTGCATCTGCTTAACCCCACGCTCTGCTGCTTACTGGCTGTGTGACCTCAACAAGCTAATTCATCTGTGTCCCAGTGTCCTCAACAGCAAAATAATGCTATTTATGTAAAATGAAGTAATGTTTGTTATGAGAATTAAATGAGTTAATCAGAGGAAGTTATTTAGAACAATTCAAGGCACACTGCTCAAAAAAAAAAAAAGTGTGCTATCTCTATTATAATTATCATTACCCAGACTTCCTCTCCTAAGTTCTAGGTCTCATAAAAACTCCTGACGTGTCCCAACTGAAGTACTTACCAGTTCCTTGTTCCCATGCTGCTATATTCCCATTCCCAGTCCTCTCTAACTCAGTAAATGGCTCTGCCACCCCCCAGGTGACAAAACCAAACCCTGAGTCCAATACAGCAGCAGATCTTCTTGACTTGACCCCCAAGATATAGCTCATTACTCATGCTACCACCCTGATCCAAGTCACCGTCAGCTGTCCTCTAGAACCTTTCATTAAAAAGCCTCCTCTCCCAGTGTCCCCACTTCTCTGAACTCTTCCTCCCTGCAGTCTCTAACCAGCAGACAGAAGGATATTTCTAAAGCCTAAGTCAGCTATCCTATGGCTTTATGATGTGCCATACTTCAACTGACAAAAATCATCATCATCATCATCATCATCATCTGAACTTCTCAACAGGGTCTCAGAGCCCTGACATACATGAACCCCACTAACATGTTCACCTTGATTTCCTACTCCTTGTCATACTGTGTTGCAGCCTCACTGGCCCTCTTGCTGCCCATAAAATGGCCAAGCTCCTCCACAAGTCTATGCAAGGACCTCTGGCAAATTCACAGCTGCCTCACTGAGCGACACAAACGTCACCTCTTTAGAAAGACCTCCTCCCTCCTATTGCTCCCTACCTCCAGCTCCCTATTCGGTTTTCTTTACAGTTTTTATCCTTATCTGAAATTCTTATTTACTTTTCCACTTACTGGCTGTCTCCCTTACTGGGAATGGAAGCTTGTAAGAATAAGGCAAGATACCTATCTTTCTAGATAGAACAATGCCCAAAGCACAGCCAACACTCAGTAAATCTGGGCCATGGATAGCGGAAGGAGGGAGGCTGTGTCAGAATTCAGCAGAAATGCACCCCAGTGCCCATTCCTGAATGGAGCTGCCTAGGAAGCCAAAGATGCCCTTCAACAGATGAATGGATAAAGAAGATATAGTCCATATATACAATGGAATATTACACAGCTATCAGAAAGGATGAATAGCCAACTTTTGTATCAACACGGATGGGACTGGAGGAGATTATGCTGAGTGAAATAAGCAGAGAAAGTCAATTGTCATATGGTTTCACTTACTTGTGGAGCATAAGGAGTAACACGGAGGACATTAGGAGAAGGAAAGGAAAAGTGAATTGGGGTAAATTGGAAGGGGAGATGAAGTGTGAGAGACTGTGGACTCTGAGAAACAAACTGAGAATTTTGGAGGGGGTGTGGTGGGGGGATGGGTGAGCCTGGTGGTAGGTATTAAGGAGGGCATGTATTGCATGGAGCACTGGGTGTGGTGCATAAACAATGAATCTTGGAACACTGAAAAAATTTAAAAAAATATTAAGTAAATATCTGATAAATTAAGTATCTAACCACATCAAAAAAAATAATTATAATAATAAAAAATAGACAAAAAAGTCCCAGCCTTTTGCCCATTTTACTTCACTTCTAAAAGCTGGGGAAATGCAACTGACATGGAGGAACATCTCAGTGTTCAAAAGTTGTTGGTGTGTGGGGATAGGGAGGTGAGAGCATGTGGGGGAAGTTGGGGGGAGTATGGGTCTATAGGATGGGCATGTACCTATGTGCAGGGGCTGTGGGTCTGTGGGGGCGGGGTACCTGTGAGGGCATGTGGGTATGTGGGAGGGTGTGGGTATGTGGGAGAGCATGGGTCTGTGGAGAAGGTGTGAGGGGGTGTTAGTCTGTGGGGGGGGTGAGTCTGTGGAGAGGGTGTGGGTCTGGGGGGGCTGTGAGTACGGGGGAGAGTGTGGGCATGTCAGGGGTGGGGTAATGTTGAAGGGGGTATGGCTATTGAAAGCTGTGTTGGTTTTTGTTGTTGTTTTTTTTTTGTTTTTTAGGGCTGTGTTTTAACCAGAGAAAAGTCTGCTGATCTTTTTCCCTTAACTGGTTCTGGAAATCAACAGCGGACCACAGGCGGGTATTTGGAACAGCTTCTCCTTATCATCAAATCCTTGATTATAATTATTAAGCTTAGACTTGTGGTTCTACTAAACCCCATTAGGCAACCTCACAGAGTATGTGCGCAACTGTGGGATCACTCTCCTAAGGTTAGCACTATGGCATGAAGTCATAAAATTAGCATCAAGTCATACAATTTCACAAACTTAGAACTCAAAGGGACCCTAAACATCACTGACACCATCCCTTCATCACTCAGATAAGGAAACCCAGGCTCAGAAGATTAGATGATTTGCCCAAGGTCACAATGCTAGGGCCATTGAACAAGGGAAAAAAATCAGGTCTGACTATCAGGACCATGCTGATCTCACTCCATCATGAAGCTACCCATCCATGCAAAGACTACAGAAAGCCCAGCTCTTTTTGTAATAATCATTAAGCTCTCACCTACAGGTCTCATCCAAACCCACTTCTAATTCCACTCCCCAACAGGGCTGAAAACTTCCCCAAGAATGCTAATCAAATATGTATTAAATGTCTGCTCTGTGCCAACCACCCAGTTAGGTAGCAGGAGTGCAAAGAAGAAAAAGTGTGTAGCTTTAAGAAACTCACTTTGATGGGAGGCAGAAATAATTACAAAGAGGTATGAATAATGACACAGGTGTCCCCAGAGACCAGAGAGGAGGGAAGGGAAAGCTTCCTAGAGGAATGTTACCTCCCTAACTGTATCCCACAGGATGAAGAGCAATGAGCCACGCAAAAGAAGTAGAGAAAGAGTAACTCCCGGTACACAGAGTAATAAAAAATGAAGACTCAGAAGCATGACATGATATGTTGGTAACCAAGGGCAGCTAACTCTTGCTGAAACACAAGCTGGAGAGCTCATGCTGGAAAGAGATGGGAGATAAGAGAACAAAACATTGCCAGGTTGTATCCCGAAGGTGTGAGAAGCCACTGCAGCAGGAAGTCATTCGTCACATTTTTGTTTTAGAAAGATCACTCACTCAGCTAAGTACTGAGAAAGGATTTGAAGGAGAAATGGCTGAAAAATTTTGAGCCTCTGGGAGAGGCTGATCCACACAGTCAGCACATCAAGTCAGCACCCATGCTTCCTGTCCCCCAACATGCTTTGTATCATCCTGGCCCCTGCTCCAGAAACAGAACAAAGGCAACCCAGAGTGAGGGTCTCTGCTCCACGGCACAACTTGGTGTCGCCTCACAAAAGCTCCCTGTCTGCAATACCTGCCCAGCTTTCCCAGCCCATCTGAACCTACCTTCAGTGAAAACCAGAGTCTTGCTTTCCTGATGCCCCAGTGAGCCTTCTGCAAGGGGCCACAGCAACTCTTGGCTTACTGATCCATGTGACTCTGAGCCACATTAGGAATTCCATGATCCCAAACTTTTCTCCCCAACTAAAGAGTGTTAACTATCTGAAGGAAAGACTTAGCTGCCAGTCTTTCAAATCCCTGGAACACATATCTGATTAACTGTCTAAAGCCCATCTGAGAGCTTTTCCAGCCTATAGGAAAAGAGTCACAGTGAAAAATAAAGGAAGCAGAGATGACAGAACCAGTCTCCAAGCTCCTAGAAAATCCACTATTAAAGAAACATTTACACAGCAGTACAAAGTAATATATACCAGAGTATTTAATCCAGCATGGTTCATCACTGCAAAAAATTAGAAACAATTTAAATGTCCAGCAATAGGAGAAAAGTTAAACCAGTCAACTGTGGTATATCCAACAGTGATATACTGTGGTATATCCAATATACTACAGCACCAGTATCAATGCTAAAATACATCTAGCATACTGATAGAGAATATGTCCAAGACAGCTTTAAGTAAAAAAGCAGGCAGCAAAGCAACTTATATAGTAAGAGTTCTTCATTATAACAATAATAAACATATGGTGGTATATGAAGAGAAAAGATCTGTAAGAATACATTCTAAAATTGCTAATGGCTGGCATCACTTCAAAGAAAGCAAGGGAAATACACTTTTTTCTCTTTGAATTTTTTTAAGCATCCAACCCATATTACTCCTTTAATGAGATAAAAACAAAGCCACGTCATGGTCCAAAGTCAGGCCAGTTGCACTAACAGCATGAGCTCTGAGGTCTCAGCATCTGCCAAATCAAGTGAAGCAGTTGGTGCCCACGTCACATACTAAGCAGTTTAGAAGCCACTTTCTGGCCTTTGCACATGCTCATCCAGTTTGAGCTCCTAGTTTCTACCACAAGTCAGCCGACAGCCCCTCCTGATGATTTCCCAAGAGGCGGGTGTAGATTGTGGAAAGAAAGGTGACTAGAGTGGCCAGGGCAGACACAGTCCTCTTCATCTGGCCACGCTACCCAGGAATCAGTCTGGAACATGCTGTAATTAGGTGTAACACCTCCTTCCACCCACTACATGACAAATCCATTCGTTGTGGTTCTTGGAAACTGAAATACCAAATTTCTTCCAACTGTGTCAAATTCTCTAGACTCTAGAGTTACAGCCTAGATAAGAAAACTCTTCAAAATAATAATGAGCAAAAAAATATTTTTTCTTTTTTTTTAAACATTTCATCTTCTAAGAGTTCAAAGTATTTTACACTAGCCGCACATACACACCATTAGATCTTCCAAAATACCACATGCAATAGTAAATTACCATTCCTGTCCACTAAATAATACCTAAGAGAAAGTAAATGGACATCCAGAAGTTTCTCCTATGCATTTACGAAGATCTGGCCCATGATCTCATCATCCCTCATAACTATCAGATGAAGTAAAGGACAAACATTTCTAGCCCTATGTTCTGGGTAGAGTCCTAAAATAAGCAAACTTTCCCAAGACGTCTGTGAACAAAGACAAAAGCCTGTAGCAGTCACTAGATCCTCACCTAAAAGAATCTAATGCCTGTTTGTTCCATGGCACAGCAAGATCATGGTTGAGATTTTTGTCATCATTGCTAAAAAATGTTTACCTTACTATTTCTGACCCTCCTGTATAAATATCAACTATGCTTTATCCCCTGAATGTCAAGTTGGTGGTACAGAGTCCTTTTTAAGAAAATCCCAAGTACCCTATTTATTATGGTATAGAAATTACAAATTCTACACTAGGAAGCTGGGAGGAAGGTTCAAGGTTCCCCCTTTTTCACTGAAAGAGGGGAGGAGGAACTGTGGAAACAAGCTTGTTTTGCTATTTTACCCGTGTGCCTCAACTTTGTCAATTCCAAAAAAGTTTTATTAAATAGTTTTACTTCTCCTCAAAGATTTGAGCCATTAAAAAAAAAAAGACATGTAACTTCCAAGTAACTCAAAAATAATAATAATTCTCCAAGTATTAGTCTTTCAGAGCATCAGAAGATGATGAAACTAACATTCATGGTACAGAACACACATTGTACGCCTTCATATTACTCAGAAAAACGGAACCCACAGGCTTGCCAGCATTATTGCGGGTTCATTTTTATAAACTCAATGACCACATTTATCTGAAACCCAAAAATAACAATCTCTTGCCATTCAGAGCACATCTGGCTGTTCTTCTTTCCCCTGAGCCAATGCCTACATACAATGCTTGCCATGTCTTAGCAAGTAATTTGCAAACTGAATGCAGACACACGCTACAATTGAGAAAAACGTGGAGGTAAATGTTTCTTAC
Organism: Mustela erminea; assembly: GCF_009829155.1. Taxonomy (NCBI): domain Eukaryota; kingdom Metazoa; phylum Chordata; class Mammalia; order Carnivora; family Mustelidae; genus Mustela; species Mustela erminea. The sequence goes on along the minus strand of NC_045617.1, from coordinate 99,848,767 downwards.
TTAGCGTTTCACAAAGTATGAAGTACCCCACTCAGTGCACTATTAGAAGGCAGCACAGTGGGAAGAACATTGGACACAAGAGCAGGAAATGCCCAGTGTGAATATCGTGAACAAAGCCGTCTCCCCTGTTCATCCCCACAGGTGCCGTATCATTTTTCTGGCACAACAGGCTCCTGACTAATCTCCCTGACTCTGTACTCTGCCCTGGAATTATGTAAACAAAGCTCTAACTGTACAGCATCTCTGCTTACATACTGACCATGGGCCTCCTCTACCTACAGGACAGGGTACACCTCCTTCGCAAAACTGTCAAGAGCCTTTCATGATCTGGCCCCAGGCTCCTCTCCAGCCACTCCTTTCCACTCAGGTGTCATCCATTCTAGCCATCTGGAAAGGACTGGGGTTTCTCAACAGCTGACGGGCTTTTTTCTTCCTTCCAGTCTAGCGTGGATGTCACCACCTCTAAAGCCTTCGTTCAGCTCCTCAGAGAGTGTGAGACTCCTCGAGGTTGCCAAGAGCTTTCCGTACAGGCTCGCTCCTAAGCTTCGACACACAGTGCCAGGCCTCCTTGCTCCCAGGTGGGCTCGCAGGTGGTAAATGCTCACAGAGTTGGGAGTCCAGTGTCAGCTCCAGAACTGACCTTGACCAACTTCCCCAAACAAGATTCTTAAATAATTTTCTTTTCTTTTTTTTTTTTTAAAGATTTTATTTATTTATTTGACAGAGAGAGATCACAAGTAGGCAGAGAGGCAGGCAGAGAGAGAGAGAGGAGGAAGCAGGCTCCCCGCTGAGCAGAGAGCCCGATGCGGGACTCGATCCCAGGACCCTGAGATCATGACCTAAGCCGAAGGCAGCGGCTTAACCCACTGAGCCACCCAGGCGCCCCTTAAATAATTTTCTTAAATAAGTCTCAATTCCTGCCTTTGCAAAAAAAAACTGAAAAAAAAAAAAAAAAAAACTTTGCAAAAAACCTGAAATTATAATGGTTAAAGTGTGTTGTTACTCAATTTAAGAGAAATAACTTAAGTAGCTAATGTCTGGAGCTCAGTGAAATCTCAGTAACTGATGTTATTCTACTTAATAGGTACCAGGTACTCACTCAATGTCTCTTAATCAGAAAAAGTCTACCCTCCACTTACCCAAGGCAAATTACAACTTCTCTAGGTCTCAGTGTCCTTACCTACAAAAGGGGGCGGGGGTGAATTGAGGGCAGGCAGGCGAGAGGTAGAAGGGGAGTTAAACGAGTTAAACAAACACAGAAGAGAATCACAAACAATTGGGCTCCTGGATGGCTCAGTCTGTTAAGCGCTTAAGGGTCTGCCTTCAGTTCAGGTTATAATCGCAGGGTCCTGGGATAGAGCACCCCCCCACCCAAGGCTTCCTGCTCAGCAGGGAGTCCACTTCTCTCTCTCCCACTCCCTCTGCCCTACCCCCTGCTTGTGCTCTCCTGCCTGCATGCTTGTTCTGTCAAATAAATAAAATCTTTTATTTACAAAAAGAGAGAGAGAATCACAAACAATTAAGAGCTAAACTGTATAACAAGGTGTCTGAGAAATGAAAACAGCTTTCTTATCTTGACAAATGTGTGGATCATCACTTTTAGGGGGAAGCCCTCTCTTGGGCTCCCTTCTTCTTAAGCTTTGACTTAAGTTATGTTTATGATAATGTTATTTAAGTATGTCTAAACTTAAAACTAGGTATGTTCTCCCTATGCTTTAGCTCTAACAAAACTAGAAGGTGAATCAAGGTAAAAATCTGACAAAAACCAACCAGAAAGAACTCAACATTAATCTAACATGACAGATGACAATGATGCAATTCTGCAGTCCTCACATGGCTGCGTACAACGGTACAGCAATACCTCGGAGCAGGTTCATGTCAGCCTGCACCACCATGGGCTCTGTGACCCCTTCAGCTATCCATCACTCTTCTCTAACAAACAGCCATGAAACCTTTGTTCATGGAACTTCCAGCTATCACCTGACACAAGCACATGATTTCTACAATAAGCCCACGTCTGTTCTTTTCCCCCTATGGCTAGAAACAATTAAGAGAGTGCTCAGTCAAACACAGATTATGACACTACTGAAGACCTTATGGCTCTACTCATTTGTGACTTAATCTAGACATATGGAATCTATGATTTTTTTAAAATTATCTTTGAAGAGAACATTAAAGTTTTAATTCTGGTTTAAAAAAAAAAAAATCATTTACAAACTCCCAAGAAAATGTTTTCCAATTCCAGGTTAAGAAACATTGTTTTTTTTGTTTTTTTAAATATTTTTTATTTATTTATTTGATAGAGAGAGAGAGATCACAAGTAGGCAGAGAGGCAGGCAGAGAGAGAGGAGGAAGCAAGCTCCCTGCTGAGCAGAGAGCCCGATGCGGGGCTCGATCCCACGACCCTAAGATCATGACCCGAGCTGAAGGCAGAGGCTTTAACCCACTGAGCCACCCAGGCGCCCCACATTGTTTTATTTTTTTAAAAAGGGTCTTGCCATAGTATCTACAAAGACAGACATCTTATATTTGACTGTTACGTGCTCTGAATGCATTCTCTTTAGTCCCCAGAATAACCCTAAAAAAGCAGGTACTAAAATGGTAAGTGAGGAAACCTAGTCCTGAAGAAAGAGTCCAAGTGATGGAGCAGCATTTAAGCTATTTTATTCTAGCACCCCTGGTCTCTGCTCCTTCAAGACAAGCCCAAAGAGCCTTGGTCCACAGACTTGTTGGCTAGGAAGAATGGCTGTCCCACCCATCAGAAATTGAACTGCAGGAGACAGACCTAAATTGAAACATGGTAAATTTAAGACAAAGGGGACTTATTCCAAGTGGGAATGGATATCCTCTTAATAGGTCACAGTTGGAGATGTTGAAGTCATAGTGAGAAATTATGTTTACAATGTATAAAAATTATTTCAAAAACAGAAGACAAATGTGCCTGGCATAGAAGAAATGGAGAAGACTGGTAAGACAAGACTACTGAATTCAGAATGACTTTATGCCATGACTAGTTTCAATAGATGCATGTGCAGGAGCTGTGAGACTATAGGGAAGGGAACACAATGGCTGAGAAATAGGGGCAGACTACCCATGACATCACATGGGAAGACTCATCCATGCAACAAGCATGTGAGTGCCCACTATATACCAGATTCTGTCCTAGGTTCAGCCATGAACAAAAACATCCCTGTCCTCATGGAGCTGACGTTCTCGTTGGGGAGACAAAGAACAACTAAGCAAGCATATAGTCTAGAGTTAGGTAGTAATAGTGCTCTAAGGGCTGGGGAAAAAATTAAGCAGGATATGAGAAAGAATAATGGGAGGGAGTAGATATTTGAGATAATGTCATCTGGCCATCATCAAAAGGCCAACTGAACTCTAATTAAGAGCAGGTAACAGGGGCACCTGGGTGGCTCAGTGGGTTAAGCCTCTGCCTTTGGCTCAGGTCATGATCTCAGGGTCCTGGGATCGAGCCCCACAATGGGCTCTCTGCTCAGCGGGGAGCCTGCTTCCCCCTCTCTCTCTGCCTGTCTCTGCGCCTACTTGTGATCTCTCTCTGTCAAATAAATAAATAAAATCTTTAAAAAAAAAAAAAAAAGAGCAGGTAACAAGATGAAACTCAGTTTTATAAGCTGCCTGGGCTCAACAGCATTCATTCAAAATATCTGCTGCCCATTAGACAAGGCTCTGTATTGGAGTCAGAGAGAGCACAGTAAAACACACATATGCCAAGGTATTCAACAATCCATGCACCTTGAAGGGAAAACTGATGGTGTCAGAAACACTGAGGAGGTACACAGTGGGGCGGAGGACCTTGTAGAAGACAAATCAGCTCCGCCACATCCATGACCTTTAACTTCTGGAGTGCTTTCCAGCTTGAAGCAGCCAGAGATTGTGTGTTTAACCAGCTAGACAGCCCTGAAAAAAAATCACTCCCAACTTGAATGTTCTCAGACTATATTAGAAAAGGATAGATGTCAGAGCAGTGATATGCTCAAGGGAAGAGAAAGAACCAAAGGAGGAAGATTTGTATCTGACTTGTCTAAATTCATTCAACAGATAAAAGCTGTTTACTGGGACGTACTGGGTGCCAGGCAGGCTCTGTGCTCACTCCTAAGGATGAGCAAAAACACACTAGCATCTCAAGGAGTTTAGAGACTGTCTCTGTTAACACACATGCCACAGATATCTAGCTGGGAGGAAGTGGGAAGGAGATGATGGATGGGAACATCCATCCTGACCATCACCTATCTGGGGTCAGGCTAATCTCCCAAGCCCTCCCTGCAGAAGAGCAGCACTGAGAGGCTATCACAAGGTAGTCAGTCTGTTGAGGATGGGGATGCAGATTCAGCAAAAGGTTAGGTTAGGTAAGTAACCATCAAGCGAACTGCGATGCCCCCTCCACTCCACACTCACCACATCTGTCTCCCCACAAAGCTGTGACTAACTCCTAAGAATCATACCTTCTTTAATCTCTATATTCCCACCAACGACAAATGATGAAAGGTCAATAACTGTTTGGCAGAGGCCAGGCTTAATGATGTAAGTAAAACAGGAAGGGTCAAATAACAGAGGTTTTAATAGATGTGAGAAACTGAATATGCCAGGTTCCTCCTAGGTGTCCAAAGGTGTAAAACGGGGGTGGGGGGTGGGGGGTGGGGGGGTGGAGAGGGGAACGACAACTATCCAGCTGGACAGCCTTGAAAAAGTCACTTCAGGTCTGAGTTTCAATTTGCAAAACAAGGAAGTCGGATCAAGTCAGAGGTTACAAACCTTTTCATCATTCTGAAGCCTGGATAGTGTGCGTATCTTTGCTGTTGGAGTAGAGGGTGCAGTCTTCCCCCTTGTCTGTGCTTCCAAATAAATTACAGAGAAGAGAACAGATAGCCAGCATGACCACCACAAGGACCTTGTGGGTCTGTCAGCAAAAAGAGGCCCCCTGGTGATGGGGCAGGTAAAGAGAAAGGGGTTGGAGGAGAGGGCAGGGACAGCAGCAAGCAGTGCTAATGAGCACTACAGATCTCAGAGGTGAAATAACAGCCCAAGGACAGACTGTACCTTTGAATGAAATATCTGAGCTTTCAAGGTGGTTGTTCCTTTCTGGTTTATACAAATCCAGGCACCCAGACACAATAAGTCATGAAGAAACAGGTTTTCAACAACCTAGAAACCATAAAACTAATTTCAGAGCTCTAAGAGCAGTAATTACCCATAAGCAAGACCACCTTTAGTCTCTGAAAAGCATGTTTATTTGCTGTATCTATAGAGTGCTATAAGACTATTTTGAGCTTCTGAGAAGTTTCCAGTTAGGATCAGTAAGGATACCTAACACTTTCAAAACCCATAATTTCCCCTTACGAAGCTGAATTCCCCAACATTACAGGAAAACCCACAAACTTTGCAGAAGAGAGTGAAAAGCCAACCCAGTCAAAGGAAATCTTCCAATTCTACTAAAACAAACAAACAAACAAAAATACCACAAGGAACACCAAAACATTTCTAGTTAAATAGCTTTTCACTCAATCTTTTAATAACTTCATTCTGACACACTGAAAAGTATTAAATAATATAGTCTGTATCTCTGGCAATAGGAATGCCTAAAACTTATTTACAACTTCAGGCAGCAAGTGAGCTTATGACTTTCAAGTCAAATTTAAGGAAGTTAAAGGCCAGACAAAGCCATGTTTTTGGAAATGCCTGCAAAATAATAAATGCCGGAGGGAACTGGATGGCTTTTCAGCTTCTAAGCTAAATAAAGCGTGGGGGGGGGGGGCGCTTTGCAAAGATCCTAGTGAGGATAATCTGCATGATTACACAGAGCAAACCATCCAATTCCACATGAACCAAGGAAAAGTTAATCCAAGAATAATACTTGAAATATTAAGAAAAAGCACATTGTTCTCCTTTTTAAAACACTCTGGCAGGGCTGAAGAAGGTATCAGGTCATTTTAACAAGCCAGATCATTTGACTAGCCAGTGTTTCTGTGACAGTGCCTCGGCCTCATGATCACTAAAGGACAAGAAAGATATCTGTGTTCCAACTCCAGGCCTCGGGTCCTCCCCCTGACTCCCAGCAGTCTAGTCTCCCTACTTCCTGCACACCTTTGGATTACTGCACGCCGACTTCCTGCACACCCTTGGATTTGCGATACCTTCCTCTTCCGAGCTTTACTCAAGTTAAATTCCCGGCGCAAGTTCGAAGGTTAAAAGTTCGCAGTCGCAGACCCTCCATTAAAGCTCAATCAGCATCTGTCCCTTAACAAGTTCGGCCTCAGCCGACTGATTGATTTACGTAAACAACTCCGAAGAGGTAACGCATCACTGCAAGGACGTAAGTCAGCAGGCTGAAGGTACCCGCTTCGGGAGAGGCGGCTGCAAGACTGGCCCGTCAGGCACGGCCTCTGCTGACATTCACAGCGGCTCCCTTCCACGCAACAGGTCCACGCAGGCAGGGGCCCAGCAGCGGGCACCTGCCCACAGCTCCCAAGGCATAGCTCTCCTCCTACCCGATCTCCTCCTACCCACCCCCAATTCTCGACCGGTCCCGGAGCCAAGACCGGCCAGCCAAACTACAGCACTTTCAAGCACTGCCCACCAGCGATAAGGCCCAGGGCACATTCCTCGGAAGATGCCGAGATAGTGCGACTCTCCTGAGGGCTGCCCACCTCCACCGGACCTGTCGGAGCCAACGGGTAAGCGCGCCCTGGCCAGTGATCCAGTGATCGGGGAATGCAGCGCAGGGAAAACTGCCCAGGGAGTGGATGCCACGCTCTGTCCTTTCACCCGGGAACAGCCGGAGCCACACCTGGCTCCTCACCTGCCCGGGTATCGGGACCAGCGGTTAGTACTTTGACGTGTATCTAAACTACTTACCAGACCAGAACGTTTCCCTAGTCGCACAAGCTCCAGTGATTACTGGGAAAACAGCAAGTCGCTCACTTTGTACAAAACGACAAAGAACTTTTAATGCAGACGGTGGGGGTGGGGAGAAGTAAGGGAGGAAGAAGCAGGTGAATATAGGTAGTGGTGGTTCTGTGGGACCTGCGGCCCGGATCTGGAGGTGCGAGGAGGGTAGAGTGGGGAGGAGAGGGAAAGAGGGGGAGAGGGCTGGCCAGGCTCGTCGGTGTTCTCCCGAAGACTGCGCGCAGGTGAGGCCGGACACTCACCTCTGGCAGCTCGCGGAGCTGGTTGGCGTCCAGCAGCAGCTCCTCCAGGCTGCGGGCGTAGCGGTAGATCTCCTCGGGGACATAGACCAGCGAGCAGTGGCGCCTGTCGATGGTCTCCACATGACGGTTGCACCGCCACAGGGGGATGCAGTGGAACATCGCCGCCCCCGCCGCCGGGTCCCGAGCCGAGTCGCGGAGACTCGGGCTCTGAGCCCGCTCCGTCCCGCGGCTCCGCTCCGCCCGCTGTCCACTCCGCACTCGTTGGCTCCCGTGCTCCCTAGCTCCTCGCGCCGGGGTTCGCGGTCCCAAACACTCCCAGGAACCTCGGGCGGGAGCCCCAGCCGCGTCCCAGCGCCCCCGCCCGCCAGCGGGCGCGTCTCCTCCCACCCTCCAGTCGCGCCGCCGCGGCCGCTACTGCCTCGCGGAGCTTCCTACTCGCGGCTGCCGCGCGACTGAGCATGCGCGCCAGTGGGCGCGGGCGAGGGCGTTTCCCGGCCCGGGGGATGCTCCGCTCCGGGTTTTCCTGGAGACCCGGAGCCCGAGAGGGTCGAAACCTGTGGGCCGGGTGCACGGTATATACCCCTACTCGGGCTGGGACTCGAGGAGCGCTCAGCCCTCCGAGGAAGGCTGACTCCAATGGAGCTTGAGATAAAGATGAAGCAGAGGAGAGATGGCGTGAGGGGAGCAGAACAACTTTGATTTTTAGTTACTTAACTCGCTCTCGGCTCCTCGCTCCCCTTCCCCAAAACAACTTTCTCTTCCGGGGTCAGGCAGGACCGCCCCCGAAGCGTACCTTACGCGTCCTGGGCGCCCGAAGCTACGAGATTCGGTGTGGTTTTGAGGTACCCTGGCCACCAGCGGCCTCAGAAGTGAGCCGGCTGCCCTCAGCCCCGCACCGCGTCGGGGCCGCGACCGTGCCCTCTGGTCCGCGGGCACCGCCTGCAGGCTGTGTAACCTGGGCGCACCTCTTCAGGAATCATTGTTTATACACTGAGTCAGAGGAAGTCCCTCTCCCCATACCACCAGAAGCATAGGAGTTAGAATCTGTAAGATTCTCATTGGCGTGGATGCACCCCATCAGGAGTCCAAATGCAAAAACGAGGTCGCAAAGGTGAGTTCCTGAGCCGGTTCTAACCTGGCCAGATGTTGACTGGCCCCTGGCAACTATTTTGGGCTAGTGAGGTGGGAGGAGTGAGGGGAGGTGGGGCAGATTGGCTGGGGGCAGGGAGCATCCTCCAACCAGATCGTGCATTTCTGCACCAACACCCAGTGTCTTGCAAAGAGAGATGGTAGCTCAAGGAGGAGTAGCTGGGGAGGACTCAGGAGGTTCACTACTGGATAATAAGCGACCATTTATTCCGTCGCCCCTGATTCATTCCCACAGACTAGGACCAGAACCCAGAACACCTCTTCTCCCTGTTTCCAGAAAACCAACTGGCTCCTTTACAAAGGACTGTCGACCAGATCAAAGTCAATCACATCGATGGATTGTCTTTTGGGTCCTACTCTGACTCCCCTCCTAGCTGCCCCCAGTCCTCACACTTCCCTTCAAGATCCTGCCTGTGACCTCTGCCAGACGCAACAGGGCTCTCCCACCCCGAAGTTGCCACAACTAAAAGCTGGGGTCATCCAATCCAGTTTCCTGCAGAAGACTGGAAGCTGAGCATAATCAGTGACCAAGGGAATTTTTGGTCTAGTTTATACAGGGCATACATGTCTACATAGACTTCCGGTTCCAGCTGCGTGCACAACAGTTTCCCATGGGGTTAGCAAGGAGGAGGACACTTCATTTCAACTCTAGGAGGAGAACTCCTTTCTCCCCAATCAGTGAGGATGGATCTGAGTACCACTTTGTTTTTGAGCCCAGAATTACCATCTTAACTTTCTAATTCTGGTCAGTCCCTAAAGTCCATTGCCAAACCCACTCCACTCTCTTTTTTCGTTGTCCTGGTGTGATTTCTACATTCTCAGGGAAGGAAGGCCACCTCAACTTTGGACCTTAGCTACTTACTCTTCCGTCATTCTCACATTCCAGAAGCCCATTTTATGCCACTGTTAGTGGAAAACTGTGATTCCTGACTAAGAGACTGAGTCTGGAATGTAAGCAAGTCATAGACTTCTCTTCGCAAGTTTTCTAACTTCTTTAAAAAACAACAAAAATAAGAAAGGTGTGGTTCCTTCATTCTAATCTTTGACTTCCAGAGATTACCACACTAGATTATTTTAGTAAACACCAAATATGTTTTAAAGACGTGGCTGGTCTCTTAAAAAATTGAAACCTCAATTAGTATTCCCCATGTGTCTCTCTGTGACACGTACACTTGGTTTATGATTATTTTTGTATCACCTTAATCCCAAGGAGATTGTGACCTCTTGGAAAACAAGTACTGTCTCACTCATAGATCTCTATAGCGACCACAGTGCCACACGCACATTAAATAATTGGCAAACTTCTGTTAACTGTGTGAAATCAGGGCCAGAGTTCTTGACTTCCTTTATTGCCAAGGATCTACTTAGAATTTGTCTTTTTTTTCCATCTTTTTTTTTTTTTAAACCCACTGACCATAACACAGCTAATCTGCTTTGAAATTCTCCAGCTTTGGGGCTCTCAGAAGATGCTGTTGTTAGGCCTGCCTCTTGGTGTGTTTTTGTTTTTGATTAAGAGAATTTTTTTTTCATTTCATTTTATTTTTTCTCATCCTGATAAGTGTACTCTTTAATCCTTATCCCCTAATTCTCCCATCCCCACCCTCACCCATCTCCCCTGTGGTAACCATCAGTTTGTCCTCTGTAGATAACAGTCTGTTCCTTGATTTTACTCTCCCCACTCGATTGTTTTGTTTGTTAAATTCCATAGATGTTTGAAATCATCTGGTGTTTGTCTTTCTCTGGCTTATTTTACATAGCATTATACTGTCTAGCTCTATCCACTGCAAGATTTCTTCTTTTTTTATGACTGAATAATATTCCATGGTGTGTGTGTATATATATATACATACGTACATGTATATACACACATACATATATGTATATATACATGTGCATATATGTGTATGTGCACATACGTGCATACATATGTATGTGCATATATGTATATATCTTCTGTATTCATTCATCTATCAGTGGACATTTGTGCTGCTTTCATAGTTTGGGTATTGTAAATAATGCTGCAGTAAACATAGGAGTACATATATCCCTTTGAAGTAATGCTTTTGTATTTTGGGGGTAAATAACCCAGTAGCACAATTCCTGGATCATAGGGTAGTTATATTTTTAAGTTCTTGAGGAATCTCCCTACTGTTTTTCACAGTGGCTACACCAGTTTGCATTTCCACTAACAGTGCAAGAATCTTTTTTTTTTTCTCCACATCCTTAACCAACACTTGTTGTTTCTTTTTTTTTTTTTTATTTTAGCCACTCTGACAGGTGTGGGGTGATACCTCCTTGTAGTTTTGATTTGCATTTTCCTGATGGTAAGTGATGAACTTCTTTTTATGTTCTGTTGGCCATCTGTATGTCTTCTTTGGAGAAATGTCTGTTCATGTCTTCTGCCCATTTTTTAATTGGATTATTTTTTGGGTGTTGAGTTGTATCAGTTCTTTACATATTTTGGATACCAACCCTTTACTGGATATTTCATTTGCAAATATCCCATTCCAAAAGTTGCCTCTTAGTGTTATTGATTGTTTCCTTTGCTGTCCAGAAGTTTTCTATTTTGATGAAGTCCCAATAGTTTATTTTTGCTTTTGCTTTCCTTGCCTCAGGAGACATGTTTAGAAAAATGTTTCTGTAGGTGATGTCGGAGAGATTACTGCCTGTGTTCTCTTCAAGGATTTTTATGGTCACCAGTCTCACATTTAGGTCTTTAATCCATATTTATTTTTGTGAATGGTGAAAGTGGTCCAGTTTCATCCTTTCGCAATTGGGTGACCGACCAGTTTTCCCAAGACCATTTGTTGAAGAGACTTTTTTTCCCATTGTATATTCATTCCCCCTTTGTTGAAGAGTAACTGATCATGTGATTATGGATTTATTTCTGGGCTCTCTATTCTAGTCTGCTGATCTATGTATTTATTTTTATACTGTTTTAATTACTACTGCTTTGTAATATAACTTGAAATCTGGAATTGTGGTACCTCCAGCCTTGTTTTTCTTTCTCAAAATTGCTTTGGCTCTTCAAGGTCTTTTGTGGTTCCATACAAATTTTAGGATTGTTTGCTCTAGTTCTGTAAAAAATGTTGTTGGTATTTTGATAAGGATTGTATTAAATTTGTAGATTGATTTGGGTACTATAGACATTTTAACAATATTTGTTCTTCCAATCCGTGAGCATAGAATGTTCTTCCATTCTTTGTATTGTCATCAATATTTTATACTTTTCAGAGTATAGGTTTTTTTTACCCCTTTCATTAAGTTTATTCCTAGATATTTTATTGTTTTGGGAGCAATTATAAGTGGTATTGTTTTCTTAACTTCACTTTTTTATTTTTTTTTCAAGTAGGCTCTATGCCCAGCATGGAGCCCAACATAAGGCTTAAACTCACAACCCTGAGATCAAGACCTGAGCTGAGATCAAGAGTTAGTTGTGGGGGTGCCTCGGTGGCTTGTTAGTTAAGCATCTGCCTTTGGTTCAGGTCCTGATCCCGAAGTACAGGGATTGAGCTCTGCATCAAGCACCACATCAAGCCACACACACTGGGCTCTGTGCTTAGTGGGGTATCTGCTCCTCCCCCACTCATGTTCTCTCTTACTCACTCTCTGAAATAAATAAAATCTTTAAAAAAAAAAAAAAAAGAAGAGGCAGATGCATAACTGACTGAGCCATCCATGCACCCCTTAATTTTACTTTCTGCTGCTTCATTATTATTGTGTAGGAATGCGGCAGATTTCTGTACGTTGATTTTATATCTTACGACTTTACTGAATTTATTTATCATTTCTGATAGGTTTTGGTGGAATCTTTAGGGTTTGCTACATACAGTACTGCCTAGAATTTGAAACATCAATCTGGTAAGAGAGGAAAAAAATGAAAATAAGGGAACCAATTCTTTATGCTGAAGAGTTTTAGGATTTCCTTATTGATATAATCTCTAGCATGTTCCCCATATACAAATGTCTTGATTGTGTTGATGGTTGCATGTGTATATACATTTAGCTCCTCAAACTATACTTTTTTTTTAAAGATTTTATTTATTTATTTGACAGAGATCACAATTAAGCAGAGAGGCAGGCAGAGAGGAAGGGAAGCAAGCTCTCTGCTCAGCAGAGAGCCTGATGTGGGGCTTGATCCCAGGACCCTGGGACCATGACCTGAGCCGAAGGCAGAGGCTTTAACCCACTGAACCACCCAGGCATCCCCAAACTATACTTTTAAAATGGGAACTTTTTATTATATAAAATTATTCATTAATAAAAGTAGTTTTAAAAATTAATAAATAATATACAGGTAAATGGATTTAAGAAGCAGTCTTAAATTACTTCTAGGACCTAGGAATCATATTGTGTCATTTATTTAATGCCCATGGTTGTGCCAGTCACTGGCTTAATTTTCTGGGGAAATAAGGAATAAGACAGAGTTTTCAGCCTTACTAAAAGAAAGGCAGTTATCTAGGGAATTATAATAATCATAGTATAATTTTTTTCTTAATCTGGGGAGTCTAATCTTTATCCTGTAAAAGGTCTCATGGGTGGCCCTCTGAGTTGTGTATATGCAAGTCAAATAGGCAAATTAAATCTTATTGTATGCAATGCTGGACACTAGGAAGAAATTTGCAATAGAATCCCACAGCCCTCTGGGAGAGGAAGCACTCAGACCCTAACCTCTGTTTCTTCAAATTTGAATTTAAGGACATTTTCTAGAGATTATATATCCCTGCTAGAAAGGAAGGACACCCAAACCATTCAAAAAACATGAGTACCTACACAGTCTCATGGGTAAATCAATGTAGAATTCAACAATCTATATAATCAGAAGTAAAGTTGCCAGTCTAAGATTTCTCTGATTTTCTTCTTGCTATTAAATTAAAATTCCACCCCCCCACCAATTCCTGACTTTTTACTTTGAATGTTTAGCCCTTTAACATTTAATATAATTACCAGCTGACACTTGAACAATGCAAGGGTTAGGGGCACCGACCCCTTCATGGTAAAAAATTTATGCATAACTTCTGATGCCCCAAAACTTAACTACTAATAGCCTTCTATTGACCAGAAGCCTTAATGATAAACATTCAATTAACACAGATTTTGTATATTTATTTTATGCTGAATTCTTACAATAAAGTAAGCTAGAGTAAAGAACATATTATTAAGGAAATAATAAGGAATAGGAAATACATTTATAGTATAGTGCTATAAAAAATCTACATATAAGTGGACTCACATAGTTCAAACCCAAGTTGTTCAAGGGTCAACTGTATTGCTGTGGTTGGATTTAAGTCTGCTATGTTTTATTTGCCTTCTGTCTGTACCATCTGATTATTCATCCTCTATTCTTCCTTTTCCACCATGTTTTGAATAAATAAACAATACCATTTCATCTATAGGCTTTCTAGTTGTAGTGGCTGTTCTAGGAATTACAACAGACATCCTTAAATTTTCAGTTTACATGTATATACCAAAAGGTGTAAAACATAAGACTCTTGCAATTATCCAGGTCCATTTGCCACCTCTCTGCTTTTTTATGTTTTAGCTCTTATGTATATTACATTTACCTATGTTATAAGCTCCACGACAGAATTTTATGATTTTTTAAATAACTATGTGTATTTTAAAGAAATAAGAAAAAAATAGTCTCTTATATTCACTCATGTGTTTACTATTTACATTGTTCTTTATTCCTACTTGATCTCATTCCTCTCACCTTTCAGTGAAAGTTGGTTGGCAGAAGATTCTTTTGGTTTTAGTATGAAATGTCTTTATTTTATCCTAATTCCTTAACATGTACTGTGCATATAAAATTCTGGGTTGATCATTTTTTTTCCTCTCAGCATTCTAAAAATGAACCATTTTCTTCTGATTTTCATTGTTTCTTATGAGAAGTCAGCAATATTCAAATCGATGCTAAGCTGCTTGTAGTGTGTCATTGTTTCTGTTTGTTTTCAAGATTTCATTTGACTATTATATGCCCGTATTTATGCTGATGGGAGTTTACTAAACTTCTTGACTCTATGAAATTAACCTTTCACCAAACTTAGGATATTTTTGGCCATTGAGTCCTTAAATTTTTTGCCCAATTTTTTACTTTTCTTTTTGATATTACAATTACAATTTCACAAATGTTGAACATTTTAGTAGTGGCACAGATGTACTTGAGGTTCTGCTTTCTCCCCCGTTGTTTTGTTCTGTTTTTCAACCTGAATGATAGATAGATATATATAGATATATATCTATATATATCTATATATATATCTTCACATTTACTGGTTCTTCTGTCATCTCAAGCATCATTAAGCCCATATGAAATACAACTTTAGATAGTGTATTTTGTAGTTCTGGAATGTCTGTTTCATTCTTTTCATATGTATAGTTTATATTTCTTTTAGAGATTTCTTATTTGCTTATTAAGAGTGTATGTTCCTGGGTGCCTGAGTGGCTCAGTGGGTTAAGCCTCTGCCTTCAGCTCAGGTCATGATCCCAGGGTCCTGGGATCGAGTCCTGCATTGGGCTCTCTGCTCAGCAGGGAAACTGCTTCCTCCTCTGCCTTCTTCTCTGCCTACTTGTGATCTCTGTCTGTCAAATAAATAAATAAAATCTTAAAAAAAAAGAGAGTTTATGTTCCTTTATATACTGCATATTGCTAACTCCTACTTTAAACTCCTTGTATACTAATATGAACATCTGGGTCATCTGTGTTAATCTCCATTGAATGCCTTTTCTTTTAAGTGTGGGTCACATTTTCCTGTCTCTTAAATATGCCTAGTAATTTCCATTTGTATCCCACACGTTATGAATGATAGGATCTCTGGATTTTGTTAAATTACTTCAAAGAATATTGATTTTTTTGTTTTAGGACACAACTTCAAACTCTTATGTCTTAGTCTCTTCAGGCTGCTATAACAAAAATACCATATACTGGGTAACTTATAAACATCAGAAATTTATTTCTTAGACTTCTGGAGGCTGGACATCGACGATCAGTGCAGCACTAGATTTATTGTCACATGAGGACCTCCTTCCTGGTTTCTAGATGTTTTTGTTTTCACTCTGTCTCTACACATTACAAAGGGATGAAGGAGCTCTCTGGGCTCCCTTTGTAAGGACATTAATCCCTTGAGGTGGGACACATATTTGGCCTATACTGTCTTATTTTCTCTATGATGGATGCCAGCTGAAATTTTATATTCAGTTACTTCATTCTTAATGGTGCTGCTTCAAACAGAGCTGCACATGTATAGGGGTCATGGGTGGAGTTTCTATGCAGAATGTGAAGCTTCTCCTCTCCCTCAGTTCCTTCCAAGGTTTCCTTCTCTCACTTCCCAACTGCCATGGTCACTCATGGTTACAGTACCTCAAGGCAATCAGATTGCTATGAACATTGCCTGTTTTAATTTATTCTTTAAATTTTAGTCCTTTTATGTAGTATAATGTCTATGCTCGCCAAAGCCATAAAAACAGAAAATTCACGCATAGTATTTGCTTCTTCCAAGTGTACAGTCCCCTTCAGTTCCTGCTTGCTTTTAGTCACTCTCTGGTACCTTCAAATAGTTTTAAAAAAAAAAAATTGGGGGGCACCTGGGTAGCTCAGTTGGTTGAGCAGCTGCCTTCGGCTCGGGTCATGATCCCGGCCTCCTGGGATCGAGTCCCACATCAGGCTCCTTGCTCAGCAGGGAGCCTGCTTCTCCCTCTGCCTCTGCCTGCCACTCTATCTGCCTGTGCTCACTCTCTCTGTCAAATAAATAAATAAAAATCTTTAAAAAAAAATTTTTTTTGTCTAGCATTAGTATTGTTATCTATGGGAAAGTTAGTCTGATAGTAACCACTCAGTCATTACTGAAAGAAAAACACTAGTCCTTGATTTTTATTAATTATAATCATTTATTTATTCAGCTTCACAGATTGTAATAGTATGTAGAAAATCCAAAATTTCATATTATATAGATTTTAATCTACTCCTCCATTCGGTGAAGTTACAAATGAGCAGCTTGAGTTTCGTTTGCTTTTCTATTTTTCTCAGTCTCCTAATAAATGTGCTAATGATGAGTCTAATATTGAACAACATTTTGCCTTGGTGGAAATGGGCCAAACACTAATCTGTCACATGGGGTGGTATAAAGAACTCATGACTTTGCATCAAATTCTTGCATCTGCCACTACTAGGGATTAGATCATAAGTGAATCGTATTAACTCCAATATCCATTTCCTTATTTCTGCAAAAGACATGAAAACTGCCACCCTCAAAAAGCTGTTGAGGGGACTGAATTAATGTAGTGGAAAGAGCTTTCTGTGCTGCAGAAAACTGCACATTAGGCATTAGGCATTGCCAATACCCTTTTCTCAGTTACCCGCAGAAAGCCTAAGATGTGAGTACCCTATTTGGGAAAATAGTATGGTGGATTAGTAGAAATGAGACTGTAAAAGTATTTCAGCATGAATGAGAGTACACCAAGGGAGTCCAGTCAAAACAGCACCTGCCCCTGAACCCATCTCCCCGCCACCCCACCTCTGCTTCATAGCCTCTTTCTCCAATAAAACTGAAAACTTGAAGGATGAAGCCTAGAGGAGGCTTACCAGCAGTCTTTCCTCAGGTTGTGGCAATGCTTTACATTTGTATAATGTTTTATAGTTCAAATGAACTAGCAACATCCATTATCTTAATTGATCAAAATACATCCTTTAGTCATTTAAATAAACACAGATGCCTCAGTTCTTTTCCACATTGATTTACAAAGGCTTTTAGGAGATCATTCAGATTGGTCTTGTTCTAGATCACCTTTATTTTATAGTTACAGTTCTTAAAATATGAATTAAATCAATACAGACACTAAGTTTTCATCTTAGGCCAATAACTATTTTATGAAAGTAAGAAAAAAAGATATAAACAAACGGAAGTGTGCCCTTTCTACTGAGCAGTGCTATTCAGACAATTCAAATACCACTACTAATAAATGTTGATCATTTAACTAAAATAAACCTAAACGATGCCATGTCTCTCCAGTTAAAATTTCACCCATAAAATTAGGATTGTAAGAGGAGCAAAGGATATCTCATTGTGGTTTTGATTTGTATTTCCCTGGTGGTTAGTGATATTGAACCCCTTTTCATGTACTTGATGACCATTTTGATGTATTCTATAGTAAAATGTCTGTTCAGTTCCTCTGCCCATTCTTTTAATCAAATTGTTTGCTTTTTTATTATTGAGTTATACAAGTTCTTTATATATTTTGGATATTGATCCTCTATTGAATATATCATTTATGAGTAGCTTCTCCCATTCAGTAGGTTGCCTTTCATTTTGTTGATGGTTTTCTTTGCTGTGCAAAAGCTTTTTATTTTGGTATAGTCCTGGTAGTTTATTTCTTCTTTTGTTTCCCTTGCCTCAGGAGACATATCTAGAAAAATATTGCTAAGGTCAATGTCAAGGAAATTACCACTTCTGTCTTTTTCTAGGAGTTTTATGGTTTCATGTCTCACATTTAGATCTTTAATCCATTTTGAGTTTATTTTTGTGTATGATATGTAATAGTGATCCAGTTTCATTCTTTTGCATATTGTTTCCAGTTTTTCCAGCACCATTTCTTGAAGAGACTGCCCTTTCCCCATTGTATATTCTAGACTCCTTTGTTGTAATTTAATTGAGCATATATGCATGAGTTTTTTTTCTGGGCCCTCTATTCTGTTCTAATAATCTATGTGCCTGTTCTTAGCCAGTATTGTATTATTTTGATTACTAGAGTTGTATAATAAAGTTTGAAGCAGGAACTTTGATTCCTCTAGCATTGTTCTTTCTCAAGATTGCTTTGGCCATTTGGGGTCTTTTGTGGTTCCATACATATTTTAGGATTGTTTGTTCTATTTCTGTGAAAAATGTCATTGGAATTTTGATAGGAATAGCATTGAATCTGTAGATTCTTTTGTTAGTTTAGATATTTTAATAATATTAATTCTTTTAATCCATAAGAAGAGAATATATTTCCATTTATTTGTATCTTCTTAAATTTCATCAGTGTCTTATAGTTTTCAGTGTATGGACCTTTTATCACTTAATTAAATTTATTTTTTTTCTTTTTGTTGCAATTGTAAGTGCGATTGTTAATTTCTCTTCCTGATAGTTGGTTATTAATGTATAGAAAGACAACTAATTTAGTCTATTGATTTCATATCCTGTAACTTTACTGAATTTGTTAGTAATTCTAACATTTTTTTTAATGAAATCATTAGTATTTTCTATATGTAGAATTATGTCATCTGCAAACAGAGAGAGTTTTGTGTCTTTTCTGATTTGGATGCCTTTTATGTATTTTTATTATTATTATTTGTATAGTAGTTCTGGCTAGATCTTTTGATGCTATATAGATTAAAAGTGGCAAGAGTGGCCATTCTGGTCTTGTTTCTGATCATAAAGGAAAAGCTTTCAGTTTTTCACAATTGAGCATCTGTGGGCTTATCATATATGGACTTTATTATGTTGAAGTATGTGTCCCCGTACCCAGTTTGTTGAGCACTTTGATCATGAATGGATATTGAATTTTGTCAAATGCTTTTTCTGCATCTGTTGAGATGATTATATGGCTTTTTACCCTTCGTTTTGTTAATGTGGTATATCACACTGATTTTGAGTATTGAACCATCCCTGCATCCCTAGAATAAACCCTCTTGATCATGGTTATTGTTGAATTTGGCTAATATTTTGTTGAGGATTTTTGCCTCTCTTTTTATAAGGGATATTGACCTATAATTTCCTTTTCTTATATTGTCAGGGTAACATTGGCCTCATAAATTAAATTTGGAATTGTTCCCTTTTATATTTTTTGGAAGAGATTGAGAAGTATTGGTATTAATTTTTCATTAATTATTTGGTAGAATCCACCACTGAAGCAGTCTAGTCCTGACTTTTTTGTTATTGGAAGGTTTTTTTATTACTGATGCAATCTCCTTACTAGTCTTTGGTCTGTCCAGATTTTCTATTTCCTCATGATTCAGTCTTGGGTAGGTTGTATGTTTCTGGGAATGTATCCATTTCTTCTAAGTTGCCCAATTTGTTGACATGTAATTGTTCATAATTGTCTCTTGTGATCCTTCTGATTTTTATGATATTAGCTGTAATGTCTCCTCTTTCATTAATAATTTTGCTTATTTAATTCTTCTCTCTTTTTTTCCTAGTAAGTATAGCTATAGATTTGCCTATTTTGTTTTATCTTTTCAAAAAGCCAGCTCAGGGGTACCTGGGTGGCTCAGTCGTTAAGCATCTGCCTTTAGCTCAGGTCATGATCCCAGAGTTGTGAGGCTCCACACTCAGTAGAGAGTTCGCTTCTCTCCTTCTCCTTCTCCCTCTCCTCCTCTTCATGTTCTCACACACACTCTCTCTCTTAAATTAATTAATTAGTTAATTAATTAATTTTTAAAAGCCAGATCTTAGTTTCATTCATCTTTTCTATTGTGTTTTAATCTCTATTTCTTTTATTTCCATTTTGATCTTTATTATTTCCCTCCATCTACTAACTTGAGGTTTTTTTGTTCTTCTTTTTCTAGTTCCTTGAGATATAAATTTAGATTATTTGATATATTTTATTTTTCATACTGTAGGTATTTATTATTATAAACTTCCTTTGTAGAACTGCTTCTGCTGGATCCTGTATTTTTGTGTTGTATACTTCCATTTTTATTGTCTTGAGTAATTTTTTATTTTCTTTTGATTTTTCTTCCATTCATTATATGTTGAGTAGCATGTTGTTTAATCTCTACATGTTTGTGAATTTTTTTCTTTTTTAATTGATTTCTAGTTTCATACCATTGTGTTCAGAAAGGATGCTACTATGATTTCAATCTTCTTAAATGTATTAGTACTTGTTTTATGGTTGAATATATGATCAAAACTGGAGAATATTCCTTATCCACTTGAAAAGAATGTGTATTCTGCAACTGTTGGATGAAATGTTCTATAAATGACTGTTAAGTCGATCTGATCTAACATCTTTGAGTTTGGTTGTCTCTCTGGATGATCTATCCATTGTTAAATGCATTGAAGTCCTCTAACTATTATTATAGTGCTATCTATTTCTTTCTTCAGATCTTTATCTAGATCTCTGTTCACATTTGCTTTACATATTTAGGTGTCCTTATGCTGGGTTGATAAACACTTACAACTGTTATATCAAATGTTAAATTGACCCATTTATCATGATATAATAACTTTATTTGTCTCATTACTTTGGCTTAAAGTCTGTTTTGTCTGATATAAGTACAGTTATCTCTGCTTTTCTTGGTTTCCATTTGCATGAAATATCTTTTTCCATCCTTCATTTTCAGTTCACATGTGTCTTTGAAGTTGAATTTCTTCAACTTCACACATTTCTTCAACAGCACATGGTTGGGTCTTGGGTTTTTTTTTTTTTTTCATACAGCTCCTTTATGTCTTCTGATTAGAGAATTTAGTCCATTTACATTTAAAGTAATTATTGATAGATATGGATTTACTATTGCTATTTTGTTAATTACTTTTGTTAATTATTTTCTAGCTGTTTAGTAACTCCTTTACTCCTTTCCTCTTGTTCTCTTTCTTTGTGAATTGATGATTTTCTATAGTGATATGCTTAGATTCCTTTATCTTCTGTGTAACTGCTGTAAGTTTTTGCTTTGTGGTTATCACGAGGCTTATATAAAGCACCTTATATTCGTAATAGTCTATTTTTAGGTGATAACAACACAAAACACAATCTAAACCTTCACATTTTTACTCTCCACTGCCCACATTTTTTTGTATTTGGTGTCAAAATACAGGTCTTTTTTTATCTTGTATATCCCTTAACAAATTACTATAGTTATTTTTAATACTTCTGTCTTTTAACCTTCACATTAGATTTATAAGTGATTAACAACTGTCATTATGATATTAGAGTATTTTAAACTTAACTATATGTTTATTTTTACCAGTGAGGATTATACTTTCACATGTTTTCCTCTTACTGACTAGTACTCTTTCATTTCAGCTTAAAGAAGTCCCTTTAACATTTCTGGTAAGACCGATCTAATGTCGACGTACTCACTCAGCTTTTGTTTGTCTGGAGTACTCTTTATTTCTCCTTCATTTTTGAAAGACAACTTTGCTAGCTAGAGTACACCTGATCGGCAGTTTTCTTCTTTCCATTTCTTTCCGCTTTTTCAAAAAAATATATTGTGCCACTTTCTTTAGGCCTGTAAAGTTTCCACTGAAAATTTGATGATAGCCTTCTTATAAGGATTCCTTTATACAGAACAGGTTGTTTTCCCCTTGCTGCTTTTAAGACTCTTTTCTTGTCTTTAACTTTTGACAGTTGAATTGTAATGTGTCTTGATGTGGGTGTTTTTGGATTTGTCTTGTTTGAAATATTCTGGGTTTCCTGGACTGGATGTCTTTTTCTTTTGCAGGTTAGGGAAGTTTTCAGCCATTATTTCTTTTCTTTTCTTTTTTTTTCTCCTTTTCTTTTTTTTTTTTTTTTTTTTTAAGACTTTATTTATTTATTTGTCAGAGAGTGAGAGAGCGCAAGCAGCAGGAGTGTCAGGCAGAAGAAGTAGGCTTCCTACTAAGCAGGGAGCATGATCCAAGACTCAAACCCAGGACCTTGGGATCATGACCTGAGCCAAAGGCAGATGATTAACCACTGAACCACCCAGGCATCCCTCAGCCATTATTTCTTGAAATAAGTTGTCTGCCTGCCTCTTTCTCTCTTCTTTTTCTGGGACCCTTATAAAGTGGAAAAGTGGTCCACTGGATGTTTTTCCTTAACTTACTTAAGCTGTTTTCATTCTTTTTTCCTTTTGCTCTTCTGATGGGATAAATTCCACTGCACTGTCTTCAATGGCTCTGATCCTTTTCTCTGCTTCATCTCATCTGTTGCTGAACCCCTCTATTGGATTCGCATACACATATACTATAACTATAGTTCATTTGACAGACTTACTTCAGATTTCTAAATCTCTTAGGTGATGTAAAAAATAAGAAATGTACAAGTAAAACCTTAAACTAATTCTCTTCCAAATCATAAAATATAATTATTAATAAAAGCTACTGAATTAAGAATTCAATTAATCTCAGCCCTAGCTCTTCAACCAAATAACACTGGCCATCAAAAGATTAATCTCTTTCATTCCTGTTTTTCACCCTAAGTGGAGCAGATGGAGTAACAAAGTATATAAGGTCTCTGACAACTCTAACAGGACTAAGATTATACTTCTTCCTCAAAATGTTCTCCTTATTTATCTTTTAGTGAATGTAAATGGTACAAAGTCCATCATAAGTAAGTGATACTATCACGTTTTCATTTTTATAAACATTTCCCTTTCATTATTCACAGCCAGTGCACCTGTTTTTCTGTTATCACTTTTTCTCTCCCCTTTCCCAATGTAACTATCATCATCAAATCTTTTTGTCTCAGAATATGTACCTGCTCGTGGCTCCTTATATTTCTTTCTTTAACTATTCATCTGGCTCATTTCTGTTTACTTTCCTGAGAAAGAACATTTCAAAAGCAGAAATTATTTACTTTAATAGACTTATTGGCAGGCATAGACAACCCAAATAATTAAATACTATCTCTAATAAAATAGACTCTCAATAATTTATAGAAATGGAAGAGTGCAAATTGTCAAACTGTTATTATTGAATCTACCTTTTTAATATCCAAGCAGATTATATTTATGTAAAGGATGTGTTTTAATATTTATACAATAAGGTTTTAATATTTGTAATACTTATTTAATATTTTTATATATTTTACTAGTTATTATTCATATTTTTATATTTATATAATCCTTTTCCTAAGACTGAGAAGACACAAATATCAAATTTGACCCATGTCAATTCCTCTTGGGAGGTTAACACAATTAGGCAATGCTATGACTAAGATCAGCCACCAGGAGAAAGGGAGAAAAGGAGCCAAGATCATCCCAAGGCAGGATACTTCACTCAAGGGAGGTAGCTGGAGCTATGACTTAATTGGGAATAAAAAAACAGGTTGCCCTCCAAATATGGGACTGGGAGTAATGTTTGTATTTCACCATGACTACCTACCTGATCTTTGCTGCTCTCTGAGGAAGGAAGCTAGAAAGTGTGTGTGTGTGTGCGCGCGCGCACACGCACATTTGTGCATGTGTCTATAAACCAAAGAAGGGGGAGTGGGTGGAAAATGTACCAAGGATACAGCCAAAGGGGAAATGGTTTTTAAGAAACAAACCATCTGGGTGCCTGGGTGGTTCAGTTGGTTAAGCAACAGCCTTCGGTTCAGGTCATGATCCCGGCATCCCAGGATCAAGTCCCGCATCAGACTCCCAGCTCCACAGAGAGAGTCTGCTTCTCCCTCTAACCTTCTCCCCTCTCATGCTGTCTCTCACTGTCTCTCTCTCAAATAAATAAATTTTTTAAAAAATGAAAGAAACCAACTTAGAGGAAAAGTATAATTATGCATAGAGTGGGAAATGAAAGGTACTGATAACATGATAACTTGTAGAACTATGAAAAGAAGTCATTATTGTTACTATTTTTATGTTGTAGAGTATGTTGAAGTTATTACTGGTATAGCCAGTTACCTACTTAGCAAAGTGTATGTTTCTAAATTGTGTAAGTTCCTTATGTAAAACAAGACTTTCCATAAAAACTTTTCCAGAAAATCAGTGAAACAGTTGGGCACATCATAATCCCTAAGCTAGCTCTCTACAATATTTAAGCCATGTAGGTAGACAGACTCTCATATGGCCCAAATTATCTCCACATTTTGATATTCATGCTCTATATTATTCCTTCCTATGAAAAGACTCTGAACGGCTTCCATCTTGGGTGCTCTCTCTCATTCTCTTGGATTGCTTCCTCTGGAGAAATCCAGCTGCCATGGCCTGAGAGCCCTGTAGAAAGGTCCACGTGAATAAGCTTGGCAACAAATCTCCTGAAGCATGTAAATAGCCACATGAGTGAAGTTGGAAGCAAATACTCTCCCAGTTGAGCTTTGAGATGACTGCAGGTCTAACTGACATCTTGGCTGTCAGTTATCTTGACTACACCTCCTGAGAGACTGAACCAGAACCACCTGCTAAACTGTACTCAGATCACTGATGTACAGAAACTTTTAAGAGAATAAATACTTATTGTGTTAAGCTGCTAAGTTTGGGGTAATTTGTTGCAAAGTAATAGAAAACGAATGCAAACCAAAACAGGTAACACATAACATAGCTGAAATGCTGTATGAGGTGCAACAGAAGTAGTCAGAATCAAGGTAGGCCCAGTGTTATAGAGGACCCACATCAAGAGTGCTCACGAAGCACCTGTGTTGCTCTAGGCACAATGCCAGGCACCTTACAGACACATCTTAGGTTATCCTCATTACACTGTAATACTGGAATCATTATTCGCACATCACATGTGAGTAACCTAACATTCTGAGGGATTAAATACTTTGCCTAACTTTATACAGCTAATAAGTAGCAGATGCTGGGTTTCTAACTTTCTCTCCCCCATCCTCCATATATACATATGGATATGGAATAACTCCAAAGCTCCTGCTTCTATTACAACCTTAATTGCAATGAATAAAGCAAGCAGATACCTCATAACATTGATAATGAGTGCAAATGCACCCAGCTGAGCCTTTCAGACATAGACCTAACATTTTATGTGATCACAGCTGAGGTAGTATGAGTAGAGCGCTGTGGGAACATGAAGAGAACAACTGCTGGTAGCATGGTTGAGGATGTAGTGTGGGAAGAGGATGGAGGGAAAATCCCACAGAGGGGATTACATTAGAAATGAACAGCACAGCTTCTCTGTTGCCCCTGGCAGGGCCTGGGCTCTGGAATCAGACTGACATGGGTTCAGACCAGTTTTTGGCTGTGTGACCCAGACAGGTTACTTCTTGCCACCATAGTTTCTTTATCTATATTGATTAAATGAGGCAATGCATATAAATTGCGTGGCAGAGGGCCAGATATATAGCAGACATAGATGTTCACAATTAATAATGCTATTGTTTTCTCTTCAAAACTGACTTTCTTTTCATGAGTGTGTTATTACTAGTATTACCTTTTATGTTTACCAGTCTGAGTGATTTTTTTTAAGGGGGAAAAATAGCTCCCTATGCTAATTGGGCTAGAGTTGAAGGGAGAAAACAAAGAGACACTATGAGAAAAGGAAAAGGTGGGTGAAAACAAACTGTATGTGATTGGGAGGTGATGACTGCATGAGGCCAGTGACTGTCCCTGGGAACAGAGGCAAGGACTCTCTCTGTGGGGAGTAAAGACTGTGCATTTTTCATTTTGTCACAACACCATCGGGTCTACAGTCCTTCAGAGAGTGTACAATGAACTCATTCATTCTTGCATTCAGCAGATACTATGGAAACCTCTTGTGCACCATCAGGCTTCCGTGAGGGTAGCAGGGCTTATATACTAATGAGACAAGACAGGCAATGAACACATCACATACAAAATAAAACTGTATGCAGAAAGGATGAATACATTTGGAATATGATAACAGCTAGGGAGACATTAAAGCAGGAAAATGGGCTGGAAACACAAAGGAGGGTATTGTGTTGTTTTAGCCAGGGTGATCAGGAAAGTCCTAGATGAAGCAAGAGATGCTGCAGCTGACAGCAACACGCCCCCTCACAGCCCTGCAGCCAGAGCCTGCGACACACTCACGCAAACGCCAAATCAAGGGACAGGTAGGAATGGGAAGACTAGGTGCTGGTTAATCTCCAAGCGATCATAATGGTAATTAACTTCTAAAGTGTAAAGGCTATGATTTCTTCTACAATAGTTTTTAAAAACATATTTAATAACCATTTATAAAAAGGGAAAATTATGCTTTACTCATTGACCCAGAATTCCAAACATGCTGTTCTTTACCTCCATTGATCTGCCAGCCCTCCCTGTGTTGTTTGCAAGGCTGTTCAGGACTGCTGTGGTGAGGCCAGTGAGTAGCTGAGGGGCCATTGTGTGATTCTGATAGGAAATGCCTTCCCAAATTTCATTTCCTGGGCTCCTGGCTGGCCTCACCATAGATACCAGCCCTGATTATATGTTTGATTGGTCTGTTAGTGGGTTGGGTTTTGCTTTTGCACTGTATTGACTTAAAAAAAAATTGATATGGACGTCTTATTTAAAATGTCACTCAATATAAAAAATGAAAGGGAGAAAGTATTAAAGCATCCCAGGTCCTTCTGTCCAGAAATAACTAACATTAGTCATTAGCATACATTGTTATAATCTCTCTATGCATATATAGAGAAAGAAAGCTGGTAGATATATAAACAATATAGTTAGTCAAAGAAATAAACAGGTATAAACATAAATTATTTTATAAAGAGAGAATAACACTATACATGATATTGTTGGGAAAAATATTAAATCTGATTTTTTCTTAAATTTAAATTACAGGAATGACTGAAACTTAGGTGAGTGTTTCTTTACCCCTTTCCCCAAAGGGTCCTTCTAAAATTAAAGAAAAATAGTTACTGAAATAATTCAAGTGTGGAGAGTGTTAGCAAGAATGCCAGGGCTGAGGAGAAGACCTAGATTTTTCCAAATCAGTATTGATTCGCACACTCACTTTCCTCCAGACTTCTGATATTTTTTGTTTTCTTTTATATTCTATTCTGAAACCATAATTTACCCAGTTTGTCTAGAGATAAATTCTGTAATTGATTCACATTAGCTTCCCTGTTCCTATCCTTGCCTGCTACAGAATAATCAGCTTTTCAACACCTCAGTTTTAAATATGAACGGACAATCAAAAATCACAGGGCATTTCATTCATTCCTCCTGTATTAAATAGTGGAACCAAGATAACTTAAAAAAATTTAAAGGGGTGCCTGGGTGGCTCAGTGGGTTAAGCCTCTGCCTTTGGCTCAGGTCATGATCTCCGGGTTCTGGGATCGAGCCCCGCATCAGGCTCTCTGCTTGGCAGGGAGCCTGCTTCCTCCTCTCTCTCTGCCTGCCTCTCTGCCTACTTGTGATCTCTCTCTGTCAAATAAATAAAATCTTAAAAAAAAAAAATTTAAAGACTCTTAGACAAAGTAAGAAAGGATAATTAGAGTTCTACTTCTGATTTCTGATGTGATGGTGTAAAAGGCTTCACAGACCTACTGCTCAGCAAACTTGTGTTCAAAAACAAAAACAAAATTATGTTCAAAAACAACAATTTAAAATATGTGGAGATTGTCCTAAGGGCAAAGAGCAGAGGAAGACATATTTATTCAAGAAAATCTGCTAACACTTCACAAGAACAGGAGTCTGTGGCATTTGAATCGAGACCTATTACTGGCCCCTTTTCCCGGCTCAGAGAGAAAGCAACTCCATTCTGGATAGGTGCCACTGAAAAGACAGGGCTCCCTGTGCCTCCTGGTTAGGGTTAGAGGGCCATATTCTCAGAAGTGGCAGGACATCACTTTCCAACTCATCTCTGAGGCCAGGATTGCTCTGATACCAAAAGCAGCCAGAAACAACAGAAGAAAATTATAAACAAATACCTCATGTAAATACAGATATGAAAGTCCTCAGCAAAACACTAGCAAACTTATGAAAAGGCATATAAAAGAAACAAAAATTTATATATGTAATTATAGATATATAATGAAATATACATATAAATAAAAATAATTACACACCATGCTCTACTAGTGGAATTTTCCCAGAAATTAATACCCAAAAATCAACTACTGTAATACACCATAACTATACAAAAACAAAAAACAAAAAAAAAACAAACAAAGAAACCATGATCATCTCAATAAACACAAGAAAAACATTGACAAAATGTATCATCCTTTCATGATTAAACAGTGGTGGAACACTGGATGCTTTCCCTCTGAGATCAAGAACAAGACAAGGGCATCCGTCCTTGCCACTTCTTTTTTTTTTTTCTTTTTTTTTTCTTTTTTTTTTCCTTTTTTTTTATAGGGGAAAGCGCGAACGCAGTCCCCCACTACCACAAATTATGCAGTCGAGTTTCCCACATTTGGGGAAATCGCAGGAGTCAGCACATCCGGAGTGCAATGGATAAGCCTCGCCCTGGGAAAACCACCTTCATGATCATGGTATCTCCCCTGCCAGGTAAGTATGGTCCTTGCCACTTCTGTTCACCAGTGTACTAGAGGTTCTAGCCAGGACAATTAAGGAGAAAAAAAAAAAATACAAAGCATCCAGAAAGGAAAAAAGGACATAAAACTATCTCTATCTGAAGATGACATGATTTACATAGAGATAATCATGAAGAGTCCACTAAAAAACTATTGGAACTAATAAACAAGTTCAGCAAGTTTACAGAATACAAAACAATTATACAAAAATTGACTGTATTTCTAAACTCTGCAACAAACAATCTAAAAATTAAACAATGCCTAACAATAGAGCACTGCTTTCCAAACATCAGGGGATATGGTTTCTAATCTTCTGGTGTGCATTCAGCAAGGCTATTATTGAAATGTAATATAAAGACATTTTCTAACATGCAGAGCCTCAGAAATAATTTATTTCTTGTCTTAGGAAGTTTCCAGAAAATATGCTGTACAAAACAAGAGAGTACACCACAAAAGTGAAAAAACAGAATCTAGGAGGTCCTCAGGGAATAACACCAAGAAGATCTAGGGGTCTACTGGTAGAGGTTGGAGCAGCACAGAAAGCTCTATGAGAGTTTTACTGGAAAAAATTAAAAAATAATAATAATGATGATGAAACCAGATAAATATGGAGATGCTTTTTTATTTTAAAAGGTTTTATATATTTATTTATTTATTTAAGAGAGAGCAAGCAGGGATTGGGGGACAGTGAGAGAAAAGTCTGAAACAGACTCTTTATTGGACATGGAGCCCCATGCAGGGCTCCAGCCTACAAATGGAAGGTCATGACCTGAGCCAAAACCAAGAGTCAGACGCTTAACTGACTGAGCCACCCAGGTGCCCCAACATGGTGGTGCTTTTAAAGAACAAGAAGGAACAAACAGGGGCACCTGGGTGGCTCAGTGGGTTAAGCCTCTGCCTTTGGCTCAGGCAATGATCTGAGGATCCTGGGATCACATCAGGCTCTCTGTTCAGTGGGGAACCTGCTTCTCCCTCTCCCTCTGCCTGCTGCTCTGCCTACTTGTGATCTCTCTCTCTCTGTTAAATAAATAGATAAAATCTCTATTTGTTTTAATTTATTTATTTTATTTAAAAAAGAAGAAGAAGGCACAAACAAAACGACCAACAAAACAGAAGGATTGTTGTAAGGAAAACATTGCAAAAGAAAGGAAAGATGTTTAGGACAAGGACAAAGGCACACAAGAAAAAAGTATACTCATAGGATACTATTTGGTTCTGCAATGACACTTTTATGCAATTATTTTCCATTAATTTAACAAAAGGCGATGATATAACTATATTGGAGGACAGAGAGATGAGAGTATAAGAACTAAATCTTCATTTGTCACAGCAGAAGGTCTCACACTGATAAACCGAAAAACAGTTATAAGAACACATTATTTAAAGACATGATAACACTTATTTGAAAACATAGCCAAGTAGTTAAAGCTGGCTGTTTCTTGGAGATGGGTAGTGATGAATGCAAAGAATGGCTATCTTTTATTATAAGCTTTTATATTATTTGATACACATTTTTAATAAAGTAATCTATTCTGATAAGGCCTTTCATTATGTAGAAAAAAATAATTGCAAAATAATGATCAGCTATTTAAAGACCTATGGTATTTTGGCCAGGAGACTTTTCACCATGAATGTTGCCATTCACCCATCACGACTGCAGTAATGTTAATAATAATATGTTCTCTAATTTGGGGCAACACAATGGCTAACTTTTTTTTTTAAGATTTTGTTTACTTATTTGACAGAGATTCAGTGAGAGAGGGAACACAAGCAGGGGAAATGGGATAGGGAGCAGCAGGTTTCCCGCTGAGCAGGGAGCCTGATATGAGGCTCAATCCCAGGACCCTGGGATCATGACCTGAGCCAAAGGCAGACGCTTAATGACCGAGCCACCCAGGCACCCCAACTTTTTGTTGTTGTTACTTTTTGACAGCTTTTTTGGAGACCAGATCTACATTTCTGGATCTGTCTTTCATCCTGGTGTTGTTTTATTTGTTTCTTTATCTCTTGTATTGCCTATGAAAAGGAAATGAGGCTTAAAGTCTTGAATAAACACAGGTGAAGCATTTTTGGTAAGCATACTTCAACAGAGCTGTATTTCATTTTGAGAACTCATCAGATTAGTGATGTTAAGTATGGTTAGTTGGTTAAGGTGAGGACTACCAGATTCCTCCATTATGAAGACATTTTTTTTTTAAGATTTTACTTATGTACTTGACAGAGAACGAGATCACAAGTAGGCAGAGAGGCAGGCAGAGAGAGAGGAGGGAAAAGCAGGCTCCCTCCTGAGTAGAGAGAGGGCTCAATCCCAGGACTCCGAGATCATGACCTGAGCCAAAGGCAGAGGCTTAACCCACTGAGCCACCCAGGCGCCCCATATGAAGACATATTTTAAACAAAAACCCATAACACTTATTACTCTCGCTCCTTACTTACATTACAGCCTGAGGATGCCTTCTCTGGCCCCCTTTCTCTACCCCATTCATTGAAGAGTGGCCCACTTTTGTCTGTTTGGGTAATGCAACAAGTTGTTCTGAAATGAACCAGCAGCTTGACGTGGGAGTCAAAGCTTGGGACAGGGAATGCAGGGGAGATGCTACAGAATGACATGAAACCCAAAGCAAATGGTAAAAATGAGCAACACATGAAAAATGTGGGATGGAAAGAAAAACGTAAAAATCATAACAACATCTGACATGTCCAGAAATGGAGCAAAACAGAGCAAGTAACACATCTGGCTGTCTTCGAGTCAGAAAGATTCATCTTCACTATTCAGTGGTGGTGAAGGAGAGCCTTTTCTGTGATTTCAACACTTTTCACGTTGTTCTGTGTGCCTTTTATTTCTTTTGCTTTGGCCAGTAATTTCAATCATCAGAGAAATCTCCAGGCACAAAATAATGGATAGACTAAATTGATGCTTTCTGAAGTGTGCCTCAAAGACAATGATTTGGGATGTTGGGAGAAAAATCTGTAATAACTTAATTGTTTTTATCTCACTGTTTTAAAGATTTCATTTACTTACTTGTTTTAGAGAGAGTGTGTGTACGAGTGAGGGGAGAAGCAGAGTGGGAGGGAGAGAGAGAATCTGAAACAAACTCAGCCCTGAGCGCAAAGCCCCTCATGGGGCTCCATCTTAGGACTGGGAGATGGCGACCTGAGCTGAAACCAAGAGTCAACGCTTAACCAACTGAGCTACCCGGGTACCCCTATCTCACTCTTTCAGATGTATTTTTGTGTTTATGTTTTAGAAATGCATCAGTACAGTAGTGTATGATTACAGCATATAAATAAGTAAAATATATATTGGGAGAATTGATTTAAGAAAAGGACATGTTTAAGAAAATCCACAAGTAATTTGTAGGGTGCTACTTAAGCACCACATAAATATTGTTCTCCAGTCATCTTTCACCTACCTAGTAGTTTTAGCATTCATTGGTGACTTTTGCCTGCATCAATTCTTTCTTTTTTTTTTTTTTTTTTTAGATTTTATTTACTTATTTGACAGACAGAGATCACAAGTAGGCAGAGAGAGGAGGAAGCAGACTCCTGCTGAGCAGAAAACCCGATGTGGGGCTCGATCCCAGGACTCTGGGATCATGACCTGAGCCGAAAGCAGAGGCCTTAACCCACTGAGCCACCCAGGTGCCCTCATCAATTATTTCTTAAAAAAAAAGATTTCACTTATTTATTTGAGAAAGAGAAAGCAAGAGAGAGAGCAGAAGCAGGGTAAAGGGCAGAGGGAAAAGCAGACTCCCTGCTGAGCAGGGAGCCTGATGTGGGGCTTGATCTGGAATTCTGGGATCATGACCTGAGCCGAAGGCAGACGCTTAACCAGCTGAGTTACTCAGGCACCCTGCGTCAATTATTTCAATGAGAACTGCAAAAATCATGCTTTTTCTAGGTCTGTTCTTCTAAATTTATTAACTACTTTTGTTCTGAGGAAAGAACTTTCTTCTATTAACTGGGGATTAACTGGGACCATGGAATTTTAAAATTTCAGCCACTGATGACCATTGATATCTCCACCAGAGCTCCTTGTTTATTATAATTTTGCACATTGTGCTTTGCACATGTCAGAGATGGGTGGGGTAGTTGACAGAGTAGTCATTGTAGACTTGAGTAATTATTGTGACAATTTTCTGGAAGATAGAAAAAAGCGTTTAGGAGGGGCCTCTTTTCTAATTTAGATGGAGTTGCATCTGGGCTAGTGGCTGGGACATATGTACCCCATCCCTGGCCACTCACCTTGGAACCCTGGAAAGGGAATCAGCATCTGGAAACCATTACAGGGCCTGGTCTGTTCCCCAGGTGTGCACCTCTCCCCAAAACTCTATCCTGCCAGACACATTTCCTCCATTCTTAGCTTCCTTATCTACCCTCCTTTATCATCTACTGATTGATAGCATTGAGGCAACACTAAATAATTTGGGGTATTTTCTAGTGTGAAGGAAGAAAGGAAAGGCACCTGTCCTTCACTGACCCAAAGGTTTCTGATGTTTCATGTGCTCACCATGTTTCAGGATTTTCTCTCTTCTGTCCTATGCAGAAGTAAACATACCTGCCATTAATTTCTTTATCTCCTTATATTTCTAACAGACTATAATTCTACAAAGCCATACATTTTGCAGTGCATTCACAGGCAGCCAAAAGAAATGGCAAGACATCTTATGCAAAAACATTTGCATACCAAGTCAGTGATTTTTTTTTTTTTGTGAAGGCAGTCTCTAGCAGAGCAGAGAAAAGTGTCTTCTTCTGGGCTCATTAAACATCTGCAGGGTCACTCTATTCCTGGCTCACCTAGAGCAACTGTCAGCTTAAAAGCTGTCACATCCACCTCCCCTTTGTGCTCTGTGTTAGAGCAATTCACAGAGGACTTTAAATTTTCCCATTTTTCCTCTTCCCCTCTTGCCCAGGGAACCTGTTGGCAATTACAGCCTTTACTTGACAAGGTCCTTCTGACACAGCATGCTGATGTCAGTTGCCTCCATGAGGGTTCTGCTGTTTTTGAAACAAGGTGACAGTTATCTGCTTCGCTATCTGCTGGCTACCACTTTTGTTGTTAAAACTTTTCCAGGACTTTGGAGGGTGGTTATTTCTTCTTGTATCATCATGACAATTTTCTTATCTCTCCATGGGCGCTGTTGTAAACTCTGTGCTCCAAAATAAAGTCAGCAGTGGTGTTACATTACCATCCGTTGATGCCACTAACACTATCCCTATGAAATTTAAAGAAACTTCACGTGGTGACTTTTAGTTTTGTTTGCTTTTAACAAGAACTGGTCTAAAAACTACAAGACCGGTTTGAACCATCCCGTCTCTGTCTTGAAATCAGGATTTTTCTACCTTGGCACTATGAACATTTCAGATTAGATAACTCTTTGATGGAGAGAGGGTGTCCTGTGAATTATAAGGTGTTTACCAGCATCCCTGCCTCTACCCACTAGATGCCAATAGGACCATCCTCTAAGCTGTGACAACCAGAAACGTCTTCAGACATTATCAAGTGTCCTGGGGGCTGGGGGGACAGCAAAAATCATCTCTAGGTAGGAATCACTGCTCTAAATGATAAAGTATGGATATAGATTGTGTTCTGTTTGGTAGCATACATTTCCTTCTTTTATTTTTTCTTTTACAAGCCTCACAATACCTCTGCTTTGCCTAAGCATATAATAGAAATAAAGTTTTTAATCCTACTTTTCTAAAGAGTTATCCAAAGGGATGCCTAATGAATTTAACCAATGAATGGGGAACAGGGAAGGGAATCCTTTTATTCTGTATAATAGGCTAGGCAATGCCCATTTATTCACAGTGGACAACTTCAGTAAAACTAGAAAATTTATGTGTTTGAGAAACAAATACTGGTCTTCACCAAAATAATGACAGTATTTGTCAAAAGGATGTTGTGAATGCAGTCAGAGATCAGTGTAATTGGGGCACCTGGGTGGCTCAATTTAGAGTTTGATTCTTGATTTCAGCTGATCTCAGGGTTGTGAGATTGAGCCCCATGGTGGGCTCCCAGCTGGGCATGGAGCCTACTTAAGATTCTCATGGGACACCTGGGTGATGCAGTTGGTTAAGCATCCAACTCTTAGTTTCAGCTCAGACCTGATCTCAGAGTTGAGGGATCAAGCCCCACCTTGAGCCCTACGTCATACTCCATGCTCAGTGTGGAGTCTGCTTGAGTTTCTCTTTCTTTCCCCTCATCCCCTTCACCCCCTTATTCCCTCCACCCCCTTCCCCACTCTCTTTCTCATGCTCTCCAAAATAAATAAATCTTTAATGTAAGGATAATCACTGGATGAAAAATAGGGTGACAGGTGATAAAGTATGCATAATTCTAGCCTGCACTCACATAGTTACTCTGTGCCAGACACTGTGCTTAACTGCTGTGACCTCCGAACTGCCCAAGACGGGACATCATTGTCTCCATTCCATCGGTTGGGAAATTGAAACACAGGCAAGGTTAAGTATCAGGCTTGAAGTCACCAGCTAGGAGGTGGCAGAACCAGGGTAGGAATCCAGGTAATCTAGCATCAGTGGCAACACATTTAGCTACTATCCTAAATTCTTCTCAAAGTATAAAAGCTAACTGGTTGATTCACTGATAATCTGACTTTGAACCCCAGCTCTGCTGGGTGAATGTGGGCGAGTTAGATCATTGACCTCAGCTTCCTCATTTATAAAATGGGAGTAAAAAACCTGCCTCATTGAGATATCATTGGCATTAGAGTGAATGACCTACAGTACATAGTAGGTGTCCATTAAAAGTAGCTTTAATTAGGATAACGATTATTCCCTGAGGTTGGGGAGGGCAGGCATGCAGAGAATGATGGCCCAATTGAAGCCCACTCAGGACATCGGGATTAAAATCTTTTTCTACAACTGAAAGAGCAGAGTTGGAATTTAGCAGGTTTGTGCTGGAGATAGAGAAGTAGGCCTCCCCATGCTGTGCAGAGTATGTGTTCTAAGTCATGGAAGTTTTATTCTCACTGAGGGAGATAGTAAAAGGAAAGAGGAAAGAAGGACAGGCCAGAAGCTAAGACTTGTCTACACACAGACTGTGGGAAGAGGAGCTGAGAAGAAAGCAAACAAGGAGCAGGGGAGGCACCAGGGGACTGAGCATCATAGAGGAGAGAGTCTCAGCATGGGGGACATGGTAAAGGGGTCCACGGGAGCAACCTGAGTCCTAGGAAAGACGCATTTCTGCAGAAGTCCAGTGGTAAAGGGTTTCATGATAATTGGAGGTGAGGGACTAGAAACTGGGAGAAGGAAAGAGGAAAAGAAGTGACAGCTTAAGTAGAGAAGCAAATCAAAAGCAGCCCCTTTGAGAAGCAGGAGGTCTGGGTAATATAGAGAAGTGGAGGGAGAAGACAGTGAACAGGCAGGTGAGAGAAGGACCGCTCAGGGAAGCAGGAACAGAGCTGCGAGTGTTAGCTCCCAGAAGGAAGAGGAAGGAGGGAGATAAATGAAAATACTGAGAGATTTGCTAACGTGGAGAGGAAGGAAGTTGATCCTCACAAGGCACAGTCTCCAAATTCATAGTAAAGGCATGATGCGGTTGTATGGAAGGGTGAACCACTGAGGCCTGAAACACGGAGGGTACTGCCATAGGAAGTGTGACAGCGAGTCCAGAAGAGCTGATTCAAAGATGGCTGACTTCAGAGAGGCCTCAGCCCAAGCCCCGGAGGGACTTTGTTAGGCTGCACCACTGAGCTTCTGCATGGAGGAGATCACAGGCTGCCCTTCAGAAAACAGGCTGAGCGTGGATTCCCATTACATCTTGCGGCCTACACTCTGCCCATTCAGATGCTTATGGCGTGGCCCCTGGCTGTTCTAGACCTGAGCCCTGCTCCTGTCCCAGCACTAAGTCTCAGGTGTTCATTCATGTGATCCCCGGAATGTTCCCTGTGGACTCACTTAGCATCACTCTTGGTCCATGAAACTGGTGCCCACATCCTGGCCTGATCCCTGACAGGTCTGGTTACATCTTCATAGTACCGGGTTCTTCTTTGAGCACTCCCAGCTGGATTTGCCTAGGACCCACCAACAATGCCTCTCTGGGCTTCCCAGCTAATGTTTCAGGGACTGAATAAATCCTCCGGCTTCAAAAGGATTTACTCCCTATTGTAATAAGATGTTAGTTAGTCGTACCTGACATTATTGTACCAGAAATACAGAATCGGGTAAGAGTTAAGCAGGATCAAGGATGGGAAAGTGAGAAAATGTGCATGAGGTGGGTGATTTTGAGCTGCTATTTAGAGCAGTAAATAATCGAAGTAAGTGAAGCCAGAATGCAGAGTATACGTTAAAAGAAGAAGGAACATCAGGATGAGATGAGTATTTTCAGCCAGAGTCAGGAAGTGTGCTAGAAATAACACAGGACTCAGAGTCTGTCAAACCTGGGCTCACATCCTAGCTGTGTGATCATGGATAATATACTTTACCTCTCTGAACCTTAGACTTCCAATGCAAATAAATGGGGGGGGGGGCTCTGCATTAACCAACGCTTATTAAGATGCCATTTTTTGAAAAGAAAATCAGTAAAGTCTGCCTTGTATGATTATTGTGAAAATGAAAAGGTAATGTATGTAAATATCTAGCGTATGCCAGCCACACAGCGGGCACTCGAACATTGGAGCGTACTATGCTAGGGAAGGCTAAGGGAGTTTAATTCAAGATGGAGACTCTGGGGCGCCTGGGTGGCTCAGTGGGTTAAGCCGCTGCCTTCAGCTCAGGTCATGATCTCAGGGTCCTGGGATCGAGTCCTGCATCGGGCTCTCTGCTCAGTGGGGAGCCTGCTTCCTCCTCTCTGTCTGCCTCTCTGCCTACTTGTGATCTCTCTCTGTCAAATAAATAAATAAAATCTTTAAAAAAAAAAAAGATGGAGACTCTGAATATTTTCGATCTCGGTTAAAGTCAGCTTGGACTTGACTAGCTATAACTTCAGTTTGAATGCAGTGAGAAGTATAGTTGCAGTCAGATCTCCTGTTCATGTGGCACAGGAAGGAGCCAGAGACTATAGTTGACTATATTAAACCACTGACCCTGAAACAAAGGCCAAGGTGACACTTGCCCTGCCCCTTTCAGATCTGCTTGCTCTCCCTTTAGCCTGTTTTTTTTTTTGTCCTTTTACCCTGGAGTCATTTGTGGCAGCCCCCCTCTCTTCCCCCCTCCCTGCCACTGTGACCAGTTAGTTCTCTCTCTGTTGGGTTCTCCACATCCCCTCTTACTGTCCACTGCCCTGACCTTGGTCTTCTCATCTTCTTTTTGGGCTCTGAATAACTCTCATTTCTACCGAGTCCTTCTCCTCCATCAGAATAAGGCATATTAAACATGTTAAGAGTTTATCTGAACACATATCAATTTGAATCAGGCAGCACCACACCCAAAGGGGTTAGAAGTATCTGCCCACCCCCCCCACACACACACACACAGGAGCCAAGGGAGACTTTTTATAGAGAAAGGGAAATCATTGATTGTCTATAACCTAAGGCCTATTTGGCTCTTTGTGATTGGTTGTCCTTAGCGTGTTGATTTCATAACCTTGAGACATTTATAGACCTAGATCTTGGTTTGTTATGTAGACCAGCCACCAAGGTATTAGAGCCCACCTCAGTCTAATGGCCTTCTTTGTTTAATAAATTTCACACCTCTAACAACCTTCTATATTGCTTGGTATGTGGCAATTTTCCATGCAAAAACTGTTCTAAAAATAAACTTGTATTTACTGGCATGTACAGAATGAAGTTAAAGTTCCAGCCTACATTTATTACTCTCAAA
Organism: Mustela erminea; assembly: GCF_009829155.1. NCBI lineage: Eukaryota > Metazoa > Chordata > Mammalia > Carnivora > Mustelidae > Mustela > Mustela erminea. Next base: position 99,810,557 of record NC_045617.1, on the reverse strand, counting down.
ATCTGGTTCCTACTTACCTCTTCAACTTTTTTTCCCAGCCTCTTCCCAAGTCAAGGCTCAAAGGTCTTTAAACTCACCTATGTGTTCCTGCCTTCCTGCCTTGCTCTCATGATTCCAGATCATTCTTTTTCCACCCTGGTTCTGTTCACCTACCTGTTGCCTATTTCTTGGGGCTGTGTACTTTTCCTTTGCCTCCCTGAAATGCTTCCATAGAACCGTAAATCCAGCCCAAAGTGATTCCTTCCTTCCCTAAATCCTCAGCATGTACCTTCTACAACAGAAGCTCCTCCCCATTTTCTTGGAACGCTAATAGATGTTACACAAAAACATGTTCCGTGTTGAAATAAATGAGGAACTCTGAGCTAACAAATGATGTGCAGATTATATAATGATAGGATCCTTTAATACACTTGTATGCATGGAGAACCTCCAAGGAAAGGTCTGAATATGAGTGTTTCCCCAACTTAATTGGTCTCAGGACACTTTTCACAGAGCATCTCATAGGACTGGTATTTCTCAGAAGAGTTTTCTGCATTATTCATGTAACACTTAGCACTGCCACCTTACATTTTTATCTTTGCATTCCATTTTGCCTTCCCTGAAGCATAGAAGAAGCTCTAGGGCAAGGATAAAATCCTTGCCATATACTCAGGAAATGCTCTATAAATGTATGGATATAAAAAAGCACAGTCTACCCCTGCATTTCAGGCCAATACTGCTGGTTGTGCAGATTGAGAGTATCACAATGTTGGGGGCAACATTTGTCTATATTACAGTGTGAGTAGCACCTCCCCAAAAGTACACCACCTGGGCAAATACAGCCAGGGGCTCCTATCTTCCAGCCCCTGTGCTCAAGACGGCTGTCGTGCTCTTCTCTTCACGTCCCAGAACATGCAGATCTCCACGTGCTCTTAAATTCTCCTATCACATGAAACCAATAGTAAGTACCATATATTTTACAGAAGATTTTAGAGGAGAAATGCCAGAGAGAGTTTGCATCACACACCTACAGCATACGTTTAAAAAAAAATCACTCATTAGGGGTGCCTGGGTGGCTCAGTTGTTAAGGGTCTCAGGTCGCAATCCCAGGATCCTGGGATCGAGCCCCGCATTGGGCTCCCTGCTCCACGGAAAGCCTGCTTCTCCCTCTCCCCCTCCCCCTGCTTGTGTTCCCTCTTTCTCTTGTGTATCTCTCTCTGTCAAATAAATAAATAAAATCTTAAAAAAGAAAAAATTGCCCATTAAACATTTCTCATTTTCCAAAGACAGTAGTTAGCTCTGCCACAACTTCAGAGATGCTTTCCCCTCTGTCCTTCTGCCTGTAGGCACCCTGACTTTCCTCCTTTTTTTTTAAAAGGAAGTGAAGGAAGGAAACACCCTCGAGCCACCATGAAAAGTCTTCATTACGTCAAAGAACCGCTGGTGTTTGAGGGTTTTCAGGGATGAAGTGGGAATGTCAGCAAAACAAACCAACATGACTCATATTTAATGACCCAAAGATAAATAGCCACACAGACCAGTTGTCTCATCACAATGGGCTAAGGTCTATACCATGTGATAGAAATGATTTCAGTGCTGAACTGGTAAATACTGCTGAGTTCTCATCCCTGCCCTAGCTGTCTGAAACTCTCAGCAGCTCATAAAATGCTTCTAGCAGCATATGTGTGCTCTGAGCACCCCCAGCAGGGAAAATGCTGTTGTGTTGTCAGAACCTTATAAAGGGCAGCATTGAAGGTAGACCCTTAGGGTCAGTCTTCAGCCAAGTGCATTTTGTACGTGAGGTCAGTTAGGGGTTGGGAGGTGATGTAGGGGTCCATTTGAGACAGGATCGGCAGATTTTCCAGTCCCATGAGTCCAGAAAGCAGCTTCTTGCAACTGATCTTAAAAACTAATGACTTTCTAGGAGGGCAAGGCCCCACGCTAAGGAGAGCCACTTTTCTTATACTGAAACACAGAAGCCTAGCACAGTGGACCCACCCTTCAGCTCTAAAGCCCTAAGAGGCTGGGGTCTTTGGACCATTCTTTGAAGTAGTTCTCAGTTGAACTTAGAGCTTGGAAAGAAGGGGAGGGCTTGGGGCACCTGGATGGCTCAGTTGGCCTTCAGCTCAGGTCATGATCCCAGGGTCCTGCGATTAAGTCCAGTATCGGGCAGCCCCTTCTCCCTCTGCCTCTCTCTATCTCTCTGTCTCTCATGAATAAATACATAAAATCTTTTTTTTTTTTAAGGAGGGGGGGGAGCTATAAGCTGATTTACACCCAACTGTATGATATTCAACATTTGTTTCTCTGATGTTACTTGGTATAAAATAGAAATGGCTGGTAAAACATACCATCTTGTTTTGGTTAAGCCCTAAGCCAGTAATTAGTGCAAATCTGAAGAAATATTGTATTAGCACCTTTAATTACCGACAGGCTGCCTCTAGGTCCTGTGCACACTCCACTCTCAGATGACCCTCTCTTGCTTCCTCTCACTGTGTCCCCATGCAAGGCAGGCAGCAGGGTCATGGCAAGCATAGCTAAAAAAGGTAGCCCTCATAGAATGACAAAGCTCTCCGACTACCTTCCAAAGTGAGCCCAGATGAACTGTTAAACTTCAAAAATAAAACTCTTTGCCAGCTCTTTTACTGGCAAAAGATGGGTTTATTTGGGAATAGCAGAGAATTGCCATCCAGAGCAAAGAAGCTACAGCAAAACCCTGGGCAGATCCCCAGAATGAAGGAGAGGAGGATTCTTTTCTAGAGCAAAGAGGGTTGTTGGGAAGGCTGTTATAAACAAGAAGTCCATTGGAGTAAACCGAGAGTCTGATGCACAGCAGCTTTTACTGAGTTGTGACAGTCTCTCATTGGCTGAACCATTGCTGCTGGGAGAAGGAAAAACCATTCTTCCTCTTGCAGAGGTAATAAAGTAGAAAACACATGCAAAGTCCAACTCTTCCTGTTGGACTTGCAACTGATAATGAGTGATAGGGCATGGGAGCTCCTCCTTTCAGCCTCCCAATTCCATTCTAAAGGAGATTTCCCTTTATTAATTCTCACAAGCTGCAGTGCAGGGTTGGACCCACCCACCGACAGAAAAGAACATGAGAGATCTCAGTTTAGGGGAGGGAGGCTCTTGTGGATTGCATGGGGACCGTGGCATGGGTGGTGAAGAATTCACTCAAGGCAGAGCAAAGGAGATGGAGGTAGCCACAGGAAGGACAGCAAAGGAGAGACTGTGAGCCTTGAGGCAGTGGAGGGTGGGGAGGGCCTATAGTCATAGGGCAGAGTATGGGGACACAGGGAATTTTACCTTTTTTGGTAATCTTCAGAACTGTGCCTGGTTGTAAGGATCCCATTGGTCAGTTAGGTTGTATGGCTTAATAAGACTTTTTGCATCAGGTTGGTGGTCCCTGTGGACCCTATCGCCTTGCTCAAGGTTAAGGTTCAAGCCTGTTCCCTAAAAGTGGCCCCTACATCTTGGTGTTTGGGTGCAGTTTGCTGACCCCTTGGGAATCCTGCAGTTCCTTTCAAAGATGCTGGCTCTGTCCTTAGGATGTGTTCTGCTTCTCAAATCTGTATTTTTCTCACCAGCTCTGGGTTTCTGAAAGGCCAGCATTGCCCAGCCAAAGTGATGATGTTGTTAGTAACAAATAACATAAACTAATTTTCATTTCTGATTATGTAAGTAATGCTCTATAGAAGGTATCTTTGAAAGGTACAAAAGAGTATTTTAAAGGGTGCTTAGATTTTCATCACACTGAGGTAATTCAGTCTTTTTCCTTGTGGAGTTTGTGATTAAGATAATAAGCAATAGTGGGACAGAAGAGACAGATTCATGGAAAGACACAGGACAGAGAAAGAACAGGGACTTGAGTAACTCTTACACAGAGAAATTTAGATCCTCTCTCCCCCAAGTGTGGTCTGCAGACCAGCAGCAGCAACATCACTGGGAGCTTGTTGGGAATGCAGAAACTCAGACTTAAATTCCAGACTTAAATCAGAATCTGCATTCTGAGGTTCCCAAGTGATTTGCCTACTGAAGTTTGGGAAACGCTGCCCTAGATGCTTGGACGCCACAGCTGTGTTAGATCCAGAAAGCCTTTGTCCTCCTGCCTTCATGAGGCCCAGTGGTATGTGTCTTCCTGTATTCCCGTGAATACAGGGTGGAGGGAGAGAGAAATCTTAAGCAGACTCCATGGTGAACACAAAGCCCAATGAGAGGCTTGATCTCATGACCCTGAGATCATGACCCAAGCTGAAACCAAGAGTCAGATCCTCAACCAACTGCACCACCCAGGGTCCTGGAGAGTTTTCATTAGGAAAAAAAAAGAAAAAAAACCTCAAAAATAGTATTCAGTGTTTTGCAATGAGACTTCATATGCACCCTTAGCAGCCCCAGGGAAGTGTTTTGACCAACACTTAGGCTTTCTTACTTCTTTCTTTGCACTGGGAATTTCTTTAGAGGCTCTTGTATTTTAACTTTAAATAGATCAATCATCTACACTGACCATGAACTATAATAAAACAAGAGAGTCATGCTCACAAATGCCTGGACCCAGTCTAAAATAGATTGGGCTGTCTGTGTAGGGGGGAAAAGGATAAGTCCACTTGCTTGAGCGCCACACTCAGGCAATTAGTTCTATTATGGTGATATGAGGCAGGAAAGGAAAAAAGATGCTGTCAAATGCACTGTGAATATATATTCTGGGGGATTGGAAAAGACTCCTGAATTAGGTTTGCCCCACAAAGGCAAATTAATTGTGACTGATGGGGGGAAAAATCCTACATTTTCCTTGCAACTGCTGATTTGAGTCACAATCCACTTAACATTTAGTTATTTGGGGGAATACTAGTTTTATTTATTTATTTATTTATTTTTGCTTTTGTTTTGTTCCACACAACATATAAAATGTATTATATAGATCTATATGCCCTGGAAGAAAATAATTGTGAATAAAGAATGAAGGAAAGTGATAAGATGAGGCATAGTTTAAAAATTGTACACTCTAAATTCAATATATCCAAGGTATGAAAGCTGCTAATTACTAAGACAATGGGCTACTAATTGGACTCTAAGATTTATTGTAGCAAAACAATGTATTCAAGCTTTCCCAAAATAAAAGTCTATTATTCCTGTAACTGAAACTAACGAAAAAATACCTCTTGCATTGTCATAAAGAGGACCTTATACAAAACTGAAAAACTTCTTCAACTTCTGTATAGCCAGGAGCTTTATAGGATCATAGCATCAAGTCAGGGAAATATAAATTCCAAGGAGGGGCAGACCGAATACATGTTTATTTATCCACTACAAATGGCTATCTGAGTGGCCAGAACACTGTCCCTCTGGACTCTGACTCCTTTGGGACAGATTCTGGTGCACTTCAGTGAGGGAGGCCTATTTGCCTATCACGCAGCCAGCCCATGGCTGAGGCATTGGGTATACGAGCTACAATTTATTTTTGCAACCTTTACATACCCTTTGTACTATTTTGAATAATTTTCTTGAAATTGACTTTAAATTTTATTCATTCTAAGCAAAAATGTTTGTGATACCACACTTGTGAAAGATATTTTTCTAACACACATTAAAGTATAATATTAGTTAATTTATAAATAAGTAGCTAATAAAAATAAACAAAATATTTAAACATTTCTCCACGAACTGCCTTAAGTTGTGTCTCACATCCCATGCTGTAGAAATCACAACTTGCAGAATATGAAGAATCCTGGATTCAGGGTAGCACAGTGGTTTGAAACTATAGATTCTGGAAACAGACCACCAGGGTTAAAATCCTAGCTCTGTTTCTTAGTAACTTTGGGACATTGAACAAGTCACTTAATCTTTCTGTGCCTCAGTGTCCTCCTCTGCAAAATAGGGTGATATCACTAGTACTTCTTTTTTTCTTTTAAGATTTATTTATTTGACAGCAAAAGAGTGCAAGCAGGGAAGGGGACAGAGGGAGAGGGAGAGAATTCTCAAGCAGACTCCCTGCCGATGGCAGAGCCTGATGTGGGGCTCCACGCAGGGCTCGATCCCAGGACCCTGAGATCATGACCTGAGCTGAAATCAAGAGTCAGATCCTCAACCGACTGAGCCACCCAGGCGCCCGATATCACTAGTACTTCTGATGCAGGACTAGTGTAAAAGCTGAATGAGTTATCAGGGAGATCATATGATAGTTGTCTTTCTCCGCTTGACTTATTTCGCTAAGCATGATACACTCTAGTTGATATGAGGAAGTGGTGATCCAACATGGGGGCTTAAGTGGGTAGAAGAAGAATCAATGAAACAAGATGGAATTGGGAGGGAGACAAACCATAAGTGACTCTTAATCTCACAAAACAAACTGAGGGTTGCTGGGGGGAGGGGGGTTGGGAGAAGGGGGTGGGATTATGGACATTGGGGAGGGTATGTGCTTTGGTGAGTGCTGTGAAGTGTGTAAACCTGGTGATTCACAGACCTGTACCCCTGGGGATAAAAATATATGTTTATAAAAAATAAAAAATATAAAAGAAAAAAAAGCTGAATGAGTTAATCCATACAAAGTACTTCTAACAGGGCTTGGTGCATGGTAAGTACTCTATATCTATGTGTCATTATTATTAGGACACAGTAAATAGCTTTTGCGCTTCCAGACTGGTGACTCTGCAGAACTGGGGAGAAAGCGTTTTGGGGATAGTGCCAGGAAGTAATTCTGTCGTCCCATGTCTCACGCAATCCATCCCTCAGATGACTTGTGCGAGTAGTTTACCTTTTTTATCGAATCTGAGGAACAAATTCATGTCTTCACCTATGGACCTCTTACACCTAAATTTTCTGAGTTAATAAAATATAATGAGATTTAAAATTATAATTTGGGAGAGCTGTTTGTTACTTAGTGATGAATAGCAGACATAAAGGGAAATGGTGGGGGGAAGTGCCAAAGGAAGAAAAGAAAGGACAGAGGTGGGAGGGAATAGCAGGCCTGAGAACTTTGAGAAAATCTGGTCAGTCAGCTTCAAAAAGATGTGGCCGGGTTAAGATAAAACATGCAAATGGCCACCAGTGAGTGATAGGATAATGAGTGAACTTTATCTTCTTCTTTCTGCTCTTAAAGTATTTACGAAGTCTTCTACAATGAATGGGCATTGCTTTTATAACAAGGAAAAAATGGAAAATATTTTTTAAATTTATCAAATGTGTCATTGGAAAACTCCAGATTACAAAGTTATTCAGGGAGGCAGGAATTCAAGTGATAGTAACTGCATGGACAGTGAGAGAGAGGCTATACCAGGATAAAAATTTGATGCTCACTGTAAAAGACAACCAAGGATTTCAAATGCATAATTCAGGAAAAGCATTAGCCTCGAAACAGCTTTCTCATAGCTCTCTGGTTTCAGAGTTAACTTTGCTTGGAAAGTAGATTTTCATCACATGGAAAGAGCTAAAGGATGGGGAGGCTGGTGGCAGAGACCATAAATCCTCAGAAGCCCACCTTCTAACAGCTCAGTGCGGGCTTGAGCCAGCAGTGTTTGGTTTCCTGGGGAGATGTTTCATGTGGACTGACCCAGGAGCCTTAGGCCAGGGAGGACCTGTGTGTGTGAACTGAGGTGCTCTAGCCCTGTGCCCTGACTTTGAGAACCGGGTTCTCCCCGACTTATAAAGTTGTCATATCCTAAAATGTGTCATTTTTCTGAACCCCCAAGCCTATATGTCTGCAGAAACCCTGTTATGATTATTGAATAGGATTCCACATTCCAGTTGGTCGTTCAAAGACATTTTGTATCCTTTTTCTCATTTAAACCTGGTACAGACTTAATTCCTTTTTTCTTTATCTCTGCTTCAAAGGGAGAAGTATTGAAATCTGCCAGCTTCTAAGAGGGGAATAATAAACTCTCCCAGTATGACTTGGAGTTTGCCAGTCTCTCCCTGTCACGTCAGTTTGTTGTTGTTGTTGTTGTTGTTTTCCTTTACAAATCTATTTCATGGCTCTGTTCTAGGTACATATATGTTTGTTAGAGTTTCTTGGGTTATTTATTTCTTCGTTTGTTTGTTTAAGCAAGCTCCAGGCCCTATGAGGGGCTGGAACTCATGATCCTGAAATCAAGAACAACGTGCTCTACTGACTGAGCCAGCCAGGCGCCCCCTATTGGATTATTTCTGTTACATATCACGCCTCTATTCCTTAAGGGTTGATGTTTTACTTGGCAGGTGGGAGGGTGCCCAAGGCAGTGCAGGTGAGGAAGAAAGGTCAAATGCAAGGCCACATGAAGCAATGAGTTGCTTTACTGGCCAGTACTTCCCAGATGACTCAGAAACATAGCTTTCATTGTTCACTGGTAGGACTTTCTCCCCAGGGATTACAAGAACTCCTCCCTCCCACTTGCCTTTGATTGAGTCTTATCCCACTGGGACAGAATTCCCCCATACCTCAGTGTTGTCATCTGGCCCTTCAAAAACTCCCAGGAAGCCAACCCCAATATCCGGAAAAGTAACCTCCCATCCAAATCTAGAGCAGAATGGAGTGGAGGTTGATGAGACAAGGAAGGGAGAAGGGAGACAAGATTTATGTCTGGTCTCTCTCATAACAAGTGTTCTCGTGTTATAATAATACCCTGAGGTCAATTCAACAACCCCCCCCCCACACACACACACCCCAAAAGACTGACAAACTCAAAATCAATTCAGTAAACACATGTTGAAGACTTAGCTTGTACAAGTCACTGTGCTAGGTTCCCTGAGGGGGAAATGATGCACAAGAACTGATTCGGGGCCTCATGGGAGACGAGCCATCTCTGGAACAAAGACTTCAGGTTCAGACAGAACTAGATTTGAATTTTTGCTCTGCTCCTTAGTGCTCTGTGAATTTGAATAAAATATTTAACTTTCTAAGGCTTGGTTTCCTGAGGAGAATAACAGTTGTTGCTTTACAGGATTGTTCTAAGACTGAAATGAAATAACAATATTCAAGTAGCCAGTACATTTGATTACTGTTAAGTGTTATTTCCCTTTCAGGGGCTTAGACTCAGATAACTACAAAAACATCTATTCTAGCAAAGGATGAACAATGGACTTTGAAGCACAGAGAAAGGAAGGGAGAATTTAAGCCAAGGAAGCTCCGGGAAGGCTTCCAGGGCCATAGTAAAAGAGAAAGAGAAACCCTTCCCCTTTCCTGGTGCATGGTCATCCCTTGGCAAATTTTCTCTTTTGGCAAACTTGGTCTTTGGCCGTCTACTTGCCCTATGTACCCATCTCCTGCCTCATGTTTCCTCTGTCTTTCAATCCTTACATGGTGTTAAGCCCGTCCATGTTGCCAGACTTGGAGGTGCAGGCAGAGTAGGCCGTGCTCCCCCGACCCAACTCCCTTGCCTTTGGAGGTACTACTGTTTGTTCAAAAGCAAACGGGTTACCGAATCCCAGTCAAGCTGCATGACTGGTGGTGGCCATTACCCTCCTCATGTTTTGTACTTCTTCCTCACTGAAGCTCATTCCACCAAGACAATTCTAATCAAGAATCACCCCCATGGACCATCTGGGTGGCTCAGTGGGTTAAGGCCGCTGCCTTCGGCTCACGTCAAAATCCCAGAGTCCTGGGATCGAGCCCCACATTGGGCCCTCTGCTTAGCAGGGAGTCTGCTTCCTCCTCTCTCTCTCTCTGCCTGCCTCTCTGCCTACTTGTGATCTCTGTCTGTCAAAAAAATAAATAAAATCTTGAAAAAAAAAAAAAAAAAGAATCACCCCCATGAGTGTCTACCCATTGAGATAGCTCCCCTACGCTTTGTTGGCTTTTCAGGATCTTACTTTCACCATCCTTAGATCCACAGGCTCTGTGGAAGCTGCCCGGTTTTCCACAGCAGCTTTCCTGGAAGAATTCCGGCCCACTGAGCGTTGATGCTACCTTGTAGGGAGCAGGTATTTACCAGTCAGGAGCTTTTTGTTCACAGACCATGGAGGAGCTAGGTTTCCCTACTGCTTCTCTGCATTTTTCAGTCATAAAATTTCCTCTCATAAAAATCCTTTCTCAGCATTTTCCTTTTTTCCCCCTTAGCATATAGTCCATGTATTAAAGACAGCAGCCACATATCAATCTTTTGGTTAAGGAGAAACCTAAAGAGGAACAGTGCTTTTAATTGCCTGTTTGAAAAATCCTAGTATTCATATAAGAAACATGCGAAAACAAACTCCTTATTTGATCAGATAAAAGGGGTGAGGCTTACCAGGAACTATGACACACACTTCACCACCTTCACGAGTCATTTCTCCTGTGCTCCCACTTAGCCTGAGTCTTTCTCTACAGTGAGCCCAATATGAAATGGCTCCTATCTTAATATTTATTCTTCTCACCTGATGTATCAAGAAGTGTGCCTATAGGGAGTGAGAAGGCCAGCTGTGCAAACCTTAGAGGATACTTTGAATTGAATTTAGTGAGGTCTTCCAGAAATGCTCGACCCCATTGGTAAATGATCCTCTTGTCCTGTCTTGTGATGGTGGTGGCAGATCTAGGAGGAAGCAGAGGTGATGGGCCAGTGGAAAGGCCTGGATTGACACTGGGACAAGGTATTTACTGAACCACTTCGTAGCTGTACGTAGGACATAGCCAAGTTACTCAATCTTGTGGGGCCTCTTTTTCCTCGCATTTAAAATATCAGTGACCCAAAAAAGTAAATAAAAATAAAAATAAAATGTCAGTGACAATAAAATGTAACCATGAGATCAACGAGAAAGGAGATGATTTGACTTGTACAACATATGAACACCTGTGTGCAGAACACCGGGCTCAGTGCTGGGGATGAAGATTTGCACATGATGAAATGCTCACTGTCAGTTAGTGCAGAATCTGGTAGGAAAGTCACACATGTAAACACATACATCCGGTGTTGTAGAAGTCTGTTCTGCAGTGGTTTGCAAGATGGGAGAATATATCAGACACACATAGGGAGCTTTTCAAATTACACACACAGCCACTCCCAGGAGAACGGCGCAACAGTCAGTAATTCTCACTTCTTTAAAACTGCTATGACACCTATTTAACCATGGAAGGCATGTAATTTAAGTCAACTCCCTGGCATTTTCCATATAACCCTTTCCCACCCCAGATCCCTAGAACCTCTTCTGTATACCGTATCCTCGGGCAAAACAAGTCACCACCTAGCCTTCAACCTCCACTTGCTTGCTAATGACTGAAATCTGTATCTGCACTCAGATTGCTCTGCTGAGCTCCCAAACAATGGACTAGTGATGGTTATCTCTCTTGTGGATGACCTCTGGATTCCTTTTTTGCAATAAAAATGATGCTTAACTCTGGGCCCTTCTCCCTTCTTCCAGTGGACCTATTCTCCCATGTCCCCCACTATCCTGAAGGACATACAGTTTGTCCAAACTAACTAACCTTAGAGTCATCCTAGACTCCTTCTGTCCTTGCATCATTTTTAGTCAGCCACCAAATCCTATTAATGTTGTCTGAAACACATGATATAGATCTTCAGCTCTCTATTCCCACTGCCCTGATCTGCAATAATCTGTCATCATTTTTTTCCTGACCTTCTTGTCTACTTTACGACCTTCTTGTCTACTTTAGAATGTTATTCTGTCTAAACTATAATGTGTCTTTCCTGCCAGTAGATCTGGTGATGTCATCCCCGGCTAAAATTCATCTGATGATTTGTCCTCCTTCCTTTTAACCCCAACACCCACAAATGTGTCTTATTCTTTTTGCTGCTTGATCAGTTCTGGGGCAGGTTGAGGGACTGGTGTGTCCTGGGGAAGGAAGACTTAGAAGAAAAGAATTATAGAAGAATCATTTATTGTTCAATTTGGAAGACACCAGAAGAGTCAAAAATGTACAGGTTATTCAGTGATCACTTACTGAATACCTGTGATGTGTTAGGGCACCAAGCTGGTTCTCAACTGCAGTGATTAAAATGCATGGTTCCTTAGCACTGGAGCTGGGAAAATTGCGACATAGTAAGTTTTGCAACTTTGAATCCGTAACAAGTACTACCAGAGCATGGAGCTGGCCTTGTGACTTGAAGGTGAGGTAGGAAGCTGGTGGTGGGCCTGGGGAGATAAGGGAACCAGAAGTTACAGCAATAGGAAGGATGGTGTTGGAGAAATAGAAAGCAGTTCATTGCCACAGGAGGGTAGGTGCTCCAGGGAGGATGATTGAGGGGCACGAGAGCAAAGGGTTATTGTGAAGCATTTGTTCATGTATTCACTTTTTTTGTTGTTGTTGTTCATGTGTTCAACCACAAATATTTATTGAACATCCTTTCCAGAGTTTCCTATTAGCCCTGTCAGCCCCAGAGAGCGATGCCTGTGTCCGGACTTAAGTCAAGAACCTGAGGGTCACCTGCGAGGAGATACGAATTCTAAGTGAAATCACCATCAGTCTGTCACTTCCCTCTCCCCAACCTCAACTCTCAGTCCCCATAAGATGCCTTTAAACCCTTAAATATTTCCATCTACTGTACCAGCCACAGATTAGAGATGACATCCTGTAAAGGAATTAGAATGAGAGAAAATAAACCCAACTGAAGAGAAAGGGCTTCCACAGTTGCACAGAAACATCTTTGCTACGATAAATATTTAGCATAGGAAGGCCACACCCTGCCACATTCAGTGTGTAGTTTTCATGTTCTAAACTCCCAGTGTTCAATCATTGCTCTTGTACTGGCAGTCTTTCCTTTGTGGCATGGGAGTTTCTCTCTATTAAATAAGCCTCTCTGTTGGAAGAATGCTTATGGCAATGACTATAATTACAGCCCAGGGCTGAGCTGGAAAATGCAGTGATGTGACAGCTTTTTGTGATAGGAAGGGTAGAGAAAGAATGAAAGCTTATAATTTTCTTTGAGGTATCTTGAAGTCTGACAGTAGCCCTGCCCTTATGATGTAAATGTGCAGTGACCTGGAGACTCAGCACAGAGTAAGCCAGGCAGACAAGCCAAGTCCCTGCTACATGGTCTACCAGTCAGCAAGCCAGAAAGACACAGCACAGTGCGAAACTCTGTACGACTTCTTTCAAGGGAATAGTCTAGAATGGTCCCCCCCTCCCATTTTGGAATAATGTCAAAATGCTTCATTTGTCATATGAAATGTTTTTTATACATGATTTGAGAAAATACATAATGATTCAAGCAACTACACATTTGTTATTATGTTGAGATAAATGCATTTCATCAATCACACCCACATTTATAGATACCTGAAAAGCAGAACATACGTTTTTGAAAAAAAGGGCTTATTCGGTCTGCCAAGCAAGTTTGGCCCATTATGTATTTGACGACATTTGCATCAGCCCAGAAGTCTGTGATTTCCTTCTCCCCCTCACTGCCCCTACTTCAAGGTCACAGACTTGGAATAGTGTGTTCCTTTCGTTCATTCATTTGTTCATTTGTTTAATTGAATCTTTTCATATAAAAAAGAAAAAAAACATAGTGGCTTACTATATTTTGGCCATCACACCAGGGATCATAGATACAAGGTCAAATCCTACCTGAAACCTGGCCTTGAGGAATTTAAATCCATTTAGGGAGACAGATGTTTAAATTTTAACAGTACAGTGGGCATAGAAGAAGATATGGTCAGTTTTACTCAGGGGAGTTATTAGAAAAACCCTCATGTAAGAGGTATATCCATCAGCTATTGCCACAATCATGCCATGCAACAAATTGAAGACATGATAACTTAATACTTCTGAGCCATTTTAAAAAAGATTTTATTTATTTATTTGACAGAACACAAGCAGGAGCAGCAGCAGGCAGAGAGAGAGGGAGTAAGCTTACTGAGCAGAGAGCCCGATGCAGGGCTCAATCTCAGAACCCTGGAACCACGACCTGAGCCGAAGGCAGATGCCTACCAACTCCACCGAGGCACTCCACTTTTAGCCTGTGGTCTGCAAGCTGATGGCCCATTCCCTGTACTGTGCTTGACTCCAGGCTTTGAGCTCCGTTCTCAAACTTACATGTCACATTCAGATCTGCCCTCCATGGTCCTCATCTTCCTTGGACCAGATGTTCTCATAGTGTGTCACTAACAGGCAAGAGGGCCTGACTGTGCAACCATTGTTCCAGTCCCTGCTCTTGCTGCAGTCACTAAAATTCCATTGGTCAAAGCAAGTAATCTGGCCAAGCCCAAAGTCAAGGAGTAGGGAAGTATACTCAACCTTTCCATAATATGGATATGGGTGCTACTACAGGGAATAAAGAACTGGAACCAAAGGAAGAGAAACCTTTGATCTGCATTCTGAGAGATGATTCCAAGTTTATCAAGTGGACCGAAACATCTGAAATATGAATCAGGAGAAATAGGGGAAACTTAGTGCACAGTATTTGGCGTGAAAGGAATGTTCTGACAGATAGGAATTGGGGCTTTTCTGGGGGAGCCCTGCTCGGTGTCTGTCATGGAATATCCTGGTGCCATTATTGAGTGGAGATGAGCACAAAGTAGGCATGCCAGAGCTAGAATGATCTGGAGGAGATTTAATGAAATACCTCATCCTGCTGATTCTGGACCCAGATTGGCCATGAAAGGGCAATGTCTCTGGTTTTAACCCAGTGTCTCTGGTTTGATGACCATGAAATCTAGAAGAAACGCAAGATTTACATTCTCATTGCCTTCTGTACTAACCCATTCTTCATGCTGTTGTTTTCAGAGTACTGAGGTTGTGGTTTGTTCGTACAGGTTTCCTCTTGCCACTGTAAACAAATTATCACAAATATGTAATGGCTTAAAAACAACACAAATGTGTTATTATTTATTAGTTCTGAAACAGGTCTTATGGACTAACATCGGGCTGTTGGCATGGCTGCAGTCCTTCTGGAGACTCTAGGACAGAATCTGTTTCCTTGCCTTTTCCCCATTCTAGAAGCCAACAGCATTTCTTTGGTTTGTGGTTCCTTCTTCCATTTTCAAAGCCAGTAGTGTAGCATCTTCAAAACTTTCTCTGACTCTGAACTTCTGCTTCCCTCTTCCACCTTTAAAAGACCCCTGTGATTATGTTGGGCCCACCTAGTTAATCCAGGATGATCTCCTTATTTTAGGACTAGCTGGTTAGCAACCTTCATTCCACCTACAAACTTAATTCCTTCTTGCCGTGCTACATAGGCACGTGGATGGGTTTGAAAGGACATTATTCTGCCTCTCACGTGGTTCAGGGAGAGGGGGTGATGAACAATGCCTCACACTGGTATTATGCTTTATGACATACCAAGACTTTCAGTTTTTTTTATGCTCACACTTTTGAATCAGCAGAATAGAAAGCCGAGAACCATTTTGTGTTGTGCTGCCGAAGCGAGCACATCGGAGAACCATTTTGTAAGTGAATAAATTGTAACTCAGATACATTAAGTGGCAACACAGGATAGCATAATAGTTACTTGCCGATTGTTCAATTACCTCAGGGTCCTCTGAATGTATCTAGGTTGGCCCCTGTCTCCCTCTGTTGCAATTATTTGTTACATGTCTGTCTTACCACCTCAAGGCAGACATGGAGTCATTCCACGTTCTGTGCCTTAGCAGTTAAGCATGGTGAAAAAAAAAGAGCCTTTATTAGACACTTAAACTGTGTCCATCATGTGCCAGGACTCTATGTGATTTCTACTTTATTCTTCCCCATCCTTGGAGTGGAGTAAACATGGGCTCAAGGTCACACAGCTCTCAGCACAGAGCAGGGCTGGAATTCACACTGAGATCTGCCTGACTCCAAAGCCAGAATTCTTTCCTTGTTGCTTATGGCCAGAGATCCCTCAACTGAGTTTTTTTTTTTAAGATTTTATTTATTTATTTGACAGAGAGAGATCACAAGTAGGCAGAGAGGCAGGCAGAGAGAGAGAGAGAGGAGGAAGCAGACTCCCTGCTGAGCAGAGAGCCCGATGCGGGACTCGATCCCAGGACCCTGAGATCATGACCTGAGCCGAAGGCAGCGGCTTAACCCACTGAGCCACCCAGGTGCCCCCCTCAACTGAGTTTTAAAGAAGGGACAGTATGGACTACCTGGATTTAAATGTCTGAAATCAAGGAGCAGTTACAATGCTGTGTTTTTGTTTCTAAATGACTTTGACTTTTCTAATAGAGAAGAGGTCCAGCCCTTGTCTTGGTTTCAACCAAACTAGTTTCTTTTATAATGAGGAGGTTGGAGTAGGTAACTTCTAAGTCTTCCTCTGTGATTTGAGACTTCTTAATATTGAGACAGGTTAGTATAGGAAGCGATGAGACTGGGACAGATTTTGTGTCCAGAGCAACGCACCTTTTTTCATTATCCCTACTGAGTCTGTGGACTATTCTAGTTTTAAGAGAGAATTTGGAATGAAAAGTACATAATTAATACATTTGTCCGAATCCATAAAATGTACAACACCAAGAGTGAACTGTGGACTTTGGCTCAGTATAATGTGTTAACGTAGGTTCACCAGCTTTAACAAATGTGGGGGATGCTGATGATGGGGGAGGTATGCCGTGAGGGGTCAGGGGTATCAGGGACAATCTCTGTACCTTCCCCTCAATTCTGTTGTGAACCTAAAATTGATTAAGTTTTAGTATGACAAAGTCTGTTTCTCTAAAGCTACATATATTCTGGCCAAATAAACTATGACACTTTAATTAAAACTCCATTTTTCAAAGATGTAGTGAATTTCTTTGAATTGTTTTCATTGCCTTTTAAAATCGAAACTTATGAAATAATTCAAACATTTTTTAAAGGGAAATAACATGACACCATGTACCCAGTACCCAAATTTAACAAATATTTACATTATATAATACCTGTTTCAATTTTTGATGGAAATACAATGTTACAGATAAAATCAAGTGTCCTAATCTCATACTCCTCACACTTCACTACCCTGAAGCCAGTGTGTAATCTCCCATTCCTTAACTTTGATAAATACATTCATATCCATAACACTTTTATATGACATTATTTTGAGTATTTTTGAAACTTATAAATGACATCATGCAAGAAAGATTCTGTTAACAATTGTTTTCACTCAGTGTTAGTTTTACAGTCCCTCCATGTTAGTATGTGTAGCTCTAGTCACACTATGGAGTATTATGCCTCTATCAGAAAGGATGAATACCCAACTTTTGTAGCAACATGGACAGGACTGGAAGAGATTATGCTGAGTGAAATAAGTCAAGCAGAGAGAGTCAATTATCATATGGTTTCACTTATTTGTGGAGCATAACAAATAGCATGGAGGACATGGGGAGTTAGGAGAAGGGGGTTGGGGAAAATTGGAAGGGGAGGTGAACCATGAGAGACTATGGACTCTGAAAAACAACCTGAGGGTTTTGAAGGGGCGGGGAGTGGGAGGTTGGGGGAGCGTGGTGGTAGGTATTAAGGAGGGCATGGATTGCATGGAGCACTGGGTGTGGTGCAGAAACAATGAATACTGCTACGCTGAAAAGAAATTAAAAAAAAAAAAACAAACAGTGCTGCACTGAACTTTCTCCTCTAAGTGCATCTCTTTGTTCCTGTGGGCTAGAGTTAACTAGCAGGTTAACAGGTCCTCAAAGCATGGACCAAAGACTGTTACCAGTTAATGACTAGAAAGAGCAGAAATTGAGAATAAGCATTTAAACTTTAAAGTATGGGGCATCTGGGTGGCTCAGTGGGTTAAGCCTCTGCCTTTGGCTCAGGTCATGAAACTCAGGGTCCTGGGCTTGAGCCCCACATGGGGCTCTCTGCTCAGCAGGGAGCCTGCTTCCCCCCTCTCCCTCTGTCTGCCTCTCTGCCTACTTGTGATCTCTCTCTCTGTCAAATAAATAAATAAAATCTTAAAAAAAGAAGAAGAAGAAGTAGTAGTAGTAGTAGTAGTAGTAGTAGTAGTAGTAGTAGTAGTAGTAGTAAATGACCTGAGTACTTTAACATCTATTGAACTAATAGTTTTTTAAAAATTATTCAGGGGCACCTGGGTGGCTCAGTGGGTTAAAGCCTTGCCTTCGGCTCAAGTCATGATCCCAGGGTCCTGGGATCTAGCCCCACATCAGGCTCTCTGCTCTGCAGGGAGCCTGCTTCCTTCTCTCTCTCTGCCTGCCTCTCTGCCTACTTGTGATCTCTGTCAAATAAATAAATAAAATCTTAACAAAATAAAATAGAAAATTATCCAGGCTTGAATTTTGTCTGTTTTTAAGGTTCACTTGTTTTATGTTTTTACTGTATTCTACAAAAATATTGATCCTCAGCAGGTTGAAGTTTTAACACTTGGTTTTCCAGAGAGTTTGAGAATCTTGATACAGTTTCTACCTAGAAGTAAAATGTCTGAGTTGACCAAAAGGTACATCTATAGTTCTATAAGGTGTTAACAAATTGTGCTCCAGAGTGGTCAAACCAATTTCCAATTTCATCTGCTGTAGATGAGTTTCCCTTTTTTCCCAGTTGTGTTGTCAGACTTTAAAATCTTTGCCAATATAGGGCGCCTGGGTGGCTCAGTGGGTTAAGCCGCTGCCTTCGGCTCAGGTCATGATCTCAGGGTCCTGGGATCGAGGCCCGCATCCGGCTCTCTGCTCAGCAGGGAGCCTGCTTCCCTCTCTCTCTGCCTGCCTCTCTGCCTCCCTCTCTGCCTACTTGTGATCTCTCTCTGTCAAATAAATAAATAAAATCTTAAAAAAAAAATTTATAAAATCTTTGCCAATATGATATCCTTGGGAAAATCAGACTTTAAAATCTTTGCCAATATGATATCCTTGGGAAAATATTTCATCTTAATTATAACATTTATCTGATTAATAGTGAGGTTGCACATCTATATGTTTGTTCAGTCTCCATTTGTGTGACTCTAATAAGGTAGATTTTCTCAGTTTGCCATTGTGGGGAAAATACGCCTGTAACAAGCTAGCTGCGGGAGGTAAAGTATTATAACAGGTATAACTGGTTTTGACCAGGAAAAGCCTAGAATAGCTCGTTTTGACTTGATGAAGGACAGGAAAATCTCATTGTAGCAAATTAATGCATATCAGGTCTTTTCTGCTATTTGGGGTTTGGGACAATGATTCGGTCGTTGCCACTAAAGCCTTTTCTTCCACAGAGAATCCTGTACTTGTCATCCAGTTCTGATAGCCAGTGAGTTTCGGGTCCTAATGAGGCTGATGACACCAAGTGAGGCTGAATTCACCTGTGAACTTCTTTATTTCCTGGAGCTGCGATCTGACCTCTCACTCTACCTTTGACGTGGGTGAAAGAATCGGGGAAAAGACGTGGAGGTGGGCATGCTGAACCAGGCATTCCCTTCTAATCGCCCTATAGTCAGCCTGGGTTGTGTTTTTTTTTTTTTTTTTCCTTTTGGTCTGCTCGTTCTTTTTATAACATTTAGCAAAAGAGGTATATTAAAACCTCCCATAATGGTTATGAATTTATCTATTTCTCCTTTTTAGTTCTGAGAATATTATTTCATCTTTTTTGAGGTTATGTGATTAAGTACACACACACACACACACACACACACACACACACACACACACAGTGATAATGGTCCAAAGAACCACTCCAACAGGCAGGCCTGAGTTATCCAGGAGAGATGAAAAGACCCCTGGCCTTGAGCTCTCATACAGCTCATTTTTGCTCTGCCACTCTTGGATGTTAGTGGCCTCCTTGTGTTTTGGTACATGCTTAACAAACTCCTGCCTTGGGGCCTTTGAATTTTCCATTCCCTGCCGCTGGAGCACCCTTCTGGGTGTCCTTAAGGCTTGCTTGGTGAGAGATGCGTGGTTCACAGCAGTTACTGTAAGAGGAGGGAAGGAATGCTATGAGTTCAAGTATAAGGAGAGCTTCATGGACAGTCATTAGGATTCGCCTGAAGAAAATTGAACAGGGATGGAGAAAAAACATATTTTAGTAGTAAACCAACACATGGAGCTATGTAGATGAGTGCTTCTCTAGAAACATCGTAATGACTCCAGGGTTCAGGTAGGGAAACAGTAGCTAATAGGTAAAAAGACAGAAAAATAAGTTGAATCACAAAATAAAAGTCCATGAGGACTAGGCAAAGGATTTTGGACTTTGCATTTTAAGTCCTCCTCCCAGACTCTTGATTTCCTTCCTTACTAGAGTATCAGATTCCTGAGGACATACCCAGAAAGATGCCCTGTACTTAACAGGCAAGCAGCTCCATGTGCTGGTGATGAAGTACTTAGGCCATGTGGTGAGGTTGTCTGGGTTCAAATCTTGTTTTATCCCTTCCTTACTGCATGGCTTTGGACAAAGTGCCTAAATGCTCTACACCTTTACCTCCTGGTCTGTACAAAGGGGCTGAAGTACCAGGCTCAATGGGTAGTTGCAAGAGTTAGCCATGACATATAAAGCACTTGCTATACCCTTATCATATAGTAAACATTAGCTGTTATTAAATACGGAAAATTCCTAATTTCTACCTTTATTTTGAATTTCTATGTAATTATGAATCTCTAATGATTCAAAATTTTGCCCTAAGAGAGAAATTGGTAAGTGGGATTGGAGGAAGAGAACTCACACCAGCCCACCCAGCCTAGTAATTATACCCTATCCCACAGCTCTTTTTAGTTTCCTTATGACAAGTATTGTCCCTGTTTCCAAATTTTGTTCAGTCAAGTGACAACATAGCAATGACTGCTGGGATTTTGATGTCTCTATGACACCTAAAACTTAAAAAATAAGGAAAGGGTGATTGGGAGGCCTTGTGCTGTGATCATCACTTTGCTTCCAAGAGTGACTTCTCCTTGTTTCTCCCCTCCCAAAGCCTAGCTATTCAAGGGTTGGTTAGAAAACAGCTGTGTGCAATGCCGTAACAGTTGATTTTCCCGACTGTTGTGTTTTATAGGTGACTAGCACAGAACAGAGTACCTTGCCAACAAGAACAAGAAGTAAAGAGATTTACCTAGAACAGGTGAAACAAAACCTAAAATGCAGAACAGATGCAACAGAAAAGCTTTTCCGTTCCTGGTTTATGTTCTAACTTGTCGTTGAAGTGTGTGCCAAAAGAGCTTGGTGGGACAGGTGGAGAGTACCAGCACCGAGACAACACTGTTACCAAGAAAAGTCACTTGACAAATCCGTGTCTTGCAAAGAGTCTTGCCAGTCGTGGCTCCAATGCTAAGATTAAATTACAGCCGTGCCCCAGGTAAACAGACCTCTACCAGTAAGATCCTCCCACCGAGTGTCCTTCATGTCTGAGCTAAATGTTCTCAACACTCCTCTCGAGGTCTATTTTCAGTTGCTGTATGAAGGATTAGTGAAAGTAAGCCTTCTAGTGTTGATTAATGTTTCAGAAATATGTCCCATTGTAGAATTCATTGTAGAAGGCCCCTGACTTCCTAGAGAAAAGTCTTCAGAAAAATAAGATAAAGGAAATAAAATCATAGATGTTTGAGTATAAGTAGTGGAATTTTTTCTTTTGATATTCAATAACGAATTTTGGCCAATTAATATTTATTTCAAAAGAAAACACATGCACAGCAGCCTTTCTTCTAATGGCAGGAAACTACGCAGCTATCTAAGTGTTGAATAGTGTGGGGCATCTGGCTGGAGTGGTGGGCTGAGCACCGACTCTTGGTTTCGGCTCAGGTCATGAACTCAGGGCTGTGGGATCCAGCCCCAGGATGAGTCCCACACAGAGCCCCTGGGGTCAGGCTCTGCGCTCCGCGTGGAGTCTTCCTGAGGATTCTGTCTCCCTCTCCACCCTTCCACCCCGATCTCAAGCACACTGTCTCTCTCTCTCAAATAAATAAATAAATCTTTAAAAAAATAAATATTGAATCAATGCAAATTAAGGTGTAAATGTTGGTATTGTTCACTTAGTGCAGAGGTGGGCTGCACATTTTACCTTTACTCTCATCTCAGTTATATTTTCTGATGAGCCATGATGACAAATCAGTCCTCCTTTGGAGGACCCAGTGTCTAAATCGTTGTAAAAGAAGGGGGATAATACTGCTGACCTCACATCATTCTTATGCAAATAGAGCAAAATTAAGTAAACAGTAGTTTTAAAACTATTAAGAGCACAGAGTTATTAATGCATACTAGTATAAGGAAAGGAACACAATGAATTCCAGTCTTCTAATATGATCACAAAAATACCTGCATGCATATATGGCTATGTATTTGTGCTTATTAACTTGAAGCACAGCTTTATAGATCTATACCTAACAAAGGTCTCTGGGAATTTTACAATTAAAGCTAGAGATTTTTCTATCAACATATCAGGCACCTTCTTTGTTTTCTAAAACCATGGCAGCAAATTTTATATTTACTATACCAGAGCATGATTGTGATTATTCTCGTGAACACAGACAGAACTGTATAAAAACAACAGGTGCAAGAACTCGTAGAGAGTCATTAATGGCAGAGGCTCTGAGGATTTGGAGCCAGAGCTATAAAATACCGCAGAAGCAGGTGTTCTAGGTATTCCTACAGCTCATATGAGCACTTAGAAATATTTGATGTGGTGGATGGCAGCTTGCTTAACGATCAGGCTGAACAGGACAGCTGGCAAGAGGATTAGTGGCATGTGGGATTGGAGGACAGAAAAAGGTACCGTTAGAGCCCCAGCTGCGGCCAAATCTGGCCGAGCTGGTTTCTGTGTTCCCACGACCGTCTGTCTGCTCTGCTGTCTCATTCAGATTCCATGTGTTCTCCACCAGTGAACTGAAGACTGTCTTTGTACTGGGGACCCCTTCCCCAGTACCTCTCATGATTGGCTCCTTCTCATTGTTTAGGGCTCAGCTTGTGCTACTTCCTCAAGGAAACTAACACCTCCCCATCCCTCTAGTTCTCTCTAGCCTTTATCACCATCTGCAACTCTGTTATTCAGTCATTTGTTTACTGTTCACAGTGGTGCATTGCTGCCCAACAGAAGGTGAGCTTTGTAAGAGGAAGAACTACATCCCCTGCAGGTTCTGCGTCATAGAAAACATCCATCAAACAACTGATGAATGGAGGCCCCAGGTGGCTCAGTCCATTAAGTGTCAGACTCTTGATCTCCACTCAGGTCCTGATCTTGGGGTCTTGAGTTCAAGCCCCATATTGGGTTCCATCCACCCTAGGCGTGGAGCCTGCTTGAAAAACAAAACAAACATAAACCCTGATGAATGAATGGATGCATTGATCTCCAAGGCCCTCTACCCCTTGACCATTTTCTCCTTGATTATCTCTTCCCTTAAAAAACATTAGTTTTGTTGTCCATTCACTGCAGTCCCCCCTTCCCAATTTTTGAGGTAACAGGATGTTAACCATGGCTGATTCTCGTTAGCACGTTAGTCAGCAAATACGACCACACTTTCACCTAACAAAATGATGTCACCTGGTTAAAATTCCTTTGTGATCTAGTTCTTAGAGTATGTAGGGGTGTCCATTTCTACCTATATAGACAATTGTAGAGCCTCCAATTATAAAACACTTAGAAATGCTGAATGAATTATACCATTCTTTTAAATGCTTGGCTGAGGTTACAAGAAACTGTGGGAAAGTATGGGAAAGCTCCTAAAACTAAAAATGAGGATGTTTCAGAGGACATGAATACATGGTTGTTCTGAGGAGCAAGCAGGAGACAGAAGAGAATGTTCACCCAGTAGTCCAAAGCATGGCGTATAAATATACACATGGAGATAGGAGATGTGGCCCCGGACCCATGCACCCATCCCTCTCACCCATGCTGAGAGAAGATAGTCACCAAGCTAAAATTCTTTGCCAGACTACATTATCATTCAAGTAATAACACTAATAATTGGGGTGCACCTGTAACAAACTCTACTTCAGGAAGAACAAAATTGAGCTCAAATGGAAGAACTGAGACGCAAAAAGACATAAAAACATACCATGTTTTCAGAACAAATATATAGCTCACTGAAGAACCATGCCTCTAATCCAGACCTCACAGGATCTTCACAGATGAAGGCTCACTGGATAGAAACTACAATCTAAAATCCTAAAACACAGGCCACGGTGATTAAGACCACAAATAACCTCGACTGGATGCCTTAGAGTTTAAGAAATAAAACAGTAAGAATCAAGAGGAAAATAAAATTGCAAAGATGAAGGGAAAAAGCACAAAACTGTATTTGTTGAAATTAAAAACTCTTAACAGGTTCGGAAGAGCTAAGAGCATTGTCATAGTGGAAGATAGAGTTGAGTATGAATCACAGGGAGATTAAGAGTTGAAAAATATGAAGAGAGATGAAAAGGCATTGAGGGTGAGATGAAATGTTACCTAATAGGAGTTCCAGAAGGAAAATTTGAAAAAAAAAAAAAAAAAAAGGAAGAGGCCATATTGGAAGGTACAATGACTATTTTCCAGGATGTATGAAACATATGGGTCATCTGATTCAGAAAGTTCACAAAATCCTGAACAAGATAAATAAAAGTAAATCCACTCTTAACACACTGTAGTGAAACAGCAGAATACCAAAGACAAAGATGTTAGCAGTGAAAGCCAGAAAAATGTACCCAAAATATACAATAAGTAGACTTAGATATGCAAATTCTCAATAGCAACACTGTAAGTAAGAAGACCATGTGTGCACTCATATCTCCAAGGTGCTGAGAGAAGATAGTCACCAAGCTAAAATTCTTTGCCAGACTAAATTATCATTCAAGTAATAACACTAATAATTGGGGTGCACCTGTAACAAACTCTACTTCAGGAAGAACAAAATTGAGCTCAAATGGAAGAACTGAGACGCAAAAAGACATAATCAGCAAAGAAATGGATAAATATTTAGATAATTTTATATAAGTCTTTGATTGTATAAAGCTACATCATCGTGATTGGTTTGAGACTTTAAAAATAGGATGGAATTGGGCGCCTGGGTGGCTCAGTGGGTTAAGCCGCTGCCTTCGGCTCAGGTCATGATCTCAGAGTCCTGAGATCGAGTCCCACATCGGGCTCTCTGCTCAGCAGAGAGCCTGCTTCCCTCTCTCTCTCTCTCTGGCTGCCTCTCCGTCTACTTGTGATTTCTCTCTGTCAAATTAATAAATAAAATCTTTAAAAAAAAAAAAAAAAAAAAATAGGATGGAATCAAAACAAGATGGAGGAGATTTTGGCTGGAAGTGTCCTAAAGTCTTTCAATTAGTGGGGAGCTGAGACATTGGTTAACTGAAACAGTTGAAAGGCGCATATGCACAATCCAATGCTAACTACCACCACCAATGGAAATATAGATTTTTCAAGATACAGTTTTCAAATCAATAGGTGATATCAAAAAGCTTGTGGTCTAGTACGGCTGACAAACTGTTTCTCAGCACCAGAGCTGGCTTTCTACCTGCTTTGTTCTAAGTCCTCCAGACTTAGAAGTCCATTCCTCTCTCTTCTTGGGGGCCATGGACAAATCTGTAGAGCACTTTGTTGTAATGTCCAGTTTCTTAGGTCAATTTCCAGTGCCTTCCTTGCTATTATAGCCCAATGCCTGGCACAGAGCTGGTGTTCTCATGATTCTAGAATGAACGGATGCAACTTGCTCAAGGTCACACAGCTACTGAGTGGCAGATAAGAATGAGAACTCAGATCTTTGCTCACCCAGGCATGTTCCTTTTGGGGGAAAAAAAAAGTTGTATCTGAAAAAAAATCATTGTGTCCTATGAAAATAGTAGCCACTTGATTAAAGTGATAAGAAATCCCTCTGAGATCAAAACACCAAAGAAAACAGAAAAATTCACATCAGTAACTGTTGCCAACCTACTGTTTAAAGAAAATCCACACATTGCAGATTATGCTGGTTAGAGAACAGGAGTCCTAGAACTCTCTCTGATTTTGCCAGGGAGAACTTGACCACATCTGTCCTCGAGGCAGCCTCTCCAGGAACATGGTCCCAGGGCATAGAGAGCATCCCTACCCACCAGCTTGTCACTGCTGAGAAGTAAGATGTCTTGTTAAAATGTAGTGTGCCTTGAGAACTTACTGATGGTCAGCTAAAGAGGTAGAAGGTGGAAGGGCTGAAAGCTAGCTGAGAATTTGCTTTTAGAAGGTTCTTCACTGAATAAGCAGGGAAGGAAGAGGAATTGAGGAGGAGGCGGACAGGGAGGAAAAAGAAGCTAAAGGTGAAGGAAGATACCAAATACCTATTTCATAATTTTGCTCTGAAATTCTGTTCAGATTTTCAGCCCCAACAACCCACATTTTAAAATGGGAAGTTCCACATTTGATCTCCTTGATCTTACCACAAAATTAAAGGGTGGGAAGGAAGTGGAAGATATTTTGAGATTCTTCGGAGGGCAGTGGGCACCTGCATTAGAGAGAATCTCAAAGGTCTGTCTCTATGCAGCCTTTTCTCCTTCTCTTTCTTATCAGTCAAGAGCCAAGAGGGGCAGGTTATTCCCAAGGCAGCTTTCCTTCAAGAGGAGGATGGTTACAGATGGCAGTAAGGGGAAGTAAGGACTGAGAGTGGGCAACCCTGCACAGGAGGGAAAAGGAGGCCCTGAGGATGAGAGCTTGAGTTTGAGTTCCTGTCTAAACTTAACAGAGGTCAGAGTCCTGCTATGTCTAGGTATATGCCTATGGCAAAGGGATGAATGTTCTTAAATCAGCCTCTTCCAAAGCTGGGGTGGCAATCCTTATATCAGATCAATTAGATTTTAAGCCAAAGGTTATAATAAGAGATGAGGAAGGACACTATATCATACTCAAAGGATCTGTCCAACAAGAAGATCTAATAATTTTAAATATCTATGCCCCTAACATGGGAGCAGACAACTATATAAACCAATTAATAACAAAATCAAAGAAACACATTGACAATAATACAATAATAGTATGGGACTTTAACACTTCCCTCACTGAAATGGACAGATCATCCAAGCAAAAGATAAACAAAGAAATAAAGGCCTTAAATGACACATTGGACTAGATGGACATCACAGAATATTCAGAACATTTCATCCCAAAGTATTAGAATACACATTCTTCTCTAGTGCACATGGAACATTCTCCAGAATAGATCAAATCCTGGGTCATAAATCAGGTCTCAACCAGTATCAAAAGACTGGGATCATTCCCTGCATATTTTCAGACCACAATGCTCTGAAGCTAGAACTCAATCACAAGAAGAAATTTGGAAAGAACCCAAATACATGGAGAATAAAAGGCATCCTTCTAAAGAATGAATGGGTCAACCAGGAAATTAAAGAAGAATTGAAAACATTCATGGAAACAAATGATAATGAAAACACAACAGTTCAAAATCTGTGGGACACAGCAAAGGCAGTCCTGAGAGGAAAATATATAGCGGTACAAGCCTTTCTCAAGAAACAAGAAAGGTCTCAAATACACAACCTAACCCTACACGTAAAGGAGCTGGAGAAAGAACAACAAAGAAAGCCTAAACCCAGCAGGAGAAGAGAAATCATAAAGATCAGAGCAGAAATCAATAAAATAGAAACCAAAAAAACAATAGAACAAATCAACAAAACTAGGAGCTGGTTCTTTGAAAGAATTAATAAGATTGATAAACCCCTGGCCCGACTTACCAAAAAGAAAAGAGAAAGGACCCAAATAAATAAAATCATGAATGAAAGAGGAGAGATCAAAACCAACACCAAAGAAATACAAATAATTATAAAAACATACTATGAGCAACTCTACGCCAACAAATTTGACAATCTGGAAGAAATGGGTGCATTCCTAGACACATATAAACTACCACAACTGAACCAGGAAGAATTGGAAAACCCGAACAGACCCATAACCAGTAAGGAGATTGAAACAGTCACCAAAAATCTCCAAACAAACAAAAGCCCAGGGACAAACGGCTTCCCAGGGGAATCCTACCAAACATTTAAAGAAGAATTAATTCCAATTCTCCTGAAACTGTTCCAAAAAATAGAAATGGAAGGAAAACTTCCAAACTCATTTTATGAGGCCAGCATCACCTTGATCCCAAAACCAGACAAGGATCCCATCAAAAAAAAGAATTCCAGACCAATATCCTTGATAACACAGATGTGAAAATTCTCACCAAAATACTGGCCAATAGGATTCAACAGTACATTAAAAGGATTATTCACCACGACCAAGTGGGATTTATTCCAGGGCTGCAAGGTTGGTTCAACAACCGCAAATCAATCAAGGTGATACAATACATTAATAAAAGAAGGAACAAGAACCATATGATACTCTCAATAGATGCTAAAAAAGCATTTGACAAAGTACAGCATCCCTTCCTGATCAAAACTCTTCAAAGTGTAGGGATCAAGGGCACATACCTCAATATTATCAAATCCATCAATGAAAAACCCACCACAAATATCATTCTCAATGGAGAAAAACTGAAAGCTTTTCCGCTAAGGTCAGGAACACAGCAGGGATGTCCATTATCACCACTGCTATTCAACATAGTACTAGAAGTCCTAGCCTCAGCAATCAGACAACAAAAGGAAATTAAAGGCATCCAAATCAGCAAAGAAGCATATCACTCTTTGCAGATGATATGATACTATATGTGGAAAATCCAAAAGACTCCACTCCAAAATTCCTAGAACTTGTACAGGAATTCAGTAAAGTGTCAGGATATAAAATCAGTGCACAGAAATCAGTTGCATTTCTATACACCGACAACAAGACAGAAGAAAGAGAAATTGAGGAGTCAGTCCCATTTACAATTGCACCCAAACTATAAGATACCTAGGAATAAACCTAACCAAAGAGGCTAAGAATCTATACTCAGAAAACTATAAAGTACTCATGAAAGAAATTGAGGAAGACACAAAGAAATGGAAAAATGTTCCATGCTCCTGGATTGGAAGAACAAATATTGTGAAAAAGTCTATGCTACCTAAAGCAATCTACACATTTAATGCAATCCCTATCAAAATCCCACCCATTTTTTTTCAAAGAAATGGAACAAATAATCCTAAAATTTATATGGAACCAGAAAAGACCTCGAATAGCCAGAGGAATATTGAAAAAGAAAGCCAAAGTTGGTGGCATCACAATTCCAGACTTCAAGCTCTATTACAAAGCTGTCATCATCAAGACAGTATGGTACTGGCACAAAAACAGACACATAGATCCATGGAACAGAATAGAGAGCCCAGAAATAGACCCTCAACTTTATGGTCAACTAATCTGTGACAAAGCAGGAAAGAATGTCCAATGGAAAAATGACAGCCTCTTCAACAAATGGTGTTGGGAAAATTGGACAGCCACATGCAGAAAAATGAAATTGGACCATTTCCTTACACCACATATGAGACTCAAAATGGATGAAGGACCTCAATGTGTTACAGGAATCCATCAAAATCCTTGAGGAGAACACAGGCAGCAACCTCTTTGACCTCAGCCACAGCATCTTCTTCCTAGGAACATTGCCAAAGGCAAGGGAAGCAAGGGCAAGAATGAACTATTGGGATTTCATCAAGATAAAAATCTCTGCACAGCAAAGGAAACAGTTAACAAAACTAAAAGACAACTGACAGAATGGGAGAAGGTATTTGCAAACAACATATCAGATAAAGGGCTAGTATCCAAAATCTATAAAGTACTTAGCAAACTCAATACCCAAAGAACAAATAATCCAATCAAGAAATGGGCAGAGGGCATGAACAGACATTTCTGCAAAGGAGACATCCAGATGGCCAACAGACACATGAAAAAAATGCTCCACATCACTCGGCATCAGGGAAATACAAATCAAAACCACAATGAGATACCACCTCACACCAATCAGAATGGCTAAAATTAACAAGTCAGAAAATGACAGATGCTGGTGAGGATGCGAAGAAAGGGGACCTCTCCTACAGTGTTGGTGGGAATGCAAGCTGGTGCAACCACTCTGGAAAACAGCATGGAGGTTCCTCAAAGGGTTGAAAACAGAGCTACCCTATGACCCAGCAATTGCACTACTGGGTATTTACCCTGAGGATACAAACGTAGTGATCTGAAGGGGCACATGCACCTGAATGTTTATAGCAGCAATGTCCACAAGAACCAAACTATGGAAAGAACCTAGCTGTCCATCAACAGATGAATGGATAAAGAAGAGGTGGTGTATATATATATATATATATATATATATATATATATATATACACACACACAATGGAATACTATGCAGCCATCAAAAGAAATGAAATCTTGCCATTTTTCGACAATGTGGATGGAACTAGAGGGTATCATGCTTAGTGAATAAGTCAATCGGAGAAAGACAACTATCATATGATCTCTCTGATATGAGGAAGTGGAGAAGCAACGTGGGGCGTTTGGGGGGTAGGAAAAGAATAAATGAAACAAGATGGAATCAGGAGGGAGACAAACCATAAGAGACTCTTAATCTCACAAAACAAACTGAGGGTTGCTGGGGGGAGGGGGGATGGGAGAGGGTGGTAGGATTATGGACATTGGGGAGGGTATGTGCTGTGGTGAGTGCTGTGAAGTGTGTAAACCTGGCGATTCACAGACCTGTACCCCTGGGGCTAATAATACATTATATGTTTATAAAAAAATTTAAAAAAAAATTTTTTTTTAAAGTGCATGTGAGGGGCACCTGGGTGGCCCTGTCAGTTAAGGTCCAACTCTTGATTTCAGCTCAAGGTCCTGAGATTGAGCCCTGCATCAGGCTCAAGCTGAGTGGGGAGTCTTCTTGGGATTTTCTCTCTCCCTCCCCCTTCTCTCCCTCCCAAATAAATAAATCTTAAAAAAAAAAAAAAAAATCAGCCTCTTCCTCCACGTAGACAATCCTTTCTCTCCTTCGCCTGCCTTCCATGGGAAGAAACACCAGAAAGCAAATACACTCACCAAAAGTACTGAAAGAGGGTGTGTGTGTGTGTGTGTGTGTGTGTGTGTGTGTGTGTGTTTAATGTGTTATCAAGAATGGACAGAGGAATTTGGGTGGCAGGAATACTGAAGTGACTAAGGTTAATTTTCTATCCATCCTTCAACTCTGAGGTACCAGATGAATCGCTCTTTTTTCATTAATTAATTTCTTTGACACTTTTACCAGGATTGTGGAGATTTACCAGAGAGGGATTTCATCGCTATCATCAAGTAGATACAGTGGAACCCTACAGGCTTCCAAGGAGATTCTATAATTAGCATTTCGGTCAAAGCCCTAACTCTGCACAAGGAAAGCATAATGTGGAACAAGGACTGTTCTGCCTCTGGCTCTCTGGGGCTCTGAAGGAGCCGATTGTGATCTAGCACTAAAAACAAAAGCAAGCTTTCTCTCTTGGGCCTTGCTGTTTGTATTTGCTCAGAATGCATGGGCTAATGGACTAATACTTTGATCTGTGATCACTTGCTTATTTCCCAGTAACTCCCTTGCACATGTTTGTTGGAAGGGAGGGAATCTTCATTTTCTCACAAGTGGATTTGAGGTGAGAAGAATCCAGTTAGAGGTAAAGTTTTCATCAGGTAAACGTTTCAAGCATCAGGGTATATGCACTGCCATCATCATTTGTCTGAGTGAACAGCTGTTATAAAGAAGTTCCTTGCAAAATGTTACCTGTGGAACTGCTTCCATGCCTTCCTTGACAACAGATGCTTGGCGTTAATGAATCCACCACTGGGTTAATTAGAACTCAGACTTGCAGCCTGTTCTCAGCTCATAGAATAAACACTGTTTTCCTTTGACCTAATTGCAAGATGTTCTTAAACATCATCATTTTGCGAAAGAAACTGACTACAAATTGCTTCATGAACCATATCATCGGGACTCAAAATGTGCCTGCAATTTGGAGAAAGTGTTTGCAATTTGCTGACAAAATACCATCCTAGAAGACAGCACTGTTTGCAGGCCGAGGGTGTATTTTCTCTGCAGAAGCTACGCTCTTCCTCCTGTTTTTCCTTATCTTCTACAGAGCCCCTATCTGAGAAGGGTTAGTTGAGCATCAGAAAACCAACCAACACAAAATCACCACACCACCACTATCCACAATAAAATTCAGAAACAAAGTGACTTTAAGTCAGTGAGACTCGATTGAACACCTGGGGGTACATAATGGGTCAACTGTTCGGACCACATTGGGTTGTTATTTTAGGATTTTGCTTGAGTATTTACCCTAAGGGACTATAATGCCTGGAGCCTTACCAGACCTGATTGCACAGGTGCCCTTATGTAGTCCGGGAAAATACCTGGGCAGGGAAGGGAGAAAACATCCGAAGGGGCCTGTGGGATGCTGCTGGGATCCCCAACTTTCAGAATGATAGACTCTGATCTGAAACTCCCTTCCAGAGAGTTTCCTCTTCATCCTCCTGTGTATGACTACCGCCTTTAACCAAAGGACTGTAAGCTTCTTATTTAAAAAAAAAAAAAAAACAGCAAATGAAGGCTGAGGTAACAACTGTGTATGTAATACGCACATTATTATACAAACTGGAGTTTCAATACCATTCTGGAGAGCTTTACATGGTAGTAATCCTCCGTCTTTGAAGGTGTTCTGCAACTTGGCCACCACTAGAGGGCGAAGCAGACCACTTTCACACATTTCCTCCCACAGAAAGTCAAAAGGAAGTTCTCAGCCAAGGAGCTGAATGCTGAAGTCTCTCCGCCCCTTAACTTCACCCAGTCTGGGCATCACTTCTGAAGGTTAGGGGTAGAAGGAAGGGAAGGGCAGGGAAGCACAGCATGAAAATCACATGGAAATTAAGTATTTCATTGAAGAAGGAAATCTTGCCTTTGATAATTTTCATCTACTAAAATGTTTCAGCCCTTTCCATAGGTCCAAGACTGGGGAACTCAATCCAAGTAGCTGTTATTTCTTTCTACAGGCTTACAGTTTAGGCAGCAAGGCCAACATAGGTGAATTCATCAAGCACTCATTTTCTAAATGCAGTACAGCTGAGAGGAGGAGAGATTAAATCAGATTTGGGTGTGGCTCGTGAGCAGGCAGCATCTCCCCACAGACTTAAGAAGCGAATGAGCTGGGAGCTCAAAAACCAAATCAGAAGTCACTAAGTAAAGGAGAAAGATAAGGCAGAAAGAAAGGGGTTTTTTGAGAAAACGCTTTCAGTATATACAGAATATATGACAGGAAAAAAAATACCCAAATGCAAAATAAAAGAGAAAAGTCTAAGTAGCTAGTACGAAGAAAGCTTTTTTTTTTTACCCCCACTATAAACTTTTCTAGATTTCAGAAGCTTCGGGATAAAAGCAATATAGAAAGAAAATAATAACATGACCAGACTACAGTGCTATGAAATAAAGCCATTTGAATATCATTGCTGTTGTGTGTGCAGGGGTACCCCTGGGAACTCTGCAGGCCACTCTAAGAGTCATGGTAGAACATGTCGCCATTTCTCCAAAATGTCTACCTAATCCACCAAATGTGTCGAGTACATTAGCCAAGTGCTAATGGAATGGGCTAGTCCTGGCTTCACCAAGGTCACTCAGGGGGCTTCACCAAGGTCACTCAGGGAGCTTCTCAAACAAATGTGCAGCTCCAGCCCCCCTGCCAGCTGTGATTTAATTTCAGATAATCTCTATAGGTTATTCTATTGTGAAGTCAGGGTGGAAACCTACTGAGTTATATGACATTCCAAAGGGAAAACACAAAATTCCATCTAGGATATGGGCATCTTCACCTCCTTCTCTTGAGCACCAGAAATGAACTGCATCTTCTATGTTAAATTTTTGTACCTTCCGTGCCTGGAATGGTTTGAAGGGAAAATATGGTATCCCAAAGAAGATAACATTAAAACAAAAATGCATACACAGAGGGTAGAGAACATTGCAAACTATTTCTTTTTACTGTTCTCATGAGTCTTTTTTTTTTTTTTTTTTTAAATTTCTAAAGAGTCCGTTAACTCTGAAAGGACATCTGGAAATTCCTCCCTTTGGTCTTTCTTCTGTCCTGCCTTCAGGATGCTCTGGATACCAACCACTCCGCCCTTCCCTGGGGCTTCCAGCCTCATCTTGGAATAGCAGAGTGAGATGCCCCAACCTCCAAAACTCCTTCTTGGCTTCATTCTGGACGGTGGGTGGCAGGCAGCCCTTCCTCTGCTTCCTTATGAAGTTTGTGTGGTGATGGTTAGCACTTTTGAATTCTTTATCCCACAGCATCTATGAAGCTGACATTGCACCCATGTACCTCCTCTCATTTTTATGCTAGTGCTTCACTTAACTTTGTCAGGCTACATCATCTTTCAAATCACTTTTTCCCCAGGACGGTGAATTTGCCTGGGCCATGACACATCCAGAGAAACAGACTAAACTTTATTCCTGTGTATCTGCAAGGGTGTTTCTAGGGGAGAATGAAGCATTTGAATTGGCGAACTGAGTGAGATTGCCCTCCTCAACATGGGCATCATCAACCTGCTGGGAACATGAATAACACCGACAAGCAGAGGGAGGTTGAATTTCTCTCTCTCTGCCTGACTGCTTGAGCTGAGAGGTGAGTCTTCTGCCCTGGCAGGCCTCCAGACTCCGACTGGAATTCTACTACCAGCCTTCCTGGGGTTCTAGCTCCTGGACTGTAGATTATGGGACTTCTCAGCTTCTGTAGTTGTGTAAGCCAGCTTCTTTATAATAAATCTCTAGATAATGGATGGATGGATGGAT
Source organism: Mustela erminea (assembly GCF_009829155.1). Classification (NCBI taxonomy): domain Eukaryota; kingdom Metazoa; phylum Chordata; class Mammalia; order Carnivora; family Mustelidae; genus Mustela; species Mustela erminea. The sequence goes on along the minus strand of NC_045617.1, from coordinate 99,776,147 downwards.
GGATGGATGCTTACTGGTTCTGTTTCTCTGGAGAACCGGGACTGACTACTCGATTCCCCATCAGGAGGGAGTATGAGAGGACGGAGGAAGATAAAGGTGGTGGTGAAAAAGGGACTCTAGCCCTGCCACTTGTCTCACACTTTGCCAGTCTTCTCCAGTGTGCCGAATTGCAGGTTCATATCAAAGGATCCCAGAGTAGTTACTCCGAAGTAGTATATTGAATGCATCAGGATGACCTGCCTTTCTTGCGCACTTTGACTTCAACTAGGGTCCAAGACAGCTGCTCCTAAAGTTAATTCTCTTCTAGCAAGAAAGCTGCATCAAGCAAGAGCTCTATTACTGAGAAATTGCCAGGGCAATTTCCCATTGGCCATCTCCAGCAGCCAGAAGGCTGGGGAGCCTCTGCTCTGACCTCCTTGTGCCACTAGAGGGCAGGGCAGAGCAGCAGCGCGAGCTGGGAGGCGGGTAGCTCGCATTTCAGCCCCCTTGGCTAAGGAGGGTAGCTCTTAATGAAAAAAGCACGGAATAAAGTGTCTGGCGAGGAAGGCTCCTTTGGAATTTTACTAGAAGAGCAGAAACGAAAAGTAAAGGGTAAGATTTGCTTCAAGCAACTGAGTAATGAGATTTTCTTTCTTTTTTTTTTAATTTATTCATTTGACAGATAGAGATCATAAGTAGGCAGAGAGGCAGACAGAGAGAGAGGGGGAAGCAGGCTCCCGGCCCAGCAGAAAGCCGGACGTGGGGCTCGATCCCAGGACTCTGGGATCATGACCTGAGCTGAAGGCAGAGGCTTTAACCCACTGAGCCACCCAGGCGCCCTGAGTAATGAGATTTTCTTGCAGTAACCACAACAGCAGGTCTTTTAGAGAGACCGGGAGAAGGGAATTTGGAGGTTCTTTGAAACAGTGGTTTACCTGGGGAGCGCCTGGGTGGTTCAGTGGATTAAGCCGCTGCCTTCGGCTCAGGCTCAGGTCATGATCTCAGTGTCCTGGGATGGAGCCCCACATCGGGCTCTCTGCTCAGCAGGGAGCCTGCTTCTTCCTTTCTCTCTGCCTAACTCTCTGCCTGCTTTTGTGATCTCTGTCTGTCAAATAAATAAATAAATAAAATCTTTTAAAAAAAAAAAAAGTTTACCTGAGGAGAGACATGGCACGTGTCTACACAGACAGTGGCGCCAGAAGAGGAGGAGCAGTGCTCAACCCTCACCGTTTCATCTCAGATGGAAAGAAAATCCTTTCAGGGAAGGCTCTCCGCCATCACATATTTCCTATTCCTGTTTTATAATGCCAGTGCTTCTCCCAGTCTTTCCTGAACCTTCCGCCACCCTCCAGCATGGAGCTTTATAAGAGAGAATCACACGCAAGGAAAAGTGGATCCCAGCGCCCAGAGAGTTTCCCAGTGTCCTGGAGAAGCTGGGAAGTGTTTCGGGCAGGGCCCCGACACAGTTCAGGTGGCATGCCCCAGTACCAGGAGAGTTCATTTACTGATATGTGGGAAAGGTGAGAGCCCAGGAGAGAGCCCAGAAAGGAACACAGAGCCTTGGCTGCAGGGTGCAGGGAGGGAGGGGACATTAGGCCGAGGCGGCTGATGGAGAGGTCACGGAGAGGCCCCCCTGGAAGAAGGCTGACACAGGATACAGCCAACATCCGGTGATGCTCTGGTGATGTTTCAGTTTCACCCTCGCTGTTCCAAATAAGTTTTTCCTCAGTACTGTGGCCCAGCAGGGAGTAAAGCTGGGCCCAGGGGTTGGGCTTCTCTGTGACACTGAAGACACCCCAGTGGGTACACACTGCTGAACAAGAGGAAACACTTCCTGTAAAAGAAAGAGAGAAAGAAAGAAAGACAAAAAAAGGAGATTCAGATACAAATGAAGAAGATTTAGTCATGACTGAAGCGCACGGGTTAAGAAACTGCTTTATGGTCATCCGGGAAATGATCTTGGACCCTAAATCAGGATGCCAAGCCTGAAGGACTTACTGCTAAAGACCTACATGGCTCTCCTAGGAGGGGAAATTAAGGCTAATGCGGAAAATGGAGGTTTCCTGCCACCTACATTTTTAAAAAATTATAATTTCCGAAGGATTGCTGTGTGATCACAGCACTAATTACATTATATACATGATCTCTCGATGCTCACAACAATCCTGTAATCTAGGTGCTATTTGTTCCATTTTGGTTCAGAGAGGCTAAGCTACTTTTCCAAGAACACATAACTGCTAAATTCTATAGCTTGAATTCAAATATGGAAAGGTTTTCCTCCAAAACCTATATATGAACTATGACAGAGACCAAGTCCTTTCTCCCCGCCCCCCACAAAAGTAGTCCTAAAACGTATCTGAAAATGCTATTTCCCTCTGAGGTTTTCAGGCTAGGCCAAAATACCATTCCGTGTAAGAGTCCTAAAATTTTTATTCTCTTTTATTGTAAAGCCATGTTTCATACAGTGAGAACTTTCCAGTAGCAAACCATTTCTTATATACTATTAAAAGAAAAAAACCAGGCGCAGAACAACATTATGGCTTTTGAACAGAAATGTGTATGTCTGCAGATAGATACCTGTTTTAGGATATATGCTTTTTTGAGGGGTCATTGACACATAGCATTATAGTAGTTTCAGACATACAAAATAATGATCTGATATTTGCATATATCATGAAATGGTCACCATGGTAAGTCTAGTTACCATCCAGCACCACACAGTTATAAAAAAAAAAAAAATGTGTTTCTTGTGTGATGAGTACTTTTAAGATCTGCTCTTAGCAACTTTCAAATATGCAGTAGAGAATTGTTAATCCAAGTCACTATGCTCTGCTAGGATATCTTCTTTTTTATCATGAGGAGATAAAAAGAGGGTGAGGTGTAGGGGAATCTTTTCACCTTTCATTATGTATATACAGCTCTATACACATTACAAGTGAGTTAAGTGGATGGAGAGGTTGTGGTTCATAGTTTGGTTTGTTTTTACACTGCCTTGGATTGAAAAATGGAATTAATATTCATTGTTTTCACAGTTATCTTTTGGAAGTCACTCCTGAAATGTTTTTCTAACTTAAGAAAAAGTAAAGCAGGTGAAAAAGATTTCCTGATGAAGTTTCCCTCTCTCAGGATTCTGATAAAGAGCATAATTTAAACTAATAATTCCGTGTATCGCCCTCCACCTGAAAACTCACAGGGAGCCTCCAGACTACCCCAAACAAAAGATTTGTGTACTTGAACCAAGCCCTTATGTATTTGGAGCCCAAATCATTTTGCTTTGAAAAGTCAAGAGAATGACTGATGATAGTACGGAGAGACAATAGGACCCTGGGACACTTGGTGAATTTGGCAACTTTCTACCTTTTGTGCGTGCCAAAGGAACAGAGTTTTCCCGATCCTGTGTTCTTAAAAAATGGCTTTGCTGCTTTATAAAAGTGTTTCACCTAAATACTTCAACTGAATTTACACTGGAATTTAGAAAATTTGAAGATAGAGTACTTCACATAAGAAAAATAACATGTTTTCTTGGTTTAAAAAAAAAAAAAAAAAGCACAGTACTCTCACTATTCAGTAAGGAGACATTTTCTTAAACTACCCCAGAAAATACATTTCACTTGTTGGTAGTCCTATTGCATATGATTATGATGAATACTTTTTTTAAAATTTGTTTGTTTGAGAGAAAGAATGCGAGCAAGCAAGTTGAGGGAGGGGCAGAGAGTGAGAGTGTCAAGCTCTCTGCCTGCTGAGCATGGACCCCCAACCTGGGGGGCTCAATCCCAGGACCCCGAGATCATGATGTGAGCCAAGACCAAGAGTCAGACGCTTGATGGACTGAGCCACCCAGACTGAATACTTTCTAACAGCTATTCTGAATATGAAGTTGGAAGCCTTAGCAGCCAAAGGATATAATTTATAAGACTCCCTTTGAGGCGGAAGTGGAGCTCAGATGGTGGGCTATCAAACAAACAAAGAACAAACAGGGTTTCAACATATGTGCTTCTGAAACGTGCCACTTTTGACTGGAGTCCTGCAGGCTGAGAAGCAGTTAACACGACGGAGGAGGGAGAGAGTGGGAAGTGGTGCAGACAGAGCGTTCTGTCTGAAGTTCTCAGTCAGGAGGGAATGTCGCAGTTAGACCAGAAATTGGAAGAAGACCGTGGAGTGCAGATTGTTGAAGGGACAGTGACTCCGAAAGACCATGGCAGTATAGACCATGCAGAATATTTTGGCCTCTGTCCACAGGCTGATGGGAAATTATTGAAAGGTTGTCAGTGTGTGGGGGAAGATTCTAAACGAATTGTCAAAAAGTTGGTGGCCTGATCTTGTTCCTTTGGAAGTAATCCTCTTTTCATCATGGCTGTTTGGCCATTTTTGTTATGACATATGTAGTGTGGATTAGTGTCCCTCACCAACTGTGGAAAATTCTCAGCTGTCAGCTCCTTAAGTGTTTCCTCTTTCTCATTTCCCATTTCCCACTTCTTCATTGAGAATTCTAATTCAACCTGTTAGATCTACATACCCTGTGCTACTCGTTTCTTAACCTCTTGGTCAGGTTTTCCTAGCTCTTTTTCTCTCTGTACTGCATTCTGCAAGATTTCCTTAGAACATTCTTCTAGTTTATCCTTCCTTCCCTTTCAATTCTAGAGGTTCTACTTACCCTTTAAAAATTTACTTGTTCATCCTTTTAATTATCCTAGTTCCTGTTCATATCATCTAGTTTTTCCTTAAATTTTATTTATTTTGTTTTACTTTTATTTTGTGATCATTGTAGATTCTCGTGTAGTTGTGAGGAATAATACAAGGAAACCCCATGTATTATTTACCCAGTTTCCTCCAGTACTGACATCTTGCAAAACTGTAGTGGAGGGTTACACCAGGACCTTAATTTAAAAAATATTTATATTATATTGCCTTTTAGTATTCTGTGTCTGATAAGGCCAACAATAGAAAAGCCTTTATAGGTTTTTTTTATATATGATTTTTAAATTTTATTTCATTTTATATATTTATTTTAGAGCGATTGAGAGAGAGAGAGAGCACACGTGAATGGTGGGGAGGGGAAGAGAGAGAGAATCTCAAGCAGACTCCCCATTGAGCGTGGAGCCTGTCATGGGTCTTGACCTCAAGAGCTTGAAATCATGACCTGAGCTGAAACCAAGAGTCAGAGGCTTAACTGACTGAGCCACCCAGGCCCCCATGGTCTTCTTCTTCTTTTTTTTTTTTTTTAACAATTTTCTTATTTCTTTTGGTTCCTGTTCACAGTGGCTTACTTCCTTTGTGACAATGAACTGTTTTTATTTGGTTCTGTAAATAGGGGGATTGATTTTAGCCTTTGGATTGAAGTGGCATTCCATCAACCAGGACTTGTCTTGGATTCTGGCCAGCTCATTGTGGCACTACCAACCCAAGTCTCCTTTACATTAAATTCCTGGCTGGAGGTATTTTGGAATGACCCAGACAGTTTGAATTTCAGTTGCAAATCCCCATGCAGGCTGTGCGGTGGCTCTTTAGAAAGGTGAGGTCTGGGCCTCCTGGGTGGTTCAGGTGGTTGGGCACCTGCCTTCAGCTCGAGTCATGATCTCCGGGTCCTGAATTGGGCCCCACGTGGAGCTCCCTGCTCGGTGGGGTGTCTGCTTCTCCCTCTCTCTCCACCTCTCCCCTTGCTGGGCTCTCTCTGTTTCTCTCTCTCTCTCTCTCAAATAAATAAAGTCAAAAAAAAGAAAGAAAGAAAGAAAGAAAGAAAGAGAGAGAGAGAGAAAGAAAGAAAGAAAGAAAGGAAGGAAGGAAGGAAGGAAGGAAGGAAGGAAGGTGAGGTCTGCTGGAGATGGTGGGAGTCGGGCTCCCATGTAGCTCATGCCGCAGGGACAGGGACAGTGAGCTCAGAAGAGCCCTTTACTGGATTTAATGCTCTGCTGTTACTACCTTAAAATTCTTGATAATTTTGAATGAGGTGTCCTGCATTTTCATTTTGCCCTGAGCCCCATAAATTATGCAGCTGGTCACGGAAGGGGTATGGCTCTTTACCGAACCCAGCTTTATAGGCTGATATCTCCTATTCTGTGGGACTTTTTTTTTTTTCTTTCTTGTACTCTGTAACTGGTAAGTCCTTCAGACTTCAAAACTCACTTTTGAGTAGTTTGGGAAAAGCACCTTCTGTGTTCTTCTCATTCCATGTTCCTATTTTAGCTTTTGTCCTGAATATACTTCACTATTTTTCCAGGTCATCAATGCTTTTGAGATGATTATTTAAAATATATTTTTTTTTCACTTCAGTGAGAGAGTCAAACCAGGTGCTTAGACTCAAATGCTGCTGGGACCAGAAGCCTGGCCAGTGCCCCAGTGCGGACCCCATTTCCCCTGAAAACTGCCCCCCTGAGGTGCACTCTTTCACTCATAGGATCACCAGCCTCCTTCCAGCTCATGCTTCATCCCCCCCTGCTTCAAGCTCCACATCTGTGCAATCCTAATTTGGTCTGCAGGGCCAGCACCAACTATTTCCTCTCCTATATGTTGGTTAAGGCACAGACCCCATCCCCTGATTCCTTTGGGGTTTAGCTCTTTTGATTCTCAATAAGCCTTTCTTCTATCAAAAGTCTCTGGTTTTGCAAATCCAAAGCTCTTTCAAAAATCTGTGTTGTGGGTGCCTGGGTGGTTCAGTCCTTAAGCAGCTGCCTTTGGCTCAGGTCATGATCCCTGGGTCCTGGGGTCGAGCCCCCTCATCAGGCTCCCCGCTCGGCGGGGAGCCTGCTTCTCTGTTTCCCACTTCCCCTGCTTGTGTTCCCTCTCTCACTGTGTCTTTCTCTGTCAAATAAATAAAATCTTAAAAAAAAAATCTGTGTTGTAAAAATTTTAAATATATTTAGAACTTTGAAAAACAAATACTGATTTTTTTTTTCCTTTTTGCTTTTCTACTGTAACAGTCCTGATCCTTCCTTGGGGAAAGGCCACCTCTGAGTTAATGGGGGTGCTGAGGGGGAACACAAGGGAACAACAAAGCAAACCTTGCTCTATGGCTCCCGATCGTGTCCTACACACACCGTGGCTTAGGTGCTGGCTGTCTCTGAGACCAGCTCCACAGCTGGACTTCCTAGTTAGAAGGGAAAATAAATTCTGGTTTTGGGATATAAGAATTTGAATTCTTACCTTCCAGATTAAAGACTTTCAACTAATGCAATGGTTAACCAGATGTTGGAGAGCTCTGAACCCCTTTCTCAAGAAGTTAAGAGTGGAGTCCCAGCGAGTTCCAGTGCCTATTTATTTGGTAGAAAATAGCAACAGGCAAAGCCGGTTTGGGACACTTGAAGTGTGATTTTAGATTTAGCTTTCATTTCAGGAGAGAGGAAATGTCCAAATGTCAAGCAATGGAAATACCACTCAGTGGTACTTCCTGGAAAGCAGAGCCGGAACAAACATGGTCTACCAGTTGGTGGCAGCCTAAGTCTACATCAGATATTTCAGGCTCTTCGTGGGCTACCCCTAGTGGTGGCCGAGATCTCCTGGAACCAGTAAGAGTTCATTAAGATGGGATGGGCTGTACTTCTCACTTCTGCTTTAAATTTGGATACGCTATGTTGATCCAATTTAATAGAAGCATCATCTTAGGTAAAAGTTGAAGGAAAAAGCCTCAGCAAAGCATTGCCTTTGTTTTTTTGTCTTAAAAATCCATGTAAGTGCTCTGAATATATTTTTCTAAATGCTCGGAGTCTTGTTCCACCAGAATTCATTCTTTCTTCTTTTTTCTTTAACAGACTTGGGACAAAAATTCATTTTAAAAGTTCTCCTTTCTCCTGACTTTCTGGATAGCCAACATAAGTCCTTCCATTTTTTTCAAGATTTGCTTTCTTTTCCTTTCTATTATCTGCTCCGAATGAGATCTCCCAGATTTTGAAGGGTCCCTCTCATCCTTTGAGTGTTCTGGTGGTTGCTTTGCACCCCTCAAGACAATCTCCTCCTTGGAAACAAAAGTTCCGTGGCTCCACCTTCCTTGTTTCCTTCAGAGGCTGCTTTCCTTTTAGTGTTGAATATAAACTCAGTGTGAGAAACAAGCATCCTAAAGGATGCTGTAATAGAGAAACATTGGCCATTGTAATCTACCACCAAGATGATTATCTCAGATGCCGGCTGATGGCGGCCTCAGGCCAGATACCTTGAGGTCATGCTTGGTCCAGGGTGGCAGGAGAAAGCCTCCATGGCTCACATACCACCCTTATGGGACCTGCCCCAAGGCCACACACAGGGAGGGAGAATGCACTTTTACAATCAGAAACATTATATTCGAGCCTAAAAAAATTGGTACAATAGTCCTCCCTTAACCAAGACCCCCAGGTGGCTGAAACTGCAAAAGTACTGAACCCTATAGAGACTGTTTTTTCCTATATATACATACAAATGATAAAGCCTAATTTATAAATTAGGCACACTGAGAGATTAATAATAAATAGCAAAACAGAATAAATATAACAACATACTGTAATAAAAGTCAGGTGAATGTGGTCTCTCTCTCCCTTTCTCTCAAAATATCCTATTGTCCTGTACTCACTCTTCTTCTTAGCCGCCGCTACCACCACCACCTCCTCCTCCTCCTCCTTCTTCTTTTTCTTTTTACGATTTTATTTTTAAGTAATTGCTACACCCAATGTGGGGCTTGAACTTAAAACCCTGAGATGGAAAGTTGCACACTCCACTGACTGAGCCAGCCAGGTGCCTGCCCCCACCCTACTTCTCATGATGATGTGAGAGGCTACCATGCCTGTGCGATGAGCTGAAGTGAGGTGAATGACGTGGGCAGTGGAACGTAGCGTTAGGCTACTACTGACCTCCCGACAATGCATCAGAAGGAGAGTCACCTGCTCCTGGACCACAGTTGACTGTGGGTGACCAAAATCGCAGAAAGCAAAGCAATGGGTAAAGGGAGACTACTGTATACATTTCTTACAATTACTGACAAATTATATTTATTTCTGCCATCTTCTTGGTGATCTCTTCCATATACTTTTTGCTTGTTTCTTTTTTTTTTCCCTCCTGATGTGTTTCAGATTTTTTTTTCTCTCTACTTATACATTATACACTCTAGTTGTATTCTTTTAGTGGTCACCTTTAAAATTATATGTATGATTTAACAAAGCTCCAAGTAGAATAAAATGCAGATTCTGCTTTCCAAAAATATAGGAATCTTAAAAATTTTACACCTCTAATCATTCCCTCTTGGTTGACCTACTATTGTTGTCCAATATTTTGGCTCTTCTCCATTGGAAAATTGTTATTTTAAAATGGGATACTAAAAATATGTAATATCGCTTTAAGTATATATTTCATGGATAATTATTCTGTGTTCTATGTCTGATAATTCCAAGATCTGAAATCTTACTGGGGTCTAGAACTGTTTGTTTGTTTTGTTTTTGTGGTTCTGGTGAGTCTCACTCATGGTATAATGTTTCCTGGGGCATCTGGTTATTTTTTACTATGAGCTCAGATTTGAGTAACCCGCGGGAGCTTGATGAGGGTTTTTGTGTCTGGAGAGGATGTACAAATGTACCAAGACTGACACTCACCTGGGAATCACTTCATTTCTAGGTTCGGGGTATCCCCCGGCTAAGCAGGGAGTATGGCTTGGAATCCCAGATCCTCAAAAGGGCAGGCCTCTGATTACAGATCCTTAGAGAAGAAGTTGTTACTGTCATTTTTTCCCCCCCAAAGCAGTATTCTTTTGGTTTATTTGACTGACGGCTTTTGGCAGTGCCTTTTGCTGTGAGGCAGATTTTTGCCCAGCCCACCAATTCATTCCACTGAGAATGTGACATCTTCAAGTGTCTTGGCTGTATGGAGAACAGGGGGCATCTCAGGTTTAGCCCTGCTTCTATGTTTTCTGGTTTTTTATGTTTACTTACTTATTTTTTAAGATTTATTTATTTACATTAGAGGTGGGGGGAGGGGCCAAGGGTGAGAGAATCTCAAGCCGACTCCGCACTGAGCACGGAGCCCAGCATGGGGCTTGATTCCACCACCCTGAGATCGTGACCTGACCTGAAACCAAGAGTCAGACGCTTCACGCACTGCACCATGCAGGTGCCCCTCTGGTTTTTTATTTTTAAGATCATTGCCCTTTGGGCTTACCTTCAGGTCTTAGAAGTTAAGCAAGCCACGAAAAGGTGTACTTGCTAGAATTTATCCTTCATGTAGATGGTTTCAGAGGGATGGCATTTCAGAACATGGCCCTCTCCTCTCTCTCCTAGCTTCTCCAGGCTGCTCTGCACTCTCCTGTCACCTGGGAGGACTTTGGGCCTGGAAGCACTGAGAAGCTGCATCAGTTCGCTGAGAACCATTTGGGTGACAGTGACATTGAAATAACCACAGAGCCAAAGCCAAGATGGTAAGGAACACTGAAAAACAGAGAGGGGGGAAAAAAAAAAAGGCAAGAAATCCCAAGCCTAAAGAGCAAGCACTCCACTGAGAAAGATAAGAATGAAATGACACTTAAAAATATTTCCAAGATAATCTCATAGGTCATATCACCACCTTGTACCACATCATCATGAACATGGCATTAGCCATAACCAACTCATGTGGGTTCGTTGAAGTAACAGCAGACAGTGCTAGAAAGCTTCAGCATAGCCACGGGACCCCGCTACTGCCAATGGAATCCGGAGTAAGCCTGCCCTGCAAAATTCCCATCAACACATCATTCCATCCTTCTAAAGCCTTCGTTTCTCCATCCTCAAGGAACACATGAATCATCGCCACCTCCGATGACAGGATAGCCAACACGCACCTGACAACTTCTGCTAAAATAACTTGTTGCAAATGAGTTGTTAATGGCTTTAACAACAGTTCGCTTCCTAAAGACTTTAACTCTTGTTCCTATCCTAATTTTCAGGTTTACAAAGTAGAGAGACCATCATAATATGGCAGTCACATTTTACTGTAATCAGTGCAGTACTGACCTTCTTCTAAGAGGTAGCAATTCTGGTGTCAAATGGCATGACTCCAAGTCCAAACAAGTAGACCCTATTGGACTTCCAGGATAATAAATGAAAGCCTACATAGGAGGAATTTATTCTGAAAGATAATTACCCTTGCCTAGAAGTCCTCTGTCTTAAGATTAATGAAATGTAAAAGCAACCGCTGTATCCTAAGAAGCTTTCACCAAAAATAACCAGTCAAATAAGAATCATGTGTCATTTCCATAGCACGTGAAGATTACAAATGACATTATATAATTTTTTTAAATAATGATTCATAAAGTACTGTCTCTTACATGAGCTATGCAGTGTTAAGACTAATGCTGAACACTCAGAAATAGTCTATGATGCCTCATGCATCAGGATCACTGGCTTCGGAAGAGAATGAGCCCCTTTGGCAGCAGGCCTAGTCCAGAGTCAGCAGGACACCAGAGAGGTGACCAATGCCTAGCCATTAGCCTTGGGAAGGCAGATGGTTCCAGCCAAGCCCTGGGATTGGCACACTGACTCAGTCAAGCACAATAGGTGTTCTCAGTCACAGAGAGACCTCAGGGTGTGCACAGGCTCCTGGGAGGCCAAGCAAATGCCTAGGATATATCTGGGCTTTTGGTGAAGTCTAGGAACAACTGAAGCCCAACTTGGAGCCTGAACTCAAATCAAAACTAGGGTCTTTCTACACACACACACACACACACACACACACACACACACACTCCCAGAGTGTGTTAAAGTTCCAGTTCTCTTGCTGTTGTCTTACATCCGCCTCTCCACCATCTTTCTCTGCCTCCTCTGTGTCTCTGGAAGCTGACCTTTAGATTGCCTCGTCAGGGTCCCTTGCCCTTTAGCTTTCGGTTGGTGTGGCTACTGGGAACATTTGCAGACTATCGGAAATCAGAAAGAGAAAGAGGAAGATCTTTTTATTCTCTCTGCTTCTTTCCTATGTTGCTGTAGCTCTTCATTCCATGGTCACAGCTCTGGGTAGGCAGTTTGCCTTCTGAGGGTCCCAGCTCTCTCTAGACTCTGTAACAGTTATCTCCCTTTGCCCCTTAAGGACAAGGAGTATAAAGGCTTCTCTCTCTTGCCAGCCCCTTGGTGCTTTACCTTCTTTCAATGGTTCCCTTAATTCTGCTCTCCATGCCACCACTTCTTAGTTAAACCCTGGGAGGGTGTTGGCTTTCCTGTTGGTATCCTGACTGATGATATATATGCCTTCCCAAAGATTTGTGTGGGCTCCAGAAAGTCTTATGGTCACATGTTCACTGCTGCCCAGGCATTTCTGTTTCTCTACGTTGTAGATCTAAACAAGAAATAGCTTCTTTAGTGGTTTCTAAACAAAGCAAAATTTAAAATGTAACAAGGCATTCATGAGTATAATAAAGTTTACTAGAAAGTTGGGGCCAATGGCAAGTAGTCCTATCACATGCTTTACAGTCAACAAGTTAAAAATCCACATTAGTCACATGTAACCAAGTGTTTTGGACCATAGACTCTGGAGTCAACTCTATTGACCAAAAGCCATCTCTTCCACTTTCTAGCTGCTGTGTGATCTTGGGTAAAATACCTAATTTCGGGGCGCCTGCGTGGCTCAGTGGATTAAAGACTCTGCCTTCGGCTTGGGTCATGGTCCCAGGGTCCTGGAATCAAGCCCCGCATCAGGCTCTCTGCTCAGCAGGGAGTCTGCTTCTTCCTCTCTCTCTCTCTCTCTCTGCCTGCCTCTCTGCCTACTTGTGACCTCTCTCTGTCAAATAAATAAATAAATAAAATTTTAAATACCTAATTTCTCTGGACTGCAATCAATTTCTCCCTTCCCCGTCTGTCCCTCTCTCCCTCCCTCCCTTCCTTCCTTCCTTCCATCCTTCTATCCATCCTTCTTTCCTTCCGGCATCCCTTCCCCCTCTTTTGTAAATTGGGGTGGTCATAACTCCTACCTCCCAGGGTAGTTGTGAGTAAGTTAGTATATATAAAATTCCTAGACACCTGGCCATAGACATTCCCCAGATGCCTTCTCAGCTGGGTTTCTTTGTTTCCCTCTGGGTTTTTATCAACTTGGAACCCTCCTTTCTCCAACTTCCCATTCTCTTCTTCCTTTCACTTGTTTTCTCCAGGACTACCCCAAGGGTTGGTGGGGGTAAAAGGGACAACTTTTTTGCCAGGGCTTTGTCTGTATAAACAACTTGAGTCACTGAAAATCAGCCTGTCAGCCCCATGCTGGCTGCTCAATTTTATGCAGTTCCATGTGAGAAATAAAGATAGTGGAGATGATCTACTTGCCAACCTCCCTCCTGGAACCGGGACCCAGCCCCAGGAACCCCAGAAGACCCCCTCGGCACAAAGTCGCCCTGCTCCTCAGGGCATCTAGTCAATCACATATGGGGGGTGGAGGGTAGAGAATCAGAGATTGCCCCCAAAAGGGAGGAAAAGGAACCAGAACCCATGGAGAACCTAGGGCTTTATACAAATCCTAATCTGGGCTCAGGGCACCCGACCAAGAAGATTCTGCCAACCCCATCAGTCCCAGGCACTAGAGGATGACTTAGATGATTTTGAGGAAGTCGGCAGAGATTGAGGCCTCCTGAGGTGCTGGCTTGGTCTTCTCCTCAGTTCCTTACTCCTGGATGTTCCAGGGCGTCTTCTGCCTCTATAAGGCAGAGTAATAGAACATTCCATAGTCCCAGGTTTCCATGGCCTCACCAATCAAGGTGCTCTGTGGACGAAGAGGACTTCCAGCTCACAGGACCTAATCTCCCTACAAAGCACGTATAGTGATAAACCTTTGGTAGTGACAAATAAGAGAAATAAGAAGAGAAAAATTACCCCTGATTCTACTTCTGTTACCAACCAAGATTGCGTGGCCGCATTGAGACTCGTGAAACCATATGCCAGCTTAAACAAAAAGATAAACCTAAACGTGCAGATACAGAAATGTGTTTGTAGTAATAAGACAGGATGCCCAGTGAAATTTGAATGTCATGTCAACAGTGAATCATTTTTTAGTATAAGTTTATTTCATGCAGAGTCTGAGACATATTTACAAAATTCTTATGGATCTGAAACTCATGTTTAACAGGGCATCCTGTAGTGTTACTTGCTAAATCTGACAACCCATTACTAAGTGAAAAAAGCAAGTTGCCAAACCTGATGTTTAGATTGAGCCCATAAATGTAAAGAAAAATTAATTTATACATAAACATGCTTGCCTAGACACAGACAGACACTCATAGATAAAAAGCTCTGGAAGACTTTACCAGAACTAGTGCTTCTTGGGTTAAGAAACAGAAGGGAGGGGAGCTTTTACTTTTCACTTGACTCACTTCTATGTTATTTGTTTACATTTTTAAGCATGAGTTTACTTTTTTTTTTTTGAAGATTTTATTTATTTAGTTGACAGAGATCACAAGTAGGCAGAGAGGCAGGCAGAGAGAGAGAGGAGGAAGCAGGCTCCCCGCTGAGCAGAGAGCTCGATGCGGGACTCGATCCCAGGACCCTGGGATCATAACCTGAGCTGAAGGCAGAGGCTTTAGCCCACTGAGCCACCCAGGCACCCATGAGCTTACATTTTTAAGCAAAGTAATTTAAAAGATATAATGATGGGAGCCTGGCTGGCTCAGTCAGAGGAGCATGTGACTCTTGGTGCCGAGGTCATGAGTTCGAGGCCCATGTTGGGTGTGGAGATCACTTAAATAAATAAATTTTTTAAAAAAGATGTAATGAATGTAATGTGGGTGAAAATACTGATGAAATAAATGAACAAGCAAGATGTATAACTGTATATACAGTATAATTACATCTGTAATGATTAAAAACCCTATGCAAGAACACAGACTAAAAAAGTTGATGTTTCTATACACAGTGCTAGGGGCTTCCATGTATAACATCAGTCCACTCAAATGGTAGGTGTGTGACTCTGCTGTTTGATTTGCTTCTCCCTCCTTTAGATCACCTCCAGTTTACCCAGGGAGACGGGAAAATTGGACGTCCACAAAAACGAGAGGGTCTCCTGGCAACGCTTCAAGCTGTGAGTTCATCGAGCAAGTCCAGGGTGACATTACGTACGTGTTTGGTAAGTGCTCATTTAGTACCATGGCATCACCAAAGATGTTCTCTGAAGAGTGAAAAACTTGGAAGGCCCTTGACACCATTTTATTTTATTTTTTTCAGTAAGTTTTCTATTTTAATTCCAGAATTATTAATGTGCAGTGTTATATTAGTTTCAAGTATACAATACAGTGATTCAACAATTCTACCCTTTTCTCAGTGCTTGCCATGATAAGCATACTCTTATTTCACCCATCCCCCAACCCACTTCCCCTCTGGTAACCATCTATTTGTTCTCCATAGTTAAGAGTCTCTTGGTTTGTCTCTCTCTTTTTTTCCCCTTTGCTCATTTGTTTTGTTTCTTAAATTCTACACATCAGTGCAATCATATGGTATTTGTTTTTCTCTGACTGACTCATTTCTCTTACCATTATACTCTCTAGCTCCATCTGTGTTGTTGCAAATGGCAAGATTTCATTCTTTTTTTATGGCTGAGTAGTATTCCATTGTGTGTGTGTGTGTGTGTGTGTGTGTGTGTGTGTGTATAAATTGGTCACTTCTTTATCCATTCATCTATCAGTGGACACTCAGGCTGCTTCCATAGTTCGGCTATTATATATAATATTGTAATAAACATAGGGGTGCATGTATCCCCTTAAATTCGTGTTTTTGTATTATGGAGGTAAATACCCAATAATGTGATTACTGAATTGTAGGGTAGCTCTATTTTTAAATTTTTGAGGAACCTCCATACTGTTTTCCACAGTGGCTGCTCCAGTTTGCACTCCCATCAACAGTGCAAAAGGATTCCTTTTTCTCTGCATTCTTACTGACACTTAATTGTTTCTTGTATTTTTTATTTTAGCCATTCTGACAGGGGTGAGGTGATATCTCATTGGGGTTTTGATTCACATTTTCCTGATGATGAGTGATGCTGATCATCTTTTCATATATCTCTTGGCCATCTGGATTTCTTCTTTGAAGAAATGTCTGTCTGCTCATGGCTTCTGCCCATTTTTTAATGGAATTATTAGTTTTTTGGATGTTGAGTTGTTATCAGTTCTTTTTATATTTTGGATATTCACCAAAATATATATTGGCTATATATTGGACATGTCATTTGCAAATATCTTCTCCCATTCAGGAAATTGCCTTTTAGCTTTGATGATTATTTCCTTTGCTGTACAGAAGATTTTATTTTTATATAATCCCAATAGTTTATTTTTGCCTTTGTTTCCCTTGCCTCAGGAGACATATCTAGAAAGATTTTGTTATGGCCAATGTCATAAAAATTACTGCCTGTGTACTCTTCTAGGATTTTTATTATTTCAGGTCTCACATTTAGGTCTTTCATCCATTTTGAATTTATTTTTTTAATGTGGTATAAGAAACTGGCCCAGTTTTATTATTTTGCAGGTAGCTGTCCCATTTTCCCAACACTTTTTGTTGAAGAAACTTCTTCTCATTGTGTTTTCTTTCCTACTTTGTTGAAGATTAATTGGTCATTTAATTGTGGGTTTATTTCTGGACTGTCTGTTCTGTTCTATTGATCCATATGTCTATTTTTTCCAGTACCACACAGTTTTGATTACTACAGCTCTGTAATATAAAGTATTGAATATTGAAGTCTGAAATTATTATAGCTCCAGTTTTGTTTTGTTTTTCAAGATTTCGTTGGCTACTTGGGGTCTTCTCTGGACGCATAGAAGTTTTAGGATTGTTCACTCTAGCTCTATGAAAAATTTTGATAAGGATTGCATTAAATGTGTAGATTGCTTTGGGTAGTATAGACATTTTAACAATATTTGTTCTTCCAAGCATAAAATGTCTTTCTATTTTTTTCTGTTATCTTG
The DNA here is from genome assembly GCF_009829155.1 of Mustela erminea. Classification (NCBI taxonomy): domain Eukaryota; kingdom Metazoa; phylum Chordata; class Mammalia; order Carnivora; family Mustelidae; genus Mustela; species Mustela erminea. The sequence continues at coordinate 99,759,325 of NC_045617.1, read as the reverse complement.
AATTTCTTTCATCAATGCTTTATAGTTTTCAGAATATAGGTCTTTCACCTCTTTGGTTGTTTATTCCTGATATTTTGCTATTTTGGTGCAATTGTAAACAGTATTGTTATTTAATTTCACTTTCTGCTGCTTCATTATTAGTGTATAGAGATGCAGCAGATCTCTATACTATTCTATATCTTGCAACTTTACTGAAATCATTTATAACTTCCAAGATTTTTTGGTGGAGTCCTTAGGGTTTTCTCCTTAACACCATTTCAAACACCATTTCTCCTTAACACCATTTCAAGGGTTTCTCCTTAACACCAAAACAAAGTAATTTCCACTTACTATGAAAATATTTTAAATTGGGTTCCTAAGATACTGGGGGCATTGTTATATATAGGAAGCATCATATAAAACTTCAGAACCTTAGGCTGTAACTGATACTGGCAATGTTACATGTTTAACTTAATCTCTATAGATGGCACATAGCTATGAACTTGACCAAGTAAGCTTTTTGGCAAAAATCATGCCTTAAAACTTTCCGGATCTGTGTACTTCTCATCCTCTTTAATAACATACTTTCATTTCTTGACTCCTCCAGCCTCCTGCCCCTCAAAATAGGTTGTCAGGCAGACCATTTGTTCCCTTTGATTCTATTTTTAGAGTGGCTTTCCTTGGGACAGGGTCATTAGAGCAGCTGCAAGACTGATTTCTGTTCATCTGTAGCAAGAAAAAAAAAAGAAGAAGAAGAAGAGGAGGAAAGAAAAGACCTTCACAAGCTAGGGGACACAAATACCCTCCCTGAACTACTACAGATGCAACTCTAAGCGGGCGAGCCCTGCTGGTCAAGAGAGGTAGAGTCCTTTTCTTCGAACCAGTTGGTGCTGGATTGAGGGATATTTGTAATAAAAATGTGGGCATAAAAAAGGAAGTGGACTAACCTATAGCAGTTAACATTAAAAATTACTTTTTTAGGATATATTACCAGAAAGCATTAAAGAATAGAAAGGAAGGATTTACATATGCCTTTGCTAGGTTGAATCAAGGAGGACTCAAATATATGTTCTGCTCTCAAGGAGTGAATAGGCTGAGACACACGGAAGCAAGTGATGAATTTTATATTTAACAACTAATATTTTTGCATGCCCACCGCGTGCCGGTGCTCTCCTAAGCACTTGAACCTGTTTCACTCATCTTCCCAACCCCTCTGTGAGGGAGGCTGCTGGGAAAACAGACAAGAACTGCAAGAATCAGGCAATTACCAGGAGATTAAGTGACATTAAAAAAATGTGAAATTTCATTTCTTCATTCCCAGCCATGGGCTACGTAAACTAATTCCAAATACCAGCTAGACGGAAGCTCAGGGGAAAGGAGGACATGTGTCCACTTGCTGGGTATCCCATAACCCAACCTGCTTCCTCCTGCCAGCAGCAGCCCCAGCAGGCCGCCAGTGCCCCCGTGCTCTGCCCACAGGATCCAAGACCGTTCCCAGCGCTTCCCTCAAATGGCCATGAGCAGTGCCTCAGTTGACGTTTCTGAGATGAGGGACAGAAGGAGAGGGTCAGTCCGGAGCCAGAGAGGCAGGTAGCCAGTGACGGTTGCTTCATTAGAGGTAACATGTTTAGCTCTAAGTTAAAGTCCACGGTAAGCTATTTTTACGCCTGGCTACCTCAAAGGAACCTTATTCTGCCCAGAGAGTAACTCAGGCACAATCTGGCTCATGTAATATGACCTCAAATTGTATTAAAATGCTTTTAGCTCATGAGTGGCTTTAGGGCAGAGTTGTCAAAATAATGAGCCCCTCCACAGGCCTCCTCTCTGTGGATGTATTGTTTTTAGATTTTGCTTCCCAGGTAAAGCTGAGCAATAAATTTGGGACAGAGACCCTGCCTCGGGTCTCCGGTATCCCCCAAGGCCCGTGGCAGCACTGGGACACAAAGCGCAAGTTCAAAACATCTTGACTGAATTTATCGCTGAGACGGAAGTGTTAATTCATTATGGTGTGTCTTCATGTTCTAAGGGAAATCGAAAAGACGCCAGCATGGAGGAGGTATCCCATTTTTTCCTGGTTGGCGGGCAGAGAGTGACAATTTCCCTTTACACTCTCCCCTCACACTTTCCCCTCCCCACTGGAGCCTGCCACCTGTTCTGGAATATCATCATGCATGCGGGGTTACCCCCAGCGAGCCTTTTTAGACAGTGTTTTGTCATGAACTATAAGTAGCAGTGATCCAAAAGAGAGGTTAGAGATGCATTTACTCCTCATCCCTTCCGTCAATACACCCCTTCCGTCCGTACAAGAACAAGAACGCGGTGCTGGCTCCTATCGCTGAGGAACACCCCAAATGAGTGCTTTTCTGAGACGTTCACCCAGCTCCTGGACGTCACCCACAGGCGTGGCCATGCCCGCCATTCACGAAGGATCTGTTGAGCAGTCTCTGTGGGCCAGCAGCTGTGGGAGGCAGAGGATGAGTACAATACAGACATTTCCCCGGGGGACTTAGAGAACAGCAGGGGAAATGATACGCACAATTGTAATGCAAAGCAGGAAGGGATAAAATGCTGAGAGAAAGAGACACACAGGACATAGGAGGGCTTTCGAGAGAACAGTCCCCACGTTTGGGAGTCGAGGGGAAGAAGGCTTTAAAGGCACCTGAGCCAGGACAAAGCAAAAGGTAGGATTTAATCCTGTGCAGTCAGGACCTAGCAGGGAACGGCAGAAGTCAAGGCACAAGGTCGGGCATCGTGTGGACATGAGAATTTGATGTCATCAGCATGAGGGTCCATCAAGGGCAATAAGAGGAAATTAAAGTCAGACTCCTGTCAGATCAGGAACCATGTCAAATTACAGCTTACACAGTTAGCCTTACTCCAGGGCCAGTGTTTGGTGCTTAGCAGTGGCATTCAAGGTGCATATGAAGGAATTTGAACCTGGGGCCCTCCCCGGAGGCAGCTGCGTGAAACTACCTCTGGGTGCTTCCCAGGCGGAGCCAGAGGGCAAGGGAGCTTCAAGGCACAGTGCCCAGCGGGGAATGGTAGATCGACATCTGGTGGGGCACAGAGATGTCCAGCCCGGCTGATGCTGTACCCCATGTCACAGGGGAGCAAATGGAGGCATGAGAGACCATGTTGTCTGGTGCTGAGTATACTGTCATCCGAGGCAGAATCTGAACTCAGGTGCATCTGACTTCAGAGCAGGTATTCTTGAATTGTCTTAGCCTTGACTTCCTTGCAGAAGCGTTGCATCCATTAGATAACACAGACACGCAATTTAATTCCCATGGCACCCTCTCCGTTTCAGCAACCAACCTTTGGGTCATGGTGGCAGGTGATCCAAAGGGTTGGAAGACGTTACTGTGAAGGGACAGGGTGGGTCCCCTGGGCTTGGTAAAGGAAAAAGAGAATCCAGAAAGGCACCAGGCATCTTTAAAATTAATGAGGGGTCTAGGGACCAGAAGAGGAAAAAAGAAAAGCCGATTATAATAATAGCATCTTGGTAAGTGCTACTCAATGTTGAAATACTTTACTTATGTTATCTGAATTTTCACAGCAGCTCAATGAAATAGGAATAATTAATATTGTCCCTGGCACAGAGAGGTTCATTAACTTGCGTGAGTTCACACAGCCAAGAGAGTGGCAGAGGCAGGATATAAAGCCAGGAATTTCCGACTTTAGAGTCTGTGTACAGAATCTTCACAAACTATCTCTGAAAGATGTCAAGTAAGCATGAAGACATACTCTCTAAATATGGAATAAGACTTAGGATTTTGGAGGCTTGTGCTTACTACAAAATCACATAGCCTGTGGCTATCTTGAGATGGCTTTTTCCAAGGTAACCATTCATTCTTTATGTCAGGTCAAAGTTTGCTTCCTTTAATTTGCCTCCACAAACATACTGCCAGGGCCTCCCCACCCAGACACTGTTGTTAGCTCTGGCCACTGCTCAGACCCACCTACCTCTTGTTCCTGGCATTAAGCAGTCATGTTCCTGGCCCTTTAGGGCTAGCAGCAAAAAGACTCAATTTCTGGAAGCAGGAATTTCAAGGGTCCACTTAGACATTCCCCCACCCCTTGTCTTCAGTAATAGCATTTTCCTCCCAGGGGCTTCAAAACTTTGAATTTGGAAAATTTAATCTCTCATGGCATCTCTCTAATGTTGGTAGGGCCAGTCAACACTGGGGTATACCTGGCTCTAAGTTCTTTATTCGCATTAGCTCATGTATCCTCAGAAATAACCTGATGAGATGTTACTATAGTTATCTCCAATTTGCGGGTAAGAAAATAGGTTCAGGGAAAGAAAACAGTTTATTTTATCTCTTGTTCCCTGGTCAGATAAATGTTGGAAGCAGGCAAAAATCTGTGTTCTCCACTCTGCACATAAAGTTAGGGCTCATTTACGGTTTACTGGAGCCCTGGGAAGTCCCATGATGCTGAATATTAACATGATCATATCTCTGCTTGGGGGATGGTTGGTAGCCTTCATGCTTGATGACATGCCAAAAAGCGTGGAACCACAGTTAAATCACATTTCAAAGTCACAGTCATAGACCTGAAGGCTTATAATGCATCTACCCACAGCACCATGTTACAGGAGGCAGGAAAACTGACCCAAATCACTTGGAGGCATTGGCAGCACATGCCCCCGTTGCCATGTTGTAGAACCACCCTACCTAAGACGGAGCGGGGATTTGTGGCTCCTGAACAGTAGCTTCAATAGCAAGCTCCACAAGACACCCTTTGGTTGAGCTTTATCTCTCCTTAAATCTCCACGTTCTTAGCAAATGGCTGTATTCTCTGTGGAATCAACTCTGATATTGACCAAATATCGACCGATATTGATCAAATTGACCAAATGAATAATGCTTAGTTTTTATTTTTGTAGTCAAATGCTCTACCACTGAGCTATACCCCCTTTGGTTTTTATTTCTATTTTGCTATGGACAGAGGCAGAAAAAAAAAAAAAAAAAAAAAAAAAACTCTATTCAGATAAACTGATTTGTATACTCAGAAAGAAAAATTAAGAGAAAGAGAAAAGAAGTAACAACTTCCCATCAGTGAAATTCCCCTTTGTGCAAAGTTTTGTAATACTATCTTAGTGCCCTAGTCTGAGTATTTCTTTAGTGTAAGTTCCTGGAAGTAGAGCTGTTGTGTCAAAGGATATGATGGGAAGGCTTCTGCAGTTGACCTGTTGACCTTTGAACAACAGATTTGAAATGTGCTGGCCCACTTATATGCAGATTTTCACAGCACTGAAAATGTATTCTCTCTTCCTTATGGTTTTATTAACATTTTGGTTTTATTAACTTTTTTTTCTCTAGCTTACTTTATTGTAAGAATACTGTGTATACAGAAAGCATACAAAATATGTGTTAATTGACTATCTTCATGATCAGTAAAGCTCCTGATCAACAGAAAGCTATCAGTAGTTAAGCTGTTGGGAAATGAAAAGTTATACTGGATTTTCCACTGTGAGGGTGGTCGGTGCTCTTCACCCCCCTCGCCCACGGTGCACAAGGGTCAGCTGTAATACGCTTCACCAAAACCGTCCTCCAGAAAGGTGTCGTCCAGCATTCCAGAAGACCTCTGCTTTCCCACGCTTATCCATGCTGGTATTATCCAGACGTTTTTGAATTTTACCCCTGGAATGTGTTCAGATTCTGCTTGGTCTATTTTAATTTCCTCGGAGGGTCTGCAATGCACACAGTCTAGCCCTGTCTACCACTCTGATCCCGTTTCACACTCTAACTCATCCCTGCTCAGCTCCAGCTCCAGGGGTCTCCTTGCATTTCCTTCAGCGTCTCCTGCCTCTACACCTTCTTTGTACATGGTGCTCCTTTCTTCTGGAATCTCTCTCCCAGGTTCTACCTGGTGGACTTGTACTTTTCCTTCAGCTCTGCACTTGGCTATCTCTTTCTCAGGAATGCCATCCTTCTTTCCCACATGAAGATCAGACCTGCATGCAGTGCCCTTCAGAGTACCTCATAGTGGGTTGAGTGGTGAAACTCAACCCACTATGTGATTTACTTATTAAGTTTCTATCTCCATGACTAAATTTGAGCTCTGTGAACCCACAGTGTTCTGTTACTATTGTTACTGTTGTATTCTTAGTCCATGAGTGCTTAGGGCATGTGAGACACCCAAGAAATAATATTTGAGTAAATGAATTAATGAATATTAACAAACCAAGAGAACTTACCTTCACGCTACTGTGACACAGGGACTATAAGTTAAACCCCACTAAATAGACTGATTGGTGAAACCCTGGAGAGTCTTCTTAGGTCTCAGAGATGTTTTCATTTAAAGAGTTCCCCCTTAATTACTTGGAACCCTTCTGATTGCTCTCACTATATCCCTCCTTGACATTAATACCTAGACCCACACCCCAACTTTTTCCATTGCCCTTGCTCTGTAATCCAACCACCGACTTTCTTCCTATCTCAATGAAAAATTCTGAGATCCCACTCCAGTGACCAAGGATGACCTCTTTTCAGAGTATTTGACCATCTTCCTGGCTCAGATATAATCTGCTATAGCCCAGAGGCCAAATAAAGAAAACAATGGTCTGTATGTAGACTGGTGAGTACACAACACTAGCCAACAAACCAAGCCCTACTTCTCTGCAACATCTCCTGAGTGGTTTTTGGCCTGAGCAGTCACTTACATGTCAAACCCTGAGTGTAGCTTCTGTAGAAAAAGAAGACGACATAGATTTAGAAGCAACCCAAATGAAAATGAACCCAAATGAAAAATGAGGCCTTTTCCCTCATTTCTCCCATCAGAGTAGATCTGCTTGACACTGGACCACAATTCAAGTTCATGATATATTTGGTACAACCCAAGAACCAAGCAGATTTGAGGGTTTATGTCAGGAGACTCAAACAGACTACCCCTAGGCTGAATCCAGCTCCCCAAAAAGCTTATGTTTATCCAGAACAGCGTGTAAGTGACTGCGAATGTCTGCAGGCAGGGCGTGCCCTCCCCAGCCCATCATGGCATCTCCACATCAATGCTGTCCCCATAGAGCAGCCCACACCCGCTTCTCACACACACTGGCTATCAGGGAGTCCCTGGGATAGAACGCAGCAGATTATACTGATTTTCCCACTGCCGATAACAATGACTACTCTTCCCACACATATGTTTTCCTTTATTTGTTATTGTGAGATCTTTTTACCTCTCCCTGTTATTTTAAGAATTCTTCTAATATTTTCTTTCCAGTCTTTCATCCCACCTTTCATCATACATCCCTTTCTACTGTTCACTTGGCCACAAAATCCAATTGTTTTGGAGCCTAGCCCTGAGCATGGGCTCCAGCTTGAATCATGAGACGAGGCTTTATTCTGGACTCTGCCCTTGATAAGCCATGTGATGCCGGGCAAGTCACCTTGGAGCCCCAGCCCCCACCTGCCCATCCCAAAGTGAAGAAACAGGCATAGATGACCTCACTTTTCCTACCGACTGTCACGTTACACCTCTGTGATTTTTTTTTTCTTTTGGTCACAATCCAAGTAAAAGAAAATGTCAGGAGAAGGGTAACATTCACTTCATTTACTCAACAATTATTAGTTGAACAATGAGTAAGTGCTGGGGATAGAGCGGTGAGTAAGACAGGTGAAGTCACCGCCTCTGCTAGAGGGAGAGAGTAAGCAAATACACAGGTTGTCAGATTGTGGTACCTGCTTTAAAGGAAATGAAGCACGGTTGCTTCATAGAGAGCTACCGAGTGGTGACTGATGAGGCCAGGGAGGGCATCTCCGAGAAGAACACACCTGAGCTGTGACCTGAGAGAAAGGAAGGGGTGAGCCCCACAAGGAAACCAAGGCAGAGGGAACAGTAAGTGCAAAGGCCACGAGGCACATTTAAGGAACGAAAAGCCGGCCGATGTGTCTGAAGAGTGCCAAGCAAAGGGATAGAAGGTACAAGGAGAGGGGAGGGAAAGAGGAAAGGTCGGGTCACGCAGGGCCTTGCAGGCTGGGAGGAACGGGATGGTCTGAAGGGTCATAAGCGGCGTGGTGTCACAGGGCAGACTCTGAGGCTCCTGAGGGGGTGTGAGTGGGGGCTGGTCAGCGCCAGCAGAGCTGTGTGAGGAAAGCAAACCTGGTTCTATTATGGAGGCGAGCCTAGCAGGACTTGCTGACAGGCTGCGGAGATCCAGGCAGGCAGCTGGAATTCAGAATCACCCTTGGGGTTTTGGACTGAGGGGCCAAATGGACATTGTGGCTGGTGTCAGGAGATTCCCAATCACAAACATGAAGTCCAATGACCTTTCCAGTCTTTTCCTGACATCTCCCTGCTCACCTTATAAACACCAGCTAAGACAGCTTTGTTCTTCTATTCCACACATAGTTACTAACCGCCTACTACAGGCCACTTTTGAAGTAACATGGCTGTTTGGTTACTTTGAGTATGGTTGGTTTAGACCGCTTCAGTGGGAGCCCACTTAACCAGCAGTCAAATCTACTGATGAAATGAATTCTTTGCTGAGTGTTGGCAGGCTATTTGCAACGAAGGAAGATGTCTCAGCTTCTTACCAGCTGGGAGAAAATAGTTTTGGTTCTCAATCTGTAATATTCTAGTAATTCACGGGAGAGAGCCAAGATAAGGCTCGGGAATGCCTTGCCCTTGTCAAATTCTGTCCAGCAGCACAGCTCAGCTCTCCACGGAAAATTTCATTTGCTAGAGAGGAAAGGCACACATTTAGGGGACGCCTCTGGTGTCTGTCGTGGTGTCTGTTAGTTAAGGGCTGTACTCAGTCTGATCAGCTCCTTAGAACTGATTGTGGGCACAGGTCTGAGTATGCTCCACACAGTGGTTTTGTGTGTTTTTGTTTTTAATTTTTTAAAAACGTGTTTATTTATTTTAGGGAGAGAGTACATGAGCAGGGAGAGAGACAGAGGGAGAGAGAATTCTCAAGCAGACTCCCTGCTGAAGATGGAGCCCTGGGCTGGGGGCGGTGTGCGCAGGGCGGGCTTGATCCTAGGACTCTGAGATCATAACTTGAGCTGAAATCAACAGTCGTCTGCTTACCCCACTTAACCCAGGTATCCCACGCACAGTGTTTTTAAATATTCAAACCTGCAGCTGAGATCATCACTTAGTACAACCTCCAATCATATATAGTTATGCTGCTGAATTATCTGAGACCCTTCCTAACTGGGGCAAAAGAAAAGTGAAGCCTGTTTAGCTGTCTTGAAAGGAAAAGAAGTGAAATCTTGACCAAATTCTGACCCATTTGGGTCCTAAAACTCATAAATTTGGTTATTTTATTCAACTCACGAACCCTGACTTGTTCAATGTATTAATATTTCTGCTCTCTTAGGATGATCATTTTAAGAGGCTTCAGATAAACAGGTACAAAGTCATTACTGAGCTTGGTTTGCTTCCAAATGGCAAAAGCCTCATCTAGACTTTGAATATTTTCAGCTGGCATTTGCAGATATTTCTGCTCATTTCCACACAAGCAAGGGTGGAATCCCAAGCTCATGTCCCAAGTTCACTCCCAGCACTCGTCCCTTGAAAGGCTGCAGTTGTCCAGAAAATCTTTTACTTTTCTTGGCTTGAGTGGCTCACAAAGTCTTCCTCACACTCTAGATCCGACCTTCCAATACTCCCGAAATGATGGCCATTAGACGAGGGGAATAGGGTATTAGGTATATGTTTTTTCCCGTTGTAGGGAATTTTGCTAAAGCCAGGAGGAAAAGGGAAAAGTCGCTACCACATCCAGCAGCCAGAGGCAGCCACCTTCCCACAGGGTTGATAGAGAAGCCCCCATTTGAGAACTGCTCCCTAACCTAACCACCTCTACCCCCATTCTTTATAGGATAGCCAGGTGGGAGAAGGGAAGATGGTCTCCTCTCCCCAAACTCTGGACAGGAAGGGAGCCTTGCCTCTCTTTTCCTCTGTTTAAATCAATCCACCCCAGCCTGGCAGAGCTGCGGGGGTCAGAAGAGAGGCACCCTAGGCACCCACCATTTGGCACAAGTCTCCCTTGGAGGGAGGGGAACGTAGAAGGAGGGTCACTAGGACTGGCTGCCTCTCTGCCTGGAATCCTTCTTTATACATGTCTCCTTCTGGCCATTCATTGCTCAGTTCGGACATCACTCTTCAGGAAGCCCTCTGGATCTTATGCTCCAGAACACGAGTATTCATTCAGTGGGGGGCATCTTGCATCTAGGGTGTTCATTTTATTACCATAGAGATAGTCCTAACAACCTCAGTGGGAGGCCTAGGAAACAAAGCTCTTAGAATATCTGGCTTCCAACCACCTGTGTGGCTCAGTCATTAATTGTCTGCCTTTTGCCTTTGGCTTAGGTCATGATCCCAGGGTCCTGGGATCGAGCCCCATGTCGGGCTCCTAGCTCCATGGGAAGCATACTTCTCCCTCTCCCACTCCCACTCTCCCTGCTTGTGTTCCCTCTCTTTCTGTCTCTCTCTGTCAAATAAATAAATAAAATCTTTAAAAAAAAAAAAAAAGAATATCAGGCTTCCTCCCAGAAAGGAAATCAGATAAAGTACGTAACAGTTCAAAGATTCAAGTAATTGGAATACTCCAGAAAGTAAAGATTATTATTAAACAATGCATAGGTCAGGCCATCTCCATTCCGACCCACCACTGGCGGTTTCGCATGGAGGGGAGAGAGACAAGTGATATGTGCTGCCAAAAAATTTTTTTCTTCTTAGGGAGAATCTGAACTCACCTTCACCAGGATGAAATCCTTAACACTTGTTATTTTGTATAGACAAGTGAAATATCTGGTGGTTTCTTTTGTCTGACTCTTTAAAGCCACTCTTCAGGCTAAAATTTGTCCTTTGAAGGCAAGATTATCAGGCCCACCGTTCCAGGTGACACTGGCTTTGTGCTACTGTAACTTTAGAGTTTGGTGTCAAAGATGAGACAGGTCCCACTGAAGAAGACCATTTCCATATACTCTATCATCTCTCAAGCACATACATGTTAGTATTTTGATCATGTCACATCCCTGCATCACGTCCTTGCATCCCACAAATGCTAATCCCGTTCACGCATGGCTCCTATGGACAATTTAAAACCATTTAGATATGGCTTAGATGGTTCTGTGTCGGTGGCAAGAAGCAAGCAACAGTCAGTAGGTAAAAGTCACAAGAGTGTAAGTGTGGGGAAGGGTTTTGTAGAGTACATAGTTACAGAAGCCGATTCAGCATGTATAGGCAAATGCAGATTTGGAAAGAACGCATACCAGCATGGTCAAGTGTGACCTTCCACCTGTATTTTGTGGGGTGGGTCAAGATGATGTTCACGTTATATGATGCCTGCTCTGCAAATAAGGCACATTTTAGTCCTCTCTTTCATCCCTTGACTCCCCCCGCAAGTATTATTTTGTGTAGACTAAAGAGTAATCATCAATGATAACGAACAGGGTAAAGAACAGGAGCAAATCAGTTGCATGAAAGACTTAAAAAAATGCTTAGACTTTTGAATGTGCCTAAATTTTTCCATAACTGATTTCTTGGTTTGGCCCTTCCTAACACACATTAATTCAGAATTTAGGTTCTATAGTGAGTGTGAAATTCAATTCCTACTGACTGGGTGGACTGTTCTTTCAACATTGGCACTTTGATTTCATTTGTAATCCGAGGGAGGCCAAAAGAAGATTTGGACAATATCCACATGACTAATTTATTTGAAATGTGTTCACAATCTACCAGATTCTGCGAAAAGCCTTCCTACACTCATTGCAGATAAGTGGGGGAAAGGTTGGGTATCATTCTTTTTGCTCCTTGCAGGAGAGGCATGCAAGCATTTTGGTACAATGCAAACTACTGATTTGGCTGCCATTCCAGGTTAAACAAATTAGATTACTTGGTACGATCACTCTCAGTCATATGCCTGGTTAACTCCTACCCTACCCTGTACTTCCTTATCCCTTTTTCCTCTGTTTTCTTTTTCTACACAGCATTGACCAGCATCTGGTATATGATTTGCCTTTGTTTATTACTTACTGTCTTTCTCTCCCCTGCATGCTCTCCAGCAGGGCAGAGACTTGCCTGTTTTGTTCATTGCTTCCACTACTCCTAGAACAGTGCCTAGCACATAGCATTGGAGACAACCAACAAATAGTTGTTGAATTTATGAGACAAAGACTGAACATGGGCTTCATCACCAGGTATAGGTTTAACACTTATTTACCCTACTTACTGATTGTGACTTGGGAAAACTCTTAGTTTTTATTTTTAAGTAGCTTTTTATTTCTCTGATCACACATATGCATGCACACACACATACACAATGTATATTTGCTCATTATGAAATATTCAGAAATATAAAAAAATTTAAAAAGTAATAATAATCCCAACCCCCGGAAGTCAACATTTTTCATATATAGCCTCTAAACACTGGCCTTGGTTTCCATTTATAAGAAATTGCAAGTATAGCAGACATTTGGTGGAACTGTTAGAGATAATGTATAGAAAATGACCATCCCTCAGTGCTATTTTTTATCTGGATGGAAGGCAAGCATGATAATGCTCCAGACACATAGGACACACTCTATAATTTTGAGACAAGTTCAAGAAAATTTAGCTTCGGTTTCAGAGGGGTAAGAATTGATGTTACAGAAAATGGTCATCATCAGACATGCCATTCCAGGAGAGAACATCTAATGCTGCTGGTAATGCTAAGGTGGGAGAAAGAAGGCCTTCCTTTATGAAATAAATACGTAGAAGATGGCGGAGAAGTAGCAGGCTGAGACGACATCAGGTAGCAGGAGATCAGCTAGATAGCCTATCGAACCATTGCAAACACCTACAAATCCAACGGGAGATCGAAGAGAAGAAGAACAGCAATTCTAGAAACAGAAAATCAACCACTTTCTAAAAGGTAGGACTGGCGGAGAAGTGAATCCAAAGTGACGGGAAGATAGACCGCGGTGGGGGAGGGGCCAGCTCCCGGCAAGCGGCGGAGCGACAGAGCACAAAATCGGGACTTTTAAAAGTCTTCTCCACTGAGGGACATCGCTCCAGAGGCTAAACCGGTGTGAAGCCCACGCGGGGTCAGCGTGGCTTCAGGTCCCGCAGGGTCACAGAAGGATAGGGGGTGTCTGAGTGTCGCAGAGCTCGCAGGTATTAGACCGGGGAAGCCGGCTACAGAGACAGAGCCGAGGAGTGAGCTCTCAGCTCAGGGTTACCTGAACCGGTCGCAGGCTCAGTGAGCTTGGAGCGCAGCCGGAGGCCAGGGAGATGGGAGTGAAAGGGCTCTTTTCTCTGAGGGCGCACTGAGGAGTGGGGCCCTGAGCTCTCGGCTCCTCCCAGCCAGAGATTGGGAGGCTGCCATCTTCATTCCCGTCCTTCGAAACTCTACAGAAAGTGTTCAGGGAACAAAAGCTCCCGAAAGTGAACCCAAGCAGATTACTCAACCCGGCTGCTGGTAGGGGCGGTGCAATTCCGCCTCGGGCAAAGACACTTGAGAATCACTACAACAGCAACCCCCCCCCCCCAAGATCAACAAGAAATCCAGCCAAGACCAAGTTCACTTACCAAGGAGAGCAGTGGAATTCCAGAGGAGGAGAAAGCAAAGCACGGAACTCATGGCTTTCTCCCCATGATTCTTTAGTCTTGAAGTTAATTTAAATTTTTTTTTAAAGATTTTATTTATTTATCAGAGGGAGAGAGAGGGGGAGAGAGCGAGCACAGGCAGACAGAATGGCAGGCAGAGGCAGAGGGAGAAGCAGGCTCCCTGCTGAGCAAGGAGCCCGATGTGGGACTCGATCCCAGGATGCTGGGATCATGACCCAAGCTGAAGGCAGCTGCTTAACCAACTGAGCCACCCAGACGTCCCTTATTTAAATTTTTTTAATTATTTTTCTTCTGCTAAATTTTAACTTTTACCCTTTTCTTTTTTAATGTTTTTTAACTAGTTTATCTTAATAATACCTTTCACACAAAAATAATAATAATAATAATATTTTCTGAACCTTCATTATTATAGTCATATTTTATTCTTCATTGTATTTAACTTTATTTTTTGTATATACATAGGGTTTTTCTTCTAAAAAATTTGGGGTACAACTTCTTCTAATAGATCAAAATATACCCTAAATCTACCTCCGGGCTTGTTCTAGTCTCCAGCCTGAGCAAATTCTCTCCACTTTCTTTTTCCTTATTCTCCTAACCAACTTACTTTATCAACTCCTTTTTTAGAAATTAAAAAAATTTTTTTTTCATCTTTATAGGCATATTCCATCCCTTCATTGTGTTTACCCTTATATACATTTTTCATTCTTTAAAATTTTGAGAGGTAGTTTCTTCTAAGAGACCAAAATACTCCCAAAATTAAGTGGGTGACCCTGTTATAGTCATCAGTCTAATATATATATATTTTTCTTTTTTATATTTTTTCTTTATTTGTTTTCTTTTTTTAATATATTTTTTCTCTGAACTTCTTTTTATCTCCTTTCTCCCCCCCATAATTTAGGGTCTCTTCTGATTTGATTAAAGCACATTTTCCTGGGGTCTTTGCCACCCTTTTACTACTTTATTTGCTCCTTCATATACTCTTATCTGGACAAAATGACAAGGTGGAAAAACTCAACACAGAAAAAAAAGAACAAGAGGCAGTACCAAAGGCTAGGGACCTAATCAGTACAGACATTGGTAATATGTCAGATCTAGAGTTCAGAATGATGATTCTCAAGGTTCTAGCCGGGCTCGAAAAAGGCATGGAAGATATTAGAGAAACCCTCTCTGGACATATAAAAGCCCTTTCTGGAGAAATAAAAGAACTAAAACCTAACCAAGTTGAAATCAAAAAAGCTATTAATGAGGTGCAATAAAAAATGGTGGCTCTTACTACTAGGATCAATGAGCCAGAAGAAAGAATTAGTGATATAGAAGACCAAATGACAGAGAATAAAGAAGCTGAGCAAAAGAGGGACAAACAGCTACTGGACCATGAGGGGCGAATTCGAGAGTTAAGTGACATCATAAGATGAAACAACATTAGAATAATTGGGATTCCAGAAGAAGAAGAAAGAGAGAGTGGAGCAGAAGGTATATTTGTCACTTTTAGTCAGCGACAAGAGAAGAATTAGGCACAAACAAGTCAGCTGCAAGAGATTGGGAGCAGGGGACAACAATCAAAAAGGACTACTGCCACGAGCAACTCCACAGTCTCACTTTTATTAGATAGAAAACAATAGCCAATAGAAGGATTGATGAAGGTGAAAGGTTAATCCCGTCTGGCAGACAAGCAAGGAGGAGGATAAAGTTTATAGTTAACCAAGCACATTCAAAGGACTCATCTAACTAACAACAGGCACTTCTGGGAAGAGAAAGGAGCGATAACTTTGGATAAGGGAAGCAGGCGTCTTCGTTCCACCCTGAGCTGACTGGACGTTCCTGGGTGCTCAGCTTCCCTGAAGCAGGTGGCGTCCCGCCCTGGATGGGCCGGGCATTCCCGGCTGCCCGACTTCTGTGAAGGGGCAGCCTTCCGCCATGAGCGAGCCAGGCATCCCCAGCTGCCCAGCTTCACAGTCGTACATCGTCCTTCTCCCCAAAGACCTGTTGCCAGTATATGTATTTCTTAAGGCCATATCTAAATGTGCTTGGTAACTAGTAAAATCCTCCAGGGGTTTACAGTTTAAGTAATAAATTGTTCCGAGGGGCAGCAGCAATATTGGAGAGAATTATTGTAGAGAATTTCCCTAATATGGCAAAGGAAACAAGCATCAAAATCCAGGAGGTGCAGAGAACCCCCCTCAAAATCAACAAGAATAGGTCCACACCCCATCACCTAATAGTAATATTTACAAGTCTTAGTGACAAAGAGAAAATCAAAAGCAGCCCAGGAAAAGAAGTCTGTAACATACAATGGTAAAAATATTAGATTGGCAGCAGACTTATCCACAGAGACCTGGCAGGCCAGAAATAACTGGCAGGATATATTCAGCACACTAAATGAGAAAAACATGCAGCCAAGAATACTACATCCAGCTAGGCTATCATTGAAAATAGAAAGAGAGATAAAAAGCTTCCAGGACAAACAAAGACTGAAAGAATTTGCAAACACCAAACCAGCTCTACAGGAAATATTGAAAGGGGTCCTCTAAGCAAAGAGAGAGCCTAAAAGTAGTAGATCAGAAAGGAACAGAGACAATATACAGTAACAGTCACCTTACAGGCAATACAATGGCACTAAATTCATATCTCTCAATAGTTACCCAGAATGTTAATGGGCTAAATGCCCCAATCAAAAGACACAAGGTATCACAATGGATAAAAAAACAAAACCCATCAATATGTTGCCTACAAGAAACTCATTTTAGACCCAAAGACACCTCCAGATTTAAAGTGAGGGGGTGGAAAACAACTTACCATGCTAAAGGACATCAGAAGAAAGCTGAGGTGGCAATCCTTATATCAGATCAATTAGATTTTAAGCCAAAGACTATAATAAGATATGAGGAAGGACACTATATCATACTCAAAGGGTCTGTCCAACAAGAAGATCTAACAATTTTAAATATATATGCCCCTAATGAGGCAGCAGCCAATTATATAAATCAATTAATAACAAAATCAAAGAAACACATCAACAATGAAATAATAATAGTAGGGGACTTTAACACTCCCCTCACTGTAATGGACAGATCATCCAAGCGAAAGATCAACAAGGAAATAAAGGCCTTAAATGACACACTGGGCCAGAGGGACATCACAGATATATTCAGAACATTCCATCCCAAAGAAGCAGAATACACATTCTTCTCTAGTACACATGGAACATTCTCCAGAATAGATCAAATCCTGGGTCATAAATCAGGTCTCAACCAGTATCAAAAGACTGGGATCATTCCCTGCATATTTCCAAACCACAATGCTCTGAAGCTAGAACTCAATCACAAGAAGAAATTTGGAAAGAACCCAAATACATGGAGAATAAAAGGCATCCTTTTAAAGAATGAATGGGTCAACCAGGAAATTAAAGAAGAATTGAAAACATTCATGGAAACAAATGATAATGAAAACACAACGGTTCAAAATCTGTGGGACACAGAAAAGGCAGTCCTGAGAGGAAAATATATAGCGGTACAAGCCTTTCTCAAGAAACAAGAAAGGTCTCAAATACACAACCTAACCCTACACGTAAAGGAGCTGGAGAAAGAACAACAAAGAAAGCCTAAACCCAGCAGGAGAAGAGAAATCATAAAGATCAGAGCAGAAATCAATGAAATAGAAACCAAAAAAACAATAGAACAAATCAACAAAACTAGGAGCTGGTTCTTTGAAAGAATTAATAAGATTGATAAACCCCTGGCCAGACTTATCATAAAAGAAAAGAGAAAGGACCCAAATAAATAAAATCATGAATGAAAGAGGAGAGATCACAGCCAAAACCAAAGAAATACAATTATAAGACCATACTATGAGCAACTCTACATCAACAAATTTGACAATCTGGAAGAAATGGGTGCATTCCTGGACACATATAAACTACCACAACTGAACCAGGAAGAAATGGAAAACCCGAACAGACCCATAACCAGTAAGGAGATTGAAACAGTCATCAAAAATCTCCAAACAAACAAAAGCCCAGGGAGACAAACGCCTTCCAAGGGGAATCTAACCACACATTTAAAGAAGAATTAATTCCTATTCTCCTGAAACTGTTCCAAAAAATAGAAATGGAAGGAAAACTTCCAAACTCATTTTATGAGGCCAGCATCACCTTGATCCCAAAACCAGACAAGGATCCCATCAAAAAAGAGAATTACAGACCAATATCCTTGATGAACACAGATGCAAAAATTCTCACCAAAATACTGGCCAATAGGATCCAACATTACATTAAACGGATTATTCACCATGACCAAGTGGGATTTATTACAGGGCTGCAAGGTTGGTTCAACAACCACAAATCAATCAAGGTGATGCAATACATTAATAAAAGAAGGAACAAGAACCATATGATACTCTCAATAGATGCTGAAAAAGCATTTGACAAAGTACAGCATCCCTTCCTGATCAAAACTCTTCAAAGTGTAGGGATCGAGGGCACATACCTCAATATTATCAAATCCATCAATGAAAAACCCACCACAAATATCATTCTCAATGGAGAAAAACTGAAAGCTTTTCCGCTAAGGTCAGGAACACGGCAGGGTTATCCATTATCACCACTGCTATTTAACATGGTACTAGAAGTCCTAGCCTCAGCAATTGAACAACAAAAAGAAATTAAAGGCATCCAAATCGGCAAAGAAGCAGTCAAACTATCACTCTTTGCAGATGATATGGTACTATATGTGGAAAACCCAAAAGACTCCACTCCAAAACTGCTAGAACTTGTATAGGAATTCAGTAAAGTGTCAGGATATAAAATCAATGCACAGAAATCAGTTGCATTTCTATACACCAACAGCAAGACAGAAGAAAGAGAAATTAAGGAGTCCATCCTATTTATAATTGCCCCCAAAACCATAAAGTACCTAGGAATAAACCTAACCAAAGAGGCAAAGAATCTGTATTCAGAAAACTATAAAGTACTCATGGAAGGAATTAAGGAAGACACAAAGAAATGGAAAAATGTTCCATGTGCATAGATTGGAAGAACAAATATTGTGAAAATGTCTATGCTACCTAAAGCAATCTTCACATTTAATGCAATCCCTATCAAAATACCATCAACTTTTTTCAAAGAAATGGAACAAATAATCCTAAAATTTAGATGGAACCAGAAAAGACCTCGAATAGCCAGAGGAATATTGAAAAAGAAAGCCAAAGTTGGTGGCATCACAATTCCAGACTTCAAGCTCTATTACAAAGCTGTCATCATCAAGACAGTATGGTACTGGCACAAAAACAGACACATAGATCCATGGAACAGAATAGAGAGCCCAGAAATAGATCCTCAACTCTATGGTCAACTAATCTTCGACAAAGCAGGAAAGAATGTCCAATGGAAAAAATATAGCCTCTTCAACAAATGGTGTTGGGAAAATTGGACATCCATATGCAGAAAAATGAAACTGGACCATTTCCTTACACCATACATGAGAATAGACTCAAAATGGATGAAGGACCGCAATGTGAGAAAGGAATCCATCAAAATCCTTGAGGAGAACACAGGCAGCAACCTCTTCAGCCTCAGCCGCAGCAACGTTTTCCTAGGAACCTCACCAAAGGCAAGGGAAGCAAGGGCAAAAATGAACTATTGGGATTTCATCAAGATCAAAAGCTTTTGCACAGTAAAGGAAACAGTTAACAAAACCAAAAGATAACTGACAAATGGGAGAAGGTATTTGCAAACGACATATCAGATAAATGGCTAGTGTTTAAAATCTATAAAGAACTTAGCAAACTCAACACCCAAAGAGCAAATAATCCAATTGAGAAATGGGCAGAGGGCATGAACAGACATTTCTGCAAAGAAGACATCCAGATGGCCAACAGACACATGAAAAAGTGCTCCGCATCACTCGGCATCAGGGAAATACAAATCAAAACCACAATGATATATCACCTCACACCAGTCAGAATGGCTAAAATTAACAAGTCGGGAAATGACAGATGCTGGCGAGAATGAGGAGAAAGGGGACCTCTCCTACACTGTTGATGGGAATGCAAGCTGGTGCAACCACTCTGGAAAACAGCATGGAGGCTCCTCAAAAAGTTGAAAACAGAGCTACACTATGACCCAGCAATTGCACTACTGGATATTTACCCTAAGGATACAAACGTAGTGATCCAAAGGGGCATGTGCACCCGAATGTTTATAGCAGCAATGTCCACAATAGCCAAACTATGGAAAGAACCTAGCTGTCCATCAACAGATGAATGGATAAAGAAGAGGTGGTATATATACACAATGGAATACTATGCAGCCATCAGAAGAAATGAAATCTTGCCATTTGCGACGATGTGGATGGAACTAGAGGGTATCATGCTTAGTGAAATAAGTCAATCAGAGAAAGACAACTATCATATGATCACCCTGATATGAGGAAGTAGAGATGCAACATGGGGGGTTTGGAGGGTAGGAAAAGAATAAATCAAACAAGATGGGATTGGGAGGGAAACAAACCATAAGTGACTCTAAATCTCACAAAACAGAGGGTTGCTGTGGGGAAGGCAGTTGCGGGGGTGGGTTATGGACATTGGGAAGGGTATGTGCTATGGTGAGTGCTATGAAGTGTGTAAGCCTGGTGATTCACAGACCTGTACCCCTGGGGATAAAAATACATTATATGTTCATAAAAAAAAATTTTAAATTTTAGGGAAAAAAAAGTTAAAAAAAAAGGAAGAAATTCATATTTATCTGGGTGGCTCAGTCGGATAAGCATCTGCCCTCAGCTTAGGTCATGACCCCACAGTCCTGGGATTGAGCCCCGCATTGGGCTCCTTGCTCAGTGAGGAGCCTGTTTCTCGTTCCGCCTGCCTCTCCCCCTGCTTATGCACTCTCTCTAAGAAATAAATAAAATCTTTTTTAAAAAGCTAAATATCCAGGGTGCCTGGGTGGCTCAGTTGGTTGAGTGACTGCCTTCGGCTCAGGTCATGATCCTGGAGTCCTGGGATCGAATCCCACATCGGGCTCCTTGCTTTGCGGGAAGTCTGCTTCTCCCGCTGACCTCTCTCCTCTCATGGTCTCTCTCTCTCTCAAATAAATCAATAAAATCTTTAAATAAATAAATAAATAA
The DNA here is from genome assembly GCF_009829155.1 of Mustela erminea. Lineage (NCBI taxonomy): Eukaryota > Metazoa > Chordata > Mammalia > Carnivora > Mustelidae > Mustela > Mustela erminea. Next base: position 99,738,671 of record NC_045617.1, on the reverse strand, counting down.
ATAAATAAATAAATACATATGCAAATAAATTAAATAAATATTTTGAGATGTGTACTCTGTACCAGGCTCTGTGTTTATTGTTTTCAGGTATCTTTGCATTTTAGCTTCATAATAACCATGTTACTGTTATTATTCCCACTTTAAGGATGAAATGGAGGTAGAAAGAGATTTAGGCAGTAACCTGTCCAGGTCATAGGGCTTGTAAGTGAGGAAACGACAATGTCCACCCTAGATCTGACCAGAAGGTCCTCATTCATCGAGCATTTCAGAGCACCATCCTGTGCGAACGTGTTACAGACATTTGGGGGCCTACGTACAATGAACAAATGTTGGAAAAGTTGTAGAGAAAGGGGAACCATCTTACATTGCTGGTGGGAATGCAAGTTGGTGCAGCCACTTTGGAAAAACAGCGTGGAGATTCCTCAAAAAATTAAAAATAGAGCTTCCCTATGACCCTGCAAATGCACTACTGGGTATTTTCCCCAAAGATGCAGATGTAGTGAAAAGAAGGGCCATCTGTACCCCCGTGTTCATAGCAGCAATGGCCACGGTCGCCAAACTGGGAAAGAAACAAGATGCCCTTCAATGGACGAATGGATAAAGATATGGTCCATATATACAATGGAGTATGATGCCTCCATCAGAAAGGATGAATACCCAACTTTTGTATCAACATGGACGGGACTGGAAGAGATTATGCTGAGTGAAATAAGTCTAGCAGAGAGGGTCAATTATCATATGCTTTCACGTATTTATGGAACATAAGGAATAGCACGGAGGACATCAGGAGAAGGGAAAAATGAAGGAGGGGGAATCGAAGTGGGAAACAAACCACGAGAGACTATAGACTCCCGGAAACAAACCAAGGGTTTCAGACGGGGAGGGGGGATGGGTATTAAGGAGGGCACAGACTACATGGAGCACTGGGTGTTATATGCAAACAATGAATCATGAACACTGCATCAAACACTAATTATGTACTGTGTGGTGACTAACATAACGTAATTAAAAAAAAAAAAAAAAACAGAAGGATGCTAAATAGGAAGAACATTTGGAGGATCCAGAGGTATGGATCACGGTCAATAAGCATGAGCATTCTGTTCCATTCTATCAGTTTGTGATAGGATTATTCAGTTTATTTAATTATTATTAAAGTTGGCTTTAATCCATATGAACCTGCCCTTTAAATCCTGATCACAACTAGGTGAACTGATGAAAATACTGCTCCTCGAGGGATGCCTGGGTGGTTCAGTTGTTTAAGCATCTGCCCTCAGCTCAGGTCATGATTCCAGGATCCTGGGATCCAGTCCCGCGTCAGGCTCCTCTCTCTGACAAATAAATGGGAAAAGAAAAAAAGAAAGAAAAGAAAATACTGTTCCTCAGACTCCAAAGTTCAGTTTCAGACTTTGGACTTATAATGACTTTGCTAAAGTGCAGTTTCCTGCTGTGGCCAAGATGGGACGGCTGCTCTCGCTCAGCAGTGACATCAATGCCATCGATGAGACAGTCTCTGTGTTCAAGTTGGTTTCTGTTACCGGATAGAGAAATCAGAAGGATGGTTGGAAAATACATAGCTCTGATCCAAAAGAAAAAAATTAATGCAGTGATTAGAATTTAATTCCTAGTATGTCAGTTCCTCCTTGGTAACATAATGGAAGGATCCTTCCATTGTGACCTCTGGGCATGCAGAAGTCACAATGATGACCAGTCTGATTAGAAGCTAGAGCATCCCAGGAGAACTCCAAACGTTGCCTCTCCTTGCTTCGCAGCCCGAGCCTACTTTCACCCTCAGGCCTCCGAACATGCATCCTACTGATTGTTTCCTGCTTCACCAACATTCCAGTATCCTTATTTCTTACAGAAGCCCAAGACTCTGCCTTCAGTTCTTTGTGGCTCCCTTTGTTCACATGCTTGCTGTTAGTGTTCTTGACTTCGGGCCACACCTCGCTGTACATATATTCAGAACTTGGACATTGCTGTCCCAGAAAGAAGAAATATTGTTGAAAGAAATCAAGGAGCTTGGAGGTCAGACCGACTTTGTACTGTAATTCAAACCGTACATTCACTAGCCATGCCGACTTGGACTTCTCGTCTCCAGAACCAATTTTTTTTCCCCTGTGAAGTGGAGAAATTACCTCTGATCCTGCTCACTTGTTGGGGCTAGATGAAACGCTGAGTAAGTGAAGGTCTGTGGCGCTGCTGAGACATTTTAGGCTCTCGGTAATTTTAGCCTTTTTTCTCCAAGCTGCCTGCATGATTTTCTAGACCAGCCAACTATTTCTGCAAAGGACCAAAGGGTGAATATTTCAGGCTTTCCTGTTCATAACTACTCACTCAAGCCAGTCAAGCTCATTAACTATGTAAATTGGCATCAGGATTGTACATGAGCATTGCATTCCACAATCAAACTGCAACCCAATACTAGAATTACTGTAATTCAGTCCCTAAGAAGGTCTCTGACTCTTTCTGATTCTCTTGTAAGTCTTAGGCACAAATACAAATTAAGCAATTCCTTTCTCCCTCATCCTGCTTTTAATTTAGATGGCTCTGGGACAGCATCAATTTTCCTGAAATCCATCCAGCTTTACAATCTTAGGAGTAAATTGCTGGTATATAAGTTTTATTTCTTTCTCTCTTTTTTTTTTTTTAAGATTTTATTTATTTATTAAAGAGAGAAAGAGAGCACAGACGGGCTGGGGGGAGGGGCAGAGGAAGAAGAAGAAGCAGGCTCCCAGCTGAGCAAGGAGCTTGATAATGTGGGACTCAATCCCAGAACCCCGAAATCATGACCTGATCCAAAGGCAGATGCTTAACTGACTGAGCCACCAGGTGCCCCTGTAAGTTTTCTTCTACTGACAGAATGACTCCTTTGTGTGGCAACACAAAGGTAGGAGGAAAAAAATCTAATCTAGGCATATTTTAACCATGAATCCAAAGTGGCCAGAAAAATAATCCAAGGAAGGAAAGCACATCTATATGCCTTTTAAGATTTGTACAGACTTTTACAAAACAACAAAACAACAACAACAAAAACCAGAAGAGCTCGCAGAAGAGTGTAACTTGACTTTTCACCTTTAAAGAGCCTGCGCAGATGGAAGTCTGGTTGCGCAATGCCTCCTCCTCCAGGCTCAGCAGAAAAAGTAACCCTAGCTGATCTGAGATCAACAGCGACTACCACAGCATTTCTTTCTTTCTTCCTGCTTATACAGTTCATTGCAGCTAGTGAATAGTCCTAGAGATGTCCTGCAGCAAAGAAGAGAGATGACGTCTTAGGTTTAATATAATGATAAATAAGAAGCAGGACTGGCAGTGTCATAGAAACGATGTACCAAGCACCTACTCGATGCCATGTAACCTCAGAGGACCCTTCAGGATAGATTGTCCTCATTTTTCATTCAAAAACAGGAAGGCTCAGGATGCCTGGTGGCTCAGTCAGTTAAGCGTCTGCCCTCAGCTCATGGGACTGGGTACCAGGTTGGGTTCCTTTCTCAGCAGGAATCTGCTTCTCCCTCTGCCTGCTGCTCCCCTTGCTTGTTCTCTCTTTGACAAATAGATAAATAAAATCTTTTTAAAAAATGAAAAATATATCAATGTGGATGGGACTGGAGGAGATTCTGCTGAGTGAAATAAGTCAAGCAGAGAGACTCAATTATCATATGGTTTCACTTACTTGTGGAGCATAAGGAATAACACAGAGGACATTAGGAGATGGAGAGGAGAAGTGAGTTGGGGGAAATTGGAGGGGGAGATAATCCATGAGAGTCTGTGAACTCTGAGAAACAAACTGAGGGTTTTGGAGGGGAGGTTGGGTGAGCCCGGTGGTGGGTATTAAGGAGCACACATATTGCATGGAGCACAGGGTGTGGTGCATAAACAATGAATTATGGATCACTGAAAAAAATAAATTTTAAAAATTTAAAAATACAAAGTCTCAGAGAGTTTATATTCTTCTGCCTAAATTCACCTAAATGGTGGGTATCACGGGAGACTTAAAATCCTCAAATTCTCAGCTATAAATTATCATTCTGTTTGTACAACAATAAAGATGCCCCTTTCAAAGACAAGGAAAATAATTAAATAGCATACTACCCTGGGAAATCCTACCCTCCTGTTACTTCGTTTTCTAATTAGAACGGGTTTTACTTGATCATCAGCCTTCAAAAAACAATGTCTTTAATTCAATTGTGCCTAATAAATTCTGTTTAAATAACTTTCAGCTACATTGCGGGTCATACAGGCTTTCCTGAACTAGTCTGAAAATCTATCCACCCTATAAATTTATTTTCCCTATGATGAGTCCACCAAATTGCTGAGAAAACTCACTTATTAATACTCACTTAGAGTAATGTTCAGTTACATCTTATGGATTTCCAATGTCAATGAGCAAAATATTGCCAGAGTGTTAGAGAAAGTATTAAAATTTCTGCATTACATTTATATCAGTTCATTTTTATTAGAATTTTGTTAGTTCCAAATGGCTGTGACTTATGAGTAGGAAAATGGGAGAGAAAGTTAAGATCAATGTAAACCTCAGCCTTGGGAATACCAAGAAATCACCCAGGGAGCTTTTTGTTTATTTATTTGTTTGTTTTTTTATTTTTAGATTTATGTATTTATTTTAGAGAGAGGGAGGAAGGGGAAGGAGGAGAGGAGGGAGAGGGAGAAACTCTCAAGCCGACTCCACATTGAACAAAGAGCTGGATGCAGGGCTTGGTCTTACGACCTGGAGGTCATAATCTGAGCTGAAACCAAGAGTCAGACACTTAACCAACTGAGCCACCCAGGCACCTCAACACCTGGGGAGTTTTAAAATGTACAGTGTCTGGGTCCAGTGCTTAGAGATTCTGATAAAATTTGGGTTGAAGCCTTGGTATCAGGTTTACAGCTTCCTGGGTAATTCTAAAAAGCAGCCAAGATAAAGAAGGAATAAAAAAGAAACAACAATAAAAAATGCTCTGTAGAAAAAACGATATCCCATAGAAAACACAACACTAGGAGTGGACCCCAATGTAAACTTTGGACTTCGGGTGCTTACCATGTGTCAGTGTAGCTCTATCAATTGTAGCAAATGCACAACTCTGGTGGGGGCTGGTAATAAAGAGGTGTAGGCATATGACGGGGGCAATAAGGAAAATCTCTGTCCCTTCCCCTCAGTGTTGTTGTGAACCTAACTAAAACTGCTCTAAAAGAAAAGAAGGGTTTAATTTTAATAAACATACAAAATAAATATTTCCAAAAGAATTTCTTTTTTTATTTGGTTATAGGAAATGTCAATATGTGGAAATATGTCTAGGAAAATATTTAGTCAAGATCATAATGTAAGCAGTTCTTTTAATTTTAAAGACTTTTTATTTGATACACAAAAGTACGCATTTAAAAAGTCACACCTACATGTGCCAGAACTTTATAAGTGTCTTACATCTGCTATTTCATGTAACCAAAATCATACTTTAAGGAAAATGTATGGCTTGTAAATGTATATATTGGAAAATAAGGAAAACAAAATAAATGATTCTAGCATAAAACTCAAGAAACCAAAAAATAACAAAGAAAATGAAAGTAAAAAGATAATAAAGGGAGGAAACAATTACGATAAAGGCAGAAATCAATCAAATAAAAAATCTGAAGAAAAAATGAATAGAAATTAAAAATGAAAATTTGAAAATTTGACTGGTTGGCTCAGTCAGTAGAATATGCAACTCTTGATCTCAGGGTCATGAGTTCAAGCCCCATGTTGGGCATAGAGCCTACTTAAAATAAATAAATAAATGTCTTTAAAAAAAAGAAAAAGAAAAGTTGAAAAGAGAAGTAAAATTACTAAATCTAATCTGACAAGCAATCACACCAAAAAGAGATCATGTATAAGCAACATTAGGAATAAAACAGAGTCTATAGTTATAAATAAAGTAGGGAATAAAACAACTTGAAGATGATACTATAGTCAATAAACTTAAAAGTCTATATAATTTTTCAGAGAATTTTCTAGAGAAACACAAATTAAGATTAGTTGAAAAGGCTTAGGGAACCTGACTAGAATAATAACCACAGGAGAAGACAAAGAAGAAGATAATTGTGTTCTTTCCCTCTTTCCCTCCTAGGCAGGAGACTTCTTTTGTGTTGTTGGTTTTTTAAGATTTCATTTATTTATTTTAGAAAGAAAGAAAGAGATGGTGCAAGCAGGGGAAAGGGCAGAGGGAAAGGGAGAGAGAATCCCCAAGGAGACTTTGTGCTGAGTGCAGAGCCCAAAGCAGGGCTAGAGCTCATGACTCTGAGATCATGACAGGAGCAACCCCCAAGATCAGCTCCTTAACCAACTGAGACACCCAGGTGCCCCTAGGAATGAGACTTCTTAGAACTCCCACATCCAACGTCTGCTGCCTCATTAGCCAGAACTTACTCACATGGCCACGAGAATTTGAAAAAGGTAATCTTTACTGGGAAAAGGAAAAAGGAAAGGACAAAGGAACAAAAGGACAAGGAGACATTGGGAGGTGGCTAGAAAGATCTACTGTAAGCAGCAACAATGAACTAGATAAAATAATTGGAAAAAGATATAGTTAGGCTTTTTTTTTTTTAAAGCCACAAAAGTAACACATCCAAGAAATACATTAATCATTGTATAAGAAGAAAAAATCAAGTGTTTGCACCTGCAGGCCCAAGGGGATGTCAAAGGTGGTTTTTGGGGAAGGAGCATGGGGAGAGCTAGAACAGGTCACATGTGTGTACATGAAGCCCTGCTGGGCCTTTAAACTACTTCGACCTATGGTGTGTGGGCCTCCCTTCATGCTCGTGCTCCAGCCCTGTATATGTTAAGGACAAATCTGGCCGGGGGATAAGCATGGGGATTCCTATTTTATGTAACTCACCCTCCCTGTTACGGTGAGTGAGCAGAGAGCTGAGGGAAGAAGGAGCAATCCATATGGGTCACAAAACGAGCAAGTGAGGAAATCACATTTAAAGGAATACAGACGAATACAGATGGGCAGCAAATCAGCCCATCCATACCCAAACCCCATATATGTTCATGTCAATGAAAGCCATGGGAGAAACGGTTTTTGAACAAATTCTTGGGAAATTTTGATTATGTCATGACCTAGTCAGCTTTTCGAATGGAATTATAAACCCCTTAGCAAGAGTGAATCCGGCAGAGGCCTGAAATGAAGCGGCTGAGTGCATGGTGAGGTCAGCATCTATGTGTGGTGCGAGGGCCAGAGGGCTCCATGACGCTGGACTATAACTGGCTAGTAGAAACGCCAGCAGGCCGGGCTGGCAGCCAACGAAGAGCCTGAACTCAGTAATTGCGGGAGCAGAAGTGACATTCGCATTCCTGCCCATTAGTGAGAAGCACGTGGCACTTTACAAAACAAACTTCCAGCAAAACGGTCTTGGCAGGTTGGGCACACTTGTTCTTTTAAGAAGTACGTCAGCTAATTAAATTGTGTGATTAAAATTATGTGACAGAAGCTCTGCAAATACTAAAAGAATGAAAACTGATCCAAGTAAAATGGTAATAGTTTTCCTTGGTTATTGGGGTAATTTTTTCCACATTTCTAATTTTTTCTCTCACGTACTCAATAATTTAATACTTGAAAAAATAAACTAACAAATGACTTTGGTAAAAATCAAAGCTGGCTCCAAAGACAATCGATTAAGTTTTCAGGCATTATGAATCTGGTAAGATTGATAATTAAAACATAAGTATTTATTTTTTTAATTTGTTTTTAGGAGATAAATGTATTTAAATCAGCAGTTGTCCTGTATTGTCATAATCAATTACAATGATGATTTGGAAAGAGATGTCACTATATATATAGTTCGCCCAGGAATAAACTTAACAAGAAATGTGCAAGATCTGTGTTTGTGAAGAAATATTAAAAGATACACACACACACAAACACATAGAGAGAGACATATCTTGTTTCTGCATGGAACAGAAAATACTATAAAAATACTATAAAAATCCACACTAGTGTATTAAAATGCAATTTCAGTAAAAAAAATCCAATTAAGTCTAATGAATATATTAAAAGATATTCTTCCTCATGCATTCATCATGACATGTAGACTAAAGCATCAGTAGGAGCCATTTTTCATACATTAGATAGGTTAATATTGAAAAGAATGATCATACCCATTAGTTGCAAGGTGGTGGGGAAAAGGCATTTCTAGATGTGATGGTGGGAACGTAATTTGGTGAGCCTTTTGGGGGTTAACTTGAGAATAAATATTTAAATAACCCAGCAATTCCACACTTGGAAGTCCATTCCGCAAAACAATCTGTGCACATACCCCTGGATATGTGCCCAAAGTGTTATCTATAAAACTGAAAAGCTATGGACATCTGGGTGGCTCAGTGAGTTAAGCCTCTGCCTTGGGCTCAGGTCATGATCCCAGGGTCCTGGGATGGACCCCACATTGGGCTCCCTGCTCAGACGGGAGTCTGCTTCTCCCTCTCCATCTCCAGCTCCTCCCAGCTCGTTCACTCTCTCTCTCAAATAAATAAATAAAATCACTTTTAAAAAACTGAAAAGCAAGAATCGACTGAACGCTTGTGAGAGATTAGTGAGGTGAATTCTGGTGTAACTGTGCTAGAGGATGTAATGCAGGGTCAATAAGTGCGAAATAGGTCTGCACATAGGAACGATGAAAGAAGCTCATGACATAGCACTCAGTTAGAAAACTGTTGCATGAATGTGTGCAGGGATAGCTTAATTCAATATTTTTTTAAAGCTTTTCTTTGTTTGTCAGAGAGCAAGAGAGGGAGCACAAGCAGGGGGAGCGGCAGAGGGAGAAGCAGGCTCCCCGTGGAGCAAGGAGCCAGATGCGGACTCCATCTCGTGACCTGAGCCAAAGGCAGACTTTTAACCAAATGAGCCACCCAGACGTCCTTTAATTCGGTTTTTTAAATTATTTATATTATGTGGAGAATGGGGGATTTTTCATTTTCATTTTATAAATGCTTATATTGTTTCAAATTTTATTACTCTTGTCTTTAAAATACTCAATTTAGCTGAAGTATTTAAAATTAAGTATCTCTCTGTCAGTCCGAGAGTCCAACTTTCCTGCCCTCACTGGGGTCTAAGCTACTCATCACCTCTACTCTGTATAAAAGTTCCCCAGAAAGCTTGAGAAAATAGTGATTATCTCAGTACAAGTAAGTCAGAACCTCACCCAAAGCATGGTCTGAGAGCTTGTTAGAAATGCAGACTCTCAGGCCCTACCCCAGATATACTCCATCAAAACATGCCTGTTAAATCACATCCCCCAGGCAATTCATTTGCACATAGATTGAGAAATGCTATTTCATTTACTGACTCAGAGTCCATTACTTAATGTCTGTAAACTCTACTTTCCTCGATTGTTAACATAGGAGGAAATAATACCTGTGGGAGCTAGGTGAGCGCATGCGTATAAAGGGTCCTGTGTCCTACCAGGCACGTAGTAGGGACTCAGTTAATGGTAACTCTTTTTTTGCTGATCACTTCCAACTTTGCACCTCCAAACTAGATGGCTCACCCAACGACCTCCCCTTACCGACTCATCAGAAAATCCTGTGCTCTCCGTTCTGTCTCTGAGACATACAGACCAATGTTGAGGATACACGAGCTGGTGGGTACTCTCCAGAGCACCAAAGTGCTTCTGCTCCCACAAGGTCAACTCTATGTTTACCTAGAGGCGGCTGGGTGTGTTCCCAACCCTGTTTATGCCAGTAGTACTTGTTATGGAATCACATACTTTAATTAAATACTATGTAAACCGCAATCCCATTTACAACTGTGCCCAAAATCGTAAGATATGTAGGAATAAACCTAATCAAGGAGGCAAAGAATCTGAACTCAGAAAACTATAAAGTACTCATGAAAGAAATTGAGGAAGACACAAAGAAATGGGAAAGTGTTCCATGCTCATGGATTGGAAGAACAAATACTGTGAAAATGTCTATGCTACCTAAAGCAATCTATACATTTAATGCAATCCCTATCAAAATACCAACAATTTTTTCAAGGAAATGGAACAAATAATCCTAGAATTTGTACGGAACCAGAAAAGACCTCAAATAGCCAGAGGAATATTGAAAAAGAAGCCAGAGTTGGTGGCATCACAATTCCAGACTTCAAGCTCTATTACAAAGCTGTCATCATCAAGACAGTATGGTACTGGCACAAAAACAGACACATAGATCAATGGAACAGAATAGAGATCCCAGAAATAGATCCTCAACTCTATGGTCAACTAATCTGTGACAAAGCAGGAAAGAATGTCCAATGGACTAAAGACAGTTTCTTCAACAAATGGTGTTGGGAAAATTAGACAGCCACATACAGAAAAATGAAACTGGACCATTTCCTCATACCACACATGAAAATAGACTCAAAATGGATGAAGGACCTCAATGTGAGAAAGGAATCCATCAAAATCCTTGAGGAGAACACATGCAGCAACCTCTTCGACCTCAGCCACAGCAACTTCTTCCTGGAAACATCACCAAAGGCAAGGGAAGCAAGGGCAAAAGTGAACTACTGGGATTTCATCAAGATCAAAAGCTTTTGCACAGTGAATGAAACAGTTAACAAAACCAAAAGACAACTGACAGAATGGGAGAAGGTATGCAAACAACATATCAGATAAAGGGCTAGTGTCCAAAATCTATAAAGAACTGATCAAAACTCAACACCCAAAGAACAAATAATCCAATCAAGAAATGGGCAGAGGACATGAACAGACATTTCTGCAAAGAAGACATCCAGATGGCCAACAGACACATGAAAAAGTGCTCCACATGACTCGGCATCAGGGAAATACAAATCAAAACCACAATGAGATACCACCTCACACCAGTCAGAATGGCTAAAATTAACAAGTCACGAAATGACAGAGGCTGGTGAAGATGCAGAGAAAGGGGAACCCTCCTACACTGTTGGTGGGAATGCAAGCTGGTGCAACCACTCTGGAAAACAGCATGGACCTTCCTCAAAAATTTGAAAACAGAGCTACACTATGACCCAGCAATTGCACTACTGGATATTTACCCTAAGGATACAAACGTAGCGATCCAGCGGGGCACGTGCACCTGAATGTTTATAGCAGCAATGTCCACAAGAGCCAAAAAATGGAAAGAACCTAGATGTCCATCAACAGATGAATGGATAAAGAAGAAGTGGTATATATACACAATGGAATACTATGCAGCCATCACAAGAAATGAAATCTAGCCATTTGCGACTACATGGACGGAACTAGAGGGTATTATGCTTAGCAAAATAAGTCAGTCAGAGAAAGACAACTATCATATGATCATCCTGATATGAGGAAGTCAAGAAGCAACATGGGGGGTTTGTGGGGTAGGAAAAGAATAAATGAAACAAGATAGGATCAAGAGGGAGAGAAACCGTATGAGACTCTTAATCTCACAAAACAAACTGAGGGTTGCCAGGGGGAGCGGGAAGGGAGATGGTGGTTGGGTTATGGACATTGGGGAGGGTATGTGCTATGGTGAGTGCTGTGAAGTGTGTAAACCTGGTGATTCAAAGACCTGTACCCCTGGGGCTAATAATACATTATATGTTAAAAATAAAATAAAATAAATACTATGTAAACAGATGAAATAGGAGTCCAAAAAAGAAAATTGTTTCTATGAAACACTAAATTGAAGGCTTTTAGAATACCCAATAAATGCACATTTATAAAAATGGTTATGGATGAGATGACCATAGAAGACAAAAGAAATGAAATCCTATATATGTATGTAGCTATATTCAAGTTGCTTGGCAAGGTTTGTAAAATTTTCCATCCAATATAAGGAGGCAAAAATCAACTTCACAGTTGATGTTTTGTGGGTGAGTTTAAGAAAGATCCATTCACCTGTGCTCACACAGAAGCGTTGCTCTAGGTAAAAAGATTGGGGATGAGTATTTATTTATATGTTTCAAGTTAAAATAAAGTGTTTCCAGCATGGATGGGCATCTCACTGAAAGATTTCCCATGAAGTTTGGTCACAGAAAGCTTGGCATTCAGCAGGGCCCAAAGAGAAATATCTCTGTGGCCGCCTCTCCTTTGTACCCACTGAGGGTCCAGATTGTACCCACTGTCCCCTGTCCTTATCTGAAGTCCTCAAGCAGCTTTCCCAGTCACTCTGGCTGTGAATTGTCCTGAGGTCACCTTCGGTCTTACGGAAAGCCTTATTTTAGTAATTAAAATAACAGATTTTTTCTCTTCCCCTCTTTAAGGCTCTATTTAGGCCAAGAAACCTGGGGTCTTGGGAATCAGGGGCACAGGGGCCATTAGGGCTGGTGGGTGTCCTACCTCTTTCAATGCTTCCCCTTACTAGCTGCCTTTCCAGCCCCTCCAGGGTTGGGCCCAGGGCATGCAGGGTTAGACAAAGCACACAGTCTTCCATGGATGGTGCCTCTGTGACCCGGCACTGCTGCTCGTTGGTCTTGGGTGTGCAGGCCCGACTCGCTCATGAGATACTTTCCCCATTCAGAATCCTCACTGAAAACTGCATGGTGAAAGCCCTAAGTCCTCCTCCTTCTGACTGCTAACACTCAACCTCAGGCTGCTAGTTTGAGGAAATATCCAGAAGGCTTATTTTGGGTGGTCCTTGAGAAGACTCCAGGCCAGCTCCCTCATGTGAACCCACACAACCAACGAGAAAATCTCTCACCTCCTTGTCCCAATGTTGGTGAAAGTAAAACTTGCTTTCTATGTTACTACTACATAGCTGCTGTTCCAGCCACAAGAGCTTGCCTCCTCCCAGTGTCTCCAAGTACCATCATACAGGTTATAAAAATTGTCATTTGAGTGGTTGGCACCCCCTGCAGTTGTGCAGTGTGCAACCTGAACAATCATCCTCAGAGTTCAGACACTAAGTCCGCTGAACTCCAGAGAACACACATCAAGCTCCTCAAGTGACTCCCTCAAAGCCTTTCTCACTTGGATGGCAAAATGAGGAAGCACATCTCTCCCCGCCCCCACCTCCGACTAAGAAAAGGGGGAAATTCCTGGAACTTTCTCCATAGGAATTTGCAAGAAGCAAATTTCCTTGAAGACCTTCCAACTGCAGTGAAACTACAGGGCCATTAGTTGGATAGTGATATCCTGTTAATGACCCTGATGCCCAAAGACATTGCCGGGTGGGAGTCGTTTTTGTTTTGTTGCTATGGATAATGTTGAAAAAAATTCATTTCCAACCTTTAGATATTATGATATCTCATGTGAAGTGGTGATTTTTTTTTTCTTACCTTAAAATTTGAATCTCTCTCAACATACCGGGCCTGAATTCCTGCATGGCGATGGATAACTCAAATACTTTTCTTGATACCCTGTGATAGCAAACACATTTGAAAATGAGGGCCCTGAAATTGTACAGTGATGTCCAATGGTAAGATGGGTCACACAGATAATGCAGGTTTGCTTAACTAACTTCAAAAAGCTTCTCTTAAAAATAAAAACTAAACTTGAAGTTCTCTTTAAGGAATTTCATGGACTGCATGGCAATCTCTTCCGCCCATTGGAGAGACACAGTCTGATGGAGTCCTTACCTGATTCACTTGGAAGACACTGCCAAATCCTTCAGGACCAGATTTTATCTCCTGTGATGAAGCATCACTAGTTTCCTTGGGTTGAGTCCCCGGGTTTCCATTAGACCTAAATCTAGTTAGCCTGTTACTGATTACATAATCATTGTGTGTGTCCACAATTGGACTGTGAGCAATTTGAGGGAAAAAAAGTAGTAATTTACAGGGTATTCCAAGCATCTAAGCTGTAATAGCCGATGAATGCTTATTTAATAGCACCTATCATCCTTCAGGTCTCTGATTAAATATCATTTCTGTGAAGAAGGCATTCAACCTTTCCTGACTCAATTGACGTTACCAGGACCCCTGTTTGAAATCTGGTGAACTTCTCTCATTCACAGTAGCTGTTACAATGGTAGTTCATTGTTTGGTGGGAATTATTATTTTTTTGAAGACTTTATTTATGTATTTATTTATGTATTTGTTTGTTTGTTCATTTGCTTATTTATTTAATTGAGAGAAGAAGAGGGAGCACAAGCAAGTGGAGGGACAGGTAGATGGAGAAGCAGGGAGCTTCTCCTTTGATCAGGGAGCCTGACTCGGGGCTCGATCCCAGAACCCTGAGATCATGACCTGAGACACTTACCCGACTGAGCGCCCTAGGTGACCCTGGGGGGAATTATTTGTTTGTGGTGGCCTTCCTCCACCATATTCATGAGGTGAGACCTATATCCTCTTGCTTCTCACTGTATTCACCCATCTACCTTATCCAGTGTCCAGCCCCATTCTCAAGTGGTTGGATGGCTGGTTCGTAATCATCCTGAGTCATATATACCCAGCATTCTTCAGCTGCCCAAGTGCCCCTGTTTGCTAGCATCCATCCACGTCTGTATGTTCTAGGAGCAAGGGCCCATGTCTTCTTTTGCTTACTGTTGTGGTTCCAGTCCAATGCCTAGTTCAGTGCCTGTGTGTATGAAGTACCACCCACGCCCACCTCCTGTTCCAGCCACTGCCCCAGCTCCCAGTTCTTTGCAAGCATTCCCCTACATGGTACAGGTATAATTGGTCAGCACCTCACTGGGCCCACTCCACATAGCTCTCTCTTCCTGCACCAGTGCTTCTCTGGCCCCTGGTGTGGAATCCCAGGAAAACCCACTTGACTCACAAGAATACACAAGCCAGAGGCCAGAGTGTTAATGCCTGTGGGACAACTTTTGTTCCGTGTGGACAGTTCTGAGATCCACTTCAGAAAGTTTCTCAAGAGGTCCAGGGGGCTGGGCCACAGCAGCCCACAGTGCTAGCCAACTTTTTAATGCATCCTTGTGCTGCTGCCTTCCCTTCTGTCCTTTTTCAGTCTCCTGGCCTCTCACTCCTCCCTGGGATCACTTCCCAAATACACCTCTTATCTCAGGCTCTGCTTTCAGGAAGATTCAGGCTAAGACATGATGCAACAATTTGTTGTTGGAAGAAGGAATGAACGACCCAGTGAATGAATAAAGCCATAATAACTTCTGGAAACAAGAGTGTAACTGGTTCACCAAAAATATCATGAATGAATATTTACCTTCATTATAACTCCTAAGAACAGAATTACCTCTGATTGGTAAAAAGATGTTATCCCAAAGAATATCTTTAAAAGAACACACTCATTAAAAAGCAGGAAGAGAATGGTGGGTGTTTGCTAGGGACTGGAGGGAGAGGGGTGAGGAGTTATTTTCAACAGGTACAGGATTCCAGTTTATGAAGATAAAGATTTCTGGAGATGGCAGGTGGTGATGTTTGGACAACAAGCTGAGGATTCTTAGAATCACTGAAATGTACACCTAAAGATGGCTAGAATGATAAATTTTGCTAAGTATATTTTACTATAATAAAGAATTATGCCAAAACTATACATATATGGTTATAATGATAAAAAATACAAAGAACATAAACAAATATTAGTAAGAAATAAATACAAATGTTGATAGCTATGATATAAGAGTGGGATTTTGGAATATGTTATTTTTAGCTCCCAATTTTCTCTACCATTCTTTTGTTGCACTCTTGACCTAATAGTGTGATGATAAAGCTATATTATTCCTTTGAGATGGCCCCAAAACATAAATCTCTATATATTTTTTTAAAGATTTTATTTATTTATTTGACAGAGAGAGATCACAAGTAGACAGAGAGGCAGGCAGAGAGAGAGAGGGAAGCAGGCTCCCTGCTGAGCAGAGAGCCTGATGAGGGACTCGATCACAGGACCCTGGGATCATGACCCGAGCCGAAGGCAGCAGCTTAACCCACTGAGCCACCCAGGCACCCTAAATCTCTATATTTTAGCTAACATTAAATCCCAAGTACAAAAAGAGACTTACTAATGAGACTGCCTGTCTCTAACAATGATAATTTAATGATGATAGTGGGAAATTTTGTTTTGTTCTCTTCATTTTTTCCTTCATGAGGACTTAATTTGACAGGAGGTACAAATGAGACCATAATCATTGTATGACTTGCTTTTGTAATAGATATGCTTATAACATATATTACATATACTAAAGTCTTATGTAAAATATGAACATCAAAGGAAAGAGTACCTCAGCTTTTTACAAAAATAAAGCTAAGCCCCCATTAATTACCTTCTTAACCTCCTAAACACCTCCCATTCTTATTGTTATTATGTATTTTGCTATCACTGATTCTACATTAACATCAGTGTTTATCAAGGTGTCACACTTTCCTCTTCCACTATTATGGATTTAACTAAGCCTATTTATCCCCAAACTTAGTGATCAATGTACACACTCCATATGCATCCTGCTACTACTACTGATGTCAGGATTCTGGGATTCCATCTCAGTTTCATCACAGCCACAGTTTCTGTGTTCTGGAGTAAGTTGCTGTATCTTGTTTCCAGCTGACTTTTCAGAAACAGTAGAGACAACATAATAAAATTTAGAAATCCTTAAGAATCCCTATATGAATTATCCAAGGGTAGTCCCATGAAAACAGGTTTTATGGTCAAATATATATGAAGAAAGTCTACATGTATATCCTCCTATTAGAGACCAACAATGAGCAATAATATTTTAAAGGCTCTAAGAAGTCCTTCAGTAAGAAAAAAAGAAAGAAAGAAAGAAAGAGAAAAAAGTAATAATTTACCTTTGCTGATAAATGAATAAATACCTGACTATTGAAATTTTTCTTTTATGTAACACCAACTTTAAAAGATCTTATTTATTCTTTTTTAAAAGATTTTTATTTGTTTATTTATTTGACACAAAAAAAGAGCATAAGCAAGGAAAGCGGCAAGCAGGCAGAGGGAGAGGGAGAAGCAGGCTCCCCAACAAGCAAGGAGCCTGATACGGGGCTACATCCTAGAACCCTGGGATCATGACCTGAGCCAAAGGCAGATGCTTAACCGAATGAGCCACCCAGGAGCCCCGGATTTTATTTTTTCTTTGGGAGAGAGAGAGCACATATGAGAGTGAGAGTGGGGTGAGGAGCAGAGGGAGAGGGAGAAGCAGACTCCCCATTGAATATGGAGCCCTTGAGGCCAGGCTCAACCCCAGAACCCTGAGATCATGACCTGAGCCGAACAGCAGACACTTAACCAACTGAACACCTAGGCGCCCTGTTACACCAATTTTAACATCCCTTGGAATGAAGGTTCTATAGAACACACTTGGAGTTTTACACAAATAAAAGTAACCAATTCTAGGCGAGCAGGAGGCAAGAACATCTTGCTGCAGTGGAGAATTCCCTGTCACCGTGAAAACGTCAATGGTATTACAATTAGAAAATGGACCATGATGTGAAGCTCTTTGTGCCAAACTGAATTGCCTACAGTGGCAAACAGCCAGGATGGGGGCCGGGTAACCCACATGTCAGCAGTGGAACTGACCCACAGGGGTTATGTGCCTTCTCTCTCAGGTGCAGTCACCACTGAGCGTCAACTACTCTTCACATGTACCTGCCCAGGCCCGGTACTGCCAGATGGTACGATTGCTCATGAAACCGCCTTTTCTAAGGACATTGTTCTATGGAACAATATACTGTTCTGTGAGGGGCGCCTGGGTGGCTCAGTTGGTTAAGTGGCTGGCTTTGGCTCAGGTCATGATCTCTGGGTCCTGGGATTGAGCCCTGCATCAGGTTCCCTGCTCTGCAGGGAGTCTGCTTCTCCCCCTGCTGCTCCCCCTGCTTGTGTGCTCACTCTCTCTCCCTTTCTCTTTCTCTCTGACACATAAAATCTTTAAAAATAAACAAGTCTAAAAAGTACCTTTAAAAAATATATATTGTGGGGTGCCTGGGTGGTTCAGTGGGTTAAGCCTCTGCCTTTGGCTCGGGTCATGATCTCAGGGTCCTGGGATCGAGCCCTGCATCGGGCTTTCTGCTCGGCAGGGAGCCTGCTTCTGCCTCTCTCTCTCTCTCTCTCTCTCTCTGCCTGCCTCTCTGCCTACTTGTGATCTCTCTCTGTATCAAATAAATAAAAAATAAATCTTAAAAAAAATAAAAATATATATTGTTCTGTGGACACCCCTTTATTCAAAAATATTAGCTCAATAAAACAAAAAAATGAAAACACTGTAAAGGCCAAACAAAACACTTGGGCAACCCAAATTTGGTCCATAGGACAGCTGTCTTAAGTCCTCACAATGATGCTCAGAAAGAGTACCCCTACCCTCAAAGATCTAAAACTGAGGGTTTGGAAATTCCTGTGCCATGTTTTCAACAGTTGGCCTCCATCCCAATCCACTGGCCACCTCTTGCCATGCATGCCTTCTTGATTGCCTGGGAACCTGACTGACATATGCGACAAAAGAATTAGAATGCATTTAGCGAGGATGTGAAGGGACCTCCTATGGGGAAGAATAAGGGACCTATAATATCTGGGTTTTGATCATTTTATTCTTTCCAGCTGTTTTCCACTAGCATGGAGTCACTTTGTTGCCTGAAAGGACTCAGGGACAGCCATCCAGCTTTCAGAAGATAGTTTTAATAAATTCTTCTGTTCAGAAATAGATTTTACAATTTAAATCTGTTTTAAGACAACCTAGGATTGATTCCAGCTTGCACAAACACAAGCCACCATGGTTTCAAGATTTTATGATTGCTGTTCTTTTTTAAAAGAGGGGTGGAGGCTGGGATGAAATTGATTGATGAAACGTTACCACAAAGACACCTCATCTCTTCTTTCAATTCTTTAAATCGTGCATAATGATAGAGCTTTTGATCATGGTGAGGCAGAGGAGAAGGATTTTAATGAAAGATGGGTGGATGGGTGAAAAAGGAGAGCCGGGCAGGAAGGAGAGAGTGGGACCATCACTTATCTAGGGCATTGAGTAAAAGGCACTTTCAGTCTTTTAATTACCTTTTGAAGGTAATTTGACAACGCAACTAATGAGAAATCCATCTTCAGCATCTTGTCTAATCTTGTTTAAATCTTGTTTAATTCCAGAGTTAGTGGGTCATTAATGCAAGCAAATGGGTCATTCCTAGAGTGAGAGACTTTCTTGAGTGCTGACCAGGTACCAGACATCATACTGGGTATAGAGATTTAAAAAAAAAAAAAAAAAAAAAAAAAAAAGGACACTACAAGGACCTTGTCCTCCAAGATGTCCCAGGTCAGGGAGGAGAAAACCACATTATTATAATGTAGTAAGTGTCACAAGAGACAGCTATACCCATGGCATCACGGGGACATGGAAGGAGTCACCTGACATGGCCTGGAAGCGGGTCGGAGAAGGGGAGGTGGACAGGTCAGGAAAGGAGTGTGCGAGAAGAATGTAACTAGTGGAGAAACACCATTCACCCTTTGGTAATAGAGAAAGTTACCGCATTTTAACTCAATATGGCCACAGGAAGACTGTGGCCATTAAAGCAAGTTCCTGATTAAGAGGTTTTCTACGTTTTAGCTGGGTTGACTCTGCAGTAGTGCCATAGCAAATGAGTGTCAGTCCTCAGCTTTCATATATGGATCATTTTTATTATTTGGTTTCTAAAAGCAACCCTCAGTGACTGTGCGCTTACAATCATTGGAGAAGCGTGCTCTGTGTTTTGAAAACAGTCAGACTCTTAACAGGGCTTGCAGTGAATACATGTTCTCCTTTACAAGTGTGTCTTTGTACCAAAACAGTACTGCTGCCCTTAAAATGTCATAACAGAGCATGTGTCTTGCGCGTGTCCTCCTACGTCAAGAACCTCTTAACTAAAACAAGTACAGTCCATGCACAATTGGCATCCGTGGACACTATTGGAGTAGGCTGTATAAACTGATGCATTAGGTGCAGTTTCCATCTAAGTTTTTATGTCATCGACCGCTCTCATGTTTATTTTCCAAAAGTAAGAACCTTAATGGGACCTATGAACACCTCTGTGTTGGATGTTGCTAGTCAATGTTGTCTGCTTAACACCTATGTGTTTAAAATAATGAACTAGAACCCTTTGTGTCACCTGGAAAAGACAATGCTTCACGTCTGCTATCTGAAAATTCTTGGCATATGGACTCTCTTAGCTTGTCTCTTCCTTTTGTTTTAGAGATTGACTAACAGCTCCTCTTTCAAAGATTACTAATCCCGTGATCAAGATGAGAAACTCTTGGTTGTCCCCGATGACCCATCCCTGAGCCAGTCCTTTCTAGTACAGACAAATAGATTAATATGGGTGTGACCCTGATGTCAGCTGACTTCTCCAAGCCTTTCTAATATTTAAATAAAATTGCCTTAACATTTCTAAGTCACAGCCGTTCCATACCCTCACCAGGATTTGGGGGAATGAGCCAGGGCCCTAGGCTCACGTGCTGTCACCTCTGAATCCAAGTTACTGCTCTGCTGAGCTGTCCCTCACAGCCCATCTCCGCACTCTGCTGCCATTTTTTGTTCTGTGCCAACCTGGGTGACTTCTTACTGATATCCACTGAAAACACCTACCCAGAATATCTACGTAGAGAGGTAGAGCAGTCTTTCCTGAAACTTTTGTGCCGTGGAGATCATTTACAGGGCAGAAATGCAAACTGAATGCTCAACATGGATAATTAGGTACCTTTGTTGGCACAGTTCCCTCAGCCACCAAGCCATCAGAAATGACTCCATCCTCCCTGGATTCCCCACCTTCCCCGCCACCAGCAGACCACAGCTCCGGTCTTGTAACTCCACCCGTCTCCCTCGAGACTCCCACCATCTCTGGGCTTCCCTGTTTTCCAGGCTGCCCTCTCTCTGTTTCTGTCCCTTGGGTCCCCTCATTTCATTACACAGAGGAGCTGAGCTCCAGAGCCCACCAGCAGAGTAACCGAGGAAGGAATCTACTGAAAGGATACCATGCAGCTCCTGCACTGACTCCTGGACCGCCAAAGAGGCCAGGAAAAGGACAGGAACAAGTAAAGACCCCACAGCCATAGAGAAGAGCCCCAGGCACCACGGCTACCCCTATGGAACAGTAGAAGCCACTGCTGGAAGTCCCCATGCTTCCGGCTCCAGACGCAGAGGTTGCCACCAGCCCTGCCAGCTGCGCACGGTCCTGCAAACCGATGTTGCTGGTGCTGCTCACCAGGGCCTGCCAATCCCGGAATAGCTTCCTCTCTGACCTGCTTCTCTGCATCACTGGCTCCCAGTTTCCAATGCAGGGTACAGGCAGCCGATCAGTCAAACCCATGACCCAACCCTGCCATAGTGGACAAGAAGCCAGACAAAAGCATCCGACTTTTTTGGCTTATATGGTGGAGACAGACTCTGCTTCCCACCCAGCCTCTCACAGTGGGAAAGTAAATACACAACCATCGGAAAGGGGTTCAGAGGCCCAGAGTTTACTTCAGAGCCCGAAGTAAAGATGTCTTCATCACTTTCCATCGCCTATTTGTCTCCTGGCCTTTTGGTCCCGACCAGCCAAAGACTTACAGTAACCTTTGCGAATCAAAGGGAGACGTTCTCCACCCCTGCCTTCTAGAAACTATCAGTTTGGTTCTCTGAGACTTTCCTGTCTTCTGCCTGAAATGAAACTGCATATTTCAGGCAACCTAAATTTTAGAAGCATCAAGGCAAGTGCTCAAACCCTACCATTTGAGATGACACATCATGATTTTTTTTCCAGTTTCCATTTAAAGAAAATCTTTAAGTCAACGTCTGTCCCTGAAGTTCAGTTCTTATTTTAAACTATTTCTAGTACGTCCTAGTATTGTAACAGAAAGAGTAACTATAAGGACAAAAGATGACTCTGTTGACTTCCAGACTCTTTTGTCTTCCTTCCAAGTTTTCTTTACACCTGCACTGACCATGCACCTACATTGTCCTTATCCTCAGTGTCTAATACAAACTACTGGACCCTTGAAGTAGGGCGCATCCAGATTTCAGCACTTGAAATGTCTCGAAAGTATAAAAGACCAGATTTTGAAGATTTAGTACTTACGTAGCATGTAAAATACCTCATAATGTTATATTGACTGTCTGTTAAAACAATATTATAGATATACTGACTTCAGTAAAATGTTATTAAAATTCATTTCACCCGTTCCCTTTTTCATTTTCTGATGCAACTCCTAGAAAATTTGAAGTTCCATATGTGGCTTTCATCATGCTTATATTACACTGCTTTGTGCTCTGAAATACACCTATTTTTTTATTTTATTTTAATTTTGGTATGTTATACAGTGTATTAGTTTCAGGTTATAGGATAGTGATCCCTTCACCTTTTTCACCCATCCTCCCACCCAACTGGTAACCATCTGTTCTCCAAACTGTTAACCCAGTTAAGAGACTGGATTTTTGTTTTTTTGTTGGGTTTTGGTTTTTGTGGGGCTATTTTTTGGTTTGTCCCTTTTTTTTCTCCCTTTTTTAATTTTTTTATTTCTTAAATTCCACAAGTGAATGAAAGGATTTGGTATTTTGTCTTTCTCTTGACTTGTTTCACTTAGCATTATACTTTCTAGATCCATCCATGTTGTTTGCAAGGGGCAAGATTTCATTCTTCTTATGGCTGAATAATATCCCACTGTATATGTATATACATATAAATATACACATATGATAAGTATTATTTGCATATGTATATGTATATACACATTATTTATATATCATATATAATATGACATATTATTTTTATATCATATATATAAAATATGTACACACACACACACACACATACCACCTCTTCTTTATCCATTTATCTATCAATGCACACTTGGGCTGCTTTCATAATTTGGCTATTATAGATAATGCTGCAGTAAACATAGGGGTACATGTGTCCCTCTGAATTAGTGTTTTGTATTCTTTAGGTAAATACTCAGCAGTGAGATTATTGGATCATATAATTACCTATTTTTAGTTTTTGGAAGAACCTCCATATTGATTCCACAGTGGCTACACCAGTTTGCATTCCTACCAACAGTGTATGAGTGTTCCTTTTTCTCCATATCCTTTCCAACACCTGTTGTTCCTTGTGTTTTGTTTTGTTTTGTTTTGTTCTAATTTCAGCCATTCTGACAGGGATGAGGTGACATCTCAGTGTGGTTTTGATTTGCATTTCCCTGATGATGGCTGATGTTGAGTGTCTTTTCATGTGTCTGTTGGCCATCCAGATGTCTTCTTTGAAGAAATGACTGTTCATGTCTTCTGCCCATTTTTAATGAGATTATTTGTTCTCTGGGTGTTGAGTTGTATCAGCTCTTTATATATTTTGGATACTAACCCTTTATTGGATATGTCATTTGCAAATATCTTCTCCTATTCAATAACTTGCCTTCTAGTTGTATAGTATGTTTCCTGTGCTGTGCAGAAGCTTTATATTTTGATGTATTCCCAACAGTTTATTTTTACTTTTATCTTCCTTGTCTCAGCAGACATACCTAGAAAGATGTTGTTATGGTCAATGTCAGATAAATGGCTGCCTGTGCTCCCTACTAGGATGTTTATGGTTTCAGGTCTCACATTTAGATTTTTAATCCATTGTGAGTTTATTTGTGTGTATGGTATAAGAAAGTGGTCCAGTTCCATTGTTTTTGCCATGTGGCTGTCCCATTTTCCCAACACCATTTGTTGAAGAGACTGCCTTTTTCCCATTGTATATGCTTGCCAACTTTGTTGAAGATTAATTGAGCACATAATTGTGGGTTTCTTTCTGGGCTCTATATTCTGTTCCATTGATTTATGTTCCCATTTTTGCATGGAAACCATACTGTTTTGATTACTACAGCTCTGTAGTATAACTTGAAATCTGGGATTCTGATCCTTCTAGCTTTGTTTTTCTTTTTCAAGATTGCTCCAACTGTTTGGGTCTTTTGTGGCTCCCTACAAGTTTTTGGATTGTTTGTTCTAGTTCTGTGAAAAATGCTGTTGGTATGCACCTGTAATTTTCAGTCAGTCAGCATGTAGCCCATTCTGTTACTACATACCACAAAATGGAAAAATCCTTTGAGACCAAAAAGGATCAATTATACTAAAAATACTCTTATAAATTTCCTTTGCATGAACAAAAACAAAATTTATCCATCACTCATTTAGCAATTTTCTAAATTAAGTAATGAACTAACCAATAATTGATCACTAGTACATGTCAAATCTTGTGTTGTTGGTTGGGATTATAGTTGTCAACAAATCAGTTACAGTCACTGCTTCACGCAGAATGAAGTGGTTAAAAGCACAGACCATGGAGCCTGACAATGTGGGTCCAAATTTTGGCTCCATCCCTTACCAGCATGTGCTCTGTGATAAGTTAAAAGTTCTTCAGTTTCCTTATCTACAAAACATGGATCCTGTCTGATAAAAATATTATGAGGACTATGTTAGTTTATAAGGAAAAACTCATACAAGGGTACTGTTATCAGTTACCTATTGCTGCATAAATAGCGGCTTAAAAAATATACATTTATTATCTCACAGTTTCAGTAGGTCAGGGATCCATGAAGAGCTTAACTAGAGACTTTCTTTCATGAAATGAAAGTACTACACAAAGCATTGTGCAGTTTGAGAGGCAAACCTCAGAGAACAGCTTCATGTCGGCCAAGTCCACAAACACCGTGTATGACGATTTAACAGACAGATTTTGACATGTTCAAAATACAATATTAGTGCACAATGGGGATCACTGGTGCAGGAAACAAGGGTGACGGGGGGCAAAGCTAGTCCTTAGTAGTTTCACCCTTCTTGATTTTAACTGAAGCACTCTCTTGAGCTTTGGCCAACATACAGCAAATGATCTCCAAGCCTATGGCTTTGATCAGGGATGGCAGCACTGTGTTACCCACCTGCCTGTGCTTATCCAGGATGTTCACAAGAGTTGAAGTCTCATCTGAAGGCTCAGCTAAGGAAGGGCCCACTTGCAAGGTCATGCAGGGTTGGTTGGCGGGATCCCACATCTTTGGGGGATGTTGGACTGAGGGCTTCATTCCTAGATGGCTTTTCTTTTCCTGGGTATTTCAGGTGGGACACTGAGCTTCATTAAAGCCAGCAAGGAAGAAAGTCTGCTCTAAAGATGGAAGTTGGAATCTTTCATAATCTACTCATAGAAATCATATCCCTTCAACATTAAGGTATTCTATTATTTAGAAGTAAGTTGCTAAAAGTTAAGACATTATCTAATGCTCTGAATCGCAGGGAGCAGAGATCATTTAGGGATCATCCTAGAAGCTACCTACCACACGTACCTGGTAAAGAATAAGTGCGTGCTGGCTTTTGTTGTTTATGGCCCTTAAAGTCCAGTGAGGGATTGTCGAACTGTGAAGTAGAAGGGGAAATAGACAGCAACTTGGGAGCAAGTATGATGACCTTAAGGCAGGAGAGAGTTATGGTATATTTGAGACACTTGGAGAGGATGGATTTTGCTGGAACATGAAGATATCATAGAGGAAATCAGGGATCAGGTGCTGAAAGGCACTATAAACCAGAGAAGGATTTGGACCTCTATTCTGAGGAAACAGAAATCTACTGAATTTTCTACATGGAAGTTACATGATGAAATTTGAAAATATCACTTTGGCTACATTGTGGGAAGGATGGATTAGAGAAAAGCAAGAGTGAACACAAGAAGGCCATTTTGAGGGATTTCACAATGGTCTAGGTGAGAAGTAATAATAGCTGGGACCAGAATGGTAGCAGTGGGAAAGATATTACAGATATATAATAGCAGGACATGGTGAATAATGAGATGAGGAGACAGAGGTGCAGGGTGGAAAAGATGAGGCAAATGATGATGCCAAGTCCACCCTTTAAGGAACTAGATGAGTAATGGCTTGTATACTACCAATGGGAATACTGTAGAAAGAGCATATTTTGAGGGAAAATATGACTTGAGTCTTGGAAATAATGATTTTTAAGGACCCTATGAGATATCTAAGGACGTGTGAGCTCATCTGCCAAATGCAGCTTTGAGAAGTGAAGAGAGTCTAAGATGGCTCTGAAGTCCTTTAACCTGCAAGAGTTGCATTGAAGATCTTCTAGAAAGAGAGAATGAGAAGAAATGACCAGAGCAACTGGGGAAAAAAAAAAAAAACCAACAGGAAAAGAGAATTTTTTAGTCAAAGTGATTGGTCAACTGTGTGAAGTAATTCTGAAAGGTCAAGCACTGGAAAATGTCCCAAACAATGAGGCGACCCAGGGTTATTTATGACTTTGGCACAAGCCCTTCGGTAGAAGGGCAAACAGGGAAACTTAGTTGGACTGATTTGAGGAGAAAATGGGCAGCAACATGATAGAGGCTACAGATACAAATACATACAATACATCTGAGAAGTTTGCTTTTGAAGAAGTGGAGAGAAATATGGCCTCATCTAGAGGAGGAAATGGACTAAATTGAAAGCTTTCTTTTGTTGCACTGGTTTTAAATAGAAGAGTTTGTGTACCATTAAACAGAGGTAGAAATTGGCTAGCAGAGACAGGGCAGGGAGGTTGCTGGGTACGAGTAGGATGAACTGATACAGCAAAGTTCCTGAAAAGGTGGTTCTATCTATAACCCAAAGTACCAGTGTCGGGGCTGGCTTTTGAAAGAGGACTCCTCCGTTGTAACAAGGCAAAGAAAGAGAGTTTTTAGTCTTCTTCCTGGTGGATTTGTAGATTTGGTATTAGAACATTTAATGTGTTCTGATACAATGGCTTTTACTGCCTTTTCAACAAACCCTCTTCCTTCAGGTGTTAGGGAGCCAAAGTATTCTAAATCCTTGCTACTCCACGGCTATGTGTGGTCTTTAGACCAGCAATATCAGCAACACCTGTGAACTTATTAGAAAAACAGAATCTCGGGCTCCAGCCCAGACCTACCTTATCAAAACTGATTTTTTAAAAAAGATTTTATTTATTTATTTGACAGACAGAGATCACAAGTAGGCAGAGAGGCAGGCGGTGGGGTGGGGAGGCAGGGTCCCCACTGAGCAGAGAGCCTGATGCGGGGCTCCATCCCAGGACCCTGGGATCATGACCTGAGCCGAAGGCAGAGGCTTTAGCCCACTGAGCCACCCAGGCGCCCCTCAAAACTGATTTTTAATAAAGTTCCCAAGTAATTTTCTGCTTACTTCTTAAAGGACCTTTCCATAATCATCTAATCATTATCATAAATACTTATCTAAAGCTGATTTTTATCATATTACTAAGAAGAGAGTTGAATGCCTTGGCCCTTAACTGGAATCAAGGAGGGGGAAACATGAAGGATCACCTGGGAATGATCCTCTGTTAGCTTTGTAAACCGTACAATAAAGTTCTTTGATATACTTCTGACACATTTGAAGCTGGATGGCTATGTGTGAAAACAAAGAATTTTTTTAAAAAAAATCAAAAGAGTTTTCCCTGCTAAAAAGCTGAATGGAATTTAAGACTAAGTGGTAACTAAGATGCCAACTAGTGAGCTGAGAGGTTTGGGAAGTCTGGAAGCCAATACATATGGCATCACAGAGTCTTAGAGTTGGAATTATATCAAGGATGAGCTAAGCCCAGTGCCCAGCTGGAGTGAGAGTCCCTACATCACCTTTTACCTCCCCACTTCCACTCATAAGGAACTGGCTCCTTTTCATCATTAGGACCCATTTTAATCATTAAGAGCCAGTTGCTATCAGAGTTTTCTTTCCTTACTTTTAATATTTCCCAGGAATATCTGCCCATCGGGCCCAATTTTGGCCACAATAGGGTATAAGAATGTTCGCTAAATCCACTTGTTGCCCAACAACCCCCAATACACTTGCACAGGTGTTTCATCCATCGTAAGTCCTCTCTCGGTATTTTCTTCAGATTGTCCCAACAGTCACAGCTTCCGAAGTTCTCTTCGTTCCCGCCACTCCTTCAGGGCGCAGAATAATTTCCTAGTGTGCCAACACGCAAAGCAATGCCTAACACATCATCCGACAAATGAAAAATAATTATAACGTGAATTTTCCAGGACCTATTTTTCCATTATTACAGTCTAATATCACATTAACTCTTATCAGCTGTTTCACATCCTTGGTGTCTATTAAAAACTTGTGGTCAGTTGTAATCCTCTGATTTTGTTTGTTTGTTTTCATATGGAGTGTTGCCGAAGTAGGTATTTCTACACCTGCCCGTGTGCTAGAGTGTGTGTTAGTCTCAGACATCCCTGGGGATCACTGGAGAGTCAAGCACTGGTCCCAGACCTCACTCTGTGCAACTATACCATGACCCTAATCGTGTTGACGCCATATCTGAGGTACCAAAGAAAGCACTTTGTCCTCCTGAACATGCGCTCCACTTCTAAAGAACAGCCTATTTATAAACTCGATCTTTTCAGAGGACCTGAGGTGACCAGGGGATTGACGTTTCTAGAAGCTAATTTTTTCTTCACCAACTTCCCTTCTTCTTACCAAGTATGTACCCTGATATCCCTGCTTCCAACCATTCAAGTCCCACCAAATTAATTTTTTTCCTTGCACCCAGGCTGACGGACTCTTGACTTACTTATTTTTTTGTTTAAACAGCTGAGCAGGCCAAGAAACCCAACCCCTCTCCACCAACCAGAGCCCCGCCTCTGCCCCAGGAGGCCTGGAGTTGAAGGCCAAAGAGGGAGAGGGGACTGTACTCTGGGTGGGGGAGCGTGGGCTCTGCTGCCTCATCCAGTAGGACCGCAAGGGTCACTCTAAAAATTGCTGCTGCTGGGACTCCTCAGGTGGCTGCTGGTGGCTCCTCACTGCAGTTTCCTTTCCCTCCGTCCCTCTCTCTCCCCACAGATTGCTTCCCAAGAGGAGCCTCCTGCTGAAAACTCATCATTACACATCCCGACACCACACAAGAGGGTAAGGAGCTGGGACCACGATCTCCAATTCCTGACTTCTAGATTCTAGGGTGCGTATGCGTGGGTGGGTGGGAGAGGGTGGAGGTATCTGTGTGCTTGTGGTAGGGGGGCTGTGCCACTGACAGGCAGTCTATAGCCGGACCACACGGCTCATGTTCTGGATCTGAAATCGGGAGCCAGAACACATTCTCTCCCAGTGTAAGGAATGCCAGAGATCAGAAGAATGTCATAGTAACAGAAATGCGTGAGAGGGCTGCTTTTAAAAAGTAAAATGACCTGTCATTTCCATGAATAATTTTCAGTCTCTAAAGCCTAAAACATGTTCACCTTCCTTTATAGAGAAAGGAGGGACAAAGTAAAATTTGTAGGTTTTGTTCACAAAGTTTTGAATTCCGTCTTCATTTTTATCAGGAACCATGTAAACATTCAGTACCTGATAGGTTTAGATGAAATACAATCAGTTTAATTCAATCGGTAACACAAAAGTCAGAGAACTCCTTGAAGTCCCAGAAATATCCATATTGGCAACATAGAAACTCCCCCTATAAAAAGAACACAGGTTTTACTTAACCATAAAATGAGTTTTTGTTCTTAATGTGCACCTTTGGCTATCCTGACCTCAGTTTTACGTTAGAAAACTGGAAAACCCCCAGTTGGAAAACCCCCCCTTAAGTCGGACTTCACTTAAAATGGCAAGTGGCAGAAGCTGGAATGTTTCTATTCCCGGAGTCCGTGCTGATGAGCTAGAACAGATGCAGCGACTGGAATGTGACAGGACAGGGCAAAGGCACAGCTGATTTGCCCCTTTGGCAAAGACACATTCTGGGATCCCAGTTCATTCTGGCATGAGAGTGACAGTGACACTTTTACACACATGGCTTTGCAGCTTGCCCTGTGTAGAGTCTCTCCCAGGAGGCAAGAAGGCGGCAGAAAAGAGAATGTTCTTAAATATAAAGTGACAATTCTTTTCTATAATCGGTTGTAGAGGTTTGCATCTGAGGGCTGTGTCAAGCCAGGAGGAGCTTCTCTCTAGGGTAATGCCTCCACAGGGACTTGCCGGCTCCTCAAAGAGAGTAGAATTACATCACCATTTCTTGTCTTCACTGTCCTCAGCCCAAAGGTTCTAGGTCTATTTTGGGTCATGGGTCTTTTTCAGAACCTCAAGGAAGCTCTAGGCCCGCTCCTCAGAAAAAGACACATAAACACACATGCGTAACATGTTTCTTAATATTCTAGAAATTTCCATGGAATTCATGGACTCACTTGAAACGCAAACCAGAGCAGGGTTGCTAGATAAAATACAAAACACCCAAGACTCCATTTGAATTTCAGATAAACCACACACCAGTTTTTTGTATAAGCATGTCCCAAAATAGTGTGAGAGATATACTTATTCTAAAATATGATTCATGGTTGATCTGAAATTCAAATTTAACTGGACATCTTGTATTTTTATTGGCTAAATCTGGCAACCTAGACCCCACTGCATACCTCCTAGGTGAAGAATCCCCTGTCCCAGATGGTGTGTCTCTATCTGATACAGTTGATCGTAGGTTTCTGAAAAAACATATTGAGGGGAAAAGAGATACCAGACCAGACTTTGACAGTTCTGGCAGCAAAAGCCAGCTGTTTATTCTTAACTCTGTGTAAAGTTTTAGAAGAGAAAGTTACACATATCCCCATCTAATAGATGTTTAAACCGAATTCCTAATTCATTGATGTTTTGCTACAGGTCTATTAGATGGTTAGAGCAAAAAGAACACTAAAACTCGATTTCCAGTTCTGTGACAACCAGAGAGACATGAATCTGAAAAATTACATTTCCAACCACCCCTTCCCACACACAAACACACAAAAGACTAGGAAGAGAAAGAGCTGTTTTCCTGAAATTCCAATAAAATCCAAACCAAAAGTTTTAGCACTGGATCCTTGTGTCCTGTATGCAGCCTTGGTGAATGGAATTGTAGTTAACTTTGTGCATAGTTTCTATATACTTAGATAAAGCCAGGCATAATTCTTTAGCTAAATTAAAACATATGGAATAAATATTTGTTTCTAAACAACAAATTGGGTTGGGTTGATAATTTCATATTCAACCCAACACTTAAAAGGAAGTACTTTGTGCTCTGATCAGAGCAACCAATTCATGCAGAATCTCCTTGAACCTCTTTCTGTTTTTGGCTTACCCAACCTATGGGAGTTTTCTGTCTTTACTACCTATAACAGAATTAAGAAATCCACAGGTTTACTTCATCCTCTGATTTATTTTAAACTCAAAAAGGCAATCCTTTTTATTTCAGTGTTTGGCGTTACAAAGAACCATTTCATGTTCTCTATATCCAAATTTTATTTGACAACCTTAGGTCTGCGTCACTCAGTCTCTCTCTTCTCATGCTGGAAAGACCTAACTTTTTAACCTGCTACAGCTTTTAACCTACCCTGCCTTTGAGGGAGGCGATTACGGTGGTCAGGACTCACTCTGGGTTTGAGTCTTTGTTGCACTATGGGTTGCACGCTTGTGTGGCCTTGGATATGTTTTCAAAGTCTCTCTGACTCTTAATCTCTTCATTTGTAAAATGAACATAATATAACCATCTCTTCAGATTTCAGTGATGCTTAAGTTTAAAAAAATAATCATAATAAAGTCATGAAAAGTATTAAACCTAGGGCTCCACACACAGTTCTCAATTAATAAATTAATATAATTATT
Source organism: Mustela erminea (assembly GCF_009829155.1). Lineage (NCBI taxonomy): Eukaryota > Metazoa > Chordata > Mammalia > Carnivora > Mustelidae > Mustela > Mustela erminea. The sequence goes on along the minus strand of NC_045617.1, from coordinate 99,707,246 downwards.
ATTTCAATTAGAAGTGGAGGTAACAGTTTACAATTAATACATAATATGGATTCATGCTCGGTGACTTATATTTAGGAATAATTATTAATGTACTTAAATTTGGCAAATACAAAAGGTAATGAAAAATACAATGGCTCACATCACTGCCCAGCTGTTTATTGGATGTCGAATGTATGATACTATCGTAATAGAAATGGCACAGGAGCCAAGGTCTGTGGTGGGCAATGGAGGAGAGTATGGAGGTGCCTTTCTATTACCCTTCTATCTAGTTGTGAATGGGCAGCTCTTCCAGGAACCCAAGAGACTGTTTTGGGTAATCCTGGACCCAGCAGAGAGAGGAAGGAGGCTGTGGTGTCCGTGACCAGAGGAAAAAAAATTCTCTTGTGTGTTCTGCACAGAATGAAGGCATAGTTCGGAAGCATAGGGAGCCTTCTATAACCCTCTGCACCCTGTCCAAAGTCTTTTCTTTCACCCAAAAAGGGAAGGACAGGAAAGGATTTGCAGTGCTTCTAAAGAGCTGTTCACCCCATACACAACCTCCCCTGCTGTAGCTGGTCTCCTTTCCAGCAACAGTCTTACTGTGGCAGGGGCTGTGGGAAAAGTGCAAGTTCTAACGGTCTCAGAGAGTGTGTATGGTTCTTCCTTTCTTTCATTCCCCCCGTTGGGAGGGCTCCGCCACCCTTGAGCTCACTGGAGCTGGGTGCGGAGGGAGAATCAAGTCTGTTGTGCTGTAAGAAAAACAGAGAAACAATCTTGAAACTCTGCTAGCTGTGGGCACCTCAGCAAGGCTGTGTGCTCCTCACCATGCAGCCCAGACCATGACCCCAGTCAAAGCCCTACAACCCCCACACACCCCCACTTCCCCTACCCCCCTACCCCCACCAATGGTAGCCATGGCGACTGCCCAGGTACCAAGCCCAGAGAATCCCTGAGCAGCTGGCCACAAGGCACTCACTCAGTTTTAAAAAAAAGAAAAAGAAAAAAGCTTTAAAAAAATAACAATAACTAAAATCCTCATCCAACTCTGAATTAATATATAAGGGAATCAATGAGAATGGGGTGCTTTCAAAATTTATTACTTAATGTCTATGTTATACTCTAGATTTGCCCAGCTTTACAGGGGTGAGTGGTCCTCAGGTTTCTCTGAGGCATCTGTGGAGTCCTGATTGGAGGAAGAGGACACAGACTAAGAACACCTGGGCAGGTGGAGAGACAGCCTCACCTCCAAGGTGCACACCTAGGAAAAGGATGTAGTGGCAACACTCGTAAAGAAAGATTGAATTTGCGAGCATATCTGAGAAAATATGGCCACTAGGAAGTGGAATGTAAGCTCTGATTTCGTGGTCTGTTAAATGGTCTCCTGACTGTTTCTCTCCCTCTGCCTCCCCTAGAGCTAAAAAAGCCACTTACCTCTACAGAGTGATTTTTTTTAATTTTTTATTTTTTATAAACCTATAATATATTTTTAACCCCCGGGATACAGGTATGTGAATAACCAGGTTTACACACTTCACAGCACTCACCATAGTCTGCAGAGTGATTTTAAGGGCTCTAAAAGCTCTCTCGTATTTTAAAAATGTATATATTAAAATATTGTTTTAAATATTACTTAATAGGAGCACCTGGCAGGCTCAGTCAGTAGAGCATGTGACTCGATCTCAGGGTTGTGGGTTCAAACCCCACATCGAGTGTAAAAATTACTTGAAAATAAAATCTTTGAAAATGTTAATAATATTAAAATCAAATTAATTGAATCAATTGATGTTATTTAAAATAACATTTATAGAATAAAATGACATATCCATAATAAACAGTTACCCCTTGAATAGCACAGAGGTTTGGGGTGCCAGCCTCCTCCATAATAAAAAATCGGAATATAACTTGACTCCCCCAAAACTGAACTAGTGCCATACACAAGTTACCGGAGAAACAAACTCTTTATGCAGAGAAGATTAAGGGCACACAGCATGTTTAGAGAATACTTGCAACACTTGAGCTCACTGCAATAGTACCAGTGAGTTCTACCACATTCTTAGGTAGTGTAGTATGGACCACCGTTGCTTTTATGCAGCTATGACTTCATACTGTAGCTTCACATCTGTTTACATTTCTCTCAACTATAAATGGTGCCATGCATGTGGTCTGTAAGCATTTGTATGCCTAAGTTTTGACAAATTCTAACTTTTTATAACAGATTTGTGTATATCTCATGGTGGTAAACAATAAAACAGGCTAGTATCTATGTATGTTTTATGCATTCATGACAGACCAAACTTTTCCTTAATTTTTTCAATATTTCTAGACTACATGGTTCATCCTTTTTTTTTTTTTTTTTTTCAAATTATTGCAAATCTCCAAAAATATACTTCTTGAAAAAAACCTGTGTGAGTGGACCCATGCAGTTCAGACTTGGGCTGTTCAAGAGTCAACTGTGTGTCCATATATATAGATATATATACCCGGACATACATAAAGGAAATAAAAAGTGGCAACAGGAAATAAGAGAAGGAAGGACTGGAAGAACTACCAATTCCCCTAGGGCCTCATATTGTCTTCTCCATTCCTGGAGATTTTGTAATCCTTCTTGATCACAAAGGAATTTATTGAGTCCAAACTCTTCTCAGCATCCAACATCCTTTATATATTGACCTAATATGCCCACCAACTGTCTCCATCCTTTATATATTGGCCTAATATGCCCACCCACTGTCTCCTTCATGACTCAGCTATCTGAGTCTATGCATACCATGCTGAGTCATGGCTCCCTGCTTCAGCATGAGGCATTTCCTCTACTTCTAATGACCTTCTCCTTCCTATACCCACTCCTCTTAAAAATTCTTGGTTTGGTACCAGGACCAGCAAGACTCCTATTAACTGCAAATCTTCCCATCCCAACACCACTTCATCAAAATGATCAGAGAACATACTCTGTATGACTTCAGTGCTTTTAAATTTATGGAAACGTGTTTTATGGTCCAAAATAGGGTCTGCCTTGGTGAGTGTATCATGTACACTTGAGAACAATTTGTATTCTGCATTTGTTGAGTGTAATGTTCAAGAAATACCAATTAAGTCAGGGTGATTAATAATGTTCTTCAGATAATCTATAGCTTTACTGATTTTTTTTTGTCTAGTAGGTCTGTCAGTGTCTGAGAGACAGTTATGAACATTTTCAAATATAATTGAGGAATTGGCTATTTCTCCCTTTAATTCAGTCACATTGTTTTCCTTCACATAATTTTGAAAGTCTGTTATTTGCACATATAAATGTACATGTCTTATACCTGTGATGATTTGACCTTCTAATCATTATGAAATTCCCTCTTCATCACTGATAATTTTTTTTTCTTGAGGTGTATTTCACCTGGATATTAACATATCCACTCCAGTCTTCTTAGGTCTACCATTTCTATGGTAAATCTTTTTGTGCCCATTTATTTTTTTACCTATCTGTGTCTTTGTATTTATATTGAGTCTTTTGTAGATGGCATATATTTGGGTCTTGCCTTTCTTATCCATTCTGAAATCCTGTGCCTTCTAATTACAATGTTTCACCCTTTAGCATTTAATATAATGAATAATATAATTGGATTTAGGTTGACCATTAAATTATTTGGAGGCTTTTTTTTTTTGTCTCCTCTAATTTTTGTCCCTCTGTTCCAATTTTCCTGCCCTCTTTTGAATGCCATTAAATTTACCTATTGGGTTTTTTCAGCTATATTTTGCATTCTTTAAGTGATTGTTTTAGGGCTCTGCTATCCATTACCAGTCATCAGTTCACATGTAGCTATTAAGCACTTGAAGCGCAGCTTGTCCAAAATGAGCCATGCTATAAATATAAAACACACCTTGTGTTTTGAAGATTTAGGATTAAAAATATGTAAAATATCACATTAATAATTTCATTCCAATTACATGTTGAAATGATAATATTTTATAAATACTAGGTTGAATAAACTCTACCATCAAAATCAATTTCACCTGGTTCTTTTTAACATTTTAATGTTCCTACTGGAAATTTTTTAATTGCATATGTGACTCATGTTATATCTCTATTGGCAAGCACTACTCTAGAGATTATGATATACAGTTAAACTCTCACAACTATAGAAGTTAATACTTATTACTTCACATAAAATATAGAAACCTTGCAACTGTAAGATTCACTTACCATCACTCCGTCCTTTATGCTGTAATAATCATATGTGCTACATCCAGAAATGTTAGAATCTCCATGAGAAGATGTTACCAGTTTTGCTTTGAAGAGTTATATGAATTTTAAAGAAGTTCAGAGTCTTTTATATGCATCCAGATATTTATTATTTCTCATGTTCTTCATTCCTTCATTCCCCTTTGGGATCTCTCTTGCCCAGAATTCCCAGCTCACTTTCCAGGGGATGTGGTTGCCACAAACCCTCTGCTTCTTCAATGCAGCGATACTTTCTGTTGGAGTTGTTGCTGCCCTGTAAAGTACCAATTGCAGTCTGCTCTTAGGTGAAAAGCCATCCAAAAAAATCCCCCTAAAGTCAAAATCCACAAAAGCACCCCAAAATCTGTTAAGGGTTGGGGGACTCATGCTATGCTATTTCTTTTTTCCAACTCTTGATTCCTCTTTGAAATTATCCTGTTTTTTATACTCCCTACAGACCGTGGATAGTTTCCCCTACTTCTCTCCCTACCCCCTCCAACCCATGCCCCCCCACCCTCACTCCCTAGAGCTCCTTCTTAAACTCAAGTGGTTCTTCTTCGGAGGGTGGGGTTTTCCCAACAATATTATGATATTCCTAAAGGCAGAGAGTGAGCTAGTCAGCAATCTGTCAAACTCAATTTAGGATACTTGAGGATGCTCCAATTATGTGTGATATAGGGGAATAACAATGTAGCAAAGGAAGATTTGAAACTGGAAATCATATATTAGTGGCCCTGCAGTTCACCTTTGGATTCCTTTGGAATTCCCTGCTGACCCTTTGCCTCCTTGGCCTCATCATATCGCTATGTTGTCAAGGCCAGATTCTCTCTTTTCTCCAGACACCTCAGAATTACACCCTGTCCCTGGGACAAGAATGATTGAGTACAGTATACAGTTGTTAAAATAAAGAGATCCTTCTGTACAGAGTTGGTAAATGGGCTAATAAACAGCCAAATGAGCTCCCCTTGAAGCCCTTCTACCCCTCCATCCTTCCCCGAGAAGCCCCTGGGCCCCACTATTATCCAGCAACTGAAGACTTACACAGAGTCCTTCAGGGAAGCCTCTGGAACCCCGCTCCAGACCTGTGGCCTGTGAATCCGTACTATTTAGTAGGTGCCATGTTTTATCAGTTGTTGAATATTTGAATACCACCCTGCACTCTAGCAAGGAAAACAGGAGTTCCCCCTTCTCCACAGAGACACCTTCCAAGCCCCTTGGTGCTGCCTAAAATTGCAAATAGTTCTGAAGCTTCGATACACTATGTTTTTTCCTATACATATACTTGTGATAAAGTTTATTTTATAAGTTAGACAACAGTAAAATATTAACAACAGTAACTAATAATGAAATAGAACAATTATAACAACATACTATATCAAAGTTATGTGAACGTGGTCTCTCTCTCTCTCTCAAAATATCCTATTGTTCCGTGCTCAGAACAGAACTTCTTCTTGCGGGGATGGGAGATGATAAAATGCCTGTATGATAAGAAGATAAGAGGAATGGTGTAGGCATTGTGACTTAGCATTAGGATAACACTGACCTTCTGATGATATGTCAGGAGGATCATTGCTTCCTGACCACAGCTGACCACGGGTAACTGAAACCAAGGAAAGCAAAACCACAGATAAAAAGGGGACTACTGTAATCATTTACCGATAGATAAACAGAATATTTACCATTTCAGTCTAAAATATTCACGTTACTCCTCAAGGTCAGGATTGCCTTCAAAATAAGGAGTGGTCATGAGCCCTACATCTCCATGAATAGAAACATCTCCAAAGGGGTTCTTCCAGGAAAATAGACAAAACTTTTCCCAAAGATACATTGGTGCTTCTATTCATATGGTAGAAACTGATGCTTTAAAAAAAAAAAAAAATTCTGCTGTGCTTCCCTAGTTACTTGTTATCAATTTGTACTTGTCCTGTCTTGTCTGTCTCACATAACTTACATATCATATGGCTCCATCCTTCCCAGAATGATGCTGCCCACACAGCAGTAGGTGTCTGATAACTGAACAAAATTTTTAAAATTTTTTTAATTTAAAATTTGCTCCAGAAAAGTCCATCACAGGGACACTTGCCACCTAAGTCAAATGCATTTGAAGACTAAACTGATGGTGGGTTGGAAATCTGTTTCACAAGGTAAGGCTGCATCTGTCATTGCTTGCAAGAAAGAATGAGGAAGGACAAATGGGCTGTAGTTTGTAGACAAATACGAATATGAATATGACAATTTGAGCTTAATGAGGAAGACAAAGTCCCTGGCAAAGGGATAGATTTCTGTTTCCCACCCACTTGCTTTACTTCTTCCACATGGAAAGGAATAAGGACAAACACAATAGAAAGGTTATAGAATTTTTAAACATACTTTCCCATAATTAAACTGAAGGGCTTTTCAAGGGGGATCAAAGCCGGGTTTTACCCTTCAGGGTGAACTCAGCAGTGTGACTTAAGAGAGATACATACACATAAAAACACACACCCCTCAAGAAAACTATGAAACACCGAAATACTTAAATGTCCATCAGTCGAAGCATGGCATAAGTTTTGTATATCTTTAGTATGGGAGACTATGAGAGAGTCAAGTATCATATGGTTTCACTTATGGAGCATAAGGGAGGACATTGGGAGATGGAGAGGAGAAGTGAGTTGGGGGAAATCAGAGGGGAAGACAAACCATGAGAGACTGTGGACTCTGAGAAACAAACAGGGTTTGGGGGTGGGGCGGGGGGTGGGGTGAGCCTGGTGGTATTAAGGAGGACACGTATTGCATGGAGCACTGGGTGTGGTGCATAAACATTTTGGATCACTGAAAAAAAAATTAAATAAAATTTTTTAAAAAGAATGATGTAAATTTATGTGTGTAGCAATCTGGAAGGAGACCCATTAGTTACTGCTAGGCGAACAAAGCAAACTGCCCAATAACAAAGCATAAAAATGCTTTGATGCAAGTTCTCCTAGAGGGGCTGGAAGTGACTTATATTGGCTCATGGGAGGCAGTTGTTACATTTTCATGAATTTGACAGGCTGGTTGTTAAACAGTAGACACTTTAAAATCAGGTACAATGAGTGTATTTGCACCAAAGAAATCTACACCTTACAAATAAGGGCTCTCCCCCCAGCCCCACTACCATCCCCAATCCCTTACCTCCTTAGAGAGCTGGTTTATCAGCACACCACTGCTCAAAAATGTGCAAATACAAGTTTGTGTAAGCATAGCCAGTTATCTGAAATAATATATACCAAACCGTGAATTGTTGAATTTACGCATACTGATTTTGTAATCTTTTCTTTAAAGATTTTATTTATTTATTTGACACACAGAGAGAGACAGGGAGTGAGGGAACACAAGCAGGGGGAGTGGGAGAGGGAGAAGCAGGCTTCCCATGGAGCAGACAGCCTGATGGGGTGCACAACCCCAGGACCCTGGGATCATGACCTGAGCTGAAGGCAAATGCTTAACAACTGAGCCACCTAGCCACCCCTGATTTTATAATCTTAAAAATGGAGGAAAAAAAAAAAAGAATAGTCTCACAAAAAAGTGAATGCTACCACGCTATAAGTATAATCAATTGAAAAGTCCAAGTGTAACATCTTCTGATAACTATGCTCAGAATTTTGAAAAATCCTAAAACAATTTAATCAATGGTATTTTAAAGGTTCTGCATGTATTTGCTAAACTTAATATATTTCAAGTCTGTTTAATACTAAAGCTGCTTAGAGCTGCCTTAAAGGATCACACCACTTCTTACAGGTTTAAATACTGGTTCAAATATTGGGGCGCCTGGGTGGCTCAGATGGGTAAGCATCCAGCTCTTAGTTTTGGCTCAGGTCATGATCTCAGGGTCCTGAGATTGAGCTTGCGTTGGGTTCTGCACTGGGTATGGAGTCTGCCTAAGATTCTCTCTCTTCCTCCCTCTGCCCCTCCCCTAATCACTTGCACTCACTCTCTCTCTCTCTAAAAACAAACACACGAACAAAACTGGCTCAAATATTTATAACACTGACAATAGAAAATGGTTCTATTATATATGGAACCATATGTATATAGAATCCATATAAATATGTCCTTATGAGGATATATCTCTATGAGCACATTCCTACACTTAGATTTAATGTCAAAGCAAAGACTGTATCAGTCATACTCGCATCAACAATGCATGGGGAGTGCCACAGCAAAATCTGATTATTGTGAACACTAAAAAATATTTTAACCATCTGATAAGCAAAATGTGTCCACCAAAAAGTAAAAAGATCTCTGTGTTTCAGTTGACAGTTCCCTGATTATAGTTTAGTTTTAAAAAAAATATGTTGATCAACTATTTGTATTTTATTTTCTGTGAACAACCTAGTTTCCTAGTCACAGCCTTTGAGAATTTTGAGTTGAATTACCTTTTCCTTATTAACTAATTGTTGGAGTTTCTTTAAACATGTTAGTTAACCATTTGTCAAGAATGTTACAAACATCTTTCACTATCAATGCTTGTCTTTTAAACATCTGATGTTTTATAGAAGTTGTGGGGTTTTGTTGCTGTTGCTGCTGTTGTTTGTATTCAGATGTTTCAGTCTTTTCCCTATGACTTCTGGATTTTCCCTATGACTTCTGGCCCTTAAGAGGGCCTTTCCTACCCTAAAATTAAAACAAATAAAAACCTACTTTGTTCTAGTTTTTTCTGTGTGTGTGATCTAGCAATTTCATCCATCTGGACGTTATTTTAGTGACTGCAGAGAGTAGAAATCAGTTGAACTAATGTATCGTTTCAAGTCCTTACCCATTGATTTTTAAGTTCCATATTTATTCTGATATGTGTGTGTGTATATATATATATATATATATATATATATATATATATATACACACATTTTATATGGATTCCTGAACCTCAGTATTTTTCTGAGGAAAACTTTAGAATTTTAATCTTTAAGCCCTTCAGGTGATGTTTATTCCATATTTATTCTGATATGTATATATATATACATTTATATATATATATATACACACATTTTATATGGATTCCTGAACCTCAGTATTTTTCTGACGAAAACTTTAGAATTTTAATCTTTAAGCCCTTCATGTGATGTTTAACTACTATTCTGTAATTGCTGTACATCTAAATCAGAGACTATCTGGTCATTTCTGCTGAATAAAATGACTTGGCATAAGGAGAGGGTGGTGGGGTTATGGACACTGGGGAAGGTATGTGCTATGGTGAGTGCTGTAAAGTGTGTAAACCTGGCGATTCACAGACCTGTACTCCTGGGGCTAATAATACATTATATGTTTATAAAAAATTTTTAAAAATTAGTAAAATGACTTGGCAGTATAGCTACTGGGAGGTCACATTTGATAGTATAAATCTTTCTAGAATTGTCTTCAGTGCTTGATGCTGAAGTAAACTCAATAAAATGTGCATTTAGTTTAATGTAAGTCTTTAAATCCCCTTTGAAGTTTAATCTACATTATGTCATTTAAAAACTATTATGGAAAAGAACGGTTTCTCAATGTAGCATTTCAAAGTCCAAAGAGCTGTTAAAATAAAACCATGCTTTTTTTTTTTTTTTTTTTTTTTTAGCAATATCTTGCCTGTGACAGTGTGTTTGCCAACATGGCCCCCAAAAAGAAGACTGTGAAAAAGAGCAAAGGAGATATTAATGAGATGACCATAATCGTAGAAGATAGCCCTCTGAACAAACTAAACACTTTGAATGGGCTCCTAGAAGGAGGCAATGGCTTTAGCTGCCTTTCTTCTGAATTAACAGATGCTTCTTATGGCCCCAACCTCTTGGAAGGCTTAAGTAAAATGAGGCAGGAGAACTTCCTTTGCGACCTAGTCATTGGCACCAAAACGAAGTCCTTTGATGTTCACAAGTCAGTGATGGCTTCGTGCAGTGAATACTTCTACAACATCCTAAAAAAAGACCCATCTACCCAAAGGATAGATCTCAACGATATCTCACCGCTGGGCCTGGCTACTGTCATTGCATATGCCTATACTGGAAAGCTGACGCTCTCTTTGTATACTATAGGAAGCATTATCTCTGCTGCTGTCTATCTTCAGATCCATACCCTTGTAAAGATGTGCAGTGATTTTCTGATACGAGAGATGAGTGTTGAGAATTGCATGTACATTGCTAACATTGCTGAAACATACTCCCTGAAAAATGCCAAAGCAGCAGCCCAAAAATTTATCCGGGATAACTTCCTTGAATTTGCAGAATCAGATCAGTTTTTGAAACTTACATTTGAGCAAATTAATGAACTTCTCATAGATGATGACTTACAGTTGCCTTCTGAAATAGTAGCATTCCAGATTGCAATGAAATGGTTAGAATTTGACCAAAAGAGAGTGAAATATGCTGCAGATCTTCTGAGCAATATCCGCTTTGGTACCATCTCTGCACAAGACCTGGTCAATTATGTTCAGTCTGTACCAAGAATGATGCAAGACGCTGATTGTCACAAACTTCTTGTAGATGCTATGAACTACCACTTACTTCCATATCGTCAAAACACATTGCAGTCTAGGCGCACAAGAATCCGCGGGGGCTGTCGAGTCCTCGTCACTGTTGGGGGACGTCCAGGCCTTACGGAGAAGTCCCTTAGTAGAGACATCCTGTACAGAGACCCTGAAAATGGATGGAGCAAGCTTACAGAAATGCCAGCCAAGAGTTTTAATCAGTGTGTGGCTGTGATGGATGGATTTCTTTATGTGGCTGGTGGTGAAGACCAGAATGATGCTAGAAACCAAGCCAAGCATGCAGTCAGCAATTTCTGCAGGTATTTGATCCTTTATTCGGAACTGAAATGGTTCAGTATTGTGAGGAAATTGCTCTGACATAGAAGTAAATGAGTCCTGCCTGTTAGCTTAGTTCACTGGCTCAGTAAATCAGTAATGCCACATTACATATATACAAAAGTCCACATTACATCAAGTATATGCATATATAAAATGCACTCCAGATTTCTGAAGAAGCCTATGAAATGAGCTGGGAAAATGTGGTTATTCAGATCTTACATGTGAGACATCTGATACCCAGACAAGTTATACCACAAGTCAGTGGTAATTCATATTCTCTCATTTATAGTAACATTCCCTTCACTGTACACTGTTTTTCTGAAAACAAACTGGGTACAAATTTAGTTTTTAACACTGAGTAATAAGAAAGGTCAAAATAATACAGAATTTCTTTTAAATGACTATTACTGATGACTGTCAAGATTCATAATTGGCAAATACAATGAGATCATTTAAAAATGTGGCAGGTCATTAATTCTTAATATTTTTTGAAGACTGAATTCTATAAAAACTGTCCATTTCTTTCATGCACGTAGAAATAGTAAGGGTATAATATATCCTTCAGAAAATGGAATTCGAATGCCATGTTGTCTGTGTATATTTATAATAAGAACACTTTCATATATATATGAAATGTCAGGAAGTCATGCTTATATCGTGGTATAACGATATACCTCATCATAACTGATGAGGAAGATCTAAAAATTTATAAAGTATATTATTTATTATTTTATTATTTTATGTCTGTGTGTCATTTAAATGAATCCAAACAATTAACTGATTTTTGCCCTTTAATTTATAACTATAGTTAAGTTTTGATTTGGAGGTTAAATGGGACAAAAATGAAGGAACATCAAACTAATGCAGGGAGGTCTGTGTTTACAATGCTTTGGAACTACGTAAACAGTTTAAAACGGGTTTTCTAGGACTGCTTATTTTCCTCCTGCTGATAACTCTGTTGGGTACTCAACCGTTTTTGCAGTATTGGTTTCAGTACTTATGATATAATAACTGTAATATCAAACACTGAAAAGACAGATCTCTAAACTGAAAAATCTTACCTATGGATAAGGGCTAGAAAATAGAGGAATATCGAAAGTTAAGCCTCTGGTGATGCTTTTGGATATGAGTTCCATTGATCTCATTCTAAGCAGATAGAAGACTTGGTTGAGTGACGTAGCTTTACTGTTCCAGTGGCCAGATGTCTGCCAGACCTGGAGAAGTCCAGTTAGCCAACTGCTATCTAATTAAGCAGTAAGAATGAGCCAGGGATGGCTGGTGTCTGAAGATGTGTGGAACTGACTTAAATGTGGCAGGGTTCCCTTTGTGATTGCCGCAGATACCCAGCTTCCACCTGCCTCCCCCACAAGCCCCCCACAAGCCCCGTCTCATAAACACCCCTCTCCCCCCATGATGCGGGAGTACGGGAGAAGAGGGCCTGATGAGTGGCGTCTGTGGGGACTTCTCCAAGAGGCCCGATAAAGGCAGCGGTTTTATAAACGGGAGGAGGGGGAGTCGCACTTCACTGGCTGATAAACAAACCCCAGCCTGCGGGTGAGGAAGTGCGTTCTGTGCCTAGCGTAGCCTCCCTGCCTGAAGAGTGTCACAGTGACCACGCCGTGGGTTGTGGCGTCACGTGGGTCCCTGGCTGCCGCCAACCTGGCTGTCACACTTGCTCTGCCATTTTCAGATACGATCCCCGCTTCAACACCTGGATCCACCTGGCCAACATGACCCAGAAGCGCACGCACTTCAGCCTGAGCGTGTTCAACGGGCTCCTGTACGCCGTGGGCGGCCGCAATCCCGAAGGCAGCCTGGCCTCGCTCGAGTGCTACGTGCCCGCCACCAATCAGTGGCAGCCCAAGACGCCCCTGGAGGTGGCGCGCTGCTGCCACGCCAGCGCGGTCGCCGACGGCCGCGTGCTGGTGACCGGCGGCTACATCGGCAGCGCGTACTCGCGCTCCGTGTGCGCGTACGACCCCACCGGCGACTCGTGGCAGGAGCTGCCGGGCCTCAGCACGCCGCGAGGCTGGCACTGCGCGGTCACGCTGGCCGACCGGGTGTACGTGATGGGGGGCAGCCAGCTGGGGCCGCGCGGGGAGCGCGTGGACGTGCTGACCGTGGAGTGCTACAGCCCGGCCAGCGGCCAGTGGAGCTACGCGGCGCCGCTGCTGGTGGGCGTGAGCACGGCGGGCGCCTCGGCGCTGCACGGCCGCGCCTACCTGCTGGGGGGCTGGAACGAGGGCGAGAAGAAGTACAAGAAGTGCATCCAGTGCTTCAGCCCGGAGCTCAACGAGTGGACGGAGGACGACGAGCTGCCCGAGGCCACCGTGGGCGTGTCCTGCTGCACCCTCTCGATGCCCAACAGCGTGACCCGGGAGTCCCGAGCCAGCTCGGTGTCCTCGGTGCCAGTCAGTATCTGAACCCAGGTAGCTGCGGGGACGCAGGAAGGGCAAACAGGCGTTCGTGGGTTCGCGGAAAGGAAAATACGTAACATTTACTACAATGATTGTATCTTACGCCGTATCGAGGCGTCTGTCTTGGTAGTTTTGAATTCCTGGTAGGGCGGGCGTAATCTACCTCTTTAAAAAAAAAAAAAAAAAAAAAAAAAAGGCAAAATACGGGGCCCTGGCCAACAAAGAAAAGAAACCATTTATTTCAGCGGCCACTGGGTGGCAGACAGAATTCGTCGTAGGCACTCTTCCCGCCGGGGCATGGCCCCTTCGAGGATAGCGGTTACACCCACATTGGAGATTTTTCTTCTACCCTTGAGTACACATGAAGCTTATGTGAGTAAGCAATTTCAGGTACGAAAGTTGATCTTCTTCTCTCGTCTTTTTCTTTAGGAAATTAAAAGTGTTCAGTTACAGCTTTTATTTTAAAATGGAAGTCCATCTATATCCTTAAAGATTAAATTCTACGTTTAAATACAGTTTCTTTTTCCATACGCGACTGAGTAAAGAATATTGAAAGGCGTCCCATGATAACGTTCTAAAACTTAAAACAAGGTTTGACTGGAGAGTAACAGGGATTCCTCCCTGGACTGTCACACTGATCCCTTTGGTTTATCCCTTAATTCTCCTCTAATTCTGTGCCTCAGTCCCCAGGGTATTTGCTATTGAAAAATACTTGCTTTCAAAGAAGCTACCAGTCATTTAGTTTATGGTGTAAATTTTGTAAATTTCAGTCATTTTGTTGTTTCTCCTGGAAGTATTGGCACTTTAACCTTTGTCCCCTATTAAAGGAATTGCCAGTATCATGGCAGTCTTACTTTGACCCTAAAAAGATGCAACCTTGACCCTAATATAAGCCCCAAGAAGAACACCAGATAAAACTATGGCCGTAAGGACTATTAACTTAAAGCTTATATAGCCCGTAGATTATACGACTGATAGCAATAATTTGATTTCCCTCATTTTTTATATGGATGAGAATGAAGGGAACATTTGGAATTCTTGGGTTTGGCAGTAACAGGATGAATGGCTTCTCCTGTTGGTAAATGTCACCATTTCCCATTTCATAGCAATTCTCCTGATTTCCTAATTAAAACTCTAACACATTCATTTCACATGGACATAATAATGCCCTTCTGTTCTATATGTTTTAACTTCATCTGCTCCAAATTAGCTTTGCAAATTAAAATGTATCCACTGGATATCATTTTTCTTACATATTTGCCAAGTTTTAGAGCAAGGGAATGATTGTAGTAAATGATATATATTTTCCTTTCTTACAATTAATCACTCTACTCTGGTGGTTTATTTGTTTTGGAGATGTGGCCTATCAATTATGGGTTATGTGCAATTGGTTTTTGAAAAATAAAACTATTTAAATGGTTAACCATGAAATGTATGGAAATCTAACTGGGTTTTCATTAGTCCCATTTCTCCTACCCTGTGTAGCTAGGTTGTTGCTAGAGTTACAATATTTATATTTAAAATATTTTATTTGAACTGTGAAAAGTGGTTCATATAGTACACTTTGTGGAACAATTTTATATCATCGCCCCTTGTGAAAAGTTCAGTCTATGTGTATTTAACAGTAACACTTGGTAAAGCGTACAACACTGTAAACTAAGAACAAGGCATTATTAATGTAAAAACACTGGGCTGTCTCCTCACCCCACACAGAACATTCAGAGCTTCTCCAAGTAGGGAGTAGGTCTAAAGGTACCTGCTCCCTTGACTCATTCTCCGGCCACACTGGAGAATAAAGCTGTACAAGAAACAAGTTTATGGAACAAGTTAAACCACTGAGCCCCTTAAGCTATCAGCATACTAACTATAGATAATTTTTGTCCTTGCAGGATCTTTGGTAACATAAACTTCATTTTTAATAAATTAGTTTGGCCACAACTAACAAAACCTATGTGAGGGTGGCTATGACATCTTTTAGTTTGGTATAAATATAATATATTCTTGTACACTTGAGCAGCCTATAGTATCTTATAAATTTTGAAAGGGAGAAAGGTGATTTATTGTGGATCACAGGTCATAAGTGGGGCAAATAGGCATAATTCCTGATGTACAATAGTAGATGTGTCTCCCATTGAGATTCTAGAAGTTTTGTGAAGTGGAGGACCTAAGGCTTGGAATGAAATAGGAATCAATCAGTTGTAACATTTTATCTTGGAAGAATAAGGAGAGATTGAAACGAAAGGGTTCTTCAGCCTTCAGAGCTTGGTAAGAGATTGTCCACAGACTTGGCAGTGGCTTTCTAGACATGAGAGTGAAGACATGTTAGCGCCGGATAAATCATTTAAAATGACCATGTAACATATTTTCCATATTGTTTATCTGAAGATTCCGAAAACACACCCGTCGAGGCTTACCAGGTTCCCGGGTGCGTCGCTGTTCTATCTTCTGCCTCAACAGTTAGGTCAATAAATAAAGACGGTATGAATTTAGAATCCTGGGATTTCTGGCATGGCAAATTGATAAGGAGGGTGGAACATAAGGGTGGGAGAAATTGGTGGGGTCCTATCCTGGAACATCTCTCACGGACAACTGAAAGACATGGAGGTCTAGAGAATTAAAATAACGTGTGTCCTGTTTCGTGTGCTGGAGCCATTGCTCCTAGAAATGTGACGGTTTGTCCATGTTTCCCAGCTGGAAAACGATGTCATTTCTAATGTGTTTTGAGCTTACATTTAGTTACACTTCCAGCCTCAGGATCCAACTCCGGACCTCCTTTTATTTTTCTGAAAGAAAAGGACATATAATTTTTGTAATGTGTATTTTGTAATCGCCAAGTCCTGCGATTAAATAAAAGCATCAATTCAATCCATCAGAGCAGGAGCAACTTCCCCAGCTGCTGAAGAGATAAGCTGTCTTTTTCTGAATGGGCCAGATTCCTGAAGTGCTAGTCTCGAGGAAGCAAGACTTTAATGTAGTCTGTCCGCTTTGAGTTAGACTCTTGGTGCTTCGCTCTTGTCCCTGGTGCACTAGTTGCTTTAAGTGACTTTGACTGAGTTTCATGTTTACTTCTTCTGGTGTAAGACTGGTTAAGTATAGAAAGTCGGTGATGGTGCAGATTAATATAATTCAAATCAGTGATTCGACGGTAGTGGGGTTTTAGGAGCGAAGAGGTGTAACTGGGGAAAGAAGGAAGTGAAAATGTACTAAATGGTTCCTATTTAAGCCAGAGCAGCAATTATAGTAAATATATTTTACAAACATGCATGTAACTAGAGGCTTCCCTGGAAATACGTGAGTGTTAAAAGGCCAATTTTTTGCTGGTTATCTTGGCCAAATATCTTCAGAAATTGATCCAAGACACTAGACAAACTGGAATCACTTCATTTTTTTCCCCCGAGTTACAAAGAAACATGTTTATGTAATCTTCTTTAAAGGACTCTTCTGCATTCTCTTTTGAACGAATGTTCTCTGAATGAGCTCCGTCCTCATCCGAGCCACTGATGAATACGATTTCTAGCACAAGACAGCATTACAAGGAATTATTTTTCAGTATGTCTCTTCATACCAGTAAAAACTACAGCATAATTACCTCAACACTCCTCTGTGGTAATTATAAGAACTAAAGATTCTAAAATATTAAAGATTTACCCTCTAGCACATTCAGAGGGTAAAGACCACCTAAATTTCCCTCCCAGAGAATTTGGGATAAAAATACTTGTCTTGGACACTCCTTTAAAAAACAAACAAACAAAAAACCTTTGTATTTATTCAGCAAATCCTGGCGAAACAAAACAAATTCTTTCTTTAAAACATTCTGGTATTATATAAGGAACAACAAACTAAAATGTATGTGTATCTGTATCCTTACCACTATCAATAAAGCTGTATTCAGTGAGAGCTTAGTCAATGATCAGATGTGGGTGGTTTTGAAGTGTCCTTTGTGTGATGGTTGGGGTGCTTGGTTTTCTCCTCCAGTTAGTTTTCATGATGATTCACCTCAGCAAAACACAACAACAACAAAAGAGATGACAAATAATTGAAGGGTTGTTCCAACAGCTTGCAGACTAGTAAAAGAAAAATGTATAAAACGTCAGTAGTGACTTGCTTGTGGCTCAGACAAAAGCCTACGTTTGGTCTCTCTCGGCCCTGACCATTTAGAAATCACAGATAAAGTGTGGTGGTCTCTAGCCTTATTCCCGCCCTGACCACAGCTGCGCGGTCACGGACTCGGGTTCGTCATCATTGCGATGAAGCTACATTTTCGGAAATGAAATCGTGCTGGTGTCCCGGCAAACTCTCACTGCCTTACTCTTCCACCTCGCCTTCCAGATGAGCAAAGGAAGCGTAACCCACATAAGATGCTCAATCTTCGATCTGATCTAGCAGTTAAAGAGTAACACTCAGTTGAGGTGGTCCTTTCCAGAAAATTCAAAATGGCAGCAATTACTTTTTCTTAAACTTCTCCAAGCTCTGTTATCATGAAAAGAGACTAGAAAGCCCCCACACAGAAACAAGCTGGTGCCACATTCCCAGTTTTGAGCATACCTGCAGGAGCCCCAGAGTTTCCTTGAGTTCTCTTTGAACTCCCACATCTAGAACTCCAAGCTTCCCCACGGGTCTGCACTCCCTCCCACGTTCACATACTAGTCTGTCTGTCCAGTTCACAGCACGTGTGAAATTATTTAATGACACGAAGGACATCTAAGGTACTCTAGGATGTAGCAAAGGAATAACCATTTTGCACCTACTGTGTTTGGCAAATTTGATAGAAAGACTAGAGACAAAAAGATATCCAAACCCACCTCTACTCTTTTTCCTCATCTGGGTGATAAAGAAGTGCATTAGGAAGTCCACTTCAGGAAAGGGGACAGGCCTGGATGGAGAGAGGAAATCCAACCCATGCCCTCTAGAAATACTCTGCTCAGCCCCTCTTTTTTTTTTTTTTTTTAAAGATTTTATCTATTTTATTTGACAGAGAGATAGATCATAAGTAGGCAGAGAGGCAGGCAGAGACAGAGGGGGAAGCAGGCTCCCCGCTGAGCAGAGAGCCTGATAAGGGGCTTGATCCCAGGACACTGAGATCACGACCCGAGCCGAAGGCAGCGGCTTAATCCACTGAGCCACCCAGGCGCCCCTCAGCCCCTCTTGTTTTCCTTTCCAGCCACATTCACAAGTTGGGCTATGAACATAGGTGTGTGATAAATTATTCCTTAGCCAATGCCAGTCTTCCACCCTGTTTCAGGCCAGACTTGCTCCTTAAAGAGTGGTGAGGAAGGGAGGCACTTTTCCCTAACCTTTGGACAAATGCAGTAGCTTCTGGTTAGCCAGCCCAAGATCCTATAGTGCTTCTTTTCTTATCCCTTTCAGGGAAGCACCTTTAAAAGTCAGCCTGACTCATCTTGGAGAAATGACCATTCAGGTTTTGCCTCAATATTCAGTTGTAACTATAAAAGCAATGTTCAAGAAAGACCTTTTATTTTTTTAAGACTGTATTCATTTATTTGTTAGAGAGAGAGAGAGAGCACAAGCAGGGGGAGCTGTAGGCAGAGGGAGAAGCAGGTTCCCTGCTGAGCAGGGAGCCCGATATGGGACTCACTCCGAGGACCTTGGGATCATGACCTGAACTAAAGGCAGACATGTAACCAACTGAACCACTCAGGCGTCACCAAAAAAGGCTTTGAAAATGACTATTTCTCTCATTCAGATGGGGTGATATGTCAAAATGGAAGAAACAAGACCGTAATTTCATAACAAACATGTCTCTGTACCCCGCCACCACCATCTCAATCCGTACCCACAAGAGGGAAGTGCCCCATGATATGAATGGAGGACTTGTGTCCTCCATTCATATCATGGAGGACTGGCTGGTTTTGCTTTGTGCTCACATTTAGGTTATCCCTGTAGGCTCTCCATTCAGAAATTCTTTTTCCGTCTTGGAGACATCACTACCATCAATTAGAGGGGGAAACTGAGTGGGATCTATTTTTGGTGAGCCAGATATGAAGTGACTTAGGTCAATTCTGCCTACATCACTACATCACAGAAGTAGGCATCTGGCCGTACCTAGAAGCAAGGGAGCTGGAGAAGAAGACTTCAGGGGAGCCCAAGAGGAAGAAGAAAGGATTTCATATAGCATCATCTCTGCACATTGAATGATTACATTTTGGAAACCACTGCTCCCAGCTTCCTTCCTCATTGCCCACAGAGCAAAGAGCTTCCCAGGCCAACTGCCTCCCCTTAGTCTCTGGATCCACGTTCTCCTCTTTCCTTTTCCTGGCTCATAAGACTTGTTCTGAAGTCCTCTAGTGTGTCTTGCCTTTTCCCTTCTGAAGGCCAAGCCCGAACAACTCTTGCGGCCTTTTTTCAATTCAGGGCCCCCACAGGTCTACACAAACTTCAGTTTACTTCATGCTTTTCTAAGTTTATTTAAGTAATCTCTATCCTTGATGTGGGGCTCAAACCCAGGACCCCGAGATTGAGTCACACATTCTTCTGACTGAGTCAGCCAGGTGCCTTGCGTTATTGCTTTTTTTTTTTTAAAGACTGTATTTATTTATTTGACAGACAGAAATCACAAGTAGGCAGAGCAGCAGGCAGAGAGAGAGGGGGAAGCAGGCTCCCTGCCGAGCAGAGAGCCCAATGAGGGGCTTGATCCCAGAACCCTGGGATCATGCATTACTGTATTCAGTAAGCCTTGACTGTTGGTATAAATCTGGTTCCCGCAAACCATCAAGGAAATCCGTCCAATATCAGAATCACCCCCTCCTCCCTCCTTGGGTCTCCCTGTCCCAGGGCCCTGGGATCATGAAATGAGCCCAGACAGATGCTTATTAATCGACTGAGCCCCCCAGGGCTCCCCATTTCTTTAAATATTTCTTGAGGGCGGCCACATTCCTGGCCACATGGAGAAACCTGAAAAGTTGAGAGCCTACCCATTAACACCCAGAGGACTTCTTCCAATTCAGGAATAAGAGCTAGAAGTAGGGACTCAGCAGGGCACTCGCAGCCCAAACCCTGGCCCCCTTCAGAACCTCCAGACCTGCCTCCATCTGTGGTTCTGTCATTTCTTTCAAAGTTAACGATACTGAGGACAAGGTAGAGTCCTGGGTGATAGACAGTAAGGCTCTGGGCCTGAGGCGACCAGAGATAGTAGGAGAATGAGATGTTGTATTACAAAGACAAAAAGGGGCAAATGCAGGGATGCCTGGGTGGCTCAGTCGGTTAAGCCACTGCCTTCGGCTCAGGTCAGGATCCCAGGGTCCTGGGATTGACTCCCGCATCGGGATCCTTCCTCAGTAGGGAGCCTGCTTCTCTCTCCGCCTCTGCCTGCCACTCTGCCTGCTTGTGTGCTCTCTCTCTCTCTCTGACAAATAAATAAATAATCTTAAAAAAAAAAGTGGTAAATGCAGCTGTAAGGGGGATCTGCTTGTTGTTCTTCAGAGACACAACACGGAGGCACACTTCTGAAGGCGATGTGGTGGACCACAGACCAGCCCCACGCACACTTGGGAGCTGCGCTCTGAGGGTGACAGGGCCACTGGAAGAGAGTCTCCCAGGAATGCTTCCATTGAAGGGAGACAGACCGGCTCCATAAAAAACCATGAAATATGAAGACACATCAGCTCCCCCTTGATTTCTCCTGAATTTTCCCAGTTGAAATCCAGCTCAGCAAGTGAGTACCTTTGGTGAAGACCTCTGCCCTTGCCTCCACTGACCAAACCGAAAAGAGAGAGGGAGACTGCAGGGCTGGGAGGGCCCTGGGATCACTGTGGGCAGACCACAGTTCTGGGCTGCAGAAGGAAACTTGAAACCAGAAGAGTGAGGCTCCCCCGTCTGGGGGCGGTGGCAGGGAGCCCTTTACTGTCGGGTGTGCCACCCTTAAGCCCTGACATGCAGGGACTGGGGTCTGGAGCAGCACTGCTTTGATGCCTCCCAGGTTTGCTGCTGGAGTTTTGCTGCAGGTTTGCAGGGAGAGCTGAGAGAGGCCAGTGCTCACAGGCTGGTCTTCTCTGGCTGCATCAGCCCTTTCCGTTCTGCACCGGGTCCCTTTGCTGCCCCACCCCCTCTCCTTGCGCCATACAAACCGTTTCTTTATACACTTTCTCTTTCCCTGGGCAGGGCAAAGTTAGACAGCCCTGTTGTACAAAACCTGGCTTCCCCCTCTCCCTGTCCCACTAGTGGTCTGTCCTGGATGGAGGCGGGGGTTTAAGAGTCAGATGTGGAACAGTCTGCAGGGTTCTGTGCCAGTAGTGGCTAAGGGCACCGGCCAACCAGAGGTGGCGCTGCGGTACCCTTTGGAGGGTTGGAGGGCCTGCCGGCTGGCTGGCACAACAATGACCTTCCAGCAGTCCGGAGCAGCTGTGCTGGGATCAGCCAGGGCTGTCGGGAAGCTGGAGACAATGCACAGTTCTCTCTGGGTCTCCTGGTGATTCTGGTATTTGCTTTCTATAATAAAGAGCCCGTGTACTTTAAAGAGGAGGAAAAGAGCTAGGCAAAAGCTTTTCTGTGCCGGCTGGAAGAATATGGTGAAGTCGGTGACGCCTGGACTCCTTACAAGACTCGGAAGGACCCGAGTCACCTCTAGCCAGGGTGATTCCTCAGTGTTGCAATCATCGTGCCTGCCTTCAAGGACAGACGTGTGGCCACTTGCAAATGAATCAAAATTCCCCCAGTCCTTCAAAACTCACATCAGAAATGTCTTAAAGGCTCTTGATTTCATCTCAGTCATGATCTCAGGATCCTGAGCTGGAGCTCTGCATCAGAGGCTGGTGAAATCTGGAGCAGAGAAACCGGCCAAGTTAACCCCTCTCCAACCTGCAGAACTCAAAAGGCAATAAATGTGTGTTGTTTTAAGGCACTCAGTTGGACGGGTGATGTGTTCAGCAACAGAAGAAAACTAAAGTCTCTGCTGTTCAATGAGCAGCCCTGGCACAGGCCCAAGAGAATCGGGACATCCCCTGATCAGCAGGTCCCTAGGGGAAGAGCAGAGTTAAGCTGGGAGGACTCAGGAAACCTGGGTCACATGCAGGTTTGATTCAACTTTCAAAGCACCTGACCCCTGAGTGTCCACAGCCAATGGTGATATGCCTGTGTTCCCCCTCTTTAAAAGTCATTTTGATGGACCTCTTTTTCCTTTAACTACTATTATTTGATTGATGCTACATTTACTGTTAGTGAGGGCTGACAGAATGATGATCCGTAAGGTAGTGTTTTTCAGATATAGATGTTGTTCTATCATTCTTCTGCAGGCCCTGTAGACTATATACGATGAATTATATTTTGCTCAAAGAAAAATGTCCATTATTACTTAAATGATCATTGAACTTTGACACGACCAAATGGAGACATTCAGAAGAATAACAACCATTTCTTTACCCTCTGAGCTGCTATTAGAAATCAGTAGACATTGGGCAACCTGGGTGGCTCAGTCAGTGAAGCATCTGCCTTCAGCTCAGGTCATGATCCCAGGGTCCTGGGATTGAGTCCTGCATCAGGCTCCTTGCTGAGCTGGGTGCCTGCCTCTCCCTCTGCCTGCCTCTCCCCTCTGTTTGTGCTCTCTCTGTCTCTCTGACAAATAAATAGTGTATTTTTTAAAAAAATAAAAGTAACTTAATATTACCTCAAAATGGTTTGACTGGTTTTAAAATAACACATACACACAACCCCAAATGGCAGTACCATCCCCAGCTAAACTTAGTAATGTTTTTATTATTAATTCATAGGTTAGGGGATTTGTCATTTTGCAACCATTTGTTTCTTATTTTTCTATTTCTTTTTAATTTTATTTCATTTTTTATCTTCCTTTCCTGTTTATTTTTTTTAAGGTTTTATTTACTTATTTGACAGAGAGAGATCACAAGTAGGCAGAGAGGCAGGCAGAGAGAGAGGAAGGGAAGCAGGGTCCCTGCTGAGCAGAGAGCCCGACGAGGGCCTCGATCCCAGGACCCTGGGATCATGACCTCCTTACTATTTTTAAATGTTTCTGAATTTTAGGCAGTCAAAATAAATTTTCCTTTTAGGAAAAAAATAAAGATCCTTCTTGAACATTTCCTATGTCTAGAAACCTGCTAGGTGCTGGAGACCCAAGATGGCTTGCCCTTGTCTTACTGTCCCCTGGGGTGGGGGTGGGGGGACCAGGAGGAGGAGTCTGGAGAGGCAGACATGCACATGAACTATTGCTGTGTGACAAGATATGTGTAATTACAGGGGTAAGAATGCAGCCTTATGGGATTGCTACAAGGGTAACAGATTCTTATCCAGAAGGGTCAAAGTAAAAGAGGCAAGCTTGGAGCTGAATTTTAAGAAGATTTTGGAATTCAGTGTCACTGTGGATTACATACTCTGTTCAAAGATCTTATCAAGTCTATGTGTGCTCTAGTCTGTCTTGAATTTTGCCAAGAAATTTAGCAAGGGTTGACCCCAAAATGCCTCTTCTATTGTCTCTGGAAAGTAGTCTAAACTGAGAGTTGGAAGACAGGATTTTTATCCCTAGACCCAGCATGTACTAAACAAATGGTTTGGGTCTCAGTTTTTGTAAAAATTGCAATTAATCATAACCATCCTGCTTACATCATAGGGCAATTATAAAGATTGAATTAGACCATGTATATGAAAACACCAAGTCACTCTAAAATTTATCAAGGTCACACCATTTCTATTCTGAGTTGCTGGTGACCAATGTTAATTACTACTACGTATTAAAAGAGACAGTAACCAAAGTAACAAAAATGTTTGATGCCTTAGAGTTTCATCGCACCTTTCCTCTGAAGCTTGGCAGCTCTGTTCCCTCCTTAGGCCTTCTAATATCTTGCCAGGATGAGCTGCGGCCTGCGTCATTACTCCACACTTGCAGAAGAATGGGGAAGAAGAAGTAGGAGGCCCCAGATCCACAGGCAGAATCAAGACTTGAGCCCCAGGTCTCGCCTTCGGACCATTTCCTGGTACACGCAGCACACAGAGGAAGAGACAGGCATGACCGTGGTGCCTTCTCACAAATTATTTCAATAGAGGGTGCCTGGGTGGCTCAGTCATTAAGCATCTGCTTTGGGCTGGGGTCATATCTCAGGGTCCTGAGATCACAGCCCACACAGGGCTCCCTGCTCAGTGGAGAGCCTGCTTCTCCGTCTCCCCCTCCCTCTGCTTGTATTCTGTCTTTTGCTCGCTCTCTCTGTCAAATAAATAAAATCTTAAAAAAAATAAATTTCAACAAATAATATTTTTAAAAAATTATTTCAAGTCGCCCAGAACAGATAAAGATATATCTATTCCAATTACAGATGCTCAGCTGTAAAATTCGTTCTCTTCAAAATTCAACTGGAATTTTTAATAAATAAATAAATAAATAATGCCTTTAAATTTTAAAAGGAGAAAGCCCTACCTGACTCCCTCTCCTCCTTGTCCACCAAGCTCCACCCATTCAAGGCACGGAAGACACTTCCTCCATCTCCAGGGGGAAACTCCCCAGCCCTAAGCTCAGCTGCAGTGCTGTTCGTTCCCCCATTCCAGCTGCTGGAAATATCCCCCTCTCTCGAAATCCCTGGGCTTAGACTAGTGGGTGAGAACCTAGGCTCCCAAGGCCGTCTATCTGCGTCCGAATCCCAGCAGCTGTCTTCCTCTGGTCCCTTATCTGTCAGTGAGACATTGGTGGCAACACTAAAAAAGAACAACAAAAAGCATGGTCATTACAGGGTTATTGAAAACGTTAACAAGGAGCGTCTGCATGGCGCAAATGGTTAAGCATCTTGACTCTTGACTTCAGTTTGGGTCATGATCTCGGGTTCGTGAGAATGAGCCCCATGTCGAGCTGTTGGGCTCTGCACTGGGGGTGGAACTCGCTTAAGATTTTCTCCCCCTCTCCCACTGTCCCTCCCTGCCCCCACGCCCGCTCCACTGCACCTGTACACACACACTCTCTCTCTCAAAAAAACATAATAATAATGGTAAGACATGTAGAGCATTAATGACACATGGCAATATCCAATAAATATTCGCTGTCCAGTTCTCATCTGTTCCTTTACAGGTTTTTCATCTGCACCCAGGTAGCCAGTTCTCTGGGGATAGGAACCGATTCAGAGCACCCCTTGCCTAGGTCAGAAGAGAACATCCCAGCTCTGCCATTTATGAGCTCTGTGGGCTTAGCCTGTCATTTAATTTCTGTGTCTCAGCCCCTCCTCTGCAAAATGGGGAGAAGATGAAAATTAAAGGCAATAATGCATATCTATATCTTAGCCATTATTTGGTGTTTAAGAGTCTAAATTATATTAAAGAGTTAAGGCTCTGATGTCACCATGTTTCTCAGACCGTATTTTCTGAACTGTACAGCTGAAATCACAGATCAAAATTGGGAGGGGGAGAGAGAGAAAGAGAGAAAATGCAATGTGAGAATGCTCAGAGCTGGAAGGCAGTCGTATGAGATGTACTCTCCTCAAGAGACAAGAAGCCCCCAACTCTGCCATTGGAAGAGGGCTACCACCTCCTCCCTGATGAAGGGGAGAAGGAGGAGGAGATGGGGGAGAGCAGAGCAAGGAGGGGAGAAAGTCAGGGAACAAGTAAGGTGAACAGGAGTGGCGGCAGAGGGAAAGAGGAGAAGGGAGAAGAGACAGAGACAGGAGAGGACAAGGAGACGAGAGAGATTTATAAATAAAAAAGGCCGAACCTCATGGCCATGAGTTGGAGTTAAACAACCCCTAGAGGTGCGGACATTTCCGGGGATGGTTGTTTGTTCTAACAACAGAAGTTCGGGTGTGGTAGATACCATAGAATGCGTGAGATGGCCCCACAACTAAGTAGTCCCACATCCTACTTAACTGTCACATTAATTCAAGTAGGTGACAAATTCAGGACTCAGGTCTATTCCCCACAATAATGCAGTGTTTTTTCTTGGTTTTGATATAGGCTGAATATCTCAGCAATGCCACTAAATTTGAGGGGAGGGACGCCTGGGCCGTACCATCAGTTAAGCGTCTGCCTTCAACTCAGGTCATGATCCCGAAATCCTGGGATCAAGTCCCACATCAGGCTCTTTGGTCAGCTGCAAGCCTGCTTCTCCCTCGGCCTGCCACTCCCCCTGCCTGTGCTTTCTCTCTTTGACAAATAAATAAAATCTCTCAAAAAATGCAAATTCTTGGGAAAAAAATTTGAGGGGAAATTGTATGTTGTTTTATTGACAACTTTTTTGCTGTTGTTTTTTAAATATTTTATTTATTTATTTGACAGAGAGAGATCACAAGTAGGCAGAGAAAGAGGAAGCAGGCTCCCTGCTGAGCAGAGAGCCGGATGCGGGACTTGATCCCAGGACCCTGAGACCATGACCTGAGCCAAGGCAAAGGCTTAACCCACTGACGCATCTAGCTGTCCCTGTTGTTGTTGTTTTATTTTATGGGTTTTTTTTTAAGACTTTATTTATGTATTTGACAGAGAAAGACCACAAGTAAGCAGAGAGGCAGGCAGAGAGAGAGAAGAGGAAGCAGGCTCCCTGCTGAGCAGAGCGCCCGATACGGGGCTCGATTCCAGGACCCTGAGATCATGACCTGCGCCGAAGGCAGAGGCTTTAACCCACTGAGCCACCCAGGCGCCCCTGTTGTTGTTGTTTTAATCAGGGGAAGATTACATGCCGTTTTACTAATAACTTTCCGTAGATTACTCACCACCAGGAGACTCACCTCAGAGGTAAGGCCGCTCGGGGTGTAAGTCACACCACACCTTGTATCCTGCATACTTGCATTTGCACATTCGGCTGCAAGCATCTGCCTACATCATTATGATTTTCCTACAGTTGGTCCTGAGCAATAAATATCACACTATGTAATTTCTACTTCTTTTCCTTTGGTTTTCTTCTTTATGATTAAGCTGGGGCATTACACTGACTTTTAATTATGCATAGAAGTAGCTTATGTTATCTATGAAAGTCATTTTAGGATAAAAGGATTTTAATAAAAAAATTGTTATGAATAGGCTGTATTGGGACCAATGGGATTAAATCCAGGTCCTAGAAGCAACTATGACCTCTCGGTTCCCTAATCCTTTCTCCTCTTGACCGCTTCAACATTAGGAGCCACAGGCCTGCAGGAGGTCCCTCAGGGGAGGCATTGGACTCTGGCCCTCTCTTTCGTGGGTTTCTGATACCTCGTCCCAGATAATGTGTTATGTACAGAGGTAAGTAGACTTGCAGTCAATCACGCATAATCATTACCATTAATTTTAGTGTATAATAACATGATACAAAAATAAAGCATTTAATTTTGCAAACGTTGTGATATTTCCAGTTAGTGGGTCTAGTTCAAGAAGATATGACTGCTTAAAAATGGTGCCCATGTGGCCTAGGTCATTCAAAGTCAAGAGACCTCTGAAATATTGTCCAATCACCAAGGCTCTAGAGCTGAAATCCAGAGGCTCCCATTCAGTCCCCTTCCTGCAAAGACGACCCTGCCTCCTCAGGCAAGTACACAGATCCAAAGTTTGTGTTTGCTGAAAAGGACATAAAAACACTGATTTTCAGTGAGTTACACATGACAATGTCCACATCCAGGATGGGAGTATTTCCCAGGTAGAAAAGAAACAGAGTAATGGTCAAAGAAAAGACTTTGCCACTGGAACACCTGGGTTCATCATCTTAGTCCTGACCCACCCAGCCCTGTGACCTTGGGTAAGTTTTACTTATCGTTGCCATAAATTGGTTCCTTAGCTATAAAGAGGGGGAGAACAATAGCACCTGCCCGTTAGGGTACTTAAAGAATAAAACCATTATCTGCTGTCAAGCATCTAGGGACTCACTCAAGAAATGTCAGCTCTCAGACTTCTTCGGTGTGGGAATGTTCCTTCCTGCATCACAGCCTGACTTCCGCCATGCTTCCATGCCATTCTGCTCTACCAGGTACCTGGCCTTCTCTATAACCATGTCATCAAGGACAGGTCACATTAGAGGGAAAGTGCTAAAGGGAAACAAAGACACTAGAGAATTTCTGTTAGACAGGCACAGCCAAAGCAAAAGGAGTACGTGACCACTGGCCATATATTCAGAAAAGTTTGGACAATACAGTGCTTTGTTATATTTCATGAGTTCAGAGGACCCAAAGAAGCTCGTACAGTAGAACAATAGCTGACTTATCAGGTTTTTCAGTCATACTATCAGTTGCTGACCATTTGCCAAACTGCCTTTGGCCTGGCTCTGAATTCACATCACAAAAAGAGGGAAAGTATTAAAATGATCACTTCCACTAGACTTTGAAAGTCCCAGGTTATCTGCAAGATACCTTAAAATAAAATCAGAATGTAGCCTTTGCCTATGATGATAGAACACTAAGCTTACCCCACTACCGAGGTATCCAGATCTTGAGGAGGAGGAGGACATTTAATGAACATGAGCAGCGGGGAGCACACTACAGAATCGATGTGAGCTATCTGACGTAGGCCTACAGTTGGCAAATTCGTTTTCTAGGACGGCCATAACAAATTACCACAAACAGCAGCTTCAAACAATAGAAGCGTGTGCTTTCACAGTTCTGAAGGCTGGAAGTCCACAACTGAGGTGCCAAAAAGGTTGGCTCCTTCTGGAGGCCTCTGACAGTGAGCCTGTTCCACGCTCTTCCCTCGCTTCCAGAAGTTACCAGTCCTCCCGGATATTTCCTGGCTCGTGGCTACCTCCTTTCAATCTCTCCTTCTGTTGTCAAGTGGCCATCTTCTCCCTGCTCACTCTCCTCTGTGTGTGGGTCTGTGTCCGGATCTCCCCCTCCTCACAAGAACACTGGTCATACCGGATAAGGATCTACCCTAATGACTTGAACTTAACTCGATTACATCTGCAAAGACCTTATTTTCAAATAAGGTGACGTTCACAGGTCCCAGGGGTCAGCATTTCACTGGATCTTTTCGGAAGACAGAGTCCAACCAATAACGGGTGGTAAATCTGCTATTCGCTGAAGAGAATCTAGAGTCAACCTAGTGCTATCTTGTCATCTGAGCATTTTCATTCCTTAGATAAGGAGGGCAAATGTGTTTAACCTTTGGACTTGATTTTGGCCAGGATATCTCTCTTCTAGTAGTTTCTCACTCAAGCTCTCTGGTAATTTTCTGCATTTTAGGAGGAATCACATTTGCTTCATCTTTAAATCTGTTAACTCTTTACTTGGATAAGCCACTCCAAAGAGAGTAAAATTGCAAAGGCTATTTACATGGTCACTGTTGCCAGTGAAACTCAGAAAAAGAAAGAGTAGAGGCTGCCTAAGGGACGCTACTCAACTCTTACCAGAGGCTGTCTGTGTGGGAAGAGTATTCACTAGATAGGAGGAAAAAATAGCAAATGGGGTCCCCTTCTTTAAAATTAAAAAACCCACCAGAATATATTCCAGCCCCTTCTGTATCTTTTAAAAGCAGGCAAGAAGTTTGGTTTAAGGCTATTAGCTTCCGAAGTTACAAATGTAAGAGAGAAGGTAAATGACAGTGTCTTCTAGTTTCATGCAGACAAAATGATTCCTCCTTCCCCTTGTCCTTTAGGAAAAGACAATTAGAATAAGACAGTTGCTCGTGGGGAGGTAGAAAGGGTGTTTATCTGTCTATGTATTTCTATCCTGGTTCAGCCACGGTGGCCCATGTGCCAAACCTGACTGCTGCCTGTTTTGTGGATAGAGTTGTCGATCTTACAGTCTATCACAGATTCCCACCACAATGGTGGACCGGAATGTTGCCAGCAAAGCCTAAAGCATTTACCATCTGGCCTTTACCAGAAACACTTTGCCAATCCTTTACTTAGATTTAGGGGATTAGGAACTGAAGAATATCACAAGACAGCAAGCAAGAATGGGTTACAAGTAATGACTTGCGGCAAATCTCTCGGCATGGCATTGCCATGTCTTTAACAAGCCTTTGGATTCAGTGGTAGAAGTTTGGCATTAGTGCCTACTGGAATGAGCCAAGTAGGATTTAAACTACGAAAACCCTGAGTAATCATAATCATCCCCATGCCAAAGTCAGTATCATGAACAATTAGAATCCCAGACCTGATGGAAAAGAAGACTGAATCCCAGTCCAGTAGGGAATAAAAATCCTCTTCTTCTATTTTTGCAACTATTTTTTGGTTGGGATGAAATCTGGCACAGCTTCTCCCTGCTCTCGTGATTCTTGTACTTTGTCCCTTCCTTTGCCCGGATGCAGACTGTGGGAGGGTATACCCATATGGTGCTAGACACCCCATGCCCCTCTCAGGGTTCCCAAAGAGTACCCCACACACCAGCGCTCTATAAAAAGTCACTGCTGCTTTATCCCATGGTTGAGACTGCCCTCCAGGGCCCTGTACCCTGTCCGCAGGCCTCTCGCTTTGATCTAGGGCACCCACATTCTCAATCCAAACTGTGCCTCTCTGGCCAGCCCCTATGGATGAATGCCTCGGTCAAACTGTCTGCCTGGCTTCCCATCAGCTCATCTTTGAATCCAGGCCTGCTGCAGAAGTGCCAGACCTGATCTCTCCCTGTCTGCTCTGACCTCATCGTTTTTCCCCTAAGGGCACCACATCCAATCCCTGCCACTAAGCCATGGGGACTTCCACATAACATATTGGCTGGTCCCTTTTTGCTGAATCTGTTTTTCCATAACAGTTTCTGGGTTAACTTGTCTTAGAACATACCAGAACTTGAAAGTTCTGCTTATCCTGTATGCTCTAAGAAAATAAAGAAATTAATGTGTGTGTGTGTATTATAATATATATTTACATTATATACTACATGCTATATATACAGTATATTAGTGTATATAGTATATATATAAACAGTGTGTGGGGGGGGATGTATATCACTTAGAAGTGTGCCTGGCAATGAAAAGCATCTAATATATGTTATTTTTTCAAGGTCTGAGCCAGCAATTGTAGTTTCTTCAGGGCTAAGTGGTATTCAGAGAACTTTTGGAATCAAGCATTTATTTCTAAGAACAGTATTGGATGCTGGAACTCTAGTCTTCTCCAGTATCTTTTTTTACTGTTTCTCAATTCCTGTTTTCAGGTGGAAAAGAAAGGCTTGGAAAATTTGCCTTTGAAGAAGGAAAGACTGCCTGAGTTTATTTTTCTTATTTTATTTTTAATCCACTGAAACTCAGTATGGCCAATAAATAGGTGATTCTTAAACCCTCACCAGCTTTGTCTAAAACAAGCATTTTTTTTTTTTCATTCCTAACAATGTCTTTTATGCTTTCATGTGCAGCAAGAAAATACTAGCCCAGAAGGAACCACTAAGAGCAAGAGGCCTTTTGTTAGCCCAGTGTGACTCCACTGGGGCCATCTATTTTCATGCCTTGCTAAATTATCCATGATAATGATGTGCTGAGGGTTTGCTGCTCACTTCTTGAGCTTCAGGTCCCTCCATGTCTGGTTTCTTGCCCTTTGAACTCTTCTAGCCGCTGGCCTTGGGACAGGGCTCTAGGAAGGCATGTGATAGAAATCAGGAAGTGAAGATGCTGGTTCCCCAGCAAGAGCCAGAATGGAAACAGGCCTATTTCAAAGATCGTGGGGGCCAAACCCATGCAGTACTATTCCTGATACTACCCGTCTGGTGTCTGTTCCAGAAGTAACACTGTGGGATGGATAATAATTAATGGGCCTGTAGGGACCAGACCAATAACTGGGTAGCCACTGGGAAATTTCAGACTGCGGGCATGGCTCCAGGTGTGAGATCATACATTATCTTTAGACTCATTTAGAATAGCTGGAGCTGGAGTGGGACCCATACTGGCTTGGGGGCAAAGGACCTCCCAGGGACATTATGTTCCATGCAAAGACCAGAAGATTCCTTATATCTTTATCTGCTTTATTGTTGTCCTTATCACAAGTATCATAAATGTTTATATCCCCCATTTAAAATTTGAGCTCCTTAAGGGTTTTGATCATATGATTTTCATGTTTATGTCCCCAATGCATACTGATCAATTAATTCATCAATCAATCAATCAATCACGTTTAGGTTAAAAAAGAACACTGTATTTATACCCTTCAACTCAACCAAACAGATGAGATACTCATGAGGATTTAGAGACTCCTCCAGGGTGGATTAAAAGTGGTATCTTCCTCTCCCCTACCTCATTCTCTGAGGTCATTCACAAATGGACTGGGAATATATTGTCCCACCCTTGCCTTAAAACTAAAAAGCTCGGGATGTGAGATACTGGAAGAATACAGAGGATAATGAAATTTCTCCCACCCATCTGCCAGGGGGCCTGAACTCCCCCCAAAAGCCTAGATGGAGGGATTCACCCAAATGCTTGCCGTAATCTAGTGCATATCCTCTCCTAGGATGGCAGAAAATTGGTGCCATATCTCTGTGTCTCTGAAAGTCATTTCTTTATCAAATCTGACCAAAGAGCATCTCTTGATCTTCTACTGCTGACAGCATTGACCATTCCAGTAGTTCAGTGTTGTCCTGACCAAGCCCTCTGCAAGTGTGCATGACTCATCAAATCCCATCTTCTGGAGGTTATAGTAGGCTCACAGCCATGCGACGAGGTGACCAACCTGCCCCTTTCCCGAGAACAGAAGTTCTTTCCCTTCTTTATCCTCCTGATTACTCCATTTTATGTTATTTCTTTAAATGAATCTAAGTTTCTTGTACATTCCTTAATCTTAGTCCCTCACTCTAGATCAGCATAGATTCAATGACCTCTACGTAGCTCTTAACAACCCACTGGTTCACCATCTGAGTCTGACCTTCTGGACTTGGACCTCTGGTCAAATATCTGATACAAAAAATAAAGACTTTCAAACTTCCAAGGGATAAGAACCAGAGCAGCACACCCAACCCCAACAAGTCTCCATGTCTCTCAGAAGTAACAACTATTCAGATGTTAAAAGACTGGGCGCCTGGGTGAATCAGTAGGTTGGGGCCTCTGCCTTTGTCTCGGGTCATGATCCCAGCGTCTTGGGATCGAGCCCCACGTGGGGCTCTCTGCTCAGCGGAGAGCCTGCTTCCCCCCTTCTCTCTCTGCCTGCCTCTCTGCCTGCTTGTGATCTCTATCTGTCAAATAAATAAATTAAAAAAAAAAAAAGACTAACAGAGGTACCTCACGCTCCTCATTCCCCTGATTAAACTGACTACAAGAAGGGGGTGGAAAACAGAAGGGAATGGAGGGAAACCAACTAGGAGGTACACTGGCTCGAAGCCACATGCTTATGTGGGAAACAAATTCTTTGCCCACCCCCAACATGATTCCCAACCTTTTAGGAATCTTGGCACTCTATCATTATCTACTTGACTGTCCAGTCTTGATATGACAGCCTCCCATCCTGCACATGCATGAAAATGAAATGCAATTCATTTAATGTTTTTAAATGTGAATGAACAAGACTTTAATTGCAAGCATTTTGCGGCATCCTTTAAAACAACTTGGAACATGTTGGCTAAGTGGAACGAACACTGCTTTTTAAAATAAAATTAAGCCAATTGTGTAGCTGTTACAACCCTGTAGTCAGGTCATGAGGTGAGCCTTGCTGCAACAGTCCTAGGAAACAGCCGGAGCCATTGGAACCTCAATCAGGGAGATAGTGCAAGCCAGAAAGAGTTCCCAGGAGGTCCCAACACCCTTTCTGCAAATGACTCCAGGGCATAAGCTCAGATCCTTCCAGTGAACCCTCTTTTGCTTGAGCTGCTTTCAGGTGTTTTCAATCCTTACAAACAAGTGATGCTGAAATGGCACGTAAAAAAAGGACACATGGAGACCAATAAAAAATCTTTGACAGACCCATGCCCCACCTCCCTTCAGCCATCAGAGCGCAGTGCCTTGTGGGGAGCAGAAGGGAAACAGAAAGATTGCCTCAGCATCTGGAGCTACAGATGTGCTGCCCAGTTTTGCTATGACCAGATCTGTGCTCTCCTACATAACACAGCCATCGATCTACCCATATATGAGTGTTTAACTCTGGATAGAAGGAGGCATTTTGCTTGGCTCCCTTGACCAGTATCTTTTTTTTTTTTTTTAAGATTTATTTATTTATTGGACAGAGTGAGAGAGATCATAAGTAGGCAGAGCAGCAGGCTGAGAGAGAGGGGGAAGCAGGCTCCCCACCAAGGAGAGAACCCAATGCGGGACTAGACCTCAGTCATGACCTGAGCCGAAGGCAGAGGTTTAACTCACTGAGCCACCCAGGTGCCCTCCCTTGACCAGTATCTTTTGACAGACCAAGAGGAAAATGGACGCTAAACTACATGGACAAGAAAAATAAAAGATGGAGACTTATGGCCAATATATTCCCACCCAAACATGCACACACTCCATTCTACAGAGCACATAAAAGAAAAGACCTTAGATTTAGAAAAAGACTGTTTCATGAGAAGGATACTTACTGGGCTTTTCTACAAAGAGGTTTTGCCCTACTGCTTCATTCCTGCTATAAAACAAGATCCAACTTGGTCTGGCCTTAATGGGGAAATGCAAAGTTTGAAAATTTTTATTTCCCCAGCTTCTTGCAGAGCCCCACCTCCCACGTTATTATGCTAACTTCCTGTCTTCCACCCCATCTACCCACAACCGCCTGATTTCCCTCTTGCCCATAGCCTGGTCAACACATATCAGTCAGTGGTCATTTCCTCAAGGCTCTGCCTTCTGCCTTGTGACTGTGGGTGGTACCAGTTCACATAGGAAGTAGTAGTGCGGACAAAAGTCTTTGGATTAGCCAGGTTGACAGACACAACTGTGTAGTCCCATGGCTTCCCTGGGCTCAGTTTCCTAGTGTGTAAGATGGAGATTTCTTTGACCATAATGTTAGCGAGGATGTGGAGCAAAGGGAACCCACGTGCACTGTTGGTGGAAATCCAAACTGGTGCAGCCACTGTGGAAAACAGTGTGGAGATTCCTCAATAAGGTAAAAATAGGACAACCCGATGATGCAATAATCACACTACTAGTGCTTTTACCCCCAAAACACAAAAAAACAGTGACTCAAAGGGATACATGCACCTCAATGTTCATGGCAGCTTATTTACAATAGCCAAATTATGGAAGCAGCCCAAGTGTCCACTGATTGACGAATGGATGAAGAAGATGTGGTATATATATATACATATACATATACACACACACACACACACAATGGAATATTACTCAGTCATCAGAAAGGATGAAATCTTCTCATTTGCAATGATATGGATGGAGTTAGAGACTCTAATGCTCAGTGGAATCTGAGAAAGACAAATACCATATGAATCCATTCATATGTGGCATTTAAGAAACAAACAAAAAAGCAAGCAAAGGCAGGGGAAAAGAGAGAGATGCAAACCAAAACACAGACTCCCAACTGCAGGGAACAAGCTGATGGCTACCAGAGAGGAGGTGGCAGGGGATGAGTGAAACAGGCTATGGGGATGAAGGTGGGTACTTGTCATGGGGAACACCGGGTGATGCACGGAAGTGTTGGATCACTATGTCGTACACCTGAAACTAATGCAACATTGTGTGGTACATCTACTGGAATTTAACATTTTTAAAAATGGAGATTTCTTCTCTCTTGATGGTGAGTTCTCTCTCTCTTGCTGACCAGATGGAATGCACATCTCCAGGCTGAGGGCAGGCACCTCCTGGAAGCCTCTCCACACTTTCCTGGGGGTGAGGGGGGAGTCCTGGCCTTCTCTTCTCAGATAACAAAGTACTTGCCTCCTTAGAGCTACTGTAAGTGTAGGTCCGAAAGTGCGTGGAGTTGAAGGACAAGTTTACGAGGCAAAGGGCAGAGGATGGAGGCCTTTCTGTTCCAGGGGGCTTCTGGGTCCTCATGGGAGGAATATGCTTCCAAATACCTACTATGGTCTCAGATGAAAACTTCAGGACGCTGAGCAATAGAACTCAGTACAATGCTGCATAAAGATCAAAAACAGAATTGGGCAGATAAAATTTTATTGTGAAAGAGGTTACTTGGGAATGACAATGTGATGACATGAAAGTAACTGAGTTTATATACTGAGATGGAAAAAAAAAAAACCGATTAAAGTCATTGTTAAATGCTTAGCCAATTCAGAGTCCTTTGGGGGAAACAAAATGTCCCTTAACATGTTAAAAAAAATTAAATTATTCATTTTAGAGCCTTAATAAATCTCTTTGACTCTTTGTTGGCAAAGACTTTAAATCTATCACTTCTTGAAATAATTTTTGTTCATTTAGTAACTTTTGATTCCAAGAAATTTTGACCTTTCAGATTCAAAGCTTTGACCATGCAGGTGAAACACCAAATCCAGATAATGAGTTCAAGAGAAAGTAGCTGAGAGTGTGGCTGGGCATTTCATTCTCTGAAGTATCTTAGAAAATAAAGTCTATGGTTGTTCATGTGAAGACAGTAATGCAAGTCACATCATTGTGTCAATCTTTAGTTGGTTACAGTTTTTTGTTTTTTTGTTTGTTTGTTTGTTTTAAGATGTTATTTATTTGAGAGCAAGAGAGAGCGCAAGTGGGCATGAGCCGGGGTCGGGGGATGTGGAGCATGACAGAGGCAGAGAGAGAGGGAGAAGCAGACTCCCAGGGGAGCAAGGACCCCACTGCAGAAGCTCATCTCAAGACTTAGGGATCATGACCTGAGTCCAAAGCAGAGGCTTAACCAACTGAGCCACCCAGGTGCCCCTAGTTGGTAGTAGTTTTTAAATTTAACTAGTGAGCTAGTTATTCCCTCACCATATTCCATAAAGACTAAAACGCCACTTAGAAGATTTTGTAAAAGATAGCTTGATAACATAAGTTACACAGAGGTGGAAACCAAAGGGGAAAACAAAGGTAATTTCCTGAAATAGAACTAGGAATGAATCCAACAAAAGATTAATTGTTTACTATATGAAGCTATTTAGTGACTTCAGAACCAACTTTTTAACCAGGTGAGGAAAAAATTGTTTGACTTTTTATAAATAGAAAATATTTAACTTTTTACTCTTTCTAGTTTAAATTTTACCTATTTGAAGGACATTTCAAAAATATTCCAGTGCACATCTCAGAATCTTCTACTAAGTCATCTTAGAATCAAAATTTTATCTTATTGTCAAATTAAATGATTTTTTTCTACTTGACAGTTCAAAAATAAGGACTATTATATCATTGGAAAATCTTGCACGAAAGCAAATCTCAACAATAGCGTGAACTCCTGGGAGGTGAAAAGATTGTTTTCAGGAACTAAACAGAGAGATACATTTACATTTATACATATATTTAAGACAAAAAAGTTTATGTAGGAATTGCTTGTAACTTTCTATTTCCAAGCTTTGAAGACTTTGCATACACCCTATACCTCTACTTAATAAACTAGTCTTTTACTTAAAATATTTTTCCAATAAAGTTTTAGTTTTATCAGGTTTGGGGCCAGCAAAGGAAGTCAGTCACCTTGCAAATTTCAGTAACACATAACCCTTAGATGGGTTCACAATTTCTGATCTTAGATTTTCTAAGTCCTACTTTCCAGGATTCTGTCCCATATTCTGTCCTACTGAATCATCAGAATATCCCAGAAATTCCAGCATTCTGACAAAAAAAAATATATACATATATATATATATATATGTAGGTAGGTGTGTGTGTATAATATATATTTTATTGTATATAAACTATGTACTATACTTAATATATATCATATAAAGGTGTACTTGCAATTCTTTTTATTCCTAGATATATCCCAATAGATTTGTTTATATGTTAAATTACTGTTTATTAAGCCACTGGAAATAATTTTTCTCTGTATAGTTAAGCTACTAACTCAACACAGTAATTTTCAGTTTACTTTGTTTTTAGGAATTATTTTTGAAATTTAATTCGATTTTTATCATTACATAAAATCTTTACATGTTTCTAAAATCAAATTCCCAAAACAAGGTATAATGCAAAGTGTAGTTTTTAATGTGTTTCCTTCATCCTATTCCCAATGCAGGTAACCAATTTTTTTTATACCCTTTTGTTATAACTTCGAGTATAAGCAAATACACATTCATATCCCTGACATTTCAGGGCCTAAAGAGTGAAATATTATCTATTTTCTTTCATCGTGTCTTTTTCAGGTAGTAAAGCATCCCACAGAGTATGTATCAATAGCAGCAAGAGGATGAATATACTATTGACTTTGAAATGGATATATGACAACTCTTTATTAACCAATAAATGTAATCTTATTAAGTTATTTTTTCTTATATATTTTTATTCTTTTCAACGAGCTATCTTCAATGTGTGTCTTAATATACCATCTTTGGAGAATTTTTATATTTGAAACATTTTAACAGACTCTTCAGACAAAATAGTCCAATCTGCAGCTCAGAAAATATTATCATCACTCTTAAAGACCATAAATTAAAACTCCTCCATCTTTCGAGTTGGAAAACTGGGTCTCCAAATCACAGGACGATTTTTTTTTTTTCACTTTTAAGAAAAGGAAATGAAATAACTTCAAATTTATAGAAAAGTTGCAAAAACAGGAAAAAGAATCCTGTATAACCCAAATTCATCAAATGTTAATGTTTTAGTACACTTTCTCTTCATCTCACTCTCTTTTCTCTCAATGTATACACACACACGCACACCCAGAACAAGAACATCCTCTCACATAACCACGTTGCAATTATAAATTTAACATTAATACCATAATCACTATCTATCATTCAGTCTATATTCAAATTCTTCCAATTTTCCCAATCATGTCCTCTCTGGCAACCTAGGATCCAACCCAGGATTCTGAGTTGCATTTAGCTGCTGTGCCTCTTTCATTTCCTTTCATCTGGAAAAGTTCCTCAGCCTCTCTTTGTCTGACAGTGATGGTTGTGAAGAGTGCAGACAGTCCCTAGAACAGGAGCACTATAATTTATAGTCTTCTCAATCCCTTCTGGTGTTGGCTTTACCTTCACAGAGAAAACTTGGTGTCTGCTCTATTTAAAAAAAAATATTTTATTTATCCGTGTGTGTGTGTGTGTGTGTGTGTGTGTGTGTATGCAGGAGAGAGAGAGAGAAAGCACAACCTGGGGGAGCGGGAGATGGGGGGGAAGCAGGGTCCCCACAGAACAAGGAGCCCGATGCAGGACTCAATCCCAGGACCCTGGGATCATGACCTGAGCAGAAGGCAGATGCTTAACTGACTGAGCCACCCAAGTGTCCCAGTGTCTGCTCTTCTAACCTTCTAGAATCTATTCCTTGAGGGTGAATAAACCGAACAATTGATTTTCAGGAGCCTTTATTTGTAGCGTCTGAATCCACATACACATACAAGGACTCTAAGCAAACCTAAAAATAGTAGTTGGGGCGGTGGTAGCTCTCTCTGTTTCATGTATTTACTCATTGGCTCCTGATGATAACTCCAGGAGAGTAATACAATTACTTTTATACCTTTTTATAACAGGAAACTGAGGCACAAAGCAGTTAAGCAACTGGACAAAATTGCACAGCTAGAGTGTGGCAAAACCTGAACTTCAACCCCAGCAATCTGGCATGAGAAGCTTCTATGGGTCCTTTCTCTCGCAAATAAATCTCCTCACCACTATTATAAACATTCAGGCTGGGAAAGGAGTATCTGGCCTTTATGATAGGTTGGCATGTGATTCAGGTAGTAAAATGCATAAGAACAACGTTCTGGTCTAATTCATAAGCCCCATACTCTCCATCTGATCTAAGTGGAAAAAGAGAGGCAATGAAGTTAGCAACAGACAGCAGTTCCCTGAAAGCAGGAAATAGCAGTATCTGAACAAATTATCACTGAGTCATTTTAAGTAAGTTAAATATTGACTTAGCTGTCAGGGGTAAATAGCACATTTTTAATTGTTACCCACTTTCACCAAAAGGTAGGTCATACCCACTGCATCATATGCATTTTGGCAAGAACCCAAATAGAAAAAAGGGCCTCAGGGAGCAAT
Organism: Mustela erminea; assembly: GCF_009829155.1. Taxonomy (NCBI): domain Eukaryota; kingdom Metazoa; phylum Chordata; class Mammalia; order Carnivora; family Mustelidae; genus Mustela; species Mustela erminea. The sequence goes on along the minus strand of NC_045617.1, from coordinate 99,667,016 downwards.
ACCCATTTAGGAAAAGATGAGAGCTTAAGAATCTTGACTAAGAAGCACACGTGTTGATATATTAGTACTACATTAAAAAAACACTGTTCCCACAAAACCCAAGACAGCTGTTAGAGTAGGGAAAGTTTAAGAAGATAAGATTTTCCTTGAATGTATGAGTTTTAAAACAGGTTTAGAAAACCAAGGGGCTGGGGTGCCTGGGTGGCTCAGTGGGTTAAGCTTCTGCTTTCAGTTCAGGTCATGATCTCAGGGTCCTGGGCCCCACATTGGGATCTCTGCTCAGCAGGGAGCCTGCTTCCCCTATCTCTGCCTGCCTCTCTGCCTATTTGTGATCTTTGTCTGTCAAATAAATAAATAAAATCTTAAAAAAAAAAAAAAAAGAAAGAAAGAAAACCAAGGGGCTAAGTGGGGTTAAGAGTGTCCAAAACAGAGTAAAGATGTACAGCTCTGAGGGAACCACACACAGGGGACCGAAATCACCAGAGGGAGGACAGCCTAGGGCTCACTTCAGGAAGCTAAAGGATGCGAACACCAAGTGTGATCAGCATTAACCCCACCTGTTCACCAGATGGGTCGGAAAAAAAAAATGAACTCAGGGTCATAATTGTCAGGAAGAAGAGACTATCTCAAAGGAGAAAGGACTTTTGGTTGAAGACGGATTTTTGTTTCATTTTGTTTTTTTAATAATGGCAAACCAACTAAGCTTGAAAGGGAATACGAAAACAGCCTCCTGGCTCATGGTCAGAAGAAAAGCACTGAAGCTTTATAGAAAGTGATGTGTTTGGATGGGCAGTGAAGCTGAAGTCAGGCAACCCCTAGCTGAGGTGAAGGTGAGTAGGATAGAAATGTTGATTTCCCCACACTATGCATCTCGTTGCAGATATTTGTGAAAAATGCAATGGTAATTGGACACTGTAATGAGGTCAAGGGAGGGATGCTTTTTAAGTAAAGAGAGAACACTATACACTGGTTACAAATTCCATGTCTAACCAGGGCCATAGATATAAAATCAACTCCTGGGTGCCTGGGTGGCTCAGTCAATTAGGCATCTGCCTTTGGCTCAGGACATGCTCCCAGGGTCTGGGATCGAGTTCCGCATCAGGCTCTCTACTCAGCAGGTAATCTACGTTTCCGTGTGTGTGTGTGTGTGTGTGTGTGTGTGTGGTCTCTCTATTTCTCTTTCTCAATCTCAAATAAATAAATAAATCTTTAAAAAAATATCTACTCCTGAGGAGAGCTTTCATGACTCCAGTCATTGGGAAGATGTTCAGAAAAAACAGGAAATATGAGAAATATATACATTTGTGCAGAAAATTGTGGGGATTCTAGAAATAAAACTTCAAACTTATGTGCATATGACCATACTGCATATACATTAAATTAAAAGGAAGGAAGCAGAGGGATGTCTGGCTCAGCTGGTAAAGCATGCAGCTCTTAATCTCAGGGTTGTGAGTTCAAGCCCTACATTGGGTGCAGAGCCCACTTAAAATAAAAATTTAAAAATAACCCACCAAAAAAATAAAAAGTAAAAGGAAGAAACCAGAGAAATGTGATCATATAAAAATTCCAAAGTCAGTTAAAGTTTTATATATGAAGGTTCAAGGCAAACTTAGAAATAATAGTAATCACGGCAGGCATAGTTAACACTTGTGTAGTGCTCACTCTGTGTAAAAGCAAAAGTCCTACTGAGACACTAATTTTTTCATCACATCTCAGAGTTTTGGGGAAAAAAAAAGTAGACAATGGATTTATTGATCAATTTGGTAAAAACATTTGCTAAACATTAGGGGTATAGAGATAAATTCAATATGGCCCCTTTGGTCAAGGAGCCCCCTAATCCAATGGAACTGGCAGATAATTACAGTCCATTGCTCTGGTAGCTACCAAGGATAAGGATAAAAAACATCAAACTAATGAAAATTTGTTTTAGTGACACATGGGGTTCCACTCAGTAGACTCCCAGAAGCCCCCAGACTTCCAGTTCCTCTTTTATCCCAAGAGGATCCTGGATCTCTATGATACTTTTTGGCATTCTTACTCTAAGACTTACTTTAAGTCTTACAGTATTGTCTTACTCTAAGACTTGACTCTACTACGATGCCATGGTGCGAGCACACGCACGCACACACACACACACACACACCCAAGGAAGGATGATCTCAGTTATTATTCTATCCCCATTGTCAACACTTGTCACAACCAATCTTGACAGGTGGATCTTGCTGTTATTACCAAGAAGGGCTTCATCTCACCTCAGTTAGAGCTCTCCTACTATATTCCAAAAAGTTGTCTGGCTCCTGAAGATAATTTTTTTTGGTCATCTTCTCTGTATAGCAACTTGAAATACCTCTACTCTGTTCAACAGTGAATAAGTTTTTAAACACCTAGTAGTGAGGTTAAGAAACACACACACACACACACACACACACACACACACACACACACACATTCCTTTGCTCATTAATCTAAATTTCAGTGTTCTGGTGCTTGGACATCAATCCCAACTCCTCTACCCCCTACCTCCTACCCAGAATTCCCAGGCAAATCTAATTGAGTCTTTGGGGCAGGCAGACCCATTTCCCCTGGGGACAGGGTTACCTGAGAGCTTCGTTGTTTCATTCTGTGAGGGAGATGCACCTGCAACGTGAGCTTTAGTGGGTGAAAAGTAATCATGTAACCGTGCCTCCAGCTTACTTCAGCCAAAGAAACGAAATGAAAGTCAAGCTCTCGGTATATCCTTCTCACTAGAGAATTACCAAATCACAGTGACTCAGCACCATCGGACTTCTTTGGCATCGGTACCTATTACTATTCCATTATGACCCACATGTTGCTCTATCAAACCTCACCAATGTTGCTAGAAAAACATATATCTGGTGCAGGAAGAATGTATTTGTTACACAAAAAAAGAGAGATTGCATGGCAGAAGTGGGCAGTGATTCAGTGCAGATCAAAGTTCTTTTTCAAAAGGAATTTGTTGTTGGTTCACACTCTTAGATGGGAGCTTTTGTTGACACATTGTACAATATTCAAAGCTTCACTGAGCTAATGTTTAGAAATCCATTCACTATGGAAGCAAAGTCCAATATCAAATTCTTAGAAGCATGTGACTTCGTCTATTCATAGCTGGGTATGTACTTATTCATGAGTCTAGGTACACAGCTGCCCATCCACACAGAGCATGACTCGAAAAAAATGGAACAGTAGCTGGACCTGGAAGGAAGGTCAACACAGGGTGACTTTTCATCAGAAATAAGAAAACACTACACATGGGCCCATAACTTCCCTCCTTGCTCCAGTATCTACCAGGACGAGGGTAACAAACATCAAGCTGTTCGACGGTAACAAACATCAAGCTGTTCTGACCTCTATCACCACAGTCTCTTTTGTCTGTTCTTGAGCCTGATATAATTTGAATCTATTAGATACATAGTTTAATTTTATCCAATTTTTAAAAATGCAATACATTTGAAAGGTATTTCTCTCTCAGCTCTGACCTCAGTCACTCAACACCTCTACCCAAGACTATCAATGATACCAGTTTCATGTGCATCTCTACAGAAATATTTATTCATATACATGCCAATGCACATGCATACACATAGTTTTCCTCCTCACACAAGTCTACAGAATGCACTACGCAGTGTCCTTTACCTCGCATTTTACACACACACACACACACACAGATATCACAGATATTGTTCCTATTCAAGACTTTTCCTGATCTTTATTCTGCTGCAGAGTATTCCTTTCATGAACCAATCCCCTACTGATACATATTTATTTATTGTCTAATTTTTTGCTATGATAGACTTTTAGATAATGTTATTCTACCCATAGGAAAGGAAATCTGTAGGAAAACATTCTTAAGAGCAGAACTGTTGGGTCAAAGGACATATGTATTTGCAATTTTTATAGATTTATAAAGTTACTCCAGTGACATAGTTTTCCAGTTTAAGCTCCACGGGCCTGTTTCCTCACACATTTACCAACGCAGCCTGTTATTAAACTTTTGGATCTTTGTCAATCTGGTAAGAAAAAAAATTTCCTCTTTGTAGATTTAATTTGCATTTCTCCTATTGTGAGTGTGGCTGAGCATATTTTCATGGATATAAGGACCATTTGTAGGTCCTTTTCTGTGCACTCTCTTTTCATACCATTTCTTCATGCTCTTGTTTGATTGTTGGTTTATTTTTTTGAAAATACTTCTTACATACTCAGAAATCTAGCTTTTAATCATGAAACGTCTTGCAAACATTTCCCCCCAAGTTCTTGTTTCTCTCTTGTCTTTCCTATATTAGCACTTGCCATATAGATTGTTTTTTATGCAGTTGGATTTTATTGTGTGGCTTCTGACCTTTCCATTCAAAGATTATAAGAGGAGATGCTCCCATGAATTCTTTTGGTGTTTTAATAGTTTTTGTTTGTTTGTCTGTTGAAATGTCTGAATCACGTGGAATTTACTTGGGTATAAGATGTTAGCTGCGGATATAACTTCCATCTTTTTCCAGATGATTGCTCAAGTTTACAAACACCATTTATTAAACGACTGCCTTTTCCCTAATGATTTGAAGTGCCATTTTTATGATATTCTAAATTTTTGTGTTGGGGCACATTTCTGTAACAAGAAACCAACCCATGAAGATTCTCTACAGCCCTGTGATTAAATTGGACCTAAACAGAGGTCTTGATTACCTTTGAAGGTACGCTTGCACACCAGGGAGGGAGAGAGTCAGCAGGCGGCATGTACAAGGAACCACACTCAATGAACCACATGCAACAGAACCATCTGAAAGGAACTTTAAAATAAACCTTTCAAATGTCAAAGAGATAGAGGAAGGAAGAGAATCTGTAAGGCAAGAAAAGAACATTTTAAGAAAAGGGCATGCAGATTTGAAAGAGAGTTAAATAGTATGGATCAAGTTATGATCTACTATTCTGAGCATTAACTGAGCATTAAGCTGACCAATTATTAACTAAACTTTGTTGTAAATTTTGCCTCAGAATAGAGAAAAAAATGAAGGAAACAAATACGAATTTGACAATTCAAATGATTTGACTATTCTAAAGTTATTTAAGAAAATTAAAAGAATCATTCTATACGTTTTGTCTCAACTTCTTCAGTCCTTGTTTGATAGCAATTTTTATGGGGAGAAAAGGGGCATCATTTTACCTGAGTAAACACATGTTGCAGGTAAAGAGTGGCCAAAAGCTACTAAGTAGAGAATCTTTGGGTTGTAATTCTTCAAGGATTGGAGGTAACCTTGAAAACCAACACAAGTTAAAGGCATTTCCAATAGGTAAGGTAAGTAATAAAGGATATGGACACGGTACAGAGTTATCATTATCCTCCCATGGAGTCCGGGCGGGTACAGCCAATTTATTGCTTATAAAAATAAATAAGGGGGGAAAAAGTAATGCTGTTGTGTAGCATTTAGGAATGTGTTTAGCTATAAATAACAGAAACTCAACAACAGTAGCTTAAATTCTATGCTTTCCTGGTGCAACAAGAAATTTGGGGAAGTCCAACATTGTTCCGCAGGCTCACCAGGCTTTTCCTGTTTTATCACTTCCACTATCCTGAGCATGAGGCTTTTTGTCACCTCTTAGCTACAAGAGAGCTGCTGCACACCCACGCACTACATCTGTAACCCGGCAGGAAGAGGAAGGCTCCATCTGTGTCAGGAAAACCAAAGCTTCCACAGAAACGCTCCACAGGGATCTTGCGCAACACCTCAGGATCACGTGACCCCTCTGGCTGTGAGACAGTCTGATGAAGCAAATAGTTTTAATTCGGCACCGTGGACAAAATTAGGGTCTCTTAGAAAGAGAGAGGGGATGAATATTGGTATCCGCTGATACAGAGGTTACCCCTGGCCTCACATGATACTATGATTCTGTTGATGATGAGACACTGGGAAAGTTAGGGACTATTCCAATACATCTTAGTTTTGATAAACACGTATTCCCATTCATTTTTGCTTAGTCCATCCTACTTGTAGCCAAAAAGTGAACTAAAGCACTCCGAAAATCTCCTCTCATTTTGTTGTGACAAACCGGTCCGTCTTTCTTTATCCACAACTGCAAAATGTAAAAGTGAGGCAGACAAAAACTATGAAAACAAAAAAAAATGTTGCAACCAATTTTGTGGCAAAAACTCGATCTGACCTGAGAAAAAGATATTTAGAGTCTTCATTCATATGAATTAGTGTGAACATTTATTTCATATGTTAAAGAAATATTAATGTTTAAGGAGTGTTGCCCCAGACTCTGCTTGGAATAGGACATAATAAACAGTATCATCTAAATTTAAAACTTCTGAATTCCTAAATACTTCTATTCAATGGTTTGAATAGGGGATTGTGGAACCACATTTAAAAAGATAACTTTGTGCCCCCGAGTGGTTCAGTTGCTTAAGCGACTACCTTTGGTTCAGGTCATGACCCTGGAGTCCCGGAATGAGTCCTGCATGGAGTTCCGGCCCCGTAGGGAGTCTGCTTTTCCCTCTGACCTTCTCCCCCTCTCATGTGCTCTCTCTCTCTCTCTCTATCTCAAATAAATAAAATATTTTTTTAAAAAAAGATAAAGATAAATTCAATGTAAATACGTAGTTTAGCAAAAAGCGTGGGATTGTGACTGGCGTAAGTAACTATAATTAAAAGAAGGAAAGAAAGAAAGAAATCCTGAAATTTTGAGAACCTAGAAAAAGGTCAAATTAGGATGTTGCTTAGAATTAAGGAACTTAAACCATTACTGTAGTCACTTATGATGAAGGCATCAAGAATTATTTCTAAATTTTAAGGGTGCCTGGGTGGCTCAGCTGGTTAAGGATCCACCTTTGGCTCAGGTTATGGTCCCAGGGTCCTGGGATCCAGCCCTGCATTGTGGAGGGAGGTCCCTGCTCAGTGGGGAGTCTGTTTCTCCCTCTACCTCTGCCCCTCCCTGCCCCATGTCTGTGCTTTTATTCTCTCTCTCTCTCTCTCTCTCAAATAACTAAATAAGATCTTTTTTAAAAAAACGAAAGAATTATTTCTCAATTTTAAACACTACATGCACTTGAATGCTAAACCAGTCCTAGGACTAGTCCAGAAATGTCACTGAGTAGAACAACTTAATGTTAATATTTGCACCCCGCTGGCCCCCCGTATCACCACAGGATGTCTAGTGTAAAAGCTAAAGTAACTGCATAAGAAATCTTTGCTCTTGTTTGCTACTCTGAGATGATCCTCTGCTTGAAAATATCAAAGCAGAAACCCCTGTTGCCATACAAATGAAACCTAGTAGCTCCCTGTGAATGCTCTGAGTGATCATCAAACTCCTACTGTGACACACTGATCCCCATGATAAACAATAACCAAGGTATCCGATGTGTCATCTTGTTCAATATCTGTATTGTGTTGTACAGGAAAGATACCACACGAGTATAATACAAAGAGTATTGTAAGGTACAAAAATGCAGCATGTTCACCCTGCGTGAGCTCTCTGCAGGGTTGCCATGGGAGAGCTGAGCCCCACGGAAGTGACGAGGGTAGGGGACAGCCACAGCAGCACTCCTCTGTTTTTAATGTGCACGCAAGTGGGGAGGCAGAAGTTGTTAAAATATGCATTCTGATGTAGCAGGCCTGCAGCTGGGCTCTCGATTCTGCATTTTTCCCAAAGTTCCAGGTGACGCCGATGCTAACTAGAGGACCACATTTTGAATAGCAATGCCCCCCACAGCTTCTTCCAACCCCAAGTTTTCATGCTCTATAAAGGGATTTATAATCCTTTATAAATAATCTATGAAACAAGCTGCAAAATATAGAGTTATAAGAGTTTACTACTCTTAGTCGCTTGGGAGGACATCCTACAGCTCCTACAGACACAAAGTCTTATGGGAACTCCATGTGATTTAGCAATCTAGCTAGCTTGCCAAGAGTATAATGAAAAACATAATTGAGATGTGGGCGAAAACCTCCAAAGACTAAAAGTCTTTGCTCTGACATGCACCCTGAATATGGTTGTCCCTATGCCAAGATTTTACTAAAAGGTAATTAAGCCCAACCTTGAAAAACCATGTGCTCTCAAGAGCCTCTTGAACCCTCTCAGCCTCAAGTGGAGTTAGGCAATTCTGGAGGACTCCACTCGCATCTTAAGTCTATTACTTGCAAGGAACATGTAGACCCCATAAACACATAAGACGTTACTTGGATAATAGGCCACAAAAGAAGTAGGGCAAAGTGGAGAACCACAATAATCAAGAAGGACAAAAAGGAATTCAGAGTGAACCCTTTCTATAGGGTTATTAATCTATTCTATTCTATATCTGTTCTATTATCTACTAATCTATTCTAGATCTATATTCTATTCTACTAGGTTTAAACTGGTCTCCTTGTTTCTAGAAATGTTAATACCAATTTATGTGCTTACCATAGCCAAAGCCATCCCCCCTGAGGAGAATTTTTTACATGCTGTTCTGTTGTGAAGGTTCACACAGAAAAACAAATGCTCACTCTTTTTTAGAGAAAAAGAAATGTGCACAACTCTATAGGTTTTCACAAAAGCATGCAGTTGTGTAAGCACAACCACAGTCAAGATAATGAACACTACCGGGACATCTGGGTGGTTCAGTCAGTTAAGCGTCTGCCTTCGGCTGAGGTCATGATCCCAGAGTTCTGGGATGGAGCCCCTGCGTCCTATCAGGCTCCCTGCTGAGGGGAGCAGCAGGAAGCCCCTCCCCCTCTGCCCCTCCTGCTGTTCATGCTCTCGCTCTTCCTCTCTTTCTCTCTCATATAAATAAATAAATAAATCTTAACCAAAAAAGATCTTGAACACTTCTCTCATCCCCCAAATCCTTCCCTGTCCCTATACAGCCAGTCCTTTTTCCATGATCCCAGCCCTTGGCAACCAGTGATCTGCCTTCCATGCCTCTAGTTTTTTCTATTCCCAAATGTCATTTAGGTCCTTCTGAATTGGCTTCCCAACTTTGCAGGATACTTTAGAGATTCCGCAGTGCTGTGGCCTGTGTCAGGAGTTTGTTCCTTTCTGTTACTGAGCACAATTCCCATTGCAGTGCCACAAGGAGCTATATTGGAGCCTACAGCAAAAGCAAAACCAGGCCCCCCTACATACATGTATTTATGTATTTTATGGGTATTTTCTTTCTAGAACTTTTAAGTAGCTAAAAAATATTGAAAATTTGAAAAATAGGTATATTAAAATTCACAGTACATATAAAAGTTTGGGACGCCTTGGTGGCTCAGTTGGTTAAGCATCTGCCTTTAGCTCAGGTCATGATCCTGGGGTTGTGGGATCGAGTCTTGCCTCAGGCTCCTTATTCATTGGGCAGCCTGCTTCTCCCTCTGCCTGCAGTTCTCCCTGCTTGTGCTCTTGCTCTCTTTCTGACAAATAAATAATAAATAAAATCTTTAAAGAAAACAAAAACAAAAAAGTATAAAAGTTTTATTTATACCAAAGCACAATTTATTGTCATTTTACTTTCCTGGCTTTAACGGAAGCAAACTCATCATTAGTATTTTCAAAATCTACTTCTTTGCTTATCTCATTTTCTTTCACAGAAGATTATTGCACTAAGATTAGCGTTGTTAAAAAAAAAATCTCAAGATCACCTGCCAGGGGCACCTGGCTAGCTCAGTCTGTGGAGAATACAACTCTTAATCTCAGGGTTGTGAATTTGAGTCCCATGCTGGATGTAGAGATTACTTGAAAATAAAATCTTAAAAAAAAAAAAATCACTTCCAAGTTTGGAGAAGATTTCTCTTAGTAAAGTTGGTCAGTCAGTTTTAGAAAATCCAAATACCGATTTTACATTTTAAGTTATTGATATTGTATATTGCTTAAAACTATTTACACTTCAAGTTATTGATATTGTGTATTGCTTAAAACTATTTCAGAAGAAATTTCTATAGGACTTAAGTTGTCATAATATTTAAGAGCCAAATCAGTGGCTGATTTTTGTAAATCAGATGCAATCATAGAGAAATAACAGTTTTCTAGTTAAAAATTTTAAATCTGAAAATGCTTTATTAATTTTTCATATCTGTACCTCAAGTGTGGAAATTAGGATACTTATACTCTCCATAGGTTTTGTTTGGTGTGCATTTATTTTTCATAATAATTGATACTCTTCTGCAGTAATTTGTAAACTTTTTACTTCTTAATTTTCTTTTTCATTTATTTTCAAATTGAGGATGTATATTCATATCTCTTATTAAAGTTTTACATTCATCAAATATGTTTTAAAAGGAATTTTCTCATTTGTTATAAGCAAGGGGTAGGCATTCTATTAAGCATGTAACTTTATGTATAGTCATAGGTTTTTTAATATACAGCTTTGTTAAGTTTTTTTGTTGGTTTAAAACATCATTCCAGGGACACCTGGGTGGCTCAATTGGTTAAGCCACTGCCTTTGACTCAGGTCATGATCCCAGGGTCTTGGGATTGAGTCCCACATTGGGCTCCTTGCTCAGCAGGAAGCCTGCTTCTCTCTCTACCTCTGCCTGCCACTCTGCCTGCTTGTGTGCTGTCTCTCTCTTTCTCTCTGACAAATAAGTAAATAAATAAATAAAGTAAAACATCAAATTAAAAATTAAAAAAAAAAAAAAAGTAAAACATCATTCCATACACATAAGTCTCATAAAAATGTATGATCTATTGCACCAAGATGCTTTTAGATACTGCATACTGTATCTTGTCATTAGATGTTATATCTTTTAATATTTGATAAATATTTTAAATTTGTATATAAAGTACCTTGATACAATTGATCTTTATGCCATCAGGTGTTCCATAATATTATTCTTTTTTCAAAAAAATTTTATTTATTTATTTGACAGAGAGAGAGATCACAAGTAGGCAGAGAGGCAGGAGAGAGAGAGGGGGAAACAAGCAGGGAGCCCGATGTAGGGCTCGATCCCAAGACCCTGAGATCATGACCTGAGCTGAAGACAGAAGCTTAACCCACTAAGCCACCCAGGTGCCCCCCATAATATCATTCTTAAGACAAACATCTGACATTGAATTCACCAAAAAAACTATATGTGCTTTATCCCATACTAAAAACAGTTCACATTTCAATTCACAGAAGCAGTATTTTTTCATTTTAAGACTATGAGCTGAATGTTGCATAAATTTGGCATAATCAATTTTAGGAGGAAATACTGGCTTCTAAGTCCTTATATACACCAGCCATGTTTGCTCCGTTATCATATCTTTGGCCATGAGCATTTTTATGTTAATACCATTTTTTCCAATTTATTAAAATTTCACAAGCTAAGCCATATCCTGTTATCTTATTTCAGTGGTCAGCATAACTTTCTTTTATTGATGCCATTATTCATAATGTGAATATACCTAATAATCTCACATACCTATTCACAATTAACTATAATTATGAAATTATTAATCAAAATAATCAAATTAATAATCAAAATTATTTTGCTTCTTTTATTCTCAATAACTGCTCATATTTACTCTGGTTTCCTAGTAGCTCTACTAATTTGCTTGAAATTTTTTAGACATGACTCATGGATTCATTTTTATGATTAGCCATATGATTAGTTTTATTGACATTAATGATCTATAAGTTTGACTAAATTCAGAATCATTCCAGCATCTAGACTTCCAATAATTTATTGCTATTTTCTAAGAAGTAAATTATTTTTGCACCAGATATAAATCTAAAATCACTGGCAAAATATTCCACAATTTTTATATTTCCAATTTCATTTCCTTCTGCAAAGCATTATCTATTAAACAGTTTGAATGACTTAAAAAAAAAAACTTGATTCTAGAAAAGCATTATGATAAAAGGTGGCATTTTTATGGCAAAAAGAAAGTTTAAATTTTCCAATTTTTTTAAGGGTTTTTTTTTTTAAGATTTTATTTATTTATTTATTTATTTGTCTCAGAGAGAGAGAGAGAAAGAATGCACAAGCAGGCAGAGGCGAAGAGGGAAGCAGGCTTCCTGCTGAGCAAAGAGCCTGATGCCAGACTCGATCCCAGGATGCTGGGATCATGACCTGAGCTGAAGGCAGCAGCTTAACCGACTGAGCCACCCAGGCATCCTAAATTTTCCAATCTTTAAAACCTGTTTTTGAATTGCAAATATCCGATTTTGAAACCTGTTTTTGAGTTGCAAATATGATTTTGTAGTATCACTGATAAAAAGGATGCATAAAAAAATAAAGACAAAGAATTTTAGTAAATGAACCGGTCGTGATGAATTAATTTGTCTTTAGAACATTTTTTTTTAAATAGTCTCTTGAAATCTTTAGCCACTATGTGAAATAGATTCACTATAATCTGGTTAGGTCTATTAAAATCACTTTTTGTACGGAAAATTGGTGGTCACAATGGAACATTATTAAAATTTACTATAAATAACATTTTCTTACTCTCCTGTTTATACTCTTTCTTACTAGTTTCTGAAATGTACATCTCCTTTTCTTCAGTTTTTTCTCACAATTGAAAAACGACTCTTTAGGTAACTCTGAGTTTGCCGGTTCTATTCTAATAATATCAAGAGTAGGGGCTTAATTATTTTCAGTGATCAAAGTACTGTTTTCTAGCCAAACTTGTATCTGCCCCACATAATTTTGATCCATTTCCATATGCATTCTTTTTCTCCTTTTCCTGAACATCACATCACCAAAATGGCTTTTTAGATGCCATATTTCTGAACTCAAATAAATATAACATAGTGAATTCAAATCACCTCGATGCATGTAAATTATATTTAACAATCAAATATATGTACATAAAAGTTTGTAACAAAAATATAGAAACTCCCTTGTGAGCTGTTGGTAGAAAAGCAAATGGGGGCAACAGCATGGCAGTTCCTCAAAAACTCAAAAATGGAATTACCATATGGCCAGTTATTCAGCTTCGGGATATATAGAGCAATGAATTGAAAGCAGGGTCTCCAAGAGACATGGTACAACCATATTCATAGAAGCATTATTTACAATAGCCCAAAGCTTGTTGCAACCCTAGTGTCCATTGACAGATTAATGGATAATTAAAATACGGTATACATTTGCAATAGAATAGATTCAGCCTTAAAAAGGCAGGAAATTTCAGAAGACATATGCTACAACATGGGTGGATCTTGAGGACATGATGCTAACTGAATAAGCCCGTCACAGAAGGACAAATAATGTATGATTCCACTTAAATGTGGTACCAAGAGCAGTCAAATTCATAAGAACAGAAAGTACAACCATGGTTGCACGGGGTTGGGGGATGGGAGAAAGTCAAGTTATTGTTGATTGGGCAGTACTTCCAGTTTTGCAAGATGAAAGAGTTCTGGAGATTGATTGCACAACAGTGTGAACATACATAACACAATTCAACAGTACCCTTAAAAATGGTTAAGATGGTCAATTGGTTATGTGTATTTTACCATCATTTAAAATGTACTTCAGGGAGGAGTCAAGATGGCGGAGAAGTAGCAGGCTGAGACTACTTCAGCTAGCAGGAGATCAGCTAGATAGCTTATCTAAAGATTGCAAACACCTGCAAATCCATCGGCAGAACAAAGAGAAGAAGAACAGCAATTCTAGAAACAGAAAAACAAGCACTTTCTGAAAGGTAGGACTGGAGGAGACGTGAATCCAAAGCGACGGGAAGATAGACCCCAGGGGAGGGGCTGGCTCCCAGCAAGTGGTGGAGCAACGGAGCACAAAATCAGGACTTTTAAATATCTGTTCCACTGAGGGACATCGCTCCAGAGGCTAAACCGGGGTGAAGCCCACGCAGGGTCAGCGTGGCCTCAGGTCCCGCAGGGCAGAAGGATAGGGGGTGTCTGAGTGTTGCAGAGCTTGCGGGTATTGGAACAGGGAAACCGGCTACAGAGACAGAGCCGACAGTAAGCTCACAGCTCGGTGTTACCTTGAAACGGCCACAGGCTCGGTGAGCTCAGAGCGCGGCCGGAAGTCAGGCAGACAGAGTTATTGGGCGCTGTTCTCTGAGGGTGCACCAAGGAGTGGGGCCCCAGGCTCTTGGCTCCTCCGGGCCGGAGACCAGGAGGCCACCATTTGTATTCCCGTCCTCTGGCACTCTAAGGAAAGCGCTCAGGGAACAAAAGCTCCTGAAAGCAAACCGAACAGATTACTCAGCCCGACCCCTAGTAAGGGCAGTGCAATTCCGCCTGGGACAAAGACACTTGAGAATCACTACACCAGGCCCCTCCCCCAGAAAATCAACAAGAAATCCAGCCAAACCAAGTTCACCTACCAAGGAGTGCAGTTTCAATACCAAGGAGAGCAGCAGAATTCCAGAGGAGGAGAAAGCAAAGCACGGAACTCATGGCTTTCTCCCTGTGATTCTTTAGTCTTGCAGTTAATTTAATTTTTTTTCTTTTTCATTTTTTTTCTATTCTTCTGCTAAAATTTTTTAACTTTTACCCTTTTCTTTTTTAACGTTTTTTAACTAGTTTATCTAATATATATATATTTTTTTCTTTTTTATACTTTTCTTTATTCGTTTTATTCATTTTCTTTTTTTAATTCATTTCTTTTCTTTTCTTTTCTTTTTTCTTCCTGAACCTCTTTTTATCCCCTTTCACCCTCCTCATGATTTGGGATCTCTTCTGATTTGGTTAAAGCGTATTTTCCTGGGGTTGTTGCCACACTTTTAGTATTTTAATTGCTCCTTCATATACTCTTATCTGGACAAAATGACAAGGCGCAAAAATTCACCACAAAAAAAAGAACAAGAGGCGGTACCGAAGGCTAGGGACCTAATCAATACAGACATTGGTAATATGTCAGATCTAGAGTTCAGAATGATGATTCTCAAGGTTCTAGCCGGGCTCGAAAAAGGCATGGAAGATATTAGAGAAACCCTCTCGGGAGATATAAAAGCCCTTCTGGAGAAATAAAAGAACTAAAATCTAACCAAGTAGAAATCAAAAAAGCTATTAATGAGGTGCAATCAAAACTGGAGGCTCTCACTGCTAGGATAAATGAGGCAGAAGAAAGAATTAACGATATAGAAGACCAAATGACAGAGAATAAAGAAGCTGAGCAAAAGAGGGACAAACAGCTACTGGACCATGAGGGGCGAATTCGAGAGATAAGTGACACCATAAGATGAAACAACATTAGAATAATTGGGATTCCAGAAGAAGAAGAAAGAGAGAGGGGAGTGGAAGATATACTGGAGAGAATTATTGGGGAGAATTTCCCCAATATGGCAAAGGGAACGAGCATCAAAATTCAGGAGGTTCAGAGAACGCCCCTCAAAATCAATAAGAATAGGCCCACACCCCATCACCTAACAGTAAAATTTACAAGCCTTAGTGACAAAGAGAAAATCCTGAAAGCAGCCCTGGAAAAGAAGTCTGTAACATACAATGGTAAAAATATTAGATTGGCAGATGACTTATCCACAGAGACCTGGCAGGCCAGAAAGAGATGGCATGATATATTCAGAGCACTAAATGAGAAAAACATGCAGCCAAGAATACTATATCCAGCGAGGCTATCATTGAAAATAGAAGGAGAGATTAAAAGATTCCAGGACAAACAAAAACTGAAAGAATTTGCAAACACCAAACCGCTCTACAGGAAATATTGACAGGAGTCCTCTAAGCAAAGAGAGAGCCTACAAGTGGTAGATCAGAAAGGAACAGAGACAATATACAGTAACAGTCACCTTACAGGCAATACAATGGCACTAAATTCATATCTCTCAGTAGTTACCCTGAATGTTAATGGGCTAAATGCCCCAATCAAAAGACACAGGGTATCAGAATGGATAAAAAAACAAAACCCATCTATATGTTGCCTCCAAGAAACTTATTTTAAGCCCGAAGACACCTCCAGATTTAAAGTGAGGGGGTGGAAAAGAATTTACCATGCTAATGGACATCAGAAGAAAGCTGGGGTGGCAATCCTTATATCAGATCAATTAGATTTTAAGCCAAAGACTATAATAAGAGATGAGGAAGGACACTATATCATACTCAAAGGGTCTGTCCAACAAGAAGATCTAACAATTTTAAATATCTATGCCTCCAACGTGGGAGCAGCCAACTATATAAACCAATTAATAACAAAATCAAAGAAACACATCAACAATAATACAATAATAGTAGGGGACTTTAACACTCTCCTCACTGAAATGGACAGATCATCCAAGCAAAAGATCAACAAGGAAATAAAGGCCTTAAATGACACACTGGACCAGATGGACATCACAGATATATTCAGAACATTTCATCCCAAAGCAACAGAATACACATTCTTCTCTAGTGCACATGGAACATTCTCCAGAATAGATCACATCCTCGGTCCTAAATCAGGACTCAACCGGTATCAAAAGATTGGCATCATTCCTTGCATATTTTCAAACCACAATGCTCTGAAGCTAGAACTCAACCACAAGAGGAAGTTTGGAAAGAACCCAAATACGTGGAGACTAAACAGCATCCTTCTAAAGAATGAATGGGTCAACCAGGAAATTAAAAAAGAATTGAAAAAAATCATGGAAACAAATGATAATGAAAATACAATGGTTCAAAATCTGTGGGACACAACAAAGGCAGTCGTGAGAGGAAAATATATAGCGGTACAAGCCTTTCTCAAGAAACAAGAAAGGTCTCAGGTACACAACCTAACCCTACACCTAAAGGAGCTGGAGAAAGAACAAGAAAGAAACCCTAAGCCAAGCAGGAGAAGAGAAATCATAAAGATCAGAGCAGAAATCAATGAAATAGAAACAAAAAAGACAATAGAGCAAATCAATGAAACTAGGAGCTGGTTCTTTGAAAGAATTAATAAAATTGATAAATCCCTGGCCAGACTTATCAAAAAGA
The DNA here is from genome assembly GCF_009829155.1 of Mustela erminea. NCBI lineage: Eukaryota > Metazoa > Chordata > Mammalia > Carnivora > Mustelidae > Mustela > Mustela erminea. The sequence continues at coordinate 99,650,197 of NC_045617.1, read as the reverse complement.
AAAGAGAAAGGACCCAAATAAATAAAATCATGAATGAAAGAGGAGAGATTACAACTAACACCAAAGAAATACAAACTATTATAAGAACATACTATGAGCAACTCTACGCCAACAAATTTGACAATCTGGAAGAAATGGATGCATTCCTAGAAACATATAAACTACCACAACTGAACCAGGAAGAAGTAGAAAGCCTGAACAGACCCATAACCAGTAAGGAGATTGAGACAGTCATTAAAAATCTCCAAACAAACAAAAGCCCAGGGCCAGACGGCTTCCAGGGGGAATTCTACCAAACATTTAAAGAAGAACTAATTCCTATTCTCCTGAAACTGTTCCAAAAAATAGAAATGGAAGGAAAACTTCCAAACTCATTTTATGAGGCCAGATCACCTTGATCCCAAAACCAGACAAGGATCCCATCAAAAAAGAGAGCTATAGACCAATATCCTTGATGAAAACAGATGCGAAAATTCTCGCCAAAATACTAGCCAATAGGATTCAACTGTCGCTCTCGCCAGCAAGAACGACCCGCAGACGAGGTTGAGTGGCAAACTTCTTTATTGACAATCTTCTACATATCTTGATTCGGGAACCCCGCACCACAATTTTAGCCCCTTATTATAGTTAACAATAGTTAGAGATGCCCAATCACCACATCACACGATACACCTAAGCACCAATCAGACATACTACCTATGACCTTATCCGTGAGCATGTGAGATGCTCGTGGGCGCCTACGTGACTCTATTGTTCTACAGATCTTGTGCCTTTCCCAAGACTCCTGGTAAATCATGTACCTCTCTCATGACTCCTGGCATTGATTGTACGTCACCCATGAGCGCACCCATATTCTTTGGGTTAAACATTTACAGCCCTTCCTCCTCAGGCATATCCGTCTACGTGACTCCTAGCTCCTGCTGCATGGCTCTCCACATTCAACAGTACATTAAAAGGATTATTCACCACGACCAAGTGGGATTTATTCCAGGGCTGCAAGGTTGGTTCAACATCCGCAAATCAGTCAATGTGATACAACACATCAATAAAAGAAAGAACAAGAACCATATGATACTCTCAATAGATGCTGAAAAAGCATTTGACAAAGTACAGCATCCCTTCCTGATCAAAACTCTTCAAAGTGTAGGGATAGAGGGCACATACCTCAATATCATCAAAGCCATCTATGAAAAACCCACCGCAAATATCATTCTCAATGGAGAAAAACTGAAAGCTTTTCTGCTAAGGTCAGGAACACGGCAGGGATGTCCATTATCACCACTGCTATTCAACATAGTACTAGAGGTCCTAGCCTCAGCAATCAGACAACAAAAGGAAATTAAAGGCATCCAAATCGGCAAAGAAGTCAAACTATCACTCTTCGCAGATGATATGGTACTATATGTGGAAAACCCAAAAGACTCCACTCCAAAACTGCTAGAACTTATACAGGAATTCAGTAAAGTGTCAGGATATAAAATCAATGCACAGAAATCAGTTGCATTTCTCTACACCAACAGCAAGACAGAAGAAAGAGAAATCAAGGAGTCAATCCCATTTACAATTGCACCCAAAACCATAAGATACCTAGGAATAAACCTAACCAAAGAGGCACAGAATCTATACTCAGAAAACTATAAAGTACTCATGAAAGAAATTGAGGAAGACACAAAGAAATGGAAAAATGTTCCATGCTCCTGGATTGGAAGAATAAATATTGTGAAAATGTCTATGCTACCTAAAGCAATCTACACATTTAATGCAATTCCTATCAAAGTACCATCCATCTTTTTCAAAGAAATGGAACAAATAATTCTAAAATTTATATGGAACCAGAAAAGACCTCGAATAGCCAAAGGGATATTGAAAAAGAAAGCCAAAGTTGGTGGCATCACAATTCCAGACTTCAAGCTCTATTACAAAGCTGTTATCATCAAGACAGTATGGTGCTGGCACAAAAACAGACACATAGATCAATGGAACAGAATAGAGAGCCCAGAAATAGACCCTCAACTCTATGGTCAACTAATCTTCGACAAAGCAGGAAAGAATGGAAAAAAGACAGCCTCTTCAATAAATGGTGTTGGGAAAATTGGACAGCCACATGCAGAAAAATGAAATTGGACCATTTCCTTACACCACACACAAAAATAGACTCAAAATGGATGAAGGACCTCAATGTGAGAAAGGAATCCATCAAAATCCTTGAGGAGAACACAGGCAGCAACCTCTTCGACCTCAGCTGCAGCAACATCTTCTTAGGAACATCGCCAAAGGCAAGGGAAGCAAGGGCAAAAATGAACTATTGGGATTTCATCAAGATCAAAAGCTTTTGCACAGCAAAGGAAACAGTTAACAAAACCAAAAGACAACTGACAGAATGGGAGAAGATATTTGCAAATGACATATCAGATAAAGGACTAGTGCCCAAAATCTATAAAGAACTGATCAAAACTCAACACCCAAAGAACAAATAATCCAATCAAGAAATGGGCAGAGGACATGAACAGACATTTCTGCAAAGAAGACACCCAGATGGCCAACAGACACATGAAAAAGTGCTCCATATCACTCGGCATCAGGGAAATACAAATCAAAACCACAATGAGATATCACCTCACACCAGTCAGAAAGGCTAAAATCAACAAGTCAGGAAATGACAGATGCTGGCGAGGATGCGGAGAAAGGGGAATCCTCCTACACTGTTGGTGGGAATGAGCTGGTGCAACCACTCTGGAAAACAGCATGGAGGTTCCTCAAAATGTTGAAAATAGAACTGCCCTATGACCCAGCAATTGCACTACTGGGTATTTACCCTAAAGATACAAACGTAGTGATCCGAAGGGGCACATGCACCCGAATGTTTATAGCAGCAATGTCCACAATAGCCTAACTATGGAAAGAACCTAAATGTCCATCAACAGATGAATGGATAAAGAAGATGTGGTATATATACACAATGGAATACTATGCAGCCATCAAAGGAATGAAATCTTGCCATTTGCGACAACATGGATGGAACTAGAGCATATCATGCTTAGCGAAATAAGTCAAGCAGAGAAAGACAACTATCATATGATCTCCCTGATATGAGGAAGTGGTGATGCAACATTGGGGCTTAAGTGGGTAGGAGAAGAATCAATGGAACAAGATGGGATTGGGAGGGAGACAAACCATAAGTGACTCTTAATCTCACAAAACAGACTGAGGGTTGCTGGGGGGAGGGGGTTTGGGAGAAGGAGGGTGGGGTTATGGACATTGGGGAGGGTATGTGCTTTGGTGAGTGCTGTGAAGTGTGTAAACCTGGCGATTCACAGACCTGTACCCTGGGGATAAAAATACATGTTTATAAAAAATAAAAAATTATTTTAAATAAATAAATAAATAAATAAAATGTACTTAAATTAAAATTTAAGTTTAATTAGAAGCTACCATTTACAAGTAGCAAAAAATTACACACCAGCTTTCTAGACAAGTTGGTAAAACAAAAGTAATTTAAAAAATAAGATTGATAGAAAGACCTGAAACATAGTGAATTATGTATCATTGTTTTAAGTGAATAAAGTGTAAAAGCCTCTTAAGTTTGTTATTTTCCTGGTTAAATTTTTTTTCATAAAATTGTTTGAAATTGATCAAGTTTTACTCCTGAAAAATAAAATATATAGTTAAGGTATTTCAGAAATAAATATTACTTATTTATATGAAAATAAAAATGGTTATTTCATTTTTCAAATAAATATTTATTAAATAAAATTTGTATACCTTACCTCAATGCTCTTTCTATTTTTAAAATCACACACACATGCAGACTCTTAGGTGACTCAGTCAGTTCAGCATCTGCCGTCAGCTCAGGTCATGATGATCCCACAGTCCTGGAATCGAGTTCTGCATCCAGCTCTCTGCTCAGCGGGGAGCCTACTTCTCCCTTGCCTGCTGCTCCCTCTGCTTGTGCTTACTCACTCTCTCTGGCAAATAAATAAATAAAATCTTAACAAAAAAATCACACACACATATATTTGTAATAAAACAAAACTTTCCCATTTATCCCATGGAACTATGGATTAAAGTTAGAAACCATGAAAAGAACTTGCTTCATTTAGGAACAGTTGTCATGTGCTCGCTTCGGCAGCACATATACTAAAAATAGGAACAGTTGTCATGATTGTTCAAAGAAAAGGCAAATTAGATCATTTTTACTTCCTTGCACCTTCACCCCCAACTGGCTTAACTCTCTGGGTTCTAGAAGTACAAGATCAGGTTCTGTTTTAAATTTTGTTCATCATGTATTTTTGCACTAGTTTTTTTTTTTTTTTAATATTGCACTACTATTACTTATCTTGATCACTGGATGTTCTGGTGCCCTTAGATTTTGTGCCTGAGGCAAGCACGTCATTTGCCTCACCCTGCTCCTGGGCCAGCTCCCCTGTGTCGATGTGCCCAGCTGGTTTATCCAACTGAAGAATTTTGCATTGTTTCAAGTTTGGGGTAATTATGAATAAAGTCACTATAAATGTGCATGTTGAGATTTTTGTGAGAACTTATGTTTTTATTTCATTTGAACAAATGTCTGGGCATAGAGTTTGTTGTATAGGAAATATACATTTACTTTTTTTTAAAATTTTTTAAAAAGATCTTATTTATTTATTTATTTGACCAAGATCGAGGGAGCATAGGCAAGGGGAGTGAGAATGGAAGAAGAAGGCTTCCTGCTGAGCAGAAAGTCAGACATGGGCCTTGATATTGGACCCAGGGATCATGACCTGAGCCTGAAGGCTGATGCTTAATGGCTGAGCTACCCAGGTTTCCCCATACATTTACTTTTATATGCCAGTCATTTCCCAAACTGGCAATAACATTTTGCATTCTCATCAACAATTTATGAGAGTTTCAGTTGCTCTGCATCCTTGTCAGCACTTGGTATTGTCGGGTTGTTGTTGTTGTTTTGTTTTTTTGTTTTTAATCTGAGTTATTGTAATATGTGTACAGCAGTACCCTGCTCTGGTTGTAATTTGCTTTTCTCTTATGCTCATGACTTAGCCATGTTCTATACTATGTGCCAATTAAGACCATGACATATGTATGTATTTTGAAAATGATAGATTTAAAAGGCAAGATACTGAATATCATGGACTAAGATCATTTTGTGTAAATAAATATACATACACATATATACATAATTGAAAGAATACATAAGAAATGTTAACCATGGGGTACCTGGGTGGCCCAGTGGGTTAAGCCTCTGCCTTCAGCTCAGGTCATGATCTCAGGGTCCTGGAGTCAAGCCCCGCACCGGGGCTTTCTGCAGGAAGCCTGCTTCTCCCTCTCTCCCTGCCTGCCTCTCTACCTACTTGTGATTTCTCTCTGTCTGTCAAATAAATAAATAAATAAATAAAATCTTGGGGAAAAAAAAAAAAGAAATGTTAACCATGTTTCCCCTAGGGGAAGAAGACAAGACTTTTCCTTAATTCCTTTCTGACGGTTTAAATATTTTTATAAGCATGTGTTACTTTAATGGCTAAAGTACTGTTTAAAAAATTAACAAAACCCATGCCTCTTATGGGAAAATATAATTTAAAAATCATCCCAAAACACAAAGAACCTGAGAAGATTTCTCACCTCTGGAGCTCCAACCAGTCACACTCCTAACCCCGACTCTTAGGGTCACAGAGGCACAAGCAGAGAAGCAATGGGATCGCAAGAAATCCCAAGTCGGCTGTAGGTAGTTATCACTTCCGGAAGCTGCAACCTGGGAGAACGGCTCCTCGCAGGTGTGCCAAAGCATCTTCACCCGTGCTGAGACAGGAAGGGCAAGGGGAAGGGCCCTTACAACCAAATCTGCCTCTTCCTTTTTTTTTTTTTTAGATTTATTTATTTGAGAAAGAGAAAGAGAAACAGGGGAGAGGGAGCAGAGGGAGAGAATCTGAAGCAGAATCCCCACTGAGCTTGGAGCCCAACATGAGACTTGATCCCAGGACCCATGAGATCGTGGCATGAGTGGAAACCAAGGGTCCGTGGCTCCACGGACTGAACCACCCAGGACCCCCCTGCCCCTTTCTGTATAGAAAAGCAGAAGCTGTTCCACCAACCTCCCCCAGAAGACTTCCGCTTATAGCTTGGGGGTTAAAACCAAGCCATGAGGCTGCCCCTCACTGCCAGGGAGACTGGCCACTTGGACTCCCGGACAACCAGAGGGTCTGCCTACAGGGCTGGTACACATCACACATGCTGGGAAAAGTGCCTTTTGAGTGCTAAGAATACCTAAAATATGGCTCCTTGTATGCCGATTTACAAATAACATTGTCAAAGTAGTAAGAAAGAAAAGAAAAAGAAAAAAAAACAGGTGCATCGAAGAAACAGAGTAAAGAAAACACCTCTTCAGGACACTAAGTGCAATTTTCCTTCTCAGAAAGATTTGAAGAAAATCACGTTTTTTTCATAGCCACAGTTGTTACCCTACTCCAGACCCTCTCCCTTTCTGCTACTTTGTGAGAGAATAAGACCAGTAGATAGGGTTACCTGAAATGAAGAATGTGGTAATTCCTGGACATGAGTAAAAGCCTGCTGTGCTCACACTGTGCTAGGCTCTGAGGAGCTTTCAACCCCCACGGAGAAATAAGAGCTATATACATTAAACAAATAGAGAAATATGCCTGTTAGTCATGAATCCTATGCCAGACGAGGGGGTTCAAGCCACAGGAGGTTAGGATGTAAACAGCAGACAGCCACCAAGGCTGCGGCTCCTCAGCAAATTCTCCTCACAGGGGAGTTTTGAGTTTTTCTGAGGGAGTCTGTGTCACCTTTCTTTCCAGAACGATATTTGTCCCAATTCCATATGGCAAGGAGGGAGACATTTTCAACTTCTTTCTGCCACCAGCTCCCCTACAAGAAAACTACAAGTACTCTTCCAGGAACAAAACGGGGATAAATCTTCCTTCAACTTTATCCTTTTTTTCTTTTGGAATTAGAGCTTCTGAAAAAGAAAAAATAAAATAAAGCATCTCCTTAAAACAGAAGCTGGCCAAAAAAGGTTTGTCCGGGATTTTTTAGATGGGTGTGCACGGGTGAATAGTTTTCAAATAATTTGTCCCGGAGAGGTGAGCCTTCTTTTGCCTTGGGGTAGTCACATGAGTGGCCTTTTTAGGCAAATAAATACAGAGCAAGAAAGCAGGCATTGTCCTGGGATTAGGACAGAACTCAAGCATTTGTGTCTCAGTCAAATCTGAGATCCTTGTGACACAAAATTCAATGCAGGGAATACACGGGGTCAATTTGAGTGAGTCCAGGGTCTTCAGGGAGTCAAGAAAATGGTTTAATCAACACCAGTTTGCAGATATGTAAAGATAGGGAGCTATCGAGGTGGACCAGGATGACTCTGAAATTAACTCTAGGGTCACAGAGGTCTCAAAGCATGAGGGGAGCTCAGGTCACGGGCCCCAGAGTGAATGGGGAAAGAATGCATTAAACATAGATCTTACTAGAAGCTGGAATGCCTCCTGACTGGCCAGCAGGACATGGGGCTTGTGATCCAGAAACAGGAGCTGAGCGCAGGCTTCTTAAGGGAGGTACCTGCATTAGGGCCCAGAACTGAGGGATGGGAATCTTCCCCACCCCCAAAGAACTGAGGTGACAAGAGTTGAGCAGAAAATACCATTTCAGAGGGGACTGTCATCACCTGCAGATTGGGGAGGATTTGTTTTCTCCATCACAGGCTGGTGGAGATGGGGGTAGGGTGGATGGCAACAGCTGATAGATGACTTAAAAGTTAGACAAAGGCCCTTTCCAGATTTTAGAAGTACGATGGTGTGGCGGGGGTAGGCGGAAGGGTGGGGGGGGGGGTGTTTCAATAATTTATAGAGAGGACCCTGAAAGGGAGCTATTAGAATTCCTGTTAATCTGGCCACTGAGGTTCTCGAGTACTCTTACACGAAATATGAAACTCAAAAAGAATGTGACCAGCTGTACTCAAATCTGTGAAGCAGGTAAATCCAATCACACATAGAGCATAACCCTCATCCAGGTTATTGTCTGAAACAATATTTGAAGCATCAGTGGAGGTATTATAATTTAGTGGTTGAAGACAAAGCCTTTGGAACCAGACATGCTGAGACCAAGTTCTAGTTCTGCCACTTATTTTGGAACTAATCCCAGGAAACATCAGGTGGGGAATGAGGAAATAAACTAAGAAAAGGAAGGAAGCTAATGAAGGGTAAGTTATCAAACCATCTGTCACAGGGGACAACTGGAGCAGAGTCTTGCTGGGGAACCCTAGCAGACAGAACAGAGATTACCTCAGAGTTCTCGCAACCCAGAGCTAGGAAGCTGGTGTATTTATCCACCAACGACTGGCCATCATTGCTTCAGAGCAGCTCCTGGGGCAGGGGAGGGCATTAACTCCCTGGCCCTCTGGCTTGCCACAGTGCTATTAGCACATTCCCAGGACCAGAACAAAGCTTTAGGTAGAGAATCTCAGGTGTTCACAGTAAGCAGGCTTGGGTAGAGAGAGAAGAGTGCCAGGTAGGTAGGCTGATGGTCCACTGGCCGTGTCAGCCACAAAAGATAATAGGGCTCACCCTCGTGTAATTCAGAAAGCACTTGCAGAGACATTACCACATTTTACCTTCAGTACCAACCTGAAAGATAGAGCTTTATTATCTCCATTTTCTTATAAGGAATGAAACAGAGAATACGAGACGTTAAATGATGTGTCAAAGTCCTACAGTTAAGGGCACAGCAGAATTGAACACAAATTGTCTGTTTCCAAGCACCATTTTAAAAAAATCAACTACAGCAAGCCACCTCATAAATGGAACTTTAAAGGATGGAAAACTATTTTCCCATCTGAATAGCTTAGCCACCCCCAGGCCTACCAGCATGAGTGCTATGAAAGAATCCCGCCACCACCACCCGGAGGGCTGCTGAAGTAGAGTCCATGGTAGAATAGGAAGAGGAAGAAATTATTTAGAGTCTGGGCTGATACTATATTTTGTGACAACGGATGGTGAATTCCAGAGGGATTCATAGAAGGGTTTTCAAAGTTGGGGTGGGAGAGGAGGTGAGATAGAAGAGACAAAGGTAGAGTCCACAGAACCCTGTGCAATTCTTAGACTTGCCTCCTCTCCCAACCCCTTACACACCACTCCCATCATACTGACTTCCTTCCTGTTCCATGACTGCTCCAACTCCTTCCCTGCACAGGGCCTTTGCACTGGCTGTTCCTCTGCCTTCCTCAGATAGCCACTTGGCTGCACCCAAGACTTCCTTCAAGTCCTTGTTGAAGTCATGCCTTCTCAAGAAGGCCTAACTACCCTGCTACTCTATCAGGGCCATACTGTGTCCTAACCATGCACCTAACTTCCCACTCTGGATCTCCTGCTCTGATTTTTCTTTTTTCCCAGAACACTTATCACTTTCTGACTTCCTATATGGTTCCTTATTTACTGTATGTATTGTGTGTCTTTCCTTGCTAAAGCATAAACTCCGGAAGGACATCTCCGTTTTGTTCACTGATGTATCGCAAGCACCTAGAATGGTACCTGGCTCGTAGTGAGTGCTCAATGAACACTGAGAAATGAGCAAATGAATGCCAATGCTCCTAAGCCCACAAAGGAACAGTGTACCATTCCTTGCCTTCACCATAACTTCATGCCCCTGGCTTCCAAGGAGAGAAGAGGCTACGTCTTCTCCCTTTTCTGTCCCCCTACCCCCACCCCACATTCCCTACTCCACTAGGTCTCTATCTTTCCTCCCCTCCTTGACCAAGCAACCAGACCTTCCACCTGGTGAAAGTGGGCCTTTTCTTCTCGGTTGACTTTCAAGTATTAGTGCTTTTGTTGCCGAGGAAAACATATGACAACGGTTTATTTGATAACTGTATGTCTCCTTCTCTTTTCTTTGGACACAGTAGAGGCCATGAGCCATATCTTGCTCTCAATCATATATGTAAAAAAAGGGGAGGGTAGGATCTATTAAATAGTCAGCATTAGGTCTGGACACTGCCCTTACATTGTCAACACCATATTTACCTTGACATACTTCCAGTGTCTGAAAATATTTGCTCTAGTTCCAACAGTCAAGGTTAAGAGATAATATCTGAATGAGACAAGAGGAAGGAAACCAGCCCATATGTCAAATGCTGGAGAAAGAACAGAGCTATAGGCTAGAGAATAACAGAATCTTATTCTAGAATGAAATCAGCAGGGGTTTTTTTTAAATTAAAGCATTTAAATAATTCAAATATGTAAGCTGAGAATTAAAAATTGTACTTAGGTTCTTGGAGCAGCATTTCAGATTCTGATGCCCCCTGCTAAGTGCTGTGGTGTACAGTCTGAAATTTGATTTGACTAATAAATAACTAGTTCCATGTCCTACACCTAAAATCATAAGCAATTAAATATACGAAGAACGTAGGAAATACACAATAGGTAAAAATCCTCAGTAACACTCACTTTCAGTCTTAAAGAGTATAACCTGCTGTAGAGAGAACAAGAGGAAGAGAAAACCCAATAGGAAACGAAGAAGTCCATGGCAGGGCCCTGTCAGCTGTTCAAATATGGACAGACTGCACACTAACCAGAAAGGCCATCATGCTTTGCTCTTCCAATCAAACCCCTAAGGATAGAACAGTTCAACATCTAATATTCAGCTTCCCCTTCCATTCTATCATCCATCTATCCCAACATTCTGGGGGTTCATGAAAGGACCAAACAAATAAGCTTTAAGTTATTGAAAAAGAAAAAATGGAAGGGCAGCCCCTCACACAAGGAGCTCCCAGCAGACTAGGGAAGACTCTCCAGGGAAAGCTTCACAAAAAGGCAGCCAGGGCTGAGAACCAGTGGCTTGTTTGCAACACCTGAATCAGAGTGGATGAAAAGGTACACACGTCGGTATTGCTGCAGGAACGTTGCCCTGTCGAAGCCACATATTTACAGAATCCTCCTACACCTTTATTTAGTTTGATCAGATCATTTCTCTTTTGGCTGTTTTTTGTTTGTTTTTTGTTTTGTTTTGTTTTTTGTATTTGGGGTTTTTTGGTTTTGGGGGGTTCTTTTTGCTAGTTTTAAAAGTACCATCAGCAGAATGAAAGAAAGCATGTCTTTTTTTTTTCTCCCCCTTAAATTCTATTTTCTTTTATCACCTCCATGAAGCAAGTAGGATTTTCAAACTTGGCTCTGAATTGCAACAATACCAAAATAGTCCAGAAACTGTTCCATGAAGGAACTGCCAGTGGTATAGACAAGAACACTGATGTTTAGAAGCTGCTCAGTGTCCCCCACTGAAAAATGCAGCAAGATTTTTTTTTACCTCTTTGCTCCCACATAGTCTAGAAAAACTGACAGAAATTTCTAGTGACATACGAAACCATTAGAAGGATTACATACATATTATCTTATTTCCTTGTTCAATGTCTATCCAGCACATTTTATTGGAAGCCCAATGAGGGCTATGACTATGCATATTTCATTTGTTATCATGCACACAACAGCTGGCACACTGTATGACTCAAAAAGATGTTTGGTTAAAATAGGCTAAGTATGTATATTATACTAACATCAGAGGATTGTGAGGTTAGATTTACTTTGTATCCAAAGTCCCTAGATAGACCCAAATCTATGGAGAACTATACTCCAGGATGTAGGATAAGTAACTGCTTTATGGTTACAGCATTTGTTAAATGCCCCTTATGGAAGGACTATTAGGTATAAAATTAAGCAGCTTTTATACTTTGGGCACAGAGAGACTTGGCTCCAAAGCCCAGCTCTGCCACTTACTAGCACAAGTTAATCACTTCCCTTCTTCGATCTACAGTTGTCTGCTCTGGGAAATAGGGACAATAGTACCTACTTCAGGGGCACCTGGGTGGCTCAGTCAGTTAAGTGTCTGCCTTTGGTGCAGGCCATAATCCCAGGGTCTTGGGATCCAGCCCCAAGAAGGGCTCCCTGCTGAGCAGGGAATCTGCTTCTCCCTCTCCTTTGGCCCCTCCCCTCACTCATGGTCACATGCACTCTCTCTCTCTCAGACAAATAAATAAAATCTTTTTAAAAAATAGCAACTGCTTCAGTAAAGTTGTAGTAAGGAGTAGAGATATTATTTACAAGATGTCTCAATAAAATAGCAATACTCAATAAAATGGCAAATGTCATCAAATATTTTTTGTAGTAATAATACCAATAATAACTTAGTCTTCTCAATCCTGGGCCTTACCAATGCAATCACACTCAACAATTGCCATTCAGCGTTCAAGTGGCCAGCTCAGTTCCAGCAGCCAACGCAAGGCTTCTAGAGACCCTGCAAATAGGTAGTTCACGTTCCTGCCCCTAGCCTGGTATGAAGTATGTCCCAACCCAGACTTGAGCCCAACAGATGCAATCTGTCTCTACCCACAGTCATCTTTGTTCTTGGCTTTCGCACAAATTTCTTGGCTTACACCCTACTTCCCTTTCCAGGACAAACTTTCCCCTGAGACCCACCCATTTTATTAGGGCTCAAACATTCTCCTAGTTATTTCCAGCCTTCTCTCCATGCCAATAACCATAGCTGATCCAATAACAGACCAACTCAAACTGCAGCAACAATTACATCAACACCACCTAGAAACTCCCATGTGGCCCCCGTCTAGTCATCAGACCAAATGCGGGCCAGACTGGCCTGCTTTGAGTCTGAATTTCCCTCTGGAGTGTAGAATGTTGACTGCTGAATGAATCACATGGCAAGGTGGAATAGACTTGAGCAAAACGCATATGGGTTATTTGGAGAGAAAAAGAGGGACAGGATATATGGCTGGAAACTCCTAAATCAGAACCCCATTCATATTTTCCTGCTTTGTCCCCACCCCCAATGTATAGCAAAGGTCTCAGATGATGACAATATCTATGGCATATCAATGACAAAGTCTTCAAAACACACCCATAGGCTTGAAAAAAGCTAAACATAGCCATAACTATTCCTATATTTCTGAAAAACCCAGTTCTTATCAAGATTGCGATTAACCACCTCTGAGTGCCCTAATTTAGTGGTCTGGAATGGTGTTTTAGCAAACTCTTCCTTATACTTAATATCACTAGGTGGGACTGACATAAGCTAGTAAAAATTTAAACCCTTTTCTGATTGAGCAACATGTTAGCGCCAGTGAGAGAGAACCTGTTGACACATCTGGCTTACTAGGCTAGAGAGCAAAGAAAAAGAATCATTGTCCTTGGCTTCTGGTTAACATTCTTTCCTCTGTATCTCCAGGGTCAGCAAACTTTCCTGTTAAGGATTCAGTTAATAAATATTTTAAGCTTTGCTGTTCACATATAGTTGCTGTTCCTTCTTCTTCTTCTATTTTGTTTCAAATCATGTAAGGATTTTAAAACCATTCTTAGTCCCTAGGCCATACAGAAATAGCCTATGGTGTCCCACAGTCCATAGTTTATTGATCCCACTCCAAACCAACAATTCACAGATATCTGAGTAGCGGCCTTCAAACGGACATTTTAAGACAAAGTCCTTTCTTTTTTTTTTTTTTAATTTGGGATATTGTGCTCATTGGTAAAATTTCAGTTGTCCTTGAATAAGCTTCCTAGCACTTATAAAATCTCCTGAGTTATTGGTAATTGATTGAGCTTATACTCTAGACTTGTGCATTTTACCACATGAAAGTTATATCTCAATTTTTTAAAGTTTTTAAAAGGTTATACATATATATTTATTTAATATCTGTTTGTGTATATGTTGCTCTCCTTTTTGACTCTTTGTAAAGTCATCTCTACACCCAACATGGGACTCAAACTCATGACCCCATGATCAAGAGTCAGATGCTCCACTGACTGAAAGAGCCAAGTGCCCGTATCTTGCTTACCTTTTTATTTTTAGAACCACATCCAACTTGAAGTGAGCACTCATTTATTGTGTGTTACAGAGAGAAGAAGAGAGACAGGAGGATGGATGATGGTGAATGGAGGCATAGAGGAACATTATGAACACAATAACCCAGGACCATAAACTAAGATGAGTCATTATAGAACCGCCAGATTGCTTGAAAAACACCTGTTACATAGACAGAACGAGGCACCTGTGGATGGTTGCTTCAAGTACACATATAAAATTATTCTGTGAAAATCATAGAATTGTTGGGTCTTGCAAGTCATGTAGTACAGCATAATGGGGGAATCCCTGAAAGATTTATCAGGAGAATGACTTTAGAAGTTATGACCAACTAGTCAGAAGAGATTTCCAAAAATTCAACTGGATATCATTTCGGTAAGCACACTAGTTCTATGATGGTCCGTAAAATTTGAGCAACAGCCTAGTAGTTTGTAAAAGACATTTGTTCACAAATCATAAGAGTGAAGAAAAGAGGGATGGCGTATTTCCCTCCAGAGAGAATTAGAAGTTTGAGGACTAAGTGAACTTGTGCCTTTGGAAATCAATGATAAAGCTACAAAATCAGATTCAGGGTGCCCCACCAAGTTTTCCATAAAGAGTATACAGTAAGCCTCCTGGCTGAGATTTCCAGGCAGTAAGCAACACCAGGCAAGCTGAGACGGTTAACTCCCAAATTGTATGGGTCAATGAAATTGTTTCCATGGAGAAGAAGTACCTTTCTACTCAAGGGATATTCAGAATCAAGCACAATTTCTGTCATAGCTTGCTCTACTGAGACTAGAGTGTGTGTGCAAATTTAGCATTTTCTGATTAAGGTTATTTAAGAGAAATAGGTCTATCAGAGTGTCAACCTTCTAATTAGAATTTAAATGTGGAATTTGAGGAACAAGGCAGAGGGTCATAGGGGAAGAGAGAATAAAATGAAACAAGAAGAAAACAGAGAGGGAGACAAATCATAAGCCACTCTTAATCTTAGGAAACAAACTGAGGGTTGCCGGGGTGGGCACGTGGCGGGGGTAGGGATAGGGTGGCTGGGTGATGGACATTGGGGAGGGTATGTGCTATGGTGAGTGCTGTGAATTGTGTAAGCCTGATGATTCACAGACCTGTACCCCTGGGGCTAATAATACATTATATGTTAATAGTAAGAATAAGAATAAGAATAAGAATAAGAATAAAAGAATTTAAATACGTAGTTGAATAGTCAATATAGACTTCTATTTTGTAGTCAAAATCTTCTAAACTGGGAAGAAGCACTGGAACAGTTCAGAGAACTTTAAGTTTACTCTTCAGCTGAGCAGTTTTTTCTTGGAGATAACTTGAGAAGAGGTGGGGGCAAGGGGGCAGGGAGGTGAGCCTGTGGCATCTCCTCTCTTACCATGCCAGGATGCTGGACTCCTCAGTGGCAGATGAAATGACCTGACTGATCCTGAAACTCTTGGAGAAGAGACTGGAGCAAGAGTGTGAGAGTGTGGAGGGGGATTCTGAGCCGCCCCGACCCCCCCCCACCCACCCCGGCCCTGAGGCCAGGAAGGGAGGAGGGACAGAAGCAGCCCTGCAGAGCTTCTGCAGAGATTCTGGGAACAGCGCCTCCTGGAGGACGTCTCCCAGATCCAAGCCCTGAGGAGATGAACAGATGAGGAGGCTGTGGGTCAGTGTTGCTCCCAGAGGTCCCTTCCCTAGCCTCTGCCATGGGCATCTACCCTGCCACCACCTCTCTGCCTCCTACAGTCCTGGAGCCACAAGGAAATATCCAACACTCAGCCTCCTGGCTTCCTGCCACCATCATTCAAGAGCTACCTCGGCAGCCACTCATCTCACAGTTCCCCCCTCTCCAGGCCCTCCCCATTCATAGGTCAGGGGGTATTAAGGAAAGTCACCTGCCTGTGTCCTTTATATCTAGGAATTCCTTACATATTATAACATGGTTCCTTTTTGATTCACCCACCACAAATGTCAAGTCTTTTGGCCTGCCTTTCACTCTCTTTGTGGTGTCTTCAGATGAACACAAGTTCTTAATTTTAATCAAGTTTTGTTTTTCAGGCTTTTTCCTTAAAAAAAAAAAAAAGGATTTTTACATTATAGTTATAGTTACATTATAGTTATGAGTCTAATGGGTCAGATTTGTAAGAATTATTTAAGCACTTAGAAAGGTTTGTAGGTCAAACAACTTTTAAACCTACAGAATTTAAATAGAGTAAATATATAAGTGCAGTGTCAAAGGATCAAAGATACTTAATTAACAAATCTGTAAGTAGAACCAAATATAGTCAAAGACTCTTACAAGTGATTGCAAAAATGTGCTTGGCTTATAAATAAAACAAGGTTTGTAAGCTGAACCTTAAACCTTAAGGATTTAGAATCTGAAACTCTAATAAATGTATTATTAGCTTCAAAGGCTTGAACAAGCCTCTGCATAGTCTTTTCTGCACTTAAAACAGCCTATTAAAGTATGCTGAAAAATTAACACTTAGTGCTTTCATCACCAACCCTCATTTCTTTGGTGGTTCCTCTTGCATATGACATGATTTACACACATCTCAAAATTTCAGTTACCTCTTGCAAACTGTAATTCGTCACTGTGCCTATGAGCATGTTTTCCAAAAATTTGCATTGATGCTTATCAATTTAACATCTAAGAGGTGCTTAGTGTTTTAAAATCACCAAGATTTCTTGGTGCAATAATGTAAGTTCTAAAATTGAGATAAAATGTAAAAGAACTGAAATTTTGAGAAACAGTCGAAATTAATCCACTAATGTAGAACTTCTTTGCGGCACAGAAATTAAACCTTACATGTTGGCAGTTTGTCCAATCAGCATAATGCATTACCTTCTAGAAAATAACCTGTGTCCAGTTCCCTGAAGTTGAAATTGAGGGACATTAACAAAAACACTCTATTTAGCACAATCTGACAAGATGATGCAGCTGTAAATTTTCTTTCAATTCTACAAATATTGTTTTAACATAGGGAAGTAGGGCTACTAGCCTTGAATTATTTTCTAGTAGTGGTAGTTTTAAAGGATAAAATATATACAAAATGGATGGAAAGTAGAGCATAGGGAATATAGTCAATGTACTATAATAATTTTGAAGGTGATGGATAGTAACTGCTCTTTATTGTGGCGACCATTTTGTAATGTATGTAATTGTCAAATCACTGTGTTGTACACTCAACACAGTGTTTGAGTGTTGTACACTCAAAACTAATATAAGATTATATGTCAACTTTCAATTAAAAATAAAATAAAATAAATACATACACATATTATACTGTAACAGGTTTGAACATTTCCTACGACTGTAGAACAGCATGATAGTCATAAAATCTTTACTTTTCCCCAAAAGAAAAACAAAGTACATGAATGGAGGATGTCTCCAATTACAAAGAAAAAAGATAGAGGGATAACCCAGTAGCAAAAAAGAAAAATAGATGTTAGATAGATTTAATTAAAGTCTCATCTAAGACTATGGTTTCCCTTACTGTAATTCAAAGGTTCTGGGCTAGTTCAGTCATAATTATATATGATTAAATTTAATAATAAAAAGGGGATAAAGAGCAACTTCCTGCCTTTCATCACCTTCAGAGTAACCAGTACCAGACTTGCCCTCCTGTCGTAACAACTATAAATGACAAATAAATGAGGCAATAATTTTTGGACATTGGACACCAGGTAGCACAGGACTGAGGTCCTTAAAAGAAGGAAAGCCCATGAAATGAACAGCACATTCACCCTGGATTTTTACCTAGGGAAACCTTCCAAACCATAGGGACAAAGAAGTGAAGTTCTAGCAGGGCACCGAAGTCTCCCTGGGCTGAAGAGGCAGAGAGTGAAATTCAAAGCTGCTGAAGGAATTTGTATGGTACCAGAGAAAATGCAGCTGCAAAGATGGGTTCCTAGAAGTCTGTGTGGGAGCTGTGGGCAGATCTGTGGCTGAGGGCAGAGCTGCATACACACAGGGCAAAACCCTTGCAATACCCAAAAGAGAGAGGCTGCTGCAAGGCTAAGTGCTCCATGAGGTAGCTCAGTGTTGGGAGGCTTTGGAGTTCCAGCCCAGACAGAGTGGGAGACCTTGCTAGGCTCTTTGATCACTTCCTTCCCCAGAAAGGCCATGGGATAGGAGGAGATAATGTGTCCTCAAATCTGGGTCATTCTTTAGAGCAGAGGTTGGCAAAATTTTTTAACAGGGCCAGATAGAAAACACGTTAGGCTTACAAGTCATGTGTTCTCTTTCACAGCCTCTCAATTCTGTCATTGTAGCATGAAAGCAGACACAGACAACATGTAAATTAATGTGCATAGTTGCATTCCCATAAAACCTTGTCTATAGACTTGAAGGTGACCTAAGTGTTAGGATGAGCAGACAAGGACAGAAATGTAGCCATTGTAAATACATTTAAGGACATAGCAGAAAAGATAAACATAGCAAACAGATGAGAAACCTCAACATAAAAGTGGATATTATAAAAAATAACCAGAAGGAGGTTCTATATTGGCAAATTACATTATCTGAAATAAAATATTCATGAAATAAGCATAACAACAGACCAGAAATCACAGAAGAGAAAGTCGTGAGCTTGAAGACAAATTAAAAGAAATCATTCAACCTGAAGAACAAGAGAAAAAAAATTGTCAATTACTAGAGCCTCGGTGATCTCTAGAAAGAGAACAATGATCTAATGTGTGTAAGGAGAGTATCAGAACAAAAAGAGAAAGAAAACAGAGCAGGAAAAATACATTTGAAGGAAAGATGGATGAAATGTTCCTAAATTGGGATTTTAGAAAACCGATTTACAGATCCAAGAAGCTGGGTGATACTCATGCCAGATAAACACACACAACGAGACATTTCAGTTACAGTGAAGAAAAATCAAAGATAAAGAGAAAGTCTTAACAGAAGCCAGAGAAAAATGTACATTATATTCAGATGAACTATAATACAAATTCAAACTGACATTTCAGCAAAAACAGTGATGACAGAAAGACAGAAAATGAATCTTTAAAGCACTGCAGGGGGAAAAAAGTAAACCAGTATCAGCTCAAAATACTATACCCAGCAAAATTATCATTGAAAGGAGGGTAAAATAAAAACATTTCCAGGTGAGTGAAAGCTGAAAGAATTTGTTGTCAGCTAATTTATAATAAAAGAAATGTTAAGAGCGAATTTTCAGACTGAAAGAAAAAACGAATCTCAGATTTATAGGAAAGCATGAAGAGTATAGAAAATTAGAAATATGTAGATATATTTAAAAACCTATCTTTCTTTTCTCTTAGATCCTTTAGACAATTGTTTAAAGTAAAAGTAGTAACACTGTTGTGTAGGGGGCTTTATAAAGTACATAGAAATAAAATATATGGTAAGTTAGCATAAAGAATGGAGTAAAAGGAATTATACCGTTGAAAACATTTTTCATTTTATATGAAGTACTGCAATGTTAATTTAAAATAGACTGTGATTTTTTTTAAAATAGGAGAAATAAGTAAGAATGTTAAAAATTCAATTAAATGAAAAGAAAGTGGGAAAGGAGTAACAGAAGAACAAAAGAACACGTGGCAAACAGAAGACAAATACAAACCGATAGACCCAAACCCAGCCATGTCAGCAACTACATAAAATGTCAATGGACTGTATACCGCAATGAAAGGGTAGATGGTCTGATTGAATTTAAACAGCAAGACTGAATTATATACTCCCTATAAACGGTGCAATTTAAAAATAAAGACACAAATATACTGAAGGAAAGAGATATACCATGCAAACAGTAAACGTAAGAAAGTGAGGGCATATTAGTATCAATCAAAGTAAACATCAAGGCAAAATAGTATTTCATACGATAAAAGGATCAATTCACCAGCAAGGCATACTCCTACTGTGTATGTTTCTAATAGTAGAGCTTCAAAATACATGAGATGAAAACTAACAAAACTAACAAAACAGAAGGGAGAAATAAGCAAACCCGCAGCCATAGGCGGAAGCTTTAGTGCCTGTCAGCAACTGACAGAACAGTTTAAAAATCAGCCTGGCCAAACCTAGCAAATGAGTATTGCATCTGGTCTTGTTCCTCTTTGAGACACCCACTGTATCTCAATATTCTCAGAATGGACTGGAAAGTTAAAATAATTCAATATGCTTTTTCCAATATATATTTTTAAAAACTGCTTTTTTATCATAACCTTATTTTCCTTTTTTTTTTTAAGATTTTGTTTATTTATTTAGAGAGAGAGCATGCATGTGCGAGTGGGTGGAGGGGGGCGGAAGGGCAGAAGGAGAGAGAGAACCCCAAGCTCAGTGTAGAGCCCAGGGCTCGATCTCACAACTCTGATATCATGACCTGAGCCAAAACCAAGAGTCAGTCGCTTAACCAGCTAAGCTACCCGACTGCCCTGTCACAAACTTATTTTCATAAAAGTCTTGGACTGCTCACTTAGCTCCTCCAATATATGGAGAATGTTATGGATTGAATTCTGTTCCCCCAGAATTTGTATAGAAAAGGCTTACCTCTCAGTATCTCAGAATGGGACTATATTTGGAGATAGATCCCTTAACGAGTTGGGTAAGTTGAAATGGGGCCGTTTGGTTGGGCTTTAATCCAGTCTGATTGGACTTGGGATCTGTCTTTATAAGAGGAAGTCTGGACACAAAGTCACCAGAGATCCACACACATAGAGAAAGGACCAAGTGAGGACACAGTGAGAAGGTGATCATGTGTAAGCCAAGGACAGTGGCCTCAGAAGAAACTAAAGCTTCTGACACCTTGACCTTGGACTCATAGCATGGCTGACTAGGAACTGTGCCACTACCCAGCATCATGAGGCAGTATCATACTGTATATCATTAGCTCAGGAGAAGGTCAAAACTCAAAACCGGAAATAGAGTTTCTACTAAATGCACATCACTTTTGCACCTAATATCAAAAAATCATTACGTTGCAACATCAAAGTCTGGAACAGTCTGTACTATATATAAAATAAGAACGTTCAAAAATGGGTGGAAGACTCTATGCTTAATGATATTCCATGAACAGAAACAGGGAAAGACACATGGCATGTCTGTCTTGACTAAAGAAGGATTTGACACTTGGGGACAATACTCCATAGTAAGATTCAGAGCCCCAAGTACTCATATGACTTTAAAATAAACAAGCAGACAAGGAAAAGGACAACAGAGTAAATAAATAAGAAATGAAGACACACTAATACTGATGTCTTGACCCAGGTGTGTGCTTGGTTGACTCCAATTCCGTGAGACGCTCAGAATTTAGAGGAGGCGGTATGTCTAGTCCAGCAGTCACATTTTATGAAGTGGAAGCTGGATCCCAGAGAAATTAAGTAACTATCCAAGGTCACACAGCCAGTGGCAGAAATGGGTCTTGACCTAAGCCCCTAAACACCCAGTCTTCATTTTACAGTACCGAAAATGGGACAGTGAAGTCAATAATATGATAATCTTGTGTTCGAAAAAAACAGATAATGTCAGTGTTCTCTGATACTAGCTTGACCCCAGTAATGAAAACATTTAGGGTCAAATGAAGAACCAAAGACATTTTAATAAATGACAATAATCTGATCATATTTTAATGTGGAAAGAAAATAGCTTTTATTTAGCATTTTCTCTCATCTGTGAATGGCAGGCTATCTCTGAGAACAACAGCAGCAAATTCCAAACACAAAATTCCTATATAGCAACAAAGTATAGATCCTTGTTGACATCACATAGTGGTACCTTTGGAAGTATTGACAGAGAAGACAGTGCAGTGAGGGGGAAATTTGGAGTGGTGCAGGGGGCTGGGTAGGGGGAAAGAAAATAAGAGCTGCCCTCACCTGATTGGCACCACTGGGCTCTAAAAATGTTCAGATCCATGTAGAATGAGTAGTGCTTAAGATGGGACACATGCAGGCTGTCCAAACCACCTAGACCAACGGGTCAGCGTTGGCATAATCTTCTGGAAAGGTGGGGCCATGCCGGAGTCCAGATCAGGCTGACAGAACTTAACAATTCTGCTGTCCAGATAGAGTCGAAAATAAAGTAGAAAGGAGATCTCTCTAGAGTCAGCAGCTCAGTCTAAAACACTCACTGCCTGTCATCATGTGTCTCTACATCCATATAAAGGATTTTCTACAAAGGCAAATATTCGTTTATGTGGTAGTGGGTGTGAGATTCAAAAAGAGAAATAGTGATTTATGTTAGTAATTAAAATGTATTTAGTGCTTCACACTTTACTTCTGTTTTATAAAGAGGATGCAGAACTCAGAAATGTGAAGCAGTTATGCGGCGTGTGAGACATCAAAGACAAATGAGTCTCTTTAAGGTGGGATCTGAAGTGAGTGCTGTCGGAGGTTACGGTCAGCACTGCTGCGTATGGTTCTACAAGCATGTCTCATGGTGCCCTTCCCAAAGGGACTCAGTTGCCCTATCCCGTGGGAAACTTTGACGAGTCTTATGAAATGTGTCTCAGAAACTTCCATGGAAGTTTCTAGAGAGGGAGCAGAACATGTATTCATTGACCCCTCTCCCCCATTGGTCAAAGGTTGCCTCATGTGGTATTATTAAGTGTTCCTTCTTCTCCCTTCCTGTCCCTTCTTCCCCACCCATCCCTTCCCGTCCCTTCTGTCCCTGCTTCCTCACCCCCACCCCCACTTTCATCTTACACATGTGTGAGTGCCAAGGAGGTTCCTATGAGCATCCCCATGAAGGGAAATCTCAAAAGCCCCCCAGACAAGAAATGAGAGGACTGGAGTTTTAGGTGAGACATTATTCAGGGGCACCTGTGTGAAAGTGGTTGATATCTGCACGGAACTGGTCACTGCAGCTAAGGCTGGAATAAAAGTGAGGCCGAGAGGATGTGAAGTGATACACCACAAGCATCCGCTGCCCAAGAGCATTTAGTCAAGGGGATCAGAAAGACTGACATTCATCCTGTGCTCTGCCCTACACATCACTTTTGCTAGCGCAGCCTGCGCTGCTTGGAAGAGGTGGCTTGCTTCTCTTACTTTTACAGGGTAACAAGGGCCCTGGTTTTCCTAGCCAAGGACCACATAGCAGACTAGAATCTGAATTCCAATGTTCAAAAATCTAAAACAAACAAGAAAAAGAAATAAAGGCACCCAAATTGGAAAGTAAGAAGTAAAATGATCTCAGTTCAAAGACAGCATGATCTTATATGTGGAACACTCCACACATACATGTACAACTAATGAGCCTATCACAACTAATAAAAGAAATTAGCAAAGTTACAGGATAAAAAATCAACACACAAAAATCGGTTGCACTTCTATACAATACCCATGAACAATCTGAAAAGAAAATTGAGAAAATAACCCCATTTACTATTCATCAAAAAGAATAAAATACTTAGAAATAAACCTAACCAAGGAGATAAAAAAACCTGTACACTGAAAACTACAAAGCATTGCTTGAAAAAAAATAAAAGAAGACACACACAAAAAAGTAAAGAGGTCCCTTGCTCATGCACTAAAAGACTTAATATTATTAAAATAGCCATACTACCCAAGGTGATCTACAGATTTAATGCAATCTCTATCAAAATACCAAAGGCATTTTTTGCAGAAAAAGGAAAAAATATTCTAAAATTCATATGAAATATTAAGGGATATATGACAGCTAAAACAATTTTTAAAAAGAACAAAGATCAGACCTCATACTTCATGATTTCAAAGCATACTACAAAGCAAGAGTCACTAAGTTGGTGTGGTACTGGTGTAAAGACACATAGATTGACCAGTAGAACAGGATAAAAAGCCCAGAAGTAATCCCTTGTATGTATATAATAGTTTTTAATAAGACTACACAATGGAAAAAAGAGTAGTTTCTTCAACAAATGATGTTGAGGAAACTGGATATCCACCAACAAAAAAATAAATAAATAAAAATTAAAAAATAGAAGAAGTTGAACCCTTACTTTACAACAGATGCAAAAATTAACTCAAAGTGGATTAACGACCTAAGGGTAAAACTTAAACTATTAAATTCATGAAAGAAAATATAGGGGGAAATCTTTAGGACATTGGACTTGGCGATGATTTCTTAGAGATGACACCAAAAGCACAGACAACAAAAGCAAAAAAACTTAAAAACTTCCACGCATCAATGGAAATGATCAACAGAATGAAAAGGAAACCTATGGAATGGGAGAAAATATTTGCAAATTATATATTTGACATATATAGGTTGATATCCAGAAAAGACTATATATATGAAATTTCTACAACTCAACAACAACAGAAAATAATCTGATTTTAAAATGGGGAAAGGACTCAAATAGACAATATTCCAAACATATGGTAATGGCCAATAAGCATATAAAAGAAGCTCAACATCAGTAACCATAAGACAAATGCAAATCACAACCACAATGAGATACCCCCTCAAACCCACTGGAAAGGTCACTGTGAAAAGAACAGAAAATTAAAAGTGTTCACAAGAGGGGACCTAGGGGGCTCAATGAGTTAAAGCCTCTGCCTTCGTCTCAGGTCATGATCCCAGGATCCTGGGAGTGAGCCCTGCATCAGGCTTTCTGCTCAGCAGGGAGCCTGCTTCCCTCTCTCTCTGCCCACCTCTTTACCTATTTGTAATCTGTCTGTCAAATAAATAAAATCTTAAAAAAAAAAAAAGTGTTCACAAGAATGCAGAGAAATTGAAACCCTTGTGCATTGTTGGTGGGAATATAAAACAGAACAGCCATTATGGAGAACAATACAGAAGTTCCTCAAAAAATTGAAAATAGAACTACCACGTGATCCAGCTATTCCGCTTTTCTGAATATGTATATATGAAATTCAAAGCACGATCTCAAAGAGGTATGATACACATGGCAGCACTATTTACAACAGTCAAGAGGGGGAAGCAACCCAAATATCCATCAAAAGATGAATGGATATTTGCATTGACATGGATGGAGCTAGAGAGTCAGCTGCTAAGTGTAATTAATCAATCAGAGAAAGTCAAATGTATTATTTCATTCATCTGTGGGATTCAAGAAACAAAAGAAATGAGCAAAGGGAAAAAAGAGAGAGAGAAGGCAAGAAACAGACTCTTAACTGTAGAGAACAAAGTGATGGTTACTAGAGGGCATGTGGGCGGGGTGGGGGTGTGAGTCGGGGAGAAGAATAAAATAGGTGATCCGGGATTAAGCAGTGTACTTGTGATGAGTACTGAGTGACACATGGAAGGGCTGTATCAATATACTGTACACCTGAGACTAATACAACACTGTATGGTAACTATACAGAGATTAAAATTTTTAAAGTGAAAATGTGGTATCTACTTTCGATGGATTGTTATGCAGTCTTAAAAAAGAAGGAAATCCTGTCACGTGCTAAAACATTGGATGAATCTTAAGGACACTAAGTGAAATAAGCCAGTCACAAAAACCAAATACTGTACATTTCCATTCACATGAAGTATCTAAAGTAGTCAAAAATCATAGAAATAGCAAGTAGAAAGGTCACTGCCAAGAGCTAGGAGGGAGGGAGAATTAATGTTTAGTGGGTATGCAATTTCAGTGTTACAAGATGAAAAGGTTCTAGAAATCTGTCGCACAATAATGTGCATACCCTTAACACTACGGAAATGTACACTCTACAATGGTTAAGATTGGGGGTGCCTGGCTGACTCAGTCAGTGGAGCATGCCACCCTTAATCTCAGGGTCGTGAGTTTGAGCCCCGTATCTGGTGTAGAGATTGCTTAAATAAATAAACTTATTAAAGAAACAAATTAAACCATTAAGATCAAACATTTAATGTTATATGGCTTTTATCACAATGAAAAATGACCAAAACACCTCAAACAACACCCAAAATAACTCGGTATTTTTTTTCAAGATTTTATTTATTTGAGAGAGAGAGAGCACCAGAGAGAGCAAGCTCGAGTGGGAGAGGGAGAGGGAGAGGGAGAAGCATACTCCCTACTGAGCAGACAGCCAGACCTGGGGCTTGATCCCCGACCTTGGGATCACAAGCCGAAGGCAGATGCTTAACCACACGAGCCATCCAGGCAGCCCAACAACTCAATAGTTTTAAAGAAATAAAACAATTGGTGAAGATGACTGAAATGATCCATTAATGAGACATATAAACAGTTTGCACTACACAAACATGTACAACAAATTCTAAAGAACATAGAGCATGTTTCCGTGTCATCTCTGGCTCATCTTTCCTAAAGAAAGGCCCTTAGTGTCCTGAAGGGACTGGTTAGTGTTCAGTCCAGTTTCTCTAGATGACTCACCCATTGCTTATGCCACACCGTCATTTAGACACCTGCTTCTTGTTCTGGGATCCTTGAGAGTGATTTTAAGAAGTTAATTTTGCTTCTTAGCTTGTTCATAGAAATTCTTTGAAGACTTAGGTTTTACCAGCTGACTGTGATAAGGGGCTTTGCCCATTATTGGCTGCAAAATTCCCACCTGGCTATAGCTTACTGAGCTCTGTTGCTCCAACTGTGGGATACAGAGTCATGGTGTCCTTTCTGCAAATCATTTTGTATGCCATGACTGAGTGTGTGTGTGTGTGTGTGTGTGTGTGTGTGTGTGTGTGTGTGTATGTGTGTGGTTTTAAACCCGTTTTAGTTGTTAAGAATCACTTCCTACTTGGAACGAAAGCTAGAAATAAATTCTCTGTTGACTGTGTTACTATTAAACCTTCTCCTCTTCTTGCTTCCCGCCCTCTTGCCAACAGTTTCTTGGAAGCTGGAATAAAACTATTTCCTCATCCAATGTTCTGTGAGTTGCCGCAAGTTGCCTGAAGTGATACAGACAGCAATCGTTGAGAGGAGAACTAGAATCTAGGTTTTTCTGATTATACACAGGATGTTCTTTCAACTACACTTTCTGGCTATAGTTATTGGTTAGCAGTTCCAATTTTCCAAGAGTTTTATGTTGAAAAGATTATTTTCTTTAACTTATTTGTAAATCCTAGTGGTGAGAAAACGAACCAAAATCATAACACTCTTTAACACAATTTTGTAAATGTAGGAAAGAAGAGGACAATTAATATTTATTGAGCATCTACTCTTTGACAGACCTGTACATACTTTATCTCATTTTATCCCCACTACACTGGAGGGCATTTATTATTAGGTAGGAATTTTTCTCTATACTTCATAAAGCAGGAGACTAAGGCTAAAAGAAGTAATTCAAGTATCCCTATTCATGTTATGCCCTGGCTTCCATCTCTCGTTGGTTAGAGACCGTCCCCTGGAACGTTATTGTCTTGTACTTTGAGTTTGTGCATCTGTCGCCACGTCTCAGAGAGTTCCTGAAGAACTCTCCTTCTCAGAGAGCTCTTCTCAGAAGAACTCAGAACTCAGATGAACTCTGGGAGAAGGAATGCTAGAGAAGGAACAGGCCAGCAAGAGTCGCACACACAGCTGAGGCCAGGCAGAGCCCATTTACACCTATACGTCTGGTTGTTGATGCTGGATGAACAAGAGGTGTCTCGTACACCCCCCAATGACAAACACATATCCATCTAGTCCCTAATCTTCTTAATTCTAGGCCTCATACAGCTCTCAAATCACGCTGCCATCTTCTATGGGCTTACTGATTGCCATATGGTACCTAATAAATGTTTCAAAATATACGAAGAAGGGTCTTTGGAGAAGATATTGCCGTGACCCATCTTTTTTCTCAGTCCAAAATATGAGTGATATCCACACAGAGAGATTTTCCAAAAGTGGTCCTCGTGATTGTGATCATCTTTTTGAGAAAAAGAAAAGCAAACCTACTAACAATGAGGAGTCACCAAACAGTTGAAAGTGCGATCTTTTATTTTACAAAATTAGAATTTTACAGGGTACAGTAGACAGTTTGGGGGTGAAAAATGCCCAACGAATATGGACATAAGAGTCCCCTGCAGACTGGAAAAGTATCTTCCAGGAAGAGGCAAGACATTAGAAAACAAGCATCTGCGTTCCAACACAGGCAACTCAAAGCTAAAATGATGAAGAGAGGGAAAAAATTGGTGCTAGTTATGGAAGTACTATTTGCTATAAAGTAAATATGGCATTCTAGAAAAGAAATGGCAGCCTCATGAAACTGTGGAAATTACTATAGACAAGGCCAGGTGATTTTTTTTTTAAGATTATTGATTTATTTGACAGACAGAGATTACAAGTAGGCAGAGAAGCAGGCAGAGAGAGAGGAGGAAGCAGGCTCCCTGCGGAGCAGAGAGCCCGATGCGGGGCTCGATCCCAGGACCCTGGAATCCTGACCCAAGCCGAAGGCAGAAGCTTTAACCCACTGAGCCACCCAGGCGCCCCAGATATTTTTAACTAAACAAGGTTACACATCCTTACATCCTTACTTCCGCCCACATTTTTATGCCCCTTGGCCCTCCAGATTTAGTTAGCCAGAGCACTTTTCCTTTCAGCTCCAGAGCAGGAAGGTACTATGTGCAAAATGAAAATAATGGTGGAGTCAAGCGTTCGGCCCTTCAGTTTTTTTCAAAAGGCTGGGCCTTGGCTGACACAGAGACACAGACCATCTGGGAACACGCATTCTCTGACCTGGAGAGAGAAAACTAAAGAGACTTGAATCAAGAACTGTTGTGAGGGCAGCTCTGAAGGATTTGTTAATCAATTGAGGAAGATGTCAAGATGGCGACAGAAGAGCATCATTGGCTTTAGCAATACGGAGTTGTGACTTCGGTGAGAAGCAGTTGGCACCGTGGAACGGACACCTGATTCCAGGGGCTGGAGGCAGGGCAGGCGACAAAGGCATCATAGAGTTGACTGCTGCCTCTGCTGGGCTTAGAGCCAAGACCTGGAACATTCACTTCCTAGAATGTATCCCTCGGAGCCATTGCACAGAGGGAACGAGTGGCAGAGTGAAGGGTGGTCGGCGGGCATAACTCACCATGGCAATTTTTATATTTAAAACTCAGTCTGTTGTTGAACTGAGAGGCAATAAATACTAATCTTTCACTGAGCAAACACTGACTCACAGTGTGGTGAGACAGAGCTGGAACAAAAGCGGGAACAATCAGCCATTCTTCTATTCATCCGGAGCTAGAAATCTGACCCCTAACCAATTTCCATTTCAGATCTTGTATTAGAGATAATTTAAAAAATAAAATTAAAATAAAAGCCTCTACCAATTCCCAAACACATCAAGTTGTATACACTAACTTTCTGAAGCTTTTTGCGTGTCAGTCACAGAGTTCAACAAGCAGCCTCGAGAAAAGCTACAACGTACCACCAGATCTTTACTCTCTGACTTCATCCTAATCCTGTGGCTGCATCAGGTTAAATCGAAGTTTTCTAAGTTTTAAGAGATTAACAAATGCTATTGTTATCAGTTAGCGTTACTGCATAACAGCACCCCAAAATGTGGTGACCTTCAACAACAAACATTATCACTTTCCACATGTGGGTGGGAGAAGGCCAGTGCATGCTTTCCAATGGATAGTTGGGGTCTGGGTCTGTTAAGCGGCTGTGTGCCGCCAAGCTCCTAAGTCTTCATGGTCCAGGAAAGCCTTCGTCTTATCTGTCTGGTGGTCGCCATCTCTGTTAGCAGAGTGCCATGGACATGACCATGTGTCTTCCTTCGGCATGGTAGCTCAAGCTCATTCATATGGTTCTCTCAGGGTTTTAGGGGCAGCAAGACAGCAAGCCCTAAGACACTAGCGCTTTTCAAGTGTCTACCTGTGGTACATTTGTTTGTGTCCTATTGGCCAAGCAAGTCACATGACCAAGCCCTGGTCTACTGGGTGGAGAAATAGAACTAACCTCTTTGATTTTTTTTAAGATTTTATTTATTTGTTAGAGAGAGAGCGAGAGAGAGCACAAGCAGGGAGAAGCAGCAGAGGGAGAGAGAGAGAAGCAGTCTCCCTGCAGAGCAGGTGGTCCAGTGCGGGGCTCGACCCCAGAACCCTGGGTTCATGATCAGAGCTGAAGCAGATGCTTAACCGAGTGAGCCACCCAGGCACCCTGGACCGAACCATATATATGGGAATATAGGAAAATCATATTGCTAAAGGGCATGCAATGAAATAATTTGTGACTGTCTTGCAATCTGTCACAACTGTCTTTTCCTAATCTACAAAAGACTCCAAGAACATCTTCCTAATTTAACTTTAAGGGAATCATAAATATAATAGCCATACACACACACACACACATACACACACATACACTACATATTAAAAAAAGAAAAGAAGCATCTCTGCTTTTTCATTTCTAAAACATGATGAAGAAAGGGCATTCTGGGGACTTCACATTCCTAAAGGATCACGTCCATGTCTGCCTCTTTTCTATATCCCAAACAGTATGGTAACTTTATTTGAATGAATGAGCGGTTTGCTACCTAAATCTACAAACCTCAAAACAGCAGAAAAAAGCTGCTGATTCTCACAGATCTTGATTTTCACGACCGGCTAAGAATAAAAAAGGAAGAGTTGTATATGATTAGAATATACAATAATACACTGAGGCATACATTTCAGTTTACACCTTTTTTTAACATTTTATTTATTTGAGAAAGAGAGAGAGAGCGGAGTGGGGTGCAGAAAAAGGGACAGAAGGAGAAGGAAAAGCAGACTGCCCACTGAGCAGGGAGCCCCCCCATGTGGGGTGATGGGGGGGACAATGACACTTGATCCCAGAGCCCTGGGATCATGACCTGAGCCTGAACCACCCAGGATCCCCCGGTTTATTTTTGCTGATTGGAATTTTTCTTCTGTGTTATTTATAAATATAGGAAAAAAGAACTAAAGGAAAAAAACCAGCTAGTGCATTTTCCTTCAAAGTTCTACATATTATAAAGATATTTATTAGCAAGGTATATCCATTAGATGCTGATACTTCTAAGCCCTTCACTGAAAGAGCTAAAGGGAACAGAATTTGGGAAGAAACCTGACCTTTACAGGTTCATTCCATTAGGGTTATTCAAATTCTAGCCATCTTCTTTCTGGCTCTTCTTCCTTTTGTCACCTGTGGGGCATCAAGTAACAGTAAGCTTGTAAATGATCCTTATCCATCACAAATGCATCTTTGGTATCTGTTGGTTTAATACAATCTCCCAAGAGGGAGAAGACAAGAGAGAGAATAAAATAAATCTAACTTTGTTGAAATATTGATTTGTTCTGGTGATCTCTGGCTGTTGGGTTTTGTCATGAGAAACAGTTCCCAAGAACAAACATTGAAAGTGGATCCCCTCCAAAGAGAAAGACATACTTCCCCACAACGGTGTGGGAGGAAGTATGTTAATGTACCCATTGATGAGCCATAAAATCTTCTCCTTGGGTCATAATCATCATGTGCCTGAATAGAAATCACTGGACCAAAGAAACTCACGCCCATAGGTGGCTTTTAGAGATGAACTGTGCTCTGACCCTTCTTCCTAATCTCTTGTTTTGCTTCTCTATGGAACGGAAGAGACCTTGGAAGGGAAGAGGAGAATTCTCAGTCAATTTGTAAAGGAGTTGATTCAGATCACAGTGGCAGTTTATTTTACTGTGTTCAGTCCTTTCTGTACCACATTCCCTTCCACGTTTCTGCACACCCTCCCTGTTCCCCTGATTTCCCTTTGATGTTACTAAAAAGTGAGCCCCATCTTTAGCCTTCTGCTTTCCTTTACCTCTTGCCCATGGCCACCTGAGTCACATCTGTTCTTCCCCCTTAACCTTGCTCAGCTTTTCCCAACCTGGTAAGTGGGGCATCCATTAGTGGTCTCCTGAGAAGCACGGGCTGCCATTCGAATCCCAGCCCCCACCTTCCAGCTCTCACCCATAGCTTAGACTCTCCTTAACTGCTGATCTCAGCCCCTACCCTCCTCTCTTCCTCCCTTTGTCGAGTGAGGTGAATACAGCCAAAGATACAGCAGTTACAGCTTTTAAGAGGACTGGGAGGGATGCCCTACAGAAGGCAGTGAGCGTGTGGTCTCTGGATGGAGCTTGAATAGTGATTTTAGGCTTTCATAAGGCACAGAATAGGAGAGAGGCCAAAGAATGTGTGACTAATGGCTTCACTGCCTACCTCGTTGCCTTTCTCCCATGAAGGGAATCTGCTGGGCCTTTTTCCATTTGCATTCCAAATATGTGATGCTTTCAGAACAAGAGTGCCCACAGGCCTCCAATGTAGAACCATCCATCCACACAGGATCCAGTAAAAATTACTCGATATTTCTGTCGTGTGGTTAGTGCTGACTTGGATTCTCTCTCTTCATGTAATTCATGTGGTCATTTTGCTGGGATTTTGAGAGATGAGGAACCCAACTACAGTGTCTTGCTGAGAGGAACCAACAAGCTTTGCAAAAAACAGATGTGGCTTTCATTTCTCAATCTCCCATAATCTAGCATTTGTGTACCTTCATTTTAGTCCTGAGTGTTTTCAAACTCTCTGCTGCATTTAACACACTGGTCATCTATTGTTCATTTATTTATTCATTTAGCAAATGTTTATTGAGTGTCTCTTTCATGCCAGGTGCTGTTCTTGGCACTAGGAATAGATACTACCACAAACAACACAGGAAAAAATATCCCTGTCCCCATGAACTTTACATTCTTACCAAATATTTTTTCATTCTTTGATATTTTAGCTCTCCCATTCTCCTTTCTCCAAGCTTGCTAACTGCCATTTTCCCCTTTTGAAAATGACTCCTTTCTTTCTCAATCTTACCCTCTTTTGGCCAAAGGAGGAGCCACTTCTGTGGCTCCACTGTCACCTCCAAACTCTTCAAGTTCAAGCTTCAAGTCCTCTGCTGGGATCCTGGACAACCTTTACAGTTCCCAAGAGGAGGGACCTACTGTGTTCACCTGCTTCCTGGGAAGAAGGAAGTGGTTATGCTCGTCCCCATCCCACATTATTGCTCTTCTGTCTCACTAAGGTGGTGTGTTTTCCAGGATTCAAACTGAAAACTCTAAACTCATGTTTTATACAATAAACAGGGTCATACACATTTATGTTTGCTCATATGGTCTCCAGCTTAGGCAGTAAGTTTGATAAACAAGATTATTCTCTTGGATTCAACATGTACTGGAAACCTGAAATGAGCAAAACACTGTGTTCAATCCAGAGATATACTGGCAAAGGATGGGTTTAGCTTAAAGGAAAGCCAAAAGAATAGAAAGCAGTCAAGAACCAACAAATAATTTTGCATTGCTCTGAAGGAGGGCCCAAGTATGAGTAAAGAATGTCATATTGATGGTGATAGTGAAGGTTCAGGAAGTATCCAGGCAGAAGATAATCAAGCATAGATTAAGAAGATGGTTTCAGAGATGATGAAGAGAAACAAATTGGAGAACTAGTTTGAAATAAGACAAACATTGGGGTTTATGAAGCCCAGGATGAGAAGGATAAAGGACTAATGGAAGTCAAAACTTAGGAGATATGTTCCTTAGGAGGAACACCTTTGCCAAAACATGAGATTTGACTGATGATTCTTGGGTTGACTTTCACTTTTTTTCTTGACTTTGTTTAAGTAAAGTATAAAAGATTATTCTTGGTAGATAGAGTAGAACACCTAAACCATTCCTATATCTAACTAGGATCTAGAGAATATTTTAAAAAGCAGAGAACCATTAGCCTAAAAGAAAAAGGGCTTATTAAAGGGCTGTGTGTTTTCATTTGGGTAAAAGACATTTGATGTAGTTTAAATATACAACATATTTTAAAAATCAGAGATACTTTTTAATCCACTAAATTTCTGGTATTTCTATTCATCTTCACTCAATCATTTTATAATTCCCAAAACTATTGACTTTACTCAACCATTTTTTAAATTTATAATTTATCACTACTATCATGTCAACCTCACAGATTTCATAAATCAGTTTAGCTCAATATTCTCCTCAGAGCTCAGGAGAGCACTGATGTGGTTTGAAGTGCTGATGTTCAGAGCTGATGGCCAAGAAAGAACACTTGAGACATCTTTGGTGCAAAAAGGTGGTTTTTTTAAAGCACTGGAATAGGACCCATGGGCAGAAAGTGCTGCACTGGGGTTGTGACAGGTGACTGATTATATACTTTCAAGTTGAGAGGGGGTTAGGGACAGCATAAGCCTCCAAGGTATTTTGGAAAAAAAGGTTTCCAGGACCTTGAGAGGGCTGGCTATTGTTAGGAAAAGGTCATTTATTACTGTTTAATAAAAATTCCGTCATGAGACTAGGGGGTCACATACTTGAGGGATGATTGTCAACATATATCTTGGGAAGCAGAGATAAAGGGAGTTTCCAAAGGAATTTTTATATGTTAAAGTAGACTTACAGAATCCTGGGGGTTGGGCTAAGATTGCCTTTTGCCCTTAGCAGAGTATTAAGATTGAGACAATTGAGTTCCCAGAGGAATGTCACTCTCCCTGTTCCAAGGATTTGTCAGTGGGCTGTAGGTAGTAAGGAAATTTCATTTTTCTTTTTCCCTTTGTTTCCCACATTATACCCCCCCTGTACAATTTGACCCTGACGTCTTTAATGTTGCTAAGGGTGAAAGGTCTCATCTTCTGTAACTTCTTCCTGCTGAACAGAGACATTGAGATGTCTCTACCTATGGGTCAACATTGGTCAGTTGGGGCTTACATACATAGCAGTTACCAAAGGTAGTAACAGGTGAATCCCAGGAAGACCACATGTGTGAATCTCCCAGAGTGGTAAGGATCCTGGGTCAGCTTGATCATGGCAGCACAGCAGTCCAGGCACCAGGTGGGGAGACCTGGGAGAAAACAACAAAACGTCCTTAGAATAACAAAAAGAAAAAGCAGCCCAAATAAGAGTCTGCTGGTAGTTGACAAAAATCCTCTTCCAGTCCAGGTGTTTAAACAATCATTAGAGGAAAAGATGAAAGAGAGAAGTTGTTTAAAGTGCCAGTTAGAGGAGTCATATGTCAGTTAGAAACCCAGAAATGTTTTTGTGGTCATCTGGGATGTATACACAGCATTCTGTTTTTACGACAGCACAGGTTCTACCCTGTGCAGCAGTTAAAAAATCTAATCTCATTCTGTTTTGTAAAACTGCCTCAGGTATCTGTGTTACTTCAGTAATGAATAGAGAAATGCCATCTTGAGTGTCATTTAGGGCTTTGTTCGTGTCCCTATGAAGAGCTTGCATGTGCCAAACAACATCCTACAAACCTGAAGAGGGAACAAAGATGGATGCTTGGTGGTCACACTAATGAAACCCAGAACATGTCCATCATTGCTTTAAATTTGGAAGGTTGGCTGGGTTGGTACTGGTTTTAATAATGCATCCGGGCATCCAGGCAAGACCGAGAGTACAGTGGCCTCTCCACCTGGGGGAAGCAATGGACACAAATTAGACACATACAGCCCTTGGGCCCCATGAGGAACCAGTCATCTAATTCTGGGCCTCCCTGAACTACGGTCAGGATATTGAGGGCTATTCAGTTTTGGAGGACCATCTTTTGAATTTGCAGGTGTCTGTCTATCGAGCTTAGTTACAGGTGGTCACTGTATGCTTATCTAAAGATTCTACTTACAATTTTATATCAATAGAGGTAGCTTCTAGGATAAATATGATTAAGGAATAAAATCATCAAGAAACCCTCATGGTTTGAGGCCTAGCCTAAACAGTAACCTAATTACTAGGAATCACTGACAAGTAGAAGAAGACTTGTCTCAGAGGTAAGGGCATTCCCAAGTGCATCACCTAATCCAATCACAGGGAAAGTGGGGTCATCCATTATCTCCACAAGTCCACAGTTAACCCCATGGAGGAAGGTGTGCTCTGACTTTTAAGGAGTGATTTTGTCATCCCAGCCACACAGAACTGGTCAAGGTGCTAGCCGAGTCATACAATTGTTAAGGAGTCAATCTCATTTTCAGCTATTCTAATAATCATATGCTCATAGTGTCTTGTTATTAACCCCACAGAATAACAAGCAAGAAGAGTATCTATACATGAGCTACTGTGGTAATTTCTCTGAAGTTTACCTCAAATTGTTTAGCTTAGGCAAACAACATTCAAGGACGACCAGAACTAGAATTTAACATCCTCAAAGACGTGTTATTGAAACATATTTTTTTTTCTCTGAAATCACCTTATTTCAAAAAAAGTCAAATCAAGACTAATTTCTTGGCAGAACAAATCCAGTTTTTAACAAACCTGGCCTAATTATTTACATAAGCTCAGCAAGAAGAGTGATTGGCCATATAGATCTTTTAAAATCTGCTTTGCTGGAACTTTTCATAAAGAATTTAGATTGAACTCTTAGTAGCCTCTCTAGGCCAGAAATCAAGCCAAATATTTGCCATCAGACATGCCTTCAATACCTGTAGATTTGGGTGAATTCCTCTATACTGGGTCCCCAAAGTATCCTGAGTTTCCTGTACTTGCCAGGAAATGACATTCTTTACTCATCTGGTAGGGCTGCTGGTAAGCAAGGAATCACCCCCAACATTTCCAAGGGACTTTATGGCTCCAGGTTTCATGAAGTCAACCTCAATTCCTTAACGCTGTCTGGTCATATCTGAGTCCATGTGTGTCTCTCTCAAATACAACATTCCAATCAAAACCTTGGTAAAATAACCAGTGTTTCTAAAGGTGTCCTGTTATAAGGAGAACAGACTCTTTTTTAACTTATGCAAAGGACTATGACTGCCAGGGAAGAAAGAATACTTACTGAGACTTTTTGAATTTCAAAGGGTTCAGATAGAAAGAAAGATAAGTGCATCACTTTGTTCACAAATGAATACTTTATCAGATTTCTGTAAGTCATAGGTATCTTAAGAGAAAGTTTCTGGGGCACCTGGGTGGCTCAGTGGGTTGAGCTGCTGCCTTCGGCTCGGGTCATGATCTCAAGGTCCTGGGATCCAGTCCCACATTGGGCTCTCTGCTCAGCAGGGGGCCTGCTTCCCTTCCTCTCTCTCTGCCTGCCTCTCTGCCTACTTGTTCTCTCTCTCTCTCTGTCAAGTAAATAAATAAATAATCTTTAAAAAAAAAAAAAAAGAGTTTCCTTATTTTGGAAGAACAAACATTAGAGAACTAGCAATATTTCAAACAAGAGTTATGAAACTATAATAATTTCTTCTCAATTTATTTAGTCCCATGTTACTAATTTATTTAGTCCCATGTTACTAATAAGCTTTTTAGTTAGTTCTGGAAATTCTTACCAATTTTAGTTTTGATCTTAAAGATACCAAATACCTTTATTTGTTATAAGAGACCTTTATATGAATTGCCTTAAAGACAAACCATGTTTTGTAAGAGCACAAGAACAATTATAAATTGGGCACTGTTAATGATTTGGTATGAGAGGTCATTATGAGGCAATTGACAAGGAAATTCAGTTACTTCTGACACAGAACACTTCAGGAATCAGATTATCAAGTAATGACCTATACCAGAAAGTAACATACCAAATAAACAAACATAATTAGTCAAAGAGACTTCATTTACGTTTTAAATCTTGAGGAAATTTAATAACTTAGCAAATTTCAGGGGCACCTGGGTGGCCCAGTTGGCTAAGCATCAGATTCTTGGTTTCCACCCAGGTTGTGATCTCAGGGTGGTTAAGATGGATCCCTATGTGGGGTCCACGTTCAGCATGGAATCTGCTTAAGAATCTCTCTCCCTCTCCCTCTGCCCCTCCCCTCTTTATAAAATAAATAAATAAATCTATAAACAAATGAAAAAAAAAAAAAACCAAAACCTTAGCAAACTCTAAAGCACATGCTTAGATAGGATTCCAGATGGTTAAAGATGGGATGAAGACAAAGCATAGAAACTGGTTTTTCTGGGCAAACAAAGAAAAGAGAAAACAACTTTGTTTACATTTTCTTATCAAGAGCAGACCAAACAATTCAAGAAAACTTTGCCTTTTTAACTGAGAAAAAGCAGAATACCAATGTACTTTTTAAAATCTGTTCATTTCAATCTTAGTTTGTCCTTACCACACATAAAACTTCTTTCCAAAAATTCTCTTCACAAACCTTCTACAATTTTCTTTTGCATTCAGATTTTGTCCCAAGCCATTTCTCTCCAAATGACCAGTCTCACTTAGGGCAAAATCTTCTTTTATCATCAACAAAAATGTATTCTCATTCCTAATATCTTTCTTACACATGTAGAATTGCTTCCCTTATTTCCATTAGTCTTAACATTTAGCAGGATTTTAACTCTTTGAGTCCTTAGTCTCCAGTGAAAATCAAGTAGTAACCAAGTGTGAACTATCACACCAGAATTCTTCAGATGGTAACTTTATGGATCACTTAAGCACAATGCCTATTTCCAACAGACCCAAATATCTGTAACCTTTTTGAAATAAGAAGTCAAAAGCACAGACATGCTATCTTTATTATTCATGCTTTAGCACTTTATTCTATTTGGAAAAGATCCAGATGTCCAAAGAATCCAATCCACTTTATCACCCAAGCAAAACTTTAAAGTTACCAAAGACATTGAAAGCTACCTTAACAATTACCCACAAAAACTTTGAGACAGACAACATTAACCATCAATTTAAGTCACCTTTTTGGTAACAAATTGCCACAGAGATAACATGAGCTTATTTGACCTTTAGTAAACCTTGGTAGAATGAAATTCCATAGTTAATGCCAATAACTCTAAAGACATACCCATTTTAATTAAACCAACAAACTTAAATTGATTTAAATATCAAATTACGTTCTACCTGGGTCCACTTAAAACTCAACCAACTTGTTCCCCATTGTCGCGTCCTACCAGGGGCACCACTGGGGCAATCTAAAGCCGGTGGTGTATGCAGGGTGCACCCCAGGTGGTGCAGAAACTAGAGGAGAGGGAAGGGGAGGCAGATGGGGTGAAGTGCTGCCGGAAGGTAGAGAAAGATGGCTGCCTGTTCTAAACCTCATCAGCTCAGACAGTTGAATAGGTTTTCTCCACCAAAGTGGAAATAGGCAGCCCAGATCAGGCCAGAGGAGACAGAGAACTTCCCCCAAGCAGAGGGAGTTTAAGCAGCTATTTGGGACGATTCCTTCATGTTCCTGTCCCAAGGTAAATTAACCACAGGTGGCTCCAATTATAACCATTTACCCTGGAAATGAATGAGGGAGAAGACCCCCACATGTATTAGGACAAGAAACAGTGAGTTAGAGTCCCCGTCATTACCAGTGGCCTGTGTTTCCTCCGGCAACCTGGATTCCAGTAGGAGAAGGCCTATTTAGATAATTATCACCCAGTATGTCAGTTTACTGGCCTAGTTACTGACCAAACACGTTCTTCGAGAAGTCCTTGGGTTTGAGTCCTGATAGAGAGCCCTGAAGGCCTGGACCTTGAGTACCTTCTACCTTCGTCCATTTGCCCTGTTTCTTACCTTTGTCCATTTGCCCTGTTTCTTACAGAAAAGATCTAGCTGATAGATCCTACTGAGGTAATGCAGTGTTACAGAAGATCTCTCCCTTCCTAAATTTTGCAATCTGACTTGTTTCCAGTGGGTTAAAAGGCATCCCAAGGGAGAATCCTTAGGAACATCCATGAATAAGAAAATTCCATCCTGACTCCCAGGTGGTATCCCATGCAGGATTATGTCAGGGGTTCCTAGTGTCAAAGTGACTCGAAGAGTCCCTCAGACAAAATCACTATGATCAACACCTGCCATTAAAGGCCCCCGTAGGGCGCCTGGGTGGCTCAGTGGGTTGAGCTTCTGCCTTTGGCTCAGGTCATGATTTCGGGGTCCTGGGATCGAGCCCCGCATCGGGCTGTCTGCTCAGCAGGGAGCCTGCTTCCCCCCACCCCCCGGCCTGCCTCTCTGCCTCCTTGTGATCTTTCTCTCTGTAAAAAAAAAAAAAAAAAAAAAAAAAAAAAATAAAAAAAAAAAAAAAAATAAAAGGCCCCGGTAGGAAGGATGCTAGTGTTTCTTGACTTGCCCATCACATTCTAGTCTGCAAAATGGGTGCTAATATATGAACCAAGGTACTTTGCTTTGATGGTCATACCAGGAAGGTCGTACCTATTTTACCTTGCCTTGCAGAATTCACCATTTTTTTTTCACCATTTTTAACCCATGGAAAGTAGGAGAAAAGTTTTACAAGGGGAAATTACCTAATTTTGTCATTTAAATTGTTAGTAGAGGACATTGATAGCAAACAGTGAAGATAGAAACCCATCATGGTCTAAGGGACATTCCAACACATGTAGCCTTTACAGCCAGCTTCTCTAGGGAATGGTTCCATGTTGGGTTTTCATTCAGTTGGGTGCTGACTGCGGCCAGTTCCAGGTGGAGGTCCTGCAGCCAGAAGCGACTAGACCAGGGATGTGAAGGGGATCACATTAGCCCAATGAGGAGGAAACCTCACCAGGGAATCTTAAGGTTGGCCTCCACGCTATAGTCACTTAGGTGGTTGTCCTGTGCCCAAGACAGATGACTTTGTGTAAGAACAAGAATAAAGAGAGGGCATCAAGTTTCTGGGTCCTGTTACCATTCCGGCCAAGGTACTAACTTCCAGCCAAAAAGCAGGCTTTCTCTTCTCCATTCAGTAGCCACTGGCTAGAGGATTGCAGCCTGAGCAATCGGCATGAAGGTGTTCCCAGAAGATCGTACTTGAAGAGCCTGAAATGAGAGTAAAGGAAGAGAAGAGGAAGTACTCACCACATGTGCACTGAGGTTCAGAGTCTAGATGAAAAGACTCGAAGACCCATGTTGGAATGCCAAATGATGCAGTTTGAAGTGGTGGGGTTCAGAGATGACAGGCAAGAAAGAGTTCTGAAATGTCTTTGGTGCAAAAAGGTGGTTTTATTAAAGCATTGGAACAGGACCCACGGGCAGAAAGAGCTGCACTAGGGTTGTGACAGGTGACTGACTATATACTTTCAAGTTGGGAGGGGATTAGGGGCAGCACAAGCCTCCAAGGTATTTTGGAAACAAGGTTTCCGGGACCTTGAGGGGGTTAGCTATTGTTAGGAAAGGTCATTTATTATTGTTTAGTAAAAAATCAGTCATGAGGGGCGCCTGGGTGGCTCAGTAGGTTAAGCCTCTGCCTTCAGCTCAGGTCATGATCTCAGGGTCCTGGGATCAAGCCCCGCATCAGGCTCTCTGCTCAGCAGGAAGCCTGCTTCCCCCATCTCTCTCTCTTCCTGCCTCTCTGCCTATTTGTGATTTCCCTCTGTGTGTTAAATGAATGAAATAAAATCTTTAAAAAAAACATGAGCCCCTTCAAATGTATATTTCTGGGTCATATGCTTGAGGGATGATTGCCAACATACATCTTGGGAGGTAGAGACAAAGAAAGTTCCCAAAGAAAGTTTCATATGTTAAAGTAGACTTGCAGGTTCCTGGGGGTTGGGCTAAGATTGCCTTTTGCCTTTAGCATAGTATTACATGGAAGCAGCTGTGTTCCCAGAGGAATGTCACTCTGCCTGTTTCAAGGACTTGTTAGCAGGCTGTAGGTAATAAGGAAATTTAGTTTTTCTTTTTCCGTTTGTTACCCACATCAAGCACGACACCCCACCCTCCAAGAACACCTTACCTTTGTTCTGTGGTGCTTTACTACTCTATAAGCACTCGCATACAGAGTACATGATTTCATCCTCACAATGACCCCGTGAGGAAAGGAAAAACAGACCCTCTAATCACCATTTCACAGGTAAGGAAACCCAGGTTCAGAAAACTGAAGTAAAGTGTCCCAAATCACAAACCTATGAGTCCAAAAATCATTACTGAGAGTTTTCCGACTTCTAGTCTTCTGCAACTTTCTATCTCACTTTTCTGCTACCTTTCTGTGCATCCAGTATCCTTACAGCAGCCAGGATATGCCTGTCTCTATCAAAGAATAATCATTAGCTGTGCCCTAACCACACCCTAAAGGGTACGCTCTCATTTCCCATCAGCACCAGCCAGACTATACCCAGAACTGATGCAAACATAAAAAGTAAGAAAACAAAACACTATGAGCAAGTGACACAGAGATCCTAAAAAAAATAGCCCAAAGTGTGTTCACAGATAAATAGGTCAATGTCCCTCCTTGCCACATCCCTAAACTTGCTCCCAAGAATGGAAGCTCTGGGGAGAACTGAATTTCAGGATTACTGTGCATTGCTCTGAGCCTGATGAAAAGATGGTAAGCATTTTCCATTTCTACACATCTTTTAGTGAAGGAGTAAAATAAATGGAAAGGACGGGCGCCGGGCCCTGCCTCCCTATCTTGTGTTCCTTCTGCCCATCATAACGTCCAAGAGTATAAATATTTGTAAGATTCTTGATACATGTAGCAGAATTATGTTGTGAATCATGCTTTGATAGGAAGCTGATTTTTCTTATAAGTCCTGTAACCTATTCAGAAGGCATGTGCAACTTTTCACAGTAAAACATGAATGTTTAAGAAAAAAGAATAATGTTACCTATCCCTAGCATAAGGATTAAAATATTAAGGGTAAGATTGAAGTAGGCAGGGAAAGCAATTTAGGGGGCCTACGGCCATATGTTACTGACTTCAGGCCTTCACAGAGAAAACTCCAAAGAGAGTCTCCTTTCATAACAGATTATTTTTCCCTTGAAAAGGGAATCCAAGTTCATTGACATAGGCTTTTGAATTTCATTATTTCACATACTAGGTACACAAGTGAAACATATAGTTCTTCAATTTCATTGCCTTTAAGACTTAAAATAATGTGAGATTGTATTTGCCTCTTTATCAGCAACCTGTGTCCAGTTCCGCACCCACATGAAATCTCCTTCTCTAAAAAAAGAATTAAATCCTCTTCTGGATCGGCTTCGTGTGATTATGATGTTAGGTAGTTGAGTATGGGCTGGGACAACAGATGACAGTAATTCACAGATGGTGAGCTCCTCATGATGGCAAAGGCCCAAGGCATAATAGTGACATGGCTGGAGAGCTAGAATGAAGGAGAAGCTGATCAAAAACAAGGAGATGAAAGACTGAAATGCCAGAGTGCCAGATGGTCAGCCCTGTGGATGCAGACACCTCCTAGGGTGATGGCAGGGCGTACGGCTCAAGGAAA
The DNA here is from genome assembly GCF_009829155.1 of Mustela erminea. Classification (NCBI taxonomy): domain Eukaryota; kingdom Metazoa; phylum Chordata; class Mammalia; order Carnivora; family Mustelidae; genus Mustela; species Mustela erminea. Next base: position 99,607,434 of record NC_045617.1, on the reverse strand, counting down.
GATGGAGAGTCAGGTGCCCCAAGTTTAGTGAATGAGTAGAGAGACAAGGAGGTTGGTGGACATCGGTAGAAGAGGATGGGATGACCTAGCCAGAGAGCATTAAACCGCAGAGGCACAAGGGGGTAGGAGAAGAATCAATGTAACCAGATGGGATTGGGAGGGACATAAACCCTAAGTGACCCTTAATCTCACAAAACAAACTGAGGGTTGCTGGGGGGAGGGCAGTTGGGAGAAGGGGGTGGGGTTATGGACATTGGGGAGGGTATGTGCTTTGGTGAGTGCTGTGAAGTGTGTAAACCTGGCGATTCACAGACCTGTACTCCTAGGGATAAAAATATATGTTTATAAAAAATAAAAAATTTTAAATTAAAAAAAAAAAACCTCAGAGGCACAGAAAATCTATGTAAGGCTTGAGGAGTAACCATCTGGAAGTTGCAGGGAAATGGGAAAGAGACTGCAGACTGGCGTCCAGATTCCCACACCCAGGCAACATGGGACATCTAACAGCCTACATTTGTTTTTTTTTGTTTTTGTTTTTAAAGATTTCATTTATTTATTTGTCAGAGAGAGAGAGAGAGAGCACATGCAGACAGAGTGGCTGGAAGAGACAGAGAGAGAAGCAGGCTCCCCGCTGAGCAAGGAGCCCGATATGGGACTCGATCACAGGACGCTGGGATCATGACCCGAGCCGAAGGCAGCCGCTTAACCCGCTGAGCCACCCAGTTGCCCCTAACAGCCTACATCTGAAAGAGCTGCAGAGAAAGTACTTACTGTCTTCAGAAACAAGGCAGTCTTCAGGTAGGTAAGGGGGCAAAAGGAAAAGTACTAGAAAGTCTGAAGACGAGGTTGTTGGTAAAGAACTCTAAAGGAAGCATCAGGAAGATGAGCGAGATAAAGGAGAGGGGAGAAGAGGAAGTAAAGATTGGATCAGAAGAGAGACATCGTGATTGAACTAATAAGAGTAAGGGAGAAGATAAGCCCTGACTTAGTTTTTGGTCCTGACCAGGACCAATGGGCAAATCAACTTAAATAAAAATATCTTTATAATACCTTCATGTTGAAAGCTTGAATGGAAGTGGAACAACAATTATATGAGTTCCTCTGAATCCTGGAGGGAGAATGAGCATACGGCAGTGATTCTCAGTGCTGAGAGTGCCTTAGAATCTCCAAAGAACTTCTATAAAACATAGATATCTATGCCCCACTCCCAACCAATTAAATCAAAATCGCTGAGTATGGACGTGAACATTGGTAGTTTGGGGCAACAGTATTCCTTTTTTTTTTCTCAGAGATTTTATTTTTTTACTATTTTTTAAAAGATTTTATTTATTTATTTGAGAGAGAGAGAAAGAGAGCACAAGCAAGGGGAGGGGCAAAGAGAGAAGCAGGCTCCTCATTGAGCAGGGAGCCAATGTGGGGCTCAAGCCCAGGACCCTGGGATCGTGACCTGAGCTGAAGGCAGAAGCTTAATCGACTGAGCCACCCAGGCACCCTAGAAATTTAATTTTTAAGTAATCTCCACAACCAATGCAGGGCTCAAACTCACAACCCTGAGATCAGGAGCCACGTGCTGTACTAACTGAGCTACACGTGTGCCCTGGCAATGGTATACTTTTTAAGCTCTCCAACTACTCTTACAGCCAGGGTTGAGAACCACTGATATAGGGCAGTGGTTCTTGAATTGGCTGTGGACTATGGGGATCACCGTAACCTGGGAACTTGTTAAAAATGCAAATACTCAGGCCTCGCTCCAGAATTACTGAATCAGAATTCTGGTGGTTGGGCCCCAGAAACCCATGTGTTCACAAGCTCTCTGGGTGACTGTGATGCATCCTGAGGTTTGAGAGGCACAGATACAGGAGAGAGGGCATCGGGAAGGGGCGGGGCTCTACAGCTGCACAGATGTCACTAGAGCTGTGTGTGTGTAAGTATCCTTCATGGCCAGCAGAGTTGCCGTCTCATCAGCATTGAATGAGAGTTCTTACTGCGCAAGTCTTTTTACGTACAATTTTTGGGCAGTGTGCTAGGCAAAATAAAACAACAAAACCAAACAACAAAAAAAGACATACACAAAAATGTTGGTCTGACTTAAGACTGAACCTTTTTCATATGTTTATTGTTAACATAAATCCTGCGTGCTGCAGTTCAAACTATTTTATTTTATTATTTTTTGAACACCATTGTTGTTGTTGTTGTTTTTTTAAATTTAAGTTCAACTAATAAACGTATAATGTATTACTGGTTTCAGAGGGACAGGTCTGTGATTCATCGGTCTTCTACAACACCCAGTGCTCATTACATCACATGCCCTCCCTCAAGCCCACCATCCATCCACCCCCTCCCTTCAGCTCCCTCCTCTCTAGCAACCCTCAGTCTGTTTCCTATGATTAAGAGTCTCTTATGGTTTGTCCTAATTTCTTTTATTGGAGTCTAAAATAAAAATAGAGACCAGCCAGCTACTATTGAGAAGAGGGGCAAATACACTGAAAACTTGCAAGGAAGTAGCAAACTCTCCATCTAGCTGGCTTTATGAAGAATTATAGGATGACGGTAGTGTTTTAATCATGAACTTTCAACCCGAGATTATGGACATACACAATAGCATCGGTTTCTAGTCTCTATTTTTATGAAAAAAGAAAACGAACCACTCTCAAAAAAAATTTTTTTTTTGAGGGAAAGAAAACGAAGAAGAGGAAATTCCTCAAATTAAACAAGCTGAAATATTGGCAGTAGGTGTAGTAAAGCACACACAGAAATGTGGTGTACATTTCCTGAAAATGTTAGCTGTTCAACGGAAGGGATTGTGTTTCATATTTTCTTAAGTAAAACTTAGCATATCCAGGGTGGTCCATAAGTTTTAAATAATAACCATTTGCTCTCCAATGTGGCCTCATTTAGCTTCCTTCTTCACTGTAACATTTTAAATTTCTCCCAAGGCTTCGTTTGCCATTCACTTAAGAAAGAATTAAAAAAAGCTAAGAATAAACATATTTAGGGGGGAAAAGGCAAAACAAAACAAAAGCTTCTTCAAGTTTGGGCTCAACTGACAGATCATCTGCACAGAAAAAAAAGGCTTTTCAATTCAGCATACACACTGCTCATTCAAATCTTCATTACTGCTTACCTACACGAGTCATTCTTTCCTTCCTCCTTTCATGTCACTTTGCTGCAAGATTCATTTTCTTATTGCAAAATTCAAAAGCTCTCAGCAACCTGTCCCTCACTGATAACCCAGGAAGTACAAACAAGCTGTTTACCAGGCAAAGGCCATGGGCACCCAACTCTGGGGGAAACTACAGGAGAGACAGGAATGGGTTGATCTTAAAAACTGAGAAATTCCTGGGGAGACTAAAGGCCATCGTCAGCTTTGGGTGGAGAGGCATGCAGAAACGGAGCAACAGGTAAAGAGAGTGCCTCTAGATTGGTCTGCCTCTCTCTCAGATCTCCTTTGGTTCCCTGCCTGTCTCAGATCCACTGTGAGTCAGAAGCAACAGCCCAGAGAGGGGGGAGGCTGACCAGTCGCTCTCAGTCCTCAGACCTCCTCAGCAAGCCCGCCGAAGGGATAGTAGAACACGTATGAAACAATTGTCCTCTCCCTTTTAAACCTTTAGAAGAGAATCCTGACAAAGGAATGCCCTTTGGAGGAGCAACCCATAAGTGATTTACTGCAATCTGGTGTCTAGGACTCTCTGAACTGTGGCTCATCTTCTAATAGCTTAATGTTGCAAAAGAGCCATGAACTAAGGCATGAGCCCTGGTATCTCATCTTTGTACTTGATGACTCCAGAGAAACATCAGCTTGCAACCTAAAATACCTGATTTTAGAACCATTAGAGAAGGAAAATCACAAACCGAATAATATATATCGTACCAAGCAGAAATACCGGAGAAACAGATTAAGGATGTAACCCAAGCACACAACCAAAGTTATGAGAAAGTTACTGGGACTATGAAGCAGGAAGAAAAGTCAAAAAGAGATCCAAATGAAAAGATTAAGTATATATGTGTTTGTGTATAACTTGAAAGAAAGAATAGTCAATGGAATTAATAGCGAGTTGAATATAGCCAAAGGAATGGATAGTGAAATTCAAAGAGCAGACTGAGAAAATCTCCCAGAAATCACGGTGGAAAAAAGGTTCTTGCATGAAGGATTAAAGTAGACAAGCTAATGTACTGGAATAGGAATCCAAAAGGAGAGGGAAAAAAAAAAAATGGGAGGAGGGTGTGGGTTGGTTGTAGGGAAATAATAAAACAAATACTCTGAATTAAAGAAAAATGAGGGAACTCAGATGCAGGGAACTGCATGCCCAAAAAGAGAGATTAAGAACTCAGATACAGGTTTGGAAAACTTAAGCACATCAAAGAGAAAAGGAAAATTCTCAGAACTACCAGAGAAAAAAGAGTCTATCTCCTACAAAGTTATAAGAATCAGACTGGCATCAGATTTTTTAAAGAGCAACACTAGATCCAAATATTTAGGGATTTTCCAGGTATCATTCTGTTCCTGATTTCTAATTTAGTTTCATCATGACCTGAAAACACACTTTGTATGACTCAAAGCCTTTTAAGTTTATGGCGACTTGTCTTATGACTCAAAATATGATCTATCTCTAGCAGAAATGTCAGCAAAGAAGATACATGGAGGGCAAATGAACCCATGAAAAGAGGCTCAACACAGTTAGTCATTAGGAATATGCAAATTAAAACCATAAGGAACTATCTCTACCCACCAACCATATATAGTGTTGTCAAGAATCTAGAGAAACTAAAATTCTCCTGTGCTTCCGGTTGGAATGTGAAGTAGTTGGACAACTTTGAAAAATAGTTTGGCCATTTCTTAAGAGGCTAAACAAACACATGCCATCTAATCAGTCATGCCATTTCAAGGTATCGTTCAAGGAAAAACAAAATGTGTGTTCATACATACAAAGACCTGTGCTTGAATGCTCCTAGCAGATTTACTGGCAATAGCCCAAACTGGAAACAACCTAAATGTCCATTAACAGGTGAATGGGTAAGCAAATTGCAGTATATTCCCACAATGGAATTGTGGTCAACAATACAAAGGAGTGAACTATGGATACATACAACAGGAACAAACTTCAACATCTTATGCTAAACAAGGCAAAATCAAAGAATCCGTACTGTTTGACCCATTTATATAAAATTCTGGAAAATGCAGCTTATCTATCGTGATAAAAAGCAGATCAGTAGTTGCTTGGGGATGGGGAAGAAGGGCGGGAAAGGCTGTGAGGACAGAATTACAAAAGAGCAAAAGAAAACTTTTGGGGGGGATAAAATATGTCTATTATCTTGATTATGGTGATGGTTTCACAAGTGTATGCATATACTAAAGTTTATCAAAATGCAAAATTTAAATTGCAGTTTGTTGTATGTCGATGATACAAGGTAAGTTGTGGGGATGCCTGTGTGGCTTAGTCAGTTTAGTGTCAGCCTTCAGCTCAGGTCATGATCTTGGGGTCATGGAATCGAGCCCCACATTAGGCTTCCTGCTCAGTGGGGAACCTGCTTCTCTCTCTCAATCCCCCTACCTCTCCCCATTGCTCATTCCATCTCTCTCAAATGAATTAATAAAAATATTTTAAAAATAAAAAATGAAATAAAGTTGTTAATATGAAAAAAGTTACCAAAAACATAAAATTTTTGTTTGAAAAAAACAGATGAAAGACAGACCTCCATGTTTTATTTTAAAAATAAACCGAGAAAATAAAATACACATACATATATATTTAATGAGGTAGAACTCAAATTCTAGATAATAACAACACAGTGATGGGGAGGAGAAGCCAAAGGGACAGGAAATGATGTGTATCAGTTGGAGCCCAGTCAAGAGGCAGAAACACAGCTGTTGTTAACAGAGAAAATTTAACATAATTCAGGAACCGCTAGCCAGGTTTTAAAGAATTGAAAAGTTAAAAAGAGATGAGGCCTCTCGGTGGCTCAGTCAGTTAAGCATCTGCCTTCAGCTCAGGTCGTGATCCCGGGGTGCTGGGATCAAGTCCCGCCATTGGGCTCCTGGCTCAGTGGGGAGCCTGCTTCTCTCCCTGCCTGCTGCTCCCTCTGCTTGTTCTCACTCCTTCTCTCTCTAACAAATAAATAAAAAATAAAAAATAATTAAAAGGAATTTTTTAAAAGATTTTATTTTTATTTATTTGGCAGAGAGAGAGATCACAAGCAGGCAGAGAGCCAAGCAGAGAGAGAAGGGGAAACAGGCTCCCCACTGAGCAGAGAGCCTGTTGGGGGCCTTGATCCCAGGACTCTGGGATCGTGACCTGAGCCGAAGGCAGAGGCTTAACCCACTGAGCCACCCAGGCGCCCAAAATTAAAAAGAATTAGAAAAAATAAAGAATAAAACTCCCTGCTCAGTGCGGAGCCTACTTCTCCCTCTAGCTCTGCCTGTCTCCCTGCTCGTGCTCTCTCTCTGTGAGATAAATAAGTAAAATCTTTAAAAAGTAAATAAATAAAATAAAGAACTGAAAAATTAAAAAGGGAACCATCACCATCACACTGACCCTCCTTTCCTTCAGTAGCAATAGTTGTTTCTAGCTTGCCATGGTTCCCACAAGTGTGTGTTAGCCCCAAGGCGCCCTCCAGGGAGTAATGCCCGCCTTAGAGCCTTCAGCCTATCTCTTCAGGGCTCCTCCTCTAAAAGTATAGGTTTTTTAATTTCAATCTCCTCTAATATGCTACAGAAATATTAGGGAACTATAAACACCACTTATTTAAGAAATACTTAAGAAACTTTCACTAATTTTTAAAGTAAGATAATATAGTATTAAAGTTATGTTTCCCCCCAAAAAAGTCCTTATCTTTTAAAGATTCACACTGACGGATGCCTGGGTTGTGCAGTCAGTCAAGGTCTGACTCCTGGTTTTGCCTCAGGTCATGATCTCAGTGGTGAGATCGAGCCAAGTCAGGCTCCAGCCTTCGTGCAGAGCCTGCTTGAAACTCTCTTCCTCTCCCTTTGTCCCTCCTGGCCATATGCATTCTCTCTCAAATAAATTAATAAATCTTATTAAGGCTAAGGTTAAAAAAAAACTTTCATGCTGAAATATTTACAGAGAAAACCATATGATGTCTGTAATTTGCTTCAAAATAATATAAGGGGAGGGATTACTAAAGAAAATGGGGCCGTGGATAAAACAAGATTAGACATGAATGGATAATATGTGGGAATTCATTATAATATTCTACTTTTTTATGTTAGAAATTTTCTACTGTAAAGGGTGTGTTTAAGAGCATGCACACAATAATATTTGTATAATAAAAACACGCACAAAGAAAATAGAAATATCAAGGGCATTAGAATGGTTGCTATTGGTTGAGGTGAGCTTCGAAATCAGCAGTGGAAGTAAAAGGAAATAAAAATGAATGAATGAATGAATGAGACAGAAGAGTCTAGCGCAGACCAATGGCCAATCTGCTATAAACTAAGGAGCACAACTGGCTCAGCCTTCAGCACATTAGAGAAAAACAATGATGACAACAACAAAGTCCTAAGTCTTTAGCATTTTAGGTCCTCTGGGTTTGGATTTGACCTAGCACTTAAAACTGATTTTTTAGTATTCACCTTCAAAATCTAACATTCCATCAAAACAAAACACTCACTGTTGACTCTGAACAGCCCATTCTTTGATTCCATGATGTAGCTCCTGGCGGTCCTGCTGCCTAAACTTCTATGTCCAGGTACTATTTCTACATAGCAAATTTTCACCTCTCCGTCAAAGCCTAGCCCATATCCCGGCTCTGCATGATGCTTTCCCCAATGCCTACCTTACCGTGAAGAGAAATTTATGTACAAGACCAACCAACAAACAAAATAGCACCTTATCAGAATTTTCCTTAAAGAGTCATCCTTTTCTAATACATATTAAAAGTTTTTGCTTTTGTATTTACCATCTGTTCTAAAGATCCGGATCTTTGCACTGTAGTATCCTAGGAAATATATCGGTTGTGTTCATCTGTGTATCCCATAAGGCTTAGCACTTGTGTCTCAAATCTTAGAGGGGTTTCCTAAAATGATCAATGGTGGCGGGGGATGGGGGCAGAGAAAAGGAAAGAAGAAAAGAAATGCTGGACTGAACGAATAAATTGAATTTCAATTAATTGTTCTTTTAAGGGCGAAAACTGGTCAACAAAGCATCCAAGCTCACTTAAAACCATAAATACGATTTAATAACAAAAGATGTTACCAATTTTATAATTTTTATTTCTCAGCTATCTGGAGCTTCTTTTTTTTTTTTTTAAGCATTTAAGTGCACACATTAAACTCTATGAAAGAAACAAAAATGTAAGATAAAAGCTGAAAAATTGGTTCAGAAGTCTTTTTGTTAGTATGCTGTGCCCACGTGATGCCTGCTCCAACAGCAGTAATGTGGATGGGTGTTTTAAACTTCTGGACTCAAAGGAGCCGTGTGCTTCCCACCCGCTTGCTCTGTTTACTTCAGCTGACACACTCAGCAAGAAACAAAAACAGCCATGGGGGCAGAAGAAACTCAGAACTTGGCGTAGTTGCCTTTGAAGTGCCACTCCTCAGTGCAAATCCTGTGAATGCGTTTCATAGGTCAAAGTTTGGACAAGTCATCTGAGCTCTGATTTTGTCTGTTGAGTCTCCTAACCTAAAAGAGGGATAACAGCTATCGTGGTCTGTCACTGACTGCCCCTCTTCAGTTTTCCCTTAAGTGACCTGATGCTTTGGGTGGGAGAAAGGGAGGCTGTTGCCGAGTTTTCTTGTTAAGGAAGGTAATGAAGGGGTTGGAACCACCTGGACATACCATGGAAACTTGCATCTGCGAGGAAGCTCGACCAAAGAGAGGGTTAAAAGAGTCCAGACAGGCAGAAAGGTAAGGAGGTTCCACGGAAGCTTCCAAGAGAGACTTGGAGACCAGTGGGCTCTGAGCAGAGCTGCTTCCAGATCAAGAAGAGCAATCAGAGTTTGGCACTGAGGCCCAGTGCCTTCTGGCCTCTGCACACTGAAGCTATAGTGGCTAAATTGCACATGGATTTAAATCAGAGGGTTTGCTTTTTTGTTTGTTTGTTTGTTTGAGAAAAAAATTGCTTATGAATCAATCATAAACAATGATTATAAAATAAATCTTGAATTCAGATATCATAAACTATAACAAAGAAGAATTAGAACCAAGGAAATATGATATTTATGCAACTTAAAAAACTTTCCTGTTACTCAGGAAATAAAAGATTAATGGTGCTTTTAATGCTTTGATGATGGTGAGAGTCTTTACAAACATTACTGTTACATTTTGAAATAGGAGTATCCAGTTTTACAAAAAGTTTTTGTATACAGGTAAGTATGGACTGTAAAAGATTTTTATCAATACTCTTTCCCACTAATTAAGATAACTTCATTTTGTTAATGTAAGCTATTTAAAAAGGAACTTTCAGTAGAAAACAAGGTGATGATTTATACCCCCCAAAAGGGGGTAAGTACATATTTTATTAAATACTTTCTAAAAAAGTTTTCGGCATGTTTCATCTTTAACAACATTAGATGCTGCTAAAATTTCATCAGTTTATTCTTTATGAAAATGTAGTGTGTCCTAAATAAGTATTTAAGTAACATTTTACCGGGTACAAAACACTATGGGCTTACATAAGACTTAAAAATGAGATGTAGCCCACATACCATAGAATATTAACATTAAAACAGACATTAAATAGTGAGAAGAGAATCTATATGTATAAGAAGAAGTCAACTTTGGTTAGTTGGGGGATATGAGGAAAAAAGAAATCCCTTCACAACATAATAGTTTCTTTTCCCCTAAGATTTTGTTTATTTATTTATTTTTTATTTTTTTTTTTTTTTGAGAGACAGAGTGAGCGAGAGAGAGAGAGAGAGAGAGAGAGAGAGCGCAGAGGGAGAGGCAGAGGGAAAGAGATAACAGGCTTCCTGCTCGATCCCAGGGTCCCAGGACTCTGGGATCATGACCGGAGCCAAAGGCAGACACTTAACCGACTAAGCCACCCAGGTGCCCTAATAGTTATTCTACCTGTAAAAATTGGTGTTCCTGGTTTACTCCAGGAAATACAAAGACAGTAATAGTTTCTTCAAATGTATAATTATAATAGCATATGTAGAAATATTTGCCTCCAGCTACGATTTACTTTTAAAAGCTATAGGAAAAGCATGTGTATTTAATAAAAACAAATGTATTTCTTACTATTACCTATAATTTTCATCAAAGGTTAACAATGTTATTATTCTGGAATCCTCAATAATACAAGATTTCAGGATTCAAACTGTTGATAAACATGTTGTTTGGAACATCATTTTCCCAGAGAGTCCTTTCCTGAGACCTGGAACAGTCACCCCCTGTCCCATCTAAACTATATTCTCCTACCCCCCCTTCTTTTACTGTCATAAAGCATAACAATTTAAATTATGCATTAATTGATATGGCTATTTATTTTTTAAAAACAGAACTCTTTATTCTAACTGAGCATAAACATCAATCAATGTTACGTCTACATGACATACGGCTCTTTATTTAACACCAGTCTTTTCCTACCCAGCTTAGCTATAAACTGTGAGAGAACTACCAGGTCTTTTGCTCACTTTTTTTGTCTCACCATCTAGCACATACCTGGCACCTAGGAGGCTTAAAAAATATGCATTAGATCTATTCATATTTTCCCCAGTACGCTAACTCTACTCCTCTACCTACCTCTCTTTATTAACCCATACCCTTCCCAGCTCCTCCATTAACCCCTGCAAAGTGTTCACTGACTACTGGAATTCAAAGAATATCACTGAGAAGCAGGATATGAACCCGTGCAACCAGATGGAGAGCTGCCCTCCAAGATGGTGCTGCCACCACATGAAGTAAAGAAGAAATGCCCATTTCCCCAGAAATGCTACAGAAAATCAGGCAACATCAGGGAAAGAAAGGCTACTGATCTCAGTGTCCTTGGAGCCAACAGCTGACTTGGCAGGAGAGCCCTGGGCCTGGGACCTTTGTTCTCCTATCGTATTGGGAAAGAGCCCATGGCAGAGGTATGCCTGGAGAACGGAAGTGGAGAAGCAAGGTGGTGAACACTGGATTTGAAATTGGATTCTGTCCTTTACTAGATATGTAACTTTACAAGTAGGCCTAAATCTATAAAGCGTTGCTTTATTCAACTGGCAAATAGAGATACTGTTGCCCAGCTTGTATTGTTGGGAATCAAATGAGAGGATGCTTAAGAGTCTGAATGAAACCGAGCTTGGAGGTCAGGAATCTAAGACACTATTCCTGTCCTCTTTCCTTTCTTTCTCTTTATCCCTTTCTTCTTTCTTTCATTTTTTCCCTTCTGTTCTTTCTTCCTCTCTCTAGTTTCTGGTAACGTCTCATAATCTGCACCAGTTTTTATGTCCTTCCCCTGGGACTCTGGAATGCAATACTAACGCGATCCCTAAACTACAAGCCTCAGAGAAAACAAAACATAATAGCCATTGTTTTTTTAATTATTTCAGCAGTGGGCTAAGCACAGTTTCAAGAAATCCAGTGTTCATGAGTCATGCAACGACACGTTAACTGAACTGGGCTGTTAACAGACTTTAAATATTGAAGTAAATATTTGCCAGCTTACGTTGGCATGTTTCTGCCTTTAAATAAACTACCATATAATCATCTGAATATAAAACAAACAGCCTGAAACTGTCTAAACTAGTCTTAACTTGAAAACTGAAACTTGGAAACCTCAAGGCATATTACTTTAGTTAAAGAGTGATGACCCTGAATTGCCTTTTTTACATCTAGAAATTTTTTATAAGATTAAAAAAAAAAAAATCTCTACACCCAATGTGGGGCCCGAACATACAACCCTGAGATCAAGAGTCTCATGTTCTACCAACTGAGCCAGCCAAGTGCCCCATCTAGAAAAATTTTAAATAGATAAGAGAGAGAAACTCTTATTGAAGATTCCATCTTCAAGCAGAATTTATGTTGTTTTCTTACAAGGAAAAAAAAGGGTTTATAAGCAACCTTGCGAGTAATAGAAAGTAATATAATGAGTATCGATTAGCTTATTTATACCTTACAAACTTGACATCATGAAATGTACCAGATTTCTGAAAAATGTGATTCTGTGTACTTTTCCTCTCTAGTTTTACATTCTAGATGCCTTCCACCATCTGTGCTAGGAATTTTTTATCAATACAGTCTACCTGCAGAATAGTATAGTGTAATGTTAGCAAAGGCATGCTATTACTTACCGTTTTCATCCCGAGTAATGTTCGGAAAAAAAAAACAAAAAACCAAAAACCTTAATCATGTAACAAGTCCAGTCAATGTAATTAACATCAAATCAGATATTCATTGACATTTTGACACTATTTTGACTTCCTGAATAAGTTCCATCATAAATAAGTTCTTATCATAAATAAGTTCCATCATAAATCTCCTGTAAACCCCTCAGGCTTTAGATACTGTTTAAATACTGTTTAAATATTATGCTTCTAAGGCCTATAGATCCATAACAGAAACCAAGGACTGTCCAAGGTAACCAAAGCATCAATCTTTCCATAACATTTCCTACTGATTCTCATTTTGAAGAAATCTAAGAAGGAAGCTATATGTCCTACCTGAAGAAAAAAGGGAGTGGGGGGAAATTCTTCAACTGAGAGATTTTTATCGCGAGCTGGAGCAAAGGGAAATTTTCCAGAGCTGGTGGCTTTTTCTGTGTGCAATATAACAGCTAGTAGCTAACTCATTAGCAAAACTAACCAGAAGACAGTCTGATATACACAAATTTTCATGAAAACAATGAGTGCTATTATTTTCTTCAAAATGGCATCTAAAATTATTGAGTTTATTTTCTTACTGTCTGTCTTCTCCCTCCAGAAGGAAAGATCCATGAGAACAGAATTGTTGCCTTTCCCATTCACCCAGGATCTTCACCATCAAGAACAGGACCCGTGCAGAGTGGGTACCTAGTGCATATTTGTTAAATAAACAAACACAAATTTAATCCAGCTGGCAGAGAATTGCCTTAGTTACATAATCATGGAAGTTTATATATTGTCCAAACTCCCAGACGTTCTTTGTAGCCGAGATCAACATTGGTACTAATTTCGTAGCTAGTTTATGGACATACTTAATCCATGTTTATAAATATTAAAAGACATCTGTAAAAAATATTTCTTCGTTATTTGTTTTGCATAGTGAAAACAAGAAGATAGTGGCCTAACTCTAATAATAATGTTATCTTCGTGGACAAATCCTCACATTCAAGTTTTTAGCTATTTTAATAAACATTGCAATCCAATTATGACTCAAAAAAAACCTAGTGAATTTCCCTACCATGCATGCCCACAACCACAGGACTAGTCCCCTGACCATACTGATCAGGATGGGCAAGGTGAATCCTGATCAGTTCCCTGCATGTGAAGGTGGTTCATGATGTCTCGCATAAGTTGTTTGGTTTCCTGGACAAGAAAAAGAGCTATGATATGTGCATGCATTTCTGGGCAGAGAATTTTCATTTTCAATACCATGGATTTTAGTGAATGATATGATTACATGGTACTATAAAGGTAGGGTCTTTTATTTACTGAATCTACTTAATGGATTTACTTAAAGGATTTACTTAATGGATCACTCTTAGGATTTTCTTTTAAAAAGAAACCATTTCTGGGAGTGCCTGGGTGGCTGAGTCATTGGGCATCTGCCTTCGGCTCGGGTCATGATCCTGGGGTTCTGTGATGGAGCCCGCATGGGGCTCCCTGCTCAGCGGGAGGCCTGCTTCTCCCTTTCCCACTCTCCCTGCTTACGTTCCCTCTCTCACAGTGTCTCTTTCTATCAAATAAATAAATAAAATCTTAAAAAAAAAAGAAAGAAAGAAACCATATCTTGAAGGTGGCTGTAGTAGCTCTTATGGTACTCTCACCTCTTAAGGCTATTCTTTGAGTGATTGGTGATTCCACCCCTCATCCGCTTTTTTATTTTTCTCTATATCTTCCTCCATGAGCACAAGACAAATCTCTGACTCTATAATCCAGAAATTATGAACAAAGAAGTCAAAGGGCATAGAAAGAGAAAGAGAAATGTATGTTTTTTTAAAAAAAAACCTTAAAATATCAAATTTAAGAGTTTCTTTTGTATAGTCCCAACAAAGTAAAGACGACAACATTTTGAAAGTTGCTGCTGAATGAAATTACACCATCACTCTTGGGCCAAAGTGGGTCCTGAATTTGTAGTCAAAAGTCCTGGATTTCAGTAAAGGTTCTAGCATTCAACTTTCCTTTAGCTCAGTTTCTTTTCATATCTAAAATGAACTCACATTATAATTCTGTAAGATGTGGGACGACTGGGTGGCTCAGTTGGTTAAGCAGCTGCCTTCGGCTCAGGTCATGATCCCGGTGTCCTGGGATCGAGTCCTGCATCAGGCTCCTTGCTTGGCAGGGAGCCTGCTTCTCCCTCTGCCTCTGCCTGCCATTCTGTCTGCCTGTGCTCGCTTGCTCTCTCTCTCTGATAAATAAATAAAATCTTTTAAAAAAAAATTCTGTAAGGTGTGAGAGTGGGACATATACAGTAAGGCAGCCTATTATATGTTACATTATATGCTATATTAAGACAGCCTGTATATTAAAACCTCTCGAAGGCAGGAGGTCAGATGAGGGTACTGCCAGGAAAGACTTAGTGAGGAGAAAATGATGTGAATGTGAGGGCTCAAGCCATCACCCTGATGAGGAGGGACCTCACCACCTGTCTCAAACCAGGGGCTCCTCTACCCAGAGAAGAAAGACATTTCCTGGGCTAGCCTTCTTTTGTACTGTCTTCTTAGAAGAAGATCGACTGGGGATATTTTCATAGGGAAAAGCAGGGGAAAAACTATCTGCTAAATTTCAACTCCTGAGGACCTCAGTTTGTGATGAAATATTCACTAATCAGTGTCCACTGCCAAGTGCTGGCAAGGCTGAAGCAATAATGATGCATTCTAGGTGCCTGGGTGGCTCAGTCCATTAAGCATCTGCCTTTGGCTCAAATCAGGATCCCAGGATCCAGGGATCAAGTCCGGCATCCGGCTCCTTGCTCAGTGGGGAGCACTGCTCGTGCTCATTTGCTCTCTGTCTGACAAATAAATAAAAAATACAAGAAATTAAAAAGAATTAAAAAAAATAAAGATACCCATCTAATATTTAGAGTTAATCCTGATACATGTAAACCAAGGTTGAGATGGGACCATAGTTTAGATGGGACTAAAATAGGCTGTAGAAGGTATCGCGTGTGGAAAAACACTTTCCGGAAGTACAACTGTGTTACTCTTTTGTTTTTGTCTTTGCTTCCAGGAACTGGTCTTAACAAAGCAAAATTGCTTGATATCTAGGACCACTGCTTTTCTAACTGATGTGATTATGATGAGTCCTTTTTCACATTTCCTCGGCCACAAATGATGGGGTGCTGTGTGCCACAGTTCAATTATTTGGTGTTATCTAATCTAGAATCAAGTTCACATATATTTATGTGAACAAAGGTAAGTGAAATGGGAGGAAAAGGGTAGCGACTAAAATTAAGATCTTAACAAATGTAAAACACATGCCTTAAAGACCGTACTCAGATTTGACAATAGGCCTCCTCTGATAATAATCATTCTCCCTGCCAGCCATCATGGCACAGTTTATACTACATGTGACAAGGATGGATTTTTAGTTCTAGTTTTTAAATGCAAGGTCACCTAAGGTAGAACATAGCTAAAAACCTTGGAATAAAAACAACTGGTTAACACCAACTGTCTCCAATTTCAGGAGAAAGGAAACTGATTTCCAGCAAGGGAGTAGCCTGTTGCTATTCCTTTTCACTTTTTTGAATCATCCCTCATACCAATTGCTCCAATTGTCTTTTACATTCCTGACTTAGAGCAAACTACCTGAGATCATGCACCAGTGAGATGTGCTTTAAATTATGGGGAGGGAGTGAATACCTGAAAGGAGATTAGTCATGTGGTGACACTGAAGATGGATAATAGTAACAATAGGTATATTACATGTACTTTTCTGCTTGTTTGCAAATGTCTGTAATAAAAAGTTGTGTTTCTTTAACCACGCTCCAGTGAAAAAGAGGAAGTCTCCTGGACTCAGCCATTACCTTTCCTGCCCCAACACATCAGTCTTGGCATCCTCATCTTCTTGCCTATCATCTCGTAAGAAGGCCAAGATACTGGACATGTGTTCTGGATTCCATCACGCCTCCTGAGAGATCTTGCTTTTAAAAGCATCCTCTCTCATTCCCATAGCTCTAATCTCACCCCACGGACTCCTACTCATCTTCTTTATGCACTCAAGTTTCCCCAACTTCACAAAGGCCTTCACTTGACAGAGCAGACCTTTGGCAACTCTACATGAATATAAGCACGTTTATACTTCACTCCCTGTGAACTAAAAGTGGGCTTTAAAAACCAAGTTGACTGGGGGTCTGTGTTTGGTTGACTTGGAATGGACAGTTGCGCAGCTCAACATGTGTTAGAAATACCACATAATACAAAAAGATTTGTACTTTTTCAACTAATTTAGTAGCATTACATCAGAGAATGTTTAGGTTGGAAGGGAAACCTCATTTGAACAGGTGAAGAAGGAAGGGTCTCTGATGATTAGGAACACAACTTTACTTAGATTGGGCAGGTTACCCTGAGCTAGGGTGAAGACCACAGTCTTTCGGGTGCTGCACTTCTATGATAAAAGGCCTGGGGTACTTCAACGTACTCAAATCAAATTCCAAGTATAATGCAGTCGTAGGGGAAAAATGCTTTATGCATCTTAAGCATTTTGTACTGTGTACACATGAGTTAAGAGACAGCAGTTTGTTTCTACCAATGAATTAAAATACAAAGCAAGAAAATCTTAAACACCTGTCTGAACAGAGATCTTTTGGGGGTAAGGGAGTGTCAAAGGAAAGGAGGTCTTAGTGGAGGCAAAATCAAGAGCCAGGAAGCAGAAAGATACCCTCAGCTTCATCCCAGCCATGAGGTATAGTAGAAAGTAAAACGGAGTTCAGATCCCTGACCACTGCCTGTTAGTTACTCTTAGTAGATCTCAGTTGCCTTATCTATAAAATTATAGCAAACAACCAAGATTGTTCTATGAATTCTAGATCAAAGTGCTTAGCATAAAACAGGTGCGCCACGAAGAGTAAATTACTGAGACCCCCTGGAGAGTATCTAAGGGATGTTGAAACCAAACACAACAGTAGGGTTGAAGCAGGTAACCCAAGCGGCCTGAACCTGTAAACCCCCACCCCCAGCCCACCCCACCCCACCGCAGAGACCCTTAGGCACAGGCCCTCTGCTCTCCTCATTTGATCTCCACGATCTCAGCGGAGCTGCTGACTCAGGGAAAATTGGAACCGGCGTGACCATCGGGAAATGTATTTTTTTCTCCTTGCTGAGAGGCCCGAAAACCAACAAGTCTGAAATGGCTGCTGCAACACTCTCAGCAGCGGTGGGGGTGGGGGAGTGAGAAGATTGGAGCGCCGAGACTTTGCCCCCGAGCAACATCCCCGGCATTGACCTCTAGCACGGAAACCGCACAAAGTGCTGAGTCACTGGGAGGCGGCACCGCGCGCCTGGAGGCGGGCCTGGCGCAGTCACGTGGCGAGGGCTCTATCACAACAACGACGCGGCGTGCAGCGCCCGCGGCCCGCGCCGCTTCCTCCCGCGACTGAGCCGCTCTCCGAGCATGCTCAGCTCGACCCCGCGATTGCGCCGCGTCGCCAGCCTCCCGGCTCCACGGTCCGGGTTTTCCGGGCAGTCCTGGAGGCGGGGCTTGCGGCTGTACCCCGTGTAGGAGGCGGGGAACCCTTGTAGCGTTCGCAGCTGGCGGTGGTTGATTCAGGGGGACTGAGTCCGGGATTTTTCCGCGAAGTATGTGAACAGGCATCCGCAGTTGGGCAGGCCTGGAGAAGAGCTGATTCTGCTGTCTACGAGCGCCTTTTCCGCTTAGCGACCATGAAAACCCTAAAAGATCTGTCCGGGGCTGGTCTCTGAAAACTTAGTCGTAGGAGTACAGAAGGAGAAGTAAACTTAAAAATGAAAAACGCTGTCAAATAGAGGGGATTGATTGTTGTTGAATGTGACTTCAGTTGATCTGTGGTGGGTTCACCCCCACCCCTCCCTCCACCTGTAACAGTAATTGGTAAAGGCACTGCGGCGACCATGGTTTAACTTTGACTTAACTGCCCAATAGTGCCACGGTGCCGCACCCGATTTGAGATTGAACAGAGCGCGGGGGCCCTTCAGAGTGCTGCCTGAATTCGGGTGGGAGAGGCCCCCTTTTGTGTCAACCGGAATCTGGGGCAGAATGACTCAAATTACGTATTAACTGTCACTACATTCAGTACCTCTTAAAGCTTTGGCTAGACTTGAACTTAGTCTCTTACTGATCCACCCTTGTGCCTGTATTCTTCATTAAAACGAAACGGATACTCTCCCAAGAGCCCAGCTTCAGGTATTGTGAGGAAATCCAGCAGGTGTAGGAGAAAAGTGTGTGCGTTGCAAAGTGTAAATGTCTACACCTGCTGTGTTTCAATTAAGTGGAATGCGAGCCACAGAGATAATCTTAAATTTCTCATGAACCACCTTTAAAAACTAAAAAGAAGCAGGTGAATTAGTTTAAGCACTATACTGTATCTTAACATATCCAAAATACAGTTACAACGTAGTCAGTATATGATTATTAATAAAATATTTACATTTTTATTTTTGTACTGTCTTTGAATCTAGTATGTGCATTACACTCACAGTACCTCTCCTAGGCCACTACATTTTCATTGGAAATACTCGATTTTTCCATATCACAAATTTAACAGACCCAAAAGTAAATTCACATTCCCGACCTGCTCCAAATTTATGTAAAAGTTTTCCAGTAACCAAATGGAATATCAATTTTGAAATTTATATTTAAGTGGGTTAGAATAAAACTAAAATTCAGTTTTACAAATTAGCCATGTGTCAAATACTCAGCATGTGGTTGATGGCTATTGTGTTGAACAATGCAGGCCTATGCAAATGTGAGATGAGATTTTGAGAATAAAAAATGATCTTTTAGATCCCTCTCCTGCATATGAAACATGAGCAACACAGCCTTCCCAACTTCCCACACTCCCTGCCTTCCACAGGAAGCCAAGATTTATACAAGCACTTTTCTATTAAAAAAAAAAAAATCAGGGGCGCCTGGGTGGCTCAGTGGGTTGAGCCACTGCCTTCTGCTTGGGTCATGATCTCGGGGTCCTGGGATTGAGTCCCGCATCGGGCTCTCTGCTCGGCGGGGAGCCTGCTTCTCTCTCTCTCTCTGCCTGCCTCTCTGTCTACTTGTGATCTCTCTCTGTCAAATAAATAAATAAAATCTTTAAAAAAATAAATAAAAAATAAAAAAAATCAAAACATATAAATCATCTTTATCCTTAGAGGAAGTCACTAGTGTGGAAATTTTTTAAAATGATTTTATCCTACTGTAGAAACAGATGCATGTACAAATGCAACCAAATTAGGGAGAGGAATATCTGGGACTCAACAGATAAACAGGAATGTGTCAGGTGGACAATTCCAAGCAGGGAAAAACAGTGGAAGGCCAGGACTGAACAAGCCTGGTGATATTGGTGCAGAGGGTAAAGGAAGAGTGGGTGCAGTAGCTGAGGTTGCTGAGTCAGCCATGAACAAGTTAGAATGAGTTTTGGTTTTTATTCTTGCTGTGTGCTCTGGATGGAAGCATCACCTGAGCTTCAAACACCCCCACAGCCCTGTCCCCATCCGCAGGCCACACATACACACACTCCACTGTGGAAATTACAGCCAGACTTTGGGTATCCATGTCTCCAATCCCTGAGAGGGACACATCCACTATGAAGGGGTGTGGGAGAAGAGAGTCCTACAACTCTGTATTCATTCAGCAGTTACTGAATGCTTACTAATGTTAGCTTTGTAGTTGATGGACGTGAGCACAATAAATACACACGTTCTGGCCTCAGAACATGTGTGATCTAGTTGCTGTCTCTTTTTCCCTCCTTGACATCACCACTCTGTCAACACAGATTTATGGGGGTGAGGTACCGCCTTTCTCTTTCCCACCAGGACAGGATCAATCCCAGTTGTTTCTAATATTTTCTCCTTGGTAAGCTCATGAAAACATCATTTTAGTCACATAATGGATGAATATTAGCTTTGGATGGGGGATATGCTGTTGGAGATGATTCCTTTAAATATCCGTCTGAAGATGTTGACGAAGTCCCTTTTGTTGCCATGAATGGTGTCTGAGCCATCCAAAGACTTTATGTCATCAAATAATTAATTTAGAGAATACACAAATACTTGCAATAACACATTGTATATACATAAACCCTGTAGAAAAATTGATTCCTCTTAACAGCCAGGTAATTTAGTGGTCATCGACCCTAAGCACGTCTGCATCGTGCGCACTCTTACAACAGCCATAAAAGACAGAATTCATATAATTTTACACGGGTATGGAGATAACGTGCCCAAGATCTCACAGTCAGTAGATAGTGGAAACTGGAATTGAACAGGTGTTTCTTCTGACTCCCAAGCTATGATGTTATTACCATACCCTGCAGCTCTCACCTGTTTTTTATGGGCGTGAGGCCTTTTCTCACCTCAAAATGAATACACTGGGTTGTTATTAATTCAAATAACCAAATTTCTTCCCCGGCTCAAAATTTATCTCTTTGGGTTAAAGAACACAGGTTTTCCTCTATCTCCTTTGCTTTAAAGCGTGCGGGACCTCGCTCCCCACACCCCCGCCCCTTTGACTCCGCCCCAACCACGCCTGCGCACGCCTCCCCCGAGGCCTTCGTTGAGGCTCTTTGGGCGCTCGGCCACACCTCCTCTCCTGCACCGCCTTCTTTCCCCGCCCCCGCCCGTAGTCTATAAAACCCGGAGCGACGGATCGCACCCTGGAGCTGCGAGGGAGCAGATAGAAAGACTGGGCATGCTCTGTGGCGGCGCAGGTCTTGGTCACAAGTAGGAAGAAGCCAGTGCACGACACCGGTAAAGAGAAGCGAGAGCCGCTGCCGCACTGTGGCTGTAGGGTCCGTCGCCGCCGCCTCGGAGCAGCAGCGGGACGGGAGCCGGAGCGGGCGAAGGGCGAGGCCGCCGAGCCGAGAGCCATTCAGCCTGCCCTCCCGTCCTCTGCCTCCGTGTCCGCGCGGCGCGCCGGACCCCTGAGTCGGTCACCTGGGCGGCCAGGACCCCGCGCGGGGGAGCGGAGCGGAGCGGACCGTCCCTCCGCCAGCTGTGGTCCAAGGGCGCCCCCACGGGGCGCAGCAGCCGCTGCCTCCGCGGCTTTTAGCCGGCAGCTGAGTGTCGGACTCGCGCCCCGCGCGCTGAGCCAGCGGCCGCGGTCAGCCCGGAGGAGAAGGAGGAGGGGGCAGCCATGGGGCTGCTGTCCCAGGGCTCGCCGCTGAGCTGGGAGGAGACCAAGCGCCACGCCGACCACGTGCGGCGGCACGGGATCCTCCAGTTCCTGCACATCTACCACGCCGTCAAGGACCGGCACAAGGACGTGCTCAAGTGGGGCGACGAGGTGAGCGCCCGCGGCCTCCGCCCCCGCCGGGCGCCCCTGTCAGGCCACCTCGCGTCTCCTTTGTTCGGCGAGGCGCGCCCCGCGCCCCCAAGGCGGTCCGCGCCCTGCGGTGCGCCCCGAGGGTCCCCGGACGCGTCCCCGCCCGGGTGCGCTGTCCCTGCTCTCCCCCGACGGGCGCCCGGAGCTCTCCCGAGCGTGGGGCCCTGCCCGAACATTCTCACTAGACTTCCCTCTCCCATTCATTCATTCTTAGGGTTTTCCCCTTCGTTGAACAAATGGGTTAGGCGCTGGGAGGGCGCGAGCGTGAGCAAGTGTGACATTTGGTGCCTCCAGGAGTTTTCAGTCTGGTGTATCTGCCAGCCGTGTCTCGTGGTCTCGCGTCCGGTGTCAAAATACGCTTTTGCGATCAGTGAGGAGGGGACCAGGTTGTCCTAGAAGGGCCGTCGCCGCTAGGATTCAGGTCTTCAGGATGTTCGCTTCTGCCCCATCTCCTGCAGGTTCCTTTTTAAACCTCCATCTGCTTCTCATCAGCTCCCTCTCAATCTCTTCACACACCCTTCCTCGCCCTCCACGCTTTGCCACCACTTTTGAGGCACAGAACAGGCATTACAACTCGGTTTTCCTAAAGAGGACGAAACTTCTTGTACCACCATGCATGGGAACTCTTCAAGCTTCGCAACTGGGATTTGTTAGTGCCTTTCCGTGGCCTGGATCCTTTCTTTACAAGTCAGTTTCAACATGTGTTCTGCCTAGAGCTGAAATGTCTTTGAATTTTCAATTTGTTGAACCATTGTTTATTGGAATGATGTGGAAAGCATTGCGCCCCCCACTTTAGATTCAGTTTTCTTCTGCCAAAGCTTTTTGTGCTCTCTTTCCGTTTTTTAAAGTCACATGT
Organism: Mustela erminea; assembly: GCF_009829155.1. Lineage (NCBI taxonomy): Eukaryota > Metazoa > Chordata > Mammalia > Carnivora > Mustelidae > Mustela > Mustela erminea. The sequence goes on along the minus strand of NC_045617.1, from coordinate 99,584,992 downwards.
AGATACCATTCAGATAATCCGATGCTTTTTTGAAAAGTGCTATTTTTTTTTTTTTTAACCATTTGGGTTCCATCGCTTGCTCAGGTGCAAATTTCTCTCTTAGTTGATGTTATTACTCTTGACCCAGGCGTCAGGGTGGTGCTACGCTGAGGCAATATCTGTTTCCTTGTAAAATTAGTCAGTTTCAAAAGTTGGACGATAATTCTGATTTTTACAGTTGAATTGCAGTGTTTTAAGTTTCAAGAGTATAATAGCAATTCACATTTATACTAGAAGGGGTTTGTCATACTTTGGACAGAAAAGGTGTGTGGTATTGTGTTCGGTAATTCAGTTTCATTCTGAAGTTCCTTGTTGCTTCATAGCATCTGACATTGTGTGTTCATTTGCGTATTGTGTGCATTTAGTGATCTGTGCTCTATCCCCAGGTCCTGGATTTTTTTTTTTTTTCTGTCCCACATCTCTTTGCTTCTTTCCCCCCTAATAAACCAGCGTCTTTTGGAGTAGGGAATTTTGCAGATCATGATCCGTGAGCAGGTTGACAGACAAATTTAGGTTCTCCTTGACTTTTTTTTTCCTCTCCAGAACTTTAAAAAAAAAAAAAAAGTGAAATGGAATCAGATGAAGAGGATTACTTTGTCATAAAGAGGCAGCGTAGCACGTCAAACTTTTGAGTTATTTGAGAGTGCATGTGAGCAGGTCTGTATAGAGCCACATGTAAATTATTTCTTAGTATGGTTGCCAACTTAAGGAGTTTGAAAACCAGAGTCTCTTATTTATCATGGGAGGGTTCCTTGATGAGATGAGCCTCAACAAAAGAGGAGGAGAGACGTTAACTACTTCGGTGTTAGTGCCGTTCCTCGTTCCTCGCACAGAGGAACTCACAGATCACATCTGCTGAAGTAGAAGTCTGCAGGCAAGGTCAGATGGCAAGCAAGCATGTATTGTATGCAGAAGTCTTGAGAAGTCACTGAGAAACCAGCTGGGTAGATGGATAAAGTAGAGAAGGGTGTGGTGGGTGGTGTGGCCCTCGGAGATGGAGGATGGCTTTGCCAGGCAGAAAATGGTGTTTGAGATGTGATATGTTGGACTGCTTGATATGATACCAAATGACTGCTTTTTGTGGGAACTTTTAGTCTTAGAAGCCAAAAAACAAAACAAAACAAAACAAAAACCACGTAAAACCATGGTTAGAAGACCCTGCCTTTTGGAAATGCTTAGCCCTAGTTCCTAGGACAGTATCTGTATCTGGTAGTGTATATCAGAAAGAACCCTGGATTTGTAATGCCGCTTGTATCCTATTCCAGAGCCTGCCAAACTGCCTGTATGATTGTGAGCCTTAGTTTCCTCTTGTGGAAAATGACAGGGTTGGACTCACCTAGCTTTTGTAGTTTGGTAAGAACCGTTTCAATAACTTTTTTTTACATTAAAAATTAAAAAAAATTTTTTTAATGTACACATTTTTTTTATGTACACATTTCAACCAGAATGTTATTTTTGAAATTCACCTGTAGATAGTCTTTAAACTCTTAAAGGAAAGGCTACGAATCACTGAGGTAAAAATGGGTTGTATTCTAAACGTGTGTGCTGGCTTTTTAGAAATCAGAAGTATTATCCTGTGACAACCTTATGAATGCGTAGATTCCCAGATCAGCTTACAGATGCATCTTTCACGTTTGGTGAAAGAGGTCCTAACCCTAGCCACCATTTATTGTTTCTGGAGGAAAGAGAAGTTCTAACTCCTGGGTTGCGGAGAGAACACTTCATTTTGCCCTAGGATGGGGGAGTACTGTGGGGGAGAGGTAAGATGGATGTTCCTGGGTGCTCTTTTTGCCTGCTAAAATTTCTACTCTACATATAAAAAAAAGAAAAGCACTTACCTTTTCACAGCATACACAAACTTTTCAGGTGCAGATTTTGTTCATAACTGGAATTTGCCCATTAAAAGACAAACTTAGGAAACGTAGGCTGCAAACGTGGCAGTAAGGACAACTTTTGAATTCACTCTAGTGTTACCTGCCTGCCAGGCCTTTTCAGCTACTTAACAGCAGAGGCATTATCAGAATTGAAATCTGGCTGACTTCAGGTCCATTTCTTAAACACGCAATACTAGGTTTTGGATTATTTACAATGTGTGAGATTTCATCAAATCTCCTTTTACAGAGTTCACAGTACAGGTTGTAGAGGTGTCAGAAAACAACATTTAAAAGCAAATGTAGGGACGCCTGGGTGGCTCAGTTGGTTGGATGACTACCTTTGGCTCAGGTCATGATCCCAGAGTCCTGGGATCGAGTCCCGCATCGGGCTCCCAGCTCCACAGGGAGTCTGCTTCTCCCTCTCACCTTCTCCTTGCTCCTGCTCTCTCTCACTGTCTCTCTCTCAAATAAATAAAATCTTTTAAAAATAAATAAATAAATAAATAAATAAATAAAAATTAAAAGCAAATGTATAGTTTTTCTAATTTTTTTACCCCAGTGTAGTGGCTCTCAAAGTTAAGGTAAATTGTCCTCTAGTTAGCAGAGAAGTGCATGTGAATTTAGGAAAATAAAACATGTCCTTGATATTTGAGTTTATTCTTACCATGCATAAAGCCAGTAAAGCTGGGATGGGGTATGTTAAGGGCTGAAATGTCATCCATTGAGTTTGAAGGACAAATTTGCCTATGTAGGTTAAGAATGCTTTAAGTGACTATTTAGAAAATGCATTGTTAATTAATAAGCTTATGATCCTATAGAAAAATAACATAACTCTGAACTATAAATCTAGAATAGACAAAAAACATTTTTGAGTGTTAATTAATGTGTAGCTTTGGACAAATTGCTTTATCTCAACCTCGGTTTTTTTAATCTATAAAATAGGAATGATAATGCTTTATAGGGTTAAGATTAAATGAGATAATGTTGATGAAATGGTTTACAAGTAAGTGTCTTGCCTTTTGAGTAAAGGCTCATAAATGGTAACTTGTTCACTTGGATGTTTTTAAATATCTGCTATATCTCATTTAAATAACCATGGTCAAGCAGACTCTTAACGATTGAGCATAAACTGAGTGTTGCATGGCGGCGGGGGGGGGCGGTTTGGGGGGTAGAGGGATGATTAAACAGGTGATGGGGATTAAGGAGGGCACTTATGATGAACCCCCAGATGTTTGTGTGTAGGTGATGAATCACTAAATTCTACACCGGTAACTAATACTACTGTTAGCTAACTGCAATTTAAATAAAAACATGAAGGAAAAAAATAATTTTAAAAATAGCTGTGGTCATTGGGGAATGAAGCATTCTGTGTACGTGGACATTTTTTTAACCAGTTAACTTATATGTATTTTTTTCAGATATAATTATATTCCATTGGCTTAGTTATTTTTAATGGTATTGATGGTGTTTGGAAAGTACAGTATTTCTGAATTGCACTTTAAAAATCTAAATTTAAATCTTTAAATCTAAAGGCAGTAATGCCTTTAATGCATTACTGGACACGGACTAGAATTAGATGTTGAGCACAAATATTTCTTGACAGTCATTAGGAATGTTCAGGTTTCTTACATAAGTCATTGAGTATTTTGTGACCCATAAAGCAAAGTTTTATTTTTCTGTTACTTTGCTATCACTGTGGACATTGTTTTAACAGTATTCATGTGTTTCTAAAGCACAGTGGTGAAATCAAGGAAAAATAAATTTGTGTCTGAACTTTTCATATACTCAAAGCATCTGAATATGTTGTTTAGAAAACTGGGGCATTAATGATGTTGCTGGTATTGAATGGGTGATTATGCTGATAAGCTTGTTAATACTCTGTTTATACATTCATGGTTTAACCAAGTTCGGTGGGTTTTCATAAACATTTTACCATCTTTATTGTTATAGTTGACATGCAGTGAACTGCACATACTTAAAATGTAGTTTGGTAAGTTTTGGTATATGTGTACACCTGTGAGACTACCACCACGATCAAAATAATATACATCCATCTCTAAAAATGTCCTTGTGCCCCTTTGCAATTCCCGCTTCCCATCCCACTTCTCTTCCCACCTCCACAGGCAACCACTACTTTGCTTTCTGGCCCCGTAGTAGAGTTCGCATTTCCTAGAGTTTTAGATCTAGGAAATCATAAAGCATGTACTTTTCTGGTCTGGCTTTTTAGGCTGCTTGTATATTTTGGGATTCATTCATTTCATTGCATGTATCAGTTGCTCATTCCTTTTAATTACTGCATTATATTCCATTCCATGGATATACTAGGACTTATCCATTATTTGGCTATCCAGTTTTTAGCTATTATAAAACTTGTATGAATATTAGTGTATAAGTCTTTGTATGGACTTACATTTTTATCTACTTTGATTATTCCCTAGGAGTGATTGAACTTTTCAAGGAAAGTACTGAACTTTTTAAAGTAGTGGTACCATTTTATATTCCTATCGGCAGGATATACCAGTTTGTCCACATTCTTGTCTTCACTTGATATAGTCAGTCTTTAATTTTAGCCATTCTAATAAGTGGGTGATGGTATTTCATTGCATTTTTAATACGCATTTGCCTTAAGAACAGTGATGATGAGTATCTTTTTATGTGATTGTTTGCCATTGGTATGACTTTTTTGTGAAATGTGCTTAAAGCCATTTCCCTAATTTTGAGAGTTCTTTATATATTCTAGATGTAATTCTCACCAGATAATTTACATTGCACATATGTTCTCCCAGGCTATTTTCCTTCTCTTAGTAAGGATGTCTTTTGAGGACAGAAGTTGTTCATTTTAATGAAGTCCAGTTTGTCCAGTTGTTCTTTTATGGATTGTACTTTCCGTGTGTTATCTAAGAAATCTTTCCTTAATTCAAGGTCACAAAAGTTTTCTGCTGTATTTTCTTCTAGAAGTTTTATGACCTTACATTTAGGTCTGTGATCCATTTTGAGTTAGCTTTGTCTCTGGTGTAAAGTATGGATTTTTTATTTTGGTTGCCCCAGCATCATTTGTTGAAAAGACTATCCCTTCTTCGCTGCCAGAGGTACATGGCCTTTGCAGCTTGTCTAATTCCAGTTGTCTATGTGTATATCTTTATTTCTGGAGTCTTTGTACTATTCCGTTGATCTGTCTATCTTTATGCCAGTACTGTACTCTTTATATAGCCATAGCTTTATAATACGTTGTGAGATCAGGCAGCGTTAGCTCTCCCAACTTTCTTCTTTTTCCAGTTGTTTTGACTTTTTTAGGCCCTTTGAATTTCTACATGATATTTAGAACCAGCTTGGCAATTTCTATCAAAAACAAACCTGGGATTTTGACAGCAATTGCATTGAGTCTGTAGATCATTTTGGGAAGAATGGACATCTTAATAATGAGTCTTCTGACCCAAGGACAAGTAAATCTTTAACTTCTCTCATCCTTTTTTTTTTTCTTTTTTAGTTTTTTAACATACAAGTCTCACATTTTTTTGTTACCTGTATCACGGTTTCGTGTTTTTTTTTTCCTATTGTAAATGGTATTACATTGCAGTTTCTGACTGTTCATTGCTAATATATTGAAATAAAATTGATTTTTACATATACATCTTCTGCAGCCTTACTAAACTTCTTGGCAGGAGAGAATTCTGCCACTGAGCCACCCATGCTAAACTTCTTGAACATGTGGGATACAGTTCTAATAACTGGTCTAATGTCTTAGCTAATTCTGTCACCCTTGTGACAGAATTAAGATTAAGTTCAGTTTTATTTTCTGAATGTTTCTCTGCTTCTTTGCACGCCTGGTAATCTTTGACTGGATGTCAGTTATTGTGAATTTTACCTTGTTGGGTGCTTGTTAATTGTATATTCCTAACTCTGTTCTTTAAGCCTTGTTCTATAGTACAGTTATTTGGAAGTAGCTCAGTCCTTTGCCGTCTTGATTTTATAATTAGATCTGGAGAAGTCTCTAGGGCTACTCCCTCTACTGAGGCAAGACCTTTATGGATATTTTCCCCAATGTCCCTGAATAAGGAGTTAATCTATTCTGGTTTGTGGGAACACACTTAGCCCCAGCTTTGGGTACTTGGACTTTGGTACTCCTGTATGGGTTGGTTTACTACTGAATCCTTAAGGGGGAATCCTCTGCAGATCTTCAGGGTTCTCTGGTGTTTGGTCCTGTGAACTCTAATTGATTTGGTTTCCTCAGACCTTCAGCTCTATCTCTTCAATTCAGGGCATACTCCAGGTTCTGCCTTACCTTCCTGGCCCTGATCTAGAGCCTCCTCTCTTCTGGCAGTAAGTTGGGGCAATTGGAGGACTCGCTTTGCTTTTCTCCCCCATAGATCAGGAATCTCTGCCTTGTGTTAACTGCTATCCAGTGTCTTGAAAAAGCTGTTTCATATACTCTCTCTCATTTTGGCTGTTTCAGATGGGAAGGTAAAATTGGTTGCTTTTATTCCCTCTTGAACAGAAGTAGAAGTCTTTCCTATTTTTTCTGTTCTCCTTTCGACTCTGTTCTCCTTTCTCTGTAAACTTTGTCCAAAGGCTGGCTGTCCTCGTGGTTATAAGATACCTCCAGCAATCAACATTTAGCCAAGTTTCTTTTTATTTATTATTTTTATATTTAAGTATTCTCTACATCCATCTTGGGGCTTGAACTCATGACCCCAAGGTTGACTTTCATGCTCTTTCAAATGAGCCAGCCAGGTGCCCCTAGCAAATTTTGTTTAAAGTCAAAACAAAACTATAGGAACTATATGCCTTTATGCTATGATGTTTGTCATTTAATATCACTGTTTTCATCCTATGATTGGGTATTTGGTGAAAACACAATTATTTGAAAAGTTTGCATACATTTTGTGAATAGACTTTAATTTGAAGATGCAAATCTAAGTCCCGGGTCTTCCCCTGAATGATTGTGTGATCTTAGACACAGAACTTAAATTATTATTATTTTTTTTAAGATTTTATTTATTTATTTGACAGAGATCACAAGTAGGCAGAGAGGCAGGCAGAGAGAGAGGAGGAAGCATGCGGGGCTCTATCCCAGGACCCTGAGATCATGACCTGAGCCGAAGGCAGAGGCTTAACCCACTGAGCCGCCCAGGCGCCCCCAGAATTTAAACTCTTAAGACCACAATTTCCTCCTCTGTAAGACTAATAAAAAAAAAAACAAACAAAAAAATCTACCATTTAGTTTTGTGTGTGATTTTTTTTTTTTTTTTTTTTAAGATTTTATTTATTTGGCAGACAGGGATCACAAGGACGCAGAGAGGCAGGCAGAGAGAGAGGAGGAAGCATGTGGGGCTTGATCCCAGGACCCTGGGATCATGACCTGAGCCGAAGGCAGAGGCTTTAACCCACTGAGCCACCCAGGTGCCCCTACCATTTAGTTTTGAATTGCGTGTTTACATATGTATAGTTCCTAATTGTATTTTTTAAAATTTACTGAGAATACTTTAAATTCCATATAATTTATAAAAATAAGGAAATGCATACAAGAAATGGTAGAATTTATTTCCTTACCCTATCACCTTTTGGGTTTTAGCATTGGTCTAAGATAATATAGTTCACTGGCTACTGACAAAGTAATTTAATTATAAAGCCATGAATACTAGGTTTCTAGAAATTTTTTTTTTTTATGTCTTAAGGCTATTTGAGCTTCACAATTTTTCTATTAAAAGCAAGATGGTATTGTGAAAATGTTTTCTTGAAAAAAGATGATATTGAAATTTCACTTACGTATGGCAGAAGACTAAAGGCTTTATTTCCATGATGGAAAACTTTTAAATTAAGTATTTATTGTGTACTTCCTATATATTAAGGACGTAACTATGCTAGGTCATGGGGTTGAAGAGAGAAGTCAAGAAAAGCGAGAAGCTTTCCACCCTTGAACTGGAGTGGGAGGCAGATGGGTGGATGCGCGGGAGGGAGGAGAGGAAGAGTTGGCTGTCTATCTAGAGGTCCTGGGAGTCTTATGAATGGAAGGTGGGGAGTGAATCTTCTGGTAGGTCTCAGAGTGAGTTAGAGAAGCAAGGAACGGGAATGCACAAACGTGAGATTACGGAGGTGCCTGATGTTGAGGGAGTATTGCCATAACACAGGACTAAAGCAGGGAAAAGGGAATGCCTAGAAATTGAGGCTAGAAAAGTAGGTTGGCTTCAGGCTGTTGAAGGTCCTTTAATAGGCCATGTCAGGAGATAACAGTATTGTTAAATCCAAGACTGGTACAAGGGAATTTCTTCCAGGTCCCTTTGATCATAGTGTGAAATGGAATGGATTGGGAGGATTAACTAGAGACAAGGACCACACTACGGAGGACATGTCATTGCTAAGTGAGAGAAGAGAGTGTAGCCTAGGAATCTGGAGATAAAGATTTGCATATATTAAAGAGATACTTCAGGGGCACTTGGGTGACTCAGTCAGTTTGTGTGTCTGCCTTCCCCTCAGGTCATGATCTCAAGGTCTTTGGATCACGTCCCACATTGGGCTCCTTGCTCAGCAGGGAAAGTGCTTATCCCTCTGCCTGCCTCTCCCCCTGCTTGTGTGCTTACTCTCATTCTGTTTCTCTGCGACAAATAGTCTTTAAAAAATAATAATAATAATAAGATACTTTAAAGAGGGAGTGAAAGGACGAGGCACATGAGCGGTTAGGTTATGTCTCTCATACCCATTCCTGGCAAAGATGATCAGATGAATAAGACTCCCTGGCAGGATGGTTCCTTGAGGGAACTGTTGGTTTGGATATTCTTTTCTGCAACCCTTTAATTTAAGGAGCCCTCCACTCATTCAGTGGAAATACCAGGTAAGACAGAAGAAAGCTGGAGCAACATCTGAGCTGTGTGTATGGTGGAGCAGCCACAGGCCTAAAGATGGTGCTTAAAACCCACGTGGAGAGCCAGTTAGCCCAGGGAGAAGAAACCTTGGCCACACCTCAGAACCTTGATGAATCTGTGGCATCCTGAGAGAAAGCCGCATAGCGGGTAGTAGCGCTGTCCTGTGCGGGAAGGAGAGCGTGCTTTCGAGAGCTTTGGAAGGATGGTAACTGAAGTGAAGCACTGTATTTGCTGGTTGGGGAGGGACTGGAGGCTTTGGCAGCAGCCTATCTGGAACATATTAAAAATTTGCAAGAAAAGCAAAAGTTGGTTTCTGGCCAAAATAAATGGCACAACGCCTATGGATGTTTTCAGAGCTCATAGGGTCCTTAAAATCTTGGTTATAATTTTAGAAAGAAACAGAATGGAACTATTTTAGTTGAACTGGATAGTATATGAATTTGGGTATCCCGTAAGGAATAACGTCCATGGCTGTTAAGTTGTCTCTGTAGCACGTTGAAAATGATTGTAATGGATTGAGTATTTTAGAATGGCAACCCTGAGTCTCCAGTCGAAGATTGGGTTTCTCAGACCTGGTTTAAGACATTGGGGAAACATGATTAAACCTCAGTCTTGTAGCCCAAAGAGCTCATTTTGGATACAACTTGCTAGCTATTCAGAAACCTTGGTTATCTGGATTGGTATATCCTTGGAGAGTTTATATGGCCACAATTCTGCTGTTGGACACTGGAGTGCTTTCTGTATGCTTAGGATTTCTGTGTCTGTCATGGTCAGACCATTTGGGATTTGGTAGTTAAACTTATTTCCAGAACAAAATTACAAAAGGGCCCCAAACCAGATGTTCCTCATTACATAAATGTTCACACACATCCATTGGTCTTGTCTCCCTTCCCCTGAGGTCCTTTTTTTAGTCCTTTGGATCTGGTTAATCCTTTTTTTTTTTTCCCCCCCCGGATGCTGATGTAGCAGAGTTAAAACAAAACTGTTAGGCAAGAGACTCCGGGACCCTTTTCCTGGAAGCTAGTAAGATTCTGGGCTGTGACTCTGCCCTGTTTGGATTACCTGTGGGGGTCATGGGCTGGGGTGCACAGGGCTTCACATATTTTAATGCTCCAGAGAGATAGTCAGGATCTTGAAGTACCTGTAAAAGCTGGCTGGCACTTGTCTGAAGTGTTTTTAAGGGTTAAGGGTTGCACCAGAGACCTGCAACCCTAGGAAGTTAACATTTTTTAAATAAAAAAAAAGTTTGGGAGGTGCCTGGGTGGCTCAATAGGTTAAGCCTCTGCCTTCGACTCAGGTCATGGTCTCAGGGTCCTGGGATAGAGCCCTGCATCAGGCTCTCTGCTCAGTGGGGAGTCTGCTTCCACCTCTCTGCTTACTTGTGATCTCTGGCTCTCTGTCAAATAAAAACTTTGTTTTTTAAGATTTTATTTTATTTTTATTTATTTTTTTAAAAGATTTTATTTATTTACTTGACAGAGAGAGAGATCACAAGGAGGCAGAGAGAGGGAGGAAGCAGGATCCCCGCTGAGCAGAGAGCCCGATGTGGGGCTCGATCCCAGGACCCTGGGATCATGACCTGAGCTGAAGGCAGAGGCTTTAACCCACTGAGCCACCCAGGTGCCCCTAAGATTTTATTATTTGAAAGGATATGCTCTGAGCACTTTAAACCACAGACAAACCTGAAGAGGTTATTTAGGAATATGTCCTTCATTTCCTTCTGGAAATGTTGACCTATTTACACAAGTTGGGTACGTGGAAGGTACCTTATTAGCCAGCATGCTTCAGCAGCCCTGCCTGTGGTTAAGCATGGTAGTCCTCTCCTCTTGGCACCCCCAAGGCTGCCACTGCTGTACTGAATTGTATCTAGGGGTCCTGATCCTGGGGCTTTAGTACTCAGAGGACTAGGAAGTAAACAAAAGGCTTCTAAGGACAGAGTTTATGTACTTTCCTCCTAAAAGCGTCTCAAGCCCTTACCCTTAGAGCACTCACTTAATACACAATTCTGAAAGCTTGGCATCTGGCTTCTCAGCTCAGGATGAATTATAATAAACAGATCAATCGAGGCAGAAGCGAGAGAGACCAATTCAGAGAGCAGTTGTGAAAACCACATCTAGATGTGGCAGCCCATTGTACTTCTAAGAACCTTGCTCTGCTGTGATTCTAGTTAAATGAAATTGCTGATGAAGTCTGAAGCCTTAATAAAAAACGAAAGTGTGTTTAGGACCTTCCTATTGATAGCAGAGGAGGATGTAATCAACTTTAGAGGGACTTTCACTCATACATACATAAAAATTTTTAAGATATCATATGCTTAAAAGGGGTAAGCTTTGGACAATAAGACAATGCATTTGCATAAAATTACCTTCCTGGCAGTGCAGAGAGAGTAGTGTATTTGAAAGTGAAAGAAAAATGGCTGATCATACACTAAGAATTTCTAGAAGAGCTTAACAGAAATACAGAAATACAGATTTCCCCCATCAGCTAAAAGTAAAGCATCCCTATGAAACCCTTTGTAACCCAAAATGGTGTAAAGAGAAGAAGCAATTACTGTTAATATATGGAAAAGATTTTGGGTGTTTCCAGACTCCCAAAATAACCTTAGACCTTTTTTCCTAAGCTTTTATTTGAGAGAGAGCATAAGCACAGGGAACAGCAGAGGCAGAGGGAGATGCAGATTCCCCACTGAGCAGGGAGCCCGACTTGGGGCTCAATTCCAAGGCCCCTGGATTATGATCTGAGCTGAAGGCATCTGCTTACCCAACTGAGCCACCCAGGTGCCCAACCTTAGACTTTCTTGGTACTTTGGGATGTATCTTACTAACGGGTGCACAAAATAACCTAACATAAAGTCTAGATGCTCACTGACACAGGTCAGAACTATGCCTACTTTAGACTGATCTGCTGGATGTGGTTCCCAGGGGGTGTTTGGGGTGCCAATTGTCTCTATAAGGGCTTGCTGGGGGGCCATTAATTTCGCCTTTTTCCATAAAGGCAAACAAAAACTAAAACCTCCAAATTTCTTTCAGTTAGCAAAAACAGATGCTGTTATCTCTCACTTTCTGTAAGTTTTGCATTATGGCATTTTTTGCTTTTATGAAAGACCTACGTTAGTATGTTTTTCACTAACCGAAAGAACTCCAAAGAGGATTTTTGCTTTTGTGGGGGCCTGGGGGAAGGCAGTTACCATGTTAATGTAAGGTCTTTTTTAAAAGCAAGTGGCCCACCATGAACTTTTGGAAAACGGGGAACACTTTTCATTCTAATTAATTCTGTTTGCGAATGTTTTTACAGGGACACTGTACTTTCCAATAACGGGGAAACCTGTGCTCTTCTAGGGCTTTCATACAAACGAAGTGGCTTGACCCAAATTTTTGAAAAGCTGGGGGACACTTGTATTGCTTTAGAGCTGGAAGGAATTTTTTTCTTGCCCCCGCTTATTTCTTCAAATGATGAAGCTAAGGTGCCCAGAGTCTAAGACAAATTCCAAATGTCTGTCATGGTAATATTTCTAAGAGAAGAGGGAAAATTAAGGCTGTTCTGAGCAGGGTGGTGCCCCCTTGGGGATGGGGACAAGGAGGCGCTCGTGCTGGGGGAGCCCGGTGGTCAACAAAGGTTTCTCTGAAAAGGTAGCACTGAACTTGAGACCCACAGGAGCCAGCTGTGTGAAGGGCTAAAGTAAGATCTTCCCAAGCAGAGAAAAGTGCTGTCAAGGCCCTGACTTGGTTGTTGGAAAAACAGAAATGTGGCCACAACATGGTGGGGAAAAGGGAGATTTGAAAAGGGAGGTGTGGTGTTTTTTGTTCAGTGGGAGCCGCTTGAAAGTTTCAAAGAGGAGGGGGATGACTGGATCTGCTTGGTGCAGGAACCCAGGACTACTTAACTGTAGAATTAGGCAGTGTTCTACACTATGAGCTTTCACTTTTAACTGAAGCCAGTGGTCCCTGAAACAAATGCCAAAGGAAATATTCTGGTGAGATGGTGCTTCCCTTCCCATCAGTGACCTATTCTGATAGTCTCTATTTCGAGATCTTTCTATAATGTTGATTATAGCCGACAGCATTTGGAAAACACCTCTGAGACACTGTTCTGCCTCAGTAACCATAGCCTCACCCACAAGCTGGAAAACAATAGCCACCAGCATCTGCGGGGTGCTGTGTAGTTGCTGCTACTACTTTAGGCAGTTGACACAAAGCTTGTCCTCTTCCCAGTATCGGATGGACTCCAAAGCCTGCTTCCCCCATACACCAGCTCCCAAGTAAGCAGGAGGAAGAGTGCTCGGACAGTCTTCATGGGCTCCAACCCAAGAGGAGATGGAAGGTGGACAGAAAAAGAAAGAGGAAAGGATGGTGGTGATAAAGGAAGTCGGCTTTTTTTGTTTGAGTGAACATATAAATATCTTAGAGCCACAGATGCTCAAGTGTTTTTCGTACCAGATGGCCAGTGATTCCCTTGTAGTGAAACGCCAACATCCTTTCAAAACTGTAATATTGAATATGCTTGGTAAATTTTTCGGTCTGCGGGACAAATGCTAACAGGTTTAGTAATGTGGCTGCGGCCTTCCCAGCTAATCTGCTGGCAGTGGAGCCCCGGGAAAGGGCAGAGGCGGGTGAGCCCTTTACATGAACATCAGGCTGACCTCACTTGATAGTTATGCAGCCTGTGCCAGCCTCGGCCGGGGGCAGCAGATACTGGGCCAAAATCGAGTGCTTTGACTTACCTCTTTAATGTGAACTTGAAATCTGGCAGGAAAGGAGTTTGTATTCATAGGAGTCTCCGTCTTCCACATCCCAGTGTAAGGTTAGAACTGCGCTCTGAGTGGGATCTGCCCAAACATCCAGGAGTCTTTCCTGAGGAGGGGGCCCTGATGCTGCCTTTGTGAGATGGAATTATGCAAGAGTGTGCTCAGATTCTTGCAGTGGTGAAATATAGCATTAGAACTGGAGTTGTTGAATCTCTGCCCACAACCCCCACACCCTGCTCTGTCACTGGGGGCATAGGTGAGCCGTTCTGGGCACAGCACTCACTTTGGAGATGGAATTTCTGTTTTAGCATTGGCTCTCGCTTAGTCTTTTTAGAAAGTGCTTTTTTTTTTTTTTTTTTTAATAAAAAACAAACAAACAAACAAACCTTAGTTTGGTGGGCTAGTCTACTAGTTCTAAAAACGAAAACTCCAAACTTCTATTTTCTAGGCAGTCCTTGAATTCAGACCAACCTAACTTCTACCATAAAGGAGTATCCTTGTTTTCTTGCTCTCCCAGCACTAGGCGTGCATTTGGGCAGAGCTGGGTCCCACCATGGAGAGTGGGTTTTCTCTCTCCAGGAGAAGCATGCCCCCCCCCCCACCCCACGAAAGCCCTAAGCTCACCCACAGCTGCTAGGAGCCACCTCACAGGTTCTTGGTGCACAGCCCCCAATACTGAGCGCCGCAGAGCAGTCGATCCAGAGCAGCCTCTGTGTGGGGACCCAGATACCTCGCTTCTTGTTAGCCATGTGGTGACCAGGACTCTGGCTGAGGAATGTGTTCACAGCAAAGAGCTGAGTAATGCACTTGTCCTTGGAACCCAGAAGCTATAGATCTGAAATACAGATGTTTTTAGGTAAATAAAAACTATATTTACAATACTGTGTCTTCAGGAAAGGTTAAGGTTTAGGGTTAGGGTTGTTTTAACTGCTGAGTGCCCTCACCATTGGTGACTTTACTTGATGGAACCACCTTTTGTGTCGTTAGTTTGTGTGAGAAGACTGGTTGGGTTCTGCTAGATTTCATTAGAACATATGAATTCCTGGGACGCCTGGGTGGCTCAGTTGGTTAAGCAGCTGCCTTCGGCTCAGGTCATGATCCCAGCGTCCTGGGATCGAGTCCCACATCGGGCTCCTTGCTTGGTAGGGAGCCTTCTTCTCCCTCTGCCTCTGCCTGCCATTCTGTCTGCCTGTGCTCGCTCTCTCCCCCCCTCCCCGATAAATAAATAAAATCTTTAAAAAAAAAAAAAAAGAACATATGAATTCCTTAACATAGTCTTTTTTTTTTTTTCCTTTTTAAGATTTTGTCAGAGAAGAGAGCACAAGCAGGGGGAGCTGCAGGCAGAAGGCTGACGGCTTAACCAACTGAGCCACCCAGGCGCCCCTTCTTTCCCTCCTTTAAAGTCTTCAATTTTTTCACTTAGGCTTCATATTACTAATCTTGGCATGTGAAAAAATTTTTCTCTGTGTGGGCCAAGATAGTGATTCAAGGAAGTTACTTCACTGAACCATACAGGAAATTCACTGATGTTATGTATTGTTAAAATTGAGATTAACACATTATAAATAAAAAGCCGTGTACTCTGTAAACTGAAGTCCTAATCTAGTCCTAATCTAGGATGCCAGCAGAAGACCAGGTCAGGGTGAGGCCACATTTATTTTGTTTTCCAAAAGCGTAAACTTCCCTAGAGTACACCCTGTGTAATTCTGTAAATTAACATCTGTAAAAGGACATCTCTAGTAGGAGAGAAAGTCAAAATACATCCAATAATTTAAGAATTTGATATGTCTTTAGACTAAACTAAAGCATTCTTTGGGGTGCATGTGGCAGTTTAATATAACCTATCAGCAGTTTAAAGTCTCACCATATACAAGGCTGTACAAAAGCACGTGTGTCAAGAGTTTCTACCTCATGGTTACTAGTCCCCCAGAAGTGCTTAGAAGTTACCACATAAAACAGTGGTTTTGATATTTGTAGTGTCACTAGATGTGTCTCACCTGGAAGTTTGCCTTAAATCCCATTCTGAGCCCCATCAAATGTCATTATATCCATATCAGAATTTTTTACTCAAGTTGATTCAGTATTTGAAGCACAGCTCTTCTTTTTGTCTCCTCATTTTGGTCGTCCCTGTTTAAGTGCAGATGTTTAAAACTAAGCATCATGGCAGCTGGCTGCTCTTTGGGTGCTCTGAGTTTGGGTCTCTTGCTAGGTATGGAAATAAATGCCATCAACTGGACAGTTGAGCGTGCACTCAAACCTACTGGCCATTTGTATTTTGCCATGTGAGAAAACGGTTTTCTGGACAGAAGACTTGGCAGCTAGCTTTAAAACTGCTTCTAATGTTGGGGCACCTGGGTGGCTCAGTGGGTTAAAGCCTCTGCCTTCGGCTCAGGTCATGATCTCAGGGTCCTGAGATCCTGGGCTCTGCTCAGCAGGGAGCCTGTCCCCCCCCCCCCCCCCGCCTCTCTGCCTACTTGTGATCTCGATCTGTCAGATAAATAAATAAAATCTTAAAAAAAAAACAAAACTGCTTCTAATGTAGAGGAGGACTGTTGTGGCATCATCTCTATGGGGTGGACCCAGTTTATCTGCCTCTCTGACCAGCCAGACCTGTGATTATGCTGCAGTCAGAATGTTGGTGGGGGAAAGCTTGGGAATCCTCTGGGAGGTTGTTGAAACATCAGTAGACCCTCTCCTTCATCTAGCCGGTCCCTTTCTTCCAGGAAGCCTTCTGATCCCCTAGACTGGATCAGTTCTTCTACATACGAACAGTTCTGCTTGGTCGTCCTGAGCACTTACTCAGATCGTTTCCTTCTTTTGTGTTACTGGCTGTTGGATCTAGCAGCAGCAGAAGTTTGAGAACAGGAGCTACACCTGCCTGACTCATCGTATTGGCAGCACCTATCTAATACTGGGCCTTGTTGAGTGGGTGAAAGGACGGGTGGGGGGCCAGACAGCAAGCCTGTGGGTTTGGGTGCTGATCTGTCATGAACTCTGACTGTATCCTTAACCCACAAAGTGGCTGTGGACTTGTTTTGGAGTTAGTGTAAAGAGAAAACTGGGTCTCTGAGAAGTGGCAGGTAGTTCTAGCAGGAGTCAAGACTACTGCTTGGGCCACGGGAAAAACACCAACAGTGGAGTAGAGGAGCTGGCCCTGAGCCCCAAATTTTGAATTTTGATAGGATGGCTGGAGACAAAAGAATTTCTCAAAGTAGAACCTCCCTAAACACAAGGAACTTCCTCTAACTGCTTCTGAGCCATATAGAACTAGATTGCTTTCCTAATTAAGCACCATTTTTACCTCCAGGGAGTAGAGATTTAAACACTCCCATTTTATAAAATGTCTAGCCTTTCCTTAAGTTCTAAGCTCCTTAAAACCCTTACCTTCGGGGCACCTGGGTGGCTCAGTGGGTTAAAGCCTCTGCCTTCGGCTCAGGTCATGATCCTGGAGTCCTGGGATCGAGCTCCACATCTGACTCTGCTGGGTAGGGAGCCTGCTTCCCTTCCTCTCTCTCTGCCTGCCTCTCTGCCTACTTGTGATCTCTCTCTCTCTGTCAAATAAATAAATAAAATCTTAAAAACAAACAAAAAAACCCTTACCTTCATGGTAGAGTACCCTCAAAATTTTTTTTTTTTAACAAAGGAAATTTATTTTAAACTGGTGGTAAATCCCATTTAAAGGCAACATAAATCCTAAGGGGAAAAAAATGAATATTTTGATATTAACAGTTACTCTTGTTAACTTGAACTCTGATGCCACAAGTATTTTACAGTCTACTATATATCCAGCATTGTCTGGTGTACTGACATCATCTCAATTAAGATTCTTTATTTTATTGGCCTAATTTTGGATAAACATAAAGCACCTCATGCTTGTGTAAACCTGCACTGAATAACTAGTCGATTATCGTGTTCAGGTCATTCCTAGCAACACTGTATATGCATAGCCTACATAATAGTCTTTTGAGTGGGCCTTTGTCTTTGATTCAGCTGGTCTGAGATATAGTGGCTTTTTGCCGTAGTGGGATAAAACTTAACCTTTTTAGCAATGAAATCTAAATTTTCATTTTCATTTGTAGAAAAAGTGCACATTTAAAAATGTGTGTCTCGCATAGTGGCTAGTTATTTTTATTGTCTCTTCCCCCCCTATAAAAAGATAACTGATGGGTACTGCGTAGCAGCATCCCTAAGTTACATTTAGAGAGTTAATGATCTGTGTACCAAGAATAGAGCCCAGTGGCTATTTTTGCTACTTCCAAATACTATGTTGATTACACAAATTTGAATTAGTCACTCTGCAGGCCGCTTATGATGCCTTTGGGATTGTGTATGTGTGCAGCGTGCATAGATGTTGCCGTAACTCTAAATACACAGCCCACATGCTGTTTCAAACATGTTTGGAAGCCGGTATGTTTAGTCCTTGGAATGTGGTGTGTTCAGAAGGGACTCTGTGCCCTCTTGTTATTTTCTCCTTGATTTTGCCTTTTCTCTCATCCGTTGGATGCAAAAAGGAAGTTTAAGATGGGGACAAAATCCAGATATAATAAAAATCACTGTGACTTTAGGTATTCTACATAGGGACAGCATTGACTTAATGTGTCATTTTATTACCATTCAACAGCTAGCTCACTGAACCAAACTCCATTTTGGCTCTAGCTTGGCTGTTAGGAAAGATTGAGTTAATTATTTTGATGCTTGTGTGATCTAGAATTAGAAATAAACACAAATGTATTGAGGTGGGTAGGGGAAGGGTTTAAAAAGGTAACAAAAAAGGCAAGAGCTGAAAGAACCATCCTGAGCACTGAGGCAGAAAATCAAAGCCACTTGGGGGAGGGGAGATTACGTCCAAGAACCTTAAACTTGAGTTTGAAAAGTGTTTAGGGAGTTCTTAAGGCTTCTAACTAAACTTACAGTTTATCCAAAAGTGAGTGTGTTTATTTCTGTTTTTTTTTTTTTTTTCTCACTTGGGTAAATATTCTGATGTGTTTGTTTCATTTGCTTAATGAGATCATGGATGATTATTTTTTAATTAGGGAGAGTTGGGTTTGTAAGCATTTTAAATGTCATCCGTTTGGCTGATATTTAAAACTCGGGCTGAGGTTGAGCTTTTTGTTCTTCTGCCCTTCCCATGCTTTAAACTCGTGGTCTCACAGTGATTTTGAAAATTAAGGATTTCAATTATTTCAAAACTTGGAAACTAACAAGAGTTATTGCACTTTAGCCTATTTATATAAGTGGGTGCAAAAATTTTTGCTCCTTTTGTTAGCAGATAAATGATGGGAACCCAGTAAGCTAGGAAGTATCTCTTCATCTGTCTTGCAGGAAATGCTCTCTGGTTAAGAAGGGAACCCAAATAACTGATGATGGCCTGCAGATGTGCTGGAGCCAACGATCAAAGGAGGAAGTTTGGAAGTAGGAAGATTCCTCCTCAGAGTCAGCAAGGCGTTGTAGAGCCAGAAGCTCTGACCTGGGCCAAAGCTGGGCTAAGGCATCTGCTTAAATCTCAGACTGTAACTGCAATATCTCAGCTTTTATGATGTCAGGCCCACTTCATAAAATTGAGGCATAATCAGTTTGTGAGATTTCCAGCCAGCATTATATCCTGCCCCTGCCTCATATAGCTTATAATGATTATTTCTTAAAGATTTTATTTATTTGAGAAGAAGAGACAGTGACCGAGATAGAGCACAAGCCAGGAGGAGAGGGAGAAGCAGGCTCCTCTCGAAGCAGATAGCCAGACATGGGGCTTGATCCCAAAATCCTGGGATCATGACCCAAGCTGAAGGCAGATACCTAACCAACTGAGCCACTTAGGCCCCCCGTAACAATTTTTCAAAAACTTTCTTACCACTCTCCAAAATTGGCATTCTCTAGAGTCCTAGCAGCAAAGTGTGCTGTGCTTTGAGGGCAGGCAGGCTTGGTTCACATCCCTGCCCTGACCCTGTGGCCTTGGGCAGCTTATTCAGCCTCTCTGAGCATCTTTGCATATCTGTAAAATACATGATCCTTCCTTCTTCGAATGATGGATTTGGAGATTAGGATCCACATATGAAAATTCATAGCATGCCCTTTCTTATGCTCATTTAAAAGTAAACTTGTTTCTTACACTTAGGATATTTTTATATATTCATCCTGAGACTTAATGAAGTTTCTTGTTCATCAGTTCTTAGCTTCTCCATCCAGATCTAGGACTCCCAAATAGCTATCTGAAAACCTGTACTTAAATTTGGGAGCACTTCTGGATTCTGCAGCTCACGGTTTTCAGACATTTTATATTGAGTGATTATACAAGTGCAGATTTCACATTTCTGGTTCATGTAGCTAAAGCAAATAGTCTTACCTATTTCTTGAACTAAAAAATTCTAATAGGAAAGCAATAATGGGAACTTAAATTCTTCAGTAAGACAGCTGTCTTAGTTCAGGCTACTATAACATTTACCATAGATTAGGTGGCGTAAACAACAGACGTTTATTTCTCATGGTTCTGGAGGTTGCGAAGTCCAAGGGTAAAGGTGGCAAGAGATTTATTTCCAGGTGAGGGCCCTCTTCCTAGCTTACAAGCAGCTCTGTCCTCACGTGGTAGCAAGAGAGATCATCTTTCTTATTTCTTCCATTAAGAACACTAATCTCATCCCATTGGGGAATAAGGGTTTCAACATGTGAATTGTGGGGGGAGTTGGGCACATTCAGTCCATAGCAACAACTAATAAAAGGTAGTTTTATTGAAAGTTTAGTTTTTGTTGTTTAAACCTGCCAGGCTATTTTCTTTGGTTTCCTGACATTTTTCCCCTTTATAATTCCATTTCTTAGCTTAGGTGCAAAACTGTCTCTTGTTGAACATGGCTGTGTCTGCGTTAATGGGTGGCTGACTGCAGTGCCTGCCCAGACCAGGCAGGTACGCATAAGTAGGAAGAGGCCACTGCAGACCAGAGCATGCCCCACCCTGTAGGAATGGGCTTCTGGGTTGTTGTTTTCAAGGCTGGAAATCTGGATTTACATGTGAAGTGTCAGGTAGATACTGGATATATTGTTCTTTTTTTTTTTTTTTCCTTATTTTTCTTTTATGATAAGCCAAACAAAATACTTCTTTCTGCAGACTGGTCTGCTTCCTAGGGCAGTAGTTTATCACCTTTTCTCTCTCTCGGTATCTTGCCCAGAGGGTGCTCTCAAGTGTTTGCCTGAATGACCTGATTCCATACCTTTTCCCTTACATATGGATGTTTTATTTCAGCCATAAATCGTGATTCTGAGTTTCCACTGTTTACACCAACTATCATGATTTAAAGCATCTGATTTCAGGGAAGATAAAAGCAGGCTCTATTTGTACTCCACCCAGAAAAGTCTTACTTTGATATTAAACTCCTGATTTTTATCAGAATTCCACCAGGTATTATAAATGCACTAGTGCACCTTAACATTGTAAATCGTATATGGTTTCAGGGTGGGGAAGCTGTCTTAAGTTACTCTTGAAGAACCAAAACTACATTGCTGAAACTCCTAAAATAACTTGTCCGTACTGGTGTGTTTGTGGTTATGATTTAACTCTCCAACAGTGAAACTTAACAATGGGATTTAATAACCTGCCAGTAAATGAAGATTATCTGCCTTGATAATCTGTCCAGATACCCACTCTCATAAACTTACAGTGAGCCACTTGAGGAAATAAATTTAAAAATGCAACTTCGTTTTGTAATTGCAGTTGACCGAATTTTAGCTTTGAAATACTTGTGAAGTACGATCTATCAAAATCTTGACTTGACTTTGAGATATTAAGTAGAGCAGGAAAAAGAAGTAATGGAGAAATAAGTTCTGGTTCTCAAACAGGGGCACTATTGACTGATTTTCTCCAGTTTTTCATACTGTGCAAAAGAACACTCATTGTGTGCCGGGTAGTGTAAGCAAATGTGACTGTCTCCAATTACTGTGGGTCCTTTTTGACCTTCTTATCTCCCTGCCTCCTAAAGGTTACACTGAACACAAGTCTGGAAGAAGCTTAATCTTTCTTTTACTTTCAACAGGTGGAATACATGTTGGTGTCTTTTGATCATGAAAATAAGAAAGTCCGGTTGGTCCTATCCGGAGAGGAAGTTCTTGAAACTCTACAAGAAAAGGGGGAAAGGACAAACCCAAAGTAAGCAGATAAACCAAAGGGTTGCTTTAGTGTTTCTGAACCTGGTAGAACTACGAAAGTGGAATCCTTCCTCCGGTGTCTACGAGGCAGGATGGCATTGTAGATGAGAGCACAGGCTCTGGTTCTCCTGCTTCGTAGCTGGGTATACTCTTGGGCAAGATGCTTAATGTCTCTGTGCCTCTCTTTCCTCAGCTGTAGAGTGAAGATAAATCCCCTGTGTAGGGTGTTGACATTTTAAATACATTAATGTATTTAAGTACTTAGAACTATAAACACAATATGAAGCCTGCTTACCATTACTAAATGTTGAAAGAAAAAGGGGGGTAGCAGAAACTGTGGACAGAGTATGACTCAGTGTTACTGAGATCCCAAACCGTGGGATCAGATAGAACTTAGACTGAGTTTGTTTGGCTGGCAGGATTGTCTTTTAATATTTCTTTAAGCAGACAAAGAGGTGAAGGGTCATGTGCTTTTCAGTTCCATTTTCCTGCTCACTCGATTTTGGGAGACTGCCTTTGAGTTTGGAGGCCAGCAGTGAGCTGAAAAAGCCCCTATGGCCTCCTCTCCTTTCTTACAAAGTGGGCAAGCTCGTCTTGGACAGCGAGCACCCTGTGTGTGGTTTTCAGTTACTTACAAATATTTTGGCCCCTGTACTTCCAACCCTTGCCTAGTTGAGGAGCTCTGGAGAATGACCAGCCTTTGGGAACTGTAAAGGAGTTCTTAGCTTCATTTATATGGAGTGATGTCTCCATTTTTGGAAGTGACTTTTTAAAAACTTTTAAAAATTGAGTAGACAGCAGCAAAATATGAGGGAATGGAATTTTCCCTCCTCTGTAGCCATCCCACCCTGTGGAGACCCGAGTATGGCAGCTACATGATTGAAGGCACACCCGGACAGCCGTACGGAGGAACGATGTCCGAGTTCAACACCGTCGAAGACAACATGAGGAAACGCCGGAAGGAAGCGACTTCTTTATTAGGAGAAAACCAGGCTCTCTGCACAATCACTTCATTTCCCAGGTTAGTTCCTGTATGAACTTGCCCCAGCAGATCGTTCAGAGCTTTAGGTTCTAAAAGAGCCAATCTTGACCCAAGCATTTGACCGTCCAGTTCTCATACTTCACAGGCAGTTCGTACTTTATGTGCTGCATTTGATGGACTCTGTCACATTAGAGCCGCAGGCAGACCTTGTGTGCCAGTGTCAGCAGGTGGGTGGTGGGCCAGCGCACTGCTCCATGAGAGCATTCGTCTGGCCTCTGTGGACAGGACCATAAGGACCACAGTGACCGCTAGGGTCATGGCGGCATCCATCCCGGGCCGGGGTGGAGGGAGAGGCGCGTCTGCCAAGCAGTTCTGACCCTGTGAGGAGGAGCAGAATCTGATGGCGATCAGGTGCTCTCCCCACTTGACTCTCACAGTGGCTTCCGCTGGCCAGTGCTGGTATCGGTGGCCGTTGGGAGGGTCGCCTGCTGGAGGGCTGGCATCAGTGTGCCCAGTCCGCTGTTGACACATCCTAACTGTGAACGGGGGTGGAGGTGTGTGTATCATTAGGCCATGTTTGTGTCTTGTGTTGAAAAGGAAATTTAGAGGTTGTCATCAAATCTAGTTATGAGTAAAAGTTCCTAAAAGTAAAGAAGATGTAAATAGTGAAGCTATGCTCTTAGCTTAGAATGAGGTACATAAACACCACACATGCATAATAGGAGCTCGGCATCGGAATGCCATTCTACCGAATTGTAAATCTGACTTATCTGTGCTGGCTAGCTGTCAGATTGTGACAAAGTGTGCTTACCTCCTCAGGGCTCAAAAGAGCTTTGGGATTGGTATCCACAGACTAAAACACTTAGAACTGTTTTTATACCCTCCCTCTTTTTTAATGATAAATATCTGTAATGAACGCAGGCGTGCAGGCGTTCAGGGTCCTACTGCTGGTCTTGGAAAGACACTTGGAATTTTCTCTTTAAAAATCCTCAGTGTAATACCTCAGTGGTCGAAACCCTACTTAAGCAGCTCGGACATCTAGAGATACATCTCTTATTTTCTGTGATTGCTTCGTTCTGTCATGTAGGCCACTTCCCTCTGCCTGCCAGAAGAAGAGCCCCATCTGGTTGAGGGTGGGCAGGTTTGCTGGGAAAGGAGTTGGCCTAGTCCTTTGCCCTAGTGTTTTAAGGAAGAAGGTAAAAAAAAAAAAAAAAAGATCCCTTCTCTGACTTTCACTCAGATACTTGAGTGTCTGCTCCATGCCAGACCCATGGGGCGTGGGGATGCAGTCATGAACACAGGCAGAGTCTCTGCCTCTGCGGAGACCGAGTGAGCAGATAGCCACAGCTCCAGGGAATATAAAGTTGAAGTGCTTTGAGGACAAGATGCTGAGCAGAGTGGGGGACGAGGTTGTCAGGTGGGTTCTGTGAGGTGGGGAAGATGATTGGAGTGATGTCCAGTGTCCTGGGAGAAGTTTAGTGGGAGTGGGGAGGGGAGGGACAGCCTAGGGAGAGTGAGCAGAGTGGGCAGACGTCCCAGGCTGAACAGAAGGCAGCTGGCCAGTGGGGCGAGGACACCGAGAGGAAAGGGGAGGCTGGGCACGTAGTTAGCGGGCCAGATCCTATTAACTGAGAATTTGCCCGGCTATCCTAAAAGCAGTAGGAGTTATTATAAAGGGAGAGCTGAGACAGAAGAATGTTTTATTCTGAAAATCTAGGGGTTTTTTTTGTTTTAAGAGTATGTTCATATATTTTTTGATGGCAGGGTATTTTTTGACTTATCAACAAAGGAAGAATGTTATTGAAGAAGCCTCACCTATCAGTAGTAAATGATAAAGTTCTGTTTTGGTGTCTGGGACGCCTGGGTGGCTCAGTTGGTTAAGCAGCTGCCTTCGGCTCAGGTCATGATCCCAGCGTCCTGGGATCGAGTCCCACGTCGGGCTCCTTGCTCAGCAGGGAGCCTGCTTCTCCCTCTGCCTCTGCCTGCCATTCTGTCTGCCTGTGCTCTCTCTCTCCCCCGCCTCTGATAAATAAATAAAATCTTAAAAAAAAAAAAAAAAAAAAAGTTCTGTTTTGGTGTCAAGAGAGAAAGGAGTACTTGGTTTCTTAAGTGTAAACTGTATGATTTTTCTCTTGTAAAGAAGCTAAACTCTATTGTGGAGCTATAATCTAAAACAGTGGCCAAGAGAATATTAAATTAATGATACTTAAGTAGAAATCTTAGTTCCTCAGTCACACAAGGCTCAGTTCAAGTGCTCACTGGGCACATGTACTGGACCCGCTGGTAATGGCCTGGGCGGACATGAAGCCCTCCCGGGGCTGCAGAAGGGTTTGTGGGATGGTGCCGGCCTGCGAGAACAGCAGTGCTGGAGGATCTGAGGACCGGAGTGCTGCCTGCCTTTGTACACCCAACACACATTTTCATTCTCCCTCCATTCAGCCTAGTTCTGCTTGCCTTGGAACCCCCGAGAGTGAAGTCTGCCGCTCTTACAGAACTTTCCTGAAGTTTGCAGGCTCCTAGTAAATAGTGCCCACAGCTGCAAGAGTTCTCAGGAACCCTCATTATAGCTGGAAGCGGGTTTCCAGATAAGATCAGCAGATTCCATTGTTGTTCACAAGGCGGATATGGGCAGCCAACAGGTGCTTTATTTTATAAAAGGTAGGGGCTGAGCATAAGGCTTGGGTAGTCTTGGCTCTTAAGCCCAAAAAGTTTCCTAGCACTGATCTAAAGCCCTGACAAGAAAGAGCCTCCCTTGTTTTGCATTCACAAACTTTGTCGGTCTTTGTCCTCTCTCACAGCACATTTAACAATGACCTTAAAATTCTTAACTTGAAGAGCTGGATGTGGAATTTGAGCTTTACGTTTAGGGATAAAGACAGAGCTTCCTTTTTCTGTGTTGGAATTAAAGCTCTTGGTTAGGTCAAGTAAGAGACCTAGGTTGGGTTTCAGACATCAGGGAGATCTTGGGGGCACATGGGGACACCTGTAGAGACACTGCCTAATCCTGAGGGACTCGTGAGGTGATCTGTAGAGGCAAAAAGCAGGAGAGCCCTTTGATATTTGAACAAAGCTGAGCAGCAGGTTGGGGGCCATAGGGGTGTGCAGGGCCAAAAGACAGGTCAAAAAACAATCAGATGAAATCTGGTAAAGGAAAACCATCGGATGGCTGGGGGAACCCATAGCCTGTAACAATTGATGTGACCTGGCTGAGGGACTTCTGTGCGGTTGGCTCTTGCTATTAAATGAAGAGATGGCTAGGACGTGAAGAAGCACTCTAGAGATCCTGAGTGGATGGAGGTCTCTGATAAAGTCTCTAATAGGCTACAATCATCAAAGATGTCAGTGAGGAAGACCGAGTACAAGTGGGTGTTTGTAAAGCACGGTACTTACACAGCATGCGTGGACTAGAGCCCCTAGAGGGGGGAAGCGAGACAGGCGTGGGTGGTTCCTAACAGGTGCAGTGATGGCGGGACATTATTAACTTTTAAAACAAAATCCCATCTACTTAGTTCTTCAATTTGTTGTAGATTAGGCTGTCCTGGGTTCACGCTGCCAGAGTTCAAGCCCAATCCGGTTGAAGGAGGAGCTTCCAAGTCCCTCTTCTTTCCTGATGAAGCCATAAACAAGCACCCCCGCTTTAGGTGAGTATGGCTCTGCCTTTAAAAAGACACGGAATGGATGTCCCTCACTCTTAATCCTGCCGGCTGAGAGTAAGGTGCTCCTTCCTAGAATCCTTGTGGAGCACGGACTGAATTCAGGCTCCTTTTGTAACAAACCAGGGAAGCCAGCAGGATATGCACATATGGCTGCTTGATCTGCTTCCTAGAGCGCAGCTGACTTGCCCATCTTACAAGTTCCCTTAAAGTCACTGACTTAGATACTGTGGTCTTCAGTGTACAGATATTTTTCTGTCCTAGTTCTGTAAACACCATTTGGGGAAGTTTTAATTATTCCCACCTTTCCCCCCCACCTTTCTAAGTAGTCTCATTCCAGTCAATATACTTTCATAATAGGGCAAAATACGTACAACTCTTTACCTTCTGTGTTCTATTAACTCCAAGCTCTACTAGCTTGTATTGTAATTTCATTCCTGGGTTTAAAGTGGCTTCAGGGCACGCACCAGTCTGATCTTGCTTTGTACCTTGAGTCTCCTGTATCATCCCCAACCTAGGCTCCTGACCTGCAGGTGGGGACCGTGGGTCTTGTCAGTGTGGATTCCATTGACAGGTCTGCACACCTGTCACATGCAGATTCTTTTGGGGGAACAGATTATAGGCGGAGTTCCCAACTTCAAATGTTAGAGTGTGCCCAAAGGGAAGATAGATTCAGTTGCAAGAAAAGATAAGGTTATGCTGGATGCTACAAGGTAGATGCATCAGAGACCTTCCTCGGAGAAAGGAGAGGGTGCTTCTGCCTGAGGAGATCCCAGCAGGCGTGGGAGAGGCTGGTCTGCAAGCTGAGTCTGCATCACCGCTGTCCGCTGCGATTGTGTCAGCCTCAGATGTTATAAATTTTCTAACAGTCACATGAGAAAAATAAAAAGAAGATGGACTTAATTTTATTGTGTTGTTTAATCCAGTTTATCCAAAATTATTTCAACATGGAATCAGTATTTTTAAATTATTGATAAAGCAAAATGTCTTATTTTTGTATTTTGTAGTAAGTCTTCAAAATCTGTTGTGTATATTATTCTCACAGCATATTTTAAGTAGGACTTGCCCCATTTCAAGTGCACAGTGGCCACAATGTGCCTGGTAGCTTCTGGTTTAGATGCTGTGGGTCTAGAGAATAGGTATTAATACTGCCAGTTGGAAGGGACAGTAACAAGGTATTGGGGCTCCAGAGGTGCCTAGGGAAAGTGAGTTATTAAAGCTTGAAGTCTTAAGTGTGAACACAGGGAGGGTTAGAAGTACACGGTGAGCCCAGACCACTGGCAGACCCCGGACACTTGAATTTGATTTGAGAAGTTAGAGGACTGGGGTGTCCGGGGTGGAACAGGGAAGAGAATAGCATTCCTGATCAAGAGGTAGAGGAAGTGGTATTAATGCAAAGTCTTCTCACAGAAAATTCCCTTAGAATAGCTTGATTCACAGGGATATCCTGTAGGATTGCCTCAGACACTCGTTTGAGGGAGGATTTCTTTCTGTTTACTTGCATATGAGTGAATTCTTTTACCTGTTGGTTCTTAGGTGGCTGATTTATGATGTTTGGTTGTCTGTTTCAGTACCCTAACAAGAAATATCCGACACAGAAGAGGAGAAAAGGTTGTCATCAACGTACCAAGTAAGTCCACAGAGGGGTGGTGGGGTGGGAGGGGCAGCTGGGGAATTGCTGTTTAATCCTTGAATCTCACCCTTGTCCCATGTTTCGTTTGTTTAATTTAATCCTACAGTATTTAAGGACAAGAATACACCGTCTCCGTTTATAGAAACATTTCCTGAGGATGAGGAGGCAGCCAAGGCTTCTAAGCCTGATCATATTTACATGGATGCCATGGGATTTGGAATGGGCAATTGCTGTCTTCAGGTATTGTTTCAAATACACAGAGAGGCAGAGTGCCCTCATCCATTTCTACTTACTAACTTGTTTGCTTTATAGATATGCATGTTTTCAGTTATACTGTGATAACAGTTGAAATGAAAGCTAAGTGTGCCTTTCTGAAAACCAGTGATGTTTACTGAATTCATTGGTAGCTACCTTCTGATGGAGAAATCATGGCATCTCCAGTTTGCTACAGAGATAAATGGTTGTTACTTCCATTGTGAACTATTCCATGATCCCTGCCTCTGTTCTTTCTAGTGATGGTTGGGCCTGGAGCTTGTAACATCATTCAGATCTGTTTCTGAAAGGGAACTCTGGATGCACTCCAGTGCCCTTGTGATCCAAGGGAAGGATTGTTTGGACCGTAATTGTTCATATCCAGTCAAGGCCATCTAGTGGTAGAAAAAGAACGACTGAGCAGCCTGTGTTTACCTTGCGCCTGGCAAGGTCACATAGGAGATGGCACAGCCTTTCTCTGTATCCTAGGTTAAAGCTTCCTACAGATCTAGTCAGATGACTGGTGCCCCTGGCAGGGACTGTGCCAAAGCTCACTGAGGGCCTGCATGGGCAGGCACAGGACCCACCCGGCAGCAGTGGGTTCGGGCTGCACCTGTCCCTCATTTGGGATTTGGATAGCTCCCCTCACTTCTTTCCGTCTTGGTTTTCTCCTTGGTTCACTGGAGGGCTTATATTAAGTTCCCTTCTAGGTTTGACTCTAAGCTAATATTTACTTCACTGTTTTTTATCAATGGAAATGCTTGTTTTAACCTTCCTTCGAAGGTTCCATAAGAACAGGAGTAGGACTTGCACAAAGTATAAAGTGAAAATTGACAATTTCAAATAAAAAGGCCACTTGTTATTGTCCAAGGAGAGTGTATCCAGTTCGGATTACTTCAGAAGATTAGAAGTGGTATCTTTAGAGGCCTGAAGTGGTGTGGCCCTGATGTGAGTTCTTGGGCTTCCGGTCTGCCTGCTGTCCACCCAGAGGCCCAAAAAGTCAGCATTCCCATCATCTCAGACAGCTGCAGTGTAGACATGTGCTTTCTTGCGCATAAAGCTATGATGTGCTTATTTTTATAACTCTCTAAAATGAAAATTGAATGCCAGAGTCAGATTTCTCCATGCTGAATGTGTTTACATAACCATAATTTTTTTTTCCCAATTTCCCTGACTTACATAGGTAGTATAAAGTGTGTGGTCTTCCAAACATAGGCCAGTAAGTTTCCTTACAGAGGGTTACATTTCATAAAAAAAGACCTTTTGACTTTTTTTTACCCATGTATCTGCTCTTCTATCTTAATTATAAATGTTTTTAAAGAGAACCATTAAGCTCTAGAACTTAAAGAGCATGGCTTTAAAATTGTATCCACGCAGTTGGGATACTGATTGCCTTTTCTGGTTTAATATTAAACCAGCATGCCTTGCGGGGGACAGCACAGTCACTTCTCTCCAAAGGGATGGTCTTTCCCTTGAAACACTATTCAAATAAATGTGTTCTAACATTTTACTTTTAGATAAAATTTTCCATCCAAGTTTACACATTGTCATGGGTTTAAGGATGAAGTTTTCTTCTTGATTGCACATCCAAGACCCCACTTTGAAGACTCAACTTAAAAAATTATGAGCGTGAATCACATAAAGTGTTTGGGAAATGAGATGAATTCCACACATTGCCTCAGAAAACACCCTGCTTTGGTGTCTTCAAGTGGAAAACTAGAAACTGCTTGTTAAAGCAGAAAATGTTTGAATATTTTAAGTTTAATGGAAGACTTAACTGTACAAAACAAAAGTCACATAGCCACACTCAGATGCTTGACTCTTGGGGAGTTTTTCAAGAATCATTTAAGTTCATGCACGTTGTAATAGGTTTTTCCAGGAACCTCTAAGAAAACCGGGTGGCTTCAAGAATGGGTTCTAGGTAAATTTTAGACATTTAGGTTTCTAACATCTATTTTTCTTACTTCCTCTTTTTTGCCCTCTGTTTCCTAGTGACACTGCTTCTCCTTTTATGCGATACTTTAAAAGGACACCAGAAGCCAAAACTGTTCATACTTTAAGGACTAAAGACTTTTACTCCCCCCACCCCAAGCCATTAATCACAGTCATGTTCTGTTTGATTTGGAGATAGATACATTAGCTCTTGAGTGCTGAGGCCATTTACTGAGTATATCTAGAATAACTAAGTCACTTCACTGTTGTAACTTAACCGGAATTCCAGGTGCAGATTTTCTGAAGCATACTGATTTGCCTGTGAATTGCCTGGTATATACTAGGTCATCTAAGAGAAGCCAGTCTGTCCCAGCAGAGAAGTTTGTAAATACTTGGCTTACTGTCTCCCATTTCCTCACTTGCCATTTTATCCTTAGCCTTGCACAAGCTGATTTCTGAGTTCCCACCTCTTTGCAGAAACTTCCCTTGTTTTGGTGAAGAGTGACCTAATTGCCGACACTTCTTAATTGTTTATTTTAACCTTTGGTACTCTTACTCCTTGAGATCTAAGACACAGCTCTTCTCTGTGTTGTATTAATTTGTAATGGCTGGTTAATTGCCGGTACACGCTAATTAAAATACAGCATTGAATCATTAACAGAAATTATAGCAAGTTATCTAAACAGTTTTCTGTATTTAGTTACCACACTGACATGAATATAATTCTCCAGGTAGACGGCAAGTCTCCTAACACAAGTTCTTTGTTAAAAAAGCAAAATTGAGACCTGGCTAAAACTATGGGAAATAACAGGTTGGGCTTATAATAATAAGCATATTCACTTTGCTGCTCCTTCAAGGATTAAGCCCTTAAATTATTTCCTGCACCAACACTAAATTCAAAATACCATTATTAAATAACCACAGAGGACAGGAAAACTGTGTACCCCATTTGTAGTTAATATAGGTATGCTAACACAAGCACGATTTGTGTTCTTTGTCCCTTCTACTGCTCCCCACCCCAAGGCAGGCAGGACTTTTTTGGCTTCTTTTGGGTACTTGTTTCTAGAACATTTTGTACTAATGAACAGTAGGATTTTTTTTTTTCTCTGCCTAAGTCTGAAATGTTCTACTTATCCCTCTTCTGCAGGCTTCCTGGGTGATCTTGCCCATCGTCAGGATGTTATCTGAGCCTATTCCCTAAATACTTCTCCAACTCAGATGGGCATCAGTCCTGGAGACCTAGCCACTTAAATAAAGGGCTGCTTTATGTGCTTCTTTCCTTCATATGCCCCTTGTGTCTTGGTGCCTCTGCTCACTGGCTATTCCAGGAACATCCAAGCCAAAACCCAAGTCATTCCTTCATTCTCTATACCCTACCTCCTGCCCCGCAGCGGCTGCTGCTTGGACTCTGGTGTGCCTCCTGCATCCCTCCTGGGTCACGTCCTTGTCAGCTGCAGTATTTTAACTGCTCTCCCTTCCTCCAGTCTCACTCTGTCCCAGGCTAGTCCTTGTACTTGTCACCAGTGAGCTTGGAAATCCATCATGGGCATCTCTATTCTTTTGTGCCAAAATTTCTCTAGCCCTTGAGCTCACTTAAGTGCCTGCGATGCTGGCGAAGGAAACAAGCCAGCAGAAGAGGGGATGCCTTTCAAAACTTGACATTTACCTAGTGTCTTCCTTTCCGCTCCTGCCATTTTAATCTTCTTTAACTTATGAAATGGTTGTTTGTATTAGTTGGGAACGTGATCAAATACCCTTGTTGGGCAAAGTTCATCCAAGGCAAGATGTGAACAAAATTGCTGTGTTAATAAGTGTTGTTAGCCGTGGAGTGACCACTGCACACCGTGCCCACTGTCTTCCCCGGCCATCCCCCTTCTCAGACTCAACTCCTCAGGGAAGATGTTGATTTTTCGTTGTTAATAACTTGTAATTCTTAAACAGGTAACGTTCCAAGCCTGCAGCATATCGGAGGCCAGATACCTTTATGATCAGTTGGCCACTATCTGTCCAATTGTTGTAAGTAGAAACGACATCTTATTTAAAGACTTCCTTGTAGAGAGAGTGATTGTGCAACATTCGTTTACTCTGCCATTTAAGTCCAGTTCAGACTTTATTCAGAAATGGACATAAATAGTATGCATTTAGAGCTAATGGACTAAGACTCTCAGCTGTAGAAGTTTACTATTGCTGGCAAGACACCTGTGTTAGTGTCAAGTTTGAGTGTAGCCATTTCCCCTCTCCCATCCTTCACATTAGTGTGACAGAGGGGGTGATTTAAATTAATCCCATCCAAAGATTTGAGTCCCTTCTGATGTCTTTCGCTATGAAAATGCAGGCACAAAGGAGTAGAACTCCATAGGGCTCACCTCAACGGATTCCTCTAGACTGGAGATAACTGCGTGGTGCTTTTCTCAGCATGTAAGTGACACTTCGAACCTGCAGGTGCTGACTCTTGTTTGTTTTTAGATGGCTTTGAGTGCGGCATCTCCTTTTTACCGAGGCTTTGTGTCAGACATCGATTGTCGCTGGGGAGTGATTTCTGCATCTGTGGATGACAGAACTCGGGAGGAGAGAGGACTGGAGGTGGGAGTGATTTTCCTTAATAGTCTTTTTTAAAAGTCAAGCAGGTAAAATGGGGTTATTGTCACTACTTACAATGTTGAAGTCTCCCTTAAATTGTTATCTTGAATGGGCTAGTCACATGTGGGAAGAAATTCACAGGTTTGAACTTGATTTGAGGTCATAGTGTTTGTTTTGGGGTGAGTATATGGGAAACATGATTTGGTTGGACAAGAAAATTTCATCACTTGCTGAAATCTGTATTTGTTTCATTTTCTTCTGAAACTTAGTGATGCTTTTTTTCCCTACATTTTCAAACTAAGTGCTGATGGGCTCTTGTTACCAAAAGGCTTTTTGGCACTACATGAGTGCTTTGTATATGAGCTTTCTGCTGTGGAATCTGTGGTCGAAGATTATTTTGCCCCATGTAAAGGGTTAGGTATGCCTAATAAGGGGAAGTTAGTGCCTCTTGTTTGCATCTTGAATTGTGACCGTGCACTTCTCCAACCTGGAGTGTGCATCAAGACTACCTATGGAGATCTTTATAATAGACACCCAGGCTCATTTGGATCTAATAAACAAGGATCTCCAGAACTGGGACCTGAACAGGGGTTTTAAATGA
This sequence comes from Mustela erminea, assembly GCF_009829155.1. Lineage (NCBI taxonomy): Eukaryota > Metazoa > Chordata > Mammalia > Carnivora > Mustelidae > Mustela > Mustela erminea. The sequence goes on along the minus strand of NC_045617.1, from coordinate 99,551,712 downwards.
GCCCTTTCAAGTGCCTCTGACGTTCCCAGCCAGGCCTGCACTGCTTCTCAGGTCTTGGTGTGAGTGCTCAGGAACTGCTGAACATGTTGCCTGAGCAGAAGAAAACTGTAAAGGAGAAATGGTTTTAATAACTTTTGTGCTAATAGCTTCGCTTTCAACCTTAGCATATATTTTGCTAGCTTAGTAAGAATGAAGGCAATCTACTTTTAAAAAAAAAAAAAAGTATACTTAAATCCTATCAGAGAACAGCTACTTCAGTTACTTCCACATTTCATAATTTTCCCTAATAATTTCTTAGGATTAATTTCTTTGCAGGATCTTAAGGTTGGATGGTTATATATAATTATTACATATAAACATAAAAGCATTTAAATAGAACTATTTGGGGCATTAATTTATTTCCAGAGTATTTTATGTGGCATTCATTCATATTTTTTTCAATTTTAGCCACTGAAGAACAATAACTATAGGATCAGTAAGTCCCGATATGATTCGATAGACAGCTACTTATCTGAGTGCGGGGAGAAATACAATGACATTGACTTGACAATAGACAAAGAAATCTATGAGCAGCTGCTGCAGGAAGGTGAGCAGCCCCTCCTTTTCTCTGGATTGGATTGTACACCTTTAGTTCTTCAAAGCTATTGAGAACTTTTTGCTGATTTCTGGTCTGGTTTCTATTTTTATTGTGAAGTCTCGTAACTTTTCTTATGAGACTGCTTGTTCCTGAAGTTTCAAGTTCCAAATACTTGTGAGATCTTCTTGACTTACTTGGGAAGTCTGTATCTAAGTCCACACCAGTGCCCCCCCAGCAGATAAACCTGTGACACTTCCTCAGGGGCTGTAGGATAAAACCCTGGGTGACATGTGGATACTGAACAAACCAGCCATTTCCTAAGCTTCTAGATGCCCTGTCTTCAAACTTGCTGAACTGTTCTGTCTTCTTACTGGATGTAGACACAGTGGAGCCTGAGGCTTTGACGGGAGTCTGGTGTGACCTCTCTTGACAGGCATTGATCATCTCCTGGCCCAGCATGTCGCTCATCTCTTCATTAGAGACCCACTGACTCTGTTCGAAGAGAAAATACACTTGGATGATGCCAATGAATCTGACCATTTTGAGGTATCTCCTCTTTTAAATGCATTTCACTTCACTAACCAAGATGGAGGCCGTTTTCTGTACCTGCGAGTGGTTAGTAGTAGGAGAAATCTCTGATGCCTTTCATTGTCTAGTGCAGTAAAGAATTAAGAAATTTTAGAGTGGTTTAAAGTACCCTTATTTTATGATTCTGACTAGGTGTATCTCTGGTTCTGCATTTTTTCACTATTTTCTCTTGCTTGCAGAAAGGTGAAAAATTCACATATGCTGCAATAAAAAAAGTAGGATCAGAGATTTCTCTGCTACCAACATATCACCCAACTTTTGTTAAACACTTTTCCTAGCAAGTCACACACCAAGGAAATCATAAATTGTACCTTTTTGTATTTTTAATTAAAGAGTATCTGGGATCAACAGTGCATAATCTTCCCTTTTTAAACATCATGCCATCTTAATATTTTCCTGGACATGTGGAAAATTGGTTTTCTGCTTTTTTATTATAGAATATTCAGTCTACAAATTGGCAGACCATGAGATTTAAGCCCCCTCCTCCAAACTCAGATATTGGATGGAGAGTAGAATTCCGACCCATGGAGGTAAGATGTGTGTCAGCAAAAAGTGATTCAGTGACGCCCATCCTCTGCCCCTTACCCTTCTAATGCTCTTCTCAGAGGCTCTTCAGATACAAATCATATGTGTGCATGATAAAAGCAGGTCCAAAAGCTAAGGATTGATTTCTGAGACTAGACTGTGGAGAGAGGACTTCCCAGGCCTTCTTGGTAAAGTAGGAGCTGGCTTGGGAATGACATGATCTGAGGAGGGTCCTGTCAGGGAAGCGCTTGTTTGTGTGGTTGGTCTATAACTTCTCTGGGCTCTTGCTTGTCCAGGTTCAGTTAACAGACTTTGAGAACTCTGCATATGTGGTGTTTGTGGTGCTGCTTACCAGAGTGATCCTTTCATACAAACTGGATTTTCTCATTCCACTATCAAAGGTAAGAATGTTTTTCAGTATAGCAATGGGTTTGGGTATCTGTAGATTATCTGTTGCTTATTTATGTGTAATATTTATTTTAGATCTGACCTGATGGAGAATTTTCACCATTTAGAATAAAATGCTTCTTCTCCACCCTGTTCTTTTTCCTCTTAAGCCAAAGCTTATGCTGTAGATTTTAGTACTGCATTAGTAGAGATTCCTGGAAAACGAAGTGCTAACAGTAGCTTCTTAGCCTGTTTGAAAGAGTTTTAGGGTTGCTTTTGAATAACTACTTTATTTATAGAGGCTTTCAATTCAGGTTGATGGCTGGAGGGAATCCACATCCTCCCCCAAATGCCATTTTGGTGACCGTATTAAAAGAAAAGAGGAGAGGAGCAAATGTAACTGCGGGGGATGTGGGAACGGTCACCTTAGTGGAGCCGAACTGGAGATGTTTCTGGAGAAGGTAGATTGGACTTTCAGAAAAACAACTAATAGTTCATCTGCTCCAGCCCAGTAGCAACCAGAAAAGGAACTCTCTGGAAGCAGTTTCCCAGAGGAGCCCTGGAATAATTGCAGACTGTGAGGCAGCAACTAACTAACCTGGAGATCTTCGGTTCCGGGCCCAGTGGGTCTCTGGGCACGGCAAGTGGCTGGAAAAGGTTGTTGGGCTGAGTGAGGGGTCTGCTGAGGATTTAGTGTCAAAGAAGGGAGAAGTAGAGCAGCCCTGACAGAGCAAGCACAGAAGGAAGAAAAGAAATGCCTAGCTCAGCATCCACCCTTCCTCACTCCCTACTATCTCCCTGAGGGGGATCTCCAGCCTGTACCTGTCCTACCCGCACACCCTGAGGGAAGTCTGGCTGTGAGCCTGTCTCTGCCTGCTCTTAACACCCCGGCCAAAAGTAACCCATAGGATTCTGTGGACCATTTACCCAGATGGGTATACCTGCTAGTGGGATCAGGCCCTGTAAGGAAGAGTCCCGGGAAGTTCCCCATCTATGCCTTTGTTAACAGATTTGAATAGATGTCTGAAAGCCAGCAGAAAGTGGATAACTTTTAATAGCCTTCAGGGAAGGGCCTAGCTGGGCTTACAGAATGCATTCCCCTCGGTGAAATATAGTTAATTCAAGCAACTGGAAAGAACTCCTAAAGAATTTCTAATTAGTGCCCTTGGAAAATATTCTATGGAAAGATCACAAAATAAACAAGCACTAGAGCATTTGGAGAAGACTTCTTAGGAAAAGCTACACTTTTTTTTTTTTTTTTTAAGATTTTATTTATTTGACAGAGATCACAAGTAGGCAGAGAGGCAGGTGAAGGGTGGGGGGAGAAGCAGGCTCCCTGCTGAGCAGAGAGCCCGATGCGGGGCTCGATCCCAGGACCCTGGGATCATGACCGGAGCGGAAGGCAGAGGCTTTAACCCACTGAGCCACCCAGGCGCCCCAAAGCTACACTTTTAAAACTATTTTTACCAGTAGAGTTGATGTTATTATTAAAGATCCAAGTTAATAATTTAGAGACCAAATTGAGATTTATCTCAGCAGGATGAGAAGGAAATGGGCAATCATGGAAAAACTGAAACAGAGAATTCCTCTGGAAAATTTGATGTTTATAATCAAAAGAGAATGGTCTATATAAAAAATGAGATCTAGTAATCTGAGAAATAGAATTTTTCCAGAGTGAGAGTCCATCAAGGATGAGAGAGAAATACTGAAAGAACCCAGATCTAGGAATTTCTGAATCCTAAAGAGAAAAATCAACCATTTGAATGGGAGAGAAAATTCAGATAGCTCCAAGAGGAAAAAAAATGAATTCTCCTCTCCAACATTAAATACTATGAGCTGGAGAAAAGTCTACAGAATCCTGAGGGGTAAAGAAAACAGAATTTCTTCCCAAACTTGAAATTCCAGGTGATCCTATCAAAATGTAATAGATTATGTCAGAACTCTTACCTACTAGGGGGATAGTTGAAGGATATTTATGGTACAGTATAGAAATAAGAGATTTTGCTTCTAACCTGCTAGGTTAAAGGAGTGGGAAAAGAACAAAGAGAGCCTTTCCAGTGCCACAAAAGGTCGGGGTAGGGCAAGGGAGTGGTATGATGATATAGCCCAGAGAACGTAAAATGGTGAAAATAAGATGAAAACAAATTTGAACAGACTAAACTATCCTGTTAAAAAGCTGAAACAGGGGGCACCTGGGTGGCTCAGTGGGTTAAAGCCTCTGCCTTCGGCTCAGGTCATGATCCCGGGGTCCTGGGATTGAGCCCCGCATCGGGCTCTCTGCTCAGCAGGGAGCCTGCTTCCTTTCCTCTCTCTCTCTCTCCCTGCCTCTCTGCCTACCTGTGATTTCTGTCTGTCAAAATAAATAAAATCTTTAAAAAAAAAAAAAAAAAAAAAGCTAAAACAGATGATCTAGAAGAGCAACATAATGGTGTAGAAGTTTGCTTCCCTAAAACAAGGACAACTATGGAAAAACAACTGGATAATGACCTTTTGAAGAGATAGCAGAAATGACCAACTGGTAACAGAAGTGTGAGAATAAAATATTAAACAGAGAAAGCAGTTTTCTGTATTCTTCCAGGGTAGTAGACCTGTGATTTTTGTTTTGTACCTTAAAGCGTAGCAGACCTTTCTCAGAAGCAGGAGCAAATTAAAGGCACTCTAGTGTGGTGGCTCTGACGGGGCTGCATGGTGAGCAGTAAATTCATAAATCACCTGCATTCCCCACAGGCTTTTTAACCTGAACAAGGTTTTTAGCATCCCAGTGCCTTGGTTTGCATGTGTAGAATTGGGGATAATTGAGCTATTGCAAGAACATGGGGGATTCATGGAGGTAAGTCACTTAAGAGTGCCTTGCCTGTACTCAGTAGCTAACAGGCCATATAACCAAAGGAGGAGAAAGGCTGTTGGGGAATTAAAAGGCACAGTTTATTAGCTGGGTTATATGGTTCTTATCACAAGTCTCCTACCACAGCACATGTTTTTCCAAGTGCCCTGAGGAAGATTTTACAAAAATTAAGGAAAATCTTCCTCACAAGAGTAAACACCATTCAAGATGCATTCTCACTAAAATTCAACAAAAAGATGTTAAAGAGAAATTTAACTTAAGTTGGAAGTTTAAAATTGCTTTCTTCATAGGTTTTAAGTGAACTCAAAACTGGTATGCTGGTAAAGCTAGTCTCTAAAGGGAAAACCATAGCTTTAAGTACTTCAGAGATTTAAAGTAAACCTTAGCTAGCAGTCAAACTGAGAATCTGAAATGCAGTAGTAAAGTATATTTCTAAAGAGAAACTTATACAAGCAAAAGTTAAAACAATGATCTTTATAAACTTTTGTCAAGAGTAAGAAAAAAATATTAGAAATGAAAACCTGTCCATAACCATGATGGAATTTTAGGCTGTTATTTGGATATGTTCCTAGAAGTGTCTAGATTATTCAGGAGGTCATGTGTCTTTAAAAAAACAAAACAAAACAAAAAAAAAACCATAACAATAGAATTTAAGTATGGGAGACAGGCTCAGTAATCAAAGACTTGGCACCATCCATCCTAGTTCAACATGACCCTTTATCTTATAGGGGTTAAGATTCTCCTAAGATTTCATTATGGGAAATAAAAGACTAAAAAGTGTAAAAGGTCTCTTTAAGGGTCTTAAAAAGTCACTGGAAAATTATAGAAATTACAATCAAGAGGAGTTTTTTATGCATGGAGACAAATGAAAATAAACACACAATGCTCCAAATTGGGAGAGTAAAAAAATAATTTAGAGAGGGAAATTTGCAGTGATACAAACCTATGACAAGAAATAAAAATTCCAATGAGCCTTATGCCTAAAGGGACTAGAGAAAGGAGAACAAACCCCAAAGTAAGTAGGAGGAAGGTAATTCAGCTCAGAACAGAAATAAGTGAAATAGACAGTAAAAAAATTCAGAAAGATCAATGAAACTGAAATATCTTTAGATTTCTCAAATAAAAATGGACACAGGTAAAATCAGAAATGATAGGGAAGTGTAATAGTTGACACCACAGAAAAAGGATTATGAGACTACTAAAGTTATATGCCAACAAATTGGACAAACAAGAAATGGATAAATTCCTAGAAATAGAATCTTCCAAAACTGAATCCAGAAGAAATAGAAAATCTGGTGGAGGACACCAAATACTAGTAATGAAGAGGAATTGATGATTCAAAAACTCAAAAGTCCAGACCAGATGGATTTACAGGTGAATTCTACCAAACATTTAAAGAAGAGTTAATATCGATTTCCCTTATACCTTTGCAAAAAAAAAGGAGCTTTCAAATCCATTCTGAGGCCAGCATTACCTATTACCAAAACCAGATGAAGACCGTATAAGTGAATATCTTTCATGAACATGGATGCAAAATCCTTAACAAAATATTAGCAAATCATATTCAGCAACATGTTAAAAGGATCATTCCCCATGGTCAAGTGAGATTTATTCTGGGGATGTCAGGATGGTTCAGTATTTGTAAGTCTCAGTCAGTGTGCTACACCAGATTAACAGAGTGAAGGATAAAAATCATTTGAGTGGATGCACACACACACAAAAAAGCATTGGCAAAATTCAACATCCGTTCAGGATTACTCCCACCGCAGTGGGTTTAGAGGGAACATACTTCAACTTAATAAAGGTCATATATGAAAAACCCACAGCTAACATCATACTCAATGGTGAAAAACAAAGCTTTTCCTCTAAGATCAGGAACAATACAAGGATATTTACTCTTACCAGGTTTGTTCAACATGGTTCTGAAAGTCATCTTAGTCGCAGCAATCAGACAAGAAAAAGAAATAAAAAGCATCCAAATTGGTAAGGAATAAGTAAAACTCATTATTTGCAGATGACATATGATATAGAAAATTCTAAAAACTACACCAAAAAAAACCCCAAAACTATTCGAAGTAATAAATGAATTCAGTAAAGCTGCAGGATATAAAATTGACAGTACTCTGTTGCATTTACATATATATAGTAAAGCAGAAAGAAAACAATTTTATATACAATTAAGCCAAAAGGAATAAAATACCTAGGAATAAACTTAACCAAGCAGTAAAAACCTCTACTCTGAAAACTATAAAACATGCATGGAAGAAATTGAAAATGACTAACAAATGGAAAGATCTACCATGCTTATGGATTGGAAGAATACTGTTAAAATGTCCCCACTACTCAAAGCAACCTGCAGATTCAGCACAATGCCTATCAAAATACCAATAGTATTTTTCATATAACTAGAACAATCCTAAAATTTGTTGGGAACAGCAACCACCACTTCCCCCAAGTAGCCAAAGAAATCTTGAGAAAGAACAAAGCTGGAGGTATTACAATCCCAGATTTCAAGATCTAGTACAAAGCTATTGTAATTAAAACAGTAAGGTACTGACCCAGAAATAGACACATAGGTCTATATGAAACAGAATAGCCCAAATATAAACCTACTCTTAATGTGGTCAGCTTGGGACAAAGGAGGCAAGAATATACAATGGGGAAAAGTCTTTTCAATAAATGGTGCTGGGAAAACTGGACAGCTACATGCAAAAAAATGAGACTGGTAATTTAGTAATTCTACTACTGGATAATTACCCAGAGAAAATGAAAACATTAATTCAAAAAGATCTACACCTTTGTTATATTTATTGCAGCATTATTTACAATAGCCAAGACATAGGAAGCAATCCAATAGTCCCATCAATACATGAGAAAAATAGATGTGGTTCTATATATAATGGAATAGTACTCAGCCATAAAAAAGAATGAGATCTTGCTATTTGTGACAGTATGGATGGACCTAAAGAGTATTATTCAAAGTCTGAGAAAGACAAATTCTTTGTGATTCCTTCTATGTAGAATCTATAAAAATCAAAATAAAAAACAGAATTAGACCCTTAAATACAGAGAACAAACTGATGGTTACAGGGAATGGGGGGATGGGGAAGTGAGCAAAACAGGGAAGGGCAACAGATTGTATAGGCTTCCAGGTATCAATGACTAAGTCCTAGGGAGGAAAAAGAAAGCATAAAGGGAATATAGTCAGTGGTACTGCAGTAGGGCTGTATGGTGACAGATGGGGGCTACATTTGTTGCAAGCACAGCATAATGGATACAGTTGTTGAATCACTGTTTTGTACATGGGAAACTAACATAACATTGTGTGTCAACAAAGCTTCGATATAAAGTAAAGATACAGATAGCTAGGACCCACCCTCACAGGCTCTGATTTAACTGGTCTGATGTGTGGCCTGGGCATACCACATGATCCAGCAGTCTTACTGCTGAGTATGTATTTTTTCCTTTTCTTTTTTAAGTAGGCTCCTTGGCCTCCATAGAGCCCAGTGTGGGGCTTGAACTCCTCACAACCTTGAGATCAAGAGCTGAGCCAAGATCCAGAGTCAGATGCTTAACCATCTGAGCCACCCAGGTGCTCCTGGGTATATATTTTTTAAACAGGTTTTTTGGGCTCATGTATAGTTGATGTGCTTGAACTACCTGATGGACCCTCTGTTCTTGGAGAGCTAAGCTCATTCCGTATCTGACAACCTGTCGACTCTTCTCTGTTCACCACAGTGAGGCAGCAAATCCCCAGTGGCAGGGAGGGCACAGCCCTGAAGCAGAAGTTTTCTCTGGGTTCTCTGCTTTTGGTCACCCTGGCATCTTGGATGAGTCCCTGTGCTGTGTGGGGAGAACCGACCCCTTGCCCTCCACGGATTTCTTAGTAGGCTCAGTCACAAAGGTGCTTTGGCGTGCCGGCAGCCTGTACGAATAAAAGTTTTTGTTGTTTTTCTTATAGTAAACTTAGAATCCCCCTGTTATTAAAAAGCACATGCTGACCTATTGTTGGAGGACATGGGCCCCACATAAGTCAAAAGTCTGTTCTTCCAACAGAAAGCGTTGAAGGGGAAAGTAGAATTCTTATGGGGGGAGTCTTAATTGCAGAAGCAAGGGAGGTACCCCAACTTCTATGGTAGATCGAGAATGTTCTGACATAGCCATGATTATTTTTCTCCCTTAGGTTGACGAAAACATGAAAGTTGCACAGAAACGAGACGCTGTCTTGCGGGGAATGTTTTATTTCAGGAAAGATATTTGCAAAGGTATTACATTCTCTTAGATTCCTAGGGGTCACTTACTTGAGGCTCCAGCAGGCTGCTCAAGCACCTGTGTCCTGTCCTCCGGCAGGTGGCAACACCGTGGTGGACGGCTACGGCAAGGCCCAGCACAGCACGGAGCAGGCGCTTGAGGAGTACGCCCTGATGAGCATAGACACCATCATCAATGGGAAGGTAGGGGCCCTGCTCTGCTCAGCTCGCCGCCTGTGCCCGTGGCCGGAGCACTAATGATGCGTCCTGCTTCTCACAGGAAGGTGTGTTTCCCGGGCTGATCCCGATTCTGAACTCTTACCTTGAAAACATGGAAGTGGATGTGGACACCAGATGCAGTATTCTGAACTACCTAAAGCTAATTAAGAAGAGAGCATCTGGTATGGCATCCTTTGCTTCTCTTTCTTGTTTTAAGTCTTAACATAGGCAGAACCTTACAGTCTTACAATCTTAGTTTCTTGAGTAGTCTACTCGAGTACACTGTTTTATCAGTGCATTCTTTCTCACATTTGATGTCTCTGCAGTACGATATACCTTATAATCATTGACTGATTAGTGGTTCTTTTTCTCTTACTGGTTCATAAAGCAGTGATGCATCTTTAAGTAGCATCTTAGGGGTGCCTGGGTGGCTCAATGGGTTGAAACCTCTGCCTTCAGCTCGGGCCATGATCTTCGGGTGCTGGGATCGAGCCCCGCCTTGGGCTCTCTGCTCAGCGGGGAGCTGCCTCTCTGCCTACTTGTGATCTATCAAATAAATTTTTAAAAGTCTTTTTAAAAAAAATAGCATCTTAGACAATGAACTACACTGCCTGTTAGTCATTTAGGGGCAGCTGTGTTTGTGGTACATTATCACAGGCTCTTTCTTTAGGTCTAAGTAACTCTAGGTTCCACGAGCAACGGCTAGGACTTTTGGTTCTTCAGCCTGCTTCCATCCAATAAGCACCCCAGAATCCCTCTTTTTTGGTTCGTTTTGAGATCACATGATGGTGCCTAGCCAAGGCTTGGCACAAGGGAGTGGTCAGCTGTAAGAGTAATGGCATCAGTGTTTCCCTTGAGGTTTTCATGAACCTTCTGCAGTCACAAAAGAACACCTCCAAACGGTGTGTCTGCCGGTTCCTCCTTTCCTTCACTCTACTTACTATTCCTTGTTTTCTCCACCTCTTTGATGGAAGATGGTTCTGGGAACTTTAGACCCTATAGTTCTGGACTCAGGTGCAGTTCTTCAGCCAAATGGGAGGACCCAGGCTCTAGTATGCAAGTTAGCTCCCAGTGTTGAATTTCTTCCCCGTTTTGTTGAAGGATAACTGACCCACATCACAGTACAAGTGTAAGGCCTACAGCGTGGTGGGTTTTTTTGATTTACATATAATGTGAAGCGATGACCACAGTCGGCTCAGTTAAGATCCTCTTGTTATATAGACAGAAGAGAAAAACTTCTCCTTGTGGGGCCTACTCTCTGGCCAACTTCGTGTAACACTTCAGTGTTAGCTGTAGTCCTTGCATACATGACCTCTTCAGTGGCTCCCCATATCTGAAGAGCCCACAGCGTCCCTGTGTGGGTAACATCAAACCTTGGATGTGAAGTTCTAGTTGCCTGCCTGCAACCTAAACTTCTTCCCCAGGAGGAATTCTTCCGACACCCTGGAAAACATTTTCCCCAGCCTCTGCTATGTGGGTATACCAGGAGACCCTACTGATTTTTCTTCAGGATTGTATTTGTGCTGGTCACTAAATGTCACCTTACTTTAAAACAAAACAAACTTCTGTGAACTTATGTTGTCTTAATTCTCCCCCAACCCCAGGAGAACTAATGACAGTTGCCAGGTGGATGAGAGAGTTTATTGCAAACCATCCTGACTACAAGCAAGACAGTGTCATAACTGACGAAATGAACTACAGCCTTATTTTAAAGTGTAACCAGATTGCAAATGAATTATGTGAATGCCCAGAGTTACTTGGACCAGCATTTAGGAAAGTAAAATATAGTGGAAGTAAAACTGACTCTTCCACCTAGACCTTCTGCAGAGGGAGAAAAACATTACTATTTTACTGAAGAACTAACGGCAGTACTCCTCAGCCCCTTTGTGTGGGATGAAGACCAAATTCTAGAATGGCACTGTCTGGGGCCAGTCGGCCAGAGATGGATTTAGAGGCTTTCCTTCGGTAGTAAATCTAGAGTTTATACAGTGTACATGTACATAGTAAAGTATTTTTATGATTAACAATGTATTTTAATAACATTGTAAAGTTATTGTGAACTGGCTTGTACATTTTTCAGTTCTTGCTCTGGAAGACCTACTGTCCAAGCACTTTTGTAGATGTAATGTACTCACTGTACTCTACCTGCATTCCAGAGCTCAAGATGTTTACTGTAAATTCTGGGTTTTTTTTAAGACTTTACCTGGGACCTGATTCACTGAAATGTATCCCTTTACTTTAAAGAAGCTGGTCATGTCAATTTTCTTCGAGTCCTTCTCAATGTTGTGTACTCTAAAATCACTATTGAATCCATTGAAATGCTTCAAGGGTAACCTTGGGTTTCTGGCATCTTGTCTCTGTTTCTTTTGTAATTGGAATAGCTAACAGCTTGGTCATCCTGCCTCAAGTTTTCCCCTCTAAATAAAATGCATTGAACTGTAAGCTGTTATTAAAGGTATTTCTTTGTTTAAATTTGCTGATTTAGGCATTAAGTTTAAAGAGAAGGCTGTAGGAAGAAAGACTATTACTTTGAGTTCACCTGTAGTGATTAGTGGGGTGATTTGTATAAACCAAAGTAATGGCAGAAATAGCACCAGCCCTTCTCCTGTGGCCCCTGTTCGTTCTGATCGCTGCTATATATATACTTTTCAAATCAAATGCAGTTGCTTAAGTCTTTGTTTTGTTATTTTCTCTCGTTTCCTGTAAACATACTGACATTCTCCTAAAGACCATTCTAGATTTTACCTGGGGAGTATTCCATATAATGCTTACCTTCTGTGTGAAAACCATGAATGAATCATGATGTGCACTAAGTTCTGTGAATCAGGACCCTACATGTTTAATTGTAAATTAAGTTTACATAATTGTTAGTGCTTTCTGTTAAAGGGTTTTTTTTCCCCAATTAGTTAGGTCCTAACTGCTTCTGAAATAACTATGTATAGTAGATTATGCAAACTTTTACAGGCATAAATATTTAAACTGTAATGCTAATTTTAACAAACTGCGATAAAGCTGCTTCAGCTAAGCCTGTTTGTGTATAAATACTAGGCTTTGTGCGATGTTTCATACATGTATTTTGGAAGATTAAAGAATGCCTGTTTTTCATTTGCAGTTTGCTTGTGTAAATCAAGTTGTAAAAAGGCAGATGAACTAAAATGTTTGTGGTATGAGGAAATAAAAGAATGGAATTAGCATTCTGACAGCTCTTGGATGTGTGAGTTCCACAGCTAAATGGAGGGTGAAGGGGATTGTTGTAGTTAGCCCAGATCCTCCTTGATATTTTTTTTGAGAGCACAAGGAGGGGGAAGTGGGAAAGGGAGAAGCAGGCTCCCCGCTGAGCAGGGAGCCGACACAGGACTCAATCCCAGGACCCTGGGATCATGAGCCAAGCAGATGGCCTAACCCACTAAGCCACCCGGGCACCCCCAATAACATTATTTCTTCATTGCAATCCTCAGATATTTTTAGAAAGAAGCCTGGTCTCCAAACAGGTGGCTCATCTTCCTTAGGAGCTGTTCACCCCACTGGGGAGGGGAGAAACCTGCTTAGATGGATGAAAGGAACCCTGGCAGGGAATGTTTCTTGGACTCTAGACTGCTGCTGTGCTGAGTCGGTGGGTGCAGGGGCGGTGCTGTGTGCACTCTAAGCTCGAGAGAATCAGCAAGCCCGGCCAAGAGCTCTTGCCAACCCATGTCTTTGGATCAACATCCCTCTCCTCCCTGCCCAGCCCCTTGTAACGTAAGGTAAGGGTCAGTCCACTTTTCTCAGCTCAGACTTCTTCTTTATCTGAAAGATCTTAGAGCAGGACTTGTCAAACTAATCTGCTTCGAGATCTGCTAGGATCTTAGTGAAGAACACATTCTGGTTCAGGGGGCCTGGCCTTGGGGTCTGCATTCTCCACTTTTAGGAAGCTCCCAGGAGATGCGGAGGCTGCTACTCTGCGGGCCACTTTGAGTAATGAGGACTTAGATCACACTCTGTACCTGTTACAGACAAGGCAATTTATGTTTCAATGACACTTCAGTTCTAATGTCTTGTAGCCAGGTCCTCCTCTGCCTGAAAACCAGACCATTGCCTTTCCTGAGCTTTACCACTTGAGCACAACAGAGAATTCAGGGTTTTAGGAACAGAACTGTGAGCACTGAGAAGAGCAAAAAGGGTCTTCTCCCTGGTGGAAACAGTTGCAGCTGAACCCAGACTCTCAGACACTCACTTAAAATAAAACCGACTGTCACTTAACCCAAAGGTTAATTTATTACCTGTCAGGTCTCCTGGATGAGGAAGAGGTCAGCTTCTGGTCCCAGAATGCCTCTGCCCCTGCTGTCTGGCTCAGCTCTGAGGCTGTGTGAGCCTTTCTGTTCAAAATGGAGAAAGCCTTGCCTTGACCACTTCTTTCTAAACCACCACCTATGCAAACACGAGCCACGAAATGTGTAGAAATCCAGGATGTGGTGTGGGCTTAGGTAAGGGGCCCTTTCAAAGCTATAAATAGCCTGCTTAATTGCAAGGTTTTTTATAAGTGCTGCTGTGATAAGCTTTTCATTTATTTTAAGACTTCCTTGAGTATAAGCTGTTTGAGTACTACCAGCTGCTCTCTTCCATTATGATTTTATATAAATGTTTAACACTCCTTGTAAACATTACTGAACCTACAGGCCAAGAGATATTTGGAAAAGCGTGAATTAAAAGGGGAGCTGATGAGGTCTGAGTTGGAAAGGCAGAGACCTGGGAAGGCAACCTTGGCTGGGAGAAATACACCCTTTGGACTATTCATGTTTTTGTTGTAAGTGGAAGCTGAAACTAGCTGGATAATGCCTAAAGCTCCATCCACTCTTAACGTTCTATGATAAGAAACATTATAAAACTGAGTGTGGAAGATGGATTACGAAAGCGCAATGATGTATCCAGCTCTGTTCTGATTGCAAACTATATGACAAAGCTGTGGTTATCCAAACGGTATGGTATTGGCATAAAAACAGATTAATGGAACAGACTAGCCCAGGAATACCCTCATATATGGTTACTTTATGACCAAAGAGCCAAGAATACACAATGGGGAAAGGACAGTCTCTTAAGTAAATGGTACTGGGAATAATGGACGGCCACATACAAAAGTGGGAAACTAGACTACTGTTTTGTGCTAGATACAACAAGTAACTCGAATTAAAGACGAGACAGTTTCTGGTCAAAGACAGCATGGTGATGGAAGACCCTGCACTCACCTACTCCAGGAGCACACCAAATCAACACTTCTTCATAGAGCATTACCTCCCTAGAGACCTGGGGGCTCACTGAGCAGCGGCACCACAAAAGCTAGGGAGGCCCCATGGAGAACAACAAGAGTGACGGAGACAGAGTAATAAAGGAACCCCACCCCTGCTGCTGCAAACTGCGGTGGGAACGGACAGTACTGAGGGACCGGGTCGTCTTCCCTAGGGAAGAAAAGAAGTCATGGTCTGAAAAGGGAACTAGAATATAAACGAATCAGCCATAGAATCCTGCCAAATGGCAGGGGAGCTGCTGGAATTCTCTCTCTCTCTGGGTGAGTGAGGCTGGTAAGTAGCATAATTTACCCCTCCACCTTGATAGTGTGGATAGGAGCAGTGTTCCAGGTGCCCGAGCTGGCCTGCTGCCTCAGTGAGCCCCAGGACCCTAGCCCCCAGCAGCCCTGGGTGTTCTGGGGCACAGAAAAGCTGCAGTTTATAAGAGAAACTGCAAATAGGAAGGCTGCAGACCTAGAAACTGCCAAATGCTGGGTGGTGGGTGGGGGCGGGGTGGGAGGTGCTGCTGGAACTCTCGGTTGGAGGGGCTGGTGAGCACCATGGTTTACATTCCCCTTCCGCCTCAGTAGCATGGATGGGAGCAGGACAGGCATCCTCGCCAGTCCACCACCTCAGAGCCCCAGCCCCTAGCCCATACTAGATCCGGCCCTTCCACCAAAGTGGCCCCCAGGGTGGCACACATCAGGACACTACCAGAGAACACAGCGCTAGCCATCTCACCAAGGTGATGTGGGCACAAGGCATCCTAAAACATTCCAGGTCCGTATCACCTCAGCTCCCCATAACTTGCCAGTGCACCTAACCTGCACTCACTTTGCCTCCAGCCACCCTGCCAGGGCACCTGCTGTGTGGAGTGCTCTGGGATCCCTCCAGCCTATACCCTGCCTGGGCTCCAGCCACTCGCCAAGATGCCTCCTGAGAGGAACTCGTGGAGATACCCCAGCTTGCACCCACTTCAGCTATGCTATTAGGGACACTGTATAAAGAGAGTCCTGAAACTGCCCAGCCTGTGGCCACACCAGCTCTGGTCATACCACCAAAATAGAATGTCCTGGGACCCCCTACTCATATGCCAGCCACCATTCCCACTATCCACACCTCCAGCAGCCAAAGTCACCAAGCACACACAACTACATAGGAGACAACCAGGCACAAGACCATTCCTTCAAGTTTAGAAGTAACTATTCCACCTAATTCACAGAAACACAAGAAGTCAAGCAAAATGAGACAGGAATATGCTCCAAATAAAGAATAAGACAAAAGTCTCAGAAAAAGAAGTAAATAAAACATAACCAATCTAGTTGATAAGTTCAAAGTAATCATAAATATGCTCGCTAGACTGAAGAGAAGAGTAGATGAGTTCAGAATGTCAACAAGAGATAGAAAGTATTTTTAAAAAGAATCAGAACTTGGGGGCACCTGAGTAGCTCAGTGGGTTAAAGCCTCTGCCTTTGGCACAGGTCATGATCTCAGGGTCCTGGGATCGAGCCCCACAATGGGCTCTCTGCTCAGCGGGGAGCCTGCTTTCCCACTCCTCTCTCTGCCTGCCTCTCTGCCTACCTGTGATCTCTGTCAATAAATAAATAAAATCTTAAAAAAAAAATCAGAACTGAAGAAAGAATACCATAACTGAAATAAAAATATACTACAAGGAGTCAGTACAAAGCATGCAGAAGAATGGATCAACCAACTGGAAGATGAGAGAGAAAGCACCCATAATGAACACCAAAAAGAAAAAAATTTTTTTTTATTTTTTTATAAAGATTTTGTTTTTTTATTTATTTGACAGACAGAGATCACAAGTAGGCAGAGAGGCAGGCAGAGAGAGAGGAGGAAGCAGGCTCCCTGCCAAGTAGAGAGCCCGATGTGGGGCTTGATCCCGGGACTCTGGGATCATGACCTGAGCCGAAGGCAGAGGCTTTAACCCACTGAGCCACTCAGGCGCCCCAAGAAAAAAATTTTTAAATGAAAACAGGTCAAGAGATCTCTTGATAAATAAAATCTAAAAAAAAAAAAAAAAAAAAATCTCTTGAACATCAAACATAAACATTCACATTACAGGGGCCCAAGAAAGAGGAGAGAGGAAGAAAAGGGACAGAAACTTTATTTAAAGAAATAAGAGCTTGGGAATTCCTTAATCTGGGGAAGAAAATAGGCATCCAGGCTGAGGAGGCATAGAGAGTTTCAAACAAGGTGAACCCAACAGGTCCACTCTCCAGTATGTAATAATTAAAATGTCAGTTATTAAGGATAAAGAGAAAATTTAAAAAGCAACAAGAGAAAACCAACTGGTTATATGTATAAGGGAGTGCCATAGAGCTACCAACTGAATTTTTAGCAGAAACTTTGGAGTACAGGAAGGAGTAGTACAATATATTTAAAGTGCTAAAGGAAAAGAATCTAACCAAGCATACTCCACCTGACAAGGTTACACTTCAGAATTGTGAAGGAGAGGGTAGAGAGTTTCCCAGGCCACCCCCCCCCCCCAAAAAAATTAAAAAGTAAAAGTTTTAAAAGTTTCATCACTATGAAACAAGCCTTACAAGAAATATTAAAGGGAATTCTTTAGTGAAAAAGAAAAAGATTAGATGATAAGAAGAAAATTATGAAAGAAAAAATTTCATGAGTAAAAAGCAAACATACACCTAAGACTAACCACTTACAAACATAGTATAAAGGTTAAAAGACAAAGTACTGACATTGGTTATATCTAAAAATTAAGGGAATTTTTAAAAGATGTTAAAATAAGACAACATACATAAAACATGGAAGAGAGGGAGTAAAAATTTAGTGATTTTAAAATGCGTTTGAACTTAAGTGACAATCAACATAGACTGCTATATTCTTAGGATGTTCTATATGAACTTCATGCTAACCAAAAACCTAAATAGACAAAAAAAAAGTTTTAAAGAATAAAAGCATAACACTAAAGGAGATCCTCAATCACAAGGAAAGAGAGCGAAAGAAGTAGGAAGGAACAGAGAAGAACTCCAAAAATAACCAGAAACAATGAACAAAATGGCAATAAATACGTACCTATCAGTAATTACTTTAAATGCCCTAAATGCTCCAATCAAAAAACATGGTATGAATAAATATATAAAAAAATAGGTCTCACTTATATGCTGCCTCAAGACCTAAAGACAAATGCAACTGAAAGTGAAGGGATGGAAAAGATATTCCACACAAATGGAAGAGAAAAAAAGAAAAGCCAGAAGCAATACTTAGACAAAATAGACTTTAAAACTAATAATTGTAACAAGATACAAAAAAAGAGCATTATATATTGATAAAGAGATTGGTCAGAGAAGAGGATAAAACAATTATAAATATCTATGCACCCAACATGGGAGCACCTAAAACCAGAAACCAAATATTAACAGACATAAAGGGAGAAATTGAGAGTAGTACAATAATAGTAGGGGACTTTAACATCCCACTTATATCAGTGAAGAGATCATCCAGCTAGAAAATAAAGGAAACAAAGTTTTTAAACATCACATTAGACCAGAAGGACTTAACTTATATACAGAATATTCCATCCAAAAATAATAGCTTATACATTCTTTTCAAGTGTACATGGAATATTCTCCAGGATAGATCCCATGGCAGGTCACAAAACAAGTATATTTAAGGAGAATAAAATCATATCAAGCATCTTTTCATGGCACAAGGATATGAAACTAGAAACCAATTAGAAGAAAAAAACTGGAGAAAAAACACAAACATGTAGAGGCTAAATAACATGTTATAAAAAAGTCAACCAAGAAATCAATGAGGAAATGTAAAAGTTCATGGAGACAAAGGAAAATGAGCACCCAAGGGTCCAAAAATCTTTAGAATCCAGCAAAAGCAGTTCTAAGAGGAAAATTTATAGAGACAGGAACACCTTGAGAAACAAGAAAAATCTCAAACCGTCTAAACTTACACACAAAGGAACTAGAAGAAGAACAAGCCCAATGTTAGTAGAAGGAAGGAAATAATAAGAGAGTGGAAATAAACGACATAGAGACTTTCAAAAGAAATAGAAAAGACTGCTGAAACCAAGGTCTACTTCTCTGAAAAGATAAACAAAATTGATAAATCTTTAGCTGACTCATTGAGAAAAAAACAGAGAGGACTCATATAAATAAAAACAGAAATTAAAGAGCAATAACAATTGATACCACAGAAATATAAGGATTATAAGAGAATACTCAAAATATTATATGCCACCAAACTGGACAACCAAGAAGAAATGGATAAATTCCTAGAAATGTTTAATTCTTCTAAAACTGAATCAGGAAAAAATAGAAAATCTAAACAAACCAATTACTAATAACAAAATTGAGCTGGTAATAAAAATACTCCCAACAAACAAAAGTCCAGGACCAGGCGGCTTTATAGGTGAGTTCTACCAAACATTTGAAAAAGAGTTAACACCTATTCTTCTCAAGCTGTTTTAAAAAAAGAAGAGGAAGGAAAACTTCTAAATACATTCTTTAGGCCAGCATTACCCTGATATAAACACCAAAGACACTATAAGAAAAAAGAAAACTACAGACCAATATCCCTGATGAATATAGTTGCAAAAACCCTCAACAAAAATTAGCAGATTGCACTCAACAATACTTTAAAAAGATCATTCAGCACAATCAAGTGGGGTTTATATGAAGAATGCAAGAATGGTTCAGTATTTCCAAATCAGTTAAAGTGATACACTACATTGACAAAACAAAGAATAAAATTCATGTGTGTTGGAGGCCACGGCACGGTTGGAGTCGTGGATCAAACCAGGCCCTGACTTGTGTCTCCTTTAAAGTCCGGATGCCTTGATAAGGGGTTAAGGACAGGAAAGTTGAGTAACACTGAGAAAGGGTCTGTGCTATGTGTCGTGCGCTCACCTACGTGGCTTCCCACACGCTCAGAAGGGAACAATGTGGTCAGGGTCATGAATTCTTAGTTGGTCCTTGTTCCTGTACTTCCCATAACCCACTCCCTGGTTGATTGTCTTGCATCAATAGTAGCTAATGGCATTAGCTGTGACTACCTGGCATCGCGAGGTTTGCTTGTAGTTAATGTACACTTGTTATAGGAACTTGCAGTCATCTGACTAGATACTGATGTATTACTCCTTCTGTTGTGATCTGCCTTATAAATGCTTGTAGATGTGGAATAAAAGCGGCACTGTTGGACATCCTCCGCAGTGCTCCTCCTGCCCCCATCTCTTTGTCTTTTTCTTTTCACCATCCTCTTACCCTCACGTTCCTGGTCGATTTGTCGCGCCGGCCACGACACATGTGATCATCTCAGATGCTGAAGAAGCATTTGGCAAAATTCAACATCTGTTCATGATGAAAACTCTTAACAAAACAGGTTGAGAGGCAACATACCTCAGTGTAATACAGGCAATATATGAAAACCCACAGCTAACATCATACTCAATGATGGAGAAACTGAGAGCTTTTCCTCTAAGATCAGGAACAACCACTTTTATTCAATATAGTACTGGGAGACCTAACTACAGCAATCAGACAAGAAAAAGAAATAAAAACCATCAAAACTGGGAAGGAAGAAATAATACTGTCACTATTTGCAGATGACAGATACCATACATAGAAAACCCTAAAGACTCCACCCAAAAACTACTCAAAGTGATAAATGAATTCAGTAAAGTTTCAGGGTACAAAATTAATGCCCAGAAATAGACTGTTTCTATACACTAATAATGAAGTAGCAGAAAGAGAAATCAAGAAAACAGTTTCATTTACAGTTGCACCAAAATAAATAAAATACCTGGGAATAAACTTAACCAAGGAGGTGAAAAATCTGTACTCTGAGAACTACAATACACTGATGAAAGACACTGAAGGTAACAAACAAATGGAAAGACAGAACATGCTTATGGCTTGGAAACATTAATATCATTAAATGTCCATGCTACCTAAAGCAATCTATAGAGTCAATACAATCTCTCTCAAAATACCAATAGCATTTTTCACAAAAATAGAACAAAAGTACTAAAATACTTTTCAAATAACTAAAGATGTCAAATAGTCAAAGCAATCTTAAGAAAGAAGAATAAGCTTCAGGTATCACAATCCCTGGTTTCAAGATATGCTACAGAGCTCCAGTGATCAAAAGATTATGGTACAAATACAGAAGTATAGGTCAATGGAGCAGAATGGAAAGTCCAGGAATAAACCAATTCTTATATAGCTAATCTATGACAAAGGAGGCAAGAATATACAAGAGAGAAAGGAGAAAAGGCCAATTTCTTCAATAAAGAAAGGGAAAGCTGGACACCTACATGCAAATGAATGAAACTGGGCCACTTTCTTTTACCATACACAAAAATAAACTAAAAATGGATTAAGAACTAAATGTGAGACTTGAAACCATAAAACTCCTAGAAGAAAACATAAGCAATAATCTCTTTACCATCAGCCTTGGCAACATATTCATAGACAAGTCTCTTCAGCAAGGGAAACAAAAATAAAAATAAACCGTTGGGACTATACCAACATAAAAAAGTTTCACACAATGAAGGAAACCATTAACAAAACAAAAAGGCAACCTACTGAATGGGAGAAGATATTTGCAAATGATGTATCTGACAAGAGGTCAATATCTAAAACATATTAAGAACTTATACAACTCAACACCAAAACAAAAACAAAAACAAAACCCATATGATTAAAAAAGGGGCAGAGAACCTGAATAGACACTTTTCCAAAGAAGACATACAGGTGGCCAACAGACACAAGAAAGAGGCTCAACATCTCATCATCCCCTGATGATTAAAGTAAAATCAAATGCAAGTCAACACCACAAGGAGCTATCACCTTACTCCCGTTTGAATGGCTCGCCTCAAAAAGACAAGAAATAACAAGTGTTGGTGAGAATGTGCAGAAAAGGGAACCATTTACGCACTGTTGGTAGGAATGTAAATTGGTGTAGCAACTGTGAAAAACAGCATGGGTCTCCTCAAAAAATTAAAAATAGAAATGTCCTAAGATGCAATAATTCCACTACTGAGTATTTACTCAGAGAAAATGAAAACATTAATTCGAAAAGATATAAGATATATGCACCTCTATGGTTATTGCAGCATTATTTACAATGGCCAAGATATGGAAGTAACCCATGTGTCCATTGATACAGAAACACACACACACACACACACACACACACACACAGAAATATTGTTCAGACATCAAATTGTTCAGAATGAGATCTTGCCATTTGCAACAATATGGATGGATCTAGAGGGTATTACTCTAAGTGAAATAAATCAAGCAAAAAAAGACAAATACCATGTAATTTCATTTATATGTGGAGCCTAACAAAAAAATCAAACCAACAAACAAGCAGAAACAGAACCATAAATACAAAGAAGGAACTAAAAGTTTCCAGAGAAGAAGGGATAGGGGATGGGTAAAATGGGTGAAGGGAAGCAAGAGGCTCAGTCTTCCAGTTATAGAATGAATAAATCATGGGATATAAGGTTTGGAGAATATAGTCAGTTATATTGTAGTAGCATCATGTGGAGACAGTAGCTATGTTTGAGGTCAGCATAGCATAACAGAGAGAGTGATCAAATCACTCTGCTGTACATTTGAAACTAACATAACATTTGTATGTTAACTCTACTTCAACTTAAAAAATGACTTACAGCCTTGAACGTTAAACTTGAAACCATAAAACTCTTAGAAAAAAAGGTAAGATTCTTGATATTAATCTTGGCAATGATTCTTTGGACTCGACACCAAAAGCTAAGACAGAAAAAGCAAAAATAAACAATGAGGACTATGTCAAGCTGAAAACCTTTTGCACAGGAGAGTAACCATCAACAACATGAAAAAGCAACCTACTGAATGAGAGAAAATATTTGCAAATCTTCTATCAGATAAAATGTTAATACCCAAACTCTATGAAGAACTCATACAACTCAACAGAATAAAAGCAGTCTGGTTTAAAAATGGGCAGAGGGCCTGCATAGACATTTTTCCAAAGGAAATATACAAATGACCAGCGGGTACATGAAAAGGTATTCAACAACACTCATTGTCGGGGAAATGCACAGTGAGATATCATTTCACACCTGTTAGAATGACTCTGACCAAAAAGGCAAGAAGTGGAAACAAGAGACTGCTTATGAACTGTTGGTGGAGTGTAAATTGTGTAGCCACTATGGAAAACGGTACACGGAGCTTCTTCAAAACATAAGAACTAGTACTGCCGTATAATCCAGAAATTCCATGGGTGTAGAGCTGAATAAAATTAGAACACTTATCTTCACCCCTTCCCCACCATGTTCACCGCAGCATTATTACAACAGCCAGGACAGGAGAGCAACCTCAGTGTCCATCAGTGGATGAATGAATAAACCAAGTATGGTGTACATATACATGAAGGAATACTATTCAGCCATAAAAAAGAAAGAAATACTGTCATTTGTGACAACATGGATGGCCCTTGAGGGCATTATAGTGACTGAAGTAAAACAGAGAAAGACAAAATACAGTATAATCTCACTTACATGTGAAATCTTAAAACACACATACCCACAAACTCATATACAGAGAACAGATTAGTGGTTGCCGGAAGTGCAGGGTGAGGGGTAGGAGGAGAAATGGATGAATAAGGTCAAAAGGTACAAAATTCCAGTTATAAAGTAAGCAAGTCATGGAGATGTAATACACAGCACAGTTACTGTTGGTAATACTATATGTCATGTTCAAAAGTTGCTAAAAGAATAAACTTTAAAGTTCTTATTATAAGAAAAAAACTTTCGTAACTATGTACGGAGACAGATGTTAACTAGACTCATTATGGTAATCATTTTGCCATATATATATATATATATATATATATATATATGTGTGTATATATCATTATGTAGTACACATGAAACAAATGTTACATGTCCATTATACTTCAATTTAATAAAGGAAGAGCAATGTACTATAACACCAGAATAGGAAAGAACTGCTACAACATGAATGAATTTCACAAATGTCATGTTGAGTAGAGAAGCCAGATTTTAAAAATATATATGTACTATTCAATTCAATTTATAAGTTCAAGAACAGACAGCACTAAGTCACAATTACCCAACCCCACCAGTGGTTGCCTCTAGGTGGGAATGGACTAGTCCCAGCTGGAAAGACATAAAAGAAACTTCTACAGTGCTAGACTCACTCTACATCTTAATCTGGGTGATGATTCATGGTTATAAATATGTTCAAAAATGACTAAGCTGTACAATTAAGATGAGCTTACTTTAAACATTTTATGTAGGTCATACCTCAAACGGGGGCGGGGGAGAGTGGGTACCAATGATTGAGAAGGAACTTCTGAGCAAAAACTAGCATTTTTTAAAATACCTTTGAATCCATTATGCTCTCACTGTGCCCTCTCTCCCACCTCCTCCTTCCCACCCTTTCTACAAGGAATACCTTATTCACACCCAACAGAGAAATGGACAGCTTGGGTCTGTAACAAAGCATTGTGTTTTCAAGCACAGGTAATTGTTATTGTTTTTTGAAGATTTTATTTATTTATTTGACACACAGAGATCACAAGTAGGCAGAGGGGGGCGGGGAAGCAGGCTCCCCAGTGAGCAGAGAGTCATATGCAGTGCTCAATGCCAGGACCCTGAGATCATGACCTGAGCCGAAGACAGAAGCTTAACCCACTGAGCCACCCAGGCGCCCTGAGCACAGGTCAGTAATTGTATATGGGAGTATACGCTGCTACATACAAATTAACTGATTGGAGCACAACCTTTCAAGGTTTAACACAGAATAAGCTTCATGGTAAAAAGAGCACCTCTATGACTTTTTTTTTAAGTTTTAATTTTTTTTTTTAAGATTTTATGTATTTGTTGGAGAGCGAATGTGCACAGAAGCAGGGGGAACGGTGGGCAAAGGGAGAGGCAGGCTCCCTGCAGAGCAAGGAGCTGACTTGGATGCCGGGAACATGACCTGAGCCAAAGGCTGATGCTTAACTGACTAAGACATCCAGGCGTCCTCCCCTGTGACATTTTTAACTCTACTATTCCTCTCCTTCTTTACCCTCTCCTTTAACAGAATCCGCCAACGTCCTCACAACCCTCCTCAAGGGCAGCCATGTCCTCACGGGCCTCAGAAGACTCTCCTTCCTCCATGCCCTCAACTCCATAACAGTGAACAAAAGCACCCCTGGCCTACATCAGGTCAAACTTGTGACCCAGGTGAGCCCAGGTCTCAGTACTTTGTTTGGCCAGGTCTCCATCGGTACCGCAGTGAGAAGCTGGTAATTAATGCCCACCTTGAAGCCAGTGGGGGACACAAGTCCACCAACAGGGTGGTATGCTTGGTCTTGATGGTGGCAATGGCAGCATTGACATCTTTGGGAACATGTTGCCACAGTACAACAGATAGCAAGCCACGTATTTACCATGGCGAGGGTCACATTTCACCATCTGGCTGGTTGGCTCAAAGCATGTGTTGGTGATCTCTGCTGCAGTAAGCTGTTCATTGTAGGCTTTCTCACTAGAGATGACAGGGGCAGAGGTGGCCAGAGAGAAGTGGATGCAGGGATAGGACACCAGCTTGGTCTAGAATTCTGTCAGATCAACATTCAGGGCTCCATCAAATCTGAGGGAAGCAGTGATCGAGGACACAATCTGGCTAATAAGGTGGTTAAGGTTAGTGTAGGTTAGGTGTTTGATATTGAGGTTTCTATGACAGATGTCATAGATGGCCTCGTTGTCTACCATGAAGGCACAATCTGATTGTTCCAAGGTGGTGTGGGTAATGAGGATGGATTGTAGGGCTCAGCCACCACTGTGAAAAACCAGGGGCTGAGTAAATGGAGAACTCCAGCTCAGACTTCTTGTCGTCATCGACAGAGAGACTCTCTATTAGCAGGGAGGTGGGCCCAAAACTAGTTCCGCCTCCAAAGCTGTGGAAACCAAGAAGCCCTGAAGACTGTGCATTGGTCAGCCAGTTTCTGAATTCAGTCCAAGTCAAGGTCAGTGATCTCCTTGGGCATATTAGCAGCATCTTCCTTGCCTGTGATGAACTGCTCAGCATGGACAAGGTGCCAGTGTGAACTTCATCAATGACTGGAGCTTCCAGGTGTACAAACACTGCCCTGCACACATGCGTGCCGGCGCCATCTCACTGAAGAAGGTGTTGAAGACGTCATCTCCCCCAGTGGTCCTGTCACTTGGCATCGGACCAATCAGGCTGGATGCCATGTTCTAGGCCATAGATCTCCCAGCAGGCATTACCAGTCTGGACACCAGCATGGCCAACATGGATGGAGTTGCATTCACTCATGGTTGCTGCTTGGCAGCTGCAGAGCAGATGGTGGGGAGGAGGAAGAGACTGTTGATTGTTACAGCAGGACTCTGAGGCGGTCTGTGGAAGAGAACCTGCCTCACCATATGCCCTCTTAATGAAAACGGTTTGACAGCTAACACCTCAATCAAAAATACTATGCGCTGGGGGGCACCTGGGTGGCTCACTGGATTAAGCCGCTGCCTTCGGCTTGGGTCATGATCTCGGGGTCCTGGGATCGAGTCCCGCATCGGGCTCTCTGCTCAGCGGGGAGCCTGCTTCCCTCTCTCACTCTCTGCCTGCCTCTCTGCCTACTTGTGATCTCTCTCTGTCAAATAAATAAATAAAATCTTTAAAAAAAAATACTATGTGCTGAAGTTCCTAGGAAATTTGTCAGGACTGGGTTCAAAGGGGATACAAGTACTTCTAGCATAAAGCAAGAGCATAGACTTGAGTTCATATCTTCATATTTATACATAGTAGTGGGGGGACTTTAGGCAGTTCATAACTTCTTTGTCTCTATTTTGTCTGTAAAAGACACCTGAGAATACATTGAAGAGTTGCTGTGGGATGGAAATGAGATAATGCACATAAAGGCAAAATACATCAACTGTATAGTATTTTTATTCCCTGCTCTTTAGCCCTAGAGAGTCAGAGGACACCGTTGTATTAAAGATGACACAACCGGCATCTCCCTGCTACCAGCATATTTTCTTAATGGTCTTTGAAATAATTTACCTTGCCAAGAATGCAACGGATAAGTCAGCAGAGAAGAAAATAATTGTATCCATAACTTAGGAACTAAAATTTCTGGGGGAAAATGAAACATGAGCATGTCCTCATCTGTTTTTCTATCCTTAGTTATCACCTCGCAACACACAGTCCTGGTGAGTTACCTAGAACCTCCCTATGTCCTGAATTCCATTGACTCTCTTATAAAGCAGAGGAGTTTGTCATATTGAAGATTCTTGCTTGCAAGTGGCGGAAAACCCTGTACCAATTGGCTTTAAATAATAAGGAATTACATGGGTTTGCATCACCAGAACATCCAAGAGGTGGCGCTAGTTCCGAGCACAACTTTTTGTGCGCTCGAATGCCTCCAGGTTCTGGTGTCTGCCTCCCTCTTTGCCTCCCCTTACCCACAGCAGCTGCAGCAACTCCAGGCGTACATCTCATTGCCGGGAGATTCCAGTGGAATAGAGATCATGAACATAAGCCCATAGGAAACTCTGGGTCGGCCTCTGATTTCATAAAGAATCATGATGTGCTGTAACAGTCACGAGACTGGTTTCTAGTTCTGACTCTATTCCTAGAATTTTTATGATGTTGGGAAGTCATTTGCTCCACCACTCCCCACCTCCACCCCCAACCCTTAACAGTCTCATTCTCAAAACAAAGGCATCAAATCTCAGTGCTGTCTCAGGTCTCCTGCAGAACCAGTACGTCTTCAGTTTTTCCACAGTAAAGGCTTTTTCCTCTGGAGTTAAAGAATAGTGCCCTCTGATGGTCTCTTCTATACTTGCCTTTTTATTTAGTTTGATTGGTTTACAAACATTTTCCAATTCACAAAGAGAAATGGTCTGAACAAAGTTACTGTGAAATGAAATTCCATATTGAAGTCTATTTTATTCCCACTCTCATTTTAAAATGTAAAAGGCTTGTGTTCTAACATATAAGTGGCTAAGGCTACGGATTTCATATTTATTACACACATTTTCTTAGGTGGTATTTTTCATTGTTTTTCATATTTTTAATCTCTTATGATTTTTTTGACCCATGTGTTACTTAGTGGCATGTTAGTTCATTTCAAAATCTTTGGGAATTTTCTAGGTATCTTTTTTATTATTGATGTCTAACAATTTTTTTAAAGATGTATTTATTTGATAGAGCGAGCAAGTGGCAGGGAAGGGCAGAGGGAAAGAGAGAATCTCAAACAGACTCCCCGCCAAGCAGGGCCAATGTGGGGCTCAATCTCAGGATCCTGAGGTCATAACCTGAGCCGAAGCCAAAAGTTGGATACTTAGCCAACTGAGTCACTCAGGGGCCCAATGTCTAACAATTTAATTGTGGTCATATAATAGTCTGTGTGATTTAAAGCTTAAATTTTAGACTTGTCTTATGGTTCAACATATAGTTCAATATGGGTCTTTTCTGATGAAAACCCCATGTTCACGTGAAAAGTGTATCTGACCTATCCAGTGTATGGTGGTCTTTACTACACTGAGTTTTTATAATACTCAACTCTTCTGAATCCTTCGCCCTCCTCTTTGTCTGCTTTACTGTCAGTTACTGAGAGTGGAGTGTTGAATCTCAAAATACGACTGTGGATTTGTCTAGTTCTCCATTTAGTTTTGTCAGTTTTTGACACGTGTACTTTGAAACCCTGTTAGCAGTTACTTTCACATTTGGGATCGGTTTTTTTTTCCAATGAACTGACCCATGTAACATAATACAATGTTTCTTTTTTTTTTTTTTTTAAAGATTTTATTTATTTATTTGACAGAGAGAAATCACAAATAGACGGAGAGGCAGGCAGAGAGAGAGAGAGAGGGAAACAGGCTTCCTGCTGAGCAGAGAGCCTGATGCGGGACTCGATCCCAGGACCCTGAGATCATGACCTGTGCCGAAGGCAGCAGCTTAACCCACTGAGCCACCCAGGCGCCCCTACAGTGTTTCTTTTTACCTCCAATAATACTCCTTATTTCGAAGTTTACTGATCTGACATTAATATAGCCATATCACCATTTGTCATCAAAATGATGAGTACTAGTATAATAAATATTTTCTGTCATTTTACTCAACGTATTATGATTTTATACTTAAGTGTGTCCCTTGTAAACACCTTAATAGTTGGGTCTTTTTAAAAACTTCTTATATTAAAGGTCATAGTCCACTGTAATATAATAATCAATATGGTTGGGTTTAAGTGTATTATCTTTTTATTCATTTTCTATTTTTTTAGCTGCACTTTTCCCCATTAGTCCTGCTTTCTCGCCATCTTTTGTTATTCCACTTTCTTTCTTTCTTTTTTTCTTTTTTTTTTAAGATTTTATTGATCTATTTGACAGTGAGAGAGAGACAGTGAGAGCAGGAACACGAGCAGGGGGAGTGGAAGAGAGAAAGCAGGCTTCCCACGGAGCAGGGAGCCCGATGTGAGGCTTGATCCCAGAACGTTGGGATCATGACCTGAGCCGAAGGCAGACACTTAACAACTGAGCAACCCAGGTGCCCCATCACCTTATTTCTTCCATTAATTTAGTTATATCTTTTTTTAAATGATTCCTCTTTCTGTGTCTTTTAAATGATTATAATATGCATTTTAACTTACGGTTTGGCATGGATTAACACTGTCAGTTCATATATAATGTTAAGAACCATACCACAGTGTACTTTCATTTACCTCCTCCCTTTCTTTGGCT
Organism: Mustela erminea; assembly: GCF_009829155.1. NCBI lineage: Eukaryota > Metazoa > Chordata > Mammalia > Carnivora > Mustelidae > Mustela > Mustela erminea. The sequence continues at coordinate 99,522,311 of NC_045617.1, read as the reverse complement.
GTTGTGGTCATGTATTTTACTAGTACATACACTATGCTACCCATAATCCAATGTTGATATTTTACTCTAAAAGAAAAATGTAAGGGCACCAAGGTGGCTCAGTTCGTTAAGTGTCTGCCTTCAGCTCAGGTCATGATCCCAGGGTCCTGGGATCGAGCTCCACAATGGACTTCCTGCTCAGTAGGGAGTCTGCTTCTCCCTCTCCCTCTGCTCCCTCCCCAGCCCCACCCCTACTCATTCTCTCTCTCTCTCCAATAAATAAATGAAATCTTTAAAAAAAAATAAGATGTCTTTTATGACCTAATATCTAAAATATATAAAGAAGTCTCATGGGACACCTGGGTGATTCAGTCAATTAGGCATCTGCTTTTGGCCCTGATCATGATGGTCCCAGGGTCCTAGGATCGACCCCATATCGGGCTCCTTGCTCAGTGGGGAGCTGGCTTCTCCCTAAGTCTGCTGCTCCCCCCTGCTTGTGCTCCCTCTCTCTCACTCTCTCTCTGACAAATGAATAAATAAACAGAATCTTTAAAAAAAAACTCTCAAAACTCAACAGTAAAAAGAAAATAACCCAATTTTATAAAGAGGCAAAATATATGAAGAGATGTTTCACTAAAGAGGAAGAGGCAGATGGCCAAAAAGCATGGGAGATGTTCAACATCATTAGTCACTAGGGGCATGCAAATTAAAACCACAATGAGGTACCACCACACACCTATTAGGAAAACTAAAATAAAAAATAGCGATAATACTAAATGCTGGTAAGAGTGCCCCAAAACTGGACCACTTGCATTTGCTATAAAGTAGTGCACTCTGGAAAACAGCTTGACAATTTTTCATAAAACTAATATGTTATTACTGTTCTTACCCTGCAGCTGCACTCTTGGGCATTTACCCCAGAGAAATAAGAACTTATATTTGTATAAAACTTGTACATGAATATTCATAGCAGCTTTAAGTCTAGTAGCCAAATACAGGAAACAACCCAGATGTCCTTTGAGGGGCGAATGGTTTAACAGTGGTACATCTATCATCAAATACTTCTAAGCAATACCAAGAAACAAACTAAGGTTATAGGCAACAATCTAGGTGAGTCTCCAGGAATTACACTGAATGAGAAAAGCCTAATATCAGTTAGTGGTTGCCAGAGTTGAGGGACGGGGCAGAGAGGGTGCGGGAGAGAAGAGGGTGTAGTTATAAAAGAATAGTACAGGAGATCTTTGTGGATGGTACATATATTCTGTAGCTAGACTGTGATATTAGATACAGGGACCTGTACATGTGATATAATTATATAGAACGAAAAGCACACACATAAATGAGTGTAAGTAAAACTGGGGAAATCTGAGTAAGATCGATGAGTCATATCAATGTTAGTATCTTAGTTGTTCTACTATATTGCAGTTCCGTGAACTGTTTACACTAGAGAGAACTGGGTAATAGGTACACAGGATCTGTCAGTATTATCTCTTAGGACTGTAAAGTAATCTATAATTATATCAAAATAGGGGCACCTGGGTGGCTCATCTGAACATCTGCCTTCAGCTCAGGTCATGATCTCAGGGTCCTGGGATCGAGCCCTCCATCAGTCTTCCTGCTCAGCAAGGAGTCTGCTTCTCCCTCTCCCTCTGCCTCTCCTGCTGCTTGTGCTCTCTCTATCGAATAAAATCTTTAAAAAAAAAAAAAGGCAATTGTGCCACACTCCAAGAGCTATAAAGAAATAACGTTTTGATTATCGTGGAGACACAGAGTTCGGGAGCCAATCAATGGCTTTAGAGATTGCAAAGCCTGATTGGTCACGCCCAGGAAACAATTTAGCTGTGAGAGGTGAACTCTGTGGTCTGATAATCAGACTGGTTGACATTAATAGCACAGTTCTAAATGCTTGATATGAAGCATCTCATTGGATCTGTACCACAACCCTCTGAAGTAGGATATTGTTATTATGGCTATTGTGCAGGTGAGGCAATCAAAGCATAGTCGTATTAAATAACTTTCCCAAGTTATTAAAAAAAAAAAAAAGAAAACCCAAGGAAGTCCTGTTTTGGCCAATCTTGAGTGATATCTCCACATTATATAAAGGGCACTAGGTTATTTGTCAAGATGTTGGGTTCTAATTGCAGTGTTACTGAGTCACAATCAAATACTTGAGAAATGACTCAACCACTTGGTTACCCCATTTGAAAAAAGAAATAGTGAGTACATGTCTAGGATCCTCACCACAGAAGCATTCTGGTTTTTTTTATGATTCCCCAATTCTAAAAAGAATGGTGGAAAGAATGTTTTCCATCCCCATTTTGACAGTTAAACTCCTCTCCAGTGACATAGTTCCTTTCCCCCTTTTCCCTCATTTAAGTGTTTACCGAACATCCACTGTAGGTTGTCTGTTGAGTATTTGGCTTTATTTGAGTTCCTGATGCCCCCCTTCCCCCACCTTTCTCTCCCTCTCCCTGCAGAAGGCTTCCCTAATGCCTTCAGTCACAGCAAATTTCAGATAACATAGCAATCATCTACCAAGTGCTTACCAAATACAAAAGATGAACACATGCTATGGCCTTTAGTCAACACAAAACACAGTGAAATAGTACTAACATAACTTTTTTATACTTGTGGCTTAGAAAAGGTAAATGTCTGAGTTAAGGACAGTCACTGACCATGGAAAGTTGAGGCAGATCTCAAACCCTAACCTACATAACTCAGACACACCTGGCGACATTGTCTATGCCTTGAAATCTTCCAGACGGTCATTTTTTAAAGAGGTGGATTACTCCATTACGATTTAAACAAACAAACAATCAAACAAACAAACCTTTCTCACTTTCCTTTCTGAAATTTTACATTTGATAATCAATCATTTTAACAAAAAGCATATTGGAATTCCAGCAGCTCCCTTAAGGTGGCAGTATAGACATAATCCATGCATGTGTAACCTTCAGTGCCAACTTGCAAGTAACGTACTTCTACAAACCAGCCTTGGCTCAGTTCTAGAGTTAGGTGAAATGTAAAATTCGGGCACTCTGAATGGGGAAAAAAAAGAGTTCTGAACACCCAGGATACTGGCCCCAGAGAAATTCAACCAACTTGCAAAACAAAATAACTTCCTAAGAGAACAAAACAAACACCTACTTGTTGCTGCCTACCTATTTGATAACTGGCCTTGGTCGTCTTCCAGCAGCAAACACAATAGCCCTAGCCACAGATGTTTTCCTATTTCCTCTGCCCCCTTGAAACCAAGCATTTGAGAATAAATAGTCTATTTCTTCTTTCTTGATTTGCTCCAATGCTTGTAAGCAAGGGGACTCTGGTATATAGAAATGACACATATTTTTCTTTAACACGTATGAATCCCAGTCTTGGGGCTAAAAACAACAACAAAAAACAGAATGATTCAGCCAAGGTTCCCAAAGTGTTTGGTCAGGACAAAAAACAACCAGGCAATAAACATTTATGGAGTTACATCCAAATATAACAGATTTCTCTGGACTGTCTGCCCAGCATGTGACTGTGGTTTTGGAGAAATGTTTCATCTACCCACAGAATGAGTTCCCGGGAACCATATTTTTACTTCATGACTCTTGGTCATAGCTGATTGAATTAGAGGTAAACACCTGACTCCAGAGGAGGTAATTCATTGGCTAGCCAGAAGTCAACTGCATTCTCTCTTGAGGACTTCAGCTAAGAGAAGGAGGTACATTTATTGAGACCCCTCATGGTGGAAAATTAGGAAGAAAGCCCAAGGGCTCTTGCTGCTGAGGCCATGGTTGTTCAGCTTTCCTCAGATCCAAGGTGGTACCCTAGGTGGTTTTTGCTGAAGCTGATTTTGAATGGGTTTCTGTTGCATGCATTTCCTATAAAACATACCAAAGTCCTGTGCAAAGCCCAGCAAGAATATAAGAAGGGATGTATGGCTTGTTCCTTGCCCCCCTGGGAATGGGTGGTCTTCTGTACTAGAGAAGATAACTGGGGTTCTGGAATCCAACACAGTCCCGTCACCCTGAGAATGTCCTTTATTTCTCTCAGAGCCTTAGCTTTGTTCTCTGTAAACATGGAAATGATAACATCTGCCTAATAAAGTCATCCCCACCAGGCGGTGTCCATCTGGTCAGGTACCTGGCTCACAAGAGATACTCAATAAATATCAGCCTCCACTCTGCCTTGTAAGCAGGTCCTTTGGCTGGTCTCAGATGCAAGTCACACAAACACTGTGGAGTTTTTAATAGGAAATATATTTATCATATTTACACATGTACACACATGTATATATGATATATATATGTATAGGTATATCGATATCCATAATAATGGCTGTTTAGCCAGGGAAAGGTTCTCTGCTTGGAACCTGCCAAGGCAGAGAGTAGCAGGGGGCAAAAGGGAGGGGTCTCTGCTCCCAGGAAATAGGCTTGTGGACAAAAAGATTGAGGCCTGATTCTTTTTTTTTTTTTCTTTTTTTCTTATGATATGTTAATCACCATATAGTACATCATTAGTTTTGGATGTAGTGTTTTATGATTCATTTTTTGTGTATAACACCCAGTGCTCATTGCGATACATGCCCTCCTTAATACTCATCACCAGGCTAGCCCATCCCCCCATGTGAGAATAAACACAAACAGAAAAACAATTACCCAATTCATGGAATTTTAGGCATCCCTGGGGAAACCTTTCTTCCTAGGGCACCTTTAAGTCACCCCATTATAGATGGGACACTAGATCATCTGCTGTGCCTGGAGAAAAGATTCCCAGGCCCTGGAGCTCCTGGGATGTTACTTAAGTTCTCAGTGCCCTGTTGCTGAGAAAACATTGACAATGCACTGGTAAGTTGCATCTGGCTGCCAACAAATATTCATTGAGTATGCATTTAATGGCAGGGACCATTGAACTGGAAATGCAGCATGACCAAGACAGACAGACAGTTCCTTCCCCTCAAAAATTCTGCATGAGTATACACCAAGTGTTATACATAGGCCTTATGACTCAGATTTCTTCTTTCAGAGTCCAACTTCCCTGGATTCATTTCTGAGTTCTACGGAGAATACAGAAGAGCTGTTTCCTGAAACCCTTTCAAACAGTGGGGCACCAATATTTCTCTACATTACTCCTTTTAAAAACGAAAACACAGAAAGCAGAACACATTTTCACCCATTTTCCTGCTGAAGGTTGAATAGCTTTGCTACCCCAAGGGTTCCAACATCAGTAGACACTACTGTCACTTGCCAGGTGTTATATCCCTAGTTGGACCCCGCAGACTGGCTGCCCAGGTTGGAAGAGTATGAAGGTGACAGATTTGCTTGTGAACATGCATGAAACAGCCACTAGAAACCTACTGAAGTATTACTGGGACTTGCCATGAAGCAAAGGCCAACAAAACATCACCTACACCATTGAACAGAGAAAAGCAATATTTTCAAAAATTAAAGGACTATGTGTAAATAAGATTCTGCTCTGAAAAAGTAAACAAGATGTGAAATAAGGATCCAGTCTTGCTTTGGTATCACAATGTTCACCAGAATGGTATCCAAAATCTTTTAGGGTTTTTTTCTCCCCCTTTTTAATATATGCCCCAAATAAAGCAAGTCTGAGTTTGATCAGGAGAGCTTATATTGCATTCTTTGATAAATGAAGGGATGAATTTAACACACTGCTAAGCTTTAAAAAAAAAAAAAAAGTAATAAGACTAAGGAAGATCGTTGCTTCTTATTTTCTGTCTCAAAGAATCCCCTGGTAAGAGGAAGTTACTATTGGTGAAGTGAATGTTTAGTATTAGCAGAGTCACTTACAATAATCAGTGTTTGCATAGAGGACATCAGCTTAAGAAATCATTTACCTGAGAGTTATTGAAACAGTAATACATAGTTGATTAACACATACTTTGTATATTATGCATATATATTGTATTCTTAATGTAAGCTAGAGGAAAGAAAATGGTATTTTCTTTAATTAAAATATCATTAATAAAATCATAAAGAAGAGAAATACATTTATAGTACTGTACTTACTGAAAAAATCCACATATAAATGAACCCACGCTGTTCAAACCTATGTGGTTCAAAGGTCAACTGTATATACAAATGTCAAATCACTACGCTCTACACTGGAACTTAATATAATGCTATATGTCCAATATACCTCAACAACAAAAAAATTATCCTCAATGGAAAAAAAAATCTTCAAAAGACTATTATAAATTTTAACTTAATGGGAAACTTGTATCAAAACATCATCAAAAAAGTAGAAAGGTGAATAACTAGCTGGGCAGAATATTTGCCACAATATGACAAAAAGTAAATGCCCTTAATACATAATGAGTTTATAAACATTGAAAAATAAGGTATTAAGACTGCCCAGAAAAGGTAAGGAAGATGGAAAAACTATTCATAAAAGAGATAAGACTTAGAAAGACATCACATGTTCATGAATTGGAACACTTACTATCATGAATATGTCAATAATACCCAAAGTGGTCTACAATTAGCAAAATTCCTATCAAAATCACAATGGTATATTTTGCAAGAATAGAAAATCCATCCTATAATTCACATTAATTATTAATTCTCAAGGCACCCTGCATGGTCAAACGATCTCGAAGAAAAGGAACAAATTTGGAGGCCTTATATTTCATTATTTCAAAACTTATTACAAAGCTACAGTATCTAATATGGTGTGGTTGTGCTCGCTTCAGCAGCACATATACTAAAATTGGATCGATAAAATGGTGTGGTACTGGCATAAAGATGAATATTTAGGCCAATGGAATAGAATAGAGATCCTAGGAGTAATCCCTCACATATATGGTCAGAGGATTTTTGGTAAGGGTGACAAGACCACTCAAAGGACAAAGGACAGTTCTTTGAACAAGTAGTGCTAAAAAAACTGGGTATATATGTACAAAAGAATGAAGTTCGACTCTTACCTTACTCCACATACAAAAATCAACACAAAATAAGTCAAAGACCTAAATGAAAATCTCAGAAGAAAACGTAGAAGACTGTCTTCATGACATTTGGGTGAGGCAATGATGTCTTGGACATGAAAGCAAAAAGTAAAGCCAACAAAAGTGAAAATATCGCAATGTAACTATACCAAAAACACCTGTGCATCAGGCTGCAGACAGGCCTCATAGCCAACAAAGTGAGAGCCACTTCTGCTCACCAGACTGCCCACAGAAGTCACACTGGAACTTGTAACCCTGCCTACCAGCATGCCTAAAGCAGTTGCAACAAGGCTTTGCAACTGGCAGGGTTTTGCAGCCATCGGGGCCAAGGCCATCCCTGCCCACCAATGCACCTGAAGCAGTCCCAGCCATCCCACACATCACTATGCCCACAGCAGCTGAAGCTACCTTACAACAGGTCACACATAGCCCAGCAGGGGAAATTACGAGAATACCTGACTCTACCGGTTAAGAAGGCTGTCATTGCTCTTGGCCCTACAGGAAATCCTCGTGAGACCATTCTTTTAAGGCCAGGAGACATAATTAAATTACCTAATACACAGAAACCAACAGACAGTCAGGCAAAATGAAAAAACAGAAGAATATTTGTTCATGCTAAATCTCTCAACAAAGTGGGTTTAGAGGGAGCATACCTCAACATAATAAAGACCATATATGAAAAATATGAAAAACCTATAACTAGGGCACCATTGGGCTTGCTGCTCAGCAGGGAGCCTGCTTCCCTTCCTCCCTCTCTGCCTGCCTCTCTGCCTACCTGTGATCTCTGTCAAATAAATAAATAAAATCTTAAAAAAAAAAGAAAAACCTATAGCCAATCTCATATCCAATGGTGAAAAACTGAAAGCTTTTTCTCTAAGATCAAACCAAAGAATAAGATAAAGTTTCCAAAAAATAACTATATGAAACAATTTACCTGATAGAGAGCCCAGACGCATCTCCCTCTGGAAGCAGCCATGGGCTCCCAGCCGTGCCTCAGGAGCTACACTGCGCCCAGCTAGAGGGCTCAGCCTGCATTCAGAGAACAAAGGAGACAAAAACTCAGGGAACATATATTAAAAAGAAAAGCTTTTTTTGCATACAGACGGGAAGATTACATACCCAGTAGTAGAGACCATGAAGTGATGAACTCTGAGGGCCAGGTCTGCAAAGAGACAAAAGTTCTGAAATTTAAAACAAAAATGGCTGGTAAAGAAAATGTCAGTAGACCTCCTGGGAACAAAAGTCATGTAACAATGAGAAAAAATTGTATTCCTTTAAGACCTTCTAATGAATCAACCAATTCAACCATAGTGATTGACACTACATAATTTTGAGGATAATAATCAAATGGGACAATCCATACCAATTAAAGATGACCCTCAACATCAACACATGAATTAAGCCAAGTGTTTCATTTTAACAGCAACAATAAAAAGGAACAAATACCCAAAGAAAAACCAAAGAAAGATGCTAACATGCCCAAGGAGTTTGTGCTTAGGTCTTACCCTGGC